>NC_140590.1:438258456-448258456 GCF_964204655.1 Triturus cristatus
ACGCCGGGGAGTCGGTCTTCTGTATGCCCCATTTCACGCGCCCGCTGCCGGGCAGGGATTCGGCGCTGGGCTGCTCCCTCTTCACCCGCCGTTACTGGGGGAATCCTGGTTAGTTTATTTTCCTCCGCTTAGTAATATGCTTAAATTCAGCGGGTTGCCACGTCTGATCTGAGGTCGTAGTCGGAAAGAAAACGCCGGAGCGTTAAGGGGGAGCCGGGGAAGGCCAGACCCCTGCTGGAGCAGGGGCCTGGAGTACCCGGCAGTGCGCGCCCTCTTTCCCCGGATCGCATCTGGAGGGGTTTCGCCCTCGCCAGGAAGCCGTGCGCGGAGGAGGTCGCCCGAGGGGCGTGCTCACGGGCAGCCGGTGGGACACCACGGACAGCCACGCATGGCACACAGCCAGGCACCCCGGGACGGGCCCGGGGCGGACCGGTCGCCAGGCTCCCTTTCTCGGTGGGCCAGGCGCGCCGGCGGCGTACATCCACAGCAGGACCCGGCCAGGGACCCTGCAACGGGCGATCGAGGGGTCTGACCTTGTGGGGGGGCGAAGGGGAAGCGGAGCTCACCCTGCGACAGCCCCAGCCGCGTCCCAGGGAAGCTCCGGGGCGATTGACGATCGAGAAACCCTCAGACAGGCGTAGCCCCGGGAGGAACCCGGGGCTACAAGGTGCGTTCGAAGCGTCGATGATCAATGTGTCCTGCAATTCACACTAATTCTCGCAGCTAGCTGTGTTCTTCATCGATGCGCGAGCCGAGTGATCCACCGCCAGCGAGTCACAGGCAACTTTTCGAAAACGTTCACCCACCTGCGGGCGCAGGAGAGGCGGGAGGAAGGCGACGCCGTCCGTCCGCCGTCCGCGCGGCCAGACGTCCCGGGCGCCCCGTTCAAAGCTTCAGACTCAAAGGGAGTCATACAGCACCATCGGGAGAAAAAAAATATTGCCAGGCGCTCAGCTCCTGAACCCAGCCGAGCAAGGGGAGGCTCCCCTGCCACAACGGAACCCCGTCCCGGGCCTTTGGCAGTGCCGCAGGCCGGGGGACGGGGCCCAGGGCCGGAGCCCCCGACCAGGGGCCCGGCGAGGCCCCTGGATCCAGGCGGGACTCCCAGGCCCGAAAGCACGGGGGAAGCCTCCCCGGGCCCTCTGGACCCCGTCCCGGGCACCCTGCCATGTGGCAGGACCCAGGATGGAGCCCGGGGTGGGGAGGCCGCCCTCCCCGGGGCCCCCAGGGCCGGAGCCCCCGACCAGGGAACCGGGGCTCCCAGGTCTGGAGGCGTGGGAGAAGCCTCCCCGGGCCCTCCAGACCCTGCCCCGGGCACCCTGCCATGCAGCAGGACCCAGGACGGAGCCCGGGGTAGGGAGGCTACCCTCCCCGGGACCCCCAGGGGCCCGGCCAGAGCTTCTGAACCCAGACGAGCAAGGGGAGGCTCCCCGGCCACAACGGAACCCCGTTCCGGGCCTTTGGCAGTACCGCAGGCATAGGGAAGGGGCCCAGGCCGGAACCCCCGACCAGGGGACCGGCGGGGCCCCTGGACCCAGCCGTGGCTCCCAGGCCTGGAGGCGCAGGGGAAGCCTCCCGGGCCCTCCGGACCCTGCCCCGGGCACCCTGCCATGCGGCAGGACCCAGGACGGAGCCCGAGGTGGGGAGGCCGCCCTCCCCGGGGCCCCCAGGGGCCCGGCCGGAGCTCCTGAACCCAGCCGAGCAAGGGGAGGCTCCCCTGCCACAATGGAACCACGTCCCGGGCCTTTGGCAGTGCTGCAGGCTGGGGTACGGGGCCCGGGGCCGGAGCCCCCGACCAGGGGCCCGGCGGGGCCCCTGGACCCAGCCGTGGCTCCCAGGCCTGGAGGCGCAGGGGAAGCCTCCCCGGGCCCTCCGGACCCCGCCCCGGGCACCCTGCCACGTGGCAGGACCCAGGACAGAGCCCAGGGTGGGGAGGCCAACCTCCCCGGGGACACCAGGTGCCCGGCCGGAGCTCCTGAACCCAGACGAGCAAGGGGAGGCTCCCCGGCCACAATGTATCCTCGTCCCGGGCCTTTGGAGGTGCCGCAGGCCGGGGGACGGGGCCTGGGGATGGAGCCCCCAACCAGGGGCCCGGCGGGGCCCCTGGACCCAGCTGGGGCTCCCAGGCCCGGAGGCGCAGGGGAAGCCTCCTCGGGCCCTCCGGACCCCGTCCCGGGCACCCTGCCACGCGGCAGGACACAGGACGGAGCCCGGGGTGGGTAGGCCACCCTCCCCGGGAGCCCAGGGGCAAGGCCGGAGCTCTTGAACCCAGACGAGCAAGGGGAGGCTCCCCGGCCACAACGGAACCCCGTCCCGGGCCTTTGGCAGTGCCGCAGGCCGAGGGATGGGGCCCGGGGCCGGAGCCCCCGACCAGGGGCCCAGCGGGGCCCCTGGACCCAGCTGGGGCTCCCAGGCATGGAGGCGCAGGGGAAGCCTCCTCGGGCCCTCCGGACCACATCCAGGGCACCCTGCCACATGGCAGGACCCAGGACAGAGCCCGGGGTGGGGAGGCCGCCCTCCCTGGGGCCCCCAGGGGCCTGGCTGGAGCTCCTGAACCCAGACGAGCAAGGGGAGGCTCCCCAGCCACAAAGGAAACCCGTCTCGGGCCTTTGGCAGTGCCGCAGGCCGGGGGACAGGGCCCAGGGCTGGAGCCCCCGACCAGGGGCCCGCAGGGCCCATGGACCCAGCCAGGGCTCCCAGGCCCAGAGGCGCAGGGGAAGCCTCCCCGGGCCCTCCGGATCCCATCCAGGGCACCCTACCACGTGGCAGGACCCAGGACGGAGGCCGCGGAAACTCGTTCGGGCACACCTGCCACGTGGCAGGACCCAGGACGGAGCCCGCAGGGAACTCGTTCGGGCACACCTGCCACACAGCAGGACCCAGGATGGAGCCTGGGGAGGGGAGGCAGCCCTCCCAGGGCCCCTGGACCCAGCCCAGCAGGGGGAGGACTGCCAGGTCTCATCCGGGGCAGCCTGCCACTCGGCAGGCCCCGGGACAGACCCAGGGCTGGGGCAGCATCCTGACCTGTCCAGCTGCCGGCTGAGGACCGCTAGGCCGAGAGGGGTCCCAGAGTACCCTGTCCCTAGTAATCCAGAGGAAGGCTACCCTCCTTTCTGGTAACCCGCACGCTCCGATTGACAGAGGGGACCCTAGGGGCAAACGCGCCTGGCCTCCTGGAGCCCTGGCTGGGATCCGGGAGGCAAATGGACCCTCATCTGGACTTCCAGGCTGACCCGGCCATCTGGTCGCCTCATTGGAAAGCATTGCGCGCGACCAGATGGCCGAGGGGAAAGGTGCGACCAGATGGCCGGCACCTGAAAGGACTCGCGTCTGCCCACCCCGAGCCGAGTCATTGCGGTAGGGCTCCCGCCTGCCCACTCACACAGAGCTCAGTTGGCTCTGCTTCCCGGGGGGCTCGGGGACCCCGGCTGGGCCTCAGGCACTTGGAGGACCACCGGAGCTCTCAGGCCCGGGAGCCCGGGGAAGGACTGCCCGGGACCCGTGGGGCCCGTCGCGGGCACTTTGCCACACCGTGGGCCGGAGGAGGGAGCCCCGGACGCCTGGGAGGATGTTGCCCAGGCATAGCCCATCTGGTCCCCGGCAAAGAGGGGTGTTCCGGCATACCCTGCCCCTACTAATCCGGAGGAAGGCTACCCGCCTTTCTTGTAACCCGCATGCTCTGAGTGACGGAGTGGACCCTAGGTGCGGATGCGCCCGGCCTCCTGGAGCCCTGGCTGGGATCCGGGAGGCTTGGACGCTCATCGGGACTTCCAGGCCGACCCGGCCATCTGGTCACCTCATTGGAAAGCATTGCGCGCGACCAGAAGGCCGAGGGGAAAGGTGCGACCAGATGGCCGGCACCGAAAGGACTCCCATCTGTCAACCCCGAGCCGAGCCATAGCGGTAGGGCTCCCGCCTGCCCACCCATGCAGGGCTCGGGGAGCTCGGGGACCCCGGCTGGGCCTCAGGCACTTGGAGGACCACCGGAGCTATCGGGCACCTTTCTTGTAACCCGCACGCTCTGAGTGACGGAGGGGACCCTAGGCGCGGATGCGCCCGGCCTCCTGGAGCCCTGGCTGGGATCCGGGAGGCAAATGAGCCCTCATCGGGACTTCCAGGCCGGCCCGGCCATCTGGTCGCCCCATTGGAAAGCATTGTGCGGTACCGGATGGTTGAGGGGAGAGTTGCACCCAGATGGCCGGGACCGAAAGGACTCCCATCTGTCCAACCCTGAGCCTTCGCAATAGGGTTCCCGCTTGCCCACGCAGGGCTTGGGGGCTGCAGGGCATGGGGCCTGCAGAGCTCGGGGGGCTGCAGGGCTCGTGAGCTGTAGGGCTCCGGGCCTGCAGAGCTCCAGGGCTGCAGGGCTGCAGGGCTCCGGGGCTCCAGAACTCCGGGGCTCCAGGGCTCCAGGGCTCCAGGGCTGCAGGGCTGCAGGGCTGCAGGGCTCAGGGGGGCTCGTAGACCCCTCGCTGAGCCTCAGGCATGGGAGGCCCACAGGACCTCCCGGGGCCCGGACGCCCGGGGGACCCATGGATCCCGTCCCGGGCCCTTTGCCCTGCTGCAGTCTGGAGGAGGGAGCACCGTACGCCCGGGGAAGTGTCGTCCGGGCTTAGCCCATCTGGTCCCCACCTGAGGACCGCCATCCCCAGGAGGGGCGTCCCGGCATACCCTGCCCCTAGTAATCCGGAGGAAGGCTATCCCCCTTTCTGGTAAACTGTGCGCACCGAGTGACCGAGGGGACCCTAGGCCCGGACGCACCTGACCGCCAGGAGCCCTGCCTGGTGTCGGGGAGGCAGATGAGTCCCCATCTGGACTTCCAGGGCAGCCCTGCCATCTGGTTGCCCCATTGGAAAGCATTGCGTGCGACCAGATGGCCGAGGGAAAGGTGCGACCAGATGGCCGGGACCGAAAGGACTCCCAGCTGCCCATACCGAGCCATAGTGGTAGGGCTCCCGCCTGCCCTTGCAGGGCTCCGGAGCTCTGCACCAGGGACCCTTGTCCCTGGCAGATGGACACTGGCAGGCCGCAGGATGTGGGCTCCCAGGCCCCGACCGAAACTCAGGAGGCCCGGGGCCAGTCCCTGCCTCTCAATGCAGCCAGGCCGGGGAGATCGGGGAGCTTGCCCAAGCACGAGGGTCCCCAGTCCCAGGCACACGGTCCCTCAGGTTGTGCACTCGTTTTCCACAATTTCTTTCAAAATTGTGCGTAGTTGCGCTAGGCAAAGTCTGCCCAGCCCTACTCAGGACGAGCGCTCGTTTTCCACAATTTTTTTCAAAATTCCGCATAGTGGCATTACGCAAATTCCGCTCAGCCCTACTTAATAGCACACAAAGGATTCCTATGGAAGGAAATACAAGTTACTGTTAAGTACGCTTAAAATTACTTTTCAGGGTCAGTGCTGGTCTAAGAGATGCAGCCCTAGGTTCACGCCTGATAACAGGTGAGTAAATCGTAATTCGTAGTTCGGCTGATTTTAGAGGAATATTTGTACGTTTCAAAAATGGACACTTAGAAACTTTTATGCTGAAAACCACACAATGGATTCCTATGGAAGGAAATACAAGTTACTAGTAAGTACGCTTAGAATTACTTTTCAGGGTCAGTGCTGGGCTAAAAGATGCAGCACTGGGTTCCCTCCTGATAACAGGTGAGTAAATCGGAATTCGTAGTTCGGCTGATTTTAGAGGAATATTTGTACAATGGTGAAGGAAGGGGGCGGGGCCTGAGGTGACGTGTGCAAATATGCCCTGAGGCGCGTTTTAAGTTGGGGAATTAATTCCTCTTCAATACTGCGGTCCCCTGGGGGTCAACTAGCCCTCCAGGTACCTCCAGTATGCGTCAGGGAGCTGCGTTGCAGAGAGGTGTTCAGAGGCAACGGCCCTTTTTACAACACTCTGCAACGCAGCTCCGTGGCGCTTCCTGGAGGTACCTGGTGGGCTAGTTGGCCCCTAGGGGACCTCTGGATTGAAGAGGAATTAATTCCCCAACTTAAAACGCACCACAGGGCATGTTTGCACACATATCACCTCAGGACCTGCCCCCTACCTTCACCACTGTGCAAACATGCCCTGTGGCGTGTTTTAAGTTGGGGGATTAAGTCCCCTTGAATCCTGAGGTCCCCAGGCGGCCAACTTGCCCACCAGGTACCTTCAGTATGCGCCAGGGAGCTGCATTGCAGAGAGGTGTTCAGAGGCCACGCCCCTTTTCACAACACTCTGCAATGCAGCTCCGTGGCACTTACTGGAGGTGCCTGTGGGCTAGTTGGCCCCTAGGAGACCTCTCAATTGAATAGGAAAGAATTCCCCAACTTAAAACTCGCCACAGGGTGTGTTTGCACAGTATCACCTCAGGCTCCGCCCCCTACCTTCACCACTGTGCAAACGCACCCCGTGGCGCATTTTAAGTTGGGGAATTAAGTCCCCTTGAATCCTGAGGTCCCCTGGCGGCCAACTAGGCCACCAGGTACCTCCAGTAAGCGCCACGGAGCTGCTTTGCAGAGAGGTGTAAAAAGGGGCATGGCCTCATTACACCTCTCTGCAACGCAGCCCCCTGGTGCATACTGGAGGTTCCTGGTGGGCTAGTTGGCCCCCAGGGACCCCAAGTATCCAAGGGGAATTAGTTCCCCCTCTGCAAACGTGCAAGGCACGAGTCTGAACTGAGGACTACAACTTTGCCAAATGTGGTGTAATTCCGTTCAGCAGTTCGGGCTGTAGCTGCATCAATAGGTCCTATGGGAAAATGCATGGGGAAAACGCGTTTTGGGACCCCCCTTTTTTCTCGGCCCCCGCTTGATGAATCACCGTGAAATTTTCAGGATAGGAGCGGACCGGAGCTGGCCAAAAGTTTGGAAAATTTCGCGAAGATTCGTCAATCGGCGCCAACGTTATTCCAAATAGAATGTTGCAGATTTCCTATGGAAAATAGGTCCTAACTATATCTACCTACTGGCGACCGCCAGTAGGTAATATATATATATGCATATTTTTGTGTTTCATTAACAGATGATCATTAGAAGAGTAATATGCAATCATAAATATCGTGAATGCAATGTTGAAATGTATTTCATTTTAGCTGAAAGAGTAAAATGCCTTTTAAATGTAATTATTTATTGCAAGTACCTAACGAATTTGTTCATGTGTAATGTAATGCATTAGATTTAAACGTGCACCATATTAGGTTGCACGCGTAGGAATGATTACTTATGTATCCAGTGTAATGAAAAATAGTGCTTATGGATGTAATGTTTATTAATGCATGTGGTTTTAATGTGTAAAGGCCTAATGGAACCTTCATATATTGGCATGAGAAGGCCTATTCGCATTTCTTATGTTAGCTGAATTGTGCAGGCCGACATGTATTTTCCCTGGGAAAGCTCTCATTTAGAAATTCAGTTGGGATGGTGTGCGTGCAAAGATTTTGGTTTCTCAGGCTTCTGTTGCAGCTGCAAGGACATCGTCCTCGTTAGCTCAACTAACCTTTTGTTTTAGGAGTTAGGTACGAAGGAGGATAGTTACAATATTTTACAGAATTGCAGATAAGGGTGGGCTGATACTTTCTGCGCTGGAAGAGCCTGGGATCCAAGGACACATGGTCCGTTGCTGGACAAGTTGCAGGTTTCGGTGGAAAACTACCACCTGAAGGTGTCCACCCAGAGGAAGTGTTCTGGAGGCGTGTCTTTCATGATGTGCATTTTGTATTAGGGACAGTGCCCCAAGGGAAGAGTTTGGAGATGAGACAGAGAGGCAGAACGCAGGTTAGAAGGGAGCAGAGCAGTGAGCAAGAAGTAGAGAGATGAGATAAGGTAAAGAACAGAGAAGGAGATTTAGAATTAGTTTGGAAACTTTGGTTACCGACTTTTAATGTGAATGCACTTCTTAGGAAGTCTTTACGAGCTGACACCTTTTCTTGAACTTGCCTGGGAAATGCTAAGTAGGGATGTCACTTTAGTGTTAGTGTAGGGACAGACTAATTGTTTCTTTTGCAGCCTAATGAAGACTGACTTAGATATTGGAGCAATCATTGCAAGCTTAATCGTTTTGGAATTTATTATCCTTTTTATGCTTCATTGAATTAGGTTGTTACGTAGACTAAACTTTGTATTAGTGCCCATGTATTTCTTGAACGTCGTCATGAGGTGTTTGTTTATTCAATTGTTTTTGGCTTTGTAATAAATCCCCTAAAACCAAATTCGGAGTCAGTGATTCTTCAGAGTTGGCATTGATTGGCTATTGGTTTGTTTAGATGGATTGGTTTCCCCCTTTACACTTCACAGCAGATAAAAAGATCCAGTCGACCTGAGGATTCTTACGAATGGTAATAGATGGTAAGATAAGATAAGAATCTGGCGTTATCAGTTGGTAGCAGAGTAGGATGGTTATCTCTGTAGTAAGGGGAGATCTAGATTAGGGTAAGTCAATATCGAGTCCCCATAGAGCCCGAGAAATGGTGATCCAGTGGACCGTGGGCGGAGGATGATGGCGTCGATAGAAGCCAGTGGAGAGTAACGGTGCGGCGGAAGCAGCAGTTCGTGGACGAGTGAGTATGAATAGGGATGTGTATCTGTTAGATTGTGGTGTTGTGTTGATTGCGTGATGTCTTGCGGAGCTGGTGTGAGAGTCGAGTGATTTTGGTTTTGGACTGTGAGCGCGTGCGGTCCATGAGATTTGATTTTGATATCCCAGGATAAGAGATTGTGGTGTAGAAGACACCCAGAGTGAAATTGTCTGACCAGTGATTGTGGGAGTCTTGAGACGTCATAGACTGACCCACTGGTGATAGAGAAACGTATGCGTGAGTAAGTGAGTAACCAACGCAGGTCGTGGGTGGCTGCATGTGGAACATCGAGCGAGTGAATCCTATTGATTAAGTCTGAGGCAGGTGTCCGGTCGTTTCGCGGACAGACAATTGCCAGAGTTGAGGTCAACAATTGTGAAGAGACTGTCCGGTCGTTTGGTGGACAGACAGTCACAGAAGTGACTGTTCGGTCATTTCGCAGACAAACAGTTATTTCATTTGTATGAAAGAGATGTGTGAGTGCTTGAGAGACGAGCTTCAGAGGAGGGGGACTGCTGCATGCGAAGGAAGAGTGACGTCAGACGGTGCCACGCTGTGATGGGTCGGTTAGTGTGAAGCCGCTCTGGTATTAGTGGATTGACATCGGAAAGTAGAACGAAACGCTGGGTGTAAAAGAGTTGGTTTAAGTTGATTTTACCATGAAATGCTTTAAAGTTTTACAAGACATGTGTAGAGGAGATGGAGCGGTGGTTAGTCGGGGAGGAGAAGAGGCTCCGCCTGAAGATATCCCGGCTCATTACATGGAAACGAATGTGGGATTGTATACTATAATTTGGCTTGAAAATTGGCACAAAATGACTGAAAAAGAGGGAGAATTAACTTTCCCGAGATATGGCACTTTTAGATTGGAAGTTTTGTACCAGTTGAAATCAGTGATGTCTTCATTGCGACCCCTACCCAGACTAACACAGTTTGAGGCACTACATACGTGGATTAGAGCAGCACATGACAGGAAACGACACCAAAGTCAGGAAAGGGTGAAAAAGTCGATCAGGGCATTTCAGGATGCGAAATGGGATGCGTTGGAGAAAAGATGGAGGGTGGAAACTATTGAAGGGGATAGGTTATACCCGTTGATGGTGAAGGGGGTGACACGCAGAAGAAGAGCACAGAAGAGGATGATAGCGACACGGATAATGGCTTATTAGAGAGGCTATCGTCAAGAGACCACCTCCATATAACCCAGACTCAGAAGAAGGAAAATCTATACCTACAGAGGGGATTGGGGATCCACAGATTCAGCCTAATGGGAGAGTAGTGGGAAAAATCTCAGCAGGAACAGAAGGGATGAGGACACAGACCCCAGCAAGTGTTGAGGCTAATGGAACTGGAAGGTTACCGGATGCTCTAACAGTGCCGGTTACCATTGGACCCATAGTGTCAGTTTATGATGACCCGGATCGGACAAGGAATGGGAGCTCGGTGCAATGAGCAGTAGGAGAAGGGATTAGTTCTGGAGGGAATGGCATGGTGAGTGGAATAGCTCATCTTCCCAGACCTATAGAATCGAGTACTCCATTGCCAGCCACTGCCAACTCCTCAAGAGGACAAGTGGATGTGAGGCAGGAAAGACCAAAACCCTTGGCTGAGTCAAGATCAGATCTAAGAATGTGGAGCCACCAGTAAGAAACCAGTGTGACAGGATGCCAGGAGATTGGGATCAGGAAGATTCAAGAGGTCGACCAGTCCCTAGGAGTGTAACAGTAAACAACCAATGTGGAGATCAGAACTGTGAGAATGAAGGATCGAGTAGTGTATCGAGTCGAGGGATCTTGAAGGTTGCTATAAGAGCAAAAATGTTGGCTGTGGTGAGGCTGAAAGCTGAAGCAGATGAGATAATCAGTGGGAATCTGCCATTAGAAAGAATTGAACTCTATGAGCCAGATGAGTTACTGTTTGTAGCGAAGGATGTAACTCGCAAAGGCAAGATCAGCACATGAGAAGTTATCGGAACTGGTGAAAAAGTATGAGGTAGATTTGTCCAAAACGAAGATGTTGCAGGGAAGTCACAGGTTGCAGTACAGTGATCAGGAATTGGAAGAGAATAGAGTCATAGGGTTGAAGGCTCATATTCGAGAACTGATTATTGGGATACGTGCTTGGAGCATGCTTGATAAGTGGGAGGAAAGATGGTCCAAGAAGAAAAGCACTAAGAGATGTATAGGAAAAACACCGCCTCCGGGAGGGGGAATGATAGGAGTGGAGAATTACCCTTTAAGAGAGGTACAGAATGGAGGGTACGTGCATGTGCCTTGGAGTAGAGGTGGTTTGGCAGCATTCACCAATGTTTTCCCTCAGCTGAGGGAGAAGCCCGTCGAATGGCATGAGCAGGTTGATCACTTTGTTAAAATCTCTAAGGTGTTGTGGATCCATCTTAATACATTGTTTGACATTGTCGTATCAAGTTCAGAATTTTGTACAGCTTAATCCTTCTTGGCAGCAGCCTTTCTCATTGCTGATAGGACGTTGCTGAGCTCTTCCCTCTTTCGCTTGGCACGAATGTGAGTACCAACCCTTTTCTTTATAAATTTAAGAGCACGCTTGTCCTTTGACACTTTGAGCAACTCCATGGCACGCCTCTCATAGGGAGCGAAGCCGCACACTTCACGAATCATGTCTCGAACAAATTTGGTGTGTTTGGTCAAACGCCCTCTCCTGCGGCACTGCCTGGGCTTGGACACATTCTTGGTAACTTGGTGGCCTTTGTTAATGCCAACGGCCATAGGATAACGGATCGCCATAGCTGCACTCCGTTATGGCGGACACACCGGAAGGCGTATCAAGTGATTTATGGGCTGCTTGTAAAGTTGCAGTTGAGTTGCTGACTTCTGAACCAGATAGGGATTCTGTGATCAATGGTCCTTCCCCTATAGTCATGAAGAAATTTGAACAAGTAATCACATGGCTGAAATTAAAGATCTCGCCTCAAGATATTGACTGGGTTAAGATAGATCGAACTGTTCAGGAACCAAAAGAGACTGTGCATGAATACTACAAGAGACTTTTACAAGCCTTCAAACAGCACTGTGGACTAGACACTCTAGATCCCAAGGATATGGGACAGTTTGTCTCGAAGTTTGTTTTGGGATTGAGACCTGAAGTTAGTCTCATGATTCAGCAGCATTTGATTTGCTGGCAGAACAATCCGGTAGATGAAATACTGAGGTATGCCAGGTATTGTAGTGACGAAGTGGACTCGAAACATAGGAATCTTAAGGATAAGCTGATGCTGGTCCAAATGCAAACAGCTGACAGGGAACTCCAGACACAGCCAAATGGAGGAACGTTAGGGAGAAGACAAGAAATTAACCAAGGAGGGAATCAGAATGCGCAGAGTCAAGGGAAAGGGAAACCTGCAGACCCCAAGACAGAGATGGATATAGCAACATTGAAAAAGACTACGGCATATCACCTTTGTCACAAAATCGGGCATTGGAAGCGTGAGTGTAGATTGAACCCAGCAAATCAGGTGCAACAGGAGGTAGAAATGGTGCAGGCACCTGAAACTGTTAATACCATCACAAGACCCAGATCCATGCAAGCGGGGACGATGGTCCCACAGGTCCAAGTCCCGCAACCTCCGCGAATCCCCCCAGGGAAATTGGACGTACCAGCAGATGCCCCTTTTCGAGAACTTCGATGAGTACAGCTCAGACCCGTTGAAATGACGGTGCCTGAGGGGAGAGGAAGACTGCACTCTTGGGGCAGTCTTAGAGGTAGACCAGAGGGGACTGTTTGTAGAGGCAGATGTTGACGGTCATCCTACCACCTTTTTGGTTGATACTGGTGCGACCCGTTCTACTGTGAGATATGCAGTAGTTCCCAACCTACCCCTCTCGGAACAATCAATCCAAGTCGTAGGAGTAGCAAACAAGAAAATGACAAGTCCATTGACTGAGCCGATTCCTGTGAGAATAAGAACCTTCTGAGATTGGCACCAGTTTGTTGTGTATGACTCCAGTCCAGTTTGCTTGCTAGGACGAGATCTTTTGTGCAAGTTGAATTGCACCATTTATTGCACACCTAAGGAAGTGGAAGTTCAGACGAAAGACGATGATGCCACCTTTAAGGTTGCAAATCAACACTTGTGCATCGAGATGTATCCAGTGATGACGGTGGAGGAACTTCCACTCGACTTGAGAGATTCTGTTTCATTGGATGTGTGGGATTTCACGGGAGAAGAGATTGGATTAATCAAAGGTGTTGAGCCAGTTAAGATACAGATTAAGCAAAATGTTGAATTCCCGGGAACCCCACAGTACAATGTGTACCCAGAAACGATTGCAGGGATCAAACCTGTAATTGACTCCATGATCAAGCAGAGAATTCTGAAAGAGATAATGGGTAGTCCAAGTAACTCACCCATTATGGGATTATAGAAACCAAGCGGGAAATTCAGAATCGTGCAGGACCTGCGAAAGGTTACCACGATTGTTGTTCCTTGTGGTACCGAATCCATCAGTGATCCTATTTCAGATTCCCTGTCAAGCCGAGTGGTTTACTGTGATTGACTTGTGTCAAGCATTCTTCTCAATACCCCTCCATGAGGAAAGCCAATTTTTGTTTGATTTCCGGTTGGAAAATCGGGTTTTAACGTGGAGTAGAATTCCTCAGGGGTATACAGAGAGCCCATCGACCTTTAATCAGATCCTGAAATAGAATTTGGAGAATCTTGTGTTGCCGCAGAACTCAGTTCTCGTGCAATACATTGATGATCTCCTGATTGCGTCAGATACTGAGGATGCTTGGCGGATTGACACAATTGCTTTATTGAATCATTTGGCAGATAATGGACATAAGGTGTCCCTGAACAAGTTTCAGTACTGTCTGAGTGAAGTACAGTATTTGGGCCACCGAATTGAGAAAGGCAAGAGGAAGGTGTCACCAGATCGGATTGAGGCAATCATGAACATGGCTGTACCTACCACTCAGAGGGAGGTCAGAATGTTCTTAGGGATGGTGGGCTATTGTCGCCAATGGATTCCAAATTTCTCTGGTTGACCCACAAGGATGTGAGTGATCCGGTACCATGGGACCATGATTGTCTGGTTTCATTCTTGGAGTTGAGAGAGGGCATGTGTCGTGCTCCGGCTCTGGGAATGCCTGACTACAACAAACCTTTTTCATTGTTCTGTTGTGAGAGGGAAGGTTGCGTATTGTCAGTCCTGACTCAGAGTCATGGAGGTGTCCGTAGACCAGTCACCTACTTTTCAGCTACTTTAGATCCAGTAGCTTCTGCGTTGCCCGGATGTCTTAAATCCGTTGCTGCAACGGGTGTCAGCATTGAAAGGTGTGAAAGCATTGTCATGGGTCATCCCTTGATTGTTCATGTTCCACATTCTGTTGAACTGTTAATGACGAGAGCTAAAACTCAGCAGTTGACGAACAACAGATGCACACGCTATGAGCAAGTTATACTTGCCGCAGAGAATGTAACTCTGAGAAGGTGCTCTGTTTTAAATTCAGCTACACTTATGCCTTTGCCAAACACAGATGATGAAGATTGTGAGGAAAATGACTGTCTCGATGTCACTGAACTCTGCAACAAACTGAGTCCTGACATTGTTGATAAACCTCTGCCTGACCCTGATGAAATTTAGTTTTTTGATGGTTCATGATCAAGGGACAATGTTGGTCTGATGAGAGCAGCATTTGCTGTATGCACCATTACAGGAGTGGTTGAAGCTGGTTGCTTAGAAGGAGTATATTCCGCACAAGTGGCTGAGATTATTGCTTTGACTCGTGCCTGTCTGGCCGCAGATCATATCAGAATCACCATCTACACCGATAGCCAGTATGGGTTCGGTCTGGTTCACGATTTCGGACAGTAATGGTCTCAAAGGGGCTACATGACATCATATGGTTCACCCATCAGGAATGGAGAATATGTTAGACAATTGTTGGAGGCTTTGCAATGTCTCAAAGAAATCACCGTGGTGAAGTGTGCAGCTCATGGGAAAGGAACTGACTTTGTCTCTTTGGGCAATAGATACGCAGACAAAGTTGCACTTTTCTGTGCTGAGCAAGGGTGTATATTTACTGGAGGGTGAGCAGTCTAAATATCGAAACTTTAATTTCGACCTACAATAATATCAAGTTTAGAATATCGAAGGGACAGAATATCGATGTCAAGAATATCTATGGACAGAATATCGACCCTAAGGTAAGTAATATCGATTTTATTTATATCGATGTTAGTAATATCGAAATTAGTAATATCAATATGAAATATATTGATGTTACTAATATCCATGTCACTAATATCTATATTTATAATATTACTATGTGTTTTATTATGTATTTAATATGTATGTGTTCATTATTTTTTGTTAAGTGTTCTACTGGTTTAAAAATATATGTATACAATTTTTATATGTTAATAATGGTTTTGTTAAGTTAATTTTGTGTGTTAGTACTGTAGCGGGTTGTGGGCTTATAGGGGAATAGGGTGGGAAGTAATTTAATTATATGAATTTAATTATACATTTTTGGGAATTATAAATTAATTTTAAATAATTTTAGTGTTTAAATTCTGTAGCGGGTTGTGGGTTTATAGGGGAACAGGGTGGGAAGTAATTTAATTATATGAAATTAATTATAAATTATTAGGAATTATAAAATAATTTAAAATAATTTTTGCGTTTATATTCGTTAGCGGGTTGTGGGTTTATAGGGGAATAGGGTGGGAAGTAATTTAATTGTAATTAAGTAATATTTGTATTTATTTATTGGTATTGATAATTATATTATTGTTAATTAAGTATTAATTGGTAAATCATTATTATTAATTGGTAATTAGTTTTTATTAATTGATTAATTGCTAATTATGTTAAATGTATTATTTTATTATTTGAGTGTTTTGTGTGTTTATAGGGGAATAGTGATGGAAGTAATTGGAATCTAATTAAGTAATTATTAAATTTGTTGTTGGGTATTGATAATTAATTAATTGGAGATTAAATATTAATTGGTAAATATTTTAAATTATAATAATTTGGTTATGAAAAATAATTTATTGTTGATTAATAATCAATTGGTAATTAAATATGTTTAAATATTATTTATTGATATCTCTAATTAATATACTAATAAGTAATTAATAATTGGTAAATAATGTATAATAATTAATAATTTGTGTATAAGAAATATGTAATTGTTTAATATTTTTAAATTGGTAATTAGTGTTTGATAATTATTTTTTGGTCTAAAAAATGTAATTGTTCAATATTTTATAATTGGTAATTAATATTAATTAATTATTATTTATTGGTATTTATTAATAATTTATTGCGAATTAACTAATTATTGGTAGTTATGTTTTTAATAAATATCTATTGGTATTTGTAAGTAATTTTGAGTTATTAAATAATTAAATTATTAATTATTTTAAAGAATTATTTTATTTATAAGTATGATATTTTTAACTTCTAAGCTATCCAACACTTCTCCTACTGTTGCACTCTCTGGAGTTAGAATAGTAATTTTTACCCCTACGCAATCCAACACTTTCCCTGCTGTTGCACTCTCTGGAGTTGGAATAGTAATTTTTACCCCTACGCTATCCAACACTTTCCCTACTGTTGCACTCTCTGGAGTTGGAATAGTAATTTTTACCCCTACGCTATCCAACACTTTCCCTGCTGTTGCACTCTCTGGAGTTGGAATAGTAATTTTTACCCCTACGCTATCCAACACTTTCCCTACTGTTGCACTCTCTGGATTTGGAATAGTAATTTTTACCCCTACGCTATCCAACACTTTCCCTGCTGTTGCACTCTCTGGAGTTGGAATAGTAATTTTTACCCCTACGCTATCCAACACTTTCCCTACTGTTGCACTCTCTGGAGTTTGAATAGTAATTTTTACCCCTACGCTATCCAACACTTTCCTTACTGTTGCACTCTCTGGAGTTGGAATAGTAATTTTTACCCCTACGCTATCCAACACTTTCCCTACTGTTGCACTCTCTGGAGTTGGAATAGTAATTTTTACCCCTACGCTATCCAACACTTTCCCTACTGTTCCACTCTCTGGAGTGGGAATAGTAATTTTTACCCTTACGCTATCCAACATTTTCCTTTCTGTTGTTTTTTTTGGAGCTGGAGTAGTAGTTTTATTATCTCTGCTATTTAATATTTTTTTTATTATTTTAGCTAATGTAGTATATAATTAATTTTAACAATATTAAAATTAAAGGTAATAGTTTTAATTTGTTATACATAATTATTTAATTTTTATTTATGTTATTGATTTATGTGTGTAATGTTTTTGCAATTGTTAACATTTTTAAATAATGTATAATTTATTAAAATAATTATTAAAACATTATTAAGTAAGTATATATATTATATATTATATGTCCATGTTTAATTAATTTTTTATTAAATTAAATACATTTATTAATTATTAATTTTTAACATTGTGAAATATATTTAATTATGTTTATTTTATTTATAAGTATTATTATGTTTATTTTACATATTTTTTATAACCAAAAAAACCCCGATATTTTTAAAAACGATATTTTTGACATCTATATTTTATTTTCGATATTTTTGTACTTACCATGTTGTAGATAGGATGTCGATATTCTTGACATCGATATTATTGTTGCGATATTTGTGTAGGTCGAATTTCTGACCTTCAACATTTTGTCAGAGAACCTACTGGAGACTACACAGGAGAGAGCCCAGAGAGAACCAAGCTCAACATGATGTTAGCCATGGCAGACACTTGGGATGAGCTGAAGCGCATGCAGGAAGAGGTTTCAGAACAGGAAAAGGAAGGATGGGTCAAATCAGGTTGTGAGAAGAGAGATATCGACATTTGGGTTTCTAGTGATGGTCGAGCAGCAATACCAGATGACCTATTGAGCCCTATGGCAAGACAGATTCATGGTGCTGTGCATCTTGGAAGGGATGCGATGGTGCGAATGTTCAGACAGAGATGGTATAATCCACGGTTTGAACGGTTGCTGAAGCAGTGTGTCAGAGATGTGTAACTTGTCAACAAATTAATGCTGGGAAAAAGACTGTGATTACACTGAGCCACATTGGGAGGTCGGGAAGGCCTTTCAATAGGATGCAATTGGACTTTATTGAGATGCCTAAGTGTAACGGGTTGAGGTATATTTTAGTGGTGGTGTGTGTTTTCTCATGGTGAGTGAAAGCGTACCCAACAAGGAGGTGTGACACCCTCACAGTCACAAAACTGCTGTTGAGGGAACTGATCCCTAGATTCGGTTTTCCAACCTCGTTGGAGTCGGATAGAGGGACACACTTCCACAGCGAGATCATGAGGTTGCTTTGTGCCGCCCTAAATGTTGATCAGAGACTCCATTGTAGTTATCGACCAGAGGCTTCTGGGATAGTGGAACAAATACATGGAACTTTAAAGACATGGATGGCAAAGGTGTGTTCGTCCACGTCTCTGAAGTGGCTTGATGCGTTGCCCCTGGTGTTAATGAGTATTCGCAGTGCCTCTGATAGAAGAACTGGTCTTTCCCCACATGAACTCCTGATGGGAAGGGCAATGCGATTACCAGCAGTACCGTCGACAGCTTTGATAAACATTACTGATGACTTAATCCTTGATTACTGCAAAGGACTAGCTGATGTGGTCCGTTCTGTGTTTCAGCAGGTGCAGGCTGCCGCTGTTCCAGCTTCAGCTGATCTATGCCACGATTTGTGCCCGGGAGATTGGGTACTTGTCTGTAAACACATGAAAAAGAGCTGCCAGGATGCTCGGTGGTGAGGCCCTTATCAAGTGATACTGGTGACGAATACAGCAGTGAAGTGCGGAGGACTGCCAAATTGGGTACACTCTTCCCACACCCGCAGAGTTCCTGCACCCTTAGAAGAAACAACTCCTCTCACAAATGAAAATCCAGCTGTGGCAGCAGGGCCACAAGAGAGGACAAGCCAAGCTGTAAGGGTTGCTGGAGAGGCTGGTTTCTCATCAGATCAAGCTGAAGAGAGTCATGTTGTCCATAACCCAGATATTGACTCTTGAGCAAGAAAGTGATGTGGGGAGTGGCATAGAGTCAGATTCGGTGGAAGGAAGTGCTGCGCAGAGCAACCGAAAAGAGAGCAGAAGAGCTGGAGGCGCTGAAGAAACCTGGCCTAGGAGACAGAGAAGGCTAAATCTGAGACTGGCTTCTGAGAGAGATCTTGCCCCTGTGTCTGAGGTCTCTGAATCAGAAGAGAGTGATGAAGAACAAGCTCAAAGTCTGAGGAGATAAAAGAGGACGAGAGTACCTTGCCAGAGATACGATGCCCCAGAGCGGATCTATGCAGTAACTGATGTCGGGAGCAGTGAGTTGCGGGAGGGTGAGGTCCGTGAAAGTGATCAGCAAGAATCCTTTAATAAAAATTGATGTGGAACTGCTAGTTCCTGGACTTGAAATCGAAGGTGTGCTGACCATCACGGTTCCGGATCCTCCGCTATTGAGTGAGGTACGAATCCTGATCTTGCATAGCTTGGTTTTTCCATCGTTTGGATGTGAACTGTCAATTCATCAAATGGTTGATGTTCGTCTTGAAATCATGCATTACGTTTTAACTGCAATTGGATCTGAACTTATCGTTGATTGTGAATAGACTGTGTTTTGTAAATAAGTGCTTAACAAGAAGAAAACCTAGGTCCGAGAGGAAGAAGAACAAATTTAGGGACTTAATTAGAAAAAGGTAACCCCCTAGGAAGTTTTGTTTTAGGTCAGGGATCAGGGGGAACAAGATACGACAAACAAAGCTAATGAGTATCCCTCTGGACCTATATTTCTTTTACTTAACAAATAACTTGTTGTGGGTTCACATAAATTTATGTGAACCCACAACAAGTTATTTGTTAAGTAAAAGAAATATAGGTCCAGAGGGATACTCATTAGCTTTGTTTGTAGTATCAAATTTAGGGACTTTCCATAGAAGGAGAAAGATGGTTAAGTGAGTCTTTTTGAACTGTGTAAATAAGTATCTGAAAGTACTGCAAAGGGAATTTCCAGCATCTATGAAGTGGTGTTTTGAACTGATTTGAGCAGCTGGTGGAGGAAGAAGGGACTCTAAGTGGTTGTTGCTGAACTCAAACCCGACAACGAAAATGGAGGCTGGAAATCTGAATTGCATGTCCAAATATATGATAGGTACACTCATAGGAGGAGTGATAGTCTCAATAGCTAGAGTTATTATAGTGTCAGTAGCTATTCCACATGAGGTAGGAGTAACAGAGGTGAGTGGAACACCTACACCTAGTACTTTGACCAAGAAAGAGGATATCATAGGAGCTGAAATGGCTTTGCTAGATCAAGATAGTCATAGATTGCATGTAGATTTGTCTACAGGTAATTTTGAGCTTAATGCGTATGCCAAGCTGATATATGAATACGTGGAGGCGATGGATGTGAAAGATTGTTATGTGTGTATAGAGTTGCCTGCCTCAGTGGATGAGGGGATTAAGTATCACCATCTTCCACTGACATATGGGATTTCATGTAGTCTGTTGCTTAGTATGTTCTATGGGAGAGGTCATTATGAGTACTTCTTTTCGAATTACGTTGCAGTGCTTCCAGAGGTACCAGCTTACAAGCACTTAAATAAGTATGATTATTACAATCAGGAAGACAGGATTGGGAGGTATTTCACACTGACTGCAACATTAGATACGCGTTACAACAAACAATTGATGGACGGAATGCTGACAATGCAAACATTCTCCCCCAGTCAAGAGATCTGGGTTAAATCCATCATTCTTTTGCCCACTACACCACCCCAGTTTAGACATGGCCATATGCAAATCAGTCTTGACCCTGTGCCTCATGGGAACAGTCCAGCCCGAACTGCCAAGCCATGTCTTCCCTGGACCGGAATCAAGCATCCTAGGACCGGTTTCTGGCTATCAGCCGTCATCAGCCAGGATAGCTTGACTCCAGTGGCGTAGTGAGCACGGGTCCCACGTCTGGGAAAACCCATCCCACTTAGGGCGAAAAGCGTTACAACAATTGATGGACGGAATGCTGACAATGCAAACATTCTCCCCCAGTCAAGAGATTTGGGTTAAATCCATCATTCTTTTGCCCACTACACCACCCCAGTTTAGACATGGCCATATGCAAATCAGTCTTGACCCTGTGCCTCATGGGAACAGTCCAGCCCGAACTGCCAAGCCATGTCTTCCCTGGACCGGAATCAAGCATCCTAGGACCGGTTTCTGGCTATCAGCCGTCATCAGCCAGGATATCTTGACTCCAGTGGCGTAGTGAGCACGGGTCCCACGTCTGGGAATACCCATCCCACTTAGGGCGAAAAGCGTTACAACAAACAATTGATGGACGGAATGCTGACAATGCAAACATTCTCCCCCAGTCAAGAGATCTGGGTTAAATCCATCATTCTTTTGCCCACTACACCACCCCAGTTTAGACATGGCCATATGCAAATCAGTCTTGACCCTGTGCCTCATGGGAACAGTCCAGCCCGAACTGCCAAGCCATGTCTTCCCTGGACCGGAATCAAGACTGATTTGCATATGGCCATGTCTGAACTGGGGTGGCGTAGTGGGCAAAAGAACGATGGATTTAACCCAGATCTCTTGACTGGGGGAGAATGTCTGCATTGTCAGCATTCCGTCCATCATTTGTTTGTTGTAACGCTTTTCGCCCTAAGTGGGATGGGTATTCCCAGACGTGGGACCCGTGCTCACTACGCCATTGGAGTCAAGCTATCCTGGCTGATGACGGCTGATAGCCAGAAACGGGTCCTAGGATGCTTGATTCCGGTCCAGGGAAGACATGGCTTGGCAGTTCGGGCTGGACTGTTTCCATGAGGCAGAGGGTCAAGACTGATTTGCATATGGCCATGTCTGAACTGGGGTGGCGTAGTGGGCAAAAGAACGATGGATTTAACCCAGATCTCTTGACTGGGGGAGAATGTCTGCATTGTCAGCATTCCGTCCATCATTTGTTTGTTGTAACGCTTTTCGCCCTAAGTGGGATGGGTATTCCCAGACGTGGGACCTGTGCTCACTACGCCATTGGAGTCAAGCTATCCTGGATGATGACGGCTGATAGCCAGAAACCGGTCCTAGGATGCTTGATTCCGGTCCAGGGAAGACATGGCTTGGCAGTTCGGGCTGGACTGTTCCCATGAGGCACAGGGTCAAGACTGATTTGCATATGGCCATGTCTGAACTGGGGTGGCGTAGTGGGCAAAAGAACGATGGATTTAACCCAGATCTCTTGACTGGGGGAGAATGTCTGCATTGTCAGCATTCCGTCCATCATTTGTTTGTTGTAACGCTTTTCGCCCTAAGTGGGATGGGTATTCCCAGACGTGGGACCCGTGCTCACTACGCCATTGGAGTCAAGCTATCCTGGCTGATGACGGCTGATAGCCAGAAACCGGTCCTAGGATGCTTGATTCCGGTCCAGGGAAGACATGGCTTGGCAGTTCGGGCTGGACTGTTCCCATGAGGCACAGGGTCAAGACTGATTTGCATATGGCCATGTCTGAACTGGGGTGGCGTAGTGGGCAAAAGAACGATGGATTTAACCCAGATCTCTTGACTGGGGGAGAATGTCTGCATTGTCAGCATTCCGTCCATCATTTGTTTGTTGTAACGCTTCAACATTAGATACAGCATATGCTCACAGACGCACTCTAACTTGTTCACTAAGGTAGAAAAGAAGTTTGTAAATCAAGTATAGGATAGATATAGGCAACTAACAAAAACATGAGATACTGGATAGAGTCAAGTAGATTGGACTGAGGAGGAGAGATCTCACAGAGCGAAGGGGAGTTATGGCCCTATAGCATTGGACCTGGTGCAGAAGGGGAAGCTGTGTGTGAAACATGTACAGACCTACTATGATAAGGTCTATGTCGGACAAAGTGTGTGTGATCATGTTTTCACCATGGAGGCATCTGTGAAGGATTTTCTGCAGAGTTCGGTGCAAGTGATACCAACGGTATATTATGTCTGTGGAAAGAATGCTTATGTGAGATTGTCTGCGAATTGGTATGGAACATGCTATTTAGGAATAATTTTTCCTAAGATTTACCACGCTGAGGAACTTGAGGTTTTGGAGGATGGGAAGCACTCTAGAGTGAGGAGGGGTGCGGATGTAGGAGCGGTGATTGGGAATATCTTTGGAGCAGCAATACCAAGTTTGGGAGTATTCCTGAATGATGGGAAGATTGGAATATTGGCAACTGTGGTTGACGAGTTGTCAATGAATACAGCTAAGTTGTTGAGACTTGTAGATGGGGAGATGCTATCGATAAGGACGATGGTGATGCAAAACCATCTTG
This sequence comes from Triturus cristatus, assembly GCF_964204655.1. Lineage (NCBI taxonomy): Eukaryota > Metazoa > Chordata > Amphibia > Caudata > Salamandridae > Triturus > Triturus cristatus. The sequence goes on from NC_140590.1 coordinate 438,281,334, forward strand.
CTTTAGGTGTCTTATTGGCAAAAGAGGGCGGAATCTGTAAAATGTTGAAAGTTCAAGAGTGCTGTACTTATATACCAGATAACAGCAAAGATGTGACGAAGTATATAAGTAACATCACTGAGATCCATCATGAGATCCAGGATCTGACTGAAGAGGGTGTTTGGGAGAAAGTTGGAAAAGGATTTTGAAAGTGGGGAATTGGTTTGCAAATCTAGGGAAATGCATTCTTGGTTATATCCTGAAGTCTATCATTACCATAGTGGTTTGTGTGGTTTGTTTGTGGGGATTTTCCAGAGCATATCAGTGGTACAGGGCAAACCAAGTTGAGAGGCCCCTTAGGTAACAAGAGATCAGGATGGCTAGACTGCAGGACAGTCACTATCAGAATATCAAAAACCTGGAGAGGTTCCGACAGGGAAGAATGGCTACGAGCTCTGTTTAGGTCGGTTCTTTCTCCAGGGAGTTGTGATTTTGGTGATGACACAGGTCATCAAAGGGGGGAACTGATAGAGCAGCATGAGAGTTTGAAAATTGTAGGGGTGCATCATAATCGTGCATAGCCCGCACCCACATATATATATTACTACCGTGATCAAGAACTGTCTAAGTTCGAAACGCGTAGTTGGCGAGAAGGTCATTAAATCTGCATTGACAAAAATCCAGGAAGAGTGCGGCGTATTTTATACAAATTTCGCTTTGTTAATAATTGTAAGGTCTGTCCTTACCTCACCGCCGGCACCAGCTATCAAGAACTCCCCCCGTAAGGACGATTTGTTTGGTTCATATATATATATGCATACTTTTGTGTTTTTTTAACAGATGATCGTTAGAAGAGTAACATGCAATAATAAATATCGTGAATGTAATGTCGAAATGTATTCCGTGTTAATTGAAAGAGTAAAATGCCTTTTAAACGTAATTGTTTATTGCAAGTGTCTAACAAATTCGTTCATATTGTAATGTAATGCATTAGATTTAAACGTGCACCATATTAAGTTGCACGCGTAAGAATGATTACTTTTGTATCCAGTGTAATGGAAAATAGTGCTTATGGATGTAATGTTTATTAATGCGTGTAGTTTTAATGTGTAAAGGCCTAATGGAACGTTCATATATTGCCATGAGAAGGCCCATTCGGATTTCTTATGTTAGCTGAATTGTGCAGGCCGAGATGTATTTCCCCTGGGAGAGCTCTCATTTAGAAATTCAGTTGGGATGGTGTGCGTGCAAAGATTTTGGTTTCTCAGGCTTCATGCTGGAAGAGTCTGGGATCCAAGTACAAATAACCCTTGCTGGACAAGATGCAGGTTTCAGTGGAAAACTACCACCTGAACGTGTCCACCCAGAGGAGGTGTTCTGGAAGCGTGTCTTTCATGATGTGCATTTTGTATTAGGGACAGTGCCCCAAGGGAAGAGTTGGGAGATGAGACAGAGAGGCAGAACGCAGGTTAGAAGGGAGCAGAGCAGAGAGCAAGAAGTAGAGAGATGAGAGAAGTTAAAGAACAGAGAAGGAGACTTAGAATTTGTTTGGAAACTTTGGTTACCGACCTTTAACGTGAATGCACTTTTTAGGAGGTCTTCAAGAGCTGACACCTTTTCTTGACTTTGCCTGGGAAATGCTAAGTAGGGATGTCACTTTAGTGTTAGTGTAGGGACAGACTAATTGTTTCTTTTGCAGCCTAATGAAGACTGACTTAGATATTGGAGCAATCATTGCAAGCTTAATCGTTTTGGAATTTATTATCCTTTTTATGTTTCATCGAATTAGGTTGTTGCGTAGACTAAACTTTGTATTAGTGCCCATGTATTTCTTGAACCTCGTTTTGAGGTGTTTGTATATTCAATTGTTTTTGGCTTTGTAATAAATCCCCATACACTTTATTCGGAGTCAGTGATTCTTCAGAGTTGTCATTGATTGGCTATTGGTTTGTTTAGATGAATTGGTTTCTCCCCTTTACACTTCACAGCAGATAAAAAGATCCAGTCGACCTGAGGATTCTTACGAATGGTAATAGATGGTAAGATAAGAATCCGGCGTTATCATCAGCCACACCTTTGGGCTGGATTACACAGACACACACACGAAGGAGCGATTGTCTCCATTTAGATTTTTGTGAAAACAGTCCAATCTGCATCACAAATATGCCACACTTCGCAAGAAGTTGTCATATCAGAGGGAGGTAACGTTACCAATATTGGTTGGGGTGTCTGTGCGTCTTGCCAGCCCAGAATGGAGGATAAATAACACTTCCTGAAACAAATGAAAAAGACGGGCTTCCCTGCTGGACCCTTGGCCTGCACCATAGACTGTACCATAGAAGGCTTTCACTCAAAAGGACTGCACTTGCTGAGTTTTCAAGGCTCCAAAAAGAAAGGACTGTGCCTAGATCAAAGGTCAAGGATTGGACTTCCTTATCAGCAATAGGTACAACAGAGTTAGAAGAAGTCACCTGCAAGCCCCAAAAGAGGACCACCTCAGCTGACCCCTTCCAACTGGATTTTTCCTGGACTGTGCAGGTGCATTGTGGGAAATTAAGTCCCAACCCCCAAGAGGCAATCCAGAGTCTCTGAACCCTTGAACTGAGTTAATGACATGTATTTTCCCCGGAGGAACCAAGAAACTACAAGATCTACAAAGAAAGAAACGTACTGCCAAGTTTTGTAGGAAAGCTCCAGGAGGAGACTGGCTTGCTGTCGTGAGCCAAACACCATCATCAACTCTCAGATCAGCCTGACCACTCTGGTTTGTCCAGCTGAAAGCTCCAGAGCTCCTCGCCGTCAAGGACAAAGACTTCCATAGATGCTGCAGGAGAACGCCAACATTGAATCGAACTTCAGATCTAATAACCCAGAGAACTTGTAGACGAGCCTGTCGACAAGAGAAACGTTTCAAAAAGAAGACTTATGGCCTGATTATGAGTTTGGTGGTGTAGGAGCATGCTCCAAAGCCAGTGTCCCGCTTCCAACCCGCTAAACTTTACCACCAGATAACAAGTTTCCTCGTGGTCTGGCAAACCTTTAGAGGTCCCACAGCAGTGCCTATTAGAAAGGCACCGCAATGGGACCGCCAAAGCCTGTTCCTCCATGGCACTTTGCAGTCCATGCCGTGCAGAAAATGGGGTGCATGCACACAGGAGAGCACACCCTGTGCCCCCTTTGCATGTATTCACAGACCCAGAGGCAACGGGGGAACCTGTAAGGCCCCCTCAGTTTCAACACTGCCAGCATTTTCAAGGTGTGAGCACTGCCATGAGTGAGTGAGGAAACTCGTAATATGCTTGGCAGTGCCACAGTGGCACCGTTATGCATATAGCGGCCTCAGACTGCAATGCCACCATCAGGGATCATGGATCCCCTTCGGCTGCAGCAGTCCCATGGCAGTCCTACCGCCATAGTCAGAATACGGCAGACACACCTCCTTTGCAGTAGTAGCCGCACTTCTGCCAATGTGGGTTTGGCGGTCCACGAACTGCCAAACTCATAATCAGGCCCTAAGTTTGAAGGTGAACTTTTAACCAAGACCCAGCACTCAGCCTATCCTACCGGTGCTCCATCATGGTTGACCTTAAACTTTTAATTTGTCCCAGTGCAAACAGATAGCCTCACATGGTGCTTTAAACTTTTCAGCGCTAGAATGCATAATTTTTTATTTCATTTCATCTTTAAAAATTCATATCTCCGATTCTCTACATTGGATTTGTGTCATGTTGGTGGCATCTTAAAGATTTAGGTGCCGATTAGGATCCTGGAAAAATTTTCCCCGTACGACTCGTATCCGGTCTTTTTACCGTACGAATCGTACAAATGCCGTACAAACTGCCAAGTACGATTCGCATGGGAAAAACTCCATACGAATCGCATTGGGAATAATTCCCCACACGTCCTCGGGTCAGAAAATGTGTCCGACACGTCCCCGGACGATTTACCGTACAAACGTGAAAAGTGAAGTCCGACCGCGCAAGTACGATCCATCCCGTGCGTCCGATGTCACAACCGTATGGAAAAAACACCGTCCGCACCGAACTCCCATAGCAACCATGGAGACATGTGCCCACATACGCGCCGAACACCCCCCCCAGCCCCCGTATGTATGCGCCGAACCACCCCCCCCAGCCCCCGTATGTACGCACCGAACCCCCCGTGTATGTACACCCGTGTACGTTCGAGTCGAACTGCCGTGTATGTACACCCGTGTACGTACGAGTCGAACATCCACCCCCGTGTATGTACACCCGTGTACATACGAGTCGAACCCCCACCCGTGTATGTACACCCGTGTACGTACGAGTCGAACCCAGGGGGGGTACGCACCCTACATACACAGGTGGGGGTTCGACTCGTACGTACACGGGTGTACATACACGGTGGGGGGTTTGACTCGTACGTACACGGGTATACATACACGGGGGGTTCGACTCGTACGTACACGGGTGTACATACACGGGTGGGGGTTCGACTCGTACGTACACGGGTGTACATACACGGGGGTGGGGGTTCGACTCGTACGTACACGGGTGTACATACACGGGTGGGGGTTCGACTCGTACGTACACGGGTGTACATACATGGGGGGTGGGGGTTCGACTCATACGTACACGGGTGTACATACACGGGTGGGGGGGTTCGACTCGTACGTACACGGGTGTACATACACGGGTGGGGGTTCGACTCGTACGTACACGGGTGTACATACACGGGGGGTGGGGGTTCGACTCGTACGTATACGGGTGTACATACACGGGTGGGGGGTTCGACTCGTACGTACACGGGTGTACATACACGGGGGGTTCGACTCGTACGTACACGGGTGTACATACATGGGGGTTCGGCGCGTACTCACGGGGGCTGGGGGGGGTACGGCACGTACCGGGCCCCCTAATCTGGTCGTTTCACGGCGTACTCCGCTTTTCCGGCACCTTTTGGGTGCCGTAAAAATATTGCCGTCCGGACTGCTGTCGGTTCGATTCGTACTTCCTGGGTCGTGAAACGCTGCCTGAAAGCGTCCCGTCGGAGCATTCCCGGATCACATTCGTATGTATATTTTCGTCGGTCGGTGTTTTGTACGACTCGTACGGAAATGGTGTTTCCGTGCGAATCGTACTTCCATGTTTGTAATGTTTTTGTCCCGGGTACGAGTCGGACGGAGAAAACGCTCCGACCGACGGTTCGTACCCGGTTTTTCCAGGATCCTAATCGGCACCAAAAAATTATCTATTGTTAAAAATTGATGTTGAATTTTAATTGTGTTGTGTCCTTTACTTATCTACTGTTTTGGTTATATTAAATGCTTTACTCATACTTGTCTCCAAAGTTAAGACTGCTTGTTTGCAAAACTACCAAGGGTTGAGCAAGCATTCATTTATTGAGACATGACTAGATCTATTAGTGATTGCAGTATTATTACTAGCTGATGGTGAATACCGCCACCTACTATTATTCCTCTTTTCTACAATTAGGAGAGCAGTTGCACATTAGAAACTAAAAACATAAAAGACTTTTTGGAAATTAGTACAAGATATGTCAGGAAACACTCAGGGATGGATGGTTTGTGCAGTGGAGGAGCAAGCTTTGGTGGACCATCTAGAGGAGATTTATTGCAAAGAAGTGGAGATGGTGGAAAAACAACTAACCCCTTGGGAGAGTGTGGGCGAGGATATAAGAGATATGTTTGCATTAAGAAATATAATCTTAAAATTAAGTCTTACCCGAGCTGCTGGACCTGATAATATGCATGCGATAATTATGAAAGATCGTCCGGATTGGTGGACGTAGTTATTGTACAGGTTATTTGATAGAATTTTGGATACCGGGATTATACCTGAAAATTGGAGAGGGGCAATTATTAGGCTGATACATAGAAAGGGAAAGATAAAAAGCCAAACAAACTGTAGGCTGATTAATCTCTTAGATGTGGCTGAAAAAGTTATTTCCAAAAATAATCCTGTAAGTGCTAAAGATTGGGCCGATCTAAATGGTATAGTACCTCACGAACAGGGGGGCTTTAAGGAACGGCACTTGACAATTGACCACTGTTTCTCGCTCTGGTCCATTGCAAGTAAGTCTGCCGAGCTTTTTGATCTTGTAGACAGAAACCACCTGTGGGAGGCAAATTAGAAAATCAGATATCCCAAAAGACCTCTTAAGGCTAATTCAGGAGCCGCACAGGAAGAATTGGGCTCAGGTCATTCTGGATACCACAGGGACTTTAACACAAAAAATACAAGTGAATAATGGGTTGAGACAGGGTTGTGTATTAGCCCGTCTACTTTTCTCCTTGTTTGTTGCCGATCTGCCTGTGACCCTAGCTGCCGCAAATGGGTTTAGCCCCAAGATGAATGGTAAACATGTGGCATGCCTTCTGTATGCAGATAATCTTGTGATCTTAGACCAGACTGAAATAGGCCTGCAAAGGAAATAAGAGAAATTTGAGAACTATTATAGGTGGAAAAAATTAGTGGTAAATATGGACAAAACTTGAGTGCTTTACTTTGGGAAAACTAAAAGCAAATTTAATTGGTACCTAGGCTCTGAGAGACTTGAATTATTTAATGAATATAAGTACCTTGGAGTCTGGTTCGAGCGGTCTCTCAAATGGAAATTTCTACTAGGGCTATTGCCTCGGTGAGTGGGCTGAAAAAATTTAATCAGGCTTTTGGAGAAATGTCATGTAGACCAGTGCAATAACCCGCCGCAACTCCAATACAGAGCTGAATTGCTATAAATTAGTGGTAAAACCGGTGGGATGCTGAGGAGAGGAAATATCTGAAGTATTTACTGTCCCTTCCCAGTTCAGCCATGATGCAAGCAATAAGATTAGAAACTGGCATGATTTCATGGAATACGCTGGCTGCAAAAGCCCTAATGAGATTCTGGGGAAAACTGAGTGGGAAGGATGGACGGAAAGTTTCTCAGTGGTGCAAGAATGACATTTTGCTTATTGAACTAAAATGGCCAAAAAAGGCTAGGATTAACCTGATTGCCTTTTGCACTGCTATGAAAGTAAAGCAGCTTCCACAGACCTTACAAATGGAAATCTTCAAAAGTGAGCTAAAAGCCCAAGGTAAAGAATTCTCTGACGAAAGTGACTACCAATACCTAAGAGAGAAAAAATCTGTAAATGTTATGTTAAATGCGTGGCGGAAAAAAGTTAGTTATCCATATGTGGACACCCTACCAAACCCGGTGTTATGAAATGAAGTGCTGAGAGTAAGAATTGGACTCAACCCTCGTAAGATAAGCGATATGACAAAAGCAAAAATGTTTGGTTTAGGAAGGAATTGTGCACATGGGTTGAGCACCAATTGTGATATTTTGCATATTTTTGGGGATTGCTTAAAACTCAAACAACAGCGGAGACAATGGCTATGCCCAATAGTGTTGAAATCATGAAATTATGACTCGAGGGCATGCCACAGAATTTTTAGCTAAGATGTGATTTTTAGAGATAGCATGGGCTATTGGAAGATTTATGAGGGCAGTTAATGCAGTGTTTATTGAGAACAAGTAGGAGGGTGGATGTATTTTACAGAGATATTTGCAGATTTTATTGGAATCTATATTTTATCAGAATAATTTATTTATGGTTTTATTAGATGAAAATTATTACTATATATGTATTTGTTACTATATTTTAATGCTGTATTGTTTAAGGGCCATTGGTCTAAATATACATATCTTTGTTTGATTGATCATATTGGTGTAATTTTAAAGATAAAAATGTTATCTATTGTTATAAATTGATGTTGAATTTTTATTGTGTTGTGTCCTGTACTTATCTACTGTTTTGGTTATATTAAATGCCTTACACATACTTGTCTCCAAAGTTAAGCCTGACTGCTCATTTGCAAAACTACCAAGCGCTGAGTAAGAATTCATTTATTGAGATATGACTGGACCTATTAGTGAATGCGGTATTAGTACTAGCTGATGGTGAATACCGCCACCTACTATTATTCCTCTTTCCTACAATTAGGAGAGCAGGTACACATTAGCCATCAATGCACCTGCATGCTCACCCAGGGAATTTATTGTGGAGTGGTGTGTAGGGTCCTCCTGACCCTTTGTGCCTGCACCTGACTGAAATTGGTTGTAGCACATTATAACCTGCTACATTTACCTATTGAGAATATGAAACACAATTAAAGTGGTCTGTCTATTAATGAAGGAGTTATTTTCTCTAAGCTGGATTTAGTAATTTAGTTCAATGAATCTTAACCTTTCGACTGTTGTGGATTCTCACTGAATCACTATTGGGGGAACTCCGGTCTAAGCAATTCTACTATTTGAACCTCCCAATAAGAAAAAAATATACAAAAATGTAAATGTTATTTTTGATTGGAAAGTTGGGACGTTTCAAAATGTGATGACAAAGGGGCTGATTATGTTGTTGGTGAGTCCGACACTGATGGCACGTCGGTGTCATGCCCACCGACATCTGCCCTTGTGGTCTGCACCACCGCATTACGATGCAGCGGGCGAAGTTATCAGGTGGAGGAACCACCAGCGGCATTTCCGATGGGCTCAAGCAGCCCATCGGTGCATGAGGAAGACAACATAATCCCTTAATGATAGCGGTTCTGCCATCATGATTATGATGTTAGTTTCTGACACCACCATTAACTAGGACATCATCTTGCCCTAAAAAAAGATCGCACAGCTGAGTTATGCCACTTTGGCTAACATTTCTTCGTTACTCCAAATTTACTCCAAGTTTAATCACGTACTCCATCCTTTTTACGCCTCAATTTTCCATCCATGATAAACTTTAATCCACACGCAGGTTATTGTGCCATTTTTCAAATTTTTATATGTTAAACAATAAAACACATAATCATTACCATATTATATGGTAATGATTATGGGGCAGATTTATGTTTCCTGGCGCATCCCTGCAAATCAACAGGGATACGCCAGGAAAGATGCGTCACATAAGCTTACCTTTGCGCCACCACAGATGCGCCGCATTTACAATGCAGCGCATCATGGCGCAAGGATAAACAGATGCGTGACGCATCTGATGGCATAAGGGCGGCGCATTGCTGGAGTCGTGTCGCAAGCACAACGCAACTCCAGCAATGCTCAGGGGCTGTCCATACCGAACATGCTGCGTCATGCCTTACGCCTGCCTCAAGCAGGCACAGGGTTTTGACGCAGCAGCGTCGGAAAAGTGACTCAGCGAAATCTTGTAGATTTCACTGCGTCACTTTTCCAAGGCTTTTTCCGACGGAACGCCCACCCTGCATACATTAAACCTGACGCAGGTTTATTGTAGCGCAGGGCTTTACAACGTGACGCATCTCCCTAGATGCGTCACGTTGTCAATAAGGCGCAACATGGCGCATGGTTTACGCCGCCGCTGCGTCACAGAAGTGACGCAACGGCGGCGTAAATGTCTCACAAGGAGCTTGTAAATCTGCCCCTAGGTGTTTTATTGTTCATTTTTAGCGTCCCCTGACGAAGGGCGCTTGTAGCCCGAAATGCATTGTGTCCTTTTTTAATAAACGCTGCTTTGAAAAAACTTGTGCATGTGTCGTGCTTCAGCAAGAGGGCCAGATGGGCAAAGCTTTAACATTAGAAAATTGGAAAAATGGCACAATAACCCGTGTGTGGATTAAAGTTTATCATGGATGGAAAATTGAGGTGTAAAAAGGATGGAGTACGTGATTAAACTTGGAGTAAATTTGGAATAATGAAGAAATGTTAGCCAAAGTGGCGTAACTCAGCTGTGTGATCGGTTTTTTGGGGCAGGATTATGTCCTAGTTAATGATGTTGTTGTTAATCTTGGTGCCTTTGGGCGTGGCACCTAACCGGTATGCACGCACTCTTGGAAAATATAATGGACAAGCATGGATTATATTAAAAAAAATGTGTGCACCCCATCCGTACAATTGTTAGTTTCCGACAGCCATTCCATGTCGGTCTTTCCGACAAGGAAAGACTGTTGGAAAGTGACATTGTGGGCCCCTTCCCCACTGGCCCTCCACTTTGGGGCTTGGCGGGCACCTATAGTACTTCCCAAAAAACCCTGCACCATGTGGCAGGCACCATGAGATCAAATACACACTAAGATCTGAAGGAGATGCCCCTAAAGAGAGTGTACCACTCCCTATCAATGTAATAAGCTCCCAAAAGATACCTTCTCATGAAGTGTTGTGGTGATAGTTGCTAAATAGCAGCTACGTGTGACTAGGGTCTCATAAAGTGAGGGTTAAAGGAAGACCTTTTCTCTAAGGACGAGAACCCTCACCCACCTGAAGGGTGACATGCTTCATCATAGGACTCCATAGTCACACCGGGGCCACAAGGTCCCAGGTGTGGGCTACAACTCTCCACAAAAAAAAACTTTTATGAAGAAGAGCTGAGGTGTTTTCAGTAGGGGAGACCAAAGAGGTTGGTGACTGAGGGGCAGAGTGCAAATAGATCCTGCTCACAGGTAGCTGCTATTTAGCAACTATCACCACAACACTTTGTTTCAATGAGAATGTATCTTTTGGGAGTTTATTAAGGCATCATGACATACCTTCCACACGGTGCACGGATGTTTCAAACATCCATTTCACTATAGTAGCTTGTGCTGCGGGCCTTTTCCACCCACAGCACAAGCTGCCACAGTGAAATTAATGTTTCTTACCACCCAATGGGCGGTCGCATCCAATTGGGATGTCAGAACCGTCGACCTATGGTCGGGCGGTTCCAGACCGATATGGTGAGTCCACCCAATATTGACACTTAGAGGGGCTTCCATGGAGTCTAACAATCGTCCATACCACTGTTTTTTTACTGCACTTCTATCTCAAATCAAGAATACTAACCTCATTTTTAATCTCACGTTTCAAATTCTTTGAAATTTACAGATTGTTTAAAATTTACAATTTTTTTATTTGTGTTTTGTGCATACACTAATGTAATCTGCTAATATTATTTCATTTCCTAAACAGTCGTGGTCACTCTGAGCAAGTCTCGTGGACTCTCAGGGGTCTATGGAATACAGGTTAAGAAACGCTAATGTAGTCTGTTTCCAAAACTGGGACTCACTATCAATTTTGCAAAAACTCTGCGAAGGAAGGGTATGACTTGTTGTAATGAAGATTGCCAGCATGTGACCAAAGCACTAGCCATTTCTTCTTAATGCATTTCTAGTGATTTAGCCAAATTACACTTTCACTTTAAAGTAGCAATTACACCACGAAAAATCGACTTATTAATGTGGCATGTTTTCTTCCCATGTAGTACGATAATCCCTTAGAGAATGGACTCTGCATAGCTAAGAAAACGGTAAAATAAAAAAAGAATTCCCGCAGTAAGGATTAATAGCAAAAATCAATGAAAAAAAACGTGGAAAACAGAAAATTGTGTTATCATTCTCCAAAATTTATGGGATCAAACTTCAGTCATTGAAGTACAATTTAATCGTGTTTGGAACTTAGCTATCACATGAAATCTTACAATAAATGTCCAGACTGTAAAACAGAGTTACAGTAGAGAATGTCAGATAATATCGAAATTAATCTAAGATATAGTAAGGTAAGGTACTGGTCATGTCAAAAGAACGTCTGGTTCGTATCCCATTGAAACATGATTGTTAAAACAAACGATAAAGAAATACCAAGAGCAATTCGAGTATTAAAAAAATGAATTTCGTGTCATCCCTTGGAGTGTACTATTTTTAACGAAGATACTGATTTGGCCCAGCCATCTGATAATAAGCCTCAAAGAGCCGGGATCAGAACAACAGCTTCTCTCCAAATGACAAGCACATCCATAACGCTCTGACACAAAAAGGTAATGAGCTACTAAAGTACATGCAATAATACCTTTTATTGTACTGTATTTAATTTGCTGTTCATACCTCTGATGGGGTTACAAAGCGCTATGTTTTGCATCAGATTTTGGGCGCCTTCCTGAAGTGCAGGGTGTAGCATTGTGTTTGCATAAAGACCTATATGGGAGGTGCCATGTGATGTGTGTGATGTGTGAAGATAGGATCTAATCATTATACTGCGATGCTGTAGACGTAATGTTGATCTGCATGAGATTTGTTATAGGAAGGGACGGCTAGGAGTGAAACCTGGAAGCAGACTAGATCAAAGAAGTGTGGATTGGCAGTATATAAACAGTTTTGCTGAAGGACGTGGGGCTTGTACCAAGGATTGCACAATGGGCAGTGCACAATCTTTCGAATGTCATACATCTAGCCACAGGCAGCCCAAATGGAGAGTGAATTACCGATTAAATGCATGACCAGATGTTAAGTTTAAAGTGTGGTTTCTGAACAGTTTTCTGGTTTCTTTGTGTTTTTTTTATTTTACTTTTATTTAATCAACTTTGTTAATTTTCCACTTGAACCTCGGTAGCACAAGGTCATGACTGTTATACTTTGGCCATATGCAGACAATCACCATGTTTAAATTTGTGTCAGCAAATAGAAGGCAGGATGCACCCACTCCCATCGTGTTGAGTTGTGCATATTAAACATTCCATTGGTTAAGACTATTGTTCCAAGACGCCCATATATAATAGTGCTTTGCCCAGTAAATGTTTTCCTCCATCCATTAGCAAAACTCCTTCCCCACACTCAGGCCTCTAGTGATGGGGCCATGTTAGCAGACCAATTACGAGCATTAAATTATGTATCAATGATGCGGCCTAACATAACCAAATTTGTGTGCCTTGGGTGCTCCCATCTCTGTGATTCCAAGGAGTCCTAAATTAGAGTACGTTGATGGAGTAGATCACTGCTGTCCCCAGAATGAACCAGATTCTCCTGCAGTAAATTTTCAGATTAATGGACAGCTCTACCCTATGCGTAAAATCCCCCTAGCTTCCCATTGGGCAGACCCTACAGTGCCTCTATGGATTTATTGGCCCTTTGACTTTCGGATCCTCATTACTGGGACCTCACGTTTTAATGGGCCGGCTGTTTACCATGTGCGCACCTTTATCTCCCCATTTTTTCTCTCACGCCACTGTGAGATGGGCATACTATTTGCTTAACAAACTTAGCGCAAGATGGGCGTTCCTCCTCTCGCTTGGCAACCCTGAGCGTCCCCAGACACCAATCACGCTCCCTTTAATATGTGAGATGCCTTTCCTTTCAGGGTGAACGTTCGCTATTGGTTTCCCTCTGGGAGCACTCGCATCCCGATTGGCTCACCGTTGTCCTATCACCTTCAACCAGGAAATATTTGTTTCCTGCACCGGCACTCATTCTATCTCGATCACTTTCGAGACGCGGTTGTGGGTCACGGTTGTAGGCACAAGAGCTTATCCCAAGTTTCCACGAAGTAAGTTAACGCCGTTTCTGTGTGGATGGGCACCACGGAGCTTTTTGTTTTTTGTTTTTGACGCCGCCTCATGTATTTACACACCACATTTCGTTTATTTACAGATTGTGGTGTAAATCAATTACGTGACCTCGGCATCCTCGAGGAACGGATGTATGACGTTACAACGCATGCTATTACAACGCATACCTTTACAACGCATTTTTTACAACGCAAGTACTACTACAACGCATTACTTTACAACGAACACTTTTACAACGCAAAACCTATTAAAATACTGAAAAGTGCTGTTACAACGAAATCTATTATAACGCATACCATTACAACGCGATTTTTTTTATTTTTTATTTAAAAGTACAATAAAATCTGGCACGGGATGCAGGGAAATTAGGGGTTTTAGGGTGGGGAAGTGTATTAAAATGTGGAGAGAAACTGAGCGTAAATCTACTGAAATGCATAACCAAATTAATACTCGAGTATTAAAATTAATACTCGAGCATTAAAATTAATACTCAAAATCCCCAATAAAATTCCGTTTTCACACATTTCAAAGTTTAACAAAAAGAACGATAGAATTGACAACAGTGCTTACACATTTTTATCATGATTAAATCGAAAAGTAAGTAAACACAGTAAAACAGAAGACACATACACATAGGCGCCATTTTAACCATCTCACTTGTAAAACTTGTCCTACAACACTTTCTATCAAAACAATACCCAAAGACATGTTCCAAAATGGATGCCAAAACGGAGCAAATGAGTGAAAACAATACATTTTAAAATGCATTTTTAAATTATCATTTTCCACAGTAAAATAAAGAATAAAAAAAAACACATCGAACGCAGTTTTTAAAAAAATTAATAGTGACACAGAGTAAAACTTATAAATACCAGGAAGACACCATTTTGCAATCAGTTGATTATCAACTACCAGAGAGACCAGACGTGAAAACCTGACCCTCTGTCACCTCCACTGCGACCTCCTCAGAGAGAGCACTGAATTCCTTCGGAAAACCATTATTAGTAGACAACTACTAGTAAGTCAGTAAAATATTTTTAAACAATGGTTTTGCGTAAAATATGTCTACATTCCATACAAAATATATTTTAAAATTTTTAATATTAACTTTTAAAATGTACTGTTTCTAATTTGTTATGATTAAAAATATATACTAACTAAAAACAACTACTTTTTTTTCCAAAAACAGAAACTTGCAATACATTGAGAAGCTAAAATTGGTGTACCTAATTTTGCATCACCTCCACATAAACGACTCACCTTTAGTATTGTGAAGGTAAATGTAATTTATTTTAAATTATTTCTGTTTAAAAATATATTTATAGCATTAGCTAAAGTGTTGTAATGGCAAAGGTGATTTTTTTTCTTTCCTCAATCACACTACATCATAAACGAAATTATACCATGGTGCAGGTGTAACAATTACTAATAAGACTTCATTTAGGTACAACACCTGAAAAAGCGTTTCAAGTTACTGAGGTAACTATTAGTATTCTAAGTCCCAGAATGTTCAGCAGTAGAGTAATTGAGTGATAGTGTAGGTGTATCCATTATTACTCTTATTTTAAAATACATTCAATGTGTATTATGTTTTGCTTAACCAATTTTGACACATACTCATTTGTCAAATATCATACTTTTCAAAAATGTTTTTTTGTTTTTAACCAACGTTGGCTAAGTAACATTAATTTTTATATATTTTTTTTTTTCCAGAGTAAATCGGTTACAAAAAATATAACTATCCTGCAGCAAGCATTACCTTAAAGGCACGAAAACAAACAACAACTGACAAAGGTATTTTACATTATGAGTGTTATAATTTCCACAATTTAATAGTCATTCCTTTTGCTATTGTTACTCCACTAAAGTGCAGAAATAGGATAACTGATGGATAGTGTAAAGGTACAATTTACTATTCTAACTCCAGCAAGGTGCAGCAGAAGGGAAAGTGATGGATGGTGTAGGGGTACAATTTACTATTACAACCCCAGGAAGGTGCAGCAGTAGGGAAAGTGTTATGTACTATATGTTAAAATGAATTTAATTTTTGCAAAAAGTTATTGTAAATTTGCATTTCTCTACAACGTTCATTTTTCACATTTTTTCCATTTATCACTTTTGCAGACAATTTTTTTTGTTTTACATTTCCAATCAATACCCAAGTGTCTACTCCAGCCTACAGGCCATTCCCACTGTTGAAGACTCAGCAAGGAAACCAATTTCAAAAAAACAAGGTATTTTTAAACAACTTTATGAGGTGCAGCAGTAGGGAAAGTGTTGGATGGTGTAGGGGTGCAATTTACTATTCAAACTCCAGGAAGGTGCATCAGTAGGGAAAGTGTTGGATGGTGTAGGGGTGCAATTTACTATTCCAACTCCAGGAAGGTGCAGCAGTAGGGAAAGTGATGGATGGTGTAAGGGTGCAATTTACTATTCTAACTCCAGGAAGATGCAGCAGTAGGGAAAGTGATGGATGGTGTAGTGGTGCAATTTACTATTCCAACTCCAGGAAGGTGCAGCAGTAGGGAAAGTGATGGATGGTGTAGGGGTGCAATTTACTATTCTAACTCCAGGAAGGTGCAGCATTAGGGAAAGTGATGGATGGTGTAGTGGTGCAATTTACTATTCTAACTCCAGGAAGGTGCAGCAGTAGGGAAAGTGATGGATGGTGTAGGGGTGCAATTTACTATTCTAACTCCAGGAAGGTGCTTCAGTAGGGAAAGTGTTGGATGGTGTAGGGGTGCAATTTACTATTCCAACTCCAGGAAGGTGCAGCAGTAGGGAAAGTGTTGGATGGTGTAGGGGTGCAATTTACTATTCCAACTCCAGGAAGGTGCAGCAGTAGGGAAAGTGATGGATGGTGTAGAGGTGCAATTTACTATTCCAACTCCAGGAAGGTGCAGCAGTAGGGAAAGTGTTATGTACTATATGTTAAAATGAAT
The DNA here is from genome assembly GCF_964204655.1 of Triturus cristatus. Lineage (NCBI taxonomy): Eukaryota > Metazoa > Chordata > Amphibia > Caudata > Salamandridae > Triturus > Triturus cristatus. The sequence continues at coordinate 438,297,582 of NC_140590.1, forward strand.
TTAATTTTTGCAAAAAGTTATTGTAAATTTGCATTTCTCTTCAACGTTCATTTTTCACATTTTTTCCATTTATCACTTTTGCAGACAATTTTTTTTGTTTTACATTTCCAATCAATACCCAAGTGTCTACTCCAGCCTACAGGCCATTCCCACTGTTGAAGACTCAGCAAGGAAACCAATTTAAAAAAAACAAGGTATTTTTAAACAACTTTATAAGGTGCAGCAGTAGGGAAAGTGTTGGATGGTGTAGGGGTGCAATTTACTAATCAAACTCCAGGAAGGTGCATCAGTAGGGAAAGTGTTGGATGGTGTAGGGGTGCAATTTACTATTCCAACTCCAGGAAGGTGCAGCAGTAGGGAAAGTGATGGATGGTGTAAGGGTGCAATTTACTATTCCAACTCCAGGAAGGTGCAGCATTAGGGAAAGTGATGGATGGTGTAGTGGTGCAATTTACTATTCCAACTCCAGGAAGGTGCAGCAGTAGGGAAAGTGATGGATGGTGTAGGGGTGCAATTTACTATTCTAACTCCAGGAAGGTGCAGCATTAGGGAAAGTGATGGATGGTGTAGTGGTGCAATTTACTATTCTAACTCCAGGAAGGTGCAGCAGTAGGGAAAGTGATGGATGGTGTAGGGGTGCAATTTACTATTCTAACTCCAGGAAGGTGCTTCAGTAGGGAAAGTGTTGGATGGTGTAGGGGTGCAATTTACTATTCCAACTCCAGGAAGGTGCAGCAGTAGGGAAAGTGTTGGATGGTGTAGGGGTGCAATTTACTATTCCAACTCCAGTAAGGTGCAGCAGTAGGGAAAGTGATGGATGGTGTAGAGGTGCAATTTACTATTCCAACTCCAGGAAGGTGCAGCAGTAGGGAAAGTGTTATGTACTATATGTTAAAATGAATTTAATTTTTGCAAAAAGTTATTGTAAATTTGCATTTCTCTACAACGTTCATTTTTCTCATTTTTTCCATTTATCACTTTTGCAGACAATTGTTTTCGTTTTACATTTCCAATCAATACCCAAGTGTCTACTCCAGCCTACAGGCCATTCCCACTGTTGAAGACTCAGCAAGGAAACCAATTTCAAAAAAACAAGGTATTTTTAAACAACATTATAAGGTGCTGCAGTAGGGAAAGTGTTGGATGGTGTAGGGGTGCAATTTACTATTCCAACTCCAGGAAGGTGCATCAGTAGGGAAAGTGTTGGATGGTGTAGGGGTGCAATTTACTATTCCAACTCCAGGAAGGTGCAGCAGTAGGGAAAGTGATGGATGGTGTAGGGGTGCAATTTACTATTCCAACTCCAGGAAGGTGCAGCAGTAGGGAGAGTGATGGATGGTGTAGGGGTGCAATTTACTATTCTAACTCCAGGAAGGTGCAGCAGTAGGGAAAGTGATGGATGGTGTAGAGGTGCAATTTACTATTCCAACTCCAGGAAGGTGCAGCATTAGGGAAAGTGATGGATGGTGTAGGGGTGCAATTTACTATTCCAACTCCAGGAAGGTGCAGCAGTAGGGAAAGTGATGGATGGTGTAGGGGTGCAATTTACTATTCCAACTCCAGGAAGGTGCAGCAGTAGCGAAAGTGATGGATGGTGTAGGGGTACAATTTACTATTCCAACTCCAGGAAGGTGCAGCAGTAGGGAAAGTGATGGATGGTGTAGGGGTGCAATTTACTATTCTAACTCCAGGAAGGTGCAGCAGTAGGGAAAGTGATGGATGGTGTAGGGGTGCAATTTACTATTCTAACTCCAGGAAGGTGCATCAGTAGGGAAAGTGTTGGATGGTGTAGGGGTGCAATTTACTATTCCAACTCCAGGAAGGTGCAGCAGTAGGGAAAGTGATGGATGGTGTAAGGGTGCAATTTACTATTCTAACTCCAGGAAGATGCAGCAGTAGGGAAAGTGATGGATGGTGTAGTGGTGCAATTTACTATTCCAACTCCAGGAAGGTGCAGCAGTAGCGAAAGTGATGGATGGTGTAGGGGTACAATTTACTATTCCAACTCCAGGAAGGTGCAGCAGTAGGGAAAGTGATGGATGGTGTAGGGGTGCAATTTACTATTCTAACTCCAGGAAGGTGCAGCAGTAGGGAAAGTGATGGATGGTGTAGGGGTGCAATTTACTATTCAAACTCCAGGAAGGTGCATCAGTAGGGAAAGTGTTGGATGGTGTAGGGGTGCAATTTACTATTCCAACTCCAGGAAGGTGCAGCAGTAGGGAAAGTGATGGATGGTGTAAGGGTGCAATTTACTATTCTAACTCCAGGAAGATGCAGCAGTAGGGAAAGTGATGGATGGTGTAGTGGTGCAATTTACTATTCCAACTCCAGGAAGGTGCAGCAGTAGGGAAAGTGATGGATGGTGTAGGGGTGCAATTTACTATTCTAACTCCAGGAAGGTGCAGCATTAGGGAAAGTGATGGATGGTGTAGTGGTGCAATTTACTATTCTAACTCCAGGAAGGTGCAGCAGTAGGGAAAGTGATGGATGGTGTAGGGGTGCAATTTACTATTCTAACTCCAGGAAGGTGCTTCAGTAGGGAAAGTGTTGGATGGTGTAGGGGTGCAATTTACTATTCCAACTCCAGTAAGGTGCAGCAGTAGGGAAAGTGATGGATGGTGTAGAGGTGCAATTTACTATTCCAACTCCAGGAAGGTGCAGCAGTAGGGAAAGTGTTGGATGGTGTAGGGGTGCAATTTACTATTCCAACTCCAGGAAGGTGCAGCAGTAGGGAAAGTGTTGGATGGTGTAAATGTTATGTTTTTGGTATTTCATTTATTTAGTCAGGCTAATTTTTTTTTCTTCTCTTCTCTTTTCAGATAATGTCTAGTCTGGAAGCTGCAAAGTTTATTAAATCCAAGAAGGGCAAAAATTTATTAAACCATGGTGGATACATATATAGTAAGGAAAGAATAAGTTTAACTAGAAATCATTGGAGGTGTGTGCAATACTACACTACCCATTGCAGTGGCAGAGCGGTTACTGTTGATAATTTAGTTGTGAAAACCACTGAACATAACCACTCTGCCTCTGCAATGGAGGTAGAAATTAGAGAAACAATAAACGAAATGAAAGCCATTGCAAGCACCTCCAATGATTCTACAGGATCCATTTTAAGAGAGGTTGCACAGCATGTCCCCAGTCATGTTGCTAGTAACATGCCTATAATTCCTAATTTGAGAAGAATTATTCAGAGACAAAAGCAGGCAAGTAACATTCAATTATCTACACCACATTCTTTCTCTGACATTAGAATTCCTCATGATCTTTCTATTTCTTTTTCTGATGAACCTTTCCTTCTGCATGACAACGAAAACCCTCAGAAACGAATTCTCATATTTAGTACCCCACGTAACCTTGCTAAGTTAGAAAGTAGTGAAATTTGGATGATGGATGGGACGTTTAAAAGTACACCCCATCCTTTCACTCAAATTTACACTATACATGCTAAAATTAACAATAGTGTTATTCCCTTAGTTTATAGTTTGCTACCTGATAAGACTTCTGCAACATACACTGAACTTTTATCAGTGATTAAAAGTAAAACATCCTCAAGTCCTCGAAAAATAATTATTGATTTTGAATTGAGCATGATCAATGTGATCACTAAAACGTACACGGATACCCAAATTCAGGGATGTTTTTTTCATTTTTCGCAGGCATTTTGGCGTAAATTACAGAAAACATCCCTAGTTGCAGAATATTCTCGGGATAGCAAACTACAATTTGAACTAAAAAAATTAACTGCACTTTGTTTTGTTCCTCCCGATAGTGTGGACGAGTACTACACTGCAATTATAGAATCTGTTTATTATACAAGTAACGAAGAAAAATTGGCACCCATTCTAAATTATTTTGAGGACACATGGATTGGACACCTAAGCAGATCGGGTCGCAGGAGGAAGCCACGATTCCATGTGGAGTGGTGGAACTGCTACACGAGTTGTTTAGAGGGAGAAGCAAAAACAAACAATGCCATTGAGGGATGGCATAACTCCTTCAACCACACAATTGGCAATCCACATCCAAACTTCTACTCTTTTTTGGAAACTTTGAAGAAGGAGCAAAGTTTTCAGGAAATGAGAATAGCCCAAACACTCGCAGGTAGTCTAAACCCACGAGTAACAGTCAAAACAAGGGAAATGTCTGAGAGACTATTGGCAATTCTACAACAATTTTCGTTGTGTGTGGCTATAGACTACCTGGAAAATCTTTCTAACATTCTTTCTTTCTAAAATAATGTATTAACTTACTTTCCTGCTTTGCTTTAAAATTTAATATTTTTCAAATTACAATTGGCATACAATTTTTTTTTCTAAAAACTTTTACAAACAAACAAGTCGGGTCCTTTTTTTTTTTAAACAAATCTTCATTTCAAGAAAAAACTTCCAATGTGTTCAAATTTACTGTCCCACAGTATTTGTACAATTTTTCTAAATCGGAACACCATTACTATAATTACCGATAACTTCCATTATAATTTCCGTCCTAAGAAATCACCAAAATTCAAACATATCTAAATTCTACACGTCAAACCATAATCAAAAATGCACTTTGCTGCTTAATCACCATTTTTCAATCAATCTTTATTTTCCAAATTTTACAAGTGCGCTATTTTTTTCCAAATCGAAATGAAGATCGACATTACTTTTGTTACTTCCTAAGTAAACAAATCAACTTTCTGAACAGTAACTTTAAATTCTTTAACAGTTACAAACTTTTTTTAAATCAAAAAATAACTTTTCGCGACCCGACTTAGGCATACATTAATGACATTAATGTGGACATGTTTAAAAACATTTAAGACATCAATTAGTTTTCCCGCAACCTCTCCTTATTCTTTCCTCACTATATATGTATCCCTTTTAAAGGTTTAATCTATAATATCAAATGAAAGTATTTCCTACCTGACCGCAGATCAGCTTCCTGCTGCTTCCTCCTCCGATGCTCTGCAAAATGGCGCATTACGTCGACGCTCACGTCATTACGTCATCGCGTCCATCACAATATTCAACGGACTACTTTATTTAACTAATCTGTTAATAAATGTTTATAAATGTAAATAAAATATTAATATGTTTTTTGGAAAATGTTACTTACATTGCAAAATTAAATAAAAATATGGTTTATTTTATCCTTATTTTTGTATAAATAAATATTTTCAAAACAAAAATTGTTTGCTGTTATTATTTATTAAAAAGTGATTAAATCTTCTAAATTGTAACTATTTATATGTAAATTTACTAAATATGTTCCTTACCTCGACTCTTTTGTCTTTTCCCTTCAAAACTTCCTCTTTCTTCTCTTTCTGATCCTTCTTTTCTTGTTCCGCGGGTTGTATATTCAGAAGCTGCCAAAATAAATGAAGGACAAATAAGCTCATAGACTTCAATGCAAAACCGTGGGAATTTTTTTTTAAAAGTAAGTACTTTTTTTCCTTCTCTTTTTTTTAATCTAAGATTATTTTTAAAATGCATTTTTTATTACTCTTTAAATATTAAAAATATTTTAATATTTGAAATTTTATTTTTAAAATTTCTCTAAATATTTTTTAAAAAAGTCAAAAAGTACTCTTCCATTTTTTAGATTTTTATTATAATTTATTTTTGAAACTTAAAAATACTCTAGTATTAATCATTGTTATTACTGATTAAGTACTCTTTTTTTTTTTTTTTAAATTTAGAATATTTTTATTTTCACCAAAAAAAACTCAAGTAATAACATAATGTAAAAAATACAAATTAAAATTTGAAAAATACTCAAGTATTAATATTTAGTTACTCACTCTTTTTTTAAAAAAAAAATATTAAATACTCTTTCTATTTACAATAATTCTCAAGTATTAATTTAACTTTTTACAAACTCACTATTAACTCTAATATGTTTCAAATTAAATTAAAAAAAAATCTTTCTATTTAGAGAAATACTCAAGTATTAATTTAACTATCCTAAAAAACTTTTCTATTACTCAAAATACTCAAGTATTAATATTTTCAAAAACTACTCACTTTTCAAGTATTAATATTTAGTTACTCACTCTTATTTTTATTATTTTAAATATTAAAAAATCTTTCTATTTAGAATAATTCTCAAGTATTAATTTAACTTTATAAAACTCACTATTAACTCTAATATGTATCAAATTAAATTTAAAAATACTCTTTCTATTTAGAGAAATACTCTAGTATTATTTTAACTATCCAAAAACAACATTTCTATTAGACAAAATACTCAAGAATTAATATTTTGTAAAACTACTCACTTTTTAAAAATTATATTTTATTTAATTAAAATTAATTATACGATATATTTATTTATTTATAATAAAATACCAACATTAAAAAATGCGTTGTAATAGTATATGCGTTGTAAAAGTACTTACCATATAACATCATGCGTTGTAAATGCATGCGTTGTAAATGCATGCGTTGTAAAGGCATTTTCAAAGAATGCGTTGTAAAGGTATATGCGTTGTAAAAGTACTTACCATATAATAGCATGCGTTGTAAAAGCATGCGTTGTAAAAGTTTTTGCGTTGTAAAAAATGCGTTGTAATAGCATAGCGTTGTAAAAGTTGCGTTGTAAAGGTAGTTCCCCTCGAGGAACCTTCTTCCCGCATTGATAGTAAGGCTGGTCCTTACGTTTTTTTCTATTTCTCTGCAGTTTTCGCCCACGCACGATTGATTTGAGAGCGCCATTTTGTTGATTATTTTAGTTAGTTGTAATTTAAAAAGGCACACGTCGGTACGAATTAATTATTGGCATTGGCGTGTTTTTTGGGACGAATGGCACCCGTGCTAGTCACATGACCACTCGTCGCTTAAAAAGATGCACCCCGGTACCTTCCTTGTGAGTGCACTTCCTCACCTGTCTGTTGCTTTGTGGATAGATAGAGTGATAAACGGGTGAATGGAAGCCCGTTCTGTTGTTTGCGTGTTGTAATTCACAACAAAGCACATCCACTCAAGTTGACTATGTAGAATGACTGTTGAGTTAGTCACTCACAATCACGCCATAAGTATCATTGATTGATGATTGAGAGGAGCCTGAATCGACAGCTGCTTACATAATAAGTTGTGTATATATCGTTTTTCCTTTCTTTTTTCTTCCACAGGTACATCCCCACTGTAAACACAGGAAGGGATTTTTTGAATCTAACCAAGGGTAGGATGCACCTTAGCGTGTGTAGACCGCCCTGGTTAGCACCACTGGTCCTGAAGAAAACCTGGAGATTTTTCCCTTAAGGTTGAAACATGTAGACCTACTTCACTTTTTCATTTCACTTCACATATTTTTCGATACCGCAGGTCAAGTTAACCTTATATGGTATCCCCAATTCATTTTAATATTGTTCAATTGCTCCATGATTAAAAAATCTTTTTGATAGAGAGTTAAATTTGACCAATTTTTAACCCACTTATAACACTTGCACCATACACAAAAAAAATACCAGCTCCACTGTAGTCAGGTGTCGCAGCACACCCGGATGGCACTCGGCTCTCCGGGTGGGACCCCGATGATGAAGCATGTCACCAACCAGGTTGGTGAGTGAGGGGTCTTCTATAAGAAAGGTTATAATTTCTCCTTTCAGTGCACCTCTCTGTATCCCTGAGGTATTGAATTACCTTTGAGGGTGTACTTCTTCCATTGTTTGTTAAAATGAATGTGTATCCCTGCCCTGAATACCCGTCTGCATCTGATACTGGTATCTAGACTTTTTTTTTGGGCCTGGCATCATATTAGTCTTGTGTGTGTGCAGAGGCCTAGGCCTGCCAGTGACAAATCGAAATCCAGGTCCTGTTATGTGCCTTGGAGGGATGCACCAGGTGTGCCGTCATAGTTATAAATCGACCAGAGCTTTTCTCTGTGACAGTGAGAGTATGCTCTACTGATCCCTCTTTTGTAATTTCACATGCTATGTTAAACCCAGAACTTTCTGCTGACATCCCGTGTCCGGGGTGAGTAGTGTGTGTGTGTGTAGTGAGCATGTGATGTCTGTGTATCAGTAGAACCCTATGTGTCTGTGAGGTTGAGTACTGAAGCCAATGGGATCCATCTTGGAGACCCCTTGTGTGGCATGGTATAAGATGAAGGATGGGGACAGCTTAACCAGACAGTGGAAGTATATTGAAGTATTCTGTGGCTGGAATTTGTAGATCAAGATACTGAAGAGAGAAGGATGGCAGGGCTACCTTTAAAAATTCAATGAAGACGTTGTTATCCAGGGGCTGCTGACTAGGCTGTTTGGTTTATGGTATGGATGAGGGATGTGGTATTGCATTTTCCGTTCAAGGTGAGGAGGTTTCTATGCCACGCCTGCCCTTTTGCCTGTACTGATTACTATTTCAAGAAGGCTGATGACATCCAGGTGCAGAGACCTCACACTTCATTATGCCCATGTTTTGGGTACTCCTAGCTTAGAGCCTGCCCCATTGCTAAATGCTTTGAGAAGTAGCACTTTGAATAAAGGCTGCCAGGAGGGCAGCCTGGATATGACATTTGAAAAGGAGCAAATGCTAACTTGTTCTGAAGCATGAGATAGAGGATCCACAAAACCTGACTGTGTAATGTGCATGAAAGTGGAATGTTATGTTATGTTATGTTAAAATAATTTTGTAGAGCGCACAGCTACCCTTCTAGGGTTTCCCAGCGCTAATCTTGGATTTGGAATTTGGAATCCAAACCAAAACACTTTATTCCTGTTCCAAATTATTTATGACCAAGGAAGAAAGTGCTAGTAGATTTCTCAAAAGATGTGCTATGTGACCTGAATGGCGTCTGCCTGACAGCAGGCCTTTCTGACAGAGGTAAGGAGTGTACCTGGCCCTGCAGGAGGAGAGACTGTCAAGGAAGAGAAGCCTAGTGTGTTCCCATTGTGAGAAATATAGAGAGAACGTGTGTTACTTGAAAGTGAAAAGCTGTAGTGATGTATGCTGTGAGTGGGTCTCCCAGTATGACTGCGGTTTCTGCTGAGAAGTACCCTCAAAGACTGCACAAATTCAGCCACCATTGAATCTGCCTACTAGATGATGCGGGCTGAATATATGGTGCCACTGCTGGCCGTGGAGGAAGAAGCTGTGTTGCTGCTGAGGTAGAGCCACAGCTAGCATGGACACATTCTCGCTTGTAAATTGTATATTTATTTAACATGTGCAATTAATTAAACCATTACATTTATGAAAACTCTGAATAACAAAAACATTTTATAAAAGTTCAAATGTCCTCCAAATAAAAATGATAAAGTGATTTCCATGATCGGATGCGTCAAACTCATTTATAATACATTTAATCTGAAGGGTTTAGCCTAAGCTACCATGCATGTTTCAATAGGTCCAATAAACTGTCAATAGTCTATACAACAGCGGAAACTAGTCAATGCTCCATAGCTGTGACTTAACTCTTGATCCTTTTTAGAAAGGTTTTTTTGACTTTTTTCAAACAACCTCAATAATTTGGCGAATAGAACATTCAAGATGGTATTTACAGGGATCAAGTAAGCATTCGATAATTGCACATCTGTAGGTGCAGACTGCAAGATGATTAAGTTGTTTGTGTAGTGTAATGTCGCCATGCCCATCCTGTCCGAATTCTAAGGTCAGGCATGGGAGGAAGAGGAGGAGCTGGGGGGGGGATGGGGGGGGGGGGGTAAGAAAGAGGTGCGCGCGCATGGCAAGATGGATAAAAAAGACGCATGTAAAGTGCAGCCGGTCTCCTGAGTGTTTTGTGGGGCCAAAACATGAAATGTAGGAGGTGTCTGAACCCTTTTAGCAGTGCCGGGCAAATACACAATATATTAATTCATGTTTCTTTCCCCGAGACACATTATCTACATGCAGTACCATGTGTTGTTTTTATCCACTGCAGTAGGCTGTCCAATGTTGGCATGTTGGCAGGACGCCCAAGCGGTACTGTAGAAATGTGTTTTTTAAATTATGTGAATAACAATTATTCAAATGAGGTTGCAATCTGGGATTGACAACATTGTTTGTGATTTGCCAGGAGTGGGCACATTTTACCAAAGCAATTTTGTTCCCTGGCATGGAAATCCTTCGGATTGACTTGTTTAGGTTCTTTTTTAATTCATAGTCCAAATTTGGGGCTGCCCAGAGGTTGGTTGCTTGTAACGAATATATTGCTTTTTCCAGGTAATTTCGATAGGGCGAATCTGAGCTGGAAGTACTGATATCTTCCCAAATAACTTGGCCCACGATGTCACGCTGTGCACATGTTCCGGAAGAAGCCTTGCCTTGCCAGATTCTGCTTGGAATGGCCAAACTCAAGGTGCACTTTTGGCTTTTGATGAAGGCTTTGGGAGCCTGAAGATTGTTCTGTGCATTGTGGCTTTGAGCTCCGCATTATTTCGTTCCAGTAGGTTATGGTGGGAATCAGTTTCACTTTCATTTGTAAAAGGCCAAATGTGGGGCCTCACAAGGATCTTGACAACGCGACGAACGCTGTGATTAAGTCACCTGCTTTTTCCTTAATCAGGAGCTTTTGCTGGAAGAGAGTGACCATGGTGTTGACAATGACCCCCAAATACTTATACTCATTTTTTTCATTTGAGATGATTTGACCATTTATGGTCCAAGCGCCTGTGTTGCTTTCAATCTTCCTACCAATTTTAAGAGCTTTTGTGACCAAAAAGACATGCAGCTTGTCCGAAAGTCTCTGCAGGCCTATTGTGTTATTACTTAGTAATAAGAAAATATCAGCATAAAGAGGCTTGAAATCGGTTTGTTCTCTAAGGTCGGTGGGTGCCAGTTGTTTTTTCTTGACAGCGTACTGCCATCACCTAGCTTTACACTTAACCAGGTGTTCGAATGCAGAAATTATATTGCTCAGAGAAGTTTTGGGGGTATACTCCAGTTGATTAGTTTCTGTCACAAGAAGTATCTTGGAATGCAGTCAAAAGTCGCCTTAAAGTCGACAAGCAATGAAAATAATGTTGATCATGTCGCAAAGGTAGTGTGCATGGCTGCTCCTACTATTTTGGAATTGGAAGCTGAGTCATTTCTCACTGCGTTGGGAAATTTGATAAATATTTCCTTGGCTTCTGCAGAGGTTCCCGCCCGCTGGAAACTTGCCTTAGTGGTGCTACTTTTGAAGAGGCCTTTGTTGGACCCTTCAAAGCCTGCAAACGTTAGGCCTATTTCTTTGCTTGGCTTTTCCGCGAGGCACCAAAACATTTGTTAACCACCAACTCTCAATGTTTGTTGAGAACAGTGACCTTCCACATAGCACACAGTTGGTTTTCCCCCCTCGGAACAGTTCAGAGTCTGCTCTGTTGCTGGCCTCCGACTCCATGCGCCAGATTCTGGGCAGAGGGGACACGCCAGCCTTATTGCTGCTCGATCTGAGTGCGGCTTTCGACACTGTGTCCCACAACCTTCTGTTTGAGCGGTTGTGGAGCTATGGTGTCAATTATAAGGCCCTGCAGTGGCTTGCATCCTTTCTGCAGGGCCGCACCTTTCAGGTCCAGCAGAAACCTTATCATTCTGAGGTCTTGCCACTGCAGCAGGGGGTGCCATAGGGCTCATCTTTGAGCCATACTTTAGTCAATCTTTACATGTCCCCCTTGGCGGATATCATCGAGTGGCATGGCTTTGACATCAAATCATACGCCGATGACACTCAGATCATTGTCACCCTGTCTCAGGAACTGCTACTGCCTTGATATAGGACTCCTCTGTGGCCTCCCTGAGGACTTGCCTGTCCAAGGTGGCCATCAGGATGGACCTTAACTGCCTGAAATAAATGTTGGCAAGATTGAGGTCCTTTGCCTAGGGGGGTCAGGTCTCTACCCGGAGTTCCGACTGGTGGCCGCCATTGCTTGGCTCCCTTCCGGTGCCGCAGCCCAAGGTCAAGAACTTGCACATCCTATTTGATGTGAGCTTGACATTTGACAGTCTGATCATGACCTTAGGAGGCAAGTGTTCTGGGATGTTAAAATCTCTCAAAAAGATTATTGGGCTTCTGCCTGAGGCCGTGAGGAAAACAGTAATACAGGCTCTAATATTCTCATGGCTGAATTACTGTAACATCTTATATTTAGGAGTCTCCCAGTCCCAACATATGAAGCTCCAACAGGTACAGATTTCCACAGCTCGACTATTGCTGAACCTTCCCAGATGGGCTTTCTGCTATTTCTACACAGCCTTTCACAAAGATGGTGCCAGCTATCGCCTATGTTTTAGCAAACCCTCCCTTCCTTCAAGGTGTTTGAGGTCTTCAGGGTCTTTATTGGCAGAGTTTCCCACATTCAGGAAAGTCCGAGTTGGGGGCAGCTTTTTTAGGTTTCTTGCCTCCAAGTTGTGGAACTCTCTTCCACTGTACCTCTGGCAAGCTAAGGCAGAGCTTTCTTTTTGGTAAATTCTTAAAACCTGGCTCTTCAAGTAGTTCCAGCTTTCTCTTTAGGCCTTCTGCTTACCTCGGTAGCTAGACTTTATCAGCGCTGGGACACTTCTGTCAAAGTAGCCTGGTTGTCCTGAGAGGGATAGCCTCCGGGTACCGGGTGGCATGATCCACCAGGACCAGGATGAACCTGTTGCCTAAGGCTGTCCTGGGGTCCAGTGGCCCCACAATATCTATCCCCACCCGCTCGAAAGGGGTGCTCACTACAGGAAAAGGCTGGAGAGGGCCTTTGCACTTCCCTCCAGCCTTGCCACTTGCCTGGCAAGTCTGGCATGATTTACAAAAGGAAGCGACGTCCGTCTTCATCCCGGGCCAGTAAAAGTGGGTGTCAAGCCTTTGTCGGGTCTTGTCCTGCCCGAGATGTCCAGCAAGAGGCACGTCGTGAGCCAGACCCAGTAGGAAGTCTCTGAACCCTGCGGGTACCACCAGGGTACGGGATCCACTGGGCTCAGCAAACCTAGGCTCACTGTCTAACAAGTCATTCTTCCAGTAGAGAAAGAAGTTCTTTGGATCAGCACCTGCTGCCTGGTCTGCAGTCTGGTGCCGCAGACCTTCAAGAGTAGGGCATGCCTTCTGCGCTCGGCAGAACTCCTCTCTGGAGGGACCAACCTCTTGCTGCCAATGGGTCAGCTCAGGTATGTCTCCCAGCTCAGCTACCTGTTCCCCTGTAGGCTCCAGGGCATCCCCTGCAGGATCTGCTCCTTCCTGGACCGTGGGAACAGCGGGAGTGGACGCACCATGCCCCTTGCCCTTCGTCTTTCTGGCAGGGACCTGGGCCACTGTTTCAGGCTCCAGGTCTGCTTCACAACCCTGTCTGGCTGCCATGGACCGAGTGGTCACACAGACCCACTCAGGCAAACCCAACATCTCCAAATGAGCCTGGCGTTCCACCTCCTTCCATGGGGAACTCTCCAGGTCATTACCTAGCAGACAGTCTACCGGCATGGATTGACTCACAACCTGCTGCGTGAAGCAGGGCTGCTGCAAAGCCTCCCCAAGATCTCAGGAGTATCGCATCGCCTTTGCCATCTTCCTTGTTATAGCTTTTGGGAACCTTATCGCAACTACAGGTACTGTTGGGCACGAGAGTGTCGCATTTTGTACAATGAGAGTCGCATTGTGCAGGACACTGATTTTTACATCCTGGAGTACTTTCTGCAAACTCTTGAACTATCTCTAAAGTAACCTTTTTAATTGTATGTTGGTTTGTCTATAGTTTTTGGTCTTGTGAAGTTTTTTAGTAAAGATACCTTATTTTTCTAAAACTGGTGTGGAGTAAATCTGTGGTGTTTTCACTGTGTTACTGTGAGTGATGGTACAAATACTTTACTCATTGCCTTTGATAGCCTAGACTGCTCAGGCCAAGCTACCTAGAGGGTGAGCAGGGGTTATCTTAACAGTGTATCCCCCTTTCCGTGACTACTTGGACAGTGGTACCTACCCTGCCAACTAGAGACCCCCAGATCTAACATTGGTGGCAGCGGTGGGATTGAACTTGTGTTTGTACTTGACCCACAGTAATTGGTGTACATCACTAGGAGAGCAGACCATTACACATCCACATACTGCTGAGTGTTGATTTTTGGTTCTATTTTTGGAAGTAACTCTTGAATTATCATGGCTCCAAGTGAGAAAGCAGCCAGTGTAGAAGGAGAGCTAGAGTTCACCATTGAGGATTTGTATTCGTACAAAGTAGAGGAGCTCAAGCAGTTCTGCAAGGATTTTCGTTGTCCCATAAAAAGCAACTTCAGAAAGGAAGAGTTGCAGAAGGTTCTAAAAACCTGGTGGGAGGCTAAAGAGGCTGAAGGAGCAGATGATAATAATGAAGGGAATGGGTTTGGGGCAAATGATTTACCAGTGGGCAACCCCACCAGAGGAGCGGGGAGCCACCATTCCAGCAGGGGTCTCTCCCCAGCAGAGGAGTTACAAGAGAATCAGAGAACATGAACTGGAAGTAATGAAAATGAAAATGGAAATGGCAAGGTAGGAGAAGAAATTGCTTCTGGCTCATGAGTTGAGCATGAGAGAACTGGATATCAAGGCCAAGCAGGCGGAGTCCGGTTCCAATGGTGGCAGCGCACAGCCAGTGCAGGGGGGTAAAGTATATATCCCAAAGGATTTGGTACAGAATTATAATAGGAGTGAGGATATCTATGCCTGGTTTACCTCGTATGAAATTGCGTTGAGAATGAATGGTGTGCCTGAACAGCATTGGAGGGCGGGCCTGTGGAAAGATTTTGAGGCTTCTGTGAGGAGTGCTCTAGATCCCTTGGAATTAGCAGGTACCATGACCTATCCCAATATGAAGGAGGCCCTATGTCTCAGGTATGGACTTACTCCAGAACAGTATAGACTGCAGTTTAGGAACTCCAAGAAGAAAGAGTCTGAGACTTGGATGGAGTGTGTGAATCTGTACTCACGTGCACTGGAAGGTTGGATGAAGGGCAGCAAGGTAACTGATTATAAGGGGTTGTTACATTTAATTAGTTGGGAGCACTTGAGTAGTCTATGTGTTCCAGAGCTGCGCCAGCATCTTTTAGACAGCAAGCTGACGGACCCCATTGAACTTGCTAAGGAGGCGGACCACTGGACCAGTACCAGGGTCCACAGAGGAATTGTGGGTACCATAGCCAAAGGTGGGCATGGTCCCCAGCAGAAGAGTGGGGGGGACAAGGGTAACCAAAAGGAGTTCTCACAAGGGCCCCAAAACAGTTCCCAGGGTGACCAGTCCCAGCCCTCCAAGTCAAAACCCAAACCAACCTGGCCCCCTAAGGGCAGGTCGGATAACAAGGGTCCCATTAAGTGTTATCACTGTCAAGAATTGGGTCACAAATCCCCTGTGTGTCCCAAGAAATCCCAGGCACCCTCTGGTGCTCCAACACCAGGTATAGCTAGTGTAGCTTTTGGTGGGGATTTAATTTCTAGTGATTTGGAGGGATTAGCAGTGATGGCCCTTGTCTCTTTAGGAGACACAGAGATGGTCCAGAAAACCCCTGTCCCTGATAACACTAAGAAGTACAGGCAGTGGGTGATCATCAATGGGAAGAGGGTGGAGGCTCTCAGGGACACTGGAGCCAGTGTGACTACGGTCAGGTGTCAGTGGGTCCCTGAGGAGCTGATCATTCCCGATGTACTTCACCCTGTAGTGTCAGCTGACAACTCTGTGCGCCTTTGCAAGGTAGCACATGTTAGGGGTAACCACGCCAAAGATGCCAGGTCTAACACAAACACATGGGCAAATATGCGTCCGCTAGAGCCTATGGAGAGTCTGACCGGCCGGGTTCAGTGCTGGTGGCTATAGCACGCCACCGTATGGGTTCTGGTGACATTGTGGAACTGGAGGGAGAGGACGGGTCGGTTCTAACGGACAGCACTGCGATCAATGCTCACTTCCGCTCTTATAATCAAAAGCTGTACAGCTCTAAACTCTCCACCAGTGACGATGATATATCCGAGTACCTGGAATACATGCAACTTCCCTGGTTACAGAACTGGCACCGAGAGTTCTTGATGCGCCCTATCGAGGTGGCAGAGGTCCAACTCGCGTTGGGCTCCATGCGAGAGGATAGTGCCCCCGGAATGGATGGCCTTACGGTCGCATTCTACAAGGGCTTTAGTGATCTCCTTATCCCACATCTGATCACCTTAGTTCATGAAATAGCTGCTGCAGGCATAATGCCCCCTTCCATGCGCGAGTTGTTGATTATCACTTTGTTAAAGCCCAACAAGGACTCACGTAGGTGCCCGTCCTATCGTCCACTTTCGCTCCTCAACGTGGACGCCAAATTTTATGCCAAAATCCTCACGAACCGTCTGTTGCCGCTGCTCCCTCAGCTGATAGGCCCTGAACAGGCTGGATTTATCCCCGGTCAAACATTATCACATAATCTCTGTACGGGTTTTGGGGCTCTGCAGCATGTGCGGCCTGAGGTTAAGGCTGCTACGGTCTTCCTAGATGCTGAAAAGGCCTTCGATTCGATTGAATGGAAGTTCATGAAGGCTGTGCTGGGACGAATGGGGGTTGGCGAGATATATTTGCAGCTGGTTTCGGTATTGTACAATGTACCCATGGCTCGAGTGTGGACGGGAGATATGGTTTCGGCCTCGTTTTTAATCTCGTGGGGCACTCGCCAGGGGTGCCCGTTGTCCCCGTTGCTGTATGTGGTGGCAGCTGAGCCCCTGTTGTGAATATCATGGGCACAGGGGGCTTTGTTTCCCTCAGTACAACCTCATTACATCTGCTTACCCTTCTATACGTTAGAGGCCCAGAAGTACATCTTTCTCCCGTAATCCGTGAGGTCCTCCATTTTGGTGGCCTCTCTGGCTTAATGATTAATTGGGATAAATCTATCATTTTCCCTCTGACGCCTTTAACAGTGCAATTGCCGTTCGATTTCCCGCTGCAATGGACTACGGAACCAGTGCGGTACCTCGGCATTCAAGTCCATTCTGATGCGATAGTAGTGTTAAAAGCTAATTATGGTACGGCGATAGATAAGCTTCCTGACGACATCGACCGATGGATACGACTCCCTCTTTCTTTGGCTGGCCGTGTTGCTCTGATGAAAATGGTGGTCCTCCCTCACCTGCTCTTTCTCTTTGTAAATATACCTATAGTTCTCCTGCAGCATCTGTTTCGCGAACTCCGATCTTTGATGACTAAGTTAGCGTGGCCTGGTAAGTCTCCTAGAGTAGCGCTGGACACACTCATGCTGCCGTACACCGCCAGTGAGCTAAAAAACGGTGATGGATTAAAACCATGATCTCTTGACTTGGTAAGAGTATTCTGCATCATTCAGAAACTCTGTCCATCACCACCCCCCTTTTTCCCAAATCGTTTTTAACCACACTCAGTGTGGGAGGGTATGCTCAGACGTGAGTCCCTTGCTCATTGCACCATCAGGATTCAGGCAAGCCGGGCCGACGAAGGCTGTGATGCCAGAAACCGGTCCCCGGAAGCTTGTTTCCTTCCCAGTATAAGAATTGGCTTGGTAGTTTGGTTTGCCCTGTTCCCATCATGCACTGGGACAGGTACAGACTAATTTGCATGTAGCCAGGTTCTGAGCTGGGATGGTGCAGTGAGCTAAAAAACGGTGATGGATTAAAACCATGATCTCTTGACTTGGTAAGAGTATTCTGCATCATTCAGAAACTCTGTCCATCACCACCCCCCTTTTTCCCAAATCGTTTTTAACCACACTCAGTGTGGGAGGGTATGCTCAGACGTGAGTCCCTTGCTCATTGCACCATCAGGATTCAGGCAAGCCGGGCCGACGAAGGCTGTGATGCCAGAAACCGGTCCCCGGAAGCTTGTTTCCTTCCCAGTATAAGAATTGGCTTGGTAGTTTGGTTTGCCCTGTTCCCATCATGCACTGGGACAGGTACAGACTAATTTGCATGTAGCCAGGTTCTGAGCTGGGATGGTGCAGTGAGCTAAAAAACGGTGATGGATTAAAACCATGATCTCTTGACTTGGTAAGAGTATTCTGCATCATTCAGAAACTCTGTCCATCACCACCCCCCTTTTTCCCAAATCGTTTTTAACTACACTCAGTGTGGGAGGGTATGCTCAGACGTGAGTCCCTTGCTCATTGCACCATCAGGATTCAGGCAAGCCGGGCCGACGAAGGCTGTGATGCCAGAAACCGGTCCCCGGAAGCTTGTTTCCTTCCCAGTATAAGAATTGGCTTGGTAGTTTGGTTTGCCCTGTTCCCATCATGCACTGGGACAGGTACAGACTAATTTGCATGTAGCCAGGTTCTGAGCTGGGATGGTGCAGTGAGCTAAAAAACGGTGATGGATTAAAAGCATGATCTCTTGACTTGGTAAGAGTATTCTGCATCATTCAGAAACTCTGTCCATCACCACCCCCCTTTTTCCCAAATCGTTTTTAACCACACTCAGTGTGGGAGGGTATGCTCAGACGTGAGTCCCTTGCTCATTGCACCATCAGGATTCAGGCAAGCCGGGCCGACGAAGGCTGTGATGCCAGAAACCGGTCCCCGGAAGCTTGTTTCCTTCCCAGTATAAGAATTGGCTTGGTAGTTTGGTTTGCCCTGTTCCCATCATGCACTGGGACAGGTACAGACTAATTTGCATGTAGCCAGGTTCTGAGCTGGGATGGTGCAGTGAGCTAAAAAACGGTGATGGATTAAAACCATGATCTCTTGACTTGGTAAGAGTATTCTGCATCATTCAGAAACTCTGTCCATCACCACCCCCCTTTTTCCCAAATCGTTTTTAACCACACTCAGTGTGGGAGGGTATGCTCAGACGTGAGTCCCTTGCTCATTGCACCATCAGGATTCAGGCAAGCCGGGCCGACGAAGGCTGTGATGCCAGAAACCGGTCCCCGGAAGCTTGTTTCCTTCCCAGTATAAGAATTGGCTTGGTAGTTTGGTTTGCCCTGTTCCCATCATGCACTGGGACAGGTACAGACTAATTTGCATGTAGCCAGGTTCTGAGCTGGGATGGTGCAGTGAGCTAAAAAACGGTGATGGATTAAAACCATGATCTCTTGACTTGGTAAGAGTATTCTGCATCATTCAGAAACTCTGTCCATCACCACCCCCCTTTTTCCCAAATCGTTTTTAACCACACTCAGTGTGGGAGGGTATGCTCAGACGTGAGTCCCTTGCTCATTGCACCATCAGGATTCAGGCAAGCCGGGCCGACGAAGGCTGTGATGCCAGAAACCGGTCCCCGGAAGCTTGTTTCCTTCCCAGTATAAGAATTGGCTTGGTAGTTTGGTTTGCCCTGTTCCCATCATGCACTGGGACAGGTACAGACTAATTTGCATGTAGCCAGGTTCTGAGCTGGGATGGTGCAGTGAGCTAAAAAACGGTGATGGATTAAAACCATGATCTCTTGACTTGGTAAGAGTATTCTGCATCATTCAGAAACTCTGTCCATCACCACCCCCCTTTTTCCCAAATCGTTTTTAACCACACTCAGTGTGGGAGGGTATGCTCAGACGTGAGTCCCTTGCTCATTGCACCATCAGGATTCAGGCAAGCCGGGCCAACGAAGGCTGTGATGCCAGAAACCGGTCCCCGGAAGCTTGTTTCCTTCCCAGTATAAGAATTGGCTTGGTAGTTTGGTTTGCCCTGTTCCCATCATGCACTGGGACAGGTACAGACTAATTTGCATGTAGCCAGGTTCTGAGCTGGGTGGTGCAGTGAGCTAAAAAACGGTGATGGATTAAAACCATGATCTCTTGACTTGGTAAGAGTATTCTGCATCATTCAGAAACTCTGTCCATCACCACCCCCCTTTTTCCCAAATCGTTTTTAACCACACTCAGTGTGGGAGGGTATGCTCAGACGTGAGTCCCTTGCTCATTGCACCATCAGGATTCAGGCAAGCCGGGCCGACGAAGGCTGTGATGCCAGAAACCGGTCCCCGGAAGCTTGTTTCCTTCCCAGTATAAGAATTGGCTTGGTAGTTTGGTTTGCCCTGTTCCCATCATGCACTGGGACAGGTACAGACTAATTTGCATGTAGCCAGGTTCTGAGCTGGGATGGTGCAGTGAGCTAAAAAACGGTGATGGATTAAAACCATGATCTCTTGACTTGGTAAGAGTATTCTGCATCATTCAGAAACTCTGTCCATCACCACCCCCCTTTTTCCCAAATCGTTTTTAACCACACTCAGTGTGGGAGGGTATGCTCAGACGTGAGTCCCTTGCTCATTGCACCATCAGGATTCAGGCAAGCCGGGCCGACGAAGGCTGTGATGCCAGAAACCGGTCCCCGGAAGCTTGTTTCCTTCCCAGTATAAGAATTGGCTTGGTAGTTTGGTTTGCCCTGTTCCCATCATGCACTGGGACAGGTACAGACTAATTTGCATGTAGCCAGGTTCTGAGCTGGGATGGTGCAGTGAGCTAAAAAACGGTGATGGATTAAAACCATGATCTCTTGACTTGGTAAGAGTATTCTGCATCTTTCAGAAACTCTGTCCATCACCACCCCCCCTTTTTCCCAAATCGTTTTTAACCACACTCAGTGTGGGAGGGTATGCTCAGACGTGAGTCCCTTGCTCATTGCACCATCAGGATTCAGGCAAGCCGGGCCGACGAAGGCTGTGTTGCCAGAAACCGGTCCCCGGAAGCTTGTTTCCTTCCCAGTATAAGAATTGGCTTGGTAGTTTGGTTTGCCCTGTTCCCATCATGCACTGGGACAGGTACAGACTAATTTGCATGTAGCCAGGTTCTGAGCTGGGATGGTGCAGTGAGCTAAAAAACGGTGATGGATTAAAACCATGATCTCTTGACTTGGTAAGAGTATTCTGCATCATTCAGAAACTCTGTCCATCACCACCCCCCTTTTTCCCAAATCGCCGTACACCGCCAGGGCATTGAATGCCCCGAACCTTGAACTGTATTATAGGGCTGCGCAGGCCTCTCACGCATACAGTTGGGTACACGGGCCCCGCGATTTACCTTATCTCCAAATAGAGAGGGTTGCTGCAGCCCCGCACTCCTTGCCTCGCTTTCTAACGCAAGTCCCTTTGCGGCGCTGTGGCATACTGGATTCGATTAATTCTGTTATCCACGTGTGTAACGCTATACTCGGAATGTATGATGGTGCGCAACTCTATTCACCCCGACTGCGTGTTGAGTGGTGCCATTGGTTTGCACTCAGCTTGGAAAAAGGGACCCTTGATTCCCTTCATAAATTGCATATACAGACCATGGGTGACCTCTTCAGGAATGGGCGGGTGTGCTCTTGGGAGGAGGCGGCGGGCGAGGACAGCAGGCAGTCGGCACTGATGAGATTCCATTTTTTCAGGACCCGACATGCTCTGCGGGCGATTTTAGGTGAAGAATTGAAGGAACCTTTAGCTGTTCCCCCTCTGACTTCTCTTTTAAGCGCTCCAAATCCGTGCAAATTGATTTCCAAGTTATACGCCTCTGCTCTTGCTACAAAATCTCCCCCCCTCAGTAGGGTTCGACAGGCCTGGCAGCTCGATGTTGGCACTTCTATCACGGATGACATCTGGCTCTACTGTTGCACGACCACTCGGCAGATTTCTATCAATGGCCGACATAGGCTTGCCCATTTAAAATTTTTAAACAGAGTGTACCACTCCTTCTTGCGCCTTTTCAGGTTTGGCTTGCGTGACTCTGATGCCTGTCAGCGCTGTCACGCTTCCCACGCTGGCTTTTTTCATCAGGCGTGGCAGTGCCCTCCGGTGGAGCACTATTGGGAAGCAATCTTTCAAAAGCTGAGCGACATACTTGGGGTCACCCTGGCTCCGGATCCTTGATGGCGCTCTTGGGTTACACTAAACCACTTAAGAAAAATGTGGGCAAATTGGTTGCCTTCGGCCTCCTCCTGGCCAAGCGTAGACTGGCGATGAGGTGGATGGGGGGCCGATGCCCGCAATTGCGGAGTGGGAAAGTGACATGGTATACTGCAATACTCAATCTAATGTTTATAATGAGATGCTACCTCCTTGTATTCACCCGAGGAATTTTTGGGGCGCCTTTGCCCAATATCAAGCTGCTCGGCTGACTGAGTTGGACGCCCCTGATTGACTGGCCAATGATTCTGATTGCTCTCTGTTTATTCATGCCCTGGAATTTTGATGTAGATGCTCCTGTTCCACCTCCGGGCTGTTCACTTATATGTCAGTGTACCTCATGCCAAACATGTGCCTGCACATCAACTTACTGTGTACTGTTCTTTTGTTCCCCAGATAGCTATGTTTCTCACACCTCGTCCTCCTCCCCTTACTCGCCACTATGTTTTGTATTGATGCTATACCATTTCATACTTGGTTTGATTTCAGTGATCCGCATTTGTGTTAATTTCTGCTTTCGCTCTTTCTTTTATAATCTGATATGTATATGTTTTGTTTTTCTCTTTTTGCTGTATGCCTTAAAATGCAATAAAATACAGTAATAAAAAAAAATAAAAAAAACTATGTCTGTTGGTTGAGTTCCTAGCCCTTGCCCTCCTACTACTTCCCTGAGAAACATGTGACTGCTCGTCCTCGCTACCCCAAGAGTTGAGCGAGGGAAGTGTTTTACTTGTCCCAGTTTGCTGCACCATAGTAAGACAGACCCCAGGACACCAGTGGCAACCAACCTCAACTACCATGTTTGGGACCCAGTAGTCCCCATCTGCCCTATGGTCCCTTAAAAGGGGTCTGACAACTAGGGAGTGCTATTTTGGATTCAAGCAGGTTATATTCACAAAATGGGATCAAGTCGTATTGTTCCAGGGCACGTCTCAGTGGAAGATATCTGTAAAAGAGTGATTTGTGCAATTGGAATTTTGTTGGCATGCACTCACAGGATTTTGTCTGGCCTCCTTCTCAAACATCCATTATTTTCAAGATTCCAATACCTTCCTATGGTTTAATCCCCTGTAGCCTGCCTGAGTGTGCTACCAAAGCACCCTGCCACAGGGGTGTCTCCTGTCAGTTTACCCTTCCATGCTATCCATCAAAGAGCCCTCTGCCAGCAAAAGTCACGACGTCAGAGACGAGTATACACTGGGCTCAAGAAAGGGAGTCCCTTAAAATAGGTCTATTTCTAAATAAAAAGTAACGCCGTCACTGGTGCCAAAAATTCAGATGTTCATGACAGTTAGTTGTACTGCCCAGAAAGAGAGGCACATATCAGCCAAACCTAATCCTCGATCATAAACAGACTGGAAAACCTCTAAAGGGAAACTTTAGAATTATTGGCATCACACTTACCTCACCCCACACCGTCTCCATAGAATGTTCCCGGATGGGATTTCAGCGTGCCCTAGATGTGGCCACCATGATGTAACTATTATTCACATGGTGTGGGAATGTCCCCCGATACTGCAGACCTGGGGGCAAGTAATGGCTCATATTTCTGACATTATTGATTTGTAATTATCGGTTGATCCCCTGGTTTGCCTGCTAGGTATCACAAAACACCCAAGACACACTGACCACTACTCAAAATGTGCTGATCTGGCCATGGGACTTTTTAAGCACCTCATAACAATTTCATGGGAGGCCCTGCAGCCACCTTTACTTGCATTCTAGCTCAGGGTGCTACTGAAGTGGGCATTGAGGTTGATGTTCTGTCAAGGGAGGTCCGTGTGCATGGTGGGGCAGGGCTGCCACACTCTGGGAAATCTATGTACTTAAACTACAAGATAAGGTGGATGCTTCCGCTTGACCATGGCTGGATCCGGGGGCGTCCCTGATTCCCTGCTCTTCATGACCTGTTCACCGCCTGAGGACCTTTAGAGAGTCCAGATGCGGAAATTGGACATTCCCTATGTGCCTGCTGTCTCCCCCCTCTTGGCCCCCGCTCAACCAATTCCTATGGTTTTCTGTGATTGCCCCCTGCTGGCCAGATTGTTGTTGTTCATTTTGGTTTACACACTTTATTGGTCATTTTAGTCATGTGAGCACCACCTGCAGGCGTCTTTACATGGAGTGTAATGCAATGTTTTTTTTGTTTCTTTTCTCTTATCTCCCTCCCATACACAGGAATTGGAATCAATCTCTCAGTTCTTGGGGCATTATTATTTGCATATGCTCCTCGGGGACGCCTCATACATTAATTTTATCAGGTGGTGTTTTTTTCTTTTTTTAAATGTTCATCATGTATCCTGCTGTGATTGTTAAGCTCATTACATTGTGCCACTGCCTTGATTATTGCTGTATTGTCATGATGTTAAAATGCAAATAAATACATTTTTTTTAAAGGAAACTTTAGGCTGCTGACCCACCCACAGAGAAAGTAAGTGAAACAGATCGTACTGTGTCAACAAATGAGTGGGGATATCATGAGGGTGGTTTTCGATAGTGTAAAAAAGTCATGGCAGCACAACTATTTTGAACAAATCGACCCTATTTGCAATAACTAGGGGGCGGTTACCCACCCCCTGAGTGGGATCTTTCTGAGGGTCTCCAAAAGAGGGACCATATTGAGTTGCCCGTATAAATTTCCGTCTTGCCTGATGTGTACTTTTAAAACTGCATTTGGACACAGAGTTGGGAGTGTCAATGAGTCGCCTGTTGTTCACCCTCTTTTGTAACAATAACTGACTTGTCCCAGGTACTGATCAGATCAGACTCTTCTCAAATAAAACTACTGTATTTTTCAGCCTCTGGCTAGACCATTGTTGAGAATGGGTCGGACAGTGCAATGACGTTGCATAAACATAATGGTTATATACTTGCAATAAACATTTTAAATAAAAAAAAAATGAACTTTGGATATAATTTGAATTGTATAACACAGGTGCTTCAAACCAACACGGTGTATGTAAAATAGGGGTGGGAAGAACTCGCAGAGTTTTAGTCAATGGAATTCCACGGAGTTACATAAAAATTCTGTGACATTCCCCAGAGTTCTGCCAACCCCTACAGATAACAGGGATTGCACACAAACAAGCAAAGGGTCCTTATCTTGGAAGTAGGTAATCGTTCTGAGCGATGTTTCTCGCAAAACCACAGGGTTCAGGGTCACAGGTCCTCACCTCATATGCAAAGCGATACTTAATCAAATAGGTTACTCACAGAAAAAAGTAATTTTAGGAAATAATAAAAAGAGTGAAAATCAGACGGTCCACTGTCCATGGTCCGCTGGGTGACCGACCAATGAGTCTGGTGTAAGTACACAAGAGTTTAGCAGTAAGGTTCCAGTCACAGATCTAGTCACAGAACTGTTACCCCGCGTGTTCCACATCGCAGTAGAACTCAAGGGTCCACCCTTAAAATTGGTTCACTCTTAAAATGATCGTAAAAACTTATCTGGCAGGCACTGGCTCACATTGTCTCTTCCACACGAACGGCTTTGCTAAATATTCCCCGACTAGCTAAACAGGAGGTAAAGGATGATGATGGGCTGATAGTACCGAAACACAGCTCCAGTTGCAGAACGGGACTTCTAAACACTTAGCCCACACTATAAACGCCAGGACACCTGGGAGAACAGCTGTATGTATTGCTTGCAGTAGCATGACAAGTTTGTCCAGGTTATGGATGGTAGTAGCGGACATGCATTGTGATGTTAATTGGTATGGGCAAGTGGTTCCTCTCCTCAGTTTGTGGTTATAGTGGTTTGATCTGATGCTATCTCACAGGTCCAATAAAAGGGTTCCAGGTCCTGCACTAGTGCAGGAGTCCCAGACAGAAAGCATTGTGATTTGCTTTTAATCATTCCCTTGCTAGGCCTTCCTCATTTAGTAGAAGTAAAGTTAGGAATCCTAACTTTACTACTACTAGATGTCTTTTGTGAATACCAAAAGTTGTAAAGTTAGGATTTTGTCTCAGTTTAGTAGTAGTAAAGTTAGGACTCCTAACTTTACTACTACTAGATGTCTTTTGTGAATACCAAAAGTCGTAAAGTTAGGATTTTGTCTCAGATTACTTTTGTGAATCGGGTCCTTCATTCTTATTGGTGAAAAGTACTATTGGCAGTGAATTACTGTAACCTGAAGACATAGTTTAAACAAATAAGAATGACAAAAAATGATAAAGAATGGCTAAAGAATGGAAAGAAAAAAAAAGGTTACAAATTACCGCCCCCCACCTGCCCTGTCACTGAAGTGCACTAATTTTAATCCAGATATGAACATGCAGTGTGGAAAAAAATCCCATCACTCACAATGAAAGAGAACCAATGACGGAAGTGGGCTGATGCATTGCCCATTGTTAAAATGCTGTGCTGGGCAGAACAAAATGTGAATGACAGGTGAACAAACCAATTGACGAAGAGTGCTGACCTAAAGCCCCTCAATGAATGTATCTATGTATCTAATTACATTGAGGCTTGCAAAACAGCTTAAGATGGTTCTAGGCCTGAGTTTAAAAAAACTACCTTCATACATGGTTGCCTACTTAACTTGACAATGAAAAATTGTACTGCAATTCAAGAGTTATCTATGAATTGAAGATGAAGCCAACCTTTAGTTAAAAAAACAGTAAATTCAGGACCTCTAAACACACATGGAATAATATTGGTTATGGTGTCTAGATTTGCATGACCCTTCTAAGAAGAAATTGTAGTATTCAGAGAGAAATGCAGGGTGGAGGAGAGGTCCTTAGTCCTTTCTCTTCTAGAAAAAGTTGAAAGAGACCCACAATGTATTTTTTAAATTATTTTTTTATTTGAGTTGTCATGCACTTTCAAGCCCAGAATGACGTATAGGGCGAAGTTGAAAAGCCCGGCATTGAGGACGAGACAATGATGAAAAAAAATGCAAAAAAGTGAGACAGAGTAAATAGATGAACCACTAAGAGACATGGGTGCAACTAGACCTAATAAAGGGAATGGATACATTTAGGAGACAACCAGAGGGAAAAACACACTCAATATAGAGTAAATAAGACCCACGGTGTGGGATTGGGCGAAACGGGATAGCCACTGTGTGTTTACATATGAGAGAAAATTAGAGAGAGGGTGTGAGTGAGAGTGAGAGAGAGAGAGGTGGTGAACAGACCAAAAAAGTGGGAGAGTAAGAAAAAAGAGATCATAAAAGAGTGTTGTGCTGAAAATCAGATACTCATAACAGGATAAAAGTCGAACATGGAAAACTCAAAGCACTTCCTACCAAACATCTACCATTTTAAAGAGCTTTAAATGGGCAGTAATCAGTTCACCACCCTCAGAAGGCCGGAAGGCTCAGTTGCACTTTCCAGGACTTGATCTTCAGATCACATTAGGGGGTATATTTACAAGAATTGCGGCTAACTAGTGTTTGCGTTAGTTAGCGGCAATTTTCTTAACGCTGCCTATCGCCCAAAACTATCGCCCTGTTACCAATTTATGTACAATACATCACTACATGGCGATAGTATCAGATACCCCCGGCGAAAACTGCCCCTAACACTAGCGTCAAGGTGATAACAATTTTGACACTAGTGAGAGAAAAGTGACAAAAGGCCAATTAGAGGCAAAATCATGTTAGTCAGCCCAAAGTCACTTCTCTGCCTCTAGAGGCAAAAATAGCCTATAAGTCCACCACTAATAATAAAAAGAAAATAAAACAATGTAATGCAGAAAGGAGCAGCCAGGGCAAAAGTTCAGAACAGGCAAACAACCCCCACAAACCCCCCAACATCCAGGATGACCAGTCAGAGTCCGAGGAGAAGAGGAAATGCAGATTCAGGGCTCCATTTATGTAAAGAGGCCCATCGCTGGGAAAAACCAGTGATGCATCACTTTTCATAGCGCTTTCCCTGCGACAACATGGCAGCCGAAGCCTGGATGCGTGGATAGTCCCCGGGGCCCGGAGGCCTCACTGGGCCTGCATCTGAGACCCAGAAAGGGAGGTGGAGGTGCTGTGGAGTTACTGCTGCCTGACGGTGGAGGCGGGCCACGTCGGCACCAAGCCTTTGGGTTGTGACGGTCGACATTGAGGCATCAGCGGTTGCCCTTACCTGGTGGTGAAGTCTGGCAGGTAGCATTGAGACATGTTCCTTACCTGTGTGAGAAGACCGCCTGTCGCCCCTTGGAGCTGTGATTGGTAAAGGTGCTCCTGTACACCAACGTAGGGAGGCCTGTATCGCAGAATACGCGCCACCACTACACCGGGGTGCACGGAGGAAATTTCCAGTGGCGGGCCGTGCCTTTCTGCACTACAGGCCGGAGGATGTGGCGCTCTCCGGACACTGTGGGGGGTGAATCCCCTGAGCTGTGCAAAACTTGTGTGGCAGAAGCGCTGCAATTTCCCACCTAAGGGTACCCTGTTGAATCACCTGCATCAGGAGGTTCCTTTGCAGACTTGGCGGTGAATGCTGTACCCAGGCATGTGAAATCCCACCTGGCTGAGGCTCCTGCTGGCTGAGTCACAGATTCGGAGAGAGCGCAGAAGATTAAGCACCGCTGTTGATGTCCAGGTGAGGAGAAGGTGGGACGGGGAGCGGAGGAGGCCTGGGGGTCATGTCGGGTCCAGACCTATCACCTGTGGGCGGCGCACACTGTGCCCTGAGCAATCCCTGTGCTGCGGAGGACCCACAAGACTTGTGGGGGACTCCACTAACTGGCTCTTGTTGTTAAGATTGGCCATTGTTGGCAGCGGGTGCCAAGGACACAGGGGCCAGTCCGGGCTAAGGCCCATGGGTATACAGCTTGATCTGCCGTTACTCGCTAGGGAACTGGTGGTGCTGCCTTTCCTTGCCCCCTGGTAGTGAGCTCTAGGGTGTAAGGGGGACTATTCCTTAGTGTACTTGCTCTTCCCACAGTGCGGTGCCATCTGATAGCTAGGGCAGCTGTCCCCATCTGCTGCTACTGGTTCATCTGACCTGGAGGTCAGGTGTTCGAGTACCTCCTCCCCCCACAGACTCCTGCCTGCACCTCATCCCTAGTGGTCCAGTGTTAGAGCGTCACTGCTCTGCTACTTGACTGCACTTCCGTCCCTCTTTTCTACAGTACCTCTCCCTCTTTCTGCTCTTCACCGTTGCTTTCTACCTTTGACTTTTTTTTGTTGTTGCTTTGTTTGGCTTTGGCTTTCCTGTACTTTTGTTCAGTTCCTTTTTCCCTGCCCTCTCCCTCATTGACGCTGCGACCCCCCGCAGTCCCACCTCCTCCAGTGGCCTTCCCACATTTCCCACCTCTCAGCTGTCCAGCCCCCCTGCAGCTCTACCTAATGGTGGCCGCTATGCGGCCATGCGTATCGGGTGTGCCACTGGTGCACCGAATGCATGCCAAAGGCAAGCCCGTCTGTGCCGTCCGTGCATGGACAGCACCCAGTGCCAGGGACCCTGCCTCCCGGACATTCCATCGCTCTGATGTCAGCACCATCCTCGCTCTTAACATCTGGATGCCTCGCTGCCTGCCATCTAGCATCATTGAAGAATACCCTTTAACCCTTCGCCTGCCGAAACTGCAAACGCACCTTCTGCCACATCAACACACCAGTGCCTCTCGCCACCCAGCCAACCAACAGCGCACCCGACCGGCTCAACTGCATCCTCCTCAGCGAGTGGTCCCTCCACAAACATACCACAGAAATCTGGGATCTTCTCGATGCCAACCACTGCTCCAGACTGGACATCACCATCGACATCCCCGACGGCTACAACATCACCCGCAAGGACTACCCAACCGCCCATGAGGAGGCATGGCCGTCATCTACAAAAGCACACTCCGACTGACCATGCACTCTAATGACCCAACGGTGACCATGGAACAACTCCACTTCCAGATCCGGACCAAGCCCAACGCCACCCTCAGCAGGCACCCTCGTCTACAGGCCCCCCCAGCCATTGACACCCCATTCACTGATGCCATCGCAGACCTCATTGCACCTCAGGCTCTCCCATCCACCAACTACATGCTACTCGGAGACCTTAACTTCCACCTGGACAACCCCAGTGACCAGAACACCACCACCCTCCTGGAGAACCTCAGAAATATCAGACACAAGCAGCTAGTCACCGCACCAACCAACATAGCCAGACATATGTTCAACCCCGTCTTCTCTGCCAACGGGAACTTCAACTACAGCCACACCACCAAACTCTCCTGGACCGACCATCATTGTATACATCATGTCTTCACCACACCCACCGTACACCACCGCCATCATCGCCCCCCCACTGCAGCTGGATCAGGCCATAGAGAAACTTCCTGTCAACTCCCTCAGCACCACTACTCCGCCAACGCTTACAGATGCCAACACCGCATCGCGCAACCTCCACTGATGGATCTCCAAGTGTGCTGACACCCTGGCACCTCTTAAGAAAAAAACAGGCACACAACACTCCAAAAAGCTCAACTGATTCACCCCTGCACTCCACTAGTCCAGACGCACCTACAGACAGCTTGAGAAGAGATGGAGCCACAACATCAATCATCTCCGCAACACAGTCACCCTTGCACTATGGCACAAGGGTGCCTGCATTGGTGCATGGCAGTCAGTGTGTGTCAACGTAGGGGAAAAATACAGTGGGGATTATTCATGAGCACCTTCCATCAGTGATAAGTGTTGCAACGCTGTTTTATCGCAGCGATGCAACAATTTTCTTGAATGAGGCTCAGGAATGCACCCTATCTTATTGATAGGGGGCATTCCAGACCAAAATTCCTTGCAGCGCTGTCCAGCTCCCATGACTTACGGAAATTTCATTATAAATATCGCAAAGTCTGGTTAGGTGCAGTTATTTCACGGCAACCCCTGCCTTGCATCTCATGTTTGTTAAGTCCTGCTGACAGAAGGGGCTATCCTGAAAATTCCCGTTTATGCTGGAAAGCTGAAAAAGTGCAGCTAACTGCAGTTAGCGCCCATTTGTAAATAAGGCGATAAAAATGCCGCCCTAACGTAAACAAATTGACGCTACGTGGTGTTAAGTTCTTATAAATATGCCCCTAGATGTCAGGAGCTTTCTCTAATTCTGTGAATCTATGCACAAAAGTGAAAGATGGGAAAATGGAAGACAAAGCTAGCAAAAGAGAGAACCAAACATTTGAGAGCGCTGAAGAAAGAAACAGAGTGAGAGAGAGGAAGAAAGCGAGAGAGGGAAAGTTAAAATGAGAGACCAAGACAGAGAGAGAGACACAGGTTCAGTGATAAAATTACACCGTCAGAGTCAGAAATAGTGAGAAATAAAACTAAATAGAAACAGGTATAACATGAAGTGGAGAGTCAGGGGGGTTAAAAACAAGAAATGGGGAACAGTTAGTCATGTCTCGGTGTCCAACCAACATCTGTGTAGGCCTCAGAAAATACAGATTGAGAGCTCCATTACCACGATATCCAGGACTTTCAAAATTCTCCTGTGTTATGGGCTATCTGCGTAAATGCTGGGCTTCCCTGTGAGCGAAAGGAACTGTAAATTGTCTTTGTGAAGTGCGCTGAATTCATTTTGATGGACCATAAGGGAACGGACAGGCAGGCGAGGGCTTAGCAGCCTTGGCTCATTTTCTTACTTCAGAAACACAGCACATTCCCCGTAGCTTTGTTTGGATTTAGTTAAAACAGTTGTTTTTTCATACTGGCAAGGGAACCAAAGAATCCTTCCTATTGAAGCTCGATGGCATCGCATCTACATTACTGACATGTATGCACATGTGCCAACGTGTAAATCCTTCCAGCAAGCGCTCTTTTTTAGTCCAAAGTTAATATTGTGAACGCAGGTCATAGATCTCTGATACACATTATGAATCCACAGCTAAAATGAGATTCTGACTCGTGTGCTTATACCATGTACAGAGTTGGGAGGCTTTGACCTCGACTAAATGTAGAGACAAGTGACTGTGATTTGCGGAGAGGGGTTCCCATGGTCCCTTTCTGCACAGTCATGGAGAATTGTGTTGTCCCTCTCATCAACCCACAGGATGTGATTGCCGTCCATCACCACCCCCTTGTGTACCGCTTTGTTCGCCATAAGTTGGCAGGGTATGCTCAGACGTGAGTCCCTTGCTCACTTTGCCACTGGATTCAAGCAAGCCTGGCAGAGGACGGCTGAAATCCCAGAAACCGGTCCTAGGAAGATTGTTTCCGGTCCAGGGAAGGCATGGCTTGGCAGTTCGGGCTGGACTGTTCCCATGAGGCACAGGGTCAGACTGATTTGCATATGGCCATGTCTGAACTGGGGTGGCAGAGTGGGCTAAAGAACGGTGATGGATCTAACCCAGATCTGTTGACTGGGTGTGAGTGTTTGATTGGTTCTGATGCTCCGTCCATCACCACCCCCTTGTGTACCGCTTTGTTCGCCATAAGTTGGCAGGGTATGCTCAGACGTGAGTCCCTTGCTCACTTTGCCACTGGATTCAAGCAAGCCTGGCTGAAGACGGCTGAAACGCCAGAACCCGGTCCTAGGAAGATTGTTTCCGGTCCAGGGAAGGCATGGCTTGGCAGTTCGGGCTGGACTGTTCCCATGAGGCACAGGGTCAGACTGATTTGCATATGGCCATGTCTGAACTGGGGTGGCAGAGTGGGCTAAAGAACGGTGATGGATCTAACCCAGATCTGTTGACTGGGTGTGAGTGTTTGATTGGTTCTGATGCTCCGTCCATCACCACCCCCTTGTGTACCGCTTTGTTCGCCATAAGTTGGCAGGGTATGCTCAGACGTGAGTCCCTTGCTCACTTTGCCACTGGATTCAAGCAAGCCTGGCTGAAGATGGCTGAAATGCCAGAAACCGGTCCTAGGAAGCTTGTTTCCGGTCCAGGGAAGGCATGGCTTGGCAGTTCGGGCTGGACTGTTCCCATGAGGCACAGGGTCAGACTGATTTGCATATGGCCATGTCTGAACTGGGGTGGCAGAGTGGGCTAAAGAACGGTGATGGATCTAACCCAGATCTGTTGACTGGGTGTGAGTGTTTGATTGGTTCTGATGCTCCGTCCATCACCACCCCCTTGTGTACCGCTTTGTTCGCCATAAGTTGGCAGGGTATGCTCAGACGTGAGTCCCTTGCTCACTTTGCCACTGGATTCAAGCAAGCCTGGCTGAAGACAGCTGAAATGCCAGAAACCGGTCCTAGGAAGCTTGTTTACGGTCCAGGGAAGGCATGGCTTGGCAGTTCGGGCTGGACTGTTCCCATGAGGCACAGGGTCAGACTGATTTGCATATGGCCATGTCTGAACTGGGGTTGCAGAGTGGGCTAAAGAACGGTGATGGATCTAACCCAGATCTGTTGACTGGGTGTGAGTGTTGGATTGGTTATGATGCTCCGTCCATCACCACCCCCTTGTGTACCGCTTTGTTCGCCATAAGTTGGCAGGGTATGCTCAGACGTGAGTCCCTTGCTCACTTTGCCACTGGATTCAAGCAAGCCTGGCTGAAGACGGCTGAAATGCCAGAAACCGGTCCTAGGAAGCTTGTTTCCAGTCCAGGGAAGGCATGGCTTGGCAGTTCGTGCTGGACTGTCCCCATGAGGCACAGGGTCAGACTGATTTGCATATGGCCATGTCTGAACTGGGGTGGCAGAGTGGGCTAAAGAACGGTGATGGATCTAACCCAGATCTGTTGACTGGGTGTGAGTGTTTGATTGGTTCTGATCCTCCGTCCATCACCACCCCCTTGTGTACCGCTTTGTTCACCATAAGTTGGCAGGATATGCTCAGACGTGAGTCCCTTGCTCACTTTGCCACTGGATTCAAGCAAGCCTGGCTGAAGACGGCTGAAATGCCAGAAACCGGTCCTAGGAAGCTTGTTTCCGGTCCAGGGAAGGCATGGCTTGGCAGTTCGGGCTGGACTGTTCCCATGAGGCACAGGGTCAGACTGATTTGCATATGGCCATGTCTGAACTGGGGTGGCAGAGTGGGCTAAAGAACGGTGATGGATCTAACCCAGATCTGTTGACTGGGTGTGAGTGTTTGATTGGTTCTGATCCTCCGTCCATCACCACCCCCTTGTGTACCGCTTTGTTCACCATAAGTTGGCAGGATATGCTCAGACGTGAGTCCCTTGCTCACTTTGCCACTGGATTCAAGCAAGCCTGGCTGAAGACGGCTGAAATGCCAGAAACCGGTCCTAGGAAGCTTGTTTCCGGTCCAGGGAAGGCATGGCTTGGCAGTTCGGGCTGGACTGTTCCCATGAGGCACAGGGTCAGACTGATTTGCATATGGCCATGTCTGAACTGGGGTGGCAGAGTGGGCTAAAGAACGGTGATGGATCTAACCCAGATCTGTTGACTGGGTGTGAGTGTTTGATTGGTTCTGATGCTCCGTCCATCCCCCACCCTTGTGTACCGCTTTGTTCGCCATAAGTTGGCAGGGTATGCTCAGACGTGAGTCCCTTCCTCACTTTGCCACTGGATTCAAGCAAGCCTGGCTGAAGACAGCTGAAATGCCAGATACCGGTCCTAGGAAGCTTGTTTCCGGTTCAGGGAAGGCATGGCTTGGCAGTTCGGGCTGGACTGTTCCCATGAGGCACAGGGTCAGACTGATTTGCATATGGCCATGTCTGAACTGGGGTGGCAGAGTGGGCTAAAGAACGGTGATGGATCTAACCCAGATCTGTTGACTGGGTGTGAATGTTTCATTGGTTCTGATGCTCCGTCCATCACCACCCCCATTGTGTACCGCATTGCCTGGACTTCTGCAATGTTCTGCTTTGACTAACCCTTGAGATCTCTGATAGTCTGCCATTTTGAGACGCTGGCCTGGTATATGATGTCCACTAATTTAAGTGGGCACCTTGCACCAGTCCAGACAACCCTTATGGTGATTTAAGAGGTCTTAGACAACCTTAGATAGCTCTCTCAGTGGTAGCTGTGGAGAGTTGTCTTCAGGCTTAGCCCAGAAGGAGTGTAAAGCAGCTTGTTTTACCAGAATGCAATCTTATAGTTTAGATTAAGTTAACAAGAACCACACAAGGTATTTATAAAAAATGTATCTTTATTATATAATACTCTCTAACTCATATAAATATCTCCTACCCGGAGATATACACAATGCACACAATACTGTAGCAAAGAAACACAGTAAATAGTACGTAATACACAGTGGACCTTGGAGGGGGACCAAACCATATATTAGGAAATTGGTATAAGACCCACAACTCGGGTCAAAACAGTGTCGAGAGGACATAGAAGTGCTGGGGACCCAAGGAACCATCCAAGGTGAGTAGATAGGGTCCCCATGGAGAGCATGTACAGTGTGGGAACACAACCGCGTGCTCCGTACAAGTCTACGGACAAGTCACGGTTAGATTTCTAAAGATTAAGGACCCCTCCCAGTGGACCCTGAAGACCTCATGGAAGACAAAAGGTTAGAAAGCCACCTCACCTGTGGATACCCTAGTACCCACATTACCTACACCAGGGAAACCGGGTGCATACGTGTGAAGTGGTGTTGGAAACCGCTGTCGAAACCAATGGAGGACTTCAGGAAAGTGCCACTGCAGAAGAAGGAGAAAGTGTCCGGTGGAATCCGAAAATAGATTCTAGATGAGAGGTACCTGCAAGCAGAGGGGACAGAATCTATGTCACTCAGGAGTGACCAGGAGACTTGGAAGACGAATGCCCTCCGATGTCGGGTGTTGCAAAATGGATGATGATGACCTTGACTCTGCAGCTGTGAGGACCAGATAATGCTGAGGAGGACCAGGAGCCATGCACCAACTGTCCCATGAAGGATGTCGAGTACTGAGGGGTCTGTGTCAGGCGAGAGCTCCAGCAAGTCTTGGCAAATGCAGCAAATGCAGGAATTGAAGAAGGAGCACCGTTGGGACCAGCAAAGTCTAGGGGACTCACCAAAAGCTGGGGAGTCAGGGCATGCCCCAAGCACACACGGAAGCCCAAGAGAAGCAAGTGTGACCCTCAAATGGACTCACGGGCTGGAGGCTCTGGAGTTGCTAGAGGACCTCAAGCAGCTCACCAAAAGATGCAGGCCACGGTGCACAATGATGCAGTGTGGCTGAAGAGTCTGGTCTCTGGAGATGTCCAAGGTGGGGGCTACTAGGAGCATGAAGATCTTCTTGGAAGGAAGCCAACAAGCCTTTGCAACTGCAAGTTGACACGGTGCACAGGGGTTCGGTTATTGCAGCCCCCATTAAGGATACTGGCCTCAAACTTGGTGAGAAGGCAGGGCAGGCCTTGGGAGTTGTGGAGAACCACTACTTGTGTTGCAAAACCTTTCGGAGTACGGAGGAGCTCAGGATCAGCAGACCGTTCGACTTAGCTGAAGTGCCAGCAAATTCAGGGGAGTGACTCCTTCACTCAAAGAGAGATTCCTTCAGGTGTCTTTGATGCTACAGGCCTTGGAAGGTTCCTGTATGGTCTACAGGCACAGATGATGCAGTAGACTGGAAGGGAGATGAAATCAAGCCAAAACAAGGTCCAGCGAAGTCCAAAGTGTCCAGACGGTAGAAGAAGAAGTGGTGTCTGATCTGAATCTTATCCCACGACGACTTTTAGGAACCTACACCCAGGTAAGCCCTTAATTACCCCAGGGAAATTGCTAGGATGATTCAGGGGACCCTCCAAGAGGAGGGTCTGGACAGAGGGGAGTTTACTCCCATGTCCTTTGTCCAGTTTCGCCCCCAGAGCAGGAGCCAACGGCTCCCAGCACTGATCTGAACTGGACTATGCATGGGGACACCAAATGTGCCCCTCATGCAGACTGAGTGGAGCTGGCAAGCGCACCCACCCTGCCTTAAAACACTAAATGCAATCTGGTAGGTGGTCACACCTCCCTGTGACAGGGTGCCTATTGTTCTGCCTTCCCCTGCTCAAGCTTGGCTCAGCAGCAGGAGGGCAGAATCGTGTCTCTGGTTGGCAGCAACTATTTTGTGCTGTCTAGGTCAAGAAGGCTGGTACTGGGAACACTGAGAGCTTAACGGAGGGCTCTTACAGTGCTTGGAATCATACCTTCCACACTGTTTATGGGGTGTGGGGTTATGATTCCAACATGTTTGATACCAAACATGATGGGATTCATTGCAGCTGTTTTCAAGATGGTCATTGAGTAATTACGCGTTGCCCCTCTATGTAGTATATGGCTGCTTCACTGACAACCCAGGAGGACTCCGTAGACTGTAGGTGTGTCCTGCTCATGCAGGGGCACCCTCTAACGTAGAACCAATCACCCTGCCTTCAGGATTGCAAAGGCCTGCTATAGGGGTGACTTAAAGGCATAAGTGCAGTGACCCTAGATATAGGAAAGCTATATCTTTAGTAGGTGGTGCTACCACTAGCTTACACAGGCTGCAACAGCAGGCCTGTAGTTCCATTCAGAATGGTCTCTCATAGTTGGCATAATACATGCTTCAGCCCATGGGAGACTTCTAGGGTACCTATTCCTGGGTACCTTAGCTTCATCTACTAGGGACTTATAAGGATAGCCCAGTATCCAATCTGGGATGTACCTAAGTACTGAACACAACAGTTTAAGAAGAAAGCAGATAGACTAGGGTCCTGATTAGCAGGATCCCAGTCACACTAGTCAAATACAGCTTAGCACCAGGCAGAAAGTGGGGGTAACCATAGAAGCAAATCCTATATTCCTTTATAGCTTCCCACTGAAGGAACACCAGTGAAAATCGCGTCCAATGACCTCCCAAAAAATGCACAATGTCATTGTCACCAAATGAATATTCTTCTTTGGTGATCACCACCTTTCGCCACTCTCTAAATGAGGCG
This sequence comes from Triturus cristatus, assembly GCF_964204655.1. Taxonomy (NCBI): domain Eukaryota; kingdom Metazoa; phylum Chordata; class Amphibia; order Caudata; family Salamandridae; genus Triturus; species Triturus cristatus. The sequence goes on from NC_140590.1 coordinate 438,335,022, forward strand.
GAAGAGGAATGGAATATCCGCCTTTTAATTGGTGAATGTATCTTTACTGGTGGTCACTAATTATGTACCAGCTTCCTTTTTATCCCTGAAACTCACCCTAGGGCTGACTACCTGTCGTCATTGGAAAGAATTGTACAATGCTAATTTAACAGTAAGTCAAACACAAAATATAATACCTGTGTCAATATTTATATGTTAAAATCTCGATTGATAAACATGCATGGTGGTAAGAGAGGGGAGAGAATGGGTGTTATAGTGAGAGGAACTAATGAAGTCAATGTAAAAGACAGTCACTTTCAAAGTATGAGGCAAAGATGACCAATTGATTAATGTAATGACTAAAATGTCATGCTGGTTCATGGAGTGTACAAGTAATAAGTAATGCTATATCACCATACATAAATGATCCAATAAATTAAGTATAGCCTGACCAATGCAGGTTTTCCAAAGCAACACAACCAAGCGAATGATTAAAAATGTTTTGGTTAAATGGACGGACAATTTATGTTCTCCACTCGAACCTCTCTTTCTTAAGACAACTCTGAGCAGAAGTTCACTGTACCTGACTCCACCTTTCCCCGTAAAAGCTCTGTAACCCTTCCAAGCTGCCTGCTCTAATATAGCTAAAAATGATTTAATAAAACAATGAGGACTACACATAATGACTATGGTATCAATCTCTGAAACAAATGTCTCAGGATCTGTCTTTCATAATGATTCGTACAAGCTTCCTGTAAAGTATTCCTTCAGTAGGCTGAAGGAGAAAAACAAAAAAACAGGCCCTGATTCACAAACAAACTTAGGACCTCATTTATGAAAAGTGTGGCATCGCTGTTTTCATGCACCGATGCAAAACTTTTTAGTGTGCCCTCCTTGCGACACCATGGATGTGCCATATTTACAGTATGGCTCTCCATGTCGAAAGGATTTACAGATACGTCAGTATTTTTGACGTATCTGTAGAAGCAATGTAACATACAGATATCCCAGCACTCCAAAGTAATATCCTATTCCAACTTGTATATAACCATTATAAGCAAGCTGTATTTCATTTTGTCAATTTATCACTGGCAACACACAAAGATGGATTTGTACAAAACATATTCTTTTTAATGTAAGGAATGCATTTTATAAAAATCACAGTTTTTCAAAGTAAGACCATAGAGTCCCATTGTCTCTAAACAAACATAATAATGATGGGACTGTTTATAAGCGATGTATTTTAAGACAATCACCGTGAAGTCTACGCTATTGGGTTTTCATTCTGAATATGCGGGGCCTATCATAGCCTGAAAGAAATTCTCAAAAATGGCTGTCTGACACGAGTTATCCCGAAGGTTACATATACCTTTATGATTTGGCGCACGGAACGAGGAGTTCACAAAAAGCATTAACACATCTAGGATTCTGTCCTCTGGGCTTTAGATACGTATGCCAGATACAGAGAAGAAATAAAATGGGCATATAAACAGAGTCATATGGGACACAATTTCGTGACCACCATCCTAGGTGAATTTCTGATATCCCAATACATGGGCATACGGACATCGTTGAAAAACTAGGAAACAATTTTTGGGTGCTGTGATTATTATTTCACAGACTATCGGTCGGATTGGGATCGTGCAAGATAAAACTTTCACTCAGGAATAGGAACAATACAATCACAGAAAGGAATATTGTTTTTTAAAAGCCTTGAGAAAGTCACCTGGAGTGACGAAACACGTGTCGGCTGTTGCGCATGTGGATCAATGTGGATCAAGACCATAAAGCCACGGACATCGCTTATAAACAGTCCCATCATTATTATGTTTGTTTAGAGGCAATGGGACTCTATGGTCTTACTTTGAAAAACTGTAATTTTTTTTAAATGCATTCCGTACATTAAAAAGAATATGCTTTGTACAAATCCATCTTTGTGTGTTGCCAGTGATACATTGACAAAATGAAATACAGCTTGCTTATAATGGTTATATACAAGTTGGAATAGGATATTACTCTGGAGTGCTGGGATATATGTATGTTACATTGCTTTACATAGTGACTCCTGGTACCTAAGGTAGTAGCGTACATTTCTATCCCGAGTGGCACCACAACAAATTGTTCTCTTGTTAATGAAAAATAGGAAACATAGAAAAATATTAGAACTACCCAATCTGATTATATAATGCTTTCTGAAGTGCGATCAGTTATACATTACTACCTTTTCGTGCTTTTCGTATCTGTAGAAGCAGTAATGACCCATTGCTTTAGTGTGTCGCAAAATTGACGCTACTCCAGCAATGGGTAATTACATATGGGAAGTCCCATGATGAAGGCGCCTGCTGTGAGGCAGGTGTAAGATTTTTACGCAGTGGAGTCCTAGAATTGGCATTTTGAAATTTCATAGATTTCACTGCGCCACCTCTACAACCCTTTTTTACGGGGAACACCCACCTTGCATACATTATACCTAACACAGGTATAATGTAGAGCAAGGCTTTACAAAGTCATGCATCTGCTTAGATGCATCACTTTGTAAATATGGCGCAATTTTTAAGCCGCCACAGAGTCACAAAAAGTGATGCAACTGCGGTACAAAGGGCTCATAAATAAGCCTCAAATAATTTTTTGAGCAATTTATACTTTTGAGCAAGCTTACTACTTCAGGCTATTCACAAAATACGAGTTGTAAGTTACTACTAAAAAAAGGTTGAAAGTTTAGCGCCAACCACTTGTACTGCAACACCCTCCCATGAAAAATAATGGAGGAAGAGAAGTAAACTAGGAAATAGGAAATAACATTAGAGTCAACTAAATTATTTAAAAGAGTTACAAATATAAATTAGGCCCATAATCTGTCTGCGAATGAGCTCCCACACAAACTGTTTCTCCTCCCAGAGTTAAATAAATCTTTTCTCTGCAGGTATCTAGCAGATCACTGGCTTCTAGCTTGGCAGAGAAAAGAGGCTACTCACCAGAAATCCGTATAGGAAGTGTAAGGGTAACAACAATTCAAATAAGGAAAGTAGGTAGGAGAATAACTGAAAGATCCAAATCAATCTATAATGTGAAATGTAGAAACATATTAAGCAAAAACACGAAAATGATAACAAATACGTTCAAGCATTGGGAGCACTGGAAACCAGTGGCGCAAAAGAACTTGAGGGAGCCCCTGCAAAGTACATGCAGGTGGACCCCCATGCTCCGGACCGAGTACGTAGCTCTCTGGCCAGGGGCCAGCCAGAGGGATCCCCCAGAGCTCAGGGTCTCCCCGCACCGAAGGGGCTGTGGGGGTATTTGTTACACCATTCCTGGAAACAAGGCCTCGACAGGAGTGCATCCAACAAGCTTGTTCTACTTGGCCACAGTGTGTAAGGGATCTTCAAAGACATCGCAACTGATCCATATGATGATGGTGTATGTAGTGCTAGACCTGGTATACACTAGGACTTGCAGTCCAATGCTGTCCAGCTGCTAGGTTACTTATGGCTCTCCCTCAAAGGTTAGACTACTCTCATGCCATGTTTATCCTTGAGTTTCAGAGTTTATTGGTTAACAGTCTTTTGAGTGTTATTCTCGGCTTTTTGTCCTGTGCGATTCTCAGTGTTCTTGTGTGTAGCTGGCTCTGCTACATATTCTCTGTGCACCTTTGGTCTAGCTGTCACTGCTGTCAAGCAGAATTCAAAGTGTTTTTGCTGAGGATGAGGGATGTTTGCAATTTGCAGCTTCTTCAAACAATGCTGGAGTCGATGACATTCACCAAGTGGATCATGCAGCAGCAATGTAAAAAGTCCCACTCAAAATGGAAACTGGGAGCTCACTCCCTGGAGCTCTCGCGCCGTATCACTGACAAATGCATTTCACAGGAGTTCAAGGGGACTTAATTACTAGATTCTGGTACCTGTAAACAAAAGTCCCTCAGCAGGTACAGTGTTCGTGTGTTTGTAGACCACAGCTCATATTAACACGAGTTCATTCACTTCAAAACATTTTGTAAAGAGAATCATCACACCTTGTTTGACGGGAGGGTGGGGTGTCTCCACCTGACCTCATTGAGAGGGGAATCTCTACACCAAGAGATTGACCTCAAGGCTCACAAGAGACAAAGTCCAGTGCCCCCCTGCTAGAGCTAAGAGGAGGGCAACTCAGCTCACCAGAGTTCTGGACATCACAGCTTCAACCCTCATACCTCACTCAATGCATTGCGCTTCTCGTACAGCATCTCATCTCCTTTGAGAAATTGAATTGTAGATCACTCTACCAGTATCAATACATCCAGTATCCCTTTCTTTCTTTTCAGTGATAGAGCCTTCTTTCAACCCTCCATCTTCTTGTTTAAACAAGATCACAAAAGGACAGCCAGACCTGAGAGGAGGCTGGTTGTCGTTAGACATCATCTCTGGAATTCACTAGTCCACAGAAACCCTGGAACACTGATCTGGGGTGATACAACTGCAGATTTTGACTGGACTAATAGACTGGTAAGTTTATTCCCCTGCCTTATCTGTTGTGCGTTGTCTGATTTCAGGTTTCACCACACACCTAGCTACTCAGCAACAGGTTATTGTTCTGTAAATGTTTGAAGCCAGAAGGGTGGAGCTAGATGGTCTGTGACAGGAGCTTGCAAAACAAATGGCACAAAAGGAGCCGGGCATTAGCCCTAAGAGTAACCCTTACCCTAGCTCTAAACCTGTAAGTACTAGTAATGTAAAAGTACTTCTTTCTTTACAATGGTACTTTGATGTAGTGAATTGTCAGTAGTATGGCTACACTGTACATCATATAATTTGGTTTTTTTATTCCAGTGGCTGTTAAAATATAATAGCATTTAATCTCTCAAACTGGATCTACAATTAAAATATTAAACTGGTTCAAATATAAAAACATTAAGTCTCTCAAACTAGATGTACAATTAAAACAAAATAATGTTCGGAGTTTTGATGCCAAACATGAATTACATATGTTATACATATATTTAGTCTAAAACTCTGTACTCGTACTGCAGAACAACACGCTAACCGGGACTCCAACGCAATGTATTTTATTTGGCAAAGAGAAAACCCTTGTGTTTCAGTCAGATTGCTGTGTTGCATGTAATATGTTTTTAAATCTTCTTAGTCTCTCCTGTAGGAATTGTGTATTGGAGAACATTCTTAATGAATGCGCTCACCTTTTGACCTATGTAGAAGCCATATGAGCAAACACAGTAGTTAATGTTAAATAATTACAACTCAATCTGTCCCTGAGGTGGGGTCACTTTTCCGAATGGTAATCTTGGGTAAATTTTTTTTTTTTTTACCCAATTACAGGATCTGATTTAAGGATCCTCCAATTCTTACGCAAACATCCTTAATCAATCCTGCATTGTTATTGAAAGCAGTGATGTCTTATTGCCATTAGACAATCCATTACATCTTGCAGACCCTAGTGCAGAGCAGAAGTGACAGCTTGGACTGTAAAGTCTGGTGTCTCTGTTTTCTCTCTTATCTCATTCCCTTTTCCCGATCTCTAGCACTTCCCCTCATAAACTTGGTGGAGACGGTGAGAGACTGAAGAGTGCATCTCTCCTGCTGGATGTCAAGTACAAGCTCGTGCTCTCTGACAGCACCATGGGCGCATTATTTCTTATTCTGTGGAACGTGAAGTTCTACTTACTCCAGTGGCCATCAAGGTGGGCCTGAAAATATGAGATGCATTTTTTGGTGACAGACACAATTGCAACATTTTGTTTAGTGAAATTTCATGAAAATTAATTTAAAATGTAAGTGAAAATGTAATGCAAGGGCTTACCTCATGTCTACGTGACACACCTGTGATGAGTAAATATTTCCCACAAGATACTTTTTGCTTAAACCATCTTACCATAGAATTAAACTATGCGAACCTTTGATGCAGGGAATTTCACCAGCATTTTATACATTTTGCATAATACGACAGTAGCACATTTTGCAGCTGAATAATAATCTTGCACTGGCCCAATATTTATATAACACACTTTTGGGCATACATATGCCAGGATCTTCTTTCTATAAGTGGGTCAAGCACTGAGTGCTATGCCAGCTTCATAAGACCATTCTTTTTTTGTTAAGAAATGTGTTGATGTTGTCCCATTTCCTACACAGCAGTAAATAGGCTTGCAGTAAATGATTCCTGCGCTGGAGGTAAGGGAGCATAATGCAATCAAAGGAATGGGGAATCTACACAAAGAAATAACCACAGGGCACCAACTACAGTGTTTTCTTCCTACTGTGTACATTTTAGGCCAGTAATACCAGCATGATGAAGGGTAAATTGGTAAGCTAATAGTATATGGTAGAGGCAATAATAGGTTCATACATTTCCAAAGTTAGCTCTGCCATTCTCATGACCATTACCAGGTGCACAAATATGAACACATTAGTTCTAATACAAGCGACCCTTAATTCCCTTACCTTCCACACCCCTGGGAGCAATTTCACCAAATTAAGGATACAGTAAACTCGTGTGCCCTGGCTCTGAATTAGAGCCTGTAGCATGTCTCTTTTGGCCAGGAGTACAAGTACAGGGTCCCAAATGTCTCTGAGGATTATCACTGGGCATAATAGTGTGGCATTTAGCTCACTGTTATCGTTGCAATACATGAGGTCTTTAAAACACTCAGGTAAAGCACTGCATGTTTGAGTAGGGAGGTTGGAAGCACCTAAAGAAAGCACAGAAAATCCATTAGCGGAGTACGCTCTATCTCAATCTCGAGCATCATTGACAGGCCACAGAAGTTCGATGCCCAATAGAGTTCTCTGCCAAGCCAGATGCAGAAAGTCTTCATCTGTAGCACCACAACCAATACATCTTGCATGTGTGCACAATCCTGCATACATCAGAGATTCTGGTGTGCGGTAAACTCTGTGGAAAATTCTATAATGTATCACTCTGTTTCTGCTATTAAGAGAAATCTCCTTAGTTTGCACACAACAGTATGTGCATTGCCCATTGATCATCATTGATTTGCACTACCTCATCTGTATCCCATTTCGCTCTAACTCTAAGAGACCTGCCCATGCTTGTTCAATGGGTCATGTTGCATAGTCAAGAAACCAGGTTATTTGGGCTTGATGAGAGTTCTTTTGGCAATACGTCATATCTAGCCTTCAAAGTTGTCTTGAGTCTAAAATACTTGAAGGTGTTGAGTGGAAGGAAAGAATACACTTTGTGGTCATCACATGAAAAATTGATCAAATTAAGTGAGCCTAAATGAACATTGGAGTTATGTAACCCCTCACAACAAAGGAAATATTATTAAAAACAATCCTAAATGGGTGCGACTACATTCTGTATCAAAGGAAACTATACAATTCTAGAGCTAGAGGAGTACAAACTCAATTAATAGGTTAATACTCACTGTGGCCAATCCCTAGAAGACCTCTGCAATTTTCCCACTCTGCCCAATTAATCAGTATTAAACAATATTTCATAAAATGCTAAGAGCTAAACATAATGACTATTGGTTTCCATCTCCAGAAACAATATGTCCAGATATTTGCTTTACACAAGGAATACTTTAAGCTTCTTGTGTATATTTTCAATATTAGTAAAGAAAGAATAGAAACATGCTGTGTGATGTCACTGAGCTCTCACACAAGTTGGTCAGATTATCCTCACAAAGATAAAGCAAACCTTTCTCTAAGGGTGCGCTCAGGCTCACTGGTTCTTAGCTTGGTTGAACACAAAGGCTACTTTTTAGCATGACCATTAGGGTCGTAATGTGGTGGTTGCCACTGTCGTCTGGTGGTCCTCAAACCACCAGACTCGTAATAGGGCCCTCAGTGAGACACCTCTGTGAAGAAAATAAACTTGAGGAGAAAATCTTTGGCTGGGAGAAGGAGCCTTTTGTTATATTATACCAAGCTGCAGAGACTCTTGGATCCTCTACCCAGGTTGTTTGTACATTTGTCATTCTCCTGCAACCCGGGTATGCACTTGGGCACTAAGAACAAAAGCTACCATAGTGAGATACTTGTGTGTAAACTCATAATTACACAGTTTCTAAATGTGTTGCCCTTTGGAGAGTCTATAATATACTTTTTTAAATCTCACTGAACACCATCTCACTGGAAACCCATTTGCCACAGCAGGGATTTTCATGAACTTTTAGGATATTTCAACGAAATTGAATAAACCCCCAAAATATGTGCTGTAGAGAGAACCCAAAACTGGAGCAAAATTACCAGCAGAAGCAACCATGCTCTGCAGCCCTTATTATTGAAGAGACAGGGATTTGGGTCAGACCTTGTGCAGACACCGTTGGGGGGCCCCAGAGTAAGCAGAGGCTACTGGGCCGCAACCAAGAGGGTTGCGGGTATTTGTCTATGATTTCCCGAGATCTTCCACGCTATGTCCGGAAACGGGCCAAGTAAAGCCCCATCAGCGCTTGATTCTTAATGGTCGTGATGGTGAGCAGTCACAGGCTTCTCACTGAGGCAGCATGGAGTGCTCGAGCTCAGGACTCAACAATCACACAACAGTGCAATAACTGATTGTCCAACCAAGTGCTTTACTTTAAAGAAAGAAAAGCACTTTATTGCACTTTAGTACAACACACACAATATATGCAGGATAAACCTTAGTGTCCTAGGGACTGAAGTTGGGCTGCACCCCCGTTCGCTATCTCTCCTCGCAGCCCTCTCTTTCTGGTCTAGACAGTTTTACCCTGGCTTTAAGGTAACAGCATGATTACTACTAAGATTCAGTTTGCACCCTCTTTCGAAAGTGCACTCAGTCTCTCTCGCTCTCTCTCTCTCATCAATTGCTCAGTTCTTACTTCAGTTGCTCGGTTGTTACCACCCTTGTTGGATCAGTCCATTTGGTCAGCCAACTTGGTTCGTCTCTGAGTGCCACTTGGGACATTGGTGCTAAGAGTTGTGTAAGAGCACAGAAGCTACTCATCTATGAGCTAAACCTATGACAGAGACAGTAGTCAATTTTCTGTCAATAAAGGGATGCTTGGCGTGCTTCTCTATGTCACAGGATATGTCATGTCAAGGGACAGAGCCAGGTATCGGTGTACACGCTTGATTAGTTTGGCACCAAGGGCCGAAATTAGAATACAGGATAACAACTATATGCTGTTGGCACACAGGGTTGGGGGAACACAACTGTGCACCAGGCAGGTGGCATTCCCGTTCCAACAAGTGCGCTGACCACCAGTAGGACAAACAATATTACAGTGGCAAACTAAAAGGAGAAAACTTACTGGACAAAATGTCCAGTGCCAAACGTTTAGGGCCAAAATAGTAAAGAAAGATGGCAATGAAAACAAATCAAAATCCAAAAGAGGTTATTTTCTGGGACAGCAGAATCAAGGTAGGTACCTTAAAACAAATACAAACGTTCAGTTATGTAGGGGCAGCGATTTCATAAATTTAAACTGGATACAGAAGTACATGCAGTGACATGATAGACTTTGCAAACAGCCTTGAATGGAATATATCCATCAGGAGAATAGTTACAATGCGAAAGCAATAAACATTCTCCTATAAATAAAAGTATGTAGATTGCACAAGTATCCTGATCAGCTAAATCCACCAAGGATTTTTAGCGAGACACTGCAGTTCCCTTATGTAATTCCACAGAACTCCTAGAAGCATGTATCTGGCAAGAGGCTGTCCGGGACAGTGAAGAAACGACAATCATATGGTAAACAGCAACAACACCTTTTTCAGTGAAAGACAACATGGAGGATAACTGCTGGAATGAATTCCATTGTAAATCTTTTAAATATGCACAGCAGAAGAAAATTTAGATTTTAATTGAAACATACAACTGCAGTGACAAATCTTATAGACATGCTTTATTTATTTGATTTATGGAGAGAAACAAAATATCAAGTTAGCCTATGAGCGCTGAAAGACTGGTTAGCAGATGACAAAGCCTTAGAAAGGATAGAACGTAGGTGACCCACTTAAGAAGATAGGCTATTTTGCTAACGACTGAATGAAGTTATAGGCGCAGATTTTGGCCAGAACTTTATAGAGAGTCTATTATTACCCCTTGAGAATGTGAGAGAACAACGGCAGGTAAGTAAATGCCTTACTAGGAGCTGTCTCTGCCATAAAGTACTGCTGGCCTCTCCCATCCCGGATCTTGTTAATAAGCAAAATAGGCTCATTGATGAAGAAGGGTAAGTGAATGTACTCACCTTCTGTCCTGACGAAGGCCAGTAGAGCCATTGGGGCAACTTTCACGCTCGAAACATGTTGACGTGATAAGTAGGTGTTATGGACTAGTTACTTATCCAATAAACGCCGTTTTCTTTCTTTTAATAGTATCCCTTTCCTGGTTGATTGTGTTCAATAAAGTTTCCGGTACAGGACAGGCCAGGAGATCATTTTAACTCTTCACTGCTGTCAAAATCCAGACAGTCTCGTACTAGTGGAGGAACATGGAGTTACTTGAAGACAGGAACACTCAAGTGACTGACCCAATGATGACTTTCTCCACCAAGCCACAAGAGTGGAGATAAAATATATACTGCGAACTGTGAAAGTGTGGTTGAGGGTACCCAAAACAATCTCTTTGAGACTCTGGTCCACTGACATGTGATTTATTCCCCCCCTCCTGATTATTATAGGGTTCGAATAGCTGTAAAATATCAAATACTATCCACGAGTGGCAATATTCAAAAACATCACATAGTATATCTAGAAAATATTTAAGAAATAAGGTTCTGTGTCTTCGAATGAACGCAGAAAGTTAAGCATGAAAAAGCTTTTGCAGTCAGAAACTTCCATGCCCTACCTTTATCCGTGCCCTACTGTTTCACTTTGACCAAATTAGAAATAACTAATCTCATACTATTGCCTCTCCTTTGCAGAGCACCCTTATTTCCCTGATTCCCCCTCTATCCTATTCTATACGAAAAAAATGAGCACTTGGATTTTAAATGCACATTTTTTGTACCAAAAGACAACATGCCGAATGCAACACAAATACATTTGAAAAGAAGATTTGAAAAAGCATCTGATTTCAAGGTGAATATTTTAACCCGCAGCAGTGATGAATTTCAAGCATACCCTACTTGGATCTGTAAAGCGGCAACCATAGCACTATTCCTCATCTGTACACACAGAGCAGCTCTGATGGACGTCCAATTCTGTAAACCAGGTTACCTCCATTCATTTGTCTGTAGTTTAAAAACCTCTTAAGAAAGTTGTCCCAAGAATCTCTGATGTCTGACATTTTTCTCAGTGCTCTATAAAAAAATAACTACAGCCAAGGGAATGGAGCCTGACCTGAAGTGACTGATTTCCATGAGTCTGGATGTAATCCAACTTTTCTTCAGATCAGAGCCACGCGTGTCAAAATTAAATCAGAACCTAGTGTACATGTCTATCCCAACAAAATACAACGCAAAGCTAAAGCGAATTAGAAACAGAAGAATACAAACGTAGAAAAAAGATGTGAGGAGAATGCTTAAATATTTCCCTTCACATTTCTTCCTCTGTACAATAAACCATGTTGTCATTTTCACTTGTTTTGTGGTTTAGTTCTAATGATTCTGTTATGCTTGGTGAAGTATTTGACAGGCATTAACAAAATCCTAGCTTGAAGCTGCGCTGCATTATCAGGCTGAAGCTGAACTTTATTTATTTACATTTGATCCAAAACTAATTTTTGCAACGCCTTCTGGTCTTTGTTATAATATCACCACAGTATATCTTACTGACCACAGCTCAGAGTTGTTGATCCAAGGGTAATTTATTTCTGAAAATATTTATTACAATGTATTAAACACAAAGGCAAAGTTACAAGTGTCTTCTTTTATGGATACTGTCATAAAAATGTGTGGTGGTAGATTACTAATGGGATTTATATGATACTTTCATAATTCCTCTCACTTGTTGTTCGTCTTAACTATTTTGAATTTGGGATCCAGATTTCGTGATTGTATTGCTTGTTTTGTGTTTTTGGTTTACATTAAAGTGATTTCAGTTCTTCCTTCTGATAGCCTTACCTTTTACCCTATTATCTCTGCAGAACATTTCACACATACCACATTTTTGTTGTTCCTGCTTCCCAGTATTGATATCCTCTTCATCAATATTGTAATATCCCTTGCAAAGTGTAATCATATTTGTGCCATCCATAAGCCCAATGTTTCGAGTAGCCTCAAGATATGCCAATGTCATTTCTCATTTGACTTCTCATTAACAACAATTGAATGAAGGCATACAGATTTGAATCTGTAACAGCAGGTGGGTAGGAGACCGCTAACCAAGTTTAAGAGAATGATTGCTTGTAGTGGCAGCACCAAGAGTAATAAGCCTACCTAAGTAATCTCTGACCATCCTCAGGGATCTCTTGCAGCCACTCATCAGAACACCCAAAAAGTGAACAAAAATATGACCATCTCTCCACAACTCTAATCACTATAGAAAGCGAGAAAAGACCATCCTTGGTGACACGGAACCTCTGCCTCTCCAGTCAAAACTGCAAAACTGAAAGCAGACCTCTCGACAAGCTGGTCTTCCATACCTCCAAAAAAGAGAAGCCATGGAAATGAGAACTTGTATTCTATGCCCCCAGAGTACTTAATGTCTTGCCACCCATTCTTCAACTACGCAAAGTATCTCAAAATGCACCTTTTCACGAAATATCAATAGCATAGAAACTACGGACCCACATTATCCAGAGTTTAGATGTGTTCTGGTAGAATATGAATGCTTTCAGCAACTGTTCACCTTCCTCCTCTCTGGACTGACTACTTTTTCACCCCTCCCATTTCAACAGTCATAATTTATTGATCCTTTTGTTTTAAATGATCTTTGAATAGATGTGCCCAATCTGCACTGAGGGAGACTATTTTAACGTCCTTCTTTGGACAGGGCTACGTCAGCATATTATTCAGATATAAAAAAAAATCTCTTAGTGCCACAACTTGATTAGCGCCTTACGGAAATGTTGATATGTTTTTACATTTTTACAAATCAATTTAAGGATAAGTATATAGATCTTTACTTCTTTTCTCTGTATCCTGGGATGTAAAAAAGATAGACTAGTTGTCATAAGAACACAAAAATAAAGGCTCATGGATATCAAAAAAGAGATAGCCAGTGGAAGCATCTGCCACCCCTACATAGTATGTAGTACTCCAGGTATCACTCTTGCTACTGTTAGTATTAGAGGTCATGAAGTCAGACGCTAGAACAGAGAGAGAACGGAACTCTATAGGTTTTGTTTCATTTCTGTAGTTCCTATCCCTTGCCCTTCGTACAGCAATCGAGGAGCCTGATGATAAGTTAAGAATCCAGGAAGGGTAGCCCTGTGATGTGACTGATGGGCAAAGTTATGCGACTTGCCCTACCTCTTTCATTTTAGTGAATTGATGTCCATGCCTTTGAGTACTGACAACCAAGTCTAGGGACAAAGTTGTGGCTCACCGCTGTACTGCGTTTTTTTATTGGACCCGATGTGGACCTCTCTTCTATACAGGCAAATCAGCTTGCATAAATAGGCTGTGTTACCCACAAGCATTTGTAACTTGTCATTGCCAGTTTCAAGGATCCTGTAAAAATTCTGTGTTAGGAAAGTGCCACAGAGTACTTAGATATGTTGCACTTTTCTAGTATGTCCCTGGGATCTAACTTGTAGCAACATGATGTGCCAGATTCCACATGCTAGAGTTACCTAGGAACCCCTGGCTGATGCTCTTTATTGCCAGCTAAGGAAGTGTAGAGGGGAGAAAGATTCGATTTACCAATAATACATTTTCCTTTTCATATGACTGAAGGACCGCAGACTCTTAATTCAAAGTTGAGAATTTATTACAAGGCCAAAAATAACAGGATATAGACACACCTCAATATCAGAGTATAACGATACATGAATACTAATACAGAGCCAAGTCTACGAATATAGTTTATTTGGCACAATAGGCTCAAAACAATGAACTCCAAAATCATAACAAAACTAAGTATAGACGGTGTGTCTAAATCCCTTTTTATTTGTAATTCAGGAATTTAACAGAAGAATCTGTCCCTGCTCTACCTCTGGGGTGACATCCCTACCTAGCTCCCCAATTGAATTACCCTCAAAAGGTGTCAGCACGTGTTGACTGCCTAAGAAGTGCACTCACTTTAAATGGGTCAAGTAGTGTAAAGCTATGGGGCTCGCTCTAAGATGCTCCCTTTCCTCAGACAAAAGTAGAAGCCCCACCAAACTGTCCCTGTACCTGATACAAAAAGACAAAGTTACAAATGTCATTCTAATGTCTTGATCTAATGATACAAAGTTCAGTCTCATAACCCGAATTACAGCCTAACAACAGGATATATGTGAGTGCATGTTATTCACGAGTATAAGGCACCCCTACAAAATTTAAGGGCATCAATCATATGGGATGGCGTAGTGTAGCCTTCCTAATAAAGCATTTTTAAAAAATGCATCAATGTCTCATGCTTTCTCAACAAGAACATTAATTTGGATGATAGATCACATTAGGTATTGTTATCAGATCTCTCATGAGGTGACGCGAGAGCGCTCTTTTCTATTTCAGTGCTCCACCAGAAGGTGTTCATCACTCAGTGGCCCTGATGTACTAAAGGTTTGCGCAGTTGCAAAGTGACGCAAAGCTTGACAATGGTATTTATTCACTTTCCAGCAGCGCGAAAGTTACTTTACCCTGGAAAGGTGTCCTTTTCCAGTGCAAATACCCTTTTGTACTGCTTTATGCCTCTTTGCATTAAAGAGTGTTACTGTGGTGTTTGGTGTGTGATATATGGGTGGATACAAAGCACAATCTAGAAGAGAGCCAACGCAGGCTTTTCAGTCAAAACTAACACCTCCTTGAAGCACGTGCAATCAGAGAAATGTTTTCATTTCTCAAACAAACCCACACATTACTTGTGCACTTAAGCGCACAGCACTCATCCAGTACATGGGATCCTTGTATGTTTGTCTAGACATGGGAATTTGTACTGAAAGCAGGGCATTAAGTGGGCCGGGTCCTGCCGGTGCTCGGCATTGGCAGTTCTAAAAAGCTAGTTGCTGAGACGGGCCCCTATCGGGCTCTTCATTTTTTAATGCACCCTCAGGATGAAAAAAAAACTCAGGTCTGCAGGCGTACCACCCTCACGATGAAAAAAAAAACTTATCTCTGCAGCAGTACCACCCTCACGATGAAAAAAAAAACTCAGCTCTGCAGCAGTACCACCCTTCACTGCATTTGATATAACTTCGAAGAGTCTCGTTGTAGGTCTTTCGGAGTCTCATCATTTCAGAACTGAAGTATTTTCAATATGCTATATTGCGAAGTCATAGTTGTTGTTAATTTATGGTTTGCAACTAACAACCATTGACAAAGCCAATAGTAGTGGCTTGTTGTACATATAATGTTACTTATTGTAGTATATATCTGGATGCAATGACAGAAACAGCGAAATACCTCTCGGGCAGAACACTATGCTAAGCACAGATTTTTAGCTTACGTGCTTGAAGCCGCGCTCTAAATACATTGACCATGCCCCGTTGAGAGACCCCCCCCCCACCCCCCTTGTTTTTTTCATCCTGCTTAAAACCCTGACTGAAACGATATGCGTTCAGTACAAACTCATGCCATTCAGAGCACAGTGACCTCCGCGAGGTCATGCGTGGTGCAAGGCGGCCTTTCGGAGTGCCAGCTCATGGAAGACGGAGGCAGCATGCCAGCCTTAAAAGATATAGCTGTGCTCTGTATCCCCCCCCCCCCCCCTTTACACATCGCAGAGCAACACATTTGGTTGCTGAGCTTCATTGCATGAAAATGTAAGAAATCTGCCCCATGTGTATCACAGGGTGTTTCATGGAGCGCCCCGGTGCTAAAGGGAGCTGACATTCGTCTTCTGGCTTGCTCTGTCCATATGCAGCAGTTTGTGCGATGATGTACGCACAGTTCGTGGTTGTGATTAAGAGTTATGAATATCTTAGTCTTGGTAAAAGACAGTCCATGATTCTGGGTTCTGTGGATTTACCGTGGGGTAATATTACACTGCAGGACAGTCGATACCACTCCTTGCGGTTCTCCGGGATTCATTACCACACAATTGTTTTCTTTGGAATGAGGGATGGTACACAGAATGGGAGATATTGCTAATGATTTCTGCATATTTGAGCTCTTTCTGAACAGCTGACCCTGTGCAAATTTTGACAGGATTTAATTGGAATAGGGGCAAATCACGGATGTGGTAAGTCGGAATATGTGTGCAAACAATGTATGTGCCTGACCCAGCAACTCCGCACAGCTAAGATAATGGTGATAACAGAAAGCAAATACCCAGTACCAGGGTCACTGGAATTATGGGGGAATGGAGAACCCAATTATGTGGAAGGTTGGACTAAATTATGCAGCAAAAAAAGAACAAAATCTGAAACAAAAAGCTGCACATTCTGTGACTGTAGTATTTCTTCAGTTATTACACATTAATACTATCTGGTCAAATTAATTCCAGTGTAAGACTTAAATACAGCTATCAGTAACTAAAAGGACACCAATTAACGTGTGTAAGGGGTCTGCCATTGCGCAGTGGCAGGTGCAGTGCATTTTTAAGTTGAATTGGTGTTGCCAATACCATATTAGTTGTCATAGGGTACATGAACACATCACTTGTATTGTTCCTGTGTTGTTATTTACTGTTCTTCACAGAGGTGTTTTACTTTATGGTTTTTAAGCAAACGCTGTTTTGTCCAGTATCTTCTGCCCCATAGCTTGATCATACCCGATGTTTCTGCGCTAGCAGGTTGTCTCAATGGGTTTAGGGTAGTTACAATCAGCTCCTATGTGGAATTCCCAGGTTGATCGGAGAGAGGGAGCCCTGCTGAATTTTATGTCCGAGTGCACTTTTTCCTTTTTTCGTCTGTCCTCTTGTGTCTATACTTTGCTTAGGATTAGTTGCATAAGTTCACTGTTCAGAAGTAATTGACAAGTGGGTCTCTTGGTTCTGCTCCAATGGTTGGGCTCCTTGCCCCTGGACCTCGGCCGCTGTGGTTAGTACTGGGGTAGATATTTCACATTCTGCTGGCTAATGGCGTCCTCTACAAAACTGAACCAAAACGTATATTTCTATCTTTCTTTGTTAGTCTATTCTCCAACCAACTCCTGCAAACGACCTTAGTGGCACATAGAGCCTCCAACATCACCTGCAAAGTCCTAGTGAAATATCCTCATGTTGAGTTTTCTAATGTATCTTTACATTCAATATTCAGGGGAAACAGCTAATGGGGTGTAGGGCTGGCTGCAGAGGGGGGTGCAATCATAGGCCATAGAAGCTTGTTGTCTGAAACCAGCCAGGCAGAAGACTACACGTATCTCCTAGCAGAGTGGTGAACGATCTGCAGAGACGTACTGTCATCCTCCGCTGTCAGTACACATCTTACCTCTACTACTTATCAATGCATGAGCTTCGATCACTGCATTAAGCCCCAGAGTCCCTTGGTGCCAGGTGATTGGTCCTCTCGGATGCTGGGACAGTCCTTGTTTTCAACACCTAACCTGTCCAGTTCCAGTACATTTAATAGACATCCCGACATTCAGAAGGAGTCAACACAGAGGCAAGTCCTTATGTATACCAGGCCAGGGTTAGTTAGCACCTCTCAGGAGAAAGCAATGTAATTAACAGGAACACACATTATATTGTGTTTGAAAGTTGCATGTAATTTCCCCCCAGTCCATTACTGTTGAGTGTGTTGTTGAGCACTGTCAATTAATGTATTAGCGTAAGGTGGCGGCTGCAGAATTGTAGTCCTACTTCTATGTTTTTGTTTTTCTCAAATCTGGTCACCCTACCTTCATGCCATGTGTTTCCAGGTTGTTTTAAAGCCTTGCGTCTCCCAGTTTTGTACACCACTTTGCCATCGAATTCCATTGTTGCTTCTTAACGTCAGGTTTAAGACTGGAAGGAAAGCCGGGGAGAAAATGATTGTTTTTGGAAAAATAAGACATGAATAGTCCGACTGAAAAAACACTTTGTTGTGTAAGAGTTGCAAATCGAAAAAGTATTTGGGGCACTAAAAGAATGTTCAGAGGTTCTACAAAGGAGAGGCCTTGTTCTTATTATAACTGGTGCCGAGCTGGTGAATTATTGGTTATTTTATGATTTAGAACGTGCGGGCGCCAGAATGCCAGATGCGCCTTTAAACCCTTTCTTGAGAGCGGTGAGTAAAATGGGCAGAATCCACGGTGGCCTCGGCTCCAGCCAGGGGTCTCAGGCCGGAGGGAAGGACCCTGCGGATGCACATTCAACGATCATCAATCACCTAATGTTTGACACACGGTCAAAACTGCCTGCCATGTCCGACATTGTAAAACACGTGTGAAAACGTGTAAACTTTAAAAATCCTCATGAAACCATCATTTATATAGCAATAAGAAAGTCGGCTATTTCCAAGAAAACATGAATGCACTTTTATTTTTCATTAACTAGCATGGTTCGTAAAAAACAGAGAACCGTTTCTTTTAATCGCATGTGACTTTTTCGGTGCAGTTTTAGCCCCTCTTCGCTTTTGTATATTCCCGGCTGTTTTATTGGCTTTATTTGTGATGCCTTGCAGTTGCCGCCACATGCCGCGTTACCTACAAGATGGGTCTGGGATTCCTTCCTTCGTGATAACTCACAGGCCCAGTTCAATGACGGCGAACTGTCTTATCACTAAAGACTGCAACTTTATTTATTTCTGTTTGGCTTAGGAAGCGGGTGGGTGGAAGTTACTTTTGCCAGACGCATTATATGAGGAAGTGATGTTTCTTGTTAACCCCTGCTGCCGTGGCAGACGTCGGCTGCTAGACAGTACACGGCGTGCCCGCTGGCTCAGCTCAGGACTGCCACAGAGCGGGACTGATTTCACGTCAGCTTCTTTCACTCGTGCCAAACCACTAGGTGCTTGACATCGGTGTGCCAAGTCGGGACTTCAGGAAAGACCCGTAACAGAAACAAGGCCATGTTAATGCTGTGTGGTTAGCTGGCTTCGTCATGCTCAAACTTTGTGCATTTCAAATTGTAATTAAAAACGGAAAGTTTAATCGTTTCTGCATGTTTTCCAAGCCGAAATGTGATGTTCTAAGTATATATATATATTCGAATCGCTAGTACTGTACTGAATTGACAATGCACAACTTAATGATGATTTCTTTGTTGGTTTTTGCACTTGCATTGAAAGTGACAGGGCACTTGCACTTTATGTGTATTATATGTCCCTTTTGCAGAACATGAAATCACTATTTAAATTGTTAAATGTATAGGTTAAAAATGCACTTGCACTTTATCTAGGTATGAATTGGGCATGGCTTCAGGCCATTTTAAAGACACGATTGTACCTGTATAATGGATATATGTTGCACAATTAAGCACTATTTGGCACTTTTTAGCACAAGCACTTTAATAGATATAAGGTTTTACCTGCCAGCAAAACGGATGTTTTTTTTAGAAATTTTAGGCATTATAATTGACCACCATTGCACCAGGATATATGTGATCGCTTAGAAAGTACCGTGTGGTATCAGTGATATTGCTTTAAAGAGGATTAGGTGGGCAAAGAAATTATGCTATTTAGAGTATTTCTTGCCATTAACTGGAGACCTCTGAGGTCTTATATTTATTTATATTTATATATTACATAAGACAATTCAATGCCCTTAAGTGTTTCTTTTATATCTATTGTTGGTCAGGTATGATGGTATTGGAAATCCTATTGGCTACTGCACTATTTAATGAGTCTAATTGGTCAAGCGCGTCATGTGATCAAGACCGCAGCAAGCGGACGAAACGCGTCAGGCTGAGCACTCGCTACTTTATTTGTAATATGCACTAATTTGGCAATAAAAAGCACCGCATCTTCAACCTACATTGTGGTCTGTACCTGTTTTTGTTGCTGAGGAAGAAGGCGACGTCTGGATTTTGATTATCCTATATATATACACACATATATATATATATATATATATATATATTACCTACTGGCGGTCGCCAGTAGGTAGTTATAGTTAGGACCCTGTTTCCATAGGAAAACCGCAACATTCTATTTGGAATAACTTTGGCGCCGGTCGACGAATCCTCGCGAATTTTTCAAAATAGGTGGGGCGCTATGCTCCGCTCCTACCCTGAAAGTCTCGGGGGGATTCGTCAAGCGGGGGCTGAGATAAAAGGGGGGTCCCAAAATGCGTTTTCCCATGCATTTTTCCATAGGACCTTTAGACACAGCTACAGCCCGAACGGCTGAACAGAATTACTAGAAATTTGGCAGAGAGGTAGTCCTCAGGTCAAGGAAGTGCCTTTTGTAGGTTTGGTGTAAATCTGTTCAGTAGATTCTGAGAAAATAGCCTTTAAATCAATATATATATCTGAGCCAGCGTACGGTGCGCTTACGGTGCGCTTACCGTACGCGTACGGTGGCGTGCGCGAGCGCGATTCTGATTGGTTGTTAGATCTTAGTAAACATTCGAATCGGTCGAAACCAGGAAGCGGCGGCCGCCATTTCGTGTGTTTCACTCAGAAAAAAAAGAGTGATATCTTGAAAAGGGGGCAAGGGAGAGAGTTACAGACCCCCTAACATTTGTAAGGGGGTCAAAGAAGGACAGAAAAGTACAAAGAAAACATTTATTGATTTTGAAAAAAATCGCGGGGTACGCGTACGGTAAGCTTAACGTACGCGTACGGTAGAAAAAAAATAAAATAAAAGAAATGAAATGCAGATTTAAGAGTTTAGATATTAGGGGGCTCTAAAAAGAGCCGTTGTGTTTATGAAGTGATTTTTTAGTGGTACCTACAAGTAAGTACCGATGCAGAGTCTAAGGTTCAAGAGGAAGACTCTTTTCCCTTCATCAGTGAAGTGCACACCATCTCCTCTATAAAGGTCTTGCATGTCGTAACGCAAGTTGTTGTGGTAAATGGAACCCATACCATAGTCACGGAGGAAAGCAGAAACAGATTTGTTGACGTGCTTTCTTGCTTTGTCAATCTGTGGACAGAAATGATTGGACCAGTTCCATTTTTGCCTTTGGCATATGTTAGAAAACACAAAGGCAGTTTTAGGGAAAAGTGAAAACAGTTGTGCAAAGGTGTCCTTCATAAGCATTTCCAGACCTACCCCAGTCAAAGTGCCTAGGTCATTGCCACCACAGTGCACTATTATGAGGTCAGGGTGTTGGATTTGCATGAAGGATTTCACCAATGGCATCAATTGGTGCCACTTTAACCCTCTCTGACCAATCCATTTAATGTCTACATTTGGCAAAGCAAGGTCTCTCACCATATCTGTTTTCTCTGCATACTTTTCACTCCAGAAGACATAGCTGTGCCCTACAATCCACACTGTGAACATCTTCAAAGTAGAACTGGATGCACTCAGGAGGTGTAATTCAGTAGAATGGTAAAAAGAAATGAAAGACAGTTTGGAAATGGGGGCATACATATTTTTTTTATAAAAAAAAGAACTGATTGGCTGTTTCATACCATTCTACAATAAAAACTAGGCTGTATGTGTAAATTAATAGAAGCATGTTTTGTATTGGTACAGAAAAATGTGTTACCAAAGAACAGTACTATGGATTTGCTGTTAGGTTTGAAAAGTCAAGCACTCTTGCTCTTTGGAAACGAAACATTGTTTGGTGAACTTCTGACCTAACTCCACACAGCAGTGTTCCATGAGCTGTTGCTATGGTAGCAGGCAGAAGTCAAGTTGGGGGAAGGGTACTAGGCAGAAGTCAAGTTGGGGGAAGGGTACTTTTGGAAAAGGGTTGGTTTTCAACCAATAGAAATGTGTGATTACATTTGAAAAAAAGGGGGAAGCACTGAGATTTGAAATTAACATGTATATGTGTGGAAAAAGAGAGGGAAAGTTTGCCATTATCTGGTTCTGCTGAGAGGAGAGAGGTGTAAAGAACAGAGATCCTGGCTCTGATAATCTGCTGTTTGAGTGCCACATTTCTTTCACAACTAACTAATTTTAAAGGTGAGTTTAGAGTTTGAGAGGGGATGTATATGGTAAATTAAGAAATGAATAATAGAAATGGAATTCCTTTTGTTGAAGTTGTGTTTATCATTTTCTGTTTTGGGAGAAATTTAAATGTGAGGAACATGTAAAATAATATGGACTATGTTTTCACGATAAATTAAGGTGTACTGGTAAAAATAAGGAATACTTTTAGGGTTTGAGGTTGCACTCAGTAATGCAAATACATTCAGCATTACTAAGGCTGGTTGCCCTTGCTGGAGTGTAGTCAGTCACCCAGGTTACACATGTTGTTGGTCTCAGAAAGCTGTTTGGTATTGCTCTGGTGATTTTACATTTGCATTAGATGGAAAGGGGGAGGTATTTTTTTATGCAGAAGCAGACTCTTAGCACACAGCCAGCTGCATATCCTGTGCAATCATGCATAGTAATCACAACCGAGTGGGGTTTGAGGTTGCAGTCAGTAATGCAAATACATTCAGCATCACTAAGGCTGGTTGCCCTTGCTGGAGTGTAGTCAGTCACCCAGGTTACACATGTTGCTGGTCTGAAAATGTTTGGACATGTGCTTTTTTAAGAATTTAAAAAGTGGATTCATAATGTGTCAGACTGTAAAAGTACTTATCACTTGCAAAAAAAAAGAGTAGTAAGTGTGCTTTCAAATTAGCATAGAAATTTCGTTTTCTGACTAATATGAAACCATGACTCTGTGTGCAAAGAGGAATTATAGACAGAGATTTATTGCATATTACTCTGGTAATTTTACAGTTGCATTAGTAGGAAAGAGGGAGCTATTTTTTCTGCAGAAGCAGACTCTTAGCACACACCCAGCTGCTTATCCTGTGGAATCATGCATAGTATTCACAACCGAGTGGGGTTTGAGGTTGCAGTCAGTAATGCAAATACATTCAGCATCACTAAGGCTGGTTGCCCTTGCTGGAGTGTAGTCAGTCACCCAGGTTACACATGTTTCTGGTCTGAAAAAGCTATTTGGACATGTGCTTTTTTAAGAATCTGAAAAGTGGATTAAAAATGTGTCAGACTGTAAAAGTACTTATCACTTGCAAAAAAAAAGAGTAGTAAGTGTGCTTTCAAATTGGCAAAGAAATTTCGTTTTGTGACTAATATGAAAACATGACTCTGTGTGCAAATAGGAATTACAGGCAGAGATTTATTGCGTATTGCTCTGGTGATTTTACATTTGCATTAGATGTAAAGGGGGAGCCATTTTTTTGTATGCAGAAGCAGACTCTTAGCACACAGACAGCTGCTTATCCTGTGGAATCATGCATAGTATTCACAACCGAGTGAGTGCATTTGGCCTAATGGAAAGGTAACCAATTGTAATGTGGACTTTTTCAATTTTTAATGAAACTTTGGAAAAACAAAAATTTAGAAAAAATCGGTAACATCTGCACAATTTAAATTTTGGAATGTTATTGGATTGCCATTGGAAATTTATTCAAAAAAGATTTTTAAAATTACTATTTGGCCATGCGGAAAGGTAAACAATTCTATTGTGGACTTATTTAATTATTAATTAATCTTTCGGAAACCAAAATGTTACAGACAATCGGTGAGATCTGTACAATTTAAACTTTAGATTTTTATTGGATTACCATTGGAAATTTAATCAAAAAAGAATTTTAAAATTACTATTTGGCCTAAAGGAAAAGGAATCAGATGTATTGTGGAGTTATTTGAGATATATTTTTGTGATTATACTTCTGAAACAAAAATGTCAGACGGTATTTTAAAGAAATAAGTATTGATATTAGATGATATTTTTAAAGAATATTATGCATTTCTATAAAGTTATGTTTATGCAAAAAGAGATTATGGGCTTTTTTAAAACAATCTTTGAGATTGTTAATTTTTTTTTTGCCCGCTGTTAAATGATGAATGCAATTGCTTTCACAATTTATAGTGAAATGCAATATATTCTGAAAACAGCAAAAAAAAGGCAACATTTTTTTTGGAAAAATATGTAAATATGTGTACTGTATTATAAAATGTTTTATTAAATATTAATACTTTTTTCTTTTTTTTCAGATTGAGATAGAACATTTTTGAAAACTAGAACCATTTTTAAAGCAATTAAAATTAAATTTAAATTAATAAATATTTTTTTGAGTGGGTATGGTAAGTCAAAAATTTCAAGGTCCCTTTTTTCCACTTCTCCACAATCACATTTTCAGTTTTTCATTGTAGTCTCTCAAGGACCTTGTAATGTGATAATTGATTTTTAGTGGTTTTTAAAAAAAAAAATAATAATTACCCGTACCGTACGCGTACGGTAAAAAAAAAATCAAAAAAAAGTTTTAAAAACATATATAAAAAATAGATGAAAGGTAAGGTTGGCTCTTACAAGAGCCGTTGTGTTCATGCAGGGACAGAGGAAAGAAAGAATGGGAATATTAGTCGGTACGACAAATGTGCTGATCTATTTTATTGTTCACTAGGGAAACACTGGTCTCCCTATGACAAATTAGATCATGACAAGTGGCGCACCGTATTTCAACCCTCAAAAAACGATGGTTTGTTTCCAGAGGAGAAGAAAAAGGAGATGCTCCCACCACAGATGAAGGGCTCACCTGACCTGCAGAAGAAGGACTCGGCCCTGCAGATGATGGACCAGGCTGAGCTGCTGTGGATGTGCTTGGTTGACTTACTGAAGGGTTACCTTCAGTATGTCGAGCATGTGTCCTTCTGTGTACATCTTTAAGGTGTCTCAACATGGTGTGATTCCCGAAGGAATACTTCTTGTTCGGATTCCCTCTTGAAAGTACACGCTTACACAGCTTACAAGTCACTAAGGGTGCATTTACCTTTTTCTTGCCCTCTGGAAAAGTAAAATACTCCCATATGAAAGAGGTCTTTTCTTTCCTCCTTCTCTGCCTCAAGGTAGTGCTGCTAGCCTCACTCTCAGAAGAGCTCTGCTGTTCTGCCATCGTATCACAAAGACAACCCAGCTCCTTCTCCTAAGGGATCACAAGCAGAAATGAGGGGAATGGGTGTGGTGTAGGAGAGTTCTAGAACTGAAAGTAGTTTCAACCAATCAAAAGTTGTGTTTCATGATCACATGACCCACCTTACGCTTACGGTGCGCTTACGGTGCGCTTACGGCAAAAGTACGCATGCGCGTAAAAAAGACACGCGCTCGTGCGCATGCGCATAACAGTCACTCCCCAACACTTCCGCGTAATGTGCGCGTGTAGCGTACACGCGTAAGCGCCCCACGCGCAGTACGCGCGGCTACGCAAATTGCGTAACTATACGCAAACAGCGTAGATAAATTACGGACATTGCGTAAACCGTACGCTTACCGTAAGCTTACCGTACGCGCACTAAAAAAAAAAAAAAAAAAAAAAATATTTTATACTAATATATCTTACCTGTTTGGTAAAAAAAAAAAGAGAAAACTTGAAATATTGCAGATTTTTAAGAAAAAAAACATAGTGTTTTAAGAGAATAAAAAGTTAAAAAAAAACTTGTTTTTTAAAAAAAAAAACACATTTAATATAAGAATTTATAAAAAAAAAATAATAAAAAAACAATAAAAAAAAATATGGGAATCACATATGTTATAGCTAAGAATTAGCATTTAAAAAACCATACAAATTCACTGAAAAAACCATGGGTTTCACACATGTTATAGTTAGAAATTAGCATTTAAAAAACCTTGCAAATTCACTGAAAAAACCATAGGTTTCACACATGTTATAGTTAGGAATTAGCATTTAAAAAACCTTGCAAATTCA
Organism: Triturus cristatus; assembly: GCF_964204655.1. NCBI lineage: Eukaryota > Metazoa > Chordata > Amphibia > Caudata > Salamandridae > Triturus > Triturus cristatus. Next base: position 438,360,716 of record NC_140590.1, read on the forward strand.
CTGCAAAAACCATAGGTTTCACACACGTTATAGTTAGGAATTAGCATTTAAAAAACCTTGCAAATTCAGTGAAAAAAACATAGGTTTCACACACGTTATAGTTAGCTGGACATTTCACTCGTAAAAAACCAATGAAATTTCCCCGTTATAGTTAGTTAAGCTAACTATAACTCGCGCGCCCGCAATGCACTGCTGATGACGTCACATATTACATCACTCATGACATGGTCAGTGACATCACTCATGACATCACTGATGACATCTCAAATGACATCACTGATGACATCACTGATGACATCATCCATGTGATAGAGTGGCAGACCTCCTCTCACCCTAATATAACCTTTGATACACACATTCAAAAATAGAGACTGAAATTTTCAAAAAAATGGACATACTAATACCAATTACAACAACATCTTCAATAATTCTAAGATCCACATAAACATCCACTTATTCACCAACAGTCCTGTACAGTCACTCATTCGTGTACTCACACATCATATGTACTCATACACCTATACATCCTGTAACACAATGCCACTCATCCATAGAGTTACTCACACACATAGTCACTCATGCTAATAAAGAATCAAACATCCATTTACTTGCATATACAGTTATACACACACCACCACACTTACTTCTACGGAAACTTACACATACTTACTCTTTTAAACAATTACTTATTGAAACACATACTTATTCATACAGGAACTCTTTCAATCTCTCACTCTCACATACACTCACTTATATACACCAATAGTCACATATACTAGTTTAAAACATATGTAGTTACTCATAAAGACACTATTGAGACAGCCATTCACTCACTAACACACCCATACACACACTCTTCCACCCATACAGTCCTGCACATATGCTGTCTTCAACACATACAAACAGTGAGTCACTCATTCATGCACTTATGCACTACGTAATACCCCCCACTGAACCATACAGACACTCAGACACTCATACTGATACTCAAAAAACCAACTAATAACCTATATAGACACTCATGTTGCTGCTCACCAACCCATGCAGCCACTTATACACAAAGTGAGAGACTGATACAGGTATTTACACATTTAAACATTACTCACTTAGCCATGTATTCAATAAGATACACTTAATCAGTCAGTAATACAATCAATTTTTCAAAAACAAATCATCCATTTAGACACTTATATACTCATTTATTCTTCCATCGACCTTGAGATATATAAAACATATTTAATTTTCAGAAAAACACACATTCACTGGATGATGTCATCAGTGATGTCATCAGTGATGTCATTTGAGATGTCATCAGTGATGTCATGAGTGATGTCACTGACCATGTCATGAGTGATGTAATATGTGACGTCATCAGCAGTGCATTGTGGGCGCGCGAGTTATAGTTAGCTTAACTAACTATAACGGGGAAATTTCATTGGTTTTTTACGAGTGAAATGTCCAGCTAACTATAACGTGTGTGAAACCTATGGTTTTTTCACTGAATATATATATATATATATATATATATATATATATATATATATATATATATATGTATATATATACTATCTATTGGCGGGCGCCAGTAGATAGTTATAGTTAGGACCTAGTTTCCATCGGAAACTCATTTTTTGTTTTCGCAATAACATTGGCGCCGATTGACGAATCTTCGCAAAATTTTCAAAACTTATGGCCCGTTACGGTCAGCTCCTATCCTGAAAGTTTCGGGGTGATTCGCCAAGGCCAAGTGGGGGCCGAGAAAAAAGGGGGGTCCCAAAACGTGTTTTCTCCATGTTATTTCCCATAGACACGGCTACAGCCCGAAGTCCTGAACAGAATTACACCAAATTTGGCAAAAAGGTAGCCCTTGGTTCAGAAAGAGACCTTTTTTTTTTAAATGGTGTAAATCCGTTCAGTAGTTCCTGAGAAATTCAAGAAAAAGAGGTGAAAAAATCAATTTTCCATAGGAAACTTTAGACATGGCTACAGCTCGAACTGCTGAACAGAATTACACCAAATTTGGCAAAAAGGTAGTGCTTGGTGGGGGGCGCTAGAGGGCGCCAAGCAAGATGGCCGCACTTGTGTGAGGCTCCTGCTGTTCGGGCTACCATCCGCCTAACATCTGCGTCATCCTCGGCCGAAAACGACAACAGAGCATTGGGAAGGCTTGGGAGGTGAAGCGGTGTCATATAGAAATCGACATGACTGACATTCAGCAGCGGTAAATTGGAGATCTTTCACCTCGATCCGGAGCTGGGCTCCACAAGATGGCGGCGATCGTTGCGGTTTGCGGATTGAAGAAGGGGGCGAGAAGAGTCTGACTGCCGAGGCGAAGGCGCAATAAGCGGCGTCTGGAGGGGGCAACTACTGCCCGATGACTCTGCCCGCGGCTGTGCTCCTGCCCGACATCTGTGATACCAGCGGGACTTGCGGAGGACGTCGAGCGTGAGGCCCCGGTAGGACGTGCGCAGATGCTGTGAGCGGCCTCGGGGACGGAGAGGCTCCCGGTGCTGCCCTGTGTGCGGTAAGAGGAGCAGACTGGCACCCGTCCGGGGGGAGGTGAGGGGAGAGGGCCGGTTGCCGTGGTGTGGAGGCAGTGTCCTGCTGCGGCGGCCGTGGCACCCCTTCCCCCTCCCCCTGCGGCCTCGACTGCTTTGCGAGCTGACGGCGGGCCGCTGGAGCGCCCTGGGACATCTGGGGGATAGCGCTGCTGGCCCCCCTGCAGGAAACCCCTAAGGCCTGAGTCTTGCAGCGCCCGACAGGGGACCCGTTGCTGGTATTGAAGAGATAACGCTGGAGGAGAGCTCCGCTGGTGGGTCGGGAAGTCTGGCCCTGGTTTTGAAATCAGCGCTCCTGGGATTGGCCTGCCCTCTGAGTGAGGGTTCAGGAAGAGCGAGACCCACATCGGTCTGGGGGTGCCCGCCTGAGGAGATCTATCCCTGCTGACATATAGGGCGGCCAAACTTGTATTTCTGCATCTGTAGAGTGGGGGGTTGAATCCGGAGGCTCCCCTCATCCCCCCGTCTGATGGAATTTGGTATGGGGCTGTGAGAGAACCAGGGGCTGTTTGGCACAGCGCTGCAGGTGGGAACGCGCCACTGCCGGTGGAGGCTGGTCATGGGTTTTGCTGCGCAGGAACTTTCTCTTGGTTGACCGCAACTGTGCCATTTTGCTGCCCTGGACCTGGCAATCTAATACTGAACTGAGCACCACGTAGCAGATCTGTATACGCTATACACTCAGGGTGGAGAGATAGTGAGCGACCAGCCTTAAAAGATGGGGAAACCGGATGGCCACCAGCCAAAACTGACCTTTGAAGCGCGAAAGACTACCCGCTCAGAGGCAGAGCAGGAGGATGATCACATGGAATACCCACCCCCCTCCACTGCAGATTCAAAGGAACTCCTGCTCATCATGCAGTCCAGCTTAACCTCCATCGAATCCAAGATGGACTCTATGAATGCCCGGCTGGACGGGGTTATGCACAGGGTAGATAAACATGAGGACCGGCTGACGGATGCGAAGCGTCGTATATCGGACCTCGAGGACACTGCTACCGCTACCACTTCCCAGACTTTGGACATGGAGAGGGCTCTCAAAGTAATAGCAGCCAAGAACGAGGATTTGGAATCCCGATCTCACCGCAATAACCTCCGAATCCTTGGAATATCTGAGACGACTGCTACTGGACTGATAGAGGAATTTGTCGAGCGTCTACTTATAACGCTGTTTGGAAGGGAGGCCTTCTCGCTGGTCTTGGTGGTTGAGCGAGCACTTCGCACCTTGTCTGCACGACCTGTCCCAGGTGCAGCCCCCGGCCGATTATAGCCTGGATGCTAAATTATCAGGATCGGGATGCTGACCTCCGCCTGTCCAGTGAACGTGGGCTGCTCCGGTTTGAAGGAATGGAGATCTCCCTTTACCCCAATTTCACCATGGCAGTACAGGAACAGAGGAGAAAGTTTATCCCAGTCAAAAAGAAACTGAAGCAGCTTAATCTGCCCTACGCTATGCTTTTCCCGGCACGGCTTAAAATCACGCACTCAGGGAAACAGATGTTTTTCAATACCCCCCAACAGACACAAGACTTCCTTAAAAGCTTGCCAAGACAACTGGCTGCCCGCGCCTCTCCTCTCCATCCCCAGGAAGAACATGGCGGGGCCTCCGACATAGAGTGACGACTTGCCGCACCGGCCCTACACTAACCTTTGCATAGTGGACAAGAACTTGCCGTCAAGATGTGCTTTTTCTGGCAGCATTCTCTATGTTGTTGCGGCTGGGCGTGGAGGGGAAGAATTGCGAAACAGATACCGAACAGGATGGTTTGTATTGACTCCTGGGGCGGGCTCCCCCCCTGCCCAGCGCTGCTGAGACTGCAAGATACTGGTCGGGAAGGATTTGGTAAGTTCTCTGTCCCAGTATTGTGACCCACAAGCTGGTAATGACTTTATCCTGTAAGAACGCTCATATTTTCGCATTGGTCACCCATTAAGCCATAAAGTGAATATATGAATTGGCATGAGATTACTTTCTAATGTTGCCCGAATGCCCTCACTTTTGCAAGGAGGCTTTGGATGCCCTCTGGAACCCACCCATTAGGTGAACCCTACCTACTGTTAGTATTCTTCGTCTGGGGTAGAAAAGTTTAGTTGTTCGATTTTCTCCCTCAGTCTTCTTGTTTTGATGGAAGGGGAAGTGTCTCTCGAGACCCGGAATTGTGGGGTGGGCGGGAGGAAAGGGGACCACGGCAGGATTGGGCTGCTGGTCTGGGAGGGGGGAAGGGGGAAGTTTACCTCTTGCCACAGAACCGAACAGAATAATGACATGTCACATGACACTGGACATCGGACCCTGAGTGTGAAACCGTTCTGCCGCTTCCATTTGATACACACTGCTGCCGAACCTGTATTATTATGACTGCCGCTGTGATTGATCCCCCGAATCATCTGACCTACTGGTTCCTCACATGGAACGTACGAGGACTGGGCGACCCGCGCAAGCGCTGTCACATCTTGGGGTATTTAGACCGTCACAATATACATTGCGCGATGTTGCAGGAAACCCATTTTAATCCTAGCGCTACCCCTACATTTGCATCTCGCTGGGCTAGCTATGCCAGTTTCTCTTCCTACTCCTCGTATGCTCGAGGCACGTGCATTCTTGTGAAGAAAACTCTCCCATACACTCCAATAGGGTCTCTGGTAGATAAGTAGGGCCGTTATTCCATTGTCTGGGGCAGACTAGGCGCACAGGCCTTCACATTTGTTTCATGTTACGGGCCTAATTCCGATGATCCTGAATTTTTTAGACTACTCTGGGGTAAAATCCTGGAAATAGGCTCCATACACTTGCTATGGGGAGGAGACCTAAATGTCACTATTGCGCCTGCTCTCGACCGCTCACACCCGCAACCATGCCACTGGTCCACATCCCAAACCACTTTAAAACTGATCGTTGATGATCATGAGCTCGTTGATGCGTGGTGCCATATGCACCCGTTACAGAGGGAAGGGATCTGCTTCACCACTGCTCGGGCCTCCTGGTCCTGAATTGACATGTGGCTTATCACTAAAGGGCTTATACCATGGCTGACACACACCCTCCATCTCCCTCGCACGTACTCCGACCATTCCCCGGTGCTCATTGTTCTTACCCCCCGCATGAAAGCTCTCCATTCTTGAATTGGCGTTTGAATCCACTTTCCCTGCTTGACCCAGTTTTTAAACAAGAACTTGAACAGGAGATCATAGATTTCTTTTCGCACAACGAAAACTGGGTCGGCCACTACTCCACGATTTGGGAGGCATTTAAAGTAACTATTAGAGGCCTGTGCATAGCGAAGAGCGGGGGGATCCTGAAAGATATCAGGGCCAGACTGCGGAGGCTTGAGGGCGATCTTAAACATATCGAAACGACATTACAGACAGCGCCGACGTCCGAACTGCAGGCACAGTTTCGGAATACACTAGATGAATACCAAAACACTGCAGAAAGTGAGTGTAAATTCAGGGGAAAGTACTTTAGGGCGTGCCAGTATAGGGAGGGAGACAGGCCGGGCAGGGTGCTGGCATCCCTAATTCGGCCCCCGCGGTTCTCAAATACAGGCCTAGAGATTGAGGATGCAGATGGTCAGATCCACAGGGATACGGGGGATATAGTGGCAACATTCCGATACTTTTATAAGTGTCTGTATAAGACTCAAAGGGATCACTCTACTGAGTTTGAGTCCTTTTTGGAAGACACCGCGATTGCGTGGTTGGGGGAAGGCCAACGGGAATTTCTGTTATGACACCACGAGGATGAAGAGATGACAGCTGCAATAATGCAACTATCATCCAGTAAGGCGCCGGGCCGGATGGCCTCCCGGCGAAATTTTATAAAACCTTTCATCACCTGCTCATCCCGATCTTGAGACATGTGTTTGATGAGGCTAGGGAGGCTGGTGTTCTCCCCCCCTCAATGCGGGAGGCCCACATTATCTCCATACCCAAGCCAGGGAAAGATGCTAAGTATTGCGATTCATACAGGCCCCTCTCCTTAATAAACGTGGATGCGAAAATCCTAGCTAAATTAATTGCTAACCGTATCAGCCCCCTGATGACCGCATTGGTTCTTCCAGACCAGTCTGGCTTTGTACCTACTAGAGGTACCTCCCACAACTTGCGCATGCTGTTTGCGCTACTGCAGGACATGGACCCGGAGACCAACGCCGCAGCAATATTCTTAGACGCCACAAAGGCGTTTGATTCCCTGGAATGGGACTACCTTGCCTTCGTGCTGCAGCGGATGGGGTCCCCCCCTCATTTCTGGCTTGGATCAACCTGCTGTACTCGGGCCTGCAGGCACGGATCCTTATTAATGGCGCAAGATCAGCTCCCTTTGCGATAACCAGAGGCACCCGACAGGGGTACCCTTTGTCACCCCTTCTATTTGCTATAGCCATTGAACCACTGGCGGCTAAAATCAGGCAACACCATCGGGAGCACGCCCTGGTCTACCCGGAGAGACAAATTTTAATATCATTATATGCGGATGACTTGACGCTATACCTGCGAAACCCCGACGTAAGTCTTAATCCAAGCCTCCGGGTAATGATACTGTTCGGCAGACGGTCGGGAGTGAAGGTGAATTGGGGGAAATCCCAGATATTCCCCCTAACTGCCTCCACCCCGCGTTTTGAGCCTGAATATCCGTTGGCTTGGAGCGCAGAATCGGTTACTTATTTGGGCATCCGCATCTCCCGCTGCCGGGAAGAGTTGATGAGGGACAACTATGGCCGCTTACTGGATCAATTGACAGACAAAATAACCAGATGGATTGCGATGCCCTTATCCATGGCCGCCAGGGTGTCTTTGCTTAAGATGATGATCTTGCCTAAGCTTCTCTACCTGTTTACTAACATACCCTACGCTCCGAGCCGCTATTTTTTTTAAAGTATCAAATCACAGCTGATCAGATTGACATGGGGTGGGAGGCAGCCCAGACTGGTGTGGGAGGTCCTCACACGTCCCTCTGACGCTGGAGGTCTGGAGGCCCCTGATATTGAATTATATTTTATCTGCGCTCAGGCTCACTTTGCTGCATACTGGATACACCCCCCGTACATGCCTCATCTGGTGGTGGAGGATGGACATATGGGTCCCACTCCTTACTCAGCGTATTTGAGCGCCCCCAGTGTACCTAGACACCTGGCCTCCACTACTGTCCAATGCACCATTCGTGCTTGGTGGGACTTGGCGCAGAGACTCCAAAGCCCCATATTATACTCACCTCTGACACCTCTACGGGAACGGCACGACATCCCTGTTACACAGGAGGGGGGATGCTGTTGGATGCTTCGGAAGCTATCTCGGCTCCGTTGAGGTCAACTGTACACACGAGGGACCTTTTGCACCAGTGAAGAATTTTTTGGGGCCTCCTCCCCCACCCCATTGGAACGCTTCTACTATGTGTAACTTAGACAGGACGTTCGTGCCCGTGCGCCTTGCTTCCCGCTCGAGCCGCCTGTCATGATCCCCCTGCATGTCCTGATGCAGCAGGATCCCCCAGATCATGTAGCCTCACGACTGTACACCACTACACAGAGGGAGGGGTGAGGGTCCCCATCCCGGCCAAGCCAGGTGGCAAGAAGACATGAGACACTCCCTCACGGAAGAACAGCGGTCCTTCTGCTGTCGGCAGACTGGCGACATCTCGGCTAAAGACAGATTGTGACTCATACACTATAGATATCTACACCAGCTTTATTATACACCTGCCCGACTGCACCGTCTCCGCGACAATGACCGTTGTGAACGTTGCGGAGCGGAGAGGGTGCGGGGTTTGGACACTTGACGTGGGATTGCCCATTGATCTGGAAATACTGGAGGGAGGCCTTTAGTGCATTGGATAAGATGACCGGGGTACACGTGCCTGATACCCCCCTTGTGGCGCTCTTGGGGTACACTGAGAAGTTGCCTGTAAAGATCCGGAAATACACTTCTCTGGCTCTTCTGTTAGCAAAAAGGCAGATTGCGTGCTGGTGGGGGAGAGGACGAGCCCCCAAATTTAAGGAGTGGATGAACGATCTCATACTTTTTCAAGATCAGCTTCACACTTATGCTGAACTCCTGCCACCTACAACTCGCCCACGGGACATCTGGGCCCCTCTGCAAACTTATCTCCTGAAACATACTGATGCTGATGACATAAAATCAGTCCGGCCGCCGGAGAGGGTGGGAGACTGCAAGGGGGAGGGGCATTGAGAAGAGGTGGCTTCATGAATTATTAGAGAAGATGGTCTGGATGGCACTACCAATCTGTGGGCTTGGGGGCGGTGAGGGAGCGGGATGGAGGCACATAGCGGGGAACTGTGGCAGTGATAGTCGAACCGAATGCTGAGCAGTGGCAAAGGAACTGTGGCCTTTTCATGTTTTTTTGGGATGTTTGACGTTTGTTAACGACCTGCTTAGTTGACTGTCTAACTTGCATGCCTCTCGTACGCGGCCGTCCCGATGGGTTGTAGGCGGCTTGCTGTGATTTTACCCATACCCCCTCAGCTATGAACTCATGCGAGATGCAGTGCCGGCCCGGTGGGATGTAGGCACCCTGCTGTGTTACCTTTGCAAACAGTCAATAAAGGTCTTGTTTAAATCAACAACAAAAAAAGGTAGTGCTTGGTGCAGAAAGCACTCTATTTCTTAAATGGTGTAAATCCGTTCAGTAGTTGCTGAGAAAATTAAAAAATAAAAGATTCGATATCTATGGCCGCGGTGGATCCGTGGACACTCCCGACCACGAGCTTCATGCTAATTGGCTGTCAACACTTCAAACCAGGAAGTGTTGGCAGCCATCTTGTGCCTCGGTAGAACCGAGGCACCAGAAAACAGTAAAACAAACGCACAAAATAAGAAAAGGGGGCAGGGTAGAAACACCTTGACCCCCTAGGCCTGCTCAGGGGATCCCACAATCCCACAAGGACCCCCAGGGCCCAAAAATGCATTAAAAAAAAAAATTGTCTGAGTACGGGAGTCCTGCACCTCTGGCTGTCCCCCCCTACTCCCCGTAGAGCCCGTGGGTCTAAAGGGGGCTTCAAAGCACATGGGACACATTTCATTGCCAGGGTGCGGTTCCCCTAGTCTTTTGTTTATGGGTGTAAGATGTGCACATCAAAGAGCGTGCTTCCTTCCACATCAGTAGCGGTCCGTGGAGGGAGTTCGGTGAGGCAGAGAGGCGGGGCGGGGGAGGGGCAGGAGGGGGAAATTTAAACACCGGAATATGGATGAATGAAGGTAAGTACACATTTAAATAAATAAAACAAATTGCGCGCCCAACGAAATCCGTTTTATTTATTTAAATGTTCCACATGCTTCGAAGGGCGGATCCGCATCTGTGTTTCAAAGGCCCAAGTTTAATGTTTTAACATCACAAAACCCTGACACCACATTGATCTCTGGCCGACCCCACCACAGACTGTGCTAAGTCTTGGGTTTGGTAGGGGAAAATTGCAAAAAGAAATACACGAAAACCCCAAAAACAGCGGCGGAAGCGGGAGTCGAAGAAATACATTTAATTTTGTTGAACAATTGAACCGGGCTTTTCAAACAATCTGAAAAACGCGAATATTAAAAATTTTAAAATTTACTAAGACCTGGGGCCATTAGACTAATAATGATAATAAACCACTTTTTTATATGCATTTAAAAGATAAATGACACATTTATTTACTTGTCAGTAGCCTACACGTCCGTTTCATTTTTACTAAACTAATTGCCACTGAGTATCGCAATAAATAAGACAAACCTCTTTTTTTGCACCCAATGTTGTTTTGCGATTTTTCTTCTCTTTCTACTTTCTGGAACAGATCTCACTGCACTGTGAGTCAACAAATTAATAAAGCGCACCTCTCCCCGGTCCATGCATCTTCCCATCCGTTTCCACGTCTGCCAACATATACACGGGGAAACTGCTTTTTTTTCTAGTAAATATGAGTTTGTTTCGTTACGAATACAAGTGTCATTGTTTCTAGGCACAATATTTCGAAATATTTGAAAAACGAAATTTAAAGCAGAATCGAATACAGCTGCCTGTCAAGATAATAATTAGTTCAAGCGTCAGCAATTAATTACTTTGAAAGTTGAAAAGTCCCTTACTTTTAAGTATAGGCTCAAAGGTCAGGACTGAAAGAGCTCACATTTGAGAAAAGTAACTTAGTAAGATTATATGTTCCAGTCAACAATACACCCTGTCTATTGAACTGATCAAACGATAGATAGATAGATAGATAGATAGATAGATAGATAGATAGATAGATAGATAGATAGATAGATAGATAGATAGATAGATAGATAGATAGATAGGAGTGGATCTAGGCAGGTCAAGAGACTTCCACTAACTGAAAGGTTCTGTAATGCCTGCTGTAGTTATGGGCGCCTGCAGTACAGTTTTATATGAAAGGGGCCACGCCCTACGCATGCACCACGGATTTATGGGAAACAAGCAGGTCCCAGGAGAGGACAAAACACCCTCAGCAGCCCCTACCAAGTAGCCAGAAGCATGGTTGGCTTGGTCTCTGAGGGTATGGGGGGGCGGATGTAAAGTCTACCATTTGGTCTGAAGATATACTTGGATCTGTGGGGAAGGGGGACCCGCCGCGGAGTTCCAACCACTTAAATTGTTGCCACAAACCTTACAATGCATTCGTGTCCTGTCTTTCCACTATGAAGTGTACTTTGGATCCCTTAAAATGGCCACTTGGCGAATGACGTCACAGCAGACCTCAAATCACTACCACACATCATCACACAAAAGGGCATTCTGGAATGCTTAATGTCAGTGATTGCTGGTGACTTCTTAGACTCTCGTCCTCCCCCCACCCATTTATATAACACATACTTAGTAGGGACATTCTTATTTTCATATTTTAGGCTCAGCAGGCTGATGAAAATAATCCCCCCACCCGTCCACCAAGACCTGCAGGGCTGTGCGTATGTATCTCACAATACTTCACACACAGCGTATACCAGAAGCCTCAGTATAGACGTGACAGACCCACCCTCCCCTCCCCTTGTAAATGCCAAACCATGTTTTCATCTTTTGTTGAATGCTGGTACAGACCAGGCATTTTGGAACACACCAAAGCATCGTCGAACAAAGGGGGTTTCTGAAATCCTTACTGGTGCTACTCAGGCTGGGCCCGAGAGAACTGGGGTGTTTTGCTTTTCACCAGATGGACGCGTTTGTAAAGGAGGCCTCAAAACCAACCAGACGCCTTAAAAGCAGGTGCCATTCTGGACTAAGATCCCTCTTAGTGGCCCTCGGGATTTTATATTCGCCCCTCCCACCCCCTGGGAATCCTTTAAAATGTTTACATCACTCATGACATCACTCATGACATGGTCAGTGACATCACTGATGACATCACTGATGACATCTCAAATGACAAATTAGTGCATCTTCTCACACCCTAATATAACCTTTGATACACCGACTCAAAATTTCAGACGGCCATTCTCAAAACCATAGATACTCCAATACCAATAACTACATACCCACTCATTGACTCTTAGGTCTTCATACATCTCCACTCACTCACCTGTACAGTCACTCATACTTACAGTCACTCCGTACAAGACTATCATCTGCATTTATACACCTATATAGACACTCACACACCGCCAATCATCCATTGAGGTACTGACACACCTAGTCAGTCATGCAAATAATTAAACACAGTCCAATTTACTCACCTATACAGTTAAACACACTCAAGTTCACTTACTCATAAAAATACTAACAAATTCTGACGCTCTTATACAATTACTAATACAAGCACACACTCATCCATACAGCCACTCCCGCAATCACACACTCTCACATATAGATAGTTATATACTCTTACACACATATACACTGCGTTTCACATATGTAGTTACTGACACATGTGTAAACAAAAAGAGAGCGAGGAAACAAAGAGAAAACTTGTCCTCTTCCCCAATACATTTTCAAAAACAAAATGGACAAGTTTTTTGTAAAGTAACTTGGAGCAAACGTTTTTCGCCGTCACCTGTTGAAAAACTAAGAAGGAGAAAACACAACTGTTGTAAAAAAAACCCTCACCAACCTACCTAGTAGGTGGCATGCTTCATACTGACACATGTACAACTGAGATATACATTCAATCACTAACACACCCAAACATAAACTCACCCAACCATACAGTCCATTACAATTGCACTCTTAAAACCATGCACCCACTGAATCACCCTCTCACACATCTATGCACAGAGTCACACACACCCTACCCACACAAACACTCAGGCACTTATACAGATACTCAGACAACCAATCAATAACCCATATAGACACTCATATAGCTATTCACAGAACCATGCAGCCACTTATACACCAACACACAGACACATACAGACATTCACACAGTTTAGTCACTAGTCTGCAGTAAGATACATTTAATGACTCACTTATAGAGTCAGTTACGCTCCTAGAAAATCACCCATTCACACACTTATACACCAACTCATTCTTCCATAGGCATTTCACTATAAATATATAAAACATATTTAAACTTTTCAGAAAAACACACATTCACTGGATGATGTCATCAGTGATGTCATCAGTGATGTCATTTCAGATGTCATCAGTGATGTCATCAGTGATGTCACTGACCATGTCATGAGTGATGTAATATGTGACGTCATCAGCAGTGCATTGCGGGGGTGCGAGTTATAGTTAGCTGAACTAACTATAACAGGGGAATTTCTAGGGTTTTGTACGAGGGAAATGTCCAGATAACTATAACGCCCCTGAAACCTATGTTTTTTTAGTGAATATATATATATATATGTTTCGCTCTATTTCTTCAATCGTAAAGAAATACCGCACTCACGGGGGGTGCTTGAAAATTTGATTCAGCAACCAACAGCAAACAAACGCGTTTCAGCGAGAAGCCTTCTTCGAAGAAGGCTTCTCGCTGAAACACGTTTGTTTGCTGCTGGTTGCTGAATAAAATTTTCAAGCGCCCCCCGTGAGTGCGGTATTTCTTTACGATTGAAGAAATAGAGTGAAATACGTAGCGGGGATCCACTACCGCAAACCAGCACCCGCCCGCGAGTGCTCCGTCTGAAGTGGATAGTGAAACTGTAAAAAGGACTTTATACACAATTCATGCAATAATCAATATATATGTATTGCGAATTGATGACAATCATAAACCTCTCTTTTTATCTTGAAACTCAAAACTTTCAAGGTCAAGTAATGAAAGATATATTCATCAAGTGACATCCAAAATTTTAACATGGTATCGATAACATGGTATATCCACACGGAACGCTTACGTTTATGAGTTGATAACGTCACATTGCTAGTATATATACCAGATAGTGGAAATTCAAAACTAGAGCAAAAAGATTTTTTGACATTATATCAACACAAGTTCGTATACAGGTGTATATACCTAATAGAGGTAATACTAAAAAATAGGACATTCGTGAAATCAAAGTGATTGACCATCTGAATATCGGTACCATGATATATTGACCAAATTTGTTTTTTTTGTTTTTAAGTGTCACATAATAAAGAGATTTGTTTCAAAACCAAAATGGTTATGAGATACAGTACATTGGATCACATACATGTATAACTCATTTCCAAATAATCAGGTATAAAAGACCACAATTAAATTAAATCCATAAAGCCCATATTTGAGAAGGTTCCTATACAACAAATAGTGGAAAAAATTGAAAAATTGAAAAAAGTGTCAAAGACAAGAGTCTTATCTTATGAAGTGTAGACCCAAAATAAGGAAGAAAAGGGTAGGGAACCAATATCAGAAATAGCCATTCCTGGATACCGGGAATCCCTTCCTTCCTTCCGTCCTATAATGAAAAAGAGAATATTTTTTAGAAATTATTTAAATTCATCTACATTTCTATTATACAGCACATGTTCATAATAATAGAAAAATTATTACAAATAACATTCAGTTATGGATGATATAGAATACAGAGAGGACTATTATTTACAACATAAATATGTTTTCAATCTTCATGTAGATGGGTGCTCAGTTCCTCGTCCAAATTATGACCTCCTGGGTATTTAGTTTCGAGCTCTAATATCCATTTAGATTCCTGTTTACGCAGTTTAAGCACTCTATTTCCTCCTCTACGATTAATATGTACTTGTTCTATAATAAAATAGCTAAGTAAAGAGCTATTAGAAAGGTGGAATTCTTGGAAATGTCGAGCTATGGGGTAATGGAAATCTTTTTTATTTATGGCACGTAGATGTTCTTGTATCCTTTTTTTTGCCATAAATGTAGTACTGCTCACATATCTGAGCTTACATGGGCATTCTAAGACGTATATAATAAATGGAGTACTACATGTAAGGAATTGATTGATACTTCTAGATCTGTAATTTCCAGGTATAGTGAACTCTTGTACCATATGAATATTGTGGCATGCCCTGCAATGTCCACAGGGAAAGAAACCTTTAAGATTATGTTCTCCTCTTGATGGTATTTGTGTTATATCATTACATATCTCTAAGGCTTCGACTTTTTCTGTATGTAATACTAAGGTGCCGATCACAATCCGGTAAAAAATTCCCCCGTGCGACTCGTATCGGGACTTTTTACCGTACGAATCGTACAAGTGCCGTACGAACTGGCAATCACGATTCGCATGGTAAAAAGTCCATACGAACCGCACTGGGAATCATTCCCCACACGTCCTCGGGTCGGAAAATGTGTCCGACACGTCCTCGGACGATTTACCTTACAAACGTGAAAATCCAAGTCCGACCGAGGAATCACGATCCATCCCGTGCGTCCGAGCGTACAACCGTATGGAAAAAACACCGTCCGCACCGAACACCAATAGCAACCATGGAGACATGTGCCCGCATACGCGCCCAACACTCCCCCCAGCCCCCGTACGTCCGACACGTACCCCCCGTGTATGTATACCCCCACCCGTCTAGGTACACCCCAGTACGTTCGAGTCGTACCCCCACCCCAGTACGTGTCGTACCACCGTCAATGTACACCCCCCACCCCTGTACGTGTCGTACCCCCCGTGTACCCACACCCCAGTACGTTCCAGTCGTACCCCCACCCCTGGACGTGTCGTACCACCGTGAACCTACACCCCAGTACGTTCCAGTCGTACCCCCACCCCAGTACGTGTCGTACCACCGTCAATGTACACCCCCCCACCCCAGTACGTGTCGTACCACCGTCAATGTACACCCCCCACCCCTGTACGTGTCGTACCCCCCGTGTACCCACACCCCAGTACGTTCCAGTCGTACCCCCACCCCTGGACGTGTCGTACCACCGTGAACCTACACCCCAGTACGTTCCAGTCGTACCCCCACCCCAGTACGTGTCGTACCACTGTCAATGTACACCCCCCCACCCCAGTACGTGTCGTACCACCGTCAATGTACACCCCCCACCCCTGGACGTGTCGTACCCCCCGTGTACCCACACCCCAGTACGTTCCAGTCGTACCCCCACCCCTGGACGTGTCGTACCACCGTGAACCTACACCCCAGTACGTTCCAGTCGTACCCCCACCCCAGTACGTGTCGTACCACCGTCAATGTACACCCCCCCACCCCAGTACGTGTCGTACCACCGTCAATGTACACCCCCCACCCCTGGACGTGTCGTACCCCCCGTGTACCCACACCCCAGTACGTTCCAGTCGTACCCCCACCCCTGGACGTGTCGTACCACCGTGAACCTACACCCCAGTACGTTCCAGTCGTACCCCCACCCCAGTACGTGTCGTACCACCGTCAATGTACACCCCCCCACCCCAGTACGTGTCGTACCACCGTCAATGTACACCCCCCACCCCTGGACGTGTCGTACCACCGTCAATGTACACCCCCCCACCCCTGGACGTGTCGTACCCCCCGTGTACCTACACCCCAGTACGTTCGAGTCGTACCCCCACCCCAGTACGTGTCGTACCACCGTCAATGTACACCCCCCCACCCCAGTACGTGTCGTACCACCGTCAATGTACACCCCCCACCCCTGTACGTGTCGTACCCCCCGTGTACCCACACCCCAGTACGTTCCAGTCGTACCCCCACCCCTGGACGTGTCGTACCACCGTGAACCTACACCCCAGTACGTTCCAGTCGTACCCCCACCCCAGTACGTGTCGTACCACCGTCAATGTACACCCCCCCACCCCAGTACGTGTCGTACCACCGTCAATGTACACCCCCCACCCCTGGACGTGTCGTACCCCCCGTGTACCCACACCCCAGTACGTTCCAGTCGTACCCCCACCCCTGGACGTGTCGTACCACCGTGAACCTACACCCCAGTACGTTCCAGTCGTACCCCCACCCCAGTACGTGTCGTACCACCGTCAATGTACACCCCCCCACCCCAGTACGTGTCGTACCACCGTCAATGTACACCCCCCACCCCTGGACGTGTCGTACCCCCCGTGTACCCACACCCCAGTACGTTCCAGTCGTACCCCCACCCCTGGACGTGTCGTACCACCGTGAACCTACACCCCAGTACGTTCCAGTCGTACCCCCACCCCAGTACGTGTCGTACCACCGTCAATGTACACCCCCCCACCCCAGTACGTGTCGTACCACCGTCAATGTACACCCCCCACCCCTGGACGTGTCGTACCACCGTGAACCTACACCCCAGTACGTTCGAGTCGTACCCCCACCCCAGGACGTGTCATAGCCCCGTCTACCCACACCCCAGTACGTTCCAGTCGTACCCCCACCCCAGTACGTTCCTGGCGCACCCCCAACACAACCTCCTAAGTACGGAGCGCACCCCATGCCCCAACATCACAACCGCATGTACGAGTCTTACAAAGCCACACACAAGGACAAAATCGTACAACCAAATGGCCCATGTACACACCGTACACACGCTCAAAACGCACGTACACAACCAGGACAAAATAAAACAACACAAGAATACACCATTCGAAAGGCACACAGCCACTAAACATGGCCAACAACCACTTAAATAACACAATCACTGACCTGCAACTGCCAAAAACAAACAGAGGCCCAATACACCACCACTCCTTATAACACACCCACCCAAAATTCAAAAACTGCCACACCCACCCATGGACCAATAAAAAGGGCCCACACACACAAACCATGAGCCTTTGCAACAGACTCACTGCTGCCAGACACCACAGAACCAGACTACAAGCTACACCACACCTTACACTTGCACACCTTCACACGACCACCCTCACAAACACCCTCTCATCACATTCACACACACACACAACCATCCACACCCCCCCCCAACATCCACACCCCCCCCCACACCCACACCATCCCCACCCACACCCCTCACCATGCCCACTACCAAGAATCCAAAGTTCAGTCACCGAGAGTTGGAGGTCCTTGTTGATCAAATCCTCAGAGTCGAGCCACAGATCTTTGGAACATTGGTCAGAAGCACCAGCCAGGCAGCCAAAACAGCCATGTGGCAGACCATCGTCGATGCTGTGAATGCTGTTGCGGACACCAGGAGGACCAAGCAGGATTGCCAGAACAGGTGGTACGATCTGCGGAGGAGGGTCAGAGCCAAGAGGCAGGAGGAACACGACCAGGCCAACGCCACCGGAGGAGGGCCCTCCTGCAGAGCCGTACAGTACCATCCCTGGGAGGAGAGGGTGATGGCCATACTGCCGGTGGAGGCAGTTGAAGGAGTAGAAGGACTCCGAGACCCGGGTGAGTACACAAACAACGCACCTCACATGGGGGGAACTGCAACCACAACCAAAATTAATAACAGGCACGCAACCACCACAAGCCATCGCATTACTCAACCACACTCCATGAGCAGGCACATGCCACTGCTGCCACCATGCCCCATGCACCCAGCTGGACAATGTCAAGTCACAGGCCACAGAAGACAACAACACATGACACGGTAACCCGGATGGCGGGAGGCTGGGCACCAAGAATCACATAGTGCGACTCCAAAGCAGACAACAATGCCCTCTGCCCATATGGCCTAGGTCACAGCCAGACAAACACTGTGTCCCAACACAGGAATGACTTGCCAGCAAATGGCGGACGCCTTGCATCAACACATGGGGGTGAAGGCACTGTTTTGCACATGCCAGCAGCCAATGAACAGCCAACAGTGTGAAAGAGTGGCAGCACACACCACCACAGCAGCAGCGCACAGACACACAGCAGACAAAATGGGTGCCTGGAGATCAGAAACAAACTCACATCAACAGGCCAAGGGCCACTCAAAGATCTGCTAACAGTGTGTGCCCAGGAAGCTGGGCCAAGGTGACAGAGGGTGACACACGGAGGGAGGGAGAGGGGGACACAGAGGGAGGGAGAGGGGGACAGAGAGGGAGGGAGAGGGGGACAGAGAGAGAGGGAGACACAGGAAGATGGACACAGGGAGGAGGCTGACACACAGAGGGAGGGAGAGGGGGACAGAGAGGGAGGGAGAGGGGGACAGAGAAGGAGGGAGACACAGGGAGAGCAAATCAGTCCTTTGGTGTGTGGGAATGTCTGCTCGTCAGCAGGTGGACTGCGTGCATGTAGACAAGGGTGGCCAGTGCCAGAACCCCCCCTCTTCATCATGGCAAAACGCAGGGCCATGTTACAACCTGTACACGAGCCCAAGGACAGCCACCTGCATCATATGAGTGTGTGGATCCACTCCATGTGCACATGTACAGTGCCACAAGGAAGGCGCAAATGCATAGCTCGGCACACATGCACACTCCACTGCTGACTGCAGTCACACTTGACGCAGCAAGTAAGACTGTGCCACACATAGTTAAAGGGGCCAAATTGGTGCCCAAGGGACACACACATGCACAAGTGCACTGTGAGTGGAATGCAAGACAGATCCTAATTCCAAGAGGAAATGTGCCAAATTTGTAACGGATGAAACATGGATGTTGCATGGATCAAAATTAACATTGTCTCTCTCACACACAGGTCAACGTCGTGCTGCACCCCCCAACACTGGGGGGGAACACTCACAGGACCCGGATCTGCAGGAGACCGATCCCACTGGCAGCGACCACTCTCACCACTCTGCGGACGACCCCGACCGACCTGGCCCCTCTGGTGTCCAACCACCTGCAGCACCTGCGTCAGGTACAACCGTGCCAACCACCACCCCCACTCCTGCCACATCCCAGGAGACACCCAGGATCCCTGCCCCAACACCACAATGCAGCCAGGCTCGCCAGGAGGGACACGGTGTCCCGGGCACCCAGGAGGAGGCAGGCGACAACGCCAATGCCACCCCTCAGGGGTCCCGGAGACCCCATGTGCCCACAAGTGCAGGCCAGACGCAAGTGGGCAGGGGTGGTGGGAGTGGAGGACGGCGGAGGCGCGAGCCTGACCAGTTGGCTGGGGATCCGGTATTTTCCCATGTCCGTAACATCCTGGACTCATACCGGCAGGACACCACGGGCATGGCCCAGGTTGTGTCCGTCCTCGAGGGGATCAAGGTCCAGCAGGCCCAGCAACATGCGGAGCTAATAGCCTGTCTACAGCTACACCAACGGAGGATGGAGGACAGACAGGCTCAGCAAGTGACGGCGTCCCAGGGGATTCACGCTGAACTCCGTCGGATGGCCGACACCATGGCCGACCCTCCCTGTGCCAGAAGGCGGAGAACATCACCACCCACAGGGAGGGATCATGAGGAGGAGGAGGAAACATCCGACGGAGCATCCCAGACGTCGTCACGGCCTGCTGCTGAGGTTCCCCGCAGGAAGCCGGGTCGTCCACGGAAAGGACCGTGAGGGTGGCTGCTACATCACCATCTCCCAGGACACCTGGCCTGGCACCTGGCCCACTGGAGCAACAGCATCACAGCATCAAGAGACATTCTCTGCCACATGGCCCTGCTGGTCACTGGCTGACCAATGTTGACAAAGACTGTGGCATGAACTCTGAGGATTTCCAAAGGCAAGGACACCAACTCCCCTACTGAACTTTGGATTCCCTAATCCCGGAAAGCCCCTCACTTGGCCCCCCCCCCCCAATAATAAATCACACTATTAAGAGTAGATGCCTGCTGGTAGCATTATTACCTAACATGTGTCTTGTACAGTCTAAACATGCCTGAGTCATCTGTTCACTTCAACCATCCACACCCTGGGGCCTGAGTCTGGCACAGGACACATGGGTCACAGTTTTCTAGGCAAGACAGACATGGAGCACCATACACACCCGTGATGGTCAGAACCAGCTGAGGGGGTGGCCGAACAACCGTGCTGACAGACACATTGAGTACAGCAACAGTCATGCGCAGAGGTCAGGGATCCTGGCCCGTGTCCTGGGGGGCACCCAGGTACGTGTAGACAGGTGGCAGAACCATGTCCTGCAAGCCTGAGTCCGGTGGATGCAGAGAATGGGGTCATGGACAACGTTGGATGCATGGGGATGGCACATGTCACAATACCCACACAGTCATGGACATCATGCCCATTACACAGTCTCAGCACACACACACAGCTTGCATCTTGCCACTCGACACATTGACACATAGCCACAATCAGGGAATACCATGCCAGACATGCAGGATGCACCGTGCCAACACACCAGCATTGACTGAGAAGAGGCACCTTGGAGGCATAGGGACACCTTTAATAGTCATGTGTTTGGGATTGCAGAGGCAACTTGAAGTACACATGAACACATCATGTGGAGTAACATGTGGCTCCAACACTGGCACCCCCCTTCTGCAGCACAAATGCGTGATAGCCATGGAACTGGCACACAAGTGTCGGATAACAGCTAAATACCCACAGCTGCTCACGGAGAGACTGCCATACACCATACATCCGCTGATGTGGAAGTCCCACGCCATGTCAAGACAATGTTAACCGTATGTGTCCGAGGGCAGTGTCACACACATTGATGCCTTCATCACAATCCACTATCCCATCACTGATGACTGACAACCAGGCAGCCCATCTATTCAGGTGTACCCAGCTGCATGTCGTGTCCCATGGGGATGCCACATGTCTGCAGAGGACCAAAACCCCGACCGGGGCAGTGTGCACACATCGTGAACAACTGCCACACCCAATACACCCCAGATGCATCCCTTACCCCATGGAGACTTCCAAACGTGTCCGTGCCTGTAACGCTGAGTCAGCCCACGATGCCATGTCCATGATGAATAGCAGTGCCACAACAATGCAACCAGAAGACGGCATGCGCAGGTACCTGGGGAAGAGAGACACACAAGAAGTCAGCCACAAAAAGCACAGCCACTTGCATGTGCATTTACTCGACACATGTATGTATGACAACATGCTAGGTCACAATTATGCCTGGGGAAATACTACCATCACTGCCACCATCACTCCAGTGACACACCCACACACACCTCTGACCCACGTGCCATACATGCAGGTGGAGACACACATCACAACGCATGCCACACGGGGACCAATGCGTGCACACTCAGACCCTGGTACTCACCACTAAGCAAAGAAGTCGCGTATGAGCCGAGTCCGGATGTCCTCTTGCGGCTCCACATCCTCCACATCACTAGCCCCATTGCCAAGCCCTTCGTCCTCCACGGGTGGATGCTCCTCGTCATCTTGATCCAGGATGAGGGGCACAGCTCTTTCAACTGCCATGTTGTGCAGCATGCAGCAGACCATGAAGATCTTGCAGACCTTCGCCGGGGCATATGGGAGTGCGCCTCCGGTCTTGTGGAGGCACCTGAATCGGCTCTTCAGCATGCCAAACGTCCTCTCTATCACTCGCCTTGTCCGGCCATGGGCGGTGTTGTAGCGGAGCTGGGCCGGCGTGATGGGGTTGCGGAGAGGTGTCAGCAGCCAAGGCATGTTGGGATAGCCAGCGTCCCCTAAATGGAAAGCACATGGATATCGTTAGAACTGGCGAAGCGGTAGTGCTGCTCGGCCAAACAGAATACAGGACAGACAGACTGTACCCACCAACAACACATGCCCGTTCGTTGCGCAGCTGCATCATCATATCAGGCATCCCGCTACGCCTCATGATGTAGGCATCGTGTGCTGATCCTGGAAAACGAGCACAGACATGTGAAATCACCATGTTGGACAGACACACCACAAGGGCATTGATGGAGTGGTAGTGCTTCCGATTGCGGTACGCCACCTCCCGTGCGTGTGGTGGTACCAAACCTACATGTGTCCCATCTATGGACCCAATGACATGGGGCATCCCTCCCAGGGCATAGAAACCACGCTTGACCTCAGTCATCTGTTCAGGGGTTGGGAACTTGATGAAGTCATCCAGGTGAATCAACATGGCCTCCAAGAAATCATGCAGCACACCGCTGAACATGCTCTGGGACATGCCACCAACATGAGCTATGGTATATTGGAAGGTACCCGTGGCAAGGAAATGTAGGGCAGCCATTACCTTCAGCTGGGGTGTCAGTGCCGTAGGATACCTGTGCTGCGGTTGCAGGTGTGGTGCCAGTCTCGCCGTCAGCTCCAGAATCAACGGTTGGGTGAAGCGGTAGAGCCGGATCGTGTCATTCTCCTGCATGGTGGCCAAGTCTGGAATTCTTCGGGCAACAGGAGGCGCTCTGCAGTAATTTGGAAGTGACAAGGAAGAGTGAGTGCACTACGAGAACAACTCATGTCTACTGAGCACATGTGAATCTGGCAATACACACATGCCACATAGGGAGTCAGGCATGTGCTTCATGCCCAGGACACGTATGGATGCAAGGTGACACTCCTTCCAAGACCCAGCTACACACGGTGATTGAGAACCTCCCCATGCCACGCCATGAAAATAGCTGTGTCCCAGTGCAAGTGCACTGCCCGACGCAAGACAGGAGTGACATACACCCACACATCAGCAGAAGTGTGATGCTGATTGCAGAGACTGGCAGCGGAACACTTGAGCCACAGGTCACATGACATTACACTAGTCCAGCCCACACACCTTGCCATGAAGGTGCACATGTCATGACTCCCCACACATTCCTTGTGAGTTTGCTGACATGGCCTTGTCACGCTACTCCGTGTCCCTTGCATACATGTGCACCTCACATCCGGTAACACATGTGGCATGGTGTTGGGAACAGTGTGCAATGACAATCTACACACAGCCACATGTTGGTTGCTGCAACGGCTGCAGCTTTTGAGGGTGCTACAACATCAACCCGATGTAAATCCCGGACACATATATGGCATAGTCACATTGTGCACTGTGGGTAGTGATGAGTCATGTGTCATGACCCCTGTACCGGGCATCATGGGACACTTCCGTGTGTTGGTGTCCGTGCCATGCCAGTGACGCTCACCCCAAGTGCGCAGTCCCACATGCACACATGTCAAAGGAGTCAAGGGCATGCCTGGCACACATTGCACCCTCACACAGTACACATGTACACATCTCATCATACATCTGGTGCCTTCTCCACTCAGGAGGCATGTTCCACATCACAGCCTGTGACACCTGTGCCCCACACATGTGGTAATGCACAGACGATGCCTTGGTGTCCATTCCTGGACAAGTATGTCCATCCATGGACAAGTATGTCCGCCCTATTCCGACATGTGTGTCGCCTATCACCACAGTGATGTGTAAAATCCGCCGTACTGCTGCTGAGAGGGCCTGTGCATGTTCCCAAATCACTGTGGGAGTGCTGCCGTATGTGTACCCATCGTGATGGCGAGCGTAGATGCGAGTGTACGGTCCGTACCACTACGAGTACGCATACGCGTGCAGACCCATAGTGATAGAGAGCGTAGATGCGAGTGTACGGCCCTATCACTATGGGTCTGCACGCGTATGCGTACCCGTAGTGATAGTGAGCGTAGATGCGAGTGTTCGGTCCGTACCACTACGGGTACGCATACGCGTGCAGAGCCATAGTGATAGTGAGCGCAGATGCGAGTGTACGGTCCGTACCACTACGGGTACGCATACGCGTGCAGAGCCATAGTGATAGAGAGCGTAGATGCGAGTGTACGGCCCTATCACTATGGGTCTGCACGCGTATGCGTACCCGTAGTGGTACGGACCGTACACTCGCATCTACGCTCACTATCACTACCGGTACGCATACGCGTGCAGACCCATAGTGATAGTGAGCGTAGATGCGAGTGTACGGTCCGTACCACTACGGGTACGCATACGCGTGCAGACCCATAGTGATAGGGCCGTACACTCGCATCTACGCTCTCTATCACTATGGGTCTGCACGCGTATGCGTACTCGTAGTGGTACGGACCGTACACTCGCATCTACGCTCACTATCACTATGGGTCTGCACGCGTATGCGTACCGGTAGTGATAGTGAGCGTAGATGCGAGTGTTCGGTCCGTACCACTACGGGTACGCATACGCGTGCAGAGCCATAGTGATAGTGAGCGTAGATGCGAGTGTACGGTCCGTACCACTACGGGTACGCATACGCGTGCAGAGCCATAGTGATAGTGAGCGTAGATGCGAGTGTACGATCCGTACCACTACGGGTACGCATACGCGTGCAGACCCATAGTGATAGTGAGCGTAGATGCGAGTGTACGGTCCGTACCACTACGGGTACGCATACGCGTGCAGACCCATAGTGATAGTGAGCGTAGATGCGAGTGTACGGTCCGTACCACTACGGGTACGCATACGCGTGCAGACCCATAGTGATAGTGAGCGTAGATGCGAGTGTTCGGTCCGTACCACTACGGGTACGCATACGCATGCAGACCAAAAGTGATGGAGAGCGTAGGCATGCATGTACGGGCCGTTGCCATGCATTTGGGGTGCCCTAGGGCCCCCACACGCACCGTACCTGTGTGTGATGCTCCAAATTACATAGGGGACAAGTATTAAGGCCTACATGCATGCTGGTTGTCATGGAGACCAAGTTCAAAATTTCGAAATTGTTCTGGAAGGTGCACAGCAGAAGTCAGTTGGGATTTGTCTACTTTGTTGCAATGTGTTTGTGGGGCTGACATCATGCAGGAGAATGAAACCGATAGAGAACCCACAGACTGCTAGGTTTGAAGGGATTGGTGGAAACATAGGATGCAAATGTGAGTGACCAATCTCTCTGTACTCCTGTGCATGAGACTGGGCAGAAGGGCACATATAAGGCAGCCAGGTCCCATGAGGGAGCACTTGCCTGCACATCTTTGCATTCGTCGACCCAGCTGCTGCTACTGATTCCCTGGAACCATGTCAAGGGCTGTGGAGAGGACACAGCCATTCACCCTGGAGGAGAACATGGCTCTGCTGGATGTGATCCTCCCACAGTACTCCATGCTGTATGGGCGACCAGGTTATCAGGTGAGTGCATAGGCCACTGCCACAGACTGTCCCTATGTGGTGACTGTGACTTCTGCCATTGCGTCCAGGTGTAACACACATGCCATGTACTGTCGGGGGGGTCCCAGGGGGGGGGGTGCCTGATGTCTCCCAGCAGTGCCCTGAGACAGGTGGGGTGGGTGCCCATCACTCCCAGCAGTGCCCTGAGACAGGAGGGGTGTGTGCAGAGTCCTCCCAGCATTGCCCTGCGACAGGAGGGGTGGGTGTGGAGTCCTCACAGCAGTGCCCTGAGCCAGGAGGGGTGGGTGTGGAGTCCTCACAGCAGTGCCCTGAGCCAGGAGGGGTGTGTGCAGAGTCCTCCCAGCATTGCCCTGAGACAGGAGGGGTGGGTGTGGAGTCCTCACAGCAGTGCCCTGAGCCAGGAGGGGTGGGTGTGGAGTCCTCACAGCAGTGCCCTGAGCCAGGAGGGGTGGGTGTGGAGTCCTCACAGCAGTGCCCTGAGCCAGGAGGGGTGTGTGCAGAGTCCTCCCAGCATTGCCCTGAGACAGGAGGGGTGGGTGTGGAGTCCTCACAGCAGTGCCCTGAGCCAGGAGGGGTGGGTGTGGAGTCCTCACAGCAGTGCCCTGAGCCAGGAGGGGTGGGTGTGGAGTCCTCACAGCAGTGCCCTGAGCCAGGAGGGGTGGGTGTGGAGTCCTCACAGCAGTGCCCTGAGCCAGGAGGGGTGGGTGTGGAGTCCTCACAGCAGTGCCCTGAGACAGGTGGGGTGGGTGCCCATCACTCCCAGCAGTGCCCTGAGACAGGAGGGGTGGGTGCAGAGTCCTCCCAGCAGTGCCCTGAGACAGGTGGGGTGGGTGCCCATCACTCCCAGCAGTGCCCTGAGACAGGAGGGGTGGGTGCAGAGTCCTCCCAGCAGTGCCCTGAGACAGGAGGGGTGTGTGCAGAGTCCTCCCAGCATTGCCCTGAGACAGGAGGGGTGGGTGTGGAGTCCTCACAGCAGTGCCCTGAGCCAGGAGGGGTGGGTGTGATGCACAGTGTGAGCCTAGATCATTGATTGTGACATTGCCATCATTCCACCTGTGTACCCACTGTGGCACGTAGTGCTTTTCCCCTCACCAGGGGATGATGTCCCTATGACAAAGGTGCAATGCGTTGGCTGCATGACATGCCTTGTTGTTACCAGCTAATTTGTACCCATATGTCTCTCTGTGACATGTGGCTGGTGTATTGATGTGGTGTCACTTGTTCCTCCTCACAGGTAGGCGCCACTGCCAAGGAGCAGATCTGGCTGACCGCCGTCAGTGCCGTGAGGGGTGTGGATGGTCGGAGACGGCGCCTGGCCCAGGTGAGGAAACGCTGGCAGGATATCCGGTGCTGGACGCGGAGGATTGCACGGCTCCTGCTGGGGGACTCACCTGAGAGCCACAAGAACCGCGGCCGCCGCCGTCTGAGCCACCTCCACAGGCGTGTGCTGCCGGTGGTCTTTCCAGACCTTGAGAGGCGCTTACAGGCGATGCAGCAGCCGGAAGGGGGTAGGTACATGTGTGTTTGTTGTGTGTCACCGGCATTTGTAAGGGCACAGTAGCATGAATCCACTGGCAGGGTTTAAAGGTGCTGTGCAGATCCTGTTTGCCCCAGTATAGCGCTGTGCCCCTGCCACCCTTCCCCTCCTTGCAATGTGTTCCCTGGTCTGTGTGTAGTCACTCCTTCACAGGGTAATGTAGGCTGGCGCTTTGTCCACGGGAACAATGTCTGTAGCATCATGTGTGGGGGTGGTGTGTAACAGGTTGTGGGACCTTGCCTGTGCACTGTCAAGTTCACTGCATGTGGGTTCCATGTCAGTTGGCACTGATGCTGACTCCAGACATGGGAGTTGGTCTCTCATGTGTCATGCCTTACAGCGCGCATGTCCTATGTAGTGGCCTGTGACATGATGTGCATGACTGTGCGATACACATAGTGCAGGGATGGTGACGTGTGTTGCTGTCATTACCATTCAGTAGCATGTAGTTGCGTGCCCACTACTGTCCCCTGGGGCACCTTTTCCTCAGTGGTGTATGTGTCATCATGAACGTGGCCACTGTCAGTGTCTACAGCGTAAGTTGTGCTCTGTGCCATTGTCCCCTGTCACCATGTATATAGACGTGCTAATTTGTACAGGTGTCCACTGTGCAGCCTGACCTGATTGTCCTTCTTCATACTCACAGTTGCCAGTGCCTGTGTGTCTTGTTATACTCATCTGAGGATGGGCACTGGTACCTCATTATTTGTACAGGCGCACCTTGGCTGTTTGGCGTCCAATCTTGCTTTTTGCCTGCCCCTGTGTGTATCACCCAGACCATGAGATGTTGGTGCCACCTGTGTCTCCACAATTTGCCTCGTGTAGGGTCTTGTTGGGGCGGGCAATGCCTATGTGTTAAATCCTGATTACCACTTGCTGGGTCTGGGCAGTGTGTGATGTGCCTGGACACACACGCAATGTGCAGTGACCGAGTCATGTTGTGCATGTTTTCAGCATTACCTATGCAGCATGTGTCTCAAGTTCATGGATATGGTCCCTGGTCATAGGTATTTTCGCCAACGCTGTGTGGTGCAGATGCAGTGCTGGATTGTCCCCAGGACCTGGGTGCTATGTCAGACTCCTGTTCCTGTGTTTAGCTATTGTCTCATGCTCTCCATGGTATTTCAGTGGCATGGTGGCTCAACCAACTGTGTGTTTCATGCCCTACATCGGTACCCTGTTCAGTAGATGTTAGGGATCTTCCTTTTCAGGCCATGCAATGTTACCTATGTAGATTGGACTCATGTGACAGATGTGTACAGGTGTCTGAATAATTTCTGTCTCTCCACCCTGCCCACAGCATCGTCGGGGGACACAGAGGGAGACATGGACACAGACCAGGCGGAGGGACCGAGCACCAGTGCCAGCCGTGACATCGGGTCTGGCACATCGAGTGGGACAGAGGCGGAGGAGAGTGTGGCCGAGGACCTGTCGACTGGCACATCAGACTACGAAGCTGACAGGTCCGGGGACGATGTCGCCGAGTGGGCGGAGGCTGCACCAGCAGCTGACAGCGGAACAACACCTCGCACCGCCCCCTCAGTTTCCACCAGCCGCCTCCCACTTGCTCGTGTCCCTTCCCAGCGTGCCCGGTCACAGCATGTCTCCTTCCTGCCAGGCACTGCGCCCCCTGCCCCTGTCTCCACTGCTGCCGCCAATGCAGAGTCTGTGGACATCCAGCGGCAACTGCAGGTTGGTCAGGCTGCGATCCTTAATGTCCTCCATGCCCACGGCAAAACCCTCACCAACATCGAGGCTTTCTTGGAGGGCATTCATTCATCGCAGGCTGACCAACGCAACTTGCTGAGGTCCATCGACTCCACACTGACTGCAGCAGTGGGTCTCCTGCAGCGCGACCTCCCCCCACCTACCCCTGCCCCATCCACACTTCCCACTCCCATGCCTGTCACACGTACACCCAGACGTCGGCATGCACCCACATCAACGGACACGGGCACCACACCAGCAGGGAAGGTCCACCGCACTCCTCCTGACACGCACACACAGGGTGAGGTAGGCACACCCACTGGGTCGGGGGGCAAACGTGTGACACGCAGCCATAGTGGGAGTCCGCATTCCACCCAGTCCACTCCCTCCAAATCCCCTCCACTCAGCTCTCCTGGCCACATCTCCCCCAAGGACTCCTTCATGGCCGCTCTGTCCCTGAGCCCCACAGTTACACCACCACGCAAGCGGTCACGGAGGTCCCCGGTCAGGGTGGTTGAGTCTCCCCCCCTGTCTCCACCCTCCCCCGGTGGCGCTGCGACCCATCCCTCTGACCCCCCCCTCCTTGGGGCCTGAGGTCCCTTCGGGTGCAGGGGACTCCCTGGAGGACCTTGCAAAGGTGTGTAGTGCCATCCTGGCCTCCGCCTTTGGCACTGACCCACCCCCTGTGGTGGACTCCTCCATCCCTGCACCCACAACGCCGCCCCTTTGCCCTGATGTCCCTGCGGTGCCTGTTGCTCCCCCCCCCCTGATGCCCTCACCAGTGTGGAAGACGATGCCATTTGACTGTGCAGGCAAGGTAGGGGACACGCATCCCACTGTGTCCCCCATCCAGCTGAGAATCATTGACTGCCCTATGGACTTTGTGAAGATTGAACTGCCTGCGATCCACGGACATTGTGCTCCTGCTGAATAAAGCTTAATTTTGTTTTCATTATCACACTACTGCTATGCTGGTATTGGTGTTGGTGGGGCTGCTACATGGTTTTGGGTGGTGTGTAAGGGTTTGGGTGTGTGGGATATGTAGTAGTGTACTGCTCATTGGTGGGACCCTGTGATCTATGTGCCATCACAAGGTGTTGGCTAACTTTCTTTGTTCATGTAGGCAGTTACTGCATGGTGCACTTGTCCAAGGGTGTATTCCTTCCTCTGTGTACCCAGCTTTCTTCCCTGCAGGGTGTTCCCAATGTTTAGCGCAGAGCTGTGTCTACATGAGCTGTGTGTGTGACGGAGCCCTTCTACTTTGGCCATGCATGCAGGGCCATGTCTCCACCTGCGACAATCGTGGCATCCTTGGTGATCACTGTACTTGTGTGTGGAGTCTGTTGACATGAGTTCATGGGGACATGTTCCCTTGTAGCCAGTATGCATGTGGATAATTCTGGCCTCACACACATGTGTTACACCCCTCCAGTCTCAGGGCACTGCTGGGAGGACTCCACACCCACCCCTCCTGTGTCTGGGCACTGCTGGGAGGACTCTGCACCCACCCCTCCTGTGTCTGGGCACTGCTGGGAGGACTCTGCACCCACCCCTCCTGTGTCTGGGCACTGCTGGGAGGACTCTGCACCCACCCCTCCTGTGTCTGGGCACTGCTGGGAGGACTCTGCACCCACCCCTCCTGTGTCTGGGCACTGCTGGGAGGACTCTGCACCCACCCCTCCTGTCTCAGGGCACTGCTGGGAGGACTCTGCACCCACCCCTCCTGTCTCAGGGCACTGCTGGGAGGACTCTGCACACACCCCTCCTGTCTCTGGGCACTGCTGGGAGTGATAGGCACCCACCCCTCCTGTCTCAGGGCACTGCTGGGAGGACTCTGCACCCACCCCTCCTGTCTTAGGGCACTGCTGGGAGGACTCCACACCCACCACTCCTGTCTCAGGGCACTGCTGGGAGGACTCTGCACCCACCCCTCCTGTCTCAGGGCACTGCTGGGAGGACTCTGCACACACCCCTCCTGTCTCTGGGCACTGCTGGGAGTGATAGGCACCCACCCCTCCTGTCTCAGGGCACTGCTGGGAGGACTCTGCACCCACCCCTCCTGTCTTAGGGCACTGCTTGGAGGACTCCACACCCACCACTCCTGTCTCAGGGCACTGCTGGGAGGACTCTGCACCCACCCCTCCTGTCTTAGGGCACTGCTGGGAGGACTCCACACCCACCACTCCTGTCTCAGGGCACTGCTGGGTGGACTCTGCACACACACCTCCGATTTCTGGATGTGTGCGCTTGGCACATACACGGTGGGGGTACGCACAATGCATTCGAGGTGAGGGTACGAGTCTACTGACACTGGTGTGGTGGGGGTACGCTCCGTACGTCCGCGGGTGTGGGTACGGGTCGTACTTACACTGTTGGGCAGGGGGGTACGCTCCTTGCATTCGCGGGTGGGGGTACGGGTCGTACTTACACTGTTGGGCTGGGGGTACGCTCCGTACGTCCACGGGTGGGGGTACGGGTCGTTCTTACACTGTTGGCATGGGGGGTACGCTCCTTGCATTCGCGGGTGGGGGTACGGGTCGTACTTACACTGTTGGGCAGGGGGGTACGCTCCTTGCATTCGCGGGTGGGGGTACGGGTCGTACTTACACTGTTGGGCAGGGGGGTACGCTCCTTGCATTCGCGGGTGGGGGTACGGGTCGTACTTACACTGTTGGGCTGGGGGGTACGCTCCTTGCAGTCGTGGGTGGGGGTTCGAGTCGTACTTACACTGTCTGCATGGGGGGTACGCTCCGTACGTCCGCGGGTGGGGGTACGGGTCGTTCTTACACTGTTGGCATGGGGGGTACGCTCCATGCATACGCGTGTGGGGGTACGGGTCGTACTTACACTGTTGGGCTGGGGGGTACGCTCCTTGCATTCGTGGGTGGGGGTTCGAGTCGTACTTACACTGTTGGGCTGGGGGTACGCTCCGTACGTCCGCGGGTGTGGGTACGGGTCGTACTTACACTGTTGGGCAGGGGGGTACGCTCCTTGCATTCGCGGGTGGGGGTACGGGTCGTACTTACACTGTTGGGCTGGGGGTACGCTCCGTACGTCCACGGGTGGGGGTACGGGTCGTTCTTACACTGTTGGCATGGGGGGTACGCTCCTTGCATTCGCGGGTGGGGGTACGGGTCGTACTTACACTGTTGGGCAGGGGGGTACGCTCCTTGCATTCGCGGGTGGGGGTACGGGTCGTACTTACACTGTTGGGCAGGGGGGTACGCTCCTTGCATTCGCGGGTGGGGGTACGGGTCGTACTTACACTGTTGGGCTGGGGGGTACGCTCCTTGCATTCGTGGGTGGGGGTTCGAGTCGTACTTACACTGTCTGCATGGGGGGTACGCTCCGTACGTCCGCGGGTGGGGGTACGGGTCGTTCTTACACTGTTGGCATGGGGGGTACGCTCCATGCATACGCGTGTGGGGGTACGGGTCGTACTTACACTGTTGGGCTGGGGGGTACGCTCCTTGCATTCGTGGGTGGGGGTTCGAGTCGTACTTACACTGTTGGGCTGGGGGTACGCTCCGTACGTCCGCGGGTGTGGGTACGGGTCGTACTTACACTGTTGGGCAGGGGGGTACGCTCCTTGCATTCGCGGGTGGGGGTACGGGTCGTACTTACACTGTTGGGCTGGGGGTACGCTCCGTACGTCCACGGGTGGGGGTACGGGTCGTTCTTACACTGTTGGCATGGGGGGTACGCTCCTTGCATTCGCGGGTGGGGGTACGGGTCGTACTTACACTGTTGGGCAGGGGGGTACGCTCCTTGCATTCGCGGGTGGGGGTACGGGTCGTACTTACACTGTTGGGCAGGGGGGTACGCTCCTTGCATTCGCGGGTGGGGGTACGGGTCGTACTTACACTGTTGGGCTGGGGGGTACGCTCCTTGCATTCGTGGGTGGGGGTTCGAGTCGTACTTACACTGTCTGCATGGGGGGTACGCTCCGTACGTCCGCGGGTGGGGGTACGGGTCGTTCTTACACTGTTGGCATGGGGGGTACGCTCCATGCATACGCGTGTGGGGGTACGGGTCGTACTTACACTGTTGGGCTGGGGGGTACGCTCCTTGCATTCGCGGGTGGGGGTACGGGTCGTACTTACACTGTTGGGCAGGGGGGTACGCTCCTTGCATTCGCGGGTGGGGGTACGGGTCGTACTTACACTGTTGGGCAGGGGGGCACGCTCCTTGCATTCGCGGGTGGGGGTACGGGTCGTACTTACACTGTTGGGCTGGGGGGTACGCTCCTTGCATTCGTGGGTGGGGGTTCGAGTCGTACTTACACTGTCTGCATGGGGGGTACGCTCCGTACGTCCGCGGGTGGGGGTACGGGTCGTTCTTACACTGTTGGCATGGGGGGTACGCTCCTTGCATACGCGGGTGGGGGTAGGGGTCGTACTTGCACTGTTGGGGTGGGGGGTACGCTCCTTGCATACGGGGTGGGGGTAGGGTCCGTACATATCCGTCCCCACGCTATGTGATGTTTGTGCGGCCCGTACCCAGGCCTTTGCCACGTGGGTGCGATCCGTCCCGCCATTGTTGGGGTGACGTGTGTGGGCGTGGTCCGACTCGTACCCACGCTCTTCAGGCGTGGGTACGGGACGTACCTGTCTGGTTGTGTTGCCGGTTCGCGTGGTGACGGACTTCCGTTGTGGCGGTCGCTGGCTTATCAGGACACGCCCCCACCCCCTCGTGGTGACCAGGGCATGGGAGTCAGGTATGTCCAGGCCATGTGTAGTGTGTCACTCATGTGGTTGTTTTGTGGCCTGCCCTGGTCGTGCCACCCCCACCCCACCCCACTTTCCCCCCTCCCTTAGTTATTCTGACCTTCTGCGGCGTCTGCGTCGTAACCTGTAGAGGAGGTGGACTGCTATGAGGGCAGGGATGACTCGTAGGTTCGGGTCCATGTCTGTCCGTCACGTACTGGTCCTCCTTGTTCGCGGCGTCGTCTGTCCGTCGCGTACTGGTGGTCCTTGTTCGCGTCGTCCTGATTTCCCGGCAGTTTTTGGCTGCCGCAAAATATTGACCGTGCGGGGTGACGTCGGTGCGAATCGTGATTCCTGGGTCGTGAATGGCTGGCTGCGTGCGTCCCGACGTCAGGTCGGCGCTTTCCCGGATCGCATTGGTAGGTGTTTTTTGTTCGGTCGGGCTTTTTTACGATTCGTACGGTAATGGTGTACCCGTGCGAATCGTAATTCCTTGTTTGTAAAATTTGACGACCGGGTACGCGTCGGGCGGAGATTATGCTCCGACCGACGGTTCGTACCCGGTTTTTACCGGATCGTAATCGGCACCTAGGTCTTTTTTTCATGCTTTGTCCAATGATAGGATTACTGGTCAAAACATCCCATTTGTCAGCTAGGATTTTTGTACCTGTTGGGAGCTGTCATTAAAGGTCATGATCACTCTAGTCTCCTGACATGTCGTATTTTCCCCATCTACTACATTTTCTTCTCTTGTCTCCAATGTGGATGTCCTATCAACTTTGCTGATTTCATTTAGTGCTTTGTTAAGCACCCACATTGGATAACCTCTGTTTAAGAATCTTTCAATAAGAATATTTTGTTCAGTAATGAATGCTGAATCAGTACTGCAATTTCTTCTCGCTCTCAGCAGTTCACCATATGGAATGCTCCATTTTAGGTTATCCGGGTGACTGCTGAGAGCGTGAAGGAGAGTTTTACCTGCAGTTGTTTTTCCGAAAAAGACTCTTATGTAGAGTACCGCATTGTGCTGTAATCATAATATCTAGAAATTCTATCTGATGACGGTTCATATTCAATGTTAGACGTATATTATAGTTGTTTCTATTGAGTCTCTCTACAAATCTGGTAGCAGTTTCTTCAGTACCTGACCAGATTATGAAAAGGTCATCGATATACCTTAGCCAGACCTTAACTCTAGAAAATTCTGAAATGAAATCAACATCAGACCGAATTTCCTCCTCCCATTTCCCTAGAAATAGGTTGGCGAAACTTGGCGCAAAACATGTGCCCATCGCGGTACCACGTGTTTGTCTAAAGATGGTACCATTGAACATAAAAATGTTTTTTTCTAAACATTGTCTCATCATTTGTATAATCATTTTTGTGTGTTCTAGATATCTTAAAGCTCTATTTTTTAAGAAATGGAAACTCGCTTCTATGCCTTGGGAATGATCAATTATAGTATACAATGAGTTGACATCGAGAGGTAACATAAGATCGGTGTCAGTCCAAGTTGTATCTTTGAGCTTGCAGAGAAAATCTTTTGTGTCCTTGACATGAGATACATACTCTCTTAAAAAATGGTCAACATACTTAGACACATTTTCTAAAGTGCTGCCTATAGAAGAAACTATAGGTCTCATAGGTGTATATTTATATATATTATTTTTGTTAAAACTAGAGAAATTCGGCTGTTACAGTTAGTTGAAATAACTATAACTCGCGCCCCCGCAATGCACTGCTGATGACTTCACATATTATATCGCTCATGACCTGGTCAGTGACATCACTGTTGACATCACTGATGACATCTCAAATGACATCACTGATGTCCCAACGTTTATATAACCCCAGGGACTTGGGGGTCCCCGGGGGTCTGCAATGGAACCCTGCATTAGCATAATTAGTGCCCCGGGGAGGTGGAGGTCCCCAGGGCAGTGTGGGGGGGGGTGGCAGGAGCCCCCCACACTTATTTATTTAAATTGAAGCCCCGGGTAGGTGGCGGTCGCCGGGGATTGGGGGGCCCATGAGGCCCCCACCTCACATAATTTGAAGACCCGGTAGGTGGAAGTCCCTGGGGCAGCTTCGGGGGTAGGAGCCCTCTCACCATTGTTTTTCAAGCCCTGGAGAGGTGGCGGACCCTGGGGATGTGGGTTTGTCGCGTGCCCCCGCGCATGGATAATAAAGCCCTGGCAAGGTGGCGGTCCTTGGGACTGCAGGGGCCCACATGGCCCTTGCATATATTTTGTAAATTGCCCCCGGGACCTGTCCCACCCAGGGGCTTATTAAAACAAAGCATGGGAGACCACGCTTCGTTTTTTAAAACATATTTCGGCGGGATTTGCACTCCCTGAGCAAATCTTGCTGAAAATTTTAAAAACTGCTTATTTGGGCCTTTGGGACCCCCTGAGCACTCCTAGGGGTCAGGGTGTTTATACCATGCAACCTTTTCTTTATTTTTTAACCTTTTTTCTTGTGACTCGGTAGTCACAAGATGGCTGCCAACACTTCTTGGTTTGAAGTGTTGGCAGCCAATCAGAATCAAGCTCGTGCTCGGGAGGGTTCGCAAATCCTCCTCCGTCACAGATATATAACTTTTTTTAAAACATGAATATTTCAGGAACTACTGAATGGATTTACACCATTTTAAAAAAAAGCATACTTTCGGAACCAAGGGCTACATTTTTGATAAATTTGGTGCAATTCCGTTGAGCAGGTCGGGCTGTAGCTTTGTCTAAAGTTTCCTATGGAAATTAACATGGAGAAAATGCGTTTTGGGACCCCCCTTATTTCTCGGCCCCCGCTTGGCGAATCACCCCAAAACTTTCAAGACAGGAGCTGTTTGTTTTAAAAAAAAAAAATGACAATTAGTTAAATACAGGGATGTAACGAGTTCAATTTGTCCAGCAAGGTAAAATCGCACGAAGAGGCAATTTTGATTACTAGTAGTGTTGTTTATCTGTGTAAAGTAATTGGTACATGCAAACTATGAGGTAGTAAACAATGCTTCTCTCATGTTAATTTTGTGGTACTGTGGTAATAAACTTGAATTTGATCTTTGCACTTTACTCAGAAATGTGTATATTAGTATAGTTGCTCTAAATAACATTTTATGGAGGCCACATTTATTTTCACTCTAATGACACACACACACACACATATGTATACATATAGCCAGGGCCACTGGAATTATGCGATTGTACGGCTGCAGCGTTTTTTTGCATGATTATAGATTTGGCACATTTGCTACATAATCTACCATCTGCAGCATAAGAGACATGTTTTAACAACAAAAACATTGTTTTCTAGCTCAAAAAGTTCAAACATTTCTAAAATCACAGTGACACATATTGCAGCACAGTGGAAGGCCCTGTGCAATGATTGACTGGTCACATTTCTGTTGCGTATTGCTATATTTGAGTGTTAATCTGGATCAAATGAGATGCAACCAATTCCTAGACAGTACTGTTAACAAGTGTAACAAGCATTAGAAATGCAATAGGTCTTGCATTTTTCTGAGTTAGAGCTATTGGCGTTGTAAATGGCAATGTATTTTTCCTTGTGTTATCACTCCACTGCAAACAAAAACACATGAATAAATGAGCACTAGCCATCAATGTTCACTGAAACAGGAGTAGGAAAGTTGTGGGCAGAAAAACTAAAGCGGACCCGTTAGAAGGATGGGATGCTGAGTGGGCCTGAAAAGATTTGATCATCTGACCAGCAGGCACACACAAATCACAACTGAATTTGCACATGCAGAATATTAAGCGATGGTTAAGGATGCCTTTCCCATCAGAGAAATATAGTGCCGTGGGTTAATGCATCTGTCATAGAAATATGCACTTAAACACAGATTTAGAGGTGGCGTAGAAGAAGAACGGCGAAATGGACAATTCATCCAATAAGTAACAAAAAGCTGCACAGCAATAACACCTTTTATTACATCAATTTATACATCTAATATTATTGGAGAACACACTAATAAAAGCAAAGCTTTGTTTTCAAGCTCATGGTCACCTGTGACAAGCTTCTGGACATGGTTTATCCTATCTAAAATAAATTCACTTAAGCCCTTTATTTTAGTTAAGTTTTCTCTACTGAAAAATAGTACAAAATAAATCCATGAATAGAACTGCATATTAAAATAATTATTAGATCAATTGTAACAATATGCTAGGTAACTTTATGGATGTTAGAATTGGGATTTTTGGTAGGCTAGAGCATGTGCCAAAGCCAGGCAGAAACCACCACTCTAGTCAGGATAAGGGAGTTACACTCCTAAAATAACCCCTGCTCACCCGCTTGGTAGCTTGGCACGAGCAGTCAGGCTTATCTTACAGGCAGTGTGTAAAGCATTTGCACATAACCAACAGTAATACAGTGTAAGCACTACAAAAGGACACCAGTTTAGAAAAATATCCAATATTTTTATATACTTAAGACAAGACCAAAAACGATTAAAATCCACAATACAGTACTTACAAATCTTCAGTTATCAAAATATGCTTGAAAAACAGTTCCTTGATGTCAATAGCTCCATCCGGGGCTATCACAGAGTCGTGAACAAACAAATCCAAACAGTCCTAGCTGACCGCGGCGTCGCCGGCCAGTTACAGTGTCGGGAAGACCCGCAAACAGTACCTTTCGTTGAGCTTTTGGAAGCACGACGTCTGCAAGCATCGGTTCCAGAGGTTGGTTCCGGAGTAGTAGGGGCCCTGGAAGTCACACGTGTTGCAGGTCAAACTCCTCTCTGTTGAAGTCAGGAGCGCTGGCGTTGGAAGGCGTCGGGTGCAGTGGTGCGAAGTGCAGCGTGCAGCGTGCGGTGCCCTCAGGTCGAGGTGCGAGCAGCGGCTCGGTGGCGGCGTCAGATAGCGTCGTCAGTGAGACTAGGGTTGTGGTGCGAAGTGAATGCGGTGCTCGTCGCTGTGCTGGCAGATCGCTGTGTAAGCAGCCGCGGCGTCGTTGCTGAAGCGCTGTCGTTGGCCAGACAAATGGGAGCCGATGGCGCCGGTGTCGGTAGGCCAAGGCTGCAGTGTGGGATGAGGGCGGTGCGTCAGGTAAGTTCATGAGCGGTGCCTCGGACCATGGTGCAAGCAGTGGCCTAGATTTCGGCGTGGAGCGGCGTCGTCGGGGATACCAAGGCCTCGTCGTGAAGCGAGGCGGTGCGGAGTGCAGTGCCCACAGGCCGCGGTGTGAGCATCGGCTCGGTGGCAGCCTTAGCAGGCATCGTCAGTGAGACCAGGGTCGTGGTGCGGCATTGCAGCGGTGCCCTCTGCGGTGCCTTCGGGACACGGAGTCGGCAGTGGCGTTGTCGACGTCTTCAGGTTGCTTCTTCTTCCGTTGCAGCACAAACAACACAGTCCCCAGTGCTGAGGCCAGAAGAGCTTGAAGTCTTTGCTGTTCCTGTGACTTCTTGAACAGGGGGCAAGCTCTTCCTCAAGCCCTTGGAGAAACTCACAAAAGTAGATTGCAGAAAGTTCAGTCCAGTCCTTTCACTGCCCAAGACAGAAGCAGCCACTGCAGGCCAACACAGCAAAGCACACAGCAATGTGGTAGTTCCTCCTCACAGCTTCTCCAACTCTTCTTCTTGGTAGTCTTCTTGGTCTAAAAGAGTTTTAAGCGTCAGGGGTCTGGGCCCCAATATTT
Organism: Triturus cristatus; assembly: GCF_964204655.1. Lineage (NCBI taxonomy): Eukaryota > Metazoa > Chordata > Amphibia > Caudata > Salamandridae > Triturus > Triturus cristatus. The sequence continues at coordinate 438,400,121 of NC_140590.1, forward strand.
ATATCCCACAATCCGTTGATCTCTTAGGTAGAGAGTGTCTGTGCCCAGCCAGAACCAGTTCTTTATTCTCTGGTGTGACTTCCTGGCAGTAGGTGGAGACGGCATGGTCAGAGGCAGACCAGGCCCTTTGAGGTGCAAGGAAATCTCCTCCCCCTTCCCCAATTGCAGCCTGGTCTATTCAGCCCTTTCCTGACCCAACTATCTGGAGCCACTCCTGCTCCCCAGCCTTCTGTCATCCAAAACCCAGACAGGCAATCCACATTCTAACAGAGGCACACGGGATGACTGAGCAAGAAAATGCCTGCTTTCTAAAAGTTGTATTTTCAAACACAGAATGTAAAAATCACCTTCACTAAAAGATGCATCTTTAGATTCTGAGTTCAGGCATACTAAACTTTATTTTCCTACCTAATTTCCCAGGCCAGTTATGTTTATAATATCTTATAAACAAACTCCCCATTCTGTCCGATGTGGAACAGGTAGCCTTGCAATAGTGAAAAATGATATTGGCAGTGATTCACTATCAGGACATGCCACACACACCAGGGCATGTCCTACCTTTCACATACACAGCACCCGGCCCACAGGGGTACCTTGGGCCTAACTTAGGGGTGGCTGACATGTAAGAAAAGGGAAGGTGAGGGACTGGCAAGTGTGTGCACTGGCCAAGTCGACATGGCAGTTAGAAACTGCGCGCAGACCCTGCAATGGCGGGTCTGAGTTACCATTTCAGGGCTACTCACGTGGGTGGCACAATCAGTGCAGCAGGTCCGCTAGAAGCATTTGATTCACAGACCCTGGCACTGAGTGTGCCAGGATCTGTGAATCAAATGCACTTTACTAGGGACTAAGAAGTAAATCAAATATCCAGTCATGGAAACACCAATCCATAACACAATTTACCCCAGGAGCACTTGCACTTTACCACTGATCAGCAGTGAGAAAAGTGCACAGAAACACTACGCCAGCAAAAACAGAATCAAAACCGGGAGGTCAGAGAACAAAATCTCAGGGGAAACACACCAAAAGATGCCAAGTCTAACAATGGACAAAAACATTTTTTTTAAAACAAGCAGTGGCAAAGCTACTGTTGAAAGTTAGGGGGGGAAAAAGCACTATGATGCAGCCAACACTAGCGCTTACTTCTAACTGGAGTGGGGAGTGGTGGGAGAGGGGTAAGAAACAATGGAGGGCACAAGTCACAACATGACAGAGGGAGTATGAGGCAAGCACCAAGAACGGGGAAGGAAGGAGGTGCGATGAGGAGGGACAATGGGCAAGCAAGACGCAGGAGGAGGCACAGGGAAAGTATAAACCACATGGGAGCAAGCAACATCGGAGAAAACTGCATCAACAATGGCAGAAGAAGAAAAAGTTTATGCTGGTGCTCCCTTTTTATTTTCTGATATGAGTTGAAAAATGATTCACCACATTAAAGTCTACTGCTCAAGATGAGGGCCACTGGAATTGTGAGATTCTGTGGCTGTGGTTATTTTCGTATATTTATTGAGTCACCATGGAATCCATCATCTGCTGCATAATCTGCAGATCTAAAAAAAGAATTCTAGTTCAATGGATCAAAAGAAAAATAAAATATGGCTACTTGGGCTCCTGCGCACCGGTGCACTTTTTGCAAAGGTTGACTGGTCATATTTAAGTTGCTTTTTGAGTAATTTGGGTGTTAAACTGTGGAGGGGAAAGTGGGCCCTACTGGGGCGCAGATCGCACAAGCAAGGGTATGTGCATTCAACTTTTTCCTTGGCTGAGAAGTGCCTAAAGTGCAGGGGTACAATTTATAGCACAAATCAAAGACAAAGCTGGTGCCCATGTGTGCAGTGTTGCTGCATCAGGCAGAGATATGAACAGGGAGACTAGGCTGGGATCCCTCTAATTATGTAAACATGTAAGGCCTCAAGGTCTAGCTCATTAGAGCAATGCAGCACCAGTGTGTTAAGCTTTAAGGCACTTCTCTGTGTGGAGCAATTTTTTATAGACATTTTACCTTTTGAGCAGAACAAAAGAGAGTGAACGAGACTGCATCTTTTAGTGAAAAAGACCTCTCTACAAAAAGAAGTCAAAGAATGGAGGAGCAGTGTGGGGTGACAAGAAATTATTCACCCAAAAGATAGTGAGTGTGTGGGTCACTCTCCCAGCAGACATGCTCTGTAAATGAGTTTACACAAGAGCACAAGGGCAGCAGGGGTGAAGCTGTTGACCTTGTGCCGCCAGAGATGGGCAGAGGGGGCTAGGGGCCCCTGTCTGCTGCCAAAGCAGTGGTTTCTCTAACCCAATGCAACCTGTGATGAAAGAGTGAAAAGACACACAAGGCACATACTTAGTTGCATGTTTCATGTGCCAAAGGATTGTGTGCCTCTGAGTGCAGGTGATCTGTAGCATCTGACTCACATACAAACACAAAAATACACATACATACATACAGAGATACAGGGGTGTGCACAAACACACAACACATGCACACATGCAGGAACAGACACACTGAGATAGACAGTCAAACACACACAACTACATTTACACAGACACTTGCGCACACACACAACTTCTTGCCTTACGCCCGAGCAGTAGTGCTGATTGTACTCAATTGGCCGTTGACAATGTCGCTAATTATACCTGCTTGGGCGCTAATTGCCCTTTTTTTCTGCCCCAGTCAGTCTTATTTGCCCTTGGATAATGAACGTAGATCATTTTCAGTTTAATTTGTCACTCACTTCCTCAGCACAAAAGATATATTTTTGATCTCCTTCTGGATGAGTTACCGGATGCTTTCTTTCTCACCGAGACCTGGCTTCATGAAAGCTCAGGGCCTGATATTGCAATTGCCCTTCCATCCAATTATGCCATCTTTCGAATGGATAGAGCCACTGGGAAAGGCGGGGGATTGCTATTATTTTTAAACAACATTTTCAATGCAAACTGGACCCTGTAAACCTCCCTAATTGCGAAGATGCGCTTTTTCAAATCACACTTACTCCTAAATTTACCTTCCCGGGCTTATTGGTTTATCGCCCTCCAGGCCCTTCCACTTCGTGGTCAGCCACCTTGCCTGGTTTGTTATCTCCTCTACTCTTGAGTTCCACTAATTTTTCTTTAATTGGTGATTTGAATTTACATTTGGAGGACTGTTCCAATCTTACATGCACTAATTTTATTTCAGATCTTGCAGCCATGAATATTAATCTTTGTAATTCTGGCTCCACACATAATGCTGGACATCTTTTAGATCCTATCTTTTCCAGTCTTTCCTCCATTAAATGCGAACCAGCAACACCTATTATCTGGTCGGATCATTTTTTATTAAAGTTTATAATTTCTGTCCTTGCAAGTTTTACATCTGTATTTCCTTTGTCCATGTTCTCTAAAAGGGACTGGAAAAAAATTGATATAACTGCCTTGAACAATCTGCTCAATGAAAATATCCCCATTGTCGATCCTCAGGTCAATGTATTCTCTAAAAACATTCACACTTGGCTTTTCGACGCTGTTGATGAACGCCTTCCTTTGACTAAGAAAAAACTGATTCATTATCGTCCCCCAGCTCCATGGTACAACGATAACCTTAAAGTTGAAAAATCCAAATGCAAAGCACTGGAAAGGAAATGGCGAAGAAATTATGCTCACGACCTATGTAAATCCGCGAGAGCTGTGTATATTCTTAATACTATCACTACTGCCACTAACTGTCCCAAGACACTCTTCAGTTTAGTAAAAAATCTTGCTGGTTCTGAAGCCATAGCTAAGCCACTGCCATTAAATAAGAACCAGTGTGAGGATCTTGCTCTCTTTTTTTCATGTAAAATAGAAAAAATCAATTCTGAAATTAATAATTCCTCTTTGTTTTATTCTTCCCAGCAACAATCGACCACCACGACCTGCATGGTGTCGTCTTTAAATTCTGCTAGCATCCCTACGGAACATCTTAATGATCTCCCTTTGTTAGCTTCTTGGCCCCTTTTGGATTTGGCCTCCCTTGGTCCTATTCTTGATACAATAAAATCTGGCTCTCCAAACGATCCCTTACCTATTTCCATTATAAAACAACTTGATCCCCCTCATCTGCAGGTTATCTTGAAAGCCCTTAATTTTTCACTGCAAGAGTGCAAAGTTCCGTCTGCCTGGAAGCATGCAATGGCTGTTCCGTTGCTGAAGAAGCCTACTGCGGACCCTAAAGTTCTTGCCAACTTGATACCCATTTCCCTTCTGCCTATTTTTTCTAAGATTTTGGAAAGACATATTCATTTATACCTTTCCAAGTTTGTTGAAACAAACAAAATACTTCATTCTTCACAATCCAGTTTTAGAGCAGGTTTCTCGACCGAGACCACTCTGTTAGGGGTCATGGAAAGATTACGATTTCACCTGGATGCAGGAGATACAGTCGCGCTCATATTACTGGATCGGAGCGTGGCGTTTTACACTGTCTCCCACCCTATCCTAATAAATACATTGAGATCCTTTGGCATTTGCGGCTCAGCTCTGGATTGGTTGGTCTCTTTTTTAGCCAACCGCACCTTTTAGGTCTTCTCTGCTTCTGATTGTTCAAATCTTTTTTCATCACCTTATGGAGTTCCTCAGGGCTCCATTTTGAGTCCTATGCGTTTCAATCTTTATGTCAGGCCGTTAGCAGACATTGCTGACAACGCTGGGCTGACCCTCTTTACATACGCTGATGATTCTCAAATCATCTTCTCATTTTCCAACTCTGACCCATGCTCCTCCTCTGGCCTCCAGTTGGGCCTACGACAAATCGCAATTTGGATGAGCCAAAATTATTTGAAACTCAACGCCAATAAAACCGAGGTCCTTATCCTAGGTATAAAGAAAGACCTCTGGGGCACCTCTCATTGGCCTGACGAGATGGGTGCTCTTCCGCGGCCAGTTGATCATGTCCGCAAGCTGGGTTTTTATATTGACGACTCTTTGTCGATGCACCATCAAGCAGTTAAGGTTGCTGCTACTTGCTTTACCATTTTAAAATGGTTGTGCAAAATCCTTTGGATGCTGCCCAATGTCACCCAGAACACCGTGGTCCATGCCCTTATTACATCACGGCTGGACTACGGGAATGTTCTTTTTCTGGGTCTAACAAGGCTGTGTCCCGCAGATTGCAACTTGTACAAAATTCTGCTGCAAGACTCCTCTGTAGGGTTCCCAGATACTCTCCTATCTCTGGACATCTCCGAGATCTACATTGGCTTAGAATTGAAAAGCGGATCGAATTTAAAGCACTGAGTTACATGTTTAAAATCAAATGGGGTTTAGCACCTGATTATTTGCACACCCTCGTCTGCCCCTATGTTCCTACCCGTCATCTCCGCTCTGCTTCACTTGAAAAAAATGTAGTTCCAAGGTTTAAACTTGCCAGAATGGGTGGTAGATCTTTTTCGGTTCTTGGCCCCACTCTTTGGAACTCCATTCCTCTTGCTATACGCAAGGAAACCTAGTACATCCAGTTTCGTCGCTTACTAAAAACCTGGTTATTCAACCAATAATTTTCTCAATAACTCTTTCTGCTTTCCTGTTTTATTCCAGTATTGTCCAGGCGCCGGGAAACCCTTTTTGGGTAGCTGTTGCACCTTACAAATGTAATAAATAAATTAAATAAATAAAACACACACACACACGGAGACGGGTGCACAAACACACACCAAAACATACACACACACCTGAAGCTCAAACATATACAGACAAGCATGAATACACACACAAATATATATCTAAAGACATGCACACACATACACGCAGGGAGGTTCACAAACACACACATAAACATACACCAGAAGCTCAAACATATACAGAAATTTCCTTTACAAACCATTCTAATGGCACTTCAGTCTGATTGTTTAAATTGAAGGGGATGAAGCCACAAATTAAAGAATGCTACAGATTCTTAAATAAAAGCCAGGTATTGCAGGTAGTATTCACTGCAAAAGAAATTATCTGAAAAAGCCCTGCTCTATATGGTTTTGCTTTAATGTATGTATAAAAAACACTGCATATACTCTGTTTAAATATGGAGCATGTGCCAAGCGAAAATAAATCATGAAAATTGAAGAAACGTCAAAGCCAGTCTATTTCATGGAAACGTTTGCCATGTGGTATTTGCTCCTGGTTAAACTGTTTGCTACTTCTCTAGCTCCTGCTCTATATTAAGAAGATGACATTGTCCTCTGTGATCACACTCCCATTGGAATTTACTGTTCTACAGTACTACAGTACTATGCAGAGAAAAAATTGCCTTATAAACCTAATTAAAACTCATGTAATGAGCTGCACAATAAAACATTAGAAAAAGGGAGGTACTCTGGTGATATGAAACTTTCACAGGTAAACAAGTATTATTACTTGCGATAACTGATATTAAATTTGCCCTTTGTGCAGAAGCTCACTTACCAGAAAAGATCGGTCGATACTTTGCTGCAAATCAACATTACAGGAAGTACAAAGTTCATCTGTTGAATCAACCCCAGATAACCAACAAAGATTAGCATTTGCCAGCATTGGCATATGGCCCCCCACTCTGCTTTTTTGTGTTTTGAATAAAATACTGTCTTGAAACCACCCGCTTATTGAAGTGAGTCCTGCGGATAAAATGAACAATATCTCTGGAGCTGATGAGACTCAATTTGAACTTTCTGTCTAGCGCCATTGGGTCCCACCTGCCATCCGGGGGCTGCACCAAACAGCAGTTGCTACCCTAGTGCTCCTTCCCCAGGAAAGGTATGGCCCCAGGTAGAGGAGTCATCAAGAGGAAAAGAGCAATTAAAGCAGCGTGGGCTGTCTGCAGGACACACAGCGAGGCGACAGCTGGCGAGGCCATTACTGTTCAGTAATTGCACACCTGCGTTGTTTTTGTTTGCTCTCTACCCTCAATAAGGATAATTTAATTATCTACCTCTGGTGATAAGTGCTGTTCATTTAAAGTGTAAAAACACAAGCATTTGGAAGGCCAATCCTCCACAAGCACTGCTGCTCCCAACCAAATAAGAGCCAAGAGGAAAAATAGAAATAGTGCACCTCAACCAGCATAAAGTAGCAGGAGAGAAAGAGTACATATAAGAGGGCCAATCACCATGGGAGGGAACCAAGAACCCAAAGGAGGCACACATTCAACCAATGCACCAATGAAAAAACAGCATTTCACAATGTCATACAAAATAACGATTGGAAAGCGATGGGCGTGCCAAGAGCCCACAGAGGGATTACAGCATGCTTGCCTTGGCTCAACCTAAAAATGACTAATGACATAATACTAACATAAAATGTGTTGCATTAAGCAGCATAATTTGCCTTTTCTTGCTGCATAATTTACTCAACCCTGCCGCATAGTTTATCCCTCTCATGCCACATAATTCCAGTTGTCCTTCATATAGCAAAGTATTCTCGAATGCCATCTACCAAAAGCCCTAAAGAGGCAGAGTGCAGAGATGGATCCCGTAACACATTTCTCCAGTTGAAACTCCACAGCAAAGGACGCACTTACATTGATAATGTTGCTTACACTTATTTATTTCAGCATGAGGACCCATGCTGAAATAAGCAAGCAGGGAGAGAGGGCCATTAGTACAATCAAAATAGGAGACTAAGTAAAAAAAACTGTTTTTTTTTTTGCTAGGGAAATCTTTGTTTTTTCTGGGAAGTTGAAGCCTAAAGAATAAGGCATGGGATGAGGAAGAGAGGTAAAAGAGGTAATCATGATCTCCTCAAATCTCTGTTTTTCTAGCAGAATTTGTAGGCACAGGGCATTTTTCAGCAATGTTTTGCAGTTTAGGGTTACCAAGCACTACCCATTCCAAGCTGAACCATGACATACACACTTTACCATTTCAGGTACAGCTTATGATTTGTTACATGCCACCATGGCCAACCTGCAAGAAGTAAAATCATTTCCTAAAATAGATTTCATTCTTAAGAGAAGCATAGGTTTATCAGGCACAAGGAGGCACTCACAATAAGTTAAAACGTAGAGCTTGTAAGTTTAGAGCGCTGCATAGATCATGCAAAAGCAAATTAGGGAACTCCGGGTAGATCCCAGTTTTTAAGTGGAGAGCTGCTGATTTACATAAAGCTCATCTACAACACCACAGCCTCTCTAAATCCGCCCTCCTCAAATGTCTGATTTTCTAGCAACATTATTTATCTTTCTGTTTGTTTGTTTATTTATTTATTTACAGTTTTCTATGGCGCAATCTCAAACCAAGTGGGTATTAGAGAGCTTTACATAAGATCAGTTTAACATCTAAGCAGTTAGATAGTTTGTCACTTCACTAGACAACCACTCGCCCCTTATTATGGAGCCACCATCAGGAACGAGCGAGCTACAACTCGAGTTCCAGTGAAGGTACATCCCATCATCCAGAAATTTTTGTTGACTCATAGGCATGCGTTGTGTGCATGGACAGTAGTTTCCTATGGTGTAAGACCTTGAATGTAAGTTAAGGTATTGATTCTTAGTAAAATACTATTGCAGAAGCCCATTTTTACTTCCAACCCAACAACTCAAAATTAGGTCACAATGGTTTGAGCTAGCAGTCTAGTAGCCATAAGCCACCTAAGTATGAAATAGGGGCATCACAATACCTCAGAAGGTAATGACAACCCCCAAAGGCAAGAGAGGCCAAAAAAGTAATGAGGATAGCCAGGAGGGAGACGAAACTGACCACAAGAAGGTCACCACAAGTAAGCACTGCACATCCAACTTTACTCCAGCTGATGCCGGAAGGATTCAGAGGGCCACACACAGGGATACACGAGAGTATCTTAGAGTTTACACTGCCTACTTGGGTAAGCAGTTTACACCCAGGAGTCAGAAGCAGTGGCATGATCTCAAAACCTTCCAGAGTCTCTGTTTTAGACAAGCTGTCCCCGCTGCCATCATCTTAGATTGTGTATATATTTGTTTAATACGGTTCTATATTGCCATGCATGTCTGTGTGTGTTAGAGAGGTAAACCGACACATATCTATTTACATTCGACACCTCACTCAATGGCAAAGTAAAGCCCAATAATTCTCCTTTAATACGTCAACTGTCAATAGGTACTAAACCTGGGGCAAACAGTAATTAGCATGAAAGCATTTGAGCATGACAACTGGCATAGATTGATTTTAAAAGTTCATACTTTTTAAGCAAGTCATAAAAATAACTTTTGCTAAATTCTTGGATTTTACATTAAGAGCTTTTGTGAACAAATAACTCTGAAACAGCTGAAATAAGGTTAATCAAATCATTCTGTAACATTGCTTGGAATTGGTTCATATTTGTACATCTGTAATGGAACTTTAAGTCAAAATGTGGATGACTACTGAGCCTTCTTTAGTAAATGATATCATATAGTTCATAAATGACTGCGATCAATCAAAAAATTGATTGCAATCAAAAGAAAAAGATATATTAGTGTATGCATCGATTTTGTATATGCAATATAGAAACTCAAGGGCATTATGCTTCTAATGTTGGCGAACATTTGCAGGAAATTTCAAAAAGGAAAAGAATAAGCAGCACCATCTGAGCCACAATGCTAATGTTGTAAGCAGGTTCTTCCTATCAAAAAGGAGGACAGAGAGGCTTGGGAATCAGGAACAGTTTAAGTTATATAAATAATAAAAACTGGGAATAGCTGCCTCATCTCTTACAGTTGCGTTTTGAAATTCAACTTGCATTAGGTACATGGCATTTTTATACTGTACGGCTGGTGCAATAAAGTGAAGCTCATCAATCTTTGGGCAGGAAATACTGGAACAGTGAGCCATAAATTACATGTTAGATGCTTGATTCCAACCTGATAGAGGGGGCCATAAATCCCAACTGGAGGCTACATTCTGAGGTGTTCCAGGTGGCCGGGTGTGTTGCGTGTGTGTAATCTAGGGTGATGCTTACTACTAGGCATTGTTTGGGCTTTATCTGATGAATGCAACTGGCTGGTTGCTCTGGTATTGTGTCCATGGGTCAAATATAGGCCCTCTGCTGAGCCTTTGTTTGTGTTTCTGAGTGTGTGCATCTGACTTGTTTCTTAAGCATGAAATCCTTAGGCCATATGTTATTTACTGCTGCAGTCTTCCAGGTGTGTTTGAGGCTGGTGTTTTCATCACAAGAAGCACTACGGGTGGACAGAGGGCAGATGTGTTATGTTTATCTGATAAAGGGTGACTCTGAAACTGTAACAAGAATTTTATTGTGAATTTGGGGAGCGCAAGCAACAGTTGCTTTGCGGTGTGCTGGACACTCAAAAGCAGGACCTTTTTATAAATCGATCTAATGCTAACATTCTCTCCTCTAGTTTAATTATCAGCTACTGCCCTGGCTGTTTGTATCCATGTCTTTCGTGTGGAGGTTCCCTGTTTCCAGCATGTGGTGTGTGTGTTTTCCTCGGCTTTGGGTATCCTAGCCAGATGTTGTCCCTCTATTTTCAGAGCATCCTTCTTCATGCTGGTCCATATTAGTGGCAGGGTACAGCACAGCAAGAGCAAGATTATAACCACTGGTAAGAAGGCCTTGCATAGGCGTGCGATCCACCTTGGTACCCAGGCAAACCAGCCAGTGAACCATTCTATGTTTAGGGCAACTCCCTCTTTAAGCATCATCTGCTGTAGGTTGTGCAGTGCTTGGATGGTGATTGACAGCATGCCATTGTCCAGGTAGGTCATGGGGATAAAGGTATAGCATGCTGTACATATTTTGGCAAATACGCCCCCTTTCACTGCACTCATTAAGTTCAACACATAATGATGCTGCATCGCCATGAGGTGAATGGCGCGTCTTTCTTCTCTGATTGCGTTGAGGCCATCATTTGTGGTATTCATCATTGTCATCAGTTACCACCTGGTGATCTGCAGCCACTGGGTGTTGACCTTGGTTTGCACAGTGAAGAAGAGGATTAACACTCCTACATTTATTTGCGCATTAGTGAAGAGCCAAAACTTTCAGAAATGTCCTTAAGTCTTTCCCAACCAAAGTGCTTAGCTGACCTTCTTTTGTCTGCTTGATCTAGAAGCGTCATGCCTCTGCTCATGGAGTGGTGATGTAGTGCAGAAAGATCTTCTCCGGGCATGACCAAGGTGGGAGTGTAGAGTATGACCAGTGAGCAGACTCCTCTCCAGTCTGGGACGAGTTGGATGTAGGCATGCTTGCTACATTGGCAGTAATAGTCCATTAAGGGCGAGGTGCCCAGTGCATATCATTATTATAGGCTATACTCCTGCAATTGCTATCCACCCTAATGGGTATCGTCCCCTTCACCCTAAAACACAAGGCATATATTGGTAGTTTCCTGACTACTTTTGGTTTCTCATTAACCTCTATCCATGTGTACCCTCGTGCCTTCGAGTTCCAGGTGTCTTGGAATTGTGTCAGTAGGGTGTCATACAACCCACACCCATGGGACCTGTTGCTACTTCTGTTCCCCAAATGTATGGCCCTGAAGGTGAACTGAACATTGTGGTTACACTTTTTGTTCATAAATACAACTTCAGGTACACTAAGGACTAGCATTGATACACAGGTTGGTACTTGCTGGACACAATATCGCACTGGGCTGAGGGCTTGGTGACTTCCAAGAAACACTTGTGGGGGGTGGTTTTAGGCCCTGTCTTTCAATACAGTGTCTGGCCTTTTTCTTGATCTTGTTTAGCTAGGAGTCGATCTCATTCTGCTCTGTCAGGATGTAAAGGGCTTCGGATATGATGTCATACTTGGTTAGGTTCACTGTGATCTCCTGTGATATTATTGTGTTGGACTGGATTTTGGCTCTTATTCGGCATAGGTACAAGTGTATTAGGCACAAAGTTTTGCTGAGTGGAGCCTCCTGACACAGGTAGAGTCTGTCTGTGCCTACAGCATGGGAATTCAATGAATAAACATAGCAGGGGTTGATAGATATTTGGCTCCCCACTGAGGTCATGCGCTGATACCAAGTGTTGTGTAGTAGTGCGCTTTGTAATGCACATGGGATGCTGTCATTGTGTGCGGTGAAGTTGTATCTCCCCGGGCTCACTCTGGACCACATTTCCTGGTGACCTTGGCTAAAACTGGACCTGTTCCTGTTCGGTGATACATAGCTGAAAAATCATCAAAACATATAGAGCAAAAGACAATACATACATGTATATTTTCAGTCAGGGTATGAAAGAGTCAACATAAGGTCTGGGGGGAATCCTGTGAGCACTCCTATCTACAAAGTGTTCGCAAAGTCCGGAGGAAGACCTACAGGCGCTTCTGTCCCCAAAGTGTTCACAGTTCACATTAGAAAAGTCTGTGATGGTTACTCCATTGGTGGTGGTGAAAGTGATAGGTCTGAACGAATGCACAAGAGGTGTATCCATGACCCCTTCCCTTTGATCTTGACAGCTGTAGCAGTTGAAAAGATTACTTTGAAGAGCCCTTCAAACTTGCTGTCTCTCCACCTGCGATGGAAGTTGTGTATTAGGACTTGGTTGCCAGGTTACGGGATGATGGAGGGTAAGTCAATGGAGGTGTGCACCGCTTTCCTTTGGGTAACCTGTTTGGAGAGGAATCTGCAAGCTTTGGTCAATTCAGAGAGATTATGTACATTTCATTACCTAGGGCCTCAGAGCTAGACTCTGCGCTTAGTTTGGTTCTGTTCTGAGGTATTGGTGTCCATATTGACCTATCACTGACTGGCTGAAGGGGGGATCAAGTGGTGGTCTCTGCTTGGGGTGTTTCTTAGAGTGAACACGGCTGGGGGCAAGCAATTAAGCCATTTCTTACCCATGGTGGTGCACAGTATGCTCAGCTTGACTTTTAGCGGGCTGTTGAGAGATTCACTATGCCATTGCTTTAGGGGTGGTATACTGAGACCAGTTTATGGGTTATGCCCATCAGGGTAGAGATGTTTTTCAACATTTCATTCATGGAATCCCACCCTTTGTCTGAATGGATGACCTCCTGTACACCCCCCCCCTCCCACCTGGGTAGGACTATTTGAACCAGAAACATAGCCGCAGCATTACCGTCACACTGTGTGTAGGGCCCGGCTTCTATCCAAAAAGAGGAGGGGCAGACCACCATAATTAGATATCGGTAAGTGACACACATGTCAATCACATCAATGAAATCTGTAGAGCCTGGAATGGCCCAGATGGTCTTGGGATAGATGTGGGTATGACCTTCAGTGAGGGTTTAGGCAAGTGCAGCTGACATACTGTGCACTCATTTAGATACGTTGAGATAATTTCTGCCGCATTGGGAATAAACCGGTCGAAAAGAGAATACTGTTCAAGACAATGTGTCATTGACACCGGATTCTGGCAAATAAAGGACCATGATACCTTCAAACAATGATAAGGGCCTACAAACCCAGCAGAAACCTGCAATCCAAAGGCAAAGCGCTAGTAAAGATTCCTAGAATCAAAAAGGCTAGGATGGGCGGTCGCTCTTTTAGATTTCTGGCTGCGAAACACTGGAATACACTGCCAGTTGAAATAAGAACAGAGCCCAGTGAAACGACTTTCCAGAGAAAGCTGAAGAGGTGGCTTTTTCCCACCAGTTTGTCAACATTTCTCCCATGACCTCCTGCTACAGGCTTAGTGGCGGAATGTTGAACCTGACTGATTCTCATCCCTGACTGTCTGCTATTTTTCGGCTACTGGCACGGGGACACACCGGCGGTGTAACCATAAATGTTATAAAACTAAAAACTGTTGGATAGTGAGCATGCTCTCTTTAGGGGTGTATGCCAGGAGGTGGAGATGGTTCATGGCTGTGTAGAATATGCTTTGGGTCATGTGTCCCTGTAGATGAGATTGTGGGGGTCTGTGTGCATCCCCTAGATTCACAGAGTACTTGCTCATGTGGGAGAGCCACTTCCTGTATTTCCCTAAAGTACAACCTGGCATTCTCAGTGTATAGCAGTTCTGGAGGTGGTGAGGAGTCCTCTGAAGGTTGGTTCTCAGCCTTCTGTACTGGTAACTCAAGGATTGCTCCTGTTGTCCCGAAGGTTGCCTCCTCTGCAGCCCAGAGGGCGAGTGCGTTGCCCCAGGGAATAAAGTCCTAGCCTCCTGTATGTGCGGTGCACTTGATGACTGCTGATAGTTTCAGAAGCATCAATGTGTTGATGAGGCATTTTAACAGATCCCTATGCATTACTAGTGTGCCGTCAAATTTGATGAAGCCTCTTCTCTTCCATCTGCTAATACTGGTGTGGGTGTGCAGACAGAATATTGAGTTGGAAATGTCGAACTACAGAAATATCGAGACCTAAATATCGTGAGTCAGAAATATCGACAGCAAGAATATCGTGGTCAAGAATATCGTTTTCAAGGTAAGAAATATTGTTTTAAAAAATATTGAAGTCGTTAATATCGTTTGCAATAATATAGTTGTTTAAAATATTGATTTTTTTATTAGTGTTATGAATTTTAGTATATGTTTTAAATGTATGTGAAGTGTTTTTTGTACAAGAATTGTTTATGTTTTTTAATTTATGTGTTACATTTTTAGTAGTTAGCAATTTTATTTTAATTACCTTTTGCGTTTTTTAGTTCTGTAGCGGGTTGTGGGTTTCTAGGGGAATAGGGTGGGAAGTAATTTAATTATAATAAATTAATGATTATTTTGTATTTATTAATATTTATTTAATTGAGATTTTATAGTTTTAATTGTAGTAAGTACTTTATGTTTAATTATTTAATAATTCATTCTTAATATTAATTAATTAATTGAAAATTGAATATGGAAATTGTGTAATTAATTTTAGGTGCGGGTTTGTGTGGTTAATAGGGGTATAAGGTGGGAAGTAATTTATGTCAACGGGAGCGCGCCTTTTATGACTGCAAGCGAGGGCTTGGTGAGCAGCTGGCACAAAAGAAAAGCAGTCTACAAATGGTGGGGTGTGCTAGCCCGGCGCACGCATGGCAATCTTAACTGATGATCATTCTTGAAGTAACACCTAAAACACCATCTGCAGACCTTCTAACATGTGTTACAACTTACAACACGTCAAGTAACACTGTGAAGAAGATAATAAATCGCAACTGGAGGATCTTAACCTCAAACACCTTACAATGGCCTAAACCTAGGTTTGCCAATAGAAGGACACGTAACCTGAAAGATCAGCTAGTACATACTAGGCCAGCCCCAGTTAAGAAAAAAGAAAACATAACAACACTCTGGAACATGAGTCCAATCACGGGCCATTACCCATGTGGGTCATGTGCCGTATGCAAGCTTACAACAGCCACGAAAAAACTTGATCTGTTACCGAACCTCACATGGACCCTGAGACATCACACGAACTGCAATACCAGCCACGTGGTATACATGATCACCTGCCCATGCCAAAAGAGATACATTGGTATGACATGCCGTAAAGTCAAGCTCCGCATAGGAGAACACAAGAGCAACGTGAACTGCAAGAGAGCAACAACAAAAATGAGTAAACATTACATTGAGCAAAACCACAATGCAGAAGATCTGAGGTGGGTAGTACTAGAAACACTGTCAGTAACAACAAACAATGCTGAACGCATCTTGTTCGAAAAAGAACAGCGCTGGGTACATCGCCTCAAAACAGATATTGAGGGATTGAATGATTTTATCCCATGGCACACACTGGCGTGACATCATGATTGAGAAAATATAAACAGATCACGCCAAATCATCACCCTCAAAAAGAATAATCTCAGTAATAAAATAAGTACTGAATAATAACCTGAGAGAAACAAAATATCACTCCACCATGATGACACTATATAATCATAGAAATGAGCCTTTGGAAATAAACCTCGTAATTTTTCATCCCTCCTACACCAAGCGAACACATTTATACAATTTCCAAACGTTTCGCTTACCCTGGAACCATTGATTTGTTTTAGAATTAATTATTGTTCTTTAACCACTAACATGGTCTATGCCAACTTATATCTTGCCCGATAGTCTTTTCTTTCTAACAATGAAGACCTTTGCCAACCGCTTTGCCAACCAGATGCAGGAAGGAGAGTCTCTCCTTAGTTTCTAACCCCAAGCAGCTAAAAACGACCGATACGCGGCCCCGCGTTAACCGGGACACGGCGATCAGAGTCAGCACAAGCAGTGCGTGATGAAGAACCGGTAAGCCCTTGCTACTCGCTACCACGAGACAGAAGACCAACGCGGTAAGAGCACCCAACTAATTAGCATTTAACCTTACAGGAACAGGTTTCTTGATCTCTGAAGTCCCGAGGAAGCTCATACAAGACATTGAGCAAGGTAATAGAGAGAACTTCTATACTCATACTAACCTGGGAATGTTAATCCTCACGAATTAGCGGATAAATCAATTGACTGTTTGTGTGTTTCAGAGGCTAATTGTACGTGCCGCTTTATTCATGATTCATATACACTACCGGTGTAAACTTTGACGCTTCCTAAAAAAGCGAACTATTTATTTACTTGTTAATGTCAACAGTTGTATATGCGCTTTGACATAAAATACGATAAACAATAGACTGCTCGTGCCATCAAACTAGAAGCGAAAAATACGAGCGCACAATACACGTAGAATGAGAACTAGGGGACTAATGTCATCTGATCCACTTAGTTAGTTATATCCCCATAAATACATTCATACCATCAGGAATGACCGACTGCTCTTCATACTATAACGTGTGTACTCTAAAACAATGACACTACAAAAGTGCTACCATAATCAAGATATTTAGTGATTCTCATGACTTTCCTCTTCTTGTAACCAACATGCCAGTCTCTCCTTGACTGCTAAGATTGTTTATAGCGCGTAAATTTGCTACTCTAAGTGCTTAATGGAAGCACGATAATCATTGTATTATTACTGTCACAGCCCCACCAATGATATAGGACGAATGGTCACTGTATTAATTATGCTGTAAAGAGGGTAGAACAATCACAATTCAATTTTGTTTAAATTACAGAGCCAACAACTCTTCGAAAGAAACAACATAATTGTGATTACTTGATCACACACCAAAAGGCGGCAGAACGGGCCCCCTTTTCACTTTTTGGTCCTGACGAAAGCCTCAAGAATACACGAGAAGGCTGAAACATGTCGACCTTATTCACAGACCTTAGCCACTGATGTAATAGACTATTAACTCTGTCTATAACTACATCACTTTCATTTTAATTTCCCATTCCACTCTTGTTCTCATTAAAATTCTTTTGTAGCTTTTAGAGTTGAGTAGGGAATTTTAACCTCACCACTTTTGAGCACTTTGCACATCCCTCCCCCTTTTTTTGATACCTGGACGCTACTGTAATATCAGTTGGTCTACCTCCAGGTGGAGGACAGCATACTAACAAAAAGAAACCCAATGAAGATGCTGTGAAAGTACACGAAGGCGGAGAATCAAGATACACCGCCACCGACCTGTGTACTCATATGAGGGTTTTCTTATACAGACTCCTAAGATCCTAGACCCTGATAGCACAGGACAAGTGATCCATTCTCCCAGAACTTGATTTTCTGCATTACCATTGGAAGCCGGATGGATCACTGCTTCTCATTCCCTCCCCATTGATATTTACAGAAACTATTTTTACGCCTAAAAGTACCTTCAGGCCACTCTGATCAGGAGTGGTGGGTGACTAGTCCACAATAAATAATAATACAAAAAAAGTACCTCCAGGCCACTAGTATCTATGAGTGCTGGGTGAATCTATTTGTAGACTTACAGCTTCTGTTTGCCATGCTCTGCTGTTCGTATTATTTATAAAAGAAAAGCTAATTGCATCATCTTACCCTTTCCCATGACTGCCAGAGGACGGATCGAGCCCACCGCAAGCCAGAGCTTTGCAATAAAGAGAGGTGCCTGCCGCACCTTTTTCTTCAGAAATGTGTACGGAGTGTGCTCGGGCAGCTGGAGCCTCCTGTCCCGAGGCTGCAGTCTTGGTATCCGCCGTGATCAGCTCCTGGCTGGCTCACCAAGTGTTGTCTGACTGACTAATTGACTGAAGAACTTATAAAGCGCACTTTTGCCGAGGCGTCTTGGTGCTGGGTGAGTGTGATCCAGGCAGCTAATTGATCTTCGGACATTGAAAACAGCCAGGTCTATCTGTTTCATAAATAAGGCCCTATTGGATAGTAACCTGATTGTCACGGGGAGAGAGTTCCATAAGATGGCAGCTTGATATGAAAAACCCTTTCCTCCCCATCTTGCTCTTTTTATTTCAGGGACACATACCAGTCCTGTGTTGGCAGACCTGAGACAGCGTTGGGGCTGGTATGCGGAAAATAGGGTTTGAATATCCACAGCCCCTTCTCCATACATTGCCTTATGCAATAGGCATAAGGCCTTTAAGATCACTCTCTGACTGACTGGAAGCCAGTGCAGCTGCTTAATCACCGCTGACGTTGGATGGTATTTAGATAAATCAAGCAGAACCCGAGCCGCGGCATTTCGAAGTGATTGAAGTTTTGTAATCTGTCCCTTATCAGCCCCTAAATACAGGGCATTACAATAGTCGACTCTGGACAAAACCAGAGCTCCGACCACTGTTTTCCTAAGTGACAAAGAAATAAATGTCAGGATTTTCCGCAGGACTTTTAATGTGAAAAAACATGAGGAAACTTGATTTATTTGTGAGGCAAGTTTGAGATCCTTGTCAAGCACAAAGCCTAGGTTCCTGGCCTTGGGCACGGGGACTGGGCAGTTGCAAGCCTCATGAGGCCACCAGGCCTGACTCCATACTGATGATTGTTGACCAAACTCTAGGACCTCGGTTTTTTCGGTGTTAATCTTTAGAAAGTTGGAGTTCATCCATGCCATCATGTCCGTGAGGCAGTTACGAAACCTGTTTGCTGTTAACTCCACACTTTGAGTCACTGACACCACTAATTGGGTGTCGTCAGCGTACGACACCAACTTAATACCAAGATCTTTGATTACTCATGCCAGAGGTCTGACATATAGGTTAAATAGTGTCGGGGACAAGGCCGAACCCTGTGGGACTCCACATGTTGTAAGCAGGCTCTGACTTTCAAAAAGGTGAGAAGCGAGGCTTGGCAATCAGGAACAGCTTAAGTTTAAGTTTAATTAAACAAATACAGTTGCGTGCTGAAATTCAAATTGCATTAGGTACATGGCATGCTTTATACTGTACAGCTGTGCAATAAAGAGCAGCTCATCCTCCTTTGGACTGGAAATACTGGTAGAGTGGGCCATAAATTATGTTAAATGCTTGATCCCAACCTGATAAAAGGGGTCATAAATATCAACTGGAGGTCGCATTCTGAGGTGGTCCAGGTGGCCTGGTGTGTCGTGTGTGTGTGTAATGTAGGGTGACGCTCACTAATAGGCATTGCTTGGGCTTTACCTGATGAATGAAACTGGCTGTTTGGTCTGGTATAATATCCTTGGGCAGAATGTAGGCCCTCTGCTGAGCCTTTGTTTGTGTTTATGAATGTGTACACCTGACTCGTTTCTTAGGCATTACATCCTTGGACCTTATGTGATTTGCTGCTGCAATCTTCCAGATGTGTTTGAGGCTGTTCCATATCTGGTGATTCCATCACATTGAGTGCTAGGGGCAGATAAGGGGCAGCTGTGTTATGCTGATCTAATAAATTGTGACTCTGAAACTGTAAACAATTTGTGGATTTGGGTAGCGCAGGCAACAGTTGTTCTGCAGTGTGCTGGCCTCCTTAAAGCGGGACCTTTTAATAAGTCTATCCGATGCTAACACTGCACTACTCATAATTGGGTGTTTTCTAGGAGAGTAATATTTAGCAGCTTTTGCCAAAGTAGTGCAGACTTGTGGCTCATCACATATTTAATAAATTAGTATTGAAAGGTCAAGGGTTAGATAATGTACATTGCCCCAGTAGCAGCTGGCGCAAATTTGGTTCCACATTTACAGATTAATAGATTGCACTGGTTTCTTTTCAATTTTGCCCCTAGTAAACATATAAACAATGACATCTGAAATGAATGAATAGTAAAACAAAATTACGTTTTAAATCGTAGTTCGGTTCAAAAGCATGGTGAGGAATTAGCTGCCTCTTCAAGTAAAAAGTTGCAATTATTTCAGTCATTAGTAGCTCACTTATAATTAAGTGTACTTTTATCTCCATAGTCCTGTGCGTACATTAATGACCTCACTGACACCACAATACCAATACTCAGTGAAGCTATTTTGCTACATTCCTGCATGTCATCTTGAGCAGATAACACTACTCGTTTGTATCAGTTGCATTTATTTTGCACAACGAAGGGTGTTTTTCTAATCCAATTCAAACACTGCTGGTTTGGAGATTGTGTCATAGGGCCCTACTTGCAATTAATGTATGCTATTGGCCCCACAGTGGTTGAGCTGAAAGTCATTCTACGACTCAGAGACTAGCTATACTAAGAATGGATTCACCAAAAGTGGTTATAAATCGAATACTAACTTTTTTCCAAATCAATTCTGATTTTCCAAATGACCCATGAACTAGTATGTGGTTTGTAATCCAACCTACCCCACACCCCATGAATATTAATGAGATTGGTGGGAGATTGTGACTCACCCCAATTGGAGGATATCACGGAGATGATGGCCTGCTAGGAACAGCAGACCCACATGGTTGTGATCACCTGTAAATAAAGTATTTTTTTTTAAATGCAGCTTCTTTTCCTTAAAGGAAATGGGGCTGCGCTTAAAAATAAAACGTTATGGGTTTTTTTAGGTCATGATTGAGAGTTAGCAGTGGTCTCATGGACTACTGATTACTCCTCAACACACTTTTATAAACATTCACAAAGGGGAAAGCGTCCCAAGGGGACCGATTCCCTTTTTTAGTGAATGAACTACGCCTTCTTTGTGATACTGATTAATTGCAATTTGGAAGGGACGCCCTAAATACACCCCTTCCATATTGAAATTCAGTATCCTTTTCTAAATCAATTTTGTGATTTGCTAAGTCTCTAAACAGCTTTAGTGGACACCAAAAAGCAATTTTGAGGTTGCAAACCCTCTAAGTTTACAAACTGCAGGGTTTGCAACTGGGAAATGGCTTCGTACATCTGGCCCAAGGCTTAGTGTTCTCTGGAAGTGTGGGAGAGCTGGCCACAATTTCATTTCCACTTCTATTCAAAAACTGGAAGTGCATACTATTGTGATGGAGCAGCACTGCGGGCTAGTACAGGCACGAAGGGTTAATGCCACAGATATTGAAAAAAAACCATAGAAAGGTAACACGCGACGAGCAGATGAATAAAAGAAGTATTCTCAGAAATCGGCAGTTTCAGTATTTCCAGTTCATTTTAGTCGCCATTTTTGAAAGGTGAGCGAGCATTAATGCCTGGTTTGTGCTTCCAGTGCACCAGCTTCAGGAGCCAGGCTGTCTCACTGCGCCCCCAATCATTCAACACAATGCTGCCTTTTGTCCTCCCAGGACAAGCTACTCAACAGGTGATAAAGTGCAGATTAGGGAGACACTTCAGAGTGTTACTAATTAAAGACTTGAAATCCACCAGCTAGAAATTCTTTACAACAATTAATGAGCAATCTGAGGCGCAGAATTCGCCAAACCGTCTATCTTGGCCTGTGAGCCATGCCAGCCACAAACAGAGGTCTGGCAAACCAGCTTTCAAAGGAAAACAGGAGGCCGCATCCAAATGACATTGGTACAAGTTTAGTGGACGGGCTTGATTCTGATCGGGACTTCACAGAAGAATCAGTGGCATTGCAAGTGTACCCAGGGCCCTAAAGCAAGCACGGAAATTAGGCCCCTATGCTGTGGTTTGATAGTAGAAATCAGGACCACTGTTCGGTGTGAAATGGGCCTAGGTCCTCGTGCCAGTGTGCATCAGCTCCACCGTGATAGCGGTCCCCATGAGTAGAATGGCGGAGGAGGGGTGACTGCTTACCAGTCTCGGGACTCAAGCTGTGCCCTAAGGTAGTGGGTTCTGTCATGAAGTAACTTTGATTTACAAACACTGGTGTGTGATTTAGGAACATCAGGTATCTGTCCATGCAAGGGGTGCATTGTGGCTTGCAGGGTTTGGATTGACAGGTCTTTGGCGACTACGAGAACCCCTCGAAGAGCGAGGGGCGGGAGTTTTGAGAACGTCTAATCTAGATGCCTCCCGGCTAAAACAAAACTTTTGTTTTCAGAAAATATTTACCACCAGTTTTTCATGTTTCCTGCTACTTATTCTGACAGGTCTGCTATGAAAACATGTGCATAAATTTAGGATATCTCGAATTCTGTATCCACACAAATTTTACCAGATAATGCCAGGAGATATTTCTGTATGAAAAATATCACACTATTCCCCATTCAACACTTCGTATGGGGTAGTAAGCGCTATGTAAATTAAATTTCAGGCTGTGAAACTTGCAATGGAAAGGTAATACTCTGAGAAAAAATCAACCTATAGTGTCGGTACTTACTAGAGCATTACCTTTGAAAATGCAGAGGCACTCAGAAGGAGGCTCGAAAGGTTTTTGGTGGACTTTGCTCTTTTTCCACATCATTATGTTTTTTAATGTTTGTGTTGAGTGTGTGTGTTCCTGGATGTTTGCATTGTTTTGTGTAACCGTTGTTTTCTTGTTAATGCCCGTGCAACATTCCTGATTGTGTTTGTACCGTAATGAAATGAGATCTGCCTGCGTGAGACAAGCCACGTCTTCTGCTATCACCGAGGGTTCTCCTACCCCAGGGGTACTTGCACTCAGGCAGTTATGCAAGGTTGGGTGAATTTAGTGGCACAGAAAAGGTAACCGATGCAGGGTTTGGTCGCTGCGCTCTTGCTCCCACCACCAGGGGACCTACCAGGGGGGACTTTTCAGTGTTCAAATAAGCTTCCGAGCCTTCCACTATGCTCACATGCTCATTTCCAGGCTTTTGGAAGCCATTTTGGAAATTCAAGTTCATTTCCGATTAATGTTGGATTTTGTGGAAGCCAGTCTGATTTTGTTAAAAACTCCAATCTCTAGAATTCCCTGCTCGCAACTCCGTCTACAACGCAGCAGGCCAGGATTGAGTGGATGGATTTGACACACCTGGGGCTGGCAGGTGGTAGCCAGCTCACTCCTGATTCGTGTGATTATAATGAGCTCTTGTAAACCCTTCAGTCCAGCATTGGTCATTGAAGCAGTGTTCCTGTCTGACTGACCCCTTGTTTCCAGAGTGCTGAAGCTCTAGTTAATCCTTCTTTTCTGAAGATTCCGGATTTCTTGTCCCTTGAATCCTGCCTGAACTATAGTTTATCCCTTGTTTTCTGAAGATTCGTAACCTCCCAAATCAAGAGAGGTCCACTTGCCGAATATTAGAGTCAGGCACAATCACACTCTGACAACACAGCATTCAAGATACCAGCTGCAATGAAGTATTCAGAGCAGTGAAGTGGAGAGAGCCTTGCACAACAACTTGGGTTGGGACTGTACTGAAACTGAGGCTCCAACCCAGTGTTAAAGAGCAGACCTCGTGGGCCCCTAGAAATCAGCTTGGAAGTGGAGCTTTCCTGGGCATTAAGGTGTGTACATAGAGGGATAAGCTGTATTTTCCCATAGCTCTTGGGCCCACATAGACCAACTATACCCCTGGGCACATGTAGAGATCAGCGGAGCCACGACTAAAGAAGGGGGATGTAGTAGACTGGTTACAGGTGGGAGGTACCTTCCCCCAGATTTACCATCTGTTGGACGAATACCAGGGACTGCTCGGACTGCACTGTCCGGAGTGTCATCAGCATGCGCAGCACAATGGTATGGTAGTGGGAGATGTGGCATCTCTGCCCAGACGGCCTCCATGCTGAGACCCATGAGGACTGCACCTAATTACAGCTATGGAGTGCTGCCACATAGAAGCACTAGAATGGGCAATGCTCACTGGGAAGGCCCCTGGTAACCACTAGACGGATTACTGCAAAATGCTTCATGAGATGAGAACGGTGATTTCGCTGTCTCTGGCAAACCCTGGAACCCAGGGCCCAGACGAAGATGAAACAGCAGTCCTGGGATTCCACAGGTTCCAGAGGGAGCCTCACACACCTTTGAGACTAATGGGCTAGCCAAAAGCCGGGTACACCAAGAATGGCTACATCCAAGGGAAAAAATGATTATAACCTGAGAGACATGCTCAGACGATCTGCAAATGCGGCCTCCCAAAGAAGACCCAACCACAGAGAGGGGTTCGTTTGCTGAGGACCAATGGGATGAGGCCATAACCGTCACAAGGGTGTTAGTGGCTTTCCTTTTTGATCCCTCCCACAACGACCTTCAAATGGTTAAACGTGATTGCCCACAAAAACTGTATGAAGTGAAATAAGACCTGGAGACAGTCGGCAACAGGGTGTGAACATTGGAGGATAATGAAAATGCATGAGGCAACAAACTAGAATATCTACAGTAAGAAGTACAATGACTCCAGGGACAGCTCTCCAGGTGCATGCTGAAGAGTTACAACATCGCCAACTCAGGAATAATTTTCAAATAAGGGGAGTTCCAGCTTCATGAATGCTCTATTTCTCCAGATCCGAGCCCCAGACACAGAGAGCAACATATCATGGGACAGAATCCATAGAATGGGTCGCCCTATGGAGAATATCAGACGCCAGATATACTAGTGTGTGTTCATGATTTTCAGCTCAAAGAGACTATAATGCATAGGGCTGGCAGTCTTTAAGCCCTCACGGTCCAAGACCATAACTTGCATTCTTTCAGGACCGATCCCATGCTCCAGAGAAGCAGAGAGTTAAAACCCATCATTGAGCACCTCAATAGTAAAGACATTACCTATAGCAGAGGCCATCCATTCTGCATTATATTCCATTAGACAAGCTGTTCCAGATTAAATTACTCGTAGAGGCCTCTTCGGTCCTTGACATTCCATAGGATACCCTGTAAGCTTCACCATGGTGATCCTGATAGACCATGGATAGATACACTTATCAATGGCAGCAGGGCACGAGATCATCAAAGGTCCTGCATCTTGACCCCGATAAAATTGCATGAGAGAGACACTTTTCACCCTGAGAGAGACAGGCAGTCTTTGATAGACTTACTGAGGAGCAGGCCACCAGACATGGACACAGAATGGCCACTTCACCTATCCTTGTACTGTAGGAGATGGGGTATACGGTCAAGGGGCTGAGGCCCCTTGCCTCATTATGAAAAGATTGGGGGCATAGAAGGAGAACTGTTTCTGGATAGCGAATAATAGACTAGCACCTGCGCTTTGGGAACATTTTGGGTTATTAAGTAAACCTACAAAAATTACAGGCTCTCAAACTCACTGTGCCTCTGCAGCACATATAGAAAGAGGTAAAAGTGAGGAGAAATAAAAACAAATTGTCCTCGGTGCACCACTCCTATGCTTCCCCTGAGGAGGTATAGGATTCTGACACATTCCCAGCTTTACAACTTTTTGTAAATCTGAGAATTTGCCAGATTCCATGAATGTTGCATGGGAACACCCACAGCAAAACCCATGGAACGCTCCTTTCACGCAGAGGAATGCAAGAAAGGGGCTAATATTTACAAGGCCATGAAAAGTCACCCAGGGTGACTTTATGTGTCCTTGTAAACATGAGTAGGCACAAAGCAACGCCGGTGCATCAAATAGTGATGCACCGGCAGTGCAATGGCCTTGTAAATGAGGCCCTTAGTGCGTACGACACTTTCCCTAACTAGGATTGTGGTTCTTGCTTGACAGGGTCCAAAACTCTGCCAACCAGAAATCCAATTTCTGTCATTGCTGTTCAGTGGTTAGGATAGGACTTGTATTTGTGCATTACATACAGTGATTAGTGTACTATACTTCCATATCTCTGACCGTTACATACCAAAATTCTGTTCTTCTTTTCTCTTTGGCAGTTGTTTTTGAGTTTTTGCAACAGTCATGTCTCAATCTAGAGAGCCAACAGCTGTACCTACAGTAGGAGAGTTTGAGCAGGAAAAGTTGGAAATCTACAACGTGGCCCAGCTCAAAGGTTACTGCCGGGATTTCAAATGTTTTTTTAAGGCCTCACTAAAAATGAGGAGCTCCAATAGACGCCGAGGGTCTGTTTAGCAGCCAGGGATGCAGCTGGGTACCCAGAGGAGGGAGATGATGTTGTGGATCATGAGGAATAGAGTCTGCATTTGGATTGGCAGGAGTAACCAACACTGCCAGTGGGGAGAGGGGCAGTCTGAATGGAGGAAGGGCTCCCTCCAGAGCAAGCAGCAGTGTTTTATCTAAAAGCCTGTCCCCAGTGGAGTTGTAGGACAGGTGGGAAGAAAGGAAGCTCAAGTTGGAACTTGAAAAACTAAACTTGGATATGGCCATGGAGGAGAAGAAAATGATTTTAGCTCAGGAGCTGAGCTTGAGAGAGCTGGATTTGGAAGCCAAGAGGGCTGAGTTCAGCACAGATGGTGGCAGCATGTCTTCAGTGTCCTCTGAGAAAAGAGTACACATACTCAAAGGTCTAGTGCCTGATTATGGAGTGGGAGACAATATAGATCAGTGGTTTCAGGCCTACAAGACAGCTTTACAAATGCACAAGATCCCCGAGGAGGATTGAGGGAAGTTCGTGGAAGCATGTCCCAACTGAGGGGAGGGACACCTTACTACCCTAAAGGTGTGTGACAGGATGAGGTACCCAACATGAAAGAGGGCCTTATCAGGAAATATGGTTTGACCCCAGAGAAGAACAGCGAGAAGTTTAGAGACAGTGTGAAACTTTCCCCACAGATCTGGGTGGACTGTGTTGATTCTTTTTGCAATGCAATGGATGGCTAGGCTAAGGGCAGTGATGTGACAGATTATCAAGGGCTGTACAGTTCATTTGCACAAGAGTACATGTTTAGTCTTTGTTTTACATAGCTGCACCAGCGCTTGATTGATAGCAAGCTCTCTGACCTCAGGAAACTTGCTAGAGAGGCGGCCTACCGGGTCAGAACCAGGGTCCACAAACAGGTATCTGGGGGATATCCAGCCAAGGGCAGGCAGGGTCCCCAGCAGAAGGAGGGAAGGGAACAAAAACAAAAGTAAGGAGTTCTCTAAAGGGCCCCAAACTAGTTCACAGGGTCAGGTTTCCCAACGCCCTACTGAAAAGAAGTGGTGGTTCCCTACATGTAAGCCTGCAGGCAAGGGACCCCTGATGTGTTTTGAATGTATTCAGAAAGGATACTTCAAGGGGGATTCAAAGTATCCTAAGTTGGCACTTCCCCCCAATGGTGGGCAGTCAAAGGGGGTGGCTAGTGTAGCGCTTGCGGAGGTGTTGGTTCCAGCTAGTGGTGGAGATACAGCTAGGTTACCCTAGTGTCCCTGGGTGACTTTGAAATGGTACAGAGAACCCTCATGCCTGATAATACTATGAAGTATAGGCAGTGGGTTACCATTAATGGCTAAAGGGTGGAGGCTCTGGAAGACACAGGAGCCAGCATAACAATTGTCTGATGTCATCTGGTAACTCAGAGCAGGTAGTGACTAGTGTGGTCCACTAAGTTGTTGCTGTAGGCAACCGATAGAGTCAATATTTAGTGGCTCAGGATCCCTTTGAATAGGGATGGTGTCAGGTTCATTTAGGGTAGCTTTGAGTCCGTCCGTGCCTGTTGATTGTCTGCTGGGCAATGAAGTGGAGAATACCGCCTGGGATGAGGTGGAGTTCAGATCACACTTGGAGATGTTGAGGTTGCCTAAGTGGGTGGCCCTGCCCACACGGCCAATAGCAGCACGTGAGGGTGATCAGACGGAATTGGGGCCTGAAAAGGTGATCCGGGTGCTTGCCAAGAAGAGGAAGGGAAAGGGGCATGGGAAACCCAATGCTCAAATTCCCACGGTTTGGGAGGAGGCTAACCCTGAGGGGAATGCCCCGAAACCTACAGGGGAAGAAGTGGCCGAACTGAGGAGCCTTACAGAGCTGACCCATTGGCAGCAGGACAGAGGTCTCTCTAGGGAGGAGTTTTGCGCGGTGCAGAAGGAGTGCCCTACCCTTGTGGGTCTTCAGCAGCAGGCCCAGGTCCAGGCAGCTGGTGATGCCTCCGGACAACACCTGATTTATTGGGAGAATGGTCTCCTGTATAGTGAGCCTAAGGTTCCTGAGCCTGGTTCAGCCCATGTGCTGGTGGTATCCCAGATCTTCAGAACCTTCCTTTTGGATTTGGCTCAAGATATGCAGGTCATTTGGGGCAAGGCAAGACCTTTGACCAATGTTTCTTTTTTTGTTGTTGTCATCATTAGCCTCAGATTTGCCTTTCACGCTACTCCGTCCATATCCGTCCTTTATCTTGGAGTGAGAGCAAAAGAGCAAGGTTCTGATAATCGTCTTATTTATCAAGAGACCTTTCCACTGCACTTCATAAAGCCAGGCTTCCTGTCTTTCAACTCTCTCATCCAACAACAGTTTCTTCGGAACCGACCCTCCATGAGAGATATGAGAAGATTTAGGATTGGCTTGTGCATTTTTCCAAGGCCTGCTTTTTAGGCATAATGATTGGACCGCCCGACCTACCTCTCCAGCCATTCCACTACCGGGTGCCAAAAGGCATACCTTCTCCTATCGAAGGAGGTTGCGTCCAAATTTAAATTATAGCTCAGTGATGATTTCCACTCTATATACGTAGGAGAAAGGAGGCTGGTCCACTTTTTACATAACTCTCTTCTCGCCAACAGCATAGCATAAAATATTAATTTCTGTTCATCCCCAACTACCTCACTATCCACCCCATAAAATATTAGGAGAGGACTTACCTGAATCTGTTTCTTCAGAATTTCAGCCAAAGCTCTACACACCTCTCCCCAAAATAACTGAATTTCTGGGCACCCTATGAACATATGAATATCATTCGCCAACTTCAGACCGCATTTGGTGCACGCTATCTCGCCTCTGTTCCCAACCTTCAATAGCTTATTCGGAGTCCCATAAACTCTATAGATAGAAAAAAGGTGGTTTCTCTTTAAAGAGGCTGGTTAGATCATTTTATAAAGTGTAGTAAAGGATACTTGCCATAATTTCTCCAATGTTGCTCCTGGCAAGTCCCTCTCCCATAGGTTTTGTGGTTGGGTGAACTCCCCTCCATCTCTTGCATCATTCGCCAGTACCAATGTGAAATTTCCTTCCTACTGGGGTCGTCCAGAATCAGCATTTCCTCAAGTTCGTTGGCTCCTCCTATCTTATTTTCTGATGCTTGGACCCAATTTTGGAATTGAAGATATTTAAATCTTGAAACACTATGGCTTATTTTGCTTTGAACACTCTCCCATGAAAATCATCCTTTTTCCTTCCAATAGATCCTCCTATCTTTCCACTCCAGCTCTCCTTAAAGCCCCGGCAAGATTGTCCTTTGTCCATTCCGGTGAGCCGGGCGAGTCCCAAATAGGAGCCATGTTACTATAATACATCTACTTCAATCTCCTTCTAATCCTGCACCAAGTTTCTGCCACTCCTCTGAGAATCTTCAGCCTAACTTTTTTTAAGTATCTGGGATCTGCATATTTCACCATAAATCCTGAGGCCCCTCTTACTACCTCTTTTAGCAGTCCCATGAACAGCTTGCCAATTTCTGAATCTGATGCCCTATCCAGGAGCATCCTATTATTCTTAAGCTGGAATACCCATGCGTATAGTTGCAAATCTGGCAGTCAGGCCTCCTTTCTCTTTCCTCCTCCGCAGCTTTTTCCACAATAGTCGGGGACCTTTTGCTGCACTGATGAAAGACCCAAGCTTCCCCTGCAGCTTCATAAGCCCTGCTTCTTTAAATGGCAAAGGTATGGCAAAAAAAGGAAGGTCAACTTTGGTAATAAAAACATTTTTACTAAATTCACTCTACCAAAGATAGTCAGGGGTAAATGCTTCCAAATTGACAATAATTCACAGATTTCTTTTTTTGCCCTGTTAAAATTAGTTTCGCTAGTTTTTTGATATCTTGAGTTACTCTCACTCCCAAATATCTCATTTCAGTTGTAATTATTTCTACCCCTCCACCTAGGTTCCATACCATAATCTCTGATTTATCTCTGTTTATTTCGTACTCTGATACTTTCCCAAAATCTTCTGCAATTTTTACTACATGCTTCATTGTGTTCTCCAGATCTGCCGTATATATCAGCAGCTCAACTGGAGGGTATTTAAGAAAGGACAATTTGCAAGCGGTGAAATTAATCACATGAGGGCAGGGGAAAAAAGGAGGGGAGACCACAGCATAGGGGTGAGGTAGAGAAAGTAAAATTCTATACAATTCTGTAAGTAGTTAGGAAGCACTACAGTACATATATTTCTACAATTACCATAACACACAAGGTGGGCACTGGACGTGCTGGTGAAAAGTGGACGGCGCAGTGACACAAGGGTGCAAACAACAGCGTGAACAGCGAGATAGAGAAGAATTAACGTGGTCAAAAAACAATGCAGATATATACAATTTGTATGTACAAAATTATTTAGATAATTTAATTGACCACAGGAGTGCCTGAGTTCTAGGCTGTGTAGTCGACGGCGTTTCAACGTGGATGATTTCAGGTCATCATCAGGACATAGGTCATTAAATTGAAGGCAGTGCTTCTAAGGAAAAGAAGGGGAGAGAAGGGGGTCAGAAACAGAGTGGTCCAGGGGACAAGGATAGCGGAAGTATTGATTAGAGAGCAAGGTAAAAATATCTGGTAGAAACAAGAGACGTCAAGTAAGGTAGTAGATCATTAGAGTAGAAGACGCTGTGTAATTCTGTGGCCAGAAATAAGGGGGGGTAGTTATAAGAGGAGGAAGCACCTGAATGATAAAAGCCGGTAATTAAATTGGTCGAATAATTACCCGGTAGGGAAATCCAAGGGGAGGAGGGGAGCACGTGTTGGCGGACGGCCAAAGGCTTATGAATAAATCAGTGGCGTCGGTCTGAAGGGACAGGGGCTGGGCGCTTAGCGGAAGGGAAGTATCTGAAAAGAAACGGGCAGTAAAAATAATGGCAACGCAGCAGTAATAAAGGACGGTAAAGTGCGTGGCAATAAGGGCAGGGAGTAAAAGGGACTTACTATGAAAGGTGTCCCAGGAGGGGAGTGGTGAGTAAATCCATCAGATCCTGGAGAGTAAATCAATCCACAGGAGAGGAACGAAGCCTCTATGAACCAGGCGATAAGTACAGCGTCTGATGCAGCAGCACATGGGACGCAAGGGGATAGAAAAGGGTCCGGAAGTGGGGCACGTGACCAGCGGTCGCGAGGAAAGATAAACTAGAGCGGGGAAGGAGTAGTATAGGTAGGGTGCCCCGGGGGGGGGGGGGGGGGGGGTCGCAAAGTACAGACAGAAAGTGCGTTCCGAGTTCGCAGAAGCACTAGGAGGGTAGAAAGGAGAAAGGAAAGAAACTAGTAGAAAGGGGGGGGGGTGGGATTGTGACTACCATAAATGTGTAATACGTAAGTAAATTTACAGTAAAATAATGAGGTACACATTGAGGTAAACACTCAACGGATAATTACAGTCAATATTTCACTCAGTAGGCTGTTTGGCAAACGAAGGTGTCATGTATGCATGCCTGAGTCCAAAGTCACTGGCAACAATAAACAATGAGCAAGAAAATTATATTTCACTTTACAATGATGCAACCCATTTAACAGAGAAGTTGTGCAAGGGGAGAGAGGAACGAGAGGTAGTTAGGGTATGAAGTCAAGCAATGAGAGGCAGTAAAGGAATGAGGTAGGCCCGAATAAGGCAGTGTACACAAAACAAGGTAGGCAAGGAATACATCCGAATTAACAAATTATTGGCATAACTGTAGCAAGCAATGCTGGGTCAATTCAATTCAAATAGCTTTATTTCGATAAACAAATATCATAAAAGCAGGGTTATCATAAAAACAGTAAAAAATAAAACAATTATATACAATAGATCCAAGAACAGTTTAGAAAGATGTAATTGTTTTGTTAGTAAAATAACAATTTTATACTAATACCCAGAAAAATACCATTTATATACTTAATAATTTTTAGCAGACTGTAATAAATAAATTTGATTAAAAAGAGAATTAAAAAAAACATACTTCATATACAGCTATTTGATGTCGTTTAAAAGAATAAGAATATGGGAAAAACCAACATAGGGGGCACAATTACAATTCCAATTTCATTTTACACCTCCCTGCACAAGAGTTTGGATCTAATAACCCAAATACAACCAAGATACTTCGCCACGCCGCATACAAAAAAACCTCTAGGGTCTGATTTCAAGATCCGCAGGGCAGTAGTGTGAGCTGTAGTGCCCAGTTGTCTACAAATTGGTTTGAGCCACTTTAATCTAGCCCTTGAGTATGCTGGACACACAAACATGAGGTGAGCCACACTCTCTTTTGGTGCCTCGCAGCAAGGGCAGTCCGCGATTGTCTGGCGCGGGGGGCTCCATTTTGCAGTAAGCTCACGTACCAGAAGAGAGCCCACTCTAAACTGTATGTAGAGTGCCCTATCTCTTGGGATTTGGATAAAATCAAGGTACGGCTCTAGAAAAATATGTTCTTTAAACTGGTAGAATTCATCTGCCATCCTCCCCAGATTTGGATTTCTAAATTCCTGCATATCAACCCAAAGCCAGTATGCTTTTTTAAGCTCATCCTTACTGGGCGGGTTCTGGCCTTCCCAACAGCTTCTAAGACCCAAAGTGAGCACAAGTTTCTTGACGTTATTGAGCCAGCTAACCCTATGGTTAAAATCCAGGCCAATTACCTCCTTGAGTGCGGTGGTATAGCTAGCAAGTTCAGGGGTTCGTAACAAGCGAGCCCAAAAAAGCAATGGCCTTAGCCTAGCAATGTCTTTAAAAGAACGTCTTCCCATATCGCTCATCAGAGGCTTGAGCGGGACATTACAGGGGAGGCTCACAAGCTCTCTCAAGAACTTAAGTTCCGAACTGCTGATCTCTTGCATATTGTTAAACCCCCAAAGTTCTGCACCATACAGGGCGAAACTTACTGCCCTTGCTGCATAGATCGTGAGTGCTGGGGCAACAGGTCTGCTACATGAGTGACGATGTTCCCTGCCTATTGCCCCAGTCACACGCCTATGATTCAAAAGCATCTTATTAATATGGGGTTTCCATTGCATTGTATCGGAGAGGCGAATACCCAAATAGTCAAAAGTGCTAACTCTTTCTAGAGATGTTCCACCCAAGGAAAAGATGTGCCTAAAGGGCTTATAGGGGTTGAATGTCATTAGTTTGGTCTTTGTGGTGTTAATAGTCAACCCTCTTAATGAACAAAAAAGATGATACCTATCTTAGAGCTTCTGCAACCCGACCGGGGTCTTAGAGATCAACAAGGTATCGTCGGCGAAGAGGAGTGTAGGTATCCTATCTCCTGCCAGGGCCGGGGCATCAGATGGAATTTCCTGAAGAAAACTAACCACCCCATTCACATATAAAGAGAACAGGGTGGGGGCCATAACACAGTCCTGGCGTACTCCTCTATTCACTGAGATTCTTTCAGTTTTCTGTTCTTGTGACCACCATCTCACTTGGGCATAATTGTCCTCGTGCAGTCGGACAAGCAGATTCAAAATAAACACAGGCATACCCATCTCAGCCAAAACTTTCCATAGTTGGTCCCGAGGGACCAAATCAAAGGCTGTCTTTAGATCGATGAAGGCAAGATAGAGACTGCCTCCACCTATCACGACTACCTTCCAGTAAATAAGAAGGAGCCTAAACACCTGGTCCATTGTTCCAGTTTTGGACCTAAAACCCGCCTGATATTGGGAAAGAATGATCTCATCCTCGGCCCAAGAGTGAATCCTCTGGAGTAATACCCTGCCAACTACTTTTTGGATAGCATCTATCAGGCTAATTGGTCGATAGTTGGCAGGGTCCTCCCTGGCCCCCTTCTTGAAGATAGGCACCACTTCAGCTCCCTTCCATGACTCTGGTATGGGGCAGCCATTAGCAATAGAGTTGATTAGGAGCATGATATGCTTCGCCCAGTTACTGAGACTTGCACAGAATAAGTCCCCTGGGAGACCATCCGGTCCCGGGGCTTTTGAAGGTGTTATTTTATTAATTGCTGCTGTCACTTCATTTAAATTAAAATAATCTGTAATACTAGGAGTTGGGCAAGTAATTAACTTGACACAGGCTCCTCCCTTGTGTGTTGTAACTGTCCCAGTGTATAGATTCCTAAAGCGATCAAACCAGTCTAGGCTGGATATATGGTTGGGATTTACATCTGGATCATTCCTATTAGCCCCCCTAACAAGATTCCAGAAAGAGTAGGCATTGTTTTCCAGACTCGCGTCTTTTAGGTTCTGCCAATGCGATTCGTCCCAATCTAGTTTTGCACGTCGCAGCGTCGCCTTGTACTCCTTCCTAGCACATTGGACGTGGGAGATATTTTTACTTTTAATAGCTATGACTAAAGCCTTCCTTTTCTGTCTGCAAATTTTTGAGAACCAGGCATGACTGCTTTTTGGGCAAGCTTTTGCAGATCTGTGGTTAGCAGTAGTCATGAACAGGGATCCCAGCCGTTCTACCATTCTTGTGTAGACATCTAGCACTTTCTGTGGGGCATCAAGTTAAGGGATGCTTCTTGTAGGTCTATTAGATTTTCAACTAGTAGGTGATTCATTTCAGCCGTCTTGACCTCATTAACGACTACTTTAGACCACTTAAGATGTCTCCTACTATTTGAGGGAACTATTTCCTTGGTCATCAGGTTATTAAATGCCTCAGAGACTGAGCCAGGAGAGGACCAAAGGAGTTTAGTACTCAGACAAAGAGGATTGTGGTCTCTGTCGATGGATGGGACAACTTCCATATCAATTATACTTCTCCACAGTCTTATATCTATTAAAATATAGTCAATGCGGGATGGGCAACTAATTCTATTGTACGTGCAAGCCCCACCAGGATCTGATATTGTTCTGCCATTTGCAGCCCTTAGCCCATATTCCAAGACAAGTGCATTCAGCTGTATTGCAACCCGTGACCATTTTTTGATGGGGGTAATACTTAGGGGGGGAATACCCCACCTAGTATCATCCTCCTCCAGCCCCATCATGTCTCCCGAACTGAGGGGTTCGAACGTACAGTTAAGATCTCCCGCTATCATAAGGAGCGAGTCGGGGTGGCATTTAGACAGCTCTTGCTCCAAAGAAGATACAATAGGTGAAGAGGTACCCCCTTTTGTCCCTCTCACGTACACATTAAACAGTTCAAGAGGTGTGGCTCCTTCCTTCCCACTTATAGTAAGTCTCATTATATCAGGGCTTGCACAATTATGATCGATGATTCTATAACCCAAAGCAATATTAACCCAGGCCATCAGGTCTCCTGAGGGACGGCCTTTCCCCAGGGAGACAGCTGGCAGAAAGAAGCAAGTATACCCAGATTTATAGAGGGGAACTAAGCTCCAGGTTTCCTGGAAGAGGCAGATGTCTTGGCCTTCTATTAGCCTGTTCCAGTCGGGTAAAAGCAGCTACCTACCAAGACCAGCTATATTCCAGGAGATAATCTTGAGCTGCGGATGTGGAATTACAAGGGCCGCCTCATATGAGGGTGTCACTTGGGGTTGCAATGATGGATCAGATCTAACAACAGAGGTTACCCTGTTTTGTTCTATAAGCTGGTTCCTCAGATTGTCAATATTACAATCAATATTAAAGTTATTAAAAGAATTTGTCGACAATTGACCAGGAACACTTAAGGGGTATGTGTAGAGAGTTTTTAAATTACTATTATAACAAGTCTCTATAGGCTCAGAGTAAGGGACAGGGGCTGTTCTCAGTCAGTCATTGACATCCAATAGAGATCCTCCCTCAACACTCTGCTCTGCTACTTTGCCCTTGGCCCCCGTATCAGTGGACATTGGAAAATTTCTAAATTGGATGACTGAGGACCCTGGAGGACATGTCCGAAATTCGAACGCCAACAAATTTGCCGCCAGATCAGGCTTTGTCAAGGTAAGTTCAATATAGTAAAGGGAACGGTTATGAATTGTACATCGCCGAGCCCTGACTACATCATCCCATATCAGCGACCGACAGCCCCTGACATGGCGGATCCAATGTATAGTCTTATTTTTTAAGGAGTCTTCATTTTCACGGTCATCGCGTGAAGTAAGCTTCGGGGCATTGACCATATAAACTGTACGCGTCTGTTCAGAGGGGTAGTTCAAAACATTTTCTAAATGCGGATGATCTTTAGGGCGCTGACAGGGATCTGCTGGTATATGAAAAGATCTAGCATTTGTCGTAATAGATTGGAGAGGCAAATGTGCTGCCTGATCAATAAACAGAGGGATTTGAGAAGGAGCTGTCTGTTGGTAATGGGGGTCTTAATAGCAAGTGATTTAAGGCAGGAAAGAGAGCCATGATGTGCAGGGGGTCGTTCATTTTGTGCATTTATGTGTGCCCTGTGGGGGTATGGGATAGATGTTTTATTTGTAACCAGCTTGCGAGAGATGTCACTTGTGGCTATTAATTTAACTACTGCCACTAGCTCCTTAATCATCACCCTCATTGCACCAATTTCTAGCCTAAGATCATTGACAATCTGCAAAGGGTCTTCAAGTGCTAGGGCACCAGTCCCTCCTGGCTTAGACAAACCTGCAAGGACATTAGAGCCTAAGATTTGGGATTGTTGTGCTGGCTCCTCCCGCAAATGAGGGGCCTCAGCCAACACCGCAAACCGATTAGAGCAGGAGATAACAAGAGCCTCTGAGTTGATTGTGGAGTCTCTGGACAATTGACTATTCTCGCACTGTGTGGAGGCAATCCCCCCCTGTGCTAGCGCAGTAGGATCGTTCTCGCCACTGGGTGAAGCGCGGCTTTGAGAAGGTTTCTGGAACATAGACAGGGTTATAGTACGACGGGATTGCTCCCGGGTACTCCCTAATGGGGTTTTCTCCGCACCAGTGGCCACAGGCAATTCAGTTTTGAGAATCCCTTCACATTCTGTGATTAGGGTCTCGATTCTATCGATCACACAATTATTAAAACTGCGCTTGACAGTTTTCCTAGCCTTTTTTACCTTACCCACCCCGCTAATTACTCCATTTGCCCCCCCCAGACTTTCCATTGATTTCCTTTTGCCCATGGTTACTCTAATATAAACTAATTAAATGCTAAAGCGTAGAATAGAATAAGAGCCTATGAGGCGATGTTTAACAACAAAACAGTATCACTGCTGAGTCCCAATTATCAATTCTGAGTATCTTGAAACTCTGGTATCACTATGCAGCCCAGATCAACACAGTACTTTAGTATGTATCACATGGGTCCAACCGATGACACATTAGGAATGTTAGGGAGGTAGTTCTGCCTTCTCCTGGTGTTGACGGGCGCAGGACGGGCCCACCCTTGGCCCGGGCTTTGCCCGGGAGCGGCCTGCGCGCGTCCTGCGCCGCGGTTGCCGGTGGCGCGTTTTAAGCGCGAGGGTGATGCTAGTTCCTACCTCCTGGGAGTGAAGCACTCTGGGGCTTGGAGTCCCCGCAGCAGGATTCAGGCAGAGGCAAAAGGCGTGTCCCGCGCTGCGGTTGGCAGTGGCGCATTTTAAGCACGAGGGTGATGCTAGTTCCTCCCTCCTGTGAGTGAAGCACTCTGGGGCTTGGAGTCCCCGCAGCAGGATTCAGGCAGAGGCAAAAGGCGCGTCCCGTGCCACGGTTGCCGGTGGCGTGTTTTAAGCGTGAGGGTGATGCTAGTTCCTCCCTCCTGGGAGTGAAGCACTCTGGGGCTTGGAGTCCCCGCAGCAGGATTCAGGCAGAGGCAAAAGGCATACATCACTGGTAACATTGAACAGTAATTAAAACAGAATGATTCATTATAACAACGCTGCCAATTAACAGAGAAGTAGTGCGGTGGGAGAGAAGAGGAAGGTAGGGGGGACGAAGTCAGGCAACGTGAGGCAGAGAGAGAAATATAAGGTTCGCAGGGAGTCCATCAGGCAGAAATGACAAATTGAATAATTGGCATCACTGAAGCAGGCAGCGAAAGGGGACCCAGGGCGAGTTATGCAGGGTGGAAAGGGTTTTACAAGGGGTTAGAAAAAGGAAAGGGGGGGGGAGTATTTATAAAGCGTGGGAAGACTGGTTCAAGGAAAAATTTAACAGACAAATCATGTAGCTGTAATAACTGTATTCCATTCATCAAGAGTGTTGAGCCTTTTTTCCACCAAATTGCAGCGTGCGATCCATCTGCATTCGCATTTGTTAAGAAGCAGTTGTAGATTACCACCCCTGAGTGGCAGTTTGGGAGTATCTATCACCTGCCAGATGAGATCTGTTTCTGCTTGAATTTTTTCTTTGTAGTGACTGACCAAGGGTACTGTGTCTACATTGCACCTAATTAGACTTTGGTGTTGGAGAATGCTTGACTTTACCATCGGTGTTGTTTGGCCAAAGTATAGTAAATCACAAGGGCAACGTATTGCGTAGATGACATTTGCAGTACGGCAGTTGGTAAAATTATTCAGTTTGTATGTATGTCCATTGTTAACAAATTCCTTTGTGTTAAGTGTGAAATTACATGCTATACAAGATTGGCATTTGTAGTGGCCTACAATGGGTGGTAGTCCCCAGAGTGAGTAACTGTTTGGTTTTTCTTGTCAATTTGTGGCCACGTGATGGCATGCACAAGTTTGTCCGCAATGTTGTTATCCTTTTTAAAGGAGAACAAAGGGGGTTCTGTAAATGGTGCGTGGAATCGAAGTAAAGGCCAATTCCTTTTGATTACTCCACTAACCAAATTGCTAGATGGGCTGTATGTGGACACAAAGGGTATACGTGAGTTGGTGCGTCTGGGGGAAGGAGAAAGTAGAACCTCCCTGTGGCAGTACCAAGCGATTTTAGAGGCACGGGTGACAATGCGTTTAGGGTAGCCTCTGCTGATCAGTTTTTTAGAGAGAATGGCAGCTTCCTTGAAATTGTCCTTGCGCCATTTGCAATTTCTCCGAATACGGAGAAATTGGCCATATGGTAAGTCATCCCTCAGGCCCCTAGGGTGGTAACTGGAATACATCAGAAGCGTGTTACGTTCGGTGGGTTTACGGTAAAGTGTGATCAAGAAAGGGTAATTCATTAGACCTGATATCTGAAGTGAAT
Source organism: Triturus cristatus (assembly GCF_964204655.1). NCBI lineage: Eukaryota > Metazoa > Chordata > Amphibia > Caudata > Salamandridae > Triturus > Triturus cristatus. The sequence continues at coordinate 438,439,073 of NC_140590.1, forward strand.
TTCAGGTGTTTTTGGCAGTTGTTGAGTCAATTTAAGAATGATGTTAGATCATCCTGTGTACCACGCCAAAGTAGAAGGATATCATCGATATAACGACGCCAGAGATTAATTTTATTGAGAAATGGATTATGTATGGATAGGAGTAAATTGGTTTCAAGGTGGTGAACATAGAGGATGGCAAAGTTGGGAGCAAAGCAAGCACCCATAGCTACGCCCTTGGTCTGTAAGTAGAATGTTTCCTTGTACAGGAAGTTACCTGTGAGTGCAATGCATAGTAGGGCAGTAATAAATTCTGTGGGGATACGAACTGGTCTGGGACGTGAGTCAAGGAGTTGTGCAATGACAGAGAGATCATGAATGTGAGGGATTTTGGTACATAATGCCTCGATATCTAAACCAATCATGAGGTTACTGTTGATGTCGAAGGGTGTGTCCTCAATGATGTTTATGAGGTGTGTATTGTCTCTTACAAAGGTGTCAGTGGTTTGGACAAATTCTTTGAGAAAGGAATCCATATATTTGCCCACCTGTTCCAGAATGGATCCACAGCCCGAGACTATTGGACGTCCAGGGGGATTAGTAGTGTTTTTGTGGACTTTAGGTAATATGTAGATGACTGGGGTACGTGGATGCGGGTTATTGAGAAAGGCATATTCTTTTTTGGAGATAATGGCAGAGTCTAAGGCTTGCTTGGTGATGGACTGTATCTGTTTTCTAACTTCAGGAAGGGGATCTCCGGGTAAGGGTTGAAAGTGGGACCGGTTGTGCAGTTGGCATAGAATCTCTTTGTCATAGTTCTCCATGTCCATGATCACTATTCCTCCGCCTTTGTCTGCGGGTTTAATGACTATCCATTTGTTTTCTTGTAGATTGTCTAGGGCCTGTTTCTCATTAAGAGATAAATTGTAGGGGATGAACTCTGAGCGAGACTGTAGTTCCTTCACCTCATGCAGGACTAATCTCTCGAAAGCAAGAATTTCTGGTGGCATCATAGATGTGCGAGGAAGGAAGGTCGAGGCCGGGTGGAATGGTCTGGCCACCGGAGTATTGTCATCTGGTTTGTCAGAAAAGAATTGTTTGAGGCGGATACGCCTGAAAAAGAGAAGCATACCTTCTTGAAGTTTAAAGAAGTTACAGTGTTCCGTGGGGACAAAGGACAAGCCCTTGCTGAGGAGTGAAATCTCATTTGAGGACAGAGTATGGTTGGAAAGGTTAAAGATAGGGATGGTCGAGGTATCCGAAGTGTTGCCATCTGGTACTGGATTAAGGTCGTTTTCAGCAGGAGAGGAATGATCCAATGATGGCTGCTGGTGTATATCAATAGCCAGGGTACAGGGTAGTATGATAATCACTTGGTCTGTGATCAGTTGCTGATGTGTCATACTGTCTATTGGGAGCGGTCTAGTGTAATCAGTGTTGTGAGGGGCCTGAGAAGGACTATTTTTCAAAATAATCAAGGGGACGGAAGCAGCCAAAGGGGTAAGCATCATTCGGGGCCCCATTGGTAGAATTTTCACCGGATTTTCTACTAGTTTCTTTCCTTTCTCCTTTCTACCCTCCTAGTGCTTCTGCGAACTCGGAACGCACTTTCTGTCCTTACTTTGCGACCCCCCCCCCGGGGCACCCTACCTATACTACTCCTTCCCCGCTCTAGTTTATCTTTCCTCGCGACCGCTGGTCACGTGCCCCACTTCCGGACCCTTTTCTATCCCCTTGCGTCCCATATGCGGCTGCATCGGACGCTGTACTTATCGCCTGGTTCATAGAGGCTTCGTTCCTCTCCTGTGGATTGATTTACTCTCCAGGATCCGATGGATTTACTCACCACTCCCCTCCTGGGACGCCTTTCATAGTAAGTCCCTTTTACTCCTTGCCCTTATTGGCACGCACTTTACCGTCCTTTATTACTGCTGCGTTGCCATTATTTTTACTGCCCGTTTCTTTTCAGATACTTCCCTTCCGCTACGCGCCCAGCCCCTGTCCCTTTGGACCGACGCCACTGATTTAATCATACGCCTTTGGCCGTCCGCCAACACGCGCCCCCCTCCTCCCCTTGGATTTCCCTACTGGGTAATTATTCGACCAATTTAATTACCGGCTTTTATCATTCAGGTGCTTCCTCCTCTTATACCTACCCCCCCTTATTTTTGCCCACAGAATTACACAGAATTACACAGTGTCTTCTACTCTAATGATCTACTACCTTACTTGACGTCTCTGGTTTCTACCAGGTATTTTTACCTTGCTCTCTAATCATTACTTTCGCTATCCTTGTCCCCTGGACCACTCTGTTTTTGACCCCCTTCTCTCCCCTTCTTTTCGTTAGAAGCACTACCTTCAATTTAATGGCCTAGGTCCTGATGATGACCTGAAATCATCTAGGTTGAAACGCTGTCGACTACACAGCCTAGAACTCAGGCACTCCTGTGGTCAATTAAATTTTCTAAATAATTTTGTACATACAAATTGTATATATTTGCATTGTTTTTTGACCACCTTAATTCTTCTCTATCTCGCCATTCATGCTGTTCTTTGCACCCTTGTGTCACTGCGCCGTCCACTTTTCACGAGCACGTCCAGTGCCCACCTTGTGTGTTATGGTCATTGTATAAATATATGTACTGTAGTGCTTCCTAACTACTTACAGAATTGTATAAAATTTGACTTTCTCTACCTCATCCCTATGCTGTGGTCTCCCCTTTTTTTCCCCTGCCCTCTTGTGATTAATTTAATCGCTTGCAAATTGTCCTTTCTTAAATACCCTCCAGTTGAGACGTTGTTTTTTGTTGCATATTACGCCCAGTCTCACCTGGGTTAACGGGCTGTACTCCTGTTAATTGCTACTTTGTATATATCAGCAGGTCATCAGCATATAATGCCAATTTCTTAACCCAATCATTGCATTGGAAAGGAATTATCTGTTGCTCTGCCCTCAATTTTTTTACTAATGGTTCCATGTATAGATCAAACAATAATGGAGACAGCGGACATCCTTGTCTTGTCCCTCTCTTTATATTAAAAGCTGATATTAATGCTCCATTTACTAAAACTCTTGCCTTATATAACCCAGCAATTGTTCTACAGAATCTATCCCCCAGTTTAGCACTTTCCATAACAGATGCCAAGAAAGCCCAAGGCAATGACTGCCAGAGGCACATTATTTGTTTCCGCAGATCTATTGCCCCTATCAGGGAGTAGGTTAACTCATGTAGCGACCTTCCTTGCATAAAGCCTTTTTGATCTGTGCATATCAAATCTCCCATCAGGCCTTTAAGTCTATCTTCCAGGATTTTGGAAAAGATCTTGTAATCGCTATTTAAAAGCGATACCGGCTTATAAGATTCACAACTATTTTTACTCTTGCCTGGTTTTAAAATTTGTGAGATTGTAGCCTCTGACCAGGATTCTGGTTGAGATTTCTCTTGCATGAATAGCTCATTAAATAATTTTGTCAAGATTGGGGTCAACACCTCCTTTAGTGTAAGTAAAATTCCAAGGGCAGACTATCCGGGCCAGATGCCTTCCCCCGCTTGCCCTTCTTCAGCGCCTGTTCTACCTCCCCTCCTGTATTTGAGTGTTCAGTAAAGCGTTTTTTTCGTCCTCCAATGTCTCTATCTCCCCCTCTCTAAACCACCTATTTCTCTCCTCTTTAGATGACACCAATCCTTCTTCATACAAAGTACCAAAATAAAAATAAAAAGCCTCTTCAATCTCTTTTCTATTGGTTAACACCTTGCCCGTATTCTGACATTTAATTTCTTGTATTAAATTTCTCACCTGATCTTTTCTTGTCTGCCAAGCTAAAAATTGTCCACAATTTTCCCCATATTCAAATTGTGTTAGCTTGCTTGTCTCCCCCCTTTCCCTCACCCTCTTGTCCAGCATACCGGCAAGTTTAATTTTCAAGTCTTTAATTCAATCTGTCTGGTCTCCCATTATTATTATTATTAACCAACTCTCCTTTTAGTACTCTTATCCTTTTCTCCACTTCTCCTACCTCTTCCCGAAAACATCTCCTCTTCCCAACTGCATAGTTTATTAACTTCCTCCTCAAGTACGCTTTATAAGAATCCCATACCACCCCTGCCGATGCTGAGCCCAATTAAAATATCTTCCTTTAATCTCCTCACAATTTCTTTATCTAACAGCAGGGTGCGGTCTAGTGTCCATTTTGGGGGGGACTTTTCTTCCTTGAGGCAGAGCTCCAAAATAATTGCCGAATGATCCGACAAATGCATCACGATATGTGCAATACTCCTGACTTGTTCCCGCAAACCTAAATCTAGCAGGATATAGTCTATCATTGACTGGTGATGATATTTCTTATTGGCATACGTATATTCTCTTTTATCTCCCATCCTCCATCTCCAACCATCATATAATCCCAATTGCTTCATCATAGATTTTGTCTGCCCTCTCATTTTCCAGTTTGCAGCTGCTCTACTACCTGCTGATCTATCTAGAGTACTATCCAATGCCACATTGAAATCCCCCGCCCAATTAATTGGGTCTGAGGAGCAAGATAGCTCCGCTAATAACTCTTGTAATGGTGCTATGTCATCCACATTTGGCCCGTAATATACTGCTAGCATGAGACTATGTCTCCTCACTTTCAGTTTAACTACTACCCATCTACCACATGTGTCTGAATTGCATTGTATAATAGAAATGTTTGGGTCATGTTTTACTAATATCACCATACCTTTGGTTACTATAGTTTGCTTCTTACACACCATTTGCTGCACCCATTTTTGGGACTTAAATACTTCCTTACACTCTTTCTCTGACAAGTGCGTCTCCTGAAGCACACAAATCTGAGCATTACAGTCTTTTAAAGACTGGAGGATACGCTCTCTTCTTGGCCTCACCCTTAACCCATTAATGTTCCAAGATAAGATTTTCAAACTCCAGCCTTGTCTCTCTCCCATATTCCTGTTTGAAAAAGCAACATAACTAGCAAACCTGACGCTTCAGAGGATTTGTTTCTTTTTTCCCTAATGGTCCCCACTCTGTGACCCCTATCTTTCTCCCTCCCCCCATGAAGAACCTTCCCCCCTTTTTAATGACCTAAACTTAAAACCTAAGCCTAAGCATATGGGTTTTCCCCCAGGTGTGTTTCACTCTTTATCTTACCTCTAACATCTAATTTCACATTGCAACCACTATTCGTTACTATTCCTACCTAACTACCTTAAAACATCTGTTGAGAATTTATTCGAAACTATTTGCTAGACCTTATATCTGTTGAGACTTTATTTACAAACTATTTACAAGACTTTATAAAGTCATCTACTTCGCTCACCACTCTAAAATTATGCATTTTATTATTCAACATAACTTTTAATACAGCCGGGAATTTCATCTGCACACTAGCTCCTAGCTCCTTCAACTGGTCCATTCTCTTTCCCAACTCCCACCCTCTGTTGGAAGTGATATAAGAAATGTCTGACCTAATTTTGCAGGAAATTCCATCTACCTTTACTGTTTTCATTTTCAGAGCTCGGGATAACGCCTTTTCTTTCAGGGAGTAAGTAAGAAAATTTACCAAACATTTTCTGGGCTTACTTCTATTTGGATTGAGCCTTAAAGGATCCCTGTGTATTCTCTGTATGTCCCTCCCCAACTCTTGTTCCGTCTCCTCTAAGTGAAACCCTATTTTCAGCAACTTGATTATCCAGGCCTTCAAGTCATCTCCTTCTGCGCCCTCTGGAACATTTAGGACTCGCAAGTTGTTTCTCCTTTGATTGTTCTCCATACTTTCCTCCCACTCCTGGCGCCCATGCTCTCTCAATCTCAAGCCCTTTATTTCTTCCTCATTTATCTGTATCTTTCCCTTGAGCTCCTCTACTATCTCTTCCAACACTGTTATTCTTCCTGTTAAATCATCCAATTTCTTTTCTAACATCTCGCAAGCTGTTTTAATCTCTTTTTGATTCCCTTCAGATACCTCGAACCTGCTTCTAATCTCAGATGTAAGTGTCACTATCAACTCCGCCAGACCTACTCCCTCTGTGCTTGGCTCTTGCCTGTTCCTGCCTTGAATTTTCTCTTTTTTCTCCGTTATGTTCAATGTCTGACCCAAGATAGTTCCTCTATCTCCCCTCCCTCATTAGTACTTCCTCCTCACTCTATCACTGAATGGGTGGTGGAGTTATCGCTAATCTCTTCTTGATCCTTTTCTAGCAGTATCATGAATCTATTAGTGCTTTGCACGTCACTCCACTCTCCCTGTGGTTTCTCCAACTCATGATCTAACTCTCCTTCCATGTTCTTAACGATCTCCTCCATCTCGCTGCCTTCCGTTCTCCCTTCCCTCAATGTTAAAGTCCTCGGTAGCACTTTGAAAAAGGTCCTTAGTGAGGGAGTAACCTTCACCTTTAATTTCTGAGATATGCGCATACGTTTTTGTGTCAGCCTCTCTTGCTTGTCAGCTCTTTGTTCTCTTTTTATTGGAATTCTTACTAGGGGTGTTTTGGGCTCTGAAATTTCTTTCTCCTCCCCTCCTTCACCTCCTTCACTTCCACCTCCTACTGAGCTTTCGTCCAGCTTTGTGCTCCTTAGGAAATACCTTCCTGACGGCTTAAACTCACTGTTAAAGGGGATCACTACTCTTTGGTTAGAGCTTGCCTTTTTGTTTTTGCCACCCTTCCCCCCTTTAGGCTTCTGTTCCACCTCCTCCTCCTTTTGTCTTAAATTGTGTTGTTGAGCTTGCTTTCCCTCTATATTTCTCCCCGTTCTTTCTAGCGTTTCTTTTTCCTGCTCTTCAGTCTCTTTAGGAGAGGACGAGAAGAACATGGCGGCCAGCTAGAGGCAGGTCGCGGGAGCTCCTTCAGGTGTGTGAGCGGAATCGGGTAACTGCAGATAATATCCCTGCGAGCTACTGAAGTACTGAGGTACTGAAGAACTGGGCGGAAATTCACGCGATATAATGCCTAAATAAGTTCGAACGCGGAGACAGAGAAGAACGGGAACATCTACCGAAAAAACACTTACTGAAGCTGGGAGCAGGGAGGAGAGAGCCGGGAGCAGGGGAGCAGCGGAGCAGCGTAGCGCGGATCACGACAGGGAGACAGCGGACCTCCAAGGTCTGTAGGAGGTGGGGTTTCGTGCCTACAGAGTAGAGAGTCGAGAGTTGAGCTCAGATAGAGCCAGTGTGTAGGGAGGCGACGGGCTGGTGATTCGGGCGGCGTTTCAGGACAGAGATTGTAGTAACGGAACTTGGACCCTGTTTAGACCCCTTCCTTTCTCCCTTGTGATTGGGGGTGCATTGAGGGTGTATTAAAGGTGCATTTCTGGAGGTGGGGTTGCAAAGAAAAGGCAGTCACGGCAGGCAGAGGGGGAAGCGAACAGCGATGGTTTAGAGCCGAGCTGGAAGTCAAAAGAGGGAGAAAGGTGGCAGCAAGAATACCGCTTAGAGGAGGAGGTGGAGGGGACAGCCCAAAGGCACACAATAAAGAGATTGACCAACGTTTTTTGACCTCAGATGAGGAAGTCCTCAGATGCGTTCTGCAGGTCCTGTCCTACCTGCCAGGCAAGTGACAAGACCGTAGGAACTGCAAAGCCCCCCTGCAACCTTTCCCTGTTGTGAGCACCCCTTTTGAGCGGGTGGGCATTGACATTGAGGGGCCTCCAAATCACAAGACAGCCATGGGCAACAGGTTCGCCCTGGTCTTAGTGGACCATGCCACCCGGTATCCGGCAGCTATCCCTCTGAGGATGGTGGCTGCACCCTCTGTGGCCAAGGCAACAATGGGGATCTTTACCCGTGTGGGTTTCCCCAAAGAGGTGGTATCTGACTGTGGTACCAACTTCATCCTCCAGTAAATGAAGGCCATGTGGAAGGAGTGTGGGATAACCTACAAGTTCTCAACTGCTTACCACATACAAACCAATGGGTTGATTGAGATATTTAACCATACCCTCAAAGGCTTGATAATGGGTCTACCTGAACCCATGAGGTGAAAGTGGGACGTCCTCTTGCCATGTCTATTTTTTGCCTACAGGAAGTTACCGCAGAAGGGGTTGACTTCAGCCCTTTTGAACTTCTGTATGGGCACCTTGTGAGACTGCCTCTCAGTTTGGTGAAGGAGCACTGGTAGCAAGCTCCAAGGAAGCCACACAGTATGTATTCAGCTTCATGCTGGCCTTCCGCAACCACACAGCCCACTTTTGTAAACTCACCCAGGAGAATCTGGAAAATAACCTAGAGGAAATTAAATGCTGGTACAACCAGAATACCACTCTGGTTGAGTTTCAACCTGGTCAAAAAGTGTGGGTTATGATGCCCGTAGAGCCAGGTGCTTTGCAAGACCGCTGATCAGCCCATTTGAGGTAAAGAATCGCAAGAGTCATGTCACCTACCTGATGGACTTGCAGACTTCTAGGAATGGTTTGAAGATCCTGCATGTGGACCGCCTAAAGCCATGCTTTGAGAGGTATGAGTTGAGCATTCTCTTGGTCACAGATGATGGGGTGGAAGAGGAGAGTGACCACCTATCTTCCAAAGAGCTGGATGGGTCAGTAAAGGGTGTGAGCTTCTCCCCTACTTTGACTCTAGAGCAGCTGAGAGACTGTCACTTGTTGCTGGGACAGTTTGCATCTCACTCACTACAGGAGTCACCCATTGGTGCACTATGACAGTGACACTGGGGATAGTCTGCCTATTAAGCACAAAACTTACAGGTTGTCAGAGTGAGGGCCAGCATCAAGGAGGAAGTCTCTAAAAAGCTGGAGTTAAGGATTATTGATCCTCCAACGGTCCTTGGTCCAGCCCAGTGGTTTTGGTCCCTAAGGCTGCTCCGCCAGGTGTCAAACCCGAATTCTGGTGCTGTGTGAACTACTGTGGGCTCAATGTGGTCACCAAGACTGATGATCACCTCATCCCCAGAGCTGATGAACTCATTGATTGTCTGGAAGCTGCCAAGTTCCTCAGCAAGCTTGATTTAATGTATGGAAACTGACAGATTGCCTAAACTAAGGGGACACAAGAGAGGTCATCATTCTCAATGCCAGAAGGGCAATACCAGATTTGTATCATGTCTTTTGGGGTGAAGAATGCCTCTGCCACCTTCCAGAGGTTGGTCAACTGGGTCCTGGCTGGTTTGGAGAACTTCAGTGCTGCATACCTTGACGACATTGCAGTCTTCAGTTCCAGTTGGGAAGACCATTTGCACCACCTCAAAGAAGTGCAATGGGACCCTGCAGAGTGCAGGCCTAACTATCAAGGCCAGTAAGTAACAGATAGTGCAGAGTTCGGTTGTTTACTTGGGACACCAAGTAGGAGGTGCCAAGGTGCAGCACCTGCAACCAAAGATGGACACCATTCTAGTGTGGACACCTCCCAAGACCCAGACAGGAGAGAGCCTTCTTAGGCCTCACTGGCTATTACAAGAGATTCCTCAAGAGAGAAAGCATTATTGTTTCCCCTTGGCAGAGCTGACTTCCAAGAAGCGGCCATTTTAGGTGATATGGACAGAGGCATGGCAGACCGACGTTTGACACCCTGAAGGAGGCCATGTGCAAGGTGTCCTTCTCCTGAGCATTTGTGGTGCAGACTGATGCCTCAGAGCATGGTATGAGTCCATGCTTTCACAGCTAAATAGACAGAGACTAGATCAACCTGTAGCCTTAATTAGTAGGAGATTACCTCCCGGGGAACAAGGTGGAGCTCAATAGAAAGGGAAGCATTTGCTGTGGTCTGGGCGCAGAAGAATCTAAGACCCAACTAGTTTGGGTCAAAGTTCAGGTTCAGCAGACCACAGGCCCCTCAGATGGTTAATGCGGAGGAGTGAGAATCCTAAACGGTTGAGGTGGTCCATCTCCCTAAAGGGAATGGACTTTATGGTGCAAAACTGTCCTGGAACAGAACACAGCAATGCTGATGGTCTTTCAAGGTTCTTCCACCTTAGTGAAGGGAATTCTTAAGGGGTTGGGTAGTTCTCCTGACTTTCCACTGGGGCTGGGGGGTGGGGCACATGTTAGCCTGGCATCTTTTGACGTGGCTTCCTCTTTTTATTTTTGCCTTCTGGCCTCCTGTTTTTACTGTGTGCGGAGTTTCGATTTTGCAGGCTTTAGGATTCTGTGGACCTTTTTACTGCTGACCAGTGATAACGTTCATGAGGCCTGTGTCTAAAATGTAATGGCATTTGGTTTCTTCATGATTGGCATATTTGATTTTCTGATAAGTCCCTAGTACAGTGCACTACATGTGCCCAGGGATGGTAAACCAAATGCTACCAGTGGTTCTGCAGCACTGATTGTGCCACCCACATTAGTAGCTCTTTAGACATGTCTCAGGCCTGCCACTGCAAAGTCTGTGTGTGCAGTTTTAAACTGCCATTTGGACCTGGCAAGTTCACCAACTCACCAGGCCCAAACCATCCCCTTTTATTACATATAAGTCACCCCTAAGGTAGGTCTAGGTAGCCCAATGGGCAGGGTGCAGTGTATTTAAAAGGTAGGGTATGGACTTTGAGTTTTACATGTCCTGGTAGTGAAAAACTGCTAAGTTCGTTTTTCACTGAAGCAAGGCCTATCTCTTCCATAGGTTAGCCTTGGAGCTGCCTTGTAATACTTTACAAGTGTAACTTTCAAATGGAAAAAGATAGGAAGAGTAAGTTTGTTGTCTCTATACTCACAATTTAAAAACGCATCTTTAAGTGAAGTTGGTTTAAATTGCAGGTCTGAAAATGCCACTTTCAGAAAGTTGAAATGTTCTTACTTTAACCATTTTGTGCCTCTGCCTGCCCCTGAAATAAATGTCTATTAGATATCAGTAGGGCTTTGTGCATCTCCTCTAGAAAGTCACACACAAAGGTAGCTGAGGTGTGCCCTGCATAGCTTGATGAACCATACCAGGCTGATGGGTCTTCCTGAGCTAGAGTGAGAGGGAGGAGCTGACACTTGCACCTGAATAGGGCTGTGTCTGTCCCCACACAAAGAGTTGCATATCCTCCTACAGTGTGTATCGAGCCAGGGCAGGAAAGAGCAGGGTCTTGTGCATTACAAAGGCCTTTCTCTGAAGTCTCTCTACTTCAAAAACTAAAATGGGTATAAGTACTGGATCTCGGACACCATATACTAAGAACATCTCTGGAACTGAGGACATTCTACCAGGAAGAAGAGTTGTTGTGCTGCCAGGAGTTGCTGAGTTGGCCTGCTTTCTGTTGCTTCTTGCCTGGGAGTGTGAGGATTGGACTTGACTCTCTACATCCTGCATCTCTAAAAGTTCCTTCAAGGTCTTGTTGGGCTTGCCTCCTATTTCTGAAGCCTCAGGGATATCAAAGACTTCACCTGCATCTTGCTACCAGTACCTAGGGTCCTCTGCTGTGATTCCTACTCTGCTAAGTAGTACGAAATCCAGTCTTGGGCCCTTGGAAGTGAGTGGTTGGTGCCGCAACTCAAGAAACGAACACATCAACACTGAAGCATCCTTCAGAACTGATGCATTCCCTGTGATATCGACACATCACTGCTGCCTGCACTGAATCTGGAGACACCGCTCGCCGAATGCACGACACAACGACCTTGACTCTCAATGCAGACCCAACTTTGGTGACACATTTCCTCCAAATCACCGCTGCTGTGTGAATCTCGGACACCGCATCGCCAACATCTGCAATGCACCGTCCCGATTCTGACGAATTCCTTTCCCTGCATGGCTTTGCACCAATGCACTGCCTACAGTCCAGTGGTTCGACATTTCGGAACCTACGCACGGCGCACTTTACATCTACGCATCAATGACGTTGCCCAACTTCGGAACTGAAGCATTGCCTTCGACAGTGAAGCATCCTCTCCATTTTCAGTGCATCGGCCGCAAGCATCGACGCTTCCAAGATGCTGTCAACAGTCTGTGTAACTTCTTATCCGGCCCGTGCTCCATCCCAGTCGGACTGAACGTTTGGATTTGCCTAAGTCAAGCGTGACCAGCTAGCCCCAGTTGGAGCTATTGACTTGTAAGCACTGCATTTTGATTTAATATCGCAAAATTCATATCTTGACTGGTATATGTTGGATTTTTCTCGTTTTGGTCTTCTTTTACTCAGATAAATATTGGCTGTTTTTCTAAACTGGTGCGTTATTCTTTTGTGGTGTTTTCAATGTGTTACTGTGTGATTATGTGTGTCTCAGTGTTAAGCTACCAGTGGGTGAGCAAAGGTAAACTCTTAGTGTGTACTACACTTACCCTGAATTTGATTGTCGTTCCTGCTTGGACAATGTGCATACCTCTGCCAACGAGAAACTCTATCATCACCCATGACACACAGCATGTAACATTGCTAGCGTAGAAACAGACATCCAGATAGCTACATATTGGTACCTAATCCCAGCTTGTACATACAAATTATGCCCAGAACACAGTGAGCAGAGGTGGTACGAGTTTGGTGCAACAAGAATATGGCCCATCTACTATGGAACGGCCAAAAGATATTTGGCATCTACTGCCAGCTCAGTGTCTTTGTTTGGATCAGAATAGGTGAGCGTTGTGTTCTCTGACAGCGCCTGCTAGGTGTTTTGAGAGGATTGTTCTTACTTGGTGCCCCAGTGCCAGGGTTCAATGCCTTTGTGAGGTCCTGAAGTGGTCTGGTGAGTTGAGTGAGGTTCAGCATGAAGTGACTGCAATGGGTGATCATAGCTAGAAAGCTTCCGACACCAGTGACGGTAGTCGACGGTTGTGACGACTGAATGTTGTAGACTTTGGCTGGATCAGGGGTGACACCTTTGACGGAGAAACAGTAGCCAAAGAAACATATTGTTTCCTTGAGGGATTCACATTTCTTTTTGTGCAGTGTAAGTCAGCGGTCTTGGAGGAATTTTAAAACAGCTATTAGTCTATGAAGTTGCTACTCAAGAGTAGGCCTAGAAGTAGGAGAAGTTGGAGAAGGAGGAACCGTGTGATGCCCGGGTGAGGAGCACGCCTTGCAGACCCTGGGCAGTGGTGCCACAAATCATGCTCAGCGAGTACGAGTTGCAGGATGCGCAGGCAGTGGGCTGTGCAGCTGAGGAGGCCGCTGTCTGTGTCAGTTGCCAGGAGCTAGGATATGTGGTCGGGGCAGTGCAGCACACCTCAGACATCAGAGGCCCGATTCAGCAATTTTCATTTTCCATAAGAGAACGCCATCTTAGGTTTAATTCCTTGATTTGTCAGCCCATTAACATGGCAAAAAAAATTGTTTTAGGCAGACTTTATGGAGTGAGCCTGACAAATAGGTTTTACGGTCTGAGAAGATCTGATTGCACGCTGGCATACATCTGGCCCATGGCGTGCAGACCTCTCAAGTTTTTAAGCTTGTTCATGTCGCTTGCATTAGCGTTTTGGATTGTTTTTTTAGGGCGTATATGAGCATGGTGCACCAGAGCTTCCGGCCATTTAACACCGCTTGATCAATTTGAAGGGTATTGATTGAGAGTTGTAGGTAAGGCCGCCATACTCGCCCACGTCAGGGCCACCAGCCTTATTAGGCAGCTCCAAAGATACGAAGGAAGGCTGACGACTCTTTTGTAAGTCTTGAGTTGATATTTGTCCAGGGTACGTAAAACTGACCTGGGTAAGCTTCTTGATCATAAGCAATCGTTGACAACAGCGTGGCTGCCAGAACCCATCTTTTTGGACCAGTGGACCGGCTTTCCAGAGAGTTATTCAGTTTACACTCACTGATGATGGTTGCCTCAGCTTTTGTAGTGGCATGTCTCAGTTGCTTTGTAACGCCCCCAGGCTCCATCTGTAGTTTGATTTGACAAGAATTTTGGTCTTGGAACTATTTTCCGCCATTTTGTTAGCCATATTTTAATGGTGCTGGGACTGGTGGCTTAGTGAACAAATGAGTCCACTGTAGGGGCCTGTGTTTGACCAACTGGTCACAGGTTCAAATCCCGATGGGCTCACTCAGCCCTTCATTCTTCTGAGGTCGATAAAATGAGTACCATTAAGTTGAAGAAAAACACTGGCTCCAAAATCTACAGACTGTTTTAGCTGTGAGGAACTCTATGGGAGTATAAATAATGTTCAATGTGTGTCCTGGGTAGGCCATCATCCAAAAGAGACCCCTGGTGATTGTATCATGGTCAACTTTAGAAACAAGCACATGGTAGGCTGTCTTCTGGATAGAGCATCCCGACTCCTCCTGACGGGTGAAGAGATTGAGGCAATACCCTTGGGATACTTCAATAGTCCCATTGAGCAAATCCTCCCATAGTTGCCTTCTGTCAATGGGGGTGTCCCGAAGCTACTTGCCAATCCAACTTACAACCGCTTTTCACCCCTCAAGCAAATTGATTGACTACATATACAGGGGACTGCTCCGGTTGACGATCGAGCCAACAATACTGGGAGGGCAACAACAGAGGCGCACAAAGCTACTCCCTTGCCCCTGACATCCCCTTGTACGGTCACAAATAATATAAATACATTGAGAATAGAGAAGGTCACACAGGCACCACCCAGTTGCACCAACAGTCCCGCTGTCAGAGAGACTGGTCTTATTCAGCAAGAGGGCAATACGTTCAGTTGCCTGTTTTGGAATGTAGCTGGGCTTGCGTCCAAGGTGAAAAATGATGACTGGTTTGATTTTATAAAAGGCAACAACATTATCTGTCTCCAAGAGACGTGGGCTCGCAAGAAGATATATATCTATCGACACAGCAGCTGTCCGCTCGTGTGGAGGACATTGTCGGGGTGGCTTGCTCAATCTAATAACAACAACTCTGAGCAACAAAATATGCTCCTCTAACCTGGACTCTCCGCACTTTCAATTCATTAATGTCACATATGAACTAAATGTCACACTCATAATTGTACATTTTTATCATAACAATTCCATTACTTTTAATATAGAAATAGTAGCTAGCCTTGAAACATTATTAAGTAAACATATCATGGAATTGAACACCAATTACATAATATTATGGGGCAGGGATTTTAATTGCAGACTTTGCACATCATCACAGATCTCTGTATGTACCCCATGGAAGACTCCCCTGATGGCCAAAGCCATTTTGAACACACTTCCTGTGGCAATGTTTTTAACTCTATTTTACCCTCTTTTTAACTAAAGACTCGACCACGGGGGCTGGGCAGGAGGAGATTATATATACTAGTTGTGGTCGGGGCAGCCTCATCAATTTTATTGCTCTTTCTATTTTAAAAACACTTTTTAGTGACCACTTTCCTCTAGCGATTCACCTTGAAACACAAACTAAGAATCTGCCCCTAGTAGCGTCTCCCTTAACCCATCATAGAAATAAGTGTCTCATGTGCAAATGTGCATCTATGAACCCTGAGGTGGTCTAGGGAAAACTTTTTTTTAAAAAAGGGCACAATTTTTGACTTGTCTCGAACATTAACTAAATCAAAAAACCATGCTAGAAGCATTCACAAACATTTCTATAACTTTAAATGACATTTTAAAATGTGACAGAAGGCCTACAGCCCGCAAACAGTTTAAATGGTTCAAAAATGATTGTACAAGGAGCCATAACAAGCTTGTCGAAGCAGATTGCAGGAAGACTGTCAGGAAGGAGGCATGGGAGAGGCTGTATGAATCCAGTGCCACTAAGAATAGTAGTCTATTTTGGAAGACCATTAATGACCCCTTCTTTCATGACAACCATAATAACACCACCGATGTCACACTCTCCTCAAACAAGTGGGTTGATCATTTTCGTACAATTTATAATAATAGGGGGGGACTCGACTGGCACTATTAAATGTGGCAACTACATAAAAGGGGCTGTGAGAAAATTAGATCCACTGACAATCCAGGAAGTTACAAAGGCTTTAGGCTTGACAAAGAAAAACAAGTCTGCCTGTCCCAATGATATACCGGCTGATCTCTTCCTGGCAAAGCCTGACCTTTAGCTGCCAATTCTAACCAACATGTTATGCTTTGTTACAGTTACAGGTCCCCCAGAATCGTGGTCAACAGCAATAATTGTCCCCATTTTTAAAAAGGGAGATAGGTCGAACCCCAAATACTACCGCCCAATATCACTGGTTGACACCACATGCAAGTTGATGGGCAGGGGGTTTTACTTGACTACCTTGAAAGCTGGATAGCATAAAAAGGGAAATTTTTGGACATCCAATATGGTTTCAGAAGACGTCTGGGCACGGTGGAGCAATGCCTCAACCTTCATTGGGTAATCAGCAAATATACTTTGGCAAAAAAACACCAATCTTTATCTGGGCTTCATGGATTTGACATCGGCCTTTGATTGTGTGATGAGAGGGAAATTATGGCAAAAGATGTTAGGTATGGGCATAGAGGCTCCCCTGGTCCACTTTTTAGCGCAAATGCATCAGGATGTTATGGGCAGAGTAAGATGTGGGGCGGATGGAGAATTATCAGCCCCAATTAAAATGAACAGTGGTGTCCTACAGGGGTGTGTGTTAGCCCCTTTCCTGTTTTTTTATTATTTATAAATGATATGGAGAGTTTCTTGAATGAAGGGGCGATTCACGTGCCATGGGTGCGGTGGAGAAACCTCTTCTCAGTATATTTAATGAATTTATGAGTGAGTTGGGTCTGCAGATCAACACCGCCAAGTCACAGGTCATGGTGGTGGGAAAAGTCTATCGCAAAATGAGACCCTGTTTTATTAATAACGAAATATTACTCCAGGTGTCAACTTTTTGCTACCGAGGTATCCCATTTGATCAAAAAGCTTCATGGGCCCACCTCATAGAGGTCAAGATGAGGAACTTCAATAGAACAATCGAGGCCCTGTTCAGGTTCTCCAGGAAACTCAGCTCTCGACCGACCGAGCCCCTCATTAACATCGAGACCGTCCAATGCTGTGCCGTGATTCTGCACAGAGATGGGGAGTGAGGATTCTGTAACTCGTCCATCCTACATAGATCGGAAAATATATTCCTTAGAAGATTACTGTTTGCCCCTCCCAGCTTGCCTTCTATTATTTGCCATCGGGAACTGAGACTAACCCCTCTGGCGGACCGGATACAAAGTGCCCCAATCATGTTATGGCTCTCGATCTGGGTAAATGAAGAATCAGCCCTCAACCGGAAAATAATTCAAGACTGTTTAAACTGTGACCATGCACACAAAATACCATGGCTCAGCTATGTGAAGACTAGGGGTGGGCGGAATTTGCGAAAGTGACTTTTCGCAAATTATCGCGAAAATGTTAGAAATCTCCGCAAACACGCGGAAATATCGCGAAGATGCGGAAGTTTTTTTACCGCCCGTTCGCGCTATTTTCTGCGTGGTCGCGGCTCGCCAACTTACCCATGCGGTTGCTCGCGGGCACGGCCATTTTGTTTTCACTCTTCTCGTGGTGCATGATCGCGAGAAGAAAGACGTGATCGCGCGACCAATGACATTACTGCGGGCACGAACTGTCGCGAGACAGCGCAAATGGCTACCAACAATCCAACATCTCGTGGAGAACGCGACCGGATCGGGAAAACTTGTCGGCGAACGCGGGGATTCAGGTAAGGCGATCGCGCGCGCGCGAGAATGTATTATTGTACAGCGCGAGCAAGAAACTAATTATCGCTAAGCTGCAGAATGCGGAAATTTTGACATTTTCGCGCTCTCCGCGGAACGCGAAAATATCAAATTATCGCAATTTCCGCGAGCGGAATGGAAATTTAGCCCAGGCCTAGTGAAGACCCAGCTGACTCACATGGGGAGGCAGGATCTCTTTATAAATCCTCAGCTTATCACTTCTGTTACGAAATCCCAAATAAAAAGAGATTTTCTAAATATTTGAAGTGAACACAGAGAATATATGGAGCGCAGTAAAAAGCAGGTAGTTGACTATTTACCTTTGATTAACACCGAAGGAATTGAGCCATATCTTTTGTACCCTTTTAGTCATTTTTTTTTTACCTTACTAGATTCAGATTCAGCATTGCCCACTTTTTGTTCTCATATCCCAGCCACACATATCACGACGCCCATCTGGATCCATGCCCCTGTGACTGTAATTCAAGCCAGAATATGTTGCACTTTCTTTTCTTCTGCGAGTTATACAATAAACCACACAGGGAATTCATTTTACCACTATTGAGGGTCAGTAGTGGCCCGTGGCAGGAGTGCCGCGGGGCGGTGAGGCGGGCAGGGGAGGGGCAGGGTGGGAGGTAGTAAACTCCGGCTCATGGCCGACTGGAGTAATGTAAAGGAATAAATAAATAAAACTAATTTCAATACGCACACTTTGCATTTCAGCACGCATGCCTTTTATTTTTGTTTCCGGTTTTAAAACATAAATAAAAGGCATTGTCATTTACAACGCCAATAGCTTAAACTTGCATAAATGCGAGACCTGTTGCATTGCAAATGCTTGTTCGTTTAGTAGGGGTTAAAACTACATTAGGATTTTTTTAAAATATATACTTGCTACATTGTGTATTCAAACTTTAGATAAATTGAAATGTGCATATCAGATCTGGAAAAAAATAAAATATGCCTTTGAAGATACCAAAGTACACCAAACACGAGCCCATTTGTACATTCAAGAACACAGTTGCCAGTCTACATTATGGCTCAAACACCCAGCACTGCTCACAAAATCAATTACAGTGGCCTTGTGAAAAAATATCGCTGCACCAATAGGAGATTGGCAAAGTAATCATGAGAGAATACAGTATTTATGGTACTTTTGATTTACAAAATGTCGAACTTTGGTATAACATTCGTCACGATTTGATTTTTACAGTTGTGTGCACCCTTGTCACAACATATGCAAGCTTTTAAATACAGCAAATACCCATCAGTGGAGCAATTGTAGACCCAATATTCAAAGACAGACCTGCCCATGGTAACTCATGCTGCATGTTCACACATGACCAAGACCTGACAGGCACATCAAGATGTGTAGGTGTAGGCACACACAAGTACTTAGCTTGCCCAGAACATCAGATCTAGATTTCAACCTGAAGACTGAACTCATTTTAACTGTGTTGCCATAAAAAGTGGCTTAGTCATCAATTCACTACATTAATCCTATCAGCAAACCACGGGTCCAGAACATTGGAACATGCTCCCACCCAAAATCGCAGGGATCCCAAGAAAGTAATTCAGAGGACACGTCAAAGGTTCGACTGCTTTTAGTCACATGTCTCTAATAACATGGTAATGGGAGGTAAATGCAGCAACCGAGATCCATTTCGTTATCACAGTTCTGTCGTGACACAAGGCCCTCTTTGTGTAACCGATATCTTCAATCGGACACGGACAATAGGTTATGAAAAATAAATAAATAAATAAAACAGCCAAGGGGCATGTGATCATTTTTCCTAAGATCATATCAACGATTGTGGGAGGACTGCGGCTTGTCACTTAAAAAATAGACGCATTTCATCAGGGTTTAAGTCTTGTACTTTTAAACCACACCTCCACCATAACCTCGAGTATGGAGTCATGGAACTGTAAAAACATCTATAATACACTAGAAGACGGGAACATTAAGCCCTTGCCTCAAACTCACGTCTGCTATCAGAGGCTTGCAGCTGGGGAATGAAAAGCGCCCCTTGCCACGTGCACCGCAGCAATCACCGACCTCGAACTGAAACCGAGCATTGCAATGCGGAAATGAGGCCCGATGCAGAGGATGACTGCACGCGGGAATCGTACCCCAGGCCTGACAAGTTAAAGAATCGATGCAGAATATTGCAGCTCGTCATTTTCTTCTACAATTCAAAGGTCCAACGCAGTGAATTGACATAGGGGCATGCATACGTTAATGTACGTTCATAGCTGGTCAGCGCAGCTCTCGTTCCTACAACAATCCTCAGATCTAAAAAAACGAACAGCAGGTCAATCTTTATAAGGTTTGCACTACAGTTCACTCGCACAAGTAAATAGTACACCTTAAATCACAGGTGGATATAGTTAGTGGAATGTACTTATTAAAGTAAAGCATTCCATTTCAAAACGGTCAGTCAATTAGGTCTATAGTTTGACCGAATATGCATGCCATGTAATTTTATTTTTTTACGGAGTTTTATATAGCGCGAACTTGACCCGACAATTGTAATTGTTTCTAAACTATAGATCTACAAAAGTAGACATTATGCAGCCTAAACCCAATGAATTGTAGTATGCAGCCAAGATTCCAAAATGGAAGTTTGACTAAGTCACTTTGTTTGATGTAGACTGAAAATATGAAGAGAAAAAAATGTGAGCGGACGGCGATATCTCGTCGTACCTAATGGTTTAAGTGTAGTTTGATCGTGACCAATGCCTGACAGGATGATGAAAGTGCTGTGTACTGTGTTCATAATGTTAGATGTTTGTTTTTTAGCTTAAATAATAAATAAAAAAAGCCCGTTTGGTAGGACACAAAAGAAGCACGTAAATTGATACGGGACAGCAGTCGAGCGTTGTAGTCCACTAGATGCGTCCAAATTTAGAAATAAATAGCACCCAAATTCTTTTTTGGGCGGAGTTACAATTCCAAAAGGCGAAGATTAAAAAATGACGGGAGGAAAAGTGGGTGCATGGGGTGGTTTGCGCAATGTGGGGATATCCTGAGAAATTGCTTATTGTTAAAGAACACCAGCTTTGGCAAACTGCATCCGATTGGGACAAGGCATGTGGCACAGAAGTATTCTGGTAAAAACAAAAAAAGGAACAGCTAAAAACACAATGCTCAGATACATACAGGTTTCCTATATAAACTGAGAATCTTGCCAAGTCATGACTGACACAATTTTATTGTAAAGGTAAGTCATAACCTCTGAAATTAATGTTCACATGATGACAGCATTTAGACGACAACGGAGGTATTTAAAATCTAGTAGGTGCGTGTCGAAGTTAGCGAGGTGACTTTTGATTCGCACTGTGGATAAACACAAATGCAGGAAAGATTTGTCAAAATGCGGAAATAATTCAGATCCCTAGTGGAGATGCAATTGACAAAGCGGTTAAAATCCACAGCATGAAGTGATCAGCTTCCAGCGTTTCTCCGTCAATACTTTGCCGATACTGACTGCTTAACAGGGATATAAACAGACGAGGAAAAGGAGCAACATCTGAACATGGTGTTTTAGTCAGGAGATTTTAACCAACCATCCCTCCGTGAATGCTTTCAGCCCTCTAGGAATCCCAATAGCTACTGTCAGGTGGGTTAGGGGTGCGGGAAACGTTCTGTAGTCATGGCTAGGTAGGCTGGTATGCCAAAGTCCGGCGGCGACGCAATGCTTCACGGTACTTTACCTTCGCGGTGGGCTGGACCTGGCAGGAGTCTTATTCGTATTTCTTCTTTCTGCTGCCATATTAACATCTGAAAAGAACAATCAACCCATCCAATTCAACGCTACGGAAATAAATCAAGATTGTAAAAACATCATTGGGAAAACAGACTTTAAAGAATAGAACAAATAAAACGCAAGAGGCAAAGAAGCACACTCACGCATGGCTGACTTATAGTTTTAATTCTACTATTTAGAAAATAAAAACATCCTTAGACATGTTTCTTCAGAAGAATCTTATTCCATTTTCGGAAATCACAGCAGGCAGCCATCCTTCCACAATAGCTCTTTTTTGTGAGGAGGGATGGTGGGGGGGCACGTCACAGAGCAATGCACAAGGCGGTAAAAGAACCACCATTCAAAACCCACAATCCTAAATGTAGTATACGGGTGAGGAAAGTTTCACCCACGGGTTCCAGCACATGGGTGCGCCTGTTCTTCTGAGCTTTAAAGCAACGGAATGCAACAGGCATGATACCCAAAAGCAGAAACTTTTATTGGGCACCCCTTGCGACGAGTGTGACTGAAAAAAAACGTTGTAGAGAAAAATAGATAACAAGCATTGGCCGTGCGGCCGTGAAAGTGAAAGAAAACAAGCACGCGAGTGTTGCATGCGTTAGTGAAAGAAAACAAGCATGTGAGTGGTGCATGTGTGTGTGCGTGCCAATGACGAGAGGGGAAAGCCAGATGGCACCTCTGCTCATGCCTGTGCGTGTAACCGCATGCTCGAGGCCACACAGAAAGCATGTGGTAGGATTTTTAAATGCCCACTCACTAAATGTCTCACCAGAGCAGCGCATGAGCTGGCTCAGGTGAGACCTAAAAAAGGGAGTTGGTTATTGGAGTAAAAAGGATGTCCATGAAAAGGTGTCAGAGTAAATCGTAGGTACTAGAGTATGTTCTAGTGTTTCTTGGACTATCCTTTATCAATTGTTGATTACGTTTTGCCGAAACGTCTTCGACAATTGATAAAGGATAGTTAGGCCTGCTACATTTCATGATATGAGGTTTATGCAAGAGTTACTCCTGGGTTCAGACTGTGGAGAGTAACTGCCTTGGATTAGGACTGATTCCTTACATTATTCGTAAGTGTTGTAGATAGCCAACTCCAGTCATTTCCTTATTTCAGAGTTCCAGTTTGATCTAAGGCACTTCTTCCCTGATCTCTATTCCCCCTTCATCCAATGTCTTGCTGGACAGAATTTCTGCAACTAGTGTGGAGGATTTAAATATTACAATTCTTGATTTGGGCCTGTTTGGGCTATTTATCAATGTTCTAAATTTGACTGCTCAGATATCTTCTATGGAAGTTCTTGCTAGGTGCAGGATGGTTTGGAATGGTCTCAGCTGGTTAGATCGGATTAGTATGCTGTGTTGGCCCTCTGAATGATAAAGGGGTGCAAAGATCAATTTTGCTTTTGCTTGTTCAAATCTGTGCTCGTTGGTGAAGCTATTGCTACTCATGGGGCTGGCAATATACTCAGCCCCAGATTTCCCTTACCTGTGCTGATTTGCACAAGTTTGAGAGATAGTCACAATATCCGGGTCTGGAGTTTTGAACAAAATTCGAGGTCTTTATGGCATCGTAATGGCTTTTGCCAGGCATTTATTGTCAGTTGGTTAAACCTTAATTAATCTTGAGACTGGGAGAGAGTATCCTGGGTGCCTGTTTGAAAAGGCCCATTTCCAGAGTCCTCTGGTGCCAGGCAGGAGGGCACGGGTGGTTCCTCAGGTTGATTTGTTTTACCCTCCACTCAGTATCATCATTGGAGGTGGAATTCCCCAGAAGATGGGATACATGTTGGCCGGCATTTGATTGCAAGATGTGTCTGAATTTGGGGCAGCTTTTGCGATACTAGTTGGCATTGTTTAAGGCTTTGTTTTAAGCCTTTTCATCCTTTTCCTGGATCTTTTTGATAGTGGTCTACTCCATAAGTTAACCGCCTGAGTCGGTTCACCTAAGATTGTCACTGACAGTAGTAATTGCACTCCATGGTCCTCCCGTGCTTGCGGAAGAGGTGGTGGATGAAGTAGCCGGGCAGGCAGGCTGGACAGCTTAAGTTAGTTTTGCACTTGGTTGGCCTTCAATGGACAAAAGAGCAACAGTAGCTGAAGTGACCGGGTTGCCCTACTGAGAAGCTAGGTTTTGAGTTGTGCTTGGTTGGCCTTCGGGAGGCACAGAATCTATAGTCACTGAGTTGATCTGGTTGCCCAGTGGCGGCAGTGGTCTATGTCAGTGAGAAGAAGGGAATGACCTGTCTGCTTGAAATTCTGGGCCGGAGGGGACCAATCATCTCTCAATGTGGAGGTGTGAGAGTGTTTTCCAAACATTGTCTTTGTCTTTGGGGTGGCTGCGCTTTGTTGAGAGCTTGTGCCCAGGTAGATTTTATTGTCAAAGGCTACAAACCATTCCTACATGCTTCTCTCCAGGAGCACGGTTTCCTCTGCAGGGTGCGGTGCTGATTCCAGCACTCTATTGATCTCGAAGGGCCCAGGAGTTCCTTGAGATAGCTCCTTTGTTTGAGTCTCCAAAGATGTACTGGGAATGCAGAGGTACAACTTAGGGGTGTGAAAGAATATTGATTGTCAAGGCTGTTAGTGGCTTACTGAGGTTTGTGTCCAGACTTTGCGATAGGTGGTGACCATTATCCTGTTGTTGGTCTTGGGTTGCATTCCAGTGATGCACTTAGCATACAGTCTGATGACCGTTCAATGTTGGAGATGTCCCTGTATGAGGCAGGGCAAAAATAGATCCAACGACACAGCCCTGCTTGGGTAGACTCTGTGGGTGAGGCTGGAAATGAGTGTACAGGGGATGCTTGAAATGATGGACCCAGAGATTCAATTTGAGAACACCTCCCTGTGGGACTTGGCTCTTTTTGGCTAAAGTTCCCTAAACTTTTTGCTTTTCCCCTAGACATGTGCTGCCAACTTAGATGCTCTGGACACTTTGCCACTGCTAAACAGTGCAAGGGTTCCCTGTGTAAATTGTAATGGTGATTGGTTGTACATTATTGGAATGTTTGCTTTACTAGTAAAGTCCCTAGTGAAGTGCAATATGTGTGCCAGGGCTAGTAATGGAAATGCTACTGGTGGGCCTGCAGCACCTATTGTGCCACCCACTCAAGTAGTCTTGGAAAGGGAACTCAGGCCTGCCATTGCAGGGCCTGCGCGCAGTTTCCTAAACTGCCATGTTGTTCTGGTAAGTGCACGCAATTACCAGACCCTGCCCTTCCCTTTCCATACAAATCAGGCACCCCTATGGTAGGTCTAGGGTACCCCTGGACAGGGTGCAGTGCATGTGAAAGGTAAGACATGTACCAAGCTGTGTGCCATGTCCTGGCAGTGAAATAATCTCCATTTCGTTTTCACTGTTGAAAGGCCAACTTGCTCATTAGAATAGAATGGGGAGGCTGTGTAATATGTTTTCCAGCCTATCTCCCCAAGGGCTTAAGATGGAAAGGTGAAGTTTAGTACGCCTGAACTCACCCTTCAATAACACATCTTTTCATGAAGATGGTTTTTGCGTTGTGAGTTTGTAAGCCACTCTTTTAGAAGTGGCTGGGTTTTTGTGCTTTAAACATTTCTGTGTTCCTCTGCCTGGTTGTAGATTGACTGGCTGGATTTGAAAGCGATAGGATCTGGGGAATGTCTTGACCCAGGGAAGGAGGTGAGACAGCACAGGCTGACCTGCATCTGGTGTGTAGAAGGAGGAGTAGACCTAGAGGTGAAGAGGCCTGGGCTGGTGCTATAAAACAATTGTCCCATCTCCTGCTGAGTGATTGAGTATCCAGACCCCCACTAATAAAAGGGAGAAGTTGTCATTGGTAGGGAGCCACCCAGAACTGGTTTGAGCAGGGGTCAGTGCCCCCTGTAACACAAAGACTTCGAAGCCATTGAGGGGTATAACTATGCGAGCTGAAGCCCCTGAACTTTGCAGAATGGCTTGATCAAGTGTGAACAAGACTGGAGCTAATTCGAGGATCAAGAGGAACCTTTGCCAAGGAAGAAACAACTTAATAGACTGCTGGATAGGACTGCTCTTGATGTGCGATCTGGAGCTGGCCTGCAGTTTGCTGTTTTAACCAAGGAAAGGCTATAGGGACTTTGCTGTGTGCTGTGTGCCCCTGCTCGAAGGACTTTCCTGTGTGCTGTGTCCTGAAGTAACTATCCCCAAGGGCCTGAGGTGAGCTGGCTCCCTGTTTGGAAACACAGGAACACAAAAGCTTCCAGAGAAGACTCTCAGATACGCCGTGGGTGCGTGTGCTCTGTCTAGCCTGAGACCTTCTCAAGTTGTGCCCTGTGATCATGGGCACCGGGAGTTCCAAACGAGACTCTGAGATGCGGTGCGTGTGTGCTCTGTCTAGCCTGAGTCCTTTGAGAGGATCGTCCTGTGAACGTGTGTGCCGAGGAGCCAAGTAAGTCTTAGCGACGCTGTGTGCGTGTGCTTGGGGGACCGTCTGAGACTTTCATGTGGATTGGCCCGTGATCGTGCACACCAGGAGAGCGAGTGTGCCTCAGCGACGCTGTGGGCGTGTGCTGTTCGCAGCCTGAAACCCTTGCTGGAGGTGCCCTGTGATCGTGGGCACTGGGAGATAAAATGTATCTCCAGCGACACTGTGTGTGTGTACCTTCTACTGCCTGAGAACTGTGCAAGAGGTGCCCTGTGATCGGGGGCACCGGAGGATAAAGTGTGTCTCAGCGACGCGGAGTGCATGTGCTTTCTACTACCTGAGACCTGCGCAAGTTGTGCCTTGTGATCGTGGGCACAAGCAGATCAAGTATGTCTCAGCGATGCTGCGTGCATGTGTCGTGCGTAGCCTGAGACCCTCGTGAGGAGTTGTCTGGTTAACGTGCACCCGGAGTTCCTGTGAGTCATCGGGACTCTGAGGGTGGGTGTAGTGTGCAGCCTGGGATCTTCCCATTGCCAGGAAAGTCAGATTGCATCGGAGGCCCAAGTCGCTGGAGGAGGAGAGGGGAGCGGGTTCACTCCCCCCCCAGGTAACGTGTGTCGACTCCTGGGGCGAGGAGCAGGCTCGGAGGGAGACGCACTCGGCCTCTCTCTCTGATCTGCAGTGCGAGCCTCTGCTTCGGCTCGGATTGAAGCCCGTGTGCCCAGGAAGTGGCAGCACCGGGGCCTGAGTGTGAATCGGCAGTTACTGTGTTCTATCTTACCCATGTGTTGGGGTAACTGTGGCCGGAGTCTAACCGCAAGCCAGCATGAGTGGCGGAGATACCGCCGGAGGCACCGCAAATGGTTCTGGAGTAATTTACATATTGCATAACTTCTGTGTAATGGAGTATCTGATGATTGTATAACGCATGGCTTTATTTCTGCACAACCGGCTGCCTGTTTTGTCGTATTCCCATTGTATTAGTTTGCCTAATGAACTGCCTGATAGGTGTGTTACGCATTGCACTAGGTTTGCATAACAAACTGCCTGATAACTGTATTACACATTGCATTGCATTTTCCCACCAGAATACCTGAAGGGGGACTGTACGCATTGCATTACGGGGGCATAACAGTTTACCGCGTTGTTGCTTTACGCATTGCATTACAGTGACTTTACAATTCGCCAGATAACCGTATTACCATCTGCATTATTCTTATGTTTTGAAGTACCTGACTGTTGCAAATCGAACTGCATATTCCGACATTAGGATTACGTAGGATTGTTTAGTTTAGCTCAAGAATAATAGGCCAGGGGGAACATTACCCCGACACATATGTTGGTTTAATATTGTGTGGTCGTATCGTATATCATTTTATAAACATGTACTTGTTTTCGGTGAAACTTGAGTGGAGTCTATTTGTGGTGTCATCATTGGATCGCTGTGAGCGTAATTGCAAATACTTTACACATTAAGTCTTGAAGATAAGCCTGGCTGTTCGTTCCGAGCTACCAAGGGGGTGGAGCAGGGGCTATCTCTGCAGGCGACCTGTTTTTCCCTAATGCTGGGGCGCACGGGTCCCTGCTTGGCCTGCGGTACCTACCTCAGCCAACCAGGAATCTTGGGAATTCTAACACTCCCCTCCTGTAAGAATAATTCAGGTGATTTTGCTTTGCAGGGCAGGTAATTGTCACCAATGTTGCTTGGACTAGGGCGCAAAGCTGTCACACTGGATTTCGGGGTGAACTTGGGCCTCTTCGGGCAGACCCCCATCTGAGTCCCTTTTGTGCTGGTTTGCCCAATCACAGCAACTGGGAAGCTTAAAGCAGTTTGGGTCACATGAGCGGGGGCTAAGGGTGAGACTGGGGCTGGAACTAGCCCAGCTTGCTGTTTGCTTGACACTGAGCCCTTCTTTTTTACCATGGCACTTGAGCGTCTGTAGGGGAAAAGCTTGTGCAATAGTTTCCACCTAGATAAAAATGGGTTGTAAGGTCTGGTTTGTTTCCTATGTGTGAGTCAGTCCCTGTATCTGGTCCTAGGGATGCTGGCGACATCTGATTGGCCCCTCTCGAGTTTTCTCATACCCAAGTTGGAAATTCTTCCTACATTGTGGACTTCGCTTCTTTGGGCTCCGTTGGGCATGGGTTAGGTCTTTAAGGCAGATGCTTGGCGTGGGTCTCAACTCAGCTTGTGGATCTTGCTGGACAGTGGTCAGCAAGATGGTCAGAGGATGCAAGGAAGTGCTGGGGGGTCTAAAGTAATACAGCGGGGAGCTCACGGACTAGTACAAGCCAAACTGAGAATCCTAGCACGGCCGCTTCTGCCCAACTCTGGCTCTATGCTAGGACTGTGAGGACCAACACCACCGCCACACTCGCTTACTCCTATACCTGCACCAACCCCCCAAAAGAAATGTACACTTTGCCTTAGCCCACCTTGTGTCCTTCACATTTTCTTAGACTGCCCCTCCAGTCGATCAGCTTCAGTACTGTACAACAGGAAAGAAGAGAGGAAGAGGCGGGATCTGGGTGGAGTTCTGGTATGTGGAAGAGCTGGAAAAGAATACGGTACAGAGAAGGGGCAGTGCCCCTATGGGCAGGGGCCCCCCAGGGACCAGGACTCTGTCCTGGACGGTTCAGATGGTTTTCAGGTAGGGGTGGGCGGAATTTGCGAAAGCGACTTTCGCAAATTATCGCGAAAATGTTAAAAATCTCCGCAAACAAGCGGAAATATCGCAAAGATGCGGAAGTTTTTTTCCCGCCCGTTCGCGATATTTTTTGCATGGTTGCGGGTCGCTAACTTACCCCTGCGGTTGCTCGCGGGCGCGGCCATCTTGTTTTCAGTTGTCTCGCGGTGCATGATCGCGAGAAAAAAGACGTGATCGCACGACGCATGACGTCACGTGAACTGTCGCGAGACAGCGCAAATGGCTAAAACAATACAACATCTCATGGAGAACACGACCGGATCGGGAAAACTTGTCGGCGAACGCGGGGATTCAGGTAAGGCGATCACGTGCGCGCGAGAATGTATTATTTTACAACGCGAGCAAGAACCAAATTATCGCAAAGCTGCGGAATGCGGAAATTTTGACATTTCCTCGCTCTCCGCGGAACACGGAAATGCCAAATTATCGCAAATTCCGCGAACGGAACGGAAATTTTGCCCAGGCCTATTTTCAGGTGCTATGAGGTGCATTGTTAGACTAGGTGGTGCAGGTGTCATTGAGGTAGACTCTCTCATCACTCGGCTCACTCTTTCACCCGGGGCCCCTAGTACATGAAGGGTGTGGGCCCCCTGCACTTCGAACTGGCACTTCACAGCCACAAACCAGTAAAAAACAACAAGAGGCCCCCGTCCCGAGGTCCTCAAACCATGAGTCTGCCTGCCAGCCCCTTGCGGGCCTCGTCCTCTCTGTAGCGTCCCTGAGGCGTCCGGAGCGCCTTACTCAATGATGTGTCTCCATGCCGCTCCTCTCCCTGGCCCCCACTGTGTTCCCAGGGCTCTGGACTCTGGAGTTAGCGCCTGTGGTTTTGGCTTGGGCTTGGACTAGGACTCAGGCTTCTCGGACCACGGTGGCCTCAGTTGCATCGTGGCTCCGCTCACTGTCTGCACTTCACTGCTGTGACACGTCACTTCCGGTTCACAGTGGCGGGGGTTTTTTAAAGGTTACATCCAAGATTTAGATATAGAAAACCCTGCTCTCTCATATTCATTCTGCTCCCCCTACAGGAAAGTAAAATTTGATATTTAGGAATGTTTTTTTTTTTATTTCACTTGTTAAAAATATTTGTCTGTTTGCAAGAATTCCTTGCATATCTTACATTTACGAAGTGAATATTAATGAAAAAGTCATTTGGGAAGGATCATCTTTCTTGAGCGTTGTACCATATGTAATGATATGACAGTTATAAAAGGCAACGTCCCGTATTGCTTAATTTCACCGCAGGATTACAACTCGTGTATTTGAAATGAAGGAAGGTTAAAGAAAGAGAGAAAAAGACGCAAAAATGCGAATTTTTCATTAACAAGTTTTGACATCTCTGTGTATTTCCAAACCAGTTCCAGGAACAGCGTCATTTGTACTTTTTTCTTAGTCAATATTTTACAATGTTAAACTCAAATCATTACCTGATAAATATTTCTGTTAATCATAAAAACAATTCCCGGAAGGATAGCCAAGACAGACAGCACATTTTACAGTGGGCCTTAACCACAGCTTGTTGGCTGCAGCGTTCGCAGTCGTAAAATAGCAGGTAGACAACACAATACAGATTTTGAATAACATTTGTCTTGTGCATTTGTAGTTGCTTTGCCTGGCTTATTCATTGACTGCTCATGTATCCGCAAGTCTCAGAGGCTGTACAAGCAGGAACATAAACTAACAAGTATTGGTAAAGCTAATAGGTCTTGGCTCTAAAACCTGTCGGCTTGCCGATGCTTTTTGCCATCCTAGATAGCTGCAGCAACTGTGCATGCATCCGAGCAGGCCATGTTGGAATGGCATTTTGTTTAATATTGCAAATGCATGAACAGATGGCTTCCACAGATGCACACATGTCAATAGTGGCCTTCCTTGAATGCATTCTGTATCATCTTACAAAATGATATTCATAGATGGCTACTGCACAGGTATTCAGAGAGAACATCGGAAGAAAATATCCCCATACCAAAATATTGAGTCTAAAATATCGTAATATGGAAAAAATATCGTCAGCATATCTATGTCAAGAATATTGATTTTAAGGCAAGTAATACCGATTTTTAAAATATAAATGTCCTAAATATCGTTTGCAAAAATATAGTTTAAAATATCGTTTCTTAATTATTGTAATGTATTTTAGCATATATTTTAAATGTATATGATGTAATTTGTATAATAATTATTTGTGTTTTAATATACGTGTTACAATTTTAGCAGTTATTAAATGTATTGTAATTACATTATGTGTTTTTTAGCTCTGTAGGGGGATTTGGGTTTATGGGGCATAAGTAGGAAGTAATTTATTTATAATAAATGAATGAATATTTTGTTTTTAGTATTATTTATTTAATTGCTATTTAATTGTGCTAAGTGTTCTTGAAAGTTTTTTGAGATACATTTTATATGCAGGTTGTGGGGTTTATTGAGGGAAGGGGGAAGTAATGTATTGTTAATAAATAAATATTTTTTTAAAATTAATATTAATTCATTATTTGATAATAAATTATGTTAAATGTGTATTTCTTTTGGTGCGGGGTGTGGGGTTATGGGGTAAAGGGTGGGAAGTAATTTCTTTTAATTCATTAATAATTAGTTGTCAAGTTATATTATTTAATTAATTGATAATTAATTGTTTTTGTTGTGTAATTTTATTTAGGTACTGCTTGTGGGGTTTATAGGGGTAAAGGGTAGGAAGTAATTTCTTTTTAATTATTTAATATTTAGTTCTAATAAATAACAATTAATTAATTGATAATTAATTATGTTAATTGTTTAATTAAACTTTTTTAGGTGCAGGCTGTGGGGTTTATAGGGGTAAAGGGTGGGGAGTAAATTATTTTTAAATAACTTACTATTAGTTGTTAAATACTATTAGTAATTTAATTGAAAATGTGCAGGGGTATGGGAAGTAAATTAATTTTAGGCAATAATAATAGTATCTAAATTAAATGTATGTAATAATTAATGTTTTTGTTAATAAATAGTTACCATATACAAATATTTATTAGCATAAAAATTATTTTTGTATTTTATTTATAATACTATTTATAGGTTTTTGTGATATGTATTTAACATTGCAATATGTTTTTATCTTTTTCATTTTTAATATTTAATATAGTTGTCTTTTATTTTTCAACATATTTATATTTTCTTATTTACTTTAAAATAATAGTTATTTTGTTGAAGATATTTTGTTTGTTTTTAATGTTGAACTGATTGGAGTGGAAATAGTCAATTTGACCTCTCGCTATCCAACACTTTCTTTACTTTTGAACTGACTGGAGTGGGAATAGTACATTTTACCCTTCTGCAATCCAACACTTTCCCTACTGTTGCACTGATTGGAGTGGGAATATAAATTTTTACCCCTCCAGAATCCAACACTTTCCCAACTTTTGTACTGACTGGGGTGGGAATAGTAAATTGTACCTCTCTGCAATCTAACACTTTCTCTACTGTTGTAGTGATTTGAGTGGGAATAGTAAATATTACACCTTTGCACTCCAACAGTTTTCTTACTGTTGTACTGGCTGGAATGGGTATAGTAAACTTTATCTATCCACAATCCAACGCTTTTACTACTGTTTCATTTACTGGAGAGAGATTTGTAATTTCTGACAGTGCGAAATGGGAGTAGTACATATTTTATATATTTATTTTAATAGTTATGTAGTTTTGTATAAATTGTAGCAGGAATAATATATGTTTTTTATTTGATAATTTATTTTATATTGTTAAAATTTATATTACTATTTTTTTGTTTATTTAAAGTTATAATGTTTTTAATGTGCAAAACTATTTTTACTAGAATTTTAAGTTGTTTATTTTTTTAATTTAATTAGAACAGTTTGGGGTATATTGTTATGTTATGTTATTTTGTATTTGTAAAGCGCACAGATGCCCCAGCCAAGCGGCGTCCCGGCGCTGTAAAGGACAAGCAACACAACAACTGATAACACGAACCAGTCATGACCACTAAGCCTCGGGAAACAAAAATGTTTTCACGGCTTTCCTGAAGAGAAGGAGATTTGACATAGACCGAATACTGACAGGCAGTGTATTCCAGAGGCCAGCCGCCAGAACACCAAACGAGCGGCCGCCCATTCTGGCTCTTTTAAAGCGAGGAACCTTAGCTAGAAATTGACCCGCTGAGCGAAGTGCTCTAGCAGGGGTGTAGAGGGAGATGGTCTGGGCTAGAATGGGAGGGGAGGCAAACTTTAGAATCTTAAAAGTCAGGCACAGCACTTTGAATTTTATTCTCTGCCTGACGGGCAACCAATGTAGATCGGAAATAGACCGCCTAGCCGAGCAAAACTTAGGCAAACCAATCAGCATACGGGCGGCCGCGTTCTGCACATGCTGAAGGCGTGTGAGCTCTGCTTGGTTAGTGCCCAATAGAAGGCCACTGGCATAATCCAATCTGGAAAGAATCATTGCCTGCATTATAAGTTGCCTAGTGGGGGCATCGAAGAATTTAAAAATAGGCCTAAAGCTTTGAAGAACGCCATAGTAGGTGCCCGCCACTTTCTTTGTATGGGGTATGAATGAAAGATTGGCGTCGAGCAAGACCCCAAGATTTTTCACCTGAGTTGCTGGCGTAGGAGTAGGGCCTAGCTCCGATGGCCACCAGTCGTCTCCCCAGAGATGAGTTTCTTTGCCCAACACCAGGACTTCAGTTTTAGTGGCATTGAGTATTCACAAGAACGTGTGCTAAACATCACCAAAAAATGTTAACGCAACTTTACACATCAAAGCCTATCGCAGGAAAATAACCCTGTGTCAACGTGGAATTCACAACAAGGTGGCCCCATGCGATAGTTTGCCAAACCAGCGGCCAATTCCCGCGATACAACCACCTCGACGGAGATAAAAATCCAAAACCCCAAAGCCAAAAAACCTGCGATGGGCCAAATCGACATGAGGAAATCAGCGATAAACAGCGCCAGGCCTGCAACACACACCTGGCAGGCTGGAAAAATCACCATAAAAGTAGAAAAAACACCCACACACAAACTGACCAACACCCAAGCACCATGTAGGCAGCTGGAGCAGGCACAGAGGACGAGCACAACCCCACAAGCACCCCGGACGACCAGGCCGGGACCTCGGGACAGGGAAGGGCAAAGACAAGAAGAAGAGGAAGACGAAGTTCAGTCCGCAGGCAAACAGGATCATAGTCACGGAGGTGATGGAACACCATCAACAACGTGTCATTGGGCACCAAAAATGGAATATGGCGGGACATCATGGACAAGGTGAATGTCGTCGGAGACAAGAGGACAATGGATGAGGTCAAGAGGCGATGGAATGACATCAAGAGAAAGACCAAGGAGAAACTCGCAGCCAACCAGAAGGCAGCAATGCAGACTGGAGGTGGGGGCCCAGCACCACAGCTCGTGCTGGATGACATGGAGAAGCTGGTGTCGACACTCATCAGTGTGGATACTGTGGCCGGAGTCGGGGGACCGGACACTGCTCGACAGGACAAAACCGCAACAGGGTGAGAGACCACCAGGTACTGGGGGGACGGGTGGAGATGGCCATGTTGGCACACATGCACAATCAAGCAGAGCACAGTGCACACCCTCAATGACTCTGGGTCATCGCCCAGATTTATAGTCTGTCACAATGTACAATGCCATGCTGTCTGAATGTCAACATATACCATGCGGCTACATGCATGTGTACACATAGCAATACACCATTTCCCCTTCACATTGCAGGGCCACCGTCAACACCCCCTGCTGAGCAGTCCCAGCCACTTTTCACTGATGATGAGGAGGACAACCCCAGCATCGACGCACAAGCCCTCCTAGACATCATTGACATCATTCGCGACTCACCTCCAGGAATCCTCATCATGGCATTGCTGCCACAAGGCGTGGCGATGATTAATGCTGCTGGCCCCACACCATCCACATCTCTGCCCCCTAGTGTGCCATTGACTCACAGTGCGGCAGACGTATCCACTCTGGCAGCTGATGTGTCAGTGGCACACAGTGCCTCAGCAGGTACTGCAACACCCACAGATGGGGCAGAGCACACATCCGGGGATGAGGACGTGGATAGGTTTGTGATCAGGAGGCACTAGCATTCATTTCCACCACCTGGTCTGTTTCTGCTTGGTGCCGCACATGGCCCCATGACCTTCCACTGACCCCCGATACACTCCGATGAACTCACCTTGGACAGCGACATGGACTGCCATAACCTGTTTGATGACCAATGACACAGCGACCAGACTGCGGACTGTGCCCTTCCTCTTCCGCAGTACTTGTCATCCCCGGATGGACTTAGGCTGGCCCTCCATGGGCCCATATTGTGTAGTGTGCTCGGCATTACCCTGTACTACTCCAGCTGCAGAACTTCACTGGATGTGCAATAAACATCCAGTGACGCACTGCTGTGTTATGTCTTTCATCATTCATGAATGAATGTGTGGATGAATGTAGGGACAGTGATTTCCCTTGCGTCAATGATGCTCATCCTGTGGGATGCCAGTCAGAGAGTGCTACCTTGCATATTGTGTACCGGGTGCTGTGGACACTACAACAGGGACACACGCATCAGTCACTTCCATGTCCGGACATGGACTGAACCATGCCCAGAGCCCACTAGTCATTGTTGCAAGCCCTACACTGGTCCGGCGTACGGCAGGCGAGACCACTCGCATACGCTCTGAGGGGGGCCCTCATTGCTACCCGTCGCAGGCGTACTCGCTGGTGGTGTGCAGGTCACTGGTCTAGTTGTCAGCATGTCACAGCCACTCCCTGAGGGCAGGTTTACATGCACACCACACAGGCACACAGGCCATGTGACTCCGCCAACATAAGGGGCCAATGACGTCACATTCCCCTCTGCCAGTGGTGACTGGATGACGGACGCTCCACGGTTCTCAATCATAAAGGGCCCATGAGTTGTTACGCACAGGGTTAGTGGCACCCGAGGCCTTGCGGCCTACCACCGCGTGGTGCTGACTGGTGTTGCACAGGGTTAGTGGCACCCAGAGCATTGCGGCCGGCACAGGCACCCGGCCACGGGACGGTGACTTTGGGTGCACTGAGGTAGGAGCACTTTAAGCTGCTGAGAGGGTGTGCAGCCTGCGTTGATGCCCCGTCCCGGCAGTCTGGACAGCTCAGGTTTTGTGTGCCCTGCTGGACCGCAGTGTAGGTCAGAGCCAGCAGGCAGTACAGGCCTAGCGCCACGTGGCATCACTTCTGGGATCCCAGAGTTAGTGGCACCTATTGGGCTGAGTGGGTGTGCAGCCTGCGATGAGGCCGGGTGCACTGGTATGTCCCCTGCCATGGAGTAATCAAGACCCAGCACCAAACGTTAAACCTGGTGGCCTGCGGAGAGGGGCTGCATGGTGTGGAGGGTGCCATGTCTGCTGGCCCCAGGCTTGTGGCTTGCAGCGGCATGTGGTGGGATCTCCTGTCTGCACGCCGGTGGCGGAAGGTGAGCAGTGAGGCTTGGCTGTGCATGGGCGGGCATGCTCCGATGGGCGGCGGGAGGGGCTGGGGTGCCTCTGTCTGGGTGTGCATGGGCAGGAAGGCGATGTTGTCTTGTGTAATTGTGTATACTGTGCCAATCATGTATCTGGACTCTGTTTCAGATGACGGGTCTGTTTCAGATGTGTGACCTGGTGAACTGCTATCCATACCGGCAAGTGGTTGGAGACACACCGGTGGCAGCAGGTGAGCAGTGTGGCATGGGTGCGCAGGGGCGGCACTCTCTCTCTCTCCCCCTCTCTTCTCTCTCTCCCCCCTTTCTTCTTCTCTCTCTCTCCCCCTCTCTTCTTCTCTCTCTCTCTCCCCATTTCTTCTTATCTCCCTCTCTCCCTCTCTTCCTCTGTTACTCCTTCGCTCTCTCTCTGTCCTTTGACGTGCACAGGACACACCTTCTCATCATGATTTTTGTCTTGCAGGCTGTGACCTACGGATTGTCCCGAGGGAAGACGCCATGTGTCTTCATTTCATTTCAGTATTCATTTTAATAATGCTTCATTTGTTGCTTCGAACGTGAATGTGTGATGCTCATTTTTGTGACGACACATGCATGTCACCAGTTGTGATTGTGCGACATCAAGCGGCTTATTTTGTACATGTTTAGGTGTAGCTGATGTGGCATGTCTTTGGTCGAGGGGGTGCCGGGGAGATGGGTCCTGGGGGGGTGGCGGCGGGTGTTGTTGCCCTTTCGGCCCTCCGGGTTGCATGTTCAGTTGCCTGGGTGCATCTGTTGTTCTTCATGTGTCACTCTGAGCTGTGCTCCCTTTTGTGGTGCAGGCTGTGGTCCGACTTTGCACCAGGTCAGAGCAGGTGTTATTTTCCTGCTGCTAACATGCCTTATCGCCTGTTTTGTGTTCTTATCGCAGTTCTAGCTGGTTGTTGTGAATGTTGTGGAGTGGTGTTTTTGCGGCTTTTGGCACGGGAACGCCTACTCTGCATCTCATTAGCGATAGTTGCGGGGGTCATCGGTGGAGATGTTTTATTCGGCTGCTATCGCGGGCAAACTGGTGCTGTGGGATGTTAACACAAGCTTGTGATTGGGGCGATAAGTTTAACGGAACTTTGACTGCAATAAAGTGCCGTTAACTTAGCGATAGATCCTTCTGAATATGGCCCTTTGTTTTTTAAAGATTTTATGTTAACAGTATACGTATATGTAGATATCTATCTATCTATCTATCTATCTATCTATCTATCTATCTATCTATCTATCTATCTATCTATCTATCTATCTATCTATCTATCTATCTATCTATCTATCTATTATCTATCTATCTATCTATATATATATATATATATATATATATATATATATAAAATTATAGTTAGAACCTAGTTTCCATAGGAAAAGCCCTTTTTGTTTTCTCAATATCTTTGTCACCGGTTGATGAATCTTCGCAAAATTTTCAAAACTAGTGGCCCGCTCCGGTCAGCTCCTGTCTTGAGAGTTTCGGGGTGATTCGACAAGTGGGGGCTGAGGAAAAGGGGGGTCCCAAAACATGTTTTCCCCATGTAATTTTCCATAGGAAACTTTTAGACACAGCTACAGCCCAAACTGCTGAACGGAATTACACCAAATTTGGCAAAAAAGTAGACCTTGGTTCAGAAAGAGCCCTTTTTGTTAAATGGTGTAAATCCATTCAGTAGTTCCTGAGAAGTTTGTAAAAGAAAAAGTTTCGATATATAGGGACGCAGTGGAGTCGCGACCTCTCCCGAGCACGAGCTTCACTGTGATTGGCTGCCAACACTCCAAACCAGAAAGTGTTGGCAGCCATCTTGTGACTTGGTAGAACCGAGTCACAAGAAAACAGTAAAACAAAGTTGGAAAACAAGAAAAGGGGGCAGGGTAGAAACACCCTGAACCCCTAGGCCTGCTCAGGGGGTCCCACAAGGACCCCCAGGGCCAAAAAAAGCATTTTTTTTAAAACAAAATCGACGGAATACGTGCTGGGGTCACGAATCCCGCTGAATTTTTTTTTTAAATGGAGCGCGGCCTCTCTCGCTTCATTTTAATGAGGCCCCCGGGTAGGCCAGGTCCTGGGGGCATTGCCAAAATATATTAGCGGGGGCCAGCGGGGCCCCCGCAGCCCTGGGGACCGCCATCTCCCCGGGGATATGTTTATAATAAGCGGGAGGGAACGCTGCCCTTCCGCAGCCCAGGAGACCCCCACCTCTGGGGCTTCTTTAATTTGTGGGGGGCCTACATGGCCCCCCAAACCCCGGGGACTGCCATCACTGGGCTTTTCTCAAAAATTCAAGGGGCTTCTTTTTTAAAATAAATATTAAACCTGTGTGGGGGGCTCGATCCCTCCCACATGCCCTGGGGATCGCCACCTCCCCGGGGCACTAATCATGTAAATTCGGGGGTCCGTTATGGACCACCGAGGCCCAGGGACCCCCACCTCCCCGGGGCTTCAATCATATTGGGAGGGGGGCGGTGCGGACCCCTCCTGGAGCCCTTGGTGGCCCTGGAGAACCCCACCCCACATGGCCGGCTCTTGCAGTGTTCCAGGGTGCCCACCTCCGGGACACTTCTGTTTGCTATGCGTGCGGCTCCTTCCCTGTCATAGCAAACTTGCTTTGGATTTTGGAAGCTAGAGCAGGGAAACCTGCTCTCTCATTCAAAATCAAAAGCAGACTGCTTTTCCACACGGGGAGCTGCATGTCAACAGCTCCCCATGTGGAAAAGCAATGTTGACTCCCCCAGGAGGTGGGGAGCTGGCGGAACCGTGGGGGCATTGGGACTCCCCCCACGGTCCCTAACCATGAGGCCAGGTCCCGGGGGATGGGGTCCCCGGGGCCCAAAATGGCTGGGGAGGGGGGTGGTAGTCCCCCCTCCTTCGTTAAAAAAAATAATATATTTGGGCATGCTCTGGAGGTGGGTTCCCCGGGCAAATGTAAATTAATGAAAGTGGACGGTTTTAAAAAACAAAAAAAGATTTGGAGTCGCGACCCTAGCGTGGCGCTCAATGTGGCACCCTGGTATGAATGCGAGGGGTGCGTGGCTCCCAGCACGGCCTCTGGTGTGAATGCGAGGGGTGCACAGTGCTCAGCGCGGTCCCCTAGTGTGAACGTGATGGGTGCGCGTCTCTAAGTCACGCCGGGTGCGCGACTCCAAGCAAAAATAATTAACGTTTTTTTTCATATAAACCTAGGTTATATGTTAGGTTATTGGGTGGCTCTAAAAAGAGCCCTTGTGTTTATTATGAGTTTCTTACAGCTACATGTAAGTTCGGATGCAGAGCTTTAGGTTGTTGAGAAACACTCTGTTCCCTTCTTCAGTGAAGTGTACTCCGTCACTCCTGTAGATGCCCTCCATATGGAAACGTAGATTGTTGTTATATATGGAGCCCATTCTATAGTCGCTGAGGTAAGCAGAAACAGCTTTATTGACATTTTTTATAGCTTTCTCAGTCTGTGGACAAAATTGATTGGACCACTTCCATTTCTGTCTTTGGCATATGTTAGAGTATACAAAGGCAGTTTTGGGGAAAAGCAACATCAATTCTGCAAAGGTGTCCTTCATTAGCATGTTCAGACCTACCTCAGTCAATGTGCCTAGGTCATTGCCACCACAGTGCACAATCATGAGGTCAGGGGGTTGGAGATTCAAAGAGGTTTTAACCAAAGGCATCAACTGGTGCCACTTTAATCCTCTCTGTCCAATCCATTTAATGTTTGCATTTTGCAAAGCTAGGTCTTTGTCAATACCTCTGCATTCAGCAAACCTTTTGCACCAGAATACATAGCTGTGCCCAACAATCCACACTGAAAGCATCTTGAAGGAATCCCTGTAGGTAATCAAAAGATGTCTGTAGCTGAGGTAGTCAGTTGGTAGAATGAGAGATATCTAGAATGACGAAGAAGATGCTGTTTTTAAGAAAGTAGAGATTTGATTGGCTGTTTAAGAAGATTCTACATTCAAATATAGGGTGCATTTTACTTTGTTTAAAAAGCATGTTTCTTATTGGTTAGTAAAACATGTTTGAAAGGTACAGCAGAAAGGATAAGGGCATGTTTTGGAAAAGCAACCACTCTTGTTGTTCTTATTTGCAACATTCTGTGGTGAACTTGCGGCCTGACAGTTAAGTTGAATGTTGCATGAGCTGTTGCTATGGAAACTGGCATTAAGCAAAAGGGGTGAAGAAGTCAGTTGAAAAGTGGTATTATCTATCACCAATGGAAATGTGTTTTTCAATTTGAAAATCTCTGGGAAGCAATGTGATTTGTTGCTTATGTGTATTTGTATGGCAAAATAGAGGTAAATC
This sequence comes from Triturus cristatus, assembly GCF_964204655.1. Lineage (NCBI taxonomy): Eukaryota > Metazoa > Chordata > Amphibia > Caudata > Salamandridae > Triturus > Triturus cristatus. The sequence goes on from NC_140590.1 coordinate 438,479,162, forward strand.
TTGCCATCACTGGTTTCACCTTGCAGAGTCTGGTGATCTATATTGACTGTGTGTAAAAGAAAATCCTGTCTGAGTGTGTGAGATTTTTCATTCAACAGATTTATTTGAAAGGTGAGTTATATATTTTTGAGGTTTATTTAAAATAGATGTGACATTATTGTAAAACTGTGTTGTTTGAAATATATTATTAAATGTAGAGATGTATATTGGGATTATCTTTTATTGTACTTGAGGTTTGTTTAAAAAACAGTCTGTACAGTAATATATATAACTTTAAGTCTGTTCAAAGGTATACCTGAATGATGTCTCTTATTTTTAGATAGTTGGTTGAACAAGCACTACAAATGTGTATTTTCAAAGATGTTCATATAAGCATCATTTTTTCTTCTTTCTACAAAGGTATAGTTTAATGATACTGTATAATTATAGATTGTTTGGTAAAATGTAGCACTACTGTGCTGTTTGAAAGATGATCATATAAGGTGTTAATAATTAAGTTTCTATTATTAGTTTGTACAGAAGGTATAATTAAATGAAGCCATATGTTTTAAGATAGAATGGTGAAATAAGGTGTTGTTAATTATGCTTCTTTTTGTAGTTTGAGCTAAGGTATAGTTGAATGATTCCACATAATTTTAGATTTAATGATAAAGATGTATAATAAAAGTGTGGTTTTAGAAATGCTTATAAAAGGTGTTGTTTATTAGTCTTCTACCTTAAGTCTGTTGAGAGGTAAAGTTTGATGATGTTGTATATTTCTAGATTTAATGGTCAAAAGTAAACAACACTGGTATGTTGTAGTTATCTACTTAACTAGACAGTATGCAATGACTCATGTATGTGTTCAGATGGTACTTATATAGTTGTATGTATATTTACTGAATTATTGAGAGGTGCTTGACTGATTACAGGAGTGCAAAGTTAGTGAATATGTGATTTTATAAGTACTTGAGAAATGATTTAGTGATTCTATACTGTGCAATCACCCAGTTAGTATCCAAGCACTACCCATGCATTCATGCAATGACTCATGCACTAACTTATGCAGTGGTAAGATCTCCAAAGCACTACACATGCAGTCCAGCATTCCCCCGGTCACTCCCTGTGGACTCTTTTAATCACTTTGCCATGTCCTTACGTAATCAGTGCACCAAAACCCAAGCACTTATAAATTCACCATGCTGTCAACTTCCAGTCACTATCCATGTACTTGTACAATGACTCAGGCAATAAGACATGCAGTGCTACAATCAAATGTGCACTATCTATGCAGTCCCCGAACCATCTCTATACTACTGATTCACTCCTCCAATTACCCAGGTAGTACCCATGCAGTCCAGCAATCACACTGTTACTTTCCGTCCACTCCTCCAGTCATCATCAAGCCAGTACCATGTCCTTATCTAATCACTGTGCCAAAACCCAAGCACTTAAAAATTCACCATGCTGTCAAATTCCAGCACTGTAGGTAACCAGTCACTATCCATGTACTTGTACAATGACTCAGGCATTAACACATGCAGTGCTACAATCAAAAGTGCACTATCCATGCAGTCCCCTAACCACGTCCACACTACTGATTCACACCTCCAATTACCTAGGTAGTACCCACGCAGTCCAGCAATCACACTGTCACTCTCCGTCCACTCCTCCAATTATTCAGCCAGTACCATGTCTTTATCTAATCACTGCGCCAAAACCCAAGCACTTATAAATTCAACAAGCACTCCCCTTGCAACAATCTAGGTATCCAGTCACTACCCATATAGTTATGCAATGACACAGGCACTAACACATGTAGTGCTACAATCAGATGTGCACTATCCATGCAGTCCTCTAACCACCTCCACAGTACTGATTCACTCCTCCAATTACCCATGTAGTACCCATGCAGTCCAACAATCACACTGTCACTTTCCGTGCACTCCTGCAATCATCCAGCCAGTACCATGTCCTTATCTAATCACTGCGCCAATACCCAAGCACTTATAAATTCACAATACACTTACATTGCAGTGCTCTAATTATCCAGTCACTACCCATGTACTCATGCAATTAACCAGGCACTTATTCATGCGCTTCTACATTATTATGATTGCTACCTATACAGTTTACTAATCTCCCTGTTACTACATATGCACTCCTTCAATTACCCAGCCAGTCCCATGTCTTTATCCAATCACTCTGCCAAAACCAAAGCACTTATAAATTCACCATGCACTCACATTGCAGTAGTGTAATCATCCAGTCAGTACCCATGTACTCCTATAATAACACAGGCACTAACACATGTAGACCTACAATTACCTGTGCATTACTCATGCAGTCAAGCCATCTCTCTGTCACTACCCATGCACTCTTAGAATCAATCATGCTCTACACATGTACTCTAGCAATCACCAAGATATTAGCATGCAGTTATTTCTCTTTTTTAACCAAATAAGGTAGTTCTGAAGAGATGAGTTCTTGCTGCTGAACATACAGCTTCAACTGATTTCTCCACATAAAAGGTTGTATAAATATTAAATTAACAAATTAGCATTTGAAAAACCCTACAAATTCACTGAAAAAAACATAGGTTTCAGGCACATTATAGTTAGAAATCAGCATTTAAAAAACCTTAGAAATTCACTGCAAAAACCATAGGTTTCAGGGACGTTATAGTTAGATATTAGCATTTAGAAACCTTAGAAATTCACTGAAAAAAAACATAGATTTCAGGGACGTTATAGTTAGTTGGACATTTCACTCCTACAAAACCATAGAAATTCGGCTGTTATAGTTAGTTCGGCTAACTATAACTCGCGCCCTCACAAAGCACTGATGATGACGTCACATATTACATCATTCATGATATGGTCAGTGACATCACTTATGACATCACTGATAACATCTCAAATGACCTATCTCTTTGTGTGCTGCTAGAATTAAACCTAACCTCCGATCCATGTTTGGAATTCCCCACTCCAGGAATCTGAGCAAATGTAATGTTATTTGCATCTAACTTGTAGGAGTATTTGAGTGGAAACGTTTTTTGGTAGTGCTTTGCTGTTTTTGCATGAAGCAATGACAGCCACCACAATCTCACCGTCTATTCGCGTTTTAGAACGAGTGATTGCAGCTACAGAAGCCATGCGTACAGGCCCCTTTGCGGCTTCATCAGCCCTATGAATTTTCTTCAACGTGAACGTCATCATGCTGATGACTCAGTGTATGTATCACGTGAGCCCTCGGTAGTCCGGATTTCAACTCCATTACCTGTTCCCATAGCAATTCATGCTTAATTGTGCCACCTTTTGCATCTTTGAACCAGTTTTGAACCCAGTGTTGCAAGTATTCATTGTGTGACTGCACACAGTAAAAGGAATCGCAGACAATTAGTGTGGGGAATTCTCGATCCGTATTTGCCAGTGCCAGTATCAAGGCTTTTAACTCTGCCAGCTGTGTCATGCAGTCTCCAAGAGATTGCGTTTTTGTGCAACTTGGATGTAACTTTCCATCCTGCATGCAACCTTTAATGATTGCACATGCCGCGCTATATTGTTGCTTACTTCCTATGGCCGGTTGGGCAGATTCGTCAGTGTAAATTATATATTCATACTGATCTAGAAGCATTATTTCATTTGGTAGACGATATTCTTGTTTGTATTGTAGAAATGCTTGTGTCTTCAAATTTGGGTCATACCTGTATTCTACATCTGTTGCAGTGAGAGAATTACCCCATTGTATCCATCTCGGATGTAAGGCTTTAGCCTCGTTGCAGCTGCTAAGGCTGGAACCGGAGTCACTACTATTATTCGCTTCCCCTGAGCCAGTGCTCTTTCTCTCACTACAGAAATCTGGACTGCTGTCAGAATCTTTTCTGTAGGTACAAATGTGACTTGTATGCAATTGGTACACTTTCACCTTCATTATATATTAGATAGGTGTACCTAGATTGAGCCGCAACTATACGGATCGCCAGGTTACGTACGTTTATGCGTGTCTGTAAATGTTTGGAAGCTATCATGTCAGCTTGTAGGGAACAAAGTGTATCTGTGTGTTCCTGTGTCCATTGTCTTACTGAAAAATCAGGTTTTATTAAGTCGTAGAAAGGTTTTACTCTTTCTGCGTAATCTAAAATGTATGTTCTACCAAAATTGAGGAATCCCAGGATTGATGGTACATTTTTTAATGATTTTGGAGGTTGGAGCAGCACACATTTTTCAAAAACATTGGCTGCCATGCTTTTCCCGTCACTTGAAAGCTCATATCCTTAAAACAGGACGCTGAGGTGGGCAATTTTTGATTTTTTAAAGTTGAATTTGTAGCCCTCAGATGCAAATCCGAAAATTATGGTATTCACTCTGTTCAAGTGTTCCTCTAGGTCATCGTCCACCAGATAAATATCATCCGCATAGGACAATGCCTCTTCATCCAAATTTTTATGTAACTCAGTTATTCTGGCCGAAAGCAACCCCAGACTATTCTTATACCCTTGGGGGAGTCGACAAAATTAACACTGTGACCATAGCGCTGAGAATGCTGTTAGATACCTGCTTTCAGGCACTATATTTTGGCAGAAAAATCCATTTGAGATATCAAGTGTTGTTTTATATTTTTTCCGCACAATGTCATTCATTAATGCGGCACTGTGTGCGTTTTGGACTGCAAATGTCTCAGTGCAAATGTTTAAATGTCTGTAATCTAAAACTAAATGATATGAATTGTCAGGTTTCATGACCGGAAACAAAGGGTTGTTCATCGATGAGTTGCAATTTTCGATCACACCTTGGTATTCAAGTTGATCTAAGATCTCCCTGACCAGTTTTTTAGCTTCTCACTTTATTGGATACTGCCTTTGTGCAGTTGGAGTATTTTTTAAAGGAATTATGTGGTGGGTTGAATCCTCATCCCATCCAACATGGATTTTGTATAATGCTGGAGCCTGGGCTTCTGCCCACTGCTGCGCATGTGTGTGTTGTAAGTGACTGGGAATATGGTCTGAGAATGCCGGCATAATTACCATTTACTCTTTAGGGCAATCCATGACGAATGCTGGCAGCCAATCCTGTTCAGCTAATAAAATGTCATAGCCACACGTCAGGTTCTCCCAGAAGAGACCTTTCACTGTTCTACTTTTGTCCACCTCCATCTGGAACGTTATTTCATATACTTTATGTGGGACACTTACCCTAGTATCGGGTGTTTCTACCGTGATATAATCATTCAAGTCCGCTGTCACCAGAAATTCCTCAGGTTCTGGCAAGCTATTGTTACTTCTGCCGCACTGTCTAGCATCGTCAGAGCCCATTCCCCGTTCAGTAGTAGAGTCCGCAGAATTCTGGGCATGTCTGATCTTTAGACCTGCAACCTTCTACATTTTGAACTGAACTGTGACTTTTGCTTTGGTTTCTCTTCTTTTTTAGAAGTGTAATCTTGAGCGTGCTGCTTGTCTCTGGACTTTGTACGCTCTTCTTGTCTGTCTGACCGTCCTTCCCTCTCTGAGTTTTTCGATGAACCCTGAAAGGAACGAAAAGAACGTGTATCAGTATCCTGATACCTGTCAGGTTTCCTAATATTAGCCCTATTCCTAAGGTTATACCTCTTTTCGGAGGGCTCCTGTGGAAGAGATCTACCTCTGGATTGAGATCTGTTTCCTTTAAAGTTTTGTTGTTTTTTATTGTCCCACTTCTTCTTAGTTGAAGCAGGTGTCTGCTTGGAAGTGTCCTTTTCAGAACTGCCCATCAGTTGTGGGTTTTAAAGCTTTCCCACCCAAACTGTCTCTGCCTAATTCCGCATATGCAGTTTCAATTATTTTTGGTAGTTTGTGTTCCTGTTCTAAAGGACTGAACTCCCTTATGCATTGGCGGATAGCCACTGAAGCAACTTTCCCTTTAATATTAGCTAATATTATGGCTGATACCTGGGCATAGTTACCTAGTAACTTCATCCCTAAGTTTAGAGCAGGCTCTGCTCCGTACTCGTTTTGTATTTGTCTCAATACATCAGGTATCACTGTTAATTAAGGAATACCATGAGTTCTGGTATATACGGCAGCAAGGACTGTACCCCAAGTGGTACAATCCGCTACTTGTGGTGTTATCCCCATGGGCCAGCAGATCGTTAGCATTCTGTGTTTTTCATATGGGGTAGTATTCGGGAATACTGCCTCTAGCTGTGTTATTTTCTGAGCTACCCAGAATGGCATTTGTTCACGTTTAGAGGGCATTTTACCCATCACTGCGTGTAATGTTTGTGGCGTAATTTTAGTTGCTGTACCCTAAGCTTGAGTTCCATTTGTTGCAATCATTGTTGGATGGACTGTATATGTCCTTATGACGAATTGCGTCAAGTTTCTATAGATTTTAATTAAATCTTTGTGTTGTGTGAGTAAGTCTCCTATTGGCATTGTTTCAATGTCAGGATGTGGTGTGTAGGCCGCTAATATCGGCCATGTTGCCCCTTCTCTTCTGAGCGGGCTGAGTCTCACTCTTTTTCTTCTGTGGGATAGGGAGCCTTTAAACCAGTATAAGTGTTCCTGGTACGTGAGAGGGGCCTCGATGTCCTCAAATGGACAATATTCTGCTGGTGCATCTCCTTCTGTGTATGAGTGAAAAAACAATTTTCTTGCATTTGCTGCTGCGAATGTAACCCATGAATAAAATACCTCTGTTCCGTTTGATTTGTGCGCCTCAATCACGAAAACTATTAAACCACCCCATGATGATAAGCCATGCGCGAGCAGTTTCAGGGTGACTGTATTTCTAAATTTGGTGCAATATGTATTGCATTTGCATCCTCCTTGTCCTCCGAGAGAGGCAGCGCTTGTTGCAGTGGTTCTATCTCCTAGTTAGTCATTGTTTTTAGAACACTAAATAACTTTTCAAGGGAACCAAGATAAGGTGTTTATGCACAATTTTTAGGAACACTGTGTCCTTCAAGCTTGATTAACCAACAGCCAATAAATAGGATTTTTTTCGCCTACTCAGCTGTGGAGGACTTTGTGCCCACCCACTCCAGACGTCTCGTGTTTTGTGAGTAGGGGTCTCTGAGAATAGCAAGACTGAACTACTCAGATTCTACTGTTAAATAAGTACCCAACCAACGTTGGTGGCGCCATGTCTTGTAGTTCCTATATACCCTATACAGGATCTGCACATTTGGATAACATAAACTGTAGGACTGGTGGCAGACTGATTCTGTGGCCCCCCCACCGGATACGTTAGCCTGTTTGTATCAGCTAGCTCACAGTGCCACTAGAATCTCCTCTTATCGGGGAGAGAATAGTTCTTGGCAACCTCAGAACATGACAAACCTGATCCCTCAGAATCATGGAAACAATGTACTACTTTTCGCTCAGTCACTCGTGCTCACTTTGTTTGTCTCAGAGAAATACACAAAATAAACAGGCTGGGCGTTTTCAATAAGGATTTATTGAACAGTTGTTATTCTAGTGTATCATAGATGAGCTGCAACAACCATTAGACAGTAGCAGAGATATGATTAGAAGCACTAAGAAAGTAAATGTATTGTATAGTTCTACCATCTTGCAATAGTCATGAATACATACAAGTACATAGAATACATGATAAAAGGTGTGTACTCCTATGATGCCTCCCTAACTAGATGTACCCAAGTGTACCTAGCATCTGTGTAGGTGTTATGCCAAGAATCCCTCCAGGATCTAGTCAACCCCATTACCTGAGAATGAGAGAATATGGGACCACATCCATGTCTCAAGTTGGGTGCCCCACGAGAGATGTTAGACCACTGCGAACTGGAGTATCTGCATGCAGGAACCTCAGCATCTCTGGTCAGTGTGTCAGCCGGGAAGTCTCAGTCTCCTCTGTCTTTATAAGCAAGATGTGATGTATATATACCCATAGGTCTCCCCAGGGGTCCTACCTTGCTGTGTTACTGTGTTGGCCTAAAGGATGACGTTGGGCCTGAACTTTATACAGTGGTATTATACAAGAGATGTTGGTCCTGCTGTTAGTCCTGCTCTGCTTCCAAGAAGCCTCATGCATAAGGTATGAGATTCGAATTAGGGAAAAACCCACATTATGAATGCAGTGTCGTATCTAGGTAAAAGGTCAGTCCCTATGATCCATTATGTATGTAATGTAAATAAGAATATAGGTGAAATGTTGCAATGTTACCTGCGCCTATATAGGGTACCTATATGGAATATAACAGTCCTGAAAGACCTGTGGGCTGAATGTAAACGAGCTGTAGATTTTCCCACACAGGAACCTTCAAGAGTAGCAAATACAAATGCCCCATCACCAATAGTGGAAGTCAATCAAGTGTGATGCAGTTATTGCCCATCTCAAGACGAAGGTACCTCAGAGATAGATGAATTGGCCCAAAAATTTTAGGATAAAACAGAAGCCGAAGGAATCAGTGCATGCGTATTTTGAGTGACTGACACAGGTGTATAGGCATCATAGTGGTATGAATGACCCACTCGGCGAAACTTTGTGTATGGACTATGACCCAAGATTATCTCTCAGAATCAACAGGGCATACTCTGTTGGCAACCAAAGCCTTTTGATGAGATCTTGCAATATGCAAAGTATTGCAGTGACACCCTAGAGGCCAATCGAAAGGGATTGAGAAGAGATTCATGGTTGCGCAAACAAAGTTAGCACAGGGCGGCAGCATTAGAAACTTGGGTATGATGTATTCAGACCTTGTTAGCAGGGCAGGAGCGGATATGTTAGGAGTTGTCATGCTTTACGATGCGATTGTACCGATTCAAGTGATAGAAAGGTGATGTGTGAGTGGTACTAGCATCAATGCTTTGAAGAATGTCACACCTGGCCACATCTGCAAAACGTCAGCCACTGGAAAAGGGATACTGGATAGAGTGCAAATCAGTGCTCAAGTACCAAGCTCCATTATCCAAGAAGGGATCCCTCAGATAACTAAACCCCATGTAATGAACTCGAAGGGTCCAAGGCTAAGTATATCTCAAGCCCCGCTGGTACCTACCCAAATGCAGAGCAGAAATCCACTCATCCATCCTCATATACAAATCCATCAGAACCCATATGCGATGCATGCTCCCCAGGTGCTCATCATATCTGAGAGTTCCATCTGACTTAAACAGGCACAGTGACAGTGCCTGAGGAGGAAGGAGGATTGCATGCTTGCCACAGTTTTAGAGTGCTCGTATGTGGTAGGGGAAGTCAGCGGACATCCCATGTGCTTCCTGATTGACACCAGAGCCACTCATTCAACCGTTAGGACAGTTAAGGGTCAAAACCTGCCCTCTTTGGTAAGAAAGTCCAGGTTGTAGGTATCACAAATCAGCAGCATACAAACCAAGTTTCAGCTCCAGTTCCTGTGAAGATAGGTACTATCTGAGACAATCACCAGTTTGTGATTTTAGTCCTCAGTATGTTCTGGGAAGGGAATTGCTTTGCAAACTCAACTGTGTGATCTATTACACACCTGATTGCAAATAATTAGAGACCCAGGTAGCAGAAGCTGAATTCACACTGAAATTACAAGATTCTACAATTAGAATGTATCCTGTCTTTACCAAGAAGGATTTACATCCCTATCTAAAAAAAACAATTAGAGAGGAGGTGTGGGATTTTACAGGCACAGAGATAGGGTTAATCAAGGTTGCAAAGCCTTTGAGGATTACCCTGAGATGCAACGCAGTTTTCCATCAGAGATGATCTTACAAGTGGACTCCTGAAGCCATTGACGGTATCACCCCAATCATTGAGGGTATGGTAGAATCAGGGAATCTTTGCAGGAGGTCATTGGGAGTCAATGTAACTCTCAGACTAAGGCCTTTCAAAAAGCTAATAAGAAGCGGAGAACAATAGAAAAATAAACAAAATAAATATTCCATGCTATCCTGTGGTACTGAATCCAGCTGTGATCCAGTTCCAAACTGCCACCGAAGCAAAGTGGTTCTAGGTCATTGACTTTTGTCAGGCATTACTTTCCATTCCCTTACATGACGAGAGCCAATACCTCTTCACGTTCAGAATCCATGAAAAAACTCTCATGTGGTATTGTGCTCCTTCGGGGTATACATAGTGCCCTTTGTACTTCAAGTACTGAAGAAAAATATAGAGACCTTACAGTTACCATGTAGCTCCACCTTAGTTCAGTATATAGATGACCTGCCTGTGGCACCAATGACAAACTCCTTTACGGAGAATGGGCACAAGGTTTTCACAGAGAAATTGCAATATTGTCAGGAGGAGGTCAGGTTCCCCAGGACATCAAATTGGGAAGGGAAAAGAGAAGACAGCCTCATGAGCTCATCAAGACTTTTCTGAGAATTAAGTTCTTAACCACACAGAGAGAAGGGAGAATGTTTTGGGGAATGGTTGGCTACTGCTGATAGTGGATTACCAATTTTGTCCTTATTGCCAAGACCTTTAAGCAGCTCATGCTTTCAGTTGTCAATAATCCAGACCCCAGAAATGATGGAAGCATGGAAGCCTTCCAAGAGCTTAAGGATTGCTGTGTAGTGAACGCACTCTTGGAATGCCAGACTTTAACAAAGAATTTGTGCTGTTCCGTCATGAATGTAATGGATGTACGTTAGCTGAGTTGACATAGACCCATGGTAAAGCCAAACAACCTTGGTTGTCTCTAAGCCTGGGCGGAGCTCGCGCAGTGCTGCTACACTGAACTCCGCAAAGCAGTTAGCGAGTGGACGGAGTTGCTTGTACTGTGTGTCCAGGGGAAAATATCACGCAAACTGCACCACCCGGCTGCACATGGGTGCGGCCATCTTGTTATCTTCTCTGTTATGGTGCTGCGGCCTACTTTCCAATCCTGCCTTAATCTTTCCAACCCTTCTTTTTCAGAACTTTTTTTCTGATCTTTTCTATTTATTATCTTTCTCTCTGTCTTCTTAAGTGTATATTTTGTGTTGTTTTCTACTTTTTGTGTGTTGTTTAGTATGTTTTGTACTGCTTTTCCATATTACTTGCTTTCTATTTTTTTTACTTCCTTTCTTCTTATCCCTTAATTTTTTACTTTCCACATTTTCTTCTCCGACCCCATTCCTTGAACATCATGGCAGAGAGTGTGACCCGAGAAAAGAGGAGCCGCCTTCCTTGCAGAAGGCGGCGCCTGGGATGGGTGCAGCTCCAGGCCTTGTTTTCCAAGGTAGAGGAGGCAGCGCATTTTTTTTTTTTATGCAACGCAACCTCCCCTCCACCATGGCAGCAGGTGGCAGGCCTGGGTCTGGTATCCAGGAGCGCCAGCAGCGGTGGGTAAATGTGCACCGGGCAGAGCATCACTGCTCTGGGGTCCGGCATACCATAACCAGATGAAGCACCGGTGGTCCGATATCCTGGACTGAGAGCAGGACCTGCTGGACCTGCTAGGGGTTGAGGTTACAGGGCTTGGTGAGTAGCTAATATTGCTTGCTTATTGACAATTTAATTTATACACCCCCTGCAAGGGTGCACTGTACACTGTACTGTTGAGACTAAGTTGTGAACAGTTGAAGAAGACACCCTTTACTTAGCATTAGCATCAGCGGGAGTTGAGTAACTAATGACCTCTTCTATCCTCCACTCAGTAGATAACGTTTTATGAAGAAGACTAAGAGTCAGACATTGATGAGTTTGAAGGAAAAGGGAAAGAAGGATGGAAGGAAGAAGGACGGGTGACATGTAATATATGACTGGCAGAGAAGGATGTGTGGTTGAAGGGGGGCCGGGATGCATATATAGGTGGCTGATGGGATACATGAGTGGTTGAATGATGTGTGAAAGGTGAAACAAAAGATGCTTGCCTCTGTGGGTGAAACTGTATGGGTGAAAGGAATCCTCTGGGGGGTATGATGGGTCAAACTCAAAGACAAGCAAGGATGCATGGGTGGTTAAATGACAAATATATGTTGGTAAAAGGTTTGTTGCGAATGATAGCCATGTTTGGATGGATGGATGCCTGGATGGTATTCAATCATAGGTGAAGACTGGATGAAGAGAATGTAAAAGAAAGTTAAAGAATGCCTGAGTAGCAAAGCCAAGGGTGCAGAATAAAAATAATGCTAAAAGAACAATGCAATGATAAATTGAAAAATTCCTGGAAAGAAGAACAAACAAAGACTGCTTTTTTTCCTAAGGTGTTTGATTCAAAGGTTTGAGGTTGTATTTCAGACTAATTCCTTGACCCACAGTAGTTTGCAAGCACAACATGTATATTATGTACCCACCCAACATCAATCACCTCCCTCCGAGGCCCACTCCCTCCCTACCCATGTCATTTTTCAACAATGTCAGCCATGGGTGGCTTATCGGTTGCATGGTTACAATAGTAGTACTTACGTCGCGTGACGTTGTGCCGTATATCATCATTCATATTAGTAATCATATCATCTGGCTTGTTGTAGTCAGGGTGAGCGTGACATGTTATGTTATGTTATTTTATTTTATAGCGCGCACAGATACTCAGGAGTGTCCCGGCGCGGAGCCATACGAGGGGTGGAAAGAGTAACTAGATAAAGAGATGTTTTCAAAAGCTTTTTAAAAGCCAGTGGATCCTTAGTGTCCCGAAGGGCAAAGGGAAGGGCGTTCCATGCCACGGCAGCTTTCCGGGCGAGAGAGCTGCCCCCCAGCCTCCAGCATTTGAAGCGGGGAACCCGAGCCAAAAGTTGAGATGAAGAGCGCAGTTGTCTCATAGGGGCAGAAAAAGAGAAGCGTTTTTGCAGGTAGGAAGGTCCTTGGCCGTAGAGAGCACGATGGGCAATGATTAGTGATTTAAACTTAACCCTTACAGCCACAGGCAGCCAGTGCAATGAGCGCAAGTGGTGGCTCACACTACTTCTGGAAGATATATCAAGGAGAAGCCTGGCTGTCGCATTCTGGACCACCTGAAGCTTCCTCAATAAGTAGCCAGGGATACCCACTTAAAGAGCATTAGCATAATCCAGCCGAGATAGAACAAGGGCGCGGATAACTGTCACCTTCGCAGCCCAAGGCAAAAGGGGAAGGAACATCCTTAGGGTTTTAAGAAGGCTAAAGCAGGTACCGGTAAGCTTTTTGACCTGAGTGGCGAAGGAAAGGTTCTCTTCAAACCACACCCCCAAATTCTTGACGGGATTTCCAACTGAGGTAGGCAGCGGGGACTCTGGAGGCCAGAGAGTGTCCCTAAACTTAGGTGGAAATATCCCAAAGAGAAGAATCTCGTATTTCTCTTTGTTGCATTTGAGCTGCGCGGAAGCAAGCCATTTGAAAATGGAGGACAAACAATGCTTCGCAGAGGGGGCCGAGTCTGTATTTTTTTCCCCAAGTGAAAAGGAGCTGTGTATCGTCAGCATAGGTGATAATCTTCGCTCCCAGTTCTTCTGCTAGGTAAACCAGTGGTGTAACGTAAATGTTAAAAAGGAGGGGGCTGAGTGATTACACCTGGGGGAATCCTGTGGTCACTGTCTGGGGAGCGGAAGAGGATGGCAGAACCCAGACCTGCTGGACTCGTTCATCCAGGAAGTACCCGAGACAGCCCACGCAGTGCCAGAGACCTCAATCTCAGTAAGTCACGTAAGAAGCCGTGAATGCGGGACCGCGTCGAACGCCGTAAACAGGTCGAGCATAATCAATGCCGCCCTACCGCCTATATCAAAACACTCCCGGATGGCTTCCGAGATCCCTACCAGGGCTGATTCGGTACAGTGGGAGGCCCTAAACCCTGACTAAGCCGGGTGCAGGAGGCGCATGCTTTCAACAAACTCAGTGAGTTGTATAGTCATTACCTTCTCACAGACCTTAGCTAAACTAGGCAAGAGGGAGGGTAATTCCCTGAGCTGAGAGGGTCTAAAGAAGGCTTTTTTAAGTGGGGAAGAATCTTGGCCTGCTTCCATACCTCCGGAATGCAAGCATTCTGCAGGGACAAATTAATGATGCTGTTCATCTCCGGGTTGATAGTCTCAGCCACAGCAGCCAATAATCTGGCTGAGCAAGGGTTCGAAGGAGAGCACGACTTCAGGCCCTTTAGGATTTTAAGAGAGTCAGACCGGTCCACTGGACTAAAAGCCTGGAGGGAGTGGGTAGGGGTAGCCGATGATAACACCACCAAAACCCCTACAGTGCTGTCGCAAGAGGAAAAAGACACCTGTATGGTACAGATCTTATCCCTGAAAAAGCAGGAAAGTTTGTCACACCAAGGGTCAGTGGATGGAGACATATTTGATTGGGTGGTAGGAGACGTGAAGCTCTGGAGAATTGCAAAGATTTCCTTGGCATTATTATTAGTCGAGTCAATGCGTGCTGAATAGAAGCACCTTTTGGCTTGGATTTTGGCCTCATAATAGGTTTTTTGGTTAAGCCTAAGTTGCAGCTTAGCCGCTGGACAGAAGTCACTGCGGCGCCACCGCCGCTCAAGTACTTTACATTCATGTTTGAGCGCTTTAAGTTTCGGGGTGAACCAGGGTTACGAAGGAGACTCCCTAGAAAACCTGGGAGGAAATGACGGAGCTAAAGTATCCACCGCATTGTTCACCCAGTCTGTAAATACAGCAAGGCCACCCTCAAGATCGTCCAGGGGGAGGTCCTAGAGGCAGCCAGGCCCTTATTGAAAGCGAACGGGTACGTTTTGCTAAATGCTGGTTTATGGTGGCCACGGGCAGGGGGGGTCAGCATTGTTGATAGTCCATGAAAAATAGGTTAGAAAGTGGTCCGACCAGGGGCATTTGCCATTTAACAGAGCATGGCCATAATAGAAAAAAAGAGATAAATGTGTAGTACAGCTGCCCCACCTGCAGACAGTAGTAAAGTAACGCGAGTCTGCGACACACGTATGTCTGTCTAGGGTACAAGCTGAGCTGGCATGCCTACAAGATTAATTTAGCTAAACAAGAGAGAGAAGAAGAATACTTGTCTACTCCATAGTGCCTAATACCTGAAACTCTGATCACACCAAATTTTAAAGGCCGAGGAATCGAGGATACCACAAATGTTATGTACTGCTAGTGCTACTGTGCCACTATAATTTTATGTGTATAATTTAATGTGTTACTGTTTTTCTAAGAGTATTGATTACAATAGGCTTTTTTCCTTCTTGATATAGCTATTTCTTCCCAACCCAGCAGGCAGGAGATAGCAGCCAAGACCCGGAAACAGAAGCTGGAGGCCCTCAGGACAGAATTTCAGTCGCTGGTGGCCTTGGAGAAGGAAGAGGATGAGGTGGCAGCAGCTGCAGCCTCCAATGCCCATGCCCCAGCCAGGCCTCCCAGTGCCTCCGGTGATACAGTGCCGTGGTCAGGCAGCCGCCCACCGCAAGTCTTCAACCACTGCTGCTCCACCCTGTACACTTTGAACCCACATGCTCCTCAGCATGGCTTGCCTGGAGGCCAGGATGGAGGAGGGTTTTGACCAGCTCAAGAGAAATATTTGATCCTAGCCCGCTGCTAGATAGACCTCTCTTTTTAATCTTTTTTTTGGTAGGTGTTACTTGTTGGGGAGCCAGTTTTTGAAAGCTGCCGATAGTGTAACACACCAACAGATAGATGCGGTACCCTCACTTGTCCTACTACTGTCAGTCTCTCCTCCTAGTCTATGCAGTCTGCAAGTATATTAACCCCTGTGGACTTGGAAGGGGTGTGGGTGTGTGAATTTCCATAGTATAAAGATTATTGCATCTTGAATTAATCCCCCACAGTTCTTCTCTTACCTGTGATTAGGCGCAGTGATGGCTGCAAAGTGATGGTTTCCCAAGGTGCCATGGTGGTGGGAGTAGTAGACAGTAGCAGCATGCTAGCGGACTAGTCGAATACTAGTGAAAGCACCAGATTCTGCAGCGAGGTTCCACTTCCTCCTAGCCAAACTCAAACTGTAGGATGAGGAATATTCATCACGAGGAACTAATTAAATTGACAAACTGAGTTAATGTCCTATTATATGCGAGCTTTGCAAAAAAAATTAGACAGCCATCTGAGGGAGACTAGACTGAGTAGAGTACGACTACTAGTAGTACACAAGAGGTAGACTTCCAAACGTGAAAACATGATAAGCAATGCTAATGTAAAATAAAAATAATCAGAATGGAGAACTAGTACAAGTTACAAACTGAAGTTGACTCGAGCTATGAATTGGAGAGGACAAGCGTAACCTTTAGTGCTGGAAGGATGATGATGCTGGCAATTATTATGGATTATGTTTCTCTGAAAAATAAATATTGAATACTGTGCATGGTCAGCCAATCTAATATATATAATATTGCCAGTGTGGGCTATACTTAGAGCAGAAGATCCTTGCCCTGCCTGCCCTTGAGTTTGTGTTGCTTTCACCACATCCACCCCACCAAGTGTGTAATCAATTAATGGTGTAAATTTTATTGTTACATCTCAATAAATCACACAGCTCGGGGGAAAGGGGTTAGGGGTTCGATGAATGGATGGGAAGGGGGATTTGAGGGAAAGGTTTGACAAAGACAAACATAACTACACAAGGACAACACAGTCTTCTTGGCAGCTGACCATCATAAATCTGTTATGGGAGGAAAAGGAAATGCATGCATGATGAGTACTAGACTAGTAGTACAGGCAAATCAAAGTTTCTGTCTGCCCCCAGAGAGACTCAAGTTTCATTATGTTCTTGTAGCGGGCTTTGAACGATAGCAAATAAAATTGAAATATATCTGCACGAATCAAGTAAACAAATATAAGCAACACACACAGTTGTAATTATTGAAGAGAAAAAATAATACTGTATTGCTAAATTTGGATTTGCATCTCTGCACTCCTCCTGAACTGTCCGTTAATCTTGGGTGCCTGGCGGATGCGGTTCAGTAATGTAAGTGGGAGTTGTTTTTCCAGTATGGCTCAAGGTAAAGGCCTGTAGATGGAAAAACAAAAATGATATTGAAGAATCAAGGAGAAAAGTTAAATTGCATGAAGGACTGCCACAGGAAGACTTTCAGAGGCAGCATGGCTAAATGTCTATTTCTGGCAGTTACCACCAACAACAGGCCCCCCACCCAACCTCCACATAGCTTCGAATTTGAGCCAGACAGCACTGAGCACAGACACACAGAGCAACATAGCATTTTCCCATTTAAGTAAAAAATCAATGCACCGCTATCAGTCAGTTACACCACACTCACCACCACCACTACATAGACATGTGTAGGTCTGCTGTTGTTGTTTACCTTTAGGCCACTTCAAAATCATCATCATCCAAATCAATCAGTTTCAGTGAATTTGAAAACTTCCATCTTCTTCTGGTGGCAGTTCTCGAAGTAGTCATGCTCACGCCCATGCCCTGAGTCATTCCATCATCTCTGATCCTCCTGAGTCTGACTCCGACCCCAAGTATGGTGTCCAACTCCAAACTAACAGTGTCCCGAGTGAGCCCCGACTCAAAAAATGCAATGGATCAGCCGGTAGTAGTATAATTTTGTTATTGAACAACAAGAAGGAAAAGATTGGCCTGACTGAGTCACCTTTTGTGTGTGTAGAGTAGACTAGAGTAAAGCTTTGCATTAACTAAGTGACTGGTCAGGTATGAGTCTTTGAGTAGTATAAGTAAGCATAAAACAATAAAAAAGCAGTGTGGACAGTGTGGAGTGGACCCAGTGACGGAATCTTGTTATCCGATCTCTCAAAGGGGAAGGAAAAAAAGTAACCTTCAGGGGAAAATTATTGACCAGCCATCGTCACGTAGGTTGCAGGACTCAGGAAGCTGACTCAGGAAGACTCCCTATACTGTTGTGCACGCCATATAGTAGATCTGGGGTTAATGGTTCATTGATGCCAAATCATGTTACTTATGAAACTGAAAAAAAAAAACTGAAAAAATAACAAAAACTTGGGAAAAATTGAACAGAATATTAAAACATTGAAAATATTTTAACAAAAATAAACAAATTTGAAAAGTTTAAAAATTAAAATAAAAAAAGAAATTAAAATAAACAAAAACAAATAATAATTATAAATAAAAATGACCCTCAAGCGTAAGCTGCTATTATCTCATTGATCAACCATCCATGCAAGCATATGGCAAAGGTGCACACTGGCTGAATGCACAAAATGGCTGCCAGACAGTGCTACATGGTATATCATCATCAACAGCAACAACAAGCAAGAAGAAGGCATTTGAGAACAAAAAGAAGACATGCAGGCCTAAGACAAAAGCACACTGACAGACTGCCTTCAACAAATGGCCGCCAGCCACAAAAACAAAAAGTAGGAGGCCTGGAAAACAATTAACACAAGCAGGCCTAAGGGCACAGCCTTTACAAAATGACCGCACCACATGGGGAACCAAGGCAAATGGAGGCATGCTAAAGAACACATCTTTAATGAAACAATGCAAAAAATGAAAATCCACAAGGCTAAAAACGTTTGCAAGTTACAACAGCCACGCACATCCAACAAAAGCATTAACACACATGAAAAAAAAACTTGCGTGAAATACCACAAAGAAAACACATTTTGTATTTTAATCCAATGCCATCCATAGCCTAAATGATGTTAAATTTAACAGACACCACAGAAATAGTTACTTCATGCACCCATGAGTAGCTCTAGGCCTTCTGGCTGAAAAACACATTGGCAGACTAGGCCACATAGTGAATCAATTCAAATCAATATTGCAAATTTATTAAAAAAACATGGAGAAAATGTAGTGAAGTGTGCTACATTAACAATACAATAAAAGAAGAAAAAAAGTCTGCAAAACAACAACCAGCGAGAAGACATGGCCACGACAAAGAAGGCATGCAAGCCTCTGGCAAAACCACACTGGCTGGCGGCCTTCATAAAATGGCCGCCAGTCACATGGCCAGGCCACAACATGAAGCAATAAGCCAAGGGGAACAAAGGGAAGACATGCAGGCCTATAGCAAAAACACACTGTCTGCCTTCACAAAATGGCCGCCAGCCACATGGTCACAACAAGCAGGATGCCTGGAAAACAATGAACACAAGCAGGCCTATGGACACAGCCTTTACAAAATGGCCCTTGGCCACATGGGAAATCAAGGGAAATGCTGTGCTACTATTGCAATGCAAACACACTCACACATTGGCCGGACAGAGGAGGCATGCAAAAAACAACACAACTTTAATACAAAAATGCCAAAAATGAAACTCCACAGGGCTAAAAAGGTTTGCAAGTTACAACCACCCACATCCAACAAAGGCATTAACACACAAGAATAACAAATAAAATACCACAAAATGAACACATTTTGTATTTCAATTCAATGCCATCCATGGCCTGAATGATGTTTAAATTCAACAGACACCACAAAAACAGTTGTTTCATGCACCCATGAGTAGCTCTGGGCCTACTGGCTGGAAGGCCCATTGGCAGGCAACTTGGCTACATAGTGAATTAAATCAACATTGTAAATTGATTTCAAAACATGGAGAAAATGTAGTGAACTATGCAACATGTTTCCTTCATAAAAGAAGAAAAATGACTAGGCCCCTACTGAAACTACAGGCCACCCACCACACTAAATAAAAATAAAATCGATGAAAAGTATAAATAAATCTAGGTGCATGGCCCCATTCAAACTAACAACACCAGTTTACTTACTTGTGCAATCTCAGATTCAATGTCCTTAAACCCAATGATATATTATGCAGCAGTCACAAAGAGTGATCCTTCTAGCTCCAAATCCAAATGAAAAGTGACCAGAAGATTGACAAAGCACTGGGAGGAGCCTGCTGGACAGGACCAGGAAGTTGGAGACTCTGGGGCACTTACTGTTATGACAAGCTACAAGCTACTCACCTGCACTCCAAGTTGTTTCTGCTTTGGCGAGGATAATTTACCTAGTCCTCTGGGAACGAATGGAACGGCAATAATTAGACCACACATCGCCAATCCAGAAGCCCTCGGGAAAGGGATTTGGGACGAGAAAGAGAGAGAAAAAATGAAGGTACCGGAAGACCTCACTGGAATGGAAAGGTTCTCCCTCGGAATGCCTGGAATAACCTTGGATCTCTTGTCTCAGGAATTTCAGGGCGTTTACAACTCTTGTTCAGAGAAACTGTTCTTCTTAGTGTAAGCAATCACATGAATTATTCTGAGTGTGTTATATGTTTTCTGTAATAAACATTTAATATCATATCTAATACTGCTAGGTAGTTTTATGCAATTAAAACTGAATATAATCTCTTTTACCACTGACTTTTTAAAATGGGAGAACGATCATCGTTTGAAAGAAAATCAAGATTTATTACTATGTAATTCAAACTTACTATCCGCAGATCTTGTAGCCGATTTCTGATTCACCAACTCTCTCAAACAAAATATACTCAAAGAAACGTACATAAAAATAAAAGGTTGCACTGAGTGCAAAATGTCAACAAATGTTTTCCAAGTGAACAATCAATAAGCCAATGTCACTATTCCTTGATGCGCAGTTCACAGTAATTACGGTTAATCTTCACCGTAATGTATGTCCTAATTTTCTCCTACATCTTAATAATGTCACAGTATTCACCAGAGTTTGTTCCACTCTTTTAAATGTTCCAAGCACTGAGAGCATAAAAATAAAATAAAGTTTTCACTCACCGGAATGCGGGCGAGGTGTTTGTTTTACCTTGATTTACCTTGATTTAATTGTTTAGGTGTTCTGATCGTTTTGTTTTTCCTTGTGCTTCCATTTACAGGGTCCGTGGTAGCCAGCCAAGGAACAGGAAGGAGAGGGGAGCCGGAAGGAACGCCCACCAGAAGAAGAGGGGAGCCGGAGAAGGACAGAGCCAGGAAGAAGACTCCTACAGGGACCACCGCCAATGAGGATCTGGAGTCGGGTAAGTGGTGCCGGTAAATGAGTCTAAGCAAAGATTGAAGAGCGGTAGCGGTTTAAATACCCTCACTCAACCGACGTTGATTTCCCTACATGTGTAGCACGTTATGACAGTTTACACAAGTACGCGTGTAGGAGAAAGGTACTGATGGCTGCTCCATTAGCATACTCCTGTTTTACAGCGAGCTCTGATTGTTACTTGCACAGCAAATCTCATAATAGTTAATAACCAGTTCTGAGCATTAAGTTCTTCAATCCAAGTAGAAAACGTCTGCATATGGTTAACCACCACATTTGCTTACATTATTACTTCATATTTCGCACCCCATAATTGTACCCTTTTCTTACTGGGAGGTGAGTTGGGCAGTGACCAGACCCATAACACTTCCTTCCTCTTGAAAAAAAAGTAAAAAAAGAAAAAGGACTCCTTGCACAAAAAAACTATAGCCAAATGGCAATTTGAAGAGTTTACTCCAAGTCATCATTTGGAGAAGGTTTTGATGCTGCTTGGGGAGAGAACCTTCTACAGCTTGCAGTTGCGGTATATCCGGTGCATTCGGAATCACGTTCGTCACAAGCACCCACTGGAACTCTGCTGGTATGCACGAATAACATGTTGGCGACAACCAACTCTCAGGGGACCTTGTAGCTGCCTAGCAAATCTTTTGGCGCTCGCGAATGGTTCAGAAATCTCGTTGGCGATTGGGGCCACCCGGTGAGTTGCTCCAGCGCGTGCAAAAATGAATTTTGGGCACACTAACACAAAAAATCTCCGCTCCGTTGCAGAGTGCGGAGTATATAGCAACTCCGCGCTCTGCGCAGAATGCGGAGTTGCCAAAACTCCGCAAGCAGAGTGGAGTTGTACACCTAGGATTAGTTGTCTCAAAGCACTTGCAGCTGTTAGCCTTAGTATCCAACAGACCGAAGATATTGTGATGTGTCACCCACTCATTGTAATGGTTCCTCACTCCATTATAATTCTCATTACTCGTACATGTAAAGAACACCTG
The DNA here is from genome assembly GCF_964204655.1 of Triturus cristatus. Lineage (NCBI taxonomy): Eukaryota > Metazoa > Chordata > Amphibia > Caudata > Salamandridae > Triturus > Triturus cristatus. Next base: position 438,500,899 of record NC_140590.1, read on the forward strand.
ACAAATAGCCCCCTAACCTGCTATGAGAGAATCCTTTAACCTGCAGAAAATGTGTCATTGAGGACATGCAATTCCCTCAATCTTGCTACTCTTTTGGTCACCCCTGATGACGACAGTGAATATGATTTTTACAACAATTGCTTCCATGTCACCGAATTATGCACCAAATTGTGACCAGGCTTATTGGATGATCCTCTTGCCAGGTCTGCTCATACATTGTTTATTGATGGCTCTTGTTTGAGAGACAGATGTGGCATCTTAAGAGCTGTTTATGCCATCTGTCCCATGAGTGGAGAGAAGGAAGCATCCTACCTGTGCAGTGTAACGTCTGCACAACTAGCTGATCTTATTGTCGTTACAACAGCCTGTTGCACCTCTGATGGATTGAGTCACCTTTTACACTGACAGCCAGTAGGGGTTTAGCGTGGTGCATGTTTTGGGCACCTGCGGTCACACAGAAGGTTTTTGACTACATCTGTTTCCCCGATTCGAAACAGTATGTACATCTCAAACCTGTTGAATGCACTACAATTGCCAAGAGAGTTAGTCATTGCTCTTGAGTACACCACATTTCACTCAGATGAACCATGTTGTGTGAAGGGAGAAACAGTCTCCAAAAATCTATTAAACACAGTGGTGCAGCCCTTTAATAAGTTTGGAAAACTGCAACATGAAGCCCCTGAAATTGAGAAAGCCAAATGGTAAAAGGCGGGCTGTGTGAAGGATGCCAGTGATATTTGGGTGTCAATCGAATGAAAACCAGTGTCGTATAGTTCCTAGGAGTCCCCCAGGACCTGCACGTGTTGGATTACCTAAACTGAGGGCTTGGTGTCCCAACCGCTTCCGGACACTCCCACATGATATGTCAGCCGTTAGAGCAGCTAGCTGTACAGTGCCACTACCACCCCCCTGTATTCTACAGTGGTGTATGTAGTTTCTGGCAACCACTGAACATGACAACCCTGACTCCTCAGGGATCGTGGACAACAGTACAGTATGTTTCGCTCAGACACCCATGCTTGCTTTCTCTCAGAAAATACACAGGATGGCGATTAGGACGTTTCAATAAGAATTTATTGGTCCAGCGACAGCTTGGTGTAATACATATGTGCTGCAACAATCAGGAGACAGAAGCATACGAAAGAGATTGCTAGTACCAATATCTTAAATAGTAGATATATTAATAATCCACATTTGTAAAGCGCGAACAATCACCCGTAAGGGTCTCAAGGTGCTGGGGGCCATCGGGAAGATTAAGCAAGCTATTGCCCAGAGTTACATGGTGCTGGGCTCTGCCGCCGGGGATCGGACCGTGATCCCCAGATTCCGGAGTCAGTCGCCCTGGCCGCGGTGCCACACCTCTTCCATTCTTCAACAGTAGCACTTGCATATTCCTAAAATGTGCGCCCAAATAATTTGCCTAAATGTACCTAGCCTAACCTGGATGTGTAGGTGTATATGTGTATAACTATGTGCATCTGTATCCAAGAAATCCCTATGGATGAACCAGCCCCCTCACCTGATGGTTTAGAATGAAGGACCCCATCTCTGCATCTAGGATGACAACCCGCAAAGGATGTCGGACCACTGTGTGTCGAAGATTCGGCATGCAGGACCCCCGTCTGAGCCTGGAAGGAATTCTCCTCTAATTTGTAGGGGGCAGTGAGGGTCTTTTATACTAAAGTGGTCACTCCAGGTTTTTTTTCTAGATTCAATATGTTTTTAAATGAAATGAAATAAAAATGTTCAATAAACGTGCTCTACTACCCTCAGGTGTCTAGGTGCACAAGCTTGGAAAAACTGGGCAGTACCAGGTATGAGGCCATGGAATATAGGCGCCTAGAGATTAAAAAGCTATGGATGTTTTGATGGATGTTTTGAAAATGGATGTTTGAAACAATGTTTTGAAAACAATCACCAATGCTTTTCTAAACAAGTGCGATCATGCACAGCTGGAATATGAAAAAAGTGGTGACCCTTATACAGAATAAATCTTCCATGCATGGGCACCTGTTTATGTATGTCAGGTACAGGGATTATGATACAATACTTAGAGCCTGGTGTTGAGGAGACAGGAGCAAGCTACTAGGTAAAAGGTCACCTGTTTAGAATCGATATTGTCATGTGGATGGGACAATATATGTAAAAATGGGGTATACATCAATGGGATTATCCTACAAGACATGACATCAGTTCTCCCTGACTCCATGCTACCCACATGGCTCGACCCATGTTGGTCAAGACAGAATGGTTCAGACCTTCAAACAGAATTGGAAGCCTCTGCTATTGTAGAGAAAGTGAACTGAAAGATCAAAGCAAAGCTATCCAAGGCATACACTTCTACGTCTTTCAAATGGCCAGAGGCACTTCCATCAGTTCTTATGAGCATTCCATACAGGAGAATGGGACTCTCTCCCCATGAAGTGCTAACAGGGAGAGCAATGAGAATTTCCTCTGTTCCAGCAGCTGCACTTTTGAATATCACAGATGACCTAGTTCTCAAGTATTTTAAGGGATTTGCTGATGAGGTGCGGTCTATCTCTCAACAGGTTGACATTGCAACACTAGCTGTGAGGACTGCCCCGTGCCAGGACTTGAACACTGGAGGTTGAGTTCATGTAAGAAAACATGTTCTTGAAATGTGCAGGCTTGCACAACTAGATACATGCTTCACATACAAAGAGAGTGAGACGGAAAGAGAAAGAAGGGGACCCAACATTCAATAATTCTTCAAGATCACCTCGATTTTAAATCTCTGAAGCATCAGAAGAAGAGGGCCAACTCAAGAATCCCCGGCCCCACTCAGAATCAAAGTCGAGCCAAAGACAGTGTAAGGGAGCAGAATCCTAAGCAACAAGAAAAAGTCAAGACCACAGGCTGAGACTCCAAATATGTTGAGAATCTGGAAGCACCAGGAGAAATGAAACAGAGAAGTGAGGAGAAACCTCCATTGAGAGACCATGCGAAAAGCTGCATCTGATGATGAACTAGTGGCTCATGAGCCAGAAATAACCAGCACCGCTGAAGGGAAAATGCACCATGAAGAAAAATGGCCAAAAACTGAAAGTAAAAGAAAAAGGATGTTATCTAAATCGACTAGACCAGCGACTATTAGTAAAGAGCCTGAATATCAGGAGAAGCAAAGACTAAATTAGTGACGACAACTTAGAATAGTCAGGGTGCAAAATATCCAAGAGGGAGGGGAAATTAAATTGAAAATACATAGTTTCCGCATGGACTTACTTTGTGAAGAACGATATTGACTCAGATGACTGTTCGACTTGACTGACATGTTGAGCCTCCCTGAACTGAGCAAAGGATTAAGGGAGGAATTCAAGAGTGATCAGACATTCTGACATTCTGACAAAAGGATAGATAAAAAATTACATTGAAAATTGGGGCAATGCTGAGAGGACCTTAGGGCCCGTAGGCCTCCAGCTTACGTAGCTGATTCTCACCGTAGATTTGGAGATAGGGTAGAGACAGCAGAGTAGGAATAGAGGACCAAGAAATTGAAAGAAAAAAGGAGAACCACTACAACAGACATTTTTGTTTACTTTACTTTTAATTTATTGTTGTAAACTTTCTATCCATTGTGTCAGTTCTGCAAATTAAAAATAGCCATATATATGTATGTATATATATATTTATATATATATATATTCACTGAAAAAACCATAGGTTTCAGGCACGTTATAGTTAGAAATTAGCATTTAAAAAACCTTAGAAATTCACTGGAAAAACCATAGGTTTCAGGGGCGTTATAGTTAGCTGGACTTTTCACTCGTACAAAACCATTGAAATTCCCCCGTTATAGTTAGTTCAGCTAACTATAACTCGCGTGCCCGCAATGCACTACTGATGACGTCACATATTACATCACTCATGACATGGTCAGTGACATCACTCATGACATCACTGATGACATCTCAAATGACATCACTGATGACATCATCCAGTGAATGTGTGTTTTTCTGAAAATTACATATGTTTTATATATGTATATCTCAAGGTCGATGGAAGAATAAATGGGTATATAAGTGTCTAAATGGATGATTTGTTTTTGAAAAATTGATTGTATAACTGACTGATTAAGTGTATCTTAGTGAATACATGGCTTAGTGAGTAATGTTTAAATGTGTAAATATCTGTATCAGTCTCTCACTTTGTGTATAAGTTGCTGCATGGGTTGGTGAGTAGGTACATGAGTGTCTATATAGGTTATTAGTTGGTTTTTTGAGTATCAGTATGAGTGTCTGAGTGTCTGTATGGTTCGGTGGGGGTATTACGTAGTGCATAGGTGCATGAATGAGTGACTCACTGTTTTTATGTGTTGAAGACAGCATGTGTGCAGGACTGTATGGGTGGATGAGTGTGTGCATGGGTGTGTTAGTGAGTGATAGACTGTCTCAATAGTGTCTTTATGAGTAACTACATATGTTTTAAACTAGTATATGTGACTATTGGTGTATATAAGTGAGTATATGTGAGAGTGAGAGATTGAAAGAGTTCCTGTATGAATAAGTATGTGTTTCTATAAGTGATTGTTTAAAAGACTAAGTATGTGTAAGTTTCTGTAGAAGTAAGTGTGGTGGTGTGTGTATAACTGTATATGCAAGTAAATGGATGTTTGATTCTTTATTCTTGACTATGTGTGTGAGTAACTCTATGGATGAGTGGCGTTGTGTAACAGGATGTATAGGTGTGTGAGTACATATGATGAATGAGTACATGTATGAGTGACTGTATAGGACTGTTGGTGAATGAGTGGATGTGTATGTGGATCTTAGAATTACTGAATAGGTTGTTGTAACTGGTATTGGTATGTCCATTGTTTTGAACATTGTAGTTTCTATTTTTGAATGTGTGTATCAAAGGTTATATTAGGGGAAGAGGAGGTCTGCCACTCTATCACAAGGATGATGTCATCAGTGATGTCATTAGTGATGTCATTTGAGATGTCATCAGTGATGTCATCAGTGATGTCACTGACCATGTCATGAGTGATGTAATATGTGATGTCATCAGCAGTGGTTTTGTATGAATGAAAAGTCCAGCTAACTATAACGCCCCTGAAACCTATGGTTTTTTCAGTGAATTTCAAAGGTTTTTTAAATGCTAATTTCTAACTATGCCTACAGAGAGAGTACATGTGAAGAAAGAAGAAAAAACGCACAGAAAGAAAAAAAAGAAATACAGAAAGAAGCAACAGTAGTCCTCAAAGATGAAGAAAAGTGCAGGAAGAAGGATAACGTGCAGAAAGAACAAACAGAAGAGCAGAAAGAAGCCTTGTTGCAAAATCATCCTGTACCCTCAACTTTTTCAGACAGATACTGGTGGTAACTGAGTCTGACTAACCAGTCCTGGAGCCAGTGCTATGTTAAAAGACACTCAGAATACAGTGAAAACACCTACATACACTAGGGAACACTATGCGTTGGGGTCCCCCTGTGATCAGCATGACCTCCTCTGTAAGCCCCTAGTATATAATAGGGCAGGGGATTAAAACTACCTCTTAAAACGCGCCACAGGGCGTGTTTGCACACGTCACCTCAGGCCCCGTCCCCTTACTTTCCCACTGTGTAAACACGCCCTGTGGCCGTTTTAAGTTGGGAGATTAAGTCCCCTTGAATCCTGAGGGTCCCTAGGGTCCAACTAGACCACTAGGTACCTCCAGTAAGCGCCACAGAACTGCGTTGCAGAGAGATGTAAAAAGGGGCACGGCCTAGACCACCTCTCTGCAACGCAGTGGAGTGGTGCTTACTGGAAGCACCTGGTGGGCTAGTTGGCCCCCAGGGTCCCTCAGGATTGAAGGGGAATTATTTCCCCAACTTAAAACGCGCCACAGGGCTTGTTTGCACACGTTAACTCAGGCCCCGTCCCCTCCCTTCACCACTGTGTAAACACGCCCTGTGGCCGTTTTTAGTTGGGAGATTAAGTTCATTTGAATCCTGAGGGTCCCTAGGGTCCAACAAGCCCACTAGGTACCTCCAGTATGCGCCACAGAGCTGCGTTGCAGAGAGGTGTAAAAAGTGGCACGGCCTGGACCACCTCTCTGCAACGCAGCTCAGTGGCGCTTACTGGAAGCACCTGGTGGGCTAGTTAGCACCCAGGGGCCCAAAGGATTGAAGGGGAATTATTTCCCCAACTTAAAACGCGCCACAGGGCTTGTTTGCACATGTTAACTCAGGCCCCGCCCCCTCCCTTCACCACTGTGTAAACACGCCCTGTGGCCGTTTTTAGTTGGGAGATTAAGTTAATTTGAATCCTGAGGGTTCGTAGGGTTCGTAGGGTCCAACTAGCCCACTAGGTACCTCCAGTATGCGCCACAGAGCTGCAATGCAGAGAGGTGTAAAAAGTGGCACGGCCTGGACCACCTCTCTGCAACGCAGCTCAGTGGCGCTTACTGGAAGCACTTGGTGGGCTAGTTAGCCCCCAGGGGCCCTCAGGATTGAAGGGGAATTATTTCCCCAACTTAAAATGAGCCATAGGGCGTGTTTGCACACGTCACCTCACGCCCCGTCCCCTTCCTTCCTCACTGTGTAAACATGCCCTGTGGCCGTTTTTTAAGTTGGGAGATTAAGTCCCCTTGAATCCTGAGGATCCCTAGGGGCAAAAAACGCCCACTAGGTACGTCCAGTAAGCACCATTGCAGAGAGGTGTAAAAAGGGGCATGGCCTGCACCACCTCTCTGCAACGCAGAGCAGTGGCACTTACTGGAAGCACCTGGTGGGCTAGTTGGCCCCCAAGGTCCTTCAGGATTGAAAGGGAATTATTTCCCCAACTTAAAACGCGCCACAGGGCGTGTTTGCACACGTCACCTCAGGCCCCGTCCCCTCCCTTCACCACTGTGTAAACACGCCCTGTGGCCGTTCTAAGTTGAGAGATTAAGTCCCCTTGAATCCTAAGGGTCCCTAGGGTCAAAATAGCCTACTAGGTACCTCCAGTAAGCACCACAGAGCTGCGTTGCATAGAGGTTTAAAAAGGGGCGTGACCTCAGAACACCTGTCTGCAACGCAGCTCCCTGGCGCACACTGGAGATACCTGTTGGGCTAGTTGGCCCTCAGAGACCCTCAGTATTGAAGGGGAATTAATTCCCCAACTTACAACTGGCCAGGGGGCGCGTTTGCAGAGTGCTGCAAGGAGGGGGCGTGGCCTCCAGCGCGATGCCGGTCTTTTATTTATTTTATTTTTTAAGAAGGAGGGCTGTGTGGCCCCCTTCTTTTTCTAATTTACTGGCCCTGGGGACCCCATCCCCCAGGGCCTGCACCCTAATTTTTTTTGTTGAAAAAAATATTTGGCCCTCCCAAGGCCTTAATCGGCCCCGGGGACCCCAACTCCCGGGCCATGGCCTTTTTTTAATTTAAATTCTTTAGGAGGGGGCTGCGTTGCCCCCCTCCTCAGGCCACTTATGGCTCCGGGGACCCCATCCCCCGGGGCCGGCCTTTGTTTTTTAATATTTTAAAAATATATATATTTATAGAAACACCTAGGACATGCTGGACAAACCGTATGTGCCTATCACCATGACAATTTGCGTGATATTCTTTAAAAGGCGACTATGCATAGAATGAATCCACATGGAATGTATTTACACCGCTAGTGAAGCTCTGACATGTCTGACGCCCTACCGTGCCTAATCCCGGCGCCCCCGCCGGTGTGTACTCTCCAAGTAGACACCCTTGTCGTTTATTTTTACAAACATGGGTAGCTATTGACGGGCACATTTAATATACACGCACACTAAGCCATTCAAAGGGGATACGAAAAAAATTCGACCAAACTATGCAAGAAACCCCCCTCACGGTTAATAAAAAACACATCCACCGCCGGATGTGTAATACTTTTTATTTTACTCTCTGGAAAGGAGACAAACCTCACTTGAGAGTCACAGCGTGCTCCTGGCTGAGCCCAATGCTGTGTTACACCCACCAGTGCCCGCCGATTGCCTCACACCTCTGTGTTGTATTCCACCAGCTAGTGCGTATGCTATGACACTCTCTAGTCCATGTGCACTGTAACACCACCCCGTGAATATGTCATGCCACACTTGCCTTCGCACGGGTTATATTGCCCCATCTAACGTGCCTTCCTCGATGTGTATGTTATAACGCACAGCGCTATGCCATACATATTACAATCTGGGATCCATATCTTTGTTACAGTGCATATGCAACGTTACACTCCCCAGCACATATTTTATATTACAACTTTAGAGACTAGTTATGTTACACAACACGGCCCTGTGCATATTACACTCCAAGGCGCATATCGCATAGCACGCGCTAGTGCCTGTGCTATCTCGCGCTCTCCAATGAATCTGTCATTGCGCACAATGTATTGCATATTATATTTCACGCCCCGGTTCATCTTATATCACACTTTTTGGTGCATAGTTTATACCATATACTACATCTAGTTTTCATTTTCAATCGTGCTCTCAGGACTATGTTCTATATAACACTGCGTCCACCTACCCTTTTCACGGGCATTACATTTTGCGATGGGGGTGGAGGGTCAGGGGGTGTTTCTGCCAAGTGAGCCAGGAGTCACAGTCACAAACGTCCTCTTCTTCCTGAATAAAAGTGAGATTATGCTGCATACTTGTTCATATTTTAAGTAGTTCGCACAGGCACACATTTTAAAAACAATAACATTCCTGATACCCACCTTCTCTGAACAGTTAGCTTGCTGCCCCATTCACCTCCTCCCTGTCCTCTGTTGTCTGAATCCATGGACTAGCCTCCTCCCTCCTGCCATGCATGGTCTGATGGGCTGCCGCTGCCCTCCATTTAGCATGATCTACCAGTCCACTCCTCCTGCCCTCCATTGCCCAATTCTATGGCCCATCATTGACCTCCTGCTTAGCCTCTGTGCTTAGCTTGCTGCCCCTATTCTCCTTCCCCCTGCCCTCCGATGTCTTTGTGCATGCCCCTGCTCCATCCTTTTTGCCCACTATGTTCCATGGACCTGCCACTCCTATCTACTCTGAGTGTTCTGTTGAGCTGCCACTCCCCTCCCACCTGCCTAGCATTGTCAGATGACTGTAACCTGTCCCTGCCACCTCCACCCTGCCTGTCCACATGCCATGCCCCTATCCCCTTTCTCCTGTCCTCCATGGTCCATTTTACTGCCACACCCTTCTGCCCTCCCTGATCTGTTGTGCTGCAACTGCTCCTCCTGCCTGCCCCGCTCGGTCTGTTGTGAGGCCCCTTCCCCTGAACTCTCTTGACTGTGCCCAGGTCCTGACCCTCCCTTCTATCTTCCATGGTCCTTTGTGCATGCCCCTGCACCCTCCTTTTTGTCCATCATAGCCATTGTGCTGCCACTAACCCTCCCGCTTGCCATGCATGGTCTTCTGTGCTGCCATGGCCCCCCTACCTTCCCTGTGTGGTCAGCTAGCTGCCCCTGACCCTCTCCCACCTTCCCTCCATGGTCTGTGTGTATGCCACCATAGTCTCATTGTTGCTCTCCATGGTGTGTCTTGTTTCTAGTGCCCATCCTGCCTGACCTCCATGGTCATCTTGCTGCTCCTGCCCTGCCACCTTTCCCCCAGCCCTCTGTTTCCATGTGCAGACCCCCTATTCCCTCCCTCCTGGCTTGTCTGTTCCATTGTAATGCCCCTGATCCGTCCCTCCTGCCCTTTATGGTCTGTTATGCTGCAGCTTTCTCTCCTGTCTGTCCATTATGGTCAGCTAGCTACCATTGCCTCTTTCCCATCTGTTCTCTGTTGTCCATGTGCATGGTCCTATCCCCTCCCTATTGCTTTCTATGGATTGTTGTGCTGCACTCCCGTCCCGCATGCGCTGTGTGGTGTATTGTGCTGCTGCAAACCCTGATGCCTGCCCTGTAGGGTCAGTTTGGTGCACCTCTCCATGTCCCTCCTGTCCTCTGTTATCCGAGCCCATGTCCCTACCCCAATTCCTCCTGCCTACCATGATTCAATGTACCATACTTGCGAACATTTTGAACTTGGTAAGAGGGAGATTTTGAAAAAAAACTGGGGTATTGATTTTCCCCTTTGAGTTACATTGAAAAAGAGGAGATTGTAGACAGGAGACAGATCTAATAAAGCCCATTTGAGCTTAAAAACATTGGACGTTTCCTGGCTGAAACGGGTCTGTTGGCATGTATGGTTGTACTACCACTGCCTCTTCCTTCTGCCCACAATGGTCTATTATATTGCCACAGCCTCTCTTGCCAGTCCTGTATTGTTGGTTTGTTGCCCCTGCCCCCCTTTCCACTGCCCTCCATAGTCTGTTGTGCTGCCACTGCCCTTCCTGCCTGCCCAGTGTGGTCAAATTGTTGCCTCTGCACTCTCCTACCTGCCTTCAATTTTCAGAGTCCGTGCCCCTGGCCTCTGCCTCTCAACAGTATCCCAATGAACAACTAGATTGCTTACATTCTATATTTATTACAAAAGTGTGGAACGCCTGACGTCATCTTGATGTAATCAAAACTGTAATACCTAGAGTATTTCCTTTAGAAATTACATATATGAGAGGGTCTTACTTGCATCAGCTCAACATTCTGTGATTGTGGTCAAATCACTTAATCTCCCCATGTCTACAACCAAAATGAATTTGATCTTGTGTGATGTAACCAATGCTCATGTAAAGCATTCCAATACCTGACAAGTCTGCACTATATAAAACTGCAAATACACAAAAAATAAGTGTTTTGCACACTCCTGTCATTGAGCTACATGTGGGCTACATCTGGGTGATACTTGTGCTGCATTTAGGCTCTTTTGTGTCTGGTGGCCATCTTGGGAGATTTATTTGTTATGAAGTTTCCTAATTTCCTCATTTACTGCAGTCTCCTCAGTAGGAAATGCTTTCAATTTTTTACTTTGATTCCATCATGAAGGTATTCAGATATGTCACACATTTGCCATAAATTCTGAATGTTAGCACTCTAGTTTCTCATTAGATCACTGTAGTAAAGCTACTGCTCGCCATGGAAGTCTGCTGCTGGTATTAAAAGTGCATGGTTCAGTCTGCATTTCAGAATTTTTTAATGAAATAGAAGAGGATTTGAGAAGTCACTCAAAATGTGCCCTAATTTTTCTTTCTTCAGCACGAATCATAATTTCTATGGCAAAATGAACCCCCTCATTGTGTTCCTTTTTAAATTAAATGTTTTAAGTGTTACCAGTTTATTCCAATCAAGATGGCTTCAGGTGTGCCATACTTTTGTCATAAGTAAGACAGTAAGCGCTCTAGTTGTTCTTAAGAACACTCTGGGACATTCTGTCATTGGGCTATACTTGGGCTACATCTGCGTGATATTTGGGCTACATTTGGGCTCTTTTGTCTCTGGTGGCCATCTTGGGAGATTTATTTGTTATGAAGTTTCCTAATTTCCTCATTTACTGCAGTCTCCTCAGTAGGAAATACTTTCAGTTTTTTACTTGGTTCCATCAAGAAGGCATTCGGATGTGTCACACATTTGCCATAAATTCTGAATGTTAGCACTCTAGTTGCTCATTTGATCACTGTAGTAAAGCTACTGCTCACCAGGGAAGTCTGCTGCTGGTATTCAAAGTGCATGTTTCAGTCTGCATGTCAGAATTTTCTTATGACATAGAAGAGGATTTGAGAAGTCAAAATGTGCCCTAATTTTTCTTTCTGCAGCACTAATCATAATTTCTAAGGCAAAATGAATCCCCTCATTGTGTTCCTTTGTAAATTAAATGTTTTAAGTGTTACCACTTTATTCCATTCAAGATGGCTTCAGGTGTGCCATACTTTTGTTATAAGTAAGACTGTTAGCGCTCTAGTTGTTCGTTAGAACACTCTGGGACATTCTGTCATTGGGCTATACTTGGGCTACATCTGGGTGATATTTGGGCTACATTTGGGCTCTTTTGTCTCTGGTGGCCATTTTGGGAGAATTATTTGTTATGATGTTTCCTAATTTCCTCATTTACTACAGTCTCCTCAGTAGGAAATACTTTCAGTTTTTTACTTTGATTCCATCAAGAAGGCATTCAGATGTGTCACAAATTTGCCATAAATTCAGAATGTTAGCACTCTAGTTGCTTATTAGATCACTGTAGTAAAGCTACTGCTCACCAGGGAAGTCTGCTGCTGGTATTGAAAGTGCAAGTTTCAGTCTGCATGTCAGAATTTTTTAATGAAATAGAAGAGGATTTGAGAAGTCACTCAAAATGTGCCCTAATTTTTCTTTCTGCAGCACTAATCATACTTTCTATGGCAAAATGAACCCCCTCATTTTGTTCCTTTTTAAATTAAATGTTTTAAGAATTACCACTTTATTCCAACCAAGATGGCTTCAGGTGTGCCATACGTTTGTCATAAGTAGGACTGTTAGCGCTCTAGTTGTTCTTTAGAACACTCTGGGAATCTGCAGTAGAACACAAAGGAATCAACTGACAGTATCTGCCCTTGTTGGATGTACATGTTTTACTGAGAATGTCAGACTTCATTCTCACATGACTGAGAAAGATAATGTGAATTTACAGAAAATATGCTCTCAGTTAGCTTATAGATCACCTTCCAAACCTCTGTGGGAAAAGCATGAGAAAATAGTTTTCTCTCAAACATGATTCATGATATCCCAGCAGAAGGCTTTTTCACATGGTAAAATCACCTTAGAACACACCACAATTCCTAAAATGAGTATGGTACCATCAACAAATGATTTATAATGTAACTAAAGTCTTAAAACCTTCTATTAACTGCAATGCTTTTTAATGAGGTGCTATCATGTATATTGGTCCCAAGATGGCTGCCAACACTTCTTGGATGAAGTGCTGACAGCCAATCAGATCTCACGATGAGATGTGTGATTAGGCTCCGCCCAGATATATATGTGATTTTACTTTTGATTTTCTCAGGAACTACTGAACGGATTTACACCATTTAAGCAAAAGGCACATGCCTGACCTGAGGACTACCTCTTTGCCAAATTTCAAGTAATTCTGTTCAGCCGTTCGGGCTGTACCTTCGACTAAAGGTCCTATGGGAAAATGCATGGGGAAAACTCGTTTTGGGACCCCCCTTTTTTCTCAGCCCCCGCTTGACGAATCACCCCGAGACTTTCAGGGTAGGAGCTGAGCGGTGCGCCCCATTAGTTTTGAATATTTCACAAAGATAAGTCAACCTGCGCCAAAGTTATTCAAAGTAGAATTTTCAGATTTCCTATGGAAACTCGGTCCTAACTATAACTATCTACTGGCGACCGCCAGTAGATAATATACATATATATGTAGCTCATTTATATACATGCATCTCGTTGTACGCTAGTGCATGCATCGCAATGCACACATGGGTTTCGATACTTGGGTACGCATTGGCAGCCAACTTGCAACTGGGTGCCTTTAATATATAAAAGCACAACCATGGGTCATCATGTGCATGCCAAACAAAAAGCAATGACAAATGCATTTGCCTTTTACAGCTGAGACCTACTGACGTTGCTAATGTTTGATTTATTTTTTTGTGCTTCTCGATTTTCTATGTGATCTGATCAGTGTCAGAAAAAATACCTTTGTCTTTTCGGGAATGGTAATAGTTATAGTGTCATGTTCAACAACTTCAAAAAGGCTGCCAAACGCCAGAGACAGCATGCTGGGAAGCACAACTCACGCTGAGATTATTTTTAAATGCATTGCCAAATACTGATACCATGAGCACATTTACGATTTCCCACTCTCTAAAAATATTTCTTATCTTTCAATCCTCTGTGTGCTGATGTGGATTTGCATTTTGGAGAATGACACCACTAGTGTTTGCATAGTTACGCAATAGCAGTTTGCAAAATAATTTGCTGAATGTGAAAATAGCTTATTCACAAAGGTTCAATCAATTAACTTAATCCCTGCTTAATTTATGTTCATGAATGTACATATTGTAATCCTATTTGCTAAATTACTCACTGCATAAAATGTTCAAGTATGTAACTCACAGAAACAGAGCATTTGTGCAAAAGTTCATGATATAAGTCCTGAGCTGAGAATATGCCCAGCCTTAGGAACAATAATCATTATTCTTTAATTCGGTTTTATTACAAAAATATATTTGATGAAGTACATAGAAAATGTGACTTGTTTACAAATGTAATGTGAAAATGTTTTGTTTCCCCAGCGGTTTCAAAAGGAGAATTTTGAAAGGGGGAGCATTGCTCATTTAGGAAGAGCGTTAAGGAGATTTTTTAGTATGTTATAGTACAAGTATCGCTGGGTTACATGCAAGTGCTCTTGATTGCATAGCAATATGTTAATAAAGGGTAAGGAGGGTTTGAGATGATGTTGACAGGGGATAAGATAAGGATGGTATTTGCACCACTCTAACTTGGCGCAAATGTGAAACTTCATTCAGTCCACCCAGAGTGATCTCTGTCTTGAACTGAGGCTGAAATCACAAATTCATTAATATTTAATTGACAGTATAACAGAATTTGTCTCACATTAATGACAGAGCGGTGTCGATTACAAAACTATAAAGGTTTATTAACAGATTGATAAAGTTACAATCTTTCAATCAAATCAATTAGATAAAATCAATATTCACCTGAATACGGTATGCATGAATATAAATCAAGCTGTTTAATTAGTACTGTGAATGTTGCATTATGAAAGACAGCATATGTAAATCACGACAAAGACTTGTTTCCATAAAGGAAACGCCCTAACTCTAAGCTGAAGTCGTGGGTAGGTAAGGGAAATTCAGAAGCAGCAGGTGTCAGCAATTTTGGAATTGAAATAAATACCAGATACAGATTCCATATCGAATGAAAGGGGAAGTACTTACTGTTCAGAGTGTCCCTATAAGCAGAAGAATAAGAAGCATGGGTCTCCAGAGAAGAGAAACGGCGTCTACCTGCAAAGGTGGACAGGTACAAGCGATCGAACTAACAAGCTTCACACAGTTTGCACATTATATTTTGTCCAAATGATACAGTCTTCAGGTTCCCACCGGGCAGGAACGAATCAAAATCCAGCTTTCTCTCAGTACTTGGTGTCGGCCTCCTTCTCACACATAATACATTGCCAACTTCTTCCATTACGATCTTCACTATATTTCACAAAGGAGTATTCACCACCTCATTATCTCATCCACTGCAGGTGCTGGAATCAATGTCCAATCCCAAAAGCGACCTTCAAAATGTAAGCCAACAAAGTAATACATATAAAATGAGCACAAGGTGACTAATATCTGAAACAGAAAAGTGTTATGCACAGCAAGCAGAATAAAAAAAAAAATTCAAAATGAAGTAAGGCACGCAGGCCCACTAATGTCAACTATAAATGCATATTAGCTAACTAAAGTTAATCAAAATATATGCTTAATTCTCCTAAACCTAGATATAACAGTATGGAAAATTATATGTTAAAGTCACACGTGAAAATAATGAATAACTGGTGTTTACATAATGTAGGCCAAGGTTATGGGGGTTACATAATAACATATTGATTATTAATAACATTAATTAAGCAGATAAAAATTATGATGACACTGCATCATCAGTATTCAATATGAACAATGGGGGAATGGGGGACTTCTGCTATTGTGCCAGAGGCTGGAGTAGCTAGTTGCATCTCTATCGATGGTCAGTGATGTACTCCTTGAAGAGTTAGGTCTTTACCTCTTTTCAAAACTGCAGTAATGATAGTGGATGAGTGACAGTAGAGGAGTAAACTTCAATGGTGATGGAGCAGAAGTGAACTGCAGAAGTGATGGTGCACGAGTGATAGAGCAACAGTGACAGTGTAGGAGTGAAGTGCGGGAGTGACAGAGCAAGAATGATGGAGGGGAAGGGACGGTACAGGAGAGAGCTGCAGAAGTGACAGTACAGTATTAATCATGGATTAGTGAACTACAGGAGTGAGGAATCAAGGGTGACAGTGGCGGAGTGAACCACAGGAATTATGGATCAACTGTTATGGTGGAGGTGTGAAATGTAGGAATAATGAAGCAACTATGATGGTGCAAACCAAATGTGTGGAGAAATCCACAAATGTTTTCTCGCATTTGTCCTACTCAGATTTCTAATTAACTCTAGGGTCAAAGATAAATACTTTACTATTAAAACAGGAGACAATCTTGTGCTCCTGTAGTGTGATTCATCAAAGCCACTTTGTTGCATTTGTGAGTGTAGCTCATTTATCTACCACATTACCTAACCATGCACTCTGGTGCTCCCAAGGTTTTGGTGTTGCAGGGATTCTGCTCAGAAATAGAACTATGCTTGGGACCATAGTACATTGAATGTAGGGACTGAGTCATCATACCACCTCAGTACCTATGAGTCCAAGCCCGACTAACTATAGTTCCTTACTTGCCATCCTAACCTTCCCAGAGAAGCAAGTGAAATGGCACCCCAGAACACAACACTCTCGACCTTTTCAGGGATTGTGGTAACATTACACACTCTTTTGCTCTCTCACTTGTACTCATCCAAAATGAAACAAACAAGAGACACAAAGAAAATTTAGAATATATATTTAAACTATTGTGCCACAATTAGAAAAAAAATGCAGACTAAAAATACTGTTAGCGTGGTCAATTAACCATATTCCATATAAAAGCCCTGTCATGTTATAAGACAGTATATCCTGAACCTCCCTCCCTTTCTGCTGAAGCTGGATGATTACATATCAAAGATCTCTGGGATTAACGGCAAACCCGGTACCTTATCATTCATAGATGGATGTTCTACATCTCAGCTTACGTAGCAGTCTTACCCCAGAACCTTAGCTCTGTGTGTTTTTTCTTAAACTCTTGTGCTCAGTTACGTGATAAGACATGTGTGCTCACAAATAGCAGCTGCGTTCTCATGTTGTGTCTAGGTGCTAGTGCTTGACCCGAGAGAATAACAAGGGGCATTGTTGTTTCACCTTGTCTGCGGTGTTTAGACTAAATCCCAAGAAACAAATAAAACACGAAAATATATGCAGGTTCTGTGTGAAAGTACAGTGTTGCACAAAAGTATGCGGGATTATATAGTAACATGTGCAAATGAAAATGCGGTCTACAACATGCACAATTAAGCAAACATAGGGAAAAATACAATGGGCCATGCAGGAAACATGACATTGCCACGTCTCTCCCACTTTTAATTGTGCGTAAATTATGCATAGGCAGCTCAAATGATTTCACCTAGCTCCACTGATAGTGAGGGACTATTCACAAAGGTAAATTTGCCTGTAAACATAAGTTTATAACCTCGTTTATCTCAGTTTTACCTGCCATGAATCCACAAAAGGATTATTAGTAGGCATAGGCCCTTTCTCGTGTCTGCACCTGTAAACTCCACTCAAGTGGTTGGAATTAGGGCCTTTCTGGGTACTCCAAGGCATGGCTAGGCGTGGAACTTTGTGAACTCTCACAAAGAGGACTTTTCTGGGTATTCACAAACTACTATCATTGCCCTTTCCAGCCTGGAAAGGGTTGTATTTTTAGGTTTCACCTGCACAGCGCTTGCGCTGTGCTTGTGAAATCTATTGTTAATATATATCTTAAAAGGGGCTTACATCCTGCCCCCCTGGTTTCCGTACTTTTCATTGGTTACTGCGCTTGCCACTTACTTTTCCTCTGTTTCTATTCGCTGTGGCATGCTTTTTCCTAGTCTCCCTCGTGTGGTTGCTCTTATCAGTTTCCCGATGCCCAACTACTGTTTACATCCGCTTTTAAAGCTGTACTTTTTTAAGTTTCACCTGTACAGCACTTGTGATAATAGACCGACAGCTCTCAACACGGCCCCCCTCGCATACTACATAATGTAACATTTGTGCCAATAGGAGTACTCTTGTACTGATTCACCCACGAGGAGTTTCTATCGAGAACCATGCTGTGCGCATTAGTTTGACTGTTAAATCACAGTTGTAAAATATAGTTTTCACTGACTTATTAGTGTTATGTTGTTTGGCACGCTTGCAGTTCATTGATTCAGGTACGACTTTACATGGTTTTTCTTGACTTTTTCACATATACATGACAAAGTTATATGGGCAAGACTGGGTCTGACTGAAGCTCTATGTTTGCTTACTCCTTCAGTCAACTGGTCTAGTGTTTACAGATTTGTTAGCCGTACTTTATTTTACAAAGGACTGGGTTTTACCTACACGCCATTCCTGAGCACGTTCAGCCATACACAGTTAACCTGTGTTTTAGGTACTTTTTTTACTCATTTCACTTTACAGGAATTATTTTGGTGCACATTGTTATAATTCTGGCATTATCACTTTAGTTCTCTTTATTTTCTTTTGAGGCAGACAGCAAGTGGAACCATTGCCGCTCGGTCTGTCTACTGCTGCATGCTGGTTATTGAAGTTACGTTGTCTAAGTGGTGTCTGCATACATGCCTTTGACTGACTTCTCTCTTAGCACTTTTACTGATACATTCTGGTTTTTAACTCAGCACACATTTACAATTGTTAAACATATGGTTTGAAGTTTTAATTGATGGGGTCAGCATTGAGCTCACTGCTAGCATCAATGATAGAATTAGGAGTGATCATGTTACTGAACACTGCAAATAATGGCTCTGCTAGTTAAAAAAAATAATATACAGCCAAATTACAACTGCAGTTTCCAATTTCATGCATCTTGTATACAGTGGATGTGGATGATGCCGTAAATTCTCATAGGATGGTCTGAGAAAGGGGTTGCAAGAGCTTCCCTCTTGCATTCAAGAAAGTGGAAGGATGCACACTGTGTAAAGAGAATGGGACAAAAGACTGGCTGTAATAGAGAGACTCAATAAAATAGCTGAAGGCATTAATGTACCTTCTGGAGACATGCAGGATTGCAGAGGTTCTGTGGCTGGCTTCATGTTGGCTGCCAGCTCAGGTGTGTTTTACCAGCACAGCTTGTGTTTTTTGATTTTGGCTGCCAGGCGCTTACACTATGCTTGTTTGGGTTGTCCTCCGTCCTTCAGCTAATCTCCCCGTGGCTACACACATTTCAATCATGCTTGTAGGATGGATATTTTTTTCTTTGTCTCTTCCGCCCTTTACCTAATCTCCCCGCTTTATAGTACCACCTGTAAATGCACAATATATTGCCTTTCTCAATGAACTAGTCATAACACATTTAAGGAGTTTCAGTAACTTACATTACACAACTGCTCACCAAGCTAACACTTACAACAACAAAAATGATTAATAATCACATAGGTGAAACCTATTGGCATTTACCAATGCGTGTTACTATAGTCAGTGCTGGCAATACCCTTTCCAGGGTGAGACGGGAAATGGATCATCTCCAGATCTGGTGGGGTGTGGGAGAAGGGGTTTTTCCACAGGGGAAGATATTTTGCCTGTGAAGAAAAAAATGTGCATTGGCATGGGGTAAACTATTCCTCCTGTGCAGAGTTCTCTACCACAGAGAACCTCAGCAGGAATGCACTCCGAACAAAGAAATCGCTTGATTTACTAAAAAATCTGCATGAAAACTTGTGCCAGTGAACTCTTCCAGGAGTCCGTGAATCCTAAAAGTAGGAAAACTCTTTTACTTAATTATAACCATCCCAGTGGTTTGTGAATAGGCCTCATTATCTTGCAATACGAAGTTATTTAGGCAAACAAGGGAGTAGTGAGGCACCAGCTATACAAGCTTTAGTGGGGGATGCCGTGGACAGATAAAATAGTTCTTCATAATCCTTCTTAACTTTGATCTGGAACTTGTAATAAGACAGAAACTAATAAATAACTGTACATGTAGCGTGGGGCTGAGGGGCGGCAGTGGAACCAAATATGGTTAAACTAAGAGAAAAGATGAAAAGTACAACGATAATAATAAGTAAGGGGCTAATAAGCTGAGAGTCCGGCAAAGTAAAAAAAGAAACAAAAATGCAAAGCAGGAAAGACAGATGGAAAAAGAAAAGAGAAGAAAGGAAGCACAGGGAAAGAGTTCCAGAGGGTATCCTCAAAGTGCCAGGATTGCATGTTTCGCTCGTTTCATTTTTCACGCAGTCATGTAGGGTGATGTTTTTGAAAGTAGGGGCATGAGATATTTTATTTTCTGGCTTCTTCCTTTCTTTGAAAGATAGTGTTCAATTTCTAGACCTGTTCCAAACTGTTTTCATCAAGGGTGGAATAAGAACAGCCTGTCCCAGCTCAAGTATGTGTTTTACCCAAGTAGACTCGAGTTCTTCTGAATAAACTGTAGCTTTTACTCCGAGTGCCTCGATAAGAAGCCCTTCAGCGCTGCATTAGATAAAGCCGATTCCATACGCCTCTCCCAGGGTGATATCAGCTGATGTCTACACGTGACTGCATTTCCTGGGCCCCGAGCAGACCCCACTCCTTAGCTTCCCAGCGGTATCAGCGTGACCGCTGACGGCTGTCCAGGGAGGTGCCGCCAGGAGCCACGGTGGAGACTGCTCTAGGCCTGTTCTGTCGGCCTCACAGGGGTAGGGGGGAGTCATTTCACACGTGTTCAGTTAAACGAAGTCGCCGGAGGTATTGTCCGCCTGGATTCAATTTGTCAGTTATCGCAGCCAAGAAAGCCATTCTTCGGGTTTTAAAGTGAACTTTCTGGGTATCAGTCGATCCTAATCAGTGGCAATTTACTGTCTGTCTGTTTATGTTTCGAATCTCATTATTTGTTTTTCATTGACGCAAATTGCTTAACCCAGTATACTTTTAGTTTTCAACTGTACCTCTACTTTCGGAAACAAGGGCCACAGGGTGTTTGTTTTTTGTGAGGCTCAGAGAAGTTCACTCATCTTAGTTACATGTAAATTCTGGGAGATGTAGTTCTACATTCATGAAGCCAAAACGCCATGTTCCAAAATGGTTAGCCACCATTGCGTAATAGTAAACATCTGAGTAGGTTTCCAGATGCCCGGGTCAGGGTGTGAGTTACCCACCCAGAGCAGGTTTCTTTCCTTTGCACTCTGGGATTTGTAGTGCCGTTTATCCTATTATAAAATCAGCACTACAAGTTCCAGAATGCATGTCCTGCACAAGGCGGTAATATCTGGAATATGTGCACGCGGTGGATTAATGCACCAACTGTAAATCCTGCGCGAGTTATTTGGGAATACTTATTCACAGAAATAAGTATGCGAAAATTGGCACGTAGCTTCAATTATTTGTCATAGTGCCAACAAGGAATAGAAAAGATAAATAATATGTCAACCTCGAAAATATCTCTTACAGTTAATTTCAGGGAACATTAAAGAAATAGCAAAGATCATGACTAAATAATAATGTGACATCTCGATATCAGAACCCCTCGTCTTTTACCATGCATTACACTCCAGTACTCTGCTGTATGTCTCAGAGCTGCTTGGAGTATGATCAGGGCCGGCTTTAGCGCTCTTGGCGCC
Source organism: Triturus cristatus (assembly GCF_964204655.1). Lineage (NCBI taxonomy): Eukaryota > Metazoa > Chordata > Amphibia > Caudata > Salamandridae > Triturus > Triturus cristatus. The sequence continues at coordinate 438,522,202 of NC_140590.1, forward strand.
CGGTGCAAGAATCATTCTTTGCGCCCCAACACCCAATGACCGCCCCCTTGGTTCTATCAGTACCACCAGGCATAAGTGCCCCTCATCTTTCCAATCAAGTGATTGCTAAACAAGCGCCCCTCTCCCATGAGGTCGGCGTCCCCACCACAGGTCAGCGCCCAGTGCGGCCGCACCAGTCGCAATGCCCTAAAGCCGGCCCTGAGTATGATTGATGTCAACCTCTAGCGTCCCCTTATAACAATTTCATATCTAATGAACCTTTTAGTGTACAGCGCTCCCCCGCTCTTCTGAAAGTTTTGCAGCACTGTAACAAAAACGAAAACGTAAAAAACATTGAAGAAAACGTAACAATAGTTAGGGATTGCAGTTACTTTCTCTGAATATTCGCATTCTTTAGCCCAAGCTTCTCCAATAAGTAGCTTGTGAGCTACTGGTAGCTCTCCAGCTACTTGTAAGTAGCTATCGTGTGTGAAGCCTAGTCTGCAAAATTAGAAGCGTTTCCTTAGTTGACAAACATGAAAAAGCATTAGTAGAGATGAAAATATGTGTGTTTTAAGAGCTCGTAAGCTGATGTTTTGAGAAAAATGGCTAAATTTCCAAAATATATGTAAAGATAATTGTTTGAGGTGTTTAGACTTTTCATAACAATATTAACTTGGTGCTAGGGTCATTCCAGCAATGACTGTCATGTATTACCAAATAAATACATTCTCATTGACACACCATTTTTTCATTACTGCTGGTAACAATGCTTGATGCACTTGAATGATCACTGCTGGTAATCTTTGCATATGGTGGCCACTAATATAATCTTGAATGGTGTGATAACTATTACATTGCTTATTATATTATTAGCTCAGGAGGAATTTTATTAAACTTAAATAGTTCGTGTTACAGAAAAGGTTGGAGACCCCTGTTTAGCCAGTACTGTTCTAGAAGCTGGTTCCTGTGACATCAAAAAGCAATAATTTGCCAACCCGGCAAAAAATATCATTTTTTTTTTTTGTGTTCAAAATATTTTATTGAATTTTTGTTCAAGTACAACTAAAAGATAGACAGCACATAAAATATTATGATTAAGCAATAATACCTAAATAACATTGTATATCATAAGCAAAATCATAGAAAAAATTATCTTAGGTAATGAGAAAATACATAATCAAAAAATACCAAAAGGGAGGATAGAAGGAGGGGGAGGGAAGGGACAAATTTACCAATTGACGTAGAAAATGCAAACAGAGCTACTATATGCCATTATAAAACTAATCATATTAAGTACAAATCTGAATTAAAATTATTCATACAGCATTAGATGGATAAATATTCATCAACAGGTAACCAAAAGATTGATAAGAGAAAAAATGATGAGTGATCCCCTTCATAGATAATTGAGCACCTCTTCTGGAAAGAATAACCCATGACCACCAAGCATTAACAGATAATACAGAGACATCTTTCCAACAAAAAGTAATGGATTTTAAAGCAGCCGAAATAAGAAAATTAAAAAGTTTACTCTCTAAATCATGTATGTTTTGTGGAAGAATGGCAGATTTACAGATTATTAACTGATAGGAAAGATCAATTTGAAATTTAAAAATCTTCTTAATGATATCCCAAACTTCAGACCAAAATTTAAAAACCAAAAGACAATCAAAAAGCATGTGTTGTAATGAGCCAGGGTGTGATTTACAATGCCAACAATCAGGAGAGGGGAGAAGTTTAGCTTGGAACAAACGTGATGGAGTCCATAAACGATTATAAAGGATATAAGAATTAGTTTGGTAGATTGAAACAGGCAACCACCCAGATATACTATTAAGCCAAATATCTTTCCATGTATCAGTGGACAAGGAAAGTGAAAGTTCATTATTCCAAAAAGTGGAAATCATCTCTATATTGCTACCTAGAATATCAGACAATTTTTTATATAAAATAGAAACCCCATGAGATGATTTTGAAACTGTTTGAATATAAATTGCTAAGTCAACTGTAACATTAGAGGGGATGGCCTTAGGAAAGGAGTCTAAAATTGAACTGCACAAATATTGATACTTAATAAGATCAGATTTAAATAAACCAAAACTTGTTTGCAATAATCATTTAAACAGCATCGGTACTAAATAAAGTTAATCATTCCCAGATGAACAGAGGGCAGGGTGGGATTTACGCAAAGGATTTTGTAAAGGAATCTGTTTTCAGTTTCACTGCAACAAGCAATGCCTGAGTTATCCTCTTAGTAATCACATTATATAGTTAAGTATTCTCGAAGTAAACCTCTTGATTAGTGGTGAAATGTTAAATGATGGGAAGTGGGCCCTAAACTTGCAATTGAAATGGCAATATCACAGACACACAAAGACATTAGTCCAAACAAATACCCACTGAGGAACAGACCAATACCTCTTTCCCCCCTCTTCCCACTCCTTACATTGCAGAGACTGCAGGTACTAGGTTACACCCAGTAGTAACTAGAGCCACCAGATGATATACCGTATGAGAAAATGTTTCGGCCATGGACTTTCCTGTCTGTAAATCAATAAAATGTGGTATGTAGTTCGAATTGATTCAACTGAAGTGTGCAACTCCTAGATTCTGAAATATAAATCCAGAGGTGGAACACTGTGTCCTTGATGACATGGAGTCACAGATCACACATAACCTTAGTTTAAAATTTAGTTGGTTTTCAAGCAACCTGTTTCCTTCCCCCACCAAATTCAGTGTTCATAGAAACCGACCTCCAACAATCTACAGATCAAATAAGGTAGAGTCTTCTTAAAGGTAGTACTCCTTTGCAGGAGGAAACAACACGACATGAGGAATTTTACACTGGATTGGAAGTCTTCTAGTGGGCCTCTTAGTTAGAAAAGAGGATCCCACTGGCATTTGTAGGCTAGTCTAGTTTGGGAATGCTCTCACCCATATACACTTTAGGTCTTCCCCTGAACCTTTTTCCTGCTTTCCTCCAATTTTGCTGGATTCTTTTTGTTGGCCTTAGGACTCTGAGCACTTTACCACTGCCAACCAGTACTAACGTGCATGTGCTTCTCCCCTAAAACATGGTTTGATTGACTTATCCACAATAGGCATATTTAATTGATCTCCAAGTCCCTAGAAGCGTTCACTACCTGTGCCCAGGGCCTGTAAATTAAATATTACTAGTGGGCCTGGAACACTGATTGTGCCACCCACACAAGTAGCAGTTTAAGCATATCTTATGCCCGCCACTGTAGAGCCTGTGTGTGCAGTTATATGCTGCCATGTCCCATTGGCACTTAAAACTCCTTGCTAAGCCCCTTTTATTACTTATGCTACTCCCAAGTTAGACCTTAGGTAGCCCAAATGGCAGGGTGCTATATAATCAAAAAGAAGGCCATGAACTTTTAAGGTTTGCATGTCCTGGTAGTAAAAAAAACACCTAAATTAGTTTTTCACTACTGTGAGGCCTATCCCTCTTATAGGTTAACATTGGGAACTCCTTAATATAATTATAAGCTGTAATTCCTGATTGAGAAGGAGTTTCTCTGTCATGTTTCATATCATTGGAATGGTAATGATAAATCCCCTTGACTGGTAGGGATGCATTTATTACTACCCTTTTTAAAATGCCACTTTTAGAAAGATTTTACGTATTAAAAGGGATTGAGCCCTACCGTACAACTAGAGTGAGCCTCTTTACTGTGTAAACCAAACAAAGAGTCTAGCTGACTAATTTCTGTGATGATTCAACAAAACAGACCAATAATTTAATTTTCATCAGCCCTTGTGTTTTATTCACATGCTCTTCTTTATTCATTTTGCCTTCTGATGAAATGAATGAAGAAGAGCATGTGAACATTTTGTCGAATTATTGTAGAAATAAGGCAGCTAGAGTGTTTGTTTGGTTTACACTTTTAGAAAGATGACATGTTTCTGCTGTTAGCAGTCTGTCTCCAATACATATCTGTGGTGCGTGACAGCTGAACTTTGTTTACTCTCTCTAAACAGCCACACACAAAGGAGGGGTGGTGTGACTGAGTGGCCATCCACATCCTGATGGGCCATCCTGGGCTGAATGGGAGGGAGTAGCTTATACTTGCAGCTGAATAGGCTGTGTCCGGTCCCCACCCAAAGGGCTGGATACCCCCCTGTTGTGAGGTTGGGGCCAGAGCAAGGAGGGAGGACCTCTGTGCACTTCAAAGCCCATCTATGAATTCACCTCCACTTCAATTGCGCAAATGGGTATTAGTACTGGTTCTCTGACTCCACCGTATCAGAGACTACTGGACCTATGAAGAGACTCTGCCTGGATGAAGGACTGCAGTTCTGCACAAGGGCTGTCACTCTGTTGGACTGCTGCTCTGTAAGAACTGCTTCTCTGCTGTACTGCCCTGCTGCCCTCCTGAGGAAGGACTGGGCCCATATCACTTGAACCCAGAGTGATTCCAATGGCATGCTGGATTTCCGCCTGTTCTAAGTTTCAGGGACATCAAACACTTGTCATCACCCTGCAACAGAACCTGGGCTTTGTTTGCTGCAAGTCTTGTGTATACAATAAAGGACCTGTTCCCAAAGTGAGCATTTGATTCATATAGCCATTGTATTTGTCATATATATTTTAGACAAACTTAGGAGCAAGTGTTACAATATCATCATTGCTAACACTTGCTCCTAAGTTTGTCTAAAATATATATGACAAATACAATGGCTATATGAATCAAATGCTCACTTTGGGAACAGGTCCTTTATTGTATACAGAATTCTGAGTGGGGGATGACCTGTTCTCTGCCCCTCCAGCTCCTTTTTGTGATTTGCTGCAAGTCTTGCCCTGCCAAAGTGGTGCCAATCAAGTCCTGGGCCTTTGGAAGTGGGTATAAAGTGCTGAAACTCCACTTATCAACAACATTGTGCCGATCGGAACCAGTACATCTCCCCCAACGCCCACGCATTGCCACTCCTGCACGAACTGTGGACATCACATAGTCGACTGCGCGGTGCATCGACTCTAGGTTCCGACACATTCCTGAATTTGCACCGCTCAGCCCTGATGCATTGCTTCGTGCTATCCACATGGCCTACAACCCAGTGGTTTGACAATGGCGCATCGCTTCGGTGCTTCTTACATCTCGACTCTTGACACATATTTGATGTTACACAGCTCAGAACTGATCCCAGACGTGGGACCCGTGCTCACTACGCCACTGGAGTCAAGCTATCCTGGCTGATGACGGCTGATAGCCAGAAACCGGTCCTAGGATGCTTGATTCCGGTCCAGGGAAGACATGGCTTGGCAGTTCGGGCTGGACTGTTCCCATGAGGCACAGGGTCAAGACTGATTTGCATATGGCCATGTCTAAACTGGGGTGGTGTAGTGGGCAAAAGAACGGTGGATTTAACCCAGATCTCTTGACTGGGGGAGAATGTCTGCATTGTCAGCATTCCGTCCATCATTTGTTTGTTGTAACGCTTTTCGCCCTAAGTGGGATGGGTATTCCCAGACGTGGGACCCGTGCTCACTACGCCACTGGAGTCAAGCTATCCTGGCTGATGACGGCTGATAGCCAGAAACCGGTCCTAGGATGCTTGATTCCGGTCCAGGGAAGACATGGCTTGGCAGTTCGGGCTGGACTGTTCCCATGAGGCACAGGGTCAAGACTGATTTGCATATGGCCATGTCTAAACTGGGGTGGTGTAGTGGGCAAAAGAACGATGGATTTAACCCAGATCTCTTGACTGGGGGAGAATGTCTGCATTGTCAGCATTCCGTCCATCATTTGTTTGTTGTAACGCTTTTCGCCCTAAGTGGGATGGGTATTCCCAGACGTGGGACCCGTGCTCACTACGCCACTGGAGTCAAGCTATCCTGGCTGATGACGGCTGATAGCCAGAAACCGGTCCTAGGATGCTTGATTCCGGTCCAGGGAAGACATGGCTTGGCAGTTCGGGCTGGACTGTTCCCATGAGGCACAGGGTCAAGACTGATTTGCATATGGCCATGTCTAAACTGGGGTGGTGTAGTGGGCAAAAGAACGATGGATTTAACCCAGATCTCTTGACTGGGGGAGAATGTCTGCATTGTCAGCATTCCGTCCATCATTTGTTTGTTGTAACGCTTTTCGCCCTAAGTGGGATGGGTATTCCCAGACGTGGGACCCGTGCTCACTACGCCACTGGAGTCAAGCTATCCTGGCTGATGACGGCTGATAGCCAGAAACCGGTCCTAGGATGCTTGATTCCGGTCCAGGGAAGACATGGCTTGGCAGTTCGGGCTGGACTGTTCCCATGAGGCACAGGGTCAAGACTGATTTGCATATGGCCATGTCTAAACTGGGGTGGTGTAGTGGGCAAAAGAACGATGGATTTAACCCAGATCTCTTGACTGGGGGAGAATTAGGGGTGGGCGGAATTTGCGGAATTAACCTTCGCAAATTATCGCGAGAATGTTTAAAATTATCGCAAACAAGCAGAAATATCGCGAAGATGCGGAAGTTTTTTTCCGGCATGTTCGCGCGATTTTCTGCATGGTTGCGGGTCGCCAACTTACCCATGTGGCTGCTTGCGGGCGCGGCCATCTTGTTTTGAGTTGTTCTCGCGGTGCATGATCGCGAGAAGAAAGACGTGATCGCGCGACGCATGACGTCACTGCGGGCGCGAACTGTCGCGAGACAGCGCAAATGGCTAAAAACAATACAACATCTCATGGAGAACGCGACCGGATCAAGAAAACTTGTCGGCGAACGCAGGGATTCAGGTAAGGCGATCGCGCGCGCGCGAGAATGTATCATTTTACAGCGCGAGCAAGAAACAAATTATCGCCAAGCTGCGGAAACCGGAATTTTTGACATTTTCGCGCTCTCCGCGGAACGCAAAAATGTCAAATTATCGCAATTTCCGCGACCGGAACGATATTTTTGCCCAGGCCTAGGGAGAATGTCTGCATTGTCAGCATTCCGTCCATCATTTGTTTGTTGTAACGCTTTTCGCCCTAAGTGGGATGGGTATTCCCAGACGTGGGACCCGTGCTCACTACGCCACTGGAGTCAAGCTATCCTGGCTGATGACGGCTGATAGCCAGAAACCGGTCCTAGGATGCTTGATTCCGGTCCAGGGAAGACATGGCTTGGCAGTTCGGGCTGGACTGTTCCCATGAGGCACAGGGTCAAGACTGATTTGCATATGGCCATGTCTAAACTGGGGTGGTGTAGTGGGCAAAAGAACGATGGATTTAACCCAGATCTCTTGACTGGGGGAGAATGTCTGCATTGTCAGCATTCCGTCCATCATTTGTTTGTTGTAACGCTTTTCGCCCTAAGTGGGATGGGTATTCCCAGGCGTGGGACCCGTGCTCACTACGCCACTGGAGTCAAGCTATCCTGGCTGATGACGGCTGATAGCCAGAAACCGGTCCTAGGATGCTTGATTCCGGTCCAGGGAAGACATGGCTTGGCAGTTCGGGCTGGACTGTTCCCATGAGGCACAGGGTCAAGACTGATTTGCATATGGCCATGTCTAAACTGGGGTGGTGTAGTGGGCAAAAGAACGATGGATTTAACCCAGATCTCTTGACTGGGGGAGAATTTCTGCATTGTCAGCATTCCGTCCATCATTTGTTTGTCAGAACTGATTCATCGCCTTCATCGGAAGGATCAACGATGACACTTTGCCTCCCCTGCTCCTTGCATCGTCTTCGGTGTCGACACACTCAAGGTACTGTTTCAGCTGGCTAAGGCTGGTACCTGCATCCGAATCGCATGCAGTCAGCCTGAACTTTGTGACTTACGCTGGTCAAGTGTCCCCGGTTTATGCTTTAAGCTTTTAAACACTATATTTTCATTTATTGTTTAAAAATGTATAACTCCGGTTATACTTATTGGCTTTTTGTCATTTTGGTCTTGTTCAGTTCATAAAAATATAAGATATTTTTCTAAACTGGTGTGAAGTCTTTTGGTGGTGTTTTCACTATGTTACTATTTGAAGTGTTGCACACATACTTTACACATTGCCTCTTAAGTAAAGCCTGCCTGCTCTATGCCAAGCAACCAGAGGGTAAGCACGGGTTATTTTATGGTGTGTGAGATTTACAAAGGAGACCTTTGACATTAAATACTGCACCTGTTACACTGTGGGAGTAGTATTTAAGTGGTGCATGATCAGGGGAAAAGTCTCCTAATCCCCCATCAGTGGAGAAAATCCACAGATTCAGAAACCAAAAATGATCAGCACCCACTATTGTTTGATTATCTCCAATAATACATCAAGTTTGAGGCAGATGAATTCAATATTGATTTTAGAAAATTAAATTGTGTCTCAAAAGGTTTTCAAATTCACATTAGGTAAATCTCAGTCAAATATACGGAGACACTTTCCTTGATTATTAAATCCTTTATTTTTAGTTATTACAAAAATTGATCCTCCAAAAGTAGCCAATGCGTTTCGTCCCATCTTGGGAATTCTTCAGGGCTTTATAATTTAAATGTTAATCACAGGTCCTGGGTTGCAATCAAGCTCATCAGGAGTAGGTCTGGCCCATGTTGGCCACTGCACCATGGCCACCCTCCAGACCTCACCGCACAGCTGCCATTCTGTGGTAGTCACTGGCTGCACTTTCCCCTGCCTGACCACCAAGACCTGTAAGAGCAGCAGTTCCCCCCCACCCCACACCTGGATACCCTCACGGGTAATAAGCAGCGGTCTACAAATCATTGATTGATACAGTATCTCATATCTACATAAATGCATTAATCTTATTTGACCTTTGATTCCACAAAGAACGCAATAGCATTGAGATCTTCCTGCAACTCAAAAAAACTATTTAATACAAGACGTGGTTAAGTAAAGAAGTAGATAAATAAGATGTCAAAAAGGAGAGCAGTAAAATTGTGTAGGACAATACTAGATTGACAGTACTACTAATTACTCATGAGATTTCAAATAATCATAATTGGGCCATCAATTCTTCATGTATAATAAAACCACAAGAACATTTTGTTTGAAGACTGTTTTATTTGAACGTTTAAGGCTAAGAGGATCTCCTGAGAGGGTTCTCAAAACAGCTGTGTCCAAAATAGATGGTGAATTGTGTGCCTAAAGTAGATAAGAGATACTGGTATTCGCTCACTTGGGTGGAACTATGATTTATATTTCAGTCATAGTTTAATTTGCCCACTTAGGCTTTATTATTCAGTTTGTTGATTATAAGAAGCACATGTTTAAAATCAATGTACAGTGTTTAAAACACAATACGCAAAATGGGTTATAAATTCCCATAGTTTGCTTTTAATAATGTACATCAAGACTGGGTCAAAGTCGAAAAATATGGTCTATCACAATGAGTTGCATTTTGGATATAAGAAGTTGATTGGGCCCTGTCAGTGCTTACCTTTGGACCTAGAAGAAACTTCTGAGAAGGTGAAGTTCAGCTGAGCAAGGCTGCAGTTGACTTAAAAAGACAGAGAGTCATCATCGTGGAGCCTTGGGTCGATGTTGCAGTGAAGATATGTACATTTTGATCAAATCTCTTTTTGTTAGTTGAAAAACTCCAGCGGGACGTAGCCGAAGACAGTTCCAGGGGCTAGGATATCCATTTGGTAAAGGACCACTGCTGGGGAGAGAACGTAACGGGAGAAGCCTCTGGCGGATAGGTGAGCTGTCAGGTCCCAGTCTCCGTTTTGTTCTCAGAGCAGTTTTTGGCAAACAAATTTGCAAGTCCTCAGTTTTGGATTTTGGCCATTTGGGCACCTTTAGCACCATGAACAAGGGTCCAGGACTGGTGGAACACCCCTTGAGGGTTAAGGACTCACTCAGACGTGGTCCAGGTTCAGGTTCAATAAGGTGGGAGCTTTTTATGTCCCTGTAGCTCTGAACAGGAGGCCAGAAAACAAGCCCCTGGAGTCACTCTGGTAGTCCTGGGTTTTGGTGTAGATGCAGGGCTCAACAGCAGGGCTGGCCTCGGAGGGTTCAAGGCAGGGTCCAGGCAGAAAAGCAGTCTTGCAGAGTGCACAGTAGGTGACCGCAGCAGGCAGTCCTCAGAGAGTCCGTCCGCAGGTCCAGGAATGAACTGAACAGTATGTCTGAGGATCCTATTTTTAGCAAACACAACAAGGTGATGGACGGAGTGCTGAAACTTCTCAACCACTTACCCCCAGTCACAGATCTGGGTTTAATCCATCGACCCAAACATGCAAATTAGTCTTGACCATGTTCCACATGGTAACATTCCAGCCCAAACTGCCAGGCCAGGCCAGCCCTGGACCGGAAACATGCATCATGGGACCGGTTTCGGAGTTTATGCCGTCATCAGCCAGGCATGCTTGAATCCAGGAGCACAGCAACCAAGGAACCCACGCCTGGGCATACCCATGGCCACCCAGGGTGAACATAGCAAACACAACAAGATAATGTACGATGTGCTGAAACATTTCAACCACTCACCCCCAGTCACAAATCTGAGTTTAATCTGTCATTCCTTTGCTCACTATGCCACCCCAGTTTCGACCCAGCCATATGTAAATTGGTCTTGAGCCTGTTCCACATGGGAACAGTCCAGACCGAACTGCCAGGTCAGGTCTTCCCTGGACCGGACACAGGCATCCTGGGACCGGTTTTAGGGATTCAGCCCTCTTCGGCCAGGCTAGCCTGAATCCAGTGGCACAGCCAGAAAGGGACCCACGTCTGGGCAGACCTTTGGTCACCCAGGGAGAACATAGCAAACACAACAAGATGATGGACGGAGTAATGAAATTTTTCAACCACTCACCCCTAGTCACAGATCTGGGTTTAATCCATTGTTGTTTTGCTCACTATGCCACCCCAGTTTGGACCGAGCCATATGCAAATCGGTTTTGACCCTGTCCCACATGGGAATAGTCCAGCCTGAACTGCCAAACCAGGTCCTCCTTGGACCGGAAAGAAGCATCCCTGGACCGGTTTCGGGGTTTCACCCCGTCTTTGCCAGGCTAGCTTGAATCCTATTTTTATACATGGTGTCTGTAGGATACTGGGTTTTTTTTGCAGTACCCCCCTACCTTTTGCCTGGTATCTGGTGCAACTTTGACTGAAAAGGTACTGGGTTCCTCCTAACAAGGTCCCCTGTCCCAGTGTTCTTTCCCTAAACTGTATGATTGTTCCACAAAAGAGGGTCTCTAAGGGCTGCAGCAAGAATCGTGCCACCCTAAGGAACCTCTCACTAAGCTCATGCAAACTGCCATTGCAGTCTGCCTGTATTGGTGCAGAGAAAACCCTGTGCCATGCCTGCCAGCACTACATGTGGTATAGGATAGTCACCCCTACGACAGGCCTTACAGCCCAATGGGTGGGTGCACTATACCCATGTATGGGCAAATCTGTGAAAGTAGATATGTCCTGGTGATATCTAAATTCACCCTTAAATATCGCCAGTGCTCAGGGAAGCCATAATGAGTACATAGGCTGGACTTGATGGCTTCACTGTACTCCAAGGTGTTTAGACCAAAGACCTTATCTTAAACCTGCACTGATGCCAGTGCTGGGTTTATTAATAAATGCAGCCGGAGGGCCCCTTTGGGTGCCCCCTGAACACCTACCTGCTACTAATATTGTTTTGACTGACTGGCCTCAACCAGCCAGCCACCATAAACAGGTTTTTGAGCCTTCACTCTCGGAGGTAAGGAACACAGCCTGATCTGGGTGCAGGTGTTCACACCTCCTCCAAGCAGGATGGGCATTCCAAAGCGGGAAGCTTCATAGGCCCACCTGCCTCTGTTAGGCAACCCCAGTCCTCTCCAGATAGTGGAGGTGCCCACCCCCCTGTACTGAAACCATATTTTGGCAGCAGGGGGGAGAGTTAGTAACTTTAGGAGATGTGCCCAAATTCAGCCAGCATCACCCCAAGGGTGGGCCAGCTGATGTGGACCCCACTTTTTAGATTCCTCCATGTTGTTTTGGATGGAATTAACTTTCTAGGGTCTGGGTAATGCCCACTTCCCATATCAAGTGGTAATATAGAGGGTGTAGCCAACCTAAAGATAAGTAGCCCATTGGCTACTACCTGTCATTCCCCATAAATGCCCCTAAATTGAGAATTTATGGGACACTCGCGAACCCAAGAACTCTGATTCGACAGATAAACCAAAGAAGGACGAAGAAGAGTCACTGCCTGGCAAGAACTGCAGCAGAACTTTGGACTTTAGTGAAAAACTCTACCGTCCTCAGCCCTCTCTCAACAATCATGACAGGGTGACTCATTCTGTGAGCTGGAGAACTACCAAAGCCTTGGGTAGCCTGCCAGCACTTCAAAAACCACCGACAGTCTACCTTGGAGTAGAGGAGCTACTCCCCTGCAGTACACAGGCACTGACAAGCAGAGTCCAGTCCACCGCCTTGCAGCTCCCCGGCCCGACTGACACCACAGACAACCAGGAGAAGGTAATTGTGCTCTGGAAGGTCATATCTGTCTCCCTACAGAATGTGAAGATACTAGGACCAACCGGAGCCATGCAGTACCAACCCCGGGGTACCGGACAACCTACACCAACAGGGTGAATTCGGTACAGATTCTCACTGCACCAGAACCAAGCAGTCATCAAGGGACATCAGCATCACTGAGACCCACTTTGAGAATGGCCTAGCTGCCTTTATTTTACACTTGCCAGCTGTTTGTCCCTGACCACAAGGTGCATCTTTGGGCACCCAGCCCAGCCAACCTAACAACTCTGCACCCGAGCCGCCCAGAGTAGGTACCGATGAACTAGCTGTGCCCCCGAGCTCTACGTTTCCTTGCAATATGAGCCCCCATTTTGGAGCCCTGTGACTTGTCTGCAAGTTCCCCTGTGCAGCCTCTTTTCAGGTGGCCCCTCTTCTCCGTAGAGCACCAGCTACCAGCCCCACCACCACCCTGCTCCCGGTAGAACCTAGTCAGTTCCCGAAGAGCTGCTGGTAGTATCTTGAACCTTGGCCCACTGATATTCCAATCCCAGAAGGTGAACCTCTGAAGCTGACTGTACCTACCTTTATGCATCTTTGACTTTTCCTTCCATAGGATTACATAAAAAGCACACAGGTTTGAATGGTGTACTTACCTGTGAATATTTTTTATCGGAAACTGTACTTACATTTGAACTAAGTTCCCAAGTTTAAAATATATATATAAACAGAAGTTAGATTTTTCTAATGTAGTCTCGAATTTAGTCTTTTATTGTATATGTCATTTATTGCCTCTGGGAGTACAACAAATGCTTAGCCCTACCCTCTGATAAGCCTAACTGCTCACCCCACCTACCACAAAAAAGAGTTAGTATTAGCTATTTTTGCCTCTGTGAACCAATTGGGGACACACTGGACTCTCTGCACAGTGTACTTAATTTTAGTACACTATATAGAGAGCCAGCTTCCTACTTTGCCTTTAATTCTTATTGCTCCCCTCAGTGTTTATTGAACACTTTTATCACCAAAATTCTATTCATGGCCATGCCTTGCAGCCCCAGCTCCCCCTACTAATTATGGTCGCCTTTCTGAATAACAGTCGAAATCTAATGAGATCTTAGCATCCCCTGAGATTTGGTGGCCATCTTGAGCATGGTACTATAAATACTGCGCCCTTGCCTAAAACCCTCACTTGGCTTCGAGTGAAGAAGGTCCTAGTCCCGATTAACCAATTTGGGGCCCAGTGGTCCTTTTGTAGCTGCAAGTTAGTGTATCCCTAAGTATTTTTTACCTGTGGGAGTTCAGTGGTTCCTCAAGGCGGTGTCTCACCCTCCTGGCTTCCTTCTTCTGGTGGCAATTCAAAGTAGCTGGCTGGTCTCTCATCTTCCTGGCTTCTTTCCTCTGCGACTGGAGGTGTCTCCATGAAAGAAAAGGTATAAAGGACAAAAGAGGTCAGTACATTGATCCTACAAAGGTGAACAGCTAGCACGAGAACGTTACTAGCGTACACCAGACTAAATACTTGTACAGGCCCTAGTGTTGTTTAGTAGTGTCTGTAGTCAAGACAGTCTGCCAAAAAAAGACTTTGGCCAAATCAAGGGACTTGGTTACATTTCCTCAGGATAAGAGTTAAAATCCTTTTCTGTTAAAAGTGTTTTATGCACATGATTTCAATGTACATTGAATACTAGTTTGAGTACCTCTGTGAGGGATCGTGGCGAGTGAGCTCATTAAGAAAAACTCCACAATATTAATGCCTTTGTAGAGTTGCTACTATATTGTTATTGAATTACTTGCACTAATTGTGTGTCTATGCTCTTCTGTAGGGTTCCGGACAGTGGCATATAGAAAACCAAGTGTAGTTCAATCTCTAGCTGTGAGAAGAACTAGAAGGTCTTGTTTACCACCCCACCCTTCCATTTCCCCCTGGGGATAGTCGCCAACACTTGTGGATACCACGTGTTGAGGGTTGTTCTTAGAGGGCTGGGGCAGATCATCCTAGCTCCTGCAGGTTCCTGAGCTTCAGGTGAGTGGAATCTTGTAACCCCCATCCTGCCAGCAGATGGCCCATTCAGGCACATTTTATTTCTCTATTGTGTGACTGGGAGCAATTCATAAAAGTCTGTCAGTTACACCCTGTGATGTGACCCAAAATAGGCTGCAGGCACAAAAGGGCTAAGGGCAGGAAAATGCCAACTTTCTAAAAGTGGCATTTTCAAAAATGTATTTACAAACCCAGGTTTACCATTAACCCCTTCGCTGCGGCGTGAATTCCGCCGCAGCGCTGGGGGAGTTTGGGGGGTTTGCGGCGCCGCTATGCTCATGACGGAACCACGCCGTCATGAGTCACGGGCGAGCTGTGCTCATGACGGAGTGGTTCCGTCATGACTCCACCCACTTGCGCTAATCACCCGTACAGGCAGGGAATTAGCGCCGCGTGGGCGGAGCGGCCGCCAACGGCCGCAGCATGACGGAACCACTCCGTCATGAGCACACGGCGCCCGTGGCTCATGACGGAGTGGTTCTGTCATGAGCGGGGAACGGGTTAAAGAGTATTTTTCATTACAATTTCATAGATGCCAAACATGAACTGGCTACCTTGTCCCAAACAAACGTTCGCACTTATTAAATATAGTAGGGCAACCCAATGTTATCCCATGAGACAGTTAGGCCTCACAGTAGCAAAAAATGATTTCAGGAGTTTTGTGCTTGCAGGACATGTGAAACTTAAACTTACGTGTCCAACCTTTTAATTATGATGCACCCTGCCCTTTGGGCTATCTAGGGTCTACTTTAGGGGTGACTTATGTTCAATAAAATAGGATTTTAAAACAGCAATCAGGCTGCAATGGCAGGCCTGGGACATGTTTTTAGGTCCTACTTAAGTGGGTGATAAAATAAGAGCTGCAAACCCACTTGGAGTATTTAATATACAGGCCCGGGGCTTATGGTATACCATGCTACAAGGGACTTGCAAGTAAATTAAATATGCCAATCAGTAGTAAGCCAATCAAGGCACGTAAGAAATCCTTGGTGAACTGCCGGTTTGTTTGTAATGACATAATAACCAGAATCAAAAAGATGAAAAATAGAAAACCTGAAAGTAATTAAATGAAACGTTTCTCTAAAATCTATATTTACAAATTAAGAAACTGAGGGTAGCACTGCCACTGCCAGTGTCCTTGAACCAAGAGGCATAAGCACCACCCAGAACAGAGGCAAGACCCTCCCCGGGGAATAAAGCACACAAGCTAGGCGAACAGAATTCTTAAAATGCTGCCATCTTGTAGGTTCTTGATGAGTTTTTTTTAAAGCAATACAATTCAAAGTAACACTTTTCGACTCCGATGAAAAAGATATCCATCGTCACACCTTGTACTTTTTAGTGACCAAACATAGTTCTTTTCTAGTTCGCAGCAGAATGTTCCCATTTGCCACACCAGAAAACATGATTAAACACCACACTGGCTTTCTCTCCCCCGTCACCCACGGCTCCGTGATGAGAAAACCGCGGCCGGATATTTATAGATGGGAATGTTGTGGTATTTGGAAACATAGTTTCCCCATCTCTTTAGCATTTCCTCAGTTTAGTGCTGATGGGTATAACCAGGCCCACAAAAATGCAACATGCAATTGTAAATAATCAATAAATAAAGCCCAGCTGACAGAACAAATACCGAAAACGCTTAAAAACGGGAATGGAACATTATTCAACGAGGCACCAGAATGAGAGTTGCTAAATGAAGTTATATTTATTTTTACAACCGATGCCATTCTGGAGAAACGGAAAAAGATAAGCCTAGATGTGTAACAACTTCACATGCAGTGCACAGAATAGCAACATACCGTCCCAGTCATCCCCGAGCTGCTATTTTGATTTTTTATTTGTGGCTTTAGTAGAGCACAGTGTACTCACAAACAGCTCTTATGCGACTCTTGATACGTGCCATGAGTTAAAAAGCTTTCACAGGTCTATTGTGTACTCATTGATTGTTTTCATTCTGGATAATCTTAAATTATTCCACTGCATATTAAAGAACAGCTTGAAAACCCGACCTGCACTGTCCTTCTAGAGCCTCCAAACAGCTTCACAATCAGGAGTCTGCCCGTGACAGCAGTGCAGATGGAGGTTTCTAGAGGATGTTGACCACGCATCATGTAATTTCTGCCAATATGGGTTTGTTAATCTGGTCTTCAAGCCCCAAAAAACTTTACTTTGTTCCTAGAACGTTGCCAAGACAAATGAAGCCATTGCCGAATTGCCTTGCATGGCCTTTTGCCTGTTTAATCCGGACGAAGCCTCCATCAGGGTGTTCCTCACTGAGAGAAATTTAGAAAATTAATTAGGTCCACGTTTAGTGGACAGCCTGCAGGTTTTTGCCTCCCTAATGGCGCAGCAATGGCCATAAGGAAAAATTCACTCACAAGGAGATGATGGATTCAACCCAGATCTGTGACTGGGGGTGAGTGTCTGAAAAGTTTCAGAGCTCCGTCCATCATCTCCTTGGGTTTGCTTTGTTTGCCCTAGGTTGGCAGGGTATGCCCAGATGTGGGTCCCTTGCTCACTTTGCCACTGGATTCAAGCTAGCCTGGCTGATGAGGGCTGTTAGCCCGAAACCGGTTCCAGGATGCTTGTTTCCGGTCTAGGGAAGACATGGCTTGGCAGTTCAGGCTGGATGGTTCCCATAAGGCACAGGGTTAAGACTGATTTTCATATAGGTGTGTCTGAACTGGGGTGGCGCAGTGAGATAAAGAACGAGGATGGATTCAACTCAGAACTGTGACTGGGTGTGAGTGTCTGAAAAGTTTCAGCGCTTCGTCCATCATCTCCTTGTGTTTGCATAAGGAAAAATTACCATCTGTCGGTAGGGGAGCTCTAAGCTTTCAAAGCAACTGCAATGGTAGTGATTGCACCGAAGGCTGAAGAGTTATCCGAACACATACCAAGTGAGCTACGCACACATGGCGAACGTTATAGTTAAAAAAAAAAAACTTATAAGAAAAGGTATTTTCCGCTTGAAAAAAATAAAATCAGTGACCCTGATGTACAGGTGTTTTCTCTCCACGTGTCATTTTATGGTGTCACCCTTTTGTGCCTTTTAAATAGGATTGATATTTTGTATCTGTTGCTGTCTTGATTATTTGTCATGTGTGTGGTTTAGAACCCACAAAGTTCTAATATCCCCATTTGAAGCTTGGCAAAGCTATGTGCCTACAAATGGTGATCCCTAGAGTGATTATTTCATTCAAAATCTATTCAAACTACTTGTACCTGGAGTAGTATCTCAAAGGAGCATCAAAGTAGATCACAGCTTTGCCGACAGCAAAACCAACAGGTTTCTACACTTATCTACATTGCTTAGTTTGCAAATGGAGAATGAATAAACGTTAAAGACATTTCACTCATGTTCTGGGCAGATGTATAAAATCAAAAGCTGGATGAACTGTCTCAGTTCCCACGTGATATATCCTATTCTTTCCTTGTAGTAGAGGGCACATGAGCATTACAATCAGACAATAAAAAATGTACATCCAAGAATGAGGAGGAGCCATAGATAATCTGAAGAACAATCATACACTAAAGATCATTATGCTAGATTCTATTAAATTATACTTTCTTATACTGCATATCATGAAATGGTTGTAGAATGAACATTTCTGATTTCTAACTATTGGAAAAGTAAAGCAACTTGGGGAGGGAACAGAGACTCGCATTTATGCAAAGAAAGTGAGACATACTTGTATCCTGAAACAGGCAACCATGGATATTGGTCCTGCTGGACTTTACCCCCTCTGCAGGGCCAACCCCAAACGTTTTCCCATCACCCCCCCCTGTTTTACATAATTTATTTTTGCTGGCTTGAGGACTCTGTGCACTTTTCTGCTGCTAACCAGTGCTAAAGTGCTTGTGCTCACTTCCTAAAATATGGTAATATTTACTTACACCTGATTGGCATATTTAATTTATTTATAAAGTACTACTAAAGTGGTATACCATTTACCCAGGGGTGGTAAAGTAAATGCTACAAGTAGGTCTACCGCACTCATTGTACTACCCACTTAAGTAGCCCCTTAAAACATGGCCCCAGCTTGCCATTTCAGCCTGTGAGCAGTTGTAAACTGCCAATTCGACTTGACCAAAGAAACTACTTGCCAGGTCTAAAACTCCCTCTTTATTGCATATAAGTCACCCCTAAGGCAGGCGCCAAACTGCCCATAGGCCAGGATACATTGTATTTAAAAAACAAGTTGGGCATGTAGTTTCAAGTTTTACATGTCCTGCTAGTGAAAAACTAGCAAATTTGTTTTTCACTACTGTGAAGCCTACCTCTCCCATAGGATAATGTTGGATTACCTTATTACATTTAATACATGCTAACCTTTGTTTGGCAGCAGTTAGAAATGCCATGTTTGGTGTCTAGGGAATTGAAATTTAAAGTCCTCTTTTAAAGGTACAGTCAAATTTCTTGTCACTATTCTGTAAATTACACTTTTAACAAGTTGCAATTTCCTTGTCCTATCCATTTGGTGCCTGCAGCCAGTTTCCTGGGTCATATGGTAAGGTTTTGTTGACAGTTGGCCTTTGTGTATTCCTCCCAGACAGTCACACAATAGAGTGACTGCTTACTGGCAGGATGGACTATCCAAAGCAGGATGGCGGGGTGGAGCTGTGCACAGCCCTACATGCACTTCAAAGACACAGCCTCATCACACACAGAATGAACTTCACACTAGGCTATTGTCAGTGCAGACAGACTTGACCAGGGCAGGAAGACATGACATTCCAGACACTTCTGTGGGGGAAAAACTCCAGAAGTTTCTTCCACTTCAAAGCGGGCATCGGGTATAGAAATAGGACCCTCAGACTCACTCTTCAGTTCCAACCAAGGTGGATCGCCAGTCAGCCAGACTTTATGGCTTGACTGCTCCTGCTACATTATTCTCCACAGCAGAAAATCCTGTTCAGCGGCTCCTCGCAGAAGGGGTATCTAGCATCCGGGAGCCCTTGCTGGCTACAGCCTACAGCTTTGTCCCGCTGAAAATTTATGACTTCCATAAAAAATAATAAGTGCCTGATTACGAGTTTGGCGGCGCGGGGTGGCACGCTACCATCCCGCACCCCCAAACTCAGTCCCTGGCTACCCACCAGATTACAAGTATTCCCGTTGTCTTGTTGGTGGTTCTATGGCGTTCCCACGGAGGTGCCTTTGAAAAAGGCACCGCAATGGGCACACCAAAGCAAGTTCCTGCACGCCACAGACTGTAAAGTCCATGTCAAGCAGGAACTGGGTGTGCATGCAGACAGGAGAGCACACCATGTGCTCCCCTGCATGCATCCCCATGGCCAGAGGGCCTCCTTATTTTCCTCACCGCTAGTGGTTTCATGGCATGAACACCGCCATGAGACCACTGGCAGTGAGGAATGTTGTAATATGCTTGGCGGGGCTGCAACTACCACACCGCCGTGACGGGCTCAAAACAGTCCAACTGGCGTACTTGTAATACAGCGGTCAAACCACCGGTCTGGTGGTTCACAACTGCCACCGCACCTCTAATTTGGGTTCGGCAGGCCGATGAACCGCCAAAATCGTAAACAGGCCATTAGTAGCCCCTCTATGATGACCTCTCCTCTTCAGACACTGCTGGCTAACTTGCCCCACTGAACTTTACCTTTTCAGACATTATCTTCATTATTTCTTCTAATTCCGATGGTAAGCATAGACTGGGGTCACCTGGACAGGTATTGTGGCTGTTGCTTGAGTAGGGTTTCTTCCCACTCAACCAACAACCCAACTTCTTGGAGATCTGAATAAGGCAGTGAATTTTTAAACAGCCCTTTTGTGACTTCTGCATTTCCTCTACAAAATTTTTTTTTTTACAGCTTTATTGAATAAAAGGAGTCAAACGTGGAACATTGAATTCAGGCATATGCTCCGTTCCTATCTAAAAAAACAATCACTTGCAAGGCAATGGGTCTCGCCTTCCGGATCTTATATGCATTTAGCTATGCAGCACATTACCTGGGAGCTGAAACATCTACTGTTCTTTAACATGGAGGCAACGTAAGCACCAAACTGCGTGGTACGCCAGGCATGGGAAGACATGTAAAGAAATATTGCCTTTCAGTGGGAAATGGTATAGTCCGAAGCTCTGTTTTTAATATAAAATCAGGGCCTTCTGTGGTCATATCACTGAAAATACAAGATTTAAAAAAATATTATTGTCTACGGGTGTTCATGGTAGACAATTTTTATGGACTGGAATCTAGAGAATGCTAAAGTGATTCTGGTATTTCACTGACCTCTGCTGGTCGTTTTCTATCAGGAAAGTTAAATCGAGGCAGTTGAACAAGCAGAAAGCAATTCTGGTATTTTACTGATCTCTACTGGTCGTTTTCTATTAAGACAGCTAAATAGAGGCAGTTGAACAGAAAAAAAGTCCTTAAGCGGAAGCAGACATGTCCTAGGGCTGATCTCCAGAGCCCACAAAGTCCATACACATATACGTATATACTAAAGTATATACAAGAGGTCTCGAATGCTCGACCTAAAAACACTATTCTGCTTTACAGCTCTTTGTCACTAAACAGAAGCATAGTTCTTAATATTAGGTTTTCCGTATTCATCTTTCAACCCATGAGAGATTTATGAACTTATCCTTTACATAAGCCCAATTTCCAATTAATTGTAACCACCTCTTTCTCTTGTGAATACCTACTCTATGACTTTACTCCATTTTTTGTCAACTAGGACTTATTGCTCCCATTTGGTTTAAAGTTCTACGCAAACAAATGATGGACGGAATACTGAATAAATCATACCCAGACGTGGGTCCCGTGCTCTCCATGCCACTGAAGTCAAACTATCCTGGATAATGAGTGCTGAAAGCCCACAAACGGTCCTAGGATGCTTGTTTCCAGTCCAGGAAGGACCTGGATTGGCAGTTCGGGCTGGACTGTTCCCATTGGGCGCAGGGTCATGACTGATTTGCATATGGCTGGGTCCAAACAGGAATGTCATGGTGAGCAAATAAACGATGGATTTAGGCCCAGATCTCTGTACTGGGGTTAATGTATAACATTGTTCTGCATTCTGTCCATCAATTGTTCCTTTTCTCATTTGGTTTAAGTCACAATATTTATTGTTGGCTGCCCCACACAACATAGCTACCTTTTTTTCATGTCATTGTTCATGCGGGTAAGAGGATAAATACACAAATGTGTATCAAAATGCACACATCTCTATTACGTAAGTGATACAATTGAAAATTGGGTTCAGAACGCACATCAAATACTACAGAGATGGGCGCTACGAGATCACCATCAAGACAATATGTAATGATTTATAAACTTCACAGTGATCAACAGAAATGTTTATTGCAACACATACTTTATTGCTATTCTGTTAAACCAGTGGCTCAGCTGGGACAATATTTGTTTTCTCCTGGTTATTTACTATCCACAGACACCTTTAACCCCTTGAGTGCCCATGACGAGATGGTCTCGTCATGGGCCGCGGTTGCGCTGTGCCCATGACGATACTATCTCGTCATGAACCCCGCCCGCTAATTCAACGCCCGGCACAGGGCGTGGAAAGGGCGGGGCACACAAGGGGTTAAAATGGGCCAAACCAATGTAGGAATTCGTAGGACAGGTATCTTACAAATTACATATACTAAAACAACTGATTGGGTATTTATGTGTCCAGAAATGGGCATAATCTGGAAGTGAAGTTAAAGCAAAAACTATGCCACCTGTGTGCAATATTTGTTAACCGCTTCGCTGCTAGGCCTTTCCCCCCCCCCTGTGCTAAGCCTTTTTTTGGCTATTTGGGGTAGTTCGCGCTTAGGCCCCTGTAACTTTTTGACCACATAAGGTATCCATTCCGAATTTGCGTCCTTTTTTTTTCAACATCATGGGGATTCTAAAGGTACCCAGGGTTTGTGGATTCCCCTGGAGGGGACCCAGAAATTAGCCAAAATACAGCAACATTTCTTTTTTTGGGGGGAAAATGGGAAAAAAGCGTCTGTTTTTTCCCCTGGAAATGGTAATAAAAAAGGGGCTGCTGTGCTGAAATCACCATCTTCCCAGCATTCAGGGACAAGCAGACTTTTGTCAGAAACCCAAAAGTTTTTACACAGTTGTGGCATTTTTCTTGGACATAGCCTATTTTTGCTATTTTCTTGTGCTTTCAACCTCCTTCCACTTAATGGTAGAAATGGATATGAAAGCAATAATGGATCCTGGAAAGCTATACATTTTTAGAAAAGTAGACAAAATTTGGAATTCAGCAAGGGGTCATTTGTGTAGATCTTTCAAGTTTTCTTTATAGAAACATAACAGTTAAATATAGGAAAAATTGAAAATTAGTTGAAAAAACAGCCATTTGTGTCAAAGTTTTCACCTGTAGCTTCTTCTAATTATGACAGCTGTTTCAAATCAATATACCATTACATTTACCGGAACTTTCTGGTTGTGGGGATTATTGGACTTGTAGGTTCACCAAGAACCCGGCGAACCCAGAGCCAATAACTGAGCAGCGTCTTGCAATGGTTTTTTATTATGTACCGGGTATATAGCAATTATTCTGGGAAAATGTATACATGGAAAAATCGGTAGGAAAGACACCTATGTATTTCTGAAATGGGAACAAAATATAGAGTTTAGAAAGCGTAGAACCGCACATTTCCGAAATTGGGAGTACTAATACTATCATGAGAATTATAGGTCATTTTTTAAAATGAATACTTTTTTACACATTGTCTTTCATTTGGGAAGGCAGAAATGGATCAAAAGTCAATAGGTAATAACAGTTGCTCTACAATTCCGTGTTACCCTAAGTCTCCCAATAAAAATGGTACCTCACTTTTGTGGGTAGGCCTAGTGCCCACGACAGGAAATGGCTCAAAACGCAATGTGGACACACCACATTTTCCGAATGCAAAAATTAATCTTTTTTTTGCAAAGTGCCTAGCTGTAGGTTTAGAACCCTAGCTCTGCCGGCACCTAGGGAAACCTAGCAAACCTATACATTTTTTACATTTTTGAAAACTAGACAACCAGGGAATTACAGGATCGGGTGACTTGACTGGCTCTCAGCAGGTTCTGTTACCCAGAATCCCTTGCAAACTTAAGTAATTGACAAAACAAAGCACATTACTTCACAATCCTGTGGTGGAAAGATCTGGAATCTGCGTGGATCCACAAAATTCCACCTACCCCGCGTTCCCCAAAGTCTTTTGAGAAAAATGTTACCTCACTTGTGTGGGTAGGCCTAGTGCCCACGATAGGAAACGGAGCAAAACACAACATGGACACACCACATTTTCACAGTGAAAAACTGAGCCTTTTTTGCAAAGTGCTTAGCTGTAGTTTTTTAACCCTAGCTCTGCCGGCACCTAGGGAAACCTATCAAACCTATACATTTTTGAAAGGTAGACACCCAGGGAAATCCAGGATAAGGTGACTTGACTGGCTCTCACCAGGTTCTGTTAACCAGAATCCCTTGCAAACCTAAAATATTGTCAAAAAAACACATGTTCCTCACATTTCTGTGGTGGAAAGTTTTGGAATATGTGTGGATCCACAAAATTCCACCCACCCCACGTTCCCCAAAGTCTTCTGAGAAAAATGGTACCTCACTTGCATGGGTGGACCAAGTACCCATGGCAGAGAAGGGCCCAAAACCTATGGAGGCGACATCAAAATGACTTATCACAAACCAACCTGGTTTTGCAAGGGGGTCCCATGTGTTTTTGGTCCAGGGCTCGACGGCCATCTAGGGAAACCTACCACACCCACACATTTCTGGAAACTAGACACCCGTAGGAGTCCAGCGAGGTATGGCTTGTGTGGGTCCCCCAACATTCTCTTACCCAGAATCCCCTGCAAACCTCAAATTTCGCTGAAAAAATCACTTTTTTTCTCACATTTCTGTGTGGTAATGTTCTGGAATCTACGTGGATCCACAAATTTCCTCCCACCCAGCATTCCCCCCAGGTCTCCCGATAAAAATGGTATCTCACTTGTGTGGGTGGGCATAGTGGAAATGGCCCAAATTGTACTGTGGAGACTTCAAAATTACCTATCACAAAACTATCTTGTTTTTGGGGGGCACCTTGGGTTTGGCCCCGGGCTCGGTGGCCATCTTAGGAAAGTACCAAGCCCAAACATTTCTGAAAACGAGACACCCGGGGGAGTACAATGAGGTATGGCTTGTGTGGATCCCCGAACGTTTTCCTACCAGAATGCCATGCAAACCTCAAATTTAGCTGAAAAAAACATATTTTCCACATATTTTTGCATGGAATCACTGTACTGGGACAAATGTCCTACTCACAGCATTCCCCTGAGTCTCCCAAGTAAAATGATACCTCACTTGTGTGGGTGGGGCAAGGGCCTGTGACTAGGAAGATCCCAAAACATAGGGAATAAGGGTATAGCACCGAGAATTCTAAGCACTACATTTAAAAAAAAATAAATTTTTAGCAAATTCTGCATTGGACACCCACACAAGTGAGGTATAATTTTACTCGGGACACTAAGGAGAACGCTGTGGGGTAGGATATTTGTGCCGTCACGGTGATTCCATGCAAAAATATGTGGAAAATGGGGTTATTTCAGCTAAATTTGAGGTTTGCATGGCATTCTGGGTAGGAAAATGTTGGGGGATCCACGCAAGCCATACCTCGGTGGACTCCCCCAGGTGTCTAGTGTCCAGAAATGTGTGGGTTTGATAGGTTTCTGCCGAGCCCCGGGCCAAAAACTCATGGGACCCCCTTGCAAAACCAGGTTGGTTTGTGACAGGTAATTTTGATGTCGCCTCAATAGGTTTTGGGCCCTTCCCTGCCGCGGGTACTTGGCCCACCCACACAAGTGAGGTACTATTTCTATTGTGATACTTGGAGAAATGCTGGTGGGTTGGAAATTTGTTGTTACTTTCTGCAGTGTGAAAATTTGAGCACAATAATGTGAGGAAAATGGGACAGTCACATTTTGAGGTTTGCAGGACAATGTGTGTAAGATAACTTGTTCAGATCCACAAGAAAGACATCACCATGTACTCCCATGGGTGTTTAGTTTACGACAATATCTACAGTTGGTAGGTTTTTCTTAGATGAAATGTACACCTTGGCAGAGAGTAAAAAAAGACAAAGTTTACTGCACAGCCATCTATTCCTAAAGCACACACACATACTGGTTGCATTTGGCACGAGGGCGAGTGATGTTTCAGTATATAAAATTTTATTAACAAGAGATTTCACAAAAATTAAATGCACTGTTAATAATTGAAAGGACAAAGAACTTTCATACATGATACACACAAGACCATTCACACCACCAGGCATGAAACCAACACATTACAACATTAACAAAAAGGGACAAGGTACACCCTGCTTGACAAAAACAGAAAAGACAAATATTTCTGCACAACCACCTATTCCTCAACCACACATACATACTAGTTGGATTTGGCACGAGAGTGAGTGATGGTTCAGTATATACAGTTGTATTAACCAGAGATCTCACAAAAATGAAATGCACTGTTAATAATTGAAAGGACGAGAAACTGAACCATTGAATCGCAGCTCGTGAGCTTTAAAGCCACGACAAGGCACCAACCTCTTTACAGGCCATTAATACACCTTTCATATGTGTGACACATACAAAACCATTTACACCGCCAGAAGCGGGCCCAGCACATTACAACACTCACACCGGCAGACCGTGCATTCAAGGGCCCATCACTTTCACAGGCCCACATTCCTGAGACAGCAACCACACCAGCTCACAGATTGCGTGGAGTGGTGTTTGGCTAGCAGTGTGTGTAGTGACCAGCAGCAAGTCACTACTCACACACCACCAGCAAAGCACCAGTCCACCCACACTGCCAGCCAAGCGCATGTCCACCCACACCGCCAGCCAAGCGCCAGTCCACGCACACCGCCAGCCAAGCACCAGTTCACACACACCGCCAGCCAAGAGCAAGTCCACCTACACTGCCAGCCAAGCACCAGTCCACGCACACCGCCAGCCAAGCACCAGTCCACACAAACCGCCAGCCAAGCACCAGCCCACACACACTGCCAGCCAAGCGCCAGTTCACGCACACTGCCAGCCAAGCACCAGTCCACGCACACTGCCAGCCAAGCGCCAGTCCACGCAAACTGCCAGCCAAACGCCAGTCCCCACACACCGCCAGCCAAGCGCCAGTTCCAGCACACCATCAGCCAAGCACCAGCCCACACACACCGCCAGCCAAGCACCAGTCCACGCACACCGGCAGCCAAGCACCAGTCCAGGCACACCACCAGCCAAGCACCAGTCCACGCACACCTCCAGCCAAGCGCAAGCACACACACACTGCCAGCCAAGCGCTAGTCCGCGCACACCAACAGGCAAGTGGCAGCCTACACACACCACCATCACATTTAGGATTTTTTTTTATACAAAAAAGAAAACCCAAACAAATTGCAAATAGATACAAATCTACTAACACAAATTCTGAAACTAAATACATTGCACAAATGCCAACCTTGAAACTGAACAAAAAATATAAAAAAATAGAGACTAGGCAGTTCACTTTACCACTCATGGATGCTCCCAAAAATGATTTTGCATGTGGTACATTCTAAAACAAGCAGGCACACACATCTCAGGGTTAGAAGGACACTCGGGCAGTACATACGAGTCTCCTACCGCGTACCTCTTTGCCAACAGACTCTACATCTCCTACTGGGAAAGTCTTTTGAGGGTGTGGGAGGAATGTGATCAGGAAAGTGGCAATCTTTCATTCAAGCCACATCCTCCACCACTCCAACTCTAGGAAAACTTGTCTGTTCCACTAGAACAAGGCTGCCTATTACAGACTCCTGAAACTTAGCAAAAGTCATCTTTGACTCAGGAAAAGAATTCTTGAATACAACAAAAGCATTAAAGGTTGCCAAGTGGAAAAGATGGATAGCCAACTTCTTATACCAAATGTAAGCCTTATGAAGAGCAGCGTAAGGTTCCAACCTCTGATCTACTCTATCAACACCACCCATGTGCCTATTATAGCCTAAAATGCACACAGGTTTGAACGCTTCAGCAACCTGACCCCAAACAGTCACAGGTGAAGTGCTTTCATCATGGATGGTAGTCAGCATGTAGACATCTCTCCTGTCTGAAAACTTCACAGCTAGAAGTTCCTCGCAATGCAACGCACTGCACTGTCCCCACACAAGCTTTTGACAAACAAGTTATTTTGGGAAACCTTTACGGTTAGAACGGATTCGGCCACAAGCAACAGTGTCCACTTTGGCCAATTCTCTGAACAACCGCACACCAGTGTAGACGTTATCTACATATAAATGGTGGCCTTTGTTAAAAAGTCCTCTACCAAGTTCCCACACAATTTTCTCAGTCACTCCAAAAGTGGACGGACAACCAGGGGGGTTAATCCTGGATCCCTTACCAGTGTACACCCTGAAATTAGAGACATATCCAGTCCTACTGTCACACAGCATATACAGCTTAATTCCATAGCGTGGCCTCTTACTAGGAATGTATTGCCTAAAAACTAAGCGGCCCTTGAACAACACTAAAGACTCATCCACTGCTATTTCTTTTCTTGGAACATAGATCTCAGAAAATCGATCAACAAAGCGATCAATAACAGGCCAATTCTTAAAAAGACGGTCACAATCAGGGTGATCTCGTGCCAACGCTAAACTATTGTCGACAAAATGCAGCATCCGAAGCAGAAACAAATACCGATCAGGACTCATGACTGCTGGAAATATAGCGGTTGCCATCAAGGGACTAGTAGACCAATGTAAAGACATTGATGGCTTCCTTAGCAAGCCCATCAAAAAAATTAACCCCTTGTATGCTCATGACGAGCCCAGCTCGTCATGAGGCACAGTCGAGCTGTGCTCATGACGAGCTGGGCTCGTCATAAAGGTCGTGCCACTCCCACGCGTAATTGATTCTCCGCCTTTGCGGGAGAATCAATCAGTGGGCGGAGTCATGACGAGCCCAGCTCGTCATGAGCACAGCTCCACTGTGCCTCATGACGAGCTGGGCTTGTCACGAGCACAGCGCCGCCACACCCCTCCCCCGCGCCGCGGGGGATTAGCCCTGCGGCGAAGGGGTTAAACCCAAGAACTTCTTTATCTCTTCCAGATTTGTGGGAGTCCACCGGTAGCTTTAGAGTGGGGCCTAAGGCTGGCACTGTTGTCCCTCAAAAACTGTTCGGCATACAAATTTGTCTGCTCAACAATCTCTGCCAAAAACACATCGTCCATCAACAAGTGAAAAAAATGTATTGGCAAAAACATTGCTGTGTTCACTTTACACCCTGGAACACCAGTAAAGTCTGGCAATGCTGGCTGCCCCAAGCCTGGGGCAACCCAGAGGTCATCACTTCCAACTCGAAGCCTTGCAGCCCAGGCTGCAGCCCAGATGCCTCTTGCCGCACTATTGGCACATCAATGTCCTCCTCTAAAACAGGCACTTCATCCGCACTAAGAGTAACTTCATCCGCACTGAGAGTAGCTTCATCATCCGATGATTCCATGTGGAGAGAAAACTCACTGCCTGAATCGTCCCCTCCTTCCTTTGCCTCAGATGCAGAGTCAGTCTCTGAACCATGGTCAGAGGAAGACTCAAAAAGCATACCAACAACCTGCTGAGCAGTAATCCTGCGGCTAGCCATTATCCTTACTAAGAAAAGAGACTGCACAAACAAGTCAACAACAACCAACACTGTGCAAAATAAGTAATAAAGTTTGGCTTTAGTACAAAGATCTATATACTCAGAAACAATATAACTCTCTTGCCAAAGATAGCTACACTCACCAGCACCTTCTCTGCAGAGACACAGCAAAAAGCAATGATATCCCACGAGAAAGAAAAACCAAAATCAATTACTCATCAGACAACAAAGTACACATCGAGCACTAATGCAAAACGATTTTGACACTCAAAAAAAAATAAGCCAAACATACTGCTATTATTACACCATTTGCAAAAAACACATTCATGTAGGGAAATTAAACTAATTTAGAGTAAATAGTACAAAACAATTCTCTTACCAAACACATGCAACTACACAAGCTGCAGAACCAGCAGTAACAAAACCGCAACCTGGAACAGGCTAAAGAGCAAAAGCCTTGAACTAGAATAAAACAGAGATATACAAAATTACAATTACATTTTACAAACAATAATACAATTAAAATTATAACAAACAATGTCACTACCCAAATGGTCAATCTGCCAGATGGGCCTTCAAATAGGGCTGAGAAAAATGGGGATTAGGTGGGGTTTTCTACCAAGCCCAGGTGGGGCAGAAAACAACAGACAGATATTTGCCGCCCCTTGCAAAATAAAAATAGATCCCTGGTGCCTAGTAGGGATTTCTGCCTTCCCCTCCCACCTAGGGCACAAAGACCAAAAAAGGGGCAGATCTGTAGGGGGCAGAAAATGCACAAACAATTTAACTCCTTTGGAAGTAACCCTTGGCCAAGGGGTCGCTTCCATTACCTATAAAAGAAAATCCCTGGTGTCTACTGGGGTTTTCTGCCCCCCCATACCTGGGGCCAGTAGGGCCAAAAAAAGGGCCGACTGCCACCGGGGGGGGGGGCAGAAAAAACCTTGCCCAAGGGGTCGCTTCCACACTAAAAAACACAATCCCTAGTGCCTAGTGGGCCGGGGGGCAGAAAGGCCAAAACAATGGGCAGATCTGTCCCCAGGGAGGGGGGGCTGAAAAAAACAGCACAAATTTTGAGCCCCTTTAGAAGCGACCCTTGCCCAAGGGGTTGTTTCCATTTAAATTAATTAATCCCTAGTGCCTAGTGGGATTTTCTGCCCCCCCGGGGGTAGAAAAGACCAAAAAAAGTGCTAATCTGCCCACGGGGAGGGGAAAAAAAACATGCTCACAATTTAATGCTCCTTTGGAAGCGACCCTTGCCCAAGGGGTCACTTCCATTTAAATGAGAAAATCCCTAGTTAAATCCCTTGTGAATAGTGGGTTTGAAAGACCCCAAAAAACGGGCCTATCATCCAAACAATTTTCTGCCCTTCGGAAGCAACCCTTGTCCAAGGGGTAGCTTCCATTTAAAGATAAATGCCATTCCTGATGCCTAGTGGGCAGAAAGGTAAAAAAACAGGCCGATCTGACCCCCGGGGGGGGGGGGGGGGGCAGAAAAACATCAAGAAAAAAATGCTCCCCCTTGGAAGCGACCCTTGCCCAAGGGGTCGCTTCCATTTAAATAAAATTAATCCCTGGTGCTAGTGAGGGCATTTCGGCTGCAAGATCGCGACGCTGTGCGCGATCGTGAAGCAGAAATACCCTACAAAGAGACATCAGGGGAGAGGAGAATCTCTTTCCTCTCCCCCGATGCCTCGATGCATTGTGCAAACCCCCCCAGGAACAAGGAAACCTACCTTTTTTCCCGGACGACTGGAAGCAAATGGCTTCCAGAGCATCTGGGACTTCCTGATGACGTCAGCACGCGATGTGCATGCTGACGTCATGGGATTCCCATGGGGGGGTCTGGAGTAGCAGCGGAAACTCTTCTGCTGCCATCCTCCTCTGTGGGGGTGAAATTGGACATCCATGTGGGGAGCGCCAGCGCTCCCCAGACGGGTGGGTGCCATGACGGAGCGGTTCCGTCATGAGCACACGCCAACCATGGCTCATGACGGAACCGCTCCGTCATCTGCATCAAAGGGGTTAATCATAATGTTACACTTTGAGCACAGCACTAGTACTATACTTATATTATATTTTAATTAGTAATTTTGATTTTCAGGTTTGCAAAATAACCGGAAATGTTTATTTTGAACTTTTTCTCACACAATGCATTTGACTTTGGTATATGTCCCATGACAACACAAGTGTCAAATTCTATCCACAACTATGCAATAACGTTAGTGTACCATATGGACTCCACACCAATTGATGTGTATCTGCCCTGGGTTCTAGTTGAGCTACATTTTGGGTTACAACTGTTTTCCTCCTTTGAAGTTCACAACTTTGGTATTTAATATTGTTTAAAGCTTTGATTGAGCTAAAAGGGTAGGTAGGCTTCCGTGGTTAATAATATTATTTACATTTATGACTTTATAATGATCAGTATCACAGTGTCATTTGGTATGATTTACCACAAAGGGAATGATGCCAAATACGAGGCATTAAGAAATTATATTTAGGTGGATATCACTTCTCTGATATGTGCCCTGCAAGTGGCCACACAAGAACATAGGACCTCTGCAGGGAGACTCTCCCTGATTGAGTGGTTGAGCTAGAGGAGACCCCTACTTGGAATAGCACCAGGCATTGGACGGAGGACTAATCCTGAAGGAGCTTAAGGAAAAGAAGGCAGATCCAGCATATCCTCTCATTGGAGGGGAAGCACGGAGAAAACAAATTCTAGCAAATCACAAGGTATTAGTAGCCAGGAGGCCCAAAGAGAAAATTCTTGTCTGCTTGAGCCCACCCTCAAGAGCAAAATAAGCAGATGATAACCTAAATTAGCCTGAGGAGGGGGATCTACATTTGTATGGACCGTTCCTGTGTGGCTTTGATAAGGTCATTGGGCCAAGGAAACCACAGCCACAAAAACCTATGCCTCTTGGAATAAAGCAAAGTGTATCCCCATGCACACTTTTGGATGTCAGATCTGGGGTTATGCCCCTATTGCTCCAATTCAGGTGGTAGAACATAAGTTTATAAGGAACTTTGTGGGTGTGGGACAGGGTACCCCACACAAGATCGTACATGAATAACTGGTTATTAGTGATATTACAGATTTCATCCGCCTTCACCCTCTCTTAATCTGGTGTTCAGTTTGGTTCAAGGAGGAGTTAAAACTATGCAGGTTAATTTTCAAGGGATTGTCTGACACTGGATAACATGTTTCACATACCTTCGCTCCACTATATAAAGACCAATTTTAAAGCCTTGGGGAGACCAAGGTTGTTTCTGATCCTGATGGCATCACAAAAAAAGATCTTACTTGGGTGAAGCAGGCCTTCTCTCTCAGGGTGGCAGTGCAGCGGCAGACCTCCGCTTTAACTATCTGATCACAGGTGGCGGAGAGGCAAGGAGGGAATGTAAAAAAAACAGAATTGAAACTTACCGCCGAATCTCTCCAGTCTTTCCTCCGTGTCAGGACTCTGCTGGAACAAGAACCAAGGAGCACCCAGGCTCCCCTGACCAATCACAACGCTGCAATGCAGCGCTGTGATTGGTCTGTGCGCCGTGGTTTGGCACTCAGTAGGGGAATAGGGGCCCGGGCATGTTCTCCACGCAGGCTGTAATACAGCCTGCATGGAGAACGTGTGCATGAATGTTTGGCCAGCCCGAGCGGGCCGGCCAAGCATTGATGCACACTTGAAGTGGTCAAACATCCCCCTCCTCTGCCCTGCTGTTAGAGCAGAGCAGCCCCACCCACCCAAGCCACAAAGCAGCAGGCATAAATACAATTATGATGACATTCAGTTAATTTTTCTCTTTAGTTACTCCTCAAAAGCAGTGGGGTGACTCTCCTCCACCTTAGCGGAGGAGCCACCACTGCTTGTAGGATTTTTATAAGATCAGATGAAGTTTTATAACAACTACGCCTGTTGGTACCCCCAAGAAACCAATGGGAGAAAGCACACAGGGTGTTCCCTCTGTAAAAATTAAGTTCTTCCTGGGGAGAATTAAATCCCTGTAGAGAAGACTGCTCGAGTATGTGTGTGATATCACCCCTATATTCTCCAATTTGTCCCTGGGTCCACTGTTCCCTAGGGACTAAGGCCAATGAAAAGGAAAACCTTGGGTGCCACCACATTTCAAATGTCAAGTCTCCCCAGGCAGGATAGACCCAAGGAGCCCTTAGGGCAAAGAGGTGCAGCCCACGAGGCGGGAGCACCCGCGGGTTGATGTGATGTGCTGACACTTTCCAGCAGGATTGGGCTAAAAGAAACGGTTGTAGCTTAAGAACACATGTGAAGTCAGCTTATGGGGATTGTCAGCTATGTGTGTATACCTTGCAGGGACCGCAGGAGCTGTGGATCTCCTCTGAGGCCCCAACACAGGATTGCTTTTGGTGCTCGAATGGTGCAAGCCACCCATTAAAAGAAAAAACAAGGAGAATATGAAATGGCATTTTCCCCCATTGTGAGGCTACTTAGAAAAAAAAAAACCAAAAGACAAAGGTGTCCCCCTGAAGGCACTGGGGCACCACAGCACCCCTTCTAAAGTGTTGAGGGACCACCCAGTAACAGCAGTGAGCC
Source organism: Triturus cristatus (assembly GCF_964204655.1). Taxonomy (NCBI): domain Eukaryota; kingdom Metazoa; phylum Chordata; class Amphibia; order Caudata; family Salamandridae; genus Triturus; species Triturus cristatus. Next base: position 438,555,845 of record NC_140590.1, read on the forward strand.
CCAATAAAGCTATAGAAACCTTCCTTTTCAATTCTTCATGGTACCTTAAGTCTCCCAGTGAGCAGAAAGAGTGCCCTAGGGAGATATTTCCACATTGTTCATCCACTTATGGAAATAGGGACTTTTAACCTTAGGTCTCTGGGGTGCCTGAACCTTTGTTGTGGGGTCATGAGGCTGCTTGGCAATAATTTAAAAGTGGAAAAAAACTCTTAGTACTCTGTATTCATTGTTTCAAATTCAATGGCCGTGATGTCAATGGTCTACACTACCTCACAATGAGTGTTTTGGAAAGGTGGTACCATTTTGCATTGGCTTAATATTGCTGTGTTTGACCTTTGTTTATGTGTTTCTTCTTTTATTGTCGTGGTGGAACCCAGTCTTTTAATAACTGCACCCCACACTGTTGTGTTCCTTATAGGTGGGGGGTATTGTGATTTTGGGATTCAGGGCTTGATAAAGGGTGAACTGTTGGAAGGTGACACCATAGGTATTTCTACCTGCTGTAATACATATATTTGTGAATTCATGCATAGTATTGTATGGTGTGTGTGTGTACTAAAGTACTTTTCCTTCTTATAAGTAAAAACACTGACTGGTCCATGATTTAATGAGTCTTGTTTGTTGCATGCTTATGAAATGTGGAACTAGCTTACTCCACTTCATCTGAGAAAGTGTTAGACTATGTTACAAAGTGGAACCTGGTTCCCAGTAGACACAATGTTACAGACTTACCTTTCCCAACCAATAACCGACTTTCTTAGACAAATCAATTCTCTCTTTCAGCTGAAGTAGTAGGGAGAAATAAGGAGCAAGGTTTTTATTCAGTTGTCTGGGTAGGAAATGTCCAGGGATGTAATATTATATTTTTGTCACGAGAATGTTTTGAGCCTTTCGATAATCATGTTTGTGGGTTAGACAGAGGGTCTTTAAGATGAGTTAGGTGTTGAGCAGGAATCTGTATAGCAAATTCATTGACCGGAGCAAGCAGAGGTGAAACCAGTACTTCTTTCAGTCTAACAATCTTTGTTGATCAATATTTAATTTATCATTATACCTTACTGAACTGCAGCTTGATATTACTGTCAGTGGTGTTGAATATGCTACTTTACCTTACAATAAATTCTGTATTCATATTTGCAATTTACTTCTTTTCTGTTCCCCACTGGACATTCCTAGAATATAAGGTACTTAGTTCATCACTTGGGCATTGCATGTATGCATAGTAAAATTATTTGTCTATTTCTCGCTGCCATTTTTCATTTTAATGTTTGTCAGTGTGAATATGTTTAAAATCAACATCTGTTTTGGATAGTGAACTATGAACACAAATAACCTATTATGGAGGTGTATATGTAATGCACAAGTGTGCCCAAGATAGACGCATGGGGTAGTTATGAGAATATTCAAGCTTTGTAGTTGCGAAAGACCTTTTGTGAACTTTACAGTAGCCTTACAACCCATCCATTGCTTATCGTTGGTTGGCTTTATTGTCACTCTAATTTGATTGCTTCATATTCAATGATTTGCCTTCCTGTTCTTATGTCTGTCTTGCCCGTGGAGCATTGCCTCTTTACCATCCTTTTGATTGGCTGACCTGTATCCTTCCAAGGCTCCCTTTTAGGGAAATACTCTTTTTTGGGTTATGCATGCTATGAGAGTGCATGTACTTTTCAGCTCTCTTGTGTTACTCCCCCTGCCAAATACTCATCCCAGGCTCTATGTGCTCTCACCAACGTTTGCTGCTCATGTTCACTCTTTCCTTATACTCCGTTGAGCTCCTTAATTCGCTATCCCTCATATACTTCTTGCCAGCCCCCATGCTGCTCTCTCCATTGTGAGCTACTCACTCTTGTGTGTTTACCTCACCCACCAAACACTTTGGCGCTTAACCCTTTCGATGCTTGTGACGGAGCGGTTCCGTCATGCGCGTCGGTCACGCTGTGCGGATGACGGAACCGCTCCGTCACGGCCCCGCCCGCGCATGAACCCTTCAGCACAGCGCGGTAATCCGCGCCGCGCTGAAGGGGTTAAACAAATGTCATTTTTTATTTACAGACTGATGTGGCATCGACACCTTGCCTTGATCGGTAAATAAAAAAAAAAGGAAAAGAAAAATGGAGGACACGTCATTCTGTAGGCTCACGTGGATGGGGACTTTTTGTCAATGCGTGTTTAAAATATTTGAGTCCCCCAAGATTGTGAACAGTCTCCTTTTGGTGATGGAGTTGGTGGGAGGGTGTTTGCTAGTGCTGAATCCATTTTGCCACTAGTAAAATCCCTAATGAAGAGGTCCGCTGCTAACTTCCTGGCTGCCTCATTGAGGCGCCATGTGATGTCACAGGCTTATTGAAAGGGCCAAAAGGCATTCCCTAGTTTTTCCCAGGTTCTTCCATAGGTTGGGGATTGTAATTGGCACTATTGGAATGGAATAGAACGATACTTGTAGAGTCTGCATTCACCTAAATGCCATATTGGCTCTAAATACAAAAGCAGAATCTAAACATTAAGGAATCTATGCAAATGTAAAACATTTATCTAAATAGTTGTATTTTTAATGCTTTTCCTGTCAGACAAATAAGATTTGATAAATGTGATCCTCAATAATAATTTATTCAAATGTAAGGGTCCAAAGTATGACAGCTTATTGCCTCGTACTCTGCCTGGTACTGAGAACAGTTGCTGGGTATTATGCAGAAGATTCATACATGATTTATAAAGCTGAAATAGGCCAGCTAACATGGATTTCTCCATACCCTAATAGATCTTGTACATTAATCACAGGGCATTAAAAGGCACCCTCTCCCTAACTGGGGCCTGTGTAAATTGATTGTAGTCTGTGAAACAGGGGTTGTTATTTTCTCAGTTCACATACTAGTCTGACTACCAAATTGTGATCCTTTATAAAGATTATGGTGAGGATTGTGTCAAGCCTAGATAAAGTAGATTACAGTTGTCTAATCTAGACTAAACAGTTGCTAAAACTATTTGACCATGCGGAGGTTTAGGGAGACATGGCAAGATTTTCTTAATCGTTTTTTGCTCAAGGAAACTAGCCACGGAGACTGCTTTAGTTTGCTGTTTCATAGAAAGCTGTTCCTCAAAATTCGAGTCATTATGATTTGATCTAGATGAAGGTGAGGGAGCAGGACCCAAATAGCTAGGCCAGATGGAGTTATGCTACCTGTCCATCTGGTTTCCTACCACCAACAGCTCTGTTTTATCAGCATTAAGCTGAAGACATTTTTTCTGCCATCAAGGCAAATTCAGTCTCTGTCCTTCTTTTAAGTCTCAAGCCAAACTGCCAGTCATCATTATCATCCTCGAATAGCCTACCAAGTTGCCTGGACACCATCCTTTCATCAATTTTACCTGTTACCTGAAACAATGTGATTTGTCTATACTTAATCCCATTGCCTCTATCCAGGGTACTTTTCTTTGAAAGGTTTAGTAACACATCTCTTCTAATCATTCTGACGTATACCTGTTGTGAATGACATGTGGACCAATTTAGTTATGAGAGGAGAGAAAACTAAGGACCTCTCTGAAAAAAGAAACCCAGATTTTATGTTATTCAGGATAGGCATAATCTCATCTTTCTGCACTGGCTGAGAGGAGGCCCTACTTAACCCTGGAGTGACAGGGAGATCTGAATAGGATCTAGTTCCAGACATCTCCCTATTTACCTTGATATCATCATGTATCCTTTTGATTTTCGTTAAGAAATGACAAGCAAAGTTGTCGTAAAATTCTTGAGAGGGGAATGAAGAGCCCGAAATACAGTTGGGCTGAGTAAAGGGTCCTAACGTATGAAAGAGGACTTTATTTGAGCCCAGAGATCCCCAAAAAAAGACTACACAGAAAGCTGTGCTGAACTTCGCAAAAATAATTTCCTTCTTATAGGTCTTTATCTGTTGTTAATAAATATTTGTATTACTCTCTTTATAAGTGTTTTTCTGTTTTCTTTCTGCTTTCTTCATGTGTAATCATTTTTCTTACAGAGAATTTAGAAAACCAATTATTTGAGTCTCGATGATATTTTCTGATAGATTCTTGGCCCAAAAGTTTTAGAAAAGTTTCCTTAAAAAGCTGCCAGGCATCAATGATAATGTTACAATTAAACACTGCTTTCAAAAAAATCAATATTTCTTCACAGTTACAGTAAACCTTTTACCAGGACGCCATTGCCTACTTCTCCGTGCATTGATGCAAGATTTCTTATAATCTAATTCAGCCAAGCAAATAATGGGAAAATGCTCTGCCCATGGGAAAATATCATAAGAATCAATTCTAATAAAGCATATAGGAGCCAAATCTGGTCAAGGCTATGGCCTTTTTAGTGAATAGATAAATAAATATTATTTTTTACAATGCTTCTCTCTTCATGTGTGGTGTGTCTGTAATTGTCAGTCATTTCATTTACATGGTGTTAAATTGAGATCCATATCATCATGGTAACTGTCTTTACATTGGGAGTGCCTTTACTTCTTATTTTTAAACATGTCTATTTTATACATATTTACTACTACTTAAAATAAACAATATATATTTCCTAACCACTAGACCAAATGGCTGCGCACTCAGCATGTGAAGCAAGTATCAAAGGTTTATTCAGTAGAAAAACATCCAATTAAAAATTCCTGATGTGCTTTGACTGCAGGTCTTATTCATGGGTTGCGTTTCATCGCTAATGAGTTTTTACCAGAACCTTTCCCTATTCCGTTGCAACATGTAACACAGAGAATATGAAATTTGTTCATTCCATAAACATAAAATACCTTGGATGAAAATTCTTATTGGTGCATCCACCAAATAACAATGACTGCAATCATGTATGCTAATTCATCACGTTGACTTATCCAATTAATCATTCAAAGTTTCGTTCTGAAAGTTTTATTTCCCATTCGTTCCTAGGAAATGTAGTTTGTGATGTTTACATTAATTTATTGGGTCTTTTGATTAATTTGTTCCCAATGACATATGGTAAAATTTGATCATCTCAATTTTACTTCCTTTGCTTATCATCCAATTGTGGATTGATTGCAAATTACCACATATTAATTTGTAAAGTTGATTATTTACTCTGACATTTCCAGTGGCTATTCAATCATTATTCTACTGGAAGTTTGGTGTATGTGGCCTATAATGTTTATTTTTGTGGCTTAATGCTTTTGATTTTAATTGCTTATTATTAGCAGTTGGGCATATTAAATCATCTCATCCATACCCTCCAGTGAATTATCAATATTAATTGTTTATCATTGCATCACCTTAATTATTGTGACCATTTCTATGCCTCTGTTACTTCTTGCATGTCTTGTCAGAGGACCATTTATGTGAATTTCCTTAATGGGTTAATTGCTTTTCATGTTTTAATCATGGCATTCTAGTGTGTTTCAATCCACTCACAATGGGCTAAAAGGCAATTCTTTCCATTTGTGTCTGTCCTTGCCTTAATTTGTACACAATATTTTCACCGCTTTTCCTCCCCACTCACCATTATGAAACTTTATCAAACTCTTAGTTGTATAGATAAGATTTTTTTTTTTTTTTGTTTGTTTTTTTTTATTGAAAATCTTGTGTCAGAGTTACAATTTGACAATAACATAAGTTGGCGAACAGAGAATAAAAATATAAATTGGCAAGCAGAAAATAAAAATACAGAATAACATGGAGAAAATAATTTACGAAATACGAAAATCGACCATTACACAAAGTAAAGACTCCAAATTCTATTGAACTTCATAATCCCACCTATTCGCTGTGCATATCGCATTTCAGTCTTTCTAACATTCCTAATTTTTTGCAGCCAGGCACTAAAAAGAGGAACTTGAGTTGACTTTCAGTTCTGCAGGACTAATGACCTTGCAACTGCCATTGCAATAAATAATAGTTTAACCCTCTATTCTGTCAAGCCAAGATCAGAATCGTATCCATACAATATTAATTTAACATTATAAGTAATCAGAATCCCACAATACTTTTGCAAGTATTCGAATATCTCATTCCAAAAAGGCATAATTTTAACACAGTTAGCTATAGTGTGGGACCAGTTTGCAGGAGTATATTGCTGGCATCTAAAACAGGTGGCAGTAGTGTTAGGAAACATTTTAGCAATGGCAGCAGGAGTACGATACAGAAGCCATTTACTGAAGAATAGCATTCTTCTCCAATTAGATCCTCGAAGAACACTAAAATTCAGTTTATTTATAATTTTCCAAGTATTAATAGTAAGTACATGATTCTCCTGTTCTTGCCATTTTTTAATTGCTTTTTGGCTAAGATCGTCCGCAGTATATTGTGCTAAAACACGTTTCCATACCCCTGGCTTCCTCGTCCTAGAAGTCATAAACAAATCGTCCCATAGCTGATTGGAGGAACCAATGCTTATTGGTTCAACTTGTACCAACGTTTTAAAGATAGAAACATACGAACCAAGTAACATAAAATTCCCTGGAATAATAAGCTGCATCTCTCCAGGTAACAGCCATGTCCCCTCCCTCAAGAAATCTAACAAAGAATGAAATCCCAAAAGTGCCCATTGTAGTGCAATGTCGACTCCAATTTTCATTCCCAAAAAAAGGAGAGCATTTCTTAAGGGGGTTCTAATATTAAATTGCGGGAGAGAATATCTTTTGAGAAAGACATCCTGACGCTTAAAGAACCAAAGCATCGTCTTATAACGAGTAAGTTTCGGTAATTTAGAAATATGTAACGGAGAAGGAATCTGAACCTCATGACAAATTCTATTAAAAAGAAAATTAATAAACACAGTTGGGGTCTGCATTCCAGATTTAAACCGCTCTAAATATTGGGCAAAATATGCGCTATAGTAATCTTTAATATTGGGTACGGCTAAACCTCCCAATTCCGCATCGGCGTAAAGAATCCGCATTGCTATCCAGGGACTTTTTTTTGCCCATATAAACCCTGTGAATAATGATTGTACTTTTGAGAAGAAACCACTGGGCAAAAAACAGGGAATGGCAGAAAATAAAAAATTAAATAACGGAAGAATAGACATTTTTATAAGTGCCACTCGCCCTAGGATGGAAAATGGCAACGAGTCCCATCTATTAAATAAAGTTTGAACCTTGCGTAGAAGAGGATCAAAATTCAACATAACTAAATCGGAAACCAAAACAGAATACATAACTCCTAAATACCTCTTCGGTCTTGAATTAATACAGCCGAGTAAATCAGTGTGTAGCTCAACCTCACCCCCACCACAAACTAATATTTCATTTTTTTTTTAATTAATTCGGTAACCACCCAGATGTTCGAATTCCTCAAAAAGCTGAAGAGCGGCAGTTTGAGATTGAATATCCGACTTAATCAGTAACAAAATATCATCGGCATATAGTTTGATTTTTGCCATAGAAGGAATAGGAGGAGAGATATTTATGGATTCCCGAATAGCTGTGGCTAATGGTTCAATAAAAAATGCAAAAAGAATAGGGGACAAGGGGCAACCTTGCCTGGTGCCCCGTTGAACCGATACTTTACCAACCATAACTGAATTAATAATTATATTGGCTTTGGCACCCGTGTACAAATTTTGAATTAAGCTAATAATCTGTGGAGGAATTCCAAAGTGGTTTAAAATAACAAATAAAGTTGTCCATACCACTAAATCAAAAGCTTTTTCCGCGTCTAATAATAAAATTAAAGCGGAAATTTTATTTATCTGAAAATAATCTAAAGCCTCAGTAAGAAAATGTGTATTTGTAGCTAATTGTCGGCCTGCCACAAAGCCATTCTGATCCGGGTGAATAAGATCCTTGGCAATGTGATTAAAACGTATTGATAATAATTTAGTAAGGATCTTATAATCAGTGTTAAGTAATGTAATAGGCCTATATGAATTGGGATCTTTGGGATCTTTGCCTTTTTTGAGAAAACTAACAACTGTGCCCTCCCCAAAAGAATCTGGAACTTGCCCACCCATTAACATATAATTAACTAATTGTAGTAAAAAATCAGAAAAGGCACAGAAGAAAACCTTAAAAAATTCAACGGGGAGGCCATCCGGGCCACAGGCCTTACCAATTGGGAGGTTCTTTACCACTAATTCCAGCTCTGACTTTGAAAATAAACTCATCATTGCTCCACTGTCTGCCTGAGATAGAGAAGGCATATCATATCTTGCTAAAAAATTTAAGAGCCTAGAATGGTCTATTTCCTGATGATGACTATATATCTGTTTATAGTGAGAAAGCATTATAGTACCAATAACATCAGGCTGTGATGTGTCTATCAAGGTGATAGGAGACTTTAAAGTACGAATTAAATTTGCAGCAGCTTGCTCCTTAGCCTGCCACGCAAGGAGTTTGCCAGAAAAATTACTCTCCTCATAGCTCCTTTGAGATTGTATAAGAAATTGCTGTTCACTCTGTGTAGCAAAAAGCGTACTTAGTTCACATTTGGCCTCATTTAATTTTTTTTGCGCAAGACTAGAAAAATTAGATTGTCGAAGCCGAGTTAGGGAACAGATTCTTTGGTAGAGTAAGGTCCTAGTCTGTTTAATAGTACGCCATTCTTCTGCGTCTTTAGCGATAATAATACCACGAACAAAAGCTTTTAGTGAGTCCCAGATAATATGTAATGGAGCCGTGTATGAATTACGGGCAATAAAGTCAACAATTTCCGATTTTAGAAAGGAAACCCAATTACTATCTTGTAGGTACATTTTATTAAATATCCATCTCTTGGGGGACTTAATTTCTTCCCCTACTTTAAACTCAACTACCAGCATTGCGTGGTCTGAAAAGCCATTATGCAAAAATTTCTGATATGAAAATTTTAATGAACTAGAGGCCAAAAAAAAGTCAATACAAGAGGAGGATCTATGTCTTCCCGACCAATAAGTAAATTCTTGTTTATGAGGAAATTTTAATCGCCATGGGTCACAAAGATCGAGTAATGCGGAGTTCTTCATAATGGACCTTAATGACTTTGGTTTAGATTGTTTCTTTAAGAGACCAGTAGAATCTAGTTTTATATCAATAAGAATATTAAAATCCCCGCCTATAACTATATCTCCCCTGACCATTAGTAGTGATTGAAATAACTCCTCATAGATGGGGGCACGATCTTCCACTGGGGCATAATAACTAACAAAGGTAATCGGCCTATTCCTGTTTTTAATTACACAAGTAGCCCAACACCACCGCCCTGCTCCTCCATCTTCAAACTGGATAATTTCTGCATCTAAATTACGATTAATAAACAGCGCGACTCCCCTTTGAGATTCTTGAGCACATGAGAACCCACGATATGAAGACCAATTTTTAAACATTAGAAAAGAGTTAATTTTATCCACAGAAATATGAGTTTCTTGCAGCATCACAACTGCTGGGCGCTCTGTTTTAATCCAGAGCTCGATAGTGCGCATTTATTTTTTATTATTCAATCCATTGACATTGAAAGAGACAACTCTAACCCCTCCAATAGACATTAATTATTAAGAATAACTTCTTGCCAACATATTTTTCATCGCGAACCACAAGAGTTTCCATTTTCCATTTTTACCCCCCACCCCCCTCCACCCAAGTGCTCTTCCCTCCACCCAGGTGCTCCCCCCCTAGACCTAGTCCCGTGGCCCTGTACTACCCCTGTATCTCCCTCCCACGCTGGCCACATGGCACTAACCCCTCTCATAAGAGCGCCTTGGTAATGCGCCCCCATTCCCATGACCCCCGAGTTCCCACCTGCACCCCCTTCCCCCTAAATATAATATGCGAGAAGAGAGAAAAAAAGGAAGAGAAAAAAAAAAAAAAAAAAAGAAAGGAGAATCTTCAGTAACCATCTGGCCAAATCAAATCACGATCCAACTTTAGCCTAACCCTGAGCCAACTTATCAAGCATCTCCCGAGCCTCATCAACATCTGTAAACAAATAGAATTTGCCCTTAATCAAAACTTTTAACTTTGATTGCTGTGCAATCGATGCTTGGGCTCCTTTATCCTTAAATAACTGAAGAATCTTTCCAAAGTCCTTTCTCCGTCTAGCAGCAGCAGCCGACATATCGGAAAAAATCCGACATTTAGTGGTCTTTGCTTGAAGGCCTGAGATAGGATTATTTCTTTAACCCGAACATCGGCAAAGTTGACAATGATAGTCCGAGGAAACGGAGAGTTAGGGAATGGACGAGCTGGGACTCGATGCGCCCTAGTGATTGTTAAGTCTCCCTTAAACTCAGGGACGACCTCTTGAGAAAAAAAAGAAGTGATCCATTTTGTCATGTCCGACCCCTCGATATTCTCAGGTACGCCTACTATTCGAAGGTTTGACCTTCTATTATAATTCTCTAACTCATCCAATTTAGATTCGAAAGCCTTCGAAAATTTAGAAACAGTGGTGATCTCTTTCTGTGCGATGATCAGATTGTCCTCCACCCTAGAAATTCTGGTCTCAGACTCTTGCAGACGATTAGAAAATGAAGCCATTGAGTCTTCAATTTTGTCCAGACGCTTACAAATCACCTCCATTTCCATCTTTTGAATTTGCTTCATCTCTCTTATTTCTTGCAGGATTAAATTCAGCATGTCCTTAACTGAGATCTGAAAGTCCCCAGTAGTTTCAGTATCCATCCCCATAATCGGACTCTGAGACAAAGTAACCTCACTGGAAATAATCAAGGAAGTACTTGGACCAGCAGTTGAAGCGAGATTTTCAACGGGAGGAATGACTATTGGAGAAGTAGAGAGGTTTGAGGGAGTTGGAGCCCCTGATGATACTGCACGAGTACCAGCTGTATTATTGGGGTCGTATCTTGCTGCTTTTCGCTCAAATAACGGGAATTGTTTAGAAGCCTTGAAAGCAGAAACTGATGTGGCCTCTTTGGACGGCTGTAGATCGAAAAAGGCCGCTGGATTAAAGCTCTGAGTTATCTCAGGTAATTTAGCTTCTGAACCTAATAGAGCCAAGGCCATTCCCCCCACGGGTGACTCAATTACCTCCTTTGCCGCACTAACAGCGGATTTACAAGGACTCTGATGGTGGACCTGGGTCGGGCTGCCGCCCGGGAGACCATCCTCACCTTCTCCGGAGCTCTCAGAATTTTCAACAGAGGAGATTTCTCTCTCCGCGGCCGACCCAGCCCGCTTGGCCCTTTCGGAATTCTCCTTTAATTGTTGGCGTCGTATTTTGGCCTTGGCCTTGGCCGTCAATTGCTTACCCATTATTGAGACTGGTAATAGCGAAATAACTTTTCACCGTGCAACAGTGCGACAAGTTACAGTAAAAGCGAAGTCCAGCCCATCAAAAAGTACTGAGACCGAAAATCTAACCCACACAGCGGCTGCAGTACAAGATATAAAAGTGCAGCAGCGGGGCAGACAACTCTAGCAGCCTGGACTAACACCTCACTCTGTCCAACTATAATAGGATGGGCGTAGAAAGTCAGTAATCTACCAATTGAATCACTGCTGCAAAAAACTCCACATTTCCATTTCCTACATCCATCAAAATGAATACTGGGACTTAAAATTTTGACACACCTCGCACACTTCGACTGCTATCAGGAGCAGAAAAGTTAACACCAGTCTTCACAAACAGGTATACAATGTAGCAAAGGACCGGCCACAGCGGCGGAGGCAGCAGGAATCTCTTACCGAGATGAGTGAAGAATTACTGCATCAGTAGCTTTACTCCAAGAAGTGTGAGCCTCGGCGTTTATTAGTAAAGGCAGATCACCGTGCTGATAGCTTCGACGTGAAGACAAACTGTGGAGCTTCGCAGAAAATCACCGAAGAAACAACCTTGAAGTGAAGAATTCAGCCCAGCACAGATCACCGCTGTCAATCACGTCTCTCCCGGTAGACCGGATGATGAAAACCAGCTACAATGGGGGATTCAGCCCAGCAGCTTATCCCCGATCCTTCACCATTTATCGTTGTCCCGTTATCCCGCTGCTAATCTCTGAAGAAAACTCCGAAGGTGCGCGGAGACAAAGGGAAAAACCGCATAGTTGCAGCATGGAGCAGCAAACGCCTTGCGGCCGCCATCATCGACCTCGAGCTCGCAGGGGGGGAGGGGCAGCAGTAGGGTTCTCAGGTGCTACGTGGAGGCGTGGAACTCAGTTGTATAGATAAGATGACAGTCTTTGTGATGGATGTTAATCCTGTAGTCAACGTATTACTGGGAATTTCGATCTCTCATCACTGTTAGTTGACATTTCCAAGCAGCAAAATGTAATACAGTGTGATGCTTAGTCTTAATGTACATATCATTCTTCTTCATTGTTGAGTTCTGTCAGGGTCATATTATTGAACAGAATCACATACCTGGATACCAATTGTCATAGGGTTCTTTCTCTTTCCCCTCCTCTCGATTTTATCTTCTAAACTTGATCAAAGGCAGAATACTTTATTGTCTTACAGTCCACATTGTGTGCCGTTTCCATATTTCTCACAGTGGAGTAACTCTTATCCTTGCTAGTTACTGCTTTATTATGTTCAAAAGTTCATTTTTTAACTTAACAAGTGGTGCTACCTATATATGTTTTCCCACAGGGTCATATCATAGCATATATCACACATTTTCTCATGAATGTTAATCTTATTTTGATTTTTATTGTTTGACATGTAAATGTTTTGTATTCCTGTTAGTTTATTACAATGTCAAATGTTTGGAAGTACTACAGTTCAACAATCATACTTTTCTTTTTTAGCCAAGATTGAGTTTCAACCCTGATTTATCTAAAGTGACTGTGAGACAATTTTTCTTTGATGCTATTTACGTGCCTAATGGGTATTGTTGGATCAATGCCTATGACCTTTTTGAAATTTTCACCACTCTTCAAAATGGGCCAATATTGGGAAAGTATTTTAATTAGATGATTCGAATCCTGCAAATATGTTGTTAAAATCCTTATTGGATCGGTGCCTTCCATGTTTTGTGCTGTATTTTTTTTCAAAATTCTTTTATTATCTCAGATCTTTTATTTGCCCTTAGTTTTTCTAATCCCCTTGTAATTGCATCTTCTATGCATACTTCAAAACTGCAAATTATATTTCTGTTTCTATGCTGTTTTTAAAATTCTTCTTCCATGGAGCAATTTCACAGTTGCTCCAAAATTCTCCGTAGGGTAGGCTCCATTTCAAACTCTCCATCCATTATGTTGTTGGCTGCAATGGGTTTTCTATGCAGAGCTGTTTCAATTAATTCATTCTTAATGAGAATTAATATCTCTATTTTCCAAAACACATGTTGCAATCTGTGAATTTAAAATAAAGACATTGTTCTTCAATTTTTCATGATATTAAATGAATACCTCCTTTGTTCCGTCCTATATTATAGACGAATCATAAATAAATTGGAGCAACATTATCACTTTTTCCAAAGATTCTGAGTTATCATCATCTTATGTTGTTTCCTTCTCTCACCATCACATGGTCAGATGTGCATAGCTGGCAGAGAAGGGAAATCACAAAGTTGTAAAATTTTTTTGTTTCTGAATTTCTTCATTGAAAAGGAAGAGATTGTTGGTTAAACAGTAGTCAATCATCTCTAATAGCATCTTGTTACATTCATAAAAATGTACATTCCTTCTTTGTAGGAATTGATCACAAGAATACAGTCAATCCTTGTGTTCACAACTGGGGTCTAGAGAGACCACATCTATAGTTATAACCTTGTAAGTAGTTTGACATTCATGTTTTGCAAATGAATTAGCAGTTCACTAGTATCTCTCAGATGCTATGATAAGTGTTTATCTAGAGGTGACGAGAATATGAATATTGACATATTTACAAACAGGAAACCATTAGAGGGGAGAATTCGTCTCCCTGGTGGTTGTCTTTGGTCGTTAAAAAGTTCCGGACAAAAGTAAATCATTTGGGTGATAGGATGATTAACTTTTAAGAAATATTTTCTCCTTTGTATTTATCAGTCCTATTATTCTTATGCCCTACCCTGCAAGATGGCAATATAGGATCATATTACATGTTAGTAGTTATATATTGTTAATATTGAATGCTTTGTAAGTTTATTTCAGCAGTCTTTTAGAAAGCTTTGAGCACCATCCGTTTAGTATTCATTTGTCTGAAACTGCAGATATGCCTGTCAATGTTTTGAGAAATGTGTGTTTTTATTTGGGATAATGTGCAAATATTTAAAATGTGTTTCACGTGACAGTGAGTATTAGTATGAGGTAACTTGCAAAGCCTATTGCAAGGAAATTAAAAACAAGCATCCTAAAATATGCTCATCTTTTGTAGCAATCATATAAAGAAAGAAACATGCGGACATGGCAATTTTGTTTCTGACAGGGTGCTGCATGTATGATGTTTATTTTCACATATGGAGGAGGGTTCATTGTTTGAGGTTTGTATCAAGGGAGGGCCTGAAAGGAGTAGCTTGTCAGGTGTGCTGATTATTACCCTGAGATCAGCACTCCCTTTGTGAAAGTGCATTTTATACCAGCACTGAAAGAAAGATGAAATGCTATGCATAACATACATTTAGCTTATTTTATATAGCTATATGAGGAAGCTAATATCCTGCAAATTAATTCAGCACTGCGAATCACAGGAAATTCACAGTTGGTCTTCTTTTAAGTGAAATACAACCTTTTAAAATGCAAATATTTCATAAGAAGGCTTATCATTCTAATATAAATTGCCCATAAGAAACGAGGATTTGGTGCTTTTCCGTGTAACACTTAAGTCATTTCAATGAAATATTCTTTAATTTCAAATTGTTACAAATTAAATTACTCACTTTCTTAGTGAAGAACAGAAATTCATAGGGGATTACACAAGGTATTAACCAATTCCATTTAATTATTCACATTTACATTTATAAACTACACAAATAATAACAGTATGGTTTTGAGATTAGACCCTTGTTTCCATAGTAGAAGCCTCTGGCCTGATTGACAAAGCTGTTTGAATGTTTAGGTTTATCGTCCAGGTTGAAAGACTTGATTAATTAGTGCAGGTAAGCCCCTGTAATCCACAGCACTTGACTTTGCACTTCTAAAGTGTTTTTTTCCTACTCAAGTGCACAAGCATTGTTGAAATGCAGTGTTGAGGTGAAATGCCCTAAACAGTTTAGAAAACATCCAGAAACTAGCGAGTTTGAAGTATTTACAAAAATCCTCGGAATTCATTTCCATCTCGGAAACTGTTGGAAATGTATTCCTGCCATAGGAGTAAATCAATTTCCCTGCAGGAGTAGTAAGGTAACACCTCAGAAATGTGTTCTTGTGAGAGGACATACTTAAAAAGAAAATAAATGTGCTATACATATGTATAATTGGAAATTCTGAAAAGTTTTACATGAGTACACTTGGACACCTTTCTGAACTAAAAAAAATGCATCTATGCAGGAGGAATACCTTCAGGTGTAGTTTTATGATTCCTATTGTGAATTGTGCCATTGGAGAGGTGACACACTAATAAACCACAATTCATGCAGTGTAGGATGAATTAACAATATTTTGGGGTCCAGGCCGAGGGGAGGGACATGGGAAGCCAGACGAATAAAGAAATTGAAAAAGAATTTTGGGGCTTTGGTCAGGGCACTACTTATTCCTGAGCTTGAACTTTCTGACAACATTGTACCTTTCAAATAATAGTTCATGGGACAGGCTGTGTCCTTTATATCAAAGATACCTGAAAGTAGTCCTTCCTTCTTGATTCCTAACCTTACCTGAAAATACTTCAATCCTTACATTCAGTGCTCTTTGTTGTTTCGCTCCACTAAGGCTTACAGGATGCAGCAAAGTATCAACCTGGGATAAAACATGCACACTGAGTTTGAATGTGCATCATCCAATACTCCACATAATATTGGACTTCAGGATGTGTCATATTTCTCTGTCTCAGCTCATAATCCAATCCGAGGCCTTGCCCCCCCTCCAAGTGGGCCAAGTTAGTAACTCTGCTCACTAGCAGCAAGATCAAAGACCACCCCACCAAAAAGTAGCAATTAGAAGGGTTTGACTCAGTTCTTGGGAAAGGAAAAGAAGTGGGGCTAAATCTACACCTGTTAATTAGACTGTCACTGCACCTTGGCTGGGATAGCTCCGACCCACTGGAACAAAGAAGGCCGATCAGAACTCTGGAGCCAACACAGGAGGGGCTCAACTTTCAGGTTTTAGTGGGAAGGCATCATAGAGCTGGGTCAGCTAGGGATGGAGCTGAGGCCATCAGAGAAGCTCATATCAGAGAAAACGTTTGCACACCGTGCAATCTCAGTTTGGATCCAGCAATTTGCAAATAAGATTTTGTCCTGCTCCAATGAGAAGAGGATAGCTCTAACTGCTTGTTTGTGGATGAGTTGTGTGGTAAACTCCCAAGCAGCCAGAAAAATGCACCATGAGCCAGGCAGAGCTCTGGTGTGTTATAGGGAGGAAAACATTCAGTTCCTCATGAAAAGCACCCTCTGTAAGAGGGCAGGAGGCCTGAAGCAAATGCTCAGGGCTCACTACCAGTGGCAAAACAATCTAAAGATGAGATCTGCCTTTTGACATTTGGGGCTTTTTGAAAAGAAAAGAAAAAAAAACAAGCCTATGGCGCACTGCTGTATTTGAAAGACTTGCCCATGGGAAGGGCTAAGGGCCCGAGGGTTGGCGTGTCTACTTAATTCATGAGGAGATGGGCATGCATGGAGCCCATGTCCTTGAGCCATCTTCTGGACCCAGGGACCGCCTAAAGAAAAACTCCATCCCCTGGGTCAGCTACACCATGTCCTTGCCTGCTCATTGCACCCTGACACCCCTGCCTTTGTCTAGGGGGAGTGGGGCACACTAGCTGTCTCCCTCCCTGGTCTGGCAGTTAAGTGTGGAGCTTCTGCTAAGAGGGATGACTGCTCCCACCCAGATGGAGCACAGTAGAGTTTTGCCATCTCCTGGGAGTTCCCTCTGCTGGCCCATAATGACTACTGCAAGTGTGTGTATTTTGGGTGGGCGCAGAAGCGGCGGCATCACCTTGATGAATGTTTGACTATAGGGAGCTTCCCTTGTTCCCGCGCCTTTTTGAGCTACAACTACTGTGATTCTCGGTATTACCGCAGTAAGTATTGTAGCCCCCAAACCAGATTGGTTCTATCCTCAACCTACTAAAGGAAGGTAGGAGATTAGGGGAATTGAGGGGATCATAGGTCCTGACAAAAGCTGTAAAACCATTTTAGGGCTAGACTAAATCATCTGAAACATGTTGACAAACATGCAGACAACAGAGGTGTGGGGCTACTAATAATCCCTGACACAACTATCCTATATTCATTTTAATCCTGACCAGAAAGTACAGGAATAAAAGTGAAGGGGAACATTTCTGAGCCAGTTTTAAATTCCAATCTCTGCACCCATATTCTTTTCAGATCCCTATTATTTTGTGTTTGCACTGTCTTCCCTTTCCCTTTTGCTCCACCCCAGGTGTTGGTCTGTGCAGGGGAGTCATTAGAAAGCCATATGATGAAGCATGTTACAACTTGTGGGTGATGGCAGTTTTCAAAATAACAAAGCTTGTGTGACTAAATACACTAGCCGTTTGTTTCTCTATACTCCTACTCCTCTTTTGTGTGTTTCGATATTTGTTGGGGAGGTTGGTGTAGGAGTGTAACCTCTTCCCCCTCAGATGTGTGAGATTCTCTGGGAATATTGAAATAGTGACTCCATGAGATGCTTTTTCTCCGATTTTAAAGTACTCCTAGAGCTGGAGCTTTTGTTATTATGCTTCGAAGTCCAGGGAACCCGTATGGGTTTTATTATGGTTACATGTGGCTTATGAAGAAAAACTCTGTCAGAAATGTTTTTAAAGTCTGTTCTTTATTGACAACATTGATGTTAAACAATGAACAGTTACTATGCTTTTGGTTATTAATGCTGTGCTTACTGTTTTTAATGGTGTTAAAAAGTTCAAACATGACAATTGGCTGATTATTTCAATGTGGTGATACACTGACCAAGCCAATAGGCTTCCTAATATGTTCTGACAACCCTTAAAATATGTTACATTTACAACAGATAATGTTATTTTTATAAATTTGGTGCCCCCCGACAAAGCCAGTTTGCCTGTCTGATTTAAAGTGACACCCCCCTATATTCTTTACAGCCGTTAAAGGTGGGGGTATTGTGATTATGGGGTTCAGGACTCATTAGTGGTGTACAGTGATGTGAAGGTGTTGCCAAAGGTGATTCCATCTGCATTTGTAATTTAATGCATAGTATGTAGTAATTGCTGTGTACTAAAATAACGATTCCTTTTTTTGAATGAAACGGCACTGACCAGACAATATTTTGAGTGCTGTTGGGTGCCAGCCAATTTGGATTGCAAGCCTATACCACCTCCCCATAGTAGGTCTTAAACTGCTGTGCTTGACTACCCTGAAAGCGGCAAGTGCTACAGTTGGGTGCTTTATTCTCAGCAGAGACAATTGTTGACTTCGTACTTGCAAATAAATTACCCTATTATTTACACCCCTATTGATAGCGATTATTCATTTAATTATTTAGGGCAATGAATTAATGAGCAGGGGCTCTAAATGCTGACACAAGTACCTAAATGTAAACTTTCAAACTTACAATTTGCAGTTAGGAAACTTGAACAAATCTTGCCAGCAATACTGTTGACCCCACTCTTGCTGTTCAAGAGCAACATTTCTCCCCTTGTTGACGTATGAGCTAGAAGAGTTCCTATGAAAGCTTAAGCAATGGGGTGACTGGGCCCAGAGCTCAACTTTCAGGGATTGTGTCATGGACATTTGCACTGACTTAGGGCAAAACCTAGCACCTTTTTATGTTTGCACTGTCTCAACTTCATATATTTAACACAGAATGTTTATGTATAAGGTTATCCACCTTAGAGAGACAGGGAATCAGCAGGAAATGCTGTAAGAAAAGCCGCCACGTGGGTTCCATAACTTGGCTTTTATTTCTTGTATCCTCTTGTTGTTTTTTTCCCCTGTCCAAGAATGATACAAGGACTGCAGGAAAACCAACAGTAATCTTGGCTGAGCCTTAGCTCCTTTTTCCACTCTCTTAGCTTCTTCTCTGATGGGCTTAGGAGAAAGAAAGTACTTTTTGTTGATTGGATACAATGAGTATTTCAGCTTGTATCCTCTGCAATACAGAGAAAAATTCCTGTATCAGATTTAATTTAGTGGTGCTTCCTTCTTAAGCCGGTCTGATGTATTAGTGCAACCCATCAAATAGATAGTACTTTAAAAAAAGAAACATTCCTAACACTGTGATTGCTTGCAGATTATCAAAGGATATAGATCTGTTGTGTCATTTACAGAGATGCTTCCCTTTGGCTTAGAGAAAGCGCTGTTTAAAGCATAGTTGATTAAACATGCACAATAAGTCTAAAGTTTCCTAATTGGTCTAAGGCACATGGATTGGGTAACAGCATGAACTATAGAAAATACGATATTGTAAATCAGCATTAGAAACAGTAATAGTTAAAGATAGGACAGAGAAGGGCACACCGGCAGGCAGAATCTGGATTTATCCAGATAAATGGGGGTGGGGTTTCCCGGGGGTGGGAGAGCGTAGCACGGGTGGGGGAGCATAGGGGTTAAAAAGGAAAAAAGAAAACTCTCATTCGTCCTCCGACCTAGTTGTTTCTTATTTGCCATTGTCTTTGGTTCGGCGTCGATATTCTACAGGAGGTTGTATATTTAAGGTTAGTTTTTTTAATCCCCCATGAGAACGGTCCAATGTTTATCTTGGAACGTTAATGGCCTCAGAGTTAAAAGGAGGAGATAAAAAATATTCCAAAATCTTAAAGATTCACCAACACAGATAATCATCTTGCAGGAAACACACCTCCTGAGAGAAGAGATTAGTGGAATCTGTGGGAAGCTCAGGTGAGTGGAACATTGTGTCAGTTCCTGTCAAAATGCCAATGTTAGAGGCGTTGCTATTTTAATCAAAAAACAAGCAAATGCCAGCCTCCTGGATGTTATGACAGACTCAATTGGTAGGTGGATCATAGCTAAGGTATCTGTTAAAAGTTCATTCATTACAGTAGTAGGGTACTACGGCCCTAATCAGGATGACCCCTCTACACTAAAAACTATTTTCGCAAATCTCCTGGGGTTCCCTGAAACGATAATCTTAGCTGGGGATTTTAACATAATATTAAACCCACAAATGGACAAATCCCCAAGTAGCAGGGCTAATGCCCTGTCTAAGTCTAGGGCTTTTCTGAAGATGATGATGAGGCAAAATGCACTAGTTGATATCTGGAGGGAAAGATCGGGGACTCAACTAGGTGTGTCTTTTACAATAAAAAATACAGACATAAATCAAGCATTGACTACATCCTGATAAGTAATGACCTGAGAGGCAAAGTTGAAGACATCGGTTATTTGACTCCTCATCTTTCAGATCATGCGGCCGTATGGATTGATTTGAATCTTTTGGGAAAAGAACAACAGGAGACAGAGTCTTTTTTAAATATTAATTTAGGCTCGGCAGAACCTTCAGTGGTATGGGATGCCCTGAAGTCATACTTAAGAGGCTTAGTAACAAATAGGATTGTCTATAAAAACAGGCAGTATAGGAAGTAAATAGCATCTACCGAAAGCGAGATGAAGGACGTAGAGATGAAAATCAATAATGAAATCGATCAAGATATTTGCCGACCACTTGTCGCTAAACTGGAAACCCTGAAAGTTACATTGGAGAATACCATTCAGACCAGGATCTCTAATAGATGGGAAGTGAGCAAGCTTGTCCACTTTGAATATGGTGAGGGGGCTGGAAGATTATTAGCATGGAAGGCTAAAACTGATAGAGTGCGAAATTTGATAAAACAGATAGATAATACACGCACTAATACATCGACAATTAAGGACGAAGAGATAGTAGAAGCCTTTTACATTTTCTTTAAAGACTTTTATAATGAAGATAACGACATAGATAGTGCATACGCACGTGAATGGCTAAATCCGATTAATCTCATCCCTTTAAAGTCCACCCAACGAGAAAACCTAGAATCTGAGATATCACAACAGGAGGTTAGGAAGGCGCTTCTCACCTGTAAGGCAGGTAAGGCGGCAGGGCCTGACGGCCTTCCTGTAGAATCATATAGAAGCCTGGGTGAGGCGATAATTCCATTCATGACAACAATATTCAACAACATTTTAGTTGAAGGTGTAAGACCTCCTACATCATGGGGCGAAGCCAATATAACATTGATCTTCAAACCAGGCAAATCCTCAACAAAATGTGGGTCATATAGAACTATTTCACTCAGAAACACTGATTATAAAGTATTCACCAGGATACTGGCAGATAGGTTAGGTGCAGTAGCTGGAGATTTGCTGCATGCCGATCAAAAGGGTTTTTTGAGAGATAGAAATCTTTTTGACCTTACACATGATTTTATAGGTACAATCGATTTTGCCTCTACTTTTTCGCTCCCTTTGGCAGCAATGACCTTGGATGCAACTAAAGCATTTAACAGGGTAAACTGGAATTATCTTGCGGCGGTACTTGAAATTTATTAATTTTGGGCCAAAATTCCGCCAAACCATAAGCCTTATATACAGTGATTCTTCAGCAAGGTTGGTGGTGAATGGAATACTGACTAGACCGTTTAGTATTAAGAGAGGAACCAGACAGGGCTGCCCCCTCTCCCCCTCCTATTCGACTTATTCATAGAGCCATTTGCGCAATGTCTTAGGGAGGAGACAGCTATCACACCTTTCAAAAGTGGAACATGGGAGAGGAAGATAGCCCTGCATGCTGATGATATTTTAATCCTCTGCTCAGACCTGGAGTTATCCTTTCCTCATGTCATTAGTCTAGCGAGGGAATTCGGTAGGGTCTCAGGCTACGAGATTAATGCAGAAAAAAACCGAAATTATGACCTGGAACCTGCCGGCCTGTCGACACCAAACCAAAGATGAGATGCGGTATCTGGGATTGAAGATTGTTCAAGATATAAATGAGATAGCCAAAGTCAATCTCTTTAACGTTTTAAGGGACTGCCAAAAATTTATGAAATCCTGGGTCCACCTGCCCCTGACCATTTTAGGTAGAGTCAAATTGATAAAGACTACAATCTTACCAAAAGTAACTTTTCTTTTTCACACCATTCCTTTACACTTTGAGAAACAAATAATTGATAAATTTCAACAATCGATAAACTCATTTGTGTGGGCTTACAAAGCCATTAGAATATCTTGGAAAAAGTTAAGACGCAGGAGGGAAAAAGGTGGCCTTGCTCTCCCAGATATACAATATTATGCATGGGCCTTCCAGCTAACACATTCAAGAACGTTGTTAAGATCCCCAACCTCATCAGGAAGAGGGAAGATGTTTTTAGCTATGTTGGAACAAGAGGGGCTATCACATGAAGGCTTTCTTTTTAAATATGGAGATAAGACATTTTTTAAGAAGGTATGGCTGAAAGTTCTATGGAGGCGGCCCATATTTGGGCCAGTATTAAAAAATTAACGGGCCTAGAATATTAGTCAAGGTTGGCTCCATTATGGGTTAGCCCAGGGGCACCAAGTTGTCTGAAGGATAAGCTGGCAATCCCTCTAAAAATAGCTAGTTTCTTAGTGTGGGGAGATTTAGCTGCAGAAAGCTCACTTTATTTAATGAAAAACTGGAGGAGGGTATGTCCAGATTTAAATACCTACAATTAAAGAGCTGGTCCCAGAATCTTAAAAAACCAATAGACCTGAGGAATATCCTGGAAGAACATTTGGTACTGAAGCCAGTAGGTAAAAAAGAAGTATCCTTCCTTTATTGGGCAAACGAAGAGGCCATTGATGGGGATTTTAGATTAGCTGAAGAATTGTGGGAAGAATCTATTCCAGAGACAGATTGGGTAGACCTATGGCAAACTTCTTTTAATGTCTTATTCTTAGTCGTAAAGCCTGCCTGGTTTAGAAGAAATCATTGCTTCACCACACATAGGGCCTACCTTTCCCCGGCAAGACTTTCTAAAATATCCAAAGGCCCACCAGCAAGCTGTAAAAAATGTGATATGGAAAGTGCCCCTGACACTCATATGTTTTGGACGTGCCCAGCCATTTCAGAATTTTGGGAAAAATTCGGAAACACCTTAACGACTATTTTAGGACGCCCAATACACATTTCCCTTAGTCTCATTATCTTTGGTATATCAAGTGAAATCTTAGGCCTGAAGAGAGGCTTTTTATTCTATGCCATATTGCTGGCCAGACGGGAAATATGCAAGAGATGAGTAGAGGACTTACCCCCTACACACACAGACTGGCTATCCTCCTTTCTTAAAACATGAAAAATCGATCTGGCCAGATTAAAAAACAATAAGAAGAGAGCCACCTGGGACTGTTTGATAAATTGGATTTCAGTCTAACTAGCTATAAATTGTTTCTAATTATGTGTACAGCCCTTCATCCTATGATTAAGCCTCATGGAAAGCTCTCAGACTGTGCTGGGCCTCGCCATATCCTTTTGCCCCCCAGTTTCGATCTCCGGCGAACCCTAAGCAACAGTCGTCGGATTTTAAGTGATCAGAAGAGAGCACAACCATCCTCTCCCTGACAATGAGAGGTCAGCAACAGGAAGGAAGCTGGTCTGCTACTGGTAGGCAGGGGATAGAGAGATGAGATTTTCACCTCAGAGGCCTACGTCTCATAACTGAGTAACATTGGCGATCTCCTGATTTCCTAGTTGTCTGGGGTTGGAGCGAATGAGGGGGAAGAAAAACGTCTAAGGGACTCGGCACATGAACAATCTTTCGACTTGGAACTTGGGGAGTTACAAGTGAATGGATGCTTCCTTATAAGCTCCAAACAATTTTTAAGGTTAGCGTTGTGGAAAAATTGAGTGTTGAAGTGAGATAGGATTTCTGTTTTGCTATTTACTTTGGCTGTTAAGAATGGGAATGCACCATAGGGAGAGAAAGCAATTTTCTCCCTCCTGTTCTAGTTCCTCCAGTTTGTTTTCTCCCTCCCACCCCAGCCACCCATCTATTAGGGGTAAATAATTCTTCCAAGGACCTGGAAGACGTCAGTATTATAAGGATTACTAGTGAGACTTTAGCACAGGTTGAAAAAAGAAAAACATATGACAAGATCACATTAAAAATTAATTACTTCTATCTAATTCTAAGGCATCAGTCCTGATAGTGCAACATTATAGACTACACCTGATGTTCAAAGGGGAAAATGTGTGGGCAATGAGTTACATCCTGTGATTCTTTAACATATTAGAGAGCAGATGGGGCCCCTGCTCCAGTGGAACATGCTAGTACTGCTGAGATTCTGCATTGTTAGTTTGTGCGTTCACCTCAGTTAGTGCACCCTCATTTAATGGATGTGGTGCTTGAAGACTGGAGAGACCCAAAATGAATTTTGAAATCAAAATTCATGCAATGACATTCCCCCTATGAAGCTTCATTCGACATTCTTCTTCCTTAGTCCTACAGGAGAATTCCACATCCTCTGGGGTTTCCATAAGGAAATATTTTACTTGGCCATTAGGATGGAAGCAACAGTCATCCTACAAAGTTTGTGGAAAAGGGCAACAAAATAAATTTGGATTTGATAAGACTCAGAAATCCATACTATTCCAAAGATGCCAAAGAGTGGACAATTAGAAGGTGGATACCGTTTTTTTCTAAAAACAAGGGAGAAACTCACCTCAGATAGTTGGGATCGTAAAATTATCAGGAATGGAAACTGGGCTTTTGTTGCAGTTCCCCCCACTTCTGCCCCCCTTTTTAGCTACTAAATGCTGATTTTTGACTTTGACATTGCACTGAGGCCTGCTAACCAGACCTTAGTGTCAGTATTTCTCCCCTAAAACAGGGTAAAGTCTAATTGTGATACAAATGGCTAAGGACTTTAGCATCCTTGTAAGTCTCTAGTAAATGGTACTTCAGGTACCTAGGGCAGAGGTACTAAAGAGGGTCCCTGAGGGCTGCAGCATGTCTTTGCCACCCTAAGTGACCCACATATAATTTCCACACAGACTGCCAGTGCAGGCTGCATGACATGGTGCAAATAATGAGTGAAAATATGACATAACACGTTCCTGTATGACTTGCCAAAGTCACTGTATCTAATATATTTGAGACACCCCTACAGCACACCTTTGAGGAACAAGGCAGGGTGCATTTTATTTTATGTGAGCATATATCTGCATGAGCAGATATGCCCCTGTGATGTCCAGTTCTATTACTAGATATTGCAAGAAAGCAGAGAAGCCACTGAAGATATGTAATGGGCACAGGTCTGAACAAGTTCCCCAGCTACAAATGGCTTACATGAAACGTATGGTGTTTGGTACCAAACACCTCCCATTAATAAACCCACACTGATTACAGTGATGGATTTATTAATACATGCACCCAGAGGGTACCTTAGAGGTACCCCCTGAAACCTGCCAGTCCCCTAGTGTGCTAGCTGACTGGTTCAGTCTGCCTTCTGCCACAAATTAGTTTCTGAACCCCATGGGTGGGAGCCTTCTCTCTCAGGAGGTCAGGAACAATGCATGCTCTGTAGAGAGGTGTGATCACCGTCTTCACCAGGAAGGCTGTTAAAATTAGCATTTGAAGGTGGGTGTTTCAATGATCCCACCACATTTTGGTATACAAGTCTGGCTTCTCTCACAGGAGAGGATGCTACCCCCCTGCCCAGAAGCCACCTGGTACCAGGACAGATGGGAAAATTAGCTATGCAGGAGGCGTGTTGCATTGCCTGGCTGGACACACCTCTAGGGTGACACAGTCTGAAGTGAACACGATTTTAGAACTTCCGGCATATTGTGTGTGGTGGAATTAGTAATTCTGGGATAGGGTGATGCCCTCTTCCCACAGGATGCGATCAAAAAACAATAAAAACTTTATTCAGCCACATTATGGTCATTAAAGTACATTTACACAAAGAGAAGACCAATAAAACTATACAGAAGCAGGTCATATAGGTAGTGACCCCAGGGATAAGTAGACCATTGGCTACTCCCCTTTATGCCCCTAAATTGAGTATTTTGGGTACCCCATGATACCAGGACTTCAGATTTTGATGGATCATGAGAAGGAGTGGACAAAGAAGAGTCCTGTCACGAGAACTGAGGAGCAATGACTGACTTGACACCAACTCTGACAGCCTGACTGGTGCCCCCAACAATCGTGGAAGAAGCATACTTAACCTGCCACTGTGCAGTCTCTAAGATACCTGGAGGGCTACCCGTTCTTTACTGATCGCCTGAAGAAACTCCCTTGGAGTAGAGGAGCTACTCTCCTGCACCCGCAGGCACCAAAGATGCAAAGTACAGTCCACCAAGTTGCTGCCCCCCGCCAGCCTGATGCAGAAGCTCCCCAGGAGAAGGACCCTGTGCTCCTGAAGGTCAGATTTGTCACCCCATGAGTTGGGGCGACACCAGGACCATCTGGAGCCGCACAGGACCAATACCTGGGTACCAGACCCCTTACAGTAGCCAAGGCTTGTTGTGTCCAGACCAGACACCAACTCTGAGGAAGACTGATCTGCACATCAAGGAACTTCAGGGATAGTGTTCCCACATCCTGGGTGGCCCAGCTGTCCTGTTTTCACCTCCTGCAGAAGACAAAGAAGTGAATCTCTGACCGTCACCACCTGATGCTTCAAAGCAGCTATGCACCCGTGCTCCTCAGCCGGAGTCCATGGGAGGTGACAGTGCCAAAGGGGTCCCCAGACCCACAAGAGCTAAGCCTTCTCTTGGGTTTTCCCATACTGAACTGCCAGTCTCTGCCTGCAGTGTCTTTCTGCAGGCCCCCTCAAACCGCTAAAAACTCTTCCACTGGAATCCAATCTCAAAAGACCTCACTGCACCCGAGCCCCACAGTCCGAGGAGAAGTGGACCAAGGGTGTTCTTTGTGCCTGAGAATCTCAAGCATTGAGTGTCCTGTGGGTTCCCCTGGACTGGTCCCCCAGTCCCAGCTTGCAGCCTCTTTTTCACCAGCCTGTTCTCCGATTTAAGTGAATGGGACACCTGATGCCGTGACACACCTCTGCATCTGGACGCCCCAGAGTCTCCTGAGGTGAACTGTTGGTGTAGCCTTGGACCTTGCCCTATACTCACCTTAAGTCCAGAAGAACAGTCCTGTGAGCCTCTGACAAGTGCCCAAATGCAATACATGTTATTCCTCCATAGGATAACAATACAGATCCAAAAAATGCAGTGTCCACTTTGGAAAACTGTAAAAATTAATTTCCCGAAAAAGTTCTTACCCGATTCCGATGAACTTTGTATCTAAATTTATATAAAAGTATGTTATTTTTATAAATTGGTATCAGATTTCTGTAAGTGGGGTCTCACTTACTGACTTTGTGTTTGTAATAAATGCTTGGCACCCTCTGAGATGCCTAAGTGCTTGCCCACACTACCACAAAGGAGAGCCCATGGGGTGTCATTTGTGCCTCTGTAATTCCTTTGGGGTTTGGCTGGACTCTGTACACAGTGTACCTCTTTTTGGTTTCACTATATAAAGAGTCATCTTCCTACAGAAACCTAATATGATTGACCTCCCCTTTCCAGATTTCTGGTCTCTGGGAGACTCGTGTCCAAAGTGGTGAGATAAAAGGGCTACCACTGCTCAAGCAATCCCAAAAACCTGCATTACCGCGACCTCTGGCTCCGCCAATGTTAGCCTATGGCACAAAATGCACCTTGGAAACAGGGCCAAATTACCCTTTCCCCTCCACCTACAACCAAACTGCTATTTTCCCCCAAAGCTAGACCTTCCCAACATTGCTCTCAAACCCCTAAACCCATTCCCAAATCCCTACAACACCCCAAATTACCATCCCAAAAATGTGCATTACCACGAGCTCCAAGAGGCCTAAAATCCCGTCAAAATGCACTCTGAAACTAGGCCCAAAACACCCCTTCCCCTCCATGGATTTTCTTCAAACCACTTGCAATCAAAACTAGACCTTCCCAACTCTGATCCCAGCTAAGCAAATCCACTCGGAACCACCTGCAACACCCTACAATTGCACCCCAAAAACATGCAAAACTTACATTTAACATGGGCCCCTATGCCAGCGGTTTCCCTTCCTCCACATTGCCTAAAAACACCCTTCCCTTCAATCGATTCCTCCCAAAATTCCTGCTCACCAATTCTACCCCCCTACCACTCACAGAAGCCCCGTTCCCCTGGCATCAAAGAAGGCAGTGATATCTGCCCCTCCCTGCAGGAACAGGGAAAGGGGTGTACTCCATAATCTTTCTGGATTCAAGATCTTAGAGGATACAGAATGGCAATTTCTCTCAAGCAAGTGAATCAGTGGGTTAAGGGGATTTATTTAAAAATTGAGAGATTGCAAAGAATTATGTACTTGACTCAAACAGGACACTTTATGGTTACCATAAATCTGAGAAATGCTTACTTTCATATTCGTAAGCTGTCCCCAACTTAAGCTAAGATTTTGAGTCCAGGGAAGGCATTATCAGTTCCAAGTCCTTACCTTCAGTCTGCGACCTGTCCCAAGTATCTTTACAAAAATGCTGGCTTCTAGATGTTCCAACAAAGTCCAAAGGTTTGGAATGCCTGGAAACAGTATGCAAATTCTTGTAGGATCGTGGGTTTCTAATCAATGAGCCAAAATGTTTGTCTTACCAATGCAAGTGACTCCTAAATCCTATCCTACTTGCTCCATGGGAGAGTGGAGGTGGAAGGACCTACTTTGACTTTTGTCTGGCTTCAGTGCTTCCAGGCGTTCTTCCCAGAGGCGTCCTCTCAGTCTCCCCGTCGATTTAGGAGTCACTTGCATTGGTACTACACCATGAGGGGAGCTCTAAGCCCACAGCTCCCTCCACTTTAGAGGAAGGTTCTTTCCCCTTTTTACACTAGGTGTGAGAAGGTGAGCACTTGGGTAGTAACCTCCCCTTTGGTCCTGAAGTATGCTACGTACCCTTCGGGGACACGAATGCAGAAACATGTCGACCACACTTCAAACGGTGAAGGGAGAATAATGTCCCACATCACCGGTCACTTCTTTTAATTACCGTACATTTGTTCCCTGAATAAATATTGTGTATGGACAAATGTAATGGTTTTTAAGTCACTTATCACTTCCCCACGGCCATCACTTAGCTTTAGAAGTGCATCCCTATCTTCAGGTGCATGCCCGCCCTCTATCAAACCAAGTTTTTAGAGGGTGAGGACAGCTGATGATGAAGCATGACACCGGGCGGTGTGTGAGGCGAGTCAGACACCGGGCAGTGTGTGAGGCCAGTCCGTTACTTTTTATGAGATGCCCCCACTGGCACAGCATCTCTTTCTAACTCTGTAGGTAACTGTAGGAAAGCACTCTAGGGGCAGCCTAAGTTTGTGTTTCATAGTAGAGTGGAGGTTGGCTTGCTCCTAAGCCCTGTCCCTCTAGTTCCCACCCTTAGCAAGCGCTTAGGTTAGTGTGTGTGGAGGACAGACATGGACATTGCCTTTTTTTCGGAAACTAGAGCATTCTGCATTTACCAGTTGTTTGGAAGTCTCGAGCTCCAGCAAGGCTTGGGTTGAGAGTAAAAGGCCACATGACTGCCTGTATGTTTACAGTACCATGGACTGTGGTGCGTATGTTACCTCCTTTAAATCACACAATTACCTCCTGCAAGCCCAGCTCCCAGATGATTCCAGTCTCTAATTAAATCAGGAAAGCTTTAATGTGATTGGTGAATCTGAAGAACCTCCGCAAAGGGCTTCCACTGCATCTCAAAACTCCAAGGACAATTACAACACATATCTATATTGTGGGCTGGGGAGATACTGTGTCGGGCAAGACTAATCATGGCACTGGATAGCAAGGGAGAGGCATCAGCCTTTGAATAGGAAGGAGTTTGTCATAGTGTTCATGACCTTGAAGCTGTTTGACAAATTCCCTATGCAATCACCATGTTTTATTAGGATCAGAGATTGTGGTAACAATTGGGTCCCCCCAGTGGGGTATGAGGTCCAACTCTGGGATTATTATGTCTGAGACTGGGATCCTAGTGGAGCACTACCTTTTGTTCCTGAAGGTAGTACATATCAGGGGACTAGTGAATGTGTTGGAAGACACATTGAGCAGAAAGTTACCATCCTCCCAAGGTCTGACCATGTCTTGTGTAATTTTTCAGGAGATCTGCAGAAGAATTGGAACTCCAGTAACAGATCTCTTTGCCACAAAGTTCAGTGCTAAGGTTCCCAAGGTTTGTGCCAGGAATATAGTGAAGGGAGCCTGTGGAGTGGATCCCTTTTCAGTACAATGGCCTCCAGTTGTTTTATATACATTCTATAATTCCTTGAGATTTCCAAGGTATTGTACAGTGTTCTGAAGGAAGTAAATGATGATTATTCTGGTTCAGTTCTGGCCGAGGAGGCCATGGTTGATCTGATGAAGTCCAATTTAGTAATGTCTTTTGGAGGATTCCTCTTCTTCTATCTCCGCTGTCATCCAGAATGGTTCTCCTGCCAGAAAGGCTAGCAGCTTTACTGGTCTGCAAGTAGAAAGGAGGGGTTTACAGCAGAAGGGTTTGCCCATTCATCTAGCTAAGTATATTACAAATTCTAGGACCCTTCCAATTTAAAATCCTACACTAAACACTGGAAGGTTTTTCAGTCTTAGTGTAATTTGATTTCCTTACGGTGTTGTGTATTGGAGAGTTTACACTTTTTAGGGAATGGTTGTAATCTAAAGATTTCCTTTTCAACTCTTACAACTCAGTGGGCAGTGCCTTTCAGGGGACCTTATGGTTCTTTCCATTAGCATTTAGATTGTGCAGAGGTTTTTCTTTATCAAGGCCTTTGGTTCAGCCACTGGACCTTCCTTTGGTATTGAGAGATCTGCAGGGCCATACCTTTGAGCCATTGGGGTCAGTTGATATTAAATTCCATACAATGAAGACAGTGTTTTTGCCATCCCTCCGCCAAGAAGAAAGGGAGAACAGTTGAGTTATTTCTTGTGTAGATCCTGTCACTTTTTCTGGGAACGTAGCTGTAATGAAACCAGATCCTACTTTTGTACCGAAAGGTGGTGCTACCTTTTACAAATCTTAGGAAGTAGTTCTTCGCAGGTTTTTGAATGCCCTTCTACCGCTGAGGAAGCTGCAAATTAGGGGTTCTCCCATATAACCCGAACCACCTGGGGTATACACAAATAAATAAAGAAGTAATGCACAAAGGGGCTGATCATACATACCACAATCAAATTGATTGCAAAAGGACACTTAACCCTTAGTGTAACATGAGCTAATCAAGCAAAAGCATTTAATGCGCACATTTTAGTGTTGCCATCATCTGTCATATCCATTAAGACTCCGTAATCCATGAGTCCGACTCAATATTACAATAAACACAAAAGCACATACTCTATGTCCACATGATTCACCAGCAAGTCCATTTTCTTTTCTCCCCTCTAGTGATTTATGTTATGGGTGTCCAAAAATTAAGTCCATGCAAATGTCCACCACAGAGGTAGCCAAATAGGAGAATCCAAATCCAATGTCCTTTATTTGTTTATCCTCCTTTTGCCTCCACTTGGGCAGATAACTTAATCTGTAATGGACTCCTCTAAATATAGTCAATGTGTTTCAGCCTAGTTCCATTCAAGACCGCTTCAGGACGGAATAGAAAAGACAAGAGGCAATTTGTCTATAACAAAGTGTTAAAAACAGTAAAATCAAGACTAATTACTTGGGACATAACGAATTGGCTACACGCTCCCCATCATCGAGATTTCAGGAGGAACCAAAATCCATGCTGAGAAGTTAAAAGATTTTTAAAAAGTTACACAAATTAAGACCGCCATGTGTTGTCAAATGAAAGTACCTTGAGGTTTTCAAAAACTTACAAACCTCATGCTTTGACATCACAGATATCTGAATACCTTCTTTTACATTTTTTTACTCGCCCTCTCCACCAACTCGTTAGAAGTTGGCACATTAAGAGAGATTTTCAAGTGTATTATATCCTGACGTTTCAAAAATGTGCACATACAATCCGAAGGAAAATATGAACATTATCCTTTACTATTTTCTTTGGTGCGCCTTCCAACACCAACACATTCTTCAAGAACGTGATTGCAGCATCAGTGCCAGGAAAAGCAACAAAGAAATAGTACATCCACTTTGAGTAATAATCAATTAAGAAATTTACATTTTGTGTTGCTTAGTGAAATCAAATATGGTCCTGAAAAATCCAATCCCACTTTATCCCATGGAACATCAGGAAATGTGGCTGGGTGCAATGGCGTTTCATTGTCTATCCAATGATTGTCAGAAAGACATTTAGCACATTTCTCAATGAAAAACTTAACTTGGTTATCCATAGAAGGCCATCAAAAAAATTGTTTCAATCTTTTACATGTCTTGTTGATACCCAAATGGCCATGGTGAGCTAGGGAAATTATCTCCTTTAATGAACTCTCAGGTGGTTCAAATAGCTCACCTCTCATGATCATATCGCTGGAAATAGACAAATCTTCCGAAACTTGAAACAATATTTTAAAATCACCTGATAAACACCTACTTTTAGGCCACCAATTGTATATTAATTGTTTGACTTTTTGCAAATTTCCATTGTGCAAACATGCCTCCATCCATTCTTTTTCTGTAATCTTACTTGCACACTCACTCATAGTATCCACTACAGCAACAATACGTTCTGTGCCATCACTAAAATCTTCCATATCTGTATCATCCAGTGGCATATGTGACACACAATCAACCCAAAAGTTCTTGCACCAAGTCAAATGTTTCACCACAGAATTGTATTGCTGGAGCTTCAACATCCGTCTCACTAACCTGGCAGACACATTGCTCTTTCTACAGCCACTCAAAATATGAAAAAAAGGTTTATGGTCAGTAAAAAGGTAAAATTCACAATCACGTACATACATACATACATACATTCTGAACTTGTGCACAGCCTATGTACAAGCCAGTGCCTCCAGCTCTGTAGCGCTGTAATGCCTGTCACTCTGCCTCAATTTTCTAGAGGCAAAAGCCACAGTGTGCTCCTTGCCTGTCACCCATTGATTAAGAACAGCTCCTAAACACATCAGACTTGCATCATGCACTTCCATCCTTCTTGAAATGCTATTAAGGCTGGTGCTTCTTCAATTAAATGTTTAACTTTACCAAAGGCTGAATCCAATTCACTAGACCACAAGGTCTTCTCACCTTATCTCAGTGAAACTCTCAACAACTCCACCATCTGTGCATATCCTCGCACAAAGCAAGCATAATACTCCGCCATGCTAAAAAATGAAAGAAGGTAATCTCTATCTTTAGGCAGAGCTGCCTTCTTGATGACTTCAATTAAGCGAAACGTAGTTTTAATATCGGGTGAATAAATCGTATGATCCAAATAATCTAACTCTTGTATACCAAATTTGTATTTACTGCACCTGATGGTCATGCCAGTTTGTAATACAATAGTCAGCACCTTCCTTAAAATCTGTTTATTATCTTCCATGCTCTCTGCCGAATTTAGAATGTTATCTTTTTAGGCCTTCACACCTTCAGGTCTCCAAATCGTCCATCAATTGCTGGAAAATGCTGGCTGTGGAAGTAAGCCCAAATGGCAGCCTTCAACACTTGTAAGCACCAATGGTGTAATAAATGTTGTCAGTTGTTGTGACTCAGATGTCCGAGCAATCTAAAAAGCAATCTTAGATCAATGATTAAAAAATATTTAGCTCCTCGTATATTGGCTAGTAACTCATGTACTTTAGGAAGAGGAGGGCAACCAACAAGTATGTTCTTATTAAGAGTGTGAAGGTCCAGGCACAACCCAATCTCACCTGATTTCTTGCATGCTACTACCACAGGAGACACCTACTGTGATGAATCACATACAGACACATTGCTCTTTCTACTGCCACTCAAAATATGAAAAAAAGGTTTATGGTCAGTAAAAAGGTAAAATTTACAATCACATACATACATACATACTGAACTTGTGCACAACCTAGGTACAAGCCAGTGCCTCCAGCTCAATAGCGCTGTAATGCCTGTCACTCTGCCTCAATTTTCTAGAGGCAAAAGCCACTGTTTGCTCCTTGCCTGTCACCCATTGATTAAGAACAGCCACTAAGCACATCAGACTTGCATCATGAACTTCCATCCTTCTTGAAATGCTGTAAAGGCTGGTGCTTATTCAATGAAATGTTTAACTTTACCAAAGGCTGAATCCAATTCACTAGACCACAAGG
The DNA here is from genome assembly GCF_964204655.1 of Triturus cristatus. Taxonomy (NCBI): domain Eukaryota; kingdom Metazoa; phylum Chordata; class Amphibia; order Caudata; family Salamandridae; genus Triturus; species Triturus cristatus. The sequence goes on from NC_140590.1 coordinate 438,589,973, forward strand.
TCTTCTCACCTTATCTCAGTGAAACTCTCAACAACTCCACCATCTGTGCATATCCTCGCACAAAGCAAGCATAATACTCCGCCATGCTAAAAGATGAAAGAAGATCATCTCTATCTTTGGGAGTAGCTGCCTTCTTGATGACTTCAATTAAGCAAAATGTAGTTTTAATATCGGGTGAAGAAATCGTATGATCCAAATCTAACTCTTGTATACCAAATTTGTACTTACTGCACCTGATGGTCATGCCAGTTTGTAATACAATAGACAGCACCTTCCTTAAAATCTGTTTATTATCTTCCGTGCTTTCTGCAGAATTTAGAATGTTATCTTTTTAGACCTTCACACCTTCAGGTCTCCAAATCGTCTATCAATTGCTGGAAAACGCTGGCTGAGGAAGTAAGCCCAAATGGCTGCCTTCAACACTTGTAAGCACCAATGGTGTAATAAATGTTGTCAGTTGTTGTGACTCAGATGTCCGAGCAATCTGAAAAGCAATCATAGATCAATGATTAAAAAACATTTAGCTCCTCGTATATTGGCTAGCAACTCATGTACTTTATGAAGAGGAGGGTAACGGACAAGTATGAAGGTCCAGGCGCAACCCAATCTCACCTGATTTCTTGCATGCTAAAACCACAGGAGACACCTACTTTGATGAATCACATACTTCAATAATCACTCCAGAACACACATTTTTTTATAACTTGCTTAAGTTAATCTCTAATGCTATGTGGCACTGTACTACCTTTGTGTGCTATAGGTTGTACCTGCAGTTTGAGTTTGATGTGATGCTAAAACTCTCTAACCATTCCTACTTGTTCACAGAAGAAATAGAATATTTTCAATCGTAGTGCCACAAGAATTACCAGATAAATATGCTAAAGGCATGTCTCCACAGGATTCTCAGCACCTGGTATAAGATGCAAACCCATTTATGCCAAAACCAAACACCCAATGATATTCTTGCCCTTAAATGCAACATACATTTTCATAGTTGTAACTCTTCCCAAACATTCCTATTTTGACATAAAATAGGCCAGCATGTCAATTTCTTTTTAGCCAAATGTTTTTGGGTTGACATTTGTTGGCAAAATTGTTACAACCTTTTATGATAATTGGAAAGATAAAGTATCTCTTAGAATAGTGATCAGGAAACCTGAATCTGCCATAACCTGCAAAGAGATATCATCAATAAGAGCTTCACATAAAAGTCCTTGTACAGACCCTGAACTTGTTCTGGAATTGCATTCAATAGTTGACAACACATTACTGGGTTTTTCCTTACAAGTCTCCTCTGTTACGTCTACACCACTGATCTTTACAACATTCTGTTTGCTTCTACATGCAGCTTAAATTGGCCAGGCTTTTTTTTAACATAAGATGCAATGTTTCCCAACAGCTAAACATGTGGGATTACTGCTAGAAACGGCTCTTAGATCTGAACAAAAAACAAGCATCAGTCGGCTTCTTTGCAGCAATGTTCCTACCTTTGCCACGTGTAGTAATTAAACATACAGGATCACAGTCATGCCCGTATTTAGCGGTGACAATAGTGCTGACGAAATCTTCTGGAGTTCATTATTTAGAAAAAAACATGAATCGCTCTATGCCTTTAGCTAAGTTAATGTCTTCCTGCAGTGTTGGATTTCTACAATTAGGGGCTCATTATGATGTTGGGCGGAACCATCTTGGATTCGGGAACTGATCAACTCGTGGTTGGCGGTTTCGTCCGAGCGATTACGATGCAACCAAACACTGTTCGGTCGGAGTCCCATTGTTTCCTATGGGCACACGTGTTCTGACTGGCAACCCAGGCTCCTATGGGGAAATGGTGTGTGTGTGGAAAACCCTGCACCCTGTGGCAGGCACCCACAGTGCCAGCCACACAGTTTGGGGTTTTACAGGGGAGTCCCTTGGTACCCTCTATGCCCCCCACCAATGCCGCTGGATGAAGAGGGCCCTGCTATGGGCCCCCAAAGTCACTTTACAACAGCCTTTTCGTGTCATACAGGCCTACTCGTAATGACTGTTGAAAACAGACATCGTAATCGGTCGCTTGGAAGCGCTCTCTGTAGAGCTGCACAATGTGGTTCCGACCAACACGACTTCTCTAAGAGCTAGTCGGAACCGATTCAGAAAGACCGCAAGGTGTACAATCCGACTACGAACATCGTAATCGGTCGGGTAGATTGTAAACCGACCGAGTTGGTCGGAAGGGTTCCGATGAGGTCTAGGACATTCCAACTGTTGGGCAGAGGCTTTCCACCCGACATCGTAATGAGACCGTTAGTCTTTAATGACAAAACAAACTGGTCATAAATGTAAATTTCAACACTAATACCAAAATTGCAAGTTGCAGCTAAATCTCTTAATGCTGTGATGTAGTCTTCAACACTCTCCTCAAAGTGCTGCTCATGCTTGAAACAAATTATGCCTCACAAGCATGATACTTGGTTCATCTGAAAATTGTTTGCTTAACTTTTCAGTAGCTTTTGTGTAGCCATTCCATGCTACATCGCCTAACTCTCCCTATGGGGCAGATACAACTGGCTAATTATCAAAAACTTCTTGAAAAAGTTGCCTTAGACTGCCAATAATGCTTGTTTATGAGCAGGACTGTAGAATGTGGCATCTATAGCAACAAGATAATTTAACCATTACCTCCATTTGATTTTAGGGTTTCCAGGATGCAAAAGAAACAGCGGTGATTGCACAAAATGTTGAGAAGTTCTCATGCTGGGATTCTATATAACTTGCTGTTATTGTGAACGTTGTGCGAAGAGTGCCAGAGGAAAGATTGAGAGTATTTCTTCAAAGTTTAAGAGCTTTAGAGATAAATGAAGGGAAATAAATAAATCCACCAGCATGCAGAACATGAGTTTCAAAATAAATTTCTTGTAATTCGAAAATGCTTGCTGAACCCAGTATATTAATGATCTGTTTGTATAAATGCAACTTGTTGGTAAGGATCGCACAACCATCTACTTCTTTATGGGTCAAAATGGCTGCCATGGTGTGACGGAATGACGTGAGTGTCACCAATGTAAACACTTTGCGCACACATAACCCAGAAGAAGCTTCTTCGCTGCTTGATGTCCTCCGTGGTTCAGCTCACACAATGCAGCATCCTTCAATGTTTGGCCTTCACTCTGTGCTGCAAGTACTCCTGCCTAAAGTAGCTGGCTGTGCAAATGAAGCAGCATGTCTTGCACACAGCTCATGCCATATGCTCACGCTGGCATATGTTACAATAAAGGCACCAAACAAAATAGTTACCGATCAGCACTCAATAGCTTTTTTGTTGAAGAAGGTATTAGAAGCAATCCAGCATTGTAGAGATGAGGCGTAGGCAGGAGTGAGCAAAGGTAACGTCCATGAATTGTATACCACCATCCTCAAGGCGTAACAGTTGTCTGCTTAAAAAATCTGCTACTCTATACTTGACCCCTGGCCAGTATTCAACATCATAGTTGTAATCAAGCAACCTCACCAGTATCTCACTGATCCTGGGGGAAGCATTCTGCAGTCAACAATATTTTAGTAAGGGGCTTGTGATCCGTACATAGGAGAATGTGAAATCCCCGAACGTATAATCGGAAGTGATTGAGTACCCATGTCCATGCTAAAGTTTCACACTCGCTCACTGAATGAATATTTTTCTTCACCCGGCGCAAGTGAAGCAAAATCTACCACCCATTCATTACTCTCTTTGCTACGTTGCAACAAAACTGCCCCTAATCCTTTATTGCTGGCAACAGTTGTCACAATGATCTGGGCTGTGGGATCAAAACCATTCAGAAAAGGAGCTTTGCTGATATCCTTTTTGATGTTATCAAAAGACTCCTGGCATACTCTGGAGCACTCAAACCTCACTTTGTTTTTAAGGAGTTGGCGAATATGGTATGTTTTCTTTGAGAAATGTTTGATTCGTTTAGAATAATATTCACATCATCTCTCCCCTTGGGAATGGGCACATGTACAATCGCATAAACGATACCCTGTTTAGGTTTAATTTCCTCTATACTGATGCTATGTCCTAGATACACAACCTCCTTTTGAGCAAACTTGCATTTAAGTTCCACTGTCAATCCTTTCTGCCTTAAAATCTCTAGAACCCGTCTAAGTCTGGCATTGTGTTCTTCTTTATTGCTCTCCATGATCAAGGTATCATCCTAGAAACATTTTACGTCATCTACCCCTTCCAGAATATTAGTCATTAACATTTGAAATAGGAATAGTATCCCTGAGGTCAATGCATGGTCTGACCTTAACATTGGGATGTTTTACCACTACTAACCGAGAAACCCACTCAGCAGATTTCACAATTCGATGATGCCATCTGCAACCAACTTCTCAAATTCCCTGTGTACTTCATCCCTAATAGAGATAGGCAAAAATCTGACTTTATGTATACATGTTACAGCATTCTGTTTCATTTCAATGTTATGCTCAAAATGATTTAATTTTTCAACCTTGCCTGAAAAAACATCTGGAAGCCTCTTGCTTAATTCTGTACTGTTCTTATCCACATCATTAATTGAGAGTACAAGTCAGCGCTATTAGGATTCAGCATAATGCCTAGTTCACCCTGGTAACTCCAGCCGAGTACAGAAGGTCCTCTCTGTGTAACAAAAAGCTTACAATGTGCTTTTCTATTCTTACATTGGAATTCAGTTACATTGGGTTTGTCAAGGTGTGAACCTAGTACGTCAACAAAGTTATGTTTCCAAACCTCATCACCTACTATGGTGAAAGGTGACCAAGAATCAGTTACTACCTTAATTAAAACACCACCCATATTCACTTCACACGTTTTTTTTTTTAACCTTAACAAGGTTGACATCCAATATGTCATAGTGAATGCAACAATATTTAATTCACATTCGAGGATTCCGATTCATCTAATTCCACAGTTACCTTCGTTATCATCCTACACACACTGTACTTTTTTAGTGTAATTAGTATTTTTCATTGGGCACATTTTGGCAAAATGCCCACACATACCCCAAATGCCCACTTTTGATATTTAGCTGGACATTTTTTAGATTAGCCTAATGTTCACTTGAGCCACATCGGTAATTTTCTAGAACTCTGTTTATCACCTGTTGACTTCCAAGTGTGCTTTTTTTCATAAACTACATTTCTCACTTGGTGTACTTCAGTTATGCCTACCTTTGTTTTCTACCTTCTTGTTTCTGTTACCTCTTGACTTACTAATAAGCTTAACCTCATTAATGTCATCAAGCACTGCTTTAGCACACCTCCCACTAAGTTCTGCTTTCTTGACCAATGTCACCACCTCCTTTAAGGGAGGTTCGCCATTTACTCATAACTTGTCCTGTATGTTTGGATTGCTCGCATGCATAATTATTTGGTCACATAAAAATTCCTCTTATTAAATACCAAACCCGATTGTTAATGCCAACACTCTTAAGGCAGATATATTCATCCACACTTTCGTTTTTCCCTTGCTTACGTTGTAAACACTTGTATCCATCCACTACAACACTCAAAATCGGTGAAAAATGGGCGTCAAGGTCTTCTAATGCATGTGTAGAGACATCTTGCCTTAATGAGGTTTCTTCTCTAACGGATTATATGTTTTAAGACCACCTGGACCCAGGCAATATAACAGCACTTCTTTTCTTCTCAGGAATGAAATCCCCCTCTTCAAAGGTTTCCAAATAATTACAAAAATATTCCTTCCACTCCTTCCAAGGCATGCATGTTTCACCTTTAGATGGTAAAAATGGTTGTGGATTTGTCAAATTCATAAGATTCAGTGCACACATTTTTAAACCATAAATGTATGCCGGAAATACTACCCAGAATTCTATATAATTCTAAAATAAAAAGATTGTACCACAAACTAGCTGGGAACTCAGATCCTAATACATTGGGAAAAGTGAAGGAGAAAAAATATATATATGTATACTGCTAATGAGTCCCTATCTTTTTTTCTTTTTTAAATGAACACACTCTTAATCTACAGTGTATACCATTAAACTTTCTTAATAAAATCAGTAATAGATTTTTTATGCAAGTTTCCTGCATTGATCTGATTGCCAGCATTAATTTATGGTATTGTCACATCTCTTGTTTTCCTTTCAAAGTGTTCCCAGTTTTTTTCCTCAAAAGGGTTGTTAGACCTGGCACCTTGGTGTGGGTCTCCCTTCCATTTTTTTGCTGTGCCTCATGTGTTTTTCCTGGTGTTAGATGCTTTGGGCACTGTGCCACTGCTGTCCAGTGCCACAGTGCAAGTGCTCCCTATGGTAAATTGATGTATGAATTAGTGATTCCATGATTGGTTGGTTTGGGTTACCTGCCAGACCCTAGTACAGTGCACCAGGAGTGCCCAGGACTGGTAATCCAAATACTGCTGGTGGGCTTGCAGCACTGGTTGTGCCACCCACAGAAGCAGCCTGTAAAAGTGTGTCTAAGGCCTGCCATTGCAGAGCCTGCATGCAGTCTGGTACTGTCATGCTGATTGGGCATGTGCACCCACTTGCCAGTCCCTAAACCTTCCCTTTTCTTCATATCAATCAGACACCCCTATGGTAGGCCCAAGGGCAGGGTGCATTGTAAGTATTAGGTAGGACATGTCCTGGTGTGTGTGGCATGTTATAATAGTGAATTACAGCCATTTTCGTTTTTCACTATTGCAAGGCTGCCTGTTCTCCATAGGCCAGAATGGGCAGTTTGATTATTACATCTTATAATCCTAACTGACTCAGGGAACATGGTAGAAATTCAAATTTAGTATGCCTGAGCTCATAATGATAAAATACAACTTTTAGGATAGTTGGTTTTAACATCCTGTGTTTGAAAATACCACCTTTAGAAAGTTGGTATTTTCTTGTCTAACCACCCAAACCTGCCTCTGCTAGGCTGTGTATTCCTTGTCTGGAGTTTGAGTGACAGGGGCTGGGGGATTCTAGGAGACAGGGTGAATCAGTACAGGGCTGAATAGAGAGATCTGCATCTAGATGGGTGGGAGGAGTTGCACCTGGGACCTGTGCTTTCTCTCCACAATGCTGGCTCCACCTCCTGTGGTACGTCTGACGTCTCTGCCCTGCACTCTGAAAGGAAAGAAGGAGTCTTGTCAACAAAGTGCTCTAGGACTGACCAGAACTGGTTTGGACTAGGCAAGGGCCTCTCTGCCTTCAGAGAACAAAAGAGAAACTGGGTATAAATATTGGGACCCAAACCCAAGAACTTTAGATCACTTTGGGAAACAAGAAGAAACCTTTGCTGAGGAGTGGAACCAGAAGAAACTGAGGAGAGACTATCCCTAAGCTGAAATGCTGCTTGGGGGATTGGCCTGTAGTGGATGTCTGACTGCCAAAGAGAGGAGAAAGGACTTTGTGTGCACTTTTATTCAACTTGTGAAGGATCTCCAAGGGCTTCGAAAACATCTTGCCTCCTGCTGAAGTCTCAGGGCCAACCGACTTCACCCACCAGCTCCCCAAGAGTTCTTTTGAAGTGCCTGCAGTGTACTGGACTTTTTGAGGACTTGCGTGTCGCAAAGAGCTGGAAGCGCGACTTGAGAACAAGAAGCGTGTCACCGAACTGCCACTGCCGCTTCACAACACGAAGCACCTCGCATTGCCGGAGAAGAGGATCGACGTCACATCAGATGCCACCACATCACCGGAAAGCATGTCGCAGAAGAATCGTTGAGTCATCGCAGATCCACCGAAGTGCCTCGCATCGCCGGAGAAGAGGATCGACATCGCATCAGATGCCGACGCATCTCTGGGAAGCGTGTCGCAGGGCCTGTGGTGGCTCATCGCCGGAGAAGAGGATCGACGTCGCATCAGACACCGCCACATCACCGGGAAGAGTGTCGCAGGGCCTGTCACGGATCGCATTGTTGTGGAAGCAACTCGCATCGCCAGGGGAGAGGATCGACAATGCATCAGATGCCGCCGCATCACTGGGAAGCGTGTGGCAGGGCCTGTCGCGGCTCGCATCGTTAGGAAACATCTCGCATTGCCGGAGAAGAGGATCAACATCGCATCAGGCACTGCCGCATCACCAGGAAGTGTGTTGCATCAAGAAGAAAGCGCCATCTTTGTTTCTTTGCACCGGATCACCATCCTTGCAACACTTTCATTGCCCTGCATGTCGCATCTTAAGGTACATTGAACTCTGAGTGTCGCATTTACCATCTTAAGAGAACTAAGCTAAATTCTACAATTTTTAAGTAACAGTATTGTGGATTTGTGTTGTTTGTGGTCTTGTGATAAGTCTATATAAAGAATACTTATTTTTTATATAAAACTTGTGTGGTGTCCATCTGTAGTGTTGTCACTTGATTACTGTATATGTTCACAAATGCTTTACACACTGCCTCTGAGATAAGCCTGTCTGCTCGTGCCAAGCTACCATGGGGGTGAGCAGGAGTTATTTTAGGAGTGTACCCCCTTACCCTGACTAGACGCAAGGGTCCCTATTTGTCACAGGTACCTACCTATGCCAACTAGAGACCCCCAAATCTAACAAGGGTGATCCAGCGCAAACCCAATATTTTTGGACAGGGACGAGCATTCAATAATTTCATGTACTGTGGCACAGCCATCACAAATACTCACCATACTGAGTACCACCTTTTATGTTATCTAAAGCTTAGTATCTTTCTCCTTTTTGATGGCACTCATGTCTAACCTTTTCATCATTTCATAATATTCTTCATTTAATTCTTCAAGTTCAATCTCATCTATTTTTCTCTTTACTCTTTTCTTTTTATACTTTTTATCGAATGTAACTTTTCTTCTTTTCATGCATCTACAACATATATATGCTGTTATTATTACAAAAATTGTTATTGCTTTTGAAACCAGTGGTATTACTACCTTCTCTAAAAGACTCGCTCCAAACATTGTAAACCAATTTCTTACAGCTATAAAACTTTTTCCAACTCTTTCCCAGATACCGTCAACCTCCAGTTGGGATAAATCCTTGTGTAACTTTGTAATGTTTCTAATATATCCTTCTATCCCTTTACTTTTATCAGGGATATATGTACAGCAATGTTGAATTTTTAATGTTCCACAGACTCCACCCTCTTTTGCCAAAATAATATCAAGGACAAGTCTATTTTGCAAAACCATTGATCTGATTGCCACCATTTCTGTATAAGTCATAAAAAATCCACCCGCAGTATCGGTTGATAATTGATAAACTACTGTAGACAGCCTTAGAATTTTATGCGAATTTAGTATTACCCCAACTGATGGTATCAGTGCAGAAAATAAATCACCCACTATTTCAGTAAAACTTGCTCTCTTTCTGTGTGTTAGTCCTTGTTTTATTTCATTGACACTGTTATCCTTTAGGTTTAAATGATAAACCTTTGGAAACACAATTCCAAAGTAGCGACTCCCATACCATTGGGCAGGCAACCTATAATAGGCTTTTCTACCACATACATAGTATATCCCCGGGAAGGCAGGATCAGTTTCACCCTTTATTCCCCAACATCCTGTAATTTGAAAGGTATGTTCACATTCACTAGTGCCAATGAAATAATTATTGTAGTTAGTCCTTGATCTCAATAAACATAATTTCCCTCTCCTCGGCCAGTCTAAAGTCATTGCAGCATAAGGTTCACTCTTTTCATAATTTCCTTCCTTAAATGCCCAAGGTGGTTGTTGTGTTTTTTGTTCAACCGCTTTCTTCTGGAAACTCTCTCTTCTATGTTCTACCATATCCAAAAACAATCGTTCCTCATAATATAGTCCACATGTTAAGTTATTTTTATAAGCATGGTCTAAACCTAATGGCTCAGTCATATGAAAAAATTCACCCATATAACATGCATGTTTAGCACTTTCTACTTTGTTTAGTTTCTTTATTATTGGTACCTTTGAAAATACCAAATCTACATCTGTATACAGATACTCCAATTTACCTTCCATGTAAAATAGACTACTAAGGACACTACCTGAAACAGCATAAGTTAGAGAAAGGTGATAGTATGTTATTCCCTCAGAGACAGTAGATGCAAACATAACAATCACTCAAATTCATGGTGTTAGTATATTCATACAACAACTTAGTAAATACATTTAACGAAAAATCATTATCTGATTCCTGTTCTCCAGTAGTACTTATGGTCTGTTTAGCAACATCTTTCATTCTTTTATGAGACACTTCATTAGTATTATTTCTAATGTTATTCACATCAACAATTGGTATGACTACTATTAATAGGATCCATATAAGTGTTAGTAAGAAAATATTACAAAAGCAAAATTCGACACATCTAGATTTAAGTTTAGATTTTGGCTGTCCAGTCACTTCAGTTTTCGCCATTTTAGTATTCTACAAAAAAATGGAAAAGTCTAACAATCTCCTTTCGATAGGGCCTAGGAAAAAATGTAAATGAATGAATGAAATGGCTTTCATATAGCGCATGGCTACCCGGAAGCATCCCAGCGCTGAACAGTGGTTAGAAGCACAACATCCTAGGGGAAGAGCCAGGTCTTTAACTGTTTTCGGAAGGAGAGATGGTTGGGCTCCCTACGAAGGTCCAATGGGAGAGCGTTCCAAAGTCTGGCAGCGTTGTAAGAAAACAACCAGCCACCACTTCTGGCCTTCTTAATCCAGGGAACAACTGCTAAGTGGAGTTCATAGGAACGGAGTTTTCTGTTCGACCTGTAAGGGCAGATCATGACTTTATTAATGGAAGGTCCACTCCCTTCCAGAGACTTATGGGCGACGAAGAGAGTCTTGAAGTTAATTCTCTCCTGCACCGGGAGCCAGTGGAGGGAGCGTAACGCAGGCCTTGCAGAGCAACGATTCGGGGTCCCTGTCAGTAGTCTCGTCACACAATTTTGTATAACTTGCAGTTTAACGACCACTGATTTCGGTGCATCTAAATAGAGGGCAATGCCATAGCCTATCCTTGAGAGGATTAAAGCCTGGATCAGCAGTTCTTTTGCTTGACATGGTAGCAAGGGGAGGACTTTGAGGATGGTTCTAACTAGGCCATAACATGAGGCGGCCGTCTTCCTAGCCTGTACTTTGAAAGTGAGTTCCTGATCTAGCCAGACTCCCAAACTTTTTAATCTCAGTTTTTGGGGCTGGCACTGGGCCCATACACGGCGGCCACATTGTACTTGCTTTAAAATTTAGGGGGTTGCCGAGAATCATAAGCTCGGTTTTTTCGCCATTAGAAATGAACTTCTATCTAAAAATAAAAATGAAAAAATTAAAATATAAAACATACGGTGGTGTAATCCTACACCCAATGATGTTTCTTCTTTACCCCTTTTAGAATCTGCAAATGACTTGCTCTGACAAAATGTTAATCCACCGCAGACTGGAAAAGTTCTTTGTTAAGGTGGTCTCAAATTGCTCTCATCCTCATTCTCGGTACCGCTATTCTCATGTTTCTCATTTAGACCTAAAGTCTCAAACTCTTCAAGGATGACAATAGTCCATTCAGGGGCCTTGTATTTTCTACAGGGAATTATTGTTCTTTTTGATCTTCTCTTTGTGCCCTTTCCTAAATCTTCTTGTTCTGTCTGACTTGATATTTTGTTGCTTTGTTCGGGTCTGTTTCTTAATTTTCTTCTAATTATTCTGTAGTTCAGTCTTTTCACCCCACTTGGCCAGCAATCTCCCTTTCTAGGTTTCTTTGCCTGCACTATCATATCACCTTCTGTATTCTGTTAACTGCTTCTTTTGTTCAGTCTTATCTCTATCTGTCTCTCTTTGTTTTCTTGTGTTTCAGTCTCTGTTGGTTCAGTATTTGAGTCTGACTCACTAGCTAATTCTCCCTCTTCAAATTCTTCTTCAATCTTTTTCTCTTCTGAGACAGCATTTGGAATCTCTGATGTTTCTCTTTCTGCTTCAACAGCCTTTTCACCTTCTCCGGGTTCAACCCTCACCTTCTTCAGACTCAACAGCAGTTTCTTCTGTCCCAGTATCTGGTGCCCATTCTACTCAACTTGTGCTTGGCTGTTCATCGTCAAAATGTTCACTTGAATCTGTCACTCCAGATTCTTCAGCCTCACACACTTCAGCAACTGGTTGTGGATTTTTGTTTCTCAGTCGCTGTTCTTCAGGTCTTTCGATTGGACTTGGGACTAAACGAGTATGGCTCGCATGTATCCAATTTGGCAAACCAAAACACTTCACTGCTGTGGTTGTCACCAATACGATTTGGTAAGGGCCGCTCCAACGGGGTTCTAGGCACATTTTCCTCACATGCTTTTTCACTAGCTCCCACTCTCCAGGATTCAGATAGTGTGTTTGGTCACGCTGTGCCGGTGTGGCATATCCTCCAACCTGGCGGAACATAGAACGAACCAGGTCAGCCATTCCTCAGCAATAGTCCAGCACACAATCATCAGAGAGATTCATCAATTTATTTGGAGGAATGTATGCTTGTCTCATGGCGCTTCCCATTAACACTTCGTTGGGACTTAACCCTGTCTTTTTGTCAGGTATGCTTCTAAGACTCATTAGCACAAGGGGCAAAGCACCAGGTCATTTTAGTGTTGTGGATGCACACACCTTTCCTAATCAGGACTTTATGGTGCCATTAATGTGTTCAACAATACCAGAGACTTCAGGTCGGTAGGCACAATGTAACTTTTTGTTCAATTTGTAACCCAGCACAGATCATTCAAATTATTTCTTTATTAAAATGCAATTCTCTATCGGATTCCAAAGTGACTGGAAAACCAAATCTTGGCATCAATTCTCTCAACAACAATGTAGCAACAGTCAGACTGTTGTTTCTCTACTTTGGGTAGGCTTCCACCCAGCGAGAAAACAAACAAACAATGACTAAGACATACTTTAGTCCATTGCATGGAGGTAATTCGAGGAAATCGATCTGAAGTCTAGTGAAAGGTCCTCCTGCTTTCTCAATTACACCCCAACTTACCACCATCTTTCTTCCTGGGTTTTGTTTCTGACAAACAACACACCTTTGGCACAAACTGTCAGCTATCAACCTAAACTTGGGATTGTACCAGGACTGTTTGAACATTCTTACCATGGCATCCCGTCTAAGGTACGCAAGCTCATGGTACATCCTAGCCATGTGCGAAAGTAATGAATTTGGCAATACTGGTCTTTCATCATAACAGATCCATATCTCATCATTTTTTCTACAACCTGCTCTTTTCCATTCTTCCTTTTCCCTGACACTGACTTCTTGCTGCATTTGTCTCACCTCATCCCATGTCTCAAATGTGGTGGCGATTATATGGTAGGATTCGGTATTTCCTCTTTCAATAGATTGATTTATAGCTTGGGTATTTTGTGTACAGTAACGCGCTAATTGATCCGCGTATCTGTTACCCTTTGTCACATCATCCTCTCCCGATTGGTGTGCAGCACATTTTACTACTGCAGTTCTTTTTGGTAACTGTAAAGCTTCCAATAATTCCTTTACAGTTTTCCCATTCCGAATTGCTGACCCAGAGGAAGTCAGGAATCCTCTTTGCATCCACAGTTGACCAAAATCATGCACTACACCAAAGCCGTATTGGCTGTCAGTGTAAATTGTCACTTTTAGACCTTTTGCCAATTTATAAGATATAGTAAGAGCAAACAGCTCTGCAACCTGGGCAGATCTTATGCCTTTTAGACAAGACGCTTCCAGGGCTCCAGCCAGAGTACAGACAGAATCTCCAGCGCACAATTCACCTCGTTCATTCCTTAAACAAGACCCATCTACAAACAGTTTGCAATCAGACTCTTCCAGTGGTTCATCTGAAATATCTGGGCGGGGCTTGGTACAAAGCTTGGTCACTTCCAAACAATCATGTTCTGCTTCTTCTCTCACCTCTTCGCACCTCAAATTTGGTAACAATATGGCAGGGTTCACAGTAGTGCATCTTACCACTGTCACATTTTCAGCACCTAGGATTACTCTCTCATATATAGCCAACTATTGGTCATATGCTTTTTTAGTTTGATTGGTGTGCATTTCTTCTTTCTCTTTTCCGTAGCTAGCGCCGGGACACTTTCGAGTAGCTGTGCGCTGTATAAATTAAAGATAACATAACATAACATGTTGAGTTTGAGTACCAGTTAAAAGTATCTCAACAGAATGTGGTACATAGACTTTCACTGTGTAACACATCACAATCGATTCACACTGTTCCAAACTCAAACAAGTGGCAGCCACTGCTTTAAGCAACCTGGCAATGCGGCGGCCATTGAGGCCAGAGTAGCAGAAAAATATGCTACTGGACGCCTTGCCATTCCATGTTTCTGTGTTAAGACCGCAAGCGCACAACCATCTCTCTCACAACAGTATAATACAAATTCTTTAGAGTAATCTGGCATACCCAGAGCAGGCGCCTGGCAAAGACTGTTTCGCAGTCTATTCAAGGACTCCATACTTTCCTCATTCAACACAATTGGATCTTTCATATCTTTTCTTGTCAATTTTTGTAAAGGCTTTGCAATCAACAAGAATCCACATATCGACTGCCTACAATATCCAACCATTCCCAAAAACATTCTCACTTCTTTCTGATTCCGAGGTGGATACATCCTCTTGTTGCGGGGATTCTGCTCATGCACAGAACTATGCACAGGAAACCAGGACCTCAGTGAATTGTGGTGTACCAAAAAAACTCACCTCAGTACCCAGAACCCCTATCCGACTAGCATCAGTGTCTCATTCGTTCTCCGTATCATCTCAAAGCTACCAATGATTAGACAACCCAGAACAAGCGACTAAGAGTACTCTCAGGAATGGTGGGAATCAGAAACACCTTTTCGTTATTATTCTCATATCAGTCCACAACAAGAGTAATTAGTGACATGGAAAAGTTTAAAATGTTTATTTTTAACTACGTGCTCTAAGGTGCAGTACTTTGGCTAACATAAGCGACAAATGATTAGAAATAAAACCATCAGCATTGTTACAATTCCATAGAAAATGAAAGGAGAAATCATATTAAATATGATAGTGGAAAACAGGTCCTATAATGCCTTGTGAACCACCCTCCCTTGGCTAGTAAGCTAGTTTTATAAACTAATAGAAGGTCTCTAGTTTTGAATGGGGAACCTCAAAGATCAGCTTAGGTGAATCACATCACAGGATCAGCTCTGCTCTCTGTGTCTGGAAAGGGTTTCTTCAAGTGTCTGAATCATGCATGCAAATGCAATATTAAGGGCACCTGAGTTTCAGATATTTGCAGCTGTGTGCTTGTTGTGTCTAGAGCGTGGGCCGATCAACCTGAATTCATCAGCATACATTGTTATTTGACCTTGATGGTTTCTGCACACAGTGTTCAGACTAAGGTCGTGGTGCACGTCTAGGAATGTAAACAACAGACCGTTCTCATGTGAAGAAAAAGCAAGCAAGCAGTTTTACTTGTAATAACAGCTACTTGTAGTGTTGTGTTCAAAAGCAGCAAAGTGCCAAGATGCCGTTTAACTTCTAAAGCGCTTATGCTAACATAGCAATGTGTGCACATAAAACCCTGTCTCCACTACACGCCCCCTTGATCGGACCACGAACAGAATAGGGAAGCAATGTAGGAACGCAGAGTTCAAGTTCGAGTGAGACAGAACCAAGTCCATATATTGCCAATCCATATAATTGGTAGAGAAAGTTAAAAAGAATTGTTGGGAAAAGTAAAAAATTAAAACATCTCTTAGGGGCGGTATACAGCCCATTGTGGAGTAAAAAAGAAAAATTAGAAAATTTGCATTAGGACGTGCAGAAGATGGACAACTGCCAATTTAATCCATCAACGTGTAGGCACAATATGTTGTAACTGCCTCCAAGAGGAAGTCCTTGTAATGATCAGTAAATGAGTCTGCCATCCAGTCAAGTAAAGTAAACGAACATACATGTTCTTCGACAACCGGAGCCTCTAGCACCATCAGAGGGCAACTTGTGTGTTCTTCAAGATAACTTTGCATCAGGAAGTCATGGGCTGCAGCATATATATCCCAATTCCAGAGGATTCCGTGCGCCGCTCCACGGGCCATAATCCCGATGCCAGAACAGTCCAACTTATGAGCCACTAAGGGACTCATTAGTCGATCATAATCCGGGGCAGGAGATGCTGTGTTCGACAGGCACAAATCCAGATCCCATTCGAATGGACAATCTAGGCAATGGAAAACAGGTTGTATGAGAACCGGAAGGACAATCCATAGGCTACGCTCAAAGTGGCCAGTGGTAGTGTTCCATAGTATTCAAGCATCCGGTTGCGCAGTTGAAGCAGCTGGGGCAGGCTGTCGTGTGGCACAGATAGTGCAGCCATTGCGGAGCAAACAAATCAACAGCAGCACACCAGCAGTCAAGGCGAGAATTAACAGAAGCCCGCCGAAGACGCTAGAAAAACTAGAATTGAAAAATGCCGGTATCACACCAAATATTGTTTGAAACAATGTAACAAGGACGGAGCCCACAACTTTGAAAAAATGCACTAAGCCAGTTGTTGACGAGGCATTGAATATAGTGTGAATCAGAGCACCGTAATGAAGGGGGAGATCTGTATTCAAAAGAGCATGAACCTCAGTGCGTGTGTTAGCCACGTGAAGGACAAATTTTTCATGGGAGGAAGTCAGGGCGACTTCTTTTTGAGACCATAGAGCCCTTATTCTGCTCATCTTGTTGAACTCTGCTTTCAAGGTTTGTATGGACGGCCAGATGGATACATCCAGTCTCCCATGCGGGGGCGGGAAAAGTACATTCTTACAGCAGACTACTCGTTGTGAGACAATGTACGGAATCCCTACCAGCATCCCGCAGCATGCCTCATTGTTTAAAAGCAAATAACTACCGTTAGCTAATAACGTGAAAGTGGGTGTAATCGCTGGCACAGGATTTGCCTTCAAAATGCAAGCTAAATTCGGGGCATGAACATTGCAAGCGCCATGCAATTGGATGTTCCTACAGACTACTGAGTGATCAGGTGTGGACGTGCATTCCTCTCCTTTTAAATAAACCTCTTTACCCTCTCTCAGGCACCTGTATGTAAATGGGAGTGACCAAACTTCATGTAGAAAAGCGGTACCCAATGGTTTGTATCTGCCCAAGGCATAGTGTTTCATACATGAACTGAACTTAAACAAAGGAAAAGGTGTTGTGATTAACCCATGGATAAGCCACACAGCTGAGTTCGATTCGGCCACAGAGAATCCATAGGCTACGCTCAAAGTGGCCAGTGGTAGTGTTCCATAGTATTCAAGCATCCGGTTGCGCAGTTGAAGCAGCTGGGGCAGGCTGTCGTGTGGCACAGATAGTGCAGCCATTGCGGAGCAAACAAATCAACAGCAGCACACCACCAGTCAAGGCGAGAATTAACAGAAGCCCGCCGAAGACGCTGGAAAAAATAGAATTGAAAAATGCCGGTATCACACCAAATATTGTTTGAAACAATGTAACAAGGACGGAGCCCACAACTTTGAAAAAATGCACTAAGCCAGTTGTTGACGAGGCATTGAATATAGTGTGAATCAGAGCACCGTAATGAAGGGGGAGATCTGTATTCAAAAGAGCATGAACCTCAGTGCGTGTGTTAGCCACGTGAAGGACAAATGTTTCATGGGAGGAAGTCAGGGCGACTTCTTTTTGAGACCATAGAGCCCTTATTCTGCTCATCTTGTTGAACTCTGCTTTCAAGGTTTGTATGGACGGCCAGATGGATACATCCAGTCTCCCATGCGGGGGCGGGTAAAGTACATTCTTACAGCAGACTACTCGTTGTGAGACAATGTACGGAATCCCTACCAGCATCCCGCAGCATGCCTCATTGTTTAAAAGCAAATAACTACCGTTAGCTAATAACGTGAAAGTGGGTGTAATCGCTGGCACGGGATTTGCCTTCAAAATGCAAGCTAAATTCGGGGCATGAACATTGCAAGCGCCATGCAATTGGATGTTCCTACAGACTACTGAGTGATCAGGTGTGGACGTGCATTCCTCTCCTTTTAAATAAACCTCTTTACCCTCTCTCAGGCACCTGTATGTAAATGGGAGTGACCAAACTTCATGTAGAAAAGCGGTACCCAATGGTTTGTATCTGCCCAAGGCATAGTGTTTCATACATGAACTGAACTTAAACAAAGGAAAAGGTGTTGTGATTAACCCATGGAAAAGCCACACAGCTGAGTTCGATTCGGCCACAGAGAATGGTAAAGGTTCCAACTTTTCAATATGCAATAACGAGTATGTCGCATCCTTCATGGACATGCACTGTTGTTTATCAGTCAGATTAAACGGCAGGAATAAAGATGATGTGTTCATGTAGTCCCAGGGAACTTTCCCAGCCTTCAAGGTTTGTAAAGTCCATGCAAACTGCATTATAGAATGCAATTTCCAAACTTCGTTGTAAACAGCATACACCCATCTTTTGGACCTGCCACCCACAGGGCCCTTAACAAAATCATTCAAATCTACTTTATCATTTAATTTGGATAACTGAAGTTTAACAGATGCCAAGGTGGAGTGTTGCAGCCAGTTTTGACATAATTTACCTACGGAATAGGTAGTGACCGAATGGGAAGATTCAAATCTGGGGTCTACCCTAACCTGTGTATAACCAGGCAGCAGACCCAGAAAATGATGTTGACAGGAATCTGAACTTTTCTGCCATAATAACCATTCTTGAGGATCCAAGTTGGAAAAATTGAAGGATGTATTAGTAATGAATGACTGCAATTCATCAAGGGACAGATCTGTGTGATTATCCCATTTTGGATAAGCACCCAAATCCGGAATAGACGGGGAATTCATCTTTTTAGAAGTAGCCAATCCAAAGCAGGTGATTTGAAAAATAGTAGAATTCAAAAACAACAGGTGGTTAGGTACAAGGCATGCACGATGCAGTGCTTCTGCGCCTTGTACCTGCCAAGCTTTAGAATCCCAAACAGATTTAAGATCAATGGTATATTTTCACAGCTCATAGTCCCCTACTGCTAATTCATCCATAAAGGGCTTTGAATACAGTAATTTTGTGTGGGTCAGTCTAACTTTGGAAGCTGACTCAGCAGCCATTTTAAAATAAAAAGCTTCAGCTTTAGATACACTGAAATCAGAAAAATACCTAAATTTTTTCACAAGAGTTTTGGAGTTGCCTTCAATTGGTGCTGGGCAATGTTCCCATTGTGATTAATTAACAACCTTTCTAAATGTATTCGCTTTATGCAGGAAATGATTGCCATAGTGTTGGTAACAAAACAATTCTCCATAATTTGCTGTGTCTAAATACAAATCTTCAGCATCAAAGGCAGCATAATATTTCAAATCAGAAAAAAGAGCCTCGACGGCTTGGACATCTCAATCATCAGAGCGTATGCTTTGTTTCACAACATCCCCCATAGAAGCACGAAGTACATTGGGGATATTAATCACCTCTGTGGGACCATGAATTTGAAATTTTACAGCATCCCATACAATCCCATCTAACACAGGCCAGGCAGTAATATTAACAAAAGTCTGGTCTCTTTTCATAATGTGTGATGAGGACTGGGGTGCCAAAGTTCCATCAATTAATCTAATTGTAGATCTTTCGGTTAGATAGTGTTCATTTACTAGACGAAAAAATACTACCACAAATCCAATCGACATAAACAATAAAATAGATATGAGCACCAGCAAAAAGTAAGTCCAAAGGGGAATCAAAAAATGTCTTTTAAACCAAACAGCAAAAATAGAAATTTTCGATGGGGCATTCGAAGTGATAGAGTTAGTGTGAAATGAAAAAGGTGACTGGTCAACTACACTTGATTGTAAACCAGGCAACGACACATCTGTGGGATAAGTATACTCAGTATCTTCAACCGGACCACCAGCCGGTGGAGTCAATAAAGGATTCATAACTGTATGCATCTCGATGGCAACTTCAGGCCTGTTGGTATTTGTCGGAGCCAAAACAGAATTTCTCAGCATTGCCGGACAAGAGACTGGTGGAGTCATACTAAGAAGAATTGGCCACTTGTTGTAGTTTGACATTGTCAATGGAGATGTACCTGTTATCCTTGCGACCAGGAAGTGGAGGTAAAATGACTGTTCTTGTACCCTGCACGGCAAGCACTGGAACCGGTGCACAATAAGAGGGGCCGAACTCCTTCTTGTTCTCCACCTTCTCACGGACCAGGTCACCAACTGGAGGTAGCCAGCCAACTACCGGAATTTGAAGTGCAGCATCAGTTGTGTTGGGCAAGTGTTCCTTTGCAAGACTGTCTCGGGTCTCTTGTAGATTCTGTAATACAGCAGAATGATCATCTATGTCAAAGGGTGCGGCCGATGCCGCCATGTCTAGACCATCAAGGTCCGGGACAAACATCTTTATGCCAAAGAGCATTACGTATGGGGTCCGCCCACCCAGAGACCTTCTAGGGAGATTATTAAGTGCACGTTGAACGCTATACAAATGGTCCAACCAGTTTCTGCCAGTACCTAAAACCCTAGCTGTCAGGGATTGCTTTAAGTCACGGTTCATTTGCTCCACAACACTATTGCCCTCAGGCCGGTATGGAGCCGAAAATTTGACTTGGACCCCCAAAGATCTCATGGCATCCTTGTACGCCTTAGAGGCGAACGCTGCACCCTGGTCTGAATGGAGGGTACCACATGCAAAAATTCCCACAAAGACACGCAAATCCCTGATGACAGTTCGAGCATCAGCACTCCTTTGTGGCCAGACCCATAGAAAACGTGTGCACGAATCCACTGCAACTAAGATGTACTTATACGCAATATCAGAGAGGAGAAAGGACCGCAGTGATCTAAATAAACACACCCAAGTGGTTTATTAGATATGTACAACTGTGTTTGAGGTGGGCGCGCAGCAGTCGAAGTTTTAATCTGCTGGCAAATGGCACAATTAAGGACATAAGCAAGTGTTTGTTTATACAATCCGCACCCCCAGTAACGTTGTTGTAAGATATTAACAGTCGCTGAAACGCCGGCATGGGCAGAATCCATAGCTTCGTGAGCTGCTGTTATCAAGAAAAGTCTGCAGTCCGCGTTGGAAATCAATCTGTCACCAACGTCATTAATTCTCACATAGGGAACTTTATCAGGACTTAAATGATAAGAGTATTTAGAAGGGAACCCCCAAGGGTAATTATCACCCTTCTCTGTTGCTGCAATAGCTGCCAAAATGTCATCATCAATCTTACTTTTGGATCTTGTAACTGCTGCTACTAGATATGTTGCCACTGCTGTTTTTGCTGCTTCATCAGCTAAACTGTTGCCAACAGCGTGGACACCCACGCGCTGGTGACCAAGAGTATGAATTACATTCACGAGGGGCAGACGTTGTTTAAGTTCTGCGACTCGAACCCAAAGCATTTTATGTTTGATTGTGCTACCTTTTGGAATCACGCTACTCATTCTGAGAACAAAATAATAAATTGTCGTTGTATGACTGAACACAGTAAAAAGAGTAACTCACTATAAGAGTAGTCACTCGAGGATCAGCAAACTCCAGTGCAAGCACCAGAGCACGAAGCTCTGCCAACTGAGCGGTACAATCACCCAATGTCTGCCTGTGCACGACATCAGACTTGAATTCACCATTCACGAAAGTACCAGCCACTATTGCGCAGGCCGCTGAATAAGCATGCTTAGATTCCGTCACCGGTTGTGCTAAACCGTCAGTGTAAATGATACAATGGTAATCCTCAAGCGGGCGCAAGGACAGAGGAGCTGGATGAACGAATTCATACTGCAAATACTCCTGAGTCTGCAGAAAGGCATCAAAGATGAAAGTGACATCTGGAGACGTCAAAGAAGTGTCCCATTGTATCCAACGCGGATGCAAAGCTTTAGAATTTGGTACTCTGGCTTTTGTCACTGCCTCTAGGGCAGGATACGGTGTGACAACCAACATGCGTTTCCCTTGTGACAGCGCTCTCTCTTTCAGAATCGCCATCTGCACTGCAGTCAAAATGTTTTCGACAGTGGAAAAGCGCATTTCAGCCGAGGTGAACAGGTGTGACTTGTAAGCAATAGGGACTGTGTCTCCCTCATTGAACGTTAAGTATGTGAAACCCACTGCGCCAGGCACAATTCTTATTACCAGGTTTGTGTGGTTATCACGCGTAAGTAAGTATTTAGAAACAAGAAGATCAGCCTGCAAAGACTGCAGGATAGCTGAATGTTCTGGAAGCCAGCTCGATTTGGAAAAAGTTGGTTGTACCAAGGCATATAGCGGCTTGATACCCTGGGCATAATCGGGAATGTAAGTACGCCCGAAATTTTAAAAAGTCAGCAAAGATTGTAGTTTTTTCAGAGTTGTGGGAGCGCGCAAACATGCGCATTTCTCCAGGAAGTAAGGTGCTAAACCTCTACCTTCATTGTTGAGTTCATAGCCCAAAAACAACACTGTAAACTCCGCAATGTGTGATTTTGCAAAGTTAAATTTGTAACCGAAGTCCGCGAACATAACAATGATGTGGTCAACGTGACAGAGATGCGGCCATAATTCATCGTCTGTGAGATGGATATCATCAACATACGAATCTGATAAGGGTCAATGCTCTCCAACAGAGAGACTACACGAGCGGCAAAGACACCTGGACTGTTTTTGTAGCCCATGGCTAATTTTTTTAACTGTTTCTGTTTGCCGCCAGAAGTAAAGGCTGTCCATTGACCAATAATAGAGGACAGGTTATGGCTGTAAAAGCCATTGGAGATGTCAAGTGTGGTTTTAAACCTTTTTCTCACGAGCCTATCAACAAGGGCAGAACTGTGGGTATTCTGTACCCCGCAAGTCTGACAATGAGAGTTCAAATGCCGATAATCCAAAACTAAGCGGTACGACCCATCAGGTTTGGTTACAGTAAAAAGAGGATTATTCATGGGTGACACGCATGTTTCAATTACACCTTGATATTCCAATTGATCAAGGATTCCTTCGCGGCACATGAGATATTGGGGTTGTGGCTGTGGCATAGACCATAACGAAATCTCATGGCTTGGTGATAATTTAACCCACCCAACCTGAGTACGGTACAACGCCGGAGCAAGCACCTATGCCCACTCTTCTGCAAAGTTCTGAGCTTGCTCCTTCGGTACAGTGTGCTCAAAAGATGGGAGGATTACCTCCTCCCCTCTGGGAGCGGCCAAAACGAAAGCTGGGTGCCAGTCCGCCTCTCCTAGCAAAATGTCATATGTAGAGGTCAGGTTTTCCCCAAATATCCTTTTTATGGTACATTGTATGTCACCTTCAATTAAAAGGACTATGTCATATAGTCTGTCAGGGGGAGCCAGTCTAGTGTCAGTTGTTTCGACAGTAATAAATGTGTCAGTTGCTGTCGCCTTCAGATATGGACGCAGTGCTTGCCGCACTATTGTAACCTCCGCTGCACTGTCTAGCAGCGTTAGTGCCCATGTCAGGTTCCAAAGCTGTGTTCTCACTATCTGTGGCATACCTCACTGTTAGTGCAGCAACCTTCTTTTTCTGAAACGGGGGTCGTTGACGTGCAAATTCTTCCTGCTTGCCTTTACCATCAGCCGGGCGGGGCTGCTCACGTCCTTGTGGGGCATCCGACCTTTGCCTCGTTCTCCTTCACCGGACTCTGAGACCGATGTTTCCTGTGAAGAACGAGGAGAACGTTGTTCAGGAACCTGAAATCTATCAGGAGACCTAATTCTAGTGCGATCACGCAATTCATAAGTGCGTTCAGTAGTCACATGTACCGGTGATGCGGGACGAGACACCGGTTTCTGTTGCTGCTTCCCCTGTTTCTTAGTTTTCCAATTTTGTTTAGGAAAAGCTGGACGGCCATCTTTAGTAGACTTAACCGTCTGAGTTTGCGGTTGCGCTGCTGTTTTAGCAAAAGGCTTAACGCCCAAACTGTTGTGGCAAATGGTTTTATATGCCTCCACAATAATCCTTGGTAACTGCCGGGGTTTATCGACATCGGCGACGAGGCGCAGCTCATTCGACACCTGAGATGTAACCGCGTCTCCCTTGACGTTAGCAAGGATGAGATCAGCAACTACGTCGAACACGCCGACAAGCCTCATTCCTAACTCGACCGCCGCCTCCGGTCCGTTCTCATCCTGAACACGCTTGAGCACGGAGGGCAGTACAGTCATAGATGGTGTGCCGAAGCACTTCGAGTAGACTGCTACAAACACTTTACCCCAGTTCTCACAATCCGTTACCTCTGGGACCAAGTCTTTCTGCAAACTAATGGTAAGGATCCTGTGTTTTTCCACAGGAGTAGAATTTGGAAATACCGCTTCCAGCTGGTCAAATTTCTCAGCAAGCCAATAAGGCATATCATCCTTATTCTGGGGGTGCTTGTCTATTACCCAATTAACCATGATGGGACTAATAGTGATCCCAGCCGGGCCAGCTGGTTGTGTCGCAACCCCAGGGTGCCCCCACCTAGATATTGCGAGAGACGTATTGCACTAAAACCCTATGCACCGCAATCAAGGCGGTGTGGAGTTGATGTAAGTCATCCAGTGGGGCTAGCAAATATCGTGGATGTGGTGTGAACCCAGCCAAGACTGGCAAAGTGGCCCCTGGAATAGACAAGGGACCTAACCGAACCGGTGTAATGGTCTGTGGGAGGGCACCATTGAACCAAATACGATGCAGCCAAGCAGAAATAGGAATCTCTTGCATCCTATATGGCGTGTAATTAGCTGGAACAGCCGTAGGAGTGTATGCGTGAAAAGTCTTATCATCCACATTCACCTCCGGAAAAGTAACCCAAGAGTAAAACAGCTCATAGGGGAACGATGCATCGGCACTCACTACAAAGATAATAGACATTCCATCGTCTGGCACCCCGAACTGCGTCGGAGCTGTGCGCGACTATGCGCTGCAATAGTGACTTCAGCCATAAGTACGCAGAGAAGAAAAACAATCTATATTAACCCGTAGCACAAAAAAAGGGTCAGTAATTGAAAAAGGAAACCTTTTTAATTGTCAAGCTTGAATGAACCTATAAGTCAACTATATAGGTAGGTTTAAACCGTCCCTCCCGTCAACCGGAAACAAGAGTCAGGGTGTTGTGGACAAATAAAAGCACTACCAAAGCGTCTCAATCATAAGACCAAAACGTTGGGCGCCATGTTGCGGGGATTCTGCTCATGCATATAACTATGCACAGGAAACCAGGACCTCATTGAATTGTGGTGTACCAAAAAACTCACCTCAGTACCCAGAACCCCTATCCGACTAGCATCAGTGTCTCATTCGTTCTCCGTATCATCTCAAAACTACCAATGATTAGACAACCCAGAACAAGCGACTTAGAGTACTCTCAGGAATGGTGGGAATCAGAAACACCTTTTCGTTATTATTCTCATATCAGTCCACAACAAGAGTAATCAGAGACACGGAAAAGTTTAACATGTTTATTTTTAACTACGTGCTCTAAGGTGCAGTACTTTGGCTAACAGAAGCAGACAAATGATTAGAAATAAAACCATCAGCATTGTTACAATTCCATAGAAAATGAAGGGAGAAATCATATTAAAAATGATAGTGGAAAACAGGTAAACTAGTTTTATAAACTAATCGAAGGTCTCTAGGTTTGAATGGGGAACCCCATACCTCAAAGATCAGCTTAGGTGAATCACATCACAGAATCAGCTCTGCTGTCTGTGTCTGGAAAGGTTTTCTCTAAGTGTCTGAATCATGCATGCAAATGCAATATTAAAGGCACCCGAGTTTCAGATATTGGCAGCTGTGTGCTTGTGTCTAGAGCGTGGGCCGATCAACCTGAATTCAACAGCATACATTCTTTTTTGACCTTGATGGCTTCTGCACACAGTGTTCAGACTAAGGTAGCGGTGCACGTCTAGGGATGTGAACAACAGACCATTCTCATGTGAAGAAAAAGCAAGCAAGCAGTTTTACTTGTAATAACAGCTACCTGTAGTGTCATGTGCAAAAGCAGCAAAGTGGCAAGATGGCGTTTAGCTTCTAAAGCGCTTATGCTAACATAGCAATGTGTGCATATAAAACCCTGTCTCCACTACACTCTTGATTATAGTGATTCTCTCTGGGGTCACTTTCCCTAGTCCCTTTTCAATCGTATGAACTAAGCACTGAACTTCCTGTCAACAGTACTGTAACTTTGATGGAGAGACTTTGTGTCCACCTTCAGCCATATGTTTCAACAAAGCAATGGAGTCGGTTAAACATGCTTCTCGAGTTTTGGATGCCAACAGTAAGTTATCAATGTATTGGATCAGAACAGAGTTCCAGGGCAATTTCAAAGTTTCCAAACATTTTTTCAAGATCTGATTAAAGATTGATGGACTTTCAGTATACCCTTGAGCAACTCGGCACCGTGCCAAAACACGATTTCCGAACCGGAAAGCAAACAAATATTGACTATCCGGATGGAAGGGGATGGAAAAGAATGCCTGAAACAAATCAATGACTGCATACCATTCAGCATCACAGGGGATCTGATACAGAATTACAGCAGGGTTTGGTACTATTGGGCAACATGGCACAACAATTTATTCACTTTTCTCAGGTCTTGAACTATTCTATATTTTCCATTAGGCTTTTTGATACCGGTAATCGGAGAGTTACAAGGACTGCTCAATATTTCTTTTAGGATACCTTGCTCAATCATCTGATCAATCACAGGCGCGACTACAGCAATTACCTCTGGACTCATCTTGTACTGGGCAGTATTGGGATACACTGCTCCATCCTTGACTATTACATGAATATGGTCCACATTACTCATTAAGGCAATTTCTTTTCCGGTAAAGTCTCACACATCTGAATTTGAATTTGAATTTGAATCGGATTTATAGAGCGCGTAGCTACCCGGGGGCGTCCCAGCGCTAATACTCAACCTGCCAGATCCAGGAGGGGGCTTGAGGGGGGGAATGGCCAGAATGTCAAGATACAGAAGAGAAGTCGTTTAAGGGAATAACCAGGTTTTGAATCGCCTACGGAAGGACAGCAGGTCAGTTTCCATTCGAATGGGGAGGGGAAGGGTGTTCCATAGCTTAGGGGCTTTGAATACGAAGAGACGGCCTCCCGAGCGTGCTCTTCTTATTCTAGGGACGCTGGCCAGGGAAAGGGTATTTGACCTCAACTGCCTAGTGGATTGATGGGGTTTGATGAGAGGTCTCAGTATGGGTGGGCCTGTACCGTGGAATATTTTGTGCGTGATACAGAGGGTTTTGAAGGCAATTCGTTCCTGGATTGGGAGCCAGTGTAGTGATTTAAGGGCAGGTTTCACAGAGCATCTGAGTTTTGTCCCAGAGAGGAGCCTGGTGGCTGCATTCTGGACGTGCTGCAATCTGTTGATGACTGAGGTTGGGGCACCTAGGTACAGGGCGTTTCCGTAGTCCAGTCTTGAGATGATCAGGCCTTGAATTAGGAGCTTCCTGGACTGAGGGGGGATTAGGGGTAGGATTTTCCTCGCTGTCCGCATAAGGCCGAAACAGGTGCCGGCGGTTTTCCTTGCTTGGACTTTGAAGTTAAGGTCTTGGTCCAGCCAAATGCCTAAGCTCTTGATTTCCTTTTTTGGGGTGGGAGGGTCCCCATACAGGGCGGCCAAGAGAGAGAAATGGGGAGTTGGCGTGGATCACCAAGTAGTAAGATCTCAGACTTCTCTCCGTTTAGTTTGAGGTGAGAGTCACACATCCATTTGGATATGTTCTGAAGGCAGGAGGCCAGGTTCTCCATGCAGTGGGCAGACTGATTTAGGGCGACGACTAGTTGTGTGTCATCGACGTACATGACTACCTTTATTCCAAAAGGTGACACGATGTCTTCAAGGGGGGACATATACACGTTGAAAAGTGTGGGGCTGAGGGAGGACCCCTGGAGGACCCCACACTGGAGGAGGAGTGCTCTGGAGTGTACATGTCCGTCAGCCACCTCGAAGGTCCTGTGTACCAAAAAGGATTTGAGCCAGGCCAGTGCGGTGCCGGTGACTTCTGCCCTGAAGAGATGGTGGACAAGGATGGTGTGGTCCACCGTATCAAAGGCAGCACTTAAGTCCAGGAGGATCACTGCCACTGTACCTCCTGTATCCAAGATGGTTATTGCTTCTTCGATCCCGGCTAGAAGGGCGGTGTCGGTGCCCTGCCCTGGTCTGAACCCTGTCTGGGAGTGACGGAGGAGATTGTTGGACTCTAGGAAGGTGGAGAGTTGCTGGTTAACAATTTTTTCAGCCACCTTGCTAATGCCTGGAAGGAGAGAGATTGGCCTAAAATTCGCCAGGTCAGAGGGGTCGAGGTGGGGTTTCTTCAAGAGGGCACGGACTATGGCTCTTTTCCAGTTAGTAGGAACAATACCTTGGGTAAGGGAGGCGTTAATAAGTTTGGTGAGTAGGGGAGATATCGTGGGGGCAACCAATTTTAGTTTATTCATGGGGGCTGGATCTGTAGGGGCTCCGCTCTTTACTGAGTTCAGGGTAGTAAGTAATGTCTCTGTGGATACTGGAGAAAAAGCGTCAAGGTGAGGGACGTCAGGGCGAGTGGGAGGGTGTAACGGGTCTAGAAGGGTGGTCTGGGAGGGGAGTGTTTTTAAAATGTTGGTGATTTTGGAGAAGAAAAACTCAGCTAATTGGTTACATCTGGAGCCTGAGAGATCGGTAGTGGGCAGAGGATCTGGAGCTTTGATTAAAGAACGGATGATCCGGTAAGTTTGGCTGCAGCTCGTATTTTACCTTCGTAATAGGTGGCTTGGGTATTTTTTAAGCAAGTTTTATAATGCTTCATCGCTGATTTGTATTCTCCTTTACTCTTTGTTTCCCAGTCTTTTCTCCAAAGGCGTTCGAGTTTTTTACAGCTCTTTCTTAGTTCGCGCAGCTCAGGTGTAAACCAGGGAGATTTAAATGTTTCCTTCTTACTGGGGAGCGATTTATTGGGAAGAACTGAATCGAGGGATTTAACGATCCAGGAACGGAATTGGTGGTTCGCCAAAGTTGGGTCTGGATCGAGAATAGGAGTGGAGGCTGATAATTTGCCGGTCCAGACTTCTATATCTAGTTTTGACCAAGGGCGGGATGGAGCCTGGGGGGGGGGATCTGGTTGGGGCTTCCGTGGAGATCAGATACTTGAAGGGGATCTGACCAGGGGATAGGGAGGGGCTCGGTTGCGGTCAGTTCGAGAACATTCGTGAAAATGGGGTCCAGGAGGTGGCCCTTGATGTGGGTAGGATGTTGGTTTTTCAAAGCAAGGTTAAGGGAAGTTAAGTCATCCTTAAGGTCTGCCGCTAATTTGTCTGACGGGTCGTCAAAGTGGACGTTGAGATCTCCTAGAACCGTGAAGTTGGGGGAAAGACAGGCTAGGGACGTGATAGTTTCCACTAAGGAGTTAACGAACTGACCTAGCGGTCCCGGCGGCCAGTAGACAAGGATGCTTGAGAGTGTTTTAAGCGGGGAGAGGTGGATCGAAAAGTGGATGTTTTCGCAATCCTGGATCGGGATGTCTTTAAAATGGCAGGACAGATGCGTTTTAAAGATGATGGCGGCTCCCCCCCTATCCCCGATGGTCTATCATGGTGTTTGATTAGATACCCCGGTTGCAGTATTTGGACTATGTCAGGGTCCGATGTTGTATTAATCCAAGTCTCTGTGAGGAACAGAACCTCGAGGTCTGTCTCTAGCAGGAGTAGGTTGATTTCTGCGCTATGTTTGGGGAGGGATCTACAGTTAAGTAGGGCCATCTTAGCCCAGAGCTTTTTGGGGGGGTGTGGGATTTCAGGCTGTAAGGGCAACGATGGCAGCTTGTTTGTTGGTCTGCTGGGGAGAGCGAGTGGAAGCATGGATCCGAAGTGGGGTTCCTGAGCTGGAGAAGGGTCTTTTGCGAGTAGCTAATTGGTGCTGGAGTGGAGGGTGCGGGAGTCCTGGGCCCTAGGCCCGGTCTGGCGCGGACGGGCGCAGACGGGCTTACTTTAGGCGCACCTTCGGCGCGCTGACGGCGCGCCTGCTGCGCTCGTCCGCTGCGCTTCCTGAGGGGTGTGGCCATTTGTACTGGGGATTGGCGGGAGGGGTGAGTACTAGTCTGCCGACCCACTCTTCGTCCAATATGGCAACCCCCCACCTGACACTAGCCCCAACTCGGCTGCGGCGGTGAGAGGTAAGCGTCAGGCGCTTGGAGACCAGTGCGGCATAAATCGCGGCAACAGGTATTAGTTAGGAGAGGTTCCTTCCCTACCAGGCACAGATTAAAAGTTTACAGAGGGTACTTTGTGCGTGGGGACCCGTGCGGCATAAATCGCAGCAGCGGGTATGTTTAAAAGTACATGAAACAGTACAATGGTCAATTACACTTTTACAATAATAACAAGTTTAAAATGAAGAGAGCTTCTCCGGCTTTCCGCCTCAGGGATTCAGTGCAAACAAGTGACACGCGATCGGAGCACGTGGACTCACAGTATCTTTCAATTCCTCTTGTAAATCTTTTTCAGTCAGCAATGAATATAATTCTTTTACTTCTGGCTCTCGTTGGACCATCAATAATTTGTATTCATCATCCTCATCAGGTGTCATTATTGCAACACCATCCGGTGTACAATAAATAGTGCAATTCATTTTGCACAACAAATCCCTGCCCCAGAGATTCACTGGACTAGTATCAGACAGTACAAACCGATGCATCTCTTTGAAATTTCCAATGTGAACTTCTATTTGGGCTGTAGCAGAAGTTTTCATGTGTTTGTTTGCAATGCCAACAACTTGGATAGTGTCTCCCGAGAGGGGTAGGTCTGGTATTTCCACTGCTCTCACAGTGGAACGGGTAGCACCAATGTCCAATAAAAAGGTGACATCCTTTCCTTCTACCTTTCCTTCAATAAATGGACCTGACTGATCTACTGCTAAAGATGCACCAAGTATGCGCTCTTCCTCCCCCCTCAGGCACCGTGACTGAATCAACTCTAAATCACTCTCACTATTATGCACCAAATACTGCGAAACCAACGGACTCTTACCAAACTGCTCTTCTCCTCGAAATCCCGAACTTGTACTGTACATCTGCATATGAGCATTCAAATTTGGAGGTATGGGCAGTTGTGGCACCTGTAACTAGGTGGTAACTACCTGCTGCTGCTGCTTCCCAATCGCTTCATTCTGCATCTGTGGATTCAAATTTTGATTCGCGCCATTACCCTTCTGTGCAGATCTACACCCGTTCTTCCAATGTCCCAACTTCCCAAAAGCATGACAATGAAATTTCTTTTTTGCCTCTTCTCTACTCATTTTAAATTTTCCTTGAGTCTCACTGTTTATCGATCCCTCCTGACCCTGATTCTGTGAAACAGTATTTGTCTCCTGTTGCTGTTCAGCCAATTTGACTTGAGCCCACATCATCTTCTCTTTTAGCTTTTTCAATCGAGAGTCAATATCGTCGCTACAGTACTTTGCATATCTCAAAATTTCATCGATAGACTTGCTTTGCCAACATAGCGTATGTTGCTATATCATTGCACTAATTTCACCTGTAACATCCTCTCATAATAGGCATGGACAGATCTTTAGGCTCCTGGGTAGTGCTATCAATTTTCACCTAATCCATTTCTTTTGGACTGATTTTTCCTTTTGAAAAGGTAATAACCTGATGATACTTTTTCATCACCTCTTCAGATGGGGCACCTGTTTTTGCATATCTGGGATATTCATCTTTCGGCCAATCAACCGTAATCTTGCATTCCATCCACAAATCTGCAGGAACCACTATTTCAAACAACCCATCTAAATCTTTCAGCAACACTTTGGATACCTTCACAAATCGATCCACATGTTTATACCATCCAATCAGTTTTTCTTGTAATCTTGGAAAATCATTTGTAAAAGACAATATATCTTGTCTAGTCCAAAGTACGTGGACATACCCACCTCCTGGAACCTCTCTCATGGGACAAACTCTTTCTGCCTGCTCCGTTTCCTTTACTGGAAACATGGATGTTCACTGTCCACTGGCTTTCTCCTTCTTTTTCACCCATGTACTTCTCCACTTTTCTGTTGTTCCCCATTTCTTCAATATAGTCATCAATTCTTTTATCTGCAATCTTTTTCCAGACGTATTCAAACGTTCTAAATCTTTGTCAGTAAAGGCCATGCAGTACGTTTTCTGTAACAACTTTGATTTCTCAATATCAACCCCAACCCCAAATTCATTTGCTACTTCTGACAATTTCCCATGAAAATTCTTTGCTCTCCAAGTAATACTCTTGCACAGGAATAACAACTCATCCTCTGTACAAGTTCCTAATCTTTGTGGACTTATCGTCCCAATAATAATTTCTTCCAAGTCTACCTTCAATTGACTCACAGTCACACCTTTAGGCTGGGTATCTATCCTTGTTAACTCCTTTACCCAATTACTAAGCTCTTCTGGGGTTGGACCCGTCAAACTTCCTGGTATGGGAGTCATATTTTTACCAAAATTTCTTGGCTCTAACTGGGTATTTTTTTAGGGGGGTTTCAGTCATTAAATCTCCAATCGGTAAATCCAACAAGGTATTATTATTTGATCCACTTGGACTCTCGTTACACACTATGTTACTACTTCTTGGAACGGTCAAAGTAGGTATTCTCTGTAATTTTAAGTTTTCTCAAATTTTGGGAATCACAGGACCTATAGTTACAGGTACTGTTACAGCTTCAGCATTTAAGTTTAATTCATTTAATTTCTGTATTTGTTCTATTCTTGCCTTATTAAACAGTCTAACTTCATCCTCAATTATTTGTTTAGCTAAATCAGTGACTTGGGGAGTTAATGGTTTCATGTTTATCATTTGTGGGGCACTCTGAGTCACTTCCCTTGACCTTTCTTCATAAGGTGGGGGGATTTGTGTCATTACATCATCCAATAACTCATCATCAGATTCATTCAAACCCTCTCTGGATGTTTCCAGATACTTAGATTTTTCTTTACATTTTGCTCCTGTTTGACCCTCTACTGTCAAAACTGGGTATAATCCTGCAGTCACTACAGCCTTTCTCCATCTTTTCATTTGATACTCTCGCCTTTCAAATGGGTAACCTCCGAACATCCTTCTGCCTCTCCTACCCCCTCGATCCCTTTCTCTCTCAAATGCTTCCACTTCCCATTCTTCTACTGGGTGAGTCTTGGATTTGGCTCAATCCTCACATTAAATGTACCAAACTTAGGGAAAGCTAACACTCCATCATCTTTTGTATATTTCATCCAGTTTTCCAACCATACACACGTATGATACCCTTGCTCCATCATCCTATAAAATGCGGGCTTTTTCCGAGGTGGAATAGGAATCCCCTCCCTTGTCACAATTTGCTTATCTTTATTGAAAAGATTCTTTAGTTTCTTCCACAAACCCATCTTTAAATTGTCTTTTAATAATAATTTCCACTCAAACAAAACCCTAAAAACCTTTCTGTACTTCTCTTTATTCAATCGTCAACCTTTATCCTATCCCAGTGCGCCTTACGTTAATTAACCAATCTCAATAAACTAAGTAATTTCAGTTTTGTCCGACGTCAGCACGACCCACACTAATCACCCAAACACCACTCCACTCACTCCTGCTGTCTGACCAATGCCAGCACAGCACCTTGTGACGTCAGTATCTCTCCTGCTACTGACACTCCCTTTACAATCTGCTCCTCGCTACACAACCGCTGTTTCTTCCAATACCAGCGCAGCACCTTGTGACATCAGTATCGCTCCTGCTACTGACCATCCCTTCACAAAATCTTACTTCAATATTTTTCTGAGGGTTTTCTTAATAAAAGTTAGTAACACATAAAATGACAATGCTACCTTGTTCGTTCCACGAAATAAAAAGATAGTATTCACTTTTCAAAAGATTTTCTTACACTACAAGCAATAATAACAACCAGCGTTATCTCACCTTTCTATCAAGTTCCGGAATTACCAATCAGCTCCTCTCAAGATCGCACCTAGGTATCACAAGAGGGTCTCATGACGTCCAAAGAGGGTTGTTCTGTTATTGCTCTCGGCTTCCCTTACCAGAGTTCCAAATACGGTGACCCTTCACAATCACGATCTTTCCTTTTTCACACGAAAATTTCCCTAAATATAATACTGACAGCCCTACCTAGCTTTTCAGTATTATCACAACAGACAAAGTACTTTTGCAGTGTTATTTCTTAACCGCACACTTCAAATTCCTTCCCGGGATTCCTCAGGCACCTCCTGTACCCATACTCATATAAACCAACACTGACTCTTTAGGTTAAAATTATATAAAGAGTATTCAGTAACTGTTACCTAATTAATCAATA
This sequence comes from Triturus cristatus, assembly GCF_964204655.1. Taxonomy (NCBI): domain Eukaryota; kingdom Metazoa; phylum Chordata; class Amphibia; order Caudata; family Salamandridae; genus Triturus; species Triturus cristatus. The sequence goes on from NC_140590.1 coordinate 438,624,149, forward strand.
ATTAACCATCACTATGCTACCAAGTAACTGATCCAGCGCAAACCCAATATTTTTGGACAGGGACAAGCATTCAATAATTTCATGTACTGTGGCCCATACACATACACCCAGTGTCCCTGTTGCGCTGGATTTCTCAAGATTGCATTTTTTTTCATAGATCTTACATCCATAATTCCAAACTCAAGAATTTACACAAATTCACATATAGTCACCGCGGATTAATTCTTCATCTACTTGATCAATGGATCAATTAGTTGAACAATTGAAGGTCAATAGTCACTTCAAATCATTGACGGATGCAAATAACGACAACTTTCTTTGTAAGTTGTTACATTTTATCTAACTCAATGTATTAATTCGAGAAAAACACCTCTTGAGAGAGAATACAATCTAATAATCATCAAGAAAATAATCAATCTCAACAAATACATTTGTCGCATGGAGGGGATAGATGAAGAGACATCAGACAATAGGCATCAATTCAAATTCTAATTTTGAAAAAATAGATGAAGAGACAAAGCACAAAATGAATTCTTGAGTTATCAAAGATACCAACCCAAGAAAATAAGAGCGAGGAAAACCACCACCCTGGCCTAGGTAGCGGCAAGGGACCCCCGATCAGAGTGTCAGGGATCAAAATCTTAAGATCAGGATAAGGATAGGACTGGATCGACTAGGCCTCTCTGCAACCCAACAATCAGTAACGCACCCTCACTCTCCCCGTCTCTCTCGAAGGTCTCCCCTAACTCACCTATTCTTTATACCCGTTTCGTACATATCCATTCCATTAAAGTTGCTAATGTCACCCACTCTACCTACGGGATTGGTTAAAAATGAGGGGTGGATGGTCGTCTGATATTAGATCATGCTTTCGTTACCTACCCCATTGTTCATTTTCTTTTCCCACCTATTCAATATACATCCCTACTCTCTCATGTGGAAAATGTATCATGATGAGGTCAAAGTTTATACATCTTATAAATTTGCAGAAACACAGAAGTTGGCCGCTCATCAAGAGTCGTGTCCTTCACCGCATCACTCTCTTTCAGCAGGCTCAGCAAGTTTATCCAGTCTCACATGGTTTTTGCGCGCTGCAAGTTTCACTCATCACCGTTTGGTCAAGTTAAGAACATGGCGACTTGTCCATTTACTAGAAGAACTGAAAATAGACATTTATTAATATTGTGATAATGAAACGTTCACTGTTAACCACACTCTTCACCTATATCCAAGTTAGCAGCTATTTCAAGCAAAAAATAAGTAAAAGCAACGTTGACTAGTGTTACTTAAGCATCATACAACATGCCCTTTAATACTCTATGCACACAATTTGCAGTGCACGCCATTCATAACACATTCAACTCACCATATTATTACATCTTTGGTTATTTACGTTAGGTTAAGATTAATTTCATGCAAATTGCGAAGGGGTTAACCCTCATGTAATGTATAGGTGCACATTAGTATTATATCTACTTAACATTAGTATATGTTATGGGGGTACTCGACAAGAGTGGGTTTCTTTTTCGAATTCCCGCCCCATCAAGGGTTATTATATTACTGGATCTTACCCAATAATTAATAGTTGTTAAGTCACCGCATTAAGCAACTGTCAGATCATCTGGTTTTGCACGGAGTGCTCTAAAGCGGTTTGGAATCACCCACTTTGCAGTTCTTCATGCATGTACCATGCACTCACGCTCTTCACCGCGTTGCAGACATCACGTTTCAAATAGAAGGCTGGTGCGCACAGCCGCACATGCTAGCACTTAAGTGATTCCTAAACAGAGAGTCACTGTGAAATTCATTCCTTCGATTGCTAGCAGTGAGATTAACACCCAGTTGCAAACGTCGCAGGTTATCACTCCAAGATGGCTACCATACGTACCTCATGTAATTTTCTGATGTTGATCAGGCAGATTTATTTACATGTAAGCTTCTAACTGCATTGATATATGATCCTTACCTCATAATTTTCATCAGTCAATCAATCTGTCTGTATCGCTTATGAGCATGCGGCGGCTCACCTCAGTTTTGCCTATTTTTTTTTTCCTTCTTAACTATTGACTGTCATGAACTGAAGTAACCACAAGGCAGCCTCATCACGCACTGAAGTAAATCACCAGGCTACCCAACATGATACTCCCTTTGTTTCAATGGTAAACTGAGACTGCATAAATGTGAAACTGCTGCTTGGTAATTGGAACTCTTGCCTGCCTGATTTTGATGACCTTTTGCAAGGCTCTCGGCTAGTTGAACAGGTCCTTCTGGCAGTGTTGCACTGCCAGATTGAACCACATTGCAAATGCCAGTGTACGGGCAAATTTATTTTTTTTGGACCCTTGGGTCATGCCGGGACCCAAAACAAGCATTGGGAAATAAAATCATCTTGCCTATACACGATCTATCAGCCTTTTCAATGTGTTTTTAAGCCATGTTGCACAGCAGCTCGGCCACGGCTGACCATAAAGAAAAAAAAAAGCTCCATGATGGATAGGGTGGAAGGGACCAGGCTAGCAACGATGAAGTGGAAGGGGTGTGGGAGGGAGGGATTGATGTATGCAATAAGGAAGTGGGTGGGAGTGACAGGAGCAAGCAACACAGGTGTACGATGCACAGCGAGAGGTGGCTGCAAACACATGCAGTCTTATTGGGTGCTAGAGTAAAAATAAATCTGTGAAAACAGAACCTTTACACCGGAAGAGAGCGGGAAAGGAGGAGCCGCTGACCAATGAGAAGCAAGGACATTAGTGACGTTAAAGCCAGGCAATGTTATGTGATGGGTGGGCTTTAAGCCCTTTAAAGAGTTTTAAAAAAAAATACTTATATTTACAAGTGGCTCATGAGCGACAGTGCATATGGTGTCTCAGGCGTGACCTAAACCCAGCCCACACACTGGGCCCATCAACACAGCCCTTCTGCCAGTGCGAGAGGCCAGCCTAATATTGCCCTTAGCATGCGACAGAACAGCTCATAAAATGACCTCAAGCCAGTTAAACAGGTCTGGGTTTGGTACCAAGGAGACTGCAGTAGTTCAAATCAAAGTAGACGTATAAGAGCCAAAAATGGTTTTGAGGCTGACAAATACGACGGATGCTCTCATAGTCGTCCGCATCTTTTGCTATCCCTGCAGCCTCATTTGGAGCCAACCCCTGCTTGCCGCCATTAAAGATTGACACATGTTTATATCACCACTCTAATTAATGCAATAGATTAACAATGCCGATCTCTTTAATAGCTCTTCTGAATCTGTGACTTGATTTGTTTGGATCATGAAGAAATGGTTGGATGCTGCACGCTGTAAGAGAAAAAAAAAAAAGCTCTCATAAAATGATTGCCAGATTCTGGCAGCAGCAGGGAATACCAGAGCTGAAAATGTATGCGTTCGCTATTAATCAAGTATTGGTTTCCACTGTAAATGAAAGAGAGCACCATATCTCCTCAGTGCTACCGAATCCGCCCTTTCCTCTTTGTTCGTCATAAAATATTTTAGGGTTTTGTCTCAGATAGTTGTGTTTGCTGAGCGTGATATGTTAGCCGGGCTTGTTTAAAATGAATGAGTATTGTTTAAACTGTTTATGAAAATTAACATTTCATGAAACACTGGAGTTATACAAGCATTGGTCAAAATGGCAGCTTTCCTAGAATCATAATCACATAGATTTAAGACTTAATTTCATGATACATACAACAAGACTTAGATGCTGCCTGCCGAGGATTATTACTCCAAGATGAAGGAATGTGTTGTGACTGGAAAGAAACTCAGTTAGTTTCATAAACTGGCATGCTGATTATGTCATTGTAGCTAGGACATCTATGCCCCCCATACCTTAGCCTTCCAATTCCATTCCATCAAAAATACTCACCTAGATTTCTAAAGCTGACTTATACACCTAGATTACTATATTCCTCTCATCTGCCATCTTTAATGTAACTTTGCAAGAGACAGAGCGATAAGCATTTTTGCTGCTGCTAAGGGGCTTGAATGGCAACAGATATGTCACCATTACCACCATCCAGTTCCAGTTCTAATCTATTAGGCAGCCCCCCTCCTTAACTGCTCCCTCTGTGTAAGGCTTAGAAAAGTATAGACTGTTCTCTGTTAATGACACTCCTTTTAAGTGTCTAGCTATTCAGGTTCTGTACTATGTAATAAAATATGTTGTATCGCTTATGGTGAAATGGCTCAACAATATAGGTGGTATTTTATATAGCTCACATCCCGTCATATTTTCAATACCAATAGATTTCTTAAGATAATCGATACACTTGAATCGATATTCTCAAAACAATTTAACAACTAGAACCAACATTTGTAAAACAAGGATTCATTTTAAATGGGTATACAGTCTAGCAAAGCACTCTTGGTGGATATTCATAATCAAACTTTTCGTCTCTGCAAAGCCATTTTAACTTTAAATCTTTTTGGATTGAGTGGGATTCAGATGTTGCTCAATGGCCAGTCCACTCATTTTCTTCTTTTAAAAATAAGGCCATCTAGTCTATTGACTGTTTTTCCAACAGAGCTACAATAGGAAATTGCATTTTCCCTAGCAGGTAAATACATCACAGAGCGTATAAATTGAATAATGTTTTTCAGCTCTTAGTATGAGTGGAGAATATTTTTTCCTAGACACCGCGTGACAGCCCTTTTGGGAATAGAATAACAATAACATACAAAATACTATTCCAAAATGGTTGTCAAATTCTATCAGCAGTACTATTTCAAACATGGTTGTCCAGCACTATTGCACAATCATTGGCAAAATGATACAAGCAGCGAGGGATAGTGGCAGTGGGTGGCCATTTTTGTTGTGTCCTGGATCTAATAAGGAGCCTGAACACAGAGGAAGGAGGAGGGACCTGACATCATCGAGTAGCCTGGGCGGTCACAGGAGCTTCCATCATGCTCCATGACTGAAGGTGGGTGGTGCTGAGTGGATGGTGGCGATTCTGATGGTCGGCTAAGTCTGGAGCAATGGTTATGGTGGTTTTCTGCAGGAGCACGGGTGAGGGCGAGAGACGCTGCAGTTTGGAGGCTGGGGCACTTATTGCGGAACGCACCAGGAGAGTGATTCAAGTGCATTTTTCATGCTTCTGCCTCATACAGGATTTCTCGCAGCAGCTGGGGATAGGAGTTGGAATGTAGAGGCGTGGACGCATCTGGATCGCCGCCTGTTAGATCTGGGGGTCTCTAGTTGGCAGGGTAGGTACCACTGTCCAAGTAGGGACCCTTGCTTCTAGTCAGGGAAAGGGGGATACACTGTTAAGATAACCCCTGCTCACCCTCTAGGTAGCTTGGCCTGAGCAGTCTAGGCTATCAAAGGCAATGTGTAAAGTATTTGTACCAACACTCACAGTAACACAGTGAAAACACCACAGATTTACTCCACACCAGTTTTAGAAAAATAATGTATCTTTACTAAAAACTTCACAAGACCAAATATTACAGACAAACCAACATATAATTCAAAAAGGTTACTTTAAGGATAGTTCAAGAGTTTGCAGAAAGTACTCCAGGATGTCAAAGTCAGTGTCCTGCACAATGCGGCTCTCAATGCACAGAATGCGACACTTTCGTGCCCGACAGTACCTGTAGTTGCGATAAGGTTCCCAAAAGCTATAACAAGGAAGATGGCAAAGGCGATGCGATGCTCCTGAGATCCTGGGGAGGCTTTGCAGCAGCCCTGCTTCACGCAGCAGAGGTGGATGCGCCGGCTCCGATCTGTAGGGGGAGGATGCGATACCTTTGGCTTTCGTTGCGTAGGTTTCTTAGGGGGAAGCTTCACGCACAGGTTCGATGCGACACTCTTCGATGTGGTGCGATGCGTGGCGCAGCGTTGCCTTCCGGCGCCGCAACTCTCGATGAGCCACGGAACGGGACTCTGCGTCGACGCACGCAGCGATTGGAGACTTTTCACGCACCGGCAGTGGTGCGGCCCGCAAACTGGTTCTGCGACGACCCTCGCAATGGCAGGAAGCTTCACGCTTCGGGACGATGCTCGACGCACTCGGCGATGCGGAGACCCTGCGTGTTGCGATGGTGCCGCGATGAAATTTTCCACGCACTCTCGTCTTGCGACACGCAATCGGATGATGCGCTGGGTACCAGTCACTCTTGTTCACGCTTCTGCTTCCCAGCTCCCTCAACACAGCAAAACGACCTCCTGAAGCCCCAAGACTGGGCAAGCACTCCAAGGCAGGTCAGAACTCTCTCAGCAGAGTTCCAGGGGAGCTGGTGGTGAAGTCCTTTTGTTCCTGGGACTTCTTAACAGGGAGCCAGCTCTTCTCAGGCCCTTGGAGATCAGAATCAAAAGAAGGGGACACAGCAAAGTCCTTCCCCTCTCCTTGGCAGCAAAGCAAAACAGCAAGCAGGCAGTCTTCTCCTCTTCAGTTTCTTCCAGCTTTCTCCTTGGCAGAGGTTTCTTCTTAGTTCCAAAGTGATCTAAAGTTTTAGGTGTCTGGGGTCCTCTTCTTATACCCCTCCAAGTCTTTGTCTCTTGTGATTCAGTGGGGGGATTCCCCTGCTCAAACCGGTTCCTGGGTGTGCTCTGCTCTGGAGCACCTGGTTCCTTTCAGAGTGAGGGGCAGGGTCGTTAGACGCTCAGCAGGAGGTGGAGCCTTCTTTGTGCCAGCAGAGGCAGAGTCCTCAGCCTGGCCAGCAGGGGGTGGAGCCAGCTTTGTGTTTGGCAGTGACAGCCCTATTCAAACCCAGGGACTACTCCTCCCACCCATCTAAAGCAGATCTCCCTATTCACCCTGCTGCTGACTCATCCAGGCTCCTGGAGCCACCTAGCCCATCACATGACATGCTTCAGCCAACCAGCACACAGGCACACAGGAAGGTTAAACAGGAGAATAGCTACTTTCTAAAAAGTGCTATTCTCACACAGTGAATTTAAAAACCATCTTGCTAAAAAGATGTATAATTAAATTCTGAACACAAAGATACCAAACTTGGATTTTCTATCTTGCCCTTATGGGAAGATAGGCATGTAAACAGCCTTCCCCATTCTATCCTATGGGCAAGATAGCCTCTCAGCAGTGAAAAACGAAAATGGCTGTAATTCACTACCAGGGCATGTTACACACCTCAGTACATGCCCTACCTTTCATATACACTGCACCCAGCCCAGGGGGGTACCTAGGGCCACCATAGGGATGCCTGACATGTACAGAAAGGGAAGGATAAGGCCTGGTCAGTGGGTGCACTGGCCAGGTCGACATGGCAGTCCTGGACTGCACATAGGCACTGCAAGCAGGCCTAAGACATCATTTTAGCGCTACTCCTGTGGGTGGCACAATCAGTGCTGCAGCCCACTAGTAGCATTTGAATCACCAGCCCTGGCACACGCAGTGCACTTTACTAGGGGCTAACAGGTGAAACAAATATACCAATCATGGATAACCAATCAATATCACAATTTATACAGAGAGCATATGCACTTTAGCACTGATCAGCAGTGGTAAAGTGCCCAGAGTCTTATTGCCAACAACCACGGGTCAGAAAAAAGGAAGGAGGAAGAAGCAAAAAGTTTGGGGATAACCCTGCAAAAAGGGCCGTTTCCAACACAACCCCCTTCCAGCCTAAAGCCAGGGTAGACCAAGCGATACCTCGATGGGATTCCCTGCTTAGGGCGATAGAACACGGAAACTGGCCCAACCAGCAGGGCACTATTCCTGTTCTACGCCTTCCTGAACCCGGTTGGATCTCTCCATCCATACTCTCAGGGTCCACCAAGCCAACCCAGGTGGAACCCTTCTCTTCACCTGTGGACACCACCTGTGCAGCACCTAGCCTTAACTTGCTCACAGATGTGTCCCAACAGACAGATAGCAAGCTGCAGTGACCAGTGACACTGGTCAGGGATGAGACCCAGGCCTTATGCCTCTCAGGGCCCTCAAACCCCTGTGGCATCAGAGGGTGGGGGGCAGTAGCCCCAGGTGCTGGGCACCCTTTGTCCACTTCCTTTCCTGTCAGGTCGGGTCTGACAACCTGGCACTGACCGACCAGCCCCGGGCCTGTATCCGGTGGTTGGACAGGAGGCTGGGGTAGGCTTTTCCATACCCAGTCCTCCTCTTCCTTGGGGCTCTGTACCCTCCCACCTGGAGCGGTACCCCCTTCTAGAATAGTCAGGGCACCTGCGGCAGGTGTCCTGCACCATTCACCCACCAGTTCAGGGGTTCTATCCTGCAACTGGGATCCCAGGTCAGGGGGGACACCCCGGACCTGGCCCTCCAACCTAGGGTCTACACCCTCCAGGTGAAGCGGGGTCAGAGGCGAGGACTCCCTCCCTCTGCACCCCCTTCCAGAATTCTGCACCCTCCTACTCGGAGTGGTACACCTCAAAGACAAACTGGTAGAGACACTGCTTACAGATGTCCCTCCCTCCAGTTCAGGACCTCTCTCCAGCAACTGGTCTCCCAACCTAGGGTCTAAACCCTCCGGTTGCACACCTGCCTGGCATGCCAGGACTTCTGGGGACTCACACAGTATCTCCCCGAGGGTGACACATGACTCATGTGTCTCGTGACAGTCTGCCTGGCGCAGATCTCCCGGCCCCTGTCCACCTGACAGTGCGCGAAGATCCCCCAGGACAGAAGTGGTGTCACCATGGTCACTCCTAGGGGACTCAGCCCTTCTGGCTTGTCCCTGACACACTGGTTCTCCCACTGGGGAACACATCCCCCTCTCACCCCTCAGTCTGGACTTCTGCACCCTCCCAACTGGAGCGGTACCGCCAGACACCAGAACCACTGGAGCTCTGTTTACAGAGGCTCCCGGTTCTCCTGACACTAGGTGATCCTCCTCAAATGGCCTACTAGCACTGTCTAGGCCCCCAACCTGGTGTTCCCTTAAGGAACCCACCAGGCCCTGAGACTGGGTCTCGGGCACCTTGGGACCCACAGTCCCACACTCACCCCTTCTCCACTGAGACAGGACGTGAGCCCTTACACCCCTCCCACTACACTGGGACCTAACCGGGCTACACTGAACCTCTTCCACCTCACAGGTCTGGAAGATATTTGGGCCACTCCTTTTGGGATCACTCCCCAATGCCTCTCCAGACCTTTTGGCATCCAACCAAAGGTCTGCCTCCAACGCAAGCTCTCTGGAACCAGAGAACTCACACTCCACCGGGTGTTGGCATAGCTCTGGAAAACAGGGACTTAAAATATGCTCTCCAACAAATGAATCACACAGCCCCCCACAGTTGTTAACCAAGCTACCGTTTGCCTCACCCTCCAGTGCCTCACACAAGTACCCCACACCACTCTCCTGAGATTGGCAAGACAGTACCTGACTGTCTCTGTCACACAACTCACACTCTTCTGGGTGGTCTTCACACTCACACACCAAGGTTTCTACCATGGGGGAACCCCTCTCCCTGTACCTCTCATCTAGGGTCAGTAGAGTGTCCCTCCCACCACTAGGAATATGGTCCCCTGTGCCAGTTCCCCAATCCACTTCAGGGACACTGCACTCCACTGGAACTACATCATAAACCTGAACCTCCTGGTGTATGTCAACCCCCTCCCTCAAGTAAGCCGCCACATCTCTGGGTGTTTGTACCTCTCCCTCAGCACTAGAAACTACCATCTTGCTGCCACCATCTGAGCTGGAATCCACCTCCAACTCAGCAAAGCTCACTTCTTGAGCTAACCATTCTTCTTCAGCTGAGACACTCATGGCCTCAAGCCTCTCGAGCTCCAAATCAAGCTCCCTCATCCTCAACTCATGAGCCAGAAGCAATTTCTTCTCTTCCAAGGCACGGGCATTCTTGCACTCCTCCGCCGCCTTTTCTACTTCCAATTGCTTCATTTTCATTTTCATTATTTCCAATTCATGGTTTCTCACCCTTTGATTCTCCTCCAACTCCTCTGGAGTGAGACTCCTACTGGAATGGGAGCTGCCAGCCCTTGAGACTGGTCCGACCACGGGCAGATCTTGGGGAAGAAAACCATTCTCTTCATCTGCATCATCTTCCTCTTGGGCCTCCCAACAGGCCTTCAAGAATCTTTGTAGCACATCCTTTCTAGATCCGCTTTTCACCGGGCAACCAAGGTCTTTGCAGAATTGCCTGAGCTCCTCAACCCTGTACGAATACAGATCCTCAATGGAGAACTCCAATTCTGCCCTCTCACTTGTTGCCACCTGAGACATGATGCTCTTGAAGAGTTACTCGAAAATAGAAAAATACAGTATGTGGTTGTCTATTGGTCTGCACTCCTAGTGATGTACACCAATTACTGTGGGTCAAGTACAAATACAAGTTCAATCCTCACCGCTGACCACCAATGTTAGATCTGGGGGTCTCTAGTTGGCAGGGTAGGTACCACTGTCCAAGTAGGGACCCTTGCTTCTAGTCAGGGAAAGGGGGATACACTGTTAAGATAACCCCTGCTCACCCTCTAGGTAGCTTGGCCTGAGCAGTCTAGGCTATCAAAGGCAATGTGTAAAGTATTTGTACCAACACTCACAGTAACACAGTGAAAACACCACAGATTTACTCCACACCAGTTTTAGAAAAATAATGTATCTTTACTAAAAACTTCACAAGACCAAATATTACAGACAAACCAACATATAATTCAAAAAGGTTACTTTAAGGATAGTTCAAGAGTTTGCAGAAAGTACTCCAGGATGTCAAAGTCAGTGTCCTGCACAATGCGGCTCTCAATGCACAGAATGCGACACTTTCGTGCCCGACAGTACCTGTAGTTGCGATAAGGTTCCCAAAAGCTATAACAAGGAAGATGGCAAAGGCGATGCGATGCTCCTGAGATCCTGGGGAGGCTTTGCAGCAGCCCTGCTTCACGCAGCAGAGGTGGATGCGCCGGCTCCGATCTGTAGGGGGAGGATGCGATACCTTTGGCTTTCGTTGCGTAGGTTTCTTAGGGGGAAGCTTCACGCACAGGTTCGATGCGACACTCTTCGATGTGGTGCGATGCGTGGCGCAGCGTTGCCTTCCGGCGCCGCAACTCTCGATGAGCCACGGAACGGGACTCTGCGTCGACGCACGCAGCGATTGGAGACTTTTCACGCACCGGCAGTGGTGCGGCCCGCAAACTGGTTCTGCGACGACCCTCGCAATGGCAGGAAGCTTCACGCTTCGGGACGATGCTCGACGCACTCGGCGATGCGGAGACCCTGCGTGTTGCGATGGTGCCGCGATGAAATTTTCCACGCACTCTCGTCTTGCGACACGCAATCGGATGATGCGCTGGGTACCAGTCACTCTTGTTCACGCTTCTGCTTCCCAGCTCCCTCAACACAGCAAAACGACCTCCTGAAGCCCCAAGACTGGGCAAGCACTCCAAGGCAGGTCAGAACTCTCTCAGCAGAGTTCCAGGGGAGCTGGTGGTGAAGTCCTTTTGTTCCTGGGACTTCTTAACAGGGAGCCAGCTCTTCTCAGGCCCTTGGAGATCAGAATCAAAAGAAGGGGACACAGCAAAGTCCTTCCCCTCTCCTTGGCAGCAAAGCAAAACAGCAAGCAGGCAGTCTTCTCCTCTTCAGTTTCTTCCAGCTTTCTCCTTGGCAGAGGTTTCTTCTTAGTTCCAAAGTGATCTAAAGTTTTAGGTGTCTGGGGTCCTCTTCTTATACCCCTCCAAGTCTTTGTCTCTTGTGATTCAGTGGGGGGATTCCCCTGCTCAAACCGGTTCCTGGGTGTGCTCTGCTCTGGAGCACCTGGTTCCTTTCAGAGTGAGGGGCAGGGTCGTTAGACGCTCAGCAGGAGGTGGAGCCTTCTTTGTGCCAGCAGAGGCAGAGTCCTCAGCCTGGCCAGCAGGGGGTGGAGCCAGCTTTGTGTTTGGCAGTGACAGCCCTATTCAAACCCAGGGACTACTCCTCCCACCCATCTAAAGCAGATCTCCCTATTCACCCTGCTGCTGACTCATCCAGGCTCCTGGAGCCACCTAGCCCATCACATGACATGCTTCAGCCAACCAGCACACAGGCACACAGGAAGGTTAAACAGGAGAATAGCTACTTTCTAAAAAGTGCTATTCTCACACAGTGAATTTAAAAACCATCTTGCTAAAAAGATGTATAATTAAATTCTGAACACAAAGATACCAAACTTGGATTTTCTATCTTGCCCTTATGGGAAGATAGGCATGTAAACAGCCTTCCCCATTCTATCCTATGGGCAAGATAGCCTCTCAGCAGTGAAAAACGAAAATGGCTGTAATTCACTACCAGGGCATGTTACACACCTCAGTACATGCCCTACCTTTCATATACACTGCACCCAGCCCAGGGGGGTACCTAGGGCCACCATAGGGATGCCTGACATGTACAGAAAGGGAAGGATAAGGCCTGGTCAGTGGGTGCACGGGCCAGGTCGACATGGCAGTCCTGGACTGCACATAGGCACTGCAAGCAGGCCTAAGACATCATTTTAGCGCTACTCCTGTGGGTGGCACAATCAGTGCTGCAGCCCACTAGTAGCATTTGAATCACCAGCCCTGGCACACGCAGTGCACTTTACTAGGGGCTAACAGGTGAAACAAATATACCAATCATGGATAACCAATCAATATCACAATTTATACAGAGAGCATATGCACTTTAGCACTGATCAGCAGTGGTAAAGTGCCCAGAGTCTTATTGCCAACAACCACGGGTCAGAAAAAAGGAAGGAGGAAGAAGCAAAAAGTTTGGGGATAACCCTGCAAAAAGGGCCGTTTCCAACACCGCCCTGAGGCTATGTGAGTGCTGGAGAACCCTTTTTCAGCCTGTTCCTCTGATTTTGGGAGTCCCTGGGCATTTGGAAGTCCCTGAAGTTAAGGCTGAGCTGCAGAGGCTGCGGCGCTTCTGGTGGAGGTATGTAGAGGGAAAACTGCTGCAACATCTGAGGAGGTGCTTTAAGCGGGGCGAGAAACTGGTTGATTGATTATACCTTATTACACTCTTATTGCATGTTCTATATGTTAATCAAGGACTTTAAAAAAAATACTTTATGGGGGGTTGTCCAAAGTATCTTACAAGAGACAGATAGTTGGGGAATAGGGTGCAGGAGCGGCCTAACTAGGTTTGGTGCGGCTTGCACCCTCCCCATAAGCCTCTGCATACCCGCCACGATCATAAGGACTAATCAACATGAAAAGAATCTCCCGAGATCCTACCGTCAAGCCTCCCCTGGTGGCAAATTCTGTAAAAGGCTCTCAAACGTGATGTAGGAGCCCACCTCCCAAAGACATTGAGTTCAGATTATTTAGCGAATATCCGAGGAAAGATTCTCCCATTAAGCCTGCAGGCATGCTAGGTCCAGGAGGGACTGATATTCAGTTAGAAGCCTATTTACAGAAGGGCTTCGATGCTCCGCAGGGCTTCAAGGACTTAACATGCATGTGGGCTCCTTTATCAACGAAACATTTAGGAGATCTCAATAATACCTTTGAGTCTCTCCTCAGCTCAGCGAACCCTGCCTCTATTTCTAACCAGGATAAATCCCCACTGACAACACCTGATTTATTGGCAGTAGAGGGTCCAATAGGGGATAAACAGCAAACACCCTACCTGCTTTTTTTAGGTCTGAATATGAAGACCCAACCTAAGTCCAAAAGCTCTACTACACCAAAGCCCAATGTAATCCTTGTGACGCAGGAAGTAAAAAGCGATTTTACCCTGGAAACCTCGTTGTTTACCATGGCGATTGGGGCCGCGATTGAAATATCATCAAAGACCCTGTCTTTAGATTCACCCGCCTTGCTCCCTGCTCCAGTTCCACTAAACTAAGACCGTGGCGGGCTTAGAGAATTCCACTCAAACTCTCCTCCATCAAATTTTGACAGAATTGAAGAACATGAACCTCTCCCAAGAAGAAGCTCAGAAAAGGACTGAATCAGAGCTGAACTCAATTCAATCCCATGTCCAACAGCTTAAATCTCGGGTTGTCGAGGCCGAACAACGCATATCGGATCTGGAAGATACTGTCCCCCGGCAATCTGATCAAGTAATAAAACTACAAACGGAATTTGTCAACTTACGAATTAAGGTAGATGATGTAGAAAATCGTGCCCGAAGATGCAATCTACGTATTACAGGAAGCCCGGAGGGCCATGTGATTGGGAATTCAGTGCCTGGAGTTATTTCGGACCTTATAACCAAATACGTCTACCCAGAGGCTTTAGCTCAAAAGACGGCTCTTACGATCCTACGTGCGCACCGCGTACCAGCGGTTCAATATCCAAAGGCTAAATACCCGAGAACAATAACAAGTATCATGAACTTTGGAGACTTTCAAATGATAGAAAAGATTTTGATATGTGCAATTCACGACAAAGGGTATCAGACAAGTGATATTTTCCTTTAAAATTTTCTCAGACATGTCTGCCATGTCTGCCAAGCGGAGAAAGGAACTTAGAGGCATGTTGAATTGTTTTCAGTAAGCTGGAGCCCCAGCTGGGATAGTTCAACAATCTAAATTGAAGGTCCTTCATAAGGGGAGAGCTCATATTTTGCAGACAGTTGAAGCTAGGCCTGGGCGGTAAATTCCGTTCCGTTCGCGGAATTTGCGGAATTTGGGTAATTTCGCGTTCAGCGGAGAACGCGAAATTGCCCAAAAATCTGCGTTCCGTGACTTCGCGAAATTGTTTGGTTGTTCGCGTTCTCAATATGCGTGTTCGCGAGATATTTCACCCCGAGCACGCAAACAGCGATCGCGAACAGGAAAAAAGTATCGCGAACAAGCAATTCCGCGTGTTCGCGGAATTTATGCGTGTTCGCGGAGATTTTTTACCGTTTAGCGGAGATTTGCGTAACGCGATTACGCAAATTCCGCCCACCCCTAGTTGAAGCAGCGCAAGAGTTCCTTTACTCACTACAACATCCGGTGGGAGGGTGGATAAATGAATCATAGATTGAAATTGAACAGCTGTTCCCGGTTGGACTAGTTTATTTTATTCTTTCCTTTTCTTTTTCTTTTTTTCTGCTTTTTTGACCGCCAGCCACTGGCTCTCACCTTTGGTGCCATGTCACAGCACCCGCACATAGGGTGGCAGGTCAGGGAAGAGGGCACAGAGGGTAGGGAGGAGGGCGGTAGGGTCACTAGGGGTTGAGGGGGGGATTATCAGGGAGACCTGGACAAGGGAGGCTCTGACACTAAAGGGATCCATGGGGGGGATGAGCGGCCACGGAGGATAGGTGTGAGTAAGGGGGGGGATGGGGTCACAGGGACTGGGGGGTGAAAAACAAATGTAGCAGAACTTTTGGCAATAACGCAAGAGATCAAAATAATTTATTTTTTCTTTATGGTGTATCTAAATATCAACTAGACCATGGAAGGTGATTTCAATTCCTGTAAATGACTTCAATAATAGACTGAAGCAGAATTCAATGTTGGCTTGGTTTAAGACCTTACAAGCTGACATAATTCTCCTCAAAGAAACTCACTACAAGGAAGGTTTGTTAGGGGATAAAACCCCCGCTTTTGTCCAACATTAATTTTCTGCTTCCTCGAATGTGGCTATTAGCGGGGTAGCCACATTAGTGAGTAAAAAAGTGCAGGGTGATGTCATAATGGTCCAAAGGGACAATAACTACAAGTGGCTTTAGATCAAAATGAGGATCTCCAATCAACTATATAATTTTATAAGTTTCTATGGCCCTATTGAAGACTCCCCCGAGACGTTACAGTCTTTATATGATTTTGCTACGGCTCAAACAGGGTCTATGGTGATTGGGGGGGATTTTAATTTATTAATTGACCCAGTTATTGACTCCTCTCCACCGCAGAAAATGCATACTAAACCTAAGTAGAACAGGGCCTGTTAAGGTCTAATAAATGATTTTAGGCTAGTAGATTGCTGCAGTTGAATTTCCCTGTGAGAAGAGGTTTACATGTCATTCAAAGAGATATCATTCTTCATCACAAATTGATTTTTTTCTCATTTCCCATGAGCTTCTAAAATCCAAATCTGAGATCATTGAAAATCATATCAGTGCAATTTCAAATTCAAACTGAAGCGCAAATTGAGCTCAGATGGTCATTTGATAAGTCTCTCCTAGTCGATGAACAATATGTGGCATACATGCACTTGGCATTAGAGGAGTTCTTGAAGCTGTAACGTCGATACACTTTCCCTATTTTCAGTTCGGTGGACTTGCAAGGCATTTTTTCGAGTGGAAGTAATAACATAAGTCATACGAGAGGAAATAGGAGAACGAAGAAAGATCACACTTAGAAGAACAACTCTTACTAGCCATGCTAACTACTTAGCAGTACCTTCCTTGGAAAGCAAAAATAAACTTCATCAAGCAAAATATGACCTACAAGAATTTAATACCTCCAAGGAGATTCCAACACACAATGCGGTACTGCAAAAAAGATATGAAGAGAATGATCAGATTGGTAGATACCTTGCTCGGGCAGTAAAGTGCAGGACTAATAAGAATAGTATTGAAAAAAATAAAAGACCCAATTACTGGGAGATCTACATCTCATCCCCAGGAAATCTCAGGAATGTTCCTCAAACACTAAAGGAAACTTTATTCTGACTCCCATAATACCTCAGCTGAGGAAGCTACTAGTTGGCTTGATGGCATTAACTGTCCTTCACTTTCTCTGGAGCAGAGATTATGGATGTCACATCAGAGGAAGTTAATTCTGCAGTGATGTTATCACCATCGGCAAAAGCAAGTGGGCTTGATGGGATCGACATAGAGGTTTGTGAGTATTTTTTACCTCAGCTTAGCACTTTTTTGACTTTATTATTCAATGGAATTTTAAAAGGTGATGAGATCCCTGTTACTTTCATACAAGCCATGGTAGTCAGCTTTGTCAAAAAAATGGAAAATCAGAGGAAGAGGTCAACTCTTATCGTCCGATAAGCTTACTAAATAATGACTACAAGATCTTTTCGAAGATTCTTGCTAATCGATTAGCTGAGGTGACCTTTCCCCTTATACATAGGGACCATAATGGGTTTTTCCCAGGCAGACTTTTAGCCACTAATACTCATTATTTATGTCAATCAATCGAATATTTCAATACTAATAAAATAAAACCAGTAGTTTAAATGTTCGACGCTGAAAAAGCGTTTGACAGAGTTCAGTGGAATGTTTTATTCACTATTTTAAATAAATTCACGGTTCCAGCTGATTTTGTCAAGCAGTGAGACATTTATAGCCAGGTGCTCAAACATCCATCATTATAAACAGGAACAAGGCTGGTAACATCTCTATTAGCCGGGGGAGGCGCCAGGGTTGTCCTCTATCTCCAACACTTTTCTCTTTATTTCTTGAACCGTTAGCCAGTGCAATAAGACAGGACCATACTATTTTCCCCTGGTCACTGGCTCCGCTAAATTAAAGCTGTTTGCAGATGATATGGCCCTGTATTTAGCCACAGAGAAAGACATTTCGTGTACCCTTAATAAAATAAGTGAATTTACAGCTACTAGGGGATGTAAAAAAAAATCACGCTAAGTCAGAGGCCCTGCTTTTTAACTGCCCCACGATATATTACCTCTTTCAGTGCATGAACATCAATCCTTAATGACACAACGTATAAGGTATTTAGGGTTATTGGTTACCTCCAACTTGGAAGACTTATTCTCGCTTAATATTACCCCTACCTTTAATAAAATGCGAAACCTGCTTGATCAATGAAAGGACCTCCCTTTAATAATCATGGGACGAGTGGCGCTTATTAAAATGAATATACTACCTCCTTTTTTGTTCCTATTTTCTAATTTGATGGTTAATGTCCCCCAGTCCTTTTTAAATCAGATTAATTCCGAAATAGGGCACTTTATGTGGCAAGGTAAAAAACCTAGATTGAAACTAGAAACATTACAATTGAATGTGGAAGATGGAGGTATTGCATTACCTAATTTCGGATTATACTACCAAGCCTCACTTATCAATTGGCTGAATTATAATAATTCAGAAGAGATGTCTTCTGCTAATTTGTTCTTGAAATCAGTGTTGGAGTAAATTGAAACTGCCCTTGATCCCTTTCTGCAACTTTCCAAACTCCTTAAAAAATCAAGGTGTAAGATTACCAGGTTTACATCCTCTCAGTTCCAGAAGCTTTGGAAGGCTTGCGGAATACCTTGGCTACACCCTCAACTGAGATTAGTAGAATGCCTTCCTCTGGGGCTTCGTTTGTCTCTTCGAACTTGTGAACTTTGGGCAAAATTTGGGTTTTCTAAGCTTCAGGATTTCTTTAACAACGGAAGTTTGCTAACCTGGCAGGAAATTAGGGAGCATTATAGTAGTATAAAGATGCTTCTTTTTTTTGTTATTTCCAGATTAGAGAATTCTTCTCAGGCTAATAAACTTAGACAGCAGTGAAGGCTCTCTATTGAGCAAAGCTCATTTTATACTTGGAATCAGAGGAACTGGGAATTGGTACAAATTATTCGTCTACTCAGAATAAACGAATGGTATGAAGCCATCGAGGTAGAATTATTGACTCAATTGGCTGCCACCTTAGTTTTTAGCAATGGCAAGGTTATAATAAAATGTACTGTGAAGCAGTAATAGCAGCTCATTTAAGGAGGATGGCATTCTTCAGTAATTGGCTGATTTATTATACTCCGGCCAAACTCACATTTACTGAACTTCTGGAAAAATGTTGTCTCAGAAATCACAAAAAGGTTGGCAGTCGAACTTCCTACCGAGGCCTCTGTAGCACTTTTAGGCCCAGAAGAGGCTCGAAATGAACTCACTTTGGCTCAACGCCAATTTATTTTTATCTATACTTTGGTTGCGAGATTCTTGCCAACTGGAAATCTGTAACACCTACAATTTCTCAATGGTTAAGTAAAATGCAAAGGATTTTTATACGGAAAACTACGTATGTAAAAAGGGTGAGCTCTGTAATCAAATTGAATAGAATATGGAAATAATTAATTTTAGCGTGACAGCAGGACATTTTGGGTAAGGTATAAGAAATGTATGTTAATATTTTAATAGGTTTGAGTAATTCTATAATGATGTATTATACTTATGGATTGACTAACGGTTTGAATTTTGTTCTCTGTATGCACTTTATGTAAATATCTGAAGATGAAACGTGAAAAGTTTTTATATCCAAAACATGATGCTGGTGCATAGGTATGCATCAATCCCAGGATGCGACACCTTCATATTAGATGAAAAATCATCCTTTGACCATAATTTATTCATTTTGAACTTTTTTATTGACTTAATCCTCGTTTTTTTCTTTTCAATACGTCAAACTGGTAGTTTCGATTTTCAAATGCATGTACTATGCTCACAGGCCTTAAATACAGCATGTCGAAAAAGCCAATACAACAAGTAGTCGTGAAGTTTTTTTAACCCATTACATTTCAGGCTTGTCACCCTTCTTCGGGGGTAACTGTAAAGCATGAAAAAACAGCACATCAAGTACATTTTAAGGTACGATTTGAATCATGTTTGTTAAAAAGAGTCTAAAGCTATAGCAACGAAAGGTAATTTAATCACGGAAAAACTATGATTATAATGTTATGCCGAGACGCGAGTGAAAACCCATTCCACCAGTGGCGGCCGCTTTATTAGGGCGTTGGGGCGCCGCCCTACTGCTTTCTCGCAGCGCCAGAAGAAGAAAATAAAATGGTATTTAAAATACCATTTTATTTCCTGCTTCTCGCGCTGCGAGAAAGCAGACGTCAGGGGTATGCCTGGTTCGGGGGAGGCGGGAGGGTATGCCTGTTTGGGGGTGGGCGTGTGGGCGGGCCAGGTAGGAGTGGCTTGCACCACTCTAAGTGCCCAGACTGCTTGGTCGGCCCTAGGGGCCGACCAAAGCAGTCATGCGTTCTCTACATTTTCTCTATGTAAGCTGCATGCAGCCTACATAGAGAAAATGGCGTCCCTACTGGTGCCCGGCTGGGCGCTGCCCCGGACTCAGCGCCAATCACAACGCTGCCATTGCAGCGTTGTGATTGGCTTTACAGGAGGGGAGGGAGCAGCATGCAAGTTCCTGTGTTCGGAAGCAGCAGGGACGGCGCGAGACCGGCCAAGCAGCAGAGGCAGACCCGGTCAGGTAAGTTAACTTTTCAATGAAAAGTTTTTCATTTTCTTTTTACATCCCCCCCTCCCCTGCAACACCTGCGTGACACCCCACTCTGATTTCTTCCCCCCCACCCTCCGCGAATATTAAGTGCCGCGACCGGGATGTGCCGCGAATCGGAGAATTATATGCATATTGTAACTCTCGCATGAAACATTTTAGTTGCAAATCTGAGTGAGCAATGTCATTTTATTTCTTTTTTGAGGCGGGCTGCGGGGTCAGTCCTCTTAGCTTTTGCTTAATCGTACACATTGATTTCAAATGTTACATCTTTTTCCAGGATTCTGCTGATGTAGTAGGTTACAGATCGATTGGTCAGTAGTTTCCGATGTCTCTGGGATATGATGGAGATGTTTTTCATAAGTGATAGTGTGTTAAAGTTGCTCATTACGGATACTCAGGAATGAGACAAGACAATAAAGCTTTGAAAAGAACAGAGGAAGCAAGCGTGCGAGTGGAAAGCAGATAGCTCCCTGTGGAGAAAGGAAGCGCCTCTAAGCACAGCGGGAAACGAGTTTGAGAGACAGAGAGTAGAGTGGTCACCCAAAAAGGAGCTCAGAAGGAAGGTAAAGAAGGCGAAGGTGGCAAATAGGAGTAGAAAGGAAAGTGGGCGAGAAAGGAAATGAGATGGTGAGAGAGATGCACATGGCAGAGAAATGGTTGCATCATACATCTGAGCCCCACACCATCATGGGCATTGTCTCTTGGTTGTCACCTCTTTCTCAAATTTGCTTAAAAATGCACCATTTGCCCACTATTTAGGTGCTTCGGGCTCACTGACTTAGCTCGCTCGCTGCAGTACAGTACTACAATTGTTTTACGCCCTGCCACTTTCAAATGTCACCAGCCGCCATTGCATTCCACCTATTGATAAACGAATATTACCCCCTCCGTGATAAAGATAAATGCAATAACTTAATAAATAACAAGTAACAGTGAACTCATGCCGTGACTAAAATTACAACTCCAAAAACAAAACGGTTCAAAGAAACCTACGGGATGCTGCGTTAGCGTTGCCTACCTCAAACTTCTTAACTGATCACATAAAGCGGCTGCTGGATTAACCCTCCGTGTTTGAGCAGCCAAATTCACCAGCAGTGTTTAATAAGGTTGAACAGCACCCCCATTCAAACCACATGTTCCTCCTTTCCATGCAAGTGTAGAAATGGAAGAAATATTTTAAACAAAACTACGTGATGTTAAAACCAAACCAATTAATATTTTAACAAATATTTTAACAAATGTAATTTTCACATGATTCAACATGATAAAGCACAGATTTCTTGTGTTTTCCGAAATTGCATGAAGTAAATCATAGGTTTACATTAACATCCTTAAAGGGTCTCTCTGAGTGGTCTGTTTTCTTTACGAAATCCATTTTCAGCATAGTTCATTCTTAAAGGTAAATTTAATCTGTGGGTGCTGGGTACCCTTTGAATATACGGGAGTGCGGGCTGCCAACTGATTGAAAAGTTTTTATATGCCACATTGAAAATAAAGTCTTTTTTTTTTTTAAATCATCGAGCAGCCGGAAATTGCAGCTGGAAAAGAGAGTGTAGCAGGGATTGTAAGAGAAAGTGCTGGGGTGAGTCACAGCAGTGCAGTAAGTCTTTGAACCTGGGATGGAAAGCAAACTGCTGGGAGAGAGAAAAGTGGGGAAGAGGGAAGTTTAGATTCAAGGTCAAAAGGGGAAGGCCAGGTGCCTAGGGCATGACTGATACAGAAACAAGAAGCAAAGTGATTGAATGAGACACAGGAGATTGGAATTGACTGGAAAGCTGTCCAATCATGATCAAAAGGAAGAACCACAGTTCTTTCCAAGTATAAGTTAAAAAACTTATTGGTTAGAATGAGACCTTCTTACAATGTTTGAAAACATTTGCCACAGAAATAAAAAGAAGAAAAATATGCCACTATCTTAACATGAGAGTCATACGCTGAAATAAAAATAAAATTGTGTAAAAAATTACCAATTGCAGGTCATTTGTAAAACTGTATAGAGCTTCCTCGCAGGCAGGTATAGTGAGAACAGATATGGGAACCCATTTTTGTTTTAATGCTAGTCATGGGAAAATAATAATTATTGGCAAAATGCAATGGGACTATTGGCTTTAGCTATTATCAATAACGCCCAAAGATTTCATTTGGAAAAACAAAGTTTAACTTGAACGTTCTGGTCTTTCTACAAGGTGAAGCAGCATGGGAGACAATTTTAGGCATTCTATTTTTGTGAAATGTGATATAATGCCCTGCAAACCCAAAGTATTTCCCTTTGAACTGCCCATAGTTTTATGGCCCTTATGAGTTCAATGTGGGTCATGCCAGGATCCCTTTCTTTCGATGAGTGCTTCCTTCATATATAAACATTGTAGGAAAGTGGATTATTGTTTGGGGTGGGCAACTGTTCACCTCAATGAATAATACTTGTCAGAGGGAACCCTTAAAGTCACTGAATTAACCTAGCTATGGAACAGGAGCAGACAGGGTTAATTTAGGGAATTATGTAAAAATTTATGCTGAGCAAAAAATAGCAATAGTCAAAATACCAAGCAATGAAATTGAAAACAGAGTAAAAAGAAAATAGAGTAAAAGTTAACAAACAAAATATCCAAAGAGGGAAACCATAGACATGGGCTTCTTAAAGTAGAAATAGAGCCTAGAAGCACAAAGTGCCAATGCTAGTCAATGGTCGCAGTTGATCAGGCCTAGGCATGATCTGAGGCAGACATTGATGGAGCCCCAATAGGATACACTAAGTGAGTAGGTACTGGTAAAAGTGTGAAAGTCAAACGTTGACCTCCTGTGGTGAGCCTGGCCTGAGCCAGGAAAATGGCGGGCTTAGCATGCTGCTGTCGTGAGCAGGCACTAACGGCCGCCTCCAAACCCTGGTCTGCGGTACAGCCTCAACTTGATTCTCTGCGGGCCTTCACGGCAGATCAGCTGGAACCAGGGGACCAAGGACACTTTTTGACGGTCGTGCTCTCCGATGCAGCGGCTGCTGCGCAGTTTTCTCTACGGCCTTCTGCTTCAGGCGCGGGCCGATTGCCGGCAGGGTCGGCTGCTCGGTGTTGTGCAGCACCAAACATCCGGGATGGCACCACCACGGGTCAATCTCAAAGGAGTACAAGGGGGCCGGACAACTACAGCAACTGGCGGTGTAGTCTGCGCGCTGGCTACAGTAAACACCACAGAATCCACAGAACCTACAAATGAAAAAGCAGATGGAAGACCAGAAAACTCCGAGTCTAATAAGAGAAGGAAAACAATTCACAAGTCGGACGACCTATGTCAAAGGTTATTACCGTCTGGCAGTGCTACTGGGATGTTACAAGCATGCAGTACAGTCTGGCAGTGCTACTGGGATGTTACAAGCATGCAGTGAGGATGGGACAGACTCCAGGATGGGCGATGCCTTACTAAGTGCGGTGCAGGGCATTAGCAGGCCCTCGATTACAGAACTACCATGCGCAGTAAATAGTGTGGAAGGCCGGGGCCAAAACAAAATAACCAACTTAATCAGATTGACTTATTAAAAACAAATGTGTATACATTAGATATAGGAACGTATTAAACTGCCACAGCACTTCCCCAGGTGGCCTCCTCACCTACGCCAGAAATCTGTACCATCCCAACTCGGTGGGGGTTGCGACCTAGGTGGTCCTTGTTCTGGCTCAAGGTGGAGGAGTGGAAATCCTGACCAGAGGGCCCAAGCAATATCGATCGAACTGAACATAGGAAAGAAAATGTGAGCAGGGGGATACTGCCCCAAATACTTCCCTGTATATGGGCTCGTTGGAAGACGAAGGGGACATAATACAAAGTCACTTGTAGGGCCGTCGAGCTATATCGGAGACTGCATTAGCAATTGAACAAGGGCAAAAGAACGTGACACCCCCTGCTACTGTATCCCCCAAGATCAGCATTAGCAAGAAGGAGGAAGCTGTAGATAGAAAGCAAACTAAGATCATTAAGGGCCACGGTGGATTGAAAAAAGCGCAAGGCTGTCATCTCATTGACCATCCGACAGCTACAGCTATAACACGACCCAAGGGAGGATCTAAGAATAGCCCGCTACATAAATAGGTAACTTCTAAGCGGGAGGTTAAGGCTCTGATCTCATGACTTTCAAACAGAGACCCTGTTCTATCATCTCGGTCCTTAGATTGTAAGTATGATAGTCAGCCTCCCAGTAATGGTAGCCCTAATGAGAATGCCTTCCTTAGCCCAGAACTAGGCAGTGGCTTGGGAAGAGACACTTGCATGCCTAACAATTCATCTGCCTGGGCAATTCTGGGTGCAGATGCCTGCGCTGGCAATATCGCTTTCGGTCAGTCCCAACATCTCGATGCACTTGGTAAAGAGCCCTAACTGACCACAATACTTCAGTTCCTGCAGGTTCAATGGACAGAAGCGTGTGAGCACTATGCCCAGGTCAAGGCCGACAATCTGGCAATACATCAAGCCTTAACCGAGGTTACCAGCAAGGTTGTTTCACTGTCATCTTAAGTCACTGAGCTTCAGCAACGAGTCTCAGGGACAAAGGAAGTTGGATCAGTAACGGTTAAGACAGTTAGGGAGCAGGGGAGCTTCCTTGCCTCTGTACAGGGTAAAATGGAAGATTTGAAAAACAAGCAAAGACGTAACAATCTGAGGCTCTTTGGTATACCAGAGGGGAAAGAGGGAAGCTACCCCAGAGCATTTGTGGTCAATCTGTTCCAGAAGCTTTTTCCAGAACTATCAGACTGGGATATTGATTCCCAGATTCAGCGGGTCCACAGACTGCCCATAGTGTTGTGAGTTTGCTTTCCCATGCCTGCCTTGCGCAGCATTTCCCATGTTAATGTGGCCCTGAAAATATATAACTTAGATCATGTACATGTGTCACTAAAAAGAAATCATGTTTCACTGTATTTCTGGAATCATGTATCCAGTTGGTATTGTAAATATGTTCAGCAAAGTCACATCGTGGTTTAGATATATTTGGCATGTGAAGAAACAACAGTAAAAGCATTCAGGACATTGTGATAGGCACCAACTGCCACATGTGTAAAACAACGTGTATTCAGAATATTGAAAAAGACTTGAACTCGTGGAAAGACACGTGCCTCATGAATATGCGAAAGGAGTTTACACGCGTGGCCATGAACTCCAGGAACACTTGTTGATCATTAATATGCATAAGCTGCTCACACACGTTAACTGTCAAGCAGCAGATGCGTGTATGTAAATAATCTGTAAACGTGAATGAGAGGGTATTTAAACAGCTTTGATTCACACTAGTTGCTTGGCCTCGTTCTCCAACACTTACCTGACTCCAGCTCCTGTCTCTGGATCGGCATTCCTCCTCTCTGGACACCTCCTCTGGAATTTCCTTGCTCCTCGGACTCGGCTGAGGTCTCCAGTCAGGTTTGTCCTTCCTGCAGATTCCTGGCACCTACTGAAGCACCTGTAAAATACAGACAGTAAAGAAAAATCAAACAAGGTATTTAAAAGCAACAAAATCCTCGGTGAGTTTAATTAGTACTTTTTCTGCAAGGCACACAGGTCCTCAGAATTTGAGAAATAAAAGAGACTTTACCAGAACATAATTCTTGAATTTGAGACAAATCAAGTTCTAAGACATTACGGTTAGAATTACCGTATTTTCTAGTGACAATAGACATTTGAAATCAAAGACTGAGAACTTTTATTTGCAGTAACTTTCACAGTCAGTCTGTGCCGCGCTTTACAAATATCGTGAAGCGGATGTTCAACTTCAAGGAGTAAGAAAGATTTGTAATATCATTGTAAAAAATCATTATTGTTGTATCAATATTTTCTTAATATATTCCTATTTATTATTTAGTGACATTTAATGCTCTTTTACAAAAAGGCTAAGAAGATTCACAACATTGTATCTAGACAAATCTACAGAAGAATTCAGGTATTATTTTAATAGCATTTCACGTACAAAGAAAATCAAATATTGTTTATTCTAGATTGCTCATCTGATATCTATATTGTATGTCATTCTGCAATTCCGTGTGCAGCCTAAGCAGTTATTAGTAAAGGCTTTTAAGAGAATTATTGTCAGGATTAATGCTATTGGTAGGAGATCGATAAGTGGATTTATATATATATTATTGTTTAATGTATTCTGATATTAGGAGTCTTGTGGACGGTCCAAGACATCCCAGAACCCCTTGAGACATACCTGTTTCCAGTACCCAGTATCTAACTAGTTCTGCCGAATTCCTGCTCTTAACGAAGACCTCTGGACTCCTCGTCTTCTCTTGTCATCCCAACCCTTTTTCCCCCTGGAGACTTTCAGAGGGACAGTAACGTTTTTAATCTTGGCTGTCGCGCTGCCAGTTTATAGAGGGACTGGGGAAATTGTCGGCATCAAGGTGAAACAATCTGGAGCACAGGTGAGTGCCTCTAACATATAGGCACTAATCAATCAACCCAGTCTAAATACCAACACCCTCGGCCCATCCTTATCCATATAAGCAATTTTTTGTTGAGACAGGCCATCTATCTTAAAGCCCGCCCTGCTACACCGCTAACAGTGTATTCTATATCTGTCTTTCTACGATCAGATTTATGCAAAGGCACAATGAGTGCTTGCTGGAAGCTTTGTCCGTTAATTGATCCGTTCAAGGCAATCGAGGCACAGCTATTCCTGCAAGAGCGGGTACGACTTAAGGTCATAAAGGATGGACGGTCACAAGTATTTTAATCTGAGGCAAAAGCCTCCGCAGTCTTGAATCAATGGCGAAAACAGCGATAAGAGCCAGGTCGGTCCTACTTGCATATATTGGATAATGAACTTTTCTATTGTTTTACATTAAAGATAGATTAGATAGATAATGGCTGGAGAAAGTCTAGGATACTAATACAGAACATATGAGACGCAGGTGGTTGAGTGGGGGCTGATGTAGTGGTGGGTAACCATTCAGTGTGCTCTCATAGGGCTGTCAACCAGCTGACAGTGAAAGGGGTGGGTGATTTCTTTTCTAGACATGGGGGGGGGTCGCAGTCATGGGGGATCGCAATGATATTTACTGTCTTGGGAAGGGTTTGGGGGGTCATAAGAGCCAGAATATATGGAAACTGCTTACAGAATGTGGCATATATTTTGAGCAAGGGAAGCATTTTGGTAGAGAGGGAGGAAACTTTCGATCTTAGAAAAACTTGATGGTTTATTTAAGGACTATGTGCTGAAACGTAGCCAGAAAGTGGCGTTTAATACAGGAGGAATTAAATGTTTATAAACCACAGATATTGGGAATAATTGAAAGCCACTTGGCATATAAAGATCAGCAACTTTTAAAGCAAACAGGATATGACAACATTGTGTGCACATCACAAACAACTTCTATACATGGGGTAGCTATAATGAAAGCCAAGAATCTGGCAGTTACAAAGATTAAGTTCACTGCAGATGGCAGGGGTAGGTGGGCTATAGACCATTTATTAATAAATGGTCAGAAATATACTATTTGTGTGGACTACCGTCCTAATAATGATGACCCGACTAGTTCTGAACCCTTAACCCCTTCGACGCTCATGACGGAACGGTTCCGTCATGAGCGTCGGTTGAGCTGTGCTCATGACGGAACCGTTCCGTCATGACCACGCCCGCGCAGGTAACGGTCAGCACAGCGGGGGAATCCGCCCCGCATGGAAGGGGTTAACTATGGAACTGCTAGACTTGTCCGGAGATCTTATTGTTATGGGTGGTTTTAACTGCATAATAGATTATAATATTGATTCCACTAATTGTCAAGTAACACCCCGGATGATTAAAACTCGAGCTGCAATTATGGAATTAACGAGGCTACATGGATTAGTGGATGCTTGGAGGTCATTAATACCTGTAACAGGTATACTTATTATTCTTCTCCCCAAAGGCAGCATTCCTGAATTGACAGGATATTCATCAAGAAACAGATGTTAGAAGGGGCGTGGATACAAACTTGCTCTAGGGTTACCTCAGATCATAATGCGGTCATACTGATCATGCAGAATCAGCAAGAATCAGGGGAAGGGCGCCGCCCATTTACATTACCGCGATCTCTTCTGGCAGACTCGGAATATCGTGGATATTTAAAGCATTCATTGATAGAATACATACGCACTAACAAGGGTACCTCTACTATGGCTATTGTTTGGGATTGTATGAAGTCCCATATAAGGGGGGTGACACCTGAATATATCATTAGACAGAATAGACATAGGCAATCTGAAGCAGAACTGCATAAATTTAGAACTACAGCATGCACAAGCAATCTTTTTTTTTTTTATTTATTTATTTTTTTATTTTGTTTATTCAGGTCAGCAAATACCAAACATTACAGTTAAATATATGCAGAGCCATGGCAAAAGCAGGCAATTACTGATACAATTTATCACTGTAACGTAGCATATAGATACCAATCAGTGTTTTTTTACACCTAAAGTCGCCAACAAATAAACCATAACAAAAGCAAACAATGGTACAGATGGAAGGTATCAACACCCTAACAGTTCGCACTATCGATTGATGCACGACTCCTGCAGAGGGGACAGCACGTTCGGAGAAGCACACAGCTAGAGTAATCACATTTGGACACACACCCCAGCGAAACGGAACCTAAGTGGGCTTCCTTCCCGCCTCCCGCCGACCCGGGGAGCTATCCACCCTGTCGCTCCACCCCGCAGACCGCGAGGCCCAGCTGCACCACCCCGACATCTGACCATCCCCCACCGCTTATAGTGTCATCCAGAGCTCAGCGGCACATGCGACCCCTCACACACCTCCGATCAACCTTAACCCATATCATCAGATATTTCACCAGACAGTGAACCTGTGGCTCGTGGGGATTCCGCCCTCTCACGGGACCAGTGCAAAAAGGGCTCCCAGATGTCCCTAGGTCGGGAAGTGACCGGCATAGATTCCCAGTAGCATTCAAGTTGTGTGTTGCCATATGTAACGTCTGCCACCCAGTCCTCAAATTTAGGCAAGCACCTGCGTCCCCAACGTACCGCCACCTGTCGCTTAGCATAAAGGAGCAACAGCGCATGCAGTTTCCTAGCTTTTGGTAGAGTATTTTTGACATAACCTAGTAGCCCCAGATGTGGAGACGGCGTGTCGGCTCTATGGAGGATTTGGTTAATAGCTACAAAAATGCTCGACCAGTATTCCTCCAGGCGGGGACAGCTCCACACCACATGTAGAAAAGTGGCATTTTCAGCCCCACACTTCCAACAAGTGTCGTCTTCCCTGAGGCCCATACGGTGCAGCAGCCGAGGTGTACGGTAGTATCTGTGTAGGAACTTAA
The DNA here is from genome assembly GCF_964204655.1 of Triturus cristatus. Lineage (NCBI taxonomy): Eukaryota > Metazoa > Chordata > Amphibia > Caudata > Salamandridae > Triturus > Triturus cristatus. The sequence goes on from NC_140590.1 coordinate 438,653,475, forward strand.
AATGTATTAGGCGCAACCTATAGTTAGGCGACAATTCCTTCAGTTGCCCACAACAGAAGGTCCACTGTTCGTCCGAAAGAGGGAACTCCAATTCCGCGTTCCACGCGTGCAGCGAGGACGGCACCATAATGGGAGCTTGCTCCTGCATACAGTTGTATAACCGGGATACAAGTTTTTTGGGGGAAGCCCTTGACAGTAAATTTTGCAGCGCCTGAAAATGCGGGGGCTCCTCTGGGAACAGAGGCCAGAGCGCCTTGCAGGATTCTTTAAGCTTATGGAGCGCGAACGTATCCGCAAAAGTCTCCGGTATCTCAGAGTCCTCCTCTACAGGAACCCCAAAGGTGCCGTCGGGGTAGATGTCCGCGAAAGTGCGCAGAACTTTTCCTCTAATCACGACCTCCCCCCCCTGTCCTGCAGGCAGGGAATCAATGGGTTGCCCCTCAGGGGCACAGCAGGCGCATACAGGAGAGGGAGACGTGCCCTCCTCTGCAATTCCCGCCACGACCAGCGGAGCAAGGCCACCGTGTCAACGTCTCCAGACGGGCGGGGCGCCTTCACGTATAATGCCACGCTAAGGGGCAATGGAGCTGCCACCGCCCTCTCCACCGCCACATGCGGCTGGTAGGGGGTGGGGAAAACCCAGAAGTGTAGGAATTGTGCCTGCGCACATAGCGCGTACAGCGCCATGTCTGGAGCCCCCAGTCCACCCTGCCTCAACGGGAGGGTGAGCAGCGCCCAGGACGATCTCGCCTGGCCTCCGGCCCAGACCAGCGTCAACAGCAGTGATCGCACCCGAGCATGGAAATGCGCAGTCAAGGGCAACGGCAGATTTACAAAGAGATATAGGAATTTCGGGAGGACTACCATCTTTGCCAGGGCTATCCTCGCGACTAAAGATAGGGGGAGCTTATTCCAGATCTCGATCTTCCCCTCCAGCCAGTCCACCGCTCTCCCATAGTTCATTGTCCACAAATCACTCAGGTTGCGACTAATCCAGACCCCAGGTATTTGACCGAGTCCGTTTCCCAGCGCAAGGGATAATCCGAAGTCACCTCCGGGGTGGCATCCGTCAGAGGGAACGCAACAGACTTGGACCAATTGATAGCTATTCCTGCCAGGCCCTCGAATCTAACAAACTCCCTCAGCAGTGGATCTAGGTTTTCAGCGGGGTCAGCAACATATAACGTTACATCATCCGTATACAAGGATATCAACAGGCTGCGAGAGCTGAAGCCAATACCCGGGGCAGTGTGGTGCTGACGGACCCGAGCTGCCAGAGGCTCCATGGCAATGGCAAATAGCAGCGGGGACAGGGGGCACCCCTGCCTAGTCCCGCGAGATATGCCAAATGGCTTGGATATCAGCCCGTTCACTCGCACTCTCGCCCGTGGAGCTGCGTATAAGGGCCGTATTAAGTTTATGAAGAGAGGGCTAAAACCCATTCTGCCTAGGATCCGAAACAGGTAGGGCCATTCAAGCGAGTCAAACGCCTTCGTGGCGTCGAGAAAAATAACCGCCGCCCGGATGGAGGGGTGTAGGTAGTGCAGTACTGAGAATATCGTTCTTAGATTGTGCGACGTGGCGCGGCCGGGGACAAACCCCGATTGATCAGGCAATGCCACCATGGGCAACAGGGGCTGAAGCCTGTCCGCAATCAGTTTAGCGTAGATTTTAACGTCTACGTTGATGAGGGACAGTGGACGGTACGAGTCGAGCAGCTGGCTATCTTTGTCCGGCTTCAGCAATGTGATTATCAGCGCCTCCCGCATCGAGTCTGGCAGGGAGCCCGTCTCCTGGGCCTCAGCGAAGACCGAGAGGAGCCTAGGGGCCAGTTCATCAACATAGGTCTTATAAAAACTAGTGGTCAACCCATCGGGGCCGGGGGCTTTGTGCGCCGGCATGCTCTTAATCACCTGCGCGACATCCTGAACAGTGAACGGGACATCCATATAGCGACGGTGATGGTCATTGAACCAGACAATGGCAATGGAGTCTAGGAAGGCGTCCAGTGATTCCGGGGCTGTAGTTTGCCTGGACGTATAGAGGGCCGAGTAAAACTGAGCGAAAGCAGTCAGAACTGCATCATGTCCTAACCGGAGTTCACCTGACCCATCTCTTATGGACGCTATGAAATCCGATCGCGCACGCGGGGAGATGAGCCTCGCCAGGGTTCTGCTAGGCCTATCACCTTCCCCATATCGACGGGCCTCCGCCTGCCGTCCCAGGAACTTCACTTCGCGCTGCGCCTCCTCGCCGAACTCCAACAGCTTAGCTTTCATCTGAACCGCCAGTGCGGGCGACGGGTCAGTACAGAAATTTGCATCCAAGTCCCGCAACTCTCCCTCCAACCTGCGCAGTGTGCCGCGGATTGCCCCGAGGACCCCCGCTCTCCTAGAGATGCACTGGCCCCGGATCACTGCCTTAAATGCGTCCCAAAGGGCCACCTCTGTTTCCACCGTACCCGCGTTGATATCGAAATAGCGCACAATATCCTCTCTAATTTCCTCCGTAAATACAGAGTCGGTAAACACGTACGGGGGCAGCCGCCAGGAGAACGCGCGAGCAGGGGCATCAGGCATCCTCACCACCAACAGGCATGGAGCGTGATCAGAAAGTGACCGGGCCTGAATATCCACCCCCTCCGCCCAGGTTGCCACATCCGGCGAGACCAGCCAGTAGTCCAGCCGGGACCAGGCCGCGTGTTGGCTCGTAATACACGTCCCTACAATATCATCCGGATGCCTGACTCTCCATATGTCCGACAGCAGCCCCTCTTCCATGATGTCAAGGACTGCCTGTCTCGCTCTGGTGTGTGTGGGACCTCCCGCCCCCCTACGGTCCACCGCATCCACCAGTGGTACATTAAAATCCCCTCCGAGGATAATCGTGGAGCAGTCCATTAACAGTATCCGTGCCCATAGATCCCGGAAGAAGTCAGGGTCATCTACATTGGGTCCGTACACCGCCGCCAGCACCATCTCCTTCCCCTGCAACACTCCGTGAGTGATAACGTAGCGCCCCTCTGCGTCCAAATAAGTGCGGTGTTCCTTCCAATCCAGCCCTGCTCTTACGAGGATTGCCGCCCCTCTAGCATAATTAGAATAAACGGTGGAATGTACCCACGCCCAGCGTGAGCGCTTCAGTCTAGGGGAGGGGGTGGACCGCACATGCGTCTCCTGCAGGAAGCAGATATCTATTTTGTGTCGGGAGAGGTACCCTTGCATGAGCCGAGCTTTTTTATAGTCCCCGAGACCCCTAATGTTCCACGTTAATATCCTAATTCCTGCTATAACTCCAGCCATTTTGCTTTGAAGTTTCCTCCACCCCCATCTACAAACTGCATCTCTCTCCTAGTGTTTAAACAGGGCCATGCATAAGGGAGCATCATGGTGATCTGCGAACATACACTTCCATCGTACCAGAACCAACATAACTCAAACCAACCCGCCTTCCCCCCCCACCCCCCACCCTCACCAACCCCCCAATCAGGTTGTGACAAATCCCCCCGTGGATCACGCAACGCGTGATTACAACTCAAACTCTCCAACATTGGGATGCACCCCATGGGGCGTGGTGCACCAAGCGTACTCCCCCGTCTGCACAGGGTGGCTGCACTATGTAACCCACCGCTTCACACCAGCTGAGCCCGCCCCACTCGGATCCAAGCTTATACCTAATCGGGAGACCTTGCCAAGAAGGAGCAATTCAGCAAGTGCAGCACATTTAACATTTGCAGGCCTCTCACATCCCCTTAGCGACCAAAAACTGTAAACCAGGAGCAACCATAGGCGGAAAGGGGCTGGCATCCCACCTGCCAGGTAGAACACCCCACACGGATCTTACACAACTCCCCCTCCCTCCAGGGTCAATCATTGTCACTTAAGCGCCCTTCGTCCACCTCCGCCTGTGGCGGCCTGCACCTTGACGCAGCCCCCCCAAGTTGCTTGGCGTACTTCAGCGCTGCCTTCGCCTCTGTGAAGTAGTGTGTGGTACCCTCGTGCGTCACCCTCAGTTTCGCTGGGTACAACAGTGCATAAGGGATGGCAGCCTGCAGCAGCAGCTTCTTAGCAGGTAAAAATTCCTTCCGGGCCGCCTGTACCAAGGGAGTGAAGTCCGGATAGAAGGAGATGTTATTCCCTTTGTGTATAATTTTCCCCTTTTCGCGAGCAAGGCGTAAGATGAGGTCCCTGTCCTGGAAATTCAGGATCTTTGCCAGGATAGGACGCGGCGCCGCCCCCACCGGTGGCTTCTTACCGAGCGATCTGTGCGCCCTTTCCACTGTGAACACCGGGGAGAGCGCCGGATCAAAGATCTCATGGAGTAGTTCTGAGACATACAGTTCCATCTTTCCAATGTTCGTCGTCTCTGGTATGCCCGTGATTCGGATGTTGGATCTTCGGGACCTCGCCTCTAAATCATCCGTTTTGGCCCGGAGGAATTCCAGTTCTTTTTCCACGGCCGTGAGTTGTTTCTTGGTGTCATGTCTGAACTCGCAGCAGTCAGCGTGCCCACTTTCCAGGCTGTCCAATCTAGTTTCGTGCGAGTCAACCCGTTGTTTGACGGAGTCCAACTGGGTAGCCATGGCATCTAGCTTGGTATCGATGCTCTTGAGACTCGAGCGGACCTCCAGCATCAGCGCTCGGTAGTCTACCTCCGGCTCTGCCCCGTGCGCGGAGGACTCCGCCGCCTCCAGGTCCGCCGCCTGCTGCTTGGCCTGTCGCTTATGCTCAAACGTGAGCCTGGACTGCTTCGCCTCGTTCTTCCCTCCCATGACTATGGGGCAGTGCCAGTCGAGTACAGCAAGGCGGCCTCGCGGCCAGAGGACGGCTCTAACGGCCCCGGCCGCTATCAAGGCAGACCAGTCACCCTCTCCCAAGGCTGTCGCTCCACCGATCTCGGGTCCACAGGGGCACGGGCAAAGCCACAAGCGCTGTCGAAGCGGGACAAGAGGACAGGATTCCTAGGCCTTGCCGCAGCTCATCCTTCACGGCCGCCAGTCGGGCCGCTCTAGACCACCCACCGCAGGGCGCCGCACGCACAGTTCTACATGCATCCGTCGATGAGTAGATCAGAGCCCCAAGTCCGCTAGTGTGGCCTTTCCGTCACAATGAGGCCAGGTGCGCACCCCGTATGTGCCCTCACAGCTTCGCTTCGGGATCCCGGCGCCAGCCGCCCCCTCAAGCTCACCTCATGCAGTCGCTGGGCTCCACAGCAGCGTGTGTGTGGCGGCTCGGGGTCGCCAAGGATCGGATCCAGCAGCCCGCAGCCAGGGAGTGCCGTGTGTCCGCCTCCTGCAGTGGCCACAAAATGGCGGCTCCACCTCTCGCGTCCTCTCTCTCCATGCCAGCGGCAGCCGGGATCAGCAACGGTGCGCCCAGAGCAGCACCCGTAGAACAGCGGCCAGGTCTCCGGGCGGATCCGCTCCACTCGGCGCGTTTTTCGTTCCGACCGCGACCTGCAGTGTGGGGGCCACAGCTTACCCGCTCGCCTCAGGCCCACGCAGCCTCGGTCTCCAGTAGCCGCTCCCAGCCGTCCCCGGCAGCCGCAGCGGCGGCCGCGCGTCACAGGATCTTCACGCGCGGGACACCAAGGGGCATATCTCAGTCCCCCGGTCTCGGCCAGGCATCAAATTGCAGTAGATGCTTCACTGGGCTTCGCGGCGCCTCCCGGAGTGTGGATCGGGACTCCCAGTGCGGGCGGTGCAGGATTACTTGAAGGATTAATGATGCAGCCGGCGGAGCTCGCTCACAGAGCGGCCATTTCGCTGCCCGGTTGGCCACGCCCCCCCACAAGCAATCTTAGTTAAAGATACTGAGACACAGACTATAAATCTGAAGCTAAATGAGGCACGGCAAATGTTTACTAGAGGGATAAATGAGAAGATAGCTGTCGGCTATCAGAAACATAGAGCATTCCATTATACATATGGTGAGAGAATAGGTCGCCTCCTTGCACATCAGATTTCCGATAAAAAAGCCAGCCGAGGAATAAAGTGCATCTTGGGGGATGATGAGGGGGAATACACTTTTCCACAGGAGATTGCATCACAATTTGCTTCCTTTTATAAACCAGGTTATACAATAGGCCGGACAATATTGATAGACAGTTTTTTGCTAGCTATCTCCGGGAGAGTGGGATGCCCAGATTAGACCCCCCTTTAGAGCCTCGATATGCAAGGAGATGTTGGTCTAGGGGACATAGAAGAAGCATTTAGTGCTTTACCATCTGAGAAAGCAGCAGGAGAGGACACAATTTACCTTGAATCTTATAGTCTTTAAAGAAATTTTAGCTCCAGAATTTAGAGATTTGGTAACATATATCAATAACGGGGGAGACACTCCACCCTCATGGGGGGTTGCTAAAATAGTGGTCTTTCCTAAAACAGACAAATCACATGATGAAATGAGCTCCTACCGACCAATATACTTGATTAATACAGACGCTAAGGTCTTTTCCCAAATACTAGCTAGGCATCTTGCTCCCCTCATGTACAACTCAGTCTCAGAGAAACAACATGGTTTTGTCCCGGGCCGCGACACCACAGCTCATACTTATACCGCAATTGCAGCAGTCGATGTTGCTAAGAAAACGAACACCCAGATTGGAATGATAATGTTAGATGTGGAGAAAGCCTTTGATAGGGTCACATGGGAATCACTATGCTTGACTATGGACACGTTTGGGATAGAGGGCATATTTGTAACAATGGTGCAGGCATTATATAAGAACGTAACAGCAAAAGTACTGACAGGGGTAAATCCTTCACTCCATTCTCAATACATAGAGGCACCTGTCCGGGGTGCCCTCTTCCCCCGTTGCTGTTCGCTCTTTATATTGCACCCTCTTTAAGACACCTTAAGGTGAACAAAGACATACAGCCAGTAAGACTGAACGGCATGGAGCTTAAAATAACAGCATATGCCGACGATATTGCAAGCTATGCCACGAATCCAAGCAAGTCTGTCAAAATTATAACTATGGAAGCTAAGTGACTCGGGGAATTTTACGGCTATAAATTAAACTTCATGAAATCTCAGATAATTGTTAACTACATCCGCCAACCCCGATAATTGGAGTTACTGGCACTGCCCCAAAGCTTGGTATATGGCTGAATAGCCAAGTGGAAAGGATAATTAAGTTAAATTATCATCCTCTTTCAAAAATAGGCATAACTAAAATGCAGCAATGGCATTGGCTCCCACTAAGCATCATGTGACGATGTAACATTGTTCAAATGAACATATTGCCTAAGTTTCTTTATGTGTTCCAAGCGATACCACTCCGGGTCCCTGGTTACTTTTTTAAACAGCTTGAAGGCGCAATTTATAGTTTTATATGGGGTTATAGGAAGGCTAATCAAGCTATCTGCCTCATGAAGCTGCCCTATATACAAGGGGGATTTAAGCTCCCTAATTTTAAGATAGATTTTTGGGCTTCATTTACTGGGTGGATTCAAAGTTTGATGACTAGACATAAGCCCGAATCAACTGCATTTTGTTATCAGCTCGCACTTGGGCATGCAATTAGCAACTCGTTGCATAAGCTACTGGACCCCAACTATTTTAAATGGGTCAGGTTCAAAGTGATTAGAGACGTTGTCCAGATATGGCGGGAAATGTGTGCCAAATATTCTATACCATCAATACACTTTTACACTCCGTTATGGGGCAACCCGTCATTACCAGACATATTCCATGATAATACGGGGCAGTCTTGGGGACGTTTGGGGCTATATAATTTTGGACAATTCTATGACATATATTGGATCCAGACTTTCTCATTCCTCCAGGAGACATAAGGGCTTCTACATTGTCGATTTTTTAAATATCTACAGATTAGGGATTATATCTCACGCAGATGTGAATATAATAGTAACGATAAAACACCAACGATTGTATCACACTTGTATCAGCCAATTATGGAGACTGGCTGTATAAAGATTAGCACAATGTATTGAGTATTTATGGGAGAAGCCGTAAACGATAGTGCACAGCTTGCAGCAAAGAGGACTCAGCGGCTCTCGGCTACAGTTTCGGCTACAAAACACTTTTGCAACACTAGATCAATCATCAATCTTGGTTTATCTTAAATTACAGGAGTTTAGAACAGTGTGGATGTTGTACCATACGCCTGATTGCATCTCTAAATGGAGAATGTCTGGGAATTCAGACCGAATATGCTGCCCTAAATGCCATCTTTTGGCGGCTGATATAGTCCATATGTTTGCTGATTGCCCTCTACTTACAGAATTTTGGATGGTGTAGCTCAGTTAGTCTCAGATCAGCTTGAATCGGAAGTCTCTTTCAATAGCAAAGAAATTTTATTCGGCTGTAAGATAAGGTCGGATCACAGCCGTAGACTTCTGTTTTCAATTATAATAGCTTGTGCACGATTATGTATCACCCGAGGTTGGATTAACCCAATACCACTTAGAATAACAGAACTTTGGGCTCTGCTTCAGCAAACGTATGAAAGCGAAGTGGCAGTCACTAAGGCCAGGGAACACCGATCAGTTAAAAAAGTAGGAAAGATTTGATCTCACTTACACTAGTCTTAGGGGGCTTACTTTGGCATTGAAAGAGGCTCTACTAACCCAGAATTAGGTAGGTTATTGTATACCTCTTCCTTCTATAATTTTCATCAACTAATGTATTTGCTTCCTGCTTGTTATATGTACATGATGATTATGTTTTTTATGTACAGTAATATTGCTGATTTAATTTTTCTTTATCTTTATCTTTTTACAAAGATGGCTCTGACCTCCTAGGAAGGTGGAAAAAACCCAATAAAAAATATTAAAAAAAAAAAAGAAACTCAAAAAGGACTGTGTTACTATTTTGAAGAAAAGCATTGCAATTTCTTTTAAAGTCCCAATAGAAAATCTGAACTTTCTTATGGTGCCCAAACAATCACAAGAGTACAATATGAAGGCCCCCAGGACCTCGTGGGAGGGTATTAGAGACTCTCAGCATGTCAGGCAGAGGCCAACATCAAATTCTCTTCTAGGTTCATTTTCTATTGGTCAGCTGGGCACTTCAGGGAAAAGAGGTCTTGCAGCTTGTGTCTGTTTAGCCACACAGAAGGTCAGCCAATTGACCCTTGGAAATGTCTTCTTTGTCCTAGGTACAAGAAGCAGCAGGTCCAGTCCTCTTCTGATCTTCTGCAGGTCAAGTAGCTGTTCTGAGCAGGGTTTCTAGGGTTGTTACATTTATGCCTGTCACCACCTAGTGGGAGGGGTGAGTCCTGGGCACTCCCTAGCCAATGGGGTAGAGGTTCCTGGGGCAACATTACTCCCCCAGTCCATGGTAGGCGGAAAACCATTGGACAGAATATTATTCCAGTTTTTGGGTTTAAAATCTCCATATAAAGCCCTAATCTTTTTTCACTGGTTCTTCTCATCTATGTCCCTTCTGGTAGACAAAGAATGAACATTATTGCAAGTTTGGAGAGCCATGTAGAGCTCCTGTCATGCTCCGTGGCTGAACACTTCCGGGAAGAACACAAAATGGCCCGCTGAGATGTGGCGAGTCTGGCACTCCTTGGTGCTCACAGCGAGTGTCTCAGAAAGAAGAATCGAAAACCCCGACTCTCGGGCTCACGGACCCTTGTATTTCGGGCATCAGCCCCGGCAAGATCTAAGGTGGAGAACAAAAAGTGTACGAGTGAAGGATTAATACAGAGCGTACCTGAAGGAATTGGTTACAGTTTAAACTCCAGCAGTGCCTTAAGGAATTGATGCAATACGGCTGTGTGGTTGCGGGGCCCTCACATTTATTTATTTTTTGTAAAAGATTTCAACATTTCCACACACTGGAGGTAAAGTTCCATGGATAATAGAGGACACGGTTGATAAACCCATGAATTTGGGAAATCCTGAGACAGCAGCAAGACACAGGTTTTTCCCGGTGTGTCACACTAGATCCTTCGCCTGGCGTGGAAAGGGGTGGGGGTTCCATTGGGCCTACAAATTAGCGCTAAAGACTCTCTACATTAACAATATTATGTGGCTTAGTAATGTTACAATATCCTAGCAAACAAGCTAGAGCCATCTTATTGGTGAGGATAGCCCACCTTAACTTTATTGGTGGATCACCTCCAGATCCACCCTCAAAAAGGGAAAAAGCATTATCGAGGTAGCTGGATACACCACTGACACAGCCCATACTCCGCATCGCAGCAAGATAAAGGCTAAGGGATAAAAGGAGAAGCTGCTTGGGGGAGGGCCTCTAGGGAGAAGAAGGACCGGGATAGTTGCAGAAGCAGTCTGTGTAGCACAGATACAGCTTGTGGCAGTCTTGTAATATATCACGCATCCCCTAATTCACCTGCAGACTCCAGGAACTTAATTTCATCTCATAAAGTGCCATTCAAGAAGTACAAAAAAATAAGTAGAATATAGAAGATCCAGACAAAACAAGGTTGGGTACCCAATCAAATTCAATATGCCTTCTACCTCGGAAGAAGATTCTCGGACAAAAAATGCGCTAAGTCAAATGACATGCCCGGCTGCTGCAACAATGAATCCAGCACAACCCTCTTCGATAGAGAAGACAATAAATCAGATTTTTTTTTTTTTAAAATTTTTATTGTGCAGAGAAAAAGGGTACAAGCACAGGCCTACAACCTCCTGGGCCGGCCGCTAGTATGCAGAAATGATCAAGCGGTTCAAAAACAATGACTGGCCCGCAGGGGCTCCGCTAAATGACAGGAGATCAAGCTGCACATAAAGGAAGTCAGGATACACCCTTTTTACATAACTATCAACCAAAGTAAAGAAAAACAAATAAATCGGATTTTAATGTAATTTCAGGAAATGAAGCTCTTGCAAGATTCTGCACAACTTAAAGTTAATGAGCAGCTACGGCAGATCAATGAAAATCTCCAACAACTTGCAACCCGCGTGACCCAAGTATCCATTCTTGAAGACACCAATACAAAACAGGACGTAAAATGGATCAATATGCAAACCGAATTGGAAGACCTCCTAGATGATGTGGGAAATCGCACTTGCCACTCAAATTTAAGATCAGTGGGCATTTTTAGGAAGCTGGGCATTCCCCCATCCAACTGATTTCAGATTTATTTAATTAAACTGTTCTTCCAGATGAAATAATCAAAGGTGGAGACTTAACCATTGCCAGAGCACATCGGGTCCCAGCTGTTTGATCTACAAATACAAAATACCTTCGAACAATCTTGGTCAACTTCAGGAATACTCAGATTAAAGAACAAAATCTTTCTCTACACCGAACAATTTTTCATTTTGAATTGACCCCAATACGTCATTCGTTGTAGCACGAAGACGTCAAGAATTTGTTGGTCTGATAGACAAATTTAAACAGAATGGTGCACCAGCTGGTATAATACAGCAATGAAAAATTAAAGGATCATTTTAAGGGCCGATCCCATATATTTCAGTCTATTGAGTGTGCTAAGGAATTTTTACTCACAGTAAAGGGGGGCCAAGAGGCAGCAATCATGATTGATAAGAAAGCACATACTGTAGATCGATAATAAATATCCAATATAACTTGAAGAATGATGGAATATAATTAGGTACAATCGTACAATGAAGCACCTTAAGGTTCATGATTATCTTGCACACCTCTCTAGAAGAGCTCTCTGAGTACCATTCCAAGGTTCTCCCAGAGGGGAATGGGGATGACACAGATGGTGGGGTAGGGCACGGGAGGGGAACAAGCCCATGACAGGTAAGCCTCGTAGTAAGGGGAGGAGGAAGGGTAGGGGGTCACAGAGAGTAGAAGGTTGAAAGGGGGGAATAAAATCTTCTTGTAGAAGAGAGGAAGAAAATCAAGCTTTCCAATAAAAAGGCTCATATATATTAAGATCAAGTGCTGTAGGAGGATTAGGCGAGTAATAGGAGGGGCAACAAAAAGTAAAGCTATGGCGAAAGGACAAGTAAATAAAAATTACTGACAACCAGATATTTCTGTTTTGTCTCATACAATATCAGTGGGGCAAAAAATATAAAATTGAAATCCACTCTCCGGTGGTTTATGACATCACAGCCACAAGTCATTTTGCTCCAGGAGGCACATTTTAAAATAGATTCCAGCTACCCCAGATTGCCAAGTTTTATTTCCCAAGCCTTTTTTGCCTCTGCAGGTGTGGCAGTCAAGGGAGTTGCTGTTGTTCTCACATGTCACTGCCAGTGGGAAGTGCTACAAATTAATAGGGATCACAGAGCAAGAAGGATAGTTGTAAGTTTAAAGATTGGTGTACAGATCCTCCAGTTAGTCAGTTTTTATGGTCCAGTAGAGGATACAGAGAGCGATGAATTGGCAATAGAACTATACAAACTTTTTATGCTGCAAATAACAAGGCTGTTGGTACTGTTATTCAATGCAATCCTAGAGGGGTGTCAGATCTCTAAAACATTTTCCGAAGCAATCATAGTGAATTTCTTGAAGAAGGATAAACCACCAGATAGGCCAGGATCACATCGTCCAATTGGTTTATTTAACAAAGACTACAAATTATGTACTAAAATTATGACAGCTAGAATAACTCCATTAACCCAAGAATTGTTGAATGAAGATCAGTGCGGCATCCTACCTGGGAAGACCATTACCAATAATACAAACTTTCTATTCAAGGCCATTGATTATTTTTCAAATAATTATTTTAAAGCAGCAATTATCATAATAGAAGCTGAAAAAGCTTTTGATTCAGTTCATTGGGATATTTTATTTTCTATTTCTAGGAGGCAAGCCAACAAACCCTTGGAGTCAGTCTGACTCTGGGTTCAAGTGATGTGGGTCTAATCCTTCTCACCCAGGAAATGAGAGCAGCAGGTCAGTACAGCAAGAAAGCAGTTATTCCGGAGCAGCAGTCCAGCTCTTGGCAGAGAATTCACAGGTCCAGAAGTGTACTGGTGTGGTAGGGTCAGAAGTGCAGTTCTTATAGCCAGTGATGCCTTTGAAGTGAGGGAGACTTCAAAGAAGGGCTTTGAAGTGCAGAGATATTCTCCCTACCTGGTCTGGCTCCAGGCTCACTACAGGGGCTATGCAACCCTTCATGTGTGAACAGGACACAGCCAATGCAGATGTAAGTGCAAGGCTGTGTCCAGCTCTTCTCTCCCTTACTGCTCAGTATGGCCCATTAGAATGTGGATGGCCCATCAAGTCACACCTAAGTTCCCTTTGTGTGTGGTTGTCTGGAGAGAATGCACACAACCCAGATATCACCCACCCAGACATTTATTGAAGACAGTCTGCAGGCACACAGGGCTAAGAGCAGATAAAAGCTATCTTTCTAAACATGATATATTGAAAGTTGTAATGAAAAAATGATAACATTCAATCAGTAAAGAGGTTTTATCATTACAATTCTATATGTACTAAACCTAATAGCTCTACCTCCTCCTATTGGGAATTACAGTGTATTAGATACAACAAGGAATCTCCAATGTTAACCCATGAGAGGGATAGGCCTCACAGTAGTAAAAAACAGATTTGAGAGTTTTTCACTACCAATCAGTGCTTAATTTGAGCCGGTGGTTTCTGGTGCTCAGCAGCGGCACTTAATTGCCGGCACCGGCACTTAATTTTTGGAACGGGCACTTATGACAGCTGCCACATAGTTTTGCTGGTTGTGTAATTTAAAGATTTTCAGAAAAACTGTTGTTTGTTAATTCAATATGCATGAAAAACAACTAGTAACTGCCACCTAAGCTGTTCTTAAAGCTTTGGCAGCCTTGAACAGTTTGAATTGTCACACTTGTAGCAGTGTGATGGTTAGTAGTTGTGTAAATACATTGGCAATGTGTGGTGCAAACCGCGGTGGCCTCCTGACGAGGGCCCCAGCACTTATTATTTTTATAAAGTAGGCACTGCTATCAGGACATGTAAGACTTAAAAGTACATGTACTAACTTTTAATTACACAGCACCCTGCCCTATGGGCTACCTACCTATTGCCTACCTTAGGGGTGATATATATATTAAAAGGGGTGTTTAGGGCTTGGCATGGGGTTTTAAATGCCAAGTCGACATGGCAGTGTAAACTGCACCCACATACTCTGCAGTGGCAGGCCTGTGACCTTTTTAAAGGGCTACTTAAGTGGGTGGTATAGTCAGTACTACAGGCCCAGCTGAGCATTTAATTTGCAGGCCCAGGGCACAGGTAGTGCACTTAACTAGGGACCTATAAGTAAATTAAGTATGGCAATTGTGGAAAATCCAATCAAACCATGTTTAGGGGAGAGAGCACAAACACGTTAGCACTGGTTAGCAGTGTTAAAGTACACAGAGCCCTAAAGCTAACAGAGACAAATTTAGCAAAAAAGGGAGGAGAAAGGCAGAACGTTTACTGTCAAACCTGCAGACAGGGCCATTTCCAACACATATCAATGAGGGGGTTGTGCTCAGGTTAATTTTGTGACTTTTGGAGATCACCAGGTATAGTGTTACTACTCCTTAAGGGGGTGACTGCCCACCCCAAACAATAATCCACTTTCTTGTTGTGAGAAACTGTCTAATTTGTATTATTGGTGTTGTCTAATGTTGCACGACCCATCAATTTTATTAGCTCTTCGATAAAGTAATAATATAAGATTTTTTTGTAGACTCATTTGAATAGTCCAAGTCTTTATTCGTTTGGTCTAATTTTACAGTAGCCTACAATTTCAACGTGAGTAATGTGAAATTAAATCAGGTTGAACATATTTCGGACATTTTGCAAACGCAGGAGCTTTGAATGTGTATTTACGACCTGCTACTACCACCCATGTTACAGTCGTGTCAAAGTTCATGCTGTTATGAACATGAGGCACAGGGTGAATTATAGATTATTAGGGCAGAAGTGGTTGCCGTTGTATTTTCTCCTGCACTGAAAAACTGTTTTAAACTAGTGTTGTGTAAGTGATATCAACAAATGGGAAGTAATGTGAGACGTCCGAGGAAACTCGTTATTATAATGTACATTAATTAAGGTTTAAGTACATTCATTTCAGTTTGAATTACTACCAGTGACGTTGAGAAAGCTTACAGTGGAAACCTAACCTTTTTAAAATCCTTATGTTTGGACACATGAAAATGTCGGTTCCATTAAAGCCGGAGATTAAGTGTTCCACGGCTTAATGTTTTTACAGTAGCACTGACTATCGGTGTCCAGCAATTCTACCTCTTCCTATCCCTTTCTAACTCCCCTTGTGTTCCCCTTGCCATGACCTCAAAAAGTACACGACTGTAAGCTTATTAAACATGATTTATATGTATACTTTTCTTTGTGTTATTAATTACAGAGCGCAAAAAAAGAAGGTACTTCTGACATAAGCTATAGTTCTATTCTCAGGAACAAGTGCTGGATGGTTGAAAACCATATTGTTATCAGATATACATTTGCTGAAAATGCCCATGACTATAGGCATAATCAGCAGATCCTTCCATGAATTAGTTAAAATGATACCAATCTTTGTGACTAACACACGTGAAATTAATCATGTTCACCTAGGAAAGCAACAGAGCCCATACCTCATAAAACAAAAAATATTAAATTAACATTGACCCTATTCACAAAGAAAGGGTGAAAGTACTAGCATGCAGATGTATGCCTGAAATGCCACACCAGGCACGTATTTCCATGAATACTGTAGGTCATGTCATATGTCTGTGCAAAGAACAATTCTCACAGTGAGAAGGGCAGCTGAGGGGGCAAAAACACAGTAATTTTGCTTTTTGTTTTGTAATCCAAAGCAAAAATCTATTTCTCTAAAGAGAGAGCCTATGATCGCCCCCAAATCTGGGAGTGATGCGTTGCCTGGGCCCTGTATCCTGGTTATAAATACCAAACAATTTTCAGCATGGGAAAGGGTCAGATTTTATTTTGAGAATGCGCACAAACGTGACCTTCAGTGCTAACCACGAGTTGAAGCACATACTTACCACCCCTTGCATTGATTTACTGATGCAAATTGCTCTTCACTTGTTGCGGCATAATTAACAGCAGTAAAACCGGTTATACCTGCCAGGATTCCTTTTGTCAATTGTTAGCTGGCACACATGTAGCCATTTTTGATTGCAAAAATACGTTTGTGGCCATAAATGAATTTATGAATAAGGCCCTTGAATTATTTGCTTGGACTTTTTTACTCCTCTCCCACTGAATGATTGACAAATAGAGTAAGTCATAAATTGAGATTAGACATTGGAGGCAAATGGAATGATAGAGTGTTGGGAATTACTATTAGAGTGCCAGTGAGAGAGAGAGTTCAATTTAACATTTTTTTTTTTTTGCTGGCCATTAAATCTATCCAAGATTTGAGAAACCTGGGCTCTAGAGGGTTTAGCACTCCCAGCATTCTTGGGATTCAGCAACTGGCAATCAAAACTCACATGCTGGACTGTCCTGCTGGGGGCGTCGCCATCTACGTAGCGGCAGAAATCAAGAAGAACTCAACATCGACCATCCTAAACTGCAAGCGGTAAAGCTTTCGGCATGCTTGTCAACCAGCGCGCGCCTTCCTTTGCTGATCATAAATATTTACATCCATTCCTCACTCGCTAAGAAGAAGGAAACAACCGGCATCTTCCTGGCTTTCCTCATTGCTCAAAAACTTTACACCCTGCTCTGCTCATCCTCATGACAGGCGATTTCAATATGAGCCTGCTGCAGCCTGCAACACGAGACCAACTCTTGGAAATACATGATCAGGCCTGGCACATGCCTTCATCTCCAGCACCCACACACAGAAAGGATGCGAGGGGTCGGCGCTTTGCTAAATATGTGGAGCACCTGGACTTGAGATCCCTAAATGCTCGCATCAACCCAGACATCCCTGCCCAGTTCACATATCACTCAGCAATCACCATCTCAATGATCGATTACACTTTTGTGTTCTTCATCCTAATTCACATGATTATGCACTGTCAATTGGGATGCCCCCTGGAAAACGTTCACCAGCCGCAGAGGATTCTGCTATGTCTCACCTTGTCCAATGCACATCCAGGTTCAGACGGTCATTGGTACAGTTCCCACCATCAACTACAGAAGTCTCTGCTGGTCAAAGGATCCATTGCACAAATCGTACGTAAAGCCAGGTAGAAATGGGAACTTGTACGCAAACCAATCTCCGACCCTTTGAACAATTGGCTCAGCTCCCTGCACTTCTCCTGGCTGAAAAACAACACTCCTGTGGGGCATCAATTGCTTCAGCAGTGGCCCGGCCCAGGAGGGCTTCAGCTTAACTTATTGCAGCAAAAAAGATGCTGAACCATACATTACAGTTACTTTGAAATAGCCCAAACCAGACCCTACGGAGGGTGACCTTCCGCAAGCTGAGATCTTTGTATCAAAAAGCCACATGGGAGTCAGCTAAATCAGAACCAAACTGCTTCTGGGACAAAATCATTATAGCCTCCCAAATAAACGATGCTAGAGACTTCTGGAGACTGATGAATTGCGCTTCCAGCTCTCGGTTGCCCCCTTCATCCTCGAACATCTTGGAAGCCACCTAGTCCACCTATGTCCAGGAAATGTATGGGAGCCCCAAGTCAACCCAAGGGCATCATGAAATAATATAATCGAAGTATGAAAATGTTTATAATTTGCATAGTTAATTTAAAGCAGTGCAAAACAGCCAACATTTTGGATTGAAGGCCGCTCGTTTACGTGACAGCTGCGGATGCAGAGGGTACAGTGTGTAGGCTGACTCTTGCCATTTTTTTTTCTACCAGTGCAAGAAACTTTATAAGCATGCAGTTAAGCAGTGGATCTTCTGGCTTGAGGCAGGCCAGCGCTGCCTGTCTCCACATGCGGATCCCTCTTAAGTTGAACTGAGTTTTGAGCAGTCGAGTCCTTTCTTCCTTCAGTTTGTTGGAGATGCAGAGCAAGTAAGGCAGATCCTCCGTTCCTTTGCCACACAAGCAGCAGCAGGTTGAAGTTTGCTTCCTCTGCCAAGGCGGAAGATGCTGAGCAGACATGAGCATGCCCAAACGATGTTTCAATAATTTTTCCTTTGTGTTCCTAGAGTACCCTAGGCTAAAGTATTTTTGAGGGGCAAGTGTGTGATAGTCATTGATCTTCAACCAGGCATGGCTTCAGCCTGGCGATGTGGCCTTGTCTTTTACCAGTGAAAGACTTTTGATTGATTTCCAGGCAATATTTTTAAAAAGCTGTGTGACTGGTTGTAATGTCCCAGGACTGGGACTGCACAGTACTTGTAAGGGATAAGTGAAGGTCACTTCTGGCAGCCGATGTATTTCTGTGCTGCAACTCTTGCCAGAGCAGGTGGTTCAGAGTGATATGAACTGTGTTCCTGATCTAGTGCCCACATGCTATAAATCCTTGCCTTGCCAAGGACTGTTTAGTTAGGCCAAACTCCAACCAGATCTTTGCTGCCGAGGAGTAGTTTGGAATGTTAAACATGATTCTGAAGGCCAAGACTAGATTGCTGTCCAGAATTTTAGACTATCTGCCTCTGATGGCTTCACTTCTGTAAGTGATTGTTGGAAATGTTTTATATTGAGCTACCTGGAGGAGTGGTAGCAGCGTCAGGCATGTCTGTTTCGATTTATGGTTCCTTAGGGTCACTGCCAAAGCCAGTCCTTTCCCCCTGATAACTTCTTGCCGAATTGGCCTCCTTTATCAATATTTATGCCTTGGTATTTGTAATTTATTGCAGCCTGGATTCGAGTGTTCCCCAGATGCCAAACTGTTTTTTTCCCTCCCCAAGTTGATGGTAAGTGTTTTGTCTTCTCGAGATTTACTTCCAGAAAATTCTCAGCTTTACATGCCTGCATTGCATTGAGATGTAGCAGGCCCACCTTTTTGCTGCTGGCCAGGACCACATCATCGGCTTACAGAATGCTAGATAGTACTATGCTCCCCAATCTGGGGCAGGCGAATTGCAGGAACTGAGTATCTGAGTCAGGTCTGCCATGTAAAGGTTGAATAGTGTAGGGGCGAGCAAACACCCGTTGTTTGAGCCATTAGGTAGTTGGAATTTGCTTAGAGAGGTTTGTGCCCTCACCCAACTTCACCTGCACCCAGGGGTCTGAGTGGAGTAAGATTAGCAGATCCAGCAGAGGCCGCAAGAAGTTCCAGTGGGCCAGTTTCCTCCAGAGCCCATCCCGGTCTATGGTGTTGAATGCTGCCCTGAAATCTATGAAGCTAAGATGGAGAGGCTGCTTAGAGGACCTTGCCATTTCTATAAGCATTGCCATAGCCAAGATGTTGGTTGTTGTCCCTGTGGACTTGGAGAATCCAGTTTAGTTGAATTGGATGATTGCATTTACCAAAACCCAGCCTTGAAGATTATCTTACTGAGTGCTTGCAAAGTATTGTGCCTTGTCGAACAGAGCTACCAGGCGGTAGTTTTTTTACGGAGGATTTGTTTCCACGTTTGTATATTGGAGAGATGACTGAGCCTTTTCAGGAGGCTGGGAGTTCAGCCTTTGATATAATTTCGTGGAAGAGAGGGTCACTTCTCTACTGCCTTTAGCGATTTGAGACTTGTTTATGGTGATAGGGGATGGTTTTGGATCGAGCTGGTAGTTGCCAGTTGTTGTGGAGGTACCCCTGCACTGTAGATCTATGATTGAGGTACCTTCTGCTGCTGTACATGCGGGCTGACTCATAAATTGATTATTGAAGTGAGCCCTCAGAAAGTCTTCCCAGGTCCCGTCAGAGATGTGGGAAGCCACGCCTCCATGGGACCGCATTATTTTGTTCACTGTGCCCCAGAAGCAGGTAGTGTTATTAGATTTGATATCGGTTAATAGTTTTGCCTAGAACTCGTCTTCTTGAGTTCTGTGATTTTCTGGTTTAATTTTTTGAACGTGCTTCTTTGTTGGGAGAGTAGTGGTTGGAGGTAGGAATACCCTGGATTGCGTCTCAGTGATCTCAGCATGCTGTTTATCGCCCTTTTGAGCTGTTTCTGTTGTTTTTCTCTGGGCAATGGGAATCCATCCTGCTTCCCTAGTAGTTTGGCGTGGTCTTGTTTTGGCTGGCATGAAAAAGGAGTTTGTTAGGTTTGCAGTAAATCTTTCCCATCTGTTGATGAACCTGCTTGTGGATGTTTCTTGTATTTTTAATAAATACTTTGCTGAATAAAGCACCTCCTCTGTGATTGGTAGTGTAGTTTTGATTCTCTTGACATTGATTGTGTAGCGGGAGTATGGTACTTTCGGCCAGTGCTTCAATGCGGGGGTTCAGCTGCTAGAAGAAGTGTCTCCTGTAGCTGATGATCGCTGTCCCCTTTATCCCCTAGATGGAATGTGGAGACACGATGGAACAATGAAAGGGAGAAAAGCATGTAGTTTAGTGTTGAGCAAGTAGACGCAGAGTAAAAGGAAGCCACCGCCGGGGAGTCCTCACAAAATCTACAATTTAAAGCCATAAAGTTGAAATGCTCCAAATCATCAGTAGGTGCCTGGCTGTTTTGCTCACTCTACCGTGAAGCTTTCTGCTTTATTCAGGGATGTTTCCATGGGAAGACTGACCCAACACTTCCTCATCCTTCAATGAGCCTATGAGGTATAGATTCAGATCCCCAGAAATAATGAAGTTGGGAATGTCCAGCTCACTTATATGCATGAGGAGCTGGTCCACAAGGTGTTTAGAATCTTATTCTTTGTGTTTCAGGTGGATGTAGGTGTTGAAGATTATTACCTCCTCCTTATTTCCATCAAAAATGTGACTGCTCTTGACTGTGATGATAGTTGTTGAAGTGGAGGAAAATTACTCCGCTGTGGTTGTGCAGGTTGATGATATGTAATGTGCCAGCCCACCTGATAGGTGGCCCTATTGACTGGTGGCATGGAGAAGTACATGAAGCCCTGTAGTTAGGAAGGTTCAGCCAGCCAGGTTTCCTGAAGCAGAAGGATTTTATGTAGAGCAGGATCTTTGGAGCAGTAATGTGCTTGCCAGGCCACTAATGTTCCATGAGCATAATTGGAGGGTAGGTTTGCTCTGCGTGAGTGGCCAACTCTAGTGAAGATTTTGTCATTGGTTGCCAGTGAGGCTGTTGATGGTTCTGGACATCCACCTGAGATCTGAGTGCATATTTAGTTGCTGTGGCAGAGGCTGAGGTCGGCTATGCCTGTCGTTGGGCGCCTGCCCCTCTATAGGCAATTGTCCCCGGGCTACCCTGAGTGCTGAGCTGGTGGTTTTTGTTGTGTCTATAGATGCATCACCCATTTTGGGGGGCTAGGGGGCAGGGATAGCCTGTGTTGTAGTGGAGAGAGATGTTTATGCCACACATCTTGAATGTTTGTTGTTCAGCGAGTACTTTTTGGGCAATTAATGGTGATCTCCAGATAGCCTTGGTTACTTGACCCACAGGGAATGTTTCTGGCTTAATGAACTCTCATGGAGGTGGAACGATCGTATGCACCAATTCTCCTGATGATGTGGAAAAAATAATCATTTCACTAACGTGCCCCGGGTCCCAATGGCCTACCACAAGCCATTTTTAAACAGAACTCACAATACTAGGCCAATACTGGGCCAAAAACCTTTGCCTTTTGTACAATTACATTCTAACCAAACAGGTTATCCTGGATAGCTGGTGGGGATCGATCATAGTCCGATCTGTAAAGCTGGGAAAAAACACTACCTTCAAATGATTGGCTGATTGCCTATTAGATGGGGAGGAAAGATATTTTGCCATTCTTCTCTTGTGCTGAACCAACAGAATGGGCAGATGAGGGCTCATTAGTCCATTGAACCAAACTGGGTTGATTAAAAAAACAAAACAAGGACAGCCATTAACATGTTAATGCTCATAGACCAAGCTAGACTTCGTTCCCTAGATCTACACTTGTGCTTTGTGGACTTTCGCTCTGTCTTTGACGGGGGACAGCATGACATCTTGTGGACCCAAGTTGCAAAGCAGGGGAATTTCTCCTTCCCTCCTAGGTGCCATTCAACTGCTTTATACCAATATGTGGACAAGGTTAAGGCTGGGAGCAGGTGCGTCAGTCTTGAATTAAATTTATCTAAGAGCCACAGCCTTAAACAAGGATGTGTCCTGGCTCCATTCCTGTTTAATCTGTATCTAGCTGGGCTGACAGCTGCTCTTGACAATGTTAAGTCTCACTCTCCTGTGCAGTCTGGATTCAAAAGCTCTCATATGCTGTATGCCAACAATGTAGTCTTGAATGGTTGTAGTAAGGTCGGCTTTCTAGGACTAATTGACACAACTGCAATGTATGCCCCAAATAACAGGCTTCGAATTGAAGACAATGCTAGTAAGAATAAGTCCACTACCGATCTTCCATCTGGATGGCTCAGCCTTGGAATCTGTGCCAGAATATAAATATTTGGGAGTAATCTTTGACTCAAGAGGCACATTCAACAAACAGTGCAGCGCAGTACAAAGAGGAAACAATTCACTAGCTTCTGATTTTTGCAATTTAAGGAATTCTTTGAAAGTACTGTCCTCCAACCTCTCTTCAGGTTATGGCTGCTAATCATGCTCCCTCATTTATGTATGGTGCAGAGACCCTCAGAGGAAGCAATGAGAAAATAATTGACAATGTGATATTCAGCACTTATCACTGGGCGCTTAACGTCACACGTCACTCTTCACCTGCCCAGATTCGTCTTGAATTCGGTCTCTGGAGACAGAATTTAAATAGCTTAGGTGCTTATTGGAAGTTCTTCCACAAGCTAAAAAGTAAGACTGGAGCCACATTAAGCAGTTTTGTGTGGCAGGCCATAACCAACCCAAGAAATTCCCAGTCTCACGACTATCTAAACTTGGCTCGAACAACGTTTTAGGTAGACGAAATTTGGGCCTGAACTCTCTCCCAACCAGCTTTTAACAGAGCCATAAGCTGCGTTCAACACCATCTTCAACCTTACCTCATCGACAGACTCCACAATGCTGGGATACAGCAAAAAGTGGATTATCTCTCTCCTCTCAGGATGCAAACAGAGCATCCGACTGCCTTCCTTTACCTTTGCACCCAAGGACATCACCTGCGGCATACCCCAAGGTTTAGCCCCACCATGTTTAACATTTACATGACCCCCCTCACAGATGGCCTCAACATAATCTCCTATGCCAATGACACTCAAATCACCGAGGACCCTACCAATGCCAGAACCAACTCCTGCAGTGCAAAGGCAGACAAGCCAACTTCTACACTGGCAGACCACTCACACAACCTCAGCATCATCCTCAACAGCCAACTGGCCTTAAAACGACAAGTCAACACAGTCGCCCCCTCTTGTTTCTGCATGCGCTGCAGAATCTTTAGATGGATCCCAATCTACACCAGGAAGACCCTCAAGCAGCCCCTCATCACCAGCTGCCTCAATGATGATAACACTCTTTGCTGGAATCTCCACACAGCTCCTCAAAAAACTCCCGAAAATTCAGAACACTGCAGCCAGATTTATCCTGGACTTCCCTAAATGGACCTGCATCCCCCCTCACCTCAGAAATCTCAACTCTTTCCCCCATTAGGAAGCGATGCCAGTTCAAGTACCTCACACATACATGCAAAGCTCTACACAACCAAGGACCATCCTACATCAACCATCGACTGAACTTCCACCAGCCTGCAAGACACCTGTGCTCCGTCTCACTTGACCTCACACTGGCCGCATTCATTACAGCCGCAGCGAGGCCGCTCCTCCTCCTGAATCGCTTCCAAGACCTAGAACGACCACCCCTCCAACTCTAAAAAGCATCCTCCCTGCCGGACTTTAAAAAAAGCAGACTTCAGAAAGAAGCTCAAGACCTGGCTTTTCAACAGCGACAATGCAACCTCAGTACTTTAAAAAAAATATATATATTTTTATATGTATTATAACTTAAATTACTTTCGACCCTATACCTCTACAAGCTAAACAACACACACCTAAAATACATCCTAAAAATTATAATAATTTTTTTTTTTTACATAATTATCAATTAAACAGTTAATAGTAATTAACTACCCCTTCTAATCCCTACAAATGCAATAATCCACCCATAGGGGGTGATTACGATGTCCGGCGGACGTAACGCAGAAATGGGACCATCTAGCCTCAGGTCGGGAGTCCTGACCGTCTAATTATGATGTGACTGAACTCTGCTCGGTGGCATACTCCCATTCCTCTAAAGGAGCTAGTGTTATGGCCGTAAACCAGCCGTAACACAAGCTCCCATAGAGGAATGGGAGTGTGTGTTCATCCCTCCACCACGTGGCAGGCACCTCAGGGTTCATGCCACACGGTGCAAGACTTAACAGGGGTGCATCATAGGTGCCACTCCAGCCCCCAACCAGAGGCTGCAGAGGCAAGGGGTCCATGTAGGTGTCCCCAAACTTGCTCTCCGACAGGCTTTTTATGTCAGAAAGCTCGACATGGAAATCCGTCCGGAGACTGAGTATCGTAATCCCCAGGGCGGAAAGGCCACCCTTTGGGATTGGGGCTGGCCTCTGACTGGACAATTTAGCTCCTTGAGCCCATCGGAAGCAAGCCGGAATGAGGGTCTGGTTTCAATTACGACAGCCAGCATTGTAATCCGGCAATCAGAAATTAAACCGACATGCGGCCCGGAAAGGCTTGACCTTTCCGGATCACATCATAATAAGGCCCATAATATATAAATAAAATCTTATTTACATGATTTACATAACTAATTATCAATTTAACAATTAATAACAATTAATTAATAATACATTAATTATACTTAACTTCCCACCCTTTATCCCTTTAAACCCCACTAACCGCACCTGATATATAACTTACACAAATATCTTAATGACACAATTTACATAATTATCAATTTAATAATTATGAATGATTAACAATCATACATTTTTATAATTTCCTTCACACATAAACCACACCCCACACCAAAAATATTAAATACATTTTTTAAATAATTAGCCATTTACATAATTAGCAATTGAATAATTAATAATAATCAAAAATCACTTATTAATTAATTATAATTAAATTGCTTCCATCTCTGTACCCCTACAAACCCCAAAACCTGGATCCAAAACTTAACGGAATACAAAAATGAATTACACAATTAACATAACTATTATTACATATTTAATAATAATTACATGAATTATTAATAAATATAACTAATTTACTTCCCACCCTATACCCCTATAAACCCCACAAACTAAAAATTACAATAAACTAATACATTATATTTATTTTTATAATTAAATTACTTCCAACCCTGTGCCCCTACAAACCCCAAAACCTGGATCCAAAACTTAACGTAATACAAAATTAATTACACAATTAACATAATTATTAATGAAATAATTAATAATAATTTAAAATGAATTATTAAGGAATATAGTTCATTTACTTCCCACCCTGTACCCCTATAAACCCTACAAATTAAAAATTACAATAAACGAAATTTAAAAACAACAAATTTACAAACTATATTAAAAAACATTAACAATAATTATACAAACAAATTATAATATATGCAATTAAAATATATACTAAAATACATATAAATAATAAAAAAACGATATTAACAACAATATTTTTGTAAAAGCTATTAACAACATAGATATTTTTAACATCGATATTACCATAAAATCGATATTCTTGTCAATGATATTTTTGCAAACGATATTTGTGCATCACGATATTTGCAACTCAATATTTTTGCATCTCGATATTTTATTTTTGATATTTTGTCTAAATATCATGACATAAATCAGTAACAATGCATTAATGCAACCACATCAAAATCCAGTTAGCAATATACTTTAATTAAAGTATTGAGAAAATTAGCATAATATGTGTATGAGCCTTTCTTTTACATATTTGCACCACATAAAATGCAGCCATATATATAACAAATCACTAGAGGTCCTTACACTTTCCGGCTTTCATTTTGCTTTGTGATTACCGCACAGAGTAGTCTTTCACTTTTTTTTCTCCTGGCGTGCCTGCTCAGCAATGAGGTGCAGCCAATCTGTGATTTGTTTGGGGCCACGGGGAGAACCCAATGCCCCTACATTCTTACTTCAGCTGCTGGAACCAGCCTCTGGTGTTGTACCTCCAATGCAAGAGACCGACTCTTCTTATGCTCCTGCAGCTGGAGCAATTTGATGTAAGAGGTAGGTGCTGAGCATTTGCTGTTCTTTGTTCTGGGTCACAGGGATGGGTCCTTAGACCCCATGTTGTGGCCTAGGCCGAGGCAGGGTCTCTTCTTCTTGTACTGGGCCCAGGGGATGTGGTCTACAGCTCTCCATACATGTGCCGGCCAGGGGTTGCCTAGTAGGACCCAGGAGAGGGTGCCCAACATACGACCTTCACCTGCATATAAATTATTGATGAAGCTTTTGCTTCCCCACTCTGGGTGTATTTTTAGACATCATGGCGGAGTCCAATGCACTCAATTTCTGAGTGTGGGGGGACGGGGGGAAGGGTCAAAGTGCAAAATTCTGAAATGTACATAACGCAGGCCCTGAAGGGCCAATTTCAATGATCGTGTTCTCCTTTTACTCCTAGTTGAGAACTTGAGTCACTGGAAGCATTTCCAGCAGGCCGCCTGACCTCTAAAGGGGTGCAACTTCTGGTGAGCTGTTTTTACTGGCTCCCTGCACTAGCCTGCCCCTCTGCCTGCCCCCCTTAGATCCCAAGGCCTCCTGGCCACCTCACAAGGCACCCAGGGTAGCAGTGCAGTCCTAGTCTTTCCCTGGTCTACGTTTTCAGGGGACGTAGGGAGGACATAAGCGGGAAGTATCACTAGCCCTGGAGAGACCCATCAAGCCCTGGGGATCAGCTTCAGGCAGAGTCCATAGAACATAAGACAGCTTTTCCTTACAGCTGTCCATGGTGTTGCTGCCATCATAATGCAAGTCCTGGGTCTTGCTCTCCTTCATGTTCTGGGCATGACACTTTCATGCTCAGTGACAGCCTTTGAATAGGGGACACCCCTTTGTCTAACCATAACACTGGTTCTGGTCAGGTCTCCCCTCTTCCCAGGGTCTGGCTGTAGCCTGGCTAGTAAAAGAAAAGGCTAGTCCATTGGTGTGTGCCGGGGCAGGCCCCTTTTATCTGTCATCAGGGCAGGGCACAGCTACTCCCCAGCCATCCTGTCAGGAAGACCCACTGCTCTTTAAACCCATGACCATGTTGTTCACTGTCTGGCTCCATTTCACATTTCCCTGTGAGAGAATCCTCATCATCAGCCCAGGCAGCTGGCTACTTACAGAAAGACCCTAGAAACTTCAGGCCGTGAAATCCCACACTCACTAAAAGTGGCATTTCCAAAATAGTATTTTACAATCCAATATTGCCAATAAAGAAGATTTTAAATTACAATTAAAATAGGTGAAAGAATGGTTTTTTTCTAGCAGCTGTCGAATTTAGCATTTAGTAAATATAACAATGTAGCCTAACAATGTAGCCTACAAATCATGTAAGAGCTACTATAATTATCAACAGTAACTCAATGAAGAACAAATATTATTAGATTCAACATGAGATATACTCTAATCATATTTTATCACATATTCCTACACAATTAGGGGCTTATTTCAATGTCTGGCAGACAACACCTTCGCGGAAACAGGACCGACCGACCTCCGGTCTGCGGTCCCGACCTCCTAATCATAATGTGACCGCGCATGGTACAGTCCCATACTCCCATTCCTCTATTGGAGCTTATGGTATGGCCGTAAACCAGCCGTAACACAAGCTCCCATAGAGGAATGGGAGTCTGTTCATCCCTGCACCCTGTGGTAGGCACCTCAAGGAACCTGTCACAAGATGTCGGGATCAACAAGGGGGCAGCTATGGGGTTTTCTTGGCCACCAACCAGAGGCCGAAAACATAAGTGGGCGCTGCTAGGGGCCCCTAAACACACTTTCTGACAGGGTTTCTATGTCAGAAAGGCCGGCATGGAAACCCTTCTATTTGGATTATGGCTGGTTTCCTACTGGCAGACAGGCTCCTGGAGCACATCAGAAGCCACCCGAAATGACCAGCTGGTTTCGATTCTGACTGGCTGTAACGTAATCAGCCTGTTGGGAAAGAAACCGATGATGAGTGTCGGAAAGCCTCCAACCTCATCGTAATCTGCCCCTTAGTCTTAAACCCTACCTAGGTTATTAATTGCTGCATATAACTATTATATTTCTATAGTTATGTGTGAGCATTGTTTAGTTCTTCGATGTTAGCCTGATGTTGAAGGATCACCGGTTAGACTATAACACAATATCACATCAATACAACACATAAAACACCACAACCTAAAACAGCAGCACACTGTTATATCTTACACTGTGTTTGTGCATTTCATTTTGTTAGAATGTTGGTGTGTTGTTTTGTGCGGTTATGTTATGTAGCATTGTTTTCCATTTTTCTTTGAATATTTTGTTGCGTTCTTGTGATGATGTATTTTGTGCAGTGTTGTTTTGGTGTGTTGTAGTCGTTCTTCTGTCGTGTGATGCCGTGCCATGCTGTTGCTGGGTATTGATGTATTGTGCACTGTGTTGCTGTTGTGTGTTGTATGTTTTGTGTGTTCTGGTGTTTGCATTGTCTTATAAGTGTGCTGTAGTGTTGTGGTTTTGTTTTGTTGTTTTGGTGTGTTCTTGTTTTATGCTTTTACCTTGGGTTTATGTTTTGCTATGTAAATCATGCCTTGTGTTGCTGTATTGTAAAGTTTGTTTATCTTAGGCTATATTCTTCTTACTTGGTTTTAGGGTTTTGTTGGTGTGATGTTGCGATATGTTTTATTACTGTATTTTGGAAACATGGTGATTTTTTTCTGTAGTTTGTTGTTGTATCATAACCATAGTTTTTCTTCTTAAACATGCATAAGCATTTTTGTCTCAGAATGCTTCTTCCACAAACTCACTTTTATTTTAAAAGGCTCGATTATGAGTTTGGCTGTGAAGGGGATTGGAATTGACTGAGCAGGAATTACAGATTCCAGACAGTAATTCTTCCACTGCACCATCCAATTCTAAATTAATCTGGCAGGATTGGAGATTGACGCACGGAAACAGTTTTATCAGGCTAATAGCTGCATGTGTGTCCTCATTCCATGTTGGCCCTTTTGTGTGCCACATGTGCTGAGCAGTCGTAAATGGTTGTGAGGTACCACTGTAAATTGCAGTGATGGGTGAGAGCATGAGAGGACGTCTGGCACAGGAGAGACTGGTTTCCATGCTTCTCCTGTAATGTAGGGGTGGTTGGGATGGGTTAAGCTGCACTCTTGCCTACAGAACATGACTTCTGGCCTGTAAAGTGTCCGAGCAGTGTCCCCTCACCCAGTAATTCAGAACATCTTGTGATCAGAGAGGTATCTCAGCAGAAAGTTGTGCAACAAAAGCATTATTCTGTATTACTTTCTTAGTCACAAATGCACAGCATTTTAAGACCGCTCTGGAGTACGAGGCACTTAATTGCAGAGATCAGTTTGCAAATGGCCATTGTGGCAATAATCTCCACACACCTAAGTCATATACTTATGTACTTACATTCTAGAAATGGTGTAAGCCTCAAAGGGACGTAGCTGCTAGGGATACTCAGATTTCACCATAAATAGTGATGGAATGTGAACATGTAGGGGCCCAGTTACAAACTGCATTTTCTACTATGTTAATAGCATTGCAAAAGTACTGCAGACGCACTACAAATCTATCTTTTTGTGTGTGGAGATCTCAGCCCCACCTGCAGAGTCTCCACACAAGTAAGTATATGTTTTAGTATTAAATGTTGGAGGGACGGAGAGAAGGTGCAGGAAACGGGGAATATTTACAACTAAAGGTGAAGGGGATTAGGGAGGAGAAAAGAGGGGTTTGTGGTGGGATATGCAGGAGTTTAGGGAGGACGTGGATCCTCCCACAAAAGAGTAAGCTCATTGCTATTCACAAGCTGGATATCTAAAGTTACTACAGCCAAAAAGGGATCCAAAACAGTAGTTAATTACTCCAGCTCAGAGCTGAATTAAATCCAGCACCACACATAGCCAACTGCTGGTACTGCAATACCCTCCCACATAAAATAATGTAAGTAGGGACTTAAAAAAAATAAAACCCTGTAGGAAAAAATGTTAAATTAAATTCAAATACTTAAAATAGTTTAAAAAATAAATAATTATAATTTAATGTTTAAAATAATTTAGAAAAATAATTTTAAAAAGTATTTAATTTTAACAGATTTGATTAACCTTTATAGCATTTAAAAAGAGGGCGACTCCTCAGTCGGGGCAGAGAACTTAAAAGTACAGTGAAAATTAAATTATTTAGGATAGTTAAAATATAAATAAATATAATTTTAAAATTAACAAACTAAAAATAAACATTTATTATTTAATTATAACATATTTTGACACCCTTTTTATTTTAAGTGCTTAAAATTGATCACATTTTAATAAAATCTAATCTAATTCCATGCATCCCTAATAATTATTATTGCATCATAAACCATTTTTCTACTTTAGGTGGAAAGTTATGTTTATACATAAACTTTAAAAACAATAATTTATATTTAATTTAACAAATTTATATTAAGGATTTGTTTCAAAATGAAGTCAATAGTGCTGCACTATTCTTTTTTCTTTTGCTATACATTTAAAATAATTATAAAATTAATTTATAATAATTTTTAATATACAAGTATTTCTCTGCCCTCCCTTACAGAGTTTAATAAACTGCATTTAATGTATTACAGAACGGACCGCACAGATGTCTGTGGCCCCTTCTGTTATACCAAAGTGCCCCAGGGGCACACAAAGTGGGCTCAAATGCACATTGTGTCCGCTAGGCACTTTTTGTAAGATGGCCACTGGATTAAGAAAAACAGTTTTTGATTCTAAGATGTTTACTTTTATCTCAATTGATCCCATCACTTTTTAGGTGCCGATAACGATCCTGTAAAACCCGGGTACGATTCGTCGTACGGAACGTATTCTCCATACGACTCGTACCCAGGAAATCCACCGTACAATCCAGCAAGTACGATTCGTACAGAAATACCATTTCCGTACGATTCGTACAAAACACCATACGGCTAAAAATTACCTACGAGTCTGATCCTGGACAGCGTGTACGCGATGTCCGTACGGAGTCAGGCAGCGTTTTACGGACCAGCAAGTATGATTCGTCCATACGTCATTCCGCACAGCTATTTTTTTACGGCAGCCAAAAAAAGGCGGAAAACTGAGTCCGACACGAAAACAGAGCCCCGGTACGCGACGGACAGCCATGGACCCCATCCTACGTGTCATCCCTGCCCTCTTAGCCTATGACCTGGTGCACCGAACCCGACGCAAACGCCGCAGAAGGTGAGAACAACACCCAGGGGCCAAGGGGAGGTGAGGGCCAGGAAACATACCCCCTACCCAAATTAAAACCTACAATATTGAGGACATACATTACCTCAAGGGTCCGGTCACTCCGGGGGGCGTGTCCACCAATCCCTGCGTCACGCAACAACGGAAGTGGACGTGTACGCCTACCCCTACGGCACCACTACAATAGTGATACGCACCGTACTCACACATACATAGCGTGGGTACGGTCCGTAGCACTATATCAGTGGTGCCGTGGGGGTACGTGTAGTACGGACCGTACACACGCTCTCAGAGCGTGTGTACGGTCTGTACCCCCATTGTAGTGGTGCCGTAGGGGTACGCATGGTACAGACCGTACACACGTCCTCAGAGCGTGTGTGTACGGTCCGTACCACCATTGTAGTGGTGCCGTAGAGGTACGCATGGTACGGACCGTACACATGCCCTCAGAGCGTGTGTATGGTCCATATCACCATTGTAGTGGTGCCATAGGGGTACGTGTGGTACGGCCCGTACTCACACCCTCTGAGTGTGTGTACGGTCCGTACCACCATTGTAGTGGTGCCGTAGGGGTACGCATGGTACGGACCGTACACACGCCCTCAGAGCGTGTGTACGGTCCGTACCACCATTGTAGTGGTGCCGAAGGGGTGCGCGTGGTACGGACCGTACACACGCTCACAGGGCGTGTGTACGGTCCGTACCACACATACCCCTACGGCACCACTACCATAGTGATACGGACCGCACCCACGCATACATAGCGTGGGTACGGGCCGTATCCCCATTGTATTTGTGCCGTAGGGGTACGGGTGGTATGGAACGTACACACCCCATGAATG
This sequence comes from Triturus cristatus, assembly GCF_964204655.1. Lineage (NCBI taxonomy): Eukaryota > Metazoa > Chordata > Amphibia > Caudata > Salamandridae > Triturus > Triturus cristatus. The sequence continues at coordinate 438,685,562 of NC_140590.1, forward strand.
CGGGGGAACGGTCCGTACCACACGTACCCCTACGGCACCAGTACATTTGGGATACAAGGCGTACACACGCCACGAATGTTGGCCTACGGCCTGGTGCAGCATATTACCACTATATTGGTGTGTGTGTAGGCCCAGGACAGCAGTGTACTGCACCAAGGGGGTGGGTGGCTGCATAGGATTCCCAGCAGTGGACAGACATGTGAGGGGTGGCTGCATAGGACTTCCAGCAGTGGCCTGCAATATGAGGGGTGGGTGCATATCACTCCCAGCAGTGGACAGACATGTGAGGGGTGGCTGCAGAGGACTCCCAGCAGTGGACAGACATGTGAGGGGTGGGTGCAGAGGACTCCCAGCAGTGGACAGACATGTGAGGGGTGGGTGCAGAGGACTCCCAGTAGTGGGCTGCAATATGAGGGGTGGGTGCATTTCACTCCCAGCAATGGACAGACATGTGAGGGGTGGGTGCAGAGGACTCCCAGCAGTTGACAGAGACATGGGGGTGGGTGCACAGGACACCCAGCAGTGGATAGAGACATGGGGGTGGGTGCAGAGGACTCCCAGCAGTGGACAGACATGTGAGGGGTGGGTGCAAAGGACTCCCAGCAGTGGACAGACATGTGAGGGGTGGGTGCAGAGGACTCCCAGCAGTGGACAGACATGTGAGGGGTGGGTGCAGAGGACTCCCAACAGTGGACAGACATGTGAGGGGTGGGTGCAGAGGACTCCCAGCAGTGGACAGACATGTGAGGGGTGGGTGCAGAGGACTCCCAGCAGTGGCCTGCAATATGAGGGGTGGGTGCATATCACTCCCAGCAGTGGACAGACATGTGAGGGGTGGGTGCAGAGGACTTCCAACAGTGGACAGACATGTGAGGGGTGGGTGCAGAGGATTCCCAGCAGTGGACAGACATGTGAGGGGTGGGTGCAGAGGACTCCCAGCAGTGGCCTGCAGTATGAGGGGTGGGTGTAGAGGACTCCCAGCAGTGGACAAACATGTGAGAGGTGGGTGCAGAGGACTCCCAGCAGTGGACAGACATGTGAGGGGTGGGTGCAGGGGGCTCCCAGCAGTGGACAGACATTTGAGGGGTGGGTGCAGAGGACTCCCAGCAGTGGACAGGCATGTTAGGGGTGGGTGCAGAGGACTCCCAGCAGTGGACAGACATGTGAGGGGTGGGTGCAGAGGACTCCCAGCAGTCGCCTGCAATATGAGGGGTGGGTGCAGAGGACTCCCAGCAGTGGACAGACATGTGAGGGGTGGCTGCAGAGGACTCCCAGCAGTGGACAGACATGTGAGGGTGGGTGCAGAGGACTCCCAGCAGTGGACAGACATGTGAGGGGTGGGTGCAGATGACTCCCAGCAGTGGACAGAGACATAGGGGGGTGTACATCATTATCAGATGACCACAACTCCATGGGTGTAGATACACATCCCTAACTGTGGACAATAATGATAGTGCCATAACAACACATCACTGACAGCAGTGTCCCACTCCCAGGAGGATGGATGTCACTCCCCCACTGCATGACACACCACATGTGGGTGTGAGGACAAATAACACATGCATACCCACCCCTGGCGGATGCAGCACAATACACACACTGAGATCATGCCACAAGACTGTATAGTCATGTCAACAATTGTGCAACTCTCTGCAGGGAAGATGTCAGGTGCCACAGAGGAAGGAACACTCCTTGGGACAATGTCTCAAAACCCAAATAACACACTAACAATGAATCTTTGCAGAGACCATGTGATGGCACGCAGAAACCATGGTCCACCTCATGACCATCAGAGTAGAACATTTCTCAGAACAATAACACATTACCACTACACCAACTCCAGGAGCCTCATCACCAACATCAATACCTGAAATGCAATAGTGTGCAAAGTAAAAATAAATGCTTTATTCAGCATAAAATTAAAAAATTGTAATGACACTATATACAAAGGCCAATGGCCAGTCCACAACAGAAGTCCTTGGGGGGACACATGGTCACGCGTCTCCCCTAGCTTGCCTGCACATTGGAACCCTCCGGTTCGTCGACCGGGGGGGGCATCATGTGGGGAAGGACCAGGTACCGCAGGGACAGGAGGGGGAAGGGCAGGTGTGGTGTGTGCAGGGGTGGATGTCTCCAACGCAGGGGGGTGGGGCAGCAGCAAAGGTGGATGTTAGCACGTCGCTGCACACTGCTGCCAGGGCGTCCAGGGTAAGCACTGCACCGGAAGAAACCCCAGGGCCAACGGAGGGGGGGTTGCCGAGGGGGGGTGGGCAAGAGATGGGGTGGGGCAGCAGCAAAGGTGGATGTTAGCACGTCGCTGCACACTGCTGCCAGGGCGTCCAGGGTAAGCACTGCACCGGAAAAAAACCCCAGGGCCAACGGAGGGGGGGGTTGCCGAGGGGGGGTGGGCAAGGGATGGGGTGCAGCGCCCGTGGGGGAGAGGGTGGACAGGAGGGGGAATTGACTACCCTGGCCGGGGACTTCCTTGCCCGCTTGCGGGGTAGAGTCACAGTGTGGGTGATGGCCAGCTCTTCGGGTGTCAGTTTGGCAGGGGAGCCAAGGGGAGTGCTTTTGGAGGGACCGGGTTGTGAGGCCTGCGGACTCCGACTGTGGCTGCGTGCATGTCTTTTTGCCCCAGACCCAGTGGGTGTGCCTGCATCCCCCTGAGTGTGCGTGACAGGAGGTGTGTGCTTGCCCTTACTTGGTGGTGTGCTGCCTGTGTCTGGTGGGGTGCGTGCTTGGGAAAGTCTGGGTGTGCATGGGACAGGTATGGGAGAGGGAAGTGTGGATGGGGCTGGGGTAGGGGGGGACGAAGCGCTGCAGGAGACTCACTGCTGCCGTCAGTGAAGAGTCCATGGACCGCAGAAACCAGCGTTGTTCAGACATCGATGCTGACATGCCCTCCATGAACGACACCATCTGTGTTAGCAGTGTGGTGTGGCCATGGAGGACAGTCAGCACCGATGCCTGCCCAACCAGCAACTGCCGCAGTATGTCCACAGACTCTGCACTGAGGGCAGCACGGACAGAAGGGACCAGAGCCACTGGGAGGGCGGTGCTGGGAATGGAGGAGGCGGGGACAGATGTTGGACTGCTGCCAGGTGTTGTAGCATCCTCCGTCCCCTCGATGAGGTCAGCCTCAGACCCGTCTGCGTCGTAGTTGGATTCGCCACCAGACAGGTCCTCTGACTGACTCCCCTCGCCCTCCGTGCCACTGGCTCCCGCAGACTCGCCAGCACTGGTGGCACTGGTGCTGGGTCCCTCATCCAGGTCCGTGCCGGTATCTCCCTCGGTTTCCAATGATGATGCTGTGGGCAAGGTGAAGATACAGAAAAACATCAGTCACCTGTATACATCTGACACATGAGTAAAGAAACAATAGGTCACAGTGCATATCAGGCAATGCATCATGAGTAACAACTAGATTACTCCGCACATATGTAAGCCTTGTACTCCCCAGTTGGTAGACCCACCATGCCACTTGGACACAAGGAACAATAAGGACACACCAGCCCAAAACTTGATTGAGAAAACACTGAGGAGCTAGCGTCTGGGAACAGGTGAGCACAGCAATACAATGAAGTCATGCCACCTCTTGTTTACCCTGAAAGAAACAGTAGTGGTGCACCCAAGGCTAAGCAACACACCTCAATACCAAAGGTGTCCCCACACTCAGAGATCTGTAAGTACTGTGGAACACAAAACTAAAAAAACTTGGTCCCTTGGGAATCACAATACTTGACACAATCGACATGGTCAGAATGTGGGAATGTGCCATTTTGTGAACAGAACACACATGTGCCTTCATAACAGATGGTTCTCAAGGAGGTGCACACAAAACTACATGTACCCAGTCATTGAAGAAGCTGCCAGCCTTCTTTAAAGAAGCCACTGTTAGTAAGAAATGTAGTTGCAGCAAGTACATATACATGGGCCCACGGAGGGCTTGATGACTTGACACTCGGAAGTTGGTATCACCAACAACCAACGACCTACCCAACTTCCACAACACTGGGGAAACATGTAGATGTATAATCAGAAAAACAGTCTCATTAGAACAGTGCCTTCTTTAAAATTGTGCCAGTGTGTTCCCTGAAAGTGTAAAGATGGTTTAGTGTGCACTTCCTTGGGAGACATCTGTCATGCAGGCACATAATAGTTCTTAACAACAAAACATCAAACTAAAGCATAGAAAACATGAAGACCTGTTGACAAGTGTTGTGAGTGGCAAGGTACAATACCTTGTGACTAACAACTTGAATTATGTCAGTTGTCACATGGCCATCCGTTACCTGATGACACAGTTGCCAACACATCTGACCCACTGCCTGTCATGTGGAGTGGCACACATGTCCAAACACAGGACAATGCATGAGCTAATGGGCCTGCTATTGTGTTTTAAATAGGCATACCTGCACTGAGGAGACACCCCCATGGCAAGCCAGAATGTCCACACAGATGTCAGCACACAAAGACCGAACTACGTAGCATCTTGACCACAAACTGGTGCAAAACATGAATGAGCAGGAATCATGTATCTAAACAATTGACACATGCTGCAAAGCACAAACATTAAACCCTGCACAACATCACTGGGACACTGCACATTGAGTCTCTGTCCAGCCAATTACCACACACAGGTCAGACCTGGCAAGGAGACATAAGGTCTGGCCATGTAGGCCTCGCCCGCACAAATCCCCCATACCCGAGACAATGTTATTGAGACAGATCAAGAAGTGACACCTCTTAATCAGGCTTTACTAAAATGTGCAGCAAGACTTCCTAAACGTACGCCACATCACCTTGTGAGGCTGCCAACACATATTTGTGACAAAAGACCATTGACAGATAGTTGTGAATAGACACACAGGCACTGCCCAGTGTGAGTATACACAAGCCAAATGGGGTCTCCATGTCCAGTGGACACATGTAGCACACTTTGGATAAATACAAATGAGGCCAGGGAACAATGCCACAGAGGCAAACATATGCTGAACACACTGAGAATGGACACAGTGTTGGATGACACACATGATTACGAGGCAAGGGTGTCTCAGGGGACTGTAGTGGGTACACTGCTCCTTGTTCCTGGAATGATCTGACTGTAACATGAGCAACTGTCCTGGCACTATGCATATCTCCCACTCATGCACATCATGTCTGAGGCCACAGAATTGGTCATGCATGCTGCAAGGGTGTACATCTGAAACCTCACACTCCCATGTTGAGACTCATCATCAGTGCCAACAAATATGTACCCCCCCATCAGAGTGAACAGGACAGGGCACAGGCAAGGTACCAACACATGTCACAGACCACCCTCCCACATGATGCTGAAAGCAATGTGCACTTGGATCAACTGGCAGGCTAGATGACCATGTGCAATTGTGATTACACACAGACCAGGGGACACTTGTCAAGCAGGGGAAGGGACGAATAAGAGCACCGGTTGACTATGGGGAACAGAATATGCACTGCACATATAAACCCTGGCAGTGTATCCAGGCTACAGAGCACTTCCAAAAGCTGGGGACACACAACACAACAAACAGACAGGTACCTACCCCCTCCTTGCTGCTGTCCCTCCTGTAACTGCCTATCCAGGTCAGGGAACACCACCGCCAGGACACGCATCATGTGGGTGGTCAGGCGTCGGCGCCCGCCGTGGGGGTGTAGAGGTGAGAGCCCCAGCTGGACCCGGGCAATCCGCCGGGTCCAGCACCGGATGTCCTGCCACCGTTTTCTGACTTGGGCTAGGCGCCGACTGCGACCCCCCGCCACTCTCACGGCCCTGACGATCCGCTTCCAAATCACCCCCTTCTCGTAGGCAGTTACCTGTGAGGATGACAAAATTAGACAACATCACTACACCTGCTCCATCTCACAGAGACACACATTTGAACATCGATGATATGTTGAACAGGGCATAGGATGCTGCCAAGGAATCCCATCTTACTCATATCGACATTGGCCTCTTTGGAAGCCCCAATGCACTACATGGCATTGAAACTACACAGGTGGCAGGAGTGGTGCGACACAGTCCCTGATCATGGCACACACTGCATCACATGCAACACCACGCTGATGGACAGCACCTCAAAGCATTTACATGCCCCAGCCCACTGACGCAACCTCAGCAGAGTACACAGACACACACAGGCACAGATCAATCACCTGCCATTGGCTACAGTGGATACATACCTCACTCTGCACATGTGGCACTTGCCTGTGGGGTGTCACAGGTGTCGGGCTAGCCCAGCAAGTCAGACACACAGCACGGCTTACTCCTCACATCAGATGGGTAGAGCTGTTGCCTGCTCCATGCAGCTGTGGTGCAACACTTCACATAGACACTCACCCACATGACAAGGAACCTTCACACACATCAATGTCCAGGAGGGCGTACACATCACTTGGACACTCTCACCACAGCTCCCCTCAACTCATACACATCTGTGGGCACAGTCACCTGTCACACCGGGGGGACCACTAAATCACCTCAGGACAATAGCCAAAAAATGCCACCCAGGATTTGCCAGGCTGAATGTGTCATGCACTATGCAGTGAATGTCACAGTAAGCACAATGCAAGTGAGGAGTGCACACAGGAATTACTTCATGCTCTGCATGACAGACATAAGACTTTCCCCCCCCTGGGACCCACTCTAAACCTCATTGCATGTCTGTCACACCTGGACACAATGCCAGAAGTGACAGCCACGAAACAGGTGCACAGTCAAAGGTAGTGGGGTCAGCACTCACCTGCTCCCCTGGTCTCCCATACAGGCTGGGGTACTGTGGGAGGAAGACATTCAGCAGGGCCTCATTCTCCTCCATGGTGAATGGCTGGGCCCACTCCACAGTCCGCGACATGGTGCCAGAGGAAGCACAGACAAAGCAGTGTGGTCGACAGGAAAGTTGTGCAGGCAAGTGCCCTCTCATGGGTTCTGGCTGACTTATATCTGTCTTGTTGGGGGCTTTCATTTACAGGAGTACAGAGTGATTGGTCAGACTCATTTGCATCCTACGTTTCCTCCAATCCCTTTAAACATACACCAATGACACAAATTTGCATGGTTCAAATTTTGAGCATCATAGCAAGGAAAACACCACTTTGCAACATTGTAATTTTTGGCCCAACTGACTTTTCAAGGCCACATGATGGCCACATTGCAACTGAAATCTCTGTGTCCATGACAACCAGCATGCATTTTGGGCCTAATACTTGTCCCCTATGTAATTTTTTACTCGCAAAAACATGTACGGTGCATTTCACACGTACCCGTACACGTACGGCAACACTACAATAGTGATACGGACCGTACACACACTCTGAAAGGCTGTGTACGGTCCGTATCACTATAGTAGTGGTGCCGTAGGAGTACCCGTGGTACGGACCGTACACACGTGTGTACTCCTAGGGCATCACTACCACAGTGATACGGACCGTACACACGCTCTCAGAGCCTATGTATGGTCCGTACCATGCTTACTCCTACGGCACCACTACTATAGTGATACGGACCGTACATACGCTCTGAGAGCGTGTGTACGGTCCGGATCACTGTGGTAGTGGTGCCGTCAGAGTACGCGCGTGTGTACGGTCCGTACCACGCGTACTCCTATGACACCACTACTATAGTGATACAGACAGTACACACGCTCTCAGAGCATGTGTATGTTGCGTTTCACACGCTTACACTGGTGATAGGAGGCGCACACGAAAGGAATGGAGGTCCCCGACTCGCACAAGGCTGTACATCAAGTCATTGTCATTGCAGACTTTCATGTGCAGGGCCTAGGTGTGTCAGGCAGTGATATTTCACATGTCTCCTCATGTAGTTGCACAATTGATGTGTGATGACCTGTGTACACATGTCATGTGTGATGGGGCACTATGTTGCACACTTCCCCTTCACACTTTGCACATGTGTGCCTGTAGTACAAACGTGTCAAGCACAGCATCACTGGTATGGCACAGTCATCACCACCACCCGCAACTGTCCCCTGATGCCAGGGACATGGACACTAACAACTGACATTTAAAAAACACCATGCCCCGATGTGACTATGTCATGTGTGTGTCATGTGTTCCCATGAGTTTGCTGTTACTGTTCCGTCAACTACATCTGCTGTTGCTGCATCCAACATGTGTCTGTGTGGAGATGGGCATGGCACACATCTACGCATACCATGCCACATGTGGATTCCCACGTAAGCAGGGTCTGTATGCATCGGACATGATATTTTCACCTCAGAACATATCTGCGTCGTCTCAATGTCTGTGTTTTCTATTTTCACCTGTACCCCTTCATGGCAATGTGTGTGATCTGTATATATGAGTTTCCATGTGACCTGTGCGTCTAGCTTGCCGTCAGCTGTCTGTATGAGATGACATCCTTCAAATGCAGCTAAGTGGATGTATGTCACTCCTGTGATGTCTCTGGCTGTTCACTCAGACTGGCCCCAAGCTCATTTCAGGGCATGTCATGTAGACTTGCCAATCAACGGGTGTATCTGGCTTTTCGTAGGAGTATCACCAAGCTAGCATACGTGTCCTGGATGTATTGCACACACCAGACTCTGTATTTAGCAGATGTGTAAAGCAGTTGAGCATGTGCTCTGTTCATTGACATTGATGTTGTTATGCTCTCAATCCTCGTCATTCATCACAAATTTCTGCAGGGCACCGCCTGTCCCCCGAACAATGTCAGACTTGGGTGCCATGAGGGAACGTGCCTGCATCCGACGTTACCGATTCACTCATTCATTTCATAAGGCTTTATTCGAACATAGAACAAGTTCATAAAAGCACAACATTAAAAGACAACATTATTAAAAGATACAGAGGCAGAAAAATTCATCAGCATAAAATAGTTAAAAAAGCATACTTTTCCTAGCATTAATAGATTTAAGAAGAAAAGTAGCCGTATAAAAACACACAACCGGATGATGTAAGTTAAAAAGTAAACACATGCAGTCACGTAGTGATCTGACCCCAAATTTTACAAACAAGGGTTTCAGATAAGCTGTCCGGAGATGTTTATACAACTGGCAAAGCAGAAGAAATTGCACAGTGCTTTGGGGAGTAGAGTTATCACATGGACATGGATCGACTGGATGTAAGTTCAAAAATGGGAAGGCAACAAGGTTGTGGACAACTCCCATTCTGAGTCTAGTCAACACAAACCGATGTGCCTTCCAGGTTACTTGTGACAAATAAGGTTGAAAGCCCACAACTTCATTTAAATCGTGATAGAAAATATAAGATGAAAGATTGGAGCTATTCTGGTGTCTCTTAGTGGCATCCTGGTATAGGAGACACTGCTTAAGATCAGATTTGGACAACACATCTGCCCCATGGTGATCCACAATAATATTGATGTTGAAGATCTCCCGAAAGTTATCAATAACATACTTCAACCATGGGATCCTTATAAAGTAGTCCAAAGTAAGACAATCAGAAATGATAGCTCTACACAAAGAAGTCTCTTCTTTAGACCAAATGGAGCGCCATAGGATCAAGGGTCTAAGGAGAATCATATCGGAAAGATGGTAAATACCCAATTCATTATGCACTAAGGCATTAGAAACAGAGCTTGGCAGGCATAAAAGTTTCTTCAGAAATTCGTTCTCCTCGACCTGAAGAGATCCTGCCGGGGCATATCCCCATATACCAGCTACGTACAAGGCGATTGAGACACACCGTGATTGGAAAATTTTCAGCATGTCGTTTACCCGCCTATCTCCCAATTTAGTTGCCATAGTAAATATTCCATAAGCGCTCCTGGCCATTTTAGACCGTACATTCTTATGTTCATTTGCCCAGGTGTTTTTATTTGAAAAAGTAACCCCCAAATACGAAAAGTTATCAACAGCCTGAACCTTTTGACCCTCTATAAAAAAGGAGGGCTGTTTCTTTCCGAGCCTACGGCCACATTCCATAACATAAGTTTTGGATTTGTTTAAAACTAACTTTCTGCTTTTAATGAATTGCATAAAACCATCCAGCAGCTGTTGGAGACCATATGGTGTACGTGAAATTAAAACCGCGTCACCCGCATAAAGTAACACGGGGACATATTCATTATTGATTTTGGGAGCATCCACTGCCAAAGATTTAAGAAAGGAGTCAATCTCGTTAATAAAAAGTATAAAAAGCAATGGGGCTAGCACACAACCCTGGCGTATTCCACGCCCAATCTTAAACATGGGTGTACATTCACCTTGTGGGCCAAAACGGACACATGCTCTTAGTTTGGTATATAGGCGAGCTAGAAAAAAGACGATACCCTCCGGGGCCCCCATTTCTAACAACTTTTCCCAGAGAATGCCGTGGTCCACCAGATCAAAGGCACTACTTAGATCCGCAAAGCAGAGGTAAATAGTGCCGGTCTTAGCCAAAGTGTATTTACCGACGAGCAGTTCTAGATTTAGACACTGCTCGATCATACCGCGACCCTTCCTAAAATCAAACTGGCTCTCAGCTAAAATACCATTTTCCTCTGCCCATTCCTCCAATCTCACCAGGAGCACTCGGCTCATAACTTTTACAGAAGAATCCAGCAGGGAAATTGGTCGATAATTCTTGGCTTCCCCACGATTGCCTTTCTTAAAAATTGAGATTAGGATGGATTCTTCCCAGGTCGGGGGCATCTCGTTACTAACGACTGCATTAAAAATATTGGTAAGCAGAGGCCCCCATATTTCTGGGACCAATTTATACACATCAATTGGGACCCCATCTGGGCCTTGTGCTTTCCCCCCTTTACTGTCCCGTATACTATCTAAAACCTCTTGTACCGTAAAATTTAATGGGATATGCGGCCATCTATTCCCTGAAACTTTAGATGCACCATCTGACTGGAAAATTTTAGAAAATTGCGAGATCCACTCTGCCTGCATGACGTTGGAAGTTAATTCCGGAATTTTGTCATCTTTAAGAAATGGAGAATTGACAGTATTCAGCTGCCTTAGTCAGATTGTCCCATGCCTCCTGCCGGAGTTCCATTTTCCTACGTTTAAGGGTTTCTTTGTATCTGGCTCTAAAATCTACAACCAGACCCTTATCTCTAGGTTTAACTAATAGAGCAGATTTCAGCTCTCTCAAGGCCAAGGTGCAAGTTGAGTTGAACCAACCCCGCGATCGATCCTCCTTATGTTTACATGTACCTGTAAGTTTTAGGTTGATGGCCGCGTTAATACTAATAAAATGCTCAATAGAGCAAAAGGTGCCTAAATTATCTTCTAGGATCGCGATAATATCTACCAGGCAGCTGGATATAATAAAATCAGACGTAATGTCTGCCTTATCCCCCTTCCATCTGAGTCTTGTGCCATTGGGGCGCTCAGCCTCGATACTATTAACAGTGCGGCCCAAGATACTAGCACCATCCTTTTCCCACAACTTAGCCTTTACTACCAGGCAGTTATGGTCACTAAGTTGAATATCTATTACTTTTGGGGCCGTAATCCAGGCCTCAAGACCCGGGGAAATACAGATAAAATCTATTACTGAATTAGTTCCCCGGCCTATGAAGGTAGGACAAATATCCCCCTTTGCATTTTTCTCATTGGCCATGATATACATGTTATATGAGGCAAGGAAGTTATTTAGGGCGTCTCCATAATAGTTGTGTTGAAAATGAAGAATCCCGTCCTCATGAGCGTCCACCAATCCGCAGACGTTGACCTCTGAGAAAGGACAGGTAGTAATATTAAAGTCCCCTGCGAAAAACAGGTCAAAGACTTCATTAGAGTCCTTGAAAAAGTCTCCCAGTGCCTTTGAAAGATCTTTAACCGGCTGATCCCTGGAATCAGTAAAAAGATTATTATAAAAATTGATTAAAAGAATGTTCCTACCACCACTTATATGCAGCCATAAAATCTGGGAGTGAGCCCCGACTTGAACATATTTAGTGACCGACAAAGGAGCTTTAACTGAGATCAAGACAAGTAAGCCCCCCTTAGCTCTTCCCGATACCGAGCCAATAGCGGGAAGCTGGTAAGAATTAAAACCACTATAGCCTTTGAAATCAGTGCACCAAGTTTCCTGTAAACAGATAATATCAAAAAGATGTAAAAATTCCAACCACCCCAGACTATCTGCTTACGATCTAATTCCAGCGATATTCCAGCTTACAATATAACAACCAGAAGAGGCATGGATACCTGTCCCCAAATTCGTACAGTTACTACCCTGTTGGGAGGAGACAATGTTAAGAGTCTCCTTATCTAACACAGGGTTACCTGATGGATCTCCCTCCTCTCCCAGGGGCATACAGACTATTGATGACACAGGAATTTCCTCCTCCAACCCAGGCGAACATACATTTAGGCCTCTAGCCAACAAATCTTGGTTCCCCGGGGGTTCCGGGGATACCACACCCACCTCTGTTTGGGATTCCGTGCAGACGGTGGGGACGCCCGTCTTATCCAATAATATGGGATCTTCTGTTGACCCTAAGACGGCACCCACCTCCTGTCAGTCATTTTGGTCCAACCCGCTCAAACATTGAAAACGGTTAACAGTATCAACCTGGCTGTTTGTCAAACTAAACCCCTCTTCTCTCCGCAGTCTCCCTCCCCCCAGGTGCACTGAAAAGTGCTCTATATGTTGACTATAGAAAAAGCCAAGAGGACGGAGTGAGATGCCCTGGTCAATACTGGGGCGGGACGTAGCACGAATCAAAGCTGTCGTGGAAAGGTGGGGGGTGCTAAAATTGATAATAACACAATCACCGGGAATGTTTTTAGGGGACATTCCAATCCAATTGGTTCTTGTAGTAGCCAAAATCTGGTCCGCCATAGCCACAGGAAAGCGACATTCACGGTTAAGCCATGCCACAGTTTTGTTTTTGAGGGAATCATGTGATTTCACAGAGCGGTAGGGCCCGTCCTCTCTGATGGGTGGCACGCTGGTCAAAACTGCCACATAAGGTGCGCAGTCAGGCGGCAGATTTGGTTGAGGGAGGCCACAATTATTAAACTTCCCCCTTCCTGAAGTCCTGGTCATGTTCCCCCAGTCATAGATAGCTGTGTTTGGTGGGGCACCATTAGGGCAGGAAGGCTTGGCTGGAATAGCACTAGATGTATTCCCAAAAGTGGGTCGTGTTAAATTACCAACAAAGCCCTGCCGCTCAATAGCAGGATTAGTCCTGCTCATTGGCTGTGAGGGAATAGTAGAGCCCACACATGTCTGGCCAGTAGTTGATAAATCTTTGGAGGGTTGCACGCGTTTACCCGGCAAACCCGCAGTCCCACTTACCGCAACGGGCGGTTGAGGGCTATTATAGGAATTAAGTCCAGATTGCACCAATTCACCCAGTCTGTTCACTTCCCTAGATACAGCCTCAAGTTTATCTAAAAGAGGTATGATAATTTTATCTAGCTTGCTATCGATCATACCAATTAGCAACTCGAGCTGATCTGGGGCTAATATCATGTGGGTAGAATTATCGCCATTATTTAAACAGGTATGCTCAGGGGAGCCTGCATTAGAACCGAGATAATATTCTTTTTACTTTTGCAGCCCCCCTTTTTGGGTGGAACAAATCTATTAAGGTGTGACCCTGATCTTAACACTCTATGCATTTTAGAGACCACAGGGGTCGAGACAACAGTAACATTAGGAGACCCACTAATATCAGATACCTTGGTCAAATCGGTATCAGGCAAGGGAACCTGAGTTGACTCAATTGCGCATGCACCTACCCTCGCTGGGGAGACTATAGGAGCCGATACTTGGCTATCATCAGAGGAGTGGATCTCAACAGAAACTAGTTGGCTCGTAAACTCAGGTCCACAATTACTGGTCAGACCTAGGGATAGTCTACGTTCCTTGTTGATCTTGTCTACAACTTTAACTAAATAATTATCAAGTGTAGAGACAATTGGGCGAGGAGTCCCAGTTGACTTGGACATGCTGCCTTAAGATAAAAGATGACAAAGAAAACTAAAACTACCAATTAAAATAGCACTTACTATGAAATGATACCAACAATATAAACATTGGACATAAAATAAAAATAATTCTATACCACGGATAAGACACCTTGAATAGAACACTAATTAGTAAGGATTCTATGAGAGAGCAAGTCCAGTATTCCTGGGACCATAGAGTGCAGAGTGCGAGGGCCAACTGCACACCGCACAAGCACTCTATATAGCATGCACAGGGCACAGACCTAGTCAGCGTAGTACAACATGTCTGAATCCACAACGTGCAGCAGGGTGCCGATAGTTCCACTAATAGTCCCACCGAATGGAAATATCACAGTACCTTACAACAGTGTCCTTAGCAAGGTCCGAATTAGGTCCAAATAGGGTGGTGGCCCAGCCCGGCCTCCGTTGGCCCCAGACGGCCACAGACGGTCCCGCCCTTGTCCCGGGCTTCTCCCGGCGCCGCCCGTGCGCGTCCCGCGACGCGGGAGGCGGAACGATCTCTTATGCGCCTCCTGGCGTGAAAAAACGGCGTCGGCGGCGGCTTCCTGCCGCTGGGGTCTCTGGGAAATGCAGTCCAGTCTCCGCTCCACGGCCGCTGTGGGTGTTAAAGTGGCGGCGGGAGATCGGACAAGCGTGGAGCCAAGCACTGCACCGCAAACAGAAGAGGAGAGTCACCACCACGGACCAAGGGTAAGATACAGGAGCCCGCTCTGCCGAAGTCGGAACGATCTCTTATGCAACTCCTGGCGCGAAAAAACGGCGTCGGCGGCGGCTTCCTGCTGCTGGGGTCTCTGGGAAATGCAGTCCAGTCTCCGCTCCGCGGCCGCTGTGGGTGTTAAAGCGGCGGCGGGAGACCGGACAAGCGTGGAGCCAAGCACTGCACCGCAAACAGAAGAGGAGAGTCACCACCACGGACCAAGGGTAACATACAGGAGCCTGCTCTGCCGAAGTCGGAACGATCTCTTATGCGCCTCCTGGCATGAAAAAACAGCGTCAGCGGCGGTTTCCTGCCACTGGGGTCTCTGGGAAATGCAGTCCAGTCTCCGCTCCGCGGCCGCTGTGGGTGTTAAAGCGTCGGCGGGAGACCGGACAAGCGTGGAGCCAAGCACTGCACCGCAAACAGAAGAGGAGAGTCACCACCACGGACCAAGGGTAAGATACAGGAGCCCGCTCTGCCGAAGTCGGAACGATCTCTTATGCGCCTCCTGGCGCGAAAAAACGGCGTCGGCGGCGGCTTCCTGCCGCTGGGGTCTCTGGGAAATGCAGTCCAGTCTCCGCTCCGCAGCCGCTGTGGGTGTTAAAGCGGCAGCGGGAGACCGGACAAACGTGGAGCCAAGCACTGCACTGCAAACAGAAGAGGAGAGTCACCACCACGGACCAAGGGTAAGATACAGGAGCCCCGATTCACTCAATAGTTGATTGAGGACTTGACTGCCAAGGTGGCACCACACCTCCAACCGCCACACAGGTATCCCACTGCGCTGACCCCCAAGATGAAGGTGTTGGCAGCCCTAATTTTTTTTGCCACAGGTACGTTTCAATTCACCATAGCTGATGTTGGTGGCATGTCACAGACCATGTTCAGCCGTGTCCTGCGTGATGTTTTGGCAGCCATGTTGGAGCACCTTGATGAATTCATCCATTTTTCGACTCCTGAGGAGTTGACAGGTGTCAAGGGTGATTTCTATGCCCTGGGAGGGATGCCCCATGTCATTGGGTCCATTGATGGGACACATGTGGCTTTGGTACCACCACAGGCACAGGAGGTAGCCTATCGCAACCGTAAACATTACCACTCTATAAATGCCCTTGTGGTGTGTCTGGCTAACATCCTGATTTCCCATGTCTGAGCACGTTTTCCATGGTCAGCACACGATGCCTACATCATGAGGCGTAGCAGGGTGCCACAAATGATGCTGCGGCTGCACAACGAACGAGCATGTCTTGTTGGTGGGTATACTCTGTTTGTCCTGTGTGTTGCGGTATCTCTGGCTCTTACGGCATCTCGTGACCCACTTATTTACTTGATGTTTCCATGTAGGGGACTCTGGCTATCCCAACATGCCATGGCTGATGACGCCTCTCCGCAACCCAAGGTCAGCTGCAGATCACCGGTACAACAATGCACATGGGCAGACCAGGCGAGTGATTGAGAGGACGTTTGGGCTCCTGAAGAGCCGATTCTGGTGCTTTCACAAGACAGGCGGGTCCCTCCCATATGCACCGGAAAAGGTCTGCAAAATCTTCATCGTGTGCTGCATGCTGCACAACATGGCAGTGGAGAAGGCAGTGCCACTCATCCTGGAGCAGGATGAGCAGGAACATCCACCGGTGGAGGATGAAGGGCTTGGTCACGAGGCAAGTGATGAGGAGGAGGAGGATTTCCGGAGTCAGCTCATACGCAACTTCTTCTCATGGTGAGTCACTGGGTCTGAGTGTGCATTCTTGGAGGCTTGGGTGGCATGTGTTGCAATGTGTGTATCCAGCTGACTGTATGCTAAGTGACTTAGATTCGTGTTCTGATGTGTCACTCAAGTGATGATGTCATTCCACACATTTTAGCAGGGACAGTTTCTTTTAAATTAGCATGGGGACAACATTGTTCCTGTTTAGGAAATGTCCATGTATGCAGAGAAAAAATCTTTTCGCTGACTTCTTGTGTTTCTGACTTTTTCTGTTTCTGTCATTCCCAGGTTCTAGCGCATGTTGTCTGCTCGTGTCATCGTTGTCCTCCTGCTATTCCTCATGAGTATTGCAACGTGTGCTGAATCAGCGTTCCATGCACGGACACGGGGAAATTTCATTTTGGGTAAGGATTGCAGCAAGGCATTTTGGGGGTGGTACGTGTTTGGAATGTGTGGGGACTGCCTCTGTGCATGTTGTGTTACCATGCATACATGTTGACTCACCATGGGGCACATAACATGTAGCATGACTCCCATGAATTGACAGTCACCCTTCGTAACAGTCATTTGTAATGGATTTAGGATTCTGATGAAGGCATCAATGTGTGTAAAACTTCCCTCTGAAAAATACGGAATGCTACGGGTGGACATAGTGTGGGACATCCCCATGATGGGCTCAATGGGGATTTGCAGCCTCTCCGTGTGCAGCAGGAGGTGTTTGGCTCATCCCCTTAACTTGTGTGCCAGTTCATTTGGATTGACTACATCCGTGTTGTGAAGGGGGTGTCCAGCGTAGGTCCCACATGTTCAGTCAAATCACCTCTGAGTCTGTTCGCATTGATGCATTTCCCTCAGTGTGAGCTTGAGTAATAAAGGTGTTCCTCACCCTCCGAAGTGCCTCATCTCTGTCAATGCAGGACTCTTGCCACTTTGCATGCGTCATCTCTGGCATAGTTGTCAAAGATTGTGCATATGAGTGTATGTGTAGTTCAACAACATGCATGCAGTTCTTCATGGATAATGATCTCTATTGTGCATGAAGTCTATGGTTGTGTATGTATTTGGTCAGGTTGCTCCCACCAACGGGCCGTCAACGCCTGCTGAGGGTGTGTCTCCTGTGCGCAGCTCGGCCTTCTGTTTCCTGATCCTGTGTCAGTCATCTTTGGTGATTGTTCATCCATTTTCTCTGGGTGAGCCATGAGTAACCTAACACTCCTTCCTTTACATGCACCTGTTGCAGTTGTCCTTTCTGACATCCTTGTCTTTGTGTGCTACTTTTGGCCTACTTTCCAGTACATGCCGTCTGCTGCTG
Organism: Triturus cristatus; assembly: GCF_964204655.1. Classification (NCBI taxonomy): domain Eukaryota; kingdom Metazoa; phylum Chordata; class Amphibia; order Caudata; family Salamandridae; genus Triturus; species Triturus cristatus. The sequence goes on from NC_140590.1 coordinate 438,703,222, forward strand.
CGGGCCCTGCGGCAAGGGCCCACCAAGTTCCCGGATTCTGCAACCCACACGCCTCCAAGATGCTCCTCCCTTCCTCCCTCCACCCATTCATTAGGCTGTCATCAGCTTGTCTGTGCCACTGTTGCGGCCAGGCGGTGCCAAAGGCAGGACCATCAGCGCATGCAACGTGCACATTGCACGACCCTCATGTCCTTGCATGACCCACATCACACAACAGTCTCATGTTGCAGCCACCCTCCAAGCAATGTCCAAGCAAAAATCTACCGCTTGCTCTCAGGCATACCCTAAGCGCACACATGATGACACCTTCGCATGCTGAGTGTGCAACTCCAACTACCTACACAGCGCTGCCCCGCCTTCTAGGCCCTGTCACACCAACCAGGTCATGTCCCTCCTACTCCACACCGGCTCCGTCCAACAGCACGCCAGTGGACTCTGTTACCTCCTCAACACAACAGGCCCACACATCACCATCATGGCAGTGACCTGGATGAAAGCATCCTCAGCACACAACTTCATTGCCATCTCAGACGGATACAAGAGCACCCGCAGGGACGGCACTATAAATCCCGGAGGATGAATTGATATCTATTCCCAAGTACGCACTCAGGGTCACAAATCCGGTTTGGCACAAACCCCCTGCAAACCATCAGAGTAACACTCATCTACAGATCTCCAGCCCTACATCCACAATTCCGCAAAGCCATCAACACGTCCATCGTCATGCACGCCCTCACATCCACAGGATACATGCGGCTGTGGGCCAGGAACTTCTGGCTGGATGAGAACAACACCAGCATCCATCATTGGTCCATCCACATTAGCATCCACGTCTCCGATGGGCAACACACTGCCACACACCCCGCTACCAATCCCCCAAAGATGCTTGATGCAAGTCAACACAGACATGCTGTGTGGGACACTGGAGCCAACACCACCGCCACACCCTGCAACCTGACTCACTGGATCAGCAACTGATACAACAACCTAGCCACGTTGACGGACTTTCCTGTGACGCACATCAACAATTAAGCCACCTGGATCAAGGCAGACCTACTGGACTCATACACGTCTAGCAGGACTCTTGTGCACAGCTTGCAACACAAATACCCATCAGTGGCCTTACAACCCTGGAAAACGGCACACACAGCCATCACCATATCATCAGCAAGGACAATTGGAGGTCCTTCAGATGGGGAGGAGGACAAAAAAACAGCACAACATCAAGGAGCTCGTCAGCATCGTGAGTGCACTGACATCAGCTCTCCATCCAAAAGACACCCCACCCTTGCAAGGCTGAGCCAATCCCTTGCAACTTCCTACCACTGCAAGCTCATGGACATACACGCAAGCCTTGGCACACAGAGGTAGAACGCACTATTATACGCGGGACCAACCACCCTCAGGTTTTGGACTTCCATCATCAGCAGATATGCAACATCCCCTGGGGATCTCCATCAGGCCCCTTCCCACACAACATCTCAACCACATTATTCCCCATCCTTGTAGCCCCCGTCCAGCACGAAATGTATGTATCTTTGGAGTTAGCCACATTCCATGGTAGATAGAGGCATGCAGTGACCCAGGCCCTTCTTAGACAATGGACGGCAGGAACGCTGGCTCTCAAGGAACCTCAACATGCTTACCTAGCCAGCAAATGTCATCAGGAAGACAGTCAACTAGCAACTGGCAACCTTCCTTCATGAAAAGAGCTCCAGGCAACCTGCACAAGACCGTTTCCACAGTAATCACCCCACTGCAACCGTCATCATTGCCATCCAACACCGACAACTTTGCCCTGCTCAACAATGGTGAGGACACCCCCCTTGACCTCTGCACAGCATTATGCACGATGTGGTCACACACTGTCAGCTCACACATCTCCAACACTGGTATCCAGGGGATGGACCAGGATGAAATCACCAAGTGGCTCACCAGCAAGGCCATGGGAGTGGGACTCACGCCTTCAGCATGTAGTACAGTGGCGTCATCTGGCACATGGCCCAGGGCTCATCTCTCAGCATGTCAATCTTCAATGTGTCCATGACCACCCTCTCCACCATCACATGCGCACACAACCTCATCATCATATTGTACGCCATTGACAGCCAGCTGCTCCTCACCCTCTCCAAAGACACAGCCATTGCCAGTTCCAAACTTCAAGAAGGCATGAGGTCCATTGATGAATGGCTGAACATCATCCACCTGAGGCTGGACTTGTACAGGACTGAGGTAATGATCTGAGGATTGTCCCCTTACAGCTGAGTCAACTCCTTGTGTCCCACCCACCAGGGCACTGCACCAGCACCCAGTGGCCACGCACACAAGATGGTGTGCATCATGGACTCGTCACTCACAATTGCCATGCAACTCACCAGCATCTGTACCTCATGCTGCAACACCCTCCGCATGATGCACATGACCCACAGATAGATCCACTCCAAGGCAAGACAGACCGTCCCCCAGGTCCACGACACCAGGCGTGTCAACTACAGCCCCGCCCCCTATGGAGCAAGTACAGCCAAACTCCCGGAAAACTTGTCCACATCCACGGTGCATCTGCACACCTCAGCTTCAACATCCCGTGCCCCAGCCACATCACCGTCCACCTGAGATAGCTGCAATGGATCACTGTCTGCTGCAGGATGACCTTCAGGCTCCTCACCCACACTCAGGAGGCAGTCCACAACCTTGGTCGTCTGTCATCCAAGACCCCGTTGGGCCAACTCCGTGCATCCAACCTTGCCCTGGCCAACATTCTTCACATCCACCGCACTCCAGCATGCAGGACATAATTCTCCCACCTGGCTACACATATCTGGGACTCCCTCCCCGGGCACCTCCACATGAGCCATGACCTCTACACCTTAATGATGCTCTTCCAAATTGGTCTGTCCGCACAGTATTGCAAGCCCCCCCTCAGCAGCTTGAGCCCATCATGGGTGAGTATTGTGCTCCATGTCTGCATTGGATGATACATTGTGACCCATGTGTGTCCTGTACCGGACTCAGATCCAAGGGTATGGATGGCTGGAGTTCGTTCAACACTTAGGCATAGTTTGACATTTCCCCACACGTATGTTGTGGACTCATGCAAAATGACTACAACATCTAATTAAAGAAAGTTTGTTTTATTCTTGGTGTGGGGCGTATATTGTGGGTGAAAATAGGTGCTATACAGTGTGGCTAGAATCCAAAGTTCACAGGGGGAGATGGGATCCTTGGCATTTGAAGTCATCAGAGTCCAGAACACAGTGTTTTTTTCATCATTGGTCAGACTGTGACCAGCAAGTCCATGTGGCAGAGAATGTCAGTGGATGAGGTGCTGCTGTTGCGCATGAAGGCCAGGTGCCAGGCAAGGTGACCTGGGAGATGTGGATGGTCCGCTGCTTCTCACGGTCTTTTCCGTGGACGACCCACCTTCCTCACGGGACCCTCAGATGCAGGCCTTGACGATGTTTGGGACGCTCCGTAGGACGAATCCTCCTCCTCCTCCCTCCCTGTGGCTGGTGTTGGTCTTCGCCTGGTGGCACAGGGAGGGTTGGCCATGTTGTTGGCGATCCGACGGAGTGAACGGCTTATGTCCGTTTGCACCGCCTGGAGCTCAGCCAGTCTTGCCTCCATCCGTCCTTGGTGTTGTTGTTGACAGGCGTGTTGCTCGGCCTGCTGGTTCTTAATCTCTGTGAGGGTCTCCACTACCTGGCTGATGGCCCTGGTGTCACGCCGGTATGCCTCCATGATGTTGCGTATGTGTGACATACCAGTCCCTTCAGCTGGCTGGTCAGGTTCTCGCCTCCGCCTGCCTCCACTCCCACCACCCCTGCCCACACGAGCCTGGCCTGCCGTTGTGGGCACATCAGGTCTACGGGACCCCTGAGGGATGGCAGTTGCGGGGTTTTCTGCCTCCTCCTGGGTGCCCGGCGAACCTTGTCCCTCCAGGTCAGACTGGCTCAGTTGTTCAGTGCGGGCAGGGCTCCTGGGTGTCTCCTGGGATGTCACTGGAACAAATGGGCGGGTTAACGCCCCACTCCGGACGCACAGCATGAGATGCATAACAAAGATGCCGAAAGTTAATCAAGTTCATCATTATGTTTATTTCCATATTACTCATTCCATGTATGACAATGACCATGGTTTAATCAGTCACATGTTGGACGCGCTGTGTTCACATTAAATCCTTAATGCTGTAGACATGCCTTTACGAGCCTTATTCTACAGCATGGAATGCTACACAGTTTTCCTCTGTAAAATCATCACCCAATGCATTTCGTGCCTTTCATAGCACTTCATCAGGGGTTCACTACAAATTTAAAACATGACTGTTAGGTTACATCTCGAGATAACATGCATTTGTCAATTTAAATGACCCAGTGCACCCCTCGTCAACAGCGTATGCCTGTGTCTCCTGGGATGTGGCAGGAATGGGGGTGGTGGTTGGCAAAGATGTACCTGAGGCAGGTGCTGCAGGGGCTTGGACACCCGAGGGTCCAGGTGGGTTGGGGTCATCCGCAGAGTGTTGAGAGGCGTCGCTGCCGGTGGGATCAGGTTCCTCCCGAGCCTGGGACTGTGATTCTTCCCCCCCATTGTTGGGAGGAGATCCATGACGTTGCCCTGTGTGTGAGAGAGAGACAATGTTAATGCTGTTTCATGCGACATCCATGGTTCATACATATTCATGTTGGCACAGTTCCTCCAGGTAGTTGTATGCGCCTAGCATTCCCCTCACTGTTCACTTGTGGATGGGTATGTTGCGGGGGACAGATTGATATGTTTTCCTGAGTGTTTGACATGTAGATTTTTGGCTTGGATGCTTCTTTGGCTATGAATTGATCTTGTTGTGTCACATGACCATTGTGAGAGTGGGTAAATCCATTGGCTGCCCCAGGGGTGTGTGCTTGTGTAAGGGGTGTGTGTGACAGGGCCTGCTGGTGGGTGTAGTGTGATTTGGCTGTGGGTCTCCCAGGTGATGTATCTGTCCCCTTGTGGTGCATGCTGGCATGACAGCGAGTGTGAGTTCCTGTCCTAGATATCTGAGCATGTGGTGTTGGTGTTTGAGTTTACAGTGGTCACAGGAGGGCCTTGTGCTGGCTACAGCAGGGCCAAGTGTCAGCTACCTTGTCAGTACTTTGCCAGTCCCTGTGCATGGTGCATGGGTATGTACCTGGGCCATATGGGCTGAGGGCAATGGTGTCTGATTCAGAGTTGAACAATGTGTTTTGTGAGCCCCACCCTCCCAACATCCCGGACATCCAGTCTTGGGTTTGTGCTTCGTGTAGCCTGGGACATGGCATGGCCTTGCTTTGTGGATGGGGCATACACATGTTAGTGGTATGAGCGTTGTTTTTGAGTGTGGTGGTGTCCGGTGAGGGCTTGGGGGTAGTTGCGTGCATTTTGTGTAGTTGGGGTGTGGATGCCATTACCCCCATGTTACGTAAGTTGTTAGTGTACTCACCAGGCTCTGCAACTCCTTCGACTCCGTGTACTCCCACCGGCGGAAGCAGGGCCATCACCTTCTCCTCCCAGGGATGGTAATGTACCAGTCTGCGGGGCAGCCCACCTCCAGTGATGTTGCTCTGGGCGTAGTCATCATTCATTTTGCGCTTGACTGCCCTCCGCAGATCGTACCACTTGGCTAGGCATTCATTCCTGGTCCTTCTGATGGGCGCAACAGCATTCACCCTATCGACGATCCTCTGCCACAGGCGTGATTTTTCGGCTATGTTGGTCTGTCTGACCAATGTTCCAAAGAGCTGTGGCTCGACTCTGATGACTTCGTTGACAATGATGTCCAGCTCCTCCCTTGTGAACTTTGGATTCTTGTCTGTGGGCATGGTGTGGGGTGAGGGTGTGGATGTTTGTGGGTGTGTGGGTGTGAATGTGAAGGTGTGTGTGGGAATGTGGAGAGGGGGTTTGTGTGAAGGAGTGTGTGTGAAGGTGTATATGTTAAGGTGTATGGGTGCAGTTGTTGGGGTGTGTTCTGTAGCTGCAGTGAGTCTGTTGCAAAGGCTCATGGTTTGTGTGTGTGGGCCCTTTTTATTGGTCCATTTGTCGGTGGGCCTGAGTTTGAATTTTTGGTGGGTGTGTTATAAGAGGTGGTTGTGAGTTTGGGCCTCTGTTTACCTGTTTGGATGTGCCAGGTCAGTCATTTTGATGATTTCTGTACTGTAGACGTGTTTTGTGGTGTTGTGCGAGTCGAATTGACCCTCCTTGTGCTGTTTTACAGTGTCCTGGTTCAGTACGAGCCGTTTTCGTGTATGTAAGGTGCCTCCATATGCGATGTTGTTGTACCGTGCTCGCATACACAATGTTGTTGTAAGGTCCATACATACGCGATGCTGGGGGACGGTTCAGGGGTACGGTGCGTCCAAGTACGGTGCTGGAGTATGGTGCGTCCAAGTACGGGGCTAGGGTACAGTGCTGGGGTACGGTGCGTCCAAGTACGGTGCTGGGGTACGGTGCGTACAAGTACGGGGCTGGGGTAAGGTGCTGGGGTATGGTGCGTACAAGTACAGGGCTTGAGTATGGTGCGTCCAAGTACGGGGCTGGGGTACGGTGCTGGGGTATGGTGCATCCAAGTTCAGGGCTGGGGTACGGTGCTGGGGTACGGTGCGTACAAGTACAGGGCTGGGGTACGGTGCTGGGGTACGGTGCATACAAGTACGGGGCTTGGGTACGGTGCGTCCAAGTACGGGGCTGGGGTACGGTGCTGGGGTACGGTGCATACAAGTACGGGGCTGAGGTATGGTGCTGGGGTACGGTGCGTCCAAGTACGGGCTTGGGTATGGTGCGTCAAAGTACAGGGCTGGGGTACGGTGCTGGGGTAAGGTGCGTACAGGTACGGTGCTGGGGTACGGTGCGTCCAAGTACGGGGCTGGGGGATGGTGTGTCCAAGTACGGTGCTGGGGTACGGTGCTGGGGTACGGTGCGTCCAAGTACGGGGCTGGGGTACGGTGCGGACATGGGGGGTTACGGTGCTGACACAGGGGGGGTGCGGTGCTGACATACGGGGGGGACGTGCGGACATATGCGAGGGGGGCTGTACGACTCGTATCCCGGGCACAAGTTTACCCGGGATACGAGTGGTACAGAGTTCGCTCCGTACGGGACGTGTTACATACGCTTGTATATTCGGAAGGGCGCTACGGATCGCACTTGTGCGCTCGGACTTCCGTTTTACGATTTGTATGTAAAACTGTCCGGGTACGTCTCGTAGACTTTTCCCGCAGCGATTCGTATGTATTTTTCACGTACGAATCGTACTTCACCGGTGGGACGGGACTTGTACGAATCGTACGTAAAAAAATACGGATACGAGTCGTACAGGAATTTTTTTTACCCAATCGGAATCGGGAACTTAGTGTTTTAAGGACTGGAATCCTTTTCTGTGCTTCAGAGCTTAGAATAGCATCACCCCAGCTTAGAGCCTCTAAGTTTTCTTGAGAACCATTCAGAAACGAAGTGCTAATTTAGAAAGGTTTCTTTTTCTAGGAGAGCACATAGTTCATTGGCTAATTGTAAATACTAAATTGATGCTATATTTTTGATCCCTAACCTCGACTGGAAGTGCTGCATACACTTTCCCTTCACAAAGCTTGAAGAAATCTCATATCAACTAAACTTTATCTTTTATTTTTGTAGTTTTCTATAGAGTGAACAAGACCCAAATTGGTAAAAGAGCACTTTACACAGCAATATGTTATGGTGGGATAGTTATGTTCTACAATATGTTATGTATGGATATTGATGGTACATCCAGAATGTTATAGTATATTTGTTTCAAAAACATTTCAGGAAGAAAACTTACATTGAAGTAAGAATGGTAGATCATGTGGTAAATTTTCGACCAATAGGTAGGCCATAAACCTGTAAGATAAGGATGTCCACATACATAGCTAGGCTCAATGTTAGCTATAGAGTCACAGAATTTACCAGCTTCTCCTCAAACCCAAAATATAAAGAGTAATTTTATCACAATATGGCAGCCTCCACGCATCCTCTTGGAGACTGTGAAATCACTCAAGGAGGGACCCTTAAGGGCTCGAACTTCCTTTGGTCATTATGCCCCAACATCCTTTGCTGCTCTTCTCTCACTCCTCCAGCTGCACATAGAGTCTTGTAGCACATCACCTCACACTGACCTGAAAAGAGAGGACTGCACTGATACTTCTATCTTCAAGCTACTCACTAGGCCTGGGCGGTAAATTCCGTTCCGTTCGCGGAATTTGCGGAATTTGGGTAATTTCGCGTTCCGCGGAGAACGTGAAATTGCCCCAAAAAATCTGCGTTCCGCGACTTCGCGAAATTTTTTGCTTGTTCGCGTTCTCAATATGCGTGTTCGCGAGATATTTCACCCCGAGCACGCAAACAGCGATCGCGAACAGGAAAAAAGTATCGCGAACAAGCAATTCCGCGTGCTCGCGGAATTTCTGCGTGCTCGCGGAGATTTTTTACCGTTTCGCGGAGATCTGCGTAACGCGATTACGCAAATTCCGCCCACCCCTACTACTCACCCATGCCTACAAATCCCTCCACAACACCAGATCCAAATACCTCAATAAAAGAGTCTCCTTCCACGTTCACAAGAGAAGCCTCTGCTCCGCTGACCTCGACTGTTGGACTTGGCCCTTTTTGCAGGGTCATCCCTAAACTTTTTGCCTTCCTCCTGTATTTTTTTTGACCTGGTGTTGGCTGTTTTATGACTCTGGGCACCTTACCACTGCTGACCAGTGCTAAGGTGCATATGCTCTCCCTATGGGAAAATGTATTATGTGAATTGACTTCCATGTTTGGCTTATTTGGTTTACGATCAGTCCCTAGTAGAGTGCACCAGGGGTGCCAAGGGCTTGTATATCCAAATGCTGCTAGTGGGCTTGCAGCACTGGTTGTGCCACCCACAGAAGCAGCCTGGTAAAATGTGTCTAAGGTCTGCCATTGCAGAACCTGCATGCGGTCTGGTACTGTCATGCTGACTGGGCAAGTGTCCCCATTTGCCAGTCCCTAAACCTTCCCTTACCTTCATATTAGTCACCCCTATGGTAGGCCCTACGGCAGGGTGCATTGTAAGGATAAGGTAGGACATGCCCTGGGGTGTGTGGCATGTCCTAATAGTGAATTACAGCCATTTTCGTTTTTCACTATTGTAAGGCTACCTGCTCTCCATAGGCCAGAATGGGCTGCTAGATTATAACACTCTATAATCCTAGCAGGCTCAGGAAGCATGGTAGAAATTCATGTTTAGTATGCCTGAACTCAGAATAATAAAACACCTCTTTTAGTAAAGGTTGTTTTAATATCCTGGGTTTGCAAATGCTACTTTTAGAAAGTTAGCCTTTGCGTGCCTAACCATTTCAGTCCACCTCTGGAGGGGAGGGCTATCTTCTTTGTGTGTAGCTTGAGTGACAGGGCTGGGAAGTTCCAGGAGACAGGCTGGGGCTGCCAGGTGGTGAATAGAAAGATTACACCAGGATGGGTGGGAGGAGTGCACCTTGACTCTGAATAGGGCAGTGCTCTGCCACCACAATGCTGGCTCCACCCCCTGGGGAGCGTCTGATGTCTCTGCCCTGCCTGCTGAAAGAAGAAGCCAGAGTCTCCACAACAAAGTGCTCCTCACTGAAAAGAACTGGACTGGGTGTTATGCAAAGGCCCCCCTGGCCTGTAAAGCCAAAAGAAACTGAGTATAAATGTAGGAGCCCTGCTCCTAAGAAATCAGATTCTGATTGAACCACGAAGGAACTCTGCCTGACTAGAAGGACCTGGAAGAAGCTGAAGGAGGAGTAACTTTCCCTGACCTGGGGGATTGGCCTGCAGTTGGTGCCTTGCTGAGAAAGGAGAGGAAAAGACTGAAAGAGACTTTGCACTTTGTTTTTCGACTATCTCCAAGGGCTTGGAAGAAGAGCTTGCCCCCTGAACTGAGTTCCAGGACCATTGGACTCATCTGCCTTCCAAAATTGAGTTGCCTGGACGATCTGTGCTTGTTTCACGCTGGATTTGGCCCCAGTACGCCTCGTACTACATCCGCCGCGAAGCCGTGTCTTTGTCGCCCGGCACCGTGCGTCTACGCTGATCCAAAAGCGTTAGTACGCACCGTATCCCTTCCAGCCGCATTGCACCTAACCTTCCCCGCCGATTCGAGACGTACACCACTGGCTGCCGAACCCTGTACGCCGGACCCAAGCTCCATCGACCCGCAGGTACGGTCCATATGCTGCTAACGTACTGCACCGTGCCGTACTCAGAGCCGAGAAGCAGCAGTACGATGATCCTCCCCGTACGCTGTACGGCACCGAGAAGTGTCGCCGCCCATCCGCACTGAAGGTACGGCCCGAACGCCGACGCCACGGACTCTGCAAGCTGATCTGGGCCATCCGCACGTGTCCCTGAAGGTCCCGTACCAACGCTGCATCCCGACGCCGCGACCGGACCAGCATCTGAATACGCTGCCGAACTACGACCCGGGCCCATCAACTTGTCCCGCACTGTCTGTCGCGGACCCCACGAACTTAAGGTACTTTGTTCTGTTCGCACCGCAGTGTGCACGTCCCGGACCCCGGAGTCCGCACCGATTGTTTGACTCGAACTTTCTTTGTTTTTAATGCGGACGAGTCGTACACCCAGGCACGAACCGTACAAAGCCTGAAAAGAAGCAGAATTGAGTAAGAGAAGCCTATTTTTGCATTTTAAGCCTTTTTGCAAGAACATTGAACTTTAAAATAATACTGTGGTCATTTTAGACGTTATTCTGGTCTTCTGCTAAGCCTTATATAAAGAGAACTATTTTTGATATAACCTTGACTGGTGTCCATTTGTGGTGTGTCATTGTATTACTGTATGTGTTCACAAATGCTTAACCTATGACGCCCTGAGAATAGTCTTGACTGCTTGCGCCACACTACCTGAAGGGTGAGCAGGGGTTATTTAAAAGGGTGTTCCCCTTATCCTGACTTAGAATTGAGAGTCCCTGCTTGTCGCAAGTGCATACCTGTGCCAACTAGAGACCCCCATTTCTAACATCGACTAAACCACGTGCAGCCGCAGAGCCAGAGCGGGTGGAAGAGCCTTCTCCTACATCGCGTTAAAGACCTGGAACGAGCGCCCGATCAACATCAGACACTCCCGCACTCTGCACACCTTCAGGAAGAACCTCAAGACCTGGGTCTTCGGCTCATTCGGAGCTGCACCCCCCACCCCTAGCGCCTTGAGACCCTAACGGGTGAGTAGGGCACTTCACAATTCCCTGATTGATTGATTGATTGATTGACAGTGGGATTGAGGCTACGGGACCACTTGGATAGCCAGCTGGTTAATAGAGTTGAAGAGCCAAAAAATGAAAAAAAAAGAACAAAGAGCAATCCTCCAGTGTAGATGAGGCATGAAATAATGGTGCTTTAAAATACCAAAATAATGAGATGTGTTGCTTGTCTACTGTATATAACTGATTTTTAAGTAATTATTGATTCAGAGACAAGTCTTCAAAGTTGGGACAGCTCCTGGTGATATTTCCACCAGAGACCGATTTTCTGCCCTTTGTGTCAATACTTTAGTGCTTGTGGTTAGCTAGTACACCATATGGCGTCTGTGAATGGATAGATTAGCGTTCTCATTCATCTTAAGGATGGTGTCTCTATTGATGGGCGACTGTCTTGTCCCACCCACCCAGCAGGGCAGCATATCTATGGTTCTCTGCCTTTTGATGTTACTTTTTGGATTGACAATATCATGCACTTTAATCAAATTTAGTGGCAGATTTCTTTTTTCCATAGGATTACACAAACTCAAGCAAGTTACTATCTTAAACCAACATACGTTCTTTAATTTAGGACCATATAATATCTTACAAGATCAACCCTTCTTGCCCACAAACTGAATTCTCCACGTATAATTGGCCGTTATATCGAGAGACAATGGTTGCCTTTCTGCTAGTTTGGATTCATGAGATCTTGATGACATTTACATTTGATAAGGTTTGAGGCACATCTATTTTCTTTTAATTGTTCCTTTGTCGTTGATCCAGTTTTGCAGTCTCATTTAAACTAAGGATGTGCAAAATTTGCTTTATTTCCTTTTACAAAATTACAGGGAATTTGGGAATAAAATAATGCATAACTACACGAAATGTGAAAATTGAATTTGGCATGATATTTTATCTTGGAATTCACCCTTGCATCCATTTTCGATGCACGGATGTATTTCGTGTTGAAATAGAAATGCAAGAAACACAAAGTCTACAAATCAACACCCACTTCCATTTTGTTAATTTGCTTTATTCCTGTGCTCCCACAGTGAGATTTAAAATTAGATGACTTTGCACAATGGCATAATGTAGTGGAATTTTGCGAAACACGAAATGCTGGAGATTATGTGACATTGCACAGGTGGAATGAAAATTTCACCCAGTCTAATTGAGAACCTGACGGGGAGACTGCCATTCTGCCTGGTCAGAAGAGGCCATGGCTCTCTTGGCAGAGGACTGCCGGCCATATTTAGAGATCTGTACTTGCCAGACAGGGATGTCTATGCATTTTCAGCAACGGCAATGTTGCAGTTCCTCAGAAGGCTGAAGAGATTTCCGAGATTGTACCATGTTTGTTTAGCATGTTCAGAATTTTCATTTTACTTGAATGAAATCCCAAAGCAACAATAGAAAAACGGTGGGCCGATGCATAGGGAGTTTTCTCAAACTCATGTGATGGTCGTGTCTCCCTAAATAGAGCAGGACAAATGTTACTATGAGAGTGGTTTTAGTGGGGCAGGAACACCACCATAAATCAGCTTTGCTCCTGCCCCGCTAAAAACCATGGTACCCCAACCGGAAATCTGTAACCTAACGGCCCATTAGCCATAGCGATATCAGATGAGAATGACATTTCTCCTCCTCTATTTAGGGCGACAGGTCCATAGGGCAGTGCTCCATTTATGGCGGTGCTCCAGCTCTGAGATACTCTTAAATGACTCACTTGGTCTTTTAACCTTATCTTTTTCACACAGAATTCTCTTTTATTATTTTGAGACCAGTATCCATTGTCGGAAGAAATTGGTTCACTGAACTGATTGTTTGTTGATGGTAACTGCTCTCGTCAGTGTGGATCATTCCAAGGGATTATGGAGCTCCCTTTTGGCAGAGATTGGTTCCTTGGTTAGAGATTTGTGAGCTCCTGGCTCTCAGAGCACATATACTGAAGCCTTACCACCATTCACAATGGTCACTGGCAGGCTTTAAAGGCACAATCTAGTGATATTGGCATATGCTAATTAAAATAAAATGCCCCCAATGAGACACATGGGGCCGATTCCGATCCTGGATAAACCGGGTACGAACCGTCGGACGGAGCGTTTTCCCCGTCCGACTCGTACCCGGTAGAAATACCTTACAAACATGCAAGTACGATTCGTACGCAAACACCATTTGCGTACGAATCGTAAAAAACACCGAGCGAACAAAAAATACCCACAATTCTGATCCGGGACACCGCGGACGTGAGGTCCGGACGGAGTCAGGCAGCGTTTCACGAACCAGCAAGTACGATTCGTACCGACGTCACTCCGCACGGACAATATTTTACGGGAGCCAAAAACTGCCGGGAAATCAGGACGACGTGCACAAGGAGCACCTGCACGCGACGGACAGCCATGGACCCCAACCTACGTGTCATCCCGGCCCTCATTGCAGTCCACCTGGTGTAAAGGAACTGACGCGGACGCCGCAGAAGGTCAGAACAACACCCAGGGTCAAAGGGGAGGGGGCAGGGGCAGGAAACATAACCCCCACCCAAGTCCAAAATCAAACATGCCCTGTACATACCTGACCCCCAGGGCCTGGTCACTTCGGGGGTGCGTCTGCCACAATGGAAGTCAACATGGACGCGAACCGGCAACACAACAATTGTGGTACGCACCGTACCCACGCCTTAAGAGCGTGGGTACGGGTCGTACCACGCCCACCCCTACGTCACCCCAACAATGGCGGTACGGCCCGTACCCACGTCCCAAAGGCATGGGTACGGGCCGTTCCGACATTCTTGTGGTGGCGTTGGTACGGTGCATACCCCTACGTCACCGCCACAATGGTGGCACGGCCCGTACCCACGTCCCACAGGCATGGGTACAGCCCGTACCACCATTGCAGTGTTGATGCAGGGGTAAGCTTGGTACGAGCCGTACCCACGTTCCAAAGGCATGGGTACGGTGCGTACCCCTACGGCACCCCAACAATGGGGGTACGACCCGTACCCATGCCTCAAGGACGTGGGTACGGCTCGTACCAAGCATACCCCTACATCACCACTGCAATGGTGGTACAGGCCGTACCCAGGCTGTAGGACGTGGGTACGGGTCGTACCACGTCAGTGGACAGACACATAGGGGTGTGTGGCCATCAGCCCCAGCAGTGCCCAGACATAGGAGGGGTGGGTGCAGAGTCCTCCCAGCAGTGCCCAGACATAGGAGGGGTGGGTGCAGAGTCCTCCCAGCAGTGCCCAGACATAGGAGGGGTGTGTGCCTATCACTCCCAGCAGTGCCCAAACATAGGAGGGGTGGGTGCAGAGTCCTCCCAGCAGTGCCCAGACATATGAGGGGTGGGTGCAGAGTCCCCCCAGCAGTGCCTAGACATATGAGAGGTGGGTGCAGTGTCCCGCCAGCAGTGCCCAGACATAGGAGGGGTGGGTGCAGAGTCCTCCCAGCAGTGCCCAGACATATCAGGGGTGTGTGTCTATCACTCCCAGCAGTGCCCAGACATAGGAGGGGTGGGTGCAGAGTCCTCCCAGCAGTGCCCAGACATATGAGGGGTGGGTGCAGAGTCCCCCCAGCAGTGCCCAGACATATGAGGGGTGGGTCCAGAGTCCCCCCAGCAGTGCCCAGACATAGGAGGGGTGGGTGCAGAGTCCTCCCAGCAGTGCCCAGACATAGGAGGGGTGGGTGCAGAGTCCCCCCAGAAGTGCCCAGACATAGGAGGGGTGGGTGCAGAGTCCTCCCAGCAGTGCCCAGACATAGGAGGGGTGTGTGCCTATCACTCCCAGCAGTGCCCAGACATAGGAGGGGTGGGTGCAGAGTCCTCCCAGCAGTGCCCAGACATATGAGGGGTGGGCACAGAGTCCCCCTAGCAGTGCCCAGACATAGGCGGGGTGTGTGCAGAGTTCTCCCAGCAGTGCCCAGACATAGGAGGGGTGTGTGCCTATCACTCCCAGCAGTGCCCAGACATAGGAGGGATGGGTGCAGAGTCCTCCCAGCAGTGCCCAGACATATGAGGGGTGGGTGCAGAGTCCTCCCAGCAGTGCCCAGACATATGAGGGGTGTGTGCCTATCACTCCCAGCAGTGCCCATACATAGGAGGGGTGGCTGCAGAGTCCTCCCAGCAGTGCCCAGACATATGAGGGGTGGGTGCAGAGTCCCCCCAGCAGTGCCCAGACATATGAGGGGTGGGTGCAGTGTCCCCCCAGCAGTGCCCAGACATAGAAGGGGTGGGTACAGAGTCCTCCCAGCAGTGCCCAGACATAGGAGGAGTGGGTGCAGAGTCCCCCCAGCAGTGCCCAGACATAGGAGGGGTGGGTGCAGAGTCCTCCCAGCAGTGCCCAGACATAGGAGGGTTGGGTGCAGAATCCCCCCAGCAGTGCCCAGACATAGGAGGGGTGGGTGCAGAGTTCTCCCAGCAGTGCCCAGACATATGAGGGGTGTGTGCCTATCACTCCCAGCAATGCCCAGACATAGGAGGGGTGGGTGCAGAGTCCTCCCAGCAGTGCCCAGACATAGGAGGGGTGGGTGCAGAGTCCTCCCAGCAGTGCCCAGACATAGGAGGGGTGTGTGCCTATCACTCCCAGCAGTGCCCAGAAATAGGAGGGGTGGGTGCAGAGTCCTCCCAGCAGTGCCCAGACATAGGAGGGGTGGGTGCAGAGTCCCCCCAGCAGTGCCCAGACATATGACACATGCATACCCACCCCTGGTGCTGGCAGCACAATACACACAATGAGAGCATGCAACAAGACTGTATACCCATGTGCCACCCTACTGAACTAAGAGACCCAAAGGGAACACACACTGTCACGCACATTCCAAGACTGATAGGAATGTACAGGTGCTGGGGCAGCCAACAAGTTGTTGCCTCCCATGGAAGGAAA
Organism: Triturus cristatus; assembly: GCF_964204655.1. Classification (NCBI taxonomy): domain Eukaryota; kingdom Metazoa; phylum Chordata; class Amphibia; order Caudata; family Salamandridae; genus Triturus; species Triturus cristatus. The sequence continues at coordinate 438,719,328 of NC_140590.1, forward strand.
AGGGTGGAGTACCCACAGATACAATTCCCACAATTGTCAGTCAGGTGCCCAAATACCCTGCAGAACAAGTAACACATGTGTGCTAGGCTGGGAGTACACACATGCATAGGGCGTAAAAGGGAACATGTCCACATGAAGTCAGGTCAATATACTCCATACACTAGTACAGTGACCACCAAGGATGCCACAAATGATGCAGGTGGAGACATTGCTGAGCAGGCATGGCCAAAGTTGAAGGGATCTGTCACACACCTAGGATATGTAGACACAGCTCAGCACAACAATTGGGAAACAGCCTGCAGGGAAGATGTCAGGGTCCACAGAGGAAGGAACACACCTTGGGACACTATCACCATACAGTAAGAGCACACATGACCAAAGATTATTTGCAGAGCCCTTGTGATGGCACACAGATACCAGGGTCCACCCCATGAGCAGCACACTACAACATTTCCCAGACTTCTAACACATTATCACCACCCCAAATCCTGGAGCAGCACCACCAACAGCAAGTCCAGGAAAGCATTAGTGTGCAAAAGAAAAACAAAATGCTTTATTCAGCATTCAAAATAAATTGTTTTAAATGTCCACTAGTTACAAGGCCCATGGGCCAGGCCATCAGCAAAGTCCTGGGGGGGTACACATCGGGAGGTGTGTCCCCTAGCTTGCCTGCACAGTTCACATGTCCATTTCATCCACAGAAGGGGGGGCATCATGTGGGGGAAGGACCAGGCACCGCAGGGACAGGAGGGGCAAGGGTAGGTGTTGTGGGTGCAGGGACGGACGACTCCACCACAGGGGGTGGGGCAGCGCCAAAGGTGGATTCCAGCATGGCGCTACACACTACTGTCAGGTCGCCCAGCGACTCCCCTGCACCCGAATGAACCACAGGCCCCAAGGAGGGGGGGGGCAGAGGGATGGGTTGCAGCGCTCCCGGGGGAGGGTATGGACAGGGGGGGGACTCTACTCCCGTGGCCGGGCAATGCCTCCACCGCTTGCGGGGTGGTACCACACTGGGGCTGAGGGACACACTGGGCACCAAGGACTCATTCGGTGACAGTTGGTCAGGAGAGCTAAGGGGAGTGGTTTTGGAGGAAGTGGGTCTTGAGGAATGTGGACTCCCACTCTGGCTGCGTGCCTGCAGTTTGACCCCAGACCCAGTGGGTGTGCCTACTTCCCGCTGTGTGTGCATGACTGGAGGAGTGCGCTTTGCCTTCCCTGGTGGTGTGCTGCCTGTGTCTTGTGGGGTGCGTGCATGGGGACGTCTGGGTGTGCGTGGGACAGGCATGGGAGTAGGAAGTGTGGATGGTGCAGGGGTGGGGGGGACGGAGCACTGCTGGAAATTCACTGCTGCAGTCAGTGAGGAGTCTATGGACTTCAGCAACATCCGTTGATCAGACATTGCTGCTGACATGGCCTCCATGTACGACTGCATCTGTGTCAGCAGTGTGGTGTGGCCATGGAGGACAGTAAGCATCGATGCCTGACCAACCTGCAACTGCCGCAGAATGTCCACAGACTCGGCATTGACGGCAGCAGGGGAGACAGGGGCAGGGGGTGCGGTGCCTGGCACGAAGGAGACCTGTTGGCGCCTAGCACGGTGGGAAGGGACCCGAGCAGGTGGGAGGCGGGTGATGCGAATGGAGGGGGCGGCGACAGATGGAGTGCTGCTCTCAGCTCTGGATGCAGCGTCCGCCCTCTCAGGGAGCTCAGCCTCGGACCCGTCAGCGTCATAGTCGTTGGTGGGACTGGACAGGTCCTCCGCCGCACTCCCCTCCGCCTCCGTGGCACTCGCTGAGCCAGACACGCCAGCACTGGTGGCAACGCTGCTGGATCCCTCCTCAATTTCCGTGCCAGTGTCTCCCTCGGTTTCCCCCGACGATGCTGTGGGCAAGGTGAAGAGACAGGAAATAGTCAGACACCTGTATACATATGACACATGATTCAAAACTGCATAGGTCACAGTGCATAGCATGAAAAGCAACATGAGTAACATCTACAATACTACGCACATATGTAGGCCCTGCACCACACAGTTGGTTGACCCACCATGCCACTGAGAAACAATGGAGAGCATGACACAACAGCAAAGAACTTGATATCAAATTAGACTGAGGAGCTAGTCTCTGGGGACAGTCGAGTACAGCATCTGGACCACACACCGTAGCCAAAAAAGGGATGAGCAGGAACCATGTCTTGTAACTTTTGGCACATGCTGCTTAGCAAATACATTTAACCCTGCCCAACATGACTGGGTCACTGCATGTTGAGTGTATGTTCAGACAATCATCACACACAGGCCTGACCTGGCAAGGACACATACGATTTGGACATGTAGGCCTTTCCCGCACAAACCACCCCACCTGAGACAATGTGAGTGACACAGAGGAAGTAGTTACACCTCTTACTCAGGGATTACTAAAATGCCCTTCAATAAATCCTGAATGTACACAAACTAACCCTCGTGCGCCTGTCCACACATAAAGTTGACAAACAACCATCATCAGATAGTTGTACAAAAACACACTGGCACCGGCCACTGTGAGTATGCACAAGCCAAATTGGGTCACCCTGTACAGTGGACACATGTAGCACACTTTACGTATAATATACACATTAGGCCAGGGTACAATGCCACAGAGCCCAACCTATGCTGAAGACACAGTGAATGTCCACATTGTTGGATGACACACATGATACCTAGGAAAAGGTGCCCCAGGGGACTGTAGTGGCCACACTCCTCCATGGTCCGGGATGGATATGACTGCAACAGAAGCAAACGTCCCTGCACTATGTATATCTCCCACTCATGCACATCATGTCTGAGGCCACAACATTGGTCATGCATGCTGTAAGGCAGTACACTTTTCAGACACACTCCTATGTCGGGACTCAGCATCAGTGCCAACTAACATGGACCCCACATTGACTGAACTGGCCAGGGCACAGGCAAGGTCCCAACACATGTTACACACAACCCCCACACATGATGCTGCAAGCATTGGGCACTTGGATTAACTGGCAGCCTAGATGACCTTGTGCAAGAGTGACTACACACAGACCAGGGAACACGTGTCAAGGAGGGGAAGGGAGGAAGAACAGCACTGGTTTACTTTGGAGAACAGGATATGTACTGCACATATGAACCCTGGCAGTGTATCCATGCAACTGCGCACTTCCAAAAGCTGGTGACACACAACAAACACACATGTACCTACCCCCTTTCTGCTGCTGCTTCTCCGCTAGGCACCTATCCAAGTCAGGGAAGACCACCGCCAGCACACGCTTCATCTGGTGGGTCAGGCGCCGGCGCCCACGGTTCTTGTGGCTCTCAGGTGAGTCCCCCAGCAGGACCCGGGCGATCCTCCTGGTCCAGCACCGGATATCCTGCCAGTGTTTCCTCACCTGGGGCAGGCGCCGCCTCCGACCCTCCAACGACCTCACGGCACTGACGGCTTCCCTCTAGATCTCCCCCTTGGCATGGACGCCTACCTGTGAGGATGACAAAGTGAGACAACATCAATACACCTGCTACATGTCACAGAGACACACATTTGAACAATTTGGCTGGTTTGAACAGGGCATAGTATGCAACAAAATCATTGCATCTTCATCATAGGGACATTATCCTCTGGGGAAGGCCAAATGCACGACGTGGCATTGAAAGTACACAGGTGGAATGAGGGGTGCAACACAATCACTGATCCCGGCTCACACAGTGCATCACAAGCTACACCACGATTATGTACAGCACCTCAAAGCAGTCACATGCCCCAGGCCACTGGCACAACCTCAGCAGGGTACACAGACACACACAGGCACAGGACAATCACCTGCCATTGGCAACTGCGGGTACAAACATCACTCTGCACATGTAGCACTAGACCGGGGGGTGTCACAGGTGTGGGGCAGGCTCAGCACGTCAGACACACAGCACTGCTCCCTGCTCACATCAGATGGGTAGGGTATATGCATCCCTCATGCAGCTGGGGTGCAACACTCCACATAGACACTCACCCACATGACAGGGGACTTACACACACACCAATGTCCAGGGGACGAACACATCATTTGGACACTCTCACCACAGGTACACTCAACTCACACACATCTGTGGGTACAGTCACCTGTCATACTGGGGGACCACAGAATCACATCAGGACTGTAGAAACAACATTCCCAAGAGGATTAGCCAGGCTGAATGTGGCATGCACCATGCAGTGTGTGAGACCGGCCTCACGGCGTATGCCCTCCCGATCATCCCGCCAACCTGCAACCACCCTCAAGACACGACATCTCCGACTCCGGCCGCCCCAGCCACACAGACCCGAGGGCCGGCCAGAGCCCCCGACAGACTCGACACCCTACCACGCATGTCCGCCCGAGGGAGCGGGAACCCCCGAGCCAGACCCAGAGGCGCCAGCCCAGTCACACCTCCACCAGGCCCCTGGGGAGCAGGCGCCTCGCCTGCTGAACGTCTGGGGTCCCTCCCAGACCCACCTGAAAAGACCAAAGAAACGAGCGGCAGGAAATCCCGCCGAACCCCCTCAGTCACCCAAGGCCCCCCTCTGCGAGGACTCCGGACTTCAAAGGGCAGGGGGAGTATAACAAGGGGTGCCGGAGGAACGAATGGCGGAGAAGACCTGGAACCATCGAAGCCTGCTGACGCTGTCGCGGCTCCTGAATACCGAACCACCTGGGCCTGCTGAGTGACTCGCGGCCCCCAGCCATTGAACCATCTGAGCCCTGCTGACGAGATCGCGGCTCCCGACCTCCGAACCACCTGGGCCTGCTGAGTGACTCGCGGCCCCCGACTCTCGAACCACCTGAGCCCTGCTGACAAGATCGCGGCTCCCGAACTCCGACTACCTGTGCCTGCTGAGTGACTCGCGGCTCTCCCCTCGAGGACGAATTGGCAAGAGATCGCCCAGAGAAACAACACCCTCCAGCTCGAGGATTGTGAGCTATCCGCAGGGTACTTTGCAGAGACACTACCTTCAAAGACTGTCCCGCTACCCCCATTCCCCGACCACCGATTTGTAGTCTCTTGTACCGCTGATGTACTCCGTACGCCTTGGATCATAAAGATCCCTTGAAACCTTCGATAAAATAACCTATCGTCCTACAAAGAATACGTGTGGTGTCACTCTGTTCGTAGTGTAAGCTCAGGGTGTGCGCGCCTGGTTCGGCCTACTTGGGAGAGGTGGGTCAAAGGGGTGGGCAGGACGTGTATCGAACCCCCCTCCGGCGAACGCCTTTCCAACACAGTGATTGTCACAGTAAGCACCATGCAAGTGAGGAGTGCAGACATGCACTACAGCATGCTCTGCATGGGAGACATGAGGAATTCCCCCCCCCCCCTGGGACCCACTCTGAAGAACATTGCATGTCTGTCACACCTGGACACAATGCCAGAAGTGACAGTCACAAAACAGGGGCACAGTCTGAGCTAATGGAGTCAGCACTCACCTGCTCCCCTGGTCTCCCATACAGGCAAAGGTACTGTGGGAGGATCACGTCCAGCAGGGCCTGGTTCTCCTCCTGGGTGAATGGCTGGGCCCTCTCCACAGACCTGGACATGGTGCCAGAGGAATCACGAGCAGCAGCAGTGGTGTGGAATGAAAGGTTGTGCAGGCAAGTGCTCTCTAATGGGGCCTGGCTGCCTTATATTTCCCTTGCTGGCCTGTTTCATTTACAGGAGTACAGAGTGATTGGTCAATCTCATTTGCATCCTACGTTTCCTCCAATCCCTTTAAACCTACCCCAGTGGGTGCCTTTGCATGTTATAAAAAATGAGCATGATGTCAAGTCAACAACCACTTTGCAACTTTGTATATTGTCTCCAACCGACTTCTGCTGGCCACCTGATGAAAAAATTTGAACTTGAAACTGGGTCTCCATGACAACCAGCATGCATTTAGGCCCTTATAATTGTCCCTCATGTGTCCCCTATGTAATTTCACCATACACACACAGTTACGGAGCGTTCCACGCCCCTAGGGCACCACTACTCCAGTGATACGGTCCGTACACACGTGTGTAGGGTCCGTACCACTATGGTTGTGTCGCCGTAGGCGTACGCCATGGTGATACGGTCCGTACACGCATGTGTAGGGTCCGTACCACTATGGTTGTGTCGCCGTAGGCGTACGCCATGGTGATACGGTCCGTACACGCATGTGTAGGGTCCGTACCACTATGGTTGTGTCGCCGTCGGCGTACGCCATGGTGATACGGTCCGTACACGCGTGTGTAGGGTCCATACCACTATGGTTGTGTCGCCGTAGGCGTATGCCATGGTGAAACGGTCCGTACACGCGTGTATAGGGTCCGTACCACTATGGTAGTGTTGCCGTACGCGTACGCCATGGTGATACGGACCTTACACACGCGTGTACAGACCGTATCACCATGGCGTACGCCTACGGCGACACAACCATAGTGGTACGGACCCTACACACGCGTGTACGGACTGTATCACCATGGCATACGCCTACGGCGACACAACCATAGTGGTACGGACCCTACACACGCGTGTACGGACCGTATCACCATGGCGTACGCCTACGGCGACACAACCATAGTGGTACGGACCCTACACACGCGTGTACGGACCGTATCACCATGGCGTACGCCTACGGCGACACAACCATAGTGGTACGGACCCTACACACGCGTGTACGGACCGTATCACTATGGCGTACGCCTACGGCGACACAACCATAGTGGTACAGACCCTACACACGCGTGTACGGACTGTATCACCATGGCGCACGCCTACGGCGACACAACCATAGTGGTACGGACCCTACACACGCGTGTACGAACCGTATCACTATGGCGTACGCCTACGGCTGCACTACCATAGTGATAAGGACCCTACACACACCCTCAGAGCGTTTGTACGGTGCGTTTCACACCTTACACTGGTGACAGGCGGCACACAGAAAGGAATTGAGCTGTCATACTTGGCCGAGGCTGGACATCAAGTCCTTGTCAGTGCAGTCCTACATGTCTCGGGCCTAGGTGTGTCAGGCTGTGATGTGGCACAAATCTCCTCATGTTTGAACCCAGTAGATGTGTGATGAGCTGTGTACACATGTCATGTGTCAAGCTGCACTATGTGCCACACATCCCCTTCACACCTTTGACATGTGTGAATGTAGTACAGACTTGTTGAGCACTGAGTCACTGGCATGGCACAGTCGCCAACACCCGCAACTGTCCCCTGATGCCAGGTACACGGATAATGACACCTGACATGTGACTACCAGCGTAGAACGATGTGAGTATGTCATGTGTGTGTCATGTGTTCCCATAAGCTTGCTGTTGGTGTTCCGTCAAATGCATCTGCAGTTGCTGCATCCAACATGTGCATGTGTGTGGATGGGCATGGCACACTATTATGCACACCAGGACACATGTGGAATCAGACGTAACGTGTGTATGTATGCATCGAACATGGACTTGCGAGACAAGGACATGTCTGCGTAGTATCAATGTATGTGTGATCAGTTTTGACATGTACCCCTTCATGGCAAGGTGTGTGGTCTGCCTTTTTTTCAGGGACATGTGACCTGTGCCTCTAGTGTTCCGCAACCTGTCTGTATGATAAACATCCTTCTCCTGCACACATGTGGATGTCTGTCACTCCTGTAATGCGTCTGCCTGTTCACTTACACTGGCCCACAGCTAGTCTCATGCCATGTCATGTTGAGCTTGTGAATCCACGTTTGTAGATGGCTCTTGGTAGGAGTGTCACCTGCCTGGCATACGTGTCCAGGATATATTGCACAGACCTGACTCTGCATGTAGCATATGTGTATTGGCTGTTCAACATGTGCTCAGTACATTGACAGTGTTGTTGTACTGTACTCACTCTTCGTTGTCCCTTCCAAATTACTGCAGGGCTCCGCCTCTCCCCCGACCAATCCCAGACTTGGCTGCCCTGAGGGAACATGACTGTATACGCCGCTACCGCTTCACCCAACGGTTGATTCTGAACTTGACAGCAAGGCTGGCACCACACCTCCAACCGCTACACAGGTCTCCTACTGCACTGACACCCAAGATGAAGGTGATGGCAGCCCTACATTTCTTTGCCATGGGTACGTTCCAACATACCATTGCTCATGTTGGTGGCATGTCCCAGACCATGTTCAGCTGTGTCCTGCATGATTTTTTAGAGGCCATGTTGGTTCACCTGGATGAGTTTATACATTTCCCAACTCCTGAGCAGTTGACAGGTGTCAAGGGTGACTTCTATGCCCTGGGAGGGATGCCCCATGTCATTGGGTCTATTGATGGGACACATGTGGCTTTGGAACCACCACAGGCACAGGAAATAGCCTATAGGAACAGGAAACATTACCACTCCATTAATGCCCTTGTGGTGTGTCTTCTTAACATGGTGACTTCCCATGTTTGTGCTCGTTTTCCAGGATCAACACACAATGCCTACATCATGAGGCGTAGCAGGGTGCCTGAAATGATGCTGCAGCTTCGCAACGAATGAGCATGTCTTGTTGGCGGGTATACTCTGTTACTCCTGTATTTAGCGTCATCTTTCTGTCTTACTGCTTCTCCTGACCCACTTCTGTCCATGATGTTTCCATGTAGGGGACTCTGGCTATCCCAACATGCCATGGCTGACCACACCTCTCCGCAACCCCAGAACGGCTGCCGATCACCGGTACAACAACGCCCATGGGCAGACCAGGCGAGTGATAGAGAGGACCTTTGGCCTCCTGAAGAGCCGATTCCGGTGCCTCGACAAGACCGGCGGCGCACTCCCATATGCACCGGTGAAGGTCTGCAAAATCTTCCTCGTGTGCTGCATGCTGCACAACATGGCAGTGGAGAAAGCTGTGCCACCCATCCTGGATCCGAATGAGCAGGAACATCCACCCGTGGAGGACGAGGGGCTTGGTGACGGGGCAAGTGATGTTGAGGAGGAGGAGTAAGAGGACATCCGGAGTCGGCTCATACGCAACTTCTTTGCTTAGTGGTGAGTTGCAGTGTCTGAGTGTGCACACATTGAGCCTTGTGTGGCATGTGTTGCAATGTGTGGGTCCATCTGCATGTCTGGCAAGTGAGTTAGAGGTGTGTTTGGATGTGTCACTCGAGTGATGGTGTAATAACAGTATGTCTTCCCTGAGACACTATTTTCACCTAGCATGTGGACAACCTTATACGTGTCGAGTACATGCCCATGCATGCGGATGTGCTTCTTTTGGCTCACTTCTTGTGTGTCTCTCATCCCCAGGTATTTGCGCATGCTGTATGCTGGTGGCATTGTTGTGCTCCTGCTATTCCTCATGAATACAGCAACGTGTGCTCAATCAGCGTAACATGCACGGAAATCACCTTAGGGTAAGGGATGCACCATGGCTTTTTGGGTGTGCTATGTGTTTGGAATGTGTGTGCACTGCTCCTGTGCATGTTTGGTTACTTAGCATACATGTAGAATCACCATGGGTCACATGACATGGAGCTGGATTCACCTGAATTGATAGTCACACTTGGTGACAGTCATCTGTAATGTGATTGTGGATTGTGATGAAGGCATCAATGTGTGTAACACTGCCCTCGGAAGCATACGGGATGCACAGCTTGACATAGTGTGGGACATCCCCATTAGTGGTTCAATGGTGAATTGCAGCCTCTCCGTGAGCAGCACAGGGTGTTTGCCTCAAACCTGTCACTTGTATGCCAGTTCTATGGGTTTCTGCATCTGTGGTGCAAAGGGGGGTGCCAGTGTAGGTTCCACATGTTCATCCACATGACCTGTGCATCTGTTAATATAGATGCATTTGCCTTCCGGCAAACATGACTAATAAAGGTGTCCCTCAGCCTCCAAGGTGCCTCATCTCTGTCAATGCAGGTCTCTTGCCACTGTGCATGCGGCATGTCTGGCATAGTTGTCACAGATTGTGCATATGAGTCTATGTGTAGAGTAGCAAGATGCAAGCTGTTTGTCAGGGATTATGATATGTATTGTGCAAGATGTACATGGCTGTGTAGGTATTTTGCCATCTCAGTCCCCACAACGGCCACTTTGCTGCATGTGCATCCATTGTCTGTGTGTGTGCCATGTTGAACCAGACACTCCTCCCTTCTCATACACCTTTTGCAGTAGTCCTTTCTGACATGCTTGTGTTTGTGTGCAACTTGTGGCATGGTTTCCAGGACATGGCGCCTACTGCTGCAGGCTCTGCAGCAAGGGCACACAGAGTTTCTAGATTTGCCCTCACACACACGCCTCTAAGACGCACCCCCCTTCCTCCCTCCACCCATTCATTTTGGTGTAATCTGCTTGTGTGTGACACAGTTGCGGTGGCAAAACCTGGACCGTCTGCACATGCTACGTGCACATTGCACGTGACTCATGTCCTTGCATGTGCCACATCACGCTACACCATGATGTTGAGGCCACCCACCAAGCAATGTCCATCCAATACATCTGTTGCATGCACTCAGGCATGCACTCATCGCCCACACAACACCTTTGCATGCTGAGTGTGCAACTCCAACTGCCTACACAGCGCTGGCATGCCTTCCAGGCCCTGTCACACCAACCAGGTCATGTCCCTCCTACTCCCCACCGGCTCTGTACCCCAACATGGCCATGTGAGTGGTACTCCAGGCCTCTGCATGTAGTATGGTGTCGTTGTGGGACACATGGCACAGGTATCATGTCTCAGCTTGTCAGTCTACAATGTGTCCAGGATACCCCTCGACACCATGACATGCACACTGCATCTCATCATCATCTGGTGTCCCATTGACAGGCAGGTGCTCCTCACCCTCCCCAAAGACGCAGTCCTTGCCAGTTCCCATATTGAATAATGCATGGTATCCATTGGCAGATGGCTGCACGTTGGCCACCTGATGCTGGACTTGTACACGACTGAGGTGTTCATCTGGGGATTGTCTCCTTACAGCTGGGTCAACTGCTTGTGTCCCACCCGCAAGGGCCCTGCACAGGCACACAGTATCCACGCACACGAGCTGGTGTGCATCATGGAATGCTTGCTCACATGTGCTATGCTGATCACCAGCATCTGTACCTCAGGCCTCAGCACACTCTGCATTATGCACAAGGTCCACTGTTCGATCCACCTCCAGGCAAGACAGGCCATCCCCCAGGTCAACTTCGACATCCATGTCCAATTCTACCCTGCACTCTAGGGAGAAGTACCTTACAACTCCCATGACACTTGTCCACATCCAGGGTGCATCTGCACAGCTCTGCTTCAACATCCGGCAACCCAGCCACATCACCGTCCAACAGGGATAGCGGCAATGGATCACTGTCATCTGCAGGATGACCTTCACAATCCACGGCCACACTCAGGATGCAGCCCACGACCACGCCCCCAACACAACCATGTGGCACTGTCATCCAAGACCCCATTTTGCCATCTCCATGCATTCAACCGTGGCCTGGCCACCATTCTCCACATCCATCTGACTCCTGCTTGCAGGACATAGTTCTCCCACCTGGCTACACATACCTGGGACTCCCACCCCAGAACACTCCACATGATCCCTGTCCTCTGCGCATGACTGTTGCTCTTCGAAATAGGTCTGTTCGCACAGTTGTGCAGGCACCCCCTCAGCTGGTTGGGCCCATCACGGGTGATTATGGTGCTCCATGTCTGTATTGGATGATACATTGTGACCCATGTGTGTCCTGTGCCAGACTCAGACCCCAGGGTATGCATGGTTGGAGTTACTTCAAAACTCAGGCATGGTTTGACTTGCCAACACACACATGTAATGGAATAATGCTAAATGACGGCATCATCTCGTGATTTCTAATAGTTTTATTGGTGGTGGGGTACGTGTTTGGGGGGATGCAATTAGGTGCTGTACCGGGGGAATAGAATCCAAAGTTCACAGGGGGAGATGGTATCCTTGCCATTGGAAGTCATCAGAGTCCATGCCACAGTCTTTGTCAACATTGGTCAGACAGTGACCAGCAAGTCCATGTGGCAGAGAATGTCATTGGATGAGGTGCTGCTGTTGCGCCAGAGGGCCAGGTGCCAGGCCAGGTGACCTGGGAGAGGGCGATGGTCCGCTGACTCTCACGGTCTTTTGCGTGGACGACCCTCTGGGGACCCTCAGATGCAGGCCTTGACGATGCTGGGGACGCTCCGTCAGATGAATCCTCCTCCTCCTCCCTCCCTGTGTCTGGTGCTGGTCTACGCCTGGTGGCACAGGGAGGGTTTGCCAGGCTTTGGGCGATCTGACGGAGTGATTGGCTCACGTCCCTGTGTACCGCCAGGAGCTCAGCCAGTCTTGCCTCCATCCGTCCATGGTGTTGTTGATGACTGGCATGATGCTCGACCTGCAGGTTCTTAATCTCATCGAGGGTCCCCTGCATCTCGGAGAGTCTTGACACGACCTGGTCCATGCCTCTGGTGTCACGCCGGTATGTGTCCAGGATGTTGCGGACGTGTGACATAACCGGTTCCTCAGCTGTCTGGTCAGGTTCGCGCCTCCGCCGTCCTCCACTCCCACCACCCCTGCCCACGTGAGCCTGGCCTGCCCTTGTGGGCACGTCGGGTCTCCGGGACCCCTGAGGGATGGCATTTGCGGGGTCGCCTGCCTCCTCCTGGGTGCCCGGGGTCCCTCGTCCCTCCTGGTCAGACTGGCTGCGTTGTGTGCGAGCAGGGCTCCTGTGTGTATCCTGGGATGTGGCATGAATGGGGGTGGTGGTTGGCACAGTTGTACCTGACGCAGGTGCTGCAGGTGCTTGGGCACCAGAGGGGCCAGGTTGGTCGGGGTCATCCACGGTGTGGTGAGAGTCGTCGCTGCCGGTGGGATCATCGTCACGCCGAGCCTGGTCCTGTGTGTCTTCCCCCCCAGTGTTGGGGGGAGATCGACGACGTTGCCCTGTGTGTGAGAGTGAGACAATGTTAATGGTGTTACATGCGTCATCCATGTTTCATACATATTCAAGTTGGCACAGTTGCTCTGGGTAGTTGGATATGTATAGCATTCCTCTCACAGTGCACTTGTGGATGGATATGTTGCGGGGGTCAGATTGATATGTACTCCTGGTTATTTGGCCTGTCTAATGAGTGTTGGGATGCTTATTTGGCTATGGATTGGTCTTGTTGTGTCACATATCCATTGTGGGAGTGCCAATTTGCGTTGGCTGCCCCGGGGGTGTGTGCTTGTGTAAGGGGGGGGGGGGTGTGACCGGGCATGCTGTTGGGTGTGGTGTGATTTGTCAGTGGGTCTATCAGGTGATGTGTCTATCCCCTCATGGTGCCTGCTGGCATGACAGTGAATGTGAGTTCCTGTGGTAGGTAGGTGGCATGTGGAGTTGGTGTTTGAGTGTACAGTGGTCACAGGTTTGCCTTGTGCTGTCTACAGCAGGGCCAAGTGTCATCTACCTTGTCTGTACTTGGCAAGTCCCTGTGCATTGTGCATGGTGCATGGGTATGTCCCTTGGCCACGGCTGTCAACACTTTTCCTATGTGTGAGACACTCTTTGTTGTTGCATTAGTTTTGAACCCAGTGAGCAGTGTAGCAAGCGTACGTAGCGAGCGCTGCAGCACCGACTTACATGTTGCACTGTACGCGGCCAAATGTTGCTTTGTCATGTCTATTGGAGAATGCAGGTAGGAAACTTATGCATTTGTGACTGGGTTCTAACAAACATAGTGAGTGGGTATACTGGGTGTGAGGTTAGGTTTGTGCCTGCAGCGAGGATCGACTCGTGCACAGTTTGACACATGGGCCAGTGCTTTCCAAACGAATGAGGGCTGTTTCACGCACTGCCAGACCTTGTCAACATGCACACAGTCCACCTGCTGATGAGCGGACATGCCCACACCACCCAAGGGTGATTTTGTCTCCCTCTGTCTCTCTCTCTCCCTCCCTCTGTCACCCTCCTCCCTCCCTCTGTCTCCCTCCCTCTCTCTCCCTCTCCCTCCCTCTCTCTCCCTCTCCCTCCGTCTGTCTGTCACCCTCTGTCGCCCTCTGTCGCCCTCTGTCTCCCTCCCTCTCTCACCCTCTCCCTCCATCTGTCTGTCTCCCTCTGCCGCCCTCTGTCTCCCTCCCTCTCTCTCCCTCCGTCTGTCTGTCGCCCTCTGTCACCCTCTGTCTCCCTCCCTCTCTCTCCCTCCATCTGTCTGTCTCCCTCTGTCGCCCTATGTCTCCCTCCCTCTCTCTCCCTCTCCTTCCATCTGTCTGTCACCCTCTGTCGCCCTCTGTTGCCCTCTGTCTCCCTCCCTCTCTCTCCCTCTCCCTCCCTCTGTCTGTCTCCCTCTGTCGCCCTCTGTCTCCCTCCCTTTCTCTCCCTCTCCCTCCGTCTGTCTGTCACCCTCTGTCGCCCTGTGTCGCCCTCTGTCACCCTCTGTCTCCCTCTGTCTCCCTCCCTCTCCCTCCCTCTGTCTGTCTCCCTCTGTCGACCTCTGTCTCCCTCCCTCTCTCTCCCTCTCCCTCCCTCTGTCTGTCACCCTCTGTCGCCCTCTGTCACCCTCTGTCTCCCTCCCTCTCTCACCCTCTCCCTCTGTCTGTCTGTCTCCCTCTGTCGCCCTCTGTCTCCCTCCCTCTCTCTCCCTCCGTCTGTCTGTCGCCCTCTGTCGCCCTCTGTCGCCCTCCCTCTCTCTCCCTCTCCCTCCCTCTGTCTGTCTCCCTCTGTCACCCTCTGTCTCCCTCCCTCTCTCTCCCTCTCCCTCCGCCTGTCTGTCTCCCTCTGTCGCCCTATGTCTCCCTCCCTCTCTCTCCCTCTCCTTCCGTCTGTCTGTGACCCTCTGTCGCCCTCTGTCGCCCTCTGTCTCCCTCCCTCTCTCTCCCTCTCCCTCCCTCTGTCTGTCTCCCTCTGTCACCCTCTGTCTCCCTCCCTTTCTCTCCCTCTCCCTCTGTCTGTCTGTCACCCTCTGTCGCCCTGTGTCGCCCTCTGTCACCCTCTGTCTCCCTCCCTCTCCCTCTCCCTCCCTCTGTCTGTCTCCCTCTGTCGACCTCTGTCTCCCTCCCTCTCTCTCCCTCTCCCTCCGTCTGTCTGTCACCCTCTGTCCCCTCAGCACAGCTTCCTGGGCACACACACTTTGCAGGTCTTTCAAAGGCGATTGGCTTGTTCATGTGGCTTTGTTTAGAATCTCCCGGACCCCATTGGGCAGAGTGTCTCTGAGTCTGCGCTGCAGCGGCGGTGTGTGCTGACACTCTTTCACAGTGTTGCCTCTTCATTAGCTGCTGTTATGTGCGAATTGGGCCTTCATACCCATGTCATCCTGCGACCCGGCCGCCATTTGCAGGCGACACAGTACAGTGTCGGGACACACTGTTTGTATAGCTGTGCCCTAGGCCATATGGGCTGAGGGCATTGGTGTCTGCTTCTGAGTTGCACAATGTGATTTTGGAGGCCCCCCCTCCCGGCATCACGGACATCCTGTCTTGTGTTGGTGTTTTGTGTGGCTTGTGACTTGGCATGGCCTTGCTTGGTGCATGGGGCATGGAGCCGATAGTGGCATGTGCGTGTTGTTGGAATGTGGTTGCGTCCGGTGATGGATTTGGGGTATTTGCGTGCATTATCGGGAGTTGGGTTGTGGATGCGGTTCCCCCCATCTGGGGTGATTTGTTTGTGTACTCACCAGGCTCGGCGAGTCCTTCTACTCCGTGTACTCCCACCGGCGGCAGCGTGCGCATCACCTTCTCCTCCCAGGGATGGTAGTGTACCGGTCTGCGGGGCGGCCCACCTCCAGTGATGTTGCCCTGGTTGTATTCGTCAGTCATTTTGCGGCGGACCGTCCTCCGCAGATTGTACCACCTGGCTTGGCATTCATACCTGGTCCTTCTGATGGGCGCAACAGCATTCACCCTCTCGATGATCCTCTGCCACATGGCTGATTTTTCTGATACGCTGGTCTGTCTGACCAATGTTCCAAAGAGCTGTGGCTCGACTCTGATGATTTTGTTGACAAGGATCTCCAGCTCCGCTGTTGTGAACTTTGGATTCCTGTCTGTGGGCATGGTGTGGGGTGTGGGTGTGGATGGTTGTGGGTGTGTGTGTGTGGTTGTGAAGGTGTGTGTGTGAATGTGATGAGGGGGTGTTTGTGAAGGTGGTTGTGTGAAGGTGTGCAAGTGTAAGGTGTAGTAAAGGTTCAAGTCTGGTGCTGTGGGTTGTCTGTGGGGTCTGGCAGCAGTGGGTCTGTTGCAAAGGCTCATGGTTTGTGTGTGTGGGCCCTTTTTATTGGTCCATTTGTGGGTGTGGCTGTGTTTGAACATTGGGTGGGTGTGTTATAAGGAGTGGTTGTGTTTTGGGCCTCTGTTTACCTGTTTGGCTGTTGCAGGTCAGTGTATTGGATGTATTTGGGCTTGTTGGACGTGTTTTGTGGTGTTGTGCGATTCAAATTGACTCTCCTTGTGGTGTTTTGCAGTGTCCTGGTTCAGTACGTGTGTTTTTCGCGTCTGTGCGGTGCGTACATCGGCCATGTTGTTGTACAGTGCTCACATTTGCGATGGCTTGGTATGACTCGTACATGCGCACGGCTGGGTGAGGGTGCTGGTGTAGGGGCCTCAGGTAGGGTGCGTACAGGCACGTGCAGGTTGTGGGGGCCTGGGGGTACATGCCGTACATACGTGAACCGAGGGTACGATGCGTACATGGGGGGGCTAGGGGTACGGCGCGTACATACGGGGTGCTGGGGGTACGGTGTGTGCCCCCACCCCCGTATGGACGGTGCGTACCCCCAGCCTCCGTATGTAAGCACCGTCCCCCAGCACATACCCCCACCCCCATATGTACGCCCAGTACCCCCAGCCCCCTTATGTACGCGCCGTACACCCGGCCCCCCCTATGTACGCGCCGTACCCCCAGCCCCCCTATGGACGGAGCGTACCCCCCAGGTACGGAGCGTACCACCACCCCTGTAGGTACGCTGTGGACCCCCCAGCGTGTAACGCACCGTACATGGGAGAGTACGCCTCGTACCTACGGGGTGGGGGTACGCTTCGTACCTACGGGGTGGGGGTACGCTCCATACCTACGGGGTGGTGG
The DNA here is from genome assembly GCF_964204655.1 of Triturus cristatus. NCBI lineage: Eukaryota > Metazoa > Chordata > Amphibia > Caudata > Salamandridae > Triturus > Triturus cristatus. Next base: position 438,736,342 of record NC_140590.1, read on the forward strand.
TACGCTCCGTACCTACAGGGGTGGTGGTACGCTCCGTACCTACGGGGTGGGGTGGGGGTATGGCACGGACATGGGGGGGTGCTGGGGTACGGCGCGTACGTGGGGGGGTGTGCTGGGGGTGGGTGTTCGGCACGTATGCGGGCAACTATTTGGACGTCTCCATAGTTGCTATGGGAGTTCGCACCGTACGGTGTTTTTTACATACGGTTGTGCATTCGGACGGACGGGACGGATCGTACTTGCGCGCTCGCACTTCAGGTTCCCGATTCGTAGGTAAAACTGTCCGGGGAAGTCTCGGACACTTTTTCCGACCCGATGACGTGTCGGGGTATTTTCCCAATGCGATTCGTATGGATTTTTTAACATACGAATCGTACTTGCCAGTTTGTACGGGACTTGTACGATTCGTACGGTAAAAAAACCGGATACGATTCATACGGGGGAAATTTTTAACGGATCGGAATCGGCCCCATGGTGTTTAAAAACCTCTGTGGCCGTCAGGAGCTTCTGCCTCCTTCTGCAGCTTGTGCTATATATTTTGTGACAGTTACAGCCATATGCATGGCCATAGCAGTAACTCACAATCCTCGACAGCAGGGGCTGTGAAAGGGATTTCAGACCCAAATTCTTTGTCTGCTTAAACCAAACTGATTATCTTTATTTCGCAAACACAATTGCTGCAGATAATTCCTCTCTCCTTCCTGTCATGTTTCCCAAGGGAGGTGACAAGCTACCCCTACATTGCTTCTTTAGGACTATAGCCAAAAGATCTACTTCAGATGCTGGATATTTTACCCATAGTCACCCCAAAGCTCGCACTACAAGTGACAGGTTTTAGGTGCTATATAGATAGCAGTGGCAGGCAGTCTCCATAGCTTATTCAGCAAGGGTTGTTGCATAAATTCTGGGGCCAACTGATCTGCTGGTTCTCCGGAAAAGATAGCTTCCTCGTTAATATAGATGGTAAAATGGTAAAACATTAACATGGACAGGATACTAGGATACTACATATTGGCCCTAGGACCACAGAAGGATATTTTGACTGACCCTGGAGAAGCACCACAATGTGAAGTAGACAGGGCTCAGTATTTTCCCAAAGTAAATACAGCAGGGTCCTTCTCTTCTGATCTGCTCCAGGTCCAGCTGTCTTCTGAAGTGCTGGGAAGTCTTTACTATATTGGTTACTACTGATGGATTGGTGACCAAACCTCAAGCAGACTTACCCATCTAAATCAGCTTTTTTCAGTACTTTACAGTACTTTACATTTTACTACAAAACAATCCCTGTTCTGGCAGTCTTCTTAGATAGTACGACCCTGCTGTCAATGTGCGAAGCTCTAAAAGCTCTCACATGTGCTGACCTAACAAAATAAAGACATTCCATTTCATACCGCTATCACAGTGACCTTACTAAAGAGTCTGTTATGCCAATTAGAATCAAGCAAAGTATCAAGTTATATGGCCTAGAACACAAACATTAGGAGGTGCTTAGGAGCCTCACCGAACTCTTAGCCATACAAGGCTAATAAATACAGCCCCATAAATGCATAAAAACTGGAGCAAATGTCCCTATATATTTAAAAATGCTCCATTTAAAGCACCAGAGACATGCTCCTAATTTTGCTCTATATGCTGAAATAAATACACTTTATTAGTTTAACCATATTCACACATCATACCTCCTTTATACAAAAGTTTAAAATGAGCATGCAGAAATACAACAAACACTACAAACAATATTTTGCCCTAATCTAATGAATAAATCTATTTTAACCCAAATCATATGAAATTACAATGCTTACATATTTGACGAGAATGCTTTACAGCCGTAAAGCAAATCTCCTAAGGGTTTTGATGCAAATCTCTATCTACTAACATTTGTAGACAGGGAATAGCGCCAACCATATTAGACATTATAGTGGAGCAACTTTAAAAGTCTGCAGATTTTTCAGCATTGCAGGTGTGCTGAACTGTATAATACACATTCAAAGCTGGAAATGTATCAAGGCAGAAATTTTGTACTGGAAGAGTCCCCTTCCAGTACAAAACCTACGCATGACAGAGTAAGTAAGTAAGTAATATGTTTATGTTAAAAAAGTTGGCCTCTTATAAACAATAAAACATCAATTTAACCCCTTCGCTGCTGCGGACATTCCGCCGCAGCGCTGGGGGGGGGGCAGGGGGGCAGCGCGGTGGGCCTGTGCTCATGACGGAGCCGCTCCGTCATGAGCCACGGTTGAGCTGTGCTCATGACGGAACGGTTCCATCATGACTCCGCCCATTTGCGTTGTCCCCCCGCACAGGCGGGGAAACAGCGCCGCGTAGGTGGAGCGGCCGCCAACGGGCGTGTCATGACGGAACCGTTACGTCATGAGCACACGGCAACCGTGGCTCATGACGGAACGGTTCCGTCATGAGCGGGGAAGGGGTTAAAAGGCTGATAGCCACTTTTACAAACACACATTAAAATTGCGGAAAAGATCCCCACCCCCAGCCTTAATGGCCCATAGTCCTGTTTCCTCATTTTTGTTTGCAGAGATTAGCAGCAGTTTGTGAGATAAAAATTACCCCCCTTGTCAGAGTCTTAACTACAAAGTGAGGGCAGGCAAATAGGTGCAAGTTTAAAGTGCATAGTACCGCATCAACATCCGTTAATTTGTGCAAAGACATCCTATGGTTAGCCGATTTATGCTTTTCCTTGAGGCTTGCATGTGCAAAAATGCTTGAAATTATGTACTTAAAGCGCTGTTCCAGTTATTACGCAAAGGGTTAAAAGGACGTCTCCAGCTCAGTTCTAATCAACTTCTTTGATGATCCGGCGGTAACTGTTTTAAGCGGAGATCAGCTGCAGTTAAAAATGTTACCAGGCAGCAGCTTAGTTGAATGTCTTCACCAGAGAAGCTTGCAAGCACCGCTTGTCTGCACGACCGTATTTGGTTCTTGTTAAAAATAGTTCTGAGTAGTAAACGGCGCTCCCGCATCAGTTCACGGCAAGTGGTTATGATATGAACTATGTCCTCCTCTCCTTCCCCACAGAGATGGCACTTTGCAGGCTTCAGAGGGCGCAGCGACGGAGGCAGATGGTATGCAGATGGTAATAAGCCTAACCTGAATTTCAAAAACTTCTCTTTGGTGGTTCTGGAGAAGTTAGAGAGGAGGTATGCTTGAGGAGTCGCTTTACTGTAAGATTGTATAGTGAGCCAGCCATGTGAGCGTTCTGTCAAGGCCGCTTTGTCTTGTAAGATAGATTCTTTTTTGATAATATTATTTACAATTTTTTTGAAGCTTGCCATGGTCCCTGACATTGCCCAGAGTTGCCGTAACCCCAACTGGTCCAGTGCAGTGTCCAAAAAGTGTCTAGCTGGGCAGGTTTCCGAAGTTTCTACTTCTCTCCACAAATAGAAGTTTAACGTTTCTGGTTGCCCTTTTTTGATCTTAAACCAGGTTTTGACAAAGGCTCCTTTTCGGGCCAGGTCTTGTCTTTGTATCCCGAATTCAAGCCTCATTTGTGCCGGAGATGTATATCCAGGCAGCCCGTATATTATTCTCAGTGTACTTGCGATGGTGCCGTTCAATGTTTCCGCGTCCCTCCCTCTCATGGCTTCACTTCCATAAGTGATTGATGGAATCAGTTTAGCTTGTATCACCTTGGTCAGAGGGAGAAAGCTTGGTCCAGTGGTCATATTTTTCAGGTTTCTTAATGCTACAGCTGTTGTTAAACCCCTCTTTTTTTATTGCCTCACATTGTGCTTTGTAATTTCTTTTATTGTCAATCGTAACCCCCAGATATTTGTAGTCTTGTACGACTTCAAGCTTGACTTTTGCCAAGTACCAGTTGTATTTTATTTTTATTTTCCGGTGATTTACACACATAACTTTTATTTTATCTTGATTAATGCTTAGTTTGTTGGTCTCTGAGTATTGAGATGTAATGTCCATCAGGCGTTGTAATCCAATGCTTGTCCGACTGATGAGTACTAAGTCGTCTGCATACAGGAGGTTAGATAGCTGACAGCCTCCTAGCTTCGGGGCATGCAAATTGCTTCCATTAAGTTGAACTGAAAGCTCTGCCATAAATAGATTAAAAAGTGTCGGAGCAAGTACACACCCTTGTTTTAATCCTGAAATTGTGTTCATCTTTTTCATTAAATGGTCTCCTGCCCCCAGTTTTACTTGTACCCAGGTGTTACTATGCAGAAGGATTAGTTGTTTTAGGAGCAGCGGTGGTATGCCTAGCGTTTTTAGTTTTTGCCACAGGATACTTCTGTTTATATGATCAAACGCTGAACTGTAATCAATGAAGCAGATGTACAGGGGTGTTTGATTACAAGAGCAGCGTCTATCATTGATGAGAGGGCGAAGATGTTAGTGGCAGTGCCCATATCTCTACAGAAACCGGTTTGATTGTGGGGTATTGCTTTAATTTCTGTAGCCCATGTTGTTAGTTCTTGGAGGAGCACCCCGGCATAATATTTGGCTTCGTTGTCCAAAAGTGCCACCAACCGATAGCTCTTTGGATCACTCCTGTTACCTTTTTTATAGATTGGAGAGATTATTGAGCCCCTCCATGACGATGGTACCGTTGATGTCTGCAGGATTCTGTCAAAGATCGGTTTTAAGACTGTAGCCCAAAATTCGGGATCTTGTTTGAATAGTATGGGCGGAATCCCGTTTGGTCCTGGAGCGCCTTCACGTCTGCCTTTCAAGATTCTTTTGCGGACCTGGGTATTTGTTATTGTGAAATTCTGTCCATGTTCTACATTAGAGTTTGGCTGGAATGGTTGAATTTCCATTCTTAACGCAGGATTATTTACGCATGACAGTAAAAACACCCTTGCACGATGGTGTACGAGTGTGTACGTTGGTGCATATCAGACTAAGTGCATCAGTGTTGGGGCACTTTAGACTGATGATATCTTGCTGTTTTTCTCTCACCTTTTGATGCAGCACAGCAACTTTGGTGGCTGCATTGTGTTACGGCAAAACGTATATGTGCCCCAAGTTCTCTACTGAATAGAAATATGGACTTATGAAGCAGTTGTTTATCATTGTGCAGCCAGTTTTAACTGCACCCCTTACTAACTTCCCTGTAACACTGTAATCAGGAGGGTGGGTTATTTCGAAGTACCGCTGTTGGATCAGGATTGCATCGCAGGAAAGGAAGGCTGAGTTAGTCGACCACCTAACTTTTAAACTTGATTGCTCCCCTAAGCATTACCCAGATCTGCCTTCTATGATCCCTCACTCCTCTTCTGGTGACATCATCCCCAGGCCAAAACCCAAAGTGAAAACTAACCCCAGAGGAAACATGACCCTGAAGTGGCACGCATCGCTCACCCACCACATCGGCAAGGTGGACATTGGCACAGCTTCCTCCCCCCGGCCTCCATTGTCTTAATTTTGAGTCCCCTTTGTTAGAAGGCCCTTATTCATACACTCAGAAGATGTCCAGAATGCGGATACACATCACACCAACAATGAAGAAATGACAGAATATCTTCAGACTCTTCTTTGGTTTAACACAGCAGTCAAATTTTTTTTAAATGCAATGGAAAAAAACATTTTAATACTTTAGCCAACATAAATTATGTTTCCCTAATGCACAATGTTATTTAACATCTGAATAAGTAAACAGCAAACACTTCAAACTATATCTAAACTTAACCTAATAAAAACATATATTAGAGTTTAAACCAGATCACATTACACTGTTTACATATTTGAGGTGTAGGTTTCACAGCCTTAGAGACAATCTATTTATTACCAATCCATCTGTATTACATGTGGGCACCACCCTTATACATTGGAGGTGATCCATGTCCCCACCACAACATCGCAACTCAAAGCTATTTTTCCCCTCTGGAAATATATTATTGTCACAGAATGAAATTGTGCACAGACATTTCAAAAGCCATTGAAAACTGTGGTTCTTGACCAATTAAAAGTAGTGACTTGGGTAAGCAGTTTGTTCACACTGCCACAAAGGCAACCAAGGGCCAGAGGTCCTTCACACTCCCTACCAACAAGGATAAAAGCTATAAATTACCATAAGATATCAATGAATAAGTCAATTTCAATTTGGTACTTTATTTCAGTCATAGACTATACAGTTAACAATTCATCAGTACAAGTACGAATAAACCAGGTCATAAATAGATGAAAATAATTCAGAATATATCACTAGTTTGATAAAAGCTGTAAAACCATATAGTACATTGTTATGAGTTGGTATCTATAAGATAAAAACAATTCCTTTAAAAATTATATTATTATTAGCCAGAGTGTTGGAAGCAGGGATAGAGAGGATTTTGTGCTGAATGGTCCTAATACTCCCAAGATACTTGGCTGCAGAAAAAACTATAACAGGACACGTGTCTACCCTGCAGATCCTTGAAGCTACATTATACTGGCGGACACCTAAATAGCGACATAGGGGAGCTCGCCAAGATTTCCGTTGTTTGCAATAGGTAGGGCAAAAGAACAAGAGATGATCAGACATCTGTTCATCCCAGCCACATAGATGCCGAACACGTTTTAGATCCTTCTTGGTCACCTTTCCATTTGGATGTAAGTGTAGCAAGAGGAAGTGAAGCTAGCCTAAACCTTAAATAAAGTGCTTTAGTAAACAGAGGATCTATCTCATCGATGTAATTCTCAAACAATGGCACTGGCTTGAACTCAAGGAAGCTTTCAGTCAAGTGCCCCAGGCCTAACTGATTACATAGTTTGGCCTCCTCGCACTCCCAGTAGAAAAGCTTCAGCTTTTTTATAGCAAGGGGAGTAATAGTGCTTTAATCTAGGCAATATGTATGCAAACCACTAGAACTAGGAAACTGCTTTACATAGTTCAACCTCTGAATTTTCGCCCGACTCTGGGATCTGTTCAGGACGGATCACTGACGAAATATCGAGACGGAGAATATCGACTTGCCAAAATATAGAGGAAAAAATATAGAATGCAAAAATATCGAATCCCTATCTACAAACAGGTAAGTACAAAAATATAGAATCTAAAATATTGTTGTAAAAAATATAGTTGGTCAAAATATTGAATTTTTTAAATGTCTTAAAAGTAATGTAAAATTAATGAAATAATACATATAATTAACTAAAACATACTTAAAAATACTTAAATAACTTTACAATTAATAAATAATTATTGTAAGTAAAAAAATAATAATAATATATATTAACGTAATATTAATTACAAATATTCAATATTTTTTGCGTAGGATAGCGGGAGGGTAAAAATTACTATTCCCACTCCAGAGAGTGCAACAGTAGGGAAAGCGTTGGATAGCGGGAGGGTAAAAATTACTATTCCCACTCCAGAGAGTGCAATAATAGGGAAAGCATTGGATAGCGTAGGGGTAAAAATTACTATTACCACTCCAGAGAGTGCAACAGTAGGGAAAGCATTGGATAGCGGGAGGGTAACATTTACTATTCCCACTCCAGTGAGTGCAACAGTAGGGAAAGCGTTGGATAGCGTAGGGGTAAAAATTACTATTCCCACTCCAAAGAGTGCAACAGTAGGGAAAGCATTGGATAGAGTAGGGGTAAAAACTACTATGCCCACTCCAGAGAGTGCAACAGTAGGGAAAGCGTTGGATAGCGTAGGGGTAAAAATTACTATTCCCACTCCAGAGAGTGCAACAGTAGGGAAAGCGTTGGATAGCGTAGGGGTAAAAATTACTATTCCCACTCCAGAGAGTGCAACAGTAGGGAAAGTGTTGGATAGCGGGAGGGTAACATTTACTATTCCCACTCCAGTGAGTGCAACAGTAGGGAAAGCGTTGGATAGCATAGGGGTAAAAATTACTATTCCCACTCCAGTAAGTGCAATAGTGGGGAAAATAATAATTTAATATTTTATTAAAAATAAATGAATTATTAATACCAAAAAAGTATTAAAATTAATTACCAATCACACAATATTTAATAATTAATTAATTATAAATACCAATCATTTTTTATTTTAAATTACTTACCTATTAATAATTAATTAACAACCAATTAATTTTCAATACCAAAAATTAATAAATACAAATAATACCTATTAATAATGAATTAATAACAAATTAATTATCAATATACAATAATTATGTCAATAATTAATTATTTACAATTAAATTACTTCCCACCATATTCCCCTATAAACCCACAACCCGCTACAAATAATAAATTAATAAAATTAACATAATTATCAATTAAACAATTAATACAAATGAATTACCAATTAATACAAATATTTACCAATTAATAATTAATCAACAACCAATTAATTTACAGTACCAATCAAAAATTACTTAATAACAATTAAATTACTTCCCACCCTATTCCCCTATAAACCCACAACCCGCTACAGAAGTAAAACGCAAAATTAAATTAAAAATAATTAATATTTCCTAAAAATTATTATTTAATGTACTATAATTAAATTACTTCCCACCCTAATCCCCTATAAACCCACAACCCGCTACGGAATTAAATTACACAAAAATTAAATAACATAAAATTCATTACTTTAAAAATATTCAAACATACATTCCAAAATTAATACATACTTTTAACACATATACTAACACTTAAAACACTATAAAAAAAATCGATATTTTTAACAACTATATTATGACTGTCGATATTACTTACTTCTATATTATGTAAATCGATATTTCTTACCTGATTTTCGATATTCTTCACCACTATATTTTGGCAATTCGATATTCTGTCCATTCTATATTTAAAACTCGATATTCTGTCCAGTCGATATTTTTTTTCGATATTATATCTGTGAACCGTTCAGGACTTCATTCAGACCCTCCCTGTATTATGCCAATTCAGAAGTGGACCATACTCAACACCAATAAAGATTTGGCTTCAGGTGGATTACGGAAGCTATAGACCATATTTGAGGGCTCCTCTTAAAAATGTGTTCTTTGCAATTTCCAGGTCATTTAAATTGCCCTGGCCCCAGAGTTCTGCTCCGTATGTAGCAGCAGCTACAGCTTGGGTCCTCCAGACTTTGAGAAAGAGGGAACCTAGATGTGAGTTCCAAATATCAGCTGGCCAATGTTTCAGAACGCCCTATGTTTCAGAATAAAGTACTTTTTACAAGTTGATTGACCCACGTGTTGGTACTGGATAAGCGTATGCCAAGGTAGTCAAAATCTGTCACTCGCTCTAGTTCCACCCCCTCTAGGTATGTATTCCCTCTGAACCCTCTATGGGATGAATGGCCATAACATTAGTTTTGCTTTCATTAATCATTAGGTCATGGTCTAGGCAGAGTGAATAGAACTTTTTTTTACGAGCGTCTCAAGGCCTTTGGGAGTCTTGGATACTAACAACATATCGTCTGAGAACAACAAAGCTGGTATCTTGATTCCTCCGAGTTTCCCCATTAGCTCCCTAAAAAACTTGTACAAATTTATGGCAATGGAGCTGAATAATAATATTAAGAAGGGCACCCAGAAGTCTCACCTTAATTTATTTCTAGGGAACATGTAGAATGTGGCTTCAGGATTGACGAAAGCGATATAAAAGCTGCCCCGTTTAAGTAGACCTCCTGCCACCTTATTAGTTGGAACCTAAAAACCTGGCCAACCGTACATGTTTTGGTGTGTAATCTGGCTTGGAATGAATCTAGAATCTCAGTTTTGTCAATCCAGAGAAGCAATCAGTCTAATATTAGTTTGAAAAAATCTTTTTCACTGGAATCAATGAGACCGATTGGGCGATAGTTTGCCGGATCTGTCTTTGAGTCTTTTTTGTAGATAGGGATAATTTCCACACTCTTCCAAGATATTGGAATATCTGCTACTGCCATAATGGAGTTAGCGACATGGGTAAGGTATGGTGTCCAGATAGTAGGTATGGAAATGAACAGGCCCACTGGAATTCCTTTGACTCTAAGGGCTTTCCTGGACTTCTGCGATTTATTGGCATTGCTGATTTTCACCAGAGTGAAGAATTCTTAATCTATAGGGGAGTCAGAGTTATAGATGGTAAGACTGTGTGTGGCGGCTGATATGGGGCCATAGTTGTCAAGGGTTTCAGGCTCAGGATGGGAGGGAGAGGAATTATATAGGGTTTTGAAATGGTTTACCCAGTCCTGGGGAAGTATGTGATATTCAGGTTTCACCCTCAATGTCTTAGAACCTTGTGAAATGGCATGCCAAAAGACTGTCTGATTCCTGTGTGCACAGCTGCCAGAATATTGGTCCAAATGGCCGTATAACAGTTTGATTTTGCACATTTTTGGACTTCTTAATAGTTGGCTGTAGCAGACTGAAAATCATGTGGAAGCCCTACCTGGATGGCACAGAGGAGATGCCTCTTTGCTACTCTGCAATCTCTGTTAAACCACGTGTGTTCAATAGTTGTGGTCAAATTTTTATTTGACTAGGGTTTAGGAAAAAACCTGAGTCTTAAAACCTCAAACCATTTGGCATAGATGTCCTTTACCCTTTCAGATGGCAGCTATGGACCGGCTAAAAGAAACAAAATGGGGGTGATGCCTTGGTGTAGGCGGCATAAGCCTTCTCATTATTAACTACAGACTCCCATCTGTCCTTCCTTCAATTGTTGCTAACTAGCAGATCACCACAAGGTAATCGAGGAGTCCTATCTGCCCTATCTGTATTGTCATAGAATGTAATAAACACAGGAAAAGGATCACTCTCTGCCCTATGTATGACATCCACATCCATTATGCGTTCCCAAATCGAAGGTCCATGAGAAAGTAATCAATACGACTCTGACCGGAATTTCTATTAAAAGTTGGGTGCCTCTCTACATCAGATTTCGTCCTGCCATTGCAGGCCCTCAGATGACAACACATACAGTGGCCAAACAACTGCAGGACTACCTTTGGGGTGGTCTTTAGACAGGGGCCCACAATCTGGGGTATACACCAATATTGATCTCTATCACCGGTTATTTCCCTTTGGAGGGTGGTAGGTTCCAAGCATGTATTAAAATGCCCGGCCACAATTATAACTACCTCCCACTTGGATTTTGAATTAATAGTGTCCTTTAGGAAACAAATAAACACCATGGAACATCTCTGCCTTTTGCAACAGTTTTCATGGGATATTCCTGATACTCTATAGGTCCTGCACAGAGTTTTATCAAAACTGCATTCGAGCACCTGAGAAAAACATTGGATACCCTAATCCGCAGTGCACTCCAATTCGTTTTTGGTATCCTGTGTAACCAAGCGATGATTTCTTCAAGAAAGAGACTGCCACACCAAGAGAATTTGCAAAATAATAGCTCATGCATGGTAGCTACATTATTCCCACTGTGGTGGATGATTATCAGGTCTGGAGTGTGATACCTCCATGATTCCTTGCTTGTTTCACTGCCTCTTGGAGCTCGGCCAAATGCAAGCCACCAATGCTGAGCCACCACAACCGAACTTTCAGTAGAGCGTTGGGTTTTTCTATCCAGGTTTGATGTAGACTCATTGCTGCACATCCAATGAAGGAGTAACCTACTTCTCGAATACACTTAGAAGACATGGCTTACTACAACAAGCATTTGCAATGCAATAGGTCTCGCATTTACGAGAGTTTGAGTTACTGGCATGGTAAATGACAATGCCAATAGCTTAAACGTAAGCGCTGGTGAGGCGTTACCACACAGTACTGGTGTTTACAGGTAAATAGTTTGCACTCTAGTGTCATTTTCATGCTGATATTATCAGGTCAAATGTAGACATGGACACTGGGAAACTTAAGGGAGCAGGGATACCAGAAGACTGGGACGAGACAAACACAGACTAAGGGAGATATATACTAAGGGACACATGGAGGACACTGAGCACGCAGTGAGACATGGACTCGGGAAGACACTGACAAAACATGGATTACGGAGGAGACTGAGAGATAGGGGTGCCATGGACACTAGGAGAGACTGCAAGGCTGTGGAGACGCGGCCACTTGGAGACATACATTAGTAGACAGGCACACTGGAATACAGAGAAAGGCACTGGAAGAGCTCACACAAACAATACGTCACAGCCCAGAAACACAACATAATCTGATATAAAATAATTGTAACTGTATTTATATAGCGCTTACTACCCCGTTGAGGCGTAGAAATGTAGGAGCACGCCGTGACAGCATAGCATAGCATAACATGGCACTGCACAAAAACTGTCCGAGTATTGAATGGCCCAGAGCCTTATGCGACTCAAAACATCTAAATACCTGTAGCAAGCCATAGCATATAGCATAACACAGCATGTTATAAATGCATAACTTACTATGACAACTCACGGCAAACATACAGACGCGATGCAAAAATATCATAACACAGCACAGTTTTAAATGACATAAATGACATGCTGCTTCTCTTTCATCTCCTGTTAAAAAGATTGTTAGCGCCTCGTAAGGCTGGGAGAGGCACTGTAACATGATCCCCATGCTAGATAAAATGACAGAGTGACATTATATCCTCCATTCAGAAACTTAAAAACCCAAGCAAGTGACGTCATGTAATATGAAAAGGGAAAGTGGGAAACAAGTTGCAGCGTTCACACCACTCTGACATTACAAAACCCTCGACCAGGCCCGAGCCCCCGACATGACATTATGTATGTATGTAATAGATAGATCCAATGTGCACGTCCCATGCTGTGTTTTACAAGCACCTGCTGTGTTCCGCATCTGTGTACCACAAACCTGTGCATAGAGATGTGTTTAAAAGAAAGGGCTTCAGACTAGTGTGTGCGGATGCAGTTAGTGCACGCCCCCCTGGCGGGCTGGCTGTCTGGCCACGTGGGCCACCCCTGTGCTGTAAGTCAGGGTCTTGCACGGACAGGGGGAGGCTGCACCGAGACATTCTGATTACCTTCTCAAAAAACATAAGAAAGAAGTGAGCTGCGGGGAAGGCAGAAGTGTCTGCAGAATCGTGCCTTCACCATCAAACCGGGCGATAAGGGCGGGGCGGTGGTGGTGATTAATACCTTAGATTATGAAACGGAGGTAGCAAGATTACTAGATGCTCGTCATAATTATAGACCTTTGATGAGAGACCCCACAAAAAATCTTCAGTTGACCATTAGTAAAATGGTCACAGAGGCTAAGGAGAAAAAGTGGCTCACGGCTAAAGAGGCAGACTTCCTGATCAACGATAAACCTAGGGTGCCTGCGTTTTATATTGTCCCAAAAATACACAAAGGGCAAAGGCCCCCAACGGGTCGCCCTATAGTATCGGGCATCCAGTCAGTACTGGAACCCTTATCTCAATACTCTGATTTTTTTTTGAGGGAATGTGTTATCACACAACCCTCTTATGTACAAGACACTACAGATGTTTTAAGAATTTTGGACAATATTGACTATGACCCTGAGCATCAGTTTCTCGTCACCATTGACATAGTCATTGTATACCAGCATCCCCCAGGAAGCAACACTGGTGGCAGCAGCTCGCGCCCTGGGGGAATGCAAATGGTTCTATGATGTCCCACAAACATTTGTCCTGCAATGTATAGAACTGGCCTTAACGCAAAACTTTTTTGCTTATAAGGACCAGTTGTATTTGCAGGTGTCCGGGACTTCAATGGGGGCTACTTTTGCCCCCAGTCTGGCCTGCATATATGTGGGCCAGTTTGAAGCAAACCACATCAACCATACCACCAATCTCTTCCAGGGGAACATTGTCTTCTGGAAGAGATATATTGACGATGTGTTGTGCATTTGGTCAGGCTCTGAAACTGACCTAGATAGGTTTTTGAATTGGTTGAAAAACCTTGATAACTGTCTCAAGTTTACTTGGACTATAAACAAGTCAACGGCTACATACCTGGACCTGGACATCAAGGCGGTGAATCACAAATTTATCACCAATGTTCATCAAAAACCTACTGATAAGAACTCGCTTTTACATTACAGGTCCTACCACCCCAGAGCCCTCAGGGACAATTTGCCTGTAGGTCAATTCTTGCGATATCGCAGGAATTGTTCCTCAACTGAGGCATATGTGGAGCAAGCAGATGCTCTGTCCCGCAAATTGGAAGAGCGAGCATATCCCAGAAAGGTCATTAAACAAGCAAAAAAGAGAGCCCTCAACACTCCACGAGCTGCACTGCTTGAAAGAACATCTAAAACCAACGGGGATTGTATTCCTGTGGTCACCACATTTGGACCTTTGTCGACCAAAATCAGACAAATAATCAGAAAACACTGGCGTCTGTTGAATACTCCTACCATGACCATGCCTCAACCCAGATTTGCCTTTAAGCGATCAACCAATTTGCGAGACCGGTTGGTGCATTCACGACGCAAAGAGGAGATCAGAGATACAGGGATCCCTTCAGGACACTATCAATGTGGGGGGTGCACAGTATGTGAGCTCACTGCACCGGTGAAAAGTGTTACCTTGGTGGGAGGCAAGACATGGAATCTTAACATGTTTAGTAACTGCAATACATCTAATGTGATCTATAGACTCACATGTCCATGTGGACTCCACTATATTGGTCTCACTACTCGTAAGGTCAAGATCAGGGTGCAGGAACATCTCAGCACCCTACGAATAGGCAAATTGACCACGAAACTGGTGCAACATTTTCGCACAGCCAAACATAGTCCGAAAGACTTGCGATGGGTTGTGCTGGAAAGACTGATGGAGGATCAATACAATATGGAGACAAGATTGATTATCAAAGAAGCACGTTGGATCTACCAGGAGAAGGTGGACCAACAGGCGCTGAATGATTACATTGAATGGCATAAGGTCGCGGCTCGTTGAAAGAACTTTAGCCCACTGACATCGGTGTAGAGCTCCAGTGTCTGTCCCTGATTGTGAACAGGGATTATAGGAGAGGTACAGGACCTAGTGCCTCCTGTTTCATAGCAATGTGTATATAGTACACTATTATTCATGAAAATAGTCCGTATGAAAAAAGATAAACAGGGAATATGAATAATGTGTATGACCAGTACTCGCGACATGAGAACTATATGTAAATGGAATAAACAGCTGATATAGGCACACATCTCCTTGCCTTCAATACAGGTATTCCCTTAGAAATGAAACTTTGTAACTTTTCCATAACAATAATGTGTTTTAAATTGTTTTCAAATATGATCTTGAGTGATTCAATCCATTTGACCCTCACATCAATTAATAAACGGGAGAATAGTTATTCAGCCCGGCGCGTACATTAAAACCTACACAATATGGCCGCTGAGTCCCTCAATAGAAGTATAATCAGGCAACAAGTATCTGCGCATGCGCGAAGGCGCCGCGCTGTGCCGCGCATATAAAAAATGAGGGCGTTCAGCTGTACTATGAGGCTAAATTCTATCCGTGACTACAGGCTGACGAGGTGAGCGTTTGATGAAGAAAGAGAGGAAGCTGGGTCCTTGTTCTACTATCTGTAAACAAGGTGGATTGAGGGTTTTTAATATGCTCAGGGAAGGGGAAAAGCGCTATGTACAAACGCGCCGTCCCCGGTGCCATAGAGATGGATGTAGCGATAGCAATCCTTATGGCGATAGAAAGGCAACCACAATAGCGAGGATAATGGCATTATCTGATACTAATGGGAGGCTGAGTAACTGACCTCTGAACGGTGTAGTGGCTAAGATATGATTATGATGGGGATGAAGGGTTATCAACAGTCACACCCAACAAGCAGATGATATGGATCTGGTCACGCTGTTTGCTCACTGACATCGATGTATACGTTTTGATATTTTTATGTTTGCCCTTTAGATTTACACACCCGCAGCTATTGGGCGGCCAGTAATTGAGTGGACGAGTACACTCTTACACAACAGATACCCACCAGTAAGAGGGGTAAAGGTATGCAACAGGCGAGCGACCATGTGGCAAATATTCTGGTTTGTTACAGGCACCAGGTTTTAATAGCACGAGTTAATGCGATGGAGATGGCTGATTGCGTGTTATTGATTGTGTCTCCCTTAGGTGCAGATAAAAAGCAAACTGGTTTAACGAAAGGTGCAGTGTGGCCAGTCGACCCTAGCCCTGATGAAATTGCCGCAAGTTCTCTGAGGCAATGAAACATGTTGGTTTTTTAAGTGAGCAAACACACAGCATGGAATAAATACTAGACAGCCAGTGTTGTTTGGCTCGGTTTTAATGCGGTTTGACGAGGGTTCTGATCAGACCCCGTCTCTCCTTCAAGGGTTGATATTGTCCTGAGCTTAGATATACATACCGTAGCCTAGTGTTTACACACAGCACTATATGTTGTTCTTTATTTCTTTATTTTTGATATTGTTTTCTGGGTGGCAGTTGCTAATGATGAGAATGTGAGGTAGCAGGCGAGAACCTGTCTGCGTATCCTCCATGGTGTTACTTCCGTGAGGCACTGCCATCCTTTTTCATTAGATATTGTTTGCACACGGTCTTTCCTTCTCACATACAACAGGTAGAGGGAGAGTGGGGAAGGCACTTTATACGGACACAAAAAGTTTTTTTTTAAAGATTTGAGTGATACTGGACCCTATCTATGGATGGCATAAAAATTTTGGCCGCCTTATGATTATTTGAAACATAGGTGTTTTTGAATGAGAAAGGGGTACTGATGTAAGTTTTTCACTTGACACATCCATGAGCAGGTCCTCTTTTGTAATTAATCGATGAGTGGGGGGCGACCTGCTCAATTTACCCCCTAAGCTCCTTATTGTTGATGATGATGATTGGAGTGGAACCAGGATTGGAGTTTTGCCTGGGTGTTGTTAAGGTGCAGAACATCAGAGTGGGATCTAATCTTATAGTAAAGTTGGGTGTCGTCAGCATAGAGGTGGTAGTAGATGCCAGCTTGTTTTAGAATTAGGGTAAGGGTCACATAAAGAGGTTAAAGAGAGAGGGAGAGAGAATAGAACCCTGGGGGACACCAAAGGAGACAGGTGTGGGGTTTGAGCGGCAGTTGTAGATTTTAATTTATTGTGTTCTATGTTGGAGGTAGGAGGAGAACCATTTGAGGACAAGACCATCGAGGCCAAAGTGAACTTTGAGCGCGTTAAGTAGTGCAGGGTGGTTAACAGTATTAAATGCTGCAGAGTGGTCGAGGAGAATAAGTAGTCAGGTCTCGCCATTATCTAGGAAGTGGTGGATGTCATCCACAATGTTAAGCATGACAGTTTCAGTACTGCAGCCTTTTCAGGAGTCGGATTACAAGGAGTCAAGTCGGTTAAAAGTGTCAGTGTGTTTGTACAGTTGAAGTAGGGCACATTTTTCAAGGGCTTTAGAAAGCAGGGGGAGGTTGGAGATCATGCTGAGATTATTAAGGTCGTTGGGATCAACATTGGGATTTTTAAGAATGGGAGTGATTTCTCCGAGTTGGAGGGAGGCAGGGACACATCCCGTGGTAAGGGAGGAAATGATGATGTGCTTAAGCTGCTGGACAAGGTTAGAAGGGAGAGGGTCTTTGGTGTGTGAGGACGGTTTGAGTTTAGAGATGATGTTAGAGACTTTAAGCTCTGTTACGGGGTGGAAATTGTGCCAGGAGGCATTGTTTTTAAGCTGTGAGTTGGTAAGGCTGTCATCCGGATGGGTAGAGGCAAGAAGGGGGAAGAGTTAATAGGGAAGGAGGTATAGAAGAAGAGTCGGCGGCATATAGGGGATAAGGACAGACCTGAGATACAAGGAAGGATTGGTCTATTTTGGCTATTTATTTAGAGATGAAGTTAGCAATTTCTTCGCATCTGTTAGAAGAGGCCGTTAGTTTAGGGGCGTGTTACAGCAAACAAATGATGGATGGAATGCTGACAATGCAAACATTCTCCCCCAGTCAAAAGAGTGGTGAGCAAAAGAATGATGGATTTAACCCAGATCCTTGGGACTGGGGGTGAATGTTTGCATTGTACAGCATTCCATCCATCAATTGTTTCTTTTGCGTTAGTTAAGGGGTGGCAGAGGATGTTTGGTTTCGAACTATGTTGAACAGCCCTCTGGGTCTATTTTTGGCATGATCGAGTTGGGTGCGGAAGAAGGAAGCCTTTCCAGTGAAAATGTGTTTTTCTTCTAAGTGGCTCTAGTGGATCTGAGGAGAGTAAGATGTGCGGGTGAATGGTGTTGTCTCCATGTTCTTTCAGTTAGTCTAAGTGCACATCTTTCGTTGGTGAGATTGGAATTGAACCACAATGTGGATGGAATTTTTCTTAGAGTTTTTTGTTTGGACGGGGCAATTTGGTCTAAGACATCAGTGACAGTTTTGTTGAAATGCTCAGTGAGTTTGTTAGCATTTTGGGAGAGAGGGTTGAGAAGAAGTTGTGCTTGGAGTTTAGACTCCAGTTTGCCATGAGGGATACGATTAAGATTTCTGGTCCATTTAGTGGATTTGATGTTATTGGTGGTGGGGTGTGGAGCAGTGGTGGCAATTGGGAACAGGATGAGGTGATGGTCAGACCAGTCAATGGGGATGATGTTGGAAAGGGAAGCCAAGTCATTGTTGGCGATGATGGCGTCAAGGGTGGCCCCTTTGATATGGCTTGGAGAATGGCTGAGTTGTTTGAGGTCACTGATCTCTAAAAGATTACTGAGGAGGTTGACTGAGGGCTCATCGGTTTCATTCCATTGGAGATTGAAATCTCCTAGGAAGAGATTTTTTGAGTTAGAGAGTGAGGATTGAGTAAGAAGTTCAGATAATTCCTCAGTGAAGGTAAGAGGATCACCAGGAGGGTGGTAGATATTGTGTTGTTGAATCGGGGGAGAACCTTGAAACTTAAGTTCGGCTTCAAGGTATTCAAAGGTAGTGCGGTCAGAATTGTTTACTAGGGAAAGTTGAAGGTCATTTCTAAAGGTTATTTCTAATCCACCCCCTATTCTCTCAGTTCGGTCTTTTCTGATGATAGAGTAACCGGGGGGGAGAAAGTAAGTCAAGGCTGGACGTTGATTGGTCAGTGAGCCATGTTTCCGTGAGGAAGGCAATGTCAATAGCTTCGCTAAGGATAGTTTCAGATATTTCGATCGCATGTCGGACGGCCGAATGGCAGTTCACAAGCATGCAGGAGAGGGGTTTAGGGCTATCTTTGGGGGAGGGTCAAGGATGGATGGAGGTAAGTTGGGGTGGGGATCGGGGCGAGACAGGATAGGAGGGGATTCTTCTAGTCCCTAAAATAACGGGAATGTTGGAGTGAGTGGGGGAGGAACGTTAATCGATGAATTAGGAAGGTAGGAATAGCAAAGGTCAAGGATGTCGAAAGAGGAGAGATGGCTCGAAGCACGGAGGGGCCTGTGGGTGCGGCAGCTGAGGGGAGTGGTACTCCATGGTTCAGGCATAGAGATGTTTTGTGAGCCAGAATCGAGGGAATTAGAATGATTGAGGGAGGATCTGGGATAGAGGGAGTTAAAATCATCTCTCAGTCATGAGATTTCAGTCGTCAGGGTTGAGAGATTGCGTTAAATTTTGGACAGTGTCTGGATTAAAAGAATGGGGGAGCGCAGTTGAGGAGGAGGTAGGGCATAGGATGTGTTCAGAGTTGACTGGAGGAGAGAATCTGGTGTGATGAGGTGGAGAGAGGCCGGTAGGAGGGATGAGAGGAGTGCTCAGGCTGTTGGATGCGGTGAGGGCGGATGAGAAGGACAGGACATTCATAGGATCAGGAGATGTGGTTAGGGATGATAAGAGGGAGTGAGGGGCATGTGGATAGATGACGGTAGGTTTAAGAGGTGGAATGCAGTTCAGAAAGGGGGAAAATGGGGCTAGGGCCTGGTGGGGTGCATTAGGGGGTTCCATGAGGCAGTAGGAGTGTGGTTAGGCATGGAGTTAGGGGTTGGGGTGGGTAGGTCGTTGGAGAGCGAGTGAGTTTGGGAGGTGGAGCATGTAGTTGGGAAGCAGGGGGAGGTGGGATCACACAAGAGAGTGAGTAGTTGGATGCCGAGATTTGGGAGACAGCATTAGCAGTAGAAGCGTCTAGGGAAGGGAGGGTTAGAGCTGTGGGGGAGGGTGAGAGCAAAAGGGAGTCGATAGGTTGGGTAGATGGGGGGTTAGGAGAAGGTATGGATAGAAGGAAGGACACAGTATTGAAATGGTGCTCAAAGATGGAGAGGTGGTGTTCAGAGAATTGTATGAGAATATTACCAGTTTTAAATATGGAGAAAAGCTGGGGAAGGGGTAGTAGACAGTTTAAATCCATAAGGAATTTTGCTAGATTTATATACTGGGAGGTGGCGAAGGAAGATGCTATTCCATTTGAAAGGGCGTTTGGAGTAGAAGATGTAGGTGGTTTTTATGGGGAGGATAGGCTAAGGTAGTTATCGACAATTAATGTTTCAGGATGCTGAATCAGTAATTTATGTTAAAAAAAATTCTCTGCGTTTTTGGAGAGATTAGGCGGGTAAAGAATGGTCCATGAGTTGAGACCATGTCTGGAGAGGGTAGAGTCTTCAGGGGTGAGGGTGTGGTTGAGGGGGGCATGATGAGACACTGAGTTGAGGAGGGCATGGGAGAGAGAGAGGGGGGATGACAAAGAGAGAAGTAAAGTGAGTGGAGAATCAGGGGGAGAGATTGGGAGAGAGGTAGGGCGGTGATAGGGGCGAGAAGCAATTGGAGGGAAAAAGTGAGGGAGGGAGGTCAGTGAAACACAGAATAAAAATTCCCAATTAGAGCATACAAAGGAGGGTAGGTTACTGTGAGAGACAATTACAGAAATAGTAAAACCAAGACATGTTTAAACACCTGTAGTTGCGGAGTGAGCCAATTAGAGCAGACATAAGAGGATAGGATATCATGCATTACACAAACCTCGTATCAGACACTAGAGGCAACACATTCTAAGTATGAGACAGAGGATATCAGCTAATACACCAAAGGATAAGGGTTTTGCGAGAGGGTGGCGAAGGGGCAGAAATGAAAGGCAGGAAAAAAATATACATTCAACTGTGGGCTCCCAGGAAAGTCAGGTTCAGGGGTTTAGGAATCGGCAGGATCAGTGCGGCAGCAGATGACTTCGGCAGTGGATTCAGTTCAAAAAGTCTGTGGCTGCTCAGGAGAAGAGATAGTAGAGGCCAAGAGAGGCCTCACAGCACTGGAGCAACAACGTTCAGCAGGTACACAAAGTTAGACATAGGCGTACGGTGGCGGCCTCATTGGGGGCCCAAGAAAAGTCAAAACAGAAGGATTGGAAGACGATTGAGGCACTGGTGGCTCCCTGAGAGGCAGGTTAGAGGGCGTGTGGACAAGGATAGACCATAAGAATCCTTAGGTTGGTTCAAAGATGCCTCTTGGCACAGGAGTAATAACGTTTAGCAAGGGCCAAGGAGGAGGGAAGCGTTAGGGGGCCGGTCTCACTGGGAAGGTCCGAATATAGTCATCGTGGCTGAGCATAGCAGGGGGCGACTCACCATGCCAACAATACACAGGCAGCATCGCTCGCCATCTTGTGGAGTGCGCCCTCACTGTCATGAGGAACAGAGCCAGCCACCAGGAAGGAAGAGGTCGCAACCAGGCACCGTCGCTCACCTTCTAGTGGAGCACCGGCATTCGCCATCTTGGATCGCTATCTTTTCTCTCCATCTCCATCTTGAATCCCCTGTCCATCTCGAGGAACTGGCCAGCCACAAGTAGGAGAGGATCGTACCAAAATCTGGGCAAATTGTGTAGGAGAGAGGATGCCTTGAACCGGATAAACCGGCGGAGAAGCTGTAGGGAGGCCCAACAGACAGACGAGTGAGGCAGCAGGGTTGCGGGAGGTCAGGGGAAGGCATCAGCTTCACAGGGGAAGAGCAGTGGTCCAGACCCAGGGGATCAGGTGAAGGTTCACCACCCTACTCCATAATGCTCAATGAGGAGAGTAGGGATGCAACAGGAGATCAGACGCTCCTGAAATTAGAGACCAAGACAGTCGCCATCATTGGCCCTCACAGCGTCAGCACCAGAGGAGGAGACCAAGGCAGAGGAGCGCCGGTTCCCATTGGGAAGTGAGAGTCAGACGGCAAAACCATCGCGAGTCGGTGCGCTGGGGGGGGAAGAATGGAGTAGTCGCTGCAACACGACCTTCCTGGAGGCCGGAGATGGCTAGTCAGCAGCGAGTGCAAGAGGCCGTGGTGGAAGGCCGAGTCCTTGGGACAGCTCAAGAAAGAAAGGGTGGAAGGAGTTCACAGCCCCAATGCAGAGGGACCAGGCCAGAAGGCACCGCGGGCCCACCCAGTAGAAACCCACCTCGAGTCCGGGGGGCGAGGACCTGGGGCACTGGAAGGCCCGATCCTGGGTGTGAGCAGAAGGGAAAGCATTCCTCGATGTCACAGACTAGAGGGCTCAATCATGGAGGGCCTGGACACCGGAAGGGAGCCTAGAGTGGTCGTCAGATCAGCGAAGATCGCATTAGGTCCGGCAGGCTGGAGTAGCACCATGTCCACGCTCAGAGGGCCTGAGCCAGGAGGGACCGATCCTGCAGAGGAGCAGCGAGGAAAACATCAGAAATCGGGAGGTCACCCCAAGACCAGATCGGCACTGGTGAAGAGCAGCGAGGAGGCGACAGAGCAGAGAGAGTCCATGCTGCAGAGATCATCCCAAGCCAGGCCGGTATGAGCAGCACCACATTCCCCCACAGAGGGCCCGATCACGGAGGGTCCGATCCCAGCAAGCTGGCAGCGGAGAAAACCTCGGGAGTCCGGAGATTGCCCCAAGTCCAGTTCGGCT
Source organism: Triturus cristatus (assembly GCF_964204655.1). Taxonomy (NCBI): domain Eukaryota; kingdom Metazoa; phylum Chordata; class Amphibia; order Caudata; family Salamandridae; genus Triturus; species Triturus cristatus. The sequence continues at coordinate 438,758,966 of NC_140590.1, forward strand.
GGCAAGGCAGCTGGCGATGATCGGCGAGGAGGACGAGGAGATGGCACGTCAGGTCCTTGTAGATAGTCTCAGAAGGTAAGGATCTTTTCAAAATGATTTCCGTTGTTATTCTGTTGGTCATTAGTTGGAGGTGTGAGGATAGGAGTCGGATGGAAGTCGGATGGGTGGGTAAACAGGGGGAAAATTACCGATTCGGTAAACCCCACCCCGCATGCATATGAGAACCAATCACTATATTATTTTCAACACACATTTGCAAGAGACCGATCATAACTTCCACATCTCCCAAATTGTCTGAACAGAAGTAGTCACTTCTGTTTCTGAATTGAGAAAGTCAAATTGTCAGTGCACCACCATTAGAAATAGCTCAAGGAAAGGCACTTTCTAACCAGTTCAAACATTCACTGGCCAATACCTACCTGCATTCCTCAACCCTTAGCACTGCACCAAATACCAACCAGCTTGTTGTATCTGTGTGCAGCTTAATTGGAGAAAGGGGCACCAGCCACACCACTGTGCCATAGGACTAAGTCAGATAAACAAACCACCCCTCACCTCAGCCTAGTATGCTGATGTTTCAAATGTAATCCTATCATTGCCCTATATACTGACTTGGCAAAGGTTGGCCCTTCATAGCAAAACCCAATTGCCCATTTAGATTCTGACTTTGGTGACTTTCTTATGATGCAAGCAATACTCAACATGCATTAATGTTCTGAAGTGGAACTGGAACCTATGCTCTCAATCTCTGTTCCTAACAGATGATGCAGGTCGTCAGCCAGGCTATTTGTTTCCGTTACTAAGATAATACCAAAAACAAAAAGCCACTTCAATTCAATATATCTGTATTGTTCAATTAATTAATTATTTAAAATTGTTAAAATCTGCTTCATTTTCATACATAAAAAAAGAGAGGTGAGGAGAATAAAAGGAGAAAAGGATTAAAAAACAAAAACTACAATTCTAAAATACATAACCATCATGAAGATTCCACCTAAAATGTCTGGAATCACTAAAGTTACAAAATCATTAAAACAGTGTCCAAGGCTGAGTCTGAAGTGCTATTACATTGAAGTAGCAACTGCGTCTATGGTTCCTTTATAACTTAGACAGGCCCTTTAACGCAGCGGTTTAGTGTTCGTTTTATTGCACACCTTTAACTTTTCCAACCCTCGGTTAGAAGTGTTTATGGAGAAAAAAAACGGCTTTTATGGATATTAGCCTCAGTTCTATGCGTTTGGTTGGTCAGGCGTGCACGGTTGATCTACTAAACTTAGTTGATTGTATTTCCTTCTTCATGATATAAGCTGTGGAGTCGCTGTAATTCTGGTTGGATGGCCATCTATTTGCTACTGGTGGCTTTGGTTGGATTTGTAAGGGCGATCAGGATTACATGTGTGCATCAAAAGCCACTTAGTTATGTTCTCCTCACTTGGTTCTCTTCTTTTGATAGCGTCTTTCTTCTTCACCTTTTGCACCCTGACTCCGTTTGCTCGGCCCCGATCAGTGAACACCAATGTACAAAATCACCTTTCCAGATATTTTCTTTTATTTCTGGGACAACTTGCGAGGATAACTTCTCCGATTTGATAGCATGACCTCCTGGTCTCACAGCTTTACCCCGCCACAACCTCCACTTTTTCCCCAATGTTTGATTCTTTCTGCTTATCTGGTCCATTGGAATTCTCATCGTGCCCACCATGTTGTGTCAAACAAAGAAAACACACGGAGATGATGGACGGAGTGCTGAAACTTTTCAAACACTCACCCCCAGTCACAGATCTGGGTCGAATCCATCATCATTCTTTAGCTCACTTTGCCACCGCAGTTCAGACACAGCTATATTCAAATCAGTCCTGACCCTGTGCCTCATGGGAACAGTCCAGCCCAAACTGCCAAGCCATGTCTTTCCTGGACCAGAAACAAGCATCCTGGGACAGGTTTCAGACTAACAGCCCTCTTCAGTCAGGCTAGCTTGAATCCAGTGGCAAAGTGAGCAAGGGACCCACGTCTGGGCATACCCTGCCAACTTCGGGCGATCAGAGAAAACACAAGGAGATGATGGACGGAGTGCAGAAACTTTTCAGACACTCACCCGCAGTCACAGATCTGGGTCGTCTCCATCATCATTCTTTAGCTCACTTTGCCACCCTAGTTCAGACACAGCTATATGCGAATCAGTCCTGACCATGTGCCTCATGGGTACAGTCCAGCCCGAACTGCCAAGCCATGTCTTCCCTGGACCAGAAACAAGCATCCTGGGACAGGTTTCGGGCTAACAGCCCTCTTCAGCCAGGCTAGCTTGAATCCAGTGGCAAAATGAGCAAGGTACCTACGTCTGGGCATACCCTGGCGACCTAGGGCGAACAAAGCAAACACAAGGAGATGACGGACGGAGTGCAGAAACTTTTCAAACACTCACCCCCAGTCACGGATCTGGGTTGAATCCATCATCATTCTTTAGCTCACTTTGCCACCCCAGTTCAGACACAGCTATTTGCAAACCAGTCTTGACCCTGTGCCTCATGGGAAAAGTCCAGCCCGAACTGCCAAGCCATGTCTTCCCTGGACCAGAAACAAGCATCCTGGGACCGGTTTCGGGCTAACAGCCCTCTCCAGCCAGGCTAGCTCGAATCCAGTGGCACAGTGAGCAAGGGACCCACGTCTGGGCATACCCTGCCAACTTAGGGCGAACAAAGCAAACACAAGGAGATGATGAACAAAGTGCTGAAACTTTTCAAACACTCACCCCCAGTCACAGATCTGGGTTGACTCGATCATCATTCTTTAGCTCACTTTGCCACCCCAGTTCAGACACAGCTATATGCAAATCAGACCTGACCCAGTGCCTCATGGGAACAGTCCAGCCCGAACTGCCAAGCCATGTCTTCCGTGGACCAGAAACAAGCATCCTGGGACTGGTTTCGGGCTAACAGCCCTCTTCAGCCAGGCTAGCTTGAATCCAGTGGCAAAGTAAGCAAGGGACCTACATCTGGGCATACCCTGCCAACTAAGGGTTAACAAAGCAAACACAAGGAGATGATGGACGGAGTGCGGAAACTTTTCAAACACTCACCCCCAGTCACAGTTCTTGGTTGCATCCATCATCATTCTTTAGCTCACTCTGCCACCGCAGTTCAGACACAGCTATATTCAAATCAGTCATGACCCTGTGCCTCATGGGAAATGACCAGCCCGATCTGCCAAGCCATGTCTTCCCTGGACCAGAAATAAGCATCCTGGGACCGGTTTCAGGCTAACAGCATTCTTCAGGCAGGCTAGCTTGAATCCAGTGGCAAAGTGAGCAAAGGACCCATGTCTGGGCATATCCTGCCAACATAGGGTGAACAAAGCAAACACAAGGAGATGATGGCCGGAGTGCTGAAACTTTTCAAACACTCGCCCCCAGTCACACATCTGGGTTGAATCCATCATCATTCTTTAGCACACTTTGCCACCCCAGTTCAGACACAGCTATATGCAAATCAGTTTTGACCGTGTACCTCATGGGAACAGTCCAGCCTGAACTGCCAAGCCATGTCTTCCCTGGACCAGAAACAAGCATCCTGGGACAGGTTTCAGGCTAACAGCCCTCTTCAGTAAGGCTAGCTTGAATCCAGTGGCAAAGTGAGCAAGGGACCCACGTCTAGGCATACCCTGCCAACTTAGGGCAATCAGAGCAAACACAAGGAGATGATGGACGGAGTGCGGAAACTTTTCAAACACTCACCCCCAGTCACCGATCTGGGTCGACTCCATCATCATTCTTTAATTCACTTTGCCACCCCAGTTCAGACACAGCTATCTGCAAATCAGTCTTGACCCTGTGCCTCATGGGAACAGTCCAGCCCGAACTGCAAAGCCATGTCTTCCCTGGACCAGAAACAAGCATCCTGGGTCTGATTTCGGGCTAACAGCCCTCTTCAGACAGGCTAGCTTGAATCCAATGGCAAAGTAAGCAAGGGACCTACGTCTGGGCATACCCTGCCAACTTAGGGTTAACAAAGCAAACACAAGGAGATGATGGACGGAGTGCGGAAACTTTTCAAACACTCACCCCAAGTCACAGATCTGGGTTCAATCCATCATCATTCTTTAGCTCACTTTGCCACCGCAGTTCAGACACAGCTATATTCAAATCAGTCCTGACCCTGTGCCTCATGGGAAATGTCCAGCCCGAACTGCCAAGCCATGTCTTCCCTGGACCAGAAATAGGTATCCTGGGACCAGTTTCAGGCTAACAGCATTCTTCAGGCAGGCTAGCTTGAATCCAGTGGCAAAGTGAGCAAGGGACCCACGTCTGGGCATATTCTGCCAACATAGGGCGACCAAAGCAAACACAAGGAGATGATGGAGGGAGTGCTGAAACTTTTCAAACACTCACCCCCAGTCACAGATCTGGGTTGAATCCATCATCATTCTTTAGCTTACTTTGCCACCCCAGTTCAGACACAGCTATGTGCAAATCAGTCTTGACCGTGTGCCTCATGGGAAAAGTCCAGCCCGAACTGCCAAGCCATGTCTTCCGTGGACCAGAAACAAGCATCCTGGGTGTGATTTCGGGCTAACAGCCCTCGTCAGCCAGGCTAGCTTGAATCCAGTGGCAAAGTAAGCAAGAGACCTACGTCTGGGCATACCCTGCCAACTTAGGGTTAACAAAGCAAACACAAGGAGATGACGGACAGAGTGCAGAAACTTTTCAAACACTCACCCCCAGTCACAGATCTGGGTTGAATCCATCATCATTCTTTAGCTCACTTTGCCACCGCAGTTCAGACACAGCTATATTCAAATCAGTCCTGACCCAGTGCCTTATGGGAACAGTCCAGCCTGAACTGCCAAGCCATGTCTTTCCTGGACCAGAAACAAGCATCCTGGGCCCGGTTTCGGGCGAACAGCCTTCTTCAGCCAGGCTAGCTTGAATCCAGTGGAAATGTGAGCAAGGGACCTACGTCTGGGTATATCCTGCCAACTTAGGGCAAACAAAGCAATCACAAGGAGATGATGGAAGGACTGCTGATACATTTCAAACACTCACCCCCAGTCACAGATCTGCGTTGAATCCATCATCATTTTTTAGCTCACTTTGCCACCCCAGTTCAGACACAGCTATGTGCAAATCAGTCTTGACCCTGTGCCTCATGGGAACAGTCCAGCCCGAACTGCCAAGTCATGTCTTCCATGGACCAGAAACAAGCATCCTTGGACCAGTCTCAGGCTAACAGCCCTCTTCAGCCAGGCTAGCTTGAATCCAGTGGCAAAATGAGCAAGGTACCTACGTCTGGGCATACCCTGGCGACCTAGGGCGAACAAAGCAAACACAAGGAGATGATGAACAGAGTGCTAAAACTTTTCAAACACTCACCCCCAGTCACAGATCTGGGTTGAATCCATCATCATTCTTTAGCTCACTTTGCCACCCCAGTTCAGACACAGCTATATGCAAATCAGTCTTTACTCTGTGCCTCATGGGAACAGTCCAGCCCGAACTGCCAAGCCATGTCTTCCGTGGACCAGAAACAAGCATCCTGGGTCTGATTTCGGCTAACAGCCCTCGTCAGCCAGGCTAGCTTGAATCCAGTGGCAAGGAAAGCAAGAGACCTACGCCTGGGCATACCCTGCCAACTTAGGGTTAACAAAGCAAACACAAGGAGATGATGGACGGAGTGCAGAAACTTTTCAAACACTCACCCCCAGTCACAGATCTGGGTCGAATCCATCATCATTCTTTAGCTCACTTTGCCACCGCAGTTCAGACACAGCTATATTCAAATCAGTCCTGACCCTGTGCCTCATGGGAACAGTCCAGCCCAAACTGCCAAGCCATGTCTTTCCTGGACCAGAAACAAGCATCCTGGGACAGGTTTCAGACTAACAGCCCTCTTCAGTCAGGCTAGCTTGAATCCAGTGGCAAAGTGAGCAAGGGACCCACGTCTGGGCATACCCTGCCAACTTCGGGCGATCAGAGAAAACACAAGGAGATGATGGACGGAGTGCAGAAACTTTTCAGACACTCACCCGCAGTCACAGATCTGGGTCGTCTCCATCATCATTCTTTAGCTCACTTTGCCACCCTAGTTCAGACACAGCTATATGCGAATCAGTCCTGACCATGTGCCTCATGGGTACAGTCCAGCCCGAACTGCCAAGCCATGTCTTCCCTGGACCAGAAACAAGCATCCTGGGACAGGTTTCGGGCTAACAGCCCTCTACAGTCAGGCTAGCTTGAATCCAGTGGCAAAGTGAGCAAGGGACCCACGTCTGGGAATATCCTCCCAGCATAGGGCGAACAAAGCAAACACAAGGAGATGATGGACGGAGTGCTGAAACTTTTCAAACACTCACCCCAGTCACAGATCTGCGTTGAATCCATCATCATTCTTTAGCTCACTTTGCCACCCCAGTTCAGACACAGCTATGTGCAAATCAGTCTTGACCGTGTGCCTCATGGGAACAGTCCAGCCCGAACTGCCGAGTCATGTCTTCCGTGGACCAGAAACAAGCATCCTTGGACCAGCCTCAGGCTAACAGCCCTCTTCAGCCAGGCTAGCTTGAATCCAGTGGCAAAATGAGCAAGGTACCTACGTCTGGGCATACCCTGGCGACCTAGGGCGAACAAAGCAAACACATGGAGATGATGAACGGAGTGCTGAAACTTTTCAAACACTCACCCCCAGTCACAGATCTGGGTTGAATCCATCATCATTCTTTAGCTCACTTTGCCACCCCAGTTCAGACACAGCTAAATGCAAATCAGTCTTTACTCTGTGCCTCATGGGAACAGTCCAGCCCGAACTGCCAAGCCATGTCTTCCGTGGACCAGAAACAAGCATCCTGGGTCTGATTTCGGGGTAACAGCCCTCTTCAGCCAGGCTAGCTTGAATCCAGTGGCAAAGTAAGCAAGGGACCTACGTCTGGGCATACCCTGCCAACTTAGGGTTAAAAAAGCAAACACAAGGAGATGATGGACGGAGTGCAGAAACTTTTCAAACACTCACCCCCAGTCACAGATCTGGGTTGAATCCATCATCATTCTTTAGCTCACTTTGCCACCGCAGTTCAGACACAGCTATATTCAAATCAGTCCTGACCCTGTGCCTCATGGGAAATGTCCAGCCCGAACTGCCAAGCCATGTCTTCCCTGGACCAGAAATAAGCATCCTGGGACCAGTTTCAGGCTAACAGCATTCTTCAGGCAGGCTAGCTTGAATCCAGTGGCAAAGTGAGCAAGGGACCCACGTCTGGGCATACCCTGCCAACTTAGGGCGATCAGAGCAAACACAAGGAGATGATGGACGGAGTGCAGAAACTTTTCAGACACTCACCCGCAGTCACAGATCTGGGTCGTCTCCATCATCATTCTTTAGCTCACTTTGCCACCCCAGTTCAGACACAGCTATATGCAAATCAGTCCTGACCATGTGCCTCATGGGTACAGTCCAGCCCGAACTGCCAAGCCATGTCTTCGGTGGACCAGAAACAAGCATCCTGGGTGTGATTTCGGGCTAACAGCCCTCGTCAGCCAGGCTAGCTTGAATCCAGTGGCAAAGTAAGCAAGAGACCTACATCTGGGCATACCCTGCCAACTTAGGGTTAACAAAGCAAACACAAGGAGATGACGGACGGAGTGCAGAAACTTTTCAAACACTCACCCCCAGTCACAGATCTGGGTTGAATCCATCATCATTCTTTAGCTCACTTTGCCACCGCAGTTCAGACACAGCTATATTCAAATCAGTCCTGACCCAGTGCCTTATGGGAACAGTCCAGCCTGAACTGCCAAGCCATGTCTTTCCTGGACCAGAAACAAGCATCCTGGGCCCGGTTTCGGGCGAACAGCCTTCTTCAGCCAGGCTAGCTTGAATCCAGTGGAAATGTGAGCAAGGGACCTACGTCTGGGTATATCCTGCCAACTTAGGGCAAACAAAGCAATCACAAGGAGATGATGGAAGGACTGCTGATACATTTCAAACACTCACCCTCAGTCACAGATCTGCGTTGAATCCATCATCATTTTTTAGCTCACTTTGCCACCCCAGTTCAGACACAGCTATGTGCAAATCAGTCTTGACCCTGTGCCTCATGGGAACAGTCCAGCCCGAACTGCCAAGTCATGTCTTCCATGGACCAGAAACAAGCATCCTTGGACCAGTCTCAGGCTAACAGCCCTCTTCAGCCAGGCTAGCTTGAATCCAGTGGCAAAATGAGCAAGGTACCTACGTCTGGGCATACCCTGGCGACCTAGGGCGAACAAAGCAAACACAAGGAGATGATGAATAGAGTGCTAAAACTTTTCAAACACTCACCCCCAGTCACAGATCTGGGTTGAATCCATCATCATTCTTTAGCTCACTTTGCCACCCCAGTTCAGACACAGCTATATGCAAATCAGTCTTTACTCTGTGCCTCATGGGAACAGTCCAGCCCGAACTGCCAAGCCATGTCTTCCGAGGACCAGAAACAAGCATCCTGGGTCTGATTTCGGGCTAACAGCCCTCGTCAGCCAGGCTAGCTTGAATCCAGTGGCAAGGAAAGCAAGAGACCTACGTCTGGGCATACCCTGCCAACTTAGGGTTAACAAAGCAAACACAAGGAGATGATGGACGGAGTGCAGAAACTTTTCAAACACTCACCCCCAGTCACAGATCTGGGTCGAATCCATCATCATTCTTTAGCTCACTTTGCCACCGCAGTTCAGACACAGCTATATTCAAATCAGTCCTGACCCTGTGCCTCATGGGAACAGTCCAGCCCAAACTGCCACGCCATGTCTTTCCTGGACCAGAAACAAGCATCCTGGGACAGGTTTCAGACTAACAGCCCTCTTCAGTCAGGCTAGCTTGAATCCAGTGGCAAAGTGAGCAAGGGACCCACGTCTGGGCATACCCTGCCAACTTAGGGCGATCAGAGCAAACACAAGGAGATGATGGACGGAGTGCAGAAACTTTTCAGACACTCACCCGCAGTCACAGATCTGGGTCGTCTCCATCATCATTCTTTAGCTCACTTTGCCACCCTAGTTCAGACACAGCTATATGCGAATCAGTCCTGACCATGTGCCTCATGGGTACAGTCCAGCCCGAACTGCCAAGCCATGTCTTCCCTGGACCAGAAACAAGCATCCTGGGACAGGTTTCGGGCTAACAGCCCTCTACAGTCAGGCTAGCTTGAATCCAGTGGCAAAGTGAGCAAGGGACCCACGTCTGGGAATATCCTCCCAGCATAGGGCGAACAAAGCAAACACAAGGAGATGATGGACGGAGTGCTGAAACTTTTCAAACACTCACCCCAGTCACAGATCTGCGTTGAATCCATCATCATTCTTTAGCTCACTTTGCCACCCCAGTTCAGACACAGCTATGTGCAAATCAGTCTTGACCCTGTGCCTCATGGGAACAGTCCAGCCCGAACTGCCGAGTCATGTCTTCCGTGGACCAGAAACAAGCATCCTTGGACCAGCCTCAGGCTAACAGCCCTCTTCAGCCAGGCTAGCTTGAATCCAGTGGCAAAATGAGCAAGGTACCTACGTCTGGGCATACCCTGGCGACCTAGGGCGAACAAAGCAAACACATGGAGATGATGAACGGAGTGCTGAAACTTTTCAAACACTCACCCCCAGTCACAGATCTGGGTTGAATCCATCATCATTCTTTAGCTCACTTTGCCACCCCAGTTCAGACACAGCTAAATGCAAATCAGTCTTTACTCTGTGCCTCATGGGAACAGTCCAGCCCGAACTGCCAAGCCATGTCTTCCGTGGACCAGAAACAAGCATCCTGGGTCTGATTTCGGGGTAACAGCCCTCTTCAGCCAGGCTAGCTTGAATCCAGTGGCAAAGTAAGCAAGGGACCTACGTCTGGGCATACCCTGCCAACTTAGGGTTAAAAAAGCAAACACAAGGAGATGATGGACGGAGTGCAGAAACTTTTCAAACACTCACCCCCAGTCACAGATCTGGGTTGAATCCATCATCTTTCTTTAGCTCACTTTGCCACCGCAGTTCAGACACAGCTATATTCAAATCAGTCCTGACCCTGTGCCTCATGGGAAATGTCCAGCCCGAACTGCCAAGCCATGTCTTCCCTGGACCAGAAATAAGCATCCTGGGACCAGTTTCAGGCTAACAGCATTCTTCAGGCAGGCTAGCTTGAATCCAGTGGCAAAGTGAGCAAGGGACCCACGTCTGGGCATATCCTGCCAACATAGGGCGAACAAAGCAAACACAAGGAGATGATGGAGGGAGTGCTGAAACTTTTCAAACACTCACCCCCAGTCACAGATCTGGGTTGAATCCATCATCATTCTTTAGCTTACTTTGCCACCCCAGTTCAGACACAGATATGTGCAAATCTGTCTTGACCGTGTGCTTCAAGGGAACAGTCCAGCCCAAACTGCCAAGCCATGTCTTCCCTGGACCAGAAACAAGCATCCTGGGACAGGTTTCAGGCTAACAGCCCTCTTCAGTCAGGCTAGCGTGAATCCAGTGGCAAAATGAGAAAGGGACCCATGTCTGGGCATACCCTGCCAACTTAGGGCGATCAGAGCAAACACAAGGAGATGATGGACGAGTGCAGAAACTTTTCAGACACTCACCCGCAGTCACAGATCTGGGTCGACTCCATCATCATTCTTTAGCTCACTTTGCCACCCCAGTTCAGACACAGCTATATGCAAATCAGTCCTGACCATGTGCCTCATGGGTACAGTCCAGCCCGAACTGCCAAGCCATGTCTTCCCTGGACCAGAAACAAGCATCCTGGGACAGGTTTCGGGCTGACAGCCCTCTACAATCAGGCTAGCTTGAATCCAGTGGCAAAGTGAGCAAGGGACCCACGTCTGGGAATATCCTGCCAACATAGGGCGAACAAAGCAAACACAAGGAGATGATGGACGGAGTGCTGAAACTTTTCAAACACTCACCCCCAGTCACAGATCTGGGTTGAATCCATGATCATTCCTTAGCTCACTTTGCCACCCCAGTTCAGACAGAGCTATATGCAAATCAGTCCTGACCCTGTGCCTTATGGGAACAGTCCAGCCTGCACTGCCAAGCCATGTCTTTCCTGGACCAGAAGAAAGCATCCTGGGCCCGGTTTCGGGCGATCAGCCCTCTTCAGCCAGGCTAGCTTGAATCCAGTGGAAATGTGAGCAAGGGACCTACGTCTGGGTATATCCTGCCAACTTAGGGAAAACAAAGCAATCACAAGGAGATGATGGACGGACTGATACATTTCAAACACTCACCCCCAGTCACAGATCTGCGTTGAATCCATCATCATTTTTTAGCTCACTTTGCCACCCCAGTTCAGACACAGCTATGTGCAAATCAGTCTTGACCCTGTGCCTCATGGGAACAGTCCAGCCCGAACTGCCAAGTCATGTCTTCCATGGACCAGAAACAAGCATCCTTGGACCAGTCTCAGGCTAACAGCCCTCTTCAGCCAGGCTAGCTTGAATCCAGTGGCAAAATGAGCAAGGTACCTACGTCTGGGCATACCCTGGCGACCTAGGGCGAACAAAGCAAACAAAAGGAGATGATGAACGGAGTGCTAAAACTTTTCAAACACTCACCCCCAGTCACAGATCTGGGTTTAATCCATCATCATTCTTTAGCTCACTTTGCCACCCCAGTTCAGACACAGCTATATGCAAATCAGTCTTTACTCTGTGCCTCATGGGAACAGTCCAGCCCAAACTGCCAAGCCATGTCTTCCGTGGACCAGAAACAAGCATCCTGGGTCTGATTTCGGGCTAACAGCCCTCGTCAGCCAGGCTAGCTTGAATCCAGTGGCAAGGAAAGCAAGAGACCTACGTCTGGGCATACCCTGCCAACTTAGGGTTAACAAAGCAAACACAAGGAGATGATGGACGGAGTGCAAGAAACTTTTCAAACACTCACCCCCAGCCACAGATCTGGGTTGAATCCATCATCATTCTTTATCTCACTTTGCCACCGCAGTTCAGACACAGCTATATTCAAATCAGTCCTGACCCTGTGCCTCATGGGAACAGTCCAGCCCGAACTGCCAAGCCATGTCTTTCCAGGACCAGAAACAAGCATCCTGGGACAGGTTTCAGACTAACAGCCCTCTTCAGTCAGGCTAGCTTGAATCCAGTGGCAAAGTGAGCAAGGGACCCACGTCTGGGCATACCCTGCCAACTTAGGGCGATCAGAGCAAACACAAGGAGATGATGGACGGAGTGCAGCAACTTTTCAGACACTCACCCGCAGTCACAGATCTGGGTCGTCTCCATCATCATTCTTTAGCTCACTTTGCCACCCCAGTTCAGACACAGCTATATGCAAATCAGTCCTGACCATGTGCCTCATGGGTACAGTCCAGCCCGAACTGCCAAGCCATGTCTTCCCTGGACCAGAAACAAGCATCCTGGGACAGGTTTCGGGCTAACAGCCCTCTACAGTCAGGCTAGCTTGAATCCAGTGGCAAAGTGAGCAAGGGACCCACGTCTGGGAATATCCTGCCAACATAGGGCGAACAAAGCAAACACAAGGAGATGATGGACGGAGTGCTGAAACTTTTCAAACACTCACCCCCAGTCACAGATCTGCGTTGAATCCATCATCATTCTTTAGCTCACTTTGCCACCCCAGTTCAGACACAGCTATGTGCAAATCAGTCTTGACCCTGTGCCTCATGGGAACAGTCCAGCCCGAACTGCCGAGTCATGTCTTCCGTGGACCAGAAACAAGCATCCTTGGACCAGTCTCAGGCTAACAGCCCTCTTCAGCCAGGCTAGCTTGAATCCAGTGGCAAAATGAGCAAGATACCTACGTCTGGGCATACCCTGGCGACCTAGGGCGAACAAAGCAAACACATGGAGATGATGAACGGAGTGCTAAAACTTTTCAAACACTCACCCCCAGTCACAGATCTGGGTTGAATCCATCATCATTCTTTAGCTCACTTTGCCACCCCAGTTCAGACACAGCTATATGCAAATCAGTCTTTACTCTGTGCCTCATGGGAACAGTCCAGCCCGAACTGCCAAGCCATGTCTTCCGTGGACCAGAAACAAGCATCCTGGGTCTGATTTCGGGCTAACAGCCCTCGTCAGCCAGGCTAGCTTGAATCCAGTGGCAAAGTGAGCAAGGGACCCACGTCTGGGAATATCCTGCCAACATAGGGCGAACAAAGCAAACACAAGGAGATGATGGACGGAGTGCTGAAACTTTTCAAACACTCACCCCCAGTCACAGATCTGGGTTGAATCCATGATCATTCCTTAGCTCACTTTGCCACCCCAGTTCAGACAGAGCTATATGCAAATCAGTCCTGACCCTGTGCCTTATGGGAACAGTCCAGCCTGCACTGCCAAGCCATGTCTTTCCTGGACCAGAAGAAAGCATCCTGGGCCCGGTTTCGGGCGATCAGCCCTCTTCAGCCAGGCTAGCTTGAATCCAGTGGAAATGTGAGCAAGGGACCTACGTCTGGGTATATCCTGCCAACTTAGGGAAAACAAAGCAATCACAAGGAGATGATGGACGGACTGATACATTTCAAACACTCACCCCCAGTCACAGATCTGCGTTGAATCCATCATCATTTTTTAGCTCACTTTGCCACCCCAGTTCAGACACAGCTATGTGCAAATCAGTCTTGACCCTGTGCCTCATGGGAACAGTCCAGCCCGAACTCCCAAGTCATGTCTTCCATGGACCAGAAACAAGCATCCTTGGACCAGTCTCAGGCTAACAGCCCTCTTCAGCCAGGCTAGCTTGAATCCAGTGGCAAAATGAGCAAGGTACCTACGTCTGGGCATACCCTGGCGACCTAGGGCGAACAAAGCAAACAAAAGGAGATGATGAACGGAGTGCTAAAACTTTTCAAACACTCACCCCCAGTCACAGATCTGGGTTGAATCCATCATCATTCTTTAGCTCACTTTGCCACCCCAGTTCAGACACAGCTATATGCAAATCAGTCTTTACTCTGTGCCTCATGGGAACAGTCCAGCCCAAACTGCCAAGCCATGTCTTCCGTGGACCAGAAACAAGCATCCTGGGTCTGATTTCGGGCTAACAGCCCTCGTCAGCCAGGCTAGCTTGAATCCAGTGGCTAGGAAAGCAAGAGACCTACGTCTGGGCATACCCTGCCAACTTAGGGTTAACAAAGCAAACACAAGGAGATGATGGACGGAGTGCAAGAAACTTTTCAAACACTCACCCCCAGCCACAGATCTGGGTTGAATCCATCATCATTCTTTATCTCACTTTGCCACCGCAGTTCAGACACAGCTATATTCAAATCAGTCCTGACCCTGTGCCTCATGGGAACAGTCCAGCCCGAACTGCCAAGCCATGTCTTTCCTGGACCAGAAACAAGCATCCTGGGACAGGTTTCAGACTAACAGCCCTCTTCAGTCAGGCTAGCTTGAATCCAGTGGCAAAGTGAGCAAGGGACCCACGTCTGGGCATACCCTGCCAACTTAGGGCGATCAGAGCAAACACAAGGAGATGATGGACGGAGTGCAGAAACTTTTCAGACACTCACCCGCAGTCACAGATCTGGGTCGTCTCCATCATCATTCTTTAGCTCACTTTGCCACCCCAGTTCAGACACAGCTATATGCAAATCAGTCCTGACCATGTGCCTCATGGGTACAGTCCAGCCCGAACTGCCAAGCCATGTCTTCCCTGGACCAGAAACAAGCATCCTGGGACAGGTTTCGGGCTAACAGCCCTCTACAGTCAGGCTAGCTTGAATCCAGTGGCAAAGTGAGCAAGGGACCCACGTCTGGGAATATCCTGCCAACATAGGGCGAACAAAGCAAACACAAGGAGATGATGGACGGAGTGCTGAAACTTTTCAAACACTCACCCCCAGTCACAGATCTGCGTTGAATCCATCATCATTCTTTAGCTCACTTTGCCACCCCAGTTCAGACACAGCTATGTGCAAATCAGTCTTGACCCTGTGCCTCATGGGAACAGTCCAGCCCGAACTGCCGAGTCATGTCTTCCGTGGACCAGAAACAAGCATCCTTGGACCAGTCTCAGGCTAACAGCCCTCTTCAGCCAGGCTAGCTTGAATCCAGTGGCAAAATGAGCAAGATACCTACGTCTGGGCATACCCTGGCAACCTAGGGCGAACAAAGCAAACACATGGAGATGATGAACGGAGTGCTAAAACTTTTCAAACACTCACCCCCAGTCACAGATCTGGGTTGAATCCATCATCATTCTTTAGCTCACTTTGCCACCCCAGTTCAGACACAGCTATATGCAAATCAGTCTTTACTCTGTGCCTCATGGGAACAGTCCAGCCCGAACTGCCAAGCCATGTCTTCCGTGGACCAGAAACAAGCATCCTGGGTCTGATTTCGGGCTAACAGCCCTCGTCAGCCAGGCTAGCTTGAATCCAGTGGCAAGGAAAGCAAGAGACCTACGTCTGAGCATACCCTGCCAACTTAGGATTAACAAAGCAAACACAAGGAGATGATGGACGGAGTGCAGAAACTTTTCAAACACTCACCCCCAGCCACAGATCTGGGTTGAATCCATCATCATTCTTTATCTCACTTTGCCACCGCAGTTCAGACACAGCTATATTCAAATCAGTCCTGACCCTGTGCCTCATGGGAACAGTCCAGCCCGAACTGCCAAGCCATGTCTTTCCTGGACCAGAAACAAGCATCCTGGGACAGGTTTCAGACTAACAGCCCTCTTCAGTCAGGCTAGCTTGAATCCAGTGGCAAAGTGAGCAAGGGACCCACGTCTGGGCATACCCTGCCAACTTAGGGCGATCAGAGCAAACACAAGGAGATGATGGACGGAGTGCAGAAACTTTTCAGACACTCACCCGCAGTCACAGATCTGGGTCGTCTCCATCATCATTCTTTAGCTCACTTTGCCACCCCAGTTCAGACACAGCTATATGCAAATCAGTCCTGACCATGTGCCTCATGGGTACAGTCCAGCCCGAACTGCCAAGCCATGTCTTCCCTGGACCAGAAACAAGCATCCTGGGACAGGTTTCGGGCTAACAGCCCTCTACAGTCAGGCTAGCTTGAATCCAGTGGCAAAGTGAGCAAGGGACCCACGTCTGGGAATATCCTGCCAACATAGGGCGAACAAAGCAAACACAAGGAGATGATGGACGGAGTGCTGAAACTTTTCAAACACTCACCCCCAGTCACAGATCTGCGTTGAATCCATCATCATTCTTTAGCTCACTTTGCCACCCCAGTTCAGACACAGCTATGTGCAAATCAGTCTTGACCCTGTGCCTCATGGGAACAGTCCAGCCCGAACTGCCGAGTCATGTCTTCCGTGGACCAGAAACAAGCATCCTTGGACCAGTCTCAGGCTAACAGCCCTCTTCAGCCAGGCTAGCTTGAATCCAGTGGCAAAATGAGCAAGATACCTACGTCTGGGCATACCCTGGCGACCTAGGGCGAACAAAGCAAACACATGGAGATGATGAACGGAGTGCTAAAACTTTTCAAACACTCACCCCCAGTCACAGATCTGGGTTGAATCCATCATCATTCTTTAGCTCACTTTGCAACCCCAGTTCAGACACAGCTATATGCAAATCAGTCTTTACTCTGTGCCTCATGGGAACAGTCCAGCCCGAACTGCCAAGCCATGTCTTCCGTGGACCAGAAACAAGCATCCTGGGTCTGATTTCGGGCTAACAGCCCTCGTCAGCCAGGCTAGCTTGAATCCAGTGGCAAGGAAAGCAAGAGACCTACGTCTGAGCATACCCTGCCAACTTAGGATTAACAAAGCAAACACAAGGAGATGATGGACGGAGTGCAGAAACTTTTCAAACACTCACCCCCAGTCACAGATCTGGGTTGAATCCATCATCATTCTTTAGCTCACTTTGCCACCGCAGTTCAGACACAGCTATATTCAAATCAGTCCTGACCCTGTGCCTCATGGGAACAGTCCAGCCCGAACTGCCAAGCCATGTCTTTCCTGGACCAGAAACAAGCATCCTGGGACAGGTTTCAGACTAACAGCCCTCTTCAGTCAGGCTAGCTTGAATCCAGTGGCAAAGTGAGCAAGGGACCCACGTCTGGGCATACCCTGCCAACTTAGGGCGATCAGAGCAAACACAAGGAGATGATGGACGGAGTGCAGAAACTTTTCAGACACTCACCCGCAGTCACAGATCTGGGTCGTCTCCATCATCATTCTTTAGCTCACTTTGCCACCCCAGTTCAGACACAGCTATATGCAAATCAGTCCTGACCATGTGCCTCATGGGTACAGTCCAGCCCGAACTGCCAAGCCATGTCTTCGGTGGACCAGAAACAAGCATCCTGGGTGTGATTTCGGGCTAACAGCCCTCGTCAGCCAGGCTAGCTTGAATCCAGTGGCAAAGTAAGCAAGAGACCTACATCTGGGCATACCCTGCCAACTTAGGGTTAACAAAGCAAACACAAGGAGATGACGGACGGAGTGCAGAAACTTTTCAAACACTCACCCCCAGTCACAGATCTGGGTTGAATCCATCATCATTCTTTAGCTCACTTTGCCACCGCAGTTCAGACACAGCTATATTCAAATCAGTCCTGACCCAGTGCCTTATGGGAACAGTCCAGCCTGAACTGCCAAGCCATGTCTTTCCTGGACCAGAAACAAGCATCCTGGGCCCGGTTTCGGGCGAACAGCCTTCTTCAGCCAGGCTAGCTTGAATCCAGTGGAAATGTGAGCAAGGGACCTACGTCTGGGTATATCCTGCCAACTTAGGGCAAACAAAGCAATCACAAGGAGATGATGGAAGGACTGCTGATACATTTCAAACACTCACCCCCAGTCACAGATCTGCGTTGAATCCATCATCATTTTTTAGCTCACTTTGCCACCCCAGTTCAGACACAGCTATGTGCAAATCAGTCTTGACCCTGTGCCTCATGGGAACAGTCCAGCCCGAACTGCCAAGTCATGTCTTCCATGGACCAGAAACAAGCATCCTTGGACCAGTCTCAGGCTAACAGCCCTCTTCAGCCAGGCTAGCTTGAATCCAGTGGCAAAATGAGCAAGGTACCTACGTCTGGGCATACCCTGGCGACCTAGGGCGAACAAAGCAAACACAAGGAGATGATGAACAGAGTGCTAAAACTTTTCAAACACTCACCCCCAGTCACAGATCTGGGTTGAATCCATCATCATTCTTTAGCTCACTTTGCCACCCCAGTTCAGACACAGCTATATGCAAATCAGTCTTTACTCTGTGCCTCATGGGAACAGTCCAGCCCGAACTGCCAAGCCATGTCTTCCGAGGACCAGAAACAAGCATCCTGGGTCTGATTTCGGGCTAACAGCCCTCGTCAGCCAGGCTAGCTTGAATCCAGTGGCAAGGAAAGCAAGAGACCTACGTCTGGGCATACCCTGCCAACTTAGGGTTAACAAAGCAAACACAAGGAGATGATGGACGGAGTGCAGAAACTTTTCAAACACTCACCCCCAGTCACAGATCTGGGTCGAATCCATCATCATTCTTTAGCTCACTTTGCCACCGCAGTTCAGACACAGCTATATTCAAATCAGTCCTGACCCTGTGCCTCATGGGAACAGTCCAGCCCAAACTGCCACGCCATGTCTTTCCTGGACCAGAAACAAGCATCCTGGGACAGGTTTCAGACTAACAGCCCTCTTCAGTCAGGCTAGCTTGAATCCAGTGGCAAAGTGAGCAAGGGACCCACGTCTGGGCATACCCTGCCAACTTAGGGCGATCAGAGAAAACACAAGGAGATGATGGACGGAGTGCAGAAACTTTTCAGACACTCACCCGCAGTCACAGATCTGGGTCGTCTCCATCATCATTCTTTAGCTCACTTTGCCACCCTAGTTCAGACACAGCTATATGCGAATCAGTCCTGACCATGTGCCTCATGGGTACAGTCCAGCCCGAACTGCCAAGCCATGTCTTCCCTGGACCAGAAACAAGCATCCTGGGACAGGTTTCGGGCTAACAGCCCTCTACAGTCAGGCTAGCTTGAATCCAGTGGCAAAGTGAGCAAGGGACCCACGTCTGGGAATATCCTCCCAGCATAGGGCGAACAAAGCAAACACAAGGAGATGATGGACGGAGTGCTGAAACTTTTCAAACACTCACCCCAGTCACAGATCTGCGTTGAATCCATCATCATTCTTTAGCTCACTTTGCCACCCCAGTTCAGACACAGCTAAATGCAAATCAGTCTTTACTCTGTGCCTCATGGGAACAGTCCAGCCCGAACTGCCAAGCCATGTCTTCCGTGGACCAGAAACAAGCATCCTGGGTCTGATTTCGGGGTAACAGCCCTCTTCAGCCAGGCTAGCTTGAATCCAGTGGCAAAGTAAGCAAGGGACCTACGTCTGGGCATACCCTGCCAACTTAGGGTTAAAAAAGCAAACACAAGGAGATGATGGACGGAGTGCAGAAACTTTTCAAACACTCACCCCCAGTCACAGATCTGGGTTGAATCCATCATCATTCTTTAGCTCACTTTGCCACCGCAGTTCAGACACAGCTATATTCAAATCAGTCCTGACCCTGTGCCTCATGGGAAATGTCCAGCCCGAACTGCCAAGCCATGTCTTCCCTGGACCAGAAATAAGCATCCTGGGACCAGTTTCAGGCTAACAGCATTCTTCAGGCAGGCTAGCTTGAATCCAGTGGCAAAGTGAGCAAGGGACCCACGTCTGGGCATATCCTGCCAACATAGGGCAAACAAAGCAAACACAAGGAGATGATGGAGGGAGTGCTGAAACTTTTCAAACACTCACCCCCAGTCACAGATCTGGGTTGAATCCATCATCATTCTTTAGCTTACTTTGCCACCCCAGTTCAGACACAGATATGTGCAAATCTGTCTTGACCGTGTGCTTCAAGGGAACAGTCCAGCCCAAACTGCCAAGCCATGTCTTCCCTGGACCAGAAACAAGCATCCTGGGACAGGTTTCAGGCTAACAGCCCTCTTCAGTCAGGCTAGCTTGAATCCAGTGGCAAAATGAGAAAGGGACCCATGTCTGGGCATACCCTGCCAACTTAGGGCGATCAGAGCAAACACAAGGAGATGATGGACGAGTGCAGAAACTTTTCAGACACTCACCCGCAGTCACAGATCTGGGTCGACTCCATCATCATTCTTTAGCTCACTTTGCCACCCCAGTTCAGACACAGCTATATGCAAATCAGTCCTGACCATGTGCCTCATGGGTACAGTCCAGCCCGAACTGCCAAGCCATGTCTTCCCTGGACCAGAAACAAGCATCCTGGGACAGGTTTCGGGCTGACAGCCCTCTACAGTCAGGCTAGCTTGAATCCAGTGGCAAAGTGAGCAAGGGACCCACGTCTGGGAATATCCTGCCAACATAGGGCGAACAAAGCAAACACAAGGAGATGATGGACGGAGTGCTGAAACTTTTCAAACACTCACCCCCAGTCACAGATCTGGGTTGAATCCATGATCATTCCTTAGCTCACTTTGCCACCCCAGTTCAGACAGAGCTATATGCAAATCAGTCCTGACCCTGTGCCTTATGGGAACAGTCCAGCCTGCACTGCCAAGCCATGTCTTTCCTGGACCAGAAGAAAGCATCCTGGGCCCGGTTTCGGGCGATCAGCCCTCTTCAGCCAGGCTAGCTTGAATCCAGTGGAAATGTGAGCAAGGGACCTACGTCTGGGTATATCCTGCCAACTTAGGGAAAACAAAGCAATCACAAGGAGATGATGGACGGACTGATACATTTCAAACACTCACCCCCAGTCACAGATCTGCGTTGAATCCATCATCATTTTTTAGCTCACTTTGCCACCCCAGTTCAGACACAGCTATGTGCAAATCAGTCTTGACCCTGTGCCTCATGGGAACAGTCCAGCCCGAACTGCCAAGTCATGTCTTCCATGGACCAGAAACAAGCATCCTTGGACCAGTCTCAGGCTAACAGCCCTCTTCAGCCAGGCTAGCTTGAATCCAGTGGCCAAATGAGCAAGGTACCTACGTCTGGGCATACCCTGGCGACCTAGGGCGAACAAAGCAAACAAAAGGAGATGATGAACGGAGTGCTAAAACTTTTCAAACACTCACCCCCAGTCACAGATCTGGGTTGAATCCATCATCATTCTTTAGCTCACTTTGCCACCCCAGTTCAGACACAGCTATATGCAAATCAGTCTTTACTCTGTGCCTCATGGGAACAGTCCAGCCCAAACTGCCAAGCCATGTCTTCCGTGGACCAGAAACAAGCATCCTGGGTCTGATTTCGGGCTAACAGCCCTCGTCAGCCAGGCTAGCTTGAATCCAGTGGCAAGGAAAGCAAGAGACCTACGTCTGGGCATACCCTGCCAACTTAGGGTTAACAAAGCAAACACAAGGAGATGATGGACGGAGTGCAAGAAACTTTTCAAACACTCACCCCCAGCCACAGATCTGGGTTGAATCCATCATCATTCTTTATCTCACTTTGCCACCGCAGTTCAGACACAGCTATATTCAAATCAGTCCTGACCCTGTGCCTCATGGGAACAGTCCAGCCCGAACTGCCAAGCCATGTCTTTCCTGGACCAGAAACAAGCATCCTGGGACAGGTTTCAGACTAACAGCCCTCTTCAGTCAGGCTAGCTTGAATCCAGTGGCAAAGTGAGCAAGGGACCCACGTCTGGGCATACCCTGCCAACTTAGGGCGATCAGAGCAAACACAAGGAGATGATGGACGGAGTGCAGAAACTTTTCAGACACTCACCCGCAGTCACAGATCTGGGTCGTCTCCATCATCATTCTTTAGCTCACTTTGCCACCCCAGTTCAGACACAGCTATATGCAAATCAGTCCTGACCATGTGCCTCATGGGTACAGTCCAGCCCGAACTGCCAAGCCATGTCTTCCCTGGACCAGAAACAAGCATCCTGGGACAGGTTTCGGGCTAACAGCCCTCTACAGTCAGGCTAGCTTGAATCCAGTGGCAAAGTGAGCAAGGGACCCACGTCTGGGAATATCCTGCCAACATAGGGCGAACAAAGCAAACACAAGGAGATGATGGACGGAGTGCTGAAACTTTTCAAACACTCACCCCCAGTCACAGATCTGCGTTGAATCCATCATCATTCTTTAGCTCACTTTGCCACCCCAGTTCAGACACAGCTATGTGCAAATCAGTCTTGACCCTGTGCCTCATGGGAACAGTCCAGCCCGAACTGCCGAGTCATGTCTTCCGTGGACCAGAAACAAGCATCCTTGGACCAGTCTCAGGCTAACAGCCCTCTTCAGCCAGGCTAGCTTGAATCCAGTGGCAAAATGAGCAAGATACCTACGTCTGGGCATACCCTGGCGACCTAGGGCGAACAAAGCAAACACATGGAGATGATGAACGGAGTGCTAAAACTTTTCAAACACTCACCCCCAGTCACAGATCTGGGTTGAATCCATCATCATTCTTTAGCTCACTTTGCCACCCCAGTTCAGACACAGCTATATGCAAATCAGTCCTGACCATGTGCCTCATGGGTACAGTCCAGCCCGAACTGCCAAGCCATGTCTTCCCTGGACCAGAAACAAGCATCCTGGGTCTGATTTCGGGCTAACAGCCCTCGTCAGCCAGGCTAGCTTGAATCCAGTGGCAAAGTGAGCAAGGGACCCACGTCTGGGAATATCCTGCCAACATAGGGCGAACAAAGCAAACACAAGGAGATGATGGACGGAGTGCTGAAACTTTTCAAACACTCACCCCCAGTCACAGATCTGGGTTGAATCCATGATCATTCCTTAGCTCACTTTGCCACCCCAGTTCAGACAGAGCTATATGCAAATCAGTCCTGACCCTGTGCCTTATGGGAACAGTCCAGCCTGCACTGCCAAGCCATGTCTTTCCTGGACCAGAAGAAAGCATCCTGGGCCCGGTTTCGGGCGATCAGCCCTCTTCAGCCAGGCTAGCTTGAATCCAGTGGAAATGTGAGCAAGGGACCTACGTCTGGGTATATCCTGCCAACTTAGGGAAAACAAAGCAATCACAAGGAGATGATGGACGGACTGATACATTTCAAACACTCACCCCCAGTCACAGATCTGCGTTGAATCCATCATCATTTTTTAGCTCACTTTGCCACCCCAGTTCAGACACAGCTATGTGCAAATCAGTCTTGACCCTGTGCCTCATGGGAACAGTCCAGCCCGAACTGCCAAGTCATGTCTTCCATGGACCAGAAACAAGCATCCTTGGACCAGTCTCAGGCTAACAGCCCTCTTCAGCCAGGCTAGCTTGAATCCAGTGGCAAAATGAGCAAGGTACCTACGTCTGGGCATACCCTGGCGACGTAGGGCGAACAAAGCAAACAAAAGGAGATGATGAACGGAGTGCTAAAACTTTTCAAACACTCACCCCCAGTCACAGATCTGGGTTGAATCCATCATCATTCTTTAGCTCACTTTGCCACCCCAGTTCAGACACAGCTATATGCAAATCAGTCTTTACTCTGTGCCTCATGGGAACAGTCCAGCCCAAACTGCCAAGCCATGTCTTCCGTGGACCAGAAACAAGCATCCTGGGTCTGATTTCGGGCTAACAGCCCTCGTCAGCCAGGCTAGCTTGAATCCAGTGGCAAGGAAAGCAAGAGACCTACGTCTGGGCATACCCTGCCAACTTAGGGTTAACAAAGCAAACACAAGGAGATGATGGACGGAGTGCAAGAAACTTTTCAAACACTCACCCCCAGCCACAGATCTGGGTTGAATCCATCATCATTCTTTATCTCACTTTGCCACCGCAGTTCAGACACAGCTATATTCAAATCAGTCCTGACCCTGTGCCTCATGGGAACAGTCCAGCCCGAACTGCCAAGGCATGTCTTTCCTGGACCAGAAACAAGCATCCTGGGACAGGTTTCAGACTAACAGCCCTCTTCAGTCAGGCTAGCTTGAATCCAGTGGCAAAGTGAGCAAGGGACCCACGTCTGGGCATACCCTGCCAACTTAGGGCGATCAGAGCAAACACAAGGAGATGATGGACGGAGTGCAGAAACTTTTCAGACACTCACCCGCAGTCACAGATCTGGGTCGTCTCCATCATCATTCTTTAGCTCACTTTGCCACCCCAGTTCAGACACAGCTATATGCAAATCAGTCCTGACCATGTGCCTCATGGGTACAGTCCAGCCCGAACTGCCAAGCCATGTCTTCCCTGGACCAGAAACAAGCATCCTGGGACAGGTTTCGGGCTAACAGCCCTCTACAGTCAGGCTAGCTTGAATCCAGTGGCAAAGTGAGCAAGGGACCCACGTCTGGGAATATCCTGCCAACATAGGGCGAACAAAGCAAACACAAGGAGATGATGGACGGAGTGCTGAAACTTTTCAAACACTCACCCCCAGTCACAGATCTGCGTTGAATCCATCATCATTCTTTAGCTCACTTTGCCACCCCAGTTCAGACACAGCTATGTGCAAATCAGTCTTGACCCTGTGCCTCATGGGAACAGTCCCGCCCGAACTGCCGAGTCATGTCTTCCGTGGACCAGAAACAAGCATCCTTGGACCAGTCTCAGGCTAACAGCCCTCTTCAGCCAGGCTAGCTTGAATCCAGTGGCAAAATGAGCAAGATACCTACGTCTGGGCATACCCTGGCAACCTAGGGCGAACAAAGCAAACACATGGAGATGATGAACGGAGTGCTAAAACTTTTCAAACACTCACCCCCAGTCACAGATCTGGGTTGAATCCATCATCATTCTTTAGCTCACTTTGCCACCCCAGTTCAGACACAGCTATATGCAAATCAGTCTTTACTCTGTGCCTCATGGGAACAGTCCAGCCCGAACTGCCAAGCCATGTCTTCCGTGGACCAGAAACAAGCATCCTGGGTCTGATTTCGGGCTAACAGCCCTCGTCAGCCAGGCTAGCTTGAATCCAGTGGCAAGGAAAGCAAGAGACCTACGTCTGAGCATACCCTGCCAACTTAGGATTAACAAAGCAAACACAAGGAGATGATGGACGGAGTGCAGAAACTTTTCAAACACTCACCCCCAGTCACAGATCTGGGTTGAATCCATCATCATTCTTTAGCTCACTTTGCCACCGCAGTTCAGACACAGCTATATTCAAATCAGTCCTGACCCTGTGCCTCATGGGAACAGTCCAGCCCGAACTGCCAAGCCATGTCTTTCCTGGACCAGAAACAAGCATCCTGGGACAGGTTTCAGACTAACAGCCCTCTTCAGTCAGGCTAGCTTGAATCCAGTGGCAAAGTGAGCAAGGGACCCACGTCTGGGCATACCCTGCCAACTTAGGGCGATCAGAGCAAACACAAGGAGATGATGGACGGAGTGCAGAAACTTTTCAGACACTCACCCGCAGTCACAGATCTGGGTCGTCTCCATCATCATTCTTTAGCTCACTTTGCCACCCCAGTTCAGACACAGCTATATGCAAATCAGTCCTGACCATGTGCCTCATGGGTACAGTCCAGCCCGAACTGCCAAGCCATGTCTTCCCTGGACCAGAAACAAGCATCCTGGGACAGGTTTCGGGCTAACAGCCCTCTATAGTCAGGCTAGCTTGAATCCAGTGGCAAAGTGAGGAAGGGACCCACGTCTGGGAATATCCTGCCAACAAAGGGCGAACAAAGCAAACAAAAGGAGATGATGGACGGAGTGCTGAAACTTTTCAAACATTCACCCCCAGTCACAGATCTGCGTTGAATCCATCATCATTCTTTAGCTCACTTTGCCACCCCAGTTCAGACACAGCTATGTGCAAATCAGTCTTGACCCTGTGCCTCATGGGAACAGTCCAGCCCGAACTGCCGAGTCATGTCTTCCGTGGACCAGAAACAAGCATCCTTGGACCAGTCTCAGGCTAACAGCCCTCTTCAGCCAGGCTAGCTTGAATCCAGTGGCAAAATGAGCAAGTTACCTACATCTGGGCATACCCTGGCGACCTAGGGCGAACAAAGCAAACACATGGAGATGATGAACGGAGTGCTGAAACTTTTCAAACACTCACCCCCAGTCACAGATCTGGGTTGAATCCATGATCATTCTTTAGCTCACTTTGCCACCCCAGTTCAGACACAGCTATATGCAAATCAGTCTTTACTCTGTGCCTCATGGGAACAGTCCAGCCCGAACTGCGAAGCCATGTCTTCCGTGGACCAGAAACAAGCATCCTGGGTCTGATTTCGGGCTGACAGCCCTCTTCAGCCAGGCTAACTTGAATCCAATGGCAAAGTAAGCAAGGGACCTACGTCTGGGCATACCCTGCCAACTTAGGGTTAACAAAGCAAACACAAGGAGATGATGGACGGAGTGCAGAAACTTTTCAAACACTCACCCCAGTCACAGATCTGGGTTGAATCCATCATCATTCTTTAGCTCACTTTGCCACCGCAGTTCAGACACAGCTATATTCAAATCGGTCCTGACCCTGTGCCTCATGGGAAATGTCCAGCCCGAACTGCCAAGCCATGTCTTCCCTGGACCAGAAATAAGCATCCTGGGACCGGTGTCAGGCTAACAGCATTCTCCAGGGAGGCTAGCTTGAATCCAGTGGCAAAGTGAGCAAGGGACCCACGTCTGGGCATATCCGGCCAACATAGGGCATACAAAGCAAACACAAGGAGATGATGGAGGGAGTGCTGAAACTTTTCAACCACTCACCCCCAGTCACAGATCTGGGTTGAATCCATCATCATTCTTTAGCTCACTTTGCCACCCCAGTTCAGACACAGCTATGTGCAAATCAATCGTGACCGTTTGCCTCATGGGAACAGTCCAGCCCGAACTGCCAAGCCATGTCTTCCGTGGACCAGAAACAAGCATCCTGGGTCTGATTTCAGGGTAACAGCCCTCTTCAGCCAGGCTAGCTTGAATCCAGTGGCAAAGTAAGCAAGGGACCTACGTCTGGGCATACCCTGCCAACTTAGGGTTAACAAAGCAAACACAAGGAGATGATGGACGGAGTGCAGAAACTTTTCAAACACTCACCCCCAGTCACAGATCTGGGTTGAATCCATCATCATTCTTTAGCTCACTTTGCCACCGCAGTTCAGACACAGCTATATTCAAATCAGTCCTGACCCTGTGCCTCATGGGAAATGTCCAGCCCAAACTGCCAAGCCATGTCTTCCCTGGACCAGAAATAAGCATCCTGGTACCGGTTTCAGGCTAACAGCATTCTTCAGACAGGCTAGCTTGAATCCAGTGGCAAAGTGAGCAAGGGACCCACGTCTGGGCATATCCTGCCAACATAGGGCGAACAAAGCAAACACAAGGAGATGATGGAGGGAGTGCTGAAACTTTTCAAACACTCACCCCCAGTCACAGATCTGGGTTGAATCCATCATCATTCTTTAGCTTACTTTGCCACCCCAGTTCATACACAGATATGTGCAAATCTGTCTTGACCGTGTGCCTCAAGGGAACAGTCCAGCCCAAACTGCCAAGCCATGTCTTCCCTGGACCAGAAACAAGCATCCTGGGACAGGTTTCAGGCTAACAGCCCTCTTCAGTCAGGCTAGCTTGAATCCAGTGGCAAAGTGAGAAAGGGACCCACGTCTGGGCATATCCTGCCAACATAGGGCGAACAAAGCAAACACAAGGAGATGATGGACGGAGTGCTGAAACTTTTCAAACACTCACCCCAAGTCACAGATCTGGGTTGAATCCTTCATCATTCTTTAGCTCACTAGTTTGCACCCCAGTTCAGACACAGCTATATGCAAATCAGTCTTGACTCTTTGCCTCATGGGAACAATCCAGCCCGAACTGCCAAGCCATGTCTTCCGTGGACCAGAAACTAGCATCCTGGGACTGGTTTTGGGCTAACAGCCCTCTTCAGCCAGGCTAGCTTGAATCCAGTGGCAAAGTAAGCAAGGGACCTACGTCTGGGCATACCCTGCCAACTTAGGGTTAACAAAGCAAACACAAGGAGAAGATGGACTGAGTGCGGAAACTTTTCAAACACTCACCCCCAGTCACAGTTCTGGGTTGAATCCATCATCATTTTTTAGCTCACTCTGCCACCGCAGTTCAGACACAGCTATATTCAAATCAGTCCTGACCTTGTTCCTCATGGGAAATGTCCAGCCCGATCTGCCAAGCCATGTCTTCCCTGGACCAGAAATAAGCATCCTGGGACCGGTTTCAGGCTAACAGCATTCTTCAGACAGGCTAGCTTGAAACCAATGGCAAAGTGAGCAAAGGACCCACGTCTGGGCATATCCTGCCAACATAGGGCGAACAAAGCAAACACAAGGAGATGATGGACGGAGTGCGGAAGCTTTTCAAACACTCACCCCCAGTCACAGATCTGGGTTGAATCCAACATCATCCTTTAGCTCACTTTGCCACCCCAGTTCAGACACAGCTATATGCAAATCAGTCTTGACCGTGTGCCTCATGGGAACAGTCCAGCCCAAACTGCCAAGCCATGTCTTTCCTGGACCAGAAACAAGCATCCTGGGACAGGTTTCAGGCTAACAGCACTCTTCAGTCAGGCTAGCTTGAAACCAGTGGCAAAGTGAGCAAGGGACCCACGTCTGGGAATACCCTGCCAACTTGGGGGCGATCAGAACAAACACAAGGAGATGATGGACGGAGTGCGGAAACTTTTCAAACACTCACCTCCTAGTCACAGATCTGGGTCGTCTCCATCATCATTCTTTAGCTCACTTTGCCACCCCAATTTCAGACACAGCTATATGCAAATCAGTCCTGACCATGTGCCTCATGGGAACAGTCCAGCCCAAACTGCCAAGCCATGTCTTCCCTGGACCAGAAACAAGCATCCTGGGACAGGTTTTGGGCTAACAGCCCTCTTCAGTCAGGCTAGCTAGAATCCAGTGGCAAAGTGATCAAGGGACCCAGGTCTGGGCATATCCTGCCAACATCGGGCGAACAAAGCAAACACATGGAGATGATTGACGGAGTCCTGAAACTGTTCAAACACTTCTCCCCAGTCACAGATCTTGGTTGTATCCATCATCATTCTTTAGCTCAGTTTGCCACCCCAGTTCAGACGCAGCTATGTGCAAATCAATCTTGACCCTGTGCCTCATGGGAACAGTCCAGCCCGAACTGCCAAGCCATGTCTTCCCTGGACCAGAAACAAGCATCCTGGGCCCGGTTTCGGGCGAACAGCCTTCTTCAGCCAGGCTAGCTTGAATCCAGTGGAAATGTGAGCAAGGGACCTACGTCTGGGTATATCCTGCCAACTTAGGGCAAACAAAGGAATCACCAGGAGATGATGGACGGACTGATACATTTCAAACACTCACCCCAGTCACAGATCTGCGTTGAATCCATCATCATTTTTTAGCTCACTTTGCCACCCCAGTTCAGACACAGCAATGTGCAAATCAGTCTTGACCCTGTGCCTCATGGGAACAGTCCAGCCCGAACTGCCAAGTCATGTCTTCCATGGACCAGAAACAAGCATCCTTGGACCAGTCTCAGGCTAACAGCCCTCTTCAGCCAGGCTAGCTTGAATCCAGTGGCAAAATGAGCAAGGTACCTACGTCTGGGCATACCCTGGCGACCTAGGGCGAACAAAGCAAACACAAGGAGATGATGAACGGAGTGCTAAAACTTTTCAAACACTCACCCCCAGTCACAGATCTGGGTTGAATCCATCATCATTCTTTAGCTCACTTTGCCACCCCAGTTCAGACACAGCTATATGCAAATCAGTCTTTACTCTGTGCCTCATGGGAACAGTCCAGCCCGAACTGCCAAGCCATGTCTTCCGTGGACCAGAAACAAGCATCCTGGGTCTGATTTCGGGCTAACAGCCCTCGTCAGCCAGGCTAGCTTGAATCCAGTGGCAAGGAAAGCAAGAGACCTACGTCTGGGCATACCCTGCCAACTTAGGGTTAACAAAGCAAACACAAGGAGATGATGGACGGAGTGCAGAAACTTTTCAAACACTCACCCCCAGCCACAGATCTGGGTTGAATCCATCATCATTCTTTAGCTCACTTTGCCACCGCAGTTCAGACACAGCTATATTCAAATCAGTCCTGACCCTGTGCCTCATGGGAACAGTCCAGCCCGAACTGCCAAGCCATGGCTTTCCTGGACCAGAAACAAGCATCCTGGGACAGGTTTCAGACTAACAGCCCTCTTCAGTCAGGCTAGCTTGAATCCAGTGGCAAAGTGAGCAAGGGACCCACGTCTGGGCATACCCTGCCAACTTAGGGCGATCAGAGCAAACACAAGGAGATGATGGACGGAGTGCAGAAACTTTTCAGACACTCACCCGCAGTCACAGATCTGGGTCGTCTCCATCATCATTCTTTAGCTCACTTTGCCACCCCAGTTCAGACACAGCTATATGCAAATCAGTCCTGACCATGTGCCTCATGGGTACAGTCCAGCCCGAACTGCCAAGCCATGTCTTCCCTGGACCAGAAACAAGCATCCTGGGACAGGTTTCGGGCTAACAGCCCTCTACAGTCAGGCTAGCTTGAATCCAGTGGCAAAGTGAGCAAGGGACCCACGTCTGGGAATATCCTGCCAACATAGGGCGAACAAAGCAAACACAAGGAGATGATGGACGGAGTGCTGAAACTTTTCAAACACTCACCCCCAGTCACAGATCTGCGTTGAATCCATCATCATTATTTAGCTCACTTTGCCACCCCAGTTCAGACACAGCTATGTGCAAATCAGTCTTGACCCTGTGCCTCATGGGAACAGTCCAGCCCGAACTGCCGAGTCATGTCTTCCGTGGACCAGAAACAAGCATCCTTGGACTAGTCTCAGGCTAACAGCCCTCTTCAGCCAGGCTAGCTTGAATCCAGTGGCAAAATGAGCAAGGTACCTACGTCTGGGCATACCCTGGCGACCTAGGGCGAACAAAGCAAACACATGGAGATGATGAACGGAGTGCTGAAACTTTTCAAACACTCACCCCCAGTCACAGATCTGGGTTGAATCCATGATCATTCTTTAGCTCACTTTGCCACCCCAGTTCAGACACAGCTATATGCAAATCAGTCTTTACTCTGTGCCTCATGGGAACAGTCCAGCCCGAACTGCCAAGCCATGTCTTCCGTGGACCAGAAACAAGCATCCTGGGTCTGATTTCGGGCTGACAGCCCTCTTCAGCCAGGCTAGCTTGAATCCAATGGCAAAGTAAGCAAGGGACCTGCGTCTGGGCATACCCTGCCAACTTAGGGTTAACAAAGCAAACACAAGGAGATGATGGACGGAGTGCGGAAACTTTTCAAACACTCACCCCAGTCACAGATATGGGTTGAATCCATCATCATCCTTTAGCTCACTTTGCCACCGCAGTTCAGACACAGCTATATTCAAATCAGTCCTGACCCTGTGCCTCATGGGAAATGTCCAGCCCGAACTGCCAAGCCATGTCTTCCCTGGACCAGAAACAAGCATCCTGGGACAGGTTTCGGCCTAACAGCCCTCTTCAATCAGGCTAGCTTCAATCCAGTGGCAAAGTGAGCAAGGGACCCACGTCTGGGCAAATCCTGCCAACATAGGGCGAACAAAGCAAACACAAGGAGATGATGGACGGAGTGCTGAAACTTTTCAAACACTCACCCCCAGTCACAGATCTGGGTTGAATCCATGATCATTCCTTAGCTCACTTTGCCACCCCAGTTCAGACACAGCTATATTCAAATCAGTCCTGACCCTGTGCCTCATGGGAAATGTCCAGCCCGAACTGCTAAGCCATGTCTTCCCTGGACCAGAAACAAGCATCCTGGGACAGGTTTGAGGCTAACAGCCCTCTTCAGTCAGGCTAGCTTGAATCCAGTGGCAAAGTGAGCAAGGGACCCACGTCTGGGCATACCCTGCCAACTTAGGGCAATCAGAGCAAACACAAGGAGATGATGGACGGAGTGCTGAAACTTTTCAAACACTCACCCCCAGTCATAGATCTGGGTTGAATCCATCATTATTCTTTAGCTCACTTTGCCGCAGTTCAGACACAGCTATTTGCATATCAGCCTTGACCTTGTGCCTCATGGGAACAATCCTGCCCGAACTGCCAAGCCATGTCTTCCCTGGACCAGAAACAAGCATCCTGGGACCAGGTTTCAGGCTAACAGCCCTCTTGAGCCAGGCTAGCTTGCATCCAGTGGCAAAGTGAGCAAGGGACCCACGTCTGGGCATATCCTGCCAACTTAGGGTGAACAAAGCAAACACAAGGACATGATGGACGAAGTGCTGAAACTTTTCAAACACTCACCCCCAGTCACAGATCTGGGTTGAATCCATCATCATTCTTTAGCTCACTTTGCCACCCCAGTTCAGACACAGATATATGGAAATCATTCTTGACCCTGTGCCTCATGGGAACAGTCCAGCCCGAACTGCCAAGCCATGTCTTCCGTGGACCAGAAACAAGCATCCTGGGACTGGATTCGGGCTAACAGCCCTCTTCAGCTAGGGTAGTTGGAATCCAGTGGCAAAGTAAGCAAGGGACCTACGTCTGGGCATAAACTGCCAACTTAGGGTGAACAAAGCAAACACAAGGAGATGATCGACGGAGTGCTGAAACTTTTCAAACACTTCTCCCCAGCCACAGATCTGGATTCTATCTATCATCATTCTTTAGCTCACTTTGCCACCCCAGTTCAGACGCAGCTATGTGCAAATCAATCTTGACCCTGTGTCTCATGGGAACAGTCCAGACCGAACTGCCAAGCCATGTCTTCCCTGGACCAGAAACAAGCATCCTGGGACCAGTTTCTGGCTAACAGCCCTCTTCAGCCAGGCTAGCTTGAATCCAGTGGCAAAGTGAGCAAGGGACCCACGTCTGGGCATACCCTGCCAACTTAGGGCGATCAAAGCAAACACAAGGAGATGAAGGACGGAGTGCGGAAACTTTTCAAACACTCACCCTCAGTCATAGATCTGGGTTGAATCCATCATTATTCTTTAGCTCACTTTGCGACATTTAAGACACAGCTATATGCATATCAGCCTTGACCTTGTGCCTCATGGGAACAGTCCAGCCCGAACTGCCAAGCCATGTCTTCCCTGGACCATAAACAAGCATCCTGGGACCAGGTTTCAGGCTAACAGCCCTCTTGAGCCAGGCTAGCTTGAATCCAGTGGCAAGGTGAGCAAGGGACCCACGTCTGGGCATATCCTGCCAACTTAGGGTGAACAAAGCAAACACAAGGAGATGATGGATGAAGTGCTGAAACTTTTCAAACACTCACCCCCAGTCACAGATCTGGGTTGAATCCATCATCATTCTTTAGCTCACTTTGCCACCCCAGTTCAGACACAGCTATATGCAAATCAGTCTTGACCCTGTGCCTCATGGGAACAGTCCAGCCCGAACTGCCAAGCCATGTCTTCCGTGGACCAGAAACAAGCATCCTGGGACTGATTTTGGGCTAACAGCCGTCTTCAGCTATGCTAGCATGAATCCAGTGGCAAATTATGCAAGGGACCTACGTCTGGGCATAAACTGCCAACTTAGGGTGAACAAAGCAAACACAAGGAGATGATCGACGGAGTGCTGAAACTTTTCAAACACTTCTCCCCAGCCACAGATCTGGATTCTATCTATCATCATTCTTTAGCTCACTTTGCCACCCCAGTTCAGACGCAGCTATGTGCAAATCAATCTTGACCCTGTGTCTCATGGGAACAGTCCAGACCGAACTGCCAAGCCATGTCTTCCCTGGACCAGAAACAAGCATCCTGGGACCAGTTTCTGGCTAACAGCCCTCTTCAGCCAGGC
The DNA here is from genome assembly GCF_964204655.1 of Triturus cristatus. Taxonomy (NCBI): domain Eukaryota; kingdom Metazoa; phylum Chordata; class Amphibia; order Caudata; family Salamandridae; genus Triturus; species Triturus cristatus. Next base: position 438,792,637 of record NC_140590.1, read on the forward strand.
TAGCTTGAATCCAGTGGCAAAGTGAGCAAGGGACCCACGTCTGGGCATACCCTGCCAACTTAGGGCGATCAAAGCAAACACAAGGAGATGAAGGACGGAGTGCGGAAACTTTTCAAACACTCACCCTCAGTCATAGATCTGGGTTGAATCCATCATTATTCTTTAGCTCACTTTGCGACATTTAAGACACAGCTATATGCATATCAGCCTTGACCTTGTGCCTCATGGGAACAGTCCAGCCCGAACTGCCAAGCCATGTCTTCCCTGGACCATAAACAAGCATCCTGGGACCAGGTTTCAGGCTAACAGCCCTCTTGAGCCAGGCTAGCTTGAATCCAGTGGCAAGGTGAGCAAGGGACCCACGTCTGGGCATATCCTGCCAACTTAGGGTGAACAAAGCAAACACAAGGAGATGATGGATGAAGTGCTGAAACTTTTCAAACACTCACCCCCAGTCACAGATCTGGGTTGAATCCATCATCATTCTTTAGCTCACTTTGCCACCCCAGTTCAGACACAGCTATATGCAAATCAGTCTTGACCCTGTGCCTCATGGGAACAGTCCAGCCCGAACTGCCAAGCCATGTCTTCCGTGGACCAGAAACAAGCATCCTGGGACTGATTTTGGGCTAACAGCCGTCTTCAGCTATGCTAGCATGAATCCAGTGGCAAATTATGCAAGGGACCTACGTCTGGGCATACTCTGCCAACTTAGGGTGAACAAAGCAAATGCAGGGAGATGATCGACGGAGTGCTGAAACTTTTCAAACACTTCTCCCCAGTCAGAGATCTGGGTCGACTCCATCATCATTCTTTAGCTAACTTTGCCACCCCAGTTCAGAGTCAATTCAATTCAATTCAATTCAATTCAATTCAATTCAAATAGACTTTATTCGGATTTCAACAAACCATCCATAAAAGCACAAAGACAAACATTTTAAAATACACATTAAATACTACAATTTTGGGCCGTTGCTTGTTACATATAAGAATATAATTTATAAAAAACAGCAATGAAAACACAAATAACCTACTGGCTGGGCTGTGCAAAAGAGGCCATCGTACAACAGTATATAAGGTTATACATAGAAAATTAGCTCATAGATTTATGATGGTAAAACTAATATAATATATTGAATTTCAGCAAGACATGCTTTAAAGTGCAAAGTGAGTGTCTAAGCAGAGCTAATCAATTTTCAACGACCTGCGTGAGCATACAATGGCTTTGAGAAAGCTACTAACTCTAAAAATTAATTCGTCAGATCCTAGCATTAAAAAGTGTCTATAGGCACGGTTGTGGTTAGACAAGTCATATTTCTTACAATATGGTATTAGATAATGTCTTGTAAATTTCATATAAAAACCACAGCCGAAAATGAAATGGGGCATACTCTGGGTTCCACCGCGGTCACAGGGACAATGTAGTTTTTCCGGGTTTTTAATATAACCCAGTGGAAAGCAGATGAGGTTTATTATGCTCCTATCCCTGAATCTAAATAATAAAAATCTGGTCCATCTACCCAGTTTTTTACATAGATAGGGCTGGGGGGACATCAGGGATTCAATGTGAGATTCCTGGATTGATAAATAGTCGATTGTGGATTGTTTCGCAGAAACTGCTCTTTCCCTTTCATTGTGAAAATGCTGATAGAGTGCTCTTCTCACCAAGTTTTTATGGGAGCCGTCAATCCTATCCGGGTATGTGAAGAGGTGACCGTAGTTGACGCTCATAAGGCTCCTTTCTACCGCATTAATCCATGGGATTAGAGCTACATTATCACTTTTCAAACAATCTAAAATAATCTCACGAGTCAAAGAAGCTGCCGGGTTTTGCCATATCCTTAGCCAAAATAATGCAGGTCTCGCTCTAATAAAATCCTCAACATATTGTAATTTTAATTCATTGTGACATACAAAGGTCGGTGCACTAATAACTCCCCCCAGGATTTTTCGACAGAATCTGTTCTCTTCACTCTGTATTGCTTTACAGTTCGAAAACCCCCAGACTTCTGCACCATATGTGCCAGTTGGGAGACATTGGGTTCGGTAAATTTGTAGTAAGCTAAGAACCACATCAGCCTGGCGTGGTTGGCGTAGGGAGGTGATGGAATTAATCTATTTTGAAAGTTTATTTCTCCCCATCGCCACGTGTGGTTGCCACGAACCGCTATTAGAGAATAACAGACCCAGATAAGGGAAAGTGCAAGTGCTTTTTAGGATGTTTGGACCTATCACAATCTTTGGGATTTTATAATTTTTAGGGCCGCAAGTCATTATAAAGGATTTGTTGAAATTAGTGCACAACCCTAGATCGGACATATAATTAACAAATCCCGATATTAAAATACGCAGAGCATTCGGGGTGCGGCCCATAAGGACCGCATCATCCGCGTAAAGTAGCGCCGGGATAGGTTTCTTATTGATAATTGGAACGTCCTTTGTCAAAAAGCATAGGGAATGAGTTAATTCATTGATGTATAAAATAAAAAGCAAGGGGGCCAAGACACAGCCCTGTCTCACCCCCTTGCCGATTAAAATCTCATTTGAAACCTCACCATCATTATTTAGACGAACTCGAGCTTTCAAGTTGCGGTGAAGATTGGCCAGAAAGTGGACTAGAGGTTCGTCTAAGCCATAGTTTAAAAGAATGGACCACAAGCGGGAGCGATTAACGAAATCAAACGCTGAACTTAGGTCCATAAAGCCAAAATACAGAGGAGATCGTTTAGCTCTCGTATATTTGGCCATTATGAGGTTAAGGTTTAAACATTGTTCCACCGTGCCAAGCTTGCTCCGAAAGCCAAGCTGACAGCGGTGGATAATGGAGTTTTCATCTGCCCAGGTACTTATTTTGTCGAATAAGACCCTGCCAAGGACCTTCAGGGTGTTGTCGATCAAAGATATTGGACGATAACACCCCGGGTCCAACCTATTTCCCTTTTTAAAGATGGGAACAATGGTACTACAAGACCATGTGGGAGGGATGGATTCCTTACTTAAGTTATTAAAAAGATTGCAAAGTAGGGGGGCCCAAAACCATGTATTTGATTTTATCTGGTCGATGGACAGACCATCCGGGCCGGGGGCCTTGTTGCCAGCACTATTCGCGATGGCTTCCTCCACCTCCTCTAATGTAATGACTACGGTGTCATCTGGGAAGTTATCCTCAGTTGTATTCCCAGCTGTAGCATAGAGCTTTGCGAAATGGCTGACCCATGAATCTCCTGTGATATTACAATTTATCGGGGTGATGTTACTTCCCAAGGCTCTCAGACTTTTTACTTCTTTCCAGAAACCAGTAGTATCTTTTAGGGCAGTTGTTTTAGTGAGATTATCCCAATGGCTTATTAAGAGCTCTTCAGTTCTGGTTTTTAAAACCTGTTTATATTTAAAACGTAATGAACTGACAAGGGAAACATCTCGGGGTTTAGCTTCCAGAGCTTTCCTAAGTTCTCTATTAGCCCTTGAACAATTGGTGTCAAACCATCTATGGGTATTTGTATTGTGTTCTATTACCGGTCTGGAAATAGCCCTTTTTATTACTACACATAGATCACAAAAGGATCTAGTAATATCAGGGCCACCAAATGTTAGGCAGTTGGAAATCAGCAGGGGATTATTCTTAATTACATTGGTTAAAATCTCTCGGTTATTAATCCCTCTCCAGATAATCCTTAGTCTGTCTGTGGATACAATAATATTTTGAACTCCAGCCTCACATGGGCCTACAGGCTTTTTAATGGATTTAAGATAAATTACTAATGGTAGATGGTCACTGTATGGGCTGCTGACAACCTCAGACTTAATTAACACTTCACTAAGGGGGGAAGAGGTAAACATATAATCAATCGTGGTTGAAGAACCACGACCAATGTACGTGGAGGCCGGTACCTTTCCCTCGTCGATTCCGAAATGGACCATAACATCATCTAGGTCTCTACTGTGTAAAAGATCCAATAGTTCAGAGCCTCGTCTACAGGGCGGAGATGTAGTATAAATATGAGCATTAAAGTCCCCGCCAACACAAATGCCATCGAATAGACCATATTTTTCACCATCCGCAACATCGTCGATAAACTTAAACAGTTCTAAAAAGGTGGGGTTAGGATGGTTGACAAAATCATTATTATAAAAATTTATAAAACAAATCTTTAACCTTGCAACATATTTTACGGCTACCAGATTTTTACTAACCACATTTAGAGGTTCAATTTTCGTGTCCTTAGAAATTTTTGCCCAGATAGATAGACCGCCACTTGGGCGTCCCAGAGCAGGAGTTGGTACAATAAGATTGTGGCAAAAGAAACCCTCCAGTAGTTGGGTAGATGTACACCATGTTTCCTGTAACATTACCACATCAAAGTTACTTATCCAGGTAACCCATTCTTTGATTTTCATCTTACCTGGAAGCCCTGCAATATTCCAACTAATGACACTTAGGGTGTCAGTTGATAGAGTAATAGTGGAAGAAGTAGGAGTAATGGGACGATCTGAACAAGCAACATGTGGAAGGACTAATCTATCTGGACAAAGTTTATGGATACGTGTAAGATTAACCGTATCCATGGGCACTGTGCTAACAACCTTATCCAATATAATAGGAGGTGTTGGTGGTTGTCAGTCTAAACTTCCTAAGTCCGATAAGGCAGAGAATCTGTTAGCTATGGGGATGGTGTTAGAGACTGTCTGAATTGGTCTGTGGGGGGGCCTATAAAAATAGCCCAAAGGGTGAAGGCTTATTGCGGTGAATGTACTGACATGGGTGTTATGTGTGTCCATAAAATATTTTACAAAGTTCGGATGTCTAAAGTTAATCACTATACAGTCCCCGCTGATGTTTTTCTGTTGTGGCCCCACCCAACTTACCCTACGAGTTAATATAATCTCATTTGATATGTTCCATCTTGCCCCTTTATGTTTTGTCAGCCAATTAATGCATTTATTGTGTAGTTGTACCCATGACTCACTTTGGCCTTCTTTTAGAGCAGGTACGCCTGCTAGCACTAAAACATATGGGCAAGATTCTGGAGGTAAGTTGAGGGGCTGCCCTAAATTATTAGTAGGTCTGTTTCTTACTGATGTGCCTCCACCAGTGCTTATGCCATCCGAGGTAATACCTGTCCTGTCTGTTGAGGAGGCTAGCGGGGTCTTGGCAACCGAAGTTGAGGTACCAGTCATTACTATTCCTTCTAAACCAGGGGGGTCATGATCAAGGCCCGTAGACAATGTAGGTAAAATGTTAGCTGAAATACTGTTAGATAAAGCAGTTTTATCAACAGTTGGGCCTTGCGTATTTACGCGGCTGGGATCGGCAGCGACATTCTGGCCCCCCTCCCTCAAATCATTACATAAGGTTTCCAATTTACTCATAATTTTGTCACCTCGAACAACGTCTAAGCTAATAGTTCCTTTCCTTTTAATTTCCTCTTTTTTAACAAGGTTTTCGATTTTGTCCAGTCTCTTAAAAACAGTATTAAATTGTTTGACTATTTGAATTTCAACTTGTTTAAAAATGGTATCGACAATTGTTTCTATCAGGTTGCCATTGAATTTAAATAAAGAATTTTGGTCGGTGGACTCAGTCTGGGTACTGACTGTATTAACGCTACTCTCCTTGGATAACATAGAGACCCCACAAATACTTTTGTCCGCAGTTGGGGACTCTAGTCTTCGTATGAGAGTAGTAGGTCTCTCAGATCCTTCATCCAATGGAGATGAGGAAAGTAGTGAGTCCTCAATGGCACTTGATATAACTATTTCACAATCTTTGGCTTTATCTTTGTTCCACATACTCTGTGGCGTTGGTTGATTTCTGCATCGGCCTGGTTGTTTCCTTTTGTTTACTATGCATTTCACTGGGCCTCTCTTGCGTTTCTCCCTTGCAAGTTTGTTGGAGCGTGACGTTTTATCTGGTACTGGCTCCGCTAGACAGTCTGTTACAGCAATAGTCTGATTTTCCAGTGGTCAAAATTAGGGTGTCGACATTGCTATTTGTTTTGATAACTGTTACTATGGGGGAGAGGGGGAGGTCCAGGTTAGATGAAGCCTTAGGAGATTGTGAACATAGCACAGTGGTAGTAGTGGTGGGGAATCCAAAAGACATTCTGCGTTCGGTGTCAGCGATCTCATTTGCGACCATAGTGAGAGCATTAGCCAACAGTGAGTCTATTGATGTGGACGAATCAACAGGGGCGGCAGTGACAGCGCAAGTAGTTTTCGTTGTACGTTTACCCATGCTTAGAGTGATTACCTGTTTGGTATGTAGAAACAAGGGGGGTGGCCCAGCCCGGCCTCTTCCGTCCCCTGACGGCCACAGACGGCCCGCCCTCTGCCCGGGCTCAGCCCGGCGGCGCCCGCGCGCGTCCCGCGAAGCGGAGGAAGCTCTCGTTTATCTAGCGCCTCCGGGCGCGCTGGCGGCGGAAGTGACGTCGGTCAAGGAGCTGGGACTGCTGGGAAACGTAGTCCCCTCTCGCGGCTGCAGGTGAAGTGGTCCGCCAGCGAGGGAGACGCAAGGATGCCCCAGTCCGCTGCACCCCCACGAGAAACACCGCTGGTCACCAACTCTGTTCAATTGTTGTCCCCCCGCTCCGCCGAGGAAGCTCTCGTTTATCTAGCGCCTCCGGGCGCGCTGGCGGCGGAAGTGACGTCGGTCAAGGAGCTGGGACTGCTGGGAAACGTAGTCCCCTCTCGCGGCTGCAGGTGAAGTGGTCCGCCAGCGAGGGAGACGCAAGGATGCCCCAGTCCGCTGCACCCCCACGAGAAACACCGCTGGTCACCAACTCTGTTCAATTGTTGTCCCCCCGCTCCGCCGAGGAAGCTCTCGTTTATCTAGCGCCTCCGGGCGCGCTGGCGGCGGAAGTGACGTCGGTCAAGGAGCTGGGACTGCTGGGAAACGTAGTCCCCTCTCGCGGCTGCAGGTGAAGTGGTCCGCCAGCGAGGGAGACGCAAGGATGCCCCAGTCCGCTGCACCCCCACGAGAAACACCGCTGGTCACCAACTCTGTTCAATTGTTGTCCCCCCGCTCCGCCGAGGAAGCTCTCGTTTATCTAGCGCCTCCGGGCGCGCTGGCGGCGGAAGTGACGTCGGTCAAGGAGCTGGGACTGCTGGGAAACGTAGTCCCCTCTCGCGGCTGCAGGTGAAGTGGTCCGCCAGCGAGGGAGACGCAAGGATGCCCCAGTCCGCTGCACCCCCACGAGAAACACCGCTGGTCACCAACTCTGTTCAATTGTTCAGAGTCAGCTATATGCAAATCAGTCCTGACCATGTGCCTCATGGGAACAGTCCAGCCCGAACTGCCAAGCCATGTCTTCCCTGGACCAGAAACAAGCATCCTGGGACCGGTGTTGGGCTAACAGCCCTCTTCAGCCGGACTAGCTTGAATCCAGTGGCAAAGTGAGCAAGGGACCCACGTCTGGGCTTACCCTGCCAATTTAGGGCGAACAAAGCAAGCACAAGGAGATGATGGATGGAGTGCTGAAACCTTTCAAACACTTCTCCCCAGTCACAGATCTGGGTTGTATCCATCATCATTCTTTAGCTCACTTTGCCACCCCAGTTTAAACCGAGCTATTTGCAAATCAGTCTTGACCCTGTGCCTCATGGCAACAGACCAGCCCGAGCTGCCAAGCCATGTCTTCCCTGGACCAGAAACAAGCATCCTGGGACCGGTTTCGGGCTAACAGCCCTATTCAGCCGTGCTAGCTTGAATCCAGTGGCAAAGTGAGCAAGTGACCCACTTCTGGGCATATCCTGCCAACTTAGGGCGAACATAGCAAACATGGTATGGGGAGCAAAAAAACTATGGATTTAGGCCCAGATCTCTGTACTGGGGTGAATGTATGACATTTGTCTGCATTCTGTCCATCAACTGTTTTTGCATTTGTCACCCCTAGTGGGACGGGTATGGCCAGACGTGGGTCCCGTGCTCTCCATGCCACTGGAATCAAGCTATCCTGGCTGAAGAGTGGTGAAACCCCAAAACCGGTTCTAGGATGTTTGTTTCCAGTCCAGGGAGGACCTGGCTTGGCAGTTCGGGCTGGACTGTTCCTATGAGGCACAGTGTCAAGACTGATTTGCATATGGCTGTGTTCAAACTGGAATGGCACGGTGAGCAAAAAAACGATGGATTTAGGCCCAGATCTCTGTACTCGGGTGAAAGTATGACATTGTTTTGCATTCTGTCAATCAACTCTTGTTTTTGCACCATGTTGTGTCAGTTTCTCCAGTGATACAAGAGATAAAGTTAAAACTTGAAGGTAGGTTTATTTCCACCGGCGGAGAAAAAGAAAAATATGCACCAGCAGTCAAAACTACTCACTAACGACCCGTTAGAACACTCCACACCTTTAAGTACTATGGTCACAGTGCTCAGCCTCCAGCGCTCTACATTCCACTCACAACCATCACATTCCAAGCTCCTAACATTACAGCGTATCCCGCTTCCGCACACACAACAATAGAATAAAATAATTCCAGCATGTGAGACTGAAATATAGATTCAAGCCAACTGAATATTTACAGTAAACTATTAATTATATGTCATTCTCCTTATGTAACATAACTAAGTCCTCACATTCTCTTTACACATGTAATCTTTTAACCATCTCTGTGGTTACCTGCCCTTTTTTAGAAAGATTGGGTCCGTACAACTCATATTACTAACAACCGAATGACTAGAATCTGAATTCACATTCAAGTTGTCATAAGAAGTTCTTCTATCTGTAAGTAATTAATCTGGGGTATCTGCCATTGTTTTTTCCATAACATGTGAAGACCCCGAACCTCTCACCTCTTCTTAGAAATTCAAAAATTGCTTTGACAAAGAGTCTATGTTTCCCGATCATAAGATGCCAGACTCAAATGGGGTACAACCCCCACAACTTCCTCTGCAGGGCAACTCCGAAGCAACCTTTCATTTTCTAACACAGATTCGTTAACTTCTTTCTCATTATCCATTTGGAAATCCTTTTCTTTCTGTACATGTTATTTCCAACAATCATCATTGACTACAGTGACACGATTTAAGTTTTAAACCTTGCCATCCGTTATTCAAACCGAATTCAATAGGACCTCAACCATTTCCAAAGGTTCACAGAACATATTCTTCCCTTTACACATCCTATCCAGTTTTCACACAAACTCATTGCACCACTATAACACTCACAGGTTTCAGTTTAATTTTTTTGCATTGTCTCATGCCATTTTTTCTTATTCCTTATTTCTTCTTTCATTAACGGAATCGCTTGTGATTCAAACAACCAGCCAGGATTATTTTAGTCCCTGGATTGCGTCCTCTCAATAAATCTAACAATATTTGTTAAGAGCGACTACTCACCTGTCAGGGTCTCAAGGCGCTGGCCTCTCATAATCACAAAAGGTAAAGATCCAGTAGCTCATGCACTGCCAACCTGTAGACAGTATTAACTTTCGCAAGTGTTCACATGGAACTCATTTGTAGTTACAGTTACATATTATCACAAATAATTTCTGTGTTGATTAATGCCACCCTTTGCGTCTCTGAATCCATTCTGGCCCCAGTAGTGAAGATATTCATTGTAAGATTGCACACAGTAAAACAAATCACACGCAATCAGTGTGGGGAATTCCCGATCCGTATACTGTAGTGCCAATATCAGGGCTTTCAGTTCTGACAGCTGCGCGGTACAATCTCCTAGAGATTGCTTAGTCATATTACTTGAGTGGGACTTACCTTCCAGCATCCGGCGTTTCACTGTAGCGCATGCAGTGCTATACTGCTGTTTACTTTCTATGGCAGGTCGCGCAGAACCATCAGTATAAATGATGTATTCATACTGATCTAGAGGCAAGATTTCATTCGGGAGAGGGTATTCTTGTTCGTAATGCAGGAATGCTTGTGTTCTAAGTCCTGGATCATATCTATATTCTACATCTGTTGCAGTGAGAGAATTAGCCCATTGTATCCATCATGGATGCAGTGCCTTCGCATTTGGAATGCTGGATTTAGTTACTGCTTCTAAAGTCAGTATCGGAATTACAACAATTATGTGTTTCCCCTGTGCTAGTGTTCTTTCTTTCATTACAGCAGTCTGTACTGCTGTCAGAATTTTTTCTGTTGCTGCAAATCAATTTTCAGTATTTGTGTACAGTTCTGATTTGTATGCGATAGGGTATGTCTCACCTTCATTGAACGTGATATAAGTGTATCATAAGAACCCGGGGACGACCCGTATTACCAAGTTACGGAAGTTTACTCGTGTCTGCAAATCTTTTGAAGCTATCATGTCAGCTTGATCTGAACGTAGAGTGTCTGTATGTGTTTGAGCCCACTTGTTTGCTGTGAAATCAGGTTTAAATCACAGAAAGGTATGACTCTTTCTGCGTTGTCTGGAATGTATGTTTTACAGAAATTTAGAAATCCTAACATAGAATGTAAACCTTTCAGAGTTTTAGGAGGCTGGATCAGCGTGCACTTTTCTAGAAAGTTTGTGGCACGGCTTTTGCCTTCACTTGACAGCTCATATCCCAAAAATAGGATGCTGAGATGGGCAATCTTTGATTTTTTTAAGTTAAATTTGTAGCCCAAATTGGCAAAACCAACAATTATTTTGTTCACCCTGCACAAGTGATCAGGTAATTCATCGTCTGTCAGATAAATATCATCTACATAGGACACTGCTTCTTCGTCGTAAGTTTGCAATAGCTCTGACACTCTTGCCGAGAATAGCCCAGGGCTGTTCTTAAAGCCTTGGGGCAGGCAACAAAACTGACTCTGTGTGCCGCGGGCAGAAATTACCGACAAATATCAGCTTTCAGGAGCTGTATTTTGGCAGAAGAATCCATTCGAGATATCTAAATTTGTTTTGTATTTCTTCCGCACAATGTTATTCATCAGTGTGTGTTCTAAACTGCAAATGTTTTTGTGCATGTGTTCAAGTATCTGTAATCTAAAACCAAACAACATGTTTTGTTAGTTTTCATTATGGGAAACGAAGGGTTGTTCATCGATGAGGTGCAAGTTTCAATCACACCTTGGTATTCAAGTTGGTCTAGGATTTCTTTGACCCATTTATTCACATAATTTTTAATAGGGTACTGTCTCTGTGGAGTTGGAGTATTTGTTAATGGTATTTTGTGGTGTTTGGACTCCACGTCCCACCCTACATGGTTGCGGTATAATGACAGAGCTAGCGCTTGCGTCCACTCCCGTGCGCATGAGTGTTTTAAGGAAACAGGAACGAGATCGGAGAAAGCAGGCAAAATTACGCTTTCACCTTTTGGGCAATCCATTATAAATTCAGGCGGCCAATCTTTTTCTGCTAACAGGATGTTGTTTCCAAATGTCAAATTTTCCCAAAAAAGACCTTTAATTTTTCTTAAGATGTCCCCTTCTATTTGGAGATTAATTTTGTGTAGACGATGTGGGACACTCACTCTTGTATTGGGTGTTTCCACTGTGATGTATTCATTCAATACTGCTGTCACCAGAAATTTCTTCAGGTTCTGGTGAGCTATTGTTACTTCTGACACGATGTCTAGCATCGTCAGAGCCCATTCCCCGTTCAGAAGCTGAGTCCTCAGTAATCTGGGCATTTTAAGCAAGCTACTTTCTTCTTTTTGAAGTGAGTCTTTCCTTTAGGTTGCTCTTCTTGTTTGATAATGAAATCTGAAGAGGGATGTGTCTCCCTTCTTCCCATTGGTCTATCTTCAATTTTTTGTTCTGACCGTCCTTGCCTCTCTGAGCTTTTCGATGAACCCTGAAAGGAACGAAAGGAACATGCATCAGTCTCCTGATACCTGTCGGGTTTCCTAATATTATCACTATTCCTAAGGTTGTACCTCTTCTCAGAGGACTCCCGTTGGGGAGACCCACCCCTTGATCGTGAAGTGTTTCTGTTATTATTATTTTTAGGTTGACTATCATCTCACTTCTTTTTAGAAAAATTGGGTGTTTACTTTGAGTTCTCTTTTTCAGAACTACTCACCACCCTTGGTTTCCCGAATTTGTCTCCCAAACTATCTCTGCCTAGTGAAGCATCGATGTCTTTGATAATTTTTGGTAATACCCGCTCCTGATTTGCAGGAGTTGTTTCCCTTAGATGTTGGCGTATAGCCACCGTTGCTGCTTCCCCCTTAATATTGCTCAGCATAATTGCCAAGACTTGGTCAAAATTACCTATTAGTTTCATCCCCAAGTCCAGTACGCACTTATTCTGTATCTGTTCAGTACTTCAGGAATAACTGATATGGTTGGGGTACCATGCATTCTAATGTATACTGCAGCAAAGATTGTTCCCCAGGTGGTACAATCCTCAATTGAGGGAGCCATTCCAATTGGCAAGCAAATTGTTAACACCTACGGAACCGTACGGGGAAATACTGCTTCCAGCTGTGCTATTTTTTGAGCAATCCAGAAAGTTACTTGATCCCTTTCTGATGGGAACACACCCATTATACCTTTTAGTGTTTGTGGACTAATTATTGGTGTGTGCTGGGTCTGGACTATCCCAGGAGGAGAAGCCTTCGCAGGTTGTAATGTGAGTGTTCTCATGATGAACTGGACTATATGTCTGTATAAGCTGACTACTTTTTTGAAAAGTGTACCCACTTCCCCTACTGGGAGTGTGTCTATCTCAGGATGAGGAGTGTAAGCCGCTAAGACCCGCCACGTCGCTCCTCCAATGCCGAGCAGACAGTGTCTTGCGACTGAAGTTGTGTGTTTTAGGGCACCTTTAAAGTAAACCAGTATTTATGTTGCTGGTAAGTTAACGGGACTTCAGTGTCCTCGTATAGGATGTATTCTTCTGGTGGATCCACTTCAATGTATTCGTGGAATATATGTGTCTGTAGGTGGGAATTTTACCCAGGAATAGAATACCTCTGATCCGAACACCTCGTTTGCCTCGATCACAAAGATAACATGGCCACCTGTTGCAGGTAATCCATGTTCTAATAACTTTAGAGTAACTGCCTGTCTGCAGTTTTCTGAAATGTGAAGAGGTTTTTCAAATTCATCTCCTTCCCCGCCTCCACCTCCATTTGCAGTTTTAGTCAATTTGAAAAGAGAAGAAGGTAAGTAGTTTAAGAGTTAGAGTTTAGCATGATAGGGAACTTTTTGTCTTTACAAGCTTGTCTAAAACCTTCAGCCAATACACAGGGTGTGCCTGGTCTGCTGATGCGGATTAACCTGCCCACTTCAGACGTCTCTGAAAAGTGTTAGTAGGGCTGTCTGAGAAAGCACGACTGAACTACTCAGCTTTTACTGTTTATATAAGAACCAAACCAACGTTGGCGGTGCCATGTCGTGTAGCTCCTGGGACCACCCCAGGACCTGCACGTTTTGGATGACCTAAACTGAGGGCTTAGTCTGCAGACAGACTCTGGACACCCCCACAGGATGAGTCAGCCATTAGACCTGCTAGCTCTTCAGTGCTACTATAACCCCTCTGTATTCTACAGTGTGGTAGGTAGTTTCTAGCAAACACTGAACATGAGAACCCCGATTCTGCAGGTATCGTGGAACAATACGGTATCTTTTGTTCAGTCACTCGTGCTTACTTTTCTCAGAATACATAGAATAGCGATTGGACCTGTTCCAATAATAATTTATTGGTCCAGCGTCAGTCTAGTATGAAACACGTTAGCTGCAACAATCAAAAGACAGGAGCAGACAAATGTAATTGCTAGTACCAATATCATAAAAAGTAGATACATTTCTACCATAGTGCTGATAAGATGAATAAAAACATATTACATAGAAGAATAGCATTGGCGTACTCCGACAATGCGTATCCTACCTAACAGTGCCTAGCCTAGTGGTGTAGGTGAAGCATATATGTGTAAGTGCTTAGATATGTCCTAATGGAGCCAAGAATTCCCCGGGGAAGTGCTAACCCCTCACCTGATGGTTCTGAATGAAGGATCCCGTCTGCGTCGAGGATGGCCCCCCGCAAGGGATGTCAGATCTTTGCTTGTCGAAGGATCAGCTGGCAGAGCCTCGTCTCAGCTTGGAAGGAATTTCTCCTCTGTCTCATAAGGGGGAGTGAGAGTCTTTTATATTAAAGTGGTCACTCCAGGGTTTTCCTAGAATCAATATGTTTTGAAAACAATCGCTTGTCCCCTGCTAATCCTTTTCTAAACAAACATGATCATGCACAGCTTGCTGTTGGCCATGAATGCAAAAAAGTGGTGACCCTTGTACAGAATAAATCTACTGAGCCTAGGGACATGTTTGTGTTCGTCAGGTACAGGGATTAAGATATGGTACCAAGAGCCTGATGTCGGAGAGGCAGAAGTAAGCTACTGGGTAAAAGGTCACCTGTGTAAGACTGTTATGTCATGTGGATGGGACACAATGTATGTAATTGGTATGTACATGATGGGACTAACCTAACATGACAGTAGCAGAGGGCAGTTTCAACCTGGCAATGAATCCGGCATCTATGCTGGCCAATTGTTGCCTTTATTGGTTGACATGTCTGTCCAATGTCACAACCCCCTCTTGTATCCTCTGTGTAGATGGCATAGCGGGCAGGGCTCATGCTGTGCTGCCCCTGTGGTGCCTTAAGGCGAGCTACGATAACTTGCTTGAGTTTCCCCCTAGATCACTGTTTTCATTAACCTTGATTCAGTGTAGTGTTATTCCCCAAATGACGAGTGTCCTTAAACCTTGACCCTGTGTAGTATTATCCCAGTGGTACCTTATGGCACATTATTATTCCATGCCCGATTTTCTCCTCTCCCCCTGATTCCATTATGCCTGAGTTTGCAATCATTCCCTAAGCACGTGAACCAGAGGCTTGCCTTGCTCCCGCTGTTGCTGGGGTCTTGACGTGTTTTCCTTTGTGCACATTTAGACAAAACAAAACATTTGTTTCCTTTTAAGTGATTCCATCCATTATTTTGCACCTGCTTTTTCTGTGGTGTTAAGCCAGTGTACTAACACGTTTACTTCAGGAATCTTGCCACATGCCACATATGATGCTGCTGTATCCATTGGACCCTGAGCCTGTAAATAAATCACACCCAAACCCGAGCCCCTTGCTTAGCCTATGCTCCAAGCCGAAAAAGCTTCCTCCCTTCCCACTCACCTGATGAATTGACCGAACCGGGGCAGCTCTCTTCCTAGCTGCAGTTCAAGTACTGTGGTGATTCCCTTGGCTCCAGCTCCCTCGAAGCCTCCTTCGCCTTCACTGCATGCTCAGCTACTCCAGTTCCTCTGTGGCTTCCTGAGTCAAGACCTCAAGACCTTCTTCAAACTTTGGACAAGTTCGAGTACTAGGCTAAGTACTTGATATCAGGTTAGTACGCACTATCCCGTGATAGCAGTAAGCAGGCCAGACTATCTGTGTCCTGAAGACTATAGACTTGTCTTCAAGTTTCCTCCCAGTGACTTCCCTCCAGTTTACCTTGATTGTTCTTGCTCCAGAACCTTCTTGCAATCTTGGCCTTTGAACTGAGTTTCTGCAACAACTTGAGACTTTGCTCTGTGCTTCTATGATGATCAGTAGTGCCTAGAGAACTCTCTTTTCGGCATTTCATTCATGTGTGATTCTTGTACCAAGATCAATGTGCCTTGTATACCTTGAGGGTGTCCTACTCCACCTGTGGTCCTAGTATACCAAGTGAGTGGCAGAAACTCCAATCCATGTTTTGAATGTAACCTTGGGAGTGTAAGAAACTCCAACCCATGTTTTGAGTTTTACTTTGGGAGTGTTGGAGGCTATAACTAGTGTTAGGAGCTCTTTCCTTGAGGGCCTCAGAGATTCCTATTTGTGAACCTGGTTAACCAACGTATATGCTGTATTGTTAAAGAAGCATGTAAGTGAATGTTACTAAAGTTAATGCAATAACAATGTATAAGAAGGCCTGCTATTGTTTTGATGGTAACTGCCTTTTCTTGTTTTTTTCAGTGTATTGCGTCATCACACAACCATACATTCCTACCTTTGCAGACACAGAAGATCTCTGGAGCTAAGCAGTGGGCATCGTGGCAGGGTGGATCCAGTATTGCAAGTCTCTCTTTCTCATTTTGTTCCCTCCCCCATATCCGGTTATAACACCCCCCTTGGAACAGTGCGTGATGTAGGACTTTCATCCTTGGATCTTGCACTTATCTGAGAGGGATAAGAGGATCAGCATTGACTCCAGCATAATCTCCGTGGTTGGGACCAGGTGATGGACAACAGGCAGGGGTCACACGTTACTAAAGGTACTTCCCAGTCTATATTTCTCCCTTTGTAAATTTTAATAGCACCTTTCAAACCTTGATTAATAATATGTACTGACTTTCTTTTATATGAATTCCATCCCATTATCCCTTAATAAGGTTAATGGAATTCATTATTCTATCAATGGTACTCATTTTATCGACCTTAGAAGGATGAAAGAGTGAGTAGACCACCAGGATTTGAACCTGTGACCATAATGTCAAACACAGGTCCTTACAATGGACGCATTAGTCCACTGAGCCACCTGGCCTGACTGATACAGCAGTATCCACTTTTTCTTCTACCATGACCACTGGCCAATGCCAGAACATGTCACAGACCAAAAGTATATACCTTTGTGAAACTCCCAATAGTCCTACAATATATATGGCTATGCATTGCTGTGGTTTCCTAAGAACATTGCAATTCAACATGGGAGAATCTAAAGTTTTCTGAGTTTTATCCACCATAGCACAATGCACACATTCTCTACTGTCCTTTACACCATTAAATCCATTCATGGCCACCAGTATTATTTTTCAATAGCCTTTAAAGTATGTAGAATACCAAAAAGACCCCTATGCCTGAACGAAACAACTTCCTTCCTCATTACTCCAGGTAGTATTACTCTCTAACCTTTCATGATGCTATTCTTATCTATTGACCATTCTGATGTAATTTCCCCCAAAAATATAAAACTATTCTCTAACAATTCTTTGTGAGATCAACCTTTTCAATTAATACTCAAAGCTTTTTACAAAATGATGTCCTTCCCTAGATTATCATCCCACTCGACAGCATCATGGGCTAGGGAACTTGACATTCTAGCTACTTGTCATCTTCACATTCCTTTAACCGTTCAGGAAAACGAGAAAGAAAATCTGCAGTTATGTTTTCTTCCCCCAGTACGTATACACATTTTAATCGAAATCTTGCATGCCCATTGAAAATCTTGCTATTCTTGTGTATGCCTTCATAGATGTCTTTAGAGATCCCTCAATAGTTAGAATGTTCACAAATGGCTTTTGATCACATCTAAGTGTGAATGGCTTTTCCCCAAATGACACTTCTAAAATTTTCTAACACCTAATTCCATGCTAGAATTTCTCTTTCTATCATAGAATACCTTTCCTCGAATTTCCTCCAATTTAGGGTGAACCCAATAAAGGGTAGCAGCCTGTACAATGGCTCCTTTAATTACTTTAATGCATTTGACACTCTTCAGACCACTCTCACCTAGAACACACTGCTAGCAGCATTCACCTGATAACACCACTCTTTTAGAGTGTTTGCATTCTCTCCCACAAGATCTCAAAAAGTCCTGATCATCATTATTAGGAAGTGTAACCCCTGCCTTCTGACCCGCAGGGCCATTACCATGGCCCACACTTCCTGCATACTCCTTATTAGTAGCTGGATGGCCCCGCCCCACATCTCTTTTGACTGACTTCGAATGCCATAACAGCCTGCTTTCCTTGATATGAGAACGAAAAACTACCAGTCTTTTTTGCTGCCCCAGTCCTATTGCCACCAGGAGTCTCGGACTGAAGTTTAGGTCCCTTTTTAAGCTGGATAAGGGTTGCCCTAGGTGCAACCCCCAAACTTGTGGGAACTTCACCGTATAAGGCTCCTGCCACCTCAGCAGGGCAAAGATCATCCCTGTTTCTCTCTAATTTTTCCAAAGCTAACTCCAATAATTTGGTGAGCTGAGGGTATTTAGAGTTCCTTTTACTGACCCTGTCTGCTATTTTTATTAGTAGTTCCCATAGGAAAAAACTTTCACAAAAACAGACCGTGGTGGTGCTCCCAACCGTTAATAAAAAAAAAACAATACCAGCTTTATAGCTCTACATAAACTCCCAGGTACTGAATATCATTTTCAAAGTTCCCCAAAGATCCAGATTGAGTTTAGAAAGGACAAAATAGTCCTCTCTTGCACTACTATTACAACCTTTTTTCAATTACCAGTATTTTGGTAATCAATCTTAATTCCATACTATTGCCACATACAGTGACACTCATTTGTCATCTACTGTGGCCCACCTGCTGCCCAAGTCCTTACCCGTGCCTCTACTCACAATGGAGGGTCCCATGGGAAACCTAGTGCAGCCTAGTCTTCCCATGAGATTTTTCGTGGGGCTGGAACATCGGAATGACGTGGCAGGGTTGGATAGGTTGCTTAGTGAGCATGGGATGGGTTAGGTAGTTTTAGATATAGGACGCCAGAGAGAGGGTCAGCTTCTCTCTGGCTCGGACCCCTTGCGCACAGGCTGTACATTTTATCAGCCACCCACAGTTTGTAGTATTCTCATGTTGTGTTATTATCTACTGTGTTATCTTGTTCCTAGCTGCTCAGTCAGTGTGAGTGTTCTGTGTGGAATGTTGGTGTGTGGGCCATGAGTGGAATGCTTGAGTAACTGGGTATGAGTGGTGACAGTTGGTGGAAGGGCTGACCAGCTAGCAGGCTGCTCCTGGTGTGGCTGCTGTACAGGATCTAAGCTGCTTGTTTATTTACTTTAATAAACCTACTTGAACTTCATCATACAAGTGTGGACTACATTACTACACAGTTATGGAGCGTTTTTTTTTTACTGGGGGCAGCGTAGGGGATCAGGGATTTTTTTCCCTTTGATGTCATGTTTGGGACAGATTGCAGGGGTTTGTTGGGGCAGGAGAGTGGGGGGAGGAGTCAGATGCAGGCCTACCCACCCCCAAGGAAGGGGAAGGGGTGTATGCAGGAGATCAAGGACGGTGTGGAAGAGGCCCTGGGATAGGGCAAGTAAGTAGTCATTGGAAGGATGCTTGGGGAGTAAAAGGGAGAATGAGTCGGAGATGGAAGGAGCTCATGGGTGTAGTAGATGATGAGGAATAATGCAATTGGATGGGGGAAAGTTGGGGGGGAGTATGAATGGGGCAAGGTAGGTGAATAGTCATTGAATAAAATGTTTAGGATGTTTTCTGAATTGTTTGAGTTATGCGTCAATCCTGTCCAAAATGAATGGCCTTTTTCACTTCCACAGAGTGTTTAAGTGGAGATTGCCTCACGAATGAAGTTGCAACTCCCTAGCATCCCAGCAGGGCGCATAGACTACACAAAGGCAGGGAAGCCTTTAATATCCCTCTATCCCTCAATGCTGTACACTTAGCACCACAGGCAGGTGACCCCGAGCCGTGCAGACCATACTGCTGCCTGGAGCAAGTCGAAGAGAAGTACATATGCCCTTCTTTAGGAAGCTGCTGTTGGATGTGGGTAACGTTACAGGAAGAAAAGTCGGAGGCAATCCACCACTGACTTTTAAACTTAATTGCTCCCGTAATCACAACCTGGACCCGTCATCATGGATCTCGCCATCTACTTGGGTAAAATCACCCACAGGCTGGAAGTGATGCCCAAACCTGGATGTGATGTGACCCGGATGTGCCTACTAAGTGTAGCCACTGCATTGCAAAGGTGAGTCCCGTTTGAGCCTTCAGGCCTAACACAGGGGACCCTTGTTCAATATTGATTGAAAGCAGCCCCCCCCCTCTCCCACATTGTGTTCAGCCTCGGATGTGGGTAGAATAACAGTGAAGTTGGATCAGATATCAGTTATATGCAAGTATTGTAACAAGCAAAGAAAAACAACTGCCAAAGTCTCCTAATCAAATAGTGGTTACCCTTCACCAACATGTTGCACACTCAGGATTGTAACTTAGTTTTCCAGATTTTGCTTGCCACAATTGATTATTTATTATTCAATATACTTGCCTTTATTTAAACTCATAAAAACATGGTCCTCTTTTTGAAATGTGCTTACCCCGGCATATTGAGGCCTGAGGCAGAGTTCCAGATTTCCTTGACGTTCATGGACAGCTTGAACCTGGTGTACTGCGACCTGTGCATGAATGTTCTGCAAACTATTTGGGAGGAGCAGAAAGCTGAACATAGTGTCACCTGAAGTCAAATGTCTCATTGAAAAGAGTGTAGTCATAATAAAAGTGTTTTCTTGGCATTAAAATGTTTTAGTACCCTCATATTTCACAATATGAACTGTGTGTGCGAGGAGTTTAAATTCATGTAATGTTAGCACTGTCACACCACATTTCACAATGAACATCTCAGAGAAAAAATAACCTCCCGTAGTAGTACTTAATGCATGACAGATTTATAAGTGGTTGAGTAAAAGACAAAGCATCACCTGTAGTGGACAAAGGGACGCCTGATAGACTAGGCCCTGAAAATGTGTGCTTCAGTGTTTTCTGTCCAAAGTTACAATTATGAGTTTTGTAGTATTTACTGTACCGGGTTATTGACATTATATTATTTACTGTAACATGCAGATCTTGGTGAAGTAAGTAAGTCTGCATATGCTAGGAGTACTGCATCTCGCTTTCTATGTAGCGTGCAATGCAGGGTGTTCTAATTTGGTTGGGAACTGTTAGTGGATCCAGGGTGAGAATGCTGGTGGTCGTGCCTGCACTTCTGGATGAAATAAACCTTTGCACAAAGCCAGATTCGGCTGCTCTTTTCAGTGGCAACAATAGAGGTCATCGATATCTGGGCTGCCTGTAAAGTCCTC
The DNA here is from genome assembly GCF_964204655.1 of Triturus cristatus. Taxonomy (NCBI): domain Eukaryota; kingdom Metazoa; phylum Chordata; class Amphibia; order Caudata; family Salamandridae; genus Triturus; species Triturus cristatus. The sequence goes on from NC_140590.1 coordinate 438,813,383, forward strand.
CTCCACTCGAATGAAAATGACCTCTAGCCTGCCACGTATACAAGAGGACTTACCTCTTGACAAGTGCGTTCTCCAGTCTTTCTGGTGATCCAAAGACAATCCTAAGGCAACCTTAAATATTGTTTGTTAAGACATCAATTCCCTATAATTTGTTTTACCCTGTCCCCTGATGTCCCTCAATACATGAACGTATCATGCCACATTGCAGCCACATCTTAAGGTTAGGCATTTTGTGTGACATTGTGCTGTTCACGAGAGAGCTTATTGTGCCACATTGCGGCCACTTTGGAATCTGGCGGTGAAGGAAGCTGGCTCTGTATATACTATACCAAAGCGCGGTATGGTGTTCACAGAGTCCAGAGGATCCCCAGAGGTTAAAGTAGATTTTATTTGAAAAGTTTTATAAAGCGCGAACAAGACCCAGACGGGTATCAGAGCGCTGTTCAAAGAGGAAGACTAACATTGACGTAAATAAACAGTATAAGTACAATACAATAAGGCAACATAAGAGGAACCTGAAACATAAGTAAATGTGGGTGCTAGGGAAAGAAAAGGTAGCAAGTGAACAAACAGGTAAAAGCCCTACTAGACGGGCCGTGCAGTTTTAGCATCGAGCTACATCCAAAGAACGACAAAATATATTTCAAACCCCCAGTAAAAATGATTGTCAAGCACAACTTTCAAAACACCAAGTGAAAATGATTGTCAAGCATACATTCCAACACACAAAGTAAAAATTATTGACAAGCACGAGAGGGAAGTGTCTAGCAAATGACATAGAGGCTATTGCTGATTAAGTTCTTTCAAAAGTAGCCATTTGACCTGTCTTTTTAATGAAGCAGTCGAGGTGTTGGCTCTGATCTCCGTCGGAAGGGCATTCCAAATTCTTGGAGCCAGCCCTGAGAAGGTGCGATTGTAAGTTTGTTTTGTTGAATTTAGGTGGTTTCAGTAGTAGGGCATTGGAGCTTCTTAAGTTTTGTATGGCACCAGAGTTAGAGTATTTTTGCCAGGTAAACGGGGCTATTGAAGTGAATAGCTTTATGTGTCAGACAGGCTACCTTGAAGCGGATCCTTGCTTCAATGGGAAGCCAGTGAAGCTGAATTAAGTCAGGTGTAATATGATTGTGCTTTCTGGTGCCTGTGATTAGTCTGGCAGAGGCGTTCAGAGTAGCTCTTAGCGGAGCGAACCTAGATTTAGGAAGCCCAGATAGGATCACCAAACCATAGTCTACTCGTGAGATAACTAAGGATTGGACTGCTGACTGGATGTCCTCGGGAAGTAGGAAAGGTTTGATTTTCCTAAGAGTGTTGAGCTGGTGATGAGCACTCGTAATGGTGGCACTGATGTGCCCTTGCATGTGTAGAAATTTGTCCAGGGTGACACCTAAAGAACAAGCGAAGTCCACCATATGCAGGGTGCAGTTGAGTGTGGAGATTTTTTTGATCCAGTGTTGTGTGGGGGGCCTCGTGGTTGTGGGGGGTAATTAGGAGAAATTCTGTTTTGAGGGAATTTAGTAAGAGATGGTTATGTGTTAGCCATTGTTGAGTTTTTGAAGTGCTCCATTATGAGTTTTAATGTCATCTGGAGAAGAAATCTTCAAATACAGTTGAGTGTCGTTGGCGTACATGTGGTACTGAATGTTTAAACCGTTCAGAATAGCAGTTAGAGGTTCCATGAATAGATTGAAGAGCGTGGGCGAGAGTGCAGATCCTCGAGGTACCCCGATAGAGACCGTGGTGCTGGCCGCCAGAGATTGGTTGACTTTGATTCTTTGTGTTCGGTTTTGCAGGAAAGAGGAGAACCAATTTAAGACAGGGCCAGATAACCCCATCCTATATTGAAGAAGGTTAATCAAGTTATCATATTTGATAGTGTCAAAAGCAGAGGACAAGTCCAGAAGAATTAGAAGACAAGACGTATCTTGGTGAAGAGCTCTCAAGGCGTCATAAACAATATGAGTTAGAGCTGTTTCTGTACCTGATCTAAAGCCTGACTGATGTTGGCCTAGGAGCTAAAATTTCTCGATGTGGTTGTAGAACTGTGTGTGAACGCATTTCTCTAGCAATTTTTCTAATGACATGATGCTGGTGATCGTCTGAAAGTTATTAGGATCTGTTAGGTCTGCATTGGGCTTCTTGGGGATGGGTGTGACTTGCCCCATTTTAAGGCAGTCGGGAATCCTCCCCCATAAGAGAGATTATTGGATGATCCTGGACCAGAATGGCAGACGTTGAGGTCTTTGAGCAATTTTGCGGGGAGTGGATCACTGAAATGGTTGGATGGTTTAAGAGATGCCAAGGAATGTGACAACTCCTCCAAATCAGGGAGCAGGAAGGTATTCCAGCAGGTATTGTTTTTGGGTGAGTACTCTGTGGGAGAAAGCGGAGCACACACTGCCACAGGTACTGTCAAACCCAGGGAGTTCATAAACAACAGGTTAGCAGTGGCACGTTGCAGCTCCTGCTCAATACTCCTAGACTTTTCAGAAAAGTGCGCTGAAAAGTCCTCCTCACTGGGTCCAGAGGTTTTGATTGCTGGCATAGGATTAGCCTGTTGTTTGATGATATCAAACAGTTTCTTGAGACGGTTTTTAGCGCTGTCAAGCTGATCTCTGAAATGTTCTGATTTAGCAACGCAAATGTGTTTGTTATAAGAGCTTCTCATCTTCCTTAACTATTTGAGACTAGAGATGGAGGGGGCATTTCTCCAGCGTCTTTCAGAGAGCCTCAGTTTGCGACGTTCATCTTTAGATAATTCCAACCGCTCTATTTGTGGTAGTGTAGTCGATCAGTTAGGCTTATCAGGGGGCGGTGTTGAGCATTTATTGTACGTACTCAGGCACAAAATGTTATCACACACTCAGACTGAATGAAAACCAATTGGTAAGTGTAAAAGGTTATACTTTGTATTTTATTTTAGTGCCAAAGGTTACTTAATGCAGGTAAGTTGTAATACTTTCAAAATATCAATGAGATTGTTTGTAGAGTTTCAAGTTTCAGTTGGAGAGAAATTCCTTGGTTTTCAAGATATGCAGTTAGTGCAATACAGAGAGGACGCCAGGCAATCCTGTGGGGAAAACGACAGGTAATGGACTTACAAGTAAGTACCCGGTCTACAGTTCCAGCCTTCGAGTGGTCAAGGCTAACACTGCGGGCAATGTTGGCTGTGAGGGAGTGGGGACATTTCAATATCTACACCGTGGCAGTCGATACCGGCAATGAAATTTACCCTCGCTGTCCACAGAGAGTGATGCAGTAGGCTGTTTTTTAGCAGACCGCCAACAAGATTTCTGTCATGGTTGCTGTTGGCTAGCTGCTGTTGTTTGGATGGAGGAGTTCCGGCATGGTCAGAAATTCACGAGGAGGTCTGGGTTGGGTGGTAGGGTCAGAGGAGGCCGACAGGGCCACTGGCAGGAGGGCACGGGCTCTGGGCACCAGCTGGGGTCATGGGGGCTGAGGGGATCCCTTGAGATTGTGGAGGCCATCTGGCTGGGATGCTTTTCTTCTTGCAGGGAAGAGTCGTGTAGACACAAGTATCGGTCCTTTACCACTGCGGTCGGGGAGTTCTTTTGCAGCAGTGAATCGCATCAACACCAGTGTCAGTCCTCACTGTGGCAGTCCTGGTACCAGCAGACGTTGGGGACTAAAGCCTCCAGGCTGGAGGGAGATTCTTGGTGCATTGACAAACTTTGCAGGGTCTCTTGGAGGTCAGGCAGAGTTTCTAGAAGGACAGCAGGTGGCGGGGTTCTCGCTGAGGTTTGTCTGCAGAGGTTCAGTTCCTGACCCAGCAAAGGTCCTAGTCAGTCTTCTTTGTTCCATTGAACCTGAAGAGTTAAGGTTCAAGGGTGCTCCTAAGTACAATATTTTGGGGCATTACAGGGGTGTGCAGTTCAGGACCAATGGGTACCTTCCTTGGCGTGTCTACAAGTATAAAAAACAACAGTTGATGGACAGAATGCAGAACAATGTCATACATTCACCCCAGTACAGAGAGCTGGGCCTAAATCCATCGTTTTTTTGCTCACCATGCCATTCCAGTTTGAACCCAGCCATATGCAAATCAGTTTTGACCCTGTGCATCATGGGAACAGTCCAGCCCGAACTGCTAAGCCAGGTCCTTTCTGGACTGGAAACAAGCATCCTAGAACCGGTTTCTGGGTCTCACCCCTCTTCAGCCAGGATAGCTTGATTCCAGTGGCATGGAGAGCACGGGACCCACGTCTGGACATACCCGACGGGCATGGCTATCGTCTTCGACCTCTCGGTCAGGACAATGGGCACGAGAACCAGTATAGCAGGACTGGCCTCAGGCAAGGGAGGCAGCTTGATTCTGCCTAGTCATGTAGCGTCAGCCTTTCTCGGGACTCGGGCTTACGTGTCCTTAACAAGGTGATCTTGCCGGGGTCATTGTCCGTTCATTGACTATGTGAGGGCAAGAAACAAAATGGATGCCGTAACTAAAATGGATGCCATGACTTTACAACTAAATGCCCTATTCCTCAGTGAATTCAAGCTCGTTGCGCAGCGAAATTACTGTCATGTATATAATGGATCATTTGCGGTTCATTGGTACCGAAATCGTGTCAGTACTACGATACCGAATTCACGGGTTCGGATCGCTACAGAACCTCAGACCGTCCTTTTGCCCTTACATAGGCAATAGCTTACTCTATGTCAGAGTCCATTTCTATGTTCATTAGGTCACTGATATGTTGTTGAAGCATTACTCTATCCCGTGGCGCATCTCTAAAAACAGGTGGTCTTCTTACGCATGATGAAACACAAACGCTACATAAGGCAGGACCACACTGAATGATGAGACAGCACGAAAATAAAAATACCAACGCAACACCAATGACCATTAGAACCTTCCATCCCCACGCAGATAACAGATTCCAGAACCATCCCATTAGTGACCAGTCACCTTCTTCTACATGAATAGAGTCAGAGATTTTGTGCAACTTAGAGATGGCCTTGTATACCGTTGGCGCATTATCTGGGATAAAAACACAGCAACTTGATTGGATCATCTTACATACCCCACCTCGATCTGCAAGTAACACGTCAAGGACCATACGGTTCTGTAACGTCATGAGGCGATCCGCTTGAAGCTCAGCCGTTACTAAGGGCACCCGCAGTTTCGGTAATGGTGGATTCAACTACCCGTGTTAGTTGACGTAGGTTTCTACTGTTGGCCATAGGCCCCCAGAACGGGAGGTAACCTTTGAAAAAGTCTCCTGCTTCTTGGCCAGCAGTATCTTCTTTACTGAAAACACCTCTCACAACTCTCGTTTTGTGATAGTCCGGTGCAGCAGTGTATGTCGGAGGTAATAGTTGAGCGATATAGCATGAGCCTGAGAAATCAGCGGGCAACCATGTGTATGCTCTGTCTTGACAAACAAAATAGGTACCCTTAGCAGCTAAAAATGCAGGGGAAGACTGTGACGGGAAAACGTATGTTTCGATACAGTCACTCTTCCCTAGTCGAGCTTTCGGATTCCTCCCATTTCCTTGCAAGCAGACTTGACCTTGGTGAGGTACGACCCAGATCGGAGTCGAGCTTTTACGTTTGTTCTCACCCAAAGTAATGCCATATTCCGTAACGTTCCACCCCATGTAAACTCGCAATTCATCCTTGGGAATAAACGGAGTGTTATTGACGTCTCTAACCATGTCAGTAATTCCCTTTACCAAAGCTCTGTTAGCGGAGTTATACCTAGTGGAACGCGGAGGTCGTGGGGGATAGGTCTCTAGAGCATAGGCGAACATGGTCTGAAATGCCCAGAATGATCCATTATAACTAAAGGGCAAAACTAGATAGGGAATGCCCTTATCCATGGTATGTGGTATCAAGCCACATACCCAGCAATTTGTTGTGTTTACCACTAGTTGATGTTGGTGCAAGAGCTGAATGAAAGTGTTATTTATAAACTCGGAGCGTCGAGCTTGCTCGTGTGCAGGAAAAGGATGGAAAGAATGAATAGAAACAACAGTCGGAGAAACAGAAATATGGGGAGATACTGTAGACGTAACAGGTGCAAAGATCAATTGAATACCAAAGATAATTCCGCCTACCAAAGTTATAAAAACAATCAGAAGTGTCAGGGCACATTGCATTAGGAAACATTTGCTATAAAGTATATCATACAGTTTGGTCTTGTGCACATTTATGACGTTAACCCGTCGTAGTTCAGGAAGCTCCATCTTCTACAACCGTTCGCAACGAATGGTTTGTACCTGTTAAAAACTTGCCTCTGTTTACCTTGGGAGTTCCCAAAGTAGACAGAAGAAACCGACCTTGTGTCTGGTTCCCTGCAAATTAAAACAAGGCACACGTTACGACCCTACGGTAACCCAGACGGCAAGGTGAGAGAACAGTAAAAACAAAAAGATAAAAAGCAAACTTCCTGACTGAATGGAATGCAGCAGGATCAACACAGTTTTCAAACGGAAAGGTAATTAAGTAACGTCATTACTTCATAGCATGAGAACGTAGATTATATCTGTACTTTCCAGGTCTTGTCTGGTCTTGAAATAGCTGGTCTACAGGTGCAGAAATGTTCGACTCCACAGGTGATGAATGTTCACTTGGTATAACACTCTGTTCAGGGTTTGAAAGAGCAGTTCCTACTGAGGTGTCAGAGTTTTGCGTTTCAGTTTGTTTGTCCGTTATATATTCTGCATCACTGAAAGGGATGAGCCTAGGAACAGGTTCTGTCTCGGATACACCAAATCCCTGTCTAACCCAGTTGTCGTAGGGGAGTGGGAGAGGGACACGTTTCGTATGGCTAGCGTGTACCCAGTTCTTTTTTCCAGCTAGTCGTACAGCAGTTCTCGTTGCCAGGAGCACCTGGTACGGGCCCACAAATCTTGGCTGCAGGTTTCGAGTCCGTTCGAAATTTCGGACCACCACCTGGTCTCCTGGTTTCAGCGTGTGGCCTGGACTCTCTGGTAGTTTAGGCAAGGATTCAAATACCTGTTGACGAATAAGGCTTAATTTAGTAGTCAGATCATAAAGATAATCAATCAACATTGGGTATTCAATCTGTTTGAATTCCTTTGGCCTAGGGACTCCCCAAACATTGGCAGGACGACCGAACACAATCTCATATGGGCTAAGCCCTACTCGAGAGTGTACAGTCGCTCTGGTGGATAGCAGAGCTAAAGGCAGTGCATCTGGCCAAGATAGACCAGTGGAAGCTTGAATTTTAGCAAGTTTCAGTTTCAGGGTGCCATTGTACCCTTCAACCAAACCTGCTGACTATGGGTGATTCGCACTGTGAAATTTCTGAACAATCCCCAGGCCCGCACACACACTCTTCATAACTTTCCCTACGAACTCGCTTCCATTGTCCGACCAAACAATACGTGGCATACCATACCTAGGGAAGTACTCTTTGAGGAGGATTTTGGCAGTGGACATAGCAGTGTTATCCTTTAATGGGTATGCCTCTACCCATCTTGAAAAGGCACAGACTACCACCAGGACATACTTAAGATTATTACACCTGTCCATGTGGATATAATCCAACTGAATCACTTCAAAGGGACAAGAAGGGGGAGCAAAATGACCAGTTGGGGTTGGGGTTCCCTTACCAGGATTATGCATCAAACATATCATACAATTTTTCACCACTCTTTCCGCACACTTAGTAATTCCATCATTCTTCCATACTGGAGCTAACATTTTACAGATTCCTTTCGAACTGATGTGCGCCGCTCCATGCGCCATTGTAACTACCGCAAGCACATACGCATCAGGTAACATCCAACGCTGCTGTTCAGACAGATCAATCCAACATCCACTCGAATCCAATTTACCCGTTTTCTCTCTCCATGTATTCTTCTCATTTTCAGTTGCTTCATTCTGGATTGCCTTCACACTGTCAATCGTATTCTCACACATTCCTGATTCAGCAATCCATCTCGCAGACATTGCAACGTACATCCGACTCATCATGTTCTTGGCCGTCTCTTTGGCGACCTCATCAGCAAACGCATTCCCACGGCCAACATCATCCGTAATCTTTCGATGTGCACTGCACTTCACAATCGCAACTTCATTCGGTAGGGTCAGGGATTCCAATAGATCGCTGACTAACTGTCCATGTTGGATCTTAGTCCCATGGGACGTGAGAAAACCTCTGTCTTTCCAAAGACGTCCAAAGCTATGTGCAACGCCGAAGGCGTATTGGCTATCAGTAAACAGATTCACTCTCTTTCCCTCAGCTAAAACACACGCTCTTGTCAATGCAATTAATTCTGCAGCCTGGGCAGAATTCTGACTCACTCTTGCGGTCTCCACAATTGTACTCAAAGTCGTAACTGCATACGCGGCCGTCACATCACCATTCCGTAATTTAAAACAAGACCCATCGACATATAAAATGCCGTCTGGATCTAGTAATGGAGTATCTTTTAAATCAATCCGACCTTTTGTTTCTTCCTCAGTTCTAAAACAACAGTCATGGGGCTCTGAATCACTCGACTCCTGAGTAATCGGCAACAGCGTTGCTGGATTCAGTGTGTTGCATCGCTTGATCTGAATATGACTTGCCAAAAGCGTTAGCTCATAGCCTGATAGTCTAGCACTGGTGAGGTGCTGAGTTTTCGTTCGATTCATGAGTGTATCCACAGCATGTGGAACCATGACTACTAACATGTTGTTCATGACTAGTCCAGCAGACTGTCGGATAGACACTGCAGCTGCTGCTGTGGCTCTCAAACAACTTGGCAATGCTCGGGCTACCGGATCTAATGTGGATGAGAAATACGCACAAGGCCGCTGTTTGTCACCAAATTGTTGTGTTAAAACACTCAATGCACAACCTTCCCTTTCATGGACATATAGTGTAAACGGCTTACTGTAGTCAGGAGTACCCAACACAGGAGCTGAACACAACGCATCACGTAAATCAGAGAAACTCTGTTGACATTCATCAGACCATGGCAAAGGGCTCGGACACCTTTTCCAGTCAAGGCTACCAAAGGTTTTGCCATGAGAGAAAAATTTGGGATCCATTGCCTGCAGTATGACGTAATACCTAAAAACGCACGTACTTCTCTCTGTGTGCTTGGTACAGTCATCTGTGAAATTGCTTTGATTCTCTCTGGGGTCAACCTTCTTCCCTCCTTTGACAAAAGATGACCTAAGTAGATCACTTCTTGGCAACAATATTGCAGTTTAGAAGGTGACACCTTGTGATGTAAGTCTGACAAATGACGTAATAAAGAAATTGTAGCTGTTTTGCAAGTTTCCTTGTCATCGGCAGCTAGTAAGAGATCATCTACGTATTGGATCAGAGCAACACCAGGAGGAAGTACAAGAGCATCCAATTGACTTTTTAATGCTTGGCTGTAAATTGAAGGGCTCTCACAATACCCTTGTGGAGTGCGCTTGAACCTGAAGCTGCGACCACTTAACGAAAAACCAAAAATGTCTCTACTTTCCTCTGCTATCGGAATGCTGAAGAATGCATTTTTCAAATCAATCATTGTAAACCATGTTGCCGAGGCAGGAATCAACGTCAATAATGCAGTGATATCTGGTACCACTGGAAACTGTGCAACCACAATTTTGTTAACCTCTCTGAGGTCAATCACAAATCTGTAGATTGGAGGTTTGGAAGGATCAGTGCGTTTCAAAATCGGCAGAACAGGACTATTGCAAACATTTCCTCTCGTTTCCTCTATTACATCTTTCTGTATTAAGTCTTTCACGATCAGTAAGAGCGCCTGTTCACCTTCATTGGAAATTCGATACTGTGGGATTTGTGGGAATTTAACATTCGCTTTTAGACTTACCACATAAGGGGGAATTTCCAAGAGGCCTACATCGTTAGGACCAGTTGCCCAAAGAGTATCAGGGAGAGAACGCAGCTCCGATGGGAGCTTATCCGTTGACATGTACATTGGAGAAATGACTCTCTTGCCTAATGTGAGCTGTACTCCCGAAGGAGAACAGTACAATGTCGCATGCAGGCGTTTCAACAGGTCTAAACCAAGCAGATTCTCATTACAACCAGTTGTTAGGATAAGGGGCGCTTCTAGCTCGCATGGCCCAACAGAGATAGATAAAGGATTGGACACAGGATTGTGAACAGGGGCGCCTGAGAAACCTACTGAAGTGTTCGTTAAGCCAGACAAAGGTGCGCCAGGGAGTTTCGCATGCATGATTGAACTTTTTGCCGCACCAGTATCCAACAGAAACGGTTCGACCACGCCTGATGTAACTACTGCGACATAAGGTCCACTCTGATCAACTGGAACTGATACTACTCCCTCTCTTTGCCTGTGGCTGTCCTAGTACTCGCTTCTCTGACTCTGTTCATTATGATCATAGTAATCTTCAACATGATACTGTGAAGATCTACTTGGCTGTGCAGGTTGTACATTTCGCTGATCGAAATAGTTTGATGGGCGATCGGCCTGTGGTATCATAGTACCACGTCCTCTACCTCTAGGAGCTTGCATAGGCCCAACACTACCTCTCTGAGCTGGGACACCACTGGTCTGTGCGTGCAGTACTGGACACTCGTTCTTATAATGACCCTCCTTTTTACAATAGGCACACTGATTCCATGCTAACTGTTGTCGAGGAAATCCATAATTAAATCTTTGGGACGTCCCTTGCTGAAATTGTGGCTGTTGCTGAAACTGGAGTCGCTGCTGTGAATCTGACTGATTCGAGCGAGGCGGGTAAGCCTGTTGCAATAGTACTTTGGTCTTTAAATCTTTTGTCTTCTTTTCTGACTTTTCCTTCTCTTCTTCCTCTCTATTCTCGTAATACTGAGCAGTTGCAAGTATCTGTGCTGTCGTCGACACTGCCCATGCGCTTTCGGAATCCTTTAACTTATTACTAAGCTCAGGTAGTAAATTAAACACAAACTTATCGACAAACAACCTCTGACCTCCCTCGGTACTCATATCTTGCCCACTGTGGTCTACGAACGTCTCTTCGAATCTAGTGAAAAAGTCGGAGACGCTTTCGTCCTTCTTCTGTTTGCATGCCGATAGTTTATCCCAATTTACCCGTAACGCTGGCATCAGCGTTTTCATCAGATTAATTATTCTGCCAGGTAAGTCAGCAATCAGAGGTTCAGGTTTAGCACCGCCAACTTGTTGTGCGTCTGCCGCTACAATAGCTGGCCAATCACCTCCTAGGGCGACTGGGTGGTTCTCTTGCCGAATCTTGGCCCATATAGGCTGTGGCACTACGTTGCCAAATAGCATTTCAATATCTGCCAAATTCATGATTCACGCTTGGACTGTCTGCGTCAACTCTTTATAATAACCAGCAGGATTTTTACGCGGGTCTGGCAATGCTTGTTTTACTGCTAATACTTCAGCTCGCTTCCAAGGGATGTGTATCCACACTCTCTGGAATTGTGCTGGAGCAGCTACAATATTATTAGCCCCATCAGCGGCAACTGCTTCGCGCCATATGGGCGGAACTTCCCTCATCGGATACTGACCTCGTCTTTTCCTCCTAGTAATCGGTGAACCATCATGGTCCCTTGGCATTCGAAGAGGGGAATCATCCCTATACGCTAAAATCAGTTCTATCGCTTTTCCTACTTCTGAACCTATCATCATTCCTGTGGCGAATTTCTGCTGAATATTTATCAGATCAGAGGGGACAGTATCTAAGTCATCATCATCCCATTCTTCACGCACAAGAGAACACATCACGTCAAAAACATAACGTTGAGTTGGTTCGTTCCATTGCATAAAGGTATCTAACACTCTTTGTGCATCATACTTCGCAGCTTTCGACATCCACCTAAGAGCTGTCGAATCTAACATTTCTCGTTCCTGGGGACCAGGAAGCTGGCTACGTCTCTGTATAGAGTCAGAAACGGGGGTCCCAATTAAAGACCTGTAGAGAGGAGTTAAGATGTTAGTTACAGAGTCGGTTATTTTACGACGAACGGAAAGCGGAGTCAGAATGTTTACAGGGTTCGGGAACAGGGCAGCTGAAGCAGATGATATAGTAAGGGTAGGAGTAGTAGGTAAAGCAGTTTGGGAAACGACAGGCAAAGGCGGAATAGGCGACCCAGGAAGAGGGGGCGCCGTGGGATCATTGACCACAGGAAGGACAGGAGCTGGATTCAAAGGAAGTGGAGCACCTATTCCAGGCTGACCAGCAGCTGGCTGTACAACAGGTAGTAACTGTGGTGCTGTAATACCCTGTGCATACGGTGGAGGTGAGCTCAACAGGTAAGACAACAGGGGATCCTTTTCAAGGTCCTCTATCGGCTTAGCAGGGCAAGATGGCAGTACAGGGTAACATTTATCAATTGCCAAATTATGTTTTCTATTCGCCATCTCTATTGCTTTTTCAGTCTCGTTGACATGCAGCTGCCTAGCAGACTCCATTAAAGTCAACCCTTTCTCTTTCTGTTCTTTCTTTGTTTTCCTAATTTCTCTCTGTTTGGCTTCTTTACGCCATACGCGAAAAGAATCAAACATTGCCGGCCGGGCTTTTCTCTTAAACAACTTCATTTCTAGATTGTCTAGGATTTCACTTTCGAAGCTACCATGCGGTGGCCAACTAAGGACACCATCTTTTCTGGTATAACGAACCCATACTTCATTATACGTAATAGGACCCACACCATGTTTACAATAGAGCTCATATGTAGGAGTTCCAATCGGAGGAACCGAACACGAATCCTCCAACCGGGAATCCCCGTTGCAACGTAACATGGACAAGAAACAATTGCTACCTTTAGTCATGACAAACGAAGACAAATTTTAACCAAAATGCGCAGCGAACTTAGGCCTACCAAAATGAACCAATACCAAAACAAAGATTATCCTAACAAGAGCAACCAATGATAATCTACGAATTCAAAACAAACGTATCCAAATAACCAAACTGAGCACGACCCACTTAATACTTAACTGAAATGTGGAAGACGTCACCAAGGAGAACCCGTTTACGTCTCGCCGTACTAAGGTCTGCACCTCGGGTCCAAGACAGGGCGACAGTCAAGGCAGCGGTCCTCTGTAGCCGTCTGGAAACGGGAACCCTCGTGGAAGAGATCGTCGGGCCACTTTTACGACATGCAGGGATCGATGAAGCGGGGTACCTCCCTCCGGAATCTTCACACGAAGCTCCTCGAACTTTTCAGGCTTTGGACCGGTACCGGATGACGTCGCCCCACGTTGGGCGCCAATTTGAGGTTCTGGACTTTTAAGAGTCCAGAGGTGCCAGGGAAACAACACCCGAAGACCCCTGAGTTCCACCTGTCCCGGTGCACAAAATAAACAGAGACGCGGGTTTCTCGATGGTGGCGTCAAAGACCAAGGTTTATTTACTGCAGGGACACAGAAGTCATAGGAACCACACAGAGGCAGAATCTACGAGACTGTTCAAATTGCATTAAGTGGGTCGTTTCTTAAATACACGAAAAATGTCTTGAGGCAAACATTACACGAATATTTCTCATGCCCAACCCGGTATCCCAAACAGACAATAAATATACATCAAACAATAATTAGTCGTAGGTTTTTGGTATTCGATCATGTCCCCTTGTCAGTTCTCCATTCTTTGCCCGATCCTCCCCATCATAAAAATCGTAACCTCCCCATTGTAAAAGCCCAGAAGGAGAGGAGTAGAGCCAGGTGCAAGGATTGAAAAGCAGGATAAGAGGTGTTTATGGATCATAAACGGGCATGGCTATCGTCTTCGACCTCTCGGTCAGGACAATGGGCACGAGAACCAGTATAGCAGGACTGGCCTCAGGCAAGGGAGGCAGCTTGATTCTGCCTAGTCATGTAGCGTCAGCCTTTCTCGGGACTCGGGCTTACGTGTCCTTAACAAGGTGATCTTGCCGGGGTCATTGTCCGTTCATTGACTATGTGAGGGCAAGAAACAAAATGGATGCCGTAACTAAAATGGATGCCATGACTTTACAACTAAATGCCCTATTCCTCAGTGAATTCAAGCTCGTTGCGCAGCGAAATTACTGTCATGTATATAATGGATCATTTGCGGTTCATTGGTACCGAAATCGTGTCAGTACTACGATACCGAATTCACGGGTTCGGATCGCTACAGAACCTCAGTCCCACTCGGGGTGACAAATGCAAAAACAACAGTTGATGGACAGAATGCAGAACAATGTCATACATTCATCCCAGTACAGAGATCTGGGCCTAAATTCATCATTTTTTTTCTCATCATGCCATTCCAGTTTGAATCAAGCCATATGCAAATCAGTCTTGACCCTGTGGCTCATGGGAACAGTCCAGCCCGAACTGCCAAGCCAGGTCCTCCCAATCAATGAATGTTTTAATTTGTTCTGCATTCCGTCCATCAATTGTGTGTCTTGTGTCTACAAGTATGTCATCCTCCAGAGGGAGGGATGCATAACCCTCTTCGTAATTGGCTGAGCCCCCTCATCTTCAAGATGGAGGGGACTGAGATGCATGCTTCACCTCACCTCCCCCACCTGAGGGGTGGGGTTGGCAAAGGTGGGCACACCTCCCTTCCAGGCTAGGTTTTCCTGCTAGTTCTCACGCCCAAATGGGGGTCTGAGTCGGTGGGAGCCAGTTGCTGGTAGCAGCAAAAGGCTGAGGGTAGCTAACAAAGGCAGCATACCTTTGAAGCTCCCTCTTTTTGGACCCTGCCCATCCTGGGGAGGAGGCATGACACCTCTGCCCAGGATGTGCTTTGTTTCCAGACCCAGAGGGCGGAGTGTTCTCTACCCAGGGATCCAGAAACCTGTCTGGTGGTGATAGATAGCTGATAGCTAGGCAGGAAGCACAGCAGAGATGGTCATGTTTCGGGGGCATCTCTGAGTGCATTGTGCATTAAATCCTACACTGGCATCAGTGCGGGTTTAAGTTGCTGAGAAGTTTGATACCTCAAATTCCTCAGTCTTCAGTAAAGCCATCATGGAACAGGGGAGTTTGTAATGACATACTCCCAGCCCGTGTACTCAAAATGGCTTTGCTGCACTTACAATGTCTGTGAATGGCACATACACTGTAGGGGCACAACACATGAACTACAGTGCCCTCACCTGGGGCATAGTGCAGCCTGCTAGAGGGGTGACTTGTCTATGCCACAGGCAGTGTTTGTTAGGCATGGCACCCAGGGACGGCCATCACTTTGCCTCTTTGATTTGGGGTCCCACGCTGCCACACAGGCTGCAGTGGCAGGGTGTATGTGCCAGGTGAGTAGTCTCTGTGGGTGGCATAATACATGCTGCAGTCATTAGAGGCTCTCTCTGGTCACAAGACCCTTTGGTACCAGTGGTAATTTTTACAATGGACTTATATATGGGCCAGAGATTGTGCCAGTTGTGAATGCAAAGGTACAGTTTAGGGAAGTAAAACAAGTGCTGGGGCCTTTAGTCAGCTTGGCATCAGTTGTAGGCAAAACGTTTGGGAGTAACAATGCAAAAAGGATCACCTCCCTACAGGCGATGCTTAGGGGATTTCACTTCAGCTGCCATTTTGGGGTCAGGCTAGTATTGAAATTACTTGTCAGCTATATTTGGCACATCTGACATTGTTTTTCTCCCAGGTCAAATCAAATCAATAGGTTTGGCACCAAATATCACTTTCAATAGTTTTCCAGCGCTAATGTTCGTGCACTTTCTACATGCTATGTCACTTATGCTATTGCTTAAAACCTAACCACACAATAACTGGTCTTACTTGTATGCTATTCTTGACCATTTTTTTTCTTGTCCATGGAAGGCATGTCACCTCCTCAAATATTTTGGGCAATCCAATGGAAGCCACCATTAGAGTGGTCAACAAGACACTTTTGAGGCCTATCTAAATGCTGTGAGTGGTGACACATTCACCAAGAAGAAGAAAAAAGATTTAATTATACACAATTTGTGTCCCTAAGGCAGATCCATTTAAAAATGCTGTCAATAGTGAATGCTAGGGCACAACCTACACAAGAGGAAGCTGGAGAAGCTGTATATGTGGTGGTCGAATATGCTACTGTTATTCACATACTTGACAAGCGTTTCTCATCTAGCAGAAATGTAGTCTTACAGAGGGACACGTTTCTACCAAGATCGCAACAGCATGGAGTAAGTAGATGACTTTATCTGAGCCTTGAGAACGTTAGCCATCACATGCAATTATTGTGATATGCATGATGAGATTATTCAAGACCAGTTGATTTAGGGAACATCTAGTAAGAAAGTTCAGGAATGGTTACTTTTAACTGACAAAGGGGAGCCGCTTCGCCTGATTTGCCGCGAGGATCGTTTGGAGGACTACAGTTCCCAGGGGGCCTGCTGCCATCGCCCTCACCTGGTTGCAATTTGCCATCCTGCCAGGCGCCTTTAAAGCGCCTCGCCGCTCCCGCTGTCGCGGGAGCCGCTTCGCCTGATTTGCCGCGAGGATCGTTTGGAGGACTACAGTTCCCAGGGGGCCTGCTGCCATCGCCCTCACCTGGTTGCAATTTGCCATCCTGCCAGGCGCCTTTAAAGCGCCTCGCCGCTGACGCGCAGCGGACGCGCACGGACGCCGCCGGACGAAGCCCGGACAAAGGGCGGACAGTCTGTGACAGTCCGGGACTGTCCGAGGCTGGGCTGGGCCCTACCCTGTATGTCGACCTAAGCAGCCACAGAACACTGAAGACTTCCAAGCTGGTAATTTCGTCAAAGGGTTGACTGTACAGTCGAACTATTAACTGGTGTTAATTGCCCTGGTTATTGTCTTTTGTCTTTTTGTTTGCCTTGACCATGCCTAAAAGCTTAAGGGATCCAGGGCTAACGGGGACCGGCCCTCTTGATAACTATTTAGTTAAAAAGGTCAATAAAATTAACAGTGACCGACGGGCTTCCCTGGGGAAGGATTGCCTCCAGGTGAGCCCCCAAAATCCTTTAACTAATGAGAGTTCGCTTTCGGACAAAGTTGTTTGTGTTTCCCCTCCCCTTACTCAAGCAAGCGCTATGATTACGGCCACTGCCCAGGTTCACAAGGGCCCTGTAGATCAGGATTTGGATGTGAACTCTGCAAGTGATGAGACAGTTGAGGATACATATGTTCCCAGACCAGTTAGGACCTGCAGAAGGAAACAAAGGAATAAGGGGGGGGCTTCTACCAAAGGGAAAAAAAGGGAGAACATTGGAGAAAAATCTCATATCGTGCCAGACGAGCCTTTAAACAGCAGTCCTGGTGCAACAACTACTTTACTCCCTGACCATTTTTCAAAATTGTTCAGCTCCTTTGAGGTTTTACTCGATACAAAGCTAGATCTACTTTTTCAACCTCTGGTAAGGAAACTCGATATGGTCGCTGACGAGGTAAAAAGGTTGGGAGGATTATTAACAAAACATCTTGATTGGGTTGACTGTAACAAAAAGAAGGGGCAGTGTGTAGCTGGGCACGTCAATCTGGGTAGAGTAGAAAACCCACAAACTTCTTCTCAGCCCGTTAGCTTTAATGCTAGTGTCACGCCATCATCACCTATGATTACTATAGCCTCAAACACAGCTTGCCCAATAGAAAAGGAGCGGGTTTCAGTGTCTAAAGGTGAGGCGGTAACGAAAGTTAGATCTATTAACCTCCCCCCGGCTTGCTCTCCCTACGTTGTGATCTTAGCCAATGTCCCTCCCCAGGATAGGTTGGCAGTTCCCTTGCAAGAGGAATCGCACGACTCACTTAAGCAAAAGACAGTGTCGTGGTTACATAGGAAGTGTGGGTTCCCTTTTAACATGGCGAACGATATCTTAAGTACTCGCAGGGTAAACTGGATTGGGCCTTCCAAAAAAACATCAAATGGAGATTGTGTTATAGTCAATTTTAAACACACACAACATGTGGCTACTGTTTTACTGAGAGCAGCTTCACTGCCATTAGATATTAATAGTATTCAAGTACGCCCCCTTGGATTCTTCTACTCTCAATTTCCACGGAGAGATAGTTTCCATCTGATTAGACAGAGAAACTTCATCCCAGCATCAAATTCGCTGCCTCTTTTTCACCAGGGGGCAGGTGCTCCCCACCAGGTTATGGGTGGGCTAAATATACCCACATCTAATCGCTTTGAGGCACTCTCCCTGTTAGATACGTGCGACTGACAGGAGGTTGGTATACGGGGGGGGGACGAGTCATCCTCGGTTAAGGCTCTTCACATAGAGGATCAGCCCCCCGCATTACCTACAGAGAGTCATCTGCCTGCCGATGACCGCAAGGGGGGTTCACCCAAAAACTTGATCAAACTATTAACATGGAACATTGCCGGTTTACGTGCTAAGAGTGATAATTTATTTTGGTTAAGCTTCTTGAAGGACTTTGATATCTTGGCATTTCAAGAGACCTGGGAAACAGAAAGTAATTTTTGGCTAGATGGTTTTACTTCTCACTTTGTTCCAGCTTCTAAATCAGTTTCCGGAAGGGCCTCAGGAGGCTTAGTGGTTTTGCTCTCGGTGAAATTAAAAGGAACCGTTAGCAGGATAACTTGTACATGTAACAACTTTCTTATTCTGGAATTTAAACTCCCTAATGATAGGAAGTTGTTACTGATAAATTGTTATAATTCTCAACAAGAGGTCGTGCCGAATGAACACTTGCTATGGTTGGCGAATTTTTTAAAAATGTATTCTTTGAAGCAAACCACTTTTTGTTATTATATTTTGCTTGGTGATTTTAACGTACATTTATGTAGTCATAACTGTTGTTTAACTGATACTGATGGACCTGATCTGACATCACCCCAACATTTTGAGCACTCAAGTAAGGGCGAAGCTCTGGAAAATCTTCTTATTGAAAACCAGCTGTATCAACCAGGCTTCCACGAACAAACCGTACGGGTGCCCACCTTTATTGGAAGGGACAGTAACACCATTATTGACTACATATTTCTTTCACCTGGACTTTTACAATTTGTATGTTTTTATAACGCGATTCCATCTATTTTTAGTGACCACAATCCGGTGGTAATCGAAATGTTAGATGGCCTCTCTCTCTTAAATTCCCTTGCCTCACCCATGTTGGACAATAATCTTAGGGCAAAGGATCAGGGTAGAAGGTTAAATTGGTCTAAGGTAGTTCCAGAGGATTTCTTTAACTCAATAAAGCTAGAGGCGGCCCTAGACTTGGAAATCTGTGGGGACCAACTTTCTACAGGGAAGGAAGTAATCTCCTCGTTTGAAGCCGTATGTTTCCTAGTGTCAAAGGACCTAACTAGTAAAAGTAGACCAGTACAAACTAAAGTAGTCTCCGGCTGGTTTGACCATAACTGCACTAAAGCTCATAACAATCTTAAAATTGCACTTCAGGCCAGCCCGAGGAATAAAATTTTAGTGTCGCAGTTAAGGAGCGACTATAAAGAAGCACTGTTGGTCCGGAAAAAAGAAATTAAACTTAACGCCTGGGCCGATCTTATGGACAAGGCAACTCTAAAAGACAGTGCGAAATTTTGGTCTATTATCAACACTCCTTTATTCTCTGATGTTAAAAATGGAGTGTTGGATACTAATATAACAGAGAAGGACTGGTTAAGCCACTTTAAAATTATATATGGTAGCGACTTAGATTTAGAACCCATAAATAGGCAAGATTCGGCTTCTACTTTAATTCCAGTTAATTTTTATTTAACTGAAGTTTTAAAAGCAATTGAAGACTCTGCGGGTAAGAAGGCTCCCGGACCGGATGGGGTCCCCACCGACCTGTATAAGGCAAATCCGGTTTTTTGGGCCAATATATTAACCAATGTATTTAACTCCTCGGTTATCGCAGGTTTTCCTAAATCCTGGTTCCATTCTACCATAATACCGGTGTTCAAGAAAGGCCAAAGGGCAGACCCTAAGTGCTATAGGCCCATATCCTTGATAGACTCCTCTATAAAAATCCTGGGGAAAGTCATACTTGCTAGGATAACCAAATGGGCCTCGGACAATAACATCTTGTCCGATGCTCAATATGGCTTCAGAGCTGGCCGGAGCACGGAGGATCAATGTCTGAACCTCCTATTAGTAATAGATAAATATACTAGGGTGGCCGGGGGCTCTTTTTACTTGGGCTTTATGGATTTGTCCACGGCCTTTGATCTTGTTAATAGGTCAAAGCTGTGGACAATGCTTTTGGATTTGGGACTCGACCCCCCACTTGTGTATTTCCTTTCAGAGCTCCACCAAGATTTGAATGCATCGATAAGGATGACGACGGATGGGAAGTGTACGGCCAGCTTTAAGTCTAGTAGAGGGGTACGACAGGGATGCATTCTTGCGCCCATGCTGTTCACCCTATACATAAACTCCCTGGAACAAAATCTGCTGGCCGCAACGCAGGACATCCCGCGCATGGGAGGTACCCCGATACCGGTCCTCCTATACGCGGACGATGCTGTCCTGCTGGCTAGGACTCCCCTGGCGCTGCAAAGATTGCTGGACTCGTTCGGGGACTTTATGCATAGCCTGGACTTGGTGGTTAATAACGGCAAATCTCACGCTATGTCGTTAGGCCTTGCGAAAAATAAGGTAAAGCCTTTTTATTGTAGGGGAGCCGTAATCTCAAGAGTAAAGACTTTCACCTACTTGGGAGTAGTCTTTGACGACAAGGGCTCATGGTCCCCCCAGCTCTCTATAAAGATAAACTCAATAAAAATCTCAACTGCGGCTGTACTTGGCTTTGCAAAAAGGCTGGGGGGTAAACCGACAGAGGCAATACTAACAATTTACAAAGCCAAAACAGTTTCCATTGTAAGGTACGGGGCGCCAATCTGGGGTTACATTAAACACGATGCGATCCAAACGGAAGAAAATAAATTTCTTCGCACCCTCCTCGGCCTCCCACAATCTACTGCTTCTTTCTCAGTCCATTTGGAACTCGGGTTAGGATACATAGCAGACATGATTAAATTAGCCCCATTATTGCTATGGATTAAAATTTGGCTAAACCCGAAACTTACTCTAAACCATAAAATACTAAAGGACTGTACTCGACTTGACAACATGAATAAAATTCCATGGCTGTCAAATATCGAGAGGTTATCTGCCTACATTGGGAGACCGGAAATTTTTTCTAGCCCTGACACTCTCTGTAAGGCAGATCTTGACTGGGTAAAATCCAACTTCACGAAGTTAAGGGAGGCCGAGCGGGAAGAAGTTGAACTACGTAAACCTTCCGTCAGGGGACACGTCCTGGTATCTCAATCCTCAGGGTTGTCTTTATATCTTACAGTGGTAACCCATCCCTTTCACAAATGGTTGTTGTCCAAATTCCGGTTCAACCAATTACACCTTGTACTTTGGGATGTGGCTGGCTGGCATAAGCCTGAAAATGTTGCACCTTGCAAGTGCGATGATATTTCTCCACAAGACACTACGCACTTTATGTTATTTTGCCCCTTTTTCAAACATGCCAGGAAGAGGTTTATTATTCCCTTGCTAAAGAGTAGGAATTTTACTCAGTATAAACCAGCTTTATTGTTCCTAAGCATGCTTGATTGTCCATTAATTATGTTCTGTGTCGCTAGTTTTCTGGTGGCAGCTGTTAGAGAAAGGAGGGTGAGACTAAAACCTATACAGGATGTGGAGCCTATCTGATATATGGAATTTGATTCTGTATTATTGATTGCACGTTGTTTATGGTCTTTTATGAATTTTTATTAGGACTTGTTTTTAACTGTAGATTTGTGAATCGCATGATTTTATGTATTTATTTGTGTAGTATACTTTTATGATTTTAAGTAATCGAATAAAGTGGTTTTGACTTGACTTGACTTGAACTGACAATCCTGATTTTGAATCTGATCGCCTTCACAAAGGCAATAGAAAATGCTGCTGCCTATTTTAAAGAAGTGTCTACTTCTCTTGATGCAGGTCTGTATGGTTTAATCTCAAGTCATCAATGACTACGGACCACAAAAGCATCATGAACTTAAATGACACATGAAAGAGGATTGTATGCAAGCCAAAACTGTTAGATCGTGTTTTAGATCTGGTAGCAAAAACAATTGTCAGCTAATAATTATTCTGTGATCGTCTAAAGGTGTTTTAAATGCAACAAAAAGGGCCACTTGCTTTGGTGTTTTATGGGTCATGTATGAAAATGATATCCAACATTAAGTATGGTGGCAACAGTGAGGATTATAATGATTGTTTTTGTGTATTACAGTTTTGGAGGCACAAACAATGTTCAAATTATTGAAAGTGATGTTACCAGAAACCTAGTAAGTAATGTTAAGAGTAAAGCTCCTATTTGCAACTTACATTTAAATGGCGTTATCTTTCATGTAATGGCAGATTCAGGGTCGCCATCAACTATCATTGTGCCACAGTTCTCAAAGTTCATCCACTAGAATTAAGACTTTCAAGTGTGAAAATGTTTGCTTATTGGGGAGCAAAGACTGAGGTTGAAGGTGAATTTGATGGATGTCTTGTGTTTGGGGAACGGAGGGCTATGTCCGTGGTGTATGTAGCCAAATATAGATCATATTTTTTGGGGTGGGACGATCAATGTGACTAAACATAATCTTAAACTGCAATCATCTGGATGGAGTCCTATCCAGAGCACAGTTAAACCCAGGCAAGTGTGAATATGTTATGAGTGTGTCGGTTGATGACCACTGGTTACAAAAATTTCCTGAAGTATTTCATTTCGGAAAATTGCGTGGATTTCTGCACAAAATTGTGTTGAAAGATAATTCTAAACCTGGTGTTCAGAAAGTATTGGAAATGTCAAGTAATGCTATTACAGAGAAAATCTGGAGGGTTGCATTTGCGCAGGGTTAGGTTTGGTTGGCCTAATGTGAAAGATGTTAGTTAAGAATTTGTACCTTACCTGCATGTTGCATCAGAGTTCACGTGTGGAAAGTCTAGTGTGTCAGATTGAAAAATGTGTAGTTCCCATGAATTTAAGGCAACAGGTGTTGTATATAGCAAATGAGGGGCATTTAGGTATCCGAGCTATGGTGGATGGGTGGGAGAAGATTTATTGTGGCCTTGAGTCAACAAGTCTGTTGTATGTTGTGTGTGTTATTGCAAAAGTTGTGTAGTGATTGATAAAAGTCAAGTTGCTAAATGATCTTTGGTAATTGCCATTGAGATAGACGTGTTTCAAGCTGAGGTTGGAAATTACTGGTCCTTTTAAGGTCCCGGGTGAGCTTCCTAAATATGCATTGGTATTAACTGACTTCGTGTCCGAGTGGCCTGAAGTGATCTTTGTGAACAATTTAGAGACTTGCACTTTTCTACAGAATTTGTCCACTAGGGAGTGCTATCCCAGTGAATTAATGACTAGCAATGGGACGCTATTGGCTTCTGAAGAAATAGAGAAAATTCTTCCTGAGAATGACATTAATCATGTTCTCACTTCATTGTACCATCTCAGAAGTAACGGTTTTGTGGAATGCTGTAACCGTATTGATCCAGTGCAAGACCGGGTAACGGGGAACAACCTGTACCAATACCCTCCCTGCGTCGCAGACCCGACGTCACACTAACTCATTCACACATGCAGTCATTGGCGGGGCCCATAACACCAACACTCGCGCTCTACTTCCACACTGGTCTGTATACACAGGAGGGATGAGTAATCCAAACATTGGGGAGGGGAACACCTTATAACCTATAGGGAGGGAAAGCTATTTACAAAATATACATTAACGCCCTTCGCCTACAGATCCTTAATCCTTAAACATCAAGGCACTTCTCCCACTTGGTCGAACGGACCAATTTAGTTGGATTGGTTGATGGTGATTTAGAACCAGCTAAAACACATTTTAAGACTTCAGAATTTATCTCTTAAATGAAAAACTGACAACTCATGATTTCTTGTTAATCAATAATTGTTTATATAAAATTTTATAATGATTTATATTTGCATTTGTCACGTTAAAGTTTAGAAAATTTATATAAAAATTTGAGTAAATCGCGGAACATCATATTTACCTAATCTGGCTATTTGGAGTCCTCTAATTCATTGGCTCTGCATAATTTTGTTGTAAATTGTCCGAAAACAGGCCAAAGCTCAAAAGTTCTGTGCTCAGCACATTACAGTCCCAAAGATCGGAAAAGGACCAGAGACGTGCAAGCATCTATCATTGCCCGTAGATTTAGGATAAGTTCACAGTCATCAGTTGATCGGGCAGCATCCAGACCCTCAAAGATTCAGGAAACGCCTTTCAACGCAAAGCGACGTGACGCAAAAAGCAAAGCGAAGAGTCCGAATATTCCTCTCTATTCTACTACCCTTTTATAATACAATGAAGTAAAGAAGATACAATTTAGAGTTTTTAGAACAGTCGTGATTGGCTGGTTGAGATCGTCCAATGCAAGTTTACGGTTCTCAGTACAGTTCGAGGGGTGAGGTCATTAGTTAGTCCAATAGTCGGCTTGTTCTGGTTTTATTGTAAGGTTGATTGTTCTCCTATCTTGGCAGACCTCCCGTTTTCTGGCCTTGTCTGGGTACATGGTGAACAAAGGTCGTGACGAGGTTTAGGAGATTTCTCGCACATGCGTAGCTCACTCCGCGCCTCATGGAACAGTGGCCACTTTGTCGTGTAGTGCCAGCGGCCATCTTTGATTTAGGCCCAAATGCCAACTTAAGCGAAACAAACACAAAAGAGTAATTAATGCATGGAAATGGTGATCCTAATGTTAACCCCTTGCTAATCCCTCTGTGTGCTTGTATTTATCTAGCATATAGCGACATTTAGAGCAATTATAGTCACCCTTTCGGTCCTCCTCGTCGGCAACATATCAAAAGCAACATATATCATGCAGTATTCTATTACCACCTATACTATTATTAATATGCGTACAGATTTTAGTTATAAATGTTACTTAGCCATGCAAAATGCAAATCCCACGTGTAATTCAAATATTAATAGTGTTGATTAATATACTTGTGTAGTAATCAAAGTGACACAGAGAAGGTGAAGATCAACTGTCACTTTATTCCAAGCCATCCGCTCTCTGGCAAGCAGGATGTCAACATTCTAAGGTGAGCTCCGGGAGATACCAAGGTAAGGGGGAAGGAGGGGGTGGACGGAAGGTACCAAGGTGGGTGAAAAAGGGGAAGATACAACACATCTCCTTACCCAATATTACAGGATTGCCAAAACACAAGGAGGAACATTACCTAGCTACCCTGTCCCCGCTCCAAACTTGACCATCCTCCAACTCCACTACATTTTTCCCCATACCTTTGACCTTCTGTGGAAGGAAACATTTACTCTGTCCCATTTTTACCCTTGTGGGTTTCTTTATCAACACAGCATCATTAACCATAGGTTTTAAATCCTTCACACCATGTTTCTTATCATACCACCCTTTGTAGCGGGATTGATGTTGCTGCACATTAATCTGACTTTCTGACCTGTCATAGACAACAGACTTACCCCCCTCTAGCCAGAGAGGGTACATCTTGGTGCCCGGTTCTCTCCCTCTTAAAATCACAAAAGGAGAGATACCCGTTACAAGGTTGGGTGCCGTGTGGTAAGCCCACAAACAGTCTTTCA
Organism: Triturus cristatus; assembly: GCF_964204655.1. NCBI lineage: Eukaryota > Metazoa > Chordata > Amphibia > Caudata > Salamandridae > Triturus > Triturus cristatus. Next base: position 438,838,830 of record NC_140590.1, read on the forward strand.
GTGAATCGTCTACGTTGAACCCATTGGACATTGCCAGTTGAATATGTTCCTTAATCATACGGTTCATCCTCTCTACTAACCCATTAGCTTTAGGACAGTAAAGGGCCATTTTCTCATGCTTGATGTTATGGATCTTTAAGAAAGTCATCATTTCATCTGATGTGAATTGCACCCCATTGTCAGTTACTAAAATCGATGGAATTCCTTCAAATGAAAATACAGATTTCAAGAAGGCAACGAGGTTCTTGGTCGTAGTGGAAGGGGTGAATTTGACATTGACCCAATGGGAGGTGTAGTCCACCAGAACAAACATGAACCTTCTCTGTGGACCTAAGGCATCCATGGGGCCAATTATGTCCATGGCCAGTTTAGTCCACGGAATGACTGGTACCTCCACTGGGGAAAGTGGGACCTTATGTAAGGACTTGGTTTTGTCACTCTTGGCACAATTATAGCAGTCCTTTACCTTTAATTCAACTCTAGAATCCATCTTGGGGAACCAAAAGCTGTTCCTCACTTTACTTTTGGTGAGGCTTCTCCCTAAGTGGCCTTCGTGGGCAAGGTCTATTATTTTGTCTCTTAAGGTCTCTGGTGGCACAATTTTGGAATTGCGGTAGATTTTGTTTTCATGAATGGTAAGCTCATTCCTAACTTCCCAGAATTCCTTTAACCCTTCCACGACATCCCCGCATTTATCTGGCCAACCATTTATGATTAGACTTTTAAGTGCCTCCATTTTGGAATCCTTCTTCATTTCGACATTCCATTCCTCTTTGGAGAAGGAAGGCAGATGGATCGAAAGAATGGGAGTATCCAAGGGGTCATCCTCAATGTTGACTGCTAAAGGAGACCTGGACAAATAGTCTGCAAGAACGTTATCATTGCCCGGCAAGTACTCAATTCTGAAGCTAAATTGCTCCAGCGCTAAAACCCATTTGGCTATTCTTGGGGATTCACAGAGTGATTTTCTGGATGAAAAGATGTGCGTTAGGGGTTTGTGGTCCGTGCGGACTGTAAATTTACTGCCCCAAAGGAAAAACTTGAAATGATTAATGGCCCAGTAGCAGGCCAATGCCTCCCTCTCAATTACGGAATAATTCCGTTCAGGTAGACTTAAGGTACGGGAGGCAATGGCAATGATAGTTTCTCCCCCCTCCCCTTTCTGAGATAGGGTGGCCCCAAGACCTTTGTTGGAGGCATCCGTGCATAAGATGGTTCTCTTCCTATGGTCAAAAGGCCCCAGGGCACGTGAGCCAATTATTTCTTTTTTTAAGTCAGTTACAGAATCAGAATGTATCTCTTCCCATTTGAATTCACTTTTCTTTTTTAACAGTTCCCGTAAAGACTCACATTTTTCTGAAAACCTGGGGATGAACTTGGCCATATACTCCACCAACCCTAAAAAGGATTTAAGCTCCTCCTTATTCGTGGGGAAAGGAGCGTTTTCCACTGCTTGAACTAAGCTCAGTTTAGGCTTTATCCCCTCAAAAGAAAGATTATGTCCCAGATAATCTACCTCCATGACTTTGATCTTACATTTTTCCTTTTTGACAGTTAACCCTGCATTCGACAGCCTGGAACATACCTTCCTGAATATGGCGTCATGCTCCTCTTCATCGGCACTGTAAACCAAAACATCATCTTGAAAACACATGCTGTTAGGAATTCCCTCCAGTACCCTTTGCATCATTTTTTGGAAGACAGCAGCCGACGATGCAAGGCCAAAGGGCATCCTTCTAAACATGTAAGTGCCAAACGGTGTTGTAAATGCTGTCAGTGGCCTAGAATCCGGGTGGAGATCTACTTGGTAATATGCCATTGAGAGGTCTATGACAGAAAAAAACTTGGCCTTACCCATGGTGCTCAGCATTTCATTGATGTTAGGAAGAGGAAAACGTTCAATCCAAATGTTTTCATTAAGGCTGCGTAAGTCAATGCAAAGGCGAATGCCCTGTCCATTGGCTTTGGAAGTTATGACGATGGGAGACACCCACTCTGAAGCGTCAATAGGGTGAATGACACCTAAATGGCAGAGTTTGTCAAGTTCATCTTTCAGAGGTTGTCTTAAAAGTAAAGGAACTTGGCGAGTCTTATGTACGACAGGTTTCGCCCCTTGTCTGATCTTTATTTTATGCTGGTAGTGTTTCAACAACCCCAGATCATTAAAGAAAAGGTGAGGAAATTCGTCACAGAGGGGTGACTCCCCCGTAGCTTCTTTGACCAAATTGACCTGTTCCCTACCATTAGGATCAAGAATTATACCCAGTTCTCTCTGGTGGCGCCACCCTAGGAGATTTGAACCCGAGCTGACAAGGTAAACCTTACCCACAGTGGATCTCCCTTTGAAATTAATTTGTGTCTCCACCATGCCCTCCAACGGAATGGTGTCTTTGGTATACCCATGGGGTGTGATGTCAGGTTTAGAAATCAGCATACCTGGATCCCGTTTGATTTTCCTGTAATCTTCCATATTTAACAGGGTGAAAGGAGAGCAGGAGTCTGCGAACATTTCAATATATTTGTTGTTGATTGAAATACTGTATTTGGGGTATTCAAAGAAATTACAGCCACATGAACTCTTTACTTGGAACACAAATCTAAGCTGATCATCGCTAGTTTCATTGATAGCTTTGACTTGGCTGCTATCGCTGTCCCTGCACACTCTAGCTAAATGTCCTCTTCTGTTACATTTCTTACAGTGAGCATTGCGAGCTGTGCAAATAGGATTGTTAGCTAAGTGATTGCTGCTCCCACATCTATAGCATTTGAGGTCAGAGTGTTCTCTTGTAAACTTACTGGATGACTCACCCTTACTTCTGACTTTCGATACATTCCTATTAGGAGCATCTACCTGAACTGCTGCAACCACTTCTTCAGATACTTTTATTTCCTTCATACACTTTGCCGTATGTTCAATAGACTGAGCAATAGAAACAGCTTCTTCCAACGATGGGTTTTTTGACAACAACTTCTCTTGGATCTTGCTATTGCTTGTGCATCTGACCAATTGGTCACGAATTAAGGAGTCATTAAAATCCCCAAAATCACACCTTTGAGTAAGACCTCTCAAATTGGCAATGTAGTTTTTTACCGATTCATTCTTCCCTTGTGATCTACTGAAAAACTTATGGCGTTCTAAAACCACATTTATCTTATCTCCAAAGTGATTACCTAACTTCAGCATGGTAATATCATACACATCTAGTTCATCTTCTTCATCCAACTCAGGTTCTGGGAGAGTCTCATATACTTTGCGACCATGTACCCCAATGTTGTGTAAGAGAATATGCTGCTTCCGTAAGGCAGAAAATCTTTCTCCGCCCATGGCAATCAAATAGGACTCAAAAAGCTTTGTCCATTCCTTCCAGTGGATATCAGGATCGCCACATTCATTAAGGAATGAAGGGGGTTGACATATTCCCTGAGTACCTATACTGGAGGAATAAGAAAATACAGATTATGTAACAAGGAGTTGAGCTGAAAGAAAGGAGTAAGTCTGGTCAACTGGTAATAGCGGAATATGCCTTGAAAGTTAGATACTTGCAGGCAGAACTCAGCGTGAAGTTAATTATAATATCCCCGCGGTACCAGGATCAGAAATCCTTAGAAGTAACTGTGGCCGGATGCAGGCAGAATTCAGCGTGAATTAGCTACAAGGATCTTCCCCCCAAATTCCTTGAATATCTGCAAATAACGCTCTGACCAACTGACAAGTCTCAGAGGAATCTCTGTAATGCCCAACCAGGACTGTAGGCAAGGTAAAGTATATATAAGTAACAGCGCAGTACTGTGTGGCAAACAACTCAGCTGGACCGGAAAGAAGAGTGTTCTCTTACGCCAACCTTTTTGTCACTACTTTCTGACTGAAAACATGCCACCGCAACGAAGGATACTTGATGAAACCACAGCTGGACGTACCTCAGAAACACCAGGTTTAGGTCTCGGCTTGCTGATTTCTCCGGAAGATTGCTGCAGCAATACCGCCCCGAGGAGGACGAGGGCCGGCGTCCGCAGCTAAGGCTGAATCAGGAAATGCCTTCCGGAACCATGCATGGAGCAACAGGACCCCGCGGAGCACACCACAAGCTCTCCACCCGCTTGTGGGCGTGAGGAGGCGTGGACAGGCGCGTCTTCAGTCAGGACCCCGGAAGCCGTCAGTAATCTGGGAGTCTCGCTGAGGAACTGCCACTGAGAGGATGTGCGTCCGGAAAGAGGACCTTGCTTGCGGAAAGTATGGAGCCACGATGATGAGGAGCCCTGGAATCAGCCACAGCGTTACTTTGAACAACAAGTTCCATGTGCGACTTGAAGACTTGTAGCGCACCTGTTGCCACCAACGCCTAGGCTGTCACACGTCCGACTCGCTGAGGAACAGCCGCCGAGAGGATGTGTCCGGAAAGAGGATCTTGCTGGCGAAAAGTATGAAGCCGCGATGATGAGGAGCTCTGTAATCAGCCACAGCGTAATTTACAAAAATTTCAATGTGCGACTAGAAGGCTTGTAGCGCACCATTGACCGCCAACGCCTGGGCTGTCACACGTCACCCTCCGAATGGCAGGAACTTGGAGAACGCACAGCTGATCCAACACAATTTGAGAGCTACACAAAGGGGAAATGGCTTGTCCTGCCCCCCTCACAGGATCGTCGCCAGTGTAGTAATCAAAGTGACACAGAGAAGGTGAAGATCAACTGTCACTTTATTCCAAGCCATCCGCTCTCTGGCAAGCAGGATGTCAACATTCTAAGGTGAGCTCTGGGAGATACCAAGGTAAGGGGGAAGGAGGGGGTGGACGGAAGGTACCAAGGTGGGAGAAAAAGGGGAAGATACAACAACATGCAAACGCGTTTAATAATATTATAGTTAATAGATTATATAATTAGTATTTTTCATGCAGAATAGAGGAGGTATACAAAACTTTGCACTACCTGCTCCATCAATCCCCTCTTTGGTGATTTTATCACCACACTATTAAAATTATGTATCAATTTGTCATGAAAATCTAAATGAATTCTTTAGATTAGTTCACATTTCTGTTTCCCCAATTTCTTCTCTTCTTGCTGTTTTATACATACTATCTTTCATCTCTTCTTATTCTATTTCTTCAAATTACCTCTCTTGTCTCTTATTCTGTCTTCTTTTCAAATTTTCTCTTTTTAACTTTTTCTGTATTTTCTTTCTTTTATAACATAAGCATCCTAGTCTTAAAATTAATAATGGAAAAATCACACACGTTAATGGAAATAGGATCCTACCTATACTATTGTTAATATGCATACAGATTTTAGTTAAAAAATGTTACTTAGCCATGCAAAATGCAAATCCCACGTGTAATTCAAATATTAATAATGTTGATTAATATACATGCAAACTCGTTTAATGATATTATAGTTAATAGATTATATAATTAGTATTTTTCATGCAGAATAGAGGAGGTATACAAAATGTTGCACTACCTGCTCCATCAGTACTTTAAAGGATTAACTGGAGCTTGATATGTCTAACAATCTAAACTGGAAGGTCGCCATAAGGAATATGAAGTGGCTAATGTGTACCACTTCCAATGAAACTATGGGTGTCACACATCTTGTATTGTTTAGAGGACGTGTTCCCAGGTACAAATTGAACAGGGATCGGATGAGGTATTGAGTTATCAATCCTTCTCATTTAAGGAACATAGCTAACGTCCGGAGGAAGGTCCAAGTCGCTTATCGAAGCAATTCCATTGGCAACAAGGGGGATGTGGAGGAAGAGAGATGTGCCAGAGTGAAAAAAAACCTGTGACATGGTGAAGGGAGAATCTAGGTATTTTTCCCCTGTGCAAGTTGTGCGAGTGATGTCTCATGTGGTACGTACATGTAACGGACGCGTCTGCAATAAAGACTGGATTGTGTTGGTCCCTTCTGACAAATTTGACTTGGTAAAGATGTGAATGGGAACCACTGATTCTGTGGGTAACAGTGCAGGTCCTGGTTCCAAGGAAGCTCCTCGTCCAACACGTTTTTCATTGTCAAGGATTTTGCCTCACAGATTTAAATAACATGTTGTTGAGTTGTATTTTGGGTTTTTTAAATTAAAGAGGGGGGATATGTTAAGACTACCCCATACCGAGGTCTCTGGAATGTGGGATGCAGTGTGTTCTAGTTCCGTTGGGAACTTTACAGAAAATGTTTCAAACCAATATTGAAAATTGGTAAACATCATTTTATTCTCAGCAGTAGAAATATAGATAACAAGGCCTGCCTATTGTACCTTTATTTCAAATAACTAGCGTTCACGTCATGAGTTTATTTAAGAAAGCTCCTTTATTGCTAGTCCTCTTTATTTGATGATAAGCGTTATTCATTTTTACAGAACGCGGACGTGCCTTACCCATTCTCGTCGTTTCTCCTAGATAGTACACTTTCATGAACAGAGATTCAAATAGGCGTTTGTTTAAAGCAGTCATGTGTATCTTCCAACATGAGCAGCAACACCTGACACGTGCAATTAATCCTCAACGTCAAAAAAAATTCTTCAGTGTAAGCACATCTTAATTTAGCTAGCTTTATATGCAGGCCAACTGGACATATCTACTTTTCCTCATAATTGTGATTTTACTACACTTAAAACATAATCCAAAAGCTGCTGCATAATTTCCATTTTTCAACTAAAAATAACACCTGATGCTATAGTAAAACATTTAGCCAGAAGGCATTAATGTTTGTTAAAATGTAAAAATAGTTCAATGTTGCCATATAATGTGCTGCATTGTTCTGCATAATTTGCATTTACTTGCTGCATAATTTACTCAACCCTGATACATAAGGTAGGCCTCCTTTGAAGCATAATTACAGCGGCCCTGTGTGTAAAGGAGTAACAACCATGAGTTTAAAACAGTCCATGTTTCTCTAATTTTAGTGAAATAACCTCTGTCGTCATATGAACATTATTGATTGCAAATATGATACAGAATTATAATCCAGAAATGTTTTCATCAATACATTAAATCGGACCATGAGCTAGATTTGGTGATCTTTTCTTTAGTTAACATTTGCATTAAGGAGGGCCCACCACCATTCAACATTGGGTAAAAGCAATTTGTTGGGCATCTAAGAGTGTTTTACATTGGGTGTAGATCGGTAAAATGGTTCAAAATGTATAAGAGGAGTAAACACTTTTCGGTTGCCCTTAAAATGAGGTTTCCTATACAAATATATGCTCCGCTGATCACTCCAAAGCAGCTGAACACGGAGGCCGTTCAAACATTTGGTGCCTTTTCTTGATTTGGTCAAAATCCATTCTGTGGATTTGGAGATATAAGACAAATGTCCAGTGTGTATGTCAGATTATGTGTAGCAAACTGCGGACCGTGCTGTTATAATCTATTGCTGTTGTGGTGCATCTTCCTTATTAATATTCTGTCCCTTGCTGCTCAGCCATGGGTGATGTCACTTGGAATGTTGAGTGTGTGGGACTGGAGGGGTTGGCAGTTGGAAGAGATGGGCTGAGCAGCAGGGAGGCTGCTCCTGGTGGGGCTCTACAAGAGATCTTATGAGCTTATAAATGGTCTTTGTAACTTGATGAATAAACCTACGACTTGTTCTAAGCGGCCTGTCTACGAGACATCCTTCATTATTACACTGGCGACGATTTGGAAGGACTTACGCGTGTGCTACTTCAAAGGATAATGGTTTCTGGAATCTAAAGGAAGGATTTACAAGTAAAACTTCAAGAGAACTTTCAAGCTGGTTTTTGAGAAACCTGGTGTTGCTGTTGAAAACTGTACTGAAACTGTGAGTAAAGAAATTTAACTTGCTGTGTATTTTCAAGAAGCTGACACTTAAGAGCCCCACCAGTGACCACTCCATCGGTCGCCCTAATAAGTGAGTGCCAGTTCGTTTTGAAACTCTACATGTTGAGGAGGGTTGGTTGTGAATACCCTTTCACCTTCTTTTAATATTCAGCGAAAAGTTACTGTGGAAATTGCTGACATCCAATTATTTTGGAAGAGTTGCTTTGCCCCAGCTATCTGTTTTGTGAGAGGCGATGAACACCCGAGATCAACTGTTTTGAAGTGAATATTAATGTTGTGAAAAAAAGGAGCGACGCGATCTAAAAGAAATTGGCACGAAAAACGAACTTTAGTGCAAGTCTGACTTCCCTGTTGACAATGCTTGTGGCACGTTTGTATTTGTGAGGCACTGATTGACAAAGAAGAAATTGAACTTTAAGACTTTGTCCGTTCGACAACTGCCGTTTTGCAGTATAAAACACTGAGGCGCGAGTTACAATCAGCGCGCGCAGCCTTACCTGATTTTGCTTGTCCTGCGATTTTCCAGTGTTCTCTCTGACGCTCCAGGCTGCTCGCGGGATGTACCTGCTTCAGGACGCCTGCATGCACGGGCGCGCTGTGAGCCATCCGGCCCAGCGTCATTTTTGTGCCGCCATCTTAGGGTTGCCTACATTGTGTAGTTGGTTCCTCCTTGCGTGTGGGATCGTCGTGGGATCAGCGTGCAATCGTCTGTGGCCAACCATGGTGGGAATGAATTTTCTTCACGTTGTGGATCTACGTTGTGGTTGAGGCACATGCGCGTTGGTGTGCAAAACCTCTTCTCTGCTAATTCACTTCGTCGTGTGGGGCTGAAGAGGGTGTCTCGTTGGAACTGCTGAGCTGCATTTTTGGATCCTGGTTTATTCGTGACTCCACGTTGAATCTTGCTCTTTGTCATGATCATCTCATTGCTTATTGAGGTACTGTTTTCTCGTGGGTGTCAGAGATATACTCACTTCTGGCTTTACAAAGTTGCTGGAGGGCAGTTGTTTCAAGTACTTTCTTATGTTTATGCTTTGTGTGGGGAGGTACACAGTGCACAGTTGAGGAGCAGTTCTTAACACTGACTGGGGTGAACTTGTTGCGTACCAGCGAATTGGAGGGCGGCAGTTACATGCAACCCTTGAAAGAGTTTTCTTTTCATGTCAAGACCTCGGGTGAGAGTTCGCTCACCGGTGTTCGCTATATCTTTTCTTGCTTTTGTGTTCATTGTTTTTTTTTTCTCTCTTTTAGCAGTGTTAATACTTATTTTATGCTCAAAATGTTTAACCCCTTGCATGCCCGCCCCTTTCCCCGCCCAGTGCCGCGCCTTCCATTAGCGGGCGGAGTTCATGACGAGCTGGACTCGTCATGGGCACAGCGCCACCGCAGCCCATGACGAGTCCAGCTCGTCATGGGCACTGAAGGGGTTAATGTGCAATCTTATTTTGGTGTTTCTAAGGGAGGTTATAGGAAGGCGTTTTCCCCTATTACGGTGATTTGAATTTTGGAGTGTCATAGGGATTTCCCTATTACAGTGTTTGGTGAGTTTTTGGGAGGTATTTTCCCCTATAGGGTGACATTGTTCCCCTATTTCTGTGATTTGCGTTTTGGAGTATCATAGGGAGGTTCCCTATTACAGAGTCTTTGGGAGGTGTTTTTCCCCTATAGGGAGGTGTTTTTCCCCCTATTACTGTATTTGGAATTTTGGAGTATCATAGGGAAAGTTTTTTTTCCCTATTACAGTGTTCGCAGAGTCTTTGGGAGGTGTTTTTCCCCTATAGGGAGGTGTTTTTCCCCTATTACAGTATTTAGAATTTTGGAGTATCATAGGGAAAGTTTTTTTTTCCTATTACAGTGTTCGGAGAGTCTTTGGGAGGTGTTTTTCCCCTATAGGGAGGTGTTTTTCCCCTATTACAGTGTTTGGAATTTTGGAGTATCATAGGGAAAGGTTTTTCCCTATTACAGTGTTCAAGGAGTCTTTGGGAGGTGTCTTCCCCTATAAGGAGGTGTTTTCCCCTATTGCAGTCTAAGGGAGGTGTATTCCCCTATAGGGTGGTGTGTTTACCCTATTACTTTTAATTTGTTGGTAGTGTGTACCCATCTAATTAGTTTCCCTAGGGAGGAGGATGGGGTTCATTATTCTTTTGTTAGATATTTTCTTGCGAGTATTTGCTGATTTGATGTATATTTACTTGCATAATGTATTTTATTATTGATTCCTGTTTATGTAAGTGATGGTATTTTGGTGATATCTTGAGTTTTTGCATTTATATTTTTATGCTTTGTTTTCGTAAGGAAGGGAGATGTGTTATAATCTATTGCTGTTGTGGTGCATCTTCCTTATTAATATTCTGTCCCTTGCTGCTCAGCCATGGGTGATGTCACTTGGAATGTTGAGTGTGTGGGACTGGAGGAGTTGGCAGTTGGAAGAGATGGGCTGAGCAGCAGGGAGGCTGCTCCTGGTGGGGCTCTACAAGAGATCTTATGAGCTTATATATGGTCTTTGTAACTTGATGAATAAACCTACAACTTGTTCTAAGCGGCCTGTCTACGAGACATCCTTCATTATTACACGTGCCTTTGCAGAATTCAAATGCTCTTTGTCACTGAAATCGCAACCCTGTAGAAAAAATACAAACTACATGAAATATAACAAACAGCGGATACAATTTGGAGTACACACTCTCTTGACTTCTGGCTACATATTACCCACTCAGGAATATAAAACCACACTCTTGTCGATACATTTATTTTCCCTATTGCCGTCAGTGGTGGGGCAGGGCAGGGCTACCCAGAGCAGGGGAGGAGTGGTGTGCACTTTCAGAGTGTGCATGAACTGTTTGGCCAGCCCTCTTGCATTACACAGCCTGGTCAGGAACATTTACTGGCCTCCTGTTCCAGTCTAAGCGACAATCCACGATGCTCAGACCAATCACAACGCTACATTGCAGCGTTGTGATTGGCTCAGGCTGGCCGGGACAGAAAGACTAAGAGGACAAGGACGAAGATGGAGGACGGAGGAGAGGCAGCGGCCGGCTGTTAAAGGTAAGTCTTTTTTTATTGTATTCTTCCCCCTTCACCACCAGCGAGACCACCCCCATCCGGTAGCAGCCGCCACTGTATACACACTTATGACTATACATACACTCTGGACTATATTCACACTCCTCACTATAAAGCCATTCTTTGCTACAGACTCCAACTATGTTTTTTCACTTTATTGTCTAATTATATACTTATGTAACAATCAGGGGAAGGGAAAAAGAAGAGGCTGTGATCCATTCGGCTTCCAGCAATCTACTAATAATCAACTGGCCACTTCCCATGCGGCAACTGTTCTGTATGTCACCTCACAGAAACCACCAAAACCATCGAACTACTGCCACAAATGACCTGGACATTAAGACAACACACAAATTGTAATACGAGTCATGCGATCTATATGATTACTTGCCCGTGTAATCTCAGATATATCGGGATGACTTGTCGCAAAGTCAAACAGAGAATCTGCGAACACAGGAGCAACGTAAAATGCAGACGAGGAACAACCAAAATGAGCAGTCATTTCATTGATCACCCACACACAGTGAACGATCTCAAATGGTTAATACTCAAAACCCTCACCTCCAGAACATCCAATGCAGAAAAATTACTTTTCGAAAAGGAACAAAGATGGGTTCACCGCTTGAAGACCAACTTACAAGGACTAAACGATGATATCCCTTGGTTAAGCGTCTAGTTGAGTATTTGCCTGCCAATACATACAGACATGCCATTAGAATATACATTTTTATATTCTTATATTTTTCCACACGTCGACAAAGGAATCATTAGTATTGCGAGGCGCCAATACCTGTGCAAACCATGCTTTTGTTCTCTGAAACTAACACTGCCTCTCTGTCATATATTATCCATTACCTATACTTGAAATGCACTTTACTTGAAACTCGTGGTAAATCAATATCAACCACCATCTCAATAAAGTTCTTCAAAGAGACCGATAGTCCTTCCTCCATGGCACTCATTTCAGCATTTAATCCCGCCTCCTGGGTACGTCCCGTAAACAGGAAATCAGTGTCAGCACAAGTCGTGACTGCACCAGAGCCGCGGTACGAGGAGCGCCATGGAAGACACGTAACGTTATCGAGCACCTTGCCATGCTCTACATTGTTTGTACTTGTTCTTTTCTTTCAACAGCAATATCGCTGCCTTTTCCGCCCCACGGAGTTCTAAATCGGAACCCCCGAGGTATTTCATCACTTACGCATGCGCAGTGCAGCGACTTCGTGTTTGCCTCGTTCTTTGTTTTCTGTTTTCTGTTTAATGTCTATTGCTATTGGTTTATGGCTCAATGTATGCATTTAACTTAGTTTTCTGACACTACTAGAGGTTTACACCTCTTCGTATGTAGCATTATGTTATATTGACACTGAACAGAGACAGCTCTCCCTCGACTCCGTCATATTTACGTTTTATGACGTCCTGGGCATAACCTCATGATCATCTAAGAGCTACATCTAACATTCCTTACAAATACTAATTCCACAATAATATATGTGCTATGCCTATTGCTAATGGTTTATGGCTCATTGTATGCATTTAACCTAGTTTTCTGACACGACTAGAGGTTTCTACCTCTTCGTGTATAGCATTATGTTATATTGACACTGAACGGCGACAGCTCTCCCTCGACTCCGTCATATTTACGTTTTATGACGTCCTGGGCATAACCTCATGATCATCTAAGAGCTACATCTAACATTCCTTACAAATACTAATTCCACAATAATATATGTGCTATGCCTATTGCTAATGGTTCATGGCTCATTGTATGCATTTAACCTAGTTTTCTGACACGACTAGAGGTTTCTACCTCTTCGTGTATAGCATTATGTTATATTGACACTGAACGGCGACAGCTCTCCCTCGACTCCGTCATATTTACGTTTTATGACGTCCTGGGCATAACCTCACGATCATTTAAGGGCTACATTTAACATTCCTTACGAATACTAATTTCACAACAATAAATGTGCTCTCACTATGTTCCTACTAATAACATTATCTGTGCTAACTTTTAAACTTTTTTAATCACGTCTACCATATAGACGGTTCGAATCTCCACTTGCCTATGAAAGATGTATACCAATATGTATCCAAAGATTTGCCATTTATAATTGCTTTTGTATTATGATTGCAGCTAGACACTGGATAAAACCATACTAACTTAGGACGTATGTGTCTGCCTTTCCTCCTCCCTCACTATACATAGGTATTAACCCTACTGAAGTCCTAGCGATTAACTTAAGAACTTCCAACAGATATTGGACATCATCCATTTTCACTTCACCTGAGGTCCTGAAGAAAGCCCCCCGACCCCTTTCGGGCACTCTAGGGGCTGAAACATGTCGACCGATCACTCAGACTATTAACTGCAGCGGATACATCACCTATCCTTCCTGCAACTAACTGTTTTTTAAAATTCTTTCCCTGCACCTAATGGAATAAAATTGAATGCAGGTAGCCAGAGGAATTTTTTAACTTATCACAACACCTGAGCACTTCTCACATTTTTTTACTCCTTTTTTTCCCTGATCACTACTGGAACGACCAGTGGTTCCCCTCCGGGTTGGAGGAAGCATGGGAAAAACCCGATGATGATGCTGTCACGTATCTAAACATCAAGGCGGACAACCAAGATATACCGCCCACGAACCAATTTACGTGAATGAGGGGTTTTTTACCAATATCGGCAACAACTTTCCGAACACTGGTGCCAGCAACAAGTGATCCATTCCCTTTTGATTATTAATTATATACTTATTCAAAGACACATGGTAATATATTTTAAATCAGAAAAAACACCCTTCTGCATGGATTGGTATTTCCAATTTCTAGTAAAGTTAATACAAATATGTGGGTCAACATATTAACACATGCATTAGATGTTGTGCATTCTTGAAGAGGGATTTCTAACTGAACTATCTGGAAGAACAAAAGATGTAGTAAAATCTTTTTTGCAATAAAAAAGGGTTCAGTAAAGGCCAATTTATCTTCCTCTTTATATCCAGTAAAACGCTCTGTATTAAAGCATTGTAGTTGAATGAAAATAATGTCTGTCTTTTTGATCAATTGTATCCATTATTATTTAAAATGAGCATTTTCATTGTGTTAAAATATTGTATTAATTCACATAATTTACACTTTTTAAGAATGATAATAATTCAGTTAATATTTTAGAAATCCAGGTTCCATCCAGATTATTAGAAGAATACGTCACTCTAAACTATGGCTGGCTTCCAAGGCATTGGATAGATGGAAGATCCACCTCCATCCAAAACATGACAGCCCACATATCATACTTTGTGTTCCTCGTTGCTCTGGAGAGATATTTGACCAAACGACCCCTGCTGACTAGCTGGAAGCACTTTCATCAAAAGTGTAACAAGGGTTTGCCTGCCGTGATACCACGGTCTGCTCTGCATTTTCTGTTCTTCAGAAACATGCCCCATAATGTAATGTGGGTTTCTTTCTGCAGAAATTAATCACTAGCTCTGACAGGACAATGAACAAGTGGGCCACCAGTCAAAGGTTTCCAAAAGTGTATCCAGTGTTGGCTGTCCCATCAGAAGCTGATGGTTCTCCCAGTCCTAAATGAGGCAATGAGCTTGTATTGGCAAAGTGGGAGCCCATTAGACACATGTGGGAGTCTCATCCCACCAAAGTCTTAATGAGGCCCTATGCCATTGGGATACAGCATGATGCACACTCAGTCATTTCTATTTTGGAAAGCAATTGTAGCTTCTTCTCAGCCGGGGTACCCGCCAATGTCTACTCAATTCACAGAGCTTGGTATCACAAGTCTTTATTGGTCTGCTTGTAACTCTGATGAGAATCTGACATAGGTCACAGAATCAAAAAGGGAGAGGAAACCTCCTGTATGATTAAAAGATTATATTTTGGAAAACTTTCTAATGTAATGTTTGGTATATTATACGTATGTATATAATTTTTTTATTGTTTTTTCCCCTCTTGTGCTTTTGTTTTTATTGTTTTTTTACACTTCTGTTGCATGAGAATACCTTGGGGAGCATTCTGCTGTAAATAAAAAAAAGTAGAAAGGGGAATGTGTTATGGCTATAGAACACACAATGTAAAATCTAATGATGTAATGTTATGTGGGAGCTCAGAATAAAGAACGAGAAGGTACTTGAGACTCTAAGGGTGACGGTTAGTGGAAAGGATCGAGGAGAGCCACGTAGACACTGTTGCTGGTGTACCTGCCTGCTCTGTAGCTAAATAAAGTAATCTTTGACGTAAACTGCGTGGAAGCTTTGACAAAACACAACCATGCCTAGTATCTTTTTAAAATCTGAAATTCATTTGGAAAGAAGTTCATTCATTTTCTACATAGCTACATATGATGAAGGGGTCCCTTCCAATCCAGAAAATCCACCGTTTAAAATGCCTTATTCATATCACAGCTACTAATGAATTGCCATATCCTCTGCCAATTCAAAATCTGCTTAAAGAACATGCATGTTCTAGAATAGATCCCAACCTGTTATTCACCCTTCTACAATTATATGTTGAACTACTCTTTTTCCCAAAGTGTAGAGATTATTTTCAGACCTCAGTTTAAGGAATAACTCCTGACAAGATAGTGGTATAACTGGCTGGATTCAATCAAGCGAAATCATATAAAAAGGATGTTGATAATGTAGTCCTAAGGTATTTTTTTTAAGTTTAATGGGGGCAGCCATCAAAACGGCTTTCTTCACATTGGTCAGATTAGTATTATATCTTAAAACTCTGCTTTTTCCCTGAAATGCAAACTCTTGTAGGTACCTACAAGGTGATCAATCAAACGTCCAATTAAATGCTTCCGGATTTTTCAGTCCAATCTTTGTACTATTATCACACAATCATGTATGTTTGGATGTACATTTGTCACTGTTTTCTCTTCTTGTGTGACCCTAAAATTAAGTAGCTTTTAGAAATAGCCTATATGGTTATCTGAAACTAATTAATAAGATACGTGTAACAAATCAAATACCTAACTGAAGGAAGATCATCATTTAAATCACAGATTTGAAGGAATTTACATAATCCATAATTTTAATCCAAATCTGAATATATTGGTTTCTCTTTCTGATTTTTACCTATTTTACTACATGTTTTGGTCACAAGCTTGAAACGTCTGAATGCTCACAAATAAACGTTTGAAAAACTATTGGGAAACATTTAGTAAGACCATAGATATGGGCATAGGTATGTGTTGGGACAATAGCAAGTGTTGGGACATGTTTTGCCTAAAATTCGGCTTAGGGATAGAGTTAGAGTTATGTGTAGATTGAGCAGGTGTTTTAAGACTAGTGTTAGGGCATCATCCTTAGAATAAGGTTCGGTATGTGTAAGAAATTGGTTTACTGGTTGAGGGAGGGTGAAACCCTTCTCAAGCAGCAACCACAATTCCTGCCAGGGAGAATTCACAAGCAAACCCCAAATTAACCTGTGCTTAACCCTCCGGTAGCTTGGTACCAAGGCAGTCAGGCTTAACTTAGAGGCAATATGAAAAGCAGTTATGTAGCACTTCAAACAGTAATACGTTAAAAACACAACATATGAAAAAATGCACACCGATTTAGAAAAATAGAGTAAAGTTTAATCAATTATTAGAGGCCAAAATGACAAAAACAAGTAGTAGAACCAAAGATAGGCAATTTTAAAGATTTAAGGTAAGAATAGAGCCTAAAAACACAAAGCGCCACTCAGGGTTATCTGGCCATGCGAGACCAGGTGAAAGTCACAAGTTCAGGCCAACCATGATGGAGAGTGGGCTGAATACAGGGACTAGGTTAGTCCCACTGAAAGAGTTACCTTCAAAAGCCCAGCCCAAAGAATTCTGTTCGCTGTAGAGGGGACTGCGAACAGTAGGGAGAATATCACAGACGGTCGTTGATGTCTTGTGAAGAGCACGTCGGGTGTCCCCGATGGTCGTCGCTGTAGCGCAAAGCTCCTGGTGGGAGTCGCAGATGGTCATTGCTGAAAATTCACATTTGCAAGCACTGCGGGCTGTCGATGCTGTAGCACGAAGTGAAGATCTTGCATTACGGGTCTGTGCTGGTGGCAGGGTCTTGGTGCGAACAGGCCTGATCGTTAAGAGCTCAAAACATAAGGATTTCTCCTTTTCTGGAAGAGGGAGCTCAACAGATGCCACACCAAAGGTCAAGGCCCCTTAGGGGTACATCCAGGGGACCAGGAACTCAATCCAACAGTGTCCAGCAGGCAGGTTCAGTTGCAAGTCCAGGCAGCAGGTCAGCTGAGCAGATGCAGGGGAGTGGGGCTACAGAGCTTTTTATGTCCCTGTAGTTCAGAACAGGAGGTGAGTTAGCTGACCCTTGGAGTCACTTCGGCCTGGGATAAATGGTGTAGCAGGGTAGCAGTCCTTATGGCAGCAGAGCAGTACAGCAGACCATCTGTAGTATCCACAGGTCCAGAGGTGAACTGAAGAGTTGGGTCTGAGGGTCCAAACTTATTCTTGGTGCCAGCTATGAAGTAGGAAATGGTTCTGGAAGTTTCCACCTTCCTGCCCTGGCCCTAGCTTGTCTGGGGACACAAAAGACTGGCTCCAAACCCTTTGTGAGTGTTCTCAGACAGAGCCTTTGTGATGTGCAAGTGTGGTAGGTGACAGCTCCTCCCCTAATCAAGTCAGAAATGGCCCCTCCTGCCAACACCTTTTTCCCTTTTGTCTTACTTTCTGGGAGAAATACACAAAGTCAACTGCCAGCAACACTAAATCATGTGACCTGGAAAACAGGCTGCTGGCACCAAACAGTTAGGACTAGGGGTGGGTGTAACATGCACAATTCAGTGTAGCATACTCATGTATATTACCTAAGAATTCAGCAAGATTACACTTAATTACACAAAGAGTAATTCTGGATTTAGCGCTATTTCTTAGCCGAAATATGCCTACCCACATCCAAAATATGCATGGGAATACATTTGGCTTTAAGAAATAGTGCTAAATGCAACTTAACACGAAAGGCACGAATAGCAAGCATGAGCCCCCACTCGCTAAATGTGCTCTTCAAGTGAGATGTAATCCCAACTAACTCTGAATTTAACGCTATTTGCACACACAAAATGCACCCTTGCATCCAAAATAGATGTACTGATGCATTTTGTGCTGAGAAATAGTGCTTAATGCAGTATTTCATGAATAGCAAATGCAAGAGGCTACTCCCGCTCACTAAATGTGCTCATGCAGTAGGATTTTTTCCCCCCAAAATTGAGAACAGGAGTAATTGCATAATTATTGGTAATTTACTGTCAAAGAGTAACGTGGAATTACGCCAGCATAATTGAAATTACGCCCGGCCTAATTAGGACAAAAAAATTGCAACTTTCTAAAAGTGCCATTTTCAGTTTTGTGACTTAAGATTCAACTTTACCATTAAAGAGGATTTTATAGTACAATTTGTTGCACACCAAATTCGACATTTCCACCTGCTCCCAAGAGAAAGTTATCACCTATTGAAAAACGAATTTAAGAGTTATTCACTATCAGGACACATAAAAGTTAAAAGTAAATGTCCAACTTGTTAAATGCACTACACCTTGCCCTATGGGCTGTTTAGAGCCTGCCCTAGGGGTGAACTATCTGTTGTAAAAATGAAGCTTTGGACCTGGTAAGTAGGTTAACTTGATAGATCGAAATGGCAGTTAAAAAATGCACACACAGGCTGTGCAGTGGCAGGCCTGATAAATGTGCTAATTGGGTGTAAGCCTGTTGGGGCTGACCCTGCAAAAAGGGCCAAACCCGACATTATGTGATGTGAATTTATTTAAGTATAGAATGAGGGAATTGGTTTGGGTAGGAATATTTTAGGTACTGAAATAAGGTAAGCTAGTAAGAGGATGTGGCACTATGGCTAGAGCTGCTGACTTTGGAGCTGGGGAACTAGGTTCGACTTTCTGCATCGGATCAACATGCTGTGATTCTGGGCAAATCACTTAATCTCCCTGTGCCTAAAAAAAACAATAAGCCCTTTTGTAGTGTAACTGGTGCTCATATAAAGCACTCTGATTCTTTTGGGTTGAGTTTGTGCTATATAAAACTGCAACAACAAAAAATGTGATTGGACATAATGTTAAAAGTTGTAGGTTTTGTTTTTGGGTCCTCACAGCTTGGAACAAGTAGGAGGTTTTTGTTGCTGTTGTTGGTGGGTCAGACTTATAGTTAGGATATTTATCAGCATTACATATTAAGAGTTAGGTTCACAGTGAGTGTTCCTGTTAGGCACAGTTAGTGTGTGTGTTAGGGTGAGGATGTGTGAGTTATGTTTAGAGTTGGACCAAAAGAAAGGGTAACAGGGTCAATTTCATGGTATGGCGCTTATCTTAGAACTCTGTAAAAATAAAACAAAAACAAAAAGGATACAATTCCAGCATTTTTTGTGTTCGAATTTATTGCAAAATACATGCACTGTATTAAAATACAAACTAGGGGTTTGATTCACAAAGGTAAACTTACACAAACCCCGATTTGATAGTAAGTTTATAACTGCCGGGACTCCACAGCCAGGGTAGAGAACTCTGCACATAAAAAGACATGGTAGTGAGGGTTCTGTGTAGGATTTTCACGTACACAGGAAGAATGGCGCCTAGCCTGGTAGCGGTGGGTTCTGGTAATAAGCAACAACAATGATACAGTGCTACAAGGTCAGAGGAGACCCCAATAACCTCTGAAGGAAGTGGCAAGGGCCCACTCAGTAAATACAACAAAAGTCCTGTGCACTCGTTAAGGTAGGTACATATAAATGTCTGACATCAAAAGCGAAAAGGAATTTGTGGCGAATGAGACAAGGTAGACACAATTGAGTGGGTTCTTTCAAAACAAAATGTATTGGACCTTCCTTTCGGGAAGGATGACATCAAAGAAACAAACAGCCGACACGTGATTCGTCAAGCGGGCAGTGAACTCGTGACTCTTCAGGGCTGTATTAAGTCAATAGATACAGGTTCGTATGGCCGGTGATAATTCCAACCCGGCGCTCAAGGGTTTGGGTAAAATACCAGAAAAGGCTAACTCTAGCCAGGACATAACCAGGGGACGGGCGGGTACATCTGTCAAACCGGAATATCTGTTGGTACGAAGAAGGAGAGACGTGGTCTCTCCTTCGTACCAACAGATATTCCGGTTTGAGAAACTTCACTTTTTCAAAAATAGTGTCTATTTTGCAGCAGAGAGAGATGAGTTTTGGAATTTAGTGAGCAAGCTCAGAAATGTTAAATGCCAGCCGGTTATTTGGTAAATCAAACACAAATGGACCAATGTTCTGTGTCTCTGCTTGTAATAGTAGAGAAGAACTTTGAGACAAATGGTATTAAAAGACCGATGATCTGGTCCATTCCATTGATCAGTGTGTAATTCAGTTTTAAATCCATAGAATTTGACAGATTTTCAATGGTAGTATGTACAAGTATTATGTGTTTTGCCTCTTCGGAGGTAAATGAAGAGCAAGGGCAAGGGCAGAAGGAGGCGATCTGATGAAAGAAGAGAGGAATAGATAGAAGTGGTGGAGGAGATGTCAGAGACTGTATATTCGTGTCAGAACTCATATGGATTGTTCCTAGATTTCCATTTACAAAAAGTAGACAGAAACTGAAAAATTGATTTTGTGTTTGTTCTAAATCAATGGGGAAGGTTTGGAGACCTTGTCAATTTCTGAATTTAAGGAATTATTTATTTATGGGATATCAGAAATGTGCTGATGAGCAGTTCCGCCCCGAGTTGTGAGGACTCTATTTGGAGATTCCGGGTTTCTGTAATTACTATTATTAGCCCGAATGTCAATATAGAATACCTCCAATTATGAGATAGACTACTCTGAATTGGAAATAAATACCGAAATAACTATTTAGACATGGATTTACAGGGTGGACTTCCACATGATATTCCCAGTAATGAGGGGTTTAAAGTAGACATTTACCTTCTGCTGCAAGCAGATGTCAAATGTCTAATAGGGTACTGTGTGGGCGGGGGCATGAAGGGAGGTGAGGAGGGTGAAAGTGAGTAGGGGGAATGATACTTAGACTAAAGCTCTGCTCCAATGTTCAGGTAAATTGGCAAGCACTGACATTGCTTAAAAACCTAATGGAACAATTAGCAAATGAGGTACAAGCACAAGAGCCTGACCTATAGATCATAGACTCAGCAATCTATGTGCATCTTCTAATGTGAGCCTGCACCTGTGAATATCCTACAGTAAATCATTTTAAAAAGCCTTTCATGTAGCACTAGAGTTCTACCATATTTTTGTTGCTGTTAAAAATTGGGTTTCTGGTTGGCAGAGATAGGCACTCTGTCCAAGCAGGAACCACAATCCTACTCACTGTAAGTCAGGAACATACCGTAAATTAACCTGTGCTCACTCTCTGGCAGCTTGCCACAGAGCAGTCAGGCCTAATTTAGGGGGCAATGTGTAAAGCATTTGTGCACACAGCACATAGGAATGCAGTGAAAACACCACAAACGGACTCCACACCAGTTTAGAAAAATAGAGAAAATATTTCTGAGTAAAACAAGACCAAAATCTAATAAGTAGAAGTCAATATATATGAATTTTTCAAAAATAAGCTGTTTTGTAGTACTTGGAAACAAGGGCTATGTGGTCGTGCTTGACCTAGGCAAATCCAAAAGTTCAGGCCAAACGCAATGGAACGCGGGTCGGATACAGGGACCAGCCTCGGCCAGTTTAAACAGCACCTTGGATGCATCAACGTCCAGGATGATATTGGGGGACCAGTGCAGGCAATAGGTCGTCACCAATCCTTTTGAGGAAGGCAAGGCATTGATTCCGAGCTGAGCAGTGGCAAAGATGCATCAAGTAGCGAGGCCGCGAAACCCCAAAGTGATGCGTTGAAGTTGAACCGCTGGGTTGAAAGCGATGCATTGGCACCAAGATGTGCAACATTGAAGATGCAATGTTTGCGGTCTGTACTGTAGTGGCAGTGTGACGACATCAAGGGATATGTGCTGGTTCCTAACGGCACAATGTCGTTGATGCGTGGGTTTTCACAGATGCAGTACTTTAAACTCTCTTCCAAGGGCCCAGGATGGGATTGGCACCACTTGGCAGAGAAGGACTCACTGCAAACAGAGTCTCGGTGTTGGTTGCAAGTTGCACAGTGAAGTCTTTGATGTCCCTGAGAATTCAGAAACAGGAGGCAAGCCAACAAGCCCTTGAAGATACTTTGGTTCTGAGATGTAGAGATGCTCTTCTCACTCCCAGACAAGAGGCAGCAGGCCAACACAGCAAAGCAGTTCACCAAAGCGGCAGTCCCTCCTGGCAGCCTAGCAGTCCTTCTTCCTGGTAGTGTGTCCTCAGTTCCAGAACTGTTCTGAGTTGGTGGTGTCAGAGGCCAAGTGCTTATATCCAGTTGGGTCTTTGGAATAGTGAGACTTCAAAGTAATGCTTTGAAGAGCACAAGCCCGTGCCTTTCTGCCCTAGCCCCAGACTCACTCCAGTAGGGTAGGCAATGGCTTGTGTGGGGACAGGACACAGCTCTTTCAGGTGCAAAGTGTCAGCTTCTCCCTCTCATTCTGCTCAGGATGACCCATCAACATGCAAATTCCTACTCAGTCATACCTACCCTTCCTTTGAGTGTAGCTGTCTAGAGGGAATAAAGAAAGCCATCTGTCACCCACCCCAGACATGTATTCCAGAGACAGGCAAAAGGTACAAAATAGTTTAAGTAAGAAAATGACAACTTTCTAAAAGTGGCATTTTCAAAACTGCAATTTAAGAACCAAATTCACCATCAGTTGTGTTCTTAAGTTGTGAGTCCAGAGACACCAAATGTAGGATTCCTGTCTCTTCTCAATTGAAAATTACACTTTTATAATGTAATAAAGCAAACCCAAAGATCCTATGGGAGAGATAGGCCTTGTAGTAGTGAAAAACGAATTTATTAATATTTCACTACCAGGACATGTAAAAATTTAAAAGTACATGTCCTACTTTTTAAATATACTGCACCTTGTCCAGGGCCTACCTTAGATGTGACCTATATGTAATAAAAAAGAAGGTTTGGGCGTGGCAAGTAGGTGAACCTGCCAGGTCGAAATGGCAGTTTAAAACTGCACAGACAGGCTCTGCAGGGGCAGGCTTGAGACATGCTTAAAGGGCTACTTAAGTGAGTGGCGCAATCAGTGCTGCAAGCTCACTAGTAGCATTTGATTTACAGGCCCTGGGCACATGTAGTTCACTTTACTAGGCACTTATAAGTAAATCAAATATGCCAATTGTGGATAAAACTCATGTTCTCATGTTTGAAGAAAAGAACACATGCATTTTAGTACTGGTTAGCAGTGGTAAAGTGCTGAGATTCTTATGGGCAGCAACAAGGAAGTCAGCAAAAACAGGAGGTCAGAAGGCAAAAAGTGAGGGGAAACCACGTCAAGGATGCCAGTTCTACATGTTGCATATTGTCATTTTTGTGTCTTATTGCTTAGTTGGAATATTAAAGCTGTGTCAGAACCCCTTTCAGAGGGCCATTGGCACGCAGGGGCTACTGGGCCCAACCGTGAGGGTTGAGGCATTTTACAGTTATGTCTATGGCCTGACCTATTATGAATCCTGAGCAACTGGGACAAGCACCCCTTCTGCACTTGACTGCCAGTGGTTGATGTGAACGAGCAATCTAAGGTTCCCTTGAGGGGTGGATACACATTAGTGAACATGACATAACTCAAAGAGCGCACACCAGTGTCCAGTGAAATACCTATTTTTAAAACTAAAAGAAGTATGTTATTTTTAACTCTTCACATTCAAGGAATGTTACAACACAAATAAACAACAACACATTTCCTCTTGAGGTCGGGGCTCTATTTTTTTACTGGCAAATCCCTGTCCCAGCCACTCTTCGTAATGTGATCGGGATTTCACCCATTCACTAGTGATCACATCCAGGGAATGCTCACTAGTAAGCCTTAACTCAAAAGTCTACTCCGACTCTTAGAAAATAGTTAAAAGTGTCTTGGCACTGTACCGCTCTTGGCAGGGAGCCCCCCGGGGTATGTATGGCCTGTAACCAGTCTTACCAGCTCCAGCAGCTAGGCAGCGTCTCAGCGGGTATCCCATCCACTGGGCACAAGCAAAGCTCCGGCCCTTTTTGGAGAGTTGGCTGCACACAGGAGGGGCGGCAGCACCTGACAGGTACATGCTCTCCCTTGAGCTTACACATTCAGCTCCAACATCGAATGGGCGTGCTCTGATGTGTCTCCTGCACTGGAAGCTCTGCACTCCTTGACAGGCGTGATGGTGTTGGATTCTGATGCTCCCAGTTGGAATCCCAGTGATGGGCCGATGTGCCCACAGCGTCCTCCTCAGTTCACAGGGCCAACCCTGGTGCTATCCTTGATGCTTCCTTGTGATCTCCAGGTAACACTACTTCACAGGTTTCGCCCAGTGTCCGATACTCCACAGCACTGTTGATAATGGCAGCCCCACCTGGCATACCAGACTGCCAGAACACTACCACCCATGGTGCTGGCCCTCAACACATGGTAGTCCATACCACCGTGGCCCCTACTGGCATACTGGATCACAGCTTAGGTTCCCCAAAAGCTTTGGCCCCTGTATCCGGCAGTATCTCGCACAGAATCCCCTGCTGTCATACGGGGTCACCGCAACAAGGCCGTACAGCTATCTTTACAGTGGCCTTCTCCTCAGAAATGGCAGTTGCTGACTTAAATATGCACATGGGCAATGACCCTATCAGTGCAGCAACAGTCTCTTCACACCTCTCACCCGAAGTCCACTCGACAGGGCTCCCCATCGAACCTCACTGCCTTCAAAGCTCTCCTCTTCCTCACAGGGCACAGTGGTCTGGGCAAGCAGACAGGTACTGGTGCTGCAGGCTTCAGAGCAGGTGGTCTTGGTTTTCCTGGGTGGTGTCCCCTTACCCAGCAAAGAGATGAGCAGTCCTTGGCCCCCAGGCCTGGTCACAGGCAGAAGCCTTGCAGAGCTTCCCCATCTCACACAGCCCATCTGGGTGCTTGGCAGATGACAATGTTTTCGATCTGCATGTCCACTTCTTATAATCCATTTCCAGACAGCAAAAGTGATCTAGGGTCTGGGTCTTTGAAGTTTTATTTTGAGGTTCTGCTTCTTTTGAAGTACATACTTCTCCTCTTCCTCTTGAAAAGCAATCTGTCACAGTAGGAGTGGCTCCGAAACTCCTAGTCCCATAACACTGGCCATGGGAGTGACGAGAGTTCCCACATGGATGACATTTATATCTATTAAAAGGTTAATTCCCGAAATTCCGGACTCCCAGCCTTACTCTTTATAATTCCCATATCAGCGCCATTTCCTACATGAGATTTTTCCAATCCCCTTTCTCATGCTCTCTCACTGAACCAAAGAGCATCCTTTGAAGTGTACTGGAAGAGTCTCTCTCTCCGTTCTCCACTGTGTCCCACCAAACTCACAGGAATGCAGCGATACACAAATCTGTCTGGGGTATTCCTCTACCTCCTCATATATTCACCAGGCAGGGCTGGGCTTCCTAAAATGGAACCTAGGGTCTTCCATGTAATGTACCATTACAGGCACACTGGCACTCAGTGTTTTCACACAGCACACAAACTGTTCAGTACTGTTACTTCTATGTATTGTGCCACCCCAGGTACACACACATTCGGCAAACACATTCACTCTGCACACATTGCCTGCCTGTATTGTGCCATGGTGTGCCACTTGCACACACACACACATTGTCATCACACACATTCATCATACATGCGCTGCTCAAAACTACACCCTTTGTGTATCGTACTTCTATCAGGTACACATACTGCCAGTGAATGCATTTACCATGCACGCACTGCAAAGCACTACATCTCTCATGTATTATACTCCTCACAAGTATACATGCACCCAGTATAGGCACTCACCATGCACGCACTGTACATCACTTCTCTATCCCTGTACTGTACCATTCCTAGGCACACGTGCAGCCAGGGCAGAGTCAACCCTCCTGCTCTATGCAGCACTTTACATTTAACTTCTGTAGGCCCAGGCATGAGTTAAGCACATAGCAGAGGAACTTTAAAAAAAGGTGAAGTGTGCCTGTAGACCTCTCTTCAGTGACACAGGTTAAAAAGTAGCTGTTCCTTCCTATGGATCACTACATGCTATGCTGCCATGCTGTGTAACTCCTGGTGAAGGTGGTAGCAGCCTTCTACCACTATGAGCATAGTGCTTTGGGCACTCCTCGTGGCCCAACAAGATTGCAATGTATGATACAGGGCTGTGTCATGGCACAAACGCATTATCTGTGTTTGCCAATGACAACATAAATCAGCATTATGTATCCAGACATCAGTACAGTTGGCACTCAGGGAAGGGGTTACAGGTTCATTATCATGCAGAGAACTTTTCCATCTCAACATGAGCTTATTCCTTTTATAAGTATAAACACAAGGCTGGATATTCGTAATTAAAAACTATTGAATGAATGTTGATTTCTGAGTTGCTGATCCCATACCACCTCCCCGAACAAGCTTTGGAGTGCTTGTTTTGCTACCTAGAGGGTCAAGTGCTAAAGGTGTATTCTAGGGGTTCTATGATATTTGGCCATAGTATGTCAGGCTCTGGGATATCAGTGGTAAAAGAAATCAACCCCCACATTTGAGGCCCAGTAACCCCTGGGACAACTTCTGACAATTAACATTTCAGATTAGAACATTTAATTGAAATCCCACATTCTGCTATTAAACCAGGTTCCCTAGCAATCCCTTGGAATCCAAAAGACAACGGATGTCTTTCTTCCTCTCTTTTCTTGTAGTCTTTGCTGGTTTCACTTGCCTAATGCCTGTGCCAGTTTTCTCCTACTCCAGTGTCTGTTTAACTATTGGAGAGTCTTCCTAACTTGAGGACACACTACGATGGTTCAGAATACCGAATTGCAGTTTGTGATTAATACAGAATCGCAAGTTGTGAGTCGGTATTTATGTATTATGGGGTACAAGCATCAAAGTAAGGAATTGCGATTCCTAAATAGTGATTTTTAGGGAATCGCTATTTAGGAATTGCAATTCCTTATGCATGTAGGAATCGCAAAAAAAATTGCGATGCCTACAAATGAGTTAATAGTTTTTATTTAATTTTTTCATTTTAAAAGTTTTATATAGCGCTAGCTTGACCCAGGTATCAGAGCGCTTTACATACACACTGTTAAAAACAGACAGAAGTTGCATTAAATAGTAGGCGGGTAGTAAGGAAGCAAATCAGAGATAAAAAAATACAGCATGAAAAATAAGGTAGTTAACTCGCAAATTGAGACTCACTGTTAAGGAATGCCTTCGCATTAATTCTAGGCCCATAGGAATCAATGGGAAGTTATTCGCAATTTGCGAGTACCAAATAGGCACTCGCAAATTGCGAATGCCATTTGAAGGGTGCTTGGGGGCCAAATAGCCACGTTGCTGCACTGTCAAAAATGTCATGTGTGTACATGTGGCGCACACATATGCCGTAAAGGCATATGTGTGTGCCACATTGCACTTTGAAAAATGCACTTTTGTGCATTCATCAATGTTTTTGCAAATTGCCATCAACTTGCAGTTGATGGTAAATAGGGTTTCCTAAATGCGAAGTCGCATTCAGGAAAGGCTTGATGTATCCTAAGTAGGTAATCGCATTTTGCGATTCCCTAAAAGCATTCGCAATTTAGGTAATCACAAAATTTGCGATTACTTATATTGCGAATGGGTTTTGGGTTGATGCATCCCAATTGGCTTAATACCGGTCGCAAAGGGGCCGATTCTGCGAATCGCCCCGATTGTGACCGGTATTTACCTTGCAGCATGTGCCCCTATAGGCCTAAAGAAATAGTTAGCGATTTGATAGGATTCCCATCGCAATGTACCAAATCACAAATACCAATTCGGAACCTTGCCCATGCATTCATGAATTGGAAATGTTGAACTTGGGAAGTGGATGATGACCACACAGACAGGAAGTACATAACCACATGCTCTGTAGATGCATGGTGAACACAGAGGGAGGCAGTCATTTCAGTATTGGAGTCAATCTGACTTTTTTTTTTGTCATTCACAGCCAAAACGTTCTAACATATCCAGACAGGAATTTGAGAAGGATGCTGCACGGAGGTACAGAAAGTTAAAGTTTAGTGAGTAGGAGTTAAAAATTCGCACGGAAGAATGTGTGCAATGAAGAGGTATTTAGCTCTTATTCATTTAATGTGTTTGAATCTCCTAGAAAATTTTTGAATGAGCGTTCAGAAGATGAACTCCCTAGGTGTCCCACAGCGCATCATAGAGGAAATTAGGAAGTGATGGTTGGACTTGAGATCAAAAATGAGGAGTAAGTGGCAAGTATACCGAGCCGCGTTCTACTGGAGAAGGACCCTCTACTCAGCCACCACCAACCCTTCCTGAGGAATTAATTAACTCAACCTTAGAGCCTGTGCAATCAACACCACTCTAAACTGACAAACATTAAATATGGATCCTTAAAGTGTACATTTACTTACATCAATTTGGTTTAGTTGGCTTGAGTTAGTTTTAAGATTGTAGTAAGGAGAGAGAAACTATGCAACAAGCACTCCTGACTAACTTTTGTATTACACTTTAGAGTGCATTATGGGAAATGTAGTGCTATGAATTGAGTTTACCTTCAGACATAGATTCAGAACTTTCGTTATGTAATGCAAACAATACATAGATGAAAGTTAACCTCTTTTTACAAATGCATTAGTAGGAGTATGTAACTTATTTCATGACCAAAAAAGTTACACTTTGAACATATCAGCTCAGTAATATACAATGTTTTCTAACTCAGATGTGCCATCACAGAGAGGGCAAGAGACAAAAGCAGAGGCAACTCAGGACATTGATTCTGACACGGAGGAAGCCACCACCCATTACTACGTTGCATCTTTGTTTCCCCGATGCCATACTTAAATTCCAACAGAATGTGGGGGCGGGATGGGATGTAGAGAGGCTGGAGGAGAGGAGTGACGGTTGTGGAGCTGACTGGTAGTCCCCTCCTGGTGTTCTCTGCTACTGAATAAAGCTACTTTTCTCACCTGCCCCTCGACTGATCTCCGTTTTACCTCACCATCATTCCTTCAAGAGCCAGACAATGAGTTTTGCACTCTCCCGGATTATTATGAAGAAGCTGATGAACCTCAAACACTCAGGCACACTCGCCACCCTGCTTTAAGGCCAAGACAAATGTGCAGGAGGATTTTACAGAGACGGTGCAGTGGTTTGAGGGCCAAATCGTGTGTTCATGTTCAATCAATCAATCAATCAATCAGGGAATTATAAGCACGCTACTCACCCGTAAGGGTCTCAAGGCGCTGAGGAGAGGGGGTGGTCCGCAGATCTGTTAACCGAAAAGCCAGGTCTTGTGTCTAAACATTTATGAGTCACGGGTACTGCTGAGGAAACAGGCTGCTATGCCTGTGAGGAACCTGGATGCATCACGCAGAACCTTATTAGCAGATGGTGGAAATATTGCTACATGAGTACTGTCAATAAATCCTATGGCCTGTGGATAATGTGCTATACGACATAATTAGTGAAATGTATGTTCTGTGGAGTGTTATCGCCAGGTACATTAGGTAAAATAAAATGATTATTATTGTTTGATATCATTATATATAGAAAAGTCCTAAAACATTTACCTAACGCACTTTGGGTAAAATCCACTTGTCACTGCAATGACAAGCTGGTAAGTACCAGAGGCTAACAAATGAAGTGAGCATAGTGCTTGCACATGGGTCGGTATGGCATTGCTCCTGAAAGTGTTTCTTTCTAGCTGTGGTTAATTTCATTTGTTGGATCTAAAATTACCCAACTACCAAGCTTGTATTTCTCAAAAATGTCCTCTGTCTGCTGAAGGAGTGTAATCCTGTCCCTAAAAAACCTTCCCTGTCACTTCCTCGGTAGTCCAGCCAGACTCTCTCTACTCACCATCACATACAAAGCTGCCATTGCGGAACACGCTTTTGTATTCTGAGGCCGTTTATGTAGATTGCACCTGTTCCCATCTGCTTTCATTTGGAGGTAAATTGCACATGCAAAATGACCATTCTATGACCAGCAAACAGAAACAAAGTAGGGAGTAGAGAGGTACCACTCGTCTGAGTGGTGGAGGTGGATACTTCCTCCCGGTCAGATGCTAATAAACATAGGGATCCACCCGTTGGTTTAGTATGTCAAGAAACTCCCACAAGAGAATTTTATGTATCCCACAGCCGTGGAGAATACAGATCAGTTGTTTAAATACCCCTCACACTGTTCTGGTCATATGGGAAGGTGATGCTGACTCAACTGAGGCCTTCATGCTGTGGCTAAACCAACAAAATGCCTTTCTTAAATTTACTCATACAGTTTCAGTCAACAACTTGGTCTTTCTGGATCTTAACGTCTATCCAGAAGAGGGCAGATTGAAACCACCACACATTTTAAAGCAACGGCAAAAAACTGCTTACTCCTGTTCGATAGCTTCCACCCCCGCCACTTGAGGGAGAACCTACCATATGGACAATTCCTCCGTTTACGGAGAAATTGCACTGAAACCAAAGAGTTCAAGAGACAAGCATCTGAACTACGCCAAAAACTGATCAAACGAAATTACCCCTACAAAATCATTGACAAATCCCTGAAAAGAGCAAGGAATAACAACAGAGAAGCCCTGTTGGAAGACAAAGTGGTCACTCCGGATGAAGAGAGACCTATCTGTGTAACCACTTATAATACGCATTCCAACCAAATCACGAAGATAGAAAAACAGACACTGGCGACTTCTCAATAGTTGCGGTCTGAATATCACTAAACCGATGTTTGCACACAAGAGGGGCAAGAGCTTGAGAGACATGCTTGTCCATACCAGACCCAGGAACACACCTCGGCCTATAATGGAAGGTTTGCTACCACCAATACAAGGACATCACCCATGCGGCAACTGCAGCACATGTCACCTCACGAGAAAAAGCAAACATATTAATTTCCGGAATGGTGAGGGGTGGGACCAGAGAAGCTTCACTAATTGTAATAGTAAGAATGTGGTCTACCTAATCACCTGCCCATGCGGTCTTGAATACGTGGGGATGACCACTAGACCAATCAAGATACGAGTAGATGAACACCGAAGCAATGTCCGATGTGGGAGGAGCACTACCAAGATGTCCAGCCACTACATATCCAGTGGTCATGGCATAGACAATTTGAGGTGGACAGTGATCGAACAACTGGGTGGTGAACATGGTCTCCTTGAAAAAGTACAGCGTTGGGTGTTCCGACTTGGGACCCACATCTATGGATTAAATGATGAAATACCATGGAATCAATTCCATCTGTGATTTGTAGACTCCGCACGTGTCTGTGTTGATGCCCTGATCTAACAGCCTCCCTTTCCTTCTCCATCCTGGAGAGTTGTGTCCCTTGCCGTATCTGTCATCATTCAACTCTAGGTGTCATTGTGCCTTCACCTGATTCCCCATTAATTATGTCTGGTGTCTTTAGCCACCGTTAACTACGGGGGGGCCTTTTGTCGCCTAAATAACATTCTCGAGCATACTTTGTCTCCCTTGATTGCGCCAGACACTGTGCACTTACCTGGTTCCCTATTAATTATGTCTGGTGGTTTTGACCACCTATAACGACGGGGGCACCTTTTAATCGCCTAATAACCCTCTTGAACATACTTTGTCTCCCTTGATTGCCTAAGTTGATGCCCCTCTCCGGTGGAATGATAGGTACATTATTATCGTATGTTTTTCCCCCTTCGAGTATTTCTTCCACCGTTATGGCATCCGTTGATTTAAATGCCCACCTTGTGGCTTTTTTGTTTTTTTGCCCGCAGTAGAAATATATCAGGCTCCCCAGATTTATGTTTGTATTTATTTTGTAATTCGAGTTGGGTCTCATTATTTTTACCCCCGGTCCCGGCCGGCTTACATCCAGTTCCGGGTCTCTGCAGACAGAGCCAGCGGATGAGC
This sequence comes from Triturus cristatus, assembly GCF_964204655.1. Lineage (NCBI taxonomy): Eukaryota > Metazoa > Chordata > Amphibia > Caudata > Salamandridae > Triturus > Triturus cristatus. Next base: position 438,870,671 of record NC_140590.1, read on the forward strand.
AGTCATTTTCCTCTAACCCGAACACGACCAGTTGGCTTCCGGTTCCGGGTCTTGGAACGCAGAACGCGCAATGGTGCAACCACCATTTTCGCGCGCTAACCTTGATTGAAGGGACTATTTATATCCATACCCACATGCTCAGTATTATCTACGGAGCCGACCGGGGTGGTTGATTTGGCGGAACTTTACTCCAGGGATTCGTAAGTACGGCATAGCCGGTACCTGTAGGGATTTCCTACTTCGGACCACTTCCACGCCATTTTCATGACCGATGGGGCATTTTCCTGTTTCTTCTATTTTTTCTACTATATAGATAGCCGAGTGGGCAATCCCACCACCCGGTTTTCGAGCTCATGAGGCAATTTGCGCGCTTTACAGCAAGTATGTTATTGTCTTTTGACATGTTCCCACTGGCACGGATTACCATTGTTGTTAGGTATTTTTAGAACTTAGGAACTCTGTTCCTTTCTGAATAGAGTGTGTGCTTTTTGTTACGTGTTGTCTTTCTTAAGTCGATGTCTATGTGTCACACAGTATTTTCACTACAGATCACGTGATAACGTTATGGATAGCGTTAAGAGGAGATTATTGTATCACTTCTTTTTCAGATCACTAATCACACACGATGGATTGATCTTCGATCTACGTGACGTATGGCTTTTTTCTCCCCTCTTTGTTTTCTAGGTTAATGGACCATATAAGACCTATCTAGGCATTATTCACCATAGGAGGTTATTTTCTTCCTACATTTATTCATTCACTCTTTTCATTTGAACACATCACAGTGAGTTTTAGGAAGGGATCTTTAAGGTCCTGAAGAAGAAGCTTGGGGAAGCTTCGAAACATGTCGGCACCATCAGGAGGCACAGCTCATTGAGGCATACTTCCTCCTCCCCCCACCTTTTTACTAATACCAGCTCAAACGGTATAATAAACTTCTTTAGACCAAAGAGCCAGGTATTTTTTAATTCATGTTTCCATCCACTCCTGACCCTTCCTCTCACACCCTCGCATCACACATAGTCGCCTCATTAATAACAGTGCTCCCACGTAGACGTAGGTCGTAGCACGCCCCGTCCCGTAGAGGGGCGGGAAGACCCCTATGATGAAGCATGACACCAAGGGCCCTTTTGGTGTGTGAGGGGTATTTAAACAACTGATCTGTATTCTCCACGGCTGTGGGATACATAAAATTCTCTTGTGGGAGTTTCTTGACACACTAAACCAACGGGTGGATCCCTATGTTTATTAGCATTCTATGACCAGCCCCAACTAGTGAATCTTCAGTACATATAAAAAATGATTCACTATTTGGAGTTGGTAAGTAAAGAAGCACTATTTTTTCAGTTTGCAACAAATAGCGACAGATCCTTTCATTTATAGGAAATGCCAGTTTTAGCAGTTGACAATCAGTTTGTGATTTGCCTACGTTTTGGACATCTGACCCTAGTGTGCATGTCTCCGTGTTACATGGTATGCGTCATCTTGTCTCCGTATGCGGATCTCTCTATTGCTGTGTTTTCAACTGTGCCCCAAGGCACGAAATAGCTTGTCTATTCATTTTTCAATGCGTGCTTATTATTTTTAAAATATATTTTTATGTGGACAATATGTTTTCCATATTTTTTAATGTTTTAGCCTCACCCACTGTATAGGTAATTTCACCTAGAAATTCTGGAGTTGGATCTTTTGCTAGTGTCTTATAATTCCTTCCATCATTCGGTGGTTTCTGAGATTCGCTTCTGTAGATATATCAGTAGGCAATATCACAACTGCACCCGCTTTATTGTGGGTGTTCTTGTGATGGATTTATTTAGTGACATCTCTAGCAGTGCTATTTTGTCTGATATGTCTCAAGTGTAGTCGTTTTTACTTTGGCAATCTCTACAGTGCGTGGATGGTGTGTAGAATGATTTTGTTCTAACTGTACTGGTGGGGTGATTCTTGCACCTTTCCTTCATCCTAAAGAATACCCTCGTTCAGTTCCTGTGGAAAACCCCGAAAGTTTGTGCGTAATTTGAACAGATCCTGTAGGCGTGAGGGCAAATCCTAAAGCTTTTTTCTGTTTCTGTTGTGGAATATCTAATAATATGAGAGATTAATGACTGTGTTGAGGTCTTGCTAGTACCTGGTTGGTAGCCTCTCGATATTTCGTTTACTGTATTGATTTGTATCTTCCCACAGGACTCCTTGATGTTTTCCTCTGTCCCTTCATTGACCTCTGTGTTTGTCTTAAGAACAATTTGGGCCTGGTAGTTCCAGGGGGCACGTGGTTGTGTATTTGTGGATGAGGAAAGCCATGAATTGGTGATCACCTGTAATACGGGCCCTGTGGTGGTATTTGTCTACACTTGGGCTGTGGGTAATACCCCCCTCTGGGGAATCTCCCTCCCTCTAAGCTGGGTTCTGAGGTCGAGAAACTAATGCCCATTGATGAGCTATCTGATCTTTCTGGAAGTTTTACCTTGTAATTTACCCTTGTATAGGGCTATGGTGTTTCAGGGGAGAACCTTTTTAAACCTTTCTGTTATTTTGATTTATGAGGAATTCTATGAATCCTGTCATACCTTTAATTTTTTCTCCTTATTTTGAAAGAATTTGATGCTCACTTGTGCCTTCAGTGCATACTTGCTTGTCTATATTTTATGAAAATTACATCAAAAAGTCTTCAGGCTGTTTTTTAATGTATTTTAAGTACCAGCCACTTGCATGACATTCCATGCTACAAGGGGCCTGGGTTTTTGGAACTCCTTGTTATCCAGGAAAATAATAGTTCATTGGTGATGCTTAACCCCCTTGGAGCAGCATTACCCTTATTTATTCAGTCATAAACCCACCAAACAGGAAGAAGATAAGACCCTGCGGCTAATGCACACTGCGTATGGCCAAAGACTTTGTGCAGCAGAGATTGGTCCTGCCTGCTGGTTTGAGGGCTATCCATGCATGGTGATTTGGGCACTAAGCCTGGCTGAAGACATTGTGTAGCTCATGTTAGCTGCATGTGCGGTTTGGGCACAGGCCTGGTCAATGGCCAGGCTCCGTGGCAACCCCCTGCTGCACACAGCCAAAGGTCATTCATAGCAGCGGTTCGGTGCTCAGCAAGCATTGGCTGCATGGCCTGTGTAAAGGTCCAACCATCATGCCCTAAGGTAACTACAACTTGCGCCCCTGCCATGCACAGTTTCCCCTTCCATAATTTTACTGCAAATGTTACAGTGATATTATCAATGATGTTATCAAAAATGTCATGAGTGTTGTAATATGTGGGGCAATTAGCAGTGCATGGTGAGGGTGCAAGTTACCTTAGGACACGAGTTACAATTACTGCAGCTAACCATAACTATAACTGCTGAATTTCTATGGTTTTCTGTGAGCAAATACAGAACATATTTGTACCATCCCTGTAACTTTTTGTTTTTAGGTGAATTTCTATGTTTTTTTTTAACGTTAAGTAATTATAATCACTTTATGGTAATCAAACTTTCAGCTGTGGGATGTGGGCAGTGGTGGCTGGTCACAGGGCCAAGCACTGAACTGCATGCCACACACATCCTTTGATTGTGCTCAGTGGGGATTGCCAGCCCTGCAGCCAACCCCCTACAAGCACCTATCACCGAGCCATGCAGGGCCTTCTGGTGTGCACAGCAGGGGTTTGCCACAGGGGGTGCGGCTTACTCCATATACAAACCCAACCCCGCATCCTGTATGGTTTTGGGCTCTGCAGGGCAGGGGTTGGCCACAGGGTTGGTGTGGAAGTGGGTGTGTGGGTGTAAGAGAAGTTGTGTGGTGGCTCTATGGTTATGTGATTTGTTGTGTGGGACTGCGAGTGGGTGTGTGAGCATCTGTATGGGTGTGTGAGTGAGTGTATTTTTTTGTCGGGGTCAGGGTCCACAGATCCATCAGAATCCATGAGGATCTGCCTATCTTCGCATGGGAAAAAAAAGGTCTTTTGAACAGTTCCTTGCCCATGAGGTGTCTCTCACAGACCCATCCATTAGTCCCATTGGGTCAGGGTTCCTCTACCCTGATCACTTCTGTCACTTTTTCATTTTATTTTCCTAATTGAGATTGAGTCTTGATGAACATAATGGTGGGCGCAACTTTTCTCTCAGGTTGCGTCCAGCCAATCACAGCATTGCTGTTTGCAGGTGAATCTGCGAATCCACAGAGAATCCGAGGAGGTTCTGCGGAAGATCCGCATCCCTAGAGATATAAATTTAGTTTTCAGTTAATATCTCTAAACACGGAACAGATTTACACCAAATCACAAAAATCGTGCTTTCTAGACCAAAAGCTAACTTCCTGCCAAATTTGGTGTAATTCTGTCCAGCAGTTCGAGCTGCAGCCGCGTTCAAAATTCCTATAGAAATTAACTAAGGGAAAACGCATTTTAGGGACCCACCTTTTTCTCGGCCCCCACTTCACGGATCACCCTGAATCTTTCCATACAACAGCTAAAGTGAGTGTCAAATTTTGGAGGAAATTTTGCACAGATTCCTCAGACCGTGCCAAAAATATAGGCAAGTCAAAAATCGCTTTTCCTTTGGAAATATGGTCTAACGACCGCCAGTGGTTAATATATATATTCACTGAAAAAACCATAGGTTTCAGGGGCGTTATAGTTAGCTGGACTTTTCACCCGTACAAAACCATTGAAATTCCCCCGTTCTAGTTAGTTCAGCTAACTATAACTCACGCCCCGCAATGCACTGCTGATGACGTCACATATTACATCACTCATGACATGGTCAGTGACATCACTCATGACATCACTGATGACATCTCAAATGACATCACTCATGACATCACTGATGACATCATCCAGTGAATGTGTGTTTTTCTGAAAATTACATATGTTTTATATATATATATCTCAAGGTCGATGGAAGAATAAATGGGTATATAAATGTCTAAATGGATGATTTGTTTTTGAAAAAATTATTGTATAACTGACTGATTAAGTGTATCTTAGTGAATACATGGCTTAGTGAGTAATGTTTAAATATGTAAATATCTGTATCAGTCTCTCACTTTGTGTATAAGTGGCTGCATGGGTTGGTGAGTAGCTACATGAGTGTCTATATAGGTTATTAGTTGGTTTTTTGAGAATCCGTATGAGTGTCTGAGTGTCTGTATGGTTCGGTGGGGGGTATTACGTAGTGCATAGGTGCATGAATGAGTGACTCACTGTTTGTATGTGTTGAAGACAGCATGTGTACAGGACTGTATGGGTGGATGAGTGTGTGTATCGGTGTGTTAGTGAGTGAATGACTGTCTCAATAGTGTCTTTATAAGTAACTACATATGTTTTAAACTAGTATATGTGACTATTGGTGTATATAAGTGAGTATATGTGAGAGTAAGAAATTGGAAGAGTTCCTGTATGAATAAGTATGTGTTTCTATAAGTAATTGTTTAAAAGACTAAGTATGTGTAAATTTCTGTAGATGTAAGTTTGGTGGTGTGTGTATAACTGTATATGCAAGTAAATGGATGTTTGATTCTTTATTAGCATGAGTGACTATGTGTGTGAGTAACTCCATGGATGAGTGGCGCTGTGTAACAGGATGTATAGGTGTATGAGTACATGTATGAGTGATTGTATAGGACTGTTGGTGAATGAGTGGATGTGTATGTGGATCTTAGAATTAATGAATAGGTTGTTGTAACTCGTATTGTATGTCCATTGTTTTGAAAATTTTAGTTGCTATTTTTGAATGTGTTTATCAAACATTATATTAGGGTGAGAGGAGGTCTGCCACTCTATCACAAGGATGATGTCATCAGTGATTTGAATCCTGAGGGTCCCTAGGGTCCAACTAGCCCACTAGGTACCTCCAGTATGCGCCACAGAGCTGCGTTGCAGAGAGGTGTAAAAAGTGGCACGGCCTGGACCACCTCTCTGCAACGCAGCTCAGTGGCGCTTACTGGAAGCACCTGGTGAGCTAGTTAGCACCCAGGGTCCCTCAGGATTGAAAGGGAATTATTTCCCCAACTTAAAACATGCCACAGGGCGTGTTTGCACACGTCACCTCAGGCCCCGTCCCCTCCCTTCACAACTGTGTAAACGCGCCCTGTGGCCGCTCTAAGTTGAGAGATTAAGTCCCCTTGAATCCTAAGGGTCCCTAGGGTTAAACTAGCCCACTAGGTACCTCCAGTAAGCGCCACAGAGCTGCGTTGCATAGAGGTGTAAAAAGGGGTGTGGCCTCAGAACACCTGTCTGCAATGCAGCTCCCTGGCACACACTGGAGATACCTGTTGGGCTAGTTTGCCCTCAGGGACCCTCAGTATTGAAGGGGAATTAATTCCCCAACTTACAACTGGCCAGAGGGCGCGTTTGCAGAGTGGTGCAAGGAGGGGGCGTGGCCTCCAGCGCGATGCCGGTCTTTTATTTATTTTATTTTTTTAAGAAGGAGGGCTGTGTGCCCCCCCTCCTTTTTCTAATTTACTGGCCCTGGGGACCCCATCCCCTAGGGCCTGCACCCTAATTTTTTTTGTTGAAAAAAATAAATTTGTCCCTCCCAAGGCCTTAATCGGCCCCGGGGACCCCAACCCCCGGGTCATGACCTTTTTTTTATTTAAATTCTTTAGGAGGGGGCTGCGTTGCCCCCCTCGTCAGGCCACTTATGGCTCCGGGGATCCCATCCCCCGGGGCCGGCCTTTGTTTTTCATTATTTTAAACAAATATATATTTATAGAAACACCTAGGACATGCTGGACAAACCGTATGTACCTATCACCATGACGATTTGCGTGATATTCATTAAAAGGCGACTATGCATAGAATGAATCCACATGGAATGTATTTACACCGCTAGTGAAGCTCTGACGTGTCTGACGCCCTACCGTGCCTAATCCCTGCACCCCTGCCGGTGAGTACTCTCCAAGTAGACACCCTTGTCGTTTATTTATACAAACATGGGTAGCTATTGACGGGCACATTTAATATACACGCACACCAAGCCATTCAAAGGGTATTCGACAAAAATTCGACCAAACTATGCAAGAAACCCCCCTCATGGTTAAAAAAACACACATCCACCGCCGGATGTGTAATACTTTTTATTTTACTCTCTGGAAAGGAGACGAACCTCACTTGAGAGTCACAGCGTGCTCCTGGCTGAGCCCAATGCTGTGTTACACCCACCAGTGCCCGCCGAGTGCCTCACACCTCTGTGTTGTATGCCACCAGCTAGTGCGTATGCTATGACACTCTCTAGCCCATGTGCACTGTAACACCACCCCGTGAATATGTCATGCCACACTTGCCTTCGCACAGGTTATATTGCCCCATCTAACGTGCTTTCCTAGATGCCTATGTTATAATGCCCAGCGCTATGCCATACATATTACAATCTAGGATCCATATCTTTGTCACAGTGCACATGCAACGTTACACTCCCCAGCACATATTTTATATTACAACTTTAGAGACTAGTTAGGTTACACAACACTGCCCTGTGCATATTACACTCCAAGGCGCATATCGCATAGCACGCGCTAGTGCCTGTGCTATCTCACGCACTCCAATGAATCTGTTATTGTGCACAATGTATTGCATATTATATTTCACGCCCCGGTTCATCTTATATCACACTTTTTGGTGCATAGTTTATACCATATACTACATCTAGTTTTCACGCAGTCTGTTGTGAGGCCCCTTCCCCTGAACTCTCTTGTCTGTGCCCAGGTCCTGACCCTCCCTTCTATCCTCCATGGTCCTTTGTGCATGCCCCTGCACCCTCCTTCTTGCCCATCATAGCCATTGTGCTGCCACTAACCCTCCCGCTTGCCATGCATGGTCTTCTGTGCTGCCATGGCCCCTCCCACCTTCCCTGTGTGGTCAGCTAGCTGCCACTGACCCCCTCCCACCTTCCCTCCATGGTCTGTGTGTATGCCATCATAGTCTCATTTTTGCTCTCCATGGTGTGTCTTGTTTCTAGTGCCCAACCTGCCTGACCTCCATGGTCATCTTGCTGCTCCTGCCCTGCCCCCTTGCCCCCGCCCTCTGTTTCCATGTGCAGACCTCTATTCCCTCCCTCCTGGCTTGTCTGTTCCATTGTAATGCCCCTGATCCGTCCCTCCTGCCCTTTATGGTCTGGTATGCTGCAGCTTTCTCTCCAGTCTGTCCATTATGGTCAGCTAGCTACAATTGCCTCTTTCCCCTCTGTTCTCTGTTGTCCATGTGCATGGTCCTGCCCCCTCCCTATTGCTTTCTATGGATTGTTGTGCTGCACTCCCGTCCCGCATGCGCTGTGTGGTGTATTGTGCTGCTGCAAACCCTGATGCCTGCCCTGTAGGGTCAGTTTGGTGCACCTCTCCATTTCCCTCCTGTCCTCTGTTATCCGAGTCCATGTCCCTACCCCAATTCCTCCTGCCTACCATGATCCAATGTACCATACTTGTGAACATTTTGAACTTTGTAAGAGGGAGATTTTGAAAAAAAACTGGGGTATTGATTTTCCCCTTTGAGTTACATTGAAAAAGAGGAGATTGTAGACAGGAGACAGATCAAATAAAGCCAATTTGAGCTTAAAAACATTGGACGTTTCCTGGCTGACACGGGTCTGTTGGCATGTATGGTTGTACTACCACTGCCTCTTCCTTCTGCCCACAATGGTCTATTATATTGCCACAGCCTCTCTTGCCAGTCCTGTATTGTTGGTTTGTTGCCCCTGCCCCCCTTTCCATTGCCCTCCATAGTCTGTTTTGCTGCTACTGCTCTTCCTGCCTGCCCAGTGTGGTCAAATTGTTGCATCTGCACTCTCCTACCTGCCTTCAATTTCAGAGTCCGTGCCCCTGGCCCCTGCCTCTCAACAGTATCCCAATGAACAACTAGATTGCTAACATTCTATATTTATTACAAAACGCCTGACGTCATCTTGATGATTCAAAACAGTAATACCTAGAGTATTTCCTTAAGAAATTACATATATGAGAGGGTCTTATTTGCATCAAAATTATGGTTAGTGCTCTAAAAAACGAAAATAAGGACATATTTTCGGAGTTTTCAAATAGCGACAAAGAACTTTTAAATTATTTGTAATCTTTATGTTTTTTTATCCAGTTGACCACTTGATTAAATGTTGCACCTATAGGAGAGGATGTGGTGTTACTTCCAGAGCTGCAGACTTTGCAACTGGGGAACCAGGTTGGAGTTTCTGCTTCAGCTCAACATTCTGTGATTCTGGTCAAATCACTTAATCTCCCCATGTCTACAACCAAAATGAATTTGATCTTGTGTGATGTAACCAATGCTCATGTAAAACACTCCAATACATGACAAGTCTGCACTATATAAAACTGCAAATACACAAAAAATAAGTGTTTTGCACACTTCTGTCTTTGGGCTACATCTGGGTGATATTTGTGCTGCATTTGGGCTCTTTTGTCTCTGATGGCCATCTTGGGAGATTTATTTGTTATGAAGTTTCCTAATTTCCTCATTTACTGCAGTCTCCTCAGTAGGAAATGCTTTCAGTTTTTTACTTTGATTCCATCAAGAAGGTATTCAGATATGTCACACATTTGCCATGAATTCTGGATGTTGGCACTCTAGTTGCTCATTAGATCACTGTAGTAAAGCTACTGCTCACCACGGAAGTCTGCTGCTGGTATTAAGAGTGCATGTTTCAGTCTGCATATCAGAATTTTTTAATGAAATAGAAGAGGATTTGAGAAGTCACTCAAAATGTGCCCTAATTTTTCTTTCTTCAGCACTAATCATTATTTCTATGGCAAAATGAACCCCCTCATTTTGTTCCTTTGTAAATTAAATGTTTTAAGTGTTACCAGTTCATTCCAATCAAGATGGCTTCAGGTGTGCCATACTTTTGTCATAAGTAAGACTGTTAGCGCTCTAGTTGTTCGTTAGAACACTCTGGGACGTTCTGTCATTGGGCTATACTTGGGCTACATCTGGGTGATATTTGGGCTACATTTGGGCTCTTTTGTCTCTGGTGGCCATCTTGGGAGATTTATTTGTTATGAAGTTTCCTAATTTCCTGCAGTCTCCTCAGTAGGAAATACTTTCAGTTTTTTACTTTGGTTCCATCAAGAAGGCATTCAGATGTGTCACACATTTGCCATAAATTCTGAATGTTAGCACTCTAGTTGCTCATTAGATCACTGTAGTAAAGCTACTGCTCACCAAGGAAGTCTGCTGCTGGTATTCAAAGTGCATGTTTCAGTCTGCATGTCAGAATTTTTTTATGAAATAGAAGAGGATTTGAGAAGTCAAAATGTGCCTCAATTTTTCTTTCTGCAGCACTAATCATAAGTTCTATGGAAAAATTAACCCCCTCATTTTGTTCCTTTGAAAATTAAATGTATTAAGTGTTAACACTTTATTCCAATCAAGATGGCTTCAGGTGTGCCATACTTTTGTCATAAGTAAGACTGTTAGCGCTCTAGTTGTTCGTTAGAACACTCTGGGACATTCTGTCATTGGGCTATACTTGGGCTACATCTGGGTGATATTTGGGCTACATTTGGGCTCTTTTGTCTCTGGTGGCCATTTTGGGAGACTTATTTGTTATGATGTTTCCTAATTTCCTCATTTACTACAGTCTCCTCAGTAGGAAATACTTTCAGTTTTTTACTTTGATTCCATCAAGAAGGAATTCAGATGTGTCACACATTTGCCATAAATTCAGAATGTTAGCACTCTAGTTGCTCATTAGATCACTGTAGTAAAGCTACTGCTCACCAGGGAAGTCTGCTGCTGGTATTCAAAGTGCATGTTTCAGTCTGCATGTCAGAATTTTTTAATGAAATAGAAGAGGATTTGAGAAGTCAAAATGTGCCCTAATCTTTCTTTCTGCAGCACTAATCATACTTTCTATGGCAAAATGAACCCCCTCATTGTGTTCCTTTTTAAATTAAATGTTTTAAGTGTTAGCAGTTTATTCCAATCAAGATGGCTTCAGGTGTGCCATACTTTTGTCACAAGTAAGACAGTAAGCGCTCTAGTGGTTCTTAAGAACACTCTGGGACATTCTGTCATTGGGCTATACTTGGGCTGCATCTGGGTGATATTTGGGCTACATTTGGGCTCTTTTGTCTCTGGTGGCCATCTTGGGAGATTTATTTGTTATGAAGTTTCCTAATTTCCTGCAGTCTCCTCAGTAGGAAATCCTTTCAGTTTTTTACTTTGATTCCATCAAGAAGGCATTCAGATGTGTCACACATTTGCCATAAATTCAGAATGTTAGCACTCTAGTTGCTTATTAGATCACTGTAGTAAAGCTACTGCTCACCAGGGAAGTCTGCTGCTGGTATTGAAAGTGCATGTTTCAGTCTACATGTCAGAAATTTTTAATGAAATAGAAGAGGATTTGAGAAGTTACTCAAAATGTGCCCTAATTTTTCTTTCTGCAGCACTAATCATACTTTCTATGGCAAAATGAACCCCCTCATTTTGGTCCTTTTTAAATTAAATGTTTTATGAGTTACCACTTTATTCCAACCAAGATGGCTTCAGGTGTGCCATACGTTTGTCATAAGTAGGACTGTTAGCGCTCTAGTTGTTCTTTAGAACACTCTGGGAAGCTGCAGTAGGACACAAAGGAATCAACTGACAGTCTCTGCCCTTGTTGAATGTACATGTTTTACTGAGAATGTCAGACTTCATTCTCACATGACTGAGAAAGATAATGTGAATTTACAGAAAATATGCTCTCAGTTTAGCTTATAGATCACCTTCCAAACCTCTGTGGGAAAAGCATGAGAAAATAGTTTTCTCTCAAACATCACAGCAGAAGGCTTTTTCACATGGTAAAATCACCTTAGAACACACCACAATTCCTAAAATAAGTATGTTACCATCAACAAATGATTTATAATGTAACTAAAGTCTTAAAACCTTCTAATAACTGCAATGCTTTTTAATGAGGTGCTATCATGTATATTGGTCCCAAGATGGCTGCCAACACTTCTTGGATGAAGTGCTGACAGCCAATCAGATCTCACGATGAGATGTGTGGTTAGGCTCCACCCAGATATATATGTGATTTTACTTTTGATTTTCTCAGGAACTACTGAACGGATTTACACCATTTAAGCAAAAGGCACGAGTCTGAACTGAGGACTACCTCTTTGCCAAATTTGGTGTAATTCCGTTCAGCACTTCGGGCTGTAGCTGCGTCAACAGGTCCTATGGGAAAATGCATGGGGAAAATGCGTTTTGGGACCCCCCTTTTTTCTCAGCCCCCGCTTGACGAATCACCGTGAAATTTTCAGGATAGGAGCGGACCGGAGCTGGCCAAAAGTTTGGAAAATTTCGCGAAAATTCGTCAATCGACGCCAACGTTATTCCAAATAGAATGTTGTGGATTTCCTATGGAAAATAGGTCCAAATTATAACTACCTACTGGCGACTGCCAGTAGGTAATATATATATATACATATATATATATATATATTCACTGAAAAAAACATAGGTTTCAGGGGAGTTATAGTTAGCTGGACAATTCACTCGTACAAAACCATTGAAATTCCTTCGTTATAGTTAGTTTTACTAACTATAACTCGCGCGCCCACAATCCACTGCTGATGATGTCACATATTACATCATTCATGACATGGTCAGTGAAACCTATGATTTTTCCTGGAATTTCAAAGGTTTTTTTAAATGCTAATTCCTAACTTTAACATGTCTGAAACCTATGTTTTTTTCAGTGAATTGCAAAGATTTCTTAAATGACAATTGCTAACTATAACATGTCTGAAACTAGGGGTGGGCGGAATTTGTGAAAGCGACTTTCGCGAATTATCGCGAAAATGTTAAAAATCTCCGCAAACACGCGGAAATATCGCGAAGATGCGGACGTTTTTTCCCGCCCGTTGGCGGTATTTTCTGCGTGGTCGCGGCTCGCCAACTTACCCATGCGGTTGCTCGCGGGCGTGGCCATCTTGTTTTCACTCTTCTCGCGGTGCATGATCGCGAGAAGAAAGACGTGATCGCGCGACGCATGATGTTACTGCGGGTGCGAACTGTCGCGAGACAGCGCAAATGGCTACCAACAATCCAACATCTCGTGGAGAACGCGACCGTATCGGGAAAACTTGTCGGCGAACGTGGGGATTCAGGTAAGGCGATCGTGCGCGCGCGAAAATTTATTATTTTACAGCGTGAGCAAGAAACAAATTATCGCTAAGCTGCGGAATGCGGAAATTTTGACATTTTCGCGCTCTCCATGGAACGCGGAAATGTCAAATTATCGCAATTTCCGCGAGCGGAACGGAAATTTAGCCCAGGCCTATCTGAAACCTATGGTTTTTTCAGTGAATTTCGAAGATTTCTTAAATGACAATTTTTAAATGTAATAATAGTTATATTTATTTTTTTGATACTGATTTTCTACATTTTATTAACTATTTACTTTTACATATTTTATTTTTTAAATTACACTATATATTTTTAAAATAAATGGAAAAATATATATTTTTTTAATATTGAAACTCTAATGTTTTTTTGTATTATATATATTTTTAATATATATATTTTTTTCTTTCTTTAATTATTTTTCTCATTTTTTTTTTGGGAGTCGCGCACCTAAAGCGTACCTTTCTCGATCACTGCGCGGAACCTAGCCACCATTTTAGGATTGTTGTGTAGGATCCGCGTAGGATGTGAGATGGGTGCGTATTTTCGTGCGCGATCGCTATGAGACCGGTACGCGACTCCAGGCACATACGCAACACATATGTATTACTTTACGCGATGCTCGCACGCTTGCGCGTAAAAGCCCCGGGGGTGGCGGTCCCTGGGGCTGTGGGGGAGCCGTGAGCTCCCGCATATATTCTAAAGAAGCCCTGGGGGGTGGCGGTCCCCGGGGCTTGGGGGGGCCCTTTGAGCCCCCCACCCATGAAGATTGAAGCCCCGGGGGTGGCGGTCCCCGGGGCTGGGAGGGGCTGTGTGCCCCTGTGCATAATTTTATAAAGCCCTGGGGGTGGCAGTCCCTGGGGCTGGGGAGCCCCTCTGGGCCCCTCATTCACATAATAATATTGCCCCCGGGACTTGACCCCCCCGGGGGCTAATTACCAATGAAACGCGGGAGCCCGCGCTTCATTTTTTTTCTAATCGGCAGGATCCGCGCACCCTGCGCGCATCTTCCCATTAAAAATTATATATATGTATATTTTGGGCCCAGGGGGTCCTTGTGGGACCCCCTAAGCAGGCCTAGGGGGTCAGGGTGTTTCTACCCTGTCCCCTTTTTGCGTTTTTCAAGGATTTCTTGTGCCTCGGTTCTACCGAGGCACAAAATGGCTGCCAACACTTCCTGGTTTGGAGTGTTGACAGCATGTTGACAGCCAATTAACATGCAGCTCGTGATCGGGAGGGTGCGCGCAGGGTGCGCTTATGGTGCGCAGATCCACTGCACCCATAGACATATATGTGATTTTACTTTTGATTTTCTCAGGAACTACTGAACGAATTTACACCATTTAACCAAACGGCATGACTCTGAACCAACGGCTTTTTGCCAAATTTGGTTTAATTCCGTACAGCAGTCAGGGCTGTAGCTGCGACTAAAGGTTCCTATGGAAAAATGCATGGGGAAAACACGTTTTGGGACCCCCTTTTTTCTCAGCCTCCGCCTGACGAATCACCCCGAGACTTTCAAGATTGAAACGGACCGGAGCTGGCCAAAAGTTTTGAAAATATTGCGAAGATTCGTCAACCGGCGCCAAAGTTATTGGGAATAGAATGTTGCGGATATCCTATGGAAAATAGTTCCTAACTATAACTACCTACTGGCGACCGCCAGTAGGTTATATATATATATGTAGTGTATAGAGTGTTCTAGAGAACAACTAGAGCGCTAACAGTCTTACTTATGACAAAAGTATGGCACACCTGAAGCCATCTTGATTGGAATAAAGTGGTAATTTAATTTGCAAAGGAACAAAATAAGGGGGTTCATTTTGCCATAGCAATTATGATTAGTGCTGCAGAAATAAAAGTTAGGGCACATTTTGACTTCTCAAATCCTCTTCTATTTCATTAAAAATTCTGACATGCAGACTGAAACATGCACTTTGAATACCAGCAGCAGACTTCCCTGGTGAGCAGTAGTTTTACTACAGTGATCTAATGAGCAACTAGATTTATGGCAAATGTGTGACACATCTGAATGCTTTCTTGATGGAACCAAAGAATCAAGCATTGAAAATGCAATAGGTCTCGCCCTTGTTTAAGTTAAAGCAATTCTGTTTGTAATTAGCTGGCTTTTTAGCTTTGCTTGTATTAGTGTTTTTCAAACTTTCATGTTCATAACATGCATATGTATGCATATATGTATATGTATGCATGCCTTTATATTTGTATTTATATAGATATGCAGATTATATATATGTTTATATATGTATGTATATTACCTACTGGCGGTCGCCAGTAGGTAGTTATAGTTAGGACCCCTTTTCCATAGGAAATCCGCAACATTCTATTTTGAATAACTTTGGCGCCGGTCGATGAATCCTCGCGAATTTCTCAAAATAGGTGGGGCGCTACGCTCCGCTCCTACCCTGAAAGTCTCGGGGGGATTCGTCAAGCGGGGGCTGAGATAAAAGGGGGGTCCCAAAACGCGTTTTTCCCATGCATTTTTCCATAGGACCTTTAGACAGGGCTACAGCCCGAACGGCTGAACAGAATTACTAGAAATTTGGTAGAGAGGTAGTCCCTAGGTCAAGGAAGTGCCTTTTGTAGGTTTGGTGTAAATCTGTTCAGTAGATTCTGAGAAAATAGCCTTTAAATCAATATATATATCTGAGCCAGCTTACGGTACGCGTACCGTAAGCTTACCGTACGCATACGGTGGCGTGCGCGAGCGCGATTCTGATTGGCTGTTAGATCTTAGTAAACATTCGAATCGGCCGAAACCAGGAAGCGGCGGCCGCCATTTTGTGTGTTTCACTCAGAAAAAAAAAGAGTGAAAACAAGAAAAGGGGGCAAGGAGGAGAGTTACAGACCCCCTTACATTTGTGAGGGGGTCAAAGAAGGACTGTAAAGTTCAAAGAAAACATTTATTGATTTTTAAAAAAATCACGGGGTACGCGTACGGTAAGCTTACGGTAAGCGTACGGAAGAAAAAATAAATTAAAAAAGAAATGAAATGCAGATTTAAGAGTTTAGATATTAGGGAGCTCTAAAAAGAGCCGTTGTGTTTATGAAGTAATTTTTTTAGTGGTACCTACAAGTAAGTACCGATGCAGAGTCTAAGGTTCAAGAGGAAGACTCTGTTCCCTTCATCATTGAAGTGCACACCATCTCCTCTATAAATGTCTTGCATGTCATAACGCAAGTTGTTGTGGTAAATGGCACCCATACCATAGTCACGGAGGAAAGCAGAAACAGATTTGTTGACGTGCTTTCTTGCTTTGTCAATCTGCGGACAGAAATGATTGGACCAGTTCCATTTTTGCCTTTGGCATATGTTGGAAAACACAAAGGCAGTTTTAGGGAAAAGTGAAAACAGTTGTGCAAAGGTGTCCTTCATAAGCATTTCCAGACCTACCCCAGTCAAAGTGCCTAGGTCATTGCCACCACAGTGCACTATTATGAGGTCAGGGTGTTGGATTTGCATGAAGGATTTCACCAATGGCATCAATTGGTGCCACTTTAACCCTCTCTGACCAATCCATTTAATGTCTACATTTGGCAAAGCAAGGTCTCTCACCATACCTGTTTTCTCTGCAAACTTTTCACTCCAGAAGACATAGCTGTGCCCTACAATCCACACTGTGAACATCTTCAAAGGAGAACTGGATGCACTCAGGAGGTGTCTTTCAGTAGAATGGCAATATGAAAAGAAAGACAGTTTGGAAATGGAGGCATACATATTTTTTCAAAACAAAAAGAACTGATTGGCTGTTTCATACCATTCTAGAATAAAAACTAGGCTGTATGTGTAAATTAATAGAAGCATGTTTTGTATTGGTACAAAAAAATGTGTTACCAAAGAACAGTACTATGGATTTGCTGTTAGGTTTGAAAAGTCAAGCACTCTTGCTCTGTGGAATTGAAACATTGTGTGGCGAACTTCTGACCTAACTCCACACAGCAGTGTTCCATGAGCTGTTGCTATGGTAGCAGGCAGAAGTCAAGTTGGGGGAAGGGTACTAGGCAGAAGTCAAGTTGGGGGCAGGGTACTTTTGGAAAAGGGTTGGTTTTCAACCAATAGAAATGTGTGATTACATTTGAAAAAAAGGGGGAAGCACTGAGATTTGAAACTTACATGTATATGTGTGGAAAAATAGAGGGAAAGTTTGCCATTATCTGGTTCTGCTGAGGGGAGAGAGGTGTACAGCTCTGAGATCCTGGCTCTGCTAATCTGCTGTTTGCGTGCCACATTTCTTTCACAACTAACTAATTTTAAAGGTGAGGTTAGAGTTTGAGAGGAGATGTATATGGTAAATTAAGAAATGAATAATAGAAATGGAAATCCTTTTGTTGAAGTTGCGTTTATAATTTTCTGTTTTGGGAGAAATTTAAATGTGAGGAACAAGTAAAATAATATGGACTATGTTTTCACGATAAATTAAGGTGTACTGGAAAAAAAAAGAATAGTTTAAGGGTTTGAGGTTGGACTCAGTAATGCAAATACATTCAGCATCACTAAGGCTGGTTGCCCTTGCTGGAATGTAGGCAGCCACCCAGGTTACACATGGTAGTGGTCTGAAAAAGCAGTTTGGACATGTGCATTTAAAAAAATCTGAAAAGTGGATTCATAATGTGTCAGTCTGTAAAAGTGATTTTCACTTGCCAAAAAAAAAGAGCAGTAAGTGTGCTTTCAAATTGGCAAAGAAATTTCGTTTTGGGACTAATGTGAAAACATGACTCTGTGTGGAAATAGGAATTACAGGCAGAGATTTATTGCGTTTTTCTCTGGTGATTTCACAGTTGCAGTAGTAGGAAAAAGGGGGAGCGATTTTTTGGGGGAAGAAGCAGACTCTTAGCACACACCCAGCTGCTTGCCATGTATAATCATGCACAGTATTTACAAGCGAGTGGGGTTTTCAGGTTTCAGTCTGTAATGCAAATACATTCAGCATCACTAAGGCTGGTTGCCCTTGCTGGAATGTAGGCAGCCACCCAGGTTACACATGGTGGTGGTTTGAAAAAGCAGTTTGGACATGGGCTTTTTAAAAAAACAGAAAAGTGGTTTCATAATGTGTCAGTCTGTAAAAGTGATTTTAACTTGCCAAAAAAAAAGAGCAGTAAGTGTGCTTTCAAATTGGCAAAGAAATTTCGTTTTGGGACTAATGTGAAAACATGACTCTGTGTGGAAATAGGAATTACAGGCAGAGATTTATTGCGTTTTGCTCTGGTGATTTCACAGTTGCATTAGTAGTAAAAAGGGGGAGCGATTTTTTGGTGCAGAAGCAGACTCTTAGCACACACCCAGCTGCTTGCCATGTATAATCATGCACAGTATTCTGAAAACAGCAAAAATAAGGCAAAAATATTTTTTGAAAAATATATAAATATGTGTGCTGTATTATAAAATGTTTTAAAAATATTAATACTTTTTTCTTTTTTTTCAGATTGATATAGAAAAATTTCGAAAACTAGAACCATTTTTAAAGCAATTTTTTTTTAAAACAAATGAATAAATATTTTTTTGAGTGGGTATGGTAAGTCAATAATAATAATTGTAGTCTCTCAAGGACCTTGTAATGTGATAATTGATTTTTAGTGTACGGTAAAAAAAAAAAAAAAAAAAGTTTTTAAAAAACATATGTAAAAAAAAGATGAAAGATAAGGTTGGCTCTTAAAAGAGCCGTTGTGTTCATGCAGGGACAGAGGAAAGAAAGACTGGGAAAATTAGTCAAAGCGACAAGTGTGCTGATCTATTTTGTTGTTCACTAGGGAAACACTGGTCTCCCTATGACAAATTAGATCATGACAAGAGGCGCATCGAATATCAACCCTCAGAAATCGAGGGTTAATTTCCAGAGGGCCAGCAAAAGGAGATGCTCCCCCCACAGATGAAGGGCTCACCTGACCTGCAGAAGAAGGAGTCAGCCCTGCAGATGATGGTCCAGGCTGAGCTGCTGTGGATGTGCTTGGTTGACTTTCTGAAGAGTTACCTCCAAAAAGTCGAGCATGTGTCCTTCTGTGTACATCCTTGAGGTGTCTCTTCATGGTATGATTCCCAAAGGAATACTTCTTGTCAGGATTACCTCTTGAAAGTACACGCTTACACAGCTTACAAGTTACTAAAGGTGCATTTACCTTTTGCTGGCCTTCAGGAAAAGTAAAATAATCCCATACATAAGAGGGCTTTTGTTTCCTCGCTCTCTGCCTCAAGGTAGTGCTGCTAGTGCTAGCCTCACTCTCAGAAGAGCTCTGCTGTTCTGCCATCGTATCACAAAGACAACCCAGCTCCTTCTCCTAAGGGATCACAAGCAGAAATGAGAGGAATGGGTGTGGTGTAGGAGAGTTCTAGAACTGAAAGTAGTTTCAACCAATCAAAAGTTGTGTTTCATGATCACATGACCTACCGTACGCTTACGGTACGATCACGGTACGCTTACGGCAAAAGTGCGCATGCGCGTAAAAAAGACACGCGCTTGCGCGCATGCGCATAACAGTCACTACCCGACACTTCCGCGTAACGTGCGCGTGTAGCGTACGCGCGCACGCGTCCCACGCGGAGTACGCGCGGCTACGCAAATTGCGTAACTATACGCAAGCAGCGTAGAAAAATTACGGGCGTTGCGTAAACCGTACGCTTACCGTAAGCTTACGGTACGCGTACTAAAAAAAATAATAAAAAAAATAGAAAAAATGTACTGCAAATAAATTTTACATGTTTATTTTAAAAAATATATTAAAAAAAAACATATTAAAGAATTTTAAAAATTTAACCATAGTCTTTATAAAAGGTAAGAAAATTAAAAAAAATATATGTTTAAAAAAAATAGAAGAAAAAAAAAAATTAGCATTTAAAAAACCTTGCAAATTCACTGAAAAAACCATGGGTTTCACACACGTTATAGTTAGGAATTAGCATTTAAAAAACCTTAGAAATTCAGTGAAAAAACCATAGGTTTCACACACGTTATAGTTAGGAATTAGCATTTAAAAAACCTTAGAAATTCAGCGAAAAAACCATAGGTTTCACACATGTTATAGTTAGCTGGACATTTTACTCGTAAAAAACCAATGAAATTCCCCCGTTATAATTAGTTCAGCTAACTATAACTCGCGCGCCCGCAATGCACTGCTGATGACGTCACATATTACATCACTCATGACATGGTCAGTGACATCACTCATGACATCACTGATGACATCTCAAATGACATCACTGATGACATCACTGATGACATCATCCTTGTGATAGAGTGGCAGACCTCCTCTTCCCTTAATATAACCTTTGATACACACATTCAAAAATAGAGACTAAAATTTTCAAAACAATGGACATACCAATAACAGTTACAACAACCTCTTCAGTAATTCTAAGATCCACATACACATCCACTCATTCACCAACAGTCCTATACAGTCACTCATACATGTACTCACTTATCATATGTACTCATACACCTATACATCCTGTTACACAATGCCACTCATCCATAGAGCTACTCACACACATAGTCACTCATGCTAATAAAGAATCAAACATACATTTACTTGCATATACAGTTATACACACACCACCACACTTACTTCTACGGAAACTTACACATACTTAGTCTTTTAAACAATCACTTATAGAAATACATACTTATTCATACAGGAACTCTTTCAATCTCTCACTCTCACATATACTCACATATATAAACCAATAGTCACATATACTAGTTTTAAACATATGTAGTTACTCATAAAGACACTATTGAGACAGTCATTCACTCACTAACACACCCATACACACACTCATCCACCCATGCAGTCCTGCACACATGCTCTGTTCAACACATACAAACAGTGAGTCACTCATTCATGCACCTAAGCACTACGTCATACCCCCCACCGAACCATGCAGACACTCAGACTAATACTCAAAAAACCAACTAATAACCTATATAGACACCCATGTAGCTACTCACCAACCCATGCAGCCACTTATACACAAAGTGAAAAAATGATACAGATATTTACATATTTAAACATTACTCACTAAGCCATGTATTCACTATGATACACTTAATCAGTCAGTTACACAATCAATTTTTCAAAAAGAAATCATCCATTTAGACAGTAATATACCCATTTATTCTTCCATCAACCTTGAGATATACATATATAAAACATATTTAATTTTCAGAAAAACACACATTCACTGGATGATGTCATCAGTGATGTCATCAGTGATGTCATTTGAGATGTCATCAGTGATGTCATGAGTGATGTCACTGACCATGTCATGAGTGATGTAATATGTGACGTCATCAGCAGTGCATTGCGGGCGCGCGAGTTATAGTTAGCTGAACTAACTATAACGGGGGAATTTCATTGGTTTTTTACGAGTAAAATGTCCAGCTAACTATAACATGTGTGAAACCTATGGTTTTTTCACTGAATATATATATATATCAACACATACATATATATATAAATGCATATGCATATATATGCATATACATATATGTGCATATCTGTGCAGGTAGAGAGGTAGAGGTGTAGAGGTAGAGAGGCAGAGGTAGAGAGGTAGAGGTAGAAAGGTAGAGGTAGAGAGGTAGAGAGTAGTTGAGAGAGGTAGAGAGAGGTAGAGAGTAGAGGATGAGTACTAGAGAGTAGAGAGTGAGTAGTAGAGAGTAGTAGAGAGAGTAACAGAGAGTGAGTAGTAGAGAGTAGTAGAGTGAGTAGTAGAGAGTGAGTAGTAGAGAGTGAGTAGTAGAGAGTGGGTAATAAAGAGTGAGTAGTAGAGAGTAGTAGACAGTGAGTAGTAGTGTGAGTAGTAGAGAGTAGTAGAGAGTGAGTAGTAGAGAGTGAGTAGTGGAGAGTAGTAAAGAGTGAGTAGTAGAGAGTGAGTAGTGGAGAGTAGTAGAGAGTGAGTAGTAGAGAGTGAGTAACAGAGAGTGAGTAGCAGAGAGAGAGTAATAGAGAGTAGTAGAGAGTGAGTGGTAGAGTGAGTTGTAGAGAGTATAGAGAGAGAGTAGCAGAGAGTGAGTAGTAGAGAGTAGTAGAGAGTGAGTAGTAGAGAGTGAGTAGTAGAGTGAGTAGTAGAGAGTGAGTAGTAGAGAGAGAGTAGTAGAGAGAGAGTAGTAGAGAGTAGTAGAGAGTGAGTAGTAGAGAGTGAGTAGTAGAGAGTGAGTAGTAGAGAGATAGTTGTAGGGAGTACTAGAGTAGTAGAGAATGAGTAGTAGAGAGTGAGTAGCAGAGAGTAGTGGAGTAGTAGAGTGAGTAGTAGAGAGTGGGTAATAAAGAGTGAGTAGTAGAGAGTAGTAGACAGTGAGTAGTAGTGTGAGTAGTAGAGAGTAATAGAGAGTGAGTAGTAGAGAGTGAGTAGTGGAGAGTAGTAGAGAGTGAGTAGTAGAGAGTGAGTAGCAGAGAGTGAGTAGCAGAGAGAGAGTAATAGAGAGTAGTAGAGAGTGAGTGGTAGAGTAAGGAGTAGTAGAGTAATAGAGAGTGAGTAGTAGAGAGTGAGTAGTAGAGTAGTAGAGAGTGAGTAGTAGAGAGTGAATAGTAGAGAGTAGTAGAGAGCGAGTAGTAGAAAGTGAGTAGTGCAGAGTGAGTAGTAGAGAGTAGTAGAGAGCGAGTAGTAGAGAGTGAGTAGTAGAGAGTGAGTAGTAGAGAGAGAGTAGTAGAGAGTGAGTAGTTGAGAGTAGTAGACTGAGTAGTAGAGAGGTAGTAGTAGAGAGAGAGTAGTAGAGAGTAATAGAGAGTGAGTAGTAGAGTAGTTTCTAGAGTGAGTGGTAGAGAGTAGTAGAGAGTAGTAGAGTGAGTAGAAGAGAGTAGTAGAGAGTGAGTAGTAGAGAGTGAGGAGTAGAGAGTAGTAGTAGAGAGTAGTAGAGAGTAGTAGAGAGTGAGTAGTAGAGAGTGAGTAATAGAGAGTAGTAGCGAGTGAATAGTAGAGAGTGAGTAGTTTAATTTAAAAGGAACACAATGAGGGGGTTCATTTTGTCATAGAAATTATGATTAGTGCTGAAAAAAGAAAAATTAGGGCACATTTTGAGTGACTTCTGAAATCCTCTTCTATTTCATTAAAATATTCTGACATGCAGACTGAAACATGCACTTCCCTGGTGAGCAGTAGCTTTATTACAGTGATCTAATAAGCAACTAGAGTGCTAACATTCCGAATTTATGGCAAATGTGTGACACATCTGAATGCCTTCTTGATGGAATCAAAGTGAAAAACTGAAAGTATTCCTACTGAGGAGACTGTAGTAAATGAGGAAATTAGGAAACTTCATAACAAATAAATCTCCCAAGATGGCCACCAGAGACAAAAGAGCCCTATGTAGCACAAATATCACCCAGATGTAGCCCAAGTATAGCCCAATGACAGAATGTCCCAGAGTGTTCTAAAGAACAAATAGAGCACTATCAGTCTTACTTATGGCAAATGTATGGCACACCTGAAGCCATCTTGATTGGAATAAAGTGGTAACACTTAAAACATTTAATTTGCAATGGAACAAAATGAGGGGGTTCATTTTGCCATAGGAATTATGATTAGTGCTGCAGAAAGAAAGATTAGGGCACATTTTGACTTCTCAAATCCTCTTCTATTTCATTAAAAAATTCTGACATGCAGACTGAAACATGCACTTTGAATACCAGCAGCAGACTTCCCTGGTGATCAGTAGCTTTACTACAGTGATCTAATGAGCAACTAGAGTGCTACCATTCAGAATTTATGGCAAATGTGTGACACATCTGAATGCTTTCTTGATGGAACCAAAGTAAACAAGCATTGGAAAGGCAATAGGTCTCGCCCTCGTTTAAGTTAAAGCAATTCTGTTTGTAATTAGCTGGCTTTTTAGCTTTGCTTGTATTAGTGTTTTTCAAACTTTCATGTTCATAACATGCATATGTATGCATATATGTATATGTATATGTATGCATGCATTTATATTTGTATTTATATAGATATGCAGATTATATATATGTTTTTAGATGTATGTATATATACATATATATAAATGCATATGCATATATATATATGTGCATATGTGTGCATGTAGAGAGAGGTAGAGAGGTAGAGGTGTAGAGGTAGAGAGGTAGAGAATAGTAGAGAGAGAGGTAGAGAGAGGTAGAGAGGTAGAGAGTAGAGAGTGAGTAATAGAGAGTAGAGAGTGAGTAGTAGAGAGTAGCAGAGAGTAGTAGAGAGAGTAGCAGAGTGAGTAGTAGAGAGTAGTAGAGTGAGTAGTAGAGAGTAGTAGAGAGTGAGTAGTAGAGAGTAGTAGAGAGTGAGTATTAGCGATTGAGTAGTAGAGAGTAGTAGAGAGTGAGTAGTAGAGAGTAGTAGAGCGTGAGTAGTAGAGAGTAGTAGAGAGTGAGTAGCAGAGAGAGAGTATTAAAGAGTAGTAGAGAGCGAGTAGTAGAGTGAGTAGTAGAGAGTTGTAGAGAGTGAGTAGTAGTGAGTGAGTAGTAGAGTGAGTAGTAAAGTGAGTAGTAGAGAGTGAGTAGTAGAGAGTAGTAGAGAGTAGTAGTAGAGAGTGAGTAGTAGAGAGTAGTAGAGAGTGAGTAGTAGAGAGTGAGTAGCAGAGAGAGTAGTAGAGAGTGAGTAGTAGAGAGTAGCAGAGAGTGAGTAGTAGAGAGTGAGTATTAGAGAGTAGTGGAGTAGTAGAGAGTAAGTAGTAGAGAGTGAGTAGTAGAGTGAGTAGTAAAGAGAAATAGTAGAGAGTGAGTAGTAGAGAGTGTGCAGTAGAGAGTGAGTAGTAGAGAGTAGTAGAGTGTGAGTAGTAGAGAGAGTAGTAGAGAGTGAGAAGTAGAGAGAGTAAGAGAGAGTAGTAGAGTTGTAGAGAGTGAGTGGTAGAGAGTAGTAGAGAGTGCGTAGTAGAGAGTGAGTAGTAGAGAGAGAGTAGTAGAGAGTGAGTAGTAGAGTAGTAGAGATTAGTCAGTCAATGTCAGTTAGTGTCAGTGTCAGTCAGCCAGTGTCAGTCAGTCAGTGTCAGTCAGTCAGTATCAGTCAGTCAGTCAGTGTCAGTCCATCAGTGTCAGTCAGTGTCAGTCAATCAGTGTCAGTCAGTGTCAGTCAGTCAGTGTCAGTCAATCACTGTCAGTCATTGTCAGTCAGTCAGTTTCAGTCAATCAGTGTCAGTCAATCAGTGTCAGTCAGTCAGTGTCAGTCAGTCAGTGTCAGTCAGTCAGTGTCAGTGTCAGGTAGAGCAGCTCTGCTAACCTGGTTCTCTGGCTCTAAGGCAGCTCTGCTGACCTGGTTTCTCTGGCTCTACAGCAGGCCTGCTGACCTGGTTCTTTGGCTCTAGAGCAGCTCTGCTGACCTAGTTCTTAGGCTACAGACCAGCTCTGCTGATGTGGTTCTCTGGCTCTACAACAGCTCTACTGACCTGTTTCTCTGGCTCTAAAGCAGCTCTGCTGACCCGGTTCTATGGCTCTAAAGCAGTTCTGCTGACATGGTTCTCTGGCTCTAGAGCAGCTCTGCTGACCTGGTTCTCTCCCTCTAGAGCAGCTCTGCTGACCTGGTTTCTCTGGCTCTACAGCACCTCTGCTGACCTGGTTCTCTGGCTCTAGAGCAGCTCTGCTGACCTGGTTCTTAGGCTCCCGAGCAACTCTGCTGACCTGGTTCTCTGGCTCTAAAGCAGCTCTGCTGACCTGGTTCTATGGCTCTAAAGCAGCTCTGCTGACCTAGTTCTATGGCTCTAAAGCAGCTCTGCTGACCTGGTTCTCTGACTCTAAAGCACCTCTGCTGGCCTGGTTCTCTGGCTCTAAAGCAGCTCTGCTGACCTGGTTCTCTCCTTCTAAAGCAGCTCTGCTGACCTGGTTTCTCTGGCTCTACAGCAGCTCTGCTGACCTGTTTCTCTTGCTCTATAGCAGCTCTGCTGACCTAGTTCTTAGGCTCTAGAGCAGCTCTGCTGACCTGGTTCTCTGGCTGTACAACAGCTCTGCTGACCTGGTTCTCTGGCTGTACAACAGCTCTGCTGACCTGGTTCTCTGGCTCTAAAGCAGCTATGCGGACCCGGTTCTATGGCTCTAAAGCAGTTCTGCTGACCTGGTTCCCTGGCTCTAGAGCAGCTCTGCTGACCTGATCCCTTGGCTCTAAAGCAGCTCCGCTGACCTGGTTCTCTCGCTCTAAAGCAGCTCTACTGACCTGGTTTCTCTGGCTCTAAAGCAGCTCTACTGACCTGGTTTCTCTGGCTCTAAAGCAGCTCTGCTGACCTGGTTCTCTGGCTCTAGAGCAGATCTGCCGACCTGGTTCTATGGCTCTAAAGCAGCTCTGCTGACCTGGTTCTCTGGCTCTAAAGCAGCTCCGCTGACCTGGTTCTCTGGCTCTAAAGCAGCTCTGCTGCCCTAGTTCTCTCCCTCTAAAGCAGCTCTGCTGACCTAGTTCTCTGCCTCTAAAGCAGCTCTGCTGACCTGGTTCTCTGGCTCTAGAGCAGCTCTGCTGACCAGGTTCTCTGGCTCTAAAGCAGCTCTGCTGACCTGGTTCTCTCCCTCTAAAGAGCTCTGCTGACCTGGACCTCTGGCTCTAAAGCAGTTCTGCTGACCTGGTTCTCTGCCTCTAGAGCAGCTCCGCTGACCTGGTTCTCTGGCTCTAAAGCAGCTCTGCTGCCCTGGTTCTCTCCCTCTAAAGCAGCTCTGCTGACCTAGTTCTCTGCCTCTAAAGCAGCTCTGCTGACCTGGTTCCCTGGCTCTAGAGCAGCTCTGCTGACCTGATCCCTTGGCTCTAAAGCAGCTCCGCTGACCTGGTTCTCTCGCTCTAAAGCAGCTCTACTGACCTGGTTTCTCTGGCTCTAAAGCAGCTCTACTGACCTGGTTTCTCTGGCTCTAAAGCAGCTCTGCTGACCTGGTTCTCTGGCTCTAGAGCAGATCTGCCGACCTGGTTCTATGGCTCTAAAGCAGCTCTGCTGACCTGGTTCTCTGGCTCTAGAGCAGCTCCGCTGACCTGGTTCTCTGGCTCTAAAGCAGCTCTGCTGCCCTGGTTCTCTCCCTCTAAAGCAGCTCTGCTGACCTAGTTCTCTGCCTCTAAAGCAGCTCTGCTGACCTGGTTCTCTGGCTCTAGAGCAGCTCTGCTGACCAGGTTCTCTGGCTCTAAAGCAGCTCTGCTGACCTGGTTCTCTCCCTCTAAAGAGCTCTGCTGACCTGGACCTCTGGCTCTAAAGCAGTTCTGCTGACCTGGTTCTCTGCCTCTAGAGCAGCTCTGCTGACCTGGTTCTATGGCTCTAAAGCAGCTCTGCTGACCTGGTTCTCTGGCTCTAAAGCAGTTCTGCTGACCTGGTTTTCTCCCTCTAAAGCAGCTCTGCTGACCTGGTTTCTCTGGCTCTACAGCAGCTCTGCTGACCTTGTTCTCGGCCTCTAGAGCAGCTCTGCTGACCTGGGTCTCTGGCTCTAGAGCAGCTCTGCTGACCTGGGTCTCTGCTTCTAGAGCAGCTCTGCTGACCTGCTTCTTAGGCTCTAGAGCAGCTCTGCTGACCTGGTTCTCTGGCTCTAGAGCAGCTCTGCTGACCAGGTTCTCTGGCTCTAAAGCAGCTCTGCTGACCTGGTTCTCTCCCTCTAAAGAGCTCTGCTGACCTGGACCTCTGGCTCTAAAGCAGTTCTGCTGACCTGGTTCTCTGGCTCTACAGCAGCTCTGCTGACCTTGTTCTCGGCCTCTAGAGCAGCTCTGCTGACCTGGGTCTCTGGCTCTAGAGCAGCTCTGCTGACCTGGGTCTCTGCTTCTAGAGCAGCTCTGCTGACCTGCTACTTAGGCTCTAGAGCAGCTCTGCTGACCTGGTTCTCTGGCTCTAGAGCAGCTCTGCTGACCAGGTTCTCTGGCTCTAAAGCAGCTCTGCTGACCTGGTTCTCTCCCTCTAAAGAGCTCTGCTGACCTGGACCTCTGGCTCTAAAGCAGATCTGCCAACCTGGTTCTATGGCTCTAAAGCAGCTCTGCTGACCTGGTTCTCTGGCTCTAGAGCAGCTCTGCTGACCAGGTTCTCTGGCTCTAAAGCAGCTCTGCTGACCTGGTTCTCTCCCTCTAAAGAGCTCTGCTGACCTGGACCTCTGGCTCTAAAGCAGTTCTGCTGACCTGGTTCTCTGCCTCTAGAGCAGCTCTGCTGACCTGGTTCTATGGCTCTAAAGCAGCTCTGCTGACCTGGTTCTCTGGCTCTAGAGCAGCTCTGCTGACCTGGTTCTCTGGCTCTAAAGCAGTTCTGCTGACCTGGTTTTCTCCCTCTAAAGCAGCTCTGCTGACCTGGTTTCTCTGGCTCTACAGCAGCTCTGCTGACCTTGTTCTCGGCCTCTAGAGCAGCTCTGCTGACCTGGGTCTCTGGCTCTAGAGCAGCTCTGCTGACCTGGGTCTCTCCTTCTAGAGCAGCTCTGCTGACCTGCTTCTTAGGCTCTAGAGCAGCTCTGCTGACCTGGTTCTCTGGCTCTACAACGGCTCTGCTGACCTGGTTTTTCTGGCTCTACAGCAGCTCTGCTGACCTGGTTCTCTGCACTCACGATGCACGCACCCAACTTCGCGAAAATATATTTAAAAATAATATAAGTTTATTATAAGTACAAATATATTCTTT
This sequence comes from Triturus cristatus, assembly GCF_964204655.1. Taxonomy (NCBI): domain Eukaryota; kingdom Metazoa; phylum Chordata; class Amphibia; order Caudata; family Salamandridae; genus Triturus; species Triturus cristatus. Next base: position 438,899,312 of record NC_140590.1, read on the forward strand.
TTATGAATATCTTAGATAATCTCTTGCCCTAATATGTATATTAAAGACGCATACATATGATTTTGGAACATAATTTTTTTTGCGGGAGTCGCGCACCCAGCGCACCCCAGCACGCATATGACGTCACGCGGGACACGCAACCACGCAGGCATCTCGTACCATATTGCGCATGTGTCGCGAATGCCCGGGAGCAGGTGTCGCGGACTGGTCGCATACCAATCGCGCACATCACGTAATATTAAATGTATATGATGTAACTGAAAAACACGCAACCGTCGCACACCCTACGCGGATCTTATACGACTTTTCTAAAATGGCGGCTAGAATGCGCGCACCCACCGTGATGTGTGCGCTTATAGTGCGCGACTCCGAAAAAAAAATGGAATAAAAAAATAATAATAATATTATAAATATATTAAAATAACAAATTAAAACAAGAAAATTAATCAATATTTCAGTTTGAATTGTTTAAAAAAAAAATGCAATTTTCAGAAAAATATATAATGTTATTTAATGAATAAAATATTTATAAATAAACAGTTAAAAAATTGTAGAAAATCAGTACAAAAAAATAGGTATAACTACTATTACACTTAAAAATTAGCATTTAAAAAACCTTTGAAATTCACTGAAAAAAACATAGGTTTCAGAGACATTATAGTTAGAAATTAGCATTTAAAAAAGCTTTGAAATTCACTGCAAAAACCATAGGTTTCAGAGACGTTTATAGTTAGAAATTAGCATTTAAAAAACCTTAGAAATTCACAGAAAAAACCATAGGTTTCAGGGGTGTTATAGTTAGCTGGCAATTTCACTCGTACAAAACCATAAAAATTCCTCCTTTATGGTCAGTTCTGCTAACTATAACTCGCGCGCCCGCAATGCACTGCTGATGATGTCGCATATTGCATCATTCATGACATGGTGAGTGACATCATCCACGTGACAATCTGATACACCTCATCATACACTAGTATAACCTTTCATCACTCACTGTAAAATACAGAGTACCATATTTGAAACCATTGACACACCAATACCAGTTACTACATACCCACTCACTGATTCCTAGGTCTACACACACACAACTACCCATTCAACAACAGAATCATTTATACATTCAGTCACTAATTAATAGAACACTATCAAATGCACTTATACACATATGTGGACATTGACACATCAGCAGTCATCTTAGTCGGTTATGCAGTCATCCTACTCACTCATGAAAAGAAATAATCACACTTACATTTACTCACTTACACAATTATCGAACAACACCTCATTTATTCAAACACATAGTAACTCATAGTTAATATGTTAAAAAATCACCATTACAATTATACACTCATTCATATAGTTACTCTCACAATCACTGACTCTTACACATACTTATTTATGTACACCAACTCTCACATACAATGCCTTCTATTATTTTACTTTGTTGAAGATGTACAACTAAAACAGATATTCGCTCACCAACACAGAAATAAATACACTCAGTCACCCAAACAACTGTTTCCACATGCACTCTTTAACCTATACACCTAGTCAATCAACCATTCATACATCTATGCATAGAGTTACACACACCCCAACCAACCACACACAAACTCAGTGTCCCATACAAATACTCACCCAACTGATCAATAACTAATATACACACTCATGTAGTTAGTGACCAACTAATGCAGCATGTTATACAACAACAGAGACAGTGCTGCACACATTCACATAGTTTAGTTACTAATCCAAGTATTAAGTGACACACTTTTAATTACTCACGTAAACAGACAGTCAGACATCTACTAAATCCTCCATCCAGACAGTTATATATCCACTCAATCTTCAATACAGATTGGTATATATATAATACATGGTTGTATGACATAATTTTGACAGACAGAAAATCGACCTACAAATATATCGCAACAAAAATATCGATGTTAAGAATATCGACATCCTATCTACAACATGGTAAGTGCAAAAATATCGAAAATTAAATATCGATGTCAAAAATATCGTTATTAAAAATATCGTTTTTCTTTTACTTTAAAAATATATGTAAAATAAACCAAATTATACTTAGAAATTAAAGAAACATAATTAAATATATTGTATAATATTTAAAATGTATAATTAATATATATAATTTAATAAAACTTTAATTAAACATATACATATAATATATAATATATATACTTACTTAATAATTAATTTTACTAATAATTTCTGTAATGTATAAATTATTAAATGTTTTTAAAAATTACCAATACATCTATACACATAAAATAATAACATTAATAAATATTTAATAATTACATATAGCAAATAATAATCAATATTTTTAATGTAAATAATTTTTATTATTAATGATATATTACAATAGCAAAAATAATACAAAACATATGAAATATGAGACACAATAAAACTACTAGTCCAACTCCAACAAAAACAACAGTAAGGAAAATGTTGAATACCGTAGGGGTAAAAATTACTATTCCAACTCCAAAGAATGCAACAGTAGGGAAAGCGTTGGATAGCATAGGGTTAAAATTACTATTCCAACTCCAGAGAGTGCAATAGTAGGGAAAGCGTTGGATAGCGGAAAGTTAAAAATTACTATTCCAACTCCAGAGAGTGCAACAGTAGGAAAAGCGCTGGATAGCGTAGGGGTAAAAATTACTATTCCAACTCCAGAGACTGCAACAGTAGGGAAAGCATTGGATAGCGTAGGGGTACAAATTACTATTCCCACTCCAGTAAATGAAACAGTAGGTAAAGCGCTGGATAGCGTAGGGGTAAAAATTACTATTCCAACTCCAAAGTGTGCAACAGTAGGGAAAGCATTGGATAGCGTAGGGGTAAAAATTACTATTCCAACTCCAAAGAGTGCAACAGTAGGGAAAGCGTTGGATAGCGTAGGGGTAAAAATTACTATTCCAACTCCAGAGAGTGCAACAGTAGGGAAAGCGTTGGATAGCGTAGGGGTACAAATTACTATTCCCACTCCAGTAAGTGAAACAGTAGGAAAAGTGCTGGATAGCGTAGGGGTAAAAATTACTATTCCAACTCCAAAGAGTGCAACAGTAGGGAAAGCGTTGGATAGCGTAGGGGTAAAAATTACTATTCCAACTCCAGAGAGTGCAATAGTAGGGAAAGCGTTGGATAGCGTAAGGGTAAAAATTACTATTCCCACTCCAGAGAGTGCAACAGTAGGGAAAGTGTTGGATAGCGTAGGGAAAAGAATTACTATTCCAACTCCAGAGAGTGCAATAGTAGGGAAAACGTTGGATAGCGTAGGAGTAAAAATTACTATTCCCACTCCAGTGAGTCCAACAGTAGGGAAAGCGTTGGATAGCGTAGGGGTAAAAATTACTATTCCCACTCCAGAGAGTGCAACAGTAGTGAAAACGCTGGATAGCGTAGGGGTACAAATTACTATTCCCACTCTAGTAAGTGAAACAGTAGGAAAAGCGCTGGATAGCGTAGGGGTCAAAATTACTATTCCCACTCCAGTAAGTGAAACTGTAGGGAAAGCGCTGGATAGCGCAGGGGTAAAAATTACTATTCCAACTCCAGAGAGTGCAACAGTAGGAAAAGCGCTGGATAGCGTAGGGGTAAAAAATACTATTCCAACTCCAGAGAGTGCAACAGTAGGGAAAGCGTTGGATAGCGTAGGGGTACAAATTACTATTCCCACTCCAGTAAGTGAAACAGTAGGGAAAGCGCTGGATAGCGTAGGGGTAAAAATTACTATATCCAACTCCAAAGAGTGCAACAGTAGGGAAAGCGTTGGATAGCGTAGGGGTAAAAATTACTATTCCAACTCCAGAGAGTGCAATAGTAGGGAAAGCGTTGGATAGCGTAAGGGTAAAAATTACTATTCCCACTCCAGTGAGTCCAACAGAAGGGAAAGCGTTGGATAGCGTAGGAGTAAAAATTACTATTCCCACTCCAGAGAGTGCAACAGTAGTGAAAACGCTGGATAGCGTAGGGGTACAAATTACTATTCCCACTCCAGTAAGTGAAACAGTAGGGAAAGCGCTGGATAGCGTAGGGTTAAAAATTACTATTCCAACTCCAGATAGTAAAACAGTTGGGAAAGCACTGGATAGCATAGGGATTCTATAAACATAATAACCAATTAAATAATTAGTTATAAAAAAATAGCATATTAATAATTAATTTACAAAATATGTATTATTAAATACCAATTATTTAAAATAAATATTTATATAAATAACTTTAAATTACATCCCACACTATTCCCCCTTTAACACACAACACACTACACATACAAAATACACAATACATTTAAATATCAGTTTATCTATTATATACAATTAATAATACATTCTTTATAATTAATATACTTATTATTTACAAATTTGTACATATTAGCAACCAAATTACAATTATTCACAAATTAATTATTAATTAACAATACATTAATTAGCAATAACAACAAATAACATGAAATAATAAATTATTTATATTTACTATATTTAACGTACTAATAACAATTAATTACCAATTAATAATTAATTAACAATTAATTATTATTAATTACAAATAAATAAAAATTATCAGTAATTATTTGAATTTAATTACATCCCACCCTATTCCCCTATAAACCCACAACCCACTACACATAAAAATTCACATAATTAATTTAATCATCAATTCATCACTTAAAATTAAATCACCAATTAATTAGTAATTAACAATTAATTAATTAACAATACCAATAAATAAATATTAATATTAAACTAATTATAACTTATATAATTAACCAATTAATAAAGTTAATTTACAATTAATAATTAATTAACAATTAATTAATCAATTAATATATTTAATTAACAATTAGTAATTAATTAACAATTAATTAATCATAAATACCAATTAAACAATACATATTAATTAATTAATTATAATTAAATTACTTCCCACCCTATTCCCCTATAAACCCACAACCCGCTCTGATACTAAAACGCTAAAATATATTTTAAATAATTATTAATCTCTAAACATTTATTTTTAAATGTATTAAAATACATTACAATAATCTTTAACATACAAATAAAATACATATTAAAATACATTACACTAATAAAATATAGATATTCTTGACATCGAAATTTTTGATTACGATATTACTTACATCTATATTAATGACTTCGATATTGTCAACTTCGATAATACTTACCTTGGGGTCGATATTCTGTCCATCGATATTCTTGACTTCGATATTCTTTACCTACGATATTTACAACTCGATATACTTGTAGGTCGAAATTTAAAACTCGATATTTAGACTGCTCACCATAATACATATTTAAATTTCAAACGAAACCACATTCACTGGATGATGAATTCAGTGATGTCATCAGTGATGTCATTTGAGATCTCATCAGTGATGTCACTGACCATGTCATGAATGATGCAATATGTGACATCATCAGCAGTGCATTGCGGGCGCACGAGTTATAGTTAGCAGAACTAACTATAACGGAGGAATTTCTATGGTTTTGTACGAGTGAAATGGCCAGCTAACTATAACACCCCTAACGCTTTTAACATATTATGTCAACAGTTTTAGGTATTTATACCGATATTATTGAAACACCATCATGACAAAAGATATGTTACATATTTTACACATTTGTAACAACAGCCAAAGTATTTTGTCTATGTTTATTCTAAAATATGCACTGAGCACTTGTCACTTTAAGGGCTAACAACACAAAAGAAAGCAAAAAAGAGGTGAAAAAAATTATGCAAATGTGAAATGAAAAAATGATGATGTATAAAACAGGTTGCATCTGGTATATGCGCATCATGTGATCAAGGCACTTCCTGGTGCCGAAACGCGTAATGCTGCTAAACGCTATAATCGACATATGTAAATAAAGAAAATCTGCACCTTATTTGTGGTCTGTGCTCCATGTGAGAATCCAGGAGGCAGTTGAAGTTATTTGGATGTTTGCAGCTGGTCAACGACTCTCCCAGCTATTCACGGACCCCCTTCTGGAAGTGTGGCCAGGCGCCGGGCGAAAAGAGATTAATCTGGGAGGATTACCCTCAAGGCCCCCCAGTACCCATAACCGCGGCAAATTCGGCATCCAAGTGGCAGCACTGAGGTAAGCTGACTCGAGTCGGAGGACGCGCGTTTAGCTTAACCCATTGTTGCACGAGGGAGCGCGAAGCCTGATCAAAACAGGAGGCTGGGTATAGAAGGCGTGCAGTGACCGATACGGCGTGTTATACAAACGGGACAAATAAACCTGGGCCGTATTGCAAAACCCTAAACAAAGTAATTTCCATCACAGCGCGATGTCAGCGGATGCGCTTAAATAGAGAGAGAGAGAGAGAGAGAGGCGGTAGCAGCTGACATGTTCAGCGACATTAAAGTATATAATGTGAACTCAAATTCCCAGCATGCACCACAGGGGGAAAGAAACACCAGCGCAAAAGAAAAACTGAAACTTTTAGAGAAGTTGAGCAAATCTGAGCAAAGCAAATGGTGGGAGGCAAAATCATTACACAGATATCTGGACGTTGGGAGAATACCCCGTGGATTAATGATCCTAACTGCCCCGAGTGTGAAAATCCCGATAGGAGATGATGAAGGAATGGGCTGAGACAAATTTAGATTCGTCCAGAAGATTGGTAATAATCCTGGTAAAATATGCAGAAAAGGATCGCCTCAAACTGCAAGAACAAATAGAAACAGTGAATCAGGATTTGGCTAACATGGATAATACTGAAGAAATTAATAAACTGAAAGAAGAAATGAATAAAAGGTTAAAAAGAGAGGAAGACAAGATACGGGAGAGAAAAGCCTACAAGTTTCACCGTGATCGCATAGATTACGAGACTGGGCGTATTTTTACATTTGCCAAAAAATACGATGCGTTGAAAGTATCAAAATATGGCAATCCAACTATAGATCAAGCCGGGGCCAGTAAATCAGGTCCTGGTCTTTCTTCCAATTCAGAATGGAGCTCTGCAGCAGAAAGCGAACCAGAAGTGGGGTATTCCAGAGCTCAGAACAAACAAATACCTACGAGAATAGATTTAGTTGAAGAGGTAGATTGTTTGGTACACGAGAGGCGCAATACTTTGCGACCAAGGACTCAACAGAACAAACAACAACAAAAACCAGATTTACCAAATGCCAGGAGGGCCAAAAACCAAATCAAGACAACACAAGAAAACCCCAACAACGCCCATCCAGACGCAATTGGTGACGATAATGGCAAAATCCAACCAGAGTAGTCAAACAGTGGTTAATTTAACCGATATTGATCTAAACAAAGCAGAGGAACAACTGTTATCTTTGGGGCTATCATATTGCCCTATCAGTTCATTTGACTACCCAAGTACTAGGTTGGACATCTTCAAAAGCATAAGAAATTTGAAACTAAGGAAAAATCATCTACAGAATAAAAACAAGGACAAAGAAATTACAAAATCTATAAATCCCACAAGTCCTCCTCTTTTGAATCCTTTAGACACGGAACAAGCTTTATTGGATGATCTATGGGAATTAGCCAGAGAAAACCATACTCAGGAACCCATCACGGAACTTGATGTTACAATGACCAGACCCACCACTTCCTTTAAACCAGCATCCAAATTCAATCCCATTACAATAAGGGATTCGTTGGACATTTTTCAAGATCAGCTGATAAAAGGAATAAAAAAACTCAACCATACAGTACAAAAAACTAAAGACACAAAATTAACCGGATTGAATTGCAATACCATCACTTGATTAAAAAATTAAAAGACAATCTGGATGTTATCATCCGAAATGCGGACAAAGGAGGAAACTTAGTTCTATGGAGCAAGCAAGATTACGCACAAGAAGCCATGACCCAACTGTCTGATGTGGCCTGCTATCGCAGAAGTGACCAGATGGAACTAAAAGCTACATATGGGACATACAACATGAAACTGGCAACCTGGAGAAATGGTGGATTAATTACAGCGGATGAATTAAAATTCCTCAAGAATGACAAACCAGTGACTCCCATTCTCTATTTCATACCAAAAATCCACAATAATGCACAAAAACCACCAGGAAGGCCTATATCTCGGCCCGAAACAGTCTTCTTAAAAAGACTTCCCAATATGTAGACTACTTTCTCCAGGAACTAGTACAAAGTTTGCCATCATATGTTAGAGACACAAGCGACTTCCTCCACAAAATAAAACACATAAATTGGCAACAAGATTTTTTGCTAATAACGTTGGATGTAACATCTCTATATACATTGATCAATCATCAAGATGGCATGAGAGCTCTCCAATATTATTTGGTAAAAAGAACACTGGAGTTATTTGAACATAACAAAATGCTGCTCAATATGGTTGAGTTTTGTTTGCATCACAATATCTTTTTGTTTCAGAACACGCTGTATAAACAACAACGCAAAGTAGCTATGGGAGCCAGCTTCTCCCCCAGCTATGCCTGCTTGCACATGGGCTGGTGGGAGGAGCTGGTACTCTTGAAACAGCACACCGCAGTTTTTCAAACTAATGTTAAATGTTGGCTACGCTACATCGATGATTTGTTTTTAATTTGGCAAAGCAATGAGCAGGAAGCTGAACATTTTATTACAGAATTGAACATCAATGATCTTAATCTGCATTTTACATCCAATATTAGTTCTACTTCCATTAATTTTTTAGATGTAGAAATTTATGTTCAGGCAGACAAATTGGAAACCAAGTTGCACAGAAAACCTACGGCAGGCAACTCAATTCTGCATGCCAGAATCTCTTATTCAAAGCATCCCCTACGGGGAAATGCTGCGTTTAAGAAGGATTTGCAGTCTAGAAGATGAACTAATAGAGGCACAACAGGCCTGTGCTAGCAGATTCAGAGCCAGAGGATATTCTCACAAAGTCATTGACCAGGCTATCATTAAAAGTATGGAGCAAAACAGGGAAGATCTGATAGGAGGGGTTAACAGAAAGAAAGAACAAGCCCGTTTTCAGATTTATCCTCAGATGCAGTAAACAGGACAAACAACTAAGAAAGATCATCAGAAAAAATTGGCCTCTAATTTTAGACGACTCTGTCATTGGCCATACTTTACCTAAACAGGCATCCATAACCTACACCAGATCTACCTCAATGAGGGACGTCTTGGTCAAAAATGACCCTATACCCAACCTAAAAATACCTGGCTATCACAAAGCAAAGGATGTATCCGTTGTAAAACATGCAAGGCATGTCAACGCGGAGTTAATATATCATCCTACACTACTCCCTTCTGTACAGAGGAAAGAACTATAGAGAAAGCTTTGACCTGCAAATCTAATTTTGTGGTATACGTATTGGAATTTCCCTGTTCCCTTAAATATGTGGGAAGCACAATTCTACAGGGACATAAACGCATACTTCAACATATCAGGGCCATTAAAAACAAAGATGCAACTTACCCAGTGGCGAGACATTTTTCGGAGAAGCACAACGCAGACCCCAAGAATTGAAATACTTCTTAATCGATGCCATCCCTCCATACAAAAGAGGAGGTGATAGGGAAAAAGCACTCAGAAGGTTGGAAACTAGATACATTCTAGATCTAGATAGTAAACAACCTGGAGGCTTAAACGTCACAGAGGAACTTTACACTTGCCTATAAAATCAAGGTTTTAGCTATTTTACCCAACTCGAATACCCAAAAATATCAATATTAATTTAAAATTTAGGGTTAAACATTGGGTAATTTTGAACTGTCAGCCAACAATACAAATTTGCTGCAGAATTAGTCCTCCCCTTTTTTCAGTTTAATATCAAATGCATGTATTACACACCTTATTTTATACACACTTTTTGACACATCTTTTATACACTTTTAAGGTAACTTTATAGGATTTTAGTAGGGTATTTGTATATACGGGTATTTAAAATATTTTAGCATGGGTTTTTGAATGAACAAATAATATTTGGCGGAAAATAAATGTAAATTTATATGATTGGAAGTTTTATATCAAAGCACTGCAAATTTTTAACCACTGATATATACAAGAAATTATGTATGTTGTTTTTAATTACAAGATATTTAAATCTGGATGCTATAATGAACGTTTTTAACATATTATGTCAACTACCATGTATGAAAGTTTTAGTTTTAGTATACCGATATTATTGAAACGCCATCACGACAAAAGATATTTAACATATTTTACACATTTGTAACAACAGCCAAAGTATTTTGTCTATGTTTATGCTAAAATATGCACTGAGCACTTGTCACTTTAAGGGCTAACAACACAAAAGAAAGCAAAGAAGAGGTGAAAACAATTATGCAAATGTGAAATGAAAAAAATGGTGGTGTATAAAACAGGTTGAATCTGGTATATGCCCATCATGTGATCAAGGCACTTCCTGGTGCCGAAACGTGTAATGCTGCTAAACGCTATGATGGACATATGTAAATAAAGAAAATCTGCACCTTATTTGTGGTCCGTGCTCCATGCAAGAATCTGGGAGGCAGTTGGAGTTATTTGGATATATATATATATATATATATATATATATATATATATATATATATATATATATATATATATATATATATATATATATATATATATATATATATATATATATATATATATATATATATATATATGGTCTTTCACCAGCTATTTCCTCACAACGCATTTTGTCATAATCGCCTTTTTCAAGTGCTGGAAATGCGGTAATACAACACAGAGTCTAATTGGCTAAAGATATAGGGACCGGTGCTATCATTGGTATGCTGCCAGCCAATGATTGGACTGCAAATCCTCAGATGAGCTAATTATGCAGCTTTCATGCTGTACATTGGTTACAGTCTCCCCCACAAACCTAATTTCAGACCAAAATCTTGAAAATATTAAATCCTTCCCCAATGGGAATTACCAGGGGTTCCCATTACGACGTATCTATTCAGTAGGATTTTAACATAGTCCTTCATAGCAGGTGTCCGCGATCACATTCTCCCTTTATAGGGATCGTCTACTCTCTGTGGATGTGGCCCCTTGCCACAACAGCCGGCTTGAATACCAGAATATGCCCGCAGGTGTCCGCTAAATAACTTAGACACCACAAGTTTGGTCCCCCATGGACGAAGGGAAAAATCCTTCAGCGGAGGTTATGGCGATCATTTGACATTGTTCCCTTGTTCCCTCCAGGAGTTCCGAACATAAGATGGGTGCTATAATCCACAACAAGGGTAAGAACTCCCTTGCTACACAGCAACTTTAAAACAGAACTGGAGCACTCACGGGGTCATTTTAAAAGAGATGTATTCTTCATCAGCCATTTTCTCATGATGCGTTTCAGCAGATTGGTGGGTATTCTTTCAAATTGCTGTTTACAGGCACTGATTCATGGTCTTTCAGCTATTGTGAAGGGATGCATTGTAGAATCCATTACGTTTTTTCAAATATTTTCATACTTGTTTACTAGGCTGGGTAGGTGGGAGTGTTAGACCTGGCATCTTTGGCGTGGTTACCCCTGACTTTTTGCCTCTACCTCCTGTATTTTTGATGCTATGCTGGATTTCGATTTTGCTGGTTTAGATGCTTTGGGCACTTTGCCACTGCTGATCAGTGTCAAAGTGCAAGTGCTCCCTTGGTAAATTGTTGTATTGATTGGTTATCCATGATTGGGATATTTGTTTCACCTGTTAGCCCCTAGTAAAGTGCACTGCGTGTGCCAGGGCTGGTGATTCAAATGCTACTAGTGGGCTGCAGCACTGATTGTGCCACCCACAGGAGTAGCGCTAAAATGATGTCTTAGGCCTGCTTGCAGTGCCTATGTGCAGTCCAGGACTGCCATGTCGACCTGGCCAGTGCACCCACTGACCAGGCCTTATCCTTCCCTTTCTGTACATGTCAGGCATCCCTATGGTGGCCCTAGGTACCCCCCTGGGCTGGGTGCAGTGTATCTGAAAGGTAGGGCATGTACTGAGGTGTGTAACATGCCCTGGTAGTGAATTACAGCCATTTTCGTTTTTCACTGCTGAGAGGCTATCTTGCCCATAGGATAGAATGGGGAAGGCTGTTTACATGCCTATCTTCCCATAAGGGCAAGATAGAAAATCCAAGTTTGGTATGTCTGTGTTCAGAATTTAATCATACATCTTTTTAGCAAGATGGTTTTTAAATTCACTGTGTGAGAATGGCACTTTTTAGAAAGTAGCTATTCTCCTGTTTAACCTTCCTGTGTGCCTGTGTGCTGGTTGGCTGACTGGTGTCAGGTGATGTGCTAGGTGGCTCCAGGAGCCTGGATGAGTCAGCAGCAGGGTGAATAGGGAGATCTGCTTTAGATGGGTGGGAGGAGTAGTCCCTGGGTCTGAATAGGGCTGCCCCTGACAAACACAAAGCTGGCTCCACCCCCTGCTGGCCAGGCTGAGGACTCTGCCTCTGCTGGCACAAAGAAGGCTCCACCTCCTGCTGAGCGTCTAACGACCCTGCCCCTCACTCTGAAAGGAACCAGGTGCTCCAGAGCAGAGCACACCCAGGAACCGGTTTGAGCAGGAGAATCACTGGAACAAAGAGAGACAAAGACTTGGAGGGGTATAAGAAGAGGACCCCAGACACCTAAACTTTAGATCACTTTGGAACTAAGAAGAAACCTCTGCCAAGGAGAAAGCTGGAAGAAACTGAAGAGGAGAAGACTGCCTGCTTGCTGTTTTGCTTTGCTGCCAAGGAAAGGGGAAGGACTTTGCTGTGTCCCCTTCTTTTGATTCTGATCTCCAAGGGCCTGAGAAGAGCTGGCTCCCTGTTAAGAAGTCCCAGGAACAAAAGGACTTCACCACCAGCTCCCCTGGAACTCTGCTGAGAGAGTTCTGACCTGCCTTGGAGTGCTTGCCCAGTCTTGGGGCTTCAGGAGGTCGTTTTGCTGTGTTGAGGGAGCTGGGAAGCAGAAGCGTGAACAAGAGTGACTGGTACCCAACGCATCATCCGATTGCGTGTCGCAAGACGAGAGTGCGTGGAAAATTTCATCGCGGCACCATCGCAACCCGCAGGGTCTCCGCATCGCCGAGTGCGTCGAGCATCGTCCCGAAGCGCGAAGCTTCCTGCCATTGCGAGGGTTGTCGCAGAACCAGTTGCGGGCCGCACCACTGCCGGTGCGTGAAAAGTCTCCAATCGCTGCGTGCGTCGACGCAGAGTCCCGTTCCGTGGCGCATCGAGAGTTGCGGCGCCGGAAGGCAACGCTGCGCCACGCATCGCACCACATCGAAGAGTGTCGCATCGAACCTGTGCGTGAAGCTTCCCCCTAAGAAACCTACGCAACGAAAGCCAAAGGTATCGCATCCTCCCCCTACAGATCGGAGCCGGCGCATCCACCTCTGCTGCGTGAAGCAGGGCTGCTGCAAAGCCTCCCCAGGATCTCAGGAGCATCGCATCGCCTTTGCCATCTTCCTTGTTATAGCTTTTGGGAACCTTATCGCAACTACAGGTACTGTTGGGCACGAGAGTGTCGCATTTTGTGCATTGAGAGTCGCACTGTGCAGGACACTGACTTTGACATCCTGGAGTACTTTCTGCAAACTCTTGAACTATCTTTAAAGTAACCTTTTTGAATTATATGTTGGTTTGTCTGTAATATTTGGTCTTGTGAAGTTTTTAGGAAAGATTCCTTATTTTTCTAAAACTGGTGTGGAGTAAATCTGTGGTGTTTTCACTGTGTTACTGTGAGTGTTGGTACAAATACTTTACACATTGCCTTTGATAGCCTAGACTGCTCAGGCCAAGCTACCTAGAGGGTGAGCAGGGGTTATCTTAACAGTGTATCCCCCTTTCCCTGACTAGAAGCAAGGGTCCCTACTTGGACAGTGGTACCTACCCTGCCAACTAGAGACCCCCAGATCTAACATTGGTGGTCAGCGGTGGGATTGAACTTGTATTTGTACTTGACCCACAGTAATTGGTGTACATCACTAGTTTAAGTGCAGACCAATAGACAACCACATACTATATTTTTTTGATTCTATTTTTGAGTAACTCTTCAAGAGCATCATGTCTCAGGTGGCAACAAGCGAGAAGGCAGAATTGGAGTTTTCCATTGCGGATTTATATTCATACAAAGTTGAAGATCTCAAGCAATTCTGCAAAGACCGTGGTTGCTCTTTTAAAAGCGGAGCTAGAAAAGATGTGCTACAAAGAGTCCTGAAGGCCTGGTGGGAGGCCCAAGAGGAAAGTGATGCAAATGAAGAGGATGGGTTTTGTTCCCCAAGATCTGCCTGTGGGCAGACCAGTCTCAAGGGCTAGCAGCTCCCATTCCAGTAGGGGGCTCACGCCAGAGGAGCTGGAGGAGAATCAAAGGGTGAGAAACCACGAAATGGAAATGATGAAAATGAAAATGAAGCAATTGGAAGTAGAGAAGGACAAGGCGGCGGAGGAGAGCAAGAATGCCCGTGCCTTGGAAGAGAAGAAATTGCTTCTGGCTCATGAAGTGAGCATGAGAGAACTGGACATCAAGGCCAAGCAGGTGGAGTCCGGTTCAAATGGTGGCAGCGCACAGCCAGTGCAGGGGGGTAAAGTATATATCCCCAAGGATTTAGTACAGAATTACAATAGGAGTGAGGCTATCTATGCCTGGTTCACATCGTATGAAATTGCATTGAGGATGAATGGGGTGCCTGAACAGCATTGGGGGGCGGGCCTGTGGAAACATTTTGAGGCTTCTGGGAGGAGTGCTCTAGAGCCCTTAGAATTAGCAGGTGCCATGACCTATCCCAATATGAAGGAGGCCCTATGTCTCAGGTATGGACTTACTCCAGAGCAGTATAGACTGCAGTTTAGAAATTCCAAGAAGAAAGAGTCTGAGACTTGGATGGAGTGTGTGAATCTGTACTCGCGGGCACTGGAAGGTTGGATGAAGGGCAGCAAGGTAACTGATTATAAGGGGTTGTTACATTTAATTAGTTGGGAGCACTTGAGTAGTCTATGTGTTCCAGAGCTGCGCCAGCATCTTTTAGATAGCAAGTTGACGGACCCCATTGAGCTTGCTAAGGAGGCGGACCGCTGGACCAGTACCAGGGTCCACAGAGGAATTGTGGGTACCATTGCCAAAGGTGGGCAGGGTCCCCAGCAGAAGAGTGGGGGGGACAAGGGTAACCAAAAGGAGTTCTCACAAGGGCCCCAAAATAGTTCCCAGGGTAACCAGTCCCAGCCCCCCAAGTCAAAACCCAAACCAACCTGGCCCCCTAAGGGCAGGTCGGATAACAAGGGTCCCATTAAGTGTTATCACTGTCAGGAATTGGGTCACAAGTCTCCTGTGTGTCCCAAGAAATCCCAGGCGCCCACTGGTGCTCCAACACCGGGGATAGCTAGTGTAGCTTTTGGGGGGGATTTAATTTCTAGTTATTTGGAGGGTTTAGCAGTTATGTCCCTTGTCTCTTTAGGAGACACAGAGATGGTCCAGGAAACCCCTGTCCCTGATAACACTAAGAAGTACAGGCAGTGGGTGACCATCAATGGGAGGAGGATGGAGGCTCTCAGGGACACTGGAGCCAGTGTGACTACGGTCAGGTGTCAGTGGGTCCCTGAGGAGCTGATCATTCCAGACGTACTTCAAACAGTAGTGTCAGCTGACAACTCTGTGCACCTTTGCAAGGTAGCACATGTTCCCTTTGAGTGGGGGGGGGTCTCAGGTCCTCTCAAAGTTGTTGTGAGTCCATCCATGCCGGTAGACTGTCTGCTAGGTAATGACCTGGAGAGTTCCCCGTGGAAGGAGGTGGAACGCCAGGCTCATTTGGAGATGTTGGGTTTGCCTGAGTGGGTCTGTGTGACCACCCGGTCCATGGCAGCCAGACAGGGTTGTGAAGCAGACCTGGAGCCTGAAACAGTGGCCCAGGTCCCTGCCAGAAAGAGGAAGGGCAAGGGGCGTGGTGCGTCCACCCCCGCTGTTCCCACGGTCCAGGAAGGAGCAGAACCTACGGGGGATGCCCTGGAGCCTACAGGGGAACAGGTTGCTGAGCTGGGAGACATACCTGAGCTGACCCATTGGCAGCAAGAGGGTGGTCCCTCCAGAGAGGAGTTCTGCCGTGCGCAGAAGACATGCCCTACTCTTGAAGGTCTGCGGCACCAGGCTGCAGACCAGGCAGCAGGTGCTGATCCGAAGAACTTTTTTCTCTACTGGGAGAATGACTTGTTGTACAGTGAGCCTAGGTTTGCTGAGCCCAGTGGATCACGTACCCTGGTGGTACCCGCAGGGTTCAGAGACTTCCTACTGGGTCTGGCTCACGACGTGCCGCTTGCAGGACATCTCGGGCAGGACAAGACCCGACAAAGGCTTGCCACCCACTTTTACTGGCCCGGGATGAAGACGGACGTCGCTTCCTTTTGTAAATCATGCCAGACTTGCCAGGCAAGTGGCAAGGCTGGAGGAAAATGCAAAGGCCCTCTCCAGCCTTTTCCGGTAGTGAGCACCCCTTTCGAGCGGGTGGGAATAGATATTGTGGGGCCACTGGACCCCAGGACCGCCTTAGGCAACAGGTTCATCCTGGTCCTGGTGGATCATACCACCCGGTACCCGGAGGCTATCCCTCTCAGGACAACCACAGCCCCGGTGGTGGGCCGTGCGTTGATGGGGATCTTTTCCCGTGTGGGTTTCCCCAAAGAGGTGGTATCTGACCGGGGTACCAACTTCATCTCCAGGTATATGAAGTCTCTGTGGGAGGAGTGTGGGGTAACTTATAAGTTCACCACTCCTTACCACCCTCAAGGAAATGGGTTGGTTGAAAGGTTCAACCGGACCCTGAAAGGCATGATCATGGGGCTGACAGAGCCCATGAGACGGAAGTGGGACGTCTTTTTGCCATGCCTATTATTTGCCTACAGGGAGGTACCACAAAAGTCTCTAGGGTTCAGTCCCTTTGAGCTTTTATACGGGCACCCTGTTAGAGGGCCTCTCAGTCTGGTGAAGGAGGGTTGGGAGAAATCCCCGGGGAAAACCCCTCAGGATGTGTTCAGCTATGTGCTGGCCATCCGCAACCAGACACAGCGCTTCCGGGCCCTCGCTCAGGCGAACCTGGAAGCCAGCCAGGATGAGATGAAGAGGTGGTATGACCAGCATACCACTCTGATGGAATTTCAACCCGGGCAGATGGTGTGGGTGATGGCGCCAGTGGAGCCTTGCGCGCTCCAGGACAAGTGGACTGGGCCATATGAGGTGGTGGAGCGCAAGAGTGAGGTGACCTACCTGGTCAACTTGCGATCTCCCAGGAACCCCATGAGGGTCCTACACGTGAACCGCCTCAAACCCCATTTTGAGAGGTCTGAAATAAAAATGCTACTGGCTACAGATGCAGGGATGGAGGAGGATAGCGATCCTCTTCCTGACCTCCTGGCAGCTAAGGAGCAAGATGGGTCAGTGGATGGAGTGGTCCTCTCGCCCACCCTGACCCCAGAACAGCAGAGGGACTGTCGCCATGTGTTGGGTCAGTTTGCATCTCTGTTCTCCCTGACCCCCGGTATCACCAACTGGTGTGTCCATGACGTGGACACGGGAGATAGCATGCCTGTGAAACAGAAGTTTTACCGGGTGGCTGACAAGGTCAGGGCCAGCATCAAGAAGGAGGTTTCTAAGATGTTGGAGCTAGGGGTGATTGAGCCCTCCAGCAGCCCCTGGGCTAGCCCAGTGGTACTTGTACCGAAAGCTGCTGCGCCAGGTGCCACTCCAGAACTTAGGTTTTGTGTGGACTACCGTGGGCTCAATGCTGTCACGAAGACTGACGCACACCCCATCCCCAGAGCTGATGAGCTCGTGGATCGGTTGGGAGCTGCCAACTACCTCAGTACGTTTGATTTAACTTCTGGGTACTGGCAGATTGCCTTAACTGATGGGGCCAAGGAGAGGTCTGCGTTTTCAACGCCAGAGGGGCACTTCCAGTTCCGTGTCATGCCCTTTGGGTTGAAGAACGCCCCTGCCACATTCCAGAGACTGGTCAACCAGGTACTGTCCGGGCTGGAGCAATTCAGCGCCGCATATCTGGATGACATCGCTGTGTTCAGCTCCACTTGGGAAGAACACTTGCAACACCTCTGCGCAGTGTTGAAGGCTCTGCATAGTGCAGGCCTCACTATCAAGGCCAGTAAGTGCCAGATAGGGCAGGGTTCGGTGGTGTATTTGGGACACCAGGTAGGAAGCGGCCAGGTGGCGCCCCTACAAGCCAAGATAGATACCATCCGGGCTTGGGAACCCCCCAAAACCCAGACAGCGGTGAGAGCCTTCTTAGGACTCACCGGGTACTATCGCCGTTTTGTCAAGGGGTATGGCACCATTGTGGCTCCCTTGACAGAACTAACTTCCAAGAAGTTACCGAAGAAAGTGATTTGGACCAGTGCCTGCCAAGAAGCTTTTGATGCCCTGAAGGAGGCCATGTGTACAGCACCTGTACTCAAGGCGCCTGACTTCTCCAAGGAATTCATAGTGCAGACAGACGCTTCTGAGCATGGAGTGGGAGCGGTGCTCTCACAACTAAATGATGAGGACTTGGACCAACCGGTAGCTTTCATTAGTAGGAGGCTACTTCCCAGGGAACAGAGGTGGAGTGCGATTGAAAGGGAAGCTTTTGCTGTGGTCTGGGCGCTGAAGAAGCTGAGACCCTACTTGTTTGGGACTCACTTCCGGGTTCAGACGGACCACAGGCCCCTCAGATGGTTGATGCAGATGAGGGGTGAGAATCCTAAGCTGTTGAGGTGGTCCATTTCCCTACAGGGGATGGACTTTACGGTGGAACACCGCCCCGGTACAGAACACGCCAACGCTGATGGTCTGTCCAGGTTTTTCCGCCTTAGCGATGAGAACTCCCAAGAGGGTGGGTAGTTCTCCCCACTTTCAGCTGGAGGGGACACGTGTTAGACCTGGCATCTTTGGCGTGGTTACCCCTGACTTTTTGCCTCTACCTCCTGTATTTTTGATGCTATGCTGGATTTCGATTTTGCTGGTTTAGATGCTTTGGGCACTTTGCCACTGCTGATCAGTGTCAAAGTGCAAGTGCTCCCTTGGTAAATTGTTGTATTGATTGGTTATCCATGATTGGGATATTTGTTTCACCTGTTAGCCCCTAGTAAAGTGCACTGCGTGTGCCAGGGCTGGTGATTCAAATGCTACTAGTGGGCTGCAGCACTGATTGTGCCACCCACAGGAGTAGCGCTAAAATGATGTCTTAGGCCTGCTTGCAGTGCCTATGTGCAGTCCAGGACTGCCATGTCGACCTGGCCAGTGCACCCACTGACCAGGCCTTATCCTTCCCTTTCTGTACATGTCAGGCATCCCTATGGTGGCCCTAGGTACCCCCCTGGGCTGGGTGCAGTGTATCTGAAAGGTAGGGCATGTACTGAGGTGTGTAACATGCCCTGGTAGTGAATTACAGCCATTTTCGTTTTTCACTGCTGAGAGGCTATCTTGCCCATAGGATAGAATGGGGAAGGCTGTTTACATGCCTATCTTCCCATAAGGGCAAGATAGAAAATCCAAGTTTGGTATCTCTGTGTTCAGAATTTAATCATACATCTTTTTAGCAAGATGGTTTTTAAATTCACTGTGTGAGAATGGCACTTTTTAGAAAGTAGCTATTCTCCTGTTTAACCTTCCTGTGTGCCTGTGTGCTGGTTGGCTGACTGGTGTCAGGTGATGTGCTAGGTGGCTCCAGGAGCCTGGATGAGTCAGCAGCAGGGTGAATAGGGAGATCTGCTTTAGATGGGTGGGAGGAGTAGTCCCTGGGTCTGAATAGGCCTGCCCCTGACAAACTCAAAGCTGGCTCCACCCCCTGCTGGCCAGGCTGAGGACTCTGCCTCTGCTGGCACAAAGAAGGCTCCACCTCCTGCTGAGCGTCTAACGACCCTGCCCCTCACTCTGAAAGGAACCAGGTGCTCCAGAGCAGAGCACACCCAGGAACCGGTTTGAGCAGGGGAATCCCCCCACTGGAACAAAGAGAGACAAAGACTTGGAGGGGTATAAGAAGAGGACCCCAGACACCTAAACTTTAGATCACTTTGGAACTAAGAAGAAACCTCTGCCAAGGAGAAAGCTGGAAGAAACTGAAGAGGAGAAGACTGCCTGCTTGCTGTTTTGCTTTGCTGCCAAGGAGAGGGGAAGGACTTTGCTGTGTCCCCTTCTTTTGATTCTGATCTCCAAGGGCCTGAGAAGAGCTGGCTCCCTGTTAAGAAGTCCCAGGAACAAAAGGACTTCACCACCAGCTCCCCTGGAACTCTGCTGAGAGAGTTCTGACCTGCCTTGGAGTGCTTGCCCAGTCTTGGGGCTTCAGGAGGTCATTTTGCTGTGTTGAGGGAGCTGGGAAGCAGAAGCGTGAACAAGAGTGACTGGTACCCAACGCATCATCCGATTGCGTGTCGCAAGACGAGAGTGCGTGGAAAATTTCATCGCGGCACCATCGCAACCCGCAGGGTCTCCGCATCGCCGAGTGCGTCGAGCATCGTCCCGAAGCGCGAAGCTTCCTGCCATTGCGAGGGTTGTCGCAGAACCAGTTGCGGGCCGCACCACTGCCGGTGCGTGAAAAGTCTCCAATCGCTGCGTGCGTCGACGCAGAGTCCCGTTCCGTGGCGCATCGAGAGTTGCGGCGCCGGAAGGCAACGCTGCGCCACGCATCGCACCACATCGAAGAGTGTCGCATCGAACCTGTGCGTGAAGCTTCCCCCTAAGAAACCTACTCAACGAAAGCCAAAGGTATCGCATCCTCCCCCTACAGATCGGAGCCGGCGCATCCACCTCTGCTGCGTGAAGCAGGGCTGCTGCAAAGCCTCCCCAGGATCTCAGGAGCATCGCATCGCCTTTGCCATCTTCCTTGTTATAGCTTTTGGGAACCTTATCGCAACTACAGGTACTGTTGGGCACGAGAGTGTCGCATTTTGTGCATTGAGAGTCGCACTGTGCAGGACACTGACTTTGACATCCTGGAGTACTTTCTGCAAACTCTTGAACTATCTTTAAAGTAACCTTTTTGAATTATATGTTGGTTTGTCTGTAATATTTGGTCTTGTGAAGTTTTTAGTAAAGATACCTTATTTTTCTAAAACTGGTGTGGAGTAAATCTGTGGTGTTTTCACTGTGTTACTGTGAGTGTTGGTACAAATACTTTACACATTGCCTTTGATAGCCTAGACTGCTCCGGCCAAGCTACCTAGAGGGTGAGCAGGGGTTATCTTAACAGTGTATCCCCCTTTCCCTGACTAGAAGCAAGGGTCCCTACTTGGACAGTGGTACCTACCCTGCCAACTAGAGACCCCCAGATCTAACAGGGAGGAAGAGGATTTGGGTATGCTACATATTGTGTTTTCTCCATATCATGCACATGACTAGACTCTTATCACCTCTGTGCTAAGTGATGCTTAACAAGCCATTTCTGTACCTGCTAGTTTACCTTAACATCCAATGGTGCCACAGCCCTTAGAGTAGTCTTAGGAGCTCTGAACTATGCTCTGGTGTGTGCTCAGCAGGACTCTGTGTATCGGATGGCCCATCTGAGCATCAGCAGTATCACTGCGCTTCACCCTCAAAGTCTGCTTTTGTGCTTTCTGCAACATTACTGCTGTAAGGGCTAAAAGGTTGGGGCTGAACGCTGTGAAACACGTTCAGCAAAAAAGAGAAATAAATGATCAAAATAAAGAAAAAAGTTACAAAGAGAGCAGAAACTTTTGTTTTGGAAAAGAATGTAAGAAAAAATTATTATGAGCAAAGAAAGAATTGTGGTAGTTAGCAACTGTAAAGGACGAACGGGAGAATGCAGACGGTGAAAGTAAGGAAAGGTGCAAAGGAGGAAGGAAATAGCAAATTAAAAGGAATGGTTGTTGAAAAGTAAAAAAGGAAGAGTGAGTGCAAGAATGGATAGTTGAAAGGATGGATGAATGGATTTATAGAAGGGGAAAGGATCAGTTGGTGCAAGGATGGAAGAAAAGATCGATAGAGAGACGGATACGTGGATAGAAAAGTGGAAAGAAGAATGGAAGGATGAATAACTAGAAGAGTGAAAGGATGACAGATCTCCATATTAAGTGAATGGCCATTGATTAGATATATGGATGGATGGAATGGTCAAAAAGGTGGATATATAGGTGAATGGATTGATGAATATGTGAACAGATGGATGTAATTTCAATAGCTGGTTCGAATAATGAAAGGATGGATGTAAAGATGAAAGGATGATGGATGGGTGGGAGAGCGGCAGGATGGATGGACAGATGAGTCAATGCAAGCGTGAAGTTAACAAATATAAGAAGGACCAGGCTTACATTCTTTGCTTGCTCGGTGTCATTAGAGGTTTGGTGGAGGGGTATTTGAATTTTCTAGCTACTTCCTTGACTCCACCCACAAGCCTAGGGGCTCCCTGGGCAGACCACTTAGTGTTCCCCCCACCCTCAAGGGAGAAGTTAAACAGTAGGGCAAAAGTGCTCTTGGTGTGCTGGTTGGCTGGGGAATGCACTTGACTACAGTTTCCTAGAGAATGAGGAGAAGATACCACATGAATGGGAGGATACACAGTGGTGATACACAGAGGTGTCCCCACCAGCGTCCTGCTGCTTAGGGATACAAGTGTAGCTCATGGGCAGCTGACTGTATTTTTGAACATGTCAGGCACTGATAGGCCATTTCTTAAAGGAGTTCTCAATCCTGATGCCATGCTCCTTAACATGAAGTGTTGTTTCAGGGCTTCCTGGCCTCTAAAATTTTGGTTGGTGTTTCTGGTTGGTTTCATGATTTTCACAGCCTTTGGGCCCCACTGCTTCCTTCCTTTGCGCAATGTGAGCGCCTGCACAAAACTTTAGTTCGGGCCTCCTTACTAACTACGTATATTTAAATGATCCTGCAACTACTCTGATATATGCGCCAAAGCTATTATCATCTTATATTTTCAATGTGGTTGCGCAATGATCTCATCTGCGATCAGTTGATTCAATGAGAATATGTGGCATTTTGATAGAGGTTATCTTCCTCTTCCAAGCTGCCATCTGTTTAAAGCATCATAAAATATTTGTTGTCATTATGGGGAGGGAAATAATGAGATGTGAAAAACTGCCTTGAGGTGGTGGAATAGTAATTTCTGTGGATCTCTAAATCTGAGGTCTCCTTGTAATATGACTTGAACGGATGGGATGGAGGCATCCTACCGATTATCCTGGGAAAGTTTATAAGAGAAATTATAGTCATGCAGAGAATAACCGGTATATGTGTGATGATTTTCTTTGGTACTCGATAGTAAACAGGGTAAATTATTTAAGCTCCTGGCTCCCCAGTTAAAACTTCATATGACATAACTGTTTTTGAATCTCAGTACCAAGCAGGTCAAACACTAAATTTCTCTAAAGCCCTCTCATAATATGCCGTGCTTTAAGATAGGATTTCTAAGTTGTGAATCTGAGTGCATGAAGGTCAATGTCTGACCGAATATTAAAACAAGCATGGCCATCCAAAAGCGAACATTAGTTTGCATTTCCTTTCACCTTGAGATATTATTTTCCAATTTTTTTTAACAAAAATAACATTTTCAAATCATCCAAAATAAGACTCCACCTTAACAACTAGCTTTATATTTTGAATCCTGCTACACCAATACTCCTCAGAACTCCTTCAAGTGACTCCAGGCTCTAGCAAAAGACAGAAATATCAAAATAGTATTGCCGTTGGTCCTCGTCACTTTTTGGGCTTCTTGAAAATCTCGTTCATTTGGATATCTTGCCTACTTACGTAGCGTCATCCCAGGGGAAGTATCAGCATCTTTACCCATCCTCTCGGGTACCAAAAATACTAGGTTCTACTTTTCACTGGTTGCTGGGATGGTTCCTTTGGTTCACTCTTGCCAAACCCATATCAAAAGGGCACGTTTCTAGACACCAGGCATCTCTCCTGATTGGTAAACTGGAGGATCCGTTCTACTGTGGTCTACTGTGGTCACCTGGGCTTTCTTGGAGTCACGAGTCCTTCTGTTTTTGTGTGTCCCTGTAGCAGGTAACAGGAGGCCATCCTTTTGACCCATGGAGACTAGGCCTTAAATTATGCTGTGGAATTTTGCTTAACGATTGTTACACTAATTTGCCAAAAGTATGCTATTACACCACTTTGTGTAATTGCGCACCATTTACTGTAGAAATGTACATTGAAAGTGCAATTTGTGGTTCGAATTTACTGGAAACTGACTTGAACAGCGGAACGAGTTTTCTGCAGAGTGCTTTTGTTTAGATGTGACCTCCCACCAAAGATTGATGCAAGGACGCTTTCATGCTAAAATAAAGAGCAAAATGAATTGTTTGCATTTCATGAAATTATGCATAATTTAAAAAACAAATTGCTATTTCCCATAATGACATGAAAGCAATTTATGAAAAATTAGCATACTACTAATGGAGACCACTTTCAGTCCCTGAGTTTTAGAAGGATTCTGGAGCATTTGGGTATATTTTTTTCTTCCAGCTTTCTTTCAGTGCCATCTATGTTCAAGATATTTCAGAACCAGGTTCGTGAATGTTCTGAAGAGATGGGGGTGTGGTGGTGTTTTCTTCTCGTACACTAGCCAGTAATTTGAGAATTCCTCATACCCAGTTCTTGCTTCTTTCTTGTAGAATTCCCATCTGATTTTTCAACATTTAATTTCTCTGTTTTCTGCAAAGCTTCACACAATCCCTGTTGGGCTTGGCCCTTTTTGCTGGGTCATCCCTGAACTTTTTGCCTTCCTCCTTTATTTTTTCTGAACTGTTGTTGGCTGTTTTATGAATCTGGGCACTTTACCACTGCTGATCAGTGCTAAAGTGCATATACTCTCTATTGTAAATTGATGTATGTATTAGTGACTTCATGATTGGATTATTTGATTTACTGGCCAGACCCTAGTACAGTGCACCATGGGTGCCCAGTGCTTGTAAATCAAATGCTGCTAGTGGGCTTGCAGCACTGGTTGTGCCACCCACAGAAGCAGCCTGCTTAGTGTGTTTCAGGCCTGCCATTGCAGAGCCTCTGTGCAGTCTGGTACTGCCATGTTGATTGGCCAAGTGTACCCACTTGCCAGTCCCTAAACCTTCTCTTCAAATCAGACACCCCCATGGTAGGCCCAAGGGCAGGGTGCATTGTAAGTAAAAAGTAGGACATGCCCTGGTGTGTGTGGCATGTCCTAATAGTGAATTACAGCCATTTTCGTTTTTCACGATTGCAAGTCTACCTGTTCCCCATAGGCCAGAATGGGCAGTTTGATTATAACCCCGTATAATCCTAACTGACCCAGGGAACATGGTAGAAATTCGAGTTTAGTATGCCTGAACTCAGAATGATAAAATACATCTTTTAGTGAAGTTGATTTTAACATTTTGTGTTTGAAAATACCACTTTTAGAAAGTAGGTATTTTCTTGCCTAACTGTCTAAGCCTGCCTCTGCTAGGTTGTGTATTCCATGTCTGGTTTGTGAGTGACAGGGGCTGGGGGATTCCAGGAGACAGAGTGAGTCAGCACAAGACTGAATAGAGAGACCTGCATGTAGAGTGGTGGGAGGATTTGCACCTGGGACCTGAATAGGGCTGTGCCTGCCTTCCACAATGCTGGCTCCACCTCCTGTGGTGTGTCTGATGTCCCTGGCCCACACTGTCAAAGGAAAGAATGAGTCCTGTAAACAAACTGCTCCAAGACTGACCAGAACTGTTTTGGACTAGGTAAAGGCCTTTCTGCCTTCAGAGAACAAAGAGAATATGAGTATAAATACTGGGGCCCAGACCCCAAGACTTTAGATCACTTCAGGGAAACAAGAAGCACCTTTGCTGAGGAGAGGGACCAGAGAGAGAGACTGCAGGAGGAGACTATCCCTATGCTGTGTGCTGTTTGAGGATTGGCCTGCAGCGGTTATCTGATTGCCAAAGAAAGGAGAAAGGACTTTGTGCTACTTTCATCAACTTGTAAGAAGATCTCCAAGGGCTTGAACTAGAGCTTGCCTCCTGCCTGAAATCTCAGGGATACAAAACTTCACCAACTAGCTCCCCTGAGTTCCCTTGCTGGGAATCTGAAGTTCCTGCAGTTGAGTTAGGCCTTCTGAGAGACTGCGTGTTGCTGGGAGCTGGATGCGCGACTCAAGACGAAGAAGCGTGTCGCCACCGCAGCAGTTGTTGTCGCATCGCTGAGGAAGCGTGCCACCGCTCCCTCTGTCCCCATCGCATCGCCGAAGTGCCCCGCATCACTGGAGAAGAGTGTCGCCGTCGCAGTAGACGCCATTGCATCAGCAGAGAAGAATGTCGCAGGGCCTGTCGCGGCTCAAGAAGATTCAGCAAGTCGCTGCACGGCCATCAGGCGTGCACGCATCACCCCTTCATTGTCACAACATCAAGAAGACACACATTTTGTTCATTGCACCGGGTCGTCACCACATCGTGGCGTTGCTAGCCGCATCGCCACAGAAGTGCAGTAAGAAACCGATGCACCACCTCCCCACGTGGTGAAGAGCGGACGCATCACCTCCTCTCCGGTAAGGAACCAACGCATCACCGTCCCCTACGCAGCAGTAGGGAACCAACGCATCACCTCCCCCGAAGCAAGGAACCGGCACATCACCGTTCTTGTGTGTGAGGAACTGACGCATCACCTTCCCTGCAACTTTTTTGTTTGTATCGCGTTATGCATCCAAAGGGACATTGAACGCTAGGTGTCACATATACCATCTAAAGAGAACTAAGCTATTTCTACCATTTTTAAAGTACAGTATTGTGGATTTTTGTCGTTTGTGGTCTTGTGTTAAGGCTATATAAAGATACTTATTTTTTATAATACAACCTGTGTTGTGTCCATCTGTATTGTTGTCACTGTATTACTGTATGTGTTCACAAATGCTTTACACACTGCCTCTGAGATAAGCCTGTCTGCTCGTGCCAAGCTACCAAGGGCGTGAGCAGGGGTTATTTTAGGAGTTTACCCCCTTACCCAGAATAGACGCAGGGGCCCTATTTGGTCAAACGTACCTACCTCTGCCAACTAGAGACCCCCAAATCTAACAATCCCTCAGAAAAAACGCCTCAGATTTCTCCTAGCTGTAGGAGCCTTGTCCCTCCCTCTAGTCACACCACTATAGAAATGAAATTTCCTCCCATTTACAAGTGGTAGAACTATTTGCCCCCATACTTGGGACACAGACAGACAGTCTAGAGTGACTCTGGGAATCAATTTTTGGAGCTCCAAACCACTTTAAAGGAAAGTCTATGAAAGCTGGCACTTTAACTTCTAGATGTTCATGTCCACCTTCCAAATGGCTAATTTCTGCTAAGTGACTACTGCTAGCACCACCCCAGCCTTCCTACTGGCAGAGGCCAAGCCATTGACTTTCAAAAGGAGGGCCTCTAACAGTCAGCGAGAGATGTGGTTTCAAATCTTGGAGCAGGACTTTGTGGAAAACAAGATAATTCTCAGACAACAACATAAAGTACATTTTCCACTGATGTTATCAAAAATCCACTTTCACCATTGAGTTTTGTTTTTAAAACTAAGTGGAAAATACTTTGACCTCTGTAGTATTTTCTTAAACCAATGCTAAATGTACAACTTTTTCATGGCAAAGACAGTTATCCTTATGTACCACTACAGTACTTTAATCTGCAGCCTAACAGAAGTACCATGCTGCTTTCTGGAGCCATATATATTTTTTCCAGATATTTGGGTGGTGTAAAAACTTACTGCAGACAACATATTACATGAAACGTCCACACCAATGGTGCATTTTCTGTGCGTCTACCATGGCCTAACTGGAAAGAAAAAAAATAATTTAAGAGAAACCACTGCCTGATAGATGTTTTATTCGAAAATATGTGTTAACACTGGCTGTGTTTTAGTACCCAGAGTCCTAAAATCAACAAAACATCTGATGGAGCGGGTAGTACAACATTTTGTATACCTCCCCTATTCTGCATGAAAATACTTATTAAATAATCTATTAACTATAAGATTATTAAATGAGTTTGCTTGTTTATTAATCAACATTATTAATATTCGAATTACACGTGGGATTTGGATTTTGCATGGCTAAATAACCTTTATGACTAAAATCTGTACGCATATTAATAGTAGTATATGTGGTAAGTAGAATACTGCATGATATATGTTGCTTTTTGTAATGTTGCCCAAGAGGAGGACCGAAAAGGTGAATATAATGGCTTTAAATGTTGCTATACGCTAGATATATACAAGCACATAGAGGGATTAGTAAGGGGTTAATATTAAATTCATTATTTCTATGTATTAATTACTCTTTTGTGTTTGTTTCGCTTAAGTTGGCGTTTGGGCCTAAATCAAAGATGGCCGCTAACTCCACACAACGAACTGGCCACTGTCCCATAAGGCGCGGAGTGAGCTGCACTTGCGCGAGAATTCTTCTAAACCTTGTCACGACCTTTGTTCACTATGTACCCGAACAAGGGCAGCGTGGGACATGAGCCAAGACAAGAGAACAATCAACCTTACAATAAACCGGAACAAGCTGACTTTTGGTTTAATTTATGACCTCACCCCTCCAACTGAACTAAAAACTCAAAACTGACAACGGACGATCTCAACCAGCCAATCACGACTGTCCTAAAATATCAAATTGTATCTTTTTGCTTCATTTTATTATAAAAGAAGTAGTAGAATAGTGAGGGTACGAATGACTGACGATCGACCGAATGACGAACGACCGATGCCGGATAATGCCCGATTATCTGATGACTGCGAACTTTTCCTAAATCCACGGGCAATGATAGATGCTTGCACGTCTCTGGTCCTTTGCCGATCTTTGGGACTGTAGCGTGCTGAGCAAAGAACTTTGAACTTTGGCTTGCTTTCGGACAATTTATGGCAAAATTATGCAGAGCCAATGAATTAGAGGACTCCAAATAGCCAGATTAGGTAAATATGACGTTCTGAGATTTACTAAAAATGTGATAAACTTTCTAAAACTTTGACGAGACAAATGCGAATTTAAATTATTATGAAATTTTAGATAAACAATTATTGATTAACGAGAGATTATGAGTTGTGAGTTTCATTTAAGAGATAGATTCTGAAGTCTTAAAAATGTGTTTTAGCTGGTTCTATATCACCATCAACCAGTCCAACTAATTTGGTCCATTGACCGAAGTGGGAGGAGTGCTTTGATGTTTTAGGATTAAGGATCTGTAGGCTAAAGGGCGTTAATGTATATTTTGTAAATGACTTTTTCCTTCCCTATAGGTAATAAGGTGTTCCCCTCACATGTCCGGCGCTTGAATCATTCATCCCTACTGTTTGTGCAGACCGGTGTGGAAGTAACGTGTGAGTGTTGGTGTTATGGGCCCCACCAATGACTGCATGTGTGAATGAGTTTAGTGTGACGTTGGGTCTGTGATGCAGGGAGGATACCGGTACGGGTTGTTTCCCCGTTGTTAGGATTTTTGCGCTGGATCACATCACAGAAAAAAGTGGAGGGAGCGCAACAATAAAGATGACCATTTCTTATGGATTTCAATTGATATTTTACATAATATTCTTTATATGCAGGTGCATCGCTGTATATACGTTTTTATGGAGGTGAAATGAATGAAAGTCATTAGAAAGGAGTTGCATAAGAATGTTGACTGGGAAAATGCATGAATTGCAGACCAGTGTTACCGATTAGACAATTATAATGATTCTAATTAAACTCCTTGTGAACATGCTGAAGGCGGTAATCACAGATCTGATCTGCGAGTCAGTTTTGTCCCAGGCAGGAGTCCTATGAATAACCTGGGAATGGTTGCCAACTTATGTGGCAGGTCAGGAATGACGAATAGCAATACATAGATGTCTCTTTAGACACAGAGAAGGATTAGATAAACTCAAAAGCATTTAACCGCTCCCAATAACAACCGGATTTCCTATTGGTGAGGGATTTATTGAGAAGGATAGAGGAATTATAGGGGCCTTGTGTGTGCACTGCAATGAGCTAAAATATGCAAAGATGGTCTCCAAGTAGTTGAGTTTGTATTCAGAAAATCATGTAGAATTGAAAGGTGAAGCTCAGCAATGTAGCATGCTTATTATTGTTCCTAACACAAGCTCAAAAAGGCATATTTTAAATAAGATCATTTCTAACACTGCATTACTTTCTTCAGGGCAGGATGCAACATGCTTGCAGTACTGGGTAGACAAAAGTAAAAATCTGCCGGTGCCATTGAAATGACCAAAAATAAAGGCATGTTAGAACAATCCTCTAGAGGGTATTTGAATTCTAAGTAGTCTTACAATCACGACAAATAAGAATACAAAGCACAATATAGGCTGCAATTGAACTACCTTAAGTCAAGGAGGAACTTTGATGCAAGACCCCACTTTGCCTGAACTGTAAATGTTGGATGAAAGAGCTGCTCAGAGTGGTTCTCTATAAATATCTTAAATAAGGAGCAACCATCCAGAAACTGAGTTTGGGTATGTATGGGGACAGTTTGTTCTGTTTCTAGAGGAGAGGCTGGATGGGGAGAAAGAATATCTGTTAGGTCCCTCGGAAGGAAAGACATATTTCTAGAACATGTGACTATCTGGAGTGATAGACAGACAGACAGACAAACCTTTATTCGCTTACTAAAAAATAATCATAAAAGTACAAAAATGACAATACTGCTCTGATATGTAAAACAGATAAAAAATAAAAATACAAACGAATTGGTCAATAAAGCACAATCGAGAGCTACATTAAAAAGTGACAAAGCCATATTAAAAAGCAAGTATTTACGATGTCATCTAGATAAATTTAAGAAACGTCCGGCAGCTTTACATACACTTGTGTAACCTAATATCTTTAGATATAACAAAGCTGGTTTACA
Source organism: Triturus cristatus (assembly GCF_964204655.1). Classification (NCBI taxonomy): domain Eukaryota; kingdom Metazoa; phylum Chordata; class Amphibia; order Caudata; family Salamandridae; genus Triturus; species Triturus cristatus. The sequence continues at coordinate 438,930,125 of NC_140590.1, forward strand.
TTGAAAAATGCACTTCCCTTTAATCACGTCTCAATTATAGTCTGCTACAATAATAAAAAAAATTGGAAAATAAGACAAAGGGAAAGAGAGTTTGGGGAGAGGATTCTTCACAAGGGCAAGTTAAAATTGATGCCAAGTTCTATTGGCCTATAGGAAAACAAAAAAGGCAAAGGGTGTAGCCTAAACGAAATCTGGTAAGCAGATCTTTCCCATGGATTAATTACAAGATTCAAAAACAGCTCCAGGCCTGGTGTAGTTTGAATTATTGTGTATTTCCTCATAAATGACTCCGCCAACTGCCCCCTCTCTGGATAGTTTAGCACGGGCCATGACGTCCTCCCCAGCCCATGGTTTATCTGCTGGTGTTATGTAATGAAGGTGACTTGCATTGCAGGCTTGTAAATAATTCTGGTCTTCCAAGCAAGATGGCACATTATTGTATGCGCTGTGGCCAAGGAATCGAAAGGCTGAGCAATCTTCGATGACAGAGCAGTTCAGTGAAGCATGAGGATTAATTCAAACAGGAAGCCATGATAAAAAGGATACTAAATTAACACTGTCCTCAGCGTAAACCAAACCCAATTGTTCATGCAGGGAAAAAATTTGGCTTTAGGGTGGAAGCCACTGGACCCACCTACAAAAACGATCTTCTTCTGCCTGCTCGTTCAGGCTAGATCTATATATCCAGATGGCCACCTTTATGTCAGAAATGGTATACATTTGTGATTGTAAATTTCTAGAAGAGGGAGGGTTGATTTGTTTCCAATCTTCTGGGCAAAGCTAAAGAAGGCACATAGACCTTGTTTGAATTGTGCCCACATGACAGAGATGCATTGTGGCCATGAGTTTGAAGGGTAGTACCCAGATTCACAAATGCTGCAACTTGCCCACGATCTTGCCCTTACTGGATATAGCTATAACCTTGCTGTTGGTTCTTCCACAGACCATGTAGTAAGTTTTACCAAAATTATTTTCAGTCTAAGTTATCCATAAAGGCCATAAAAGAGTTGTTCGATGCTTTAAGGCCGTGTGTTTATCTGGACATTACAACGGCATTATTGGCATATAACAAATTAGGGACAGGTCTAGATTTACCATAGGCATTTCGTGCAGTTTATAATTAAAAAAGCATGGAACCCATTAATATACAATAGGAATACTGTTGGGGCAAGGACACACCCCTGATAAACCTCCTTCCCTAGTGCAAATGAATCAGAACATTCACCCCCTCGAAAATGTACAAAAAGATTGATAGAGCCGTGTCCATCCCTATGCCCAATAAAATGCCCCAGAGCTTTCATTGATTAACTCAGCGAAAGACCCTGCAAAGATCCATAAAAGATAGAAACAAATTACCTGATTTGTGACAGTGTATTTGCTTACTGCTAGATGAAGGTTGAGGCACTCTTCAAATATCCCCAGACCAGTTCTGCGTCTGTATTATGCCTCATAGATGACATTCTTGTCCTCTACCCAGTTGTAAATCATTTGTAAGATGATGTGGCGACCACTTTAACCACCAAGTCCTACCGAGAGATAGGTCTGTAAAAACTTGACTCTTGCTTACTACCTTTCTTTAACACTGGTACAATTAGAGTTATGTGTCATGAGGATTAAATTGTTAGGTTACAGGCAAAATTGATGGTGTTTGTGATAACAGGAGCCCAAAAGTCCAGCTTACGTTTATAAAGACCCATGGGGTCTCAATCTGGGGGCCTTTGGTCGCCTCTGGCAACTCAATCTTGATGGATAGATATAAATTGGTGTTGGTCTGATGCTATCCTGTCCTGAGTGGGCCTCTAGGTGATAGATTGACTTAAATGTTGAACCCAGTCATCAGCCTTAATGTGTGTGGCAAAGCCAACATCCATCCCTACATTCAGTGACTGAGAATGAACGATTTTCCAAACTATGTTTGTGTCTTTTAAAGGACATAACCTGGCCAGCCTCTCCCATACTTTAACTTTTATCTTCCACCTCTCTAGACTGACATTAGTCTTATTATATATGGGGTAAAGTACCTCGTGTTGTACATTATAAGAAAATTTAAAGTTACAGAGGAGTCTCTTTATAAGGTCATGGCACTCCAAGGTGACTTGCCATGTCCTTTTAATGTATCACAGAGGGTATATTATTTCTTATAATACATAGTCCTGCAATCACCCTTGCCAAAAGCCATTTAAGTCCTTATTGTCTTGCTCTTTCACGTTGTTTCTAGACATAAAGAATAAAGTCAGTATCTGTACTGCAACATTATACACACCAAAAAACAGTTAGTCATTTTTACAAAAGGCATTATAATCAGTTTAATTTAAATCAAATTAAAACAACATGCTGCTGCTCATATTGTGTAGAAACATGCAGCGATTTTCTTTCCGGTAATGACCTATAACACGGAACAAAATAAACATGTTGCCATAAATACCTATTTTCAACTGATCACATATTCCCTTTAGAAAAACTGTTCATAAAAATGAAAAGCTACTTCCTGTTTTCTTTGCTTAAACAACAGCAGTAAGAAAGCACGATTTCCTGCTTTTAACCTTGGCTAATGGCTCTGGTAGGAGGAATTGTGACTTTAGAACTCAACTGTAATAGCGTATTAAAGTTGAGCAACTATGTCATTTCTTTAATATGGGTGGCTAGAGATTTAGCAATTTGACTGTAGTAAGGAAATTAGAGGTGGGTTTTTATACTTGGATTGCAGGCTTCCATGTATTAGATATGAGATAAATGTCCCTCTGCTGTACATCATAAATGTATTGCAAGATACTAAAGAGTTCCTTGGACATATAGGGGAACAAGACCTTGGTCGGACTAAGACCTTGTATTAAATGGGCACACCATTGCCCTTCCCACAAATTGCTTATATGTTTAGTGTGATACTCTTTTATATGAAAGAGATAGTAGGTTTCTTGACAAGTTCAGTCTGTAGTGCGAAATTAAACATGCCAAATTTCATTTAATAATGTTTTGCAACACAGTATTAGAATAAGTTTAAAGTATGTCAAATTAAAAAGTTCTTTAGATCAGAATATGCAGAAGTATGCAGCGATTGTAGATTTCCTCTAACAATAGACAGCCTGGAAAAACACATGGCCATAAGTATCTCCTTACTGCTGAGCACTCTTCATTTTAGAAAAACAGATCTCAAGCCAGTTTTTCGTTGTTGTGACTACAGCTATGGTTATCCACAGTGGCCTGCCTTACACTTTGGTCACTGGCAGCAGAACGGAACAGCTTTACAACTCAACTGGAATAACTTTTTACAGTTGATATGCCCAAACTCAACTGTAATAAGGAAATTAGTGATGGTCCTCTTCATATAGGTACTTACAGGGTAAATGGATCCAAGGACACTTGGCTCAAGGGCATTGATCACATCAAGGACTGACCTACTCTATATATTAAAGCTGAGTTCTGATGCAATTTAGTAGGGCAAACAGACAGCAGCCTTTGATCAGTTTAGTCTTGTTTGCTTGTTGGGTTAAAGTTTAAAAACTGTGATCTGAACTTTTGTTTTCACGTTAAACACAATGTAGATTAAGATTGATAAACAAAGAAAGAGAGATTGCAGTACAAGGAACCTGTTGGAATAAGTCAAACCACACCAACAGTGAGGTAACTCTAATAATACACAAAGGGAGATTCACCTTATCTGTCATCATAAACTGTGGAATTCAATATCCCAACTCTCTTCATAATACACTTCAACACCTCCACTTATTTTGAATGGAAAACACATAAGATAGACTTCCCAGAAACTGGGAGAACAAAAGCTCAGGGGATGTGTGTGCTCTGTAAATAAGCATTCTGTTTAATTGTATTTCTCTTGTAGAATAAAAACTCAAATTTCGAAGAGCAAGTACAATCTAGGTAATTATTGGTATTTATAATGATTGTTATTTCTGTACATCAAGTTTATAATCTGTGGCTGACAGAATGTAAATGTGTGTAAAAGAAAACAAAATATCCATAAAACCCTCTCTGAAAAGTCAGCCATTGAATTTGCTCTGCAAGAGTGTTACTGTCGTCATTGATTTGAATTTGAGCGTTGCTGGTAATAAAAATAAAGCCAGAAAAACAAGTGCAAATAAATAACTGAGTGAATTAGTTTCTGTGTTTTGATCATCTGCTTCTTTATTAGGTTTCACCATTTTAATGAGCCCTTTTGAGGCAAACTATACTCTAACTGGATTGTAAACAAAAGAGGCGCGTGTCTGATTTGGCAATGAGATGTAGGTATGTTAGTAAATGCTGTTGGACACAGTGGGAGCGATAATCAAGAACGGAACAGCTTCACACAGACATGAGCAGCAGGCATTTTGGCCTGTCAATTCTTTTACAAATTACAGAATATGGTACCTCATGTACGGAGTGTTTTAACGGTTGTAAACCCTCAGATGCAGTGAATCTGAGGGTTTGAAACCGCTAAAACACTTTCCGGAATATACTAAACCTTCTCAAAGATTCGGAAAAAGGTTTTCCACATCGTTGAATTGGTTTTATAAATCATACTGTAGTAACTACCTACACAATATATTTTGCTGCTTCAACTTTTTATTTCAGGAGCTACCGTCTATAACAGTAACCTCCAGCATCCTTATCCAGCAACAGCTTTTTCCTGGAATCCTCACGAAACCCCCTATTCCACCTGCATCATCAATACCACTGTAACATTCCACCTTGTAGAGCATCACCACATATCTCCTCCCTTTTTATAAAACAACAGAAAATATAGTAAAAACATGCCAATACAATTGTAAACGATTGCAATCAACCATAAACAAGCAATTACATATTTATATATGAAAAAAATAAACTAATAACATACAAAGATGCACATCAGAAAGTTTGAAATACTCTTCACAATTTCAATGCAATCTTTACAGAACATAAATATGTTAAACAGTACTTTTAACCATACATAAACTTCCTATGTTCCCTCCCATCATCCAATCTGACAACAGAATTCATTACTTTAATCACTTTTCATGGCTGTGAAAATTTACTATCTCCTTTCTTTACATGACCAGCTTCCCTCACCACCCTGTCACCACACTTCATATCCACAACTTTCACCCCTTTTCTGTTATCATAATGCATTTTATTTTGTCTTTGAAAATCTGTCATTCTTGTTAACATGCACTCACGATCCACCAATACCTGGTCCTTCTTACACAACCACATGGGGGATTCTTTCATTGCTGGTCCCCTGACCTTCAAATCAATAAATATGAAGTTATCCTGTGAGCCCATTTCATCTTATCCAATTAGTCCTTCAACACCAGACCATTCGCCAAGGACAACTGAATATTATCCCTGATAATATGATTGACCCTCTTCACCAGCCCATTGGCCTGGGGTCAGAGTAGCGTCACTCTATCATGCTTGATATCAAAATCTGCAAGAAACGTTGTCATGACAGTGGAAACTAATTGCACGGCATTATCAGTAACCGAAACCTTGGAAATTCCTTCCTCCAGAAGTACTCCACTCAAGAATTCCATCACATTCCTAGTTGTGATTTGCTAGATGGATGTTACCACAAACCATTTGCTATTGTAATCATCAAGGACTACCAAAAACTTGTTCCTTAAACCCAATTTCTCTGCCAGCCACAGGAAATCCACTGCTAATTTCTCCCATGGGTGTGTTGGAAGGTTTATGCAGCCTAAAGGTGGTTGTCTGACCACCCTACCTTTGTCACTGTTGCTACAGGTATAACAATTACTTACTGCTGCCTCCACCTCTTTGTCCATACTTGGCTACCAAAAAGATTGTCTTAATCTTCTCTTACTCAAATTTCACCTAGTTGTCCCTCATGTACAATCTTCACGAACCTACTCCTCAATACCTTGGGAGGAACCACTCGACTACCTCACAAAAATCTTATCCTCTTGGATACTCAATTTGTCCTTTACCACCAAATACGGTTTCAAACCCCCACTCAAATCAACAGTCTGATGCCAACCATTGCTTAGCAAATTTCTTAATTCCTTGTACTCCTCATCTCCAAACACTGAATTCATCCATTCTTCTGTTCCTAAAGTAAGCTCTTCATCAACAAAAACAGTCTCCAACTCAACACTTTCAGTAAATGAAACATCCTCATCCTCAATCACCGGCAGACAATTAGCCATCACGTTCTTTTTCCCTCTTTCAAATTCTACCACAAAGTTAAAGTCAATCATAGACATTAACCACCTAGAAATCCGAGGTGTTACACTATCTTCTAGACCCCGAGTACATTTAAAAACATGCAACAGAGGCTTATAATTAGGTTTCAGTACAAAAGGCTATCCCCACTGATAATATATAAAGTGGTTCATTCCCCAACTTCAAGCTAGCACCTCCTTCTCAATGGCAGAATATGTCTGTTCTGCCCAGTGCAACCACCTTGATACAAATTCAATTATTCTCTCTTCACCATCCATCCTTTGAGTCAAAACCTCACCAAGACCCAAATTACTGGCATCCGTTGTTACAATGGTTTTCCTATTGACATCAAAATGACCCAATGTCTGCGCATGGGCAAGCGAACATTTGATGTTATCAAATGCAGTGTTACATTCTACACTCCACTCAAACACCACCTTTTTTAACCCAGCTCTCATAAGTTCTACAACATCAGCAAATTTGGAAACAAAATTGGAACAATATTCTGCAAGCTGAGAAAGGACTTTAACGGTTCCTTGTCTCCAGTTTGCAGTGCATCCTCAATTGCCTTCATAATACTTTTCTTCGGCCTTATGCCTCTTGCGGATATCTCATACCCCAAATAGTTCACTAGTTCTTTCCTCGACTGACATTTCTCCTTTTTTACAGTTAAGCCACGATAACCAACTCTCCTCAGCACTTCATTCAACAACTCATTGTAGTCTTCCAATGATTTCCCCACGACCATAATATCATTGTGGAAGCATATTCTAGGCTGTCACCGAGTATTTTATGTAAGATTAATACCACAACCCTTAATGATCAATAACTGTATGTAGTGTAAAGCTTAGCTGGCCTCGGGTCCGAATCGAATGAGGATATTATATGTTTGTTTGCTAGCACAATCACCTAATGTTCAATAACTGTATATTGTACAACGTCCTGCAGATTCCCGGTCATCTATGTTTGTCATCCATATATTTTATATCTCTTTAAGTACGAATTGACACATTTGGATGCATGCATACCACCTCATCCATTTATGTTCTTATACTGTATACGTTAAAGCGCTCTGGTACCCTCGTGGGTCACGTTCGCGCTATATAAAACTTTATAAATAAATCAATAAAATAAATAAATAATACTCTTCATTCCCTGAAAAATATTCTGCATAATCTTCTGAAAAAAATGCAGAGGCTGATGCCAAATCAAATGGCATTCAGCAATACTGATATGCCCCCTGAGGCGTGACAAAAGATGTCAATGGTCTAGATTCTTTATGCAGATTCAATTGATGGTGAGCCACTGACATATCCAAAACACTAAATATCATGCCACCACCCATCACAGTTAACATTTCCGTAATATTGGACAAAGGTTGCCAAACCACCAAAATATTCTATTTAAATCCCTGAAGTCAACACAGAAACAAATCTTATTCCCCTCTTTAGGAGCAATAACAATAGTGGCAAGCCACTCAGAAGATTCTAAAGGTTCAATAATCCCTTCTTTTAACAATTTAGCCAGTTCCTGCTGAAGTGGCTACCTCATTAAAAATGGTATAGGTCTTACTTTGTGTGCAGTAGGAACAGCATTTTGCTTTAGAATTCTCCAATAGATACATTTCTTCAGCATGCCCAACTTGTCCGTAAATACATGTGGAAATGCTTAAACTAATTATTTCCCTCAGTTCATATCAATATCATGTATGGGCACATTACTCTCATTCACCGGATCAATTGTCGTCGCCGGTTCCACAGCATTCGGATCAAGAATAATGTTCAAATCCTTCTGGTGGCACCAGCCCAAGAGATTAAACCCTTCCTGTGTTACATAGACTCTCCCATTCATGCTGTTCTGCTTAAAACAAATATCCATTCATTTCATACCTATAATGTCAATCCTCCTTCCTCCATATCCTACTGCCTTAACATCCGCACTTTGTAGATCACTATCCTGCCCTTAGGATCTTTCACATAAGTTCCTTTGGAAATTGGGTGAAGAGGCTCCCTGAGTCTTCCAATACTTTTACTTGTACTTCACCCAAGATGATACTGCAGTTAGGCTTCTCCAATACTCCTGAATTTTCTCTTTTCACCCCATGGATGTTATCACTTTCTAGTTGATTCGAATTCTCAATTTCATTTATAGTCAAAATAATTTCTTCTTGAACTTCATCCAAAATTTCCACCACTTTTACGCTAGTGCTAGTACCCTGCACCCTCCCTTTAGATATAGCAATTTTTTGCTAAATGCCCTTTCTTTCTGCAAGATCTACAGGTGACATTCCTTGCTCCACATGCAAAACTCAAATCAATGTGTCCAGGATAAACGCACCTGTAACATATTATTCTTTTCCTTTCCTCTACTTTACTACTGCCAAATCCTCCAGTCTGCGGAGTTTTCTTCGGCTTGATTTCCTTCACCTCAGTCATTTCTCGTTTCCTTCTCCAGATTTTTCACAGTTTGCTCACATCAATTTCTTTCATCCACACAGCAGTGTGTTGAATGCTTCTTGCAATCTGTATAGATTCCTCGAATGTGGAATCAATAGACAAAAGTTTTTCTTTCACTTTCCTGTTATTCGTGTACCTAAGAATGTGGTCACAAGTAAGAGATTCTGATAAATTTTGAAACTCACATAGTATCGCTAGGCCTTGTAATGCTGCAACGTAACTCATGACATCTTCATCATGAGCCTGCGCTCGGGAACAAATTTGTGTCTCTCAAAAACCAAACTAACTTCCGGTTTAAAATTATTTTCCAACATTTGCAATGACATCTAATATACATTGATGGGCTGACCATTTTCCATGCCCAATGAAACTTCTGGAAGATCATCGTAAATCCTTACATGATGCTGTAAAATTGCCTGTCTTCTTAGCAGACCATATTTATCACCACCTATGGCCAACATTATGTGAAGAATACATTTTTCCATCATTTCCATGGAATAATGGGCTCCCTAGATATAGCTAGAAAGCTAGGTGGAGCAGCCATACATTGTTCTGCAAGAAAAGTAAAATAACCAACTACCACAATATGCTAAAATAATAAACTACCATAATTTGTTTAAACAAATAAAAATAAATAATAATAACAATGAACAGCAAATTCTGTTCGTAGTCTTTCCTCTACCAGTGGTCAAGACAAGTATTTCCACCATAACAGTTGAAGTCCTTCTTCTATGTAAATGATATCAAAATTCTCCATTCAGCGATCCAGATAAGAAATAACATGGTGAAGCTTTCTTTAACCTGGCAGCTTTACAGTTGTGGAAGTGCGGGCTCAACAGTATGTTGTATTTTGGATGCCTGATGATTAACGATAATACAATTGACTTAATATTATCGCGGGGTCAATACGGCTGTAATTACGATGTGACAAAGTTTGCTTAGGTTGCCTGACCGATCGGCTGCGGTTGCTGCTGCCAGTAACGTATTCGACCCACATATCTCGAGCTGATATATTAGACTCGAGACACTGTAAGCGTGCCTCACTCATTCAGCTTGAGACACCTGAGTTGCCCGAGATGCATGAAGCACATAATGAGGTGCCTAAGCCTCAATGGTTGAATACTTTTAAAAAACGCCAATGCCGCACACCACTCGGTTCACCGTGCGGGATTTAAACGCCAATGCCGCACAGCGCACTCTCTTTACGGCACTTCCTGCACCGTATTTAAGTAAATATTTCCAGTTCCATAAGTGCAGGAACAATTTCAAATGCCTTTAGTCCAACTATATCAGTAAACAAGGTGAAATTCTGTGCCACCAAGCCCCTTAGACTGACAGGTATTCATCCAAGAGACTTTGTAAAAATTACTCACATTTACATGAATATGCAAGTCAGGCAGTCTTTCCATAGCACTGTTCAACTTCGTGTAAAAATACTTTTCCAGGGGTGAAGGTTACCTCATAAGCCTCTGCCCCCTGGGCAGATTCGCTCGTTGCCAAATTCTGTAGTAACTATGTACACAATACATTTTGCTGCTTCCGCTACTTTTATTTCAGGAACTACCTTCAATGACAGTAATCTCCAGCATCCTCATCCAGCAACAGCTTTTTCCTTAGAATTGTCACAAACACCCCATTCCACCTGCATCATCACTACCGCTGTGATATTCCACCTTGTAGAACATCACCACACATACATTTTGATATTAGAAAGGGGCGTTTTTTTAGCATGTCTCTTTTGAATACCCATTCCTTGCAGTATGTCTTATTGTTTGCAGCCAAAATCTGGTTGCAATACAGTAATATTTTACAGCAACTCAAAAGAGATAGTAAGCCATTAGCAAATGGGTGGGGGACCGTATTTCATTTGTGAATGTTGACAGAAACATTTTTGAGGACTAGGCAGTGGCTCCTGGGGCTACTACCTATTCCTAAAAAAGGTATGTGTCCCTTTTTGTTATTTCTTTTTAAACACATCCTGATTTCCTTTAAAGAAAACGTGATGCGTAAAAAAAATGCTTTGTTTAAAAGTAGTAAGACATGGTGGTCTGCTGACTGTAGCCTGTCACCATCCTTGTGATTGTGGCCAATCGAAGTGGTTCACCATCTGGGAACTACGTCATGCATATTAATGAGGTAAGCTGAATTGCGACCCGCTACGATTTGGTATTTTGAGAAATAACCTATTATTACATATGTCGATTTGCAAAACGTCCAGTGCATTTGACAGAAGTTAGTGCACAAATTGAAATCACTTTTATCCATTCCATTTTCGTATATTCCAAATAAGATATAACATTTTGCAAATCGTTCTAGTCCCAATTTAAGATTTCTTATTTGGAATCTTTTTATGAGGCATCTAGTAGGTAGCATCTTTTCTGTGGGTCTGAGTTCTGTGATGTATACCTAACTTTTCTGCTTGTGAGAATGTGGAATCCGGATCAAATTTCTTTACATCACTCTACTATATTTCCAACATTTGGCAGACAATTTGAAAAGTGGCTATTCACATGTAGTGTATGGAGGTGCTAAAAGAGGTTGCACAATCTAGTAGACATTATCATGATTTAGCAAAACCATATTTCGAGCACGGTTTCATATAATGGTCGTTTTTAGCCAATGGGGAGAAGCGGGAAAAATAATACAGCAGCTAAGTGATCTCATCGGCTACGGAATTCTCCTTTGTCTCATTCAGAGACAAATTAAAGTTTCATTGGACTCTCAATGACAATATATCTGTCTTCGAGGCACCCTCTCTACATTCAATTTCTAGCTTTGCCCAATTGGAGGAGCTGGAACTCCAAAAATTAGAGCAAGTCAGCGGGGAAAACATTTAGTCAGTGCAACTCGCTTGGCCAACCCGACCTCTACTCCATCACAGTCAATCATGAAGTATAAATACTGATTAGTGCATTGTATGTTCTATGCACTTTTTGTCTCAAAACTTTGAAAATTCATAACACTGATTCCTCTTATCTGATTTTGAACATATTGGTATATTTTTGCTCATTGCATTTTTCTTGATTATTCTAAATAGTCTTTGAATATTGTTTTATGTTCTTGACTTTAAAATTATTTGGTATAGAATTTACAGCCATTTACAGGGATTTGCTTGCTGCATTTTGCCATTTGCCTGGGTGTTGAGAAGACAATCTGTCAAAACTGTGTTGTAACCTAACCACAGTGTTTTTTCCAATTTGTTAATGCCACCACTGTCTCAAAATCCAATCCCACTTTCTCACAGAATCCATTTAAATGCACTGGGAAGGCTAATATATTTTTCTTTTTAATATCTTTATTGTTCAGCTTGCAAGCAGTACAAATCACTGGACTCTCCAACAGGTGGTGCATTATTCCAGCAACAATTGGTCCATCGAATGGTGTCTACACAAGCCGTTTTTACTATTGTAGAACTCAACCCAACTCAAATAATCCCTTCACCTCCAACCCCGCCCCCCCGGCACTTGGAATAGCATTTCAATAAGTCCAGAACAGTCCAGTGTAACATGCATCACATTGTCCAACAGTCCCTTCTCATTACATATACGGTCCAACACAGCATATAAGATATTAACAGAAGTCTGGCTTGCCCAGTAGATACCCCGTGAGGGGAGCCCAAAAATCCTTGGGACGAGATGCCTCTGGTAGTTCCTCCGCATAGGTGCCTAGCTGGTCCCTGCAATACAACAAATCACGCATCCACTGTTTCACTGTTGGAACAGCTTTAGCCCCCCACCTCTGCACAACAGCTCGCTTAGCAAATAACGTGGAAATGGCAACCAATCACCTGTTACATGGTTTAAGCTTACGGACCCATCCCAACAGACATGCAGCAGACAAACACGTTACAGGTTCCATGACAACCTCTGTAAGCACCTGTGTAATCCGTATCCAAAACCCGGCAATGCCTGCACAGTACCAGGCCAAGTGCAGGAAATCTGTGTCATCTGTCTACAACAGACGCAGCGCGCACTCTCTCTTAGCTCAAAACGTCGTAACTGAAGTGGGGTATAATAAAGTTGATGTAAATATTTGAAATGTATTATTCAGAGATTGCAGTTCACCGTCAGCCATCCCGTCAATTCACAACAACATTTCCATTCAACCAAAGTCAGAGAGGAACCCACTGCCATCGCCCACCTAGTATATGAGGGGGACTCTGCTAGTTCAGTCTCCCGAAGAGAAGCATTATATAATTTTGTGATCAAGCCCCTCCGTCCCTCCCCGCAAGCACCGCCTGCAGTGCCCCTAGAGTACGTGGTTCCGCCAGGAATTCTGGGTAAATATCACGGATGGCTTGTCGCACCCGCACATATGTAAAGCCCAGCATCAGGCCTGCGCCATGACAGCTCTACAGATCCGAAAGCACCCGAAACTGGCCCTGAGTGTACAGATCTCCTAGGCGAGTGATCCCTATTTTACTCAGCACTTGCAGGGCAGTTTGTTCCCGTGCAGCCGATATGTCCGGATGCGCTGCAATCGGCAATTTGGGGGCATACAGGTAGGCCAGCCCTACCCTCGTAGCGAGTACACTCCACGCCCAGGCCGTGCAATGGACTGGGCTGATTGCGCTCCAAGACCCACCCCCTCCACCCATCAGAGCTGCTGCAGCCAGAGGTACCGGAAGAACAGAGTCTGCCTCAATTGCCGTGTGTGGTTGGATCCTCTGCGGGAAGTACCTGAAATGCACATATTGCACCTGAGCGCATAAATAGTAGAGACGAAAATCTGGGGCATCAAAGCCACCCCGCTCAAACAGCAGTGTCAAAACCTTCCAACTGCACAGGGGCTTCCTGCCCCCCCAAGCAAACGCAAGCAGGACCGACTGCAAGGTATTAAAAAGCGCAATATTCAATCGGATAGGGATATTTATAAACAGGTAAAGCAGTTTGGGCAAAAATGTCATTTTTATTAATGCAATGCGATCCGCAAGAGAAAGAGGTAGCCGAGCTCAGCGCGCTGCCTGGTCGGTAATCTTATCAACGGTACGGCCATAATTAGCAGGGATGACCACTGCAGGGCCTCTATGCAGCCAGATGCCCAAATACTTCACCGGGTCAGTTGACCACTGCAAGGGGAAGTCCATCTCGATCTCCTGGGTACCGGCCATCAGAGGGAACACCATGGATTTGGCCCAGTTAATACCTAACCCAGAAAAGCGCTCAAACCGAACATATTCCCTCAGTAGCTCCGGCAAATAAGTGGCGGGCTCGCGCACATATAGCATCATGTCGTCAGCATATAATGACACCATTAAGGGTCACTGACAAAACTGCAATGCCGTCTGGGCGTGTCATTGCTGCAGCTTACAGGCCAATGGCTCCAATGCCAGTGCAAATAACATGGGCGACAGTGGGCATCATTGTCGCGTACCACGTCTGATGGGAAATGCCTCAGATATCCAGCCATTCACGCGCACTCGTGCCACCGGTGCCTCATAGAGGAGATGAATCCATTTTAAGAAGAACGGAGGCAAACCCATTCGCAGGAAGACAGTGAACATGTACTCCCACTGAAGGGAGTCAAATGCCTTCGCTGCATCAAGCAGCATGGCCACCGCCTGAAAATCCAAGTCAAAATAATGTAAAGTGGAAAAAACAGTACGGAGGTTGTGGGTCGTGGACCTGCAAGGCACAAATCCTGACTGGTCCTGATTGGGGACCAGAGGCTGAAGCCTGGTGGCAATCATTTTTGCCAAATTTTGGCATCTATATTAATGATAGAGAGGGGTCTGTATAAGTCACAGGCATTTGGCACTTTACCAGGCTTTAAGAGCATTACGATCAAGGCTTCCGTAAGGGATGGAGGCAGTTTACCAGATTTCGCAAATACCTCCAGCAGCTGCGGAGCCAATGCATCAGAATAAGCCTTGTAAAACTTGCTTGGCAAACCATCAATGCCCACTGCCTTGCAAGTAGGGAGGGACATGATTGCCTGCTTCACGTCCTCCACGTCAAACGGCAGAGTGAGATACTCCCGTTCATTGTTGGACAGCCAGCCCAATGCTATATCATCAAGGTAGTCGGTAGTCTCACAAGAGGGTGGCTGCTCACGTTCCCCATATAGGTTAGAGTAGTAATCCAATACCACCCCACTGATGTCCGCATTACCGAAGTGCGCCTCACCTGTCCCGTCCACCAACTCGGTGATGTAGGCCTGGCTACGAGGTGCCACAAATTTCTGCGCTAATGAACGGCTGGGCCAGCCCCCTTCCCCATAATATCTAGCAGTGCACCTCTGTGATTTATGCCGCATTTCTTGATCGACTGTCTCATTATGTTCTGACACTAGATCCCAGATTTTGGCCAGTTTGTCGTTGGCAGGGCAGCTGGCATAATTATGCTCTAAAGTAGCTATTTCCTCCGCAAGTTTCCTGATCCTACGGCGCAGATCTTTGAGCACCCCGGCCTGCGCTCCAATGCAAACCCCCCCGATAGTAACCTTAAACGCCTCCCAAAGAACCCTGGCGCTATCCACAGTGCCAACATTTTCCCAGAAATAATTGTGAATGGTGTCTCCAATGGTATGTTTAAACACCGATCCAACAAGGATGACAGCTGCAATCTCCATACAAAGGGGGGCCTCCCACCCCCTGGGACCTGCAACGCCAGCAGAACCAGTTAGTGATCGGAAAGGGTTTTAGCCAAGTGCTTAACGTCCACAGCCCATGTGCAAGCTCCCATATAGGGGTGAAAGAGTGCTAGTGCCCTCCCACAGCGTAAGAGGGGGCTGATCAGGTCTAGTACCTGGGTTACAATCCAATAGCAAGTCCTTAACTGCAACGCATCCAATATGCATACAACATACAAACAGTCGTCTCATCATAGCTATAAGAGTCAGGGAACGAGAGTCATGTCACAGAGAGTGAATTCCGATGACAGGAAATATCACCCAACAAAGCTAACGTAGCCCTTCCTCCACATCATCACTCCTCTCCATGTGCAGTCACGGCTGCACACCGGTGTCAATTCAATTGTTTGCACGCTCCTTTGCCGCTTCAGGTGTCGAGAATATTTTGAAGCTTCCCTCAGCTTTAGGTGTGACCTTCCCTCAGGTCAACATTATACAACAACCGTGAACCTAGGGGCTAAGTAGAGAATAAGAGTCCCACCCAAGATTTGTGCCTCTGTGTGTAACATCATTGTTCCTCCTCATCCGTGGCAGCCTTGTCCTCCTGTCATCTCCGTTTCTGCTGCTTGGCATAGTCCATCGCCGCCCTGGGCGCTGTGAAGATTTTTACGTTGCCCTCCGGCCCGACACGCAGGCACGCAGGATATAACATCGCATATGGGATACTTTCAGACTGGAGGAATTTTTTTACTGACCCGAACTCCCTGTGCGCAGTCTGGACCGCCACCGTGAAGTCCGGGAAGAAAGACAATGCGTTCTCCTGATGACAAATATTGCCCTTGTCCCTAGCCAGCCTCAGAATAGTATCTCGATCCTGACAGTTCAGAACCCGGGCAATTATCGGACGGGGCAGAGCACCTGGAACAGGGCAAGCAGCCAGAGTGGGATGGGCGTGCTCAATGATGAACATGGTGGATAAGTTCTCAGGGCTAAAGAGTTTCTTGATCAGGCCCTCAATAAACGTCTCCATCCGTCCAGTATTCGTAGATTCGGGAAGGCCTGTGATGCGAATGTTGTTTCTTCGCGACCTCACTTCCAAATCCTCATTCTTAGCCTGGATAAGTGTTAGGGCCTTTTCCATATCAAGCGACTTACGGGCAACCTCGGCGAGCCCATCCTCCGTGGAGGAGACCCGTTGCTCCGCCTCCCCCATTCTTGCATTTTGTTTTTCCAGCTGAGCAGCCATATGGTCCAGCCTGCGTGTAATAGTGGATATGTCGCCTTCGAAAGATTTGAGTCTTTTTTGCATCGCCATTAGCGTGGCCTCGAGCGTGGACGGCCCCTCCCCCTGAGCATCTGCCTCAGATTCTAATGCCACTTTTTGCTGGGTCCTTCCAGACTTACGCGCTTCGAAAGTAAGGCGAGGTTGCGACTTATCAGGCTTCCCCATGATGACTGCCGGGAGGCACAAGCCACAGACAGTAAGTCGCACAGTTCAATAGCCCACCTTCAAAGAAGCAGGAAGCACTAGCAGGGCGCCCACACCCAAAAGCACTCGAAGCAGGGAGTTCACCGGAATGGTGGTGTGGAGTAAGACACCAGTGTCTGTAGGAAACTCCCGCAGCACGCCCAGGTGCACACAACACAGTCAGCCAACTGTAACAAACGTGTCTGTGTCAATGCAGTTCGATGGGCCGTGGGGACCAGCAGCAATGAGGGATCAGCAGCAAGATAAGTGTACACAGGACAAGAGCACTACAGCGCCTGCAATACTTCCAAAATAAACCGGGGCTGCGTCGACCCCAAACAGGCCCACATGTGCTCCACCACCACTCCCCACGCCACATGCTGCAGCTCACAGAGCACAGCCCCCCACTCAGGCCCACACTCACCTCTGCAGCTGCAGGCCCAAGCAAGGCCGCACCCCACTCACCACAGCCCCACAGCACGAGTCGGTGGCGGCACTCCACGATGTCCCAGGTTCTCCAGGGGGTCAAGCAGGCTCGAGTTGCCACTGTGCCACAGTCTATAGGGCTACTGCACAGATGTGTGCAGCAATGTAAGCAGGAGCTCGCGGGAGGCCGCCCGCATGTTGTCTCTCTCCTGCCCACTCACCAACAGATCCAGTCAAAATTGCCCTCCGCTCACCACCTCCGGCTGCGGGATAGCACAGCAGCTGTTAGCGTCAGTGAGAGGGTGCCGACCCAGCCGCCACCGGGGACTCAGGAATCGCACCGCCCCTTCACAGCCTCTCACCCGCAGAGCCGCTCCGGGTACAGCGCGGAGGGAACCAGCAGCAGCCAGTCTCTGGCACACACGGGGCGCCGCTCCAGCCCCAGCAGCAGGGTCATTCGCAGACAGGGTCGGATGGATGCTCCAGCTCCCAGGCAACACCAGCAAGCAGTGGCAGCAGACGGAGCAGGTCAGTCTCGGACACAGATCGCCACCATTTTCCCTACAGGCCGCCATTTCGTCCGCAGCAGTCTTTCGCCGTTACTGTGCCCCCAGGCGCTCCAATTTTGTGCCAGCAGCAGCGAGAGGAGTCACTTCCCATCCGGCAGTTGATTTTTTACTGGGGATGCATCGCCATAGTGCAGATTTTGGGCAGATTATCGATCAGCTGGGCGTAGCAGCACTAGTGTGCGGCCATTTCGCCTGTCGCCCTCTAGCGCCCCCGGGAAGGCTAATATCTTTAATCACCTCTTTAGCCACCGTGGCAATGTACTCTTTTCAAATTCTTCCAGTGTAACCCTTCTTTCTGCTTATGTACTTATGTATTCAATTTTTGATAGGAACACCTATTCTCTTTCTGACCTTTTTTAATCATGAGTTCTTTTAGGGCCAAGGTGTTCCACTTCTTTGTGCTGCCAGCAACTTTGGAAAGTTTTTTTAAGCAATATAGGGCAGGCGTTTGTAGAAGATAAAAAACAAAAGTTACCTTCTGATAGAGACTTCTAACAGAAAACTATTTATAGACTGCTTAAATCCACTGGTGGAACAATATGTGTAACTAGAACCTAGCAAACAGGCTACAGAGTAGGTAGATTAGAACACAATCCAGTCCTGAAATGGCGGCTTCGTAAGAGTACTGCACTAGCTATGGAGCGCTTGGCTACTTAACCATAGATTCACCATTTCCTCCTAACTCTATTTTTGCCAGTGTTAGAGTTGGGGGAAACATTATGGTTCTGCTGGTGGACCCTCTGTTGGCAAATGCCTTTGAAGGGCAGCCAACTGACATTGAGAGGTTGGTCAAAGTACCTCAGACAGTCTGCCCTATTTAGGACAGATGATCCAATGTAATTTTTCCTGAATGGAACTGCCAAACAAAACTGGGCAGTCTCGAACAGAAAATAAATAAATGACCTCCACACGCTGGGAGAAAACTCAATTTTTCATTTAATTTTTTTATTTTTGCATTTATTTTAAAAACAAACGTTGCTTTGGAAGTTATTTAGTGAAAAACAAAAAAACTTTGCTGTGCAGGTACAAAGCTTCGCTGCCATTAGAGGCAGGGACCAGAGATCTGTAGACTGCCAGGGTAGCAGATTACATCCCTATGCTGTACTAGCAAATTGAAATACAGTCCACCAAGAGCCAAATAAACCCTTAAGACTCAGAGTCATCTAAATTCCCTTTGGGGAACACAGGAAGTACTAAAAATCCTTAAGAGGGTTTACTGGCTACCATCACATATGGACACGTATGTCCACCCCTACTATGTTATGTTATGTTATGTTATGTTAAAACTAGTCTTATATAGCGCTCGGCTACTCTAAAAGAGTGTCCTGGCGCTTTTAATAATAACCACCTGAAACAGAAGACACAACACAGCAGACAGGAAACAGCGCAAACAGAAATGAGAAGCAGCCAAACTTAAAGAGCAAAAAGCCAGGTTTTGAGGCCCTTCCTGAATGTCAGCAGATTGGAGGTGCAACGCAGTGCCAAAGGCAAAGCATTCCAGCGTTGCGGTGCCAGAAACTTGAAAGAACGCCCTCCAATGCGAGCTTTCTTAATGCGGGGAACTACGGTCAAAAACAGTGACTCAGACCTCAAAGCTCGGGCCGGATGATAGAAAGCAAGTCTCTTTTGAAGATATTTCGCACCCGAAGCATAAAGGGCCTTATGCGCTAAAGTCAAGGCCTTGAAAACTATCCGTTTCCGGATCGGAAGCCAGTGAAGTGACTGTAGGAGACTGGAGGCACTAGCTCGCCTGTGCAGGCCAAAGATGGCTCGCGCGGCCGAGTTCTGGACTACCTGCAGCCGTTACAAAAGATATTCCGGTAGGCCAAGATATAAGATGTTAGAATAATCCAATCTTGAGCCAATCAAGGCCTGCACCGTCGTCTTCCTATGCTCTTCTGAGAGCAAAGGAAGAAACTTACGAAGCATTCTCAGGAGGCCAAAACATGTTCCAGTGAGACCAAGAATCTGAGATCTCAACGACAAACCGTTGTCAATCTTGATCCCCAGATTCTTTGCTAGCTGAGAAGAACTCGCTGGAGGGAACATGTTGACAGGCCACCATTCCTGCCAGTCAGGGTCAGATGGACAACCAAAGAAGAGTACTTCTGAATTATCAGAGTTGCACTTGAGACTGTTACGCTGAAACCATTTAAAAACAGCCCCAAGGCACTCACGAATACTCTCCCCATCAAAGTCTTCACCCTTCCTACACGTAAACAGGAGCTGAGTATCGTTGGCATAGGAAATGATCTGAGCCCCCCGAGACTCTGCCAGGGCTGCCAAAGGGGTCATAAAGATGTTAAAGAGAGTAGAGCTCAACACAGAACCCTGTGGAACTCCTACTCCCAGGGGCGGCATCACGGCAGAGCTGGGCGGGACCCAGACCGTTTGCTGCCGGCCCTCCAGGAAGGATCTAAACCACCTGAGCACCGTCCCCCTCAAACCGATGTCATGAAGTCGGACGAGGAGGCCCTCATGGGGGACGGTGTCGAAGGCCGCCGACAAGTCTAGCATTACGAGCATGGCTTTACCCCCTGCATCCAGTACCTCTTTTACAGCTTCAGACACTTCCAGAAGCGCCGTCTCAGTACTTAAGTTAGGGCGAAAACCTGATTGTGACGGGTGCATCAGGCTATGGGATTCCAAAAAATTGGAGAGCATGATATGCACGTGTTTCTCCAAGATCTTGGCCAACGCAGGAAGGCGGGAAATAGGCCTATAATTGGCCAAGGCCTTTGGATCCAGGCCAGGCTTTTTAAGGAGAGGAATAACCATGGGCATTTCATTTGGCCCACATTCCACAGAGACTACTCAGATAGTTGGAGTGGAAAGGAAAGATGCAATGTCCAGAAATGCTCTGACTCTGGCTCTGTCTGACAAAGCATCAATGCTACATATAAGGAGTAGGAGGACAACTCTTGAGGTCTGTAAGACCTGCACACATGAAGCCTCCCCATACTGATTTCCACCAGTGTGGTTTCAAGTCCCAGAAGCACTCAGGAGTATGAACACAGAAGAGGGAGAGCACCTGCAAACTGAGAACTACAATATTGTCACAATTACTATACAAAGGACTACTGGCTGGCAATGTAACCATTCTGTATTTCCACCCTGCCCTGCTAAAGCATTCTACACTTGCTCAGAATTACTAATTTAAACCAGAACTACAGGATATTTCTATTACATTCCAACATCTTGTCATTGATCCATGTCTGTAAGTGCTGCCTATCTAGACTCCCTGATTTCCCTCTATCTAGCATGCTGTGACTTATACAATGTGGATTAGTTCTGCTACATCATTTACTGCCTCTGATTGGTGACATAACTCACATTCGCGGATTTCAACTGCATTCCTTATGAACCCCAACATCCACCTATGCATACCTGTGCCTGAGTCTATTGCTCCATGGTCATTTTACTCCCAACAGACATGTCAGAGGGATATACCTCTATTTCAGCCTGTCGTCTGATCCTGGCACTCCTTGCCAAATAAAACTGCTATATATGCCACAACCTCAATTCCCGTGTATATCTGACACAAGACTTATGTTTGTCCTCAGCAATGCCCCATTAGTTATTTTATCTGATCATGGTTGTTTGTGCTCTCTTCTCATCTAACAAAGTTCAGGGATTTCTATAGTTGTTGGTGCCATCATACACTGTATTTTCCTTTCCAGATTAAATGAAGCAGGTATCTGAGGATTCAGATTTAGTGATTTGTGTTGTGTCTCTGGATGTAACCCTTTTGAAGCTCTTTCATAACATATAAATCCTTTCTTTTTTATCTTTGAAATCTCATTTCTTTCATCCTCCAAGAGCACATCACTCATAAGCTTGAGCATCTTGACCCCCACAAGACCATCGAAGATGCCTCTCGACAATTCAAAATGTCACATAATAGGCCCTGCTAGCCACAATTCTCATATTCCCTATCTAAAGCAAGAACCAGGTAAGGGGAAAGTGGAACGTGAATAGAGAAATTTAAAACAGATCCAACCTCTATAAAACTCATAAAATTAAGGAAATATTATTAATTTGCCACACCGGCAGCTAAATCTGACTAATCTAAACCTGCAGCAAATACCATGCTCTCCCCATATCACTTTGTCTCTATCCTGGCACATCAAACCACTCCCAAGTCAATACACAGAAAAATCTTTTATGTACACATAGGAAAACTGTGAAGAATTCTTCACATACTTGACAGAGAAAAATTCAACTGATAAGAAATAAGACACAAAAGCCCCATCCACTCATCTCCCTTCATAATATCCTCATACATGTAACTCCTTTTCATCCATCATTATACAGTATGTGGTAACATTTATAAAAGACACAAAGCTTACAAATTATTTCTGCACTGCCACACATGCCAAAATAATGAGGGTCACTTTCCACATCTTAGATGCAAGTTGATTAATGACTCCTTTGACCAAATTATCCTCCCAATACAATTGTTTAAGACCAGCCAAATCACATTCTTAGGAAAAAGAAACTAAGCTGGACACAACCAAAGCATCACTTTACCATACAGTATCAAATCTATATTAGAAATGCAGTGACCAGTTAACTAAACACTATACTTTCTATAGATTCCTTCTTGGCTAACTATCAATCTGAATTTCCCTTAAGCATCAAACTGCAACTTTGAAAGTACTGGATGACATATTCAACATTTTGGAGAAAGGTGAGTCATGTCTGCTAATATTGCCAGACCTTTTGGCACCCTTTGTTTCAGTCTATTACTGAAGACTCTTGAGCACTCCAAGGTTTCCATGACAAGGTCCTATTGTGGTTCAAATCCTTCATAATCAATAGATAATAGTGAAGATCAGAGCTCTACCACCACCAAAATGCTGAGTAGTGTTAATCCTAAAAAACCCAGGTGCAACCCTGCACCAATATGCAGATAACATCCAGCTATTTTTCAAAAACCTTAACGATTGAATACATCTCTACCTCAAGTCACTGCCTTGCCCAATTGCAAACTATGATGCATTAGAACTCCCTTCAACTAAATCCACAAAAAACAGAATTCCTCTTCATCCCTAAGAGCAACTTTTATTTAAATCTCCAGAAACCTTTGAAATTAAAGGGTTTCTCATCGACACTAACCCCATCAGCCAAATCACTTGAATTAATCTTGTATTAAAATCTTGTACTGTTCCATCAAATAAGCAGTGTGTCTGCATTTGCCAACTTCTGCATTCATATCTTGAGAAGAACCAAGCACAACAAACCCAGATATATGAGAACATCAGTTGGTGCTTTTGTTATGTCAAGGATCGATTTCAGAAATGTCATTTTAACGTGAGCTTCTAAAACATCCATTGATCTACTTAGAGACATTGTAAACTCAGTTGCAAGACTGATTCACTCTGCAGGTAAATATGACTACTTTACCCTTACATTGTGAAACCTCCTATTATTACCCATCATCAGATTTGCTACACTCTAGCGGACAGCTCCACTTCCAGCTCGCCTGACAGACTTAGCGCACACAGGCCCTTATCAAGGCGGCCCCCGCGCTGAACACTTGCCACCTTACCATTTTGATTCTACAAGAATGCTCGTTTATGCCTTGAAGAAGTTCAATTTTTGAACGAAACGTGTTGGCTGGCAAACTATTTCTGAGAAAATAAAAAAAAGATTTACTATACATCAGGACTCATTGACTATTTGACCACCACTGTTGTATTAACGAGCTGTGCACCACTCCACCAAATCCCAGTATAGCGGGAATCATGTATAAAATGTATTGTCTTCTGCGAAGAGCTTTTCACAACCCCCCTCCTCCCTTTCTAGACGATATACTCATCAGCTACGGTGGTTCAACAGGAGTACACACCTCAGGGGAGGCACATAGAGATTTGCAGGGTATCAGGTAGAGAAAAAGGAGCAGGGCCCAGTTGCCACTGGTCAGCTGTGTTGTTGCAGGAAGAGGGCTCTTGTAGCATGTTGTTCCCCTATAGTTTTAACACGGAGGCTTGTGACCTTTGCAGTCCACTTCTTTGTCCTATGTAGAAGAGTGAGCGAATGTCCAGTCCTTTAGACTCTTCTCAAGTCTCAGGCAGAATGGTCATCCCACTTATAAGCTTCCACAGGTTCAGAGGTTTATTGAAGTGGGTGCCTCAAGGTGCTCATTTATGACTGCCACAAGCTATTGGATGGGGGATGACTCTTGGGTATTTCCTTACCAATGAGGTAAAAGTTCCCTGAAAAACATTGGGCATTTCAAGATTTTGCAAGTTTTCGGCCACACTAAACTTCAGCTCTGAGGGCTGGTGCTGTGTGTGGGGAGTGTATGATGATGATCTTCATGTACTCCCACATCTAACACTAAAATCCAGTTTGGGGCAGTCACTGTACTCACAATAAACACAGAGACAAAAGTCTGGTAGAAAGAAGCAGGGTTTTCCAGCAACTAGACAGTGGATACATAAGAATTGTCTTGGCATCCTGTTCTTGCCCTCTGAAGTGCCTCCCAAAGTGTTATATGTAAAACCCCACCAGACATGTGAAGTAGGATTTGGCATATTTCTGGTTCAGAGAGGTCATTTCTGCCCATTCAGGTCCACCTATACCCCTTCAAATGTATTCAAATGCTATTGGCTGGCTGGCAGAAGTGGAAGAGCAATGTGAAATGGGCCCCCAGATGCTTCAGGCAGGGAAAATGTAACTTTCTAAAAGTACCTTTAACTTAAAAACAAATGTGTCTTCACGATGGAATTGCATTTTTATTAGCTATTTAAATTGTTGTTTAATTCTTTTTCTAGCTGTTCCTCTAATCACAATTAGTATGATTACATGTAATAATGTAACCAAGTGTATTCCTATGCAACAGTCAGCCTCGCTACAGTGAAAATAGGTTTTGTAGCTTTTTCAATGTAGTGGCATGTTTAACATTGAGGCCCTGATGTGTGTATTTTCCATTTGCAAAAATTTGTTGCAAATTGTGCACCGACTTTTTGCAAATGGAAGGTAATCTTGCAAACCGACCTATGCATTAATAGGCCGGTTTCTAAAATTCTGAATCGCAGTAAATTGCAATTCGACCTACCTCATTAATAGAAGCAGGTTGCAAATAGTGACCCACTATGATTGGCTGACCACATTCAGCAGACCACGTTGTCTGTGATTGCTTTTAAATAAAGCAATTTTTTTTAAAGTAACCTGTTTTCCTTAAAGGAAAATGGGACGTTTTAAAAAACAAATGAAAATTTAAACCTTGTTTTTGGAGTGGGCAGTAGTCCCATGGACCGTTAAAACATTTTGTACATCATGCCTTGAATTCTTACATGACCTTCTTTTAAATTCCATGCCACCTGCCTACTGGGCAATAAGGCATACATAGGAGTATTTAATAGAAAAGTTTTAACCTGTCAAAAGGGATTATTTTGACAGAACGTTTTTGCAGTTTACAAATAGTTATACTTAATTCCACAGTTTACAAACTGAAACATCCAGGCTACATTGGTTGGCCTTGTGGTCATGTTTCACCCATCAATGCAGTGGGCAGCACAATGGGTGCTGCAGTCACTAGTGACATTTAACTTACGGGCTCTGGCTACACTTTGTACCATATACTAGGGACAGATAGATAAGTTAAATATGCCATTAGCTATGCCATGGTGGTGGTCGCATCGTGATTCTACGTACGGGACCGCCACCATTCAGGCGGGCTTTCCCAAGCACCACCACAATGGTGGGCGGACTCAAGTCTGCCCGCCATCGTAAGGACCCCCTATATCTCTGGTTAGCAGGGGTAAAGTGCACATAGTTCAACAGCTAGCAAAAATATAAGCTTCATTTAAAGACAAACTCCTGGGTGGCCCTGCAGAAAGGGAACATTTCCTACAATTACCTATGATAAAATCAATGTTTCTCATACTCTTGGTCAATCCTTCACCCTGCCTCGATGTACTCCCAATGTTCTTAACCTCTGTTGTAATGCAAAGTGCTCTCATACTTACTGGTCCAGGTGCACCATATAAATAGAGAAATAAATTCTGTCAAGCATGCAGTCATTTGTGACAGCTGGTGAAACTGAGCTTCATTTCCTATTGCAGCGTGGCAAAAGGTTCTCCATGTCAAAAATGCACTTGGACTCATTAGCAAAGTGTCTCTTTTGATGCTTGGTGCATAGGGCCAGAGTGCAGGCAGCTTGTGAAAGTTTATAGAGGCAGGCTGCAGATGTTGTTTCTGTAGGATGTGGCTGTTCAGTTGCAAAGGATATATAGTTTTTGTCTCTTGGGCTGGTAGTTGCTTGAGTGACCCAGAGATGTCTTCCATCGCAATTTCTGTTTTCAGTGTGACTAATTCAAGGCTCTCGGGCAGGGTCTGCAGGGTCAGGTATTGCATGGTTTGAGGGTGAGTTACGAATCAGGCTAGGATTTTGTTCAAAGGTAGTGAGTCAGATCCCCTTAATTTCACCACAATAAGTATATTGTGGCATAAATAATTTTTTGAATCTGTCGCTGGGGTGAATACTTGAGGGGAATTCCCACGTTCATAGGTATCCTCCTGCCTGTTCGTCTTCTGTTATCTATTTTGAATTGACGCTTTGTAGCCAGGGCATGGCAATTGTGGTCTTTTAAAATATGTATTTTATTTCTAGTGGAGGTCCTTCCACTGCACGTCTAGCATCATCTTGTGACCTATCCCCAGGCCTACATTCTGGACTGTCAAAATAATGATAATTAGCCCATTGAAATAGTTATACTTAATTCCACAGTTCAAAGCAAAAACCATGCATCTTCCAAATCAGCTCTGACCGCCCTGCTTTATGCCTCACATATCATGATTTTTTCCCTCTCTAAGATTTTCAATTCCTGAAAAAAGGATTCAATGAGATGTGTGTACCTTCAGAAACACTAGTCAGATAAAGCCTTTAGCATTCCCTTGGTGGACTACATCGCAAGCAATAGTCTGAATGTGAATATTTAAACTGCTGTCAAAAGCTATATCCTACACGCCTATGAAGGTTTGGTTGCCAGTCTCACCTGATCACCTCAGAGCATTCATCAACAGATGCTAGCATTCACTGAGGGTTTCACACAGCATATTCAAACCCCTTTAAGCGCTGCTTGGCTATAACCTCAGGTTATTCCCACTTGACATTTTCTTGTTTCACAATTGTTGACAGGGCAAAAAGGTAGACATCATGAACCCCCAGGCGTGTTATGTGAAAAATGTTATATAGTACGAGCAAGATGATGTGACTTTGTTGACTTTTTGGTCAAAGGAAAGACTGCTGTGGATGACCACACTTTGAGTTTTAATACATTTGCTGGCAAAGTGGTCCACCAGTCAGAGGTCCAGATGGTAGGAAGTCCACCAAAAATAATTACTTCAGTTTTGTCTCCATTGAGTTTGAAACACTTTACCTCCAGGACGCCACCACTACAAAATTGGTCTTGAGAAGGCTGAGATTGTGTCTAAAAGATATAATCATTTGTGTATCATCATTGTAAAACATCACCAAGAACCTATGAACCTGGACTATGGATGCCAGAGGTGAGATGTAAAGATGAAGCGAGATGGACCAATGGAGGAAACTGGAGGTACTCTGCAGATGGTTTCTTTAGATAAAAAGCACAAAGGAAGAAAGGAGACTTCTTGGGATAGGCCCATCCAAAAAATAGAAGCCACCAGAGTGCAGGTCCACAAGTCCATAGCTGTTTCAAATTGTAAATGAGAGTGCAGTGGGAGGTTGTTTTGGAAGTAGACCTGGGCGAAATTTAAATTACGTCAGCGTAATTGGCATCATTTTGGGAATTTTGTGTCTCAATTGTTATGCGACATTCCTGAAATTACTTCACTTTACCACTTCACATGGTGTTTGCAGTACATATTTACAGCAAAAGAACTGGAACAACAGAATGCGAGCAGTTGTTCTTCACATTTCTATGTTTAAGTGCGTCCTCACACCATGAATGGATGCGAAAACGTATTTTGCACTAAAATACAGTGTGAAATGACAGACTTGCATTTTCAGTAATTGTGCATAATTTCACTGAAATTTCATGTAGATAGATGAAAGCAAATTATATGCACCCCTAGTTAGATGCTCCACTTAAGTCCAGCAAAACGAGGGCTGCCTGTCCGCAGTGATCGAGAATGAGGCAGAGATCATTGATGACACTGAGCAGTGCAACTTCAGTACTGTGGAGGGGTTGGAAATCAGCCTGGGTGGCATTTAGGCAAAAGTTAGGTTCAATAGAGGAAGTAACAGGACTCAAGCTGCAACCTGCTGATGAGATCCAAATGTGCCTAAAACTGATCTGTGGTTGCCTTTGTTTCATTAAAAGGGGACTTGGCTTGGCAGTTCTATTTGGATTGTTTCGATGAGAGGAAGTCAAAGGCTGAATTGCCTATGTCTGGTTCGTGTCACAGGTGGTATGGTATGCAAAAAAGTTAAATTAATTTGCAACTCATAGTAATTATTAGTAGCTGAGATTAATTCAAGCAGCCCACCCATGATTTTTCATTGCCTTCCCTGCATTGCCAAAAGTGCTAAGGATATGCCCAGACACGGGCTCTTTCCTTACTGGGCCATAGGACTCAAGCTGCATCTTACTGACGAAGCTCAAATAGGTAGAAATTAGCCTGGTGCTGCTTGTGTTTCCATTCAGATGGGAACTGGGCTGGCAGTTCTGGCTTTACTGTTCCTATTGGACCAGGACCAAAACTGATTTGCATATGGCTGGTTTCTGTGTGAGGTGGTATGGTGGGCAGAAAAATTATGAATTGAGTTTTGACCCACAGTAAGTTCCACTGGCTGAGACCAAGTCAAGAAATCCACCTTTCAATTATTTGTGGCCCTAAATGTGTTGAGTATTCCTAGACTTGGGACACTGTACCATAAGACTCAAGCCGCAAGGTCCAAATGGGGTAATACCAGTCTTGGGTTGGCTGAGATTAATTCAAGCAATCAATGAATCAGTTTTTTATTATCATCAATTTGATGCCCTTCTAGTAGCTTATTTTCCTCCTTTACTCCATTGTTACATTTATTCAGTGTCTTAAGCATGCGTAGTGAACAAGAGTTGAAACCTTTGACCCATTCATCCGAAATTGAAATATCTGTGTACTCATAACTTGGGTTTTTCTACATAGGTAAAACTCTTGAGACACGACTTGCTTCCACATATTTGCAGGGACATGTGATCCAAGATAAGGGAATGGACAATGGAAATTGAGACAATTTGAGTTCTATTAGATAATACTACTGAACACTTTGAGACCTATCACAAAGGTGAACTTACATATAAGTAAATATACAGTTTTAAGTAATTTTGCTACTTTTGCTATTAACCATTTACAAGTGGTAAGCTGCTCAAGAGTGGGCTTACATGTCTCCACCCCCTGAAATGGGGGAATTCACATTTACAAGTGTAATTTTACTACTGCCATAAAGGAGAAATAATGAGTCTAGCACCACACGTGGCTAGCGAAGGACACTGCCTTATATAGAAATAATGGAAGCAGGGACTTATAGGAAATAATGCTAAATAAATCAAATCATTTTGACATTTTAAACATAAATTTTAAATTAATTAAATGTTAACACATTTAAATATAATTAAAAATAAACAGTATTTTTTGTTAAAATATTTCAACAGACTTTTTTAATTTAAAAATAAATGTTACATAAACTGATTTAAATGATTTCTATAATTAACATTTTGTAATTTGTAATGCATAATAAATATAAACATTTTACCTGGGAATTTTTGTTTATAAGTCTTTGAAAGAAGTAATTGTGTTTAATATATTTTGATTATTCAACTATCTAATTAAAAATTGTTATTGTGCTGTAAAAGTTGTTTTTATTCTATTCTTCATTTCAGATAAATGCATAAAACTAATTTACAATATTTAAAATAAAAAATAATTAATATTTATAAGCTAATTTATCACTGCTATGGTGAGATTTATGAACATGATTCTAATTAATTTAGTTGATGTGGTTGTCCACTGGGGTTTTATTATATGTCATTATATTGACATATGTGTGACTAATGATAAGTTCGTATGAGTTTCCATGAACTGAAAAGGAATTGACCACCTTATAAGATGTAAGAATCAGGAACAAAAAATATCGCTTACGGTAAAATTTGGTTAAATAATTACCTAATTTCTTTCTACTGTTCATACTAGGTATATATATGTGTGTGTATATATATATATATTCACTGAAAAAACCATAGGTTTTACAGACGTTATAGTTAGAAATTAGCATTTAAAAAATCTTTTAAATTCACTAAAAAACCATAAGTTTCAGTGACATTATAGTTAGTTGGACATTTGACTCATATAAAATCATAGAAATTCCCCAGTTATAGTTAGTTGAGCTAACTATAACTCACGCGCCCGCACTGCACTGCTGATGACATCACATATTACATCACTCATGACATGGTCAGTGACATCACTGATGACATCACTGATGACATCTCAAACTATAACGTTTGTAAAACCTATGTTTTTTTCAGTGAATTTCGAAGGTTGTTTAAATGTTAATTTCATATTTTAATATTTATAAAACCTATATTTTTTCAATTGAAAAAAAAAATATTTTGGAACTCTATTATCCTTTTTTTAACTTTAAAAATTATATAATGTTTTATATCTTCCCCCCAAAATATGTGTATCTTTTTTTTTTTTTGAGAAAACTTGAGTCCCGTACCGATAGTGTACCAAGCTCCATCAGCACGCGAATCCTATCCGCCATATTGCTAAACTAGTAAATGATGTGCATTTCATATCCGACGGGTTCGTGGCACCGCGTCCTGCGTAACATTATATACGTATGAGGTCGCGCCAGCTGCTACTTTGGTAAGCGACGGGTACGCAGTACCAAGCCGCGCGTTACGTCATGTACGTCTGGGGTTGCGCCCGCTGCATGTTGCGTATGCGATGAGTGCACGCTGCCAGGCCCTGTGTTACATCATAGACGTATGGTGTTGTGCCGGGTACACCATTCCCTGATTTTCTTTTGTCTTAAAACTATATATAAATAAATTTAACTTGTATATAATAGCAAACGATAATCTAAAATATTTTAAACATTTATATATTTCTAACTGTAATAAACTTATATATTTTCTCAAAATCGCGCCAGCTGCGGCCTCCTTGCGCACTCGGTGCGTGATTGCCATGTGACATTAAAAAAAGCATTTGATTGGTTCATAACATTTCCCATTGTAACAGTAGGAGTGATTCTCTCTACGGCGTTTGATGAGAGACACCTCTTCTGCTTAGAGAGCTTTTTTGAAAAGTTTTTTGCTGTGTACACATATCTTATACTACACACAACATGCAACGATCATCTTGATCAATATTCATGGTCTGTACTGTAGTCTTTCACGTGTGATGGCCATGCATCTGAGACGTTACAACAAAAAACAAATGTGTGTTACACAATGCCCCCTGGTGTGTGTGTGTGTGTGTATGTGCATTATTGTGCTGCCTTTCGGCTTGGGTATTCAATCAATCAATCAATCAATCAATCAATCAGAGCATTTGTAAAGCGCGCTACATATCCGTGAGGGTCTCATGGCGCTGGGGGGGTGCTGCTACTGTTCGAGGAGCCAGGTTTTGAGAAGTTTTCTGAAGGTCAGAAGGTCTTCGGTCTGCCATAGGCGGATGGGGAGGGTGTTCCATGTCTTGGCGGCAAGGTAGGAGAAAGATCTGCCGCCGGCGGTCACTCTTTGGACGTGGGGGATGGTGGTGAGGGCGCGGTCTGCAGATCGAAGCTGGCGGGTGGTGGTGTAGGTGCTGAGTCGGCTGTTGAGATACGCTGGTCCGGTGTTGTGGAGTGCCTTGTGTGCGTGGGTGAGGAGCTTGAAGGTTATCCTCTTGTTGATGGGGAGCCAGTGTAGGACTCGTAGGTGGGGTGTGATGTGGCTGCGGCAAGGGATGTCGAGGATCAGGTGTGCGGAGGCCTTCTGGATGCGTTGGAGCCGTTTCAGGAGTTTGGCTGGGGCTCCTGCATAGAGTGCATTGCCACAGTCTAGTCTGCTGCTGACGAGGGCTTGGGTGACCGTCCTTCTGGTTTCGGTAGGGATCCATTTGAGCAGGGCGAGGGTATTGGGCAGTCGTTGATCCATTGTCTGAGGTTGCAGGCTGCGGTGTCGGGGTCGGTCGGGTCTGCGGGTGTGCTCTGGGCGAGGGCGGTGGTTAGCTGGCCCTCGGCGACTTTGATCCAGCTGCGGCAGGGCATCTGCTGGGTACGGTGGTGTGTGGTTGGTTTCCGGAAGGTGAAGTAGATGCAGCGGTGGTCGGTCCAGTGGAGTTTGGTGGTGTGGTTGAAGAAGACGTGGGAGCTTGCTGAGAAGATGGGGTCCAGTGTGTGGCCGGCGGAGTGGGTGGATGTTGTGACGAGTTGTCTGAGTCCGAGATTGGTGAGGTTGTCTATCAAGGTGGCGGAGTTGGAGTCGTTGTTGTTCTCGAGGTGGAAGTTCAGGTCTCCGAGGAGGATGTAGTCTGTGGAGGCGAGGGCGTGGGTGCTGATGAAGTCGGCGATGGAGTCGCGGAACTACGGTCGGGGTCCGGGGGGT
This sequence comes from Triturus cristatus, assembly GCF_964204655.1. NCBI lineage: Eukaryota > Metazoa > Chordata > Amphibia > Caudata > Salamandridae > Triturus > Triturus cristatus. Next base: position 438,962,340 of record NC_140590.1, read on the forward strand.
CTGTAGATGAGGGGGCCTGTAGGAGAGTAGGGTCTGCTATCCTATGGTCACCCCAAATTTTTGCTTTTTGCTTCACTGGTTTTTGACATATTGAGGCTGTGGGCCTGCCAATCAGACCCCCAGCCTGCTGTTCTCTCTACTAAATTAAAACTATGCACCCTAGGTGCATAACCAATTGGAAGTGGATCACCCTGTCAGCCCCTGTACCAGTGTACACTAGGTACCCAGGGCATTGGTGTACCCAAGGCCTGCCAAGGGCTGAAGCATGTATTATGCCACCCCAGGCTTGGCCTAACAATTTGACACAACTGGCTGATCACTCAGCTGGGGTAAGTTGGTGTAATCACCTCTTACTTAGGTGTAGTATACCTATACCTAACCTTAAATGGGACACCTGGTAACCTATAAGTCACTCCTATGGCAGGCCTTAACAATCCTGAAGGCAGAGTGCTTGGTTCCATGTGAGATGGTGCTCTGGCATGAGCTGAGCCTGTCTGCAGTGGTCGGAACAACTTCCTTCTACTGTTTCCAGATATCGTCATACCATATACTCTTAAGTGCATTATGAACCTCGCGGTTAAATGCTATCTTTGGTTTGGCTTTATCAAAACATGTCGAGTAAGGTGTCATACGAATTGGAATACTAACCCCTCGCCAATTCTGGCGACGGGGTTAGCATTCCACCCTTCTAGAGGGACACGACATGTACAGTACCTGAAACCCGGGTAAAATCAGACATAGCCTCAGCTCCACAAAATGGATGCTGCCACCACAGACACAAGTCTGCCCTCCTGCTGCTGGGAGTCCTTCCAGCTTGGGAGGTGTGGACAAAGGGTTTCCTGCCAGGGGAGGTGCGTGCACCACCCCAGACAGGATTTTGTGTATTGGTCAGGTAGGGCTTGAAAGAAACCAGACATGCCTGTGGCTCACAAGGAGCCTCGGTGCATATGCCAGTTCAAACCGGTCCTGGGGCACACCAGTCCCGGGCCTGGGGCGAGCTGGACAAAGGATTGGGGGTGTAACCACCCCCCTTCCTGGTCCCACCCTTAGGGAGGGACCTAGCCGGTAGTCCGGCCCCTAGAATCCGCTTAAAGGTAGGAGCTGTGTCCTAAGACTTCAGACATCCTGGAATCAACTTAACACTAAGAAGAAGACGGGAACTTCGACGCTCTGCTGCACAGAGGACTGAAGCCAATCTCCCCTGTGGTCAGGGAGTGACCACCTTGCTAACGCAAGCACCATCCAGCGAATCAACGTCTGCTTTGCCGCCGCCTCCCGCCGGAGCCCGAGCCCAGAGACTGACAAGACCTGGACCTCCAGACCTCTCACCGCCCGATCCACAGTCCCTGAAAAGAGGAGACCCGTGGAGGCACCGAGACACGTGGAGCTGGCCATCTTGGAACGACTACGACAAGCTGACAAGTGCAACAACCGAGGCTTCCTCCAAGTTGTGCTTTGGGATCTGAGAAGCCCAACACCCGAGCAGCATCTGCACCAAAGGTGAGCCCTCCAGCATCTCCACGATCTGCGTGGGGCCCTTCTGCATTTTGCCACTCGACGCGCCTAACCGGTTGCTGGCCCGCTGGCTAGTAGCCATCTTGGCGACGAACTTCAAGAAATACACCGCTGGTCTAGTTGCTCCAGATTGGCCCTTGCTCCCCTCCAAAGGAGCAGTCCTTCTGACCTTGCTGGTCAGAACCATCAGCTTATTTCCCTTTCCTACAACAATTGCTTTTGCCAAGGCTTGTTTGCTTCGATCAAGTCGCCGACACCGCCGACAGCGAGAGCCTGCATGGGACAGCTCGTGACTCGACTCCTGGACGTCGTCGACCTCCAGGGACCACGTGGCTGCAGAGACAAGCTACACCTTTCTCCCTGTTTGCACCCGACATTGCCTGGTACCCACCTGGTGCCACGCCGGTCACTGGCTAGTGACTGTGAACACTGTCCCCTCTGCTTACAGGTCTTCAACATCTCCGATCCACTCTTGGATCCACTGCATCTCTCCCGGACCGACCGCCTGCAGCATCTTTGTCTTCAAGCTCCACGGAACAGATAGAAGAAACCCGACGCACTTCGAGGCCTATGCACCCGCTTCCCGTGGGTGAGGTAAAGCTGGCACACCTGTGCCCAAGTGTAGTATTACATCTCTAGTGCCTGTGTTCCAAGTCTTGAGTTCCTAGTCCATCCGGAAGATCCTCTTTGCAGTAACTTTGTACTTTTTACGCACCCATTGAAACCTATGGGAGCACGCGTGTGACTATTTGCTCTGCACACGCCACCCGTGGACCTCCTGGTCACTAACTGACGTTAGCTCCTTGTAGGCCCAGCGATTCTAGAGGCCCTAGGCCTTTTCCCTTTTCTGTTTGTGGTACTTATACCACTATTTTAGTATATGGTTTGAGTGGCCACCAGGGCCTATCCATATAAAGTGCAACTTCTGTGTATTCTACTGTAATCTTGTTTGACGATTTGTGCTCCTGTGCTCATAAAGAGACTAGGGGTTACTTTGAGAAATAAATACATATATATTTTGAATATATATCTGTGTGGTGTCCTTTCATTGGTATAAAAGGGGGTTACATTTGGTAAAACAGCTGGCTTAACACGCTTCACGAGTTTAGCCTCAAAGACTGCTTAGCCTACGCTACCACTAGGGCAGCTAGTCCGAAAAGGTTGACTTACAACCACACCATAAGGGTTGCTTGGCATGGTACAAGGTGATCACTTTAACTAGTGAGCATCATATACCAGGCCAACTTCTCACAGGGCCTTTGAGGGTGGTGTTGGGGTCGGTGTGGATCTGGAAATGCAGGTGTTCAGCGGTGCTGAGGGTGTCGTCGGAGGCTGTCAAGATTTTGACAGTGTTTCTGTGGACAACGGCAATTCGTCCTCCAACTCCGTTGGTGCGGTCCTTGCGGGTGATCTTGTAGCCTTCCGGGATGGCTATGGCGATGTCTGGTGCAGAGGAGTGGTTCAGCCAGGTCTCCGTCAGGAAGGTGACGTCTAGGGCGTTGGTGTCGAGTAGGTCCCAGAGTTCGACGGCGTGTTTGCGGGCGGAGCGGGTGTTGAGCAGGATGCATCTGAGAGAGTTAGGGTCTTTGGTGGGTGGGTTGGCAGGTCGAATGCTGGTGAAGCTGCAGTTCCGGCAGGAGAAGGGTGCGCCTCGGGGTGGCCAGGCAGCAGGTGCATGAGCGTCCGGGGTTGGGTGCGTGGAGGGTGCTGGAGCCGTAGCGGAGGCGGGCGTCGTGGGGTTCGCTGGGGCCAGGAATCCTGGCCCTGGGCGCGGTCAAGGCGCGGAGGGGTGCAGACAGGCTTGCCTCAGGCACGCCTTTGGCACGCCAGTGGCGCGCCGCTGAGCGCGGCCTCCATATGAGGGGTGAGGGAGGGAGGAGCAGCTGGGAGGCGGGAGTGGGGTGGCAAATGGGAGTGCAGGTGGGCAGGGCCGCAGGGGACGCAGCGGCGGGAACCACGGAGGGGGGAGTGGGTGGGGGTTACAGAAGGCAATGGGACACAGGCAGAATGGGGGACACGAGGAAAATGGGGCACAGAGGAGACACAAGCAAAAGGGGGCAAGGCAGCAGAAGCAAGAATATACAGAGCGGTCACAGTCAAAAACAATAAAAAACGGTGGCACAAAACCTAGTTGTTAACAGCTCTCTCTATTGGTGGCTGGAAGGGGTATCATCAGCCACGGGCAGAGTGCACATCCTAGATCACATGTGAAAAACAGTAAAGAGTAATGTGTATATTTGTGTTGCAGTATGCTCTGTTGTCAGGCTTTACCAGTATAGTAGTGTGTCATATGTGAGACTTTCAAATTCACGTTTGACATGCATTGCTTGACTGTAATGAGCGTTATCACTGTGTTTGACGTAGCCTCACTGCTGATCCTCCCTCCATCCGAGCACATTCACATGTATGCGCTTCGCGATAGCAACACTTTCATTAATACCGCACACCATTGACATGCGTGTCTGAGCATATCCACAAGCTTGACAACGACGTGATATTGGCCATTCAATGTTTTCGGACGGCATTTCATTAACAATAGTTGCCGCTCTCCCAGTACATGCTACATTAATGTAAATTGTGGATTGTGCGACGTCAAAACTGAAACAGGGACATGCACATAAGTACACTTCCTGGCCAGGCAGGAACTGAACAACGTCCAGGTCCCCGGAATAATTATTCACACCCTTATGCTGACCTGGCGTACGCAAGCCCAGCCCACTTTGCGTACGTATAAATAGGATAACGACGACACCACATGTCCCAGTTCTTCCACACTACCTCAGGTGATATGGCCGCATCCAACTCGCATCTCACAATGCGCAATGAAAAAAAGGGATCCATGAGGTGTACACCATCCTCGCAATCAAAACTCGATTTGAATTGTGAACCCTGCTGGCCGTCGTGTTTGGACACATAACAATGACAGCAGGTGAGCAGTGGGGCCTGGGTGCACAGGAGCTGCAATTGAGTGCGGTGCTGCGGGAGGGGTGGGGTGCATCAGCCTGGGTGCTCAGGAGCGAACAAGCGATGTTGCCGTGCGTAATGATGTGATCTCTGACCTCATTCAGTCACACCTCTGTCTCATTTTAAGGACCTGCTGGACCGTACTGTAGGCCTGAGCCAGCGGGCAGCGCTGCCCTACAGACACGTGGCGTTGGCTTTTGGGGCACTGTAGTGAGCTGATTTCTAAGTGTACATGCACACAGGCTTGCGACACTGCATTACACTCACACATTATGCTTCTAGCATGTGCTCTGTTCCTTGGTATGTGAACGTTGGCATAACATATTATTTAACCCTGTGTATTCTCGTACACTCCAACTCCTCTTTGAACCACGATAACCACTAACAGTTGGTAGATCGTACTTCAAGAAGGAAGGATGCACTCAACTGGTGTGCTCTATTAAGCTTGAAATAAACCTTCATTTACCTCAAGACGTTTCCAGCATTATATTATTTCTCCCTTTTCAGACACTGAGGGAGTTGCACCATAATGCGCGCAGCAGGTGCTCAGCCTGTGATGATGCCCTGGGCATTCTGACGCTTTCCATCGTGGTATCAAGACACCGTCCCAGACCGGAGACCTGCTGTGAAACCCTGAGAGAGGCTCCCCGGAGTCGGAGCTTGCACCGGCACGTCATTGGACACACCGGTGGTGGCAGGTGAGCCGTGAAGCCTCGGTGCGCAGGAGCTGCAATTGAGCACAGTGCGGTGAAAGGGGCTGGGGTGCAGCAGGCTGGGTGCACAGGTGCAGGCAAGTAATGTTGCCGTAGATAATAATGTTATCTCTGGCCTCATTCATATCTCTGTTTCATTTTAAGGACTTGCTGAACCGCACTCTTTCTAGCGGACCCCAGTGCCCCAGACACACGGGTGACGGGAGGTGAACAGTGAGGGCTGGGTGCAGTAGGCCGATGCTCTGTCTCCTCCTCCCTCTGTTCTTTTGACTCTCCCTCCCCTTCTCCCTTCCACCCACTCGCTCTCTGTCCCATTCTCACTTTCTTACTTTCATTCTGACTACCTTTCTTTTTCTCTTGGACATGGCACACATACTTATGTTTCTTTTTTGTCTTGCAGGTTTTGTATGCTGCTTCTGGAGGAGTCCCACCCACTAATTTCATGTTATACTGTTGTTTCTTCGAATAAAGTTGCGTTTCCATTTGTTTGTGTTGTTTTAATAAAGGTTATTTTTTTTTTACCAATAAATAAGTGAGTGTATGGGTCTTCTTTTTCTGACAACACTTGTCTGTAGTTTATTGTGAAAATCGGCGGTTGATAGGAGGTTATGAGGGAAAACATTTGGAATTTTGCGGTGCACCTACCAAATATAAACCAACAGACTATTACATAAATGAAGCCTGGCTAATTCTACAACTGCAAGGGTTCTATGAGTGTATCACTTTATAACACCATAAGTACTGCCCGTGTGATTACAGAACCAATAAGGCACTGTCTAGGGCCACCAAGGCTTCAGGGACTGGCGAGGCCCACCCTGCATATTTAAGTAAAGCCCCGGAGGTTGCCGATCCTCAGATTTGAGTTGGCCTCGAAGCCCCCCGAACAATTAGTAAACAATACCCGGGGAGGTGGCGATCCCCTAGGCTGCGAAACGTCTCTGTGCCCTCCCGCGCCTAATTTACATGTGAGATTAAGGTCCCCAGTGCTGCAGAGACCCCACAATATAATAATAGGATTGGCCCCGGAACATTACCCACCAGGGGGCTCATTTAAATGAACGGGTGAGACCCCGCTTCATTTTTTTTTCTCCATTTTTACCATCCGGATCCACTTTATTGAAGCGATACGAGGTTTTCCTCCTCTCGCTTCAACGAGGCAAATAACGATTTGCTATCCCAGGGTGAAAGCCATGCTCCCACCCTGTTATAGCAAACATAAATGTCCCGTCGATGCGCACCCTGGGACATTGTATGAGCTGCGCCTGGGAGGTGGCGCTCCATAGGGCCATGATGCATTGGTTACTGCATAGCTACAGAATTAGTATAAACGTATACTAACACTACTTGCACACATGTAGTACAGCGACCAGAGTGTAGTGAAGAGGCAGAGGAAGCCCAAAATCAAAAAATATAAATCCTACCAGAGGTTGGATGACATAGTTCGATGAGCCGACGACCCTGGGATGAGTAGAAACAGCTTCACGAAGAAAACGGGTCTTCAGCAGAACGCAAGGAAGCTCGAAATATTGGTGAATGCTGCCTTCTTTTTACCTTCTCCCTCTCGTCGCCAAATTTATGTAGTGAAGAGGCAGACAGCAGTGGATCCAATAAGTAGATTTATTGCAGGAAAAGAAGACAGCTTAAACAGCCACCAACAGAAGAAGACAGCAAGGCAACCGTCTTCTCCAGCACCGTGTACAAACTCCCCAAGATTCCGCTCATGACAGCCCTACATTATAACATTACATACTTACATTCTAGTAGCATTACATACTAACATTCTACTATGACTTACATTGGAATACTACACAGAGCACGTGACTTTACAGCAATGAGATCATGTTTTCATCCACGAATCTTGAGACCGGTAGGGGTGAGTAGTTCACTTCCCACTCCCTCTTTTGTATAAACACAAACTAACACTACTTCCACAGGTATGCTACAGCTCCCAGAGCACATCACTTTACAGCAATGAGCTCATGGTTTAGGCTCACGGTTTAATCCCCGAGTCTTCAGACCAGTAGGGGTGAGTAGGCCACTTCCCACTCCCTGTATAGTATAAACGCATACTAACACTACTTTATACTACAGCGGCCAGTATGCTACAGCGCCCAGAAACCCATCACTTTACAGCAATCAGCTCAGTTTGACCCCCAGTCTTCACACCGGTAGTCATGAGTTCCTCGCTTCCCACTTCCGGTATAGTATAAACACATGGTAGGGGTCAGTAGTTCGCTTCCCACTCCCTGTATGGTATAAACGCCTACTAACACTACTTGCACAGTTATGCTACAAAGACCAGAGCACATCACTTTACAGCAATGAGCTCACGGTTTAGGCTCTCGGTTTCATACCCGAGTGTAGCAGCATCTCATCTCAGTACCATGTCACTCTGAGCAACACCACACTTTCAGACCGGTAGGAGTGAGTACTTCGCTTCACACTCCCCCACAGAGATTACAGTGCTCCTATCCTCCTGTTTCCTACTCTTTTCACCCTTTTTTCCCCTTACTCGTTTCAACGGAATCACTAAATGGTTGCCAACACTTCTTAGTTACAACAGCTCGCAGCCAATAAGCAGCAAGATTGTGATAGCAGAATTCCCAAAGATCGATATCTGTAAATTTTGATATTTCTCCAAAACTACTGAACGGACTACACCAAATAAACAAAAGCGTGCTTTCTAGGCCAAGACCCATCTCCCTGCCAAATATGGGGTAATTCTGTTCACCCGTTCGACCTGTAGCTTTGTCTAAAGTTTCCTATGGAAATTGCATGGGGAAAACACGGTTTGGGACCACCCCTTTTTTCTGGCCCCCCCTTGACGAATCACCCCCAAACTTTCAACATAGGAGCTGATATGAATTATGAACAAAGAATTAGTTTGAAAAATCTCATGAACATTCATCAAACCATGGCAAAGTTATAAGCAAAACAAAAAATGCTCTTCCTATGGAAACTTGGTCCTAACTATAACTACCTACTGGCGACAGTAGGTTATATATATATTCACTGAAAAAACCATAGGTTTCAGGGGTGTTATAGTTAGCTGGACTTTTCACTTGTACAAAACCATTGAAATTCCCCCGTTATAGTTAGTTCAGCTAACTATAACTCGCGCGCCCGCAATGCACTGCTGATGACATCACATATTACATCACTCATGACATGGTCAGTGACATCACTCATGACATCACTGATGACATCTCAAATGACATCAATGATGACATCACTGATGACATCATCCAGTGAATGTCTGTTTTTCTGAAAATTAAATATGTTTTATATATGTATATCCCAAGGTAGATGGAAGAATACGTGGGTATATAAGTGTCTAAATGGATGATTTGTTTTTGAAAAATTGATTGTGTAACTGACTGATTAAGTGTATCATAGTGAATACATGGCTTAGTGAGTAATGTTTAAATATGTAAATATCTGTATCAGTCTCTCACTTTGTGTATAAGTGGCTGCATGGGTTGGTGAGTAGCTACATGGGTGTCTATATAGGTTATTAGTTGGTTTTTTGAGTATCAGTCTGAGTGTCTGCATGGTTCGGTGGGGGGTATTACGTAGTGCATAGGTGCATGAATGAGTGACTCACTGTTTGTATGTGTTGAAGACAGCATGTGTGCAGGACTGTATGGGTGGATGAGTGTGTGTATGGGTGTGTTAGTGAGTGAATGACTGTCTCAATAGTGTCTTTTTGAGTAACTACATATGTTTTAAACTAGTATATGTGACTATTGTTGTATATAAGTGAGTATATGTGAGAGTGAGAGATTGAAAGAGTTCCTGTATGAATAAGTATGTGTTTCTATAAGTGATTGTTTAAAAGACTAAGTATGTGTAAGTTTCCGTAGAAGTAAGTGTGGTGGTGTGTGTATAACTGTATATGCAAGTAAATGTATGTTTGATTCTTTATTAGCATGAGTGACTATGTGTGTGAGTAACTCTATGGATGAGTGGCATTGTGTAACAGGATGTATAGGTGTATGAGTACATATGATGAGTGAGTACATGTATGAGTGACTGTATAGGACTGTTGGTGAATGAGTGGATGTGTATGTGGATCTTAGAATTACTGAAGAGGTTGTTGTAACTGGTATTGGTATGTCAATTGTTTTGAAAATTTTAGTCTCTATTTTTGAATGTGTGTATCAAAGGTTATATTAGGGTGAGAGGAGGTCTGCCACTCTATCACAAGGATGATGTCATCAGTGATGTCATCAGTGATGTCATTTGAGATGTCATGAGAGATGTCACTGACCATGTCATGAGTGATGCAATATGTGACGTCATCAGCAGTGCATTGCGGGCGCGCGAGTTATTGTTAGCTGAACTAACTATAACAGGGGAATTTCAATGGTTTTGTACAAGTGAAAAGTCCAGCTAACTATAACACCCCTGAAACCTATGGTTTTTTCAGTGAATTTCTGAGGTTTTTTAAATGCTAATTCCTAACTATAACGTGCCTGAAACCTATGTTTTTTTCTGTGAATTTCAAAGGTTTTTTAAATGCTAATTTCTAACTATGCCTACAGAGATAGGACATGTGAAGAAAGAAGAAAAAATGCACAGAAAGAAAAAAAGAAGTGCAGAAAGAAGCAACAGAAGTCCTCAAAGACGAAGAAAAGCGCAGGAAGAAGGATAACGTGCAGAAAGAACAAAAAGAAGAGCAGAAAGAATCCTTGTTGCAAAATCATCCTGTACCCTCAACTTTTTCAGACGGATACTGGTGGTAACTGAGTCTGACTAACCAGTCCTAGAGCCAGTGCTATGTTAAAAGACACTTAGAATACAGTGAAAACACCTACATACACTAGGGAACATTATGTGTTGGGGTCCCCCTGTGATTAGCATGACCTCCTCTGTAAGCCCCTAGTATATAATAGGGCAGGGGGATTAAAACTACCTCTTAAAACAGGCCACAGGGCGCTTTTGCACCCGTAACTCAGGCCCCGTCCCTTCCCTTCACCACTGTGTAAACACGCCCTGTGTCCGTTTTTAGTTGGGAGATTTAGTTCATTTGAATCCTGAGGGTCCCTAGGGTCCAACCAGCCCACTAGGTACCTCCAGCAAGTGCCACAGAGCTGCGTTGCAGAGAGGTGTAAAAAGTGGCACATCCTGGACCACCTCTCTGCAATGCAGCTCAGTGGCGCTTACTGGAAGCATTTGGTGGGCTAGTTAGCCCCCAGGGGCCCTCAGTTTTGAAGGGACATTATATCCCCAATTTAAAACGTGCCAAAGTGCGTGTTTGCACACGTCACCTCAGGCCCCGTCCCCTCCCTTCACCACTGTGTAAACACGCCCTGTGGCTGTTCTAAGTTGAGAGATTAAGTCCCCTTGAATCCTAAGGGTCCCTAGGGTCAAACTAGACCACTAGGTACCTCCAGTAAGCGCCACAGAGCTGCTTTTCAGAGAGGTGTAAAAAGGGGCTTGGCCTCAGAACACCTGTCTGCAGCGCAGCTCCCTGGCACATACTGGAGAGTCCTGTTGGGCTAGTTGGCCCTCAGGGACCCGCAGTATAGAAGAGGAATTATTTCCCCAACTTACAACTCGCCAGGGGGCGCGTTTGCAGAGTGCTGCAAGGAGGGGGCATGGCCTCCGGCACGATGCCAGTCTTTTATTTATTTTAATTTTTTAAGAAGGGGGGCTGTGTGGTTCCCCTTCTTATTCTAATGTATTGGCCCTGATGACCCCATCCCCCAGGGCCTGTCTCCTAATTATATTTTTTTACCCCAATCCCCAGGGCCGGCCACTGTTTTTTATTATTTTTTAAAAATATATATTTATAGACACACCTAGGACATGCTGGACAAACCGTACGTACCTATCACCATGACGATTTGAGTGATATTCATTAAAAGGCGACTATGCATACAATGAATCCACGTGGAATGTATTTACACCACTAGTGAAGCTCTGACATGTCTGATGCCCTACCGTGCCTAATCCCGGTAGACATCCTTGTCGTTTATTTATACAAACATGGGTAGCTATTGACGGGCCCATTTAATACACATGCACACCAAGCCATTCAAAGGGGATTCGACAAAAATTCGACCAAAACTATGTAAGAAACCCCCCTCACAGTTAATAAAACACACATCCACTGCCGGATGTGTAATACTTTTTATTTTACTCTCTGGAAAGGGGACGAACATCACTTGAGAGTCACAGTGCGCTCCTGGCAGAGCCCGATGCTGTGTTACACCCACCATTGCCTGCCGAGTGCCACACACCTCTGTGTTGTATTCCACCAGCTAGTGCATAAGCTATGACACTCTCTAGCCCATGTGCACTGTAACACCACCCCGTGAATATGTCATGCCACACTTGTCTTCGCACGGGTTATATTGCCCCATCTAACGTGCCTTCCTCGATGCCTATGTTATAACGCACAGTGCTATGCCATACATATTACAATCTGGGATCCATATCTTTGTCACAGTGCATATGCAACGTTACACTCCCCAGCACATATTTTATATTACAACTTTAGAGACTAGTTAGGTTACACAACACTGCCCTGTGCATATTACACTCCAAGGCGCACATCGCAGAGCACGCGCTAGTGCCTGTGCTATCTCGCGCTCTCCAATGAATCTGTCATTGCGCACAATGTATTGCACATTATATTTCACGCCCGGTTCATCTTATATCACACTTTTTGGTGCATAGTTTATACCATACACTATATCTAGTTTTCATTTTCAATCGTGCTCTCAGGACTATGTTCTATATAACACTGTGTTCACCTACCCTTTTCACGGGCATTACATTTTGCGATAGGGGGTGGAGGGTCAGGGGGTGTTTCTGCCAAGTGAGACAAGAATCACAGTCACAAACGTCCTCTTCTTCCTGAATAAAAGTGAGATTATGCTCCATACTTGTTCATATTTTAAGTACTTCGCACAGACACACGTTTTAAAAACAATAAAGTTCCTAATACCCGCCTTCTCTGAACAGTTAGCTTGCTGCCCCATCCCCCTCCTCCCTATCCTCTGTTGTGTGAATCCATGGACTAGCCTCCCCCTCCTGCCATGCATGGTCTGATGTGCTGCCATTGCCCTCAATTTAGTATGATGTACCAGTCCCCTCCTCCTGCCCTCCATTGCCCAATTCTATGCCCCATCATTGACCTCCTGCTTAAACTCTGTGCTTAGCTTGCTGCCCCTGTTCTCCTTCCCCCTGCCCTCCGATGTCTTTGTGCATGTCCCTGCTCCATCCTTTTTGCCCAACTTGTTCCATGGACCTGCCACTCCTATCTACTCTGAGTGTTCTGTTGAGCTGCCACTCCCCTCCCACTTGCCTAGCATTGTCAGATGACTGTAACCTGTCCCTGCCACCTCCACCCTGCCTGTCCACATGCCATGCCCCTATCCTCTTCCTCCTGTCCTACATGGTCCATTGTACTGCCACACCCTTCTGCCCTCCCTGGTCTGTTGTGCTGCAACTGCTCCTCTTGCCTGCCCCGTGCGGTCTGTTGTGAGGCCCCTTCCCCTGAACTTTCTTGTCTGTGCACAGGTCCTGACCCTCCCTTCTATCCTCCATCTTCCTTTGTGCATGCCCCTGCACCCTCCTTCTTGCCCATCATAGCCATTGTGCTGCCACTAACCCTCCCACTTGCCATGCATGGTCTTCTGTGCTGCCATGGCCCCTCCCACCTTCCCTGTGTGGTCAGTTAGCTGCCCCTGACCCCCTCCCACCTTCCCTCCATGGTCTGTGTGTATGCCATCACAGTCTCACTGTTGCTCTTCATGGTGTGTCTTGCTTCTAGTGCCCATCCTGCCTGACCTCCATGGCTATCTTGCTGCTCCTGCCCTGCCTCCTTGCCCCCAGCCCTCTGTTTACATGTGCAGACCCCTACTCCCTCCCTCCTGGCTTGTCTGTTCCATTGTAGTGCCCCTGATCCGTCCCTCCTGCCCTTTATGGTCTGTTATGCTGCAGCTTTCTCTCCTGTCTGTCCATTATGGTCAGCTAGCTACCATTGCCTCTTGCCCCTCTGTTCTCTGTTGTCCATGTGCATGGTCCTGTCCCCTCCCTCTTGCTTTCTATGGATTGTTGTGCTGCACTCCCGTCCCGCATGCCCTGTGTGGTGTATTGTGCTGCTGCAAACCCTGATGCCTGCCCTGCAGGGTCAGTTTGGTGCACCTCTCCATGTCCCTCCTGTCCTCTGTTATCCAAGTCCATGTCCCTACCCCATTTCCTTCCATGATCCAATGTACCATACTTGCGAACATTTTGAACTTGGTAAGAGGGAGATTTTGAAACAAAACTGGGGTATTGATTTTCCCCTTTGAGTTACATTGAAAAAGAGGAGATTGTGGACATGTGACAGATCAAATAAAGCCCATTTGAGCTTAAAAACATTGGACGTTTCCTGGCTGAATCGGGTCTGTTGGCATGTATGGTTGTACTACCATTGCCTCTTCCTTCTGCCCACAATGGTCTATTACATTGCCACAGCCTCTCTTGCAAGTCCTGTATTGTTGGTTTGTTGCCCCTGCCCCCCTTTCCACTGCCCTCCATAGTCTGTTGTGCTGCCACGGCCCTTCCTGCCTGCTCAGTGTGGTTAAATTGTTGCCTTTGCACCCTCCTACCTGCCTTCAATTTTCAGAGTCCGTGCCCCTGGCCTCTGCCTCTCAACAGTATCCTAATGAACAACTAGATTGCTAACATTCTATATTTATTACAAAAGTGTGGAACGCCTGACGTCATCTTAACCTCTTCGGTGCCCGTGACGAGCTGGACTCGTCATGGGCCGCGGTGGCGCTGTGCCCATGACGAGTCCAGCTCGTCACAAACCCCGCCCGCTAATGCAACGGCCGGCACAGGGCGGGGAAAGGGGCGGGCACCAAAGGGGTTAATGTAATCAAAACTGTAATACCTAGAGCATTTCCTTTAGAAATTTCATATATGAGAGGGTCTTATTGGCATCAAAATTATGGTTAGTGCTCTAAAAGACTAAAATAAGGACATATTTTCTGAGTTTTCAAATAGCGACGAAGCACTTTTAAATTATTTGTTATCTTTATGTTTTTTTATCCAGTTGACCACTTGATTAAATGTTGCACTTAGGGGAGAGGATGTGTTACTTCCAGAACTGCAGACTTTGCAACTGGGGAACCAGGTTGGAGTTTCTGCTTCAGCTCGACATTCTGTGATTCTGGTCAAATCACTTAGTCTCCCCATGTCTACAACCAAAATGAATTTGTTCTTGTGTGATGTAACCAATGCTCATGTAAAGCACTCCAATACCTGACAAGTCTGCACTATATAACACTGCAAAAACACAAAATAATAGGTGCTTTGCATACTTCTGTCATTGGGCTATATTTGGGCTACATCTGGGTGATTTTGGGCTACATTTGGGCTCTTTTGTCTCCGGTGGCCATCTTGGGAGATTTATTTGTTATGAAGTTTCCTAATTTCCTCATGTACTGCAGTCTCCTCAGTAGGAAATGCTTTCAGTTTTTTACTTTGATTCCATCATGAAGGTATTCAGATATGTCACACATTTGCCATAAATTCTGAATGTTAGCACTCTAGTTGCTCATTAGATCACTGTAGTAAAACTACTGTTCACCATGGAAGTCTGCTCCTGGTATTAAAAGTGCATGTTTAAGTCTGCATGTCAGAATTTTTTAATGAAATAGAAGAGGATTTGAGAAGTCACTCAAAATGTGCCCTCATTTTCTTTCTTCAGCATTAATCATAATTTCTATGGCAAAATGAACCCCCTCATTGTGTTCCCTTTTAAATTAAATGTTTTAAGTGTTACCAGTTTATTCCAATCAAGATGGCTTCAGGTGTGCCATACTTTTGTCATAATGAAGACAGTAAGCGCTCTAGTTGTTTTTAAGAACACTCTGGGACATTCTGTCATTGGGCTATACTTGGGCTACATCTGGGTGATATTTGGGCTACATTTGGGCTCTTTTGTCTCTGGTGGCCATCTTGGGAGACTTATTTGTTATGAAGTTTCCTAATTTCCTCATTTACTGCAGTCTCCTCAGTAGGAAATACTTTTAGTTTTTTACTTTGATTCCATCAAGAAGGCATTCAGATGTGTCACACATTTGCCATAAATTCAGAATGTTAGAACTCTTTTTGCTCATTAGATCACTGTAGTAAAGCTACTGCTCACTAGGGAAAACTGCTGCTGGTATTGAAAGTGCATGTTTCAGTCTGCATGTCACAATTTTTTAATGAAATAGAAGAGGATTTGAGAAGTCACTCAAAATGTGCCCTAATTTTTCTTTCTGCAGCACTAATCATACTTTTTATGTTCCTTTTTAAATTAAATGTTTTAAGAGTTACCACTTTAATCCAAGCAAGATGGCTTCAGGTGTGCCATACGTTTATCATAAGTAGGACTGTTAGCGCTCTAGTTGTTCTTTGGAACACTCTGGGAAGCTGCAGTAGAACACAAAGGAATCAACTGACAGTCTCTGCCCTTGTTGGATGTACATGTTTTACTGAGAATGTCAGACTTCATTCTCACATGACTGAGAAAGATAATGTGAATTTACAGAAAATAAGCTCTCAGTTTAGCTTATAGATCACCTTCCAAACCTCTGTGGGAAAAGCATGAGAAAATATTTTTCTCTCAATCATGATATCCCAGCAGAAGGCTTTTTCACATGGTGAAATCACCTTAGAACATACCACAATTCCTAAAATGAGTATGGTACCATCAACAAATGATTTATAATGTAACTAAAGTCTTAAAACCTTCTATTAACTGCAATGCTTTTTAATGAGGTGCTATCATGTATATTGGTCCCAAGATGGCTGCCAACACTTCTTGGATGAAGTGCTGACAGCCAATCAGATCTCAGGATGAGATGTGTGGTTAGGCTCCGCCCACATATATATATGATTTTACTTTTGATTTTCTCAGGAACTACTGAACAGATTGACTCCATAGATGCAAAAGGGATCATCCCTGAGCTGAGGACTACCTCTCTGCCAAATTTCAAGTAATTCTGTTCAGCCGTTCGGGCTGTACCTTGGACTCAAGGTCCCTATAGAAAATTACATGGGGAAAACGTGTTTTGGGACCCCCCTTTTTTCTCAGCCCCTGCTTGACGAATCCCCCCGACACTTTCAGGGTAGGAGCGGAGCGGAGCGCCCCACCTATTTTGAAAATTTCACGAGGATTCGTCAACCGGCGCCAAAGTTATTCCAAATAGAATGTTGCGGATTTCCTATGGAAACACGGTCCTAACTATAACTATCTACTGGCGACCGCCAATATATATATATATATATATATATTACCTACTGGCGGTCGCCAGTAGATAGTTATAGTTAGGACCACGTTTCCATAGGAAATCTGCAACATTCTATTTGGAATAACTTTGGCGCCGGTCAAAATAGGTGGGGCGCTACGCTCCGCTCCTACCCTGAAAGTCTCGGGGGGATTCGTCAAGCGGGGGCTGAGATAAAAGGGGGGTCCCAAAACGCGGTTTTCCCATGCATTTTTCCATAGGACCTTTAGACACAGCTACAGCCCGAACGGCTGAACAGAATTACTTGAAATTTGGCAGAGAGGTAGTCCTCAGGTCAAGGAAGTGCCTTTTGTAGGTTTGGTGTAAATCTGTTCAGTAGATTCAGAGAAAATAGCCTTTAAATCAATATATATATCTGAGCCAGCTTACGGTGCGCTTACGGTGCGCTTACTGTACGCGTACGGTGGCGTGCGCGAGCGCGATTCTGATTGGCTGTTAGATCTTAGTAAACATTCGAATCGGTCGAAACCAGGAAGCGGCGGCCGCCATTTCGTGTGTTTCACTCAGAAAAAAAAGGGTGATATCTTGAAAAGGGGGCAAGGGAGAGAGTTACAGACCCCCTAACATTTGTAAAGGGGTCAAAGAAGGACAGAAAAGTACAAAGAAAACATTTATTGATTTTAAAAAAAATCGCGGGGTACGCGTACGGTAAGCTCAACGTACGCGTACGGTAGAAAAAAAAAGAAATAAAATTCAGATTTAAGAGTTTAGATATTAGGGGGCTCTAAAAAGAGCCGTTGTGTTTATGAAGTGATTTGATTTTTTAGTGGTACCTACAAGTAAGTACCGATGCAGAGTCTAAGGTTCAAGAGGAAGACTCTGTTCCCTTCATCATTGAAGTGCACACCATCTCCTCTATAAATGTCTTGCATGTCGTAACGCAAGTTGTTGTGGTAAATGGAACCCATACCATAGTCTCTGAGGAAAGCAGAAACAGGTTTGTTGACGTGCTTTCTTGCTTTGTCAATCTGCGGACAAAAATGATTGGACCAGTTCCATTTTTGCCTTTGGCATATGTTAGAAAAGACAAAGGCAGTTTTAGGGAAAAGTGAAAACAGTTGTGCAAAGGTGTCCTTCATAAGCATTTCCAGACCTACCCCAGTCAAAGTGCCTAGGTCATTGCCACCACAGTGCACTATTATGAGGTCAGGGTGTTGGATTTGCATGAAGGATTTCACCAATGGCATCAATTGGTGCCACTTTAACCCTCTCTGACCAATCCATTTAATGTCTACATTTGGCAAAGCAAGGTCTCTCACCATATCTGTTTTCTCTGCATACTTTTCACTCCAGAAGACATAGCTGTGCCCTACAAGCCACACTGTGAACATCTTCAAAGGAGAAATGGATGCACTCAGGAGGTGAAATTCAGTAGAATGGTAAAAAGAAATGAAAGACAGTTTGGAAATGGAGGCATACATATTTTTTTTATAAAAAAAAGAACTGATTGGCTGTTTCATACCATTCTAGAATAAAAACTAGGCTGTATGTGTAAATTAATAGAAGCATGTTTTGTATTGGTACAGAAAAATGTGTTACAAAAGAACAGTACTATGGATTTGCTGTTAGGTTTGAAAAGTCAAGCACTCTTGCTCTGTGGAATTGAAACATTGTTTGGTGAACTTCTGACCTAACTCCACACAGCAGTGTTCCATGAGCTGTTGCTATGGTAGCAGGCAGAAGTCAAGTTGGGGGAAGGGTACTAGGCAGAAGTCAAGTTGGCGGAAGGGTACTTTTGGAAAAGGGTTGGGTTTTCAACCAATAGAAATGTGTGATTACATTTGAAAAAAAGGGGGAAGCACTGAGTTTTGAAGTTAACATGTATATGTGTGGAAAAAGAGAGGGAAAGTTTGCCATTATCTGGTTCTGCTGAGAGGAGAGATGTGTAAAGAACAGAGATCCTGGCTCTGATAATCTGCTGTTTGAGTGCCACATTTCTTTCACAACTAACTAATTTTAAAGGTGAGTTTAGAGTTTGAGAGGGGATGTATATGGTAAATTAAGAAATGAATAATAGAAATGGAATTCCTTTTGTTGAAGTTGTGTTTATCATTTTCTGTTTTGGGAGAAATTTAAATGTGAGGAACATGTAAAATAATATGGACTATGTTTTCACGATAAATGAAGGTGTACTGGTAAAAATAAGGAATACTTTAAGGGTTTGAGGTTGCACTCAGTAATGCAAATACATACAGCATCAGTAAGGCTGGTTGCCCTTGCTGGAGTGTAGTCAGTCACCCAGGTTACAAATGGTGCTGGTCAGAAAAAGCAGTTTGGACATGTGCTTTTTTATGAATCTGAAAAGTGGATTCAAAATGTGTCAGTCTGTAAAAGTGTTTATCACTTGCCAAAAAAAAGAGTAGTAAGTGTGCTTTCAAATTGGCAAAGAAATTTCGTTTTGTGACTAATATGAAAACATGACTCTGTGTGCAAAGAGGAATTACAGGCAGAGATTTATTGCGTATTGCTCTGGTGATTTCACAGTTGCATTAGATGGAAAGGGGGAGCCATTTTTTTGTGCAGAAGCAGACTCTTAGCACACACCCAGCTGCTTATCCTGTGGAATCATGCACAGTATTCACAACCGAGTGGGGTTTGAGGTTTCAGTCAGTAATGCAAATACATTCAGCATCACTAAGGCTGGTTGCCCTTGCTGGAGTGTAGTGAGTCACCCAGGTTACATATGGTGCTGGTCTGAAAAAGCAGTTTGGACATGTGCTTTTTTAAGAATCTGAAAAGTGGATTCAAAATGTGTCAGTCTGTAAAAGTACTTATCACTTGCCAAAAAAAAGACCAGTAAGTGTGCTTTCAAATTGGCAAAGACATTTCGTTTTGTGACTAATGTGAAAACATGACTCTGTGTGCAAAGAGGAATTACAGGCAGAGATTTATTGCGTATTGCTCTGGTGATTTCACAGTTGCATTAGATGGAAAGGGGGAGCCATTTTTTTGTGCAGAAGCAGACTCTTGGCACACACCCAGCTGCTTATCCTGTGGAATCATGCACAGTATTCACAACCGAGTGGGGTTTGAGGTTGCACTCAGTAATGCAAATACATACAGCATCAGTAAGGCTGGTTGCCCTTGCTGGAGTGTAGGCAGTCACCCAGGTTACAAATGGTGCTGGTTTGAAAAAGCAGTTTGGACATGTGCTGGTTTCAGAATCTGAAAAGTGGATTCAAGATGTGTCAGTCTGTAAAAGTGTTTATCACTTGCCAAAAAAAAGAAAAGTAAGTGTGCTTTCAAATTGGCAAAGAAATTTCGTTTTGTGACTAATGTGAAAACATGACTCTGTGTGCAAAGAGGAATTACAGGCAGAGATTTATTGCCTATTGCGCTGGTGATTTCACAGTTGCATTAGATGGAAAGGGTGAGCCATTTTTTTTGTGTAGAAGCAGACTCTTAGCACACACCCAGCTGCTTATCCTCTGGAATCATGCACAGTATTCACAACCGAGTGGGGTTTGAGGTTTCAGTCAGTAATGCAAATACATACAGCATCAGTAAGGCTGGTTGCCCTTGCTGGAGTGTAGGCAGTCACCCAGGTTACAAATGGTGCTGGTTTGAAAAAGCAGTTTGGACATGTGCTGTTTTCAGAATCTGAAAAGTGGATTCAAGATGTGTCAGTCTGTAAAAGTGTTTATCACTTGCCAAAAAAAAGAAAAGTAAGTGTGCTTTCAAATTGGCAAAGAAATTTCGTTTTGTGACTAATGTGAAAACATGACTCTGTGTGCAAAGAGGAATTACAGGCAGAGATTTATTGCCTATTGCGCTGGTGATTTCACAGTTGCATTAGATGGAAAGGGTGAGCCATTTTTTTTGTGTAGAAGCAGACTCTAAGCACACACCCAGCTGCTTATCCTCTGGAATCATGCACAGTATTCACAACCGAGTGGGGTTTGAGGTTTCAGTCAGTAATGCAAATACATACAGCATCAGTAAGGCTGGTTGCCCTTGCTGGAGTGTAGTCAGTCACCCAGGTTACACATGGTGCTGGTCTGAAAAAGCAGTTTGGACATGTGCTTTTTTATGAATCTGAAAAGTGGATTCAAAATGTGTCAGTCTGTAAAAGTGTTTATCACTTGCCAAAAA
Source organism: Triturus cristatus (assembly GCF_964204655.1). NCBI lineage: Eukaryota > Metazoa > Chordata > Amphibia > Caudata > Salamandridae > Triturus > Triturus cristatus. The sequence goes on from NC_140590.1 coordinate 438,982,924, forward strand.
AAAGAGTAGTAAGTGTGCTTTCAAATTGGCAAAGAAATTTCGTTTTGTGACTAATATGAAAACATGACTCTGTGTGCAAAGAGGAATTACAGGCAGAGATTTATTGCGTATTGCTCTGGTGATTTCACAGTTGCATTAGATGGAAAGGGTGAGCCATTTTTTTTGTGTAGAAGCAGACTCTTAGCACACACCCAGCTGCTTATCCTCTGGTATCATGCACAGTATTCACAACCGAGTGGGGTTTGAGGTTTCAGTCAGTAATGCAAATACATTTAGCATCACTAAGGCTGGTTGCCCTTGCTGGAGTGTAGTCAGTCACCCAGGTTACACATGGTGCTGGTCTGAAAAAGCAGTTTGGACATGTGCTTTTTTAAGAATCTAAAAAGTGGATTCAAAATGTGTCAGTCTGTAAAAGTGTTTATCACTTGCCAAAAAAAAGAGTAGTAAGTGTGCTTTCAAATTGGCAAAGAAATTTCGTTTTGTGACTAATATGAAAACATGACTCTGTGTGCAAAGAGGAATTACAGGCAGAGATTTATTGCGTATTGCTCTGGTGATTTCACAGTTACATTAGATGGAAAGGGGGAGCCATTTTTTTGTGCAGAAGCAGACTCTTAGCACACACCCAGCTGCTTATCCTGTGGAATCATGCACAGTATTCACACCTGAGTGGGGTTTGAGGTTTCAGTCAGTAATGCAAATACATTTAGCATCACTAAGGCTGGTTGCCCTTGCTGGAGTGTAGTCAGTCACCCAGGTTACACATGGTGCTGGTCTGAAAAAGCAGTTTGGACATGTGCTTTTTTAAGAATCTAAAAAGTGGATTCAAAATGTGTCAGTCTGTAAAAGTGTTTATCACTTGCCAAAAAAAAGAGTAGTAAGTGTGCTTTCAAATTGGCAAAGAAATTTCGTTTTGTGACTAATATGAAAACATGACTCTGTGTGCAAAGAGGAATTACAGGCAGAGATTTATTGCGTATTGCTCTGGTGATTTCACAGTTACATTAGATGGAAAGGGGGAGCCATTTTTTTGTGCAGAAGCAGACTCTTAGCACACACCCAGCTGCTTATCCTGTGGAATCATGCACAGTATTCACAACCGAGTGGGGTTTGAGGTTTCAGTCAGTAATGCAAATACATTCAGCATCACTAAGGCTGGTTGCCCTTGCTGGAGTGTAGTGAGTCACCCAGGTTACATATGGTGCTGGTCTGAAAAAGCAGTTTGGACATGTGCTTTTTTAAGAATCTGAAAAGTGGATTCAAAATGTGTCAGTCTGTAAAAGTACTTATCACTTGCCAAAAAAAAGACCAGTAAGTGTGCTTTCAAATTGGCAAAGAAATTTCGTTTTGTGACTAATGTGAAAACATGACTCTGTGTGCAAAGAGGAATTACAGGCAGAGATTTATTGCGTATTGCTCTGGTGATTTCACAGTTGCATTAGATGGAAAGGGGGAGCCATTTTTTGTGCAGAAGCAGACTCTTAGCACACACCCAGCTGCTTATCCTGTGGAATCATGCACAGTATTCACAACCGAGTGGGGTTTGAGGTTTCAGTCAGTAATGCAAATACATTCAGCATCACTAAGGCTGGTTGCCCTTGCTGGAGTGTAGTCAGTCACCCAGGTTACACATGGTGCTGGTCTGAAAAAGCAGTTTGGACATGTGCTTTTTTAAGAATCTGAAAAGTGGATTCAAAATGTGTCAGTCTGTAAAAGTGTTTATCACTTGCCAAAAAAAAGAGTAGTAAGTGTGCTTTCAAATTGGCAAATAAATTTCGTTTTGTGACTAATATGAAAACATGACTCTGTGTGCAAAGAGGAATTACAGGCAGAGATTTATTGCGTATTGCTCTGGTGATTTCACAGTTGCATTAGATGGAAAGGGGGAGCCATTTTTTTGTGCAGAAGCAGACTCTTAGCACACACCCACCTGCTTATCCTCTGGAATCATGCACAGTATTCACAACCGAGTGGGGTTTGAGGTTTCAGTCAGTAATGCAAATACATACAGCATCAGTAAGGCTGGTTGCCCTTGCTGGAGTGTAGGCAGTCACCCAGGTTACACATGGTGCTGGTCTGAAAAAGCAGTTTGGACATGTGCTGTTTTCAGAATCTGAAAAGTGGATTCAAGATGTGTCAGTCTGTAAAAGTGTTTATCACTTGCCAAAAAAAAGAAAAGTAAGTGTGCTTTCAAATTGGCAAAGAAATTTCGTTTTGTGACTAATATGAAAACATGACTCTGTGTGCAAAGAGGAATTGCAGGCAGAGATTTATTGCGTATTGCTCTGGAGATTCCACATTTGCATTAGATGGAAAGGGTGAGCCATTTTTTTTGTGTAGAAGCAGACTCTTAGCACACACCCACCTGCTTATCCTCTGGAATCATGCACAGTATTCACAACCGAGTGGGGTTTGAGGTTTCAGTCAGTAATGCAAATACATTCAGCATCACTAAGGCTGGTTGCCCTTGCTGGAGTGTAGTCAGTCACCCAGGTTACACATGGTGCTGGTCTGAAAAAGCAGTTTGGACATGTGCTTTTTTAAGAATCTGAAAAGTGGATTCAAAATGTGTCAGTCTGTAAAAGTACTTATCACTTGCCAAAAAAAAGAGTAGAAAGTATGCTTTGCAATTGGCAAAGAAATTTCGTTTTCTGTCTAATTTCAAAGCATGACTTTGTGTGCACACAGGAATTATTTTTAGATATTTAATTTGTGAAGGTGTTATTGTGATTTTCATTTATAGGAAAGGGGTTTATAGTATTTTAAGATTTCTAAAGAACATAAAAAATGTAGTAATATATTTAAATAAAATAAAGGAATTTTTTTTTAGTTTTTTTCAGGTATTGCTGAAGAGCAGTGAACAAAATTTAAGATGCCTACAAAATTCAGACTAAAGAAAGACCACAAAAAAAACCTATATTTGAAGACAACTGGAGGACCTAAGTTAGTTGGAGATGCTCATGTTGGGAAAAAGAAAAAATCTTCTGGTAAGCAGACAAAAGAATTTTTAAAGAACATATTCAAAAAAAGGAAAAATGTACAAAATGTCTGTACTGGAAAGAATGTTTTCAATAGAAAAGGACAGGAAAAAATTGAGAATTTAGTTAATGCAAATATACCTTCTGTAACTATGAAGATTAACTTAAACAGGAAAACAGCGTTTAAAGAGATACGTAGAAAAATGTTTCAGAGAAGAGTTATGTCCAATTTGATAAAGGATGTGAAGAAATATAAGCAAAAGGCAAAATTTTACAAGAGAAAAAAAGAAATTGAAGCCATTGCAGCAAAGGCATTAGAATTAAAAAGAAAACTATTCATTTTAATTTTGAATAGGATGCGTACATTAGATAAAATGGTTAATGTACTGAAATCACAAAGCAAAAGGAAAAGAGTGTTGAACATAACAAACTTTTGTAAAGTGTTTTTAGGAAAATGGATGCATAGTTCAAGTAGTGAACCTTTTTTTAATGAAGAGAGCTATTTTCAAAGTAATAGTTTGCTGCATGCAGTTGACACCAGAGGTCGTGCTTACGAAGTGAAAAATGGTTGCATAATGGAGAAGGAGATAATGGTTCCAAGAGATGAGGTACACTTGATGGCGGATGAGGCTATGGGGAGACGTCCTAAAGCCCCAGTGTACACTTGGAATTGTAGTAGTATTTGCACTGTGCGTCAGGAATCTATTGATAAATTTCGTGAGTTTCTAAGAGAATATAGTAAAAAAAGTGTAAAACAGAAGATTAAGGTGCTTCAAAGTCTAGATCCATGCAGAGTGAGAGAGAATACTGGTTTGCAGGGTCATTCTCTGGCTTGTCTATCTAGAAAAGTGTGTAATAGTGTTTTCCATCATTTTAGGATGCTGGCTGTTCATCATACTGAAATGAGAAAGTTTGTGAGACGGTTGTATTTTGCTAAAAGTCCAGCACTAAAGTTAGATGAATTGAATAGGGCTCTGTTCCGTGGGTCAGTATCAGATGTAGAGAAGGTTGTTGATGAAATTCAGTTTTGTTACTTTGGTCCTGAACAAAACAGTGCAGATAAGGACACAGTAAATGAGAAAGAAGTGGAAGAGAATGTAGAACCATTTGTAAGTAAGACATTTAATGATCACATAACAAAATTTGAAAAAATCTCTAATGAAAGACCAAATATTACTTGTATTTGTTGCCGCAGAACTCATTATAGAAAACAAACCAGGTATGTTGATCTCTATAGAAAAAGTGAAAATGAAGATAATTATAAGTGGAAGGATTTTGCCACATATATATTTCTTGAAAATTGTTTTGAATTGGGTGAAGTTCAGCGTATTTGTAAATACTGTTACAACAAATTAGAAGAAAATAGAATGCCGACCAGAGCTGTACATAATAATTTAGAACTGGATGCTATTCCTGCTTAACTTTCTGAATTAAATACATATGAGTCTATACTTATTCAATGTGTTCATCCGTTCCAGACCATAGTACGTATGGAGCCCAAAACTGGTAAATTACCTCCTTCAGATTTACTGAGAGGTTTAAAAGGTAGAGTGGTGTATTTGCCCTTGGATTTGAAAAAAAATATGGAAACTATTGATGCAGATACTTTGGAAACTGAACCATTAGTTATTCTGGTTAATGGTGTACCTACAAAGAATAAGAAGATTTGGCAGGAGCTGGTAGATGTACGGAAAGTACAAAGAGCAAATTTGTATTTGAAAAGGAATAACAAATGGTATGAATCAATTTATATAGAAGAAGAAGAAGATTTACAAGAAGACACAGAAACACCAACTGGACAAATTGAAAAAGTGGACAAGTCAAAGGAAGAAGAAATTTATGAACATTTTAGCATACATCCTCTTCATTCAAAAGAAGTTATGGGAGACAATATTGATCTGTTTCAGATGAAGAAAGCAAAAGGAACTCCCGTGAGTGTATGGGAGGAGAGCTTGGAAGCTCGATGTTTTCCCCAGCTGTTTCCTAAAGGAAAAGGAGGACGATACGATGAACGTCCAGAGCAGATTCCAGCTTCTGAGTATCGGACTACAAGACTATATGCTGAAGATCCCAGATTTCGACAAAGTATTCCTTATTTGTTCCATCTTTTATTTGAAAGCGACTTGTCTGCACTGTCTTATGCAGTAAATCACATTTTAAAAAGTGGAGTACATTTACAAAATGTGTCTGCTAAGGATTTTATGGAGAAAGTGCAGCACCGAGATGATCATTTGGAAACACAACTGATCAATCTGATGGCTTGTCAGCGTGGGACAAATGAATATTGGTACCGACGCCATGGTGAATTAAAATGCATGTTACGGAATTTAGGAACACCAACATGGTTCCTTACCCTAAGCTGTGCTGAGTACGCTTGGGATGATTTACTGGATTTTCTACGAGAGGCAAATTCAAACATTAAAAACATCGAATACAAGACAGCAGGAGAACTGTGCTCATTAGATCCGGTTAATGTTTGCAGATATTTCAATCATAGATTTGAGGCTATGATGTCCTTCATCTGCAATAAAAAAAATCCACCTCTAGGAGAAGTAGTGGATTTCTTTTGGAGAAAAGAGTACCAGGCAAGAGGTGCTCCTCATATTCATATGCTGTTGTGGATCAAGGATGCCCCAAAGTTTGGAACAGATGCTGATGAAGCAGTGTTATCTTACATTGAAGAATATGCAACATGTGCTATACCAAAAAGCACAGAAGAGAAAAAGTTAAAGGAGCAAGTTTTACATTTCCAAAGTCATCGGTGTGGAAAATACTGTCGACGGAAATACAAGAGCAAAGATAAATACTACACTAAATGTCGATTTGGATTTCCTAGACCTGTTCTTTCAAATGGAAGAGTAAACAGTTTTATGTCATCTGTGAGACATACTATCACAAGAAAATCACCTAAGAATACCTACAACCTTAAAAGAAAAGAAGAATCAAAAAATATAAATGACTACAACCCAGTCATTTTATCCATGTGGAATGCTAACATGGATATACAGTATGTAGCTGACAATTCCATTGCTGTTGCTCGATATGTAACGTCTTACATTACTAAATCAGAAAAAACTGAATTGAAAGAAATGTGGGAAGAGATTTCTCACGAGAAGACTGTCAGTAAGAAGCTGTACAGTTTCAGTTTAAAGATGTTATCGCATCGAGAAATTGGATCCTACGAATGTTCAGATAGGTTATCTTCTGCAAGTCTCTACTCGAAATCAAGAAGAATAATTTGGGCAAGTTTAGGCCTTGCAGCAATGAGAAATCGGGTACTGAAATCTGTTGGAGAAATTGAATATTTGGCCGAGAATGACCCAGAAAGTACAGATATTTTGAAATCAAACATGTTGGACACATATTATCCCAAGAGAAGTCATCATCTGGAGAACATGTGTCTCTATGAAGTGCTGCAGAACTACATTTATTCACGGAAAGCCGCAGAAGACATCAACAATGGAAAATATAAAGTCATTGGTGAGGAAGGATATTTGGTGAAGCAAACAAAAGGAAGTTTGATAAATCACAGGAAGCTGAGTTGCGACACTACTGACAAAAAGGAATTTTACTACTTGGCTCTTTTACAGCTGTTTAAACCATGGCGTACAGAGGATGAACTACTGGGAGAATTTCAAAGCTATGAAGATTCTTTTAATGCTTGCAAAGACAGCATACAATGCAGTACATTCTCAACTTATCTGCAAATGTTAAATGAAGAAATTGAACAGGAAACTACAATTGCAGCAGAAGTAGCTAGAGACAGTTCTCAGGACAGCCAAAGTTCAGGAACACTCAGTCAAGATCCCCTAGGACAACCAATCGTTGAAAATGAAGCATCAATAGCCATGAATGAAGTGGAAACGGCTATGAATCAAGCTCAAGAAGAATTTATAGACTTACAAAATTTGGAAAGACAACTGAATGAAGAGCAGCAACAAATTTATGAAGAGATCAGAAGCAAAATTGATCACGGATTTCAACATGAAAAAAAAGAGTGCTCATGCACATCATTTCATCCAATCAGGATGTATGTAAGTGGACAAGCTGGAACTGGAAAAAGTTTCTTAATAAAAGTCTTCAGAAGCTACCTACAGCAAAAATCGGATTCTACTTTGTCTTGTGTGGTTACTGCTCCAACTGGGTTAGCAGCCTATAACATAAAAGGAATCACCTTACATCGTTTGCTAATGTTACCAGTGGAGCATGAGAACAAAATACAATACAACAAGCTAACTGGAGAAGCATGCTTGGAAGTTTCAAGAGTATTGAAGAAGATGCAAGTTCTCATTATTGATGAGGTGAGCATGGTATCAAACTTAATGCTTGCCTTTGTGCATTTAAGAATGCAGCAAATTCTAAGGACAGACTATGACGTGTTATTTGGTGGAAAACATGTCATAGTTTTTGGGGATCTTCTACAGCTTACTCCAGTTAAAGGACAACCAGTGTTTAATACTGTGACACATGAAGACACAAAGAAGTCATTGGGAAGCATTGGTAATGCAAATATTTGGTCCTTCTTTGAGTACAAGGAACTTACTACTAATATGAGGCAAGCAAACGATGAAGAATATGGAAGTATTCTGAAAGATATCAGAATTGGACTACTCACAGAAGCAGGCACAAAAGCATTACAGAGTCGGTTGCTACATAATTTATTTCCAAAGGAAGAAATAGTTGCAGAGAAGATATACAAGAACATTGCAGAAAAGAAAAGTGTCATCTGCTTAATGCCAACTCTACGTGAATGCTCAATATTCAATGAGGAGCTTTTGAAATTGGAAAAGGAAGATATCAGGAAATTGGAAGCAGTGGACAAAATTGAGGATGGAAGAATTACTATCACATTAACAGGCACACTGAAAAATAAATTGGATTCACTAGAGAAGAACATTTCCAAAACAGCTGGATTAGAAAAAAATCTATATGTTTGCATGAACTGTAGAGTATTTTTAAGGAGAAATTTGGATGTTGAAAAAGGTTTAGTTAATGGAGCTATGGGAAGAGTTGTGGGTTTTATTAATTATCAGAAAAAAGATGGAATTGAATGTTTAAAAATAAAATTTGATCAGATAGAAGAAGTTAAAGACATTTGTCGTTGTTCAGTTCGTTTCATGCTTGTGAAAGACTTATATGTACGTAGGAAGCAGTTTCCGTTTTCTCTAGCATATGCTGTAACTATTCACAAGTCTCAAGGATTGACTGTAGATTGTGCATTTGAGAACATTGGTTCAACTGTGTTCAAAGAAGGTATGGCATATGTTGCTTTGTCACGAGTGAAAACATTATCAGGTTTATTCATGATAGACTTTGATGACTCAAAAGTTAGTGCTGATACAAATTGTGTAAAGGAGTATAATAGATTAAGAAGAAGCTATGCTCCTCATTTAGGTCAGTATCCTGTGTTGGAGAAACGTGTAGTTTCTCGTAAAAGGAGAAATGAGAATATCTGTAATGAAGATGTAGAGAGGAGGGAAAAAAAGAGGAGTGATGTAATTGCAAGCAAAAAGAAAAAGGAAAATGAAGAACAGGTTGTAGGATGTCATTTTGAAAATAGCTCTGGTGTCAACTGCTACGCTAATGTAGTGCTGAATGTTGCATTTTATCTGGAAAGTGTGCAAGAGCAGATAATAGTAAATCAGGGAAAAAGATTCTGTTCTGAGTTGAGTCTCCTTTTTCAAAAGCTGAGTAATGATAAAACTCAAATAGAAAGTGCTACTGAAATTAGAAAACTTTTAGATGTATGTTCAGGACGAACACAGTTTTCTCAAAATGTACAGCAAGACGCACAGGAATTCTTGATGTTTTTTCTTCAGGTACTGGAAGAAGAAGGGGTTCCCATTGAAAATTGATTTGGTCTCTCTTATAAATGGGAACATAGTTGTGAAAAGTGTTACAATATATGTGGCTCTAATGTTGATTCTGAAAGGTTTATTTATTTAACATTGCCAGAAAGTAAAACAGTCACTTTTGCTAAATTAGTTAAAGATGCTAATCATAGCATGGAATGCAGTGAGTGTCAATCTGATATGTTTTCAACGTTAATTTTAAAGGAATACGGACAATATGTAATTTTAATGATGCAACGCTGTAAAGCTGATAGTTCAAAATTAGATACTTTAATAAAGAAGTTTACAGGACAGCAATTATCAATTTCAGGAAAAAATTTTGTAACAGTTGCAATAATTTTCCATGAAGGACCTACTGTAACTTCTGGACATTACACAGTTTATCTTAAATGTGAAAAAGGCTGGACACTGTGTAATGATTCCCAATTGATTTTTAAGCAACGTTTGCCTTTTGATTTAGCAAATTCCTATCTAATCTTCCTGAAACCTAAATTTTAGAGAGATTTGGCAACATCTGTACAAAACAATTTTACCATTTTATTGGATTACCATTGGAATTTTCAAAAAAAATGATTTTACAAATTATCATTTGGCCTAATGGAAAGGTAACCAATTTAATGTGGACTTTTTCAATTTTTAATGAAACTTTGGAAAATCAAAAATTTAGACAAAATCGGTAACATCTGCACAATTTAAATTTTGGAATGTTATTGGACTGCCATTGGAAATTTATTCAAAAAAGATTTTTAAAATTACTATTTGGCCATGCGGAAAGGTAAACAATTCTATTGTGGACTTATTTAATTATTAATTAATCTTTCGGAAACCAAAATGTTACAGACAATCGGTGAGATCTGTACAATTTAAACTTTAGATTTTTATTGGATTACCATTGGAAATTTAATCAAAAAAGAATTTTAAAATTACTATTTGGCCTAAAGGAAATGGAACCAGATGTATTGTGGAGTTATTTGAGATATATTTTTGTGATTATACTTCTGAAACAAAAATGTCAGACGGTATTTTAAAGAAATAAGTATTGATATTAGATGATATTTTTTAAGAATATTATGCATTTCTATAAAGTTATGTTTATGCAAAAAGAGATTGTGGGCTTTTTTAAAACAATCTTTGAGATTGTTAATTTTTTTTTTGCCCGCTGTTAAATGATGAATGCAATTGCTTTCACAATTTATAGTGAAATGCAATATATTCTGAAAACAGCAAAAAAAGACAAAACATTTTTTTGAAAAAAATGTAAATATGTGTACTGTATTATAAAATGTTTTATTAAATATTAATACTTTTTTCTTTTTTTTCAGATTGAGATAGAAAATTTTCGAAAACTAGAACCATTTTTAAAGCAATTAAAATTAAATTTAAATTAATAAATATTTTTTTGAGTGGGTATGGTAAGTCAAAAATTTCATGGTCCCTTTTTTCCACTTCTCCACAATCACATTTTCAGTTTTTCATTGTAGTCTCTCAAGGACCTTGTAATGTGATAATTGATTTTTAGTGTTTTTTAAAAAAAAAAAAAAAAATTACGCGTACCGTACGCGTACGGTAAAAAAAAAATCAAAAAAAAGTTTTAAAAGCATATATAAAAAATAGTTGAAAGGTAAGGTTGGCTCTTACAAGAGCCGTTGTGTTCATGCAGGGACTGAGGAAAGAAAGAATGGGAATATTAGTCGGTACGACAAATGTGCTGATCTATTTTATTGTTCACTAGGGAAACACTGGTCTCTCTATGACAAATTAGATCATGACAAGTGGCGCACCGTATTTCAACCCTCACAAACCGATGGTTTGTTTCCAGAGGAGAAGAAAAAGGAGATGCTCCCACCACAGATGAAGGGCTCACCTGACCTGCCGAAGATGGACTCGGCCCTGCAGATGATGGACCAGGCTGAGCTGCTGTGGATGTGCTTGGTTGACTTACTGAAGGGTTACCTTCAGTATGTCGAGCATGTGTCCTTCTGTGTACATCTTTAAGGTGTCTCAACATGGTGTGATTCCCGAAGGAATACTTCTTGTTGGGATTCCCTCTTGAAAGTACACGGCCACACAGCTTACAAGTCACTAAGGGTGCATTTACCTTTTTCTTGTCCTCTGGAAAAGTAAAATACTCCCATATGAAAGAGGTCTTTTGTTTCCTCCTTCTCTGCCTCAAGGTAGTGCTGCTAGCCTCACTCTCAGAAGAGCTCTGCTGTTCTGCCATCGTATCACAAAGACAACCCAGCTCCTTCTCCTAAGGGATCACAAGCAGAAATGAGGGGAATGGGTGTGGTGTAGGAGAGTTCTAGAACTGAAAGTAGTTTCAACCAATCAAAAGTTGTGTTTCATGATCACATGACCCACCGTGCGCGTACGTTACGCTTACGGTGCGCTTACGGTGCGCTTGCGGCAAAAGTACGCATGCGCGTAAAAAAGACACGCGCTCGCGCGCATGCGCATAACAGTCACTCCCCAACACTTCCGCGTAACGTGCGCGTGTAGCGTACACGCCTACGCGCCCCACGCGCAGTACGCGCGGCTACGCAAATTGCGTAACTATACGCAAACAGAGTAGATAAATTACGGACATTGCGTAAACCGTACGCTTACCGTACGCTTACCGTACGCGCACTAAAAAAAAAAAAAAAATATATATATATATTTTCAAAGTTATACTAATATATCTTACCTGTTTGGTAAAAAAAAAAAAGAGAAAACTTGAAATATTGCAGATTTTTTAGAAAAAAAACAGTGTTTTAAGAGAATAAAAAGTTTAAAAAAAACTTGTTTTTTTAAAAAAAAAAAAACATTTAATATAAGAATTTATAATAAAAAAATCATAAAAAATCAATAAAAAAAAATATGGGAATCACATATGTCATAGCTAAGAATTAGCATTTAAAAAACCGTACAAATTCACTGAAAAAACCATGGGTTTCACACACGTTATAGTTAGAAATTAGCATTTAAAAAACCTTGCAAATTCACTGAAAAAACCATAGGTTTCACACATGTTATAGTTAGGAATTAGCATTTAAAAAACCTTGCAAATTCAGTGAAAAAACCATAGGTTTCACACACGTTATAGTTAGGAATTAGCATTTAAAAAACCTTGCAAATTCAGTGAAAAAACCATAGGTTTCACACACGTTATAGTTAGCTGGACATTTCACTCGTAAAAAACCAATGAAATTTCCCCGTTATAGTTAGTTAAGCTAACTATAACTCGCGCGCCCGCAATGCACTGCTGATGACGTCACATATTACATCACTCATGACATGGTCAGTGACATCACTCATGACATCACTGATGACATCTCAAATGACATCACTGATGACATCACTGATGACATCATCCATGTGATAGAGTGGCAGACCTCCTCTCACCCTAATATAACCTTTGATACACACATTCAAAAATAGAGACTGAAATTTTCAAAAAAATGGACATACCAATACCAATTACAACAACCTCTTCAATAATTCTAAGATCCACATAAACATCCACTTATTCACCAACAGTCCTGTACAGTCACTCATTCGTGTACTCACACATCATATGTACTCATACACCTATACATCCTGTAACACAATGCCTCTCATCCATAGAGTTACTCACACACATAGTTACTCATGCTAATAAAGAATCAAACATACATTTATTTGCATATACAGTTATACACACACCACCACACTTACTTCTACGGAAACTTACACATACTTAGTCTTTTAAACAATCACTTATAGAAACACATACTTATTCATACAGGAACTCTTTCAATCTCTCACTCTCACATACACTCACTTATATACACCAATAGTCACATATATTAGTTTAAAACATATGTAGTTACTCATAAAGACACTATTGAGACAGCCATTCACTCACTAACACACCCATACACACACTCTTCCACCCATACAGTCCTGCACATATGCTGTCTTCAACACATACAAACAGTGAGTCACTCATTCATGCACTTATGCACTACGTAATACCCCCCACTGAACCATACAGACACTCAGACACTCATACTGATACTCAAAAAAACAACTAATAACCTATATAGACACTCATGTTGTTGCTCACCAACCCATGCAGCAACTTATACACAAAGTGAGAGACTGATTCAGGTATTTACACATTTAAACATTACTCACTTAGCCATGTATTCAATAAGATACACTTAATCAGTCAGTAATACAATCAATTTTTCAAAAACAAATCATCCATTTAGACACTTATATACTCATTTATTCTTCCATAGACCTTGAGATATATAAAACATATTTAATTTTCAGAAAAACACACATTCACTGGATGATGTCATCAGTGATGTCATCAGTGATGTCATTTGAGATGTCATGAGTGATGTCATGAGTGATGTCACTGACCATGTCATGAGTGATGTAATATGTGACGTCATCAGCAGAGGATTGCGGGCGCGCGAGTTATAGTTATCTCAACTAACTATAACGGGGGAATTTCATTGTTTTTTTACGAGTGAAATATCCACCTAACTATAACATGTGTGAAACCTATGGTTTTTAAAGTGAATATATATATGTATATAAACAAAACTTTTCTCTCGCTTCACCCTCAGCCCTGGGGTTCGTCGCATCAAGGAAAGCACGGCACCACAGAGAACACTCGATTAGTGTTTATTAGCAGGTACACATCAATGAACACGCACAAAAGACGGTTGACGCGTTTCGGCACTCAGCCTTCAACTGGACCATAGAGTCTCAGTGTCCAGAGTGTCTTTTAAAGGAAACATTACAAAAAATAGTAGAAAGTAAATACATACTGGACGAGAGTTGCATCGATGATCATATTATATCTGTTAGACCTGGCACCTTGGCGTGAGTTTCCCTTCCACTTTTTGATGGTGTGCCTCGATTGTTTTGCTGGTGTTGTCCGCTCAGGGCACTGCGCCACGGCTAATCCGTGCCGCAGTGCAAGTGCTCCCTAGGTAAAGTGTACCTGTAATTGATGTTCATGATTGGTTTATTGGATTCACTGTCAGTCCCCAGTAGAGTGCACCAGGGGTGCCAGGGCTTGGGAATGCCAATGCTGCTGGTGGGCTTGCAGCGCTGGTTGCGCCACCCACAGGAAGCGGCCTTGTAAAATGTGTCTAGGGTCTGCCACCGCAGACCCGGTGCGCGGTCCGGCACCGTCGCGCTGACTGCGCAAGTGCCCCCACTTGCCAGTCCCTAAACCTTCCCTTACCTACATATTAGCCACCCCTCTGGTAGGCCCAAGGGCAGGGTGCATTGTAGGCATAAGGTAGGACATGCCCTGATGTGTGTGGCATGTCTTAGTAGTGAATTACAGCCATTTTCGTTCTTCACTATTGAAGGCTACCTGCTCTCCATAGGCCAGAATGGGCTGCTGGGATCACGCCAACGCGGTGACCCCAGTGGACTCAGAGAGCATGGTAGAGTGTCAAGTTTAGTATGCCTGAACTCAGAATAATAAAATACTTCTTTTAGTCAAGTTTATTTTAATATCCTGGGTTTGTAAATACTACTTTTAGAAAGTTAGTATTTACTGACCTGGCCATTTCAGTCCGCCTCTGCTGCGTGTGTGTGTTCTGCCTAGCAACAGTAAGGAGCAGGGTTGGGGAATCCCCAGAGACAGGTTGGCTGCCAGGTGGTGGGTAGAGAGATGACACCAGGATGGGTGGGAGGAGTACACCTTGACTCTTGAATAGACCTGTGCTCTGCCACCACAAAGCCGGCGCCGCCCCCTGTGGAGCGGCTGATGTCTCTGCCCTGCTGCTGAAAGGAAAGAGCAGAGTCACCATAACAAAGTGCTCCAGAACTGGACTGAGCCAGGCCCAGGCCCCCTGGCGCTAAAGAACAAAAGAATCACTGTATAAAAGTAGGAGCCTAGCTCCTAAGAAATCAGAATCCTGTTTACCACAAAGAACCTCTGTCCGACTAGAAGGAGAAGAAGACGCTGGAGGAGCTGGCCTGCTGCTTGCCTTGCTGAGAAAGGAGAGGAAGAGACTTACTGAAAAGACTTTGCTACTTTGTGCTTGAACATTCTCCAAGGGCTTGATCTGAGCTTGCCCCCTGAACTGAACCCCAGGACCAGTGGGTTCTCTGTGCTTCTTGCTCATCCTCCAATTCGAGCCGTGTGGGCATCCCGCTGGAAAAGAGACTGCGCCCCTCATCGCCCCTCCTAGGGCCGTGACACTCAGAAGCTCGCCTGCCTCCAACCCGTGAGAGCCCCGCTCCGTCCCGAGCCGCTCTCTGTCCCCGGGCCAGGCCGCCTGCATCCCTGTCACCGCCTGCTACTGGAGCGCGCTGACCGCGCTATCACCCCTCCCGCCGGAAGCCGTCCGACGACTGTGATCTACGCCGGGTCATCCAGCTGCACTGACCGTGCCCTGCGACCCCGCTTCGCGATCCCCGGACATCTCAGGCCGCGCCGCCCCCGCTGTGGAGACCCTCCTGCACTGCCGTGCTAAAGGGTCGCTGGCCGCGCCTGCCTACGTGCCCACACCTGCTGATTGAGGACCCAAGAACACTTCTTAAGCCGAGAGTCGCACCGACCTGTGCCGACTCTCCACATCACGAAAGAAGTTCCAGTATCGGGCTCGGGGCCCGCAACGCCTTATTTCCCCGTTCGCAGGAGTCGATCTCTGTGAGTACTGGAACCACGAGTAACATTTGCAAGAGACTACCAAGTATCCATTTGAAGCTACGACCATTTGCCTGCTTTACAACCTGGTGGCATAGCGAAAACGTTATTGGTCTTGTGATAATTCTGCTGAGATATATATACCTATTTTTACATAAAGAAGCGTATTTTTATATATATCCAAGTCTGGTGTCCGTTTCTGGGGGGATTGATGTATTTACTGTGTGTATGATTGTAAGTGCTTAACCAACAACGCCTGAGGAATCGCCTTGGCTGCTCACGCCACGCACCTAGAGGGTGAGCAAGGGTCATTCGCGAGGGGTTATCCTGCGCCCTGACGTGGAGGAGAGGGTTCCTGCTTGACACAAGGGCAACCTTGCGCCAACCAGAGATCCCCGACTCTAACATTGTTGGCAGCGGTTGGGATTTCGGATTTGCACTTGTAATTTGCATACAGTGAATTATTAATCACCAGATAGTGAGAGCAGACCAAATAACGCAGCCACAGGTTTTTAGTTGTTGAACTTTGTTGAGACATCTGCCATTACTGCAACCATGCCTGGCTCACTCTCTGCTGGAAGAGCGCTCTCCGTGATTTCTGGAATAGATGAGGTGGATTGGGAGAGACTGGAAGGCTACACGATAGAGCAATTGAAAGGCTACAGTGTAAAATTCCGAGTTCCCCATGCTGGATTCAAGAGGAGAACCCAGTACGCCAAGGCGCTAAGAGCCTGGAGGGAGTCACGAGACCCACGGAATGCGGGGGACATCGTTCCACCCGACAACCTTGAGGAGCCCAGCAGAGTCCGGTCGCCAGAGGAGCTGGCAGACAGGGCAGCCGACAGGGCGCATGCAATGGAGATGGCAAAGTTGGCCGGACAAATGGAAATGGAAAAGCAGAAGTTGGCCCTGGAGGCACAACAACGCCAAATGGATCATGATATAAGATTGAAGGAGTTGGAGCTGAAGGCGAAAAGTTTGGACACCGCTCCTTCTGGTGGCAGCACTCCACCAGCGCAGGTAGAGTCCAAGGTGTACATCCCCAAAGATGTAGTAAAGGAGTATTTTAGAAAGGATGACATAGGGCAGTGGTTTAGAGCCTACGAGGTGGCCATGTCCTCACACCGGGTCCCTGAGAAAGACTGTGGAGCGGGGTTGTGGGGAAGGTTCCTTGCGGAAGGGCGGGACACACTGTTAGATTTGCCCTTAGAAGTCCAGACCTCATACCCCCATATGAAGGAAGCTTTAGTGACCAGGTATGGGTTAACTCCTGAGCTATATAGACAGAGGTTCAGGGAGACCAAGAAGATCCCTGAGAGTACGTATGTGGAGTATGTGACCTTTTTCTGCAGAGCGCTGGATGGTTGGGTGAAGGGTAGCAAAGTGAATGATTATCAAGGGCTGCTTGATTTAATTGCATGGGAGCACTTGTCCAGTCAATGTTTTCCTGAGCTACGCCAGCACCTGATAGATAGCAAGCTGTCCAACCCGAGGAAGCTTGCTGAGGAGGCGGACCGCTGGCTCAGCACCAGGGTCCACAAGGGTCAAGTGGGAGACTCCGCCAAAGGTGGGCAGGGTCCCCAGCAGAAGAGTGGGGGGGACAAGGGTAAACAGAAGGGGTTCCAAAAAGGCCCCCAAAGTAATTCCCAAGGGAACCAGCAGAAGGGTTCTCAGCCTCCCCCACCCCCACAGCAGAACGGGGCCCCGACAGGTAGACCTGTTCCAAAGGGGCCCTTCAATTGTTATAGGTGTGGTGACCCGGGTCACATTGCCTCTGATCCTAAGTGTCGCCTGTTTGGTAAGACCGCACCCACTGGTGCTCCACCCCGGCAAGTAGCTAGTGTTAACTTTGGGGAGGAGGTAGCAGTCCAGGAGGGTGGGGGTCCCGGGCAGATGACCCTAGTCTCGCTAGGAGACAGTGAGATGGTCCCTGTAACCTACCTGCCCTCTAACACTAAGAAATATGGGCAAGTGGTGACCATCAATGGAAAGAAGGTTGAGGCTCTTAGAGATACAGGAGCCAGCGTGACCTCGGTGAGGCAACACCTGGTGTCTCAAGAGCAAATTGTACCCAATGCCTACTGTAGGGTTGTCAATGCTGACAACGTAGAGAGTCGTTGTCCAATGGCTCAAGTTCCCTTTGAGTGGGGGGAGGTCTCTGGTACTCTACAAGTCGCTGTGAGAACTGACATGCCTGTAGACTGTCTGCTAGGGAACGACCTGGAGAGCTCCCCTTGGGAAAAGGTGGAGAAGACCACGCATCTGAGGATGGTGGGTCTACCCGACTGGGCGTGCGTGACCACCCGGTCCATGGCAGCCAGTAGGGGTGTTGAGAGGGTCCTGGAGCCTGAGGGAGAGGTCCAGGAACCGGCCTTAGGGAGAAGGCGCAGGATACGCGGGAAACCGGCCCCCAAAGTTCCCACGGCCCAGGAGGAAGTAGACCCTGAGGGGGATGCTCTGGAGCCTACCGGGGAACAGATTGCCGAACTGGGAGACCTGCCTGAGCTGACCCATTGGCAGCAAGAAGGAGGTCCCTCCAGGGAGGAATTCTGCAGGGAGCAGAAAGAATGCCCTTCTCTCGTGGGTATGCGGCAACAGGCTGCAGACCAGGCCAATGGTGTTCAGGCCAAAACACACTACGTGTACTGGGAGAGTGACCTCCTGTATTCCGAGCCTAAGGCTGCTGAACCTGGGTCAGCCCGTGTGCTGGTGGTACCCCAGAAGTTCAGAACCTTCCTACTGGGGCTGGCTCACGATGTGCCTTTAGCAGGACATTTGGGGATGGACAAGACCTATGACAGGCTTGTCACCCACTTTTACTGGCCCCAAATGCACAAGAATTCCGATTCCTACTGCAGAACCTGTCAGACTTGCCAGGCAAGTGGTAAGAGCGGAGGGGAGGACAAGGCTCCTCTGCAACCTTTCCCTGTGGTCGGTACGCCATTCCAACGAGTGGGTATTGATATTGTGGGGCCTCTGGACCCCAAGACAGCCCTGGGCAACAGGTTCATCCTGGTCTTGGTGGACCATGCCACCCGGTACCCTGAAGCCATCCCTCTGAGGACAGTGACGGCCCCCGTGGTGGGACGGGCACTGATGGGAATTTTCTCCCGAGTGGGATTCCCTCTAGAGGTGGTGAGCGACAGGGGGACCAATTTCATATCCACATATATGAAATCCCTGTGGAAGGAGTGTGGGGTAACTTACAAGTTCACCACTCCTTACCACCCCCAAGGAAATGGGTTGGTTGAGAGATTCAACCGAACCCTCAAAGGCATGATCATGGGCCTGGACGGTCCGATGAGGCGTAAGTGGGACGTCCTCTTGCCATGCCTGCTCTTCGCTTACCGAGAGGTGCCCCAGAAGTCTCTAGGATTCAGCCCCTTTGAGCTTCTGTATGGTCACCCGGTAAGAGGACCTCTGAGTTTGGTAAAGGAAGGCTGGGAGCAATCTCCCAGGAAACCTCCCCAGAATGTATACAGTTACATGCTGGCCTTCCGAAACCAGACTCGGCGTTTCAGGCAACTTGCTGAGGCAAATCTGGAAGCCAGCCAGGAGGAGATGAAGCGGTGGTACGACCGGAATGCCACTCTGGTAGAGCTTCAACCTGGACAAAAGGTGTGGGTCTTGGCCCCAGTGGAGCCTTGTGCACTTCAGGATAAGTGGACAGGTCCATTTGAGGTTGTGGAGCGCAAAAGTCCTATCACCTACTTGGTGGACATGCGGTCTCCCAGGAACCCTTTGAGGGTCCTACATGTTAACCGCCTTAAGCCCCACTTAGAGAGGACCGAAGTGGGCATGCTGCTGGCCACTGATGATGGAATGGAAGAGGAGACCGAGCCTCTTCCTGACCTCTTAGTAGCCTCTGAGAAAGATGGGTCAGTGGATGGAGTTAACCTCTCACCCTCCCTGACGCCCGAACAACAGGAAGATTGCCGCCACTTGCTGGGGCAGTTTTCCGACAGATTCTCCCTGGTTCCTGGCGTCACAGATTGGTGCGTCCATGATGTGGACACAGGAGACAGCTTACCTGTGAAGCACAAGGCTTACAGGGTAACTGACAGGGTCAGAGCTTGCATCAAGGAGGAGGTCTCCAAGATGCTTGCGCTAGGGGTGGTTGAGTCCTCCAGCAGTCCTTGGTCCAGCCCCGTGGTCTTGGTCCCCAAAGCTGCTGCGCCGGGAGCCACACCTGAACTCCGGTTCTGTGTGGACTACAGAGGACTCAATTCAGTAACGAAGACTGACGCGCACCCCATCCCCAGAGCTGATGAGCTCATTGATCGGCTGGGGGCTGCCCGGTTCCTCAGCACGTTTGATTTAACGTCTGGGTACTGGCAGATCGCCTTGACCGAAGGGGCCAAAGAGAGGTCAGCATTCTCTACTCCAGATGGGCACTTCCAGTTCCGAGTCATGCCATTTGGAATGAAGAATGCCCCTGCCACCTTTCAGAGGTTGGTCAACCAGGTACTGGTTGGGCTGGATGCGTTCAGTGCCGCCTACCTGGATGACATCGCAGTGTTCAGTGCCACCTGGCCCGAACACCTGCGCCACCTCCGGGAAGTGTTGATGGCTCTGCGCCGAGCAGGCCTCACAATCAAGGCAAGCAAGTGCCAGATCGGGCAGGGTTCCGTGGTGTACTTGGGACACCAAGTGGGGAGTGGCAAGGTGGCACCCTTGCAACCCAAAATTGAGACCATCCTGGCTTGGGAACCCCCCAAGACGCAGACCGCAGTGAGGGCCTTCCTGGGGCTCACTGGGTACTACAGGAGGTTTGTCAAGGGCTATGGAACGATTGTTGCCCCCTTGACAGAGCTGACTTCCAAGAAGCAGCCCAGGAACGTGATTTGGACTGACACCTGTCAGAAAGCTTTCGACACCCTGAAGACTGCCATGTGCACGGCGCCCGTGCTCTTGGCCCCTGACTTCTCCAAAGAATTCCTAGTGCAGACAGACGCTTCAGAGCATGGTGTAGGGGCTGTTCTCTCACAGATGACTGAGGAGGGCTTTGACCAACCCGTAGCCTTCATCAGTAGGAGGTTACTTCCACGGGAAAGTAGGTGGAGTGCAATTGAGCGAGAAGCATTTGCTGTGGTCTGGGCGCTGAAGAAGCTAAGACCCTACTTGTTTGGGTCTCACTTCCGGGTTCAGACGGACCACAGGCCCCTCAGATGGTTGATGCAAATGAGGGGTGAGAACCCGAAGCTGTTGAGGTGGTCCATCTCCCTACAGGGTATGGACTTTACGGTGGAACACCGTCCTGGTACAGATCACGCCAACGCTGACGGTCTGTCCAGGTATTTCCGCCTTAGTGACGAGGAACCCCCTGGGCAAGGGTAGTTCTCCCCACATTTCAGCTGGAGGGGACACGTGTTAGACCTGGCACCTTGGCGTGAGTTTCCCTTCCACTTTTTGATGGTGTGCCTCGATTGTTTTGCTGGTGTTGTCCGCTCAGGGCACTGCGCCACGGCTAATCCGTGCCGCAGTGCAAGTGCTCCCTAGGTAAAGTGTACCTGTAATTGATGTTCATGATTGGTTTATTGGATTCACTGTCAGTCCCCAGTAGAGTGCACCAGGGGTGCCAGGGCTTGGGAATGCCAATGCTGCTGGTGGGCTTGCAGCGCTGGTTGCGCCACCCACAGGAAGCGGCCTTGTAAAATGTGTCTAGGGTCTGCCACCGCAGACCCGGTGCGCGGTCCGGCACCGTCGCGCTGACTGCGCAAGTGCCCCCACTTGCCAGTCCCTAAACCTTCCCTTACCTACATATTAGCCACCCCTCTGGTAGGCCCAAGGGCAGGGTGCATTGTAGGCATAAGGTAGGACATGCCCTGATGTGTGTGGCATGTCTTAGTAGTGAATTACAGCCATTTTCGTTCTTCACTATTGAAGGCTACCTGCTCTCCATAGGCCAGAATGGGCTGCTGGGATCACGCCAACGCGGTGACCCCAGTGGACTCAGAGAGCATGGTAGAGTGTCAAGTTTAGTATGCCTGAACTCAGAATAATAAAATACTTCTTTTAGTCAAGTTTATTTTAATATCCTGGGTTTGTAAATACTACTTTTAGAAAGTTAGTATTTACTGACCTGGCCATTTCAGTCCGCCTCTGCTGCGTGTGTGTGTTCTGCCTAGCAACAGTAAGGAGCAGGGTTGGGGAATCCCCAGAGACAGGTTGGCTGCCAGGTGGTGGGTAGAGAGATGACACCAGGATGGGTGGGAGGAGTACACCTTGACTCTTGAATAGACCTGTGCTCTGCCACCACAAAGCCGGCGCCGCCCCCTGTGGAGCGGCTGATGTCTCTGCCCTGCTGCTGAAAGGAAAGAGCAGAGTCACCATAACAAAGTGCTCCAGAACTGGACTGAGCCAGGCCCAGGCCCCCTGGCGCTAAAGAACAAAAGAATCACTGTATAAAAGTAGGAGCCTAGCTCCTAAGAAATCAGAATCCTGTTTACCACAAAGAACCTCTGCCCGACTAGAAGGAGAAGAAGACGCTGGAGGAGCTGGCCTGCTGCTTGCCTTGCTGAGAAAGGAGAGGAAGAGACTTACTGAAAAGACTTTGCTACTTTGTGCTTGAACATTCTCCAAGGGCTTGATCTGAGCTTGCCCCCTGAACTGAACCCCAGGACCAGTGGGTTCTCTGTGCTTCTTGCTCATCCTCCAATTCGAGCCGTGTGGGCATCCCGCTGGAAAAGAGACTGCGCCCCTCATCGCCCCTCCTAGGGCCGTGACACTCAGAAGCTCGCCTGCCTCCAACCCGTGAGAGCCCCGCTCCGTCCCGAGCCGCTCTCTGTCCCCGGGCCAGGCCGCCTGCATCCCTGTCACCGCCTGCTACTGGAGCGCGCTGACCGCGCTATCACCCCTCCCGCCGGAAGCCGTCCGACGACTGTGATCTACGCCGGGTCATCCAGCTGCACTGACCGTGCCCTGCGACCCCGCTTCGCGATCCCCGGACATCTCAGGCCGCGCCGCCCCCGCTGTGGAGACCCTCCTGCACCGCCGTGCTAAAGGGTCGCTGGCCGCGCCTGCCTACGTGCCCACACCTGCTGATTGAGGACCCAAGAACACTTCTTAAGCCGAGAGTCGCACCGACCTGTGCCGACTCTCCACATCACGAAAGAAGTTCCAGTATCGGGCTCGGGGCCCGCAACGCCTTATTTCCCCGTTCGCAGGAGTCGATCTCTGTGAGTACTGGAACCACGAGTAACATTTGCAAGAGACTACCAAGTATCCATTTGAAGCTACGACCATTTGCCTGCTTTACAACCTGGTGGCATAGCGAAAACGTTATTGGTCTTGTGATAATTCTGCTGAGATATATATACCTATTTTTACATAAAGAAGCGTATTTTTATATATATCCAAGTCTGGTGTCCGTTTCTGGGGGGATTGATGTATTTACTGTGTGTATGATTGTAAGTGCTTAACCAACAACGCCTGAGGAATCGCCTTGGCTGCTCACGCCACGCACCTAGAGGGTGAGCAAGGGTCATTCGCGAGGGGTTATCCTGCGCCCTGACGTGGAGGAGAGGGTTCCTGCTTGACACAAGGGCAACCTTGCGCCAACCAGAGATCCCCGACTCTAACAATATCATTTCAAAGTAAAAATAGATTTAGATCAAAAAACTACAATAGTTTGTCCACCATGGCAGCTGCTGACGATATAGGGAATTTTTTAACAATTATTTCATGTAATGTGTAACAATTGGAATTTGAAATAAGTCGCGATATATATCAATTCAATTCAATTCAAATAGACTTTATTCGGATTTCAACAAACCATCCATAAAAGCACAAAGACAAACATTTTAAAATACACATTAAATACTACAATTTTGGGCCGTTGCTTATTACATATAAGAATATAATTTATAAAAAACAGCAATGAAAACACAAATAACCTACTGGCTGGGCTGTGCAAAAGAGGCCATCGTACAACAGTATATAAGATTATACATAGAAAATTAGCTCATAGATTTATGATGGTAAAACTAATATAATATATTGAATTTCAGCAAAACATGCTTTAAAGTGCAAAGTGAATGTCTAAGCAGAGCTAATCAATTTTCAACGACCTGCGTGAGCATACAATGGCTTTAAGAAAGCTACTAACTCTAAAAATTAATTCATCAGATCCTAGCATTAAAAAGTGTCTATAGGCAAGGTTATGGTTAGACAAGTCATATTTCTTACAATATGGTATTAGATAATGTCTTGTAAATTTCATATAAAAACCACAGCCGAAAATGAAATGGGGCATACTCTGGGTTCCACCGTGGTCACAGGGACAATGTAGTTTTTCCGGGTTTTTAATATAACCCAGTGGAAAGCAGATGAGGTTTATAATGCTCCTATCCCTGAATCTAAATAATAAGATTCTGGTCCATCTACCCAGTTTTTTACATAAATAGGGCTGGGGGGACATCAGGGATTCAATGTGAGATTCCTGGATTGGTAAATAATCAATTGTGGATTGTTTCACAGAAACTGCTCTTTCCCTTTCGTTGTGAAAATGCTGATAGAGTGCTCTTCTCACCAAGTTTTTATGGGAGCCGTCAATCCTATCCGGGTATATGAAGAGGTGACCGTAGTTGACACTCACAAGGCTCCTTTCTACCGCATTAATCCATGGGATTAGAGCTACATTATCACTTTTCAAACAATCTAAGATAATCTCACGAGTCAGAGAAGCTGCCGGGTTTTGCCATATCCTTAGCCAAAATAATGCAGGTCTCGCTCTGATAAAATCCTCAACATATTGTAATTTTAATTCATTGTGACATACAAAGGTCGGTGCACTAATAACTCCCCCCAGGATTTTTCGACAGAATCTGTTCTCTTCGCTCTGTATTGCTTTACAGTTCGAAAACCCCCAGACTTCTGCACCATATGTGCCAGTTGGGAGACATTGGGTTCGGTAAATTTGTAATAAGCTAAGAACCACATCAGCCTGGCGTGGTTGGCGTAGGGAGGTGATGGAATTAATCGATTTTGAAAGTTTATTTCTCCCCATCGCCACGTGTGGTTGCCACGAACCGCTATTAGAGAATAACAGACCCAGATAGGGGAAAGTGCAGGTGCTTTTTAGGATGTTTGGACCTATCACAATCTTGGGGATTTTATAATTTTTAGGGCCGCAAGTCATTATGAAGGATTTGTTGAAATTAGTGCACAACCCTAAATCGGACATATAATTAACAAATCCCGATATTAAAATACGCAGAGCATTCGGGGTGCGGCCCATAAGGACCGCGTCATCCGCGTAAAGTAGTGCCGGGATAGGTTTCTTATTGATAATTGGAACGTCCTTTGTCAAATTGCATAGGGAATGAGTTAATTCATTGATGTATAAAATAAAAAGCAAGGGGGCCAAGACACAGCCCTGTCTCACCCCCTTGCCGATTAAAATCTCATTTGAAACCTCACCATCATTATTTAGTCGAACTCGAGCTTTCAGGTTGCGGTGAAGATTGGCCAGAAAGTGGACTAGAGGTTCGTCTAAGCCATAATTTAAAAGAATGGACCACAAGCGGGAGCGATTAACGAAATCAAACGCTGAACTAAGGTCCATAAAGCCAAAATACAGAGGAGATCGTTTAGCTCTCATGTATTTGGCCATTATGAGGTTAAGGTTTAAACATTGTTCCACCGTGCCAAGCTTGCTCCGAAAGCCAAGCTGACAACGGTGGATAATAGAGTTATCGTCTGCCCAGGTACTTATTTTGTCGAATAAGACCCTGCCAAGGACCTTCAGGGTGTTGTCGATCAAAGATATTGGACGATAACACCCCGGGTCCAACCTATTTCCCTTTTTAAAGATGGGAACAATGGTACTACAAGACCATGTGGGAGGGATGGATTCCTTACTTAAGTTATTAAAAAGATTACAAAGTAGGGGGGCCCAAAACCATGTATTTGATTTTATCTGGTCGATGGACAGACCATCCGGGCCGGGGGCCTTGTTGCCAGCACTGTTCGCGATGGCTTCCTCCACCTCCTCTAATGTAATGACTACGGTGTCATCTGGGAAATTATCCTCAGTTGAATTCCCAGCTGTAGCATAGAGATTTGAGAAATGGCTGACCCATGAATCTCCTGTGATATTACAATTTATCGGGGTGATGTTACTTCCCAGGGCTCTCAGACTTTTTACTTCTTTCCAGAAACCAGTAGTATCTTTTAGGGCAGTTGTTTTAGTGAGATTATCCCAGTGGCTTATTAAGAGCTCTTCAGTTCTGGTTTTTAAAACCTGTTTGTATTTAAAGCGTAATGAACTGACAAGGGAAACATCTCGGGGTTTAGCTTCCAAAGCTTTCCTAAGTTCTCTATTGGCCCTTGAACAATTGGTGTCAAACCATCTATGATTATTTGTATTGTGTTCTATTACCGGTCTGGAAATAGCCCTTTTTATTACTACACATAGATCACAAAAGGATCTAGTAATATCAGGGCCACCAAATGTTAGGCAGTTGGAAATCAGCAGGGGATTATTCTTAATTACATTAGTTAAAATCTCTTGATTATTAATCCCTCTCCAGATAATCCTTAGTCTATCTGTGGATACAATAATATTTTGAACTCCAACCTCACATGGGCCTACAGGCTTTTTAATAGATTTAAGATAAATTACTAATGGTAGATGATCACTGTATGGGCTGCTGACAACCTCAGACTTAATTAACACTTCACTAAGGGGGGAAGAGGTAAACATATAGTCAATCGTGGTTGAGGAACCACGGCCGATGTACGTGGGGGCCGGTACCTTTCCCTCGTCGATTCCGAAATGGCCCATAACATCATCTAGGTCTCTACTGTATAAAAGATCCAATAGTTCAGAGCCTCGTCTACAGGGCGGAGATGTAGTATAAATATGAGCATTAAAGTCCCCGCCAACACAAATGCCATCGAATAGACCATATTTTTCACCATCCGCAACATCATCGATAAACTTAAACAGTTCTAAAAAGGTGGGGTTAGGATGGTTGACAAAATCATTATTATAAAAATTTATAAAACAAATCTTTAACCTTGCAACATATTTTACGGCTACCAGATTTTTACTAACCACATTTAGAGGTTCAATTTTCGTGTCCTTAGAAATTTTTGCCCAGATAGATAGACCGCCACTTGGACGTCCCAGAGCAGGAGTTGGTACAATAAGGTTGTGGCAAAAGAAACCCTCCAATAGTTGGGTAGATGTACACCATGTTTCTTGTAACATTACCACATCAAAGTTACTTATCCAGGTAACCCATTCTTTGATTTTCATCTTACCTGGAAGCCCTGCAATATTCCAACTAATGACACTTAGGGTGTCAGTTGATAGGGTAGTGGTGGAAGAAGTAGGAGTAATGGGACGATCTGAACAGGCTACATGTGGAAGGACTAATCTATCTGGACAAAGTTTATGGATACGTGTAGGATTAACCGTATCCATGGGCACTATGCTGACAACCTTATCCAGTATAAGGTGTTGGTGGTTGTCAGTCTAAACTTCCTAAGTCCGATAAGGCAGAGAATCTGTTAGCTATAGGGATGGTGTTAGAGACTGTCTGAATTGGTCTGTGGGGGGGCCTATAAAAATAGCCAAAAGGGTGAAGGCTTATTGCGGTGAATGTACTGACATGGGTGTTTTGTGTGTCCATAAAATATTTTACAAAGTTCGGATGTCTAAAGTTAATCACTATACAGTCCCCGCTAATATTTTTCTGTTGTGGCCCCACCCAACTTACCCTACGAGTTAATATAATCTCATTTGATATGTTCCATCTTGCCCCTTTATGTTTTGTCAGCCAGTTAATACATTTATTGTGAAGTTGTACCCATGACTCACTTTGGCCTTCTTTTAGAGCGGGTACGCCTGCTAGCACTAAAACATATGGGCAAGATTCTGGAGGTAAGTTGAGGGGCTGCCCTAAATTATTAGTAGGTTTGTTTCTTGCTGATGTGCCTCCACCAGTGCTTATGCCATCCGAGGTAATACCTGTCCTGTCTGTTGAGGAGGCTAGCGGGGTCTTGGCATCCGAAATTGAGGTACCAGTCATTACTATTCCTTCTAAACCAGTGGGGTCGTGATCAAGGCCCGTAGACAATGTAGGTAGAATGTTAGCTGAAATACTGTTAGATAAAACAATTTTATCAACAGTTGGGCCTTGCATATTTACGCGGCTGGAATCGGCAGCGACATTCTGGCCCCCCTCCCTCAAATCATTACATAGGGTTTCCAATTTACTCATAATTTTGTCACCTCGAACAACATCTAAGCTAATAGTTCCTTCCCTTTTAATTTCCTCTTTTTTAACAAGGTTTTCGATTTTGTCCAGTCTCTTAAAAACAGTATTAAATTGTTTGACTATTTGAATTTCAACTTGTTTAAAAATGGTATCGACAATTGTTTCTATCAGGTTGCCATTACATTTAAATAAAGAATTTTGATCAGTGGACTCAGTCTGGGTACTGACTGTATTAACGCTGCTCTCCTTGGATAACATAGAGACCCCACAGATACTTTTGTCCACAGTTGGGGACTCTAGTCTTCGTGTGAGAGTGGTAGGTCTCTCAGATCCTTCATCCGATGGAGATGAGGAAAGTAGTAAGTCCTCAGTGGCACTTGATATAACTATTTCACAATCTTTAGCTTTATCTTTGTTCCACATACTCTGTGGCGTTGGTTGATTTCTGCATCGGCCTGGTTGTTTCCTTTTGTTTACTATGCATTTCACTGGGCCTCTCTTGCGTTTCTCCCTTGCAAATTTGTTGGAGCATGACGTTTTATCTGGTACTGGCTCCGCTAAACAGTCTGTTACAACAATAGTCTGCAGGCTTGATTTTCCAGCGGTCAAACTTAAGGTGTCGACATTGCTAATTGGTTTGATAACTGTTACTATAGGGGAGAGGGGGAGGTCCAGGTTAGATGAGGCCTTAGGAGATTGTGAACATAGCACAGTAGTAGTAGTGGTGGGGAATCCAAAAGACATTCTGCGTTCGGTGTCAGCGATCTCATTGGCGACCATAGTGAGAGCATTGGCCAACAGTGAGTCTATTGATGTGGTCGAATCAACAGGAGCAGCAGTGACAGCGCAAGTAGTTTTCGTTGTGCGTTTACCCATGCTTTAGAATGATTACCTGTTTGGTATGTAGAAACAAGGGGGGTGGCCCAGCCCGGCCTCTTCCGTCCCCTGACGGCCACAGACGGCCCGCCCTCTGCCCGGGCGCGGTCCCGCGACGCGGGGGATGACGCCGCTTTTATGCGCCTCGGGGCGCGAGATTGTGAACAGCTGGTTCAGAGGCTGCCGGTAGTTGTAGTCTCCCCCTCCTCACGGCGGCCGCAGGGTGTACTACTGCAGCGGCGGGAGGGAGAGCAGGACGGCTGTAGAGGGACAAGAAAAGCAGAAGGGCAGGTGAGGGTCCTTCAAAGCCCCCAGCAGCAACAAGCATACAGGAAAGCCCCCGCTCCACCGGGGATGACGCCGCTTTTATGCGCCTCGGGGCGCGAGATTGTGAACAGCTGGTTCAGAGGCTGCCGGTAGTTGTAGTCTCCCCCTCCTCACGGCGGCCGCAGGGTGTACTACTGCAGCGGCGGGAGGGAGAGCAGGACGGCTGTAGAGGGACAAGAAAAGCAGAAGGGCAGGTGAGGGTCCTTCAAAGCCCCCAGCAGCAACAAGCATACAGGAAAGCCCCCGCTCCACCGGGGATGACGCCGCTTTTATGCGCCTCGGGGCGCGAGATTGTGAACAGCTGGTTCAGAGGCTGCCGGTAGTTGTAGTCTCCCCCTCCTCACGGCGGCCGCAGGGTGTACTACTACAGCGGCGGGAGGGAGAGCAGGACGGCTGTAGAGGGACAAGAAAAGCAGAAGGGCAGGTGAGGGTCCTTCAAAGCCCCCAGCAGCAACAAGCATACAGGAAAGCCCCCGCTCCACCGGGGATGACGCCGCTTTTATGCGCCTCGGGGCGCGAGATTGTGAACAGCTGGTTCAGAGGCTGCCGGTAGTTGTAGTCTCCCCCTCCTCACGGCGGCCGCAGGGTGTACTACTGCAGCGGCGGGAGGGAGAGCAGGATGGCTGTAGAGGGACAAGAAAAGCAGAAGGGCAGGTGAGGGTCCTTCAAAGCCCCCAGCAGCAACAAGCATACAGGAAAGCGATATATATGTATATGTATATAAATATATTTATTTATGGAGTAAAGATATATATGTAGTTAGTCCTTATTATATTATTATGTAATAGCATGTGATGTATGCAGGAAGTATTACTGACGTTCTCCTTACTAGCTTTCTGGTCTTAAGAAAGGCCTGTCTCTGGGCTGAAATGCATAGACTCACCACTTTCATAGTATTTACTAGACAATGGAATATAAGTGACAGTGCTCTCCTTGAACTACAGGCATCTATATGAATGTATGTTAAGGATTCATTGCAAAACACGTTGGTTATTTCCATCACCACCGCACATCAGTAAAGATTTCCAGAACTTTTACCTTACTCTTTAAGCACAAGATGAGCACAGTGACTGTCATGAAAAAAGCCTTTTACCACTCCAGGCACAGTATTAAAGCTTTGGATTGGTAAAATACCATCCAAGCCAACCTGGAATTAATAAAAGCAACCCCTGACACACGTGTTGCCCTCTTTATAACTCTTCAGAGAGGTTTAGCTTCGTCCAGACGCAAGGGAGCACCCAGTGTAAGTCAAAACAATACTCTTTCAGGCATAGAGTGCTGCATAAATTATGCAAAAAAGAAGCAGAGAACTCTAGGTAGTTCCCAAGTTCAGGTGGAGAGCAGCTCCTGTAGATAGATAGATAGATAGATAGATAGATAGATAGATAGATAGATAGATAGATAGATAGATAGATAGATAGATAGATAGATAGATAGATAGATAGATAGATAGATAGATAGATAGATAGATAGATAGATAGATAGATAGATAGATAGATAGATAGATAGATAGATAGATAGATAGATAGATATTACCTACTGGCGGTCACCAGTAGGTAGTTATAGTTAGGACCTTGTTTCTATTCAAATAGCGTTTTTTGTTTTGCCAATAACTATGGCGCCATTTCACAAATCTTCACGAAAGTTTCAAAACTAATGTGGCAGCCAGGTCAGCTCCTGTGTTGAATATTTTGGGGGCCGAGAAAAAGTCCTAAAAACTGTTCTCTCCATGTTAATTTCCATAGGAAACTTTAGACATGGGACATGGCTACAGCCTAAACTGCTGAACAGAATTACACCAAATTTGGCAAAATGTTAGCTTTTGTTTCAGAAATCACTCTTTTTATTAAATGGTGTAAATCCGTTCAGTAGTTCCTAAAAAATTGAATACTTGCATGGCGGTTCCGCAAACTCTCCCGATCTTGTGACTGAGATCTGATTGGCTGCCAACAGTTCCAACCAGGAAGTGTTGGCAACCCTCTTATGACTCGGTTGAACCGAGTCACAAGAAAAAAGGTGAAAAAAGGTGGAAAAATAAGTAAAGGGGTCAGGGTAGAAACCCCGACCTTGGCCTGCTCAGGGAACCCACATGGACCCCCAGGGCCCAAAAAAGCATTTTTGTTTTTTATTTTCGTCGGGATTCGCGCTAGTTCCACAAATCCGGCTGAATGTTTTTTCTTAAAATGAAGTGCAGGCTCCAGCGCTTTGTTTTTTTAAGCCCCCGGGTGGGCCAGGTCCCAGGGGCAATCATGTAAATACATGCGGGGGCCAGAGCGGGCCCCCACAACCTCAGGGACTACAACTTCCCCGGGCTTTGATTTTTACATAGCGGTGTGGGAGGGTGCTCCTGCCCACCCCACGCAGCCCTGGGGATAGCCACCTCCCCGGAGCTTTAATCATTAAGGGCAGGAAGCCACACAGCCCCCCTGCCGCCCCCCGGGGCTATTTTTATGAATGAAATGTGGGGAGGCTCGAGCCCCCGAACACTCCCCTGGGGCAACCACCTCCCCGGGGCACAAATTATTTAAATGTGTGGGTCCATTGCGCACCCCTGGCCCTGGGGACCACCACCTTCCCGGGGCTACAAAGAAGATGGGATGCGAAAGCAAACTCTGCTTCACTTCATTGAAGCGAGAGCATGAAAAATGCTCTCGCTTCCATGAAGTGAAGCAGAATTGCTTTTGGGCAGAGAGTGCTGCATATTTGCAGCTCCCTCTGGCCAAAATCAATGCCGGCTCCTGCAGGAGGCATAGAGTTGGCAGGGACCATGGGGCTTCCCCCACAGACCCCAATGATGTGGCCATGTCCCGGGGGATGGGGTCCCCAGGGCTTAAATTGGCCTCAAGACGGGGCCACGTGGCCCCCCTCCAAATATATTGCGAATGAACTGAAGGGATGGGGTCACTGAGGCCAAAAGTGGCCCAGGGAAGGGGTTCTACATGGACCCCCTTCCAAAACACAAAACAAAACAAAAAAAAATGTCAGGGCCCCCGGGGGTTGGGGTCCATAGGGCCGCAATGGGCCTATGGAAGTGGGGGGCATTAAATATTTTTTTTTCTCTGTGGCAGGAGACGCGACCTTATCTTGGCTCTCAGCGCACCCCCCAGTGTAATGTCACAGTGTATTTTCAAAGCCACCTTAAATAAATAATTAAATACTATACAATTCCAAGGGTAGTGTTAAAGTTGTGAACTTTTTTTATAGCGGTAGTGAGATTGTATTTCATAACCACATTAAAATTGACAGACTTAGAGATAATATGAAAAGTGAAATGTGTTCTAGTACATTGAATTTGTGCTTTTGTTTTGCGGATTTGTGATGTGTTTGAGAATCCGGGAAATATTTAGAAAGAGTATGTATGTTAAAAAATATATAACTCAAACACAAAGAGATTATGGACGGAGCGCTGAAATTTTTCAGACACCAGCCCCAGTCACAGATCTGGGTTGAATCCATCATCGTTCTTTAGTTCACTTAGCCACCCCAGTTCAGGCTACATGCAAATCAGTCTTGACCCTTATGGCTCAAGGGAACAGTGCAGCACCAAAAACACACTGAAGACGATGAAGTCAATCCACTCCGGGGCCCCCACGGACCCCTGCCCCCACCACAGTTTCAACAGAGCCACTGACACATAACACCCATGCTCTGCCACACCATCAACCGCTCCCTGGCAACCGCCTCGTTCCCTGATGACGGGAAACATGCTGATATCAACACCCTCCTGAAGAAACCCTCGGCGGACCCCAACAACCTCGAAAACTACAGACCCATCTCCCTGCTCTCATTCCCAGCAAAAGTCATCGAGAAAGTCATCAACAGCCAACTCGCCACTTTCATCGAAGAGCACAACATCCTCGACTCCTCCCAATCCGGCTTCAGAAAAAGCCACAGTACGGAAACTGCCCTCCTCGCCGCAACAGACGACGTCCGTACCTTACTGGACAAAGGAGAAACAGCAGCCCTCATCCTCCTTGACCTCTCAGTGGCGTTCGTCACAGTCTCTCACCGCACCCTGATAAGCAGACTCCACGACACAGGGATCCAAGACAAGGCCCTCAACTGGATCCGCTCCTTCCTCTTTCCGGCAGAACGCAGCGGGTCAGACTCCCCCCTTTCCTCTTGGACCCTACACCTACCACCTGCGGAGTCCCCCAGGGGTCCTCCCTCAGCCCTATGCTCTTCAACGTCTACTTGGCTCTGCTCGCCCCCATCGTCAGAACCTACGGACTCAACATTGTGTCATACGCAGACGACACCCAACTCATCCTCTCCATATCCAACGAACCCAACACCGCCAGACACAACTTTCGAGAAGGCATGGAAGCCGTCACCAA
The DNA here is from genome assembly GCF_964204655.1 of Triturus cristatus. Classification (NCBI taxonomy): domain Eukaryota; kingdom Metazoa; phylum Chordata; class Amphibia; order Caudata; family Salamandridae; genus Triturus; species Triturus cristatus. The sequence continues at coordinate 439,016,167 of NC_140590.1, forward strand.
ATGGATGAAAAACAGTTGCCTCCAACTAAACACCATCAAAACGGAAGTACTCATCATGGGCCGAAACCCAGACGCCTGGAACAACACCTCGTGGCCCCCGACCTCTGAAGCCCGCCCACCCCCACGGACCACGCACGCAATCTGAGAATCATCCTGGACTCAGAGCTCAAAATGGACCGCCAGATCATCGTTATTTTGCTCACTTCGCCACCCCAGTTCAGACACAACTATATGCAAATCAGTCTTGACCCTGTGCCTCATGGGCATAGTCCAGCCCGAACTGCCAAGCCATGTCTTCCCTGGACCGGAAACAAGTATCTTGGGACCAGTTTCGGGCTAACCGCCCTCATCAGCCAGGCTAGCTTGAATCCAGTGGCAAAGTGAGCAAGGGTCCCATGTGTGGGCATACCCTGCCAACTTAGATCGAACAAAACAAACACAAAGAGATGATGGATGGAGTACTGAAACTTTTCAGACACTCACCCCCAGTTTACAGATCTGGGTTGAATCCATCATCGTTGTTTAGCTAACTTCGCCACCCCAGTTCAGACACAGCTATATGTAAATCATTCTTGACCCTGTGCCTCATGGGAACAGTTCAGCCTGAACTGCCAAGCCATGTCTTCCCTGGACCGGAAACAAGAAACCTGGGACTGGTTTCAGACTAACAGCCCTCATCAGCCAGGCTAGCTTCAATCCAGTGGCAAAGTGAGCAAGGGACCCACATCTGGGCATATCCTGCCAACATAGGGCGAACAAAGCAAACACAAGGAGATGATGGACGGAGCGCTGAAACTTTTCAGGCACTAACCCCTGTGAGAATTTGGCCTGGTATATGCTGTCTACTACTTATAGTGGGCACCTTGTATCAGTCCAAACAACCCCTTATGGTGGATAGGTTAAAGACAACCTTTATTGAAAGCTATCCTAGTGGTAGCTATGGAGAGCAGCCTTCAGGCTAAGTCTTGAAGAAATGTATAGCAGCTTGTTTTACCAGTCTATGATCTTTTGAATGATCAAATGAAAGGACAACCATACCACATATACATTTAAAATATATGTATTTAGGATAAAACACACCCCTCTAGTCTCTTTATGAGACTGGAGTTCGAAGTACTTAATTTACAAGTTAGCAATCAACAGTAATAGCACAAATACACGTTTGGGCCCTAGGGGCGTACCAAACCATATACCAATAAAGTGGTATAAGAACCACGACTGAACTAGACACAAGGCCTAGAGCCTGTAGAATCACTGGGACCCCAAGGAACCCCCCAAGGTAGTGACACAGGGGACCCACGGGGGCCGTGTGCAGTATGTAAACACAACCGTGGGTTCCCGTTAGCTTCTATGGCAATGTCACGGTTGGAAATTTAAAGATTAGGGACACTTAGAATCGAGTCAGGACCAAACCCTTTTGGACTTAGGAAGTTCTAGGGCTAGCACCCATGGGAGCACCGGATTACTCGTGTTACCTCACCCAGGGAAGCCGGGTGCATAGTTGTCTTTTGGTTTTGGGTCCCGTCGTCGATTTCAATGGGAGCTGGCGATGAAGTGCTGCTGCCATGAAGAGGAGAAGTGTCCGAAGCGATCCAAGCCTGGATCTAGGATGGAAGGAACCTGAAAGCAGAGGGAACAGAGCCTGGGTCACTTACCAGTGACCAAGGGCAGGATGGACCAATGCCCACAGATGTTGGGTGCTTCAGGTGAGTTGACAGGTGTCTTGACTCTTCAGCCACGAGGTCCAGGAGGTGCCGATGAAAACCAGGAGCTGGATTCGAGCTATACCACAAAGTCTGTCCACTGCTGCGGTGTCGGCGACCATATTGGACCCAACAAGCCTTAGCAACAGCAGGTTACTGGAAATCAGAGAAAGGACTGCGGTGCAGACCAACAAGGTCTGGGGGACTCACCCAGCAAGGGTAAGTTGGGGCATGTCTGGAGCAATCAGAAAAGCCCAATCAGAAGAGGAGTTGCCTTTGTGGGGACCTACTAGCCAACAGGCTAGCAATCGCGAATGAGCCTTAATCGGTCGCACTGGAAACTGGCCCACGGATCACTCGTGGAGTGGAGGCCAGCAATCTTCAGTACATAAGGTGCTCAAGGCTGGGGCTACTCAGAGCCCAAAGCACAACTTCAAGGAATACCAGAAAGATAGTGTTGCTGCAAAAGTTCATGGTGTCCAGGGGTCATGGTTTCACGTCACCCACGATAGCCACGGGCCTCAGCTTTGCTGTGGACTCAGGGTAGCCTTGGGGAAGTCTGGAAATCCACCTCTGGTAATGCAAAGACTTTGGCATCCAGCGGGAGCTTCAGCGATGCAGACTGGTCAGTTGCTTCTTTGATGCCTGCCAAGCAGAGGAGTCACTCCTTGACCCCAAGGGAGATTTTCAGTCTTCTAAGCAAAGTAGAATGTCGAAGGTCCAGGATATATGTTGCAGAGTTTCGTCCAGGGTAATCTAAAGTCGCAAGGACTGGGTTCCCATACTTATACTAAGTTTGGGGGTGTAACATACTCTAGGGACCCACCTATGGGAGGGTTTGGAAAGAGGGGTGGTTACACCCATTTCCTTTGTCCAGTTTCACGCCAGAGCAGGGGCAGGTAGCACCTGCAACCGGTTTGAACTGGAGGATGCACAGGGACACCAAGTGTGCCCCCAGTGCAGGACTTCAAAGCACCAGAGAGTGCTCCTGCCCAGCCCCAATACACATCTGCCTGTCTGGGGAGGTGGTTACACCTCCCTGGGACAGGAAACCTATTGTCCAGGCTTCCCCTGCCAGAGTTTCGGTCAGCAGCAGGAGGCCAGACCCGTGTCTGTGGCTGAGGCATTCATTTTGTGATGCCAGGGCTGTAGTAAGTCCTGCCGGGTTAGACCAGTGCGAACATGTCTCTCCCTCTAGAAGGCTGGAATACTACCCCCGCCACCAGAACTGGCATGGGGGTAGTATTCCAAAGCGCTTGACACTAAACACGACATGTTTCCGTGCAGCCATCCCAAAGTTAGCATTTTCCGCGAGGTTATAATGCACTTAAGAGGATATGGTCAGGCTGCACCACAAACAGCATCAGAGGAGGTGCTCCGAACGCTGCAGAGGGGCTCTGCTCATGCAGGAGCACCCTCTCACATAAAAAGCATGCACTCTGTCTTCAGCATTGTTAAGGCCTGCCATAGGAGTGACTTATAGGCTTTATATGTGTGTGCAATGGTAGTGATATAGGTAGCCTATGGCACAGTAAGGGTGGCAAGCACACCCTTACCCAGGCTTCAGTAGCAGACCTGTGGTGCCATTTTGGAGTGCTTCCCAGGGGTGGCATAATACATGCTTCAGCCCCTGGTAGGCCTCTGAGGTACCTATGCCCTAGGTACATAGTATACCATATACTAGGGGCTTATAAGGCAGTCCAGAATCCAATTAGAAATGTACCTAATGTACATGGAAACCATTTTAGAGAGGAAGCAGCTAGGCTGGGGTCCTGATTAGCAGGGCCACAGCCAGACTAAGGTCGAAAAACAGTGAAACACCAGCAAAAAGTGGGGGTACCCATGTGAAGCAGATCCTACCCTCCTAAACAACCCCCCGCCCCAAACGCAGGGACATTAAACTAACCTTGACCAGTTGAGTCTTCATGTTCTAAGTGGAAATACCTAGAGAGTCCGTCTGCATTGGCATGGTTACTCCCAGGTCTATGTTCCACTGCAAAGTCCATCCCCCAAGGGAAATGGACCACCTAAGCAGTTTGCGGTTTTCACCCTTCATTTGTTTTAGCCATAAGAGGGGATTATGGTCTGTCTGAACAAGGAAGTGAGTACCAAACAAGTATGGCCTCAACTCCTTCAGAGCCCAAACCACAGCAAAGGCCTCCCTCTCAATGGCTGACCAACGTTTCTCTCTAGGGGTCAGCCTTCTGCTTCTGAAAACTACTGGCTGATCCTGACCTCCATCATTCAATTGTGACAGTACAGCCCCTAACCCCAATTCAGATGCATCTGTTTGGACAATGAACTTCTTGGAGAAGTCAGGACTATGCAGAATGGGAGCAGTGCACATGGCCTGCTTCAGGTCATCACATGCCTTTTGACAGCTAGCTGTCCACTGAACCTTTCTGGGCATCTTTTTAGAAGTTAAGTCATTCAGGGGTGTCACTATTGATCCATACCCCTTGACAAATCTCCTATAGTACCCAGCCAGGCCTAAGAAGGCTCTTACCTGAGTCTTACCCAGTCCATTATGGTCTGGATTTTGCTCTGTAATGGTTGAACCTGGCCTCCACCTACAAGGTGGCCCAGGTACACAACCTGACTCTGCCCTATCTGGCACTTAGTAGCCTTGATAGTAGGCCTGCTTTTTGCAGGGCCTCCAAAACATTACTCAGGTGGACCAGGTGATCCTCCCATCTAGATATGCTGCACGAAAGTCTTCCAGGCCTGTAAGGACTTGATTCACCAACCTTTGGAAAGTGGCAGGTGCATTCTTCAAACCAAAGGGCATTACCACAAACTGATCGTGCCCACTAGGGGTAGAGACTGCTGTCTTGGGCTTTGCATCATCAGCTAGTCTGATCTGCCAGTAGCCAGCTGTCAGGTCAAATGTGCTTAGAAACTTGGCTGAGGCCAAAGTGTCTATGAGCTCATCTGCCCTGGGGATGGGATGGGCATCAGTCCTAGTGACTGCATTGAGACCCCTGTAGTCTACACAAAACCTAATTTCTCTCTTGCCACCTGTGGTGCGAGGTTTAGGTACCAGGACTACTGGAATAGCCCAAGGGCTAACTGAGGTTTCAATCACACCCAAATCCAACAGCTTTTGGACTTCTGTCTTTATACAGTCCCTGACATGGTCAGGTTGCCTGTAGATCTTATTCTTCACAGGTAGACTGTCCCCAGTGTCCACTTCATGAATGCACCAGGTGGTCTGACTTGAAGTCAGAGAAAACATATGTCTGAACTGGCTGAGAAGGTTTCTGCAGTCAGTTGGCTGCTGGGCAATGAGGCTGCCTGCCAAGGCTACACCATCAACTGACCCATCATCAGGGTTCCGAGAAAGCAGGTCAGGGAGTGGGTTGCTCTCTTTCTCATGTCCTTCATCAGTAGCTATGAGCAAGCCCATGTCTGCCCTGTCAACATATGGTTTAAGTCTGTTGTCATGAAGTACCCTATGGGGACTCCTAGGGGTTCCAAGGTCTACCAAGTAGGTAACCTCCCCTTTCTGTTCAACTAGGGTATGGGGGCCACTCCATTTGTCCTGGAGGGCTGCTGGGGCCACAGGCTCCAACACCCACACTTTCTGTCCTGGCTGGTAAACAGTCAGTACAGCCTTTTGGTCATGCCAAGCTTTTTGTAGTTCCTGGCTAGCCTCAAGGTTTTTGTTTGTCTTTTCTATGTATTCAGCCATCCTGGAGCGGAGACCACGTACATAGTCCACTATGTCCTGTTTGGGGGGCTTGAGAGGTAACTCCCATCCTTCCTTAACCAAACACAATTGACCCCTGACAGGGTGACCAAACAAAAGTTCAAAAGGGCTATAGCCAACCCCCTTTTGAGGCACCTCCCTGTATGCAAATAAAAGGCAGGGCAAGAGTAGGTCCCATTTTTGCCTAAGTTTCTCTGGGAGTCCTTTAATCATGCCCTTTAAGGTTTTGTTGAACCTTTCAACTAAACCATTGCATTTTGGGTGATAGGGTGTGGTGAACTTGTAGTTCACTCCACACTCCTTCCACATAGCAGTCAAGGAACTAGACATGAAGTTTGCACCCCTGTCAGATGCTACCTCCTTAGGAAAGCCTACTCTTGAGAATACACTAAAGAGAGCTCTTACCACCACAGGTGCTGTGGTGGTCCTTAGGGGAATTGCCTCTGGGTACCTGGTGGCATGATCCACCACCACCAGTACAAATCTGTGCCCAGATGCTGTTTGGGGATCCATGGGACCAACAATGCCAATCCCTACCCTTTGAAAGGGCACCCCCACCACAGGTAGTGGTATCAGGGGGGGCCGTTGTAGTGCCACCTGCTTTGCCACTGGCATGGCAGGTTACACAGGAGCGACAAAACTCCTTAGTGTCTTCAGACATGTGGGGCCAGTGAAAGTGAGGGACAATTCTGTCCCAAGTCTTGTTCTGGCCCAGGTGTCCTGCTAGGGGAATATCATGGGCTAGTGTAAATAGGAAGCCCCTAAACTTCAGTGGTATAAACAACCTCCTGGATGCACCAGGCTTGGGGTCTCTACTCTCTGAGTACAGGAGTCCATCATCCCAATAAAGTTTATGGGTGCCACTAACATTCCCAGCAGCCTCATCAGCAGCTTGCTTTCGGAGGGGTTCAAGAGAGGGGCAGGTTTGCTGCTCCTGGCTCAGATCAGACCAGGAAGGGCCCCCTGTCCCCAAGAACTCAACCTTGTCAGGTTCAAGCTCCTCTGGGACAGTTCCCTCTTCAGGCTCAAGATCATCTCCCTGAGGAGACTGATCAACATTCTGAGTCAGGTGGGAAGGCTCTGCCTTCACCCTACTGTTCCTCCTCTTGTTAGGCACCTGGTCCATTTTTCCAGAATACAGGGCCTGTCCAGCTTTAGACATTTTGGCCTGTGACCTAGTCACAGCAAAGAGATGATCAGGGATCCCTAACATTTCTGCATGTGTCCTGAGCTCCGCTTCAGCCCAAGCTGAAGTCTCTAGATCATTGCCAAGCAAGCACTGTACTGGTAGGTCTGCACTTACCACATCCTTCTTAAGGCTAGTTACTCCTCCCAAGGAGAAGTTAACAACTGCCAGAGAATGGTCTTTTCTGACATTGCTAGCATTGGTCACTTGGTACATTTCACCAAGTATAATCTGCCCAGGATCCACAAGATCTTTTGTCACCATTGTGATACTTGCTCCTGTGTCCCTGAATGCCCAAGCCTCTACTCCATTTATCAAAGGCTGTTGTCTGTATTTGCCCAGGTTACTGGGACTCACAAAGGGGGACATATCCATGCCCCCATCACAGACAAGCACAGCCTGAGTTGAAACTCTGACTGGGCCAAAGTCCATCTCAGAACCCAGGGTCAACCCTACTAAACCCTTATTCTGAACATTGACACTACCTATTGTGGCTGTACTAGGGGGGACAGTTGCCTTAGGGGCAATGGTGGCTAGAGTAGATTCTTTGGACTTGGTGCAGTCACTGGTACAGTGAGGTTTCTGTTTACAGATTTTGCACCAAGGTTTCTTAAGGCCTTTTCCCTTGTTTGACTGTGACTCCCCATTAGAAGAAGAGTTTTGGGGCCCTTGAGAAGACTTCTGGTCTTTACCTTTGTCCCCACCCTTGTTAGAGTTCTTGGAATCCTGCTTCTTTGGGTCACCACCTTGGTTCTGTACCTTCTGCCTCACCCTGGTTCTGACCCATTTGTCTGCCTTCTTTCCCAATTCTTGGGGAGAGGTCAGATCAGAGTCTACGAGGTACTGGTGCAACAGTTGATTTTGACAGTTATTCAGAATCTGCTACCTCATTATCAGATTGCACAATCCTATGAAGTCACCCAATTTACTGCCCAATAACCAACCTTCCAGAGCCTTAGCAGCACAGTCAACAAAGTCAACCCAGTCTTGATTTTGTGCCTTTTGGGTATCTCTGAACTTTAACCTGTATTGTTCAGTGGTTAGGCCAAACCCATCTATCAGCGCACTTTTCAAGACCTGGTAATCATCAGCATCCTCTTCTCTTAAAGTGAGGAGCTTATCTCTACCTTTGTCTGCAAAGGAGAGCCGTAAGATTGCTGCCCACTGACCTTGAGGGACCTTCTGTACTTTACAGGCCCTCTCCAAGGCAGTTATCCATTTGTGGATGTCATCCCCAGTCTGGTAGGGAGGGACACTCTTACTTAGGTTTCTATGTTCATAAGACCTCTCCCTATCTCTAGGGAAAGTGCTGCCACCAAGGGACTCTAGTCCCTCCTTTTTACCAGCTCTGTAGAGCTCTAGGACTTCCCTATCTAGGGCCATCTGTTGCTTTCTGAGGTTGAACTTATCTTGCTCATACTTCAGCAGTCTCTCTCTCCTCTCCTGGGAGGTTTCCCTCCCTCTGTGAGAAGAGACAGAGGTCCCTATAGAGTAGTTAGACTGGACAGATCCCCTTGAGAGAGATCTATCCCTTCTAGCCCTACTTTCAACTCTTCCTGGAGGAACAAAGAGGGGAGCATTGTTGTCATCCTCCTCATCCTCATCCAGGGGAGCTGGGTTCACCAGATCCAGATCATTGTCATCAGTCTGGTCAGCATTAGAGGTAGGGTCAGGGGAGTTTCCACTCCTAGGCACACCCTCAGCTGCTGCCCCACCCACTCTGCCTACCCCACTAGAACAACTAGGTCCTGGGAGATCATCCAGCTTGAGTATCTTTATGAGATGCTGGGTGGTTGGGCTATTGCCTGTCTTCAGCTTCGTAATGGAACATAAGGCCCTAAGCTGTGTAAAGGAGAGATCCTCATATCTATAGGGGAGAAGCTCACTGGCTTCCGGCAGGGACCCACTGGTTCCTGGCTGATTAGACATAACTAATGTGGTGTATTGCACTACCTACACTAGTGTGGCCTACTAAACTCTCTTGAGTTGTAGAAAGGGTGTGCTATCCCTTAACACACAACTCTAAGTTCAGTTGAACTTACTGTATACTAAACTTGATATTATATGTACCTAAGGTACCTTTAGTGATTTCCAGTTGATCAATTCAATTGAGATTAACTGGTAAAACTGTAGCAAGCTGGAATCCCACCACTGCCACCAATGTGAGAAGTTGGCCTGGTATATGATGTCCACTACTTATAGTGGGCACCTTGTATAAGTCCAAACAACTCCTTAGGGTAAATTGGTTAAAGACAACCTTTATTGAAAGCTATCCTAGTGGTAGCTATGGAGAGCAGCCTTCAGGCTAAGTCTTGAAGGAATGTAAAGCAGCTTGTTTTACCAGTCTATAATCTCTTGAATGATCAAATGAAAGGACAACCACACCATATATATATTTAAAATATATGTATTTAGGATAAAACACACCCCTCTAGTCTATTTATGAGACCGGAGTTCGAAGTACTTAATTTACAAGTTAGCAGACAACAGTAATAGCACAAATACACGTTTGGGCCCTAGGGGCGCACCAAACCATATACCAATAAAGTGGTATAAGAACCACTACTGAACTAGACACAAGGCCTAGAGCCTGTAGAATCACTGGTACCCCAAGGAACCACCCAAGGTAGTGACACAGGGGACCCACGGGGGTTCCCGTTAGCTTCTATAGGCAATGTCGCGGTTGTAAATGTAAAGATTAGGGACACTTAGAATCGAGTCATGACCAAACCCTTTTGGACTTAGGAAGTTCTAGGGCTAGCACCCACGGGAGCACTGGAGTACTGCTGCCGTGAAGAGGAGAAGTGTCCAAAGTGATCCAAGCCTGGATATAGGATGGAGGAAACCTGAAAGCAGAGGGGACAGAGTCTGGGTCACTTACCTGTGACCAAGGGCGGGATGGACCAATGCCCACAGATGCCGGGTGCTTCAGGTGAGTTGACAGGTGTCTTGACTCTTCAGCCACAAGGTCCAGGAGGTGCCGAGGATTACCAGAAGCTGGATTCAAGCTGTCCCACAAAGTTTGTCGAGTGCTACGGTATCGGCAACCAGATTGGACCCAACAAGCCTTGGCAACAGCAAGTTACTGGAAATCAGAGAAAGGACTGCGGTGCAGACCAGCAATGTCTGGGGGACTCACCCAGCAAGGGTAAGTTGGGGCACGTCTGTAGCAATCAGGAAAGCCCAATCAAAAGAGGAGTTGCCTTCGTGGGGACCTACTAGCCAATGGGCTAGCGATCGCGAAGGAGCCTCAAGTAGTTGCACTGGACACTGGCCCATGGGTCACTTGTGGAGTGGAGGCCAGCAATCTTCAGTGCAGGATGTGCTCAAGGCTGGGGCTACTCAGAGCCCAAAGCACAACTTCAAGGAAGACCAGGAAGATAGTGTTGCTGCAAAAGTTCACGGTGTCCAGGGGTCACGGTTCCACATCACCCACGATAGCCACGGGCCTCAGCTTTGCTGTGAACTCAGGGTAGCCTCAGGGAAGTCAGGAAATCCACCTCTGGTGATGCAAAGACTTCAGTGTCCGGCAGGAGCTTCAGCAATGCAGACCGGTCAGTTGCTTCTTTGGTGCATGCCAAGCAGGAGAGTCACTCCTTGACCCCAAGGGATATTTCTTCAGTCTTCTAAGCAAAGTAGAACGTTGAAGGTCCAGGATCATCCAGGGTAATCTAAAGTCGCAAGGACTGGGTTCCCATACTTATACTAAGTTTGGGGGTTGGCCATACTCTAGGGACCCACCTATGGGAGGGCTTGGAAAGAAGGGTGGTTACACCCATTTCCTTTGTCCAGTTTCACGCCAGAGCAGGGGCAGGTAGCCCCTGCAACCGGTTTGAACTGGACTATGCACAGGAACACCAAGTGTGCCCCCAGTGCAGGACTTCAAAGCACCAGAGAGTGCACCCGCCCAGCCTCAATACACATCTGCCTGTCTGGGGAGGTCTCCCTGGGACAGGAAACCTTTTGTCCAGGTCTCCCCTGCCAGAGTTTCGGTCAGCAGCAGGAGGCCAGGCCCATGTCTGTGGCAGAGGCATCCATTTTGTGATGCCAGGGCTGTAGAAAGCCCTACCGGGTTAGACCAGTGTGAACATGTCTCTCCCTCTAGACGGGTGGAATGCTACCCCCGCTGCCAGAACTGATGGGGGGTAGTATTCCAAAGCGTTTGACACCAAACACGACATGTTTCCGTGCAGCCATCCCAAAGTTAGCATTTACCGCGAGGTTATAATGCACTTAAGAGTATATGGCCAGGCTGCACCGCAAACAGCATCAGAGGAGGTACTCAGAATGCTGCAGAGGGGATCTGCTCATGCAGGGGCACCCTCTCACATAAAAACCAAGCACTCTGCCTTCAGGATTGTTAAGGCCTGCCATAGGAGTGACTTATAGGTTTTATAGGTTTGTGCAATGGTAGTGATATAGGTAGCCTATACCACTTTAAAGGGTGCAAGCACACCCTTACCCAGGCTGCAGTAGCAGACCTGTGGTGCCATTTCAGAGTGCTTCCCAGGGGTGGCATAATACATGCTTCAGCCGCTGGTAGGCCTCTGAGGTACCTATGCCCTAGGTGCATAATATACCATATACTAGGAGCTTATAAGGCACTCCAGAATCCAATTAGAAATGTACCTAATGTATATGGAAACCATTTTAGAGTGGAAGCAGCTAGGCTGAGGTCCTGATTAGCAGGGCCACAGCCAGACTAAGGTCGAAAAACAGTGAAACACCAGCAAAAAGTGGGGGTACCCATGTGAAGCAGATCCTGCTCTCCTACAACCCCCAGTCACAGATCTGGGTTGAATCCATAATTGTTCTTTAGCTCACTTCGCCACCCCAGTTCAGACACACCTATATGCAAATCAGTCTTGACCCTGTGCCTCATGGGAACAGTCCAGCCGGAACTGCCAAACCGTGTCTTCCCTGGACTGGAAACAAGCATCCTGGGACCGGTTTCAGGCGAACAGCCCTTATCAGCCAGGCTAGCTTGAATCCAGTGGCAAAGTGAGCAAGGGACCCACGTCTGGGCATATCCTGCCAATTTAAGGTGAACAAAGCAAACACAAAGAGATGATGGACGGAGCGCTGAAACATTTATGACGTTCATCCCCAGTCACAGATCTGGGTTGAATACATCATCAATATATAACTGTCAGTGGTGGGTTATAGTTTGGCTTCAAGAAGAGTCGTTGTGTTCATTATGACTTTGTTGCAGCTACATGTAAGTGCGGATGCACAGCTTAAGGTTGTTGAGAAACACTCTGTGCCCTTCATCTGTGAAGTGAACTCCATCACTTCTGTAGATGTCATGCATATCAAAACGTAGATTGCGGTTATAGATGGAGCCCATCCTATGGTCTCTGAGGTAAGCAGAAACAGCTTTAATAACATACGTTCTAGCTTTGTCAATCTGTGGACAGAATTGATTTGACCACTTCCATTTCTGTCTTTGGCATATATTAGAGTATACAAAGAAAGTTTGAGGGAAAAGCAACATCAGTTGTGCAAAGGTATCTTGCATTAGGATTTCCAGCCCTACCCCAGTCAATGTGCCTGGGTCATTGCCACCACAGTGCACAATCACGAGGTCAGGGTCAATTGGTGTCACTTTAATCCTCTCTGTGCAAACCATTTAATATCCACATTTTGCAAACCTAGGTCTTTGTCAATACCTCTGTGTTCAGCATACCTTTTGCCCCAGAAAATATAGCTGAGCCCTGCAATCCATACTGTAAGCATTTTGAAGGGATGCGTGGAAGGAATCAAAAGACATCTGTAGCTGAGTAAGTCAGTTGGTAGAATGAAAGGTATCTAAAATGGTGGAGCAAGTGTAGCTCATTTACGTAGGTATTGATCATAGAACCACTAGAATATAGAGTTAAATATCTGCCTGCTCTGTATAATAAGCAAAAAGTAATATATACATTGTGTTGTATAGAGATTTAGAAAATGAAAGTGTACAGTAATTCATAAATGTTTTCTCCCAGACTCTCAACCATTTACAGCTTTCATAATGAGCATAGTTAGGTATCCTATAATATTTATTTGTTATTAACAGAATTCCAATGTAATCATAAGGAAATGGTTATTGATTATTGGTTTTTATGAATAATAATATATAATTAATTTAAAATGACTAATTGATGTAACCAACTATTGCAACCATTCTTTGTTTTTTAGATATTTAGTTTATTTGGAAAAGAAAATTGAAGATGGCAAGAAAACATGTAAAGAGAAGAGAGCTAAAAAAACAGTACTACTTAAAGAAAAGTGAAAAGAGAAAATTAGAAGAAGTGCAAAAGGTTATATAGAAAAAAAGGATTCTGGTAAGAGAACTAAACAGTTTGTTAAAACAGTTTGTTTTAAAGATATTGAAAAAAGTCTGAAACACATGGAAAAGGAAAAGAAACGTTTCCAAACAAATCAGAAGGAAATCAAGTATTGTCATGGTAAAACAACATCATTTTATGAGAAAGGAACACATCTTACAGGAAGGCAAAAAGCGCATAACGATTAACGACATGAGAAGAAAAATGTTTAGAAATAGAGTAATTCAATATTTAATAAAAATAAATGTAAAAAATATAACAGAAGATCAGCAGCTTATGAGAAAAACCAACTGTTTGAATTGAATTGAATTGAGATTGTATTTATAGAGCGCTGCTATCACTCCGCGACGAGTATCTTGGCGCTATAGAGAGTGTAGTGGATACAGTTTTTGAATTGAAACAAATATTATTTATATCAATATTGAAGAGAATGAGAACATTGGATAAAACAATGTTTTTTATGAAGGAGAAAAGCAAAAGAAAAAGACTAGTTCATAGAAGTAACTTTTGTAAAACTTTTACTGGTAAATGGAAGCACACTTCCAGTACTGAGTCTTTCTTTAATGAAGAAATCTATTTTCAAGAGAACACATTAGTACATGCAGTTGATACTAGGGGTCAATGCTATGAGGTATACAATGGTTCTCCCATTGCAAAAGAAAAAATTGTTCCTAGGAATGTGGAAGAAGTAATAGCTGTAAAAGTTCAAGGGAGACATACGCAAGCTCCTGTGTATCACTGGGATTGTAGCAGTTTTGTAGTTTTCGACTGGAATTTATTGATATATTACGTTTTTATTATGAAAATATGCCAAAAAAGGGTTAAACAGGAGATTAAGATGTTACAAGAATTAGATCCATGTAAAGTAAGAAAATATATTAAGTTGCAAGGTCATTCTCTGGCTTGTCTTTCAAGAAAAGTGTGCCAAAGTACTTTTCATTATTTAAGAATGTTAGCTATACACTATTCTCAAAAGGGACGTTAGTAAGGAGACTACTATGTAAAAACTCCTGCATTATATTTAAGTGAAATGAACACGGCTCTTTTGCATGGTTCTGTAATAGATGTATAGAAAGTTTGTGATGATATACACTTTCGTTTTTGTGGTTCAGAAGAGGAGTCTAGAGAAAATTAGAGTTTGATATTTGTAGGTGTTGAACAACAAGAGAAAGAGATTTTTATTGATGAGTGTGCAAAAGAAATTACAAACTTTAACACAGTTTTGTCTGAAAAAACAAACTATATTTGTATTTGGTGTCGACGTACTCACTATAGAAGTCAAACTAGGAATGTTGATCTGTATTTTAAAAGTGAAAAAGAAAACAATGATAAGTGGCAGCAATTGTTTCTTTATTTCTTTGTAGAAAGTCAGTTTGATTTGGGTAGTGATCAAGGAATTTGTAAGTACTGTTACAACAAATTAGAAGAAAACTAAATTCCACCTGGAGCAGTATATAATAACTTAGAGTTGGAACCTATTCCTCAGAAACTGGCAAATTTAAATGTATATGAGTCTATTCTTACTCAACCTGTACACCCTTTGCAGACCTTTGTTCGTATGGAGCCTAAAACAGGTAACCTGCCACCAACAGATTTGCAAAAAGGTCTCAAAGGAAGAGTTGTGTACTTACCTTAAGATTTTAAGAAAAACATTGAAACTGTTTGTGTAGAGAGAGAGGAACATGAGCCAGTAGTTATTCTAGTAAATGGTGTACCAACAAAGAGTAGGAAAATCTGGCAAGAGTTTGTAGAGGTTAAAAAACTTTGAAAGTTTATATTATACCCGGTACAGGATAATATTTAATATAAAAATGTCAATGTTGATGAGGAAGTAATATGCTTAGAATGAAACAGTAATGTAAAGTGGCCAAAATGAAAAAGTGGACAAGTCTAGGAATGAAGAGATTTATGAACATTATACAATATATCCACTGCATTCGAAAGAAATTATAGGACATAGTTTTGAATTCTTCCAAATGAAGGAAGCAAAGGGAACTCCCATGAGTGTATGGGAAAAAGTTTAGAAGCTCGTTGTTTTCCACAGCTATTCCCCACTGGAGAAGGTGAACGATTTGATGAGTGAGATGTACGGATTCCAGCTTCAGAATACTGATCAACAAGAATCTAAAGTGAAGATACAAGATTTCAGCAGTGTATTCCATATATATTTCATTATCTGTTTGAAAGCGATTTTTCTGCACTTACATATGCATTGAACCATATATTAAAAACCGAAGTTCATCTTCAACATGTTTCTGCAAAACAGTTAATGGACAAAGTTGAACAAAGAGATGAAAATATAGAATCTCAGTTAATTAGTTTGATGGTGCGTCAATGTGGTACCAATGAATATTGGTATCGCTGTCCTGGTGAGCTTAAATGCATGTTAAGAAACGTAGGTATACCTACATGGTTTGTAACACTTGCTGTGCTGGATATGCGTGTGAGGATTTACTTGAGTTTCTGCAAGAAGCAAATTCAAATGTTAAAAACATTCAAGTGAAGACAGTTGGAGAACTCTGTTCCTTGAATCCTGTAATTGTTTGCAGGTATTTTAACCACAGGTTGCAAGCTCTGATGTCATTTATCTGCAATAAAAAGATTCCACCTCTTGGGAAGGTAACTGATTTCTTTTGGCTGAAAGAGTACCAAGCCATTATGGATTAAAAAATGCACCTAAATTTGGAACAGATAGTGATGAAGTTATTTTGTCTTTCATTGAACAGTATGTCACGTGTGCCATTCCAAGCGATGGAGGAGAGAAGAGTTTGAGACAACAAGTTTTAAGGTTTCAAATTCATTGATGTGGGAAATACTGCAGACGGAAATATAAATGTAAAGGGAAATGCTATACAAAATCTCATTTTGGATACCCACGTCCTATAATTTCTAAAGGAAGAATAAATCGTTTTTTCTCAGCTGTAAGGCATACAATAACTCGAAAATCTCCCAAGAATACATACAACTTGTAAAGAACAGAAGCTTCAAAGCACATTAATTACTACAATCCAGTTAGTTTAGAAATGTGGAATGTAAACATAGATATTCAGTATGTTGCAGATAATTCAATTGCTGTTGCTCGTTATGTTACATCATATATTACCAAATGTGAAAAGTCAGAGATAAAAGAAATGTGGGAAGAAATTTCAGTAGAAAAGAGTCTTAGCAAGAAATTGTACAGCTTCAGCTTGAAAATGCTTTCCCATAGAGAGATTGGGTCCTATGAATGTTCGGATTGGTTGAGCTCAGCCAGTTTATATTCTAAGCCAAGAGGAATCATTTGGATAAGTCTAGCTCTTGCCTCAACATGAAATAGAGTATTGAAATCTTTACAAGAAATCAAATACTTAGCACACTATAAACCAGAAAGTACTGATATTCTCAAAAATAATATGTTGGATACATAATATCCCAAAAGGAGTCCACATCTTGAACACCTTTTACTGGATGAAATACTTCAGCATTATGCATTTAGAAAGAATATTAGAGACAATATAAAAGAAGAAAAATATGCAGTGATTGGATGTGATGGATGTCTAGTGAAACATGTGAAAGGGAATCTTATTAACCACAGAAAACTGAGTTGTGAAACTGTAGATAAGAGAGAATTTTTCTATTTACCACTTCTGAAATTGTTCAAGCTTTGGCATAGTGAAACAGAATTACTTGGAGATTTTGACTGCTATGAAGATTCTTTTAATGCAACTAAAGACAGCATTCAGTTCCCAATTTTCCCAACTTAACTACAAATGTTAAATGAGGAGATTGAAAAAGAAAGTAGTATTGCAGCTGAAATAGCCAGAGAAGGTTAACAAAACAGTCAAAGTTCTGATCCAGTGGGATAACCAATTATTGAAAATGAAGCAGCAATAGCCATGAATGTGGTAGAACTGGAATGCAACAAGCACAACAGGCTATTTTTCAGTTGGAAAAGTTAGAAGAACAACTAAATATTGAACAAAAAGAAATAGATCTACAAGTCAAACAGCAGGTGCTACATGGTTTGCTGCATGAAAAAAAGAATGCCAATGTTCATCATTTAAACCTATTCTATTGTACATCAGTGGTCAAGCTGGTACAGGAAAAAGTTTCTTAATTAAAGTTTTGACCAGTTATCTACACAAAACTACAGAATCACATTTCTCTTGTGTTGTAACAGCTCAAGCTAGATTAGCAGCACACAATATTAAAGGTATTAATTTACATTGATTACTTATGCTTCCAGTTGAACATAATACACTACAATATCAGAAGCTATCTGGAGAACCTTGCTATGAAGTCTCAAGAGTACTGGAGAAACTGAAACTTTTAATCATTGATGAGGTGAGCATGGTCTCAAACTTAATGCTTGCCTTGGTGCACTTGCGTATGCAACAGATTTTAAAAACAGTTTTGATGTTCTGTTTGGAGGAAAACATTTATTTGTATTTGGAGACCTATTACAACTTACTCCCATTAAAGGAGAACCTGTTTTTAAAACACTTGTCCATGATGACACAAGGAAATCTTTGGGAAGTATTGGGAATGTAAATATTTGGTTAAACTTTGAATATAAAGCACTTGCTAAGAATATGTGACAAGCAGATGATGTAGAGTATGGAAATATTTTTAAAGGTATAAGAATCGGTATGTAGACGCAACATGGTAAAGAAGCTTTAGAAATTCGGCTATTGAGGAACATGGATACATCTGAAAAAACGACAGCAGAAGTAATTTTCAATATGCTTGTCGAAAAGAAGGCTATAGTTTGCCTAATTCCTGCACTGCAACAGTGTTCTACATTTAATGAACAAGGTCTGAAACCGGAAAAACAACAGATTCATGAAATTCAAGCTCTTGACAAAATTGAACATCAAGGAGTAACAATTCTTCTTAATGAGAAACTACAGACTAAATTGGATTCCTTGGAAAAGTCTGTGTCTCAAACTCCAGGATTAGAAAAGAGTTTACGTGTGTGAAAAACTGCTAAGTAATTTTTCAGTGTAATTTGAATGTAGGGGAAATATTAGTAAATGGAACAATGGGAAAAGTGGTTGATTTTGTTATGATTATAACATTTGACCAGATTTATTAGGTAAGACAGATTGGGTGTTGTGAAGTAGGTTTTTGCTTGTGAAAGACTTGTATGTTCATAGACAACAGTTCCCTCTGTCTCTAGCATATGCAGTAACTATTCATAAATTTCAAGGTTTAAATATAGACACAGCTTTTGTAAATATTAGAAGTACGGTGTTCAAAGAGGGAATGGCATAAGTTGAATTGTATCGAGTAGGAATATTGGCTGGTTTGTATTTGATACAATTTGATGAAAAAAAGATTAATGCTGATGCAAATTGTGTGTTATAATTGTTTAAGAAGACTTTAAGCTCCTCATTTAAGCAAATATCCAATATATGAGAAACGTATACTATGTCCAATACGGAAACACATCAAACAATCAAGTGAGGGTGAAAATTAGAAAACAATTGAAGAGAAAGTTGAAGGTGTAAAGAAAAAAAATGGAAAGTGATAATGAGATTGTAAGATACCAGTTGGAAAATAGTTCAGGTATCAACTGTTATGCTAATGTGAGTCTGAATGTTGTGTTTCATTTACCACATCTTTATCATGAAATCATGGAAAATCTTTGAAAAAGATTCTGTTCTGCTCCTCATCATTTATTTCAAAAGTTGGTAACTGATTAAAGTAAAATACATGAATATGTCTCTTTACTGTGAAAACGCTACAATGCATTTTATTACAATGCAGTCGTTACAACGACCGCGTTGTTTCAACGCAAACCATTACATCGCAAGTCGTTACAATGAGGTATTCCTATAACAGATTTATTCACCAAACACGCAGATCTGTGACCAGTGCGCAATACCGTTGTGTCCATAAATTTCTGTCTAAGACACTTCAAAACAAATGTATAACATCTGTAATACTAATTTTTTACGGTCAGTAATAAACCTCTACCTGAAAAATGTATATTGTTTAGTTCTAAGTATGTATTTTATAATTACATTCGTATAACAGAATTGCGTACCCAGCATGTAGGTTAACAATTAATGTGCAACCTTTTTTTTAAATAAATAAATATATATATAAAGAAGATATTTATCATAATGACACAACAATATATGTTTTATACTATTAAAAGTAATCTTACAAAACTTAATTTAGCAAAAAACTGTAATAAAAAAACCCAAAATATTAAATACTCATTTTCTTTTTCTATTAATAATTCTTTTATATGATATCATACTCTACAAAATTATGAACAGTAGATCAATATTTCAATTTACTAAAAATGGTCATCATTCAAATAAATAACACTATAAATCTTTAATCAGCTATGTTATATATATTTTAAAGAAAAGATTACATTTTTTTTAAAGTATTGAATAAGCCACAGAAAATTATATTAAAAAATGCAAAAAAATTGTTACAAACATCTTTTATTAAATAAAACTGTTAAAAAAACCTTGGAAATTCACTGAAATAAACCTAAGGTTTCAGGGACGTTCTAGTTAGAAATTAGTATTTAATAAACCTTAGAAATTAACAGACAATACCACAGGTTTTAGGGATGTTATAGTTAGAAATGAGCATTTAAACAACCTTAGATATTCACTGAAAAAAACCACAGGTTTCAGGAATGTTATAGTTAGGTTGACATTTCACTCATACAAAACCAGAGAAATTCAGCTGTTATAGTTAACTGAGCTAACTATAACTTGAACCTCCGCAATGCACTGCTTTTGACCTCACATATTACATCACTCATGACATGGCCAGTAACATCACTCATGACATCAGTGGTGTTTTTTTTATGCATGTCCTTCAAGGGAGGTGCAGACATTTAAAGGGGTGGAATAAGTGGTCATTTGCTAACAAATGTAGCTCAGTTTGATGAATCTGCACAACTTTGCCCTCAATGGATACATTTGACCTTCTAAACATCTTTTAAAGATAAGTGGGGGCAATAATAGTTTAATTCATAAAAACTTTTCACTGTTTGAAGAATCAGCCTTAAATGGCCCTGCAACCAATCCCTATTGTGTACAGCCAAAGCATGTAGGGCACAGGGCCTGGCCAAAGGACAAGCACAGAGAAGAATGGGTGGAAGGCAGGTGAGTGTGGTACTTCCTTCTTAAATGATGTCTACTGAAATAAATCACAGTTAAAGGTCAGTTATGATTAAGATAATGCAAAACCCTGAAATTTGTCAGTTACGGTGTGCAATGTCTACAAAGAACAAAACCTGGTGGAACCTCCATCATGCACAGCGAAAGGGTATGTACAGTGGCGATAGGCGGCCTGCAGAGGGTTAGGCAATATCCCATGGCCAACCCCTGCTATCCGTGGCCTTTAGCAATGGGCTTTAGAGTTGACTGCCACAATGGTTTGAGCAGAGAGCCTGACTAAAGGCCAGGACCTGCTGCAATGCCCATACTGCACATTGCCAAAAGATGTTTGCAAAGGTGATTGGCCACAGACTGCAGTCAGAATATGAGGCCTGCCTTAGGTAAGACCCTGCAACTAACCCCTGTGCATGGCTGAAGACCACATGTTGCTGGGGTTGAGAAATTGGTATTTTAATTAAAAAAGTAGAAATTCACTAACTGCAATCTCCACAGACCAACTGCCAATCCTCACAGGTGTGTACCAAAATATAATTGCCAGACTATTTTGTCACATAAATATTATTTCCTGGATATCATTTACAACAATTATTCACATTTGGAGTTAATAATAGAAAATCTACACCGAATGGAGGTTATTTTTGTAACATGTCACACAATGTATTTAAACTAGTCCTTCAAATATCAGCTCAAGGCAGGTGAAATCTCCTGAGTAGGTCATTAGCACATTGGGTGCCATACCATGTAAAGTAAGCACAGGAAGCACTAAGTTGAGACAGCCAATGCCACAGTTTTGGGCTGACTGGTGTCTTAGTTGAAGAGGTGGAGTAATGCTATTTTACCATCTTAAACAGTGTTAAATGATTGTTTCTCAGGGTAACTTTCAAGACATGTGCGGCTGCTGTCTGGAAATGTAGCAGCAGTTATTGACAAATCTAAACTAAACAGCACAGCATAATATATTAGCATATTCAAAGCAACATAAAACAGTTAAAATGTAAAAGGGCATTTCACAATAAAATTGTGTAAACAGAATGCAACATACCAGCAGTACAAAGCTAAGCCTGGGCAAAGCACTACGCTATGCTCGCGTAGTTTGCGAAGTTTGCGCTACTTCGCACTACGCGAATTGCACGTAGCACAGTGCAAACACGCGTAGCGTAGCATAGTGCAGCGGTAATTTTTTGCTTGCTCGCGGTCCTCAATGTCAAGTTGGCGACCGCGAGCAAGCAAAATGACATCCTGGCAAGACTTTTTCCTTGTTCGCGATCAGCAACATCAAGTTACCGATCGCGAGCGTGGAAAATAAGCCTCCCGGCGAGATTCTCAACGCGGGGAGGTCAGTTTGCTCATTGCGAGTGGTCGCGTATGCTCGCGACCGCTCGCGATGAGAAACTACCAGTCCACGTTGAGAAAGCTGCCGCTTGAGTAAAAATCTACTCGAGCGGCAGAAAACTACAGCTCGCACTATGCAAGATGCCGTTTTCAATGATTGCACAGTGCCGGATGCTTGTCCGCACTGTGCAATCATTGAAAACGGCATCTTGCACAGTGCGAACAGGTTACTACGCAGTTCGCGGAGTGCTACGCGTAGCTCGCGGAGTGCGAAGTACACTTTGCGTAGCTACGTGTAGTGCTACTTCGTGAACTACGCCCAGGGTTAAAACAACAAAATCACATTGCAACAATATAGCAAAAAAGCACAGAAGCAAATAAAACACCAGAACACATCACTGCCAGAACTAGATGCCACATAACAAACATGCACAAACGTTCTGTCACACATTACCACTTCCAAAATATGTTTATTATAATATGGTGGTAAAAGGTGTTTGAAGCAAGCACTGCCCTAAATTACCACCAAATGTTTTGTGATCCAGTCCTGGTCTTGGAGGGCAAGGTCACTGCAATGTTACCCTAGAGGAGAGTAACTGTAGGAATGGGAGCAGGGAGTGCTACCAATTCAGTTATGCTCAGCGTCTATGCAGTCTGTGCGAGTCCTGAGCCCTCCCAAAATTTGGTATTTCAGTAAGTCCTTCAGTGACATGTCACTTTTGAGCTGTGTCTTGCAGCTGTTTGATTTTCTGGATGTGTGGGTATGTTTACACGCTCACACAAAATTGTACATGTATGGATTGTCATTTTTTAATTTTGAACAGACACTGTGTCGTGGTTCCTCTGGCATGATTTTTTATATTTTATTTTCATGGTGTTACTTTCACATTGTTGTGCGTGTCCATTCAATGTCTTTATTATAGAAGTTTGTTCACTGTATTGGTTTGATCCAGGCTCATAAGGTCGTGTTTGTGCGTAAACACCTATATGGAGTCAGAGGTGTGTGGGTATAATATTTTGCAATGTATTCTAATGAATTCAAATTGCCATTGAGTTTGTGGGTGTATTGGTGTACTGTCTTACCCAAACCCTTGTTTATTGATTTTCCCGTACATGCAAGCAGAGATGTTTTAAGGCATGGGCAAAGTGGAGAATTACCCAGGGTTCCCACCTTCCAAGGGGCCCCTGGAAACATAATTTTCTATTTATATGACCTTTGTCTATCTAAACCTCTCTCTCTCCCTCCCTATCTACCTCCACCTCTTCACTCAGGATCCCAGGCAAGACATATTTTAACTGTTTTGTGTGACCCTGCTAAATTATATATATAATTTAGTATTGTTTGACATTTTGTAGGCTGGCATTAGTATGAAATGGGTAATATAACCAAAATGTATTTCATTCAGGGACTCCAAAATATGTCTAGCCTGCAGCCCACCGAAATCCTTAAGGTGGCACTGTGTTTTATAACTACTTTATTGAGTTTTGCGGCAGCATAACATGTCATAAAATCACATCAATCATTACATCACGATCTCTAACATGTAAAGACTTTAAGTCCATTTTCATAATGCATACAAATCTTTTTTTTAAGGATAGAGTAAACATTTGGTGAGGTTCATCTTCTTTATGCTCAGTTGAACATCTAAGTCCTTGTTTTGTGATTCAAAGTAACATAACATACCATATATTTTTAAAGCGCACATTCATTCTGAGGGGTATCATGGTTCCGAATTACAGATTCCACTTTTACTATTACCCAAGTCAATGGTACTTGAGTCACCAGGATTACAACATTTGACCTTTATTTGAAGCACAGATCCCTGGGTGGGTGCATTAGTCCACTAAGCCAACAGATCTGGCCTATGAACTGTAGTGATTAATTTGTTACACTAAAACTGCCTTTGCTACTGAATGCTGGTGTTGCTAAATACAAAATTGTGCTAGTCTTGATTCCACCACAGTTCTCTTTATTCCATCACCATACACTGTCTGCCTCATTATCTTACTCTTGCACGTTTCTTTTTATCATTGGCTTCACCGTTGTTACTTTTTCCCCTACTTTTCTCTTCCTCCTTTCTATCATCTATGCCTTTTTAGGACTTGCCTACGACAGCACATGTGCTATCTATTGCAAGACATATTGTTTCATTGTGGTTTTCATTTACTATCCTCTTATTCATTAGCTGTGTGGGTTTTCTCCCTCTTCCTGTATGTGTCCCTCCCCTGGATCATGGATGCATTACTGTGCCCTTCCACTGCTCCCTTTTTGGCCCCTACTTTTTTATTGTTTAAGCACTCTGCAAGAATGCATATCTTTTCTTGCTATCTCCCTCCCGTGCTTCTCTTCCACCCACTGCTGTGATCTGTATTACTCTCTCTCATCCATGTGCTTTTCCCCACTCCACCAGCACTGTCTTCTCATCTGCGTGCTTTGTCTCTCGTAGCTCCAGGTTGTTGTCTTTCACCTTTGATCACTCCAATCTGCCCTCTGTGTTGCTTCCCGCACCCACACCTCTGTGTTGGTTCCACCCCTCATCCCCCATGTTGCTTTCACCCCCACACCCCTTTTAAATCTGACCCCCATGTTGCTTCAGCTGGCAGCTTTAAAATCCTGCCTCATGTTGCTTCTCCATCTATTGGCTTCAAAAACATGTATTTGTGCAGAATCAATCATTTAACACTATTTAAGATGGTGAAATAGCAGTTAAGTTACCTATTCATCTCTGATCTGCAACCAACAAGTAACAAAACATGACTGCATTCTTTTGTAAGCTCACAACTACAAAATGACACAGCCAGCTGCATCAAAACTTTTAGTTTTTTATTCTTTAACCATGAAGCATGGTATCAGGGATGCTGTGCTGTATGCATAAAACTAGTAGCAAAGCCAATAGGTTTCAAAGGCGAGAACAAATGCATTCACGTTTTTTTCTTTTTAGTTACCTATTAAACTCTAAACGGCAACTAAATAGAAAAAAAGTAGCTGCATTCTTTTGTAGACTTGCATCTACAAAATGACAGGGGCAGCTGCATCAAAAGATTTTTTAATTTTTTATTCTTTAGCTATGAAGCATAGCAACAGAGATGCTGTGCCGCTTGCATTAACCCAATATCAATGCAATAGGTTTCAAATGTGAGACCAATTGGCTTTGCCAATCCTTGTTCTCTTTTGCTCTGGGTCAAAATCTGTTGATAAAAAATTAGAAATGGTCTCTAAAAATGAGTGTTGGTGCCCACCACCTGTAGCCACAAGCCCAAATCACAACAATAAGGTGACTGATGGAATACTTGAATTAATCTTAGTTGCTGGTAATGGCCCGGTCAGCGTTCCAGTCAATTGTTTTTCGCCCACCATGTCACTCTAGAAAAAAACCCGCCTTATGCAAACCAGTTCTGACCCTGCTCCTCATGGGAACGGTTCATTCCAAGCAAGGCATCCTGTGATTAACGTACCCCATGGTATCAGTAATTATTGGTGTAGGACTACCATTGCAGTTCTCCTGCACAATTTATTAAATGGCTCGTATTGTAGAGAAACCTATGGAGTGAATACAACTAAATGGGAAGGTCAGCTCTTTTTTAAATTTTTTTACAACAGATGTGCATTACGCAAATCAAACTACATAACAGAGACATTCAGCTTGCAGATAATTTCTGCAAATATGCAGATCCTTGTCTTTAAATGGAATTTGCATTGGAAGATAAATATTGTGTGTCAAAGACTAAATTCCAGAATATTCTTTTGGATAACACTTTTGAAAACTAACAAAACACAGATACATCAGCAGATCAAGCATTACACAGACAGTGGCACCATCACTGCATGTTGAAAACAAGTTTAACAAGATATATTGTTTTGAGGTATCAAAGGAGAATAAGAAATATACTGGGCTTGAAACTTCCACATCCTTACCCAAAACAGAAAACATTTTTACTTAAATTAAGCTATCAGACGGCTTGCCAATACACAAAATCAGTTGCCAGGTACATAAATAATCGTTCACTTTACCTACTGGCACATAGGATTTAATTAGCCCACAGAGTTCACTTGCAGCTTTAATTTCTATCCAGAAAGTTTTCCTAAAGTATTGCAACTAGAGGGCTCATTTTTAGAGTCTCTGTAATTCAATGTAAGGTGGAAACGGATTTCTAAACCCAAATCAAAGTTGGGACTTGGGCACAAATGTTGCAATTAAAATGGTGACACATATTTAGCCACAGTAAAGCTGGTGAAATTATGCTAGGGAAAACCGTCAAGAGACTAAGTTTTGCATATCGCAATCAAGGCATAATGTACGGTAACCAGTGCTTAATTTGAGCCGTTGGTTTCCGGTTTCCAGCATCGGCACTTAATTGTCATGAACGGCACTTCTGACAGACTGCCACATGGCGGCGCGGTTTGTCTAATTTAAAGAAGAGAACAACAGCAGTTGTTTATGAATTCAGTATACATTAAAAATGACTAATACTTGTCACCAGAGCCATTCTTCTGTTCTTAAAGTGCCTGAAATAGTCAGAACTGCCACACTTGTAGTAGCGTGATGGTTAGTAGTTATGTTGTTGCTGTAATTGGCAGTGCTGACAGTGGCAATGGGTTGTGCATGTGGAAGTGGCCTCCTGACGAGGGCCCTGACAGCTATAATTTTACAAATTAAGTACTGACTGTAACACCATCCTCAGTGGTGTAACACAGGCCCCCGAAGCCCACGTGGTGCAGGGGCCCCCCAAGTTCCAGGGGCCCACTCAGCACACTACCCTGCCCAGAGAGCTCCGTTAATAGGTCTGGAGGGGGCCCCTCCAGGTACCTTGCAGGGGGGCCCCCTCAAGTTTCGTTTTTCAAGTGACCATCCTATCCCCTATTTAACCAGAAGAATTTCAGTATAGCGAGGTAATAACGCGAAAGGGACAAACCTCACTGGGTAGTAGTAATGTTGTGTTTAATGATATTTGTTGAGCGCAATATTATCACAAAGCACTCTCTTGGCGCTGATATAGAGAGGCTTTTAAAGTGAATTCCTGCCAAATGACAAGCAAGAGCATCAGATGTTTACATCTGGCAAAACAAATGTATTAAGTCTGCAATTGAACAAACCCAGACTTTCTGTTTCTTGAATATTGAGCTGGTATTCCACAGCTTTGCCACACTTATGGAAAATATAAACAAGAAAAACAGGAGCAAGCCCGTTACCCCAGTTGAGACCGGGTAAATGTAGTAACAAAAACAATGTCTCAACAGGGAAAATAAGTCAGGGGACCAATAAATACACAATTTAATCGAAAGACCAAGGAGGGACAAGAGAGACCAAAGGAATGAAAAAATGACAAATTTTATGATTAAATACACAATTGGTATATACAATTTAGAGTAACCATAACGAACATATGTGCACTGACAGTGAAGTGAACAAGTGAACGACGCAGTGACATAAAATACCTGTGTACGGGGTTAATTAATTCATATGACGCTGTGAATTAATTAACCCCGTACACAGGTATTTTTAAATACTTTGATAACCATAGTCCTGATGATGACCTCAACGCAAGGAGGTTGAAACGTCGTCGACTGGACAGCATTATTTGCGGCTAGTTAAAGGGCCTTTTGTGACTTAAAGATAATTTTCAAACTGTTCATTGTATATATTCTTCCTCGACCCTGAATTTATTCGAATTACTTTGCCGCACCATGTTGTCATTGTAACACTTATGTCACTGCGTCGTTCACTTGTTCACTTCACTGTCAGTGCACATATGTTCGTTATGGTTACTCTAAATTGTATATACCAATTGTGTATTTAATCATAAAATTTGTCATTTTTTCATTCCTTTGGTCTCTCTTGTCCCTCCTTGGTCTTTCAATTAAATTGTGTATTTATTGGTCCCCTGACTTATTTTCCCTGTTGAGACATTGTTTGTGTTACTACACTTATGGAAAAGGCATGATCCCCCCTCACCCTTAGGAAAGGTAAAGCAGGACCCCTAGACCGCAAGGAATTGTGTACCTGGTAACAGGGACTTAAACTTAGTACATTCTTTCCTAGAGACGATTAAGATTTTATAGGAATATGTAACACCGTCATGCTAGTGGAAATTGCAACATCTTATGCAATAAGTAATCATAAATTCAAAGTCTTACTTTAGGACTAGTAGGTGATAAAAGCCAGAGACAACCTGATGTGACACTTTATTAGTCCTAGTGAGAGCTTAGTCAATTATTATTCCCAGACTATACATTTCTCAATGGACCTGGAGAGACACACAAGGAGGAAGGTATATCTCCTCTGGCAGCTGGTGGCGATGGATACAGCCAACATAATATCAGTCTTGGTACGATTTACATTTTTGTGGTTGACACACATTCATCAATTTATTCCTAAAAGATAGAACCCAAAGGCCTGATTCTCCTGCTGAGTCGATGAAGAGAGTTTCAAAGTAAACTGCAATTGTTTGCAGTTATACATGGCTTCCGTAGGAAGCCTCTAACTTTAATTCCATATTTTAAGTCTAGTAACTCCCTGCTATGCCATAGCAACAGTTGATAATAAAATGCGTTACCCATTGTTGCTACACCATAAAGGCCTTCCAGGCCAGGCTGACAGGGCTCTTTGAGAGCCTGTCAGTGAAGTGCTACTTGTCTGCTTTGACTGAAAACAGAAAGCTCAACAATAGGAGTTGTATGGAAGGCAGGGAATGTGGTGGGGGTTGAATGAGGATGGCAGGTAAGGTATTTTATTCATATTTGGGTCAAGGAGGAAAGCCATGTTACGTATGGCTACCTATTACTCCTCTGCCGCTGCGTATCAGACAATACGACTGCATTGCACAGTAAAACTTGGTAAAACTAGGCATTATAAGTAAGGGTCAATGCGTTGTAATGGGCGTGGGATAAAGCCCTTCATTGTAAAGTCTGATATTTATCAAATACTAGCAGTTGACTTTTCTGCCCTTGCACTCCCTAGTACAAATTGATTGAAGAAGATGGTGGTTTCCCAAAGAGGTTCTGCCATTGATACAACCAGTACTTAGGTTAGTAATTCAATATAATGCCATTGGTGGTAGAGCCTTCGTTAGGTTGGCTCCTTTACACCATCCCGCACATTTTTCCAGTCTGGTGCTCTGATTGCCATAGTGGTAGTCTGAACTGGATAACATTTATGAAGTTCTCGATACCCTGGGACAAATATGTAGTATGTTTAAAACATTAGTGTTTTTTCATGAATGAAGGATACTTAGTGTTGGGTTAGTCTTATGGGAAAAGGACTGATAGGTCTGCCATGCCAACACAATGGGAAACTATAAATATGGTGAGACCACATTAGTCAATTAATAATGCTTACTCCTCATGCTTCTGTAGCTCTGGTCTTATTTTCTGTAGCCGATAAGGATGGTGCACAGCACCTTCACCTGTGTCAGTTATGTAACTGGTAACACATAAGAGGATGCGTTGACTGGTTAAATGTGATCCTTTGTCTGCTTTTGTTAATCTGTCTACCTGTGTGATTCTTAACCCTTTCCATCTTATATACATCTTTATACAACAATCAACATAGCCAGCTGTACACACTCACCTATCATATTAAAACTTAAAATGTTCTGGCTCATATAACGCATTACAAAGTGGTTGGAATGTTGCCAAGAACTTCTGATTTGGACATGCAAATTATATTTAGGATGAAGTGAGGTAAAGATATATACCCATGATCATATATTTGGTGGAGAGAAATTTGGGAATGCCTACAAACTGAGGTGCTTGTTGGAGGTCATAAACTCACTAGACTAACCACTTCTGCATGCAGTCCTGGCCTACAATTACACAGAGTATTCGTTTGTGAATTACTAGCAAGAGTAAATCCAGGCATTCTTGGCCATATTCTCAAATTTGAACTGTAAATAACTTTGAAAATCAGGTTCACATATACAGCGAAGGAGAAGACTCATCTTCAAGGTAAAAGGATATTGACTCCTAGCTGAAAATAGTACTGTGCCAGTTGGTCTCACCTTTCGCCGAGCATCATTAGTTTGTGAATAGTTTTGTATGTAATGAGATGGTAACTTTGTGAACCGAGTAAGTAATATTATAAGTATGGTTTTAATGAATTACAATAGGAAAAGACATCTGGTAGAAGGTAAAAGTGCTAAATAGTCACATATGAACTGTGTAAGATGGACACAATGTTTAATATGGTCTGCCTGAAACATAGAGCAATTGTTCAAAAATATGAAAGGTTTGCAAACAAACTTACAGAGACAAGCCAGCCCACACATTGGGACATCTTTCAGTACAATATAAAAAGTCAGATGGATAAAATGAGAAAACATTCATACAGGAGACTACATTCGCTTTGCTTGACAAGGTTCTGTTTGACCAAATTGTGGCAGTTAGCTATTTTAAAATCAGGACTAGGCTAATACCAGATCAAAAAAAGACTACACATCAGAGCCTCCTCCTCCCTTCCTAAATTCCATGAGAAATTGAAAACCTGACTTTTCGATTAAACCCCTGATCCTAGGCTTGGGCTTGACACACCTGCTTGGTGCCAGGATACCCTCACAGGTGCTAGTGTGCTCCACAAATACATATAACATAACATCGCTTAACAGTTCAGACTTACCTTTATAAAATTAGCACAGAGATTTGGACTGTCCCAACATGAAATATATTTATGAAGCAGAGATATGAGCATAACATTGTAAATATCCAATTAAAGTTTTGAGAATAAACTTCTAAAATCGACCTAAAAATATTTTTAAAACAAAATAAAACCAAGGATGACAACATTTCAAGATATTTAGACTATGTGTTTAATCACTATACATTGCTAAACTAATGCAAAATCTTCACATGATTTCAGCATGAGATTAATGAATAACCTGCTGCTGTAAATCCTTAACATTTTGGGGATTTGAAGTGATCCAAGCCCTGCAGACCTGCTGGCAATAAGTTGATAATCCTTTGCTCCATTCGCCATTAAGAAGGGTTGTGTAAAAGTAACTATTATGTCATCCCTGTATAATACCACATTAATAGGAAAATCAATATGTCTCGTTTATTTGAATTCCTAGGCCTACAAAGTGGAACAAAAACTCTATAAATAAAGAACTAATGTTGGGATAGGTGATCACTACTGTTTCTGAAGTGATCTGGTGTTGTCTATGTCTTTAAGTTATCTGCAGTGTTGTCACACGAGCCATGGAATTGTTTGTTTATGGTTCCATGTAGCATGAATGGCAGTTGCAGGGGATTAGACTAGTGAGGAGGACTGTTTTGTTGGCGGTGTTCTCTTGAATGAGTGAGATCAGCAATGACGCGAGTGGCAAGGGCATTGGTGCTGTGCTGTCTTAAGAGACAAAAGAAAATGGTGAAGTGGCTGTTGCGTATGCTCCTACGAATTCACACCTTCAGAAATGAAGTACTCCATCATTGAGATGGAGACCCTAGCATGTGCATGGGGACTGGAGCATTTCTGGTCTTTTGTGGGGTGTAGGGAATGTTTGCTGCACAGTGACCAGAATCCTTAACACTGCTCACTAAGGAGGGTACACTTAAGAAATCTGCGCATATATACATATACCTATCTTCAAGAACATTAAGTGAAGCAGAAAAAACTACCCTATGCTTAGGTTTAACCTTCTGCCCTACAGAACTTTTTAATTATACAAATACTAGAGTCGATATATTTAAGTTTGTACGAAAGTTGAAACTTAGGAAGTGGCACAATCTGTACAACAAGAAAAACAACGATGATATTCAAATAGACTCAAATGTACCAAGGTTAACAGTAGGTGACTTGGAAACATTACAAACAGTCTATGATTTGGGAGAGGTGACTACTATAAGAGAGTCACAAGTGGATCCACAAGAACATAATGACATCCCTATGGACAGGGCAGCATGTACCCCATTTAGACCCAAATCAGTCTTCCTGCCAGCAATGCCCCACGACGTGATTGATACTTTTCATGACGTTGTGACCAGAGAACTGGTCAAACACAAACACAAACAAACGAGAAGCAATTATGCATGTTCTAATCTATCTAAAGTACAACGTGATTTCATTGTTTCTTTAGCAGAGGATAGAAATTTAATCATCAGGCCCTCTGATAAAGGAGGTAATATTGTATTATGGGGAAGAGAAATGTACATTGATGAGGCAACTAAACAGTTAGATGATACAACTTTCTACTGTAAAAGTAATACCAGGGAATGCAATCTAAGTATAACTGATACATGGGAAAAATTAACAAATTGGCAAATGGCAGGTTTAATCACATGGCATGAATACTGCTACCTAAAGAAAGATTATCCCAAATTGCCCATATTATATCTGTTACCAAAAATACACAAAAAACCCACTACACCATCAGGGAGACCTATTGTTTCTTCAATGGGAAGTATCAATGAAAATCTATCCAAATATTTTGACTATTTCCTGAGTGAATATGTTACATCTTTACCCTCATACATCAAGGATACAAAGGATTTCCTTAAGAACAAAATGGATAAAATTACATGGGAAGAGGGACTCATCCTCATTACGATGGATGTGAGTTCGCTTTATACCATAATAGATCATGATCAAGGGATGGAGGCATGTTTTCATTTTCTTAAACAGAGGGATATCGCATACCTGGAGCACAAGCACATGCTTGTAGAGATGATGAGGATTTGTCTCATGAATAATATCTTCCTGTTCAACAGCGACCTCTACAGGCAGGTGCGTGGCACCGCGATGGGTTCAAGCTTCGCGCCTAGTTTCGCGAATCTCTTTCTTGGGAAGTGGGAGGAGGAAATTCGCAGTGAGAGAAATCTCACAAGGCATTTCAATCAGGTTAAAGTATGGATTTGTTACATTGACGATCTTTTCGTTATATGGAAAGGATCAGAACGAGAGGCCATGACCTTTATCGAACAATTGAATAAGAATCCATACAATATCAAACTCACATCGACAATGAGTGATAACAGCATTGAGTTCCTCGACACCCAAGTAACTATATGTGAGGGGAAACTTACTACCAGTCTCCACAGAAAGTCAACTGCAGGAAACAGTCTTCTTCATGCCCTCAGTGCTCATCCTGAGGCACTCAAATGGAGTATACCCTATGGTGAGTTATTGAGGGCTAAAAGAAAGTGCAGCACCACAGAATTATTTGAGGTCGAGCAAGACAGGATGTTAACCAGATTTAAAGAAGGTGGTTATCCGGAATGGGTGTTAAGTAAAGCCATAAATAAAGTTAAAAACAATACCAGGGCTAACACTTTGGAGGACAAAAGTATCACTTCCTCTAAGGAAATTGAATCCAGAATGGTCACTACTTTCAATCGAGATTCGAAAAAAATTCGCAAAGTTTTGGCGGACAATTGGAATATATTAAAATCTGATCCAATCATTGGTCCAAAAATCAACGATAGGCCCCAAATTACCTACCGTAGAGGTAGAAACCTCAGAGATATCCTCATCAAAGGTGATATATCGGAAACCAGCAGTCGCAATGTCCACAATTTAAAAGGTTTTTTCCTATGTGGACACTGCAGAGCATGCAAATCTAGTCAGATGGTGAAAGATATAATGGTTCCAGGGAGAAGAAACTATATTCTAACACAGTTTCTTACATGTAGTACCAACTTTGCCATATATGTACTTGAATGCCCTTGCAAGTTACGGTATGTGGGCAGCACTGTCTGTATGGTTAAAAAACGGGTACAAGAACATCTTCGGGCTATCACCAATGGTGACTTAACACTATCCCATTGCCCGCCACTTCCAAGAAAAACACCAGTCCAATAATGCTCTATTGAAATTCTATGCCATTGAACAGGTAAATACAGGAAAGAGGGGTTGCAATAGAGAATTAGCGCTGAGAAAGAAAGAATCCAAATGGATCATTGAATTGGAAACCCGTTTCCCTGGGGGACACAATTTAGATGAAGAACTGGCAACCCCCATCTTCATGAAAATTGAGAATTGTAAATTGAAAGCAATATGTAAATTCGTAGTTCATCCATTGTTCTGTATTGTGTGTAAGATGAAAATGAAAATTTAGATCTACAAGTATATGTTTTTTAACAATGTTTTCAACTTGTTTTGTTACAGGGTAAAAGAAGGGACCCCTTATCCACAGGGTTCGAGATAGCTCATGGGTTCCTTATTTGCCCGGTTCACTATCAAGATAAGAGATTTTTTTCGTTATGGTGTTAGCACTTTTTCACTAAATTTCCATTATTATTATTTTTTCAAATTTCATTTTATAAATGTATATTGCAGTGATACATCAATGTGACCATATATTATGAATTTACAAATGTTTGAGACTACAAAAATAATGTTTCACATGTTTATGTTTAATTAAATAGTACAGGAAGGCACTAGTCCGCTTGCACTTGATTACATTCTTAGGAAGTCATGTATAAAAATACTTATTAGCACTAGACCATTTTTATTAGTTTAAACCAATTGTAAACTCTGTTACTTTCCAGCACTGTTCCGAAATATCAGGGTTTTATATCATCATTCGTGAAATATAGTTCACAAATGTTTAAATCGAAGGAATCTTTCTCAAACAAATGGTGCAGTATACGAATTCTGAAAATAGTATGAATCAAATATGAAGCTTCTCATGTACATGCTAACAGTAGTGCAATTACGGCAAAAGATATACAAATATCTCTTTGTATTTACCATTCCAAGATGGCGCTCGTTTGTTAGGTCGGTCTAATGTAAAAACTGCAAGTACATCATTTGTGTCTATGTATGGTTGACTTAAACATGTCTGATTCCCATTGTAACTATCGTTTGAGCAAGACACCATTGTGTGTTGAAACACGTTACGAAGGAATAAAAGCCTGGTGAAATTCATTCTCCTGAGTGCGCATTCTATTTCTTCTGGACTGGTGTACTTAATTCCGGCTTTTGGGTGCCTGCCGGCAATGCGCCACCCGACTATGGGATTAACCCCGGAAGGACCCTCAGAATACATGTTTATATATATTACCTACTGGCGGTCGCCAGTAGGTAGTTATAGTCAGGACCACGTTTCCATAGGAAATCCGCAACATTCTATTTTGAATAACTTTGGCGCCGGTTGACGAATCCTCGCGAATTTTTCAAAATAGGTGGGGCGCTACGCTCCGCTCCTACCCTGAAAGTCTCGGGGGGATTCGTCAAGCGGGGGCTGAGATAAAAGGGGGGTCCCAAAACGCGTTTTTCCCATGCATTTTTCCATAGGACCTTTAGACAGGGCTACAGCCCGAACGGCTGAACAGAATTACTAGAAATTTGGCAGAGAGGTAGTCCTCAGGTCAAGGAAGTGCCTTTTGTAGGTTTGGTGTAAATCTGTTCAGTAGATTCTGAGAAAATAGCCTTTAAATCAATATATATATCTGAGCCAGCTTACGGTGCGCTTACGGTACGCTTACCGTACGCGTACGGTGGCGTGCGCGAGCGTGATTCTGATTGGCTCTTAGATCTAAGTAAACATTCGAATCGGCCGAAACCAGGAAGCGGCGGCCGCCATTTTCTCTCTCGCACTGAGAGTGATTTTTAAAATATAAAGCCCAAAAACATGTAAAGGGGCTGTTTAGACAGCTCCCACACACATAGCCATGTTGAGGGAGTCCCCAAAGATCCCCCAAGGCCAAAAACGGAATGTTTATTTTTTCGGTAATATCGCCGATTACGCTTACCGTACGCGTACGGTTAAAAATTAAAAAAAAAAAAAATTATCCACACTCTCTCCACCCCGTGTGCAATTGGTGCCCGAAGGGCACCAATTGTGCATGGCTTATTACGCCTGAGATAAACTAAAATATTTTTTTAAAAAATAATTAAAAAACATAGGTTTCACACATGTTATAGTTAGCGGAAATTTTACTGATAAAAAACCAATGAAATTCCCCCGTTATAGTTAGTGCAGGCAACTATAACTCACGCGACCGCAATCTTCTGCTGATGACATATGTGTCTTTATGAAAAAAAAATATTTGTAATATATGTATAGCTAAAAATGTATGGAAGAAGACATGGGCAAATAAGTGTCTAAATACAGTATTAGCATCAGCAGAGGATTGCGGTCGCGTGAGTTATGGTTGCCTGCACTAACTATAACGGGGGAATTTCATTGGTTTTTTATCAGTAAAATTTCCGCTAACTATAACATGTGTGAAACCTATGGTTTTTTCAGTGAATATATATATATATATATATATTACCTACTGGCAGTCGCCAGTAGGTAGTTATAGTTAGGACCCTGTTTCCATAGGAAATCCGCAACATTCTATTTTGAATAACTTTGGCGCCGGTCGACGAATCCTCGCGAATATTTCAAAATAGGTGGGGCGCTACGCTCCGCTCCTACCCTGAAAGTCTCGGGGGGATTCGTCAAGCGGGGGCTGAGATAAAAGGGGGGTCCCAAAATGCGTTTTTCCCATGCATTTTTCCATAGGACCTTTAGACACAGCTACAGCCCGAACGGCTGAACAGAATTACTAGAAATTTGGCAGAGAGGTAGTCCTCAGGTCAAGGAAGTGCCTTTTGTAGGTTTGGTGTAAATCTGTTCAGTAGATTCTGAGAAAATAGCCTTTAAATCAATATATATATCTGAGCCAGCTTACGGTGCGCTTACGGTGCGCTTACCGTACGCGTACGGTGGCGTGCGCGAGCGCGATTCTGATTGGCTCTTAGATCTTAGTAAACATTCGAATCGGTCGAAACCAGGAAGCGGCGGCCGCCATTTCGTGTGTTTCACTCAGAAAAAAAAGAGTGATATCTTGAAAAGGGGGCAAGGAGGAGAGTTACAGACCCCCTAACATTTGTAAGGGGGTCAAAGAAGGACAGAAAAGTACAAAGAAAACATTTATTGATTTTAAAAAAAATCGCGGGGTACGCGTACGGTAAGCTCAACGTACGCGTACGGTAGAAAAAAAATAAAATAAAAGAAATGAAATGCAGATTTAAAAGTTTAGATATTAGGGGGCTCTAAAAAGAGCCGTTGTGTTTATGAAGTGATTTTTTAGTGGTACCTACAAGTAAGTACCGATGCAGAGTCTAAGGTTCAAGAGGAAGACTCTGTTCCCTTCATCATTGAAGTGCACACCATCTCCTCTATAAATGTCTTGCATGTCGTAACGCAAGTTGTTGTGGTAAATGGAACCCATACCATAGTCACGGAGGAAAGCAGAAACAGATTTGTTGACGTGCTTTCTTGCTTTGTCAATCTGCGGACAGAAATGATTGGACCAGTTCCATTTTTGCCTTTGGCATATGTTAGAAAACACAAAGGCAGTTTTAGGGAAAAGTGAAAACAGTTGTGCAAAGGTGTCCTTCATAAGCATTTCCAGACCTACCCCAGTCAAAGTGCCTAGGTCATTGCTACCACAGTGCACTATTATGAGGTCAGGGTGTTGGATTTGCATGAAGGATTTCACCAATGGCATCAATTGGTGCCACTTTAACCCTCTCTGACCAATCCATTTAATGTCTACATTTGGCAAAGCAAGGTCTCTCACCATATCTGTTTTCTCTGCATACTTTTCACTCCAGAAGACATAGCTGTGCCCTACAATCCACACTGTGAACATCTTCAAAGGAGAACTGGATGCACTCAGGAGGTGTAATTCAGTAGAATGGTAAAAAGAAATGGAAGACAGTTTGGAAATGGAGGCATACATATTTTTTTCATAAAAAAAAGAACTGATTGGCTGTTTCATACCATTCTAGAATAAAAACTAGGCTGTATGTGTAAATTAATAGAAGCATGTTTTGTATTGGTACAGAAAAATGTGTTACCAAAGAACAGTACTATGGATTTGCTGTTAGGTTTGAAAAGTCAAGCACTCTTGCTCTGTGGAATTGAAACATTGTTTGGTGAACTTCTGACCTAACTCCACACAGCAGTGTTCCATGAGCTGTTGCTATGGTAGCAGGCAGAAGTCAAGTTGGGGGAAGGGTACTAGGCAGAAGTCAAGTTGGGGGAAGGGTACTTTTGGAAAAGGGTTGGTTTTCAACCAATAGAAATGTGTGATTACATTTGAAAAAAAGGGGGAAGCACTGAGATTTGAAATTAACATGTATATGTGTGGAAAAAGAGAGGGAAAGTTTGCCATTATCTGGTTCTGCTGAGAGGAGAGAGGTGTAAAGAACAGAGATCCTGGCTCTGATAATCTGCTGTTTGAGTGCCACATTTCTTTCACAGCTAACTCATTTTAAAGGTGAGTTTAGAGTTTGAGAGGGGATGTATATGGTAAATTAAGAAATGAATAATAGAAATGGAATTCCTTTTGTTGAAGTTGTGTTTATTATTTTCTGTTTTGGGAGAAATTTAAATGTGAGGAACATGTAAAATAATATGGACTATGTTTTCACGATAAATTAAGGTGTACTGGTAAAAATAAAGAATACTTTAAGGGTTTGAGGTTGGACTCAGTAATGCAAATACATACAGCATCAGTAAGGCTGGTTGCCCTTGCTGGAGTGTAGGCAGTCACCCAGGTTACACATGGTGCTGGTCTGAAAAAGCAGTTTGGACATGTGCTTTTTTAAGAATCTGAAAAGTGGATTCAAAATGTGACAGACTGTAAAAGTGTTTATCACTTGCCAAAAAAAAGAGAAGTAAGTGTGCTTTCAAAATGGCAAAGAAATTTTGTTTTGTGACTAATGTGAAAACATGACTCTGTGTGCATATAGGTATTACAGGCAGAGATTTATTGCGTATTGCTCTGGTGATTTCACAGTTGCATTAGATGGAAAGGGGGAACCATTTTTTGGTGCAGAAGCAGACTCTTAGCACACACCCAGCTGCTTACCCTGTGGAATCATGCACAGTATTCACAAGCGAGTGGGGTTTGAGGTTTCAGTCAGTAATGCAAATACATTCAGCATCACTAAGGCTGGTTGCCCTTGCTGGAGTGTAGTCAGTCACCCAGGTTACACATGGTGCTGTCTGAAAAAGCAGTTTGGACATGTGCTTTTTTAAGAATCTGAAAAGTGGATTCAAAATGTGACAGACTGTAAAAGTGTTTATCACTTGCCAAAAAAAGAGTAGTAAGTGTGCTTTCAAAATGGCAAAGAAATTTCGTTTTGTGACTAATGTGAAAACATGACTCTGTGTGCAAATAGGAATTACAGGCAGAGATTTATTGCGTATTGCTCTGGTGATTTCACAGTTGCATTAGATGGAAAGGGGGAGCCATTTTTTGGTGCAGAAGCAGACTCTTAGCACACACCCAGCTGCTTACCCTGTGGAATCATGCACAGTATTCACAAGAGAGTGGGGTTTGAGGTTTCAGTCAGTAATGCAAATACATTCAGCATCACTAAGGCTGGTTGCCCTTGCTGGAGTGTAGTCAGTTACCCAGGTTACACATGGTGCTGGTCTGAAAAAGCAGTTTGGACATGTTCTTTTTTAAGAATCTGAAAAGTGGATTCAAAATGTGTCAGACTGTAAAAGTGTTTATCACTTGCCAAAAAAAAGAGTAGTAAGTGTGCTTTCAAAATGGCAAAGAAATTTCGTTTTGTGACTAATGTGAAAACATGACTCTGTGTGCAAATAGGAATTACAGGCAGAGATTTATTGCGTATTGCTCTGGTGATTTCACAGTTGCATTAGATGGAAAGGGGGAGCCATTTTTTGGTGCAGAAGCAGACTCTTAGCACACACCCAGCTGCTTACCCTGTGGAATCATGCACAGTATTCACAAGTGAGTGGGGTTTGAGGTTTCAGTCAGTAATGCAAATACATTCAGCATCAATAAGGCTGGTTGCCCTTGCTGGAGTGTAGTCAGTCACCCAGGTTACACATGGTGCTGGTCTGAAAAAGCAGTTTGGACATGTGCTTTTTTAAGAATCTGAAAAGTGGATTCAAAATGTGACATACTGTAAAAGTGTTTATCACTTGCCAAAAAAAAGAGTAGTAAGTGTGCTTTCAAAATGGCAAAGAAATTTCGTTTTGTGACTAATGTGAAAACATGACTCTGTGTGCATATAGGAATTACAGGCAGAGATTTATTGCGTATTGCTCTGGTGATTTCACAGTTGCATTAGATGGAAAGGGGGAGCCATTTTTTGGTGCAGAAGCAGACTCTTAGCACACACCCAGCTGCTTACCCTGTGGAA
This sequence comes from Triturus cristatus, assembly GCF_964204655.1. Lineage (NCBI taxonomy): Eukaryota > Metazoa > Chordata > Amphibia > Caudata > Salamandridae > Triturus > Triturus cristatus. The sequence continues at coordinate 439,055,663 of NC_140590.1, forward strand.
TCATGCACAGTATTCACAAGCGAGTGGGGTTTGAGGTTTCAGTCAGTAATGCAAATACATTCAGCATCACTAAGGCTGGTTGCCCTTGCTGGAGTGTAGTCAGTTACCCAGGTTACACATGGTGCTGGTCTGAAAAAGCAGTTTGGACATGTGCTTTTTTAAGAATCTAAAAAGTGGATTCATAATGTGTCAGTCTGTAAAAGTGTTTATCACTTGCCAAAAAAAAGAGTAGTAAGTGTGCTTTCAAATTGGCAAAGAAATTTCGTTTTGTGACTAATATGAAAACATGACTCTGTGTGCATATAGGAATTACAGGCAGAGATTTATTGCGTATTGCTCTGGTGATTTCACAGTTGCATTAGATGGAAAGGGGGAGCCATTTTTTTGTGCAGAAGCAGACTCTTAGCACACACCCAGCTGCTTACCCTGTGGAATCATGCACAGTATTCACAAGCGAGTGGGGTTTTAGGTTTCAGTCAGTAATGCAAATACATTCAGCATCACTAAGGCTGGTTGCCCTTGCTGGAGTGTAGTCAGTCACCCAGGTTACACATGGTGCTGGTCTGAAAAAGCAGTTTGGACATGTGCTTTTTTAAGAATCTAAAAAGTGGATTCAAAATGTGTCAGACTGTAAAAGTGTTTATCACTTGCCAAAAAAAAGAGTAGTAAGTGTGCTTTCAAATTGGCAAAGAAATTTCGTTTTGTGACTAATATGAAAACATGACTCTGTGTGCAAATAGGAATTACAGGCAGAGATTTATTGCGTATTGCTCTGGTGATTTTACATTTGCATTAGATGGAAAGGGGGAGCCATTTTTTGGTGCAGAAGCAGACTCTTAGCACACACCCAGCTGCTTACCCTGTGGAATCATGCACAGTATTCACAAGCGAGTGGGGTTTGAGGTTTCAGTCAGTAATGGAAATACATTCAGCATCACTAAGGCTGGTTGCCCTTGCCGGAGTGTAGCCAGTCACCCAGGTTACACATGGTGCTGGTCTGAAAAAGCTGTTTGGACATGTGCTTTTATCAGAATCTGAAAAGTGGATTCATAATGTGTCAGTCTGTAAAAGTACTTTTCACTTGCCTAAAAAGTAGTAGAAAGTATGCTTTGCAATTGGCAAAGAAATTTCGTTTTCTGCCTAATTTCAAAGCATGACTTTGTGTGCACACAGGAATTATTTTTAGAAATTTAATTTGTGAAGGTTTTATTGTGATTTTCATTTATAGGAAAGGGGTTTATAGTATTTTAAGATGTCTAAAGAACATAAAAAATGTAGTAATATTTTTAAATATAATAAAGGAATTTTTTTTTAGTTTTTTTCAGGTATTGCTGAAGAGCAGTGAACAAAATTGAAGATGCCTACAAAATCCAGAGTAAAGACAGACCACAAAAAAACCTATATTTGAAGACAACTGGAGGACCTAAGTTAGTTGGAGATGCTCATGTTGGGAAAAAGAAAAAATCTTCTGGTAAGCAAACAAAAGATTTTTTAAAGAACATATTCAAAAAAAGGAAAAATGTACAAAATGTCTGTACTGGAAAGAATGTTTTCAATAGAAAAGGAGAGGAAAAAATTGAGCATTTAGTTAATGCAAATATACCTTCTGCAACTAAAAAGATTAACTTAAACAGAAAAACAGCGTTTAAAGAGATACGTAGAAAAATGTTTCAGAGAAGAGTTATGTCCAATTTGATAAAGGATGTGAAGAAATATAAGCAAAAGGCTAAGTTTTATAAGAGAAAAAAAGAAATTGAAGCCATTGCAGCAAAGGCATTAGAATTAAAAAGGAAACTATTCATTTTAATTTTGAATAGGATGCGTACATTAGATAAAATGGTTAATGTACTGAAATCACAAAGCAAAAGGAAAAGAGTAGTGAACAGAACAAACTTTTGAAAAGTGTTTTTAGGAAAATTGATGCATAGTTCAAGTAGTGAACCTTTTTTTAATGAAGAGAGCTATTTTCAAAGTAATAGTTTGCTGCATGCAGTTGACACCAGAGGTCGTGCTTACGAAGTGAAAAATGGTTGCATAATGGAGAAGGAGATAATGGTTCCAAGAGATGAGGTACAAGTGATGGCGGATGAGGCTATGGGGAGACGTCCTAAAGCCCCAGTGTACACTTGGAATTGTAGTAGTATTTGCACTGTGCGTCAGGAATCTATTGATAAATTTTGTGAGTTTCTAAGAGAATATAGTAAAAAAAGTGTAAAACAGAAGATTAAGGTGCTTCAAAGTCTAGATCCATGCAGAGTGAGAGAGAATACTGGTTTGCAGGGTCATTCTCTGGCTTGTCTATCTAGAAAAGTGTGTATTAGTGTTTTCCATCATTTTAGAATGCTGGCTGTTCATCATACTGAAATGAGAAAGTTTGTGAGACGGTTGTATTTTGCTAAAAGTCCAGCAATAAAGTTAGATGAATTGAATAGGGCTCTGTTCCGTGGGTCAGTATCAGATGTAGAGAAGGTTGTTGATGAAATTCAGTTTTGTTACTTTGGTCCTGAACAAAACAGTGCAGAAAAGGACACAGTAAATGAGGAAGAAGTGGAAGAGAATGTACAACCATTTGTAAGTAAGACATTTAATGATCACATAACAAAATTTGAAAAAATCTCTAATGAAAGACCAAATATTACTTGTATTTGTTGCCGCAGAACTCATTATAGAAAACAAACCAGGTATGTTGATCTCTATAGAAAAAGTGAAAATGAAGATAATTATAAGTGGAAGGATTTTGCCACATATATATTTCTTGAAAATTGTTTTGAATTGGGTGAAGTTCAGCGTATTTGTAAATACTGTTATAATAAGTTAGAAGAAAATAGAATGCCGACCAGAGCTGTACATAATAATTTAGAATTGGATGCTATTCCTGCTGAACTTTCTGAATTAAATACATATGAGTCTATACTCATTCAATGTGTTCATCCGTTCCAGACCATAGTACGTATGGAGCCCAAAACTGGTAAATTACCTCCTTCAGATTTACTGAGAGGTTTAAAAGGTAGAGTGGTGTATTTGCCCTTGGATTTGAAAAAAAATATGGAAACTATTGATGCGGATACTTTGGAAACTGAACCATTAATTATTCTGGTTAATGGTGTACCTACAAAGAATAAGAAGATTTGGCAGGAGCTGGTAGATGTACGGAAAGTACAAAGAGCAAATTTGTATTTGAAAAGGAATAACAAATGGTATGAATCAATTTATATAGAAGAAGAAGAAGAAGAAGAAGATTTACAAGAAGACACAGAAACACCAACTGGACAAATTGAAAAAGTGGACAAGTCAAAGGAAGAAGAAATTTATGAACATTTTAGCATACATCCTCTTCATTCAAAAGAAGTTATGGGAGACAATATTGATCTGTTTCAGATGAAGAAAGCAAAAGGAACTCCCGTGAGTGTATGGGAGGAGAGCTTGGAAGCTCGATGTTTTCCCCAGCTGTTTCCTAAAGGAAAAGGAGGACGATACGATGAACGTCCGGAACAGATTCCAGCTTCTGAGTATCGGACTACAAGACTATATGCTGAAGATCCCAGATTTCGACAAAGTATTCCTTATTTGTTCCATCTTTTATTTGAAAGCGACTTGTCTGCACTGTCTTATGCAGTAAATCACATTTTAAAAAGTGGAATACATTTACAAAATGTGTCTGCTAAGGATTTTATGGAGAAAGTGCAGCACCGAGATGATCATTTGGAAACACAACTGATCAATCTGATGGCTTGTCAGCGTGGGACAAATGAATATTGGTACAGACGCCATGGTGAATTAAAATGCATGTTACGGAATTTAGGAACACCAACATGGTTCGTTACCCTAAGCTGTGCTGAGTACGCTTGGGATGATTTACTGGATTTTCTACGAGAGGCAAATTCAAACATTAAAAACATCGAATACAAGACAGCAGGAGAACTGTGCTCATTGGATCCGGTTAATGTTTGCAGATATTTCAATCATAGATTTGAGGCTATGATGTCGTTCATCTGCAATAAAAAAATCCACCTCTAGGAGAAGTAGTGGATTTCTTTTGGAGAAAAGAGTACCAGGCAAGAGGTGCTCCTCATATTCATATGCTGTTGTGGATCAAGGATGCCCCAAAGTTTGGAACAGATGCTGATGAAGCAGTGTTATCTTACATTGAAGAATATGCAACATGTGCTATACCAAAAAACACAGAAGAGAAAAAGTTAAAGGAGCAAGTTTTACGTTTCCAAAGTCATCGGTGTGGAAAATACTGTCGACGGAAATACAAGAGCAAAGATAAATACTACACTAAATGTCGATTTGGATTTCCTAGACCTGTTCTTTCAAATGGAAGAGTAAACAGTTTTATGTCATCTGTGAGACATACTATCACAAGAAAATCACCTAAGAATACCTACAACCTTAAAAGAAAAGAAGAATCAAAAAATATAAATGACTACAACCCAGTCATTTTATCCATGTGGAATGCTAACATGGATATACAGTATGTAGCTGACAATTCCATTGCTGTTGCTCGATATGTAACGTCTTACATTACGAAATCAGAAAAAACAGAATTGAAGGAAATGTGGGAAGAGATTTCTCACGAGAAGACTGTCAGTAAGAAGCTGTACAGTTTCAGTTTGAAGATGTTATCGCCTCGAGAAATTGGATCCTACGAATGTTCAGATAGGTTATCTTCTGCAAGTCTCTACTCGAAATCAAGAAGAATAATTTGGGCAAGTTTAGGTCTTGCAGCAATGAGAAATCGGGTACTGAAATCTGTTGGAGAAATTGAATATTTGGCCGAGAATGACCCAGAAAGTACAGATATTTTGAAATCAAACATGTTGGACACATATTATCCCAAGAGAAGTCATCATCTGGAGAACATGTGTCTCTATGAAGTGCTGCAGAACTACATTTATTCACGGAAAGCCACAGAAGACATCAACAATGGAAAATATAAAGTCATTGGTGAGGAAGGATGTTTGGTGAAGCAAACAAAAGGAAGTTTGATAAATCACAGGAAGCTGAGTTGCGACACTACTGACAAAAAGGAATTTTACTACTTGGCTCTTTTACAGCTGTTTAAACCATGGCGTACAGAGGATGAACTACTGGGAGAATTTCAAAGCTATGAAGATTCCTTTAATGCTTGCAAAGACAGCATACAATGCAGTACATTCTCAACTTATCTGCAAATGTTAAATGAAGAAATTGAACAGGAAACTATAATTGCAGCAGAAATAGCTAGAGACAGTTCTCAGGACAGCCAAAGTTCAGGAACACTCAGTCAAGATCCCCTAGGACAACCAATCGTTGAAAATGAAGCATCAATAGCCATGAATGAAGTGGAAACGGCTATGAATCAAGCTCAAGAAGAATTTATAGACTTACAAAATTTGGAAAGACAACTGAACGAAGAGCAGCAACAAATTTATGAAGAGATCAGAAACAAAATTGATCACGGATTTCTACATGAAAAAAAAGAGTGCTCATGCACATCATTTCATCCAATCAGGATGTATGTAAGCGGACAAGCTGGAACTGGAAAAATTTTCCTTATAAAAGTCATCAGAAGCTACCTACAGCAAAAAACGGATTCTACTTTGTCTTGTGTGGTTACTGCTCCAACTGGGTTAGCAGCATATAACATAAAAGGAATCACTTTACATCGTTTGCTAATGTTACCAGTGGAGCATGAGAACAAAATACAATACAACAAGCTAACTGGAGAAGCATGCTTGGAAGTTTCAAGAGTATTGAAGAAGATGCAAGTTCTCATTATTGATGAGGTGAGCATGGTATCAAACTTAATGCTTGCCTTTGTGCATTTAAGAATGCAGCAAATTCTGAAGACAGACTATGACGTGTTATTTGGAGGAAAACACGTCATAGTTTTTGGGGATCTTTTGTAACTTACTCCAGTTAAAGGACAACCAGTGTTTAATACTGTGACACATGAAGACACAAAGAAGTCATTGGGAAGCATCGGTAATGCAAATATTTGGTCCTTCTTTGAGTACAAGGAACTTACTACTAATATGAGGCAAGCAAACGATAAAGAATATGGAAGTATTCTGAAAGATATCAGAATTGGACTACTCACTGAAGCTGGCACGAAAGCATTACAGAGTCGGCTGCTACATAATTTATTTCCAAAGGAAGAAATAGTTGCAGAGAACATATACAAGAACATTGCAGTAAAGAAAAGTGTCATCTGCTTAATGCCAACTCTACGTGAATGCTCAATATTCAATGAGGAGCTTTTGAAATTGGAAAAGGAAGATATCAGGAAATTGGAAGCAGTGGACAAAATTGAGGATGGAAGAATTACTGTCACATTAACAGGCACACTGAAAAATAAATTGGATTCACTAGAGAAGAACATTTCCAAAACAGCTGGATTAGAAAAAAATCTATATGTGTGCATGAACTGTAGAGTATTTTTAAGGAGAAATTTGGATGTTGAAAAAGGTTTAGTTAATGGAGCTATGGGAAGAGTTGTGGATTTTATTAATTATCAGAAAAAAGATGGAATTGAATGTTTAAAAATAAAATTTGATCAGATAGAAGAAGTTAAAGACATTTGTCGTTGTTCAGTTCGTTTCATGCTTGTGAAAGACTTATATGTACGTAGGAAGCAGTTTCCGTTTTCTCTAGCATATGCTGTAACTATTCACAAGTCTCAAGGATTGACTGTAGATTAACCCTGGGCGTAGTTCGCGTAGTCGCGCTTCGCGAAGCTTCGCGAAGATGTCATTGCACTACGCGACCTTCGCGAAGCTTCGCAAGCTTGCGTAGATGCTTGTGGCAACCTGTTCGCGATGGCTTTTTCTTGTTCGCGAGCGCGGTAAGCATGTTCGGGGAACTGTTTGCATGCTCGGGGGATATATCTCGCGATCTTACCCATGCGGTCGCCAATGGGCGCGGCCATCTTGTTTTTCTATAGTCCCGCCCGCTCGCGATGCCTTATTTCCTGTTCCGGGTCGCGGATAGCGTGTTCGCGATGTGCATTGACGTGTTCGGGAGCACATTTTACTTGTTCGCGATAAATTGTACATGTTCGCGAGAAATATCGCGTGGACTTACCCACGCGGTCGCGAATGGGCGCGGCCATCTTGTTTTTCACGCTATGCCATGTTTCTGGGCCTACTTTTGTATCCTCCCTTTATCACAGCAATCCTTTGTCTTTAAAGCCTTTTTCCTGACTTTTTTTAGTTATTATCTATCTCTCTGTTTGCCTCAGGTTATATTTTGCATTTTATTTCTACTTTTACTGTGTTTTTGTTACTTTTATAAAGTTCTTTCTATCTTCTTCCCCCTAACTTTTTTTCCCCTTCGGACTTTTCTTTTCCGCCTCCCACCCACCCCAGAACCATGGCCAAGGGCACACCAAGTCCCAAGGGCAAGGGACCTGCAGGCGCAGAGAAGCGCCGCCTGCCTTGCGGCAGAATGCGTCCTGCAGGGGTGCAGGCCCGGCAACTGTTTGGGGAGGAGGAGGTGGCGGCTCTTGTTTTTTTCATCCAGCACCTCCTTCCCTTGACCTTGGCAGCAGGTACGCTACCCAGGAGCGGCACCGTCGGTGGGCGAAGGTGCGCCGGGCCGTGTTCCGGTGCACTGGGATCCGGCGCACCCACAACCAGCTAGCTCACCGGTGGTCCGACATCCTGGACCGGGAGCAGGACCTGTTGGACCTGCTAGGTGTCGAGGTCATCGGGCTTGGTGAGTAACTGATTGTGTATATTAAATTAGATGAACAACAAGATTACTGCTGCGTGCCAAGCGTTGCTGGTATTACGTTCCAAAAAGCAAAATGTTCTTTGATTTAAGGACCCAGGTGCACGGTGGTACTCTTACTTGTTTGCAACGTAGTTTGCGCTAGCTTGTGCTGATGCTGATTATGTAAGAGTTTACTTTACAGAACTGAAGTTAGGTAATGCGATTTGCTAGAGAGACTCTAGTCCTTCCATTGTCCTACTGTGAAATAGTGGTGGATGGATATTGGATACTAGGTTTAGTTTGTTAGTAGTAGTTACTAATTGTTTTATGCGGTCTGCGTGACGCATCCTCTGTCACTGAGTGCTGCTTACCCCAGTCCTCCGTCGAACCTTTTGTACTTTGTTTAGTGAGTGGTAGGCTTAGCATGGTCAGTCAGTAGCAGAACTAGATCAGCATTATGCAACCAACCCACAATTTGTTGTATGTATGCACTAATGTATGCAACTATGCATGTGTCCTCCATCTCATAATCTATGCATTTGATGGCTGAAAAAAATTGAAGTGCAGACTTAGTGAACAATTGGCCCGTCTGGAATAGGTGGTGTAGGTCAGGTGGTACTTACTAGGCTTTGTTAGTATTTGGAATCAGAATGATCAAGGAACACTGGAGTGTTCATAAATAAGTAGACGATCCGTAAATGCACTAGGAAGCAGCCAGTAGTCGATCCATCTGATTAGATAGGTCAATTTTATTGCACTTGTTGTTTCCTAAAATGTTCTTTGACTTATTGTTTTTCCAAATGATTTATTATTTTTCTCACAGCACTCCTTAATGTTGGTCTCTTTCTTTATTATATTTTACATGATCATCAGCACCACCCAGGGGCAAGAAGACGGGGTCGGAGTCGGCGGGGGAACCCCAGGACCTCTCCTCTACTGAGGCTCCTGCAGCTGGCCCCAGTAAGTCCTCCATTGGTTAGATTGACATTTATATTTCCCTAAATGTTATGTTACTGCATCTTTTTTTTCCCAAACTCTAAATTATGGTTCCACTTTCTGAATCTCTTTTTTACAAAAGCTTACTTCTTTGACCTTGACTATCTGTTTACTAATTCTGTTTATCCCTGCCTCGAAGTTGCTTCTAACTCCCTCTGCTATGACTCTCTGTGCTACTAATACTACTACTACTATTACTATTACTATTATTACTCTGTGTGTAGCGAAGCTTGCACAGTTGCCCACTCTTTAATAGAAGGTTTTCTTTGCAACAATAAAACTCTGATTGACCAATAGCTCTAGCCACTGGGTCCTGTCCTTTGGGTTGTCCTCTTCAAGTCTTCTCAATGTTGAGGCTTTGACAATTGCCACAAACAAAATGCCCAACCAGATATTTGACTAGTATTTTTGATCGGATAGTACATGATACTACTATTGTCTAGGATTCTGCAGAGCCACATACAGAACTATGCACAACAAAATAGGATGGTGCTGATGGGAGGTTGGATCTTACTGATCACACCTCAGTCCGAAGAACCCAGGATCCCCTAACAGACTAGCTATAGTGTCTCACATTAGGGTCCCACTCCCGACCCCCCCACGAAGACGATACACAATGTTGATGATGACGGAGACAGAGACAATCCAGAACATAATAACAAACACCATTTTGCTCACACACTTGTGTAAGTCCACTCCACCACACCAAATACCACAGAGTCTATGTGTAAGTTCAAAAGGTTTATTTGAAACAAGTATCAAACTCTGTACATCGTTAATATGAAATTTAATTTACGACAGCCATAGTCAATAAGCCAGCAAAAAGCCTAACATTAAAACAGTAAACATTTACAAGTGCATGATTGACAACAAGAACAAGAGCCAAGATCTTTATAATTCTGGAAGATCCCTCACCGTAGAACGTAGAAATACTGGTTACATCATCTTGCATCCACTATGCTCTGTAAATCTCTGGTTTGTAGAAGGGAATCTTCCGCCTATGATATATGAGAAAAACGCTGCGAGTTAGCCGTTAGATAGTATACTGGTGAATGATGCTAGCATTTTGCAGTCATGCCAAAAAGTGTAACATGTATGTGTGATGGCTAAGCAATATAAACTAAACAAAGTCAATATGTTGGTTTTTTTTCGACCTCTTCACTTGTACGCAACAGTCAAGCGGCCTTAAAGGCATCTACTGCACATGTCAATACGCTGGCAGGTATAATATGTACCAAAAGAGTAGTAGTCGACATGATGAATCTAAAAGGGTTACTCATGGCTCAGGCTAACTTTCAAAAGAGTAGAGTAGGACTAGATGACCCTAGGAAGTGGAACCATATCCTACTAGTGTCTGTCTACTGACTGTACTTACTGTCTAGTGCTGATGTATGTTGCATCGCATTAACTTTTTGTTCAATGTTCCAAGTGAACACTTAAAATAGGGGGAGGTTTACAGGCATCTAAAAAATTTTTGATGCTTTTTTCTAGGCACACTACCATCCACCAGTGCCGTCGGGGCCAGCGATGTGGCCATTCCGGAGGGGGCAGGCGAACTGGCGGCACCTGCAGGAGACACAGGGCCCAGGGGGGATCCAGCAGCAGTGGCCGGCGGCGGTAAGTTATAATCATTACTTCTTGACATTACAGCTAGATGGAACTGTGTTCACTATTTCACTGTACTGTGCGACATTATACAACGGTTGAAGAAGACACCCTTTACGTAGCATTACCAGCGTGAGTAGAGTAACCAATGGCCTCTTCTATTTGACTCCAAAATCAGCTGTGAATGTTTTATGGAGAAGACAAACTCAGATCAGATGACCTTCATGGATGTGTTGAACATAGAGGGAAAGCACTAAGGGTGGAAGGACGGGCGAGATAAACAATATGACTGACCGGCAGAGAAGGATATGTTGTTGGAAGCATGTATAGGAGTCTGATAGTAATAAGATCAGATGCATGGGTTGTTGAAGGATGGGTGGAAGGTGAAAGAATGCCTGCCTGGGTGGGCGACACAGTATGGGTGGATAGTACTAGATAGCAAGAATCAGCGGTGTTTTTGGTTCAAACTCAAAGCCAAGGCAAGGAAGGAAGGAGCAGAAGCATGGGTGTTTGTTGGTGAAACCAACTAAGGTTTGTTAAGAGATATATACAAAAGGATAGACGTTTACTTTAATGGATGTATGCCTGGATGTACTATCACCAAGAGACAGAAACTGCGCGACAGTAGCAAAGCCTAGAGGAATCAAGGTAGTATTATGAGCATACAGTACACTTGCAGTAGTTTGCAAGCACGTCATATATTATCAAGCGGAAACCCCTTCCTCCCACTCTGGGGACCACTCCCTACCTATTATTATTAATGTATTTTCGATTGGGGCAGCCAGCCTGCAAAGGGTGGCCTATCTGTTGTTTAATGTTTATGTATATTGGTTACACAAGCAATGAAAGCAAAGTACCCTCTGCAGTAGCGGTTGGTGGTGGGATTGTTGGCGGGCGGCGACATGGGGAGGGGACGGGTGGGTGGCACTGGCGAGTAAACTGTGTATTACTGTTACGGCCAAATACAGGTAATCAACATAAAAATAAATAAAACTATTTTCAAGGTGCGCACTGCACCGCCGAATGCGATGCAGTGTGTGCTACTGTATGTAGCAATGTTTTTTTTTTTATGTATTCTTTAATTACCTGTGAATGTCCTTAATCCATCGTTTACTATCCCCACCCTGCACCTTCCCACGTCACCGACCGGCAGCACTCCCACCACCGACCGCTACCGACCTGATGTCGTATATCGTATTAGCACTAGCAGCATCTATAATATGAATATAAGCAATGATCGTTGGATCCGATAAATAAATAATCAGCCTTTTTGTAGTACCCATGGCAGGGTGTAAGTGAAATTGTGCATGCCATTTGCCCTCATGTAACAGAGTATGACCAGTGCCAACGGCCGTAAGGTGTCAGACAAAAAGATGAGCTTCCCCACCTGCAGACAGTAGTAGTAAATAAAAGTAACGTGAGTCTGCATCATCATGTGGCTCATATCTGTTTCTCTTGGGTGCAAGCTTAGCTGATGGACCTGGCATGCCGCCTACAACAAGGTTATGTAATTGGGCTAAACTACAGATAAGAACAGCACGACTGGTGTACCGCAGTACATACATAGTACGATTATATTTATAAATAATGTCTGAAACGGTCACAAATGTTAGAGTCCAAGGAAGTAGGATTAGAGATACTTACCCCAGCACCAAATCCCAAATGTTATGAACTGTGCTTGCTAGTGATACTGTGACACTATGTGTTGAATGATTTTAGTGTTCCTGTTTTGCTAAGAGTATTGGCTCCAACATGTTCTTTTTCTTTTTTGATATAGATGATACTCCTTCCAATAAACCATCAAGGAAGGAGTTGGCCGCTAGGGCCCGGCGCCGGAAACTGCAGGCCATCTGCGAGCATTATCGCCGGCTGGTGGCTCAGGAGGAGGAGGAGGAGGAGGCGGCTGAAGCTGCAGCCTCCTCCAATGCCCCGGGCCCCAGTCAGGCCCGGCCTCCACTTTCACGGCGCCGTGGTCCGGCATTCGCCCGCCGCCGCGCCTCGATTTCCAGCACTGCTGCCCCCCACCCTGGAAGCAACTTTAGGGCATTTCGCCGCCAGCTGCTCCGCCGGATGGCCCGCTGGGAGGAGAACATGGAGGAGCGGGTCAAGATCCTGGTGGACAAACACCTTAAGGCCCGCCGACCTCGTCGTTTGCCCCTTTTTAAATTCCTTTTGTTGGTGGGTGGGTTTGTGGGCGTTGGGGATTTCAACGGACATTGGGACTTTGGACTTTCGTTTCGTTGGGGTTAGGGAGGGGGGTGGGTTAGGTCAGAGCGGGATAGTTTATTTTTGTTAGGGGATATTAAAAATATACTTACTATTTATTTATATGATGTTAATGTTTTTTGTGGTGGGTTACAGTTTTCCGAATTCAATGTAAGTTACATGGTTGTTTACTTTGTTTCCGTGCTGCTGCATGCCCACAGCCAGTGTTTGATTTAAAAGATCTGCCGATTTTGTAACACACAAACCGATAGATGCAGTACCCCTCACTGAGTTATTTTTAATTGTCATAGTACTGTCAGTCTCTCCTCCTAGTCCATACCTCCCACCAAACTTATCTTACCTGTGATTGATGATGAAGTTCGGCACACTGATGGCTGCATGGTTGGTTTCCCAAATTGACGGAGTAGATGCCATTATAGTGGTGGTAGTAGTAGACACTGGCAATAGCGTTTGAAAAAAGAAAGAGAAAGTCACTTGACTGAGACTCAGGGAGGAGGAGTGGAACAGAACACAAAGTAAACTACAGCATGGGTGGTCAAGCAGAAGAAGATCCCTGCCCTGCCTTAGTTGAAATTCAATTAGTGTTGCTTTCACCATATCTGCCCCAGCAAGCGTGTGATCAATTGGTGTACATAGTCATCACATCACACCTCAATATAAATCACACAGCCCGGGGGAAGAGGATTAGGGATTGATGATTGGATGGGAAGTGGGGTTTTGGGAAAGGTTTGAGAAAGAAAAACAGACAATATGCATGGACACAACAAAAGTAAAACACAATCTTGTAAGACGACCATGATCCATTATCAAAGAAATCAAAGTATGAAGTGAGAGAAAGCAAATGCATGCATGCTGAGGAGGATAACTTGATGGTTAATGAGATAATGAGTTGTACTATAACTACTATGACCCAATGAGACAGTACAGTCAGGGACGAAATTGAAATTTGCCTTGCCTGTCTGACGCCCTCAGAGCTCAGACCGAACCCAATTACATGCTCTACCGGGCTTACTTTCATTTTTCAAGCTAGCTAAGGAAACTAAAAAAAAGTTGGATCAATTAACAAACAAACCACAACACACAGTCGTAATGATTAAAGAGAAAAAAGCAAGCAAATAAATGTAAAGACGAATGATGATACTAAAGTTACTGTATTATCCTGGTCCAAATGAGGAGTTGCATCATTCTCGTCATTCTTCTTGGTCCTCCCTTCCATGGACACTCCGCACATCAATCTTGGGTATCACTGCCTGCCTGATGCGTATTGGTAAGGTACGTGTGAGTCGTTTCTCCCACTGTAGCACAGGGTAAAGGGCCGGCCGGCCTGTAAGTGTAGATGGAAAAACAAACGGGGTATTGAAAAATTACAGCCTTTACAACAATAAACTCAATTACAGTGGAGTGCAAGACAACACTCTGGAGAGAACACTTTCAGACTGAGGCAGCTTGGATAGGCTACATAGTGTGTCTACTCTACAGCAAGCATTAAGGTACAACAACAACGGGACAGGATTCAGGAGCCAGCACAGCCACAGAACAGGAGAACCGCGGCACAGGCCAGGCACCCTACCCCTTACTTACATTTTGACCGAGCCAGAGAAATGTCAAATGCACTGCAGCAACCTAGAATTTTCCCAATGAAGTGACTAAATCAATGCGCCACTATCCGCCATACCACTACACTCTACTCCAGTCCACACCACTACACGGACATCCAGCCTAGGTCTGCTGTGGTTCTTGTTCAAACTTTTTACCTTTTATGTCAGCCCATGAAACGCCGTTATTCCATAAATTTTCTCCAATCCCACTGACTGTGTGCAAAGATAGTATGCTCAGCATCCTCAATGATGGTGACCGTGTGGTACGTATTCTCCAACACCAACTCAGTCTGTAGTGACTGATTAAGTTTATAATATATTCCATATTACCAAATTGCAACGGATATTGGCCGGCACCTGCAGTGGTAGGAGTACAATGTGGTCATTATTAAACCACAAGGAAACATTAACTGTCACCACACCTGAGTCACTTGTACTTTGTCGATAAACTAGTATAGTTCTACTTCATGGCATGCACAATTCTTCGTAGTCAGCCAGCATCCAATGCAATGCATGCCACCATCATTCACAATAATCACTCATTACCTGTCTTCGTGTTCTCTTTGGCTGTCTGATCTGATGCCTGCCTAGCCTTCTGCCAGTCAGTGATGAGTTTCTTTCGGATTGGAAACAAAATGGAATATAGGTGGAGTCACGTTTTGTAGTAAGGACTCCCTTAATACGTACATACATTGTTAAGTTAGCATAACCGCGTTAGAAGTTGGAAAGCCATCTTGCTGCTTTTGCACACGACACTGCATTTACATGTTATTGCTTAAACGAACTGCTGACTCGAGTTTTGCCTCACACGAGAGCAATCTGTTGTTACCATCCCGAGCTCTGCGAAGCGACCTTGGTCTGCACACGATGTGACAAACAGTCTGAGTTGTTAGACAATGCATGTTTTCCACTCTAGGTTGATCGACCCACTATTTAGACATAACACACGAGCAGCTGCACATACCTGAAAGTTGGTGCTTTTAATATCACGGACATCATGTTTATTATTCAGACCGAAGACGAGCCTTCCTGCGAGAAGTCTCCTGATGCTCCTGTGATGTGATTTCACTAAGCTGATCTTTGAGGTATGGGGTCCCCTATTCAAGCCTAAGAGACCTTCTGTTAGTCTAATAATAATATTAGCTTCTTAGTAAAGGGAAAGTGGTAGTATCCACTGTCATTATAACATGATCACCCCTTTTATAGTCTATGGAATTGTAACTATGTTGATGGTTTTGATTTTAATCATTTGTCTGCTTGTATTAGCCAAAGTACTGCATATTAGGACACGTGGTCTATAAAAATAAACTCTTTTTATTTTCACCGTGTCTCTGTTGATTCTTGTTGTCGACTGATGTGAGAATAATATACGAACAGGTATTTCCGATTCCCACCATTCCTGAGTATGTACTGAGTCGCGTGTTCTGGGTTGTCTTTTCATTGGGACCTCCGAGCTAAATCTCGGATAACGAATGGGACACTTATGCTAGCCGGATACTGGGTTCTGGGTTCTGAGGTGAGTTTCTGGTACACCACAACTCACTGAGGTCCTGGGGTTCTACGCATAGTTCTGTGTATAAGCAGAATCCCTGCAACAGTTTCACTTCTTATGGAGGGACTGTTAGAGGCAACATGTAGTGTACTATTCTCCATCTCCATCCAATGTCTGACTTGCTTGAAATGTACTTAGGGAGAGTAAGGAACATGGAGCAGGACCCTGAGGAGTGGAGTGGACAGTTATGCACAGGCGTGCAACTCCAATAGGGAAATAAAAAAAGGAGACTGTTGATGGCTTTGTTGTGAATGTAGATTTTGAACCAGAAAAACAGATACACACAGTCACACACAAATAAAGGAAGGGAGAACAATTTGAAAGCCTAGTTGTCAGGGAAGAGGAGCTCGTCCTCAAACTCTGGTGGTTCGGACAGCAGTACGTCTAACAATCCACTACTTATGTCATCAAAGTCACTCTCCTCTTCCTCCTGTGATTCACGTATTTTGTACTCCAGTGGTATAAAGTGTTGATTCATTTTGATCATGGTTAACCTCTCAACACTTTTGGGCGAAAGACTGGTCCTTTTGACAGTAACAATGGCACCAGCAGCACTGAACACACGCTCTGAAGAGACACTTGCAACAGGGCAAGCCACATACTTTATCGCCAGCCTGCTGAGCACTGGCCATTGGCTTCTTTTCCCATACCAATACACCAATGGGCTTTGCTCCATGTAGACCGCTGTTGTGTCATCTAGATAGGCCTGAACCATCCGCTCAATGTTCAGGGGTGCTCCGATTTCCTGGGCCTCTTTTGCCTTTGCATCAGTCATTGATGTGCAATACCCTTTCCGTAGAAACCAATCACCTGCCGTTTTTGTAAATGTGCCTGATGATCCTGTTGGTGCTGTTGATGTTATTGCTGCTGGCAGTGTTGACTGCTGGGAGGCAAACGCACTGCTCTTGGCTTCTGAAGTAGAACTTCGTTCTGGGTGCCCTGCAGTACTTTTTCTGCCCTGGAGGGGCGGGCCTTTAATGAAGATCCTTTCGTTTTCAAACTCAGTGGCTTCCTCAGCTATCAAAGTTTTGTACTGGGCAAAATTCACTTCTGAAAAAGGAATGACTTCATTACTGCGCAGCAATAATTTGTAACGTGGATCCAAAATTGAGGCAGTAATGTAATGTGGATCTGACAGAATGTTATTTTGAATCCTTGTATTGTGAGATAAGCGAGCGGATAAGGTGTCTGCCAAAGAATGTGCGTCTACTTTGTCATCCACATCTGCGTACATTTCTGCCACCTCCTTCAGCTGTTGCTCTAGCATGTACAACAATGGGATAGCTTGGCCCATAGTACAGTCCTCCCGGCTCACTTCACGGGTGAAGACCTCAAAAGGAAGTAGCATCTCTGTCAGGCTTTTGACAAGGTCCCATTGGGCCATCTCAACTCTCATGCCTTTCACTGTAGGATCCCCTGACCTTTTCATGACATAAGCATTAAGTGGTATGTACTGCTCAAACAGACGCTCAAGCATGTAATACGTTGAGTTCCAACGTGTTGGCACCTCTTGGATGAGTGCTTTGACTGGCATTTTATGCTCACGTTGAATCACCCTCAGCTCCTTCCGGGCTTTAAAAGAATGGTTGAAATGTGTGCATATTCTTCTGCAGGTGGTCAGTAAGCTGCTGACTTTGCTTTCATTTTTCAGAAAGTCTTGCACAACAATGTTAATGCAGTGTGCCAAACATGGCACCCTGAAATACCCACCATCTTTCATGGCCCGAACTACATTACTGCCATTGTCCGTGGCAACAAAACCAATGGTAAGACCTCTTGGTCGCAGCCACTCAAACACCTTGCTGTTAAACTCATCCAAAATGTTAGCAGCAGTATGAGATTTCTCCATTGCAAACATGGCTACAGTTGCATGTTTGCGAGTGTCTTTAAAAATCTCAGCGGTGTCAACAACGCCGTCAGATATCTTATCTTTAACACCCGAAAAAGAGACCCAGTGTGCAGTGATGCACATGTAATCAGTGGCTAGGCAACTGGTCCACATGTCTGTTGTCAGGTGTATACTCTGAACAGCACTCTTTTTTAAGGCTTTTCCAAGCAATTCCAGCACGTCGTGATGTAGTGCTGGAACAGCAACTCTTGCAAAATAGTAGCGGCTGGCAACTTTCCATTTTGGGCAGATGGTGGTCACAAACTCAAGAAAACCCACCCCTTCAACAAAAGAAAAAGGCAGAAGGTCCAGTGCTAACATTTTTGCCAGCTTAGCATTGTACAAACGTGCTATTGGGTGATTGCGTTCGTACTGCCCCTCCGGCCTACTAAACATGCTAAGAATGGTAGGCTGCATGGTATTCCTTCCTGTGGTCGACGTCGCACTTTTTGGCCCAGCAGTACTCCTTGGTGTCTCAGGCTGGCTCTTACTCTTGTGCCAATGAGATGTGGCTGAGGATGTGGGCGTTACCACTGCAGTGCTGGGGACAGGGCTACTTTGTGTACCACTAGCACAGAGAATGTCTCCCTCTTCTTCCTGTTCCACCGTGAGCGGACTTTCTACTCGTTTATGCCCAACAGCAATGGTTCCAGTTTTGATGAGCCTAAGGTGCTCCTCCCACTGGATTGCGTGGTGTTTTTTCAGATGGGTCATTTGGCCTCCGGTACCATAGTTTGTACCAAGCTTTCCACGGCTAACAGAGGAATGACAAACGGAGCATACAGCAATGTTCTCCTCCTTTGGGCTAACCGTAAAGTAGTCCCACACTGGGGAGCTTAACTTTTGTCTCCTGCTGGAGGTGCCACTCCCACTTCCAATGCCGGATGAACTGGAGGGTGTGTGTTGAATTTGACTCTGTGCAGGACCACTACCTACTTCTGCTGAGGTGGTGCTTGTTGTGCTGGATGTAGGACGCTGCCGGCCCTTTGCTAATGTAAATATGGAAGCTGGAGGTCGTGTTGGTGTTACCTGTGTTGGAGGTATGCGTGCTACATCCCTCGCATCCATTTTGGATAATGTAAAAATGTTGCTCTCCATCTCCTCAGGCCCGGGAGTGATGTTTGTGATGACTGGCTCATCATCATCATCATCATCAACCTGCTCTTCTACATCAACATCCATAAGTGTAAGGCTTTCTGGAACCTTCCTTTTGCCATGCCTGCTCTTGTGATGTGTTTCCCTCTCAGACTCAGTTTGTGGCTTCCAAGTGACATCTAGATCATCAGAAGGGGGGCTTGGTGAAGAACTTGATGTACTAACCCTCCTTTTCCTTGCTGGGGATTTAAAAGCCAATGCAACTTCTAAAGGAGTGGCTTCCTCTTCTTCCTCTGCATGAGGCTCAATTTCCTGAACTGCCCCTACTTCAGGAGGAACAGCTACTATTGCGGGCGGTAGCTGCGGCTGTTGACCACTTATCTGCTGTGTTGATGATGTTCCCTCCTGCGTTGATTGTGTACTACTTTGAGATAGCGATAAGTTTAGTTCAGGCTCAGCATCACTGCTTTCTACCATAAGGCTGGCTACCTCTTCCACACTCATCTGCTTGGGCATGGGTTGGTGGGTTGGGCCCACTGATGTGGAGGTGCTGCCCCCAGCTTGCCCCCCCGACACCGCTGCTGCAGGCCTCATTTTTGGTGAACCAAAAAAGGTTTTGGGAGGCACACTTAAGTAGCACTTCCTTCTTCTTCTGTTCCTTCTTCTCCATGGCAACTTTCTTGGTACCGGAGGACCTGCTACCTGCTTTCTTTGGGGGCATCTTCAACAGATGATGCCTGGTCAGGTCACTGACACGTCACGTTGTGTACACTACAGCAGCAGGACGTCGGTCTGGCACCAGAACAGTGGATGATGATGACACACCTCTGTCTTTTGTGCACCTAAAAGCAAAAAAGCCAGAAGAACATCAGTCAAAAGATCCATAATATAATATATAACTTATTAGTGTCTCGTGGGTGGTCATCACAATTATTAAATTTCATGAAGTCAGTGAACAACATCAACAGTATAGCCAGCCATTAAGAGACTGACAAGGCCAGGGATCCTGTTGTATTTGTACTGTGTAGTGTACACTTAGGAAGAAGAATAGCAAGGAAAAAAAACCCGCCGTGATGATTGCTGAGTTGTACCCCTGGGCCTACTGTACGACTAGGCCACAAGTTTGGACGCCTATGGCAAAGGCCCAATGCATGCCTTCCTAAAATGGCCGCCACACACATGCCCAGCCCACCCACCACAATAACACAAAAAAAGTGATTGCAAAGGACAGGAAGAGGAAGTTGTAGTGTCTGTGGAACTTAATCCCTCTCATAAAAATGTTTTCCAGACAAATAACAGCTTCTCCCTGCTCCAAACCTACAGCTCAATGACAGCCTGAGGAGTTTTTTGTGCAGAAATGCACAAAAAAGCGTTTTCGAGAAGGGTCTATGTTGCTCGCGAGATATTGTTTGCCAGATTGCAAAAGCTGCGTGTTCGGGATCGCGAACTGTACAAAAAGGCTTTCTCGCGTGTGCGAACACGCATATTGCGAGCGCAAAAATGACGAAAACTGTAAGTCCGCGTTGTCGCGCTGTGCAGAGTTACTGAAAGTTCGCGAACTGAATCCCTTGCCTTACATGCAGGCCAAAATAGCCCAATTTGTTTAGCACATACCCAAAAAATGCTATTGCACCCCAAACACACCTTTTGCAATAAAATCCAAAGCCATCCATGGAGTAAAGGAAAATCACCAGACAACACCAACTGTACATGTAAAATCACGCACCACAGGTTGGAGGCTGACTACCTCTGGGCCTAGTGGAAGACTACTAGGCCACAAGCTTGGAACCGGATGGCAAAAGCAAGCACACTGCTTGGATGGCTTCACAAAATGGCCGCCACACACCCACAACAACCACAAGAAATGGGAGACAGTCAATGGACGCCTATGGCAAAGGCACAATGCATGCCTTCCTAAAATGGCCGTTCGCGAGCTGAATCCCTTGCCTTACATGCAGGCCAAAATAGCCCAATTTGTTTAGCACACACCCAAAAAATGCTATTGCACCCCAAACACACCTTTTGCAACAAAATCCAAAGCCATGCCCAGCCCACCCACCACAATAACACAAAAAAAGTGATTGCAAAGGACAGGAAGAGGAAGTTGTAGTGTCTGTGGAACTTAATCCCTCTCATAAAAATGTTTTCCAGACAAATAACAGCTTCTCCCCGCTCCAAACCTACAGCTCAATGACAGCCTGAGGAGTTTTTTGTGCAGAAATGCACAAAAAAGCGTTTTCGAGAAGGGTCTATGTTGCTCGCGAGATATTGTTTGCCAGATTGCAAAAGCTGCGTGTTCGGGATCGCGAACTGTACAAAAAGGCTTTCTCGCGTGCGCGAACACGCATATTGCGAGCGCAAAAATGACGAAAACTGTAAGTCCGCGTTGTCGCGCTGTGCAGAGTTACCGAAAGTTCGCGAGCTGAATCCCTTGCCTTACATGCAGGCCAAAATAGCCCAATTTGTTTAGCACACACCCAAAAAATGCTATTGCACCCCAAACACACCTTTTGCAATAAAATCCAAAGCCATCCATGGAGTAAAGGAAAATCACCAGACAACACCAACTGTACATGTAAAATCACGCACCACAGGTTGGAGGCTGACTACCTCTGGGCCTAGTGGAAGACTACTAGGCCACAAGCTTGGAACCGGATGGCAAAAGCAAGCACACTGCTTGGATGGCTTCACAAAATGGCCGCCACACACCCACAACAACCACAAGAAATGGGAGACAGTCAATGGACGCCTATGGCAAAGGCACAATGCATGCCTTCCTAAAATGGCCGCCACACACATGCTCAGCCCCCCCACCACAATAACACACAAAAAGTGATTGGAAAGGACAGGAAGAGGAAGTTGTAGTGTCTGTGGAACTTAATCCCTCTCATAAAAATGTTTTCCAGACAAATAACAGCTTCTCCCTGCTCCAAACCTACAGCTCAATGACAGCCTGAGGAGTTTTTTGTGCAGAAATGCACAAAAAAGCGTTTTCGAGAAGGGTCTATGTTGCTCGCGAGATATTGTTTGCCAGATTGCAAAAGCTGCGTGTTCGGGATCGCGAACTGTACAAAAAGGCTTTCTCGCGTGTGCGAACACGCATATTGCGAGCGCAAAAATGACGAAAACTGTAAGTCCGCGTTGTCGCGCTGTGCAGAGTTACTGAAAGTTCGCGAACTGAATCCCTTGCCTTACATGCAGGCCAAAATAGCCCAATTTGTTTAGCACATACCCAAAAAATGCTATTGCACCCCAAACACACCTTTTGCAATAAAATCCAAAGCCATCCATGGAGTAAAGGAAAATCACCAGACAACACCAACTGTACATGTAAAATCACGCACCACAGGTTGGAGGCTGACTACCTCTGGGCCTAGTGGAAGACTACTAGGCCACAAGCTTGGAACCGGATGGCAAAAGCAAGCACACTGCTTGGATGGCTTCACAAAATGGCCGCCACACACCCACAACAACCACAAGAAATGGGAGACAGTCAATGGACGCCTATGGCAAAGGCACAATGCATGCCTTCCTAAAATGGCCGTTCGCGAGCTGAATCCCTTGCCTTACATGCAGGCCAAAATAGCCCAATTTGTTTAGCACACACCCAAAAAATGCTATTGCACCCCAAACACACCTTTTGCAACAAAATCCAAAGCCATGCCCAGCCCACCCACCACAATAACACAAAAAAAGTGATTGCAAAGGACAGGAAGAGGAAGTTGTAGTGTCTGTGGAACTTAATCCCTCTCATAAAAATGTTTTCCAGACAAATAACAGCTTCTCCCCGCTCCAAACCTACAGCTCAATGACAGCCTGAGGAGTTTTTTGTGCAGAAATGCACAAAAAAGCGTTTTCGAGAAGGGTCTATGTTGCTCGCGAGATATTGTTTGCCAGATTGCAAAAGCTGCGTGTTCGGGATCGCGAACTGTACAAAAAGGCTTTCTCGCGTGCGCGAACACGCATATTGCGAGCGCAAAAATGACGAAAACTGTAAGTCCGCGTTGTCGCGCTGTGCAGAGTTACCGAAAGTTCGCGAGCTGAATCCCTTGCCTTACATGCAGGCCAAAATAGCCCAATTTGTTTAGCACACACCCAAAAAATGCTATTGCACCCCAAACACACCTTTTGCAATAAAATCCAAAGCCATCCATGGAGTAAAGGAAAATCACCAGACAACACCAACTGTACATGTAAAATCACGCACCACAGGTTGGAGGCTGACTACCTCTGGGCCTAGTGGAAGACTACTAGGCCACAAGCTTGGAACCGGATGGCAAAAGCAAGCACACTGCTTGGATGGCTTTACAAAATGGCCGCCACACACCCACAACAACCACAAGAAATGGGAGACAGTCAATGGACGCCTATGGCAAAGGCACAATGCATGCCTTCCTAAAATGGCCGCCACACACATGCTCAGCCCCCCCACCACAATAACACACAAAAAGTGATTGGAAAGGACAGGAAGAGGAAGTTGTAGTGTCTGTGGAACTTAATCCCTCTCATAAAAATGTTTTCCAGACAAATAACAGCTTCTCCCTGCTCCAAACCTACAGCTCAATGACAGCCTGAGGAGTTTTGTGTGCAGAAATGCACAAAAAAGCGTTTTCGAGAAGGGTCTATGTTGCTCGCGAGATATTGTTTGCCAGATTGCAAAAGCTGCGTGTTCGGGATCGCGAACTGTACAAAAAAGCTTTCTCGCGTGCGCGAACACGCATATTGCGAGCGCAAAAATGACGAAAACTGTAAGTCCGCGTTGTCGCGCTGTGCAGAGTTACCGAAAGTTCGCGAGCTGAATCCCTTGCCTTACATGCAGGCCAAAATAGCCCAATTTGTTTAGAACACACCCAAAAAATGCTATTGCACCCCAAACACACCTTTTGCAATAAAATCCAAAGCCATCCATGGAGTAATGGAAAATCACCAGACAACACCAACTGTACATTTAAAATCACGCACCACAGCTTGGAGGCTGACTACCTCTGGGCCTAGTGGAAGACTACTAGGCCACAAGCACACACATCCAACAAAGGTAAATCACACACACACACCAACAGTGAAATACACCACAGCCACGTTTAGCATTTCAATCCTATGCCATCCATGCCCTACATGATGTAGAAATTCTACAGACACCACAAAACATGGACCCATGGGTACCCTACTGGCTGAAATTGCAGAGAAAAACAACTAGGCCCATATTGAAAGTAGTACAGGCCACCCACCACAACAATAATTTTTAAAAACAATAAAAATCCCAGAAAAATGTAGGTACAAACAAGCCCCAATGAAACAAACACACCAATTCTCCAACTTACTTGTCGTAAATTAAATCTCAAATCAAAAATTCCTCAAATAAATCCAAAAAAATGGTATGATGCAGCAGACAGACACAAAAAGTGATCCTTCCAGCTCCAAATCCAAATGAAAGTGAACAACACATGCACAAAGCACGTGGGAGGAGCCTGCTGGACAGAAACAGGGAGTTGTAGTGTCAGGGGCACTTCCTTCCTCTTGAAAAAAAAGTGTTAAAAAAATAAAGGACTCTTTCTTACACAAAGACTACAGCAAGATCACAATCTGAGGAGTTTTCTGAGCAAAATGATCATTTTAGAGAAGGTTTTATGAAGCTCGCGAGATATTCTTTGCCAGATTGCAGTTTTTCCATGTTCGGGATCGCGATCTTACCAAAACAGCCGCCGGAAGTCAGCTCGCGCGCACCAATGACGTGTTCGGGGTCGCACACTCTCGCGGGCTTGGGCAGCCATAGTACAAATCTCGTGGCGCTCGCAAACAGACAGAAAAGCAAGTTGGCGATCGCAGAATCAAGGTAAGACGTTACCGCGCGCGCGAGAATGAATATTGAGCGCGCGAGGAAGCAAATTTACTACGCTACGCGCTAGATTGCATAGCAATCTGCAACTTCGCGCTCTACGCGAAGCGCGAAGTTACCAAAACTTCGCAAGCTCCGCGAACGGAGCGTAGTTCAACGCCCAGGCTTACTG
The DNA here is from genome assembly GCF_964204655.1 of Triturus cristatus. Lineage (NCBI taxonomy): Eukaryota > Metazoa > Chordata > Amphibia > Caudata > Salamandridae > Triturus > Triturus cristatus. The sequence goes on from NC_140590.1 coordinate 439,080,329, forward strand.
TAGATTGTGCATTTGTGAACATTGGTTCAACTGTGTTCAAAGAAGGTATGGCATATGTTGCTTTGTCACGAGGGAAAACATTATCAGGTTTATTCATGATAGACTTTGATGACTCAAAAGTTAGTGCTGATGCAAATTGTGTAAAGGAGTATAATAGATTAAGAAGAAGCTATGCTCCTCATTTAGGTCAGTATCCTGTGTTGGAGAAACGTGTAGTTTCTCGTAAAAGGAGAAATGAGAATATCTGTAATGAAGATGTAGAGAGGAGGAAAAAAAAGAGGAGTGATGTAATTGCAAGCAAAAAGAAAAAGGAAAATGAAGAACAGGTTGTAGGATGTCATTTTGAAAATAGCTCTGGTGTCAACTGCTACGCTAATGTAGTGCTGAATGTTGCATTTTATCTGGAAAGTGTGCAAGAGCAGATAATAGTAAATCAGGGAAAAAGATTCTGTTCTGAGTTGAGTCTCCTTTTTCAAAAGCTGAGTAATGATAAAACTCAAATAGAAAGTGCTACTGAAATTAGAAAACTTTTAGATGTATGTTCAGGACGAACACAGTTTTCTCAAAATGTACAGCAAGACGCACAGGAATTCTTGATGTTTTTTCTTCAGGTACTGGAAGAAGAAGGGGTTCCCATTGAAAATTTATTTGGTCTCTCTTATAAATGGGAACATAGTTGTGAAAACTGTTATAATATATGTGGCTCTAATGTTGATTCTGAAAGGTTTATTTATTTAACATTGCCAGAAAGTAAAACAGTCACTTTTGCTAAATTAGTTAAAGATGCTAATCATAGCATGGAATGCAGTGAGTGTCAATCTGACATGTTTTCAACGTTAATTTTAAAGGAATACGGACAGTATGTAATTTTAATGATGCAACGCTGTAAAGCTGATGGTTCAAAATTAGATACTTTAATAAAGAAGTTTACAGGACAGCAATTATCAATTTCAGGAAAAACTTTTGTAACAGTTGCAATAATTTTCCATGATGGACCTACTGTAACTTCTGGTCATTACACAGTTTATCTTAAATGTGAAAAAGGCTGGACACTGTGTAATGATTCTCAATTGATTTTTAAGCAACGTTTGCCTTTTGATTTAGCAAATTCCTATCTAATCTTCCTGAAACCTAAATTTTAGAGAGATTTGGCAACATCTGGACAAAACAATTTTACCATTTTATTGGATTACCATTGGAATTTTCAAAAAAAATGATTTTACAAATTACCATTTGGCCTAATGGAAAGGTAACCAATTGTAATGTGGACTTTTTCAATTTTTAATGAAACTTTGGAAAACCAAAAATTTAGAAAAAATCGGTAACATCTGCATAATTTAAATTTTGGAATGTTATTGGATTGCCATTGGAAATGTATTCAAAAAAGATTTTTAAAATTACTATTTGGCCATGCGGAAAGGTAAACAATTCTATTGTGGACTTATTTAATTATTAATAAATCTTTCGGAAACCAAAATGTTACAGAGAATCGGTGAGATCTGTACAATTTAAACTTTAGATTTTTATTGGATTACCATTGGAAATTTAATCAAAAAAGAATTTTAAAATTACTATTTGGCCTAAAGGAAATGGAACCAGATGTATTGTGGAGTTATTTGAGATATATTTTTGTGATTATACTTCTGAAACAAAAATATCAGACGGTATTTTAAAGAAATAAGTATTGATATTAGATGATATTTTTTAAGAATATTATGCATTTCTATAAAGTTATGTTTATGCAAAAAGAGATTGTGGGCTTTTTTAAAACAATCTTTGAGATTGTTAATTTTTTTTTGCCCGCTGTTAAATGATGAATGCAATTGCTTTCACAATTTATAGTGAAATGCAATATATTCTGAAAACAGAAAAAAAAGGCAAATTTTTTTTTTGAAAAATATGTAAATATGTGTACTGTATTATAAAATGTTTTATTAAATATTAATACTTTTTTCTTTTTTTTCAGATTGAGATAGAAAATTTTCGAAAACTAGAACCATTTTTAAAGCAATTAAAAAATGTTTTAAATGAATAAATATTTTTTTGAGTGGGTATGGTAAGTCAAAAATATCATGGTCCCTTTTTTCCACTTCTCCACAATCACATTTTCAGTTTTTCATTGTAGTCTCTCAAGGACCTTGTAATGTGATAATTGATTTTTAGTGTTTTTTTAAAAAAAAAAATAATAATTACGCGTACCGTACGCGTACGGTAAAAAAAAAATTGAAAAAAAGTTTTAAAAACATATATAAAAAATAGATGAAAGGTAAGGTTGGCTCTTAAAAGAGCCGTTGTGTTCATGCAGGGACAGAGGAAAGAAAGAATGGGAATATTAGACGGTACGACAAATGTGCTGATCTAATTTATTGTTCACTAGGGAAATACTGGTCTCCCTATAACAAATTAGATCATGACAAGTGGCGCACCGTATTTCAACCCTCAGAAACCGAGGGTTAATTTCCTGAGGAGAAGAAAAAGGAGATGCTCCCACCACAGATGAAGGGCTCACCTGACCTGCAGAAGAAGAACTCGGCCCTGCAGATGATGGTCCAGGCTGAGCTGCTGTGGATGTGCTTGGTTGACTTACTGAAGGGTTACCTTCAGTATGTCGAGCATGTGTCCTTCTGTGTACATCCTTAAGGTGTCTCAACATGGTGTGATTCCCGAAGGAATACTTCTTGTTGGGATTCCCTCTTGAAAGTACACGCTTACACAGCTTACAAGTCACTAAGGGTGCATTTACCTTTTGCTGGCCCTCTGGAAAAGAAAAATACTCCCATATGAAAGAGGTCTTTTGTTTCCTCGTTCTCTGCCTCAAGGTAGTGCTGCTAGCCTCACTCTCAGAAGGGCTCTGCTGTTCTGCCATCGTATCACAAAGACAACCCAGCTCCTTCTCCTAAGGGATCACAAGCAGAAATGAGGGGAATGGGTGTGGTGTAGGAGAGTTCTAGAACTGAAAGTAGTTTCAACCAATCAAAAGTTGTGTTTCATGATCACATGACCCACCGTACGCTTACGGTGCACTTACGGTACGCTTACGGCAAAAGTACGCATGCGCGTAAAAAAGACATGCGCACGCGCGCATGCGCAAAACAGGCACGCCCCTTCACTTCCGCGTAACGTGCGCGTGCAGCATACGCGTTACGCGCCTTGCGCGCGTGACGTGCGTCTACGCAAATTGCGTAAATGAACGCAAACAGCGTAGAAATCTAACGTAATTAAAGCAAGACGTGCGCTTACCGTACGCGCACGTTAAAAAAAAAAAATAAAAAAAAAAAAAAGGAAAAAAAATAAAAATATGTAATACTAATAAATTTTACCTGTTTATTTTAAAAAAATGGTAAAATAAAAACATATTGTAGAATTTTTAAAATTTAACCATAGTCTTTAAAAAAGGATAGAAAATTAAAATAAAAATATGTAAAAAAAAAAAGAAAAAAAAAAAAAAATTGCATTTAAAAAACCTTGCAAATTCACTGAAAAAACCATGGGTTTCACTCACGTTATAGTTAGGAATTAGCATTTAAAAAACCTTGCAAATTCACTGAAAAAACCATGGGTTTCACACACGTTATAGTTAGGAATTAGCATTTAAAAAACCTTAGAAATTCAATGAAAAAACCAAAGGTTTCACACATGTTATAGTTAGCTGGACATTTCACTCGTAAAAAACCATTGAAATTCCCCCGTTATAGTTAGTTCAGCTAACTATAACTCGCGCGCCCGCAATGCACTACTGATGACGTCACATATTACATCACTCATGACATGGTCACTGACATCACTCATGACATCACTGATGACATCTCAAATGACATCACTGATGACATCACCGATGACATCATCCTTGTGATAGAGTGGCAGACCTCCTCTTCCCCTAATATAACCATTGAAACACACATTCAAAAATAGAAACTAAAATGTTCAAAATAATGAACATATCAATATCAGTTACAACAACCTAATCAGTAATTCTAAGAACCACATACACATACAGTCATTCACCAACAGTCCTCTACAGTCACTCATACATGTACTCACTCATCATATGTATTCATACACCTATACATCCTGTTACACAACGCCACTCATCCATAGAGTTACTCACACACATAGTCACTCATGCTAATAAAGAATCAAACATCCATTTACTTGCATATACAGTTATACACACACCACCACACTTACTTCTACAGAAACTTACATATACTTACTCTTTTAAACAATAACTTATAGAAACACATACTTATTCATACAGGAACTCTTCCAATCTCTCACTCTCACATATACTCACTTATATACACCAATAGTCACATATACTAGTTTAAAACATATGTAGTTACTCATAAAGACACTATAGAGACAGTCATTCACTCACTAACACACCCATGCACACACTCATCCACCCATATAGTCCTGCACACATGCTGTATTCAACACATACAAACAGTGAGTCACTCATTCATGCACCTATGCACTAAGTAATACCCCCCACCGAACCATACAGAAACTCAGACACTCATACTGATAAAAAACCAACTAATAACCTATATAGACACTCATGTAGCTACTCACCAACCCATGCAGCCACTTATACACAAAGTAAGAAACTGATACAGATATTTTCATATTTAAAGATTACTCAGTAAGCCATGTATTCACTATGATACACTTAATCAGTCAGTTACACAAAATATTTTTTTTTTTAAAAAGCATCCATTTAGACACTTATATACCCATTTATTCTTCCATTGACCTTGAGATATACATAAATATAAAACATATTTAATTTTAAGAAAAACACACAATCACTGGATGATGTCATCAGTGATGTCATTTGAGATGTCATCAGTGATGTCATGAGTGATGTCAGTGACCATGTCATGAGTGATGTAATATGTGACGTCATCAGTAGTGCATTGCGGGCGCGCGAGTTATAGTTAGCTGAACTAACTATAACGGGGGAATTTCAATGGTTTTTTACGAGTGAAATGTCCAGCTAACTATAACATGTGTGAAACCTTTGGTTTTTTCATTGAATTTCTAAGGTTTTTTAAATGCTAATTCCTAACTATAACGTGTGTGAAACCCATGGTTTTTTCAGTGAATATATATATATATATATAATGGTATTGTGATTGCGAGATTACACTTGCAAGATTATTTATGTGCCTGGAAAAGAAACTGTGACCTCAGATTTGTTGTCTAGAATGCCTTTGCAAAACATGGAGGATTTGAGTGTGGAATGGGATGAGTTTGATATAGTGTGGGTTCCGATCACGGCATTCCAGCTATATAGAAGGATATGTGGATGGGTGAGTACAGAATGGATATGGTTCTGCAAAAAGTTCTGGAATACATGATTAATGGTTGGCCTACGAAAGGTGCGTTTAAGTCAGAAATAAGGAGTTTTTTTTAGAAGTTAGGAATTAACTTACTTCAGATACAGGTATGATTTTGAGGGGAGAGAGAGTTGTTGCACCAGTTGCTTTGAGGAGGGACATTACTATACAATGTCATGCCGGACATGGAGGTATTCTTAGAACCAATCAAAGAGTTAAGAAATGATTTTGGTGGCCAGGAATGGATTTATTAAGTGAAAGGATGGTGAGAAATTACATTAGTTGCGCTAATTCTTACAAAGTGTTAAAGACTTTGAGGCCAAAAATGGGTGAACAGTTTATTCCTAACGAACCACAGAATACGATTGCTGTGGACATTATGTGGCCTATTGGATGGCAGTCAAAATATATCATAGCCCTTATTGATAATGTTTTCAAGATGGCCGGAAGTACAGGTAGTGGACAAAGTGGAGACACACTCTGTTTTGAGTTTTCTGCATATGGTGTTTACTCAGAAAGGTTTACCTGTGACTATTATCGTGGATTATGGTGTACAATAGGTGGCGGTTAAGCATTTTACCACTTCTCTTTATAATCCAAGTGGGAATGTTATGGTTGAACGATTTAACAAAGCACTCAAGGAAGGTATTGAGGTGGCAGTGATGACAGCAGAGATTGAGAATTGCAAATTCAAAAAGCTGTGGGGTTGTACGGAATTACAATTCATTCTCCTATAGTGTGGGGTGAAAGAATCCACTATCCAGCTTTAGGGGTATGTCTCATGGTGCCCAAACTGAGGGATTTAGTGCACCTCCATCCGGACGTCCTGGCGAGATTCTTTTACCTCACGCTATAGGAGGACGAACCCCAAAGAACAATATGGGTCCTCGCTAAACTGACTGCTCTGTTCCAGTGGTGGCCAGTATATATTTTTTCGAATTTACTTTATCACTAACACCAATATCAGTAGAGTGACTACTAAACTTTGAAGGTCCTGACAAAATGCCCCTGGATCCCCGTATGGGACCTACGATATGCTGAATCATGTTGACCCTTTAGAGGGATATATTTGGTTAAACCCTAGTCCTCTTTTTAATCTTTATCCTAGAAACCACAAAAAAAAGTTTAAGGGGATCTCTAGAGATAGTTTTACTCATCACCCTGATTACCTCTCTTTGCACGCTGTCCCTCATTCACCTCTCTCTACAGCTTATCTCTGAGAAAAAACCTCAGCTCCTCCCCGCTGGGGAGTTGTAGCCCACACTTTGGACTTTCCAATCCAGGTGTGAGGAGGGAACCCATATGATGAAGAATATCATCTTACGGTGAGTGAGGGTTTTCATCCTGAAGGGATTTCTCCTCCCCCTTTTCCTATTCTGACAAGTTATTTACCAATATATACCTCTTTTCAGTTTCATTCATAGCCAGGTGTACAGGGTTTGATATTAGTTCTCTCCAGCTGCCATCTTTCTGTAATTCTTTTGACTTTAGGCAAACACCATTAAGTAATGACTGTCTTCAGGACCACAAAGCAACTGTGAATTAAATAAATACGTTTTAGATGGAGGTACTGATGTGTATATAGATTGCAAGACGCTTGTAATTTGCACTGAAACTTGCAAGTATATTTATTTTTCAATTTCCATTTCTACATGGTAGTTTTATGCTAAATTATAATGCTCCTTAAACCATAACAATGTTCTTGGATAGTTCAAGAATCGGTCTCAACTATGGTGCCTTTCTTAAGTGAGCCTTATAGGTTTACATCACCTGCTAAAGAACCTGCTTGCAAAATGCAAGGTTACTTCATACCTTCCGTTTGCCGCAGGAAAAGCAATTGAAATCGGTATGTACATTAGAATTCTTTTGTACTTGATGCAAGCAGCCCAGCCTAGCCAGTTTCAAAATCAGCATTTGGGGCCCTATCTGAATCATCATCACATGCAATCGCTTTGATTTTATGTTCCCAGAAAAACAAAGAAAGAAGGAACTTTCATCTTGATCTCCTGCACTCGCGAGATCGTAAAGGTCTAAATTTCATTGTCATCTATTGTATACGGTTCATTATCATGTTTTCAATTCTTATTTAATGCTATCCTATATTATAGTAGTGATTAAAAAGATGATTATATATATATTTATTTTTATAAAACAATGTCTCTCGCAAGGCGCTTGCAGTAGCCGGATGCTCAATCTCTTGCATGGACTCTAAGGGGGCTGTACTTCCTGTTCGGCTCTTGTGAACCACTCATGAGAACCTGGATTTACAATTGAGTTAATAACAGTGTCGTACTGTAATGTTTAATACAATAGAATATTAGACATGTTTAAGGTAGAAACATGTATTTTGTCCTGCTCTATAGAAGATGTAAAGGAATTTTTTATTTTACCGTCTCTCGAGATGCCCGTGAGAGATCCGGGAGAGGAACCACACCCTAAGGAAGGATTTTGAATGGTTCATATCGATATCTTTATTTAGGAGAAGATTCCATCCTTTTTGCTTTATTTCACTATTAGACTTCGGTGAAAGTACACATATTTGGCTTGATCTCTATCCTGTTTCCCTTTGAGCAGAAAAATATCTTCATCTGATTCAGATAAACAGCAAGGGGCCTCTGTACCACTTCAGCCACCACAGCCACCCAAGGAATCCTTGGTGTGGCAATTCTTCTAAATGAGTCCGGGTGCCAAGAAGGTATCTGCAATGTACATGACCTGCAGCAAAGAGTTCAGCCTGGGGAGCAGAAATAAAAAATATAGTATGAGTACCACTGGGATGTGGAGACACCTTAGATCCATGCATCTGCAAATGCTTTCATGGGCAGAATTGGCTCGTGCTGGGGAGCTAGACATCTCTACAGGGGCTTCAACATCATTTGCTTCAAGAGATACTGTGTCTGTGCAGGCTCTAAGTGCACAAACGGACAGTAACCCTGCTTTTGTAAATAAAGCTCTATTTGCTGCTTGTGCAAGCAGATCATTTTTCATCTGAAACAAGTTTGCACAGGACAAGGTTGCCTAAGAGCACAAATGCCCCCCTAGCCAGTAGTTTTTCTTTTGGATCATTTTTAAAATATCTTTTCTCCTTTTTATTTTTAAAGTTTGAGGAGATGCTGTTGGTATTTGTTGAACACCTCAAGTCCTATGTTTTTCCCAACCCTATTAATTTTTTTTAATTAAATGTAAATGTTTTTACAAATCGCTTTTTTTTTACAGTTGTTCAAAACTGTTAAGGAAAATGTCTCTTTTCAGTTTTCCCTTCTCCAGAGCTTTTGTGAGAATATCGCAAGAGCCAAACAGTTAAACTCTCACGTGCAGTCCGAGGGGGCAGTGATTCCTGGCTTGCTCTCGCAAACCCCTCATGAGATTATACTTTTTATAATGGACTTTGCATTTACACTGAATCTATCCTGATGTAGAATATATAATTTATATTCCAGAATAAAAACAGTGTGTTTAGTTTGATGAGATGCAATCTTTTATGTAACTGTGTAGAAAAAGAAATCACTTAGATTTATGCATAAGACGAGCATTGGTATTTTGCACACACTGATACTCATTTATTTACTTTAAGTCCATTTATTATTATTAGAAAAAGTTAAATCGCAACTTCTTTTTACTATCCCGTGAGAGCCTCATAAGATCATAAACATTTTTTTAGAGGACTTTATTACTTTATTAAAGTACCTACACCTTATAGTCCCAATTAGTAGGTTGTGAGGGGAAAGTAGACTCTCATATTAGACCTATTCACAATATAACAGTGCACAGTCGGGTGTACGGAGACAGTTGTATCTCACTGACACCTCCCCACAGCCTAACAACTGTGTATAGTAGACAATGGAGAGAGAATGGCCTCTCCAGTGAGACCTTGCATGAAGGTAACCAATGTTTACAGTAGAGTGTAAAGAGACACTGCTTCCCCAGGCTTAGCAATATGCATAGTAGGGTGGGAAAGGTATACACCTCACATGTAAGAACTTACTATTCCATACTAAGTATAACAAGTACCAGCCTCACCACTGAGCCATCTCCCCAGGAAAATAACCTTATGTATTAGGGTGTGGGAATGGACTTCACTGTCCAGTTACATCTCTCCTCAGGATGACAGACATATACAGTAGTGTATAGGAAAACATTCCTTTCTCCCATAACATCTATCCCCAGAACAACATATATGTATAATGCGGTGTTGGCAAGGACTAGCCTCTGTGCTGACACCTCTCCCTAGACCAACAGGGATACACAGTGGTGTCTGGGAAGGGAGAGACCTGTCCGCTAACACATCTTACCAGAGTGAGAGATGTCTGTAGTAAGGTATGAGAAAAATGTATCTCTCTGCTCATACCTCTTGCCATGCTGACAGGTATGCATGGTGGACTGGGGAGGATGAACCCCGTTTTCTTACATATTTCTCTTGCATAATACGTCTGTACATTGATAATCCTGGGAAGAGCTGTGACCAGAGGTAAGATCATTTTCACAGCCTCATTTGCACACCCATCATCCAAAACACAGGTCACAGGGGAGGGGTCATTTGCTCCTCACTCTGTACTAGGAATCAATTCAGTCATCAATTGTAACACCAATTATTGTGTGTATACAATGACCTGTATATGTGGGAAAATATATGTAGGGTCATCAGTGAGGAAATTGAAGATTAGATGGATGGAACATCTTCTGGCCATCAAGAATAATGATCTTAAATACCCCAATGGCGGTCCATTTTAAAGAGACACATAAATTGACTGAAATAGGAGGAATTCGAATCATGGGAATTGAACACGTCAGTTTGGATAGAAGGGGTGGAGCTCTAGAAGCTAAATTGCGAAGCAGAGAAACCTATTGGATCAATAAATTACATGCGGTGCAATATGGTCTTAATATTGATCGAGAAATATACACACTAATAGGTTAGGACCTAATTAAAATGACTCTACTGAAATAAAATAGTAAACAACAGGTTAAGTTTTTTTAAAATAACATCCTATGTAGTTTACAAAAGGAGCGCATTTAATACAATTCTAGATAGTATTCTAGCATCTGGTTGTGTGACATACTAATGAGAATACTTAGACAAATGAAGCTGGATCCAATATCGGTAATAACATAACAATATATAGAATACAAGATATAAATAGGAAATCACAACAGTACAACAGACTAAATAAGGTGGTAGATGTGATCACAGTGGTAGGTTCGATCTCAACCTCCAATAAAAGCTTTAATAATAATGGGAATCTGTAATCTATAATTTTTCATATATCTGTTGAAAAAAATTGATGGTTAATCAATATAAAACATTTTTTCTCTTTGCACGTTATTTATGTATTCTGAAAAAATAAACAACGAATAAGATTGAGACAGGATTAATTGAATGTGGAGGAGAGTGAGACAACACCATGCCAGATGAGGTGTAGCTGCTGGCAGCAGAAGAGAGTTGATTAGGGAGTGATCCTTGGCAGTGCTAAATATCGTGGCTTTTATTTGCTGAATATTTATACAAGAATATAGCGGTTTTTAATATTCTGAATTTGTTTACATTCAAGTCACTTGCAATAAATAAAGATCACCATAATACAACAAATAAATAGCAAAGCATATTAGCACACCATACCAAACAAGAAGGCTGGTGTGATCAGGGGAGAGGGTTCAATCCTGACCAACCGTTAGCTTTTTTTGATACGGTATTCATTTTCAAATTGTGTCGTATGCCAAACACACTAAATAATTTTATATTGTCCTTTCCTGCCAACAACAGCTGAGGAGTGTTAAGGAGGGAGGAGTATTTTAAGCAGGAGTAGCGGACAGCTCACCACCTGCTTGAAATTGACGAGGAACGGGACGGAGACTTCTAACGGAGTTGCGGTAAGGAGGGAGAGAACTAATTCAGGGGCATATCAACAAGGGCTTTATCTCTGCTTTTTTGGCTTTAAAAGCCAAAAAAGGAGAGATAAAACTAGCGCCCTATCAACAACAGGGTGCTAACATGCAAATTTGCATGTTAGCACCCTTTTACTCTACGCTTCCCCTTGCATCTCTAATGAGATGCAAAGGGGGCGTTCCAGAGTAAAATAATAGGAGAAATGTCGCTAGGCGACATTTCTCCTATTATCAAGAATGTCGCTAACCCTGTTAGAGACAAAAAAAGCATCGCTAACCGCGGTTAACGCTGCTTTTTTACGTCTGGTATTTTTCTGACTTAGCCATGATATCCTATGGAAGGAGGATATCATGGCTAAGTTTGCCTGTCCCTATCAACAAGGTAACGTGAGATTATCGCTGGGTTTCCAGCGATAATCTCACGTTAGCCTGTTAGCGTGAGGATTTTTATCGCTATTGAGATAAGCGTTGCTAATAGCACGCTATCTCAGCGATAAAAATTCACGCTAGCCGGCGATAATTATCCTAGCGCTAAGTGCGCTTAGAGATAATTATCGCCGGTGGTTGTTGATATGCCCCTAGATTCGCTGTCCTGTGGGTTTTGCTAAATAAAGTGAGAGCAGAAGCAATGTCCCTCCCCCCTCTTTTTAATTTACTATGAAAGCTTGGTGCTGATCAAAGCAACTAATCACGTGGGTGAATAGATGTAGAATGTTTAAAAACATGGATACAGAAACCTGAGACTAAACAAGGGTCACTTCATCTCATTTTTTAGACCGTATCAAGGGGCGCTAAGGATTTGAAATATTGCGTGGAAATGATATACGTTTTGAGAATCTAACCAAATGTTTCAAGACGAACTGTAATTTAAAAGGTGAGGAAATAACAAAAAAGTTGTAACAGAAGAATTTCTTCTTTTGACTTAACAGTAGAACGTGATAAGTAATGGGGTTATATTCCAATATATGGTCTAGGAATCTGAAACAAACAAGGAGGCGTATAACCTGGTTGGGAAACAAACTTAACAGAACTTGACTCAAGGAATAAGATATGGTAATTAAAATGAAGAATGCTTGCCCTCCAAGAAATAAGGATCCTACTTGTTAATAGTAGAGGAAATAGTAGAACTAAGTAGCAGGAACAATGATGCATGAAGTGTAGTGATAAAATGATATTAAGGAAATGAGGTAAGTGGATTCTTGCAGCCCAGATGATACTTTTTTAAATATGGTGAAATCAAGAGAGTTGAATATAAGTGTCTGTACATGATTGAAATGGAAATGTATGCTGTTAAATAAGCTTAACATGTTAATATATTAGTCACTTATGAGATGATAACACGTGGTGTTATTTTACATATGTGTTTGTTAAAATAGGCTCCTTATGTTTAAATGAAATTTGTGTTTGGGTAATTTTAGTTAGGATTCTAATTGTATTACTTTTTGTCTGTATGACAGCCCTGAAGAAGAGCAGTATGCCCAAAACAAATGTTGGCATTGGTTTTTTTTCTGTCTACACAAGAAAAAGAATAAACTACTAAAGAAATGAAACCATAAGACTCATTTGTTAGATCTGGGGGTCTCTAGTTGGCAGGGTAGGTACCACTGTCCAAGTAGGGACCCTTGCTTCTAGTCAGGGAAAGGGGGATACACTGTTAAGATAACCCCTGCTCACCCCCTTCCAGAGTTCTGCACTCTCCCACTCGGAGTGGTACACCTCAAAGACAAACTGGTAGAGACACTGCTCACAGATGTCCCTCCCTCCAGTTCAGGACCTCTCTCCAGCAACTGGTCTCCCAACCTAGGGTCTAAACCCTCAGGTTGCACCGGGGTCAGAGGCGAGGACTCTCTCCCTCTGCACCCCCTTCCAGAGTGCTGCACCCTCCCCACTGGAGTGGTACCCCTGGAAGCCAAACCGGTCAGGACACAGCTTACAGATGTCATTCCCCCCAGGTCAGGCAGATCCTGAACCTGGCCTCCCAACCCAGGGACTAAACCCTGCGGTTGCACACCTGCCTGGCATGCCAGGACTTCTGGGGACTCACACAGTATCTCCCCAAGGGTGACACATGACTCATGTGTCTCGTGACAGTCTGCCTGGCGCAGATCTCCCGGCCCCTGTCCACCTGACAGTGCGCGAAGATCCCCCAGGACAGAAGTGGTGTCACCATGGTCACTCCTAGGGGACTCAGCCCTTCTGGCTGGTCCCTGACCCACTGGTTCTCCCACTGGGGAACGCATCCCCCTCTCACCCCTCAGTCTGGACTTCTGCACCCTCCCAACTGGAGCGGTACCGCCAGACACCAGAACCACTGTAGCTCTGTTTACAGAGGCTCCAGGCTCTCCTGACACTAGGAGATCCTCCTCAAATGGCCTACAAGCACTGTCTAGGCCCCCAACCTGGTGTTCCCTTAAGGAACCCTCCAGGCCCTGAGACTGGGTTTCGGGCACCTGGGGACCCACAGTCCCACACTCAACCCTTCTCCACTGAGACAGGACGTGAGCTCCTACACCCCGCCCACTACACTGGAACCTAACTGGGCTACACTGAACCTCTTCCACCTCCCAGGTCTGGAAGATATCTGTGCCACTCCTTTTGGGATCACTCCCCAATGCCTCTTCAAACCCTCTGGCATCCAACCAAAGGTCTGCCTCCAACGCAAGCTCCCTGGAACCAGAGAACTCACTCTCCACCGGGTGTTGGCATAGCTCTGGAAAACAGGGACTTAAAATATGCTCTCCAACAAATGAATCACACAGCCCCCCACAGTTGTAAACCAAGCTACCTTTTGCCTCACCCTCCAGTGCCTCACACAAGTACCCCACACCACTCTCCTGAGATTGGAAAGACAGTACCTGACTGTCTCTGTCACACAACTCACACTCTTCTGGGCGGTCTTCACACTCACACACCAAGGTTTCTACCATGGGGGAACCCCTCTCCCTGTACCTCTCATCTAGGGTCAGTAGAGTGTCCCTCCCACCACTAGGAATATGGTCCCCTGTGCCAGTTCCCCAATCCACTTCAGAGACACTGCACTCCACTGGAACTACATCATAAACCTGAACCCCCTGGTGTATGTCAACCCCCTCCTTCAAGTCAGATGCCACATCTCTGGGTGTTTGTACCTTTCTCTCAGCACTAGAAACTACAATCTTGCTGCCACCATCTGAGCTGGACTCCACCTCCAACTCAGCAAAGCTCACTTCTTGAGCTACCCATTTTTCTTCTTCAGCTGAGACACTCATGGCCTCAAGCCTCTCGAGCTCCAAATCAAGCTCCCTCATCCTCAACTCATGAGCCAAAAGCAATTTTCTTTCCTCCAACGCCTTTTCTACTTCCAATTGCTTCATTTTCATTTTCATTATTTCTAATTCATGGTTTCTTACCCTTTGATTCTCCTCCAACTCCTCTGGAGTGAGCCCCCTACTGGAATGGGAGCTGCCAGCCCTTGAGACTGTTCTGCCCACGGGCAGATATTGGGGAACAAAACCACCCTCTTCATTTGCACCACTTTCCTCTTGGGCCTCCCACCAGGCCTTCAAGACTCTTTGTAGCACATCTTTTCTAGATCCGCTTTTCACAGGGCATCTTTTTGTGGATAAATATGTGGCGAATTTATTACCGGGAATAGCAGCTTGTTTAAAAGCGAGTGAAAGTTCTTGGTCCACCTCGTCTCCGGCATCCCTCCTGACTATGGCCCAGTATTATGAGCGTCAGGAACAAGAAGCGAAGGGGAATGAGGAGAAGAAATCGAATGATTTGAAAACTAAGGTGATGTTAGCACAAGTATATGGTCCGCCTCGTCGGGGAGTAGAAAGAGGTAGGGGAGGCTTCTATGGCTCCCCTTCGGGTCGGTCAGATGTAAATAGAAATCAATGTGCGTATTGTAAACAGTCGGGTCATTGGGCCAGAGATTGTCCGGTGTTGTATGCATCTCGTCAGGGACGTGGTCAGGGACCACCGAGAGGTAGAGGGGGCTTTTCGAATTATAGAGGGAACTCTAATGATCGTACTCGATTTGAGCCTAGCGTACAGCAACGGGATAGGCCTAATGTGTTTGATAGGCAACACCAGTATCAAATGTCTGGGAACGACCGTTCTGGGTATCCTGACTCACAGCATGCGTAGGATTGCGTTGGATGGGGGTTTGAATCAGTTGAAGTGCCGGTTGATCAGAAGGGTCCTTATGTTTCAGCAAATGTTTTGGGTTCTACTGATCGGTTCCTAGTTGATACAGGAGCTACTCGCAGTGCGCTGTCCAAACAATTGGTTCCGAGGGCTCCCCCATCTGGCTTAATGGTTACATCGGTAGGGTTTGATGGTACACTCTCTCGAAGCCCTCTTTCCCGACCCCTTGCATTCCATGTTGACAACCTTTCTGCGTCCTGTCCGTTTCTGCTTGCCCCGAACACGCCTGACAACATTATGGGTCTTGATATGCTCAAGTACTTCAGAGCAACTATCCGCTGCTCCCCTACTGGAGTACGTGTGATCTTAAATGATAATCACCCCATGACAGAACGGATGTGTGTGGTTGCGGAGGATACTGCATTAGCTTCCCTCCCTCATTCTTTGTGGGCCACTTCGGATACCGATGTGGGACAGATGGTGATTCCGCCTGTCCACATTAGTGTCCAGGAGGGTGAGGTGTTACCGCGCCTCCCTCAGTATCGTATTTCCCAGGAGGGGGAGGAGGCACTCATACAGATTGTGCAGGATTTGATTAAGGTGGGAGTAGTGGAAGAAGTTCCCTATAATGTCTGCAACAGTCCTATTTTACCCATTTTGAAGAAAGATACTGATACCAGAGTTTATCGTTTTATCATTGACTTAAGGGAAGTGAATAAGATAGTGATACCTCAGTATCCAGTGGTTTCTGATATCACGACGTTACTTACTCTGGTCCCGCCAACGGCGACCACGTTTTCAGTTATTGATTTGAAAAATGCCTTCTTTTCGATCCCTATTCACCCTGATAGCCGATACCTTTTCGGTTTTACTCTGAATAATAGGTCTTATAGATTTTGTAGAGTCCCTCAGGGCTATACAGAAAGCCCTAGCATTTACAGTCAAGCATTGAAAAGGCAATTGGATTCCTTTGTTCTGCCCGAGGGTGTCGCCCTTATACAATATGTCGATGACATCTTGTTGGCGGCCGACACTCCTGAGTTGTGTGAAAAGTGTACGTTATCCTTGCTTTCCTTTTTGGCATCTCACAATCACAAAGTGTCGAAGAAGAAATTGCAATTCTGTAGACCAAAGGTGACTTATTTGGGTCACCTTTTGTCTAAGGAGGGGCGTGCACTCACACCAGATCGTATTCAAGCAATTTTGGACACGCCAGTACCTTCCACACAGAAGGACGTGCGTGCATTTTTGGGTCTTGCTTCTTTCTGTAGGCAATGGATATTGGGATTTTCACATATAGCTAAGCCCTTGTTAGCACTTTTAACAAAAGACACACTGATCCCTCTTCCCTGGTCAAATGAGTGTGAAATTGCCTTTCAGCAATTACGACAAGCCCTTTGTTCAGCACCAGTGTTAGGTACCCCTGATTATACGAAGCCCTTTTCACTGTACGTGCATGAGAAAGATGGATGTGCATTATCAGTTTTAGTGCAGATGCACGGCGACAAGCAGCGCCCTTGTGCATATTTTTCGGCTGTACTTGATCCTGTTGCCCGAGCGTTGCCTGGTTGTTTTCGCTCGGTTGCGGCGACAGCTCTGTCAATACGCCAAAGCGAGGGAATTGTGTTATCTCATAAGCTGTTGGTACTAGTCCCCCATGCTGTTGATGCCCTGCTTAATCAGACAAAGACGCAGCATTTGACCAGTGCTCGTTTAACGGGATACGAGTTGACGCTTTTGGCTCCTTATATTACGTTAAAGAGATGTGCAACTTTAAATCCAGCCACATTGTTGCCGTTCCCGGAAACTCAGTCTGAAGCACGAAAAGCACATGACTGTATTCTTGTGACTGAGGAACAGACAAAGGGTCGTATTGATCTCCAGGATACGCCCTTTACAGATGTAGATGGAGAACTGTGGGTGGACGGATCATGCCTGAAGCTACCAGATGGTACGACTTCAGCAGCGTATGCAATTACCACATTACAAACAATAGTGGAGACAGCGCGCATACCGCAGAGATCAGCTCAAGCAGCGGAACTGATAGCATTAACACGAGCATGTGAGCTCAGTGCAGGATTGTGTATGAATGTTTATACAGATAGCCGCTATGCCTTCGGAGTAGCGCACGATTTCGGCCTACTCTGGAAGGAGAGAGGGTTTCTAACGTCACATGGAGCACAGATAATGTACGGGGAGTTAGTTCACAACCTTTTGACTGCATTAACATATCCAAAGAAGATTGCTATAGTCAAATGTGGTGCCCATAAGAAAGTGGTTGATAAAGTTGGAAGAGGGAATGCTTTAGCAGACCGGGTGGCACGAGAGACTGCGATGCAGCCTGGTGCTACTGCAATGTATGTTGTGAAGTCACAGGCAGAAAGATGGCACGATGCTAGGAGAGAAGTGCTGGAGATACAGAGGACCGCTTCCGATAAGGAACGGGAGCAATGGTCCAATGATGGAGAATTAGATGATGAAGGGTGTTGGAGAAGTAAGCAGATGGATAAGTGGAAGTTACCCACTGCCTTCGTACAACCTATGGTTCAGATGGCACATGGACTAGCGCATGTCGGAGCTTCCGCAATTGTTAAATTACTCACACGAGTTTGGGAGCATCCGGAGATCGCTAGTACGGCAAAGAGGGTAGTGCAGACCTGCATGATTTGCCTGAGGTATAACCCGGGAAAGGGTACACAAACTCCAGCAGGAGGATTTGCGACACCTACTGCACCCTTTGAGGTTTTGCAGATGGATTACATTCAGCTTGAGCGCTGTAACAATCTGAAGTATGTTTTAGTAGTGGTTTGTGCCTTCAGCAAATGGGTTGAGGCATACCCTACGAAAGACAATACTGCAATGACTACAGCCAAGATGCTATTGAAGGAGTTCTTCCCTCGATATGGTGTTTGTAGATTGTTGTGGAGTGATAATGGACCTCATTTTATAGCAGATGTTATTAAGTATGTCCTGAAAGGCCTGGGAATTACCCAAAAATTTCATGCGGTGTTTCACCCTCAGTCTGCGGGATTGGTCGAGAAATATAATGGTACTCTGAAGCTTAAGATCGCGAAGATTCAAGCTTCGACTTCTTTGACTTGGCCAGACGCTTTACCGCTGGCATTATTGTCAATTAGATCGATACCGCATTCTCGGACCGGTCTCACACCCTACGAGATTGTATTTGGATGCCAATGAATATTTGGGGTCCACCAAAACCGAGGTTAGTGTATGATGTACCTTGTGTAATGATGAATGATTATCTGGCACAGTTAACGGATAATTTGGTTTCTATTCATCAACAGGTTCGAGAAGAGCTCCCTGATCGGTCCACAGGTGAAGGTCATAATCTCCGACCTGGTGATCAGGTTATGATCAAGGTATTCGAAAGGACGAACAGTCTGGAGCCGAGATGGGTTGGTCCTGAGCAGGTCCTGCTTGCAACGAGGACAGCTGTGCGAGTTTCCAATCGGAAGAACTGGATCCACTCTTTGCACTGTCGTAAAGTGCCGCCTGGATTGGTGGAGCCTGCTGTGTTGACCGACCATCGAGAAATCCTGACTGCAGAGAAAGGCCGTGCTGTGGAACCAAACTATACTGAGGAGCTCTTCCCGGACCAATCGATTCCTGGAGGAGGAAGATATCATCTCAGACCGAGGAAGTGATTTTCTTTGTGTATCCAAAGACGTTGTCGGAACGGCCCTTAGGTTAGTGAAACGGAGAGCCAATGTGGCAAGGGGGGGGGATCAGCCCTGCATTGGTGTAGTGACACCCGTCTTGGCCCGCTGGTGAAGAAATCAACGGCTGCCTAAGGGGAAGAGTTCTGACAACCTTTTAGTTTCAGGAAGATATTGACTTTTTGCTACAAGATGGAAAAGAAGAAGATTGTTTGTGCGACGAGTTTTATTATCAGTGTAGCTATTGTTGGTATAACCACATGGTTTGTTGAAGACGTGATTCCTGCTCGTGAGTTGCTTGTCTTGACCACTCCAGTGCCTGAGGAGCACTACTTTTATACCCTCCCGTATCAAGAATTGAAGCATCGTCAGTCTTATTTGAATAACACTTTCATCCAGATGTTGCATCATACCCATGTTGCTACAAATGCTACGAACTGTTGGATATGTGGTATGATGCCAGCTCATCAGAAGAAAGGAGGAACGCCATTTATACCTCTTCCTTTTTCTCATAATGGCTCTTGTAGAGCATGGTATACTTTGCTTTTTGCCACACGGAAACCTACAGTGGGACGATTACTTTTCAGACTTAATAAGGAATGTCATCAGGATAAAGAAGGCTATCCACAAGCGAATGGGACAATATGGGAATGGGAAGAATATCGACCAGACAATGAATCGATCCCCTACATTTTCACGAACACTAGAGACACACCAGGGAAAGAGAAATTTGTGATTCAAGTGGCACAAGCTCAAGCGGACCTGTGTGTCCAGAGTGTGGGTTATATTCCAGTTGGTGTTAGTGACTGTATTATTGTTTTGAATGTAAACGGTCTAAATAATAGTACTTTCTTAGCCTCCCATAACACATACTTTGTATGTGGGAATAAGGGTTATTACCGTTTGCCAGCCGGCTGGTCCGGAGTATGTTATGTAGCGTTCTTATTACCTCCTGTATTTTTGGCACCTGCATCTTATCATAAAGATTTGAAATTGTTGAACAATGTAACTGTAAATGGATAGAAACATACTCTATCTATTGATGATGTTGATCAAACTGATACTAGCTTACAGCAGTATGTTGATTTTAACTTAGGATTGTTTTTCTTTGTTGGAGCTGCCCTAAATAGTAGAAAGGTTCGAAGGTTAACGAGAGTTGTAGAGGCTGTGACGAATCAAACCGCTGCTGCTCTTGGGAATCTTACGGAAGAATTACGAATCACTAGAATTGTTGCATTGCAGAATCGTATGGTATTAGATGTTATGTTAGCTGACAGAGGTGGAGCATGTAAAATTATCAGAAGTAGTTGTTGTGTGTTTATTCCTGACCATACGCCATCAGTTTATAATGCTATTAATAAATTGCATAAAATCGCAGCTGAGATTCATACATTTCTGGATGGTTTTGGGCATTGATCACTACATGGGGATGGAAGGTTTTAACTGGTCTCTGCATTACTGTGGCAATTCTGTTTTCCTGCTGCATTTGTGTCCAGTGTGGTCCTTTACTCTGTTCGTTATGTGTGTCATTCTGTATTCCTGATAAGAAAGCTATTGCCAATGTCACCTATCAGAAACATTTAACCAAAGAGGTGGAAGAGATGATGAAAATTGACATATATGATGATTATCCTAATAAGCCGAATGTCTTCAGTAAATGCTGAAAGGGTCGTCTGTTGAAAACTAAAATGGCGATATGATTAAGCATTCACTAAAGACATGAATTCTCTCCTATTAAAACATGTCTTTCGTCTTATGTTGCCTAATGTCCGGACTCCATTTTGTACTGTCATGTCTCCTCGTGCTCAGCACGAGAAGATTCCTATCTTTGTGTTAGTTGCTCTTGTAATCTGCCTAGTAACAGTCTATAAATAGTTCCTTTGTCCGTCTGGCGCATGTCCAGACTTGACCACATCTGTTATCAGTTAGTCCTTGCTTGCCCATGTTTTCGCGGGCTTAGGAGTGTGTTAACTCCGCCCACATATTGATTCTGTATCGTCCATAAAAGGTAATGCTTTTCGCCTCATGTTGTATCCACCCACTTATGAGCCCCTCTGTTGTGTATAAAAGGGGACCGTGTACGCAAGTTCTTTGTGCTACTCTATGCAATACTGAAGAGTGTTGTATGGGTTGTAGGACCACCCTTAAGGGTTAATAAACTCTGTCTTTGTATTTGCAGTTTCCGTGCCAACTTCCTTCTAGCTTTCGTTACAGGAGGGCGAACCCTTGTATTTGCGGGCCTAGCTGGGGCCTGTATTCGTCAATGGTGCGCGCATACGTGCGAGCAACGAGCGCGCACAGCAAGTCATGTGATTATGAAACAACACTTTTCATTGGTTCATAGTAGTTTCTGTTCCAGAATCTTCAAACACCACACCCACTCCCCTCACTATTTCTTCTTATTTCCTGGGACAAGGAGCTGAACAGCTACTCTAGTAAAATCTTACTTGAAAATGGCACAACAGCAGTCTACTTCAGGGAGTGAGGAGGAGACCTTTGTGGTACCACCAAGGAAGAGCAAACAAAAAGACTCTTTCATCTGGAAATTCTTCACCTTTCCAGAGGGCCAAAAGAAGGTCAACGCCCCGAAGGTCCACATGCACTATTTGTGGAACTGTCTAATCCAGAGGAGATCCCAGCAAGAAATACTCCTTAAGTATTTATTCAATGCTGAGGCACTTCAAGACAGTGCATCCTGTACCTTATGCTCGAGAGACAACTAGAGCCCTAAGGGACAACCCTCCACCTGCTCAGTCGAGCACATCATCTGCGGCCGCAGATTCTCCGTGTACCAGGCCACTGGACATCCGCCCACTTTTCCAGAAGGTGCACATACATTGTAATGTGTGCAATGCTGTTCTTTGCTACGGTGAGAGCAGTATTAACTTGATTGAAAACAGAATACAGCAGCACACATGTTCCAGCTCATAATTTTTTTCATTTATTGTTTTTGTTCCTGTTGAACAGTTATTCATTAACAGTTTTTTTTGGAGCTCCAAAAAAATAAA
This sequence comes from Triturus cristatus, assembly GCF_964204655.1. Classification (NCBI taxonomy): domain Eukaryota; kingdom Metazoa; phylum Chordata; class Amphibia; order Caudata; family Salamandridae; genus Triturus; species Triturus cristatus. Next base: position 439,102,370 of record NC_140590.1, read on the forward strand.
AAATAAATAAAAATTGTTCAAAAACAAAAAAAAAATCTAAACAAAAAAGACACAAAAAACAGTTCTTTTCAGAATTCACTTCGCTTCTCCAAGAACAGCTATATTCCTAATATACTGTGTTGTAATTTTATTGAATGAATGTGTAGTGTATACATGAATGATTGAAATGATTGAAATGACTGAGTGAAGAGGAGGAAAGGACAGACAGAATGAGTGAGAAAAGGAAAGTATGATCAGTCATGAAATGGAAGTGAAAGACTGACTGCAACAAAAGGACTAAGGGTAGAGGATACAGGTAAGAAGAGTGAATGAGTAAGGGAATGGCAGTGAGTAATGGAGAGTGATGGGGGGAGTGAGAAAAGGGGAGTAAGGGATAGAGATAGGAAAAGGGAGTAACAGATGAAGCGGATGAAGTACAGCAGGGTAAAGGGATTGAAAGTAAGAGAAGTGGAGTGATGGTGAGATAAGGGGTATGATGATTAGAAAAGGGGGTAAGGGAAAGTGAGAGATGGGGAGTGAGGGGATGGAGGGATTTAGGAAACTGGAGTGAGAGAAAGGGAGTCAGGATTTCAATGAGCAAAGGAGAGTGAGGGAGAGTGAAGGAAAGAATGCGAAAAGATGAAGGGGTGTGAGATACAGACAGGAGGAAGTGAAGTAGGAGAATAGGAGTGACTATGAGTAAAGGATAGTGACAGTTAGGGAAGGTGAGGGAAGGAGAATGACGTAGAAGGTTAAAAAATTAACATAGATGGAAAATGAGTGATGGAGAGAGGAGGAGTGGTAGAAACAGAGATGTTAAGGAAATTAACGGTAAGACAGACAAAGGGAGAGAGACAGAAACAGAGACAGAGAGCAAAGAACTGAAAAGGAGTAAGGCAATTAGAATGACTGAGACATATGGAGACAGGGAGAGAAACATGGTTGAAAAAATAGTGATGGAGGCAGTAAACCTAGGGGAGTAGTGGAGAAGGAGTGAGGGAGTTACGAAAGAGCAGTAAAGGAAGAAGAGAGAGGGAAGGGGAATGAGAAAAGCAGAGTGAGGAGAAGTGAAGAAAAGGGAGCATGAAAGTGAAGGGGTGAAAAAATACAGATATTTTAAACTTACCTGACCAACAAAATTAATTAATTAGAAATAAATGGGTTTTTTTAATTACAAGAAAAATGGATTCAATTTCCTAAATTTTCTTTCTAGATCTGAAAAAAAAGAAAAAAAGTAGTAATATTTAACAATACATTTTAGAATACAGTACACATATTTTCATATTTAACAAAGTAATTTTTTGCCCTTTTTTTGCTGTTTTCAGAATATATTGAATTTCACTGAAAATAGTGATATCAATTGTATTCATCACTTAACAGCGGGCAAAAAAATAAACAATCTGAAAGATTGTTTAAAAAAGCCCTGAATCTATCCTCAGTAAAACATACCTTGATAGAAATGTAACATATATATTATAAATATCTTCTAAGAACAATAACTATTTGCAATAAATAACGTCTGTAAATCTTGTTGCTTAAGCACATACACCAAAATTAATATCTGTCAAAGAAGTCCACAATAGAAACATTTACCTTTCCATGAGGCCAAATGGTAATTTTTAAATCCTTTTTAGGTGAAATATCCAATGGTAATCCTATAAAATCGAAATAATGGTTTCTTCAGATGCTGCAATTTGTATCTAAAATTTTGGTTTTAGAAAAATTAAGTAGGAATTTAGTAATTCTGCAGGCAAACGTTGCTTGAAAATCAATTAAGAATCATTACACAGTGTCCAGCCTTTATCACATTTTAGATAAACTGTGTAATGACCAGAAGTTATAGAAGGTCCATCATGGAAAATTATTGCAACTGCAACAAAAGTCTTTCCTGATATTGATAATTGATTTCCTACAAACTTCTTTATTAAAGTGTTCAATTTTGTTCCATCAGCTCTACAATGTTGCTTCATTAAAATTATATACTGCCCATATTTCTTTAAAAATAACGTTGATAACATTTCTGATTTACATTGAGAACATTTCATGTTGTGATTTGCATCTTTAACTAAATTAATAAAAGTCACTGATTTACTCTCTAGTAATGTTAAATGTATGAACCTTTCAGAATCAACATTAGTGCTGCATGTGTTCATACAGTTTTCACAACAATGTTCCCATTTATAAGAGAGACCAAACATATTTTCTATTTCTACCCCTTCATCTTCCAGTACCATAAGCATATACATTTAGAATTCCTGTGCATCTTGCTGGACATTTTGTGTACACTGTGTACATCCAGAACATACATCTAAAAGATTTCTAACATCAGAAGCACTTTCTATTTTAGTTTTATCATTACTCAACTTCTCATAAAGGAAACTCAGCAGAGAACAAAATCTTTTTTCATGATATAGTATTATCTGCTCTTGCAAACTTTCAAGATAAAATACAACATTCAGCACTACATTAGTGTAGCAGTTGACACCAGAGCTATTTTCAAAATGACAACCAACAACCTCTTCAACATTGTCCTTTTTCTTTTTGCTTGCAATCACATCACTCTCCTTTTGTTTTCTCTTCTGTACATCCTCATTACAGATATTCTCAATTCTCCTTTTCCGACAAACAACACGTTTTTCAAACACAGGATACTGTCCTAAATGAGGAGCATAGCTTCTTCTTAATCTATTATACTCCTTTACACAATGTGCATCAGCACTAACTTTTGAGTCATCAAAGTCTATCATGAATAAACCAAACAATTTTTTCACTCGTGACAAAGCAACATATGCCATTTCTTCTTTAAACACACTAGATCCAATGTTTACAAAAGCACTATCTACAGTTAATCCTTGAGATTTGTGAATAGTTACAGCATATGCTAGAGAAAACGGAAACTGCTTCCTACGTACATATCTGTCTTTCACAAGCAAAAAACGAACTGAACAACGACTAATGTCTTTAACCTCTTCAATCTGATCAAATTTTATTTTTAAAAATTCAATTCCATCTTTTTCCTGGTAATTAACAAAACCCACAACTCTACCCATAGCTCCATTCACTAAACCTTTTTCTACATTCAAATTACGTCTTAAAATTACTCGACAGTTCATACATACATAAAGATTCTTTTCTAAACCAGCTGTTTTCGATATGTTTTTCTCTAGAGAATCCAATTTAGTTTTCAATTTGCCTGTCAATATAATAGTTATTCCTTCATGCTGTATTTTATCCACGGCTTCCATTTTCATAATCTCTTCATTTTCCAATTTCAAAAGTTCTTCATTGAATATAGAGCATTCATGTAGTGTTAGCATTAAGCAGATTACAGTATTTTTTTCTGCAATTTTCTTTTTTCTCTGGAACTATTTGTTCTGTTGGAAACAAATTACATAGCAATCGACTCTGTAAAGCTTTTCTGCCATGTTCTGTGAGTAGTCCAATTCTGATATCTTTGAGAATACTTGCATAATCATCATCATTTGCTTGCCGCATATTGGTAATGAGTTCTTTGTACTCAAAGTATGACCAAATATTCACATTACCTATACTTCCTAATGACTTTTTCGTGTCTTCATGTGCAAGAGTATTAAATACTGGTTGTTCTTTAACTGGAGTGAGCTGCAGTAGATCCCCAAAAACTATAACATGTTTTCCTCCAAATAACACGTCATAGTCTGTCTTTAGAATTTGCTGCATTCTTAAATGCACAAAGGCAAGCATTAAGTTTGATACCATGCTTACCTCATCAATAATGAGAACTTTCATTTTCTTCAACACTCTTGAAACTTCAAAACATGCTTCTCCTGTTAGCTTGTGGTATTCTATTTTGTTCTCATGCTCTACTGGTAACATTAGCAAACGATGTAAGGTAATTCCTTTTACGTTATATGCTGCTAGCCCAGTTGGAGCAGTAACAACACAAGACAAAGTTGTATCCGTTTTTTTCTGTAGGTAGCTTCTAATTACTTTAATTAAGAAACTTTTTCCAGTTCCAGCTTGTCCACTCACATACATTCTGATTGGTCCAAATGATGTGCATGAGCACTCTTTATTTTCATGTAGTAATCCATGATCAATTTGTTTTGTGACTTCTTCATAAATTTGTTGTTGTTCATCATTCAGTTGTTGTTCCAAATTTGGTAAGTCTATTAAATCTTCCTGAGCTTGATTCATAGCTGTTTCCACTTCAGTCATGGCTATTGCAGCTTCATTTTCTACGATTGGTTGTCCTAGGGGATCTTGACTGAGCGTACCAGAACTTGGACTGTCTTGAGAACTGTCTCTAGCTACTTCAGCTGCAATTGTAGCTTCTTGTTCAATTTCTTCATTTAACATTTGTACATAATTTGTGAAAGTACTGCATTCTATGCTATCTTTACATGCATTAAAGGAATCTTCATAGCTCTGAAAATCTCCAAGTAATTCATCCTCTGAACGCCATGGTTTAAACAGCTGTAAAAATTCCTTTTTGTCAGTAGTGTCACAATTCAGCTTCCAGTGATTAATCAAACTTCCTTTTGTTTGTTTCACCAAACATCCTTCCTCACCAATGACTTTATATTTTCCATTGTTGATGTCTTCTGTGGCATGCCGTGTAAAAATGTAGTTCTGCAGCATGTTCTCACGATGATGACTTCTGTTTGGGTAATATGTGTCCAACATATTTGTTTTCAAAATGTCTGTACTTTCTGGTTCGTTCTCTGCTAAATATTCAATTTCTCGAATAGATTTCAGTACCCGATTTCGCATTCATGCAAGGCCTAAACTTACCCAAATTATTCTTCTGGATTTGGAGGACAGACTTGCAGATGATAACCTATCTGAGCATTCGTATGATCCAATTTCTCGATGCGATAACATCTTTAAACTGACACTGTATAGCTTTTTACTGACAGTCTTCTCTTGAGAAATCTCTTCCCACATTTCTTTCAATTCCGTTTTCTCAGATTTAGTGATGTAAGATGTGACATACCGAGAAACAGCAATAGAATTGTCAGCTACATACTGAATATCCATGTTAATATTCCACATGGATAAAATGACTGGGTTGTAGTCATTTATATATTTTGACTCTTCTTTTCTTCTTAGGTTGTAGGTATTTTTCTGAGATTTTCTTGTAATGGTATGTCGCAGAGCTGACATAAAACTGTTTACTCTTCCTTTTGAAAGAACAGGTTGTGGAAATCCAAATCGACATTTTGTGTAGAATTTATCTTTACTCTTGTACTTTCGTCGACAGTATTTTCCACACCGATGACTTTGGAAACGTAAAACTTGCTCTTTTAAGTTTTTTTCTTCTGTGCTTTTAGGTATAGCACATGTTGCATATTCTTCAATTAAAGATAAAACTGCATCATCAGAATCTGTTCCGAATTTTGGGGCATCCTTGATCCACAACAGCATATGAATATGAGGAGCACCTCTTGCTTAGTACTCTTTTCTCAAAAAGAAATCCACAACTTCTCCAAGAGGTGGATTTTTTTTATTGCAGATGAAGGACACCATAGCCTCAAATCTATGATTGAAATATCTGCAAACATTAACCGGATCCAATGAGCACAATTCTCCAGCTGTCTTGCATTGGATGTTTTCAATATTTGAATCTGCCTCTCGAAGAAAATCCAGTAAATCATCCCAAGCGTACTCAGCACTGCGTAGGGTAAGGAACCATGTAGGAGTTCCTAAATTCCGTAACATACATTTCAATTCTCCATGGCGTCGGTACCAATATTCATTAGTTCCACGCTGACAAGCCATCAGATTAATCAATTGAGATTCCAAATGATCATCTCGCTGTTGCACTTTGTTCATAAAATCCTTTGCAAACACATTATGTAGATGTACTCCAGTTTTAAAATGTGATTTACTGTATAAGATAGTGCAGACAGGTCACTTTCAAATAAAAGATGGAACAAATAAGGAATACTTTGACGAAATCTTGGATCTTCTGCATATAATCTTGTAGTCCGATACTCAGAAGCAGGAATATGTACTGGACGTTCATCATATCGTCCACCTTTTCCTGTAGGAAACAGCTGGGGAAAACAACGAGCTTCCAAGCTCTCCTTCCATACACTCACAGGAGTTCCTTTTGCTTTTTTCATCTGAAAGAGATCAATAGTGTTTCCCATAACTTCTTTAGAATGAAGAGGATGTATGCTGAAATGTTCATAAATTTCTTCTTCTTTTGACTTATCCACTTTTTCAATTTGCCCAGTTGGTATTCCTGTGTCTGCCAGTACAACTTCTTCATCTTCATCCATATAAATTGATTCATAGTACTTATTATTTCTTTTCAAATATAAATTTGCTCTTTGTACTTTTCGTACATCTACTAGCTCTTACCAATTTTTTTTATTCTTTGTAGGTACACCATTAACCAGAATAACTAATGGTTCAGTTTCCAAACTATCTGCATCAATTGTTTCAATATGTTTTTTCAAATCTAATGGCAAATAGACAACTCTTCCTTTTAAACCTCTTTGTAAATCTGAAGGAGGTAATTTACCTGTTTTGGGCTCCATACGAACTATAGTCTGAAACGGATGGACACATTGAATGAGTATAGACTCATACGTATTTAAATCACTAAGTTCTGCAGGAATATCAACCAATTCTAAATTATTATCTACAGCTCTAGCTGGCATTTTATTTTCTTCTAACTTGTTATAACAGTATTTACAAATACGCTGATCTTCACCCAAATCAAAACAATTTTCCAGAAACAAATATGTAGCAAAATCCTTCCAATCATAATTATTTTCTTTTTTACTTTTGTTTTTATAGAGATCAACATTCCTTGTTTGAGTTTTATAATGGCTTCTCCGGCAACAAATACAAGTAATATTTGGTCTTTCATTAGAGATGATAGTAAATTTTGTCATTTGATCTTCAAAATTTTTACTAACAGTGGGTTCTACATTCTCTTCCACATTTTCTTCAATAACTGTGTCATTTCCTGCACTTTCTTGTTCTGGACCAAAGTAACAAAACTGAATATCATCAGTAACCTTCTCTACATCAGATACAGATCCATGCAACAGAGCACTATTCAACTCATTTAACTTTAGTGCTGGACTTTTTGCAAAATACAATCTTCTCACAAACTTTCTCATTCAGTATGATGTACTGCCAGCATCCTAAAATGGTGAAAAACACTTTGACAAACTTTCCTAGAAAGACAAGCCAGAGAATGTCCTTGCAAACCAGTATACTTTCTCACTCTGCATGGATCTCGTCTTTGAAGCACCTTAATCTTCTGTTTAACACTGTTTTTACTATATTCTCTTAGAAAGTCACGTAATTTATCAATAGATTATTGTCGTACAGTACAAATACTACTACAATTCCAAGTGTACACTGGGGCTTTAGGACGTTTCCCCATAATCTCATCAGCTAACACTTCTTCCTCATTTCTTGGAACCCTTTTCTCCTTTTCCATTACACAACCATCTTTAACTTCATAACTTCGACCACTGGTGTCAACTGCATGCAGCAAACTATTACTTAGAAGATAACTCCCTTCATTAAAAAATGGTTCAGTACTTGAACTATGCTTCCATTCTCCTAAGAACACATTACAAAAGTTATTTTTTTTCACTACTCTTTTCCTTTTACTTTTTGACTTCATTACATTGACTATTTTATCTAATTTACAGATCCTGTTCAAAATTAAAATGAATAGTTTTCTTTTTAATTCCAAAGCCTTTGCAACAATTGATTCAATATGTTTCTTTTTCTTATAAAATATTGCTTTCTTCCTATATTTTTTCACATCCTTTAGCAAATTGAACACCACTCTTCTTTGAAACATTTTTTTACGAATGTTTTGAAATTCTGTTTTTCTTTTTGAGTCATTCTTTCTTGCTTCTGATTGTACATTAGCATCTAGTATTTTCTTTCTATTGTCTTGTTGTTTTCTTCTTTCTTCTTGAAACACTATTTGAAGTGGATATACTTTGTAATTTTTTCTATGTTTGAGGATATTTTTAAAAATATCCTTAGTCTGCTTACCAGAAGACTTTTTCTTTTTTCCAACATGAGGTTCTTCAACTAATTTCTATTGTCCAGTTGTCTTCAAATATAGATGTTTTTGCTGTTCTTTTCTCTTTCTTGATTTTATAGGCATGTTTAATTTATTTCAGTGTTGTTCAGCAATACCTAAAGCAAACTGAAAAAAAAATACCTTTATGTAATTTAAATATATTACTATATTTTTATTGAGCTTTTCGAATCCTTTCATATGAGCTGCCCCTTTCCTACGAGTGCAAGTCTTACAGAACAAGAGCAACACAAATTAAATCTCTAACAACAATTCCTGTGTGCAGACAGACTCATGGTGTGATTCTAGGCAGAAAACGATATTTGCTTGGCAATTTCAAAGCACATTTACTACTGTGGTAGAGCAAGTGATAATTACTGTAACAGCCTGACACATTTTCCTTATAGTTTAGAGAGGCAGAAAAGAGCACATGTCCTAACAGCTACTTGAGACCATGAGCATGTGGAACCTGGGTGAGTGATTAGACTAGAGCAAAGGAAATGAGCCTTGGTGATGTTGAATGTGTTAGCGTTACACACTGCTATCTGAAATACCACACAGTGCTGAATAGTAAGCATGGGAATGCAGGAGAAGCAGCTGCCTGTGTGCTAAGAGTGTGTTTCTGGAGACTGTGCATTGTCAGGTGCAAGAGAGATCTGCAAGGACGCTTACACAATTGCATGAAGTCTGCAGAGATGTATGTAAGATCACCTGTGGTAAGGGTTAATTGGAGTTTTGAACATGTAGGAACTACCTCACCCATTGCAGGAGTGGAAGGAAAATCTACCCTGTTGTTTTCAAATGTGTTACCATTTGCCTCTCATCTGTGAGATAGTGATTTGTGCTGAATGCTAACCATCGCAGTTCAAGAAAACAAGCTGCCCCTTTCCTACGAGTGCAAGTCTTATAGAACAAGAGCAACACGAATTAAATCTCTGACAACAATTCCTGTGTGCACACAGACTCATGCTGTGATTCTAGGCAGAAAACGATATTTGATTGGCAATTTCAAAGCACATTTACTACTGTGGTAGAGCAAGTGATAATTACTGTAACAGCCTGACACATTTTCCTTATACTTTAGAGAGGCAGAAAAGAGCACACGTCCTAACAGCTACTTGAGACCATGAGCACGTGGAACCTGGGTGAGTGATTATACTAGTGCAAAGGAAATGAGCCTTGGAGATGTTGAATGTGTTAGCGTTACACACTGCTATCTGAAATACCACACAGTGCTGAATAGTAAGCATGGGAGTGCAGGAGAAGCAGCTGGCTGTGTGCTAAGAGTGTGTTTCTGGAGACTGTGTATTGTCAGGTGCAAGAGAGATCTGCATGGACGCTTGCACAACTGCATGAAGACTGCAGAGATGTATGTAAGATCACCTGTGGTAAGGGCTAATTGGGCTTATGAACATGTAGGAACTACCTCACCCATTGCAGGAGTGGAAGGAAAATCTACCCTGTGGTTTTCAAATGTGTTAGCATTTGCCTCTCATCTGTGAGATAGTAATTTCTGCTGAATGCTAACCATCACAGTTCAAGAAAACAAGCTGCCCCTTTCCAACGAGTGCAAGTCTTACAGAACAAGAGCAACACGAATTAAATCTCTGACAACAATTCCTGTGTGCACACAGACTCATGATGTGATTCTAGGCACAAAACAGTATTCCTGGGTGATACCAGTCCACCTTAACTTATGGTGAAGACATACTCCATAATATCTTACAAGTTCAAGGCAGTTAAATATCTTCCAAAACATAAAATGTAAAACACAACTTTAAAAGAAAATACACCACATACATCCCCTCTCAAATTCATAACTCACCTTTAAAAGTAGTTAGTTGAGAAAGAAATGTGCAACTCACACAGCAGATTATCAGAGCCAGAATCTCTGAGCTGTACTCCTCTCACCAGAACCACTAAATGGCAAAATGTCCCTCTCTTATTTCACACATATACATGTTAACTTCAAATCACATTGCTTCCCACATTTTTTTAAATGGAAACACACATTTCTATTGGTTGCAAATTTCAACCCTTTCCAAATGATTCCTACCCCCAACATGACTTCTGCCTGCTACCAATGCAACAGATCATTGAACACTGGTGTGAGCAGAGAGGTCAGAAGTTCAGCACACAATGTTTCTAATCCAAAGAGCCGTTGTGTTCATTGAGTGTTTTTTGTACCTACAAGTAAGTACCGATGCAGAGTCTAAAGTTCAAGAGGAAGACTCTGTTGCCTTCATCTGTGAAATGAACACCGTCTCCTCTATAAATGCCTTGCATGTTGTAACGCAAGTTGTTGTGGTATATAGAACCCATACCATAGTCTCTGAGGAAAGCAGAAACAGACTTATTGACGTGCTTTCTTGCTTTGTCAATCTGTGGACAATAATGTTTGGACCAGTTCCACTTTTGCCTTTGGCATATATTAGAATATACAAAGGTAGTTTGTGGAAAAAGTGACATCAATTGCACAAAGGTGTCCTTAACAAGCATTTCCAGATCTACCCCAGTTAAAGTGCCTAGGTCATTTCCACCACCGTGCACAATTAAAAGGTCAGGCTGTGGGAGATGTAGAAAGGATTTCACCAAGGGCATTAATTGGTGCCACTTTAACCCTCTCTGACCAATCCATTTACTGTCTACATTTGGCAAAGCAAGGTCTTTGAAAATACCTCTTTTTTCTGCATACTTTTCTCTCCAGAAGACATAGCTATGACCTACAATCCACACTGTGAACATCTTTCAAGGAGATCTGGATGCACTCAGTAGAATGGCAATATGAAAAGAAAGATAGTTGTAAAATGGAGGCTTACATACTTTTTTTAATAAAAAGAGCTCATTTGCTGTTTCAGATCATTCTACACAAAAAACTAGGCTGTAAGTTTAAATTTTTAAAAGCATGTTTTGTATTGGTTCAGAAAAATGTGTACCCACAGAACATTACTTTATATTTGCTGTTAGGTTTGAAAAGTCAAGCACTCTTGCTCTTTGGATTAGAAACATTGTGTGCTGAACTTCTGACCTCTCTGCTCACACCAGTGTTCCATGACCTGTTGCTATGGGTAGCAGGCAGAAGTCATGTTGGGGGTAGGAATCATTTGGAAAAGGGTTGAAATTTGCAACCGATAGAAATGTGTGTTTCCATTTGAAAAAATGTGGGAAGCACTGTGATTTGAAGTTAACATGTATATGTGTGAAAAAAGAGAGGGCAACATTGCCATTTACTGGTTCTGCTGAGAGGTGTACAGTTCAGAGATTCTGGCTCTGATAATCTGCTGTGTGAGTGCCACATTTCTTTCTCAACTAACTACTTTTAAAGGTGAGTTATGAATTTGAGAGGGGATGTATGTGGTTCATTTTGATAAAAAAAAAATTAAATGAGATTCTTGTTTTAAAGTTGTGTTTTACATTTTATGTTTTGGAAGAAATTTTACTGCCATGAACTTGTCAGATAATATGGAGTATGTCTTCAAAATAAGTCAAGGTGTACTGGTATCAACCAGGAATATTGTTTTATGCCTAGAATCACACCATGAGTCTGTGTGCACAGACAAATTTGTTGTCAGAGATTTAATATGTCGTGGTCTGGTTCTGTAAGACTTGCGTTCGTAGGAAAGGGGCAGCTTGTTTTCCTGAACTGTGATGGTTTGCACTGTGTGGTATTTCAGATAGCAGTGTGTAACGCTAACACATTTAATGTCTCTAAGGCTCATTTCCTTTGCTGTAGTCTAATCACTCACCCAGGTTCCATATGCTCATGCTCTCAAGTAGCTGTTAGGACATGTGCTCTTTTCTACTTCTCTAAACTATAAGGAAAATGAGTCAGGTTCTTACAGTAATTATCACTTGTAAAACCACAGCGGTAAATGTGCTTTGAAATTGCCAATGAAAAATCGTTTTCTGCCTAGAATCACACCATGAGTCTGTGTGCACACAGGAATTTGTTGTCAGAGATTTAATTTGTGATGCTCTTGTACTGTAAGACATGTATCCGTAGGAAAGGGGCAGCTTGTTTTCTTGAACTGTGATGGTTTGCATTCAGCAGAAATCACTATCTCAGAAATGAGAGGCAAATGCTAACACATTTAAAAAAAACAGGGTAGATTTTCCTTCCACACCTGCCATGGGTGAGGTAGATCCTACATGTTCAAAACTCCAATTAACCCTTACCACAGGTGATCTTACATACATCTCTGCAGTCTTCATGCAGTTTTGCAAGCGTCCATGCAGATCTCTCTTGCACCTGACAATACAGTCTCCAGAAACACACTCTTAGCACACAGCCAGCTGCTTCTCCTGCACTCCCATGCTTACTATTCAGCACTGTGTGTAACGCTAACACATTCAACATCACCAAGGCTCATTTCCTTTGCTCTAGTCTAATCACTCACCCAGGTTCCACATGCTCATGCTCTCAAGTAGCTGTTAGGACATGTGCTCTTTTCTGCCTCTCTAAACTATAAGGAAAATGTGTCAGACTCTTACAGTAATTATCACATGCAAAACCACAGCTGAAAATGTGCTTAGAAAATGCCAATGGCAAATCGTTTTCTTCCTAGAATCACACCATGAGTCTGTGTGCACACAGGAATTTGTTGTCAGAGATTTAATTTGTGTTGCTCTTTTACTGTAAGACATGCATTCGTAGGAAAGGGGCAGCTTGTTTTCTTGAACTGTGATGGTTTGCATTCAGCAGAAATCACTACCTCACAAATGAGAGGCAAATGCTAACACATTTGAAAACAACAGGGTAGATATTCCTTCCACACCTGCCATGGGTGAGGTAGATCCTACATGTTCCAAACTGCAATTCACCCTTACCCCACATGCACTCTTAGATACATCTGTGCAGCCTTCATGCAGTTCTGCAAGCGTCCATGCAGATCTATCTTGCACGTGACAATACACAGTCTCCAGAACCACGCTCTTAGTACACAGGCAGTTGCTTCTCCTGCACTCCCATGCTAAGTATTCAGCACTGTGTGGTATTTCAGATAGCAATGTGTAACGCTAACACATTCAACATCACCAAGGCTCATTTCCTATGCTCTAGTCTAATCACTCACCCAGGTTCCACATGCTCATGCTCTCAAGTAGCTGTTAGGACATGTGCTCTTTTCTGCCTCTCTAAACTATAAGGAAAATGTGTCAGACTCTTACAGTAATTATCACTTGCAAAACCACAGCAGAAAATGTGCTTTGAAATTGCCAATGAAAAATCGTTTTCTGCCTAGAATCACACCATGAGTCTGTGTGCACACAGGAATTTGTTGTCAGATATTAAATTTGTGTAGCTTTTATTGTGTAAGACTTGCAGTCGTAGGAAAGGGATAGCTCATATGATATGTTTTGAAAAGCTCATAAAAAATATAGTGATATATAAATTACATAAAGGTATTATTTTTTTACTTTTTTTCAGGTATTGCTGAACAACACTAAAATAAATTAAAGATGCCTATAAAATCAAGAAAGAGAAAAGAACAGCAACAACATCTATATTTGAAGACAACTGGACAAAAAAAAATAGTTGAAGAACCTCATGTTGGAAAAAAGAAAAAGCCTTCTGGTAAGCAGACTAAGGATTTTTTTTAAAATATCTTCAAGCAAAGAAAAAATGTAAGAAATATATCCACTGGAAATAGTGTTTCAAGTAGAAAACAACCAGACAATCGACAGAATATACTAAATGCTAATGTACAATCAGAAGTAAGAAAGAATGACTTAAAAAGAAAAATAGATTTTAAAAACATTCATAGAAAAATGTTTGAGAGAAGAGTGATGTTCAATTTGCTGAAGGATGTGAAAAAATATAGGAAAAAAGCCAAATTTTATAAGAAAAGGAAACATTTTGAATCAATTGTTGCCAAGGCTTTGGAATTAAAAAGAAAACTATTCATTTTAATTTTGAACAGGATCCGTACATTAGATAAATTAGTGAATGTAATGAAGTCAAAAAGAAAAAGAAAAAGAGAAGTGAAAAAAAAAACTTTTGTAAAGTGTTCTTAGGAGAATGGAAGCATAGTTCAAGTACTGAACCATTTTTTAATGAAGAGAGTTATCTTCAAAGTAATAGTTTGCTGCATGCAGTTGACACCAGTGGTCGAGCTTATGAAGTTAAGGATGGTTGTGTAATGGAAAAGGAGAAAATGGTTCCAAGAAATGAGGAAGAAGTGTTAGCTGATGAGGTTATGGGGGGACGTCCTAAAGCCCCAGTGTACACTTGGAATTGTAGTAGTATTTGTACTGTACGACAGGAATCAATTGATACATTTTGTGATTTTCTAAGAGAATATAGTAAAACAAGTGTTAAACAGAAGATTAAGGTGCTTCAAAGACTAGATCCATGCAGAGTGAGAGAGAATACTGGTTTGCAAGGACATTCTCTGGCTTGTCTTTCTAGGAAAGTTTGTCAAAGTGTTTTTCACCATTTTAGGATGCTGGCTGTTCATCATACTGAAATGAGAAAGTTTGTGAGAAGATTGTATTTTGCTAAAAGTCCAGCTTTAAAGTTAAATGAGTTGAATAATGCTCTGTTCCGTGGATCTGTAACAGATGTGAAGAAGGTTTGTGAGGATATTGAGTTTTGTTACTTTGGTCCAGAGCAAGAAAGTGCAGGAAATGACACAGTTATTGAAGAAAATGTGGAAGAAAATGTAGAACTCACTGAAGATCAAATGACAAAATTTACTATTATATCTAATGAAAGACCAAATATTACTTGTATTTGTTGCCGGAGAAGCCATTATAAAAATCAAACAAGGTATGTTGATCTCTATAAAAAAAAGTGAAAAAGAAAATAATACTAAGTGGATGGATTTTGCTACATATTTATTTCTGGAAAATTGTTTTGATTTGAGTGAATATCACCGTATTTGTAAATACTGTTATAACAAGTTAGAAGAAAATAAAATGCCAGCAAGAGCTGTGCATAATAATTTAGAATTGGTTGAAATTCCTGCAGAACTTAGTGATTTAAATATGTATGAGTCTATACTTATTCAATGTGTCCATCCTTTTCAGACTATAGTTCGTATGGAGCCCAAAACAGGCAAATTACCTCCTACAACTTTACAAAGAGGTTTAAAAGGAAGAGTTGTCTATTTGCCATTAGATTTGAAAAAAAATATTGAAACAATTGATGCAGATAGTTTGGAAACTGAACCGTTAGTTATTCTGGTTAATGGTGTACCTACAAAGGACAAGAAAATTTGGCAGGAGCTGGTGGATGTACGAAAAGTACAAAGAGCAAATTTATATTTGAAAAGAAATAATAAATGGTTTGAATCAATTTATATGGAAGAAGATGAAGATGTTTTACTAGGAGACTCGGGAATACCAACTGGGCAAATTGAAAAAGTGGATAAGTCAAAAGAAGAAGAAATTTATGAACATTTCAGCATACATCCTCTTCATTCTAAAGAAGTTATGGGAAACACTATTGATCTCTTTCAGATGAAAAAAGCAAAAGGAACTCCCGTGAGTGTATGGGAGGAGAGCTTGGAAGCTCGTTGTTTTCCCCAGCTGTTTCCTACAGGAAAAGGTGGACGATATGATGAACGTCCAGTACAGATTCCTGCTTCTGAGTATCGGACTACACGGTTATATGCAGAAGATCCAAGATTTCGTCAAAGTATTCCTTATTTGTCCATCTTTTATTTGAAAGTGACTTATCAGCACTATCTTATGCAGTAAATCACATTTTGAAAACTGGAGTACATCTACATAATGTGTCTGCAAAGGATTTTCTGAACAAAGTGCAACAGCGAGATGATCATTTGGAATCACAATTAATAAATCTGATGGCTTGTCAGCATGGGACTAATGAATATTGGTACCGACGCCATGGAGAATTGAAATGTATGTTACGGAATTTAGGAACTCCTACATGGTTCCTTACCCTAAGCTGTGCAGAGTACGCTTGGGATTATTTACTGGATTTTCTTCGAGAGGCAAATTCAAATATTGAAAACATCCAATACAAGACAGCAGGAGAATTGTGCTCATTGGATCCGGTTAATATTTGCAGACATTTCAATCACAGATTTGAGGCTATGATGTCCTTCATCTGCAATAAAAAATCTCCACCTCTTGGAGAAGTTGTGGATTTCTTTTGGAGAAAAGAGTACCAAGCAAGAGGTGCTCCTCATATTCATATGCTGTTGTGGATCAAGGATGCTCCAAAATTTGGAACAGATTCTGATGATGCAGTTTTATCTTTCATTGAAGGATATGCAACATGTGCTATACCTAAAAGCACAAAAGAAAAAAACTTAAAAGAGCAAGTTTTACGTTTCCAAAGTCATCGGTGTGGAAAATACTGTCGAAGAAAGTACAAGAGTAAAGATAAATTCTACACAAAATGTAGACAGCTGTGCGACATACTATTACAAGACAATCGCCTAAGAATACCTATAACCTAAAGATAAGAAGAGTCAAAATATATAAATGACTACAACCCAGTCATTTTATCCATGTGGAATGCTAACATGGATATTCAGTATGTAGCTGACAATTCTATTGCTGTTGCTCGGTATGTCACATCTTACATCACTAAATCTGAGAAAACGGAATTGAAAGAAATGTGGGAAGAGATTTCTCACGAGAAGACTCTCAGTAAAAAGCTATACAGTTTCAGTTTAAAGATGTTATCGCATCGAGAAATTGGATCCTATGAATGCTCAGATAGGTTATCATCTGCAAGTCTGTACTCCAAATCCAGAAGAATAATTTGGGTAAGTTTAGGCCTTGCAGGAATGAGAAATCGGGTACTGAAATCTATTCGAGAAATTGAATATTTAGCAGAGTACGAACCTGAAAGTACAGACATTTTAAGAACAAACATGTTGGACACATATTACCCAAAGAGAAGTCATCATCTTGAGAACATGTGTCTCTATGAAGTGCTGCAGAACTACATTTATAAACGGAATGCCACAGAAGACATCAACAATGGAAAATATAAAGTCATTGGTGAGGAAGGATGTATGGTAAAACAAACAAAAAGAAGTTTGATTAATCACAGAAAGCTGAGTTGCGACACTACTGACAAGAAGGAATTTTACCACTTAGCACTTTTACAGTTGTTTAAACCATGGCGCTCAGAGGATGAATTACTTGGACATTTTCAAAGCTATGAAGATTCCTTTAATGCATGCAAAGATACCATCGAATGCAGTACTTTCACAACTTATGTAGAAATGTTAAATGAAGAAATTGAACAAGAAGCAACAATTGCAGCTGAAGTAGCTAGAGACAGTTCTCAAGACAGTCAAAGTTCTGGGACGCTCAGTCAAGATCCCCTAGGACAACCAATCGTAGAAAATGAAGCTGCAATAGCCATGACTGAAGTGGAAACAGCTATGAATCAAGCTCAGGAAGATTTAATAAACTTACCAAGTTTGGAACAGCAACTGAATGATGAACAAAAACAAATTAATGAGGAAGTCACAAAACAAATTGATCATGGATTACTACATGAAAATAAAGAGTGCTCATGCACATCGTTTGAACCAATCAGAATGTATGTGAGTGGACAAGCCGGAACTGGAAACAGTTTCTTGATTAAAGTAATTAGAAGCTACCTACAGCAAAAAACAGATTCAACTTTGTCTTGTGTTGTTACTGCTCCAACTGGGTTAGTAGCATATAACATAAAAGGAATTACCCTCCATTGTTTGCTAATGTTACCAGTAGAGCACGAGAACAAAATACAATACCACAAGTTAACAGGAGAAGCATGTTTTGAAGTTGCAAGAGTATTGAAAAAAATGAAAGTTCTCATCATTGATGAGGTAAGCATGGTATCAAACTTAATGCTTGCCTTTGTGCATTTAAGAATGCAGCAAATTCTAAAGACAAACTATGACGTACTATTTGGAGGAAAACATGTTATAGTTTTTGGGGATCTTCTGCAGCTCACTCCAGTTAAAGGACAACCAGTATTTCAAACTCTTACACATGAAGACACGAAAAAGTCATTAGGAAGTATAAGTAATGTGAATATTTGGACATACTTTGAGTATAAAGAACTCATTACCAATATGCGGCAGGCAAATGATGATGATTATGCAAGTATTCTCAAAGATATCAGAATTGGACTACTCACAGAACATGGCAGAAAAGCTTTACAGAGTCGATTGCTATGTAATTTGTTCCCAACAGAACAAATTGTTCCAGAGAAAATATACAAGAAAATTGCTGGAAAAAATACTGTAATCTGCTAATGGCAACACTACATGAATGCTCTATATTCAATCAAGAACTTTTGAAATTGGAAAATGAAGAGATTGTCAAACTGGAAGCTGTGGATAAAATACACCATGAAGGAATAACTATTATACTGACAAGCAAATTGACAACTAAATTGGATTCTCTAGAGAAAAACATCTCGAAAACAGCCGGTTTAGAAAAGAATCTTTATGTATGTATGAACTGTCGAGTAATTTTAAGACGTAATTTGGATGTAGAGAAAGGTTTAGTGAATGGAGCTATGGGTAAAGTTGTGGGTTTTGTTAATTACCAGAAAAAAGTTGGAATTGAATTTTTAAAAATAAAATTTGATCAGATTGAAGAGGTTAAAGACATTAGTCGTTGTTCAGTTTGTTTCTTGCTTGTGAAAGACTTATATGTACGTAGGAAGCAGTTTCCATTTTCTCTAGCATATGCTGTAACTATTCACAAATCTCAAGGATTAACTGTAGATAGTGCTTTTGTAAACATTGGATCGACTGTGTTTAAAGAAGGTATGGCATATGTTGTTTTGTCATGAGTGAAAAAATTATCTGGTTTATTTATGATAGACTTTGATGACTCAAAAGTTAGTGCTGATGCAAACTATGTAAAGGAATATAATAGATTAAGAATAAGCTATGCTCCTCATTTAGGTCAGTATCCTGTGTTTGAAAAACGTGTTGTTTGTCGGAAAAGGAGAATTGAGAATATCTGTAATGAGGATGTACAGAAGAGAAAACAAATGGAGAGTGATGTGATTCCAAGCAAAAAGAAAAGGACAATGTTGAAGAGGTTGTTGGTTGTTATTTTGAAAATAGCTCTGGTGTCAACTGCTACGCTAATGTAGTGCTGAAAGTTGTATTTTACCTTGATAGTTTGCAAGAGCAGATAATACCGAATCATGTAAAAAGATTCTGTTCTCTGCTGAGTTTTCTTTTTGAGAAGCTGAGTAATGATAAAACTAAAATAGAAAGTGCTTCTGATGTTAGAAAACTTTTAGATGTATGTTCAGGATGTACACAGTTTACTCAAAATGTCCAGCAAGATG
This sequence comes from Triturus cristatus, assembly GCF_964204655.1. Taxonomy (NCBI): domain Eukaryota; kingdom Metazoa; phylum Chordata; class Amphibia; order Caudata; family Salamandridae; genus Triturus; species Triturus cristatus. The sequence goes on from NC_140590.1 coordinate 439,121,677, forward strand.
CACAGGAATTCTTGATGTATATGCTTATGGTACTGGAAGATGAAGGGGTAGAAATAGAAAATATGTTTGGTCTCTCTTATAAATGGGAACATAGTTGTGAAAACTGTTTGAACACATGCAGCTCTAATGTTGATTCTGAAAGGTTCATATATTTAACATTACCAGAGAGTAAATCAGTGACTTTTAGTAAATTAGTTAAAGATGCCAATCACAACATGGAATGTTCTCAATGTAAATCAGACATGTTATCAACGTTATTTTTAAATAAATATGGACAGTATGTAATTTTAATGATGCAACGTTGTAGAGCTGATGGTACAAAATTGGACACTTTAATAAAGAAGTTTACAGGACATCAATTATCAATATCTGGAAAAACTTTTGTTGCAGTTGCAATAATTTTCCATGATGGACCTTCTATAACTTCTGGTCATTACACAGTTTATCTAAAATGTGAAAAAGGCTGGACACTGTGTAATGATTCTCAATTGATTTTTAAGCAACGTTTGCCTGCAGAATTACCAAATTCCTACTTAATTTTTCTAAAACCAAAATTTTAGATACAAATTGCAGCATCTGAACAAACCATTATTTCGATTTTATTGGATTACCATTGGATATTTCACCAAAAAAGAATTTAAAAATTACCATTTGGCCTCATGGAAAGGTAAAAATTTCTCTTGTGGACTTCTTTGACAGATATTATTTTGGTGTATGTGCTTAAGCAACAAGATTTACAGATGATATTTATTGCAAATAGTTATTGTTCTTAGATGATATTTTTATTATATATATTACATTTCGATCAAGGTATGTATTACTGAGAAGAGATTCAGGGCTTTTTTTAAACAATCTTTCAGATTGTAAATTTTTTTGCCCGCTGTTAAGTGATGAATGCAATTGGTTTCACAATTTGCAGTGAAATTCAATATATTCTGAAAACAGCAAAAAAAGGGCAAAAAATTACTTTGTTAAATATGAAAATATGTGTACTGTATTCTAAAATGTATTGTTAAATATTAATACTTTTTTTCTTTTTTTTCAGATGGAGAAAGAAAATTTAGGAAAATTAATCCTTTTTTCTAGCAATTAAAATTTTTTTTTATTTATAATTAAGTTATTTTGTTGGTCAGGTAAGTTTGAAATATCTGTATTTCTCACCCCTTCACTTTCATGCTCCCTTTTTTTCACTTCTCCTCACTCTGCTTTTCTCATTCCCCTTCTCTCTGTCTTCTTCATTTACTGCTGTTTCGTAACACCCTCCATCCTTCTCTACTACTCCCCTAGGTTTACTGCCTCCATCACTACTTTTTCAAACATGTATCTCTCCCTGTCTCCATGTGTCTCAGTCATTCTAACTGTGTTACACCTTCTCAGTTCCTTGCTCTCTGTGTCTGATTCTGTCTCTCTCCCTTTGTCTGTCTTACCCTTAATTTCCATTTCATCTCTGGGGCAGATTAACAAGGCCTCTACGCCACCACTACGTCACTTTTCATAACGTACTGGTGGCGCAGGGAGCTCCTTCATATTTACAAGGAGAGGAAAAGCCACCCTGCGTGACTTTTCCTCTCCACATAAATACAGCCACTTCACACGCAGCACTGTGCGTTGAAGGGGCGTTCCATGGGTGTTGTTTTGGGTGTTCACACGCAACACACAAAGAACTAGACACATCTCCAGGTTTACGAGAAATCGTAACTGTAGAGATGTGTGTGAATGCTAAGCAACTCTAGAGGTGGTGTTGCGAGGCACAACAAGGAGAAATGTTTTTATTTCTCCTCGTTTTTTCCAATTTATGTGCGTCCTCCATTCTACAGCACGCATTGAAAGAGGAAAAAGCCTTTTGTGATTGTTTTTGTGCAGGAAGGTGTCCATTCCTGCACAAGAACAATCTCCCCACCATGCAGGCATCCTTGTACCATGGTGCAAGGGAGCCTGCGCTGGCGCATGGCTGCAGTTTGTAGGCCTGCGCTGGGGGAGCATAGAGATGCAAAAAAATAATCATATAAAAAATAGAATTAAAAAAAAAGATTAAGTGTTTGGGTGTTGGTTGGCTCTAATAAGAGACATTGTGTTAATTGATTGTTTTTTGGTACCTATAAGTAAGTATCGATCCAGTGTCTAAAGATCAAGAGGAAGCCGCTGTTCCCTTCATCTGTGAAATGTACTGTTGCTCTTTGGATTAGAAACATTATGTGCTGAAGTTCTGACGTCTCTACACACACAACTGTTACATGATCTAATGCTATGCTAGCAGGCAGAAGTCATGTTGGGGTAGAAATCATTTAGAATGGGTTAAAATATGCAAAAAAAATAAAAAAAGTGTGTTTCAATTTAAAAAAAAGGTGCATAACGTGAAAAGGGGGCAGGGTACTGAGTTCCTTTTGAAATGAGGTCCCTGAAGGACCATGAAGGGTGAAAAAATATTTCATTATATTTAAAAACACAAGGGGTGCGCGCACCGTGCGCGCACGGCGGGGAAATTTGTTAAAAAAAAATGATTATAAAAATAAAAAAAAATTAAGATGTAAGGTGGCTCTAAAAAGAGCCGTTGTGTTAATAGAGGCACAGAGGAAGGAAAGAATGGCAAAATTATATGGTGCTGCACTTGTGCTGCTGTATCTTGTTATCTATTAGGGGAATGCTGGACTCCCCAAAAGCAATAAGAGCATAACAAGTATTGCACCGTATATGCACCCTCTCAAACATAGGGTGAATGTCCAGAGGAGCAGAAGAAGGTGACGCTCCCACCGCAGAGGAAGTGCTCGGCTGAGCTGCCGATGATGTACTCGGCTGAGCTGCTGCGGATGTGCTCGGCTGAGCTACTGGAGGGGTTTCTCTAGTAGCTCGAGCAAAAGTCACAGGATGTACATCCCTAATGTGCCTGAACATAGTGAAGATACTAAAAGAGTACTTCTTCTTAGGATCTCCTCTAGATAAGACACGCCAACAAAGTTTGCAGGTGACTTTGGGAGCATTGACTTTCTTCTGCCCCTCTGGAAATGTAAAATATTACCAGACAAAAGAATCTTTCTGTTTCCTCTGTCTCTGTCTGACAAGGCTCTCCTGCTCACTCCCAGAAGATGACTGCTGCTCTGCCATTGTATCACAAAAACAGTTCAGCTCCTTCTCCCAGGGAATCAGAAGAAATAATGAGGGGAATGGGTGTGGTGTTGGAAGTTTCTGGAAATGAAATAACTTTAAACCAATGAAAAGTGTTGTTTCTTGATCACATGACTAACCGTGTGCGCACCGTACGGTGCGCGCACGGTACAAGCATGCATGCGCGTACTTAAGACGCGCGGATGCGCATACGGAGCACGCGCGTACGACGCACGCGCGCATGCGCATTAGGGGCAAGTGCGCATGCGCGGACGGCGGACCCGCGTAAGGAGCACGCGCGCATGTGCAAAAAGAACACGCACGCATGCGCGTACGGAGCCCGCGCGTACGCATCGCAGATGAAGTACGCATGCGTACGTAAATCACGTACGCATGCGCACACGGAGCACGTAGCCATGCAAACTACGTGCGCGCACCGTACTTGTACCGTACCGTGCTCGCACGGTAAGCTTACGGTGCGCGCACGGTAAAAATCCCTTAAAAAAAACCAAAAAACAATGTTTAGAGGTTTGTAGAAGATATTAACTATGCTGTTCGACTATATCTAAACATTTTTTTTTTTAAAGTGAGCCATTCCATATTGCAGGATACAGTAAATCATAGGTTTCACACATGTTATAGTTAGCTGGACATTTCGCTCGTAAAAAAACAATGAAATTCCCCCGTTATAGTTAGTTCAGCTAACTATAACTCGCGCGCCCGCAATCCACTGCTGATGACGTCACATATTACATCACTCATGACATGGTCAGTGACATCACTCATGACATCACTGATGACATCTCAAATGACATCACTGATGACATCAGTGATGTCATGAGTGATGTCACTGTCCATGTCATGAGTGATGTAATATGTGACGTCATCAGCAGTGGATGTATCTTGTTATCTATTAGGGGAATGCTGGACTCCCCAAAAGCAATAAGAGCATAACAAGTATTGCACTGTATATGCACCCTCTCAAACATAGGGTGAATGTCCAGAGGAGCAGAAGAAGGTGACGCTCCCACCGCAGAGGAAGTGCTCGGCTGAGCTGCCGATGATGTACTCGGCTGAGCTGCTGCGGATGTGCTCGGCTGAGCTACTGGAGGGGTTTCTCTAGTAGCTCGAGCAAAAGTCACAGGATGTACATCCCTACTGTGCCTGAACATAGTGAAGATACTAAAAGAGTACTTCTTCTTAGGATCTCCTCTAGATAAGACACGCCAACAAAGTTTGCAGGTGACTTTGGGAGCATTGACTTTCTTCTGCCCCTCTGGAAATGTAAAATATTACCAGACAAAAGAATCTTTCTGTTTCCTCTGTCTCTGTCTGACAAGGCTCTCCTGCTCACTCCCAGAAGATGACTGCTGCTCTGCCATTGTATCACAAAAACAGTTCAGCTCCTTCTCCCAGGGAATCAGAAGAAATAATGAGGGGAATGGGTGTGGTGTTGGAAGTTTCTGGAAATGAAATAACTTTAAACCAATGAAAAGTGTTGTTTCTTGATCACATGACTAACCGTGTGCGCACCGTACGGTGCGCGCACGGTACAAGCATGCATGCGCGTACTTAAGACGCGCGGATGCGCATACGGAGCACGCGCGTACGACGCACGCGCGCATGCGCATTAGGGGCAAGTGCACATGCGCGGACGGCGGACCCGCGTAAGGAGCACGCGCGCATGTGCAAAAAGAACACGCACGCATGCGCGTACGGAGCCCGCGCGTACGCATCGCAGACGAAGTACGCATGCGTACGTAAATCACGTACGCATGCGCACACGGAGCACGTAGCCATGCAAACTACGTGCGCGCACCGTACTTGTACCATACCGTGCTCGCACGGTAAGCTTACGGTGCGCGCACGGTAAAAATCCCTTAAAAAAAACCAAAAAACAATGTTTAGAGGTTTGTAGAAGATATTAACTATGCTGTTCGACTATATCTAAACATTTTTTTTTTTAAAGTGAGCCATTCCATATTGCAGGATACAGTAAATCATAGGTTTCACACATGTTATAGTTAGCTGGACATTTCGCTCGTAAAAAAACAATGAAATTCCCCCGTTATAGTTAGTTCAGCTAACTATAACTCGCGCGCCCGCAATCCACTGCTGATGACGTCACATATTACATCACTCATGACATGGTCAGTGACATCACTCATGACATCACTGATGACATCTCAAATGACATCACTGATGACATCAGTGATGTCATGAGTGATGTCACTGTCCATGTCATGAGTGATGTAATATGTGACGCCATCAGCAGTGGATGTATCTTGTTATCTATTAGGGGAATGCTGGACTCCCCAAAAGCAATAAGAGCATAGCAAGTATTGCACTGTATATGCACCCTCTCAAACATAGGGTGAATGTCCAGAGGAGCAGAAGAAGGTGACGCTCCCACCGCAGAGGAAGTGCTCGGCTGAGCTGCCGATGATGTACTCGGATGAGCTGCTGCGGATGTGCTCGGCTGAGCTGCTGGAGTGGTTTCTCAAGTAGCTCGAGCAAAAGTCACAGGATGTACATCCCTAATGTGCCTGAACATAGTGAAGATACTAAAAGAGTACTTCTTCTTAGGATCTCCTCTAGATAAGACACGCCAACAAAGTTTGCAGGTGACTTTGGGAGCATTGACTTTCTTCAGCCCCTCTGGAAATGTAAAATATTGCCAGACAAAAGAATCTTTCTGTTTCCTCTGTCTCTGTCTGACAAGGCTCTCCTGCTCACTCCCAGAAGATGACTGCTGCTCTGCCATTGTATCACAAAAACAGTTCAGCTCCTTCTCCCAGGGAATCAGAAGAAATAATGAGGGGAATGGGTGTGGTGTTGGAAGTTTCTGGAAATGAAAGAACTTTAAACCAATGAAAAGTGTTGTTTCTTGATCACATGACTAACTGTGTGCGCACCGTACGCTTACGGTGCGCGCACGGTACAAGCACGCATGCGCGTACTTAAGACGCGCGGATGCGCGTACGGAGCACGCGCGTACGACACACGCGCGCATGCGCGTGAGGGGCAAGCGCACATGCGCGGACGGCGGACCCGCGTAACGAGCACGCGCGCATGCGCAAAAAGAACACGCACGCATGCGCGGATGGAGCCCGTGCATACACATCGCAGACGAAGTACACATGCGTACATAAATCACGTACGCATGCGCACACGGAGCACGTAGCCATGCAAACTACGTGCGCGCACCGTACTTGTACCGTACCGTGCGTGCACGGTAAGCTTACGGTGCGCGCAGAGTAAAAATCCCTTAAAAAAAAAAAAACAATGTTTAGAGGTTTGTAGAAGATATTAACTATGCTGTTCAACTATATCTAAACATTTTTTTTTTTAAAGTGAGCCATTCCATATTGCAGGATACAGTAAATGGTCATGGTCAGTGACATCACTGATGACATCAGTGATGTCATGAGTGATGTCACTGACCATGTCATGAGTGATGTAATATGTGACGTCATCAGCAGTGGATTGCGGGCGCGCGAGTTATAGTTAGCTGAACTAACTATAACGGGGGAATATATTACCTAGTAGGTAGATATAGTTAGGACCTATTTTTTATAGGAAATCCGCAACATTCTATTTGGAATAACTTTGCCGCCGATTGACGAATCTTCGCCAAATTTTCCTATCCTGAAAGTTTCACGGTGATTCATCAAGCGGAGGCCAAGAAAAAAGGGGGGTCCCAAAACGAGTTTTCCCCATGCAATTTCCATAGGACCTTTAGCCGCATCTACAGCCTGAAGTGCTGAACGGAATTACACCAAATTTGGCAAAGAGGTAGTCCTTTGGTTCAGACTCGTACCTTTTGCTTAAATGGTGTAAATCCGTTCAGTAGTTCCTGAGAAAATGACATTTAAAAGTACATATATCAATGGCCTCAGAGGATCCGCGCACCCTATGCGCACCCAACGCGCACCCTGCCGTGCACGAGCTGTATTCTAATTGGCTGTCAACACTCCAATCAGGAAGTGCTGGCAGCCATCTTGTGCCTCGGTAGAACCGAGGCACAAGAAACCTAAAAAACAAACGCAAAAATTGCAAAAAGGGGGCAGGGTAGAAACACCCTGACCCCCTAGGCCTGCTCAGGGGGTCCCACAAGGACCCCCAGGGCCAAAAAAAGCTTTTTTTTAAAAAACAAGTCGGCGAGATTCGCGCACCCAGCGCGAATTTTGGCCGAAAATAAAATAAAAAAACACGCTGAATATGCTAATTTGCCCCTGGGGGCCAAATCCCGGGGGCATATTTACAAATTAAGTGTGGGGGGTCCCAATCCTCCCTCACTGCCCTGAGGACCGCCACCCCCGGGGCTTCTTAAAAATGGGTAGGGGGCTCTCAGGCCCCCCCAGCCCCGGGGACTGCCACACCCTGGGGCTTGTTCAAAATGGGTGGGGAGCTCTCAGGCCCCCCAGCCCCGGGGACCGCCACCCCCCCGGGGCAACTTTAACATATGGGAGGGGGGCCACGCGGCCCCCCCTCCTGGAGCCTTGTACAGGCCCTGGGGACCGCCACCCCCCAGGGCCGGCTCCTGCAGTGTCCTGGGGTGCCAACCCCCGGGACACTGTCGTTTGCAATGGCAGGGCAGGAGCCTCGTGCCTCCCACCCTGCCACTGCAAACTGCTTTGCTTCATTGAAGCGAGAGCAGGGAAACCTGCTCTCGCTTCAATGAAGCAAAGCAGATTGCTTTTCCACATGGGGAGCAGCATGTTAGCTGCTCCCCTTGTGGAAAAGCAATGCCAGCTGGGACCGTGGGGGATTGGGACCCCCCACAGTCCCCAACGAGAGTCAGGCCCCAGGGGATGGAGTTCCCTGGGCCATAAGTGGCCTGGGAGGGGGTTCACGCGGCCCCCCTCCACCATTAAGAAACAAAAAATAATAATTAAATAAATCAATGGCTGGCCCCGGGGGATGGGGTCGTCGGGGCCTTAAAGTGGCCAGAGGAGGGGGGCTACGCAACCCCCTCCATAAAAAGATTTTAAAAAGTTGGCCATGCCCTGGGGGATGGGATCCCCAGGGCAAATTATGGTCCGGGGCTGCGTTGCAGAGTGTAGTAAAAAGGGGCGTGGCCTCTGAACACCTCTCTGCAACGCAGCTCACTGGCACATACTGGAGGTACCTGGTGGGCTAGTTGGCCCCCAGGGGACCGCAGGATTGAAGAGGAATTAATTCCCCAACTTAAAACGCGCCACAGGGCGTGTTTGCACACGTCACCTCAGGCCCCGCCCCCTTCCTTCACCATTGTACAAATATGCCTCTAAAATCAGCCGAACTACGAATTACGATTTACTCACCTGTTATCAGGAGAGAACCCAGTGATGCATCTTTTAGGACAGCACTGACCCTGAAAAGTCATTCTAAGCGTACTTACCAGTAACTTTTATTTCTTTCCATAGGAATCCATTGTGTGGTTTTCAGCAGAAAAGTTTCTAAGTGTCCATTTTTGAAACGTACAAATATTACTCTACAATCAGCCGAACTACGAATTCCGATTTACTCACCTGTTATCAGGAGAGAACCCAGTGCTGCATCTTTTAGACCAGCACTGACCCTGGAAAGTAATTCTAAGCGTACTTACCAGTAACTTGTATTTCCTTCCATAGGAATCCATTGTGTGGTTTTCATCAGAAAAGTTTCTAAGTGTCCATTTTTGAAACGTACAAATATTCCTCTAAAATCAGCCGAACTACGAATTCTTATTTACTCACCTGTTATCAGGAGAGAGCCCAGGGCTGCATCTTTTAGCCCAGCACTGTCCCTGAAAAGTAATTCTAATTGTACTTACCAGTAACTTGTATTTTCTTCCATAGGAATCCATTGTGTGATTTTCAGCAGAAAAGTTTCTGTGTCAATTTTCACAAACTAAAAATATTCCTAAAAAATTGTCTGTATGACTTAAACACATTCTTTCAACTGTTTACAGGAGATTCACCAGTGCTAGATCCAGGATCCACCACTGAGTAAGAAAAAGTAACAATAACACTACTTACCTGCTAAGTGAATTTTCTGCCATAGGATAACATTGGTGATTCTATGTGAAAAAATGTCGAAGTGTCAACTTTTAAAACACAATAATATTCCTTAAGAATCACTACTGTAACCAAAACGCTTTTACTCAACTGTTTAAAGGAGATGTCCAAGGACTGAATCTAGGATCCAGTCCTGTGGTTAGAAAAGTAATCCATAAAGTAGCTAATTGCATTTGACTAGAAATTCACATTGAGCTCAATGTTGCATTGTGTTTGAAATTGTGTTGCTCATTGCAACAACTGTAACTACTGTACTTAAAAGTCTATTGCCTATTTGCAAAGTATTTAAACTAAAGTAATTCATTCTGAGAAAGTATATTTTGTATTGTAATGTATAATGTATTTATAATGTAATTAAAAAAAATATCTAAAAATAAATAGTTTAAAAAATGTAGTAAATCAGTATCAAAAAAATCAGTATAACAATTAATACATTAAAAATTGTCATTTATAAAACCTTTGAAATTCACTGAAAAAACCATAGGTTTCAGGCCTGATATAGTTAGGAATTAGCATTTAAAAAACCTTTGAAATTCACTGAAAAAACCATAGGTTTCAGGCCTGATATAGTTAGGATGATGTCATTTGAGATGTCATCAGTGATGTCACTGACCATGTCATGAATGATGTAATATGTGACATCATCAGCAGTGGATTGCGGGCGCATGAGATGTAGTTAGTACAACTAACTATATCGGAGGAATTTCAATGGTTTTGTTCGAGTGAAATGTCCAGCTAACTATAACACCCCTAAAACCTATTGTTTTTTCAGTGAATTTCTAAGGTTTTTTAAATGCTAATTCCTAACTATATCAGGCCTGAAACCTATGGTTTTTTCAGTGAATATATATATATATATATATATATATATATTCACTGAAAAAACCATAGGTTTCACACATGTTATAGTTAGCTGGACATTTTACTGATAAAAAACCAATGAAATTCCCCCGTTATAGTTACTGTAGGCAACTATAACTCACGCGACCGCAATCCTCTGCTGATGCTAATACTGTATTTAGACACTTATTTGCCCATATCTTCTTCCATTAAATTTTAGCTATACATATATTACAAATATTTTTTTTTCATAAAGACACATATGTCATCAGCAGAGGATTACGGTCGCGTGAGTTATAGTTGCCTACAGTAACTATAACGGGGGAATTTCATTGGTTTTTTATCAGTAAAATGTCCAGCTAACTATAACATGTGTGAAACCTATGGTTTTTTCAGTGAATTAGCAAGGTTTTTTAAATGCTATTTCCTAACTATAACGTGTGTGAAACCTATGGTTTTTTCAGTGAATTTGTACGGTTTTTGAAATGCTAAGTTACTTTACGCCATTTGTGGCGTGCGCGCCCACTTAACGCAGTTCGTTCCGTGCACGGTTTTTATCAACTTTAATAAGCCCTGTACATTTGGTGGCCTTCGGGGTGAGGTCAATGTGGATAGTGTTTTTTTTATTTCGATTTTATAATTTCATGTTGCCAAAATTACGTTTTTTTTCTCTATTAATAAGCCCTGCACATTTGGTGGCCTGCGGCCACCAAAAGCACAGGGGGTGGGGTAAGTGTGGATAGTGTTTTTTTTATTTTTATTTTTTTACCGTAAGCGTACGGTAAGCTTACGGTAAGCGTACGGTAAGCGTACGGTAAGCGTACCCCGCGAAATTGCCGAAAAAAAAATAAAACCGTTTTTGCTCTTGGGGGATGTTTGGGGACTCCCTCAACATGACTATGTGGGAGGGAGTTGTCAAAACAGCCCCGTAACATGTTTTTGGCCATCATGTTTGATAAACAACACTCAGTGCGAGAGACAAAATGGCGGACGCCGCTTCCTGGTTTCGGCCGATTCGAATGTTTACTAAGATCTAAGAGCCAATCAGAATCGCGCTCGCGCACGCCACCGTAAGCTTACGGTAAGCGTACGATAAGCGTACGGTAAGCGTACCGTAAGCGGGCTCAGATATATATATTGATTTAAAGGCTATTTTCTCAGAATCTACTGAACAGATTTACACCAAACCTACAAAAGGCACTTCCTTGACCTAGGGACTACCTCTCTGCCAAATTTCTAGTAATTCTGTTCAGCCGTTCGGGCTGTAGCTCGTTCTAAAGGTCCTATGGAAAAATGCATGGGAAAAACGCGTTTTGGGACCCCCCTTTTATCTCAGCCCCCGCTTGACGAATCCCCCCGAGACTTTCAGGGTAGGAGCGGAGCGTAGCGCCCCACCTATTTTGAGAAATTCGCGAGGATTCGTCGACCGGCGCCAAAGTTATTCAAAATAGAATGTTGAGGTTTTCCTATGGAAACGTGGTCCTAACTATAACTACCTACTGGCGACCGCCAGTAGGTAATATATATATATATATATATATATATATATATATATATATATATATATATATATATATTATCTACTGGCGGTCGCCAGTAGATAGTTATAGTTAGGACCCTGTTTCCATAGGAAATCCGCAACATTCTATTTGGAATAACTTTGGCGCCGGTCGACGAATCCTCGCGAAATGTTCAAACTAGGTGGGGCGCTACGCTCCGCTCCTACCCTGAAAGTCTCGGGGGGATTCGTCAAGCGGGGGCTGAGATAAAAGGGGGGTCCCAAAACGCGTTTTTCCCATGCATTTTTCCATAGGACCTTTAGACACAGCTACAGCCCGAACGGCTGAACAGAGTTACTTGAAATTTGGCAGAGAGGTAGTCCTCAGGTCAAGGAAGTGCCTTTTGTAGGTTTGGTGTAAATCTGTTCAGTAGTTCTTGAGATAATAGCATTTAAATCAATATATATATCTGAGCCAGCTTACGGTGCGCTTACCGTGCGCTTACGGTAAGCTTACCGTACGCGTACGGTGCCATGCGCGAGCGCGATTCTGATTGGCTGTTAGATCTTAGTAAACATTCCAATCGTTCGAAACCAGGAAGCGGCGGCCGCCATTTTCTCTCTCGCACTCTGAGGGGGGGAGGAAAAACAAAGGCAAAAAACATGTAAAGGGACTGTTTAGACAGCTCCTAACCACCTAGCCTTGATTAATGTGTCCCCATAGAGCCCCCAAGGGCAAAAATTTATTTTTATTTTGTTACGAAAAATCGCCGATTACGCTTACCGTACGCGTACGGTAAAAATAAAAAATAAAAATTATCCACACTTTCCCCACCCCGTGTGAAAATGGGCCTAAAGGGCACCATTTGTGCATTGCATATATCACATTAGAAAATTTAAAAGCTTACCTTGCACAACGAAGTGCATAACATGTCCTCCATGTGTGCACGGTGCGCGAAGCGCATCGTGCGTACATGGCCCATCCACGGCACTAACTGCGTAAAGTGGGCGCGCGGTGCGCAAAGCGCACCGCGTGCTCACTGTGCGCGCACGGTGCGCGAACGGAACGAACTGCGTTAAGTGGGCGCGCACGCCACTAATGGCGTAAAGTAACTTAGCATTTAAAAAAACGTACAAATTCACTGAAAAAACCATAGGTTTCACACACGTTAAAGTTAGGAATTAGCATTTAAAAAACCTTGCAAATTCAGTGAAAAAACCATAGGTTTCACACATGTTATAGTTAGCTGGACATTTTACTGATAAAAAACCAATGAAATTCCCCCGTTATAGTTAGTGCAGGCAACTATAACTCACGCGACTGCAATCCTCTGCTGATGACATATGTGTCTTTATGAAAAAAAAATATGTGTAATATATGTATAGCTAAAATTTAATGGAAGAAGACATGGGCAAATAATTGTCTTAATACAGTATTAGCATCAGCAGAGGATTGCGGTCGCGTGAGTTATAGTTGCCTGCACTAACTATAACGGGGGAATTTCATTGGTTTTTTATCAGTAAAATGTCCAGCTAACTATAACATGTGTGAAACCTATGGTTTTTTCACTGAATTTGCAAGGTTTTTTAAATGCTAATTCCTAGCTATAACGTGTGTGAAACCTATGGTTTTTTCAGTGAATATATATATATATACAGTTCCACAAGTTGCCCAAAGCGGGGCGCACTCTCATCTCGACAAACCATGGGTCAGGGAAGAACCAGGCACACTCGACGTCAGCAGAGTCCTGACGCGTTTCGGGAGAAGCTCCCTTCCTCAAAGGCTGTCTGCTGCACAATGAAAGCCACCATACGGATTTCCCAGCATTCTCCCTTATTTATTCAAATGCAATCCATCATTACATTCAGGTGAGTAAATGCACCATTGCTTTCTGGGACTGGGAGTCCAAAACAAAAACCCATGTGGGCTGCTGGCAGTCTGTTGTACAAATTATAAAAAAATCACGGGTGTGTCATCAAAGCCTTCCCCCAATACTGCCTTGTGTCAAAAGATCCCGCACGCTGAAACACAGTCCAGCACAGGAGCCGCTCCAGTCTGCGGTGGTGCGCCCCTCGACCAAGCCGGCCGAAAGTATACAATTCCACAAGTTGCCCAAAGCGGGGCGCACTCTCATCTCGACAAACAATAGGGTCAGGGAAGAACCAGGCACACTCGACGTCAGCAGAGTCCTGACGCGTTTCGGAAGAAGCTCCCTTCCTCAAAGGCTGTCTGCTGCACAATGAAAGCCACCATACGGATTTTCCAGCATTCTCCCTTATTTATTCAAATGCAATCCATCATTACATTCAGGTGAGTAAATGCACCATTGCTTTCTGGGACTGTGAGTCCAAAACCAAAACCCATGTGGGCTGCTGGCAGTCTGTTGTACAAATTATAAAAAAATCACGGGTGTGTCATCAAAGCCTTCCCCCAATGCTGCCTTGTGTCAAAAGATCCCGCACGCTGAAACACAGTCCAGCACAGGAGCCGCTCCAGTCTGCAGCGGTGCGCCCCTCAACCGAGCCGGCCGAAAGTATACAGTTCCACAAGTTGCCCAAAGCGGGGCGCACTCTCATCTCGACAAACCATAGGGTCAGGGAAAAACCAGGCACACTCGACGTCAGCAGAGTCCCGACGCGTTTCGGGAGAAGCTCCCTTCCTCAAAGGCTGTCTGCTGCACAATGAAAGCCACCATACGGATTTCCCAGCATTCTCCCTTATTTATTCAAATGCAATCCATCATTACATTCAGGTGAGTAAATGCACCATTGCTTTCTGGGACTGGGAGTCCAAAACCAAAACCCATGTGGGCTGCTGGCAGTCTGTTGTACAAATTATAAAAAAATCACGGGTGTGTCATCAAAGCCTTCCCCCAATACTGCCTTGTGTCAAAAGATCCCGCACGCTGAAACACAGTCCAGCACAGGAGCCGCTCCAGTCTGCGGTGGTGCGCCCCTCGACCGAGCCGGCCGAAAGTATACAGTTCCACAAGTTGCCCAAAGCGGGGCGCACTCTCATCTCGACAAACCATAGGGTCAGGGAAGAACCAGGCACACTCGACGTCAGCAGAGTCCTGACACGTTTCGGGAGAAGCTCCCTTCCTCAAAGGCTGTCTGCTGCACAATGAAAGCCACCATACGGATTTCCCAGCATTCTCCCTTATTTATTCAAATGCAATCCATCATTACATTCAGGTGAGTAAATGCACCATTGCTTTCTGGGACTGGGAGTCCAAAACAAAAACCCATGTGGGCTGCTGGCAGTCTGTTGTACAAATTATAAAAAAATCACGGGTGTGTCATCAAAGCCTTCCCCCAATACTGCCTTGTGTCAAAAGATCCCGCACGCTGAAACACAGTCCAGCACAGGAGCCGCTCCAGTCTGCGGTGGTGCGCCCCTCGACCAAGCCGGCCGAAAGTATACAATTCCACAAGTTGCCCAAAGCGGGGCGCACTCTCATCTCGACAAACAATAGGGTCAGGGAAGAACCAGGCACACTCGACGTCAGCAGAGTCCTGACGCGTTTCGGAAGAAGCTCCCTTCCTCAAAGGCTGTCTGCTGCACAATGAAAGCCACCATACGGATTTTCCAGCATTCTCCCTTATTTATTCAAATGCAATCCATCATTACATTCAGGTGAGTAAATGCACCATTGCTTTCTGGGACTGTGAGTCCAAAACCAAAACCCATGTGGGCTGCTGGCAGTCTGTTGTACAAATTATAAAAAAATCACGGGTGTGTCATCAAAGCCTTCCCCCAATGCTGCCTTGTGTCAAAAGATCCCGCACGCTGAAACACAGTCCAGCACAGGAGCCGCTCCAGTCTGCGGCGGTGCGCCCCTCAACCGAGCCGGCCGAAAGTATACAGTTCCACAAGTTGCCCAAAGCGGGGCGCACTCTCATCTCGACAAACCATAGGGTCAGGGAAAAACCAGGCACACTCGACGTCAGCAGAGTCCCGACGCGTTTCGGGAGAAGCTCCCTTCCTCAAAGGCTGTCTGCTGCACAATGAAAGCCACCATACGGATTTCCCAGCATTCTCCCTTATTTATTCAAATGCAATCCATCATTACATTCAGGTGAGTAAATGCACCATTGCTTTCTGGGACTGGGAGTCCAAAACCAAAACCCATGTGGGCTGCTGGCAGTCTGTTGTACAAATTATAAAAAAATCACGGGTGTGTCATCAAAGCCTTCCCCCAATACTGCCTTGTGTCAAAAGATCCCGCACGCTGAAACACAGTCCAGCACAGGAGCCGCTCCAGTCTGCGGTGGTGCGCCCCTCGACCGAGCCGGCCGAAAGTATACAGTTCCACAAGCTGCCCAAAGCGGGGCGCACTCTCATCTCGACAAACCATAGGGTCAGGGAAGAACCAGGCACACTCGACGTCAGCAGAGTCCTGATGCGTTTCGGGAGAAGCTCCCTTCCTCAAAGGCTGTCTGCTGCACAATGAAAGCCACCATACGGATTTCCCAGCATTCTCCCTTATTTATTCAAATGCAATCCTTCATTACATTCAGGTGAGTAAATGCACCATTGCTTTCTGGGACTGGGAGTATACATATATACTGTCGCCAGTAGGTAGTTATAGTTAAGACCCAGTTTCTTTTTTTTTTTTTTTTTTTTTTTTTTTAAAACCTTTATTGCGGTAAATGCACAATACACAGCGTCTGCCTACAACCCCTCGGGGCCGGCCGCTATGACATTGTAGAACATAGAACAATAATGTCAGGATAAGAAAAGGTTTAATTTTATGATTTTGTCGAGTACAATGTAGTGAACTACGAGAGGAGTCGAAGCTAACATTGACCAGGAGAGACATAACCATTCACGAAGCTCCCAGAAGGAGGCGTTATATAGGAAAGCATTTGCAAGGAAACAGGTAGCCACCATCCGGGAACTAAGAGCAAACACTATACCACAGAATGATAGAACACAATAAACTCCCAACTAACACTGAACCCCGACCCCGAAGAAACAAAGAAACATAAAAGAAAAGGAAACCGAAGAAGAAGAGCGAAAGAAAGAGAAAGAGGGCCATAGAGACAAAGAAAAGACATGGAACACATCCCATCCCCCCACCCTGCATACCAGCGGAAGGCCACGGCCCACCCCCCCCCAATAGGCATGCCTGTCGCCCCAAATGAACCCCAAGTAGGAAGAGAGTCCGGAGAGTGGGAAAGAACATCCCAGTCTCCGACTCCCAGAGAAGGCAGGAGGAGGAAATTTTACATACTCCCGGTCACCACAGCCCCATAAGCATCCCCCACCCTGAGTATCATCAGCACAACTGAAGTAGCAAGCAAAGCAGCAGGTGGGGAGACTCCATTCCAAATGTGCAAATAAATCCGATAATTAACAGTCCCGTCCTAGTACCCGCCCGCCAATACGTACAGCAAACTAAAGGGAATCGCCCAGCCCTGGCCCGATCCTAAGTGGCCCCACAGATCCACCCCCGCAATCAACAATAGCAAGTTACACACATGCGGCACAGCAAATACATGGACAAATATTCTAGTCCGGGTCATGCCAGGCGGTCAGGCAGGATCATCAAGGGAGACAACATCAGCCCTGGCCAGAACGCGGAGACCCCACCAAGCATGGCCACCGCT
The DNA here is from genome assembly GCF_964204655.1 of Triturus cristatus. Taxonomy (NCBI): domain Eukaryota; kingdom Metazoa; phylum Chordata; class Amphibia; order Caudata; family Salamandridae; genus Triturus; species Triturus cristatus. Next base: position 439,138,771 of record NC_140590.1, read on the forward strand.
GGGAGTGTACCTCAGGCAGAACAAAGGAGCAAGATGGCCGCTCCCGGCTTAGAAGACGCAGAGGGAGAGGAAGCGAGAGTTCCCAATCATAAACCATCACCACAGCGATAGTAACCAACACAGTTTTCCCCACAGAACGGCACACACTCCGGCGATGTTGAGGAAGCCGTGGCAACACTTGCAGAGGCAGAGTCTCAGCTTGTAAAGCGGAAGGGAGCTTTGTATCCGCAACTTTGTCATTAAAAGAACACTCGACACTGTAGCCAGGGAGAGGACGTTCCACAGTATCCCCCTGTCGCCACATTGTATCCACCTCGAAGGGAATGAGAGGCATTGGGGGGTCAGACAACCGCAGTAGTTCCCTGGATGGCATAGCAGCATCGATCTTCCGCTCCAGTTCTCGAGTGTGTTGGCACCATGTCGCCCTCAAGTCTTCCAGGGCTAGAAGGATATCACCATAGGTCAGGTCAGCTCCTCGCTTCCGCATGTCGGCAGTATGTAAAGGCGCCACCAGGACACCCTCCAGCTCGACAGTAGGCAGGGAAGCTTGCGTCAGGGGTATGGAGGCTTCCGTCTTTCCGGCGAGGTAGACCGGCACCGCCACCATTTTGGCAGTTAGCCCACAGCGGAGGGGTGAGGGCGACTCCATAGGGCGGAGGAATAGTAGTTAAGGCAAGAAAAGTTACTGCTGCTATACGGGGCTCACTCGATGGGAGAGCCCTCGGCTGTATTGCAATGCGGGTGGTGGGCGCTCTAAAACGGATACCGCTCTGACCGCTGGTAGCAGGACAAAGGAAGGTTCGCCAGCCCGGGCCCAATCCTACAGGAATTCTCTCCGTCGCGAAGAAGGCTCCGCCAAGCCGCCCACTCCACCTCCGGTCACATTTCCCCAGGCGCCGGTCCAGCCCCAGGTCGTCTCACCGTACGTGATAAGCGGTGTCCGGTGACGGTGGTCGGGCCAGGGTGCGTGGGCAAGGTCCGAAGTCGGCAAACTCTATGGATCCTCGACCAAAAAAGCCGGCGGGGACATCGGAGGAACGCGGAAAGTATCAGCGCATTCGTGGTTACAGTTGCTCGCACCGTAGGCAGGATTAAAGATCAGGATGTCATATAAACAGCAGACGGGCTGCGGAGCCGGGAGCTCAGACGTCCTGTCCGTCCGCCATCTTGGCTCCTCCCCCCCCCAAGACCCAGTTTCAATAGGAAAAGCATTCTTTGACTTGCCTAACACTTTGGCGTCGTTTGGCCTATCTTCATGAAATGTTCCCAAAAAAAGTACTCATCCAATCATCCAGGCACTATTTATGCACTCACAAAATCACCCAGACACTACCCTTTCACTCATTCATGCACTCAGCCACTATTTTATATTTTTGGGGTGTTTTCTTTCCAAAGAAATGGTAAGCATGAACATGGTATAAAAAACGAAAACAGGCAGCAGAAACAAGCTGCACAAACTAAGGATTGAAAAAAGTTTAACATTTGTGCTGCTTTGCTGCAGCTCTCATAGCTGCAATTGACTGCTCTCCTACAGTGACTATGATGGTACAGTCCATGCAGTACATTGCCATATGATGGAATTCTGGAACCACGTCTAAATGACGACTCTCAGTTTCTGATGGGAAGTTTTGCCCTGGTACATGTGTTGCAGCTGAAGATGCAGATGGTCCTGCAGCTTTTCTTTTTTAAGTTTTAAGATGGTACAAAATACAAATTGTACCACAGGAGTACTTCTTGTTTGAACCTCTTGATAATGTTTTCTTGCAAAGAGACCACTTTACAAACTTCGCACCCGTCTTAGACTCCCCAGATTGGATAGTGAAAAATTCCCAACCTATACTGCTTTTCTTCAGCTGGGGCTCTTCATCTTCTTTTTCTCCTCCTGCTGACATTTTCTCTTAAAATATGAAAACGCACCAACCTCCACAATGAGTTATCAACTGCACACACACCTACTCAGAATGATTCCCCAATGAATGGAACATTCAAGAAAAAAAAATGGTTGGGGACTTCCTATTAATATAGTTGAAAACAGTTTTTTCCAATCATATCACATTCTTTTCAGGTCATATGATCTTCGCGACTAAATCGTGAACACCAGAAATGAAATATAAAAGTAGGTTTGAATAATGTAAATATAAAAGCATAACTTTGAACTGTGGTATAGAAGCACCTACTGTCACACTTACTCTAAAATATGTGTAAATACATTTTAAACTTTTCAAAAACATGCTATCATTGTGATTATAAACATGTTCACGATGACCAGTGTCAGCGCAAAATTAGGAAAATAGATTGCAACGTTAGTTTTAAGATAAATAACTACAACAATATAAGTTTAAACAATATAGAAATACACCTCTACTGAGTCTATATATATGTTTTACACTTTGTACAAAACAAGTGCTCTTCGGGACTACTGACGTCATCGCAATACCCGGTGTCACTGAGAAAACAAAAAATGGTCTTTGAAGATGGTTTTTCTGGTATTTCACTACAAAAATATGAGTTTGAAAAGTACACTAATAAAGCTTTACTGTTAAATATACTGTACAATATGTCTATTTATTTATATAACACTTTATACAAACTACGTCCTCTTCGTGTCTACCGACATCCTCACGAAGGTGTCTGTAGTCATGAATATTGAAAAATTTAGTAAGGGTGGTTTTCTCCTAAATTGATCATAGAAAGAAAAGTTAAAACAATATTTTAATAAATATCTAGACTTGAGCTTTAGTTAAAAAATGTCTTTAAATGTATTTTTCAGTATGTGAAGTACATTTGCTGATGACGCATTCTTCACAGTAAATGAAGCAATGTTGTGCTGACTCAAAGAATTCTTACAAATAAAAACAGGTATTAATGTATTTTCTGATAAAACACATACCAAATAAAAAAATGAGTAGTGTATAATATAATGTACAATAACCAATTATAGAATGAAATATGAAAATCTTTGACGCTCAAACTTCAATGTTACAATTAAGAAATAAAATTTAAACAAAATCATAGACCTTCACTGAAAAGAATGAAGGTTACAGGGACGTTATATGTAGGAATTCACTTTTAAAAACCTTAGAAATTCAATACAAAAAACAAAGGTTACAGGGCCGTTGTATGTTCAAGTATCCAAGAGAAGCGCACACTCAAATACGATGTGGAATGAAGTGAAATAGAGTTAATCCTTCAAAAATCTCGTTACGCGTTTCAACTGTAAAACAGTCTTGATCCAATTATCTGCTGGAGCACTTCTGCACACCTTTAAGACGGAACTGCCAGTTTTGGTCAACATTGCAGTACTATAATAATATTCAAACCTATAACAACTATTAATTAAACAAATCAGTAGTAACTTGAAACTTTATTGCAAAAACCAATTTAACATTACATATCTACATTAACAAACTATATCAACAATTATAAAACAAACAAAAGAACCAACTTTACTAATTTATAATGTCTTCATCACATTACAATGAGCAGCGTGCTGTGGGTACACCACCTCATCCACATCAGTTTGTCAAAAGTCTTTGGTATGGCATTTTTTTAATTTTGGGTCAGATAGGAAAAAAGTCTCAGAAAAGTTTCTTATGCATGCATTTTTTTTAAAGGAGCTCAAAAAGCTCTTCATGTACTTCCACATCTTTCCAACCTAGAAACATTGTGCCAGCTCATGTACTTACTGCTGAACAAGTTAATAATACCGCTAGTCTTAACAAGGCTCTTGTTTATGTAAGAAGGTAATGTTCCCTCAGAGACAAGTGTCCATTTTCCTCCTAAAAGAGACAAAATAACAAAACAGATAAAAGTTACACACTGGTCAATAATTAATAACTGTGATAAATCACTCTGTTGTCTAACCTTTACTACATTGTTCACCCACAATCACATATTTCTATCTAGTGCAGCACTAACTTGCTATTCCTTTCTCCTGAAAAATACTACACCCTCAACCAGTTTATTTTCATATTTTTACAAATACATCATAACATGCCATGAGCTCTGCTTCCATAACAGTTTCTAAAGTAACACAATCATCTTGACACACCTTTGCTAACACTCACCACAATGTTCTACTCTAGATATAGCAATATCACCGCTCAAACGTCTCACAGGTCTCAAATATATGTACAATGAGAATCATAAGACCAGTGGAGCTTGTATTATTACATTCCTTGCTTTATCATTTATGAAACACTGCTTCCCTTACTTACAAGTATATACAGTTGAAACACTTATATTAACACATCTACACCTCCCCAAACAGTGTTTTACTCTGTAAACATATTGTAGAGTATGTTTACCAACATTAGTACACTTACTGACAGTTCACAACAAGATTTATGGAATATATTATTAAATACCTGAACTTGGACTTCTTTCTTAAACGTAAATGACCACACCAGTCTCTTTCAACTCCACATGAATTAACTTCTATGGAGCACAGCTAAATCAGACTTCCTTCTCCCCTAAAACACCAAGGACAAAGTGAGCTATCTCACCATTTCTTCAACCATGTAAAAAGAATGGTAACTATTGATTGAGCCTTGGACCTTTTTTTTTACTTCTCCCATACGATCTTAGAAGACTCCTGTCGGACCAAAAAATGCCTGATTGCAGACATAGTAATTTTCCATGCGAATCTCCGAAGAGTATCACAAACACCTTGTGTAAGGCCTTCCATGTGCGCCTGTATAGATGCTCGCAAGATTGAACAAACCCCATAAAAATTAACCATCTATTCATCACAGTACTTATCTCTTACACTCTTTCTCTCAATAACAAGGACCCCAATATGTATTCCTACTAATAGAGTGTATTGAGACTTAATCTACTCCTTTTTTCCTTTCATGATCTCACGAGATCAAAAATAATTGTTAAAACAATATAAATGTATTATCTTCACAGTAGTTATCCCTTAGACACCTCCTTTCTAAATCTAGGGGAACAGCATACCTTTCTGCTGCTCCTGTATATAGCTTTTTTACTTCAATTATACAATACCTCCAATTTTTCACAGCAAACAGAAATGGCGGCCATTTCATTTCTAACATTCCCACAGACAGCCAATCAGAACGCTACCTCTCGTGCGACTCGTGGGAGCCTCTTGTGAAAGCAGAAAAGCTTACAGGAAAAATGGGCCTCTTGACCAATCACAGGCTCCATTTGTGATTTCACGCTCTCGCGGGACACCCGTGGGATCTCACATATACAATTACTTTTTCCCCTTAATATCTCGAAAGGTAATGAACAGATTTACACCAAAAGGCAAAAAGCACAATCTATGGACCAACATCTAGCTTCTTGCCAAATTTGGCATAATTCTAGTTTTAAAACCTATCTTAAAAAAAGGTTATGGAAAATGCATGCATATTTTACATTTTGGGACCCCCTTCTTTCTGAATTCCAGGGGAATCGATTACCCTGAAACTTTCCAGGAAGGAGCTGAGGTTGATAAACTTGTTTTGAATGTTTTGTGATGACTCAACAAAAGGGGAAAATGTTATTAGCATGTATATATATATATATATATATATATATTACCTACTGGCAGTCGCCAGTAGGTAGTTATAGTTAGGACCTATTTTACATAGAAAATCCGCAACATTCTATTTGGAATAACGTTGACGCCGATTGATGAATCTTCGCGAAATTTTCCAAACTTTTGGCCAGCCTGGTCCACTCCTATCCTGAAAATGTCACGGTGATTCATCAAGCGGGGGCCGAGAAAAAAGGGGGGTCCCAAAACACGTTTTCCCCATGTATTTTCCCATAGGACCTGTTGACGCAGCTACAGCCCGAACTGCTGAACGGGATTACACCAAATTTGGCAAAGAGGTAGTCCTCAGTTCAGACTCGTGCTTTTTGATTAAATGGTGTAAATCCATTCAGTAGTTCCTGAGAAAATTAGAGTTAAAAAGATAGATATATCTGGGCGGAGCCTAACCACACATCTCATCGTGAGATCAGATTGGCTGTCAGTACTTAATACAAGAAGTGTTGGCAGCCATCTTGGGACCAATATACATGATAGCACCTCATTAAAAAGCATTGCAGTTAATAGAAGGTTTTAAGACTTTAGTTACATTATAAATCATTTGTTGATGGAACCATTCTCATTTTAGAAATTGTGGTGTGTTCTAATTTGATTTTACCATGTGAAAAAGCCTTCTGCTGTGATATCATGAATATTGTTTGAGAGAAAACTATTTTCTCATGCTTTTCCCACAGAGGTTTGGAAGGTGATGTATAAGCTAAACTGAGAGCATATTTTCTGTAAATTCACGTTATCTTTCTCAGTCATGTGAGAATGAAGTCTGACATTCTCAGTAAAACATGTACATCCAACAAGGGCAGAGACTGTCAGTTGATTCCTTTGTGTTCTACTGCAGCTTCACAGAGTGTTCTAAAGAACAACTAGAGCGCTAACAGTCCTACATGTGACAAACGTATTGCACACCTGAAGCCATCTTGATTGGAATAAAGTGGTAACTCTTAAAAATGTGTGACACATCTGAATGCCTTCTTAATGGAACCAAAGTAAAAAACTGAAAGTATTTCCTACTGAGGAGACTGCAGTAAATGAGGAAATTAGGAAACTTCATAACAAATAAATCTCCCAAGATGGCCACCAGAGACAAAAGAGCCCAAATGTAGCCCAAATATCACCCAGATGTAGCCCAAGTATAGCCCAATGACAGAATGTCCCAGAGTGTTCTTAAGAACAACTAGAGCGCTTACTGTCTTACTTATGACAAAAGTATGGCACACCTGAAGCCATCTTGATTGGAATAAACTGGTAACACTTAAAACATTTAATTTAAAAAGGAACACAATGAAGGGGTTTATTTTGCCATAGCAATTATGATTAGTGCTGAAGAAAGAAAAATTAGGGCACATTTTGAGTGATTTCTCAAATCCTCTTCTATTTCATTAAACAATTCTGATATGCAGACTAAAACATGCACTTTTGATACCAGCAGCAGACTTCCGTGGTGAGCAGTAGCTTTACTACAGTGATCTAATGAGCAACTAGAGTGCTAATATTCAGAATTTATGGCAAATGTGTGACATATCTGAATACCTTCTTGATGGGATCAATGTAAAAAACTGAAAGCATTTCCTACTGAGGAGAATGCAGTAAATGAGGAAATTAGGAAACTTCATAACAAGTAAATCTCCCAAGATGGCCACCAGAGACAAAGGAGCCCAAATGCAGCACAAATATCACCCAGATGTAGCCCACATGTAGCCCAATGACAGAAGTGTGCAAAACACTTATTTTTTGTATTTTTGCAGTTTTATATAGTGCAGACTTGTCAGGTATTGGAGTGCTTTACATGAGCATTGGTTACATCACACAAGATCAAATTCATTTTGGTTGTAGACATGGGGAGATTAAGTGATTTGACCAGAATCACAGAATGTTGAGCTGAAGCAGAAACTCCAACCTGGTTCCCCAGTTGCAAAGTCTGCAGCTCTGGAAGTAACACCACATCCTCTCCCCTAAGTGCAACATTTAATCAAGTGGTCAACTGGATAAAAAAACATAAAGGTTACAAATAATTTAAAAGTTCTTTGTCACTATTTGAAAACTCGGAAAATCTGTCCTCATTTTAGTTTTTTAGAGCACTAACCATAATTTTGATGCAAATATGGCCCTCTCATATATGTAATTTCTAAAGGAAATGCTCTAGGAATTACAGTTTTTATTATATCAAGATGACGTCAGGCATTCCACACTTTTGTAATAAATATAGAATGTTAGCAATCTAGTTGTTCATTGGGATACTGTTGAGAGGCAGAGGCCAGGGGCACGGACTCTGAAAATTGAAGGCAGGTAGGAGAGTGCAGAGGCAACAATTTGACCACACTGGGCAGGCAGGAAGGGCAGTGGCAGCACAACAGACTATGGAGGGCAGTGGAAAGGGGGGCATGGGCAACAAACCAACAATACAGGACTGGCAAGAGAGGCTGTGGCAATATAATAGACCATTGTGGGCAGAAGGAAGAGGCAGTGGTAGTACAACCATACATGCCAACAGACCCGTTTCAGCCAGGAAACGTCCAATGTTTTTAAGCTCAAATGGGCTTTATTTGATCTGTCTCCTGTCTACAATCTCCTCTTTTTCAATGTAACTCAAAGGGGAAAATCAATACCCCAGTTTTTTTTCAAAATCTCCCTCTTACCAAGTTCAAAATGTTCGCAAGTATGGTACATTGGATCATGGTAGGCAGGAGGAATTGGAGTAGGGACATGGACTCGGATAACAGCGGACAGGAGGGACATGGAGAAGGGCACCAAACTGACCCTACAGGGCAGGCATCAGGGTTTGCAGCAGCACAATACACCACACAGGACATGCGGGACAGGAGTGCAGCACAACAATCCATAGAAAGCAATAGGGAGGGGACAGGACCATGCACATGGACAACAGAGAACAGAGGGGAAAGAGGCAATGGTAGCTAGCTGACCATAATGGACAGACAGGAGAGAATGCTGCAGCATAACAGACCATAAAGGGCAGGAGGGACGGATCAGGGGCATTACAATGGAACAGACAAGCCAGGAGGGAGGGAATAGGGGTCTGCACATGGAAACAGAGGGCAGGGGGCAAGGGGGAAGGGCAGGAGCAGCAAGATGGCCATGGAAGTCAGTCAGGATGGGCACTAGAAACAAGACACACCATGGAGAGCAACAGTGAGACTATGATGGCATACACACAGACCATGGAGGGAAGGTGGGAGGGGGTCAGGGGCAGCTAGCTGACAACACAGGGAAGGTGGGAGGGGCCATGGCAGCACAGAAGACCATGCATGGCAAGCGGGAGGGTTAGTGGCAGCACAATGGGCCATGGAGGATAGAAGGGAGGGTCAGGACCTGGGCACAGACAATAGAGTTCAGGGGAAGGGGCTTCACAACAGACCGCGCGGGGCAGGCAGGAGGAGCAGTTGCAGCACAACAGACCAGGGAGGGAAGAAGGGTGTGGCAGTAAAATGGACCATGGAGGACAGGAGGAAGGGGATAGGGGCATGGCATGTGGACAGGCAGGGTGGATAGGCAGGGACAGGTTACAGTCATCTGACAATGCTAGGCAGGTGAGAGGGGAGTGGCAGCTCAACAGAACACTCAGAGTAGATAGGAGTGGCAGGTCCATGGAACATGGAGGGCAAAAAGGATGGAGCAGGGGCATGCACAAAGACATCGGAGGGCAGGGGTAAGGAGAATAGGGACAGCAAGCTAAGCACAGAGGCTAAGCAGGAGGTTAATGATGGGCCATAAAAATTGGGCAATGGAGGGCAGGAGGAGTGGACTGGTACATCATGCTAAACGGAGGGCAGTGGCAGCACATCAGACCATGCATGGCAGGAGGGAGGAGGCTAGTCCATGGATTCAGACTACAGAGGATAGGGAGGAGGTGGATGGGGCAGCAAGCTAACTGTTCAGAGAAGGTGGGTATTATAAACTTTATTGTTTTTAAAATGTGTGTCTGTGCTAACTACTTAAAATATGAACAAGTATGCAGCATAATCTCACTTTTATTCAGGAAGAAGAGGACGTTTGTGACTGTGACTCTGGGCTCACTTGGCAGAAACACCCACTGACCCTCCACCCCCATTGCAAAATGTAATGCCCGTGAAAAGGGTAGGTGGACGCAGTGTTATATAGAACATAGTCCTGAGAGCATGATTGAAAATGAAAACTAAATATAGTATATGGTATAAACTATGCACCAAAAAGTGTGATATTAGATGAACCGGGCGTGAAATATAATATGCAATACATTGTTCGCAATGACAGATTCATTGGAGAGCGCGAGATAGCACAGGCACTAGCGCGTGCTATGCGATATGCCCCTTGGAGTGTAATATGCACAGGGCAGTGTTGTGTAACCTAACTAGTCTCTAAAGTTGTAATATAAAATATGTGCTGGGGAGTGTAATGTTGCATATGCACTGTGACAAAGATATGGATCCCAGATTGTAATATGTATGGCATAGCGCTGTGCGTTATAACATAGGCATCGAGGAAGGCACGTTAGATGGGGCAAATAACCCGTGCGAAGGCAAGTGTGGCATGATATATTCACGGGTTGGTGTTACAGTGCAAATGGGCTAGAGAGTGTCATAGCATACGCACTAGCTGGTGGAATACAACACAGAAGTGTGTGGCACTCGGCGGGCACTGGTGGGTGTAACACAGCATTGGGCTCAGCCAGGAGCACGCTGTGACTCTCAAGTGAGGTTTGTCTCCTTTCCAGAGAGTAAAATAAAAAATATTACACATCCGGCGGTGGATGTGTGTTTTATTAACCGTGAGGGGGGTTTCTTGCATAGTTTGGTCGAATTTTTGTTAAATCCCCTTTGAATGGCTTGGTGTGCGTGTGTATTAAATGTGCCCGTCAATAGCTACCCATGTTTGTATAAATAAACAACAAGGGTGTCTACTTGGAGAGTACCCACTGGTGCGGGCGCTGGGATTGGGCACGGTAGGGCGTCAGACACGTCAGAGCTTCACTAGCGGTGTAAATACATTCCACGTAGATTCATTGTATGCATAGTCGCCTTTTAATGAATATCACGCAAATCGTCATGGTGATAGGTACATACGGTTTGTCCAGCATGTCCTAGGTGTTTCTATAAATATATATTTTTTTTTAAAATAATAAAACACAAAGGCCGGCCCCGGGGGATGGGGTCCCTGGGGCCATAAGTGGCCAGAGGAGGGGGGCAACGCAGCAACCCTCCTAAAGATTTTTTTTTTAAAAAGGCCATGACCCGGGAGTTGGGGTCCCCGGGGCCAATTAAGGCCTTGGGAGGGGGGACACGCGGCCCCCTTCCAAATGAATTTTTTTCAACAAAAAAAATTAGGGTGGAGGCCCTGGGAGATGGGGTCCCCAGGGCCAATAAATTAGAAAAAGAAGGGGGGCCACACAGCCCTCCTTCTTAAAAAAATCAAATAAATAAAAGACCGGCATCGCGCTGGAGGCCACGCCCCCTCCTTGCAGCACTTGCAAATGCACCCCCTGGCCAGTTGTAAGTTGGGGAATTAATTAGGTCTGGGCCAAAATTTTGTTCCGTTCGCGGAAATTGCGATAATGTGGCATTTTCGCGTTCCGCGGAAAGCGCGAAAATGTCAAAATGTCCGCATTCCGCAGCTTAGCGATAATTTGTTTCTTGCTCGCGCTGTAAAATAATACATTCTCGCATGCGTGCGATCGCCTTACCTGAATCCCTGCGTTCCCCGACAGGTTTTCCCGATCCGGTCGCGTTCTCCACGAGATGTTGGATTGTTGGTAGCCATTTGCGCTGTCTCGCGACAGTTCGCGCCCGCAGTAACGTCATGCGTCGCACGATCACGTCTTTCTTCTCGCGATCATGCACCGTGAGACAAGTGAAAACAAGATGGCCGCGCCCGCGAGTAACCGCATGGGTAAGTTGGCGAGCCGCGACCACGCAGAAAATTCCACAAACGGGCGGGAAAAAAACTTCCGCATGTTCGCGATATTTCCGCGTGTTTGCGGAGATTTTTAACATTTTCGCGATAATTTGCGAAAATGAATTTCGCAAATTCCACCCACCCCTAGAATTAATTCCCCTTCAATACTGAGGGTCCCTGAGGGCCAACTAGCTGAACAGGTATCTCCAGTATGCGCCAGGGAGCTGCGTTGCAGACAGGTGTTCTGAGGCCACGCCCCTTTTTACACCTCTAGGCAACGCAGCTCTGTGGCGCTTACTGGAGGTACCTAGTGGGCTAGTTTGACCCTAGGGACACTTAGGATTCAAGGGGACTTAATGTCTCAACTTAGAACGGCCACAGGGCGCGTTTACACAGTGGTGAAGGGAGGGGACGGGGCCTGAGGTGACGTGTGCAAACACGCCCTGTGGCGCGTTTTAAGTTAGGGAAATAATTCCCTTTCAATCCTGAGGGACCCTGTGGGCCAACTAGCCCACCAGGTGCTTCCAGTAAGTGCCACTGCTCTGCGTTGCAGAGAGGTGGTGCAGGCCATGCCCCTTTTTACACCTCTCTGCAATGGCGCTTACTGGACGTACCTAGCGGGCTATTTTGCCCCTAGAGACCCACAGGATTCAAGGGGACTTAATCTCCCAATTTAAAATGGCCACAGGGCGTGTTTACACAGTGGGGAAGGGAGGGGACAGGGCCTGAGGTGACGTGTGCAAACACGCCCTATGGCGCGTTTTAAGTTGGGGAAATAATTCGCCTTCAATCCTGAGGGCCCCTGGGGGCTAACTAGACCACCAGGTGCTTCCAGTAAGTGCCACTGAGCTGCGTTGCAGAGAGGTGGTCCAGGCCGTGCCACTTTTTACACCTCACTGCAATGCAGCTCTGTGGCGCTTACTGGAGGTACCTAGTGGGCTAGTTGGACCCTAGGAACCCTCAGGATTCAAGGGGACTTAATCTCCCAACTTAAAATGGCCACAGGGTGTGTTTACACAGTGGGGAAGGGAGGGGACGGGGCCTGAGGTGACGTGTGCAAACACGCCCTGTGGCGCGTTTTAAGAGGTAGTTTTAATCCCATGCGCTATTATATACTAGGAGCTTACAGAGGAGGTCATGCTAATCACAGGGGGACCCCAATGCATAGTGTTCCCTAGTGTATGTAGGTGTTTTCACTGTATTCTGAGTGTCTTTTAACATAGCACTGGCTCTAGGACTGGTTAGTCAGACTCATTTACCACCAATATCTGTCTGAAAAAGTTGAGGGTACATGATGATTTTGCAACAAGGCTTCTTTCTGCATGTTATCCTTCTTTCTGCACTTTTCTTAGTCTTTGAGGACTTCTGTTGCTTCTTTCTGCATTTCTTTTTTTTCTTTCTGTGCGTTTTTTCTTCTTTCTTCACATGTCCTATCTCTGTTGGCATAGTTAGAAATTAGCATTTAAAAAACCTTTGAAATTCACTGAAAAAACCATAGGTTTCAGGCACGTTATAGTTAGGAATTAGCATTTAAAAAACCTTAAAAATTCACTGAAAAATCCATAGGTTTCATGGGTGTTATAGTTAGCTGGACTTTTCACTCGTAGAAAACCATTGAAATTCCCCCGTTATAGTTAGTTCAGCTAACTATAACTCGTGCGCCCGCAATGCACTGCTGATGACGTCACATATTACATCACTCATGACATGGTCAGTGACATCACTCATGACATCACGGATGACATCTCAAATGACATCACTGATGACATCACTGATGACATCATCCTTGTGATAGAGTGGCAGACCTCCTCTCCCCCTAATATAACCTTTGATACACACATTCAAAAATAGAAACTAACATTTTCAAAACAATGGACATACCAATACCAGTTACAACAACCTATTCAGTAATTCTAAGATCCACATACACATCCACTTATTCACCAACAGTCCTATACAGTCACTCATACATGTACTCACTCATCATATGTACTCATACACCTATACATCCTGATACACAACGCAACTCATCCATAGAGTTACTCACACACATAGTCACTCATGCTAATAAAGAATCAAACATCCATTTACTTGCATATACAGTTATACACACACCACCACACTTACTTCTACAGAAACTTACACATACTTGATCTTTTAAACAATCACTTATAGAAACACATTCTTATTCATACAGGAACTCTTCCAGTCTCTCACTCTCACATATACTCACTTATATACAGCAATAGTCACATATACTAGTTTAAAACATGTAGTTACTCATAAAGACACTATTGAGACAGTCATTCACTCACTAACACATCCATGCACACACTCATCCACCCATACGGTCCTGCACACATGCTGTCTTCAACACATACAAGCAGTGAGTCATTCATTCATGCACCTATGCACTACGTAATACCCCCACTGAACCATAAAGACACTCATACTGATACTCTAAAAAACAACTAATAACCTATATAGACACTCATGTAGCTACTCACCAACCCATGCAGCCACTTATACACAAAGTGAGAGACTGATACAGTAATTTACATATTTAAACATTACTCACTAAGCCATGTATTCACTAAGATACACTTAATCAGTCAGTTATACAATCAATTTTTCAAAAACACATCATCCATTTAGACACTTATATACCCATTTATTCTTCCATCGACCTTGAGATATACATATATAAAACATATGTCATTTTCAGAAAAAACACACATTCACTGGATGATGTCATCAGTGATGTCATCAGTGATGTCATTTGAGATGTCATCAGTGATGTCATGAGTGATGTCACTGACCATGTCATGAGTGATGTACTATGTGACGTCATTGCGGGCGCGCGAGTTATAGTTAGCTGAACTAACTATAACGGGGGAATTTCAATGGTTTTGTACGAGTGAAAAGTCCAGCTAACAATAACGCCCCTGAAACCTATGGTTTTTTCAGTGAATATATACATATATATATATATATATATATACACTTTTTATTGTTTCAGTTTACATGAATGTTCTAACACAACTGCCTCAGCTGTGTTGGCTTCTATTATGCACCAAATAACCTACTTAAGGCAATGATCACTGTAAAGTGCATACATAACATGACATTCTCGCACCACAGCATCAAGTATCCCTTGGAATTACAAGGTCCCTAACACAGTTACAACTTCCATCTGGGAGGGTAAAAAAGCATCCTTGAGCATGGGGATGTGACTACACAGCTCTCACAAGATGGAAAATAGCAAGAGTGGTTCATCAGAGAAATGGATGAATTGTGATAAATTCTCAAAACACAAAGGGCATCTCCTTTCTAAATAGTGATTTTCATTCAGTTTTACCAACGACTTGCCTAATTCTCTAGTAGACGAAACTGAAACTCAGTGCCACATGTTGGGAGAAGATAGGGCATGCCTGAAGTTCCTTCTGGCAGATTCTTCTCCCACCTCGCCGCAAAGAAATGGAATACTCTCCCCGCCTACCTGCGTCAGACCCAGGACCTGCTGACATTCAGGAGACACCTCAAGACCTGGCTGTTCGACCAGTAGCTGCCTCCCCTCCACCCCTCAGTGCCTTATGAACCTCATGGGTGAGTAGGGCGCTCTATAAATGTGTGATTGATTGATTAATTGAAGTCCTCCTTTAATACTCTTTTTCAGCATCAACCTCTCATCAGCTTCCAGTTTCATAATGTGGCAGCTTCCGCCCTTGACTACCAAGGTGAGGATCATATGGCCATCCTAATTTGAATGAGTTTTATCCTGGAACCATGATGCTTAGGCAGTTTGACTAATCTCCTCCAAGCAACTGTCTCTTCAGTCAGCGTTCACCAACCACATCTTCTTTTACTCATCCTCAACATTCTACTCTGCAACAACTACATTAACAAACTATATCAACAATTATAAAACAAATGAAAGAACCAACTTTATTAATTTATAATGTCTTCATGACATCGTGGAAGAGGTGTGGTGCAGCGGCCGGGGTGCCTGACTCCAGACTGCGGGGTTCATGGTTCGATCCCTGGTGCCAGTGGCAGGTTAGCCCAGCACCGTGTGACTCTGGGCAATAGCTCGCTTAATGTTCCCGAGGGCCCCCAGCGCCGGGACACCACTTCAGAGGTAGCTGTGCGCTTTACAAATACTGGTATTTCATTTCATTACAATGAGCAGCTTGCTGTAGCTGCACTACCTCATCCACATCAGCCTGTCAAAAGTCTTCGTTATGGCATTTTTTTTTATTTCAGGCCAGCTAGGAAAAAAGTCCCTGAAAAGTTTCTTTCTACTCTGCCATCACTCTCAAACAACCAATCAGAACACTGGCATTCGAGTAACTGCACATGCAGTTTGGCTGTTATCAGTCCACTTTGCAAAACCTCTAGCTGCAGAAAGTGGCATTCATCCACAATGTGCTATACATTTCGCAATATATATAAAGACACTATTTTCAAAAGAGTCTTTCACACAAAATCACCATTAGCTTGCTCATCACTAGTTTTCTGGTACATCCATAGAGCCACAATGACAGGGGTGCTACATTAGGATGGCTGAGACCAGTTTGGCTAAATTAATGGTGGCCTAGTACACAGCAACTGGTGTGGCCAAGCCCAAATAAATTACAGTGAAGAGAAAACTGGAGAAGGATTCTTGAGGAGTCTAAGCATTAAAAACAAAGGAGGATGGAAAAATGAAAGTGTTAGAGGAACGAAGCAATCGTAAATATAAGGTGCAGTCGGTGGAGGAGAGATAAATGGACTGTAATCCTTGAATTGAGTGAAAGGTGCAGTAAAACTGGAGAATAATTGCCTTTTGAATTGGTGTCCAGTCTACGTGCAGGAGGGGCTAATATCAGCGTTTCAGGATTTACACAGACGATAAGGTACAAATGCATTTAATATAAAAGGAAACCATTTACTTATTCAAAGGTTTCTTTTAAATTCTACTTTGGATCTAGCCCTCTTAGATCTACAGTGGACTCCCCTGGGAGTATATGAACCAATATTTAGATACCTGCTTTATTTAGGGCTTATTTATAGCAACTGTTCAACTCTGTCTTTCTATACCACAGGAAAAAAAGACAAAAACACGCAACCTTTAGTTCCACAATCCTTTGTTTTTTTAAACCAAAGACAGAAATATGATAATATCAGGAATATTCAATCTCCTGGATATTTATTCAAAATATAACAACATATGAATTCCAGATACATGTTCCATTCAGAATTTGTAATATTTATTCCAAATATGGTTTTGCTGTAGTTTTATGATAAACATGAAAGTGGGAGTACAGCAATTCATGCCTGGATTTCGAATTCTTAATCAAATGTTTAATTTTAGTGCTTTATGCTTTATTTCATCCAGCTGTCTAACGTCGTCGATTCCTGTAATCTCTTTTTGAGCACTAAGAGAAGGATCATTTGATAGAAGTATATAACCCAGCATGTGAACTGGCAAATGCATGAATCTAATTTTAAAAGTAGATACACTGGTCTGCAAATATGGACATGGCTTTTATTGGTGCCTCTAGACTAAAACAAACATAAAAACTGAGGCTATGAGTGAAACTCCAGAAAGCGTATCTTCCAGACATCAGGGCGGATTGGAAACCAACAGAAAATGCTCCTACCCGCCCCACATCGTTGCATATTTCTTCATAGCAGCAAATCGTACAAGTGTCTAGGAGAAAGATGTACATATGATACACAATACGGGCTGTATAGCAGCAAAATATATGTGTGCAGCAGTGCACACGCACCACACTGGGTTGCATTAGAAAGACTTTAAATCAAAATCCTGTGCCAGAAAAAATAACAGCAGTACTAAAAATACTATGATTAAAAATAATGCCCATCACTGAGAAGGAGGATGTTTACAAGTAACAGGGCGAAAAACACCTCTAGCTCATATTCCGGAAATCCCATCTGCACCAGGAGAACAAATGAGGTACATCCTCTTAACTTATCCTGCCCACAATCTGTAAACCTTACAAAGTAATGAAGGTACTCCCCTCTATCAATAAATTGTTGGCGTTCTTCCATTTGAAGGCATTGGATTGAAGGCATAGATATGTTAACATTCTGATATGAACGCAAAGGCAGCCTTATCAAAAATGCACTTATACATTGAATACGTGCTGTCTGAGACAATAGGATAGGCAAGCACAGGCATGACACACGTATGCTCTGGTAATAGTGGTGAAATGGTGGCAGTGGTGCTGCTGGTAAATTTACCAAAGGAAGTAACGGTGGTAGTGGTGGTGGTGATAATGGTGGTGGAACTGGTGTTGGCAATGGTGGTGGTGATAATGATGATGTCCTAGTAATGATAGTGATGGGGTAATGGTGGAAATGATGGTGTGGTGCTAGTAATGGTGATATGGTAATTGTGGTGGCAATGAATGACTACAATTGTGGTAATGATTGTGGTGAAAGTGGCGTTTTTAATGGTCGTAGTAGTAAGGTTGGAAGTGAAATTAAATGAAAATAAAATGTATAAAGCGCGATCATCACCCAGGGGTATCTAGGTGCTAAGCAGATCCTGACAGGCTAGAAAGATCCAGAAGATGGCAGGAATATTTTGAAAAATGTCAAGATTTTAGATTTTTCCTGAACTCTATAAATTTGTCTTAAGTTTTAGTTTTGCCAAAAGGGAGCTCCACAGTCTCGGTGGGCATAACATGAAGCCTCTCCCACCCCAGTTGGCTTTGTTAAATCTGGGGATCGCCAAGTTTCCACTTGTGGATGAGCGCAGTGAGCGTGCTGGGATGTATCGCTGAAAATGCTGTATAATGTGAAGGCAATGCAGAGTGCCTTAAACTGTATACGTGGAAGTGGTGGCCATGGTAATGGTAATAGTGGTGATGGTAATTGTAGTGGGGATGGTGGTAACAGTGGCTAACGAGAGAGACAACTAGTAGATGACAAATCAGTGAGTTGGCAGTGAGATTTGGCGTGCTGTCAGACGTGGAGAAGAACCACGGTACGGGGAACCCTGATTTGCGGGCAAGTGCCAAGTCGAAGCCCAATGCAGCAGCATATAGGAGCTGGTGGACATGCTGAAAGGGTTTTCATTGACCAACAGTAGCTCAAAGCGTGTAAGCTGTAGAAGAGATGCTGGCTACTGGGCCAACCTCCTGCTGGAGTACAGTGCAGGATCATCAGAGGCGGTGCCAGCTACGCTTAACATGTAAGCAGTATGAAAGCCACAGCAACAAGGAGGGTATTGTTCAGTGGGAGCCAGCATATCATTACATGGGATGACGATTTCAGGGTCAGCTTATTCCAATATATAAAGAATAAGAAACATTTAACAGTCTTTTTATAGTTAGGCTCAGACTCGAGTTGTGACACAAATATTATAATGAACCTATTGTAATAAAAGAAAGTACAAAAAACATTGCTTTCTTAATAATCCACATATACGAGATAAAAAATGGAATGTGAGATGATTGAGAATAGATGTGAATAATTGGTTTGAGGCAGAATGACACAGTAAATGTCATAATAAACAGCCAATAACGTGGAGAGAGAGAAGTGCTACTATACGTATATTTTAAGACTTAGCAACAAAACATCAGAGTGACAAACATAACCAAGGACACAACGAAGTGAGTCACAGTGACTGTCGCAGAATATTATCAGGGGCCGCAATCTATGGTCAGATGGCCGTCGGACCTATTCAGCCATGAGGACCAGATAACAGCAGATATAGCAGGTGAGATACAAACACTTTCAAGATATGCGCAATCTATTAAACAAAGGGCATGCAAAAATAAATGTAAGAATGTGTATAAAAATGTGCATCAACAATTGTTTAGTAATACTTGTGGGAGTAAGAAAAATGCATATTGACAACAGTTAGTTACATGCGTTCACAGGCAGTGAAACTCGACAATTCACTTCCAATCAGCGCCTATTTAGGTAAGAGGTTGGAGGAGTGAGGCGAAAGATATTGCAATTCTTATCCAATCCTGAAACAAGATGATGGATAAGGTAAATGTGAAAGGAACCAATGCGGTAGTTTCAGGAAATAAACTCGATAGATCAACAACAAATCACCAACAGCAGCTGGGCGCAGAAAAAAGTACCCTTGGTTTCTCCAAAATGAAGGCGTCTAATTAATAAAAACATCTATTCTTTCTTAGTATTCAACTAGTAATGGGGCAAAATAGTGGCACAGAATTACTGCTGCTGAGCATGATGGATGTGCGCAGGAAAAGAGCCAGCTATTACTATTCTAAGGCTGCTGCAGCAGGCATAACTCTCAGGAAAAGAGTATTGAATGGCCAGATACTTTGGAGCTGCATGGATGGTTAGATTTGGGGCAGGATTGAAATCTCATCAGGTGGACTCACTTAATTATTAAAAGGAGCAAAAAATGTACTTCATGAAAAACTATTAAATAATACAACTGTCAAATATTGAGATAAAATACGTTTAGCAAACCTTGGTCTTTCCTATGTACACATAAAAAACAGGCAAGTACATTTGGGAAAATATGTAGACAAATTTAAAGAAATTACTGTCACACGAAAAATGTTTATAGGAACCAATGATTATTAGCAACGAGTAGTCTATTTTGTAATAATTTGAAAAGTGCACTTAAGTGAACATTCAAGGTTACATATAATGAAGTTGGCAAATGTTAAGAAAGTACAAAGAACATATCGATACATTGATGCACCCCCAACTAATGATATAATTACACTTCTTTATAGAGTTCCATTCATTTGACTCGTTTAGGCCTTCTGCTATGGGATTAAGGCCCTGGATTCATTGAAATAACTTTATGGCTATTTCGAATAGTAATGATGGCATGCCCATGAGGTGGAATGGAGAACATTCATGGACATGCCGCCTTATTCAGGTTTGAGTGTGCCCCTTTTCTAAATAATGTGGTACAAGGAAATCATTTGTACTTCAGATTTATTATGGCTTCTGTTTTGCCCCTTTTAATCCCTTGCCTTCTGAGTTATTTGCTCTGCTTATCTAATGTCACATGGATACTAAGTATAGTCAATTATGAAACTAGTGCCACTGTTAGACCCATGTTTCAGTGTTTTGTACTGTTTAAAGAGTCTGGTATTACGTGTGAAAGTTCCCATTTCTTGTTTTTCACAATTATAGAACACTGTGACCAGCGGATGCAACAACTACTGCTAAAGGTCTTGAAAGAATTTGTTTTTTGCATGGTTTTACCTAGTCGTCCTTCTGCTAAAAGGCTTACTTATAGGCCTCAATTATTTCTGTGGGGTTCAATTGACTCTGCCTAGCACATGCCCATTCTTCTTAGTGACGTTGGAGATCTGGTTATTTTGTGACACAAATCAAACAATTCGTAGTTTTTTTGGGACCAGTTGTGTGTAAGCTTTCTCTTGGAGAATGCCAGCTTCTTTGCACTTCAAAACGTTTATAGCTTGAAGAAGTCTCACTTAATTTCAAAATTGTGGCAAATCCACAAAAATAGTCCTTCTGGCAAAATGTCATGATCTGATCTTTGGTGATGGTATTGTTGTTGAGAAAAATTCTTCTTCTAGTCATTTTGCAGAAGAATGATCAGTATGAACAATTAGCTAGCGCTTAGATATCTAAGTGGTTGGGAGTATAAAGGCAATGCTGTTAAAATCCTAAGCAACGTACACAACAAACTCCCTTCAAACATTTAGGGAGGCACTTTTGAGGTTCCAATGTCTACATTTTATGAATAATGTACAGTTATTTTTATTTTTTATATTTACATCCATTAGTTCATATGAAGTCGACTAATTTTCTAATCTACTTTTATTTAATTTGATGACCTTGACCTGTGTAAGGCCTGGGGATTACGTCGCTCACTTATGGTTCCGCTTTCTCACCTGCCGCGGCTCTGCCATGGGTTTCTTGCGAGCCATAGAGCCTTTGCCTGTGACGACAGTCACGATCTGACCAAGCTGGCCCCACAGTGTAGGCTTGCTGATGCTCCATAGTGGAGGGCCAATTCATGTTTGCAGCACTCAGCGGCGATCTTCAACTTATATTCATGGCCATCATTTGCCATTCCCGCCCACTTTCTAGTCCGCAATTCATGCAAGTTGCTCTCCAGTAGGAGCATCGCATGACTTGGAAGGCTGCAGCCATTACAGTGCTCCGGTAAGTCTGGTTTGCTGTCAGTCTCCCAGTCATTCAATAAAGATTCAATAAAGCCTTGCTGCATTGCATGTCCCACAATTTTGTATTGCCCCCACGCAGAAGCACTCGCCCTCATTCTGACTGCTCCCTTATTAGAAGGGACTTTGTAACTCTCTATTGCTGATCAACTTGAACTGTTCCCCTCACATCATAACCTCAGCTGAATCACTAGGAATAATCCCGAACAATCACCTCTCCATGCAGGATGACATCAGCGTTGCAACCAGAGGTGCCAACTACCAACTGCAGGTACTAAGGAAATTAAAACCTTTCATCCCGACTGCAGATCTCAAGACAGCAGTACAAGCGCTAGTGATCTCCAAACTAGATTACAGTAGTGCCACCCTCTTGGGTCTATCAATTTCAAAACTAGCACCCCAGAAGGCAACTTTTAACATGGCAGCCCGGCTCATCACATGCTACAATAAAGTGACCACATCACCCCAGATCTTAAGGCACTGAACTGGTTAACCTATGAGGCAAAGGTCCCCCTAAAAATTGCCTGCCTGACTCATAAAGCTCTTCACTACAATACACCAACTTACCTTGCAAAGAAACTAATCCTATCAGGTAAGAATATAACTTTAAGAAGCCCAGGCTGTTTTCTACTGAAGCCCTGCAAATTTAAAAAAAAGAAAACATACAAGTGCTCCTTCTCTGGAATGGCCATCAAAATATAGAACACACTTTCCCCCTGAGCCCAGATCCAATCCCTCAACTGTCATATTCAAACGAAGAATAAAACTAATGATAGGATACATTCCCCAATGAAGTGGAACCTTTCCCCCTCCTGGCCATCAACAAAACTATTGGGTCACATTTCATACCCCTTGTTACGTTCTTCGATGACACTCTACATGTCGATATACAGATCGAGAATGATTTGCATATAGCCAAGTCTGAACTGGAGTGGTGAAGTGAGCTAAAGAACAATGATGGATTCAAGTCAGGTCTGTGACTGGGGGTGAGTGAAAAGTTTCAGCGCTCCATCCATCATCTCCGTGTGTTTGCTTTGTTCGCCCTGAGTTGGCAGGGTATGCCCAGACGTGGGTCCCTTGCTCACTTTGCCACTGGATTCAAGCTAGCCCGGCTGATGAGGGGTGTTACCCTGAAACCGCTTCAGGATGCTTGTTTCCGGTCCAGGGAAGACCTGGCTTGGGAGTTCGGTCTGGCCTGTTCCCATGAGCCACAGGGTTGAAACTGATTTGCATATAGCCAGGTCTCAACTGGGGTGGTGAAGTGATCTAAAGAACGATGATGGATTCAACCCAGATCTGTGACTGGGGGTGAGTGTCTGAAAAGTTTCAACACTCCGTCCATCATCTCCTTGTGTGTTGCTTTGGTTGACCAAAGTTGGCAGGGTATACCCAGGCGTGGGTCCCTAGCTCACTTTGCCACTGGATTCAAGCTAGCCTGGCTTATGAGGGGTGTTACTGCGAAACTGGCCCCAGGATGCTTGTTTACGGTCCAGGAAAGACGTGGCTTGGCAGTTCGGGCTGGACTGTTTTCATGAGGCACAGGCTTGAGACTGATTTGCATATAGCCAGGTCTGAAATGGAGTGGTGAAGTGAGCTAAAGAAGGATGATGGATTCAACCCAGATCTGTGACTGGGGGAGAGTATCTGAAAAGTTTCAACATTCCATCCATCATCTCCTTGTGTTTGCTTTGTTCGCCCTAATTATATGAAACTTAATAAATCAAATGAATGAATGATGTTCAAATGATGACTCAAAGTCGATGGTAACCATGTGAAAAATTAAAATGATGCATTTAAAAATGCATTTTTAATGTGACATGAGGTGCACAAAAGCCCCCTTACATGTCCACTACGGATTTCGGGGTACCTCGAGGTGGGACCTTAAGCCCAGAGGCACCCTTGGGTTTGGATTTCCCATTAGGAATTCGCAATTTAAGAAATGCAAATCATTTTCTATTTGACCCAATAGCATTTAATATTTGTCATTTCCTTATAGCGCTTCCTACTCTGTAGGACTTGCTATTAAGAAATTGCAAAGGTTGTACACAGCATTTTGCATTTCCTAAGTAGCAATTGAGGAAATGCAAAATAAGAATTTCGTACATCTGGACCAGAGACTCTAATTTTGACTATGGCGGGAGGTCCAGCAAACCACTGAGACTACAAAGGCTTTGCTTCTGCTTGGCCAGTGGTGGACCCCTCACCATGATTAAAGATCAATGCCCTTGGGAACACTCTCATTGAAAATGTTTGGCTGGAGCTGGGTGCCATATCATGGACTCCAAATACCCATTAGTTTTGTTTTACAGAAACAAATCCCAAAGTGGGTTGTTTCTTGAACACAGAAAAAGTGATGTCACTGATGGTCTTAGAGTTTTCTCCGTGCCTATGAGTGACATTTTAGCTTTTTTCTTTCTTGCAGCCTGCATGGTGGATGCAAACATACAAATTCAGCATCAGAATGCCCATTCTAAATAAGATAGGCCCTCCAAAGCTGAAAAGTTAACAGACTTGTGTCAGATAAGCCACCAGGTAGGAGTTTCTGAGAGTGAAGCCAGTTGATTCTCCGCCTTAAGAAACTTGGTGGTTACCCCAACTCTGTAAAAGGCAGAGGAATCTGTAGTGTGACAGAGGGGGACATTGGTCACTTTGTTATAAATGAGACTGTAAGTGAATTCCCAGTTCTTACACAGGCTTTTGGTCATGTGTTGAAGCTATGAATAGAATGTATCTCCAGGTTTCATGGTTAGCAAAGGTTGGCTTTAAAGCTAGTTTTCTGATCATAGATAATATTTGGTTCCTTAAATTTTATCAGCCAGGTGAATAGTTTCAGTTCCTTTCCAACTGCTGCGTTGTCCATTTTAAATCGTACATTTCCTTTCAAAGTCATGTAGCTTGTGGGTCTGACATATTGACCTAAATACTAGAACCTAGATCTTCAGAAGTGTGTAAAATAAAGTCATGCCTAGGGTTTGCATAGTACTTCAAATGTAATTTTCTGGGATAGAGCTATTAATTTATTGTGGTGTCAAAAACTGCCTCTGTAGGAAAGAGATGTATTGCAGCTCTAGGGGTTGTGTTCCAGCCACATAAATCATTTAAGTGAGTTTTTATCACTAGCGTATATGCTATTATTACTAACCTTTACTTTTGTCCATCACTGAATATTTGCTACTGGGCATCATGTGTCTGCAGTCTGCTTAATTGTCGTTACCCTGACTCAGGTGTGCAACGCCCATAGGACTGAAAGATCTTTAGACTCCCCCTCTGTCATGTGCCTTAACCCAGGCTGAAGCAGCCTCCAGGGCACACACAGCTCTTGAGCTGCTGTGGCCTCAGTGGGGCAGTGACTGGCGCCTTATTGCAGGCTCTTCTGAGTATTTCACAAGTGTTTAAAAGATCATTTAGTGGTTAACAAGGGCTTATTTGTTTTTTTGTGCACCGGTTCCCATACCTCCTGGGTCCCCACTCTGCCTATTCCTTAAATTTGTAAATTTGATGCCACAGTGGGAGAATGCATTTTGTGGAGAGTAACATAGACATATCAAGAGGCTGAAAGTTTGTTGCAGGTTCAATAAATCATTTATTTCCTCCACCCATCAATCCTGATTAATACCATAGTAGAAATAGTTTATATAATATACTGAGTTACTCAGAGTGTTTGGGAATACTGCCTGCATTCAGACAACTCACCCCTTATTATCACTGCTTAGCCTTTACTTTCAATCTCACCCTGCACTCACAGTGATCACACTGCACTCACACCATGTACTCATGCTGCTCATCCTGCAATCCCACCTTTCACCCTCTTCTTTCTTTGTGCTCACACAAACACACCGCTTCCCCTGTACTCACATGACACTCCCCTCACCTGTCACTCTCATCGCATTCCTTGCACTCAATCAATCAATCAAAAGAGGCACATCACTTACCATCCAATCACCACTTCCATGTTCACTTTCACTTTCACCCGCATCCAAACTCAAATGGACATATCACTCAGCCCGCTCACATCACTCACCTTGCACTCACTACTCTCACCCTACAGTCACATGGGCGTACTGCTCACCCTACAGTCGCATACGCAATCATGTCACCTATACAGCTCACCTTTCACTCAAATGCGAACACATTCACACTCCTCATACCACTCCAACAGGCACCTCACTCACCATGGATTCACACCACTTACCCTGCAGTCCTTCTTCTCACCCTGTACTTAAACAAGCATATTGCTCAACTTGCACTTATACAGGCACTCCATTCATTCAACACTCACGCAGCTCACCATGCCTGCACACATGCTCAATACTCTGACAGAACTCACAGGGACACCCCAATCACACTGCATTAACTCCTCTTACCATGCCCTCACCAGTCACTCCCACAACTAGCTCTTCACCCGCACTGCTCACCTTGCATTCTCACAGGCACATCACTGACCCTGCATTTACACTGCTCACACCACTCACTGTGCACTCTCTTCTCTCACTCTGCACACACTGCTCTCATCTGGGACTCACATGGGCCTGCCACTCATCTTGCACTCATGCAGCTCACCCTGCACTCACATCGGCACACTTTTCACCCTACACTTGAACCACTCACACTATTCACCATCACCCTGCACTTAAACGAGCACACCTCATATGGTGCTCTCATAAAAAAGACCAAAATTTCATGAATATGCACATATTTCTACAAAGCTACCCACATAAATACCTGCCCTTTCCGTAGTACTAGATCCCTAGTTAGTTCCATCTGCAACTACGGGGCTTGTGCAAGAAGGGAGACAGGACTGTTGATATGGGATGGTGTGAGGAGGATCAGGGCTGGGGATGGTGAGGGATTGAGGATTGGTCTTAATCTGTGGGGATGAGCAGGGAGTGAGTGGCAATGTGTGAAAGGAGGAGAAAGCAGGCAAAAGCTGCAGAAGGGGGAAGCAGGCTCAAGAGGCTAAGGATGAAGCAATAAGACAGGTTGTGGGCTGGTAAGAGAATCAAGTCAGGACTTCAGGCAAAGGATGCCTCCTCCTTGGGAGGTTCGAGGCAGCTGTCCGCTACTGCGTCTGCTGCCCACTCCAACTGGGAACACACTGCCTGCAACCACCGTAACCTTTCTCAACCATTTTTTTCTTAATTTTTCCCTGTTGTGCCACTGTTATTGTGCCCATCTGTGTCTTGCTCTAATTCCACCACTGTTTTTATTATCTCATGTCTGCCTGTTCCTTTCACCGCTGCTGCCCCTGCGGCCCCTCCCCCTAGAATTCCCCGGCTCCCGCCTCCCAGCCTCTCCTCCCTCCCACCTCCCCTACTTGATGGCGGCCACTGCGTGGTCGCACAGCGGACGCGCGCAGCGGGCACGCCGCTGGCGCTCCGAAGGCTCGCCAAAGGCAAGCCCATCTATGCCTGTCCACGACTCAACCACGGCCAGTGCCAGGAACCCTGGACCTTATACTACCCATCGCTACGACACCACCACCCTCCTCGCACTTCGCCTTCTTCACAGAGACCTGGACCAACGCATCTTCCGCCCCCGACATCAGCACCGCCATCCCAGACGGATACAAGTTCCAGAGGAAAGATCACCCTAACCACCCAGGAGGGGGCCTCACCATCGCCCACAAGAGCACTCTCTGCCTCGCCACCTCCAGCGAAACCTTCCCCTCCGCCGAACACCTGCACTTCCAGATCCAGACCACCCCCAAAGCCACACTCTGGGGAACCCTTGTCTACAGACCCACCGGCCCCCAAACACCCTTCGCCACTACCATCACTGACTTCATCACATCCCACGCAATCGCCTCAACAAACTACATACTCATTGGAGACCTGAACTTCCACCTCAACAACACCAGCGACCCCAACTCCACTATCCTTCATGACAACCTCGCCAGCATCGGACTTAAACAACTCGTCAACACACCGACCCACAGAGCAGGACACAACCTCGACCCCATCTTCGTGGCAGGAGACATCGTCGAATTCAGCCACACAACGCAGCCACCATGGACCGACCACCACTGCGTACACTTCGCCATCAACAAACCCAAGGCACCCAAACCAGCCCCACGCCCACCATGAAGGAACTCGAGCAAGGTTACAGATGAGCAACTTAACTCCACCCTCACCCGAGACAACCACACCTGGGCACCCGACGCAAATGACGCAGTCAGAGAACTCCACACCTGGATCTCCGACTGCGCAGATGAGCTCGCCCCGCTATGCAACCCCGACAGACAACACCCTAGGAAAGCGGCCTGGTTCACCACTGCTCTCCAAGAAGCCATACGCACCTGCAGACACCTGGAGAAGAAGTGGAGAAAAACCAAGACAACCGAAAACCACAGCACCTACAAGGACGCCATGACGGACTACCACAACCAGATCAGAGCCACCAAGAGGAACTTCACCAACAACAAAATCCTGGCCACCTCCAAGGATCTTTTCAGTGTCATTCAAGAATTCACCAACTTACGCAGCGAACAGACATCACCCCATCCCAAGACCTCTGTGACAAGCTTGGAACCTATTTCCAACTCAAGATCAAAAACCTCTATGACAACTTCATCTACCATCCACCAGGTGCCACAGATGGCCCCCTGCCTCCCAGAAACACCAGCCAGGCCACCATCTCCAACTGGACACCGATCACGGCCGAAGACATCACCTTGACCATGAAAAGCATCCACGCAGGGGCCCCCACCGACCCCTGCCTCCTCATATCTACCACAGAGCCGCGGCCACCATCGCACCCGAATTACAACGCACCATCAACACCACCTTCAAAACAGGCACCTTCCCAGATGTCTGGAAGAGCGCAGAAGTCAGACCTCTGCTCAAGAAGCCCACAGCTGACCCCACCGACCTCAAGAACTATCGGGCCATCTCGCTCCTCCCTGCCAAAGTTGCAGAGAAAACAGTCAACAGGAAACTGACACGATTCATTGAAGAGAATGCCATCCTCGGTCTGTCCAACTCCGGATTCCGAAGCAATCACAGCACAGAGACCATTCTACTCGCCGCCAGAGATGACATTCGCACCCTCCTCGACCAAGGCCACTTCGCAGCCCTCGTCCTACTCGACCTATCAGCAGCCTTCGACACAGTCTCCCACCGCGCACTAGTCACCAGACTACACGACGCAGGCATACAAGAAGCCCTGGACTGGATCTGATCATTCCTCACCGGAAGAAGCCAAAGCATCAGACTCCCATCCTTCCTCTCTGACCCCACGAAAATCACCTGCGGAGTCCCACAGGGTTCATCCCTGAGCCCCACCCTCTTCAACATCTACATGGCCCACCTCGCAGCCATCCTCCGACAACATGTCCTCAACATCGTATCCTACGCCGACGACACCCAGCTCATCCTCTCCCTTACGAAAGACCCCACCACTGCCAAACTCAACTTCCAGAAAGGAATGTAAGAGGTCTCAGTCTGGATGACCAGTAGCTGCCTGAAGCTCAACGCCGAGAAGACAGAAGTCCTGGTCCTCGGTACCACCCCTTCTGCATGGGACAGCACCTGGTGGCCGACAGCTCTGGGAAGCCCACCTACCGCCTCAGACCAGACCAAGAACCTCGGCATCGTACTCGACTCATCACTCACCATGAACCGACAGGTCAACGCTGTCACCTCCAGCTGTTTCAACGCCCTCAACATCCTCCGCAAGACCTTCAAGTGGATCCCCCCTGAGTCAAGGAAGACAGTCACCCACGCACTCATCACCAGCAGACTGGACTATGGAAATGCACTCTACGCCGGCATCAACAAGTCCCTACTCCGCAAACTCCAGACAATACAGAACACCGCCGCCAGACTCGTCTTCGGCATCCCCCGACACGAACACATCAGTCAACACCTACCAAGTCTCCACAGGCTCCCCATGGAGAAAAGAGTCACTTTCAAAATCCTCACTCACACCTACAAATGCCTACACAACAACAGACCCAAATACCTCAATGACAGAATCAACTTCCACGTACCCAAAAGAAACCTCTGATCTTCCAACCTCGCACTGGCCAAAACCCTGTGCATCCACAGAGCAAGAGCAGGCAGAAGATCCTTCTCTCACATTGCAGCCAAGACCTGGAACGCGCTACAGCAGACGCGCCCCCTCCCTGAACACCTTCAGGAAGACCCTCTAGACCTTGCTCTTCGGCTAAACAGATCTGCGAACCCCCCCTCAGTGCCTTGAGACCCACATGGGTGAGTAGTACGCTTACAATTCCCTGATTAATTGATTTAATAATATCACCAAATAAAATATAAGTGCACCATTTAAAAACGAAATACATGGTTTAAAAACATAGGAGCTGTTACGAGCAGTAAGTATTGTTGGTTAAAACAACAGTGTTAACCTTACTCTGTACCACGCGTACGCTGCACGTCGGGCAAAGCATGAATTTAAAATGGGGGAAATAGCACTGGCATTAGAGATACCTGCACCTTATTGTCCTATATAATGGCATGTTGTTTTCGGAGCTGCTGAAACCGCATCGTGATCAGTATTTGGGACATGTTGACCTGCATGTTGGTAGTGCTCTGTGGAGGCAGGCAAAGTGTACGGCCTTACTAGAAATATTTCACTGGTGATCGTGCCCGTAGTGCTGAGGGGCAGACTTAAACGAATTGCTTCAAATTTTTAAAGAACGGGTGGAAGATCATTACAGTCTTGATAAAGAAGGTTCTATGCGAAACATACCTTCGAAACGCGTCGACACTTCTGACAGTAGCCACAAATTTACTTTTTAAATATCACCTTAGATGCATATAGAGTGTAACGCAACAAGGTGTATATGTTAAAATTAAATTTTCTTGTAATTGTGGCCATCAATGACAAATTTGAATTGTCTGTTGTTTACTCTCGTGAAAACATATAGGTCTGTTTTGTATATGATTTTGACAGTTTAATGTTTTTAATTAGGATTGAGTAGTTTTTATCTGAAATAGATTACAATGTCCTTATATTGACTTCTTTAAGTCGATGATTTTATTAACTAAGTGGTTTTTATTATGTAATGTATTGAAATATACGTTTGTTTTAATAAACACAATTGGTATTGTACTTACTATAGGTTTTTGTGCAATATTTAGTGGTCCTAACTGTTTGGATGTGGCGGGTATGATTATACTTGAGAGTGTGTGACTGAAATTCAAAGTATAAAGTTGTATGTAGAGACACAAAAAAGATTTCTCCCAGAGGACGTTACTGTTGTAAAAACACCTGCATTAATTCCAACCCTCCAAACAATTTTGGTCCCCTGCTTCTCTGTTCATTGCTCAGTCACAATTCAAGCAGTTGCGCAGGTCACTTCAAAATAAATCATGAAATCAACCCTAATTACTCACTTTTAACCCCCTGAACACGCAGGACTTTATCAAGGCTGCAAAAGCTTGTTTCAGCATGATCACCGGCAGACCCATGTCCTGCTTGCATATTCAAGACTAACCACGTTGATAGCTCTGCAGCTAATCCGGACAGAACTATCACCAACTCCTTGAATAAAGGTCTCTTCCCAAAAGAATTCCCTGGATCAAAGAGGCCTTCAAACAAGAGCTGCTTCTAAATTCCGGACGATGACCAACTCTCTCTCTGTAAAAGGATTGAAAGATCGGCTTCAAGATAAATATCTACAGTCATCCAAGAAAGAAACTTTCTTTCAGATTACCATATTTATTTAACTAAGGTACCGGCACACCTATTACTTGACCTCTCCTTTGCCTTTGAATTTGTTCATCACTGCAAGGACTTGGAATTGGAAAAATCGTCCACAAGAATAAAAAAAAACTTCTTATCTGTAGTCTAGCTGGACCTTTAGCATTGAAGCTGTCGCTTCTGTCAAGAACACTTTTTTGCCTACCGCAATGACATCCCCAAGAGGCTGTGAAGCCAATGTGATAGCATTGCCTTTACTCAGGTAAATGAGTCATGTTGCAAACATGAGCATGCAGTTTTTTTCTGAGTGAAGCTGTACACTTAAACATGCAGTAAATGCCACTAGAGATTACTGGTTAATGGGACAAATCTATGCATGCATAATGATAGTAATTCACAACAGAATGTGGACAATATTGGTGCAATAATGCCCAGTGCTCCGTAATTCATTTTCTGGCATAATGATGGGAATTCCACACAAATTGTAGACTCCTGCCCACAGTGGCGGATGGTGACTTCTGAAAGTGGTGGGCGTAGACATGGCTGTCGATGGAACTAATCAAAATGGGAAGCCCTATTGCCAAATGGGGGATTAATGAGGACAAAAGTATGAATTTTCCAATAAATGTTGTAAAGATATTTGAGTAAAAAGCACAACCAATTGTGAGTGGCTAATTTTTCAATATAATTAATTTGTAAATTAATGTAGTATAAATAAGTAGGTGTGCTGGCCTTCTGAAACAAATTCCTACTGCACTAGTGTGCAAGCCTGTTGTATACCATGCACAACCATGTCTAGTTAATGTACAGAAGACCTCACAAAAGGAATCTGTACAATCTGAGGACATATAAAGTGGAGAGAAATGGCTCTCATCAACAAAGCAAAATAAAGCAAACAAAACTGCTATCACTAGAAGACAAGTAAAAAAAGAAAATAGCTTGTTTAAAATAGTAATACTGTTTACACAAGGACCAGCAGCTGAGTAAGATTAAAATAGGAGGCAGAATGGCTGCCCGAGGAAAACAAACAATGGTATCTGCTTTGGATGGAAAGCATGGACTGTACTAATGCAGGCATGTTTAAAAAGAAAACCTCCTTCTCAGAAGTCCATTATCTCATCAGTTCGAAGACAACACTCTGGAAGAAATACCATTCAATTTTAGAATGCTTCAGGTAACTATTCAATTTTAAAATACTTCAGGGAATTTCATTACCTATTAAATAGATGCTGGATTTGCCGATAGAAACTCACGTGCTGCAGTCCAGGCATGCTGAATGCCTAATTGGGCCTGCCCCACGCCCACATCGGCAACAGACAGCTCTCTTGGCAGCAGTGCTCTCATTTTGACTCACTCACCCAGTGTTGTCTGCTATGCAGAGTAAAGAGAGGGAGCAATCTGCCAGGGAGAGAAAGAGAGAGAGAATATCACAGTCGAATGGCCAATCCCTGTGTGGCTTCAAAACAAAGTCACACAGGGATTGGTCATGTTGCGCAATTCTCCTGCCCCGCGTTGTATCTTTAGCTCTCGCCATTGGCAGTACAGGCCAATCTCTACAACCAATGTAGATGCTGCTTTCCTACTGTTTAAGTGAAGCATCAGGATTGGTTTGGACAGACAATTCCAGCACTCCATAGGAAACTGGAGAGCTGTATCTGTGTTCTGCCTGGCTCCTAATACAGCAAGAGGTTTAGAGGTTTAAAGTGCGCATGTCAGGTTGGACAGCCCAAAACAGCCGGCCAACCAGACATGTGCACTACAGATGCATCGACCATGTCCATTACTCTCTCTCTCTTCTGTCAGCATTGGCCCTGCCCAGAAAGACACCACGTGACCTTGCAGTCACAATAGAAAGAGTGCTGCGATCATAGTATTGGCCTTGGGATCACAGAAACTAGTGAGTGCACATTCAATTTTAAATATGCAATACGTGGTTCACAGCAGGGGGTGGGGCAATACTCCTCCGCCCCAAAGGAGGAACCGCCCCTGCCTGTCAGGATGGTGCCCACCCCTTGTATTTCAGGCTTCACTTTCGATCTATATGTTATGACCTGTTACCTTTGTCCTTCAATAGGATATTGTTGTCATTCATGCCATTGTTTCTTTATTTTGTGAAAGTGTGTCGTTCAAGTTGTGTTTTAGAAATGACATATAATTTATGTATTGGCCAAGTGGTTTTTAAATCGCCACCAGATTGTTTAAATTATATACTTTGGGAACTCTCCCCCACTGGCCTCCTACCCAGTAATCTCTGAAATTGTCAAGCCAAATATTTGTCAAAGGTCAACAAAATTGTTACATTTGGATGATTAATTGTTTAATTAATTGGCCTCCTTAAATACTAGTATCAATGTTCACAGGTTTATCTCCAAAGTGAAACAACAGAACTTTGCCATTGCAGACACAAATATCAATCTTATGTGCATGGAGTTATTCTTCCTCTCAGAAATAATACTCATCCTGATCATCACTTGTCACCAAGCACATCAATTAAAGAATAACTCATTTATGTAATTTGTAAAGTACTGAAACACGTGTTAGTAATTTGGTTTAAAAAGGTTAATGAGGTAGAGCTGTCCATCGCTGAGATAGGGAAGAGCTCTTAGTTTAGAACCAATCATAGTACACGATAACATTGTGGAAATCATTGCCCAGTCTGTTCTTTTTTCTTTAGGAAAAATACTTCAATACACACGTAACTAAACACTATTTTGCAAATCTTTACAAATTCTCAAGCGAATATCCAAATTGGTTCTTGCCTACAAGGGGCCTCACAGAATAATCAGGGAGCAAATTATGTACCTTAAAGAAATGGCATAGTGGGGAACTAGCGCCATAATCCTAGTCTGTTCCCATTTTTTGTGAGATGCCATGTGACATTGTGTGCACCAGCAGGGTCCTTAAAACAGTGATTCCAATTCATGTTCATATTGCAAAAGCATATAGGGCTTTTCATTAATTAAAGGTCATGCCTACTGAGTTAGTCAAATTATTCACAAACTTTAAGAAATCCTTCTTTGTTAGGTAATGCATTTTATAATTCAACATGTAAACCTCTTGGTTTTATCATGACATGAAAAACATTCAGATCTCACAATGTATAAAGCAAAGCCTATTGGCTGTAATATAACATGAGATTCCATCCTATGGATGTCTAACACATCGTTACTCTTGTGTTTTTTGGTTGCATAGCAAACTCTTATTACCCCACAAGACAAGGCTCCTCTGGCCTGAGTCCTTCTAATCTGAGAAAATTGTGAACTTGCTTGAGGTGAGTGAGATGCCCTTTCTGGGTATATCTACTCCCTGCTGGAAGGTATTGTGTTTGGCAATTTCTACCTGCACAGGTGTTAGACCTGTCAGCCTTAGGATGGTCATCCCCCAAATGTTTTGCCTTCCTCCTCCATTTTTACTGACCTTGTTTTTGCTGGCTTTAGGACTGCCTGCACTTTACCACTTCTAACCAGCGTAAATTGCTTGTGCTCTCTCTTTAAAAATTGTAACCCACTTGGCATAATTAATGTACTTATAAGTCTCTAATAGAGTGGCACTACATGTGCTCAGGGCCTGTAAAATAAATGCAACTGGTGGGCCTGAAGCACTGATTGTGCTTCCCCCTTATGTAGCCTCTTAAACATGTCTCATGCCTGCCATTGCAGAGCCCATGTGTGCAATTTTAAACTGCCATTTGACCTGGAAAATTAAATCCTTTGCCAGGTCTAAACCCTCCTTTTTATTACATACAAGTTACTCCTGGGGTAGGCACTGGACAGCCCAGAGGGCAGGGTGCAATGTATTAAAAATGTAGAACATGTACTTTCACATTTTACATGTCCTGTTAGTAGAAAACTCTTACATTCTAGGCAAAGTCTATCCAATGGGATAACAATGGCATTGCTTTGTTGCATTTTATACACATTTTCTAAGTGTAATTTCCAGGAAGAGATAACCAATTCATGTTTGATGTCTCTGGAATCACAATTTAAAATCCTAACTAATGGTCGGAGTTTAAATTACAATTCTGAAAATGCCACTTTTAGAAAGTTGGCATTTTCTCACCTAGCCATTTGGTGCCTGCAGGCTGTCTTTGTTCAGATGAAATGGTGTAGTTGGCAGTTGAACTTTGTGTATTCCTCCTAGACAGCCACACACAATGGGAGATTAGGTGTGAATAAATGAACAATCACTGGCAGGATGGAAAAGAGTAGCAGGGCGCAGCCTCACTTACACCTAAATAGGCTGTGTCCTGCACGCACACAAGGGGTTTCATATCCCCTGTAGGTAGTCTAAAGCCACGGCAGGGAATGCAGGGCATCTGTGCATTTCAAAGGCAAGCCTCTGGAAGTTTCTTCCCACTTCAAAGGCCCAACTATGTAGGGCCTTCGAAGAAAAGAAGGATCTCGGACAGTACCACTTCAGTATACTTCTGGACCCCTGGATACACTGCCAGGAAGAAGGACTGCTGTGCTACTACAAGGACTGTCACTCTGTTGGACTGATGCTCTGAAGTACTGCTACCCCACTGTGCTGACCTGCTGCCCTCTTGACTGGGTGAGAAGGACTGGACTTGCATTTCTTGAACCCTCACCCCAGAGTGACTACAAGAGCCAATGGGCTGGCCTCCTAATCTGACGCCTCAGGGGCATAACAGGTTTCGAACAACCCTGCACCTGCAGCTAGACTCTGCCATCTGTTTATCTACCCTGCCAAGTGGTGCCACCACAGTCCTGTACATTTGAAAAAGGGTCTAAGGTGCTTTTAAGTGGAACCAAAGCATCTTCTTTACTGAGCGGTGTGTCCCCGAGCATAACCAATGCATTTTACCTGCTAGTTCATGCATGAGTTATTAGCAATAATGGTCCTTCCACTGTTCTACAAGGCTATGACACAAGTTTTTGAGACAGTGTGTTTTGTGGTTGTTGAGTCACCCACCTAACCTAGTTATGCGATGTCATCGACTCATTCTTCACTGTCACTAACAAGCACCATTTTATTACCTGTGTGACAACAGTGTTGCATTCTGGGTAGAACTGCAAATGATAGCTCCACCTAAACTGAGGCACATCTCATTTTGAGACTTTCTCTGCCCATCTAGGCCTGTTTGTCCCCTTCAAACCTCTTTAAAGTGATCTTCTGCTGGGAATCAGAGAAAGACATCTGTGTTCAGTTATTATTAAACCGTGGTAGCATCCAGCTGCTTCATTAGCAAGCAGTTGCAGGATGTTAGCTATGGAGATTCCAACCCTGCCCACTTTTTAGTCCTGTCAGATTAGTAATGCCCACCGACCCCTTCACAGCAATAGCAGTACAAAAGACAATAATGGCAATACCACACTGGTCCTATGCATTGTCTGAACCAATCCAAGCTCATCATGTGGTGATGATGGCCTACACTTTGTTACAAAAAGAGAACAGCACATGAGTGTGTAACAATGCAGAAAGCATTGCCAATTCACATAAACATACGCACATCAGCAGTTCTAGTCATATTGCTCTGGAGGACATATTGGAAAAGTGATTTGGACCCTTCCCATCACTTTGTAGTGGCTGCCACTTATTTATCGTCTTCAAGCGGTAATTGCCATGCTCATAGGATGCCTTACACCAGTTTACAACCATTGTATTACAAAGTGCATGTAGAAATGTGCATTTTTCCAGAATATCACGGGATATCAAGCACGTTACCAGGCTATAGGAATATATATTGTTCCAAAATGCATGCTGTCATTCTAACCGCCTCCTAGCAGTTATTGTTAAAGGATGTTTTCCACCGGTTTTAGGTGTTTACATTCGTTGTATTACAAAGTGCGTACTACATGGCCACAGGAACATACATTGTTGTAAAATATCACACTGCCTGCTAAAGTGAGGCAGGAGAAAATGTGATGAGCCTGGATGCTATTTTAACTATGCTTTCCCAGTCCATAGTATATTCAGGGTGACTGGTCCAGATGCTAGTTAGTATTATCTAAGATCTACCCCTCTGAGCTCTGCCTCATTTGTCTTTTCCCACACAGAGGCTGACACAGTATTCAGGAAATGACTCCAATCTTATGTCGCAGAAAGCACATTTCTAGACGAATTCCATGATTCATTTATGAGAACTGCCTTTAAGCAGCGCATGACTGCTGGGCAACCAGAGGTGCCAAGGGAATGTTTCTATGGATTCACCTCGCTGATTCGGCATGAATCTTTTCCCACACTCCAACACGTAAACAGGAGTAAACGTTGTGTTGCACATGTAACAAAATATTGAAAAAAAGCAAGATTTCTACGTGAGTTAAAAATAGTTGTTACCGTGGTTCACAAAGTAGCATCGTGTTGTTCTAGTACACACTGTGCAAGACACATTCATAAATTGCTTAGAGAGATACTTAGTGAAAAAGTAGGGAAACTTGTTGAAATGGTATAAGAAGGAAAAAATGTTCATAATGGGTGTGTGTTCAAATGTGCATCCATTTTCAACCACAGCTGATAAAGTTACTAGAACTACATTTTAGGAAACAGTCGTAGTGAGACAAGCTTGTTTAAAATCATCAGGGCTTCCATTCTGGCGTGCAGCTGCCATGATGGTAGGAGGAGGCTGGGTGGAGCGCCCTGTCTGCACTGTGGTGGTTTTGGAACGGCATGCATTGATGCTATTGTTTCAGCTTCAATCGTGCAATACAGGACTATGTGGACAATGGGGAATAACCAGATGCCTACAATTGTTTTCATGTGCACAGACCATCGGGGTCCCAGCATGCAACAGATATTATACATTGAGAATGTCGGAATCCTTAGATCCTTAGATCCAAGCATGAAGCTATTTGCAAGTAAAATTTTTGGGGAAAATTATTCAAAAGTCAAATTTGGTATTAATGGCTTATGAAGAATGGCTTTCGTTGAGCTTGCCCATCTGTCAAATTATACATATTTTCCTAGTTTCAATTGTCAAAGTCAAGAAGCCAAATGCAGGAGAAATAATAAATTCCAAGGCATCATTTGACTGCAGAAGCACGCAGTACAGCTTCCCAGATTCAATAAATATTTATGATGCTATGAAGATGACCCATTTTCACATAAGTAAGTGCAAACATTTGAATTTCACTGCTTCCTTTAAGCTGAAAAGGGCAAAGGAGCTGTTGCTTCCAGCCTTACCTCGGCATTATCTTCTCTTATAGTCTCTGAAAACAAGGCCACTCACAGAAAGAACCATATGCAGTTTAAAAAGAGGCTGTCCATACATCGACGTAGTCATGACACTATGACCCTTGATGGATGAAGGAAAATTCGGCCACCAGCCCCTAGTTTCCTAGTACAAAACAGTCAATATTTAGGTTGAAGTGAGGGCCTCATGCTCTTGGGCCCCAGTGCCACTGCACCTGCTGCCATACGGATAGCTGCACCCCTGAGAACATATTTTATTAAGCTTCAGCAAGACTGACTGTTTTAGATACACAGCAAACACAAGGAGATAATGGATGGAGCGCTGAAACTTTTCAGACACTCACTTCCAGTCACAGATCTGGGTTGAATCCATCAACGTTCTTTAGCTCACTTCGCCACCTCAGTACAGACCCAGCCATATGCAAATCAGTCTTGACCCTGTGTCTCATGGGAACAGTCCAGACCAAACTGCCAAGCCAGATCTTTCCTGGACCGCAAACAAGCATCCTGGGACTGGTTTCTGGGTAACACCCCTCATCAACCAGGCTAGCTTGAATCCAGTGGCAAAGTGAGCAGGTGACCCACGTCTGGACATATACTGCCAATTTAGGGCAAACAAAGCAAACACAAGGAGATGATGGACGGAGCACTGAAACTTTTCAGACACTCACCCCCACTCACAGATCTGGGTTGAATGCATCATTGTTCTTTAGCTCACTTCGCCACCCAGTTCAGACCCAGCCATATGCAAATCAGTCTTGACCCGGTGCCTCATGGGAACAGTCCAGACCGAACTGCCAAGCCAGGTCTTCCCTGGACCATAAACAAGCCTCCTTGGACCGGTTTCGGTGTAACACCCCTCATCAGCCAGGCTAGCTTGAATCCAGTGGCAAAATGAGCAAGGGACCCACGTTTAGGCATACCCTGCCAACTTAGGGAGAACAAAGCAAACACAAGCAGATGATGGACGGATCGCTGAAACTTTTCAGACAGTGGGTTGAATCCATCATCGTTCTTCAGCTCACTTCATTTTAGATACACAGCATACAGATGGTCATGAATTTAAAATATAAATCTTACACTTACTTATGAACTGTGTAGATTCTGCCTGATGTACATTTACATTTACAAATGTAACATATTTTGTATTTCTTTAATTGAAATATGTCAGCTTGCAATGTCTTTCCTTAGCAACACCATAGGAAAATTATGATTTTTCCTTCACTTAGGACACTTTTTTGCATCACTTACGCCTGGTGTAAAGCACAAGATAATATTGTCCCTTAATTCAATCACTGTTCTGTAAGTTAGATTTACAGATAAGTGTGTGAAATTCTTAAAATATTTATGAATGCCCACAAAGCTACGATTGGGTGGATGTTCACCAATGCTTTGGGTGGGATGAAAAGGTTGGAGGTCTCTAAAGGAGGCGTGGCAAAAGAAGCATAATTACGAATCCTTTCCAGGAGGCATGGCCTGTGTGATTAAGAGCATGTCTTGAAACATGTAAACTAGCAGTATCAAATAAATGAGTTAAAACAATGCTTTCGTTGTCAATAATTAAAACGGATCATGTTTTAAATCAGAAATTAAACATGACTAAAGTCTGTAGAAGGGGTAGTGGTCCTCATTCACTCCTGTTCTCCTATTTACACTACTATGCTCTGCAGTGTTTCACTCTGGGAGACACATTTGCCCTCCACATTTTTCTAAATATCCTCCATCTGTATCTCTCACATGTCGATCTTACCTATTTTGTATTATCTTTTCACTCTCTTCTTCTGCATATACTGCCTTTAATCTCCAAATAATCATGCCCCCACACACACAACCTGTAAGCATTGCATTTTCTTTTGGCACTGTCTATATTTGGACAGCTTTGCACATCTTTCACGCACTTTCTCATAGAAACATAATTACAAATGGCACATATGTGACCAATGCTCTTTGCGCTCTGCAGAGGCTGAGTTCCACAATTTAGCAATATCGCCTTGGCGGCCCTGTTGATGAGATCAGAAGAGAAAACCCTCTACAGGGTTGTAGACTTAAATCAATGCATTGATGATTTCAAGGCGAAACATGGATATTTACTTGGGAAATTGAGGAAAAAAAATCATTGGTGCCATTTAGAAAGTACTGGAGTTTGTGTTGATTCCATGTATTGAGTAGTAGTCATTACCTCGTAGGTCATTGTTATTCGGGGAAGCCCATCCACAGGACAAGTTGCTGTGCTCTAAACTGACACACTGGTACCTTCCTCCTCAAGGTTTTTGATGGAAATGTACCTTCCCCTCCACAATCTTAGCCTCGGTGCTGCACCTGTTCAAAATATTGAGGGCCATCACCGTCTCACATAGTTTCTGTAACTTCCTTACATATAGATGACATACCTAAACAAACAACTTACATTCATGTTTTAGGCTTGACCTGATTGCATTTAATTCACACAGGCAGAAGCCAACAGAGGACGAACATGCATCTAAGTGGCCGAGGAGGGACGTCCTTCGAGTCTCCCACCGCTGTGTGAACTTGAGAAGCTTAGACGGGCCAGTGAACCTGCAGCATTTGTTTGGGAAACTATTCTACCTTTAATGATGCCAACATGGAGGAATGTGATCACCAGCGGTGACTGATCATGAGGTGTTTAATTCAGAGGCTATTTAGAAGTTAGCCCTCTTTGGTCAATGGCAATATGCCAGTGGTGAAAGTTACCACTTTTTCGTGAATTATCTCTGACTCCTGGAAATATTTTTATGAATCATGTCTTCGAACTCTCATGAAAGCACCATAGACCGACTACTTCTAGGAACTAGGCTCAAATTAAAAATACGCGCTCCACGAGAAGTTTTCCCTTTTTCATAATTTAATCTTCACTCTAGCCATACACACTCCATAAAAAGGGATCGATTCTCAAGCAACGCCACTGAGGTTAGATGTTAAATAGATACGTATATGTAGGTTGATCTAGCACCCTACCGCTGCTGCCATCTCTATTTACATTCATATTTTATTTCCTGAATTATATGATCCTTTCGAGGGGGAAATTAAGCAGAGCGTTTCTTTAGCACCCTGCTTGCTTTGCCATGCCCCTGCAGTGTGTACCAGAGAGTGTTATACTTGCTTTGACTGCTTTCGGCCTGACTCATGAAGTATGGAAATGCTTTGTAATCTGGAGTCAAATCTAGGAACAACTGAGTCCTGGAAATGCGAGTTCAGAGTCTAGATTCCAGAGAATATGTTAACGCAAAAACACTGTCGCCGATTCTCAAAACAAATTAATAAAGGACGTACCAACCTATGGGATACATTTGCGTTTTCTGAATTTTCAGAGAATTCGAAGATTAGTCCTTGGAATGCCTCATACTTGAATCGTCTCAGGAGTTTTTATAAAATTCATTAGGAATTCAATGAAAAATATTTTTGCATACCTAAATTTAAGAGGTGTACTTTTTACCATACCACGAAATGTGCTACCCAATTACATTTGTACTAGAAAACGGTTTAATGTATTTATCAATAAGAAAACCATTTTTATATATTTCCAGGGGTGAAACCACTTCCCATATGTCCTCACCTATTTTGATGTAATCTTTCCACGTTTTCTTCGTTGTTGCAGACTTACTGCTACCCCTACCGTTTGCGTTTTGTGAATACAACTCTTGACTTAACTCTTGGTAATGCTATGCTCAATGTAGGTACACACACAGTTTGTTGAATCGGGCCCTTAGAGAGGTGACCATATTGCTGTGATCCTTAAATACACTTGGTAGAATTTTTGAGCCAGGTAAAATTCTATATTTACTTTTCCACTTTATGTTACAGAGATCTAACATGCCTCATCACCTGCGGTTTTGTTTTAATCCATAACTGCTTCCAGACTGTGCACATATGCAATATTTTGTATGAAAACAACCAGTAGCAAGCTTCTATTTAATGAGAGCATAATCTAGGTGCAAATACGTTAGTAACCACATAGATAATATATAAAAGTAAAAGGATCAAGACAATATATTTATTTTTAATTATTTATTAAGAAAAATATATTTTTAAATTAATTTCTTTTTTATAGCTATAAATGACTTGATTTACATCATATTCAATAACTTCAAGCTGTACATATATACATCAACACAATTAAATTCTTGGAACAATACAATTGATATATTTTCAATTTAGAACCTCAAAAATAGTGTCTTGGTTGAAACATGAGAGAGATGACATCTTGATGATAGAAAGCGGTATAATGGAGACCACGCGCGTTCCGGCACTGCTGCCTTCATCAGGAACCGTCTATTGCACAGAGAATTTTCATGAGTCACTGTTGACATTTTACCGGATTTGGCAATAGGTAATCTTTCTTGTGCGAGCATGTGGAGTTCATTTGATGGAAATCTACCGCGAGTAAGCTGTGGTATCACCCGGCTGTATCGATGGACGTAAGA
Organism: Triturus cristatus; assembly: GCF_964204655.1. Lineage (NCBI taxonomy): Eukaryota > Metazoa > Chordata > Amphibia > Caudata > Salamandridae > Triturus > Triturus cristatus. The sequence continues at coordinate 439,181,625 of NC_140590.1, forward strand.
ACGCAAAGTAGGGTGTGCTGCGAATATCTGGTACACGTCCACGAAGTGTAATCCGTGTTGCTTCAGCGGATAAGCTGAGGTTGTTCCTGACGTTGACGAAGAGCGCACGTGCACTGCCGGAGGCGTGGTGTGAGCCTCGGATGGCACGGAGAGTCGTCCTTGTCTCTGAAAGAATATTAAGGCGGTTCTTTTTCAGCCGAAAGCGAAAAACAGTGGAAAAAGACCAGAGGGGTATGTTGAGGTCTGTAGAGTATTTCTGGTGGCTCTAAATCTTACCTATGAGCCGGTGCGCCGTCGTGGTACACTGCCTTAGCGTGCGCAGAGATTCCCAGGTATCGGTAATCTTTCCACGTTTTCTTCGTTGTTGCAGGCTTACTGCTACCCCTACCGTTTGCGTTTTGTGAATACAACTCTTGACTTAACTCTTTGTAATGCTATGCTCAATGTAGGTACACACACAGTTTGTTGAATCGGGCCCTTAGAGAGGTGGCCATATTGCTGTGATCCTTAAATACACTTGGTAGAATTTTTGAGCCAGGTAAAATTCTATATTTACTTTTCCACTTTATGTTACAGAGATCGAACATGCCTCATCACCTGCGGTTTTGTTTTAATCCACAACTGCTTCCAGACTGTGCACATATGCAATATTTGCCATTAGTACTTCACATGTCACACATACAGGGCAGGGCTGTTCAGTTTCACCCAACGATTCCCTCAAAGTAGGTAGGTACGCCAAGGGTTCAGGACAAGTGCCTGGAAGGCCACAGGCCATGGGGACCTTTTACATTCTACTAATGGGTACTTTAGTCTGTTTTGTCCGCAATAAATGTAAACAAAACATCTGTTTTTAATTCTTAACATTCTCGCTGTCTGGATCTCTAATGTAGCTTCCGCTGCTTCACTCTGTCGCCTCCTCCTCCCACTTCTTCTCATACCAATCTGGTCTTTCCCTCAGATCACCCTTCAGCAACGCCATAAAATTCTGTTTAAACGAGACTGATGTGTTTAAATGAAAAGGATGACAGTTTTCTCTGTTTACTCCTGCCTTTTGCTTCTCCAGAAAGAATGCTACATCTTGCGAGGGCTTGGCACAGAGGTTTTCTTTTCATGTTTAAAAAACTCCATCTTGAATGGCTGACAGCGCTCCAATTGGTGGAATAGAGCACATCTGTTCAGACTGCAGCAGCACACGAAGTGTCCGAAAAGAAAATGATTCTAGACGTTCATCGTGATTGAGAGTCAACAGGAGCAGGGCACTTTCCTTGTCCATGAGGAGCGCGCTTAGGGAGATGAGAGGCCAGACATGGCATGGGGCAGGGCAATGTGCTCGGCTTGTGCCATTTTCGGTCTCAGGGGATGCAGTCTCCGGGTCCTTTAATCGCATGTGCGGGCCCCTGGGGAGGTGGGAGCCCTTGGGTGTACAGTGAATCTAGGGGGCCCCCATGCACACCCCCTCCTGGAATAGAGACATTTTAAAGAAAGAATTGAGCATTGAGTCATCGTCCTGGGGCTTGGACATACCTGGGAGAATCCTGGGTTTTCTAGAAGCAGAGCACTATCACTTTAGGCTCTTTCCTGTCCCTTAGGGCCCCATAGGGCTGAATTTGTCATTCGTGGACTTATTTTGCTTGTGGTGGCCAGCCCTAGCTGCTAGGCACATTTCCTTCAGGCCTGCTAGCCCCTGAAAGGTGCTTTAACTGGGAACTGGGTTTTTGGGCACCGTGCGCCAGAATTGTTCTCTGCCTGGGCTCCTGGTGCACTCTCCTGGTTGGGAAGCATCTTCCACAACCCCTCCTCAACCTCCAACAGAACACTCTCCATGCCATACACCTCAGGTTCCCCAGCTCCCTCAGCTCCTGGCTGCTTGCGGGGCCTGTGAGTCAGTTGGTCGGAGGCCAGTCCACAGAAGTCCCAGGGAATCCATCCAGGGTACCCCAGCAGGGCCATTCCCCCAACTGTTCATCAAAGGGCATACGGGGACCAGTACCAATGACCCTGGAGAGACCCATCCTAGTCCTGGGGTTCAACTGGAGTCAAAGTCCCAAAGTCCAGCCTTGCAGGGCATTAGGGGGTTTCTCCTTCCAGCTGGGCATTTTTTTCACCACTGTTACTCCAAGGTATTGTGTCTTCTCATCTGCCTCTCCACTGGTTAGGGATTGTTAAGAGGTCAGAAAGTTCTAGAAGTCAGGCACCCTCACCCATCCCTGTGGTGCCACATTATAGCTCCAACCCTCCTGCACAGCATTCTAGGATATTCCAATATAGCAACTTCAAGTTGTCTGTTGAAAGACCTTCACTGAGAGTCTCAGCTGCACCACTAGTTGACAGAGTTGCCTGATTCCTTCTCACCAAATCTTCAACCCCCTCTTGTGTTGGGCTCCAGAGGACTGGCCCTTCTCCTTTGTTTCTCCGGGCCTGGGATATCCCGGCCCAGATCTTTGCCTGGTTACAGTGTGACAAGCTAATTAACATTTGCAGATTTTCCCCACACTCCTTCATTTCGCAAGGAACTTAAACAAGCTATGTTAATGGCTCTATTGTGTGTGTGGGGAGGTCTTTGGTACCTCTGCAGGAGAGCAGAGTAAATCACTTAGCCCAGTAAGTGGAGGGCAAAGGCCTGAAATCTGTTTAGGAGCTCAACCAGGGAAATATAGCAATTTTTAAAGTGCAGTTAAGGAGTATAGGTATGACGCCAGGTGCTGCAAATCTACACCCAGAGTGTATGTTTACCCTTCCATTCATTCCTTGATGGTCATTGTAGGCTAAGTGGACAGAAGCTATATTTTAGTACATAATTTGCAGATGAAGTGTAATACATTCTAAGCACCGCAGACCCTTAATAATCTCTACAGACCTACACTATGGATGCCTACTCACGTTATAAGGCCTATGCAAGGCCAATACCAATACAAATAGCCACATATGTGCAACCCACACGGGCATTGGCGGTTATTACACTCAGTCCCTTACCATGAATTTACTGTGAGTGAGACTCTGGTAAAGAGGATAATGGTAGAACATAAAAAAACAGGTAATCAAAAACTAAAAGTCCAGGGGGATTATGTGGGCAGATCCCACTTTGCAACAGTTATCATATACACGTTCCTCCCCTCTTACATGAAAAAAAGAGTCTAGTATCTACAGTCCAGTCAACGTTCAGGATCTGCACTGGCTTTAAATTTCTAAAGGACGCAACAATAAAGTGATGGCCCATTAGCCTAAACCATGATTAGAGTATTTGTTGAATCAGACTCAGTCCTACACAAGCTTAGCATGCCATAGTAACCCCCATTTAAAATCATCCAATGTTTTAAAATATCCATTGATTTTCTGTTAAGTTTCCAATTTATGGTACAACGCTAGTTAGGGTCTGTAGGTAGAGATCCTGTATTTCATAAACTACAGCATAATGGTAGCTCCTAATAAAGCTGTGCATTGACCAAGGCGCAGGAAATCTGAATCCATTTCTTTATCTGAATTCCAGTCTTTCCAAGTGTCCTGCCCTGTGGTATTTTTACAGGCTTATCTCCGAATCCTTATTTTTGAACAATCTACTCACAGTTACTAATGCATACGATGGCTTTTGGACTTAAGTTTTGCTAATAATATGCCATTTGAAAAGAATATAATCTGCTGGTTTCACTGCAGTTTTCCTTGTGGTCATATTTAGCGTCTAAATATCAAGTGGCATAAAAACTTCAATGAGAGTTTTAATACAAATGTATTTTCAGTGACAAACTTGGTCATTGATACTAACTAAAACAGAAGCATGAGACCTACATGAGCGACTAGTGTTAGACCCAGTGGTTTCTGGCTGGCTGGGATGCATCGAAGCCAGACACTATCCACCGCCCTTGATTGGATGAGTCCGATACACTTGTCTGATGACCTGTGCCTACCCTTGGGTAGCTTGGCACAAAGCAGTCAGGCCTATCCTCAGGGTTAAAGTTTAAAGTATTGGCACAACAGCACTCTTGCAACATACTGCGTACGCTACAAAAAGACTCCCCTCTGTATGTATAAAACACTGGTCTTTGTAGTACACACATTGAACTCAACACAACATACACATTGGATATATACTTTACAGTTATATGCAATTGTAGAACTCTCCCATTAGCAGCAGAATGGCATGAACATAAATGCACTATTCGTAGGTATACATAAAACATGACATTCACAATTTGGCATACCCCATACAGTTGCGATGGTCAAGAAATTAAAGGTTTATCTACGCCTTGTGGACACAGCCCCTCAGTTACTCGAACAGCACAAAGCAGTGATACATGTTGCCCCTGTTGGTGACACTTTACTTAGTTATCGGGCTCACTTAAAGTGGAAGAAAACAGTTACTGGGTTTTGTTCCTCCAGATTAGGCCTTCAGACACCCAACAGTTACTGGGTTTTGGGCCAGATGTATCAATATTGGATTTTGCGATTCCATAATAGCGAATTTTACCGATTCGCTATTATGGAATTGTAAAATGTAATGTATGTAGGTTTCGCAATAATAATTGTGATTCCTACATATTCCTTATTTGTGACTCGCAAATTGTGAGTCGCGAATAAGGAATGGCTTCCCATTCATTCCTACGGGCCTAGAGGCCCATAGGAATTAATGGGAATTGCATGCGCAATTTGCTAGTACCCAATAGGTACTCGAAAATTGCGCATGCAATTTCAAGAGTGCCAAATAGACACCCTGTTGTACTCCTGGAAAATGTAAGTGTGCACATGTGGGGCACATATATGCCCTAAGGGCATATATGTACGCCACATGGCACCTTGAAAAATGGAAAAAAGTGAATTTTTCATGGAATTCGCATATTACCACTGTTAGAAATGGGGGTCTCTAGTTGGCAAGGGCTTGCACCTTTGTCCAAATAGGGACCCTTCTTCCTAGTCAGGATAAGGGAGTTACACTCCTAAAATAACCCCTGCTCACCCCCTTGGTAGCTTGGCACGAGCAGTCAGGCTTATCTTAGAGGCAGTGTGTAAAGCATTTGCACATAACCAACAATAATACAGTGTAAGCACTACCAAAGGACAACACACGAGATTAGATAAATATCCAATATTTTTATTAGGGGTGGGCAGGATTTGCGTAGTCGCGATACGCAAAGCTCCGCAAAATGGTAAAAAAAATTTCGCGAACACGTGGAATTGCTTATTCGCAATGCTTTTTGCCTGTTCGCGATCGCTGTTTGCGTGCTCGGGGGAAATATCTTGCGAACACGCATTTTGAGAACGCGAACAAGCAAAAAAGTCAGCGAAGATGCGGAATGCAGAATCTTGGGCAATTCCGTGTTCTCCGCGGAACGCAAAATTACCCAAATTCTGCAAGCGGAACGGAATTTACCGCCCAGGCCTAATTTTTATATACTTAAGACAAGACCAAAAACAATACAAATCCATGATACAGTACTTCAAAATCTTCTTTTAGCAAAATATGCTTTAAAAACTAGTTCCTTAATGTCGATAGCTCCGTCCAGGGCTATCACGGCGTCGTGAACAAACAAATCCAAACATTTCTGGCTGACCGTGGTGTCGCCGGCCAGCTACTGTGTCGGGAAGAGCCGCAAACAGTACCTTTCAGAAATGCAGGGTGTCGGCGACCTCTCGTGGAGCTTCCGAAACCACAGGGTCCGCAGGCGTCGGTTCCGGAGGTCAGTGCAGGAGTCGTCGGGGTCCTCTTAAGTCACATGTGTTGCAGGTCGATCTCCTCTCTGTTGGAGTTAAGAGCGCTGACGTCGGCAGGCGTCATGTGCTGCAGTGTGAAGTACAGCGGTGCCCTCAGGTTGCGGTGCGAGCAGCGGCTCAGTGGTGGCGTTGGATGGCGACGTCGATGAGACCAGGGTCGCGGTGCGAGATGAAGACGGTGCTCATCACGGTGCTGGCAGGTCTCGGTGCAAGCAGCGGCGTCTTCGTTTCTGAAGCGCTGTCGTTGGCTGACGAACTGAAGTCGATGATGCCGGCGTCGGTAGGCCAAGGCTGCGGTGTGGGATGAGGGCGGTGCGTTGTGTGACTTTACGAGCGGTGCCTTCGAACCACGGTGGAAGCAGCGGCTTCGATTTCGGCATGGAGCGGCGTTGTCGAGGAGGCCAAGGCGTCGTCGCGAAGCGAGGCGGTGCTGAGTGTGGTGCCCACAAGTCGCGTTGCGTGCAGCAGCTCGGTGGCGGCGTCAGCAGGCATCGTCGGTGAGACCAGGGTCGCGGTGCGGCGTTGTGGCGGTTCCCTCTGTGGTGCCAAGGTGTTGCTGTGAAGTGAGGCGGTGCGGAGTGCGGTGCCCACAGGTCACGGTGCGAGTAGCGGCTCGGTGGCAGCGTCCGCAGGCGTCGTCGGTGAGACCAAGGTCGAGGTGCGGTGTTGCAGCAGTGCCCTCTGCGGTGCCGTCAGGTGAAGGTTTAGGGTTTGGCAAACTGCATGCAGACTCTGCAATGGCAGGTCAGAGTTGCCTTTTTAAGGCTACTCACATGGGTGGCACAATCAGTGCTGCAGACCCACTAGTAGCATTTACAGGCCCTGGCACACGCAGTGCACTTTATAGGGACTAACAAGTAAATCAAACATCCAATCATGGAAACACCGATCCATAACACAATTTACCACAGGAGCACTTGCACTTTACTACTGATCAGCAGTGAGAAAAATGCGCAGAAACACTACGCCAGCAAAAACAGAGTCAAAACCGGGAGGGCAGAAAGCAAAAACTCAGGGGAAACACGCCAAAAAATGCCAAGTCTAACAACCACCAACTTGAAGTTGGTGGTAATTTGTGATTCCCTAAAGGCAGGTCGCCAATTTTCTTGGCCTCCTGCATTTCATTTAAGGAATCGCAAATTGTGACTCCTTAAATGCATTCGAAAAATAGGGAATCACAATTTTCGCAATTCCCTATTTTGCGAATGCCTTTTGGGATGATACATGCCAAAAGGCTTTTTCCTGTTCACAAATGGGCCGATTCTGCGAATCGGCCCATTTGTGAACGGTAAAAACGCTTGCTACATCTTTGTTCCTCCAGATTAGGCCTTCAGGCATCCAACGAAACCTTCACACGTGCAGGATCACTATCCTTCCCGTTGGAAAAAGTCTGTGACACCAGAAGCTGGCACGCTTCCCTATTGGAGAAATGTTTCCCCTCTGGTGGAGGTGCGAGCTGCAGTTGCTTCAGGCAACCAGCTGTGCCTGCCCACAAGGCACAATGAGTCCCCTTCGGTCCAGTCACTATATTCTCCACAACAGAGTACCTTGTGGCATGGGTATGGGGAGAGAGAGCCAGCAGCCTCAGACAGAGGCCGCACAGTCAGACACTGTGGTTCTCGGGATTTGGAGGTTGGAGACAGTCTAGGCTTCCAGCTCAGGTCCTGCAGACTTGGCAAACGTCTGCCAACACCCCTAGGATGCCACATGCTCTGGAGTACAAGCTAGCACAGGTTTCTGGTTGCAAGCATGGGTCCCTCAGACTCTGCGAACTTCCCACGCACTCCTTGAACTTCTCATGTTCCGGCACCCCAAGTGGGCTGCTGATCTTTATGAGCACATTCCTCTGCACAGCATATGACAGGATGGTCCTTGACCCAACGGACAATCACTTCCACCCATGTCCATCGCACCCTGCACATTCCTTATGATCTTGTTAAAATGAGGAGATCCTTTCTGTTCCTAGGATCTCATGGACAAAAGGCTAGCCAACAGGCCCTTGGAGAGTGCTTAGGTACCCGGGCCTCGGCGGTTGGCAATTAGCTGCAGGCCAGAGACATTCAGGAAAATCCACCAAGTGATATTCCCCTTCCTAGATCACAACAAACCCTAGGCCACCACAAGTCTGCAGATAATCCAGTTGCAGTCCTTCCTGCTCCAATAGTTCCTCTTGTCAATTTCCCAGCATCGAACCAGCATAGTATGGTTGCAATCCCCAAAGCGTCTCTAACTCCTGAGGGCAGAACCCCAATAGGTATACCCACAATGGCCTTTGAAGATGATGAGATTTGTCCAGTCTGACATCTGACGTCTGGAGGCTTGATCAATATCTTTAGTGGGGCCAAAACTCCTCCCCTTGGACTACCGGTGCCAATTCCAACCCCCCACTTACCCATCCCATTAAGGCCCCTCAGAGTCAGAGGTCTGCAGTTTCCCTTGAGCCCCTATTTAATGCCTGTGTTATCAGGAATACACAGATGTTGCTGTCCCCCCAGCACCCAGATGTGGATCAGAGATAGACTTTCAGGCACACACAGCCATGGCCACAGAAATGCCCACTTTCCCAAAGTGGGACTTCCACGTTAGTAATGTCTAATCCACTTGCACCACTCATAGATATCAAAGCTATACTGCAACTCTTCTGCATGTAGCAAATACAGCAAAATAGCATTTCTGCAAATCCCTCATGTCAATCCAATGTGAAAAGCAGGCCTTACCGTACCAAACATACCATCCAGTGCCATTCACTACCAGGGCAAAGCGGTCACAAGCAGCTGCCTTACCTCTTTCCAACACTGCACTCTGCCCACTGGGAATACTCCAATGTAGCGTGAAACATGCAGAACCTTGGCAAGAAGCTTTTTAAATGCCAAGCTGAGTAACAGTAACCTGCACACACAGGCCCTATCATGGCAAACATGTGGCACGTTTGAAGAGCTACTTCCATGGGTGGCACAACCAGTGCTGCAGGCGCACGGAACAGCATTTGAGTTACATGCCCTAGGTATACGTCTTACCACTAGACAAGGGATTTACAGCTAACTCAAATCAGCCAATCATGTATACACCAATCACCAATATGTATATGACAAGCACTGCGCTTTGGCACTGAATAGCAATGTCAAAACGCTCCAAGTCTTATGCCAGCAAAACAAGGTCCAAATAGGAGGTTGGCAGCCAAATACGGAAGGGGAGACCACGCCAATAGATACTAGGTGCAACATTTATGCCTCCCCAGCAGAATGTGGGGAGAACTACAGCACCTCAAAGGTGCCCTGATCAGTAAGACGGAAGAACCTGGAAAGAGCCTCCTCATTGGCGTGTTCTGTTCCAGGGTGGTGGTCCACCATGTAATCCATTCTTTGTAGGGAGATGGACCATCTCAACAGTTTAGGATTCTCACCCCTCATCTGCATTAACCTTTGGAGGAGTCTGTGGTCTAGCTGAACCCGGAAGTGAGTCCCAAACAAATAAGGCTTCAGCTTTTTCAGTAACCAGACCACCACAGCAAAGGCTTTCCTTTTAATGGCGCTCCACCACTTTTCTACCCACGGAGGGTGGTTAAATATTGGAGTAGCTATCGCTGAGAGTGGGGCGGCATAAATCTTAGAGAAATGGTCCACCCAGGCAGCTCCGGAAATGGTGCAGTCCATTGGAGTCAAGAGCTGACCTGAACAGCGCAGATCTTTGACCGCGGCCCAAAAGATGTCCCCCCTTCCCCGATCAGCGGTTTGCGCTAGCACCTCCCAACGCTCTTCAAGGATCTCCTCGTTCCTTCTACTAATGGCCAATTTATATCGAATCCTAGCATTTTTCACGTCGGTCAAGTTCCTCGGGCAGGAAGATAAAACACGCCGCAAGTCACGGTTGGCCAGAGAACACTCATGGTTAAACCATCTCTTGTCCACCGTGACTATACGCGGCGGGATCATGAGCTGGGCTCGAAGAGCTGAGCAAATCTTTACAAAATCCTCAACTGCCTCAGGATTCGGATTTAAATCAGACAGACATGAGAGAAAAAGGGGTAAGTTATCACTAACCAGAGTCTGAAAAGTCCCCGTAACATTGATGCCCCTCCATTTTAGTCGAAGATTGTTTGAGCAAATGGAGAGGTTCCTAGCGCCACATTCCTTGTTATATACTGGACGGTGGATTGCTTTTAGGCAGACCTTAATGGGGTTGTGATCCCCTTGAGGCATAGGAATTACTATAGCCTTGCTGATGCGATCGGCCAACCCAGGAGAAATAAAAATGTAGTTAATTATTGATGAGCAATCTCTACCTCTAAATGTGGGCACTAGGGGGGCTGTTGGGAGACAGTTAGCCATTATGTCCATGGCATTCTCCAGATTATGTGAGTTCAAAAAGGAAGTTAATTCCACACCCCTTTGGCACCCAGGGGCCAGGTTACATTCCCCCGTAGTTGGACAATCTGCATTAAGTCTCGCATTAAAATCACCTCCCAACACAAGGCCGCTAGTATCATCAAAGTCATGCCTAGATTCCAGAGTGGTGATGAAATTAAAAAGATTTATAAAATTTATGTTTGGTGATGAGCTAAAATCATTATTATAAAAATTGACCAGAAAGAAACTTATTTTCTGATTGAATAATACAGCCTGGAAATTCTGGTTGTTCGTTGGTATAACCCTGGTGGTACCTCCGACAGAAATATTAACCCAGATAGATAAGCCTCCCGAGGGACGGCCCATTCTGGATTTGTTTGCGAAAATGTTATGACACAGGAACCCGTTGACATATAGATCTGTGGTGGCCCACGTCTCCTGTAACATAATTATATCGTGACTCTGAATAAAACTAACCCACCCAGGGTCGCGAAGCCTCTGATGGAGGCCTGCTACATTCCAACTTAAAACATTTAGAGTACCTACTTTTGACACTACACTCCCTAGGTGGTTGTCTAAGCTATTTTGAGTAACGGGTACTAGTGCTAGGGGAAGAGCAGGAGTGGCCTCATTCTGTAACGGGACTGGAGGTTCAGCACTCATTCTTGGTTGTCAGTCAGGAACGTCTAGATCAGACAGAGGTAAGAAGCGATTGACCAAAGGGAGGGCCGTGGGCGTGGGCGCACAAGCGTTAGTAATGGGTTTATAAAAATAACCAAGTGTAAACATACATATATTCGTCTTAAAGCCCGGCAATAACTCACGGGTTCGCATTAGAGACTGAACAGTGTGTGGTCTACAAAAATGTATAACAATACAATCGCCTGTGATGTTTTTGACAGATTCACCCACCCATCCCACTCTCCGCACCATTAAAATTTCGTGTAATCTGGCCGGATCAAACCCTTTGTGTTTCCTCAACCAATCCACACATTTGTTACGAAGATCTACCCATGACTCCTTCTTCGCACCTGACAAGCAAGGAACTCCAGCCAAAACTATCACATAAGGATAGGAGGCAGGGGGGAGATTCAAAGTATCGGTTTTAGGAAAAGTCTTTGGTGGCGTTGGGGCTGTGGAAAATTGTCTTACTTCGTGGTCTGATATTTGGGGGGGAACAATTGCAGAAGAATGTTGCAATAGACTACTAGATGGACACTGGGTCCTATTATTAGCATCAGCCGTCCCAAGACCTAAGTTAACGGAAACCCCCGGCATACAAGTGGTTCTGATTAGAGGATCACGATTATCAACCGGTGGATCAGAAACGGACTCCCGAGTTAACAATTGCTCCATACGTGTGAGTCTTTCCTGTAAAGAGGCAAAGTTTTTATCGAATAAGGCCTTAGAGTGGCTAACTATTGCTCTCAAGCCCGACTCCAAGGCTATCATAATGTCGTCCTTACTTTGGGAGCTAATGATATCATCAGTTTGAGTGCCAACAGACACAGTATTAGGAGCAGCTAGTATTTTTAGGGGAGCAGTACTAAGGCCTTCAGAGCAGCAGTGAGAATTAGATTTATTGTTGGGGCCCCTTTTGCGTTTGGCCGGCGGACCACTAGATTTAGACTCTGTATTTATTTTAGACGTGCGTGATCTAGTGCGAGCTTTCTGGCCACTTGGAATAGTAACGGCGGGTAAATCCGAAATTACTAAGGGGGAGGGTTGGTGAGAAGATGCCACAGACATGGGAGGTAGGGTAGGTGACACAGAGAGGCGATGATGTAAAATGTCTCCCTGTGTAAAGGCTTCCAAAGAAGAGCACCGCTGAGCCGTTATTAATTCTAGAGATAAACGCCGCTCAGTTAGCTCAATCTCGTGGGTAAGTAAGCTCTCTGCCCTGATCATGCATGCATCAAGTTTCCCCACCGCGCCCTTACGTCTATACATGTTTGCACAATTCAAAACACCCCCAGAGGCAAAAGTACAAAACAAGTCAATGTAGCAAACACCCGGATGGTTAACAATCACCTGGGACAATAGGTTGTCGAAAACAACAAATCCAAGGGGGGTGTCCCGGCCCGGCCTCCTCTGGCCCCGGACGGCCACAGACGGCCCGCCCTTTGCCCGGCCTAGCCCGGCACAGTCCGCGCGCGGTCCCGCGACGCGGGGGATGAGGTGGTTTAAGAAGCGCCTCCAGGCGCGGGTAGTGGGTGGGAGCTTCCGGCCTTGGCAGCAGGTATGCCTGGGAGTTGTAGTCTCCCTCCAGACCGCGGCCGGGAGGATAGCAAACGCGGCGGCGGGAGGGAGACGCGAGCAAGAACAAAGCTGGCAAGGTGAAAATAAATGCTGGGAGGCTGAGGGTCCGCACACAGGGCTCCACACTACAGCACAGTTAATAATGATTAGTCCCCCGCTCCGCCGAGGGTGAGGTGGTTTAAGAAGCGCCTCCAGGCACGGGTAGTGGGCGGGAGCTTCCGGCCTTGGCAGCAGGTATGCCTGGGAGTTGTAGTCTCCCTCCAGACCGCGGCCGCGAGGATAGCAAACGCGGCGGCGGGAGGGAGACGCGAGCATGAACAAAGCTGGCAAGGTGAAAATAAATGCTGGGAGGCTGAGGGTCCGCACACAGGGCTCCACACTACAGCACAGTTAATAATGATTAGTCCCCCGCTCCGCCGAGGGTGAGGTGGTTTAAGAAGCGCCTCCAGGCGCGGGTAGTGGGTGGGAGCTTCCGGCCTTGGCAGCAGGTATGCCTGGGAGTTGTAGTCTCCCTCCAGACCGTGGCCGCGAGGATGACAAACGCGGCGGCGGGAGGGAGACGTGAGCAAGAACAAAGCTGGCAAGGTGAAAATAAATGCTGGGAGGCTGAGGGTCCGCACACAGGGCTCCACACTACAGCACAGTTAATTTAATTTAATTTAAACCACACCCGCCCCATCAGACTTGCTTAGTCTCATTGCTTACGTTACTCACCTGTCTCCGGACCGGCTCCTCATCTTGGCTCCACTCTTCTGGACTTGGCGTCGCTTCTGGACGGTCCGCCTTGTGACTCTTTCCCCCTTCCTGTTTCCCGGCTTGGAATTCTAGGATCTGTTATAGAAACATATACAGCCTGAGAATAAGGATGACGATAGGACACATATTCAAGAAAGATAAAAAACCTTCAGCACATTGTTATCAACACTTTCCGGTGAGTTTATTTTAAAACGTATATACCACTGAGACTACAGACTCCGGTTTGGTTGGAGAATTACAGGAAACTTTGTACTCTTGGTTATTTGAACTTTACAAAGAGCAAGAAGCAGTTTCGGTGAGAAAATACCGCAACTGAAAGCAGGACAATTATTTCTTTAGAGACATTTGAATAAGGACCTTTGTGCTGAACTCTCTCTTAACTACTTGTATGAAAATTGTTCATTCACATTTATATGTAAAAGAGAATAGTAGTTGAGAGACAAACAAAGGAAGAAAAAATACTGTAAGTTGAAAACGTACCTGTTAGTAGGAATTAGAATTATTCCGGTTATCACTCGACTGCAGATTTATGATTACGTGTATTACATTTTTTGTTTCATGAAAGACATTAAGCCATTACGTGCATGAATAATTGCCATGATGGTTCATTTGTTACCCCATCAGAATCCAAAGACTTTAGGTATTAATAATTAAGTTTACAGAGAAGATAAGAATTATTTACATGATTATTGGAATAGTTGATTAAGTGTTTGCCTTTTCCTTTGTATTTAGTGATGATCAGAGAAAATACGCTGTCAGTATATGACTAGAACAAGACAAGATTCATGCGACCTTACCACTCGTGAGAAGCTATGCTTCCAGATTTCCCTGAGAGAGAACATCCTGTGCACGAAGACTTCCGGTGGCATCTCCTCATCTTTCTCTCTCTCTCTTATCATCCCCATTCCCTTTCCCCCATGGATCTCCTGGTTTGGCTTTGTATTTTCTGCTGCTGCCTTTCCATTTGGCCCCAGAGGAGTTGGGGATTTATCGGCACCAAAGTTGAACAACCTGGAAGGCAGGTGAGTGGCAGTCATAACACTAAGGGGGCAATGACCCACATTTTCTGACCAGGGGTAAACTCAACCAGAGCGGCGGTCTGGTCATACCACCATCTCATATCCTCTTGGCTAGCTTCCAGGTTCACCTGTACGAGCTTCCTGAAGTGGGTTGTTTGGTTATGGAAGGCCAGGACATAACTGAATACTTCCTGAGAGCTTTCTCCAAGCCCTCCTTCCCTAAACTGAGAGTACCCCACACAGAACCCATACAGAAGCTCAAAGGGGCTGAAGTTACCCCCTTGTGCTGGACCTTCCTGTAGGCAAACAGAAGACATGGCAGGTGGACATCCCACTTATGCCTTATGGAGTCAGAAAGACCCATAATCATGCCCTTCAGGGTACAGTTGAATCTCTCAACCCACCCCATATGTTTGAGGGTGGTAGGAGATGGAGAACTTGCAGGTTACCCCACACTCCTTCCACATGGCCTTCATGTTCAAGGAAATTAAGTTAGTCACCCGGTTGGAGATCACCTCCTTGGGGGAACCCACATGGATAAAGATCCCCAAATGTGCCCCGTCCACAGCTGGTGCCGTCACCTTCCTCAGGGGGATTGTTTCTGGGCACTGGGTGGCATGGTCTACCAAGACCAGGATGAACCTGTTGCCCATGGCAGTCTTGGGTACCAGAAGCCCCACAATGTCAATGTCGACCCACCCAAAAGGGGTACCGCCGACAGGGAACGGTTGCAGGGGGGCTTTGCACCTTCCCCCAGTCTTGCTGCTTGCCTGGCAAGTAGGACACGACTGACAGAATACGTCTGAGGCCTACCTCATTTGAGACCAATAGAAGTGGGCGGCAAGCCTGTCAAAGGGCTTGTCCTACCCCAAATGACCTGCCAGTGGCACATCATGAGCCAAACCCAATAGGAAGGATCTGAAACACTGGGGTACCACCAGCACATGGGCGGACCCATGTTCAGCAACCTTATACTCACTATACAGGAGACCACTCTCCCAATAAATTCAACGAGTTCAAGAGGCGTCACCAGCTCCTGGGCTTCAGCCTGCCTCCAAAGACCCACATGAGTAGGGCACTCATTCTGTGCCACACAGAACTCCTTCCTGGAGGGACTTCTGTCTTGCTGCTAATTGGTTAGCACAGGCAGGTTCCCCAATTCAGCCACATCATCCCCTGTAGGTACTGGAGCCTCGCCCTCAGGGTCAGCATCCTCCCGGATCATTGGAATCTAAGGAGCAGGTTTTCTGTGCCCCTTGCCCTTTCTCCTCCCGGAAGTGTGACTGGAGCTCCATCTCCCTCTGGAAGGTATGTTCCAGGTCACTGCCGAGCAGGCAGTCCACAGGCATAGATGGACTCACAGCCACCCTCAAGGAACCGGAGACCCCCCCATTCAAAGGGGACCTGGGCCACTAGACATTGAATCTCACTGTTGTTGGCTGCAACCATTTGGTGAATCACGTTAGGAACAACCTGCTCTGCAGACACCAGATGACAGCTGACAGATGTCATACTAGCCCCTGTGTTTCGCAGAGCCTGTACTACATACCCTTTAATAGTCACCCACTGCCTGTACTTAGGCATGAGGGTTTTCTGGACCACTTCACCGTTGCCCAGAGACACTAGGATTATCCCAGATGGATCCCCACCATCAACCGGGATTAATTCCTTCCCAAGTGCAACCCCCACCACCCCTAGTTTCTGTCTACTGGTGCGGGACGGTGCATGCTAGGAACACTTAGGATCCCCCCAACAGTGCCCTTCTTGCTTTCAAACATAACACCTAGGGGGTCCCTTCCCTGCAGGCTTACCTGTAGGGAACCGATTTTTCTTGTCACCAGGGGGGTTGGGAATCCTAACTTAGCTTGGGGTCCTCGGGAGACCTCCTTATTGTTATTTCTGCCCCCACCTCCTTCTTCTGCAGGGGACCCAGCCCACCCTAGGCTGGATCTCCTCCAGACACCTTTTTATGGCTGCGGGTGTCAATCCAATGATCTGCCTCATCAGCATGCTCTCAGGGATCAGAAAACCTCCTCCCAATCAAGTGCTGGTGCCACTTGGTAGTACAAAGGCTAAGCATGTGCTCCTGCGCAATCAAATTGTGCAGCCCCTTGTAGTCCACCACCTTACTGTCCTTCACCCGGCCATCCAATACCTTGCAAAATTAATCCACACAATCTACCCAGGTCTGGGGCGTCAGTTTCACACTGTCTTGAAACTTCTGACTATACTTCACAGTGGTCAACCCATCTTTCTTGACCAGGCCCTCCTTCAGGGCAGAATACTTCACCCAGTCACCCTCCTCAAGGGCCAACAAGGTGACCTTCCCCTCAGGTGGAACATGCTTCCACAGGCTTACTACCCAATCCTCCTCAGGGATCCTCTGCATTTGTAAAGCTACTTGATAGGCCTCAAACCACCGGTCTATCTCAGCCCCCACTCCATAAAAAGGAACAAGACCCTTAGGCATGTGGACTCTTTTGTCCAATGACACGGATGAAATGCTGCCACCATCTGTGCTGTATTCAGCCCTCTTGGCTCCCTCATGCTCAACTCTTGAGCCAACATCAATTTCTTTTCTTCCATGGCAACCATGGCCTTCTTACTTTCCCACTTAAGTTTGGCCAGCTCCCACTTAAGCTTCCTTTTCTCTCACCTGTCCTCCAGCTCTTCTGGGGACAGAAACCTAGAGAAACCACAACTGCCGGACCTGGAGGGTACTATGCACCCCTCCCGCAGCTACTGCTCATCAGCATCCACTACATCACCCTTCCCGGAATCCTCAGCTGTACCTGGTATTCCAGGTCTCTGCAGAAACCTTTTAGCTGGGCTACAGTATAGGTCTCCAACTTATCCTGCTCAAACTCCACTACTGCAGGTACCTCCGCTGGTTCTCCTGACTTAGAGATGACTGTTGTGAACACAGAAAGTTTCCAAACTAGACTGGCAACCCCCAGAGAAGAAAAAATAAATCAAGGAAAGAAAACAATATTACACACTGGAGTCGTAGCGAAACACTGAGTTGCTAGGGCTTGTGCAACCACACGTCCCATCCACACCTGTGATCACCAAATGTTTAGACCCAATATTCCTAGCGGGCTGGGATGCATCAAAGCTATACAGAATCTACCATCCTAGATAGGATGAGTATGATATACTTGTACGATAACTTGGGCTCACCCTTGGGCAGCTTGGCACAGAGCAGTCAGGCTTATAGTGTAAAGTATTGGCACAACACCACATTTGCAACAAACTGCGTACGATACAGAGAGACTCCACACCGTATGTATAAAACACTGTTCTTTGTATTACACACACATTGCCCATGCTGGTGACACTTTAATTAGATTATCGGGTCCACCTAAAGCGGAAGGAAATAGTTACTGGGTTTTGTCCCTTCAGATTAGACCTTCAGGTACTCAACAGCACCTTCCTGAGTGCAGGATCACTATCCCCCCTGTAGGCAAAAGACTGTGACACCGGAAGCTGGCCCGCTTCCCATTTGGAGAAAGGTTTCCCCTCCGGCGGACCTGCGAGCTGGAGTTGCTCCAGGCAGCCAGCCATGGGTGCAGACAGGGCACAAGGAGACCCTTCGGGTCCAGTCATGATATTCTCCACAAGAGAGTACCTTGTGGTGTGGGTCCGGGTATAGGGTGCCAGCAGCCTTGAACGGAGGCCGTGATGTCAGACACTGTCGTCCTCCCGATCTGAAGGTCAGAGACAGTCTAGGCTTCCAGCTCAGGTCCCGCTGACTCACCAAAGGTCTACCAACACTCCTCAGACACCAAACACTATGGAGTACAAGTTAGCCCTGGTTTCTAGTTGCAAGCACGGGTCCCTCTGACCTGACAAACTTCCTCTGCACTCCTTAAATTCCTCAAGTTCTGGCACCCCAGGTGGGCCGCTGATCTTTATAAGCACACTTGTCTGCAAAGTGTGATTACAGCGTATGTCAGGATGGTCCTTCTCCCAACCGACGATCACTTCCACCTTTTTCTGCTGCATCCTGCATGGTCCTTAGAATCTCATAGAAACAGGGTAATCCTTTCTGTCCCTGGAATCTGTGGACAGAAGGCCAGCCAACTGGCCCTTGGAGAGTGCTTAGGGGCCCAGGCCATGACCGTTGGCAATTAGCTGCAGATCAGCAACATCCAGGCAAAATCCACCAACTGATTGTCCCCTTCATAGAGCACAATAAGACCAAGGCCACCACAAGTCTGAGTAAAATTCAGTGGCAGTCCCTTTTTTCCCAATGGTTCCTCTTGTCGATGTCCCAGCATTGCAACAGCGCAGTATGATTCCAATCACAAAAGAGTTTCTAACTCCTAATGGCAGAGCCCCAGCATTTATACCCAAAATGGCCTTTGAAGATGAGATCAGATCAAAAGGCCACCTTTGAAATGCACAGGCCCTCTCTAAATGTTGTCCTGTCTGCCATCTTACCCCGGAAGGTTTGATCAATATCTTTAGTGGGGCCAACACCTTCCTCTTGAAATGCAGGTAACAATTCCACCCCCACTTATACCTCCCAGGAAGGCCCCTTAGAGTCAGAGGTCTGCAGTTTCCCTTGAGCCCCTAGTTTATGGATGTCTTATGAGGAATGCACAGAAGTAGCTGCCCCTGCCCCCGGCACTCAGATGTAGATTGGAGACAGGCTGACAGGCACACAAAGCCACAAGCACGGAAATGCCCACTTTCTTAAAGTGGGATTTCTACGTTAGTAATGTTGAATCCACTCACACCACCGGAGATCATTTGCCATCACCAACTCATCAATATCAAACACTATACTGCCACTCTTCTGCACATAGGAAATATAGCTAAATAGCCTTTCCACAAATCCCTCATGGCAACCCAATGCGAGAAGCAGGCCCTACCGTACTGAATGGTCCACTCAGTGCCATTTACTACCAGGGCATGTAGCGCACACACGCACATACCCTAGCTCTTCCCGACACCGCACTCTGCACCCAGGGAGTACTCTGATGTAGTAAGAGAAATGCAGAACATTGGCAAATAGCTTTTTAATGCCAAGCCAAGTAACAGTACCCTACACACACAGGCCCTGGCATGGCAAACCAGTGCCACGTTTGAAGAGCTACTTCTGTGGGTGACACAACCAGTGCTGCAGGCCCACGGGAGAGCATTTGAATTACATGCCCTAGGTAAATGGCTTACCTCTAGACAAAGGACTTATAACTAACTCAACAAAGCCAATCATGTGTACACCATCACCCATTGGTATATGACATTCACAGCGCTTTAGCACTGAATAGCAGTGTCAAAGCACTCAAAATCCTACGCCAGCAAAACAAAGTCCACACATTAGGTTGGAAGGCAAAAGGTTCAGGGGAGACCACACCAAAAGATGCCAGGTTCAACATCTGTGTTCCACAAAACTAATCAGTACTGTACGCATGTATGTTCTGTATTGGCCAGTGGCTTAGCTATGAATAGTGCAGCAGCTGAGTGGCACTGGTGCCTATGGTATAAGGGCCTCTCTGCACCTCACTTAGTGGTTGTTTTTTACTATCAAACCTGGGTATGGGGGACCCATTTCTTTGCTTGTATTAAGGCGCACGGTGATCTTGCTACTCCACTGGTCTTCACGTGTCTTGTGAAATTTGTCTTCCCCTGTTTCAGGCTACTATTGTCTTAAATGGATTAATGCGGTGGTCTCTATTTTAGCTTGTTCTACAGGCTTTGTCCTGCCTTGAGCTGATTCAGAGGTAGGCTGTACATTTGCCAGCAGATTTTGACATTTGACACGGGATGCCTGGTTCATGGTTCTTTTCACAATTGTGGTTCTTTTCACAATTGTGTTGATTGCAAGTACAGATGAAAATCTGCTTTAAACCTTTGTATATAGTACACCAGCTAATGTATCGAAAAGTCCCCATCATACATTAGATAGTGTTTCATACATGATTCTCACCTTAATTTCCTCTGTCATCTTTAGAATGCTTCTTAAGATAAAGAAATAGATGAAACAGTGTTTTTGATGCAGGCCTCTGTTTCAGAATGCTGCTCCCTGAGCCTTCTGTGGAGTGGCAGATTTCTCTCCTTTTTTAACCAAGCATTGGCAAAGTTTATACTGCTCGGCTCAGCTGAAGAAAGGAATGAAGAAAACCTCGAAGAGACTGGAAAAAGAGGAGAGGGTAAAATAAATGCATTCCAACGGAGTGCTGAAAGTAACATTTAAAAAAAGAGTCCCTTCAAGTATGCAGTGGGAAGTTACAACCCATCCAATCAGGGTAATTTTAGTCCAAAATGCTCCTAAGTGGAACAGGCACAAGAATAGAGGAAAGCCAGGGAATCAGGAGCACACATCAGCGATAGACAACAAAGTCATCCAATCATGAGCAAGAGGCTGACCCAAAGCCCTCTGTTAGTATATTGCAAACAATAGTGTAGCCGAGAACTAAAAACAGGAAGGTATTTTTTTTCTTTGGCAAAGGTTAGAAAACACTTCACCTTCGTCTCGGAAAGTCACTCTACACAGAAAAGGAACCACATCTGGCACTTTGGGACCCCTCTAAGACGTCATAGCACCACGTCTGTGTCATTTGAAATTTTAGAATTAAAAAACCAAGCCCTCTTTACATGTACCTTTTAATGAGTTTTAAAGATAACATTTTAAATGCTTCTTCATATGATTTCCTACCAACCTAAAATCATACAAGACAGGGCAAATCTAACCAATACCAGATATTTAGACTTCTGTTTCTTTCAAATACTTCCTGATTTTTCCGGCCTCACTCCAGAATCAAGCAGAGCTGGGAAACATGCAGTAAACCATCCATCTTGGCAAACACATGTAATATCAGGGCGCATGGAGTTGCCTGTTGAGCAGGATCACCGTCCTTGAAAGGGCAGCCGTGACTAGCACTCGGTGAAATGTTGGGGCAGCAGGATGGAGGCTCGTGGCGGCTGAAAGCTTCACCTGCTGTTTCCATTTAACGCCAGGCGTCCGTCCAAGTTAAATGAAAACACAAGGCTGCCGTTCACAAGGTCAAATATGCAGGTAAGTGGTAGAATTTAGCAATAACGCGGTGTCCTCGTAGTACTGACCTCGACTGATTATCTGAAGATAATGTAAGGTATAAACAGGGTTTGCGCTTTTACTTACTGCAGATCTTCCAATGACTCGATGTCTTCGTATTTTCATTAAGAATATTGCAATGATTAAGTCCTGCAGATCAGTGGTTTGGTCACTTTAAAATGGAGCTGGAAATATGCAAGGCATCCTTGGTGGAACATTTACACAATTACTGTGCAAATAAACGTTTCCTCGTTGTGCCCCGAGCCTGTAATCCCGTCTTCTCTGCAGCATGTACCACCTGAGGAAGTTTTACAGCACAGCTCACCTCAGACTCGGGTGGACATTTTGCAGGACTCTGCTGCTGTCAAGGGTAGGCCTTTCGTTTAGTTGACAAGCTTCTATCTGCTTTGATGCACTTTCCTGTACCCAGGAAGCGTGCAGTAATCATTGCATGGGGTGCAAATAATGTTTGCATGTTCTTAAAAGGTTCATCTAGCAGGGTCTCTGTATCCCTAATATTCCCTGTCACTTTTCAAAACATGCACCAATGGATGGTTTTGGAAGTGCGGAAAAGTAAGGAGATGTGACGTCATGTATGCCTCATCGAGGCACTTGGACAAACGTTTCGTTATATTTTGTTTTTCATCATCAAACAATACGTTAGCTCTGGCGTTACGTAGGACTCGTCAGCAAGCTGTGCTAGCTTTTTTGCCTTTTATGTTTTTTGCTCCATTATTCCCAAGTGTCTCTCAAAACCAAGGGCCTCCTAAAGGCGCTGCGCCGTGTTCTCACGTCAGGTTGTTAAACTCTCTCCGCTTGATCCCAGGCCCACCCAAAGTGTATCCTCATTCAGGGGAGCAACTAGACCGGGATTGCAGGGGGGGGTAAGATTTTGAACAGTGGGGGTGAAGGCATCTTCGGAACCAAAGTCAAAATTGCTTCTGGAACTCCGAGGAGAAATGTAAATGTTGCATTTTAATACACACCGTGGTAGTAAACCTCAAAGTAAGTGGAATTTCATGTTTCTGTTCTAGTTTCTGTGTCAACCAGTAAATGGCCTTGGCCCTGCTGAATTGGTAGCAGCATAACAAGACTTAAAACAAAATTGTGAGCGATTTGACTGATCTCCCCTCCACCACTTCTGCATTAGAAAATGGTTGGATAATGGTGCAGTTTAATTACATTTGTGAATTTAGTTGTCTGTTCATACTGTGTTTGCCAGTATATAAATCCAAACGGCTGTTGAATATGCACTTCTTCACAATAAAGAGCAGTCCAGAGATCCAGCCTCCATCAAATATTCATGGTACTGATATGCCTGAGATGCAGAACACATTTGGCATGAAGTTGGTTGCATGGCTACTGGAAGCACCAAAACAGATCAAGTGTGTGCATCCATGGTGCTGACATAGCAAAGGCCAGCTACCTAAACTTGTACATCCCAGAGACATTGGTAGCAGAGAAAAAAAGTCTGCCAGCAATGCATGAAGAATGCCACAGCTGGTCCTTGGATTATTTATAAATGTTTTACTGATGGCAGAGTGACGGTATTTCAGTATGATTTTGTACCGGCTGGAAGTATTACGAAATAAGACTTCTTATGTAAATGATCTGTTATGGTGTAAGAAGTTTCCTGCAGGACAAAAATGGCAAATGCATACATCTGGGTTATAAAAAGAGTGGCAAGGCTTAATAAGCGAACATCACTAAAAAGGGTTTTGGATCTACAAAAGTATTTTATGTGAGGAAAGAGAGCTGCATAACTACTAGGGTCTACCACCTCGTGGTATTAAGGGAAGCAGGCACTAGAAACAGGCCCAACAAACCTAATCTCAATATCATCTGATTTTCAGAGTTGGAGGAATGGCCTGTCTGAGTGGGAAGCAAGTACTCCAAGACAGGAAACACCTGCCCATAGTATTTTCTATTTGATGCATTGCCCTTTTGCTTACCCTATGTTCTCCCAATGGCCCTTTAAAATGTAATTAAATCACTTCCAGCCCTGATGGCCTCAAGCAGCCCAGCTCCCTCTCAATCCCACCCTTATTTTCCACATATCAATCTTCAGCTGTGGACTTACAGCGCAATGTAGGTCACGTGGAGAGTCATGTGAGCTTTTACTGTTGACAAAAGGGAACAGGTGAACTCTTTCATGGCTCTGAACGCCTCTCTATGCCTGCCCTACTACTTCTTCAATAGTGCACCAATTGCAAAACCTATGTCATTTCTTGATCATATTCAGTTATCACTCACATATACTACTGTCCCTCTCCTGTTCTTCCTGCACTCTCCCGCTCCTCAATATTGCTCAATTTCCTTCAAGTTTGGTCAGACTTCTTCAGCTGGCTACTCATGAGGCCCTAGTTCTTCTGGTTTAGGGAAGAGCACTGCATCCGCAAGTCGCCTTTTTCATTCTCTTCTAGTGTTTTTTCTAATTTTCTCTCTTTTGTTCACTCTTTTCTATTTCTCTTGCTTCTTCTTCCTATCCTCAGTTTTTTGAGGTCACCTTATGGGTGTTTAAAGATCTGTATAAATGGGAAATATAACTGCCACAGTGAACAGCCAAAGTCCCTTTCCATTGACATTCTAAGTTATTTACTTTATGTAGTGCTTTGTTTCTCTCACTTGCTATCACTCGTGGTCTGAAAATCTCTTTCTGTCTGTCTCTCGCTCTCTTTCTTTCTCCCGCGCTCTCTGGGCCTCTATCCTGGCCTCTCTTCTGCTCCCTGGTGGTCTGTGCATAGCAGAAAAATTGACAGCCAGTTCATCTAGAGAGATTCATTTATCGTACATCTATTCATCCCTCCATATCCCCCCCACCTCTCAGTCATACTGGCCATTATTCCTTTGTCCTACATCACTCACTATTTCCTTCATTGCCCCTCACCCTACACCCATAAAGCCCTTCCTTCTACATCCACATCTCTTAGCAATTCCAATCGTATTGTTCTCCATCAGGTCATAACACTTCACATAATCAGTGCTATATTTATTTTGGTGGTGTCAGTGTAGGGACACCAGCACCCACTTTTGATGACTGGATTTTTTTCAGTCCTGGAAACCATCACAGATGACATGCAGCACTTTACAAATCCACCTTATATTACATTATCATCCGGCTTTGACACAGAGCAAGAGAAAGAAAGGCAGAAATGCGAGGAAGGAACAAAATGGAAAATATTGACGAAGGATGAAAGCAGGGATGTAAAAGACGCCACAAGAATGCAATAAAGAGGCAGGAAGTGAAGAGCGGTGAAGAGGCATGAGGTGGAGTCAAAACAAGGCAGCCCTGGTATTCATCGACCAAGGCATTTGGGAATGATGTGTTGGGCTGCTAAAAACGTTGGGTTCCTGCATTTATTTATTTTAACAAACTAATTACTGCACACAGCCATGTTTTCTCTATCAGCCCTTCGACTGCTATCCACCAATCTCTCCTCCACCGTTCCACTCCGTATCCTTCCCTCATAAAACAATTGCCCCAATCCTACACTCCACGTAAGCCTGGGCAAAGCACTACGCTACGCTCGCGTAGTTTGCGAAGTTCGCGCTACTTCGCACTACGCGAACTGCACGTAGCACAGTGCGAACACGCGTAGCGTAGTGTTGCGTAGTGCTGCGGTCATTTTTTGCTTGCTCGCGGTCCTCATCGTCAAGTTGGCGACCGCGAGCAAGCAAAATGACATCCCGGCAAGACTTTTTCCTTGTTCGCGATCAGCAACTTCAAGTTGGCGATCGTGAGCATTGAAAATAAACCTCCCGGCGAGATTCCCAACGCGAGGAGGTCAGGTTTCTCATTGCGAGTGGTCGCGTATGCTCGCGACCGCTCGCGTTGAGAAACTACCAGTTCGCGTTGAGAAAGCTGAAGCTCGAGTAAAAATCTACTCGAGCAGCAGAAAACTACAGCTCGCACTGTGCAAGATGCCATTTTCAATGATTGCACTGTGCCGGTTGCTTGTCCGCACTGTGCAATCATTGAAAACGACATCTGGCACAGTGCGAACAAGGTACTACGCAGTTCGCGAAGTGCTACGCATAGCTCGCGTAGTGCGAACTTCACTTTGCGTAGCATCGCGAAGTGCCACTTCGCGAACTACGCCCAGGCCTACACTCCAGTACTTCCATTTCATTCTTTCTTCACCCATCTTCAGCACTTTCTCTCTTAATATTGCTGAATCCTTGCAATTATTCTTTATTTGCAATTACTTTAATTGTTCACAAGATAGCGGACCTCTCAATTGGACTACACATGGTTTTTGCATCTGACACAACGTGCAGTGTCAGAAATGTGGCTAATCTAAATGAAAAGGGTAAGCCTGTGCCAGAAAGCGTATCAGAGTTAATGTGGCTCTCTGTGGGCTCAGGGTAAGTGGCACCTCCGGGCAGATGTCAGTTTAAAGCTGCATTGTCCTGTAACAGTGGCTCCAGTCCTGTGGTATCTCCCAGAGTACCGGATACCTCTATAGCAGCGCTGTTTCTGTTTGATGCCCTTTGATGAGTTTGTAGTGTCTGTACTGAGTAAAGTATCATGAATGATAAAGTTGCTGTTTGTTGAGGAAGCTTGTATTTCAGCACTTTTGAGACTTTATCTTTTTTGTGCTACGATATGCATAACACACATATTTGTCAAGGGCAGGATCACCCTGAGTATGTCACTGTTTGCTATTGCGAGATAATGGATGTAAATTCTTACCCAACTCAACAGAACTCATATTATCAACCTCTGGAGTATGTTAGGCTGAGTGGACAGGTCAGCATTCTAACCAGTGACCTTGGGGGTGGGTCTAGCATTAATCCCTGGAGTGAATGCACTAGTTTACTGAGTCATTAGTGTATACATTACTGTTACTAATACAGTCTTTTGACTGCTATTGCTATGCATAATCTGCAAAATTGCCTATAAAAAAAACAAGCAACAGGGGGCTGGGCAGACCATAGACGCAGATGGTCACATTCAGTTGGCACTCCAAACTGGCACTCTTGTTTTCTTGGTAGTGCATGTCCTCAGAACAGCTTGTGATCAGATGGATCACCTCCTTCCTCACAGGAAAAACCCAGAAGATCCATTCCCCTTTCTTTCACCTCTGAATCCAAGGAGATCGCCTGCTGTGTCCCCCAGGGCTCATCCTTCAACCCCATGCTCTTTAACGCATATATGACCCCGCTGGCCACAATCATCATATCCCACAGTCTCAACATAATTTCCTACACAGGCGACACCCAACATATCCTCTCAATCACTGATGATCTCACCATCACCAGAACCAGCATCCACAGATGCATGACAAACGTCGCCGACTGGATGAAGAACAACTGCTTGCAGCTGAAGACAGACAAGACAGAAGTACTGATCTTTGGCAACAGCAACAACATATGAATGGCTCCTGATGGGCATCAGACCTAGGACCCATTCCCTCCAACCACGCCAGAAACCTTGGAATTATCGTTGATAATGAGCTCACAGTGAAATCACAGATCAACGCCATCTCCTTCACCTGCTTCCTCACTTTGCGCAAGCTACGTAAAATCTTCAAATGGTTACCACAACACATGAGACACACTTTGACACAGTCCTTCATCACCAGCAGACTGGACACTGGACTACATCAACGCAATCTATTGTGGAATTGCCACACACCTTCTCCAGGGACTACAGACTATACAGAATGCCACAGTCAGACTCATCCTCTGCCTTCGTCGATGAATCCACATCACACCCCACCTCAGGAAACACCACTGGCTCCCCATGCAGAAGAGAGATACCAATTCAAGCTACTAACCCACGTACGTAATGCTCTTCACAACCAAGGACCTGCCTCCATTAACCACCGTCTGAACTTCCACCAACCAACTATTAAGAAGACTACGCCCCACCTCCCTTTCACCGAAGCAGAAGTGGAGAACGCTCCTTCTCTCACATCACAGCAAAGACCTGAAACAGCCTCCCCACACACCTCCGGACCATCACCTCACTTACGGAATTCCAAATTACCCTCACGACCTGGCTGTTCAAATAAGCTTATGGGGTCTGCAAGTGCCTGCATACCCTTTCGGGTGATTTGGTGAACTTTAAAAATCCTGATTGATTGATTAATTAATTGATTGATTGCTGTGGAGGAAGTGTGTGCCTGGACATTGGCTGCACTTCTTTTAGGAAGGCTATTTGACACTTCTATGGCAGTATCATCCAGTGTACATACATTTATATTCCAACTTGCAAACTGACGTGTGCATCAGCTCAAGCATCTACAATTGTCTTTGGCTCTGGTACCTGCATTTGTACAGTGAAAAACTATGGAGATAATGTTGTGGAGTGTGGCTGGAACTTTGATGATTTGCATGTAAAGGAGGACTCAGTTCACTAGAGAATATCTGGGCTACAAAGGGAGGAAGAATCCATCTTAGGAGCTCCATAAATACTTTGAAATGATGATCACTGACTGTGCCTAGCTTAAGTCCATCAACGTTCTGCACTCTGAACTGCGAGATAAAGCTAGGTTAAGTAAAACTGTTCTGAGGGGGGTCGTGGCCAGCAACATGGCCGAGTAGCCGAGTCTGCTGTGAGCTCCGGCGGCTCAGCACAAATCCTGATAAAAATCCTGCTCCAACCATCGCTATACACGTGAACAAAGGGGCTCACGGTCCCAGTGCATCAGGGAAAAATGTAGGGGCGATTCGTTCATCAGGAGCCTAAGATCGAGTCCCGACCATGCAGCACTAACAAAGAGGTCGCGGTAAGATGACGGCCTAGCCCGCTTCGGATAACGGCCACTGGAGAAACGCTGTCCCCAGCAGCGGCGAACACCAGGTAGAAGCAGAGCACCGGCGCTACCCAGCACCAGTGAAATATCGAGCCAGCCGGGTGATCGGCGGCCCGACGGTGGAACGAGGTGGAGAATCCCCCTGAAGAACCAGAAACCTTATGGGCCTGGTGGCGCAGGGTACGCCTTAATCTCCTGGGTTCTCCTGCTTCAGCTAACAGAGACACAGGGACACTGTCGGCGTAAAAGATCAGATTTTATTAGCTGCAGCTAGTACAGTTGTCCTAGAAGTACACACGGTATGTTCTCAGGAGACTGCCACTTCACTCCGTGGCGCACAATCTTTTATAGTACATAGGTGACATATACATTAACGAAGGACACAGCTAAAACATACATGGAAAAACCAATAAGAATAGTCTGAAAGTAAGTCAGAGCCAATAGAAAGAATTGGAAAACAAAAGTAACCCGAAAAAGCCTCTCCTCCAACTGTGTTTGCCACCCCTCCCACAGGTTAAGGTATTAACGTGTCTGTAATTGACTTGCAGGTGGTGAGATACGTTTGTGTGTTTTGGAGGATAGTTATGAAACAAGAGAATACGAGCAGAGGACAGTGAAGGCCAGAAGATAAGATAAAGTCAGAAGAGAATAGTGTGAACCAACGGATAGTTGAGACAGGGATTAGAAAAACCAGACAGGGATTAGTGTACTCGGCCAGTCTCTAACACCAGCTTTGTAAACAGAGGTACAAGGCTATTTTGACACGATATTGCAGGAAAAGCAGAAAAGACTTCGTTCATCGTGCTGCCTGAGTGAGGGAAACACAAAATGGCGGCGGAGCACAAAATGGAGGCTCAATACGATCGTGATCGAAAATCGAATTTCCTCACCCCTGAGACAGACGTGCTAGCCGGGAGGCCGTAATGACGAGAGGTGACTCGCAAACCCCCAGAGTCGGACTGCCTGACGCCAGAGGCCCGCGGGGGTGGGGGAGAAGTAGGTGCAACTGGGGGCCCCAGAGGGAGTTTCTATCTACACTGAAAGAGCGGAGTGGGGGGAGAGGGCCCCATCAAGATGGGAGTGCGAGATGGCAGAGGCGGCTTGGGGGGTATACAGGTAGCTTGAAGGGACACCATTAAAGGCTTGCCCTACCCCCACCAGCTGCACGCACACCTGAAGGCGGGAGAGGCCAGAGGTGAGATGCTTCCCCCATGAGTGAGGAGCCTGTGCTGCAGAAAGGGGACACAAAGGGAGCTACAATACCCAGACAGGGCGGTTAACCAAAAAGCAGTTCGGGCCCCCAACTCAGGCTGGTGCGGCAGAGCCCCCCTCATACTAATCCGCATTGGAGCCACCGCGACCATAACTAGGTCTGGGCTGCAGTGGATCCGAGATGCAGGACTTCCAGTCACTACTGAACACCTAGCCAACAGAGTACTAATACCTAGGAGCTACAGGAAAGAAACCACCCTGGGTGGAAATCAGCCCATTCGAGAGGTACCAGCAGCGGACTAATCAGAGGAGAATGCCCCCTGTGGATTTAGGAGACCATATTGCCAATTGCAGTGAACAACCAAACAAAGAGCTGCCAGGACGTCAGGGTGAGGAAAGCCTGGTTCACAGTCCCCACAGTGATACATCACCTACAGAGTTCATGATGGCCAGGGATAAAGACCCCAGAACATCTAAGCAAGGGAAGATTGACAAATATGACAAGGTGACCACACCACCCCCGAGATAGAGAGTGAAGCTAGCTCTCTACCAGACAACGCAGCCATCCTCCAAGCAATCCATGCATCCAGAGGCCTTAGAAGGGAAAATGGCTGAGATCCGATCGGAGGTGACCCTCTAGCCACAAGACATTCAAACATTTTCTGAGAGAGTCGCACATGCAGAGGGCCGCATCTCGGAGGTAGAGGACTTAACGCGGGGCCTATGCGAAGAAGTCGCTGGTCTAACGGCTGCCCTGAAAGAAGTGACCTGGAAGGTGGATGCCACCAAAAATAGGGCCCGCAGAAACAACCTGCGATTCGTGGATTTCCTGGAGAACTCAGAAGGTACAGACCCAGGGTCCTTTTTGGTCACATGGCTCAGAGACTCCCTCCTGGCAGCACAGTTCTCGTCCTGTTTCTTAATAGAGCAAGCCCACAGAATGCCCAGAGTCTGCCCGCCACCGGGCCCCCCCACAGCCCGTGATCGTGCAATTCCTTAACTATCAAGACTGCGACCTCATACTCCGAGAGCTGAGGAAGAAGGGGGAAGTCAGGTATGACAATTTCAAAATAATTGTATTCCCAGATTATTCCAGAGAGGTACAGAAACAATGACGCACATTTGACTCAGTCAAAATGAAGCTGGGAGCCCTCCAGATCCAGTATATGCTGCTCTTCCCGGCCAAATTAAAAGTGATTTTTCAGGGCACCTCTCACTTCTTCCAAACGCCAGACAAGGCATGGACCTGGATCGAAGAACGCCCCCCTGGAGACGGGGATTGGACGCAACGGGGCCTTCCCCAAAAGAAACACCCAAGAGTCCAGATCCCAAACAGCAGCGGGGAAAGAGGGATTTCCGCCCACAGGAACTCACAGATATGGGAGTGGGACCCCGTTCCACGCTGATCCATGCCTGCAAGAGGCAGTGGAGCTATCTGATTCAGAAGAAGATCTAATACGCACTAAAACAAATAAGAAACCTCTCAGGGACTGCGAAGAAACATTTACAGATGACTCAGATAAGGAATATATAGTGGATGTTGACAGCGACCACCGACTCCTCCAAAATATCCACCACATAGAAAGGTCGAGCTATGAACCTAATGGCCAAGTGGCAGAACCGCAACAATCGTCTAAGAGTGGTGATGATGGTTAGAACATGATCGTCAGCCAGAGCTAAGGACATTATTGGGTAAATAAGTAACCTACAGAATCTAATAAGTCAAGCTGTGTTGGGCAGCAACACTAGTTAGAGGACATTCTTCTAGCTGGTTGAGTACTAAAGTGGAGGGTGGGTGGGGAGGGGGAATACAGACCTCTCAGACTCTGCCTACGTCAATAGTTGTCACAGTTGACCAATGGGGAAATTGGACATGGTTGGTGGGAGAGTGTGGGGAGTGGGAAGTTCACTGGGGTTAGGGGAGAATAGAGAAATGTAAATGCTATTGTTCTTCTCAGACTACAGCCAACAAAAGGGGAAACTAGGTTATAGTAGGGGACAGGAGCCCCTAATCCAGATATGAGATTTGCCAGTGACAGCACAGTGGAGAGAGATGTCCCAGTCAAAAAATGGGTGAGAGAAATTACTCTGTCCTGACATGGAATGCCAATGGGCCAGGAAGCAAGGTTAAGAGAGGGTTGGTGACCAGGTACCTCAAGAGGCTTAAGCCTGACATTGCCCTCCTCCAAGAGACACACCTGATAGGCACTCAGTATGCCTTTTTGGGAAGGGGGGCCTACGTCACGTCAGTGCATGCCGGGTTCACATCGGGATCACAGGGAGTTACTATATTAATAAAGAAGACTACCCCTTACTGCACCAATAAAAATTGGACAGACCCAAATGGTACCTTTGTGGCAGTGCAGGGGACCTGGGCAGGACAGAACTAACCCTGATCATTTTCTATGCCCCCCCACGATTGCAAACCCAGACACTAGACAAGATAGCTGGGATACTACTGGAAGCAGGCCCCTGGCCACAAATTATCGGGGGTGATTTTAATGAAGTGGTAGAACCCCAAGCAGACATCTCACAAGTTGGCAGGGGCATGCGCACACCCACCCCCCTAGCTGAATTCCTGGACACCCTGGGTCTAACTGATCTCTGGAACCGGCAACACCCGCTTGAGAGGACCTATTTCTTTTTATCAGGGGCCCTTAGAGTCTTTTCCCGGTTGGATTACCTCCTTGCACCAGCAGGAGAGGTAACAGAAGTGGAACAAGTAGAATACTTGGTCAGAGGCATATCTGATCACTTGCCCCTTTGGCTGACAGTGGGTGGGAGAATACACAGACAGGAATGGAGGCTGGCAGCCTGGGAGCTGCAATATGGGGCAGTAGCAGAGAATATCCATGTAGAGCTGGATAGGTACTTTAGTGAAAATGAAGGATCTGTATCCTCAGCAGTCACCCTATGGGAGGCCTATAAAGCAGTATTAGGAGACAGAGCACAGAATTTATTAGCACGCAAGAAGAGAGGGGAAACCCGAGAGACAGAGGCCCTAAAAAATGAAATCCTGCAGCTAGAAATGCACTAGCTGAAAAAGAAGTGACAACTCAAATACAGGCTACGCAGCACCGACTATATGAGACTGGCGATAAGGCTGGAAAGTTACCGGCCTGGCTGGGGAAGAAAGAGAGGGAAGCAAGCTCGGTAGTTATGATCTGGGAAAAAAAAGAGACACACACTGCAGCATCTGCGATCGAGGGCCCCTTTGCCAGATACTATGCAGAGTTGTATGACGAAAGGCTCCTAGCAAATAATCTCCAAATCAGCAATTACCTCAATGGCATTGACATGCCAACCCTTACCCAAGATTAATGCAACTCCCTCGAAGGGGACCTTACCCTCCAAGAAGTCATGAATGCCATCGGCAAAATGAAGACAGGGAAAGTGCCGTGGCAAAATGGTCTCCCAGCGCAGCTGTACAAGCGCAGTGCTAGCCTGCTGGGTCCTCATCTTCTAAACATGTACCAAGCGGCGAAGGAAAGCAGTGCACTCCCACCTGATCTTTGCAGCGCCACAGTGGTAGTGGTCCAGAAGCCCTAGAAACCCTCAGTGGACTGCAGGTCATATCAGCCCATATTACTGCTCAATATAGAGACCAAAATTCCGGCCTCCATACTCTCCACACGACTCTTGTTGGTTCATGGCGACCAATACAGCTTTATGCTCAAGAGTTCCACATGATACAACCTCCAGCAGCTGGCGAACTAGCTCTCCAAAATGAAAGGCCGATCTAGCCCGCATGTGTTCCTCTCACTAGATGCTGAAAAGGAATTTGATGCTGTCCACTGGCCCTATATGAGACAAGTCCTGATAGGATTTGGGTTTGGCCCAGTATTCAGGAACTGGGTGGAGTTGTTATTTACTAATCCAAGAGCCAGAGTGCGTGTTAATGGGGTGCTGTCAACAGACTTTCCAATCAGAAGAGGCACCAGACAGGGCTGTCCTCCTTATTGTTTGCGATAGTGCTGGAACAACTGGCATGCTTAGTTCGGATGGACCCAGGGCAGAGCGGGTTCAGGGATGGTTTGGGGCAGCTAAGTGATGAAAGGATATCATTATACGAAGACGACATACTCCTCTATGTCACTAATCCAGCCCAGACACTCCCTCCGGATCTTGCAGCTATTCCTAGAATATGGTAGATATGCGGGGTACAATATAAATTATGAAAAATCCAGCCTCTACTCGACAGGCGTTACAACAAACAAATGATGGACGGAATGCTGACAATGCATAAATTCTCCCCCAGTCAAGAGATCTGGGTTAAATCCATCGTTCTTTTGCCCACTACACCACCCCAGTTCAGACATGGCCATATGCAAATCAGTCTTGACCCTGTGCCTCATGGGAACAGTCCAGCCCGAACTGCCAAGCCATGTCTTCCCTGGACCGGAATCAAGCATCCTAGGACCGGTTTCTGGCTATCAGCCGTCATCAGCCAGGATAGCTTGACTCCAGTGGCGTAGTGAGCACGGGTCCCACGTCTGGGAATACCCATCCCACTTAGGGCGAAAAGCGTTACAACAAACAAATGATGGACGGAATGCTGACAATGCATACATTCTCCCCCAGTCAAGAGATCTGGGTTAAATCCATCGTTCTTTTGCCCACTACACCACCCCAGTTCAGACATGGCCATATGCAAATCAGTCTTGACCCTGTGCCTACTGTGTGTTCTACTCGACAGGGGCATCCTAAATTTCCAAGACCCTCCGGGTCACCTTAGGGTGGCTAAGGACGGATTAACTACTTACGTCTATACACCACCATAGATGACACAGCGAACCTTAATCATAGCATAAAGAAGGTCCTCACAGAATTCTGCGAAATGGCGGAGAGGAGGAGACCATTGCCCCTGACTCTAATGGGTAGAGCTGTAATGTATAAAATGACCACGCTCCCTAAATTGCTCTATATGCTGCAGAATATGTACTGCAATTTGCCAGAGACGGTCTTTGTCACAATAGATCAGGAACTTTGAACATCGCTGTGGGACAGGGGCCGTCCTAGAGTTGCACTGAAGACACTGTAATGCAATAAGTATAATGAGGGTATCGCCCTGCCGGATATACGGGCTTATTACAGGGCAACACACATGATCGTGGTCAATGAATCGGGATGTTAGGCGGGAGACCATCAGTCTTAGCCGCACATATCACCACTATCTATATGGAGTTGGGGGAACCCATATGCTGCTCCCCGCCACCCAGAGATCAATAGAGGCCTGGAAAGGGGCTCAGAGGCATATGCGATGGGACAAAAGGCGCACGAGGGAGACCCCACTCTGGGAGGCGACCCAGTTACCAGAGCTAAACAAACTCCAAGGTTTTTAGCAATGAGATATGATAGGGATCTCTAAACTCGGAGATATTATATGAGAAGGTACCCTCATTACATTTGCGAGGCTACAGTCAGAATATCAACTAAGAGATACAAATTCATGCAACTGCAACATGCATGAGGGTGGAAGGGCTGGATATCACTGACATACCCGAATATGCCCCCCTGGAGGGAAACTGCTACAGGAAGAACTAACAAGTTAAGCTGTCTCATGGACATATACAACTTTAATTAACAATATGCCTGACAATTTGAGACTCTTCAGCTCAAAAATAGGAAGCAACCACGGGGACACTAGAAGATATTGATTGGGAAGCTGCCTTGATGCACCCACAGGAAGTGGCAATCAAATCAAGACTCATACTGATACAATACAAGATCCTACATAGGACATACTTTGATAGGGTACGCCTGCATGCCATGGGGAGGGCTGACACACCTACTTGCCTGCATTGTCAGACAGAATGCGGTACATACATGCATACGTTCTGGGAATGCCAACACATAATACATTATTGGACTCAGATAATATGGGAGTTAAATGAAATATTGGGGGTTAAACTCACTAGGGATGTTAAAGACATTCTACTAGGTATCTCCTCGGAAATAGATCTCCCTCGAAGTAAACTCCTATTGTGCAATCTAGGATTGGTGGTTGCAAAGAGGGATATTGCCCAGCGCTGGGGGGGTCCTGACCTTCCCACACTCATAGAATGGAGAGCGTGAATGGACCTATACATGGTGGTAGAAAGGTTAATCGATAAGGCTATGGGATGCCCAAATAAGTTCAAGATAATCTGGCCCCCAATGGTTGACATACTACAAACTTGAGACAGGGGAGGATGCCAACGATCCCTTAACTCGTACCTAATCGTAGGAAAGAGGCGGGGCTAAGGCGAGGTTGCTCCTGTTTTTTCACTCTCAAAACCTAAAACTTAATAACAAACTTGAAAAGACCCAACACCTGAATGTTGATATGAGCTATATATAGAGCTGTGAAATATGTACTTGAAATCTCTCAGGCAGCTCTCATGAATATTTTAAAGACTAGTCACTAGTACTTGTCACCCATGTGCAGTAGAACTGTACCTTATGTATCCCAAAGCAATGGCTGATGTTACCTTTAATAAAATGTCAACAAAAATATTTTAATTAAAAAAATGTTCTGAGGGACTTTGAGGAGAAAATAGAAGGTCTGAGTTGCTCTCTGTAGGACAGACGATAGAGAAGACAAAGAAAATTGACAACATTGAAAATGCAATAGGAAGAAGGGACGGTGTGAAGTCTTGGTAACATTGGACAAATTGGAGACTCTCAATAATGTGGCACCATCATAGGAGGGCTTGGAGTCTGGGCTGAGATTGTGGAAAAAACCCTCCCTGGAGAAATGCAGATGATACTCAATTTGCTGAACATGTCACCTGCTGAAATTCATAAAATGATCTAGAAGGCAAATATTCATTTCCCCAAACCAAGAAAATCAGAGGTGGGTAGAGGAGAAGATGTGTTAGTAGTTAGTAGTTAATAGTAGTGGAATCTAATGATTGAGAGATTGGAGTTTGTATTTTTTCTTTTTTCAAGAACTTGCATTCTATCACACTTACCAGGAAGAGGGGGCTATTATGATATCTGGAAAGTTTAGAGCTTCAGCTTGGCTTCACTGTCTGCCTAGGTATTAATCATAGGAAAAAGTGGTTTATCTTTGCACAGGTTGACTCTACAAAGACATTTCTAGGAAACTTAGGGTCAAGAACTTGATGACTTGCTTTCTCATTGTAAGTGAAGATTGTGGTCCAGGACCAGGCACATTGAGGGTGCTTCGATGTCTTGCTTGTGACCTTGGTTTGGGGAGGTACTTGGTACTTGCAAAAGGCCAGGGGATGCATTTTTGAAGGGTGAGGGAGGACGTCTAGCATAGGTATTTATGTTTTTATGTGTCCTATTTCTCTGTTCTGTCTTTCTCTTGAACATGCTTGAATGATCCTCACTGAAGACTGTAGTGATCTACCTTCTCAAGGCATGTTCGCTTATAATTACTTTGTATATGCCTCATCACTTTTCTTTCATTTTGTTGGACAGAGTTTTTTGCATTGAGTGAGAAAACTTCCTGAAATATTCCCTTATTTAAAAAAAAAGTGAAGGCTAACGATTGGTGTGCTTGTGTGTTACTTGCTACTTTAGGGCAAATAATGTTTGTTTTCATTAAAGGTGCCCATGTGAAATAAATATGCATGTATGCAAGTGAGTGTAGTGAGCTAAGACGTTGGCGTCTTGGTCTGCCTCTTTCTCAGACGTTGGTGTCTTGGTCTGCCTCTTTCTTTCCACATTTACGTCACGCTCCTTTGTGTAATGCATTTTGCTGTGTGTTATATATATGAATGTAATTGCAAAACAACCTAAAACATTTTATACTCTTTTATACAATTCCTTTAAAATTAGAAATGCTTCTCAGAATCTTTCTGTCTTATCCTGTCTCCCTCTCGTATGTATAGTCTCATTACAGCTTGTATTAGTCTTTTATTGCAGTTAAAGAGTCACCGGGCTTCCCTGCTGTGCTTTTGTGGGCTAGGTGGGGGAAGTATTATTGCCCTTTTATTGCTGCCTAATCTTCTGCAGGTAATGTTAAGTAGCCCATGTTGCTGATGGTCCTTTTGTAAGTGGAAGGATTGAGTGGGGAGAGCCAGGTGTGGAGCCTCATAGACGAAAGACAGTTATTGCAGACATCTAAGCCAGCAGCCCCAGCCCAGTCAGCCGAGCCATCAGCAGCTGACAAGGGGGTGGGGGTTAAAGTCTTCTTAGCCCAATGGTGGCTGCGCTCTTGGGCCTCAGAGAGGGAAGACAGTTGTTACAGACATTCAGGCCAGCTGCCCCAGCCCAGCCAGCCCAGCCCTCAGCAGCTAATGGGAGGAGGGGGGCATGGGAGGGCTGAAGCCCTCTTAGACCAATAGGCATTGTGTGCCAGACCGCACTCATAGTGCAGGCTGAGCACTGCCGCTTCACCAGACTACGAGGAGGCTGTTGCTTGTTATTGGCAGTTAAAGGTAGCAAGGACAAAGTCATTTTCACATATAACCTTGGTAGCTGTTCCTATCTGCCCGGATAAAAACTGTACAGTGCCATATAACCAGGTTTCTTTCACTGGCTACTGCTGTGTAGGAGCCCCTGTGTAGCATGGATAGATTCCTGAAAGAAGGCATGTAAGTGAGAAAGTATGATGGCTTCCCTGCTCAGTACAGAAGCCTCTGGGGCTAGCACCTCAAATATCCTGTAGGTATCAGCCAAGGAATGTTAACATCCAGTCCTTGGAGGAGTGTGAATGGAAGGCCATGAATTTCAAAGGATGAACGGAAATCTGACGATCCCGAAGCATCCAATATAGATGGCTTGAAAAACTAATCTACAATGCATGGTTCTAAGTGATGGTCGAACATATTTTGCGGAGAGCTATGATTGGAATATATGTCTG
Source organism: Triturus cristatus (assembly GCF_964204655.1). NCBI lineage: Eukaryota > Metazoa > Chordata > Amphibia > Caudata > Salamandridae > Triturus > Triturus cristatus. The sequence goes on from NC_140590.1 coordinate 439,219,538, forward strand.
GAGCTTGGTGTGCAGGACCAGCACAGGAGTCCGCTTGAGCAGATTTAGAATCTCAGAAACCTCTGCAGGTTGGCAACCTTGGGATGCAATTCATCCTTGACAAGTGCCCTGAGTTGAAAGTTTTGATTTTCTAGCTGTGACGCTAGACTCCCTGACCCCGGGATAGAGGAACTGCCTCTTTATCTGTCAGTGGAGCATTTCCTCAAATTTGTACCATTCAGAGCACAATCAGAAGTGTGAGTCTTCTTGCCTCATTGTATAGTCAGCATGGCACTTCAACACCACAAGCTACACGGTGGCTTTTAGGTGAATAGCTTGGGGAAGAACAGCTAAGCCCTGGATGTATATTTTCAACTATTGGCTTTCCAAGAATAGTTAGGAATAGGAAGAATGCTAATTTAGGATTGATGTATTAGAAGGGTGTGCCAAGACTTGCATTCCCTATTCTCTCCTGCACAAACAATTCAGGATCAGCTCCATAAAGGAATGACCCAGACTGAGAGAGAATAGGAAAAAATGAAATCTCCAGTCTTGAAATAACTTACTTGCATCTCCTAGGTTTAAAGAGGCGCTGGGACCACTACCAAAGCCATTTATAGCCAATCAAGGAATGGATTGCTAAGGGACCTCTGAAAACTTAGTTGATAGCCTTTGTGGAGGTGAAAACTGCAGTCTGAAAGATAGAAGCCTCTAGCTCTCTGCTGAGTTTGAGTAGCAGTGCACATCCTTTATCCTTTGTGGTGCTATCACAAGAATGTGAATTGCAGTCCTGAGTGGTTGGGGGTCTGGCTGTACTGTGGCCCAATGCATCCCTCCCTGGCGAATTGATGGTTTATGCCACGTTTCTGTCATTGCTTCTCTACTGAGAAGTTCTAGGTGTCCTAGCTTTATTTACAGATGACGGTGACTGAAGGGCCAGACCATTGGCAGCTAAAAACTATTGCTGATGTCATATGGAATCCTAGTAGCCCAATCCCTTGGAGTTGACAGGGCCGGATTCTTGCCTACCTGGTTATCTCCAAGAATCCTCTCAGGTCGCCAGGATCTTTTTTATCTGCTAAATAGTGTAGAGGGGAGGAAATATAATTATCAAAACATAATCACCAAAATTAGATTTCATTTGGAAAGGACCACTGACTTCGAATCTAAAATGTATAAGATTCTATTACAACCAAAAATAGCTGAACATACAGACACCTCAATACAAGGTGTAGAAGGTAAATGGGCACTAATACAAAGGCAAGCCTACGCAGGATTCTCATACGACTCAAAACAAAGAGAATCACTAACTCCAAAATCATCAATAAAGCGCTAGTTAAACCAATATCCAAATTAGGACTCATTAGTCAAAAGGAAAAAGCGTTAATCTATCCCTACACTAACTCTAAGCTGACATCCCTACTTAGCATTTCCCATCTCAGGCAAGGGAATAAAAGGTGTCAGAAGTGAAGAATTCCTAAGAAGTACATTCACTTAGTCAGAGCTCGATCTAAGATGCTCTTTCTAGCTTCCCGTCTAAACCTCAACTGCTCAACCCACGGGGCACTGTCCCTAATACAAAACCCCAAAATCGTAGAACACGCCCTTTGGCACACCTCTTCAGCCAGGTCTTCTCCCAGTAGTTTTCCTACAACTTTGTCTGGCGTCCAACGACGGTTAGCTTGACCTTGGGTCCCAGGCACCTTCTCCGCTGAAAGTATCATCCTCACATTTCAGTGTACTCCCCTGTTGGCTTCTCGCAGCATCCTAACTCCTAAAACAAAGACCTAGTCTCACTAAAGAGATAAATGTCCTTGCACCTGCAACCGAAACACGGGAATGAAAAACATTTCATGTCTCCAAGATTTAATGTCTCCCTGCAACCCAAAGCCTTTACCAAGGGAAATCATTTTCGTCCTACAACGTTTAGCTAACATAAGAAATGGAACATGCCTTTCTCTTTAAACGTATATGCGATCGGGCCTTTACAATGTTAATACTCTATTAAATCACACTCTAAGCATTAATCCACTATTCTCATATACATGAATAAGCAACCTACACGTGTAACTTTAACATGGCACACTTTAACCTAATACATTGCATTGCACAAAAACTAATCATGGTGCATTTACTAAATACATTCACAATGGTCTGCAGCATTACTCTTCATGAAAAGCATTATTACAATTCTAATCACTTCTATGTTAAACGATTCTAGTAATAAATTTCTATGTCACTACTTAACACACATCGGTTAATATGCGGGTGCTGACTAACGGTGAATATAATGCACCCCTACAATTTCAAAATCACATGGGGCTCTATCAGTTCCCCCCTTTGATGACAAATGTCATCACACCATCACACAATTACTTCCCTTGGAGAAAGAACCGACCTAAACAGTGCTTGTTGCCATCCTCCCCTGTCGGAACCTCTCCATTCTCATAAGATTCTGGTATTGACTGTCCTGCAGTCTAGCCATTTGCCTCTCACTCGCTCTGAGAGCTCTTTCAACTCTGTTTCCTCTGTAACACTTATAGGCTATGATGAGACCCCACAAGCAAATCACACAAACCACAACAATAAAGAGAGGCTTCAGCACGAATCCAAGAAACCCCTTTCCCAAATTTGCAAACCAGTTTCCCACATGACCAAATCCTTTACCAATCTTATCCCACACGCCTTCTTCCGTCAAATCCGTAATCTCTTGATGAATAGTGGTGATGTTATCTATATATTTCTCCAGATCCTTGCTATTATCTGGAATATATGTACAGCATTCCTGAACTTTCAATAATTTGCAGACTCCATCCTCTTTTGCCAATAATACGTCTAAAGCAAGACGATTCTGCAAAACCATCATCCTTATCGACAACATCTCTCCATCCACCAATAGCAAAGACCTCGCAGTATTCATCGACAACTCATCAACTACAGTCGCCAAGCTTCTAATCTTCACATCATTCAAAATCACACCCAAACTTGGTATCATTGCTCCAAAGATATCACCAATCACTGCTCCTGCACTTGCAGCTCTTCGCACCTTAGAATTATGTGCAGTCTCCAAAAGATTCAAATCTTCTGCATGCTAGATTTTCAGAAAAATAATAGCCAAGTAACATGTACCATACCAATTCACAGGCAACCTCACATAGGCATTCCTTCCGCACACATAATACACAGTTGGAATCACTTGCACCGAACCTTGCAAAAAGTTCTTAGCAGAGTCCTTCATGGTAAAGATGTGGTCACACGTACTTTGTCTTACCGAAACCATTTCATAATAGGTCTGAGGACGTCTCACACACAACTTCTCCTTTTGCACCTAATCTAACGCTATGGGTCCATAATTCCCCTTGGATCTGTGCAATCTCTCCTCATCCGTCCAATCCACCAGACTCTCTCCTGTATTTCGTGTCTGTGTTAGTTTTCTATATCTATCCTCTACTTGTCCTATGAACTTCTTCTCTGTATCTGACAATGAACATGTCAAATTATGTCGGTGAGCATAAGCCGTATCCAATTCCAAAGTCGGTATGAAATACTTCCGAAGTCGATCTTCTGACTTGCAATAATCGTATTAATTCAAATGCTTATAAGCTGGAACTTCAGGAAGTACTGCATCGTAATTGGAAAAGAAATACTCAAATTGTCTTCTCTCATAAAAGATACTAAGCAACAAGCTACAAGAAATTCCATATGTTAGTGGAAGGTGATGGTATCTAATGCCCTCATCTACTGAAGAAGGTAGCTGCATGCACACATAGCAATCTTTCGCATCCATTGCATCCACATACCCATACAACAGCTTTGCATAAGCATTAAGCTTAAAGTCACTTCTAGACAGATCTATATGGAACCTACGACTCTCTTCAAGTATCAAAGCTCTTTGAGCTCCTATAGTAACCTCTTTCTGGCTAGAGGTGGTAGGCATAGGTGTCCCCTGTACCTCCCCCTCCTGCTCATGTGAAATTATATATGAGGCTACAACTATCGCAACTATAGCGACTATCACTAACCCTAAAAGTGTACCTATCACTAATTTAGCTCTACAGTGGGTATTTCCAGCATCTGCCATGTTTGCAAAGTTCTTAAAGTACTCGGCTCGACAGCAACAAGTAAGAGTCTCTTCAGTCCAGAATAAGATCAGCTTCCAAAATCTCCAAGACACCTTGCAGAATTTCAAGACGAAGTACCTGATGTGGTGGTACAATACCAAAAGTTGGAAAAACCAGCGTCTTCAAGATCAATTCATGAACCTTACTCAAAAGTGGTGGATTTGGAATATTGAGAGTCAGTATTCCTTCAATTTCCAACCCTGGAACTCGTAACAGCACGTGTATTTTCAGGTTTGGAGAATTGCTGATCAGTGTCAAGGACCTCAGCCTCCCTGTGCTCGGTATGCCTGGCATCAGTCACAACGTATGTCCACTCTGGTGAGGCATACCTTTGACACGGCACTCTTGCTCTCCTTGACCTTCTCAGATTGGGTTGAGCTTGCTCTTCGTTACTTTGCTCAGATTCAGACGTCTCAGAAACTGGGGCAGGATCTCTCTGAGGTGCCAATCTCAAGTTCAGCCGCCTCTGACTCACGGGCCAAACTCTTTCTGCTTCTGTAGCACTACTGCTCTCCCTTCGAGTACCCTATGCACTACTTCCGTCTTCAGCAGAATTTGACTCTACTCCACCCACAGCAACGCTCTCTCCGTTTGAGTCAAATTCGGGGCTTCGATTTGCACAACCTCTTTCTGCTCGATCTAGTGCACAACCAACTGCATCAGCAACCCTCACAGCTTGACTTGCCCTCTCAGATGGCCCTGCCACCTCAGCTGGATTTTCATTTACGAGAGGGGCTGTATCTTCCAAGGGTGCTGGAACTCTGCGGGTATGGGAGGCATGCACCCAGTTCGGCAGTCCCCCACACTTCACTGCCGTGTTTGTGACCAGTATTACCTGGTACGGACCACGCCAACGAACATCCAGGCAACTCTTCCTCACATGTTTATGCACAAGCATCCAATCTCCCGGGCACAAGTTGTGGCACAGGTCAACTGTGGCTGGAACAGTTGCTGCTTGCACTTGCTGGGAAAAAGAACGGACTATGTCAGCCAGTCCCTTACAGTAGTCGAGAATCAAGTCATCAGTGATGTTAATCAAAGCAGTAGCAGGTATCGCTGGTACTCGCATTGCCCTCCCTATTAGTATCTGATGAGGTGACAACCCAGTCCTCCTATCAGGAACACTACGGAGGCTCATGAGAACTAAGGGCAGTGCGTCAGGCCACTTCAGGGATGTCGAAGAACACACTTTTGCCATCCATGCTTTCAAAGTCCCATTAACTTGTTCCACAATCCCAGAAGCCTCTGGTCGGTAACTGCAATGCGGTCTCTGATCCACATTGAAGGCAGCACAGAGCAATTTCATGATTTCGCTATGGAAATGTGTCCCTCTATCTGATTCCAAAGAGGTCAGGAAACCGAACCTCGGGATAAGCTCTCTCAGCAACAGCTTAGCTACAGTGAGTGTATCACATCTGCGTGTTGGGTAAGCCTCCACTCACCTTGAAAAGACACATACCACAACTAGGATGTACCTCAACCCATTGCACTTTGGCATCTCAAAAAAATCCAACTGCATCCTATTAAAAGGCCCTCCTGACCTCCCAATGTGGCTCAAAGTCACAGCAGTTCTCTTTCCTGCATTCATCTGCTGACATGTAACACACCTCTGGCATACGGCTTCAGCAACTGCACAAAACTTCGGATTGTACCATGTCTGTTGGAACACACGCACCATCGCATCTCTGCCATGAATCAGTCTTGCCAGTGGACTCAACAGACACTCTGGTAGCACAGCTCGTCCATCACTCGAAACCCACACATCCACATCTCCCTTCTCACATCCTGCTCGTATCCAGCTATCTCGTTCCTGATCGGCAACCTCATCCTGCAGTCACTTTAGCTCCTCCCATGTATCGGCCATGGCGAACATCATGTTGAAATCGGTTCTTTCTTGACTTTCTCCAGTATACCCTCCAGTAAATATACATCCTTGTTCTGCACAAAACCGGGCAACTTCGTCAGCATAGCAATTCCCCATCGACACAAAGTCGCTTCCTTTGGAATGAGCTGAACATTTGACAACAGCAATCTCTTTCAGACATTGCAATGCTTCCAACAACTGTCTCACATATTCCCCATTTCTAATGGGTGAACCGGAAGATGTCATGAACCCTCTCTGTGACCATAGCTGTCCGAAGTCGTGAACGACACCAAACCCGTACTGACTATCGGTATAAATCGTTATCCGAATCTGATCAGCAGCCAAGCAGGCACGGGTCAAGGCAATGATTTCAGCTACCTGTGCGGAGTGTACTCCCTCTAAACAAGCAGCTTCAACCACCCCTGTGATGGTACACACAGCAAACACTGCTCTCAATCGACCAGCACTGTCTCTTAGACATGAACCGTCCACGAAGAAAATTACATCAGGGTCAAGGACTGGTTCATCAACAATGTCTGGTCTCGGTTTGGTGCACAGTTCAATCACATCGAGACAGTCGTGATCCTCACAATCTTCGTCATCTACATTTGGAATAGGCATCAATGTCGCAGGATTTAAAACAGAACACCTCTTCAAAGTCACATTTTCTGCAGCAAGTATAACTTGCTCGTAACGCGTCAATCGATTGTTCGTGAGGTGCTGTGTTTTAGTCCTTGTCATCAACAGTTCAACAGAATGTGGCACATAAACTGTAAGTGGATGTCCCATTACAATACTCTCACATCTTTCGATACTGACACCTGTTGCAGCAACGGATATGAGACATCCGGGCAACGCAAAAGCTACTGGATCTAAAGTAGCTGAAAAGTAGGCAACTGGTCTATGGACACCTCCATGACTCTGAGTCAAAACTGCCAATGTGCAACCTTCCCTCTCGCAACAGAATAAGGCGAATGCCTTGTTATAACCAGGCATCCCCAAAGCTGGAGCGCAACTCAAGGCTTCCCTCAGCCTCAAAAATGACCTCAGGCAGTCTTCGTCCCATGGTACCGGATCACTCACATCCTTGCGCGTCAGCCGTTGTAAGGGCTTTGCTTCAAAAGAGAAATTGGGAATTCATTGGCGACAATAGCCGACCATCCCCAAGAACATTCTGACTTCTCTCTGAGTGGTAGGCACAGGCATATTCATAATAGCCTCAATACGATCTGGTGACACCTTTCTCTTGCCTTTCTCAATTCTGTGGCCCAGATACTGCACTTCACTCAGACAGTGCTGCAATTTGCTTGGAGACACCTTGTGTCCATTCTCTGCCAACTGATTCAGTAAGGCAATTGTATCGATCCTGCAAGCGTCTTCAGTTTCTGACGCAACAAGCAAATCATCGATGTATTGCACCAGAACGGAGTTCTGCGGCAACACAAGACCATCAAGATTCTTTTTCAAGATCTGATTAAAGATCGATGGACTCTCTGTGTACCCCTGTGGGATACGACACCACGTTAACACACGATTCTCCAGCCGGAAAGCAAAAAGAAATTGGCTTTCCTCATGTAGTGGAATCGAGAAGAATGCTTGGCACAAGTCAATCACTGTAAACCACTCAGCTCCACATGGGATCTGAAACAGGATTACAGATGGATTCGGTACCACCGGACAACATGGAATGACTATATCATTGATCTTTCTCATGTCTTGCACGATCCTGAATTTCCCACTCGGTTTCTGTAGTCCCATGATAGGTGAATTGCATGGGCTACCCATTATCTCCTTCAGAATTGCCTGCTTAATCATGGACTCAATTACAGGCTTAATCCCTGCGATCGTTTCAGGTGACAAGTTGTACTGGGGCATCCTAGGAAATTCTACATTTGGCTTGATCTGAATCTTTACTGGATCTACACCCTTGACCAATCCATTCTCTTCTCCACTGAGGTCCCACACATCAATTGACACAGAATCCCTCAAATCGAGTAGAAGCTCCTCCACTGTCAGCGCTGGGTACATTTCAATACACACTTGCTGATTCGCAACCTTAAAGGTCGCATCATCATCCTTCGTCTGTACTTCCACTCCCTTCGGTGTGCAATAGATGGTGCAATTCAACTTGCACAACAGGTCTCTACCTAACAGGCAAACTGGACTCAAGTCGCACACCACAAACTGGTGTCGATCTTTGAAGGTTCCTATTCTCATCGGAATTGGCTTTATCAATGGACTAGTCAGTTTCTTATCTGCTACACCATCAACTTGGATCGATTGTCCCGAGAGGGGTAGGTTGGGGACTACTGCTGATCTTACAGTAGACCAGTGTCAACCAAAAAGGTGGTAGGGTGACCATCAATGTCAGCCTCCACAAATGGTCCCCTCTGGTCTACCTCTAAGACTGCTCCAAGCGTGCAGTCTTCCTCCCCTCTCAGGCACCGTCATGCCAACAGATCCGGACCAAACTCCTCACTTCCCTCGAACATGGGCATCGGTACGTAAGTTCGGACTCCTTGTTGAACGTTCTGAACCCTAGGTGGTTGAGGGACTTGCACTTGCGGACTATTGGTCCCCCCTTTTACCATCCTAGGTTAAGTCACAGTGGGAATAATTTCAGATACAGGAACCTGAACTATCTCTCCTTCCTGCTGCATTTGGTTCATCGGGTTCAAATGACACTTGCGTTTCCAGTGTCCAATCTGGTGACAAAGATGACACGCAGTGGTCTTCTTCAATGTCACCACATCCATCCCTGTCTTAGGATCAATTGACTTTGGTCTTCCCTGACCTTGGACATTCTGGTTTCCTCCTTGGTTATTTCCCTGCTTCCTCCCTAATGTTCCTCCATTAGGCTGCCCCTGAGCCGTTTGCATCTGAACAAGCATCAATTTGTCTTTCAACTTCCTATGCTTTGATTCTATCTCATCACTACAGTATCTGGCATACCGCAAGATCTCATCCACAGGCTTGTACTGCCAACAAATCAAGTGCTGCTGTATCATGAGGCTAACCTCTGGCCTCAATCCCAATACAAAGTTCGAAACAAACTGTCCCATGTCTTTTGTGGACATTCTATCTCCTGAGGCGCAGCCGGGAGAACGCTTGCAATTATTTTTTAAAACTTGTTGTGATACTGTGTTTTACTTTTAACCCCCCCCCCCCCCCGGGCACTCACTCTTGTTCATCTCGCTCTGGGCCTCCCCGCGCAGCCGATATTCTCGCTGCCGCAGGCTACATTCTTGATGCCACTTCCCTGATCCCACAGGCCACGCCCACTGCCATCAGGCCACGCCCCCCGCCGATGGTATTTAAAGCGCGCTGACTACTAGCGCGAGTCAGTGGACATTCTATCTCCTGAGGCGCAGCCGGGAGAACGCTTGCAATTATTTTTAAAAACTTGTTGTGATACAGTGTCTTACTTTTAACTCCCCCCCCCCCCGGCACTCACTCTTGTTCACCTCGCTCTGGGCATCCCCGCGCAGCCGATATTCTTGCTGCCGTGGGCTACATTCTTGACGCCATTTCCCTGATCCTACAGGCCACGCCCACTGCCGTCAGGCCACACACCCCCACCTACATTTCCGATATATAATGTGCATTTCCCGGCCATGCAGCGGACGAGCGCAGCGGGCGCGTCGTCAGCGCGCCGAAGGCGCGCCTAAGGCAAGCCCGTCTGCGCCCGTCCGCGACCGGCTGGGACCAGGAGCCACGCACCCTGCTCCTGCTCCTGTCTACACCCCAGCTCAACTGCTGTCCTTTAATTCGATGCAGTCCATCGCCCCTCCCCTGCTTCAGCATATAGCCGCTCTGGGCATCTCTGCCCCTTCGCCCCCTTCGTCTGGTTCTGCTTCTCTTGCCCCCTTGCTATACGCTCCTTCTCCCCCTGCCCCACCTCCCCCTCCTCCACCCACTGTGGCTACTGCCTACCTTCTAAACACTCGATCAGCAGGCAGGCATCAGCTTGAGCTTTTCAATCTACTGGACACTGAAGCCCCTGATTTTCTGTTCCTTACAGAGACTTGGTTCTCAGCTGACTCCCTCCCCGATCTTTTATCCACCCTCTTACTACGCCCTTCGGGCGGACCGCCCTGATGGTAAAACCGGTGGGGGTGTGGCTATGATCACCCGCTCCAGTTTTCAGTTTCAGCCTCTTCCTCATCCTCCCATGCTTGGCGTTGATTTCTTGGTTCCCCTTACAATAGTTCTTGTGTATCGCCCCCCTCAGAACATGCCCTCCTTTGTCCCTGCTTTGCAGGAACTCCTGGCTACGCTTGTGGTCAATAATTTGTCTGTGCTCCTCTTGGGCGACTTTAATTATTGGCCGGGCGACCCCAGAGAAGACCAGTTCTCTAAGGATTTCTCGGCCACTCTTCAGTGCCTTAACTTCCTTCCTCATGTTCACTCCCCTACCCACGTTCATGGTCATATTTTAGATCAAATATGGTCAGCCAGCCACACTATTCTTTCCCCTACCATTCTCCCATGCACATGGTCCGATCATTCTCTGATCTCCTTCTCCATTGAGCTTGGCGTACCAGAGAAACTCCTCCTACCCAAGAATATTTCTGCTCGTAATTGGAACCGTGTGGATTTTAATTCTCTCCGTGCTTCCCTCACCTCCTCTCCTCCTGATCTCTCTAACCTCCCCCTTGATCTTCAAGTTGACGCCGTGAATCATTGGCTGTCCTCCTCTTGTGACCTGGTTGCCCTTCTCAGAAAAGTCAAGGCCTGTCGCCCCCATGATGCCCAAAAGTGGTTCACGGACAAGCTGAAAACTCTTAAATTGGACCTTAGGCGTTCCGAACGCCTCTGGAGGCGCAACTACTGTCCTCTCTTGCGAGCTAAATACAAGTCTCTCTTAGCTAACTACAATAAGCCCAAAGAGATTTTCTCTATAGTTCGCAATTTAGTTGCTTCTGACAGGGCCAACCCTAATCTCATCCCGTCCCAAGCTCTCTTTTCATCCCTGAATGACTTCTTTATAGAGAAGATTGCGAAGATCAAATCCAACATCCCTTCAGCTTCTTCGCCATCTCTTCACCCTGTCTTTTCTCCGCCCTCTTACTTTCTTGACCAGTTCTCCCCTATCTCTTTGGATTCCTTTCTTGCTCTATTCCAGAAAGTGAAGTCAGGCTCTCCAGCTGACTGCGTTCCAGCTCGCATTCTGAGAGAGCTCTTCATTCACTGCCCTGACCCTCCCCTCTCCCTCCTCAATGCCTCTATTTCTTCAGGCCTAGTCCCGAAATTTTTCAAATCGGCCATAGTTTGCCCCATTTTAAAGAAACCTGGGTTAGACCCCTCCCTTTCGTCTAACTTTCGACCCATTTCGCTTCTTCCATACCTAGGGAAGATCTTGGAGAGTCCCATCACTTCTTGTCTCTCCACTTTCATTGAGGACAACCATTGTTTGGCCTCCCACCAAGCGGGATTCCGCCCGGCCCACTCTACTGAGTCAGTGGTCCTGTCCGTCCTAGATGAGCTAAAGATTAAAGCCGATTCCAACCTTCCCCAAGCCTTGGTGCTCCTTGACTTGTCTGCTGCGTTTGACACGGTCGATCACTCCATCCTTCTTGGCCGTGTCAGCGCAGCGGGCGTTCGGGGCACTGCCCTCTCTTGGCTCGCCTCCGTTCTTAAAGAACGGACTCAGGCGGTCCATCTCTCTGGCTTTTGTGCCCCCACCTGCTTGGTTTCATGTGGGGTCCCCCAGGGTTCCTCCCTATCCCCTGTTTTTTTTAATCTTTACATTTATTCCCTTATTCTTTCTCTTCTTGACATGGGGGTCTCCGTATATAATTATGCGGATGACCACCAGTTGGTCTTTGATCTTTCCTCTCCCTTGGGCTCCCTGCCTAAATTCCACTCTACCCTAGTTTTCATCTCCGAGTGGATGAACACCAACCAACTTAAACTTAATCTGGACAAGACGGAGTTAGTCCTGACTGGCTGCTCCATTTCCCCTTGGTCTGCCGCCTTTTGGCCTCCCACCTTCGGCCCCTCGCCAGTATCGGCGGCCTCTGCAAAGACCCTGGGCATTAAAGTCAGTCGGTACCTCTCCATGCATGCCCAGATTAGCGCAGTTGTTTCCTCTTGTTTTCTTTCCCTCCGGATTATTCGGAAAGTGTCTCGTTTTTTTTCCCCCGATGCTCTCAAACTTATTATTTTGGCAATGATTCTCTCCCGTCTCGATTACGGGAATAGCCTCTATGCGGGCATTCCGGCCTACGAACTACGCCGTCTTCAGTCTATCCAGAATCAGGCCGCCCGACTTATTTATCACCTTCCCAAGTCCCACCACATCACCCCTGTCCTGAAGTCCCTTCACTGGCTCTCCATTTGCCAGAGATCCCTTTTCAAGCTGGGATGTCTGGCTTTCATGGCCCGTGCCCGCACTGCTCCGGTTTTCATTAACCCTCTCATTAACTCCTACTCTCCCAGTCGTGCCCTCCGCTCCTCCAATCAGGCTCTTCTCACTGTCCCTCGCTTCCGCAGATCTAAGACCGGCGGGACTAGATTCTCTGTATTAGCCCCCCGCTTTTGGAACAGTCTTCCACTGTCCATAAGATCTACTCCAGACTACTTACACTTCCGCAAGGCCTTTAAGACCTTCCTGTTTTCCCAAGCGTACTCCTACTGATTCTCTTATCGGCAGACTTCTATGCTCCTCAGTCCTCTACTCTAGCGCAAGGAAGCCGCTTGGTCACAGTGCGCTCTACCAAGTACTTTTTAACTAACTTTTGTGTCTAACACGTCTAATCCACTGTACTGCTTAAAAGCCTGCAAAAGTCTCTCATAAAACTCATGCACTGTCTCCTTTGGCTCTTGCACTGTCCGATCTATCTTGACCCAATCAATGACCTGCAGTGAAATTTTCGACTTCAACTATGTGATCACCTGTTCAAACTTTTTCTTAACTATAGGTAACGGACCATTTGAAATTGGATCCCTGTCAGGCTCTGAGGTTGGCCATTCAACAGCAATTTTACATGCCGACCATAAATCAATAGGAACCACAATGTCAAACAATGTATTCAAGTCGACCCACAACACCATCGAGATTTTAACAAACCGATCGACCTGCTTGTACCACTCCACAGGCTTCTCCCTTAGACAGGGAAAGTCATTCGTAAATGCAGCCAAGTCACCCCTACTCCAAGGCACATGCACGTATCCTCTATTCTGTACCTCTCGTAAAGGGAAATTCCCTACCTCCGCCATCCCTCCACCTGGAGGTGGCGTCTCTCCTATCACCCTTCTAGAACTCTACTTCTTGGACCACCTTTCTTCCCACTTGTCAAGCATGAGCCATTCACGCATTGCTATAATCAGATCTTTGATATGGGTTCTCAATCCCATGACCCTTTTCTCTTCCAATTCTTGATCGCTATACTGCAGTCTTTGACTTCCCTGCAATGATTTCATTTTAGACAGGTCCACATCGTACTTCTTAGCCAAATCTGACAACTTCTCATGAGCAGTTCTTGCCTTGCGAGTCACATCCTTCGCTACAAAGAGTAACTCATCTTGTTCGTACATATACGTTCTCTCAAGAGGCAAGTTTCCATTTATTATCTCATCTACTTCTGCTTTCAACCTCACAACATCTAACATTCTTCCTTTCAAGGCTCCCTTCAATATTTCTCGACAAGCTGCTCCATCTCGTTCATCATAATCACATTCTCCTTCCTGAGACCTACTTTCTTCTGACATGCTCATAGGAACAGAATGATTTACTATCGTGCCTCGTTCACTTTCTACCGTCCTCTCACACTGATTCTGATTTCTCACTGGCGATGCCCACATCCGCAAAGCTGATCTTGACTCGGCCAAAGACCTCGGCCTCACTGGTCTCGCCTCTCCCTGTCCCCTAGAGGAGTCTGCTGTAGCTGGTAATGGCGTACTCCATTCTATAGGCTTTGGAGTTTGCTCCATCCCACTCTCTGATCCCTTTCCCTCGACCCCACTCCCCGCTCTTACAGCTGACGATATTGAACTCCCAACCTTCTCTTGATCTGGATCGTAAACAGAGACAATGGGCCCAATGGTCACCGGTACCTTTAAAGCATCCGGTAACCTCACACCTCTCCCAACCTCGGAGTTTACCACAGACAGATTTTTCATGCCCTCAGTCCCTGTCGAAATTTTCCCTTCTACTCTCACTTCTGACTGAGCCGGTACTCCACCAGTCCCTTCTGCTTGAGCCAACCTCCCTTCACAGGAGTCTGGATTGTATGGAGGTGGTCTCTCGGACAACAACCTCTCTAGTAGACTGTCATCAGTATCACTGTCATCATCATCATCCGTGCTCTTTACCTTCGAGCCATCCGTCTTTACCAATAATGGAGACAACTGTCTCCCTTTATCGTTTGCACTCTCCACCTCTTCTCTACTGTATCCCACCTTGCCTCCTGAAATGCCTTAATTGACTTCTTCACCCTTTCCTGACTTCGATCCTTTTTCCTATCATGCGCTGCTCTGATCCACAATGCAACGCCTCAAACTGTGTTGATCTCGGCAAAGGTCGTAAAGCCGCCATCACAGATTTCAACTGGTACAACACTTCCAACCGGAAAGAGCCATATCGTGGGAAAGCCAATTCACCCTCACCCTGAGTCATTTTATGCCAATTTTCAAGCCAAATTATAGTATGCAATCCCACATTTATTGCCATGTAATGCGCCAGAGTATCCTCAGGAGGGGTTTCTTCTCCCCCACGAGAAAACCACATGTTTATCACCTCTACATAATTCTCGGAAAACTTTAAAACATTTCATGCTGAGCAATTTTCAATCACACACAATGTTTTTGTTTACTTCCTGATGTCAAACCCACTCACACCAACCGACCTATCGCAGCGTGGCACCTTCTGACGTCACTCGTCCTCCGCTCGCAGCAGTTCCCCTCCTTCACAATTCACGTCTCACCCTTGCATTCATCCCATTCACACGCTGAAATAACCGTCTGTCCCAAACAAGTTACTTCTCTGACTGTCCGCCCACAGTCTCTCGAAGTTGTCGGCCTCGGCTGGCAACCGTCTGTCCGCGAACGACCAGACAATCACCTCTGATAGGTTACAAATACTCAAATTCCACGTACGACAACCCACAACCAGCGTCGTTTCCTCACGCACTCACACATTCGCTCCTCCTATCTCGGTCCAGGTGATCGATGAGGTGTCACGATCCCCTTTTGGTGGTCAACAAAATCTACCTTGGGTGTCTTCTACACCATAATCGCTTAAGCTACTCGTCGAGCCTAAGTTTTTCCCGGGCTGCGCACGCTCACAGCCTGATCTCACAATCACTCAACACTCACTCCAACTCCGCAAGACATCACACAACAAATCAACACCGCAATCTACAAACATCTCACCCTATTCATACTCACTCCTCCACGAACTGCTGCTTTCCGCTGCACTGCTACTCTCCATCAGTCGTCCGCTACTCGCCATCCGATGAGTCACCATCACTTGACTTCTATGGGCCTCTGGAATCTCTTATCCTGATCTAGATCTCCCCTCACTATCAGAGATAACCATCCTACTCTGCTACCAACTAACAGGGCGGGATTCTTGCCTACCTGGTTATCTCCAAGAATCCTCTCAGGTCGCCAGGATCTTTTTATCTGCTAAATAGTGTAGAGGGGAGGAAATATAATTATCAAAACATAATCACCAAAATTAGATTTCATTTGAAAAGGACCACTGACTCCGAATCTAAAATTTATAAGATTTTATTATAACCAAAAATAGCTGAACATACAGACACCTCTATACAAGGTGTAAGAAGGTAAATGGGCACTAATACAAAGGCAAGCCTACGCAGGATTCTCATACGACTCAAAACAAAGAGAATCACTGACTCCAAAATCATCAAGAAAGCGATAGTTAAACCAATATCCAAATTAGGATTCATTAGTCAAAAGGAAAAAGCGTTAATCTATCCCTACACTAACTCTAAGGCAGAGGTCTTCAATTTGTGGGGCGCGACCCCCAGGGGGGCCGTGGGGTCATGGGAAGGGGGTCGGGCTGTTCCTTTGCTAAAGATAACGTTCCAGACAGGGTAGTTAAAATGCCTTCCCTGGAGCGTTATTCAGTGACTCTCCTGTGCTGGGAAACAGAAGCCAGACAGACAGTTAAACACACCTTTATGCCAGTGTACTGCTGGCCTGAAAGAAATGCAAATGTGCACGAGTTAATCTGCAAACGTAAAGGATTTGCAGATTAACTGGCTGTGCACATTTGCATTTCTTTCAGGCCAGCAGTACACTGGCAGAAAGGTGTGTTCAACTGTCTGTATGGCTTTGATTTCTCAGGAAAGGAGAGTGCTGTTGAAGTTCATTTATTGAATCACTTGAAACTTTTTGAGTGGTAGTGCACAGAGTTAACTGAGCTGTGAAGTGCTTGCTTTTAATTGTAATCGTATTTACATAGTTTTTACTTTCCCTGAGAATGTGTTGAAGGGACAGTTACGTTAAAAAAAAATGCATTACATAGGGTATAGATATTACTAAAATCTGTGGGCTTCATTTACAATGAAATGGTGTAGGGCAGCTCCGCAAGTATTTTTGCTGTGTTGCCCTATGCCAATTCAAAAGGACAGGATTGGATTGTATTTATAAAATACAGTGCATTCCTGTCCTTTCTGCCAGCACACAATTTGGTGCCTAGCGCCAATGCAGGCACCCTTGCACCATGGTGCAAGGGTGTGTGCATTGTTTGCAGGATTGTTTTTGTGTAAGAATGCATGCCTTTCTGCGCAAAAACAATTCATGGAGGCTTTTTCCTCTTTCTATGTGTGCCACACATAGAAAGAGGAAACAACTGGGGAGAAATAAAGATATTTCTCCTCGTTACGCATCCCCTGGGGCAGCGTACAGTTTTGACGCATCCTCAGGCTTACAGATGCATGTAAATCTGGGAATGTGTCAAAACCCATGGGAAAACCCACCGCAACGCCCATGGAACGCCCCCCCTCCCCAACGCAGTGTAAGGCAACACATCAACTTGCGCAGCGTTGCCTTACACCATATCTAGGAGGCCATGAAACGCCACACAAAGTGACTTCGCGTGGCCTCGTAGATATGAGTCTGCGCAACCAAAGCGTCATAAAAAATGATGCAGCGCGAGGGGCTTGTAAATAAGCCCCTATATTTTGAAAGCAGCCTGTATATTTTGGAAGCACCATTTTATCGTAAAACGTTTTGTAGCAGTCTATCTTATACTGTGTGTAATGCAAGTATAAAATAAAGACTTAAATATTCACAGTACTTTCTGTCACAGGCTGTGAACTCATAGCACTAAAAATACACAAATGACTACTTTCCACTGCACCAACCACAATTTAATTCGGTGGCTCTCTAGTTTCACACAGACCTTTGCAGTGCATTAACTAATAGAGTTTTCCAAATGTATTATAGTGCATTACCCACTGAGTAACAGCTTTTTAAAATGTATTTATTATTCATTGAAACTGCCCGTTTTTTTTATATGTAGCTACCGGAAGGGGTAAGACCTAAAAAATGTATGTATGTTTTAATTATGATGAATGATGTTCAGCTACCTCCAGTTACATGCAGCGTAAATGCCAAGCTGTCTGCATCCCATGAAATATAATATGGTTTTCCTCTAATGCAGTGCAATAAAGTTGCAGCCCATGCATTACAGCTATTATACCAAGGGGCACTGGAATTATGTGATTGTGAGGCCGCAGTGATTTTAGCATGGTTATAGATTTATCACATTTGCCACATAATCCATCATCTGCCACATAATCTGCTGATTTTAACCAAAACATTTTTATTTATTCAAAAGGTTCAAAAGTTACTAAAAAAGCAGCAAGAGGTGTTGACGCTTAGTAGAAGGCCATTTGTAAAGCTGTGCTGGTCACCTTTTTGTTGCTTATTGCTATATTTGGGTGTTAAACTGGTACTTATGAGGTGCAACCACAGATTGACCATAACTCTGGTGAACATTTATGGTTGTCAGTGATACGGAGTACCAGGTTGTAGAAATTTTTGTTGGGTCCTTACGCCTAAAAAATGTTGATGGGGGGTCTCGGCATCAAAAAGTTTGAAGACCACTGCTCTAAGGTGACATCCCTACTTAGCATTTCCCATCCCAGGCACGGGAATAAAAGGTGTCAGAGGTGAAGACTTCCTAAGAAGTACATTCACTTAGTCAGAGCTCGATCTAAGATGCTCTTTCTAGCTTCCCGTCTAAACCTCAACTGCTCAACCCACGGGGCACTGTCCCTAATACAAAACCCCAAAATCGTAGAACACGCCCTTTGGCACACCTCTTCAGCCAGGTCTTCTCCCAGTAGTTTTCCTACAACTTTGTCTGGCGTCCAACGACGGTTAGCTTGACCTTAGGTCCCAGGCACCTTCTCCGCTGAAAGTATCATCCTCACATTCCAGTGTACTCCCCTGTTGGCTTCTCGCAGCATCCTAACTCCTAAAACAAAGACCTAGTCTCACTAACGAGCTAAATGTCCTTGCAGTTGCAACAGAAACATGGGAACGAAAAACATTTTTAGTCTCCAACATTTAATTTCTCCCTGCAACCCAAAGCCTTTACCAGGGAAATCATTTTCGGCCTACAACGTTTAGCTAACATAAGAAATTAACCAGGCCTTTCTCTTTAAACGTATATGCGATCGGGCCTTTACAATGTTAATACTCTATTAAATCACACTCTAAGCATTAATCCACTATTCTCATATACATGAATAAGCAACCTACACGTGTAACTTTAACATGGCACACGTTAACCTAATACATTGCATTGCACGAAAACTAATCATGGTGCATTTACTAAATACATTCACAATGGTCTGCAGCATTACTCTTCACGAAAAGCATTATTACAATTCTAATCACTTCTATGTTAAACGATTCTAGTAATACATTTCTATGGCACTACTTAAAACATATCGGTTAATATGCGAGTGCTGACTAACAGTGAATATAATGCACCCCTACAATTTCAGAATCACATGGGGCTCTATCAGAGTGAATCAAAATATGATATAATATGGGAATGCCGATGGTCCTTTAAGATGGATTCCACAATCAGCTGCAACTCTTTTGTATGGAGCTTCTGCTGATGACCCTTATGTAGGAAGAACATAAGACAAAAACGAACATCTCCCAACTACAGGACAACACTGTTCATAGCATTTAATGGTACAAGATTATATGACCAGTTATAAAAAGAGACCAGTCTTAAATAGTAGTCTCTCATTGTTCACCAAATATTTGAGACCAACCTTTGATTTTGCAAAGGGCAATGTGCAAGAGTTTACCTCAGTAAACCTTCCTGACAATTTACAACGGGAGACTAGATTACCCATTTGAGGAACAACAGGGCTTAAAGATCTGGCATAACAAATGCCAACAACATTATCCCAATCTAAGTGAGTCAGTCAGGAAATGACCAGCAAGCTTTGCAAGAGACCCTTAAAGTTATGCGGGTAACCTTAATTTGAAATAAAGCGCCACACTGAGCCTGAAAATGATGGCCAAGTATTGCAGCGAGTACACCAAAATATCTGTGATGAATCTAGCCTAGATATGGTGAGTGAGCAAATATTCAGGAGAAGGTCAAGTGCAATCAGCTGCAGACAAGAGGTTAGGCAAGAAACTTAGATGAGTTCCTTGTCTCTTTGCCCCTCAGAAGTACCACCTCATCATTCTGCCGGATGCTTGGCATATCGGATGTTTGCAATTTGCCTATGCTGTGGAATCATTTGTATAGTAATATTTAAATCCTCATGTGCAGTCTGATGAGTGAATCAAGGATATACTTCCACTTTGAAAATGGGGCAACATTGTGATGGCAAAGAATAGACCCTTCCCTGATACAATTGTATAAATGCAAACCCAACCCAAGGAGAAAATGACAAATACAGGCCTAGGAGAGCAGATCTCATGCCAGATTTGCAAGACAATCTTGGACTAAGTGAATCAGTTTCTGTTAAATTCCACAATTGGCTCAAGCACTCTAGGAAGGGCAGAACACACTCAGCAGAGTTCAGGGGGAAGCTGGGGGTGAAGTCCTTTTGTTCCTGGGACTTCTTAACAGGAGGCCAGCTCTTCTCAGGCCCTTGGAGATCTCTTCAAGCAACGGGACACAGTAACAGCAAAGTTCTTCCCCCCTCCTTGGCAGCAAAGCAACTGCAGGTCAGCCCACAAACACACAGCAGAACAGTCCTTCCTCTTCAGTCTTCCAGCTTTCTCCTTGGCAGAAGTTCCTTCTTGATTCCAGGATGATCTAATTTTCTGTAGTCTGGGTCCCAATACTTATACCCCAAAATCCTTTGTCCTCTGAGGGCAGAGGGGCCTTTGCCCAGTTGAAACCAGTTCTGGAGCACTCTGTTTACATGACTCCTTCTTTCCTTTCACAGTGCATGGCAGAAACATCAGACGCCCCACAGGAGGTGGAGCCAGCATTGTGGAGGGAAAGCACTGCCCTGGAGCACTTTGTTGACATGATTCCTTCTCTCCTTTCACAGTGCAGGGCAGAGACATCAGACGCACCACAGGGGGTGGAGCCAGCACTGTGGGGGGCAGGCACTGTCCTATTCAGGTCCCAGGTGCAACTCCTTCCTTCTATCTAGATGCAGATCTCTCTATTCAGCCCTGTATTGACTCACCCTGTCTCTGGGAATTCTTCAGCCCCCTGGAATTCCCCAGCCCCTGTCACTCAAAACTCCAGGCAAGGAATACACAGCCTAGCAAAGGCAGGTTTGGATGGTTAGACAAGAAAATACCTACTTTCTAAGAGTGGTATTTTCAAACAGAGAATATTAAAACCAACTTCACTAAAAGATGTATTTTATCATTCTGAGTTCAGGCATACTAAACCCGAATTTCTACCATGTTCCCTGAGCCAGTTTAGGATTATAAAATGTAATAATCAAACTGCCCATTCTGGCCTATGGAGAACAGGTAGCCTTGCAATAGTGAAAAATTAAAATGGCTGTAATTCACTATTAGGACATGCCGCACACATCAGGGCTTGTCCTACCTTATACTTACAATGCACCCTGCCCTTGGGCCTACCACAGGGGTGACTAATATGCAGAAAAGGGAAGGTTTAGGGACTGGCAAGTGGGTGCACTTGCCCAGTCAGCATGGCAGTTAGCAACTGCACACAGGCACTGCGGTGGCAGGCCTGAGACACCATTTTAGGGCTACTCATGTGGGTGGCACAATCAGTGCTGCAGGCCCACTAGTAGCATTTGAATCACCAGCCCTGGCACACTCAGTGCACTTTCTAGGGACCTACTGATGAACCAAATCTGCCAATCATGGATAACCAATCATAGTAACAATTTATACAGAGAGCATATGCAGTTTAACACTGATCAGCAGTGGTAAAGTGCCCAGAGTGCTATAGCCAACAACCACGGGTCAGGAAAAACAAAGGAGGAAGAAGCAAAAAGTTTGAGGATAACCCTGCAAAAAGGGCCATTTCCAACACAACCCCCTTCCAGCCCAAAGCCAGGGTAGCCCAAACGATACTTCGATGGGATTCCCTGCTTGAGGCGATAGAACACCGAAACTGGCCCAAACAGCAGGGCACTATTCCTGTTCTACACCTTCCTGAACCCAGTTGGATCCCTCTATCCATACTCTCAGGGTCCACCAAGCCATCCCACGTGGAACCCTTCTCCTCACCTGTGGACACCATCTGTGCAGCACCTAACCTCAACTTGTTCACAGGTGTGTCTCGACAGAAAGACAGCAAGCCACAGTGGCCACTGACAGTGGACAGGGATGAGACCCAGGCCTTATGCCTCTCAGAGCTCTCAAACCCCTGTAGCGTTAGAGGGTGGGGGGCCGTAGCTCCAGGTGCTTGGCACCCTTTGTCCACTCTCCCTCCTGTCAAGTCAGGTCTGACATCCTGGCACTGACCCACCAGCCCCGGGCCTGTACCTGGCAGCTGGATAGGAGGCTGGGGTGGGCTTTCCCATACCCGGTTCTCCTCTTCCTTGGGGCTCTGTACCCTCCCACCTGGAGCGGTACCCCCTTCTAGAATAGTCAGGGCACCTGTGGCAGGCGTCCTGCACCATTCGCCCACCAGCTCAGGGGTTCTATCCTGCAACTGGGATTCCAGGTCAGGGGGGACACCCCGGCCCTGGCCCTCCAACCTAGGGTCTAAACCCTTCAGGTGAACCGGGGTCAGAGGCGAGGACTCCCTCCCTCTGCGCCCCCTTCCAGAGTTCTGCACCCTCCCGCTTGGAGTGGTACCCCTAGAAGACAACCTGGTAGGGACACTGCTTACAGATGTCCCTCCCTCCAGGTCAGGCAACACCTGAACCTGGCTTCCCAACCCAGGGACCAACCCCTGCGGTTGAACACTTGCCCAGCGCACCAGGACTTCACTCACAGATGTGTCCACACTGGTAGACAGCACCCACCTGGCCAACACAACGGTGTGGCCTAGTCCAGCACAGGGTGTGACTTCTGCCCCCCTCCCAAGGGTAACCCTGTCCACCAGGACCACCAGCCACAGGGGCCACTGACAACGGTCAGTGATGAGAGCCAGGCCTCATGCCTGTCAGGCCTCTCTAACCTCTGTGGCGTCAGAAAGTGGAGGGCAGTAGCCCCAGGTTGCTGGCACCTTTCCTCCACTCTCCCTTCTGCCAAGTCAGGTAGGGCATCCTGACACTGGCCCGCCAGCCCAGGGTCTGTACCCTCATGCTGACCAGAGGTCACGGGCGAGGCTCTCCTCCCCCTACCTCTCCTTCTGGGGTCCTGCCCTCTCCTCCCAGGAGAGTCACCCTCAGGACACAACTCACCCACCAGTTCAGGACCTCTCTCCAGCAACTGGTCTCCCAACCTAGGGTCTAAACCCTCAGGTTGCACCGGGGTCAGAGGTGAGGACTCTCTCCCTCTGCACCCCCTTCCAGAGTGCTGCACCCTCCCCACTGGAGTGGTACCCCTGGGTGCCAAACCGGTCAGGACACTGATTACAGATGTCCTTCCCTCCAGGTCAGGCAGAACCTGGACCTGGCCTCCCAACCCAGGGACTAAACCCTGCGGCTGCACACCTGCCTGGCATGCCAGGACTTCTGGGGACTCACACAGTATCTCCCCGAGGGTGACACATGACTCATGTGTCTCGTGACAGTCTGCCTGGCGCAGATCTCCCGACCCCTGTCCACCTGACAGTGCGCAAAGATCCCCCAGGACAGAAGTGGTGTCACCATGGTCACTCCTAGGGGACTCAGCCCTTATGGCTGGTCCCTGACCCACTGGTTCTACCACTGGGGAACACATCCTCCTCTCACCCCTCAGTCTGGACTTCTGCACCCTCCCAACTGGAGCCGTACCGCCAGACACCAGAACTACTGGAGCTCTGTTTACAGAGGTTCCAGGTTCTCCTGACACTAGGAGATCCTCCTCAAATGGCCAACTAGCACTGTCTAGGCCCCCAACCTGGTGTTCCCTTAAGGAACCCTCCAGGCCCTGAGACTGGGTTTCGGGCACCTTGGGACCCACAGTCCCACACTCACTCCTTCTCCACTGAGACAAGACGTGAGCCCCTACACCCCTCCCACTACACTGGGACCTAACTGGGCTACACTGAACCTCTTCCGCCGCACAGGTCTGGAAGATATCTGCACCACTCCTTTTGGGATCACTCCACAATGCCTCTTCAAACTCTCTGGAATCCACCAAGACTTCTGCCTCCAACGCAAGCTCCCTGGAATCAGAGAACTCCCACTCCACCAGGTGTTGGCATAGCTCTGGAAAACAGGGACTTAAAATATGCTCTTCAACAAATGAATCACACAGCCCCCTACAAGGGTTAACCAAACCATCCTTCACCTCACCATCCAGTGCCTTGCACACGTACCCCACACCACTCTCCTGAGACTGGCAAGACAGTAGCTGACTGTCTCTGTCACACAACCCACACTCTTCTGGGCGGTCTTCACACTCACACACCAAGGTTTCTACCATGGGGGAACCCCTCTCCCTGCACCACTCATCTAGATTCAGTAGAGTTTCCCTCCCGCCACTAGGAATATGGTCCCCTGTGTCATTTCCCCAATCTACTTCAGGGACACTGCACACCGCTGGAACTACCTCATAAACCTGAACCCCCTGGTGTATGTCAACCCCCTCCCTCAAGTCAGGTGCCACATCTCTGGGTGTTTGTACCTCTCCCTCAGCACTAGATATTACAATCTTGCTGCCACCATCTGAGCTGGACTCCACCTCCAACTCAGCAAAGCTCACTTCTTGAGCTACCCATTTTTCTTCTTCAGCTGAGACTCTCATGGCCTCAAGCCTCTCGAGCTCCAAATCAAGCTCCCTCAACCTTAGTTCATGTGCCAAGGTCAATTTAAATTCTTCCAAGGCATACATCTTCTTGCTCTCTTCTACTTTGTTCTGGGTTTCTATTTCCATCAGCTTCAACTCAAGCCTCATGACTTCTAACTCATGTTCTCTAACCCTTTGGTTTTCCTCCAACTCCTCTGGGGAAAAACCTCTAGCGGAATGGTTGCTGCCAGCGCTGGAGGCTGCTCTGGACACAGGCAGATCCTGTGACCTGAAACCATCCCCTTGTGCATCCTCATCCACCTTTGCACCATCTTTCTCCCCAGCCTCTTTGGCCTCCCACCAGGCCCTTCAGGCCTTCCGTAGCTTCTCCTTCCTGGAGCTGCTCTCCATGGGACATCCAAAGCTCCTGCAGAACCGCTTGAGTTGACCTACTTTGTAATCACAACATTTCAATATCAAACTCCAGTTCTGCAACATCACTTGCTGGTTTACCATTCTGAGACATGATGCAAGGCTCAGATCAAAAATAGAACCAAAACAAAACACAGTATATAGTTGCGTAGTGGTCTGCACTAAACTAGTGATGTACACCAATTACCGTGGGTCAAGTACAAATACAAGTTCAAATCCTCACCGCTGACCACCAATGTTAGATCTGGGGGTCTCTAGTTGGCAGAGGTAGGTACCACTGTCCAAATAGGGAGCCTTACTTCTAGTCAGGGTAAGGGGGATACACTCTTTAGATAACCCCTGCTCACCCCCTTGGTAGCTTGGCACGAGCAGACAGGCTTATCAAAGGCAATGTGTAAAGTATTTGTAACAACACTCACAGTAACACAGTGAAAACACCACAAATGGACTCCACACCAGTGTAGATAAATAAAGTACTTTTATATAAACTACACAAGACCAAAACGACAAAAATCCAACATACACAGTACAAAAATATGGTTTCAAAAAGAGTTCTTAGTTTAGCGACAAAATCATTCACCTTAGCGTCAATTTTAGCCAACAGTACCTGGTGATGCGATAAAAGTTCTTAGTGGCGCTCAGGCGTCGAAAAACAAGCAACAGCGTCAGTCCTGAGACCCTGGGGAGGCGACGCGACAACCCCGCTAACAAGCGGTGCGATGATTTTGGCTGGCTCTGTGACGATGTTCGCAGCGACAAAATTCGGCACGCTAACGAGCGGAGAGGGGATCTGGGCTGGCTCTGCGACGATGTTCGCAGCGACAAAATTCGGCCCTCTAACGATTGGGGCGACGATTTCACCAGCGATGATCCAGCTCAGCGGCAGCAGACTCTGCGACGATGTTCGCAGCGATAAAATTCTGCCCGCTTTCTGCCCGCTTTCTCGCTAAGCCGGCTGTGCGTGAAAAAGTGTAGATACTTTGCTTCTTTCTTCTTGGCCAGCTTCCCAACAGCAGGCACAACTTCCAGAGGCCCCACAATTGGCTCAAGCACTCTAGGAAGGGCAGAACTCACTCAGCAGAGTTCAGGGGGAAGCTGGGGGTGAAGTCCTTTTGTTCCTGGGACTTCTTAACAGGAGGCCAGCTCTTCTCAGGACCTTGGAGATCTCTTCATGCAAGGGGACACAGCAACAGCAAAGTCCTTCCCCTCTCCTTGGCAGCAAAGCAACAGCAGGTCAACCCACAAACACACAGCAGGACAGTCCTTCCTCTTCAGTCTTCCAGCTTTCTTCTTGGCAGAGGTTCCTTCTTGATTTCAGGATGATCTCATTTTCTGTTGTCTGGGTCCCAATACTTGTACCCCAAAATCCTTTGTCCTCTGAGGGCAGAGGGGCCTTTGCCCAGTCCAAACCAGTTCTGGAGCACTCTGTTTACATGACTCCTTCTTTCCTTTCACAGTGCAGGGCAGAAACATCAGACGCCCCACAGGAGGTGGAGCCAGCATTGTGGAGGGAAAGCACAGCCCTGGAGCACTTTGTTGACATGATTTCTTCTCTCCTTTCACAGTGCAGGGCAGAGACATCAGACGCACCAGAGGGGGTGGAGCCAGCACTGTGGGGGGCAGACACTGTCCTATTCAGGTCCCAGGTGCAACTCCTCCCTCCCATCTAGATGCAGATCTCTCTATTCAGCCCTGTACTGACTCACCCTGTCTCCGGGAATTCCCCAGCCCCCTGGAATTCCCCAGCCCCTGTCACTCAAAACTCCAGACAAGGAATACACAGCCTAGCAAAGGCAGGTTTGGATGGTTAGACAAGAAAATACCTACTTTCTAAAAGTGGTATTTTCAAACACAGAATGTTAAAACTAACCCTGGGCGCGACACTACGCTTCGCCCACGTAGTGTACGTAGCGCTGCCTGCTTCGCAGTTTTCGAAGTAGGCGAAGCAGGCAGCGCCTACGCACACTCGAGGGCAAAGCGTAGCTGTCTGCCGCCCACCACCCGCCTCCCGCCCGCCGTACTTTTAAAAGCTAAAATGCGCATGCGCGGGCATCCGCGCATGCGCATTCGTCGGGAAAATTGAAAACCAGGAAGAGGGAGCCCCGGGAGACGCCGCGCGTCAGGTAAGTGCCTTTAATTTGCTTTATTACAAATTCATTTTATCTTTTAAAAGTAGGGTGGGTGGGTGGCGGGTGGCGCGTAGTGGGGCTACGCGAAGCGCGTAGTGTGCGTAGATTTGGGCAGACTACGTGCTGCTTCACGTAGCCCCACTACGCCCACTACGCCCACCCTTAGTTAAAACCAACTTCACTAAAAGATGTATTTTATCATTCTGAGTTCAGGCATACTAAACCCGAATTTCTACCATGTTCCCTGAGTCAGTTTAGGATTATAAAATGTAATAATCAAACTGCCAATTCTGGCCTATGGAGAACAGGTAGCCTTGCAATAGTGAAAAACGAAAATTGCTGTAATTCACTATTAGGACATGCCACACACATGAGGGTTTGTCCTACCTTATACTTACAATGCACCCTGCCCTTGGGCCTACCACAGGGGTGACTAATATTCAGAAAAGGGAAGGTTTAGGGACTGGCAAGTGGGTGCACTTGCCCAGTCAGCATGGCAGTTAGCAACTGCACACAGGCACTGCGGTGGCAGGCCCGGGACACCATTTTAGGGCTACTCACGTGGGTAGCGCAATCAGTGCTGCAGGCCCACTGGTAGCATTTGAATCACCAGCCCTGGCATACTCAGTGCACTTTCTAGGGACCTACTGATGAACCAAATCTGCCAATCATGGATAACCAATCATATGAACAATATATACAGAGAGCATATGCACTTTAACCCTGATCAGCAGTGGTAAAGTGCCCAGAGTGCTATAGCCAACAACCACGGGTCATGAAAAACAAAGGAGGAAGAAGCAAAAAGTTTGGGGATAACCCTGCAAAAAGGGCCATTTACAACAGTTTCATTATAGACTAATGGGGTGAGAATTTATTTAAAGATGATCCCTTGACAATATGGCATGGATTTATGTGTCCAGGACTTAAATTCAACACTCCTGATTTAGAACATGACTTCTGCCTGTTGGTGATTTTATATGCTTTGTGACCTCTTAACCTGCGTTTCAAATATGACATCACAATTTTGGGGATTAAAGGAGCAATTCGCCACTTTAATTTCTTTTGCACTCCCCCAGTTTTCTTTTTTTGTTTTTATTACATAAAAACAATAATCCATCGTCATGGCCTACATTATGTCTTATCAAACATTCAGCTGAATTGATTATTAACCATGACGTTGGGATTTTTACCCCATTACTTTTTTAGGGCCAGATAAAAAAAAAATGTTTTAATATTAAGAACTTGTTTGACTCATTTCTGCCAGGGACGCTCCAATGAACAGCAGGAGCACCTGTTCGAAGAGCAGTTTTGCTGCCAGTCAAGTTAAATGTGTTCTTTTAATCATGTCTTCTTTCGTTCTTCAAGTTACCGGAGTCCATCTGTCTGGCAGGACTTGCTGTGTGTAATTGTGAGCTGCCTCAGTGTGTTTCCATTTTATGGGAGAGGTCTCTGTTGCTTTCTGTAGGGGGGTCATCCAGACAGCTCTGCTGTGGGTGGAAAGGGAGGAAACTGACGTAGGCGGTTAATGAATGGAGAAGAGATCTATCTGCTTGAGATGTGGCAGCAGAATTACTTCCAGTAAGAGTCACAACACAACCTTGTGTGCTGACTGTGCTTCACTGACTCTTGTTCGGATTAGCACAGGGACAGCTGCTGTGCATACTGGCGGCTGGGCAAGGAACCTGCTGCATTACCCCCTCATCCGAGTCCTCACTTGAGGCGTTCAGCCTCCAGAGACACCACATTTCCGTAATACAAATAACTAGAAAGAAAGACTACTTTCACAATATCTATAACTCGTCTTCTTCCCTTTCTTCTATCACATACTTAGCTCTGCCTGCCCCTCTCTACATATCTCTCCTCCAATCAGCTAGACACACTTGATACAATAAAAAAAAAAACATAAATATCCCCTCACGAAAAAAGGTGCCCTGTGGCAAATAGAAGGATGGGGCAGAGGGATCTACAGAACTAGGAAAAAAAACTTTGGGGCATATGTTCAAGCACATATCACCACAATAACGCCAATTTTAAAGACGCTGCCCCCTATTTCCAAGGGTGGTGTAAATAGGAGGCATGGCTAAAGTTAGGACAAAAAAAAACCTGGTCTTAACATGGCGAAACAAGGAGAAATGCTTTATTTCTCCCAGTTTTTGCTGTTTCTAAGTGTGCTGCATTCTGCAGCAGAAATAGAAACAGCAAAACGCCATGCATGATTGTTTATGTGCAGGAAGGTGCCCCTTCCTGCATATAAACATTCATTTTAAAAATGACGAGTTGCAACAAAGCAATACCCATAGAAGTTACAAATCACCATTTAAGAATTCTACCTGGACTTTTGCGTTGCCGGAACATCACTTTTTAGGTCTCGCCTGACCCAGCGCATGCACTGGTCTGGTGAGACATTTTGAGAGGGCTACAAAAAGTGCTACCAGGCCAGCCTAGAGCTACAGTGCATGTGCGCGGGCGCGCGTTTGACCGCGATTACTTTCACTTTCGCGGCCGCACGGCCGCTTTGATGTTTGATCGCGATCACTTTCGCATTAAAACACTGCCAGGGCCATTGATTAATACGATTGACAGGGACCACTAATTAGAATTATTTTGAGGGCCCTTGGTGCACAATGCTCCAGGAGGATACCAGTACATATTACTGTTCTGGGACCACTGATGCCCGCTGCTACCTGGGGTCATGGGTGCATACAATGCCTGGGTCATAGATTCCGGTGCTGCTGGTGCATATACCGTCTGTGCCATTAACTCATACTGCTAGGCGCTAATGAGATACGTCTTTTTGGAAATGAATATTGCTGGCATTGCCTTGCTGGAGAGGTTCATGCTGAGAGGCAACAGATATTTGGTACATGCACTTAACACACATCCTGATATTACCCATTCTGTGTCATTTCCTGTAACATACTTTACTTTAGTAACTTGTTTTCGCCATTTCCGGTGATGCCACTACAGTCAGGTCGTATTAGTTCCTGAAATGTCACTGTGTCAATAATGCTCTCCTGGCGCGTGCGCTGCACACTGGGGCTTTTACTATGGATACTGACAGTAAACACAAAGACTCCACAGTCCATAATGTTATATTAAGTGGGATCCCAGTCCAGTTACTCGAGGGGGCAGGCTGCAGCTTGTGTGTCCGATAAACCGAGTCTGACTCCGGCTGCTTCTGGAATTAAACCGTTTCACAACCACAAGGCACTCTTCCTT
The DNA here is from genome assembly GCF_964204655.1 of Triturus cristatus. Classification (NCBI taxonomy): domain Eukaryota; kingdom Metazoa; phylum Chordata; class Amphibia; order Caudata; family Salamandridae; genus Triturus; species Triturus cristatus. Next base: position 439,249,561 of record NC_140590.1, read on the forward strand.
CCACTAACCGCTATGTTAATAGAACGGAATAGAGCACAAGGGCCATTAGCAGGGCTTTGCAGCACTGTCGGGCTGGGGCACTGTCACAAGCTGACTTGCAAAGCATGCTTCAGTTCTTGGAACTGTGCAAACGTGTGAGGTGAGGCCGGAGTCAAAGAGGCAGTTACCCGCCATGGGGCAGATCACACATCTCAGGCCGTGCTATGCTGGGTGTAAGTGCGCCGCATGCGAGTTCAAGCACTTGTAGCCTCACTGTCCGGACGCAGAGCATCAGGTGGCCAACCCACCCTCAACGTTAGAGGAGCGTATGTAGGCTTCTGCATTTCACAACCGTGTCACAAGAGCCTGGTGCATCACACGGAAGCTTCCCAGGTCCATGTCTCTGCATGCAGCTCATCTTGTCCAGGGTGTCACTGTGCACTGACGACCTTGCAGTCCTGCATGTACAGGACTACGTGTCCCAGAATGCAAAGCCCCGGACAGTATTAGTCACGCATTGAACCTGAGCGCTCCACATGTGCATATCAAGTCATGAACATTCTAACAGACATGCCAGGGCTGAAAGTGGCAAGCCCATGGTAAGGTGCCAATTAACCAGGGCTATTTATCACTGTCATGCTGTTCACACTGCTAACACGCCTGTCGGGTATTAAAGCAAACACAGGAGTGTTTATCAAATAAAGTATACGAGCATGAATAGGCTATCAAACTTCAAAATAGTGTAAAAATCAATTCACTTAAACCATGCAAACAAAAAATAAACGTGAAAACAACATTGGCATAGCCAATAGGTCTCGCTTTTCGGGCCTTATAAGTATTTAGATATGCAGCACAATATCCTTGGTGCAACAACATTAACTGTTGCATGGCTAAACACTTATAAGGTCCCAAAGGCGAGACCTATTGGCTATGCCAATGCTTGTTTGACGTTCCGGTGGCACAATGTGCCAAGGCATATTTATGAGGCCACATATTGCCAGTTTATGTGGCTTTTCATGGCTTTATGAATATGTGCCCCTTTTAGCTTGACAGAAAAATGTGTGAAAGGGGCGTTCCATGGGTGTTGCTCTGGGTGTTCCAACACAACACCAATGGAACCTAACACATTCCCAGATTTACGAGAAACCATAAACCTGGGAATACGTCAGAATCTAGCACCACCCCAGGGGTGGCTTTAGGGAGGCGCAACAAGAAGATTTTTTTTATTTCTCCTTGTGCTTTCCATTTTCTATGTGTGCTGCATTCTGCAGCATACACAGAGAAAGGAAATCGCCTCTAGTGATTGATTCTGTGCAGTAAGGTGTCCCTTCCTGCACAAAATCAATCAGGCCCGTAACGCAGGCACACTTGCACAATTGTCCATGGGTGCCTGCATTGGCGCATGGCAGCCCATTGTGCGCCAGAGCTGGGGAACAGGACAAGAATGTGCTGTATTCCTGCCCTTTTGTGTTGACGTATGGCAGTGCAGAAAGAATCCTTGCAGTGCTGTCCTACGTCAAAACCTCATAAATGAGGCTCTTTATGTGCAGGAAGAGACGCCTTCCTGCACATAAACAATCATTCTCCCCAACACAGGCACCCTTGCACTATTGTGCAAGGGTGGCTGTGTTGGCACTAGGCAGCTGAAATTTGCACCAGCACAGGGGAAATGCAGGGCTGCACCATATTGTTTTAAATACCGTGCAGCCCTGTCTTTCAGAAGTGGCGGAGCACAGCGTTAAGCCAAGAAGGCTAATGCTGCGCTCTGTCACTTCTTTGTAAAGATGCCCCTTTGACTCGGAGTAATTTACAGTCTCTGTGGGATCGCAGTCTATTTCCCTGACCGTGGACAATACTTCTCGCAGAGTAGGAACAGTCTCAAACATCTCTTGTATTACATGCCACTGTTCTTTGTCCCATGCGCCATTTCAACAGTTATTAATGTGGTACAATGCAGTGCAAATATTTCCATTAAATGGTGAACATAGACTTCCCCTGCAGGTATTAAAAAAAGGTGAAAGTCACACCTCCCATTGAAATACCGTTTCATAAAATCAGAATTTCAGTGGACATACACGTAACTCAGGTGGAAATATACAACGCATCTGGAAAAAGTTTTTGCTTAATTAAATGGGGAAATAGAGGGAAGGCAGAGAGCAGACCTTGGCAAGTGTTTGGGAAACCCAACAATTTGCAACTTTTTTTCGACCTTGCTGTTGAGAGCCACTTGGCCTCTACCCTACAATGTACACACCGTACATGCATCCCCCACCCCTCGAGGCGGGCTCGCTCCGGGGGTATAAATAAAGATACGGAAGACCGCTCGGGGTCTTTCCGGTTAACCACCAACTAAGTACCTGTGGTCTGTGTGTCTGGCGTCCTGCACGTGTGGCCTGTACAAGGTCACCACACTGGCAACGAGGCCGGAAGTCCCGCTGCGTGCATTCAGCGAGTGGCCGCTGTTGCCGTGGCGTCAGCGGAGCCCACCCGTGACGCTCCTTCGCTGCCAGTGATCATCCGGCACCCGGCGCATTTTCCGGCAGCAGCGCCCAGCCGCCCGGCTCTTCCGCGCCTGTCCGCGTGTCTCCCGATTCCTCGGAGACACGCTCCAGGGGCAGGGCGCATCCTGGAAAAGGCTGCACAGCGAGCGCTGTGCGCGCTGAATCGGCACCGACTGCGGTTTTGAAGTGCCTGGGGGAACCTCGCCTACAGGAGTTTGCCCCTCCACGTGGCTGCCGAGGTGCCCCACCCCCCATCATCGGCAGTGCAGAGGAAGCGTGGCTCAGAGCGCTGGAAGATAACCGCCTGGCTGTCGGCCAGACACGTCTGGAAGAGTGTGTGCTTGTCTCAACCACTCAACAAGCATTGGTAACTGCAGGAGACAAGTAGCCAACAAGCATTGGCAACGGCCCAAGCACCACTGGCCCAACAAGCATTGGCAACTGCATGGTTCAAGTAGCTGACAAGCATTGGCAACGGCAAGTCCCCTATCTGCTGCTGTGGGATCCATCTGGGTTGCCGAGCTGCACCGCCCGGGTGTGATTGTGCCGTCCCCACCCCACCTGCTGCCAGGAGCTGACGGCGAGGAGGGGCTTTGGACCATTCCACGGTAGGGGAAGTGCACCGCCCTGCTCGCACCACGCCCGTAGGCCTCCCGCCTCCCCTGGCCCCACCGCTCCTCCCGTGCGCGGCGGCCAGTGCGCCATCGTGACCCGCCAGCAAGCATGAGCGTCCTGCCGCAAGCAGGCAACAATGCCCCATCAGCCCAGCAGGCGGCCCAAGGAGGAGGGGGAAGGGCGAATGAACCACGCCACAATCATGCACCAGTCAACACACTTCCGCCTTTCAGCGAAATGGCGGATCCAGCCACCGCAGCCCCCCGATGGGAGAGCGTGGGTCGGCCAGCTCAACAACTATTTCACGGGGACCCGTGAAACGGACGGCACGGTGAAGCGCTCCCTGCTAATCTTCTATGGGGGACCAGAGATATATGATCTATTCGAGACCCTCCCAAACACAGGCAACACGGACAATTACGACGCAGCGGTCGCGGCCCTCAATCAACACTTTGATCCGCAACTTAACCCGGACTTTGAGAAATTCAAGTTTCGACACTCCCTGCAGTTGGAGGATGAGTCCGTAGGCATGTTTCATGCGCGTGTGTGAAAGCTAGCGGCCACATGCGGGTTTGCCGACCAGAGGGAGGAGATAAGAAGCCAGATCATACTGAGATGCAAATCCATACTGCTCAGGAAGCTGTTACTGCGTCAGCCAGGCATCACTCTGGATCAGATCCTGGTGCTAGCCAGGTCACATGAACTCTCGGACATCAGGGCAGAAGAGATGGCTGCAGCCCTCAACAAACCGCCCCCGGCACAGGGCACCACGCGGCCTCCTCAGATCAAAGAGGAACGCGTCGACGTGATCCGCAGGCGACTGGCGCCGGCATCGGTCAGGTCGAGACCGCCACCTGGAGGACCCTGCGGAAATTGCGGAGAAGATCATCCTCCCACGGCCACGTGCGGAGCAAAAGGGCGAGAGTGCTCCCGCTGCGGGAAATTGAACCATTATACCAAAGTGTGCCGCAGTGGCCAACCACGGTTTGCCCCAAGGAGACTGAGAGGGTTCACACAAAGAGTCTGGCAACTGTCGGTAGCTGACCCGGATGAAGCAAAAAAGGGGGCAATACACCACCCGAATCTTGACCTGGAAGACGAGGACGACGAGATATACTATGTCTCTTTTGTAGGACAATCCGGGAGCCAGCACAGGCCGCCGCCCATGTGCTCAGTGAAGGTGTTTGGTACCGACCTCCGGGCGCTCATAGACACCGGGGCAACGGTGAACGTCATGGACTCCCAGCAGTTCGAAGCACTGGCGCACCGACCCCCTCTGCTACCAACCTAAGTGAGAATATACGCATATGGAGGTGTCGACCCCCTTCCCTTGAGAGGTACCTTCGAGACAACTGTCACCAGCGGTCCTCTCACCACCATGGCCAGATTCCATGTGACGGAAGGAAGGAAAGGCACCCTCCTAAGCAGCCACACAGCTGAAGATTTGGGGCTTGTGTTTTTCACAAATGAAGTACATGAAGCACATGCCGAGGACATTATGAAGGAGTTCCCCGAACTTTTCACCGGGCTGGGAAAGCTGAAAGGAAAACAATTTCGGCTCCACATAGATCCCACAGTCAAACCGATAGCCCTGTGATGCCGACGGATACCGTACAACTTGAGGCCCCAGGTCGAAGCGGAGTTGGCGAAGTTCGAAGCGCTGGACGTCATCGAGAAAGTCACCGGTCCCACGTCCTGGGTATCCCCGCTAGTGGTCGCTCCCAAGCCAAAACAACCGGGAGCGATTCGACTGTGCATCGATATGAGGCTACCCAAAGCTGCTGTCAAGCGAGAGCGCCATGTAACACCGACCATGGATGACATCGTAGCGGACCTAAACGGCGCTAAATGGTTTTCAAAACTGGATCTTAACGCGGGGTACCACCAGTTGGAGCTAGAACCGAACAGCAGGTACATCACGACTTTCGCTACACATGTGGGTCTCAGAAGGTATAAGCGACTCAGTTTTGGGGTATCTTCGGCGGCGGAGGTATTTCAGAACGCCATTAAGGAAACCCTGTCAGGCCTGGCAGGGGTGATCAATTTAAGCGACGACATCCTGGTCTTTTCGTGTACACTAGAAGATCACCATGCCCAGTTGAGAGCAACACTCCAAAGGCTCAGAGACCATGGCCTTACGCTACACAAGGAGAAGTGTGTGTTCTACCAAGAATCAATCGATTTCTTTGGCTATACGTTCACGCGAGACGGCCTTAAGGTGGATACGAAGAAAGCGCTGGCCCTACGGTCGGCAAGCATCCCCAAGTCACCCACCGAAGTGAGGAGCTTCCTGGGGATGGCAACGTACTGTGGGAGGTTCATCCCTAACCTGGCCGCCCTGTCTGAACCCCTTCGCGTCCTCACGCGCAGTGACCAGCCCTGGACATGGACGTTGGAAGCCAACGCAGCGTTCGTAAGAATCAAGGCAGCTTTGCAAGATAAAACTGTCATGGCGTACTTCCGCCCCGGAAGGCCGACTGAACTAGTTGTGGACGCAAGTCCGGTGGGTCTGGGAGCCGTGCTGTTACAGGAACACGAAAGAGGCACATGGAAGCCGGTTGCCTATGCCAGTCGTGCACTCTCCGATACGGAGACGAGGTACGCACAAATTGAAAGAGAGGCCTTAGCGATAAAGTGGGCAAGCCAACATTTTCACTTATACTTATTTGGACAAGACTTTAACGTGATCACAGACCACAAACCTTTGGTCCCACTATTCGGAGGCACTACACGGCTAGCACCTCCCCGCATTGAACGATGGGCAGTACAGCTGCAACAATACCGGTTGACAGTACTTTTCCGCCCGGGAGCACACAACCCCGTGGACTACTTATCCCGGCACCCGGAGGACCTTCCCCCGGCATGCGTCCCCATGGATGTGAAATATTCCGATGCCTACGTGCAGATGATAGGCCGTGATGCTTGCCCAGATGCGGTGACCCTGGAAGAAGTTGGCCTAGCCACGGACAGTGACGAGACCCTGATCAAAGTCAAGAAGGCCCTGGCATCCCACGACTGGAAGAGGTTTCTGAAAGGCAACCAGGCGCTCACGGAAGAAGAGAAGCACGCGCAGCAACAGCTGTGGCAAGTTCGTCATGAGCTGAGTATAGGGGAGTGTGGCGCGGTCCTAAGAGGTCATCTGCTGGTTGTCCCAAGAACACTGCAAGGGCGCTTCCTACAACTGGCGCACGAAGGTCATCAGGGCATGGCGAAGACCAAGGCACGTCTCAGGAACAAGGTCTGGTTCCCAACCATGGACATAAAGGTGGAAGAGCTAGTACGGCGATGCCGAGCATGCACGATCACAGGAGGTGACCCACCAGCGGCACCGGTCATCACCGAAGAGCCATGTCACCACCCGTGGGCCAACGTGAGTGTGGATTTCGGCAGTTTTCCGGATGGAAGACAGATGCTAGTACTTGTGGCTGCCTACACAAAATTCCTGGTGGTAGAGGTAGTAGAGTCCACGTCGTTCCAACACATACGGATGGCTCTGGAAAAGACTTTCGCTTTGCTAGGGAACCCCAAGGTGATCCGATCGGACAATGGGCCGCCCTTCCACGGCCAAGAATTCAGGGAATACCTGGCGAGGCGAGCGATCAAACATAGGCGGATAACTCCTCTGTGGCCGCAGGCGAATGGGGACGTGGAGAGGCTAATGCGCACTCTGAACAGAGCCCTGCGCATTGCAGTAGAACAAGGACAGGACGTGGAGATAGCCTTGACTAAGTTCCTCGACGCGTACCGACACACGCCTCACTGCACGACAAAGTGTGCGCCAGCCCACCTCCTCTTCAAAGAAGCCCCGCGAGATGGGATACCGACCGACCCGTCCTGGAGCCCACCGGCACATGACGATGAAACGGTGCAAGATCGAAGGGAGAAGACGAACAACAAGGCTAGCGAATACCGCAGAGCCCGAGAGCACCACCTAGTGGCTGGAGACAGGGTGGTAGTGAAAGATCGGCATCCTGGCTGGAAATTCCGTACACCTTTCGAACCAGAGGTGTGGACAGTGCTGTCAACAAAAGGAACTATGATCACGGCTAGAAGAGGCGACGTGAGAGTGACAAGGAATGCCTCGTACTTCAAGAAGGTCGACGGAGAAATAGCAGGAGACCAGGACAGTGAAGGAGTAGGGATGGAGTATGACGATTTCCCAGGCTGGTCGGCCGCCCCGGAGGGGGGGTCCCCAAGACGAAGTGAAGGCACACAACAGAGCGGACCGGAGCAAACCGCAGGCAGCCACCAGGAAAACCGAGCTCAAAGAGAAGAGCCCGTTTCCCGGAGCTTGGAGGACAGAGGTGGTTCCAGCAGAGGAGCAGGCTCCCGGTTGCGAGGTAATCCTGCTCCAAGCCAAAGACTCAGAGACTTTATGTGCCCGTCGCCTTGAAGAAACACTGTAATTGTTGACATTATCTAAAATGTTGGAGGGATGTAGAGAGCCACTCGACCTCTACCCTACAATGTACACACTGTACATGCATCCCCCACCCCTCGAGGCGGGCTCGCCCCGGGGGTATAAATAAAGATACAGAAGACCGCTCGGGGTCTTTCCGGTTAACCACCAACTAAGTACCTGTGGTCTGTGTGTCTGGCGTCCTGCACGTGTGGCCTGTACAAGGTCACCACACTTGCAAGTAACTGTAAATGCACGCCAACAAGGAATTGACATAACAGAGAAGACCAGTGTGCGGGAGGATTAGTTTTGGATATTTAAATCGGGTAGAAATTCCACAGGAAATATTTGTCAATACGCACAAAAATATCATTTTGTCAATGCTTGCAACATTTTCACATGCCACTCTTCTTGCCTCCCATGGAAACATGCATATTTCCACCGCTACCTTTAAAACCTCTGGCGGTGGAACAATCTGCCATGCTTGTGGCTATTCTACCATCATAAGTGCAATGTGTGACGCTCAAATTCCACTTATGATGCAGCAGGTGGAATCGCATTTCTTTATGCACTTCTAGGTCACACAAGGCTGCACGAAAATGAATGAGAATGGGTCAGAAAGTCTGATCACTTGATCTCACTTCCACTTTAATATCTGTTCGAAAATGAAACATTTCAAATTCTAGTGCATTATGTTTGAGTGACAATGCGTTTATGTGTTCGAAAGCTGCGATTTAATTCAATCAGCCTTCAATTTCATTTTCTTTCAGTGTTTTGGTCCTGCCCATGGGTGAAATTTATATCCTTCCTTGGCATGCTGTGGTCACGTACTTTTGCATAACAATGTTTTTCACAACTGGCTGATTTTTAAAATGAGCTAATGTTGCTCCTCCTGGATTTTCATATTTCAAATATTTCCACCTGGTGCCCAGAAATTAAAAAAGGAACAGTTAAAGAAAACAGCAGTTGTCAATCTCTGCTCACATTCTTCAGCTTTGTCTGAGGAAATGTTGGCTGTCAAAAAAAAAAAATGTTTGTCTCAGATCTGTTCAGTTAAGGAAGCATTTATACAGTTACCTCTCTCTAGGGGATCAAGTGAACACATGGAAATATTTAAATGTATTGCAGAGGCCAGTCCAAGACCAAAATCCCTGTTTTGTCTCTTATCGACCTGCCTTCAGATTAAATCTTCGATGAAAATAAATTACATTTTCAATGATCATGTGCGTTTGCTAAAAGAGCAGAATGATTTTTAAAATAATAACCATTAAGTGTGTAATTTTAAGTCCCAATCACACCATTAATACATGCTTTCTTTAGGGGAATGATATAGTACTTCTGCTTTAATCTACATGAGGATTTGTAACCAAACACCCCAAAACACCCAACAAGTGAGCTCAGGGCAGCTGAGATGCTTTCATTAGTTTAAAGAATTGATGGTGGGGAAGCAAAGCAGTTTAGGCTCCATCCTTACACATCACAGACATGCAATTATATACTCACATTTTACATTGTATTCACTGTGTGCCTTTAATTCATTAACGTGTGTGTATACAGATTTATTAATGAGATGTAATTATTGTAGGGATTGGAGATCTCAATGTGTGTACCCGGATGTTCATTTGAAATGTATAACAATGTACTCTTTTACTCACCTTTTACATTTACATGTGTGCATGTATAATCATGTAGTTGAAGCGCATATATAAACTTAGCCTGATGATAGGCCTCAAGTGAAATGCATTTTGCTTTGCCCGAATGGTCTTTCTTTCTTTGCAGGTGAATTATGATGATTCTGGTTAGTTAGTGAAAGGCTTATTGTTTGTATTAGAATGCTGATAGAGAGGCCTGGTTGGAAGAACTTTGCATTCCGTTCATCATGTACCAGGACAGAGAGATGTTCAAGGTTGACTACAGTCACAGTTTGAGGCGATGGGAAACTGAAGGATGTTATAGATGCATGCACTCAAGTAAGTTTTGGTTGGTCCCTTGTGATGTGAAAGGAGATACGGATGTTTCTGAATCTCCTGTTAATTTTAAATAGGTGTTCTCACAATTGAAAGACCCTGAGATCCCCTTTGGACTTCAAGAGGCAGAGACCTCTTTGCTTTCCTTTTTCTTGCAAGTGTGAAGCTTTATGCTAAACACTTTTCTTTTTTATCTCAAGACTTCTTTTGAAGTCTGAATATGCTGACACCTTCTATGCTTTTGAATTAGAAACCATTGATAGATGATCCTATATTTTACTTATTTTTAGAAGAGAGAAAGCAAGTTTCTTTATGGAACACCTGTTTGCTTTAAAATGTTTCTTTATTGTTGTGGCTATCACAATACTGTATCTCATCTTATTGTGAATAAATCTATTGAGATCTTTCAGCTTATCTATTGTATTAGTGTATTTACTGAACTTATTACTGGTTTTCACATATACTAGATTGATTGGAAATCCGAAATAAACCCTTTAACCCTTTCGATGCGCATGACGGAGCGGTTCCGTCATGCGCATCGGTCGCGCTGTGCGTATGACGGTACCGCTCCGTCACGGCCCCGCCCGCGCAACGAACCTTCAGCACGGCGCGGTAATCTGCGCCGCGCTGAAGGGGTTAACTACATTTGGTGATTCCTGTGGAGTCTCATTGACTTCAAAAGTTAGAACTGTATTATTGATGTCTTCTCTCTTTCAATGCTTCACGTCAACCAACAAAGGTCCAAATGACCAATGGGGAAAAATCTTTAACAACTTGACTAAGAGATTACGTTGTAAGGCTCAGTGTTCTTTCACTGGCAAAATTAATTGAATTCTTAATTATTTTTTGTAATATTGAGCAGTAACGTGGGGTCTACCAAGTAGGTACTGACAACTTAAAGGTCAGTAGAAGAGTGATTATCTGTCTAAAAGAAACCTGGATACCGCCACAGGGGGTGAACATGTCCACTGTAAACTGTCCCCCACCTGTGATCCTGCTAAGTCAGTATGTGAAGGTCAGTTGGAGGTTTGAAACCATTATTTTAACGTTATATAATGCCTCATTCCACTGATGTGGTTTACAAATTCTGAACCTTGCCTGCTTTGGCTATGCAGATGATGACTATCCTGCATTCTCCACTCATCTGCATGGTGCACATGCTACTCAAATCATTCATCTGCAAGGCATCATTTTCCTGTGCATTTGTCTGTGGTCCTGCATGTCACACATTCCTCAGCAGTTAACTCTCTCTGGTAATATGAGCAGTGTGTGCTTGTGCATAACATGTAAAATGCTTTGCTGAGCTGGCTGTGGTGGCATCACGGTACAACACACATACATGTTCTGGCTTTCTGGTGTATCACTGTACAAGGGGTCATTCATCTGATTTAGCTCTTATCCTTTTTAGGCTGTGTCTGCAAGTTCAGTGCCTTGTAATTCTTTGTGGTTCGGGATTCTGCAGTCAGTCACTGTTCCTTTCTTAGGTGGACTGTGATTTCCAATTCCATCGAATTGTTGCGATCTTTTCTCTTTACCCTTTGTCAAGAATCGCCTCATTTTGGTTAGGAATCATCCAGATGTCATCTCAGAACATTCACCTGCTGCAGGATTTTTATACAGATTTGGGCCTCATGTACAAAACTATTTTGTGTTCACAAAGATGCAGGGTTTATGACCACAAAAGAGAATTATGATTTGAACAAAACATTACACTTGGGTCAGAAAGGAATTACTGACTTGTAAAATGAGTTTTGCGATCCGTCACCACACAAAATTGGAAACTATAAATGCTTTATGACAGCAATTGTTGTTGCAAACATTTGATCAGGTGCGGACATCTCAAAGGGGTGATATCTGGTTTGCAAAGCTGTTGTAACACAGCTTAAACTTTGGGAATTGTGATGGGCAGCCTTATGCGTAGGTGGCAAGCAGACAGTAAGCCAACGGACCCCCAACTGCTCCCTCGCAGCATGCTCCTGAATGGGATTTTTTTTTTTTAAAGCGGCACTTGCTCCTTTAAAGGGCATGGGCTGCTTAAAAAATAATCCCTTTTGGGAAATCAAATGCAAAGATGGATGGTTTACTGTCATTTGCAGGCATTCACAGTGGGTAACAATCTCTGATATGCCTAATTAATATTCATAAGGCTGGATGTTTCGGTTATTCCTGCAAATTTACAAAGTAGCCAGTGTGCAAATTGCACATGTTGGTTTGTTAATAGCCTTTGCTCATTGTTCCTTCAGCTGTTGTGCCTTGTTTGAAATGTATATAGAGATATTTGTTATTTTTGGGGGGGAATATTAACTACTGTAGAGTGTAGCGCTGTGGCTGTACTATCTTACTATTTTGAAGATGTCATTTGATTTTTGTGCAATACTGATCGTAGCATGTGCAATAGCAATTTGGAGTCTGTTTTTGCGTATTGCACATGTATGTTTGGCTATAACCTTAGTACAAGTCATAGTTGTGCCATTTCATTTTAGTAATGCAGTGTGGCTCCATGTTATGTTTCCACATCACTCATCCTAAAAGCAGGAGAACCGAACACATGATAACCTGCTGATGGCAACCATGAGACATAAATAAATGAATAAATAATTCACTAGGCAGGGGTGAGAGAAAATAAAGAATTAGCATGCTACAATGTCAACTTCTTCCTGGAAAGTTTTAGGGTAATTCATCAAGCGGGGACTGAGAAAATGAGGGGAGAGAGTCCCAAAACTCGTTTTCCCTATATAATTTTCCATGGGAAAATTGACCAGCGATACCACAATAACTGTTGAACGGAAATACGCCAGATTTGTCAGAAAGCTAGATCTTAGTTCAGGAAGAGCATCTATTTCCCCTGGGACACTGCTGTTTCCTGCCCAGGAGAGTGCGGGCATACCCTGCTCGCACTCTCCTGGGAAGGAAACACAACTTTGCTTCAGCCTAGGCAGGAGCACAGAAAAAGTGTGCTCCCTCCCGAGTGGGAGCAAAAAAGTAGAGCTGGCTTCTGCCAGCACCACAATGAGTGCTGGCATAGGAGCTGGATGGGGCCTTGGGTCTCCTGTGCCCAATGCCCTCACTGGTGCCCACCCCCCCTTCTGAGCACAGCCTTTGGCTGTGCTCTGCAGGGGCTGGGGCATTTACAGAGAGTTGAGCATAAGGCCTGGCCTGTAACCAACCCCATGCCACACACATCAATTGACATCTTACGTTTTGTTAAAAAAATACATAGAAATTCATTGAAATAAATAAAGGTTAAATGATATCGACGGGGTACTCCTTCAAGAGGAATTTGGTTGCGGCTTGGCTGTATACATTTCCGTAGGGAATTAAGAGATATAAATAATTATCTTGGATAAATTAGTTATTAGGAATGGTAGGAAAATGTAGCTTGGATCCTACCTTTGCCCAGTAGAATTATCATTAAATTTGTAGACAGCTCTACAATTACATTTGACCGAAATTTTTCGACACTATAATGGTTTCACTTCGTAATATAAATATCGTATATGTGATATCTCCTATACACGCTTTTATAATCTATGTTCTTTACCATTACAAGATGGCCGCCATTATGAAACGGACGTGACGTTCGTAGATGAAATGCCTTTTTTGACGTCATGCAGGCGTTTGGTCTCCTGAGGTTCCCGGGGCTATTTAAACCTGACGCGGGCTTGAATTAGGTTTCTTGCTGGTTTATTTGTTGACACGCGCTACTGAATACACGCCAGCAGTCACAGCCTTATCGAGGTAAGTTACTTGCAGTGTGATCGTGGGGCCCCTATTGTGCTGTATTATTAATTTAAATTTGTCGGTGTGCTTGACCACTGCTTAGATGGGTGATTTATACACATTATATCATTGTTTGGGTCACCTTATTCTGATCACCCGTGTGATTGACTTTTCTGATTGCCGCTTGCTCTGCACTTGCTGGTTAGAGAGACCTTGCTTCCTAACTTCTTTAAATTTGGAACGGTCTTCCCTTGATTGTGTCCCTTAGTGCCTCCAATTTTGTCCCTGCGCACTGGGCGCTAAGTGGGTCATACTCATACAACATTGAAGGATGGATAGTTGGGAATTTCGGGATTTTACAACATTTTGAATATATAGTAACCTAGAGTATGATTTAATGATAGCTCTGCCCCATTGTTTTTATAATGTGCCATAATTCGGCTTTCATGATTACCGTTTTTACGGGGGGTGTTTCCTGTGGCCCTATATCTGATTGGGATTAATGGTAAATCTCAAAATCTCATCTTTTGATCACAGGTTCTCATTCTTCCTGCCTTATTGGGGTGTTTTGCTTATTATGTTTGCAATTGGACGTCTGCTTGGTTTAGAAGTATTATAGACAAGATGATATACACCGGTCTCTGGTGAGTACGATTCTTTATGAGCATTACTAGTCGCTTGGAATAATGCAGCGCTTGTGCCCTGTGAAGTGAACCCGAGTCCCTAGTGACTGGCATACTTGATCATTTTGTTGGTGTAATGCTTATTATTAGCCTGTTGAACATTTCCCTTATTAGGGGGCTTTATTTACTTGCCTAGTGGAACGTTGGGTTGACTGATATGTAAGGCATTTACCTCATATTAGGATGTTTAGAGTATGTGAATCTGTATATACTTTGTCTCTCTTAAATTGGAGCTGATGTGAAAGTTTTCTTTTTGTTATGCTTTTAGGGCAAGGTTACGTTTGTTTCCTCTTATTTTGATACATTCTCCTTTTTTAATTTCAGACTACCTTGGATAGGTCCTATACCTCACCTGCAAATTACACATAGTGATAGAGCGTGATATTACCAAAGTGGGACTCTCTGTCTCTATCAATTGAGTGACCGTTATCGTGACTTTGACGGCGCCATTATTTGCCATCATGTAAGTGTGCAGCAGAATAGGACCCACCATTCTAATTTGGTTCAATCTTAGTTGATGTCATTTTCGTGAAACTATTTTCGATCTCTTGATTTCTATATTTTATATCGTAGATCTCATTGGATGGGGAAGCATTTCCCCAAGGGGATTCCTCTAATCAAAATAGTACGTCTTGGAGATAGCTTGACTCCACCTATTCTAATTGGTGGGTATATTACTGACACTTTTTTCTGTACCAGCTCTCCTTCAGACGCTCAACATTTGCTTGTTGCTCTCTTTGACGCCCCATTAATACGGGGTTATGATTGTTTGAGATGTGGAATTCACATACCTTCCATATACTCCCCTTTCTGCCTTTAACTTATGTGCCTTGTCATTTTACCTTGATATGTATCTTGTAAAGTTGATGTCAATATGACATGTTCTTCTACTCATAAAATCTTTCTCTCTCCTACCTTTATATTTTTCTAGTAGCTTGGTTCTTCTTTTCTTGTTACCTCCAGTTCCCTAGCCCTAATCGGGCATATAAATATTAGGATATCGGAAGAAATTAAATAGACTGGAAATAATTCTGGTCAATTTTGGTGCCGGCTGGTACCTTTTTGAGTAAGTTATTCTTTTTTGATAATCACTTGGTGTTATGTATGGCCTGCGTAATGTAAATAGGAGTTTTTATATTTCTCTGTCAGTCTGTTGGTTTGTCCTTTGCTCAGTACATGGACTTTTGTGTAAAAATACTATTTTATATTTGTTGTAAGTCATGTTTTTATATCTGTACTTTGTATTTGTTTATGTTTAACAGCCCTGAAGAAGTCCTGCAAGGGAACAAAACGCGTCGGCTGTTCTGTGTGTTAAACGCCGTGCGTCATCAACGTGAAATGAAAGTGAAACAATAAAAGAGAAAAAGAAAAATAAGAACAAATTTAAGAGCTTTCTTTGATGAACTTTGACGTATAAAATTTGTCCTTTACTTTTTGACATAAGATGTTCTTAAGTGGTACACCTGTGCTTTGGTTTTAATTGTCTAAGTTCCTTTAGGAACAAGTACTGTGATGGTGGGTACTATTCAGTGTGCACACTAAGCCCATTGAGTATAGATGGGATATTACGTTAGGAGTGTTAAAACAGGTTAGGTGCTGTAAGTAGAAGGTTCCACTGTCAGGTTTTTTTCTAAAGGTTTAAGTGACGTTATAGATAGGAATTGTATTTTAATGTTACTTTACATTAAAAATATTTGTAGATATTCACTGATAAAAATGCAAATCAAAGGGATGTTACAGTTAAGTGAAAATTTCAGTTAAAACATACTTTTTTCACAGAATAAAGTCACTGAAGTTCATTAGTCATATCTATCTCAAGTAAATATAGTCATGCCCTAAAGTAACTATAACTAGCGTCAATGCCATGAACTGTTAATTACCTCACACATTACATCACTCATAATATATTCTATGACATCATTGATAAACTCACTGCAACATCTGAAATTGCATTATTGATGGCAACACTGTGCATGGGGGGTATGAGTGAAAAGTATGTTTCTGTGGGGAATCCTGGGCTTACCAGTGAAATCTGCATCTCAAGCGATGTTGAGTGGCCAGAGGTTTGATGATTTGGGGATGACAGATTCGTAATGTGCACAAGAAGGTTTGGCATTTTTAAGTATAGGAATCAGGAGATGTCAGAGAGAGAGCTGTATGATAACATTAATTGAAGTGGGAAGCGTTGGGAGTATGACTGGGAGTGGGACTGCTAAGAATACGTTTATAGTTGTAACACTGGTGATTTCGAAAGGGAAATAGTCAATGGAGTCTGAGAGTGAAAGGGGGGCTGAGTGAGTGAGGTACAAGGTGGAAAGAGAGGGTCGCCTATATTGTGAAAAAGTTACTGGGATAGAGGGAGTTATTTACTCTTGAAAGTTTGCAGATTCAGCAGTGTTTAGTACGGGTTAAGCTAGCAGAAAGCTAGCTTGTAATTATCTAGGTTTTATTGCTTTTTAATTTTGTCACTTGCAGAGGAGCTTCCCAATTTTCGTCTTCAAAGAAAAGGGAGAGATCCAAGGCTGACAAAAATAAATGGCTGGAGTCAAGATATGAAGGGAATAATGGTTGTTGAAAACTGTTCTTAGAAATTCATTAAAGTAATTGAGTGAAGCAGAGGTTCACGGTTGTTATGTAGTTGGTTAGGAAACAGGGATAAGTCTCTAGTAGAATATTTTATGTTTGTAACTGTTATATATTTTGTTTAGCGGGGGAGGGGTGTGATTGTCATGTGTTGAATCACATGGTCTGATATGGAGGATTGTATGGCTTGTGGTTTGAGCATGAGAGTTTAGAAATGGGAATGTGAGTAATTGCCTTATCTTTGCATTCTGTGTGTTATCGATGGGCAAGGGGATCACTCTTGCACCTTAGACTTTACTGGGAGGCTATTAAGATAGGTGCTGTTAGAAATGGGATATCTGGTTGGCTGAGGCTCGCGCCAAAGCCAGACAGAAACCACCACTCTAGTCAGGTTAAGGGGGAACACACACTGTTGATAACCCCTGCTCACCCGCTTGGTAGCTTGGCATGAGCAGACAGGCTTATCCCCAAGGCAATGTGTAAGTATTTGCACTAACACTCACAGTAACACATTGAAGCACCACAAATGGACACCACACAGGTTGTTATAAAAATATCACTATCTTTATATAGCTTAGATCAGATCGTCAGCAAAGGTACACATACATATAAATAAGACGTTTCTCAGTCCTTAAAAATAGTTCTTGTTTATGGTTCTCGCAAAAGCTCACTTCAGTATTGTCCCTTTTTAACTCTGGACTCACAGTACATCCTTGTTAAACAGCAGGTTATTATCCTCACAAACATAGAATCGGTAGGTTCTATAGGCCTCCTTGAAAAATGCGACACACATTTCTTATTCTCTTGGCAGGTCGGTGTTGGCTTTAAAAATGCTTTGTGCCCAATGCCTGGTAAGTGTTACAGGCGCGCGCGGCCCCTCGTGGCTTGTGAACTACTGTGACACTTAACCGGCGGACTCCGTGGGCAGGGACAATAACCGAATGCCCCCAACCGCTCACAATTGTACTCACTGACCGGGACAGGGCCCCGGTACCGCAATCCTCAATTATGTCGTCGCGAGCGGTAAACCGAGCAAGACTGAAATTGACAGGTACTGTTCAGCTCGCGGGCTTAAAGCACGGATGCGAGCCTTACCTTGCAATAATGCGGAGTGAATCCAGCAGTCCGGGCAGTTCTTCTCCTCCGGGACGCTCCCCGGCCTCAGGCTCAGCTTCGTTCCCCTCTACGAGCATTGAAGAGCCCTCCAGGCGGGGACCAACCCTAGTGCGGCCCAGCGATGACGCAGCGGGAGTCCCTCTAGGCTAGGACCAATACCAGCACGGCCCCACGATGACGCGGCGGGAATCCTTGCAGGCTGGTACCAATCCCAGCGTGGCCCAACAACGACCTCAGAGGACTCCGGGCGAGCAGCGGGGAAGGGTTCTTGTGTCTTGTGCAGCGGTGATCTTTCTGGGCACAACGCTGTAGTGGAATTAAAAGCACTTCTCCCAGTAGTTGTCCCGGGCCAGCGGCGGTGATTCCAGCCCCCTTTCGCTGACGGCCTCGGGGAGTGCACAAAGACGCAATCTCGAGCGCTAGAATAGTCAATGAAAGGTGCGGCAGTCCTCAACCAGCCCCACTGTGTGCCGATCGCACACCGAGCCCCCAGGATCACGCGGGCAGGCAAATTTCACAGAGTCCAGGCTGTGCACAGTGATACGCACGCAGCTACTTGTAGAATGTTTCTTTGGGAACCTTGGTGTCCCTGCGTTCCCAACAGGAGGCCAGCTCTTCTCAGGCCCTTGGAGACTCTTTTAAGACACAGCACACAGCAAAGTCTTTTCCTCAAGCAGGTGGGGGAAACACAACACACAGCAAAGTCCCCTTTTCTCTTCAGTAGATACAGCAAATTGCAGGTCAGCCCCAGAACACACAGCAAGGGCAGTCTTCCTCAGTCTCTTCAGCTGATCTTCTTGGGCAGAGATTCCTCTTGATTGCAGAAGTAGTCTAATTGCATTGTGGTTTCAGGTATTACTTTTATACCCCAAAAGTCTTTGTTCCTACATGTGTGAGGGGTCCAGGATCCAGTCCCAACCAGTTCTGGGTGCCCTCTTCCAGGGCATGTCTTCTTCCTTTGTGAGGGGAGGCCAGGGCCATCAGACGCACCGCATGAGGTGGAGCCAGCATTGTGGAAGGCAGGCACAGTCCTATTCAGGCCCAGGTGCAACTCCTCCCACCACTCTAAGTGTAGATAGGTCTATTCAGCCTAGGACTGACTCACCCAGCCTCCTGCAGCCGGCCCCAGCCCCTGTCACTCACAAACCAGACAGTCAATACACAAACAGGTAGAGGCACACAGAAAGGTTGAAAAGAAAAATAGCCTATTTTCAAACACGGAATTCAAAAACCATCTTTCCTAAAAGATGCATTATCAAATTCTGAGTTCAGGGATACCAGCCTTCAGCTTCCCATCTTGCTCCTATGGGGAGATATGCAGGTACACATGGGACACAGCATTCCCTATTCTATCCTATGGGCAAGATGGCCGTTCAATAGTGAAAAACGAAATTGGCAGTATTTCACTATCAGGACATGTTACCCACACTAGTACATGTCCTACCTTTCACATACACTGCACCCTGCCCTAGGGTGTACCTTAGGCCTACCATAGGGGTGTCCAATGTGTAAGAAAAGGGAAGGCTCAGGCCTGGCTAGTGTGTACACTGGCCAGGACAACATGGCAGTTAGCAACTGCCCACAGGCACTGCGGTGGCAGGCCTGAGACACCATTTTAGGGCTACTCATGTGGGTGTCACAATCAGTGCTGCAGGCCCACTAGTGGCATTCAAATTACCAGCCCTGGCACACTCAGTGCCCTTTACTAGGGACCTTACAGGTAAAACATATATGCCAATCATGGATAACCAATCATCATATCAATTTACAGAGAGAGCATATGCATTTTAGCACTGATCAGCAGTGGTAAAGTGCCCAGAGTCCTATAGCCAACAACCACAAGTCAGGAAAAATAAAGGGGGAAAAAGGGGGAAAAAGCAAAACGTTTTGGGATAACAGGTGAAATAGCTTATTTTTTGTTTTCTTTTTGCCCATAAAAGCACAACCGTGGTGCGGATGCGCAGTTAAGCCAATGTGGACCTCGGGCTCAGACCGCTGGCACGCTGCTCGATTGGGAGGATTCTTTAACTGCTTCAGCCCAGCGCGGATTACCGCGCTGTGCTGAAGGGTTCTTGCGCGGGGGGGGCCGTGACGGAGCAGTTCCGTCATGCGCACAGCGCGACCGACGCGCATGACGGAACCGCTCCGTCACAAGCATCGAAAGGTTTAAAAGTTTTATCTGGTTTTGACGATTTGAAGGCTACTAATGTGAGTTGTCTGTGTAGTGAAGTGTTTACATTCTGGGTGTTATGGGTGGGCCCCATGGGAACAAGGGGAAGCACTCTTGCACTTTCGGCTTCGCTAGAGACGTCATTCTAGGTAGGGACTCCAGCTTATTTTTTTATTTTGGCTTTTGCCCATAAAACCATGACATGGAGTGGATGCAGTTAAGTCAGTGCGGTCCGCTGGCTACAGACCTCTGGCATGCTGCTTGACTGGGGGGATTGTCTGTGTGGTGAAGTGTTTACATTCTGTGTGTTATTGGCGGGTCCAGGAGGAACAAGGGGAAGCATTCTCGCACTATATGCTTCACTAGAGATGCCTTTGAGGTCCGCGCTATGGCTTATTTTTATTTCTTTTTGCCCATAAAAGCATGACTGTGGCATGGACGTGCACAGCGGCCATGCCACTGGCATGTTAAAGGCGCAACAAAGACAAGCCCTCCTGCGCCCGCCCAGAGCCAGGACTCCTGCACCTCCAATGCAAAATATCATCACCTATTCAGCCAAACAGTCTAAGAATCTGCAGGTTAGTGTGGACCGCAGCTGCACACTCGCTCTTGATCTCATAATCCCCAGCTTTGATTCTAAAACCTGCTATGTCTGCTTTTAGCTTGCACCTCTTTCTTATTAACTGTAGGTCACTAGCCTGCCACAAAATAGAAATCTTTTTCATGATACTGAACAATAGCTCTTATATAATGTTTCTGACGGAAACCTGGCTATGTGAGGACTCTGAAACAGATATAATCCAAGCCTCACCTTTAGGTTATCACATCATCCAGCAAGATCGAGTAAACAAAGGAGGCAGTGGTATAGCCATTATCCTCAAAGACAATCTGAATGGCGTCTTCACCCCCTCCACCCTCCATGACTGAGAAATTCTCTCTTTTGCCTCTCCCTTAACCATACTTTTACCTTCTCTGAAGTTCTACTTTATAGGGCTTCCGATTCTACTTCTCATTTTCTAAACACACTCTCAGAGGCAGACGCTGACTTAACCTTAAACAAAACCAACTTCACACTGTGTGGAGATTTCATCATTCACACCAAGGACAGCAGTAGGGGATGCCAATTATCTTCTCCAAGACCATACTTTTTTACAACTTTAACAAAAGGTCAAGGGCCCCACCCACGAAAAAGGACATTCCATTGATTTGGTTTTTAGCAATACGCCCAACCTCCAGGTTCAGCAGCTCATCCCTGTTCTCTGGTCGGATCATTACTTGATTCCTATCATCCTCCACCCCCTTTCCTTGCCCCTCCACAGCCATAGACAAAGAACTGCTGCTGGTTTAAATTAGAAAAAGAACTTTGGACTACCAATCTTAGAAAAAATCAGCCTGACCTGGGTATCTTATCTCTGGGGCTAATATTAGGTTTCTTAACTGGATCAAAAATTCACTAGACACAATCCTTCCTGTAAAGACTCACAAGGGCTCACAGAAATCAAAACAGTCACCATAGTTTTCCCCCAACCGGTTAATGAGGAAGTGGAAGAGGCACTACGACGAAGCAAGTAGGCTAGAATACTGAGAAGCAATCAGGATCTACCACTGCAAGATCAAAACCGCCCAAGCAATCTACTATTCTATTAAAATTGAGAATACATCTAACCCACCTAGGGAAATATTCTCAATTCTTAAATCATTAGTGGAGGTGAGATCCGACCACACACCCCTAGAACCCTCAATCGCCCGCTGCAATGAGTTAGTCTCTTTCTTCTCTTAAAACATCTTAGACAACTATTCGTCATTTCCAGGCAACGTAAAGGTAGATTCTCCCCCACTAACTTGTCAAAACCCAGGCCTTTTGGCCTTCCCCCATATCACCCACAATTAACTTTTGACACTATTTAGCCAAGTGAAGTCAGGATCTCCACTTGATCCTGCGCCCTTCATATCCTAGCACAAGGTCCAGACATTATTTTTCAAGTCCTATTGGAACTATTGAACCTGTCACCTTCCTCTGGCATAGTTCCCAGCAATGGAAACACGCAGTGGTAAAACCCCTGCTGAAAAAATCTAATCTTGAGCCCTTGTGTCTGGGAAATTACAGGCCCATTTCCTTGTTGCCAGGTATGTCCAAACCTCTAGAGAAACATGTTAGTCAACATCTCTAAATCTTTCTGGAATCGAATAATCTTCTCCACTACACAAGCTTTAGACCACAACACAGTACTGAGATTTCACTGCTAGCCTTAACTGAAGACCTCAGACAACTTCTTGAGCAGGGTGGCTCAGCGGGGAATGTTGTCCTGGACCTTTGCATGGCCTTCGGCACAGTCAACCATGTAACACATGTCAAAAGACTTGCGGAGGTTGGGATTGGTAACTATGCACTGAATTGGTTCAAGCCCTTCCTCAAAGGCAGAACCTTCCAGGTGTGGGACCAACCATGTCTTTCTGACACCTTGTCCCTGAAATGTGGAGAACCTCAAGACTCCACATTAAGTGCCACTCTTTTTAATCTTTACTTGCGCCCCTTAGCAAAGCTCGTCCAGTCTTTTGGCTTGACTATAGTATCGTATGCAGATGATACACAGAGAATACACAATTAGTTGTATATATTGCTACAAAACAAGGCTGTAACTGCAAATAGATGGCCAGCTGCTCCCTCAACCTTAACAGGGACAAAATGGAGCTTATGCTGTTAGGAAACAACAAAGCCAAGAGGGAGATTCTCTCCAGCTGGAATGTGTAGGAGCCACTCCAAGCTGGAAAACAAAATAAAAGTATGGGTATCTGGTTAGACAACATGCTCAAAATGGTAGTACAGGCAAACACACTAGCTACAAAATGTTTCAGTATTCTTAGACTTCTAAGGAAAGTGTTAGATCTTCTGCCCCCTCTGGCACAGAGACTCACCATCCAGGCCCTGATTATCTCTTGGCTCACTATATTTAGGATCATCATGCTATATTAAGAAAAGGCCACACACCTTTCAAAATGACACTGCCCATTTCCTCCTCAAAATCCCAAGGCACCTGTCAACAAGGAGGGCCTTGGTGTACCTTCATTGGTTATCCATATAGAAACTGCTCCAATTTCAATCTCTGTGCATCACCCACGGAGCCTTTTACAGGAAGGGACATCAAATTATTTGTGTCCTTATCAAACCATATAATCCTGGCAGATCTCTAAATTTCACAACCTCCTCTCTTGCAAAGACACCCAGAATATGTAGATTAAGTTGGGATAGTTGTTCCTTCAAACATCTAGCACCTAGATTGTGGAACCCCCTGCCACTTGAAGTGTCAGTTGGATTCTGAGCTTAATTTCAGGAGAGCTCTTCAGACATGGCTATGTGTCTTATAATCTTTCCCTGCTCTTAGTAGGGCTGGCCTTTTGACCTGCTGGTTTAGCCCAGCGCTGGTGTAAATACTATGTCATTAAACACCATGATATATGCAGGCCCGACCACGGCAATACCAATAAATGCAATGTTGATACACTCCAAAATCCATGCATGCATATCAATGTCAATATCAGTAAACACAATATCAATGCACGCTATGACAATTGTATGCACAATACTGAGGATGTTGGTAAAAATTATATCAGTGATGCCACGTTAATTGTACACATTTTAACACACTCATATCATTGCTGTCAGTTTCACCCAAGGTGACATCCCCAGGCCCGGTGACCCAAACATGAACCTATCAATTGACAAGTCACAGGTGGGGTCAGACTTAGCTCAAAGGCAAACTCGCACCCAGGTAAAAGCTTCATCTTCCCCACAGATAGGCACTTACACCACAAACAGGTATTAGGAAGTTGGCCCTAATAAAACACTTTAGCCAAAGGCACACATTCTCAGAATAACACAAAGATAGATGTCACATGCAGTTAGGAGTACTCCACCAACCAGGATACAGCATACACACCACACACATAGGGATCACACACTCCCCAAACCGGACATCTGGACACACACACATACTGACCCAGGCTAGCTCTCCCCGAATTTGAGAGTCACCTGTGTCATCTTTTCCAATGGTTGTACCTGTTGTTTTTGACTAGGCCAAGAATGCCATATCGGTTTGTTGTACCTCACGAACAGTATAAATTGACTGCAAAAACTTCTGTGTAATGATAGACTTTCTTTAGATGTTACTCTGTTCATTCTCTCCTGGCCACTGCCTTTACTTAAACCAACTTGTTCCTGTTTTTCCAAACGCTTCTTGTCTTTTCATTTTTTAAGGTAAATGTATATCCAAGCAACACTTGGAAGCCTCCGGGTAGCCAGGCACTAGACAAATTGACTAGATTAGATTAGACTGTGCCTGAGACTCAGTGTTCCCAGGTGAATGGTTGCAAAGAAATTCAATAAAGAGGACAAATCACCTAGATTGATTTTTGAGGAAATATACGGTCTAGTATGGTGACAACGTCAATGACAGGATCACTGATGCCTTGATGATCACTATGTAGGGCGTAAATGCCTATGGCAGTGTTAGAGTAGATATCATTGTAGATGGAGAAGTATTAATTATGGGAAGGTCTCTGCTGACACCCAAAATGGAAGGTGAAATTCTAAGGAGTTCATTTACAGTATGACCTGAAGCCTGCCAGCCCTCCAGGTTGGTAAGATTCTAACCTCTGCCAATATGCTGGAGGACAGCATGCTACATTTCGAGATCCCCATATGCCTGGTGGGGATCTCTGTGCCTTCATTTCATCTGCTGGTGCAGTGCATGCACTAATGACATGGATTAATGCCGTACAGGCGCCATGTTTGATTTGCCCACTTGGCATTCATTTTCACTCAATCTTGGCCAAAAGGAAAGGGGTACAACACATCTTATAGGTACTACTTTGAATGTTTTTGGCACATAGCTTCTAGTGGATAACTTAGTTTCTCAATACCCAATTTCATGCAAAAGGCAAAACAGTTCCTTATAGCGAAGGTAGAGAACAGGCCAATTCTGGTCTTTAAATGGGCCTTACAGATTAAATTAGACTCTTAAGAAGGGTCACAATGGATTAGTGCAGCTATTCATGCTGAGATACCCTGAGGCTCAGCTAAGGTTTGCTAAATGCATCACCTAGTGTGTATTCACAAGGGATTATTAGAGTAGTGTTCCATGCAAATGAGGTGAGCACCCATGGACTACCAGCCAGTATTCAGAAAAGTGCCTTTGCCATACCTGTCTGCAATTCTAAATTTGAGTCCTAATTTCTGTGGTGCTGCAAGCATGAAAAAGTGCATGCAACACCCCCATTTTTACAGAGGACATTGCAAAAGGAAACAAAAACAAAACAAATATTTTAGCTCTGAAACATCAACCAAATAAAAATGTATTGTGTTGGGCACAATGAAACTCTTTGGTCTCGAGGAGAGCTGAGAAGAGCATATTGGTCTGAAGGCTGCTGCTTTCAATGGTATGGCCCCCATCTGGAATGTTTTGGCAGATTTTCATTGCACCTTGCTATATCACCTCAAATCTGGAAAGCTATTCCAAACACCACTGTTGAGAAAGGTGTGCCCAGAGAATAAGACCACATGTATTCCTCATCCAACCTATAACTCAGTAATCTCATGCTCAGTAAAAATGTACTTCTGTAAAACACGCAGTCTTCTGAAAATAGCTTAAAAACTACAGCACTCACAACACTCTGTGCCATAACATAATGCACAGTTAATACACTAAATAAGCATTTATTTGAAAAAGTATTATTAATTTCTGTAAAATCAAACATCAACATCCAATGTTCCAATTTGGAGAATACAATAAATTGAATGTTTTCTTAGCAGTTGAAACATATTATGCTTTCTTCTTTTCTGTAATTGACAATGTCTTTGTAATATACAATGTATAAGGAAAACTGAGGCATGTTCTATTTTCAGTCCATGGAGAGAAACACAGACTTTGGAACCTCCCAGGGGACACTTTGGAAATCTCTGCTGCAGATACTACAGTCATTGACAGATGCATCCCTCTAAGCTGACTGTGCATATACTGCAGTTGAACTCCAATGCCGTAAAAGGGAGATGATTTATGTGGCTACATGTGGCGAGCATATTCAGCTCATCTTATCAATCAATCTCTGTTGGGAAGAACTCATCAACCAGAGCAACAAAGCCACAATGAAAGACCAGTCGGCTCAAGATACGCCCACCACCAACTCATCAGAAACACGAGGAAAAAAGCGATTGAAGACAGAATCTCCACTCATGCACACAACAGCAAAGAACTCTTCAACATCATCAAGGAGTTCACCCAACCCATCAGCGAGTCCACCGACATCCCTCCCTCACAACACCTCTGCGACAAACTCAGCATATTTTTCCACCACAAAATCAAGAGCATCTACGACAACTTCAACGAAGACAACCAACACACTGAACCCTCACCAACCACCCCCGACACCCTGAAGCCAGCGATCGACAACTGGACAACCCTCACCACCGAAGACACACTGAAGACGATGAAGTTAATCCACTCCGGGGCCCCCATCGAACCCCTGCACTCAGCACATTTTCAACAGAGCCACCGACACCATCGCACCCATGCTCTGCCACACTATCAACTGCTCCCTGGCAACCGCCTCGTTCCATGATGACTGGAAACACGCTGAGATCAACCCCTTCCTGGAGAAACCCTCGGCCGAGCCCACCGACCTCATAAACTACAGACCTATCTCCCTGCTCCCGTTCCCAGCGAAAGTCATCAAGAAAGCCATCAACAGCCAACTTGCCACATTCATCGAAGAGCACAACATCCTCGACTCCTCCCAATCTGGCTTCAGAAAAAACCACAGTACGGAAACCGCCCTCCCCGCCACAACAGATGACATCCGTACCTTACTGGACAAAGGAGAAACAGCAGCCCTCATCCTCCTCGACCTCTCAGCGGAGTTCGACTCAGTCTCTCACCGCACCCTAATACGCAGACTCCATGACGCTGGGATCCAAAACAAGGCCCCTGACTGGATCCGCTCCTTCCTCTCTGGCAGAACGCAGCGAGTCAGACTCCCCCCTTTCCTCTCGGACCCTACACCTACCACCTGCGGAGTCCTCCAGGGGCCTTCCCTCAACCCTACACTCTTCAACGTCTACATGGCTCCGCTCTCCCCTATAGTTAGAACCTACGGACTCAACATTGTGTCATACGCAGACGACACCCAGCTCATCCTCAGCCTATCCAACTAACCCAACACCGCCAGACACAACTTTCGAGAAGGCATGGAAGCCGTCACCAAATGGATGAAAAACAGCTGCCTACAACTAAACACCAACAAAACGGAAGTACTCATCATGGGCCCAAACCCAGATGCCTGGAACAACACCTGGTGGCCCCCTGCCCTAAGAAAGCCCGCCCACCCCCATGGACCACGCACGCAACCTGGGAATCATCCTGGACTCAGAGCTCAAAATGGACCGCCAGATCAACTCCGTCTCGTCCTCCTGCTTCCACACCCTCCGCTTCCTACGTAAGACCTTCAAATGAATACCCCTCGAACACAGAAAGACCGTCAATCACGCCCTGGTCACCAGTAGGCTCGACTACAGCAACACACTCTATGCTGGAATACACAAAAACCTCACCCGCAAGCTACAGAACATCTAAAACGCTGCCGCAAGACTGGTCCTCAACCTGCCAGGACACTGCCACATCTCTCAGCACCTGCGCACACTCCACTGGCTCCCCATCGAAGCTAGAGTCACCTTCAAGATGCTAACCCACGCTCACAAGGCCCTCCACGACACCGGACCAGCATACCTGAATAGCCGACTCAAATTCCACGTACCCCAAAGGACCTTACGATCAGCCCAGCTCTTCTACGCCATGGTCCCCCGCACCAGAAAGACCAGATCGTGAGGCTGCTCCTTCTCCTTCCGCGCGGCCAGAGCCTGGAATGACCTTCCGCTCCACCTCAAACAGATAACATCGCTCCCTATCTTCGCAAGAAATCTCAAAACCTGGCTCTTCGACAGACCCCCTCCTTGATGGACTGGAACCAGCGAACCACCCCCCACACCCTCAGCGCCTTGGGACCCTTACGGGTGAGTAGTCGCGCTTAACAAACACCTGATTTGATTTGAAGAAACAAGAAAATTGAAATTTACTCCAAAATAGTTTTCTCTAAAAGATTTCCCTCAAAGCAGGCAGCTCATAAAACAGTTCTCAAGAGGGAATACACAAGATTAAACCAACAAGAATCGTATGAGAACGTGGGCCAGATTATAAGCATCCCATGATCATCATCTACATCCACACCAGCAGCCATATCTCGCCACCATGCAAGTTTTCAGAGATGACGGACACTGAACTCTGCCAAGACTCACCTTGTTGGAATTGCATGAACGAAGCCACTGACGGAAGAAGATTGCGCCGACTGATTGCTTTGGAATGAGATATCAATCAAAAACATTGTACATATTCTCCTAGAAAGCAAATGGTTTTCTAAGAGCAGAAAGTACCCCTAGAAAATTAATTAGCACTAACTCAGTCTGAAGATCACCACAGTACTGTATCATTCCTTCTGGGAGAGACAACTTCCCGAAAATACTCAGAAAGTCATTGCCTTCCTCAAATCAGCCAGGAAAATCAGAACAAAAAAAAAAGAAATCGCTGAGATGGTGACTACCTTAAGGAATTGCAGGAGGGTATAAAACGCACAGATCAAAACCACCTGCAGAGCAGCCCAACATGAAATCTTTTCGATCGTGGATATAACACCAAGCCCTGCATAAACATTTGCTAAAAGGGTGCCCACCCCTCTTCCTTCCTACCCCCCCTCACACCGGCTGCTCACCTTCACTTTGGGACTGTGATTAAATCCAACAAGCTCTGAACCACAGTGACATGACTGATAAGCAGATCATATTAAGAAAAACGATGGGTGGCCACAGACAAAGATATGAGCCAGATCTAAAATTCTTGCAAGTCAAGTGGTGGGTCCCTCTTGCCATAGCCTAAACCGCGCACTCCCTCAAATTGTCCATGTCCAGGGCGCCTGGACAGTGTTTTCCCCCGACAGTCTCACATTCTCACCCTGTCTTCATCTAGCGGTGGTCAAGTAAATATGGGGCATATTATCAAGCCCATTATCGCCGTTTTAGCGGCAGTTTTCTGCTGCTAAAGCGGCGATAATTTTATCGCCTGGCTTGTTAATATGCCCCCTAGTTTTTATTTTTTGTCCGCAAAGGACTAAATAACCGAATGTCAAATAAAGTATTTACAAAAGTATTGTCCGCTACTGTGAGAAGCTTATTTTTATTTTTAGGGCAGCGTGTGTGTGTGTGTGTGTGTGTCGAACTTCGCAAATGTCATATTATTTTCTTAAATTCACTATTTTCCATCTAGCGCCTGAAATAGACAAGTGAGAGTAGAGAAAACATGTGCTGGATTCAATTTTCTTCATACGTCACCGATAGACAAGCGTTGGAAGTTGTTTCCGAGCAGGCACATGTTTTCTCTTGTGCAACACTGCATTTCACATGCATCGTTCTCCGTGTGGCGCATCATAGTAAATTCCACAGCCTGTTATTGCATTGTTTTAGCACCAGCTGCTCAGAGCACGGACTTGTCATCAGCTGCTTGCCTTTAATCAGTGCACACATGTTTTTAATTCCTGTCTTCATATGGCAAAACCTTTTCTGTATTAGCTTACACAGAGACCAAAAATACATTCTCGCTAGCTGTCCGCATTGCATCACCAGTTTATTTTTAGAAATGTTCAATACTAAAGATATTTTGATCTCTGAGATTTACAGTTTTGTAAGATGTATTTTAGCACAATGAAAATCATATTTGTCAAGGGGTTTTCCTGCCAATCGATGTACTGCACTTAGATTTTTTTGGGGGTAATTTCAGACTGAACACAGTGACGCCACTTGCAATCCAATCCATCATAAAAGATGTTTAGAGCTAAATGTGTGAGCACTTATGCAAATACAAGGCCGCGTGCAACAAATTATTTAGCAATGGCAAACAGGCGTTCCTAGTTTTGAGACGTTCAGCCTTGAAGGCTATTGTATTATTACAGACCAAACTTTTAGAGAAACTTCGCTAATGCATATCGTGCTAAAATAGTTGTTATTATAGGTACATATGTGAAGTAGGAAGACAACTCAGGTAAGTGAGTAATTCTTTATTTAGTAATCAAGTACTGGCACCCTCAGCTTGCTGGATATCAAACTCTGGTGAAGGCAGCCTGTCAACATTCCAGAGCTGCCTTCACGGCAACATTCCGAGACATACCATTTTAGCATAATGAGGGAGGGGGGTGCGGAACATACCAAGTGGTAACTTACAACACATCTTCCCCCTATAACTGCCATGGGAACAAAAAGTAACTGGGAGGATCCTGCTGGTGGTAGGGATGGCCCAGCGCAAGCCAGGCAGAGCCCCTACCCTTCATACCATTCTAAAATCCTGGTGCCAACTAGGGGGGTTGGTTTGTCTGTGCCCCCTTCCCTCTTGGGTCACCCTTATGCTGGTTCTGAGGTCCTGGTCATCCCTATGCTCCTCTGCTGCTGTCTCTCTCGCACTTGGGGCCACCCAATCCATGCTCCATTTCTTCCCATCTTCCATTATGACCACATTCCTCTTCACCTCTCTTATTTTTCCTGGGGCGTAGTACTTGTCCCCCTTGCCCCCCAGACCCACTGGTTTGCGGATGCAAACATTTTCACCTTTGCTAAAGGACCTCTCCTTCACACCCCATTTGCAGTCATATCTCTCTTTGTACTTTCTTTGCCTAGCTTCAATTTTTCCTTGGTACTCCTCTGGGTTGACCCTCACTGGAACCTTGGGTTTCATCCAATTGGGAGATAACTTGGAACCCGCCTTTCTCCCTCTCAACAGTTCGAAGGGGGTGTGCCCCGTGGAAAGGCTGGGTGTAGTATGGTAGGACCAGAGCATGTCTCTCAGTGCCCCTTCTATGTTTCCCCCAGACTTGTCCGCCAGTTGGATACATTCCTTCAACATCCGGTTAGCTCTCTCCACTTTGCCGTTGGCTTTAGGGCAGTACAATGGGGTGCGTATGTGTTTTATGGACATGTCTCTTAGGAACTCTCTCATTTCTTCCGACACCAGCTGTACGCCATTGTCCGTAATCAACGTGGATGGTATGCCCTCCTTTGAGAACACATCACTCAGGAATTCCACTATGGTTTTGGTGTTGATGTTGTACACAAATTTGTGGGTGACCCAATTAGAGTAATAGTCAATGAGGACGAGAATGTACCATTGCTGTGGCCCTTTAGCTTTGATGGGGCCAGTGATGTCAAATCCGAGTTTATCCCACGGAGACTTGGGAATCTCCACCGGACTGAGCGGGGGTCGCCTTGTACATTTGGACTTGTCGCTTACCCCACACGCATAACACTCCTTGACCTTCTCTTCCATGCTTGAATCCATGGCTGGGAACCAATAATCTGCTCTCATCCTAGCCTTGCACAGACTCCTACCCAAGTGTCCCTCGTGGGTCAGGTCTATGATCTGCTTCCTCAATCCTTCCGGGGGGACTATCCTGCCCGCCTTGAGGAGATACTCTCCAGCTATGGACAGCTCATTTCGCACATTCCAAAAAGGTTGAATGTGCTCGGGTAGATTTCCACATCTGTTTGGCCATCCTTTTACAACCCATTTTTTCACCTCCCGGAGCGTATTGTCCTGTTCCATTTGTTCGTCCCATTGTTCTTTCACTATTGCCGGGAGTTTAATTTCCAGGACACTCGCCTGGCTACTGACTCCTTCCTCCGGACTCTCTACCGGGGCTCTGGATAAGAAGTCCGCTACTTTGTTCTGTTGTCCCGGTAAATACTTTGTTCTGAAGTTGTAGCCCTGCAGTCCTAACACCCACTTGGCTATGCGGGGAGTCATGTTTTCTAAGGCTTTGTTATCAAACAAGTTGACCAACGGTTTATGGTCTGTGCATACTTCAAATGGCAAGCCCCAGACGTAGAAGCTGAAATGTTTTATTGCCCAGAACACCGCCAAGGCCTCCTTCTCAATGGTGGAATAGTTTGCTTCAGCTCCGGACAAGGACCTTGATGCGAAGGCTACCACCTTCTCTGTATCGTCCATCCTCTGCGACAACATGGCCCCCACTCCTTTGCCGCTTGCGTCTGTTGTGATTATCGTGTCCTTGTTTATATCAAAATTGCCTATAAAGGGTGCAGCTACTATGGACTCTTTTATGTTCTCAAAGGCCTGTTCCTGCTCCATCTCCCACTGAAAAGGCATGTTTTTCTTCAAAATCTCCCTGAGGGGATGTGCTAACATAGCAAAGTTCCTGATGAACCTGGCCATGTACTCCGCTAGGCCCAAGAACGACAGTACTTCTTCTTTACTCGATGGAGTGGGAGCCCGTCTTACTGCTTCTACCAAATCTATTTTGGGCTTTATGCCCTCCTCCGAGATGGTGTGCCCTAAGTAGTCCACGGAGGTGACACCCACCCTGCATTTGCTCTCTTTCGTGGTGAAGCCAACTTCCTTTAGTTTAGTTAGTACTTTTCTTGCGTTCTCATTGTGCTCCATGTCGCTCGACCCATAAATCAATATGTCGTCCTGGAAACACATGGACTTTGGGCAATGCCTCAATACATGTTGCATCGCTCTCTGAAACGCTGATGCCGCTGACGCCAGACCAAACGGCATCCTCAAGAATTTGAAATTGCCAAAAGGAGTGGTGAAGGCTGTCAATGGTTGAGACTCTGGATGCAGCCTGATCTGGTGGTAGGCTGATGATAGATCGAGCACACTAAACAACTTTGCCCCCTGCAAGGTGCTCAACATTTCGTGTATCCTTGGTAGCGGATGCCTGTCCACTACTATGTTGGCATTCAACGCCCTCAAGTCCACACATAGTCTGATGCTCTTGCCTCCGTCCTTGCTCGTTATAACAATGGGCGCCAACCACGCTGAGCACTCTATCTCCTGTATAACCCCTTGTACCACCAATTTTTCCAGTTCCATTTTTAAAGGTTCCCTCATCAAAAGAGGAATGGAGCGTGTTTTGTGCACCACAGGTGTTGCTCCTTCCCTGAGCTCTATTTTGTGCATGTAGTTTTTGAGTACCCCCAGATTCTCGTTAAACACTTCTGGAAACTCTTTCACCAGATCCGAGCCTGCTCCTGGAGGATCTATGAGAAGTACCTGCTCCTGATTGTTGGGATCCAGTTTTATCCCGAGTTCCTTCTGGTGTTTCCACCCCAACAGATTAGAGCCCGCCCTGGTTATGTATACTTTCCCCACTGTGTGTCTGTCTTTGAAGGCAATCCTCATTCTCACCATCCCTTCCAGTGGGATGGGCATTCTATTATAACCTGTGGGCGCTATATCAGCAGTCTCTAGGATGATGTTGTGCTTAGCAAACTTCTCATTGAACACCTTCATGTCTACCAGGGTAAACGGGGAGCACGAGTCAGCGTACACTTTGAGCATTTCTCCATCTAAGCTAATCTCGCATGTGGGGTACTGTGTTTTATCTTCCGTACTTTCATCCTCAACTTGGCAAATAAAATTTTTCACCTCCCCCACTTCTTCATCATTGTGTTCTACCATGTGCACCTTCACACTACCCACATTGCACGTTTTAGCAAAGTGACCCTTTCTGTTACATTTCCTACAGACTACATTCCTTGCAGGACACCGCCAATTGTTGGCCAAATGATTATGGTTCCCACATCTGAAACATTTAAAACCTTCCGTCTTATTACTCACGCTCTCCTTTCTCCTGTCCTCCACCCTACATACAGTCTCCTCTTTACTAGTCTCTTTATTCATGACTGTCTCTTTTCTTTCTCCTGACACCTTCATCTCTCTCATACATAGCGCTGTGTGTTCCAACCCTTTGGCTATGCTTATCGCTTCCTCCAGATCTGGATTCCTAGTGAGCAATTCCTCCTGTACCTTCTCCTCATTGGTACATCTCACTAACTGGTCCCTGATAAGGGAATCTGTGAGTGCCCCAAACTCGCATGTAGCGGCCATGCCTCTCAACACAGCTATGTACGAGGATACTTTCTCCTCCTTCCTCTGTGCTCTTTTGAAAAACTTGTGCCTTTCTAACACCACATTGATCTTAACTTTAAAATGTGCCTCTAATTTACGTAAAGTGTAATCATACACGTCAACCCCTTCTTCTTCTTCAGGAACCTCATCGTCCACCAATCTCCCCGTTATATCCTCAAAGATTTTCCTGCCATGGGTTCCTAAATTATGTAAGAGAATGTGTTGCTTCCTTAAGTTTGAGAAGTTCCCACCCCCGATGGCTATCAGGTAGGACTTAAAAATTCCTTCCCATCTTTTCCAGGGGATATCTGGTTCCCCTAACTCATTGAGAAATGGTGGGGGTTGGCTCATACCTGCCCCTGCCATAATTCTAAAGATGTGCACTTATAACTTTTACAGTGCCTGAGTCCTTCCCCCCCCACAGGTGCGGAAGGCTGTGCCCCTTGTGATGCGAAAATAGGACAAAGGGTGCCCCTGACTGTGACAAAGTGGAGCTAATGACTCCTGAATTCTCCTTACTATGCACTCACCCTGCTGATTACCACCACAAAATTCTGTCCAAATACTGAGCTACCACAGTACATTACAAATGTAGTTCGCACTGCAGCCCAACACTGCCTTTGTCCAGTCCCCTTTCTATATCTTTCAGAGGATTTCCCAGAGGCTCCCTTCACGTAGCTACAGAACTTCCTGTCAAGCCGTGAGGTGAACGCTCCTCAGATAGGATCCAGCGTCAAAACAACACTCGTTGCTCCGAGGGAGGAGGGTGGAACCAGCTGTGTACACCTCCGATTGGCAGTCTAGGAGGGGGATAACCTTACGTGCTCTGTGAGAAGTTTTTTTTTTTCCTCCTCACGAAGGATTCCTGACAGGAACTCACCGTCTCCGCGCTTTCCCCGCTCCCCAGCCGAACAGAAACCGCACTGCCAACTCCGCCTCCTCACCGCGTCTCCGCCGTTCCGCAGCGGTGCTGCTATGATGATCGCCTCAGCTGCCTCAGCGCTGCACTCGACGAAGCCTGTGGAAGCCAGGTCTTCCACACTCGATCGACGCCAATGCGCTTCTCCCGCACCACAGCCGAAAAGGAACCGCTGCCGACTCCGCCACCTCACCGCTGCAAAACACCTCAGGCTCGCTCTGGAATCACCGGCACCCAGCGTTATCCTCTGGTCTCCCGCTATACGAAGGCGTCCTTTACACCGTCGGTGCCGCCGCTGCCTGCTGTGAAGTTCTTCGCCCTGTCCACAGCCCTCGCCGCTAACTTCGGCACCCAGCACCACCACGTCCACACTCCGGCCAGCTGTTAAGGCTCTCCACTATGACTGGAAACGCTTCACACTGAGCCCCAGTGTTGCACTTCAGCCGCCAGGAAACACCAAAGTCCCTCAGATCTGCTGCAAATTTGCTCACAGCGGTGTCCACAGATTATACCCCGCTTCTTTTGTGGAACGAAATGGTGGCAGCGAATGGTGAGAACAGCGACTTCACTCGCAGCACTAGAATAGCCTCGCAGTCCCAGCAAGCAGTAACAATTACAGGGGAGAGTGCCTCGCTGTCCCTGCCACAGCCGCTGTCATCCTCGTCGCCAGAATGAAGTAGGAAGACAACTCAGGTAAGTGAGTAATTCTTTATTTAGTAATCAAGTACTGGCACCCTCAGCTTGCTGGATATCAAACTCTGGTGAAGGCAGCCTGTCAACATTCCAGAGCTGCCTTCACGGCAACATTCCGAGACATACCATTTTAGCATAATGAGGGAGGGGGGTGCGGAACATACCAAGTGGTAACTTACAACAATATGATGTTTTTGGGAGCAACAATAGTTGTCCTTATTATTGGTACATATGATGTTTTAGATTTCGCCTGCACAGCTTGGGCTGTGCTTGCGAAATCTCTTGTATTTAAAAAAAAAAAAAGAAATCTTGAAAGGGGCTTAGAACCCACCCATTACTTACCCTACTTCACTTTGCTTACCATTGGCTCTCATTAACAACTGCGATGGGCAATCACTAACTCTATCGGCGCCGGGAGACCCCTTGTGGGTAGCTGTACACCCTACAAATTCAATTACAAATACAAATTGGCTAGCTCCCACATCACTTTATTTACCTTTGGCTGGCTTTCAGGTGGCTCCACATCACTCTCGTTTCTTTGCTGGTCAGTTCCTCCTCCTTGCGCCTCAGTTGTCGTCGTGCCATGGAGCCTGGACCAGGTACTGCTTCTGGCAGCCAGTGTCCTACTGGCTGTATGCTTCTGGAGGTTCTTTTTTTTTTATTACAGACAGCAGACAGAGGGGTTCTCCTTCTTCCATTGTCATCATAGCTTGCTGTCTTTACTTCTCACTTTCACCCATTCCTCTTTGCATACACATTTTCTTACTATCCTCGTTATTTCCCTCCCTTCCTGCACACACTTTCCCTCTAGCTCCTTCTGCACTATTCCAGTTTATCAGGTTTTCCTTGGAGCACTGCTTCTGGTTTCTGCTCAACCATCTCACCTTCTCTTCACCTTGCATTTTTTTCTGCAGTCCATCCTCTCTTTTTCCTCTTTTATTCCTGTACACTTTGAACATTCGCCATCCTTAGTGTTTTCCTTTACTCTTATCAGACACTCTCGCCTGCTCCCCCCTCCCTCCTGTTTTCATATGGCATCTTTCAATCCCTCTTCAACCCATTTTCTTTTTGTACACAACTGTGTCCCCTTATCCTTTCGCTTGCTCCTTTC
The DNA here is from genome assembly GCF_964204655.1 of Triturus cristatus. NCBI lineage: Eukaryota > Metazoa > Chordata > Amphibia > Caudata > Salamandridae > Triturus > Triturus cristatus. Next base: position 439,286,038 of record NC_140590.1, read on the forward strand.
TTTCCTCCCACATCCCTCAAATGAGCTCCAAGGGTGAAGCTCAGCCACACTCACCTCAATGCGGACCATAAAGTCTTGTATTTGTTCTGGTCATTGCACAAGGCAGCTCTTGCTGGTGGCGCATTATTACACACTGACGCCCAGCCAATGGCCCTCACTTCCTTAGCGGATGAAGAGGGGCTTCTGGGTTTAAGCGCAGACGGAGGGAGGATGCCAGTCAGCTATTATTAGGAAGACCACCTATGGAAACCAATTAAGCATGCCACAGGCTTTTTCACTTGAACACAGCACACCCACAAACATGTGTTCCTCACCCCATCTCTTTTTCCATTAGACCCAAACACAAACTCGAGATGGTCATTATGCAAGAGTAAAGTGTATCTAATCAGAGCACAGTGTGAGAGCAGAGTCAGCCACAAGTTAGGCTACATCCTCTGAAAGGCAAGTAGGGCTGGAACAAGGGGAGTTGCTTGTCAGACTACTAGTGTCTGCAGAGGCACTGGACTGTACAATTTGCCTCTTTTTCATCAGGCTGATGGTCACAGGAGCCGAGCAAGTAATCGGATGTGCACCTCCTTCCACTTATGAACAAGCATTGGCAAAGCCAATACCTTTCATCGATGCAAAATCTATTGGCTTTGTCAATTTTTTTTTATACATTGCACAGCAGTTGAGCGGCTGTTCAACATGGCTTAAAGCAGGTGCCTCCAGCCAGTCAATCTTGAGCTAGCAGTAGATCGCAGCTGTGAGTTCATTTTTAAATAGATACAGGGCAACATTTTACTTTTAAAGCTAAGGGAAGGCTGTGTTAATTTTACATGTTAATCATCAGGCTGCAGATAGCAGGGTCTGATAATGAGCAGTGCTCAGTCAGATTTAAGACTCAGGCTGGGGTACAGAGGTCAAGAACTGAAGCACTGAGGTATTTAACTCTTGGATAAAACTACTTGTCAACTCAGTGTTGGAGTGGGAGAACAAAATGATGTTTCTGAATGCTTTCAAATGGGAACAATAAATTAAAATGAAAAGTTAACATAATCATGAAGTTAACTCCTCATTTTATTTTTTTCCCTTTTCAAAGTGTGGCTTTTACAAATAGCAGGCCTCTTGCTCCCAGTGGCACACAATTGATGGACGGAATGCAGACCAAATGAAAACATTCACCCCCAGTCAAGAGATCTGGGTTAAATCCATCATTCTTTTGCTCACCATGCCACCCCAGTTTAGACCTGGCCATATGCAAATCAGTCTTGACCCTGTGCCTAATAGGAACAGTCTTTCTCCCAGATGTCAGCAGACACTGTGCCATATTTATAACTGAAAAATGCAGTCAATTTGTTTTTAAATGGGAGAAATTTAAAGAGAACAAAAATATTTCTGTAAAAACATGAGTTTTAATATTTTTCTCCATTTTCAATTAAGCCAATTAAATCCTAATGTGTTATGAAGCATGTTTCTTGACTTTGAATTCCTGCTATTTAAACAAATGGCTGTATTTTTCTGTTATAAATATGGCACTATATCTACAGGCCATTGGGAGCAAGATGCTTAGGGGTATATTCACAAGAACGTGTGATAACTACCGCAAGAGTAGCTTAACGCAACTCTCAACATCGCAGCCTAATGTGGGAAAATTAGGCCATGCCAACCAAGTATTCACAACATGGCGGTAGCATGCGATAGCCACCAGATAATGCGTCAAATGTCAGCGTGAAAATCACCGCCACGCCACAAAAAATGCGAAACGCGAACGCAAAAAATCATGCAATGAGGCCAATCGCGGTACAAAAATCAGCGAAAAGCAGCCACAGGCCTGCAAATCCTACGCGTCTGGTGGGAAAATGCACTATAAAAGAAAGAAAAAAACCACCAAAACCAATTCAAACTGCGTAGCCCCATGGATGCACCCGGACCGAGTGCAGAGGACAAGCCAAACCCCACAAGCCGCACGGAGGGCCAACCAGGAACCCTGTGTTCGGGGAAGGGCAAGGAGAAGAGGAAGAGGAAGACGGGGTTCAGTCCACAGGAAGACCGGATCATCTTCACGGAGGTGACAGAACACCATCAACAACTGTTCGGCACCTCCACTGAGGCACTGGCAACCCAAACAGAAATATGGCAGGCCATCGTCACCAACGTCAATGCAGTCAGAGTGACGAGGAGGTCAATGGAGGAGGTCAAGAGGTGCTGGCATGAAGTGCACAGCCAAACCAAACAGAAACTCGCCGCCAACAGGAAGGCAGCAACGGCGACAGGAGGTGGGAGTCCTGTGACACACGAGGAGCTGGATGAGCTGGAGGAAATGGTGGCCACAGTCAGCAGTGTGGAGACGGTGGCAGGGTTTGGAGGCCTGGACACAACTCAATACGACCTGACCCAACAGCAACAGGGTGAGTAGCGACCAGGGACTGGTAGGACGGGGGGAGATGGGCACAATGCACAATTATGTGTAGCACACTGCACACCCACAATGATCGTGGAACATGTACCTGATAGCCTTGGCACACTGCAGCACACATAGAAACACAATGTGCACAAGGGGGCCCCCCTCCCTTTCACCAATATCACAACCGACCCATGCACATGTGCTGTGACCCACACTGACTATGCAAGTGACACTGCATGCCCGATGGCATGGCAGCAGCCAAAAAACATGACATGGCCCACAAATCGACATGGAGGTGGCCCAGTACGGATCACATCCGTAAAGGAGCAGTTCACACTCTGACATATCCACGTGCACCCACAACACATGCTGTACAATACACACAGCAGACGAACAATGCACAAGGCCACAAAATCTGTCCGAGAGCACATATGACCGAAATCAAAAACAAATCAGCCCCCGAAAAGCACACAATTCAAAGGCACCCTGCCTCAAAGGGAGAAGGCTACACAAAATCAGAGCTGCAGGGGCAGCTCCCCCACAATGCAACACACACACATAGCAAGCACAGAACATCAGCAATGACGGCAATGTGGCACAAAGTGCAAAAACAACACCACAGTACAGGGCTCACAACAGGTTCCGCACATGCGTAGTAACCGTCCACTCACATCTGGCATTGCCTGACACTGAGTGATGACAATGTACGGGTACTACCATACATCCGTCATGTTGTTGAAAAACACACTGACTGCCATCAAATAGCCAGCTCACCAAAACAGTCACAATGTACATTGGCAAGCAGTCTGAATGTGAACATCTGCAAATCTTCAACATACATGTATAACTCTGTTAACCTGCATCTCCCCTTTACATTGCAGAGGGACAAGCAACACCTCCTGCAGAGCACACCACACTTCCCATCATTGATGATGAAGAGGACAACCTGCACATATGTCAAGACACCCTCCAATGGATAATGGACAGCCTTCGCACCCCATCCCCAGGAGCAGGGCAGGCCAGCTGCCACGAGGTGACCCCACCACCTGCACAGACCACACAGCAGGCAACACACACCACCACAGCTGTCTCCCAGGACCCCCGACCAATACATAGAGTTCCAACAGCGTGTGTGGGGTTGCCAGGTGGAGTTGGCTGAACAGCTGCAGGTGGGTTTCGAGCTTGTGGCAGACAAACTCGATGCCATATGTGGGTGTCTGAGTCCCATCAGGGACCACGTACAGTCCCTATCGGACAGCCCTTGTACGCACCATGCTCCGCCACAGACCATGGCTGACCTCGCTGGGGCCATTAATTGAATACAAGAACTGTGTGGTCAGACAGGCACCAGCGATGACAGCACAGAGTTGGCACAGATGAGGAGGTCAATGGAGACCATGGAGCAGATGCTGGCTGGAAGTATGGCTGTCACGGCTGGACACCAGTGAGTAGTAGCTGGGAACTTCAATGCCCTGCAGTTCATCATCTTGCCATTGCTGCCACTGAGCCTGTCCCAGATGACTGAAGTGGGAACATCGACACACACAGCTCCGACACCTGACGTGTCAGAGGCACACAGTGATGCAGCCCCATCACCTTCGCAGTCTGATGTGTCAGTGGCACACAGTGATTCAGCCATCCCCCGCCACACACACCAGACACACCGGACACAGAACCCGTATCAGGGGAGTAAGATGGGGATGGTAATTACTGTGTGAGGAAGGAGGCAGTAGCATCCATCACCGCCAAATGGCCTGTCCCTGCCTGGTTCTACCATATGCATCATGCCCTGGGACAATACCTCCCACTGACCCCCGGAACATTCTGCGACATTCACCTGGACACTGATACAGACTGCCATATCTTCACTGCTGGACAATTACACAGCAATCCTGCTGCGGATGACACTTACCCTCTTCCTAATCACTTTTCAATCCCCAAAGGACACTGGTTGGCCCACCACTGGGCTTCCATGTAATGTGGGCTTGGATGGCCTTTACAGCTCCAGCTCCGTCAATCACCTGAATGTGAATAAAACATTTTAAATCACACAGATGTGTCATGACTATGTTCACTCGCGTATGGAGGTATGGCTATGGCTGGATGTAGGGACAATGATTGCACATGAAAGTACACCCTGGTAACTGACATCTATGCGCATATGTATCCCTGAGACACATGGCCAATTGGATGACTGTGAAGGTGAGTACTAGCTGTGTCCCCATTGCACATCAACAGCAATCTCACAATCCCCCAATGTAGGCACACGTCCATGTATTGAATAGGGCTGTGTGTAGGAATGACCAAATCGGTAGCAGGCCAGGAGTGGTGTCCTACATCACATGTGACAACAGAACTTCACGTCGCATACCTACTCACACACATCTGTGTGGACACATTCTGTTATGATATATGACATTGCTCCACATGGTCAGCGGTTGGACACCATACTCACATTGCTGAAGTCACGTAAGTGCACAGGTCGGCCAGCAACTAGCCCAAAACAATGTCTGGCTCACAGAGGTGGAGCTTGCAAAAGGGAGTCACCATTGCACATGCGTCAGTCAGTTCCTCCCTGTGTAGGGACGATGCTCATTGTGGCACACGAGTGGACAATCTAATCAACACACATCACAGTTAGACACCAGTGGAGTGGCATCGACTGTTTTCATAGACTCCCAAATAATTGTGGAGTTGTTCCCAAGTCCCGTCCAGCTCTACACAGCCGGAGGTACCGACGGACAGAGCGGGGCCTCATTTATCTGAGCGGATGCCAGGTGAGGTGAGGGGAGTCCCCGTATTTTGACGGGACTTGGGAACAACGCCACAATTATTTGGGAGTCTATGAAAACCTGTATTCAAGTAGGTTTTATACATTTTCATTATTGGTGTTTTCACTTTTGGACTACAGGCCTATTATAGCAGTAGCACAAGGTTATTCTAGTCCTGATGAAAGCCTGATTGTCACTCAATCTATAAGCTGAAACACGTAGACCCTGTTTCGGATATTAGCAGTTATTTTGTCAAACTGCTCTTGCACTGTTTTTAATCTCATCACCTGGGCAGCTGTTAATAAAATGTTTGTTCTGGCCAGTTAGATGATTTTAACATTTGCACTCACGACTTTTGGTTCACTGGCACTGCTTATACCATCAACCCCATTTAAACATGTGTTAGCGACATCAAGTGGATTCTTGACAAAAGATATGAACATTTGAATTGAATTCTTGTCTATGTCTATGTTCATATATTATGCAGCCCTCATGACTTGGAGGGAGCTGTACGAATGAATGAATCCCAAATGATGATGTATGCTACTTTAAGTGGCTGATGGGATTTACTATAAATGATAATGCTCACTCTCTTTTTCTTCCTCAATTTTTCAGGATGCTCATTTACAAATTGTAAAGCTCTTTGTTTTTTGACCCTAGGTTTCTTGGATGTTGTTTTATACAAGGTAGAAAGGGATTGGAAACCGAAGGGTCGGTAAATATATTTCCCTTGGACCCCCTTTTGATTTAAAACTTTTTTGTTTATTGTAATACAAGTTTCACCACAGGGGAGCTATCAACAGTCAGGTGAAACTAAACCATGGAAGAAATATCTAAATCTATATATCACCTACTGGTGATCGCCAGCAGGTAATTATAGTTAGGACACTGTTTCCATAGGAAAAGCATTTTTTGACTTGTCTATAGCTTTGCTGTTGTTTGACCAATCTTCATGAAATTTCCCCAAAAAAGTGTCAAGGTAGGTTCTGGTTGTCATGGAAAGCTTAGCGGTGATCCGTGCAGTGGGGTCCAAGAATTTGGGGCACAAAAAGGGTGCGCTTATAATGTTATTTTCGATATGAACCTTTAGCCACACCTACAGCCCAAACAGCTGAACGGACTTACACCTAATTTGGCACGGAGGTAGATGTTGGTTCAAGGAAGTAAGGGGCAGATTTATGAGGCCCTTGCGCCTCATTTACGCCACCGTTGCGTCACTTTTGTGACGCAGCGGCGGCGCAAATCCTGCGCCATGCTGCGGGGTATTTACAACGTGACGCATCTGGGACATGCATCACGTTGTAAAGCCCTGCGCCAGCAGTAGGCGTACCTGTGCAGGGGGGGGCGTTCCGTCGTAGGAACGCCTCCTAAAAGTGGCTGAGTGAAATCTACAAGATTTCACTCAGTCACTTTTGAGCCCATGCTGCGTCAAAACTCTGCGCCTGATTGAAGCAGGCGTAAGGATTGACGCAGCATTGTGAAGATAGGTCCCCCCAAAGCATTGCTGGAGCTGCGTCGCGCTTGCGATGCAACTCCAGCAATGCGCCACTTTTACGGCACAGATGCGTCACGCATCTGTGCCGTTTTTGCCCCATGGTGCGCCGCATTGTAAATGCGGCGCATTCATGGTGGCGGAGCTGTGGCGCACAATAACTGGCGCATCCCCGCTGATATGCAGGGATGCGCCAGTTATTATAAATCTGCCCCTAAGTGCCTTTTTCCTATATGGAGTAAATCTGTTCAACAGTTTTTGCTAAATTTAAGCTGAAATTTAAAGTGCTTTCTCTGGCCAAGGAAATTTCGCGAAGGTTTGGTGATGAATCGCGAATGCATGCGCCAACAATAGTGCTCTGATTGGCTGGATGCAACAAGAACAGAAAGTTGTGGCAGCCATTTTATCTATCGAGAATGGATCCCGGGGCTGGAAATTTGTGTGAAAGCCCACATAAGGGGTCAGAGTAGAAGCACTGTAACTCCATGTTTGAGAAATGAGAGTGTTAGTGACACAAGTTATGTTTCCAAAATAATTTTTTTTGATCGCGCGCAATATTCACGATGACTCCTTGACTACCTGCACAGTCCCCTGTGTACCATCGCGGGGACGTCGCGACTATCGACGATGTCGTGAATATTGGTGGGAATATAAAAAATGTATCAGTGAATCATTAATACGCATTGTTATAGAGATATTGAGATTTTGCTAAATGTTTTTGGAGAGTTATTTAAATAGTGAGTTATGTAGTGTGATCGTTAGAATTAATTATATAGTTCAAACATTTTTATGTGGTGGGGGCTTTTGAATTTCTGCTTGTGTTTTCTGCCTTCGTGATGATACCACAGGGATAGCGATGACCAACGTCCTCGTGAACTCCGGCCTCACAGCAAAAAGGATAATAGGTTTTAGAGATGGCTGTTCTAGAAATACACTAGAAAAAAATGAGTTTGAAGTGTACAGTAATAAACCCCTACTGTGTAAAATACTGTAATATGTGTGCTTATATGTGTTTTCATTTTATGAGCGTTGCAGTTAACAAAGTCTTTGCAAGGTCTCGAATAGCACTGAAAACGGAAAATAGGTCTGAAAGGTTTAAATGTAGTACAAAAATATGAGATTAAACAATCTTTGAAAGAAGTGCATCTAGTAATATGTATAGTGCAATGTTCAGAATGGATATTTTTACATATTATTTATGGATGTATGGTGGTCCTTGAATGTCTGCATTTGTTTTCCATTGTTGTGACGTGTCCACGGGGAGTGCGATGTCATTGCGAAGATCACCAATAATGGAAGAAAAGTAAAACTCTGTAGAAAAAAACTTCACACTATTTCGGGTACTATGGTGGCTCTGACAAGAGCCATTGCATTTGTTGTGTGTATATGGCTGCTCTGCATAAGACCAGATGCAGAGTTTCAGGTTACTTAGAAACACCTTGTTGCCTTCATCTGTAAAGTGGATTCCATCATTTCTATAAATTCCATGCATGTCAGAACGCAGATTGTTGTTATACATACAGCCTATGCAACAAACGCTTAGAAATGCAGAAACAGTTTTATTAGCATGTTTTCTGGCTTTGTCAATCTGTGGACAGAATAGCTTTGACCACTTCCATTTCTGTCTTTGGCATATATTAGAGTACACTAAGGGGGTCATTTGGATAGGGGGCGGATTGCTCGCTAAAAACCACCGCACGCTAAGGATTTCCCTCTGCCACATTACCATGGCGGGGTGACCCCGGCGTACGGAAAGACCGTCCGCCGGGTTACCGCCCGGTCGCAGAGTCGACCGGGCGGAAAAGCAGCTAACATGGTGGCGGTGTCTGGGAGACACCGCCATCCATATTAGCATAAATGCGGGGTTGTACCTTTCGGTGGTGGCAATGCCGCCACGGAAAGGCAGGCAGTTTTTGCCATTGGGGGCCCATAGCGGGCCCCCAGGGATTCTGGGGGTTGGGGAGTGCACATGGGGGTACCTATGGTACCCCCGTGCAGTTCCATGCACAACATGGCAGGCACCGCGCAGTGCCTGCCACGTTGTGCATGGAAGTGCACAACATGCCTTCCTGACATTGCGGCTGGCGGTGCTGAGAGCACTGCCCGCCGCAATGTCAGGAATGCAGGATGCGCCCGCCAGTGTGGCGGGCACATCCTAATGTCTGCAACTGGACCCCCACACCAATGGCGGGCGGTCCCAATCCACAAAAGGATGGTGGGCATCCTAATGAGCCCCCTAAGACTGTGGACATTCCAACTCCAAACCAACTAAACTCAGGGAAAGTGCTGGATAATGAACCATAAAACAATTACTATTCCCACTCCAAAACAACTAAACTCATGGAAAATGCTGGATAATAAACCATAAAAAAATATTTTTCCAACTCCAAACCAACTATACTCAGGGAAAGTGCAGGATAATAAATTAATTTAAGTTACTATTCCAACTCCAAACTAACTAAACTCAGGGAAAGTGCTGGATAATAAACCATGAAACATTACTATTCCAAATCCAAACCAACTAAAATCAGGGAAAGTGCTTGATAATACACCAATTAAATTTACTATTCCAACTCCACACTAACTAAACTCAGGGAAAGTGCTGGATAATGAACCATAAAAAAGTACTATTCTAACTCCAAAACAACTAAACTTAGGGAAAGTGCTGGATAATAACCATAAAAAATTACTATTTCAACTTCAAAACAACTAAACTCAGGGAAAGTGCTGGATAATAAACCATGACAAATTACTATTTCAACTACAAACCAACTAAAATTAGAGAAAGTGCTGGATTATAAACCAATTAAATATACTATTCCAACTCCAAACTAAATAAAATCAGGGGAATTGCTGGCTAATAAACTATTTAAATTTACTATTCCAACTCCAAACTAACTAAACTCAGTAAACGTGCTAGGTAATTTAAAAAATATATATATTCTAAATAACAATTAACTACATTCTGAGAAAGTACTCCAAAAACATTTTTAATTTAAATTTGCAAAAATATACAAATATTTTTTAAATTTTGAAACTTAAAACAATAAGGTGCCGATTAGGATCCTGGAGAAACCGGGTACGAACCGTCGGACGGAGGCTTTTCTCCGTCCGACTCGTACCCGGTCGTAAAACTTCACAAACATGCAAGTACGATTCGCACGGAAACACCATTTCCGTACGAGTCGTACAAAACACCGACCAACGAAAATATACATACGAATGTGATCCGGGAATGCTCCGACGTGACGTCGGTACGCTTTCAGGCAGCGTTTCACGACCCAGGAAGTACGAATCAAACCGACAGCAGTCCGGACGGCAATATTTTAACGGCAAACAAAAAGTGCCGGAAAAGCGAAGTATGCCACGAAACGAGCAGATTAGGGGGCCCGGTACACGCCCCCCAGCCCCCGTGAGTACACGCTGTACCCCCCCCAGACCCCGTGAGTACGCGCCGTACCCCCCCAGACCCCGTGAGTACGCGCCATACCCCCCCCAGACCCCGTGAGTACGCGCCGAACCCCCCGTGTATGTACACCCGTGTACGTACGAGTCGAACCCCCACCCGTGTATGTACACCCGTGTACGTACGAGTCGTACCCCCACCCGTGTATGTACACCCGTGTACGTACGAGTCATACCCCCACCCGTGTATGTACACCCGTGTACGTACGAGTCGTACCCCCACCCGTGTATGTACACCCGTGTACATACGAGTCGTACCCCACCCGTGTATGTACACCCGTGTACGTACGAGTCGTACCCCCAAGTGTATGTACACCCGTGTACGTATGAGTCGTACCCCCACCCGTGTATGTACACCCGTGTACGTATGAGTTGTATGTAGCGCTGGGGGTACGCACCGTACATACACGGTGGGGGTACGACTCATACGTACACGGGTGTACATACACGGGTGGGGGTACGACTCGTACGTACACGGGTGGGGGTACGACTCGTACGTACACGGGTGTATGTACACGGGTGGGGGTTCGACTCGTACGTACATGGGTGTACATACACGGGTGGGGGTTCGACTCGTACGTACACGGGTGGGGGTACGACTCGTACGTACACGGGTGTACATACACGGGTGGGGGTTTGACTCGTATGTACACGGGTGTACATACACGGGTGGGGGTACGACTCGTACGTACACGGGTGTACATACACGGGGGGGTTTGGCGTGTACTCACGGGGGCTGGGGGGGGTACGGCGCATACTCACGGGGGCTAGGGGGTGTTCGGCGCGTATGTTGGCACATGTCTCCATGGTTGCTATGGGAGTTCGGTGCGGACGGTGTTTTTTCCATACGGTTGTAACATCGGACGCACGGGATGGATTGTACTTGCGTGGTCGGACTTCACTTTTCACATTTGTACGGTAAATCGTCTGGGGACGTGTCGGACACATTTTCCGACCCGAGGATGTGTGGGGAATTATTCCCAATGCGTTCCGTATGGACTGTTTCCCATGCGAATCGTACTTGGCAGTTTGTACGGCACTTGTACGATTCGTACGGTAAAAAGACCGGATACGAGTCGTACGGGGAAATTTTTTACAGGATCGTAATCGGCACCAGAATGACAATATATTTTTATAAACATCTAAAAATATCATTACATTTGCTAAAAATCTATATATTATAAATAACATTATTTAAAAAAATGTTTAATGCATTCTGATTAACTTGAACATTTGTTAAACTTCTTTTTATTAATTACAAAAAATGTAAAATAAACTATAATTCATTTATATTCTCAGAGAAAATGCTGGATAATAAAACTGTAAAAAATACTATTCTAAGTACACACTAAGTAAACTCAGGGAAAGTGCTGGATAATAAAATCTAAAACATTACTATTCCAACTCCAAACTAACTAAACTCAGGGAAAGTGCTGGATAATAAACCATGAAAAATTACTATTTCAACTTCAAAGCAACTAAAATCATGGAAAGTGCTGGATAATAAAATAATTTAATTAACGATTCCAACTCCAAACTAACTAAACTCTTGGAAAGTGCTGGATAATAAACCATAAAAAATGTACTATTCCAACTCCAAACCAACTAAAATCAGGGAAAGTGCTTTATGATAAACCAATTAAATTTACTATTCCAACTCCAAACCAACTACTCTCAGGGAAAGTGCTGGATAAAAAAAACCTCTGAGCCAACTAAAATCAGGAAAGTACTTGATAATAAACCAATTAAATTTACTATTTCAACTCCAAATTAACTAAACTCAGGGAAAGTGCTGGATAATAAACCATTTAAATTTACTATTCCAACTTCAAACTAACTAAACTCAGTAAAAGTGGTAGGTAATTTTAAAAAAAAAATATTCCAAATAACAATTAACTACGTTCTGAGGAAATACCCCAACATTTTTTTCAATTTAAATATGCAAAAATATACAAATATTTTTTAAACTTTGAAAAATAACACAATATATTTTTGTAAACATCTAAAAATATCAATCCATTTGCTAAAAATCTATACATTATAAATATTATTTCAATTTGTTTTATTTGTTACCAATATTTAATATATTTTTATTAAAACAAAATGTAATTCAAATTTGAATTATACTTAAATTCCCAAATCTTTTAAATAGTTTAAAAATTTCTAAAATGTAAACATTTAACTTCAAATATTTTCTTTTTTAAATGTATTAATACATTTTTTATATATTTTTTTAAAAACTAATACAGCAAGAAATAATATTATATATATATACAAATAAATGTTAAAAAAAATAAAAAATACAAATGTAAAATTTGTTTTAATGTTTTTTCAATTTTTCAATTTTTTACATAAAAATATCTACAGCTCAAATAAACAGATATATAGAATTTTGCTTTTTTTAAAAAAAATTCTCATTATTAAGTTACAAAAAAAAATAATTTATATATTAGTTTTGTCCAGAGGCCACAGGAGAAGCTAGAGTTCCACCTCTGCGCATTGTAGCTCCTATTAGTGCTGTAACTTATCATCTCTTCAGCAGTACTTAATTTATAAGAATATAAGTGCAAGGCCCAAAGATTTTCTCAGAAGCCCGCAGCCAGCACTACTGAATGTCTGTGTGACAAACACCAAGGCTGCGTAGTCTTGATTCCACCTCAATCCTCTTTAATTTACTACCAGACACTACTTGCTCCTTTATTTCACTCATGCAAGTTCCTGCTATCTCCCTTTGTCACGATTTTGCATCTTTCTCGTATTTATTTATTTATTTATGTACGTGTTTTATAGAGCGCGAACTTGACCCGTTAGGGTGTCAGAGCGCTTTACAGGATAGCAAAGCAATATGCAGACAGACTTAGAATCAACCAGTAGCAGCTCGAGTAGTAAGGGGGAGGGGTGCCGGATACATAAGGGAAAGAGGAGCACATATTTACAGTTTACATAACCGATTACTCAAGACGAGATACCATATTTACAGGTTACGTTTACAATTATTCAAAACAGGCCTCAAGTTTCTGATGGGGTGACAAGGTAGTCCGAAGGGAGTGTAGTGGACGGCCATAGATCGGGCCATAGTGGTGGTTGCGGCAATATTTAGCCGAGAAATTTGCCCATAAGGAAGGTTTTGGCATCCTTTTTGAAGTGAGTCAGAGAGGGGATTCTTCTAATGTCGGGAGGGAGAGAGTTCCATATTCTTGGAGCAGCCCCTGAGAAGGCCCGATTGTACGTTTTTTTTTCCCGAAAGCGTGCAGGTTGGAGCAAGAGGTCTCTGGCAGATCGGGAGTTTCTGTTTCCTCCGGAGATCACAAGTTTCTGTGTCAGATATGCAGGGGAGTTAGAGTGTAAAGCTTTGTGCGTGATGCATGTTAGTTTGAGCTGTAGTCTTGCCTCCAAGGGAAGCCAGTTGAGAGCTTTCAGATGTGGGGAAATATTATCGTATTACCTTGTGCCGGTAAGTAGTCTGGCGGCCGCATTAAGGCAGGCTTTAAGAGGTGCCAGGGAGATCTTGGGTAAACCCGAGAGGGTTGAGCAGCCGTATTCCAGTCTAGAGTTGACGAGTGCTTGGACTGCTATTTTTAGGTCGGGAGCATCGAGGAAGGGTTTGAATTTCCTAAGGTAGCTCAGGTGGAATCTGACTGTTTTGGCCATCGAATTGATGTGGTCCCGCATGTTCAGGTTGCTGTCAAGGGTAATTCCCAGGTATTTAGCTGAGTTCACAATGGTCAGTGGGCAATTTAAGGCTGTGATAGCCTTAATCCATGATTGTATCTCGAGGTTGGTATTGGGAGAGGAGATCAGGAGAAATTCTGTTTTCTTTGCATTGAGTTTAAGTTGATTGGATGCGAGCCATTGGACGGTGAGTTTCAGGGCTGCGTTCAGGGAGAGAATCTCTTCGAGAGATGAGGATTTGATGTAGATCTGGGTGTCATCAGCATTCATATGATTGGAGATATTAGCTGCGCGTAATACTTCGGTAAGCGGTTTTAGGTAAAGGTTGGAAAGGGTGGGGGACAGGGTTGATCCTTGAGGGACTCCAACCATGACCGGGGATGGTGACGATAGGTTGCCGTTGATTAGGAATCTCTGTGACCGGTTCTGGAGGAAGGACCTAAACCAATCTAGAACAGTGCCATCCAATCTCATCCCGAGTTTAAGGATTTCGAGTAGTTTTTCATGGTTGCCCGTGTCGAAGGCCAAGGATAGGTCCAGGAGGATTAGGAGAAAAGTTTTGCCTTGGTCAAGGGCTTCGAGGGCATCATCCATGATGTGGATCTTGGTGGTTTCGGTGCTGTGCCCTGGTCTAAATCCGGATTGGAAGTCATCAAGCAGGTGGAAGTTGTTGATGTGGCGACTTAGCTGCTGTTGCACACATTTCTCCAGCACTTTGGCTAAGAGGGGGATATTGGAGATGGGTCTGAAGTTATCGGGGGAGGCTCTTTAAAAATGGGGAGTACTTTGCCGGTTTTTAGAGAGTCAGGCATCGTTCCCTGCTGGAGGGAGGCGTTGATTAGTGTAGTCCCGCTAGGAATAATGGATTGGGCGATGGCAGCTAGGCAGTTGGCAGGGAGTGGGTCATTAAAGTGCTTGTTCGGGTTTAAGGTAGATAGGATTTTAGAGATGGAGTCTTCGTCATAGTCTTTGAAGACAGACCAGTGAGCATGATTTTTGGGTGGAGCCTGTAGGTGCGTCGTGGTGGGAGGAGGCGGGTCAGGAAGGGGTTGAGGGTGTGTGATGGAGCTGAGTTCGTTTCCAAGGGCTAAGATTTTGTCAGAGAAGAAAGAGGAGAATTCCTCTGAGGATATGAGAGACTTGGGGGTTTCTTTTGATGTTGTGGCCAGTTTATTAGATTGATGTTTGACCAGTTTGAAGAGCTTGTGTGGTCTGTTCTTGGCTTTCTCTAGTTCAGTTCTGAAGAAGTTTTTTTTTGTTGAGTATGTTCCTGTTGTAGACATTTCAGGCCTGGCGGAGGAGTTTTAGATGTGCGGTAGAGGGGTGCTGCCTCCAGGATATTTCAGCTTGCCGGAGGGCTCTCCTCTCACTATTAAGGGATCCCGTGAACCAGGGGTTTCTGTCTTTGATTTGGGTTCTTTTCAGTTTTAGTGGGGCTAGATCGTCCAGGATGTTTGAGATAGTCGCAGAGTACTGATCATTGAGGCCACTGACTGTTGTGATATGCGAGGGGGGGGGGAGTCGGATTTGCAGCGGGCCTCAAGTTCACTGCGGTCAAAGTTCTTGGTGTCTCTGATCCAGCGTTTAGGAATCGTCTGTTGCGGTGCTTTTGTCTTGTGGGTGCCAGGTAGATGGAAGGTGATGGCATGATGGTCAGACCAGTCGCATTGGTCAATAGAGATAAGCCTGACAGTTGATTCTTTAGAGATGATCCAGTCAAGGGTGGCCCCTTTTGAGTGGGTTGGTAGTGAGCAGGCTTGGGTCAGGGCTTGATCTGCCAGGAGGACTTTGATGGCGTTGACATGTGGATCCTTGGGATCGTTCCAGTGTAAGTTAAAATCACCTAGGAAAATATCTTTGGCATTGGTGGGAATCTTAGCTATGATGATTTCCATGAGGGGGTCGGTGAAGGAGTAGTTCATGCCTGGGGGATGGTAAAAGATGTGTAGGGTGCACAGTTGAGTGGAGTTGCTGCTAATATCGAGGGCGAGGTATTCGCAGGATTCAGTGGTGTCCGCCAAAAGTTCCGTAACAAGAAGGTTAGAGCGGTAGATGCAGGAGATGCCTCCTCCTTTCTTCTTAGATTGTCTGTCCAGCGTTGCGATGTTGTAGTTAGGAGGGACTAGGAGGTCCAGGCATGGAGATGAGGATTCATTGAGCCATGATTCTGTTAGGATTGCTAAGTCGAAGTTTTTGCAAAGGATGAGATCAGCAATATTTACGGCGTGCTAAGCTGCCGATCGGCAATTGATTAACAGACCAGACAGAGAAGATTTGGAGGGAGTTTCGGGAGTCTGTGCGAATAGGTGAACAGGTGCTAGATTACTCTTGACCACAGTTATGTTGCGGAGGGTGGCTGGCCTGTTGGGGTTGATAGTGACCGTGCGGATGGCATGTTCTGCATTCTCGTCGAAAGGATAAGGGGTAGCTGGGGTAGAATTGTAGTCTCGGAGGATGGCCAGGATTTCAATTTCAGTGAGGTCTAGTGGACTTGGTGCGGCAAGGGAAGAAGTGTAGGAGAGGACCATAGTGAGGGTTTCTTCCTCTGAGTGGTGAAATGTTTGCATACGGGGGTTATGCTGTCTCAAGGCTAGCAGAAGAGGTTGTTTAGGGCGCTCTGTCAAATGCGGGGGGTAGAGTTTGGCAGGGGCATGCAGTTGGCAAGGGAGAGTTCAGTGAGGTGAAGGAGGTTCATTAATTCCAAAATAGAGATATGAATGCTCTGGGTTAGTTTGGTAGCTCTGGAGAGCAGAGAAACCTTATCCCTATCAGGTAGAGGCGTTAGAGGGCGGGGGGCAGTGGTTCAGGAACCGTTCTGTCGGCATGTATAGGTGATAGGGAGGGAGGACTAGTACGGCCTGTGTTGTAGGTCGTTGGATCTATGCTGGGAACGCTTTGCAGGTTGGGTTGAGGGCTGGGAGGGCAAACACGATCTGTATTATCGGTCATTGGGGGCGTACCGGTGGCATAGTCCACTTGGGGGGCTAGTAGGGAGGGGACCAAAGGTCTAGGGGTTATTCTGATGGCAAGGCCGGGCTCCGTGCTGGAGTGGATAGGGGGTCTGTGTTGGAAGACCTTAGAGGGGTTTGTGAATGGCTAGCTACGCTGGGTAGGCTGGATGAGGAATCATCGGGGCGGGTGTTGGTTACCCTACCAGAGTCATGCACGTGGTGTCTGAGGAGGGTGAAAAGGTCTGCAAATTTATCCAAGTTCTTGGTTGAGGCTTGGATCAAGACAATGCCATTTTTCTAAAGAGTATTGGTGAGATCAGCTCGCAGGGTAGGAGAGGGTGCTCTTGATAGCTTAGTGCCGTATGGAATGTTCTTTGATGGGCGTACACTGAGGAGGTGGGCAAAGGTTTTGCACCAGGCAGAGGTTCTTCTAGAGTAGAAAATGAGGTCATTAATGACTGTTCCATTGTCCGCGCTGTAATGAAGGTCAGACATCAGTGACTCAGGGTGCCTTTTCAGGGTGGAGTGCTTGAAGGATTTAGCGGCGGTTTTGGAGAGGATGGGGGGATAGACCAGAGTGTAAGAATTTTCCCCTGGAGCGGATAGGCCAGGACTTGCCATTCTGGCTTGGGTGGCTACTCGAGGACCAATAGGAACAGTTATGCAGCGGAGTGGGCTGCTCACTGTAGGGGAACTAGAATTGAAAAGTGTCAGTACCCTGGGAGAGTGCATTATTAGAGTAAGAGCCTGGTTGGTAGCTCCCGAAGAATATCTAGCGAGGCTGAAGATGATTGGTTGGCAGCTCTCGAGGAATAACTAGTGTGGGTGAGGATAGTCAGGTTGACTTTAGGATTTTCCCCAATTTGAGGTTAGGCAATGAAAGGTGATTGTATTGACTTCAAACTGTCGCCATTTTAGGGTCAGGCGATGAACAGTCTGCCAGATATAAGACTACTGTGAAGATACCGACAATAAATTACGGTTGGTGCTTGGCAGTATATGCTTCCAGAATGTTAACTGCTCATCTTTGATGATGTTTGTATGAGACAATACCACAGGAGCCTATCTCGGGCCCGGTGTAAGTCGCAGGGCTCAGGCTGTTCCTGGGATCTCGATTCACCGGGGCAGTCCCGGTGGGGACCGGAGACCTGATGCCGTCAGTCAGGGTCTCGCCGCAAGCATCCGTCTTCCCAGGGAGTGCAGGAGAAGGCAGGCACACAATGCCCGGACAACACCGCAGGAGCCGATCTCGGGCCTGGTGTAAGTCGCAGAGCTCAGGCTGTTCCCGGGATCTAGATTCACCGAGGCAGTCCCGGCGGGGACCGGAGACCTGATGCCGTCAGTCAGGGTCTTGCCACAAGCATCCGCCTTCACAGGGAGCTGGGCATCAGCCAGGCAGCACGTAGATTGCTCTGGAAGCAGGACACCAGCCAAGTTGAGCAGCCCAGGGGTCCGGGCAGCGAGGGCACCGATCTGGGCTGCGCTTGTCAACAATCTGGGTAAGTTGGCTGCCAAACTCCGTTTTTGTGGGATGGTTCAGAGGGTTCCGCAGTCCGGTTCAGGGGGCGGGCAAGTGGTGGGCTGGTGAGGTGGTTTTTCCGGGGATTTTCACCACATGGTGATCCCCACATCAGGAGCTCCTTGCAGGGTACCTCTTCAGGCGGCCATCTTGGACTTTTCTCTTCTTCAGACTTCAACCCTTGGATGTTTTGCATTCTCTTGCTTTAGTTCTAATGAAGAAAAATAAGTGTTCATTCTCCAAACTGAGTGATGGTTGGCAACCACCCGCTCAATTTAGGCACAGCTCTTCAATTAATAATATGTATTCTTTAGTATATGTAGCCCATCTTTTTTTCTGTCTTCTCTACCACTGAATAAAGCCTGCCTATCTTGTACTGAGTCGACTGACTTAGCAGACAGTGAGGTGGGACTATTCATATGCTCTCTTTGCTCCACCATTCTGCCTTACTTGGTGGACAGAGAAGAAGAATCAATCAAAACTACTTAGCAAACCGCCTCACCTGACAAAAACTAAAGGATGTCTAAGCGCTTCATGTTCCACTAGTAAGCTTAATTAAGTGGATAGATAAGTTGCACCTGTCAGTACTACTTACATGATCTGTTCATACCTTTTTACAGCTGTGCTTTTGACTTCTCAAAATCCAAAGGATCCAATGAATCTAAACTTTCTATAATTAATTTTATTAACAGTTAGGGGGAGATTCCGATTCCGGCCGCAAAATGTACCGACCGACACAGACAGGGAACGGAGACCGACCGACATGGACCGGCGCTGTACGACCCATGCAGTACGATGTAACGCGTGTGAATTACAGCCGACACACACGGAATACAAGCCGTACGACCGATCCATAGGGAAACCAGTGATTCACCCGGAAACCGGACGCGATTCGCACCGACCGACACACACCAGGAATGAACCCGACCGACACATACCCGTGATGTCCGATCCACGCAGTATGATGCAATGCGTGTAAAACCAGACTGACTCGCACGGAGCCCAAGCCGCATGACCGACACACACAGGAAACAGGGACCTGAAGCAATAGAGATCTCCGCGACCGACGCGTATGAAACCAAGAAGAAAGTCAGCGTGAAAGACCCGGAGAGGCCGGCACGAGCCAACATCAGCATCCGTCTCGGTCAGAGGAACGTCTCCTTCATGCCTAGAAAACCCAAAGGAAAAAATACAAAAAAAGACCAAACGGGCAATGACAAAGTCAATAAATATAAAAAAACAAAAAACTTGGAACAAAGACACACCCACAACTCCACCTATGTAAAGGACACTAATCACTACCATGATCCTTTGCAAATTCAAGAGAATAGCCAGCAGAGAACACTATCAGACAGCAACCACAGACACACTCACAACTTACCCATCACACAACTTTCACACTATTAGCACCTCACCAAAAGCACTCACACATACACCTAGCAAACTGACAGTCCCCCACCCTCACTTGCACCCTCACACACACATCACTCACCACCACCACCCATCACCATGCCCCCAAAGAAGAACCCAAAGTATACAGATAGTGAGTTAGAAGTGCTGGTAGATGAAATCATCAGAGTAGAGCCACATTTGTTTGGTACATTGGTCCAAAGGACCCCCATGTCACAGAAAACAAAGATGTGGGCGAGGATTGTGGACAAAGTGAACGCACAAGCACCAATGTTGCGCACAAAGGATGATATCCAGAACAGGTGGTATGACGTGTGCAGGAGGGTCAAGAAACTCATCAAGAAGGATCACGCCTTGAGTCAGCGCACTGGTGGTGGCCCTCCTGCAAAACCAGTATACTTCAGGTCCGGGACATCCTACCACCAGAGAGCGTCCATGGTCTATCAGAAATACCAGAGCCTGGTGAGTACACAACCAATATACTCAATATTGTGTGGCAAGGGGACAGTGAAACCATGCACCGTTAGCAAAGCCACAGTAACCAATAGATAATCATACCAAGATGTGTATGCTAGTCAGACAAAAACAATACCTGCCATCTCATAGTGACTTGTAACTGTGTCATGACATGTACAAACCTACCAACAAACACTGTCAGACAGTTTGCCACTACAAACACACTACCTCACAGTGCAGCTGACTGACAGGAAGGAATAGTGGGTATGCAGGTGAAGTGAGTGTATCCAAAAGCATGATGGGGTTTGTAGTCACAGATAATGCTCCCCCTCCCAATTGGCCCATCAAGACCTCTCTGAACCATGCCCGCATCACAGGGAGTGGAAAATGACTGACAAGATGGCTGACACTGGGTCCTGCTGTGGGGAGCACAAGGCCCTGGTAGGGGTTGTGCGCAAATCAGAAGCAGGACACCACTGCCTGACATCCTGAAAGCCATCTTGCATGACCTCCAATGGAATTACGTTTCATGGTGGGGTGTCTGGCCGGGTGGGAAAGAGGACTGACAGCTCTGACCATACTTACCAGCATGTGTAGACACACATACCCCTCAACAGAAACTCCACAAAACTCATCGGGTATAATGCATTGACTCACACTGTAGTGAAATATCACCCAAAGATACACCGCACTGGGTTCTGCCGTGTGAAGCACAGGGGCTCTCTTTGGACTTGTAGCCAAACAAAAACCAGGACTGCACAGTCAGCCATCTTGCCATTGCTGTCACACTCCCTCACAGGGAAGCAGAGTCAAAAAGAAGGAAGTATGAGCATGCTGGGAAGGGGGGGTGTAGCCAAAAGCGTGATGGGAGTGGCATTCACAGACAATACCCACCCACCCACCTAGCCCAGCAAGCTCACACTGAACCATGCTCACCTCACAGGGAGTGGAAATGGACTGACAAGATGTCTGACACTGGGCTCTGTTGTAGGGAGCACAAGGCCCTGCTGGGAACTGGGCACCAACAAACACCAGGACTGCACAGTCAGCCAACTTGCCATTGCTGTCACACTCCCTCACAGGGAAGCAGAGTCAAAAGGAAGGAAGTATGGGCATGCTGGGAAGGGGGGTGTAGCCAAAAGCGTGATGGGAGTTCCAGTCACAGACAATCACCACCCACCCACATGGCACAGCAAGCTTACACTGAACCATGGTCACCTCACAGGGCTTGGAAATGGACTGATAAGATGTCTGACACTGGGCTCTGTTGTGGGGAGCACAAGGCCCTGCTGGGAACTGGGCACCAACAAACATCAGACTGCACTGACTGACATCCTGAAAGTTAACCTGCACCCACTGCAATGGTGGCACGCTTCATGATGGGATAACTGGCCTGGGGGAGAAGACGGTCCTGACTTGAAAACAAATAACACCGATGCTGGCCGTACACACACGTTCTATGCTAAAACACATTGCACACGTGGTACCAGTCACTCACAAAGATAATGCCCGGGCAAGATGTCTGACATATGGGCCTGATAAATGATGTGGCTGAATATCCCACATATGCACTGGCCAAACCAAACACGGTCGCACAAACAGCCATTGCAACCATATGTTTAAACTCACTGTCTGGGGATGCAGTGTCCAGGGGTGCCCCCTGGCCTGGCTGTCGAGGTGTGTCTGGCAAATGACAAGTGTGGAGATCCATATGTAGTACATTGCACAAAACACACAGGAACTCACATATACATAATTGACAGGGGACATCTGATCAATCTCTGTCCGTGACAACTTTGGACAAAGCAGTGTACAGGCATGCATCCTGACGTACAGTAGCAAATGTCATGTATGTGAACCATTGATGCCAGTAGAAACATAACTTACTTTGTGTGTCTCTTCCAAACACAAGTGGTGCTGTGGACACAAGAGCAAATGAAGAGGAGTACCTGCCCCAGACTCCAGTGGACCCTCAGCTCTCTGGTGTGGATCAGTCTCTGTTCTCTTCGGATGACGAAGGACAACCTGGCACCTCCGGTGTGAGTCATCATGCAGCACCAGCAGTACCAACATCTGCACCCCCTGTACCCATGCCCCTAACATCTGTCAACAGACAGGGCACCCCCCCAACACGGACAGACCAACGACACAGAATACCGACAGCACAGGGACACAGGCCCCCCAGGAAGCTACGGACAACACCACCAGTAACAACACCCAAGGGGGCCTAGTGTCACCTGTGCATGCCGCCGCAGGTCCTGCCCGTGTGGCTAAGGGTGGTGGGTGGGGTGGTAGGCAGAGGTCGCGGCTTGGAGAGGGGTCTGAACTGCATGATGACCCCCAACTGGCATGCATCATAGATGCGTACCTGGATAGCACCCGAGGATTCGGCCAGGTAGTGGGGATCCTCAAGGACATACAACAGGAACAGGCTGCCCACCATGCCCGCATGGAGGTAAAGTAGGATGCCCTTACTGTGGTGCATCGGGACATACTCCAATGCCTCTGCCAGATCAACGCAAACCTGTCCACACCTCCCTGTGTGGCCACAACATCTGTTGCTACACCATCTGCCAGCACCACAGGGAGGGAGGAGGACTCTGGTGGAGAGTCCCCTGCACCGCAGAGGCCTGCACCTGAGGATCCCCCCCAAGAAGAAGAGGGGTCGTCTGAAGAAGGACAAGTGAGACACAGATGGCCATGCACATCCCCCAGGGCCTCAAAACCTGTTCTGGAAAATGTTCTTTGTGCGCAAACCATTCACCTTGTCGTATCTAACCCAACTCGCCTACATGACATGGAGGGTTCATGTTGGTCTAATGTAGCAGATGACTGTGGACTTTACTCTGGACATTTCAGCTACCAACACTTCCAACTCTTCTGTGAACTTTGGATTCAAAACCCAATGTACAGCACCCACCATCCTGTGCACTATCCTCACACATGTTTGTAAATAAACTCACCAGTACACTGTACTTGCCTCTGTTGTGATTCCAACTTGTTATGTGTCATGGAGATGTTGATTTTCTAAAGAACACAGTGCATGCCAAATACTACAGCAATGTGATCACTGTTATGTGAGTCATGGTGATGCGACACATGGGAGGGAGACACACCGCTATAGCACCACAACACATACTCGCCATGTAACTCCTCCCATACAATGATGTTGACCTGAAATACAGTGGAATGCACAGACACCACACCTATCCACAGTCAGTGGTAACAAGCCCACAGGTGAGGTAAGCAGATGTGGGAAGACAGACAGCGCACATAACAAAGCGTAGCACAGGTTCATTAAACATCAGCAACATGTTTATTCCACAACAGTTGCAAGGTAATTCTATGTGACAGTGGACACACGGTCACAAAGTGTCAGAGACTTGAAGTCCATGGGTGTGTGGTACATCACTTGATGGGAATCGACAACTTCCACCCTGGGGTTGGATTCTGGGTGTTGGGGGTCAGTGTTGACCAAACAACAGGCAAAGTACCCTGGGAAGGACAGACATAAGACACAGTCAAAAGCACAGCAGAACAGGAGAGAAATGCAATACACATGCACAAAACATGTCACAAGAAACCTACACAGAAACAAGTTAGCATTTTGACACTATTGTGGAGTACAAACCACCTGAAAGGACAGATCACTGCACGCATCCAGTCAAGTAGCACACAGAGACACTCAAACAGCAACAGAGCAGCCCCAACACATTTGAGGCTAACTCAATACAGTGACATAACAACCCTGTAAACTAACATTCAGGTGAATAAGTTGTTGATGAGCTATGTGCGGACATTACCCTCATCATCATCATCACTGGCATCGTGGCCAGGCCTGTATCCTCCACAGGTGGTGGATGTAGGTCATCGTAATCCTGGATGAGAGGCAACTTCTTCCGCACTGCCATGTTGCGTAGCATGCAGCATACAAGGATAATTTTGCACACCTTTGCAGGGTCATAAGGGAGGGCCCCTCCGGTCTTGTCCAGGCAGCAGAAGCGGCTTTTCAGGAGACCAAATGTCCGCTCGATCACCCTCCTGGTCCGACCATGTCCCTCATTGTAGTGCATCTCGGCTGGTGTCACAGGGTCCCTGAGGGGTGTCAGCAACCATGGCATGTTGGGGTATCTGGAGTCACCTACATATAAACAGTTGAAGATTTAGCTGAGTTTTGAAAGAGGCTGGAATACAACATTGCCAACCACACACAATGGTAAACAGTCAGTACACACTGACAAGCCAGGCACACTGTTTTGGCATCTGTGACATCAGCTTTGCAATGCGACTACTCCTCATGATGTAGGTATTGTGCGCAGAACCGGGGAAACATGCAAATACATGTGTGATAAACATGTCTGCAAGACATACCACCAGAGCATTGATGGAGTGGAAATGTTTCCGGTTCCGGTATGCCTGCTCATGTGCCCGTGGTGGTACCAGGGCCACATGTGTACCATCAATAGATCTGATGACGTTCGGCATCCTCCCCAGTGTATAAAAAGCATCCTTTATGTCAGTGAGTTGACCTGGGCTAGGAAACTTGATGTACAGGTCAAGGAAATGCTGTTGGGTATGGACACATTTTTCACCTACATGCCCATCACCTCACATCCCAAGTCCACATGTCAACATACGTTCCAAGTAGTGCAATGGCCAATCATTGGGCTGTGTCACAGTACCTATGTACTGCTGTCAAGTTCCAAACACACACCACAGTGACAAGTGAGGCCTGGTGTCTCCCAGGCACCACAGCTGTTTGACAGGCAGATACCCAGGGTCCCTGTATTGCCACATGGACACTGGCATGACATGGCGTATCATGTACATGCCACAAAACAACCATGAGTCCCACAGGTAGTGGCCACTGTTGTCTCTGCAGGCCCTACATGGACGTCTCGTAGACACACACACAACATCAATGTTGATGCACAAACCACATGGATGTGGAGACTGTCTCCCATTGGGCACATTTGATCAGACACATCTGAGACACAACATGCACACAGACTGTGGGTGTACATCAGAATTGTGGCTATGGGTCTCACTGTGACGTCCATACCATCCCACCCAGGACTCAGGGTGTATGTGACATGTCCTAAACATATCCAACCTGCAACTGTGTCCATGACTCATGCCCATAACTGTACAGTTGCACATCACAGTGGTAATGTGCACAACACACAAAGGATTCTGTCCTCATGAACACGTGCACAGCCTGGGAGTGGCTTCTCCAAAGTGCCACACAACAAACCAAATGTTGCCCCCCTACAGACACAGGTAATGCAGCCTTACATGCCATGGGACACAGTGTGGCACATGCTGTAATGTGATAGGTGTGCACCTGAGTCCATGACAAGTAATTGTGTGTGGAAGCCATCAAAAAGTCACACCAATGTCAACCGACACGGGTGACTTCTACAGAGACGCATTGCACAGTTCAGGACCGAGTCGTGCGCACACATAGCCATTGACTGCAATGAGAACCGATGTGGGTGACTATCATGCATACGCGCCGTGCAGGCATGGACCGAGCCCTGCACACGCCTTGGCCATTGACTGCAATGTGAACCGATGCGGCTGACTATCATGCGTATGCATTGCACAGTTCTGGACCGAGCCGTGTGCACGCTTAGCCATTGACTGTAATGAGAACCGATGTGGGTGACTATCATGCATACGCGTCGTGCAGGCATGGACCGAGTCCTGCGCACGCCTTGGCCATTGAACAATATGGAGACGGGTGTGTGTGGATTTTCAAACTACGCATTGTACAGTCATTTGACCGAGCCGTGCGCACCCATTGGCTCTGGACTGTCATGGAGACGGACGCGGATTCAAAACTTGTACGAGTCGTGCACTGGAAATTCAGTTGGATGCCTACAACACTGTTACAATTTCTAGGGTGTCATGAAGGTGAAAATTTGAACGATGCGGAAGATGTGTATGAGTCGTACAATTCCATGGATTGGCCAGATTCATAGAATGCAACCATGTTGGACCTATCACTTGGGACACATGGCACAGATTCTGCCTCTGCAGCACAGATATAAGGCTGGCTGGCCCCCAGGGAGCTCACTTGCCTGCACTACATGCTACTGGACCACATCTCTGCTACCACTGCTGCTGTCGCTGCATCCTCTGGCTTCTGCTATGTCACGTACTCTGGAGAGGGCCCCAGCCTTCACAGAGGAGGAGAACCAGGCCCTGCTGGACGGGCTCTCTCCACAGTACTGCAAGCTGTATGGGAAACCAGGGGAGCAGGTGAGTGTGCAGTCCACTGCCTTCCTAATTGTGCATGTTGTTTGACTGTTGTTTGACTAGCAGTACTAGCAGTGAGTACTTTCAACCCCCAAAGTGTGTAGGTACATGTGATAAACAGGTGTTCTGCAGCAAAAGTACATTTGTGCAAGCTTCAACTTCCCAGGCAATGTTAACATGTCAGACATGCAGGGCATTTGTCCATTTCCATGGGTGCACTACCTGTGTACCTCATTTTCCTCTGTGATGACGACATGTATATCTAACTGTGTGCAGCACAAATATGGGGCATGTGTGTTAAAGGACTTTTAACTTTGTCATCCTCACAGGTTAATGCCCACTAGAAGCAGGAGATCTGGCTGACCATCGCCCGGGCAGTTAGATCAGTGGGGGTCTACAAGCGCCGGATCCGCAACAGCCAGAAGAGGTGGCAGGACCTTCGGGGCAGGGCACGGAGGATCGCAAAGGTCCAGCTGAAGCTGTCGCCTCCTCGCAGGAGGGGCAGACACCGGACCCTGACCCCCCACATGCTCAGGATTCTGGCGGTGATCTTCCTGGACCTGGATGGGCAGCTGAAGGCCAGACAGCAGCAAGGAGGGGGTAAGTCCATGCCTAATCTGTGTACTATGTCTGACATGCTATTTGCAGTCTTTTGGCCTGGTCACACTTCCACATTACGTAGGTCTTGTAGTCCAGGACTCATGTCCCTCAATTGTGTGATGCACCCTCCTCATCTGATCCACAGGTGTGGACCCTACAGTCTGTGGCTTGTGTCACTAGGGCACTGTGTCCCTGCAGCCAGCTATGCTTCAGGTTCCGGACAGCATCTGTTACCGTGACTCTGTTGTGTGTTTCATAGGTGGGTCAATTGTTTACACAATGCCTGAGATCTGACATGTGATCTGTGTGTGCCCTTGATATGTGTTCCAATTGCTGGTCTGACTCGCCACATGTGCCTGGGGTATTTCAAACACACCCATGCAGCAGGGGACTTCAAATTTAGGGCCTCAGGAGTATGTATATCAAGTGTGTCACACTTGCTTAGCCACCTGACTACTGTCCAGGGCTATACACTGTTTCACGTAGACCTGGGCAGTCATGCCTACTCCAGGGCATTTAGACACACTCTGTAATCCCACTCCTGTGTATCAACTTACAGGTTGTGCTTAGTGACATGTGCCTTCAGGTGTCTGCCTCTGTGTCATTGTGGTGTGGCTTCCTTTTCAGGACAACTGGGGTGTTCATGAGTTTGAGGGTCAGCAGGACATCTGACATGTGACTATAGGAGACTAGACCTGTGTGAAATAGAGGTGTGTGATCACTTGACAGTGCACAATGGTGTATGCAACTGTGAAGTTCAGGCAACTGTGTTTCATGCACATCAGACTGTGAGGTGATCATTTACAGGGAGTTGTGTTCTCAGACACTCATATGTCTGTTTTGTATGATGTGGGGTCATCTGGGTCCGGGATATGTTTTTTGCAGGGGATGAACAAGTGCACTTGTCAGCTGCAGAGTTTGCTTTACAAATGACCTATGGTTGTGACACAGTGCATACTGTTGTTGTCTGGATGCCCTGCCCCTGTGACAGGAGACAGTGATGACTGACTTTCCAGATATGCCTCTGCCATGGCATTTAACTTGCTATGAGTGATCCTGCATTTGGGTCAAATGTGCTCCATGCACCCCATTGTGGCATTGACTATCAGGACATGAGAACATCATAGTGTGTGTTGCTGGTATGCATCACAAGCATGTGAAATGAGACTCTGGCCATCCCTTCTTCCTAACACCTGTACTGAGTCAGTGGCAAGAGAAGTGATGTGTGTATAGTGACATACACCTACTTGTTCACTTGCATGTCCAACAAATGTGTAGGTGGTGCATGTCTGCACATTGGGGTATTAGCATCCAACATGCAAAAGACATATGGGTGCAAGTCCAGGAGGGATATGAGTGCCTTGGTTGATGGTGAGACTGACAATTTGCTTATTCAAACTAGTGTGAGCACTTTGAGCAGTGTTCAGCTGATGATACCAGGGCTTGCCCTGTGATGTGCTGTACTTACTGTGGTGTGTGCGGTCAGTGCAGGTGACTGATGTTGTTCTTTTTTACCTAATTCTATCCAGATACATCCACGGCCACAGGAGGGGACAGCTCCACGGACCAGGAGGAGCCACAGAGCCAGACTGGGCCAGAAAGCGAGGAGTTGGAGGGACCCAGTGGCACGGAGGGTGAGTGGAACCACCCCGAGGAGTCCTCGGCACCATCCACCCCAGTTGAGGGCCACAGCAGCTCAGAGGATGACTCCCTTGTGGAGGCGGGTGTCAGCAGCCACCAAACTCCAGTTAGTGAGGCTGTTCCCGCCACCACCACCACCATCACCACCCTCCCATCGGCTCCCATCCCAGAGGTCCGTGGAGGCTCCTGTGTTAGGAAGCATATCTCCTTTGTGCCAGGCACTTCACCCCTGCCCCTGTGTCCCCTGCTGCCCTGAGTGTGGAGTGTATGGACTTGCTTCGACAGATCCATGTAGGGCAGACATCAATGCTGAGTGTCCTCCATGCACACACCAGTCTGTTGACACAACTGGTGTCATTAATGGAGGGCATTTAATCGGGCATGTCTGCCCTACAGAGGACCAATCAGTCCCTGGCCTCCTCCCTGACGGTAGCAGTGTCCCTCCTCCAACAGTTCCTCACCCCTCCTACTCCTGCCCCATCCATGATTCCTAGCACCCTACCTGTCCCAAGCAAAAACACACCAGCATATTCACCCAAACTAGGCGAGGGCAGAATTTGCGAAATTCACTTTCGCAATCTATCGCAAAAATGTTGAAAATCTCCGCAAACTTGCCGGAAATATCGCGAAGACGCAGAAGTTTGTTTCCCGCCTATTCGCGGTATTTTTTGCGTGATTGCGGCTCTCCATCTTACCCATGTGGTTGCTCACGGGCGCGGCCATCTTGTTTTCACTTGTCCCGCCCGCCCGATATGCTTACTTCCTGTTCCGGTTCGCGCAATGCATGCTCGCGCCCGTTCGCTATACGTATTTCCGGTTTGCGAACGCTTTTATTTGTTCACGTTGCTTTTTGCGTGCTCGGGGAGAAAATATTGTGCGAACTTGTGCATGTGGTCGCATTGGGCGCGGCCATCTTGTTTTTCACTCTATTGCATGGTTCTGGGGCCTGATTTTCAATCCTCCCTGCATCTTTCCAATCCTTTGTTTGAAGCCACTTTTTGGGATCTTTTTTATTTATTATTTCTCTAACTATTTTCCTGCTTCTATATTTTTGGCTTTTGTCTACTTTCTTTTGTTTTTTAGATACTTTTTCACTCTTTCTATTGCCTGCTATTTATTTCCTTTACTTACTTTTTTAATTTTATTACCTTTTCTTTCCCGCCCCGTCTCTCATCCCCATAACCATGTCAGAGGGTAGGGCTCGCCGCAGCCAGAGCCGCGACCGCCTTCCTTGTGGAAGGCGGCGCCCACAAGGAGTGCAGGCACGTGCCTTATTTGGGGAGGTGGAGTTGGCTGCACTCATTTTCTTTGTGCAGCGCCACCTCCCCTCAACCCTGGCAGCAGGTGGCAGGCCTGGGTCTGGGTACGGCCTCCGGGAGCGTCAACAGCGGTGGGGGAAGGTGCGCTGGGCAGTGTTGCGCTGCTCTGGGGTCCGGCGCACCCAGGTGCAGTTGACGCACCAGTGGTCCGACATCCTGGACCGTGAGCAGGACGTGCTGGACCTGCTAGGAGTGGAGGTCCCGGGTCTTGGTGAGTAACTATTTAATTATTACTACTTTGTGTCTGTTCTTCTGCTCTGTGTTATATATTGCGAATATCTTTTTTTTCTTCCAACCAGCTAGAATGTTGCTGCTTACATTCCAGGTTAATTACGTTTAAAAGTCTTCTGTGATTGTTATGACACAGGTGCTCCTCTGCACTACTACTAATCTTACTTGTCTGCAACTTTGCGTTTACCCTCGCTTAGCGTGATTCTGTAAGAGTTTATTTTAGAGAAATTAAGTTGCGTAATGCTATAGTGACTCTAGTCCTTACTTTGTCCTGTCACTAAGAGAGAGGGGCGGATTGATACTTAGGTTTAGGTACTTTGTATGAGTTTGTAATTTTTTTGTGGTATGCGTGATGCCCCCTCAGTTACGTCACGTGCTGCTAGTACGCCAGTCTTTATTAGAACCTTTTCTAATTTGTTCAATGAGTGGTGGTAATTGGCGTAGCACTAGCAGAACATCAGCATCAATCAATCAACCTAAAATTTGGTGTATACAAAAAATGTAGTCATGTGTCCTCCATTTGACCATATGCATTGTTGAGGACTAAAAGAAGTGGAAATGCATACTTAATGTACAATTGGCACGCTTGGAATAGGTGGGCTAGGTCGAGTGGTACGTCATACTTAGGCTTAGTTGTAACTTAGTGTTCTGGAATCAGAATGGAAGACTGGATTACTGTTGATAAATAGTAACTTAAGTAGTCGATCTGCGAATCCTCCGATATTACTTGTTGACCAGATGAGATCGGTCAATTTATTTATTGCAATTGTTGTTTACATAAGTGTTTTTTGACCGTTCTCTAAAAATATTTTATTTGTTTGACACCATCCATCAATGTTTGTCTCTTTCTTATATCTTTCCTGTTCATCAGCACCCAGGGGCAGGCAGACAGGGAGTGGGCAGTCGGCGGGAGAACAACACCACCAGGATGACACCAACGAGGGCTCCTCTGCTGGCCCTAATAAGTCTTCTTGTTTTTAATAATAGTTCTTATTCCATAACTTTTACTGCACTATATTTTTCATGAACTATTGTTTCAGTTTCCCAATGCTATTTTTTACCAACAATTATCCTTCGATCTGAACGGTTTCAAAAATCTTGTTATCCCTGCCTCTGCTATGATGACTCTCGGTACTACTACCACTATCAGTCTGTCTGTACTGTAGTAGCTAAGCTTGCCCAGTTGGCCACTCTTTATTTGAAAGGTTGTAAATAAAACTCAGATTCACCAGTAGCTCTAGCCATTGAGTCCTGTCCTTTGGGTTGTCCTCTTGTACTACTTCTAGTCTTATTGATCTTGAGTCTTTGTTAATCTTGAGGCTTTGACAATTCACACCAACAAATGCCCAACCAGATTTATTACTATTTTGATATGATAGCCTATAGCACATACTACAACTGTTGTAGGGATTTTGCACATACAGACCTTTGCACAAGAAAATAGGATGTTGGTGATGGTAGGTTGGACCTTCCTCACACACCTCAATCAGAAATTCAGAACCCACCACAATCCCCTGCCCGACTATAGTAGTGTCTTGTCATAACTATTAGGTCTCCGAACCCTCCCCCAAGATACCCAACAAGTAGACAACCCAGAACATAACACACCCAACCTCTCAGTCGTAGAAGAAATGCACATGCACACCCTTCTTTTAATTTGCTCACTCGTGTAAATCCACACCAAATACCACCAAGTCTATGGAAGTTCGAAATGTTTATTTTGAATTGAGAAGCTCTGTACATTGTTCTATTATATAATGCAGCACCAACAGGAAAATCAATAACATTAAAACAATAAACATTGTTACACTTACTTACAGTTGGGAATTAAATCATGATAACTGAACAGTGGTGAAAGGCAGCACCACCATCTCCTAGGAATTTAGTTTATATACATTTGTAAATGAAGATCTCCGAGTGAAGGGACCCCTCACCTTAGAAGAACCTAGTTGTTGCATCATAAGCTCTGCAAAGCTCTGGTTCGTAGAAGGGAATCTTTCGTCTGTAATGCGAAAAATGAAATGGTGCGCGTTAGTATATTGCAACTTGCAAGCATTTCTCAGCCATGCCAAAAAGTGTAGCATTTATGGATAAGCAATATGGACTAACAGTACACCAGTACTTCATAAAAAAGTGGCTTGTTAATGTTTTGTTGACCGCTTGTACGCAGCGCGTAGACAGTAGCAGTGTGAGGCAGGTCATGTGGGCTCAAAGGTGTCTTATACAACAAGCTGCAAGGTAACGTCACATGTGCAAAAATAAAAGACACAAAGGTAAAATGGTTGCATGGCTCGGTCTAACTAAGCAAAGGCTAGAATGACCCTAGGGGGGACCATATATAACTATTAGCGTCTACTCTACTACTACCTGATTTGTAGTGATGTATGTTATATACTATTAACTCATTTTTCAATCTTGCTACTGACCAATAGGGCGAGGTGTATATGACGCCTAATAAATGTGTAATGTTTTCTAGGCGCACTACCGACCACGACCACCATTGCCGGGGCCAGCGAAGGCGACACAGAGGGAGAGGATGCGGCAGTTGCCGATACCGATGATGGAGCGGTAGGGGGAGTGCCAGCACTAGTGGTGGGCGGTGGTAAGTTTCATAATCCTTAACTATTGTTGACACTACACTCACTGCATGGGTGTATTGTATGTATACTGTACTGTTGAGACTTAGGGCCCCATTGGGATGGCGGGCGGATTGCCCCCGCCGGGCCGGCGGTAGTCACCACCGACCCCGCAGGGGCAAACCTCCCGCCATCCCTGTAGAAAAGAGTCAGACCCCCCACATGTCGACTAGGCGGAAAAGGGTTCAATATGGTGGCGGTGTCTGAACACACCGCCAGCCATATAATCTGCATTTTGGAATGCCTTTATGTGGCGGCATTGCCGGCCGCCACGGAAAGACATGCGGAGTATGCTTGGGGGCCCCCATGGAGGGTACCTATGCTATGGTACCCCCCTGCCTCTCAAAGCACAACGTGGTAGGCTCCGCGCGGGGCCTGTCACGTTGTGCTAGGAAAAGCACAACATGTATTTTTAGCATTGCTTTCGGCACCCCCCACCAGAATGTAAAATAAACAGGATGCGCCCGTCACTGTGGCGGGCGCATCCTAATTGTTCCCACGGGACCCCGCCCTTTTTAGCCATCCGATGTCCTAAGTCCTTAGTTTCATCCCCGACACATTCGAAGGGTCGGATTTTGGATCAAATATGGGCAAGTGGCTTGACTATTTCTATCCCTATAGCCTCACCCTGCATCTGGTCCGATCACCATTTGTTAAAATTCACATTGACACGATCTTCTACAAAGAAAATCAATGCGATTGAAGGAGGCCTTACCAGGAGGTGGAATTTTATTAATAAAGACGACATTCTTAACACACTAGCTGATACAGCTCCACCCCCTGGCCATGATGTTAACACCTCGGAAACGAAGGTATCCAAATGGTTGCTTGATGCTAGCAATAAACAGGCCCCATTAAAAAAAGTCAAATTAGCACGCCGGGCGGAGGCACAAAGATGGTTCTCTGATGACATTAAGGCCCAGAAATTGGCCTTACGCCAATTGGAGAGACAATGGCGTCTGACGTACTCTTCAGAAAAAAAATTACATTATACTTCTGCTCGGAAAGACTACAAGGAAAGCATTCTTACCGCCAAAGCAGCCTATTTCTCCAATCATATTCTGAAATCTAATAAAAACTCTAAACAAATATTCTCTATTATCGATGAATTATCCAACCCTGAACATACTCTTTTGAAGGCCATTCCTTCTCAAGCTTTATGCAATTCGTTAAATGATTACTTTATTGATAAGGTTGACTCAATAAAAGCTAGCATCCCCACCCATCTCTCTTCACTAGATCCCCCTGTGGTACATTGTAACAACAGGACTCTTAGCTGTTTCCCTATCATTAGTAACAAGATCTTTCAAGATCTATTAGTGGAAATTAAATCAGGTGCTCCACCTGACTGCTGTCCCCCTCACATATTGAAAGACTGCCTTGCAATTCATTCTGGTCCCGTACTTACATTACTGAATGAATCCATTTCATCTGGCATAGTCCCCTTGGCTTTTAAAAAAGCAGTAGTAGTCCCCCTCCTGAAAAAGCCTGGAGCTGACCCTGTGCTTCTTTCTAATTACCGCCCGATTTCCTTGTTACCCTTTTTGGCCAAGATTCTAGAGGGCCACGTAGCGAAATGCCACTCTAATTTTTTAGAGGCATCGAAATACTTGGACCCTCATCAGGCTCGCTTTCGGCCTGCCCATTCCACCGAATCTGTGATCCTGCCGGTTGTGGACATCTTGCGGGATAATGCTGATAGAGGCTGTCCCCGGGCCCTGGTCTTGCTGGATCTTTCCGCAGCCTTCGACACGGTCGACCATATTATATTGGTCGACCGTGTCAGGAGGGCTGGTGTTCAGTGGACTGCGGCTCGTTGGCTTCCTTCCTTCCTGGAGGATCGTTCTCAGGCTGTCCGTCTGGGTCAGTTTCTAGCACCCCTACGTAATACCACCTGTGGGGTCCCTCAGGGTTCGGCCCTTTCTCCCCATCTATTTAACATCTATATGACACCCCTGATCCAGTCTCTTAAAGACAGGAAGGTGCTGGTTCTCAACTACGCTGATGACCTTCAGCTCATCCTCAGGGTTGATAGCTCCCACAAATCTATCACTGAATTCCAGGATACCATGTTATATATCCAAAGTTGGATGGATCTTAATCATCTTAAACTGAATCCTGGTAAGACAGAGATAGTTCTCACTGGTGACAGCCATAAGCACTGGGGCACCCACTACTGGCCCTCAGAGCTTGGCTCTCCTCCTGCCAAGTCCACGTCAGCCAAAACTTTAGGAGTGTTTCTGGACAGCGACCTCTCCCTGGAAACTCAGGTTGGATCTGTGGTGTCTAAGTGCTTTTTTCAAATGTGCAAAATCAGGAAAATTCACCGTTTCCTCACTCATGACGCCTTGAACCAGGTCATGATTTCTACGGTCTTATCCCATCTAGATTACTCCAATTCTGTATACTTGGGCATGCCTCACTACTTGCTTAAGCGCCTACAGATAGTCCAGAACCAGGCAGCATGATTGATTTATCGTAATCCTAAATGGCACACCGCTACCCCTTTGTTGAGGAAACTACCTTGGCTTCCAATATCACAGCGTTGTGCCTTCAAAACGGGTTGCCTCATTTTTAAATCCCTGCATGGTACCAGTCCTGAGTTCATTAATAGCATGATACTCAGGCACTTTCCCACACGCAATTTAAGGTCCGCTCATCTCTCACTTTTTGCTATCCCGGGTTTCAAACGGGTACGCCAAGGAGGTCGCAGATTCGCCACTCTTGCCCCCAAATTGTGGAATTTCTTTCCTCTTGAAATCCGATCATGCACCGACATTCTTCAATTCAGGAAATCTCTGAAAACATGGCTATTTTTACAGGGTTAGCTTCTGTCTTTTCTGTCAACCTCTTGAGCCTCAGCGCCATGAAGCCAATCGGCGTACGTGCGCTCTAGAAATCTCTATTAACATTAACATTAACATTAAGTAAGTAAGAGTTGTTGTGAACGTTTGAAGAGTGAACTAGACACCCTTTAATTGGCATAGGGGTGGGAGTATTGAGTAACCAATGGCCTCATCTATTTGATTTCAACTCCGCTTTGAAAGTTTTATGGAGAAGACTAAAAGTCAGATCAGATCACCTGGTGTTCAACTAAAAAGTGAAAGACGGGTAGAAGGATGAAGGGTGGGCGAGATTTAAAATGTTATGTACTGTGGTTTATAGTGCTACCATGCCACTATGTGTATAATTAACTTGTTTTACTGTTTTTCTGAGAATATATTTTACAATTGTCTTGTTTTTTTCTTTTTGATACACAGCTACTCCTTCCAAAGTCAATCGGAAGGAGTTGGCCACCAAGGCACGGCGCCGGAAGCTGGAGGCAATCCAGCAGGAATATCGGCGGCTGGTGGTCTTGGCAGAGGAGGAGGAGGAGACTGCAGCAGCACTTCAAGCCTCCTCCAGTGCCCCGGGCCCCAGCCACCCTGCCCGCCGCCACTGCAATACCATCTCTGGTGCCCCCCTCCACTGTGGCTGCAACTGCCACGCCCTCAGACGCCACGTCGCCCGTCTAGAGGAGCAGATGCGTGTCCTCCTGCAGTCCCGCCCCACACCTTAGTCCCTGTCTTCTGCCCCTTTTTTAATTCTTGTTTGGGTGGGTGGGAGTTGGGTGTTGGGTTTTTCGACTATCTTCTGGACTTTCTTACGGACATTGGTTGGGGTTAGGGAGGGGGGTGGGTCAGCTTTTGTGGGTTTTTAGTTTATTTTTGTTAGGGTCAATTAAATCTACTTTTCTACATTACATGCAATGTTGTTGATGTTTTGTAGGTGGGGTTACTGTTTTACATCACACTGTTTCCTTGCTGGTGCAGGCCCGCCCATAGCCAGTGTTTGATTTAAATAATTGGCTGACTGTGTAAGACACAAACAGATAGATGCGACACCCCTCACTGATTGGCTTGTCCTACTAGTACTTTCAATCTCTCCTCTAGTCTATGCATTCTTTATCTGGACTCAAAGGGGTGTGTGAAATGGAATTAATTGAAAACATGTCCATTATTAATTCTGCGTCCCCCAAAATTCTCTTACCTTTGCTTGATGTTTAACTTAGGCACAGCAATGGCTGCATGGTGAAGATGGTTTCCTTTTTCTAACATGCCATGATTGGGGTGGTGGTGGTAGTATAGTAGTAGTAGTAGACACTGGCAGGGCAGCAGCATTTGCAAAAAAAGAAAATGAGACAGGCAATCGCCTTTGAGAGACTGTTCGAGGAGTAGTAGAATTAAGTACAGTACAGAACTTACCGAGCAACAAAAATATGCTAAAATATTTTACAACAAAACATAATGGTGGTTGGGATAGCCTACTAGACAGAGTTACAAACTATAGTTGTGTCGAGTCACTTGACTAGGCCTACAGCGTGACAGTTAGTGCTGTGTATGAGGAATGACAACAAATCCAATCAATGCCGGCAATTAATGCTGAGGTATATGTTCCTTTGTTAAATAAAATCACCTCTAAAATATACTACTCATGGGTGGGCAAGCAGAAGAAGATCATCGCTCTGCCTTGAAATTGAAGTACTGTTGCTTTTGCCACATCCGCCACAGCAAGCGTGTGATTAAGTATTGGTGTACATTTAATTTAGTCACACCTCGACAATAAGTCACACAGCCCGGGGGAAGAGGGTTAGGGTTTGTTGAATGGATGGGAAGGGGGTTTGGGGAAAGGTTTGACAGTGAAAAACAGTATGCATGGACAAACAAATGACAAACTTTGAAGACTACCATATCCATATGTTAAGGGAGAAAAAGGAAATGCATGCATGATGATGATTAATAAGGAGACCCGGATTACATACACTTCTTGTTCTGTTGTTCCGGCCTTAATACTTTTACAGATATCAAATAGAAATTTTAAATATTGGTAGGGATGAATCGTAAACAGAGAGCAAACCTAATGATGATAATAACAACAACAAGAATACACTGTTGTAAAGATTGTAGACAAAAAAATGAATCAAATTATTCAAAAGAAGATGAAAGCTGATACTGTTACTGTGTCATCCTGGTCAAAAATGTGGACTGGATTTGCATCTCGGCATTCCTCTTGGTCCTCCCGTCCATCAATCTTGGGTGTCGCCACTTGCCACTGCCCGGCTGGAATTTTTTTCCCGATTTATTGGTAAGGTAAGTGTGCATTGTAATGTTTTCACAAGTATAGGGCAAGGCCCGACCTGTAATTGTTGATGGAAAATCAAAGGGGATATTGAGAAACAAAGTTGAAACAAATGCACAAGTTATGGTGTAGTGCAACCAGAACACTTTCCGAGGCGGCATGTCTGCATCATCTCTACTCTAGTCTGTTTCCAGCATTGACCTTCAACAACAACAGGAGAGAGCAGGCCCACAGTGACAGGCCTGATGGCACGTTGCTTAGCACATCCTACGTTTAGAGTAATTTTTTTTTTTGTTTTTTAAAGAGTTGGGCAAAGGCAAAGCACATATCCATTCCAAACATAGCATTTTACAATTTAAGATAGTAAATCAATGCACCGCAGTCATCCCACCGCTACACTCGACTCCACTTCTACACAGACATTTGGGTCTGCTGTGGTTGATGTTGACGTGTTTACCTTTAGGCTTTTATGCCACTCATGAAACGTCCTCCTGACTTGTTATTATTCCATCAATCATCTCCGATACTTGTACTGACTGACTGTGAAGATCGGCCTGCAGTAGAAGTAAAATTTTGTTATTACACAACAAGAGTAGAAATATTATTGACTTGAGTCACTCTTTAGTGTGTACAGTAAGACTACTAGTACACTTTGACTTCACTTCGTGCACAACAAACAAACAACGAAAACACAAACACCAATCGCTCAGAGTCAGGTGTCCAGTGCATGCCATTAATTGTCATTACCTGTTCCTTCTCATCTTAAGTTAACGGGCCGTCTTTTTTGCCATCATCATCATGGACGGTGCTTTTGTCAATCATACTCAGTGCGCAGATTGAGTCCCCTTCCTGTATTCAATTAAAAGCAATGTATCAAGCTGCAGAAGTACAAATTTCTTATTTGCAAGAAGGGGAAAATTCACCTTGAGTTATGTTTAGTGTGTACTGTAGAAAGATGATTAGTGCACAATGACATAACTTCATGCACAACAAACAACAACAAAATCACTCAGTCTGCGTCCAATGCATGGCAACAATCATTACCTGTTCCATCTCATTTTCAGTTAATGGGCAGTTTCTCTCGGCTGTGAAAGGAGGATAGCTATAGTAGTCATCTGATTCATGCTCCACTTCTTTTGGCTGGACTAGGAAAGTTTTTATTTTTTCTACTATTTTCCATCATCCAATCATCATTCATGAGGGCAATGGATTTAGGCAGGAGATTCAGTATGATGGAGCGGAGGAGCTGGATTCGCAGGACTGTGCTGTCAAATTGCAGACACCTGAAACTTGTATATTAAATAAGAAGAGTATAAGACGGTGGTAATGGATTTGTTGTGATTCAAAAGTTTGTAACCGGAACAACACAAATAAAGGGGAATAAAAGGGAGGAAGAAAGTAAGTGCAAGCCTAATTGTCAGGGAAGTATAGCTCGTCCTAAAACTCTGGGGGTTCAGCCAGTAGTAGGTAATCATGTGACACACTACTTCCGTCACCTGAGCCGCTGTCCTCATCTTCCTCCATTGCTTCATGTATTGTGTAATTCGGTGGTATGAAGTGCTGATTCATTATGATCATTGTTAACCTCTCCACGTTTTTGGGCGAGAGACTGGTCCTTCTCACTGTTACAATGGAACCAGCAGCACTGAAAACACGTTCGGAAGAGACACTTGCGACAGGGCAAGCCAGATAGCTTATTGCCAGCCTTCTGAGCAGTGGCCATTCAGACCTTTTCCTATACCAATACTGCAATGGGTTTTGATCAATGTACACCTCTGTTGGGTCGTCCAGATAAGCCTGGAAAGCTTTTGGGCTCTTTTCTCTGTGCATCAGCACTGTGCCTATTAATGCCTTACTGTACATACCAATCGTCTAACGATTCTACTGGGCCTAATGATCCAGTTATTGTTGCTGTTATTGATAGTAATGGTGAGTGTTGTGATCCAAATGCACTGCCCTCAGCCGACATAGTTGCACTTGTGGGCTTTTAATTAGCAGCTGTTCGTTTTCCAACTTACTCGCTGCCTTAGCTATACAAGTTTTGTAGCGGGCAACATCAATCTCTGAAAAAAGCAAAGAACGTCTTCAGTATAAATTTTGCACGTGGATCCAGAATTGTGGCACAAATGTAATGTTCTTGTGACAAACTTTTATTTTCTATCCTTGTATTTTCAGCTAAGCGACGGGCTAAGCTCTCCACCAAGTCATAGGCTTCCCTTTTGTCCTCTACACCTTTGTATGATTCAGACACCTTCTTCATCTGATGCTCTAGCATTTGCAATAATGGGATTGCTTGGCCCATTGTACAGTCCTCCTTCCTGACTTCACATGTGAAGACCTCAAAAGGACGAAGCATCTCAGTCAGGCATTTAATTAGGCCTCATTGCTCCATCTGAAGGTTCATGCCTTTAACAGTAGCATCCCCTCTTTTCCAGACATATTCATTGAGTGGCCTGTACTGCTCAAACAGACGAACAAGCATGTTATATGTTGAGTTCCAACGTGTTGTCACCTCCTGGATGAGTGCTTTGACTGGCATCCTATATTCACGTTGAATGATCCTCAGCTGCTTCTGAGCTTTAAAAGAATGGCTGAAATGAGTTCATATTCTTCGGCAGATGGCCAGTAAGTTGCTGAATATGGGTTATTTTTTAAGAAAGTCTTGAACTATAATGTTTATGCAGTGCGCCAAACACGGAACCCTGAAATAGGAACCAAGATCCATGGTCTTAAGTACATTACTGCCATTGTCTGTGGCAACAAAACCAATACTAAGCCCTCTTGGGTGCAGCCATTCAAAAACCTTGCTGCAAAACTCTTGCAAAATGTTTACAGCCGTATGAGATTTCTCCATGGCGAACATGGCTACAGTTGCATGTTTCCGAGTACCTTTAAAAATCACAGCTGTGTCAACAGCACCTCGTTCAGATAGCTTATCTCTAACCCCCACAAAAGAGACCCAGTGTGCAGTGATGCACATGTAATCTGTGGCTTGGCAACTGGTCCACATGTCTGTTGTCAGTTGGATATTGTGAACAGCACTCTGCTGCAAAGCTTGTCCAACCAATTCTAGCACATCATGATGTAGTGCTGGAACAGCAATTATTGCGAAATAGGACCGGCTGGGAACCTTCCATTTAGCGCAGGTGGCTGACACAAATTCAAGGAAACCCACCCCTTCCACAAATGAAAAAGGGAGAAGGTCCAGCGCTAACATTTTAGCCAGCTTTGCATTGTACAACCGTGCCGTTGGGTGGTTGCGTTGGAACTGCCCCTCCAACCTAAGAATGCTCTCAATGGTAGGCTGGATTACTTTCCTTTGTGGTGCTGTTATTTTCATTAACCCACTTAGGCTCAATGACGCAGTTTGTCTCATTGCGGTACTTGGTCGCCTTGGTGTTTCAGCCTGACTCTGAGTATGGTTCTTACTGCGGTGCCACTCAGATGTTACTGAGGAGGATGTGGATGGTACCACTACACTACTGGGGACAGGGCTAGAAATGCCTCCCTCTTCTTCACCTTCCACCGCAATAATATCGCCCCCTGATTCTTCCTGACCAACTTCAATGGGTTGAGTTTTTCTACTTTCTTTTAACTGAAGTAGGTGATTCTCCCACATGATAGTGTGGTGTATTCTGAGATGACTTGCTTGGCCTCCGGTACCATAGTTTGTACCAAGCTTACCCCGCCGAACACCTTGTCGGCAAATTGAGCATATAGCAACGTTCTCCTCCTTGGTGCTAACAGAAAAGAAGTCCCAATCTGGGGAGGAGAACTTTCGGGCACTGCTGGATGTGCCACTTTCAATACCAGATGAACTGGAGGGTGTGCTTGGAATGTGACCCTGTGCAGCTACACTGTGACTCTTACTACCACTACCTACTGAGATGGTTGAGCTGGATGTAGGTCCCTGCCGGGCCTTAGAAAATATGGCAGCTGGAGGTAGTGGTGGTGTAACCTGTGTTGGTGATATCCGTGCTACATCCCGCTCAGTAGCAGCCTTTCTGGATAGGGTGAGAATGTTGGTCTCCAATCCCTTTGGGGCGGGAGTGATGTGCGTGATGACTGGCTCATCTTCATCAACATCACCCCCTCTTCTACATCTACCTCCATAACTCTAAGTTTTTCTGGGACCTTCCTTTTCAGAAGCATTGTCTTGTGGCGTGCATCAATCTCAGACTGAGCTGGTGGCTGCCAGGTGGCATCACAATCATCAGAAGCGGGGCTTGAAGAAGAAGATGATGGACTAAGCCTCCTTTTCCTTGCTGGTGGTCTGGAAGACAATAGATCTTCCGAAACAGTGGTTTGCTCCACTTTGTCTGCAGGAAGCTCGATTTCCTGAAATGCCCCTACGTCAGGAGCAACAACTACTATGGTGGGCTGTTGTTGCGGCTGCTGCTGTTCTTGTTGCGGCTGCTGCTGTTCTTGTTGTGGCTGCTGCTGTTCTTGTTGCGGGTGCCGCTGTTCTTGTTGCGGCTGCTGCTGTTCTTGTTGAGGCTGCTGCTGTTCTTGTTGCGGCTGCACACTTATCTGCTGAGTTTCCACCTGCGTTGATTGTGTTCTACTTTGCGATAATGACATTTCAACATCGCTGCTCGTTAGTAGACTGGCTACCTCTGTGACACTCAAGGCCTTGGGCCTAGGTTGGTGGGGTTGGACCGCTGGTGCTGAGGTGCTGGTCCCAGCTTGGTTCCCGGACAACGCTGCTGTAGACGTAACTTTTTTGGTGCCAATAAAAACATTGGCCGGCACACCAGTCGTGGTTAATGGCACTTCCTTTTTCTGTTCCTTCTTCTCACCGGCAACTTTCTTGGTACTGGACCTGGTACCTTTCTTTGGGGCCATCTACTTCAGATGTCAGGCAAGATGCAGATGCACAACAAGTACTGGTCACACGTGGACGTGATGCGC
Source organism: Triturus cristatus (assembly GCF_964204655.1). Classification (NCBI taxonomy): domain Eukaryota; kingdom Metazoa; phylum Chordata; class Amphibia; order Caudata; family Salamandridae; genus Triturus; species Triturus cristatus. The sequence goes on from NC_140590.1 coordinate 439,328,877, forward strand.
AGCAGGACTTCTGTCTTGCTGGCAGTACAACGGGTGATAATGATGACACCTCCTCCTCTGACTTTTTGTGCACCTAAAAGCGAATAAGCCAGGAGAAGAACATCAGTGAAATGTTGCATTTGTTGTTGTGGTTCAGTTACTTACTACTGTACTAGTGAAAACAAAAGATATAGTCTAGCCATTTCTGACTTTTTTTCAACAATGGCTATGTTATACTACTGTGTACAGTCACACACTACACTCTCAGGAAGGATAGGGAAGGTAATAAGAACCACCAAAATAAAAACGTAATGGAAGTGGGGTGGACCCTATTTGCCATTAAATTATTTGAGCATCTCATCATCCATGGAGCTGCTGCTGGCAAAGGGGGTGGATGGATGGAAGCAGTAAGGCAATAGGAAAAGCATGCAGGCCTATATGGCAAAAGCAGGACACTAATAACTCCCAACACAAAACAAGGCCACCAGCCACATGGACACTCACAAATCACAAACAAGCAGGGGGCCTGGGAAACACCAGGAGCTGACAAAAGGCCTATAAAAGCCAGGTAAAGGATGCATGCTAAAGCACAGTGCTCTGCCTTTTTAATGCAACAAAATGCAAATACGAACATTCACAGGCCCCAAAAAGGTCTGCAGGGTGCATGCATTGCACACCAACACACACCAGACACACACAACAAAAGCATGTCTTTAAGACAACCAACATCAGAAAGCCCACCCCAAAAAAAACGTACTTGCCAACTCAATCCAATGCCATCCAAGCCCTAAATGATGTGTAAATTCAACAGACCACACAGAAACACTTGATTAATACAGCTGTGGCCACCTGCTCAGCCTCTGAGCCTATTGTATGAAAGCAGGCCTGTTGTTGGCAGACAAGGCCAGACAGGCTTGCAGGCCTAGGCTTCAAAATGGCCACCAGCCACATGCCCAGGCCCAACAACATCAGAAAGCCCACCCCAAAAAACACACACTTCCCCAACTCAATCCAATGCCATCCATGCCCTAAATGATGTCTAAATTCAACAGAACACATAGAAACACTTGATTAATAAAGCTGTGGCTACCTGCTCTGATCCTACTGGATGAAAGCAGGGCTGTTGGCAGACAAGGCCAGACAAGCTTGCAGGCCTAGGCTTCAAAATGGCCACCAGCCACATGACCATGCCAAACAACATCAGAAAGCCTGCCTCAAAGAAACACACTTCCCCAATTCAATCCAATGCCATCCATGCCCTAAATGATGTCTAAATTCAACAGACCACACAGAAACACTTGATTAATACAGCTGTGGCTACTTGCTCTGAGCCTACTGGATGAAAGCAGGCCTGTTGGCAGACAACAAGGCCAGACAAGAGACAACATCTTGAAGGTCTAGGCTTCAAAATGGCCACCAGCCACATGGCCAAGCCCAACAACATCAGAAAGCCCACCCCAAAAAAACACACTTCCCAACTCAATCCAATGCCATCCATGCCCTAAATGATGTCTAAATTCAACAGACCAAACAGAAACACTTGATTAATAAAGCTGTGGCTACATGCTCTGATCCTACTGGATGAAAGCAGGCCTGTTGGCAGACAACAAGGCCAGACAAGAAACAACTAGCTTGCAGGCCTAGGCTTCAAAATGGCCACCAACCACATGGCCAGGCCCAACAACATCAGAAAGCTGACCCAAAAAAACACACTTCCCAACTCAATCCAATGCCATCCATGCCCTAAATGATGTGTAAATTCAACAGACCACACAGAAACACTTGATTAATAAAGCTGTGGCTACCTGCTCTGATCCTACTGGATGAAAGCAGGGCTGTTGGCAGACAAGGCCAGACAAGCTTGCAGGCCTAGGCTCCTAAATGGCCACCAGCCACAAGGCTAGGCCCAACAACAGGATGCCCACCCCTAAAAAACACATTTCCCAACTAAATCCAATGCCAACCATGCCCTAAATGATGCTTGAAAATGAAATACATTAAAAAAACACCAAAGGAACAGTTGCTTCATCATGCACACACCCATGAGGCCACGACTAGCTCGGGCCAACTACTGACTACTACTACACACAACATTTTTTAAAAAAGGAATGATAGTTATCAAAAATAAATTGTAGTTACAACAACTGCAATCCCCCCTATCAAACAGACACAACAACTACTTACTTGTAAAATATCCAATAAAAAAATCCTCAAATTCAAATGCAATGATGCAGCAGAGAAAAAGAGTGATCTTTCCAGCTCAAAATCCAAAGGCAGAATGAGCAGGAGATGGACAAAGCACTGGGAGGAGCCTGCTGGACAGGAACAGGAAGTTGGAGATTCTGTGGCACTTTCTCCCTCTCCCCACCTTTTTAAAAAAGGACTCCTTGCACAAAAAAGGACAGCCAAATGTCAATCTGAGGATTTGTTTTCATCCAAATCATCATTTGCAGAAGGTTTCATGCTGCTAGAGCTGATATTCTTCTCCAAATTGAAAATTTTACATGTTTGAGTTCTCGAGCTTCACATTACTTCCGCCGGATGTCGATGGTGTGTCCAAAATGACTTGATCGCGTTCTCTCGTTCACTGTCGCTTTGGATATGACGTGTTCGGGGTCTCTTTCTCCTTTTCACGTTCGATATGACGTGCCCGCGTCCTCAGGCTCTCGCTTGTGGTGGAGAATGACATGTTCGAGATCTCAATCTTCTCATACTCTCGCAGTGAATGATCGCGAGAAGAAAGACGTGATCGCACGACAAATGACGTGATCGCGCGACAAATGACGTTAATGCGGGCGCGAACTGTCGCGAGACAGTGCAAATGGCTACCAACAATCCAACATCTTGTGGAGAACGCGACCGGATCGGGAAAACTTGTCGGCGAACGCGGGGATTCAGGTAAGGCAATCGCGCGCACGCGAGAATGTATTTTTTTACAGCGCGAGCAAGAAAAAAATTACCGGTAAGATGCGAATTGCGGAAATTTTGACATTTTCGCGCTTTCCGCGGAACGCGAAAATGCCAAATGATCGCAATTTCCGTGAGCGGAACGGAATTTTGGCCCAGGCCTAACCCAAATCGACAGACACGGGCAGCACAGAAACACCCAAACCAAGGTCTAGACGTGCACTCAAGCAACCTCAGGTTACTGATACCACACTCACAGGAGATGGTTTGCAAACACACACACAGGCATTCACAACCACTCCGCACTCCTCCGATACCTCTACCTCCAAGACCCCTTTCCTTGCCTCACCTGCAACCCCGTCTCCCAAGAAGCTCTTCCTCTGTGACCTTGGCCTTTTCCCCACCAATCCAGCAGATCCAGCTTACAAGGGGAAGAGGAAGTCCCCACACACAGAGGGGAGTGCCCCTCACACCCAGACACCCTCCCCCAGGCGCAGTCAGACTGAGACCCCACCCACAAGTCCCCCTGGCGCCAGAAGAGCAAGACCCCATCCCGGCCCCGCAGCTCCACGACACAGTCTCTGTCCTCCATCCCCCAGGCCACCACTCCACAGGTTCCCCGCCACACCCTGCCCCAGGTTCCACCACCCACAGATACACCATCCCCAAAATGCTCAGGCCCTCCCCCCTACCAGTTGCTCTTCCACCCCCAACCCCCGGTCAGACTGTTTGTGCCACTGGTGTGGGGACCGTGCCCCCCTCTGTCCTGCCGACCTCACCTGAACCCCATTCCACTCCCATGGAGTTAGGCACTGCAGTGGAGTCCACGACCACCCCGTCTGACTTGGGCACTGCAGTGGGGACCCAGTCCACTCCATCTGACCTGCCCACTGCAGTTGTGCCGGCACCCACCCCATCTGACTTGTGCTCCACAGTTGTGACTGCACCCACTATGTCAGACACCTCCACTGCAGTTGCCAGTGACTCTCCTGCATCCACCACCCCTTCAGTGCCTCCTTCTGCTGAGCCCTGATCCTGTCCCTGCGGTGCCTGGTGTGCCCCCATTTATGACCCTCCGAGTGGATGTCCCCTGTCCTTACCAGTGCAGTCAAGCAACGTGTGACAGTTGTCACTCAAATCACATTGTTGACATTTGGATATGGACTGGCCATTGGCCTTTGTTTTGAAAGGACTTTGCATTTGCATTTCAAATTTGCTGAATAAAGCATTTGTATTTATCCTTGTGAATTTGATTTAGCTGTACATTATGTTGATGATGTTTACCATGACCTTGCAGTTATAATGCTGGATTTCCAATGTTGAATACTGAGGTGTTGATGTGATGTACTCCATGTGGTCCATGAGATATGTATCCTATTCTGGTCAGTATCCATGTCATCCTTTGCAGCTAACTGGGTGTGTCATGATTAACAATTTGTGAACATCTCTGTAAACATTTCATTTTCATTGTCACATCTGTGTCTTGCACACATGCACATATGATGTGCTTCCCATTGTCCAATTTGTCTATTTCCCTGACTGTGGGCGCATCTCCACTGGACCTGCAGGTGTGGGCATCATTGGTGTAGGAGCAACTGGGTCCTCTGTGCAACTTGCTGGACATATGTATTGAGTATGTGCAGATGACTTAAGGGACACTCCCGTACCCAGGCTGTTGTGACCAGAGCCTTCATTGGGTGGTAACTGATGGCTGACTGACCAAGTGTTCTGCTGACATGACTGAGACCTGCTGGGACTATGTTTGGCACAGCTGAGCTTCTACAGGAGTTGAGTCCCCTCAAGTAAGTGTGTTGTTCCGTGACATTGCCTGGACCCATGGTGTGTGTTGTGTGAGCATGTGTGTGTGTGTCCACATCCCTTTTTATACACAGGCATCGTTCACTTCATATGTTCCTGTTGCTGATGCTTGCTGAGTTGTACTGTGTTCATCCCACATCTTTGTCCTGAGCTAACAGATGTGTGGGTGCATGACACACTACTGTTAATTGGTGTTTCATCATTGGGATTTTCAGCCCCCCTCATGTGTTGTGTAGTTGCCTGGGGATACTGAGACACACACACACATGTTGTGTCAGATGTGCAGTGTGAGGTTGCCTGTTTGTGTTTGTGCATCTGCACCAGTGCATTGGTATTGCTGTTGTGGGCCATTGTCTGGATGTTGTTTGGGTGATTTTCCCTGCTGTCCCTGTGAGTCATATCACATTATTCTGCACATTCATCCTGGTAGTTAGGTCCCATTGCTGCCATGGAATGGGAGTTTGTGACCTTGAAGAACCAGAACCTTTTGGACCTGGCGGCGCAGGGTACGCCTTAATCTCCTGGGTTCTCATGCCTAGCTACACAGAGACACGGGGACACTCTGTCGGCGTAAAAGATCAGATTTTATTAGCTGCAGCTAGTACAGTTGTCCTAGAAGTACACACGGTATGTTCTCAGGAGACTGCCACTTCACTCCGTGGCGCACAATCTTATATAGTACATAGGTGACATATACATTAACTAAGAACACACCTAAAACATATAAAAGGAGCCAATAAGAATAGTTGGAAAATAGGATAGAGCCAATAGGAAAAGTTGAAAAACAAAGTATTGAGTAACTCGAAGAAACCTCTCCTCCAACTGTGTTTGCCACCCCTCCCACAGGTTAAAGGTATTAACCAGGTCTGTAACTGACTTGCAGGTGGCGAGATACGTTTGTGTGCTTTGGAGGACAGTTATGAAACAAGAGAATACGAGCGGAGGACAGCGAAGGCCAGAAGATGAGATAAAGTCAGAAGAGAAAAGTGTGAACCATCAGATAGTCAAGACGAGGATTAGGAAAACCAGACAGGGATTAGTGTGCTCGGCCTGTTCTAACACCAGCTTTGTAAACAGAGGCACAAGGCTATTTCGACACGATATTGCAGGAAAAGCAGAAAAGACTTCGATCGTCGTGCTGCCTGAGTGAGGGCAACACAAAATGGCGGCGGATCACAAAATGGCGGGTCAATTCCATCACGATCGAAAATCGAATTTTCTCAGACCCTCCTTTTGCCAGAACTCAGGCAAGATAGACTCATGTTAATCTGAGTCAATGTCGATGGCCATGAGGTCATCGAGTTGTTGCTGTACCATCATTTTGATATTCTCTACTCTAGGTTCAGGGATGCACACAGTAGCACAAAGATCGCAGATAGCGGGACCACAGTGCATACAAAGGCAACAAGAGAAAATGATGGTCAAAACTACTCCAAGGAATGTCAATACCTTCCAACCCCATTTGGACAGTAGTCCCCAAAACCACTCCAATAATGACCAATCTCCTTCGTCCTGATGAATCGACTCAGAGATTGTATGTAATTTAGAAATAGCTTGGTATACTGTCGGAGCGTCATCAGGTATGAAAATACAGCAACTTGACGCGATCAATCTGCACACTCCACCACGGTCTGCAAGAACAAAGTCTAAGGCAACTCGTTTTTGTAAAGTCATAAGACGATCCGCCTGTAGTTCTGCCGTGATATTACTTAAGGCTCCTACAGTGATGTCTATGGTGGTTTCTACGACACGAACCAGTTGCCTTATATTTCTGCGGTTGGCCATTGGACCCCAAAAAGGAAGAAATCCTTTGAGGACATCTCCTCCCTCTTGTCCTGCTGTGTCCTTGGAATTAATAATCCCTCTGCCATATCTGTTTCGATGATGATTTGAAGAAGCAGTGTATGTAGGGGGAAGAAGGAAAGCTATATAACAGGTACCAGAAAAACCAGTTGGCAACCACGTTTAAGCCTTATTGTAACAGATGAAATATGTACCCTGAGATGGTACTAGAGGCGGCGAATTCTGAGAGGAGTAGACGTATGTGTGGGAACAGCTATTTCTTTGTACGGTGTCAGCAGACTGACCATTTATCTGTAGGCAGAAATTGCCCTGATGTGGTATAGTCCAAATCGATGGAGATTTTCCTTTTTTATCTTTATCACTAAGGCTAGTGACATAATGGGTGACGTTCCATTTAGTGTACGCTTTTCTTTCGTCAACGGAAATCTTACTATTTTCCATGATTTTAGCCATAGTTACCATTCCTTTTATCAAAGAGCTGTGACTAAAATCTGGATCACCAATATGTGAACTAACGGATCGTCTGAATTTGCTTTGATAGGCATTGGAGAAGATAACAAAATAAGCCCAAGCAGAACCTTCATAGGAGAACGGAAGAACTAAATATGGCATTCTTTTTTCTACGGTATGTGGCATAAGTCCACACGCCCAACAGTTTGTTGTATTTATCACTAATTGATGTTGATGTAATAACTGGACAAATGAATTGTTGTAATATTCGGTTCTTCTAATGAGTTCATGTTGAGGGAGGGTATGAAATAGATGTGGAGAGACAGTAGAAGAAGCCGAAGAGGTAGAAGGAGAGACAACTTTATGCTGCAGAGCATAAATAATCCAACTTATAAACGCCAAAAGAATACACAATAATATAATAATACATAAAGTAATACCACAACGACGATACATTTCTTTACAATGATTCATTTTATCCTTTCTTTCTCTTTTGCCTAATGTAGTTTCCATCTTTCTAAGTGGATGCTCACGGCAATCTTCCTCAATCACTTAGTCACGATTGTCTGCTGTCCTATGACACTGCAAGTCCTGCAGGCCTATTGCCACTACTCAGGTCGCAACCAAGACTCCTACCGTGACCCTGCAACCGGGATAGAAAAACTACATAGGAGAGAAAAAAATCTTTAGTGTTCTTTAGTCTAGGTCTTAGGTTATAGTGTTCTTTATCAGATACAGTTTGGTCTTGGAACAATGTTTGCGGATTTGTCGTATTCAAGCGACGATGTGGTGTTATCGCTTCCTGAAGAATGTCGTCGTCCTCTTTCTCAGACAATGTTCCATTCAGGCGTGCATCACTAAAAGGTACAAATCGTGGAACCTTTTCGCTCTCAGAGTCTCTAATGCCCTTACGTACCCACTGATCAAATGGAAGAGGCAAAGGCACTTTCTTGCAATGCACGCCGTGAATCCAATTTTTCTTTCCTTCGACTTTCACTGCTGTTCTCGTGGTGAGCAAAACCTGACGAGGTTCCCTCCACCTGGGCTCCAAATTTTTCGTCCTTTGGAAATTCTTTATGCAAACCCAGTCACCTGGTTGGATGGAATGACCTGGATCAGTGGAAGCCTCGGGCAAAGCACTCTGAACCTGTTGATGGAGAACACGCAATTTAGTCGTAAGTTCATGCAAGTAATCAATCAACATTGGATATGGCAAGTCTGAGTATTTCTTAGGGCGAGGGACTCCCCATATATTAGCTGGGCGCCCAAAAACCACTTCATAAGGGCTAAGTCCCAAACGAGAGTGTACAGCAGTTCTGGTGGATAGAAGAGCCAATGGTAAAGCATCAGGCCAATTAAGTCCTGTACTAGCCTGAACTTTCGCTAGTTTTAATTTTAAAGTTCCATTGTAGCATTCCACTAAACCCGCTGACTGTGGATGGTTTGCCGCATGGAACTTTTGCTTGATACCAAGACCCGCACAAACTTTTCGCATGACTTGGCCCACAAATTCGCTCCCATTGTCACTCCAGACAATGCGCGGCAAACCAAACCTGGGGAAAAATTCTTTTAGTAGAACTTTGGCTGTGGATAAGGCTGTATTGTCTTTTAGAGGGTATGCTTCTATCCATCTAGAAAAGGCGCATACTACCACCAGAACATATTTGAGGTTGTTGCATCGTTCCATATGAATGTAATCGATCTGCAATACTTCAAATGGATATGTCGGAGGAGCAAAGTGACCTGCCGGAGTTGCGGTTCCCTTTCCCGGATTGTACATCAAACAAACAATACAATGTTTCACTACATTGTCTGCACACTTTGGGATTCCTTCGTTTTGCCACACTGGAGCCAGAAGCTTGCATATACCTTTCACACTTAAGTGGGCTGGACCATGCGCCATAGTAACTACTGGTACTACATAAGCGTCTGGTAACAGCCAACGTTGGTGCTCAGACAATTCCACCCAACATCCCATCTCATCTAACATACCTGTACTTTCTTTCCACTTGCTCAATTCTTTCTCTGTAGCCTCTTTCTGAATTGACCTTACGCTTTCTACTGTATTCTCATACATTCCTCTCTCTCTAACCCAATTCGCAGGACCCGCAACATATATTCGACTTGTACCATCTCTTGCTGTCTTTTTCGCTACTTCATCTGCAAATGCATTTCCTCGACCAACATCGTCAGTAATCTTCTTGTGCGCACTACACTTCACAATTGCTATTTGGACAGGTAAAGAAAGTGACTCAAGAAGATCAGTCACCAACTGACCATGTTGTATTTTAGTGCCATGGGAAGTAAGGAAACCCCTCTCTTTCCAAAGATGCCCAAAATTGAATGCTACACCACACGCATACTGACTGTCAGTGTACACATTCACTCTTTTTCCTTTTGACAACACACATGCTCTCGTTAAAGCTATCAGTTCCGCTGCTTGAGCTGAATTGTGTCTGATACGTGCTGTTTCCACGACTGTATGTAAAGTAGTAACAGCATAGGCTGAAACTGTATCTCCATTAGGAAGCTTGAAACAAGAACCATCCACCCATAGAATTCCATCCGGATTTTCTAGCGGCGTATCTTTCAAGTCAATTCTTCCTTTTGTCTCTTCCTCAGTACAGAGGAAACAATCATGTTGTTCTTGAACACCTTTCTCTACTGGAAGAGGCAACAAAGTAGCTGGATTTAAAGTGTTACATTGTTTGATGTGCACGTGACTAGCCAAGAGCGTCAACTCATATCCAGACAAACGAGCACTTGTAAGATGTTGTGTTTTCGTCCTATTTAGTAAAGTATCCACTGCATGCGGCACCATAACAATAAGTGTGTTATCTAGCACTACTCCAGCAGACTGTCGAATAGAAATTGCTGCTGTCGCTTTAAGACAACTAGGCAATGCTTTAGCTACTGGATCTAACGTAGCCGAAAAATATGCACATGGTCGCTGTTTGTCTCCAAAACGCTGTGTTAAAACTGACAATGCACAACCCTCTCTCTCATGAACATAGAGCGTGAACGGCTTACTGTAATCGGGAGTACCCAATACAGGAGCAGAACATAGATCAGTACGCAAGTCAGTGAAACTCTTCTGACATTCGTCAGTCCATGGAAGGGGCTGAGGTGTATCTTTCAAAGTGAGTGCCAACAGAGGTTTAGCTAACAAAGAAAAGTTCGAAATCCACTGCCTACAATAAGAAGTAATACCCAGAAAGGCACGTACCTCCCTTTGTGTGGATGGCACAGACATTTGCACAATCGCTTGAATTCGTTCTGGGGTTAATCGTCGTCCCTCCTTTGATAGGAGATGACCCAAGTAGGTAACCTCTCGACGAACATATTGTAGTTTAGAAGGTGAAACCTTATGATTCAGATTAAACAAGTGACGTAACAATGCAACAGTCACATTTTTGCAAATATCTTCCGAATCAGCAGCAATCAACAAGTCGTCCATGTACTGAATAAGGGCAGCACCAGACGGCAAATGAAAAGCATCAAGATGACATTTTAAAGCTTGACTGTAAATAGAGGGACTTTCACAATAGCCCTGAGGTGCTCGCTTAAACCGGAAGCTTCGGCCTCCAAGAGAGAAGCCAAAAATATCCCTACTTTCTTCTGCAATGGGAATACTAAAGAAGGCGTTCTTTAGATCAATAACAGAAAACCAAGTTGCTGTGGAAGGTATCATTGTCAACAGAGCAGTGATATCTGGGACAACAGGAAATTGTGGTACAACAATTTTGTTTACCTCCCGAAGATCAATTACGAAACGATATACAGGAGGCTGAGAAGGATCAGTGCGTTTAAGAACAGGAAGAATAGGACTATTGCATATGTTACCTCTCGTTCCCTTAACCACATCCTTCTGAATCAAATCATGAATGATTTCCAGAAGTGCTTTTTCACCTTCAGTGGAAATTCTATACTGCGGAATATGTGGAAATTCAACATTAGGCTTAAGAGTGACAACATAAGGTGGAATCTCAAGACAACCCACATCGTTCGGACCCGTGGCCCAAAGCGTTGCCGGGAGAGAAAGCAATTCAGGTGGAAACTGATCTTTGGAAAAATACATTGGAGAAGTCAGTTTCTGTCCTAAAGTAAGATGTACACCAAAAGGAGAACAATATATCGTAGCATGCATTCTTTTCAATAAGTCCAAACCCAACAGATTTTCACCACAACCGTTCGTCGCAAGAAGCGGAGCTTCCAAATCATAAGGGCCAATTGAAATAGGCAAGGGGCAAGAAACCGGATTACGAACAGGGGCGCCAGAAAATCCTGCAGATACATTCGTTAAACCAGACAAAGGTGCCCCAGGGAGTTTAGAATGAATGATAGAACTTCTCATCGCCCCAGTATCAAGGAGAAATGGCTCTGAAACACCCATTGTAGTGACATTAACATAAGGTCCATTCTGATCTACACAACTCCCTTACTTTGTCCAAGGCTGTCCTAGTTAGCATGAAGACTTTCATTTTCGCCTTCAACATAATGGTCTTCATTGTAGTACTGTGTAGACCTCACATTTTACTGATCAAAGCAATTCACGGAATTAGGAGGAGGAAAGGCACGCTGTTCTTGAGTCAACACACCTTGACCTCTACCTCTATTTGCTGACTGGAGGCCACCACGACCTTGTGGAGCAGATAATGCTTCATTTCGCTGCAATAAAACCAGACAACTATTCTTAAAATGACCTTCCTCTCTACAATAGGCACAACGATTAGATCCTAACAAAGGTCGCGGAATATATGGCTCAGGTTTTTGATACAACCTCTCAAATTACGGAGGCTGTTGAAACTGAGGCTGAACATAACGAGGAGGATAAGCTTGTTGCAAGAGAACCTTCGTTTTCAATTCTTTCGTCTTTTTCTCTTGCTTTTCTCTTTCTTCTTTATCTCTATTTTCATAATATTGTGCAGTAGCCAAAATCTGGGCAGAAGAAGAAACAGCCCATGAACTTTCAGAATCTTTCAATTTGTGTGACAACTCGGGAAGCAAATTAAATACAAATTTGTCCACAAATAATCGCTGACCACCCTCTGTAGCCATATCTTGACCACTGTGATCAATAAATGTCTCCTCGAAGCGAGTAAAGAAATCAGAGACACTCTCATCTTTCTTTTGTTTGCATGCTGCTAATTTATCCCAGTTAACTCTCAAGGCAGGCATCATCGTTTTCATTAATGTAATAATCCTACCAGGGAGTTCTGAAACCAAAGCATCAGGCTTAGCACCACCCACTTGAGTTGCATCCGCGTCAATTATAGCAGCCCAATCACCACCTAATGCTTGAGCATGATTCTCTCTACGAATCTTAGCCCATAATGCTTGCGGAACTACATTTCCCATCAACATATCGATATCAGCTAGATTCATGATGCAAGCATCAACCGTCTGTGATAATTCTTTATAATAACCCGCAGGATTCTTACGAGGATCCGGTAGAGTCTGCTTAGGTGCTAAAACTTCAGATCGTTTCCAAAGGACATGTACCCATATACGTTGGAAATGAGCAGGAATAGCTGGATTATTACCTTGAGCCGCAACTTCCTCCTTCCACACTGGAGGAACCTCTCTCATGGGATAATTTTTCAGTGTCAGTCTAACCGACGGATCGGAATCAAGGAAAGTCTGAGAGGACAATAAGGATCTAAAGGTAATAAGTGTCCTTACAGCTTTCTCAACCTTTGAACCCACAACGAGTCCTTTATCGAAGTCAGCCTGAACATCTAACAGACCCTGTGGAATCAAACTCAAATTCACATCCTCCCATTCTTTAATGAGAGTATCACACATTACATTAAAAACATATCTTTGCGTAGGCGCATTCCATTGTGAGAAGGTAGACATAATATCGGACACACTATACTGTGGACCCCTCTTGATCCATTTACGTGCAAGAGAGTCCAACCTTTCTCGTTCTTCAGAATCTGGGAACTGACTACAAGACTGTCTTCGAGCAAAAGCCAGAGACACATTTAAAGCTTCAAAGAAAGGAGAAAACATACCAGTGACAGTGTCCGTGAGTCGCTTACGCACAGACGGAGAATTGGACATAAGAATAGGGGACAAGGTATTAGGCGAACTAACGGAAGGAGAACCGGTAATTGCAGGAGAAGCAGAAGGCAAAGGAGATCGAAGATCAGGAGATGAGGGCAAAGAAGTTGAAGTTAAAGGCAAAACTGGTAGAGGCGGTAATACTGAAAGGGGCAAAGGCGGAAGAGCCGGAACAGGCGGAGGTACTGCTGGTGGCTGAACAGGCTGTAACAACTGGGGTGTATTAGCACCTTGTGCATAGGGCGGAGGCAACCTCAATAAATGGGACATTAGGGGATCTTCTTCTAAATCTTTCTTGTTATCGGAAGGGGAAACGGGCAACACCGGATAGCATTTATCTATCGCCATACGATGCTGTCTTTCTGAAATTTCCATCGCATTATTAATTTCATCATCTTTGAATTGTTGGGCAGCCTGTATAATTGTCATACCCTGTGCTTTCCTATCTCGTTTTGCTTGTTTAATTTCTCTCTGTTTGGTTTCCTTACGCCAAAGGCGGAAAGAGTCAAACATTGCAGGCCGGGCTTTTCTTTTGAATAAAACTGCTTCCAAATTATCTAGCACATCAGAATCGAAACTACCATTATCTGGCCATTTTAAAACACCATCTTTCTTCGTGTATCGGGTCCATGTCTCGTTAAAGGCAATGGGGCCAACATCATGTTTAGAATAGAGCTCATATGTGGGAGTTCCAACCGAAGGAATCGGACAAGAGTCCTCAAGCCGGGAATCCCTATTACAACCCAAGCAACGAAGTTTTCCAAACTTAGTCAGACCAGGCATCTCGCGATTTCACCGGACTGTTCACAAACATCAAGGGGGTAAAACTCAGTTTACGCAGCACAAATGCACTTACCCCTCGGCTTCGGCTATTGCAATAGTCGAATCTAAGGACCAAAGAAACTAAGGAACAAAGAACCAAAGGACAAAGATTGTGGGAGCGACCCACCAAATACTTAACTAAGGACGTCTTCTTACTCCAACAGAGGCCCGTCTATTGTCTCGCCTTACCATACATCATCAAAGGAAGGGCCAAAACAGGGCGGCAGTCAGGGCAGCAGTCGTTAGTAGCCGTCAGGAAGGAGTAACCACGCTGAAAAAGACCTTCGGACCCCTTTCGACATACAGGGGTCGCTTGACGTGGCTCGCGATTCATCCAGAATTTTCTTGCGGGGTTCCTCACGACCTTCAGGCAGAATCACTACCACTGAAGCCGCCCCGCGTTGGGCACCAGTTGAAGAACCAGAACCTTTTGGACCTGGTGGCGCAGGGTATGCCTTAATCTCCTGGGTTCTCCTGCTTAGCTACACAGAGACACGGGGACACTCTGTCGGCGTAAAAGATCAGATTTTATTAGCTGCAGCTAGTACAGTTGTCCTAGAAGTACACACGGTGTGTTCTCAGGAGACTGCCACTTCACTCCATGGCGCACAATCTTATATAGTACATAGGTGACATATACATTAACTAAGAACACACCTAAAACATATAAAAGGAGCCAATAAGAATAGTTGGAAAATAGGATAGAGCCAATAGGAAAAGTTGAAAAACAAAGTATCGAGTAACTCGAAGAAACCTCTCCTCCAACTGTGTTTGCCATCTCTCCCGCAGGTTAAGGTATTAACCAGGTCTGTAACTGACTTGCAGGTGGCGAGATACGTTTGTGTGCTTTGGAGGACAGTTGTGAAACAAGAGAATACGAGCGGAGGACAGCGAAGGCCAGAAGATGAGATAAAGTCAGAAGAGAATAGTGTGAACCATCAGATGGTCAAGACAAGGATTAGGAAAAACAGACAGGGATTAGTGTGCTCGGCCTGTTCTAACACCAGCTTTGTAAACAGAGGCACAAGGCTATTTCGACACGATTTTGCAGGAAAAGCAGAAAAGACTTCGATCGTCGTGCTGCCTGAGTGAGAGCAACACAAAATGGCGGCGGAGCACAAAATGGCGGGTCAATTCGATCACGATCGAAAATCGAATTTTCTCAACCTGACACCTACAGTCTACACAGGATGAACTGATTTCTGTGTCTATTTTTCGAGATGTGTGTATGCATTGTGATGGTCACTTCTGCTTTTGTGTCATTGTACACTGTATGCAATGTCAGCCCCCATGGGTGGTGCTTGTCTGCACATGGCCGAGAGTATGTTAGATTTTCACAGCACTGTTAGCCTTACCACATCTCTGTGGGTATGGGACACAACCACTACTTTGCCACAAAAGTATTTCATGTGTTGGGACCAGGAATCATACATGCTGTTTGGTATTTGCAGCTTTGACCATGATGAAACTTACCTTTTGGTCACTGTGATGAGGGGGGTTTTAGACCCCATCACCACAATGCTCAACATTTGCTGCAGTTTGGAACCCCACACTTAACTTTTGTTCTACACATTTAGGGGTGTTAGTGCACATTGACACAGTGCTAATTTGATGCTTGCCTTGTATAGGCCACACTCAGTTTTTGGTCACACATGTGATGGTAGTTACATTGCATGTTCGAGTATGTGTCGTTTGTTTGTGTGGTGGGTGTCTGACTTACCGTCTGCGCCGTCCGCGTCTGTTCCTGATCCGGTCATAGATGTACAGTACTGGTATGACCTGCACGATGGGATTCATGATGTGTTCGTCTCCTACACGCTGCTTGTTGCTCCGTCTCATACCCGTTGCTAGCTGGTCCGTCTTGTAGCCGTGGATTGTGTTGCGGCGCGAATCGTACCTGATATGCTGCTTTCCCGGATGCTGTGATGTGCTGTACGTGGTGACCCGTCCGGCACGTATGATTTGCGCATTGTACTTGTCCGGCCGGAAACTGCTGTGGGAACTGATTCCGGGCGACTTGGTTCGGCGATCGGAGGTACGGCTTGTATGGAAAATGAAGCTTGAATCGCAGCCTACGTGTCGGTCGGATTTGTGTCTGTTATGCGCATCTTACTTCATTGCACGGACGGACCGGCTCCCGGAACGTGTCGGTCGCAAGGTAAGGCTACAAACAGCTCTCAGCGAGCTGTCGGACCCAGATCGGAATCAACCCGTTCGTGGCATCTTACTAATCAACAGTTATGTTACCGCCTTATCCTTTATTTGCTTCTGCTTTTAACTTACCTTATGACCAGTAAGTAGTTGCCTTGCTCTTCCTCGCTGTCCAGCTACCACTTGCTCATGATTTGAGGACATTTCATTCTTTTATATTTTCTTGTGTGGTTTATGGTTTAATTATTACTGTTTTTCTCATGCTGTGTTTTGCTGCACATGTTGGCTGGTTCCTCCTGACTATGCCACGCTGCACGAACTACAGATTTGCTTAGCTCTAATGACTTTCAACCACTTATCTTATTCGCTTAATCAGCTCTTTTACTTGGGATTGATAATTAAGTTACCCTTTTCTGCTCATACATCTAACACTGTTCACATTCTCTTTCAGCCACTTCCATCCACACTAGCATGCTGTTCTCGCATTCACACTTTCTTCGCCCTGCTCTATGCTAATTCTCTAATCCATTTCCATCAATCCTACATCCATACTAGCACATACTTGACTCATACTAACACGTTCCCCACCTTACCCAAAATGATGCTTAACTAAGAACATCAATCATAAATTAATGCATGGCGAGACCTATTGGCAATGTCAATGCTTGTTTTTTTAGCCAGCTCAGGCTGTCCACCGATTTTGGCCCCTACCTGATAGAGAGCAATGGTTAAACGATAATACCTATTAGATTAAGCAAAGTAGAGACTGGCATTGTGTGCTAACTTTGCGAATGCATCACATTTTTTTTGAGCTGTTGCAGGACAGGTACGATCATAGCCTATTACCACCAGACTCTAAATACCAGTCCCATGCGGCAGATGCAGTGTAGTAAACAAAAGCACCCATTAGCACTGTATGTCTGAATGGATGCGACAGACAAACTATACCACACTTTGGAGGTATATGGCTTGGACATGACACTAGTCTTTCTGTTCTTCTGATGCAGCTGAAGACTGCTTTCAACAAGGCAGAGCCCCAGGGTAGGCCAAGATTTTAGGCAACATGTCACTGTCCATGTGGAGCCTCTGCAGGGCAGTGCAATCCCGGCATAGTGCTAACTCAGGATCCCTACTCCTCATGCAACAGAGACTGGAGTGCATCAAACTAAAATGCACCCTCCATACGTACAGGCCCAAAAGTTGACACCATTCCACTTCACCATATGCAGCTGGCTTTTTCATGCTGCCAGTCTTTCTGCTTCACTGGTGCTGGCCAGCCTGAGAGAAACAGTTTGTTGCATGGTTGTGCCCAGAGATAGGCTGGCCAAGGAAGAGGTTTGTCAATGCTTCCACTGTAGTTGCCAAGGTCAGGATGGAGCTGAAATGTATAATAGATTGAAGGTTGTTGCAAGCAGGGGGTCCACAATTACGTTTGGCCAGAAAACCCCAAAATCCTTAAGATGTCCCTGGTCTATGCAAGCACACAGTCATACTGCTCACCCTGGCTAATACTGCACTCACTCAAACACTCACCCACTCAGATATTCACAAAGACACACAGGGGCAGCAGAGATAACACAGAAAAATAGGGGCAGCATGATGGGAGTATGATAGATCCCCAGAGGTGGAGGAAGGCACCTTTGTGAAGAGTAGGTAACAGCAGGAATGGATAGGAAAAACGAGGGCAGCACAAAAGAAGTCACAGAGGTGGAGAAGGGTGGCCCTGAGAAGGAGCAGGGCACAGCGGGAGAGGAAGGGACAACAGAAGCCACTGTCTGCCATAATGACTGAATGTCACTCTCCAGCAACTCTTGCATCTGATTCTTGATTTGCTCCTGCAGCACCAGCGGAAAAGTGATGAGGGTGAGTCTCGCCCCCTTTAGCTCACAGAAAACCCTTCCACCAGCCCCTACTAGATGGTGTGGGAGCACACACATAAAACAAAGAATAAGAAAATGGCAACCGGCACAGCATTGACATAAAGAAAGGACGAGCTGCTGCCCTTATGATGTGTTGCTGCTTTGTTGAAGCAGATGTGTCATTATTATTATTATTTGAATGTTAAAGTCTTCTTCGGTGAGGGGAAACCTCTCAAAAGCCAAATAGGGGTGCAACAAGTACTTTTTGGTGGCAGCAAACAACTTCTTGCCAATATATTGTTGTAGGAAAGAGAATCAATATGTGGACTGAGCCGAAGCCCCTTTGCAGAGATTCCTAACGCTCTTTTTCGATTCATCACATATGGCAAATGACAGGTCAAGCCAAACCTAAAAAGACTGGAATACTCACACTGCGCACATACATGCATGATGGAACTCCATTTTATGAAACACAGTTATCATACCGTCATGATAACAGCCACGAAAGCTGCAAGTAGGGCACACTATCACAGTATTTTGAAGTTGCCAAAATGAAGTGACTATGCATGGGTCCTAAATTCATAAATACATACATTCAAGAACAACAGCCAGAGACTACATTCCAAAATTACAACTACAAGAAAGCTTGGAAGGATCAAGAAGCAACTAAAGCCAGAATGTTTATCATTGCATACATGAACAAGCGGCCGTGCGGCTGCGAAAGTGAAAGTAATTGCGGAAAAGCGCCGCGTGCGCGCCCGCGCACATGCACTGTAGCTCTAGGCTGGCCTGGTAGCACTTTTTGGAGCCCTCTCAAAAAATCTCGCCAGACCAGCGCATGCGCTGGGCCAGGCGAGACCTAAAAATATATACCTGGCCTCCTGACATCCACCCCACTACCCTCTACATTTATCATCCCCTGGAAAATAAACTGGTATTGTGCCAACCACCCACACAAACCCCGTCTGCAGATATGAGGAAATACATTGATATCTTATAATTCAATTATATATTATGGATAAGTAAAATATAAAAAACAATACATCGCCTCATGCCACCTAACCCCCTCATCAGCATATACTCCCTCCCCAAAATGAAAAAATAATACCTGGCTTCCTGCCGTCCACCTCACCACTCTCACATCTCCTTTCCAGCTCCCACTCAAATCCAAATTGAAAAAAATAAACCTGGCCCTCATGTCGACAACCCCTGCCACCCTCCGTGTTCTCCTAATCTCCTTATCTCGAACTCTGCACTCAGAGTGGCTAAGTGCGGGCTACTGGTCAGCACAATTTGGTGTTTCCTCTCAGTGTGGGTTTGGAGAAATCCTCGCTGAGAGGGGATTGGGGTACAGACAGCACCACTCACATTCTCCCACCTCGCAAGGATCTGTCGAGACCCAGGAGGTGGTAGAAGGTAGGTGAGCCCACCAGCCTCCATTTCGGATGCTTAGCTCAGGTCTTTGGAGTCCTAGGTGAGACAGCAGTGACATCGGAAAGCACATTTGTTTCCCACTGTCGTTCATATTACAGTCCACTGGAAGCATTACATTAAAAATAAATTAGGGTGAAATTTACTGTCATTTTACACAACACATTTCACACAACACAGCGCAGCAACCAAAGTGGCTATGTTGCGTGAAAGGAAGAGCAGGCCAGCACCTTAATAACAAGGAGCACTGCTACTCTCGTCTCATGTGCTGGCTCAGTCGGGTTCCCGAGCACCCCTCCATTCTACAGGGCCAAGTTGTATGCATGACTTTTGCATTCGTTTTGTACTGGAAGGGTAACAAAACACTACTCTTGAAGTAACTTTAAAACCTTTCCGACTCTGTATGTTTGCTGTATGGTGCAGCACGCATACAAAGTTTGGAAGGTTTGAAAAAATAAAAACATTCTCTTCAATCTCTTACTTTGCACCTGACTCATGGAGGTGTAAGTTTCTGGTGCAAAGCTCTGTCTACCATTGTTAGTAGATAGGGCTTTGCATCACAAACCACGGGCGGTAGCATGTTACACCCATGTACCACCCATGGGACGCCAACTTTATGCAAAGCAACAAAAAGAAGTGAAAACTGCTACCTAGCGCTACTTTTAGGCACCTTTCCAGCACTAGAAAATAATTAACAAACCAACCCTTTACCCTAGTTTGCTTCACTTTTGGTGACTTTGCACCTACACAATCTTTGGACTGGTGCAAAGTGCTAATAAATCTGTACCTTAGTCTCAATGTGCTGCTTTCATTGGGTTCTTCTTCTTGAGCAGTGACACTCAAGGTTCCTGCATCCTCGTTTTAGGGTTCGGTCTCATTAACTATGAGCACATTGTTGCCCCCTTAAAAAAAAAGAAAATCATCCGAAAAATGTTCTTGGCAGCATCTTCTGGCAGCTTTTAAAAGAGATATGATACAAAGATCCTGACAATAAAAAGATTCAGAAGTAAATGTCCTTTCCCTGGGCCCTACCAATCCGGCACCTTTTCTTTCATCCACTTCAGAAGGCTTCAAAATTAACAGGCTAAAATAAGTATTTTTTAAGAATGGATTGAAAATAGTAGTTTGCTGTCTGTGGCTGAATAGTTAGTAACCTCTTCTTGTCCTTTAGTTACATTTTTCACCATCTGCCGAAGCTTTACCTCCAAGGACTGATTATTGCTATGTCACAGAAATGAAGTCTAAATGTAAAAGTATTGAAAACTGAACGTATGTTCTATTCCATGGACTATATTTTCCACGGTTCATATTTGCAGCAGGTTTTGTGCCTACGACTTGTTTGTCTTGCAGGTGGTCTGTGGTTGTGAAGCGTACAGGCACAGTTTTATGTGCCTAATGTATACATTTTTAAAACGCTCCTCTTTACCTTAAAAGGGCTTGTACACAAGCACCGAGATGTCAGCGGTTTTTGGTCCATCAAACGAATGAATTGGCTACATTTTTGACACGGACCTAGTAGACATTGAGCACACCCCAAGAGGTGTAATTAGTGTGCAGCACCACAAAATAATTGGTGGTGACTAAAGCCATGTGTTATCTTCGTTAAGCATATTGCGCAGTTTAAAACATTGCAGAAGAATCGACATCTTTAAATAAATAAATGTTTCCATTCCCCAATAATTGCATCCATTGAACAACAACAAAGTAAATGTATTTTTTTTCCATTTAGCTTTCTCTTGTTTTGGGGGACGAGTCTTGCTTGTGGGGTGGGGGTGGGTTGTGGCATGTATGTGTGAGAGAGAAGGCATGGTAGTGGGGACATCTTTTTATTTGTTTTATCGGTAGGTTTCATATAGCGCTGTTACATCCCAGTGATTATGTTGGTGATAGAAGGGTGGAGTTGCTGGCACATTAGGATGAAAGTTCCCTGCCACCCGCATCCCTTGTAGTCTGGCAGTATCAAAGGAGACACTGCATTTGTTCCTCCCTAAAAAGAACAGGCTGCCTGGCCTGTCACAGCAGCCTTGCCCACCAAGCCACCAAAAACACAGGGTCTGCTGCCTGGTGCTCTAGGTCTTGTTTAAAGGAAGCGGTGTTTGTGGCTGGACAATTATTACAATAAGAAGGCTCAATTTAGAATAAAAAACCCAACCTTTAATAATAGCTCGAATATATACATATACTACGGTACAAATAGTAACCAGAGAAAATAAAAAAATTGAATACAACTAAAAGAGAATGAAAAGCAGTTTTAAAACAAGGCACCTAAAGTTCACAAAATACCTAATGAGTGTAATCAATGATTGATCAACGATAATGCACTATTCATAAACAAAAGAATAAACGGAATATATCTTTAGAAGTATTTCTTAAAGTGCTGTTCGGGGGTGGGAGGGCTGGTGTTGAAAATAATGGTGGCTCTCTGCTGAGG
Organism: Triturus cristatus; assembly: GCF_964204655.1. Lineage (NCBI taxonomy): Eukaryota > Metazoa > Chordata > Amphibia > Caudata > Salamandridae > Triturus > Triturus cristatus. Next base: position 439,350,594 of record NC_140590.1, read on the forward strand.
GTCCATCGAGGCCAGTCTGCTGTTGCCCGCATGCCTATTAATATAATGGTGAGGTAGGTCAGATGTTCGAGATCTTGGACAACAAATATTTGGTGGAAGTCACTTGAGTTTATTGTGTCTTATCCTGACCTAGAAATGGTGATTGCATTGACGTTGCACCTACCAAATGTGGAATAGGCAGTGATCTTCCTTTACCATCCTGGACAGAGACAGCGGGTTTGGCACCTTCTGCTGTGGAGATCTGCACTGGCTGTTTCCATTCGCCCACCCACTAGTGGCATCCCGATCCCTGCGCAAAGGGATCGGGATGCCACTAGTGGGTGGGCGAATGGAAACAGTGGAGGGCAGTCTACTTGCCATGGGCACTCTTTGCTTATTAATGTACACTGGCTGACAGTACCGAAGTTTGGTTTGGATTTTATGCCCCATTCGTCCAATTGTTTGCACTCCAGACACTTTGTTAATATACCGGGAGTCAATTACCACAAAATAAGGGTTCAGCTCTGACATGGAATTACCACTTGCTAAATTACTGACATATTATTAAACACTTGTGAACATAACTTGACTGGACAGCTGGCAAAAGGACTGTGTTGTGTGTTCCTGCAGTGTAGCAAATTATCTATCTAGTGTCTAATATCTAAAACAAAACTGGCCAGACAATTGCTATTTGCTGAAGTTGAGTGCAGGTACAACTCAGAAAGACAAAATTGATCAGAAACCCACCAAATTAACAGACTCTACTTTGGAGGCCATACTGAAAGAATTAGCCACAATAAAAGTAACCATTAAATCACTGGAACAAACAAGGATGAAGATGGTGAACAAGATCCAATCAATTGCTTTGGCAACACAAGGGTTAGCACAAATGAAGTAAGATTGGCATCTATCAAACAAATACTATTGGAACTATTTGATGGGAAACCATCTTGATAAATTAACAGGCTTAGAGGTTAGAAATTGCAGAGATAGTAACCGCTTCTCTGGGACACCAAAGAAATTGGAAGCAGGTAACATGATCAAGTTTACTCACAGGTACCATCCCGAAACTCATGAACCTGTCATTCGATCCTCACAAATCAAGATTGACTCTCAAAGACGCAAGACTAATCATTGCATGTACAGACATGGGACTGGACAGGATCTAAATATATTTGATGAGCGACAGTTTTCAGAAACCACAAATCTCCCAGCACTCAATGCAACATTTAGGGTCTCAATAACCAGATATAGCAACATAAAGGGGGACCTCTTTAATTAACTTTAAGAAGGTTTTGTATGTCTATTGATATTCGTTGCTTAATGTTAGTTACTGAACAATTATTGATTTTGATGATATCTAAATAGGAGAGCCCAATACTGTGAACTTGGCAGATATTAATGACAGGTACTTGAGCGTATTTGATAAGCTTTTTACAACCCAGATACAATGCATTAATAATGCATTGCAATGTTAATTTAATTTACTAGCAGCTAACTACAGATGGGCCTGTTTGTTTGCTGGTTCTTCAACTCACCAGTGCAAAGGATTCTTCTTTTTTATTATTCCATCTTGAGCCCATGCTAGACCACATTTCGGCTCATTTTGAATAGCTATAACGGTACATTTTCTTCATCTACTTTAACCAGAGTAACCCATACATACAGAAACTATATTCATGAAAGTGATGAATACTTACAATTTGTTTCCACACACTTACCCATGTCTCCTACTCTTCATCCCAGGTCTCCGACATTCGGAAATCTTAGGGCATATTATCAAGAAAGGCGATAAAATTATCGCCGCTTTAGCGGCAGAAAACTGCATGTTAGTGATTCTGAAGGTACACGTGGTTTGTGGATTCCCTTAAAGGAAACAGTGAAAGCAGCCAAAATGTGGCAAAATTGTCGTTATTCTGGAAAAAAAGTACTGTGCAAATAGGTTTATGTCTTCTTTCTAAATAGTTTCAACAAAATGTTTGCTGTGCTACTATTATCATCTTCCCAACCTTCAGGACGAGGTAGACTTGTAAAATATATTTTCAACTACTGTTTTTGCATGTTCCTAGGTTGCAGTCCATTTTGCCAATTTTTGTGGTTTCTATCTACTTGCAGTTGTGATAGAAACAAAGGCTGAATCTGCAAAGATCGCTAAAGAATGTTTCAATGAAATAAAAAAGCAATAGAAATAGCAAAGAAAATGGGTAGTAAAAAAACATGATATGCAGTTACGTCAAACAACCCCTTCTACTTGCAGAAATATATAGGGCCCGATTCACAGAACTAACTTAAGACAAAATCCTAAACTTACTACCATTTACTCATTTTGGTATTCACAGAAGGCACTTACTCATTTTGGTATTCACAGAAGGCACTTACTCATCAATGAGTAAGTGCCTTCTGTGAATGCCAAAATGAGTAAGTGTCTTCTGTGATTACCAAAATGAGTAAGTGCCTTCTGTGAATACCAAAATGGTAGTAAGTTTAGGATTTTTTCTTAAGTTAGTTCTGTGAATCGGGCCCCTAGTGTTTTCAGTTTTCTAAAAGTATGTGATACTAGAGCCCACAAATGAGCCACAGCCTTTAAGATTCGTTGTATACAAACCATGCATCATTCATAAGGTAAAATCAAATAATTTAAAAATGGGTACAAAGGACACTATACATTTTTAAATGTACTTGAGATACTGAGTTTAGAAATAGGGGCTATTTGTACAGTTCTGATTTTGGGATTAGACATATTATAATGTGATTTAGAGACCATTTTGCAAAATGCAAATTGCATGCACACTGAAATACAGTTGGCCACCAGAAATAGAGAGAACTTCAATTGGTAGTAAGCAATGTTCTACTATTATGTGATCCCACATTTGTCCTGATAAAAGCAGTACACAACTTGTGTGGTTGGGCCTTGTGACCTGTGACACAATACCCCCCAAAACACAGCATAGAGACATCGAGTTTACACCATAACAATTGTGCTATTTTAGCGATTTATGTGGCTGCGAAATTTGGACCTGGGCTTGGCCGCCACCCATGGAAACCTAATAAATCCAGTCCTTTCTGAAAACTAAACACTCAGAGGGAATAGAGCGTGGTATGAATTGTGTGGATCTCACTATGGTTGCCTGCCCAAAATTCCCTGCAAACTGAAGAAATGAAAGCTCTGACCCTACAAATTCAATGTGGTCTTCACATGGCCTCTGGTTTTATCTGTTCTTGTCTCAGGTAATTATGCAAGTGGGATACTGTTTTATCTGGTGAAATATGGAACTACTGAGTAATAGGAATTTTGTAGATCCCTGCAGATTGTGGAACCTTCAGTCACAGAAATGTGAGGCAGATGCATAATTATAGATAATTGTTGAACATGTTCATGCTATTCTGGGTCAGTAAAGTATTGGGATCAACACAAGCCACGTCACTCTGGATTTGCTAGGGTATCTAGGTTTCAGACATGGCTATGATTCATAGGGTTAACTGGTTTCTAGCTGACTGAGTACTCTAATAGTGCGGCTATTTACCATGGGAAGTAAGAGGAAATTGGCATTTACCCCATCTTCGCTGGCCCATAAAACTATGCCCAAAAGAATCCAAATTTCCTCTTTCTTGCTATGGGGATAAGAATGCTCTACGGCCAAATGGGATGGAAAGACTGTTGGGGCATTGGAGGTACATGGGCCTTGATGTCAGGGTGGCAAGACTCCAACAAATTTTATTGGAAATTCCTGACACCCCGTTGGCTTTCTGTCAATCTGAAGAAGATAGGGGATAAATCCACCAAACTTTTTGATGCTGGCTGACCTTCACTCCATTTATTTCTCTTTTAGAAAACTGTCTGCAGGTGTAGTGTGCTCTCTGTCCCCATCCAGGGCAGATGGGTGTTAACCCCTAGGGGGACATAAGCATTGTTGAGGGTTTACAAGTTTAGGGTTAGGGGAAGGCACAATGACTGTGAAAAACGCTGCCACCTCATTTTTTCAGAAAAATAAAATCCATGATCTCTAGTGTTTTTTCTGCCTCCCAGAGGTAAACTGAGAGAAAAAAAAGAAATCTACTCCCAGGATGCAGAAAGATTGCCAGGGACATTGTGGAGTGGAGACAGGACCCAGTATCTGGCCCTGTCATCTCACCCCTATTTTGTGCTACTTTTCCAGTTATCCTTTTATTTTGGTATGGTTAAAATAGGAGAAAGTGGATGCCACTGGATTTTATTTTCCCAACTATTCTGCTCCTCAACATATTTCAGCCATATGATTATCAGCCCCTATGAGTCCATGGATTTCATCAGGAGTCACTATTAACCGCTAAAAATCAGTAGTACTAGTGTATCTTCAGCAGTTTAAGAGTAAAATAGGGTAATGGAAATAGGTTCACAAGCTAGCTTAATTAGCCAGTATGGTACACACAAATAGTATTGCCTGTAGGTAGGAGATAGAAACAACGTATATTAATTCATTAACACCTCAATGTATGTACCCTTGTATTTACCCAGCCAAACAATGGATACAGTACATAACACAACATCTTTACAAACACTTTACTTACCGTGCACATTATTAAATGAGGCACCTTGCACATACGTTGATGAGGTTTATACAAACAAGTACACTCCCCTGTTACTGACCGGTAAACCAAAGAATATAAAACACACGTAGGATGTAAGTATATAAGTGTGGAACTTTGGAAGACAAAGTGATAGCAGTCTTGTCACACGTGTTGGTTCTCACACTGAGCTTATCGATAGGCCAAATAGGAGAAGGGAGGGGCTTTTCCCTTTAATAACACACTTTAAGTCAGGGATTGATAATTACAAGTCTACAAAGGTTCAACAGAGTCAGCTTAGGTTAAAAAATGTAACTCAAAAAGAGCAGAAATGCTCTTTGGCCATAATTTACTTCTTCAAAGGTACTATGTGGCAAAAATACCAAAAAATTACCTCCACCTCCTGTATTGGTGCTAGGTTTCTGTTGTTAGTTTTATTTGATTGCCTGTAATTTGTTTCATATACACATATTGGGATCTCAAAGATTTGTCGGAATGCTGATTGTACCTTGAGGAATGGTGGACTTAATCTGACATCATGACAAAGGATGAAGGATTTAGGTCCCACCTCTTTCTGCCGTAGATGTAACAAACTCAATGGTGAAATCATGCAAATGCATTTGCATGCAATGGGAGAGTGGTACACTTGACCAGTACTAGAACAATTACATAATCACTGACTGCTAAAACAGCATTACTGCATGACTCTTCCATTATCCCTAAAATTACACAAAGACTCCAGCGATGCTTTATTAACTATTGTATGTATTCTCTGGGGTGCATCATAGCACTGAAACAACTGGCTGATAAAGTAAAAATTGGAGACAGACAACCATGATTAAGAAAACAGCTGTGTTTTTACTGCCCTTCTGCTGAAGGTGAGATGGTTATGAATGCAGCAAAAGTTAATTTCATATCACTGGGCCTAAGCACATGGGACAACATCCTCTAGATCTGAATAGTTTATTTACAGAGATGTGCAACTGAAGAGTTCTTTCAATAGTGTACCTCACAAATGTTTCCTTAAGGACAGAGTGTTCAAACTCAGAGCCTGAGCATTTTGCGCAAAATCTGGAACAGTACCCATTTGATTTACAGAAAGCCAGCACCGATGTCTCATGGCAGCACTGAAATGATCAAACATCCCTAGGCCAGACTCTCTAACTGAAAAGTCTTGTAGGTGACATAGCTAGGAGAAGGTAGATTCTGAGACACCCAAATATAGGCTATTGCATTAGCCCATATGTGATGTTGTGTGGTTTATACATTATCAATAAGACTGCACGTTTTGACAACTCAAACATCAAAACTTAGGCAAGACTGATTCCATGCACACAATCAGGATATGTTGGACTTAGTCTTGGCTAGCTCACTGTGCATCCTCTGGACCTCTAAATCTTACAAGGTACTAGAGGGCATTTGCAACTCAGAGCATGACAACTCTGACTACCCAAGGAAATTATGGAAACAGATCAGTCGCTTTTGTTAGTAACTCATGGATGCCCAAAGGGAGACACAAGAAATACTTTAATTGGCATTTCAAGCATTTACTGTAGCATTATTATTCCTGTGTAAAATGTGTGCACTTTGATGATAAATAGAAGGAAACAGAGCATTACTAGAATGGTAAACACTTCCACCATGGTGCTGTTACATTGATTATAAGCATCCATGTATAATCATATCTATACTTCTACCTAGCACTTCCTTACCTAGTGGGTTTAGGGGTGCAAATCTGCCAGATTATACTAGGGTTATCTAAGTCCTCAGTTATCTGTGGGTATGTGTCAATTGTGATACTGGTCTTGTGGAGAGCAGGCCATTGTCCTCCTCAGAAAGGTAAACAGGATTCAACTGGGCTGGAATTCTGGCATGGGGTGACCTCTGCAGTGACCGCAAAACCCTCATCTGCCTAAACAATGGATTGGTGTCAGTTATATGATAAACTTCACCTGTGTTACCATACCGGAGCCCCAGTCAGTCTGTCATTATGGATTTTACGCTTATGAGGCTGTCAACAAGCAGACAACAGAAAGCCTGCTAAGTACTTTTTTCACCTCTTTCAACTTTGTATCCCAGAAAACAGCACTCTAAAAACTTAATTCCATTTCTTCCACTTACCTGTTAGCACCTAATCTAGTAAAAATAGTAATAGCTCTCTCATCATACATGGTTTGAAGTTTAACTTCCCTTGTAATGTTTCCTACGCTCTGGGACTGTGGCAGACATATTGTAGAAAGCTATCATTGTTCCCCATTTGAAAAAACTACAGCTGACCATACTGCTCTGTTTAGTTGGAGAATAATGTAACTAAATCCTCTTACTGCAAAGATCATAGAGATCATTGTCAACCAACAAATCTCTTCCAATACTGAGAAAAACAATGTCCTGAAATCTCAACAATCGGACTTTTGTCCTAAATTTGGTACACAGACAGTATTAGTCTCAGCCATGCATGACATCATAATGATTCTGATGCAGTTGGAGAAGCAGCCCTCATTCTTTTAGACCCGTCTGGGGCCTTTGACATGGTGTTGCTCAGTATCATTTTAGACTGCTTGTCATGCATCAGTGTCACTGGTACAGCATGAACTTGGTTTTCATCATTTCTAAGATGCTGATTCAAAGCTCTGTCCTTGTCAACTTTCTCCAAATTATTCTAGGAAAACCTCTGTGACATTCCTCAGCTATAGTTTTAGTTTTTAGTTTTAGTTTAGTTTAGTTTATTGTTCAGTTAATAAAAAAACATAAGTTCTGTATAGAGATTTTTCAAAAGATATAACGCATTTGAAATCCTTGCAATGGGCAGGCTCAATTTACTTATCAGGGGCTAATTAACATTTCTAACAGGAAGGTCATGAAATATTTAAGGTTCAACAATGTCATGCCTTGAAATGTGTCCCTTACAGAAATATGGCACCTTAAAATTTATATTTGGAGGCTCGATTTATTTTAAACCAGGGGCTAATGACACCAGGAATATAATGAAATAATTAAGGCACTTGAGGCAAAGCGGAAATAGGAGGTGGAACATGTTATCTGGGAATGAACTTTAATAGGATGTCTCCTAGCGGGCTTTTTCTTCTTTTTAACTTGATGAATTAGTGGTTATATTATGGGAAGTTTTACATTTTATCAGTGTTTTAATAAGTCATTTAATACAACCTTTGCATATCAGACTGGTTCCAAGTGAGATCACTTCTGAGTTTTGTACTTAATGGTTTATTGTATTATGATTTTTGTGTATTCTGTGTGTAATCATGTTTGCAAGATGCAATAATGTGCCTTATATTTGAATGTAGTCTTAAAGATATGTTAAAGTGCATATGAAGTATTTACATAATAACCACAAAATAATTGACAATAAATTCCCAGGCCAAGGCAATTTAATTACTTGACCCTGAACTAAAGGGCCAACTGAATATTTTCAGCTTGGGTAATTGTTCATATATACATTATGGTGGCCTAACCCAGCTGTTTTAAAGGGCATCATCCCTTAGAGTGTACTTTTATAAAGTTGGCATTTTCCTCCCATAGCTATTTTGTCCAACCAGTCATTGGGTCACAGAACTGGGTGTAGCTGACAGTTGGGCTTTGTGTATTCCTCCTAGCATGCCACACACAATAGAGAGCTTAGGAGTGCCTGGATGGGCCATCATAAACAGGATGGGATGGAGGAGTTGGGCACAGCCCTACTTACACTTGATTAGTCTGTGTCCTGCTGCCACACAAAGGGCTGCATACCCCTGTAGTTAGTCTGGAGTATGGACAAGGAAGGCAGGAAGTACAGGACTTCAAGTGGAAACCTATAAAAGCTTCTCCCACTTCAACGGAAGGGCCAGTTATAAATATTGGATCCCAGATGAGGCACCAAGTCTTTAGTGCGCCTCTGGACCTTTGGACAATCTGTCAGGAAGAAGGACTGCTGTCCTGCTGAAATGACTGCCACTCTGCTGACTGCAAGGGCTAGTTGGCTGGCCTCTTGACTACAGCCTCAGGGACAGAAGCCTCCAACTACCTTAAACGCAATACCTGGACTCTGCCACCCCAGCCTTAGATGCTTGGAAGCGGGCCTGAAGGTGCTCTGGCAGTCCATCTGTGGTTTTAGCAGAGCCGATGCATCACCACTGCTGCAAGGTGCAACCCCAAGCAGAACTGATCTACCGCCTCTGCTGGGACCATTCTTTCAGTGCAAGGACTCCTCATTGACCTTGCAGCCTGTATTGGAAACGGCACTGTGCACAGCTTCTCCAACGCAGGCCCTCACACTGCAAATCTCTAGTTGGCAGAAGCCTCAACGACAATCCAGGTTCTTGTATCAGAGCCTCACCACTCTTTGGAACAGATGCATCACTTTGACTGCGCAACATGTCCTGACAATAGACTTCGCATTGCAAGCCCTCATTGATGGACTCCGCGATGACGACACAGGACCTCACATGACCGCTTTGCAGCTCCACAGAACCAATGCATCACCTCGACTGTGTGATGCATGCTCAACGCCGGACCTCGCAATGTTCCACAAACAGTATTTTTATTTCATTAGGTCTAACTGGGTCCGTGCAGACAGCCAGTGCACCATTGTGGACAGCCTGCACTTGTAACTTTGTCCCGGTCTGGTGTGTCCAGGTATCCACAGTTGGCGCTTTGCGCTTTTTAGTGCTAGATTTAATGAAAATCTTTAAATCTGCATATCTCCGGTTCTTCTGATTGGAATTTTGTTTTTTTGGTCTTGTTTTATTTATTAACACCTCCGAGGTTTCAGCGCTGGGATACTCGAGGGTGACTACGCGCTCTATAAAAACCTAAAATAAATAAAAAATAAAAATTACTCTAAATCGGTTGAGGATTTTTTTTGGTAGGGTTTTCACTTTATTGCTGTTTGAAGTGCTGCATAAATACTTTGCTCATTGCCTCTAGGTTGGGCCTTACTGCTCTGTGACAAGCTACCAGAGGGTTGACATCAATTTAATTTAGGGTTTGCTTGGACATCACCCTGACAAAGATTGCAGTTGCTGCTTGAATAGTGTTTCACCACCCCCCGCCCCCTCAACCAGTAACCAAATTTCTCACACTGACCATAGAATGTGCATTAATTGTGCGGAACAGGTTTTACAGGGCAGAAAGCTACATGGTATTCCTTTTTCCAGGAGGGTTATTGCTCACATTCACCACCTCCTTAGAAGCAGGATGTAAATGTGAGTGAGGGGCTTCTGCAAGATGGAGTTTGGGGAGGATGTTTGGGAGGATGAAGCTAGGTAGAAAAAAAGGTAGTTTGACCGGGAGGAGAATTACAGGCTCATCAGTGCCTTGTCCTAGAGCTGGACAGTGGCAGGAAAATAAATATGGGCTACAATACAGCCCATTCCCAACCAATTTTACAGGGCAGATTATCCAACTGGTAAAACCAGGTCTGTTAGATTAGGGTGCTGACACAACTGACTATGCACAATTGAGTTGAGCGCAAATCCATATGGAATCCCACTCCAATCAACTCATAATTGGCGTTGATATTGTTTAAAAGGAAATACTGATACCAGGATGAAAGTGACATTCATTATAGTGCCTTGAACATCAAGCCACGACGTGGGGAGGTAAATCAAGACCACCTTTGTTAAGTTAAGCTTGTTTTAGATTGCTGATTTGGGTATTTCGGGTAAATAGCCAGAAAAGTTTCCCTGATGTTGATTTGATGAGTGCAAGAAATTAGACAATTATTAAGTGCAGTGTTACTGATGCCCCCCATTGATGTCCATTTTGGAATTTTCAGTAATATACGGCATTGGATGTCTGTACATTTACATGGTGTGAACTCATCAGTCTTCATTTTGTCATTTACATTTTCTTTTTTAAAAGTAAAACATTGCTAAAACTGAACTTATTATGGAATGGTCAAATATCTTAGTCTTTAAAGACACGTTTTCCACTGGTATTTCAAATTAGATGATGAGTCAATATCTTTTTTGCACCATATTTCTATTCTCATTTAAGACATGTGATATTTGAACATAATCTGAGCTCTTTGTGTGATCTCCAAGTCTGCACCTATTGAATTAGGTGAAGTTTAAGAGATCAGTGCAGCATATACATTTCACTGAAGTTTAAAAATCCATTTGTATCCTACACTGCAGCAACTGGCACATGCCGAGGAGGCAGTTGCACTAACTATGAGGAAAACTAATGAGATATGAGACAGCTGTTATGTCTGCCAAAAATAGCTTATTAGATCTTATTGCACTTTTCTCATTTTCCACTGGTTCACCGTATGTTAGACTTTGCAGAAAAGATCACAGAGGAGAGCTAGGAAATTAAACTATATTTCGCCTAGCCTCAAGTCCACATAGGTGCAGTAAAACATCAAGTTGGGAGAAGCGTTTGAATTGTTTTCATTTTAATTTGCTCAGTAAAAATCTGGCAGCAAACAGATAATGATAATAAACACATTCACCCCTGTTTTGAGTGACAGAATTCTACCTGTAGTCTACTAATATTCTGCTCGCCATTATAGGTATTCTGGTTCCTCTGGGGACTAAACCACTGGGTTTGCAATTTCCTGACCGGAAATTTACGGGTTCAACGACATCGGACCTGGTTTGACCGGGTGCGGATGTACACACAATGAAAATGCTACAGTAACAGGGCAAGGAGCAAAAGCGCTGCCCGGATCCTGCAGCACCACAGCGGGTGAATACAACACTGTCCCCTCCCCAGATCCCTTCTTTCCCCCCTCCCTTGTCGAGTATACACCTGGCCAGCTCTGCTGTGTTAACCCCATACCCCAAAAAAGAAGAAAAGACGTGGGACAATGGCACAGCCAAGGACTGAGTCAACATATCACCCGCTCACACGTAGCAAATTATTGCTCTAACCACCTAACGCCACACTAACAACGACCACTGACCTACATTGGCCCTCACAATGGCATCTTTTACCTGCTCCGAATGTGTGGAAAATGTCAGTGGATTGGTCCCTGGAATCAGGATGCATGTGATTATTCTACACTGAATTTTGATTCCACAATCCTTGTAATTAGGGCCATATTTTTCTAATTGAAGAACATTGGGGGATATCCTCAAGAACGTGTGATAACTACCGCAAAAGTAGCTTAATGTAACTCTTCACATCACAGTCTATCGCGGAAAAATAAAACCGTGTTAACGTGGTATTCCCAACATGGCGGCACCATGCGATAGACCCACCACAATGCGACAAATGAACGCATTAAAATCAACGCGACACCGCAAAAGTGCGAAACACCAACGCGAGAAAAGCGTCGATGACGAAAATCGCGATACAAAAATCTGCGAAAACCAGCCACAGGCCTGCAATCCCCACACGACATGCGGGAAAATGCACTACAAAAGTTGGAAAAAAAACACATACAAAAGCCAAACAACAGTGAAGCACAGTAGAGTCAGCCGGAGCAAGTGCAGAGGACAGCCAGAACCCCACAAGCCCCCCGGAGGACCAGCCTGGGACCTCGGGTCAGGGAAGGGCAAGGAGAAGAAGAGTAGGAAGAAAAGGTTCAGTCCACAGGAAAACAGGATCCTGATAACGGAGGTGATAGAACACCATCAACTACTGTTCATCACCTCCACTGTGCCACTGGGAACTAAAAATGGAATATGGCAGACCATCGTGGACAAGGTGAATGCAGTCGGAGTGCTGAAGAATACAATGGAATGAATGATGGATGAGGCGCTGGAATGATGTCAAGCGCAAACCCAAGCAGAAACTCGCAAACAACCAGAAGGCAGCAATGCAGACTGGAGGTGGGAGTCCAGCGCCACAGGAGGAGCTGGACGAGAAGGAGGAAATGGTATCCACAGTCATCAGTGGGGAGACGGTGGCAGGAGTTGGGGGCTCGGACACTGCTCAACATGACTGGACACAACAGCAAAAGGGTGAGTAACGACCAGGGACTGGGGGAACGGGGGGAGATGGGCACAATGGCACACATGCACAAGTAAGCATAGCACAGCTGCGGACAACCCATGCCCCAGACCCCCAACTCCCACCATGGACCGATGCATCCAAGTATGCAACATCTCAGCACTGTATAAGCACAGAAGTCAGAGGCACACCGCATGTAAGGGATAAGGGCAGCCAAATCAGAGCTGCAGGGGCGACACACCCAAAATGCGGCACACACACATTACATGCAGAGCACATCAACACAGACAATGATGTGGCACAATCCGCAACACCTCCACCACAGAACAGAGGTCACAACTGGTGTTGCTTGTGTGCAGAAACTGACCAATCACATGTGGCATATCAGGGAAATGTGAGTTGACAATGTACAAGTACAAACACACATTTGTGATGTTGTCGGAATGTCCACTGTCCCTCACCATATAGGCAGCTCCCCACAAACAGTCATAATGTACACTGTCATGCAGTCTGAATGTAAACATGTACAAAGTGAGAACATACATGTGAACACAATGTTAAACTGCATCTCCCCTTTACAATGTAGAGGGAAATTCAACACCTCCTGCAGGGCAGTCCCAACCTCTCTTCTCTGATGAGGAGGAGGACCACGACACCTTTGACTCGGATGCCCTCCAACAGCTCATGGACAGCCTCTGCAGCCCATTTCCAGGAGCAGGGCAGCCCAACTGCTACGAGGAGAACCCACCCCCCGCACAGAACATACAGCAGGCAGCACCCACCACCACGGCTGCCTCCCAGGACCCCCATGACAAACACATGGCCTTCCAACGGGTTGGGGTGCCAGGAGAAGCTGACTGAACAGGCGCAGGTGAGGTTCGACCGCATAGCAGGCAAACTAGATGCCATACGTGGGTGTCTAAGTCCCATCAGGGACCACTCACAGTCCCTAACGGACACCGACAGTCTGCTCCATGCCCTCCAATGAACCATGGCTGTCACAGAGTCCTGACTTTGTGACAAGAACGACTGTCTAGTCAGAGTGGCAGAGTTGGGACTCATGCGGAGGCTCATGGAGAACATGGAGCGGACGCGGGCGGTAAGAGCGGCTGCCACAGCTGCACACGAGCGATAGGTAGCTGGGTCCCTCAATGCCATAAAGACCCTCCTCATGGCATTGCTGCCACAAGGCCTGGTGCTGATGCATGCTGATGCTACCACTCCATCACATCTCTGGCCCCTGATGTGTCAGTGCCACACAGTGCTGGAGACAGAACACCGCCACTCACATGTGAGGCACCTGAAACAGCAGAGGACGAAGATGCGGATGAATCTGCCCTTGTGGTCAGAAGGAAGTGGTAGCATTCATCTCCACCATATGGCCTGTTTCTGCTTGGTTCTGCCCTCTGCATCATCACCTTCCACTGCCCCCCAATGCACTCTGCGACACTCACCTTGGACCTCGACATGGACTGCCATATTCTGTTTGGTCACCAATGACACAGCTATCAGACTGCGGACTGGACTCCTCCTCTTCTGATGTACTTGTCATTCCCTGAAGGACTCTGGCTGGCCCTCCAGGGGCTGTCAATGTGGCGTGAGGTTTGCATGGCCCTGTACTGCTCCAGCTACAACACTCCATTGAATGTGCATTAAACATTCTTGATCACACCGATGTGTCATTTCTATGATATTGCAAGTGTGGAGGTATGGATGAATGTAGGGTCAGTGATTCCCCCTTAAGTCCATGCTGCTCATGTTGTGGGACTTGGGTCACAGGGTGACACATTGCCAATTGCGTTCCAGGTGGCGCCGACAATAGAACGGAGACACACACATTAGTCACTTCCCTGTACAGCCCAGAACGGAAGCACGCCTAGAGTCCCGGGGTCATTGTTCACACCCTTACGCTGGACTGGCATGCGCCAGGCCAGCCCACTCCGCTTACACTCACAAGGGGATACGACAACGCTACATGTCCCAGGTTTACCCTGTAGGGATCTGCTGCTCACAGGTCTAGTTGTCAGCATGCCACAGCCACTCCCTCGCGGCTGGTTCACACCCACACCACACCCATTCAGCACCGGCATCACAGGACATGTGACCCTGCCAATAAAAAGGGCCTGGTGCACGTGCTGGAAGCCATTTTTACTCTGTCACTGGGTTTCTTCGTTTGGGTATCCTTTCTGCCTGAGGGCCTAGGGCCCTGCCACAGCACATTGCACAGTGCCGGGGGTGACATGATGGCGTCTGCACCATGGGACTCAATCATTAAGGGTCCATGGCTTGCGGTGCACAGACTTGGTGGCACCGAATACACTGCGGCAGGCACAGGCACACAGCCATGGGACGGTGTCTTTTGGTGCACTGAGGTAGGGGCACCATAAGTGCTGAGCAGGTGTTCAGCCTGTGATGATGCACGGTCCAGGCAGTCCGGCATGGTGGCATTGGTGTGATCCCAGCTGGGCCGCAGTAAAGGCCTGAGCCAGTAGGCAGTGCGGGCCTACCGCCATGTGGTGTCGCCTCGCAGTTCACAGAGTTAGTGGCACCTCTAGTGCTGAGCGGGTGTGCAGCCTGCACTGATATGTTCTCTGCCATAGTGAAATCAAGACCCAGAATCAACTGTGTGACCTGGTGGCCCGTGGTGTGGGGCTGCATGAAGTGGAGGGTGCCATGGTCGCGGGCCCCGGGCTTGGTGCTCCCAGCGGCACATGGTGGCCCCTCTTGGAGACACGCTGGTGGTGAGCAGGGAGGCCTGGCTGCGAAGGGGTGGACAATCACCGCTGGGCTGCAGGAGGGGCTGGGCTGCAGTGGCTTGTGTGCGCAGGGGCGGCAAGCGCGGATGGCGTGTGCTACTGTATGGACTCTGCAATTCATGTCTCTGGCAACTGTTTCAGATGAGGGACCTGGGGGACTGCAGTGTGTACCGGCACGTGATTGGAGACACACCGGTGGCTGCAGGTGAGCAGTGAGGCCTGGGTCTGCAGTGTCGGAACTCTCTCTCCATCTCTTTCTCTCCCTCTCTTTCCCTCTCCCTCTATCTCTCTCTTTCTCTCTCCCTCTCTCTCTCTTTCTCTCTCTCTCTCTCCCTCTCTTTCCCTCTCCCTCTATCTCTCTCTTTCTCTCTCTCCCCCTCTCTCTCTCTTTCTCTCTCTCTCTCTCCCTCTATTTCCCTCTCCCTCTATTTCTCTCTTTCTCTCCCTCTCTTTCCCTCCCCCTCTATCTCTCTTTCACTCTCTCTGTACTTTGATGGGGCATGATACACCTTCTTATCTGTATTTCTGTCTTGCAGGCTGTGACTTACAGAATGCCCAGAGAAGACCCACCGTGCCTCTACATGATTGTTGTTTTTTGTTTGATCTGCAATAAAGTTTTTATTTGGATTATATGATTTGTATGTATGATTTTCATTTTTCTGTTTTGTTATCTTATCGCAGATCTGGCTGGTCGTTGAGATTGTTGTGGAGTGGTATTGTTGCGGCTTTTTGCTTGTGAACGCCTACTCTGCATCTCATTAGCGATAGTTGCCGGGGTCATCCGTGGCGATGTTTTTTGAGGATGCTATCGCCTTAACACTTGGGATATGGGCTGTTTGCACCGGCTTGTGAATGGGGCGGTAAATTTGTCACGACTTTGGCTGTGATAATGTGCCGATAACTCGGCAATAGCTCCTTGAGAATATGCCCCCATGTTTTAATTGCTTTGTGTATGAAAATGGACTACTCGCAATCACAATTCTTGTCAGGGTGAACCACAAGTAAACCCCAAATTAAACTGTGCTCAATCCTCTGGTAGCCTGGCACAAAAGCAGCCAGGCGTAAAAGTGTACTGGCATGGACAGTTGGGTAACCTGGTATGTTATTGATAATGTGGCATCCGTAGACGACTACAGAAAATTAGTAAAAAGAAGCCATAAGAACTCAACTGAAAGAGTGGCTGTTTATTTACAT
This sequence comes from Triturus cristatus, assembly GCF_964204655.1. Taxonomy (NCBI): domain Eukaryota; kingdom Metazoa; phylum Chordata; class Amphibia; order Caudata; family Salamandridae; genus Triturus; species Triturus cristatus. Next base: position 439,366,961 of record NC_140590.1, read on the forward strand.
CGGGTTTGGAAAATAAAGAGCCAAACACGGGATTTTATCTCTCTATAACTTAAAGGCATAAGTATCTGAGATGCTCGTGCCATTACACCCCCATGCCCATCATTACCCATGAATTACGGATCCTTATGAAGGAAGGGTGTTATTAATATACATATATTTGCACACTAGGCTAGTAAGAAAGAATACCAGCGTGAAGGTGTTTTTAGAAAAAGTCTAATTTTGTGTGCTTCAGAAAAGGCACTACTATTTTATTAGAAAGTGATTCATTTTGAACTTACCAAAATTGTCCTGAAGAAGGTGACGATATCTTATATTTTTCACGAAAAGCCGTGTCAACACTTGTTATTTGGTTCCTTATCTTCTTTTAAAAATAATTAACATTTTATGAATTTGTATTATGTGTTATTAAATTGTTTCTGATATTTGATGTATACTTCTAAGTGACTAACTATAATTATAACATTTTTAAATGTTCATCTATTTTTTCTTTTTTTTTTTAAAACCTTTATTTACACATAGAATATTCACAGTCATGGGCCTACAACCGCCTGGGCCGGCCGCTAATGTAGAGAAAAGGGAGGAAGAACATAATACAGCAGTCATAAGAGCCGGAGCGAGCCGCACGCATAACGGCTGCAGCCGCCCACAACTGAACATAGTACTACAGAAAGGTTTCTTATTAACTTTTTTATAAATAAAAACAACAAAAAGAAACTTATACCAGGCAAAAGAACTCCATTAACAGGGACTTGCTCGCTCATGAGCGGGGGACAACAGCGACAACGCAGCCAATTACACAGTTATTCGCGTGAAAAAGGGCAGGGGGGGCAGGGAGAGGATCGGTCATCACTCCCGCAAAGCGACCAGGAACATCAAAGTCAAGGGGACATCGTTACGTCTGGTGCGACCACCAAGGGGGGGGCGCAGATATCCCCCCGATAGGAATTCCAGGGACCCCACATCTTACTCCATGCCCTAGGTTTGCCTCTGGCCACGTAAACCGTCTTCTCTCGGAACATGCACCAATCCATGTTTTCTTTCCATTTCGTAACTGTGGGGGGCCGACCGGACCCCCAGAGCTGCGCAATGTCCCTTTTAGCGATCATGTTGCCCAAAGTCACCCAACGTTCTTGTGCCACATCGCAGTCAGTCGGTTCCCACACATTCAACACACATCGCCGAGCCTCAGGGAGCAGCGCCACACCCGTAACCTCCTCCATCACTGCATGTACACCAGTCCAGAAACGTATCACCTTCGGGCACTCCCACAGAATATGAAGAAAAGTACCAAGCGAGCCACAACCACACCGACATAAACCATCACTTGTGTAACCCATGTGAAGCAAGCGGGGACCGGTGACATAGACCCTATGTAGTATCTTCAACTGCACAAATCGAAGGCGAGCCGGTATAGCAACCTCCCTCGGTGAGGCTACGGCCGCGACCCAGTCCTCATCATCCAACTCTAGGCCATCAGCGACCCAGACCTCTCGCAAATGTGTGAGAAGGTCCGCTCGAGTATTAATCAGTTTTTTGTAGATCAGGGAAATAGTACTATCTAGCAGGTAAACATCAAGCAGACGATCTTCCAACGGGGAGGCTTCGGGGATATCTGCAGGATTCGGGAAAGCGGAAAGTAGCGCATGGCGCATCTGCGCATAACGAAAGAACTCCCTATCGCTCAGCTTATACTCCGTCTGAAGAGCTTCAAACGATTTAAAAGCGCCCTTCGTCCAAAGATCCCCCACACGACTAATTCCGATCAAATCCCACTTCTCAAAGCCTTTCGAACGCCATAAACCTCCCAACGCATCCGACGCATACAGTGGAGTCGCACGAGACAGACGGCCCGTCCATCCCATAGCAGCGGTGGCGCAGTGCCAGGCGCGCACCGCATTTTTCGTAGGACCGGTCAATTTAGTACTTCCCTTCGTAGAATAAAGCGCCCTATTGAAATCTCTGCCCGGCAACAGTAGCTTATCCATCTCGTACGCGGGGTTCACCGCTGGGCCGTATGTCCCATGATTCACCGCCACCAACTGGGACGCCCAATAATATCGTCTAATATCAGGGAGAGCTATGCCACCGTCATACCACGGTAGGGTCAATTTAGCGAGAGCAATGCGCGGTCTCCCATCCCAAACTAGCTGCCTCTGTAAGCTCTCTACCTCACTAAAATATCGGGCGGGCACCACGTCCAGCGTATTCTGCAATGCATACAGAAAGCGTGAAAGAGACATCATTTTGAATAAGGCTGCCCGGCCAAGCGGCGATAGCGGGAGCTTACGCCAACGAGCTACATCGGCCCACAGCCGCTGGAACGGGGGCAGCAGATTCAGAGCATAACGGACTGCCGGATCGAGGGATACGTGGATACCTAGATATTTAAATCCAGAATGTGAAATCTGAATTGGACAGCCACGCGGGAGAAGAGGGGGGTCGCCAACCAGCACATAAACACAGGATTTCACCCAATTAATGACAAGCCCTGAATTGCGACCAAAGGAGCTCAATACATCAAATAACACTATCAACGATTTCCGCGGGGAGGTGAGATAGAGCAAAATATCATCTGCGTAGAGTGACACGCGATCCTCAAACGTCGGTGTCCACCGAATACCCGTCATGGAGGGTTCCCACCGGAGCCACGCCGCCAGGGGCTCCAATGCAAGAGCAAAAAGAAGCGGGGACAGGGGGCAACCCTGCCGCGTGCCCCTGCCAAGCAAAAAGGGGGCAGAAACTCTACCATTCACCACCACCTGCGCCAGTGGTTCCACGTATAACAACTTCACCCATCCAATGAATCCAGGTCCAAAACCAAACCTAGCCAGCGCCGCCCAGAGATACGGCCATTCCAGCGTGTCAAACGCCATTGTGGCGTCTAGGGACGCCAAAATGGCAGGCTCCCGAATAGAGTCAACTCTCGCGAGGACTCCATGGAGGCGCCGCAGGTTCAGCGCGGTGTTGCGGTGCAGAATAAAACCAGACTGGTCCGGATGTACCAGGTCACCGATGACTTTAATCAGACGATTCGCGAGCACTTTAGCGAGAATCTTAGGTTCAGCGTTTAGGAGTGAGATGGGCCTATAAGACGCACAGCAATCACGCGGCTTGCCCTCTTTATGGAGCACCACAATGGTCGCTAGACGTTGATCACACAGTAGGGCGCCGGCCTCTCGGGATGCAATAAACATCTCGCGGAGAGGAGGTGCCAACCTATCTGGACGAAGCTTGTAAAGCTCGATCGGAAGGCCGTTAGGGCCGAGAGCCTTTCCTGAACGGACCGAGCGAATCGCTGATGCTATCTCATCGTTTGTAAGCGCCACGTCCAGCAGTTCTTTATCATCGACCGAAAGGCACGGCAATGCAATATCTCGCAGCAATTGACGAGAGTCGTCTTCTGGCCTCTCCGAGACCGGAGAGTAGACGTCCCGCAAATGGTCCGCAAAGCAGCTCACAATCTCCACCGGATCCGTAACACTCACACCATCAGCACGCACAATCACCGGGACCACACGACTCGCTCGCTCTCTCCTCTCCAGCCATGCAATCAACCTTCCAGCCTTGTCACCAACATCATACAAGCGCCCCTGTTGCTCCCTACTAGCGAGCTTGGCAGCATCCGTAACCAGCGCCCTGTAATCCGCTTGTTTCAGGCAAAGGGCATGGAGTTTGTCCCGTGTGACCCCCCGCCCGAGATCTTCTTCCAAGTCAGTTATGTCCGACTCCAGGCGTACCACCTCCTCAGTTTTACGCCTCTTAGCATGGGAGTATAAAGGAAATGGTCCCAGAACATACATAATTTGAAAACCTGGACAGGGTCAGCAAAATAACTATTGCAACAAATAAAGCGTATCGAAGTGTTATTTAATCACACTTGGAGCAGGCACATGAATGCGTATGAAAAATCACATTATTCACAAAAGTGCAGGGTGCCACGGGGAGGGGGAGGGAGTGACGAGTTGGGTAGGGTAGTAGGATAAGTGACATATAAATACTCATAACAGTAATACAAATCAATTGCTGGGCACGTTAATATTGTGCCAAATAGTCAGGACGAAAGTCATTCATTAACAAAATTGAATGTTTTGCCAAATAAACCATATACAAGTGAAAGTACACAGTGCTCAATGCACTATTGAAGGTACTGGCATAGTGAAATGTCGACGTTTCGACCCCTCTTTCAAGGTAGGTTGATTTGGTCCTTACGAGTGGGGTCTTCCTCAGGACAGAGAGGATGGTGGAACAGGAAGGGAAGGCACCTATAAAAACATTAGGTGGGTATTAAAAATAGTAGCAAGGCCAAGCGGAATTAAACAGCGAGGCTAGATATGGAAGGGCATTGCCATAATTACCAAATCAGGGAACGGACATCTAATCAGTGTCAGCTTGGCGTCCAAAGGCGCAAGGGCAGGAAAGCTCCAGAGACGGGTGGGAGTGACAAACACCTATAACGAATTTAAGGTGACATTGAAATCATCCGAAAAACAATTAAATGAATGAGTGGGGTATGACTCCATCTAAATGAGAACTTACGGATATTAGTAGAATCACAAAGGAGGGATTGATTACTCCATCATAACACGCCGTGACGTAGATCGGTGTGTTGAGTGAAATTAATCACTGAAAAGTCGGCCTCTATAAATCAAATGGAAAGGGAGCTCTTTAATGAAAAACCTAGTAGGTGATCCAAACCTAGAGAAATACACAGCCACAGGGACCTGGTCCCCCAGCCTATCATCCGCATACTACGGTATTTTAAAAAATGGGGAGAGACTTGGCGGGACGGGCAATAAATCTCATAACTATGAATACATAACGGACATAAAATGGGATCATAACAAAGGAAAAGATACTCTAAAAATTGTGAACAGTCATTGAAAGGAGACATCGCTTGCAGAATATGAATACAAGGGGAGCAAAGTCATCTGCTCACACCGGAGAAGGCTAATCGTGTACAAATGGAAGCCACGAATAAAATTAATTTAACCAAATTGAACGGAGGTGGATGGAGCGGTTCTCCTACCTTTAGACGGCGTCCATGAATGCGGTGCTCGATTCTGACAAAGCACTGAATCCGCGGAGAGGCTCCCTCATAAGGAGAACGCCTCGCGCCGCGTGACGTTAAACCGGGCGCAGCCGCTAGATGCTGCCCGTAACGGGATAATAGAAGAAAGACAAACCGAGTAGTTCGTTAGTAGAATGAAACTAATGATTAATGGAATTATACTAAGAAAATACAATGGTGATCTAGAATTAAGTAGGCACGCCTAACAAGTGTATCTCAACTAACACGAGTATTATTAATGCATTATTTGGGTAAAATGCAAATCCTGGAATTTATCATTCAGAGGGAGTGATCGAGGACCGATTAATGGACATGATTGACCAGATGATGGTGTGGAAAAGAAAATCTAAACATTGTGAAAACACGTGTAAATGTGGAAAATACAGAACATAGCAAAACATTTATATTTCAAGGTGCATAGTTTGTAAACAAGCATATGAGTTCATGTAGATCGACATTATCTTAATGACTGAAGAGGTGAGTTCATTTGGGAAGGAAAAAGTCAAATTGTCATATACAAATTTGGTACATTGATCATAAGCGTCTGATGGTCAGTATGACAGGACGTTCAAGAATAACATTGCCAACAGGTTAGACTACGAGCTGGAAAATAACAGAAGAAAATGAATGATATCTTAGCATGGGAGATCAGGGATAGGGCCTCCCCACGGATGACCACCTTGAAAGCCTCCCACAACGTTACGGCCGATGAGACTGAACCCTGATTTTCCTCAAAATAACGATCCAGAGACTTAACCAAAAGGGCACGAGTTGTGGGGTCATGCAAATACCAGGGATTAATCGGGGTCACCCTCCCCTCTGCCCCCATGGCCACATCTAAGTGGAGCAGGACCGGGGAATGATCAGAGATGCCACGGGCCAGATGTCTGACCTCCCCGATCATTTGGGCTTGGGCGGCCGGCATCAGCACATAGTCCAATCTAGATAAGGAGCCGTGGACGCCAGAGTGAAATGTAAACTGGGCGAGCCCCGGATGCATTGATCTCCAATAGTCCACAAGCCCCATAGTGTCGATAAAGCCACCCAGCCAAGAGTGCGCCCCGGGGAGGTCTCTGGGAGGGTGCCGATCCTCTCTACCCGACACCACAGAATTGAAGTCACCACCCACCAGCAAGAGGCCCTCCGGGAGCCCAAGCAGCAACCCTCCCAAGTCCGCAAAGGTAGTGGTTTGCAACCCCGGGGGGACATAAACTGAAACCAAACACAAAGTCCGTCCTTCCCACCGGCCCACCAACACCACGTAGCGCCCCAGGTCGTCGTGTATCACCTCATCAATTTCCAGCGGCAGAGAGGATCGAACCAAAATGCCCACCCCTCTGGAGCCGGTGGTAAAACCAGAGTGGGCCACCAAACGGTAGCACTTTCTATTCATAGCATGGCATGAGTGTCCCACCAAATGCGTCTCCTGCAACAGAACCACATCAGGAGAGAGACGTTTCAGATATTGTAGCACCACCCCTCGCTTCAATCGGTCCCCCAAACCATTGACATTCCATATTAAAATGCGCAATCCCCTACCCCCCATTTCCACAGCAACGGACACCCCACCCACGTTGAGAGCTAAAAACAGCACACTGATTGCCTGGTACAAAACGAACACCACACAAAAACAGCACCCCTGCACAAGACCATTAAGCCACCCCAATTCGCAGTGTGCCTGTCGCCCCACCATAAACCTACTCTACGGAGAGAAAGAAAAAAAAAACCCCGAGGAGGAAGAATCTCACCAGATACCCCGCGGCCTCCCAATGATGAAGGAAGGGTAATGCAGTCCTAGAAAAGAAAAACCACCCTCATCCGCAGCTCGTTCCTCCCCGCCGTGCCGACAGTGCAAAGTGTCAAGCCAGTCCTCAACCGCCTCAGGCCGGTCGAAAAAATGAGTGCGTTCTTCCAGTTCAATACGTAGCTTGGCCGGGAAAAGCTTAGAGTACTTCAAGCCCATGTCCCTCAGCCGCCGCTTGACAGTCATAAAGCCCATTCGCTGTTTTTGCACCGATTGTGTAAAGTCAGGATAGAAACTGATATCCGTATTGTCATATTTCGTCGGGCCATGCACACGGGAGGCCTGCAGGATTGCGTCACGGTCCCTGAAGTTGAATATCCTGGCAATGATAGGTCGCGGTGGGGCCCCAGGCCTTGGCCGGTCCCCCGGAACTCTGTGTGCCCGCTTCACCGTAAAGAATTTGCTGAGGCCTTTCGGCGCTAGTTTGGTCAGGATCAGATCTTCCACAAAGAGATCGACCGGCCCATCCTCCGACCTCTCCGGCACACCGATGATGCGTACGTTATTCCGCCGGGCCCTGCTTTCAAAATCCTCCAGTCTCTTAGCAGAGAGGTCGCTGAGGGCCCGCAAACTACGGATCTCCGTCTGCAGTTCAGAGACATCCGTCTTGAGGCCTGATGACGTGAGATCGAGCGATTTGACCTTCTCACTAGTTTTCGACAGATCTGCCTTAAGTAAGTTGATATCGATCAACACGGTGTCCAGCTTGTGGGCCAGCGAGTCGAATTGCTGGCCGACCGAGGTCTTCATGGCGTCGATGGCACCCATGACATCTTGTAGTGTCAGTTCCGTCGAGGGTGACGGGCCCTCCTTGGCTGCATCTGAAAGCCCACTCGATCCGGGAGATCCATTCTGCTGGGCATAGCGGTCCATGTTGTTCGCTTGCACGTAGCTACCCCTCCGGGGAGCTCTAGACTTGTGCTTGTCACCGTCCAGCCGGGTCGTCATCACTCAGCAGGGAGAGCAGATCCAGTATACCTGTTAGGCGCAGCAATCACCCTGGGGAGTCCACCTGACTGATGGACAGCCCCCTTTATCAATGCCACTCGACCGCTACAGATCGGTCCCAACGCAGAGCGACTGCGAGCTCCCGCCACCAGACTCGCAGAGGAAAGTCAAAAACGAAAGTGAAACCAGGGGGGGACGCCCAAGACCCTAGAGCCGTTGTTGTTTGATTGGAGCTCGGGGACAGTGCCAACCCGAGTCCGGGGTGGCGCCACGGAGCAGGCCTCTTTCTGGAGTACAGGATAAATCGAGTTCCCAAAGTCCGATTTAAGTTCCGAAAACGGGAATCACCTCCGCTTCGGTTCACCAGGAATATTCCTTCAGAATAACAGGATTATAGCCAGGATAGACGTGGGAGGCCGCGAGGGTTTCCGGGAGCCCTGTGCCTATTCGTCCATCTTGGTTGCGCGCTAGGCTCCTCCTCGTTCATCTATTTTTAAACTAACCTAAGGTTTAATGAAGAAAACTGAAAGAAGAATATAATGAATAAAAGGTTTTTCAAGAAAACAGTTATAGACATATAGATATTCGTTTTTATGACAAAAGGGCTGTTCTGTTTTAGTTTAGAAAAGTAGTGTAAAAAAGTAGGACCATGTATATGGTTGAACTTTATCAGTCTTTCTGAATACTAATATTTAATATGGTTTTCAGGCTCTTTGGAGATTATATATAAAGCTTCAATTCTACCGATGAATTAATCAATAATTAAGGTTTTTACTAGAGAAGGGAATCTTTGTTGTTTCTAGCACAAAGAAGATACTCCCACTTTTAGAATTACCCATGAAAATCTCCTGACTTGGCTTGAATATGAAAATGGAAGTTTTGTCTAGAGGTTATGATTGATGTACTTACGATCAAAAATGTCTGTGTCACACAAGTGATTCGTCGTGTAATGAGAATGTCAATCTTTATGCTTATGGATTGCTGGACCAAGGTTTGCGGTTCCTGTGGGCACTCAGTGATTAATAATTAAATATATATCAGCGTAATCGCAATTAATCGGAGGTACAGAGAGAAAAGACATATAACACAAAGGGGCTGATTCCGATTTCGGCCGGTAGGGCTCCGAACGATGGTCGGAACCCTTCCGACCGAATCGGAACATGTTGGCCGGATTCCTTTCCGACTGAGCCATTCTGATGGGCTCGGTCGGAAAGGAATCCGACTCGGATTTCCGGATGGCTGACGACAGGCTCGGATAGCCCGTCTGCCGTCCGGAAATCCCTCAGTACTCCCCCGGCCGCTTCTTTATGACCGAGGGAGTACAATGGCAGTTTTTCACTGCCTTTTCGTGCCGGTCTTTCCGGTACGAAAAGGCAGTCGGAAACTGTCTTTGGGGGCCCCCAGTAGGGCCCCCATGGGTGCGAGGCTGCTGCATGGTGGCCTTGGGGCACCTATGGTGCCCCAAGGTGGATCCCTGCACCCTGTGGCAGGCACCTAGGGGTGCCGGTCACAGGGTGCAGGGATGAACTGCACCCCTTCTTTTCACAATGCAAGCATGCTTTCCGCTCGGAATGCATGCTTGCATTGTGAAGTATACGATAACCGTACCCTGTTTGGTCGCATCGTACTTGCAGGGCCGTAACCAAAGACAGCAGGTCGGTCAGTTATGGCTCCTGACCGATGTCGGACGGACCAGAGTCCGTCCGACATCGAAATCGGCCACTAAGTATGTAGAGAAACAAGGTAATTTATATAATATATTCACATTGTTTTTTATCCAGTGCATGGTGCCCCAAGTGAAAGTGAAACCTATCAGTATGGATTATGACTCTTTGTGACAAAAAAGCAAGGTTTCCACATTTTGTACAGGAACGACCATTCAATTAATACATAGTAAATGTTAGAAGCCTCCTAGTACAATAGTAGGAGCTGAGAATTGGTTTGCTTCAAGTTGTCTACGGAGTTTCAACCCAGCTATCAATACGGGGCTCATCAGGACCTATCAATGATGGTCCTGATGAGACCAAAACGTTTGTTTTGGTAGAAATGTGTTCTTATTATTAAAGTCAACCCTAACAACTGTGTTATGTCTTGAATCCTGAGTGTGTGCATCTCCAAACAAGCACTCCTAAAAAGTGCCTATCAGTATGGTGGCTTGTGAATCCTACGCATTGCAGCCCCCTTTGCCTTACGTAACATTTTCTGTACGCTGATTTACACATTTATGATTCAATATCTCTGTATGTGTGTGATGTAGAGTGTTCCGACAGCCTACACTGATATGAGAGGTGCTATAAAACAAATAAAATACATGTGCGAGAGCATGGAGAGATGAGTGGCACTGTTGAAGGGTGACAAAGATGGTCATATCCTGTGGCACAGTAAGGTCATCATTTACTATGCTTTAAAAGCTAATACAATTGAATATATAATGAAAAATGTGTTGTAGACTGCATCATGTTCCCACAGATTTTCTTGGGGGGAGAACCACCCCAGAACCTCCCTTGGTAGTTGTCAGGCTTGCTTGCTATGCACCGTACAGGGACTGATTTGACAACATTTGCCATAGGTGCTTTGGGTTACCAGTCTGGACCTGCCAGGTAGCATAACGTTTATTTTGTGCTATGCATTTGTTAGAGGCAATAGCTGCACTTAGAAATGCTTTGCAAATATTTGAAAAGAAACACAAGAAGGCAACAGATGACAATGATCAAGAACCACAACAAAACTAAATTCCACTATTTCAACACTTTGTGGGTAGAGCAGTACAGCAACCTTCTATTATCCGTAAGGTCTGTGCAATCATTGCAGAGGAAATGCAGGGGCAGGTCATATATAGGGCCAGATGTACTAAAATGCAATTTTGCATTTTCTAAATAGCGACTCCTTAGAGATTACTATTTAGGAAATGCAAAATGATATGTGTGAAATATCCAATTTCCTAATAGCATTTCCTACAGAGTAGGAACCGCTACTAGGAAATCGCAATAGGAAATCCCATGTCATTCGTTCCAATGGGCCAGTTTAGCATTTCCAAATTGCAATTTTCTATTAAGTGATCGCAATTTTTGGAAATGCTAAACCAATCATGGCTGTGGGCATAATGCCCCCGGTGATGCATACCAAAAATAGTGGTGCACATATAGAGCACACATATGCCATAAGAGCATTTGTGCGCTCTATTGCACTTCACAAAAAGCATCTTTGGTGCTTTTTTAAAATTGCACACTTATGGCCAGATGTACGACTATTCCATTTTGTGACTTGCAAATTGTGACGTTTTGTGACATGCAAATTAATGGAATGTACAAGTGTCTTAGACACTGTATGCGACTCCTAATATGGTCGCAAATGACCTGCCCCATCAATATTTATAAGGCAGGCCACAATTTGGGACCCATTGGAAATGGCCAGCACTCACAGGGATAGTGGCCTGCTGGGGTCAGGAGACCACCATGTCTGTGACTACTTTTTCAATTAAGCTGTTTTTTTTTTAAATGTAGCCCGTTTTCAAAAAGAAAAATTAAATGTGCCTGTTTCGTGGGACCACTGATTGCTCTTTAAAAATATTTTCGCATCAATTCACAAAGGAGAAGGGGTCCCCTGGTGATCCCTTCCCGTTTGCTAGTGGCTTACCACCTACTTGAAGTAGATGTTAAACTGCAAGTGTTTTACGACCGCAATTGCTGTCGCAAAACAATCGTACATACAAGTGTGACTCGGTATTAGGAAGGGATGCCCTTGGCTTGCCCCTTCCTAATAGCAACTTGCAAACCCTATTTTGCGAGTCAGTAATTGGTTACTGACTCACAAAATAGGGTTTGTACATACCACCACACTTTTTAGCGGTTGCAAACAGGCCAATTACCCGTTTGCAAGCACTAAAAAGGGTCCTACATCTGGCACTTAAAGTCAATGGTAATTGCATTTCCTGAATGCCCAAATCGCATTTAGGAAATGCTTTGTACATGTGCAGAAGTATGGCAAAAAGGTAATCCTATTCACGATTTCCTGCTTTGGAGATCACAAATTGTGATTTCTACTGTGTAGAAATTGCAAATATGTAACCGCTTAAAGGACCTTGGGCCAGATGTATCAACGCTTTTTGCGATCACAAATGGGACGATTCACAGAATCGGCCCGTTTACACATGCAAAAATGCGTTTTGCAATGTATCAAATTTATTGAATTCGCAATATGGGTAATTGAAATTATTTGCAAATAACCTAAATTGCGAATGCAGTTACGGAATCGCAAATTAATCCCTAGAAAAATGCACTTTTTTGCAATTAACTAAGTGCCATGTGGGGCATATACATGCCCTTAAGGCATGTATGTGTGCCACATGTGCACACTTACCTTTTTTGGGAGAGCATCAGGGTGGCCTTTTGGCCCCCCTATCACCCATGAAATTGCATTCGCAATTTGCAAGTACCTATTTGGTACCTGCAAATTGCGAATGAATGGGAAGGTATTCCTTAATAGCGAATCGCAATTTGCAATTCGATATTAAGGAATACGTAGGAATCGCAGTTTTTTTGCCAAAACCTACATACATTGCATTTTGCAATTCTCTAATAGCAAATCGGTAAGAATCACCATTATAGAATTGCAAAATACAATCTTGATACATCTGGCCCTTTGTACATATGAAAAGGCCATTTAGCATTTCTTAAGCCTGAAATAGCGATTTGGTCCGACACAAAATGCTAAATGGCTTCGTACATCTGGCCCATAGTCTCAGGAAGTATAGCTTCAAAAGGTGAACCACCATATCAGGCAAAAAAAACCAACAATTTCTACAGTGGTAAAGACACAAGGAAGACAGCAGAGACATCCTTCTAATGAGCAAGACTTAGGCAAACTTATCCATGATATCCACCTTCCATAGGATATCATGGCTAAATCAGTCTTGAAGCAGGCATAAGGAAAATAGCGATAACAGGGGTTATCGTTACTTTTCTTGCCATTATGCTTCTTAGCGTGGGGCTTGATGATAGGAGAAATGTCGCTTAGCGACATTTCTCCAGTCATGTCAGGGCAGGAACGCCCACTTTGCATCTCATTAGAGATGCACATCTGGGCGTTCAGAATTCAGGCGCTAATGCAAGGTTTCACGCAATAGCGTGACCTTGCTGATTTGGATATAAAATGATCGCCGCTTTTCACCCGAAAACGGACGCAAAAGCGGCGATAATTTTTCATCGCCTCGTTGATGATATGCCCCTAAATTTGCCTTGCCCTATCATCAAGCTAACGCCAAACTTTGTGAGATTATCGCTGGATTTCCAGCGATAATCTCACGTTTGGCTGTTAGCGCTAGGATTTTTATCGCTTTTGAGATAAGCGTTGCTAATAGCACGCTATCTCAGCGATAAAAATCCACGTTAGCCGGCGATAATTACCCTAGCGCTAAGTGCGCTTAGCGATAATTATCGCCGGTCCTTGATGATAAGCCCCTTCGTTTTGACTAGCTTGAGTTGATGAAGCTGTTCACGATATTTTCAGGATGTTCCTCACTCGTGATTTCGCGACATTAGGTAAAGTGTCGGCATGCTTCTGCAGTTTAAATGTTTAAATTAATCTGTACCCTTTGACATTTTTTTCACTGGGCTTGCTGCTTTCATTTGGAGCATAGCTATTTTTGAAAGATTTACTTTTTTCTCTTTACTTAAAATTCCGTTATACTCAAGATTTGCTTTCGTTTTCGCTTAATTCTCTGATTTGATAATTTGTATCCAACTCCCTTCATGACCATCTGGCTTTCCCCACCCTTAATCCCAAGTGCTTTTCAATATATCCCTGGTTTAGGCAGTGGCTCAATTGTCTGAAGACATTACAATGTTGACCTTACTCCAAACTTCATTGATCGTTAAAACTGCTAGCAATAATGAAAACCTCTTGTGTGGACACGAAAAGATCTTTAAACATTGCATAATTTACATATTAATGGTCCATGTATTACTTCGTTACCTCCGCTGCCCTCGTTCGTCATTGTTTGGTTTTTCACAATCTAAAAAAACCTTATATGAGCTCATTTTTTTTTTCTTAAAGAAAAGAGAACTCGGCTTTGCTTGGGAGATTCCATACTCAAACAGCACAGTTGAAATTGCTCGTGTAATTAAAGAGATGCCTGAACAAATCCCATGTATTTGTACATGCCCCTGTCCCTAAGGCCCGCAGTTTTCTTTAGAGAAAACATTGATTTGTATTAGGTCTGGCTATAGCAAGGAACTTTAACAATATACATTGTCTTGGCATCAACGCTGGGGCATTAGGAGCGCTGCCATCAGGTTATGAGAGTAACTACTGGAGAAGCAGCCATAGGCGCCATAGGAATTAGAGGAATTAGAGATTTCACATGCGGAGAGGGGGAAATAAACCAGGATTTGACCTGTAGGCATTGAAATCGTTGGCAGCATAAGAGTTGCAGCTCCTTTTATTTTCAATAATTTATTGTCTTCTTGTAACACTGCGATTGTGATTGGCCACTGACTTGAATCTTGATTTTCCAATCTGTTTTCTTGACAAGAAAATACCAATAATCCTCAAATTAACAAACAGACCTAAAAATATGCAATTGCTACTGTCTGTAGAGAGAGATATGGAGAGCAAGAATGACAAGAGACAGCTGACATTGGATATATGTTTGCAATTATTACGTAATTGTGCACCAGTGAGGTAGGAAGGAGTATTTGTGCCTCTTAGTTACCTCTACGGTTTTTAATATGTCCTATTAAAATGCCTCAGTTCAATACCAAGAAAAAATTGAGAGAATTGCAATTCTGTATGTACTATGTCTGAAATAATACAGCAAAGTTACTATAAATAATGCTTCATCACCATGAATGAAAATGGGAAAACACATTCTCACCTCCCAGGAGACTACCAGGTGATAGTGATTAACTCTGAAACGGTTACCAGAGGATTTAAGCAGAAAAAGAGTACCTATTTAAAAGTGGCATTTTCATAAAATCCAACTTCACCAGCAGATTGATTTTAAATTACTGGTACTCTGGGTCCTGGAACCATGGTTGTAGCAATTCCTAAACTGAAGTTATGTATTATAAGGTGCTATAATGTAACCTAGTGAATTTCTACGGGCGAGCCAGCCTTGCCACAGTAAAAAAAAATCCTTTGGAGATTTTTCACTGCCAGGAGTCATGTAAAACTTAAGTACACATGTCTCCATGTTTAAACACCAATACACACTGCCCTATCGGCATTAAGGGCCTACTTCAGGAGCGACATAAGTATTAATAAGGAAGAGTTAGGCCCAATCGCGGCCGGCAGGATTCGCGGGTGCGGCATCGCGCGGGGCTTCTCGCGGGGGTTCCCATGCACGGGGTTCATTTAAAAATATAATAAACTTACCTTCCTGGGTCCCGTGTTGTCTCTGCTCCTGACCTGCTCTCCTGCTGCCCTGCCTCTGGCAGGAACAGGAAGTAGGCCGCCTCCCTCCCCTCCCAAAAGCCAATCACAACGCTGCAATGGTAGGGTTGTGATTAGTCAGGATGCCCACCAGCCAGGCGTCTATGGGGAGGCCATTTTCTCCATGTAAGCTGCATGCAGCCTACATGGAGAAAGGCAGAGTGCAGATGACTGGTTTGGTTGGCCCCAGAGAGCAGCGTGAGAAGCAGAAACATTAAATGGTAGTTTTACCGTTTAATGTTTCTGCTTCTTACACTGCGAGAAAGCAGTGGAGCAAAGTTCCTCTTCCCTACTGGAGGAGCCGCCCCTGGTTAGGCCCATTAAAAGGGTAATTTAACGGGTTGAAATGCCGGTTTTAGAACTGCCATGCTAGGCTGCTGTGGCAAGTCCAGAGTCCTGGTTAATATGGTCACTATAGAGGTGCACAATAAGTGCTGCAGTCCACTAGTGACATTTAACTTACAGGTCCAGGGGACCCTGCGTACCATATACTGGGGCATAAGTCTTTAATCTGTGTGGAGCGACCCCTAGGGGGGCCGTGGAGTCATGGGAATGGGGTCACGCTCTTCATTCTGCAACAACAACGTCCCAGAAGGTTAATTCTGGTGGTTAAAATTCTTCGCTTAGAGTGCTATTCAGGGACTCTCCTGGGTTGTGAAATCCAAGCCAGGCTGACAGCTAAACACGCCTTTCTGCCAGTGTGCTGCTGACCTGAAAGAATGCAAATGTGCACAATGAGTTAATCTGCAAATCCTAGACTTACATTTTCACAGTGCTTTCTGTCACTGACTGTGACCTCATAGCACAAACAATACACAAGTCCCTTTACTCCACTGCTCCAATCACTATTTAATTCTGTGACTCTCTGGTTTCACACAGACCTTTAGAGTGCATTGACTAATAGGTGTTTGATAATGTACTATAGTGCATTTCCCACGGAGTAACAACTTTTATTTATTTATTTATTATTCATTGAAGCTGCTCATTATTTTATATGTAGCTACCTGACTGGGAAAAAACTAAAAAACATATAGAATATTTTGGTTTTAGCCATACCTTTGACCCAGCCTCCTTGTTCAGAATCTCAAGGCCCTCCAGCCCCCCAAAACATGACTGAAGTCAACAACAGCAAACTAATATAATCATGCTAAAATAGCCATTTATTTTCATAATGTTAAAAAAAAAAAAACGTTTTCGAAAAACAGTATGAAGGAAGATTACTACCTGCCCCCTACAGTTATGATTGTAAATAGTATGCTTTAATTATGATGAATGATGCTCTGCTTCCTCCAGTTACATCATGCAGCTGTAAATGCCAAGCCATCAGCATCCCATGAAATATAGTATGGTTTTCCTCTGATGCTATGATTGAAAAACAGATACGTTTTAAGGCATGGGCAAAGTGGGCCCTGGCCCAGGGCCTCAGGCTTTAAGGGGGCGCCCTGATAGAGGCAGCTCGATTCTGCAGGGAGTTTCACTCTGATGACCTTTAATAATAGTTAGATTGTTTGAAATACCGTTTTTATTTAAATTATTTTTATGTGTGTGATGTGTGAGAGGCTGATGCAGACAGTTTGCAGAAACATGTTGTTTATGTTTCATGCAACATCCATAAAACAAGCTTCTTTGAGATCAAAACAGGACCTCACATATGAGAAATGGGAGGAAGTCACAGATTTTATTTAACAGTAATTATTTGCAGTAATATTAGTGAGCTGCTGCTGTATCCCTGAATAGTAGATGTAAATGCATTTAAGGCACGAAAGAGCTGAAATTGGTTCATAAATTCAAACCTGATTCAAACAGGTGCCCCCAAAATACGTTTGGCCCAGGGCCCCCAAAATCCTTAAGATGTCCCTGTTGGCAGATGGATCATCCAATGGTTTTAGGCAGATGGCCTACCTCTACCAACCTCAAAATGGTTCATCTTGAAAAAGTTTCTAAGTGTCAAATTTGTTGAATTTGCCAATGCTTGTTTGTGGTTAAGTAAAAGTGCTGATTTACTATATCTTGTCGATTGCGTATCTCTGGAAACTTTGAGTAGATCTTTTTCATTTAGGTGTCAGAAATTATATAAAAATTTAAACAATTTTTATAAATTTGTGTTGGATTTCACGAGTGCTAATTTATTTACTTCTTCCTTTGTGTAAGACTTACTGATCAGATCCACAGCTACCCAGGGTGAGCTAACGTTTAACAATCAAAGCCTAACTAGTCCTAAAGAAGTTGGTAGCATTTTATACGGTGGAGTCACACAGCCACCCCATGGACTCCACTCTCCTGGAGTGGGTGAGGTCATTCCGCCACAAGCGGACTCAAAGGGTGGCTGTACAACCTTACCAATCGGAGAAGAAGCGCTTGTGGTGTGGGGTGCCGCAAGGATCAGCGCTGAGCCCACTGTTGTTCAACATCTACTTGGCCCCCCTGTTTTCACTCATTGCCAACTGGGGGATCAAGGCAATATATTATGCCGATGACACCCAGCTGGTGTTCGCTTTTAAGGATCAGTCGGCTGAGTCCTTCGAAAGCTTTAAGAACTGTCTCATTGATGTTGCAGTTTGGATGAACAATAATAAACTAAAATTGAATGCTGAAAAAACAGAGGTGATGTTTTTTGGGACCAACAACCCGCCTGATACGGACCTGTGGTGGTCGCATGAAATGGGGACACCACCCACCCCAGTAGGCACGGTTAAACATTTAAAGGAGTTCAATGGGAGGCCGACTTGTCTTTCTCCTCTCAAATTCAGCAAGTAACATGTTCCTGTTTTGGAAAATTGAGATACATGAGAACATTTTTACATCTGCTACCAGAAAACTGCAGACGTACCGTGGTTCATGCAACTGTGACATCAAGGCTGGACTATGCGAATGGCCTTTATCTGGGCCTACCTGCTTACATGGTTAAGAGGTTGCAATTGGTTCAAAACGCGGCTGCGCGATTGATTAGATGCGTGCCCATGCAACAACATATCTCCTGGCATATTAAAGAATTTCACTGGCTTCTAGTGGGTAATAGAATTAAATTCAAGGCCCTAACCTTAGCGTTTCGATCATTCCATGGTTTCTGTCCCAGATATTTGAAACAACGATTATCGGTCTACAAACAATTTCGCTTACTACGGTCCAACAATCAGAATTTGCTGGCCACCCCACGAATTAGGAAGGAGCGATGGGGCGGCAGATCGTTTGTGGCAAAAGTGGCTAAACTCTGGAATTCCTTGCCGCCGGCACTTCGGCAAATTGAATCAGAAGGCCTTTTTAGGAAGGCAGTTAAGGCATGGCTTTTTAACCTGGAATAATCCTGTGGGATAAATGGTGCCTGACCTTTTTTATTGTGCTGTCACATGTCGTTATAGCGCCTGGACACCTCCTTTGGGAGGTAGCTGTTTTGCGCTTTATAAATGGCCATACTATTCTTATTATTATTATTATAATACACCCTATTTCCTCACATTGGTTGGTGCCTAGTGGTTGAATGCAGAACTTTTGTAACTCCTTGAGACCACTGAGAATCCTCCAGGAGTGACATTTAGAGTTCTTGGGCCTCCTAAGCAGTAGTCAAGTTTTGTCATCTCTAAAAGTGTGGTTTCCAGGAGTTTGATAACTTTTGAAGGTGTTGAGAAAAGTTCTGCTAAAGTTCTCAAAAAGTTTCAAAAGTTGGAACAAGTTTGACAAGGCACTTTTGCAACCCTCAAAAGAAATGAGTTCATGACACTTTGCAGGCACAGAAGGATCAACATGGGAGCCAAGGTCAGGAAGAAAGAACTGATCAAAACCCTCAAGGTTTAAGAAGAGGCCCACAAAGCTTCTCCAGTACTGGAGAAGGAACTACCATTGAAACGTGAAGTGGCTGGCCTCGTATTGTGGAAATGTGGATTTTCCTGATCAGTTATGTCCCCTATCTTGGACCCCAATGGTTCTATGTGCATGTTGCAAACACATGTATGTTCCCTCCAGTTCCAGTTTCGAAGACGCAAACACATGTGCGTCCACCATCAACATGTCCTCTGTCAGATCCGCCATCAATGGGCTGGATATTCGATTCCTAAGTATGAAAGGCCACCGACTTTATATGGCTAAGTTACTCCATTTTTGCAGTTCAGGCAGAGTAGGCCCGATTCTGTCCTCAAAGCCTTTCCCTGCTCTCTGCCTCTAACAGCATCAGTTTAAGCTCGCATCTGTATCCATGAACTTTGTCCTACTTCCTGTGCAGCTAACGGTGCCTACCTCGGCCAGTTTCGCCTGCCTGCCAAGAAGCTGTATTTCACCTTCGAATTATCTACTTTGCTCCTCAGCCGATGCATTCCTGTCTAGTAGTTTAGGTAAACATTTCCTTTTGCTTCCAAGCAAAGGGCTCGGTTTTCTTTCTGTCCTCATGCAAGTAAATCATAGCCCTGTTGCCATGGAAAGTTTCTGCCTCTCGCATCTCATATAGACACTTAGACGCTTGTGCACGTACACACAGCCAGTATAGAATAGATTCTGTCCGAGAGTCCTTCCTTGTGGATAACATAGTTCTTTAAACATAGGATGTTAGATATGATTTGGGATTAGGTTGACTTGACCCCCCAGACTTTTTGTCTCCACATGTAGAGCTAAATGTCAAGTCCCCTTCACCCCCTAGTTACACGTCAATTACACGTCATGCCGCTGCGCGCGCATCTATGCCAAGTATTATCTTATAGATCCACCTATGCATAACATCATAACCAATCATGTTTCTTTTTACTCCTTATTACGCCCATTTTCGGTTACGCACTTACAGTATCGTTTCTCTTATCAATTGTTACGCCTTCTACATTGGTTTCATTGTAATGTATGTTCTATAAAAGCAATTTCCTGTCAATAAAGTATGTACTTCACTTCCTGAACCCCCGTGGTGACGGAACCTGAAGGCCGCGACTCGAGTCGGCCATTTTGGAATAAAGCCCATTCAGAAACCTCTTATACCACGGATTCTGCCTCTTATTATTCTGAGCTATTTTATTTAAGACTCCGTATGAAATTCAGTCCAGGTAATAGAATATTTACCACATAATGGCGCCCGAATAGGGACACTTTCTCATCTCACGCGCCGGCGGTGCGTTGCAGGCCCGGTCTCCTGCCACAGCTGGACGGACCATAACGCGTACCAGCAGGATTTCCTGTAGCTCCCTCCGGTCAAGCGGGGGCGACTGAGGCTGCGATCAACCCAGACGAGGCGGTGAGAAGTGCGAAGTATCCCGACCAGAGCCTAGCTGAGAGAGCAAGATCCGAGGTATACAGAGGCCCACCAGGTTTTCGAAGTCCCGATGTCCAGAGGGTCCGATGTCCGCAGTCATCGAGTCCAGTCCATTCTCCGAGGCCTTCCGTTTCAAGGAGCTACCCGGTGAGTACCATCGCCGGGGAGGCGTGTTGACGCGCACATAGGTTGTGCCGGTCAAGACGGATTTGGGTACACAAATCCGGTCTGCACTGTTTAGCAGTGTATATGTACTGTTTAGCAGTATATCAAGTATTCCGAAGTATCTAGTTATTGTCGAGAATTATGCTTGGTGATTTAGTTTTGCAGACGATCATCATTGTTGTTCATTTAAATGTTAAATGTTTAATGTGTTAAAACGTCCTGCATATTGTGGTATGAATGACTGTTCATTATTATGTTTTTTGTATTAAGTGTGTTCAAAATTAAGTATCGGATCAGTTGTCAATATGCCGCTCTTTTCGAAATTAAGACAGATCACTACTAGGAAAGGGGTACTCGAAGAAGCCGTCCCTATTCCTCCTAGGGATACTCCAGGGCACTTCATGTATCACAAACATGGCTTAGACGCTATATTATTTCTTGATTTATGGGTAGATTACACCAAGGGATTGCCAGAAAGTCAAAGGTGGCCCGCAGCGGGAACCTGGGATGCAGAGTGCATCATGAAAGTCGAGGAAGAATTATGGAAAAGAAAGGTCAGACAGTCACAGAAAGACGCTGTTGAGTTATGGCGTAAAGAATCTCATAGACGTACAGAAAAAGCACGTAGACAGGAAGAGAAGAGTAAAGAAAGTTCAAATAAAGTTCAAGAAAATCTATTAATTGAGGAAGGTATCAGAGTGAAATCAGAACAAGTGGATAGACAGAGAAATGCCCTTATGAATGGTATGTATCCCCTTCTAGCCGAAGGATTACCTAAGGCTGCTCCAGAGATACCAAAAGACTTGCCACCCCCATTGTTTCCAATCAAGGCACATCCTAAGGGGCACCCTAGAACAGCGGAAGATGTTTTTCTTTCCTCATATTTAGATGACGCAGCTCCCGAGTATGCTAATTCCGCCCCACATAGACCGCATACCAGGGAGGTCCAACGCCAAGATCCAGCACCCGTATCCCTACAGCAACAAGTCGAGTCACAAGTTCCGGCAAGCACATCTGTCTCCGCATCTGTCCCTACAGGTACTTCCATGGCTGTGTCCACACCTATAGTTGCTGTGTCACGTTCGACGAATCCATTCACACCCGACGCCCCAGATGGGGCCACGGGAGGTGCTAGCAATACTTTTACGCCACCTAGAATAAATAAACTTGTTTTTCAAGAGTCAGCGCATTCACGTACACCCAAATTCGTAAGTGAACGTGCGCTTAAGGAACTTCTTATAGATTGTAGATATGACCCAGTGGTCGGTAAAGAGGACGAAATGGTCCTGGCATCATTACGCATCAGACGAGCCGCAGGATATTTAGCGAAGTTACCAGGAATGACTGCGCATCTAGAGAAAATATATCATTTTGTTCAAACAGGGCGAGATCCAGAATGTATTAATAGAGCTATGGAATTCTAGAAAGTAGAGATACAGGGGGAACTGTTACGTTTCCTCATAAACTGTGTGATCAGAAATCAAGACCGACCGGGGGTAGACCCGAATGCAATGCTTATTCTTACAAGATGGAGCCAGAATATATCAGAAGGGAGACACGATAAGCAAAATTGTATAATAGCCATGTGCCGAAAGATCCGTAAAGAAATAGAACGTATTCATGAAGAAAGATTGGAAACAGACGAGTTCGAGCAAGATGAAATGTCCGAATCAGGGGATTCCGTAAGACAATCGGACACCATAGCCTATGTAGGTAGAGGAAGATCCTGTAATAATACTAGATGTTTTTCTGATCCAATACACTCTGTATGTCCAAATAATAGCAGGACGTATCCGACGCCAATAATAAATCTGAAGTCTCCTGAACATTTGTTTCAAGCCGCAGATAAAATACTCCGAGAACGAAGGGGTTACCACCTCCTCGATTCCATGGATGAGCAAGAATTAGCCAGATCAGCCGTCCACTGGATTGACAGTCCTGGAAAATACGGTGATGAGACCGTAGCACACACGTTTTTTAACCTCAGTCCAGATGAACAACGTTTAGCTGGAATCTATATGATTCAGCAACTCCTTATATTATATAAGAGCCAACATGCTGATCCTGGTCCTTTACCTGATATATTAACTGAACTACTCACGAATAGATGGAGAGGTTCTAGTAACAAGTTAATTAAAGAAATATTAGTGTCACGTAAACAGTACGTCCTTTTTGTAAGCCCAGATCCTTTCTCGCTGCCCAGCAAGGAAAGAATGCCGTATTACATGGATAGACAAAATCCCTTACGAGAAGTGCACCCAATAAAAGGCGAAGACAATCAGTTTCACCGTGTATTTGTATACACACCCATAACAAAAATTGAATTGTTAGAAATGAAGAAAGTAGTACCCAGTCATGACAAAGACCCAGCGGGTTTTCACCGAGAAATTAAAGACATGTTACTGATGGGAGAGTATACCTATCCTGATATTATGACGATATTAAAGGTGCTAATGCCTGCTGGCATTTATGAAAAACTGAAAGAAAAAGAGTGGGAAGTGGGAGACCAAAAAATAGATTGGACAGCATTAGAAGCAGAGGAAAGGGCCCGAACTGCAGGTTCAGGGCTCGGGGATAAAGTTAAAGCATTACCAGGTTTACTAGTACAAGTACTGCCACGTTTATTAACTACGAAAAAGGAAGATTGGGGTGCAATCTCAGCCTGTAAACAAAAGCATGATGAAGACACAAGTGATTATTATGCCCGATTTGAAAAATGTTTTGGTGTAAATAGTGGTATAAAAGCAAGTAGTGAGTCGTATCCACATTTATTTGTGACAAAATTAGTGGAAAATGCATTGCCTCCAGTGAAGAATAGGATATTGAAATTTGAGAGTACCTGGCAAAGTAACACTCCGTCACAAATGCTACAAATGTTACAGTATCATCACAATAGAATTAGAGATGAACAAGAACACGAACAAAGACGTATGAAGGATACAAAAATGAAAATGCTAGTTTCCCAGACAGTACCAGCGGATGGTCACAAAAAGGGTGTGACACATTCCGGAGATTCAGCAGTTCCTGTAAAGGGAACATGCAATTACTGTAAACAACTAGGCCATTATGTACACGATTGTCAAGTCCTGAAGCGTAATATAGCTATAGGTATTGCGAAAGAAAGACCACGACCACTCAGACAGGATCAGAATGAACAAGGAGCTACGCAGCATGGACAGTCCATGCCAGCTCAGCAACAGTCTATGCCAGCCTTACAACAACCCATACAGTTTGTGCCAGCTGCACCACCGATGCCTGCTACTGCCACACAAACCACAACACGACAAATGTATCAGACTGCACAGTATGAATATCCTGAGTATCAGCGTTACGCATGAACTAGCCTAGAGAGGGAAGTTGACTTACCCCTTATTGAGATTCCTGTAGATCAAGAAGGACCTTATGTACATAGTGAATTATTAGGTCAAGACAGAAAATTCTTACTCGATACGGGGGCAAGTCGAACAACAATAAAGCGTAGTGAAGTTCCAGGGGCACCCCTCTCAGGCTCTCAAAATGTTTCCCTTGGTTTCTCAGGAAAGCCTATTGTTAATGAGGTATCATAGCCATTTCCACTTACGATTGGTCCCTTGACACGAACTACTGATTTATTGCTTACCAAATCTTGTCCAGAAAACCTGTTAGGTATAAAGACATTGAAAGCCCTAGGGGCTATTATCTGTTGTTCTCCGGAAGGAGTAAGATTGTTTTTACGTGATTTTAAAGGTCATTATGTATCCAGAGACATGGATCGCCGATTACAGACTTTACCAGCACATCTATGGGCACAAGGCCCTACTGATGTTGGTTGTATGAACATTACACCATACCGAGTCACATTAAAGGCAGGAGTGGTACTACCACGAATGCGACAATACAAGTTACCGCAAGATGCTGTAGTGGCTTTACTACAAATCATTGACGAGCTAATTGCCCAAGGAGTAGTTGTAGAAACAGACTCCAATGTATGTAATTCACCGATAATTCCGATTCTTAAACGAACAGATCCTACAGCCCCGCCAGTATATCGATTGGTTATTGATTTACGCGAATTAAACAAATGCATTGTGCCACAATTCCCTGTGGTCCCCGATATCTCATCATTATTGACAGCCATTGATTCCGAAGCAACATTCTTTACTGTAATTGATCTCAAGAATGCCTTTTTCAGCGTCCCCATAGATCCGGAAAGTCAATATTTGTTCGGATTCAGTTTAAATGGGCGCAGTTTTAAATTCTCACGCGCTCCTCAAGGATTTACAGAAAGCCCCAGCATCTATAGCCAAGCACTGAAACGAGAACTCGACAGTATCCACATGCCAGTTAACACTACACTGCTTCAATATGTCGATGATCTGCTGATCACCGCGAGAAGCGAGCCCGAATGTGAAAAGGCTTCTCTGACAGTTTTACATTTTCTAGCCGACAAGGGGCACAAGGTGTCTCCTTCTAAGCTGCAATTCTGTGTCCAGCGAGTTATTTATCTTGGTCACTCGCTGTCCAAGGAGGGAAGGCAGCTTACACCAGATCGCATTCAGTTAATTGCTAACATGTCAATACCCAAGACACAAAAGGAGGTGCGGGCTTTCATAGGCCTCACTTCATATTGTAGGCAGTGGATCCCTCAGTACGCATTTCTAGCAAAACCACTCATTCAGTTGACAACACAGGAGGCAGCCACATCGACTGTCCTCCCTTGGACTCAGGATCACACACAAGCTTTTGAAAGCTTAAAGAAAGCTCTATGTCAAGCACCTGTTTTAGCGACACCATGTTACAGCAAATATTTTACACTCTTTGTTACAGAACGCGAAGGTACTGCCTTGCCAGTACTCACTCAGGAACAAGCAGGATCACACAAGCCATGTGCTTATTTCTCTAGTACATTAGATCCCGTAGCTCAGGCTTTGCCTGCGTGCCTGAAATCAGTGGCAGCAACAGCTTTAGCAATCAGACAAAGCGATGCCATAGTGTTAGGACATCCATTGACAGTACAAGTACCACATGCAGTAGAAGTTCTTGTGAACCGAACGCAAACACAACACCTGACCATAGCAAGACTTACCGGTTATGAACTGACATTGTTTCAGCCACACATAGAGATCAGACGTTGTAATACATTGAATCCTGCTACACTTTTACCTGTAATTGGAACAGACCCACTAGCTCATGATTGTGTTGAAGTTATTGAAATAAAGACGAAACCCAGACAAGACTTAACAGACGTTCCATTGTTAGATCCAGACCTGACGTTATATGTAGATGGATCGTGCATGAGAACAAGTACAGGAGATTTAGTGGCCGCGTATGCAGTCACAACAGACACTGAGGTTATTGAAACAAACTGTATAGATACTTTGTCAGCCCAAGCAGCAGAACTTATTGCTCTAACACAAGCCTGTATTCAAGCCACAAGTAAGAAAGTTAACATATACACTGATTCACGTTATGCATTCGGAGTTGTACATGACTTCGGGGTGCTTTGGCGAGAGAGGGGTTATTTAACTTCTCATGGGACCCATATTCAGCATGGGTCTCTCATTCATGCTTTGTTAGACGCAATCCATCTGCCCACAGCTATATCGATTATGAAATGTAAAGCACACATGAAGGTTACTGATATCATTTCTCAAGGCAATGATTTAGCTGACAGAACAGCTAAACAGACTGCTCAGACTCGCACATCCGACATGACAAAGACAATAGTTCGGACACCAATACAGTGTATGACGATTAAGGATCCCGCACTTGATATAATTGACATACAGTCACATGCCACAACAGAAGAAATAAAGAAATGGACTGAACTAGGAGGGATCCAGACAGATCAGGGATGGGTGACAAAGGAGAAATCTGTATGGTTTCTTCCTGACTCTATGGTCCAAGCCATTATAGCTACAATTCACAGTCCGGCGCATTTAGGAGAAAAAGCTATGCTAGACAGCATTCAACACATTTGGTTTAATAAACATCTACGAACTGCAGCTAAACAAAAAGTCCGTACCTGTATGATATGTTGTCAGTTCAACCCAGGAAAAAGTGTTCCCGTAGAGCAGGGTGGATTTCAGCCTCCCGATCATGCTTTTGAAGTCCTCCAGATGGATTATATCCAGATGGAACGATGTCGAGGATTCAAATATGTTCTTGTAGTTGTCTGCGCTCTTTCCCGATGGACTGAAGCGTACCCAGTATCGGATTACACTGCCCCGACTACTGCCAAGCAGCTAGTTCGAGAATTCTTCCCACGGTACGGTTTACCACGTGTTGTATATTCGGATAACGGCCAGCCTTTTTCATCCGAATTAATGAAACATGTTTCACTTTTGCTGGGATATCAGTGGAAGTTTCACTGTGTCCGACACCCCGAGGCAGCAGGTCTCGTGGAACGACATAATCAAATTTTGAAAATCAGATTGTCAAAAATATGTAAGGAGAAAGGTGTTGACTGGATAGTAGCCTTACCAGTTGCACTATTTTACATAAGAATGGTAGCACACTCTCGAACAGGGCTATCCCCTTATGAGGTGATCTTTGGTAGACCACCGAATATGTGGGGGACGCCTATACCCCGTAAAATAACTGATGTTGATTGTAATATGCTGACAGATTACCTGGCTTCCTTGATGTCTGCACTACAATCTTGTCGTTCACAGGTAGCTGCAGCTTTTCCTGACAACACTGAGGTGAAACCCCATGACGTAATCCCGGGCGATTATGTCCTTGTGAGGAACTTTGACAGAAAGACTCAACTGGAGCCCAGGTGGAAGACACCTAAGCTGGTCCTGTTGACCACAAGGACAGCCGTGAAGATCGAAGGAAGAAAGGGTTGGATCCATTCAAGCCACATCAAGAAATTTCATGGACTTCCTTCGGATATAAACAGTCCTCCTCGTGTGTCTTCACCCATTGACTCAAAGCTACCTTTGGCTGAGGCCAGTAGCACAGACCTTTATAAATTAAAACTCAGACCCAGGCCGTCGGCCGATTTGATTGTTTAAGTCCTCTCCAAGGTGAAGCGGTTGAATCTGTCCCCGACATGTATCCCTTGAGTCTGAATCATGAACAATCAAGAACAATGTTGAAACGACATGCATACTGTTAAACACTGCGTAGCCACTGTATAGTGACATTATTAATTTTGTTTTTCTTGAGTCTTATAATAATTACTGCAAGTATATTGTTGCATATGTATTATCCTGTTTCTAAACATATTTTCAATATAACTAATGAACATTCTTTTAGTGACCTACCCCCACATGAATTATCCTATAGACTTGCGCTGCGTAATAACACTTTCATTAGTATGTTACACCATTCCCATCAGACTAGTAATGCCACTAATTGTTGGGTGTGTGGCCGACTCCCTCCCTATCAGAATAACAAAGGAGTTCTGCCTTTCTTCCCCCATCCGTTCACACATAATGGCTCCTGTGGAGCATGGTTTAGTTTACTAAATTCCATAGACTCAGACACAGCAGCTTATCAACACCATTGGATATGGGGAAATCTGAATCTAGTTTTATTCAAAGTCTGTTACCCTGATAAGAAGGGTCACCCCAGTAGAACAGGAACTGATCTAGAAAATGAAGTGTATGGATTAGGTAATTTTACACCTAATCTTATGATTCTGAATGTCGAATCCGAAGTTGAACTAATTCTGCCCACTATGTTAGTACTTCCAGTTAAGGGTGAATTATGTGTAAGAAAAGTTGGTTCCATACATATGGGCCATAGCAAATGCGTTACTACAGTAGAATATAGTGATCAAGGTAAATCTTCATTTAGATCTTCTCGCCATTCCTACTTTATATGTGATCAGACCGCATATATACGTCTGCCTCTAGATTGGGATGGTACCTGTTACATAGCATTCCTTTTGCCACCTGTTTTCCTAGCTCCTCCTGATTATTATCGAAATGTTCATGTAGTACACAATAGAGAGCGAAGAGATCTCCCAGTTGTCGATTATACTGAGACGACATGGGACAAGTATGTAGATTTCAATAAAGGTATCTTTCCCTATATAGGTACAATTTCAAATAGTAAGCTGATACGTAGGCTAACCAAGACTCTTGAAGCTGTAGTGAATGAGACTATAGCCGCCCTAGGCAATCTGACAGAGGAACAATCGGTGATGAGAATTGTTGTTCTCCAGAATCGTCTTGTCCTTGACGTCATCCTGGCCGATAGGGGCGGAGCTTGTAGGGTCATCGGATCCAGCTGCTGCATATTCATACCAGAAAATTCGCCATCTGTATATAAAGCTATAACACGCCTTCATAAGATTGTGAGCCAGATACACGAGAATCCAGGCACGTGGACGTGGTCCGGGTGGTTTTGGAGTGTGATATCAGCCTGGGGATGGAGAGTTCTGTCCTTCCTAGGTATTGGCCTTCTTATACTATTCAGTTGCTGCTTATGCCTGCAATGTGGACCAGCGATTTGTGGTCTGTGTGCCACATCGTGTATTCCACATCAAGGTTTTCGTTCAAAATCCCGGAAAAAGAAAGAAGAAGAAATGATGCTCCATGAGCAAATCGATGGACTAATGAAGATTGATGTTTCTTGACGGGCAAGTAGGGGACAAGGAGGGAATGTGGAAATGTGGATTTTCCTGATCAGTTATGTCCCCTATCTTGGACCCCAACGGTTCTATGTGCATGTTGCAAACACATGTATGTTCCCTCCAGTTCCAGTTTCGAAGACGCAAACACATGTGCGTCCACCATCAACATGTCCTCTGTCAGATCCGCCATCAATGAGCTGGATATTCGATTCCTAAGTATGAAAGGCCACCGACTTTATATGGCTAAGTTACTCCATTTTTGCAGTTCAGGCAGAGTAGGCCCGATTCTGTCCTCAAAGCCTTTCCCTGCTCTCTGCCTCTAACAGCATCAGTTTAAGCTCGCATCTGTATCCATGAACTTTGTCCTACTTCCTGTGCAGCTAACGGTGCCTACCTCGGCCAGTTTCGCCTGCCTGCCAAGAAGCTGTATTTCACCTTCGAATTATCTACTTTGCTCCTCCGCCGATGCATTCCTGTCTAGTAGTTTAGGTAAACATTTCCTTTTGCTTCCAAGCAAAGGGCTCGGTTTTCTTTCTGTCCTCATGCAAGTAAATCATAGCCCTGTTGCCATGGAAAGTTTCTGCCTCTCGCATCTCATATAGACACTTAGACGCTTGTGCACGTACACACAGCCAGTATAGAATAGATTCTGTCCGAGAGTCCTTCCTTGTGGATAACATAGTTCTTTAAACATAGGATGTTAGATATGATTTGGGATTAGGTTGACTTGACCCCCCAGACTTTTTGTCTCCACATGTAGAGCTAAATGTCAAGTCCCCTTCACCCCCTAGTTACACGTCAATTACACGTCATGCCGCTGCGCGCGCATCTATGCCAGGTATTATCTTATAGATCCACCTATGCATAACATCATAACCAATCATGTTTCTTTTTACTCCTTATTACGCCCATTTTCGGTTACGCACTTACAGTATCGTTTCTCTTATCAATTGTTACGCCTTCTACATTGGTTTCATTGTAATGTATGTTCTATAAAAGCAATTTCCTGTCAATAAAGTATGTACTTCACTTCCTGAACCCCCGTGGTGACGGAACCTGAAGGCCGCGACTCGAGTCGGCCATTTTGGAATAAAGCCCATTCAGAAACCTCTTATACCACGGATTCTGCCTCTTATTATTCTGAGCTATTTTATTTAAGACTCCGTATGAAATTCAGTCCAGGTAATAGAATATTTACCACAGTATGAGAGAGATCTCAAAATGAGGAAGACATTAAAGGACAATACTTTGGGGGATTAGTGCCAATAGATGGTAGGGAAAAGACTGCTCACTCTTGAGGATGACATAGCAGAATCCTAACCATACATGAAGGCAGCACTTGTTGAGCCATATTGACTTACACCTGAAGAAAACAAGCAGATGCTTAGGACAGCACAAAAAGGATGGTGCAACACATCAATGGGTAGAATTCATAGACACCTCAGTTAAGGCACTGGCTGGCTGGATTAAGGGCAACACATTTGACACTCGTGAAGGGATCTATAATCTAATTGTTATGGACCAAATTATCACTAATTGTTCATCAGAGAAGTTGGACCAGCATCTGGTGGACTCCCAGCTGTCCAGACCCAGGGAAATGGGCTAGACAGCTGATGAGTGGGTTCATACCAAAGTCCCCAAGATGTCCCTGGGTGGTGACAAAAAGAAATGAGTTGAGGAGAAAGAAGGTGGCAAAGACAAAATGAAGGAAACTCCCAAAGCTTCCCCACAAGATGCCAAAATGGGGGAGCCCAAAGCCACATCCCATTCAAAAGGAAGTGGTACCTGGGAAATAAGATTTACCCTACAAAGGCTGAGGTGTGCTTTGTTTGTAATCAACCAGGGCACAAGAGGGGAGATGCAGTGTGCACCAAAAAGGCACCATTAGTGACCAGTTCAAGGGTATGACTAGTGTAGGTATGGCTATGTAAGTTGCACAAGAGATCCCAAAGCTTACACAAAGGTCACCTCAATGTCCATGTGTCTCGAAAACATTGAACCTTTGTCCCACTAGCCTCCCACTATGGAGAAGTGTATGAAGTGGCAAAGCAAACGATGGGGTGAGGGTGAGATGTGACACCAGGTTTCTCTATATTTATACATTTGAATGGCGTGCTGGCTGATGTCCTGACACTGATCCCTCTTCCAGATGGTATTTGCCTGCATTAAGGCCACACACTGGGGTGGGAAGGAATGGAGGAAGGCCCCTCATGGAAACTCAATTAAGCCCTTTTAAGGAAGTGGCTGCTAATTACTTTACTTATTCTTCATGTGCACAGATGGTTTGGCAAATGGGAAGTTTGAATAGTGTGGCAGCAGTTTCTATTGCTGAGGTGAGCACGATTCTAATCAAAAAAAGTCCTTTACTGTGTCTGATTACTGCTACATTAAGGCTGACAGCCAGATGCAGAATCTTACACATTGTATCTATGATGTGGGTGCTGCAGGTTAGACACAGCTCCAGTGGCACCTGCCCTGAGAAACAATACTTTACACAAAATCCACTGAAGTAGATTCTGTCCTCTTCCATTCCATTTGATCATCCAAGGGAAAGGGGAGGCACATCTCCAGCATACATATTTAAAGTACAACAAACCTATTTCTTTCTACAGGTTTGTATACAATCTCAAAAAGCTTTCACAATATTCCTAGTAACTCTGCATGTAAACTGATTTTAACTTAAAGCTTCCAACCCTTCACTTCCCTTTTCTTTTAAATGCCTTTCTCTTTCCTTTCCATCCTCTACATGCCCCCACTCTCTGAGTACAGAATACTATAAATCACATGCATGTTTGCCTTAAACCTTACTATTGTATCTCAGCAAATTGCCCATGCCATATTTCAAAGAATACAACCCCTCATTTAAAAATCATACTGGGCAACACAACAATACCTAATCTCCTGTATCTCATCTATTAATGCCACTAACTAATGCATGAAATCCCCCTATCCCTCTCTCCCACTAAAGATCAGACCTAATTCCCGTTAATGTAATTTACCACATAGAAACTGGAGTAAAGGCATGGAATGATTACTGTAGGCACAAGACTAATCCCAATAGCTATTAAAAACACTAACCCTGGGACCCGGAGCAGCTTGTTTCCCAGCGTAAAAGCACAACAATGCCTTGTCAATGGAAGTACGTGCTATATAATGCAATTACATCGCCAACTGAACAGGCACCGGTTAACTGAAGAGATCCATCACTTACCGCTGCCCAATAGAGGGCTTACATTTAGTCCCACACTGCAGGTCCCAGCTAGCAACATACTATGGCCACTTCTTGACGTCTCTCAATGACACATCTGATTTGGGATACTAGCAAAGTTCATCCCAGAAGATCTCCCCACCACTTCTCCCTTCAACATATGCCTGCTCAATACCATAAACTTTAAACAAATTATCTCAGAATGACAACTCAGTGAAGGAATCGGATAAGTGGGCTATGTTCATAAGAAATACAATAAAGGGTCCTGTAGACCTGCAAAAAGCTGCCTGCTTACGGAAAAACATAAATTACACACCTTGTTCTTACAATTATTCATTCATCACAGTGCTATGCATTGTGTCTTCTAACACCATAACTGCAAATCTGCCGTCATCAGGCATGACATGGAAAAACTTCTCACAGAGGTTCAAGACAAAGACAAACCACTTCCAACCTAACACCCTACATGGTGTAGCATGTTGCCCATGAAGGCAAGCACTTCAGCGCCTCACATAGAAGTAGTACGTGCAATATAAATGTTTCAGTAAAATACAACACCAATCTAGCAACATAGTTTTGAATAGACTGAAATAATAGCGGACTCTGCTCATAGTTGTTAATAGGTTAAAATGGGATGCAGTTGACCAAAAAAAAAACTGCATGTTGAAACTGCTGACAATACTTGCTGGTCTATCTTCAGTCCTGGATTGATTTTAACTCCTAGCCACTTTGGAAGTCAATGGATATGAGTCACAAGTGACTGGTTAGTACGTAGTTTAATCTCTCCAATTAACATCTGAGTAAAATTTTGGTGTAGTGCATGTTAAGCTTGGGTCAATGTTGACTCATCCAAGAATGGACTTCAATGAGGCAATTCTGTACTCATGATGAATCCATAGCATTAGAGCTTAATTTAAACACTGTGTGTCCAACATATAGGTTTATAAATTAAAGCCTAACGAGTAGACTATGGTGCCGATCACAATCCGGTAAAAAATTCCCCCGTGCGACTCGTATCGGGTCTTTTTACCGTACGAATCGTACAAGTGCCGTACGAACTGGCAATCACGATTCGCATGGTAAAAAGTCCATACGAACCGCACTGGAAATCATTCCCCACACGTCCTCGGGTCGGAAAATGTGTCCGACACGTCCTCGGACGATTTACCTTACAAACGTGAAAAGCCAAGTCCGACCGAGGAATCACGATCCATCCCGTGCGTCCGAGCGTACAACCGTATGGAAAAAACACCGGGCCCGATTCACAGAACTAACTTAAGACAAAATCCTAAACTTACTACCATTTTGGTATTCACAGAAGGCACTTACTCATTTTGGTATTCACAGAAGGCACTTACTCATTTCGGTATTCACAGAAGTTAGGAGTCCTAACTTTAGGACTCCTAAATGCCTTCTGTGAATACCGAAAGTCTTAAAATTAGGATTTTTCGCAGTTTAGTAGTAGTATAGTTAGGACTCCTAACTTTAGGACTCCTAAATGCCTTCTGTGAATACCGAAAGTCTTAAAATTAGGATTTTTCTCAATTTAGTAGTCCTAACTTTAGACTTAGGACTACTAAATTGAGAAAAATCCTAATTTTAAGAATTTCGGTATTCACAGAAGGCATTTAGGAGTCCTAAAGTTAGGAGTCCTAACTATACTACTACTAAATTGAGAAAAATCCTAATTTTAAGGCTTTCGGTAGTCACAGAAGGCATTTAGGAGTCCTAAAGTTAGGAGTCCTAAACTTAGGACTACTAAATTGAGAAAAATCCTAATTTTAAGAATTTCGGTATTCACAGAAGGCATTTAGGAGTCCTAAAGTTAGGAGTCCTAACTATACTACTACTAAACTGAGAAAAATTCTAATTTTAAGGCTTTCGGTAGTCACAGAAGGCATTTAGGAGTCCTAAAGTTAGGAGTCCTAAACTTAGGACTACTAAATTGAGAAAAATCCTAATTTGAAGAATTTCGGTATTCACAGAAGGCATTTAGGAGTCCTAAAGTTAGGAGTCCTAACTATACTACTACTAAACTGAGAAAAATCCTAATTTTAAGGCTTTCGGTAGTCACAGAAGGCATTTAGGAGTCCTAAAGTTAGGAGTCCTAATCTTAGGACTACTAAATTGAGAAAAATCCTAATTTTAAGAATTTCGGTATTCACAGAAGGCATTTAGGAGTCCTAAAGTTAGGAGTCCTAACTATACTACTCCTAAACTGAGAAAAATCCTAATTTTAAGACTTTCGGTATTCACAGAAGGCATTTAGGAGTCCTAAAGTTAGGACTCCTAACTTCTGTGAATACCGAAATGAGTAAGTGCCTTCTGTGAATACCAAAATGAGTAAGTGCCTTCTGTGAATACCAAAATGGTAGTAAGTTTAGGATTTTGTCTTAAATTAGTTCTGTGAATCGGGCCCACCGTCCGCACCGAACACCCATAGCAACCATGGAGACATGTGCCCGCATACGCGCCCAACACTCCCCCCAGCCCCCGTACGTCCGACACGTACCCCCCGTGTATGTATACCCCCACCCGTCTAGGTACACCCCAGTACGTTCCAGTCGAACCCCCACCCCAGTACGTGTCATACCCCCGTCAATGTACACCCCCCCACCCCTGTACGTGTCGTACCCCCGTGTACCCCCACCCCAGTACGTTCCAGTCGTACCCCCACCCCTGGACGTGTCGTACCCCCCGTGTACCTACACCCAAGTACGTTCCAGTCGTACCCCCACCCCAGGACGTGTCGTACCACCGTCAATGTACACCCCCCCACCCCTGTACGTGTCGTACCACCGTCTATGTACACCCCAGTACATTCCAGTCGTACCCCCACCCCAGTACGTGTCATACCCCCCGTGTACCTACACCCCAGTACGTTCCAGTCGTACCCCCACCCCAGTACGTGTCGTACCACCGTCAATGTACACCCCCCACCCCTGTACGTGTCGTACCCCCCGTGTACCTACACCCCAGTACGTTCCAGTCGTACCCCCACCCCAGTACGTGTCGTACCACCGTCAATGTACACCCCCCCACCCCTGTACGTGTCGTACCCCCGTGTACCCCCACCCCAGTACGTTCGAGTCGTACCCCCACCCCAGGACGTGTCGTACCCCCCCGTGTACCTACACCCAAGTACGTTCCAGTCGTACCCCCACCCCAGGACGTGTCGTACCACCGTCAATGTACACCCCCCACCCCAGTACGTGTCGTACCCCCCGTGTACCTACACCCAAGTACGTTCGAGTCGTACCCCCACCCCAGGACGTGTCGTACCCCCCCGTGTACCTACACCCAAGTACGTTCCAGTCGTACCCCCACCCCTGGACGTGTCGTACCCCCCGTGTACCTACACCCAAGTACGTTCGAGTCGTACCCCCACCCCAGGACGTGTCATACCCCCCGTGTACCTACACCCCAGTACGTTCCAGTCGTACCCCCACCCCAGTACGTGTCGTACCCCCCGTGTACCTACACCCCAGTACGTTCCAGTCGTACCCCCACCCCAGTACGTGTCGTACCACCGTCAATGTACACCCCCCCACCCCAGTACGTGTCGTACCCCCCGTGTACCTACACCCGAGTACGTTCGAGTCGTACCCCCACCCCAGGACGTGTCGTACCCCCCCGTGTACCTACACCCAAGTACGTTCCAGTCGTACCCCCACCCCTGGACGTGTCGTACCCCCCGTGTACCTACACCCAAGTACGTTCGAGTCGTACCCCCACCCCAGGACGTGTCGTACCCCCCGTGTACCTACACCCCAGTACGTTCCAGTCGTACCCCCACCCCAGTACGTGTCGTACCACCGTCAATGTACACCCCCCACCCCTGCACGTGTCGTACCCCCCGTGTACCTACACCCCAGTACGTTCCAGTCGTACCCCCACCCCAGTACGTGTCGTACCACCGTCAATGTACACCCCCCACCCCTGTACGTGTCGTACCCCCCGTGTACCTACACCCAAGTACGTTCCAGTCGTACCCCCACCCCAGTACGTTCCTGGCGCACCCCCAACACAACCTCCTAAGTACGGAGCGCACCCCATGCCCCAACATCACAACCGCATGTACGAGTCTTACAAAGCCACACACAAGGACAAAATCGTACAACCAAATGGCCCATGTACACACCGTACACACGCTCAAAACGCACGTACACAACCAGGACAAAATAAAACAACACAAGAATACACCAGTCGAAAGGCACACAGCCACTAAACATGGCCAACAACCACTTAAATAACACAATCACTGACCTGCAACTGCCAAAAACAAACAGAGGCCCAATACACCACCACTCCTTATAACACACCCACCCAAAATTCAAAAACTGCCACACCCACCCATGGACCAATAAAAAGGGCCCACACACACAAACCATGAGCCTTTCCAACAGACTCACTGCTGCCAGACACCACAGAACCAGACTACAAGCTACACCACACCTTACACTTGCACACCTTCAAACGACCACCCTCACAAACACCCTCTCATCACATTCACACACACACACAACCATCCACACCCCCCCCCAACATCCACACCCCCCCCCACACCCACACCATCCCCCCCCACACCCCTCACCATGTCCACTACCAAGAATCCAAAGTTCAGTCACCGAGAGTTGGAGGTCCTTGTTGATCAAATCCTCAGAGTCGAGCCACAGATCTTTGGAACATTGGTCAGAAGCACCAGCCAGGCAGCCAAAACAGCCATGTGGCAGACCATCGTCGATGCTGTGAATGCTGTTGCGGACACCAGGAGGACCAAGCAGGATTGCCAGAACAGGTGGTACGATCTGCGGAGGAGGGTCAGAGCCAAGAGGCAGGAGGAACACGACCAGGCCAACGCCACCGGAGGAGGGCCCTCCCGCAGAGCCGTACAGTACCATCCCTGGGAGGAGAGGGTGATGGCCATACTGCCGGTGGAGGCAGTTGAAGGAGTAGAAGGACTCCGAGACCCGGGTGAGTACACAAACAACGCACCTCACATGGGGGGAACTGCAACCACAACCAAAATCAATAACAGGCACGCAACCACCACAAGCCATCGCATTACTCAACCACACTCCATGAGCAGGCACATGCCACTGCTGCCACCATGCCCCATGCACCCAGCTGGACAATGTCAAGTCACAGGCCACAGAAGACAACAACACATGACACGGTAACCCGGATGGCGGGAGGCTGGGCACCAAGAATCACATAGTGCGACTCCAAAGCAGACAACAATGCCCTCTGCCCATATGGCCTAGGTCACAGCCAGACAAACACTGTGTCCCAACACAGGAATGACTTGCCAGCAAATGGCGGACGCCTTGCATCAACACATGGGGGTGAAGGCACTGTTTTGCACATGCCAGCAGCTAATGAACAGCCAACAGTGTGAAAGAGTGGCAGCACACACCACCACAGCAGCAGCGCACAGACACACAGCAGACAAAATGGGTGCCTGGAGATCAGAAACAAACTCACATCAACAGGCCAAGGGCCACTCAAAGATCTGCTAACAGTGTGTGCCCAGGAAGCTGGGCCAAGGTGACAGAGGGTGACACACGGAGGGAGGGAGAGGGGGACACAGAGGGAGGGAGAGGGGGACAGAGAGGGAGGGAGAGGGGGACTGAGAGGGAGGGAGACGGACAGAGGGAGGAGGCTGACACACGGAGGGAGGGAGAGGGGGACACAGAGGGTGGGAGAGGGGGACTGAGAGGGAGGGAGAGGGGGACAGAGGGAGGAGGCTGACACACGGAGGGAGGGAGAGGGGGACACAGAGGGAGGGAGAGGGGGACAGAGAGGGAGGGAGAGGGGGACTGAGAGGGAGGGAGACGGACAGAGGGAGGAGGCTGACACACGGAGGGAGGGAGAGGGGGACACAGAGGGAGGGAGAGGGGGACAGAGAGGGAGGGAGAGGGGGACAGAGAGGGAGGGAGAGGGGGACAGAGAGGGAGGGAGACGGACAGAGGGAGGAGGCTGACACACGGAGGGAGGGAGAGGGGGACAGAGAGGGAGGGAGAGGGGGACAGAGAAGGAGGGAGACACAGGGAGAGCAAATCAGTCCTTTGGTGTGTGGGAATGTCTGCTCGTCAGCAGGTGGACTGCGTGCATGTAGACAAGGGTGCCCAGTGCCAGAACTCCCCCTCTTCATCATGGCAAAACGCAGGGCCATGTTACAACCTGTACACGAGCACAAGGACAGCCACCTGCATCATATGAGTGTGTGGATCCACTCCATGTGCACATGTACAGTGCTACAAGGAAGGCGCAAACGCATAGCTCGGCACAAATGCACACTCCACTGCTGACTGCAGTCACACTTGACGCAGCAAGTAAGACTGTGCCACACATAGTTAAAGGGGCCAAATTGGTGCCCAAGGGACACACACATGCACAAGTGCACTGTGAGTGGAATGCAAGACAGATCCTAATTCCAAGAGGAAATGTGCCAACTTTGTAACGGATGAAACATGGATGTTGCATGGATCAAAATTAACATTGTCTCTCTCACACACAGGTCAACGTCGTGCTGCACCCCCCAACACTGGGGGGGAACACTCACAGGACCCGGATCTGCAGGAGACCGATCCCACCGGCAGCGACCACTCTCACCACTCTGCGGACGACCCCGACCGACCTGGCCCCTCTGGTGTCCAACCACCTGCAGCACCTGCGTCAGGTACAACCGTGCCAACCACCACCCCCACTCCTGCCACATCCCAGGAGACACCCAGGATCCCTGCCCCAACACCACAATGCAGCCAGGCTCGCCAGGAGGGACACGGTGTCCCGGGCACCCAGGAGGAGGCAGGCGACAACGCCAATGCCACCCCTCAGGGGTCCCGGAGACCCCATGTGCCCACAAGTGCAGGCCAGACGCAAGTGGGCAGGGGTGGTGGGAGTGGAGAGCGGCGGAGGCGCGAGCCTGACCAGTTGGCTGGGGATCCGGTATTTTCCCATGTCCGTAACATCCTGGACTCATACCGGCAGGACACCACGGGCATGGCCCAGGTTGTGTCCGTCCTCGAGGGGATCAAGGTCCAGCAGGCCCAGCAACATGCGGAGCTAATAGCCTGTCTACAGCTACACCAACGGAGGATGGAGGACAGACAGGCTCAGCAAGTGACGGCGTCCCAGGGGATTCACGCTGAACTCCGTCGGATGGCCGACACCATGGCCGACCCTCCCTGTGCCAGAAGGCGGAGAACATCACCACCCACAGGGAGGGATCATGAGGAGGAGGAGGAAACATCCGACGGAGCATCCCAGACGTCGTCACGGCCTGCTGCTGAGGTTCCCCGCAGGAAGCCGGGTCGTCCACGGAAAGGACTGTGAGGGTGGCTGCTACATCACCATCTCCCAGGACACCTGGCCTGGCACCTGGCCCACTGGAGCAACAGCATCACAGCATCAAGAGACATTCTCTGCCACATGGCCCTGCTGGTCACTGGCTGACCAATGTTGACAAAGACTGTGGCATGGACTCTGAGGATTTCCAATGGCAAGGACACCAACTCCCCTACTGAACTTTGGATTCCCTAATCCCGGAAAGGCCCTCACTTGGCCCCCCCCCCCCAATAATAAATCACACTATTAAGAGTAGATGCCTGCTGGTAGCATTATTACCTAACATGTGTCTTGTACAGTCTAAACATGCCTGAGTCATCTGTTCACTTCAACCATCCACACCCTGGGGCCTGAGTCTGGCACAGGACACATGGGTCACAGTTTTCTAGGCAAGACAGACATGGAGCACCATACACACCCGTGATGGTCAGAACCAGCTGAGGGGGTGGCCGAACAACCGTGCTGACAGACACATTGAGTACAGCAACACTCATGCGCAGAGGTCAGGGATCCTGGCCCGTGTCCTGGGGGGCACCCAGGTACGTGTAGACAGGTGGCAGAACCATGTCCTGCAAGCTTGAGTCCGGTGGATGCAGAGAATGGGGTCATGGACAACGTTGGATGCATGGGGATGGCACATGTCACAATACCCACACAGTCATGGACATCATGCCCATTACACAGTCTCAGCACACACACACAGCTTGCATCTTGCCACTCGACACATTGACACATAGCCACAATCAGGGAATACCATGCCAGACATGCAGGATGCACCGTGCCAACACACCAGCATTGACTGAGAAGAGGCACCTTGGAGGCATAGGGACACCTTTAATAGTCATGTGTTTGGGATTGCAGAGGCAACTTGAAGTACACATGAACACATCATGTGGAGTAACATGTGGCTCCAACACTGGCACCCCCCTTCTGCAGCACAAATGCGTGATAGCCATGGAACTGGCACACAAGTGTCGGATAATAGCTAAATACCCACAGCTGCTCACGGAGAGCCTGCCATACACCATACATCCGCTGATGTGGAAGTCCCACGCCATGTCAAGACAATGTTAACCGTATGTGTCCGAGGGCAGTGTCACACACATTGATGCCTTCATCACAATCCACCATCCCATCACTGATGACTGACAACCAGGCAGCCCATCTATTCAGGTGTACCCAGCTGCATGTCGTGTCCCATGGGGATGCCACATGTCTGCAGAGGACCCAAACCCCGACCGGGGCAGTGTGCACACATCGTGAACAACTGCCACACCCAATACACCCCAGATGCATCCCTTACCCCATGGAGACTTCCAAACGTGTCCGTGCCTGTAACGCTGAGTCAGCCCACGATGCCATGTCCATGAGGAATAGCAGTGCCACAACAATGCAACCAGCAAACGGCATGCGCAGGTACCTGGGGAAGAGAGACACACAAGAAGTCAGCCACAAGAAGCACAGCCACTTGCATGTGCATTTACTCGACACATGTATGTATGACAACATGCTAGGTCACAATTATGCCTGGGGAAATACTACCATCACTGCCACCATCACTCCAGTGACACACCCACACACACCTCTGACCCACGTGCCATACATGCAGGTGGAGACACACATCACAACGCATGCCACACGGGGACCAATGCGTGCACACTCAGACCCTGGTACTCACCACTAAGCAAAGAAGTCGCGTATGAGCCGAGTCCGGATGTCCTCTTGCGGCTCCACATCCTCCACATCACTAGCCCCATTGCCAAGCCCTTCGTCCTCCACGGGTGGATGGTCCTCGTCATCTTGATCCAGGATGAGGGGCACAGCTCTTTCAACTGCCATGTTGTGCAGCATGCAGCAGACCATGAAGATCTTGCAGACCTTCGCCGGGGCATATGGGAGTGCGCCGCCGGTCTTGTGGAGGCACCGGAATCGGCTCTTCAGCATGCCAAACGTCCTCTCTATCACTCGCCTTGTCCGGCCATGGGCGGTGTTGTAGCGGAGCTGGGCCGGCGTGATGGGGTTGCGGAGAGGTGTCAGCAGCCAAGGCATGTTGGGATAGCCAGCGTCCCCTAAATGGAAAGCACATGGATATCGTTAGAACTGGCGAAGCGGTAGTGCTGCTCGGCCAAACAGAATACAGGACAGACAGACTGTACCCACCAACAACACATGCACGTTCGTTGCGCAGCTGCATCATCATATCAGGCATCCCGCTACGCCTCATGATGTAGGCATCGTGTGCTGATCCTGGAAAACGAGCACAGACATGTGAAATCACCATGTTGGACAGACACACCACAAGGGCATTGATGGAGTGGTAGTGCTTCCGATTGCGGTACGCCACCTCCCGTGCGTGTGGTGGTACCAAACCTACATGTGTCCCATCTATGGACCCAATGACATGGGGCATCCCTCCCAGGGCATAGAAACCACGCTTGACCTCAGTCATCTGTTCAGGGGTTGGGAACTTGATGAAGTCATCCAGGTGAATCAACATGGCCTCCAAGAAATCATGCAGCACACCGCTGAACATGCTCTGGGACATGCCACCAACATGAGCTATGGTATATTGGAAGGTACCCGTGGCAAGGAAATGTAGGGCAGCCATTACCTTCAGCTGGGGTGTCAGTGCCGTAGGATACCTGTGCTGCGGTTGCAGGTGTGGTGCCAGTCTCGCCGTCAGCTCCAGAATCAACGGTTGGGTGAAGCGGTAGAGCCGGATCCTGTCATTCTCCTGCATGGTGGCCAAGTCTGGAATTCTTCGGGCAACAGGAGGCGCTCTGCAGTAATTTTGAAGTGACAAGGAAGAGTGAGTGCACTACGAGAACAACTCATGTCTACTGAGCACATGTAAATCTGCCAATACACACATGCCACATAGGGAGTCAGGCATGTGCTACATGCCCAGGACACGTATGGATGCAAGGTGACACTCCTTCCAAGACCCAGCTACACACGGTGATTGAGAACCTCCCCATGCCACGCCATGGGAATAGCTGTGTCCCAGTGCAAGTGCACTGCCCGACGCAAGACAGGAGTGACATACACCCACACATCAGCAGAAGTGTGATGCTGATTGCAGAGACTGGCAGCGGAACACTTGAGCCACAGGTCACATGACATTACACTAGTCCAGCCCACACACCTTGCCATGAAGGTGCACATGTCATGACTCCCCACACATTCCTTGTGAGTTTGCTGACATGGCCTTGTCACGCTACTCCGTGTCCCTTGCATACATGTGCACCTCACATCCGGTAACACATGTGGCATGGTGTTGGGAACAGTGTGCAATGACAATCTACACACAGCCACATGTTGGTTGCTGCAACGGCTGCAGCTTTTGAGGGTGCAACAACATCAACCCGATGTAAATCCCGGACACATATATGGCATAGTCACATTGTGCACTGTGGGTAGTGATGAGTCATGTGTCATGACCCCTGTACCGGGCATCATGGGACACTTCCGTGTGTTGGTGTCCGTGCCATGCCAGTGACGCTCACCCCAAGTGCGCAGTCCCACATGCACACATGTCAAAGGAGTCAAGGGCATGCCTGGCACACATTGCACCCTCACACAGTACACATGTACACATCTCATCATACATCTGGTGCCTTCTCCACTCAGGAGGCATGTTCCACATCACAGCCTGTGACACCTGTGCCCAACACATGTGGTAATGCACAGACGATGCCTTGGTGTCCATTCCTGGACAAGTATGTCCATCCATGGACAAGTATGTCCGCCCTATTCCGACATGTGTGTCGCCTATCACCACAGTGATGTGTAAAATCCGCCGTTCTGCTGCTGAGAGGGCCTGTGCATGTTCCCAAATCACTGTGGGAGTGCTGCCGTATGTGTACCCATCGTGATGGCGAGCGTAGATGCGAGTGTACGGTCCGTACCACTACGGGTACGCATACGCGTGCAGACCCATAGTGATAGTGAGCGTAGATGCGAGTGTACGGTCCGTACCACTACGGGTACGCATACGCGTGCAGACCCATAGTGATAGTGAGCGTAGATGCGAGTGTACGGTCCGTACCACTACGGGTACGCATACGCGTGCAGACCCATAGTGATAGTGAGCGTAGATGCGAGTGTACGGTCCGTACCACTATGGGTCTGCACGCGTATGCGTACCCGTAGTGGTACGGACCGTACACTCGCATCTACGCTCACTATCACTATGGGTCTGCACGCGTATGCGTACCCGTAGTGGTACGGACCGTACACTCGCATCTACGCTCACTATCACTATGGGTCTGCACGCGTATGCGTACCCGTAGTGGTACGGACCGTACACTCGCATCTACGCTCACTATCACTATGGGTCTGCACGCGTATGCGTACCCGTAGTGGTACGGACCGTACACTCGCATCTACGCTCACTATCACTATGGGTCTGCACGCGTATGCGTACCCGTAGTGGTACGGACCGTACACTCGCATCTACGCTCACTATCACTATGGGTCTGCACGCGTATGCGTACCCGTAGTGGTACGGACCGTACACTCGCATCTACGCTCACTATCACTATGGGTCTGCACGCGTATGCGTACCCGTAGTGGTACGGACCGTACACTCGCATCTACGCTCACTATCACTATGGGTCTGCACGCGTATGCGTACCCGTAGTGGTACGGACCGTACACTCGCATCTACGCTCACTATCACTATGGGTCTGCACGCGTATGCGTACCCGTAGTGGTACGGACCGTACACTCGCATCTACGCTCACTATCACTATGGGTCTGCACGCGTATGCGTACCCGTAGTGGTACGGACCGTACACTCGCATCTACGCTCACTATCACTATGGTGCCGATCACAATCCGGTAAAAACCGGGTACGAACCGTCGGACGGAGCATATTCTCCGTCCGACGCGTACCCGGTCGTCAAAATATACAAACATGGAATTACGATTCGCACGGGTACACCATTACCGTACGAATCGTAAAAAAGACCGACCGAACAAAAAACACCTACCAATGCGATCCGGGAAAGCGCCGACCTGACGTCGGGACGCACGCAGCCAGCCATTCACGACCCAGGAATCACGATTCGCACCGACGTCACCCCGCACGGTGAATATTTTGCGGCAGCCAAAAACTGCCGGGAAATCAGGATGACGCGAACAAGG
The DNA here is from genome assembly GCF_964204655.1 of Triturus cristatus. Taxonomy (NCBI): domain Eukaryota; kingdom Metazoa; phylum Chordata; class Amphibia; order Caudata; family Salamandridae; genus Triturus; species Triturus cristatus. The sequence goes on from NC_140590.1 coordinate 439,411,873, forward strand.
ACCACCAGTACGCGACGGACAGACGACGACGCGAACAAGGAGGACCAGTACGTGACGGACAGACATGGACCCGAACCTACGAGTCATCCCTGCCCTCATAGCAGTCCACCTCCTCTACAGGTTACGACGCAGACGCCGCAGAAGGTCAGAATAACTAAGGGAGGGGGGAAAGTGGGGTGGGGTGGGGGTGGCACTACCAGGGCAGGCCACAAAACAACCACATGAGTGACACACTACACATGGCCTGGACATACCTGACTCCCATGCCCTGGTCACCACGAGGGGGTGGGGGCGTGTCCTGATAATCCAGCGACCGCCACAACGGAAGTCCGTCACCACGCGAACCGGCAACACAACCAGACAGGTACGTCCCGTACCCACGCCTGAAGAGCGTGGGTACGAGTCGGACCACGCCCACACACGTCACCCCAACAATGGCGGGACGGATCGCACCCACGTGGCAAACGCCTGGGTACGGGCCGCACAAACATCACATAGCGTGGGGACGGATATGTACGGACCCTACCCCCACCCCGTATGCAAGGAGCGTACCCCCCACCCCAACAGTGAAAGTACGACCCGTACCCCCACCCGCGTATGCAAGGAGCGTACCCCCCTGCCCAACAGTGTAAGTACGACCCGTACCCCCACCCACGAATGCATGGAGCGTACCCCCCATGCCAACAGTGTAAGTACGACTCGAACCCCCACCCACGAATGCAAGGAGCGTACCCCCCAGCCCAACAGTGTAAGTACGACCCGTACCCCCACCCACGAATGCAAGGAGCGTACCCCCCACCCCAACAGTGTAAGTACGACCCGTACCCCCACCCGCGAATGCAAGGAGCGTACCCCCCTGCCCAACAGTGTAAGTACGACCCGTACCCACACCCGCGGACGTACGGAGCGTACCCCCAGCCCAACAGTGTAAGTACGACCCGTACCCCCACCCGCGGACGTACGGAGCGTACCCCCAGCCCAACAGTGTAAGTACGACCCGTACCCCCACCCGCGGACGTACGGAGCGTACCCCCAGCCCAACAGTGTAAGTACGACCCGTACCCCCACCCGCGAATGCAAGGAGCGTACCCCCCTGCCCAACAGTGTAAGTACGACCCGTACCCCCACCGGCGAATGCAAGGAGCGTACCCCCCTGCCCAACAGTGTAAGTACGACCCGTACCCACACCCGCGGACGTACGGAGCGTACCCCCACCACACCAGTGTCAGTAGACTCGTACCCTCACCTCTAATGCAGTGTGCGTAACCCCACCGTGTATGTGCCAAGCGCACATATCCAGAAATCGGAGGTGTGTGTGCAGAGTCCACCCAGCAGTGCCCTGAGACAGGAGTGGTGGGTGTGGAGTCCTCCCAGCAGTGCCCTGAGACAGGAGGGGTGGGTGCCCATCACTCCCAGCAGTGCCCAGAGACAGGAGGGGTGTGTGCAGAGTCCTCCCAGCAGTGCCCTGAGACAGGAGGGGTGGGTGCAGAGTCCTCCCAGCAGTGCCCTGAGACAGGAGGGGTGGGTGCCCATCACTCCCAGCAGTGCCCAGAGACAGGAGGGGTGTGTGCAGAGTCCTCCCAGCAGTGCCCAGAGACAGGAGGGGTGTGTGCAGAGTCCTCCCAGCAGTGCCCTGACACAGGAGGGGTGGGTGTGGAGTCCTCCCAGCAGTGCCCTGAGACAGGAGGGGTGGGTGTGGAGTCCTCCCAGCAGTGCCCTTACACGGGAGGGGTGGGTGCAGAGTCCTCCCAGCAGTGCCCTGACACAGGAGGGGTGGGTGCAGAGTCCTCCCAGCAGTGCCCTGACACAGGAGGGGTGGGTGCAGAGTCCTCCCAGCAGTGCCCTGACACAGGAGGGGTGGGTGCAGAGTCCTCCCAGCAGTGCCCTGACACAGGAGGGGTGGGTGCAGAGTCCTCCCAGCAGTGCCCAGACACAGGAGGGGTGGGTGTGGAGTCCTCCCAGCAGTGCCCTGAGACAGGAGGGGTGGGTGTGGAGTCCTCCCAGCAGTGCCCTGACACAGGAGGGGTGGGTGCAGAGTCCTCCCAACAGTGCCCTGACACAGGAGGGGTGGGTGTGGAGTCCTCCCAGCAGTGCCCTGAGACAGGAGGGGTGGGTGTGGAGTCCTCCCAGCAGTGCCCTGACACAGGAGGGGTGGGTGCAGAGTCCTCCCAGCAGTGCCCTGACACAGGAGGGGTGGGTGCAGAGTCCTCCCAGCAGTGCCCTGACACAGGAGGGGTGGGTGCAGAGTCCTCCCAGCAGTGCCCTGACACAGGAGGGGTGGGTGCAGAGTCCTCCCAGCAGTGCCCTGACACAGGAGGGGTGGGTGTGGAGTCCTCCCAGCAGTGCCCTGAGACAGGAGGGGTGGGTGCAGAGTCCTCCCAGCAGTGCCCTGAGACTGGAGGGGTGTAACACATGTGTGTGAGGCCAGAATTATCCACATGCATACTGGCTACAAGGGAACATGTCCCCATGAACTCATGTCAACAGACTCCACACACAAGTACAGTGATCACCAAGGATGCCACGATTGTCGCAGGTGGAGACATGGCCCTGCATGCATGGCCAAAGTAGAAGGGCTCCGTCACACACACAGCTCATGTAGACACAGCTCTGCGCTAAACATTGGGAACACCCTGCAGGGAAGAAAGCTGGGTACACAGAGGAAGGAATACACCCTTGGACAAGTGCACCATGCAGTAACTGCCTACATGAACAAAGAAAGTTAGCCAACACCTTGTGATGGCACACAGATCACAGGGTCCCACCAATGAGCAGTACACTACTACATATCCCACACACCCAAACCCTTACACACCACCCAAAACCATGTAGCAGCCCCACCAACACCAATACCAGCATAGCAGTAGTGTGATAATGAAAACAAAATTAAGCTTTATTCTGCAGGAGCACAATGTCCGTGGATCGCAGGCAGTTCAATCTTCACAAAGCCCATAGGGCAGTCAATGATTCTCAGCTGGATGGGGGACACAGTGGGATGCGTGTCCCCTACCTTGCCTGCACAGTCAAATGGCATCGTCTTCCACACTGGTGAGGGCATCAGGGGGGTGGGAGTAACAGGCACCGCAGGGACATCAGGGCAAAGGGGCGGCGTTGTGGGTGCAGGGATGGAGGAGTCCACCACAGGGGGTGGGTCAGTGCCAAAGGCGGAGGCCAGGATGGCACTACACACCTTTGCAAGGTCATCCAGGGAGTCCCCTGCACCCGAAGGGACCTCAGGCCCCAAGGAGGGGGGGGGTCAGAGGGATGGGTCGCAGCGCCACCGGGGGAGGGTGGAGACAGGGGGGGAGACTCAACCACCCTGACCGGGGACCTCCGTGACCGCTTGCGTGGTGGTGTAACTGTGGGGCTCAGGGACAGAGCGGCCATGAAGGAGTCCTTGGGGGAGATGTGGCCAGGAGAGCTGAGGGGAGGGGATTTGGAGGGAGTGGACTGGGTGGAATGCGGACTCCCACTATGGCTGCGTGTCACACGTTTGCCCCCCGACCCAGTGGGTGTGCCTACCTCACCCTGTGTGTGCGTGTCAGGAGGAGTGCGGTGGACCTTCCCTGCTGGTGTGGTGCCCGTGTCCGTTGATGTGGGTGCATGCCGACGTCTGGGTGTACGTGGGACAGGCATGGGAGTGGGAAGTGTGGATGGGGCAGGGGTAGGTGGGGGGAGGTCGCGCTGCAGGAGACCCACTGCTGCAGTCAGTGTGGAGTCGATGGACCTCAGCAAGTTGCGTTGGTCAGCCTGCGATGAATGAATGCCCTCCAAGAAAGCCTCGATGTTGGTGAGGGTTTTGCCGTGGGCATGGAGGACATTAAGGATCGCAGCCTGACCAACCTGCAGTTGCCGCTGGATGTCCACAGACTCTGCATTGGCGGCAGCAGTGGAGACAGGGGCAGGGGGCGCGGTGCCTGGCAGGAAGGAGACATGCTGTGACCGGGCACGCTGGGAAGGGACACGAGCAAGTGGGAGGCGGCTGGTGGAAACTGAGGGGGCGGTGCGAGGTGTTGTTCCGCTGTCAGCTGCTGGTGCAGCCTCCGCCCACTCGGAGACATCGTCCCCGGACCTGTCAGCTTCGTAGTCTGATGTGCCAGTCGACAGGTCCTCGGCCACACTCTCCTCCGCCTCTGTCCCACTCGATGTGCCAGCCCCGATGTCACGGCTGGCACTGGTGCTCGGTCCCTCCGCCTGGTCTGTGTCCATGTCTCCCTCTGTGTCCCCCGACGATGCTGTGGGCAGGGTGGAGAGACAGAAATTATTCAGACACCTGTACACATCTGTCACATGAGTCCAATCTACATAGGTAACATTGCATGGCCTGAAAAGGAAGATCCCTAACATCTACTGAACAGGGTACCGATGTAGGGCATGCAACACACAGTTGGTTGAGCCACCATGCCACTGAAATACCATGGAGAGCATGAGACAATAGCGAAACACAGGAAAAGGAGTCTGACATAGCACCCAGGTCCTGGGGACAATCCAGCACTGCATCTGCACCACACAGCGTTTGCGAAAATACCGATGACCAGGGACCATATCCATGAACTTGAGACACATGCTGCATAGGTAATGCTGAAAACATGCACAACATGACTCGGTCACTGCACATTGCGTGTGTGTCCAGGCACATCACACACTGCCCAGACCCAGCAAGTGGTAATCAGGATTTAACACATAGGCATTGCCCGCCCCAACAAGACCCTACACGAGGCAAATTGTGGAGACACAGGTGGCACCAACATCTCATGGTCTGGGTGATACACACAGGGGCAGGCAAAAAGCAAGATTGGACGCCAAACAGCCAAGGTGCGCCTGTACAAATAATGAGGTACCAGTGCCCATCCTCAGATGAGTATAACAAGACACACAGGCACTGGCAACTGTGAGTATGAAGAAGGACAATCAGGTCAGGCTGCACAGTGGACACCTGTACAAATTAGCACGTCTATATACATGGTGACAGGGGACAATGGCACAGAGCACAACTTACGCTGTAGACACTGACAGTGGCCACGTTCATGATGACACATACACCACTGAGGAAAAGGTGCCCCAGGGGACAGTAGTGGGCACGCAACTACATGCTACTGAATGGTAATGACAGCAACACACGTCACCATCCCTGCACTATGTGTATCGCACAGTCATGCACATCATGTCACAGGCCACTACATAGGACATGCGCGCTGTAAGGCATGACACATGAGAGACCAACTCCCATGTCTGGAGTCAGCATCAGTGCCAACTGACATGGAACCCACATGCAGTGAACTTGACAGTGCACAGGCAAGGTCCCACAACCTGTTACACACCACCCCCACACATGATGCTACAGACATTGTTCCCGTGGACAAAGCGCCAGCCTACATTACCCTGGGAAGGAGTGACTACACACAGACCAGGGAACACATTGCAAGGAGGGGAAGGGTGGCAGGGGCACAGCGCTATACTGGGCCAAACAGGATCTGCACAGCACCTTTAAACCCTGCCAGTGGATTCATGCTACTGTGCCCTTACAAATGCCGGTGACACACAACAAACACACATGTACCTACCCCCTTCCGGCTGCTGCATCGCCTGTAAGCGCCTCTCCAGGTCTGGAAAGACCACCGGCAGCACACGCCTGTGGAGGTGGCTCAGACGGCGGCGGCCGCGGTTCTTGTGGCTCTCAGGTGAGTCCCCCAGCAGGAGCCGTGCAATCCTCCGCGTCCAGCACCGGATATCCTGCCAGCGTTTCCTCACCTGGGCCAGGCGCCGCCTCCGACCATCCACACCCCTCACGGCACTGACGGCGGTCAGCCAGATCTGCTCCTTGGCAGTGGCGCCTACCTGTGAGGAGGAACAAGTGACACCACATCAATACACCAGCCACATGTCACAGAGAGACATATGGGTACAAATTAGCTGGTAACAACAAGGCATGTCATGCAGCCAACGCATTGCACCTTTGTCATAGGGACATCATCCCCTGGTGAGGGAAAAAGCAGTACGTGCCACAGTGGGTACACAGGTGGAATGATGGCAATGTCACAATCAATGATCTAGGCTCACACTGTGCATCACACCCACCCCTCCTGGCTCAGGGCACTGCTGTGAGGACTCCACACCCACCCCTCCTGTCTCAGGGCACTGCTGGGAGGACTCTGCACCCACCCCTCCTGTCTCAGGGCACTGCTGGGAGGACTCTGCACACACCCCTCCTGTCTCAGGGCACTGCTGTGAGTGATAGGCCCCCACCCCTCCTGTCTCAGGGCACTGCTGTGAGGACTCCACACCCACCCCTCCTGTCTCAGGGCACTGCTGTGAGGACTCCACACCCACCCCTCCTGTCTCAGGGCACTGCTGGGAGGACTCTGCACCCACCCCTCCTGTCTCAGGGCACTGCTGGGAGGACTCTGCACACACCCCTCCTGTCTCAGGGCACTGCTGTGAGTGATAGGCCCCCACCCCTCCTGTCTCAGGGCACTGCTGGGAGACATCAGGCACCCCCCCCTGGGACCCCCCCGACAGTACATGGCATGTGTGTTACACCTGGACGCAATGGCAGAAGTCACAGTCACCACATAGGGACAGTCTGTGGCAGTGGCCTATGCACTCACCTGATAACCTGGTCGCCCATACAGCATGGAGTACTGTGGGAGGATCACATCCAGCAGAGCCATGTTCTCCTCCAGGGTGAATGGCTGTGTCCTCTCCACAGCCCTTGACATGGTTCCAGGGAATCAGTAGCAGCAGCTGGGTCGACGAATGCAAAGATGTGCAGGCAAGTGCTCCCTCATGGGACCTGGCTGCCTTATATGTGCCCTTCTGCCCAGTCTCATGCACAGGAGTACAGAGAGATTGGTCACTCACATTTGCATCCTATGTTTCCACCAATCCCTTCAAACCTAGCAGTCTGTGGGTTCTCTATCGGTTTCATTCTCCTGCATGATGTCAGCCCCACAAACACATTGCAACAAAGTAGACAAATCCCAACTGACTTCTGCTGTGCACCTTCCAGAACAATTTCCAATTTTGAACTTGGTCTCCATGACAACCAGCATGCATGTAGGCCTTAATACTTGTCCCCCATGTAATTTGGAGCATCACACACAGGTACGGTGCGTGTGGGGGCCCTAGGGCACCCCAAATGCATGGCAACGGCCCGTACATGCATGCCTACGCTCTCCATCACTTTTGGTCTGCACGCGTATGCGTACTCGTAGTGGTATGGACCGAACACTCGCATCTACGCTCACTATCACTACGGGTACGCATACGCGTGCAGACCCATAGTGATAGTGAGCGTAGATGCGAGTGTACGGTCCGTACCACTACGGGTACGCATACGCGTGCAGACCCATAGTGATAGTGAGCGTAGATGCGAGTGTACGGTCCGTACCACTACGGGTACGCATACGCGTGCAGACCCATAGTGATAGTGAGCGTAGATGCGAGTGTACGGTCCGTACCACTACGGGTACGCATACGCGTGCAGACCCATAGTGATAGTGAGCGTAGATGCGAGTGTACGGTCCGTACCACTACGGGTACGCATACGCGTGCAGACCCATAGTGATAGTGAGCGTAGATGCGAGTGTACGGTCCGTACCACTACGGGTACGCATACGCGTGCAGACCCATAGTGATAGTGAGCGTAGATGCGAGTGTACGGTCCGTACCACTACGGGTACGCATACGCGTGCAGACCCATAGTGATAGTGAGCGTAGATGCGAGTGTACGGTCCGTACCACTACGGGTACGCATACGCGTGCAGACCCATAGTGGTACGGACCGTACACTCGCATCTACGCTCACTATCACTATGGGTCTGCACGCGTATGCGTACCCGTAGTGGTACGGACCGTACACTCGCATCTACGCTCACTATCACTATGGGTCTGCACGCGTATGCGTACCCGTAGTGGTACGGACCGTACACTCGCATCTACGCTCACTATCACTATGGGTCTGCACGCGTATGCGTACCCGTAGTGGTACGGACCGTACACTCGCATCTACGCTCGCCATCACGATGGGTACACATACGGCAGCACTCCCACAGTGATTTGGGAACATGCACAGGCCCTCTCAGCAGCAGTACGGCGGATTTTACACATCACTGTGGTGATAGGCGACACACATGTCGGAATAGGGCGGACATACTTGTCCATGGATGGACATACTTGTCCAGGAATGGACACCAAGGCATCGTCTGTGCATTACCACATGTGTTGGGCACAGGTGTCACAGGCTGTGATGTGGAACATGCCTCCTGAGTGGAGAAGGCACCAGATGTATGATGAGATGTGTACATGTGTACTGTGTGAGGGTGCAATGTGTGCCAGGCATGCCCTTGACTCCTTTGACATGTGTGCATGTGGGACTGCGCACTTGGGGTGAGCGTCACTGGCATGGCACGGACACCAACACACGGAAGTGTCCCATGATGCCCGGTACAGGGGTCATGACACATGACTCATCACTACCCACAGTGCACAATGTGACTATGCCATATATGTGTCCGGGATTTACATCGGGTTGATGTTGTTGCACCCTCAAAAGCTGCAGCCGTTGCAGCAACCAACATGTGGCTGTGTGTAGATTGTCATTGCACACTGTTCCCAACACCATGCCACATGTGTTACCGGATGTGAGGTGCACATGTATGCAAGGGACACGGAGTAGCGTGACAAGGCCATGTCAGCAAACTCACAAGGAATGTGTGGGGAGTCATGACATGTGCACCTTCATGGCAAGGTGTGTGGGCTGGACTAGTGTAATGTCATGTGACCTGTGGCTCAAGTGTTCCGCTGCCAGTCTCTGCAATCAGCATCACACTTCTGCTGATGTGTGGGTGTATGTCACTCCTGTCTTGCGTCGGGCAGTGCACTTGCACTGGGACACAGCTATTCCCATGGCGTGGCATGGGGAGGTTCTCAATCACCGTGTGTAGCTGGGTCTTGGAAGGAGTGTCACCTTGCATCCATACGTGTCCTGGGCATGTAGCACATGCCTGACTCCCTATGTGGCATGTGTGTATTGGCAGATTTACATGTGCTCAGTAGACATGAGTTGTTCTCGTAGTGCACTCACTCTTCCTTGTCACTTCCAAATTACTGCAGAGCGCCTCCTGTTGCCCGAAGAATTCCAGACTTGGCCACCATGCAGGAGAATGACAGGATCCGGCTCTACCGCTTCACCCAACCGTTGATTCTGGAGCTGACGGCGAGACTGGCACCACACCTGCAACCGCAGCACAGGTATCCTACGGCACTGACACCCCAGCTGAAGGTAATGGCTGCCCTACATTTCCTTGCCACGGGTACCTTCCAATATACCATAGCTCATGTTGGTGGCATGTCCCAGAGCATGTTCAGCGGTGTGCTGCATGATTTCTTGGAGGCCATGTTGATTCACCTGGATGACTTCATCAAGTTCCCAACCCCTGAACAGATGACTGAGGTCAAGCGTGGTTTCTATGCCCTGGGAGGGATGCCCCATGTCATTGGGTCCATAGATGGGACACATGTAGGTTTGGTACCACCACACGCACGGGAGGTGGCGTACCGCAATCGGAAGCACTACCACTCCATCAATGCCCTTGTGGTGTGTCTGTCCAACATGGTGATTTCACATGTCTGTGCTCGTTTTCCAGGATCAGCACACGATGCCTACATCATGAGGCGTAGCGGGATGCCTGATATGATGATGCAGCTGCGCAACGAACGTGCATGTGTTGTTGGTGGGTACAGTCTGTCTGTCCTGTATTCTGTTTGGCCGAGCAGCACTACCGCTTCGCCAGTTCTAACGATATCCATGTGCTTTCCATTTAGGGGACGCTGGCTATCCCAACATGCCTTGGCTGCTGACACCTCTCCGCAACCCCATCACGCCGGCCCAGCTCCGCTACAACACCGCCCATGGCCGGACAAGGCGAGTGATAGAGAGGACGTTTGGCATGCTGAAGAGCCGATTCCGGTGCCTCCACAAGACCGGCGGCGTACTCCCATATGCCCCGGCGAAGGTCTGCAAGATCTTCATGGTCTGCTGCATGCTGCACAACATGGCAGTTGAAAGAGCTGTGCCCCTCATCCTGGATCAAGATGACGAGGACCATCCACCCGTGGAGGACGAAGGGCTTGGCAATGGGGCTAGTGATGTGGAGGATGTGGAGCCGCAAGAGGACATCCGGACTCGGCTCATACGCGACTTCTTTGCTTAGTGGTGAGTACCAGGGTCTGAGTGTGCACGCATTGGTCCCCGTGTGGCATGCGTTGTGATGTGTGTCTCCACCTGCATGTATGGCACGTGGGTCAGAGGTGTGTGTGGGTGTGTCACTGGAGTGATGGTGGCAGTGATGGTAGTATTTCCCCAGGCATAATTGTGACCTAGCATGTTGTCATACATACATGTGTCGAGTAAATGCACATGCAAGTGGCTGTGCTTCTTGTGGCTGACTTCTTGTGTGTCTCTCTTCCCCAGGTACCTGCGCATGCCGTTTGCTGGTTGCATTGTTGTGGCACTGCTATTCCTCATGGACATGGCATCGTGGGCTGACTCAGCGTTACAGGCACGGACACGTTTGGAAGTCTCCATGGGGTAAGGGATGCATCTGGGGTGTATTGGGTGTGGCAGTTGTTCACGATGTGTGCACACTGCCCCGGTCGGGGTTTGGGTCCTCTGCAGACATGTGGCATCCCCATGGGACACGACATGCAGCTGGGTACACCTGAATAGATGGGCTGCCTGGTTGTCAGTCATCAGTGATGGGATGGTGGATTGTGATGAAGGCATCAATGTGTGTGACACTGCCCTCGGACACATACGGTTAACATTGTCTTGACATGGCGTGGGACTTCCACATCAGCGGATGTATGGTGTATGGCAGGCTCTCCGTGAGCAGCTGTGGGTATTTAGCTATTATCCGACACTTGTGTGCCAGTTCCATGGCTATCACGCATTTGTGCTGCAGAAGGGGGGTGCCAGTGTTGGAGCCACATGTTACTCCACATGATGTGTTCATGTGTACTTCAAGTTGCCTCTGCAATCCCAAACACATGACTATTAAAGGTGTCCCTATGCCTCCAAGGTGCCTCTTCTCAGTCAATGCTGGTGTGTTGGCACGGTGCATCCTGCATGTCTGGCATGGTATTCCCTGATTGTGGCTATGTGTCAATGTGTCGAGTGGCAAGATGCAAGCTGTGTGTGTGTGCTGAGACTGTGTAATGGGCATGATGTCCATGACTGTGTGGGTATTGTGACATGTGCCATCCCCATGCATCCAACGTTGTCCATGACCCCATTCTCTGCATCCACCGGACTCAAGCTTGCAGGACATGGTTCTGCCACCTGTCTACACGTACCTGGGTGCCCCCCAGGACACGGGCCAGGATCCCTGACCTCTGCGCATGAGTGTTGCTGTACTCAATGTGTCTGTCAGCACGGTTGTTCGGCCACCCCCTCAGCTGGTTCTGACCATCACGGGTGTGTATGGTGCTCCATGTCTGTCTTGCCTAGAAAACTGTGACCCATGTGTCCTGTGCCAGACTCAGGCCCCAGGGTGTGGATGGTTGAAGTGAACAGATGACTCAGGCATGTTTAGACTGTACAAGACACATGTTAGGTAATAATGCTACCAGCAGGCATCTACTCTTAATAGTGTGATTTATTATTGGGGGGGGGGGGGCAAGTGAGGGCCTTTCCGGGATTAGGGAATCCAAAGTTCAGTAGGGGAGTTGGTGTCCTTGCCATTGGAAATCCTCAGAGTCCATGCCACAGTCTTTGTCAACATTGGTCAGCCAGTGACCAGCAGGGCCATGTGGCAGAGAATGTCTCTTGATGCTGTGATGCTGTTGCTCCAGTGGGCCAGGTGCCAGGCCAGGTGTCCTGGGAGATGGTGATGTAGCAGCCACCCTCACGGTCCTTTCCGTGGACGACCCGGCTTCCTGCGGGGAACCTCAGCAGCAGGCCGTGACGACGTCTGGGATGCTCCGTCGGATGTTTCCTCCTCCTCCTCATGATCCCTCCCTGTGGGTGGTGATGTTCTCCGCCTTCTGGCACAGGGAGGGTCGGCCATGGTGTCGGCCATCCGACGGAGTTCAGCGTGAATCCCCTGGGACGCCGTCACTTGCTGAGCCTGTCTGTCCTCCATCCTCCGTTGGTGTAGCTGTAGACAGGCTATTAGCTCCGCATGTTGCTGGGCCTGCTGGACCTTGATCCCCTCGAGGACGGACACAACCTGGGCCATGCCCGTGGTGTCCTGCCGGTATGAGTCCAGGATGTTACGGACATGGGAAAATACCGGATCCCCAGCCAACTGGTCAGGCTCGCGCCTCCGCCGCTCTCCACTCCCACCACCCCTGCCCACTTGCGTCTGGCCTGCACTTGTGGGCACATGGGGTCTCCGGGACCCCTGAGGGGTGGCATTGGCGTTGTCGCCTGCCTCCTCCTGGGTGCCCGGGACACCGTGTCCCTCCTGGCGAGCCTGGCTGCATTGTGGTGTTGGGGCAGGGATCCTGGGTGTCTCCTGGGATGTGGCAGGAGTGGGGGTGGTGGTTGGCACGGTTGTACCTGACGCAGGTGCTGCAGGTGGTTGGACACCAGAGGGGCCAGGTCGGTCGGGGTCGTCCGCAGAGTGGTGAGAGTGGTCGCTGCCGGTGGGATCGGTCTCCTGCAGATCCGGGTCCTGTGAGTGTTCCCCCCCAGTGTTGGGGGGTGCAGCACGACGTTGACCTGTGTGTGAGAGAGACAATGTTAATTTTGATCCATGCAACATCCATGTTTCATCCGTTACAAAGTTGGCACATTTCCTCTTGGAATTAGGATCTGTCTTGCATTCCACTCACAGTGCACTTGTGCATGTGTGTGTCCCTTGGGCACCAATTTGGCCCCTTTAACTATGTGTGGCACAGTCTTACTTGCTGCGTCAAGTGTGACTGCAGTCAGCAGTGGAGTGTGCATGTGTGCCGAGCTATGCGTTTGCGCCTTCCTTGTAGCACTGTACATGTGCACATGGAGTGGATCCACACACTCATATGATGCAGGTGGCTGTCCTTGTGCTCGTGTACAGGTTGTAACATGGCCCTGCGTTTTGCCATGATGAAGAGGGGGGGTTCTGGCACTGGGCACCCTTGTCTACATGCACGCAGTCCACCTGCTGACGAGCAGACATTCCCACACACCAAAGGACTGATTTGCTCTCCCTGTGTCTCCCTCCTTCTCTGTCCCCCTCTCCCTCCCTCTCTGTCCCCCTCTCCCTCCCTCCGTGTGTCAGCCTCCTCCCTCTGTCCGTCTCCCTCCCTCTCTGTCCCCCTCTCCCTCCCTCTCTGTCCCCCTCTCCCTCCCTCTCTGTCCCCCTCTCCCTCCCTCTGTGTCCCCCTCTCCCTCCCTCCGTGTGTCAGCCTCCTCCCTCTGTCCGTCTCCCTCCCTCTCAGTCCCCCTCTCCCTCCCTCTCTGTCCCCCTCTCCCTCCCTCTGTGTCCCCCTCTCCCTCCCTCCGTGTGTCAGCCTCCTCCCTCTGTCCCCCTCTCCCTCCCTCTCAGTCCCCCTCTCCCACCCTCTGTGTCCCCCTCTCCCTCCCTCCGTGTGTCAGCCTCCTCCCTCTGTCCGTCTCCCTCCCTCTCAGTCCCCCTCTCCCTCCCTCTCTGTCCCCCTCTCCCTCCCTCTGTGTCCCCCTCTCCCTCCCTCCGTGTGTCACCCTCTGTCACCTTGGCCCAGCTTCCTGGGCACACACTGTTAGCAGATCTTTGAGTGGCCCTTGGCCTGTTGATGTGAGTTTGTTTCTGATCTCCAGGCACCCATTTTGTCTGCTGTGTGTCTGTGCGCTGCTGCTGTGGTGGTGTGTGCTGCCACTCTTTCACACTGTTGGCTGTTCATTAGCTGCTGGCATGTGCAAAACAGTGCCTTCACCCCCATGTGTTGATGCAAGGCGTCCGCCATTTGCTGGCAAGTCATTCCTGTGTTGGGACACAGTGTTTGTCTGGCTGTGACCTAGGCCATATGGGCAGAGGGCATTGTTGTCTGCTTTGGAGTCGCACTATGTGATTCTTGGTGCCCAGCCTCCCGCCATCCGGGTTACCGTGTCATGTGTTGTTGTCTTCTGTGGCCTGTGACTTGACATTGTCCAGCTGGGTGCATGGGGCATGGTGGCAGCAGTGGCATGTGCCTGCTCATGGAGTGTGGTTGAGTAATGCGATGGCTTGTGGTGGTTGCGTGCCTGTTATTGATTTTGGTTGTGGTTGCAGTTCCCCCCATGTGAGGTGCGTTGTTTGTGTACTCACCCGGGTCTCGGAGTCCTTCTACTCCTTCAACTGCCTCCACCGGCAGTATGGCCATCACCCTCTCCTCCCAGGGATGGTACTGTACGGCCCTGCGGGAGGGCCCTCCTCCGGTGGCGTTGGCCTGGTCGTGTTCCTCCTGCCTCTTGGCTCTGACCCTCCTCCGCAGATCGTACCACCTGTTCTGGCAATCCTGCTTGGTCCTCCTGGTGTCCGCAACAGCATTCACAGCATCGACGATGGTCTGCCACATGGCTGTTTTGGCTGCCTGGCTGGTGCTTCTGACCAATGTTCCAAAGATCTGTGGCTCGACTCTGAGGATTTGATCAACAAGGACCTCCAACTCTCGGTGACTGAACTTTGGATTCTTGGTAGTGGGCATGGTGAGGGGTGTGGGTGGGGATGGTGTGGGTGTGGGGGGGGGTGTGGATGTTGGGGGGGGGGTGTGGATGGTTGTGTGTGTGTGTGAATGTGATGAGAGGGTGTTTGTGAGGGTGGTCGTTTGAAGGTGTGCAAGTGTAAGGTGTGGTGTAGCTTGTAGTCTGGTTCTGTGGTGTCTGGCAGCAGTGAGTCTGTTGGAAAGGCTCATGGTTTGTGTGTGTGGGCCCTTTTTATTGGTCCATGGGTGGGTGTGGCAGTTTTTGAATTTTGGGTGGGTGTGTTATAAGGAGTGGTGGTGTATTGGGCCTCTGTTTGTTTTTGGCAGTTGCAGGTCAGTGATTGTGTTATTTAAGTGGTTGTTGGCCATGTTTAGTGGCTGTGTGCCTTTCGACTGGTGTATTCTTGTGTTGTTTTATTTTGTCCTGGTTGTGTACGTGCGTTTTGAGCGTGTGTACGGTGTGTACATGGGCCATTTGGTTGTACGATTTTGTCCTTGTGTGTGGCTTTGTAAGACTCGTACATGCGGTTGTGATGTTGGGGCATGGGGTGCGCTCCGTACTTAGGAGGTTGTGTTGGGGGTGCGCCAGGAACGTACTGGGGTGGGGGTACGACTGGAACGTACTTGGGTGTAGGTACACGGGGGGTACGACACGTACAGGGGTGGGGGGTGTACATTGACGGTGGTACGACACGTACTGGGGTGGGGGTACGACTGGAACGTACTGGGGTGTAGGTACACGGGGGGTACGACACGTGCAGGGGTGGGGGGTGTACATTGACGGTGGTACGACACGTACTGGGGTGGGGGTACGACTGGAACGTACTGGGGTGTAGGTACACGGGGGGTACGACACGTCCTGGGGTGGGGGTACGACTCAAACGTACTTGGGTGTAGGTACACGGGGGGTACGACACGTCCAGGGGTGGGGGTACGACTGGAACGTACTTGGGTGTAGGTACACGGGGGGGTACGACACGTCCTGGGGTGGGGGTACGACTCGAACGTACTCGGGTGTAGGTACACGGGGGGTACGACACGTACTGGGGTGGGGGGGTGTACATTGACGGTGGTACGACACGTACTGGGGTGGGGGTACGACTGGAACGTACTGGGGTGTAGGTACACGGGGGGTACGACACGTACTGGGGTGGGGGTACGACTGGAACGTACTGGGGTGTAGGTACACGGGGTATGACACGTCCTGGGGTGGGGGTACGACTCGAACGTACTTGGGTGTAGGTACACGGGGGGTACGACACGTCCAGGGGTGGGGGTACGACTGGAACGTACTTGGGTGTAGGTACACGGGGGGGTACGACACGTCCTGGGGTGGGGGTACGACTCGAACGTACTTGGGTGTAGGTACACGGGGGGTACGACACGTACTGGGGTGGGGGGTGTACATTGACGGTGGTACGACACGTCCTGGGGTGGGGGTACGACTGGAACGTACTTGGGTGTAGGTACACGGGGGGGTACGACACGTCCTGGGGTGGGGGTACGACTCGAACGTACTGGGGTGGGGGTACACGGGGGTACGACACGTACAGGGGTGGGGGGGTGTACATTGACGGTGGTACGACACGTACTGGGGTGGGGGTACGACTGGAACGTACTGGGGTGTAGGTACACGGGGGGTACGACACGTACAGGGGTGGGGGGTGTACATTGACGGTGGTACGACACGTACTGGGGTGGGGGTACGACTGGAACGTACTGGGGTGTAGGTACACGGGGGGTATGACACGTACTGGGGTGGGGGTACGACTGGAATGTACTGGGGTGTACATAGACGGTGGTACGACACGTACAGGGGTGGGGGGGTGTACATTGACGGTGGTACGACACGTCCTGGGGTGGGGGTACGACTGGAACGTACTTGGGTGTAGGTACACGGGGGGTACGACACGTCCAGGGGTGGGGGTACGACTGGAACGTACTGGGGTGGGGGTACACGGGGGTACGACACGTACAGGGGTGGGGGGGTGTACATTGACGGGGGTATGACACGTACTGGGGTGGGGGTTCGACTGGAACGTACTGGGGTGTACCTAGACGGGTGGGGGTATACATACACGGGGGGTACGTGTCGGACGTACGGGGGCTGGGGGGAGTGTTGGGCGCGTATGCGGGCACATGTCTCCATGGTTGCTATGGGTGTTCGGTGCGGACGGTGTTTTTTCCATACGGTTGTACGCTCGGACGCACGGGATGGATCGTGATTCCTCGGTCGGACTTGGCTTTTCACGTTTGTAAGGTAAATCGTCCGAGGACGTGTCGGACACATTTTCCGACCCGAGGACGTGTGGGGAATGATTCCCAGTGCGGTTCGTATGGACTTTTTACCATGCGAATCGTGATTGCCAGTTCGTACGGCACTTGTACGATTCGTACGGTAAAAAGACCCGATACGAGTCGCACGGGGGAATTTTTTACCGGATTGTGATCGGCACCAAAATGTAATTATCAGTTTTCATGAAATTGTGTTCACAACTGAGCATTAATTATGTTTAGAACAGAGAATGAACCTCAGATTAAATACCTTGGGGCAGATTTACAAGCCCCTTGCGCCACTTTTAACATGGGAAAAGTGACGCAAAAGTGGCGCAAGTGGATTGTAAATCTGCCCCCATGAATGTATTCAAGCAGACTTGATTATCATATTGCAATGAAGAGCCACATTACACAAGCATACACTCAATATGCGTTATTCATACATATATAATTAACATGTGTAATTTAAAAAGGGAAAACCTTGAAGAAAAAGAATTAATAATTATAACTAATCCTCTGGAGGTGGAAAAAGCAACTGCTGGCAAAGTTTCGCCAGGTCAGTGCTGCAGCGCATACTACTTCAGGTGAGGCACCTAGGCACTAGTTATTTCGCCAGCCTATTTACCTACAGAATCTAGTCACAGAAATATCAGTACCTTCTACTGCCAACACACTACAATCCTAGTAGAAGACGGCAAACATTTATGGAACCACTAACATTTAGAATCTCTTCCACGGGGGCGTGGCTTGGACGCCGAGGGAAGATGGCGGATCTCCGTTAGCTCCGCTCGGACGCGGTGCTATGTAGCTGTGTGGAAGGCTTCCCAGCGAGCTACGGGCACTGTCTCCAGAAGAACTTACCAGTGGAACATGGCGTGATTCTGAATTGCTCCTCGTTGGCTGTTTTTTCCACTCCTATCCCTCGGAAACGTGGCGGTTTGATTTCCTGAGGTAATGCCCGACGGCGGCCATTTTGTATCGAGGCGCCGTTATTCTATTCCTGAAACACCGCACACGCATTTCCTGGATCCAGTCATGCTTTGATGCTTTACTGCTTCATTTCTCTTCGAGAGGGAGTCTGTTCCAAGTTCAACAGTCGCCAGTAGCCCCTGGCCATGCTTGTTCTATATCGTTTCTCTCCCCGGAGAAGGTTTCATAATTTTGTCTTTTCTTCAGAGGAGCCGTGATTAACCCCTATGTTCCGGTATCTTAAGAGCCATAGGCTGGATGCATTGCAGCTTTGTGTATCTTTCTCTTTTTGTTCTAAGGTGATGCTGTAGTGGCTTTATGAATATCTTTGTCAAACCTTACAGCGTATGAGAGAACTCCGTGTACTTTTTCCCGCCAAAAAAGCATCTCGTCAAATTGCCAAGATGTCTAATGATTCCCATCCTCCAAATAAACCGTCTTCTTCTGGCGCAAAGCCTAAAAGGCTGAAGAATGACCCGCCCTCGCCTATTCTTTCATCGCAAAGCCCAGTTTTGGATAACATACTAGAGGAAGTGCGTGGTCTTCAGCCTTTTATGGCCGCCACAAACGAAAAATTGCAACAAATTGAGGACCGATGGATTGTCATGGAAGGTAGGGTGACTGAGTTAGAACAACGCGTCAGTGACGTTCAAGATGTTGCCATAAAAATTCCGTTATTGGAACAAGAAATTCACAAATTGAAGCTCCATACTGAGGACTTGGAGAATCGTAATCGAAGGAATAACCTCCGTCTTTTTGGCTTGCCAGAGAATATTGAAGGTCCAGATATGTTGCTTTTCCTTCGAAAATTCCTTCATGACCTCTTGGGCCTTCAGTCATCTACACCTTTGAATATACAGAGAGCTCACCGCTTAGGTCGCCTTCAACCGAATTCCACCAAACCTCGTGGGATTATCATGCTGTTTCTGGAGTTCACAGAACTCATGACTGTTCTTAAAGCAGCTAAACTCAAACGTCACCTATCGTGGTCTGGGCACAATATCTTTATCTCACAAGATGTCTCCAATGCGACCAATGCTCGTCGCAAAGAATTTCTTGCATTGCGTCCACAAATGAGGCTCTTGAACGTCCAGTATGGCATACTCCATCCCTCCATCTGCAAGATCACCCATGACGGCCAGACGAGATCCTTTGATGACCCGGGAAAACTAAAACTGTTTCTCAATAACATCTCTTCTCGGAATATGGACACAAATCATTGAGCGCTTCTTCTTTTTTGCTGCTTCAGTGTAGTGCTCTTAACAGCTATTAACAGCTTTTTTCTGGTTACCTTAGATTCCTCTTATACATAGCTTTCCATATGCTTTAGTGCTTATTGCTTATTGTACGTTTGTTAATCACGTTTCTTCCTCTTTGTTACTGCTTATTCCTGTTCAAATTCTTTCTTCCCTTTCTCATATCTCGCTTCCGCTATATGATTACCTATGTTATGTCCTGCTTCCAATTGTACCCATGTGAATTACACCGCTGTCTTCTCTCCGGTCGCATCACGCTCCAATTTTACTTTTCTATTGATGTCTTTCAGGTCTGGATTCTTTTCCTTGACCTGTTTTCCTTCTCTGCTCTCCTATGCTTTTTTTTTCTCTGCTCACCTTCTTTCCCTCACCTGCTCTTTCGCGCTCTTTCTTATTTCAGTCTTCCTCTGGTCGGTGCGTCACTCTCTTCTTCTCTCGAGTTTTTCCATGTTTCCTCTTCGCTCTTTTCCCTTCATTTCTTCATGATTATGGTGCTTTTGGACTTCTTTTTATGTATTACATTGTCAAAGGCTTGTTGATTCTTCTTAATAAGGTGGTTTTATGTTTTGCTGTTCCCTTGTGTAACCCTTATGCGCATTTTGTCTTCCAGTGTCGTTGTGTCTCCGAAGTATTTCCACACCATGTGTATCACATTCCCCTGACCCTTGCGTATGTGTAATTTTGTTACGTGGAACGTCCGTGGTCTTGGAAATCCTGTTAAAAGACAAAAGGTAATTTCTCATTTATCTAAACTTAATTCCCAAATTTCCTTTCTTCAAGAAACTCACTGCAATGACGTCGAGTCACTGAAATTAAAAAGACAATGGGTAGGCCAAGTTGTTTTTTCCCCTGCTGTTGACAAGAAGGGGGGGGTTGCCATATTGTTTCACAAAACTTTATCTGTGCAAATTATTTCCTCTCAAAATGATGACGCAGGTCGATGGGTAATGGCCAAGGTTGTTGTACACAATAAAACGTTAATCTTGCTAAACATTTATGGCCCTGTGAAACCAGATCCAAAATTTTGGAATGATATCAAAACTCTCCTCTCCACAGCTGATTGTCCCAATATTATTGTAGCAGGCGATTTTAATCAATGGTTGGATCCTTTCTCGGATCGCTTATCTAAGTACAAATTTCAACCGGATAAGACCCATAAATCCTTTCAATCGGCCATTGCCTCTCGCCCAATGTATGATGTCTGGAGAACCTGTAACCCTGATTTGTTGGAATATACGTTCTTTTCTAATGTACACCAAACCCGATCCAGAATTGATTATATCTTGATTAGCAAATCCCTTCTTCCTTGTATCCAAAAATCTGAAATTGGCTCTATCTTTATCTCTGATCATGCCCCTGTCTATGCTATGTTAGACCTTTCACTCACCTCCACCAAATACAATCGCTGGAAGTTTAACACTCACCTACTTTCTGATACAACTTATATTAAAGAAGTCACCTCCTTTATTAATGAATTTTTCACCTTTAACAACCCATCAGACACTTCCACTTCTAACAACTGGGATGCTTTTAAAGCGGCGCTCCGTGCTTTTACTATTTCTTTTGTGTCCCGGAAGAAAAAGGCCAATGTGAAAAAGTATAAAGACCAATTACAACAGTTGAAAAAACTAGAGCATGACTATTTTTCCTCCAGAAATGCTGATTCACTTAGGAGTTTAATTATAGCCAAAACCAACCTTAACAAAATTGCCACTGTTGATGCCTGCAATGTCTTACTTAGAATTAAATCTAAATTTCACGGAGGGCAAAATAAAGCAGGTAAAATGCTAGCGAATTATTTAAAAATTCGCTCTGAACGTAAGACCATTGGTCCTATCTTGGATGAATCCACCAATAATCTGGTGTCCTCTGATGAAGAAATTGCAGCGGTCTTTCATGACTACTACCGATCTCTTTACTCAGATGATACATTCCCCTCCTCTTATAATCTTGATAAGTTTTTTTCTGGACTTCCTGCTCCCCCATCTCTGAATGCTGAGTTTTCTGCCTTAGAGGCGGATATTACCCTTCAAGAGATTATTACCGCCCTTCAAGCTTTAAAGAAATCAAAAGCCCCCGGCCCGGACGGATTACCGGTGGAGTTTTATTGTACTTTCAAATCTTTGTTTGCCCCTAAATTATTGCAGCTGTTTAATTCCTTCATTGCTGATGCGAAAGCATCAGGCTCCTTTATGGATGCCCTGATCGTCATTATCCCTAAGCCTGACAAGGACCATTCTTTATGTAAAAATTTTCGCCCAATCTCCCTTATCAATTACGACTGCAAGATCTTCGCTAAGATTATTGCATCTCGACTTGATTCTATCATACCCCTTTTGATCAAGACGGACCAGGTGGGTTTTGTCAAAGGTAGATTGGCTTCCGATAATGCTAGAATGTTCATGAATATCCTGTCCCATGGTAAAAATTATAAAGATCCTTTGGCTGCTTTGTCTCTGGACGCTGAAAAAGCATTTGATCGTATAAATTGGCAGTATATGTTTCATACTCTACAATGGTTTGGTTTTGGCCCTAATTTTATTTCCTTTATCAAATTGTTATACTCATGTCCGAGGGCAAGTATTTTTGTTAATAACCAATTCTCTCAATTTTTTCCCCTATCCAGAGGCACCAGGCAAGGTTGTCCTCTCTCCCCATTACTTTTTATCCTGTGTTTGGAACCCTTCCTTGAGCGTATTCGAACCAATCCCAAAATTAAAGGTTTTGTCTCTGCTTCTGTTGAAACTAAAATATCTGCCTACGCGGATGATATATTGGTATACATGTCCAACCCCAGTGAATCCCTTCCCCCCTTTTTAGAAGAAGTCCATCTTTACTCTTCCATTTCTGGTTACAAACTCAATCTAACCAAAACGGAGGTTCTTCCTTTAAATTCGATTTGTTATCAATTCATGTTTGCGGATACAGCCTTTGCATGGTGTCCCTCCAAAATTAAATACCTTGGCATTTGGTTTGCCCCCAATATTGCGGACACTATTAAATTCACCTTTAACGCACTAATGAATAAGTTGAAATCCCTTCTCCTTGTTTGGTCCCCCTTATTTTTGTCATGGTGGGGTCGACTAGATACTATTAAGATGATGGTCACTCCTCATATTCTTTATACGGTTTCTATGCTCCCTGTCAAAATCCCTAACACGTTTTTCTCCCAACTAAACTCTTTATGTATTAAATTTTTATGGAACAATAAACGCTCCCGCATAGCCTTAAACAAACTTATTTGCCCCAAGGAAGAGGGGGGAGTGCGTTTCCCTAATTTTAAAATATACCACTCTGCTTTTTTGATTAAACAATCTTTCTCATTGGCCTTCGATTTTGGGGATACGCCTATACCTCGTTGGATTATCTTTGAGCGATCGCTTCTAAAAGAGTTTCAGTTTCAGCATGTTACATTTATGTCCAACTGCACCTTTTTGTCTAAAAACCCTGTACTAAAATACTCCCGTGAATTGCTGTGCAATACATTCCTTAAGGACCTATCCCCTATCCAATGTTTTTTAACCTCTACCCTGTGGTATAACAAATTTCTCAAATACAAAGGTAGATCTTTCTATTACAAATACTGGAAGGAAAAGGAGATCATTTTTGTCCATCAGTTTTTGAATGGGTTCTCTATCATCTCCTTCCAGGAATTACAAACACGATATCAGCTACCTGACTCCTTCTACAAGGAATACCTTATTATCTCTAATGCTATACAAACCCAATTGGCTACCTACTCTCTCCCATCAGCCCCACCTTCTTTAACACCCTCTTCACCATTGTATCCTCTATTCCCGGCGCATAAACTCAAAGCTGCCACTGTTTATAAGTTATTGTTATCTAATGCTAATGTTCGTTCTAAAACCACCATTGAAAGTGCATGGGAAACGGACCTATCCTTTTCTCTTCCTATTGAAAGTTGGGACAAACTATGGTCGAAATTATTTAAAGTTTCGGCTGCAGCCAGGATAACCCAATCTCTGTTTTTTCTGTATCATAGAGCCATCATTACTCCTGTTACTATTTGTAAGTTTTCCCCCTCATCCTCTCCCCTTTGCTGGTCCTGCTCTACCGAAACTGGTACATTAGTCCATCAGTTATATGAATGTGCATCTGTTCTATCTTTTTGGAATTCAATTTGGAATGTATGCATGTCAGTTTTCAACTTTAATGCAACCTTATCTTTTGTAAATATCTTTTTAGGTTCCTTAGCTCCTGATATGGAAACTGTTTTACCTAGTTCTAGGTTATTTGCCCTTTTTATTGCATTAGCTTTTAAAGTGATCCTGTCTGCTTGGAAAGATAATTCTAAACTGTCGTCAATTACTTGGTGGAATTTTATTTGTGACGAACATAGGATTGCTTCCGTTTCCTCCTCTTCTGTCTCCCAAAAAATCAAAACTGATCTTCTTTGGCTTCCTTTTACTGTTTATCTCTCCTCGCACCCTCCCTTGCGGTAATTCTTCCTCTTTTTACTCTCTTCTCTCTCTGGCTTTCTCTCTTCTCTTCCCCCCTCACCTCTTTGGTCTTTCCTCTCTTCTTCCCTTCTTTCCCTCCTATCCCATTCTCCAGTGCCATTTTCCTCAATTTACCCTATTATTGATCCTTTTTTCCTTTTGTTGACCTAATCATTATAAACCAACTTCGTTTATATAATATTTCTTATGGCGCTATATTGTAATAATTGTTTTATTGTATCATTTGTTTTTTCTTTTTCTTTTTCTCTGAAAATTCAATAAAAACTTCTTAAACAAAAAAAAAAAGAATCTCTTCCACAAACAGATCTCCTAATGAACCGTTTACTAAAGATGACTTGAATGTTGCTCACTATGGGCCAGATTTATGAGCCCCTTGCGCCACTTTTGCGTCACTTTTCCCATGTTAAAAGTGACGCAAAAGTGGCGCAAGGGGCTCATAAATCTGCCCCTATGTATTTAAGAGTTATTGTTGAGGTGGGAGCTACCTAGTGCCTTACTCTAGAATGCCTCTGCATTTTTTGTTCATTAGATCTCACAATTATGCAAATATCTAAAGAGCCAAAGAGCGTTATCATAATCTCCGCGGAATCATCCTCTCCATTTGGCTTGTGAATCACAGGGGATACTCTGTCCCATTCTGGCATAATAAAACTCTAACATAAGTGTCTGTCTCATTGGCTAGTGCAGCTCTTTGTTTGGCTAGTTCTGCAAGCAAAGCTCAGCAAGGTAGTGTAAATTAAATATTGCATGATGTGAAATGCTGACTTGATTTTATTTAGATTGTGTCTTTGTCTGATTTAGTTGCACTACTCATTAATTAGTCGGGGTTTCCTGCTGTATGCTGCTTTCTTGGCAGTCAAGTAGCTGGTTTTTAACTCTATTTTGCAATACTTTATGATCTTTTGCAGATAGTTGTTGATTGCATGCTTGTCATTTATTGATTTACAGTTTTTTATGCTTTTGGAATTATTTAAAATATGCATTTCATTCACTTCCAACTTGTCTCATACCGAAAGTAGCATGTTTGGAGACTGAGTGATAGCCTAGTTATAAAAGAATTGCTGTATCGAGTAATTGACAAAAACATTGTGTTAGTCTGTCATAACAAATTGACATGCTCATTCAGTAAATCGGCTAAATTTCTTCTTAGTGTATTTTCCATGAAAGATGTTGGAGATAGCAAATACATCCCATGTACAGAATACAATTTACTTCTGGTGATGTTCCAGAGCACAGCACTGAAAAAGGAATCTTTTTTGGGCACTCTGTGAAAGAAAAAATATACAGGTTCAACATGTGGGATACAGACAGCTTTTTGTGTCTGACAGACCTCATGTCGCTTACATTAACTTATCATACATGTAGAGTGACTTTGCGTCTGACCCTTTTAACTATTGTTTGCTTCAGGTCAATTCCATTTAGCCATCGATTGATTGAAATATATGTCATATTTGGAACAGCTCACAGCTAGATAGTGGAGTTTTACATTTTGCAGCAATGGCTGAAAAAAAGGAGGCTGTCACAATCAATCAATCAATCAATCAATCAATCAATCAATCAATCAATCAATCATAACATTTGTAAAGCGCACTACTCACCTGTGAGGGTCTCAAGAAGCTGGGGGGGCAGTGTGCTGCTACTGCTCGAATAGCCAGGTCTTGAGTAGCCTCCTGAAGGTTAGTAGGTCCTGGGTCTGCCGTAGGGGGATCGGGAGGGTGTTCCATGTCTTGGCGGCGAGGTGAGGGCGAGGTCGGCAGGGTGGAGCTGGCGGTTCGGGGTTAGAAGGTGAGTCATCTGTTGAGGTATGCTGGTATGGTGTTGTGGAGTGCCTTGTGTGTGTGGGTGAGGAGTTTGAAGGTGATCCTCTTGTTGGCGGGAAGCCAGTGCAGGTCTCTCAGGTGGGGTGTGATGTGGCTGTGGCGAGGGATGTCGAGGATCATGCGCGCAGCGGCATTCTGTATGTGTTGTAGTTGTTTCAGGAGTTTGGCTGAGGCTCCTTCGTAGAGGGCGTTTCCATAGTCCAGCCTGCTGCTGATGAGGGCCTGGGTGACCGTTCTTCTTGTTTTGGTGGGGATCCACCTGTATATCTTGCGGAGCATGCAGAGGGTGTTGAAGCAGGAGGATGAGACGGCGTTGAATTGCTTGGTCCTGGAGAGTGTTGAGTCGAGGATAAACCCCAGATTGCGTGCGTGGTCGGTGGGTGTCGGTGCTGCTCCCAGTGCGGTCAGCCACCAGGAGTCGTCCCAGGCTGAGGGGGTGGAGCCGAGGATGAGGACCTCCGTCTTGCCCGAGTTCAGCTTCAGACGGCTGTTCTTCATCCACTCGGCCACGGCTTTCATTCCTTCGTGGAGGTTGGTTTTGGCGGTGGGGGTCCTTGGTCCTTGGTGAGGGCGACGTGAGCAAGCATTGCCATGTAGATGTTGAATAATGTCGGGCTGAGGGATGATCCTTGGGGTACGCCGCAGATGATCTCGGAGGCTTCGGAACGGAAAGGAGGGAGTCGGACGCTCTGGGTTCTGCCGAATAGGAAGGAGGTGGTCCACTTCGCCTCAACTTCTGCTCAGCTACAGCACTCCTGCTCTTCATTGTTGCACACAGCTCCGTGGCTGAATTCCCACACAGTTTCCTTCTGAAGCTGTGATCTCATATGCAGTTCACTTTAAATATAATCTTTTGGAAGAGCTTCCACAGCTTTCCTATTCTTAGATATTGACAATGCTCAGACATGAAGGAGCATGCATAAATAATATCTGGTGTTATAGGCACAGTAAGACTCGACTTCTGACCTTGTGTGTTCACTGGAGCGACTTATTTTGTGCATGCTCAGTGAGAGAAGTGGTTGGTTCATTCATTAGCATGCATAGCTGTTTGTGCTTGGTCAGTGTGTAATAGGGTTCAGCCATTGAGTACTAATCTGGTGGATAATGCAATTACAATTCAAGATACAAGATCCATTGGCTAACATTATACATAGTCTCTTGTGCGCCAAGTGAGGGTGATGCATGTGTTACTGTTTTTATTGATGCATCCAGTTCTAAAATCCTTGTTATCAGTGCAATCCAAACAAACCGAGGTTAAATAAAGATTATCTAGTATTCAGTAGCTCTCCACGTGCACCTGTGCATTGCACAGACACCTGCATTAGACACTTGTTCAGTGTCACTGTATTCTTTTGCACATGCTCACTGTGAGTAAGCCCTGTGGTGTATCCACAATCTGATACGAAACATACTAATAATGTTAATAGTCTGTTATAATATTACCTAAATTTGCATACATCATTAAATGTATTTGGACTATGTTTAGGTGGCCTGGTTCCTAATCCCAGTGCCAGATATGCTGTACATTTTTTCACAAAGCCTTGATTACATTATTCAAATCAATTTTCCATAGCTGCTTTGTAATATATCAAGAATGTTATTGTCCCCATTCATCAAAGTCATTGATGCAATCTAGTAACTGATGCCTATAAGCACAGTCAAGAAATAAAGGGAACTCAGAAAAGTTTTCTATTAATAATTCTGAATGTTTTGTGTCTTATGGCATTTTACAGTAATGCTAATCTTACGGTAAATCTCAATATATATCTGGATTAAACAAAACTTCCCTAAAACATTTTTAGAAATACTGGATACGTATGAATTATTTGCCCACTGAAAGTTTTTTGTCTTATATTGAAGGCAGGCTTACGTCTTTCCAAAGCCCAAGCCGACAAGTGCAGTCAGAGCACGGACCAAGATGGACGCGCCACAGAGGAGCACTGATGTGAGAACCGGTGGGAAACAGGATAAGGGTGCGGTTGCTGGTGAATATTACACGCCTGGCACAATGAGGTATCGCTGAGATCACCAACACTGGTATTTGGTCCAGTGGGTATCTAGATGGTGCACTGGAGCGTATGTGGCTAGCCGCTGCCGCTCAGGTTTCGACTAGTGCCCGGGAGAGGAGAGAAGGACAGGCAGCTCAATGGGGCGCTTCTGTCTACGGAGACATTCAGCGCTTGAAAGTGAAGATAGGCTAACAACCGCATCGCTGCTGTTTCACATAAGAGGCAGAGCCATTAAAGTTGGAGGAGAGGGGCAAACGATATAGCAGTGCCTACCCCTTCCCCCTCAGCGGTAAGATAGATATGTGCAACCTGCTTACTTTTTTGTACTGCCAGAGCAGATATACATAATGGGGCATCTCTTTGACTTACTCGAGTCACCTGGTCAACACCCATGTTGGGGGCCTGCTGAGGCTGGCTGGGGCAGAGTGTGAAGAATATCGGTTTACCATTTTGGCAAAAGAAATACCTGTTCCTGTGTCAGAAGGTCTATCCTGGCCCATTAGATATCTTGGGGCTTGCTCTGGGCTATCTTGGATTGGTGGCAGCTTCTGTGACCTGACCCTGTTCCGGTGTGCCTGCTTTGATGTTGCTTCAGCTCTTTGTAGAGCTGATAGCTTACTTGGTGAACTTGAGGGGTGAGGGATGCTCAGGGGTGTGTATGACGCTGGGTAGATGGGGTGTGTATGTCGCTGGTTTGGTGGAGCCTCCGAAAGCTGGTGTTCCTATAAGCTCTTGTGTTGATACTATTCTGCCCATGGCAACTAAGCGGGAGATCCAGTGGAAAGTCAAAGGCTTCTTTGCTATCACTCAATCTTCATAAAGTAAGACCCCCTTGGAGATCAAGTTACAGAAGGAAAGACTGAACTGGCTTTAACAAATGTAGTATCCTGACTAGCTTGCAATTGTTACAGACTGAACCTCATGAAGGCAGATATGTCTTGAGAACTTTCACTCCTGAGTTCTGCCCTGGGGGAGGAGATTGAAACACTCAGATCCGATGTGTACTCTGCAGGCTCTAGTGTGACAGAAGCAGAAAATTAACTGGCAGCCTTGGAGGCCCTAAACACAACCTTAACCTCATAGACAAATGCACATCTCAACACAAACAAAAGGACACAATGGCGCCGAAAATCTAAGATTTGGAATATAGATCCAGAAAAGACAAATCTGTGCATTAGAGGCCTTGGACAGGGAGTTGCATGAGCAGGCATAGAAATCTTCATTAAATATCTCTTTGTATCCATCGCAGGTATTGATCATGCAAAAATCCAGCTGGACCGTGTCCACAGATTAGGCCTACAATGCCCTTAGGAGAGGAATAGAACCCAAGACATCCTGGCCAAGTTCCACAAGTATCAATGCACAGATGCAGTTTCGAAAGTGGCTAGAGCTCAAGACTCGATTGAGTATGAGTGGAATAATTGCACAGTCTTACAGGGCATCTCCCCATCTTTACTCCTCTGTAGAGAGCAGTTTCATCCAATAATGGATTATTTGAAACATAATAAAATATGCTATTGATCACTTTTACCTTTTCCTCTTGCCTTTGAAGAGGAAAATTACTCCCAGTTCACGGAGTTGGAGTCTGCAGCTTGTGCACTCAGAGTGAATCTTGGGAATCATTTGCCATCTCATGGAGCGTCACTTAAGGCTCTTGATGCTCTTGATTCCACTTCATCACTCTAGACATCTCCATGGCAACTTCCTTGATCACAGAGGAAGAGAGGATCACAGTGCATCAGACATCCAAAGGGGACTGAGGCGGGGGGGCATGAAGGCAGCGCTGAAGAATGATATACGCCACCTTTATGACTAGACATTCGTTTATAAGACAAGCTTATTGTGACAGTTCTTTATGTAACGTTTGAAGTTTCAGTGAAAATTCTGCCCCTTAGCCTTTCTCCCAGGTTACAGACTGTTAGGATCACTAACTGATGTTGATGCATTAATTACCCCCGAAGAAGGGGGGAGGGGGCATGTGGAAGGGACAGTGGCCTCCAGAGCACCATGAGACTGTTCTAATTTTAATATTCAACTGTTTGATGTGTGTTTTTTACAGTTGTGGGAATCTGGGAAGGGAGAGCATAGGGAAGATGCTTTGCTTCATGTCATTGTATGTCAGATCACTGTGACACACACACACCCCACGTAACTCTTGCGGCACAGCTATGATAGATGTTGAAGGAGGTCTCCTTGGGGAAAAGTACACCCCCCCCCCCCCATCCACATGGTTATGATCTTATCCGTGAATGTAAGGGAATCAATGCCCCTTCAAAGTGTACTAAGATTTGTCAATTTGTGGCATTTGGAAATTATGATATTGTTGCCTTTCAACAAACACACTTGAAACTCACAGAAGAAACTACATTTAAACACAAATTCTACTCCCTGGGGATTTACTCCTCGAATCAATCGATGCTTTTCACAAAAGGCTACCTTTTATAAACGTAGACAGTAAAAAAGATGGAAAGGGCAGATACATATTTGTCAAGGGTTACTAACTTCACAGTCATTTATGCCCCAAATGCGAGGAAGGATAATTTAATTGATAAAATGTTAGACTGTAAGGTTCAGCAGAGGGGGGCATTATCCTGCCAGGAGACTTCAATGCTGTATGGAATCCAGTTCTCGGCAGAACAGGTGGTGGGACCCCTCATTCAGGGGGATTCACAAGGAATCCTAAATTCAAAGAATTAAGGGGCATATTATCATGCACGGCGTTAAAATTATCGCCGCTTTAGCGGCAGAAAACTGCGGCTAAAGCGGCGATAATGGGCTTGATAATATGCCCGTGAGAATTCCAATAGAAGCCCATGTTGACACCAGAACATGGGCTTCTATGAGACATTGCCCTTGAAGATGGCACAAGTGTTTCTAAAGAAGATGTGCATAACAACTCAGCAGTGAGCCACGCTCCCAGGCACCTGCCTGTGTCTGCTGTGCATCGCATTGCTAGGCTAACCACACAAGCCTGAGCAAACAGACTCACAAGTGAATATGACACATCCTCACGCACATTCCTCAGCATGAGCACTCACAAATTGTGGTCTGGAAAATTAAGTTCCAAAGGATCGGCACAAACTCCACTAAGTCACAACGCTTCACAAGTTGAAGCCCAGCCCAACAAAGAATCGACACAGACTCCACTCCATCACAGCGCCTCAGAAGTTGATCGGCGAAACTGCCGACAGCTCCTAAACCCGGTGCCTCGATCGGTCATAACAGCTCCTCCAGCTCGTCGCCACTGAAAGGAAGACCACTGGAGGCAGGTACATTTCCACGCTTTACTGAATACATGCAGGTAGGTATACGACAGACAAGGCAGGAAAACCACAGCCAACTCCCTGATGCATTTCACCAATAACATTCCAGGCATCACTGGATTCCATGCCAAGAATCCAGTCCCCACAATAAGGTCTTAGAGTCAGTATATGAAGCACATTTTTAATGTCTTTTTTGATACCTAAACACTGTTGAAGCATCAAGGTATAAAATATTTTTGTAATAAAGATAGTAGAACACTTTCCAAAAAACAGTGAGAGGCAGATTTACAAGAAACTGACGCATCTGTAAAGATACGTCAGTTTCCCTGCGTCAGCCTGCGATACCCTTGCGCCACCATGGATGCACTGTATTTACAATACGGTGCACCAGGGCGCAAGGATGGACAGACGCGTCAGAAATTCAGATGCATCTGTTGGCCCAAAAGTCGCGCATTACTGGAGTTGTGTCGCAAGCACAATGCCACACAATTCCACTCCACTCCAGGCCACACAATGCTACACAAATCCACTCCATAGAATGCCACACATTTCAACCACTTCATGCAATTCCATTCCATTCCACACAATGCCACGCAAATTCACTCCATGTGACACAGTGACTCACAATTCCACACCACACAATGGCACACAATTCCAATCCACACAATGCCTACACAATTCCACTTCACTCTACTCCACACAATGCCATACAATTCCACTTCTCTCCACACAATGCCACACATTTCTACTTCAATCCTCCTACACAGTAACCATGTGTACAGGACCCACATCTGGGCATAGCCATCCCACTTAATGTGACACACTATACAAAAAAGGGATGAATGGAATGCTTGAATTAATCTCAGCCACTGGAAATTACTCGGGCTGCATCCTAATTTGTTGTTGCTGGAACCAAGGTGTGCCCAGCTGATGAGCCCACAACTAGGACAAAACTGGTCCTGGGTTGCTTCTGTTCCAGTCAGGGAGGGCCTGGTATGACAGTTCGGGCTGGAGCAGAGTCAAGACTGAATAGCATAGAGCTGGGTCCAAATTGAGGTGGCATGATGTGCAAAATAACAATGGATTAGGATGCGGCCCTGAGTAATTACCAGTGGCTGAGATTAATTCAAGTATTCAAGCTATCACTGTTTTGTATACTGATTGTGTCGCCCTAAGTGGGACGGCTATACCCAGACGTGGGTCCCGTGCACACTGTGTCACTGGAACTAAGCTGTACACAGCTGATAAGCCCATAACTAGAACAAAGCCGGTCCTGGGTTGCTAGTGCTCTGTTTCAGGGAGGACCTGGCTTAGCAATTCATGCTGGACTGTTCCAATTGGCGCAGGGTAAAGATTGATTTGCATATAGCTGGGTCCAAAATTAGTTGGACGCATGTGCAAAATAACGAGGGATTGGTATGCGGCCCGAATGATTACCAATGGCTGAGATTATTCAAGCATTCCATCCATCACTGTTTTTTATACTAATTGGGCAACTCCACACAGTGACACACAATTCCACACCCTGGCACACAATGTAGCTCCACTCCACAGAATGCCGCTCCAATCCATGCCACACATTTCCTCTTCACACCAACCAATGCCACAGAATTCCACTACACCGTGCCACTCCATTCAATGCCACACAATGCCAATCCACTCAACTCAATTCCACTTCACTCCACTCCACACAGTTCCACTCAGTCCCACACAATGCCATTCCACCCCACACAATACCACTCTACACACTGCCAAACCATCCTAGCCAAAACCACTTCATGCCACACAATGCCACTTCACTCAATACAACTCCACAAAATGCTATTCCAGGCCACTCAATGCCTCCCCACGCAATGCCAACCCACACAATCCCACTCCACTCAATGCCACTCCACTCAATTGTAAATGTATTTTTATATACATTTGTTACTACTCCAGACAAGGTGTTGAAGCACTTTATGGCATGCCACTCCACTGGACTCCTCTCAGTGCCGTTTCACTCCACTCAGTGCCAATCCACTCCACTCAATGCCAATCCACTGCACTTCACGCCACACAATACTTCTCCACTCCATGTCACACAATGCCACTCCATGCTACACAATGCTACTCCACTCACGCCACACAGTGCCATGCCACACCACTCCCCTCAAACCAATAGACCTCTCACATAGGCAAGACCTGTTTGTCTTGCCAATCAATGTTTTTCTATTTGTCACATTCCATTCCTTTAAAAGGGTGGAAATTGAACTTTTTTAGACCCAGAATGGTTGCAGATACACAGCGGTGCAGCGGTCAACCAGTGGCGGGGCACAAGGGAGGGGGCCCTGGTCAGTTACAGATGGGGCAAAAGCCCCACCTACCCTCTTACCCACTCCAGTGAAACTACTATGGGTGTACTACTAAGGAGGCGGAGTGAGCGCAGCACTTGCTCTCACGCGCCTCTGTCCTTGGGGAGGAAAGGCGATGCCTATTGTGGTTCGTGATAGCCAGGCTTTGATGCAGTGTGAGTGCGTGGCAGCTTGCGGTCAGGGCCTTGGTGTATATAAATAAGTCCTTTCTTAAAAGAATAACATGCGCATGATTCAATTGAACACTTCCAGTAAGGTTTAACAGAACTAGAAACAAAGTCAGAAATTGTAGAAATGAGCATTGCACTTAAAGTATGTATGTTTAAAAAAATGTAAACAAAAATATATTGGTAATAAAGAAATGAGATTTTTGGAACATGCCTTCCGTTATTGCAAGCGAGAGGCTTTTCAAAATTCAAAGTTGCTCGCATTTGGGATTTTGTTCCCGATAAGGTTTCAATCCAAACACATCCACACACACTTTTGTTTAAAATAAATTAATACACCCTCAGGCTGCTGCTCAACTAGAGTTTTCTTTCCAGATTTTCCAAGTTGAAGTGAAGAAATCACTTTTAATTTTTACAAACTGCATGTTTTAAATCAATGTAGCAGAGACATTGCTTTCTGGCAAGACAATTTATCGTTTGTTGTTGCGCCGATGTTAATCTGAGAGAGAGTCGTGTTCATAAGAAAATACACTCTGGAATGTATTTCTTTTATTCTTGCCTTGTCCACTCTTCCTGTTCACTTAATACTTTCATTGCATTCCTCAAGCATGAAGACTAAAGTCTGGCGTGCATAAATCTTCCCAACCTCACTTTTGCATTTCAGATCTTCTTCTAAGAATTAGGGTACGTTTAAAGGACTTTAAAGGCACAGAGGTAAGACAACATTTCTGCATGGACTCGAGCACAGAATGATCTAGGTAACAGCACTCAGCAAGATAGACAACGAAAAACTAAAGGGAATTAATGGCACTTTCATCCACAGTGCCATCTGTGTCAATTAAATTATTTTTTGCTTGGGGCTGCAAAGGAATGAGCCCTGCCCTGAGACTCCTGGAAGCCCATCTCCCTCTGTGTTCAGTCCATTCTCTCTGAAAACCAGGATATGTGCTAAATGTGCTGAAATTTGCTGAGACAGAAGGTGCCATCCAGGACAACCTGTGACGTGGGTCACCCCCATTCTGTATCACTATATGCACCTTTGTTTGCAGACAACATGCATTGAAAGCACATTTTAATAATGAAATGAGTTTAGGTTCAGGGTTTAGTTTTGTAAAATGGTGGGTGGGAATAGTTATCAAGCATTTCCCACAGGGGTAATGTTTGTCGATCGATATTTATAAATTACACACGTGGAGGGCATTTACTATACATCCCTACCTAAACTGGTGACATTTGTACAGGAACAGTTTTAAATGCATAGGATCTAAAAAAATATAAGTTAAAACTGTTTTTCTTAACCTAAATTGACTACATTATCGAATCCCGTGTTATTTCATTTTCTTCTTTGTGGGTGGTCTGGCTTGCTATTGTGTATTAAGTAATTTACCAAGGTGTTTGGAGGCCGCACGTGCTAATCTTCCAGGGATAGATTGGTATATAGTTTCCTGTTTATATTAGTAAAACCTGTAGTGGGGTGTGGGTCCCGGTCTCAGCTATTATGCCTAAAGCTAAGCCAGCAGCCTCGACCACAACCATGGACAACTACTTGGTTAAGATGGTCGATAAAATTAACCAAGAACGTAGGAGATCTTTAGGCCGCCCGGGGTCACAAAGTTTGATATCCCCCCCGCCTAACTGCCCGGCCCCCGAGCCTCCTATTGATCAGGAACCTAATACATATTTACTACTCACAGATTGCACAATTGAGGGAGCTTCAACGGACACTATAAGTTCGGAAAGTGGTATCCCTGAGTCCACAAACGACCCCGAATCAGGCCAAGCAATTATCCTTGATATACCAACCACTAGCCAGCCTGTATCTAGACGCCAAAGATTAACACGCACTTGCAGGAATACCAGCAAAACCACCCAGCCCAAGCGAGGAGGGAATCGCCATGTTAAGAAAAACGATCCCCCCCCCGCAGAAAAATCTACTAGCCCAGTCTGTGCCAACGGATGGAGCAAAGGTCATCCTTGATAAAGAACAGTTGGATTTTATAATTAACGCTATAGATGCCAAGTTTGACATATTGGTTAAACCCCTATTGACCAAACTTACTACAATCACCGATGAAGTAGTCAGATTGGGAGGCATCCTGGACTCTCTTCTCAAGGTTAGACCCGCTACGAACACTATCGCTAATATCCAGGTGCCTGATGAGATATCCTTAATTTCATCCAATACAGTCTCATCGACGGTCGGGAGTGGAAGTCCTGACTGCGGACCAGGGAATGTCCCTGGAAAGCTTTCTGTAGCCCCCAATACATCATCTCAGCGGCAGGACTCCACTAAACCACCCTCTAATTCAGTACCAGGGGAATCGATGGGCCATAATGTAAATACCCTCAGCCATAGTAATCCTCAACCGGACCTGCCACCTACGTGTGCTCCCTTTGTTGCAGTCCTGATGAATGTCCCCCCTGTTAAGAGGCATGGTGGCAATCCTGTAAACGGAGAATCCCACTCGTCATTAAAGAATAAGACTGTGGACTGGCTCCACCGACAGTGTGATTTTCCTGTAGCCCTATCTAGGGATATACTAAGCACCAGGAGAACCAATTGGGTTGGCAAATCACGTAAGACCTGTGAAGGTGACTGTATAGTAATTAATTTTCGGAACCCCCAACTTACCTCTACAGTTTTAATTAAAGCCGCATCTCTCCCTGCGAGTGATCAAGGTATTTCTTTGCGGCCTCTTGGGTACTTCTACAGAGACTTTGCTACTCAACCTGTTATTCAATCTGCTGACGAGCACCTCTGGCGTAGGCCTAGAGTTCAGAACCTGTGTGCTGCCCCGGCTATCCCTACGTTTAATAGATTCCAATTATTAAGTGGGCTTGATTGCAATGATTGACTGGAGCCTG
Source organism: Triturus cristatus (assembly GCF_964204655.1). Taxonomy (NCBI): domain Eukaryota; kingdom Metazoa; phylum Chordata; class Amphibia; order Caudata; family Salamandridae; genus Triturus; species Triturus cristatus. Next base: position 439,447,977 of record NC_140590.1, read on the forward strand.
CCATAGACGATGTAGGGATCGAGGACTTGGCCTTGGGGAAAAAGAGCTCTAGTATGGCCCCTAGGATATTAACTAGCATTACCACTGATATCGGTGTAAGCCATCTAGACCCTATTGTGGCTTGTGATCACGATAGTCCAGTTAATGCTGGAAGGGTTAGGTCTGCTTTGAATACCCTCGTCCGCCCAGCTAACTCTGGCTCGTGCTTTATTGCCTGTTGGAATGTTGCGGGACTATCACACAAGGATGAATGTTTAGGTTGGTTTGACTTTATCAATCTTTTTAATATTTTATGTTTTCAGGAAACCTGGAGTCTGGACCCCATTAACTATAACGGCTTTGTTTCATATCAATTACCAGCTGTGGCTTCAAATTCGGGAAGAGCCAAGGGTGGCCTCCTGACATTGATTTCTGTTGATGTTCCACTTACTGTAAAGAAACATGTCCTGGTGGGGGCCCATTCCCAGATTCTATGGCTTTGTAAGGAGCAGGATAGAAATATCCTTTTAATTAATTTTTATAATAATGTTTTCGATAATACTAGGCAACAGGTAGCATATGCCTTGGAGGCCGCTTTGGCTAAAATTGTAACGGGTAATGATATTGTTTTTGATTTTATCTGGATGGGGGACTTTAATACTTCTGCCTGTTCATCCTCTGCCCATAGGGTCTGTGGTTTCATAAACTGTCGGGGCGAGGGAGTCGCCCATTTTCCCCACAACCCATACGGGGACTCATTAAATAAAATCCTGATGACATACGATATGGAGATTTTGGGGAATGGGAGGGGCGCTTCTGGTGAAATTCTCCCCACCTTTAAGGGTAGAAACGCTAACACTGTTATTGACTTTATTTGTACCTCTTCCAGCCTTAACCCATGGTGTTCAGCCCCCTTGGTAGTAGACAACTTAATTAGTGACCATAACTGCCTGACCATGGAGACGGTACTTTGGAAGGCCAATTTAGGCCCTAAACCATGTACTGTTGATAACATTGAACCACATAGATCCAATGGAATCAGAATTAGGTGGAAGGGGGAGAAGGCAGACCTTTTGTCTAATTCAATTATTGTAAATTGTTCGAAGGAAATTGATGCTATTTTAGTGAGTAATGAGCTGACAGATGTAATCTTGTATAAATTTGTTGATATTAATCACTGCATTGAAGCTAAATTCACTAAGCAACTCAAGGGCAATTCAAATCAGCAAAGGGGGTGGTTTGATAATGCCAGTACTGCCGCCCTTAAGAGCCTTAAAGAGGCATTGGCAGCTAAACAGAGGGATACAAACCTTATCAGGCATCTTAGGGCTATTTACCGGGCAGCAGTATCAGAAAGAAAGGCAGAACTTAAGCGAGAGGCCTGGGATAAGTTAGACCAGGCCGCCGAAACCTCTGATTCCTCTCTATTTTGGGCTACTGTCAACAGCCCTTTCCTAAGGAACGAGGATACACCTGTTCTGTCGGCAAACGTCAGTGCGGAAAGTTGGGTCTCTCACTTTTCTTTGATTTTTGATTCAGCTAAATATATGGACATTGGAGGTGGGGTTTGGCCAATTATTCCCCTAGATATTTCCCCAATCGAGGTCAAGAAACGTATCATTGCAAGCAAAGGAGGGAAGGCTCAGGGGCCAGATGGGGTGCCGGTTGACGTTTATAAAAAAGAACCGGAAATTTGGGGCCCGCTACTGACCAAAGTATTTAATGCTGCCGTAAGTCACGGTGCCCCGCCTACATAGAAGGAATCCATTATTATTCCTATCTATAAGAAGGGGGAGAAGGGGGATGCTAAGAACTATCGCCCAATCTCCCTCTTAGATTCCTCCGTGAAAATCATGAGCCGGGTACTTCTTGTTAGATTAGAAGAATGGGCAGAAACAAATAACATCCTGGCTAATTCCCAATATGGATTTAGGAAGGGCAGAGGCACAGTAGAACAGTGTCTCAACCTAGAACTACTTATAGGGAAATATACCATGGCCAAGAAAGGTTCCCTCTTCCTCTGCTTTGCAGACCTTAGTAGTGCCTTCGATATGGTTAACCATAAGATTCTTTGGGAGATACTACTTGGAATGGGGGCACCGGAGGGTATTGTCTACTTCTTGGCCAGACTCTATGCTAATCTTAGTTCTAGCGTTCGATATGGACCAGGTGGGGAGTGTACCCCAAAGTTTTCTGTTAAGCGTGGTATCAGGCAGGGGTGTGTGCTAGCTCCCCTGCTTTTCACACTTTTTATCAATGAGGTTGACTCTGTTTTAAGGACTGTGGGGGCAGATGCCCCAATTATACTTGACTCCCACATCCCAGTCCTATTATATGCGGACGACGCCGTTCTCCTCTCCAGGACCCCTGTCAGCCTCCAACGCCTCATGGACAGGTTTTCCCTGTTTATTGGGGAAAGGAAGCTGGTCATTAACAAATCAAAGACATTTGTCATGGAATGTGGCAAGGGCCGTAAAAAACCCCATCCCTTCTTTATCGAAGGGCACAGGGTTCAGACGGTTGATACTTTTAACTATCTGGGTATCACCTTTTCCAAGACAGGTAGCTGGTCCAGCGAAGTCACCCACGTTAGAGCAAGAATGGCGAAATGCGCTCACGGGGTCTTTACGTTCGCCTCTAAGATAGGGGACAGGCGGATTGGGGATATGCTGAAAATCTACCAGATGAGGTGTCTTTCAATCGCCCTTTACGGAGCAGGTGTCTGGGGGCATGTTTTGGTTGGGAGTCTACAAGTGGAGGAAAACCTGTTTTTAAAAAGGCTACTCTGCTTGCCTATTTCAGCATCCACGCACCTGGTGCATAGGGAACTTGGAATACACTATCTTTCGGATTCCGTCGCCCATAGACCTCTATTGCTGTGGCGTGCCATTTGTGCAAAGGAGGAGACTTCCTTGAATAGAGCCATTATCAAGGACTGTCTGTCCCTAGATAATCATTTAAAGATCCCTTGGGTAAATTTTGTCATGAGCAGTTATAAGGCCATATATGGTCTTAACTTATATGAGGACTGTTATGCTGCCAACAGCTTGACCAAAAGCGAACTGAAATCTGTTTGTTTGTCTCTAAAGTACGAGCAACGTTTGAAGGCCAGTAGCAATTTATCCACCTGTACGCTCTATGACAGCTGTTGTGAGTTGTCAGGTTACCAACCTTATTTGAGCATTGTTACTAGACCCTCCCACAGGTTCGTTCTAACTAGACTGCGCTTTGGGATTGTTCACCATTTAGTGGCGTTTCCCAATATCAAAAAATACCCAATTGGTCCTTGCCCTTGTGATGGCACTACAGCTCAAAGCACTATGCATTTTTTATTGTTCTGCCCACTATATGGTAATTACCGTATTGATCTTTTAAAACCTATCTTCAAGAAATTTGGTGTTAGAACTGTTAAAGATGCCATGAAACTGATATTTAATCCTCCACCCGATGTTTGCTTTTTTACTGCTACATTTCTTCTCAAAGCTATCAAGGCAAGGCCTAGTATTATCTTTTAAATTGCTATTCTGCTGTTTTTATCACTTGTCTGTTTTAACTGTATAGATGAAGCTTTTATGACTTATCTTCTGCTATCTGTCTATGTATATCATTGATGTTTTATCATGTATGATCTGCTTTTATGGACTTTTGTCAAGCTCCGAATAAAGCTTTATGAATTTATGAATTGATTGACTACATAAAATATGCTAGATTTGGCTTAGAAAATGGTAAAACTTTTAAATTAGCGTTACAAATCGTTTATTTTCTTAGTTAAATTGTTGTACCTAAAGTATCTTGCCCCTTTCGTGAAAACGGTGTTGTTTGTTCTCACAGTTTGTGCAGTACTGTAAGATAAGTGCGTGATATGGACTAACAATTACAAATACTTGTATATGCCCACAAAGTTATACAAAAGTGGTGTTCTCCACATTTTCTGAGAATTCATCCATGAACGTCAATTCATCAAATGGCAGGGGTAGCTGAAGTGACATCATAGCCATTTATTTGACCTTTATGTTTTCGAACACACATTCTCACACATACACACACAATCATATATACACACGCTCTCTCTCACATAAACACACGTTCACCTGCACGCATGCCCACTGCATACATGTAAAATCATTTTTAACTCACCTCTGCTGCCAGGAAGGGTCGTATTCCTACTAATAATTTTATTCCATGCTTCATTACACTAAAAGTGAATAAATATTGATATTCACTGTCAGTGATTAAGACATTGACACAAACAAGGAGGTTGGAGCTCCAAAGCACCTTACTTTGCTACCTCGGATGCCAGGGGTCACACATGCAGTGTAGGGTTGCAAGTGGCAAGACAGGGGTCACAGGAGCGACCCCTGGAGAAGCCTAAATACCATCCATGTATTTACGTCAGGAGTTCTCGTCATCGCTTGGAAAGCGCAAACATGAGTTATGCACACTTATTTAATCAATTTGAGCTACTTCTTGATTTTCATGACTACAGTGTCATTTTTTCAAATCCAAGACAGATTTAAGTGAAGAAACCGCCTTTGTAAATCACAAGTTTTGTTTATGAAAGGAAAGCGAAATCTTGCTTGAAAAGCTGCTTTTGTTATGGAGTTCAGGAATTTATCTTCCTTTCCATTTTCACTATCACCAAACCACAAAGATCTGAAAAATATTTTTAGTGAGAAAACCAGGAAGTGGGCAGGCCAAAAGTCAGCTATTTTCTTTCCTGTCCCAATCCTGCATTGTACTCCTGAGGAAAAACATCTCTCTTTTTCCACTTATATTTATTCAAATTGCACATGTTCAAAAAGAAGCTAATTAGAAGCACATTTGTAAAAGCAACTTGTGGAATTCGATCATACATTCATTGCGATCGATGCCATTGTCTTCCTTAAAAAAGCTTCCTAAATATGCCTGGTTAGTCATATGCGTAGAAGACAAGCATTGGCATAGCTAATTGGCGTAGCTTGCATATTGGGTCCTGACTTGAAGAAGTAAAAAACCTGCCGCAGTGAAAAGACATAACAAGAAACCATTGGTTTTCTGTGTGCAATGAATTAGTCAGTGAGCTAAGGTATATAATGTGTGATTTTTCAGTGCGCTTTTGAGATGTAAAACGCTTCTCATGGCAGTGAGAGTACTTCATAGAAAATGCACCGGTCAATTATTTAATTTGAAGAGTTTTATATAGAGCTGGCTAGACCCGTAGGTATCAGAGCGCTTTATATGAAGATCGTTGAGTTACAAGTTACAAATTACAACCGTTACCAGAGCATAGTAAAACACAGGCAAAAATAAGACACAGCGGGGAGAAACAGAGAATTGTGCCCAATGTCCGGCTGGGTAGGTGATGGCTGAGGGGGTGAACCAGGGCCGATCTCCTCTATAGCTGTCTAGCAACTCCACCGGGCATCAGCCATGTTGCTCAGGTCACAGCGTTTAGGAATAACAAGAATAACAGTTTTTCATGGTTATATTAGTTACAGTTGCATAGTCAAACACAGAAGAACAAGTCCCCAATAGAGGAATAGAGGGAATGGGGGAGGGGAGTGGAAATAGGGGGCTGGGAAGCAGATCAGTTCTGGTAGACCGGCAGTGGGAGAAAAGTACCTCGTGGGGGCCCAAACAGTTAGAGTAAGCATGCCCATAACCCAAATGGGGTCACATAGTCCCTAAGTCCAGTGGCAAATTCAATCACCATGTTAGGTCATCTCGGCAATGTAGGGGGACCACAAGGAGAGGGTGGAAAAAAAAGGGAGCCTCATTAGTGGCCATTAATGTCTGGTGGGGGAGAGCGCCTCCAGAGGGGGCCATCCAGGGGCAATGGACAGGTAGGCGACCAAAGGCGTGGACTGGCGGCAAGCAGTGATCCAGGAGTCGGTCGAGGCAATCAAGATGGTGGGCCCAGAGTTACAGTCACCAACAGCCTCGGCACAAAATGGCGGACCCCCAAATCAACAGAAAATGCAAGCCAAAGAAAGACCGTGAAGAAAAACCAACCTCAAGGAGCAGGACTGGTTGGGGTAGGCAGGCGCAGGATCGATAGGAAGGAAGGCTGCTGGAAAATGATGTCACTCGAACCACTGTCTCTCGGGTCATCAAGAGAAGTCCGGTAGTAGAATCCCGACCCACCCTGCTGTAGGGATCGGGAAAATCGGAATCGGGGCCCCGGCAGCCACCTCGAAGAGGAGAGGCAGCCACAGAGACCAGAGGGCTCACTCCCTCGTGACTCGTCGTGGAAGACAAGATCGTGGTCATGGGGTCGCAATCCCTCGGAAAACCGGCTCCGGGGTCTAATGCAGCAGCGTTGTTGGAATTCTCATTGCTGATCTGCCTGTGGCGCTACAATCGCGCTGTACGTCCCAGTAGAAATCCTGGACAGTGCCGCGGGATGTCCCGGAAGGCGTTGAGGGAAGTCAAACAATGAAGGACATGCCCGGAAGGCAGGCGACGGCCGGCGGAGAGACACGTCCGCCCAACCCCTCACAACTGCGAATGCAGCCCAACCAAGGCCGCGGCCACTCCGGAATTTGCTACATGGGCACCATACCAGGAAACAGGAGGAAGGGCGCAGCAGCCACGGGTCAGAAGGGCAGGGGACAGGGAAGAGAACCCCGCGCCCACCAGGAGATTCGCAGAGGAGCCAAGGCGATGTCCACTAGCGCCAGTCAGTCCAGGAAACGCGGTGAGTGCAGTGACCAGTCAAAGACAATCCTCTCGTATGGAGTAATACCTGGCTAGCTGTCCACGGGTCCCAGGAGGAGTAGGGGTCAGAAAGATGGGTAAATTCCCTGGAATTAGGTCTAAAGGAATTACCTAGCTGGGTAGCTCCCGGAAGGAGCTCATCCCTGGCGGCCATCTTGGGCTCCTGTCAATTAATTGCATGTGTTGAAAAGGTAATTTTCTTGTGGGTGGAGCCAAATACCACTTTATACATATTTTAAAGAAGTGATAACTATACATCATTAGACCGTCAAACCAGACCTAAAAATAAAAATAAAAAAAAAGGAAATGAATCATTGCAGCGCTAAGTAGGGCTATAAACCATTCAGAATCTCTAAGGATTCATCGAGCCATCGCTGTAACCAGTCCTCAGTCTCTCCATTTTATTCCCATTTGCTGTCCATGAGTGCTTGCTATGGTCCAGTCCCTTCACTACTGTCTATTCTGGGTTAGATCATGAAACATTTTAGATTGACTCCATTTAATGTCCATTGTGGTAAGTTAAGGCGGTCCATGGTGCAAACTAGGTGTGTGTGAAACGCAGTTCAGCATTTTGCCATATATTTTAGCAGGAAATGCACCTTCACATACATTTTTGATTTGGGAATGCATTTGAACAAGAACTTCGCGAACAACAGCCTCACAGATTCTGTTGTTCCAGTGCCTTCATGGTAAATCTTCACAGGGAATTGCACGATTGTAATTTTCTACAGCTAACAGCGCATAAGCAACCAAAGTGGCATAATGTTGTGATTACGCTAATTTCACGTAATAAGTGTAATGCAAAATTATGCAAATCACTCCAGCATAATTTAATTTACACCCAGGCCTAGTGCAAACACATTTTGCCACCATTTTAAACAAACTGTTTTCTGGAGGTGGTGATGTGTGACAAGAATGTTTGTGCACATTCTTTGTTCAGTATTTTGTTGTGACGGTGATGGGTTCTGTTTTTATGCTGCTGGGTTTTTGTTCTGCGTTACTGGTAATTGATGGTGTTACCTTGTATTGTGGCTGGTTCGTTGAATTCTGCTTTGTTGTGTTGTAGCTTAGGGCAGATCACAAAACGTTTTTCACAGGTGCTATGTCATGCCCTTGGTGGTAAATTAAGGTGGTGCTTCTACTCTAGTATTCTGGGTCAGAGTCTGATGATGGAAAATGAACCTCCTTACCTCTTTTATGTTTCCCCTTTAACCCAAAATTGTGCAAGATATTGGAGACCACCGTCTTACAATTATAGCCCTATCGCTTCTATTAGCTTTTCCATGCACAACATGGCAGCCACCTTGTGCATGGAAATTGAGGGTGTACCATGGGTACCCACCAAGTGCACCCCCCACCCCTCCGCCTGCGTTTCTGCGGTGAAGAATCCGCTGCAAAAAGACAGGCGGAGAGGCCCATGATAATCACTACGGCAGTGCCTGCAGGGGACCACCGCAATGATTGCCTGATTCCAGGTTCCGCAAGGCAGGCGGAAAAGGACTGTCTTGCGGAACCGCGGCGGTTGGTCTTTCCGACCGCCGCGGAGCGATGGTTATTCCCACCGCCATCCTAATATGGGGGGGGTAAATCACCTTTGGATGGCGGGCAAATCGCCACCGCTGACCCGCCATCCTAATCACCCCCTCAGTCTTTAATACTAACTTCTTGTAGCCTTTTTTCAATATAGAAGAGTGACGCTAAATGATCTTTTGATGGAACACCTTCTATTTTGTTTTATTACACAGGTAATGAATGTCTACTCTTGAGCTCACTCTCACCCACATAACTGTATTTCCCTTTTGAATGGTCACTTCTAGAAATGGCCAGAGAAAGTTGCTGAAAATGATAAAATATGTATGGGAACAAATGTATTTTTTAACAATTCCGACTAGCCTCCTCATTGACAGGAAATCCATTGGTCACCTGCCCATGTCCTGATGTAGATTGCCCAAGAGGTCTTATTAGCTTGCCCGATATTACCTTTTTCCTTTCAAGTTTAGATCTAAGTGCCACTCAGGTGGATTTTGATTGGTTGTGTATTCACTCTAGACCTAATTTGTGAATGCATATCATTAGCTTTTCAGCGACATCCTCTCCAATAATAAAGCGTCTAATGGTTTAGAGAAAAAAATTGTAAAGTCATAAAGTTCAAAAAATAAGTGACATGTTGTTACTCTAATTTCCGTGTGTAAACAAAACACAATAATGTGAGCATTTTGATGCACTGTAGTCTTCCAAATTTAGGGGGTGATAAGTTTAGATATGGGAACTGTTTTTCTGTGGTTCTTCCGAGGGTTACGTCTAAGAACAGGGCGACTGGACTGGTTGTGACTTTTGATTTTGCTTCTCAAAGGTAAGGACAACTCTCAAATCCTATGCGCAGACAAGTGACATACAGAACAAAGAAGGATGTTATTGCTGAACGTAGGTTGAAGCTGCGCCAGACTCTAAATAGCCCACCAGTGAGGGAACAGTGGAGCCGAAGAGGATCCAAAAACGAATTAGAGCTGTCACTGAAGAAGTAAACTCTTGTAGAAGATGAATCCATAATGAGACAAAAAAGGGTAAAAATAGTAAATATGGTGTGGTGAACCCATGAAAAAATACTGCTCGTCTGTATTGTAATGCAAGGAGCAATTGAACTGATTCCCTGTATAAAAGACAATATAATGTGATCTTCAGAAAAAGGAAATTTCATTACAGGAAGCAAATCAGCCATATTAGACTGGAGTTTTCCAATTTGTAAAAAAATGTCAGCTATCTTGGAATGGATGGGACCCGGAGACTCCACACTTCCTGTTCTTGAAGGCAAAAAACCTTCTAAAATGGCCACTTAGCAGCGCATCAGGATAACTGATAACCTAGAGCACCAGGTAGAATACAGCTATGTGTTTAGGATTCTCTGCAGCGGAGTCCACACTGGCATGTGTTAATGTTAAAAATCCCACCAGTTGAAGTATGAGACCTCCTCCTCCCACAGAAAGGATGCTGGGAAGATTGGGGTTTGCCATGCTCTCAGAACGCGCTATGGAGCTGGAGCTAAGAGACTCCAGACAGAGACGTTCTGCAGAGGTTCCCCAGGGAATTGTAGGATTTATTCCTGTGTGCAGCAACCGATCCCTATGGAGGCCAGCTGACAACAGGTTTGAGGGAAAGTACTCCCTATACAGTACATGGAAGGTTGGCCATTTTACCATTACTTGAATATTCGCTACTGAAACATGCATTCGATGCAGCCTTAAGTATCATAGTAAGGCTGACTCAGCTGTTGACTCCCGTCCTTAATAGTTTGGCAGATTAAGCTCCATTAAATTGGATGAAAGTACCACATTTTATTTCCAACATTATAAAATGACACCAGTGTGGTATATATATATATATATATCACCAAAGTTCAAAGATACGTGCGCTCTCAGGTCAGTAAACGACACATCCAGGTTATAATAGTGACCAGGTTTATTCCATAACGCGTTTCGACTGCGTCCGCAGCCTTGCTCACATGGAACCGTGTAATGGATAACTTTATGCAACTATATACAATGGACACAACTCTTGAGGGCAGTGGAGTCAAAATAGGACTATGTGAAAGACAGCGTCCGCCATCTTGGAAAGGTCAGCAATGGTAAACATGGTTAATGGCTAAATGCAATACAGATTCACAGTACCGAAATGCATGAAAGACCAACAGTACAGTTGAACAAAGAACATCCTCTACTGTTCCACTTATATTTAGGTAAAATAACCAATAAAGTGTACGGCTCGGAAAGCAGTAACATTCTGCGGCAACTCACAGGTGACTCACAGTGAAGTAAATACCTGGTAGACTGCGAGCATCGTAATACTGTGTCTTAGATGATTAGGAACGCTGGGCCAATGTGAAAGCCCTGCGAAGTAATAATCAACCGCTCTGCTAGGAGATCGTGGCTAAATAGCCAGAAAAATAGCGTCTAGGTAAGTCTAAACGGTGGGAAACAGGACCAATTTCAAGCGTAAAGAACATAAGGTGTTAAGGTCACATATGAGAGTGAGTGATAGTGCTAACAACTGAACAATAATTGGCTAGTAAGGACCAATGTCACTTCTAATGCTCGTTGTACGAAATGCATCGTTAACCATAACACTGTGCACGGGGAAGTAAAACCATGCTCAAAAGGGGACACCAATTCCTACATGCAGATCACGAGGGAGGTGTACAATGAAAGTGTCATCATGATATGGGACAAACTCATCACTTGGAGGGACAAAGGGATCCTTGAGTGGGAGGAGTACTGTTATCTCAAGAGGGATTTTCCCAAGATACCGGTGCTTTACCTTCTACCCAAGGTCCACAAGAGTGCCACATCTCCACCTGGCCGTCCCATAGTGTCCTCCATAGGAAGTGTAGCGGAGCACATATCCAAATATGTGGACCATTTTCTCAGGGAATTTGTCACCAAGCTCCCGAGTTACGTGAGGGATACTAAAGATTTCCTAGGGAAACTAGAAAAGATCAAATGGGAGAATGGTCTACTCCTTATCACACTGGATGTGCAATCACTGTACACCATAATCGACCACCAACAGGGATTAGATGCGTGCAGGCACTTCCTTAACCAAAGACAGATCAAATATTTGGAACACAATGACATGATCATTGAAATGACAGAATTCTGCCTCACCAATAACATCTTCATCTTCAACGGTACCATCTATAAACAGCTGATTGGTACCGCGATGGGTTCTTGTCTGGCCCCTAGCTTTGCCAATCTCTTCATGGGCCTCTGGGAGGAGGAGATATTTTCAGAAAAGATTGCCATCAAGAATTTGAGCAAAGTAGCACTTTGGCTCAGATACATTGACGACCTTTTCATTATATGGAAAGGTAGTCACATAGTAGCCCAGGATCTTATTCAAGAACTCAACTGCAATGACCGCAACATACATCTCACAGGGAACATCAGTGACAACATGGTCGAATATTTAGATGTGAAGGTAGAGGTAAGATCCAACATACTACATACCTCATTATACCGCAAGAGCACAGCAGGCAACAGTATCCTGCATGCCCTCAGCAGCCACCCGGATACCCTCAAATGGAGTATCCCCTTTGGTGAACTGCTGAGGGCAAAAAGGAATTGTAGCAGCAGTGAAGCTTTCGAAAAAGAAAGCAGAGTGATGATTGAAAGATTCAAACTTCGAGGTTACCCCAACTGGGTCCTCAAGAAAGCGATCTGCAGAGTAGAGTCCGTGGATAGAAAAGACATACTCAGGGATGACACTACAGTGATGGAGGGAACTGGAGATGCAGAAACTAGGGTGATCATGACCTACAATACGGAGTCTGATGGCATCTCTTTACTTTCCCCTTGTTGAGGTACGGTCTTGGTTGACTTTCAACCATACCGACCCTGGAACAGTGCCTTCTAGTAATTACCCCATCAGACATATCTTGTCAAGAAATTGGAACACACTTAAAAATGACAACAGCATAGGACACACTTTCAAGGACAGACCTAATATCACATACAGGCGAGGAAGAAACCTTAGGGACATACTAGTACATAGTGACATCACTTTGACACAAGACAGAGGTATTCAGAACCTCAGAGGTTTCTTCCCATGTGGTCACTGCAAAGCTTGTTCGGCTAGTACATCACGTAAAACATACGAACAAGGTCACAATCAGAGAGCAATAACCCAGTTCCTCACATGCAGCACCACATTTGTTATATATGTGATAGAATGCCCATGTGGACTATACTATATAGGCAGTACCACCCTGATGGCCAAGAAAAGGGTACTCGAACACAAGCGGGCCATCACCAACAAAGACCCAAAATACCCAGTGGCGAGACATTTTCAAGAACGACACTATTCTGACTCCTCACTACTGAAATATTTTATTTTGGAACAAGTCCGGTTAGATCACAGAGGGGGCAACAGGACACTCAAACTCAGACAGAGAGAGTCAAAATACATTGTAGATCTCCAAACGAAGGCCCCTGGAGGTATGAACCAAGACGAGGAACTTTCAATACATTTGAAAAAAGAGTAATCCTATACGTTTTTTATTCCGACAGGTTAAAGGGGATGTCTTGTACAACCTAGGATGTACCTACTTGTGTTTTGTTTTGTCTTGATTTCACATGTTTCTCTGACTTGTCAGCTAATGTTTATCTCATGTTTTAATTGCAGGAGAGAAGGAAGGCACCTAACCACTACACAGGTGCCTAACCTTTTCTTCGGAGTCACGTCTTCACCTTCACTAAGAGAATTGGGGCACTTGAATTACAACTGGACACTTCATGAGGGGCTCTGAGAGCAACAGGATAAGTGAATTTTGGTTATTGATTGACCCAGGGCACTTGCTCACTACTGTTTTTTAACTTGTTTTTCAACTTGTTATTTAAATTGTCACACCGCTTATTCTATCCTTTATGATTTGAGAGACTAGATGTCATGCACTTTATGAGCACTATGCCGGTACTTTTGAGCATGGTTTTACTTCCCCGTGCACAGTGTTATGGTTAACGATGCATTTCGTACAACGAGCATTATAAGTGACATTGGTCCTTACTAGCCAATTATTGTTCAGTTGTTAGCACTATCACTCAATCTCATATGTGACCTTAACACCTTATGTTCTTTACGCTTGAAATTGGTCCTGTTTCCCACCGTTTAGACTTACCTAGACGCTATTTTTCTGGCTATTTAGCCACGATCTCCTAGCAGAGCGGTTGATTATTACTTCGCAGGGCTTTCACATTGGCCCAGCGTTCCTAATCATCTAAGACACAGTATTACGATGCTCGCAGTCTACCAGGTATTTACTTCACTGTGAGTCACCTGTGAGTTGCCGCGGAATGTTACTGCTTTCCGAGCCGTACACTTTATTGGTTATTTTACCTAAATATAAGTGGAACAGTAGAGGATGTTCTTTGTTCAACTGTACTGTTGGTCTTTCATGCATTTCGGTACTGTGAATCTGTATTGCATTTAGCCATTAACCATGTTTACCATTGCTGACCTTTCCAAGATGGCGGACGCTGTCTTTCACATAGTCCTATTTTGACTCCACTGCCCTCAAGAGTTGTGTCCATTGTATATAGTTGCATAAAGTTATCCATTACACGGTTCCATGTGAGCAAGGCTGCGGACGCAGTCGAAACGCGTTATGGAATAAACCTGGTCACTATTATAACCTGGATGTGTCGTTTACTGACCAGAGAGCGCACGTATCTTTGAACTTTGGTGATAATTTTGCCGGTTGCTTCGCCGGCGTGTACGCCACTTTCCGAGGGGGCCAGCTGTCCGGAAGAAGCGTTCGTGGATTTTGGATATATATATATATATATATATATATATATATATATATATATATATTATCTACTGGCGGTCGCCAGTAGATAGTTATAGTTAGGACCGTGTTTCCATAGGAAATCCGCAACATTCTATTTGGAATAACTTTGGCGCCGGTTGACGAATACTCGCAAATTTTTCAAAACTAATGGGGCGCTACGCTCCGCTCCTACCCTGAAAGTCTCGGGGGGATTCGTCAAGCGGGGGCTGAGAAAAAAGGGGGGTCCCAAAACACATTTTCCCCATGCATTTTCCCATAGGACCTTTAGTCCGAGCTACAGCCCGAACGGCTGAACAGAATTACTTGAAATTGGGCAGAGAGGTAGTCCTCAGGTCAGGGATGTGCCTTTTGCAGGTCTGGTGTAAATCTGTTCAGTAGGTCCTGAGAAAATAGCATTTAAATCAATATATATCTGTAAGCGCGCTCCGTGCGCTTACGGTAAGCTTACCGTACGCGTACGGTGCCGTGCGCGAGCTCAATTCTGATTGGTGGTTACATGACTGTAAACATTCGAATCGGTCGAAATCAGAAAGTATCGGCCGCCATTTTCTGTCTCTCGCACTGAAAAACAAAGGTTGATAACATGAAAAGGGGGCAACAAAGAGAGTTGCAGACCCCCTAGCGTTCGTCAGGGGGTTCACGAAGGACCAAAAAGTATGAATTTTTTTTAAAATAATTTTTAAAAAAAATCGCGGAGTACGCGTACGGTAAGCTTACCGTACCCGTACGGTAAAAAAAAATAAAAAAATAAAAAGAATTAACAATCACATTTAATATAGAAATCTAAGGACCCCCAAGGGAGAAAAAAACAATTGATATTTTGTAAAAAATGGCGAAGCGTGCACGGTACGAAATGCGCAACGTGGAAGCGCACCGAGTGCCCACAGCGTGCGCACGGTGCGCGAAGCGCACTGTGCGGGCAAAAATTAAAAATAAATACATAACTTAGCATTTAAAAAACCGTACAAATTCACTGAAAAAACCATAGGTTTCACACACGTTATAGTTGGGAATTAGCATTTAAAAAACCTTGCAAATTCACTTAAAAAACCATAGGTTTCACACAAGTTATAGTTAGCTGTACATTTCACTCGTAAAAAACCAATGAAATTCCACGTTATAGTTAGATCAGGTAACTATAACTTGCGCGACCGCAATGCACAATGTGTCATTTCAGATGTCATGAGTGATGTCACTGACCATGTCATAAGTGATGTAATATGTGACGTCATCAGCAGTGCATTGCGGGGGCGCAAGTTATAGTTACCTGATCTAACTATAACGTGGAATTTCATTGGTTTTTTACGAGTGAAATGTACAGCTAACTATAACTTGTGTGAAACCTATGGTTTTTTAAGTGAATATATATATATATATATATATATATATATATATATATATATATATATATATATATATTTTTTTTTTTGCACAAAGTTCAGTCGCACACATTTTGATATTTATCGTTGTTTGTTGTTTGGCTCTCTGTTTTAATCTTTAAGTGCAGCAAGGATTGATACTTGGAGGAGAGAGTCGCGTATCCAGCTCGTTGCTGTACTGCGAGTTCCTTTTAATTCCCCGTCAAGTCGCTTTGAGCGGGAGAGAGATTGAACGCCTAATGGCTTCACTCACCTCACAGGGAGACTCCTGTCCGGGAGGGGCTGGTCCGCTCCGTCCGTTCAGCGCTCTACCTGGTGAGTCTTCGATTTTTCTTCCACGCTTATTTCACGTTCTCTCGCTCGGGTGCTTCTGGCTGTATATTAAATCCACATCAATGGGGTCAGGACGCCAGATCACACAGCAGCGGGTGCAGGCTACGGGCCGGACCCAGGGCCAAAATTCAATTTTGCACAAAGTTCAGTCGCACACATCAATCCTTTTTGATTTTCATTCAGTGTATTGAAGTATTGTTTGAATTCTTCCTTCTTTCCATCCCAAATGATAAATAAATCATCTATAAATCGTACCCATAGTACTATTTTTTCCAATGATAGATGATTATCTGGGCCCCAGGCTATTTCCTTCTCCCACGGATCACGAGTGAGAGGGAGTTACTTAACCGTAATATGTATGTATAGGTACTATACATAGACTTGAACTCTCGAACTGATCAAAAGACACTAATCAATGTGAACATATAAGCAAATGCCATTAATTTAAAATGTAGACAGTCAAAAATAATGATATTGTTGTAACTGTCATTGGAACATTGAAAAACTACAACTCCCAGAAGCCAATGGGGTTGTTATCCTAATTAGTGGGATTATAAAACAGATGACGAAAGTAATGTTTCCCTACCGTGACAAAGGCTGCAAAGCCGAAACGCGTCGGTTGACAGACTGGCTCTGTTTTCATAAATAAATATCAGAGAAATCAAGGATTGATGTGTGCGACTGAACTTTGTGCAAAATTGAATTTTGGCCCTGGGTCCGGCCCGCACCCGCTGCTTTGTGATCTGGCGTCCTGACCCCATTGATGTGGATATATATATATATATATATATATATATATATATATATATATATATATATATATATATATATATATATATATATATATATATATTACCTACTGGCGGTCGCCAGTAGGTAGTTATAGTTAGGACCACGTTTCCATAGGAAATCCGCAACATTCTATTTTGAATAACTTTGGCGCCGGTCAACGAATCCTCGTGAATTTGTCAAAATAGGTGGGGCGCTACGCTCCGCTCCTACCCTGAAAGTCTCGGGGGGATTCGTCAAGCGGGGGCTGAGATAAAAGGGGGGTCCCAAAACGCGTTTTTCCCATGCATTTTTCCATAGGACCTTTAGACAGGGCTACAGCCCGAACGGCTGAACAGAATTTAATGAAATTTGGCAGAGAGGTAGTCCCCAGGTCAAGGAAGTGCCTTTTGTAGGTTTGGTGTAAATCTGTTCAGTAGATTCTGAGAAAATAGCCTTTAAATAAATATATATATCTGAGCCAGCTTACGGTGCGCTTACGGTGCGCTTACCGTACGCATACGGTGGCGTGCGCGAGCGCGATTCTGATTGGCTCTTAGATCTTAGTAAACATTCGAATCGACCGAAACCAGGAAGCGGCGGCCGCCATTTTCTCTCTCGCTCCCTGAGTAGGGCAGCAAAAACGAACCCCAAAAATGTGTAAAGAGGCAGTTTCATGAGATCCTAACCACCCAGCATTGATACAGGGGTCCCCAAACCACCCCCAAGGCCAAAAAAAAATATTTTTTTTTTTCGGAAAATCGCCGTTTACGCTTACCGTACGCGTACGGTTAAAAATTATAAAAAAACAAATTATCCACAATCTCCCCACCCCGTGTGCAAACGGTGCCCGAAGTGCATCATTTGTGCATGGCATATTACAGATATGAATTTAACCACGAATACATTTCACAAAGATGCGCATAATATGTCCCCCATGTGCGCACGGTGCGCGAAGCGCATCGTGCGTACATGGCCCATCCCGCTTAACGTGGATGCGAAGCGCACTGCGTGCTCACTGTGCGCACACGGTGCGCGAAGCGCACCGTGCGCGCACGGAATGAACTGCGTTAAGTGGGCGCGCACGCCACGAATGGCGTAAAGTAACTTAGCATTTAAAAAACCGTACAAATTCACTGAAAAAACCATAGGTTTCACACACGTTATAGTTAGGAATTAGCATTAAAAAAACCTTGCAAATTCACTGAAAAAACCATAGGTTTCACACATGTTATAGTTAGCGGAAATTTTACTGATATAAAACCAATGAAATTCCCCCGTTATAGTTAGTGCAGGAAACTATAACTCACGCGACCGCAATCTTCTGCTGATGACATATGTGTCTTTATGAAAAAAAAATATTTGTAATATATGTATAGCTAAAAATTTATGGAAGAAGACATGGGCAAATAAGTGTCTAAATACAGTATTAGCATCAGCAGAGGATTGCGGTCGCGTGAGGTATAGTTTCCTGCACTAACTATAACGGGGGAATTTCATTGGTTTTTTATCAGTAAAATTTCCGCTAACTATAACATGTGTGAAACCTATGGTTTTTTCAGTGAATATATATATATATATATATATGTATATATATATATATGTATATATATTCACTGAAAAAACCATAGGTTTCACACACGTTATAGTTAGGAATTAGCATTTAAAAAACCTTGCAAATTCACTGAAAAAACCATAGGTTTCACACACGTTACGCTAGATGGGCCATGTACGCACGATGTGCTTCGCGCACCGTGCGCACATGGAGGACATATGATGCACTTCGTTTTGAAAGGTAATATTTTAATTTTTCGTATATGTTATAAGCCATGCACAAATGGTGCCCTTCGGGCACCATTTGCACACGGGGTGGAGAGAGTGTGGATAATTTTTTTTTTTATTATTTTTTTTTTAAATATTTTAGTTTAACTCATCTTTAATAAGCAATGCACAATTGGTGCCCTTCGGGCACCAATTGCACACGGGGTGGGGAGAGTGTGGATAATTTTTTTTTTTTTATAATTTTTTACCGTACGCGGACGGTAAGCGTAATCGGCGAAATTAGCGAAAAAATTAAAATTCAGTTTTTGGCCTTGGGGGATCTTTGGGGACTCCCTCAACATTGCTATGTGTGTGGGAGCTGTCTAAACAGCCCCTTTACATGTTTTTGTGCTTTATATTTTAAACATCACTCTCAGTGCGAGAGAGAAAATGGCGGCCGCCGCTTCCTGGTTT
This sequence comes from Triturus cristatus, assembly GCF_964204655.1. Lineage (NCBI taxonomy): Eukaryota > Metazoa > Chordata > Amphibia > Caudata > Salamandridae > Triturus > Triturus cristatus. Next base: position 439,466,706 of record NC_140590.1, read on the forward strand.
CGGCCGATTCGAATGTTTACTAAGATCTAAGAGTCAATCAGAATCGCGCTCGCGCACGCCACCGTACGCGTACGGTAAGCGTACCGTAAGCTGGCTCAGATATATATATTGATTTAAAGGCTATTTTCTCAGAATCTACTGAACAGATTTACACCAAACCTACAAAAGGCACTTCCTTGACCTGAGGACTACCTCTCTGCCAAATTTCTAGTAATTCTGTTCAGCCGTTCGGGCTGTAGCCCTGTCTAAAGGTCATATGGAAAAATGCATGGGAAAAACGCGTTTTGGGACCCCCCTTTTATCTCAGCCCCCGCTTGACGAATCCCCCCGAGACTTTCAGGGTAGGAGCGGAGCGTAGCGCCCCACCTATTTTGAAAAATTTGCGAGGATTCGTCGATCGGCGCCAAAGTTATTCAAAATAGAATGTTGCAGATTTCCTATGGAAACGTGGTCCTAACTATAACTACCTACTGGCGACCGCCAGTAGGTAATATATATATATATATATATATATATACAAATACATATTTTTATTGTATTTTCAGAGTGTTTCTTTCACGATAAGGTGAAGATCATTCATCGGTCATAGCTTGGTAATGGACAATATTTTTTTAAATGGCCAGGTAACAGCATATCATGAAACTCTACGAGGCAGTTGACTGCTGAATTTACCTTCCAGAGATTTGAAGGTACAGAGTGATGCTAGTTTCAGTGAAGTGGATATAATGGCTGGACCATTTCCCCATCCTGGTACAGAAGAGGACAGACTGGTGAAGACGGGCTCAGCCTCAGCCTGATTCAAACCAACCCTTTGGGTCTGCTTGGAAGATACTCATGAGTCCTAGCTACATTGGTGAAAGAGGGAAAACCAGGAAATACCATATTGTTTGCTGTCACGGTCTGCTTCCACCGCTAACTTATGGTACAGGCAGACAACGAGACTTAGCGGAGTTAGACTAAAAAATATTGAAAATAACTTTCTATGTGGACTTCCACAAGCACAGAACTGCATCTGAGATTCTTCTTTTCACCAGCAGAGTCACCAGAACTATTTGTGCTGATGTCTTTACTGTCTCAGTCACCATCAAAGCCAACTATCAGTCCCAGAACTAGGAACCATCCTCTTCCTTATCATATTCTGACTTAGTGATTTAGAGTTTGGTAGTACTAGGAAATTATTCAGTGGACTTTCCCCCACCATCGGATGTTTCATGACAAATTTCCACTGTTGGATTCTCCTCCAAATTTAATACTTGATTTAATGTCTGCTCAACTCTAAATCAGGTTCTTAGTCTTGATATGTTTCCTCACCCCTGATATGCACTCTACTTGTATCCACAGTAGATGAAGGCTATACCTTTTTTCTTCACAAAAAAGACCTCCCTGGTAAGTCTTATAACAGTGAAGCCCTCATGAATAGGTTTTACCCCAATGTACAGTTACCCAACAGCTTGGTTTAAAGACTGTCAAATTGCTGTTGCTGTGCAAGGCAGCCTGGAGCAGGCCGTCCAGGTGCAGCGCTTTCTCAAGGAACTGGTTAATTCCTCCTATTGAAGGGAGCGGTTCCCTATTTTCTGGTGCTGTAGATAACGTCATGATCATTCACCAATGGATGAGAGGATAGGGTAATTTCTATTTCTTTTACTAGTGGCACTCTGGCTAGAGTAGTACATTTTCATCAGCTGCTATCCTCTCTTGCCTTTACCTGCAGGAGCCTCAGCTTGCACAATTTATTTCTCGGCTTGGAAGTTGAATAGATAGGATTGCAACATCAGAGTCTTACCCAAGGTTTATCAGTCTGACAGTCTCTGTATCCTGCTAAACCCGCCTTTAAGAAACCTGCTGGCGAAAATTCACCAATATTCACAACTACTAGAGAAAATTCCAACAGCATATGTGGGCGCTAAAAATACCCTTCGAGGTTACAATGTCAATGGCACATAAATAACCTCCATAGAATGCATGTGAAAGTGTCCGAGCATATTTTGATAAGGGGTGGGTGTAACTAGATTATGGGTGAATTACGCGAGAAGAGTAATTCTGCATTATCAATAATTGTGTATCAAAGAGTAACACAGAATTACTAAAATGACACCAGCATAACCGAAATTCTACCCAGGCCTAATTTTAATGTCCACCATGCATTGAAATATGGCAGCCCTTTGCATGGCAGGCGTTTGCGGCAGCTCTAGTGGTCAGTGTAGTGCTTTGCCAATCTGGCTTGAGCAGTTGAACCTCCACCATTTCCTACCACAGTTTCGTCCCCACGTAGGCATGGCTACCTTCTTCCAGTGGAATATTTGTCATAAACCTCAATGTAAATAGATATAGATGGTTTGGCCATACGTTTCAGGCTAATTATCAATTGCTGTACTCTCCTCGACTAAGCCCTTACCTTACTAAGGAGTAACAGTAAGTAATTTGAGCATTACAAAACAAACTCAACTTCCGTGTAGCAGATCAAATGTTTGTGTGTGGAATCAGAACTAGTTTCTACTCATTAGATATTTGTAGCAATCACATGTTGTTGCCTCTCTTTAACTGAGTGTCACACTCTGCTCCACAGGAGATCTGACTGTCGAACAGCTCTTGTAGCGACCATCTGTTCCAGGTTGATTATGTATCAGTGCACAAAACTAGCAAAACATGCTGCTTCCGTCAACATGACCACAGCATCCTATTTATTCTCATGGGTGGTCCTTGGAGGTCCTGTGGAATGAAGCATTCATTTGTAATATCGATTTGTTTCCGAGCAGCTGAAAAATATGATATGAATTTAGATTTAAACACCGACACATAAAATCATTTTGTTTTTTGAAAATGTTGGTGTCTATAAAATTACCAAGGTATACACTCTCTTTTGACTGAATGGAGGGAGCTAAGTGTAAAAGGATGCATGTATGATGTCTCTATAGGATTAAAACACTGTTTGCATTAGCTGAACTACTGTGTACATTGTACTAAATAAAAACCACATGTACAACACCCAGTTTGTCAATTGTATAGATTTACTTCAAATTAAATGTGCTTGTCGGGTTAATCATGTTTGTCATTTAACAGCTGGAATAGCTGCACATGTTGTTCAAGGTTTTGAAAGTTTTGCAAAAGAGAAACATTCGGATTTTCATTTTACATCCAGTTTCCTGTTGTGGTGTGTTAAAATGTGACCATTTTACGAAATCGTTATGGTACGTAAAATCGAGGGAGTCAGTTGTGAGGTATAGTGGTCTAGGGCTTAAATACCAATATATACAACTTTAAATCATTGGCTCTCCTCTTGATCACCTATTCCCAGCTACGGCTATAAATTGATCCCTACATGCCACATAATAAATAACTTGGGGTGATTGACCGTTTTTAGTGTAGCTAAGAGGTTCAGTAGTATCATTCCAGCAGCTCTAGTCTAGTCTAGTTTTCTGTGACGGAGGTGGAAGTCCATCTGGGTATAAGCTAGGAAATCAAAGCAGTCACTAATTCGCAGGAACAGAACATTTACCCACAACTTCCCACAGTTTGGCAGTATCATTTGTGACTTTAGGCGAGTGCACACCTCACGTGAAAAAGCCTGAAGAAAGAAGACTTGTTAAAGGAGGTGGACACTTGTTTAAACAAACATGCAAAACTGAGTGATGTGAAATTTCAAGAAATATTGAGAATTATGACGGTGCAATTAAAATTGTATAACTAAAATGATTAGGAAATTCATGGACTACTGAGTCCATTAATTTGCATGCATTACTAGATATATTTAAGTAAATCTGCCCATGGGGTTGAAGTATAATGGTATTTTAAAATATATTTGTATGATTTTCAATATACAAAACAATAAAAGAAAATGCTCATAAGTCATTCACTTGTGAGATGAACAGCAAGAGAACTCAAACATACCAAGTATATTTATACCAAGCTTTTCCACACAATATTTATCATGCTTGTAAGACAACTGAACAACAGTAGAAACCTCATTTTATTTTTAATGTATCATACTTATACTTCAGAGTGGATATTCGGCAGGGGGATATAATAAATCCATAATAAAGGCGTAATAATCTGCTAAATCATCTGTTGATTTTGTGCCTGTGTGGGAAACATTCTTGAGTTATTCCCCAGGTAAAACACCACACGATTGTATCGATAATTCAGTCCTATTCTACAGCTACTTTTTCAATAGCTGATGAGTAGCTGTTTTGCTTTTAGCTAACAGCAGTGAGAAATGCGTTACTTTCTTCTGCACTTTGGCAGACTTCTGACATTAGTTACAAAATCATCTTTAACAATGACAGCCTTCCAATGATCTTTAAAATCTAGCCAATGACACATCAAATAAAAAAGGGTTACTGCACAGGTCTCATGTGTTGGACTTGGCCTTGTCTGCAGTGTCACCCCCAAGCTTTTTGCCTTCAGCCCTCGGATTTTTTTAAATTTATTTTTCCTGGTATTAGGAAACTGTGCCGTTGATCGCTGCTTAAAAGTGCTTTCGTGCTTGTATTCGCCTAAAATATGGTACATTTGATTTACACCTGACCGGCATATTCAATTTACTTTTAAGTCCCTAGCAAAATTGTATACCATATACCCAGGGTCTGTAAATTAAATGCTACTAGTGTACCTGAAGCACTTATTGTGCCACCCACTTAAGTATCCATGTAAACCATGTCTCAGACTTGCCATTGCAGCCTACCAGCAGTTTTAAACTGTCAATTCAACATGGTAATATCACCCCCTTACCAAGTCTAAATTTCCTTTTTGATTACATATAGGTCATCCCTAAGATATGCCCTACACAGTCCATAGGATAACATTGAATTACCTTATTACAAATGCTAACTTTTGATTGGGAGCAGATAGGAAAGTCAAGTTTAGTGTCTGTGATTTAAAATCCTCCCTAATGATAAAGTAGTATTTTAAGTCACAATTCTGAAAATGCTACTTTTAGGAAGTTGGTTTTTCTTGTCCCTAACATTTGGTGCCTGTTCCTGGGTCACATGACTAGGTGTAGTTGGCCTTTGGCCTTTGTATATTCATCAAAGAGGGTCTGAGTGTTGGCAGGATGGGCCATTCTGGCTTAATGAGGGGGTGGAGGTATCACCTACCACACTTTTACTTCAAAGGCACTGGCCCAGCACATTCACTAAGGATTTCAGACTAGTCTATTGTGCCCCAGGCAGAATGGGACCAGGGCCGGGAGGCAGGAAATTCCAGAAACTGGGGGAACACTCTAGAATCTTCTTCCACTTCAAAGTTAGTACCAGGTATAAATATTGGACCCTCAGACCCAACTCTTCAGAACACTTCTGGATCGGAAGATTCACAAGAAGGATGGCTCCTCTGCTCTGATGCTGGAAGGACCGCCCTGCTATCCTGTTGCTCTGCTCCCCTGCTGCCCTGCTGCATGATTAAGGAGGACTACACCTGCACCTTGAACCCAGGCCTACCACAATGACTCCAAGGGCAAGTTGACTGGTCTCTTGATCAGAGCCTCTGGGACAGAAAGGCTCCATCCATCTTGAGCCCTGCAGCTGGACTTTGCATGCTGTGACTCTGACCCCCCCAAGTGATGTCGTCCCAGTCCTGGACCCTAAGAAGTGGGACTAGACATAGCAGAGACAGTGTGATGCAACCAGATGCAGCTCTCAAAGCTCCTCAATGGGACAGACACAGTTCTATGGGAACTACACATTGCAGCCCTCGCAGCTCGTCATCGGAACCGACACAGTGTGATGCAACTAGATGTGGGTCACGCATCACAGCCCTCATCAGAACCGATGAAATGCAACTCGACACAGGACGTCGTGTCGCTCCTTGGAACCACTGTTGCGCAGCACATCGCCCCCATCAAGGACATAATGTACAATTCTCAATGGGCCTAAAACAGTCCCTTTATTAGGCCTGCACTGCATCACAGTTGACCTGAACTTGTGACTCTGCCCCGGTCCACTGCCAGTCCGGCATAACCACATAACAACAGTTGACGCTTTGTGCTATTAGGCATTATCTTTACCTTAACCTTTAAAATTTCATATCTCTGATTCTACGAATTGGATATTTGTCATTTTGGTGTCAAATCATTTATTAAAATTTATTCTGTTTCTCTAAAGTGGTGTGGGATTTTTCTTCTGTTGTGCTTTTACTTTACTGCTGTTTGCGTGCTGCATAAATATTTTACACTTTGCCTCTATGTTAAGCCTGACTGGTTTTGTGCCAAGCTACCAGAGGGTTAAGCGCTGGTTTATTAAGTGACTTTTTGTGTTTCACCCTGAATGAATTGTGGTTGCTCCTTGAGAAGGTCTCACACTCACTTCAACCAATAACTCAATTTCTCACATTGGTACACCATGGTGGGATACAGTACTTGTATTTATGCAGTGCCTTGTTTCCCCACCTCCTTTTTGCTACAATAGAGATAGAGCTGCTCAACGTTGATAACCTCAGCAGGGCTAGCTACAGAAGATTTGCAAGGAGAGAAGACTGAATGTGGGGAAGAAAGCCACAAACGTGGATCTTCAGGTAGCTCTCAGTGTCTATTGGGAGGTTCAAAGGATGCAGTGCACCCCAGACGAGCAGGAAGTGAACTCAGAGGAGGACTTAGGTCTCACCTCAGACCCTAAGCTGCATTACCCTGAGGATGTGGGGGATACCTTGCGGGCTGAAATGGAGCCCCAGCAAGGAACAGTGTATCTTTCAAAGACCTGTACCCTAAGGAGTTGGAGGGCTGAAAGGAAATTCAGGCTGCAGATGACCAAAGTACCGATGAAGGAGAGAGAGAGGCCACTACAAAGAAAGCACTAAAGGAAAAGAGATTGTCCATGGAGAAGAGGAAAATGTCCATGAGCTACGTCTCAAAGAGCAGGACATCGAAGCCAAACAAGTGGAGTTCAGTAACAGCGGTGGCAGCATACCCCCAATGTCCACTGGAGGGGTGAGAGTCAGCATTCCACATGACCTGGTGCCCAACTATGTGGTGGGAGATATTATAGTCAAGTATTTTGTTGTGCCTGTAAGGTAGCCTTGGGGATGCACAGGGTTCAAGATGAGTACTGGGGGGATAGTTTATGGAAACACATGCCAACAGTGGGAAGGAATGCCTTTCTTAAACTAGAGGTGGAGGCCAGATGCAGTCCACCCCTATGAAGGCTATTCTTGCCTCCAATTTTGGACTGACCCTTGAAAGATACCACCTTGGGATCAGGGACAGCCACAAGCCAAGCTTCCAAACCAGTCTTGGGTGGACTATCCTGGCAATTTCAACAAGACACTGAGTGGGTGGGTGAGGGACAGCAAGGTCAGTGACTATATTGGGCTCCACAATCTAATTTTGAGGGAGCACATGCTCAATACCTGATTACAGAGCTGCACCAACACCTAGTGCCTAGTAAGCTCATTTAACCCAGGGAGCTTGCTAAGGAGACAGATCCCTGAATTAGTACTAGAGAGACTAAGAGGTTACCTGACATGACCCCAAGAAGAATGGTGGGGAGTTCAAGGAAAACACAGACAATTCCCAGAGTAAGGTGGGGAAAGGGTTCCCTTGCCCCTTCTGAGAAACAGGGGGGAGGTTCTGGCAGGCAGTGGCCCATGGCACCATATTTCCAACCCACTGCTTTGAGTGCTGCTGGTTAGAACATAAGCAGGGGGACTCTTTCTGTCCCAAGAATCCCCATGTGGTTGGAATGATACAGGGGTGGCATATATGGCCTATGGGGCAAGTCGTTCCCAGGGGCAGGTGATAGACAATGGCCTAGTCTCCCTTAGTTGGGAGGTGAACTCAGCGGGTGAACTTGTGATCCCAGAGGGTGGTTGTCATCCCTTCCACCAGGTGAAAGTGAATGGGGTCTCTGGGACTGCTCTGAGGGACACAGGGGCCAGTCAGACCATGGTAGTGGAAAGGGTGGTTTCCCCAGAGCAGGACACCGGATAGGTGTGTAGACTAACTGAGGCCCAAGGGAAGGACTTTATTTACGCTCCACAACCCTAGTATCCCTGTAGTGGGGTGGAGAGGTGACCCAGAGGAGGGTCAAAGGTAGTCCCCAGATGCACATAGACTACATTCTGTGGAATTAGTTGCCCCAATGTTGGAAGAGCTGGAGGTGTGGCTGCCATGGCTCCCTGAAAGCGCTCAAATGTCAGAAGGTACCACTTTCAGCAGATGGCCCGGGCCTGGCTTTGCTACTAAGAGCTATCAGTGGCCTCTGTTGGTTATTGAACTTGTGGTAAGAATTTTCCTTGGGATGAGGACAGAAGTCTGATCCAAGGGGTGGCATCAGACATATCACTTTGCTGGCAATGGTGGTACTGTCTGCCTACTGGGATGCATCTATGAACAGATTAAGGTTAGGAGCTGCCCTGATGGGGTCCACAAGTGAGAAGAAGGGTATCCCATGGGGCAGGTCAGTGGCTCAGTAGAGTGTAGACAGAAGGATTCCCGAAGGGCTAAGTTTAGAGGAGAATAGAACTGGTAAGGGCCTTTGTAGTAGAGGGCCATTGTACATGTTCTCTTGACTAAGGAGAGATGCCCATCAATGTATTGATTAGTCTTCCCTGGCTTTTGGCTGGAAGGGGTTGTGTTGGGATTGACCCACTTTGCAGGGTCTTCCCCAAACTTTTTACCTTCATCCTCCTGTTTTCAGAACCCATTTTGTTTGCCTTTTAGGTCTCCTGCGTACTTTACTTACTTTACGACTGCTAAACAATGCTAAAGTGCTTGTGCTTTCTCCTTTAAACATTGTGAAATTGGCTTACACCCAATTGACACATTTAACTTACTTGTAAGTCGCTAGTCAAGTGGCACTACATGTACCCATGGCCTGTAAATTAATTACTACTCGTAGGCCTAAAACACTGATTATGCCAACCACATAAGTGGTCCTTTAATCATGCCTCAGGCCTGCCATTGAACCCTTTGTGGGAAGTTTAAACTGCCATGTTGACCTGGCAAAATCCACCTTTTGCCAGGCCTAAACCTTTCTCTTTATACATGTGAGCCATCCCTAGGGTAGGACATAAGCAGCCCATAAGGCAGAGTGCAGTGTATTTAAAAGTTGGACATGTACTTTTAACTTTTACATGTCCTGATAGTGAAAAACTATAACATTTGTTTTCTACTACTGGAAGGTTTGCCTCTCCCATAGGATAACATTGCGTTACCTTATTACATTTGTTAAGTGATAACTTTGAATTGGGAGCAGGTGGGAATGTTGAGTTTGGTGTCAAAAGAATTATAATTTAAAGCCCTCTATAATGGTAATGCTGGATTTTAAGTCACAATTCTGAACATCTCACCTGTAGAAAGCTGGCATTGTGTTGTCCCAACCATTTTGTGCCTGCAGACTGTATCCTGGGTAACATGACTAGGTGTATCTGGAAGTTGGTCTTTGTAAATTGGTCCCAGACAGTGAGACAGAATGGAAATACTTGTTGGCAGGATGGACAGTCTCTCACTTGATGAGGGGGAAGAGCTGTTGCCTACCACACTTGCATATCACAAAGGCTCTGTATCAGCACACTCACAAAGGGGGCCACACTAGTCTTTTGTGTCCCCAGACTAGCCAGGGAAGGGAGGAAGGAAATTCCAAACACCTCTGGGGGTGGAACCCACGACAAAATTCTCCAACTACTAAGCTGACAACGAGGATAAATAGTGGACCCTCTGAACCAACTCTTCTGTACATTTCTGGGCCAGTGGAAGACTCAGAAGGACTGTTGTGCTGCTCTGCTGCAAGCAGGATTTCTACTCTGCTGTCATGGTACTCTGCTGCCCGCTAATCTGCTGCCTGAGGAAGAAGGACTGGACCTGCATCTTGAACCCTGGACCACCAGAGTGACCCCAAGGCCTAGTTGGCTGGGCTCCTGAACAGAGCCTTTGGGACAGGAATGGCTCCCAGTACCTTGAACCTTGCATCAGGACTCTGCCTTCTGTGAGACTTGCCCACCAAGTGTTGCCACTCAAGTCCCAGATCTTTAGAAGTAGGCCTGAAGGTGCATTGCCATTTCAGTTGTGGTCTTTTTGACAGAAGCGACGGAGCGCAAAGCATCTCCTTGCAGCTATGCATCGGAGTCACCACTGCGTGATCCATGCTTGATGCAGGGCCCCATAGCTCTTCAGAACCACCACTGCATGAGTCATCCTTCATGCAGGATCTTGCATCAAAGCCCACAGCTCCTCAGAACCACTCTCTGTGACACATTCTGAAAGCAGGACCTCCCATTGCAGCCCGCAGCTCATCAGAACAGCCGCTGGACAACTCATCATCACCACGGGATATCATAACGCTCCTCAACTAGGATTTAAGGTACTTTGTTCAGCTGGCCTAACTTGGTCCCTGTTTCCGGCATGCGCTCTATCGAGGTCAGCCTGAACCTGAGACTTTGCCCAAATAACCACAGTTGGTGCTTTGTACTTTGAGGCACTATTCTTACTAAATTGTTAAAATTACATGTCTACGGTTCTACAGATTGCAGTTTTGTTGTTTTGGTATCAAATAATGTATTTATTATTACTTTATTTTTCTAAATTGCTGTGGTATTTTTCGTTTTCTCTTTATTATGGTTTGAGTACTGTATAATTACTTTACACATTTCCGCTCAGTTAAGACTGACAGTTCTGTGCAACCTACCAGAGGGTTGAGCGCACAGGTTAATTTGGGATTTGCTTGTGTTTCACCCTGACAGGAATTGTGGTTGCTGCTGGGGAGAGTCTCACCCCCCTCAACCAGTACATCCCCCACATTCCAAAAACGTACATCTTATTCAGTTATTATCATTTCCACACGTCTTACATTAATGCATTTCAATTAATCATTGGGGAGTTTCAGTATGTCACCGTTACTTTACGATCCATCCCAATATTCCTGGATATCACACTTCACTGCAGTGCGGCTATATATTGTACAACTCCTTTCCTCCATCACCTTTAATATGTTTCTACATATCCTCTTTTTAGGAGTGGCTGTAAAAGCCCATTAATATAATCCACTGTCTTAAATGTTGATATTCAGAATGTCACTCTACCTTGTATTCATAATAAATACACTGTATGTCCTGATCAATAAATATTTTCTCATTTAACTTGGGTCATTCGACAAGCGTTCATCATAACATATACTAGATGTATGCATTCAATTATATAACATGATAGTAAGTCACTCACCCTAGTTATTTTATTAGGTCTATTATTCTGCATGTTGAGCAATGTAATATATAATTAGAGGCCTCTGACGTGATATTCTACCTCCCTGCAGAGGTGCTATATTCATATCTATGTATTGCCTAATATTGCAGCGCCAGCCTTTTCAAGTATTCTGTTTATAGAATGGAGGAATAACACCAATAGGTTTTAAAAAATGTTTTACTCCCTCATAACCTTGAACTATTTCTTATAAAGGAATGCTCACTTACAAGTGACTAAATCGATCAATATATTTTACTCACTGCCACTAATGTACCTTCTTATCTTCTTTACTTTTTTATATTGAGTCATAGGGCTTTTATTGGCCTTCTATAAAATAAATGTGTTTTATTCATTTGTACCAATTCAGAATTATCACATCTATTCCTTTCTAACTTTCTTTCCATGTCTGCCTCCTTATCTCTCACTATCCATTTGCCACATACATACCTTGAGATGGTGCCTCGCATTACTGTGAGCAAAAGCCATTTTCTTGCCTCTGTTTGAAACTAATGAGTCTATCAATAGGCCAATGAACAAAATAGACTCCAAAGTTGGATTTCCTCACCCCGTGGGGGAATTGTTTATTAATACTACTTACACTGAATATTTTGGTTAAAAACACTCACTCACACTTGTTTATAAGTGTATTTTGCATATCACAACTTTAATGAATAGGGCCTTAAAGTATTTCCATTAAAAACTAAGGAGCATATTAACAAGCGGCAGCGATAATCATCGCTGGCCACTCTTAGCGTGAGTAATTTTATCGCCGGCTATCGCAGGAAATTATCGCCATGCTAGCGTTGTATTAACAACGCAAAGCGCAATGGCGATAATTTCCCAGTGATAACGATGTTTTCCATGGAACATCGCTGGTTTTCCAGCGATGTTCCATGGAAAACAGCGATAACCATGCTGATACGACCCTGTGGTCGTATCAGCATAATCCACCCCCAATGGTAAGTATAGCTAAGTCTGCATTTTAGCAGACGTTAGTTTTTGGAGAAAACAGCTGTTTTCTCCAAATACTAACGTCTGCTAAAACGCGTGGGCAGCCTTGTAAATATCGCGATGTGTACATCAGTGATATTTACAAGGTTGTACTGCCCAGTGACACCCACTTTGCATCTCTTTAGAAATGCAAAGGGAGGCGTCAGGTAAAAGGGTGCTAACATGCGCTAATGCATGTTATCACCCTCTTGTAAATAGGGCGATATTTTTATCTCCACTTTTTTGGCTTTAAAAGCCAAAAAAGCAGAGATATGGCCCTTGTAAATATGCCCCTTACAGACTTTAAAGTCTTATGATGATTTTTTTTTGATTTGTCACTACTGACTACTTCGACTGAAGTAGGTGAGTATTCACTGTATCTGGATACCTACCTACTTTTATATCTTTCAAAGAACTCACTTATTCTACTTTCATCTTGAATCTTCCCAAGACATTTTATTTTACTCTTGGTGTGTTCCCGAACAAAAACAAATCACTGAATTGTAGACACATCAGTTATTATATAGAGCTGCCATATTTGTATCCAAACCTGTAACATCTCAAAATGAATACATAACTACTACATGCTCCACTTAAAAGTAGTAGATTTGAAAAAAAATGTAATTCCAGCCAAATTGGTCCAAATAATCACGGTGCCAAAATTGTCATTCGATAAACAAATTATTATACTTAAATCCAAACCTAAGTAATGCCTTATATGAATATCATGATGAAGTTCTAATTCCATACCCATTCCCATTGTGTCCTTTCATTGAAAAACTTCTTGTATGTTTTTTGTAATGCTGCCTGCACGGTTCTATTGTGATGTTTCTTCCAGGATAAACCACCAGAGATCTCTCTTCCTTCATCTCTCACACATGAAATACAAAATTAGAAGCATGTGGTATTTTCTAGTACAGGTTTCTGAACAATGTTCATTCAGTGGCACGTGCATCTCTTGCCCTGTTTTCCCTACACTTCCATTATTACAGGGATGCATTAATAAAAATATCATGTTTTTTGAGTGATAGTTGGTCAAATAATTATTTTGATGTTGCACCCCGTGGCTTTCTACCTTTTTACCTGTGAGTACTTAATCACATATTCAACACCTAAATTGGTCTTCTATCGGGGATTCATTCCATAATCTTCAACATGTACTCTTATTTTCGGATCTATATGTTGGAATAGTTGATCCCTTATTTTTTTTTCTATATGCAAACAATGGTCTTTCCAACAGTTTTCCTGCCCATACAATAAGGCTTAACCAGTTCTTATTAAAAAAAAAATCATTAATTAGTTATTTGAGTTTTACACACTGTATTCTGTCTGGGATTGTTTTATCTTCTGTAAGATCAAAGATGCTCCCTGTTATAAAACCACACTATTTTTTAGGTCGAGCATTCGAGACCTATTTAATTTCTTATGTTGGGTTAAAGCCATCCCACAGCTTTTGATTTCCTTGTTTCAGTGTCCTTCAAAAATCCTTGCTTGCCAGTGGTCAGTCCTGCCTCTTGGTCCCTCCTTTCTCTCTTCCGTTCTTCCTATGAAGCAGGGACTAAGTACTGTCTCATCCCACTACAGTTCTTTGTCTGTTCTCTGGGGGACTACATTATTTCTTTGTTTCCTGCTCTGTTTCTGTTTGCCTGTGTGTAGTTCCTGCACCATAGCTAATTACATTGAAATAAGGGTTTCCTCCCTCCCACCTCCTAATTCCACAGTTGTAGTGGGGCTACGTCTTGCGCAATTGCTCCCGCTTCCTTGCTTAAATTGTTTATGTTTTTTAGAAATGTTTAATGTCGATCGTCATTTGGGCTATTTTTAGTAGGGTGTCAGTTTGGTTTTGGGCTTTATTCTAAGGAGGACTGGGCTTGTTTATATTTGCAGTGCACCATGTGCGCTTTCACTTTCACAAAGCATGCCGCCCCAAACAGCGCTCGCGGGACGTGCTGTGTGGGGGCGGTAGCTATTCGTAATGTGAAAGCGTGCAGCAAATACAAAGAAGCAGCCGCCATTGCCAAACAGACGGGGAGCGCAAAACAATGGAACACCGGCTTCTGCAATAGCTGCAACCGCACACAGCACTCACAGGACGCAGGCGTCAGCAATGGCAGGTGCTTTTTTCTATTTGCAGCATGCCATGCGCGCTTTCGATTTAACAATGGCGGCCGGCCACAAACAGCACTTGCGTCTTAAAGTGAAAGCGTGCATGGAGCGCTGCAGATACAAACAAGTGGCCGCCTTTGCCGAAGCTGGTGTCCCAACAGCTTAACAGATAGGGAGCGCAAAAAAGAACATGGGCTTCGGCAATGGCAGGCGCTTGTTTTCTTTGTTTCCTGCTAGTGTTACCGACTCCCTGTGTTCAGCAAACACTAGGTTGCCTTGTCCTTTACAAACTGCGATCAAAGCAATTAATGTGAAATGGCTTATTTATGTGCCCAGAAGCACACAACCCGACATGGGAGAAGCAACTACTACTAATCAGATCACAGGCAAAAGGCTCTTCAGTGGTATTTAGCTGCGGTTCAGCTTTCGGTTTGGTTTACCACTAGTACGACTACAGGGCCGTACCAATGCAAGCGTACCACGGGGGAACCACCAGACGGAACGTCTGTTAAACATTGCGTATATTCACTTATGTCACACTACGCTACATAGACCAGTGATCCTGACAACATACACAAAGCACTAAGAGAGTAGCTACTCCCTAAGCAGTCTTTACACATAGGGAAGGTAATCCTTCACCAGCTTACTGCCTCACTGGGCGAGTTCATTATTGCTGCTCTCCACGCTACACAGGGGTGGTTCAGGGTCCAGGAACAGTTTCACAGCTGGATGATAACTGAAAAGGGCGAGGAGCCAATAAGAACTTCCCAAAGAGGTGACAAGTCCAAGTAAAAGCACTCTAAGCCACTTGTAGAGTTGTTGCAAGGCAACGCAAAAGTAACTAACAGAGATTGTCTCGTCTTCACAAAAGAAGCGCCTTGGAGTGATTGATTTTGCAGTGCTGCTCATCATGCGGTCCTCGTTCATTTATTCATCCATGGAGGACCATTCCGGGGTCATGAGCACCAAGAGCTTCCTCGTCAAGGTGGAGAAGGGCCTGCTGGTGGTGATCCTGAATGGCACCTAGCAGCACTGCGACTACCACTGCCTGGCATGTCCTTCGCAGCGCTAGCTGGAACCACCCTGATCTTGGTGTTACTTTTCTTCAATGTAATTCCATTGCAACACACAGCTTGTCAAAGCACTCAAGTTTATTTTTGTGTTATTCAACTTAGCTTCATTCTTGGTCTCAATTCCAAAGAGAGTCGGGGCTAAAATTGTTGAAAACCTTCTTTGGGGGGGTTGACTGACAGACCTGGGAGTTACGCGTTTGAAATAGAATGAAAATCACATACAAGGACTTAGGAGTGATGTGACAGCTATACTTAGATATTATATAACTCTAGGAATGATTCCACCTTTTGACACATTTGGTTACATTTGTGTGGGGTTTGTGAAAACAGAGAATGTGGCGTAAGTGCCTGAGCTGCTGACTTTTGAACTGGGGATCCAGGTTTGAGTCTCGGCATCGGCTCAACACCCTGTGATTTTGGGCAAATCACTTAATCTCTCAGCGCTTACCAAAAATGAATGTGTCTTTGTGTAAAGTAACTGGTGCTCATGTGAAGCACTTTACTACCTTTGGGTCGAGTTTGTGCAATATAAAACTGCAAACCAAAATAAGAAAGCATTTACAATGCAATGGGTCCCGCATTTCGGAGAGTTTAAGCTATTGGCATTGTAAAGGGCAATGCCTTTTAATTACGTGTTTTGAAAACCTGCAAGTGGTGCATGAACACGCAGTTTGTACTAGTCCTTGCTTATGAGAAGCAAGGCTGGCAGTAAAAGAGGCACAGTTACTGCCAGACTTGCTTTTTATAAGCAACAACTATAAGTGCAAAGTGCGTGTTTATGCACCGCTTGCATGTTTTCAAAATTCTAAATAAAGGCATTGCCTTTTACAATGCCAATAGCTCAAACTCTTCCAAATGCGAGACCTATTGCATTGCAAATTGTTTGGCATGACATACCATTCTCCAGTGGGTAGCCCCCTTCCTGTAAGTATGACCTTCAATACTTCTACATGTTTGGGATAATCACTTAAACTTTGCAGTTCTGTCTCAACCTTAAAAAGTGACTACACAGTATAGTTTCTTTTTGTCTCTATTGTTAATGAGAGTATGAGAATATCTGAGATGGTAGAATAGCAAGAAGCTATCTATGAGCTATTACAATCAGTTATTGTGAGAAAGTGGATTATAAGCTAGACTGGGTATGGTACACTAAAACCAATAAAGTCACTTTTCTTCTTAAGTCCGATAAGATTTGAGTGATTTAAAACTGAGCTCAACCCCCGGTAACTATGGCACAGAGCAGACCGGCTTAACTTAGTAAGATGTGCAAATCATTCAGAAGGTCCATCACAGTTAATAAGAACTCAGCGACAATTCCGCTCTAATTTACAACAAATAATGGTTGATGAAAAAATTACACCAAAATGAGATATGAGTTTACAATTTTTAAAATAAAAATGGCACCAAAAAAGCACAGAGTGCCAACCACGAGCAACTGTTGGCGCTAAACTGGAACAAGGGTAGGTTTTAAGGCCAACCAAGATGGAGCACATGTCAGATACAAGGACCTGGTTTGGCCCGAACAAAGAGTTACTTTCAGATTTTTGAAAGTTTCTTGAGATGGTAGAGTCCCCAGCAGGGCAAGGCTGCAGACTGGATCTGGAGAAGGGCTGATCGGTAACAGGTTGGGAAAGGTCAGCAAGGTGAAACTGTCAACAAAGGCAGGAAAAGCTCAGAACAGAAAAGGTCCAGAGTTGGTACCCAGGAAGCCATCAATTTTGATCAGATGCTGTTCGGCGACGGGCTCGGCGAAGGTTTCTACCTTCTGACATAGGGCATGATTTAGAGTTTGGCAGATCGGTTACTTAATCGCAAATGTGATGGATATCCAATCTGCCGTATTACAAGTGCCATGGGATATAATGGACTTGTAATATGGACAAGATGTCGGTCACATTTCTGATGGAGTAACACAGTCCGCCAAACTCGATAATCAGGCCCTAAAACTCTTTCCTGGAGGTCAGATTTCCTCAACGGGGCAAGGCTGTAGACTGTAGCTAAAGCGGGTTCAACATCATCGAATGCTGGTTAGCATCAGGCCCACTGAATCAGTTTTGCTGCTGCAGAGAAGAATGTAGTGGGAGCTGCGGCAAAGTCAGAGCCACCCGTTTTCACCCTCGGCGGATTATCTGACAGGTTGGTTTTGGCTCCATGATGGTTCTCCAAGCAAAAAGTGTTTAAAAAGCTTTTAAGTCCAAGCGTTTAGGAGAGGAATGCCCTCTGCCACCAGGAAGAGTTCCAGGACCTCAGGAACAGAACTTGGGCATCAGGACTCACTCCAACAGAAACCACCAGCAGTGTCCAGGACAGGTCCTGTTGAAACTGGTCAGCTTCTATGAAAATTGGCTTATAGCAGATTTTGTGTGCCTGTATTTTAACAGGAAGTCATCTAACTGACCCTTGAAGTCCACTTATTTGCCCTGGTTGCAAGTGGGGGCAAGTACAGCCTTTGGTTTTATCCTCACAGGTCACAACAGCAGAGGCAGTCCTTCTTATGTCTTCCACAGGTCCTATAGTGTTCTCCAGAGGATGCCCTTAATTGCCACTAACCTCTGGGGAGGGTTACTCCTTACTCCTCCCTGACCAATAGGGAAAAGTTTCCAGGGGTAACTCCACCCACTTTTTCAGCAGTTCCTCTCAGCCCGTTGCAAATAATGCCACAGTGCTCCTCTCTCCTAAAACTAAGATGGCGGAAACGTTCCTCCCTGGTGCAGAGCCCCTGTGCCCACCCTAGAGCGGGGGGCAGGAATATGAGCAATCCCTCTCCTTTGGTGCCTGGTTGAGTAGGAGGACAATAGAGGGGCAGGCTTCAATGCGAGCTCCATTTTCCATTGCCAGGGTATGTATCCTTTGAAGCTCAGGAAGGAGCTGGGCAGAGACTCTAGTGCATCCTGCCAAGGGAGGGTCCACCCCCACAACCAGAGCCAGTTGTCCACTGTCGGGGAACTATTCACATTTCACCACAGAGGAGCCATCAGCAGCCATGCGACACTGGGCACTGGTAGAAAGGTCATTTAGGCTTAGGCAGGAAAATGACAACTTTTTAAAAGTGTCATTTCTTAAATAATAATATAAAATTTGCTTTGACCATTAAGTGAATTTCAAATTACTATTAAATGAGCCCTTGAATCATTTCTGTAGCCGCTCCTAAGCTAAAACAAACTTTTATAAGTTATTATAATGAAACTCAGTATTTTCCTTTGGTAGAGCCAGCCTTACTACAGTGAAAAACGAATTTGGAGTTTTTTTTTACTGCTAGGAGATGTACATTTTTTATATACCACACACCCTGTTCCACAGTCATTTAGGACCTACCTTAAAGGTAACTTAGAGGTATTTAAAAGAAAGGTTTAAGCTTAGCAAATCTGCACACCCAGGGTGCATTGGCAGGCCTGGAGACATGTTTTGCATTGTCAATTTAGTGGTTGCACAATATGTGCTGTTGTCCACTAGTGACCTTTATCTGGCAGGCCATGGTACATTTTTGTTCCATATACTAGAGACTTATATGTAAGATAAGGATGACAATTAGGAGTGTAGCTAATTTGGATATGTTTTAGGGGCCAGAGAGTACAGAGTCAAAAAATCAGCATCTGAAGTTCATGGGGTTAATCATGCAAAAGAGGCGTTTCCTACAACCCTAAACTAAATATATGTAGAAACATATTAAAGGTGATTTAAACAAAGGTAAAGAGATATGTAATATAGACACAACTAGAGTGAATGTGATATTCAGGGCCTTAGGAATGGATCGTAAAGAATAAAGTCACAATAATATAAGATCATTTGGTGCTGCATTTGCGTTTTATTGAAACACTACTTTGCTAAAATTCTCATAAATAGATTTACAAAACATGGCGAACATGAACATTGAACATGATATACGTTTTTAAAGTGGGATGGGTTTATATTTAAATATGCACAAATAGAAGAGCACTGGGTTATGATTGTGTCCTATAGTTTTGTAATTATTTTGGAGCAGAAGAATTCATCCACTAGATGCTTATTAAAGCTTATTCCCCATTCATATGGTGTGATCTCTGCTCCACAGTCTTTCACTAATATTTCATTAAGAGACAAGAATTGTTTCGTAGAATTATCACTGATTCCTCCATATGTTGTAATGAGGGAGCTTTCCCTCTCCTAGTGTGCAAACATTTTGGAACAGAGCTAAATGACAGAAAGTTGTTTTCATCATATAGGCCAACCATCACTAAACACCCTTCCCGGTAGAATTGTGTGAAGTTCAGGCCGCAGATTATTGTACTATATTCAGGCCTGGCCTACATATGGCTAATTTTCTGTATTTCATCAATAATGTCTTGTGTTATTGCCATTTTCATAAGTGTAGAGTGTCCCTTTTGGGGCACAATTGCACTTAAACAGTGGAATTCTTGATATGGGTATTGCCTCCTCATAAATTTAGTGGCAATTATCACTGTTACGTGAACTACAACTCTGGCCTACCGCTATAAGGATTGGCTTCCCACCCATGGGTGCCTGGATTGAGTTCAGTGCACCAGCTCTTGAGCATGAAAGTCCAGTTTATTGCAGTCACACTAAACCCCACTTGACATACCTGCTGATTTGTTATTTGTGCTTTCTGGGTTCCTAACAGTCCTGTAAAGGGACCAGGGACGCAGTGGTAATTCAAACCCAAATTTGTTCTTTAGTATAGCACACCCAAGTACTGTACTAAAAAAAGACACTACATATGTTTAAAAGTTTTTATTTCAACATCCTATTAGTTAGTACATGAATAATAACTGCACGTAATATAGTTTGAACAACACTCATACATGTCTTTGACAGTGAGAATAAAATGAACATTTCTAGCATGATTCAAATGTTCCTAGCAGCCTAATACCCTAACGACCACTTCTATGCACTACTCTATCAGAGCATGGAATAGCTAACTTGCCTCTAAAGTGTTTTAGGATACAGTGCACTTCATACTTGCCACCGCAGAGAAGGTGTGGTTATCAGACTTTGGCCGGGAGAGAATATTTCCCCGGGTATTTCCTCGGAAGGAAACAACATATCAACTGGGCTCAGCTCCGCTCCTCTCTGTTTCTACTTTCAGCATAGCAATGAATATTGCAGCCGTCTGGCAGTACCGCTGACGATAACCCGGGGCAAAGGCCTCTTTGCTCCAGTGGTCCATTTATGGAGTTTAAATATGGTTGACCACTGACTTTTACCCTACACTTGTGGAACTTTCCATTAAATTGAAACATAACCAGCATAACAAAATTACATCAACTCGGACTGCATGTTTATATTGCACATTAATCTCGAAACCTTGAAATGCAGATATCAGGGAAATTGTAGGAGACTTATGTTACCTTAGGTTTTAGCAAAGTGATTGTTTGAATGAACTGGCACTTTCATAATTTCTGAGAAGTATAATGTCTTGCGCCATATGGGCCATAGGCAGACAAGCTAATTTAACATGCTCAAAATGGAGTCTGGCTTTCAGAGCTTTATGACAACTCATCATCACTGAACCAAGATACAATGAATAGTAGTGCGCTGCTAAATAAAAATTCTTAAAATCCGGGATCAGTACCTATCTAGCAGCAGAGTTCCTTTTAACTGTATCCATTTTTACCCTGCATCTTCTGCTTCCTTACAGTAACAACATCAATAAACTATTGAATATCTTGAGGGGCTGGAGAGGGGTTGAATGCATGGTACATTAGAAAAGAGATATCCTCTTAAAAGCAAAACTCAGCAAAGTGATGTTCAGTATCACAGGCTCAATGTCCCTTTTGCTTTTCTTTTTTCAATTTCATCTTTTAACCTGAAGATATTCCTGTGTAGCGTACACAGTCCCTCAGCTACCTATGTGTCTTGCTTCATCATGTGGTCATGCTCCACGTTAAAAGGAGTGTGTAAATCCCAATGAGCTTCATGTTGCCCCTCCCAGTGCACGATCTCAAGCCCATCTTTTCGACGCTCCTATAACAGCCTCCACAGAGCCTGAGCAACTCCATCCGTCCAGGTCAACATATGGCCACAACTTTCAAGCACAATCCAATCGATCAGCCTCCACAGAGTCTGAACAACTGCATCAATCCAGGTCATCAACATATAGCCACATTTTTCAAGTTACCCCTCCCCTGTGCACGATCTCAAGCCCATCTTTTCAACACTCCTATAACAGCCTTCACAGAGTCTGAGCAACTGCATCCATCCAGGTCACCAACATATGGCCAAAACCTTTCAGCACAATCCAATCAACCAGCCTCCACAGAGTCTGAACAACTTCATCCGTCCAGGTCACCGACATATGGCCAAAGTTTTCTAGCACAAATCCAATCTACCAGTTTTACCAAGACTTATTACCATTTCACCCTTGTTTCACCCAAGTCATGGTGAACCTGCAAGCCATCAAGATCACATTCCACCGTTTTTAACTACTCCAGGGGCAAATCAGCTCCAGCAACATCTAGGAGAACAAAAATGGTAAGTGACCCAGCTAAGCCATGGGTCTCCTCCACAAACTGAAGCTGAGTCTGAAAAGACATAGCAACACTTGAAATGATTCCACTATAAAGATCCAGAGGACGGCATGACATTCTAAACAGGAGCACAATTTTAAAACAGGCAAGGGTCTTAGACAATCCTAAACTCCTACGAACACACCACATCGAAGGAGTAGAGTTTAACCCTAACCCAGTAGTGGCTGGCAGTGAAATAACACTTGTTACCTGGATTAATTCAAGGACAGCTACAGAAGTATGGCAACACAGGGAGAACTTTTCCAAATGGGGCATTGAACTAAGAATGTCAGTTTCAGAGCTTTACACCGCTCCCCGTCACCCACAGCAGAAACAACTCCAGAAGGGTGAGATACCTACTGGCGGGGTGCTGAGGGGAGAAATTGGCCCCACAGACCGATCTATATATATGCAGAAATTGAGCATTCAGCAAACATCTGTCCCAGGAGCTCCCAGCTACATGAGGCAAGTTTCCTTATGAACACTGCAGGGCCCCATCCAAGGAGGCAAGAGGGAAGCGTTAATGCAAAAACATATGGAAAGAACCAATGGCCACTATCCCCTAACATTGTGTTCTTGGAACGTGAATGGGCTCAGTAGTCAGGTGGGTGAGAATGATTTTACCACTTACCTCCAAATGTTCGTCATTCTGCTTTTACAGGAAACCTGGGCTGAACAACTAACTCCAATCACAGGGTGCAAGGAATTCCATTAAGATACGTAAAAAAGAACTAAGGATGAGAGAGTCACATTCGGCCTGTCCACGTAACTAGGAACACAACTTCAGTGGCACCAAGAACTGATAGACATAGGACTAACATGGGCATAATGTGTCAAGCTTTCAGCCTCAACATTACCAACATCACAAAGTAACATCAGTCCCTTTAGTCTTTTAATTTGCAATGTATGTATACATTCACCTTAGTCCAAAGAGTAAGGTGGGAAAGATAGCACCAATAACAGCATTGCTTAAATCCCTGAATATACTTTCTTTCAAGATCGCATGATTGGGGGGCGTGGCCAACTGCTAGGGGAAATGGCCGTTTTCTAAGGCAGCTCCGTCCGAGCATGCCCGTCCACATAAATATCCGCACCTTACTGATCCGGCAGCTGGTTCAAATACATACCAGAGTGCATAAGAACCTATTGGGGACCGAATGAGCCGAGTCCCGACACAATCTGATCAGCGGGTCTGGTGATCGGGCCCCCTGATGTACTTCACGAGGGGAGAGGCCACCTCTCTTGCAGCACGGACGCTGCTGCGCCACTGCCCACGGTCCCGACCTGGCGGGCCCGCGACGTTCCTGTCCCCTTGAGGTGCACCGGAGATCAATCACAGGCTAGGCGATCGGAAGGGCTGCTCTGGACTCGACGCGTGTTGCGGTAGTGGCACATAGAGAGGCTTTGTGGCAAAGAGAATGCAGAGACACCTTGATCAGCCTGCCTGCACCCCGCTGCTGGGGAACTTCAGATGTTCTGATCGTCGGTGCATTAGGTTGAGGGCTGAAATTGATTGCGCACTGTTGAGGAGAGGTTACAGCCACTGCCCGCTACATCCTGAAGCGGGGTGAAGACCCCATTTGATACCCGGGCAGCGGAGCGGTGCGCACCTACTCGCCGGTGAGAAGGCCTGACTAGAGTGGAGTGATCTCCCCTGTCTGGGCCCCCTGCCTTCGAGGCCCTGCACGATGTTTCGCCAGCTGTATCCGATCCCCAGCTAGTGACTGTTTGCGGGCCTTTTGACACCCATGGCCATATACGAGCAGTTGCGGAGGGCCTGACTCTCTTCGTGGGCCCAGTGGGCGGCCATTTTGGGACTAGTGTGAACTCTGGTTTAGCCGACTGCGCCATGGCAGGGAGTCGAAGTTCCAGGGCGGCTGTTCAGACAAAGCTGACCAAATATGCATGGGATGGTGGCCCCGGATGCGAGCCCGAAGGATGACTCTGCCACGCAAAAAAAGCAGCAGTCTGGTGGAAAAAAGAAAGAACCGACGCTGCAGGACATCCTTGAAGCCATTACGCCGTGTGCACGTCGTTGGAATCGCGCATTAACTCAGTGTCCTCTGAGGTTTCTCTTATCAGGGCAGATATACGCTCGATGAACTCTTGCTTACATGATGTGGAGATCAAAACGAGTGCTCTGGTCGAGGACACCTCTGAACTACAGCGCAGGATGGATGACATGCGGACTCATACTACGAAACTGGATGACTATGAAGGGTGCTCTTGAAGCAACAACGTCCGTATTTTGGGGGTGCCGGAGCGGGTGGAGGGGCCGGCGGCCGAACTCTTTGTGGAGGATGTGATCACCTCTCACCTCAAACCAAACTGTCTCTCCAGCTTCTTTTCCGTTGAAAGGGTGCACCAAGTGCCGGGAGGCCGGCCGAAACCCGGGGTGCCCCCGCGGCCCCTGTTGGCTCGGATTTTCAACTTCAGGTAAAGAGATGTTATCCTGCAGTGTGCCCGGTCAGGGCCACCGGTGGAATATCAAAATGGTCATGTCACCTTCTTCCTGGACTTCACCCTCAAGGTGCAACGACAACGCCGCAGCTTCTTGGACGTGAAGAAGGCACTCCGCGAGAAGGAATTGAAATATGCCATGCTCTTCTCTGCCAAGTTGAGGGTGGAATCGGATGGCAAGGCCTGGTTTTTCACCACCCCTGAGGAGGCCTGGGACTAGCTGGATGGATGGCGCACAGCAGGCCTGAAGAACAACCACGGCAGGAGGGCACGGATGGAGGCGGGCACTGGCGGATCCGGCAGAGTCACCCCTCCCAAGGAACAGTTGGAGGCAGTGGGAGGGCCTGAATGACCGGTCTGTATGTTAAGTTTCTTAAGGGTGGTGGCCCTCTTTTTCGCCTGAGGGATGCATCGGGGTGTCGGCCTCCATTGGGGCTGTGGATTTTGCACCTGGCCTATGTTGAGGGCCCCTTTGAGGACATTTTCAAATAGATTTTTTTTTTGTTTAATATTTTTGTTAACAGTTTTGCAATAAAATCACATTGCATCTCATTACAATTATTTGAACTACAGTAGTATTGCTGTTCAGTAGTAGGACGTATATCATTTACTCTAGGGGGGGCATCCGTCTAATTGTCTACATATTCTCTTCGCAAAGTGATGTCGGGAGGAACTGGGGAGTAAAAACTGGGAATGTATTGAGGAGCGAGTCAGGGTGTTTGCATCGGATAGGGCATCTGGGTCACGCATTTTCAAATAGACTTAAGGTGCCTTTCAATGTTTCTCAGCCCCTTTGTAATGGACAAAAAGCATCCTTGGGGCTGTTTCCGGACTATTTTTTGTCTGTTCATTGTTGCTACCAATTGCTCATTTTTTCTGTGACAGGTGCTCGGTTGGTTACACGCACACACCCAAGTTTTGTGAGGGGTGGGCGATAGGCACTCTGCTAGTTTGGGTGGGTGGGAGGTTTTGACACCGCCAAGCAGGGAGGCAGGGAGGGGGGTTTTGGGAGCTGTTTTTGGGGGTTTTTTGGGTGGTGGTTTAAGGGGGGTTTGTTTTCATTAGTATTTTGAACTCTTTGTTTTACAGGCAGAAAACATTTGGTTAGTCTCAGGTCAAGACAGATATTTGTTCCCTTTCCTTGGTGTGCTTGTTGGTGACTGGTCCATGGAGTATGAGTGGTTTTCCCCGCGGGGCGTCTCTGGTCTGTCTCCGTCAGACCTATGTGTACCTCTGGCTTGGAGTTATGGGTACAGTGACTAGACAGCGGCTGAAGCTGTTGTCCTGGAATGTTAACGGGTTGGGTGATAAAATTAAGAGGGTGTGGTTCTCCAATTTTTAAAGCGACACTCTCCTGACGTTGTCTTATTACAGGAGACCCACCTGCTAGGAAATGCATGCAAGGCCCTTTCCCGATAGGGTTTCCATTTAGCGGCCCATTCGGCCTTTGGCTCTGGATCCCGAGGAGTGGGCATATTAGTTCGGAAGTCGTTCCCCCTGAGTGTTGATTTGTTCCGTACAGATGCCTTGGGTAGATTTGTTGCCATCTCAGGGAAATGGGAGGGGTGCACACTCAACCTAGTCTCGGTTTATGTACAACATCTGGCTAGGGGGATATATGACCATTCACCAGTGCAGTGTCAGATAGAGGTGGGCGAGCCCACGGTTGGCCGGGTAGTGCCGATCAACTCCTTGCATCTCCTGAATCCCTCCATCAGAGATCGGGTCCTGAGCGAGTCGGAACTTTACTTTCAGGAGAACGAGGGGTCAGTGGACTCATCGTCGGTACTTTGGGAGGTCTATAAGATGGTTAGACAGGGGGTGGTTTTGGCACAGGTCGCTGGACAGCGTAAAGAAAGAGATGCAGACTTGGCGCGTTTGGAGGGAGAAATTCTACATTTAGAAAACACGGTCCACACACAACACTCTGTGGAAGTGCGCCAGAAACTCCGCATTATAATCAAGGAATTCTCCGACCTAGCCACAGAGGCCGCCAAATCACACTATTGGGCCACGCTCAGTCGATTTTATGACGCTGGCGACAAGGCGGGCAAGCTACTGGCCTGGTTAGATCGCGGGGACAGGGCCCAGCGTGTGGTGGGGGAGATAGAAACAGACTCACAGTCCCGTCTCACTGCACCACAAGAGATAGCGGACGCTTTTGGCCACTATTATCAGTCACTTTACACATCTCACATGACGCATACCAAGGAGGAGGCTGCCTCTCTCCTACGCAATATCTCACTGCAACTCCTTACAGAGGAGGAGGGCACAGATCTCGATATTACAGTGCCGGAGGTTGAGAAAGCCATACACGACCTGCGTGGGGGAAAGGCATCAGGCCCTAACGGTCTTCCCATAGAATTGTTCAAAATCATGGCGGGCAAGACTGCGCTCTTCCTTGCCGAAATGTATCATGAGAGTAAGGAGAGGGGTGTCCTTCCTGAGGATCAGAGACTGGCCAATATTGTCATCATCCACAAAGCGGGCAAGCCGGCCAACAGGTGCTCGTCTTGCCAGCCAATCTTGCTGCTCAACTGTGAAGCGAAGATTCTGGTGAAGGTTCTGGCCACTAGTTTGCTCAGGGTCCTGACCCGCCAGGTCCATCCGGACCAATCGGGATTTTTGCCTGCGAGAAATACTTCACTCAACCTGCGCAGGCTCCACGGAGTGCTGTGCCGAGTTCCCTACATGTTTGCTGTACTCCGTAAACTGGGGTTTGGGTCGGAATTTACCAACTCGGTGAGGCTTCTGTACAGCCAGCCATTCGTACAAGTGGTAGTAAACAATAGAAAATCCCCTGTTGTCGTTCTTGGCAGAGGCACCAAGCAGGGTTGTCCCCTATCCCCGCTTCTTTTCGCTCTGGCCCTGGAGCCCCTGGCGGCGTGGGTCTGACAGTGTCCCACCATTAGGGGTCTTTGGTGGACCCAGGGCTGGGAAGTCCACATTTTACTGTATGCGGACGATATCTTGCTTTACCTGGCCTCCCTGGCGGCATCCCTAAATGTGGTCCTGGACATATTGCGTGTCTTTGGCAGATTCGCGGGCTATAAGATAAACTGGTCCAAATCGGTGTTCTATATGGTGGACGGCCCGCGCTCCCTCGCGGTTGCCGCCTTCCCCAAGATCAACCAGCAGCTTTTACCAGAATATCAAATACGACCAACTCCATCCTGAATTACATATTTGTAGATAGAGAGCTGCTCTTCACGATCAATCATTACAGTGTAACAGTCAGTGTGAAGAGTGACCACCTCCCCCAGCACGTGGAGTTTTTGACATGTCCACCCAGAGCCCCTCGAGCTCAAGATCTGCTTGTGGCACCCAGTGCCTATAATCTGAAACAAGTCACTTGGAATGGAACTGTGGCCACCTCATTCATGGAAAATATAACAACATTTTTAACTCAACCGAATTTTACACAAATGTTATCATCGTGGCAAACATGGGAGACTTTGAAAGTGGTGCTCGCTGCTATCTTTTTATTCAATTCCACACAATGTTCTAACATTTTTAGGAAAGGCACAGCCTGGTTTACCACATCCCTCTCACTGAAAAAAGGGAACTAAACAGGGAGATCAGAAAACTCTGGAAGCTGGATCCAAAGATCAGCCAGGTCACCAGGAACCAAATTGCATTTTTAGGTCTAACGCACAGAAAGGCCACCCAGACAGCTAAAAAAATGTACCAGAGAAATGTATGGCTAAAGCTCCTGCACACAAGTAAAATGAAAAATAGCAAACAATTTGCGGCCAAAATCAACACTCTTGCAAATGGCAGATTTTGCCATCACAACACCAGCCTCTCACAATATATGAGATCTCATATAACAGCTGCATTTCTTGCACAAGATGCCAATAATGCTATGCAGATCACTCCATCAATTTCGAAAACCACTGTCCCAATAAGTTCATTGCTACAAGCTCCAGAAGGCCCATGGCTGAAAGATACGCAAGTTCGAATCACCCTTAAGAAATTGAGACCAGACGGGGCACCCAGACCAAATAGGCTCCAAAATGTCTTGTTCAATCATGAGCAGCCTTTTTGGGCCTCCTTCCTCACTCTGCTGTTGAACCAGGTGAGGTATCTGGGCTGTGGATAGTGATGTCAATCTTCAAGTGGAATTAGAACGATAGTCACTGGAATGGCATTGATGTCTTTACAGCGCCTGGAATGTTGTTGTTGAATAGAAATCAGCAGTTGCCCAGTGATGCTGTTGAGAGATGGATGGGATTCTCTTCCTATAGAATAAACAGGGGTGTAACACAGGCCCCGCAGCCCCCACGGAGCGGGGGGCCCCCAAGCTCCAGGGGGCCCCCTCAGCCCAGCACTCTGGCGGCAGAGCTCCTGATTGAGCCCGGAGCGGGCCCCTCCACGTGCCTTGCAGGGAGACCCCCTCGAGTTTCGTTACGCCAGTGAGAATAAACCCTACAAAGTGTCTCTTGTAATTATTGATGACCTATTGGCCGGGGATCTCACACCAGGCTTTTATTACCAACTCCATCCCAGCATCCTGGGAGGTACTATTCTACACGCTATTTTTAAAGGTGGCTCCTGGTCCGACCCAGCAAATTAAAGATGAATTGCCCTTATTAATTTTGAAGCCAAGCTTTTTGCCTCCAATTTCTTACTAGATCTGGAAGCTTGGGCTTCATCAGCAAACATCATCCCATAAACACAGACGGGCTTTAGAGCCGACACGAGTACAATGACCAACCTCCTCGAACGTAGCCTCCTTGTTGGAAAAGCCAAATGCAAATGCTCAAAATGATACACCTGCTTCCTTGAGCTGAAAGCAGCATTCAACAGAGTGCAGAAAGGTTGTCTTTAGGCAAAGATGGCCAGCTGGGGTGTACCGTCAAAAATATTGAAGGCTATAATTAATCTGTACTCAGATACCTTGGTTCAAGTAAAAATAGGCAACAGCGACATAACAACCTGTAAGATCATCACACACATCGACTTAAAGCAGGGGTGAATTCTTGACCCCTGCTAATGCAACATCTTCATGGCGGATCTCGACGTGTGACTATTGAAGTAGTAGGCGACCCTACCAAACTAGCGAATGAACCAGTTTGGTGTCTACGATATGTGGATGACATTGTTTTACTTAGTCAGACACCAATTGGCCTCCAGCGACTAATTACAAATCTTGTTGTGTACATCGAAATGCTGGGCCTGGAACTCAACTACAAAAAAACAAAGGTAATCTGCTTCTAAGCAAATCCCAGTTCCTACCAGACCACATTTCAGTGTAAAACAGCTGGAAAGAACTTAGACATGGCCAAATATCTGAGAGTGGTAATGGATATCAAATTATCTTTCAAGGAGCACATACTTCAAAGGAGAGCCCTGGCTAATTAGCTACGATTCACTTTCAACTTGTTGCAAAAAAAGATGGGAAGGAAATCACAGCATTACCTACTACAGGTCATCAGAGAAAAGGTCCTCCCTTCGCTCACCTATGGCTCTGAATTATTAAAGGAGAGCGATGTAACCAATCTAAAAGAACAGCAATTTCTCTTGTCCGACTTATGCAACACATCTTACAAGGACATGTGAGACTGGAGTTTGATTTATTTCACCAAGCTTTGGTAAAAATTGCAATCATCAAATAGTGTTGGAAGATCAGATCAGCTCTATCTGATTCACTTGCTGCTCTGCGCGGGTGAGAAATGGAGAACCAGTCCATATACAAAAACTGCTGGCCTACAGTTCTTCAGCAAGCACTAAGCAACCTAAATTTGCCCAAAGCATGTGATTCAAACATCGTCTCCACCGCCTTTAAAACAATTACCAATAAGGCAGTTAAACTATATACTTGGACACTCGACAATGC
Organism: Triturus cristatus; assembly: GCF_964204655.1. Taxonomy (NCBI): domain Eukaryota; kingdom Metazoa; phylum Chordata; class Amphibia; order Caudata; family Salamandridae; genus Triturus; species Triturus cristatus. The sequence continues at coordinate 439,496,844 of NC_140590.1, forward strand.
AGAGATGGCCCGTAAGAGGCACGGATGGTCAGTTCTTCACTTTAATACCAACTGAAGCCCACAACCATATCTCACAAATCACATTTCACCGTCCATTCAACGCTCTCTTCTTTTAATCGTATGGGTGTCTTCCCATCGAAAGATCTAGTTCCAGTTTGGAAGCAAACCTGGCCGGATCCCCAATGCCGCCTAACCGGTCTCTCAGAAGAAAGTGTATTACATTTTTGGTGCATTTGTCCTGCAGTCACCCACCTCAGAAAGAAACTGTTATGTCCTGCCCTGGGGGCTCTTCAGATCAGATCCTGCTATCCCGCAGTGATGGCGCTTCTAAATGGGCATAACATCCAGCTTTCCTGCAGGGTCCCAAAGTGTCTACTGCAAGTAAAAAAGCTTATTCGATTGCAGGTGGCCACTCCCAGCGCAACATAATTTGCTCATTGTTCCGAAACTTTCTGGTGCAACATGACTTTCTGCATTACATCAGTATTAACGCGTTCAGTCTCCAGTGCCACTTCTGTATAGTGCGATCCCTCGTGCAATGCAATCTTTGTTTTACATTTGTTCATTAAAGTTTGCTTCCTGCTGTCATTGTTTCAGGTGGATAATCCACGTATGAGGCTCTTAATTCAAAGGGTGAACTGTGAATTTTCATGAAATATGACTTTTGGCATTATACAGCATTTTTGCCATTTGGCCATCGACGTTAGCACTTGCTTGATTTACATCGTTTTTAATGTATATTTTTCATTGAATTACTGCGGCTTTTTAAAAAAAAAAATTACGCTACCATTCAAATTTTAACTTCTGTGTTGCACTTTTGCAATTATTTTTATTAATCTGGAATAAAGACTTACATCTCTCTTTTAAGCATGCTCGGATGTGAAATTGAAAAGAGAAGCTATTTTTTATGAGCAACGTTATTATAGCAGCCATTTTGACTGTCCACTTACTTTACGTTGGGAAGTGGAGACCCAGGGCAATTGCCACTTTCCTCATGCCTTAAAAAGTTTCTGAGGGAGTGGTGATTCTTGTAAGTCCTTACTTGGAAATGGCTGTACGGGACTCATAAGAAACAATATTGACTGGTTCTTCTTAATTGTCACGCCTGATATAGCGCTAAATGTATCCATTACCTGCATTGAATGAACTGTCAATTCCCTGTGTTCTTTCAATTAAACTGGGAAACCATCCTCGAACAATACTACATGGGTATTATGTCCCACTATAAGACCCATCTGATTTGACTGGGACTGAAAACATGTGATACATTTAGCAGCAGAAGCCCTCTCCATCTTACTCTATTGATGGCAAGCCATACCTTCAGGATATCTGATCATTTCCACAAGTCCTATTCATCCATATGCCTATCCACTCCACAACTTAGGCATTTACCCATCCATGCACTCATTTATTTTTCGATCGACTTATTATTCATGTACTCAATCATTTATGACGACATCTAATCATACACTTACTCACAAATTAATTCATCAATGCACTCAATCCCCTACCCTTGCATGCATTCGTCCAACCACTGAGTTATTCTCACTCTGACCCTTTCATAAAACCAGTGGTGGCTTATTAGAGGGGATTTGGGGTAAAGACCGCCCTGACAAAAGGAGAGGGGAAGAATAGTGGTCTGCGTCTCTCCCACTGACTTTGGCATTGAAATGTGCAGCAGAACAGTGTACATACTCATACAGATCATTCAAGGTTGAGCACCTTCATTTCGTCCTCACATAGCCACTGTATGTCCTTGAGACAGTGATCAAATTAGAGAGGCACAGGCAGAAGCAGAGTATATTCCCAGACTCACAGTAAGGAAGTGTTGTGCCCTGTGCTATGGTGGGATCCCAACATAGCTCATGATATCTGCCTGTGGTTCTCCTTAGTTCACCCTTTAGTAGCTCAGCCCATAAGAGAGGTCAGGATCTGGGTGTGCCGGAGGATGAAACAGTTACTGCTGTCTGCAGCACAAAAGGTACAGAGCTGCAGCCATCAGTGCTTTGCACTTAATCCCATCAGTGGCCTCATGCAGCTGATACTTAGTGAAACTACCCACAGCTTCATGCTGCCACCACCTGCTGGCACTTCCACTGGAAGAGAATGCAAGCTGGCACAGAAGGTGTGTTTACCATGAAGTTTGGAGCCAATATCACCACTCCTGTAAATAACATAAGATGTGTATTTGTAAAGTGCACTTTCACCCAGAAGGAGCAGAATAAACAATGTTTATTGTTACCCACCTCAATGTTACTAATTTTACTGACCTCAGAAGGACCTCAGAAGGATGAAAGGCTGAGTGGACCTGCTGGGATTTGAACCTGTAATGATGAGGTCAAACACAGGCCCCTGCAGTGGACGCATTAGTCCACTAAGCCACCAGATCCAGCATAAAAATATTATAATAAAAGAGCAGAGGGATGGCGGGGATGCTTCTGAGTGTGTGTGTTCCTCTGTGAATGTTTATTAATGTGTGACAGAGTGTCTATGAATAAGCCTCTCCTTGTGTGTGTGTATGTTTGACTGTGGGGCAAAGGGGAGCTAGTGAGGGCTAGTGGCTCAGCTCAGTTGTGTTTTAGGTAGGGCATACCCTTGGCATAATCTAGACATTTGGTTATACCCGGCATTATCATGGTCTTTCCATTAGATAGTGTGGTTGTTCTTGACAATGTTAGGCTATTCCTTACATAAGTGTGGTCTTTCCTTGCTATGTTAGGAATATTGTTAACAACATTATGGTTATCCCTTGCATAGGTGTGATCTATGTTATGGGCATTGCTGGCAGCCTTCAGGTTATCCATGATACAATGATGAAAAATGTTTTTCACTTGGCAGCATGCTAGTTATTCTTGGCTTACTAGTGGTCATTCCTCGATATTGTAAACATTATTTACATAATTGAGACTATCCATTGCCTAAAGGTGACCCTTTTATATTTGTATTCAGTGAGGAAATGTCGTTAACAGCTGACATTGCTAAATTAGCATAAGTAGTATATGCTTGGCTGCCATTCTGCTGCTTTTGCACACAACACTACATGGCTCTGTTCTCGTGAAATACTTTGCTGACGCTTCTTCACATGAGAACTGTCTACCTTTCACATATCCAGCGGGCACCGCAATCTCTGTCTTTGCAGCCTGTTCAAGGTCGAATAACAATGTATGCTGTTGATTCACTTTGGCCAGTCACAAGCACATAGACATAACATCAGTACAGCAGCCCAACTAAAACTTGGGTGCTTTTAATATGGCATTACATGCATGAGAAGGTACTTGGAGAAAACCTTTCTGAAGTGACCTGGTTCCATAGGTTGATGTGACACAGCAGATGTAGCCAGGATAGATCTTAAGCGTATTTATTAAGATAGTAAAGTCCATAGAATAGCCCCACCAGGAGCAGCCTGCTAGCTGCTCAGCCCATCCTCTCCTAACTGTCTCACACCACACCAACATTCCAGTCACGTCATCATTCCACATGGAACACTCACACTGGCTGAGCAGCTAGTTACAAGATACAGGAGAACAGTTAACCTTATATGAAGATACTACAATATCTCCCTTCTTTCCAATTGACAATAAAACAGGGAATACTAAAAGTACATAGCAAGTAGACACAAAATATAAACAAGAGATAAATAGTCCAAATCACAAGGGTAAGATGAATAAAACATACCATGAAAAGGGAACCAGACTATAAAACAGAAGAAAAGGATAAGAAAAGGATGAAAAATACGAATTAACTATCACCATCCTCCTCTTATAATAAGACACAAAAGAGAACATTAAACTCACACACTATCACCAACCTCCTCCTTCAATGAGACACAAAAAACAATAAACTACCAAACGGAGATTGCAAAGAAACCACATAAGATAAATGTGAAAGAAAACACAGAAATACAATAGAGAAACATACAGGAAGAATCACTTCCAAACGAATACACAATGGGTGGATGTCACCCATCACTAGCACGTAGGTGGGACTAACACCCCCTAAACTCTGAATATGAGGGACTAACACCCAAACATACAGAATACAGAAATGGGACTACAACCCAGAGACTAGTGCAGCAAGCATAACAGAATTGCAGCACAGTGAGGCATCACAAGACAGATACCCACACACACAACAGCTAATATTAAAATGAAGGGACTAAAACCCAACACAAACCTGAAAAAGGTGGGACTCACACCCCCTTAACATTTAGTTAAAAGGACTAATACCCATAACTAATAACATAGGAGGGACTAACACCCCCTGTACACAGAGTAGATGGGACTAACACCCATTACCGAAAACGTAGGTGGGACTACCACCCCTTACAAACTGAGTAAATGGGACTAACACCCATTAACAATGACCTAGGTGGGACTAACACCCCCTAAACATTAAGTACATGGGACTAACACCCATAAACATTTACGTAGGTGGGACTAATACCCCCTAAAAACTGAGTAAATAGGACTAACACCCATTACTACTGACATAGGTGGGACAATAACCCCCTATAAACTGCGTAAATAAGAGACCTGGGACGAAACACACTGTAAATTCAACAATGTTGACATGTAGCTTTAACATAGTACACTGTAAACCTATAGATGTTCTTTTCTTTTTGAAATAAAACATTTTTGCGTTGAATCTTATAAAACTACACAAGAAACTTGTATTTAGAAAATGACAATGGTGTGCCTGTCACCGCGATAAAGAACAGGCGTTCAACAATTCGAAGAGACGTGCCACCAGAAAGTACCTCAAAGACTTGCCACCAGACAATGTTGCTGACTTCATGGCAGAACATCCGCATATCTTCACACGACCCAAACTGAGTCAAAAGTTGCTGTCGTCTAACTCCTCCACCAATGACGGACTGTGTCATCCACCAAATCAGACAGTCACCTGCAGACAAGACTATCGCTGTACAGACTAAAGGAGCGATCATGTAAAGCATCACTGGTGATGGTGCTGACATCTTAGCTGAACGATGAACTGTAGAGAATAGTTTCGCGGCATTATTGTCATCAAAAACCTTTATTGAGATCGTTGAATTTGAGAAGAAGAAAAAAAACGTGGTTGGCAGAGGACACGTTGATAAGCTGTGAAAAACAACACAACATGGCTTTGGTACATCGTTGTAGCCTCCAAACACAAGATGACGGCTCATAGAGGACATGATGCCGAATGGCTCTCAGCACGTCTATGTTGCAGAGCGTCTATCAGCAGCCCAGAACTTCGCAGAGACCACGGCGTCACAGAGGCTCCCACGAAGGAACTCCAGAACTCCATTAAACAGGTAGAAGTGCACGCGCTGTAGGCAAACCATGCCTAATTTAAAAATTCTAAAGTTGTAAACAAACTGCCACATGACATGGGGTGGAAAAGGCAATATTGTACATTTTACGAAAAGACTCACCCTCACAGTTCACGCCGGCACCGGGTATCTGGGTTCTTCATTCCCATACAACAAATAGGCTCAAACAAGATGCAATGTGAGCAACAAGGTGTAAGGGAGATACGGCGGTTCAACTGACAAAATAAATGTGGTTTCCTAAATCCAATTTAAAACACTGGAAGTCCCACATTTGTTGAAAAAGGTGAGCGTGCCCTCATTAACATCCTGAAACAGACAGATGTGTGCTTACTTTCAATCCAACGTCGAGACAGAGGCAGCATCAAAGGCAAATTAATTTTATAATGTCACAAAAACGAGGCAAGATGCAAAACGGCAACATGACACAGTGCTGTCAAGAGGCATCGCTTTCCAAATCACACGGTTCGCTTGTAGCGCTGACACAGAGGAGCGCTAAAAAAAACATGACACACGTCCAAAGCAAGGGAAGACATGAACTGACACGCTCGCTTCTTTAAAACTTGGCCGCTTGCAATTTACCGCATCCCTTAGACTGTCACTTGTTACTTTTTGAACAAACCACTTTGGTTGTGGCACAATAAGCGTTATTGTGGTACTGCAAAACACCAAAGTTTAACACCGGGGCCCGATTTTTGCCCCCGAACATATTTTCCCAACACAACATCACGCACTCGGTGATTAGCCATTTCAGTTGTGGCTCCACTGGGGAACTCCTCTCGATGGAGACACTCTCCCAAAACAGCAAGACCGCACAGGCAGTCACCAATTACCTTGATTACAGAGGCACGTTGTCCTTTAGTACTGGAGGCTTGAAGTTGGTTGTTGTACTGACCCTTCAGAGACCAGCAGGTACACCTACTCGACTGTCACTGGGGCCAACAGCAATCATAAAACAGCCAACTTGGTCGCGAAGACATCCAGAAGACGGCTCAGGGAGACAACACCTTGTAGTTGAAACAGAACTGAGGCAAACTTCTGTGCTGCACTTAGAAACAACTTGTAGCTCCACTCCTCACACAACTGGCACACAGAGGTTTGGGCGACCGATGTTGTGGTCACTGGTGGGGCTCACGGGGCCAGGTAGTTCCGCCAAATGAGGAGTTTCTTGTCTTTAAGTCCAGTTTCTTCAAGTTACACTAGATCAGTTACACACCAGACTATACAGGTTACACGCATGGTTTCTTTAGTCCAACTCGTCGCCAATTGAAGTGACCTGGTTCCATAGGTTGATGTGACACAGCAGACGTAGCCAGGATAGATCTTAAGCGTATTTATTAAGATAGTAAAGTCCATAGAATAGCCCCACCAGGAGCAGCCTGCTAGCTGCTCAGCCCATCCTCTCCTAACTGTCTCACACCACACCAACATTCCAGTCACGTCATCATTCCACATGGAACACTCACACTGGCTGAGCAGCTAGTTACAAGATACAGGAGAACAGTTAACCTTATATGAAGATACTACACTTTCCAACATAGAAGAGCTGTGCTGATCCTGAGATGTAATTCATTGCATCTGATCTCGTAGGTATGGGGTCACGCTGACAAAGCCCAGAGATCTTCTATAATTATTCTAAACTAGCTGATGAGCACGGGGAGGGTGGTAAAAGGAGCTAGTTCTTTTTCCACTGTCATTATAACATGATTTCCTCTTTTGTGCTTTATGGAATTGTAACAATGCTAATTATATTGTTTTTATGCATTATGCTGCTCGTATTGGCTAGAGTACCGCATCTTAGAGCACGTTCGTTAAAAATAAACATTTTAAACTATACAGTGTCTCTGTTTACTCAAGTTGTGGACAAGTATGAGTGTGAACAAAAGAGTGTTCTTGTTTCCCACTATTCCTGAGAGTTTACTAAGTCGCATGTTCTAGGTTGTCTAATAAGTGGTAGCTTCGCTGTAGTACGGAGAACAAATGAGACACTAATGCTAGTCGGATTGGGGTTCTGGGCACTAAGGTGGCTTTTTTGGTACACAACAATACACCGAGGTCCTGGTTTCCTGCGCATAGTTCTATGATTGAGCAGAATCCCTGCAACAATAATTGTATTCACCTTTGACCAATTGCTTTCATTCTTGACACAGTTCTGGCTATCTCTTCCACAACAGTGGTGAAATAATAGATTGGCCATCAATTTAATTTTCAGCAAGGCATTTACCTCATATTTTCCCTTGAAGCTTAGGGGCACATGCATCATTGCTTTTTGCGTTCGCAACTTTGCGACCGCAGTTTTTGCATTTGATATGCATCATCCCAAATGCAAAAATCGCTATTTAAGTAATTGCAAAATTTGCGATTACTTAAATTGCGATTGCATTTAGGGAATCGCAAATTGTGATTCCGTAAATGCAATGCAACAACAAACAAAAATTAGCGATTTGGCTATTAAGAAATGCAAATTACCATCAACTGCAAAGTTCTATGTTGCACACACACATGCCCTTAGGGCATGTGTGTGTGCAACATGTTTTTAATTGCACTTTCAGGGGTGCATCAGGGTATCCTTTTGGGCCCCCTATCACCTACCTGTTTGGCCCCCCTATCACCTACCTATTTGGTACTCGCAAATTGCGCATGCATTTCCCATTGATTCCCATGCGCCTAGGACTCATAGGAATAAATGGGAAGCCATTCCTTAATTGTGACTCGCAATGTGTGACTCGCAATGTGTAAGTCCCAATTAGGGAATTTTAAAGAATCAAATTTTTTGTGTGAATCCTCCATGCATTGCATTTTGCGATTTCTAAATAGCGAATCGGTATAATTCGCTATTTAGAAATCGCAAAGTGTGGGATTGATTCATGTGCCCCTTAGTGACTAGTGGAAGATCTGTTGGTGCAGGGCATACCACAACTGATTGACGTAGTCATTGAGGACATTAAGGACTTGAATGGCTTGTGCTGTTGTTCTAACAGGATTTAAATGCACCACTGATGGAGTGGAAGGTAAGAAGGCTCATGCAAAATGTTCCATTACACTCATGTAATTTGAGTAATCCACGCAAATTCACTTTCCACAAGTTAACGTGAAATGTAAGATAATTAATTAGCCAGTGCAACATTTTGCTTGCTTTTTTGTTGCACAGGACTAGTTTGAGACATGTTGTTTGAGAAAGTTTGTCGCATGAGATACTTTCTACACAAACCAGTGCCCTGACGTGTGAAGGTGAGGTATGCCCTTGCATTACATTTTTTCTCACACAGCTTCATTTTCTGATAATTTAGTGTCATTTATGCGGCATTGAAGGAAAATCATAACCAGTTTATGCACATTTTCAAAGCACCCTCTTACGTGATGCTAAGATTGTTCTCTTCTGTGCTTTGAGATTGAATTTGAATGGAGATGTTTAGCCTGGGAGGTGTGCTTGTGTTTCTCCATTCTTCTTTCCTTGACAGTATCAAGGAATGAAGGACAGATTACCATGTATTCTTGGAAAGAGAAATTGATCACTAGCCTCTCATTAAATACTCAACTTTTTCCTATTTACACATCCAACAACCCACTGGTCTTTTATTTTCTTGCACTTTATTACACACATAATACAATCTCTCACCTCTGGTCAGTAGGCAATTCATTAGTCAGCTCGGGGACCTAATTCCTCTGTCAGAAGACACAAACGACCAATGGGATATGTAACTGCTATATAGATTACTACATGTCCGCAACCCAACTGTGTTACTGTAACCAAAAAGCTCAGCTTAAACAGTACGCTTTTGTTCTGAGTGGACATAGGTTGCACAAGGCTGAGAAATAATGCTGCAGGAACCTGCAAAATTGTGATAAAGGGGCAGAGAGAGTCTGGCGCTGGATTAAAGAGGCATGAGGTGGATTCAAGACTAGCAGGCTTGGTATTGGGCAGAATGCCAGTTAATAGCACTGACTGTGGGCTTCTGAGCAGAGCTTTGGTCACTGACACACATTCTATTACAAATAACGTACTGAACAATTCCCTTGCTTGAGTGAGGCTTCAGTGCAGGAGTCAGAAGAGTGCTAGTTGCCTCTACTTTGGTTTTTTGAGCCAGATCCCTTTTTTGAGGCCACAGGTTAAATACTCCACCTCTGGTGAGGTTTTGAAAAAAGATACATTATTTAAATGCATTATTATTTAGAATGAATTTATAATGTCATATAGTTTTCCAGTCTACAAGAATGATTTTACTGATGTAGTAAGGAGCCCAGAGGGGGCCCTCCATTAACGCTGGAGGTGCTTGCCCTCCACCTTTTGCACAGCATGAGGAGTGTCTGTCAGGCTGAGCAAAGTCAACCTGGCAGACACCCTTCAAGGTCGGGTCAGGTGCTGTACATTTACTAAATGCGCAGGCGCCTGGCAACCTGCATCAAGCTCCTTGCCGGTGTGGTAAATTTTAATTACCTGTACTTAATTTATGCGGTAAAGTTCAATAAGGAATAACTCAGAATAAATAAGAGGCAGAATCCGTGATATTTGAGGTTTTAAAAGGGATTTTATTCCTTACAAAGGAATTGGTTCGAACCAGGCAATCGGGTTCCGTCACCACGAAGGTTCGGGAAGGGATCGAGCATACTTTATTGACAGGTTATCATATATATAGTCAATGCATTACAGTAAAGGCAGATGCAGAAGGCGTAACAGTTGAGAGGAGAGATAAGAATACACATACGTAATGAAAAAGGCGTTGTAATAGGTGTGCATAAGGGCGTGTACTAGAAACGTCATTATGAGGATGTCACAGGTGGGTGGATCCATAAGAGAATCCTGCAATGTCAGCAGAAATACATGGCAGAGATGCGCGTGCAGCAGCATGACGTGTGATTGACGTGTAACTGGAGGGTGAAGGGGACTTGACATTTAGCCCCACATGAGGAGACAGAAGTCTGGGATGTCAGAACAACCTAATCCCAAATCGTATCTAATATCTTGTGTTTAAGGAACTGTATTATCTGGAAGGAAAGGTCTCTCGGGCAGAGGCTATCCTATACTGACTGCTAGTGCGTGTATAAGCATCTACGTGTCTATATGAGATGCGAAGGGGCATGGGCCTACCATGGTAACAGGAGCTATGAATTACTTGCACGGAGACAGTAAGGCCGGGCCCTTTGCTCTGCAGCTGGAGGGATGTTTACCTAAACTACTAGACAGGAATGTATTTTTCGAGGAGCGGAGCAGATAACTTGAAGGCAAAATACAGCCTTGGCAGGCAACAGGCCGAGCCGGGCACCGTTAGCCGCGCAGGGAGTAAGACAAAGGTCATGGATACAGATGCAGGTCCAGGCTGGAGCATTCAGAGGCAGAAGGCAGGAAAAGGCTCGATGGCAGAATTCAGGCCTAACTTGCCATAGCTGAAAAACGTGAAAGGTGCACCATATAAAGACGGTGGCAAGGCATACTTAGGAACGGAATATTCGACCCATTCATGGTGGATCTGAAAGAGGACATGTTAACGTTGGACACAAATGTATTTGCGTCTTCATAGCTGGAAGTGGAGGGAACATACATGTACTTGTAGCACGTACATGGAGCCGTTGGGGTCTAAGATAGGGGACACAATTGATCATAAAAATTCATATTTCCTCATTCCCTCCTTGTCCCCTACGGACCCTTCATGATATATCGATCCTCATGAATCCATCAATCTGTTCATGTAACATCATTTGCTCTTCTTTCTTTTTACAGGATTTTGAATGAGAACTTGAATGTGGAATACATGATGTGGCACACAGGCTGCAAATCGCTGGCCCACATTGTAGACACAGGCAGCAACTGAATACTATGAGAAGGGCAATACCTAGGAAGGATAGGACCTTCCATCCCCAGGCTGACAACACACTCCAGAACCAACCGGACCAAGTCCAGGTGCCTGGATTCTGGTGTATCTGACTTCCAATCTCATGAAGACGAGTTATGGCTTTATATACTGATGGCGCGTTTTCTGGAATGAAAACACAGCAGCTTGATCCGATGACTCTACAGGCTCCGCCCCTATCGGCCAGGATGACGTCAAGGACAAGACGATTTTGGAGAACAACAATCCGCATCGCAGACTGCTCCTCCGTTAAGTTGCCTAGGGCAGAAGTAGTTTCATTCACTACTGCTTCAAGGGTTCTGGTTAATTTGCGTATCAGTTTACTATTAGAGACAACACCTATGTAGGGAAAGAGACCTTTATTGAAGTCTGTGTATTGCTCCCATGCCGTTTCAGTGTAGTCGACAATCGGGAGATCTCTCTGGGGTCTATTGTGTACTAGATGGGTATTTCTATGATAATCAGGAGGGGCTAGGAAAACAGGTGGCAGAAGGAATGCAATGTAACAGGTACCATCCCAATCTAGAGGTAAACGTATATATGCGGTATGACCACAAATGAAGTAGGAATGGCGGGAAGCTCTAAATGTAGACTTGCCTTGATCACTGAATTCGATCACAGTAGTACATTTACTATGACCCAGGTGTACTGAACCATTCTTTCTTGCACATAATTCACCTTTGACTGGTAATACTGACATAGCAGGCAAGACTGGTGCAGCTTCGGATTCTACGTTCAGAATCATGAGGTTAAGTGTAAAGTTACCTAATCCATATACTTCGTTTTCTAGATCAGTTCCTGTCCTTCTGGGAAGTCCCTCTTTGTTAGGGTAGCAGGCTTTAAGCAAAACTAAGTTCAGGTTTCCCCATACCCAGTTGCCCTGGTAAACTATGGTATTTGAATCCAAAGAATTAATCAAACTAAACCATGCACCACAGGAACCATTGTGTGTGAACGGATACGGAAAGAGGGGCAGAACTCCCTTGTATTTCTGGTAGGGAGGGAGTCGGCCACATATCCAACAATTTGTAGCGTTGTTGGTCTGATGGGAGTGATGTAACATACTAATGAATGTGTTGTTGCGCAGCGCAAGTCTGTAGGGCAACTCATGCGGAGGTAATTCGCTAAAAGAGTGTTCGGCAGTAACATTGAAAGCAGAATGTGCACGCTTGAAAATAGGGTAGTATATGTGCAACAGTATACTTGCAGCAATAATCAGAAGATTTAGAAAAAACATAATCAATAATGTCACTATACAGTGACTACGAAGTGATTTACAATATGCCCGTTTCTTGAGCTGTTGCTGTCTATCTCTCTCTCTATTTCGGTCTAGAGGATACATGTCAGAAACTAATTTAACCGATTCACCTAGGAGAGGACTTAAACAATTAAATTGTCTGACTTGCTAGACCTTAGTTTCAGTTTATATTCCTGGGAAGTAGTTTTCTCGACCAGGGGGAGTTTTGAGTCAGTCTGTGGAGGAGGGCAGGGCTGAGAGTTCAAATCAGAAGGCAGTCCGTGAAATTTCTTGATGTGGCTCGAGTGCAGCCAACCCTTGCGACCCTCAATCTTCACTGCTGTCCTCGTGGTCAGAAGTACCAATTTTGGCGTTTGCCAGCGAGGCTCCAGCGGGCTCCTCCTGTCGAAATTTCTTATAAACACGTAATCACCGGGAACCACTTCATGGGGCTTCACCTCGGTGTTGTCGGGAAAGGCTGCAGCTACCTGTGAACGGCAAGATTGTAGTGCAGACATCAAGGAAGCAAGGTAATCTGTCAGCATATTACAATCAACATCAGTGATTTTACGAGGTATAGGCGTCCCCCACATATTTGGTGGCCTACCGAAGACCACCTCGTACGGGGATAGCCCTGTTCGAGAATGTGCTATCATTCTCATGTAAAAGAGCGCAACTGGTAAAGCTACTATCCAGTCGACGCCTTTCTCTCTGCAGATTTTAGAAAGTCGAATTTTCAGAGTCTGATTATGACGCTCCACGAGACCTGCTGCCTCGGGATGCCGGACACAGTGGAATTTCCACTGATAACCTAACAGGAGTGTAATGTGTTTCACTAGCTCGGATGAGAACGGCTGACCGTTATCTGAGTACACGATACGGGGCAAACCATACCGTGGGAAGAATTCACGAACCAGTTGTTTGGCAGTGGTCGGAGCAGTGTAATCTGGGACTGGATATGCTTCTGTCCATCGGGAAAGTGCGCATACAACTACGAGGACATATTTGAATCCTCGACAACGTTCCATCTGGATATAATCCATCTGGAGGACTTCAAAAGGGTGATCGGGAGGTTGAAATCCACCTTGCTCTACAGGAATGCCTTTACCTGGGTTGAACTGACAACAAATCATGCAAGTACGCACTTTCTGTTTGGCTGCTGCTCGTAAGTGTTTATTGAACCAGATGTTTTGAATACTGTCTAGCATAGCTTTCTCCCCTAGATGCGCTGGACTATGTATTGTGTTAATGATAACTTGAACCATGGAGTCGGGGAGAAACCATGTAGATTTTCCCTTCGTCATCCATCCCTGATCTGTTTGGATCCCTCCTTGTTCAGTCCATTTCTTGATTTCCTCTGGTGTAGCATGTGTCTGTATGTCAATTACATCAAGGGCGGGATCCCTAACTGTCATGCAGTGTGTCGATGTCGGGACTATTGTCTTTGTCAAGTCAGTTGCATGAGTCCGATTCTGCGCTGTTTGCTTAGCTGTTCGGTCTGCCAGGTCGTTACCCTGGGAAATGATATCGGTGACTTTTGTATGGGCCTTGCACTTCATGATAGATATCGCAGTAGGCAGATGTATTGCATCTAACAGAGCTTGAATGAGGGGACCGTGTTGAATGTTGGCACCATGAGAAGTTAAATAACCTCTCTCTCGCCAGAGGACTCCGAAGTCGTGTACAACTCCGAATGCATAACGTGAATCTGTGTATATGTTAACTCTCTTATTCTTGGCTTGAATACAGGCTTGTGTCAGAGCGATGAGCTCTGCTGCTTGAGCTGACAAGGTGTCAATACAATTCGTTTCAATAACTTCGGTGTCTGTCGTGACTGCGTAAGCGGCCACTAACTCTCCTGTACTTGTTCTCATGCATGAACCATCCACATAAAGTGTCAGGTCTGGATCTGGTAATGGAATGTCTGTCAAGTCTTGTCTGGGTTTCGTCGTAATAGTAATGACTTCAATACAATCATGTGCCAATGGGTCTGTTCCACTTAATGGCAAAAGTGTGGCAGGATTTAATGTACTACAGCGTCTGATTTCTATGTGTGGCTGAAACAACGTAAATTCATAACCTGTCAGTCGTGCTATAGTCAAGTGCTGGGTCTGTGTTCGGTTTAAAAGAACTTCCACGGAATGTGGAACTTGCACTGTCAATTGATGTCCTAATACTATGGAATCGCTTTGTCTGATCGCTAAAGCTGTCGCTGCGACTGATTTCAAGCACGTAGGCAGAGCCTGGGCTACTGGATCTAATGTGCTAGAAAAGTAAGCACACGGTTTGTGTGAACCTGCTTGTTCCTGAGTGAGTACTGACAAGGCAGTACCCTCGCGTTCTGTGACAAATAGTGTAAAAGGCTTACTGTAAAATGGTGTCGCTAAAACAGGTGCTTGACATAAGGCTTTCTTTAAGTCTTCAAAAGCTTGTGTATGTTCCTGAGTCCAAGGGAGGACAGTCGATGTCGCTGCCTCCTGGGTTGTCAACTGAATGAGTGGCTTTACTAGAAATGCATATTGGGGAATCCATTGTCTACAGTACGAAGTGAGGCCTATGAAGGCCCGCACCTCCTTTTGTGTCTTGGGTGGTGACATGTTTACAATTAACTGGATGCGGTCAGGTGTGAGCTGTCTCCCCCCTTTGGACAGCAAGTGCCCAAGGTACACAACTTGCTGAACACAGAATTGCAGCTTCGAAGGGGACACCTTGTGCCCCTTGTCGGCCAGAAAATGTAAAACCGTCAGTGATGCTTTTTCACATTCGGGCTCGCTTCGGGCGGTGATCAGCAGATCATCGACATACTGAAGCAGGGCAGTGTTAACAGGCATGTGGATACTGTCAAGTTGTCTTTTCAGTGCTTGGCTATAGATGCTGGGGCTTTCTGTGAATCCTTGAGGTGCGCGTGCAAATTTGAAACTTCGTCCATTTAAACAGAATCCGAACAAATATTGGCTTTCCGGATCGATTGGGACGCTAAAGAAGGCGTTCTTGAGGTCAATTACAGTAAAGAACGTTGCTTCTGAATCAATAGCTGTCAATAATGAAGAGATATCTGGAACCACGGGATACTGTGGTACAATGCATTTATTCAATTCGCGCAGGTCAATAATTAATCGATAAACTGGGGGTGCTTTTGGATCAGTACGTTTAAGAATTGGAATGATAGGAGAATTACATACATTGGAGTCGGTTTCCACAACCACTCCTTGCGCAATGAGCTCGTCAATGATTTGCAGCAAAGCCACTACAGCATCTGGAGGTAACTTGTATTGTCGAATTCGTGGTAATACCACTCCTGCTTTGAGTGTGACTCAATATGGTGTAATGTGCATACAACCTACATCAGTGGGGCCTTGTGCCCATAAATGTGCAGGGACATTCTGTAACCGGTGATCTATATCTTTCAATACGTAGTGACCTTTAAAGTCACGCAAAAATAGTCGTACCCCTTCCGGGGAACAACATATTACAGCTCCTAGAGCTTTCAGTGTCTTTATACCTAACAAGTTTTCTGGACATGATTTTGTAACCAATAAATCTGTAGTCCGTGTCAATGGACCAACTGCAAGAGGAAGAGGTTGCGATACTTCGTTAACAATAGGCTTTCCTGAAAATCCAAGGGAAACATTCTGTGAGCCTGAGAGGGGTGCCCCTGGAACCTCGTCGTGACTTATAGTTGTTCTGCTTGCCCCTGTATCAATTAAAAACTTTCTGTCTTTCCCTAATACTTGACTATGTACATAAGGACCCTCTTGATCTACGGGAGCCTCAATAAGAGGCAAGCCAACCTCCCTCTCTAGGCTGTTTCATGTGTATCGCTGATAATCGGGATAGTCATTTTGTGCATACTGGTACATCTGTTGTGTCGTGTTTTGTGTTGTGGCAATAGGCTGTGGCTGCGGTACTACTACGGTCTGTTGTGAAGCTTGCATAGGCTGTACATTCTGGGGTACTTGTGGTTGGATCTGATCCTGTCTAGGTGGACGCGGTCTCTCCTTGGTTTTACCCGTAGAGATATTGTGTTTCAGAACTGCACAATCGTTTATATAATGACCTGGCTGTTTACAATAGTTGCATGTCCCTTTAACAGGAGCCGCTGAATTACTGGACTGTGTCGCACCCTTTTTATGACCGTCAGCTAGAACTGACTGAGCAACGAGCATTTTCATTTTCGTGTCTTTCATACGTCTTTGTTCGTGTTCTTGTTCTTCTCTAATTCTATTCTGGTGGTACTGTAACATTTGTAACATTTGTGACGGGGTATTAGCTTGCCAAGTGCTCTCGACTTTCAATACTCTGTTCTTAACCTGGGGTAGGGAATTCTCGACTAATTTTGTTACAAAAAGATGTGGATATGAATCGCTACTTGCTTTCAGGCCGCTATTAATACCAAAACATTTTTCAAATCGGGAATAAAAATCACTAGTGTCTTCAGCGGGTTTCTGTTTGCAGGCTGAGATTGCACCCCAATCTTCCTTTTTCGTAGTTAATAAACGTGGCAATACTCGTACTAACAATCCTGGTAACGCTTTAGTTTTGTCCCCAAGCCCTAGGCCTGGAGTTCGGGTATTTTCTTCGTTTTCTAATGCAGTCCAATCAATCTTTTGCTCTCCCACCTCCCATTCTTTTTCTTTGAGTTTCTCGTAAATACCGGCAGGCAATAATACTTTTAATATTTTCATAATGTCAGGATAGGTATAATCACCCATGAGTAACATGTCTTTTATTTCACGGTGAAAACCTGCTGGATCTCTGTCATGGCTAGGCACTAATTTTTTCATTTCCAATAGTTCTATTTTAGTTATGGGCGTGTACACAAACACGCGTCTAAAAGTATTATCATCATTTTTAACTGGGTGCACTTCGCGTAAGGGATTCTGTCTGTCTATGTAATACATTTTTCTTTCCATGGAGGGAGCTGGATCAAGCTGTGGACACAGGAAGGCACTGTATCTGTGCCGATGTTCTAGAATTACTTTAATTAGATCGGTACCTAGACCTCTCCATTTCTTCATGAGGAGTTCTATCAGTATATCAGGTAGGGGACCAGGATCGGAGTGTTGACCTTTATACAATATAAGGAGGTGTTGTATCATGTACATACCAGCTAAACGCTGTTCGTCTGGTGAAAGATTTAAAAACGTGTGTGCTAGCGCGTCATCACTATATTTATCAGAACTGTCAGCCCATTGTACTGCTGACCTGGCTAATTCTTGTTCATCCATAGAATCGAGTACATGGTACCCCATTCGTTCTTGAAGTATTTTATCAGTAGCCTGAAATAAGTGTTCGGGGGTCTTTGGATTTGACATGGCTGCTTGAAAAATTCTCTTACTTTCTGGACGTATCGGACGCATTGAATTATTAAAAGATCTTCCCTTACCTACATAAGCTATCATTTCTCTAGCTGGTAATTGTAATTGTCCTGTTGTCGTTTCTGGTTGTTCCTCCTCCTCCGAGGATTCAGTCTTATCTGCATCTAGTTCTCTTTCAGGCTGTTCTCTTTCACGTATTTGTTCTACTGTTTTTCGGATCCTTCGGTACATATTTTTATACTATTCTGTTTATCATGTTTTCCGTCTGCTATATTCTGACCCCATTTGTTAAGTGCTTTCATTTCTTCCGGGTCTGCACTAGGCCTATCTCTGTTTCTTATCAGGCAGTTTATGAAGAAGCGTAACAACAGTTTTTGCGTGTCCACTTTCTGGTATGCCATGGCCTCGTCAATACTTTTGGGACCTTGCCCTGTTTGGACAAAGTGATATATTTTGTCTAGATGATCAATCAATCCTGGTAGTATCATTAAATAGTTCGCAACTCGTCGTAGACGTACTGATGATAGCATCATTCTGTCGTCTTTACCGGGTACTGGATCATATCTACAGTCTGTAAGAGGCTCTTTAAGTATGTCGTAATTCGCTGTTTGAGGTGTACGTTGGTGTGCTAAATCCCTATAAGTCAATCGATGTGTTGGTGGTTGCGTATGAAAACCTCCTGTCGCACCTCCTGAGGTGCCAGGTCCAAAAGGATTTGTTGGGTGTAAGGTAGGGAGAATAGGTGCAGGAAGGAGTGGAGGAACAGGCGGAAGGTTTGGAACGGGAGGAGTAGTATGTTGCTGCAGAGGTGGGGGCAGATTATCTCGGGGTCGAGCGCCGTTAGCAGGTGGTGTGCGTGGCGGCGGAACATTAACATATTCGGGGGCTGCATCGTCTAAATAGGAAGAAAGGAAAATGTCCTTTGCGGTCTTGTGGTGCAATTTAGTCGGAAACAATGGAGGTGGCAGATCTTTTGGTACTTCCAGGGTGGCCTTAGGTAAACCCTCGGCCAGAAGAGGATACATACCATTCATAAGAGTGTTTCGTTGTCTGTCTATTTGTTCTGTTTTTACTCGGATACCTTCCTCAACTAATACGTTTTCTCGGGCTTTGTCTGAATCCTCCCTACTTTTCTCTTCTTTTCTGAGCGCTTTCTCTGTGCGTCTATGCGATTCTTTACGCCATAATTCAATGGCATCTTTCTGTGACTGTCTGGCTTTCTTTTTCCATAATGCTTCTTCTACTCTCATGATGCGATCTGCATCCCATGTCCCAGCAGCGGGCCATCTCTGATTCTCTGCTAAATCCTTGGTGTAGTCCACCCACAAATCGAGATACAATACGGCATCTAGGCCATGTTTATGGTACATAAAGTACCCTGGAGTGTCCCTAGGTGGAATGGGAACGGCTTCCTCGAGTATCCCTTTTCTAGTTTTTATCTGTCTTAATTTTGAGAAAAACGGCATCTTAAACCTTGCTACTTGATTCTGACTCGGACTTGAACACAATTTATACAATAAACACAGTAATGAAGATCGAACAATCACTCATACCACGACATTTAAAACATATTAAGATATTTTAAAACGAACAACGATAATTAGAATAAAACTAGCTAACTGCATAATACTGGATGTACTGCTAAACAGTACAGATACACCGCTAGAACAGTGCAGACCGGGTCTGTGTACCCAAACCCGTCTTGACCGGCACAAATTAATGCGCACGTCTAAATGCGTCCCCGGCAACGGTACTCACCGGGAAGCACGGAACGGAACGGAAGGCCTCGGAAACTCTGGACTGGACTGGACCGGACTCGACTCGACTCGTGACGTAGGTACTTCGGAACTTCGGAACCTGGTGGGCCTCTGTATACCTCGGATCTTGCTCTCTCAGCTAGGCTCTGGTCGGGATCCTCCGCACTCCTCACCGCCTCGTCTGGGTGTTGATCGCAGCCTCAGTCACCTCCGTTGGCCTGAGGGAGGTACAGGAAATCCTGCGGGTACGCGTAGTTGTCCGTCCGGCTGTGGCAGGAGACCGGGTCTGCAATGCACCTCCGGCGCGTGGGGTGGGGGAGGAGTCCCTGTTCGGGCGCCAATTATGTGGTAAATTTTAATTACCTGTACTTAATTTATGCGGTAAAGTTCAATAAGGAATAACTCAGAATAAATAAGAGGCAGAATCCGTGATATTTGAGGTTTTAAAAGGGATTTTATTCCTTACAAAGGAATTGGTTCGAACCAGGCAATCGGGTTCCGTCACCACGAAGGTTCGGGAAGGGATCGAGCATACTTTATTGACAGGTTATCATATATATAGTCAATGCATTACAGTAAAGGCAGATGCAGAAGGCGTAACAGTTGAGAGGAGAGATAAGAATACACATACGTAATGAAAAAGGCGTTGTAATAGGCGTGCATAAGGGCGTGTACTAGAAACGTCATTATGAGGATGTCACAGGTGGGTGGATCCATAAGAGAATCCTGCAATGTCAGCAGAAATACATGGCAGAGATGCGCGTGCAGCAGCATGACGTGTGATTGACGTGTAACTGGAGGGTGAAGGGGACTTGACATTTAGCCCCACATGAGGAGACAGAAGTCTGGGATGTCAGAACAACCTAATCCCAAATCGTATCTAATATCTTGTGTTTAAGGAACTGTATTATCTGGAAGGAAAGGTCTCTCGGGCAGAGGCTATCCTATACTGACTGCTAGTGCGTGTATAAGCGTCTACGTGTCTATATGAGATGCGAAGGGGCATGGGCCTACCATGGTAACAGGAGCTATGAATTACTTGCACGGAGACAGTAAGGCCGGGCCCTTTGCTCTGCAGCTGGAGGGATGTTTACCTAAACTACTAGACAGGAATGTATTTTTCGAGGAGCGGAGCAGATAACTTGAAGGCAATATTCAGCCTTGGCAGGCAACAGGCCGAGCCGGGCACCGTTAGCCGCGCAGGGAGTAAGACAAAGGTCATGGATACAGATGCAGGTCCAGGCTGGAGCATTCAGAGGCAGAAGGCAGGAAAAGGCTCGATGGCAGAATTCAGGCCTAACTTGCCATAGCTGAAAAACGTGAAAGGTGCACCATATAAAGACGGTGGCAAGGCATACTTAGGAACGGAATATTCGACCCATTCATGGTGGATCTGAAAGAGGACATGTTAACGTTGGACACAAATGTATTTGCGTCTTCATAGCTGGAAGTGGAGGGAACATACATGTACTTGTAGCACGTACATGGAGCCGTTGGGGTCTAAGATAGGGGACACAATTGATCATAAAAATTCATATTTCCTCACCGGGCTGAAGATTTCACAGCCCAGAGGGCGTGACCTCATCCGCCGTGCAAAGTCCTTTAAAAGCCTCCCCCTCATGGTGAGGAGGAATATCACTAATACCCTTATACCTGGAAGCTTCAGTTGTAAGCCCTAAAGTGCTCAAGTCTGAATATCTATAATGACACCTCGTCACAGAGTGGGTGGGGTCAGCAACTTTCACTGACCTCATCCCACTCTGTGAGGGGTTTGGGAAAGTCATTTTATCATTGGCTGACCCATGACAAGGACACCCAATGAGTGGAGAAGGCAGGGTCATTCTGTTTCTCTTCCATCTCTGAAACAGCCAGCTCCTTATGGTGCCTTCTGCTTCCCCTCCCGCCACCTTCTTGGCTTGCAGCCACTCAGTAAGTACGTTTCTAACTGTTTTGGTGCATGTGTGCATGCATGTATGAACAGTGGCGTAACACAGGCCCCCACAGCCCCAGCAGTACGGGGGGCTCCCAAGCTCCAGGGGACCCCCTCAGCACAATGCTCTGGCTGTAGTGCTCCTGATCGAGTTCTGAGGGCGGGCCCTCCACGTACTTTGCAGGGGGCCTCCCCTCAAGTTTAGTTACACCAGTGTGTATGAATGCATGTGTATTGTCAGCATGCGTGCAATGAATGGGTGTGTGTATAGTGTGTGAATAGTGAGTTTTTGTGTGCGTGCTTGTGAATGGGTGAGTGAGTGAGTGTGCATATGGATGAATGTGACTATATATGTGTGTGTGTGTGTGTGTGTGTCCACTCCACCACCACCTCACATTGCGGACCGTCACTGGTAAGGACACATTATGGAAGAGTGCTAGGGGCATGGTTCAATGTAAGCCTGATCTTTAAATTTCTCTTTCTACAAATAAAAATATTTTCTGTAAAGAACTCTATTGCGCCCTCGAGTTAAGCCCCTCACTAGAGTAAATACGTAAAACTAAGAACACCACACTGCAGCATATTCGACTTCCACGTAGGTGCCGCTTTATAATCGTGTTTTCTTTTAGAACAGTGGTAAAGTACATGCATAGTCTTTGCATAAATACTGTATGAGTTTCTATTGTAATTGCACGTTACACGTGTGTGTCCATGTTGCTGCATTCGGCCGGGTACAATATTCACGATTCAGTACAAATAAAGTGATTTATAAGCTGCCACTAGACTGACGCTCTTGTTAGTATTTAAAACAACCTAAATCCGTCAGAAAGGAGCAGATGACTGGGAATCAGGAAACTGAGGAGTTTCCTGTGCTCATCTAAACAGGACAGAATTGTAAGCAGATGCCTGTGCTCTCTTAAACTCCCGCGCCCGCTGGACCAGGCACCATACTCACTGGAAGGCACCTCGAGGAATCCGTGGCACGCGCCACAGTGGGACAGCACAGTTTACGGAACATTGATGCTGCAGTGCGGAAAATACAACACGTGTTTGCAAGATGTGTATATTTATTCCAGCTTCTCAAGAACATGTTGTTGATGCTCAAAAAGCCCCACAACTTCAATGGCTGCAACACCAGCAGTTTTAGCGATCAATTTGTGTGAAAGGGAAGTAGGCGTTGACGGATAATGCGTTTAGCATTTATGCACCACTCTACCCTAACCACTACATGAAACAGACGGCAATATTCGGGAGTTGTTGGAGCTAAACAAGAGTTAAAGGTGTGGCAACAAATTCTACAGCTGCTCGTCTAAACAGGACAGCCTAGTCACCCTTTTCGACGTTGTGGTGGTGATAGGGGCTCCGCCTTATTTACAAGGCAGCAGTAAGACACTTAACGTGGCTAAACACTGCCTTGTAAATAGGACCCCCTTTCACGCAATGTTTTTTACGCTGCCCCCTATGTACAAGGGTGGCGTACATAGGAGGCAGTGCCAAAATTAAGCCCAGGTAAAACCTAGTCTTAAATTGGCAACATGAGGAGAAATGCTTCTCCTCGTTTTTGCTTTTTCCATGTGTGTTGCCTTGTGCAGCACACATGGAGAAAGCAAAATGCCATGGATTAGTTATGTACAGGAAGGTCCCCCTTCCTGTCCATAAACAATCTAAAGGAAAAAATGACATTTTATCACTTAAGTGACAAAATTGCATTATAGGATTGTTTATGTGCAGGAAAGGACACCACATACACAATCCTCCCTTGCACGCAGACACCCTTGCACTATGATGCGCCACTTTTACGCCGCCGTTGCGTCACTTTTGTGAAGTAGCGGCGGCGTAAACCCTGCGCCATGTTGCGCCCCATTTACAACGTGACGCATCTAGGGAGATGCGTCACGTTGTAAAGCTTGCGCCACATGTGGGCGTACCTGCACGGGGGGGGCGCAGGAACGCCTCCGAAAAGTGGCTGAGTGAAATCTACAAGATTTCACTTAGTCACTTTTCCGGCCATGCTGCGTCAAAACCCTGCGCCTGCTTGAAGCAGGCGAAAGGATTGACGCAGCATTGTAACGATAGGGCACCCCCGAGCCTAGCTGGAGCTGCATCGCGCTTGCGACGCAACTCCAGCAATGCGCCAACCTTCCGCCATCAGATGCGTCACGCATCTGTTTATCCTTACGCCAGGATGCGCTGCATTGTAAATGCGGCGCATCTATTGTGGCGCAAGGGTAAACTTTTGTGACGCATCTTCCCTGGCGCATCCATGCTGATTTGCAGGGATGCGCCAGGGAACATAAATCTGCCCCTTAGTCCCTAAAAATGCAGAAAAAGTATGTGTATCTCAAAACGAATGCTTAATTTGTGCGATGCAGATATATAACAAAAAACAAGGATGTTAGAGAATGTGTAAAAATGAGAAATTGTCACGCATAGATCTTCTTAGACGTTTCTTGATGCCTTTAATTTCAAAGATAAGGCCGGCTGCCTCCTACTTACACTTCTGAGTCTAGATTGGTAACCGGATGAGGAGTACAAATGGTGGCAGACTGAGGAAAATTTCACTTCTTAGAAAACAAAAAACCATGATAAAAAAACTTCCAAAAATACAGGAAGAGAAAGAGAGCAGCGGTCAGAATCTTTGTAGCAGGAGCTGGAAGAAAACGGTCCTTGTAGCAGATTCTGGAAAACAACGGTCAGCATTCTGCAGTGGACAGCTATTTCACAGCCCAGTTGTGATGCACCAGGTAGACTGACCACCTCTCTCTTATTTTGTATGATGGAGATGAGCTGGAACAGAAAACACAGAAAGAACAGAAAGTAATGTGTCACTAAAATAGGATGGGAAGGTCACAAGAGAAACACATGATCAATTAACTAAAGTACCAAGGAAATATCTGATCTGGCACATAAAAGGAAAGGATCTTGATTTTCTGCAAAATCTAAACTAAACTTCAGTGTTGTCTAACCAAAAATGAGTGTGAGAAAATGCCCCTCATTCGGTGGTCCTCCTCTTTTTTTGCTGAATTCCATTGCTGTTTTCCAGTGCCCAGTGTATGTGCTGTGACCACTAAAACATAGAAATTGGCTAAACCCTGATTGGCATCTTTACCTTTCCTAGAAGGCCATAGCATACAAAGTAGAAACTTCATCCATGGCATGGAAAGATAAATGTCACCTGTTGGACTACAGTATTTACGGTGATATCCTCTAGTGTGATAAAGAAAACATGGCTTCATGCCTACCATTGTAGCCCAACTGCTGCAGTTTAAACTTGTAGTGAAACCTGTTGAAATATTCCTCTTTTGCTTGTTTAAAACTTCCTTTTTAAATATTAGTAATTCATCCTGATGTAGAACTTGTACCCCACAAGGTAGGGTGCATGGTATTTAAAAGTGGGGCACGTAGAAAATTACTGTTGATATGTCCCTGCAGTGACAAGATCCTAAAAGCTATTTTTCCTGTGGTGCCTGGCTGTCCTATGTAGAAAGTCAGAGTACAGCTTGAAATACTAATACTGTATTTTGGGAATAGGACCTGCTAGAAAATAATTAACAACTATTTTTAACAAGCATTTGCAGTTCAATCGGTCTCGCCTTTGGGACCTTATATGTATTTATCTATGCAGCACATTAGCCTGGGTGCTGAAAAATCGACTGTTCTTTAACATGGAGGGAAAGTAAGCACTAAACAGCGTGACATGCCAGGTATGGGAACATATGGAGAGACATATTGCCTTTCAGCAGGAAATGGTATAGTCCAAAGCTCTGTTTTTAATATAAATTCAGGGCCTTTGGTAGTCATATCACTGAAAATGCAAGAATTAAAAAAAATATTATTTTCCATTGGTGCTTGTGGAAGACTATTGACTGTAGTTTAGAGAATGATAACGTGATTCTGGTACTTTACTGACCTCTGCTGGTCGTTTTTTATCAAGAAAGTTAAATAGAGGCAGTAGCCAGAAGAATGAAAAAAAGGGAATTCCCTCAGCATAGCGCAATTTTGGTATTTTACTGACCTCTAATGGTCGTTTTCTATCAAGACAGTTAAATAGAGGCAGTTGAACAAGCAAAAACCAATTCTGGTATTTTACTGACCTCTACTGGTCATTTTCTATCAAGACAGTTAAATAGAGGCAGTTGAACAGAAAAAAAGTTCCTAAGCGGAAGCAGACAAGTCCTAGGGCTGATCTCCAGAGCCCACAAAGTACATACACATATAAGTATATACTAAAGTATATAAAGAGATCTCGAATGCGCTACCTAAAAATGATTAAAAAAATGCATCCCCTTTTGTGTTTCCCCTATCTGGTTGACGAGGGGCCCTGCTTTTGTTCTGTCTGTGACATTGTTGTGGGTACTGTGCCGGCTACAAACCAAATTTGAGTGTTTAGGATTTACATTGTACACTGCCCACTCACCCCCCCAGTCTCTGACTACATTGAATTTGGTTGAGAGTTGGTACTATTTCTATAGGTAATTGGAGCCCCAGGGAATATCCACAAGCTGATAAGCCCTGTACCAGTATTGTCGCTCGGTGCTGCAAGGTAGGATGAACCACCTTTTCCCCTATGGTGTGGCCTAGGCCAACAGAACAATAACAAAAACATGGTCCCCAGCACACTCTAGAATTATAGTTCACCTGCATGTAAAAACCCAAGTACACAATACATCAATCTTCTTTAGTTTCTCTTTTCTTTCTTTTTTTTTTTTTTTGTTCTGATGAATACTTAGCCAACACGTGTTATGTCGTCTGGTGGGCACACTATCCTGCAACTTTTTTAAGGCTCAATCTTTTACTTGTGACACTTCTCTTTTGGTGATAATTCTATCCCAAATGATACTGAAATGCAAATAGCGTCCATGTATTGTAAGCTAATCCTCAATAAGCTGGGGACTGTGTTTTTGTTACATAGACTTTGGGTTATAAGAATTTGGCTATCTTGAATTTGCCCTCTCATATTGCATTATTTTTATTTTTTTATTTTTTTGTCCTCATCACGCAAAGTTTTGAAAAATAGAGTGTTTGTGGCAAATGTATCCACTTAAGGAGAAGTTATCTTCTTTGGCTCTATGTTCCATGGCCCTTACCCAACGCTTGGATCATTCCATATACTGCAAAGGGGTATCCTAAACAGCCCATTAAAACTCTCCAACGCAGCTTGCCCACTCTTTCCAAAGGTGAACTCTCTGTAACCAATACTCAAAATTATTAATGCGCTTAATCATTGGACTTCAGATGGTCGCCAGGATCTCAAGCTACTACGATTTCCCTACCAAGTAGTATTTCCAATCATTCCAAAAATCCAATCTTTTACTATGCAGTCCAGCTCTATCCAATAAATGTATTCTGAGTACTGAATTCAACCACTCTCCTACGTTAGGGGGAAAGTGATTGACCCATTTTATGCAAATCTCACATCTGGTGGCTAATATCAACAAAAATAACAAATTCCTCTGTTTTTTAATGAGACTGGACCTCCCATTATCATCCAAAATTACCCCAAACAGTATCAATTGAGCGCTTACCTGAATTTCTTGATGAAGAACATCTGAGAGAATCTTACCCACATCTTCCCAGTAGGATTGAAGGTGCGTACACAGCCAGAACATATGTATGTCATCAGCTTGCTCCTCGCCACATTTGGGGCAGCACCTGGCTCTCCCTTTGTTCATTTTCGACAACCTCTTGGGCGTCCAATATGCTCTGTGCAGAGTAAATAGAAAGTTCTTCTTCAAAGGTGCGGATTTGATAATATCCCCAAATGCAGCCGTAGATACTTGCCATAATGCTGATACATCCAGCGACGGCAGCGCCTTCCCCCAGATCTCATTAGGTAATGAATATTCCTCATGTCCTTCATCAATAAGTGCCCAATACCAGAAGGCTACTTCTTTCTTCTCGAATCTCGCTTGGAGTATTGCCTCCAGCTCTGTATTTCCTATCCCGTCTTTTTTTAACGATTTGGTCCAGCTCATTAGCTGATAGTACTTAAATTTAGATAAAACCCCATTCGTTAATTCTACCAGTCGGTCCCAATCAACAATGTTAAATCCAAATAATAGTTGTCCCCATTCCAGCACTCCACTTTCTCTCAACAGGACCGATAAGGCATCCTTTAAACATTCAGGCGTGCCAGACGAGTCCCAAATAGGGGCATAGTAACTATAATAAGGGATCTTCCACAAATGCCTTATCTGGGCCCACAATCTAATAGCTGCTCCCAAAAGTTTTTGTTTAATTTTCTTAAAGTATTTCATATGACCAAACTTGTATAGAAAATGGTCACCCTCCCGACCTATCATTGCTTGCATAAAAGTTGGGAGAGAGCTATATTTTTTTTATTTCTCTGATATCTTAAAATGGAATGCCCTATAGTACTGGAACAAGTCCGGGCAGGCTATCCCTCCATGTTCCTGTTTCCTTCTTAGCTTCTTCCAAGAGATTCTAGCTCCCTTTGAAGCCCAAATTAAAGAGGAAATTTCACCCTGCATTTTATTAAACCAATCTTTTTTTAACTCCAATGGTATCAAATTAAACAGAAAAGTAAATTTAGGCAATATCATCTTTTTGACCAGGTTAGAGTGACCTATGAATGAGAGAGGGAGGCCTTTCCATGCATTAAGCAGTTTTTTGGATTCTGATTGGATTTTATTGAGGTTTATTTGAGCGATCTTCTTAACCTCACCCACAATTAATATTCCTAGATATCGTATTTGATGTTTTACCAAGAGGTCATTGCTTTGTGTATTCCAACACATCATCCCAGTATTTTGTTGATTAATTTGGTAGCCTGATAGATTTCCAAACTGCTGCAGTGTTACTGTTATTTCAGGAAGGGAGCCCATAAGGTCATTAGTAAATATCATTAGGTCATCAGCATAAAGTGCGACTTTCTTTTCCCAGTTCCTACTTCTAAAAGGGTATATAGAGGGGTTGGATCTTAAAGCACAGGCCAGGGGCTCTATATATAGATTAAACAATATAGGAGATAATGGACACACCTGTCTGGGTCCTCTTCCTATATGGAATTTCTCTGTCAAGGACCCATTAATCAACACACATGACGTTGGAGAACAATATAAAGCTGTTACTGCTCTAGTGAAATTACTACCCAGTTTATAAGTCTCCAGAGCGTTGTGTAGAAAACTCCAATTAACCCTATCGAAAGCCTTAGCGGCATCAATGGTAAAGACAGATGGGGGAGTTTTTCCTCATCTGCCAGATCTATTGCTGCTATTAATTTGTGTGTAAGTTCCTGGATCTGTCTACCCTTTATGAAGCCTTTCTGATCTATATGAATTAATTTTCCTGCCCATTTTCCCAATCTCCTTGCTAATAATTGTGTGAAGATTTTATAGTCGCAATTTAGCATAGAGATTGGTCTGTAGGATTCACAATATTTAGGATCTTTCCCTGCTTTTAATAAAATGCATAAAGTGGCGTCACTCCAAGATTTAGGAGGCAGTTGTCCTTTTATAAATATATTGTTAAATAGATTGGTGAGTTCAGGAACGAGTTCTTCTCTCAGGACCTTATACATCTCATTGGGCAAGGCGTCTGGCCCAGCGGCCTTAGCTTTCTTTAAGGATTTAATTACCTCATTGACTTCAGATTCAGTGAATTCAGAGTTAATTTCTTTCCTTTGCTCTTTTGACAGGGTTTGTTTAACCCACTGATTGAGATATTCTTGAATTCGAGCCTCACAATTATTCATATCATCTTTATATAAATCTCAGAAGAAATCGAGAAAAGCCTTTTCAATATCTGCTTCCTCCATAAGAGGATGACTCGTGCCCACCTCTTGGGTGCTTGAAATCTTATTCCTATTTAGGTCCGTTTTTGTTTTCCAAGCCAAGAGCTTGCCGCGCCCCTCGCCGTATTGATAATGAGCAAGTTTACTAACCTCCCATTTCTTCTTGATTCGAGTATCTACTTTTTTTCCTTGATGAATTCCCTCCTGAAGATTTCCACCTTTGCAGCCGAGGTTTCTCTACTAATGTTCTTTTCCAATCTCTGAATTTCACTCTCTATACTTTCCAGCTCAGCCTTATTCCGTTTATTATATGGGCTGCTATACTAATCAACTTCCCCCTAAGAACCACCTTGAAGGCCTCCCATCTATTCTGACTAGAGGTCTGACCCCGATTTAGGTGGAAATAAGATGCTGTTTCTTCTCTAAGAACCTCAATTATTTTAACATCAAGGAGTAGGGCCTTATCTAAAGTCCACCTTGAAGGATTGTAGTGATTATATAATTCAAACTCCAATAAAACTGCAGAACGATCAGATAAATGTTCAGGTAGGTGGATGACCTCTTTTACTTTCCCAGATAATGATTTATCAATTAAAAAATAATCTATTCTGGAGGAGTGTCCCAAGTTTTTATTCTTAAAGGTAAATAAATGATTTTTATTACCCTTACTTCTCCATATGTCTGTTAATCCTAGATCTTCGAGATACATTTTAAGCCATCTCCTCATTTTGGACAAGGTCGATCATTTTTTGGGAGGACTCCTATCTAGTTCGGAATCCAATAGTAAATTAAAGTCTCCGCCAATAATAATGGGTCCAGAGGCATCCAAAAGTTGCGCATAGAGAGCCTGCAAGGCTGAAGGATCATCAACATTAGGCCCATAGTACCCTGCTATAACTAAGGATCTACCACTTAAATGGATATTTCCAACAACTCATCTCCCTTTTATATCAGATTTGTAGGAATCTAGAATAGCTTTAGCTGATTTTTTGAAGATAATAATTACCCCCTTAACACAGCAAGTTTGCTCAGTACAAATATAAAAATTAACCCTGGGCGTAGTTCGCGAAGTAGCACTTCGCGAAGCTACGCAAAGTGCAGTTCGCACTACGCGAGCTACGCGTAGCACTTCGCGAACTGCGTAGTACCTTGTTCGCACTGTGCCAGATGTCGTTTTCAATGATTGCACAGTGCGGACAAGCAACCGGCACAGTGCAATCATTGAAAATGGCATCTTGCACAGTGCGAGCTGTAGTTTTCTGCTGCTCGAGTCGATTTTTACTCGAGCAGCAGCTTTCTCAACGCGAACTGGTAGTTTCTCATCGCGAGCGGTCGTGAGCATACGCGACCACTCGCAATGAGAAACCTGACCTCCTTGCGTTGGGAATCTCGCCGGGAGGTTTATTTTCCATGCTCGCGATCGCCAACTTGATGTTGCTGATCGCGAACAAGGAAAAAGTCTCGCCGGGATGTCATTTTGCTTGCTCGCGGTCGCCAACTTGACGTTGAGGACCGCGAGCAAGCAAAAAATGACCGCAGCACTACGCAACACAACGCTACGCGTGTTCGCACTGTGCTACGTGCAATTCGCGTAGTGCGAAGTAGCGCGAACTTCGCAAACTACGCGAGCGTAGCGTAGTGCTTTGCCCAGGCTTAATAAAAATCCACCCAACCTTGGGTTTTCATTATAACTTTCCATTCGGATTTTAGGAGGTGGGTTTCTTGAAGGATTATTATATCCCAATCCTTACATTTAAGATAGTCAAGAATCCTTTGCCTTCTTGCTCTGACTCTCAGGCCGTTCACGTTCCATGTAAGGACTTTAGTTCTCATAATTTAAGATGGTAAGATCAATTTTCCTTTTAACTTGGGGATTCGGACGATTTTTTATTTGTTTTTTTCCCCCATAATGCTCCCACACCATAAGTGCAATATTTGAACGAAAACCCATGACCCCCCCTCCCAGTTCTTACCCCTCCCACAGAGAACCCTCCCTTTATTCATTGGCAGGTCTGTCCTGCCTATTTGAGGTCCCTGCTCTACGGGCAATTTCAGACTTTGTGTGCCTTTATCGTGCTTATCAACGCCTCCACCTCTTGGGGTTCCTTAAAATTATACATGTGGCTATCCCACATAATTCTCAGGAGTGCCGGAAATTTCATTTGTACATTTGCTCCCAGAGATTTTAATTCCTGCATGTACTGGCCTAGGTGCCATTGGTGATCCTGTGTCGTCTTAGATATATCCGATCTTACTCGGAATGACCAGTCTCCCTTTTTATGGGAGCCCGCAATTATTACCTCTTTTAAGACCCTCTCCTTTAGTGGATAGGTCTTAAAATTAACCAAAATCTTCCTAGGATTCAGCCTATTTTTGTTCTTGACAAAAGGATCTCTATGGACCCTTTGTATATCCTCCGAGAGGGCATCAGTTTCAATCCAAGGAAAAAATTCCTTCAGAAGATGTATTACAAATGCTTTTGTGTCCCCAGCCTCCTGACCCTGTGGAATACTAAAAAAGTTTCAGGTTATTTGGTCTAGCCTGATTTTCTAGGGACTCGATTTTCCCTCTTAAATCCCTCTCACTTGCTTGCAGACTCCCCGTTGCTTTTTCATTAGTAGTGAGGCGTTTATCTAGCTCTTCCAAAGTAGACTCCAGAGTGGTAACCCTTTCCATTATTGTATTTATCTTGGTCTCCAGTGCCTCACAGACCCCTTGAATTCTAAGCTGTTTTTTTTCGGAGATGGCAAAGCTCGATCTCATCTTCGTAATCAGGATTTCCATTAGATGGTCAGACGTTTTAACCCCTTCTTTTATTTTCGTAGTCATACCCTTTTCTGCTATAGCCCCTGATAGGGTACATAAACCATTTTCCAATTCCTCAATTTCTCCATCCTTCTCTGAGATTACCAGTTCTTTAAAACGATTGGGACTATGAGGAATACCTGCCGTTAGATTTCTTCTCTGCCATTTCAGTTTGGGGTAAGCTTCCCTTTGTGTAAATAATATTACCCTCGTCCTCTGAAGTCACCTTTTTGGGAAGAGTATGTTTTACCTTAAAATATATACGAAGAGAGGGGGTAATTTTAACTTTTTTTGTTGCGGCTTTTGGCCGTATGGGGACAATGTTAGACTCCAGGGTTTGTAATGGAGGCAATATTTTAACTTTTTCTTCAATTTTTTTCTTATCCCCTTGAAATGTTTCAGTGTTTAAAGAATTTCCTAAAAAGTTCCTGCTTCTTAGGCAATATCTTGTCCCCCTCTTAAGTGGCTCAGTGACTGTAATATTACTAGCTATATTTCTAAGCTCCCACAAATCCTTACTTGGTGCCAATTCCTGAGTTTTTTTTGCAGTACACACAGCTTTTGCCTCCAATCTCTTACTTACTTGGGTGTCCAGATGCTTCCTCCATGTTCTTCCCAAGGTATTATTCTGTCTTTTTTTTAAGGAGGTATTAGCCCTACTGCCTCCCATTTGTCCTCCAGTGCCTGCAGTGCTTGCCAGCTCACACTCCTCAACAATCCCCTTGCTGCTGCTTGGGCTGAGAGTAACCTTTGCCCTAAAGGAAACTCTTGCTGCTGCTTCCCTGTTTTGCCGGAGTACCGCCCCCGCCTTTGCCCAAACCGAGTCTGCGAACCTCGCAGACCTCACAAGCTTAGCGGGGCTCAGGGGGCTTACTGCAGGGCTCACAGCAGTGCCCTGTTCCAACGACGATCGTCCGACCACACCCGCGGGGAGCCGGGACATCAAGGATGCCAAAACCACGATCGGCGACACTAAAGGCACCAGAGTTCCACACACCCCGCACCGCACCTCGAGAAGCAGAGGAATGATTCAACCGCCAAAGCGGCGCAACGGTACAATGGCTCTCCAGGCTCTCCAGGCTCTCCAGGCTCCGGAACTGACAACAGACCCCTTAGAGGTAAATTTTACAAATATTACTTAGGCATTTTGTAAGTTATATTGAGTGCCTGCCCATCTGTGCAGGCAGCTTCCGACCGGCGTTCCTATCCGGCCGCCATGTTCTCCTCCACCTCTCATATTGCATTTCTGTGGCTGTTTGCAGTACAGCAAACAGGAACTACTCTAAATGTATTTAGGTCAGGGTCTGAACATTTTTATTTCTTTGGTCAAAGAGAAACTAAGGGTGTCTTAGAGTCTTCCCACCCACAGTCTGATGAAACCTAAAAACCCAGCATTCCTCAGATCACTGCTGTACTTGCAAAAGAATATCAGATGGACTGAACCTGCTGCACTTGGTATCTGGGGTCTGGTAGGACCTGAGGAGGTTGGACCCCCTTCCACTTGAACTCCATGTGCTAAAAGATCTCCAGGGAAAATAAGGCTGGTCCCTTGTGTGGCTCCAGGAGCAGAAAAAAGTTAAAGATGACTTCCTGTGAAGAATCATAGTTTCAACTCAATCTGGACTGGACTTTGCCTTTACCCTCTGTCTTTTACCCTGAAAGTCTCGAAGTGCCCCCCGATGTCATGAGGTCCTTTGTAGAGTACACCTGAGGTTGTTTGGGTAGACTGTGAAAAGTATCTGACTGGCAGTCCATAGCGTTGGATTAAATGTCACATTTGTCCGTCATAAAGCACAGTTTTTCCTCAGCAAATGACAAAGTATCTTTTTAGATTGAGATGTAGAAACATTTTCAAACTTAATTACCCCCAAGCCCTAGTGTGGCTAATCTACTTGGTTTAGTCAGCCCGCGCTCCACCACTTTTGGCCACAAATTACACTTAGATCCCAGTCGACTCTCATCATTGATTACAATTTGCGTGTTGTGCTTTTTGTCACTCTAGTCAATTAAAACTTTTACAAAATTCATTTCTCTGGTGCCCCTTATTGGATTTTACTTTTACCATATCATTATACCTATTTGTTTTTATATTTTTATAGATAGGAGTGGGATTTTTATTGTGTTATGTTTTTGACTAGTTCATTGTTTTGGTACCTCTAAATGCTATGCACATTTTCTCCAAGTTAAGCCTGTCTGCTCTGTGCCTTAGCTACCAATGTTCTTTGGTGAGTTATCAGTGGGGCAAGCTGGGTCTGAAGCGAAGTTCTATTATGGTGGGTTGCTGAAGCATGGGGTCTCGGTGCAGTCATCGATCAAAGCGGGAATGTTCAGAGAGGGTGAAGTCCTGAGTCTGTGACTAGGAAAGCTTTGACACTGATCAACTTTGGGTCAACGTCAGTTTTGGTGAAGCCTTCTCTGTTGGGACATAGAAATGTTTGTGGAAATCGGATCTCCTTCAGCGGGGTAAACAAGCAAGCTGAGAAAAACCAACGATCCAACCTCAATGGCTGCCGCTTCGACAATGGTCCAGTTCTCTGTCTGTTATCCAAGCAGAATGGTGGCAAAAAGTTTTTAAATCACACTTCTTGCAATTTGCAGACAAGAGGAGTACACTCTAACACCTGCCAAGTGTCCAGGATCTGGGGGGCATCACGTGAGGGATAGAATTCACTCTAGCAAACGTCAGCAGCTGGGTCCAGGGCAGATCTAGTTGGAACTGATTAGCTGGACTGTTGCAGGGAGAGAGTCCTATTGTGCTCTTGTAGCTCAAACAAGAGGTCAGCCAACTAACCCTCTGAGTCACATCTCGATTGCTGAGCTCAAGGAGAGCAGGGACAGTCTTTGTTCAGGTTCTATAGACAGCATGCAATTCTTCTTCTGATCCTTCACAGGTCCAGGAGTGTTCTGATGGGTCCACTTGTATGCCAAGTGCCAGCCTGTGGGTGTATAGCAGGCCTTTTCCCACCTCCTCAAACCAGTTTTGGGCAGTTCCCCCACTGGTTTTGGTTGCAGCCTAATAAGGGAGAAAAAATGGGAGGCAGGTCTAGGTGTGAGCTTCATCTGCAAGTGACAAGTTAGGCTTCAGTTGAAGCTCAGGAAGAGGCTGGACACAGATCTTCAAGCCATCCTGTCAAGGGAGGAGTCCCCCTTACCACTCCCAGAGCCCTTTGTTCCCTGTCTGGGAGCAATACAATCTCACCATAGGCAAGCGATTGGGGTTCAGGTGACAGCTTGACACTGGCGTGAAAGCTGTTTGGTTTTAGCCACAAAAATGACAACTTTTTAAAGTGCAGTTTCCAAAGTAGTAATACCAAATGTGACTTGACCATTAAGTTGGATTTTAAATAGCTATTAAACTGAGTCCTTGAACCATTTTAATAGCTACTCCCTAATTGAATATGCTACCTATTGAAGGTAATAGTGTAAACCAGTGTTAAGCTATGGGAGAGTCAGCCCTTCCACAGGAAAAACTACTTTGTAGGGTTTTCTCTGCCAGAGCATGCAAAACATAACTTATAGATGTTCTACTTTTTAAATGCCATGCGCCCTGCCCTATGGGCATTTTGGGCTTTCTTTACTCAAAAGTATCAATAAAGGAAGGTTTAGATCTGGAAAAAAGGTTTGCTCTGCCAGGTAGAAATGGCAGTATTAACTCTGCACACTCAGGCTGAAATGACATGGAGACATGTTTTACAGTGGTACTTTAGTGGTTGGCATGATGTGTGCCGTAGCCAACTAGCAGCATTTCATTTACGGGCACTGGGTAGATAGAGTACCATATGCTAGAATGATACGTTAATTAACTGTGCCAATTAGGTATATGCCAATTTTACCATGCTTAAAAGGGAGGTGCAAAATCACTTTACCATAGGTTATTTGGAGTAAAGTGTGCAGAGTACTATGATCAACAAAAACAGGTTGACAAAAATCTGCAGGAATGCTATGTAAAATATGGTAATTGGGCCTTTGTACTGTAAGGACATGTTTAACATTAAACTTTAACATGGCCTACATTTAAATGCCATGAAACCTACATATCATCAGTTAGGCCTATTTAGGGGTGACATTCATATTTAAAAGGAAGGCATAAGCTTGTCAAAATAGGTTATTTTGATAGTTCAAATGTACAGTTTAAACCTGCACAGTCAGGCTTCAGATGGCAGTGACTGTAGTGAATGGCACAATGGGTGCTTCAGTCCACTTGTCACATTTAACTTACTGGCCCTGGGTACAATTTGTACCATATAGTAGAAACTTTTTAGTAAATTAAATATGTCACCAAGGGGTATTGCAATTTAATCATGTTGAAAGGAGGGTACAGACACTTTACCACTGATAATCAGGAGTAAAGTACACATAGTTGTACAGTCAGCAAAAACAGTCAAGGCAAAACCCTGGAAGTACACCACACAAAAGATGGCCATTTCCATCAGAATGTGATTCTAGATGGTAAGAGACCCCATAGAAGAATATGACCCTTCACAGAAAGACTAGAGTTAACTACTTTAAGTTTGTGAGTAGTCCTAACCCTCTTGCAAAACTAAGATTTGCAACAGATAAACAGTCAGGAAGTAGAGAGTGGTGAAAGAAAGAAGCATGAGATGGAAGTAAGACTAGGCAGCCGTGGCATTCATTTACTCTGGATTTGGCAGTGCTGATGGTGGGGAAAATATTTGGGGCCCTGCACTTGTGTTTTTTGTTGTTGTTTTTTTTTGGTTTACAAATAAAAATGTTGCATAGTTTGCTGCATAACCATATCTGCTGATGACTTTATACATCCGTTATTAAGCTTTTTACTTAGTTAGATAAACATTTCTGTGGTTATAACTGTCATGCACTTAGATTCAAACAAAAAAAAAGTCAAGCCTTGCATTGTTATCTGTTTCGATAGTCTTCAATGCCTTTGATCCCTGTTGTTTTCAATGAGGTACTAGATGGCATTTCTGGATAGGTGTGTCTAGCTCCTCCAATCACTTTCAGTGAGAAGTAAGAGAATAGCAATGGATTGGTTAAACAACAATAATACACCAGTTTTATTAGTAAATAACATAAACAGAGGACCCAGGAAGCTTCTTAGATTTTGAAAGGGTTAAGTGATAGATTACAGGGTTGAATCAAGATCAAGTAAGGTTTACTAAGATGGGTAGGAGTTTAGGGTGTGATTAAAAAGTGCTAGTATTCATAGTATATTTGTGTACAGCTCGTCTTCGACAGACAGCTAGGAGGGATAGTAGCATGGTTTTTAGGGCGATGCTCAATTTACTGTGTTAACTCTTTTAGGCTTATCCCTTCTACATTGTTGTGTTCAGTAACGGCTGCTACCGGACAGGCGTGGTGCTGCGGGGGTGGAATGTAACAAAAAAAGGACTTTTTTGTTTAATGGCCGGCCGCCGCCTCTCCTCTGTCCTCATCCTTTTCATTTTTCTGTCCCGGTGAACGGCAGCAGGAAGCACCTGGGCAGACAGCGTTGTGATTGATCTGAGCACCGTGGATCAGTGCTCAGACTGGAACAGGGAGCCTGTGCATGTTCCTGACCAGGCTGTGTAATGCAGCCTGGTAGGAACATGCACCTGCTGTGGCCAACCCTGGCTCACCCCATCACTAACTCCAATAGGGAAAATAAAGTGATAATAACAATACGTTATTATCATTTTTTTTTTCCTTTTGAGTAGTGGGGCGACGCTCCTTTGCTGAATGCAGCATGCATAGAAAGAGGAAAACAATTTGGAGAAATAAAAGTATTTCTCCTCGTTGTGCCTCCTTACACCTTCCCTGGGGAGGTTTAGGATTCTGACACATTCCCAGGTTTACAAAATATTGTAAATCTGGGAATGCGGCAGAATCCATGGTTGTTGCGTGGGAACACCCACAGCAACACCCATGGAACGCCCCTTTCACGCAAAGTTCTGTGTGAAAAGGGGACATATTTACAAGGACCCGAAAAGCCACGCAGGGTGGATTTACGTAGCCTTGTAAATATAGAGCACCACACTGTGCCACTGGTGCGTCAAAAAAAGTGATGCACCGGCTTGTAAAAATGCCCCTTTATTTCTTGGAAATGGTATGGTATATCATAAATTCTTGATTGTCTTCATCCAGGCTCTTTGCTCGGTTGTGGACATTCATTGTTATTTTCCTTTGAAGCAGGAAACAGGTAGTTTTGGGCCTTGGTCCAACACCCACAAACTAATGTGGAAAGGGGAGAGAGATTTCCTATGTGCATAGGGGAATTGCAGGATACTGCCCCCCCAATCTCATTCATCTCACAATTGGGTATCCTACCACCCTCATGACTAAGCCTAGGTTAATTTTAGACTTGTGACTCCAGGAAGCAGATCAATCTCAAAATATTGTTTTTTGGACCCTCAGTCCCTATTGGTGTCATGCTTAATTATCGGGTTTCACCCTGGTAGCTATAAACCAGGGTGGGCTCAACCATATTCCACAGAGCTCTTTGAATAGTATTCTGAACATGGTTTGTAGATTAAAAATATCTAAAGAACACACAAGTTTTGCTTTATTATTGGATGCCTTCGGTATAGTTAAATTCTATGTTGTTCGGGTGTTTATTAGGGGGTGAGGGGGTTACTACTCCTGCACCCTAATTACTTGTTGGCATGTTTCAGCCCCCGTAAATGGCCTATCGGAATTTCCTGGGCTTTCATCAGTACTGTTTCTATCTTGATACCCCATATTAATATTGGGTTCTACTGTCGTCATTGTCAATTCGAAGTATCCTATGTCAAACAATGGACACACATGTAACAGAAATTTATTTCAATGCAGTCCTACTTTCCTGTCTCCTGCTCGGAAGGGCGCTTACTAATGCCTGCTGTCATCCAATCAGGTGTAGTTTAATAAATAGCAGACATACTCTATATGAAAAGGGTAGTTTCATTGGTACAAGTTAGCTACAGAAGGTACACATATGACAGACAGGTATATGTTTATTGTTAGATCTGGGGGTCTCTAGTTGGCAGAGGTATACACCTTAGACCAAATAGGGACCCTTGCTTCTAGTCAGGGTACAAGGACACACACGGTAGATAACCCCTGCTCACCCTCTAGGTAGCTTGGCTCGAGCAGACAGGCTTATCCCCAAGGCAATGTGTAAGGTATTTGCACGTAGACACCACAATGATCCCCCCTTCCGTACACCACAAACTTAGACCACACAGGTGAGGTATATCAAAATTAATATATCTTTATCTAGTTTCCGCAGTTGAAATCAAGGTTTATACAGTATTCGCTTTCTTGGTTGGTCGGGATCGTAAGACGATAGTCTCTAGTCTCTTGTGTGATTCGATACTCACTGAGAATGAATCAGTTTGTAGGCTCTTGATGTTTAGGCAACTACGTTGCTCCGACGGTGTCGCCGCACTCGTTGTAAAAGCGCTCCTCGGGCTGTTCGGTGCAAGGTTTCCACAACTCCCTCGACGAGCCCCCAGTGACGATGTCGACGTCACCGGAGTCAGCCACTCACAGCGCGGCTTCGTAGAGCAGGGAAGTACGACTCTCGATCTGCTTCAGGCCCCCGGGTCGCAGCAAGGCACGTGCCGGTGAGCACGTCGGTCTTCTTGATGCGGCAACCGGTGTCAGGCCCGGGTCAGTGCGGCACTCTCCAGCGAGACAGAGAGCAGCCAGCCCACTTCACAGGCAGATGTCGAGAAGCTTGGTAGAACAGTCCCCGGTCCCTGCAGCACACAGCAGCGCAGGGGGGACACAGCAGAGTCTTGAGTTCTTGGCAACCTTTCTATCCCTGGGTTGCGAAACAGGAGGCCAGCTCTTCTCAGGCCCTTGGAGATTCGGTTTAAGACACAGCACACAGCAAAGTCTTGTTTGGTCAAGTGGGTAGGGTCAGCACACAGCAAGACCCCTTCTCCTCCTCAGCTTCAGTTGTACAGCAGAACAGGTCAGCCCTTCGAGCACACAGCAAGGCAATCTTCCTTTAGTTCTTCAGCGGTCCGTCTTTCAGCAGAGGTTCCTCTTGATGGTAGAATCTAAAAATCTGTTGTCAGGGGTCTTGTACTTATACCCCTAAAAGTCTTTGAAGTCTTTGTGCAAGTGGGTCCTGAGCCCGGTCTGATCCAGTTCTGTGTGTTGCTGGAGCACCTTGTTTTCCTGGCCTCTAGATTCTTTTCAGAGTGAGGAGCAGAGTCGTCAGCCGCCCAGCAGGAGGTGGAGCCAGCAGTGTGGCAGGCAGGCACAGCCCTATTCAATCCCAGGTGCTATCTCCTCCCTCCACTCTCCTTGCAAATGTCGCTATTCAGCAGAGGGCTGACTCAGCCAACCTCCCGGGGGATCCCCAGCCCCTGTCACTCTCAAGCCAGACAGTCAATCCACAAGCACGCCCAGGCACACAGAAGGGTCAGACAAGAGAACAGCTACTCTCTAAAAAGTACTATTCTCCAACTCAGGATTTAAAAACAACCTCTCCTAAAAGATGTGTTATTAAATGCTGAGCTCAGGGATATCAAACACTCATGTCTTATCTTGTTCCTATGAGAAGATAGGCGGATAGCCATTGGCACCAGCCTCCCCCATGTTAGCCTATGGAGCAAGATAACCTTGCAGCAGTGAACACACAAAATGGCCGTTGTTCACTACCAGAACATGTTACCTGCACTAGTACATGCTCTACCTTTTACATACACTGCACCCTGCCCAGGGGGGTACCTTGGGCCTTCCATAGGGATGACTGACGTGTATAAAAAGGGAAGGGTTAGGCCCGGTCAGTGTGGACACTGGCCAGGAGGACATGGCAGTCCGGGGACTGCAGGCAGGCCTGCGGTGGCAGGCCTGAGACACCGTTTTAGGGCTACACAGGTGGGTGGCGCAATCAGCGCTGCAGACCCACTAGTAGCATCTGTCATCACCAGCCCTGGCACACACAGTGCACTTTACTAGGGACTTCATGGTGATACAGATATGCCAATCAGGTATATCCAATCAATATGATATTTTACACAGGGAGCACTTACACTCTGGCACTGATTAGCAGTGGCAGAGTGTCCAAAGCATCTAAACCAGCAAAACGAAATCCAGCACAGCATCAAAAAACCATGTAGCAGAGGCGAAAGATAGGGGAAAAACCCACGCCAAGGATGTCAGGTCTAACACGTGTCCCCTCCAGCTGAAAGTGGGGAGAACTACCCACCCTCTTGGGAGTTCTCATCCCTAAGGCGGAAAAACCTGGACAGACCATCAGCATTGGCGTGTTCTGTACCGGGACGGTGTTCCACCGTAAAGTCCATTCCCTGTAGGGAGATGGACCACCTCAACAGTTTGGGATTCTCACCCCTCATCTGCATTAACCATCTGAGGGGCCTGTGGTCGGTCTGAACACAGAAGTGAGTCCCAAACAGGTAGGGCCTCAGCTTCTTCAGGGCCCAGACCACAGCAAATGCTTCCCTCTCAATAGCGCTCCACCTCTGTTCCCTGGGGAGTAGCCTCCTACTAATGAAAGCTACCGGTTGGTCCCCGCCCTCGTCGTCCATCTGTGAAAGTACTGCTCCCACACCTTGCTCTGAAGCGTCTGTTTGCACTACGAACTCACTCGAAAAGTCAGGCGCCTTAAGCACCGGTGCTGTGCACATTGCAGTTTTCAGGGCATCAAAAGCAGTTTGACAGGCCTCGGACCAATTCACTTTCCTGGGCTGATTTCTAGAGGTTAGTTCTGTAAAGGGGGCAACAATGGTGCCGTATCCCTTGATGAACCGTCTGTAATACATGGTGAGTCCTAGAAAGGCTCTCACCTCTGTCTGCATCTTGGGGGGTTCCCAAGCCAGAATGGTATCGATCTTCGCCTGTAGGGGCGCCACCTGGCCGCTCCCCACCTGGTGTCCCAAATACACCACCGATCCCTGCCCTATCTGGCACTTACTGGCCTTGATAGTGAGGCCTGCCTTCTGCAGCGCCCTCAACAGTTCACAGAGGTGTTGCAAGTGTTCCTCCCAAGTGGAGCTGAACACAGCAATGTCATCCAGGTACGCGGCGCTGAATTGCTCCAGCCCGGTCAGTACCCGGTTGACCAGTCTCTGGAAGGTGGCAGGGGCATTTTTCAATCCAAAGGGCATGACGCGAAACTGGAAGTGCCCCTCTGGCGTGGAAAATGCCGACCTCTCCTTTGCCCCTTCAGTTAAGGCAATCTGCCAGTACCCCGAAGTCAAATCGAAGGTGCTGAGGTACCTGGCAGCTCCCAACCGATCCACGAGCTCATCAGCTCTGGGGATGGGGTGCGCGTCAGTCTTGGTGACCGCATTGAGCCCGCGGTAGTCCATGCAAAACCGAAGTTCTGACGCGCCACATAGTGTTGCAGATTTCTTGGGAACGAGGACCACTGGGCTAGCCCAGGGACTGCTAGAGGGCTCAATTACCCCTAACGCCAACATCTTGGAAACTTCTTCCTTGATGCTGGCCCTGACCTTGTCAGCTACTCTGTAAAACTTCTGTTTCACAGGCAGGCTATCTCCAGTGTCCACATCATGGACGCACCAATTGGTGACACCTGGTGTCAGGGAGAACAGGGAGGCAAACTGACCCAACACCTGGCGACAGTCTCTCTGCTGCTCTGGGGTCAGGGTGGGCGAGAGGACCACACCATCCACTGACCCGTCTTGCTCCTTGGTTGCCAGGAGGTCAGGGAGAGGATCACTATCCTCTTACCCACCGTCATCTGTAGCCATGAGCATCGTCACTTCAGACCTCTCAAAGTGGGGTTTGAGGCGGTTCACATGCAAGACTCTAAGGGGCTGCCTAGGAGTCTTCAGGTTGATCAGGTAGGTCACCTCACTCTTGCGCTCTACCACCTCATATGGCCCGGTCCACTTGTCACGGAGCGCACAAGGCTCCACCGGTGCCATTACCCACACTTTCTGCCCCGGATGAAATTCTACCAGAGTGGTATTCTGGTCGTACCATCTTTTCATCTCCTCCTGGCTGGCTTCTAGGTTCTCCTGAGCGAGCTTCCTGAAGCGCTGCGTTTGGTTGTGGATGGCCAGCACATAGCTGTACACATCCTGGGGGGTTTTCCCACGGGATTTCTCCCACCCCTCCTTCACCAGTGTGAGAGGCCCTCTAACAGGGTGGCCATACAGCAGTTCAAAGGAGCTGAACCCTAAGGACTTCTGAGGCACCTTCCTGTAGGCAAACAACAGGCATGGTAACAAGACGTCCCACTTCCATCTCATGGGCTCCGCTAGGCCCATAATCATACCTTTCAGGGTGCGGTTGAACCTTTCAACCAACCCATTTCCTTGAGGGTGGTATGGAGTGGTGAACTTATAAGTCACCCCACACTCCTCCCACAGAGACTTCATATACCTAGAGATGAAGTTGTTACCCCGGTCGGAGACCACCTCTCTGGGGAACCCCACACGGGAAAAGATCCCCATCAATGCACGGCCCACCACGGGTTCTGTGATTGTCCTGAGAGGGACTGCCTCCGGGTACCGAGTGGCGTGATCCACCAAGACCAGGATAAACCTGTTGCCTAAGGCGGTCTTGGAATCCAGAGGCCCTACGATATCAATGCCCACCCGCTCGAAAGGGGTGCTCACTACAGGAAACGGCTGGAGGGGCGCCACGCACTTCCCTCCGCTCTTACCACTGGCTTGACAGGTTTGGCAGGACTTACAAAAGGTACCGACGTGCTTCTTCATCTGGGGCCAGTAGAAGTGGGTGACAAGCCTGTGATAGGTCTTGTCTTGCCCCAGATGTCCTGCGAGAGGCACGTCGTGAGCCAGACCCAGTAAGAAGTTCCTGAAGCGCTCGGGTACCACCAGCACACGGGCTGCACCGGGCTCAGCGAACTTAGGCTCACTATACAGTAAGTCATCCTCCCAGTAAATCAAATGTTCCTTGGACCCTAGGCCTGCTGCCGCACACTGACGAGAGAAGGGCACTCCTTCTGAGCCTGGCAGAATTCTTCCCTGGAGGGGCCACCCTCTTGCTGCCAATGGGTCAGCTCAGGCAACTCCCCCAGTTCGGCCACCTGCTCCCCTGTAGGTTCCAGGGCATCCCCCTCAGGTTCTGCTTCCTCCTGGACCGTGGGAACAGTGGGGGCCGGTTTCCCGCGCCCTCTGCCCCTTCCTCTCTTGACAGGTCCCTGGGCCATTGTTCCAGGCTCCGGTTCTAC
Organism: Triturus cristatus; assembly: GCF_964204655.1. Lineage (NCBI taxonomy): Eukaryota > Metazoa > Chordata > Amphibia > Caudata > Salamandridae > Triturus > Triturus cristatus. Next base: position 439,540,940 of record NC_140590.1, read on the forward strand.
TAATCCACCCTTACTGGCTGTCATGGCATGTGTGGATACGCAGATCCACGCTGGCAGTCCTAACATCTCCAAGTGAGTTCTGTGCTCTACGTCCTTCCATGGAGAGCTCTCCAGGTCGTTACCCAACAGACAATCTACCGGCAAGGCATCACTGACACAGACTTCCAAGGTACCAGAGACTCCCCCCCATGTAAAGGGAACACGCGCCATCTTGCAGAGGCGCACTGAAGTGTCAGCTGCCACTACTGGGCGGAGCACATTGGGAATGACTTGCTCTTCAGACACCCACTGACACCTGACAGATGTCACACTAGCCCCGGTGTCTCTCAGAGCCTCTATCTCCCTCCCATTGATGGTCACCTTTTGCCTGTATTTCTTAGTGTTAGCGGGTATCAAGGTATCCTGGACCATCTCTTGGTCTCCTAAAGAGACAAGGGTCATCATAGCTAATCCCTCCTCCCCACTGGAAATCAAATCCCCTCCCAAAGCTACACTAGCTAACCCTGGGACTGGAGCAGCAGCTGGTGCTGGGGGTTTCTTGGGACATTTAGGGGTGATGTGCCCCACTTCCCTACAAGCATAGCAAGTAGGCAGTGGTCTGTTGCCCTTAGGGGGCCAAGACCTCTTAGGCTTGGGGGCTTGGGACTCCTTCTCCTGGGAACTGTTTTGGGGCCCTTTAGAGAACTCCTTACTGTTACCCTTGTTCTCCCCACCTTTCTGCTGGGGACCCTGTCCACCCTTGGCGGGGATACTTACCACCCCTTTGTTGACCCTGGTGCTAGTCCAGCGGTCTGCCTCTTTAGCAAGCTCACTGGGATCAGTTAACTTGCTGTCTAAAAGATGCTGGCGCAGCTCTGGAACACATAGACTACTCAAGTGCTCCCAACTAATCAAGTGACACAACCCCACATAATCAGTAACTTTGCTGCCCTTTATCCAACCTTCCAGTGCACGCGTGTACATACTCACACACTCCACCCAAGTACCTGAATCAAGTTTCTTGAAGTTCCTAAACTTCTGGCGGTACTGTTCTGGTGTAAGCCCATACCTGAGGCATAAGGCCTCCTTCATAGTGGGGTAGGTTAAGGTCCCTGCTGCTTCTAAGGGTGCTAAGACATCCCTCCCAGAGGCCTCAAAATGCTTCCACAAACCTGCTCCCCAACTCTTCTCAGGCACTTCATTCATCTTCAAGGCAAGCTCATAGGATCTAAACCATGCATAGATATCCTCACCCCTCTGATAATTCTGCACCAAATCTTTCGGTATGTATACTTTACCCACCTGTACTGGTTGTGCGCTGCCACCATTCGGACTGGACTCCACTTGTTTGGCTTTAATGTCCAGCTCCCTCATGCTCAACTCATGAGCCAACTGGAGTTTTTTCTCTTCCAAAGCGAGAGCATTCCTCCTCTCCTCCGCCTCTTTCTCACTGTCAAGGCGCAGTTTCCTTTCTTCCGCTTGAGATTTGAGCTTAAAAAGTTCAATCTCATGGGCCCTAATCCTCTGATTTTCCTCCAGCTCCTCTGGAGAAAGGCTCCTACTGGAATGGGTGCTGCCAGCCCTAGACGCTGGCATATTCACTGGCAGATCATTGGATCCAAATCCGTGCTCCGGTGTGCCATCCCCTCCGGTAGTTTCCTCGGTTGCGCCATTCTTGGCCTCCCACCAGGCCCTTAGAGCTTTCTGTAGCTCCGTCTTGTTGGCGCTGCCCTTCGCTGGGCATCCAAGCTGCTTGCAGAATTGCTTTAGTTGCTCCTTCTTATATTCGAGCAACTTTTTCACTTCGAATTGCAATTCCGACTCCTCACCTACTCCATTCAGAGACATGATGCTTCGTCGATCCTCCAAGAATAGTCTTCGCAAAAACTTCGTGCAATGCAACTGCTTACTAGATTAGTGATGTACGAAGAATCACTGCAGGTCAAGTGCAAATACTGGTTCTAATCCACACCGCTGACCACCAATGTTAGATCTGGGGGTCTCTAGTTGGCAGAGGTATACACCTTAGACCAAATAGGGACCCTTGCTTCTAGTCAGGGTACAAGGACACACACGGTAGATAACCCCTGCTCACCCTCTAGGTAGCTTGGCTCGAGCAGACAGGCTTATCCCCAAGGCAATGTGTAAGGTATTTGCACGTAGACACCACAATGATCCCCCCTTCCGTACACCACAAACTTAGACCACACAGGTGAGGTATATCAAAATTAATATATCTTTATCTAGTTTCCGCAGTTGAAATCAAGCATCACAGGTTTATACAGTATTCGCTTTCTTGGTTGGTCGGGATCGTAAGATGATAGTCTCTAGTCTCTTGTGTGATTCGATACTCACTGAGAATGAATCAGTTTGTAGGCTCTTGATGTTTAGGCAACTACGTTGCTCCGGCGGTGTCGCCGCACTCGTTGTAAAAGCGCTCCTCGGGCTGTTCGGTGCAAGGTTTCCACAACTCCCTCGACGAGCCCCCAGTGACGATGTCGACGTCACCGGAGTCAGCCACTCACAGCGCGGCTTCGTAGAGCAGGGAAGTACGACTCTCGATCTGCTTCAGGCCCCCGGGTCGCAGCAAGGCACGTGCCGGTGAGCACGTCGGTCTTCTTGATGCGGCAACCGGTGTCAGGCCCGGGTCAGTGCGGCACTCTCCAGCGAGACAGAGAGCAGCCAGCCCACTTCACAGGCAGATGTCGAGAAGCTTGGTAGAACAGTCCCCGGTCCCTGCAGCACACAGCAGCGCAGGGGGGACACAGCAGAGTCTTGAGTTCTTGGCAACCTTTCTATCCCTGGGTTGCGAAACAGGAGGCCAGCTCTTCTCAGGCCCTTGGAGATTCGGTTTAAGACACAGCACACAGCAAAGTCTTGTTTGGTCAAGTGGGTAGGGTCAGCACACAGCAAGACCCCTTCTCCTCCTCAGCTTCAGTTGTACAGCAGAACAGGTCAGCCCTTCGAGCACACAGCAAGGCAATCTTCCTTTAGTTCTTCAGCGGTCCGTCTTTCAGCAGAGGTTCCTCTTGATGGTAGAATCTAAAAATCTGTTGTCAGGGGTCTTGTACTTATACCCCTAAAAGTCTTTGAAGTCTTTGTGCAAGTGGGTCCTGAGCCCGGTCTGATCCAGTTCTGTGTGTTGCTGGAGCACCTTGTTTTCCTGGCCTCTAGATTCTTTTCAGAGTGAGGAGCAGAGTCGTCAGCCGCCCAGCAGGAGGTGGAGCCAGCAGTGTGGCAGGCAGGCACAGCCCTATTCAATCCCAGGTGCTATCTCCTCCCTCCACTCTCCTTGCAAATGTCGCTATTCAGCAGAGGGCTGACTCAGCCAACCTCCCGGGGGATCCCCAGCCCCTGTCACTCTCAAGCCAGACAGTCAATCCACAAGCACGCCCAGGCACACAGAAGGGTCAGACAAGAGAACAGCTACTCTCTAAAAAGTACTATTCTCCAACTCAGGATTTAAAAACAACCTCTCCTAAAAGATGTGTTATTAAATGCTGAGCTCAGGGATATCAAACACTCATGTCTTATCTTGTTCCTATGAGAAGATAGGCGGATAGCCATTGGCACCAGCCTCCCCCATGTTAGCCTATGGAGCAAGATAACCTTGCAGCAGTGAACACACAAAATGGCCGTTGTTCACTACCAGAACATGTTACCTGCACTAGTACATGCTCTACCTTTTACATACACTGCACCCTGCCCAGGGGGGTACCTTGGGCCTTCCATAGGGATGACTGACGTGTATAAAAAGGGAAGGGTTAGGCCCGGTCAGTGTGGACACTGGCCAGGAGGACATGGCAGTCCGGGGACTGCAGGCAGGCCTGCGGTGGCAGGCCTGAGACACCGTTTTAGGGCTACACAGGTGGGTGGCGCAATCAGCGCTGCAGACCCACTAGTAGCATCTGTCATCACCAGCCCTGGCACACACAGTGCACTTTACTAGGGACTTCATGGTGATACAGATATGCCAATCAGGTATATCCAATCAATATGATATTTTACACAGGGAGCACTTACACTCTGGCACTGATTAGCAGTGGCAGAGTGTCCAAAGCATCTAAACCAGCAAAACGAAATCCAGCACAGCATCAAAAATCCATGTAGCAGAGGTGAAAGATAGGGGAAAAACCCACGCCAAGGATGTCAGGTCTAACATTTATGTTTATGTTTGTTTACATTTATATAGCGCTAATCACCAAAGGTCTCTAAGCGCTGCATCATAGACGACAGACCTAACCTAGCAACGGCGCTAAATTTGGCCTAATCCTAATAAACCTAAACAAATGCCTCCAGAAATAACATCGTCTTAAGCCTCCTCCGAAATGGGAGTAATTTAACTTCCATGTGCATATCCTCTGGGAGCTTGCTCCACATCTGGGGTACAAAGACCGAAAAGGCCCGACCACCAAGTGTGGCCATGCTGAAACGAGGGCAAGTAAGAAGACTGGCCTGTGAGGAACGAAGGTGATGGCCCGGTGCATAGGGCTTCAGACGATCTTTAATATATTTGGGGGCTTCACCAAACAGGGACTTGTGTGCAATGCACAAGCCCTTGAAGCTTACCCTTTGTTTAATGGGTAGCCAGTGCAAATGGCGCAGCAAGGGAGTAGCATGCGTTTTTCAGGGCAGCTTAAATATCAAACTTGCTGCATCATTCATGACCACCTGGAGTCTCCTCAAGAGTGTTGCAGGGAGGCCAATATAGACTGCATTGCCATAGTCTAGGCGAGACAGTATTAAAGCAGTCACCACCACCTGCATGGTGGTGGATGACAAAAGGACAGATAATTTTCGGAGCTGACGCAACAATCCGATACAGCTTCCCACTACAGCGGAAACCTGATTCTTCATTGTCAGTCTTGTGTTTAGTTTGATACCCAGACTCTTCACAGTCGGCACTGGCGTAGGAGTAATGCCAAGCTCTTGAGGCCAGAACAGGCTGGACCAAGGGGAGGTGTCTGGAAAGAGTACCAGGACTTCAGTCTTATCTGGGTTCACCTTTAAAGAATTAGAGGTCATCCAGTTCATGGTGTACCTAAGAATGTTCTGAACATTCCATTGTGAGTCACAGGTGTGATCAATGCGGACTATTAGCTGGGTATCGTCCACATAATTAAACACCTGGCAGTCTAACTTAGCCAGGGCCTCAATCAGGGGTTGGAGGTAGATGTTAAAAAGCAGGGGGGACAATGCTGAACCCTGCGGGACCCCCAATGAAGAGTGTCCTGTTTAGACATGAGGTCACCCAACTGGACTTTCTGTCGGCGATCTTCCAGAAAGGAAGTGAACCACTGAAGGGCCATCTCTGTTACTCCCAGCCGCCGAATACGAGTGAGTAACCGCCCACGATTCCACATAACCATCATTTGGTTCGACATCTACACTATTGCATGTTGTGTGCTGCAAGAGACATAAAAACCTACGTATCACCGGACAAAACAGCAAATGGGCATGCATAAACATGTGCTTCGATGGATTGGTAAGATGCACTGCAAATATAGATTTCATAATACTTCATTGCAAATGTGAGAGAGATGCTTGCTACGCATACACACTAGTCGCTAAGTAGCTAGGTTCTGATCCCATTTGGTGTATATTAGCACCATATACGTATTGGTCGTGGTGCGTTCCATTTGTCGCACTCTTTATAATATAAAGGGCAAGAATTTTAATTAAAATGTCACCATTTTGACCTCAAGCTACTATAAAATGCCTAGAACTAGTCCCTTACCACTCCAAGTAGTAATTCTGATACTGTCTATTCTTTCCTTCCCAGAATTCTGAGTGTGGACCCCCCCGTAAAGGGGTGGGGTTCATGTTCTGCGACGCATACTGGTGGATGGACATCAGTTTCTTCACTGTATGATCCCCCTATGCTATAAAAGATTGCAGCTCTTCAATAGGCCGTAGAGCAGTCTTGTTGCAGTTTAGGTCTTTTCTTTTGATATCATTTTCCAGGTGTGCCTCTAGTGGTTTGTGTTCATTTGCATACTGGGTCAACCAAAATATAGTTATCTTTAAATTCCATTCCACGTGTCGTGTCTGACGGAGTTGTGATTATATCTAGTCTCTACCTTCAGTAATAGCTGCTGGGTATACTACAGGTAGTGGCTGCTGACTATTTTAGAGCAGCTAAAAGCTGATACTATGTAAAGTAATACGTACAACTGATTTTCGATAGTCCTATGTCCTGTAATCGGAAAGTTATTGATGATGCATTAAGATGGGCAGTTATTTCGCCACCAGGGGTATTCTGGTGGTTATTATGGTTTAATCATGCTGAGTTGTGTTTGCCAGTAGGCAGTATTTTCGACTTCTGAAATAAAAAGTGTCTCAGTGCTGTTACATTTTCCTCATTTACCATCAGCGGCTGTATTACACAATCGCCCCCAGGGCGCAGCGGGCATTTGCATCCGCTTCATGCGCCCCCCATAGGGCACTTGCTGCAGATGCTTGTGCGGTCCCTTTTGTAATATGGAGATATCGCTGGCGCACATACAGCGCCAGCGCAATCATTAAAGGGCGTTCCCTCATTGGTATGGGGAAGATTGCCTCTGCGCCTGCGCCGTATTACAGGCAAATATGCCTTTAAAAGGCACACTAAAAGTGCGCCACAAAAGGTCTCACTATTTCAGTGCGCCTTCTAAATGCAGGCTTTCTAAAGGGGGTCCCATGGACCTGCCAGGCAACCTGTTGCAAGTGAGTGCAGTCACTAACTGCTTTTAAACAGCTGCGCCGTGTTTCTCTTGACTGCGCTGCCCAAGGGAAGCCCATTCTTCCTGATAGGGCGCTCTTTCCACGTTTACACCCAACCCATCTGCTTTATGGTGCGGCGGTGCGCCATAGCGCAACCATTCGAAAGTGCGCCCAATCTGTAATACAGGCTGTGCTGGATTAATGGTTGGAACGAGGTGTGTCTCATAATTACCAGAGGCATCAGTAACACTGCACCCTATTCCCTTGTTTGTTCCTCATTTCTCTGCAGAGTTTCAATCAGGCATTTCAGTTGCTTTTAGCGGCTAAAACGTCCAGTTGAAAACCACAGGACCCGTGGAGTTATCACAGATCTCACAATTCCAATTGACCTGGTAACTCACTTTACTTGCCTCAGTGGAATTACCCAGGCAGTTGGAATGAGGTCCTAACAGTAAAATGATCACTTTCTTCATAATTAGATGCTGTGGAATTACGGAATTGTCAGTTATTTGATTAAGATTTTTTCTCACTTGAAAACGTACAAGGTTGTCAGTGGTGGGTGCAGATAAAGAGAAAAAGACAGCTTAATGACAGTGCAATATTTTCTCTTCCTTTTTAATACGATATTGTTTGGCAACAGTGCTCAATCTAATATTTTTGTCAATCAATCTTCAGTTTAAAGAAAACGATTGCGGATCAGAAATGATCTGGTAAGGCATTATTTGAACTCTACTGCTTGCCTGGTTTACAAAGCCATTTGTGCACCTAAGTCAAATTCTGAGTTTAAATTCAGAATTTACACACAAACACAATGGATCCCTTGCATGCTTACCAGAAGTCATGATGGAATTTTGGTCAGAATTTACACCAAACATGAGCATAAACATCCAGAACTAAATGTACACTTTTTTTTAAACCAATCCATTATTTCTTTTAGTAAAGTCACAGTACTGCCTCGATAATTACAAATTCTTCACGTGTACAAGTGGATTAAAACTTCACTGTACAAACTATTTCGACAGCCTGCATAAGGTGGTGCAATGATCATAGATCTTGACCTTTACTTTGTCACATGCCTTGAGCCTGCACCATTTGCAGCTCAGACTTATGCTGTGGTGGATGTTGAACAATACAGATAAAAATATGTAGGTATGCATGACACATACGTTTTAATGAAAATACATATGAAATCTTTTTGCTTTTTAATGTTGTAAACATGTAACCTCGCGTAATATATTAACAGGTATATCAGGCATAGTGGACCACTTTATAATTTTTGTACAGGGAAGGGAGCATGAATTATGCTAATGCCAATGCTAGTGCTGAAACTTTAACCCACTTGGCACTTCTATCTGATGACTAGATTGGACATCATGCCAAGACCTGTGTGTTACGATGTTCAATTACTAAAACCTGCTGTTAATGCTCTTTGATAAATCATGGAAAAACTTAGCGATGATATCTTTAGTTACTGCTGTGTTTCGTGCTCACAGCTCGCTGACAGCTCTAAAAATACTGTTTATATCAGAGAATTCCTGACGTTCCTACAGTCTGATTTAAGTGGCATTAATGCAGAACTGATTGAGCTTTCAAGTTTAATGCTCGGAATGCATATATATGTTTGAAGCTATCTCATTCTTCCTCTCAGTCTTTCCAACATGAGATCTTTATATTTAAATGCTGGCTGCTAGTGCAAATAAATTAATGACTGAATGGAAAACCACCAGCCTGCCTAATATATCTCCTCATGTAAATATGAGCCTGACCAAAGCTCAACAGGACAATGGTGGTAAATGAGAGTTTGGTCCACAAAGTACTCTGCCGGAAACGTGCTAGAGCACCCTTTCTGCCAAACTTATGGTCTGCCTGCTCTATTTATAGTCAGGGAATCGTCATAGTTCTACCGGCAAGAGACCCAGCTGGGTCTGCTGGTGGAAACCTTAGATCAATGGCTGTTTGTCTAAGTATCTCAGACCACCATCCCTGTTAAGGAAGGACATTATAATGTACTTTTTAGGTCTCAGCTAGACAATGTAAGCACTGTCTCAAAGTGGCATGTTGTGTTTGATCTGTGGGTTTCAGCCCCCCACAGGCCTCCCATTTGTTCGCTCCATCATCTGTCTCATATTCTTTGTCACCATTTGCCCGTGGCATGCATGGTCAGGTCTCTTCTTGAGTTTAGCTCTCCCCCACAGACCATGGACCAAGTACTTGTAAACATCCACTGCTCTCGTTTTTCTGACCATTTTTAGGACCTACCTTTTTCTTTCCTTTTCAGCACTCTACACAGTGCTCATGCTTTCACCAGCTTCGTCTCCTCCCACCCACCCTCATACCCTGTCCACAGATCACCCCTTCCCTAATCATCTTCTGGTGCATGCCCTGTCTACAAACAACCATTGACACTGCTTTAAACCCCATTATAGTCTGTTTCGTTCTAGTGAGTGGTGGTGTTCTAACTTTTAATCTCCTGTTAGTGTATAGCTTAAATGCTGAATGGAACATGTGTGCACGGCTGTTCTTACTTGCCGCATGTGTAGTCACTGTTTATTTTTCACATGTGTGGGTACTAGGTGTGTGCTTGTTTACACCATATGTGGTCGTTTGGTGTTTAAAACTGAAAAATCAGACCTCAAGTGAATCAAGTATGCATTATCACAGGGCACGTCAGAGCTTCTACAGTACCTGTGTCTTCTGCTGCAATCGCATAGCCACATCTCTCCCGTGCGAAATGATTTAACTGTTTGTGATTCACCTTGTTGCTTCTCATTTCATAGGGTAGGTGTTGGACTTAGCCCTTTTTGGCAGGTTCACCCCTGAACTTTTTGCCTTAAGCTCTGACATGGTGTTAGTGATTTTAGGCCTCTGGGCACTTTAGCACTGTGGCCCAGTGTAAAGTGCGTGCGCGCTCTGAGTGCGTGCCGTGAGATTGGCCTGCCCTCCCATAGGAATGCATGGGGGATATGTGTGTCCATGGTAATTCCTGGTGTGAGAGGAATGCAGGGGTGAGTTTAGTATGTATGAACTCGTGAGGATAAATGCTGCGCAATGGTGTGCGCAGATTTATGGTGGTTGGTGGAGAAATGCCACTTTTAGAAGTTGGCTTTTCTGTGTGCTGTGTGTCTGCCTGCCTGATGTGAATTGCATGTCTGGTTTGTGATTGACAGGAGCTGAAGGGTGTGGGTGGCTCCAGGAGACAGGGTGAGTCAGTCCAGTGGTGAATAGAGAGATCTGCATCCAGATGGGAGGGAGGAGTTTCACCTGGGACCTGCATAGGGCTGTGCCTTCCCTCCACAATGCTGGCTCCGCCCCCTGTGGTGTGTCTGATCACCGATCCCCCACCTGACAAAGGGGAGAGAAGCTGGGCAAAACACAGTGCTTCAGATCCCCCCTAAACCAGTTCTAACTGGTATCCCCAAGCCCTGTGCTCTGACACAAAGGAGAAAGGGTGTATAAAGGAAGGGGCTGTGACCCCATAATGTTGTTCAGTTCTTGGCTGCTGTTCCTGCTGGGGCGTGCTGCTGCTGGGGCCCAGGGAAGGGCTTGCCTCTGTGGGCCCTGCATTGCCCCATGACACTTTGCTTGTATCCTAGAAGAAGCGCTTTATTCTCCCTTGGACTTTGGTGATAGCACTTGAGGAGCGCTTTACTTTTCTTCTCCAGAGCGCTTCTATTTTTAGACTGGTAGCGCCGAGCTGCGATCGTTCCTCGTGAGCTGACAGCCTGGAGCTGCGATCATCCTGGAGGGAATCCCCGGCATAGGGATTTCCCCGCATCATGGCATTTATTTGTTCCCTAGCGGGTGCCTACCCTGCTTTCTGTTTTACATTGAGAGGGAGCCTACCCCTCTTTGCCGCATTGTTTATTTAAAATGCGGGTGCCCATCCCGCTTTGCGGCTTTAATTAAGGAGCAGGTGCCCACCCAGCATTGCCGCTGAGGAATCACCGCCTCGGCCCGAGCTGCGAACCATAATGCAGGCGTGTCTGCCTGACTGTGGGCCTCACGGACAAAAGCAAGAAGACATCCGGAGCCCGTCCTCCCACATGGAAGCCCCAATCCCGAGAGATGGGGACCAGGCGAAGAGGGGGAGAAGTCTGTGTCCCAGGGGGGGAGCTCCTGTTAGCTGAGGGAGCCTTCGATGCCGGAAAGACAGCGAGAGAGAGAGTGTGACGCTGCTGCCTGGTCAACGGGGACCGGGAGCCTGCAAGCACCCGAGCGGGGCTCCCGTGTTGAAAGGAGAGCCCCGTACCGCTAGAGGAAGGAGAACGGGAGAGTCCAGCCTCCAGGGAGAGCCGATGAGTTGCGCTCGGTAGTGGCTCTGGGTGTTGGTGCCTGTTGAAGGCACAGAGCCTGAGCGACACCGTCAGGCAGCGGGCCGCTCCAACGTGTGTCATGGGTTTAGTTCAGAGCCCGGGTGGCTCCAACATGGGGGGCAAGGTTATTTAGATGCCCCGTGGGGCCGCAGGGCACCATGTGCTGGGCCCCTAGTTTAATTTACAGCTGCCCTGCTTGCTAGAGGGCAGCTGCCACGTTTTGTGGGCATGTTTAGTGTCAAGAGCCAGTGTGCTCCAACGATGGGCTATTTGTTTTTAAGGGCCCCAGGGGGGGCCTCCCAGATCCAAGCACATTGTCGGTGCTTGTGCTCCTACTCCAGCTGCGCTGCACCAACGCGGGCAACTGCAACATTTGCCTATCTGTCCAGAAGGCACAGAGGTGCCAGTGAGTTTCCCAGCTGCACAGCAAGTAGTGGGCAGCTGCTATGTTTAGGTTTGCGCAATCACGCACCTTGGATTCAGCTGCTAGGCAGCAGCCCTGACATTCTGGACGCAGGGCATTTGAGCCCCTTATGAGAAGGCCAGTTGGCCAGGGGGACTGTTAAGTTAATAGGGCGCCAGGCCCTAATGTGATTATGTGGTGCTAGGAAATGTGATTCATGTACTATGATTTAAGCACCCTGATTTATGCATAATGCGTTTGTGTAAGGTAATTGTCTAATGCGTTTAGACTTATGAGAGGGTTGCATAATGTGTTTATGCTGGTGAGGTTGGCGCAGAATGTATTTCACGCCTAAATGTGATACTGTGCATCATGTGGTTTATATTACAGGCTGATGCTAAGTACAGTGACTACCAGTGGTTACTGGGTGTACGTTTATGATATGTTTTACTTTTACTAAGTTTGCTTTGTGATGGTTCTGACAGTGGTCCAGTGGGCCCTGTCAGGTGTATATAATCCCTTGTAAATATGACCTAGAGCCAGGTGGCACCATGTATATTATGTGCTTACTATTCTAATGTGTTATGAGAATACAAAGGCTATTTTTGATATAACCTTGTGTGGAGTTCCTTTTGTGGTGTGCCTGGGATGTTGTTGCTGTGTGCGTGCGCAAGTGCTTTACACATGGCCTCCGGGATAAGCCTGACTGCTCGTGCCAAGCTACCAAGGGGGTGAGCAGGGGTTATCTTTGGCGTGTAACTCCCTTGCCCTGACTAGAGTGGTGGTCTCTGCCTGGCTTTGGCGCAAGCCTTAGCCAACAAGAGATCCCATTTCTAACAGTGGGACTCTATTTATTCAAATTTCTGCCATTGGGAGACTTTTTCCACATCCACTGGTGAAGTGTTTCTGTGCTCCATTGTTGCTTAACTTGAATTATCTTCAAAGGAGCCAGGTTGAGTATTGATGTCATCAAGGTCTGCCGGCCCCTCAGTGCCCATGGCAAAAGTAATCATTTTAATGTGGTTGCCGATGCAATGTATTTCCTCATGTTCATTACTTTAAACCAGCCTAACACTGTGATTCTTTCTGTTTTTTGTGTGCATAGCACATGGACCAGTATGTCTCCTTAAACAGCTCCCGGTTTGCGCAGCAATTGTTTCTTTGAGTACTTGTGATTTCAGGCTGTCCCCCTAGTACACAAACACACATACCATTAAAATGCATGCAGTGTACATAAAGGAATGCATTTCTCAAAAAGTTGTTAAATTACAAACAGCTCTTGTTTATTTTATTTTATTTTTTTGTACGATCCAAAGGTATTGGAGTTCTCGCAGTATCCTCCGTCTTGCCATAGCCCAAGATATTGGACTGCTTTAAATTTAAATCAATTGCATTACACAATGACAAATTCATTGTCATACGCACGCGGAGGCATGAGTGATTTGCCCAGAATAACAAACTGTGTGATCAGTGACCAGAAAACGCGCCACCCGCAGACATTATGGTCTGCATCCACGATTTTCAGGTTAACCCCTTTGCCGCGGCAGGAATTCCGCCGCGGCGCTGTGGGGGTTTGGGGGCAGTTGCAGTGGCGCTGTGCTCGTGACGGAACCACTCCGTCACGAGTCACGGGTGAGCTGTGCTCATGACGGAGTGGTTCCGTCACGTCTCCGCCCACTGCGCTAATCGCCCGCACAGGCGGGGAATTAGCGCCGCGTGGGCGGAGCGACCGCCAACGGCCGCAGCATGACGGAACCACTCCGTCATGAGCACACGGCACCCGTGGCTCATGACGGAGTGGTTCCGTCATGAGCACGGAAAGGGTTAAAGAACATACACTGCACAAAGCCCAGGACAGACATTCAATCAAATTTAGAGACCAAACACCAACTCTCTACCAGGACCTGGCAGCGATCACCTTACAGAAGAGGTAGATTGTCGGTCTGCCACCTCTTACCTGCAGAGCATAGGGGTGTCATATTCATGGGGGCATCCGTTTTGACTCATCTTTTGTTTAGATGGAAAACTGTTTCAACTATGCTTGCTGGAAGAAGAGTGACGCATTCTGGGCATAGACATGGCAGCTGACGGTTCGCTATTGAAGACCTCTCTGTCGCACTGAATGAATCACCTGTCCTACTGGCGAGGATGTGGGGTAGGGATGGGAAGCACTAATACGGATCCGGCTATGATTGCCAACTGTCAACAAGCAGTGTTGGAGTCGATTCCTACGGCATTGGCTAAGACTGATTCTCCATAAAATGGCAGGGTATGTCACTATCATCATTCCTACTGCTCACTGGCTGGGGTGGTGGGTCGAGGGGATGTGGAACTGTGGAACTGTGGCCACGATTTGGACTCCTCATTTTTGGACCTTTGGAACTGTAAGTTTGTTCTCTCAAATAAAACGTTCCTGTTTTCTTTAGCGTGTTCATTTATTTCTTCTTTGGGGTTCTTTAGTTTGGGGTTACACTCCCGTCTGCAGCAGTTACAGCTCGGTACATATATGACATTGGCAGGCTCTGGGCGACATGACACCAGGTGCTTTTTTAGAAATAGAATGATGCTCACTACAGCTCTTAGGCCTATTGGTAGGGATAAACTCAGTTACAACCCTTAGGGTTCTTACCCTCAATGTGAAAGACCTTAATAACCTTGTAAAATGCAAACACTGTTCTATCGTACTTGGAGAACTCAGGGGCAGATATGTGCCTGCTTCATGGGACACACCTCCTTTCAAAGGACTGTCACAGACTACGCTCATGCACTTTTTCACACCAATTCTTTTCCTCTGCATCTATTAAGACCGCAGGAGTGGCCATTCTGGTGGCACACACTTTCAAGGGCAGGGTCAGACCCAGGGGGGCAGAACTGAAGGGTCGTCTCCTTACTTATCATCTATCTCTTAATGACCAATCATTTGTGGAGGGCACTATCTACCCCCTGAACGAGGGACAAGAGCTTTCTTATGCACAGCTCTGACTGAAGTGATGCCTACTCCGGAGCGGAGGGTCCTGATGGGAGGGGACCTCAAATTAGCTCTAGATAATGACCTAGACAGGTCGACACACAGACATGGACACACAGACACAGTCAAAAATGGGCTATACCTGAAAGTGTGCTCAGGTGGCTTAAAGAACTGGGGCTCCAGGATCTGTGGAGAACCTTTCACCCCCACGCATGTGAATATTCCTTTACTCCCAAGCGCACAAAACCTATGCCAGGTTAGGTTATTTACTTGGCACACAGACATATGCACACTAACCTCTGAAACAGAGATGCTGCCCACTTCACTGTCTGACCACGCAGCAGTATCACTGTCATGGCATTTCCCCTAATGGAGCATCCTACACAGACGTGGCAGATGAGGGATACAAAGTGACACTGCAGAGGTTTCTATTGCCATGCTCTGGGAAGCTCTTAAAATGGTTATTAGAGTGGAACTCATTGCTATCTCAGCCACAGATAATAAACGGCATAAGAAAAAATTGGAAAACCTCTCTCAACAAGTGAAATAATTGGAACGTATCCATCAGCATACTGCCACGCTGAGGATTTGGTGTCAACTGATGGCTCTCCGCACACAATTGACAAGCATAGATCTTGATAGGGCTGGGTACACTGCTCGCTGCCTCCACCGTTCCTTTTATGTTGAAGGGGACGTGTGGTCGCCTTTTGGTCAATAGGCTGCGTGCGCAACAACAGGCCTCTTGAGTGTCTTCACTACGCACCCCTCATGGGAACACATTACTGATGACAGATCAATAGCAGACACATTTAGAGCTTTTTATCCAGAGTTATATACCAGCCAACACCTTGACCCTGTAAACTGTACTGCGTACCTCCAAGATGCGCATACGTCCCACCTCTCCTCTGTTCAAGCAGAGACACTTGTGAACAATATCCGCTTAGAAGAAGTTATGTCAACCATCTCTCGACTGAAAACCTCAAAGATCCCCTGGGCCTGATGGGTACCCAGCAATTTTTTATAAAGTAGTCCCTCTGATTATTTCCCCTATTCTCACAAGAATAATTTAATTCCTTTGCCACCCCTGATGCCATTCCTGCCTCGATGCTGACCACATCCGTGGTTGTCATATGTAAACCTGGCAAGGATAAGCAACAGTTTAGTTCATATCGTCCTATCTATTTTTTGAACATGGATCTCAAGCTATTAACTAGCAGTTTGGCCTGCAGATTGAACCCTTATATGCCGTCTATCCAGATCAGGTGGGATTCATCCCCCAGAGTGAAACGAGCGATAACACCAAGCGGATACTACGTATCATGGAGAAAGCCACATGATCAACAGGGGCGCTCATGCTCTTAGCGAGCAATGCCGAAAAGGCCTACAACAGAGTTCCCTGACCTTTTCTGATGGAGTCCTGGTCCATTGCAGAATGGGTGAGAGATTTAGGGCATGGGTGCTGAGTTGCTTCAACCTCCCCATGGCAACAGTTAGAGTGAATGGCTATGTTTCCTATTTACCCTGTACATGGAGATCTTAGCTCAAAGGATCAGCGACAATCCGATCATCACTGGGGCTGCCTTCGGGTGGGGGAACAGCACAATATCAGCCTATACGCTGGCGACATGCTGGTGACCCTTGACAAACCCACCACGTCTCCACGTCTCTTCCGGCTTTTTTGACCAAACTGGAGAATTTTGGCCTGGCTTCAGGATTTTGAGTTAATGTTGCCAAGTCACAGATGCTGTCCAAGTCCCATACTCAGATGGGTCAAAGTGCGACACAGTACCCTATTCAATGGGCGGCAAGTGCGGTTCCATATTTAGGCATACAACTGGCCTCCACCCTGCAATTGACCTCTTCTCTCAGTTACGATACTTTACATAGACAAATTAGAACTGATCCCTCCCAATGGAAACCCCATCAGATATCGTGGCTAGGGAGGATAGCAACCCTCAAAATGACTGTTCTACCTAACATCCTATATCCCTTTCAAACGCTTCCCCTGGCACTCCGAGAGGGATGATCCCTAAACTGTAGGCGGGGCTACATCAATTTGTGTGGCTTGGGAAGAGGCCATGCATGAAGAAGAAGCTCAGCTACTTCCCACCTCACACTGGGGTCCTGGGCATCCAGAACTTCCAACTATATTACCATGCGATCCAACTATCTAGTTGAATGGAACAGGGGCGAATCTGAACAGCATTGGCTGTTTCCAGACAGAAAGGGTATGAGCATCTCTCTGTGGAAACTCCATTTTCTGAAGAAGACTCATTGACCCTAAAGTTTTTCTCCATCCCCAATCACGAAGGCGACCATGGATGTTTGGGATAAAGTCAGCGTCAGATGCGGTCTCACCTCCTTTCCCTCTCCACTTGCGCTGGTGGTTGACAACCCAGAATTCTCCCCAGGGATGGGTTCTAACACATTTGCTAAGTGGCGACAGACAAGCTGTCGCTCCATGGGCCATATGCTTGATGAAGAGGGAGTGAACCCTTTTCATCAATTACACATTGACTTTGCCCTTCCTAAAACAGAATGCTTACATTATTTACACATTCGTCATTGGGTTTTGCACCCAGACGAGATTGGGATGATTACTAGGCCTTCTGATAGATGACTTTTTTCTGAAATATAAGCCCTGCTGAATCAACCTCCTAGGCACATGTAGATAGCCAGTCAAACCAGTGGGAATCAGAACTCAGTAGTCAGTTAACCGACAAGGAATGGGGAGAGATTTATCACTAAGCCAAACACATCGCTTGTAACAAAGCCCTCACTGAAACACTCACTAAAGTGTTTACATACTGGTACTTCCCCCGGTATGCTTAAACAGGGCTAACCCAGAATGTAGTGTGGATTGTTGGAGAGGATGCAGTGCACAGGGGACATTAGTGCATTCACACTGGGAGTGCCCGCAACTGAAAATCTATTGGTCTCAGGTAATTCATGAAATCGACCTTCATCTTGATACACAACTTCCTAGATTTCCCTACTACACCTTACTAGGTCTACTTACTCCCCTCACATACCCACTGAAGGTGAGGGAGATAAATAGGATTAGCTCTGGTTGTGGCTGTTCAGAATATTCTTTCACACTGGGGGATGACACGTACGCCTAAGCACCTTGAGTGGCTCCACCAATTGTGATACATACTAGGAATGGAAAACCCTCCTCAATCAAGGTGCATCATTCTCTTGCATCCCTACTTGCCTCTCCTGTCGCATGACTTCCGGGAACTGACATGCCCAAAATATCTTCGTATACTGCGCCTGTCTGAGCTTGTCTCTACTACCTAATCATGTAATGAGTCTTGGTGATATGCATTGTGCTGTTGTCTTCTTACACTCACTGGAGCGGCTGAATGAGCTTGGGGTGGGTGCTGGAGGGGACATCGGTTGGGGACTTGTTTTGATCTGAAATAGTTTAATGCCGATGTACGCATGACCCCGCACTGTGTTGTATAGTGCGACACTTTCGTATTATGTAATCTGGCATTTCCTGAATAAAGAGATTAGAACCATAAAAGTCACTTTCCTTAGCTGGTCCCCAGCCTGACATAGTGCAATTAATGTTTAATTTTGTTTCTCTATAGAGCAGCTAGGTTTCCTAAAGTAGCTTTCGGGTGCTAGTCACTGTAGGGGGATATTAACTTTACATTTCTACATGTCCCACTTTTAAATACCATGCACCCTTCCTTGTGTGCTACAAGGCCTACATAGTGGTGACCTATTATTATTTAAAAGGGATGTTTACTACTATCAAAAGTGTTTACTTTGACAGGTGCAGTTGTAAAACAGCAGCATCTAGGGAACAGTGGATGGTCTGCAGTCATGTTTCTTTTGTCACCCTAGTGGATGGTACAGTAGTGCTGTAGCCCATAGGTTCGATTTAACTTTCCATGCTATGGGTGTACTTTAGGCAGCATACACTACATCGTCACAGGAAAGTTAAATATGCCAATTAGGGTTATAGATAATTTCAACATGTTTTAGAGGACATGCACTGAGGCCAGGTTCACAGTGTCCCAGTGCATAGGGTCAAAGAAACAGCAGCAGCGGTCCACGAAAAAATTGTGATGACAACACAAAAAAGGTACTTTCTCACATTCTTCTTCTTAGCTCCTTCAAAGTTACTCCGTGGAAGGTTTCAGTGGCATCATGTACACTCTGTGGGATGAATTTTGTTATATTACAGAGGTTACTATTCCCTATTTGTGTGTAACCTGAATCCTCCAAGAAGTTTATAGTTTCTCTGTGGTCTGCTCAAGTCTGTACAGCGGATCACTGTTCAAACATCAGGTTTTGCAAGGACTTTAGTGTTTCTGCACGCTTTATACTCATAATATCTCTTGGGAGCCCCCAGCACTGTGTTTCTGTTTGCTATTTGTTGCAACCATCATTTTGAGTTTCAGTTTTCTGATAAGTCGATATAAATCTAACCATGTTTGCACAAATTCCCCTCTTCAAGAAAGGCAAAAGCCCAGGAGGTCCTTTTCCATATCAGTCAATACATGTTTCAATAGGTTTATCACTGTATTTGATGATTTAAATATCTCTTGGATTCTCTTCTTCCTTGGGTTTCCCTTCTCCTTCCCTCCTTGAGCTTCATGTTCACTCATTCCGACTCATTCTTGTCTTCTTTCCATGGAGGTATTGTCTGGATCTCTTCCTGTGTGTTTTTCTCTGTGTGCAATGATTTCCCTCACTGTGGTATCCTCTGTTCTTAGTGCAGTGGGTAAAATGTCTTTAAAAAAGTGGTGTGTGTTCCTATTGACACCTGTTCTCCTAGTGAGTCCTCAGAGCAAGAACTAGTATGGGCTTGAAAGCGTTCCAAAAAATAGGTATATCTGGACCCAGTATTTGTCTAAGAAGCTTTTCCTCCAGTTAGCCTTTCTGGTCCAGCAGGAACAAACAATTGAATTGGCTGTCCACAACTGAATGGAAGCAAAGGAGATGGTACAGCTACCATTACAAGACATGGGGACTCTGTCCTAAATTACCCTAAAAAAAGGAGAGTATTGATCCCCTGAAACCAGTGGGCCCCCCATCCAAAAAAAGAAAATTGGACCGTGGGTACTGCAGAACTCCTGCAGGAGACTTACAGGAGGACCACGTAGGCTTCACCCAATTTGACTGCCTTTTTCATATACAGACCACGCTTGCCCCCATGAGTGGTCCAACTTCAATTCAAACGATGTAACTTTCTTTAATGATACATACAAAATACACTGCTATTTCAGCTTCAACTCTGTTAGCACCTTCCAATGCAAAGGATGTTGTTCACTGAGATCAGTAGAAATTACCTTTCCCTCTCTATTTCAATACGTTTTCCTGCACACGAAACAGCTGGTTACTTCACACAGAAGTACCTTGCATTGATCTTCAACATAAGTGGCCTGATTTAGAGTAACTGGTTACTCATTGACAAATGTTGCTGACAACCTGTTTACCTTTTCACAAGTGTATGGTGTCCCATGGTACTCTTATTAAGATGCACAGAATATGCTTCTTCACATTTGTGAGAGAGTGTCTGTCCACCAACACTAAATCAGGCTCTATGGGCCAGGTGTATGTAGATAGCATTTTGCGATTCCCCAATTGCGAATCACAAGGATTCAAAATTAGAAAATCGCAAAATGCAATGTGTGAAGGTGTATAGTACACCTTTTGCAAATTCCTAGGGGGTTGCAAATGACCTACCTCATGAATATTAATGAGGTAGGTTGCAATGTGCGACCCCCCTAGGAATCGCAAAAATCACGGGGATGGAGGCCTGCTGAGATAAGCAGACCACCATGTTCGTAATTGCTTTTCAATAGAGCAATCTTTTTTTTTTGTAAAGCAGCCCGTTTTCCTGAAAGGAAAACAAGATGCTTTACAAAACGAAAAATGTAAAGTTTTCTTGTTATTTTTTTAAGAGCAGGCAGTGGTCCGTAGGACCACTGCCTGCTCTTAAAAATGCTTTTACAAACAATCAAAAAGGGGAAGGGGTCCAGTGGGATCCTCCCCCATTTGCAAATGGTTTATCACCTACTAGAAGTAGGTGATCAGATGCGAATGTTTTGCGACCTCAATTGTGGTCACAAAACATTTATACACACCGAGGCGATTCGGTATTAGGATGGGACGCCCTAAACACGCACCTTCCCAATACCGATTTGCAAACCCATTTGGCGCTTCGAATCGCAAAATTAGGTTTGCTGCATAGGAAAAGCAATTTTTTGCGTTCGCAAATTGCCAGATTCTAGAGTCAATCAATTACTGATCTGAAGTAGAATTAATTCATTTTTAATAACACATTTTGCAGTTTTGTGGATGTTTCTTTCCTCTTCATCCTCGTTCACATCATTTTTATGCACCTTTTTTTGTAATAAAGTACCTCACTTGAGGCAACTTTGTTTGGTATAAACAACACAGAATCCAGTGTTTCAGTTGTATGTTTGAGACAAACTCTGATCTTTTATGGTCAAGTTCCCAAACCCTTTTCCTTTTCAATTTATCAATAGATGAAAACTTGAGTGAATAAAAAAATTGAGTAAATGACTAAGGCACACCTTAGAGAAGCAATTTACCTTCGATGATGAAAACAGTTAACTTTGAAAAGCAGACTGTTTAACCGATAGCTGGATCTAAAATGGTGATGTTGTCTGTTGTGATACTCTTCCATCATCAAGAATGTTATACAATCCCCTGGTATCCATGAGTTTTGAGGGTGATATGCTCACAGAGGACTAAACACCCTGAGGCTTGGCATGTGGTATTCCAAGAAAGTTCTGGACATCGGAACAGTCATCCTATTGTGTTTCCAAGAGTGGCTACATTGTATGTTAAATGAGGCTTCGGAATAGTTGACCAGTGCTGAGGACCAGAGAGTTGAAATGGAAAACACAACAACTGCCCAGTACATGATGCAGTAAATAACCATATGCAACACTACATAGTACAGCAGTGAACACAATGTCTGCAAATAAATAATGCACAGAATTGGCTTAGTGAAACTATATATCAACCTATATATAGATTAGCTGTTACTGGTAATCAGTAAGGCATTTGGTTCCAAGGCGCCTGTTTCTGAACTAAGTCCCAAAAACCCACACCCACAGTGACTTGTTATTAGAGCATGTTGTAGCAGTGGTGGAGTGAGTTTGATGCTGGCATCAAAAATAGAACTATGCAGTTCATTAGACCCATACGTAGAGTTGACTCAATCCAGTCTGCCCTCTAGACTAATGGCACAGGGATGCAATGGCAGAGGGACAGTTAAAAAATAGGCCTAGGGGCGTGGCCAACCATCATGGCCGCGCAGACGTGATTTTGATCGGCTCTGCTCAGAGCCTCGTGAATCCTGACTCCACGAAGCGCAGAATGCCACGGAACGCACCTGTGATGCTGGTGTGGCGTGCGCTGTGATAAGGGGAAACTGCAGCGATTCACAGACAGCTGAACGAGCACATTCCAGGGACTGTCCCAGGCAAACAAGGGACGCTGAGAGTGAATCAAGATGGTGGAGGCGCCCGTTGAGCTCTGATCGGCTCAGGGAATCTGTCTCTACTGGACCACGGGCATGGTCGAGCACACAGCAATGGGCTTGGCATGCTGTACACCCCCCCGGGGCAGAAAAATGACCCACGAGGTGGAGGTGGGCTATATTCCAAGCTCAGCGGGACCGGCAGAGGGAGGAAGGCACAGAGTGCAGCCAGAAACCCAGGTGGGAGTGTGCCATTAAAGCAGCAGAGGGCGGGGAGCTCCCTGGGTATCCTCCGCAACTACACCCCGGGCCCTGGCGAAAAGAGCATTGGGAGGGTCCCTCTCAAGCCACACCAAGGTTGCCTGACCTTAACATTGTGCCAGTCGGGGTTAAAATGGATTGAGAAACCACAATCTGGGGATGATTCTGCTGGGTGAAAGGTCTTGCGATGGTGAAATACTGAATGTGACCCTCATATAACCTGACTGCGAGGAGCAAACAAGCGGATAGCGGAAGCGGATAGCTGGGGGTATCTGAATCTTACTCATCCAAGCCAAAACGTGTGACTCTCTGAGGCCCCTTCAAGGCAGGGGCCCCTAGCTGACAGTGCGTGGCCCACCTTGCCCCAGACTACTTTGCCCTAGTCAAACGCACGACCTGTCTGGAGGCGGCATTGCGCTGACCAAGGCCCGCATCCATATGCCACTGAAAAAAGACTCAAACCAACAGCTATTTTGCTCCAACTGAGACCAGAGTGGAGAAGGAGAGGGAGGCTCACGCGGCCAGTGGGATGACACTCACCCGAGAAGATCTATTGGCGACATTGAGGGAGTTCAATACGGAACTCAGAGAAGAAATCAAAGCCGACATTGGCACCTCGTTGGACGCATTCTAGGCAGAGGTGAGATCGAAACTGCTGTCGCTTCAGGCAGACATGGAGTTGGTCAGTACCCGCACCTTAGACTTAGAAGCGAAATGCTAGGAATTTGAAGGTCGAATAAAACCCCTAGAAGAAGGAACCACCAATCTAAACACCCAACTAAACTCCGCCCTGCTAAAATGAGAAGATTTGGAAAATCGCTCCTGCAGAGACAATATAAGAGTGAAGGGCCTAGAGGAAATAGGCAAAGGGCCAGACCTGGAAACATTCATGGTAGGTCTCTTCTCCAGTGTCCCAGGAGACGACGGTCCGGAGGTACAGCTGGAATAGGTTCACAGGATGGGCCCACGACTACCAGGGGAAAACAGGTGCCCAAGAGACATCCTGGCCAAATTTAGTTCATTTACATGGTCACTTTCCAGCACTGACGTAACAAACCGTCGAGGGGCCCTCCCTGCAAGGCACCTGAGGGGCCACCCTCCAAGCTCAATCAGGAGCCCTGCAGCCAGAGTTCTGTGCTTAGGGGGTGTGCTTACTCTTTCAAAATGTGGCTCAAGCCATGCTGGCACACAGGCAACAGTTCCGTCTGATCACAATGGCACTGAGGGATCGCCAGATCAAATACAAGTGGACTTACCCTTTTGGCATTGCCTTCCCGTTCGTCAACCAACAACACCATTTTACAGAGGTGGAGAGGGTGGCGGCCCTAATCGGCCACGAGAAAACCTCACCATAGTAGGTAGTAATTACCGGGGGAGAACGCTCGGACCAATCGACAGAGCGGTGCTCGCCGGGCCCCTGGCAGACACCCAAGAGGGGCGGCAAGACGATGAAGCATTGGCAAATGTTAGAACTCTAACCCACAACCCAGTGCAGTGGTGAGTTGCTCCCTCTAACCTGTTGATCAGTGTCAAGGACAAGTGATTTCTCTTGTAATGCTCAGGAGCAGATGCCGCCTATTCCTCAACTTCCTCGAGGAATCCCCAGACACCCACTCTAGCATATGTAGGTGTCCAGTGGATTCTCATGGGGCAAGGGGGAAAGGATAAAATAACAAACTAAGAAGAGACTGCCAAGAATTCCAGGTTCCTCCCAGGACACTTCTTTACCTTCACTTCATCTTTTAGGAGGGTCAACCTAGAAGTAATCTTGGAAAGAACTGAAACACGATACACAATGTTACTTCTTCCTATATTCTTCTCTAGTCTTTTTCTACTGTATGTTTATGTGTAGTTTCTACCTACCCCTTCTATTCTTGGGTTTAGCCTCTCTTCTGTATTCTATCTGTACCTTTCTCTCTAGAATTCTTTTCTTTATTATGTGTATTGTTTGTAAAATGAAAATTAAATGAAATAATCACATTTGTATCAAGCAGGGTTAGAAAGTTATGAGAACTGTAGCAGATACCTATTTAGGTAAGCAGTATTTACTAAAGCATGCTTCTTTTCTTAACTTTTCTTCACACGGTTTTATCACCAAGTACTCGGTACACTTATCTTTGAATCTCCACATGACTTTGTCTGGACATCTACAATCTCTTCACGGACCGCAAAATAGGCAGGTATACAGCTGATACTTCTCTGGAGGCAGTTTTCTGAAAACGGAACAAGTCGAATAATTGTTAAACATTTAAATTAGGGGGACTCCTAAGACACACGTGGAGGAACCTCAACGCTAAGTCAAAGGAGCGAGTGCTAATATTTCTTGAGAGGAACACTGGACAATACTTCTCTGGAATCTGGGACACTAATCACCTCAGAAGAGTATGCGTGGAGACAAGTTCTACGCGCAAACTCAAAAGATGCTAATCTCGAAGAGAGGAAATCTGACGGAAACGAAGAATTCACTAGCTTCAACGATGAGAAGTAAAAACCGTCATTCAGGCGCAAACTACTTCACTAACAGGTATGGAGGTTGACTAAGAGGTGTGTGTGAGGCAAAATCCTCAGTGAAGTGCGCCAAGCTCAGCTGACTCGCGCTTCACCTAGGGTTCCAAAACGGACTCCCTGGAACAACAACTAGACCGCTAAGTGACAGGTGGCCATCTTGGAGTTCCACTTGGACCAAACTTCTGTCCAGGAGAGGATTCCGGTCCTAAAACTCATCCTTTTAGCTTTTACTTTCCATAGGGTGCAAATGAGATTGCTCATGGTCTTCCGGATCCTGACAATCAGTTAAAGATATCACCCTGAGAGAGAGGCAACGTCATGGAAGAGTCTCCCTGTACCCGAGGTCTTAGGGTATAAGACAAAGATAGCGGGGAGCCTCTCACTTTCATT
Source organism: Triturus cristatus (assembly GCF_964204655.1). NCBI lineage: Eukaryota > Metazoa > Chordata > Amphibia > Caudata > Salamandridae > Triturus > Triturus cristatus. The sequence goes on from NC_140590.1 coordinate 439,565,935, forward strand.
GCCCGAGATAATTTTGCTCACTCCAGCAAGACTCTTAAATCTTCTTTACAACGCATGGAACTGAGAAATACATGGAGGGTTCCCAATCCCTCAACACGAGATTACTCCTGCTTCTTCCTCTCCCACAGATCATAATCTAGGATTGACCATATCTTCACTAGCCAAGCTCTCCAACAGATGATCTTGAGTGCTCATCTGCACCCGATATGTCTTTCAGATCAAGCTCCACTAGAAATTCTGATCTATTGTCCGGCTCCACGCTCTAAACTTTCTATGTGGTATTTTCCCAATATTCTTAGCAGAGATAGGCCCCTCTGTGATGACCTGAGGAAGTCGATCAAAGACTTCTTTGCTCCCAAAGACCCCACAGACACCTCACATTTGAATAATCGGGATGCCTTCAAGACAGTCATAAGGGGTAAATGCATTGCTCTAGCTACCACCTGAAAGACACAAAAGAAAAAGGAAAGGCTGTCACTAGAGGGGGAGCTCCAAGATGCGGAAAAGGAGCACAAAGACACCCAGTCTGTACAAACTGTATGGAAAGTAATTGCACTAAAAGGGGACCTCCAGGCAATATATGCCGATACCGTGGAAAAAAACATTCTACGCCTTCAGGCCCGGGGATATAATGGTAACGATAAAATAGGCCCCCTGTCAGCGCGACAGCTTAGAGAAAAACAGGAAAAATAATATGCTAAACTAATAGTCGACGACTCTGGCACCACACACCTTAGTGAGGGAGGAAAAGCGAGAGCCTTCCGCGACTTCTATCACTCACTTTATAGAGCAGATCACGTAATAGAACAGGACCAATCTCACTACCTGGATTCACTAGAGCTGCCACAGATCACCCCTGCCACCAATGACAAGCTTAGCAGACCCATTTCGAGGGAAGAAGTCCAGAAGGTGATAGACTCCCTCAAACTCTAGAAAGCCCCAAGGGCAGAATGCCTAGTTCTACCGAACATTTGCAGCTGAGCTAACTCCCAACATGATGGATCTCTTCATTGAAATAGCAACCTTCCAACAAGTATATCCCTCTATGGGAGAAGCACTAATCACTGTAATCCCCAAGGCAGGGAAAGATCCTCAATTATGCGCCTCATATAGGCCCATAGCGCTATTGAATCTGGATGCTAAATTATACTCCAAGATATTGGCCATTAGACTGGAAGACATTTTACATACACTAATCCACCTTGACCAATCGGATTTCATCAAGGGATGCCAGACCCATGATAACCTATGCAGGGTAAGGCACCTAATTGACAAAGTTCAAAAGAAACATATCCCCGCGGCCCCACTATCATTAGGCGCAGAGAAGACCTTTGACCGGGTGGAATGGCCCTTCTTAATGTGCAATCAAAAAACGGGGGGAGGTAGAGGTTAAGGTTAGGTTCACCCTCCTTACTGAATGCAGTTCCACAACATCAGGAATACTGGAATTAGAAACCTAACCATAGGAAGAAAAGGGATTCCACTGTAAATGTGTGCAAAACCCTCTTTCAAGAAAGAAAAATTATTTTCTAGAGTCCCCTCACCGTAACCCCTAGATGGCATGCTTCATCATTGGTGTCCTATCAATCCGCTGCGGATTGAGGCGCGTGGTGACTTGCGAACTACATAGGTGCACTTAGTTTTGGCAAAATATGTTTGGTGCAGTGATGTGGAGTGGGAAAAATAGGTTAAAAATATCTTATTCATGCTCCTAGTCGGTATGTTTTAAAGTCAGGGCTTAATACTAGGGAAAGACCTAACTGTAATGAGTATGGTGTCCCTAGCACTGAGTCGACATGTTTCGAGCTTTCCCCTAAAGCTCTTCTTCAGGACCACACAAGGGCCAGCCCCGTGCGCACCACTCCTAAAGAATCCTGTGAATAGGAAACAATGGGGTGCACACCTAATGTGTGTTCACCAGATATTTAATACATACTGTTGTACACTGGCACGCTGTATTTTTGTTTAGGCAGAAATATGCCCCATGATCTGCAGGGGTAGAGGGGCTTGTAGTCACACCTTCTTCAAAGCACTCCTTTTTGAAAATGACCTGATGGCACCCCTGGAGACCGCATCAAGATCAAGATGCGGTATTCAGTGGTGCAATCAGGTCATTTTCCGAGAGGAGTGCTTTGACAAACGTGTGAATAAATAATCAAAAAAATGGTATGTTTTAAGACAGCAGACTCGATAAAAGTGAAGGAACTTTATTAAGATAAGGAGAGCAACCCCCAGTTACATCCTCTGCCCGCAACTGCCAGCACTCCATTGCCAAGGAAACCCACGAGCTGCCAGATGTTAAGACATAACACATCTCCTTTCTTTACAATTCAATAAAACAAGGAAATAACACATGTACTTTTAAGCACTAACAACAAAGGGGCATATGCATCAACATTGGCATTTGCGATTCCTTATTAGCGAAAAATAAGGAATCGCTAATAAGGAATAGCAAAAGGCTATGCATGTAGGAATCGCTATTCAAATAGCGATTCCTTAACTTTCCTTAATTGCTACTAGCAAATTGCGAGTAGCAATTAAGGAATGCCATCCCAATCATTCCTATGGGCCTCCAGGCCCATAGGAATGAATTGGAGATTGCATGAGCAAATAGCGAGTACCAGTAGGTTCTCTCAAATTGCTCATGCAATTTCAAGGGTGCAAGGGTGTCAAAATGACACCCTATTGCACCCCTGAAATTGATATGTGCACATATGTTGCACACACACATGCTCTAAGGGCATGTGTGTGCGCAACATGAAACTTTGAAAAATGCACAAAAGTGCATTTTTCAAACTTTTAGCAAATTACCATGCAGTTCATCTTCATGGTAATTTGCTCCCCCTATTAGCGAATTCGCTAATTTTTTTACTTTCATGCATTGCATTTAAGGAATCCCAAATAGAGATTCCTTAAATTAAGGAATCTCAATTTGGGATTCCTTAAATGCTATCGCTATTTAAGGAATCGCTATTTAAGGATTCCTTAAATAGCGATTTTTGCATTTGGGTTGATGCATTGGGATTGGGTATTTTTAACTCAATACCGGGAGCTATTAGCGAATCGGTATTTTACCGACTGGATTTTGGCTTGATGCATGAGGCTGAAAGATATCTATACACATTATATACATTCTAATCAACACCAGAACTCTCAATAAGTTACATAATCATTGAGCCATCTTGGAGTCATTCGGGTACGCTTGTCTTTGCCTGTTTCATCTTGCCCCTTGTCACTATTGTTATCACTGTTCCTTGATGCACACGATTTCACTTCCAATTTGTTACATAAAGTTACATTCCGAATATTCCACACCTTGCCATCGTTTAACCAGACACTGTTACCCCGAATCTTGGTTATTCGCTTAGGTACAGACCATTTTGATACCCCTCTCCTTTGAGACCCTACACTATATGTCCTTACCCAATCACCAATAGTAAAATGTCTCTCATTCCTTTTTATTTTCTCATTGTGTCTTTGTACATATTTATCTTGATGTCTCATTACTCTACATTCTAAGCTCCTTGTGCACACTGGTCTATAGAATCCCATTAATATCCACCCTGGTGTAACCTTGGTGCCTGGTTGTCTACCTTTAAGAAGTTTGAATGGTGATTCCTTGGTAACTGTGTGAGGTGTGGTACAGTAGTTCCACTACATTTCTTTTACTGCCTCTTTACAATCTCCACCACTCTCCTCGGCTAATTGTATACATTCTTTCAATACCCTGTTAAATCTTTCTACCAGACCATTTTCTCTCGGATTGTACACAGCCGTAGTATGATGAATGATGCCCATGTTGTTTAGGTACAAATTGAATTCACTTGATATTAATTGTGGCCCATTGTCCGTGAGTAACTTTTCTGGACACCCTTCCCTGCGAAAGATCTGGTCACAGAACGCTATAATATTACAAGCTTTAATATCATTTGTAAACGCTACCTCCGGCCACTTAGAGTAATAGTCAATTAGTACTATTGCAAACTTATTAGTAATTCCCTTGGATGAAAATGGACCACAAATGTCCATTGCAACCCTCTCCCATGGTCTGCTTGGAAATTGTGTTGAGGAGATGGTTGATTCTTCAACTCTGTGAGTTTTGTCACTACACATACATTCCATGCAATCACGAACATGTTCTTCAATATTCCTGTCCATCCCGGGCCACCAGAATGTTTCTCTAGCCTTCCTTTTCATTCCAGACATGCCACTATGACCTTCATGTATTAAATTGAGTAATCTACCGTGTAGGCTAGTCGGCACTACTAATCTACCATTCCTACGTAGTACCCTGTCCACCACAGATAGTTCTGTCCATACCGTCCAAAACTCACCAAATATTTTTTTTAGGATAGCATCCGGAACAGATGGTTTTGATAATTCACTCATTAACTCTGTAAGGATGTTATCTTTGGCTATGGCTTCCTTCCATTCATCACAAGATATAGCTCCTTTACACGACCCGACTACTTCCGCTACTACACAATCATCGTTGACGTCTGTGTCCTTGTCATCACCCACTAATGGTAACCGTGAAAGGCAGTCAGCATTGACATTGCGATTCCCCGGTACATACTGTAGGGAAAAATCATATCCCTGTAATCTGTACAACCATTTGGCTATTCTAGGAGTAGCCTTAGCAGCTCCTTTGGTCGTAAATAAGTCTATCAGAGGTTTATGGTCTGACCTAACCTCAAAACGAGTGCCCCATATGTAGTTTCTAAAATATGTTACACCTCACCAACACGCAAGTGCTTCCTTCTCAATTACTGAGTAGGTCGCTTCTGCTCCTTTCAGAGTGCGTGATGCGAATGCTACTATGCGTTCTTGATCCAAGTATTTTTGCATGAGAACAGCACCTAAGCCATAAGCACTCGCGTCAACTACTATGATACTCTGATGTGACGGATTGAATGGTTTCAAATGAACAGCCTTAACAATCTGTTCTTTAATAAAGGTAAAATCATTTTGACATTCTTCTGTCCAATTAAACTTTTCTCCTTTTTTCATTAAGATTCTGAGTCTGTGTACTTTGTCAGCAAAGTGATTGACAAACTTGGAATAGAATTCCACCAGACCCAAAAAGGAGCGTAACTGCTCTTTGTCTTGAGGTGGTGGAGCATTTGTAATTGCATCTAGTAACTTTTTCTTAGGTTTGACCCCATCTTTAGATAAGGTATGTCCTAAGTATTCAATTTCTTGGACACCAAATTTGCATTTTTTGGTTCCTACAGTTAAGCCTGCCTGTTGTAACTTCTCTAAAGTTTTAGTCAGTGTTTCATCATGCTCTAAACGATTGGCACCCCAGACCAAAACATCGTCCTGAAACACCAATACTCTATGTAATCCTGACAAAATTTTAGACATCACCCTCTGAAAAACTGCTGATGCCGAGGCTAGGCCAAAAGGCATTCTTATGAATTGAAAGGCTCCCTCCGGTGTGATAAAAGATGTGAGGTGTTTGGAAGATGGATTTAATTTAATCTGATGATAAGCATTAGATAAATCAATCAGCGAAAAGTATGTTGCATTGTTCACAGAAGACACCATTTCATTTATGTGGGGCAATGGATAACGATCAATAAGAATGTTTTGATTTAAATCTCTTAAATCTACACACATTCGTAAATTTCCATCCGGTTTTTGTGCCAAAACTACCGGACTGAGCCATTCTGAAGATTCTATGGGTTCTATTACCTGAGCTTCGCACAATCTCTTTAGCTCTAATCTTAGCTTCTCCCTTAAAGTGAAAGGTACACTCCTTACCTTATGAACACATGGTACACTTTGTGCTTTAAGTTTAATGCGGTGTTCAAATTTTTGTAAACAACCTAGCTTCCCATTAAATAGCTTTGGAAACTTGGTACACCATTTGCTAGTTTCCGCTACCTCCGTGGTAAGAACCTGTTGTGGGTGATTTGGATTTAACGTGATCCCCAATTTTTTCTGTTCACACCATCCCAATAATGCTCTTCCCCTTTCCACCACATATACCTTGCACGTAGCCGTCTTGCCTTTGTGAGACAGCGTACATTCAAAGTACCCCAACAAAGGAAGTTTAATCCCACAATAACCTACCGGTTCAACATCAGGCATTTTCAAATCATGTCTTCCTACTTTCTCCCACGCATGTTTGTCAATGATAGTATACGGAGTAAACGAATCTGCCCACACAGTTATCTTGGTTCCATTAACTCCTAAATCACACTTGGGCGGATTGTAGTTCTCTGATACCTCATTTATCACATTATCGCATATGACCATTATTTCTACCTCTCCTTCATTACCTGAACTATAATTCTCAACATCTTCCTCTATCGCATTTATTGGATGTTTCCATTTTGGGTTAAATCCAGACCCCGCTTTGCACATGCGTGCTAGATGTCCCACTTTCTTACATTTGTAACATTTCTCCTTGACCGCATAACATTTTTCAGAATCGGCTGTATGTCTGGTGCTACCGCATCTGTAGCATGCTTTGTTGTATTTTTGAGTAATGTGTGTTTTGCTACTAATATTTTCTTTCTTATTACTTTGTTGTTGATTCTTTTTTTCTACTACACACACTTTAGTCGTACTCGATTTATCAGTACTTAACTCTTTTACATATTTAGACGTGTTTTCGATCCTTCTTGCTATTTCTATGGTTTTCTTTAGTGTCGGGTTATTCAAGTCTAAAAGCCTCTCTTGAATTTTAATGTTGCTGGTTCTATTTATGAATTGATCTCTTATGATTTCTTCATGCAGATCTCTAAATTTACATGTAGCTGCAAGTGTTCTTAACACTGAAATGTATTGTTCTACTGTTTCTCCCGCTTGTTGCGACCTAGAAAAGAACTTATGTCTTTCTACTACTATGCTTGTTTTCCTCCCAAAGTTTTCCTCTAAAGCCTTCTTTACACTACCATATTCATCAGTGAAACTTGTATCCTCATACAGTATCTCTGTTACATCAACTTCCTCCTTATTCTCATCATAATTGCTTTTATCTTCAATGACTATTTGTTTCGAAATAGTGCCAATAGGTAAAGTTTTTAAAACTTTCCTCCCTTCTATACCCAGATTATGTTTCACTATTGCCACTTTCCTGGAGGCTAGGAAATCCTCCCCACCTATGGCCTCTAAGTAAGTTTCAAAGGATTCTATCCAATCCTCCCAAGGTAACGTAGGTTCTCCTGGGTTTTGTAAGAATTTAGGAGGTGCAATAATAGATGATATATCCATCTTATTTGTTTAATTAGTATTAAGTGATTGAATTTGTAGTTTATACCCTGTGTGTATACAGTATTCTGTGATGCGTGTACTGTTTGACTTTAGTTGAAAACCAGGTTATATTTTGATGAACTCTGCAAATTAAATAATTAGATACATTAGATACAGAACAAAACAACAAATTAACAAAATAAATGTAGTCACCGTCGTCTCCTTCAAATGAAAGTGTAGAATCAGGGGTATAAGTCCTGCTGATGTTCTAAATATCTTCCTGCTTTCAGAGCACTTTTCTTGCCTCGCGTACTTCATCTGTACAAACTTGCTTGTTTCTAATGGCACTGTTTATTCTTGCCTCACGCACCTCGTTAGTGCAGATCTCTCCCTTCACTCGGTGCATCGGGTGGACTAGTTGCTATGGGAACGTTGTGTTGTGATCTCACAGCGTTGACGACTCATGCGTCATGACGCGCTGCCGCTCCCATGATGCACTGCACGCATCCGCCGCAGAGAACAATAATATGGAGAGAACAACCAAGCGGATTCACGCGATACCGTATCTATGGTAGCAGACGAGATCGTGGCCACGCTTCAATAGTAAGCTATTTTAAATGTTGCGCCCGCGAGGCTCACTTGACGATCAAATTTGATAAAAAACAAAATGTTCCTGGCTTCTTCGATCACCGCTTCAAGTGCGCTGCGTTTATACACCACGCAACCACACATTCACAGGAAGATCTGATCATGCCCCAACGCGACTATTATTTCATAATCTTTCCTTTCAACGTCTTTGAATTCCTCTTCAAGGTGCTGTAAGCATACCGGCAATATGTCTAGATCAGTTCACACTAGCCACATTTCTTTGTTGGGGTCAATTCTTTTCCTCTCACACAGTATTCAACGTTAGCAAACTAGACTTTTACGCATGGCAATCCACTCTCATTCAAGGACGATTTCACCCTTAGGATGTCCTCGAAAATCCTGTAACAGGGATCACGATGCCAAACAGCTGTGTGTACTCATTTCATCAGTACATCTGGGGGTTGTCAGTTCTCGCTTCGTTTCGTTTTTTTTTTTTCCTCCTTGGTCTGCTCACAACGATCCCATCCTCCGTCGCCACTTTTAAGACAGCAGACTCGATAAAAGTGAAGGAACTTTATTAAGATAAGGAGAGCAACCCCCAGTTACATCCTCTGCCCGCAACTGCCAGCACTCCTCTGTCTGGTATTAAGTCCCCATGGATACATCAGAAGAATCCAGACTCCGTTGCCAAAGCAACCCACGAGCTGCCAGATGTTAAGACATAACAGTATGGAACATTGAAAATAATTCAAACAGACTCTAAAACCTTAACCAAACCCGAAAAAGAATAGATGACAAAGATCCCTGGCAGACGTCCACAACCCATAGAGCACAGTTTACTCTAGGTTTCTCAACTAGAAAAGGAAAAGGACAAACAAAATGACTTCCAACAACAGCCAATTTTTCCAAAAACTCATTGACCTAACACTAGGGTTGCACAGCATTTGCATCAAACATGCTTCTGACTGATGTCAACCTCGGATATGTTGTACCAGGTCTACAAAGGTGCCAGTGATAACAAGTTTGCCTAATTTTCCATGTTCCAAAGAGACTTATATAAAAAAGGCAGACCTGATATTAAAATGCAATGATTGAAAAAAGCATTGTCTGAGGGTGGCAATAAGGAATCTGCAGAATGATTGGTATCTATAAAAAACCCTTTACTGAATACATGTAGCTTATTTTTTAATGGAAACATCTTCTAGAACATTCCTCATCATGACAGATTCCAATAAAAGCTATGGTGAAGTGAAGGGTCTAAGAGATGTCTATGTGTTTACTTATTACAGCAACCACATTTTCAAAATTGGTTACCAAATGGAGCCTCAGTGCATGGGAATCAGGACAGTAGGGCTTGATGAACATAAGATTTGGGGGCCATGTTGCAAACTAAAAACTTCCCCTGCAAATGTTTCAGAGGGAATTGTAGAGGAAACTAAAATGTGTACTTTTCATCTACATGGGAATAAGAGAGGTATGCGTAAGATAAATCCATCACTTCTCTATCATGCATGCTTGTTTTCATCCTGCTGACAATGCCCAGTCTCATATTTGTCACTCTCTCTAAGTGAACTGCTAACACTTCTTATCTCTGACGGTAAACCAAAGCTTGGAGTCAAGGCCTGTTGTTTCTTTATCTGATAGATGGCTGTAGTATCATCTCTTAGGTCTCAAATGCCAGTTCTTAAACAAGGCATACTCTCAGAGCCATGCATATTATTTTTTAGCTCTAATACATGTCTGCATAGATGCTTTTTCTGATCCCACTGATAAATGTGCCCCCTAGTAGCAGTTCTTCCTGTTGTATTAGGGAAGCATGTGTGACAATGATTTCCTTCAGCCATTCTGCGTGCAGGGATTTTTCCTATAACAGGTGATACGAGTTTGCTCATCACTGAAATGTTCTGCTAATTTGTCTCCTGTGAATCTCTACTATAAAAATCCCACTGTAATCTGAGAATATATTAAAATTCCATCATCTGATGACTGGCTTCAGGTGGTAGAACTATTTAAGAACCAATTAAATATATTAACAGCAGAGTGGCTGTTGATTTTGATGTTGAGGGCAAACAGTCATCCTACTACATGATTTGTTCATCACCTATGACACTGAAGACCACATAATCCTCTTGGAGAGGTCCAAACAGTGGGCAGGAATATTCAGATACACAATGCAGTGGATTCATTCATTGCTCTACAGTCACATCCACAAAAAATCAGACTTACTTTTTTGGAATCATACACCCATTCATTGTCTTGTCTCTTCAACATATTTTCATGCCTTTGATACAGCTACTCAAGAAGCACCAGATGAACTAAAAATATATCTTTATGACACCCTATGTAAAGCACAAGAGAACCAAGTCAATACCATTTCTTGCCTTAACAACGTGTTCCACTCCATTAAAGAGAGAGAGCTCTGCATCGATTGGTACCAAGACAAAATCTTGCTGACAGGAGTCACTAAGCCCAAGTCATAACATTGTGCCTGGTCCTCTAGGCTTGGCCCTAACCTCAAATACCTCACCAAACTGAAAGAACCAGGTGATCTACTTTGATAATAAATTCTCTTTTGCTCAGTATGCAGGCAAAGTGTGTAAACATGCAGCCATCTTCCCTTGACAAACTCCTCCCATCTATCCACAACGCCCCAGAGTCAAACTGAGGCTTGCTCTCATCCTTACACATTTTAACAACTGCAATCTTATCTATGCTGATGTCCTAAAAACACATTGCCAGACACCAAGCACTTCCAATTTAGGCTAACAGACTTTGTCTTAATTTATACAAAGGATCTACATCAGATCCACCCTTAATGCTCTTTAGTGGCTATTTGTAGTTGCATGATCAAATTTAAGGTCTTGTGGACTTATTCATAATGCATACTGAGTTAAAGTAAAACCCCACTGTATGAATCAGTATTCTTTCTTGAGGCTGAAACATTGAAGATCAAACGTCAATTATATGTAATTCAGAAAACATTTGAAAGCTGAACTGACCACATATGTAGAGAAGGAAAAAAAAAAAAAAAAAAAACAACATAGGGAGAAAAGTAAGATGTATCTAGTGATTCTACAAAGCATTTTCCCAGCTTATTTCTTCGAGAGTTCATTAAAAAATTCCTGGGCTTGAAACTCTGACATGAATACCCTTGTTGTTCCTTTACAGATAACTTTAAGCCTAGCAGGGTTCAACAAAAAAGCTTTGCAGCCTAGTTTCTGAAATGGTGTAAGAAGCAATCGGAGCTGCCATCTCCTCTCCACTGTTGTGTGGCAAAAATCAGGCCGAACAAAAAAGGAGTGTCCCACACCCACCCTTTGTGCGTTAGGCCTGGCTTTTTCAAAGAAAGCTTGACGAAGAAGGAAATTGCCCAAAAAACATAAGGATGGCTCTCGGTTTTCCATCTTGCCCAGGTCTCTTTTTGAGCATCAGGGGGAATGTTTTTTCTCCTTCTCTACATATGTAGTCTTATGTAGAGAGCGGCTAGGGGGAACAGTACATGCAGGAGGCATCACAAGGGTCCTTGGACCTATTTCGCCCTTTTGAAGGGGGGGGGGAGTGGAGGGAGGAAGGGGGATGGCTAGAAACCAAGGGGAAAAGGTGGGATTTTTTTCCACTGGGTTGACTATGGGATATAGAAGTTTGTATGTCCTGTTTGGCGCTGCTACAAATTTTGGAATTATAGTTTCTTTTTGCTTTGAGGAAACTTAGGATCGCATCCATTAATATTTGTGGATTAAATGATCCCCAAAAAAGAAGAGTTAGTCTTGATGTTCAATTCTTGAGGGCAGATATTTTATGTCTTCAAGAGACACACATCGAAGGGTGTAGGAAGGGGATTTTAGAGATGGCGGGGTATCAACTTATTGCTACTACTACACAGGAAACTCAGACAAGAGGGGTGGCGGTACTGGTACGAAAGGGAATAGGCAACTTTCTGCGCTCACTGGTAGATAAAATGGGCAGATGGGTAATATTGTAATGTTGTTTTGGGAACAAATTGTTTACTCTTTGCTCTGTATATGGGTAAGTGCTCGATGATCCTGCACTATTTGATTGGTTGAATGTAGAGTTAGAGGGTCGGCCTCTGCCTTTGATTTTCTGTGGGGATATGAATATCAATCTGAGTTGTCAGGTTGCCACCCATAGTGGGATGTCATATCAAGGTCGCAAACCATGAGTTTTGAAGTCACTGTCACAACTTAAATCTTTGCACGGGTTAGTGGATGTATGGGCGGCGCAGAAGGGGAGCGACCCTGGTTTTACTTACCTCTCTGCACCTCATCAAGTGCACGCAAGATTGGATCATTTTTTTATGTCACAAGAGCTTTTACAAAGGTGCATGATAAGTAAATATCCCAAAGTCATGTCGGACCATAACCTTCTGGTGATTGAAATAGACATTGGGCTTCAAATTCACCAGAAACGTTGGACATTCAATAGAGCTCTACTGAGTGAGGAGGGTTATCTTCAACAAATGGGGGAGTGGATTCCATTGTTTATTGCTGAGAATGTGGGGCGCACTAATATTAGTACCTTGTGGGATACATTAAAAGCAGGGGTTAGGGGGGAACATCAAGGTACGGTTGGGAGGCGCAAAGGAAGGATAAAGCCCTGTTACAAGCTTTGTATAAGGATTTGGGGAAGGCAGAAGCTGATCTGATAGAGGTATTGTCTACAGCGGCAAATGCAGCGGCAGACCAAGTAAAGATTGCTATTGCTAGATCTGCCATTACTGAGATATCTCTTAAGAAAGCGGCGGGTAAATATATGGCCTGTTGAAGCAAGGTGTATGAAAGTAGTGAAAGGATAGGTCATTTATTGGCAGTCCGGACCCGGGAAAAGACGATACAAACACGGATTAGTGAAATTAGGGATCCCAATGCCGGCATGGTAAGAGAGCCTGATGCTATCCTTACGGCATTAAAAAATTTATCTCAAAGATTATATACCGAAGATGTTCGGGCTGGGGACCAAGAAATTGAAGCTTACTTAAGGGGGCAAATTTTTGAACAGCTATCTCCGGAGGAAAGAGATCATTTAGATGAGCCATTTACAATAGTAGAAATAACCGAGGTTATTGATTCCCTACCACTAGGTAAAGCTGTTGGAACCAACCTAATACCTGGGGAGTTTTATAAGGAATTTAAGATACAGTTGTTGACACTTATACTGGAGGTTTTTCACAGAGCACAAAGCGATTTGTTAGCCCCCGAGTCCTGGAGAAATGCTAATATTATAGTTTTTCCTAAAAAAGGCAAATCCATAAAAGAACTGGGTTCGTACCGGCCAATCACGCTGGTTAACAGTGATGTAAAAATGTATTCTAAGACTTTGGCGAATAGATTATCTGGAGTTATTAAAAAGCTAGTCTCTCCTTTTCAACATTTGTTTGTCTCGGGTAGGGGCATGACGGATCATATCCGCCGCATAATTTCTCTGTTTGACTATACAAAGGTAACAGGAGACCCTATGGCTGCAATACTACTTGACGCTAAAAAAGCGTTTGATAGGGTCTCCTGGTCCTTTTTATGGGCAATTATGGAAAAGAACGGCCTGGGTAAAGGGTTTATTTGAGCAATTGGATGCATGTACCAGGATCCCATGGCAAGAATAGCTTCGATGGGTTTTATATCCGATATAATTAAAATTACTCATGGAACCCGCCAAGGAAGCCCTTGTTCCCCGTTATTATTTGCTTTATATATTGATCCTTTCATTAAGAAAATAGCGGAGAATAATAAAATACAGGCCATTCAATCTATTGGAGGAACGGCCAATCCACTGGAGGTGATTATTGAGGTAGAAAAGAAATCTAAAGAGTTTGGCAAAATCTCAGGATATTATCTTAAGAATAAAACGATGATTGTTAAAAATGCTAGAACAGTTTTGAATGATGTACGTGTAGTGGAGAACGCTAGATATCTTGGCATTGAGATTTCTGCTAAGGTGTATGAAATTGTGCAAATTAACTTGGAGCCCCTGTAACAAAAAACCAAAGCAGATTTTATTAGAATGAATTGTTTACATCTTACACTTTTAGGAAGGTGCAATGCTATCAAAATGTTATTCTTGCCCAAAATGTTGTACTTTTTTAGGGCTATTCCAGTTGAGATAAACAAGGCGTGGTTCTCAGTTTTTAACCAAATAATCTCTAGATTTCTCTGGGCTGGGAAACGTCCCCGTAGAGCGCTAAAATATATAACCCTATCTAGAAACCGTGGGGGATGGTCTGTCCCTAATCTCCAGATTTACTATTGGGCATCAGCCCTACAACAAAGACCGAGTTACTGGGAAAAGAGATGTCTGATACAGAGGATGCATCATACAATTCTATATATAGGCTAGTACTAGGTGCAGAGTCCTACGGCTGTCTTATGCGTTATATTGATTTTGCGTATTTTAAAAGAGTGAAATTTAAAATTATATTGTGCGCATTGAAGGTCTGGATGGCAGTTAGGAAGAAATTTAAAATAGGCAGGATACATAGAAATACTCCTTTGGCAGATAATTGCGTAGATCTTCCGAGGTGGATATCTGAAAATCTGGCAGGATAAAGGAGTGAGGTATATTGGTGATCTGATGGAGGATAATTTGATATATCCTTTTGATATGATTAAGAAGAAATTCGGGATTGGTAATGTACATTTCTTTACATTTTTACAAGTGAGGGATTACTTATCTAAAAAGGAAATTAATGGGCGTAGAATTCCCTTACTAGATACGATATTAGGGGTCTCCTTACCCATAGCTAAACTCTGCAAAGCACTTAGTAATATACTGGAGGATGATTTTATTAAACATATTAGCCGTTGGCAGGATCTGGTACAGGTAGAGGTAGGGGATTGTGAGGATTCTGTATTGATGAGCCAGACTGCATTTTTCTCGGCTAATTTGCAGGTACAATGCTTTAAGACCTGGCTTAATTTGTATATTACCCCAGCGTGGATTTCCAAATGGGGTGGCTCAACAGGCACTCACTGCGAATAGGTGTTGTTAGTTCGCATACCATTAGTGCGCATACCATTAGTGCGCGGATTTTACTTCGCATATGGCATTTCTACGCATTTTTCTACTTCGTATGCTTTTACTTTGCATCTGCTTGTAAATCAGATTGTGACCTTTTTCTTTCTTTTCGTACATTAAATTAAATAAATAAACACCCCAACACTACACAAAATTCTAAATGTAAAAACACTACACTACACACGACAAACTTCACAACAATAATCTAATCCCTTCAACACTACCCCAGAACGACACTAACCTGTGCCCCAGATCTGCCACTACATGCAAACACTTCCCTACACGACCCCCTGACACTACTCTAAACCCTTAGGGCACGATTCACAGAACTAACTTAAGACAAAATCCTAAACTTACTACCATTTTGGTATTCACAGAAGGCACTTACTCATTTTGGTATTCACAGAAGGCACTTACTCATTTCGGTATTCACAGAAGTTAGGAGTCCTAACTTTAGGACTCCTAAATGCCTTCTGTGAATACCGAAAGTCTTAAAATTAGGATTTTTCTCAGTTTAGTAGTAGTATAGTTAGGACTCCTAACTTTAGGACTCCTAAATGCCTTCTGTGAATACCGAAAGTCTTAAAATTAGGATTTTTCTCAATTTAGTAGTCCTAAATTTAGGACTCCTAACTTTAGGACTCCTAAATGCCTTCTGTGAATACCGAAAGTCTTAAAATTAGGATTTTTCTCAGTTTATTAGTAGTATAGTTAGGACTCCTAACTTTAGGACTCCTAAATGCCTTCTGTGAATACCGAAAGTCTTAAAATTAGTATTTTTCTCAATTTAGTAGTCCTAAGTTGAGACTTAGGACTACTAAATTGAGAAAAATCCTAATTTTAAGACTTTCGGTATTCACAGAAGGCATTTAGGAGTCCTAAAGTTAGGAGTCCTAACTTCTGTGAATACCGAAATGAGTAAGTGCCTTCTGTGAATACCAAAATGAGTAAGTGCCTTCAGTGAATACCAAAATGGTAGTAAGTTTAGGATTTTGTCTTAAGTTAGTTCTGTGAATCGGGCCCTTAAACACTACTTTACACTACACAAACACTACCCCCAGCACGACCCTACCCCCAGTCCTTCCCCTACACTTAAACACTACCCTACACAACCCCCTAAGACAACCCTAAACCCTAACGTACTACCCTACACTACACCTACACTACAACACTACCCTGACCCTAAAACACTACCCCAAGGACGACCCTGCCCCTAACACCACTCTACTACACTACAAAAACACAACACAACTCTTAAAACTACACAGCCCCACTTACCTCTCTCTCCTCGTTGTCCCTCTCGTCTCGCGTGGTTCCTCTCTGCTCCGGCTTCATGCCTCGTCTACAAACGTATGCGCCTTAAACATAACGATGGCGATAGCGCATACAATTCCTACGCATGCGTTGTACAAAGCATGCGATGTAACAGCATGCGTACTAAAGGCGACGCGTTGTTTCATCGCATGCATACTAACGCTTGCGTAGTAATGGTACGCGAACAAATGTCTGCGTACTAATGTATGTTTCCCCCACACTGCTCTTGTTGTGGATGTTTTGCTGCAGATAGTGTACACATGTTTTCAACTTGCCCCTGATTATCAGCTTTGATCAATTAGGTGGGACATTACATCAAGCTTATGTTGGGGTTGGAGATTGATCTTACACCACAAGTAATCGTGTTGGGCATAAGTAATCAAGAAATGAGAGAATCAAATCAAGTGTTGCTTTTCACCGCTATAGCAGTGTTTAGGCTATGTCTGGCTACTGTATAATTAGATAAGGAACCACCTGCAACACACTACTGGCTGGGGAAACTGCTAGCTACCTAACGATGGGAAATGGCGGTATATTCACGGAGGGGGGTTAAGGTAAAAAAAAAAGGACTAGAAATCTGGTATCCATTAACTAATTGGATTAATGAGGCTATGCTTTAATAGAAGTTATGGAATGTAATATAATTAAAATTAGGGATATAGAAGACAAGCCGAATGAGACTATTTAAGATATCCAACTTTATGATTAGTGTAAATTCAAGTTTAATTTAAATGAGAATTCCTTGGTTTTGAGGGGTGGGTGGGGGGGAGGGTAGGCTAGAGGGGCGGCGGGTTGTAGCTAGAAGGGTGGGAGGGTATAAAGATAAATAATTGACATCTTGTACATACACATTGAAATGTAAATTGTATAAATGTACTTATTACAAGCCTAATGTATGTGTTGGATGTCTGAAATAAAGATTAAAAAAAAATAATAATTAAAGCTGAACTGTGCAAACTTGCTTTTAGCTGGACTCAACACAAAATATGATGGCTACTGGGAAATTTTAAACACAGTTAATTCCCATCCACTGTTCACCCACCTAACAAGTGGTCGAAAAAAACTGAAAAGAGACATCAGCACTCTGTAAAATGTCTGTGAAATCATTTATAGGATATGATTTGTTCTCTCCTGAGGTGGGAAATATTTTCCAACCATAGCAATTAGCAATGCTTATATAAATAGAATGCGCTTCAATGGAACTCCCATATTATTCTATGAATTGAGGGAGAACCACAACTCATACAATTATTTAGCTCATTGTAAATAAATATCAGCTAACAATTTAGGACTGTATTATTCGATGAATCACTACTGTTGAAATGGAAAAATTGTATGTTGGATTGGTCCATTGATATGTAATTTATAACATTATCATCAATGTCGCGGATTTGAAATCAACAATGAGTGACTTATGACGAGTGGTGCATGTCAATACTGTCACTTCTCTCTAATTAACTTTTGTTTTGTTTTAATTTAGGTACAACCTAGATGGATACATGAATTTTGTATTGAGATAATATGTGACCATAGGTTCTGTTAAGTATTTGAGTAATATTTTGTCATTGTGAATAACATGCAGACACTTTAAATCTAGAGAGATATTGTGTTGAATAATTTATTAAACTTATGTTGTCTTTATGACTATGTTAGAAATAATGGCCTCCAGTTGGCAGAGGTAGGTACCTTTGTCCAAATGGGGACCCTTGCTTCTAGTCAGGGCAAGGGGGATACACTTCTAAAATAACCCCTGCTCACCCCATTGGTAGCTTGGCACGAGCAGACAGGCTTATCTCAGAGGCTGTGTGTAAAGCATTTGTGAACACATACAGTAATACAGTGAAAACACTACAAATGGACACCAAACCAGTTTAGAAAAATAAGTAATCTTTGTCTAAGCCAAAACAAGACCAAATGACAAAAATCTACAATACAGTAATAAAAATATGACTTTCAGATGGTAGAAATAGTTCAGCAAATTGCAGATGCAACACCTTTCAAACAAAGTACCTGGGATGCGTCACACAAACAAACAAAACGGGCCGCAGGGTAGGTGATGCGTTGGTTCCTTACACTCAGGGAAGGTGATGTGTCGGTTCCTTGCTCCGGGTGAGGTGATGTGTCGGATCCTTACTGGTGCGCAGGGGAGGTGATAGGTCGGTTTCTTACCGGAGAGGAGGTGATGCGTTGGTTTCTTACCGCATGGGGAGGTGATGCGTCAGTTTCTTACTGCGTCCCCAAATGATGCGACAAACTTAGTGCCTCGATGCGACTATCTATGACGATGCGTGGATTCTTCCAGCTTCCAGCGGAAAATATTCTCTAGAGGTCCAAAACAACAGCAGGCACCTCTTTGCAGGTCAAAGCTCCAAGCAAGGAAGTTCAGAGGAGCTGGTGGTGAATTCTTTGCGTCTCTGAGACTTCAGAACAGGAGGCTAGCTCAGTTTCAAGATGTTCCTCAAGCAGGGGACATAGCAAACAGCAAAGTCCTTTTCTCCTTTCCTTGGCAGCAAGTAGCCACTGCAGAGCAACCCCAGACAGCAAACAGCACTGGGGCAGTATTCCTCCTCAACTTCTCCGGCTCTTCTCCTTGGCAAAGGTGCCTCTTGATTTCCCAGAAGCGATCTAAAAATCTGGGGTCTGGGCCCCTCTTTTTATACCTAATAATCCTATGTCCTCTGAAGGCAGAGAGTGTCTGTACCCAGCCAAAACCAGTTTTGTAGGGCATTTTGCAAGTGCACAACAACCTCCATTGTTAGTGTGAGCCCTGGCTCTAAACACCAAAGGGGGCGAAGCCGTCATTGTGGAGGGCAGACACAGCCCTATTCAGGTGCAGGTGTTACTCCTCTCACCACTCCAAATGCAGACCAGGACTATTCAGCCCAGCCCTGACTCATCAGACTTCTGGAGCCACTGCCCCTCTTTCAGCCCCTGTCATCCAGAAGCCAGACATGCAATACACAAACCCAGCAGAGGCACACTGCCCAGCAGGGGCACACTGGATAGTTAGGCAAGAAAAAACCTACTTGCTAAAAGTGGTATTTTCAAACACAGAATGTAAAAAACACCCACACTAAAAGATGCACTTTAACATTCTGAATTCAGGCATACTAAACTTTATTTTTCTACCTTGTTCCTAGGGACAGTTATGTTTATAAGATGTTATAAACAAACTCCCCATTCTGTCCTATTGGAACAGGTAGCCTTGCAATAGTGAAAAACTAAATTGGCAGTATTTCACTATCAGGACATGCCACACACATAAGGGCATGTCCTACATTTCCCTTACAATGCACCCTGCCTTGGGCCTACCTTAGGGGTGATTAATATGTAGAAAAGACAAGGTTTAGGGACTGGTTAGTGTGTGCACTTGCCAAGTCGACATGGCAGTCCAGACTGCACACAGGCTCTGCAATGGCAGGACAGAGTTACATTTTACAGGCTGCTTCTGTGGGTGGCACTATCAGTGCTGCATCCCACTAGCAGCATTTGATTTACAGGCCCTGGGCAAACACAGTGCACTATACTAGGGTCTGACAGGTACATCAAAAATGCCAATCATGGAATCACTAATCCATAACAACAATTTACAAAGGGATCACTTGCACTTTGGCACTGAACAGCAGTGGCAAAGTGCCCAAAGCATCTATAACAGCGAAACGGATTCCAACACACATAACGGTGCCAGTTCTAATAGACTATAAATACGTTACATATCAATGAATGTATATTTCTTTACAGCCCTAAAGAAGCAGTCAGATTACCTTGAAACACATGTTAGCTTTGGCTTCATTGTTCATGATGTGAACTGCTGTGGAATTAATTGTAGTCTTTGATGTACGTAGAAATATTATTAAAAAATTGGGAATACTGGCGCACAGGTCGGTAATCTCAAAACAATATTGATTGTGATTATTAAAATCTAAATGTATATATTGATCCTAATACAGAACTCATACATGTATTAATGATGAATTATTCTGACTATTTGGCTCCCTATGAAAATCTGTTGATGTTTCACCATTAAATGGTTTGCCAATCTGATCGGCCTGCATGTCACTGGAAAAAAAAGTTGGGGCATGTCCATGCATGCCTTCTTAATACCATTCAGATTCACATCATCATGTATCAAAAGGATCAAAAATAGTTTGGAAACATACGGCATCCCTTACAAGTTGAGAGAAGGGCCTTCTTGCATGATCTGTCATGTGTGCTTTAAATAAGTCAGAAATTACCAACAGAATATTTGATCAGAACATAAGGTGTGTGGTGGACTTTGTTGCCCTCGGTGCTTAACTTGCAGACAAACAACCTGACATCTTATAGCATCTTGCTTCTTAGACTTAAAGTCTGTGTGTGGTGGGTATTTTTCAACTTCTAGGGAGGTATTTATTTCCTCATTTTGTCATTCATTACATCATCCATACATGATAACTCTCATTAGAAGCTTTAGGGACAGATTTACGTACAAAATGGTTGCAAATTACACAGTGACTTTTTTCTACCAGTATTTTATTTGACCAACCGACCTATATACCTGTAGGTCAGTTCACAAAATAACCAATCCTAGGGGGAGCTAATTGGCCTGTCTAATTGTTAGTAACTAATGTTATATTTATTTCGGAAATAAATCTCCATAAAACATTCAGACAAATAAATAAAAAAATAAAACAATAAATGCATTCTTCATACAAAATAAAATCATTTAACATTTAATGGGCCAGATGAATGACCCTTTTTTGCGCTCGCAAATGGGAGATCGGCCCCTTTGCCACCGCAAGAAAGGGTAATGGCATGTAGAAATGCTATTTTGCGACTCTCAAAATAGCGTTTGCAACTCTCGCTATTAGGAAGGGGCATCCCTTCTTAATAGAGAGATTCACTACCATGTACTATTGTTTTGCAACTGTATTTGCGACCGGAAAACACTCGCAGTTTACCACATACTTCAAGTAGGTGGTAAACCACACGCAAACGGGAAGGGGTCCCCAGGGGATCCCTTCACCTTTGTGAGTGTATGAGAAAATATTTGTTAAGACCAAGCAGTGGTCCCAGGGGCCACTGCCTGCCCTTAAAAAATGAAACTGAAAAGTTAAATTTATTCTTTTTTAAATGCAGCCCGTTTTCCTTTAAGGAAAACGGGCTGCATTTTTTTTTTTAAAACTGATTTATTTAAAAAGCAGTCCCAGACATGGTTGTCTGCTGACCCCAGCAGGCCACCATCCCTGTGAGTGCTAGCCATTCCCAATGGGGTTGCAAATCGCGCTTGCCTCATGAATATTAATGAGGAATGCAATTTGCGACCCCATTGATAATCGCTAACAGTGTCGGTGACATTGCATTTTGCAAAGCGACGCAATTTGTGAGTCACAAAATTTAAGAGTTGTACATCTGGCCCAATATTCATTAGAGAGGCCGTGATTTGCGATTTCTGTGAGTGCCTACCGTCAGAGAGATTGTGGCTAGCAAGAAACAGCAGACCACCATCTGTTATTTCATTCTAAAATGGAAAACATTTTTAAAAAAAGCTTGAGTTGCTTAAAGGAGTTACAGCTCTTTTAAATGACATTGTTAAGTCTAAGCTATCTTACAACTTTGGTAAAGAATCACATTTTTCTCACGGGGACATGATTAAGTGGGAGATTCTAACTGAGGCTATCAATCCAAATAATGCTTTTTATGCTTCAGAATTACTAGAACTTTACATGCCAAGAGACATGTAAAGTTCTAGTAATTCTGAAGCATAAAAATTGGATGAAAATGTGGACCAAAATGACTAATGCCACTTGTTGTGAACCTCTTTTGGTGGCTTTTCACGGTTTGAAAATGGTCCTGATGTACTACCAGGCATTTGTCAGAATAGTGTCTGTAAGCAGAGTTGTCAAAATACCTGAAGTAATAGCCAGTAGTTCCAGTGCTAGATTGGTTATATTTTGTTTGTTCTGAAGAAAGGTACACAAAGATAATTCTAATAAAGTAAACTATTGCACAACATACTAATAGTTTTGTGAACTGCAGATTTTATTGTACAGTAATTTGAGGTGCTCTTGGGGTTACTTTTCTAATCATCCTCTATTACTTCCTTTGCAGAACATTGGTCATATTGTTTGATAATTCAATACAATTGTCTTATGTCTACATTGACAACTTTCTGTCTGCCAGACCTATTACTGCCAACACTTTAATATATACATAGATTGAGACCTTACAGAGAAGTTTTTCTGTTCCATATAAAAAATGGAATTTGAGACACACCTGATATTCATGGCTTCCTCCTCATGACTTCTTGGGTAGAACCGGACTATACGTCTGTGATATTCAGGCATGAGGCATGTCACACAATGTGGGGGTTTGGGATGTGCCTGTGTAAAGGGTTGTAATATGCCTCAGTAATAAGTGATGACTTGTGTTAGATGTCCGCTGCTGAGAGCGGTGGTGCTGACACGAAGTGATCCTGATAGCTCCAAATATTTAATAAACAGAACCATTTTGCTCAGTACTTTCATTGTTCCTGCATCTTTATTCAGTCAGATCAAGCCCATGGATGTGCATACTGGTCGATTTGTTGCTGGCCCGGGGAGTTTAAAAAACAGCAGTTCTGTCATGTCAGAGCAAAGTAGTTCTGCGTTTAAATGATGTCAGCGCATCATGTTGTGCGGCCATTTTGATTGTACTATGCATATCTGCTTAAAAGTAATGTAATCTATTAACTATTTTGTGTGCACTAGTTGACTCCGGGGCCAGAATTACAAAGGTAACCAATGAAGTGTTCATAGAGCTGTGACCTGGGAGAAAAACCTGAACCACCAGACTGTGCACCAGTCTCTTATGAAGGGAGGTGTTTTGAGTTATCAGGTTACTTTGAGGAGATTTTGGTCTTCAAGAACAGGAAGATTTTTGGGAAAGAATATGTGGCAATTAAAGGACTGTGTATCTTGGGTTGGTTCTACCAAGGCTTTTCCAGAATCATGCTGAGACCTTGCTCCAAAGACCAAGTGTCAGTAGTCAGAGAAAATATGGTTTATGATATCACTTCCAAATTCCCTGCTGTCTTTTCTGACATGCTGGGTAACATAAAGGGTCTCATGGATAAAATTAAGGTCAAAGAAGTTTCAGTACTCCTAAAGCACAAAATGTGGCATATGTCATTTTTGATAAGGGAGGACCTTGAGATACAATTGTTGAAAGTATGTGATAATAGCATAATCAAACTCATTGAATCCTCTTTGTGGTTATCTCCACTTGTGGTTGCTCGGAAGAAGTATGGTACCTTGAGGATCTGTGTTGACTTGCGAAGTCTCAACAAGGCTATTTGGGCTGACTCCCACACTTTCCCAAGGATTACCGATCTCTTGGCTTTGGTAGCAGGAGCAAGTTGGTTTTCTAAGCTTGTCGAGGCATTATACAGCCTTCGTGTCACCTATAGGAACTTTCTAGTAGTGCAGGATGCCTTTATGATTAGGCTTTGTGGTGTCCATATTCCAAAGGATAATGTATCAACTACTAAGGGATATAAAGGCGGTTGTCACCTTTCAGGGAGAAACATGATGCCTATTCTAGATCAGGTATTGTCTTTTCTTCATGAAAGAGAGGTTGTGTTGAAGATGGAGAAATATGAGATCTGCAAGGACAGGTTTGAGTATCTTGGGCACGAGGTCTCGGTGAAGGCATTCAACCAAGTGCAGGATTTGTTAATGCTATCATTGATGCACAACCACCCTTTGATAAGACCTGATTCAGGTCATTTATGGGCATATGCAAGTTTTATTCCCGCTTTATTCCTGATTATGCAGCTCATATAAACCCCGAATTGTTCTTCTGAAGAAGAATGTGGCCTTCAAGTGGGACACTGCATACCATGAATTATTTGAATGGGTTTAAAAGCAGCTAGGGTGTTGAGGCCATTTGACCCGAGTCTCCAGCGTTGTACTTCAGTGGATGCATCCAATTAAGGTCTGGGGGCTGTTCTCACCCAATTTTATGGTAAAGTTGAGAATACCATTTGTTATGCTTTAAGAGTTCATAGTCAGAGACACATTAATGTATAGTTGAAAACCAACTGTTTGCATGCTGATTGGCGATACAAAAGTTCAAAGCATATGTTTGGGTAACAGAGTGCTCTATTGTTACCGATCATAAACCACCAGTTGCTAATTTGGACGGTGAAAAAAACAAGAAGCAGACCCCTAGAATTTCTAGGTTCTCCAAAAAACTATTACAATATCAATTTGACACAGGACACATTAAGGGGCCCAAGAATGTTCTAGCTTATTTTCTGTCTAGGTTTGCAGCCTCTGATGATGGTATGGATGATGGGGACAAAGGTTTGGGTGAGGATTATCTCATTGCTGTGATTTATTTAGTTATTTGAAAAGTTTTATAAAGCGCAAACATGACCCGTACGGGTATCAGAGCTCTGTACAGAGGAGCAGATGTGAAAGGAGGTAAAGGCATGAAATGTAACACTATAAAGGACATTAACAAGCACAAATACAAAAGAAACAAGAGCAACAGCAAATCTTATGAAGCACGTGGAGAGACAAAATTACAATGATGAGCATAGATATCAAAGAGTATCCAATAAAAGTTAGTTAAGGTGGCCTCGGGACTATTGCTGTAGACGGTCATTTAGGAGTAACCATTTAACTTGCTTTTTGAATGAGGTGGTAGAGGGGTTAGAGCTGATCTCAGGAGGAAGAGTGTTTCATATTCTTTGTGCAAGACCAGTGAAGGCATGGTTGTAGGCTCTTTTCTTTTTGACTTTGGGAGGTTTCAACAGTAGGGTGTTAGAGCTTATTAGGGTCCGATTCAAACCAGATAGTTCAGGTTTCCTTGCTAGGTAAATGGGGGTGTTGTAGTGAATAGCTTTGCGCGTCTGGCAAGCTACTTTGAAACGAATCCTTACTTCGATAGACAGCCAGTTGAGTTGAATTAGGTCTGGTGTGATGTGGTCATGTTTTCTAGAGCCAGTGATGAGTCTGGCCACAGAGTTCAATGGGGCTCTTAGAGGTGCCAATCCACCTTTGGGTAACCCAGCTAGGGTCACCATTCCATACTATAAGCATGATATAACTAGGGATTGGACTGCAGATTGTGTGTCTTCAGTAGGCAAGAATGGCTTGATTTTCCTTAATGTGTTAAGCTTATGATTGGCTTCCCTTGGAGTTGCAGTGATGTGATCTTGCATATTCAGGTATTGGTCCAGAGGTATGCCTAAAGATTTCGCAGAGTCAACAACATGAGGGGGGCTGTTGCGAGCTGTAAAATTGTTTGAGCCAGTCTTGAGTGGGTGCAGAATGATTGGGGGGTGCAATCAGGAGGAATTCTGTCTTGAGAGTATTTAGCAAAAGATGATTATGAGTTAACCATTGTTGATTTTTTAGCAGCACACAGTTTTGAAGTCATCTGGAGATGAGATTTTCAAATACAATTGGGCATCATCAACATTCATATGGTATTGAATGTCAGAACGGTTCAGAAGTCCAGGGAGTGGTTCCATGAAAAGGTTGAAAAGCATGGGCGAGAGTGTGGAACTTTGAGACGCTCCAATTGACACCGGGATGCTGGTTGTAAGGGAGTGGTTAACTTTGATTCTTTGTGTTCTGTTTCATAGGAACAAGGAAAACCAATTTATGACCGGGCCCGATAGCTCCATCCTTCTTTGAAGCAGAACAATCAGGTTTTCATGTTTGACCATGTCAAACGCTGAGGACAGATAAAGAAGAATCAGGAGACAGGGTACATTATGATCAAGAGATCTCAAGACGCCATCAACAAAGTGTGTTAGGGACATTTCAGTACTATAACCTGCTCTGAAACCTGACTGGTTAAGATCACGGAGCTGAAATTCTCAATGTGGTTGCAGAGCTGTGTGTGAACACATTTCTCAAGCAGTTTGGCCAAAGTCATGATATTTGTAATTGGACAGAACTTGTTAGGATCCACTAAGTCTGCATTTGGCTTTCATGTGTTGGGGTGACTTGACCCATCTTGAGGCAATCTGGAATCCTGCCCTGAACAAGAGATTCATGGATAATCAAGGACCAGAGTGGAAGAATGGTCAATTTGAGTTCATGGAACAATTTGGCAGGAAGGGTGATCGTTTAAGTGGTTGGAGGGTTTTAAAGAAGCCATAGATTTGAGGAGCACCGCATTGTCTGCAAGTAAAAAGGAATTCCATGGTGCATTGTTTTTTGGAGGGTAATCTTTGGAGTAGGAAGTAGGTGCTCTCACTGCTGTTGGCCAAGGAGATGGTGAGCTAGAGCTCTGAAGCAGCAGATGTGATGGAGCATGTTGTAGTTCAAGTTCAATTTTTCTTGCCTTTCCATTGAAGTGTGCTGAGAAGTCCTCCCCACAAGGGCAAGAGATCTTGGGTGCAGAGAGTCGGTCGGTTGAGTGGTTAGCTTGTTGTTTGATGATTTCAAATAGTATTTTTGGTCTGTTTTTGGTGTTGTCAAGCTGCGCTCTGAGGTGATCAGTTTTCGCATTGCGGATATGGTTGTTATATGAACTTCTAGTCATCCTTAACTGATTGAGGTTTATAATGGAGGGTGAGTTTCTCCATAGTCTCTCTGTAAGCCTAAGTTTGTGACGTTCCACATTTAGTGAGCCATTTAACCAAGGTTTGGACAGTTTGATCGGTATCCTTCTTAGTTGGTTGGGTGCAATGTGTCAGAAATATTTGTCATGGTGTGGATGTAATGATCCTTAAGGTCATCAAGGTTCATTTTTTGGGAGGTGGAGGAAGTATATTATTACTAAAGGATGTTTGATCATTAGTATTGATGTCTCTCAGATTTGAAGCCAGCTGTTTGGTTTTCTGTGGTTGACCTTGTCTGACCAGAACCTTTTCCAGGATGTGAAAAGAGATTTGGTATCCGAACAGTCACAAGCTGATATGTTATCAAGTTGCACAATCTTATCTTTAGCTTTGATTAGATCAAGGGTGGAGCCCTTGTTGTGGGTAGGTCCATTGTTGGCCTGGGTGAAGTTGCGGTCGGAGAGGAAAGCCTTGCAGGAGCACAATAAGGGATCATTTGTGTCATTCCAGTGTAGGTTAAAATCCCTGAGGAGGATGTGGTTTGGGTGTTGGTCAGAGTTAGAGGCACTGGACTCCAGATTTTGTTTGATGAAGAGCAGATTGTCCCCAGGAGAATGATATATAATGTGGAGCAAATAAACAATCTTGCCATTGTTCCAGATTTCAATGTCTAGGTTTTCACAGGAGGACATCATAGAAGTTTGTACATGTGTCAATGTGAGGATGGATGCAAAAACAACAATTGATCTACAGAATGCAGAACCATGTCATACATTCACCCCAGTACAGAGATCTGGGCCTAAATCTATCGTTTTTTTCCTCACCATGCCATTCCAGTTTGAACCCAGCCATATGCAATCAGTCATGACCCTGTGCCTCATGGGAACAGCACAGCCCGAACTGCCAAGCCAGGTCCTCCCTGGACTGGAAACAAGCATCCTAGGACCGGTTTCGGGGTTTCACCCCTCTTGAGCCAGGATAGCTTGATTTCAGTGGCATCGAGAGCTCGGGACCCACGTCTGGGCATACCCTTCCCACTCGGGGTGACAAATGCAAAAACAACAATTGATGGACAGAATGCAGAACAATGTCATACATTCACCCCAGAACAGAGATCTGGGCCTAAATCCATAGTTTTTTTCCTCACCATGCCATTCCAGTTTGAACCCAGCCATATGCAAATCAGTTTTGACCCTGTGCCTCATGCATATGGCCAGGTCTAAACTAGGGTGGCATTGTGAGCAAAACAATGATGGATTTAACCCAGATCTTTTGACTGGGGGTGAATGTTTGGGTTTGTTCTGCATTCCATCCATCAATTGTGTGTCTTTTGCTTTCTCGCCCTAAGTGCACCAGGTATGCCCAGACGTGGGTCCTGGGCTCACTGTGCCACTGGAATCAAGCTATCCTGGCTGAAGAAGGGTGAAACCCCAAAACCGGTCCTAGGATGCTTGTTTCCGGTCCAGTCAGGACCTGGCTTGGCAGTTCGGGCTGGACTGTTACCATGATTGATTTAATTTGATTTATGAATTTGTAGAGCGCACGAATGCCCTGGGGCGTCTTGGCGCTAAGTTAATGGAAAAGTCTGGAGCTGCCGGTGATATGATGTTCTAACTAGGAGGTAAAGAGCCAGGTTTTTACAGCCTTCCTGAAAGGTAGTAGCGAGGAGCTATTTTTTATTGTAATAGGTAGTTGGTTCCAGATTTTAGCTGTCTGCAGCGGGAAGCTTCTCCCCCCCACCTTACCTGCTTGAATTTAGGGACCTTAATCAACTTTGCCTGACTAGATCTTAGGCTCCTGGGAGGCTCGAACTGTTTCAGATGAGTTTTTAAGAAATAGGATCCTATCCCATGAAGGGCCTTGTAGGCTAGGCAGACTGACTTAAACCTTATCCTTGTCTCCATTGGTAACCAGTGCAGGGTTCTCAGTCTGTGGGCAACCAGCTCAGATCTGGAAATGTCCAGCACCAACCGCGCTGCTGCGTTTTGTAGACGCTGAGGTTTTGTTAGATTTTTAATTTGTATCCCAGCATACAGGGCGTTCCCGTAGTCCAACCTGGATAAGGCCAGTGCCGTTAGTAGTGTTTTGCATGATTCTGGGGGAATAAAAGGCAGAAGTCTTTTTTATCATTTTCAGAATGTACCACACAATTGAGGACAGTTTGTTAATCTGAGTTTTAAACAACAGTTTATTGTCAAATACAACTCCAAGATTTCTAACTTTGTCCACTGGGGAGGGGCAGTCGCCTAAGCTATCTGGCCACCATTTAGGCGACCAAATATTCAAATCTGTCCCTAGCAGCATGACTTCGGTTTTATCACTGTTTAATTTTAGAGAGTTTAGCTACATTGATTAACCTGTTCCATGCAGTTGCTAAATCTGTCTGTTGTTTCATAGGATATTTGAGACTGACACCACTATTTGGGTGTCATCTGCGTAGGAGACAGGTAGAAACCCACAGTTCCTTATAATAGTTCTAGTGGGGCAACATGTATATTAAAAAGGGTAGGGCTCAGGGAAGACCCCTGAGATACCCCCCACGGTGACTTAAAGGATTTAGATGTGGAATCTCCTAATGTAACGGTAAAAGTTCTGTCAGTCAAGAATGAGGATAACAGCTTGAGTGATGTGTCGTGACCTCCTAGTTCTGCTAGTCGGGTCAGGAGTATATCATGGTTTACAGTGTCGAAGGCCGCCAAAAGATCCAAAAGGATCAGGGCAGCCTTCCCACCTGCATCCAGTACACTCCTGAGTTCCTCTACTGCCATGATCAAAGCTGTCTCGGTTCCATGTTCCTCCCTGAACCCATACTGTGATTGGTCTAGGGCGTTTGTAGAGGCTAGAAATTCTGACAGTTGTTTGTTCAGTAGTTTTTACAGTACTTTTGCTGGAAAAGGTCTTCTTGAGATTGGTCTGTAACTCGCAGGTTCATGTGGATCCAAATTGGGCTTTTTTAGTAAAGGGAGGACTGATGCAGTTTTCCAGGCATCTGGGAAACAGCTCGACTGTATTATCTATGTGAAAACCAAATTTAATTGTTCACTAAGTAGGTCTGGGAACAGGTGCATCACCTTGGGTGGACAGGGGTCCGTTAGGCCTCCAGACATAATTGTCATCATTACCTGTCTGATCTGTTCCACTGATGGGGCAGAAAGCGGAACCCTAGATTGAAGTTTCCAGTGTGCCTACTATGCTTGGGATGTATATGTAATTGAGAGTGTCCGATTTGTCAATCGTCTTAACAGATTCGTACACTGATTTACCTTTATCCACGAAAAATTGTCCCAGTGTATTGCATAGTTCAGTGCTGCCTTCTATCTGTTTATTAGTGGTGAGATTTGTTAATTTTTTAACAGTGGCAAATAGCTCTTTACTGGAGTTCTTGGCCTCGTTTATTTTTCTTGTAAAATAAATGCTTTTTTTCTTCTATTATTAGTTTTTTTTAATGTTGCCAGAGTTCTGCTGTAGTCTCCTTTCGTCTGTTCCTCATAATTGGCCCTGTCTGCCGTTCTGCATGCTTGCTTTTGCACCCTCAATTTGTCAGAGAACCATGGTTCTGAGGGATTTTTCCTCCTAGAGATAATCCTTTTCATGAGGGCAACAGTTTTAACCGCAGATTTGATCCAACTGGATACTTGATCAGCGGCTGAGTTGCTATCTAAACCGACTTCCGGAATGGTCATGAGAAGTTGTTCTTGTAGTCTAGGTGTGTCAATCTTAGCCCAGTCCTGATAGGAGATGTACCTGGGCTGGGTAACCGTGTTTTAGCCTGCTCCGTCTTCAAGGAGAATTTTATTACTTTATGGTCTGACCAGGGGACAGGCATTATTTCTCCGATTTCAGGTATAGATCCCATCAAGCGTGTGCCCGGCCGCATGTGTGTCCTGCTGGACGATCTGGTTCAGGGAAAAGCTGGCCATTGTCTTGGCCATTGATACCGTATTTTTATCCAAATTCTTTTCTAGTTGTAGATTAAAATCCCCCAGTATGGTAAAGTCTGTGCCCTTTACACTGGATTCTAAGAAAGGACTTAATAGCTGTATCAGGGGAGTTTTTACCCTCGGTGGTCTGTAGATCAGAAGGCCTTTTAATGTATAGTTGTTGGTGATGGTAATCAGAAAGGATAGCATTTCACAGTCTGGGCTGCTCCCTAATTCCGAGCCCCTCACCTGTAACTCTTCTCTAAAGATGATAACTAGGCCCCCCCTTGCTTTCCTTTTCTGTCAGCTCGAATTATCAAGTAACCTTCTGGTAGAGCCAGTGCTATGTCTGCATCAGAGGCATTGTCTGCACATGTTTCTGCAAAGAATAATAGGTCAAGATCATGTGTTTCAATTAAATCAGCCACTTTTGTGTTATGTTTTACTAAAGACCGTGCGTTAATTAAGAAGGCTTTGATCACTTTTGTTGTCTTCTTAATGGAGTGTGGGCATTGAGGCACAGGGTCAAGACTGATTTGCATATGGCCAAGTCTAAACTGGGGTGGCATGGTGAGCAAAAGAATGATGGATTTATCCTAGATCTCTTGACTGGGGGTTGAATGTTTTGATTTGTTCTGTAGTTCGTCCATCAATTGTGTGTCTTTTGCTTTCTCGCCCTAAGTGTGCCAGGTATGCCCAGACATGGGTCCTGGGCTCACTGTGCCACTGAAATCAAGCTATCCTGGCTGAAGAGGGGTGAAACCCCGAAACCAGTCCTAGGATGCTTGTTTTCGGTCCAGTGAGGACCTGGCTTGGCAGTTCAGGCTGGACTGTTCCCATGAGGCACATGGTCAAAACTGATTTGCATATAGCCAGGTCTAAACTGGGGTGGCATGGTGAGTAAAAGAATGATGGATTTAACCCAGATCTCTTGACTGGGAGCAAATGTTTTGATTTGTTCTCCATTCCGTCCACCAATTGTGTGTCTTTTGCTTTCTCGCCCTTAGTGCGCCAGGTATGCCCAGATTTGCATCCTGGGCTCACTGTGCCACTGGAATCAAGCTATCCTGGCTAAAGAGGGGTAAAACCCCAAAACCGATCCTAGGATGCTTGTTTCTGGTCCAGTGAGGACCTGGCTTGGCAGTTCGGGCTGGACTGTTCCCATGAGGCACAGGGTCAAGACTAATTTGCATATGGCCAGGTCTAAACTGGAGTGGCATGGTGAGCAAAAGAATGATGGATTTAACCCAGATCTCTTGACTGGGGGAAATGTTTTGATTTGTTCTGCATTCTGTACATCAATTGTGTGTCTTTTTCAATGTGAGGATGGAGCCATAGATGCAAGCAATGACACCCCCAACTTTACCAGGTCTATCGAGTCTGAATATGTCATATTCGGGAGGGACTAAAATGTACAGAATTCGAGAGGAAATGTCATTAAGCCAGGTTTCAGTTAGGATCAGGATGTCCAGTTCTTGTATGTGGCTGAGGTCGGAATTATCCACTGCATGTTTCACTGCTGACCTGCTGTTGAGAAGCATCAATTTGATGTACGAGTTAGTTGCTACCACTTCTAAATGAGACGTGGCAACCAGAAGTAGGTTATTCTTGTTCACAGTTCTCAGATTAACACTTGGTTTTCTAAACCGTTTTAGATAACCAAGGGTTGGAGGAAATAGCTTGGATGTTGAGTGGTGAGTATGAGGAGACACTGCAAGAGGCATTGTAAGATAGAAGTCAGGAGAGTGTGTCATCATCAGACAGATGGTGAGTAGACCTATGGGGCCTGGAGTGGTGATTAAGAAGAGGCTGTGTTTTCCACAGTGGAGTGAGTGGGTTTTTGGAGGAAGAAATGTTTCCTCTGCAGTGTTTATCCCTTGTTGGAAGACTGGGTTGATTAGTTTCAAGGGTAGGATAGAAGTTTCAAAATTTCTCCATCTTCAAAAAGAAGTGTAAGAGTGTCTGCAGGCTATCCTTAACACTTTAAAGATCCCGCATGAGGTCAGCCAACTTATCTTCAATGTAGGGCAGGCAAATACTGTCAGCGGCAGATCTAGGAATCGATAGTGGATTAGATCCTACAGGGAATGGGGTGTTGGAAGGCAGAAGGGTTTCCTAAAAAATGCAAAGGTACGTAGTGAGGGAGGGGACTGGACCCAGCTTGAGTTCCACCATCTTATCCTCAGTTTGGGGGGGTGTTGGCATTGTGGATGGCAGGTCTACTGGTAATAGTTGATGAGACACTGCTTTGAGAGGAGGGGCCAAGTGGCTTTATCCTGAGTGAGTAGGTAAGTATTGGGGGAGGAGATGGGAAGTTGAGGGTTAGAGGGTGGAGTACTGGAGTGTGAGACTGGGTGAGGGGTAGGTAGAACACTCATTGTGGTATTAATACATACTGGAGTTGATATACCTGGGTTAGATTTGTTGGCATTGCATTCACCGTCTGTGTCAGGGGATTTTTCAAACCGACTCGGGGGAGTGAGAGGGAGGCAGAGTAGATATAGACAGAGGAGGATGATACCTGAGGTTTCACAGCTGAAGGAAGACTTTGATTAGGTAGACTAGCAGGGACTTAAGTACTCAAAATGTTTTTAATCCTGATACAGATTCTGTAAAAACATTCAAGATTTCGGTTAGAAGCTTGTATAAGGATGTTTCCATTATTGTAGAAGGCGATCAGCATTAAAGACAGATGAGGGTATTATAGTTATTTGGAAACCTTGAGAGGTTTTACTCATTGGTTTGGAGAGAAGCGTTGATGTTTAGACTCTTCTCCACTGGGCTCTTCTTGTAGCGTAGAAAATGTAGTCGATAACCACAATACTCTTTGACGAGCAGAAATAGGTATCAGAGATGAGTGTTTCAGGTAATCATTTGAGCAGATTATGTTTGAAAATCTTTGCTGCTTCCTTAGAAAGATTAAGGGGGTAGGCAATCTGAAAAGCATTAAATCCTACCTGTGCCAGGTTGTCAAATGAGTTAGTGATAGATTCTGCCATGGTGGGGATAGTGACGAGCTATAATGAGCGTGAGAGGATCTTGGATCGATGTTGAGGTGTCACCAGAAAGTAGTGGAATATCCCACCTACATATTCCAGTCCATTTGGTGCACTGTATAATGCTACTCTTGCTCAATGTTGAGAATTAACCAGAGAGTAGTGGAATATCCCACCTTTAGATTCAATAGTTTCACTAACTTCAATAACTAGAAGGAGAGTAGCTTTTCCCAAGTTTAATTTTCCTGCCTTCAAAGGAAGGATATGAGTCTTTCCACCGTTTTGGTGAACTGCCTCTAAGGGCAGGAGAATAGTTCTACCAGAGTTTCAGGCCTAGTACCTTCAGTGGAGGGTGACGTTAGATCTGCGATGGACTGGGAACAAAACTAAGGGTATACCTCACAAAGATTACAAAGAAAATGCCTTTCAGAGTCTGCAATGTACGGGCGAGAAGAAAATAGGCAAGAAAGCAGGTATCAGCCCTGTACCATTCCAAGATGGGAGCTGCCTGGCTATAGTGGATATATCTCAATCTAGTGGATTGGTAAGTAGTCCTTCTTCACTTTTTCTAAAAACTGCCAGATTACAGTCCTATTACATATACACTGCAAGAGAGCCAGGACCGCCATCCTGAGAATGGGTCCTTGTGTTTGGATGGGAGAAAGGAACCCCACTGGAAGGCAAACCTTCTCAGCCAGCGGAAGCGGTAACAACCGAGGCTGAGACCTATCTGGTCGGAGATGCAGAGGGAGAACGACCCCGCTAGATCTGCCCCATGATGCTAACAAGCAATAAATAAAATCAGCTCCGCCTTGAGAGCGAGCTGAGGGGCTTCCAATGGTAGTGTCCCCACCAAGACATCACAAGTCCTCCCTGAGCATGGGCACTCAGCGGGCCAGGGAGGGGAGAGGAATGGCGAAGGAAGTATAGAGCGAGAGGCAGTCTGTCCAAGTCGGTCAGATAGGGCTAAATATT
This sequence comes from Triturus cristatus, assembly GCF_964204655.1. Lineage (NCBI taxonomy): Eukaryota > Metazoa > Chordata > Amphibia > Caudata > Salamandridae > Triturus > Triturus cristatus. Next base: position 439,600,497 of record NC_140590.1, read on the forward strand.
AGGAGGGAGGGGCACTCACAGAGTATCCAAAGTGATCACCATGCATCTTCCACTTGAGCCGCAGTCAAGGGGAGCCAACTTGTGAGCACTACAGGCATCTATATGATAGCAGGAGCAGGGCAGCTTGAAACTCACTGATGTGAGGGTACAGTCAAACAGAAACTGACACGTGAATAACGACCAGTCGCAATTGGTGTGAATTTGTCAAGAATTCCAAAATGTAGTCTTTATTTCAGTGATGTTTGGTGAAATGGTGGGTGACAGGTTTAAACCAGGGATTTGCACAGAAGTGTGATCCCAAACCCGGGAGCTGTCGCAGTGAGCTCCTACTCGGTGGCCTTCTTGGTGATGGATTTAGAAGAGATATGTGCTATTTCTGAGTGTGAGTGGAAGTCAGAAATGAACCAAGATGAGGGTTTAAAACTAGTGGTGTGATATGTGAGCAGAGGTTGGCCTACAGAGAAGTCCCTGGAGATTCCTTGTCAGCCTTTTAGGAAAATTCATGATGAACTAACTATTGAAGATGGGCTGCTGATGAGGGGGGTAAGTTAGTGCCACCGGAAGGTATCAGACATAGGTTAATCTCAATGGCTTATGAAGGACATTTATGGAAGACCTTCACCAAATGCAGAATTCCCCAGATGTTGTGGTGGCCATCCATTGAAAAAGAGGCCAACCTTTTTGTGGGGACGTGTGTTTTATGTGCTGGTGCTGAGACAGATTTGGTTGTGATGAAGACTCTAGTGCAGCCAATTGACAGCTCTTTCTGAGGCTTGGGATATGATTGCCATTGATTTGGTTGGCCCATTTAATTGTTTACCAAGCTATCTATGCTATGCACTGGTTGTGGACCTTTATTCAAAATGGCCTGGGGTAACATTTGTGACAGAACCCAGTGCTAGGGCTGTTATAAAGTTTCGAAAAGATGTTCTCAGGGAGAGTTTTCCCAGATTCCTTATCTCAGATAATGGAGTTTAATTTGTGAGTGGAGAGGTGGATGTGTTTCTTAAAGCAGATGATGTTAAGCATCTCAGGACTTTACTTTACCATCCCCAAACCAATGGGCAGGTTGAGTGTATGAACAAGGTTTCGACTTAGTGTGTCTAATGAGCTATTGCTAACTGGTGTGTTTTGAATGCCGTTCGCTCAGTGCTATGGTTTTATTGAACAAGTCTTCTGTTAACCACACAGGTGTCCCCGTTTGAGATTTTGAGGGTTAGGAAACCATCCACCAAGGCCTGTCCTAGTTGGATGAGCAGACGGGTCAAATTTGATGTTCAGTTGTATGAGTATGATGATAGAGTCAAGACAAATGTTGCTGAAGCCAAAGTTAGACAAATGAAGTTCTTTGCTGAACATAATCAGGTCAACAAAGTTAAAGCTGAAGTAGAGGATATGGCCTGCAATGGAAAAAGGGCCTATGTCAAAAAGAGGGGAAAAGTTAAATGTTTAGTAATCCTGTTGTTGTGGGCAAAGTGGTGGTAACGCTGTCAGAATCAACGGTTCCATCTGATGGGCCGTCAAATGTAGCAGAATGGTTGACCAGGTCTCTGTATCGTCCCCAGTACCTGAATCGTGTCAGTCCCACTGTCCACAGGAGCGGCCGTGCCTGGCAGGTTCCTTTTCAATTCAGGAAGTAAGCAGTGGTTTACGATTGAAAATGACCCATTAGTCCTTTGCCCAGAATTCCGCATTTTCTATATGGTTCTTTAGCCTTACTTGATGTAAATTTTCTTCAGTTCGAAGTTAGTATGTTATAATGTTAGGGATGTTTTTGGTTTTTTTTCCCTTGCATTTCTTTTTTTTTACGAAGAGAAAATGTTATGCAATGTTCATGCATGAGCCATGTCACCGAATGTGGGTGTTTGGATTATGTCTATTTAATAGGTTGGAATGTGCCTATGTAATAGGTAATGTCCTGAATTCGATGTTAGTTGCTAGGAGCTGTGGCAAAGACACAACGTGATGGTGGTAGCTCTTTATGTTTAATAAACTTACTGTTTTGCCCAGTACTTCTATCGTTCTCGCATCCTTATTGCCAACCACCACAACGTACCCATTCACCACAAAGGCATTGTGGCTCTTGAGGTGGCAAGGAAGGTGGTTTAGTGACCAGGCTTAACAGTCCCTCCACTTTTTGAGGAACATGTATCCTAAGATGTTAACTAAGAAAAGACACCCATTTTTAATACTGGCAAGGTTGCATTTGATCAATTTTTTCAAAGTTTGCGGAAAACAAAATTGCAATCTTCCCCACTATTGAAGGCATGTTTCCCTGTCCCCTTTGTTGGGATAATATAGCTTCCAAATTTTCGATAGCGGCATCCTGACCCTGCGGAACCAGACTCATTTTTTGCATATTGCATTTTGATGAATGTTCTCTCTCGTAGTGCTATTCTAATAAAACGTTCTAAAGCCCATTCAAAGGTCTTATGTCCTTCTGCCAACAGGCAAATGATAGTTTCAGATTTCAAATGTCATATTATCCCTTTCCTCACACAACATTTTATGAGTGTGGGTGTTAAAATAGACATATGCAAATAGTGTTTTTATTGTCTTCATTATTAATGCTATTTGTTGTTCAAATGTATACTTCAATGTCCCCACAGAGATCCTAACACCAGGCTTTCTTTTCCTCATAAGTGTGACTTTGTCTTCCATCTCTGGGACAGTGGTTGTTCAAAAATAGCAACAATAACAAAAATTTAAAAAATATCCCGGTAAATATATGCCATATGTAAAAGAAGGAATATCAGAGATTCTTCTCACCCTCTTTCGTCCTTAGGGTTGTATGTCCTTTGCTTTTCTTGAGAATGTTGGACCTACTTACGGTCTCTCTTCGTGTAGTGATTCCAGAGAAAATAATACTAGAGAAACAAATATATATGCATTTTAATATGAGGAGTAAGCAAACCTTTGCTACATTTCATGCTACCTTTTGCCTGCACTTTGGCAGATTGGGTTCTGGTATTTTCACCTGCAAGGTTGTTGTTAATTTAGCTGATTGTCTGTGTGTATTTCATGGCTTGCTTTCTTTTCCTCCCTTGCTCTTGTTATGGGAGAATTTGCGGTTAGTGTTTCCCAATACTCAAAGCCTTATTCCCACATTTGCTTTGTGTTTTTCTTGTGCTTGTTTTCTTCCTAAATACCCAATGATTCAGTCTTGACTCAGGCACGGAAAGCACAGCAGGACATCCGTAGACACAGAGTCACTCAAGGCAGTGGAGAGAGCTCCAGGCACTGCCCCTGAAGAAGAATATTTGTGGCTAAACTTGGTGTGTGCTGTCAGTAATGGCAGCAACTTGTGACATGCACATAGGATGATGCACTGGCAAGGGCACAGTAGCGGTGTCTAGGGTCCCACAGATCTGCAGTGCACTCTTGGGGATAAAGAACTAAGGGGCATATTATCAAGAAACGGCGTTAAAATTATCGCAGCTTTAGCGGCAGAAAACTGCCACTAAAGCGGCGATAATGGGCTTGATAATATGCCACAGAGAATTCCAATAGAAGCCCATGTTGACACATGAACATGGGCTTCTATAGGAAAGGGCATATTATCAAGCTCATTATCGCCGCTTTAGCAGCAGTTTTCTACCGCTAAAGCAGCGATAATTGTAACGCCGTTTCTTGATAATATGCCCCTGAGGCAGTTAACTAAAGGTAGTCAGCACATGTCACTAGAGACCTGGACTGCTTCTCTCCCTTCCAGACTGAGGGTGGACGTGCAGGAACTTGTCCAGCCAAGCATAGGCTACAATACATTTTTCGAGGCCAAACAGCCAATGAAAAACAATCAAGAGCACCTCAGCCAATCACGATACGAGGTCCTCTAGTGAATGCATGTTCACCACACTTGCCTACCACAGGATAACAATATGTAACCAGTTATCTAATTGGCTGATAATATTTGGATGCTGCAAAGGGGTGGGCGGCGGGGGAACACTCCTCTACGTGGTGGAGTCAGAGTTTTTTGCTGAACTCTGCGCACCCAGCAGAGCACAGAGTCGACAAAACTCTGCAAACTCCTCTGATGTATCAGAGTTCGCTGCCCACCCCTAGTGATGTCTCTCTCCTTACTTCACCTCAACTAACCCCTTCTCATAATTTCTAAATGTCTGGGGGAACTAAGGAAGAACCCTGTGCAGCAACCTTAATGCTCCAAAGCAACTGACTGCTGTTTTGGTGGCCTGGGCTTCGATAGTCAACATGTCTTCGAACCACATCCCTAAGCTTTTTATAATAGCCTTAGTGGTTGGAGGAGGACCAAGACCGATGGGTCAATCCATGTCTTGGTGGATGGTAGAGTTTCTCCCAAGAATCATTAATTTATTTTTGCTTCTTTGGGCTTCAGGCAAGATTTATTCATCCAGCTGACTACCTGCTCTAGGCAGTGTCTCAGATTAGATATCGAAAGATCCTAGTCTGGAGCAAAATAGAACACCAGCTGGGTGTCGCCTGCATAGACGACTATAGAGATTACAAAGGCAGCCACAATAATAAATTAAACAACATGGGGCTAAGTGAGGGCCCCTGTGGGAACCCACAGGATGCAGACAGGATGTCTGATGAACAGTCTCAGTCAAAGACTTGGAAATTCCACTCCTTTCAAAAGGAGCCCACTCATCCAATGGCTTTTCCTGTGACTCCGGCCCTACCAACTCTATTTAAAAGTATAGAGGGGTCAACCTGGTCAAAAGCTGCGCTGAGGTCCAGGAGCTCAATATAAACCGTTGCTCCCAGATCCAATCTCCTTATCACCACCGCCAATAAGGCAGTCCCAGTTCTATGCTTAGGTCAGATCCCAGTTTGTGTAGGGTGCAAAATTGAGTTAGCTTCCAAAACGTTTGATAGACATCTCTTTACAAACTTTTCTACCACTTTACTCAGACCTAGGAGCAAGAGAATTGGGAGAAAATAATCTAAACAAGATGGGTCAAGATTCGGTTTCTTTAGGTCAACTCTGACCATTACATGCTTCCATGGAAGAGGCACTATGCCTTTTTCCAAGGACAGATAGGCCAATTCTGGTAGGATGGGAAAAACGATTAACGGCTCAAGAGTGACAGTTCTCAAAGGTGTCAGATCGAGAGGAGACCTAGACTTGATTTTCTCAGACAGGGAAAACAACTCATGTAGCAAGGGGGGGGGGGGGAAACAAGAGAGAACAGGCGAGTATCCATTCTCTTCAGTTTTTGCCAAAATAGAGGTATTACCATGGTATTTTGAAATGATTGGTAGATGTTCAGAATTTTAGTATTAAAATAATTAGCCAAGGCATTACACCTGTCAGTGGAAGGTTCAACCACAGGAACTTCCATGTTAGAGTTCAACAGGGACTTTGCAATTCTGAACATATCTCTACGGGAGCTCACTGCAGTGTCAATTTTCGTTTAAAAAAAGGAGGCCTGAGTTTGTCGGATTTCAATGTGATATATCCTCACCTTCTATTTACACAATTTTTTTTAAATTATCATTGTAATCCTTCCTCCATATAATCTCTGCGATTTTACAATTTTTTTCAGTATTCTAAGGTGAGGGGAGTACCACGGTACAGATTAATATTTAGGTTTTTGAGTCATAATCTTCTAGTATGATCTAGGGACGTAGTCAACCATTCTGAAATTGTATTTTTGGCAATTTGAGGGTCTGAGTTCCGGCAGGGTGAGGTTGAATTTAGAAGACGTCTCCAGCTATCCCGGTTTAGATTGCACCAGTGTCGATCTTTAACTGCCTTAGAATTCTGAAGTGGAGTGGGACCCACTGGTTCAAGAATCATAGGAATTAGATAGTTGTCTGTCCAAACAAATAGTACAGGGTCTAAAACTTGTAACAAAGGATTGTTGGTAAATATGTGGTTCAACAAAGTGCCCCCTATGTGTGTAGGACTCCTTGCTCTAATTGGAAGGCTGCTAAATCACACTCAAAGCTTGTAACTCTGGTATCACTGACTTCATCTAAATGTAAGTTCAAGTCCCCCAGAATCATAAAATGATTATGCTTAATGGCCATATTTGAGACAGCTTCTGGAAAAGATTAAATACATTGACTTGAAGGACCTGGGGCATGGTAAATTAAAATTCCTGCAAATTTAGATTTATAGGACATTGAAACAGCAAACCTAAGGCTTTCACAGCCAGGGAATGTCAGTTCGACATTTGAGGCGAGACTTCAATATGATGGTCAGACCTCCCCCTTTTTTTTTTTATTGCGTATTATGTGATAGTCGGGGTACAGAGCCCGCACAGTGTCAGGGCCAGATTCCCCAAGGAATACCGTGTTTGGTTTAGCATTTTCCCGAAATGAAAAGATATCAAGTTTATGACACAGTAGGGACCTACAATTCAACAGGTACATAATCCCTCCCAGTTTGTATGGAGCTTTCCTAACTGGAGCTTCAAAGACAGTTTATAGTTGCAGTACTTACAACTGCCATCCCACTTTTGCATGTTCATTGCGTGACTGTAGCCCTTTCTCAGCACTCTGCCACTCAAGTAAGGCATTTCTAGAGTACATTCTTGTTTCTGTGGGTGATGAGGCAGGATCCCTGGTCCTGGTCGGAAGCTTGCATTTGGCGTCCCTTTGGCATGGCAGTGGCACACCCGCTGCCCCTCCATCTGTAATTCCAGTCAAGTCCAACATTAGAGCGCCAACCTGAATTGGCGACTCTATGGTTGGTCAGAAAACTATGGCAATCCCACTTCTGAAAATACAGTTCCCTAATAACACTACTTCAAAACAGGTCAAAAAGGTTTAAAAAAGGATTAAAAAGCAAACTCTCACAAAACTTACAGCAAATCATTTTCTTTTAAAAAACACCCTAAATGCACAATCATGGGCCATTCCAAAATGCAGCTCTCTTACCGGCTGTGCGCCCACTGCCCCTCCATCTCTTATTCCAGCTGAGTCAACCACCAGAGCACCGACCTGAAATGGCAACTCTATAGTTGGTCGGAAAACTTATAACAAGGCCCTTTTTAAAAATTCAGTTCCCTAACAATACCGCCTCAAAATAGGTTAAACAGGTTTAGAAAAGGATTAAAAAATGAACTTTTAAAAAACATACGGCAAACCAGTTCCTTTTAAAGACCACACTAAATGCACAATCATGGGCTGTTTCACAATTCCGATCTCTTACCCGCTGCATGCCTGCTGCCCCTCCTTCTTTTATTCCAGTCAACCACTAGAGCGCCGACGGAAATTGGCTCGCTCATTTCTCTTTAACTCACATGTTCTTCACTACCTCATCCCTCTTGACCACACGCCTCTCACTCATGCTACCTCAATTCTCAATATACGTCATGATTGCTTCGCTATCTCACCTTTCCTCCCACTCTCACTCTAATCTGTTCCCTTTCCTTCTCCTCTGTAAATATCGTACTCTTTGCTGGCTACCTCTATTTCTCAACATCTATCTATTTTTTGTGCTATCATCTCTCTCTGTCATACAAACATATCTACCGCTATGCTGTTATCTCAGCTTCAGCTCACCCCTTCTACCTCAACTAGCTCGCTCAACCTTTCTCTTTACCTCACCATATTGTCCCATTTTTCTTCCTAACAAATCTATACCTCTATATAAACCTTACTCCTCTTTTTTTATTTCACATATGCCTCTGAGCATCTTCTTTTGACTCTAGCCCACGTTTCTGTTTTTGCCCTTCACCCTCTGTACCTTTCTTTCTACCCCACTGCAATTTACCAGACCCATCTTTCCATACCTCTACTCATTTTGCCATCTCTCTTCCATGTAGTTCTTTGTTCTTCCTCTAGTCTTTCTGCCTACTGCTTTCTCTCACTAGTTTTCCTCTTTTTGTATAACACCTCTCTCTCTACCTCAGCCACTGGAGTACTGCTCTCCTCTGCCTCTCCACATATCCTTCTTCCTATTTCTAGCTGTCGCTACCACATTCCACGTCCTTAGCTATTTCTCTGTTCCTCTTTCTCACCCTAGATCTTCCTCTTTCTACTTCTCCTTATCTTTCCTTCTGGCTGCCTCATATTTCTTTATTTACTTCACTTCTCTCTCTATCTGAGATATCTTTCTACGTCATTTCTTTATGTACTGCCTTCTCTCTCTACTACAATTTGAATCAATGTGTGCATGTGTCTTACTATATTATACACCTGTCCACTAAATATCTGATTAAACACCTAACAAGTGACCAATACAGGGGAATAGGCTGGTTAGACACCGAATTCCACATAAAATGCTGTTTCAAGTATTAAAATCTACATCCAAACTTAATAAACAATGGCATTATCAGTGCTCCGTACTGTATGCTGGCAACACCAAGCAGCTTGAGGTTTGCCAGCATGCCTTCATTTCTGAAGGTTTAATATATAATTCAATAGTCTATGGAATCATGAGGACTTGAATAAGCCAAAAAGGGTAAACAATTCTCCAAACAGGGGGCCCCAAAACATATCTTGCCGGGGGGCAGACACATCCTGAAGGTGTCACTGCCCTGGCACCCACCTGGCAAGACCACAGACTTCCTGGACTGTGGTGAGTTTTTAATATTCACTAGTCCCAGGAGGCAGCATTTATCATTCCTCAGTCTGCTCATTGCTGTCCTCCAAGCTTTCCTCGCCTGTGGCATCACACTTCCCTCTGCCTCTTTGAAGGCTCCTTAGTACTTTGTTGCTTGTGCTTGCTATTTGTGGTGTTTCCAGCCCTCTCTTCCTCTCTTTACCTCTCTTTCCTTGCTTGCTTCTCCTCTTCAACACTGTTCTACATCCTCCCAGCCTGCCTTGGGAAAATCTTTTCCATTACACCTTTCTCTCTGTCTCTCCTCTCTATCGCTGTATCCTCTATTCATTTTTTAGGTCGAGCATTCAAGACCTCTTGTAAATACTTTAGTATATTTTTATATATTGGTATATACTTATATGTGTATGTACTTTGTGAGCTCTGGAGATCAGCCCTAGGACTTGGCTGCTTCCGCTTAGGGACTTTTTTTCCTATTCAACTGCCTCTATTTAGCTGTATTAATAAAACAAGCATTGGCATAGCCAATAGGTCTCGCCTTTGGGACCTTATAATTGTTTAGCCATGCAACAGTTGCATAACTAAATACTTATAAGGTCCCAAAAGAGAGACCTATTGGCTATGCAAAGCGGCCATGCGGCCGCGAAAGTGAAAGTGATCACGATCAAACATCAAAGTGAAAGTAGTCGCTGTAAAGCGTGGCGCGCGCGCCCGCGCACATGCACTGTAGCTCTAGGCTGGCCTGGTAGCACTTTTTGGAGCCCTCTCAATAAGTCTTGCCAGACCAGCGCATGCGCTGGGTCAGGCAAGACCTAAAAAGGACCAGTAGAGGTCAGTAAAATACCAGAATTGCTTTCTGCTGATGGACTTTCTTTTTTAAACTTTTCTGGCCACTGCCTCTATTTACCTTTCTTCATAGAAAACGACCAGCAGAGGTCAGTAAAATACCAGAATCATTTTAGCATTTTCTAGATTCCCGTCCATAGGAATTGTCTTCCAAGAGCACCCGTAGACAATAATAATTTTTTTAAATCTTGAATTTTCAGTGATATGACCACTGAAGGCCCTGATCTTATATTAAAAACAGAGCTTCAGACTATACCATTTCCAACTGAAAGGCAATATTTCTATCCATGTATTCCCATACCTGGTGTGTCACACAGTTTGGTGCTTACTTTCCACCATGTTAAAGAATAGTAGATGTTTCAAAGGCGAGACCGATTGCATTGCAAATGCTTGTTTGTATTTCCTCCACTTCCTTCCCTCCAGACTTTCTCCTTCTTTTCATTCTAAGGCTCCTGTTGTACTTTCTCACAAGCCGACATGGGTCAGAATTCACTTTTCAGGTAATTGCCTCCTCTCACACTGCCCTGTTGGATTTGGCATTGCATGTTTTAAAAATTATGACCTGTTGGTTTTGGAAATGGTTATTTACTTAGGGCTGGATGTACAAAGCAAATGAATACCGATTTGTAAATTGCGGTTCTTAACAAATTGCAATTTACGAATCGATATTTGGTATGTACGAATGTGAGTTAATGGCCATTACCGATTTGGTTGGAGTTGCATTTCATGCAAATCGAGTCGCAAATATCTCATTTTTGCCAGCCAGTGAGTGATAACATCACAAACAGGAAGAAGAGTAACAGCAGGCCTGAAAGAACACTGGGGAGTCTTAAGACAGGTGACAGTGAATACAATCCAATCAGGATCAGCAGCAATCACAGTCATCCACCCATGGAAATCAGGAAAATGTCCTGGCAGGATCCTGAGATGGAGAAAGACCTTGGAGGGAGTAAAAAGAAACTTACATTTTCTGAGAAAGAGTTGGAAATACTCACAGAAGAGTGTGTTGTGTTCCCTTGTTTGGGAAAACATCCCTTTTGGCGCCAGAGGCACAGAAGAACAAAATTTGGCTAAAAATACAGCAGTGAATTAACTCTGTGGGGGTCACAGAGAGATCTAAAGAAGAGATTCACAAATGGTGCTACAATCTCCGAGCCGGGATCAACGAGAAGTTGCCAACGCATAGACCTGAGGCCTGTGCAACAGGAAGAGCACCTCCAACTCAGCCACCACCAAATCTTCTTAAGGAAATGATTGATTCTACCCTGGAGCCCGACACTTTGTCTGGACTCAACAACCTTGACACTCCAGAGACTCCTGCTACTTCAAAATGTAAGAGTGGTACATACACTTACAGTGTCACAATAACATGTGTGCAGCAATGTGTGAGGCAACATTTTAACCATGTTAGGCTGGGAAATGTATAATGAATGAATGAATGAATGAGCAGATTTGTAGAGTGCACAGCTCCTGCTAGAGTGTCCCAGCACTAGACCCAAGGCAGGCAAACCAAATTTAAACAAGTGGGTTTTCAGGTGCCTACGGATGATTTTGATATCCTGGATGCTTCTCAGAGCTACTGAGAGGGCATTCCAGTATCTGGCTGCTAATACTGAGCAGGCCGAGTCGCCCCATTTTTTTTCATTTGCTAGTAGGGATAGATTGCAAAAGGGATGATTGAGATCTCAGGGATCTATTAGGACAGTAAGGAGTCAGTCTGTCCTAGGTATATTTGGGGAAAGTCCTATGGAAAAGCTGCATGTGCTACTGTCAGTCCTTTAAAGATAACTCTCTTCTTTACTTGCAACCAATGAAGCTGGCTACGGTAGTGAGAAAGTGAGTTGCATTTAGGAAGGTTAAACAGAAGGCATATGGCTATGTTTTGTACCTTTTGAAGTTTTAATATCAAGTAATACGGTATACCAAGGTATAAGACATTAGCATAGTCCAGTCTTGACAGAATAAGGGCTTGAACCACAGTTTTCAAGGCATCCCAGGGCAGAAGGTTCAACATTTCTTAAATTTCTTAAGCATCCTGAGAATCTAGTATGATGTTTTAGTTATAGCTGTGATCTGGGGCTTGTTGGAGAATGTGGTGTCTATGAGAACATCCAGGTTCCTGGACATTTCTATAGGGGGGTGGTGTGCAAAGGACCAACAAGGCAGGGGATTGTTACCAAACAGTAGAACCTCTGTTTTGTCAGGGTTATACTGTAGGGCATTATCCCTCAGCCATATCATCACAGCTGATAGGCATGCTGTGAAATCGGTCAATTTCTCAGGCTCATTATTGCTGTAGGTCAGAAAGAATTGTGTGTCATCAGCGTATGAGATGACACAGATTTCAGAGGAGTCTATGAGATGTGCAATCAGTGTCATATCAACATTAAAAAGTGTGGGGCTCATGGCTGAGTCCTGAGGCCCTTCAAACTTATGTTTTTTGGCATCAGAATAGTATGGCTTATGCCAAACTGTTTGCTCCCTATCTTCCAGAAAGAACCTTAGCCAAGCCCATGCCTTCCTCTCAACTCCAATATGAGAGAGATGATGAAGTACGGTCTCATGAGATATCGTATCAAATGCCGCCAAGAAGTCTAATAAAATTAATGCATTGTTTTGACCTGTATCCAGAGTGAATTTAAAGGAATCAGTGATTTACATCATAGCAGACTCTGTGCTGTGACGTGCTCCAAATTCCAATTGAGATGGATGTAGGAGATTGTTACTGTCAAGGAATTGAGTACGTTGATGAAGCACCACTTTTTCAATAGTTTTAGCTGCCCATGGAAGCAGATAAATGGGACAGAAGTTACTTAGATTATTGGGGTCTGCATTAGGTTTATATAATAGTGGAATGAATTTTGCTTTTTTCCATGCAGAAGGCATAGATAGTGGGGTATGGGATAGGTTGTACTACATTATAAACACCTACCACAAAAACTGAATCTATCATACTGTAAATGATACAAACAAAAGTTTATAAGACATTTATTTACAAATATTTACACATTGCATCTCTATGCAGATGTTCCAGCACAAACAGAATGTGAGTCTGAAGAGTAGGGTCAGGAAGGTACAAAGATGTGCAGTGAAGAAGGCAATGAGTCCATTATGCCTCATACATAAACCCAGAGGCAAAGTAGCAGTTCTGAACATGGCAGTCACACATAGCTCATTGATGAAGTGGATGGTGTAGGGAGTTCAAATGTCCCAGATCAGGGTCCACACAGGTGTCTGGTTGTCTTCAAGCCTCTATGTTGAAGGTAACACACCTACAACACACGCAAATGCACATTATAACTAAAATGTTATTTGGCTTAGGAAGAAGCATCACAACTGGATTCCAACAATGTAGCAACAGCCACTTAAGATTCCCACAGGTCTTTGGAGGCAAGAGTGGGCTCTATGACAGAGGCTATGAACAATCTATATGTCCATTGTGTCTATGTGTCCTAATGCAACAGGACAGTGCAACACACAGATGTACTCAACATAATTTATTCTCACATGTGGATATGTTGAGTCGATCAATAAATCCCCTTGCACAGGCTTCATCAAAAAATCTTGTGCCGTACTGTAGGGCTGCAGGTTGAAATGGGTCACAATAGTGGTGATGTCGCATGGAGCCTTGTGTAAATATAAATAACCATGCCATTAGAGAGCTTACAGATCACTCAAATAGCAGAAAGTCGAGCAGCTGGGCATGCCAAAATTGAGGACCTATCCAGTATTAGCAGTGTCTCTTTGAATGAGGCAATGCATATGCAGCGCAGTAGATCATGAGGCGGTATTATTGGCACTGAAGGCTCCACTACACCCATGCGACAAAGTCCAGTTCACAGACAACGCAAACAGTAATAAGTCTGCACCACATATTGTTTTATCATTTTTGCTATTTCAGTAACACATATACTGATGATTTACTTTAATTTGAACATTCTGGGGAGTGAAAAGGATTTTAAAACTCCCTTTACCAGCCTGAAAAACCAAGGTTAATTTGTTTAACACTGCACTTCTTGTGATTCGCTCTGTTCCAAACGTAACACCCAGCATCTTTTACACACCTTAAACGTAATTGTTTGCAATGACTGTACCCTTATTACCTTCTAATATACCTTCCTGTGTTGCCTATGCTTGTAGATTTTGAGGTTAATTATCAACAGGTTCTGAATTAGACATGGTTTTTGGCACTCCTTTCCGCATTGCAACATTGTGGAGAATTGCACAAGTAGCGATTATCTTGCAACTTGTCTCTGAGGAATATTGGAGGGCTCCCCCACGTTTATGTAGACAGCCAAATCTACTCTTCAGTAGACCAAATGTTTCACGGCAGATCGGGTCCGTTTGTGTGCTGCACTATATCGTACCTCACTTTGTTTGGATGTTTGTGGTATTCATATCCACAATCCCAGGGCATTTTCAGTCACCTACAAAACATTTGGGAAATGTGGTTACAATATATCAGGACATTTATGTCATATACATAGGCTATATTTACCAAGTAAATATCCATTTCAAACTCACCTCAGAGAAGACGAGAGTAAATGCTGCTATGCCTGAGTCATGCCTGGGTCATGTGTGCTGCCAGGGCACTTTGCTATGAGATCTGTTATGATATATTTTGCATCACACACCACTTGCATATTGAGTGAATGACTGTTTGTTCTGGTTCTAAATATGTACTCGTAAGACAGAGGACATATGGGAACATGGGTACCATCAATACATCCAATTACATGCCGAAAGGTAATGCTGTAAAAATTTCTATTTGGCTAACTGCAACTCCTGTGCTGGAGAAAGTTATATGATGATGTATTCTCTATACTATGGCATCCAGGAAACCCTTAAAAAACCTAGAAAGGGTTCTCTGTGGTACCCTACCTGCAGCAGCAATGACACCTTCATAACTCCCTTAGACGGAGTGAGCATAGTACCTGCAAATTGGTGGGTATAGCATTGCTTCTGAGAGTGTTTTTCTCATGCTGAGGCTTATTTCTGCAGTTCTGTCTAAAATAACTGTGCTACTCAGCCTGTATTCATCAAATATTTCCTCCTCTGTTTGTTGGAAGAAGATTACCCTCACTCTGAATATCCATTCCTGTCTCCTCCTGCTTCTCTGAAGGGCATCGAGCATCCGCATCCTCCTCGCAATCACATACAGTACTGCCATTGTGGAATACCCTAATGCATTTTGGGGAATTTTATATGTGTTGTGCCTGGTTACCACCTAATCAGATTAGTGATAATTTGCCGGTGTGAAACCCTCATTTTGCAATTAGCAAACTCTGGTCACTAGAATACTGATTCGGTAACTAGTCGGTTCCGAAAAATAATGCAACAAATACTTTTAGTACATTCAAAAATGCTACTTTTTGCAGTCAGTAACCAGTTTGTGGCTGGTTACCCATTCGGTAAAGTTTCCTACATCTAGCAAAGAGTAAAATAATTCTTCATGGCCTGCTGATTGGTGAAGTAGACTGGAAGGTCATGTGCTCTTGGTCTGCTTGAGCAGGACTGCCTGTGTTTTTTAGTTACTTGGATGACTAGAGGAGAGGAATTATATCCGGAATTGTGATTGTTGAAGAGCAGTAGGTCAAGAGTCCTGGGCTGTAACATCTGACCATTATTCTTTAAGGATTAGCTATGAAAACAAACAACCTCAATGGACACCATAGATTTAATTACATACCAGTGGCCAAAAACCACTATATTTTTTTTTCTAAGACGTTTATAAGAGCAAATGTTGTTTTGAATATTATAGACATTGAACTACCCAGATTACGTGTCATTATTTACAATTAAAATTAAGCTCAATAAAACATCCTACAGTTTTAGCTACTGGTAAAAAATGTTTAAATTAGAATAAGATAACATATGCAGTCAATAAAAATATGTCACCCCACATTTACTTGATTTTAGTCCAAGGATGAAGATTTATAGCTTTTACAATAGTGTTTAGTGACTTCTCATGTGCTTTGATATTCTCTTTGAAGCACAACATGTTCTCCAGCCTTTACTGGCAGTCCCACAAAACTAAGTAATAAAACACAGAATTTGTATAATACTGTAGTGAATGATCACCTACTTGGAAAGTATCTTAAATGTTCTAGAAATTCTGAACATGGATTAAATAATGAGATGGATGTTCTAGAGAGCATTAGTTGCTGGAATTCAACTTATGTGACTAGCACCTATGTAACTCAACTTCCATTTATGAGCTACACTAAAAAGACTTATCCCAAGAGAGCACAAAAAGAAATTAAACCAAGTGAAGAGCACAAGCAAATTCTTACTTACGTTTAGTGAGCATGCAGTTCACAGCAGGGCCCCAATTACGAGTGCCCTGTTAAATTCTAATATATGCAGAGCTGACGTTGTTAAACATATTGAAGTTGTAAGTGCTGTGGACATTTTTGTTACCCCCACATTTTTCCACAGGGAAATTCCGACAAAAATCACCAATTCTACAGGCATTTTCATTTTTTTCAGGTGGAAACGTGTAATATGATATACTTCCCTGCACCAGTAAATAACTGCCTAGAGTCAGGTGTTTGCCGGCTCTGGTAAGTACCTCCACATTCTTCTGGGGCCTAAGTAGTGAAGGCAGACGGGTTTCTTTCCATAACCTTCAAACTTGAGCATTTACACATGGGTCAAGTTTCCAGAAAAATAAAAAACATGTTCAAATTGGAATTAAAGGTTGTTATAAAATATTTTACCGTAATAGTCTATTACATGCTTGTTGGAAAATTGCCCTCTCTGAAGGGCCACCCCAAACCTTTTACCTTCCTCCTCCTCTTTTTCTGACCGTGTTTTGTTGACTCTGAGCACTTTACCACTTCTAACCAGTGCTAACATGCATGTGCCTCTCCCCTGAACATGTTACATTGACTTATCCATAATAGGTATATTTAATTCACTTGTAAACCCCTAGTACAGTGCACTACCTAGGCCCAGGCCAGGGCCTGTAAATTAAATGCCTGCAGCACTGATTGTGCCTCCCATAAAAGTAGTCCTTTAAACGTGTCGCAGGACTGCCATAGCTGAATCGGTGTGTGCAGTTTTTCTGCCATGTCGACTTGGATTTTAAAACCCCTTGCAAAGCCTTTACCTCCCCTTTAATTACACATACGTCAACCCCTAAGGTAGTCCCTGGGTAGCCCATAGGACAGAGTGCTGTGTATGTAAAAGGTAGGACATGTACTTTTACGTTTTGCATGTCCTGGTAGTGAAAAACACCCCATTTTATTTTTCATTTCTGTAACCTACTCCTCTCATAGGCTAACTTTGGGAATTCCTTATTACACTTAAAGTTGTCATTCCCAGTGAGAAGGAGTAGCTGGGTCATGTTTGATATCATTGGAATGGTAATGATAAATCCTCTTTACTGGTAAAGTTGGATTTAACATCACTATTTTTGAAATACCTCTTTTAGAATATGGGCATTTCTCAGCCCTTAAAGATATGTGTGCCTGCAGCCTGTCTCTAATACACATCTCGGGTGGGTGACAGCTTGACTTTGTGCATTCCCTCTAGACAGCCACACATAAAGGAAGGTTAGGTGTGTCTGAGTGCCCATCTACATCCTAATGGCTCATCCTGGGCAGGATGGGAGGAAGAAGCTGACACTTGAATATTCAGTGTCCTGTCCCCACACACAAGGTTGATTACTTCCCTGTAGTGAGTTGGGAGCCAGGGCTAGGAAGAAAAGACATCTGCCCACTTCTAAGACCCTTCTTTTTAGTCAACCCCACTTCAAAGGCACAACTGGGTACACGTACTGGGCCCATGACCCCAACAAACCAGACACCTTCATCTGTAAAGAAACTCTGTCAGAAGAACTGCTATACTGCTACAAGGACTGTCACTCTGCTGGACTGCTGCTATGGAAGGACTGGTTTTCTGGTGTACTGCTCTGCTGCCTGCTGCTCTCTGACCCTGCTGACTGAGAGCTGTACTTTGCCTTCAACCCATAATGATCTCCAAGGCCTTGTTGGCTTGCCTCCTGTTGCTTGAAACTCAGGGATATCAAAGTCTCACCTGCTGCTCCTGTGCCTGATCCGTTGGAAGTGGATCCATGTGCTTGCTTAAGTCATACCAACGCTTCTCCTGTCTGCTGGAAACAGAACCGATGGATTGTTGCTATTGCAGGAGCAGAATTGGCACATTGCACTCAGAACCGCCACAACATATCCTGATCCATTGCTTTCGAGCCAGCACATCGCCAGGACATCGCTGCCACTGCGTAGAGAACATCGAAGCATCGATACATCGCCCCTCCAATATGGATTATCTCCTTCGGAACCCGGCATATCGCCTTCGGAACCGGTGCTTCGCTCAACGGTCCCGACAATGGCCACTGTGTGGGGATCATCAACACATCTCATGCTGCATCAAGGATTAGGTTACGTTTGGTCAGTGGGCCCTACGCTCAATTGTAGGCGCCCTGATCTCTTGGCTTTGTCCAGGTGCAGCATGACCAATCAACTCTTTGAGCACTATTTGCTCCCAAGTGCTAGTTTTGCATTAAATCTTTAAAAATTCATATCTTGACTTCTATTTGTTAGATGAAGACACTGCAGTTGAGTGATGTGGCTGTTTTGATATGGGTCATATATAATTAGTAAAATTGCAAGCCTACTCATTAGAAGTCATAATCATTACCTATGATATTGTCTCGGATTTTTTGCAGTTTCTGTCTGGCTCCACCAGTGAGGATCCCACAGGAGTATAATTCTGTTTAAATCGTATCTGTGATAAAGTGGTAAATGGCACTGGGGGATGCCAGCACATCAATTGCAGCCTTTTCACAGTAGAGAAATGGAGGCATCATAAGGGGCACTTCTTAAATAGTTCTAATACCAAAATCCTGCTAATGTGCATAAGAACCCTCCCCAGCCCTTTTGATTGGTTACCAATCATGAGGACATAACTTTCTCCCAGGGTGAACTTTAGCATTTCAAATAATATGTTCTAACACTTTCTGCAAAACATCCTTCATCTATTAATGCTACTAAATCTGTTTTTTCCTAAGCTTTTTCAATGCAATCCACGATCTCTACTACATGTGAGTTCTATGAGGCTTCATTGTATTGAGGCTGATAATATTGACCTTTCGTGTGACTGCATCTATATATATATCCCTTTCAAGTTGCATAGATTGGAAAATCACAATGCAAAGTTCAACTTTGACCTGAAGTAATCAGAACATGTCACACAGCACTCTCCCGGGTTCCTGTGAAGAATGGGGTTCTGACTCATTTAACCCTCCTAGATTTTATGTTTTTTGACTTCCTGGAATTTGGATCTCTGCTGTGAGTCTCACTAACTGACACTCATCCCCTGTCTTCCCTGAAACCCTACAACCTGGTTTCCTGACACTCTCAATAAAGCCATGGAACTAAAAAAGTCCCTGTTTAGTGAAAGTTTTAATGGTCATGCACTTTGACATCTGATAAAACTTTTGCCATTCTACCAATCAACTAAATCATAATGTCGGGTCCTGTGAGAAAATGATCCTTTTTGCATAGTCACCCCCAATGTTTTTTAACCCCTTCCCCGCTCATGACGGAACCGCTCTGTCATGAGCCACGGTTGCCGTGTGCTCATGACGGAACGGTTCCGTCATGCCACGACCGTTGGCGGCCGCTCCGCCCACGCGGCGCTGTTTCCCCGCCTGTGCAGGGGGACAACACAACTGGGCGGAGTCATGACGGAACCGTTCCGTCATGAGCACAGCTCAACCGTGGCTCATGACGGAGCGGCTCCGTCATGAGCACAGCGCCACCGCGCTGCCCCCCGCACCCCCCAGCTCCGCGGCGAAGGGGTTAATGAATGTTATTGCTGTTTCTAAAATTGCTGTCAGTGCCCAATGTATTTGCTTTGCCCCCTATAAAAGGTAGAATTTGGCTAATCACTAACTGGTGCATTTAAGTGCCCTATAAGGCCCATAGTATATGGTGTAGAAATAGTCACTGTGGCATGGAAGGCGCAATTTTACCTATGAACTGCATCATTTACTGTGCCTTCCACTTGTGTGAAAGGAAAACATAGCTTCAGGCTTGCCATTGTAGCCTGACTACTGCAGTTTAATTCTACAGCATGACCTGTTAACATAACTCTATTTGACAGGCAAAATTCTTCCTTTTAAATACTATTAAGGCACCACTGTGTAGGCCTTGTAGCCCACAGGTAGGATGCACTGTAATTCAAAGTTGGATATGCAAACAAATAATGTTAACATGGTTCTAAAGTAACACGGACCAAAAGTTATTTTCACTGCTGGAGGCATAGCTGTCCTATGCAGAAAACCAGAGTGCAGATTAAAAAAACAATATTGTGTCTTGGGGATGGACTAGCTACAATAATAATTAAACCACTATTTTGAATAATTATTTTAAATCCAATTCAATTGTGAGGTAGGATTTCTAATAGACAGTAGGGAAGATTAACTTGCAGAAAGTTATTCTTTACCTGTCTGAGCTTTTAGGTGGCTAATTTGCATTAGACATGAAACTACTCCCAGACAGTGCTCAGCAGAAATTAGGTTTGATTGTGACGTGAAATTCTTCACAAGAGTACAAAACAGGGTGACTTGATTGGGCAAAGATGACTTCTTTGAGCTCAATAGAATATACAGGGTGGGGAATGTCGTAAGCCTAATAATATAAATAGATGAAGAGGGGATTCCTGTGAAGAATCCCAGCTAACCAGTGGCACTTGGACATTCCTTGGACTTGGCAGTTGCCCTCTGCTTGACACACTGGACTATGTAATTTCTCCATCTGAGGTCCTGGGTTTCTTGTAAGTATACTCTTGTGGTTGTTTGTGCATATGACGTTTATTAACTTTTTCAAAACCTTTGGCCAAAGCTTCAAGGGGACCGATATAGTTCCTTTTCAGTTTGGAACTTTTTCAATCTTCCCTAACTTCAGACTCTTGCGGGGACAATCTACTTGGTGTATCTGACCCATGTTCCGTCATGCTCAGCCTCAAATCGAGCATAGATCCCAAAATCCAGCGACCATTGACTACCAATGGCATTTTGTGTTTTTTCTTGCTATTGTCTCTTAAATAGTTAAACATTCATATCTTCAGTTCTCTTAAATTTTGTTATTATGTGTCATTTTGCTCATTACATTTTACTCTATTTTCTAAATTGGAGTGGTATTTTTTTCATGTGTTGCTACTTCTAAATGCTCTGTGGCACAAAGCTGTACACCACAGCTACCAGAGGAAGATTTCATGTCTAAATTACTGAAACGTTTGACTGGACCTAAGACATGAGTCACATAGGGGTATATCAGCAACAAACGGCGATAATTATCGCTAAGCGCACTTAGCGCTTGGATAATTATCGCCGGCTAGCGTGGATTTTTATCGCTGAGATAGCGTGCTATTAGCAACGCTTATCTCAAAAACGATAAAGATCCTAGCGCTAACTGCCTAACGTGAGATTATCGCTGGAAACCCAGCGATAATCTCACAAAATGTGGCGTTAGCTTGTTGATAGGGACTCACAAACTTAGCCATGATATCCACCTTACATAGGATATCATGGCTAAGTCAGTCCTGAAGCAGGCGTAAGGAAAGTAGCGATAACAGGGGTTATCGCTACTTTTCCTGCCGCTATGCTTCATAACGCGGGGCTTGATGATAGGAGAAATGTCGCTTAGCGACATTTCTCCTGTCATGTTAGGCCAGGAATGCCCACTTTGCATCTCATTAGAGATGCGAAGCTGGGCGTAAAGATTTTGAGCGCTAATGCAAGGTTTCACGCGTTAGCGTGACCTTGCTAATTAGGCGATAAAATTATCGTTGCTTTTCGGCCGAAAACGTCCGCACAAGCGGCGATAATTTTCTATCGCCTCCTTGTAAATATGCCCCATAGTTAGCTGTGGTGGACTGCAATTCACTCCAACTAATAATTCACCTTCTCACAGATCCAAAAACAAATTGCATCTCAAATCAGCATACTGTAACAGAACTCCATATATGAAGGTTACACTTCTGGAAAATTCTGACTTTACCATTGTTTGGTACAAGATTTAATGCAGCTCAGATGAGAAGTAAAGGCCTGCATGTGTAGGTCCTCCTAATATCGCAGGATCTGTGATGGGGGTCTGCTCTTTTCTCACCAATAGAACATATTCAGTTAATACACAGGCCTCCTGCCCACTTACCCTCTTTTACTCTTTATTGCGGTGTGCCTCAAGCATCCTCCCAGAGCCTGACATGATTCAATGTTTTTATGGCCCTGTGAGAAATTGGGTGACTGATTGACTCTGGGGTGAGCTCTGGGCTTGGCACAGAGCAGTCAGGCTTCACCTAGAGGCAATTTGTAAAGTATTTGTGCAACACCTCGAACAGTAAAACAGTGAAAACACCACACAAAAAGATCCCACACCAGGTTAGAAATATAGAGCTGATTCAAATAAATAAAACAAAACAAATGACAAAAATCCAATCAGCAGAACCTGAGATAAAAATCTTTAAATAATTTAATGACTATGATGCCAAAAAACACAAAGCACCAACTCAGGATATCTGGTCATACTGGGACGGGTCAAATTCAAAGGTTTAGGCCGACCATGATGGAGTACAGGACAGATAAAGTCCCAGGTTAGTCTTGCTGAAAGTTAGTTTACCTCCTAAATTTCATGCAAGAAACCCGTTCATAGGCTGCGAGGATCAGGGAGAGTGACACTGGATGCTTTTGGTGAAGTGGGAACAGTTAAGCGTCATGTACGGGCATTGCTGGAGCTTCGTGGTGGAGGTCCCCATGAACGGCAGAGGCTGTAGCATGAAGAGTCAGGCTGACAGAGCTTCACACTGATTTGTAGTGCAAGCGACGAGGTATCGGTGCGAACTGGCCCGTTCGCAGTCGTGAACAGCTGAAAAGATTAATTTCAGCACCTGTGAACCACACCAAGGGTGTTTGATCTGAGTGGCACCACTTGGGGGCCATGAACTCACTGCAGCTGGGTCAAGGGGCTGATTCAGGATGTTGGGCAGCCTTTTATGTCCTTAGGGCTCAGATCGGGAAACCAGTAGACTAGACCTTCAAGTCCCTCTGGGGTCCTGGGTTCAAGATGAATTTGCAGGTCCAGTTCTCCTTCCCTAGGCAAGAGGCCTGAAGGTAGCAGGTCAGCAAAGCAGGGCAGCAGTTCCAGTAAAACAGCAGTCCAGCAGAGTGGCAGGCCTTGTAGCAGCACAGAAGCCTTCTTTCTAGCTGAGTATCCACAGGTCCAGAAGTGTACTGAAGAGTATGTGTCTGAGGTCCAGTATTTTCACACCGTTGTGCGTTTGAGGTGAGGAGAAGCTTCTAGAGGCATGCCTTGGAAGTGCACAGATGCCCTGTCTTGCTGGTCCTGACCCCAGACTAACTACAGGGGGTATGCATACCTTTGTGTAGAAACTAGTCACAGCCTATTCAAGTCAAAATGGGGCTGGGCCAAGCTTCTGCCACCCATCCTGCCAGTGATGGCCCATCCAGTCGCACCTACGCTTGCCATTGTGTATGGTTGTCTAGGAGGAATGCATAATGCACAATTGTCAGCTACACCAGTCATGTTATCCAGAGACAGACTGCAGGCATCAAATGGCTAAGGAAAAATATGCTACTTTCTAGAAGTTACATTTATTGCAATTTAAAATCCATACGTTAGAATTTGAAATTGTGATTCCGGAGATACATGAACTTGTAACCTTTTCCCATTTGGAAATTACACTTATAAAATGTAATAAGGTAACTCCAATGTTATCCAATGTCAAAGGTAAACCTTGCAGTAGTGAAAAACAAATTGTTAAATATTGGGTCTCTAGTAGCTGGCAGAGGTTTGCACCCTGTCCATT
Source organism: Triturus cristatus (assembly GCF_964204655.1). Classification (NCBI taxonomy): domain Eukaryota; kingdom Metazoa; phylum Chordata; class Amphibia; order Caudata; family Salamandridae; genus Triturus; species Triturus cristatus. Next base: position 439,623,688 of record NC_140590.1, read on the forward strand.
TAGGGACCACAATCCAAGTCAGAGTAATTCATATAGACTCCCTACAGGTAAATAAACGTTATTGTTTGATTATTTAAAACCATTACAATTAGGTAACGCTTTATATGTATAAAAAGAGATAAAAAAATGAGTCATTAATACAAAATTAAAAAACTATGATATTTCTAAATTACATTGGAGTATGGTATTCCAGATTTAAGTTTACATAATTTTCCAAGAACATGATTTGTCTGTTAAAGGATGTGTGCCTACAGGAGCAAAAAAACGGGCACAGTCCCATTAAAAACAAAAGAAAAAAGGAAGGCAGACTTGGCACTTGTCCCTAAAAGTTCAGGAGTCCGGTGTAGTCTTGAATATCGCCAAGAATGTACAGACTGAGGCGAGATTACTGGCGATCCTGTTACGCAAAAATGTTGTCTGCTCTTGAAACAAACTTGATGAACCAGATTTTAAGCAATGTATTTACAGGGTTCATGGCTGCTATGATGGCTTGTCGACAGGATCAGGCACCAAGTTTGTTCCATTCGCCCCATAGCAGAATCCTTCTGTCATTAAGTAAGGTGGAACAGACACATGCCACATGCTCAATCAACTCCGAGGTGCACCTGCACCGCCTGCACTCGGTATTGTCAGTTGGAAAGCGCCAGTCTGGTAAATGGTGCAAAAAAGGCCAGTCACCCATCCTCAGTGCCAAAAACCTTTTTTTCCATAGTGCTGCGTATGTACTTGATAAATGGGGTGCCTCTAGTCCAGGCTTGAACCCCAAAAGGACCATCCAGGCATCTTTTCATTTAGCCAGTTGTGCCCTGTCCGACTGAAAAGTCCAGAGTAGGACTCTTTTTTCGATACATATTTTTAGGGCCTGCTGGGGTGGGTTGGTTCCCCAGTATTCATTTACATCAATTATTTGCAGTGAGTGTTCTAAGTAGTGTTAATGTTTTTGTCCTACTTGGCTGTCCGATATTTCTTGCCACAGCCTAGCCTCCAAACTTCCTTCCCACGAGTTATGCAGTCTATTGTACAGCTTGATGAAGGCGCCGGCCTCAACCTCTCGGTGATCAAAAAGGCCAAAGTCTTATCTGAGCTGGGGATGAGGATTTCGGCAGATGCCATACTCTATTAAAAATTCTTGTTGTTATTTTGTTCACCAAGTTAAGATCACTCCCCAGCATTATCTCGTGGCCATACGATAAGTAGTTAGTAATTTTAGCTTTCATGACTGTTAAATGCAGGGTTACACTTGGTCCGGGTAGCTGCCTCGCTAGCTTCGCTAAAGCTGCCTTAATTAACAGGGCTTTGGTGTGACCACTTCCTTCTGTTTGGAGAAAGTACCCTTTGAGTCCATTTAAACCCCCAGGTATTTGTGAGATGTCGTGCTTTCTATGCTTTTACCATTAAAATGACACCTGCTACTCTGCGGCTTCCATTTCCCGAAAGAAATTGTCTATGTCTTCGATAGGTTTAGTTCCAGGTTGTTACTTGTTACTTGTTGTGTAGCGAAGCAGCTGTTCAAGAAGCCTCTGCAGACCGACCCTTGTGTGGCTGAGTAAAACAAGATCATCTGCATATAGAAAGAGGATAAAAAGGAAGGGAGCCAGCACACATCCGCAGATAGACTAACTAAATTAACCTGTGATCACCCTCTGGTAGCTTGGCACAGAGCAGTCAGTCTGAACTTAAGAAGCACTTTAATTACAGTAACACAGTGAAAACACCACAAAATGACTCCACAGCAGTTTAGAAAAATAAAGAATACTTTTATGAATTCAACAAGACTGAAATGACAAAACTCCAATAAGTAGAACTTGGGATATAAATTGTTCAGTTCTGAACTGCTTTATAGTGCTTAAACGTCGATAGCGCTTAGTGGTCATGCTGGACTAGGGTAAATACAATGTTCAGGCCAATCGTGATGGAGTACAGACTAGCTACAAGAACCACGCAGGGCCTGCTGAAAAAGTACCTTGTATGGAGCAAGTATCGGCATTGAAGACTTGATGCATTAGTTCTGTTCCATGCAGTGGAGTAGGGGCGTCATCGTTGAGCCTTGCAGTCGGGTCCCACATTGTCATCAAACCCCTTATGATGCAGGTGCTGTTATTCGTCGAGCTTCACAGTTGGTTCCCATGTCATCATTGAGCCACGCAGGGGTATTCTTGAATCGGTGCTGCTTAGGCGCCAAAGAGCACTGCGTCGGTTCCGATTGGCGCAAAGTAGCCACTGCGTCTATTTTTGGAGAAAAACTGCTGCAGAACCCACCTTCAAGGCTTAGTGCTGGATTGGCACCTCTTGGTAGGGCAGGCCTCACAGTTGGCAGAGTCCAGCAGCTGAAGCAGAGTTGAAGGAAGTCTTTGATGGCCCTGAGACTTCAAAACAGGAGGCAAGCCAGCAAACCCTTGGAGTCACTTAAGATCTTGGAGAGATGCAGGTCCAGTCCTTCTCACTCCCAGGCAAGAAACTGCAGGCAGTAGGCCAAAACAGCAAAGTAAGTAGCAAAGTGGCAGTCCCTCCTACAGCACATCAACCAGCAGGGAGATGGCCAACACAGTAAAGCAGTTAGCAAAGTGGCAGTTCCTCCTACAACACAGCAGTTCTTCTTCCTGTCAGAATACCTTTAGATCCAGAAGTGTACTGGTTTGGTGGTGTCAGGGGTTCACTACTTATACCCTGTGGTGCTTTTGAAGTGAGGGAGCCTTTCCTGCCCTGGTCCCAGACTCACTACGGGGAGGGGGTATGCAGCTCTCTGTGTGAAGACAGGCACAGCCCTATTCAGGTGCAAGTGTCAACTCCTTCCTCCCAATCTGTCCCAGGAAGGCCCATTAGCCTGATGTTGGGCCATCAGGATGTGAATGTAACACCCCAGCTCCCTTTGTGTGTGACTGTTTAGCGGGAAAGCAAAGAGCCCAACTGTCACACAACCCAGATGTGTATTTAGAGACAGGCAGAGGCACAGAATGGTTAAAGTAAAAAATGCCAACTTTGTAAAAGTGGCATTTTCAGACTTACAATTTAAAGTCTGACTTCACCATAAGTTGCAATTTTAAATTGGGAGTCGAGAAACACCAAGCCTCAAATTTCTATCTTCTTCCAATTGGAGTTTATACTAATAGGCTGTGACTAGGTAATCCCAATGCCAACCTATGGGAGGGGCAGACCTTGCAGTAGTAAAAGACAAGTAGTTTTTCACTACTAGGACATGTAAAACTTAAAAGTAAATGCCAACTTTTTGAATACACTGCACCCTGCACTCAGGCTGTCTAGGGCCTACCTTAGGAGTGACTTGCATGTAGTAAAAATGACGGTTTGGGCCTAGCAAATAGGTGAACTTGCCAGATTCAAATGCCAGTTTAAAACTGCACACGCAGGCTCTGCAGTCCCAGGTCTGAGACATATTAAAGGCTACTGATGTGGGTGGCACCATCAGTGCTGCAGACCCACTAGTAGTATTTAATTTACAGGCCCTGGGCATATAGAGTGCACTTTACTAGGGACTTATAAGCAAATTAAATATGCCAATCGTAGATAAGCCAATGCTACCATGTTTAGGGTACAGAGCACATTCACTTTAGCACAGGTTAGCAGTGATAAAGTGCTCAGAATCCTAAAGCCAGCAAAAATGAAGTCAACAAAGCAGGAGTTCAGAAGGCAAAAGGTCAGGGGAAAACAAACATGCCAAAGATGCCAGGTCTAACACAAATTTGAGATTTCATCACTACCAGGACATGGAAAATTTAAACCTACATGCACTACTTTTTAAATACATTGCACCCTGCCCTCTTGGCTGTCCAGGGCCTACCATAGGGGTGACTTATATGTAATAAAATGGAAGGGGCGAGCCTGGCAAAACGTTTATTTTGGCAAGTCAAAATGGCAGTTTAATACTGCACACACAGGTTGCAATGGCAGGCATGGCAAAGGCTTAAGGTGCTATTTATGTGGGTTACAACCAAACAAACATCCTGCCAAATTTATATAATGGTGAATATCTCACAATATCTGAGAATAGCTGCAGTCATCATGGAGCCAATATATATATATACATTAATGCACATAAATAGGCAACTAAAGAAGTCAAATCAAACAATTTAAACTTATGAGTTTAACATAATTAATAGGTTTTATTTTGTTAAAATTTGTATAGCACATTCAAGTTATATAAATCAAAAACAGAACAAATGTATCAAAAGGTGTCTTTATAATATATATCAACAACATATAATCAATTATTTATACATCATATTGCTCTGATACACACAGTATATCTTTCCCCCTGACCACTCATCACATACTCAAATCCACTCATATCACATTCATTCCTCCTCTAAAAAGAAAGCGAACCACAAGGAAGACAATATGACATGCCAAAATAATGTCAAGACTAAAAAGCAGAAAAACGTGACTCTCTTGTTAAATTAACATATATGGTCTTAACATTGTTAGTGTGCAACATCGTGGACTGGATGACACGGTCCTTGCATCTTTTCTTCAGATTATGCACCGAGGGTTCCTTTCAAATTTGTATGCTTTCTAACCTTGCAAGAATCCAATCCTTGTAACGTACTTATTTTGTGTTTTGAACTTCGCCTTAGAAAGATATGTACACATTTTCTTAATATATCAATGGATTGCTTTCAAATACTACAAACACCACTACAATATCATTTGTATACAGGGCCTGAATATGCCTTCCCTGTACCTCTTCTAAAATAACTTGTTCTACATATCTAGACACCATCACCTCTTTCGCTAAAGGAGTGCCATTCTTCATTTTATAATATTGTCCTCTTTCATTAACAGCATGAACTAATGCGTTATCCTGTAGATAGCTTTTTACATTCAAGAAAGGCTCTGTACTAGAGGTATGTATCCATTCTCCACTAAACTTTACAAAAGTTACTTCTATCACATTCTCTTTTGCACTTGTAGAGCGCGCGATTACCCTTGGGTGTCCTGGCGCTAAGTACTGGTTGCCTGAGGAAGCTGAAAGAGTACTACTGCGAGAAGAGCCATGTCTTCAGGCCCTTCCGAAACGAAAGAAGATCCGTGGCAGTCTTAAGAAAAAAGGGAAGCTCATTCCAGGCTCTCGCGGCACAAAGAGTAAAACTCCTGCCTCCCCAATTAACTTTTTTTGACATGGGGACTTGCACTTGTTTAGCACTGGTAGATCGTAACGTTCTACCAGGAACATACCAGTGAAACTTTTGCTTAAGAAACTCATGACCAATTCCATTGATGGCCTTAAAAACAATACAGAGTGCCTTAAAGCGAGCTCTTTGTTTTATCGGAAGCAAGTGTAGATTCTTAAGCTCTCTCCTTTCACAGAGACAAATTTAGGTGTTCCGGACAGCAGCCTGTCCGCTGCGTTTTGGACTAATTGGAGCCTATACATATGTTGTTTCTGTATGTTCAGATATAGGTTGTTACAATAGTCCAAACGCGACATTATAAGGGCCATGACTACTGTCTTGAGATTGCTCTCGGTCAAGAAGATCTTGATTTTCCTTATGACTCTAAGAATCATAAAGCAAGATGAGGTCACCATGCCCACTTGATCACCCATGGTGAGTTTGTTGTCTACTAATACCCCAAGGTTTTTGGCCTTCCTAGTGGGTGCAGGGCAGGAGCCCAGGTCTTCCGGCCACCAGTCCGGTGTCCACACCTGTGGATTATTCACAAACTTTAAGACCTCAGTCTTGTTGAAATTAAGTTTTAAGCAATTGGAGGACATCCAACAAGATATTGCACTCATGCATTCATCGAAATGGTCCCCAGTGTCTTTCTCACCTCCCCTAGTCAACGACAACACTATTTGTGTGTCGTCAGCATATGAGGTGAGCTGGAAGCCAAAAGATCTAATAACTCCTGGCAATGGTGCCACATATATATTAAAAAGGGTTGGGCTAAGAGAAGAGCCCTGTGGCACCCCACAAGGGAGTGTAAATGGTTTAGATTAATTACCATCTAGGTCCACAGTTTGAGACCTGTCAGCTAGGAAGGATTGTAAAAGTTTCCATGCTGGGCCTTCAACACCGATCTCAGACAACCGGTCCATCAATAATTTATGATGGACCGTGTCAAAGGCCGTGGACAGGTCTAATAAAATTAGTACCGCACTACCTCCTCCATCTACGGCCTCTCTAATTTCCTCAGTGGATTTCAGCAGAGCCAGCTCAGTGCTATGATCTGCCCTGAACCCATATTGCGATGGGTCAAGAGAGTTATTGCGATGGAGAAATGCACTGAGTTGGATGTTCAACACCTTTTCCAAGATTTTGGCAGGAAAAGGGAGCCGCGAGATTGGCCTGTAGTTGTTGGGGTCTTTTGGATCCAGATTCTGCTTCTTCAAGAGTGGGAGAACAGAAGCTTGCATCCAGATTGTAGGAAATATGCCAGATGAAAAAACAGCATTTAACAGGGGAGTCAAGGCCATTCCTATAACTTCAGGTATTTGTTTAATGACCCAGGCAGGGCAGGGATCACTATTGGCTCCTGAACGGATCGAGGTCAGGACCTTAATTGTCTCTGATACCTCCAGTGGTGAGAATTGGTCAAATTCCAATTAAGGACCACTACTGCCTGCTCTATTCATATTAGAGTTTAACTTTGCCGTTTTATTGGCTTCAGCGAAGGAGGAAAATATAATTTCAACTTTTTGTTTAAAAAAATCAGCAATTTTATTGCAAAATGATAGATTGCTATGGCTCCTGGGGGCAATAGGGGTAGACAATTTTTTAATAGTGCTAAAAAGTTCCTTTGAGTTGGACTTGGCCAATGCTATCTGAGTTGAAAAAAACTTTCTTTTAGCTTACAGTAACAATTGTTTGTAAATAGTGATGCAGTGTTTGTATTCTTTCTTATCTGCTTCACGATAATTTTTTCGCCAGGCCCTTTCTGACAATTTACAATCCAATTGTTTAGCTCTAAGTTCTTCCGAATACCAGGGAGCTGACGGTAAGGCTTGTTTGGGAATCCACTGTCTCCTAGGAGCTAGTTGATTGCAAGATATGGCTAGCCATTGATTATAGGCCGCGGCGGCATTTTCCACTCCCATGGGAGGGGATCGCATCGAGCTACTGAGGGAGTTTCTGAATTTATTAATATCCAATTTTCCCCAGGCTCTGTTCACAATCTCCCGGGCTGGTTTAGTATTAGCTAATTGGCTCCCATAGCCATTCAGTTCAAACTGAATGGCACAGTGGTCCGACCATGAGATGGGAAGGACTGAAGTACAGACAAGATCATGGTTGTTCGAGTATATGCCATCAAGGGTATGTCCTTTTTCATGCGTGGGGGCCTTCACCAACTGTTGAAGGCCTCCAGCCCCTATAATTTGCTCTAACCGATTAGTGTCAGAATCCAAATGGCTTTCTAAATAAAAATTAAAATCACCCATTACTGTGTAGGATTCTAGACATAATCCTTCTTCAAGTAAGGTGCCTACTGTCTCCCAAAATCCATTTTAAGGACCCGGTGGGCGATATAATATTATGCCTTTAAAGGTCCTATGATTTACTGAATGAATGTTGAAAGCTAATGCTTCACATGTCGTGTTGGAGACTGGTGAATACTAAATTTAGGGGCGTTACAGGTAGGTAAAGGGCAGAGACCACTGGGTCCCTGCCCTGGGGAGGTTACACCCCCTATCCTGCCACTCTCCTGTGGGAGGGGGTCGTTGGCCTAGTCCTTATTGGGCAGGGCTCCCCATCTTCAAGATGGTGAGAGCCCGGAGATGTGCTTCACCTTGCCTCCCCCTCCTCAGGGGCGGGGTAGGCAGAGGCTGGCACACCCCCTGTCCTTCCTTGGGGATTCCGGCCAGTCTTCCCACCCGAGGGGCCAGTTGCTGAGTACAGCAAGTGGCCTGGAGAAGCTCACAAAGGTGGCATGCCTTTGAAGCTTCCCCTGCCCATCCTGGGGGAGGAGACCTAGCACCTCGCCCAGGATGTGCATTGTTGCAGGTCCAGGATAGTGGATGGCTCTCTACCCAGGGGTCCAGCAACATGTCTGCTGTGTGGCAGCCTAGGCAGCCCCTCAGACAAGACATGGATTGTAGGTTAGGTTCAGGGGGGACCTCTAAGATGCCCTCTGTCGTGTGTTGTACATTAAATCCTGCACTGGCATCAGTGTGGGTTTAATGCGCTGAGAAGTTTGATACCAAACTTCTCAGCCTTCAGTGGAGCCATCATGGTGCTGTGGAGTGCATGTTGAAGATCTCCCAGCACCATATACTCTTAAATGGCAGCACTGCACTTACAGTGCCCAGGAATAGACCTGGGTACTGTAGGGACACAGGGCTCATGCAGCTGTACAAACACCACTGGCATAGGGCACCCAGCTAGAGAGGTGGCTGATGTATGCCAGGGCAGTGTGTGTTGTGGGCATGGCACCCAGGGATGTGTGCCATGTCGACTCTGTTGGCAGTGTGTGTGTGTCAGGGTACAGGGCCTCTAAGGGTGGCACAATAAGCGCTGCAACCCTTAGGGGCCTTCCCTGGTCACAGCGCCCTGGGTACCTAGTGTACCATTTACCAGGGGCTGACATGTGGCCAGGGTTTGCCAATTTGGGTTTAGGTTTCAGCATAGTTTTAAGGGAAGGAACATAGGCCCTGGGTACCTGATTGGCAGGAGCCCAGGGCACACTCAGTCAAAGTACATTCAGCAATTCAGCAAAAAGTGGGCGCATACCATGCAAGAAAGCTGGCACTTTCTCACAGTACATGCAAAGAGTTTGGGATAGGATGCATAAATAATTCACCAGATGGTTCTAAAAACGACATATTCCTCACTAAAACTTGCAAATACATGTGTTTGTGGTTGAATACATCAATACACCCTGAATAAATGAATGAGTACATATGCAGTGCTTAACTGATTCCCTGAGGATGCAGGTAGTGCCTGACTGATTCACTGAGTATATGAGAACTCCATGGGTCATTCCGTATCTGCATAGTTACTGCCTGGGTATATGTATGAACATAGCACTACTATCTGGGTGTTTGGATGAGTGCAGGAGTAGTGCCTGAATTATTAGATAAGTGCATAACCAATGTCTCAATAATTCAATACATTCATAGATAGTGGTTGGATGATTAAATGAGTGTAACTCTAGTGCCTGGATGATTGCAGAAGTGCATGCACAGTATATAGATGATTTATAGAGTGCATGGATAGTGAATATATGATTGTTTAAGTGCATGGATAGTGAATATATGATTGTTTAAGTGCATACATAGCACCTAGCAGATCGGATGAGTGCATGAGTAGTATTTCAGTGATTGGATGAGTACATGGCTGCTGCCAATGTGTTTTTGATTGAGTAATCAGGTAGTACCTGGGTGTTTAGATAAGTACATGACTAGTGTCTGAATGATTGCATGAGTCCATTGTTAAAGTTTGACTGATTGCATGAAAGCATGCACTACTTGGGTGACAGTATTGCCTCAGTAATTGAAGGAGTGCAGAGGTACTGGATGGGGGATAGGTTCACTGCAATGATACTGCCTACATAATTGGGTCGTTCCTCAGTATTTCAATGAGTGCATAGATTGTAAGTGTGTGTTTGGATGAGTGCATGGGTTGTCCTTGGGTGTTTGAATGACTGCATAGGTACAGCCTTGGTAATTGTGTAGGTGAATGGTTAGTGCCTGGATGATTCGATGAATGCATGGGTAGTGCGTGCATAGTCCAATGACTACATAATTAGTCCATGTGTGATTGCAAGTGTGTATGCGTAGTGCCTGGGTAATTGAATAAGCATGTTGGCAGCGCATGAGTGATTCAATGAATGCCTTAGTAGTGACTGACTGATTGGATGAGTGCCTGGCTTACTGTGAAAGTACCTACATTGTTGTTAGATACATAACAGTTGTGACTATATATATGACTCCTTGTTTAAGTCCTCCTGTCATTATGAAACTACCTGTTTAGTGTATCTTTTCTACTGAGCTGTGTGTGAGCGAAGTCTCAATATCACACTTGATATATAATTTGATTCATGGCTCTCTAGGAGCATACATTGCTCTGTTACCCAGCGTACACATGCATTACAAAGGTTCTAAAACTGAGAACAACAATTCTCACTTTTTCAAATCACAAAACCTTTTCTTAATGGCATACCTACACCATTCCTCAAATATTTATTGTGTCTTTAAAAAATATATTAAGTATTTCTCAAAGAAAAGTTACACACCAAGTGAAGCTAGCACAGGAACTCTCAAGTGATATTCTGTACTATTATGCTCCTCAATTTTTAACAGAGCGTGTTTAAAGAAATGCACCATCCTCACCATATACATGACATTTTCAACATCCTTAAAGGACATAGATCAACATGTAAACATATATGTGATTTCATAATAGATATACACCTTCAGGCCATCTTTTCAAAACTATATAGTTCTCTACGTCTTTAAGTAAACTCAAGAGACTCATCGGATATATTATTATCTGTAGCCAGAAAAAACAGATTTCATCATCTAAACATATGCAAAATGGTCCTATAAGTTAAAAACCACATTGACAAACACTTCCAAATATATACCTAACAAGTATTACTACTTTATAATTTATATACAGGCACAGCACATTTTCTTATGTTTTATTCATGACTACACTACTCCTGTTTAATGATGTGGCTAAAAGTACTACAGTTAAGAGAATGCAAATAATATAGATCTGTCTGTTCTGCACAGGAGGCTTAGACATTTACAACATTGTCATATTTAAAGGCATTGCTCTTGGAAACTTTCAACAGTGCTATCAACTTAAATACATACCCTTTGCCAGATACAGTTTATCTGCTATATTTTTTTCGCGTCTCATATACATCTTCATTTCTAATGTAAATTTTTAAATAATTAAAAAGTTATATACATACTAGTGCACTGAGTTTGTAGATTATATTGCTGCTTTAGCTCTTTCTGAATAGTTTTGAAATTTTTAAAATGTGTAAAAATTAAACTAAGCACAATAATGGTACACTACTCTCATAGAAAGCAACTATAAAATGGCAACCTCTTAAACATTCCACTCTATGATCATGAGAAAGGCAGAACGTTAAATCATGCCTTTAATTTTAGACTGCTGTATCTTCACTTGTGAATGGTTAGCATATGTTAAACCTTTGCCTCTCTTTCAAATAGCGGTCCCTTCCTCCGTGTATTTGTGATGTTTATTGCGATGACCACGGAGTAATCGTGGAAAAAATGGAGGTCAAAACAGATATTCAGGTTCATTTAAAAAAAAAAAAAAATGTAAATATTGCACAACAGTTTATTACATGATCTGGATTTAATAATTAAAGTTTACCATTACTTAAATTGTGTAATAGCCCCTCCACATTAAAAAAAATGTTCTGTCTTTCTACTACCCTTCCCCCCAATACATTCTTAGCTTAGTCTACCTAGCAACCCAGTGGAGTCAGTAGGTCACAAGTTCACAGCACATTCTAGAAGGAACATGCTACTTCCAAATGAGGTACTGACGGTGGCAATTACTCCACAGATTCAAAAGCATATCTATGTCTTTATTACATTTCTTTTTTTAAACTACAGCCACTAATAGGACTTATAACTAATACATCCAACAGACTATCTAATTGTATTCACTGACATGCTGACAGCATCCAATGAAATATATCTTTAAAATAAAACACCTCCATTTTAACTATATATATTCAACGACCACCACCACATTAAAACATTTTAATACAAAAGATTCATACAAAGTATTACAATACACACATTACTACCTACATCACTCCTGAAAAACATGTTTGGACACATATTTTTCTACTTAGTTTTTTAAAAAACAGTTTGAACCCTACTCTCTGTCTTTGTGATTACTCCAATGACTTCGGTAACCACTATTATTGTGCCTTTTTAAGAGGTGTAAAAAACATATATGTGCACATTTTACAGTATTTTAGACACAAGGGATTTATTACTGCACTACTTGAAGTCATATTTGTATAAGGAGTTTGTATAAAAACAATCTTTTAAACTTATTTTCCATATCCGCGATTACTTCGAGAGTCGTGATGACTTCAGTAGCTGTGACGATCACGCCTTTTTTTTATAAAGTGTAAAACATGTATGTGCGCACATTTTGCAGTATTTTAGGCACTGAGGGGCCTATTAGAATGGTGGGCGGATCCACCCGTCATCCTTCCATGACTGACCACCACCACATTAGGATGGCTTGGGGGTCCGCTGGGGAACGGGAAGAATGTCTGCCGCTTTTTCGCTGGTCGACTCGTCAACAGTGCGGAAAACTGGCACAATATGGTGGCGGTGTCTGTAAGACACCGCCACCCATATCAGGATGCCTGTGGAGAGCCGCCTTTCCATGGCGGCAACGCCGCCATCGATAGGCCTGTGGTTTTCCCTGTTGGGGACCCGTAGCGGGCCCCCAGAATGTTGGGGGGTGCACATGGGGGGTACCTATGGTACCCCCCTGCATTTGCATGCACAAGGTGGCAGGCACCGCGTGGTGCCTGTCACGTTGTGCATGCAAATGTCCTATATGCATTTTTTACATTGCAGTGGGTGCTGCTTACAGCAACACCCACTGCAATGTAAAAAATGCGTCATGCGCCTCCCAGTGTGGCGGGCGCCTCCTAATTTAAATGGCGGGACCGCCGCACCTATGACGGGCGGTCCCTTTTGCCGGCCCGCCATCGTAAAAGAGCCCTAAGTGTTTATAAGTACACTGCCTAAAATCATATTTTTCTAGAGAGTTTGTATAAATATCAATCAATCAATCAATCAATATACTTATAAAGCACACTACTCACCCGTTAGGGTCTTGAGGCGCTGGGGAGAGGGGATGCTACTGGTCGAAAAGCCATGTTTTGAGGCGTTTCCTGAAAGTTAGGAGGTCCTGTGTCTGGCGTAGCTGGAGTGGTAGAGAGTTCCAGGTTTTGGTGGCGAGGTGTGAGAAGGATCTTCCTCCGGCTGTGGTGTGGCGGATGCGGGGGATGGTGGCGAGAGCATGGTTGGTGGAGTGGAGATGGCGTGTGGGAGCGTGGAAGGAAAGTCTGTCGTTGAGGTAGGCTGGACCGGTGTTGTAGAGAGCCTTGTGTGTGTGTGTCAGGAGCTTGAAGGTGATCCTTTTTGGTACGGGTAGCCAGTGTAGGTCTCTGAGGTGGGGGGAGATGTGGTTGCAGCGTGGGACGTCAAGGATGAGGCGGGCAGATGCGTTCTGGATACTTTGTAGCTTGGTTTGTAGCTTGGCCATTGTTCCTGCATATAGGGCGTTGTCGTAATCCAATCTGCTGCTGACCAGGGCGTGGGTGACGGTTTTCCTGGTCTCGACGGGGATCCACTTGAAGATCTTGCGGAGTATGCAGAGAATGTTGTAGCAGGAGGAGGAGATTGCATTGACCTGCTGAGTCATGCTGAGAGTGGAGTCCAAGATGAAGCCCAGGTTGCGAGCGTGGGTGGTGGGTGAGGGTGCGGTGCCTAGGGAGTTGGGCCACCAGGAGTCGTTCCATGCTGAGGGGTTGGGGCCAAAGATGACGATCTCTGTTTTATAGGTGTTTAGCTTGAGGCGGCTTGATTCCATCCAGTTAGAGATGGCGTGTAGTCCGTTGTGTAGGTTGTTTTTGGCAGTAGTGGGGTCTTTCGTGAGGGAGAGGATCAGCTGGGACTCGTCTGCGTATGATACTATGTTGATGTGGTGTGTCCGAGCGATGTTGGTGAGAGGAGCCATGTAGACATTGAAGAGCGTTGGGCTCAGGGAGGATCCTTAAGGGACGCCACAGATGATCTTGGAGGCCTCAGACAGGAATGGCGCAAGGCGGACTCTCTGGGTTCTGCCGTTGAGAAATGATGAGATCCAGTTCAGAGCCTTGTTGCGGATCCCGGCGTTGTGGAGCCGTGTGCGGAGGGTGTGATGGCATACCGTGTCGAATGCGGCAGGTTTCTCCTTTGTCGAGCATGATCCTTATGTCGTCTCTGGCAGCGATGAGTGCGGTCTCGGTGCTGTGATTTTTTCGGAATCCGGATTGGGAGGTGTCGAGCGCCTTGCTGTCTTCTAGGAAGCGGGAGAGCTGGGTGTTGACAACTTTTTCGATGACCTTGCCGGGAAGGGGAGGAGGGAGATCGGCCGGTAGTTCTTCGGGTCGTCTGGGTCCGCCTTGGGCTTCTTCAGTAGTGCGTTGACTTCTGCGTGTTTCCAGATTTCCGGGAAGGTGGCTGACTCGAAGGAGCTGTTGATGGTGTTGCAGAGGTGGGGAGCGATGATGTTGCTAACTTTATTGAAAATGTGGTGAGGGCAGGGGTCCGATGGGGATCCGGAGTGGATGAAGGCCATGGTGTGAGTGATGTCTTCTTCGTTGACGAGGGTCCAGCTGTGGAGGAGGTTGGTGTTGCTCGGGGCGTCGGGTTCGTGGGTGTCTGCGGTCTGTTTGGGGCTGAAGCTGTTGTGAATTTCTTCTATCTTGCGGCGGAAGTGGATGGCAAGGGAGTTGCAGAGCTCTTGTGGCGGAGGGGGTTTGTTGGAGAAGGTCCTGGGGTTTGAGAGTTCTTTGACGATGTCGAAGAGTTCTTTACTGTTGTCGGCGTTGTTGTCTAGGCGGTTTTTGAAGTGGGTTCTTTTGGCGGTGCAGATCAGTTGTTGATGCTTGCAGATGGACTCTTTGATTGCGATGTGGTTGGGTTCGGTGGGATCCATGCGCCAGGCCTTCTCTCTTTTGCGGTGTTCTCGTTTGGAGTTCTGTAGATCAGGGGTGAACCAGCTGGCCTTGGCGCTGTGCAGGGTGTTTGAGGACTTTTTGAGCGGCGCGAGGGTGTTGTCGCAGTCTGCTAACCAGCGATGCAGGTCGGTGGCGGCTGTGTTGGGGTCCGAGGTTCCTGGTGGTGGGGTGTGGGCGAGGGTGGAGATCAGTTGTTCTGTTGAGACTTTGCTCCAGTTGCGTCGGGGGGGTTGTGTGCGGTGGTGGTGAGTAGGTGGTTTCTGGTAGGAGAAGTGGATGCAGTGATGGTCTGTCCAGTCGAGTCCGGTGGTGTGGCTGAAGGAGACGTGGCTGTTGGAAGTGAAGATGGGGTCGAGTGTGTGGCTTGCAGTGTGAGTGGGCGAAGTGACGAGTTGTTTGAAGCTGAGGTTAGTGAGGTTGTCCAGCAGGTGGTTGGTGTTGTTGTTGTTGTTTTCTAGGTGGAAGTTTAGATTGCCGAGGAGGATGTAATCCGCTGAGGCGAGGGCCTGGGCGCTGACGATTCGGCGATGGTGTCGCAGAATTGTGCTCGGAGGACTGGGGGTCTGTAGATCAGTGTTCCTTTGAGGGTGCTGTTGGCGTTGATGTAGATGTTGAAGTGGAGGTGTTCGGCGGAGTTGAGGGTGTCGTGGGTGCTGGCCGAGATTTTGATGGTGCTTTTGTGGACTATGGTGATTCCTCCTCCTGGTTTATTGGTGCGGTCTCTCCTGGTGATCTTGTAGCCTTCAGGGATGGCAATGGCAATGTCGGGTTCAGAGGCCGAGCTTGTCCAGGTTTCGGTGAGGAAGGCGATGTCCGGTGACGTGGAGGTCAGCAGGTCCCAAAGTTCGATGCCGTGTTTGTGGATGGAGCGGGTGTTGAGTAGAATGCAGCTCAGGTGGTTGTTGGCAGGTCTGTCGTGGTGCTTGAAGGTGCAGGTGAAGTGGCAGGCTTGGCAGGCGAAGGGTCCTTTGGTGGTCCTGGGGGAGGACTGGAAACAGGTGGAAGAGCGTCCTGGGTTGAGGTTGCTGGTGGTGTAATGGTATCTAGGGGTGTGGGGGTGCCACGGGCCAGGGGGACTGGTGCTGGGCGCGGTCCAGGTGCGGATGGGCGCAGACGGGCTTGCCTCTGGCGCACCGCAACCACCATTAAGAAGGGAGGAGGGAGGGAGGAGCAGCTGGGAGGCGGGAGGGGAAAGCGAATGGGGGCGCTAGGGGGACGGGGCCGCAGGGACGCAGTGGCGGGAAGGCTGAGAGCGGCTCAGGGAGAGCCGGCAAGGGGAGCGCACAAGGGGCAAAAATGGCACAAAAGGCACAAAATGAAAAACTATCTCAATAGCAGCACGGTAAAAGCAAGGAACAATCAAAACAACGCACAAATACACGAGTCTCGGAACGCTTACCAGCAGCCCACTAGACACCAGGGATGAGGCGCGTAAATACCATCTTTATAATCGATTTTTCCATTTTCGTCATGATGCCAGGCGTCGCGATCATATCGGTAGGCGCGATCACAAAGAATACGACGCAATAAAACAAAAGGTGGCATTAAATAGCCACCACCACCTACAAAACTAATGTCTACAAATTATAACCAACACACTAAACACATTACTATCTAAAAGACTCTATAATAGCATGTATAACTCCCTTCATATCTCTATAATACAGTGTATAACTCTTTCAGTGGAACCTGTGACTGAATGCATCACTGTATCAGTAAGTCTCTCATTCAAAGTTTAAGTATTTCAGTGGATCCATGAAACGGTGCATCAGTTCATCGATGATTCTGTACATAACTGCATGACTGTCGCAGTGCAACTATGACTGGGTACATTCAGTGTCTCAATGGATATGTGATTTGGTTGCATGAGTCTCTCAGTCGGTCTGTGAGTAGGTGCATGGGTGCCTTTGTGCATTTGAAAGCAGGTATATGACTGTCGGACTGAATCTGTGAGTAGATATATAAGTGTGTAAGTTCTTGTCTCTGTGAATAAGTGGGTGCATTAATGTCTAAGTGGGTCTGTGACTAAGTGCATAAGTCTCTCACTGGATCTATGACTGGAAGAGTGAGTGTCTGAGTGGTTCTGTGATTGGGTGCATGGGTCTCTGAGTGCAACTGTGAGTGGGTGCATGAGTCTCTGAGTGTATGCGTGACTGGGTGCATAAGTCCCTGAGTGGGCCTGTGAGTAGGTTTGTGAGTGACTGTGTGGGTGTGTGAATGTTTGAGTGGGTACGTGAGTGGGTGCATGAGTGTCTGAGTAAATCAGTGAGTGGGTATACCAGTGTCTCAATGGGTCTGTGAGTAACAATATAAGTTTCTGGGTGGGTGAGTGAATGGGCAAATGCATGAGTGTCTGAGAGGGTCTGTGACTGGTAGTGCGAGTGTCTTGGTGGGTCTGTGAGTAGATGTGTAAGTCTTTGAGTGGGTGAGTGAGTGGGTATGTGTACATCCGAGTGAGTCTATGAGTGGGTGTGCGAGTGTATGAGTGAGTTTATGAGTGTATAACTCTCTGACAGGATCTGTGACAGAGAGTGTGAGTGACTGTATGGGTGTGTGAGTGGGTGACTCAGTGGAAATATGAGTGGGTGTATGAGTGTCTCAGTGGGTCTGTCAGTGGGTGTGTTAGTGTCTCAGTGGGTCTGTGAGTACATATGTGCATGTGGGAGTGGGTCTTTAAGTGGGTGTGTGAGTCTCTGAGTGGGTCTGTACATGGGTGCATGACTCTACGAGTGAGTCTGTAAGTGGGTGCATGAGTATCTGAGTGGGTCTGTGAGTGGGTACATGACTGCCCAGGAGGGTCTGTGAGTGGGTGTAAGAGCCTCTAAGTGGATGTGAGACTGTACGCATGAGTCTAGAGTCAGTGTCTAAGTAGATATGTGAGTCTCTGAGTGGATCTGAACATGGGTGTGTCACTCTCCTAGCGAGTCTTTAAGTGGGTGCATGAGTCCCTGAAGTATCAGTATCAGAAGTATCAGAATGGGCATTTGACTGGATGTATAAGTGTGTGGGTAGGTATGTGAATGGGTGTATGAGTGTCTGATTTTGTGACTACATACATGTGTCAAAATTTGCGATGTCAGCACAATATTCACGATATCCCTGTGATGGTACATGCATGGCTGCACTGGCGGTTGCGTCGTTGTTGCGAATATCCCATGCGATCAAAAAAAACAATTTTGGACACATAACTTGTGGCACTAACACCATTTCTCAAATATGGGGTCAGAGTACCTTCACCCTGACCCCTTATCTTAGCTTTCACAGAGATTTTCAGCCCCAGGAACTATTCTGAGCAATAAAATGGTCGCCGCATCTTTCCTTTCAGGTTGCGTCCAGCCAATCACAGCAATCCCGCTGGCACGCTATAGAGATTCACCTCGAGCACATTGCAATTTAACCATGATCCCAGCGAAAGAGCTGCAAGTTTCTTTCTGTGATGCATCCCGATAGCTTGAACACGTCGCGATTTCACCTCGATCACCGGCCATTATATGTTCAGTTTCAATTTCCCAAAAACGACTGAATGGATTTGCACTAAATAACAAAAAACACAATCTGCTTAACAACATCTACCTTTCTGCTAAATGTGCTGTGTCCAGCGGTTCAGACTGTAGGTTGGACAACACGTTCCTATGGATATTAACATTACAAACAGAATCTTTTTTTGCACCCCTATTTCTGGGTCCCCAATATGCGGATCCACTCCCAAACTTTCCATTACACACGGAATCTACTTTGACACTTTTGGGGGGAAATGTATGAAGATTGGTCAAACGACGCCAAATTTATAGGAAGAGTAGGTCCTAGCTATAACGACCTATATATATATTTATTCACTGAAAAAAACAAAGGTTCGTTAAAACAGTGAAATTCCACAGTTATAGTTAGCAGAGCTAACTATAACTTGTGCCCCATCAATACACTGCTTATGACCTCACATATTATATCAAACATGACATAGTCAGTGACATCACTGACGACATCACTCTTGACATCTCAAATTACATCATTGATGACATCATTCAGTGACTGAGTGTTTATATAAAGTTTATGAGTATTAAATATATATACCAAGGTGTATTGGTGAATCACTGGGTGTATGTACCTGCATGGATGATTTAGTGGGTGCATTATTGACTGTATGAGTGAGTGATTAGGTGTCTCAGTGAATGTATGGGTGAGTGGCTGGTTGTGTGAATGTCTTTATCAGTCTGTCAGTTTGTGTCTAAGTGGTTGTATGGGTGTGTGAGTGGGTACGTCAGTGGCTGTATGCGTAATTGGCTGGTTGTCTGTGTGCCTATGTGGATTGGTAAAGGGGTGTGTTGTGACAGGACTACAGCCCAAATTGCAGAACATGATTATACCAAATTTGGCAGAAAGATAGATATTGGTCCAGGGAAGCACTTTTTTGTGATTTGATGTAAATCCAGTATTTTAGAGATATTAACCAAACAAATTTTTTTAAATAGGGTTGTGAAGGCTCTGCAATCCCTCCCGATCTCCTGCTGAGATCTCATTGGTTGCCAACACTTCAAACCAGAAAGTGTTGACAGCCATATTGGGATTCGGCTTGAGCTGAGTCCCACGAAAATCATTAAACAAAAAGAGGAGGGCCAGGGTAGGAATATCCTGACCTCCTTGGCCTATAGAGGGCAAAATATGTTTTTTTTAAAAAAATAGTTCAGTGGGCTGCCGCTCCGACCCAAAAATTTAAATAAGAGAAGCGTGGTCTCCTGCACCTCTCTATTATTATGCCCCTGGGTGGGCCAGGTCCAGAGAACATGCGGCCATTAATGTTTAAACAAATGGAGGGGCCTCATGGACCCCACATGCTCCAGGGACACCACCTTCCCGAGGCTATTGGAATATAAATCGGGGGGGACTTTGCAGACCCCTGTTCCAGGAGGACCACCACCTCCCCGGGCCTTGAAGGCCCCCCACATCAGTTTACTTATGTTTGCCCTGGGGAGGTTGTGGTCCCTTGGCAAGGGGGTGCCTCATTGGCCCCCGCCTGGATTATTATGAAAAATGCCCCAGTGATTTGGCCCATCCGGGGGCTTCATGAAAATGATGTGTGGGAACCGTGTATCTTTTTAATCTTTTGCCGTGGATCCGCAGGTCCACCTGCAACTTTGTGGCAAAATTCAATAAAAAAATTGCTTTTAAACCCCGGCAAGGTCCCTGTGGGACCCCCCCCCACCATATTTGGGTTGGCAGGGTATTCTTACCCTGCCACCTTCTCTTTATTTTTTGCTTTTTTGTGGCAATTAGCTCGAAGCTGAAGTATTGGCAGTCAATCACATTTCAGTAGAATCCACTAGTCCACTGCAAGGACTAGCAACCCCAGAAATCTATATTTTTAATCACAAAAAGCACTCTTCCTGGACGAACATATAGCTGTCAGCCAAATGTGGGATAATTCCATTCAGTGGTTCGGGTTCAAGTTGTGTTAAAAAAATGAAAAATCCCTACAGACATAACATGGAAAACGCATTTTGGGAGCCCCCTTTTTTCTCAGCCCTCGCTTGATGGATCACCCAGAAACTTTCAAAACAGCAGCTGAACCACAAAGGGAAGTTGTGTGAACATTTTGTGAAGATTTGTAAAGCGGTGCCAAAGTTATTAGCAAAACAAAAAATGCTTTTCATCTGGATATAACAACCGGCCTAATTCAAACATAAATTGCTGCACGCACATAATCTTTAATCCTGATGCATTTCAGCTGAAATGCCTTGATCACAGGTAAATGGTTAACTCCATAAGACTTGTCTTTGGCACCCTTCTTTTTCTCTTGGGTTTTCTTTAACAGGATACTCTGTCCCCATCAGTTAATTAGATAGATAGATATAGGTATAGATATTTAGATTCACTGAAAAAACCATAGGTTTCAGGGACGTTATAGTTAGTTGGACATTTGACTTATATAAAACCAGAGAAATTCGCCTGTTACAGTTAGTTGAGCTAACTATAACTCGCGCCCCCGCAATGCACTGCTGATGACGTCACATATTACATCACTCATGACATGGTCAGTGGCATCACTGATGACATCTCAAATGACATCACTGATGACATCACTGATGACATCATCCAGTGAATGTGTGTTTCTGTAAAGTTTAAATATGTTTTATAAATATATATATGCCAAGGTGTATTGAAGAATGAATGAGTGTATAAGACTCAGGATGGATGATTAAGTAGGTGTGTGACTAACTGTATAAGTGATTAATTAATTGTGTCTTGCTTAATGCATGTGTTATCGACTGATATAGACATTCACACAGTTTAGGTTGTTAGTTGGTATGTAAGCAGTTCCAAGGTTTGGTTAGCAACTAAATGAGGATCTATATGAGCTATTCATTGCTTGTCTGAGTACCTGTATGAATACCTGAGTATCTGCGTGGGTGGGTTGGGGGTGTGACTCTCTGCATAGATGTGTGAATGGCTAATTCACTAGGTATATGTGTTCAAGTCTGTATCTGTGAAGGTCTGTATGGCTGAGTGAGTGTGTGTATGAGTGTCTCGGTGAGTGAATGGATGCCTCAGTGGGACATGTGAGTAACTCCATATGTGAAAGGCAGTATATATGAGTGTTGGACTATATAAATGACTATATGTGAGAATGAGTGATTGTGAGAGTGCCTGTAAGTATCAGTGTTTCCTTGTATCAGTTATTGTATTAGAGTGTAAGTATTTTTATTTTATTTTTGTCCTCATCTGTGGTAAATAATTTAATTACCGGAACTTAATTTGATGCGGAAAATCTATAATAATAGCTCAGTAAGATAAGAGGCAGAATCCGTGGTATTAGAGGTTCGGAACGGGCTTTATTCCAAAATCAATTCGAATTGATGGACTCCATATTCCATCACCACGAAGGTTCAGGAAGTGAAGGACCAACTTTATTGACAAGTAATCATTTTTATACAATAGGCATTACAGTGAAACAGATGCAGGAGGCGTAACAGTTGATAACAAAGATAAAAACATACATGCGTAACTAAAATGGGTGTAACTGGGCGTAACTTAAAGAACGTCATCAGGTATGATGTCACAATAGGGTGGTTCCATGAAAGAATTTCGCAATGTCAGCAGAAATACTTGGCAGAGATGCGCGCGCAGCAGCATGACGTGTGATTGACGTGCAACTAGGGGGTGAAGGGGACTTGACATTTAGCTCTACATGTGGAGACAGAAGTCTGGGGTTATGTCAACCTAATCCCAAATCATATCTAACATCCTATGTTTAAAGAACTGTGTTATCCAAAAAGAGAGGTCTCTTAGGATAGAATCTTATTCTATACTGACTATACTGACTGTTAGTGCGTGTACAAGCGTCTAAGTGTCTACACTAGATGCGAGGGGGTAGGAATATTCCATGGTAACAGGGCTATGAATTACTTGCATAAAGACAGAGAAGCCGGGCCTTTTGCTCGGTAGCTGGAAGAATGTTTACTTAAACTACTAGACAGGAATGCATTGGGTGAGGAGCGGAGCAGAGCAGATAATCTTGAAGGTGAAATACAGTTTTTGGCAAGCAGACAGGTCGAGTCAGGCACCGTTAGCCGCGCAAGGAGTAGGACAAAGTTCATGGATACAGATGCGAGCTCAGACTGGAGCTTTCAGAGGCAGAAGGCAGGAAAAGGCTTAATGGCAGAATCAGGGCCTATTCGCCTGGACTGTAAAATGGGATAAATGAACCATATAAAGCCGGTGGCCTTTCATACTTAGAAATAGAATATCCGGCCCATTCATGGCGGATCTGTAAGAGGACATGTTGACGGTGGACGCACATGTGTTTGCGTCTTCATAACTGGAACTGGAGGAAACATACATGTATTTGTGATTTATACATGAAACCGTTGGGGTCCAAGATAGGGGACATAACTGATCATAAAAATCCATATTTCCACATTCCCTCCTTGTCCCCTACTTGCCCTTAAGAGATATCAATCTTCATCAATCCGTTGATCTGTTCATATAGCATCATTTGTTCTTCTTTCTTCTTCCGGGATGAATGAAATCTTGGTGGTGGAATACACGATGTGGCACACAGACCACAAATCGCTGGTCCACATTGTAGGCATAAGCAGCAACTGAATAGTATGAGAAAGCCAATACCTAGGAAGGATAGGACCCTCCATCCAAAGGTAGATAATACACTCCAAAACCAACCGGACCAAGTCCAGGTGCCTGGATTCTGGTGTATCTTGCTTACAATCTTATGAAGGCGAGTTATGGCTTTATATACAGATGGCGAATTTTCTGGTATGAAAATGCAACAACTTGATCCGATGACCCTACAAGCTCCGCCCCTATCGGCCAGAATGACGTCAAGGACAAGACGATTTTGAAGCACAACAATCCGCATAGCAGACTGCTCTTCTGTTAAATTGCCTAAGGCGGAAATAGTTTCGTTTACTACTGCTTCAAGGGTTCTGGTTAATCTACGTATCAGCTTACTATTAGTGACTGTACCTATATAGGGAAAGAGACCTTTATTGAAATCTGTGTATTTTTCCCATGCTGTTTCAGTGTAGTCGACTATTGGGAGATCTCTCCGCTGTCTATTGTGTACTAAATGAGTATTTCTATGATAATCAGGAGGAGCTAGAAAAACAGGTGGCAAAAGGAATCCGATGTAGCAGGTACCATCCCAATCTAGGGGCAGACGTATATATGCAGTCTGACCACATACAAAGTAGGAATGGCGAGAAGCTCTAAATGTAGATTTGCCTTGATCACTGAATTCTATTATAGTGATGCATTTACTATGGCCCATGTGTATGGAGCCATTCTTTCTTATACACAATTCACCTTTAACTGGAAATACTGACATAGCAGGCCAAATTGGTGCAGCTTCGGATTCAATATTCAGGATCATGAGATTAAGCGTGAAATTACCTAATCCATATACTTCATTTTCTAGATCAGTTCCTGTTCTTTTGGGAAGTCCCTCCTTGTTAGGATAACAGACTTTAAGCAAGACTAAGTTCAGGTTTCCCCATACCCAGTTGTCTTGATAAACTGCGGAATTCGAATCTAGGGAATTAATTAAACTAAACCATGCTCCACAGGAGCCATTGTGTGTGAACGGATATGGAAAGAGAGGCAGAATTCCCTTATAGTTCTGATAGGGAGGGAGTCGGCCACATATCCAACAATTTGTAACATTGCTAGCCTGATGGGAATGATGTAACATACTAATAAAAGTGTTATTGCGCAGCGCAAATCTATAGGACAACTCATGCGGGGGTAATTCACTAAAAGAATGTTCAGCAGTAACATTGTAAACATGTTTAGAAATAGGATAATATATGTGCAACAATATACTTGCAGTGATTATTAAAGACATAAGAAAAACAGAATTAATAACGTCACTGTGCAATGACTACGCAGTGATTTACAGTACGCATGCTTTTTCAACTGGATTTGATTATTTCTTTCTCTATTCCGGTCCAGAGGATACATGTCAGAGACAAATTCAACCGATTCACCTTGGAGAGGACTTAAACAATCAAATTGTCTGACTTATTGGACCTCAATTTTAGTTTATAGATTTCTGAGTTCGTTTGCTCAACCAAGGGGAGCTTTGAGTCTGTCTTTGAGGGAATACAGGGTTTAGTCTCTATATCGGATGGTAGTCCATGAAATTTCTTGATATGACTTGAATGTTTCCAGCCTTTGCGACCTTCGATCTTCACGGCTGTCCTCGTGGTGAGCAGTACGAGTTGAGGCGATTTCCACCTAGGATCCAGCTGAGACTTCCGGTCAAAGTTCCTCACTAACACCAGGTCCCCGGGAACTATGTCATGGGGTTTCACCTCGGTGTTGTCGGGAAAGGCTGCAGCTACCTGTGAACGACAAGATTGTAGTGCAGACATCAAGGAAGCCAAGTAATCTGTCAGCATATTACAGTCTACATCAGTTATTTTGCGTGGTATAGGCGTCCCCCACATATTTGGTGGTCTACCGAAGATCACCTCATAAGGGGATAGCCCTGTTCGAGAGTGCGCTACCATTCTCATGTAAAAGAGTGCAACTGGTAAGGCTACTACCCAGTCGACACCTTTCTCTCTACATATTTTGGACAGTCTAATTTTCAGAGTTTGATTATGTCGTTCCACGAGACCTGCTGCCTCGGGGTGTCGGACACAATGAAATCTCCATTGATAGCCTAACAAAAGTGAAACGTGTTTCATTAGTTCGGATGAGAACGGCTGGCCGTTATCTGAGTAGACAACACGTGGTAAACCGTACCGTGGGAAGAATTCTCGAACTAACTGTTTGGCAGTAGTCGGGGCAGTGTAATCTGAAACCGGGTATGCCTCTGTCCAACGGGAAAGAGCACAGACAACTACAAGAACGTATTTGAATCCTCGACATCGTTCCATCTGGATATAATCCATCTGGAGGACTTCAAAAGGGTGCTCAGGAGGCTGAAATCCACCCTGTTCTACGGGAATGCTTTTACCTGGGTTAAACTGACAGCAGATCATACAGGTACGGACTTTTTGTTTAGCTGCTGCTCGTAAATGTTTGTTGAACCAAATGTGTTGAATGCTGTCTAGCATAGCTTTTTCTCCTAGGTGCGCTGGACTATGTATTGTATTAATGATAACTTGGACCATTGAATCAGGAAGAAACCATACAGATTTTTCCTTCGTCATCCATCCTTGATCCGTTTGGATCCCTCCTAATTCAGTCCATTTCTTTATTTCATCTGGTGTAGCATATGTCTGTATGTCAATTACGTCAAGAGCGGGATCCTTAACCATCATGCAATGTGTTGGTGTCGGAACTATTGTCTTTGTCATGTCAGATGTGTGAGTTTGAGCAGTCTGTTTAGCTGTTCTGTCAGCTAGATCATTGCCTTGGGAAATGATATCAGTAACTTTCGTATGAGCTTTACATTTCATAATTGATATCGCAGTGGGTGGATGTATTGCATCTAATAAGGCATGAATGAGGGGTCCGTGCTGAATGTGGGCACCGTGAGAAGTTAAATAACCTCTCTCTCGCCACAGCACGCCGAAGTCATGTACAACTCCGAATGCATAACGTGAATCGGTGTATATGTTGACTTTCTTATTCGTAGCTTGAATACAGGCTTGTGTCAGAGCGATGAGCTCTGCTGCTTGAGCCGACAAGGTATTAATACGATTTGTTTCAATGACTTTAGTGTCTGTTGTGACTGCGTAAGCGGCCACTAGCTCTCCTGTACTTGTTCTCATACATGAACCATCTACATACAACGTCAGGTCTGGGTCTGACAATGGGACGTCTGTCAAGTCTTGTCTAGGTTTCGTCGTGATAGTAATAACTTCAATACAATCATGTGCTAATGGGTCTGTTCCATTTACTGGCAAAAGTGTGGCAGGATTCAATGTACTACAACGTCTGATTTCTATGTGTGGCTGAAACAATGTCAGTTCGTAACCAGTGAGTCTTGCTATAGTCAAGTGTTGTGTTTGTGTGCGGTTCAAGAGAACCTCTACTGCATGTGGTACTTGTACTGTCAATGGATGTCCTAACACTATGGCATCGCTTTGTCTGATTGCTAAAGCTGTCGCTGCCACTGATTTCAGGCACGCAGGCAGAGCCTGAGCTACGGGATCTAATGTACTAGAAAAATAAGCACATGGTTTGTGTGATCCTGCTTGTTCCTGTGTGAGTACTGACAAAGCAGTACCTTCGCGTTCTGTAACAAAGAGTGTAAAATGTTTATTGTAACATGGTGTTGCTAAAACAGGTGCTTGACATAAAGCTTTCTTTAAGCTTTCAAAGGCGTGTGTATGTTCTTGAGTCCAAGGGAGGACAGTCGATGTGGCCGCCTCCTGTGTTGTCAACTGAATGAGTGGTTTTGCTAGAAATGCATACTGAGGGATCCACTGCCTACAATATGAAGTGAGGCCTATAAAAGCTCGTACCTCCTTTTGTGTCTTGGGTATTGGCATGTTAGCAATTAACTGGATACGATCTGGTGTAAGCTGCCTTCCCTCCTTGGACAGCGAGTGACCAAGGTAAACAACTCGCTGGACACAGAATTGCAGCTTAGAAGGGGACACCTTGTGCCCTTTTTCGGCCAAGAATTGTAAAACCGTCAGTGAGGCTTTTTCACATTCAGGTTCGCTTCTAGCGGTGATCAGCAGATCATCGACATATTGAAGCAGGGCAGTGTTGACTGGCATGTGTATACTGTCAAGTTCTCGTTTCAGTGCTTGGCTATAGATGCTGGGGCTTTCTGTGAATCCTTGAGGTGCGCATGTGAATTTAAAGCTTCGTCCATTTAAACTAAATCCGAACAAGTATTGGCTTTCCGGATCTATTGGGACGCTGAAAAAGGCATTCTTGAGATCAATTACAGTAAAGAATGTTGCTTCGGAATCAATGGCTGTCAGTAATGAAGAAATATCTGGGACTACAGGGTATTGTGGTACAATACATTTATTTAATTCGCGCAGATCAATAACCAATCGATATACTGGCGGGGCTTTTGGATCAGTTCGTTTAAGAATCGGAATTATCGGGGAATTACATACATTGGAGTCCGTTTCCACAACCACTCCTTGGGTAATAAGCTCGTCAATGATTTGCAGTAAAGCCACTACAGCATCTGGTGGTAACTTGTATTGTCGCATTCGTGGTAATACCACTCCTGTCTTTAGTGTGACTCGATATGGTGTAATGTTCATGCAACCAACATCTGTAGGGCCTTGTGCCCATAAATGTGTGGGTAAAGTCTGCAGTCGGTGATCCATGTCTCGGGACACATAGTGCCCTTTGAAATCACGTAGAAACAATCTTACTCCTTCCGGAGAACAACATATTATAGCTCCTAGAGCTTTCAATGTTTTTATACCTAACAGATTTTCTGGACATGATTTAGTAAGCAATAAATCTGTAGTTCGTGTCAAAGGACCAATCGTAAGGGGAAGAGGCTGTGATACTTCGTTAATGATAGGTTTTCCTGAAAAGCCAAGGGAAATATTCTGTGAGCCTGAGAGGGGTGCCCCTGGAACTTCACTTCGTTTTATGGTTGTTCGGCTTGCCCCTGTATCAAGTAAAAATTTTCTATCTTGGCCTAATAGTTCACTGTGTACATAAGGTCCTTCTTGATCTACAGGGACCTCGATAAGGGGTAAGCCAACTTCCCTCTCTAGGCTGTTTCATGAGTATCGTTGATAATCAGGATAGTCATACTGTGCGGTCTGGTACATCTGTCGTGTCGTTGTTTGTGTGGCAGCAATAGGCTGCGGTGGTGGAGCTGACATGGACTGTTGCGGAGCTGGCATGGACTGTGCATGCTGCGGAGCTCCTTGTTGGTTCTGATCCTGTCTAAGTGGCCGTGGTCTTTCTTTTGTATTACCTATGGCAATATTATGTTTTAAAACTGGACAATCGTGTACATAATGACCTGGCTGTTTACAATAGTTGCATGTCCCTTTTACAGGACCTGCTGAAACACTGGACTGTATCATACCCTTTTTATGACCGTCAGCTGGAACTGTCTGGGAAACTAGCATTTTCATTTTCGTGTCTTTCATGCGTCTTTGTTCATGTTCTTATTCTTCTCTAATTCTATTGTGATGGTACTGTAGCATTTGTAACATTTGCGACGGAGTGTTACCTTGCCAGGTACTCTCGAATTTCAATACTCTATTCTTAACTTGGGGCAAGGAATTTTCAACTAATTTTGTCACAAACAGATGTGGATACGATTCGCTACTTGCTTTTATTCCACTATTTATACCAAAACATTTTTCGAATCGGGCATAGAAATCACTAGTGTCTTCATCTTGCTTTTGTTTACAGGCTGAGATTGCACCCCAGTCTTCCTTTTTCGTAGTTAATAAACGTGGCAGTACCTGTACTAGTAAACCTGGTAGTGTTTTGGTCTTTTCCCCAAGCCCTGAACCTGGACCTCGAGCTTTTTCTTCGTTTTCTAATGCTGTCCAATCTATCTTCTGGTCTCCCACCTCCCAATCCTTTTCCTTGAGTTTTTCGTAAATGCCCGCAGGCATTAATACCTTCAATATTGTTATAATGTCGGGATAGGTATACTCTCCCATGAGCAACATGTCTTTAATTTCACGGTGGAAACCCGCTGGGTCTTTGTCATGACTGGGTACCACTTTCTTCATTTCTAATAGTTCTATTTTAGATATGGGTGTGTATACAAACACACGTTTAAACTGATTGTCATCACCTTTTATCGGGTGCACTTCGCGTAAGGGATTCTGTCTATCCATGTATTACGTCGTTCTTTCCTTGATGGGCAGTGAGACATGTTCGGGACATACAAAAAGAATGTACTGCTTTCTGGATTCTAGTATTTCTCTAATTAACTCAGTACCTGAACCTCTCCATTTATTCGTGAGTAATTCAGTCAATATATCAGGTAATGGACCAGGATCGGAGTGTTGGCTTTTATATAATATAAGGAGTTGTTGAACCATATAGATACCAGCTAAACGCTGTTCATCTGGGGTGAGGTTCAAAAACGTGTGCGCTAATGTATCATCACTATATTTTCCGGGACTATAAACCCAATGAACGGCTGACCTGGCTAATTCTTGTTCGTCCATAGAATCGAGTAGATGATAACCCCTTCGTTCTCGGAGTAATTTGTCAGCGGCTTGGAACGAATGTTCGGGGGACCTTATATTTATTATAGGTGTTTGGAAATTTCTGTTATTATCTGGACGTATCGGACGTATCGGATCAGTAAAGCATCTAGTATTATTGCAAGATCTTCCTCTACCTACATAGGCCACTGTTTCTAACTGTCCTGTGGGCAGTTCTAATTCTTCCTCCTCTTCGGTTTGTTCAGGCTGGTCTACTGCTAATCTTTCTTCGTGTATTCGTTCTATTTCTTTGCGTATTTTTCGGCACATAGCTATTATACTTAATCGTTTATCATGTCTCCCTTCTGATATATTCCGACTCCATGTGGTAAGAATTTGCATTTCTTCCGGATTTACCCCTGGTCGGTCTTGATTTCTGATCACACAATTTATGAGGAAACGTAACAGTTCCCCCTGTATCTCCACTTTCTGGTACTCCAAGGCTCTATTAATACTTTCAGAATCTCGTCCTGACTGGACAAAGTGATATATATTTTCTAAATGTGTAGTCATTCCTGGTAGCCTCCCTAAATATATTGCAGCTCGTCGGATACGTAATGATGCCAGCAGCATTTCGTCCCCTTTTCCGGGCACAGGGTCATATCTACAATCTATTAGAAGTTCCTTAAGCGCGTCGGGAGTTACTAGTTTCGGCGTACGTTGGTGGGCTAATTCTTGAAAGGAAAGTTTATTTACTCTGGGTGGCGTGGAAAAAATGTTTGCTGTACCTCCCGTAGCACCACCTGGGGTGCTGGATGTGAAAGGATTCGTTGAACGTGATATAGCAACCATAGGTGTGGGTACAGCTGTAGAAACAGATGTGCTTGCCGGAACTTGTATCGGAGTTTGTTGTTGCGGAGGTACAGACGGAGGAGGGTCTTGGCGTTGAACCCCCTCGGCAGGCGGTCTATGTGGCGCAGCATTAGCATACTCGGGAGCTGCGTCGTCTAAATAAGAGGAAAGAAAAACATCTTCTGCGGTTCTGGGATGCCCTTTGGGATGGGCTTTTATCGGAAACAACGGGGGTGGCAAGTCTTTGGGTATCTCCGGAGTAGCCTTAGGTAACCCTTCGGCCAGGAGAGGATACATACCATTCATAAGGGCATTTCTTTGTCTGTTTGTTCTGATTTTACTCGAGTACCTTCTTCAATTAATACATTTTCTCGGATTTTATTTGAATTCTCCTTACTTTTCTCTTCCTGTCTGCGTGCTTTTTCTGTACGTCTATATGATTCTTTACGCCATAATTCAATGGCATCTTTCTGTGACTGTCTAGCTTTCTTTTTCCATAATTCTTCCTCTACTTTCATGATGCAATCTGCATCCCAGGTCCCAGCTGCGGGCCACCTCTGACTTTCTGGTAATTCCTTGGTGTAGTCTACCCATAAATCAAGAAATAATATGGCGTCTAGGCCATGTTTATGATACATGAAGTACCCTGGAGTGTCCCTAGGAGGAATGGGAACAGCTTCTTCGAGTACCCCTTTTCTAGTTTTTATCTGTCTTAATTTCGAAAAGAGCGGCATATTGAGAACTGATCTGATACCTAATTCTGAACACGTTTAATACAACAAAACACAATAATGAACAGTCATTCACACCACAATATGCAGAACGTATTTAAAATATTTTAACATTTAACATTTAATGAACAACAATGATGGCCATTTAGGGAACTAGTCACTAAGCATAATACTCGGCACTAACTAGGTAATTCTGAATTATATACTAGACATACTTGATATACTGCTAAACAGTACAGATACACTGCTAAAACAGTGCAGACCGGATTTGTGTACCCAAACCCGTCTTGACCGGCACAACCTATGTGCACGTCAGAACGCCTCCCCGGCAATGGTACTCACCGGGTAGCTCGGAACGGAAGGCCTCGGAACTGAACTGAACTGGACTCGGACCGGACTGGACTCGACTCGAAACTTCGGAACTTCGGAACTGGTGGGCCTCTGTATACCTCGGATCTTGCTCTCTCAGCTAGGCTCTGGTCGGGATACTTCGCACTTCTCACCGCCTCGTCTGGGTGTTGATCGCAGCCTCAGTTACCCCCGCTCGGCAGGAGGGAGATACAGGAAATCCTGTGGGTACGCGTTGTTGTCCGTCCAGCTGTGGCAGGAGACCGGGCCTGCAACGCACCTCCGGCGCGTGAGATGAGAAAGTGTCCCTGTTCGGGCGCCATATATGTGGTAAATAATTTAATTACCGGAACTTAATTTGATGCGGAAAATCTATAATAATAGCTCAGTAAGATAAGAGGCAGAATCCGTGGTATTAGAGGTTCGGAACGGGCTTTATTCCAAAATCAATTCAAATTGATGGACTCCATATTCCATCACCACGAAGGTTCAGGAAGTGAAGGACCAACTTTATTGACAAGTAATCATTTTTATACAATAGGCATTACAGTGAAACAGATGCAGGAGGCGTAACAGTTGATAACAAAGATAAAAACATACATGCGTAACTAAAATGGGTGTAACTGGGCGTAACTTAAAGAACGTCATCAGGTATGATGTCACAATAGGGTGGTTCCATGAAAGAATTTCGCAATGTCAGCAGAAATACTTGGCAGAGATGCGCGCGCAGCAGCATGACGTGTGATTGACGTGCAACTAGGGGGTGAAGGGGACTTGACATTTAGCTCTACATGTGGAGACAGAAGTCTGGGGTTATGTCAACCTAATCCCAAATCATATCTAACATCCTATGTTTAAAGAACTGTGTTATCCAAAAAGAGAGGTCTCTTAGGATAGAATCTTATTCTATCCTGACTATACTGACTGTTAGTGCGTGTACAAGCGTCTAAGTGTCTACACTAGATGCGAGGGGGTAGGAATATTCCATGGTAACAGGGCTATGAATTACTTGCATAAAGACAGAGAAGCCGGGCCTTTTGCTCGGTAGCTGGAAGAATGTTTACTTAAACTACTAGACAGGAATGCATTGGGTGAGGAGCGGAGCAGAGCAGATAATCTTGAAGGTGAAATACAGTTTTTGGCAAGCAGACAGGTCGAGTCAGGCACCGTTAGCCGCGCAAGGAGTAGGACAAAGTTCATGGATACAGATGCGAGCTCAGACTGGAGCTTTCAGAGGCAGAAGGCAGGAAAAGGCTTAATGGCAGAATCAGGGCCTATTCGCCTGGACTGTAAAATGGGATAAATGAACCATATAAAGCCGGTGGCCTTTCATACTTAGAAATAGAATATCCGGCCCATTCATGGCGGATCTGTAAGAGGACATGTTGACGGTGGACGCACATGTGTTTGCGTCTTCATAACTGGAACTGGAGGAAACATACATGTATTTGTGATTTATACATGAAACCGTTGGGGTCCAAGATAGGGGACATAACTGATCATAAAAATCCATATTTCCACACATCTCACCAAAGACTTCCACAGATTTGACAAGCCAACATTTTCTCATTCCTTGGGGCCTCTTTGGCTCACTGTTTCCGTCTAGGCCCCACGGCCTTCCTCTCGTATTTGAGGACTGGTGTAATCATGGGACCTTATGGGTGGAGCTCTTTTTGTATTCTGATTCGTTGGTGAATCGAATCAAATCAAATCAGATGCCTCTGTCGTGCCCATCTTATCAGAGGTTGCCAAATGTTAAGATGACTGTCGTCCTCGGTGTCTTGGTCTAACCGTGCCATTTTGAAGGCGGCTCTCAACCATTCTTCCTTACCCGGAGCGATGTTGTCCTTTCACTTAATACAGATTTCTCTTCTTGCCAGGAGGATCAGGTATAGAACGAGGATCATGTGTTCCTGTGAGAGCACACCACTGATTGAATCGTTCTTACCAAAAAACACCAGGGATAGATCTACTACTATGTCTACTTCTAATATAGATAACAGTACATCTTTCAAGCCTTTCCAGTATGTTGTTAATTCCGGGCACTGGAAGAAAATGTGTATATCATTGGCTTTAACAAGGCTGCATCTTGGGCAGCTTGGAGGCGGGGTTGGTGCAAATTCTGCAATTTTGGCTGGGGTATAGTATAGTCTATTTATTACAAAAAAGTGATTTTTCTTCAGGGAAGCCGGCTTTATATATTTCTACAGTAATTTCAATGATGGATTAAATAGCTCCTCAATGTGAGTGTCTAAAGTTGTTTCATTCCAGACTGAGGTGGGGAAGGGGATCTTGACTTCCTCTACTTCCTGAATTCGGGCATACCATAAGGCTATCTCCTTCTTCCTCGGGGACGTATCTTGTAATAATTGCTCTAGTTCCCAGTTTCCGGCGATGTCGCGCTTTTCTGACTCATACCAACTTTTTAATTGTAGATATTTAAACCTTGAAAAAAGAGGGCCTACTTTAGCTGATAGTATTTCCCAAGGAAGGATACCCTCTGAGTCTACCAGTTCTGACCAACTCTCCGTACCTGAGTTTTTAATCGGTATTGCCAAACTGTCACACATACAGGGAGGGGTCCCCGGAGAATCCCATATTGGAGCAAAATTCGAGAAATATCCAAGACCCCATATCTTCCTCATTTGATACCAATTTGATAGGGCTGATTTCAATACCTTTAGCCGAACCCTTTTAAAAAACCTTGGTGCACCATACTTGTACAGAAACCCGCCTTGACGGCTGCCGCCCTCGACTAACACCATTTCCCCTAGTACTCTCCCCCATGCAGTTGAATCTGGATAGGTTAATAGCATTCTAACAGCTTTAAACTGGAAGGCCATTAGGTACCAGTTTATGTCGGGTAGGGCTAATCCTCCTTTAAGTAACTTCCTCCTGAGCTTTTTCCACGACATCCTAGCGGTTTTTTGACCCCAAATAAAGCTGCCTATTTTGCCCTGTATCTTGGCTATAGTTTTACCAGGCAAAGTTAATGGAATTGCATTGAAAATATATGTCAGTTTAGGGAGCACAGCCATTTTAACCAAATGTACCCTCCCATAGATAGTCAGAGGGAGGTTCTTCCATTTAGCAAATGAATAATCTATGTCCTTTTCGATTTTCCCAAGATTTATTGATGTGATTTTATTTAAATCTTTGACAATTTTTATTCCAAGATGTCTAAATTCCTTACTTAGGGGGCCACCGTTGTATGTAGTGTTCCAGCACATTATCTCGGTTTTATCTGAGTTGATCCGGTACCCTGAGACCTTACCAAATTCCCTTAACGTGAGTTCCAATTGTGGGATTGCATTTTCAAGTTAGTATAAACTATCACGTCGTCTGCATAAAGTGCCAATTTACATTCGTAGCTTAATGATTTGAATGGGGTGATATCATTATTCAGTCTGATTGTTTGAGCTAGGGGCTCTATATAAAGGTTGAACAAAAGGGGAGACAGGGGACATCCCTGCCTTGTCCCTCTCTGAATAGAGAGTGAAAGTATTTGTTAGTATATGTTTAAATAAGTGACGTGTTATGTGTATAACTGTACAGGTGAGTAAATGAAAGTGTTATTGATTATTTCCATTACTGACTAGGTGTGTGAATAACTTTAAGAATGAGAGGCAGTGTGTGAGTGTCTGTATAGATATGTGACTGGATATGATAATGCTGTATTGATGGCTGACTGTATGTATGAGTGAGTGTATAGGTGAATGAATGGATGTGTGTAGACCTACAAATTAGGGGGTGGATATGCACTAACTGGAATTGGTGTGTTCACGGTTTTGAAAATTATAGTCTGTATTTTAGACTGGGTGCATCAAGTGTTATATTAGGGTCTGATCAGGTGCATCTGATTTTCATGTGGATGATGTCATCAGTGATGTCATTTGAGATGTCATAAGTGATGTCATCAGTGATGTCACTGACCATGTCATGAGGGATGTAATATGTGACGTCATCAGCAGTGCATTGCGGGGGCACGAGTTATAGTTAGCTCAACTAACTATAACAGGCAAACTTCTTTGGTGGTTATATAATTCAAATGTCCAACTAACTATAATGTCCCTGAAACCTATTTCTAAGGGTTTTTTTAAATGCTAATTCCTAACTGTAACGTCCCTAAAACCTATGGTTTTTTCAGTGAATTTCTAAGGTTTTTTAAATGCTAATTCCTAACTATAACGTCTGTAAAACCTATGGTTTTTTCAGTGAATTTCGAAGGTTTTTTAAATGCTAATTTCTAAGTATAATGTCTCTGAAATCTATGGTTATTTCAATGAATTTCAAAGGTTTTTTAAATATCGAACTACTGTTGTGTATTTATCATCAATACTATTGTATCTAAGTTTTCAACTACATTAAATAAACTGCAAAAGTACTATGTAACGTAATACATTTCACAAATTACAATGAGTTTTTAAATAATACAAAACAATTTAACATTCAGATAACAAATGTTCTCCCTTTTTTTGCTGTCATCAGCTACTACTTAACTTCACTATTCACAGTGATGTCAGTGTAGTTTCATCATAAACAGCAGGGGGAAAAAAACAATCAACTACATTGTTAAAAAAAAAAGAAACCCTAATTCTCTCAAATATCATACAAAATCAACACAAATAACACATCCAATAGTACTTCAAATGTTCAAAGCTTACCTTTACTTCGTAGATTGTCTGCAAATTTACCCAATACGCCAGATAATGTATCAAAAATCTCGCTTTGAAAGCATCCAGTATGAATTCCTTCAAGATCGTACGTAGTATCTCTGCACATTTTCCCAATACGCCAAATAATATATAAAACATTTCGCTTTGAAACCATTCAGTATGAATTCCTTAAAGATCTTACGTAGTTTCTCTGCACAATTTTCCCAATACACCAGATAATATATCAAAAATTTTGCTTTGAAAGCATCCAGTATTAATTCCTTAAAGATCTTACATAGTTTCTCTGCACATTTTCCCAATACGCCAGAAAAATTA
Source organism: Triturus cristatus (assembly GCF_964204655.1). Classification (NCBI taxonomy): domain Eukaryota; kingdom Metazoa; phylum Chordata; class Amphibia; order Caudata; family Salamandridae; genus Triturus; species Triturus cristatus. The sequence goes on from NC_140590.1 coordinate 439,659,868, forward strand.
AGTATGAGTTGGGTAATTCATAAGGCAATCTCGGTTTCATTTCCAAGTGTGTATCATTACATTGACTCCAACCATTATTACACTTTAAATAAACTGTATAATGTTCACTTGTAGTAGTACTTCCAGCAGAGAAAACAATAGCAATTGTTGCAAAAGTTCTTCCAGAAATAGATACTTGATTAGCAACAAAAAAAATTATTTTGGTTTCCACTTTTCTTCCATTTGGTCGACAGCGTTGCAGCATTATAATTAAATATTTTCCATATCTTTGTAGGCATAATGCAGATAGCATTCTTGATTTACAACGAGAACACATCATCACATGATCAGCTTCTTTTACTAATTTGGAAAATAGTATAGATTTGCAGTCAGGTATTGTTAAATATAAAAATTGTTCTCTGTGAACTATAGTGCTTGAAGTTAACGAACACTCTTCACATTTATGTTCCCATTTGTAACCGAGTCCAAATAAACTCTCAATCTGAATTCCTTCATCTTCCGAGCATAACCATCAGAAATTCTTGTGCATCTTTCTGCATATTAGCACTGAACATTAAAGATCCAGTACATGTATCCAACAGTTGGTGAATACCAGAAGCAAAATGAATCTTACCTCTAACAGTTCTCAATTCTTGAAATAAAGTGTAGAGTGCAGAACATAAAGTTATTCCTGACTTTCCATAATTTCACCACAAACATCTTCAAGATAAAATATACATTTTAGAATTACATTACTATAGCAGTTGACACCAGAAGTATTTTCTAATTGGTATCCAACAACATCATCACTTGTTTGTATTTTCTGCTTCTTTACATCTTTTCTTTTTTGTTGAATTTCTTTCTGCTTTTCAACCATAGTTAACTCTTCAACATATTTGTGTTTTGAACACACAACACGTTTCTCATAAATAGGATATTCACCTAAATGGGGATCATAAAGCCTTCTCAAACAATTATATTCTCTTACACATTTAACATCAGCACTAACCTTGTTCTCATCAAAATCAATTAAATACAAACCAGACAACGTTCTAACTCGAGATAATGCAACATATACCATTCCCTCTTTAAACGCAGTCTTTCCAACATTTACCAAAGCATTATCTACACTTAAACCTTGTGATTTGTGAATAGTTATTGCATATGCTAAACAGAAGGGAAACTGTTTTCTACGAACATACAAGTCTTTTACAAGCAAAAAACGTGCGGCAGAACGTCCAATCTGTCTTACCACTGCAATCTGATCAAATTTAACTTTCAAAAATTCAATTCCATTTATATTTTGGTATTTCACAAAATCAACAACTTTCCCCATCGCTCCATTCACAAAGCCTTCTTCTACATTCAGATTGCGCTTCAAAATTACCCGACAGTTTAAACATACATCTACATTTCTTTCTAAGCCAGCAGTTTTGATACAGACTTTTCCAAAGAATTCAATTTAGTCTGTAGTTTTTCTGAAAGAACAATTGTTATTCCTTGATGCTCTATTTTATCAATAGCTTCAATGTGAACTATTTCTTGATTTTCCAATTTCATAAGTTCTCTATTAAATGTATAACACTCTTCCACTGTAGGCATTAAGCAAACTATAGACTTTTTTTCTTTCATTTTCTTGTACATTACTTCTGCTGGTGTGTTTTCATTTGTAAACAAGTTCTTTAATAGACAACTTTGAAAAGCTTCTTTACCATGTTTGCTTAGAACACCAATTCTTACATCTTTTAGAATATTTGCATAATCTTCAACTCTTGCTTGTCGCATATTCTGAGTGAGTTCTTTATATTCAAAATGTAACAACACATTTACATTTCCAATACTTCAAGAGATTTCTTTGTGTCTTCCTGTAGAAGAGTTTTAAACACTGCTTCTCCTTTTACAGAGGTTAGTTGTAGCAGATCTCCAAATACAATTAAATGTTTTCCTCCAAAGAGAACGTCGTAATCTGTTTTTAATACCTGTTGCATTCTTAAGTGTACAAAATAAAGCATTAAGTTTGAGACTATGCTCACCTCATCAATAATTAAAAGTTTCATTTTCTTCAGCACTCTTGACACTTCATAAGAAGCTACTCCAGATAACTTCTGATATTCTAATTTATTATCAGGCTCCACTGGTAACATCAATAATCTATGCAAAGTAACTCCTTTAACATTGTGTGCAGCTAATCCAGTTGGAGCTGTTACCACACAACATAAATGTGAACCAGTAGTTTTTTGAAGATAACTGGTCAAAAACTTTAATTAAAAAATGTTTACCTGTCCCAGCTTGACCACTGATGTACATCAGAAGAGTTTTAAAAGATGAACACAGACAATATTTTTTTTTCATGCAACAAACCATGTTCTATCCGTTTTCTCACTTGCACATATATTTCTTTCTGTTCAACATTTACTTGTTCTTCTAACTTTTCCAATGTTATATACTCCTCGTGTGCTTGTTGCATTGCAATTTCGACTTCATGCATAGCAATCACTGCTTCATTTTCCAGCATTGGTTGTCCAAGAGGATCTTGACTACATGGACCACTACTTTGACTATCTTGAGAACTTTCATGAGCTATTTCAGCTGTAATAGTCTTGGGTGCATGACTCTACGAGTGAGTCTGTAAGTGGGTGCATGAGTATCTGAGTGGGTCTGTGAGTGGGTACATGACTGCCCAGGAGGGTCTGTGAGTGGGTGTAAGAGCCTCTAAGTGGATATGTGATTTGGTTGCATGAGTCTCTCAGTCGGTCTGTGAGTAGGTGCATGGGTGCCTTTGTGCATTTGAAAGCAGGTATATGACTGTCGGACTGAATCTGTGAGTAGATATATAAGTGTGTAAGTTCTTGTCTCTGTGAATAAGTGGGTGCATTAATGTCTAAGTGGGTCTGTGACTAAGTGCATAAGTCTCTCACTGGATCTATGACTGGAAGAGTGAGTGTCTGAGTGGTTCTGTGATTGGGTGCATGGGTCTCTGAGTGCAACTGTGAGTGGGTGCATGAGTCTCTGAGTGTATGCGTGACTGGGTGCATAAGTCCCTGAGTGGGCCTGTGAGTAGGTTTGTGAGTGACTGTGTGGGTGTGTGAATGTTTGAGTGGGTACGTGAGTGGGTGCATGAGTGTCTGAGTAAATCAGTGAGTGGGTATACCAGTGTCTCAATGGGTCTGTGAGTAACAATATAAGTTTCTGGGTGGGTGAGTGAATGGGCAAATGCATGAGTGTCTGAGAGGGTCTGTGACTGGTAGTGCGAGTGTCTTGGTGGGTCTGTGAGTAGATGTGTAAGTCTTTGAGTGGGTGAGTGAGTGGGTATGTGTACATCCGAGTGAGTCTATGAGTGGGTGTGCGAGTGTATGAGTGAGTTTATGAGTGTATAACTCTCTGACAGGATCTGTGACAGAGAGTGTGAGTGACTGTATGGGTGTGTGAGTGGGTGACTCAGTGGAAATATGAGTGGGTGTATGAGTGTCTCAGTGGGTCTGTCAGTGGGTGTGTTAGTGTCTCAGTGGGTCTGTGAGTACATATGTGCATGTGGGAGTGGGTCTTTAAGTGGGTGTGTGAGTCTCTGAGTGGGTCTGTACATGGGTGCATGACTCTACGAGTGAGTCTGTAAGTGGGTGCATGAGTATCTGAGTGGGTCTGTGAGTGGGTACATGACTGCCCAGGAGGGTCTGTGAGTGGGTGTAAGAGCCTCTAAGTGGATGTGAGACTGTACGCATGAGTCTAGAGTCAGTGTCTAAGTAGATATGTGAGTCTCTGAGTGGATCTGAACATGGGTGTGTCACTCTCCTAGCGAGTCTTTAAGTGGGTGCATGAGTCCCTGAAGTATCAGTATCAGAAGTATCAGAATGGGCATTTGACTGGATGTATAAGTGTGTGGGTAGGTATGTGAATGGGTGTATGAGTGTCTGATTTTGTGACTACATACATGTGTCAAAATTTGCGATGTCAGCACAATATTCACGATATCCCTGTGATGGTACATGCATGGCTGCACTGGCGGTTGCGTCGTTGTTGCGAATATCCCATGCGATCAAAAAAAACAATTTTGGACACATAACTTGTGGCACTAACACCATTTCTCAAATATGGGGTCAGATTACCTTCACCCTGACCCCTTATCTTAGCTTTCACAGAGATTTTCAGCCCCAGGAACTATTCTGAGCAATAAAATGGTCGCCGCATCTTTCCTTTCAGGTTGCGTCCAGCCAATCACAGCAATCCCGCTGGCGCGCTATAGAGATTCACCTCGAGCACATTGCAATTTAACCATGATCCCAGCGAAAGAGCTGCAAGTTTCTTTCCGTGATGCATCCCGATAGCTTGAACACGTCGCGATTTCACCTCGATCACCGGCCATTATATGTTCAGTTTCAATTTCCCAAAAACGACTGAATGGATTTGCACTAAATAACAAAAAACACAATCTGCTTAACAACATCTACCTTTCTGCTAAATGTGCTGTGTCCAGCGGTTCAGACTGTAGGTTGGACAACACGTTCCTATGGATATTAACATTACAAACAGAATCTTTTTTTGCACCCCTATTTCTGGGTCCCCAATATGCGGATCCACTCCCAAACTTTCCATTACACACGGAATCTACTTTGACACTTTTGGGGGGAAATGTATGAAGATTGGTCAAACGACGCCAAATTTATAGGAAGAGTAGGTCCTAGCTATAACGACCTATATATATATTTATTCACTGAAAAAAACAAAGGTTCGTTAAAACAGTGAAATTCCACAGTTATAGTTAGCAGAGCTAACTATAACTTGTGCCCCATCAATACACTGCTTATGACCTCACATATTATATCAAACATGACATAGTCAGTGACATCACTGACGACATCACTCTTGACATCTCAAATTACATCATTGATGACATCATTCAGTGACTGAGTGTTTATATAAAGTTTATGAGTATTAAATATATATACCAAGGTGTATTGGTGAATCACTGGGTGTATGTACCTGCATGGATGATTTAGTGGGTGCATTATTGACTGTATGAGTGAGTGATTAGGTGTCTCAGTGAATGTATGGGTGAGTGGCTGGTTGTGTGAATGTCTTTATCAGTCTGTCAGTTTGTGTCTAAGTGGTTGTATGGGTGTGTGAGTGGGTACGTCAGTGGCTGTATGCGTAATTGGCTGGTTGTCTGTGTGCCTATGTGGATTGGTAAAGGGGTGTGTTGTGACAGGACTACAGCCCAAATTGCAGAACATGATTATACCAAATTTGGCAGAAAGATAGATATTGGTCCAGGGAAGCACTTTTTTTGTGATTTGATGTAAATCCAGTATTTTAGAGATATTAACCAAACAAATTTTTTTAAATAGGGTTGTGAAGGCTCTGCAATCCCTCCCGATCTCCTGCTGAGATCTCATTGGTTGCCAACACTTCAAACCAGAAAGTGTTGACAGCCATATTGGGATTCGGCTTGAGCTGAGTCCCACGAAAATCATTAAACAAAAAGAGGAGGGCCAGGGTAGGAATATCCTGACCTCCTTGGCCTATAGAGGGCAAAATATGTTTTTTTTTAAAAAATAGTTCAGTGGGCTGCCGCTCCGACCCAAACATTTAAATAAGAGAAGCGTGGTCTCCTGCACCTCTCTATTATTATGCCCCTGGGTGGGCCAGGTCCAGAGAACATGCGGCCATTAATGTTTAAACAAATGGAGGGGCCTCATGGACCCCACATGCTCCAGGGACACCACCTTCCCGAGGCTATTGGAATATAAATCGGGGGGGACTTTGCAGACCCCTGTTCCAGGAGGACCACCACCTCCCCGGGCCTTGAAGGCCCCCCACATCAGTTTACTTATGTTTGCCCTGGGGAGGTTGTGGTCCCTTGGCAAGGGGGTGCCTCATTGCCCCCCGCCTGGATTATTATGAAAAATGCCCCAGTGATTTGGCCCACCCGGGGGCTTCATGAAAATGATGTGTGGGAACCGTGTATCTTTTTAATCTTTTGCCGTGGATCCGCAGGTCCACCTGCAACTTTGTGGCAAAATTCAATAAAAAAATTGCTTTTAAACCCCGGCAAGGTCCCTGTGGGACCCCCCCCCACCATATTTGGGTTGGCAGGGTATTCTTACCCTGCCACCTTCTCTTTATTTTTTGCTTTTTTGTGGCAATTAGCTCGAAGCTGAAGTATTGGCAGTCAATCACATTTCAGTAGAATCCACTAGTCCACTGCAAGGACTAGCAACCCCAGAAATCTATATTTTTAATCACAAAAAGCACTCTTCCTGGACGAACATATAGCTGTCAGCCAAATGTGGGATAATTCCATTCAGTGGTTCGGGTTCAAGTTGTGTTAAAAAAATGAAAAATCCCTACAGACATAACATGGAAAACGCATTTTGGGAGCCCCCTTTTTTCTCAGCCCTCGCTTGATGGATCACCCAGAAACTTTCAAAACAGCAGCTGAACCACAAAGGGAAGTTGTGTGAACATTTTGTGAAGATTTGTAAAGCGGTGCCAAAGTTATTAGCAAAACAAAAAATGCTTTTCATCTGGATATAACAACCGGCCTAATTCAAACATAAATTGCTGCACGCACATAATCTTTAATCCTGATGCATTTCAGCTGAAATGCCTTGATCACAGGTAAATGGTTAACTCCATAAGACTTGTCTTTGGCACCCTTCTTTTTCTCTTGGGTTTTCTTTAACAGGATACTCTGTCCCCATCAGTTAATTAGATAGATAGATATAGATATTTAGATTCACTGAAAAAACCATAGGTTTCAGGGACGTTATAGTTAGTTGGACATTTGACTTATATAAAACCAGAGAAATTCGCCTGTTACAGTTAGTTGAGCTAACTATAACTCGCGCCCCCGCAATGCACTGCTGATGACGTCACATATTACATCACTCATGACATGGTCAGTGGCATCACTGATGACATCTCAAATGACATCACTGATGACATCACTGATGACATCATCCAGTGAATGTGTGTTTCTGTAAAGTTTAAATATGTTTTATAAATATATATATGCCAAGGTGTATTGAAGAATGAATGAGTGTATAAGACTCAGGATGGATGATTAAGTAGGTGTGTGACTAACTGTATAAGTGATTAATTAATTGTGTCTGGCTTAATGCATGTGTTATCGACTGATATAGACATTCACACAGTTTAGGTTGTTAGTTGGTATGTAAGCAGTTCCAAGGTTTGGTTAGCAACTAAATGAGGATCTATATGAGCTATTCATTGCTTGTCTGAGTACCTGTATGAATACCTGAGTATCTGCGTGGGTGGGTTGGGGGTGTGACTCTCTGCATAGATGTGTGAATGGCTAATTCACTAGGTATATGTGTTCAAGTCTGTATCTGTGAAGGTCTGTATGGCTGAGTGAGTGTGTGTATGAGTGTCTCGGTGAGTGAATGGATGCCTCAGTGGGACATGTGAGTAACTCCATATGTGAAAGGCAGTATATATGAGTGTTGGACTATATAAATGACTATATGTGAGAATGAGTGATTGTGAGAGTGCCTGTAAGTATCAGTGTTTCCTTGTATCAGTTATTGTATTAGAGTGTAAGTATTTTTATTTTATTTTTGTCCTCATCTCACCAAAGACTTCCACAGATTTGACAAGCCAACATTTTCTCATTCCTTGGGGCCTCTTTGGCTCACTGTTTCCGTCTAGGCCCCACGGCCTTCCTCTCGTATTTGAGGACTGGTGTAATCATGGGACCTTATGGGTGGAGCTCTTTTTGTATTCTGATTCGTTGGTGAATCGAATCAAATCAAATCAGATGCCTCTGTCGTGCCCATCTTATCAGAGGTTGCCAAATGTTAAGATGACTGTCGTCCCTGGTGTCTTGGTCTAACCGTGCCATTTTGAAGGCGGCTCTCAACCATTCTTCCTTACCCGGAGCGATGTTGTCCTTCAACTTAATACAGATTTCTCTTCTTGCCAGGAGGATCAGGTATAGAACGAGGATCATGTGTTCCTGTGAGAGCACACCACTGATTGAATCGTTCTTACCAAAAAACACCAGGGATAGATCTACTACTATGTCTACTTCTAATATAGATAACAGTACATCTTTCAAGCCTTTCCAGTATGTTGTTAATTCCGGGCACTGGAAGAAAATGTGTATATCATTGGCTTTAACAAGGCTGCATCTTGGGCAGCTTGGAGGCGGGGTTGGTGCAAATTCTGCAATTTTGGCTGGGGTATAGTATAGTCTATTTATTACAAAAAAGTGATTTTTCTTCAGGGAAGCCGGCTTTATATATTTCTACAGTAATTTCAATGATGGATTAAATAGCTCCTCAATGTGAGTGTCTAAAGTTGTTTCATTCCAGACTGAGGTGGGGAAGGGGATCTTGACTTCCTCTACTTCCTGAATTCGGGCATACCATAAGGCTATCTCCTTCTTCCTCGGGGACGTATCTTGTAATAATTGCTCTAGTTCCCAGTTTCCGGCGATGTCGCGCTTTTCTGACTCATACCAACTTTTTAATTGTAGATATTTAAACCTTGAAAAAAGAGGGCCTACTTTAGCTGATAGTATTTCCCAAGGAAGGATACCCTCTGAGTCTACCAGTTCTGACCAACTCTCCGTACCTGAGTTTTTAATCGGTATTGCCAAACTGTCACACATACAGGGAGGGGTCCCCGGAGAATCCCATATTGGAGCAAAATTCGAGAAATATCCAAGACCCCATATCTTCCTCATTTGATACCAATTTGATAGGGCTGATTTCAATACCTTTAGCCGAACCCTTTTAAAAAACCTTGGTGCACCATACTTGTACAGAAACCCGCCTTGACGGCTGCCGCCCTCGACTAACACCATTTCCCCTAGTACTCTCCCCCATGCAGTTGAATCTGGATAGGTTAATAGCATTCTAACAGCTTTAAACTGGAAGGCCATTAGGTACCAGTTTATGTCGGGTAGGGCTAATCCTCCTTTAAGTAACTTCCTCCTGAGCTTTTTCCACGACATCCTAGCGGTTTTTTGACCCCAAATAAAGCTGCCTATTTTGCCCTGTATCTTGGCTATAGTTTTACCAGGCAAAGTTAATGGAATTGCATTGAAAATATATGTCAGTTTAGGGAGCACAGCCATTTTAACCAAATGTACCCTCCCATAGATAGTCAGAGGGAGGTTCTTCCATTTAGCAAATGAATAATCTATGTCCTTTTCGATTTTCCCAAGATTTATTGATGTGATTTTATTTAAATCTTTGACAATTTTTATTCCAAGATGTCTAAATTCCTTACTTAGGGGGCCACCGTTGTATGTAGTGTTCCAGCACATTATCTCGGTTTTATCTGAGTTGATCCGGTACCCTGAGACCTTACCAAATTCCCTTAACGTGAGTTCCAATTCTGGGATTGCATTTTCAAGTTAGTATAAACTATCATGTCGTCTGCATAAAGTGCCAATTTACATTCGTAGCTTAATGATTTGAATGGGGTGATATCATTATTCAGTCTGATTGTTTGAGCTAGGGGCTCTATATAAAGGTTGAACAAAAGGGGAGACAGGGGACATCCCTGCCTTGTCCCTCTCTGAATAGAGAGTGAAAGTATTTGTTAGTATATGTTTAAATAAGTGACGTGTTATGTGTATAACTGTACAGGTGAGTAAATGAAAGTGTTATTGATTATTTCCATTACTGACTAGGTGTGTGAATAACTCTAAGAATGAGAGGCAGTGTGTGAGTGTCTGTATAGATATGTGACTGGATATGATAATGCTGTATTGATGGCTGACTGTATGTATGAGTGAGTGTATAGGTGAATGAATGGATGTGTGTAGACCTACAAATTAGGGGGTGGATATGCACTAACTGGAATTGGTGTGTTCACGGTTTTGAAAATTATAGTCTGTATTTTAGACTGGGTGCATCAAGTGTTATATTAGGGTCTGATCAGGTGCATCTGATTTTCATGTGGATGATGTCATCAGTGATGTCATTTGAGATGTCATAAGTGATGTCACTGACCATGTCATGAGGGATGTAATATGTGACGTCATCAGCAGTGCATTGCGGGGGCACGAGTTATAGTTAGCTCAACTAACTATAACAGGCAAATTTCTTTGGTGGTTATATAATTCAAATGTCCAACTAACTATAATGTCCCTGAAACCTATTTCTAAGGGTTTTTTTAAATGCTAATTCCTAACTGTAACGTCCCTAAAACCTATGGTTTTTTCAGTGAATTTCTAAGGTTTTTTAAATGCTAATTCCTAACTATAACGTCTGTAAAACCTATGGTTTTTTCAGTGAATTTCGAAGGTTTTTTAAATGCTAATTTCTAAGTATAATGTCTCTGAAACCTATGGTTATTTCAATGAATTTCAAAGGTTTTTTAAATATCGAACTACTGTTGTGTATTTATCATCAATACTATTTTATCTAAGTTTTCAACTACATTAAATAAACTGCAAAAGTACTATGTAACGTAATACATTTCACAAATTACAATGAGTTTTTAAATAATACAAAACAATTTAACATTCAGATAACAAATGTTCTCCCTTTTTTTGCTGTCATCAGCTACTACTTAACTTCACTATTCACAGTGATGTCAGTGTAGTTTCATCATAAACAGCAGGGGGAAAAAAACAATCAACTACATTGTTAAAAAAAAAAGAAACCCTAATTCTCTCAAATATCATACAAAATCAACACAAATAACACATCCAATAGTACTTCAAATGTTCAAAGCTTACCTTTACTTCGTAGATTGTCTGCAAATTTACCCAATACGCCAGATAATGTATCAAAAATCTCGCTTTGAAAGCATCCAGTATGAATTCCTTCAAGATCGTACGTAGTATCTCTGCACATTTTCCCAATACGCCAAACAATATATAAAACATTTCGCTTTGAAACCATTCAGTATGAATTCCTTAAAGATCTTACGTAGTTTCTCTGCACAATTTTCCCAATACACCAGATAATATATCAAAAATTTTGCTTTGAAAGCATCCAGTATTAATTCCTTAAAGATCTTACATAGTTTCTCTGCACATTTTCCCAATACGCCAGAAAAATTAAGTATGAGTTGGGTAATTCATAAGGCAATCTCGGTTTCATTTCCAAGTGTGTATCATTACATTGACTCCAACCATTATTACACTTTAAATAAACTGTATAATGTTCACTTGTAGTAGTACTTCCAGCAGAGAAAACAATAGCAATTGTTGCAAAAGTTCTTCCAGAAATAGATACTTGATTAGCAACAAAAAAAATTATTTTGGTTTCCACTTTTCTTCCATTTGGTCGACAGCGTTGCAGCATTATAATTAAATATTTTCCATATCTTTGTAGGCATAATGCAGATAGCATTCTTGATTTACAACGAGAACACATCATCACATGATCAGCTTCTTTTACTAATTTGGAAAATAGTATAGATTTGCAGTCAGGTATTGTTAAATATAAAAATTGTTCTCTGTGAACTATAGTGCTTGAAGTTAGCGAACACTCTTCACATTTATGTTCCCATTTGTAACCGAGTCCAAATAAACTCTCAATCTGAATTCCTTCATCTTCTAGTACTCCGAGCATAACCATCAGAAATTCTTGTGCATCTTTCTGCATATTAGCACTGAACGTTAAAGATCCAGTACATGTATCCAACAGTTGGTGAATACCAGAAGCAAAATGAATCTTACCTCTAACAGTTCTCAATTCTTGAAATAAAGTGTAGAGTGCAGAACATAAAGTTATTCCTGACTTTGCATAATTTCACCACAAACATCTTCAAGATAAAATATACATTTTAGAATTACATTACTATAGCAGTTGACACCAGAAGTATTTTCTAATTGGTATCCAACAACATCATCACTTGTTTGTATTTTCTGCTTCTTTACATCTTTTCTTTTTTGTTGAATTTCTTTCTGCTTTTCAACCATAGTTAACTCTTCAACATATTTGTGTTTTGAACACACAACACGTTTCTCATAAATAGGATATTCACCTAAATGGGGAGCATAAAGCCTTCTCAAACGATTATATTCTCTTACACATTTAACATCAGCACTAACCTTGTTCTCATCAAAATCAATTAAATACAAACCAGACAACGTTCTAACTCGAGATAATGCAACATATACCATTCCCTCTTTAAACACAGTTTTTCCAACATTTACCAAAGCATTATCTACACTTAAACCTTGTGATTTGTGAATAGTTATTGCATATGCTAAACAGAAGGGAAACTGTTTTCTACGAACATACAAGTCTTTTACAAGCAAAAAACGTGCGGCAGAACGTCCAATCGGTCTTACCACTGCAATCTGATCAAATTTAACTTTCAAAAATTCAATTCCATTTATATTTTGGTATTTCACAAAATCAACAACTTTCCCCATCACTCCATTCACAAAGCCTTCTTCTACATTCAGATTGCGCTTCAAAATTACCCGACAGTTTAAACATACATCTACATTTCTTTCTAAGCCAGCAGTTTTTGATACAGACTTTTCCAAAGAATTCAATTTAGTCTGTAGTTTTTCTGAAAGAACAATTGTTATTCCTTGATGCTCTATTTTATCAATAGCTTCAATGTGAACTATTTCTTGATTTTCCAATTTCATAAGTTCTCTATTAAATGTATAACACTCTTCCACTGTAGGCATTAAGCAAACTATAGACTTTTTTTCTTTCATTTTCTTGTACATTACTTCTGCTGGTGTGTTTTCATTTGTAAACAAGTTCTTTAATAGACAACTTTGAAAAGCTTCTTTACCATGTTTGCTTAGAACACCAATTCTTACATCTTTTAGAATATTTGCATAATCTTCAACTCTTGCTTGTCGCATATTCTGAGTGAGTTCTTTATATTCAAAATGTAACAACACATTCACATTTCCAATACTTCAAGAGATTTCTTTGTGTCTTCCTGTAGAAGAGTTTTAAACACTGCTTTTCCTTTTACAGAGGTTAGTTGTAGCAGATCTCCAAATACAATTAAATGTTTTCCTCCAAAGAGAACGTCGTAATCTGTTTTTAATACCTGTTGCATTCTTAAGTGTACAAAATAAAGCATTAAGTTTGAGACTATGCTCACCTCATCAATAATTAAAAGTTTCATTTTCTTCAGCACTCTTGACACTTCATAAGAAGCTACTCCAGATAACTTCTGATATTCTAATTTATTATCAGGCTCCACTGGTAACATCAATAATCTATGCAAAGTAACTCCTTTAACATTGTGTGCAGCTAATCCAGTTGGAGCTGTTACCACACAACATAAATGTGAACCAGTAGTTTTTTGAAGATAACTGGTCAAAAACTTTAATTAAAAAATGTTTACCTGTCCCAGCTTGACCACTGATGTACATCAGAAGAGGTTTAAAAGATGAACACAGACAATATTTTTTTTTCATGCAACAAACCATGTTCTATCCGTTTTCTCACTTGCACATATATTTCTTTCTGTTCAACATTTACTTGTTCTTCTAACTTTTCCAATGTTATATTCTCCTCGTGTGCTTGTTGCATTGCAATTTCGACTTCATGCATAGCAATCACTGCTTCATTTTCCAGCATTGGTTGTCCAAGAGGATCTTGACTACATGGACCACTACTTTGACTATCTTGAGAACTTTCATGAGCTATTTCAGCTGTAATAGTCTTTTCCTGTTCAATTTCATCATTCAACATTTTTAAATATGTAGGGAAAATTGGACATCGAATGCTATCTTTATAAGCACTAAAAGAATCTTCGTAGCAGTCAAACTCTCCAAGTAATTAACTTTCACTACGCCATGGTTTAAACAGCTGCAGAAGTGCTAATTAGTAAAATTCTCGCTTATCTGGAGTTTCACAACTAAGTTTCTTGTGGTTTATAAGATTACCCTTTGCATGTTTTACTAAACAACCATGACATCCAACTACTGCAAACTTTCCTTCTTTTAAATTCTCTTTAACATTTCTTTTGAAGCTGTAATGTTGAAGTACTTCATACAGACATAGCTGTTCCAGATGTTAACTCCTTTTCGGATAGTATGTGTCCAACATATTAGTTTTAAGAATGTCTGTACTATCTGACTCATTTGCTGCTAATTGTTCAGTTTCTTCCAATGATTTCAACACTCTATTTCATTTGCAGGCAAGACCTAAACTTACCCAAATGATTCCTCTTGACTTTGAATATAAACTTGAAGAACACTAGCGGTCTGAACATTCATACGATCCAATTTCTCGGTGGGAAAGCATTTTCAAACTAAAGCTGTACCATTTTTTGCTAAGACTACTGTCTTGTGCAATTTCTTCCCACATTTGTTTCATCTCTGTTTTTTCAGATTTTGTTATGTATGATGTAACATAACGTGCAACAGCAATTGAGTTATCCGCAATATACTGGATGTCCATGTTCACATTCCACATTTTTAAAATGACTGGATTGTAGTCATTGATATACTTTGACACTTTTGTTCTTTTTAAGTTGTAGGTATTCTTATAGATTTCCGAGTTATTGTGTGCCTCACAGAAGAAAAAAAAGAATTTACTCTTCCTTTACAAATGATTGAACGGGGAAAACCAAACCGACATATGGTGTAAAATTTTCCTTTAGACTTGTATTTTCTTCTGCAGTACTTTCCACAATGGTGACTTTGGAAACGTAAAACTTGCTGTCTCAAGCTTCTATCTCCTCCTTCTCTTGGAATCTCACGTGTCACATACTGTTCGATGAAAGACAATACTGTTTCATCAGAATCAGTTCCAAATTTAGATAAATCCTTGACCCATAGTAGAATATGTATATGAGCTGCACCTCTTGCTTGGTACTCCTTTCTCCAAAAGAAATCAGTAACTTCTCCAAGAGGTGAATTCTTTTTATTACAGATAAAAGACATCATACCTTGAAACTTATGATTAAAATATCTGCACACATTTACAGGATCCAATGAACACAGTTCACCAGGAGTCTTTATTTCAACATCTTTTATATTAGAATTCGCTTCTCTTAAAAACTCAAGCAAATCTTCCCATGCATACTCTGCACAGCTAAGTGTGACAAACTATCTTGGTGTACCTAAGTTCCGTAACATACACTTGAGTTCTCCATGACGACGATACCAATACTCATTTGTTCCACATTGACATGCCATCAAATTGATTAACTGTGCTTCTAACTTTTCATCTGTTTCTTGAACTTGCTCCACAAATTCTTTCGCAGAAAGAAGTGATTCATGAACTCCAGTTTTAAGTATATGATTCACTGCACATGAGAGAGAAGACAGATCACTTTCAAATAAAAGGTGAAACATGTATGGAATGCACTGTCGAAATCTAGGATCTTCAGAATATAATCTTGTTGGCTGATATTCTAACGATTGCATCTGTACAGGTCGGTCATCATATCGTCCACCTTCTCCAGTAGGAAACAACTGTGGAAAACAATGAGCTTCCAAGCTTTTCTCCCATAAACTCATTGGAGTTCCCTGTGCCTTTTTCATTTGAAATAACTCAATGCTACTTCCTATCACTTCTTTTGAATGCAAAGGACATATTGTATAATGTTCTAGATCTCTTCAGTCCTTGACTTGTCCACTTTCTCTATTTGACCACTTGAAATTTCAAAATCATCTTCTAAACGTATTACCTGTTCATCCACATTTACATTTTTTTAAAAATATTGTTCTCTATAAGATATAAGGTAGCCTTTTCAACTTAACATCCACAAATTCTTGCCATATTTTCCCACTCCTTGTGGGTACACCATTTACTAAAATAACTACTGCCTCATCTTCCTCTTTCTCTCCAGCAATAGTTTCAATGTTTGTCTTAAAATCCAAAGGTAAGTACACCACTCTTCCTTTCAGCCCTCTTTGCAAGTCTGTTGGTGGCAGTTTACCTGTTTTAGGCTCCATCCGAATTATAGTTTGAAAAGGATGAACAGATTGATTTAGAACCGACTCATATGTATTCAATTTGGCCAGCTCCTGCAGAATAGCTACTAACTCCAACTTATTATACACTGCTCTAGCAGGCATTTTGTTCTGTTCTAATTTGTTGTAACAATATTTTCATATACGTTGATCACTACCTAACTCAAATCGACCTTCAACAAACAAGTACGTTGCAAATTCTTCCCACTTACCATTGCTCTCCTTTTCACTTTTCAAATACAAATCAACATTCCTACTTTGACTTTTATAATGAGTACGTCGACAACAAACACAAACATAGTTTGGTATTTCAGAGCACACTACATTAAACGTTCCAATTTCTTCTTCAAACTGATTAGTGCTAATCACTTTCTCTTCTCCTCCAACATCTGTAATTGTCAAACTTTCACTTTCTATGAACTGCTCTTCTGAACCAAAATATCGCATTTCAATATCATCACAATTTTTTTGAACATCTGATAAAGAACCATATAAAAGACTTCCATTCAGTTTACTTAAACTTAATGCAGAACTTTTTACATAGTACAGTTTCTTTACAAAGTTCCTCATTTCTGAATGGTGTACTGCTAACATCCTCAAATGATGAAAAATACTTTTACAAACTTTTCTTGAAAGACAAGCCAGAGAATGCCCATACTTCTCAGTATATTTTCTTACATTACATGGATCTAGTCCTTGTAACAACTTAATCTTCTGTTTTATACTTTTCTGAGTATATTCTCGTAGCAAATTTAGCATTTTATCAATGGATTCCTGTCAGATACTACAAATGCTACTACAACTCCTATTATACACAGGAGCTCGTGGACGTTTCCCTTGCACTTCTTCAGCTATTAACTCTTCTGCACTTTTGCCAACCATTTCCTCCTTTGGAAGAGGAACACCATCCTGAACTTCGTAGCAACGACCTCCAGTATCAACTGCAAATGATAAACTATTTTCCTGGAAGTAACTTTCCTCATTAAAAAAAGGCACAGTACTAGAAGTATGTCTCCAATGTCCACTAAAGTTTTACAAAAGTTGGTTCTTTTTTTTCTACTTTTGTCTTTCAGTACTTTGAATATTTTATCCAAAACTTTCAATCTCTTTAAAATCAAAATGAACAACTTCTGTTTCAAATTGAAAGCAGTATCCAATATACTTTCAACACGCTGCTTCTCTTTGAATTGGAACATTCTTCTTTTATATTTGCAGCATGTTTTCAATAAATTCTGAATCACTCTAGATCGAAAAAGTCTCTGATGAATTTCTTGAAATTGTTTTTGTCTCCGAGTACCAGATACTATTTCTTTATCATCTATCCTTTTGCTCGTATTTGAAATTGAACTCTTCTTCACCTTACTTGAAAAATTCTTCTTTTTGCTTTGTGTGATGTTTTTCTCATTAAATGTTTGTAATATTTTTTTCAAAAATTGTCTTTTGCTTTTACTCGAACAAACAGTTTCTCTACTACTCACATTTTTTTCTACTTCAAGATCTTTCCTTTTTGTCAAATATATATTTTTCTTCTCTTTTCTTTTTTTTCACTTCTTCTAGGCATTGCCAAATTTCAATCCAAACTAAATATTTTTCTGAAAAAACAAAAAATAGATTCAATTATTTTTCACATTTCTTCACTATGTTAAAATAATACCATACAATTGCAAAACTTCCACTAACAACTTCCAGACCCAGTGCTGCAACATGATGGAGCACGACAGATGAGCACTAGGATGACAAGTAGTGCCATAGAACATACAGCAAGTATTTTTATTTTTTTTTGTAAAACCTTTATTAAAAAAAAAAAAACAACCATTCTGACACAGCTGTCTTCCGCAGACAACCCCGTTGGGGCGGCAGCAATGTATAATAGTCAGGAATCATCACATTTTGTAATATTAACACAGCATGCCGCCTACAACCCATCAGGGCCGGCCGCGTGAAAACATATAGTCACAATAACGCCAGGCAACACAAGAGGCAACACAGTGCAATCAATGGCATCACAGTAGAAAAAAAAAAGGAAAAATACTATGAAAACAATAGGGAGGGGTTCGGTTAGCACATATACACTAAGTTGTGACCCCCGCCAGCACGCACTCACAAAGGGCCCCACCAAAAGGCAGCAGCCCCGCAACCCACGCCACCGAAGAGACGCCTCCGGGTACCGCCACAACCCCACCAGTCACACACTGCAATATCAATATTAGGCCCCAGGGACCCAGACAGCCTGCACAAGCAGAAGAGACCCGGCAGCAGGGGTCCCGTACTCCCACATTGCACCCCAGACGCCCCCGACGCACGGCCAGCTCAGGACGTAGAAGCATCGGGACTAACTTGTGTCTGAGGGTTCTGAAGCAGGTACCCCCTCAAAGGGTCCCATATGTCCTTGGGTTTGGAGGCGGCCGGCAGAAGGTCCGCATACAAAGTTAATTCTTCCTGCCAACGCATCAGGTCCTCCAGCCAGCTCTTAAACTTAGGGGCCCGTCCTCTCCCCCATCTGCAGGCCACCCTACGCTTGGCAAGGAGTAGACAAAATGAGCAGAATTTTCTATGAGAAGCCGGTATGCTCTCCGTACATCCCAAAATACCCATTAGTGGGGTAGGTGGCAGAGGGGCAGCAATCATTTTCCCCACCGCGTCAAACACCAGAGCCCAGAATGAATGTACAGAGGGGCAAGTCCACGCCAGATGCAGCATGCCCGCCCCCTCGACCCTGCACCTAGCGCACCTAGTATCCTCCCGGAGCCCAAACCGATGCAGTTTCAAGGGGATTGTAGTAGTAGCGTTGAATGAACTTATAGTGTATGACCCGAAGCCTACTGCTAGCAGCCACCTGCTCTGTCTGTCTGCAGCTAAATAGCCAGTCACGGTCAGTCAACGGCTGCTCCAACTCCTCCTCCTACTTGCCACGTGCAGTACATTGTGCATACTCCGTCCCCGAGTATATGGAACGGTATAGGGCCGACACCAGATGAGAGGCGGTAGTAGCCCGCAGCACCGCATGCAACTGGGGCGACGTAGCCGGTTCTAAGGGATAGTCAGGCGTGACGGCCTGAACTCTGGCTCTGAGCCGGATGTACAGGAAGGTCTCCATGGTGGTGGGGGGAGGTTCGGCACAAAGTTGCTGCAACGTGATGAATCTGCCGTCTCTATATAAATCTCCCCACGTATTCAGCCCCCTCTGTAGCTTCATTTTGTTGAAAATTCCCTCCTGCAAAAGAGGCAGGCGGGGTGGTACACGAACGGGAGCAGCGGAGAGTACAACAAAGGCATTCCTGTCTGTTTTATGATCCACTCCCAAGCACGGCTCGTACACTCCACAGTATCGGGACTGCGTTCCCGCCGGGAGGTGTGCCGCCATAATGCCCCATCCAATGGTACGGGGTCAGCAAGCCAATGCTCCGTGGCAACATGCGCTGTGTACCGCGGACCGCTCGTCCAGTAGTGCGCATAATGGGCCTGGGTGCACTGGTACTACAGCTCAAAATTTGGCAGGTCTAAGCCACCTGCCGCATATGGTCGAGCCAAAACATCCCATCTGATACGGGCCTGCTTTCCTCCCCACACCAGCCGCAAGAGTTCAGTGCGCAGGGTAGCGAAAAAAACTTTTCCCGGGTGATAGGGGATATTCGTGAAGTAGTAAAGCGTTTTCGGTAGTATTACCATTTTTATCAGGGATACTCTGTCCGCAAGGGACAGTGGCAGGGCAACCCAACGTGTAATAGTGTCTTTCAGTGCTTCTATTGCCTGCCCCTAGTTGTCTTTCATGAGTTCCTCCCGGTCCGCAGAAACCTGTACCCCTAGGTACCTTACGGTAGAGTCGCACCATTCCAACGGAAAGTCAGCCCAGAAACGCGAAACGGCCGCAGTAAGAGGGAATATCTGGGATTTAGCCCAATTAATGTGGATTCCCGAGAGCCCTCCGAATCGCACAAACTCCCTCAGCAGCGGATTTAAATTTGTCTGTGGATCCTTTACATAGAGAGTCATATCGTCCGCGTAAAGCGAAATAAGGATGAGCCGTAAAGGGCAGCTGAGCCCCTTGTCCCGATGATAGTGCCGCACCCGCGCCGCTAATAGTTTCCACCGCCAACGCGAATAACAGAGGCGACAGCGGGCACCCTTGTCTGGTACCCCGGGAGAGTGATATGGTGGTAGAGGTGTGACCATTTACCATCACTTTAGCGACTGGCGCGGTATACAGCAACCGTATCCAAGCAGAGAAATCCACCGGGAACCCCATGTTCCGCAGGACTGTGTGAAGTTAGTCCCACTCAATCGAGTCAAACGCCTTAGTAGCGTCCAAGAAAATAGCGGTCAAGGGGAGGTGCGGAGCCACCTGATGCATGATAGAGAAGAGAGTGCGCAAATTGTGGGACGTCGCTCTCCCAGGGATGAAGCCTGCCTGGTCTGGCAATACCAGCTTATCCATGAGGAGATTCAGTCTATTCGCTATCATTTTAGTTAAGATTTTGATATCCACGTTGATTAACGATAGGGGCCTGTAGGAATCACACTTATCAGGGGGCTTCACAGGCTTAAACAGAGAAATAATAAGGGCCTCCCTCATTGTGCCGGGCAGTACCTGCGCCTCCAGCGCCTCCGAGTAGACCTCCAGCAACACCGGTGCGAGATGGTCCATATATAATTTATAGAAGTCCGCCGGCAGGCCGTCGGATCCGGGCGCCTTCCCCGCTGGCAGCTGGGCAATGGCGTCCCAAATCTCTTCCAACGTAAATGGGGTAGCGAGTAACTCCCTTTGCCTCCCACTAAGATTCCCCAAGGTTATGTCCCCAAAGAATGCAGCAAAATCATTGGTATTCACCCCTTTGGATGAATACAGTGATTCGTAGAATGCCGTAAAGGTATTCAGAATCTCTAAGCCATCCCTGTGTCTATCCCCCTGTGCGTCCTCAATTTCGAGTACATAATTGGTGTAACGTGGTCTACTGATGTCGCGAGCCAGAGCACGCCCCGGCCTGCCTCCCTTGCCATAGCGTCTGGCAGTTACATACTTCCCCCTAAACCGAGCCTCCCGTTCAGCCGTGGAAGTGTAGTCAGTAATGGTGTCACGCAATTTAGCCCTCCCCTCGCCCGAGTCCCCACGCCAGAGATCCACCTCCAGTACTTTTAGTTGATCCTCCAGCAGGCGAAGGCGCCGTCGCATGTCCTGCAAGACTCCAAAGCTCTTTGCCATACAGGTGCCCGGATCGTGACCTTAAAGGCCTCCCATAGCGTGCCCACCCGTGCCACCGACCCCCTGTTGCGGGCAATGAAATCCACTATCTCCTCCTCCAGCACGGTTTTAAACACTTCGTCAAGGAGTGCCCAGGGACCTGTCGCCAGCTTCTAGGAGTGGCAATAAGGTTCGGTATCTCCAGCGTGCGGCACACAGGCGAATGGTCAGAAAAAGTGCGTGCAAGGTGGTCCACCGCACATACCCAGTGACACAACCCCCTGGACCCCTCAGCCAGTAATCCAGCCTCGACCAGGCCGCATGCACCATCGAGTAGTAAGTACCCTCTCTACCAGCCGGGTGAGTATA
Organism: Triturus cristatus; assembly: GCF_964204655.1. Taxonomy (NCBI): domain Eukaryota; kingdom Metazoa; phylum Chordata; class Amphibia; order Caudata; family Salamandridae; genus Triturus; species Triturus cristatus. Next base: position 439,681,281 of record NC_140590.1, read on the forward strand.
TCGCTAGAGGTCAGTAAGCCCCTCATGTGTGAGGAGCCCGCCCATCGCTGCCTGACTACGGGTGTAATGGTGCGGTAACGCCCCTGATCTGTCCGTCCGGGGGTCACTGACTGTATTAAAATCCCCAGCCCATAATACATGTGTGGCTCCCACCCCCGTGATCAGTCCCCAGAGTGAGTGTAGAAAATTGGGGTCGTCAACGTTAGGATCATAGCAGTTCACAAGCACAACAGACTGCGTACCCAGCGTACCCCACAGCATACAACTCCTCCCATCCCTACTCCTCTTCTGTCCCGCACATACAAACAGAGTGCCTCGTTTTATGAGGATCACAGTGCCCCTGGCATACGTGGAATAGGATGAGAATACTCGTTCTGAGTCCCATTTGCTTCCAAACGTCGGGTTATCCCCAGGGGCCATGTGTGTTTCCTGGAGGAGCGCTATACTGACATGGTGCCTATCGAGGTATACGAGGATCTGACGCCGCTTACGGGGGTCCCCCAGCCATCTAACATTCCAGGTCAGTAATTTCAATTTGGTCAGCGCAGGGTGTGCGTGTGTACTGTGATAGAAATGCCCGGTGGATTACAGCCTTGAGTCCAACCTCCCAGTGCCTCCCCCACTCCATTTGAATGATTACCTTGAACTTTGAGCCCGCCACCATTCGTAGTTGCCTGAGCGGTTGCCGATTTCTCCCTCCCCCACCCCCCTCCCCCCAAAGAGACAAACACTTCAAGTGGTGTTCCCAGTCCCTCCCACAACAGCACCCCAATCGTGCAGGTATAAATACTTCCCTCCCCAACCCAACCCCCTACCGACCTCAACAGGTGGGTCAACTGAAAGACAATAACATCGCTACCCTGTGGGGGACTGCCCATGATGGGGGCGCCTGTAGACCCAGATATCCCTCCCTTATCCCTCTCGCCCTTGGTGGTCTACTACTCGCCAATAAGGCAGGAGCATGGAGAGGGAGTGTTGGGAGGGGGCCTGGCTGAATATCAAAATTTGCACGTTTCCCCTATCTTATCTAGTTCGCAATTGGGTAAGCGTTAGGGGATCGTCCCATGCTGGTAGGCAGAAGGATTATACACTGATACCCCCCCGCCTGCACCCCATTAAGAGTGATAGTCCAAGTTTATACATTTAGGAGTCCGCAATATCACCCCTGCCGCACCCTCTCACCTCCAGCCTCCATGTAACAGTCAGTCCAGCAGCGGAGGCTACGCCAATGCATGGGCCCGGAGATGCTCACTCCCCCCCGCGCCTCAGGGGCAGGCAAAGGGGGACACGACCCCCCTCATCCGCTGCATGGCTAGGGGAGCGGCGTCGCAGAGTCTTAAGGAATTCCTCCGCCTGCTGGGGGGTCATACACAGAACCGTGCGACCCTGGTGTCTGAGGCGCAGTTTCGCCGGATACAGAAGGGCGTATTCAATGCCTGCTGTGCGCAGTTTTTGTTTAACAGCCACAAATTTCCGTCTCGCCTCCTGAACAGCCATAGTGAAGTCTGGGAATATAGAGAACGCTGTTCCCTCAAACTGTAAATTTTGCTGCTCTCTCGCCCTTCTCAAGGCCACATCACGTTCCCTATAATTAAGTATGTGTGCCACAATAGACCGAGGCGGCCCACCCGGCGGCGGCTGAGGTCCCAGCGATCTATGGGACCGCTCCACAATCAAATGGGACGAGAATGCCTCAGCCTCAAACGTCGTCCGGAGGAGCCTCTCCACATAGTCTTCCATCCGTCCGGTATTGGCACTCTCCGGAATCCCAGTGAGGCGTATGTTGTTCCGTCGGCTGCGGGCCTCCAAGTCCTCGTTCTTTGCCGCTATCACCTTCAGGAGGCGGTCCATCTGTGTTAATTGCTTATCCATGGTACCTGTGCAATCTTCATTGTCTGAAATGTGCTGCTCCATTTCCTTCAATTGTTCGTCATGCTTATCCACCTTTAACACTAGGAAGTCGAGCCTGCTGTTCATCGTGTCCATTTTTCCCGACAGACCATTCATACTCTGTTGTAGCGTTTGCAGCATCTCCGTGACCTCATTTTCCAGGCTCGCCGCTGGGCCGGGCAGCGACTCCCGCTCCAGCCCAGGGGGCTCCTCCGCCACCGAGCGAGTGCCCCCTTTCTTAGTTTCAAAATGAAGCTGCTGTTGCCACCCATCTGACTTCCCCATCCCGGCAGGCGAGGTTCGGCCCGCAAGGGCGTCCTATTTGGTGGGATGTCTGCACGTTATCAGTTGGCCGCCTCTCTCCGATGCAATTACTTGCCAATGCAGTCCCAGGCTCACATCCATCGTGGGGCCGAGCACCTCTCCGATGGCCCCCCCCACAAACACCACAGGAATGAGAAGAGCGTGCCAATGTCCAAGCGGGGGGGGAACAGGGGCAACACCCCGCCAAAGCCCAGCGACCCCCGGAGCGGCCACCGCGATCAGCCCCACACCAGCCTCGCGATCCTCCTCACAGATGGTGAAGGCCCAGCGACCGCAAACTCGTTTCACCTCCTCTCCTCCAAGTCAACACAGGTTTCCAGGCAGCGGAGGGGGAGGCAGCCAGAGAGTATGCAGAGGCCGCAGGGGAGTCACACAGAGTACGTTAGTGCGCCCAATGATGCCACCAGAATCACATCGAGGCAAGGGACGTGCCAACAGCACAGTCGGCGCACAAGTGAGGGCCCTCAGCCCTCAGCAGCGTCTCAGAGTGCCCCTCCAGAAGTAAACGGCCTCCCGAAGAACAGGGGCACCAGCAGCCACACAACGGATAGGGAGGCACCGCATCCAGACGGCAGGCGTCTCAGGGTAGATGTCCAACTACTATGAGCGCCTCACAGGGTAGAGGGGGCACGGACAAAGGTAGGTGATCCGCACAACCAGGAGCGAGGGTGCACTCACTGGGTCCTCTCCAATGCAGACCTCATGGATCCCCGCCAGTCTCCGCCATAGATCCCTCGGGAGTCCTCCTGTCCGCGAGGGAGACGCGGCCGTCAGGAGACGCATCTGCCGTGCTACGGCGCCCGCCAAGGCAGGGAGACAGAGCCTGGAGATGCTCCACTAGGATTATACAGCTCCTATCCGTACATCCAGGATCCCGGGTGCGGCGTACAAGCACTATCAAGCCGAGATCAAAGCGGCCCCTCGCACTGTCAGCAATCACTCCTCCAGCGGCTAGCGGTCTCACCCCTCGTGGCCGCACCGGACTCGCGCAGAAGCAGCGTCCGGCCCGCAGCTCCAGGGAAGTCCGCAATCCAGCTCCGCGCCAAACATCCGAGGCCACCGCGCCTCCGTCCTGCCACCAATCAGGCTGAAACTCGCTCCGGGGGTGGCGGTCGTCTTCCGCCACTCAATCTTAATTTTGTAACGCACGGGGAACGTGCGAAAGGCTAATAATTGCAGGATATACGGACCAGGCTGCCAGAGCCTCACAGCGGTGTGGCCATCTTGGTCTGGTGCCACCTAGCGCCCCCCAGCAAGTATTTATTTAATTATTTACATACTCCTTTACAATTTATATATAAGTGCACTACCTCATACTTTTCACCTCTCTGCCACACCCCACCACCCCACACTACTTTCTCTGCAACCCACCACACACAACTTTAACCCCTTCCCCGCTCATGACGGAACCACTCCGTCATGAGCCACGGTTGCGCTGTGCTCATGACGGAGTGGTTCCGTCAGGCTACGGCCGTTGGCGGCCACTCCGCCCATGCGGCGCTAATTCACCGCCTGTGCGGGCGATTAGCGCAGTGGGCGGAGACGTGACGGAACCACTCCGTCATGAGCACAGCTCAACCGTGGCTCGTGACAGAGTGGTTCCGTCACGAGCACAGGGCCACCGCGCTGCCCCCAAACCCCCCCCAGCGCCGCGGCGGAATTCCTGCCGCGGCGAAGGGGTTAATATAGTATTTTTAAAAATTGTAATCTATGTACTTAGATTGATATTTTCAACCGAACAGCACACATAAAAATGTCCATTATTACCTAACAATTTTATCAACAACTTCGCAAACATAACACTGCACCCAGGGCTTTAACTGGAGGGGGTGTCTGTGGGGATGTGACCTCCAGCACTTTATTTTTGGGAGCCTCGAAACGGGTCGTTATAGGGCTCTATTTTCGGACCTCACAAACGTAATCCGTTTTTTTTTCTTTATTGCACTGCAGTGACACTGTGAGAGCATGCACATTGCTCACTACTTAGAAGTGCAGACATCATGCCAAGTGACTCGCATTGTAGGAGAAGGGAAATCCTTTAAAGAGAGCCATTTTCTCTCAGTATTTCCATTCTCTTTTAACAACATCATCGTGGGGTGAATAGCAGACAGACCACCAGGCGGGCAACGCCCATTGCCCCGGTCTCTCTGACACAGCTTCCCGGGTGCACACACAGTGCCACACCCGAGTACTTCACCGGTCTTCAAAACATCATTTTTTTGTAAAGGAGACTCTGTTCTTTTTCACCCCTTTTTACAACCCCTACATGCCCACTCTGCCTATTGCTGAAAGAATTAGGCTCCCCAGAAATTCACATGGAAATGTAGAACTCAAGGTTCTCACCACCCCAAATTAGCTCTCTGGTATACTTTCTCAAATATAAGAAGTACAGGTATTCAGTATCTGTCAGTCACGGCCACTTTAAAACAGTGTACCTATAAACAACTCGACAAAACGTTGTGGTTCTAAATTAACGTATTAAACTTAAAAGCTCCTTTACATTTCTTTCACTAGATGTACCTTTGTTTAAAACACCACCAGAGAAGGGTGTTGAAGTATGCTCCACAAAGAGTAACTCAAAGCTTTGCAATTCTTTATTAAAATATCTGCCTGTCAATGCTTTTCGCAAGCATTTTCAACGCCTTAAGAGGGTAGCTGAAGGAGTATAATATGTCGTATTTAAGATCGCGGGCAGACGATGCACGGAAATAAGAATGTATAGTTGAATAAAGGGCTAGTGGATGCATGGCCAGATGCATCAATGGATAGATACATAGATCAATGTATCAATGTATGGATGGATAGAAGGATGAATGAATGCAAAGACCAGTACTTACGATAGACGGGTGGGCTGATAAACGCTTAGGATTGATTCTGGGACAGATATATCTATGCATATATAGGCGTATCGCTGCATGAATGGCACAGTGCTTACTATAGGCGAGCGCGTTCATAGATGCTTAAGATAAGCGGACAAACAGATTTATGTATCTATATAAGTAGGAATATATGCATCAATTAAAAGATGGTTGAATGGTGCAGTGCTTAGGATGCATGGATACTGCGCTTTAATTGGGCCAGGTCTGGGGACCGGCACTTATTTTCAGACAGCCTCCAAACGACTCTCTACCAGGCTCTATTTTCGGCCCTCTCAAAGATAGTCATTTTTTTGTTTTTATTACACTGCAGTGACAGCATGCACATCGATGTACGCATGCTTATTTTGCTTACTACTGAGAACTGGAGACATCACGCTAGGTTACCCACATTGTAGAAGAAAGGGAAATCCTTTAAACAATGGTTTTTTCTGAACCTACAATAATTGGAGAGGATTTTCTAAAGCACACAATGATACTTATCTTGATTTAGACCACGCCCAAACTTGCATAGCCCACACCCCTTTAAGAGCTATGCCCCCCCCCCCTTTTAGAGCACCCCCACTTCTTTCTCTCCCACTTAGAACTCTAACTGCACCATAGTAACAAACAAACAGTGTAACCTTCCATTAAAATCTACAATGGCACCAAGTTTCATAATTTTCCATCAACGCTATCAGCCTTCTACCACAGTACAAGAGTGTCTATCAGCACGAAGAGGTCTTATCCACAGAAATGTTGTGTAATTTCTGTACCTGTCTGCTGGAACACTCATCACCAAAACGTATTAAAACATGGGAATTTGCCAGAAAAACATATACCATACCATAAATCGATTCATAAATGGGCACACTGCCACTGCACCACCCTCTTCCCCATCCTTCCTTAACTTCACAAAATTAAAGAAAGAGCAACACCAAACCTAGTAAACACACTATACCAATACAAGAACTTAATTTCAACAACAGTCTACCGGAACGCTCATGAGCAAAGTGTATTAAAACATACACATTTGCGGGTAAAACATATACCATGCCATAGGGCACTTTATAAGTGCTCCCAGTGGTACTACATCACCTTCAGTAGCTCGACATCTGCACTTTACTAAATTCTGTGTTTTAATCAGAAACATACCCATCTCCCCACACCCACCCCTGCCCTTCCTTAACCGTACGAAATCAAACAGAAACCCCCCACCATTCCTAGTAGCGCCACTATACCCATACACAGGCATAATTTTAACAGGTGTGTACAAAAAGTATTCAAACATGCAAATTTGCAGGAAAAACATAAACAATACCATAGCACGGTTAATAAACAGACCCACTCAAACTACATTACCTTTACTAAAAACACATGCCCACGTTACAAATGTCCATCTTATAATCAGCAACATACACACATCCCCCACCCCACCTATAAATAGTCACAGTACCACTACACCACCTCAACACCGGCCCTTTCTTAACTTTACGCAATAAAAGAAAGAGCCCAAGCAAACGTAGAAGCGCCACTATAGCCATACACTATATCAAACGACAATGTCTCAATGTGGGTTTCATTTGGGGAACAATTACAGTAAGCAAAATTGAATTGCTAAGGATTGAATCAGCGTAGGGAGAACCACAGGGAGACGTATATATGTAGGGTTTTCTGTATTTGAAGTCACTTAAAACATGTTGGACATATTAAACAGCATATGTACAATCCCATGGACAGAAAGCACTGCGTTACATTAATGGAAATGTAACCATAGGACACTGTGCACAAGTGCTCGTGAAAATTGTGACGGCGCAAGTGGCACGTGAAGTGGTATATACAGCGGTGGTGTAGGGCGCAACGAGGAACAAAGTGATACAACAAGAATTACATATTTAGGACATCCAGACAGTCAATGATAAACAAATTACAAAAGACAATGAATAGGATGTCCATAACATGGGGGCGCCAGGAGTTACGCTGTTGAAGTCGACAGCGTTTCGGCCTGTTGAAATCTAGGCCATCATCAGGACTGGTTACATACAATTAAAGGCAGTGCTAAGGATGAGAGGAAACGTATCTCAGGATGGTGTGGACCATGGAAGGACATAAGAGAAGTAAAGTCAAAGGGAAAGAAGACGCTTATTTCTATGGTCGCTCGCGGTGGCAGTGAAGGCAGGCCGTGACTAGCAATGAGTGCCAAGAGTTACAGGGCAAAGCCGGGTGTGATGAGGCAGAAGACAATGGCGGTGGAGCCGTAAGGAGTCATGACGGCGTGTGAAATTGAAACCGTTCACAGGGCATGGAGACGAAGCTGGTGCAGCCGGTGTGGACACCCGAGCAGTGAGGGTTGCGGGGCGAGGAACGTGTGTAGGTGAGTGAGGCGGGCTTAGTGAAGAAGACGGTAGGGCAATGGGGCTGGGAAGCGAGGAGGCACAGGAGGGCGAAGAGTACGGTACGCGGTGACTAGGGAGGTGGAGGGTCGGGTGGCGAAAGAAGGGTGTGAAAAAGAGAGGGAGCAGTGAAGCTGGAAGCAAAACTTACTGCGGGAAAAATCGGCAGCAGAGTCAGAACCAGGGTCCGCAAGGTAGGCACGGCAACGGAAGAAATCCGGGTCCCGTGAGGGCAATTGAAAGCTGAAAGGAAAATAAGGGTGGTGAGGGAAGAAGGGGGTGATAAGAGAGCAGGGTGATGGTGAAGGAAACTTACTGTGGTCAGGCAGGGGTCCGGAAGCTGTTGAGGACCTACTGTACATTTATTTAGAAAATGCATTTTTCATCAACTGTAACTTTATCTCTAAGGTTCAAATATTTATTCAGGTTATCATGTTTGTTTAATTGGTACTGTATCCATTCTTCATTTCATTGAATCTGAATTTTTTCTTCTCACTCGCTCACTGTTCTTGCAATCTGTATCGATCACTTAAGTCTTTTCTCTCTTTTTCCTTCGCCACTCTCTCGGAGTTTATAACATCGCGCGCTCTAGTCGTTATGCCTTCCCCACACGTGACCAACTTCACACTATGTTTACGCCCCCTGGCCCGTATTTCAGTTCCCGCTGGACTAACGCAGGCCCGGTGCATGCCACGATCCTTCGTCTCGCGATTAATTCCTGCATCCAACCTAATCGTAAGTACCCACTCCCCGTATTCCGCATCCTCCCCACCCCCAGTCCTCAGTTCTGACCTCACTATTCCCCCTTTTTTCCCCCCCAGATTACCCATTCACTGGCTTCCGGACCCCCGCCTGACCACAGTAAGTTTCCTTCACCGTCACCCTGCTCTCTTATCACCCCCCTTCTTTCCTCACCACCCTTATTTTCCTTTCATCTTTCAATTGCCCGGATTTCTTCCATTGCCGTGCCTACCTTGCGGTCCCCGGTTCTGACTCTGCTGCCGATTTTTACAGCAAAAAGTTTTGCTTCCAGCTTCACCGCTCCCTATCTTTTTCACACCCTTCTTTTGCCACCCGGCCCCCCACCTCCCTAGTCACCGCATACCATACTCTTCACCCTCCTGTGCCTCCTCGCTTCCCAACCCCATTGCCCTACCGTCTTCTTCACTAAGCCCGCCTCACTCACCCCACTTCAGCATGTTACGCCACCCCACACGCTCCCACGATCTGTTCTTCCATCCGACCTATCTTGACCCATCCTCCCCTCCCCTCCTACCTCCCTTCCGCCCACACACGGTCCTCAGCCCGCAACCCTTACTGCTCGGGTGTCCACACCGGCCACACCTGCTTCGTCTCCATGCCCTGTGAACGGTTTTAATTTCACATGCTGTCATGACTCCTTACGGCTCCACTGCCATTGTCTTCTGCCTCATCACAACCGGTTTCACCCTGTAACTCTTGGCACTCATTGCCTTTGCTAGTCACTGCCTTCCTTCACTGCCACCGCGAGCGTCTGTAGATTTTACCTGTGATCATGGCACTCATCGCTTTTTACTAGTCATGGCCTGCCTTCACTGCCACCGCGAGCGACCGTAGATATAAGCGTCTTCTTTCCCTTTGACTTTACTTCTCTTCTGTCCTTCCATAGTCCACACCATCTTGAGATACGTTTCCTCTCATCCTTAGCACTGCCTTTAATTGTATGTAACCAGTCCTGATAATGGCCTAGATTTCAACAGGCCGAAACGCCGTCCACTTCAACAGCGTAGCCCCTGGCGCCCCCATGATATGGACATCCTATTCATTGTCTTTTGTAATTTGTTTATCATTGACTGTCTGGATGTCCTAAATATGTAATTCTTGTTGTACCACTTTGTTTCTCGTTGTGCCCTACACCACTGCTGTATATACCACTTCACGTGCCACTTGCGCCGTCACAATTTTCACGAGCACTTGTGCACAGTATCCTATGGTTACATTTCCATTAATGTAACGCAGTGCTTTCTGTCCATGTGATTGTACATATGCTGTTCAATATGTCCAACATGTTTTAAGTGACTTAAATACAGAAAAACCTACATCTATACGTCTCCCTGTGTTTCTCCCTACGCTGATTCAATCCTCAGCAATTCAATTTTGCTTACTGTATTTGTTCCCCAAATGAAACCCACATTGAGACATTGTCGTTTGATATAATGTACTGCCCCAATCTTGCTGTGGTTTACGGGCTACCTCCTGTGGTCTGATATTGTTTACTATAGCCATACACAGCCTTAACTTCAACAGATGTCTCCTGAAAAGCTCATCAACAAACCGTATTAAAACATGCAAATTTGCAGGTAAAACATATGCCATGCCATAGGGTGCTTTATAAGTGCTCCCAGTGGTACTACATCACCTTTAGTAGCTCCACATCTCCATGTTACTATATTCTGTATTTCAAACAGCAACATAACTACCTCCCCCACACCCACCCCCACCCTTGGTTAACAGTACGAAATCAAATAGAAACCCCCCCATTCCTAGTAGCGCCACTATACCCATACACAGGCTTAATTTTAACATGTGTCTACCAGAACAATTATCAGCAAAAACTATTCAAACATGAAAATTGGCGGATAAAACATAAACCATCCCATAGCACTGTTTTTAAATGGGCCCAGTGAAACTACATTACCTTAGTAACTACACATGCCCACCTTACAAATATCCGTCTTATAATCAGCAACATTCGCACCTCCCCCACCCCCACCCATCCCTTGCTTAACCTTAAGAAATCAAACAACAAGCCCCAGCACTCCCCTAACCACCACTATAGCCATACATAGACTTAATGTCAACAGGTGTCTGCCGGAACGCTCATCAGCAAAACCTATTAAAACCTGCAATTTTGCCACTCAAACATACACCATACCATAAGACGGTTTATAAATAGTCACAGTACCACTACACCACCTCAACACCTGCCCTTGCTTAACTTTACGCCATAAAAGAAAGAGCCCCAGCAAGCGTAGAAGCGCCACTATAGCCAAACAGAGGCTTAATTTCAACAGATGTCTCCCTAAACGCTCATCAGCAAAACGTATTAAAACATGCAAATTTACCACTAAAACATATCCCATGCCATAGGGTGCTTTATAAGTGCTCCCAGTGGTACTACATCACCTTTAGTAGCTCTACATCTGCACGTTACTATATTCTGTGTTTCAATCAGCAACATAAGCACCTCCCCCACACCCACCCCCACCCTTGCTTAACCGTACGAAATCAAACAGAAACCCCCACCATTCCCAGTAGCGCCACTATACCCATATACGACATTAATTCTAACCGGTGTCTGCCAGAACACTTATCAGCAAAAAGTATTCAAACATGCAAATTGGCAGGTAAAACATAAACCATTCCATAGCACGGTTTATTAATGGGCCCAGTCGAACTACACCACCTTTACTAGCTGGACATCTAAATGTTACGAAAGTCGTTAAAACACTCTTTAGAGTGTATAGCAGGGCATGGGGAGAGTAAACAAAGTTCTAATTCCCAAACTTTTGTTATACAGTCCCTTTACTGTATCTATAATAAAGATATTAAATCATGGAGTGAATAAATTGACGAGTGTCTCAAAAGGGATAGTGAAACTCACCATCAGTAAAACACGAACCACTTCAACACCTACATATATCTGCCACAGCGACACAGCCTGACAAATAGTATCACTTATAATCACATGTAGTTCTCTAATGTCAAAAAACTCATACAGAAAATATACCGCACATTTAGATTTTTTTATCTCTCACACATTTATAAAACATCTCTTCTAAAGAAGCACTCCCCAACTACTTCTATTCCATAAGAACAGACAATAATTAATATGTTTACCACTATATATTTTAGTATATCTACCTTTTTATTATTCACTAGTCAGAAACTAGAAAAACTATTCACTATACCCAAATGCAAACCAGAAACCATATTCATATTTATCTCAACTTAGGATCACATGATTCAAACTATGCGTACATATAAAAGGAACGTATCACTTTTCCTATCTCCATCTCCTCTCCATGTAATCTCAAAACACTCTACACAGCCCTACTGTGCAACAACCTACCCTGACTTACATTCAAACCTACCTCTCAGTGTCAAAAATAAGACCACAACCTGCCCACATAACATTTCCGCATTTTGTTTTATCGCTTTTAACTTAATAACACATACGTTTCCTACCACCACCCACCCACCCCACTATTTCCACAAAAAGTATCAGTTGCAAACGTGGGACATTTTCTTTATCTCCCCAAATACATTACACACTCAAATTAACGCTGTACCTCATTTTCAAAATAATACAGTCCTATAAAGATGACAAATTACACTTCTTCTCTGTGAAAAATTCCTAAACATGTATAAAATACTTATATAACAACAGCTCAAATTTTATGCATATTTCATAACCAATATCAAACACCACAATTTACTAACATTATACTACTTTGAAATAAAAAATACTTTCAAAATTAAAAACATCACCTCAAATACTATAAAACACATAATACACCTTGTTCATTTCTAACTCACCTTTGTAGTTGTTATCCAGATTTCAAATGACACGGGCAAACAATTCTCTCTTTCTCACATAGTACATGTAAAGCTCCGACTTCATCAAGAATAAAACCAGGAATGGCACAATTTCTCTGTCGCTCCACACATAAATACATGTAAAGAACAAATCAGAATACTTCATTCCTTCAACGACATTCCAAAACTTAACTCCATTGGTTAATTTTGAATTTTCCTTCCGAAAAGCTACGTATTGTTCCGCGCCACATACAGGTCACAAGTTCAACCTATTTTATCACCACACTTTCTGGAACCTTCTACAACACCTGCAGTTTAAAAGTTCATCATTTTTTTTTTAACCTAACGATATACTTATGCAACATTTTATCGAACATTCAACGGCACGTGTACGTTAAAAGTTCACAATAGGGGTCAGTAGTTCATCAGCTTTATTCCCAACTCCAGCAGCACCTCACCTTACGCCCCCAGCGCCATCAGACCCATAGGAGTCAGTGCTTTCCACTTTACAAATACCAAATTCATTTCATACACACAAATTTACCTTCGCACTCCCTATATAACACCCCCTAAGCACCATACACAAGTTACAATGTTCGTAACAAAAGTTCCTCCAAGTAGCTATAACTACATGCTGACACTACTTGAACAGATGTGGCACAGCGGCCAGAGCACATGACTTCACAGCATATGACACACAGTTTGAGCTCACGCTTTCATTCCCGAGTCCGGCAGCAGCTCAGCTTAGCAGCATAAGACTCTACACACTACCTCACATATTTTCCGTACCCCAGAACTTTCAGACCAGTACGGTTCAGTAGTTCGTCCTAGTAGTTATAAACACATGCAGACACTACTTCCACAACTGTACTGCAGCGGCAACGGCACATGACTTCACAGCATAAGACACACAATTTAGATTCACGTTCAAATCCCCGAGTCCCGCACCACCTCACCTTAGCAGCATCACACTCTAGGCAATACCTCACTTAATTTTTGTAGCCTAGCACTTTCACACCGGTAGGTAGGATTAGTTCACTTCGCACCCCCTCTATAGCACACCCTAAACACCCCACAGAGATTACAGTGCTCCTACCCTCCTATTTCCCACTTTTTTCACCCTTTTTTCCCCTTACTCGCTTCAACGGAATAACAAAATGGCGGCCAACACTTCCTCCTTCCATGAGACTCTAGACAATATGAGAAATATAATCCTTGTAAACTTAAAGGATGAACTCATATAAGCACTCCTTGATGCGAACAAACGCCTTCAATGATCACAGGATCATAAACTCAGTTCACTATGGTTTATTAGCTGCATAATCCATAGGTGTAATGTTATTCCATTAATGTGTTATTTCCAATAGTTCATTTTCAAGCAGTCACAAGATATCAAAATCCATTTGAGTAAACACAGAAGAGATTTGAAATTCCCCGAGGCACTTCAGGTCAAGCTCTTCATCAGGGGGTTCTCCCTGTAATAAATCAAAGAATGTGTGCTTTGGTCCAAGGTCTGAAATGCGATTCAGGATGTTACTAAGTGCATTGTGTGAGTTAGCATTTCCATCAAAGGAATTGTCATAAGTAAACCTTAAAAAAAAATAGTGCAATCGCAAACGTGTGGCAGATGGTGTCTATGGTGACGGGGAAAAGCGGGGTGGTTAAATAAAAATGTTTGTGATATGCGGTGAATAAGCATTTTAACCAGTGTGCATTCAGAATGTGTGTTAATAAAGTTATTGAAATTGTTAGGTTATTATATGGTATTCTAGTATACCAGATGATGTTGCGGTGGGGATGGCGAGGACTAGTAATATGATCTATCGTGAAGTTAGCAACAATCTTGGAGGACCTAGCGACGTAGTTCATGCGTAAGTTCAAACGCGGTCATGCAGAATGTTACAAGTGTAAAATACGAGTAGATGTAGCGTGCTGGTCGAGCAAATTAATCAGTAAACGTGGTGTCAACACTTTAAGTTATTCGTACCTGTGCAACACGGTCGTGCTCGCTTCCTCCATTATCAAAAACCTCTACTTTGTGAAATGACACCGGTAGTGAAATTATAGTAAGCATAACCCGGAAGTCAATAGGGTGTGTATGGCGGTAGAAATAGGACTTGCGAGCAATTGCTGGTTGCACGTGAGCCACCAGCACGAATTTGAATATTGCAACTTAATCATTGATGTGAACGACATATGCTCATTGAAACAAACCAAGGTTAACATAAAAGTGTCAAACCACCGCTCCTGAAAATGTAAATGTCGTTGGTTAAAATATCAATCTCATAGGTTTACTGAATACCAATAATACGTTAAGTGACATAAAATGACATGATTATGATAAGTCGCTAATAACTAAAAAACAGTATTGGGCTCCCGTCAGTGCAAAAATACGTTATGAAACAAATATATGTGTTGTACTAAAGATGACAACTGAATTCCAATCGATCGTTTAAACCACTAGGGCAAAGTGCATTCAATTTATAAATCCAATAAAGTTCTCATTGTAACAAAAAAGTTTTGTTGTTCCTTCCTGCTTTAATGTCAATTTTTTCCAAAATCATAAATCTTAATTGACTGATGTTATGGTTCATCTCATGAAAGTGCACTGCTACGGTGGATTTAACATTCTTTTGTCGTATGTTACTTTTATGTTCAATGAGACGCGTTTTAATTTTGCGTTCAGCTTTTCCAACGTAAGGCAGTCCGCAGGGGCATTTTAATAAGTACACCACATTGTTAGAATCGCAGGTAGCTGAAACTTTTAAGTTGATGGGACATCCATGAGAACGGTGTAGTAGAGTTGTGCCTTTTATTATGTTGTTGCAGCTACTGCAGTTATGGCATGGAGTAGTACCAGTATACTTTGGAATAATCGCAGGTACTTTGCGTTGCAGTAATTGTTGTGAGTTTTTGGTACGCTGATAGGCAAAAATTGGAAAGCTTTCAAATATGCCATTAAAATCTGTTTCTGCTTGAAGTAAAGGCCAGTACTTTCTGATCGTTTTTTTGATTTTATGACTGTTTGTAGAATATTTGGACACAAATACTGATCTATTTTCATCAGATTATACATTGGTTTTAGGTTTCAACAAGTCAGTTCGTCGTTTCTGTGCGGCTCTTGTTTCTGCTTGCTCTAATATTGTGTCAGGGTAAGCTCTTTGTTTGAATTTTGTCAATATTTTTTCTTTGTTCTCTTGGTATAAATCCTCTTTGGAGGAAATGCGTCTAACCCGAAGCAGTTGAGAATAAGGAAGATGTTTGAGGCTCATTTGATGAAAGCTTTTGAAATGTAAGAAGTTATTACGATCTGTAGTCTTTGTGAACACAGAGGTTATTAATGTGTTGTCTTGTCTGATGGAATGAAATTCTATTATAATCCATGATGTGTGTGAATTGAATGCGTTCATCAACATTGTTAATCTCTGTAATTGCTTGGAGTAAATTGTCTTCAGTCCCTTTCCATATTACAAAAATGTCATCAATGTAACGGTAGTACACCATCAAGTTGTCTGACCAGATAGTTTCTAACAAAATGTTATCAAGTTCAAACCTGTGCATAAAAAGATTTGCGTAGGCAGGGCCGGCACAATTGCCCATAGATGTACCGTATAGTTGCGAGAAAACAATTTAATTAACTATTTAATACAACGGAGTGCGACCGTTTATCAACATTACTCTAGACAATACCTCACATATTTTCCGTACCCAGGACTTTCACACCACTACGGGTCAGTAGTTCATCCAAGTAGGAAACACATTCTTACAGTACTTCCACAACTGTACTGCAGCGGCCAGGGCACATGACTTCACAGCATAAGACACACAGTGTGGGTTTAGGCTTTAATCCGTGAGTCGCACACAGGCTCACCTTCGAAACATCACACAATAGCCAATACCTCACTTAATTTTCGTAGCCTAGAACTTTTACACCGGTAAGTATGATTAGTTCACTTCGCACCCCCTCTAAAGCACACCCCACCTTACTCGCTTCAACGATCACAAATGGCGGCCAACACTTCCTAGTTCCAAACGCTCGCAGCCAATCAGCAGCAAGCTCATGCTCGTAACGCCTCAGCCAATCAGATGGCAGAATTCCCAAATATCGATATCTGTAAATTTCGATATTTCTCAAAGGCTACTGAACGGATTTACACCAAAGAAACAAAAGACCAAGACCCTTCTCCCTGCCAAATTTGGGGTAATTCTGTTCACCCGTTCGACCTGTAGCCTTGTCTAAAGTTTCCTATGGAAATTAACATTGAAAAAACATGTTTTGGCACCCCCTTTTTTCTCAACCCCCCCTTGACGAATTACCTCCAAACTTTCAAAATAGGAGCTGATCTCAACAAAGAATTACTTTTGAAAATTTCACAAAGATTCATCAATCGGTGCCAAAGTTATTGCGAATAGAATGTTGCCATTTTCCTATAGTAACTAGGTCCTAACTATAACTACCTACTGGCGACCGCCAGTAGGTAATATTTAGATATAGATATATGTATATATATTGTCACTGACAAAAACCAAAGGTTAAAGTATGATGTCATAGAAGATGTCATGAGTGATGTAATTTGTGGGGTAATTAGCAGTGCATGGCGAGGACGCTGTTAGAAATTGGGTTGCTGGTTGACTGGGGTGTGAACCCTGCTCAAGCAACAGCTACAATCCCTTGCAGGGTGAGTAACAAAAAGTCATACAATTAACCTGTGCTCAACCCTGGATAGCTTGGCACAATAAGCAGCAGGCTTAATTTAGAGGTAACGTCTGAGTTATTTATGCAGCACACAGACAGGAAGAAAGTGAAAGCACAACATAAAAATAATCTATATGAGAAAATCGAGTACATTTTAATACAATATTTGACACCAAAACCACAAAAGTCCAATCAGTAGATCAAGAGTTATGAATTTTATAAGTTTTTTGTAAAAACTAGTTGCTAAAAGTTGCCCGAAACAGGGTCAAAGTAAAAAAAAAATGGCCAGCTGTGATGGAGCGTGGTTCGGATACAAGAAGATGATTGAGCCCGTGATGGCTGACCTTCGGACTTAAAGAATTTCTAAGAAAAAGTTTCTGAGAAGGTAAAGTTTAGCCTTGCAAGGCTGCAGGAGATGTCCGAGGAGGGAGCTTCGTTGTCGGATGGCCTTGGGTCGAGGCTGCAGTGAAGATTTCTACATTTGGACTTAGTCATCAAAATGGAAGGTGAAAATTTCCAGTGAGATGAGGCAGACAGCTATAGCCAAAGACAGATGCTCGAGGTCTTATACCCCTTTGGCGAAGGACCGCTGAAAAGGATTTGCTGCAGCAGAGAAGAACATTGCGGGAGAAGCCGCAAAGTTAATCTGACGAGCGATGCGTCTCGGGCAGATAGTCAACCAAATTGGTCCTGGTCTCCTCTTGGTTCTCCGGGTACTTTTCAGACAAACATTTTCAAAATCTCCACTTTAGATTTGGGCTATCTAGCACCACTTCCATGGGTCCAGGGCTGGAGAGGTACTACTTGGAGGGTCAGAACTCACTCAGCTGGGTCCAGGTGTGGGTACAAGGTGGAGGAAGCATTTTTTGTCCCTGTGGGTCTGTGAACAGGATGTTAGCAAACTAGCCCATGTGAGTCACTCTGGAGGTCTTGGGATAGATGAAGATCCAGTCCTTATCCCCAGGCAGAAGATAGCAGAGCAGCAGGTAAAACAGGGCATAAATCCAACAGCACAGGAGTCCTTCTTCCTGGCAGAGTACCCTCATGTCCAGGAGTGTACTGAAGATTTGGTGTCTGAAGTACTACTTTTATACCCTGGTGCCCTGGTTCTGGAAGGTGGGAGAAGCTTCTAGTCAGTGGGTTTGAATTGCATGGAATTTCCTGCTTTCCCTGCCCTGGCTCCAAGTTGACTTCAGTGACAATATGCAGTTGTTAGGCCCTTTGTGTGAAGGCAGAGCATAATCTATTCAGTTGCAAGTGGTGTTACTGTCTGAGTTAGGCCCATGTAGTGAAGCTGCTCATTTCTTCCATTGTCCCCTTTTTCAATCAATCAATCAATCACTGCATTTGTAAAGCGCGCTACATACCCGAGAGGGTCTCAAGGCGCTGGGAAGGGGGGGTGCTACTGGTCGAAGAGCCAGGTCTTGAGGAGTCTTCTGAAGGCCAGCAGGTCCTGGGTCTATCGTAGAATGGTGGGGAGAGTGTTCCAGGTCTTGGCGGCGAGGTAGGAGAAGGATCTGCCGCCTTTTTCACAATAACATTTCTGCTTTGACCTTTTAGCACATAATTGTGTGCCTGACAATGTTGGATTAGTTTCTCTGAAACTACTCCTGTTTACACATCTGACTTTGTATAACATTATCACAATGCCTCGAACACCAAGTACAAGGCATTTAGGTATGAATGTACAAATGTCATTCTATCTTCATCCATGGGGCGACAGGGCTATCTACAAATCCATAACTATGCTAATCTACATGTACAGCGTAAGGATGCTTTTTATTATTAAATAATAAGCATCTCATAGAATTAGCAGAGGAGGCAGTTCAGTGACACCAAGGGTCTCTGCAGGCTGGAACTTCACCGTGCAGCGGTCTGACATCTCCATGAGGGGTGTCTTCTTCGTGACCAAGACAGGTTACTACATTCTCTACTGCCAGGTAATGGGGTTGGTTTGTCCCTTGTGGGATTCTTGGCTTCACACACTGTAGGCTCATACATAGAGTAGGGTTTGCATAGTAGGAGGATTCCTGATTACTACCTTGTCTTATATGCCTGCATATATGCACTGTTTTAGCACCATGGTAGAGCTTTATCTCTTGCTTACTCTTTTGGTACTTGTAATCACTTTCGTCTGCTTCTGTCTACTGTTTATCGCAGCACATTTATTTTATACAAGAATAAAATTGGTTCAATAAATATATCGAAAACATCCCAGTGTGTATTCTCTGTATATTTCCCTGAGAACAAAAGAGCAGGAGTGACTGAGCTAGAGGTTCTGATCTGTTACCACAATCCCTGAGGGGTTACGGTTGTTATGTTCAGTGGTTGCCAGAAACTATTTGCTCCATAGTAGGATTAGGGGGGTTAATGGTGGCACTGTGAGCTTGCTGGTCTCAAGGCCAACATATCCTGTAGGGGTGCTTGGAATCAGTCTGGGCACCTGACCCAAACTTCATGTTGTCCAACAAACATGCAGATTCTATAGATTAGTGTGAAGTACACAACAGTGGGTCTATGTCCAGCTCCACCCCCCATCCTGCCAACAAATGGCCCATTCATGCACATCGAATCCTTCTGTTGTGTGACTGTCCCGGAGGAATTCACAAAGTCTAACTGTCAGTTACATCCAGTTCATGTGACCCATGACATGGTGCAGGCAGAAGCCAACTTTATAAAAGTACTAGAAATACAAAAGTTTCTAGCCGGCTATTTTGAGCTCTGCCACTCAGTTAAGCAGACTCAGACCAAACTAGTCAATAAGATGGTCATCAACATTTATTCATGATTATTCAAACTTTTTCATTTTTTCCATATATATTTGAATGACAGAAAGCAAAGCACATCAAATAATAATGTGATATCAAAACAAATCATAAGGCAATAGTCAATTTGCAATCAGTTATACAGATTATACCAGTCAATAGAAACAAACAACAATAGAAAGGGTAATCCGTTCCTACAGTTTTTCAAAGCTTCTGTGGATTACTGTCCAGGGGAATAAACATTCATTACAGTATAGGATGTACATTTTTTGAGGGACCACTGCCTGCCCTTAAAAAATGCAACTGAAAAGTTTCATTTTTCTTTTTTAAATGCATCCTGTTTTCCTTTAAGGAAAATGGGCTGCATTTACAAAAAGAAAACTGCTTTATTGACAAAGCCGTCCCAGACATGGTGGTCTGATTACCCCAGCAGGCCAGCATCCATGGGACTGCTACCCATTCCCAATTGCGACAGCCTCATTAATATTCATGAGGCATGCAATTTGCGACCCCTTTGGGAATCGCAAACACTGTCTGAGACACTATTGTACATTGAATTTTTCGACCGCAAATTACGACTCGCAATTTGTCGCAATTTGCGAGTCGCAAGATTCAGTGGTCGTACATCTGGCCTATAGTTCCTTGAGATAATTATAACTTGTGAATTTCAGTGGTTTTCTATTTTCAAACGTAACATTGTCACTGAAATTCTCAGCTAACTCTAATATTGCTTGAACCTTTAGTTTTTTTCAGTGAATTTCTAGTTTTTTTGCTACCATATGTAAAGCCAACCTCCAATGTGCATGGCCTATGGCCAGCCTTTGTTTCCAATCACCCTCCGGCAGCCAACCCCACGTCCTGCACTAAATATACTCCTATATACAGTTTCACACTTTGGTGATTGCCGCGTGTACTTAGGTAGTCTTTGTCAACTATGAATTCATGCACGAAATTCTGACACTAGTGTATTTTGGTGTTTTCGTCCTGTTTCTCTTAATTTCTTTGGTAATGATTAGAGCATAATTTTTTTAGGACAATATGTAAGTAACTCTGTTATGCAATCTCCATACCTTTGAAGCTTTGATAAAGTCACTGTTGTGATGAAACACGTGTCAACTGCCTTGATGTTAAAGGGCAAATGGAAATTTTGATCTATTATAGACTGTAATTGGAATAAATACCACTGATCAGTTTTTTTCTCGATGTCCTACCCTGTGGACTTAATATTAAGTACTACCATAAGAGTGCTTGGGTATCGTTTTGTATGCAAATATATCCTAATGCATGTCAATGCTTTATGATTCTGTTATATAGCATAGACCAATCTCCCATCTTTTAATAAAAAATATACATTTTCTCTTCTTTTCACTTCTAACCAACAGCATATATAGACCTAAAAATTTGGTAAATCACTTTACCAGGTTAATATCATATGTGAAGTGTTCTCACAAGGATGCAGTCCATTTCTCTATAGCATGTCACTCCGAATAAAGACATGAAAAAATTTAAACAAATTAAAAACAAAAGATGGTAACACTATATATCAACCTCCTTAACTTTTCAGCCTTGACAAAGCCCCCAGGCTTGCATGCCAAATCGGGGGCGAAACACGTGTTGGCTTTACTGCAGCCCATTTATCTTTAATGACTACTTATTGGAACCTTAATTTTCATCAAATGATGTATTTGGAATTACTGGCACATATTGGACTGCAAAAAGAATTTATATATGAAGCATTGATGTAAGAGTTACTAAAAAGGAAAGAGTAAAAAGGAAAGAAAATCTTGTTTTCTTCCACCTTATTTTTTTCGTAAGATTCAATTGTATTATTTTATTCTGGACCAATAGGAATTTATTAATAATATATTGGGAATAATAAACTCTATAAAATTGTATTCAAATAAATGTGAGTTGTGTTGGGTCCTACCCACAATGGGTGTAGATATTCCCCCGAACAAGGATATTACGGTACAACAAGGGCAATAACAAGTTCTGGAGTGGATCGGGCCTTCGTTACCCAATGGTAACAGTTGAGGCCCTTAGGCTCCTTCTTCTCCACCATCTTCTCAGTTTATGACAGGGGTGCACTGGCTTTTGTGTGGGTAGGAGTCCCATTTCAACCGCTTAACACAGCTTTTGACAAGGATGGGTGGTTTGCATTTGTTGAGGGATGGCTGGATGGCACAGAAGTCCGCCTACGTAGTGTAGATGTCCCAAATACTGACCAATCAAGCTTTTTCCCTATTCTCTCTGACACTGTGGTTCAATGGGTTAGTGTACCATGGAATCTTGCATGTAAATGGATCGGTTCTCCAGTGCGACATACTGTAAAACCCTGTTTTACAAGCAATGCTGTCTGACCATATCACCCACTACTTTGAAGAGATTCAAGGCACTGCCTCCTTGCAGGTGGTGGAATGGGATTCATTTAAGTTGATAAAATATTTTGTATCTGGACAATAATCAGATTGTGCAAAGAGTTTGAATGAAGCATTGCAGATGTGGACCAGTCCCTGTCTTGGCTGGTGAAAGACTAGGTGCTTTATGTCATGGGGTAGTAGCGCTAACAACTGCATGTGTTAAGCACACCACCTTAAAGTAACAATTGCACTGCTTTAATGATACTGCATATACCTATATGACGCATGTGGAGGGAGATAGGACTGGCAAGTTGCTAGGCTGGCTCATACCGCAGGATAACCAAGGAGCCCCAATTGTATCCACACAACTCCTGCTTGACATGATGCTGTATGCCCAAAATTCTACAACTACTCCTGAAGATTATAAAATTATATGACAGCACTCACAGGCCTACAACTGGTGCTGCTGCCAAGTCTCTAGTGCCACTCATGCTTCCTCATATTCCCGTTGACTGCCAGAAAAATCTTGATGGCTCAATAACTGAGCAAGAAATCAAATTATGCATTTGCAATCTGGCAACAGGTGAAACCTCTAGCCTAGACAAGCTCCCCCTCGAACGTTACAAAATGTTTGCTACTCAGTAGTTTCCAAACTTGGCTGTGATGTATATTGAAGCCCTCCAGTAGGGATTTCATCCCCCATCCATATGCAAGTCTCTGCTGCTATAAATCACCAAACCCGACGGAGATTCAACTATACTGTCTTCTTTCAGGCCATTGGCAATTTTGGGCACTGACAACAAAATCGTAAGCAAAATTATATATTTAGAAATACTCCAGGACCTTATCCACTCCAAAATGGTTTAGTATCTGGGTGCAGAACCTCTCTCAATATCTACAGGCTTGTCTATATTATGGATAGAGCTCCTCCTCATTTTCGCTATTCAGGCTGCCTGGTGCTGATCCTGGATAAGACGTTCTATACATTAGATTGGGGTTACCTCTTTCAGGTCCTCACTATGATTGGGGTTGATAAGCGAATACTTGCCCTTACTCGAGCGAGAGCAAAATAATATTGGTTTCCTTTCCTGTCAACGGGGGTAGAAGCAGGTATACCACCTCTCCCTTGATTTTTACAATCACAATGGAGCTCCTTGAAGTATGAGTCCGGGCCGAGGCTGCATCTTGGGGAATCCTTCAAGGTGGCATGGTGCATGCAATTTCAATGTATGCAGACAACATGATGCCTAATCCAAAAGATGTCTGTTTTGGACCTACAACCGTTGGGTCAACCTTGCAGGACTCTGGTGATGCTGCTGGTGTGTGTACTAATTGGAAACAAATGTTTATTTTCCAATTCATGAGAGGCACCGGCCAATTAACCCACAGATCTTGGAGGGAGTCTGGTCCCTCTAAAGGAACACACATTTAGATACCTGGGGATCAGAATCTACCATACCGAGACCAAATTATACTCGGGCAACCTGGTTCATGCCCAACCACCGCTGCATGCCCTGATAATTTTGGAGGTGTATATCCCCTTGGTTACCACGGGCGAAATCACACTATCTAAGATAGTAATGCTCCTGTACTTACTATATTAGTTCACTAATGTGTCAATAATTCCACAAATTAAGTTCTTCTGAGAGCGCAAAAGTATACCCAGTGACTTAATTGGGAAGCCAGGCACCGCCAGAGAGCACTGAAAAAAAGTCTGTTACATGTGGACTAGGATGGAGTAGGTACTCCCTCCTTTGAGCAGTATTATCTAGTAGCACAACTTAGGGGCACTGGATTGGGGCCTGCAAAAATCATAGAACTTGCTCCAACTCCTCCTGCCCAAGACTAAAATACAGACCACATCTCCTAGATTGCCACTGAGGTACCACTTCTGGGTCTGCCTGGAGGCTTGGAATTCCTTGCACCCAAGGACTTACGCCATTGGCACGACAAAAACATGTATACCCATATGACCTTTTCCTACACTGTTTCTTACTTTCCTTTTTTTAACAACTTTATTTTAATTTTGTAGGTAAAGATTAAATGGGGATAAGAAAACACAAGGGGTGACATAATGTAATTTAGAGGCTTACAGTAAGAAAACCAAGTCCAAAGCTAGAGCATATAAATTCTCTCAAAAGCAAAGGGGGAGCAACAATATGCAATACATTGAGCATAAAGTCATGAATACATGTAATTAGTGCCCATCCTACTCAATATTGTTCTCGTCATCTGAATGGGACAGGTCACAGACACCACAGCTGTGCAGGAATTGAGACATCATCATTATGGAGCCCCTCACCCTTTTCTTATTATGTAAAAGGGCCCCAAACTTTGTTGAATAAATGCATCATTGATTAGGGTGGGAATCTTCCCTATTCCATTTATGGACCTCACACTCCCCCACCACATGTTGAGTGTGAGAGAGTGCAGTGATTTGCACATTTGCGCCATACTCAGGCGAGCTGCTAATAAAAAATGAGTCCGCAGTTTTCCCTGAAGAGAGGGGTAGAGGCCTAAGCACCAAAGTATCCCAGCAGTAGTATTATGTGTTCCTGTGGGAGGGAAACGTTTGTGATTGCTCTGAGGAAAGAGAGTATGTCCCGCCAATAGGTTTGAATCTGAGGGAAGGACTAGGATGTGTGAAGTAGAGTAAGTACCTCATTCCCTGTAGCCCTTCTAGCAGGTGTCCAAACTACTGAATATCCTTCGTAGCCTAGTGGGGGTAAGATACTATTGTGCAAGTAATTTGTAGCATTCTCTTCATATTGAGTGCACATAGAAGATTTTTAGACCTCTGTCAGATAGACTTCCAAGTATTAGCAAACATTTCTATCCCCATGTCTCTCTCCCATACGATGGCATAGGAATATTTTTTTAGGGGGCAGAGTTCTAGTATTTACTGATAAAGCCTTGCATTCCCTGTACACGCTGCATATTGTTAAAGAAAAGTGATTCTAGTGCTATGTCTTCGCTGGACAAGTGATCTTGTACCTGGCTGCCTCCCACCCGTTAATCTGAAAGTATCTCAACCATGTAGTTGGAATTTTTCATATAGAACATCTTTAAGCTGGAGCTCGCCATCAACAAAGAACTCTTTAAGGCATGAGGGGTTTCCTTGATTCCAGGTCTGAAATCTGGGGTCCGTAACGCCAGGAAAGAAGTCCAGATTATTAATCAAAAGGATTAAGAGGAAAGGATACGTAGGAAAGGCTTTCTTGTGTGGAAGTAAAAGCCAAAATTAAACCCGAGATGTTGTCATGGGATGATGGATCTGGGATTTTCTCCAAATCGAGGGAGGCAGCCATAATAAATCTTTAAGTGGGACCACGCAGTACGTTTGTGCCACTTGTCCCCAGGGTTGCCAGTCTGGGTCGTAGTTCCAGCCTAAAGCTGGATGGAGTTGCGCTGTTCAAGTGTACCCCGTGATATCAGGGGATCCGAGTCTTACGTCAGGTGTGGGCCATGTTAGAATCGAAAGTGTGACCCTTGCGGATTAGCCCTGCCACACAAACGACAAAATTATTTGTCTAATATGTCCCAGTGTATGTCTCGTTGTTGTAAGAGGGAGTGTCTATAGCACATACAGTAGACAGGGGAGAGAGTTCATCTTCAAGCTGTTCAGTCTACCCAGCCAGGAGATCTCTAATCTGCCTCATCGGAATTGGTCTTTGAAGAGTGTGGTCAGGAGTGGAGGGATATTGGTCTCGTATAAGGACTTGTTATGGACCAAGAGGGATACTTTTAGGTATTTTATGGAGGTCCCTGATCATAAAAAAAACCATTGTGCTCAAAAGGTAATCACACCAATGCAAGTCGCTCTGCACCCCCATACTGTGTAATTTAGTGTGATTCATTTTAAACCCTGAGACTTGTGTGAAGCGATCAAGCTCTGTATGGAGTGCTGGGAAGGTTTGGCATGAATTGGTCACAAATCAGAGTATGTCATCTGCAAATAGGGCAATCTTATGCTCTCTGTCCCCCACCTGCAGGCTGTTAATGTTGGGGTTATGGAGGATGTTAGCTGTTAAGGGTTCCATTGCCAACACAAAGTCCAGTGGGGAGAGAGAGGACATCCCTGTCCTGTCTTGGCCTGGTTGAATCTCGTCATCTTTGTCCCCATGCGAATCTTGGTGAGGAACTTCAACAGGAATGATCAATTCACCCTGTGGAAGGCTTTCTCTGCATCAAGGGAAAGGCGAGTCATCAGTTGTTTCTGTCTTTCAGACATCGCAGTTGAGAAGGGCTATTGGTCTGTAGGATGTACAAGATTGGGGATCTTTGCCTGGCTTGAGGAGTTTGAGGTGGGAACTCTTCATCGCGTCTGTGACTTCCCCTGTCATCAGACAGTAATTAAATTAATTGGCTAGTGGGGTGCAGCTACAGGAAGGCGTACACTTTATGGAAGGTGGCTGTAAAGCCATCAGGGCCTTGGGATTTGCATGTGGGCAAATGTTTTAATGATTCACTTCACATACCTCAGTAGTAGTGAGAGTGGGTCGCGTTTGACATATGAGGGGTATAGCTCTGGAGATATTAATCTTGGCCTATCTTCTCTAGGTCCTGGCCACAGAATAACATAGAAGAATAGTGGTGGAAGACCGTTTGGATCTCAGCTGTTGTTGTGGCCAACCAGTCACCTTCTTTTTTAACTGCTTTAATGTGGTTTCATGTAGCAACCTGCCATAGCATATGCGCTAATAATCTGTCTGCTTTGTCGTCCGTTTCATAACAGGTTGATTAATATATAACAGTGTTTTTGCTGTGTATTTCATTTGAATGTGTTCTAAATGACCCCTTATTCTACATAGGTCCCTCATTGTTGTAGCAGAACCGCCCTGCTCATGTCTCAACTCTGCCTGGGAGAGCTGAAGTTCTAGGTCTGCCCTCGTTTGTTTGGTCAGTAGTTCAAATGTTGCAGTGACGGAGATTAAGCCACCCTGAAACACTGCCTTAGCTGCATCTCACATGGTGGAAGGATTGCCATCATCATTGTCGTTTTCTGCAAAGTAGTTTTCTATTGTGTTTTAGATGTGGTCCCTAAGGGTTGGGTCTCTTAATGCTATTTTGTTTATCTTCCGAGGTCTTGGAAACTGTTTTGTGGCTTTAGTGAAGACAGTCTATAGAAGGCCTGGCGGAAGGACAGGGGTTCCTTCTCCAAAGTCTGAAGAGTAGAAAGGTCCTTCCACCTTATGAAAGAGTGACAGGAGGGATATGTCCTCCCAGCCTGTATTATACAAACACAAAGTATCCCACCTAATATTTCAACGCAGTGCTGTATACTATTGTTGTCAGGTGGAACTCCGCCTGCCTAGAGGCGGGGAGGGAAAGGATTCCTTTTCTTTAAATAACCCTCACACACTCTATTAGTGTCATGCTTCATCATCAGGGTCACCTGGACTCCTTAAGGTCAGGGATCGACCATGTTCCAGGGAGCACTTGAAAGAAAAAGGCCAGGGAGCATAAAGATTAGAAATCCTCCGGCTTACTCCAATGTATCCCTTTATTAGTAGAATAGTTAGAGATGTTAAAAAGAATATAAAGAGGTTATTAAGATTTAATTGTGGTATTATCCTATACCAACATCTTATAGCCCAACTCTATGGGCCAGAAAGGGCTACGGCTGATTAGAACCACCTCCCTGGTGTGTGTGCACTGCACAGTTAATGCATTCACTCCATGTGACACACATCTTATCCTCGTACCAATACGCATACATGCAGAGACTCACTTCATCAAGGGTCCTACCCTGCTGTCTTTCCTATTTGGGTCCGCTGCTCCCGGCTTGTGATTACCAAGTGCTGGTAAGCAAGTGTTTTTATGTCTGGACAAGCCTACAGCGGCCGCTGGTCCGATCTCATGTCCCGCCCAAGTCGGGCGATGTGAACGTCATCGTGACGTTGATTGCAAAGGCCTGAGACATTCGGGAACATCTTCCAGAGCAATAGTCTGGTCTTAACGAAACTACAAAACCCCATCGATTCATGGTAATCATAGTTCCGTTAATTTCACGTGGGCACCGACTGGTGGTGCTGCAGATGCGGGGAAAAAAGCATAGCATGGAAGAAAGGGTTCTGACAATCCGAATCGCCCATTATATTAGTGCAGAAATGGTGTGTCTGACGTGCTATTTTTAGGGAACATAATACTGTTAGGATATAATAATAATATTAATGTGTTATACTGTTATGCCTGCACATCCCATATGAGGGTTTGCCAGGTATGATAAAACGTGTTGTGCACATCCGAATTTGTAAGAGTGATGTCTCTGTTTATTAGTAATACTGGGGCACATATTGTATTTAGTGAGGACATCTTACGCGAGAGGGATGTGTGGTCTGAGACAGACATGACATTGATGACTGAGTCTATTGAGGGGGGCAAGAGGGTTCTTGAGGCTAAGAAATTATCAATCCGAGTGTAAGTCTTGGGGATGTTGGAATAGAATGTATAATCTCGTTTGTTGGAGTCATGGAAGTGCCATACATCTATCAGGTTAGGATCTGCAAGTCCCTGGGAAAGTAAAGGTGATGGTGGACTGTCTGCATACCTGACTAGGGAATTATCTAGTGAGGAGTCAAGTGTTGTGTTATAGTCTCCTCCCATTGTTACTTGTCCTGTGGCAAATTGGAATACTCTTGGGAAAAGGATCAAGTAAAGGGACTCTTCATCATCATTTAAACCATGGACAGAGATGATAAAAAGTGGTATCAGGCCAATTGTAGCTCAAATGCCCACCTCATATTCTCAATATAAGTCCTTAATGTGGAAAATGAGGTCTCTGCATATTAGGATGGCCTCTCCTCCAGTTTGTGCATGTGAAATGAGTGTAATTGGTTGGGGTACCAATAGCATCAGAGGTGCTTGACATCTGTTTTCAGAAGACTGGTTTCTTGAAGCAGAGCCTCTTTGTGTTTGAGCCATTTAAGTAGTGCTCGGCATGTCTTTGGTGAGTTGAAGCCTTGTACATTTAAGGATACTATTTACAGAAGTGTCCTGAGTGGTGTAAGGAAACGGCCAGAGTTAAATGGGTCCTGCTAATCTCCTGAGCCAATAAAAATAAGGTCACTAGAGTGGACTTTATGAGGTACCTGAAAGAATGTGGGTTTTCAAGAGGGTGCCTCATGGCTGTCGTGTATCTGTCCATGGCGGGGTTTGCAAGTGGAAGTTGAGTAACACCTAGTAGGATGAGATTGGCGAAACCAGGAACACAATAAAGGGTCAACAAGGCCCATTGTAGGGCTACAGTTTGTGAAAATGGCATGAAACCCATCAGGGTGTGAATCGGTAACAAACCAAATCCTGTGATCTTGTGGCTCCACAATTAACCATGGGACAACTCTCTTGTCCACAGGGTGCCTAGTACATTTGTACGACATGAAATACTTAACAGTTACAATCACATGTTGTCGTTGGGAATATGGAACCTGTGACAGCTTGAATCAGGGCAGTCCATCTCCTTCCAACGAGGACGGTCAACTTTCCGCGTCCTTCTGCTGTCATTGTTTTTGAGCTGATTTACGTGACAACTGTGGTGCTTGGAAGCACCATTCTCCACCTTGATCAGTTGGACTTAGAAGGATTTGGTTCAGGTCCGAGTGCTGTTGGTGCTGGGAGGAAGGTAGGTTCAGAATCTTTCTCTTATTCTCCTACCATGAGGCGTTTGTCTATGTATGTGAAGAAAAGACAGAAAGGAGAGTCCCAATGATGTGGGATTTTTTCTTCTTGTAGGTGTTGCGTGATTTCTCAAAAGGTTTTCAGTTTCACCAACATTTGAGCAGAGATGTCCTGAAAGAATGAAATTGAGTAAGCTTGAAATGTTATAGCAACTTGTTGGTGGGCTGCTGTTAACATTTTCTCCTTCATGTGGAAGAAGTGGACTTAAGTGAGCACATCGGGAACCATATTCCATTGTTGTTGGTATGTAGAGTATAGCCTGTGTACACGAACAAGGAGAATGGTTGCATCGTTTGCGAGCTAGAGTAGGTCTGAGAATAGAGCTTGGACATGGGCTTCAAGGTTTGGAACTGTTACTATTGTTGCGATGTCCTGATTGTGGATGTTATGTTGGCAAAATCCTTTATCAGATCATTGATCTTATCATACAGTAAGTGTTTATGGTGTTCCAGCACGTGTTGAGTGGATGCAATTCTCCTGGGCGTGTTCAGCTACAGTGGCCTCCATTGTGATTCTGTGTTGCACAAATATTGATCCAGATCGAATATCACTCTTGCAAAATCTTGTCTAAGTGATGTTATACCCTTGTGGAACTTCATCAATAAAGTTTGGATATCCTATTTTGTAGCCAGAGCCTGGAGGTAGGGAGCTATCGGTGACCTAGTCACAGGAGCCTGGTTTCCACCCTGACTCCCCCCCATTTACTTTCTTTCGAGAAATACATTACAGAGTACAGACTGTATCCTGTCAGGGCAATTTCTAATACAGTGTCAGTTTTGTATCTGGTCTTCTCGGCCATGCCATCCTCAAACTTTTCTGCCTTCCCTCCTCCAATTTTTGCTGAATTTGTTCTTGTTGGCCTTAGGACTCTGTGAACTCTTGTACGCTATCCCCTAAAGATGGTAAAATTGTCCTTCTCCGGATGGGCATATTTAATTTACTTAAAAGTTCCTTGTAGAGGGGTATAGCATATGCCCAGAGCCTATAAATGAAATGCTACTAATGTACCTGGAGCATGTATTGTGCCACCCACTTAAGTAGTTCCTTAAAAAAAGTCCCAGATCGGCTATTGCAGCCTGAATGCAGTTTTAAGCTGCCAGTTCAAGTTGCCAATATTTTCCCCTTGTCATGCCTTAAACTCCCCCTTTATTACATAGAGGTCACCCCTAAGTCGGCCATAATCAATCCATAGGTGAGGGGGCATTGAAATTAAAAGGTTGGACATCTACCTTTAAGCTTTACATGTTCTGGTAGTGAAAAATTCGTAAAATTATTTTTCACTACTGGAATTGTAATGAAAAATCCTATTTTATGGGGAAGTTAGATTTTCGATTACAATTTTGAAAATGACACTTTCAGAAAGTTGGCATTTACTTCCCTTAGCCATTTAGTGCCTGTAGCCTGTCTCTGGATTACATGACTAGCTGTAGTTGGCAATTGGTCTTTGTGCATTCCTATGAGACAGCCACACACTATACTGAGCTGAGGTGTGCATGATTGGGCCATCACCAGCAGGGTGGGAGGGCAGAGTAAGGCACAGCCCCACTTACACCTGAACAGGCTGTGTCCTGCCTTCACAGAAATAATTGTGTACTCCGTGTAGTTAGTCTGGAGCCAGGGAAGGAGAGGCAGGGAACCTGAGCACTACAAAGAGGATCCTCTAGTAGTTTCTCCCACTTCAAATAAGGCATTGGGTACAAATATTGGACCCCAGACACCAACTCTTGAGTTTACTTTCTGGACTGAAACTGAGAACTTTGCACAGGAGTCTATATTTATCTTCAGTTGAAATTCTCACAGACAAATTAATAACATTGTACATTTGGTTAGTCAATGTATCTGTGAATTGCTCTAGGTTAATGATGTTGATTCCATCAATACCGTTTCGCACCTGAATTTGTGACCACTCCAACAAATGTTTGGGTCCTGGATTTTCTTTTGCTCCGGCCTCCTGTTTTTTTTTTTGGTGTGTTGTCCTTTTGGTTATTTTGTTGCTGATTCTAAAAATGGAAGCAGTGGGCAGTTGGCCCTCTATACTGCCATACTCTGACGCTAGACATGTCTAATTCACCAGCAGTTAGCTGTTGTTGTTGCAGTAGTTATCTGATCCTTAATTCTACCAGAAATGTTGTCAAATTTTGTAGCAAACTTGAAGATTCCACCATTCTTATAGTCATTATCTTCTCTTTTGATCTTTTTCATCTTCTTTATCTTTGAGTTACAGCTGGTGAGCATCCAGAACAGTATTGTACATGGAGCTATGAGAAAAAAGTTATTTTGATTTCTTGTTATAGGACAGTATAGTATCCACTTTGTCTTAAAATGACTTTCTCATGTTGCCGCAAACCAGGTATAGTTTATACACAGATAACTATTCTATTGATTGTTGAAATCCACAAATGAGCAAGAAAAACAAAAAAGAGTAAATATTAAAGGGAAGAGAGTCCTATAGGGTATCTATCCCTCAGCACACCCTAGTTTCCAAAGTATGGTTAAAAAAGCATGAGGAAAATGCAAATGCATTCTTTGCAAGGCCTAGCCCTATTAACTGCCAGATGACCTAAGAGGCATGCCATAAATTTCAGCTCAGAGAACCCAAACCAAAAGCCTTTTTCTTCTTCAAGAATCACTTCCCTTTTGTAATGGGTGAAGAACACTCTTTCACACACACATCCACCTGGTATTTTTCCCCTCTAATAATGAATAAAAAAGATTTTTTTAAATAAATACATAAAAACATATGATGAGCTGCATGCAATTCAAAATAAACTGTTGACCTTGCTACTACATGTGGGTCACAGCATTTTTTAAACATATGCACATTCGTACTGAGCACATTTCGTGCTTCCGACAAATGCACATGGCTTGGTCTGCCTGCCCAAAAGCCTTGATAATGTGTGTGTCATCTCTTCAGTGGAAACATGTTGGTAATGGCCGAACAATGCAGTTACCAAATGCTTGTTGCTTATAAAACATAAATGTCATACTTCAGAAGAATAAAAGTCTGATAAATGAGCTGAAGCCTTTGGTGATGCAAATGCAGACATCAGTAGGTCAGTCCAATATGTGTTATGATTATTCAAGTTTTCGACAAATAAAGGAAGCTGCCAAAAAGCAGTGCTGAGGATGAGACCACCAGGACGGACAGCGCTTGTTAATGATTCATTTTCTATAATACAAGCCCTCTTTTTGGTACTACGGCCATGTGCAACATTTTAATTTCCAGTTAGCAGGCTCGGGTCCTCAGTAAGCGAGCCAAAGTCTTTTTGTTTGACCTCAAAAACGCATAACTTTACAACACTGTTAAGTAGTGCTGCTTGTGTTTGGTTTCTTTTAAGTTCACATTTGGCCAGGACACGTTCCACATTGCTCACTTGCTGCAGTTTGCGCAGACTTTTATTTATAAAGGCTAAGCACACATCTGAGCCTCCAAGCGTGTCTCCCATCAACCACTGCTGCCAAGACATAAATTCAAAGGCTATGCAAAAGCACAGGCCTTATGCTGTCTCTGGCAGCCCATAAATAATAAATCCATAAAGCCCCGTTTCGGTAGCTTTGCAGCCTCTGCAGTGAGTGTATATGAAATATGAATCAGGTTGAGGTGACTGCACTGGCCCTGACTTTTGCGCGTGTCACGAGGAACCAGAGGCGAAAATGAGGGGATGCACAAGATTTGCTTTCGAACATTATTGCCATGGTTTCGAACATATCCTGACACCTGTCTCAAATAGAACACGCTTATAATAGCCAGACATGAGACGAGCAATGTTAATGCAGCATCCTCCAGTCAAAGCATACAAGAAGGGAAAGTTATTTGAGGAAAATCTTCAGTCCATAATATTTTAAAAGATAATAAGTCCTGGAGGCATCTACCGTAAATGAGCTCAATGCCAGATACATTGGGTCAGATTTACTAACAAGTCACGCAACGAAGCAGCACAACTTGCTGCGTTGGGTGACAGAGAGTGGGCAGGAACACACCATGGGCCATATTATACATATGACACAGTTTCCTTCATTGCGCTAGGCGCACCTTTAAATAGGTGCGCCCAGCGCAATCAAGGAAAATGCACCCACGGACTCGCACTCAACAGAGCGCTGCTTTGAAGCTCCAGCACTTTTATAGGGAATTAGACATCCCATTGTAGGTCGGTGCCGTGAGTGACTGCACCCGCCTGCAAAGGGATGTCTGGGGGGGGGTCCATTTTCCCCACCAGAGGGCTGCAATCAGGAGGCGCACTGACAGTGTGGCACCTCCTGAGACCCTCTTTGCCTCTGTGCCCACATCTGCAATAAGGCGCGGGCACAGAGGCACAGTGTGTGCACCAGAGCGTTCAGTATTACAGAAGGGGATGCCCAAGCGTCTGTGGCCCCCTCTCTAATACCTAAGTGCCCTGGGGGCATGTAAAGCGGGTGCAAATGCCCGTTGCACCCCCAGGGCACTTCTATAATACGGCCCCATGTCTACTCAAATGTGGCGCATTTCATCTCTCTCACTCTGCGCTGGTGCACCAAGTCAGCCTAGTGCCAGCGCAGACATCCATGCATCATGGTGCAAGGGTGCCTGTATTACAGCCAGGATTTTTTTGTGCAGAACAAAAACAATCCTTTTAGGCTTTTTCCTTTTCCTCTGCAGCACACGTACAAAGAAGAAAAAACGAGCAGAAATTAAAATATTTCTCCTGGTTTAACCTCACCTCGAAAGATGTAGCATGTTGACACATTCCCAGGTTTACCAGTCTGAGTAAATCTGGGAATGTGCCAAAACACCCACGATCCACACATAGAGTGTCTTCTCAGGGCACAGTAACACAAGGCAACAATTTATGCTGCATTGTGTTAATCCAGATTTGCTTTGCCACGCAAAGTGGCTTTACTTGGCTTACTAAATGTCAATGAAGCCCTTGGGCTGCCTTGCACAATGCCATGGCAACTAAAGGACTTTGTGAGTGTGAGCCTTTGTTTATTTTTTAGCAATGATGGTGCATTTTTGTCAAAAGGCAGTTGACAGTAGAACACACTGAACTGTAGGTCATTGGATCTTTTGATGCCATATCATTGGGTCATTCATCACACGGAAACAAGGAAATTTTTTACAAATATTTTTAATTTTTAACGTGACAATACTATGCATAACAAAAATCACTTAATTGCTTATTTAACGACTTATGCTGCATTATATCACTTA
Source organism: Triturus cristatus (assembly GCF_964204655.1). Lineage (NCBI taxonomy): Eukaryota > Metazoa > Chordata > Amphibia > Caudata > Salamandridae > Triturus > Triturus cristatus. Next base: position 439,716,007 of record NC_140590.1, read on the forward strand.
ATTAACAAAGTGTGCTACATATTGAGACAGACAGCTGTCCAGAAGTGGTGCTTAAGGATGCTTTGTTAGAAGTAGCCTTATTAGCTTTAATCACCACTGGGCTTGGCCATGATTAATTGTAAAGAAGAAAATTATGAGTGCAGCTTACATTACACTGCATGGTAAAAGCTGAATTTTAATTCAGAACCAAACTCCTGAAAAATTCGAATTTTCTCTTTGAAATGGCGAATGACTACACTGAACTACATGAATTTTCTTGATACAGTGAAGAAAACCACTGACATTTTTCCCCTTCTCAGAGCAGACAGAAAATGCCAGCAGGACGGCTGGTGCAGAGACATTTTCAGGAATGGGCAAAGTGTGTCATTCCCTAGGGCCCCCATCTTCAATGTGGTGCCCCGGGCAAGTAATTGTTTCTCTCTATATTGGCTCAATTTCTGTATCTTAACTGCCTCCATTCTGTCTGCCTACCCATACCTAAGATCCCGTCTCTCTCTACCTAGTGTTATCATAGGAAATTTGAGACCCCGGCCAAGGTGTATTTTAGCTGTTTTGTTTGATCCTGTTTTTGAAAATGTAATGCAGAATTCAGCATTGTTTGGCGAATTGCAGGCTTGAATAAGCAGACAATGGGAAATAAAATGTAACGGTATTGTTCACTTCTTTATTGTTGATCTTCTTATAAAACATTTGTGATTGTAGTCATAGCAAACACGTTTCAGGCAGACACGGCACGAGTTGAGCCATAATGCTGGGCTGGAGTGGGGAGAGAAAACAGGACTCCTCCAAATGCCATTAATATTGATCAGGGGCAAATACTTATTTCATTTCATAAAGGTCAATCTCTACCTAATATTGGAGAACCCGAAGTGACAAAAGAAATTTGTAAATGGAATTGGGTTCGGACAAGTCCCCAGGGGAAGAAATGTGTTGGCTATGGCTACAATCAAAAAATGTTTTTATAAGAAGATCAACAATAAAGAAGTGAACAATAATGTGATTTGCTTATTGTGTTACTTCAAAGCATTGATGTTTGATCTATAAAAATGATAGTCGTATCATGTTCAAAATAGCTTTTTTTTGGAGTGCTGAGTTACAACATTTCTTATTGACGAGGGTGTTTTCCCAGTAGGGGGTTTATGGTGGCTGATCCCTCATACTTGTGCACCCTTCGTTCTTGTGTTTTCCTGCACTAATAAGTGATAGGTGTGGTATTAGCTGCCTAAGCCATTCTTACAATCATTTGTACAATTTAACGTTATTGTGAATAGGGGGACCTAAATATGTCTTGGCTGTAAAAATCCTTAAGATACCACTAGGCTGGTCGGGGTAGGAGGTTGATGTGAGGGTCGGGGTAGATTTCAGCCTTTCAAGGTACACAATGCATACTACCCGCTGCAGGAGTCAATCTGGGTCCGGAGTAAATTGCTACCTGCTGCTATCCAGCCTAGAAAATGGTTGGAGGAAGCCTGGCACAGACTTATCAGGGCAAAACCAAAGAAAATTATCAGGTGCAGAGTTTGAAGACTGGAAAACTGTGGCCTTAGAAACAAGTGGAACTGCTATGGTGAATTTTCATCTGGAGTTATTCTTCAGGGTAAAATCTTGCCAATTGCAATGACGGCCTTAGAATAGGAGATGTGGCCTAGCAGCTCAAGCTGCTGCCTTTGGAACCTGGGGGCACAGGTTTGAATCCTGGCATTCACACTAAACTCATGTGATTCTAGGTAAATCTCTTAAACTACCTGTGCCTAACAATGTGTAATATAATGTGTGTAAAATGTTTTTGTGTAATTCCAACTTAATGTACACGATCTTTGGCATTGTCTCCCAACCCCTCATGTAAGGTATAGTGTTCGTTGCTTAACAGTTTGGTTTGCCTGCCCATGGACAGTGAAATCTAATATAGGGTGAGTCTCAGGGTGGTAGCGCTACAGTGTACATAGAGTGCATACAATGATGAGGAAATATCCAGCCAAATTATTAAACAGCAGCCTATTATAATTAACAACAATGTGGAAACCAAAGGCTCCATTTTGATGTGGGCAGACTTCGGTCTGGTGTTATCTCCCGCCCCTGGGAATAGGGACTGGATTTTGGGCAATACCACAGGAGCATTGGTGTTTCCGCACCTATTCCCACGTTTTTGGACAATATTTCAACTGGATATTTTGGCTTCTTTTAAGTACTCAGAATATGGTTGTTATATTCTGTATTTATGTAGTTCTCATTTTCATATATTTATGTATGTTTATATTCCGGTACTTTCTACTTCCTCCTCTTCCCCTCCCTTGCTTGCTTATTGGTATCTCCCTATTGTTCCTGGGAGACTGCTTTAGTACGTTAGCTATCTGGCAGTTGCTGGATTTGTGGTGGAGAGAGGAGGCCGATGAATACAGTTGTTCCTGAGGAAACTACGTTTTGTCTTCATTTCATCACTGATGACAATCTGTGCAAGGAGGCAGAAGACCTCAGCTCCTCCCCTTTTCCACCTACCTTCGTCTTCTGCTTTGAACCTGACATAAGGTACTGTTTTCTCCTTCTTTGTGCCCTCGGGGGGTTTCTACTCTCTCCCGTCCGTCATCGGCAGACGTTCACTTCACCTCATTGTTTCCATAGGCTTTGGAAGGCTTTCCCTCACACCCCTTGGGTGGGGTTCCACCATTTCTGGATCTCATCAGATAGTGGGTGTGCCCCTAGTCTCCCTTGGGGTGTGGCCATCTTGCGGCGATCTCTTGTTGGACGGGGTTCCTCCATCGCCTCCGGCTCGATTCATTATGAGTAGGCGTACGTCAAGCCTCCCCTTGGGTGTGGCCATCTTGTAGAGGTCACTCCTTTAGTCTCAGTACTTTGCGCACACCTTCTCATTTAACGTGCGCCTGCTATCATTTCCAGTGTGTCAATTCACAGTGACACGCATACCTCATTTTCAGCTTCATCAGACCTTTACGTGCTTTGCCTGCATTCACTTCCAGCATGTCATTGCACAGTGACACGCACACCATATTGTTATCTTTTGGGGCATTAATTTTCACGGTGACATGCACACCTTATTGCTATTTTCACACCTATTGGTGTCATTTTACAATCACCTGTCAACACCTCGTTGCATCACACCATTTTGTGTTCTTTTATCATCGCCTGCCAACACCTCCAGCGTTCAACGTGCTCGTCTGCCATCATCTCCAGCATGTCATTTCACCGTGACATGCACACCTTGTGATCATCTTCTTCAGGCTTCTATGTGCTTCACCTGCCTTCACTTCCAACATGTCATTTCACAGTGACACACACACCAATTTGTTAGTTTGGGGGCATTAATTATTCACGGTGACAAGCACACCTTGTTGCTCTCTCTTCCAACGTATCATATCACGGTGACACACACACCACTTTTATCATCCTTCAAGTTTATTATTACTTCTCGATAGCCTACGTTCATAGGGTTGTCTATTAAGGTTGTTAGCAGTGCCAATTCTGACTTTACTCCTTGCCATTGCTTTGTTTTCTCTTAGAGAGTGATTTATTGTATGTTTTTCTCTGCTTTTTACCCTTTAATACGATGATGGCAGCTGCCAGTATGTCCCAACCTGCACCTTTCTTGAATGAAGTTGGTGAACCTAGTATCTCATGGAAGGAATGGGAAAACATATTTGAATCATATTTGATAGCGGTCGGAGGTGAGAAATTTAGTTCTACAAGAAAACAACATATACTTTTACACAGTTTGGGTCCTTATGCGAGGAAAATATTTGAGTCTTTACCAGAACCTGAGAATACATCTAACAACAGTGATACCGATGAGGAGGATGCTTACAAGGCTACTCTAATAAAGTTACAGATCCATTTTTTGTGATGATATTAATATTGGGCTTCAGCGACACAAATTCTTCAGCAGATCCCAAGGCAAACAAGAAAGTGTTTCTACCTATGTGGTGGTGCTCAGAGGTTTAAGCAAGTTTTGCGAATTTCATGATTTAAGTGATTCTCTCATAAGAGACCAACTGGTGCGTTGCACTAATAATAATAAAATACAAGAGAAGTTATTGCAAAAACAACCCAACCATTAAGAGGCCATTGAAATAGCTAAGTCCCTTGAGCACACAGCCATCTGCTTAAAAGAGATAAAATCTCCAAGTTTCAGAAATAGTAAATTTGGAATCTGAACTTGCGGTATGTAAAATAAAGAATGACAAATGGCCTTTCGAATCGGGCAATTCAGAAAGTTTTAAACTCAGATGCTTCCACTGTGGAAGTAAATATAATTTAGCCAAAAACCCTAAATGCCCAGCCAAAACTGTTATTTGTAGAAAATGTAAGAAAAGGGGTCATTTAGCAAGAGTATGCAAGCGTTTCTCCAAGAAAAGCTGGGAAAATGTTGTTCCAGATGAGAAAACACAGATTAAAAAAGTAATTTTGCAAGTCAAAGAAGATTGTGCAGACAATCAACAAAAGTATCCTATATGTGATGTTTATCTGGATGGCAAAATGGTTAACATGTTTGCTGAACTTATGTTCACCGTTTGCTCGAATTAACTATTCAGATTATAAATCTATTATAGGAGACAAGAGTATTTTGTGTGCAGCTGATATCTCACCCAGTGAATACAATAAGGACCCCATTCCTATGAAAGGTATGATCAAAACCCTCATATCTGTTAAAGACTGCATAACAGCAGGCAAGGTTTACATTGTGGAAGAAGGGTCAAACCTACTCGGCTGGCAACATCAAAGGGAATTGGGCATCAAACTTGACCCCAAAAATCCTGAACAAGTCTTAGCCATAAAACAGTCAGGCACTAGTGAACACATAATTAATGAATTCCCAGAAGTTTGTTCTGAAAAGTTAGGCATATTAAAAGACTTTCAACATAGAATCCATTTGAAATCCAATGCCAAACCGGTGGTACACAGGACCAGACCATTACCTCATCTTATGTAGGAGCCTTTAAGAAAAGAACTGGCGAGGCTAGAAGAATTAGGTATAATACAACCTATTAATTGCGCTGATTGGGTAGCACCCATTGTAAGTGCAAAAAAAAAACACAGTGAAGATATCCTGTTGTGTATTGACCTGTGTGATCTTAATAATAACATCTGGGTGGAGAGACATCCCTTACCTCGCATCCATGAGATGGTAAGTACGATGGGTGAAGCCACATGTTTTAGTGTTCAAGATTTCTCCATGGCTTATCACCAAGTCGACCTGCACCCAGACTCCTGATGGCTAACTGCTTTTACCACACCTATAGGTATGTTCTGCTGCATGCATTTTGGGCTTGCCGCTGCGGCAGCAGTCTTTCAAAAGACTATCCAGCAAGTTTAAATGGTGTACCAAAGACCCTATGCTCTCAAGATGATGCCTTGATTTACTGGGTGACTAACGAGGAACATGACAAGACTTTGAGGGAAGTACTTTCTAAGTTCAAGAATGCAGAATGAAGAAAGAGAAGTGCCAGTTAGGTGTAGGCACAGTAGAATATTTGGGACATTCCATTTCCAAAGATGGTTTTAAACCCACGTTTTGCTTACTGGAAGCTATAAAAGATGCCCCTGCAACAGAGAACAAGGAAGAACTCAAATCGTTCTTAGGTCTATCAGAATTTATGTCAAAGTATGTACCATACTTTGCTGATTTAACCTTTAGCCTCAGAGACCTAATAAAGAGCCACATGCACTATAGTGGTTAAATGAACATCAAGCCTCATTCATGAAAATAAAGGACGCTATTCTTTCAGCTCCCTACTTATGCAATTTTTAACATAATCGCAAAACCATACTAACTACTGATGCTAGTAACAAGGGCTTAGGAGCCACCCTTTCCCAAATAATTGATGGCAAAGAAAAAATTGCGGCCTTTGCCTCACGTACTCTCACAAAATCTGAAATGAACTACTCCATAGTTGAAAGGGAAGCCTAGCATGTTTTTGGGCCTTCAAACACTTCAAGTTTTTCTTATGGGGCATACAATTCTGCATACGTACAGATCATAAACCTCTCATATTCATTTTCAACCCCAAAAGCACATCTTGCAGTACCCCCCATATAGAGAGATGGGTTTTAGGTTTATAGAGCTTCTGTTTCAAGGTAGAATATGTTCCCGGCAACTTAAATTCTACAGCAGATTTCCTTTCCAGAGCTCCACTAAACAAGGAGGAGCAATTTGAGACTGTTGAATATCCTATTCTGCAAGTCGACTCTTCAACTATCACATCTCAAGATTGGATAGAGTGTATGAGCATGGACACCGCCATGAATCAACTTAAATTGTATACCTTACAGTGTTGGCCCAATTCCATTGGAAGTCCGTCATGAGCTTAACATTAATCAGGATCTCCCACTAAGAAATGACTAAAAATACCTCCTGAACCCTTACAGTGCAGAATTGTAGATCTTTCTGAAAATATTGACACCATTTAATACAGTAAGGACTACACTCATGACAAAAGGGCACACTCTTCATCTCTTTTTTGTTCTTATCAACCTCATCACACCACAGAATATACTTCAGTGTGCTTGATCCGACCATTGTGCCTTCAACTTCACTATCAATGTTCCTTTTGGTACAAGCACGTTTTTCTCAAGCTCTTTAGACGCTGGTCCATTTTTTCAGCGGACAAGGTTGTTCAGGCTGTGTCTTTCTGTCACTTTGATTTCCTCTCTTCCACTGTCCTCTGAGATTGAGCTTTACACTCAAGCTTTGAATGTTTAGCTATCCTCTACCTTGCATGCTTCTAGGCCTCATTCCCTCTTAAATCCACGTGGAGGTCACAAAGGCATCACCTTCTAATTGTGTCGGATTAGAGAAGTGAAGACTATGACCCGATTATGAGTTAGTTGGAATTTTCCAACCACTGAGTAATCCCCTGTCTGCCCAGGGATCAAATATCCAAGTTGGGTGGTATTTACTGCACCTAGTAATTACCAAGTATGGTAAATACCCCACCCTTCGATAAATTTCAACAGGTCCTACCTGCTGAAATTTAACAGGACAAAAGTGTATGACTATGCAGAGTTTGGTGTGATATGTACCAAAATTAGTATGTAATTCCACATAAAACTCAAAATAGGTGCTACTTATCACACCAAATAAATAACGTACCCCACAGAATTGTCATTTATATAATGCAATAGATGGCACCTATGCCTCCAAACAACTCAGAATCAGTGCATTATAGTATAAATGGCAGTCACAGTATGCCACCGATAAAATTGTGAACCTTTAAGCTCTTCACAGCTACATACAGAAGTTTTATTCGTGAAGTCCACAAAGAATCAAAATAAATTTAAAAATTGATCAACATTCTTTCCTCTCCTGATATCTGCAGACTTCTTCCTGCACCTTTTACCATTGCATTACCTCTATGATAACCTTTCTGATAACCTTTCTGATTTTATTCAAATTCAAACCTGGGGTATTAGTAGTTCAATTAATTCAATTTCCTATACTAATGTTAGTCCTTTCTCCTCATCTTCACATGGCCACTTTTCCTCCACCACCATCCAATAGCTGTCAGGTTTCTCATCTACCAAGCCAAACAATGTCCCCCCAAACATTTCCACCTCGGACACAAGATCGCTGCTAGATCTTTGCCCTGCAATATTTTGGAAGTGTCTTGCACCTCAACTCCCCCTAGGTCACATATTTGAGTGATCTCTTTTATTCAAGGAATCCTACCCACTTCTTGGAAAAGGTATACATTACTCCCCTTTTAAAAATAAATAAAAAAAGCTACAGCTGTACCCTCAATTCTGCCTAACTTACCCCCAATTTGTATTCCCTCTGCTCTTTCTAAGGTTATTACATCATTTGCTAACAAGCAGCTTTCCATACCTTTTGAAGCGTCAGGTATTCTTGACTCTAATACCTCAGGGCTCACAGCATAGTTTGGCACCAAAACAGCACTGGTTTCAGCCCTCAGTCACATAGTAATGCAACTTGATGCAAGACATTAGGCAACCTTCATATCACTTAATCTTTCCCCCACTTTTGATCCTGTACAGCTCTGAATTCAACACTCTCCCCTGCAGAGTCCCATAGGGCTCCACATTTAGCTTTTCTCACTTTAATCTTTCTAGGTCTCTCCTCTTTCTGTCTTGATGAGCTCTTTTGGCATTTATTTCTTGCATATGAAGATGATATTCATGATGAATGGCAACAATTGATGCAGGGTCAGTTCAAACTCTGTCTGTTCGGAATTTCTGATTAGCTGTGTTTGAATCCACTTCCATTCAACTAATCCAAGACTGAAATGATTACTTTTGGGCACCATCCCTTTTGGAACTCTGACTGGTGGCTTATAGAACTAGTTACTCACTTCAGCATCGTTACAGGCTAAACAGATTAGCACTACTTTCTTTTACACCAATGTTACATTTGATCCTCATGTAGCAAAGTGTATTTGTTTCTGCTTCTTCTACCTTTGATCTCTCTAAAGAGTCTTACCCTATCCTTCTATTGTACACCACAAACAGTTGTTTAAGATACAGCAATCTCCAGATTAGATTACTGAAATTCGTATTCATCATTCTTCCAAAATACCTTTTGCAACATTTGCAGATCATTCATAAAGCAGCTGCATGACTCATACTCAACTTAAGAAAATTTCATTTATATCTCTCCTCATCTTCACTCCTTCCATTGGGTTTATGTTGAATAACAGCTGCTGGTTTAATTTGCCTTCAAGGTCTCTTTCTTTTATACTCAACCTTTAGAACACTTACATCGGTGGCTTTTAACCCCCCGATCATTCCTAGGATCCGACACATCACAAAAGGTGGCCCTTTTTTCATTACCTTGCTTCAAAATACTACAATGCTCTTCCATCCACTCTCCATACCATGCATTCTTACAACTCCTTTAAAAAGTTATTGATAACTCCTGTTTTTCACAGCAACTGAAGCATTTGGTTTTCACCTAAAATGAGGTGTAGCACCAGGACATCCAGGAGTGGGCAACAGTGTACTTTATTCGTTATGATCAGCACACTTCTGGATGGCAGGTTGTTATATGAAAAGGACAATATGTCAATGTAAAGCAGTCAGATTTGATTAATAATGGGTGTCTGAAGGTTCAATGGCAGTAGAAATTGGTCAGTGGAGCAAAGATCAGGCAATATATGTGGACAGAGCTTGTGATTGAAGATGTCTGGAGTCTTTGGATCTGGAGCGTCAGGTGCCGAGTGAGGTTAACAGACCAAGGAAGGGTGATACGTGATTGAGTTCTAGTATTTCTGGTAATACTACATTGTGGCTAAGACACACACATACCATCAATTCAGTCAAGTACCTCCTCATGATTTTCTCCAGCAAAATGTATGTTTTATTACAAAGTACATAAGCAGTATCTTCCACTGAGCATCCAAGACAAAATATTTTTCTTTCTTCTTGTTTGTGTTGTTGGAATGAAGTTCAAGTAAAAAATGTTGGTTTGATTGAGGAAGACCATGGAATTCTTCTCTGGCTTACAGTGCTGTTGCTTTCTGTAACCTTGCAGTTCACCAAATTATTACTTTGACCTTGGAGCTTTGTGACAATGGCAAACTGTACAACTTGATGCAGCTGCGAACGTTGCCCCTTCATAAAACTCTACTTGTGGGTACATTTATTAGAAGAACAATTTGAGGGAGTCTGTGTAGTTTGTAAATTTGTGGTGAACCTTCAACAAATCCCACCTCGAAAACTTCCCAAACTGTAACAATGTCTGGCCTTTTTAGGGAACAGAAAAAGGGAGTGCTCGGTACAAACTACATAAAAGACTATCTATACATGGCTGTAAATGGTGAATACTTAAGTTGTGGAAGGAATTCTAAATCTGCTGTTAGAATTACCTTTGCATTGTGATTGATCAGCTGAGATAATTTTATCAGTGCATCATGCTACAAATGAGCATTCTCCAATAGAGAATTTTGCAGTTTCGTCATTACATTACTACAAGACTTCAAATCAGGCCCTTGGGGCTTGGGCTGGCCTACCTGTGGTACAGCGGCATGAACTTGGTGCACCAAAAAAAAGCTTTTCTCCTGAGTCGGTCCCAGCTAAAATAAAATAAGCCATCTATGGAAAAAACCATTTGCCAACTGGTGATGGACTCCATGACTCTGGCACTCCTGACGCTAGCTCTCATGAATCTGGTCAGAATCTGGCTCTAATGAGCTGTCCACCTGACTCCAAGATCCATGTCTCCTCTCCTTGACTCTGGCACCTATACCCATGGCAAGACTTCACCACTCCTGACTAATACCCACAAAACATTTGCTATCTTGACTCTGCCACTGAACACCCACCTTCTATGACTCTCCCCTTTCTAGCTGCAATTTTCTGGGTTCCGAAACAGCATGTGGGTGCTAGAAATGCACCCCAAAACAGGAGTTGCATTGTCGTTATCCCATGAAAAGTGCAACGCTGGCAAACATCTTACAGTATGCCATGGATACCTGTGTGCAGTGTAAGCACAGATTGTCACAGTGACATGATAGTGTGTCGCCAGCAGACACCACTGTCTACAGTGGCAGGCCGATAGCCATAGATTGGGCAGCCAGTTCACAACCCTCTTCAGTGCTCCCTCATCATTACCTACGCCAGGGCTGGAGCCTTTCTAAACTCTGAATGAGGTGGCGGGACACAGAGGTGGTCGGAGAGGACTGTCCTGTTACTCCTACTGTAAATCAGTCCTGTTGTCTGCTTGGTCAGCAGTACTGACATTTGAAGGAAGCGTGCTTCTTTTTTAGATAAAAAATCTCTAAGGTGTTTATGTGCGTGTTACATATTTGACTGTGTTTGCTCGCACTTGTGTCAGTACTAGAGCTTTTGCATGCATGTTTTCATGTTTAAGTCTGTGGTTCTTTGTTTGTTAATGAACGGTCTAAATTATAGGTTCATTTCTATATCCGGTTGTAACAGAGTTCTGACATTACGAAGAACACAGCCTCACCTGTGATGTCACAGCAAATGTGGGTAGCTAGATACAACCTAATATCAAGTCCAGTACTAATCCGACATTTATTTTGAATGGTTTTACAGAAACGTTTCAATTGTAGCAATCTTTACAGATTATAGTCATATTATTTTAGCCATCAAAACACTAAGTTAGCATACACAATAAAATACATTGCAGTGGTCCAACATCTTATCTTCATAGTTCCTTTAGCAATTACATGACCATTGATGCATGCTCCCTTTGTTGTACTTGGCCTTGTGGGATGTAAAGGCAAACTTAAGTCGAGAAAATTGCTATTAAAAACGAAGGTAATTTTTATCACTGCAAATGAAGTCAAACTACACTCATTTGTTGTTATGCTACAAAGTAAATATTTAGCTTGAGGAAGGAAATAGGCGCCTGGAGCCAAATTAAACATACATGTTTTAACATGCAATCTTGACCTTAAATATAAAAATTGCTGTGCGGTTCTGATCATAACTTTAGGTATGCAGTTCTGAATTTGGATTTTGGCATGATATTATTAGTACAGGTTTTAACATGACATTTTAAGCATCGAAATTGGCTTGCCGTTCTGAATATGGACTTTGACATAAAGTTAAAATATCGACTTGGCATGAAGTTCAGACTTCACCTAAAAGTGTTACAGAAGTATACTGGCGAGATCTTCTGGGCATGGATTGTGGCATGGTGTTCTGTGCATGGGAGGAGTATCTGCTTTGACATCGAATTCTTAAAATGGATTTAGGCATCAAGTTCGGAAGCCAATGTTGACATCTGTTTCTAAACCTAGATGGTGCTATTGACTTCTGAAGATGGCCTTTCATATGAAGCTCGGAAGAAGGATTTCATTACAGGGGTAAAGCAAAGTGCTAACAGTAGCTGCCATCTTCATTGCTTTAAATTGACATACATCCACTCCAGTACTCTATTTAATAATCATCACTGTGTCCATGACTTTAAGAAACAAGCATTGCAGTTGCAGGGATGTAACACAGGCCCCCGCAGCCCCTGAGGTGCGGGGGGGGGGCCCTCAGCACAGCACTCTGGCCAGAGAGCTCCTGATTGAACCCAGAGGGAGCCCCTCCATGTGCTTTGCAGGTAGCCCCCGCCTTTTTTGTTACGCCAGTGTGCAGGTGATCATTAACATCATAAATCACAAATTTAAAAATTGAATTAAAAAAAGCAGTGCGAAAAAATGTGTACTAACCGCATCAATTTTCATGTTGAAAGAAAGTGATCTATCATTGTATTTATTTATTTATTTATTTTGGAGTTTTGTAGAGATAATATGCTGAAGGTATAGCCTTGAAGAAATAGGCTACAGCCTTATTATGACTTTGGTGGTCTTGAAGCAGGGCCGCCACACCGCCGCCCCATGACTGCCAAAGTCATGATAAACCACTGTCCAGATGACATCTTCTTTGACAGTCCCACTGCGATGCCTATGAAAAAGGCATGTCAATGGGAGCGTCAAAGGCACTTCCTGCAGGACAGGGACTGCAGGGGGGCACACCATGTGCCCCCCTGCATGCATCCCATGGTGCATAGAGACAGCAGGGGTCCCTGTAGAGCTCCCTTTGCTTCTCACTGCCACAGTTTTCATGGCGGTCTTGCTGGCATGATAACTGTGGCAGTGAGTGAACTCTTAAAATGCCTGGTGGTGCTGCAGCGGCCCCCACCACCATATTAGGGGCCACAGACCACTGCAAGATCGCAAGGGATTGTGGATCCCTGGCAAAAGCAGCAGTCCCCTGCCAGTCAATCAATCAATCATGTTATTTTTAAAGCGCACAACATACCCGTGAGGGTTTCAAGGTGCTGGGGGGGGGGGGGGCTGCTGCTGCTGCTGCTACTGGTCGAAGAGCCAGGTCTTGAGTTGTGTCTCCTGAAGGTCAGCAGGTCTTCGGTTTGTCGTAGGTAGAGGGGGAGGGCCTTCCAGGTCCTGGCGGCGCGGTGGGAGAAGGATCTGCCTCCGGAAGTTGTTCTACGGATGCATGGGACCGTGGCCAGGGCGTGGTCAGCAGAGCGGAGTTTCCTATTGGGTACGTAGAAGGAGAGTCGATTGTTGAGATAGGCTGTTCCGGTCTTGTGGAGTGCCTTGTGTGCGTGGATCAGGAGCTTGAAGGAGATTCTCCTGTCGACGGGGAGCCAGTGCAGGTTCCTCTGGTGGGGGTGATGTGGTCGCGGTGCGGTACATCGAGGATCAGGCGTGCAGAGGCGTTCTGGATTCACTGCAGTCTGTTGATGAGCTTGGACGAGGCTCTGGCGTAGAGGGCGTTTCCGTAGTCGAGTCTGCTGCTGACTAGGGCCTGGGTGACTGTTTTCCTCGTGTTTCTCGGGATCCATCAGTAGATCTTGCGGAGCATGCGGAGGGTGTTGAAGCAGGTGGAGGAGACTACGTTGACTTGTTTGGTCATGGTAAGTTTTGAGTCTAGGATGATTCCCAGGTTACATGCGTGGTCGGTGGGGGCCGGGGGGGTATCCAGTGCTGCGGGCCACCATGAGTCGTCCCATGCTGAGGGGTTGGACCCGAGGATGAGGATCTCCGTCTTGTCAGAGTTCAGCTTGAGTCGGCTTTTCTTCATCCAGTCGGCAATTGCCTTGATTTCCTGGTGGAGGTTGGATTTGGCAGTGAGAGGGTCCTTGGTGAGGGAGAGGATCAGCTGTGTGTCGTCGGTGTAGTAGATTATGTTGAGGTCGTGCTGTCGGGCGATGCGTACGAGTGGTGCCATGTAGACGTTGAACAGCGTCGGGCTGAGGGAAGATCCTTGAGGGACGCCGCAGATGATCTCAAAGGCCTCGGACCAGAACGGGGGGAGGCGGACTCTCTAAGTACCGCTGGAGAGGAAGGAGGTGGTCCAGTCCAGGGCCTTCTCCCAGATCCCTGCGTCTTGGAGTCGCGTGTGTAGTGTGCGATTGCAGACGGTGTCGAAGGCGGCGGCCAGTCTGACCACTCTACTTGTAATAGGGCATTCGGACCACCAGTGCGGCAGTAGCCACTCCTCCCCCATGGGTTTGGGGTCCATAGGACCACCAAACTCAAAATGAGTCTCTTTGTGTGATATAACCCAAAATATTTTGAGGATATAGCCCATATATCTAACCCGACATCCCTCCACTATACTATGCCTATGGTTGGATAGAATCAAACCAGTGAATTCTCCTCTGCATATAATTTTAAGGTATTGCATAATCATACAATTTTAGGATTGATCCCTTGACGTTTTACATGAATCATTCCATGCTAAAAATATCTTGTAAATAGAAAAATTACACATAGGAAAAAATTGCAGTTTTTAAGTTACTTAATTTTTATGATAGAATTAATGCATGTCATCAATTTCTAATACTTTACATTGTTAATTTCTTTTAGGAAAAAATATTAATTAGGTATGAGTTTTCAGTTTGGTGACTTTCTAACTATAGGGCACATGTAGTAAGAATTGATTTGGTAAAAGTGCTTGCAAACTGAGCACCCTATTACGATGGCCATGATGGCAATTTATAGCGTGCAAACCTACTCCAAGGACTGTCCCAGCGCGAATCAGCTTGATCAAAAGTTGACCAGAGACATGAGGCCTGCACAAGAAGCCACATTTTAAGTTTCTTCCTAAATACTTCAGCATTGCTCATCGGCCGCAGCTCCAGATGAAGCTGATTCCAGGCTACTGAACACAGATACAAAAGAGACCTTCTTCCCGCGCTTGAACACTGAACCCTGGGGATCTCTGGGAACAATTTGCTGCCAGATCTCAACTGTCTCGCAGGATTATAAAAACCAAATCTGGCTCTGAGGTAGGAGGCCCCCGATCGATACAGGGAAGCATGGACTAACACAAGAGAATTGAATTTGACTCTTTTCCTGAAGGGGGGCCAATGAGGTGTCCATAAGTAAGGTGAGATCTAGCTCTCAAAGGGTCATTTAGCAGGAGATGGACCATCGCATTTTGGATCACTTGGAGTCTACCCATCAGGTACGTCGGTAGACCGAAGTGTAATTCATTACCGTAATCGAGTCTGGATGTTATTAGTGCTTGAATGACCAATTTCTTTGCTAAGAAGGATAAAAGAGACAGGAATGTCTTTAGGGACCTCATACTCCCAAAACAGGTGCCTTCTGGAGGCCTAAAGAACAGCCCGTAATTAAATCTAATACCCAGATTTTTAACGAAGTCTTTTTTCGGGGTCCTAGGGGGAGATGCATCATCTGGCAAAAAGGTTCACAAGAAATCTGGTGGAATCTTACCAAAGAAGATAATTTCTGTTTTCTCTTCATCGCATTTAAGTTGAACAGTTGCTAACCAGTGAAAAACAGCTGTAAGGCAGACTTTAACCTATGTGTGCCAGAGGGGTAGGCTATAGATTAAAAAAGGAAGGGCACAGGCCAGAGCCCCGAGGAACTCCCATCAGTACATCACATTGGCTGGCAGAGATTGGAGGAAATCAAACATGTTGACTCCTCTTAGCTATAAATGAGATTAGCCAGTCAAGTCCTGCCCTGTTACTCAATTGGCCTGAAGACAATCCAGCAGCATCAAATGGGGAACAGTGTCAAATGCTACAGATAGGTCAAGCATGATCAATGCAGCAACTCCCTGGCATCCAGAGTTCCTCTAATATATTCTGGCGTCCCCAACAATGCCGTCTCAGTACTATAACGGGGTCTAAAGCCTGACTGGCTTGGGGTAGCCACATTGTTTACTTCCAAAAAACTGACCGAATCAATTCCTATTTTGCAAACAGACTAGTCGATTTGCAATATCACTGTGAAAGAATGAGTGTATTAAACTTACCAGACTCCAGGATGACAGCTGCTGCAGGGACTTGAGCTGCAGAAAAAAGAAAAAAACTGTTAAAACTGAAAAAGAACAAAAAGGACAGTAAATGTTAGAAAGGAAAGAAAGACTTCTGTTTGTTCTGCAGGACTTCCAAGAAGAGGAGGAGGCATTGGGACAAGCAGGAGGGGATTCAGAAAGAGGAGAGGCAGAAACTATTGAAGAGAAAGCGCTTTGGCCCAGAGAAGAGGAGATGGCAGCGGTTCTTGTGCCAGGACCAGCAAAATGACACTGACAACGTGCATACTGACCGAATCAGCTGAGCAAGTCAGGAGAGTATAGACCATGCCACGGCATAAACAAATAACCTCTCTTATATAATAATTTGATTGGGAAAACAGAATAAAAAAGGAAGTGCAACCTTCATATATACTGAGTTTTTGCAAGTGTTTTAATGAGCAAGCAGTGATCCCATAGTCCACTGCAGTCTACTCTTTTTAAAGTATTTTTTAGGAGCTGATTCGGTTAGTATGCATGTTACAAACAAGTCATATGATGACAAACCAGGTAGTGCAGGTCAGCTCCAGAGGTGCTTCTTTCACCACATGCATTTGTCAGGTATAGTTGTAACTGGTCATTACAGAACATAAGTTATACATAAAGTTGTCCGCAAAACTCTATGGGAGTGCAAATCAAAAGTAATGGTGCTGCACAGCTCAACTAGGATTTGGCCTGTGCTGGCCAGCAAGACAAAGAAAATGCAGATTTGGAGCGGAGTCATTAATGAATGGGCAGTGCATTGAGTTATACCAAACCATTTTACCAACTAGGGTGCTAATTTAAAAGTCCCTAGCCGTGCTGGTGTTTCACTTACACATGTAAAAAAGTGAGGCCTCGGAGGCACAAGGGGCTTGCAAATTAGCCCCTTTGCGTGCTTAGCTTACAAAATGCACACTTAACCTATGGTGCACAAGTGTGGGCATTTTTGACATAATTGGTATTGTACTGAAAGGCACTGATCTCAGCACAAAGACATGCAATGACAGAGTTTTGAACATTTGTGCATTAGAATGTAGCACACATACAATACTGAATTACACATAGTGATGTGCTGATGGTCCTCCTTGGCATACCTACCCTGGGTAGTCAAGCATTAATGAGGCCAGCCATGTCTTACACAGCTTAGATAACCTGTGAATGGGAACAGCAATTCCAATGTAGTAGATCCTTGATGTCCACTATGGCTACACTGTGCTCTGCACTGGCTTGCCTGACTCCATACCTCTGAATGCATAGCAAGTTCTGTATGCTGGCTTTGTATGGCCTCATTGAGGTGATTTTGAAACCAGAGCCACTGGAACTGTCCTTACATATGTGACTCCCGTAATGCATGCCTTTTTTAAAAGATACCCAATGTTAGTCACAGGGGAGCCCACTCACATGGGACAGTATCCAAGGATATGCCACCTTGAATCTTACATATCTCAACATATCCCATATATTTGGTGTTCAATTGTCCAATAACTTAAATGGGGTTGCACAGGACATGTCTGAACAATATCTGGTACTCTTCAGCACTAACAGTTACAGAACTCACTTAAGGTAAGGATCATGGATGCATTGATGTGTGATGTATGTTGTGTACTCATTTCCTGGTGTAAAAATTAAGAGGGCATGGGTTTTGCAATGCCTTGCTGAGTATGGCATGTGAGTTATGTAGGTGCAGAGACTCATCAAAGTCAGCCATCATAGTGAAATATAGTAGTTATGATGTGTAGGAGAGAAGAATCTGCACTTATGTTGCCCCCACTTTTTTTCTGATGTATACACTGGTTTCTGGCTATAGTCTGGCTGGGTCCCTGCTAATCAGGGCCCCAGTCTCTATGTTCTCTCTAAACGACTTGGTGTGCATATTAGATGCACTAGTGATTGGATACTGTGATACCTTATTAGCCCATAGTATATGGTACCTTAGGTACCTAGGGCATAGGTACTTCACAGGCCTACCAGGGGCTGCAGCATGTATTATGCCACCCCTGGGAAGCATTCCCAATCTGACACCACAGGCCTGCTACTGCAGCCTGTGTGAGGTAGTGTTTGCACTCCTCACAGAGATATAGGTTTCTATATCTCACCATACACTCACATATAAACCTATCAGCCACCCCTATGGCAGGCCCTATCAATCCTGAGGGCAGGGTACGTGGTTTACAATGTGTGGGTGGGCCTCTGCGTGAGCAGGGCCCCTCTGCAGCTACCAGAGTCTATTCTCTATGGCTGTTTGTGGATGTGGTTAAACCATATACTCTTAAGTGCATTAAAATGCTAACTTTGGAATGACTGCATCAAAACATGTCGGCGTTGGTGTCAATCAACTTGGAATTATACCCCCACATCAGTCCATGATGTGGGAGTATGATCCCACCCTTCTAGAGGGGACGACATGTACCCAGTGTACTAAAACGACAGAAATCTGAAAGAGCCCTGGCATCACAAAATGGATGCCACCAGCACAGACACTGGGCTGCCCTCCTGCTGCTGATTGAAACTCGCAGTGGAGGAGGCCCAACAAAAGGCATCCTGTCACAGGGAGGTGTCACCACCTTCCAGACAGGATTTAGTGTATTGGAGCTGGATGGGTGCACTCCTAGAGTGCTTTGAAGTCCTGCACTGGTGGAGCAATAGGCTCCTCTGTGCATATGCCAGCTCAAACCGGTTCAGGGGCTACCTGTCCCTGCTCTGGCACAAAACTGCACAAAGGGAAGTGGGTGTGACCACCCCCTACCCTGACCCTCCCAAAGGACTGGTTATAGAGCTAGTCCCTCCCCTATCTTCACTATAAGATAGCAAACCTTGCCGTTGCAAATCAGATAACCCTGGACGACGCTCTACAAAGAAGAATCCAGGCCCTTCGACGTTCCACTACCTTTGGAAGACAGAAGAATCTCCCTTGGAGTCAAGGAGTGACTCCCCTGCTTGGCAGGCATCAAAAACCTTAATCAATGGTTGCAAACTTTCCCGCTTCTGCCAGAGTTCGAAGTCCCTGCTGCCCCGGAAGTGGATTTCCTGACTTCTCGATGGGCATTGTGAGTCTCCAGCAGAGCTGTGGCGAGTGGACCCCACGAGTGACGAGGAACAGCAATACCCGGGACCGTGCACTATTGTCGAGTGCAACCCCTCCACAACGTTCAATGAACTTGTGCATTAGACCATTTGTGGCCCAAGCCCCCAGCAGGTTTTGCAGCGAAAATCAGCAGCCTACCCTGTCCCGAGTGACCGTGGGCTCCTGTGAAGCTTTTCCTGAAGAGGTATCTTCGCAATCCCTTGCCCGTTGGCTTCCAGGTCCCCCGAAGACTTTCTTAACAACTCAAAGGGCTCCCCTGGTTGCTCCAGGCCTGTCCTCACTTACCCTCGCTGGGTGAGTCCCTCAGACCTTGCTGGTCTGCACCATTGACTTTCTTCAGTCTACACAAGACTTGCGGCTGCCAAGGCTTGTTGGCTTCAATCTGGTTGCCGACACAACCATCAGCTGCAGACATTTTGGGACACTCCGAATCCAGCTACTGGTCATCGTCGATCCCTCCTGGACCTCGTGAGCGAAGAGTCAAAACACCATCGATGACCTGAAATCACCCAACATCCTTGGTCAGCCATCTTCCTGGCCACCGGTCACTGGCATGTGACTTTGAACACTGTCCCTTCAATTTTCAGGTCTCCAGCATCTTGAATCCACCCTTGGATTCCACCGGACACTTCTTTCGTCGACGCAAGCAGCAAGTCTTCTTTGGTCTCCATAGAAAACAGCAATGCGACCCGACACCAAAAGACACCTATGCACCCGGCTTCCCTGGGTGAGGTAACTCATGCAGTCCAGTACCCTAGTGTGGCCCTCGAATTACTTACCTTGTAAGTGGCTTGCTTGTAGACTTCCTCGAAGTACCCTATAACTTTAAAAATCAAACCGCGACTTGCTCCATTGTAATCAATAGGGAACCCGCGGCTGTGTTCACACACTGCACGCGTCTCCCGTGGGCCTGTTACTTACCTGCTAACACTGCAGTAGTGAAGCCCCAACGATTCCCCAGGCCCTAGGCCTTTTTTTGTATATGGTCTGGTACGCCCCTAGAGCTCCAGCCATATTTGTGCTTAATTTATTGTGAAACATTGACATTTGAATGTGTATATGGCTTCTAATCTCATAAAGAGATTAGTAGAGTGTGTCTAGTAATAAATATATATATATTTGATATATATACCTGTGTGGTGTCCTTTCATTTGGTAATTCAAGAGATTATAAGGTAAAACAAGCTGCTTTACATTCCCGAGACTTAGCCTGAAGGCTGCTCTCCACAGCTACCACTAGGATAGCTTTCTTTAAAAGGTTGTCTTAAACCTATCTACCATAAGAGTCGAATTGGACTGGTGCAAGGTGGCCACTATAACTAGTGACCAGCATATGCCAGGCCAACTTCTCACATGATGTCTAAGAACTGGTTACACAAATTGACCAGCAGGTGCATGTTTCGGCTTATCATATGTGTGTACACTTCAATCTGCCTTATTGTTGTGTATCATTCAGGCATGGCAGCTCTGTCGTTAGATTCATTACAACCTGAGGGGTTACATAGCCAATAGCTATACATATGTTCTGTGTTTCTGTTGCATACAATACATGTGCTCTAAGTTAACCGATTTATTTTACGTTATGTCTTGTGAGTGGACCTGCCACATACACAGTTGGTGAGGTGGAGGACCCCAATATTACCAGTGAGTGCCTTCATCAATGTTGATTGTGTAGTGCAAGGATTGAGTGTGATTTCAGATGCTGTGTGAATTGCCAGATTCAAAGTGCATCCCTATCACAGGGAAACATTTGCTTTATGAATACTGGTGCAAGGGTGCCTGCATTGGTGCTGGGCAGCCTAGTGTGTGCCAGATCAGAGTAAAGCACAGGTATGCGCCCTATTATTGTTGAGACAATGCTTCCCTTCAATTTCCTAATGGCTCTTCTCGGTGCAGAAAGATAGCTTACAGTGCTGCATCATGTCTTGTAAATATGTCCAATGCTTTTCCTTTGTATTCTGGGGCTTGTAGTTCTAGTGACTGATGTTGTACTTCAACTGCAAGTGCCAGTATGCTGAGAAAGGTGAACATGGAAAGGTGCTGCACTTCGCAAATGGAAGGGATAAAGGAGACAGAGCTGACTGAGTTGTGAAATCAGTAACTGGGCAGTGAGCCTTCCATTTATGTTATGTTTAACCATAGATGAGCCAGCATACTTTCCTTTGTGCCGCAAAAAGTATTGTGGAGCGCTGGGACAAAGCTGCTTGCACTGCACGACATGACCTAGTTACCCACATTGCCCACTGTTGCAACTTACCCTGTTGTGGGTCATCATAGTCAGCAATGTCCTGTCCTGCAACTCCTGCCACAGACTCCTCTGAGATGACAGCTGACACCCGGTACTCCCAGGGATCCAGCTGCTCCTGGGGCGCTGGACTTCCACCATCTGTCTGGATGGCTGCCTTGAGATTGTTTGCCAGTTTCTCCTTTGTCCTGCGCATGCAACTACGCCAGTGCTTTTTGCAGTCACTCACTGTTTTGTTGTACCTTCTGCAACGCTGTTGACCTTGTCCACAATGTTCTGCCATGTGGCCTTTTTCCTCCCCAATGACATTTTGGAGTTGACGAAGAGCTGTTGTTGGTGCTTTGTCACCTCAGTAATCAGGATCTCATTCTCTACCTCATTAAACTTGCACATGCTCATCTTCTTCCCCTGGGACTCTTTGAGAACATCCTTGCTGGTACTGGGGTTTTTGTCCTGGGCTCTGCTGTCTCCTCCATGGCTGCTTTCAAGTAAGTGTGACATTTATTTTTTGTGTATCAGTGGGTTTTTTAAATGTCTTTTTTATGCTAGGCACACAAAAGTGATGCTAGGATGGCTAGCGTCTATTTTCTTGACGCTATTCAGCCCAAAGTCACTTTTGCAGCGTTAGAGTCAGATTTCTTATGCCACTGTGTGCCATATTGTAAATACGATGAATCCATGGTATAGGATTTTGTCATACCGCGGCTATAATTTTTAAGCGCATCGCTGTGGAAATGCAGCGATGGGCCAGTTCCTGTACATATAGCCCCATGTATTCAACTCTTTGCACAATGTATTTTCAACACAGAGCTTATAAGGCGGGAAATTCCAATGATCTGCAGCAAGAAATGAGAGAGCCAACCGATGCACATCTTCTCTTCTTGATGGTAGGAACAGATAAAAGATTTATTGAGGCAGAGCACAAACATCAGGAGGAACCATAACAAATGGAAGGCTGCTGAAGGTAAAAGAACCTTTTCTTGAGCGAGGTGACAAATGTGCATTGCATTAACAATCGAGGATTTGGCTACAGGGTTCCAGTGAAATGAGGTCCAGTAGGATGAAACAGGAAGCTTAGAGCCAACTGGGTGGTATATTTTGAAAGTTTTGGATGCAATAAATGGGATAATCTGGAAGACCTCGTTATAACTAGATGCTGCTGGCAGTGCAGTTTTGAACGGCTGCTTTAACCTCCATTTGAAGGACACAGAATATTCTATGAGGTATGTAAATTTTACCCAACATTCTGTAGGACCATGCAGCCCCTTTTCGGTAATTTACCCTTCAGAACTTTACCCACAAGTATTTTTTTTTAAATGACATAAATATTATTTAAAAAATTAAAAGGGGGTTAAGGGCTGGGTCTTTACCCATAGTCTTTATCCCACAAGACGTTACCCCGCAGATCAGAATCAATCAGCTAAGTATTATACATGCCCCTTTTTGGTACTTTATCCTACGGCACTTTACGATGCAGGTAAATATTTTTTAATTAAATAAATAATATGGCATTTGGGAAGAAAATTGTGTTTAGGGATGCAAAAGGTGCATAAGAATAATAGAGAGAGTACAGGGGTGGGAAGTGGTAAAGTGGAGAAAGGGATTCTGAAGGTACACAGGAGGGTAGCGTTAAAGGGAGGTTCGTTGATTTAAAAAAGGGTGGTTTGGAAGTTTAACCCCCCAAAAAAAGAGGGGAGGATTGAAGGTAACTTCTAAAACAACCAAAATGCACACACACTCCACAATTTGTTTTTCAAGCAATTTTACTCGCTGGCAATGCATTTCAAACTTGCGTCTTCATCATGTCCTGAATGACAAAGAATAGATATGGAAAACATATAGCATATGCATATATGCACATCAGACAAAAGTCATCATACATTTGGGTAGAAAACAGACTCCTGTATACATGTGCATTTCATATTAAAAATTTATGAGGCAAATAATGTCATTCCGACTTTGTTGATTTTAAATTAAGAAATATTATGCTACTACCATTTAAAGTGGTATTGTCAATGTTTAACTACTGCAATGTCATGTGACCTAATCTTGATTTGATTTATAATTTATATAGCGCTCTCCTTTCCCCTGGGGCATCTTGGAGCTGCTGCTTTCATGAGAGAAAAAAATCAATACAAGAGAATGCGGCTCTAATGACTGAAGAGCCAAGTCTCCAGAGATTTTCAGAAACACAGGAGGTCTGGGCAGTTTTTTAATTTATGAGGAGGGAGTTCCAAAGTTTTGCTGTCCCCAAAACGAAACTCCTGCCTTCCCATGATACTCACTCGGCCTTAGGCAGTACAGAGAGGCAGATTTACAAGCGCATTGCGCCTCATTTACGCCGCCGTTGCGTCACTTTTGTGACGCAGCGGCGGTGCAAATCCTGCGCCATGGTGTGGGGTACTTACAACGTGACGCATCTGGGAGATGCGTCACGTTGTAAAGCCCTGCGCCACATGTAGGAGTTCCTGCGCGGGGGGGCGTTCCGGCGCAGGAACGCCTCCTAAAAGTGGCTGAGTGAAATCTACAAGATTTCACTCAGTCACTTTTAGGCCCATGCTGCGTCAAAACCCTGCGCCTGCCTGGAGCAGGCATAAGCATTGCTGGAGCTGCATCGTGCTTGCGACGCAACTCCAGCAATGTGCCACTTTTACGGCACAGATGCGTCAGGCATCTGTGCCGTTTTTGCCCCATGGTGCACCGCCTTGTAAATGCGGCGCATCCATGGTGTCGGAGCTGTGGCGCACAATAATTGGCGCATCCCTGCTGATATGCAGGGATGCGCCAGTTATTGTAAATATGCCCCTAAGTGCTTGCCATCCGAGGATCTAAGTTTCCTGGTTGGAGCGTACCTGACAATTTTCTCCTGAAGATGGCCAGGACCAATGTTGTGCAGTGCCTTAAAAGCTATGCAAAGAGCTTTAAATGCTATTCTCCTTCCCACTGGAAGTCAATGTAGCTTAATCAAGGCTTGTAGCACCAACTGATATTTTGGGATGCCTGACAGAAGCTGAGATGAGGAATTCTATAGCATTTGAAGTTTATGGAGAGATTTTTCTGGATGTCCATCAATAGAGCATTCCCATAATCCAATTTGGCTTAGACTAGAGTAGTGATCACCCTTTTTTGCAGGTCAGGGGGGATGAAGGGATAGATTTTCCTAATTATTCTTAGGGTAAAAAATACAGATGAGGCTAAAGCATTGACCTGATTTTCATAGTTAAGTTTACCATCAAAAACAATCCGCAGGTTCTTCACTTTCTGCACTTGTGAGGGAAGTACCCCATATCCTGAGGCAACCAGTATAGCAACCACAAAGACGTGTCTTTGCCTGGAAAGAGAACCTCTGTTTTCCCAGAGTTGAGCTTTAAGCAATTTAGCCTCATCCAACAGCCTGTCTGAGACATTATTGTACAAATTTCATTGTAAAGCAGTGTCTTCAGGATTACTGGACATATATACCATTATTTAGGTATCATCGGTGTATGACACCACCAAAAATCCAAATGGTTTAATAAGTCTTCCCAGTGGGGTGACATAAAAATTGAAAAGAGTAGGGCTCAACAAGGAACCCTGAGGCACCTCCCCATGGCAGGAAAAACTGTTCCGAAATAAATTCTCCCATAGCAACATGATGCATTTGGTCCGTTAGGAAAGATGTTATCGCTTAAGTGCAAGACTGCTTATTCTGAAGTCAGCAAGACAGTGAATCAAGATAGTATGATTGACCATATCAAAGGCCATCAAAAGGTACAATAATATCAGTGCGACCCGGCTGCTTCCATCTAAAATGGATCACAGCTCCTCTGATGCGGCTATCAACGTGGTCTCTGTAGTATGTGCCTTTCTAAATCTATACTACTGAAGCTTAGTCAATTTATTACAAAGCCAAAAATAACTCGACATAAAGACACCTCAACACTAGGGTGTCGAAATACAGAGTAATTAGCAAGAATCCAAATTTGCTGATCCAGTTTAGCCGGTACAGCATAACCAATCCAATTAATTCAAGAAGTAGTATAAGGAAAATCAGGAAGCATGAGCCCAAGTTTCCCTGCATCGAGGGTTGGTGAGTGAAAAGCATTAATTCTGTCCTTACTCTAACACTAAGGTGCCATCCCTAACTAAGCATTTTCAGAAGAAAGAATAATAGGTGTCAGCATGTGGAGACTTCCTAAGAAGTCTCTCCACTATCAATGGTTTAAGTAGAATAAAGCTACCAACGACAGAGCTTATTCTAATATGCTCTCTCTCTGAAGGCAAGAAAGAAGTTACACACAACCTCTAATTCCAACATTCAGTTATCCACAGGTAGCACTCCCATGGTGCACTTCAGATCACGCCGTCCACCCTGGGTACAGTTCTGAAGGTATTTTTCCACGATGTTGATGGTGTACCGTCCTTGTTACAATTTGTCCTTGGTTCCCAGGCCTTCTCCTGTGTGAAGCACAACAACCTTCCATCATCAACTCAAGCCACACGATTGTAACTTTTTCTCTCCTGGACTAACTAATAAAACATAGACATTATTCTATTTAACAAGATCACTTCTTTCACCTGCAACACAAAACATGAGAAAGAACAAATTTCATAGTACACATGAAAATCAAACTGTTAATTCTAAAGTGAGAGTTTCAGGACTTGCATTTCAAACCTACGAAATTCAACTAACATAGGAAAACACCATATAAGCTTTGTGAACTCACATAACATTAATGCAATTCTAATTAATGTATTTACCTACACATAAAATGACATGATTAATATGTGAATCTAGTACACGAATAGTTGTCAATTGCACAACACAAGTTCTTCGTGTTAATGGCTTCTGCTAGTTACATTCATTTTCTACATTGATTCTCCGAGTTACTTTTCAATGACCTAAAAAGCGTCATGTTTCCATGTTAATACATTTCAAAATTATAACACTTCACGTTAATACAACAAATGATTGTATGCGGGTGCGCTCTACGTGTGATTATAATGCACCCCTACAAATGAAATATCTCCACTCTATCACTTGTTTGTTGACTCTCCACAATGATACTTTCTATTGTTTCTACTTAACCTCTTCAGTGCCCCGCCCTTTCCACGCCCTGTGCCGGGCGTTTCATTAGCGGGCGGGGTTCATGACAAGATAGTCTCGTCATGGGCACAGCGCAACCGCGCTCCATGACGAGACTATCTCGTCATGGGCACTGAAGGGGTTAAAATATTACTAGCGTAGAATTTCTTAATTAATAATCAACAAAGACAGACTGACATTTTTTTATTTATTTTTTATTTCACTTTGATATTTTCCTTACTTTAACAATGGCAACATATACCATAGCTACACCGGTTCTGCAAAAGTTATTCATATATTATGATTATGTACAATCAATTCTCCATTTAGCATTCATCTAGGCAACATCATCTGGTTCTGAGACGGCTTTTTCCCTTAGATACTCTGACAATGGGTCCCAAATGTCCTGAGGCCTTTAGGTCTCTGGAGGTTCTTTAGCATAGAGTACCATATTCTCCCTTCAGTATACCAAGTCTTTGAGCTAATGTTTGTGCTTAGGAGCTGACTTTTACCCCCAGTGCATACCAACTCGTCTTTTAGCCAGTAATAGCGCTACTGCCGTAAATTTACATATGCTCCCCTTCAATTACGAAAGCAAACCCAAGAGGCAAACATGTGGGCTATATTGTATTTTTTCTGCTGTCAGGTCTCTCAAACCTTGAACTACAGATATCCAGAAATCTTTTATCTGAGTACATTCCCATGCTAAATGCATAAAATCTCCACTTTCCCTCCCACATCGCTGACGTATCATTTTCCTTGATGCCATACCTGTGCAGCCTAGCTGGTGTGTAGTATATTTGCTGCATATATTTAAAATGAATAATGAACAAATTACAGTTAGCAGTTCGTGACTCTATCTGAACCTAGCAGTATTCCCATTTCTCCTGTGAAACTTGAGGTACCAGCCTTTCGTTTCATTCCTGCGCATAAGGGATCGGTTTGGAGTGCGCTTTTTCTCCTCCACGTTCATCTTGTATATTTTGATTACTAATTTACATATTGTGGGGATTTCAAGAAGCACCTGTAGCGTATTGAGTGTTGGTGGTTCCTCTGGGAATGTAGAGTACAATTACTGCATAGCCACCTAGAGCTTGTCATAAATGAATGTGAATAGTGGTGTTTTGTTCTATAAGTATCATAAATTGTCAGCAGTTAGGAATGATTCCTCTGGAAATACATCATTTATCCTCTCTATACCTGCCTGTTTAAAAATGCCCCCTGCTAATGTGTAACTGACAAGGCCCGTCGATGTCCTATAGGAAGTGTTGGCGCATATAGTGGAAGTTTGTCAGCTCTCACCCGTAGGGCGTGCCGGGCCGAAATGGTGCAATGTATAGTATTAAATTCTGTGCGCAGTATCCCCCTTTTATGGTGTAGTACCACTTTCTGCAGCAGTATAGGGTGAGCATCTCCATCTTCCACCACTAAGTATGGTGTATACATGTGTGGGTTACACCAACAGTACGCAAACTGTGCATGTGCGCATAGACCACACAGATCTGGTACACCAAATCCTCCCTCTTTATAAGGCATAGTAATTATGTCCTACTTCACCCGGGGCTGTTTTCCTGACCATATGAGCTTCATCAAAGCTTTATCAAAGCGTATATTGGCAAAAAGGGAGCTCGGCAGTACAATAATTATATTTATGAACAGGTAGAGAAAACACGGGAGAACTATCATTTTTATGAGAGCTATCCTGTCCGCAAGTGATAGTGGCATTCTTATCCATCTATCGATTTGATTCTCCAATTTAGTGAGTGTCCTTTCGTAGATTTCCAGAATCACAAGTTCTGGGTCTCTTGAATCCACACTCCCAAATACTTCACTGGGTGTGTTGACCATTCAAGGGCAGATTTAAGCGCATATTGTTAGGTGCATTTTATAAGAGTAACAATCGTCGATTTGTTCCAATTTATACTAAGCCCTAAATGCTGCTCAAAGCTAATGTATTCGCCGAGAATTGATATGAGCTATTTCTCTGGGTCTCTGACATAGAAAATCAAGTAATCTGCCTAAAGGGAAATGCTAATTGGTTTCTGTCTGAAGCGCAGCGCTGATGCACCATGCCTCTGCCATATAACACATGCCATTGGTTCTAGCATCAATTAGAACAAAAGCGGGGCCAATGGTCAACCCTGTCTAGTGCCCCTTATGTATAGATAGTGCGCCTGACATGTGCCCATCTATGTGCATGCATAAAGAGGCAAGGACACATCCACTCGGCCCTGATGAAGACCCAGACCCGATCGGGCTCTTAGAGTGGGCCAAAGCATGTTGGCACAAATATAGGAGGTTTTACTGTATGATTATATTCAATAAGAAACCTCAAAATACGTTTTTATCTATACCCCAGCGACCCGACAAATGAAGGAAACATTTGGGTATACCTGAAGGTATTTTTAGTAGCACAATGTCACCTGGATCCCTGCTTATCCAGGTAGATTTAATTTAGGAATTCCCAATCCTCCTTTGGTTGAGCCCGCCCTGGTGGTATCATCCTACCAAGGTGTAGATAGGTGCTGATGTTGAAGCATGACACGATAAGTGAGTGAAGCATCTACTCCAATATATTTGGGTTTCTGAGAGGTTAACATAGGGACCCCTTTGACAAATAGTCGAGGAGTCGTTATCCCACAGGACTCTTTGAATATTCCAGTTGCCTTTTGTGTGTGATTAAACAAAACAGATTAATAAGGTACCATACCAGTATTGTGAGTGGATATCCTATTCATCATCAATGAATGTCTTCTCTAAATCAAGTGAAGTCACTACTCTTCATCTGAGTACAGCATAATAATGTCCTTATTTTATATATATTGGAAGAAGCTCTCTTTAGGTATGTTTGTGTATAATAAGTGTCAGTCTGAGTAACTTACTAAGGTGTGGTGAGGTTTGGATAAATTAGATTCCTAAGGAGTAGTGCAATGTTGCATTTTAATATTTCTAGGAGGAAATGTAGGGATGTATTTTGGTCTTTCTAAGCTGCACTAATCTAAAGCATTTTTGTGCAATGTTTAACGTTGCGTAATGTTGCGAAGGCAAGCGTGTGGTGTCTTTTTTGAGATTTGTGCTGAAGGGACACCATGCAGTACAAATTCCTACTTACAAAACAACCGTCCATGCGTAAATTGCATATATCTATGCAATTTTGTAGAAATTAAACATAAAATGCACCAAAGAAAATAATTTGACCTTCCCTTAGCCATTTGTCTACTTTAAATAGGCGCTAGGATTCTGTACAATGTCAGAGTGCATGAAGTATGTAAGTGGATCTGGTTTTGCATAGAACCCTAGCGGTGTGCACACTCCTCTCACCCTGCCACAATTCCACTGCACACATTAACAGCGTTTTAGCACTACGTGAAGCAAAGACGTTTTGCGGTGCACTCACATCTACTGTTTGTAACAAAACTCAGCATATTCAAATTGATTGATACTGCTGCTTGTGCATCACATGAGCACTAGCTTGAAAGACTAGTCAACCGAGACAAGACCTACCATGAGTAGAGATTTTAATTATGATGACAAATTGGACATCTGTGTGTCAGGACCTGCCAAGCTGAGGCAAACGACATTCCAGTCAAGGACTGTACAAAATGGCGGTCGACCTACAGAGAGGAGCATTGAAACCTGCCAGTATCATTAGCAGCAGCTCCGAAATTAGTCTGGAGTTGTGGTCTGCTAATCACATGCTTTGTTTATTTGTTTCAGCTAGAGACATATTCGAGCTGCAAGCCTTAGATAAAAGTGCACTTTATTCCGTGTCAATAAGTAGAGGAAAAAAAGAAAGACAAAACTTGTTCAAATATACTATTATCTCTTTTAAGCAATTTCTCCACATGTTTACTTGAAGTGTGTTTGTATTGCTGCGGCTCTGCTTGCGAAGAATGTTGCTGATAAAGCAGTCTTAATAAATATTATTTTTTGTTGTTACTCATGTTTATACAAGCACGCAAGAGGATCTCTGGATCCGAATAGACAGATGGACAATTTACAGGGAGGTCCTTTTATTTGGGTTGTTCTATGCAATTAATTTGTGAACAAAAGCATACAAATGTTTGGAAGATAGACAGCATCATATTTTGTTTACCAAATATTGGACCTACATGTATTTCATCATTACAAAAGGTAGGTGTGGAAGGATTGTTTTGTCTGCATTTTCAGCAAAAACTTTTCAATGGCAAACTATGTTTTTGAGGAGAATTCCTTGCCTAGTCTAATATAGTGGAGGTGTGGGTGCAGGCTTATTTCGCTATGGGACCATTACGATGCACGGATTTTGCAAAAAGAATTCCTCTGCACTCAATAATTACACCAGTATCCTTTTATCCCTTATGACCGTTCCACTGAAGGTCTCCCCGCTCCCTGAGATCAGCACTCCCCATAAAGTTCCTTCAAACATGCATGCTTTGGATGTTGTGCTTATTGTGCCAAAGTGTACCAAAAATACATCATTTGCCTTGGTCACAATATGATTCCCATTCCCAAAACTGATCAGGAAAATTGCAGAGCTTTAAGAGGAACAGCCAATATTTAATAAACACTGAGGCCTACCGGCACTTTTGCGCCGTCGGAACGTCACTTTTTGGCGTTCCGGTGGCACAATATGCCACTGGCATAATTATAAGGCCATGTAAAGCTACTTTACGTGGCTTTTCATAGCCTCATAAAATATGTGCCCCTTTCACACAGAAAACTGTGTGAAAGGGGCATTCCATGGGTTTTGCTGGGGGCATTCCCAGCAAACTTCCATGCTTTTTTGACACTGCCCCAGATTTACGAGAAATCGTATGTCTGAGGCAGCGCCAAAAACTTACGACTCTCCGGGTGAGGCGTAAGGGAGGAACAATTAGGAGAAATATGTTTATTTCTCCTCTTTTTTCCGTTTTCTATGTGTGCTGCGTTTTGCAGCACACATAGAAAGAGGAGAAAAGCCTCTTTTGATTGTTATTGTGCAGGAAGGTGTCCCTTCCTGCACAAAAATAATCATCCCTGCAATGCAGGCACCCTTGCACCATGGCGCAAGGGTGCCTGCGCTGGCGCACAGCAGCCTATTGTGTGCCAGCGCAGGGGAAAAGGACAGGAATGTGCCACATCTAATATATAAGGCGCATTCCTGCCCTTTTCGTTTTGATAGGGCAGCGCAGCAGCAAGGCCTGCTGCGCGGCCCTAAGCCAAAACACCCATAAATGAGGCCCTATGTGCTTGATTACAAATTATACGAAACAAAATTAACACATTCTATTAAGTTATAATTTAATTCCACATAATTACGAGATGATGGGTTTTGGTATGGGAGAACTAAAACCAATTATTCCAGCCAGTAATTCCAGAAAAATAAATACTGCAGTAGCCAAGCTTCATTTTGTGTTTTTTTTCTAACTAGGAAGCATACAGTGCTTTCCTCTGGAAGAAGAAAACTAGCCTTCCTTGTCCTACTCCAACACCCCTCATCCCCCGTTGCACCCACTGCTCAGAACAAGTGGTATATGTATGCAGTAAAACTACATGTATGGTGGATTCCATGAGGTTTTACTACCAGAAAAAACATTCACACACACAAATTCCCCTTTCCAAGGGGTTTTACTCATAATTGCATGGTACTGGGGTGATTTTACAGGGCAGTAGCAGTAAAATCACATTTGATTTTTACCACAGCCTCAGTAACATGCAACAACGAATCAGGACCTAACCAGATGTGTATAGGCCACTAATTGTGGTTAAAGTGCCAAAGAAATACAAAACAATAAGTGTGAGATTCAAAAAGTATCATCTTCATTTAAATTTAAATATTATGCACTTAAAATTAACTTGGTCCAATTTATCTTTTGTAAAGTACACACGATTTGCAAAATCTCTGCCTTCATACATTTGTTTCCTTATGAAGGGGTTTATTAAAATTTGGAAATACATTTTGCAAGGGCACAACAAGCAAATCTCCCCATTCAAACAAGATTGTAGTCATTTCTCTGTTAGTCTGCCCCCTGAAGTAGGCAAATAGCAAACTTGTCCGTAATCACAATGTTTCTGGAGGTAGTTTCCCACCTTTGAAAAGCTTTAATTTGTATCAATTAAGGGCCTGAATAAGTATATTTCCAGTTGCAGTGGGGAGGCAAAACTACATATTTAATAAGGGGAAAATATGTTCCCTTATAGTAAAAATGGTGCATGTGCTAAACGTGGAAGGGCATATATTTATTAAGTCTAGGCAGTCGGCGCTATCAGGAGGCGTTGGCCTCATGAAGTTGGCTAAAATTTCCTGAACGCCATATTATGGCGGCATAGCAAACAGCGACTGGCCAGTCCTCCCTGGACCATTTCCTGATCAAAGATGTCAAAT
This sequence comes from Triturus cristatus, assembly GCF_964204655.1. Taxonomy (NCBI): domain Eukaryota; kingdom Metazoa; phylum Chordata; class Amphibia; order Caudata; family Salamandridae; genus Triturus; species Triturus cristatus. The sequence goes on from NC_140590.1 coordinate 439,748,503, forward strand.
GGAGGGGTACTGGGAGCAGGTAATCTTTGAAAAAAGCTTTAGCACCTCCTTGTCCTACTTCCTGCATGCAGTGCTTATGGTTTTGATGCCTCTCCTCTCCAACAGACAGAAAAGATTATTTACAGGCACCAAAAAAGAGAAAAAACAATGCCCCATGGAGTTGCTCAAACAAACTGGATTTATTATATCAATCACATGTAATGATCATCATCATACAAAATGAGTAGAAGTTCTTTCCACTGCTGAAAGAATATGATCCTCAAAAGAAGTAGAAAAATGTCCACTTAATTGCAAAGGATAGTATGAATGAAAAGAGTGATTGGATTTCCAAATAGCAGCAGCACGCACATCCCTCAAGGAGGCTCCCCTAAAGACTGCCCAAGGGGTAGATACTCCCTAGTTGAGCAACTTTGTAACTGCGCGTAAGAGGCAGAACCTAAAACCTGATAAGCTCTCATGATTGCACACCTAATCCACCGAGAAATAGAAGGTCAAGAACCTTTATTAGGAAGACAAAACGTAACAAACAGCCAATCTGATAACCAAATGGAGGCAGTACATTCCAGATAGTCTTACAAGTCCCTGCAAAGATAAAGAGATTGCACAGTCACCTCTTCAGCTGAAGAAGGAATAGGAAAGAAAACGGGGAGACTCAGGACTACATCAAGGAAGACCAGGACTCAGAGTAATGAAGATTACCTGTAAGTAACTAAGGCATTCTCTTGCGATCATCAGTAAAAAATGCTAGGTAGCGTGGCAGAAAGCCATGCAGCAGGTGGAGGGTCAATATTTGTTGCAGACAAGCAGAATGAGGTACATTGCAGGAGGAAGAGTCAGCGGGCTGGACTCATATCTGGGATAGGACAGTTGAGATACTTTTACTCTATAAAGTATTTACTCCTTCTTTTACTTATTGGTCAAATTCTGTGACAAATGGTTGCCATACCAGTGCATAACATCTCGAAAGCAGACCCATCATTAGGCATTTCAAGCAGAACCAGGCACAGAAAATGATTTCTATTTGAACAAACTTTAACTGATATTTATAAAACTTTCAATAGTGCAACTTGCTGATGATTCTCATTAAACACCCCTAAAATATCCTAACAATTTGCCGCCTTGTAGTTAGGACACATGGTTCTCTTTTAAGATAATGCATGTGACATACTGTGCCAACATTGATGTTGGAGGATAAATATTTCACTCAACACCCATCTGTAAATTCCAGGACTTTTGGAGGCCCTCAATGCAAATTATTCACATTGAGTTTTTTCAGCCTGCTTATGCCAGAAATAATGTAAGTAGGTGTGGATTGTTTATGGCTTGGTAGCGTCAGCTAGATGTGGACTATTGATACACTAAACCTGCTTGCACTAACTCCATATCAGTGAAGGAAAGGCTGGAGACTCACAGGGTTGTCAGCTTTGTTTGGTGTGAGGCTTCAACTGTGTGGGGAACTCAATACATGGTTGTGCATCAATGACAAACTCTATTTAACAGGAGTTCTTTCACTCCTATGTTGTTTGGAGACAGTGGTGGTCATCTTGAATTTACGAGTATAACGTCCCTTGTTTCATTATGTCTTGACTAGATGATCATGATACAATTTTGCTGCAGACCAGTCCTTGCATTGGGGATTCTGGATTTCCCTTCAGAAATAATATTTGCTTCCTTTGTAGCTTGTTGGTGGGCATTTTGAAATTACTGAGAAGTAGTCTGAAAATCAAGTTGATTTGAGAAAATTAACTCTGAACAGTTTTTTAGCATTTAATTCTGAACTTAAAAAGGCTGTAAACATTGTTGCATTTAACTTGAGTTCTACCGTGTAATGCACCAGGAAGAATTCAAAATGTTACACATGATACGGACATACAATTATGCCTAACGCTTGAAGAGGACTTAGCCAGGAACATGTAAAATTGCTAAGATAGAAAATGCAGACCATACCTATCCAGTGTCACAAAAAGTCAAAAAGGGACTAAGCTCATCTTCAAGAGAATATTAATGCTAGTTAATTACTTTTTTAGTGTCACAAATAGTCGTTAGTGCTAAGCTCATCTTCAACAGAGAGTATAAAGTTATGAAGCTTGATGTAATTACCATACTGATAAGGCGAATTGTTGATGATCATATACCTAGTATACACATCCTTGTATGCTTTAGGTTCAGGACTAATATGTTTAATATCATAACACACACAGTTTGCTTCTCATATATACAGCTCAGTTATATCCTATGTCTATTGCACTGGTAAGAATCCTTCCTGAATTTTGACTACAGAGTATCGTGGGACATTAATATAGCAGACAGAATATTGAGGGCAAAATATCAAAAGATAAGTAAGCATCGATTTTTTATACATAACTTCACATCTGTGTAACTTGAAAATATATATAGAAGTGAAGTTAAGAATTGTGATTCTCCTATTACTATGACCAGAGAATCTGGATTTCATTAAAGACACGGAGGCTAACATTATGCATTTTTCCTTTACTGCTACTTCAAGCAGCCATTTTAAAGTTACATCACAAAGTAAAGCTCTAGAATGTAAATATGTTAAGATGGCAACAGGAACACACAGATCTGCCTCTTTTAAATGCAATGAGAAAAAAAGGTAAAGTTCTTCTAAAGGTAACGAAATCCAAGAGACAGAATCGCGATAGCAAAGGCTGTTCCTTAAGGTAATTGAGCTGTATGTTGATGAGGAGTAAATCAAGTTGAATTATCTGAAAAAGGACAAAATATTAGGAATTGAACTTAATGCCCTAAGTAAAGGGGGAAGAGAACTGGTGATAAAGATAGTGCATAATAAAGGCAAAATACAATGAAAAACTGAGCTAAGTTCTTAACAAAACATTAACATAATATACAACTCTAAGAAATACAAATGCAATAAATTGAAAAGATGTTAAAATCCACTCCCGGGAGGGAGGGTTGGGATAATGTTAGCCTCTGTGTCTTTAATGAAATCCAGATTCTCTGGTCATGGTAAAAGGAGAATTGCAATTTCATTATATGACCGGAGGCTACCATTATGCATGTTGGTAGTCTAGTAAAACTACGTCAGACATGTGTTCGACAGGTTTGTAGTAATGTTTTGCAAAGGTATAGGAACTGGACTGGTCTGCTGCCTTAAGAATGTCATCTAACTTACCTCCTTTCCAAAAGGACTGGCTAGCCATAGCGCCTCTTAGAGAATGTGCCTGAAATCTTTGAAGATCAATGCCTGCCAATTGCACAGCCAGTTTAACCCATCTAGCTATGGAAGAAGAAGAGACAGGTTTAAAGGGTTTAACAAAGGAAATAAGAAGTTGGTTTACACTAGTGGTGCGAAGTTGGTTCATCCTTGAATCATACTCCTTCATACAATCCACCACACACAATTTTTTACAAGCATCGAACCTTGGGTAAAAATCATATCAGGCATTGTTTTAGTTTTCTTGATAATTTAAAATCTGACGCCCAAAGCGTCATAAGACCTGTTTGATATCTCCAGTGCTTTAACATGCGAAACCCTACAGCAGGATATTAGACATAAGAGAGAAGCTAGCTTAATAGAGAGTCTTTTATTATCTAGCAAGTTATTATTAGGCCAGTTAGAAAAAAGGTCAAGAAATATTTTAACGTCCCATAGGGTATCGTATTTAGGTTTAGGACGTCTTTTAAGCCTGATGCTTTTCATAATTCTGCATATTATTGAATTCTTGCCGATAGTTCTACCATTTAAAAGGGAATGACCTACAGAAATGGCTGATCTATAACAGTTAATTGACCTATAGGAAAGACCTCTTTCAAATTGTTCAACAAGAAAATTAGCTACATGTACAATAGGTGCCTCCACGGAATCCAGGTTAATTTCCAAGCACCAATGAAACCATCTTTTCCAGATGCCGTTGTATCTATAGTGTGAACCAGGGGCCCATGATTCTTGGAGGAGAGAAGAAGCCTGCGCCGAAAGGCCAGAGATTTAATTTGCTCGCCTGACACTTTCCAGGTAAGAAGGTTCAAAGTCCCATTCTGAAGAAGGGGATGTTCCAAACCGTCTATGTCTCTTAGAAGGCCTTGTGAAGCTGGCAGTAGAAAGGATATTTCGTAAGCTAATTCCAAGGTCGTTTGAAACCAGGCTTGGGACGGCCAAAAGGATATTTTTAGCACTAATGAAGATTGTTCCATCCTCAACTTCTGAAGGACACGCCGGATCATTGCAAAGGGGGGAAAAGCATATCCCCGAATTCCTTTCCAAGGTTGAAGAAAGGCGTTCACTACCAGAGCACCGGGGTCTGTCATCCAGCTGAAGTCTCTGGGAAGTTCGAACGTGAGTCTGCTGGCAAAGAAGTCCACTTCTAAGGGACCCCAAAGATGGTCTAGACTCTTGAACACGTTTGTGTTTAGTTTCCAGTCGGTGTGATCTACGAGGAACCTTGAATTCCAATCCGCGCAAACATTGTTTTGACCCGAAAGGTATTCTGCTCTTAACGAAATGTTGTGCTCCAAGCAGAACATCCATAGATTTTGGGCCATGTTGGAGAGGTCTGGTGACCTGGTGCCCCCTAGACGATTTATGTAGGCAACGGCTGACATATTGTCTATTTTGAGAATGACTGACCTCCCCTGAAGTGATTGTTTGAAACTCATTAGGGCATGAAGCCCGGCGGTTAACTCCAGAAAGTATATGTGGTGCAAACTCTCCGAATAGGACCATTAGCCTCCCGTGTTCTGATTCTGAAAGCAAGCACCCCAGCCATGAAGTCTGGCATCTGATTCCAGCACACATTCCTGGGAAATCCCAAATATGGCTTTGCCATTCCATGCATCCAGATTTTCTAACCACCAAGTCAGCTGTGCCTTGGCTTCTGTGTCAAGGGGAATTTTGTCTCCGTACCAAAGGCTAGATCGGAGGGCTCTGTCTTTCAACCTTGAAGGGCCCGATAGTGTAAAGTACCCGGGAAAATAGCTTGGATTGATGATGATAAGAGCCCCAGAAGTCTTGCTAGTTCCCTTAGGGTTACAAGATCGAGTTTCAGAACATGGTGTATTTCTTTCTGAATCTTTGAAATATTTTTTGGGGGAAGTAACAGCATGAACTTCACGGTATCTACAGTGAAGCCCAGAAACTCAAGAGACCTCGAGGAAGTCATGATGGATTTTTCTCTGTTTATAATAAAGCCTGTACTCTCTATAAATTCTACGGTAGTATTCAAGTCTTTCAGAATTTGAAAGTGGTATTGAGACATGATGAGGATGTCGTCTAAATGGATTATAAGGCAGACACCCCCTTCTCTCAGAACTGTGGTAATGGCCTTCATAACTTTGGTGAAGCTCCAAGGGACAGATGATAAACTGAAGAAGAGAGCTTGGCACTGATAAAGGCGGTTGTTCCACGCAAAGTGTAAGAAGGACTGTGATTCTTCCGCCATTGGAATTGTAAAGTAGGTGTCCTTTAAGTCTAGTTTCAATAACCAGTCTTTTTTTAAAAGCATGTCCCTGAAGAGATGGATACCTTCCATCTTGAAATCATTGAAGGTGAGATGTTTTTTCAGTTCCCTTAGGTTTATTACTGGTCTCCACCCTTTGTCCTTTTTTTACCAGGAAAATATTTCTCAGGAAATTCTTGCGTTCCCAAGGGACTTCTACAATTGCTCCCTTCATCAACATAGAATTTACTTCCTCTGTCACAATAGACTGTTACTCTAGAGTCAGATTTAAGACTTTGGGTGTTATGACTTGATTGGGTTTTTCCGTGAAATCTATTTTGAAACCCTGAATGGTTTCTAGTACCCAAGGATTGTGTGTAATTTGTTTCCAGATGAGTATGAAATGTTTTATGCATCCCCCTACTTTCCCTGTTGAAGAGGAAGGATGAGGAGAAAAGGTACTTACTGGAGGTGTTGGAGGAGTTAACACCTCTGGCTCTGAAGCCTTTTGAGTGTGAGGATCGTCCTCATTGAGGTTCGAAGAAAGGGTTGGCCTGGTATGGGCGACCAAATCCGCTTTGCCTGAAAAAGGGTCTTTGGTAAGGGCGGCCGTCAGAGCGACCCCTTCTGGCGGCCCTAGCAAAAACACTTGGATTAAAGAATCTGCGCATGTTAGCTTGCACTTTATCCAAAGCCGGGAAGGTTACCACATATGTACCCAAACCTTTAATCATGTCCTCCCCAAAGAGAAGTCCATTGGGGTTGGTTGATGGCTTTTTCTCTGCCATGTCACAGAGCTTGGCGTCAATTTTTGATAAGACGACTTTCCTTCTCTCGGTATTGATATTAGCATTTGCATTACCAAGGAGAATTAGAGTTCTCTGGCTCTATCCTCTTAATAAGTCAATGTCTGGTGGAGAACCATTAATGTTGCTCTCCTCAATAAGGTTCATTATTCGGCATAGGGGCCCAAGCATGTCGAGTATGCGATCTTGACAATTTTTGAGGGAGCGCTCCATGCCTTTCCTAGGGTCCCTGCCCATTTTGAATAAAAACTTGATAAGTTCGGGGTCCAAATTTGGGGTGAGGCAAAATTTATCTTGTGCCATGGGTCTTGGGCATTCTGCTTTAAGAACATTTCTTGTTTCTTTCTCAAGAGGGTTGCTTACCCACCTCTTGATAAACTTGGCCACGTATTTTTGGGGCCACCATTGGGAACTCCTAGGGTGTTGAATATTATCGGGGGAGAACATTTCCCCACCTAAGGGGTCAAAAATAATCTCTTTTGAGGAGGAGGGAAGTTCCTCTTCTGAGAGATCAAAGCCGTTATCGTTATCGATTTGATCAAAAATATATTCATCCAAGGATTCATTTGCAACTTGCTCATCATCAGATAGGAGGGGATCAATTAGAGAACTTGGATGGCGTGAGCCACTTAGGGCATCCGAATAAGTTGTGCCGTTATGGACACATGATTTTTTTGGGGTGCGTAGGCCTCCCTTAGTATTTGAGGCGCTTAGTCCTCCTTCAGATTGTGGGGAGCAAAGACCTCCCACTAGGTTCAAGGTGCTTGGTCCTCCCAGTGTGCTCTCTTGTTCCAAGTTGTTGCTTTTCCTTAGTCTTTTACCACCACATTTATTAAGGTCATCAATGTGACCTCCATGGAAAGCAGAGAGGTTATTGGGCTCCGAAATCAACCTCTGACCATCAACAATTTTACTTATAGTCTCCCTCATGCAAGATTGCATCTCCTTATGGATGATTTTCTTAATGAGCTCCTCATTACTATTAGGAACAGGGGCCTGGGTCTGAGAAGCGTCAGACATAATTCAATAGGGGAAAAAAGTACTAAAGGTAAAATCAAGGCCCTAAGCAAAAATGAGTGTAATAAACTAAAGAAATATTCCTTTTTTTTTTAAAATCAAGAGATTTCACCCTTTTTTTTTTTATCAAAAGGTAAAGTTTTTTTATATTAAAGGAGGAAATGGAGCCAGAGAGGAGGTAATCTGATTGATGTGTCAAATCAAGCGTAAAGCCAGAGAGGAGGTATTCCGATCGTCGTGTCAAAAACAACCATCAGAGAGCTGAACAGCTGTTGGGAGAGGAGCGTTGCTAAGCAACATCAAGCACACATAGGGCAAACATGATGCATGTAGGGGGTTGCCAAGGGTCTCTCTTCTAATGCTGTGGTTAGGAACATGAGAGCCCTTGGTAAAAAGGAGGGGACGAGGTCTCTCTGTTTAAAATTTTTATGGAAACAAAGGGAGGGTCTCGGAAAATGACGGGGGCTCGACGCGAGATGCGAGAGAGGGTCGCATCGAGCCAAACCTTAAATCCCGAAGCGAGTTGAAGGGGAGAAGCCGCCGTAGCCTGCATCAAACCAGATCTTCAATCTGAAGCGAGTTGAAGGGGAGAAGACGCTGTAGCCTGCAATGATTAAAAGTGTTGGGAGGCCCGAGCCGCACACATTAGAGAAGGGGCATGCTCAAAAAGGGAAAAAACATTGCAGGTGAAACATCGAGGGAGCGCAAAGGAAGCACGTAGGCACGTGACAAGAAATGAAAGCCGGTGGCATAGGAAAAAGAGGGGATTAAGCTAAGGCAAAGCATTTTGCAAGAAAGCATTATAACAGAGAAGGTATTTCACAATGTTATAAAAGAAACCCAGTAAAGGCAAGTGTAAGTGCGAGGTATGCGAGAGATATGGGATAGAAATAAAAGCTATCATGAAAAAAGCAGTAAATAACAATAGAAGGTAGAGAGTAAAGTAGAAGACAACTTATCTGCTTGAAACTGCATTTAAAAGAGGCATATCTGTGTGTTCCTATTGCCATTTTAACATATGTACATTCTAGAGCTTTACTTTGTGATGTAACTTTAAAATGGCTGCTTGAAGTTACATTAAAAGAATAATGCATAATGGTAGCCTCCGGTCTTATAATGAAATCGTAAATCTATACTTCCCTATATTCACTTACCTTTCGATGTTTTGTCCCTCAATAGTTTGTCCACAATGTTAATGTGCTAAATAATATTTTTTAACTCAATATTCAGGAGCGTAATTGGTTACACCTAGATGAAGAACTCTTATGACAGTGTACTAAGATGTCTTTCATTGTCGTTAGAAACATTCTGTGCCCTGCAGAAGTGATGAATCAGAGTGGTGGTGTCTAGTGTCGGTTTTTTCTCTCTCATCTCAATCCTTTCTCCTCATTTATTCTTCTGGCCCATATATTGCTGTATATGGCCATTATTGGAGGTGGTGATAGACAGAGGAGTGCATCACTCCCGTTGGATCCAGATTACAAAGCTCGTGCTTTCTGACACCTTGATGTCACTTATTGTATCAAAATATAATAGATATTGGTGCCAAATGGAGTACATAGCATTTATCATAATCCTTTACGTCTCCTTACGTTCCAAGATTTTCATTCTGTAGCCTGTCATTAATTCATATTAGGCAGCATTCAATGTTTTCAATCTTCCTAAAATTGTCCCTCAAAACATTGTAAATGACATTTAAACATTGATCATAAATATCCTGAAAAATTCAAGACTGTAGGTAGTCCAAACCAATTTAACCTCCTGGCTTTTGGTTACCGTTCGACCTAACATCCTAGGCATGGTTTTCCCCTAACCTTTTTCATTCAGAGCTCATACTTTTGCTGATTTCATTTTTGTTGTCTTCAGAAAGCTGCACTCTTTGCCACAGCTAACTAGTGCTAAAGTTTTTTTGCTCTCTTCTCAAAACAAGGTAACATTGGCCAATACCCTATTTATTCATAAGTCCCCAGTAAAGTGCACTACATGTGCACAGGGCCTGTAAATTAAATGTTATTAGTGGGCATATAGCACTGATTGTGCCACACACTTTTGTAGCCCATTAAACATGTTGCAGACCTGCTATTGATAGTATTGATAATCCTAGGTGTGCAGTTTTAACCTGCCATGTGGACCTGGCAAAATAAACCTTTTGACAGGCCTAAATCTTCCCTTTTAAAACAGATAAGACACCTCTAAGGTAGACTATAGTCATCCCCAAGGGCAAGGTGCAGTATATTTAAAAAGCTGGACATGAACTTTCAAGCTTTACATGTCCTAGTAGTAAAAAAAACTCTGAAATTCATTTTTCACTCCTGCAAGGCCTGTCTCTCCCAAAGCCTTATTACATTTTATAAGTGTAATTTCCAAATGGGAAGAGATAACTTCTGATAAAAGATTAAAGAAGATTGAAATGGACGCTTCTGGGTCTCATTGAGTTTTTCCTTTGTGCTTTAAACAAAGAAGTGAGTAAAGGATCAGTATTGGCAAGTTGGTTGTTGTTGGTTGTGGTGGATGGAGGGCAGGTTCTAGCTTCTAGGGCAACTAAATTGTGCACTAAGCTTTCACTTGCAAGAGTGTATTCTACTGCGTCAACAGTGCTGTGTGTCAGGACGCATCACATTGACCTCAAAATATCATCCCTTATCACGGATCTACATCCCCATGTGTGCCCGATCCAGTGTAGGCTTTTTTCTTTATAGCTTCACCATTCTCATATTTGATGTTGCGGTCAGCCTTAGGTAGGTTAACCATATAGATGGTGCACCGGGGGCCAATGTGGGGGATTGGGCGTTGCCTGAGAAGTGAAGGCACCTCACTGTGTCCTATGCTCAGTCGTGAAAGTTCTTGCACTGGGGCCATTGTGGGCCCTATGATTCCCCTTGTTTCCTCCCTTGAAGCCTCTTGATGCTTGACGTATGTGAATCGTGTGTTGCGAAGGACCATGTCTCGGTAGCCTATAGTGCTAGTTCGGGATGCGAAGTTAGTGTTCAGGGCATTGCATGTTGGTTGAGTGCTGTGGGGGAGGGAAGTGGTTCAGGTTCGTGTTCAAAACAGTGCTCAGAGGACTTGAGGGTGATGATATCTCAGATCTACTTTGTCCTATTCTAAAGAACAGTTTGGAAATGAGGTCAGTCAGGGCCGCTATTGTATCTTTTAGGGCTAGGATTTTCCTCTGGAGGTCTATGTTGGAAGGTGGTGTTTCGATGCCCGCTGTCCCTCTGCCACTGGGCTCGGGGGTCATGCCTATCCTACTAGCCTCTGTGTCCATGGCTCCTCGATCCTGTTTGTGAATGGGCGTGTCGGATAGTTCTGCAAGGAGTGTGAATCTGTTGCTCAAAGGGAGATCTACTGGGTCTCACTAAAGTTACTAGATTGAGTGATGGGAGGTTCTTCGATCGCTTCAGCAGCTTTCAATGACTGTTTCCTGCTTACTACCTTTGTAAATAAGCTTGGTATGCTCCCGGGCCCATATTGGTGGATACCGTGGTGGTGTGCGTATGAGAGGCCTTATGGGTGGGAGCAGTTGAGTCAGCAGGTGGTACAAGTGTCACAAGAAGGCCTTTACAATCTGACACTATGTTCTCAATATGATCCATCGCGCTCTCCCCGTCCCTCCCTGCTGCAGGACTTAAGTTCCGGGTTTGTTTCTTGTTTTTTTTATCTCTGAGCACCTCCCATCCCTCCCTCAATCACTTTATTTTTTCCCATTTTGGACAGAAGTACAATGCAGTGGTAAGACAGATGTAAATTGGCTGATATTAACAGGCCTAGTTGTGACTTATAATGATTGTCAGAATATTCACAGTACCTTAAATGAAGAGGGGACCGTAGACCTCAGATTGAAGATTTAAGGGTGTGTCCCAGCCCAGCCTCTCCCAGGCCATGATAGACACGGACGGGCCCGCCTTTGGCCTGGGCTTGGCTCGGGTGCACCCCCGTGCGTCCCACACTGCTGGAGAGAGAGGCCAGTAATAAGGTGTCGGGAGAGTGACGTCACCTCCCGCTCTGCAAGCAAAGCCTACTGGGGGTCCGAGTCCCACCTCAGCAGGAGTCAGGTTGCGATGCCGGAGGTAATGTTTGCCTGGGGCCTCAGACGGCCCGTGGAAGACCCTGCAGTGCCTGGCGCAGGAATCAGGTGTGGCATTGGGGCTCAAACAGCCCGTTGCAGGATCAGTGTTGATAGTTGTTGCTTGCTGCTACCTTCATGCACTTATCAATATAATTTACGTGTTTAAAAAAATAGGCATTTCCTTCTGATGTCTCCTTTGTCTCTTGGGTCTGTCTCCTTTGTCTCTTGGGTCTGGGACAGGGTACCTACCAGCACTGAAAATACTGCCAATGGAACATATCTCCTCAGCTCTGGGGCACATAACGTGGCCATCTGCTCCTCATATATCTGATGAAAGACTTGCTCCTCTCTGCAGGGTCATCCTCAAACTTTTTGCCTTTACCTTCCTGTTTTTTTAACTCGTTTTTGTTGGCCTTTAGGAATCTGTGCACTTTACCACTGCTAACCAGTGCTAAAGTGCATGTGCTCTCTCCTTTAAATGTGGTAGAATTGTCTTACAACCAATTGCCACATTTAATTTACTTCTAAGTCCTTAGTAAAGTGGTACTACATATATTCAGGGTCTGCAAATTAAATGTTACTAGTGGGCCTGCAGCACTTACTGTGCCTCCCACTGAAGTAGCCTATTTAAACAAGTCTCAGGCCTATTTTATTCTCAAAATCTTCCACTTTCCTGATCTAAAATGTTGGCTTTTTAGATCAGGAAAGTGGGAGGTTTTTGAAAAAAGTCAAGTGAGTATATTTTCCCTGTTGACTTCTACTGAAGCAAAGGCAATTTCTGGCTGGAGGCAGCTAAAATGTAGCCATTTTTGCATTCAAACATTTTGAGTCACCCACCTGAATCGGGTCTATTGGCATGCATGCAATGGTCATCTTGAAATGCTTCAGAACCATTCAAGATGGCCACCATGTGTGCACAGGCATCATGATGCATATATTCAATGCATTTGAGCCCACAGTGCCTATCTTGGAATAGATAAAAAACATTCCAAGATGGCCACCATGTGCGTCGCATGTTTTGCATGATGCCCTGATGATCATTTTAGCTACTTTTACTTTACTGTTCCACCATGGCCAATACCATTTCAGAAAGGATAAGTAAAAATAAAAAAAACTCTGTCAAAGCCAATAGATTGCAAGTCGCCTTTTAAAATTAAGCTTCATTGGCTTTGCCTGTGCTTGTTATCACTGTGCTAAATGTGTCAAAATCTCTTAAATTTAGACAATCATGAATCATGTCTCAATAAATTTTCAGAAGACATGATTCTTACTCCGCAAACGCACGTTGCAACTTCTTGGCTTTGGAGAGTCTATCCTGTAAATCATTTTCATAAAGCACGTTTTTAGGGGTATTTCATTTTTATTCATTAATGTGTCTAAATGAACCCTAATATAAATTTGATAACTTCAGGTGTTGTCTCCTGCATTTTTCCCATACCCCTGATGTATCCTGAAAATGTCATGCCTATAAATTTGGAAACCTTCAAATTATTCTGATTGAGCTCTTTTTTCTGGTCACTCTATGTTGCTTAATGTGCAAAGCGGACTGAAACATTTAGAGCCAGGTCAAACAAAGGCATTGAAGTAAGTCCATTTGTAACTAAACAGGATTAGCGTGCTCAAATAATACATTAGGGGCAAAAGCAGACCTTTGCCAATCTAATAAAACATATATGACAAAATGTATGCAAACATCCCTGAAACACATCCAAGCCCCAGGAAATATGGACAATGATGTACTCATAAGCACCCTCTTTAAAATATGTGATTGAACTGCACATCGATATATTTGATAACAAACATGGGCTGCTTCTACGATGATTTGGATTACAAATGAAAATAAACTACAAATACAAAAATAACAGTATGGAGCAATTGGAGAAAACAAATTGTCAGCATCCACACCATGTGGAAGCAAAGTGTATCTTCTTCACACACATGTACACACACAAACACACTGTCCAATAAGCAGGCTCACATGAAAACAAAGAAAACAAATTTCAGTGCGCTGAAACTGTGAGTCGCAGCGCCCAAGAGCAGCCCGTGAAGTCGGTGTTCATATTGTAATCTCACTGACCAACACTCACAGTGCAAAACACACACACAGTAAAGTTGAAAGACTTTGTGAACATCTCAGCTGAATACTGCCTTGCTACTGGTACAGAAACGTTTGCACATTAATTGCAAACTGAGGGGCTTATTTATGAGCCCCAATGTCACTTTTGCGCCACCAGTGCGTCACTTTTTGTGACGCACCAGTTGCGTAAAACATGCCTCCTGTTGCGCCTTATTTACAAAGTGAAGCATCTAAGCAGATGCGTCACTTTGCAAACCCCTGCGCTACATTATACCTGCATCAGGTATAATGTATGCAGGGTGGGCGTTCCCACATAAGTAAGCCTCATAGCAGTGAAGCAGTGAAATCTATGAGATTTTACTGCGCCACTTCTCGGGTGTAAATGCGTCAGTATCTTATGCCTGCCTCACAGCAGGCGTAAGACTGACGCAGGCCCTTTCTCATGGGGCTTGCCCCATGTAAAAGGACACAATGCTGGAGTTGCGTCACTTTTGTAATACACTCCAGCAATGCATCACTTTTGCGCCTACAGATACGTCAGAAATACTGACGTATCCATTTCTGACGTATCTGTAACTCCTTTTGACAGGATGCATCATACAGTAAATAGGACGCATCCATCATGTCGCAAGGAAGGCTCACTGAGAAGTGACGCATCGTTGCTTTCACGCAGCGATGCGTCACTTCTCATAAAAGAGGCTCTGAAGGTGTAACCAGGCTTGGCAACCTGCAGCTTACACTGAAACAGCCCACTAAGCTGTCATCGCTTCAGCCATATATATAGGTGGATGTCATGAAATGTGCTACAGATGCTCATTTCGTTACAACAATAAATAAAGGTAATAAAGATCCGTATCTGTTCATACCAACACCAACCTTGGACCTGCACGTTAACAGTACAGAAACCAACATTCACAAAAGCTGTTCTGTAGTCTACCAAATAACTTGACAGCTGAATCTAGTCGGAAGTTGCTTAGTGCACCCCCCATCTTTTTTGCAGAAAGGTAAGATGATAGTTGATTCCTCACTTCACCTGTAATACAAACACGACCTCGTGCAATCAGGCCGTGATTCTTGTTAATTCCTCTTACAATTTACCAAAACTTTTTGGAGTCATTATACATTGCAACAAATACAGGGGCAGATTTATGAGGCCCGTTGCGCCATCGGAACGTCACTTTTTGTGACGTTCCGTGGCGCAGAAGCCTGCGTGATATTTATCAGGCAGCACTGAGCCACTTTTTTTGGCTTAATGCTGCCTCATAAATATCAGTCCCTTTAACGCAGTGTTCTGCGTTAAAGGGGCGTGCAATGGGTGTTGCTGGGGGCGTTCCCAGCAACACCCATGGCCTTTTGACACTGCCCCAGATTTACGAGAAATCGTAAATCTGAGGCAGCGCCAAAAGCTTCCGCCTCACCAGGGGAGGCGTAAGGGAGGCGCAACGGGGAGAAATATCTTTATTTCTCCTCGTTTTTCCTTTTTCTATGTGTGCTGCATTCTGCAGCACCCATACAAAGAGGAAAAACCTCTTGTGATTATTTTTGTACAGAAAGGTTTCCCTTCCTGTATAAAAATATTCATCTCCGCAACGCAGGCACCCTTGCACCATGGTGCAGAGGTGCCTGCGTTGGCGCAGGCAGCCCATTGTGCGCCGGCGCAGGGGAAAAGGACAGGAATGGGCCGCATTTAATAGATACGGCGCATCCCTGCCCTTTTCTTTTGCCGTAGGGAAGCGCAGCAGGAAGGCCTGCTGCGCTTCCCTACGGCAAAACCTCATAAATCTGCCCCACAGTATTTACCCACACTTTCCATTTGGATACAAAGTTGTCTTCTTTATCAGTTTCTTTAAACCCTCTTGGAATTCATTCGCTTTGGGACTTCTACTTTTTTCACACTTCTTTGTAAATGTTGGCTTATTTTCATGATGCAGCACGGGATGGACTTGTTAGGCAAGTAAAGTATAAAGATTTTAATTACAGCAAGTATATGAATACCGAGTCATATGATATTAATGAATAATAAAATTAATATTTAACGTGGCTTTATTTAGCAAACAATGTTGTTCATAGTTACCATAAATTAAATTATATTACAGATCAGGAGAAAGATCTTGTTTCATTCCAGTATCCAGAGTGGGAAATACAGCGTGCCATCAGGTTTTTGAAATACAATATAAAATCTTAACTGCCTAAGTATCAGAAATTGGGTTATTATTTTGGGAAAGGGTGACCTCATACCAAATTAATATATGCAATTAGGATAGGTGAAAACAGAACTCTAAGAGAATCTCTGCCGGACCGCAGGTAACTATGGCACACGCATCAGGTAATGCCCAGAGAGGGTGGTTTTTAAGTTCTAGCTGTGCCAACAATTTCTAAGTAAAGAACACAGTACAAAAAATACAAAACAAATTTAGAAAAAGACAGAAAAATGTAATGAGCAAAAAGACACTAGGATCAATAAAATAGGTTAAGATGAACCAGGGAGGTATGATTCTTTAAAGTTTTAAGGCAAAAAGCACCTAGAAAAACGGTGCCATTGAAAACAACACACTGAAGTATACAAAAAGTGATGGATGGCATGCTTGAATTAATCTCAGCCACTGGTAATTACTTGGGGCCACATCCCAATCCATCACTATTTCCTACACCATGCCACCTCATTTTGGACTGAGCCATATGCAAATCAGTCTTGACCCTGCTCCAATGGAAACAGTGCAGTGCAAACTTCCAGGCAAGGTCCTACCTAAACCAGAACACATGCAACCCAGGACAAGTTTCACTCTTATTGGAGCTCAACAGCCATATATAGCTTGGTTTCAGCAGCACAGTGTGCATGGAACCCAAGTCTGGGCATACCTGTTCCACTTAGGGTGACACACTGAAGTTTACAAGGATCACTGACATAATATCGAAGGTCAAAATATCGTGTTTCATAAAAATCAGGACATAAATATCAATGTCAAAAATATCGACATCCTATCTACATAATGGTAAGCACAAAAATATTGGAAAAAATATATTGTTGTTAAAAATATCGAAGTTAAAAATAGCGTTTTTTAAAAATGTATAAAAAATTATGTAACATAAATTAAATATTTCATATAACTTCAAAAAAATATTTAGAATTATTATAAAGGGGTCGATTCCGATCCTGTTTTTTTTTTCCCGTACGACTCGTATCTCTATTTTTTTACGTACGAATCGTACAAGTCCCGTACAAACAGCGAAGTACGATTCGTACGTGGAAAATACATACGAATCGCCTCGGGAAAAGTCTACGAGACGTCCCCGGACAGTTTTACTTACAAATCGTAAAACTGAAGTCCAAGCGCGCAAGTACGATCCGTACCGCCCGTCCAAAAACACAAGCGCATGGAAAAGGCTCCGTACAGAGTGAACTTTGTACGAGCCCTACCCTGGGTACACTGGTGCCCGGGGTACGAGTCGTATGGCCCCCCCCAGCCTCCCACCCCTCCCGCGTATGTCCACACCGTACCCCCCACCCCCCGTATGTACGACGCGTACCCCCCACCCCCTGTATGTATGGCGCGTACCCCCTCACCCCCGTATGTACGGCGCATACTGCCCACCCCCCGTATGTACGGCGTGTACCCCCCACCCCCGTATGTACGGCGTGTACCCCCCACCCACGTATGTATGGCTCATACCCCCACCCGTGTTTGTCCGCACCGTAACCCAGGCGTACCCCAATCCTAGCGTATGTACGGACCGTACATACGTGAGGATTGGGGTACGCCTGGCATATGGTGTGGACATACACGGGTGGGGGTATGCCTGGGGTACGGTGCGGACATACGTGGGTGGGGGTACGTGCCATACATATGGGGGGTGGGGGGTACGCGCCGTACATACAGGGGTGGGGGGTACGGGCCGTACATATGCCATGTTGGGGTACGCACCGTACATGATGACTCGTACGATGTGGGTGATGGCGTGTATGTCACGTAGCGGGCCCCCTTTTCCTCGTGCATCGCAGCATACTTTGCTTTTCTGTCACTTTTTGGCTCCCATAAAAATATAGCCGTGCGGAGTGCTGTAGGTACGAATCATACTTGCTGGTCCGTAAAACGCTGCCTGACTCCGTGCGGACGTCGCATACACGCTGTCCAGGATCAGAATTGTATGTATTTTTTAGCCATACTGTGTTTTTTACGATTCGTACGGAAATGGTATTTCTGTACGAATTGTACTTGCTGGTTTGTACGGTGGAATTCCCGGGTACGAGTCGTATGGAGAAAACGCTCCGTTCGACCATTTGTACCTGGTTTTACAGGATCGGAATCGGCACCAAAATGTTAACAATTATAAATTATAAATGTATTGTAAAAAATATTTAAATATACATATATAAAATGTAATATATATATTTACTTCATAATAATTAATAAATAATGATTTTAATGCATTATAAAATGTTAGAATTAGATAAAAAATTATGAATATATATATGTATATATATATATATATATATATATATACATATATTACCTACTGGCGGTCACCAGTAGGTAGTTATAGTTAGGACCCCTTTTCCATAGGAAATCCGCAACATTCTATTTTGAATAACTTTGGCGCCGGTCGACGAATCCTCGCGAATTTCTCAAAATAGGTGGGGCGCTACGCTCCGCTCCTACCCTGAAAGTCTCGGGAGGATTCGTCAAGCGGGAGCTGAGATAAAAGGGGGGTCCCAAAACGCGTTTTTCCCATGCATTTTTCCATAGGACCTTTAGACAGGGCTACAGCCCGAACGGCTGAACAGAATTACTTGAAATTTGGCAGAGAGGTAGTCCTCAGGTCAAGGAAGTGCCTTTTGTAGGTTTGGTGTAAATCTGTTCAGTAGATTCTGAGAAAATAGCCTTTAAATCAATATATATATCTGAGCCAGCTTACGGTACGCTTACCGTAAGCTTACCGTACGCGTACGGTGGCGTGCGCGAGCGCGATTCTGATTGGCTCTTAGATCTTAGTAAACATTCGAATCGGCCGAAACCAGGAGGCAGCGGCCGCCATTTTCTCTCTCGCACTGAGAGTTTGGTTGTTAAATAAAACCAATACACATGGAAAGGAGCTGTTTTGACAGCTCACACACACATAGCCATGATGAGGGAGTCCCCCAAGGCCCCCCAAGGGCAAAAATGCCATTTTTTTTTTTCGCTAATTTTGCCGATTACGCTTACCGTACGCGTACGGTAAAAAAAATAAAAAAAAAAACACTATCCACACTCTCCCCACCCCCTGTGCTTTTGGTGGCCGCTGGCCACCAAATGTGCAGGGCTTATCTGGGGTGTGAAAAACCACAATTTTTTTAACAAAAATAATAAAAGAAAAAATTATCCACACTCTCTCCACCCCGTGTGCCATTGGTGCCCGAAGGGCACCATTTGTGCATGGCTTATAAGCACCGTAAGCACAGTAAGCACCGCGTGCTTACTGTGCGCGCACGGTGCGCGAAGCGCACCGTGCGCGCACGGAACGAACTGCGTTAAGTGGGCGCGCACGCCACGAATGGCGTAAAGTAACTTAGCATTTAAAAAACCGTACAAATTCACTGAAAAAACCATAGGTTTCACACACGTTATAGTTAGGAATTAGCATTTAAAAAACCTTGCAAATTCACTGAAAAAACCATAGGTTTCACACATGTTATAGTTAGCGGAAATTTTACTGATAAAAAACCAGTGAAATTCCCCCGTTATAGTTAGTGCAGGCAACTATAACTCACGCGACCGCAATCTTCTGCTGATGACATATGTGTCTTTATGAAAAAAAAATATTTGTAATATATGTATAGCTAAAAATGTATGGAAGAAGACATGGGCAAATAAGTGTCTAAATACAGTATTAGCATCAGCAGAGGATTGCGGTCGCGTGAGTTATAGTTGCCTGCACTAACTATAACGGGGGAATTTCACTGGTTTTTTATCAGTAAAATTTCCGCTAACTATAACATGTGTGAAACCTATGGTTTTTTCAGTGAATATATATATATATATATACATACACCTGTAACAAAAAAAAATAATAATATAAATTAAATTATTAAAATATGTACTAGTTTTTAAAACGACTTTTTACACTACATGAAGGGGCCGATTCTGATTCCGGCAGCAAAACGTACCGACCGACACGGACCCGGACCGGAGACCGACCGACACAGACCGGTGCCATACAACCCGTGCAGTACGATGCAACGCGTGTGAATTACAACCGATATGTACGAAATACAAGCCGTACGACCGAGCCTTAGGGAAAATAGCGATCCGGCCGGAAAACCGACGTGATTTTCACCGACCGACACGAACGTGGAATGAACCCGACCGACCCGTACCCGCGATGTCCGACCCGCGCATTACGATGCATTGCGTGTAAACCCAGACCGACTCGCACGGAGAATAAGCCGCACGACCGACACGCACAGAAAACCGGGCCCACAAGTAATAGAGACCGACGCATATGAAACACAGAAGATAGGCAGCGTGAACGAGGCGGAGAAGCCCACACGAGACAATATCAGCGTCCGTTTCCGTCAGATGAACGTCTCCTTCATGCCTACAAAACCCAAAGGAAAAAAGACAAAAAAGGACCAAACAAGCAATGACAAAGCCAATAAATATCAAATAAAAAAAACCTGGGACAAAGACACACCCACAACTCATCAGCACCTCATCCAAAAGCACACACACATACAGCCAGCAAACCCAACACCAATCCACCCTCACTTGCACCCTCACACACACATCCCTCACCACCACCACCCATCACCATGCCCCCAAAGAAGAATCCAAAGTTCACAGATAGTGAGTTAGAAGTGCTGGTAGACAAGATCATCAGAGTAGAGCCACATTTGTTTGGTACATTGGTCCAAAGGACCCCACATGTCACGGAAAACAAAGATGTGGGCGAGGATTGTGGACAAGGTGAACGCTCAAGCACCAGCTAGGCGCCCAAAGGATGATATCCAGAACAGGTGGTATTACGTGCGCAGGAGGGTCAAGAAACTCATCGAAAAAGATCACGCCCTGAGTCAGTGCACCGGCGGTGGTCTTCCTGCCAAACCAGTCTACTTCAGGACCTGGGAGGAGAAGGTGCGGGACATCCTACCACCAGAAAGCGTCCTTGGGCTAACAGACATACCAGAGCCTGGTGAGTATACAAACAACATACCCAAGATTGTGTGTCAAGTGGACAGTGAAACCATGCACTGCAAGCAAAGCCACAGTAACCAATAGATAATCATCCCAAGATGTGCATGCCAGTCAGACAAACACAATACCTGCCATCTCACAGTGACTTGGAACTGTGTCATGACATGCACCAACCTACAAACAAATAGAGCAAGGCAGTGGCACAAAGCTAAATCGACACTGCCAGACAGTTTGCCACCACAAACACACTACCTCACAGTGCAGCTGACTGACAGGAAGGAATAGTGGGGATGCAGGTGAAGTGAGTGTATCCAAAAACATGATGGGGTCTGTAGTCACAGATAATGCTTCCCCTCCTGATTGGCCCATCAACTCCTCTCTGAAACATGCCCACATCACAGGGAGTGGAAAATGACTGACAAGATGGCTGACACTGGGTCCTGCTGTGGGGAGCACAAGGCCCTAGTAGGGCTTGTGCGCAAATCAGAAGCAGGACACCACTGACTGACATCCTGAAAGACAACTTGCATGGCCTACAATGGAAGCACGTTTCATGGTGGGATGTCTGGCTGGGTGGGAAGGAGGACTGACAGCTCTGACCATACTTACCAGAATGTGGAGACACCCCACCCCCTCAACACAAACTCCACACAACTCACCGGGTAGAATGCATTGACCCACACCTCTGTGAAATATCAGCAAAAGATACCCCATACTGGGTGCTGCTGTGTGGAGCACAGGGGCTCTCTTTGGACTTGTAGCCAAACAAACACCAGGATTTCACAGTCAGCCATCTTGCCATTGCTGTCACACCCCCTCAAAGGGAAACAGAGTCAAGAGGGAGGAAGTATGGGCGTGCTGGGAAGGGGGTATAGCCAAGAGTATGATGGGAGTTGCAGTCACAGACAATCCACACCAACCCACATGGCCCAGTAAGCATACACTGAACCATGCTCACCTCACAGGGAGTGGGAAGGGACAGACAAGATGTCTGACACTGGGCTCTGTTGTGGGGAGCACAAGGCCCTGCTGGGAAATGGGCAACAACAAACACCAGGACTTCACAGTCAGCCATCTTGCCATTGCTGTCACACCCCCTCACAGGGAAGCAGAGTCAAGAGGGAGGAAGTATGGGCATGTTGGGAAGAGGGGTGTAGACAAGAGTATGATGGGAGTTGCAGTCACAGACAATCCACACCCACCCACATGGCCCAGCAAGCTTACACTGAACCATGCTCGCCTCACAGGGAGTGAGAAGGGACTGACAAGATGTCTGACACTGGGCTCTGTCGTGGGGAGCACAAGGCCCTGCTGGGAAAAGGCCAACAACAATATCATACTCTGTCTGTGACAAGCTGGAAAAAAGCAGTGTACAGGCAGGCATCTGTTCGTACAGTAGAAAGTGTCGTATTTGTGAACCATTGATGCCTGTAGAAACATAACTTACATTGTGTGTCTCTTCCAAACACAGGAGGTGCTGGGGACCCAGCACCAACTGAATAGGATTCCCATTCCCAGACTCTAGTGGACACTGAGCTCTCTGGTTTAACTCTGTCTCTGTCCTCTTCGGATGATGACGACCAACCTGGCACCTCCGGTGTGAGTCATCATGCCACCCAACAAACCAAATGTGCCCCCCCAACACACAGGGAATGCAGCGTTACATGCCATGGGACACTGTGTGAGCAATGCTGTAGTGTGGTAGGTGTGCACAGGTGTCCCTGGCAAGTAATTGTGTGTTGAATCCGTCAAATAGTCACACCAATGAGCTCCGACGCGGGTGACAATGCGTACGCATTGCACGGTTCATGACCGAGCCGTGTATACGCTTTGCCATTGACTGCAATGAGCTCCGACGCGGGTGACAATGCGTACGCATTGCATGGTTCATGACCGAGCCGTGCGTACGCTTTGCCATTGACTGCAATGAGCTCTGACGCGGGTGACAATGCATACGCATTGCATGGTTCATGACCGAGCCATGCGTACGCTTTGCCATTGACTGCAATGAGCTCTGACGCGGGTGACTATCATGCATTCGCGTCGGGCAGGCATGGTCCGAGACAGGCGTAAGCCTTGGCCATTGAATTGTATGGAGACGGGTGCATGTGTATATTAAATATAGGCGTTGTACTGTCAGTTGCCTGAGCCGAGCGCACCCATTGGCTCTGGACTGTCATGGAGACGGATACAAATTCAAAACTTGTATGAGTTGTGCACTGGAAATTCAGTTGGATGCCTCCAACAATGTTGCAATTACTAGTGTGTCATGAAGGTGAAGATTTGAACAATGCGGAAGGCATGTACGAGTCGGACATTTCCATGGATTGGCCAGATTCATAGAATGCAACCATGTTGGACCTATCACTTGGGGGGGCTCCTTCCACAGTACAGCAAGCTGTATGGGAAACCAGGGGAGCAGGTGAGTGTGCAGTCCACTGCCTTCCTAATTGTGCATGTTATCTGACTAGCAGTACTAGCAGTGTGTACACCAGTAGCAAGCATTCTCACTGACTACTTTCATCCCCCAAAGTGTGTAGGGACATGTAATGAACAGGTGTTCTGCTGCTAAAGTGCATTAGTGTAACATTGTTAACATGTCAGACATGCAGGTGATTTGTCCTTCCCCATGGTTGCACTACCTGTGTAACTCATTTCCCTTTGTGATGATGACATGTATATCCAAATGTGTGCATCACAAATATGGGGCATGTGTATTAATGTACTTTTAATTTTGTCATCCTCACAGGTTGATGCCCACCAGAAGCAGGAGATATGGCTGACCATCGCCCGGGCAGTTCGTTCGGTGGGGGTCTACAAGCGCCGGATCCGCAACTGCCAGAAGAGGTGGCAGGACCTTCGGGGCTGGACCCAGAGGATAGCTAGAGTCCAGCTGAAGCTGTCACCTCCGCGCAGGAGGGGCGGACACGGGACCCTGACCCCCCACATGCACCGGATCCTGGCGGTGGTCTTTCCGGACCTGGATAGGCAGCTAAGGCCAGACAGCAGCAGGAAGGGGGTAAGTCCATGCCTAATCTGTGTACTATGTTGGACATGAGAATTGCAGTCTTTTGGCCTGGTCACACTTCCACATTACGTCGATCTTGTAGTCCAATACTCAGGTCCCTCAATTGTGTGATGCACCCTCCTCATCTGTTCCACAGATGTGGCCCCTACAGTCTGTTGCTTGTGTCACTAGGACACTGTGTCCCTGCAGTCAGCTATGCTTTTGCTAACGGACAACATCTGTCCCTATGACTGTTGTGTGTCTCATGGGTGGTTCAATTGTTTGCCCAATGCCTGTTATCTGACATGTGATCTGTCTGTGCCCTTGATATGTGTTACAATTGCTGGTCTGACTTGCCACATGTGGCTGGGGTATTTCAAACAAAACCATGCAGCAGGGGACTCCAATTTGTGGGCCTCAGGAGTATGTAGATCAAGTATGTCCCACTTCCTTAGCCACCTGACTACTGTCCGGGGCCAAACACTGTTTCACGTAGACCTGGGCAGTCATGCCTCCTCAAGGGCATTTAGAAACACTCTGTAATCCCACTCCTGTATATCAATTTACAGGTTGTGCTTCGTGACATGTGCCTTCAGGTGTCTGCCTCTGTGTCATTATGGTGTGGCTTCCTGTTACGTACAACTGGGGTGTCCATGATTTTGAGGATCAGCAGGACATCTGAGATGTGACTGTGTGAGACAAGACCTGTGTGACATATAGGTGTGTGATCATCTGACAGCGCACAATGGTGTAAGGAATTGTGTACTTCAGGCAGCTGGGTTACATGCACAGTAGACTGTGATGTGCTAATGTACATGGAGTTAAGTTTGCAGAGACTCATATGTCTGATTTGCATGATGTGGGGTCTTCTGGGTCCTGGATATGTTGTTTGCAGGGGATGGGCAAGTGCACTTGTCAGCTGCAGAGTTTGCTTTACCCCTGAGCTATGATTGTGACACAGTGCATATTGTTGTTGTATGGATGCCCTGCCCCTATGACAGGAGACAGTGTTGACTGACTTTCCAGGCATGCCAGTGACATGGCATTTAATTTGCTATGAGTGATCCTGCATTGTGTTCAAGTGTGCACCATGCACCCCATTGTGGCATTGACTATCAGGACATGAGAACATCATAGTGTGTGTTGCTGGCATGCATCACAAGCATGTGAAATGAGTCTATGCCCATCCCTTCATCTGGACACCTGTACTGAGTCAGTGGCAAGAGATGTGCTGTGTGTATAGTGACATACTCCTATATGTTCACTTGCATGTCCAACTGATGTGTGGGTGGTGCATGTCGGGACATTGGGGTATTAGCATCCAACATGCAACAGACATATGGGTGCAAGTCAAGGAGGGATATGTGTGCCATGGTTGATTTTGAGAATTACAATTGACTTATTCTAAACAGTGTTGGTGCTTTGAGCAGTGTTCAGCTGATGATGCCAGGGCTTGCCCTGTGATGTGATGTACTCACTGTGGTGTGTGCAGTCAGTGCAGGTGACTGATGTTGTTCTCTTTCTTCCTATTCCTATCCAGATACATCCACGGCCACAGGAGGGGACAGCTCCATGGACCAGGAGGAGCCACAGAGCCTGACAGGGACAGAAGGAGAGGAGTCAGGGGGACCCAGTGGCACGGAGGGCGAGTGGAGCCACACCGAGGAGTCGTCAGCACCACCCCCCCCAGCTGAGGGCCAAAGCAGCTCGGAGGATGGCTCCCTTGTGGAGGCAGGTGTCAGCAGCCACCAAACCCCAGCTAGTGAGGCTGTTCCCGCCACCGTCCCCACCACCACTATCACCACCCTCCCATTGGCTCCAAGCCCAGAGGTCCGTGGAGGCTCCCATGTTTGGGAGCATGTCTCCTTTGTGCCAGGCGCCGCACCCACTGCCCCTGTGTCCCCTGCTGCCCTGAGTGAGGAGTCTGTGGACTTACTTAGACAGATCCATGCAGGGCAAACACCGATGCTGAGTGTCCTCCATGCAGACACCAGTCTGTTGACGCAACTGGTGTTGTTCATGGAGCGCATTTCATCGGGCATGTCTGCCCTACAGAGGTCCAACCAGTCCATGGCCTCATCCCTGATGGCAGCAGTGTCCCTCCTCCCGCACCCCTCCTACCCCTGCACCACCCACGATTCCTAGCAGCCTACCTATCCCAAGCACACACAAACCTGAACATTCTCACAAAGTCACAGACACGGGCAGCACACAAACACCCAAACCAAGGGCTAGACGTGCACACAAGCAAGCGCAGGGGACTGATACCACACTCACAGGGGCTGGTTTGCACACACACACACAGTCATCCACAACCAATCTGCATTCCTCCGAAACCTCTCCCTCCCAGCCCCCTTCCCTTGCCTCATCTGCAACCCCATCTCCCCAGAAGCTCTTCCGCTGTGACCTTGGCCTCTTTCCCACTGACCCAGCAGATCCAGATTACAAGGGGAAGAGGAAGTCCCCACAAACAGAGGGGAGTGCCCCTCACACCGGACACCCTCCCCTAGGCGCAGTCAGACTCCGATGCCCACCCGCAAGTCCCCCCGGAGCCGGAATAGCAAGACACCACTGCCGCCACGCAGCTTCAAGGCAAAGTCTCTGTCCTCCATCCCCCATGCCACCACTTCAGAGGTTCCCCCACCACACCCTGCCCCGGGTTTCCCCACCCACAGATACACCATCCCCAAAATGCTGAGGCCCTCCCCCCTACCACTTGCTCCTCCACACCCGGTCAGACGGTTAGTGCCACTGATGTGGGGACCGTGTCCCCCCTCTCTGTCCGGCCGACCTCACCTGCACCCCATTCCGCTCCCATGGATTTAGGCACTGCAGTGGAGTCCACGACCACCCCGACTGACTTGGGCACTGCAGTGGGGACTCAATCCACTCCATCTGACCTGCCCACTGCAGTTGTGCCGGCACCCACCCCATCTGACTAGTGCCCCACAGTTGTGACTGCACCCACCACTTCAGTCAGCTCCACTGCAGTTGCAAGTGACTCTCTTGCATCCACCACCCCTTCACTGCCTCCTTCTGCTGCACCCTGATCCTGTCCCTGCGGTGCCTGGCCTGCCCCCTTGTATGCCCCTCCGAGGGGATGTCCCCAGTCCTAAGCAGTGCAGGCAAGCAACGTGTGACAGTTGTCACTCAAGTTCACTCCTTATAATTTGATGATGGACTGGCCATTGGCCTTTTGTTTGAACGGACATTTCTATTTTCATATGCTGAATAAACATTTTTTCTTTATCCTTGTGAACTTGATTTAGCTGTACATTAGGGGTTTGATTCCGATCCTGGATTTTTGTTTCCCATACGACTCGTATCCGTATTTTTCTACGTACGAATCGTACAAGTCCCGTACAAACGGCGAAGTACGATTCGTACGTGGAAAATACATACGAATCGACTTGGGAAAAGTCTACGACACGTCCCCGGACAGTTTTACTTACAACTCGTAAAACTGAAGTCCGAGCGCGCAAGTACGATCCGTACCGCCCGTCCGAAAACACAAGTGCATGGAAAAGGCTACGGAGCGAACTCTGTACGACCCCTACCCCGAGTACACTTGTGCCTGGGGTACGAGTCGTATGGCCCCCCCCAGCCTCCCACCCCTCCCGCATACGTCCGCACCATACCCCCCACGCCCCCTATGTACGGACCATACCCCCACCCCCGTATGTACAGACCATACCCCCCACCGTACCCCAGGTGTACCCCCCACCCGCGTATGTCCGCACTGTACCCCAGGCATACCCCCCACCCGTGTATGTCCGCACCATACCCCAGGCGTACCCCCCACCCGCGTATGTCCGCATCGTACCCCAGGCGTACCCAATCCTCGCGTATGTACGGACCGTACATACGCGAGGATTGGGGTACGCCTGGGGTACGGTGCAGACATACGCGGGTGGGTGGTACGCCTGGGGTACGGTGCGGACATACGCAGGTGGGGGGTACGGTCCGTACATACGGGGGTTGGGGGGTACGGTCCATACATATGCAATGTTGGGGTACGCACCGTACATGATGACACGTACGATGTGGGTGATGGCATGTACGTCGCGTAGTGGGCCCCCTTTTCCTCGTGCATCGCAGCGTACTTAGCTTTTCCGGCACTTTTTGGCTCCCGTAAAAATATAGGAGTGCGGAGTGCTGTAGGTACGAATCGTACTTGCTGGTCTGTAAAACGCTGCCTGACTCCTGCGGACGTCGCGTACGCGCTGTCCAGGATCGGAATTGTATGTATTTTTTTGCCGTACGGTGTTTTTTACGATTCGAACGGAAATGGTATTTCTGTACGAATCGTACTTGCTGGTTTGTACGGTGGAATTCCCGGGTACGAGTCGTACGGAGAAAACGCTCCATACGACAATTTGTACCCGGGTTTTACAGGATCGGAATCGGAACCAAGGAGTTGATGTGAGGTACTCCATGTGGTCCATGAGATATGTATCCTATTCTGGTGGGTATCGATGTCATCCTTTGCAGTTAACTGGGTGTGTCATGATTAACAATTTGATAACATCTCTGTGAACATTTCATTTGCATGGTCACATCTGTGGCTTGCACCCATGCACATATGATGTGCTTCCCATTGTCCAATTTGTCTGTTTCCCTGACTTTGGGCGCATCTCCACTAGACCTACAGGTGTGGGCATCATTGGTATAGGAGCAACTGGGTCCTCTGTGCAACTTGCTGTACATATGTGTTGAGTATGTGCAGATGACTTAGGGGAGACTCACGTACCCTGGCTGTTGTGTCCAGTTGCTGTTCATTCCAGCATGTGTCACATGTGTCTGTTGTGCTCCCTCTCATCTCACAATGCCTGATTGCCCACTAAGGGGGTCCCAATGATGGTTTACTTTTGTATGGCATTGTGTCCACATCTGTGTCACTGTGGTTCAGCCCCCCTCATGTGTTGTGTATTTGCCTGGAGATACTGAGACACACACACACACACACACACACACATGTTGTGTCAGATGAAGAGTGTGAGGTTGCCTGTTTGTGTTTGTGCATCTGCATCAGTGCATTGTTATTGCTGTTGTGGGCCATTGTCTGGATGCTGTTTCTGTGATTTTCCCTGGAGTCCCTGTGAGTCATATCACATCATTGTGCACATTCATCCTGGTTGTTAGGTGCCATTGCTGACATGGAATGGGAATTTGTGAGCTGATACCTACAGTCTACACAGGTTGTTTTGATTGGTGTGTTTATTTTCAAGATGTGTGTATGCTTTGTGATGGTCACTTCTGCTCTTGTATCATTGTACACTGTATGTATTGTCAGCCCCCATGTGTGGTGCGTGTCTCCACATGGCCGCGAGTATGTTTTGTTTTCACAGCACTGTTAGCCTCACCACATCTCTGTGGGTATGGGACACAACCACTAGTTTCCCCAGAAGTGTTTAATGTGTTGGAAGCAGGGATCATCCATGCTGTTTGTTATTTGCATCTTTGACCATGATGACACTTACCTTTAGTCACTGTGATGAGGGGGGGTTTAGACCACATCACCACAATGCTCAACATCTGCTGCAGTTTGAACCCCACGCTTAACTTTTGTTCTACACAGTGAGGGGATGTTAGTTTTACATTAACACAGTGCTATTGTGATGCTTACCTTGTGTAGGGCACACTCATTTGTTGGTCACACATGTGCTGTTAGTTACATTGAATGTTCAAAGTCATAATCACTGTTGTGGGCATTTGTCACAAACTACACACTGTTGTCATGATGTTAGGGGGGATGTATTTTGCTGACATACCTAATGTTGGAGTGTGATGGCTGTGTGGCGCATCACCCATTCTATGGGTGGGGTGGCAGTAGTGCTGGGCAACTGATCTCTTATGAGTGGGGATGGCAGGGCTGATGGGCAACAGGTCCCCTATGAGTGGGGATGGCAGGGCTGATGGGCAACAGGTCCCCTATGAGTGGGGGTGGCAGGGGTGATGGGCAACGTAAGCCCTATGAGTGGGGGTGGCAGGGGTGATGGGCACCATAAGCCCTAGGGGTGGGGGTGGCAGGGGTGATGGGCAACAGGTCCCCTATGAGTGGAGGTGGCAGGGGTGATGTGCAACATAAACCCTATGAGTGGGGGTGGCAGGGGTGATGAGCAGCATAAGCCAAATGAGTGGGGGGGAGGGGTGATGGGCAACATAAGCCCTAGGGGTGGGGGTGGCAGTAGTGCTGGGCAGCAGGTCCCCTATGAGTGGGGGTGGCAGGGGTGATGCTCAACATGAGCCCTATGGGTGGGGGTGGTAGTGGTGCTGGCCATGCAACCCCTATGGTGGCCTGTTGTTAGTGGCCAGGATATTGATTCCCTGTGTGTGTGTGACAGTTTGCGGATACGTGTCGTTTGTTGTGTGGTAGGTGTCTGACTTACCGTCTGCACCATCGACATCGGTTCCTGATCCGGTCATAGATGTAGAGTACTGGTATGACCTGCTAGTGGGATTCATGATGTGTTCATGTCGTACACGCTGCTTGTTGCTCCATCTCGTACCCGTTGCAAGCTGGTCCATCTCGTAGCCGTGGATTGAGTTGTGGTGTAGCTGATATGCTTGTTTTCCGGATGCCGTGACGTGCCGTACGTGGCGACCCGTCTGACGCGTAGGAAGTACGCATCGTACTTGTCAGGCCAGAAACTGCTATGGATACTGCTTCCGGGCAACTCGGTTCGGCGTTCGGAATTACGGCTCGGACGGAGAATGAAGCTTGAATCACAGCCTACGTGTCGGTCGGATTTGTGTCAGTTATGCACATCGTACTTCATCTACAGGAAGGACCGGCTACGGGTACGTGTCGGTCGCACGGTAAGGCTACGGACAGCTCTCGGAGACCCGGATCAGAATCGACCCCTAAGTGTAACAGTGGGGAAAGTGTTGCATAGCGTAGACGTAAAAAATACTATTCCCACTCCAGGGGTGGTGCAACAGTAAGGAAAGTGTTGGATAACGGAGGGGAATAATTTACTATTCCCACTCCAATGAATGCAACACTAGGGAAATTGTTGGATAGCAGAGAGGAATAATTTACTATTCCCCCTCCAATTAATGTAACTGTAGGGAAAGTGTTGGATAGCGAAGGGGAAAAAATTACTATTGCCACTCCATTGAGTGCAACAGTAGGGAAGGTTTTGGATAGCGGAGGGGAATAATTTACTATTCCCACTCCAATGAATTCAACTCTAGGGAAAGTGTTGGATAGCAGAGGGAAATAATTTACTATTCCGACTCTAGCAAGTGCAACAGTAGGGAAAGTATTGGATAGCGGAGACATAAAAATTACTATTCCCACCCTAGAGAGTGCAACAGTAGGGAAAGTGTTGGATAGCGGAGAGGTAAAAATGATTATTCCCACTCCAACAAGTGCAACAGTAGGGAAAGTGTTGAATAAAGAGGGGAATAATTTACTATTTCCACTCCAATGAATGCAACACTAGAGAAAGTATTGGATAGCAGAGGGGAATAATGTACTATTCCCACTCCAGCAAGTGCAACAGTAGAGAAAGTAGTGGATAGCGTAGACATAAAAATTACTATTCCCACTCCAGAGGGTGCAACAGTAGGGAAAGTGTTGGATAGCGGAGGGGAATACTTTACTATTCCCACTCCAATGAATGCAACACTAGGAAAAGTGTTGGATAGCGGAGGGGATAGAATTACTATACCCACTCCAGGGAGTGCAACAGTAGGGAACATTTGAATAGCCAAGGGGTCAAAATTACTATTCTGACACCAGCAAGTGCAACAAAAGGGAAAATGTTGAATTGCAGGCGGTTAAAAATTACTATTCCTACTTCAGCAAGTGCAAAAGTAGTGAAAGTGTTGGATCGCGGAGGGGAATAAATTACTATACCCACTCCAGGGAGTTCAACAGTAGGGAAAAATGTTGGATAGCGGAGGGGTAAAAATGACTATTCCCACTCCAGCAAGTGCAACAGTAGGGAAAGTTTTGGATAGCGGAGGGATAAAAATTACTTTTCCCACTCCAGCAACTGCAACAATAGGGAAAGTGTTGATAGTGGAGGGGAATAAACTACTATTCCCACTCCAATGAGTGCAACAGTAGTGACGGTGTTGGATAGCAGAGGGGATAAAACCAAACATTACAGCTACTTAACCTAAATCCCCCCAAAAAATAAAAACAAAACAATTACCAAAAATATTGATCAATTAATAAATACATATTAATAAACAAG
The DNA here is from genome assembly GCF_964204655.1 of Triturus cristatus. Classification (NCBI taxonomy): domain Eukaryota; kingdom Metazoa; phylum Chordata; class Amphibia; order Caudata; family Salamandridae; genus Triturus; species Triturus cristatus. The sequence continues at coordinate 439,780,269 of NC_140590.1, forward strand.
TAATATTAAATGTATTTAAACTAAATTACTTTCCACCATCTACCCCAATAAACACCAAAACACACACTTAATTATTTTTATCCAATTTCCATTACTATTTGTACATTAATAAATTAATATTAATTAACATCAAATCGGAAATTAATTTTTAAAAATATCTTCCCAAAATTTACAACTATAAACCCCACAACTCAGACATCAAAATGATTCCACAATTAGCATATTTAATTGTAATTAGTTAATTAGGATTAATTAACAAAACATTAATTAATTATAAATAATTTACCTCCCCCATAATCCCCTATAAATGACAACACCAATGTTGAAAAACATGACACAATTAACATAATTAATTAAGAATCAATTAATTAATCAATAACAATTAACAAACAAAATAAAATACATAATAATAAATTAATTCACACAATTAACAATATAAAAAAATAACTACATTTTATAATAAACATATTTAATAAGCTATTAAACTTAAATTACTTCCCATCCTACTCCCCTATCAACCCACAACCCACTCCTAAAAACATGACACAATTAATATATTTACCAATTAATTAATAATAATTAACAACCAATAATAAATAACTAATAATAAATTAATTACCTTGGCTACTTGTTGGCAAATTGTCAAATCTGCTCCTCTGAGAAAAAATCATTTATTCACTACTCACAGAGCATATTGGACACCAAAGAGGCTATCCAAGGTCAGTGGCCAAAAGGAGAGAAGCTGCCCAAAGTGCTGAGAAGTGGGTGCAGATGACCTCCATATGTTTTGGCAGTGCCCCCATCTTGAGGAATTTTGGAGAGAGGTGGGTAAGACCTTAGCCAAGATGTTGGGACAACGGGTGGAGGTGAGTATTGATCTTGTTATTTTTGGGATAAGTCAACAAAACTCAAATAATTTAAATAATCAAAAGCTGGGCAAAGATCAAGAAAATATTCTCTTTATACTGATACTCTTAGCAAGAAGGGAAATATGCATCAAATGGGTTAAAAATATTCCTTCAACACATAGTGAATGGTTGGCCTCCATACACAGAACAAACAAACTAGACAGAAATGGGAATACGGGTCAAAGGCAAACATTTTGGAACATTTGGAAAAATATAACCAAACAAGTTAAGGAACATAATGTACTGTCCAATGATTAGGCAATGCAATAAAGCTTTCAAGTGTGAACTTGAAGGAGTAGTCAGAGTGAGTAGCTCCACCCAGTTCCGATTTGCACCAGAATTGGACAAAAAGGGGCTTGAAGAAAAAGGGAACGAGGAAATTCTCCATGCATACGATGTGTCTACCCAGGAGAAATCCCTATAGATGGAACAGAAGAGACAGCGTGCCCCTGACACCTCCAACTCTAAAATATTGCTAATGAAGAAAAAATAAATAAATACATTAATTAATTAATTACCACAATTAACAACAATAATTATGAAATACATAAATATTAATTAATAACAAATATTAATTAATTAATTATAATTAATTTACTTCCCACACTACTCCCCTATCAACCCACAACCCGCTCCCCCAAAAATGACACAATTAACATATTTACCAATTAATTAATAATAATAATTAACAACCAATTAATAGCAAATTATTACTACATTAATTAGCACAATTAATAATATAAACTATTAAATACATAAATATTAATTAATAAAACATATTCATTAATTATAATTAAATTACTTCCCACCCTAAAATAATGACACAATTAACATAATTAAATTACAACCCGCTCCTAAAAAAATGACACAATTAACATAATTGCCAATTAAGTATTAATAATTAACAATCAATCAATAAATAATTAATACATTAATTACCACAATTAATAATACAACATATAACATACATAGATATTAATTCTTAAAAAAATACAAAAAAAATAATTATAATTAAATTACTCCCCACCCTATTCCCCTATAAACCCACAACCCGTTACAGAACTAAAGCACAAAATTAATAACTTCTAAAAATGTAATACAAATATTAAAAAACAAATGCAATACTAAGACAAAAAAAAACGCATACATTTAAAATACATACTAAAATGCATAACACTAACTAAAGAAACAATATTTTTAACAACTATATTTTTGCAAACGATATTAATGACTTCGATAATTTTTCAAATGATATTAACAACTTCGATATTGTGAAAAACTATATTTCTTACCTAAGACTCGATATTCTTGACAACAATATTCTGACAGTCGATATTTTTGTATCTCGATATTCTGAACTCGATATTACTGCAAGTCGAAATAAAAGACTCGATATTCTGTCTGTTTGCCGTTTACAAAATGTAATGGAAGGAATGCTTGAATAAGGCTCAGCCACTGGTAATTACTCGGGTCGCATCCCAATCCATTGCTATTTTTCACAACCTGCTACCTCAGTTTGGATCCAGCAAAATGTGAATCAGTCTTCAACCAGCTCTGTTGGAAACAGACCAGTACAAACTGCCAGGCCCTCCCTGAAATGGGACACAAGCAACCCCAGGACCAGTTACGAAATAATGATGGACTGTGATGCGGCCCGAGCAAATACCAGTGGCTGACACCAATTCAAGCAATCCAGCCATCCCTTTTTGTATACTTTATGAAAACAACAGTCCAGGATTGACCGGGATCTATACGTGATTTCAGCCAGACTGTTATACAGCTCAGGTCAGATAAATCATATGTGTTTCCCAGTTAAAGTTTTTATCTTTGCACTTACTCTCTGAAATAGAAGTCAAAATGTTCTAGTGTGCATCAATAAGGCTATGGTAGGCAAGAGCAACAAGAAATAGAAGGACTGGCAATAGTCAAGATCCAACACACAAACTCTCTTATGTAACTATAGTCAAATAAAGTGTGCTATTCCGATCCAAACCTATGGTGACACTATGAGTGCACCTTGTTAGAAAGCGGTCTGTGAGAGTGTTTTACTAATTGGAGCAAGAGCCCTCATACACCCAAAAGGATAGCATGCTGCATCATCAGGCTATCTCCTCATTGGGCGGCTGGTGCTGCAATGATCAATGGACCCCCAAAGAGGGGCTCTTTGCCAAAGATCTTTTTCTCAGTTTGTTGTGAGAGAAACTGTGTGTCAGTCAAGAGCTGATGCCAGCTGATAGTGTACATGGTAAAGCTGAAGATAAAATTAACTAAGGTACCCCGCTAAGAGTACTTTATTCTGGAGGTCCTTGTTAAAGAATAAAAACAACCAGGGATATAATGGGAAATTATGTTCCTTTCTATCATCTCAATCGGTCGACATGTTTCTTGCCCTTTTTAGTATATGCAGATTTGTGGCAATTCATCAGGACCACAAAAACCTAATCTACATGTAGTGTGACCATATTTCAATTGATAGTGTGTAACCACAACACTAATCCACCAAAGGTGTGTTCGCAAAGGTATTAACCTAGTACCTCTTTGTTTGTGAAGAGATAATCCAAAACACTAAAACCAACCTGAAAAGCTGAAGGTAACAAATGTAGGATGTACATATCACAGACAGAAACCTATATCATCATTGCTCATTTGGTTCAGTTTCTACAGTCACATGTCACAAATCCATTATATTTCACATCCCTAAATGTATGAAATCAAGGAGAATGCCTGTGAGGAGAATGCCTGCTCAAATGTGATTTCTTTCCCTATCCCCACCTGGAGTCAGGCCCCTTAGGACTCGCTGGATTCTAGGCCACACTTAGGTTTTCTCCAAATATGAAATTTAGAGCTTTTTAATCCTGAAGGTACCAAGGCTACTGAGCAAGCAGTATTTAAACCCATTACCCCAAGTTTCAATGGACCAGGTGGTCCATCCGCAGGTTGATCATGTAATAGTGAGGTAACGCAGACGCATCGGCGGAGTCCAACTGCCAGCATTCACACTACAATGTAGCTAAACTCCAGCACCATATTGAAAGTACACATAGAACAACACCGAGTCATTTTTGTGACACACCCATTAGGTTAATAGGCAAGCAACAATTACTTTAACTGCTAAAAAAGCCCATGAGAGTCTTATCAATTGCAATTACAGCAGTGGTCAGTTCAGACAACCATCTATTTGTATGTTACTCAAATAACATTACCATGCTCATCCCTATAAGTCATCTCAGAAACAGGAGAGTTCCTGAAATCTGTCATCAGACTGTTCAAATATATTACTGCCTGGAGATTTGGCACTCTCCCCATAATCTAATTGGTGCCAGTAAGAAATTGGGTTGTTGGTTGACTGGGGTGTATGCGCTGGCCAAACTGCAACCCCAATCCTCGTCAAAGTAAGGCACAAGCAAACCCCTAATTAACCTCTGCTCACACCCTTGTTAGCTTGGCACAGAGCAGTCAGGCTTAACTTAGAGGCAATGTGTAAAGTATTTGTGCAATACTTCAAACAGTAGAACAGTTAAAAAACATCACAGAAGGAGCTCACAACAGAGTTAGAGCAATAGAATATGTTTTAATAAATAAAGCAAGATTAAATGATAAAAATCAAATAAGTGGAATTGCAGATATTTAGAGTTTTTAGTGAAATAGCGCTAAAAAGTATAAAGCGCTACTGGGTATATCTAGTCAAGCTGGACTGGGACAAAGTAAAAAATTAAGGCTGGCAGCGATGGAGCGCAAGCCTGCTAAATGTACCCAGTGAGGCCCACTGAACAGACTACCTTAAATCCTGGTTGCGGAGCGATGCGTGCATCTGCGTCGTAGACGTGGCACACAGCTGAATTCTTTGGCGGTTCCGAGATGCATCAAGGCTGTAGTGCAAGGATCTGTTGCGTCTTCGTCGAGGATCCCATCAACAGGGCTTGCGATGTGAAGTCCGGAATCAGAGATGTGGCGCAGAACTGCCGGTGCATCAGTTCTGAGAAGCTGTGATGCGAAGTCTAGCATCATTGTCGAGGCTGATATTGACAAGAGAATCGAGGATGTGGGGTGTGGCTGCACTGCGCCCCCAGGTAATGCTTCGGTTTGGAGGACTGTGGTGGGCAATGCAGGTCTTTGTGATGGGTTCCATCCATGCAGCAGTGGGGATACGTCAGTTCTGTGTGGGATGTGTGCCACTCAGCTGAGGAGATGCGTCGGTTCTGTTAGGGGATGCGTTACTCAGCAGAGAAGATGCCAAAGTCAGGGCTGCATCAGTCAGACAACATACTTGGGTGACAGCTTTATCATGCTCCTTCTGTGTAGCTCATAAAATCAATATACCAGTGCTACAATTTAATGCAATCACAACTGGCTGAGTGACAGGTCAAACGACGTCTTGGAAAAGTTCTGCAGCCGATGACACACCAAAACTAAGTCTCTTAAATCGAAACAGACTGACGTGTTAAAAAATTGCCATATGCCTGCAAGCTTCTTAGAGTTCCAAGTGATGATAACCTTTATTTAAATCAAGTTGAGAGAAGACCTTTGTATCATTTAATTGGACTGCCATGTCAACAATGTTTGGACATGGATGTCGTTCTCGTTCAATTGCCCTTTTAGTTTGACGCATTTCAACTTATATGCATACAACTAGTTTAGTGTCCTACCATTATGGAAGAAACCCATGGCGTTGGACCAGTTGAGTGATCAATAATGTCATGTTTAAGTAGTTTAGGGTCTTTATCAACAGCTACTTGTAGATGAAAAGCAACTTGTCTATGTCTCTAAACAACAGGACTGGCATCGTCATTAACATGTAACTTTACTTTCATAGGGGAAACATCCATTACCACGCAGTCATTACGACGCACTACCTTTGCAACGCAACTGTTAAAACGCAACTGCCTTTACATCGCATGCAATTACAGTGCATGCCATTACAACGCATGTCACTACAACGCATGCCATTACAACGCATATCACTACAATGCATTATAAGGTAAGTAATGGAGATTTTTTAGTTTTAGGGTGAGTATGGGTTTTGGGGTACACGGAAATAGTAATTTGTACCCCTACACTATCCAACACTTACCCTACTGTTGCACTCCCTAGAGTGGGAATAATAATTTTTACCCCTACACTATCCAATACTTACTCTACTATTGCCCTAAATGTATTATGCGCTGTAATGGTATGCATTGTAATGGTATGCGTTGTGATGGAATGCGTTGTAATGGTAGTTTTAAACACATGCATTGTAATGGCATGCGTTGTAAAATCATGCAATGTAATGGTAGTTGCGATTGAAAAACTGCGTTGTAAAAGCATGTGTTGTAATTGTTTGCATTGTAAACATCATATATTCCTTTACCAAACCATGAAACAATGGTGGAAATTAACTTACTATTTTGTGGTGGGCATTCACTTTGTAATTCAAAGAAATCAGTCCCATATCAGAAGTAGTACTGAAACTGAGCAGAGAGGCATTTTCTGCAGTACCATGAAGCACATGGATGGGTGCTTGCACCTTCGTTTTCTTGTGTTTCAGTGTCGCTGCAAATGAATCTTGACTTTTTATGGCCATCAATTCAGGCCAGGTGAACACTTTGGTTTTCAAGGCTGTAAATCTAGGCAGTGGAGAAAATTAATTGTATTTCTCTTCAGGCATTATGTTTATCGATGAACCACTGCTGATGATTAAAGGTATCAAGCAATCATTTATTTTCAGTGTTATTTTTGGACAATGTTTGTATGACTTTGGTGCTTTGGCTTGTTGACTCTACTTTGACTGACAATTTTCCTCACATGCAGCCATTCCTACATGCACATGCTTCTCTTTTTCTTGTAAGCTTCGACATGGCGCAATCGTCCTCCTCACTTTCACTTGATACTGAGGCGGACAAACTGTTTGACAATGATTTAGATGCTGATTTGTTCAGTGGCAATTTGCCTCAATTGATGCCGCCACTTGGCCTTATGGGGGTGTGTTGAACGTTATCTCTGGAATGTTCTGGCAGCCATTTTATCTTCCGTCCGTGACACACTTACTTTTTCTTTAACTTTACAAACCATCATAAAATGGGCCTCTTATCCACAGCCTTTACATATCTGTCCAATGGCGGGCCATGTATCTTCGCGTGGAAATGAAAATCCACATCTAAACCATAACTTCTATTAACATGTAGACATCACTTTGTGTCCTTCAGTCTTTTGCTTTGCCTTACATTTTTATACTCATGACTGATTTTGGGCACCTCCGGCCTCCATGTCTGCGGCCTATCTTTCACCTCGCTCCTTAGCTGTGGCAGCCATCAACACTTGCTCCAGATTAAGGGGTCCATTAGGATGTCTGGCGGTTGCACCACCGTGGGGCTGGCGGTGCAAAAAAATGCTTTTTTCCGCCCGCGAGCAGCAGCCCTCACGTCCGCCATATTACTATGGCCAAACATAGCCCATTTCCCGACCGCCTTGGTGCGATGTGCACCGCCATCAAAGTGTGCCCGCCACCGCGGCGGTGGGAGCCAATGCAGACTCTCCGCCGTGCGGAATGATGTCTGCCCCGCTCCACAAATTAGGATGCCCCAAACAAGCAGACGCACCGCAGCGGAGATACCGCCCAACCAGTGATGGCGGAAGCTCAACAGCGAAACCAGAGTCCCGGTCCACACCACCCGGTCACAACCGCCATGGACTCAGCTCTACACGTCTTTCAGGTGCTGTACCTGCTACATCACCAGGAACTCATGGACCACTGCGGACGCTGCCGCAGGTACGCAATAACACAAACACAACACACAACACATGGGCTGACACAGGGTCCAAATCCACATCAGACACCCTGGTGGGGACAGGGACACATCCACAAGGGCACCCACAGATCACCCACCTGCCACAAATTCACCCCTCTGCATCATGGGAAAACATCTACCGCGACCATGCAGCAAAGTCCCGGTCACGTCACCGCAGTGGTGAACACAAGGGAATACATGTCCACAATGCAGAAGGCAGGGCCAGCGCCAGGCATGGGCAGGGAGCAAAGACCACAGGGCTGCACCCCCTCCCACCACACACCAGCACACCCCATGAAGGCACATGCCACGTGCCCCTCCTGTGCACATCATGCACAACAACAAGCCAGGTCAATACCCACCCTGCACCACACAACAAACAACCAAGGAGACAGACGCTGCAGGAGTGGCTGCACAGGAACACAAGGCACAGTAGCACAGGGCCAGGGAAACACACACACCACCACAACACCACACTCAGGGATACTAAAATGAGGATAAGCACCAAATGAACACATACAAGGAACTAACATCCAAATGGACACACAACCTGCATATTCACACATGCATACCACAGACTGACACACAGACACATACACACCCCACATGCCAACATCAATGGAGCACAACAAATAAAAAAAGCAAAGTGGGCTGCACACAAATGGAAGGCCTTGGAGACACACAACAAGCAAGTGTACATCACATGCAAGAATAGGAACAGAGAACAACACCCTCAGACCATCAAAGCACACATGGCTGGTACAGTCAGTGAGGACAAACCACAGACATCACAGTGCAACAACACAGGGAGACAGCAAGGCAACCCATGTAGAGGCACAAGGATGAAAGGAAGGCCCTGAAGTCAAACTGTGAACAGTCACACACATGTATACAAGTACTTCACAGGAGTACGCCAGCAGCACTACACGCAGGGCCCATTGACACAAACCAATACTGACAAACACCAGTAGGAATCTACACACATACCCCCCTCACACCAGCAGCACACAACACCAGTGTCAAACACACTGAAGGAAGGCTGGCAATACTTGCCAGGCAACACACACACAAACAATTACACACTCTGGGGTTAGCCACAAACATCACACACACACAGGGATGCCATAACAAATGTCTGCACAAAAACAACACACAAACACATAACCCAACCTAAACACACACAGAACCACAACAAGACCACACATGCCCTGTGCAGCTAAACTGTGCAAAGGCAATGGGAGCACAGACAACATACCACAACACACACAAGAAGTGCACCATCACAGAACAACACAGCCACATCAAACAAACAACAGATGCACAGGCGACAAAATCACATAGCAAACACAGCAAGACATCAGGGGATGCACACCAGGCAATGACAAGGCAACAGACACACACACAGCACTGCATGCACAACAAGCAGTGTGTGCACACCAAGCATACCAGCCACACACAGACATCAGTGACAGAACAGCAACTCACACAACACCATACAGCACAGCACAAAGACAACAGCACACCCAGGAAGTGAAGCAATAAGACAGACAACACATATACATCCAACACAACACCAACAGATGCACACGTCTGGGACACAAAGGTGGAAACAACTTGACCAGAGGACTGGGCAGCACACACAGTTGGACTGCATAGGAGCAACCAAGACTGACAAACAGCACCAGCACATCACATACAACCCATTGGGGAAATGCCCTGAGTGACACATTGACCCTGGACAAAGAAGTGCACCACAAAGCACAGTGTCACAAATAAAGTGATGGAGAGGCACACACACATGGAAACCACGGGGACAGCTGACACCAAAGTGAAGTGTACTGCATGTCAGTAGGGGACATGGCAGGAGTGTATCATACACAAAGAGAGGGAGTGCAGACCCACAATGGGTAGGCATCTGAAGCACAGATAAGGGATGGGATGACAACACACACAACATGCCACACTGGAGGCAAGAATGCACCATGTGACAGCAATGCATTAGAAAACAACCACAATGGCAGTGTGGAACAGCAGGTCTGCACAGTGCCCACAAACAGCCACAAGACACATGGATGTGCAACAAAACATAACACTGACTTGCCAGTCACACACACTGCATACTCACAAGTGACAAAAACAACAATTAGGAGTCAGACAGAACTGCAAGGACTCACCAACACACTGTACAGTGCACTACATACAACTCACACATGTGCAGACAACCACAACCAAAGGGCTGAACAATCAAAACAACAGGCATACAACTCCTGGGTGACACATGTGTGTCGTTGACAATGCAGGGGCATGCACACATCAACACTCCACACAAACTTACCCCCTTCACACTGCACACTACCTGACCATCCAAGAGCACACATGGAAAGTAAGCCATGGGACTAGGATGACTGGCCATCACAAGATGAACACCCACTTACACCACTGGGCACACATAAAGGAAGAACACACATACATGATGACCCTGGACAGCCTGTCTGCAAAACTGTGTGCAGAAACCCACTCTGTGCCGGCAGTGCCCCCCAACCTGGCATGTGTATAATATAGCCAACATGAACTAATTAAGTAAATGACAACTGCTTCACATTGTAAAATTACACCATTGCCCCCACAAGTATCTGGGTCAGGAAGAACTGAAGACCCTGTCACCCCAGAAAACTGATTTGTAAGTGAGCCCAAATATTGACCATGTTGAAGTGGCACACAGAGCATGTGGCACAGTAAACCATGTACACACAGCGAAATAACTTTATTCAGTAAGGACACTGACAAAATAGACAACAGGAGCAACTGTCTTTATTCACATATTGCACAGATAGGCACCATGAGAAGAGAAGAGCAAGGCACAAAATGCAGAGCATGTCCATGAGAGGCTGCACAGGTAAAGGCAAAACAGCAAGTCCAGTGGCCAGGGCAAAGTGCAGAGTATGCCCATGAGAAGCTGCACAGGTAAGGGCAAAACAGCAGTGAACAACAAGGCCAGTGGCCAGGGCAGAGTGCAGAGTATGTCCATGAGAAGCTGCACAGGCAAGGGCAAAACAGCAAGTTCAGTGGCCAGGTCAAAGTGCAGAGTATGTCCATGAGAAGCTGCACAGGTAAGGGCAAAACAGCAGTGAACAACAAGGCCAGTGGCCAGGGCAGAGTGCAGAGTAGGTCCATGAGAAGCTGCACAGGTAAGGGCAAAACAGCAGTGAACAACAAGGCCAGTGGCCAGGGCAGAGTGCAAAGTATGTCCATGAGAAGCAGCACAGGCAAGGGCAAAACAGCAAGTCCAGTGGCAAGGGCAAAGTGCAGAGTAGGTCCATGAGAATCTGCACAGGTAAGGGCAAAACAGCAGTGAACAATAAGACCCGTGGCCAGGGCAGAGAGCAGAGTATGTCCAGAAGAAGATGTACAGGCAAGGGCAAAACAGCAAGTCCAGTGGCCAGGGCAAAGTGCAGAGTATGTCCATGAGAAGCTGCACAGGTAAGGGTAAAACAGCTAGTCCAGTGGCAAGGGCAAAGTGCAGAGTAGGTGCATGAGAAGCTGCACAGGGTACCTTTCCATGGTCAGCAACACAGACAGGGGGTAACAATGTGCAGTACAGGCCCACCTGTGTGAGAGACAGATGTGTGAGGATGACTAACACTTAGACTTGGCTGTCAGGCAGACTGGGACCTGGCTGTGTCTCGGGGACTGTCGGGGCTCTTGAACGGGGAGAGAGCGGAACAGCTGAGGTAGAGCTATCAGTGGTTTGGCAAGCTGGAGGGCTCCTTGTACCAGGTGGTGTAGTGGCACGTGGAGGTGGAGTCATGCAGAAGGGAGACACGGTGTGGCTGGGAGATTGTGGAAGGGTGCCCTACCACTTCTTGTGGATCCTAAATGGCCTGCCTGACTTTGGATCAATGGGAAGTGGTGTGGGCACAACAGGAACACTCACCACCAAAGTTGCATCAGGTGCAGATGCTGGCACCCCCTCTGGTGATGTGCTGGATCAGCGGTATGCTTTGTCTGGCTTCGCCTCTGCCCCCCTTCCCCTGATTCACTGGGCTTGGAACAGAAGTCGAGGTGGTGGGTGAATCTGCCTTGGAGCCCTTCCTAGGTGTACCCTTGGCATGCACCACCTCCTTGGTGGGCACAGAAACTGTATGCTTCTCTTTGCAAGATGCTTTAGGGACAGGAGAGTCCTTGGATGGGGATGCCTCTGAGGCATGTGTGCCTGAGGTCTGCTGCTTTGCTTTTTGTCTCCTGGTGTTGCCTGACAGGCTTTTCTCTCTGTGCTCTGGAGTGTCTTTGGTCTTCTGTGGGGATGGTGTCTGTGCCCGGGACCGATTGGGTTGCTGCTGCTGTGTGCTTCATGTGCCGTCTCGTGACTTTGATGTATGTAGACCGTGATCACTATCGTCAGACGTGCCCACTGCCAGGGGGGTGGACAAAGGAACCGGAGCTGGACTGTGAGTATGTGCCTGTTGAAGGGCAGACATCACTGTGGAGGACAAAGCCTGACACTCCTGTGCAGCCCACCCACGTCTGAATCTATGCCCTCCATGAAAGCAACCACCTGTGCCAATTTTTTGTCGTGGTCAATGAAGGCATTGAGGAGAGCTGTCTGGCCTACACACAGCTGACGCAAAAGGTCAACAGACTCAGCACTGATGGCAGCAGGAGGGACAAGGGCAGGAGCAGCGGTGCCAGGGGTGAAGTACACTCTTCCCCTCTTACTGAGGCGGACACGGGCAGCACCTGAGGAAGTGGCTAGGAGGGTGGGCACTGGCCGCTGTGTGGTGGAAGACGATACAGAGTCCCTGTTCCCTGTGCCCACCAACATGGATGCATCACCGCTGTCATCAGATGATGTGGTGCTTTGCGTCTAAGGCTGGGATTCTTCTAGCAGACTCCTGTCCCCCTCTGAGATGCTGGTGACGTCTGTGTCACTGGGCTCCTGTGCAGCAGATGTGCTAGTTTCACCCCCACTGGTGTTCGTCTCCTGTCCCTCCGTGACCACAGGAGGTGCTGCATGAGAGAAAGAGATAGAGGGTCAGGTCAGTGGCAGCAACAAAACAAACATATGCAAGCAATGCATAACAAAAGATAACCAAATCTACATGTTGCACACCACCCTGTGCAATCACATCATGCCAACTCACTATATTGACTCAAACAGTGCGTGGAAACTGGAAATTCTGGCATGAGTGAGCCATGTGATGACCACACAGCACAACACCCTGCTTGTGGCTCTGTTCAACCATACACACAAGTAGCTCTGAGCACAGCTAGGGATATGATGGGGGCACACTACTTGTTGCCACTGACAGATCGGGATGGAACAGGAGGAGACAACACAGACACAGACCACAACATGACAGTCCACAATGGCCATTAGCCCATGACACCCACCATGTCGCACTTCGGGGCCCAAAGACTGGTGCACATTGCTGTCAGATGTCTAGGTGTCCACAATCTGGGTGCATGCAATGGACGCATTGATGAAGGCACAGTCAGATCGGGCACACTGCTGTTCCCTCCCATGGGATTCCCAAGACTACCCCAATGTAGAAGAAACCTGAGGAGCACAACTCAGAATGCAATGGGAATGCACAGCATTCAAATCACCTTTGTAAGTACAGGTATGGCGAATGCATGACACCGGCACCCAGCCCAGCAGCCACTTACATGCCAATGCATCACACTACCAACATCACATAGGCCAGCTTGGCACAGGCTCTGTACACATGCAGCCACTCCCAGTCAAAGTCACCCTCCCCAAATGCTCACCCCTGGATTGCTGCTGATGCTCCTTCAAACATGCATCCAGCTCAGGCTGTGTCACCGCCAAGATGCACCCCATTAGTGGTGTCATGCTGTGCCGTGCCAAACGCCCAGTGCGAGGAAGCAGCCCCAAGGTCATCTCTGCCACGTTCTTTGCCAGCCGGCTGATGTCGTCCCACCTCTTGTGGCAGTGGGTGCGCTGTCGGTTTGAGACCCCCAGAGCTCGAACCTTTGCTGCAATGGCCTTCCACACAGACTTACGCTGGTGTACCTTGAGCTGCAGGCATGGGAGACAAGAGGGGGAAATGATCAGTGACACAGTGTTATGTACCGACATCTCTCAGTATAGCAGCAAGATACAAACCCATCACATATCCAACGATATGTCCATTAGAGACTAGAGTACATCTCACATGGTACCTCTGCATGGGAAAAGCTGATGTAAATGCATGCAGGTGTGAGGGGGAACACAGTCCCTGTACATCTCACACACATGCAGGATGCCAGCACTGAAACACCTATGTGGCCTGCACATATCTCCAGTCCATTGTTTGGTTGAGCGACACATACATCACATATCAACCTGTGTTTGGGGGGTGACCCACTGTATCCAAGACTGCACAGCCCTCAATGTCCCTGCCCTGTGAATAGATAACTGTGTCATGGATGTCACATTGAGGGACATGATCTCACGAATACAAAATGCCCTTCACAACACCGGTTGTGTGCAATCTACAGTGCTGAGATGGCCCATAGCTGGAGTGCAATGTGAAAAGACTGATGTCATACTCTGTAAGTGAAGTGATGTGTCCTTGTGTTTGTAGGCGGGGACTGTGCTGCCCAGCTGGGCTCACACTGAGATGGACTACAGGGGCACACACAGCCATCCAGCCAAGCAATCACTGTCCTGACTACAGCATAAACAACCTTCTGTGTCACTGTATCGCTGACAACACAACACAAAACAGGTCACTCATACATACATGTGCAGGGAGGCAAACCTGTGACATTGGGTACACACACCCTCCCCCTGGAGACAGCATGTCAGGCACTGCATGACACTACCCCACACTCCCAGGCACATACTGCATCAGTCCAACTACATGTGTGGACCCCCTGCCCTACCCCACCACTGTTGAAGACTTACCACAACATTTGGGGCACCATATAGCCTGGGTACTGTGTGAGCACTCATCCACCAGGACCTCCAACTCCTCGCTCGTGAAGGGACTGGCACAGATCTTCTCTGTCCTTGCCATCACTGTGGACATGAGACAACAGCGGCGGAATTGGGTGGTGAGGGGTCTCGGGCAGCAGTCCCTGGAGGCAGCAGCAGGTGAGGGGTCTCAGGTAGCAGTCCCTGGAAGTAGCAGCATGCTCTGGGAGCAGTGAAAATGTGAGGCTCACTTCCACACATATATAGCCCCCTGGGGTCGTTTCAAAGGTGCCAAGCTGCAGCAATTTGTGGTCCAAGTCTGTCTCTTTCAAATGCATCCAATGACCGCCTCCACTGTGGCGGAGCACGCCTACCGTGATCTTCAAAATTGCATCATGCCACGGCTATCGAGGTTCCCATTGGCTCCAGGGCAAGCTCCATGGAGGTGACACACTGCAGGGGCCCGGTGTGCGCTAGCGCGATGGAGCATCTTTCAAATGTATCCAATGACCGCCTCTGTGGTGGCGGAGCATGCCTACCGCGATCTTCAAAATTGCATCATGCCACTGCTATCGAGGTTCCCATTGGCTCCAGAGCAAGCTCCATGGTGGTGGCCTACCGCGATTTTTGCGGCGGAGCATGCCAACCGCCATTTCCCCATGCCTATCACTACCGCACATGTGTGAATGGGGGTGCTGGTGACACACTTCCGGGGCCAGGCAGTAGCTACTGCGAGATAGGTGCCATACATTGACACGAGGAACCGCCATTCAGGCGGCGGAGCATGTCAACCACCATATCTCCATGTCTCCATGCCTATCACTACCGCACATGTGTGAATGGGGGTGCTGGTGACACACCGCCGGGGCCAGGCGGTAGCTACCGCGATATGGGTGCCATACTATGACAATGGCCATCTGGCAAATACCAACAGTGCACAGTACCCACATGGTCAATGGCACATCATTGTGCACATGATGCCAATGTTCCATTTACTCCACTGGTGGCTACACATGCCATGTTTGTGTGTGTGATTTCGTAGATTGACCTGTACTTACTCACATGTCAGTTATGGATTTGATGGTCGTGTAGGCAGGACAGTGTTGTTCTGGACTCTACAATGTGGACACATGTCAATGTGTTGAGGTACAGTGACAATCACAGCGATGCTCATCTCAATGAATGATAATCTATTTTGCATTGCCTCTCATGTCTGCTCATGCACACATTCGTCATTCCTGCGCCAACTGTGGTCATTGTGTGGTGAATATATGCCAGGTTGAAATGACGCATTAAGGTGTGATAGGTACAGCAGCTAGGTATGAGACAGTGGGTTTGATTTGTTACACATATGCTGGATGCTATACTCCCAGGCGTGCCCATGTGAAAGGTGGCCATCTCCCTATGTGCATTCACATTGACCAAGTAGGTGTTTGAGGTACTTGTCTTGTGATATCTCAAATAGGAGGAGGCCAAATTTGATTTGTCACTTGACGGTGCTGGAGGACATGGAGGATGTGGCAATCATACGGAAATGCCGTCTGGATAGAGCCACCCTGAAAACCCTTTGTGATCTGTTGGAGCCCCACTTGCAGCCTCGTCGGACATATCCAACAGCTTTCACCCCTACTTATAAGGTGATGGCGGCCCGCATTTTTTTGCCACTAGATCGTTCCAAGGGACAGTGGCCAGCGCTGGTGGGATGTCACAACTGATGTTCAGCATGGTGCTGTGTGATGCACTTTGCGCCATGATGTTATACAAGGACAGATACATCCATTTCCCCAGGGGTGCTGAATTGCCAGCTGTGAAGGGAGACTTCTATCCCCTTGGACACATCCCCAATGTTGTTGGTACCATTGATTGCAACCATGTCGGGCTTGTGCCACCACAGGCAATTTACAGGAATCAGAAGCATTACCACTACATAAATGTGCAGGTGGTGTGCCTGGCAGATATGATCATCTACCACGTGTGTGCCAACTTCCCAGGCTCGGCCCATGACTCCTACATCCTGCAGAACAGCATTGTGCCCCAGCTGATGGCTAATCTGCTTTCAGAGCGTGCATGCATTGGGGGTGAGTATGCCTAGTCATATGGCGTGCTGGGTGTGTGACCTGCTGCCCTCAGCCTCAGCCTCAGCGACATTGCAATGTCTATTTGTGTTTGTCATACCTAGGTGACTCTGCATATCCCAACCGTCCCAGGTTGCTGAGCACACTGAGGAATCCCAGGACCCCAGCTGATGTCCGCTACAATGAGGCACATGGGAGGACAAGTCGTGTAGTGGAGCGTAATTTTGGTCTGCTCAAGTCACGTTTCCCTTGCCTGGACAAGACCGGAGGTACACTGGCATACTCGCCCGGGAAGGTGTGTCAGATTGTAGTGGCATGCTGCATGCTCCACAACCTAGCCATTCGCAAGAATATTCCCCTGCTCCTGGATGATGGTGAGGACCGAAGGCCCCAGCCTGCAAACCAACCAGTGTCCAGTGATGAGGACAGTGGAGAGGAGGAAGGTGTTGACCTGCGTGAACAGCTTACCACACGCTACTTCACTTGATGGTGGGTGACAATGTGCAACATACCCATTGTCTGATGATATTGCTGTTGTTGTGAAGGGGCATGTGAGAATTGTAACAGCAGCCAGTTGTAGACTCAGCGGGGTTGTTGGCAATGTTTCTGGGACAGGTCATTTGGGAACATCTACAGGACGTGTATGTTGACACTTGTTGCCCATTGTGACGTGTGCATGTTGGGTTATCCTGATGGTAGGTGTTGTGTGATGTCTGTGATGCCACACCCAGACCAGTGAAAGTAGTTCTCTTGTGTTTCCCTAGATACCTTCAACTTCTTATTGCCTAGATACAGCCCATGCTCCTGGTACATTGTGATCATGTTGAAGACTGTACATCCTGCAATAAAGACGTAGCAGACACGACAACTTGTGTGTAAGGATATTTTATTTGCAATGGTGAGATGTGAGGTGGGGTGTACATTTCCATTGGGGTGGTGGTGGAGCAGTGAGTTGACAGTTATGGTAAATGAGACAATCGAGTAGTCACCACATTGATGTGGTGACCCAGTCCAACAGACGGATGCCATTCACAAGGCAGTGTGGGGAAGGACAGTCCAAAGAGCCAACGCAGTGGTGAAGAGGGTTGCCATCATGGCTGACTCCGTGCCTTGTGTCTGGCAGGTGCTTTGCCTCCAAATACTTCCAGGGTCTTCTTAGGACAGCCCCTTTGTCGTTTAGCAGGGTGGGCCCCTGCTGCAGGGCCGGTGGGGTCTGAGGACTCACCCCTCTTTGTGGGCGCAGGGGAGGATGGTGAGCTGTCATCCTGCGGCCCACCAGAGAGAGGTGGAGGTGTTGTTTGTGGCGCAGGCCTGTCCCTCAATACCGCCAATTGCTGGCCCAAGAGGTCCACGATTTGTCCCATGCGAATGGCGATGGATCTCATCAGCAGGATGAGCTTGCGCAACAGTTCATCCGATCGGCCCGTTCGTCCCTGGGCCTGTTCGTATGCGCCAAGGACTCTGGTGATGTGTTACAGTGATTGGGTCCCAGCCTCCTGGTGTCTGTGGGTGACCCTGCCCCTCCCACCTGCCCTGCTGCCACGGACCTGTTGCCTCACCACTGTGGGCACCCGCATCTTCTCCCTGCCCTCCTCCGTCGGTGGGGTGGGCTGGTCATCTTCTGGGACAAGGAGGGTGTTGCAGGCAGCACTGGTGGTGGTGGTGGCGGTGGCCGCACAGAGCATGACAGCAAGGGTCTGCTGTGAAGTTGCTATTGCTGCAGATGTGGTGGGGGGACGAAGTGGTCCTGGGACCTGTTGCTCCCTGGCACATCAGATGGGCCGGTTTCGAGGTCATCGTCCATGGAATCCTGGGAGTCAACATCCGAGAGTCCATGTACCGGGGGGAGACTGGCTCTGCAGGTTGCTCGTGTTGTCCTTTGCAGTGAGTTCTTGGTCCCATGTGGGTGAGATGGGAAATGGTCATTGTAGTGCACCCGGCAAGCTTTGTGTTAGCTGTGTTTCATTCACTTTTTGCACACTGCACAATTGACAGATCATCACATTGTTTACTATGTGCACTACTGTGCTTCCTGACATGATGCAGTGGTACATGCATTACTTGTCCATTGTATGAGGTGTCAAGGCATACCATGCGACCCATGCACAATTAATGATTACAGGGACCTGTTGCCATCTAGGGCCTGGCACAACATGTTTTTAATTAAGGACTCATTGTTGATTTGTCTGACCTGGCAGGCGTCACATCTGGCCATGGACTGGCCAGTGTCATCTCCTGCATACCTTTGTAGTGTCATGTGCATATCTTGATTTGTACCATCGCACATACTTTTGTATTTTTCTAATGGTCTTCGTTGCACTTGCCCAATGGCGATGCACATGTAAATAAATGCTGTGCATGATTGTGCCCTGACTTTCTTCTACATGTGCATTGGTTTGTCACACTTTGGTAGCTGTGACAGTTTCCTTAGCTTACCTGTGTGCACACTGTGCTTGGCAATGGGGTAGGTGTGCCTCTTTGTGCAGTGAGAGGGCTGGTGTTGTCATACAGCACCATTTAATTTGTGACAAATGGGTGGGTGCACGTACTGGCTACTTACCTCTAATGTGCCCACATTTGTGTTTGTTATGTCACACATGTGTGTGTGCGTGGTGGAGGCTTACATCCTGCTCAGTGGGGTCACGGACAGAATATTATGTTTGTTTGGTGTACTGCACTGGCTTCCAACTGCTTCTGGGTGGGGTGGAGGGAGGGCTCCATCCTGCTGAGGTGTGGGACAGGGGGCATGGTGGGAGTTGTAGTGCAGGCCTCCCACCCCCAAACACCCTCCCAGGGAAGATGGCTGCCTACCTGTAAGTTTGTTTGGTGTACTGCAATGGCTTCAAACTGCTTCTGGGTGGGGTGGGGGGGGCTCCATCCTGCTGAAGTGGGGGGCATGGGGAATGGTGGGAGTAGTAGTGCAGGCCTCCTACCCCCAAACACCCTCCCAGGGAAGATGGCTACCTACCTGTTAGTTTGTTTGGTGTACTGCACTGGCTTCCAACTGCTTCGGGGTGTGGTCGGGGGAGGGCTCCATCCTGCTGAGGTGGGGGCAGGGGGCATGGTGGGAGTGGTAGTGCAGGCCTCTCACCCCCAAACAGCCTCCATGGCAATATGGCTACCTACCTGTTAGTTTGTTTGTAGTGGGACAATGGCTTCCAAATGCTTCTGGGTGGTGTGGAGTGCTACATCCTGCCGAGGTGTGGGACAGGGGGCATGGTGGGAGTTGTTGTGCAGGCCTCCCGCCCCCAAACACCCTCATTGTGAAGATGGCTACCTACCTGTAAGTTTGTTTGGTGTACTGCAATGGCTTCCAACTGCTTCGGGGTGGGATGGGGAAAGGCTCCATCCTGCTGAGGTGGGGCGCAGGGGGCATGGTGGGAGTTGTAGTGCAGGCCTCCCACCCCCAAACAGCCTCCATGGAAAGATGGCTACCTACCTGTTAGTTTGTTTGTAGTGGGACAATGGCTTCCAAATGCTTCTGGGTGGTGTGGAGTGCTACATCCTGCTGAGGGGTGGGACAGGGGGCATGGTGGGAGTTGTTGTGCAGGCCTCCCGCCCCCAAACACCCTCATTGTGAAGATGGCTATGTACCTGTAAGTTTGTTTGGGTACTGCAATGGCTTCCAACTGCTTCTGGGTGGGTTGGGTGGAGGGCTCCATCTTGCAGATGCTGTGGGACAAGGGTGCCTGGTGGGAGTTGTAGTGCTGTCTGCCTGTACAAATGCCCCCATGGTAATGTTGGCAGCTACGTTTGGGGTGAATGGGAGTGGGTGAATGTTGGATCTGTGAGACATGTTTTTGTGAGTGTGTGGTGCAGATGGATGCAATTTGTCCCTGGTGGTGTAGCTTTGTAGTTGTGGGAGACAGTACATAGCAGAGTGGTGGTAGTCATTTGTTTGTACTTACCAGCCTCCACTCCCCTGGCTACTCCTGTGAGACTCTCTGGAGGCAGTATGGCAAGCACCTTCTCCTGCCATGGTGTGAATGGTTTTTGTGGAATGGGAGGGCCAACACCAGTCCTCTGAGCCAGCTCACGGTTCTTGCTCCTCCTCTCCTTGACAACCCTCTTCAGATCATGCCACCACTTCATGATCTCCTTTTTTGATCTTGCGGTGGTCCCTACTGCATTGACCCTATGGACTATCCTTGCCCACATTTGTGTCCTTGTGGCTAATGGTGTCTGTTGGACCAGGCTGCCAAACAGTTGTGGTTACACTCTGACTATCTCATTTACTGTGACTGTCAACTCACTCTCTGTGAATTTGGGCCATTTCTGTGTGGCCATGGTGTGTGGTGTGCAAAGTGGTTGTGGGTGCAGGAGCGTGAGTGGTGGGTGTGGTTGTGGTTGTGAAGTGTATGGTGTGTGATGTGCTGGGGGTTGGTTGTGCAGCTGTGGAAGTGGTGCTGGTGTTGCTGTGTGTGGTGTGGCTAGTGATGTTGTGTTCTTTGCCTCTCCTTTCAGCTGAGGTGTGTATCCCTTCTCTCATGGAGTATTGCAAAGGATTGTGGTCAGGGAAGGGGCTGGTTTTATACTCAGCTATGTGGGTGTGTCCAATTGGGGTATTGCTGTCAGGTGTGTTGTCCTGGGAATTGTATTTTTCTTTTTGCCATGTGGTTGTGTCAGTGGGGTGTGTTGTGTGTATTTGGGGGCCATGGATAGTTTTTTGTGTGCACTTTTGGGCCTTATTGTGGGTTTTTGCTGCGTCCCCATATTTTTCACGGTTCGTCTGCAGTGGTGGCTATGCTGCAGCTCTTCCGCTGGCTCTCCCATTCATCCCATTGTGCAACCGCGGCAGTTGGAGACAGCGGTACGTACCGCGGGACCATCGGGGATATCCTAATTTCCCGTGCGGTGTCTCCGCTGTACTTGCGGCGGGTTGGTGTTTTTCCGCTGCGTATCCGACTGCCGCGGACGGATTTTGGCCATCTCCGCCCAATATGGGCGGTTTTTCTTGACCCCGTTCCACCGTGGTCGGTGTTTTTTGATGGTTAATCCTAATTTGGCCGACGGTTTTTCCACGGTGCCGGCGGGCGTTTGTTTTCCGACCGCCATGCTAATGTGCCCCTAAGAGTTTGTCTCAGCATTTGTCATTCTTTATCACTTCTTTCACACCATCACCAGTAAGATTTTTGAGATACTTGATAACCTTCAAATGCATCAATGAAATGATCAAATATTTCTGTCCATGCAGCTCATCTCTCATCAAAATTTTGCTTTTTGATGGTATCAAAAGGCAGTTTCAAAAAGGTGGCAGCATGGTAACTAGCTATGGGAGTGACTGACCTTGAGGGTGGGGCTCTTTCTGCTCCTGTCGGCTGTCCATTTGAGCCTGCATCATTCGTTCTACTTTGGAGACCTTGCAATGGACCGGCCTCAGAGTTGTCATGGACAATCTAGGAAGTGGTGAACTTCTCCTCGGTCTCCATCAGAGCCCTTCATTTGTTGGAGATCTTTGGAGTTGTTCTGAGCCATCACCTGGCAGCTTTGGTGGTGGATCATTTCAGGTATCGGACAGCTCAGTAAGCACAAAGATCGTACTTCTTCTTGGGACTCCTCACCCAGTACTGAGCTAGTAAAGCTCCACTTATCGAGGCTCGGGTAAGCGCAATGATAATATAATTCTTTCTTACTTATTCTGTCAGCCAGCACTTTTTCCTGAATCAGCACACAACCACCTTTTGCAGTATCGCTCGGTATAATGTACAACTTTATCTTGCGTGGCAGCACAGTACCTTTATGTACGGCTTGACCAGCCGGTTCTTGACTATCAATGTGTAGATTCTTGGCAATGCTTCCATTGTCTTCACTTGCTTTACAGAGACTGGAGTCGTGCTTTGACTCCACATGCATGGAGCATCAATTCCTTTTTTTTTTGCCAGCGACACATGTGGCACACATGAGAGGTTTGCTTGAACCACAGCAAACTCCCTGGGAGAGCACGGTCATTCTTCTGGTTACTTATCCCCGATCTCATTGGCATTTGTACCGTCTTTCCGGCCTGGGTATCCGCCAATGACTACAGCACATACAGAACTTAGTGTAATACATCTTTATTCTGCTGCATGTAACTGCATACTCAGCATTCTGAAACAAGCTTTAATGGCATTGCGGACTGACACCTACATCACAATTCTGCAGAGTCTGTTAGGAGCTAAAAGGGGTCCATCATAAAAATATTGCAAGACACCACAGATATCTCAACATTACAATTAGAAATGAGTATTTTGACAGACAGTTGTCTATGGAAACAGAAATTATTCAGCATAGCTGGGGGTAAGGTGGGTGATATACTAGGACTCCCGGCAAGGCTTTACTCGATGATGGTGAAAGGCAGAAGCCCAGGAATTCTGTCTCCTGGAGTTCGGTTATTTCAAAAGAGATACACTTGAGAGTTTGCCTAAAAATTATAACAACACCCCTACTCTTCTGACAGCTCTATCTCTTTGAAATATATTGCAACCCTCAGGAATTGCTAGAGCAATATCTGGTGCAGAGCTCTTGTTCATCCATGTTTGAGTGAGAAAGATGTTTAACCGTTCCTCCCCTATAAAATCATAAATATGAAATGGGTTCTTGTGGAGGGAGCAAATATTTACCAACACTGCCTGAACATTCATAAGTATTCACAGACTTTATGGTAAGTCCAGGGAGTGAATATGGAGTACTCTCAGGCAGATCTCGTCCTGGCAACGTGGAAGAGCACAAAGAGCAAACCGAAGGAAAGGGAGAAGTCAACAGGTTGCACAAACATGAACAATGAGCACGATGATTTAAAGTCTGGATCTCTGCTGAGGAGTAGATTAAATGCTGACCCCAGACCTCTTTGGAGTGTCAGCTGAGCACATGTGCACCAGCTTTCTTTATAAAGAGAGTCCACTATTAGACCACCAACAGATCATAAATTAAATGGTGGCCAAAGTGAAAAAGAACGTCTTAGTGGACTCATGGCCCTATCCCCTTGCCTAAAGTGCAAGAGCAGTAACAATATATGCCCCTAAGGATTTAGCAGCAATGATTTAGTAGATTTCAAACTCCCAAAACACCAGGGAGTAAAAGTTGGATAGTGGAGAAACACCTTCGCTATGAACACAGCGTTTATAGCTCCCAAAAAACAACTACAAAATGCAGACACATTTAAAAGATTATGAAGTGCAAATAAGCTTTTTGATTCAACACATCAATACAATTGTCCTTTGAGTTAAAATTGATGCATCCCAGTAGTGTGGCTAAATAATTGTTCTAGCAGTGGTCAACAGACCTAAGCCTCCGTCTGTGCACTAGCTTTCTTTACCAAGGGTGGGACTTCCCCTGCCCCCCCAACTAAATCACTAACAGATAAAAAATAGTGGTCAAAGTGAGAAAGAACATCTTAACGGGCTTGTGGCCCGACCCCCTTTCCTATAGTGCAGTAACAGGATATGCCATCATTTTGCAGCAATGATTTAGCAGATTTCAAACTCCCAACACACCAGGGAGGACACATTTAAATAGTGGAGAATCACTTTCGCTATGAACATAGTGATTACAATGCCCAAAAAACAACTGTAAAATTCAGTCACATTTAAAATATTATAAAGTGCAAATAGGCTTTTAGATTCAACACATCAGCAAAATTGTCATTTGAGTTAAAAATGATGCATCCTAGTAGTGTGGCTAAGCAATCATTCGAGCGGTGGTCAACAGACCTAACCCAGCCTGATCAACATTACCATGAATATAAGGGTTACAAGGATAACTATGTCTCATCCTTTGTGATCTGTGTGGTGATCACATTAAGTGGGTAGTTTACTCCAAAAACCTAGAGATTAGAAAAAATGATGACTGCTCTTGTTGGCCTTCTCCTGCAAAGTGTTACCCTTTAGGGAACCTGGCTCAACAAAGATGTATGGGATAAAGTATCCCCTGCTGTAGACTGGAAAGATATTGTAAGTCACTGAGGAGTTCCATGACCATATAGAAGAATGAGGCCGAAGGCAGAGTTTCTTTATAAGGTCATGAAACTCAGAGGTGACTTGAAATATCCATTTAATGTATGGCAGAGGATAGTTCATAAATTTTAATCCTTGGTAACATCATCAGCCTTCCTACAAACCACTGAGGTGCCGATCACGATCCGGTAAAAAAATTCCCCGTACGACTCGTATCCGGTCTTTTTACCGTACGAATCGTACAAGTGCCGTACAAACTGCCAATTACGAATCGCATTGGGAATTATTCCCCACACGTCCTCGGGTCGGAAAATGTGTCCGACACGTCCACGGACGATTTACCGTACAAATGTGAAAAGTGAAGTCCGACCGCGGAATTACGATCCATCCCGTGCGTCCGATGTTACAACTGTATGGAAAAAACACCGTCCGCACCGAACTCCCATAGCAACCATGGAGACATGTGCCCGCATACGCGCTGAACCCCCCCAGCCCCCGTATGTACGCACCGACCCCCCCAGCCCCGGTACGTACGCGCCGACCCCCCCAGCCCCCGTACGTACGCGCCGACCCCCCCAGCCCCCGTACGTTCGAGTCTCACCCCCCGTGTATGTACACCCCTGTACGTGTCGAACCCCCCCGTGTATGTACACCCGTGTACGTGTCGTACCCCCACCCGTGTATGTACACCCGTGTACGTGTCGAACCCCCGTGTATGTACACCCGTGTACGTTCGAGTTGTCACCCCCATGTATGTACACCCCTGTACATGTCCAACCCCCCCGTGTACGTGTCGTACCCCCACCCGTGTATGTACACCCGTGTACGTTCGAGTCGTCACCCCCGTGTATGTACACCCCTGTACGTGTCGAACCCCCCGTGTATGTACACCCGTGTACGTGTCGTACCCCCACCCGTGTATGTACACCCGTGTATGTTCGAGTCGTCACCCCCATGTATGTACACCCCTGTACGTGTCGAACCCCCGTGTATGTACACCCGTATACGTGTCGTACCCCCACCCGTGTATGTACACCCGTGTACGTGTCGTACCCCCACCCGTGTATGTACACCCGTGTACTTTCGAGTCGTCACCCCCGTGTATGTACACGCCTGTACGTGTCGAACCCCCCTGTATGTACACCCGTGTACGTGTCGTACCCCCACCCGTGTATGTACACCCGTGTACGTTCGAGTCGTCACCCCCGTGTATGTACACCCCTGTACGTGTCGAACCCCCCGTGTATGTACACCCGTGTACGTGTCGTACCCCCACCCGTGTATGTACACCCCTGTACGTGTCGAACCCCCGTGTATGTACACCCGTGTACGTGTCGTACCACCACCCATGTATGTACACCCGTATACGTGTCGTACCCCCGTGTATATACACCCATATACGTGTCGCACCCCCACTCGTGTATGTACACCCGTGTACGTTCGAGTCATACCCCCACCCGTGTACGTGTTGTACCCCCGTGTATGTACAAACCGTACCCTAACCCGTGGACGTATGGAGCGTACCCCAGGCCCCAACACCAGCACCTTCACACAACATCGCGCATGTACGAGTCGTACCAAGCCAGACACAAGGACAGCACTGTACAACCAAATGGCCGAAGTACACACCGTACACACGTTAAAAACGCACGTACACAACCAGGACAAAGCAAAACAACACAAGAATACACCATTCGAATGGCACAACGCCACTAAACATGTCCAACAAGCTCAAAAACAACACAATCACTGACCTGCAACTGCCAAAATCCAAAACAGATGCCCAAAACACAACCACTCCTTATAACACACCCACCCAAACTTCAAACACAGCCACACCCACCAATGGACCAATAAAAAGGGCCCACACACACAAACCATGAGCCTTTGCAACAGACTCACTGCTGCCAGACCCCACAGACAACCTACAGCACCATACTAGAAGCTTGACCACACCTTACACTTGCACACCTTCACACACACACCTTCACAAACACCCCCACATCACATTCACACACACACCTGCACAACCACACCCACAACCATCCACCCCCCCCCCATCCACACCCACACCCCTCACCATGCCCACTAACAAGAATCCAAAGTTCACTAGCCAAGAGTTGGAGGTCCTTGTCGATGAAATCCTCAGAGTTGAGCCACACCTCTTTGGAACATTGGTCAGACAGACCACCATTTCTGAAAAAACATCCATGTGGCAGACCATCGTCGATGCTGTGAATGCTGTTGCGGACACCAGTAGGACCAGGCATGAATGCCAAGCCAGGTGGTACGATCTGCGGAGGAGGGTCAGAGCCAAAATGACGGACGAACACAACCAGGCCAACGTCACTGGAGGAGGGCCGGCCCGCAGACCCGTACACTACCATCCCTGGGAGGAGAGGGTGATGGCCATACTGCCGGTGGTGGCAGTGGACGGATTAGAAGGACTGCGAGACCCGGGTGAGTACACAAACAACTCACCTCACATGGGGGGAACGTCATCCACAACCAAACTCACAAACAGGCACGCAACCACCCCAAGCTATCGCATGACTCAACCACACTCCATGAACATGCACATGCCACTAGCGCCACCATGCCCCATGCACCCAGCTGGACAATGTCAAGTCACAGGCCACAGAAAACACCAACACAAGACACGGTAACCCGGATGGCGGGAGTGTGGGCCCCAAAAATCACATAGTGCAACTCAGAAGCAGACAACAATGCCCTCTGCCCATATGGCCTAGGTCACAGCCAGACAAACAGTGTGTCCCCACACAGGAAAGACTTGCCAGCAAATGGCGGACGCCTTGCATTAAGACATGGGGGTGAAGGCACTTTTTGCACATGACAGCAGCTAATGAACAGCCAACACTGTGAAAGAGTGGCAGCACACACCACCACAGCAGCAGCGCAGACACAGACACTACACCCAATGGGTGCCTGGAGATCACAAACAAACTCACATCAACAATCCAAGGGCCATTCAAAGATCTGCTAACAGTGTGTGCCCAGGAAGCTGGGCTGAGGTGACAGAGGGTGACACACAGAGGGAGGGAGAGGGGGACAGAGAGGGAGGGAGACACAGGGAGACGGACAGAGGGAGGAAGCTGACAGAGGGAGGGAGAAAGGGAGACAGAGGGAGACGGACAGAGGGAGGAGGTTGACAGACGGAGGGAGAAAGGGAGACAGAGGGAGACGGACAGAGGGAGGAGGCTGACAGAGGGAGGGAGAAAGGGAGACAGAGGGAGACGGACAGAGGGAGGAGGCTGACAGAGGGAGGGAGAGAGGGAGACAGAGGGAGACAGACAGAGGGAGGAGGCTGACATAGGGAGGGAGAAAGGGAGACAGAGGGAGACGGACAGAGGGAGGAGGCTGACACACAGAGGGAGGGAGAGGGGGACAGAGAGGGAGCGAGAAAGGGACACACAGGGAGAGCAAATCAGCCTTGTGGGGTGTGGGAATGTCTGCTCGTCAGCAGGTGGACTGCGTGCATGTAGACAAGGGTGGCCAGTGCCAGAACCCCCCCTCTTCTCCATGGCTAAACACAGGGCCATGTCACAACCTGTGCACGAGCACAATGACAGCTACCTGCATTATCTAAGTGTGTGGAACCACTCCATGTGCCCACATACAGTGCAACACGGAAGGCGCCAATGCATGGCTCTCCACACCTGCCCACTCCACTGCTGACTGCAGTCACAATTGACGCAGCAAGTTAGACTGTGCCACACATAGGTAAAGTTGCAAAAGCTGTGGCCAATGGACATACCCATGCACAAGTGCACTGTGAGTGGAATGCAAGACATATCCAAATTCCCAGAGGAAATGTGCCAACTTAGAAACCAATGAAACATGGATGTTGCATGGAACAAAATTAACATTGTCTCTCTCACACACAGGTCAACGTTGTGGATCACCCCCCAACACTGGGGGGGAAGACTCACAGGACCCGGCTCGGCGGGATGATGGAGCCACCGGCAGCGACGACTCTCACCACTCTGTGGTCGAACCCGACCCCGACCAACCTGGCCCCTCTGGTGTCCAACCACCTGCAGCACCAGCGTCAGGTACAACTGGGCCAACCACCACCCCCACTCCTGCCACATCCCAGGAGACACCCAGGATCCCTGCCCCAACACCACAATGCAGCCAGGCTGGCCAGGAGGGACACGGTGTCCCGAGCACCCAGGAGGAGGCAGGCTACAACGCCAATGCCACCCCTCAGGCGTCCCGGAGACCCGATGTGCCCACGAGGGCATGCCAGGTGCAAGTGGGCAGGGGTGGTGGGAGTGGAGGACGGCGGAGGCGCGAGCCTGACCTGTTGGCTGGGGAACCGGTATATTCCCATGTCCGTAACATCCTGGACACATACCGGCAGGACACCACTGGCATGGGCCAGGTTGTGTCCACCCTCAATGAGATGAAGGGGACCCTCGATGAGATCAAGACCCAGCAGGCCCAGCAACATGCGGAGCAACATGCCTGTCTACTGCGACACCAACGGCGGATGGAGGACAGACAGGCTGAGCTCGTGACGGTGTTTACGGGAATTCACAGTACACTCCGTCGGATGGCCGACAACATGGGCAACCCTCCCTGTATCATCAGGCGTAGAACATCACCACCCACAGGGAGGGATGAGGAGGAGGAGGAGACATCCGACGGAGCATCCCAAACATCGTCACGGCCTGCTTCTGAGAGTCCCAGCAGGAGGGCGGGTCGTCCACGGAAAAGACCGTGAGGGTCGGCGCAACAGCACCATCTCCCAGGACACCTGGCCTGGCACCTGGCCCACTGGAGCAACAGCAGCACAGCATCAAAAGACATTCTCTGCCACATGGACTTGCTGGTCACTGTCTGACCAATGTTGACAAAGACTGTGGCATGGACTCTGAGGATTTCAAATGGCAAGGACACCAACTCCCCTAGTGAACTTTGGATTCCACATACCCGGAAGCCCCTCATGTCAACCCCCCCCCCTACCCCAACCAAAATAAAAAGTCACACCATAAAGAGAAGATGCCTACTGATTGCATTATTACCTTACATGTGTCTTGTAAAGTCTAACTATGCCTGAGCTCTCATTTGACTTCAACCATCCACACCCTGGGGCCTGAGTCTGGCACAGGACACACATGGGTCACATTGTAGTAGGCAAGACAGACATGGAGCACCATACACACCCGTGATGGGCCCAACCAGCTGAGGGGGTGGCCGCACAACCGTGCCGACAGACATATTGAGTACAGCTACAGCCATGCGCAGAGGTCAGGGATCATGTGGAGTGTCCTGGGGGGCACCCAGGTATGTGTGGACAGGTGGCAGAACCATGTCCTGCAAGCTTGAGTCAGGTGGCTGCAGTGAATGGTGGCCTGGCCAACGTGGGATGCATGGGGATGGCACATGTCACAATACCCACACAGTCATTGACTACATGCACAATACACAGTCTAATCCCACACAAACAGCTTGCATCTTGCTACTCGACACATAGACACATAGCCACTATCACGGAAAACCATACCAGACATGCCGGATGCACCGTGGCAACACACCAGCATTGACTGAGAAGAGGCACCTTGGAGGCATAGGGACACCTTTATTAGTCATGTATTCGGGATTGCAGAGGAAACTCGGAGTACACATGAATGGGTAATGTGGAGTAACATGTGGGTCCAACACTGGAACCCCCCTTCTGCAGCCCAAATGCGTGATAGCCATGGAACTGGCACACAAGTGTCGGCTAACAGCTAAACACCCCCTGCTGCTCACGGAGAGACTGCCATACACCATTGATCCGCTGATGTGGAAGTCCCACAGCATGTCAAGCCAAGTCAAACCGTATGTGTCCGAGGGCAGTGTAACACACATTGATGCCATCATCACATTCCACAATCCCATCACTGATGACTGTCAACAAGTCTGACCATCTATTCAGGTGTACCCAGCTGCATGTAATGTGTACCATGGTGATGCGACATGTCTGCAGAGGAACCAAACATCGACAGGGGCAGTGTGCATACATCGTGAAAAACTGCCACACCCAATACACCCCTAATGCATCCCTTACCCTAAGAAGACTTCCAAACTTGTCCGTGCGTGTAACGCTGAGTCAGCACACGATGACGTGTCCATGAGGAATAGCAGTGCCACAACAATGCAACCAGCAGTCGGCATGCGCAAGTACCTGGGGATATGAGAGACACAAGAAGTCAGCCACAAAAAGCACAGCCACTTGCATGTGCATGTACTCGACACATGTAACGATGACAACATGCCAGGTCACAATTATGACTGGGGAAATACACATCACTGCCACCATCACTCCAGTGACACATCCACACACACCTCTGACTCACGTGCCATACATGCAGATGGACACACACATCGCAACACATGCCACACGGGGACCAATGCGTGCACACACAGACACTGGTACTCACCACTAAGCAAAGAAGTCGCGTATGAGCCGAGTCCGGATGTCCTCTTGCGGAACCACGTCCTCCACATCACTAGCCCCATTGCCAAGCCCTTCGTCCTCCACGGGTGGATGGTCCTGATCATCTTGATCCAGGATGAGTGGCACAGCTTTCTTAACCTGCATGTTGTGCAGCATGCAGCAGACCATAAAGATTTTGCAGACCTTCGCTGGGGCATATGGGAGGGCGCCGCCGGTCTTGTGGAGGCATCGGAATCGGCTCTTCAGGAGGCCAAACGTCCTCTCTATCACTCGCCTTGTCCGGCCATGGGCGGTGTTGTAGCGGAGCTGGGCCGGCGTGATGGGGTTGCGGAGAGGTGTGATCAGCCATGGCATGTTGGGATAGCCAGCGTCCCCTACATGGAAACCACATGGACATAAGTAGGACAGGAGAAGCGGTCGTGCTGGAAGTCTACGCAAGATACAGGACAGACAGACTGTACCCACCAACAACATATGCTCGTTCGTTGCGCAGCTGCGTCATCATTTCAGGCATCCTGCTACGCCTCATGATGTAGGCATCGTGTGCTGATCCTGGAAAACGAGCACAGACATGTGAAATCACCATGTTGGACAGACACACCACAAGGGCATTGATGGAGTGGTAGTGCTTGCGATTCCTGTACGCTACCTCCTGTGCCTGTGGTGGTACCAAAGCCACATGTGTCCCATCTATGGACCCAATGACATGGGGCATCCCTCCCAGGGCATAGAATCCACGCTTGACCCCAGTCAACATTGCAGGGGTTAGGAAATGGATGAAGTCATCCAGGTGAATGAACATGGCCTCTAAGAAATCATGCAGCACACGGCAGAACATGCTCTGGGACATGCCACCAACATGAGCTATGGTATTTTGAAAGGTACCCGTGGCAAGAAAATGTAGGGCTGCCATTACCTTCAGCTTGGGTGTCAGTGCCATAGGATACCTGTGCAGCGGTTGCAGGTGTGGTGCCAGTCTCGCCGTCAACTCCAGAATCAACCGTTGGGGGAAGCGGTAGCACCGGATACAGTCATTCTCCCGCATGTCAGCCAAGTCCGGAATTGGTCGGTGAAGAGGCGGCGCTCTGCAGTAATTTGGAAGTGACAAGGAAGAGTGAGTGCACCACAACAACAATTTATTTGTACTGAGCACATGTTAATCTGTCAATACACATATGCTACATACGGAGTCAGGTATGTGCCACATGCCCTGGACACGTATGGCTGCCAGGTGACACCCCTACCAAGACCAAGCTACACACGGAGATTGTGAACCTCCACATGCCATGGTATGGGATTAGCTGTGTCCCAGTGTAATTGAACAGCCAGACGCAAGACAGGAGTGACATACATCCACACATCAGCAGAAGTAGGATGTCGATTGCAGAGACTGGTAGCGGAACACTAGAGCCACAGGTCACACGACATTACACTAGGACAGCCCACACACCTTGCCATGAAGGTGTGCATGTGAGGACTCACCACACATTCATAGAGAGGATGCAGACATGTCCTTGTTACGCTACTCCGTGTCCCATGCATACATACGCACCTCACATCCAATACCACATGTGCCATGGTGTGCGGAACAGTGTGCCATGTCAATCTACACACAGACACATGGGGGTTGCTGCAACAGCTGCTGCTTTTGAGGGAGCTCCAACATCAACCTAATGGGAACCCCCCACACATACATGACATAGTCACATCGTGCACCGTGGGTAGTGACATGTCAGGTGTGGTAACCCCTGTACCGGACCTCAGGGGACACTTGCGTGTGTTGTTGTCCGTGCCATGCCAGTGACACTCATCCCAAGTGTGCAGTACGACATGCACACATGTGAAAGGAGTCAAGGGCATGCCTGGCACACATTGCACCGTCACACATTACATGTGTACACATCTCATCATACTGGTGCCTTCTCCACTCAGGAGTAATGTGCCACATCACAGCCTTTCACACCTGTGCCCCACACATGTAGTACTGCCCAGACAATGCCTTGATGTCCATCCATGGACAAGTATGTCAGCCCTATTCCTTCCTGTGTGCCGCCTGTCACCACTGTGATGTGTGAAAACCACTGTACTTTCGGAAAAAGGGCCTGTGTACGTTCCCGTATCACTATGGGCGTGCTGCCGTATGTGTACCCCTAGGGATAGTGAGCGTACAGGCGTGGGTACGGTCCGTACCACCATGAGTACGCATACGCGAGAACACCCATAGTGAGATGGGCCGTACACGCGTGTGTACGCTCCGTCTCACTATGGGTGTTCTCACGTATGCGTACTCATAGTGATAGTGAGCGTACAGGCGTGTGTACGGTCCGTACCACCATGAGTACGCATACGCGAGAACACCCATAGTGAGACAGGCCGTACACGCGTGTGTACGCTCCATACCACTATGGGTGTTCTCGCGTATACGTACTCATAGTGATAGTGAGTGTACAGGCGTGGGTACGGTCCGTACCACCATGAGTACGCATACGCGAGAACACCCATAGTAAGACGGAGCGTACACGTGTGTGTACGCTCCGTACCACTATGGGTGTTCTCGCGTATGCGTACTCATAGTGATAGTGAGCGTACAGGCGTGGGTACGGTCCGTACCACCATGAGTACGCATACACGAGAACACCCATAATGAGACGGAGCGTACACACGCCTGTACAGGCCGTTGCTATGCATTTGGGGTGCCCTAGGGCCCCGGAACGCACCGTACCTGTGTGTGAAGCTCCAAATTACATAGGGGACACATGAGGGACAAGTATAAAGGCCTACATGCATGCTGGTTGTCATGGAGACCAAGTTTAAAGTTTGAATTTTTTCCGGAAGGTGCACAGCAGAAGTCAGTTGGAATGAATCTACTTTGTTGCAATGTGTTTGTGGAGTTGACATCATGCTCAAGAAAAAAACACAATAAGAACCCACTGACTGCTAGGTTTGAAGGGATTGGAGGAAACATAGGATGCAAATGTGAGTGACCAATCACTCTGTACTCCTGTGCATGAAACAGGCCAGCAAGGCAGATATAAGGCAGCCAGGTCCCATGAGGGAGCACTTGCCTGCACATCTCTGTATTCCACGACCCAGCTGCTGCTACTGATTCCCTGGAACCATGTCAAGGGCTGTGGAGAGGTCACAGCCATTCACCCTGGAGGAGAACCTGGCTTTGCTGGATGTGATCCTCCCACAGTACCCCCTGCTGTATGGGCGACCAGGTTATCAGGTGAGTGCAGAGTCCACTAGCACAGACTGTGTCCCTTTTTTAAGACTGTGACTTCTGCCATTGTGTCCAGGTGTGACACACATGCCATGTCCTGTAGGGGAGGTCCCAGGGGGGGGAATGCCTGATGTCTCACAGCCAGAGCATGCTGTGGTGCATGTCTGCCTTCCTCACTAGCATGGTGTTTACTGTGACAATCACTGCATGGTGCATGCCACATTCTGCCTGTCTTGTCCTCCTGGGAATGTAGCCCCTACAGTCCTCATGTGATTCTGTGGTCAGCCCAGTGTGACAGGTGACTGTACCCACAGATGTGTGTTAGTTCTGTGTACCTGTGCTGAGAGTGTCCACATGATGTGTTCGTACCCTGGACATCGGTGTGTGTGTAAGTCCCCTGTCATGTGGGTGGGTGCATATGTGGAGTGTAGCACTCCAGCTGCATGAGGGATGGATATACCCTGGCCATGTGATGTGAACAGGGAGCAGTGCTGTGTATCTGACGTGCAGAGCCAGCCCCACACCTGTGGGCCCCCCCCCCGTCTAGTGGCACATGTGCAGAGTGAGGTATGTTGCTGCATTTGGCAATGGCAGGTGAATGTCCTGTGCCTGTGTGTGTCTGTGTACTCTGCTGCGGTGGCGTCAGTGGCCTGTGGCATGTGACTGCTTAGAGGTGCTGCACATTATCCTGGTGTAGCTTGTGATGCACAGTGTGAGCAAGGATCATTGATTGTGTAGTTGCCCTCATTCCACCTGTGTACTTTCAATGGCACATACTGGTTTTGCCCTTCCCCAGAGGATCATGTCCCTATGCCAAAGGTGCAATGCGTTGGATGCATACTATGCCTTGTTGTAAACAGCAAATGTGTTCTAATATGTGTCTCTGTGACATGTGCCAGGTGTATTGATGTAGTGTCACTTGTTCATCCTCACAGGTAGGCGCCTCTGCCAAGGAGCAGATATGGCTGACCGCCGTCAGCGCCGTGAGGAGTGCGGATGGTCGGAAGCGGCGCCTGTCCCAGGTGAGGAAACGCTGGCAGGATATCCGGTGCTGGAAGCGGAGGATCGCATGGGTCCTGCTGGGGGACTCACCTGAGAGCCATAAGAACCGCGGGCGCCGCCGACTGACCCACATCCACAAGCGTGTGTGGCCGGTGGTATTTCCAGACTTGGAGAGGCGCTTACAGGAGCAGCAGCAGCAGGAAGGGGGTAGGTACATGTGTGTTTGTTGTGTTTCACCAGCATTTGTAAGTGCACAGTTGCATGGATACACTGCCAGGGTTTAAAGGTGCTGTGCAGATCCTGTTAGCCACAGTATAGCTGTGCTCTCCTGCCTCCCTTCCCCTCCTTGCACTGTGTTCCCTGGTCTGTGTGTAGTCCCTCCTTCACAAGGTAATGTAGGCTGGCGCTTTCTCCACGTGAACTATGCCTGTAGCATCATGTGTGGGGGTGGTGTGTAACAGGTTTGGGGACCTTGGCTGTGCCCTGTCCAGTTCAGTACATGTGGGTTCCATGTCAGTTGGCACTGATGCAGAGTCCAGACATGGGAGTTAGTCTCACAAGTGTCATGCCTTACAGCGCGCATGTCCTCTGTTGTGGCCTGTGACATGATGTGCATGAGTGTGCGATACGCATAGTGCAGGGATGTTGGGGTGTGTTGCAGTCATTCCCATTCAGGACCATGGAGTTGTGTTGCCACTACTGTCCCCTGAGGCATATTTTCCTAGGTGTCATGTGTGTCATCACAAAACGTAGACACTCTCAGTGTCTACAGCATAGGTTGTGCTCTGTGCCATTGTCCCCTGGCACCATGTATATTGACGTGAAATGTAGTACAAGTGTCCACTGTACAGCCTGACCTGATTTTCCTTGTTCATAGTCACAGTGGCCAGTGCCTGTGTGTCTAGTTACAATCCTCTGATGATGCACATTTGTACATGATTATTTGGACAGGCGCACCTTGGGTATTTGGCGTCCAATCTTGCATTTCTGCAGCCCCTGTGTATTTCACCCAGACTAAGAGATGTAAGTGCCACCTGTGTCTCAACAAATTGTCTCATGTAGGGGGTGGTTGGTGCGGGCCAAGCCTACATGTCAAAATCAGAATTCTCCTTGCTAGGTCTGGCCAGTGTGTGATGTTTGTCTGGACATACACTGAAGGTGCAGTGAGCCAGTCATGGTGGGCATGTTTTCAGTATTACCTATGCAGCATGTGCCTCAAGTTCATGGATATGGTCCCTCTTCATCCCTATTGTCGGCAACGCTGTGTGGTGCAGATGCAGTGCTGGATTGTCCCCAGGGCCTGGCTCCTATGTCAAACTCCATTTCATGTCAGTTGCTATTGTGTCATGCTCTCCATGGGTTTTCATTGGCATGGTGGGTGAACCAACTGTGTGTTGCATGCCCTACATCTGTACCTTGTTTTGTAGATGTTACTGATCTTTCTGTGCAGGCTATGCACTGTAACCTATGTAGATTGGACTCATGCGACATATGTATACAGGTGTGTGATTAATTGCTGTCTCTTCACCTTGCCCACAGCATCGTCGGGGGACACGGAGGGAGACATGAGCACAGACGGTGCGGAGGGACCGAGCACCTGTGCCAGCGTTGACATCGTGGCTGGCACAATGAGTGGTACGGAGGCGGAGGAGAGTGAGGCCGAGGACCTGTCCACTGGCACCACCGAATATGAAGCGGACGGGTCCGAGGATGATCTCTCCGAGTGGGCGGAGGCTGCACCACCAGCTGACAGGGGCACAACATCGCACCCCGCCCCCTCCATTGCCATCAGCCACCTCCCACTTGCTCGTGTCCCTTCCCAACGTGCACGGTCACCACATGTCTCCTTCCTGCCAGGCACCGCACCCCCTGCCCCTGTCTCCACTGCTGCCGCCAATGCCGAGTCTGTGGACATCCAGCGGCAGTTGCAGATTGGTCAGGCTGCGATCCTTAATGTCCTCCATGGCCACAGCCAGGTCCTCAACAACATGGAGGCATACTTGGAGGGCATTCACTCATCGCAGGCTGACCAACGCAGCTTGCTGAGTTCGATAGACTCGACACTGACTGCAGCAGTGGGTCTCCTGCAGCGCTTCATCCAACCCCCTACCCCTGCCCCATCCACACTTCCCACTCCCATGCCTGTCCCACGTACACCCAGACGTCAGCATGCACCCACCATGACGGACACAGGCACCACACCAGCAGGGAAGGTCACCCGCACACCTCCTGGCACGCACACACAGGGTGAAGTAGGCATACCCACTGGGTCGGGGGGCAAACGTAAGACACGCAGCCAGAGTGGGAGTCCACATTCCACCCAATCCACTCCCTCCAAATCCCCTCCCCTCAGCTCTCCTGGCCACATATCACACAAAGACTCCTTCATGGCCGCTCTGTCCCTGAGCCCCACAGTGACACCACCCCGCAAGCGGTCAAGGGAGTCCCCGGTCAGGGTGGTTGATTCCACCCCCCTGTCTACGCTCTCCCCCAGTGGCGCTGCGACCCATCCCTCTGACCCCCCCCCTCCTTGGGGCCTGTGGTTCCTTCGGGTGCAGGGGATTCCCTGGAGGACCTTGCTAAGGTGTGCAGCGAGATCCTGGCCTCCGCCTTTGGCCCTGCCCCACCCCCTGTGGTGGAGTCCTCCATCCCAGCACCCACGACGCCTACCCTTCGCCCTCCTGTCCCTGCTGTGCCTGGTTCTTCCCCCCCACATGATGCCCTCACCCCTGTGGAAGACGACGGAATCTAACTGTGCAGGCAAGCTAGGGGACACGCTTCCCACTGTGTCCCCCATCCAGCTGTGACTTCTGGACTGCCCTATGGGCTTTGTAAATATTGAACTTCCTACAAACAAGATTTATTGGATCATGCTGAATAAAGCAATTTATTTTTTTCCCTTGGAACACTACTGCTTTGCTGGTATTGCTGTTGGTGGGGCTGCTACATGGTTTTGGGTGGTGTTCATGTGTTGGGTGTGTGGGAAATGTAGTAGTGTGCTGGTCATAGGGGGGACCCTGGGATCTGTGTGCCATCACACGGTGTTAGCTAGGTTTCTCTGTTCATGTAAGCAGTTGCTGCATGGTGAAATTGTCCAAAGGTGTATTCCTTCCTCTGTGTACCCTGACATCTTCCCTGCAGGTTGTTCCCAATATTTAGCGCTGAGCTGTGTGTACATTAGCTGGGTGTGTGATGGACTCCTTCAACTTTGCACATGCATGCTGAGCGATGTCTCCACCTGCATCATTCGTGGCATCCTTGGTAGTCATTGTACTTGTGTATGTGGACGATTGACATGACTTCATGTGGACATGTTTTCTTTTTGGCGCTATGCATGCGTATACTCCCAGCCTCGCACACATGTGGTACATGTACTGCAGGGTCTTTGTGCACCTGACTGACATTTGTGGGCATGGTATCTGTGGCTACTCCACCCTTTGCGTTCCATGGGCACTGCTGGGAGTGTTAGGCACCCACCCCTCCTGTGTCTGGGCACTGCTGGGAGTGTTAGGCACCCACCCCTCCTGTGTCTGGGCACTGCTGGGAGGACTCTGCACCCACCCCTCCTGTGTCTGGGCACTCCTGGGAGTGTTAGGCACACACCCCTCCTGTCTCTGGGCACTGCTGGGAGTGTTAGGCACCCACCCCTCCTGTGTCTGGGCACTGCTGGGAGTGTTAGGCACCCACCCCTCCTGTGTCTGGGCACTGCTGGGAGGACTCTGCACCCACCCCTCCTGTCTCTGGGCACTGCTGGGAGTGTTAGGCACACACCCCTCCTGTCTCTGGGCACTGCTGGGAGTGTTAGGCACCCACCCCTCCTGTCTCTGGGCACTGCTGGGAGCACTCTGCACACACCCCTCCTGTCTCTGGGCACTGCTGGGAGTTTTAGGCACACACCCCTCCTGTCTCTGGGCACTGCTGGGAGTGATAGGCACACACCCCTCTTGTGTCTGGGCACTGCTGGGAGGACTCTGCACACACCCCTCCTGTCTCTGGGCACTGCTGGGAGTGTTAGGCACCCACCCCTCCTGTCTCTGGGCACTGCTGGGAGTGTTAGGCACCCACCCCTCCTGTGTCTGGGCACTGCTGGGAGTGTTAGGCACCCACCCCTCCTGTGTCTGGGCACTGCTGGGAGGACTCTGCACCCACCCCTCCTGTCTCTGGGCACTGCTGGGAGTGTTAGGCACCCACCCCTCCTGTCTCTGGGCACTGCTGGGAGCACTCTGCACACACCCCTCCTGTCTCTGGGCACTGCTGGGAGTGTTAGGCACACACCCCTCCTGTCTCTGGGCACTGCTGGGAGCACTCTGCACACACCCCTCCTGTCTCCGGGCACTGCTGGGAGTGTTAGGCACACACCCCTCCTGTCTCTGGGCACTGCTGGGAGTGATAGGCACACACCCCTCCTGTGTCTGGGCACTGCTGGGAAGACTCTGCACACACCCCTCTTGTCTCTGGGCACTGCTGGGAGTGTTAGGCTCCCACCCCTCCTGTCTCTGGGCACTGCTGGGAGCACTCTGCACACAACCCTCCTGTCTCTGGGCACTGCTGGGAGTGTTAGGCACCCACCCCTCCTGTCTCTGGGCACTGCTGGGAGCACTCTGCACACACCCCTCCTGTCTCTGGGCACTGCTGGGAGTGTTAGGCACACACCACTCCTGTCTCTGGGCACTGCTGGGAGCACTCTGCACACACCCCTCCTGTCTCTGGGCACTGGTGGGAGTGTTAGGCACACACCCCTCCTGTCTCTGGGCACTGCTGGGAGTGATAGGCACACACCCCTCCTGTGTCTGGGCACTGCTGGGAGCACTCTGCACACACCCCTCCTGTCTCTGGGCACTGCTGGGAGTGTTAGGCACACACCCCTCCTGTCTCTGGGCACTGCTGGGAGTGATAGGCACACACCCCTCCTGTGTCTGGGCACTGCTGGGAGGACTCTGCACACACCCCTCCTGTCTCTGGGCACTGCTGGGAGTGTTAGGCACCCACCCCTCCTGTCTCTGGCCCCTGCTGGGAGCACTCTGCACACACCCCTCCTGTCTCTGGGCACTGCTGGGAGTGTTAGGCACACACCCCTCCTGTCTCTGGGCACTGCTGGGAGTGATAGGCACCCACCCCTCCTGTCTCTGGGCACTGCTGGGAGGACTCTGCACCCACCCCTCCTGTCTCTGGGCACTGCTGGGAGGACTCTGCACCCACCCCTCCTGTCTCTGTGCACTGCTGGGAGGACTCTGCACACACCCCTCCTATTTCACAATATGTACGCTTATAACATACACATGTGTGGGTTCGCTCCATGCATACGAGGTGGAGGTACGTGTCGTACATACACGATTGGGGTGGGGGTACGCTCCATGCTTACGGGGTGGGGTTACGGTCCAGACGTACACTATTGGCATGGGGGTACGCTCCATACGTCTGCGGGTGAGGGTAGGGGTCATACTTACACTGTTGGGGTGGGGGGTACGCTCCATACGTACGCGGGTGAGGGTAGGGGTCGTACTTACACTGTTGGGGTGGGGGGTACACTCCATACGTACGCGGGTGAGGGTACAGGTCGTACTTACACTGTTGGGGTGTACGCTCCATACGTACGCGGGTGGGGTAGGGGTCGTACGTACACTGTTGGCATGGGGGGTACGCTCCATGCGTACGCGGGTGAGGGTACGGGTCGTACTTACACTGGTGGGGTGGGGGGTACGCTCCATGCATACGCGGGTGAGGGTACGGGTCGTACTTACACTGTTGGGGTGGGGGGTACGCTCCATACGTACGCGGGGGGGTACGGGTCGTACTTACACTGTTGGGGTGGGGGGTATGCTCCATACGTACGCGGGTGAGGGTACGGGTCATACTTACACTGTTGGGGTGGGGGTACGCTCCATGCATACGCGGGTGGGGTTACGGTCTGTATGTACACTGTTGGGGTGGGGGTACGCTC
Source organism: Triturus cristatus (assembly GCF_964204655.1). NCBI lineage: Eukaryota > Metazoa > Chordata > Amphibia > Caudata > Salamandridae > Triturus > Triturus cristatus. The sequence continues at coordinate 439,821,501 of NC_140590.1, forward strand.
CATGCATACGCGGGTGGGGTTACGGTCCGTACGTCCACTGTTGGCATGGGGGGTACGCTCCATGCATACGGGGGTGAGGGTACGGTCCGTACATATCCGTACCCACGCTGTGGAATGCTTGTGCGGGCCGTACCCAGGCCTTTGCCACGTGGGTACGAGCCGTCCCGCCATTGTTGGGGTGACGTAGGTGTGGGCGTGGTACGACTCCTACCCACGCTCTTAAGGCGTGGGTACGGGACATACCTGTATTGTTGTGTGGCCGGTTCGCGTCGTCAAGAACTTCCGTTGTGGCGGTCACTGGCTTAGCTGGACATGCCCCCACCCCCTCGTAGTGACCAGGACCTGAGGGTCAGGTATGTCCAGGGCATGTGTGCTGTGTGACTTTGGTGGGGGTTTTGTGGCCTGCCCCTGGTCCTAACACCCCCCCCCCTTTCCCCCCTCCCTTTGTTGTTCTAACCTTCTGCGGCGTCTGCGTCCGAACCTGTAGAGGAGGTCGACTGCTATGAGGGCCGGGATGACACGTAGGTTCGGGTCCATGTCTGTCCGTCGCATACAGGTACTCCTTGTTCGCGTTGTCCTGTCTGTCCGTCGCGTACAGGTGCTCCTTGTTCGCGTCGTCCTGATTTCCCGGCAGTTTTTGGCAGCCGGAAAATATTCACCGTGTGGGATGACGTCGGTGCGAATCGTGATTCCTGGTTGGTGAATGGCAGTCTGCGTGCGTCCCGACGTCACGTCGGCGCTTTCCCGGATCGCATTTGTACGTTTATTTTCGTCGGTCGGTGTTTTGTATGATTCGTACGGAAATGGTGTTTGATGTACATCCTACGTTGACACTTATAACATGCTGACAATTGTCCAGATTACCACTATCATGCCTTTCTCATTGAACAATACCAATCTTGACAGTATTTCAATCCAATGATCGCACAAGGTTTAAAGGCCATTTCTCACATGACCAGGATGTGAATCAAAAACCATACTTTACCAGTTTACAAACGTGTGCCCCACTTGCATCAAGTATTTGTAACCGAGAGACAAGCTTAAACAGGATATTTTTCCGGGCGTATAGTCAATGCCGTCTATTAATCGAAGTGAATGATCACCATGTTCCTCTGACATTCCTAGATGGTGAGTAACATATGTTGCTCTCTCCCTCACATGGAACCAACTATTCACAATGATGTTCTGAAAAGATGACTCTTGTCACACAAAAAAAGGCTTCTATTCCCCTTCCACACTACACCAGATGGTGGATTTCATGCTGGAACTTTATGTTAGAGTTTTCGAAGCCAGTGGCTGCTACGGTGAGTTTAATGCTTGTTACTAACAATTCTAATGGGGCCAATGGAGATATGGGACCTCCACTGGGCAGTCGGGCCACATGTACGACTTCCAGATTTTGCAACTATAAAATTGAAAATCCCCAAATCTGATGTACTGTCACATGCGTGCCCAAAATAGCTATTCGCTAACGAGTCACATTGCAAAAATTGAAATCGCAATTAGCGACTGTGATGTTTGAAAATTTCCCTTCTGCTTCATGTGTCACATGAAGGACCCCAAAGACAGGACTTGCTGGCCAAGGATAAGCCAGGAGAGGAGGCAGAGTGAAGAGGGTATTCCTGCAGCACACACAAAGAGTGCAGAGGAGGCCAAACAGCATCCAAAGCACCCTACCAAATGGCCAACCAACAGTCAGAGAAGGTAGCAGTGCAGAGAAGGATAGATTTAGGGCCACACATATCAAAGAAAGGAATTGCAATTCCTAAATTGCGATTTTTAAGGAATCGCAATTTAGGAATCGCAATTCCTTATGCATGTAGGAGTCACTAAAAAAAAAAAATAGTGATTACTACACATTCCTTAATTGTGACTCACAAATTGCGAGTCGCAATTAAGGAATGGCTTTCCATTCATTCTTATGGCCCTAGAGGCCCATAGGATTGAATGGGAATTGCATGCGCAATTTGTGGGTACCCAATATGTACTCGCAAATTGCGCATGAAATTGAGTTGCACCCTTGAAATTTCCATTTTACCACATGTTGCGCACACACATGCCCCAAGGGCATGTGTGTGTGTAACATGGAACTTTGAAAAATAACCATCAACATGAAATTGACGGTAATTTGCGATTCCTATTTGTGAAATCGCACTTTTTTGTTCTTAATGCATTGCAGGAATCGCAAGTTGCGATTCCTTAAATGTAATCACAATTTAAGTAATCACAAATTTAGCGATTATTTGAATTGCGATTTTTGCATTTGGGATGATGCATCCCAAATGCAAAAATTCCAGTTGCAAAGGGGCAGATTCTGCAAATCTGCCCGTTTGCGATCGGTATTTTTGTTGATGCATGTGGCCCTTAAAGTTTCTGAAAGGGAACTTGAAATTTTAACTGAAGAATGATGTAATAACCACAACAAGCAAGAGTCACAAAAAAAGAAAATATTGTAGGACATGCAGCAGAGGATCAATGTCCTGGGAGTGGCTAAATGTTCTGTAGCAGAAATCACAAAGCACTGGTATGACCTGTGGTCTCGTGCCAAGGAGAAGATTGCAACACGCCTGCTGGACTCTCAGGTAACTGGAGGTGGTCCCTAAGATGTACTCCCACCCTCAACAATAGAGACAATCATTGAGACAACCCTTGAGCATGAGGAACTCACAGGAGTTGGGAACCTGGACACGTCTGCACCAGTTAAGTTGAAAGCTTCCACTATGCCAACATTTCTGTACTTAAACCTGGTGTCTACATGCATACAACACACACTTGCCCAGACATATCGGAATGGTCAACGTAGATGGGTAAAAAAAATCACCCATTATGGGAAATGTAGTCAAAGACATAAACAGTGCGGACATTTGTGGAATAATATTATACAACCAATGAGATAGTGTGTCAAACGTAACATTTTTAAGGGTGGGCGTAGTTCGCGAAGTAGCACTTCGCGAAGCTACGCAAAGTGAAGTTCGCACTACGCGAGCTACGCGTAGCACTTCGCGAACTGCGTAGTAACATGTTCGCACTGTGCAAGATGTTGTTTTCAATGATTGCACAGTGCGGACAAGCAACCGGCACTGTGCAATCATTGAAAATGGCATCTTGCACAGTGCGAGCTGTAGTTTTCTGCTGCTCGAGTAGATTTTTACTCGAGCGGCAGCTTTCTCAACGCGAACTGGTAGTTTCTCATCGCGAGCGGTCGCGAGCATACGCGACCCCTCGCAATGAGAAACCTGACCTCCTCGCGTTGGGAATCTCGCCGGGAGGTTTATTTTCCATGCTCGCGATCGCGAACAAGGAAAAAGTCTCGCCAGGATGTCATTTTGCTTGCTCGCGGTCGCCAACTTGACGTTGAGGACCGCGAGCAAGCAAAAAATGACCGCAACACTACGCTACGCGTGTTCGCACTGTGCTACGTGCAGTTCGCGTAGTGCGAAGTAGCGCGAACTTCGCAAACTACGCGAGCGTAGCGTAGTGCTTCGCCCAGGCCTAAACATTTTATTGAATCTCCTCATTTGCCACAGAGATACACCTGTGTAAGTGCATGAATGGGTGGTAGATGAGGGAGAAGTCAAGGTGCAGATGGCGGAACAGCAGAGTGAGGTGCCTGTGAGGTTGCCAACCCCATCACATGGCCAGTCCAGCATAGTGTGCCTATCTCCCCAGGGCTAGCTGCAGTCGAGGTGCAGGATAGCCACCAGCCACTCCGCCCAGTCACTAGGGTCCAGCAACAGTGCTCCACTTAACAGGCGCGTAGGCACCAGCAGGCAAGACAGGCATCTTAGTCCCAGGCGGCGTCCAAAAAGCATGCGGTGTATAGTAGGCTGGAGGAGGCAATGCTGCAGGTTCAGTGCCTACAGCAGAAACTAATGCGGTTGATTAACTGACCCAGCAATTGGCTGACAATCAGGCCCACGTGGAGTACAAAATGGATGCACTTACAGATGCTATTAGCCAACTGTGCATTACTCTGGCTGAGGCCAGGACCCTGCAAAGGCGCAGGGAGAGAAACAAAGGTGTCAAAAAGGGCTGTAGAGAGGCTTGTGTTTTGTGCTGTTTATTTCCTGTGTGCGGTGATGTAACCGCCCAACATGTGCACCAATTAAGCTCAGGTTTTTGTGTGATGGACAGGTTGTCAATCAATGTTTTTTAACCCTGCCATTAAAAGGGAACATAATTGTGAGCATTCAATTACTTGTGGCATTTTGTGTGAGTAATGTGTTAATTGACATGTCCTAGCATGCAAAGTAATGACTGGCTTTGTGGTCCCTGCACCTTCTCTCCTCGCCTGCTCTGCTTGCCTCAGTTGGCCGCTGTTATAAAAAATGGGGTGACCCAATTATGATCGTGGACCTGGGTTCAATGTGGTACAAAAGACAATGGTCATAGACATTATATTGTTGATGATACGAACCAAAACCTACAATAATATTTTACCAAATAATTTCCTGAGCCTATACACTGTTAGCTCACAGTAATTAATACAATCAGTATACTGAAGTGCAACAACCAAATTTTGTCCAAAATAACAAGGGTTTTATTCGATCATAATTCACGCAACAGTAGATTCCTTACTGCAAAGGACACATAACAAGGTATGAAAGGAGAGGTTGCTCCAGGGGAACGTGCAGAACGAGAGAGTGCTCTAGTGTTGGAGAGGTGAAAAGTATATTCAGATAGTGTGATAAAAGGAAATAGTTACAATTATTATTATTATTCATTGATGTTGAGATATTATTGTTGGTTTTGATTCGTATCATCAACAATATAAGGTCTAGGACCATTGTCAGTTGGCTGCTGGGCAGGTGGGCAAGGGTCATCATCCTCCAAGCCTGAATCGGTCAGTTGAATGGGTAAGCCTCTCCTGCAGGCAATGTTGTGGAGTATGGCTCAGGTTGCCACAATCTTGCCAGCAGTCTTGGGTGCATACTGTAAAGATTCTACACTCTTGTACAGGCACCTGAAGCGCGATATGAGAAGGCCAAATGTCTGCTTGATCACCAATCTGGTGTGCCTATGTGCCTTGTTGTACCGCCTTTCATGTGGGTTGTTGGGAGACTGGTAGGTTGTGAGGATCCATGGTCTCAGGGCATACGCACTGTCGCCTGATATAGCAAGTGTATGTGTGAGACAACATACAGGGAGTAATAAATGGAAAAAAACATTCAAGTGCTGACATTACTTACCATTACCTAGTAGGTAACCTTCATCAAAATCCCCTCTTTCTAGTCGCTGGTGTATGCCTCTGTGCCTGAACATGTCGGAGTCATGGGTGTTCCCTGGATATTTTGCACCAATACCTGTGATGGTTTTATGTGCATTACAGACAACTTGGTTGGTCATGTAATGGATGTTCTTTGCAGTTCCTGAATAGATATTCCAGACAGGATCGGGGACAGATGTGCACTTGGTTCCTGTCTATACAGCTGATGACCTGTGGGAATCTGGGTATCGAGTAGAATTGCAATTTCACAGTTTGCATTTCCACATCATTCCTGGGCAGGTAAACGTGTTGGTATACGTACGTACAGGAGTATGGCATCTAGGAAATTGTGAAAAACATGAAAGCGCACTCTGTGACACCTCTCCGGCCACTGCTCTCACATTTTGGTAACTGCCACTGCCCAATAGGTGGAAGAAGCCCAATACCTAGCCATGGGTGGGGATTGCATTGCTGCACTGTGTACTGCTTACAAGGTGCAGCTTTGAGGTGGCTATTAGCTGCATGATCACATTGCTACTCTGCCTGCATTGTTCATAAATCTCTTCCTCTGTCTTCTCAAACATGGACAGCCTGACTCAGAATATCCTTACGTGTCCCCGCCTCCTCTGCTGAGCATCAAGTATGTGCATCCTCCTTGCGATCACGTACAGGGCAGCCATTGTGGAAGTCCCTGATGCATTATGTGGCAATTTTTATACTTTTGACCCTTTTACCACCTGTTTTGAATTGGTGGTAAATTGCATGTGCAAACAGGTAATTTGGTGACCATTCGTAATTTGTGACTTGCTCATACATGCCATTTGCAACTCTCTATTAGGGATTGTCTAATTGCGATGTGCAACATCCGATCACTAAATTTACATATCTGCAAATCAGTTGCATCGCTGTTTTTGTTTTGCGAATGCTTGCTGTACATCACTGCTCCCTTTTTTTGCATTTGCAAAGCAATTTGCGAGTCGCAGATCCATCATACATGTAGCCCATAGTTACATGGATGAGCAGGGGATGCATTAAACACCAACACGACTAACACTTTTTCAGAGGTCAGACTCCCCAGTGAGCAAAGACCTGTATGAGGAAAGGCACAAATGGTAAGTGAGATATAATGGGCAAGGCCATGACAGATGTTGAGTATGAATGTACACATGAAGTATGAACCTTTGCATTAGTCACAGAGTGGCATATTGTGGGACATTATGACACCATAAAGGCAGTAGAGACATGGAAATACACACACACACACACACACACTCTTGCTCTTCCTCTGTTATTTGTGAGCTCCACGTGTATACTGCTTTACACAGACAAAGAAAAATAATAAATACATCTAGCCTCCTCCAAGTGGCTTCCAATTTTTAATTTAGGATAGATAGCTTTTCTAAATATCTATTTTGTGTCTCTCGCCATGTCTCTCTTCTTTCAGCTCACTAAGGGGCATATCAACAACAACCGGCGATAATTATCGCTAAGCGCACTTAGCGCTAGGATAATTATTGCCGGCTAGCTTGGATTTTTATCGCTGAGATAGCGTGCTATTAGCAACGCTTATCTCAAAAGCGATAAAAATCCTCACGCTCACTGCCTAACGTGAGATTATCGTTGGAAACCCAGCGATAATCTCATGTTAGCTTGTTGATAGGGACTTACAAACTTAGCCATGATATCCACCTTCCATAGGATATCATGGCTAAGTCAGTCCTGAAGCAGGCGTAAGGAAAGTAGCGATAACAGGGGTTATCGCTACTTTTCCAGCCGCTATGCTTCATAGCGTGGGGCTTGATGATAGGAGAAATGTCGCTTAGCGACATTTCTCCTATCATGTCAGGTCAGGAACGCCCACTTTGCATCTCATTAGAGATGCAAAGCTGGGCGTAAAGAATCCCCACGCTAAAGCAAGGTTTCACTCGTTAGCGTGGCCTTGCTAATTAGGCGATAAACTTATCGCCGCTTTGCGCAGCTCACAAAATCATATCTATGAGATCACACAAAGCCACTAAGCGTGGCTTTGAATTGAATCAGATATGGAGTAAGGCAAGGCAGTGCAAATGCTGGGTTACCTTACTCTGCTCTTGGGAGGTGTTCCATCGGCATTGCAGTGGGTTTTCCCATGCAACACCCATGGATTTTGACACTTTGCCCAGATTTATGAGAGCATGTAAAGCTGGGGAAGTGCCAAAACCGTAAGCATTCCGAGGTGAGGAGTAACGAGGAAAAATATCACTATTTCCCCTAATTTTTTACTTATCCATATGTGCTGCATTCACACATAGAAAGAGGAAAACGCCTCTTAGCATTGTTTCTGTGCCCCTTCATGCACAAAAATAATCCTGCTGACTGCGCAGGCACTCTTGCATCATGGTGCAAGGGTACCTGCATTGGCTCTAGACTGCTGAAATGATGCCAGGGCAGGGGGAAAGAACAGGAATGCACTGTATTGCCCAAACATGGTTTATTCCTAAGTTCCTAAGTATTCATAAGTTGCAAGTATTTCAGAATGCTGCTGTTTCCAGTCCCTTGCATGAACTCCACTGGCGGAAAGTGGAAAATCGCATTAACGCATAGGATTAAAACAGGCAAGGCCCCCCAATATTTGAGTTCCATTGTTCAACTATATGTTCCCTCTAGCCCTCTCCGTTCAGCCAACTAGACAACATTTTCGGTTCCGAGACATAGATTGTCCAGGGTAGGCGGTCGATCTTTTTCTTATTTGGGTCCAACACTGTGGAACTCTCTTCCTCTGTCATTGAGGAACAAGTCCAGTTTTGTACACTTTCGTAAGATGTTGAAAACCTGGCTTTTTAATCAATAGATCTTCCACCTCTCTTTTGATATTTATTTCCTTCAGGCGGCACCGGGAAACCCTTGAGTAGCTGTGCGCCTTATAAAAGTAAATAACATAACATTCCTGCCCTTTCACTTTGGCGTAGGGCAGCAAAGCAAGCTGAATTACTCTACTGCCCTATGTCAAATCCCTATAAATGAGGGCCTGAATTTCCATTACTGGTTCAATTACCTGCTTTGGGAGAGAGACACTGGTCCATCCCAAGTACCATTCATAGCACCAGCACTTTGGCCTTCCTCAATCCCCTCATTTGCAGGTTCTGCATTTTTTCAGTCCAGGCCCCATTGGAAATCTAAACATTCCTCCTGCTAACTCTGATATTGAAAGTTGGTTCTATTTTACTGCCTCAATGTTTACTACTCTACCATGTCCCTTGGGAACTCCTCTTCCTTGCACCTTGTCTGCTAACTTACATGTCAGTCTTAGATCATGTAGGACCCAAGAGGAATCATGCCATGAAACACAATCTGTAATGTCAGCCTAAAGTATACAAAAAGTGATGGATGGATTGCTTGAATTAAATTCATCCACTGGTAATTACTTCGGGCCACATCTCAATACATCATGAATTTGCACACCATGCCACTTCAGTTAGGACCCAGCCATATGCAAATCAGACTTGACCCTGTTTCGGTGGGAACAGTCCAGCCCAAACTGCTGTACGAGGTCCTCCCTGAACTGTATCACTAGCAACCCAGAACCAATTTCACCCTAATTAGGGCTCATCAACCAGGCATAGCTCGGTTCCAGTGACAGTGTGCACGGGACCCAAGTCTGGGTATACACGTGCCACCTAGGGTGTTACACTAAAGTATACAAAAACTGATGGATGGAATGCTTGGATTAATCTCAGCTACTGGTTATTACTTAGGCTGTATCCCAGTCCATCATTATTTTTCACACAATGCCACCTCAGTTAATTCCAGGCGCAGCAGTGCTCAGGACTTACCTATTTAGGAACATATTTAATTTCCGTTAAACTGTTAGAGGCATTTTTCTTTAACTCCATGTTGGGAATACGTAATAAGTGTAATAAGTGAATAGCCACTTCTCAGGCTGATACTAATACACCCCCACCCTAAAACAAACTTGGTTTGCTTGGTCACTATGATTTGTTGGTAAAACGAGCACTCTGATGAGGATAAATAACAAATTGTTTATGTATCGTTGGAGAAATGTGATCACTTAGCAGGCGTAGAATTCTTCCAGCATTACACATGTCCTCATCAAGAAGCAGAGGTAACCACATTACAATTAAACTTAGCCACTTTTAACTAGACCAATAATTTGGCAAAACTACCAATGTTCTTATGTTTCCAAACTCAATAATTTGGCAAAACTGCTGACTTTAAAACTGTTGTAGCATTGTCCAATGCCAAATATTTATTTTGAATTTCAATTATTTTATCATCATCTAACCTCTAGCTACCCATTTAACTTGATTGGTCCTCTGATGGATCTTGTTCTGTGCTGAAAGGAACTGGATATGCGCAGGAGGAGCAATTATCAAATGAGGACCAGGAATAAGATAATTGCTACATTCTAATGTTATTAGTTTAAGTTTAGTTACTCATTCAGAGGGAAAGAACATTAAATGAAAGAGCATACAACCCTAGAATTAAACTAATACCAGATTTAATAAAGTAGTATCAACTCTGCGAGATCCAAGGATGACAGGGGAATAAGGATCTTCCTCAGCTGAGGGAGAATATGGACATTTATAGCATATGGATCAATAGGAAGTCAGTTGAGTCTTATACAAACTCTTGGGAAAATTCCGTAAGTTCCAAGTAACCAGTTCCAGTTCGTTAAGACAGTAACCTGTCTGAGTCTGTCGCTGCAATACCAAAATCACAGGAGGATGATGCACACTTTTCAGCCAAAAAGGTGCCACTAAGCTAACATAACAATCGTCAGCAGATCTCAGTATTACGTCACAGTTCACGTTGTCCTCATATGTCTAGGCTGTCAGTCTCAATGCTGTACAGTAGGCGAGCCAAGTCCAATTCCAAAATCTGATCAATTATACTCCATAAGTTCCCGGGTTACACCCCTTGCATCAGCAACGTCAGAGCACTCTGTCCCATTTGTTGTCTTTGATCAGATGAGAATGATGTAGTAGATAAAATATATACAATCCAGAAGAATTAAGTAATTCAGTGTTACGTAGTTTCCTTAAACCAATGTAAGTTTAGTCATAAGAACAATGAGATATTCAGAGAGTAAATGAAATACATGCTCTTTAATTGTGGACAGTTCTTTCTCAAGCATCTGTTCTAGTATATAACAGATTGTGTAGCAATTGCAGTTGAGCTGTGTTAAAGGAAATGAATGAAAGTTAGCATACAAATGGTAACTTTGCTAAAAGTTCCCACAGACTTCAGACTATGCAGGTCATGAGGTCACGTTTGGAAAAAAGAAGTAAGATTTTGAGGCCTACATCAAATACAGCTAAATCATGATGAATATTATACTGAAATATGAATCTTGCAATGGATAACAATTAATATTAATGTTAATAGACAATTCCATTAAGTTATAATTAATTCATGTTTGTATAGGGTATTCATAAAATTTAGCAAATGTCACTGTTACAAATATACATATATAGAGGATGAGTACACATAAATCCTCTTTGCACATATGTTATTAAAGCACAAGTATATTAAAAAGGACCATTAGAGGAAATTTCACAAAAGCATCTTTAACTAAAACCCTTGTAGCATCTTTTTTTCTTTTGTCATTTTCAGTGTACACATTAAACATGAAATAAGCATTTATTTTCAAACACATGAAATGATAATTTTCTATATGGAATCTCTTTGTTATTATTAAAATCACATTATTCAAACCATAAGATCAATGTCATTAAATGTGTTAAAGATTCACATCTATTAGAGTAAACATAAAATATATCATGAGCTTATTCTAGCATTCTGCATGCTTTTACGATGCAGTATGTAAGTCAGAGCTGCATTTTGTCCTTTTTTCAGAAACGTAAAAGCCTAACATACATTTGTCATCATTTCAATAAGGTGTTGTCGTTTTTCTCTTTCCTGTATGTCATAAATTTGTTAAGTGAAATCTCTGCTCTATTAATAAGTTTCAAAACGTCATCCCTACTATTCATGAATAATGATTTTAGGTTCTTGAGTTTATAGGGAAGCAAATGCAAAAGCCATATTCTATGATTGAAGAAGAACTGCCATCAGTGGTTCTTTAAGAGAGAGGAACTAAATTATGCCATATATATATCCATTATTAATTGGCCAAAAGGAGCATATCGGTTCTCCGAAAAGCTGCTATTTCTGAAAAAACTGCCTCTAGAAATGGATGGAGGCTGTGTTACTATTATGAACATAAAATAATGAATAAACAGGTTCTCTTGATAGAAGAGTACAGAGGAACGCAAGATTCTTAGCTATTTATGAAGGATCGTATCTGCTAAGAAACAATTCACCTGTGTGTCCATGTATTTCATAATCAGAGAACAGTACCTTCTCCTCAACTCTGTAAGGATCGTGGAACTGTTATCACTGCTAAGGCTGAGCCCTCCATCCTCCATGATATGGGTTGTTCATTTTTTTTCTCCTATATTAATCAGAACTGATTTTAGCTGTTGGAGACCTCAGAAGACCTCTTATTTATTCTGAATTTAAATTCAAGCACGGAGGTTACCATTATGCATTATTAACTCTAAATGTCACACCTGCAACACCTTTTTAAAGAACTTAGAACATTTGAACACTAGAACCAGAACATTAAGTCCATAAATATTTTTTCCACTGAACATTCCTCCTATTTTAATGCAACAACTGAATCCTCTTCTTTAAAATGTTCCTCTTAACTACATTTTCATCCAACATTTCTTCTTCTTTATTCTGTGAAAAAAACCAAAATATAATAAAACCTATCCAACAATCACACAGCACTAACAGGAAAACATTCACCAATCTCACAAACATATTTCAAGAGAACTCCTTATTAATCTTGTTTTATTTTTTAAAACCTACCCACATGGGCAGAAGAGGGCTGGATAATGCTAGCCTCTGCGTGTTTAATTAAATTTTGATTCTCTTTACACTACGCTTGGAGAATCGCCATTTCATTTCAAGACCGAGCCTACCATTATGCCTGTTGAAAGCCCTTTATCACCACATTTGAAACATGCTTAATAGGTCTAAAGTAGTGCCTTGCAAAACGTACCCACATTAGACCAATCTGCAGCTTTTAAAAATGTTTCTATGCGGCCTGCAGAAAAATACATCTTACTTGCCATAGCACCACTTATAGAATGTGACTTGAACTTGTCCTCATCAACACCACTCTCCTTCATCATTTTTTTACCCACCTTGCAATTGTAGCTGTGCTCACTGCACAAAAAGGTTTTACATACAAAATCAACAGTTGTTTCTCCCCATCACTCCTATGTTCTAACACTCTGCTCTCACACTCTAACAAACAACTCACTACACACAATTTCTTTTCTTCTGTGAAAAGGGGATAAAAAAACGGACTCTGACATGATTTTTGTTCTCTTCCTAATCGCAGAATACACTCCATCTGGTCCTATTATTTTGTTACTTACCTCTAGCGCCTTCACATCCGACACTCTCTAACACAACACTGAAAACAATAAACAAGCCAACTTCTCAGTTAGGCGCTTCAAGTCTAAAAATGTGTTAGCTGGCCATTTCAGAAAAAGCAACAGTACTGCATTGACGTCCCACACACACTGTAACATACTCTAAGAGGTCTCTTAATCTTCATACTCTCTATAACTCTGCACACCATTACATTCCTTCCTACCGATTTGTCATTCAGTTGTGAATGACCTGCTGAAATTGCTGACCTGTATCAATTACTTGTCCGGTATTCTAACCCTTCCTCAAACACTTCCACCAAAAAATTAACCACTTCCACTACAGGAGCCACCACGGGATCCAAACTCCTTTTCAAGCACCAACTAAACCATACTTTCGAAATTCCTTAACACTGCAGCTTTAGCCAAAAGTCCCTTGAAACCCACAGATCTCCTGACACTTTCTAAACAAGAAGCACTGTGGCAGTGTTATTTTCAGTCATGGATGACGTGCTTGCCTGGGAATATTAACAGTTTCAAATGACCTGATACTTTTAGCATACCATGAATTACTGTTAATCAGGCTTGCTGAATATGGTTTGACAGATCGTGCCGTTGATGCTGCAACTTCTTTTTGCAATAAGGGTAACTTGAGATATGAATGTTTAAAAATTTGACATAAAAATAGCACAAAAAATTGGAAAAGCTCCAACAGTTTTACTTCACAAAAAAGATAAGGCACAGGTGGTTATGAATCTCAAATGCATTATTGCAGGTAACAACCTTCAGTCTTCTTACCCTTCACATTCCCTAAGCCATTCCAAATGACCTCATTGCCTTCCATACAAAGTAAAAATAGGGACAGGGTGTACACTTACACAAAAGACTATACATATATATAGGCAAATGCACACGTGGGTCGCGCTACAAGGTAACTTTAAGGGCGACTGCTATGGAATATGGGTCAGATATAAGGACCAGGTTTGTCCAGGTCAAAGAGGGACTTCAAAACTGTCTGACAAGGTAGAATCTGCAGCCGAGCAAGGCTGCAGGCTGGGTCAGCAGATGGGCTCATCAATGATGGGTTGGCAAAGGACGAGGTCTCTGTAAAGCAGCCGATGAACACAAAAAAAGTTCTGACTGAGAAAAATTTGCACAGTTCACAGCTAAGAAAACTTCAGTTAGATGCTTCTCAGCATGGGGCCCAGTGAAGATTTCTATCTTCCAATTTCATCAATGAGCCAAGACTGTGGGCCGTGGCCAAAGAGGGTTCAACGCCATTGGATGCCACTCAACGTCAGGCCCACTGAAATGGATTAGCTGCTGCGGAGAAGAACATAGTGGGGGCTACAGCAAAGTCATGCCCACCTGCAATTGCACCCAGATAGATCAGCTTTGCAGATTGTTCCTGGATTTCTGTTCTCCGGTTCTCCAGGCAAAACGTCTTGAAACATTTTCTGGGTTCCATGTTTTAATCCTAGGCAGGAGGAGTTTACTCTGACACCAGCCAAGGGTTGCAGAAATAAGGAATAGGACTCGGGGCCCAGGACTCACTCCAGTATTAGCCACTAGTGAGGTCTAGGCAAAGTAAAGCTGAAACTGGTTTCAGCTTTTGTGTCCATATGACTTAACAGGACTGACTATTAAAGTTCATTCTTTGTCCTGGGTATAAGTGGGAGCAGGTTGATGCCTTAGGGTTCTCCTCGCAGGTTTCAACAGTAGGTGCAGTTCTTCTTCTGTCAACCACAGGTCCAGTAGTGTTCTGAAGAGGTTGCCCAAGGGTACCACATTTATGATTGGTGCTAGCTTGTGGGTCACTCGTGCCCCCACCCTGATCAATAGGGACAAAGTTCCCAGGGGTAACTTACCCTTTTTGCAGGAGTTCCTGTATGCCCCACTCAGTGGCGGCTGGCACACGGTAGCTCGGTGAGGCCGGGCAGGGCACAGCAGGGAGGAAGCCGACAGATGATGGAATAGCTGTTATTTATTTATTTAAATATACTTATTCCGTCATCTGTCAACTTCCCCCCTCCCACCCCGCACCACCCCTGTCACGCCTCACCGCCACACCACGCTTCCCTGTGCCGGCCACTGCTGTGCCAATCTCGCTGTGCCTCTCTGTACCTAAAACCAAGGTGGCAGAACCTTTCTTACAATGTGCCAAGCTTAAGTGCCCACTCTAGAGGTATGGTCAGGAAAATTACGAAATCCTCCCCTTTGGTCAATCAAACTTGGTTCTGGAGGCAGCTTCTCTCACACTGTGATTGGTGCCTGACTGTTTAGGAGGACAGTAGAGAGGTAGGGCCAGGTGTTAGCTACATCTGCCTGCGACAGGGCAGGCCCCTCTGAAGATAATTAAGTTCTGGGGCGCTGCCCAAATGGCCATTCTGTCAGAGGAACAGGACACCCTCCACACCCAAGCCCTTTGCATCAGCTCTAGGAGCCAGTTCATACCTCATCAAGTTGCTATTAAGATCCTGGGTGACAGTTAAAAAAGCTCATGCAAATGGGTATCTTGAAGCTTTAGGCAGATAACAGTTGACTTTTTAAAAGTACCTTTTGTAAAATATTTAGCACAAATCTGACTTTGCCAATGAATTGTACTTGTGATAATTATTTTGAAAAGTCCAAGAGTGAAGTTTTTATCTAGTTATCTTGTGTCTGCTTCCTAGGTGGAGACAACATTATTTAATTTTAATATTAACTCCTAGTGCTTTCATATGGATCCGCTAATCCTCCTACAGAGGAAATAGCTTTAAGGGCCTTGTCACTGTAAGGACATGTTTTTCATTAAACCTTTACATGTACAAAATTTAAATGCCATGCACCCTGCCTTATAGGCACTTAAAGTGAACTAAGGGATGACTTATTAATATTTAACAAGAGGGTGTAGGTCTGTCAAAGGGGGTTTATTCTGACAGGTTGAATTTGCAAATTAAAACTGCGCAGCCAGGTTACTAGTGTGAGGCCAGCAGTCGTATTTTGCATTGTCACTTTAGTGATGGAACATTATGGTGCCGATCACTATCCGTTAAAAAAATTCCCCGTACGACTCGTATCCGGTCTTTTTACCGTACGAATCGTACAAGTGCCGTACAAACTGGCAATCACGATTCGCATGGTAAAAAGTCCATACCAACCGCCTTGGGAAATATTCCCCACACGTCCTCGGGTCGGAAAATGTGTCCGACAAGTCCTCGGACGATTTACCGTACAAATGTGAAAAGTGAAGTCCGACCGAGGAATCACGATCCAACCCGTGCGTCCGATCTTACAACCGTATGGTAAAAACACCATCCGCACCGAACTCCCATTGCAACCATGGAGACATGTGCCCGCATACACGCACAACACTCCCCCCAGCACCCATACGTACGAGTCGTACTCCCCGTGTATGTACACCCCCCCCTGTATGTACACCCGTGTACGTGTCGAAACCCCACCCGTGTATGCACACCCGTGTACGTTCGAGTCGTACCCCCACCCCTGTACGTGTCGTACCACCGTGTATGTACACCCCTGTACGTTCGAGTCCTACCCCCACCCGTGTACGTGTCGTACCACCGTGTATGTACACCCCTGTACGTTCGAGTCGTACCCCCACCCCTGTACGTGTCGTACCACCGTGTATGTACACCCCTGTACGTTCGAGTCGTACCCCCACCCCTGTACATGTCGTACCACCGTGTATGTACATCCCTGTACGTTCGAGTCGTACCCCCACCCCTGTACGTGTCGTACCACCGTGTATGTACACCCCTGTACGTTCGAGTCGTACCCCCACCCCTGTACGTGTCATACCACCGTGTATGTACACCCCTGTACGTGTCGTACCACCGTGTATGTACACCCCTGTACGTTCGAGTCGTACCCCCACCCCTGTACGTGTCGTACCACCGTGTATGTACACCCCTGTACGTTCGAGTCGTACCCCCACCCCTGTACGTGTCGTACCACCGTGTATGTACACCCCTGTACGTTCGAGTCCTACCCCCACCCCTGTATGTGTCGTACCACCGTGTATGTACACCCCTGTACGTTCGAGTCGTACCCCCACCCCTGTACGTGTCGTACCACCGTGTATGTACACCCCTGTATGTTCGAGTCGTACCCCCACCCCTGTACGTGTCGTACCACCATGTATGTACACCCCTGTACGTGTCGTACCCCCTCGTGTATGTACACCCGTGTATGTGTCGAAGCCCCACCCGTGTATGTACACCCCTGTACGTGTCGTACCACCGTGTATGTACACCCCTGTACGTTCGAGTCCAACCCCCACCCCTGTACGTGTCGTACCACCGTGTATGTACACCCCTGTACGTTCGAGTCGTACCCCCACCCCTGTACATGTCGTACCACCGTGTATGTACACCCCTGTACGTTCGAGTCGTACCCCCACCCCTGTACGTGTCGTACCACCGTGCATGTACACCCCTGTACGTTGGAGTTGTACCCCCACCCCTGTACGTGTCGTACCACCGTGTATGTACACCCCTGTACGTGTCGTACCCCCTCGTGTATGTACACCCGTGTACGTGTCGAAGCTCCACCCGTGTATGTACACCCCTGTACATGTCGTACCCCCGTGTACCTACACCCGTGTACGTCAGAGTCGTACCCCCACCCGCGTATGCATGGAGCGTACCCCCACCACAACATCCTAAGGACGGAGCGCACCCCAGGCCCCAACATCACAACTGAATGTACGACTCGTACCAAGCCACACACAAGGACAGCACTGTACAACAAAATGGGCCATGTACACACCGTATACACGCCAAAAAACGCACGTACACAACCAGGACAAACCAAAACGACACAAGAATACACCATTCGAATGGCACAAAGCCACAACACATGTCCAACAACTACCAAAACAACGCATTCACTGACCTGCAACTGCCAAAAACAAACAGAGGCCCAAAACACCACCACTCCTTATAACACACCCACCCAAACTTCAAACACAGCCACACCCACCAATGGACCAATAAAAAGGGCCCACACACACAAACCATGAGCCTTTGCAACAGACTCACTGCTGCCAGACCCCACAGACAACCTACAGCACCAATCTAGAAGCTTCACCACACCTTACACTTGCACACCTTCACACAACCACCTTCACAAACACCCCCTCATCACATTCACACACACACCTGCACAACCACCACCAGACACCCACAACCATCCACCCCCCCCCCACCATCCACACCCACACCCCTCACCATGCCCACTAACAAGAATCCAAAGTTCAGTAACCGAGAGTTGGAGGTCCTTGTCGATGAAATCCTCAGAGTCGAGCCACAGCTCTTTGGAACATTGGTCAGACAGACCAGCATTGCAGAAAAAACAGCCATGTGGCAGACCATCGTCGATGCTGTGAATGCTGTTGCGGACACCAGAAGGAACAAGCAGGAATGCCAAGCCAGGTGGTACGATCTGCGGAGGAGGGTCCGAGCCAAGATGACGGATGAACACAACCAGGCCAACGTCACTGGAGGAGGGCCGTCCCGCAGACCCGTACACTACCATCCCTGGGAGGAGAGGGTGATGGCCATACTGCCGGTGGAGGCAGTCGCAGGATTAGGAGGACTCCGAGACCCGGGTGAGTACACAAACAACGCACCTCACATGGGGGGAACGTCATCCACAACCAAACTCACAAACAGGCACGCAACCACCCCAAGCTATCGCAGGACTCAACCACACTCCATGAACACGCACATGCCACTGGCGCCACCGTGCCCCATGCACCCAGCTGGACAATGTCAAGTCACAGGCCACACAAGACACCAACACATGACATGGTAACCCGGATGGCGGGAGAGTGGGCCCAAAAAATCACATAGTGCAACTCAGAAGCAGACAACAATGCCCTCTGCCCATATGGCCTAGGTCACAGCCAGACAAACAGTGTGTCCCCACACAGGAAAGACTCGCCAGCAAATGGCAGACGCCTTGCATTAACACATGGGGGTGAAGGCACTGTTTTGCACATGACAGCAGCTAATGAACAGCCAACATTGTGAAAGAGTGGCAGCACACACCACCACAGCAGCAGCGCAGAGACACACACTACACCCAATGGGTGCCTGGAGATCAGAAACAAACTCACATCAACAAGCCAAGGGCCATTCAAAGATCTGCTAACAGTGTGTGCCCAGGAAGCTGGGCTGAGGTGACAGAGGGTGACACACAGAGGGAGGGAGAGGGGGATAGAGAGGGAGGTAGAGGGGGACAGAGAGGGAGGGAGACACAGGGAGACGGACAGAGGGAGAAGGCTGACACACGGAGGGAGGGAGAGGGGGACAGAGAGGGAGGGAGACATAGGGACACGGACAGAGGGAGGAGGCTGACACACAGAGGGAGGGAGAGGGGGACAGAGAGGGAGGGAGACACAGGGAGACGGACAGAGGGAGGAGGCTGACACACAGAGGGAGGGAGAGGGGGACAGAGAGGGAGGGAGACACAGGGAGAGCAAATCAGCCATGTGGTGTGTGGGAATGTCTGCTCATCAGCAGGTGGACTGCGTGCATGTAGACAAGGGTGGCCAGTGCCAGCACCCCCCCTCTCCTCCATGGCAAAACACAGGGCCATGTCACAACCTGTGCACGAGCACAACGACAGCTACCTGCATCATATAAGTGTGTGTAACTACTTCATGTGCCCACGTCCAGTGCAACACGGAAGGCGCCAATGCACGGCTCGCCACACCTGCCCACTCCACTGCTGACTGCAGTCACACTTGATGCAGCAAGTAAGACTGTGCCACACATAGTTAAAGGCGCCAAAGCTGTGCCCAAGGGACACACCCATGCACAAGTGCACTGTGAGTGGAATGCAAGACAGATCCAAATTCCCAGAGGAAATGTTCCAACTTTGAAACTGATGAAACATGGATGTTGCATGGACCAAAATTAACATTGTCTCTCTCACACACAGGTCAACCTCGTGGTTCACCCCCCAACACTGGGGGGGAAGACTCACAGGACCCGGCTCTGCGGGAGGCCGATCCCACCGGCAGCGACGACTCTCACCACTCTGTAGACGACCCCGACCAACCTGGCCCCTCTGGTGTCCAACCACCTGCAGCACCTGCGTCAGGTACAACGGGGCCAACCACCACCCCCATTCCTGCCACATCCCAGGAGACACCCAGGATCCCTGCCCCACCACCACAAAGCAGCCAGGCTGGCCAGGAGGGACACGGTGTCCCGGGCACCCAGGAGGAGGCAGGCGACAACGCCAATGCCACCCCTCAGGGGTCCCGGAGACCCGATGTGCCCACAAGGGCAGGCCAGGTGCAAGTGGGCAGGGGTGGTGGGAGTGGAGGACGGCGGAGGCGCCAGCCTGACCAGTTGGCTGGGGATCCGGTATATTCCCATGTCCGAAACATCCTGGACACATACCGGCAGGACACCACGGGCCTGGCCCAGGTTGTGTCCGTCCTCGAGGGGATCAGGACCCAGCAGGCCCAGCAACATGCGGAGCTACATGCCTGTCTACTGCAACACCAACGGAGGATGGAGGACGGACAGGCTGAGCTCGTGGCGGTGTACACGGGAATTCACGATACACTCCGTCGGATGGCCGACAACATGGGCAACCCTCCCTGTGCCAGAAGGCGTAGAACATCACCACCCACAGGGAGGGATCAGGAGGAGGAGGATACATCCGACAGAGCATCCCAAACATCGTCACGGCCTGCTTCTGAGGGTCCCCGCAGGAGGGCGGGTCGTCCACGGAAAAGACCGTGAGGGTCGGCGCTACAGCACCATCTCCCAGGACACCTGGCCTGGCACCTGGCCCACTGTAGCAACAGCAGCACAGCATCAAAAGACATTCTCTGCCACATGGCCTTGCTGGTCACTGTCTGACCAATGTTGACAAAGACTGTGGCATGGACTCTGAGGATTTCAAATAGCAAGGACACCAACTCCCCTACTGAACTTTGGATTCCAAACACCCGGAAAGCCCCTCATGTCATACCCCCCCCCCCCACTAAAATAAAAAGTCACACCATGAAGAGAAGATGCCTGCTGGTTGCATTATTACCTTACATGTGTCTTGTAAAGTCTAAACATGCCTGAGTTCTCTTTTGACTTCAACCATCCACACCCTGGGGCATGAGTCTGGCACAGGTCACACGGGTCACAGTGTATTAGGCAAGACAGACATGGAGCACCATACACACCCGTGATGGGCCCAACCAGCTGAGGGGGTGGCCGCACAACCGTGCTGACAGACATATTGAGTACAGCAACAGTCATGCGTAGAGGTCAGGGATCATGTCCAGTGTCCTGGGGGGCACCCAGGTATGTGTAGACAGGTGGCAGAACCATGTCCTGCAAGCTTGAGTCCGGTGGATGCACATAATGGGGGCCTGGCCAACGTTGGATGCATGGGGATGGCACATGTCACAATACCCACACAGTCATGGACATCATGCATAATACACAGTCTCATCCCACACACACAGCTTGCATCTTGCTACTCGACACATAGACACATAGCCACTATCAGGGAAAACCATGCCAGACATGCTGGATGCACCGTGGCAACACACCAGCATTGACTGAGAAGAGGCACCTTGGAGGCATAGGGACACCTTTATTAGTCATGTTTTCGGGATTGCAGAGGCAACTTGAAGTACACATGAACACTTCATGTGGAGTAACATGTGGGTCCAACACTGGCACCCCCCTCCTTCAGCACAAATGCGTGATAGCCATGGAACTGGCACACAAGTGTCGGCTAACAGCTAAACACCCACAGCTGCTCACGGAGAGCCTGCCATACACCATTGATCCGCTGATGTGGAAGTCCCACAGCATGTCAAGCCAATGCAAACCGTATGTGTCCGAGGGCAGTGTTACACACATTGATGCCATCATCACAATCCACTATCCCATCACTGATGACTGTCAACAAGTCTGACCATCTATTCAGGTGTACCCAGCTGCATGTAATGTCTACCATGGTGATGCAACATGTCTGCAGAGGAACCAAACATCGACAGGGGCAGTGTGCATACATCGTGAACAACTGCCACACCCAATACACCCCTGATGCATCCCTTACCCTAAGGAGACTTCCAAACGTGTCCGTGCCTGTAACGCTGAGTCAGCACACGATGACGTGTCCATGAGGAATAGCAGTGCCACAACAATGCAAGCAGCAGACGGCATGCGCAAGTACCTGGGCAAGAGAGACACACAAGAAGTCAGCCACAAAAAACACAGCCACTTGCATGTGCATTTACTCGACACATGTATGGATGACAACATGCTAGGTCACAATTATGACTGGGGAAATACAACCATCACTGGCACCATCACTCCAGTGACACACCCACACACACCTCTGACTCACGTGCCATACATAAAGGTGGAGACACACATCACAACACATGCCACACGGGGACCAATGCGTGCACACTCAGACACCGGTACTCACCACTAAGCAAAGAAGTCGCGTATGAGCCGAGTCTGGATGTCCTCTTGTGGCTCCACATCCTCCACATCACTAGCCCCATTGCCAAGCCCTTCGTCCTCCACGGGTGGATGGACCTCGTCATCTTGATCCAGGATGAGTGGCACAGCTTTCTCAACTGCCATGTTGTGCAGCATGCAGCAGACCATGAAGATTTTGCAGACCTTCGCCGGGGCATATGGGAGTGCGCCGCCGGTCTTGTGTAGGCACCTGAATCCACTCTTCAGCAGGCCAAACGTCCTCTCTATCACTCGCCTTGTCCGGCCATGGGCGGTGTTGCAGCGGAGCTGGGCCGGCGTGATGGGGTTGCGGAGAGGTGTGATCAGCCATGGCATGTTGGGATAGCCAGCGTCCCCTACATGGGAAGCACATGGACATCGTTAGAACAGGAGAAGCGGTCGTGCTGGAAGTCAACGCAAAATACAGGACAGACAGACTGTACCCACCAACAACACATGCTCGTTTGTTGCGCAGCTGCGTCATAATTTCAGGCATCCTGCTACGCCTCATGATGTAGGCATCGTGTGCTGATCCTGGGAAACGAGCACAGACATGTGAAATCACCATGTTGGACAGACACACCACAAGGGCATTGATGGAGTGGTAGTGCTTGCGATTGCGGTACGCTACCTCCTGTGCGTGTGGTGGTACCAAAGCAACATGTGCCCCATCTATGGACCCAATGACATGGGGCATCCCTCCCAGAGCATAAAATCCACGCTTGACCCCAGTCAACATTTTAGGGGTTGGGAAATGGATGAAGTCATCCAGGTGAATCAACATGGCCTCTAAGAAATCATGCAGCACACGGCAGAACATGCTCTGGGACATGTCACCAACATGAGCTATGGTATTTTGAAAGGTACCCGTGGCTAGAAAATGTAGGGCTGCCATTACCTTCAGCTTGGGTGTCAGTGCCGTAGGTACCTGTGCAGCGGTTGCAGGTGTGGTGCCAGTCTCGCCGTCAAATCCAGAATCAACCGTTGGGGGAAGCGGTAGCACCGGATACAATCATTCTCCCGCATGGCAGCCAAGTCTGGAATTGGTCGGGGAAGAGGCGGCGCCCTGCAATAATTTGGAAGTGACAAGGAAGAGTGAGTGCACCACAACAACAAATAATTTGTCCTGAGCACATGTTAATCTGTCTATACACATATGTGACATACGGAGTCAGGTATGTGCCACATGCCCTGGACACGTATGGCTGGCAGGTGACACTCCTACCAAGACCCAGCTACACACGCAGATTGAGAACCTCCACATGCCATGGCATGGGATTAGCTGTGTCCCAGTGCAAGTGAACAGCCAGACGCAAGACAGGAGTGACATACACCCACACATCAGCAGAAGTAGGATTTCGATTGCAGAGACTGGTAGTGGAACACTAGAGCCACAGGTCACATGACATCACACTAGGACAGCCCACACACCTTGCCGTGAAGGTGCACATGTCATGACTCACCACACATTCATAGAGAGGATACAGACATGTCCTTGTTACGCTACTCCGTGTCCCATGCATACATACGCACCTCACATCCGATACCACATGTGGCATGGTGTGCGGAACAGTATGCCATGGCCATCTACACACAGACACATGTTGGTTGCTGCAACGGCTGCAGCTTTTGAGGGAGCTCAAACATCTACCTAATGGTGAACCCCCCACACATACATGACATAGTCACATCGTGCACCGTGGGTAGTGACATGTCAGGTGTGGTAACCCCTGTACCGGGCCTCAGGGGACACTTGCGTGTGTTGTTGTCCGTGCCATGCCAGTGACGCTCATGCCAAGTGTGCAGTACGACATGCACACATGTCAAAGGAGTCAAGGGCATGCCTGGCACACATTGCACCATCACACATTACATATGTACACATCTCATCATACATCTGGTGCCTTCTCCACTCAGGAGTATTGTGCCACATCACAGCCTTTCACACCTGTGCCCCACACATGTAGTACTGCCCAGACAATGCCTTGATGTCCATCCATGGACAAGTATGTCAGCACTATTCCTTCCTGTGTGCTGCCTGTCACCACTGTGATGTGTGAAAAACACCGTACTTCTGCTAAGAGGGCCTGTGTACCTTCCCGTATCACTATGGGAGTGCTGCCGTATGTGTACCCATCGTGATGGTGAGCGTACAGGCGTGTGTACGGTCCGTACCACTACGAGTACGCATACGCAAGAACACTCATAGTGGTACGGCCCGTACACGCGTGCCTACGTTCACTTTCACTATGGGTGTCCTCGCTTATGCGTACTCGTAGTGGTACGGTCCGTACACACGCCTGTACGCTCCCTATCACTATGGGTGTCCTCGCGTATGTGTACTCGTAGTGGTACGGCCCATACACACGCATGTACGCTCCCTATCACTATGGGTGTCCTCACGTATGCGTACTCGTAGTGGTACGGCCCGTACACATGCCTGTACGCTCCCTATCACTATGGGTGTCCTCGCGTATGCGTACTCGTAGTGGTACGGCCCGCACACACGCCTGTACGCTCACTATCACTTCGAGTACGCATACGCGAGGACGCCCATAGTGATAG
The DNA here is from genome assembly GCF_964204655.1 of Triturus cristatus. Classification (NCBI taxonomy): domain Eukaryota; kingdom Metazoa; phylum Chordata; class Amphibia; order Caudata; family Salamandridae; genus Triturus; species Triturus cristatus. Next base: position 439,846,214 of record NC_140590.1, read on the forward strand.
GGAGCGTACAGGCGTGTGTACGGGCCGTACCACTACGAGTACGCATACGCGAGGACACCCATAGTGATAGGGAGCGTACAGGCGTGTGTACGGGCCGTTGCTATGCATTTGGGGTGCCCTAGGGCCCCGGAACGCACCCTACCTGTGTGTGAAGCTCCAAATTACATAGGGGACACATGAGGGACAAGTATTAGGGCCTACATGCATGCTGGTTGTCATGGAGACCAAGTTTAAACTTTGATTTTGTTCTGGAAGGTGCACAGCAGAAGTCAGTTGGAATGAATCTACTTTGTTGCAATGTGTTTGTGGGGTTGACATCATGCTGAAGAAAAAAACAGAATAAGAACCCACTGACTGCTAGGTTTGAAGGGATTGGAGGAAACATAGGATGCAAATGTGAGTGACCAATCACTCTGCACTCCTGTGCATGAAATGGGCCAGCAAGGCAGATATAAGGCAGCCAGGTCCCATGAGGGAGCACTTGCCTGCACATCTCTGTATTCCACGACCCAGCTGCTGCTACTGATTCCCTGGAACCATGTCAAGGGCTGTAGAGAGGTCACAGCCATTCACCCTGGAGGAGAACATGGCTTTGGTGGATGTGATCCTCCCACAGTACCCCATGCTGTATGGGCGACCAGGTTATCAGGTGAGTGCAGTGTCCACTGGCACAGACTGTGTCCCTTTTTTGTGACTGTAACTTCTGCCATTGTGTCCAGGTGTGACACACATGCTATGTACTGTAGGGGGGGTGCCAGGGGGTGGAATGCCTGATGTCTCCCAGCAGTGCCCAGAGACAGGAGGGGTGTGTGCAGAGTCCCCCCAGCAGTGCCCAGACATATGAGGGGTGGGTGCCTATCACTCCCAGCAGTGCCCAGAGACAGGAGGGGTGGGTGCCTATCACTCCCAGCAGTGCCCAGGGACAGGAGGGGTGGGTGCCTATCACTCCCAGCAGTGCCCAGAGACAGGAGGGGTGGGTGCAGAGTCCCCCCAGCAGTGCCCAGACATATGAGGGGTGGGTGCCTATCACTCCCAGCAGTGCCCAGGGATAGGAGGGGTGGGTGCCTATCACTCCCAGCAGTGCCCAGGGACAGGAGGGGTTGGTGCCTATCACTCCCAGCAGTGCCCAGAGACAGGAGGGGTGGGTGCCTATCACTCCCAGCAGTGCCCAGAGACAGGAGGGGTGGGTGTGATGCACAGTGTGAGCCTGGATCATTGATTGTGTAGTTGCCCTCATTCCACCTGTGTCCTTTCAATGGCACGTACTGCTTTTGGCCTTCCCCAGAGGATCATGTCCCTATGACAAAGGTGCAATGCGTTGGATGCATACTATGCCTTGTTGTAAACAGCAAATGTGTTCTAATATGTGTCTCTGTGACATGTGCCAGGTGTATTGATGTAGTGTCACTTGTTCATCCTCACAGGTAGACGCCTCTGCCAAGGAGCACATATGGCTGACCGCCGTCAGCGCCGTGAGGAGTGCGGATGGTCGGAAGCGGCGCCTGTCCCAGGTGAGGAAACGCTGGCAGGATATCCGGTGCTGGACGCGGAGGATCGCACGGGTCCTGCTGGGGGACTCACCTGAGAGCCATAAGAACCGCGGGCGCCGCCGTCTCTCCCACATCCACAAGCGTGTGCTGGCAGTGGTCTTTCCAGACTTGGACAGGCGCCTACAGGAGATGCAGCAGCAGGAAGGGGGTAGGTACATGTGTGTTTGTTGTGTTTCACCAGCATTTGTACGTGCACTGTTCCATGGATAAACTGCCAGGGTTTTATGGTGCTGTGCAGATCCTGTTACCCACAGTATTGCAGTGCTCTCCTGCCTCCCTTCCCCTCCTTGCTATGTGTTCCCTGGTCTGTGTGTAGTCACTCCGTCACAAGGTTTGGAGCCTGGCACCTTCTCCAAGTGTACTATGCCTGCAGCATCATGTGTGGGGGTGGTGTGTAACAGGTTTTGGGACCTTGCCTGTGCCCTGTCCAGTTCTGGACTTGTGGGTTCCATGTCAGTTGGCACTAATGCTGAGTCCAGACATGGGAGTTAATCTCTCAAGTGCGAGGCCTTCCAGCACGCATGTCCTATGTGGTGGCCTGTGACATGATGTGCATGAGTGTGCGGTACGCATAGTGCAGGGATGTTAGCGTGTGTTGCAGTCATTCCCATTCAGGAGCATGGAGTTGTGTGGCCACTACTGTCCCCAGGGGCATCTTTACCTAGGTATCATGTGTGTAATCCGAAAATGTCGAAAATCTCTGTGTCTACAGCATAGGTTGTGCTCTGTGCCATTGTCCCCTGGCACCATGTATATTGACATGAAATGTAGTACAAGTGTCCACTGTCCAGCCTGACCTGATTTTCCCAGTACATACTCACGGTGTCCATTGCCTGTGTGTCTTGTTACAATCATCTGATGATGCCCATTTGTACATGATTATTTGGACAGGTGCACCTTGGGTATTTTGTGTGCAATATTGAAATTTTGCATCCCATGTGTATTTCACCCAGACTAAGAGATGTAAGTGCTTCCTGTGTCTCCAAAGAATTGTCTCATGTAGGGGGTGGGTGGTGCGGGCATGGCCTACATGTCAAGACCTGAAATCTCCTTGCTGGGACTGGCCAGTGTGTGATGTTTGCCTGGACATACACTCAAGGTGCAGTGTGCCAGTCAGGGTGGGCATGTTATCAGTATTACCTATGCTGCATGTGCCTCTAGTTCCTGGCTATGGTCCCTGCTCATCCCTATTTCCTGCCACACTGTGTGGTGCAGATGCAGTGCTGGATTGTCCCCAGGGCCTTGCTCCTCAGTCAAAATTCCATGTCATCTCATTTGCTATTGTGTCATGCTCTCCATAGTTTTTCCGTGGCATGGTGGGTCAAACAACTGTGTCTTGCAGGGCCTACATATGTACCTTGTTTTGTAGTTGTAACTCTTCTTTTGTTTCAGGCTATGCACTGTAACCTAAGTAGATTGGACTCATGTGACATATGTATACAGGTGTATGATTAATTTCTGTCTCTTCACCCTGCCCACAGCATCGTCGGGGAACACAGAGGGAGACATGGACACAGACGGCGCAGAGGGACCAAGCACCAGTGCCAGCGGTGACATCGGGGCTGGCACACCGAGTGGGACTGAGGCGGAGGAGAGTGCAGCCGGGGACCTGTCGACTGGCACAACAGAGTAGGAAGCTGACGGGTCCGAGGATGATCTCTCCGAGTGGGCGGTGGCTGCACCACCATCTGACAGCAGCCCTACATCTCGCACCGCCCCCTCCATTGGCATCAGCCGCCTCCCACGTGCTCGTGTCCCTTCCCAGCGTGCCCAGTCACCGCATGTCTCCTTCCTGCCAGGCACCGCACCCCCTGCCCCTGTCTCCACTGCTGCCACCAATGCCGAGTCTGTGGACATCCAGCGGCAGTTGCAGGTTGGTCAGACTGCGATCCTTAATGTCCTCCATGCCCACAGCCAGGTCCTCAACAACATGGAGGCATACTTGGAGGGCATTCATTCATCGCAGGCTGACCAACGCAACTTGCTGAGGTCGATAGACTCGACACTGACTGCAGCAGTTGGTCTCCTGCAGCGCTACGTCCCACCCCCTACCCCTGCCCCTTCCACACTTCCCACCCCCATACCTGTCCCACATACACCCAGACGTCAGCATGCACCCACCACAACAGACACAGGCACCACACCAGCAGGGAAGGTCCGCCGCACACCTCCTGACACGCACACACAGGGTGTAGTAGGCACACCCACTGGGTCGGGGGGCAAACGTGTGACACACAGCCAGAGTGGGAGTCCGCATTCCACACAATCCACTCCCTCCAAATCCCCTCCCCTCAGCTCTCCTGGCCACATCTTCCCCAAAGACTCCTTCATGGCCGCTCTGTCCCTGAGCCCCACAGTGACACCACCCCGCAAGCGGTCAAGGAAGTCCACGGTCAGGGTGCTTGAGTCCCCCCCCCCTGTCCACACCCTCCCCCAGTGGCGCTGCGACCCATCCCTCTGACCCCCCCCCCTCCTTGGGGCCTGTGGTTCCTTCAGGTGCAGGGGAGTCCCTGGAGGACCTTGCCAAGGTGTGCAGCGCGCTCCTAGAATCCACCTTTGGCCCTGCCCCACCCCCTGTGGTGGAGTCCTCCATCCCTGCACCCACGTCGCCTACCCTTCGCCCTCCTGTCCCTGCGGTGCCTGTTCCTTCCCCCCCACATGATGCCCTCACCCCTGTGGAAGACGACGGCTTGTAACTGTGCAGGCAAGCTAGGGGACATGCATCCCACTGTGTCCCCCATCCAGCTGTGACTCATGGACTGCCCTATGGGCTTTGTAAATATTGAACTTTCTACTAACACACTATTTAAGTTCATGCTGATTAAAGCCATTTTTGTTTCCTTTGAACACTACTGCTTTTCTGATGTTGCTGTTGGTGGGGCTGCAACCTGATTTTGGGTGGTAATCATGTGTTGGGTGTGTGGGAAATGTAGTAGTGTGCTGGTCATAGGGGGGACCCTGGTATCTGTGTGCCATCACACGGTGTTAGCTAGGTTTCTCTGTCCATGTGCGCAGTTGCTGCATGGTGGAATTGTACCAAGGTGTATTCCTTCCTCTGTGTACCCTGACATCTTCCCTGCAGGGTGTTCCCAATATGTGGTGCTGAGCTGTGTCTACATCAGCTGGGTGTGTGCCGATCCTTCCCACCAGAACACACACACGCGACCCGGGCCTCCCCGTCCATGGCCTCTCTCCTTTTGGCCACCCCGGGCACGCGTGCCCACTTCGTGCACCAAGATGGCCGCCCGGCCCCAGCACAACCCGGGCCTAGAGGCGCCACTCCGGCTGTAGGACATCACGCTTCCAGGGGATGAGAGAGGGAGGAGCAGTTTCTATCGCACCTCTGAACTCCCCTGGGACGATGGGTTTCGATCGGCCCTCCGGCCTCCCTGAGGGCTGGCTCCACGCCTGCTGGGTGTCTGGGACTCCTCCCGACCCGGCCCTGAAAGGATCAAAAGACAATGGCGGGAAACCTCGACAAGCGACCCCCAGGTGACAAGACCCCTGCCTGCACAGACTCCGGACATCAAAGAGGGGTCGACCTATAACAAGGGGTGCTCTGGGACTGTCCGGCAGATTCGCCTTGGAACATCTGAGCCCTGCTGAGTGACTCGCGGCTCCCCGAAGATCGTAAGACCTCCGAACTGGTACCTGAGCCTGCTGAGTGACTCGCGGCTCCCTGAAGAACGTAAGACCTCCGAACTTGTGCTTGAGCCCTGCTGAGTGACTCGCGGCTCCCTGAAGATCGTAAGACCTCCGAACTTGTACTTGAGCCCTGCTGAGTGACTCGCGGCTCCCTGAAGATCGTAAGACCTCCGAACTTGTGCTTGAGCCCTGCTGAGTGACTCGCGGCTCCCTGAAGATCGTAAGACCTCCGAACTTGTGCTTGAGCCTGCTGAGTGACTCGCGGCTCCCCCAGACTCTCTTTGGTCCCGCCGGACCCCACGACGACAAGCGTATCCCCCAGCTCGAGGATTGTGAGCTGTGCACCGGGTACGCTCCTGCATTTGATCCATATCCCCCCAAAGACTGTCCCGCTACCTCCTACCCCCGCCAAGACTCTGTGAGCCCACGCTCTGCTTGTAAATATCTGCCTTGCTGATCATAAAGATCCTACCACTTCGATTTGATAAAGCTTGAATCCTAAGAACCCTCGGTGTGGTGTCTCTTTGAAGTGTGGTGCCAAGTGTACGATCCTAGGTACGAGATTCCTCCCCTGCGGAATCTCCCGCCAGTGCCCGGCTACGATACTTTGAGGGTGGGTCTCAGGACGGTCAGGGCCCCCTCCGGGCTCCTCTGAGGTCGCCTTCTAACATTGGTGGCAAGCGACGGGATTCGGGCCCATAACCTAGAGATCGTACCGTGAACGACTGACACACTACCGACAAAGATGGCAGAAGGAAGCGCCATGAGCCCCGCAGAAACCAACACCAACAGGGTGTTCCAGGTGGAACAACTAGAAGAATACACGCACAAAGAACTGAAGCAATTCTGCAAAGAACTTAAAATTGCTACCACCGGTCTCAACACCAAAGAAGATTTGCAGAAAGCACTGAAAGCTTTGGTGGATGCCGGGGCCTCCCGCCCAGAAGGCATGGGGGAGCGACACGACGAAGCAGAACCCACCCAAGGCGAAAGCAGCAGCAATCAGGTGCGAGGCTTCGTGCCAGACGGGGGCCTTTCCCCGGAAGAGCTCGCAGACAGAGAGAGAAGTCGCAATCACGAACTCGAGTTAGCCAAACTCCAAATCGAAGGCGAATTGAAATTAGCGGAAAAAAAGCTAGCAGTAGAACAAATGCGCGTACAAGGCGAATTGGAAGAGAAGAAGCTCCAACGGGAGCACGAAGGAAGGAAGCTCCAACTAGAGCACGAACGCAGCTTGAAGGAGATCGAGCTCAAAGCCAGAAACGAGGAAGGGAGGCCCCCGGGGAACCGAGAGGCGGCCTCCCCGGCGGAACAGAAGGTCCACATCCCCAAGGACGTGGTCAAAGAATACTATAAAAATGATGACATTCAACAATGGTTCAGGGCCTACGAGGTCGCCATGACCTCTCATCGGGTCCCGCAGAAGGACTGGGGGGCAGGGCTGTGGGGACGGTTTCTGAGCGAAGGAAGGGACACCCTGCTCGACCTACCCCTCTCCCTGCAGACCTCCTACAGCCACATGAAAGAGGCTCTCCTCACTAGGTACGGCCTCACCCCAGAGATGTACCGTCAGCGATTCCGGGACTGCAGGAAGATCCCGGGCACCACCTGGGTGGAGTATGTAAACTTTTTCAGTCGGGCCTTCGATGGGTGGATCAAGGGCAGCAAGGTCACCACCCTCGAGGAACTCACCGACCTCATGTTGTGGGAACACCTGGCGGCGAACTGCTTTGTGGAACTACGCCAGCATCTGCTCGACAGCAAACTCACCGATCCCCGGAAGCTGGCTGTGGAAGCAGACCGCTGGACCAACACCCGGGTCCCCCGGAGCAGTGTAGGAGAATACCCCCGAGCCAGTCAGGGACCACCCCGCCAGAGAGGGGGAGGGAACCAGGGAGGGCAGAGAGAGTCCCAGTCGAGTCCCCCGAAGGCCCAATCTCCACCTTTCCCGGCGCCCCCCCACCAGTCTCCGGACCCCCGGGAGACGGGGGCACCGGGTAACCATCACTTGTTTCCGTTGTCAGAGGCCCGGGCACTACGCCAATGACCCGGAGTGCCCCATGGCCCCCCAGGTCCCCCCTGCTGCAAACCCTGCTAGACAGATAGCCAACATAGCCCTGGGGGAGGAGGTTGAGGACACCGGGGAGTGGGAACCCGCCGCTATGGCCCTAGTATCCCTGGGAGATTGAGAGATGGTCCCTGGTAGCCTCCTGCCCTCCAACACGAAGAAGTACGGGCAGCTCGTCAAGATCAATGGCCACCAAATAGAAGCCCTGCGAGACACCGGGGCCAGCATCACCGGTGTCCTCAGGCACTTAGTCCCCGAGGAGCAGATCCTACCCAACGTCTTTTGCCCCGTAATTTCCGCAGATAATAGAGAGAGTATGTGTCAGGTAGCCCTGGTGCCGTTTGAGTGGGGAGGGGTGGTAGGTAAACTGAGGGTTGCCGTAAGAACCTCCCAGCCGGTCGACTGCCTCTTAGGGAACGACCTGGAGAGTTCTCCCTGGAAGTACGTGGAGCGCAAGGCCCACCTAGGGACGATGGGACTCCCCGAGTGGGTGTGCGCCACCACCCGATCTATATCCGCCCGACTCACCCCCCTGGGGGAAGTCGAGGACCCCCCGACCGAGGGAGTCAGAGCAGTCCCCGCCGAGGGTCCTCCCGTCCCCCCATCGGGAGGGTCAGTCGCCAGCGACGAACCCTCACCGTCCGACACCACCCCGGTCCCCGAGTTAGGCGATCTGGCCGAATTGGCCCCGTGGCGCCACGAGGGCGGGCCCACCCGGGAGGAGTTCTGCCGGGAGCAAGCCACCTGTCCTTCCCTGGTCGGACTGCGGCACCAGGCCGAGGGCCAAGCCGCAGGCGACCAAACCGGAACGCACCGAGTTTATTGGGAGAATAACCTCTTGTACAGTGAGCAGAAGTCGGTGGAGCTAGGATCCGGCCGGGTGCTGGTGGTACCCCTACGCTTCTGAGACTTCCTCCTGGGCTTGGCCCACGACGTCCCCCTCGCCGGCCACCTGGGGCAAGACAAAACCTACAGCCGTCTCGTGACTCACTTTTACTGGCCTAGGATGAGAGTAGCTGTAGAATCCCACTGCAAGTCCTGTCCCATGTGCCAGGCTAGTGGGAAGAGTGGGGGGAAGCGCAAGGCTCCCCTCCAACCCTTCCCGGTCGTCAGTACCCCATTCGAAAGAGTCGGAATCGACATCGTGGGGCCCCTGGATCCCCCCACCTCCCAAGGTCACCGTTTCATTCTGGTCCTAGTGGATCACGCCACCCGATACCCTGAGGCGATCCCCCTACGCACCGTCACGGCTCCCGTGGTGGGCCGAGCCCTGATGGGGATCTTTTCCCGGGTGGGTTTTCCCCGCGAGGTCGTGAGCGATCGCGGCACTAATTTTATCTCAAAATACATGACGTCCCTGTGGCAACAATGTGGGGTGTCCTATAAGTTCACCACCCCGTACCATCCCCAAGGGAACGGCCTAGTAGAAAGGTTTAACCGGACTCTGAAAGGGATGATCAACGGCCTAGAAGAACCCCTCCGGCGTAAGTGGGACGTCCTGCTCCCCTGCCTCCTGTTCGCTTACCGGGAAGTCCCACAGAAGTCCTTGGGGTTCAGCCCGTTTGAATTACTATATGGGCACCCCGTCCGAGGTCCCCTCAGCTTGGTTAAGGAAGGGTGGGAGGCAGCACCCCAGACCACCCCACAAGATGTGTTCCAATACGTTCTGGCCCTCCGGAACCAGACCAGGAAGTTCCGAGAGCTGGCCGAGGCCAACCTGGAGGCAAGCCAAGAAGAGATGAAGCGCTGGTACGACCAGAATGCCACTCTGGTCGAGTTCCAGCCGAGCCAGCAGGTATGGGTCATGGCTCCCGTGAAGCCTGGCGCCCTCCAGGACAAGTGGACCGGGCCCTTCAAAGTGATTGAGCGGAAGAGTCCAGTCACGTACTTGGTAGACGTCCAGTCACCCCGGGATCCCCTGCGGGTCCTACACGTGAACCGCCTCAAGCCTCACTTCGTACGGACAGAACTGAGCCTCCTGCTGGCCACCGATGACGGCGCCGAAGATGAGTCCGATCCCCTCCCGGACCTCCTGTGTGTCAAGGAGAAGGATGGCTCCGTGGAAGGAGTGAACCTCTCCCCATCCCTCACTGACCAGCAACAAGCGGACTGTCGCCAGCTCCTAGGACAATTCTCCGACCTCTTCTCCCTGATCCCCCGAGTCACCGACTGGTGTGTCCATGACGTGGACACCGGGGACAGCCCGCCAGTAAGACACCGAGCCTACCGAGTCCCTGACCGAGTCCGGTCCTGCATTCAAGCTGAAGTCTCGAAGATGTTGACCCTGGGGGTGATCGAGCCATCCGATAGTCCCTGGGCCAGCCCCGTGGTCCTAGTTCCGAAGGCAGCGGCCCCCGGTGTCGCCCCCGAGCTCCGATTCTGCGTGGACTACCGGGGGCTCAATGACGTCACCCGAGCCGATGCCCACCCCATCCCCCGAGCCGACGAGCTCATTGACCGACTCGGGGCGGCCCGGTTCCTCAGCACATTCGACCTCACCTGCGGATACTGGCAGATTGCGCTCACAGAGGAAGCCAAGGAGCGGTCCGCCTTCTCCACCCCAGATGGGCATTATCGCTTCCGCGTAATGCCCTTCGGAATGAAAAATGCCCCGGCCACCTTCCAGCGACTGGTGAATAGGGTCCTGGCCGGGATGGAACAGTTCAGTGCGGCCTATCTAGACGACATCGCCGTTTCAGTTCCGGATGGAGTGAGCACCTCCAGCACCTCCGGAGAGTGCTAACCGCCCTGCGCCAGGCAGGCCTCACAGTAAAAGCCAGCAAGTGCCAGATTGGGCAAGGATCAGTAGTCTACCTGGGGCACCAGGTCGGGAGCGGTCAGGTCGCCCCTCTACAGCCAAAGATCGACGCCATCCTAGCCTGGGAACCACCCACCACCCAAACGGAGGTCCGAGCCTTCCTGGGCCTCACTGGCTACTACCGAAGATTCATCCGGGGGTATGGCAGCCTGGTTGGCCCCCTCACCGAACTCACATCAAAAAAACAGCCCAAGAGGGTGCAGTGGACGACTGCCTGCCAGGAAGCGTTCGATGCCCTAAAGAAGGCCATGTGCACGGCCCCCGTCCTCCAGGCTCCCGACTACTCCAAGGAGTTTGTAGTCCAGACCGATGCCTCCGAGCATGGCATTGGAGCCGTCCTGTCCCAGGTGAATGACCAAGGCCTAGACCAGCCCATCGCCTTCCTCAGCCGGCGGCTGTTGCCCAGAGAACAGAGGTGGAGCACCATTGAGCGCGAAGCATTTGCCGTAGTCTGGGCCCTCAAGAAGCTGCGCCCTTACCTGTTTGGCACCCATTTCAAAGTACAAACCGACCATCGGCCCTTGCGATGGCTCATGCAGATGCGAGGAGAAAACCCCAAGCTACTGCGGTGGTCAATCTCCCTCCAGGGGATGGATTTCACCGTAGAACATCGCCCTGGTACGGACCACGCCAACGCTGACGGCCCTTCCGGTTCTTCCGCCTCAGCGAAGAGAACCCCCCAAGATGATGGGTAGTTCTCTCCGGCTTTCAGCTGGGGGGGACGCGTGTTAGACCCGGCCTCGTAGCATGGCTCTTCCTGTCCTCGCACTACCTAACCTGGTACCAGGGACCCCAAGCACACGGCCCAGCCGATCCTTCCCACCAGAACACACACACGCGACCCGGGCCTCCCAGTCCATGGCCTCTCTCCTTTCGGCCACCCCGGGCACGCGTGCCCACTTCGTGCACCAAGATGGCCGCCCGGCCCCAGCACAACCCGGGCCTAGAGGCGCCACTCCGGCTGGAGGACATCACGCTTCCAGGGGATGAGAGAGGGAGGAGCAGTTTCTATCGCACCTCTGAACTCCCCTGGGACGATGGGTTTCGATCGGCCCTCCGGCCTCCCTGAGGGCTGGCTCCACGCCTGCTGGGTGTCTGGGACTCCTCCCGACCCGGCCCTGAAAGGATCAAAAGACAATGGCAGGTAACCTCGACAAGCGACCCCCAGGTGACAAGACCCCTGCCTGCACAGACTCCGGACATCAAAGAGGGGTCGACCTATAACAAGGGGTGCTCTGGGACTGTCTGGCAGATTCGCCTTGGAACATCTGAGCCCTGCTGAGTGACTCGCGGCTCCCCGAAGATCGTAAGACCTCCGAACTGGTACCTGAGCCTGCTGAGTGACTCGCGGCTCCCTGAAGAACGTAAGACCTCCGAACTTGTGCTTGAGCCCTGCTGAGTGACTCGCGGCTCCCTGAAGATCGTAAGACCTCCGAACTTGTGCTTGAGCCCTGCTGAGTGACTCGCGGCTCCCTGAAGATCGTAAGACCTCCGAACTTGTGCTTGAGCCCTGCTGAGTGACTCGCGGCTCCCTGAAGATCGTAAGACCTCCGAACTTGTGCTTGAGCCTGCTGAGTGACTCGCGGCTCCCCCAGACTCTCTTTGGTCCCGCCGGACCCCACGACGACAAGCGTATCCCCCAGCTCGAGGATTGTGAGCTGTGCGCTGGGTACGCTCCTGCATTTGATCCATATCCCCCCAAAGACTGTCCCGCTACCTCCTACCCCCACCAAGACTCTGTGAGCCCACGCTCTGCTTGTAAATATCTGCCTTGCTGATCATAAAGATCCTACCACTTCGATTTGATAAAGCTTGAATCCTAAGAACCCTCGGTGTGGTGTCTCTTTGTCGTGTGGTGCCAAGTGTACGATCCTAGGTACGAGATTCCTCCCCTGCGGAATCTCCCGCCAGTGCCCGGCTACGATACTTTGAGGGTGGGTCTCAGGACGGTCAGGGCCCCCTCCGGGCTCCTCTGAGGTCGCCTTCTAACAGTAGTCATAGTACTTGTGTGTGTGGACTATTGACATGACTTCATGTGTACATGTTTTCTTTTCTGCGCTATGCATGCGTATACTCCCAGCCTCGCACACATGTGGTACACGTACTGCAGGGTCTTTGTGCACCTGACTGACATTTGTGGGCATGGTATCTGTGGCTACTCCACCCTTTGCGTTGCATGGGCACTGCTGGGAGTGTTAGGCACCCACCCCTCCTGTCTCTGGGCACTGCTGGGAGGACTCTGCACACACCCCTCCTGTCTCTGGGCACTGCTGGGAGTGATAGGCACCCAGCCCTCATATGTCTGGGCACTGCTGGGGGGACTCTGCACACACCCCTCCTGTCTCTGGGCACTGCTGGGAGGACTCTGCACACACCCCTCCTGTCTCTGGGCACTGCTGGGAGGACTCTGCACACACCCCTCCTGTCTCTGGGCACTGCTGGGAGTGATAGGTACCCAGCCCTCATATGTCTGGGCACTGCTGGGGGGACTCTGCACACACCCCTCCTGTCTCTGGGCACTGCTGGGAGGACTCTGCACACACCCCTCCTGTCTCTGGGCACTGCTGGGAGTGATAGGTACCCACCCCTCATATGTCTGGTGTTAGACCCGGCCCTCGTAACATAGCTAGACCTGACCCCTGCACCTCACACCAGCCCCCAAACCCACGGCCTAGCCGATTCTTCCCACCCGAACTCACACGCACCCAGCCCGGACTTCCCGTCCGTGGCCTTCCTCCTTTCGGCCACACCGGGCCCGCGTGCCCACTTCATGCAACAAGATGGCCGCCCAGCCCCAGCGCGACCCTGGCCTAGAGGCGCCACTTCGGCTGGAGAACATCGCGCTCCCCCTGGGATGAGAGAGGGAGGAGCAGTTTCTATCACACCTCTGCGCTTCCCTGGGAAGGTGGGTTTCGATCGACCTGCCGGCCTCCCCGAGGGCTGGCTCCACGCCTGCTGGGTGTCTGGGACTCCTCCCGACCCGGCCCTGGAAGGATCAAAGGACAATGGCAGGAAACCCCAACAAGCGACCCCCCAGGTGACAAGACCCCTGCCTGCACAGACTCCGGACATCAAAGAGGAGTCGCCCTATAACAAGGGGTGCTCTGGGACTGTCCGGCAGATTCGCCTTGGAAACACCTGAGCCCTGCTGAGTGACTCGCGGCTCCCTGAAGATCGTAAGACCTCCGAACTTGTCCTTGAGCCCTGCTGAGTGACTCGCGGCTCCCCGAATATCGTAAGACCTCCGAACTTGTGCTTGAGCCCTGCTGAGTGACTCGCGGCTCCCTGAAGATCGTAAGACCTCCAAACTTGTACTCGAGCCTGCTGAGTGACTCGCAGCTCCCACAGACTCTCTTGATCCCGCCGGACCCCACGACGACAAGCGTATGCCCCAGCTCGAGGATTGTGAGCTGTGCGCCGGGTACGCTCCTGCATTTTGATTCCTATTCCCAAAGACTGTCCCGCTACCTCCTAACCCCCCTCCAAGACTTTGTGAGCCCGCGCTCTACTTGTATATATTTTGCCTTGCTGATCATAAGGATCCTACCACTCGATCTGATAAAGATTGGCTCTTAAGAACTCCTCGTGTGGTGTCTCTCTGTCGTGTGGTGCCGAGTGTACAATCCTAGAAGCGAGGTTCCTCCCCCTGAGGAGTCTCCCGCCAGTGCCCGCTACGATACTTCGAGGGTGGGTCTCAGGGCAGTCAGGGCCCCCTCCGGGCCCCTCTGAGGTCGCCTTCTAACATCTGGGCACTTCTGGGGGGACTCTGCACACACCCCTCCTGTCTCTGGGCACTGCTGGGAGGACTCTGCACCCACCCCTCCTGTGTCTGGGCACTGCTGGGAGTGATAGGCACCCACCCCTCCTGTGTCTGGGCACTGCTGGGGGAACTCTACACCCACCCCTCCTGTGTCTGGGCACTGCTGGGAGGCCTCTGCACACACCCCTCCTGCGTCTGGGCACTGCTGGGAGGACTCTGCACCCACCCCTCCTGCCTCTGGGCACTGCTGGGAGGACTCTGCACACACCCCTCCTGTCTCTGGGCACTGCTGGGAGTGATAGGCACCCACCCCTCCTGTCTCTGGGCACTGCTGGGAGTGATAGGCACCCACCCCTCCTGTCTCTGGGCACTGCTGGGGGGACTCTGCACACACCCCTCCTAATTCACAAAATGTACGCTTCGAACATACACGGGTGTGGGTTCGCTCCATGCATACGCGGGTGAGGGTACGGGTCGTACTTACACCGTTGGGGTGGGGGTTCTCTCCATGCATACGCGGGTGAGGGTACGTGTCGTACTTACACTGTTGGGGTGGGGGGTTCGCTCCATACGTACGCGGGTGGGGGTACGTGTCGTACTTACACTGTTGGGGTGGGGGTTCGCTCCATGCATACGCGGGTGAGGGTACGTGTCGTACTTACACTGTTGGGGTGGGGGGTTTGCTCCATGCATACGCGGGTGAGGGTACGTGTCGTACTTACACTGTTGGGGTGGGGGGTACGCTCCATACGTACGCAGGTGGGGGTACGTGTCGTACTTACACTGTTGGGGTGGGGGGTTCGCTCCATGCATACGCGGGTGAGGGTACGTGTCGTACTTACACTGTTGGGGTGGGGGGTTTGCTCCATGCATACGCGGGTGAGGGTACGTGTCGTACTTACACTGTTGGGGTGGGGGGTACGCTCCATACGTACGCGGGTGGGGGTACGTGTCGTACTTACACTGTTGGGGTGGGGGGTTCGCTCCATACGTACGCGGGTGGGGGTATGTGTCGTACTTACACTGTTGGGGTGGGGGGTACGCTCCATGCATACGCGGGTGGGGGTACGGTCCGTACATTGCCGTACCCACGCTGTGGAATGCTTGTGCGGGCCGTCCCCAGGCCTTTGCCACGTGGGTACATGCCGTCCCGCAATTGTTGGGGTGACGTAGGTGTGGGCGTGGTATGACTCGTACCCACACTCTTAAGGCGTGGGTACGGGACGTACCTGTATGGTTGTGTTGCCGGTTCGCGTCGTGAAGAACTTCCGTTGTGGCGGTCGCTGGCTTGGCTGGACACGCCCCCACCCCCTCGTAGTGACCAGGGCCTGAGGGTCAGGTATGTCCAGGGCATGTGTGCTGTGTGACTTGGGTGGGGGTTATGTGTCCTGCCCCTGCCCCCCCCACCCCTTTGCCCATGGGTGTTGTTCTGACCTTCTGCGGCGTCTGCGTCGTAACCTGTAGAGGAGGTCGACTGCTATGAGGGCCGGGATGACACGTAAGTTCGGGTCCATGTCTGTCCGTCGCGTACAGGTCCTCCTTGTTCGCGTCGTCCTGATTTCCCGGCAGTGTTTGGCAGCCGGAAAATATTGTCCGTGCGGGATGACGTTGGTGCGAATCGTGATTCCAGGTTCGTGAATGGCAGGCTGCGTGCGTCCCGACGTCACGTCGGCGCTTTCCCGGATCGCATTTGTACGTTTATTTTGTTCGGTCGGGGTTTTGTACGATTCGTACGGGAAAGGTGTTTCCGTGCAAATCGTAATTCCATGTTTGTATATTTTGACGACCGGGTACGCGTCGGACGGGGAATGTGCTCCGTCCGACGGTTCGTACCCGGTGTTTACAGGATCGTGATCGGCACCTATGTGTTGCAAAACACTAGAGGCCTTTAACTTACAGGCCCTGGGTACACTTTGTACCATATAGTAAAGTCTTATAGCTAAGTTAAATATGCCAATTAAGAGTATAGCCAATTCTGATATACTTTAGCGGTTAGCTCTCATGTACTGGGGCCTGATTAGCAGAGTCCCAGTGCAGAGAGTCGAAAAAACAGCAGCATCAATCCAAAAAATGGGGGTGATCCTGCACCTGGAAATGGGGAGTCAGTGCTGCTGGGCGAGAGTAGAAAAAAACACACTGAACTTGAATAAGCCAAAGGGGGAGCTATGCAATAGTATTTTGCATGCGCTCTATGCCCTGTATCCAGTTATAGGAGGTGCTGAGACAGACATGAACACCTTTCCAACAAATTAAGAAAATTCCATAACAGTGAGACCTGAATCTGAAAAGAGAACTCTAGATAAGTAAGATTATCCTAAGTCTAGACAAAGCATATAACAAGTCTTTGCCACCAAGTTGATATGGTTTTCCAAAGAAAGATACCTATGCAAGATAATTCTGAGTTTTTAATCAGTTCCACAGGGAAGAGACAGTGCTCAATATAATTATCTTTTAGCCACCATATCATGAAAGTTGCTTTCCTGGAGGTAGTTATCTGTGAGAAGAATGTTTTTGTATAATGTTGCATGGTATTCAGTTGTGGTGGCAATGTGTTCTTTTGATTTGTGTGCTACTCTGTTTGTGCTCCATTATTATAGTGTAATGTTGCTGTGTTGTACTATGGGGTTTTTGTGTGCAAAATTAGGTCATGTTGCATGAGGCAATGTGCCCCTGAAAGGATCAAAATAATCAGTAATATAGGCATCATGGTCAGTTAAATAAGTCTTCTTGAGACAGAGTTCAAGTTAGAAACCTTGAAGGTTTATTAAAGAATCAGAATCATGACAGAAGGCACGAATATGATCAGATAGCCAATATCGGGAATTAGCATAAAGCTCAATCAAATGCAGCAGTAAATCTAACAATAATATTCTAAGTTAAAAGCATGACACAGACTGAAATGGGTCTGCTCTCTAGAGTCAGAGCAAGCTAGACCTGGCCCACCTCCAAAGCAACTCTTTTTAATAACACAATACACAGTGAGAATCGTATTGTCAGCGTGAGGTGATGGAATTGTTCCACAGTTTAACAAACCTGAATACAGAATGAATACAGCATCATATAACACCATCCTAAACGAATATTCTATGAACATTGTTTGCACCTAAGGTCTTCAGATGTGACAGTACAAATCTAGTTACATATGAACAACTGCAAACTGATTAAATGAATGACCCTCTAAGACATAGGCAGGGAGGACCGTGGATTGTTACGATTAGTAAAATAGCTTCCTTCGAGGCTCTCCAAGAACAGCATGTCATCACAAAACATTAGTGTACATTTTGCTGCTTGCAGAGTCAATAAGAGAAATGAAAACATGACTGTGTCAGAAATCCAAGAGGGAGTCAGGTCTGGTTAAAGTCTATTCCAGCCAATACCTAGAAAACACAGTTATGTAAAGTGCAGCTTTCTTGTTTTTGGTGCAAAACATTCATGCTATTACGCAAACATTATTTATCCATCAAAATAAACTTTATCAATTGCTTTCTGTTTTGACGATTTTATTGTGCTGGGTCCTTTTAAAGAAGACATCTCAGGTAGGAGACAAGTCTATATTCGTCCACCAGCTCTCCATCCAATGCAGCAACTACCATTCCTGGCATCCATCAGTTGCCCCACTTTCCAGTAAACAGAATGCCAACACTGTGACAGAATCCCCACACATATCCCCTTTAAACAAGGACAAAATAAATTAACCAATGATAATAACAAACGACATTAACAAATTATGGAACAAACTGTAAACACAATATAGGTAAAATCATGAGACAGGTATGAAACCGGCACAATAAATGCAATAAACATTATTACCAGCCTGCTAACGTGACACACCAGATAATCATCAAAGCACACAATCACATTTCTTACTCTAATTGAGGCACTATGTGTGACATCTGTTAACCTAGTTGAAGCACTCCAGAAACATCTTGTGGCATCTGTTACCCACTCTTAATCTCAGTACCTCCTGTACTTTTACTTGTAAGATCTGCTACCTCACATTCACATTGCAATGTGCATTTTCACCATTCTTTAATCTGGAGCACACTATTAGAGACATTTTATTTTTGTTCCGCACTTTTCCTCCTTCCATCAATACAACATGGTCACACACCTTGACCACTCACATGGGCACAGGAAACTTCAATCAACCTTTTCTCAAACGAACTGGCTTCTCCTCTGAATAAAACTGACCCTGACCGAATCCCCAATGTTCACTTTCACATTGTTGCGTTTTACTCACTGACATCTAGAGGTATTAGAAAATACCATCCCCAGATCCAATTCTCTGCCAACAACATCACAGTTCACCAGCTTACAATACATCCATTCCCTGTTAAGGTTAGTGTCAGGGACTCTTTTACATCATGAGATAAAGGTGATACATGAGTGGTGTTATGTAGTGTAGTCCTGTGAGAAAAGCTTGGCCTACTACTCAACTAAACATAAAAATGATCTTTGTCTTTTTTTACTGTCATTCAAATCTTCTTTAAAATACCTAATACCTTTGATGGAGCAAGGACTCGTAGAAAAGAGACTTGCTCGTAAGCAATCCGCTCGTTTAACTCACCAACATGTTATTACATTGTTTTGTGTAAAACTAATGCGCACCACACAAATAAGCGGGTTAGTGGAGCTTGCCTATGTGTTTACTAACGCTAATAACATGAACGAAGGAGTAAACCACTTTTAAATTGGAAATCTTTACTGCGCATGAGTCAACTGCATCCACGCAATATGACGAGTTAATGCTTGAAGGGAAATTCTTGCGCATTAATAAATAAAGGGGAATAGAGTAGAGATGGGTGGTATACAGTGAAACCATTTATTTTTTAAAGTAATATTTGTCTTTCTGACTTTATCACTAGTGCGCATTTGGGCCTCTCATGTAAAATTGAAGTAAGCTGAGTCATGTGACGACTGCGCATGTCTACTGAAAGTGAACCCGTAATGATGACTAGGAGTATGAACAAAAGCCAAGATCGCAAAGTGTCCTAGCCTGAGAACGGACGGTGAAAAGTTCAACGGAGTGGACTTACATGTTGGACTATTAACAAATGTTGCAAATGAAATGGGAATGCGGGTGGGAAATAAAATTATGAATAAAAAATTAGGGAGATGGGTTTGTGAATAATGGTTTAACTGAATTAGATGACTTGTAAGTATGGTGTGATGATCTTTCCCCCTTGCCTGACCAATTAGATTTCGTATTTGTACGATATTGAAACTTTAGTGGGTGGTACATGAAGAATGAAAGGTATAATTCAGATAGCTTTAGTTAAGTAGTGAGCACAAGAGATGAAGATATGCAGAGGTCGGGATGCTGTCTGTGTAGCGGGAGATGCTGATGCTGGGAGAGATGCTGTGAGATGCTGATGAAGAAGCCGAATGAAGGACCTTCTATCTTAATTTAATTGGGTTAGATGAGAGGATCGCGGAAGAATCTCAAGGAGGAAGAGAGTGTCAGAGAGGGGTGCGACGCAACTGTCGATATTTGAAAGGTCATCTATCCTGTCCTGAATCCAGTCCTGAAGTCTTTGTCGCCTGATCTTTCCTGGGGGACCCTTACCAGCCCTTTGGCCAGGGGGTTGATCTTCACACCATAATTGGTAATTATAATTTCGCGTTATTTGCAGATGTTCTTTTCTCTCTGTCCTCTCCCTTTCTGAGCATTGACATTGCATGAGTCCGAAGCAAGAATTTGATAATTGACTAATTGAATTTTTCTCTCCTAGAAAGGATGGTAACTGCCCTGTGTATTTGAGATGGTTCACATGAATTTGATTTAGATAAAGGTTTTAAAACTTCCTGAGTCTGTGGTTATTTACTTTAAATGAATAAGATAGAGTTAGTGTTAATCTTCACCATCAGCTAGTTCAACTAATGGTCCATTGACCAGCAAAAATAACTTTTTGATCAGTGAAAGGTTAGTTAAGAGTAAGAAGTAACTAATCTTGCATTGTGAAAAATCATAAACTTTGACTCCAGCGATTTACTCAATTGTGTGTGTTTATGGGCCCAGGTGAGTATATGGTATTGGAGTATCTGTTGTTGGTACGCCGCTGGATCACCTTCTCCAGCCTAGCATCATGTGCAACTTAATCCTCCCCATTCTGGAACCTTTCTACCCCTTCATCTCCTCTGAATAAAACATCCATCAACTTTAGAAAACACAGAGGATTCAGATACCAGCCCAAACGGCATTCGAATGTAGTGAAATGCTCCTTCTGGTGTCACAAATGAAGTAAGATGTTTTGAGTCTTGATGTAGCTCTATTTGAT
Source organism: Triturus cristatus (assembly GCF_964204655.1). Taxonomy (NCBI): domain Eukaryota; kingdom Metazoa; phylum Chordata; class Amphibia; order Caudata; family Salamandridae; genus Triturus; species Triturus cristatus. The sequence goes on from NC_140590.1 coordinate 439,866,333, forward strand.
GATTTGCCGCAGACCTATCCAATGATATAAAATTTGCAGCACCCTTTAAGGTTACTAACATTGCATTGATATTCTGTAGTGGCTGGTGATGTACACAAATATTACAATTGAGATCAAGAGAGCTGCACACAAACACAATGATTAATCGGTTGTATGCGCCAACACTATCCATGACCAGTGGAACCCTTAATGGGTTTGTTAATAGACATAGAGACAGTTTATCCATGTCATCCCTCAGCTCACGTCTTAAGCACAAATGTACCCCACATTGTTTGTGTACTACTGGAACAGCATTATTCTTTAAAACTATTTGATGCTTAAGCCATTGAATTTTCCCAAGGTGATCTCAAAGCAAATCGAAATGGTTGGAGATCCATGTCCCTTCGTCAACATAATTTCCCATTGTAACAGCACTCAAACATGAACCTAGTAATTTGCCGCTCGCTACACTTTTACTCACCGTGAACTGGAGAAGTTGGTTTCTGTCCTGCTTTCCTGCCCAGCCTGAGGGGACGCTGCGCTGAATGAGGAGGGCCCGCTACGGAGGCTGCTGAATCCGGGACTGCGAGTCCCAGGGTGCTTGGGGACTAACTTAGCCGGCACACCTGGTTACTCTTCCCGGCCACGCCCCCATCGTTGTTATCACCTCTCGCGGCCCCCGCTTCGCGGGAGCCGCTCGCTACACTTTTACTCACCGTGAACTGGAGAAGTTGGTTTCTGTCCTGCTTTCCTGCCCAGCCTGAGGGGACGCCGCGCTGAATGAGGAGGGCCCGCTACGGAGGCTGCTGAATCCGGGACTGCGAGCCCCAGGGTGCTTGGTGACTAACTTAGCCGGCACACCTGGTTACTCTTCCCGGCCACGCCCCCCTTTTGGATCCCTCCTATTGTTTGGGGACTCCGCCCATACGCGCCAGCGGGACGCGCCAGGGACGCAGACCGTCCTCGAAGACCGGGCAAAGAGCGGGCCGTTTGAGGCCGTTCGAGGACAGTCGAGATCGGTCTCGGTCAGCCCCCCTGCCACTTTGCCCTCTCGTGCCCCCTGATTCCTGGCTCAAGGCAGTCCTGAGAAAATGGCCTTGAGGGAGACACGGAGTAAGACTCTGATGGCCGCTGGGAAGCCCCAATGTACTCTGGACAGCTATTTCGCCAAAGCCGGTTCTTTATTAATTGAGGACATCACTTCACTCGAACGACGCATCTCCCAGGAGATTGAATGGATAAGGAGATCATCGTTGGGCCCCCTAGCCTCCGCAAGGTCTCCGGCCCAGAGACTTGATGGCAGTCAATCAATGGTGGGCGGAGAGGGCTCAATTGAAATGTCTGAAACACCCAGATTATCTTGTCCTACTACAGCAGGCGCCTCTAATATTGATTGTTCCATACCATCCCAGGTAGATTTTAGCATATTATCCCTTCCCTCACCAAAGCCCCCTCATCCTAATCCCAGCCCCAACACTATTGTACATGGTAGGGAGGAATACAGTTTAGGGGCTAAGTCGTCAGATTTCAACAGGGCAGGAGCGAGAGAAGGAGCTATCCCCAAAAATAGTAAGAAGCCCCAGACGCCCCGGGGGAAAAAATGCAAAAACACCAAATTACTATCTGCACCACAGAGCCAGAAACCTGGGACAACCAACAAACGTCGTACCCCACTACAATCTAAAGGGTTCTTGCCACCTAAGGTATCATCTCAGAAACCTGATAACACAGGACCAACTTCTGGGGAGGAGGATATCACATTATCTGATATTCACAAAATGAGGAGGCTGTTGCTCAAACCTCTGGAAGCACGCCTGGGGAAAATTGAAACCACCTTAAATTGCATTGCAAAGGAGCTGGCACACATAACATCTCCTTGTGCAAAAGATGCCACAGCCCCAGATATTAACTTGAGTGGTGTGACAAAGAAAATATCCCTTCCAGCTATAAACTTGAATCCCCCTACTATCTCCCCAAAACCCCACATTCCCCCTCTCCAATTCAAATTACCAGTCACAGACCAAACACTAAATAGAAGTTCAAAAGAGAACCCGTCTGCGCCTAGCATCAAGGGCTCGTCCAACAGCAATATTGGGAAACAAACGATTATTAATTTACCGCCTGAGGCTAGCCCATTCACAGTAATTTTAGCAGGTGTCCCTGCCTTAAAAGAATCAACGCAAGAGTCAGTTGAATCGCTCAAAAACAAGGTTATTAATTGGCTCACTATCAACAGACCTCTTCCCGATGGTATATGCAGCCAGGTTCTGATGGTAAGAAGAGCTTCATGGCTGGGCGGTGCAAAGAAATCCATCCCGGGAGATTGTGTCTTGGTCAATTTCAGGGACCCTAGGACAGTCTCCCACATAATCAACTGGCCCTATTGTGACAGGAGAACTACAATCCAAGCCTTACCACTATCTTTCTTTTGTCCATCCGTACTACAGGTGCAGGGTGAGGGTGATTGGGAACTTGTACGCGGCCGTGGCTGCAGGCGGAGTCAGGAGAAAAGGGGTATTCACTATATGAACGACCAATCACACCTTGATTACTTCCCCACGCAGAATAGATTTGGGAGTTTAGCTTGGGAGGACTGACTGCTCTGGACAAGCAGTAAAGCGGAACGCGTCCCACCTCCCCTAATAAAGGAATCTAATTCCGCGAAGGTTGAGATCAAGAACTTGCTAGCTAATTACCCTGTACATCTCGATATCCCGCTATGTGAGGCGGTGCCTCCCGTACCCCCTATTCCTGCTACGAGTACACCCCCAATGCACGAGCTGTGCCGTACCCCAGTTGTAGAAGAATTCACTGGTAGTACTAACTCCCCTGTTCTAAAAGTGCTCTCATGGAATGTGGCGGGCCTCGCCAACAAGCTGCATTCCCCAGAATGGAACACATTTGTCAGGAGTAAAGACATTTGTATGTTCCAGGAAACCTGGGCCTGTGACGAGGTGATGTATCCAGGATACGCGTCATTTTCCATGCAGGCGAAATGGGGAGGGAAAGGACGTCCTTCGGGTGGACTTGCAACATGGTTAGCAGCAGACTTGGGATGCAGCGCTGCTTTATATCCACTCTCCACGGAGGATATTCTTGTGGTATTACTGGAATGGCCAAACTTTAATAGACTTATGTTGGTAAATGTCTATTCCCGCCCAGTAACTAATGGGCACGAATCATGTACTATAGATGACCTCGCCTCAGTTTTAAGCGAAATTCCTGTTGATACTCCCTACTTAATTGGGAGTGACCTTAATTGTCACTATGAGCCCCTCCATGGCCCACTAGACGGACTGGCCGACGAGGAGGATGCGCTCTGGTCTATACCCCCTCTGGAGGCTCCAGGCCCTAGAGTATGGACACCTCTTGCGGTCCAAATTACATCACTAACCTTAAAATTTGGTTTGCGGGCCTGCAATGGCCGGAAAAAATCAGATATCCCTCCAAAATACACATATAGCCGGGGTGGGAGGGAATCAAAATTGGACTATATTCTCGTTCCCCTGGCAGCCTGGCCTTCTATCAAAGACTTTAGGGTCTTGCCAGGTGTGGATAGTGACCATCACGCCCTGGAAGCAGAATATATCCTTCCCGTTAGTGAGGCCATGAGGGTTCAGACCTCGTCCCTTCGGACGGGTCTAACAGTAGCTAATAATAGATGGAGAGTGAGATGGGAAAGACTACTTATAAACCCAGAAAATCTTCCCAGTCTTTATGCCCGGGTAATTCCCATATTGACAAAAGCTCTGGAAATAACTGATCGAGACGACTGTCCTGATAACCGGACAGAGTGGGGAACACTCCACACAGACTTAATTCTGGCTCTGTCTGACATCCTCTTTACAACGCTGCAAGGTCCCACCAAACGTTCACCCAGTCCCACCTGGCACAATTGTGCATGCCGGAAGGCCAAATCGAACCTCCTGGCGGCAATTAAAGAGGGCCTAGGGATCGAGGTTATTAGGGCTAGGCGTTCAGCTTATAAATGTATGATTGGCCATGCTCAAAAGGAATGGGAGCGCAACAAGTGGGAGAAACTCAAAACCACACTAGCACGTGCAGACTCCCGCTTATTTTGGCGCCTTGTAAACACAGGGACGGAAACACAACCTGATGCTATTGAACCAAATATCTCAGCCACTGCATGGCAAAACCACTTTAAATCCCTATATAGTACACCTGGTTCATCGAAGTTAACCAATTTTTAAAAAATTGACGAAATTAAAGGCCACCCCTTCACTCTAAAGGAAGTACACGAGGTGATAGATAGTCTAGCTTCTGGCAAGGCACCTGGCCTAGATGGCCTGCCTGGTGATCTATTTAAACATGAGCCAGCCGTCTGGGCTCCATACTTGTTGTGCCTATTTAACTCCATTTTGGGTGGTATGGAGGTCCCAAAAACTTGGTTGGGAGCGGAGATCGTCCCAATATTCAAAAAGGGATCTCCTCTGCTCCCTTCCAATTATAGACCAATAAGCTTAATAGATGTCCCACAAAAGCTGTTTGGGAGACTGCTATTGAACCGTCTCCAAGCATGGATTGCAGAGAAGGACATACTGAGCCCATTTCAAGCTGGGTTCAGAGAGGGTGTCTCTACAATAGACCAGATTTTCCGATTCAACAATTTATATTGGAAAACTGTGACTATGGGCAGAGGAACGCTGTATACGGTCTTTGTCGACCTACGAGCAGCATTCGACTTGGTGCCTTGCGCCAAACTATGGGCAGTACTTAATGATCTAGATGTACCGGGTGACATCCTATCCATGCTGATGAGGCTTCATCGGGGCAACTATGCCAAAGTGAGGTGTGGCAGGGGAGGTGCTTTTACAGAGGGTTTTCCTGTGGACACAGGGGTAAGACAGGGTTGTGTGTTGGCACCGACCCTGTTCTGCCTCTTTGTGAACGGTGTCATAGACTTCCTGACAGGGATAGGCAATATTGATGCCCCAGTGTTGAATGGCAGGAGGGTACCCGCAATTATGTTGGCGGATGATACCCTCCTGCTTTCAAAATCCCCGATGGGCCTTCAGAGAATTTTGGACGGATTTATGAATTTTTGTGAGCTTCGTGGTTTGGAAGTGAACGCGACTAAAACCAAGTTCATGACCTTCAACCCATCCTCTTCAACCCGCCCAAACCCTACGATAGGACATGAAAGACTAGACCGGGTTTCCACATTTGAATACCTAGGTGTCACCCTGAACCAATCTTTGACCTGGGACACTCACATTATGAGAGCAAACTTGAAACTCGCCCAACTTACAGGTGGTATATTTAGGATGTTATCTAGGTCCTCCTACAAGCCACTTGGCCCACCTCTTCATGTTTATAAAACCCAGGCTAGAGGTGCAGTAACTTACGGGGGTGAGTTATGGGGACATGCTGCGTGTCAGAAGTTGCAGATAACCGAGAACAGCTTTATCAGGCAATTGACCGCTTTACCATCAAGTACCCCGCTGCTCCCGCTGAGACTAGACCTCGGCCTAAGACCAATTACTGACGAGCTGGGACTCAAGCCCCTGACCTACTGGCGTAGAATATGGAGTTCTGTAGAGCTATCTAGCTATAGAGAAGAACTAGAAGAAATCTTGTGCCTCCCAAAGGTGCTGCAAATATCCTGGTTTAAGTACATCAAGAACACTTTTGAAAGGATGGGGAAACCGGAGCTGTGGCGCGACCCGCGGAGTGCTTGTCCAAGGATCTCTCGTAGATCGCTGGCGGAGGCATACCGCGAGTCTAAGCTACAGGCAGCAATCGAATCCCCCTGCCAAGATTCGCTGTCCAGACACTTCCTTGTTATCAAGGATCTTTACCATCTGGAACTGGTCCTCGACGATGTTAGCCCACCACTAACCCGGAAATTGTATCTCCAGTGGCGCTATGGAACACTCCCTTTGAGGGCTCATACGGAGCATTGGCATAAAACGGTGACCACTCCAAATTGCCAAGTATGCCCTCTTAAGCGAGAAGACGATTTACACATGATTTATTTCTGCCCTGCATATAACACTCCACGTAAATATTGGCTTGTCCCACTTCTTAGGAACCTAGGCTTTAGGGAACACCGTCCTGTATTTAGAGTTTTAAAATCTGATCTGTCTGCCTCCACTGTATGTGCAGTAGCCAAATTTCTAACTGCAGCATGGTTTATTCGTAATCGTTTTATGTCTAGATAATAACACACTTTTAAAATGTTTTAAGATCGGTTCATGATTTTACTACTGCCTTTGTCTTACTGTTAAATTGATACTGTATTTTTTTCTGTATCTTTTATGGTCCTTAGTGACCGAAATAAAGATTTGATGATGATGATGAATTTGTCTTTGGGTATAACTATTTTAGGGTGATTGGGCTCAAGAATATTATTAAGCTCTCCTTCGTCCCATTCCCAAAAATTGGAACCTTTCCTAACTACATAAATATCAGCTTCAATACAATTGTTCTCAAACTCAAGTTTGGCCGTAAACGTTCCTACAACTCTACATTTCTTGCCTCCATGAACAAACAATTTGATGTCTGACTCTTCTATCACTGCCTGGTGGAAATGTTCAAATTCTGCTTCACCTACCACTGTAAATGGTGAACCCGCCATGATGGTAATGTTGTGGCCATAAATTAAACTATTGCAATGAGGTGGCTTGCTTACAAAGTTTTCCTCACTGACTTCATGTCCTTCTTTTCTAACCATCAGAACATAATCCACACCACATTCATTTAACTCTCCCTTCACTGCTTTTACTACGTTCTGTACATTGTACTTTCGAGTAGTGCTTGCCCTGCACACTCTAACACAGTGCCCTCTCCTGTTACACTTAAAAATATTTGATTTAAAGCTGGTCATTGTTTATAGTTGCCTAAGTGTGCTCTGCTTCCACACGGAAACAAACATTCACAGTGCTCTCACAATCAACATTAGGAGATGCTATAAGTGATTTCTGAGATTGCTTATTGCGAGTATGCACTGGATATATGCAAAGGAACGCAACTGATCTTTGGACATTGAGTTACTGGTTGTAATGATTTGATGTGCATGCATGCACAGGCATTATGATGTAGCTTAGGAATGGTGTGAGGGAAGTTGAAAAGAAGTACGTCAATCTCAGGTATGTACTTTATTTAATGTGTCCCATCTAGTCAGCTCCCAGGCAGCAACTGCCGCAACAGAACATTCTGTATTCCATGCAGGGAACTAGGCAACAAGATATGCCAATACAGATCCCTAACACACCCCTGTTTCTTGACAATGTAACTTAAGAAATACCTGGAACAATGTTAACCAACAGGGCAAACACAACATAATCAATTCATAACATAATCATGAAACTTGACAGGGGCAGCTCTTACCTGGAAGAAATACTCCTGGAAATGGTGCAATTTGGACAAACACCGCTCCTGGGTGGAATTTCATTAGCCAAAGAGTAACAAGAATGAAGAGGAGTTGCATTAGTAGTAGAGAAACCTGAATGAGCAGGAGAAGTGTAATCAGAATGAAAAGGAATTGCAACAGCAGTAGAGGAACCAGAATGTGCAGGAGTTACACTGGTAGAAGCATGATCAAAATGAACACCCATCTACCCTCCAACGTACACAATCTTGTATTGGGGAACAACGGAAATAGCACATTTATTCCATATCTTACCATTCTCTAGCACCACTGCACGGCCTTTCACTTCTCTCACTTTTGCCGGAGGTGAGAACTGAGAAGTCTCCTTGCGAACAAAACCAGGCTTCTTGATTCTCACCCAATCACCAACACAAACAGAAGAAACCTTCTTTGAAGCAGTGGCATATTTTGATTGTACCGCTGCTCTCACATCCGCTACTTTGCCAAGTTTGCATTGATCAATCTCTTTCCGAGACATCCAATCTTTGTTTAATTTGGAACCCGCAACCCTCACCCTGAGTAGAGTGAAGGTAGGCATGCGTTCAACAAGACCTTTACTGCGGGGGTGATAAAGAGAAGTCAAAACATGTTTGATGCAATGTTCCCTGAGAAAATTTTGCATTTTCAAGGAAACCAACTGGGTGCCATTATCAGTCACCAGTTCCTCTGGAAACCCTTCATGGAGGAACACTTCTTTGAAAACATTAATGATGGACGAGGAATTAACACACTCCACAAACTTCACCTTAGGCCACTTAGACATATAGTCCACCAAGACTAGAGCGTACAAGGGAGAAATCCCAGTAATACAAAAAGGAACTGCAACGTCAAAAGCAAGTTTGCACCAAGGTGAATCCCTCACAACAATGGGATCAATTGGAGAGGGATGAGTTACTTGCGACTTGTCACTCAAAACACAGGCGCAACAGTCCCTGACATAATGCTCAATGGATCTGGGCTAGTAGAATACTATGCCAAATTTGTGGGTAATTTCGCTGATAAAACCTCCTGTTTGCGTTAACTCTTAAAGAAAAATGCTAGGTTTGTGTAGTGTGACAAATGTAATAATGAATTAAAATTCTCAAAAAAGAAATTGTGCAGGCACGCCCCCTGAAATTATTTACTAAGAATGACTTGTGCATCATATCTACTGATGCCAGAAACGTTGGGTTGGGCGCTGTTCTTATGCAAAAAAGAAGTGATGCTCGCGAGGAGACCATTGCGTTTGTCTCCAGGACTCTTCGAGGTGCTGAGAGTACTTACTACACCATTGAGAAAAAGGCGCTAGCCTTATGGTTGGGGTGTTCAGTACTTTCCTCTGGGGGAATGAATTTGTTCTTAGGACCGATCACAAGCCCCTAGTTGATCTTTTTACCACCAAGGGAGGCGGCCATGCCACAGCACGGATAGCTAAATGGCAATATAGATTACAGGAATTTAATTATCGTTTGATGTATGTGGCAGGTGTTAAAAACAACATAGCATGTGTGTCTATCCCGATTACCCCTTGTTGATAATACCACCAAATTTTCTGAGGAGGATCTCGACATTGTGTGTGCTGTTGGTGCTGTTGGAGACACTGTGAAGGGCACACTTTCAGAGCATGAGTGGTTATAGGCTGTATCGGAGGACAATGAGATCAAGATGGTTGTTGACTTTCTGGTTCATTTGTTGGCACATCAACAAGGATTTGTCCCCAGAACTTATTCCTTTTAAAAGAGTTTGCGATGAGTTGACCTTGGTTAATGGAATTTTACGTAGGTGGGGTGTTTTGGTTGTTTTGGTAAGCTAGCGCAAAAAAATCCTGGATTTGGCCCATGAAGGTCATCTTGGTATTTGTGCCATGAATCGCAGAATCAGAGAGGATTTTTGGTGGCCTGGGTTCGATACACATATTGACCTGTAGTACACAGTAGGAACAGTACACCTCTTTGTTTTGGATTACGTTGGGCCTGTATGCTGGACCTAGATTAATTGGCCTTCAGTCCCTCCTTCGTTTTGTAATATAACATTAGATGGAGCAAAGTATTTCTTTTCATTCGACATCTTCTCAGTTTATCACCAGGTTGAGTTAAGTGAAGACTCCAGACATCTTACCTCCTTTGTGACACCGGAAGGAGCTTTCCATTACAAACGCATGCCCTTTGGTTTGGCATCGGCTTCCGCAGTGTTTCAGCACCTCATGGGCAACTTATTCAAAAAATACTGTGGGAATCGCGTTTTTTCAAGACGATATTCTCGTCTATGCACAAACTGAGTTTGAGCATGACTGCAGAGTCAAACATATTCTGGATACTGTGAAGGTACAAGGTCTGACTTTAAGGAGAGACAAATGCAATTTTTTTGGGAGGGTGTGGATAATCTGGGTCACCACATTTCTTGTAATGGGGTGGAACCCAAGGTGAAAATTTTAGATGCTATTCAAAACGCACCCGCACCTGCAAATAAAGATCAACTTCACTCCTTCCTAAGCACAGGAGTGCTTGCTGGAGGTCAGAGAAAATCATTTCTCCTTTCAGAAAAAGAGCTTCACTTAACCAGCCAGATAGGTGTCTTGCTTCATCACTGGGTCTGCTCCTTATCGGGTCGACACTGCAATACCCGCTTGGCACCCCGTGATGGGGCCTTCCTGGCGGAGATCTTTATTCTTAGCCGTTGGGTGCGGTGCATGTAAGGGCCCTAGTGAGTGTTGATGTATGAATGTGAGATGTGTGAAATTAAAACAGGAGTTAGTGGTCCACCCAAAATAACTTTAATGAATGTGGTCACTATGCTGATTAAAACCAAAAATGCACGCACGCCTGCTCTAAGGTTGCAGGGTTGTGTGCTAAAAAATCAGGCCAACATGTTTCTTGTCTAGTGTCTGTTCGACGGCAATTCTTCAGGACCTATGTGTGATCTATCTACACTTTTTGGTGGTGGTCTGTTTAGTGAAACAATTTTAGTGACCACCCATACAGCACCCTAAAAAGTGGTACCTGTAGATCTACAACATTGCCCAGATTGGGTCAGCAATATGTGACAACATGCACCAGCAGGTGTAGACACTGTAAGGTGCAGTGTCGTTTTACAATCCATCCTAGTTCGGTCGGCCTAGCCCTCACTCTGCCGGTCCCGGGAGATCATCCAATCCATCTAATGTTGCCAGCGTTTCATTTACGTTAGGCAATGGCTGGCGATCAACGCAAATGTTGGCATTAAGATCGCGCAAGTCCACACATATCCTAAGGGACTTGTCAGCCTTATGTGCTTAAACTATGGGGCTAACTATTCTGTCCCTTCAATGGGCTTAATCATGTCCATAACACACAAACATTTCAGTTCACGCATAAGTTTAACATGCAAACTCAGGGGAACCTTGCGTACCTTGTATGTAACTGCCTTCGCACCATTCTTAAGGATAATGCAATGCTGAAAACCTTTCAGCTTGCCTAGTTTATCGCTGAAGACGTTAGGAAACTTCTGGATCCACTCTTCACCAGATAAGTGCCCCAACCATCACTGTACTCGTCGGGTTTGAAGATGAGGATGGATTGTAAAATTTACGTTCTTCACGTCTTGATAAAACCATGTCGGGATGATTGGGATCGAGAATGATGCCAAGCTCTCCTTGCTCCTCCCACCCCAACAAATTCGCACTATCCTCTACAATGTACACAGTTCCGGTGGCAGAATCCCCACAAAATTCCAAATTAGCCTTGAATTTTCCACTCTTTTGCCCCATACGCAAAGATTCTAATGTTAGATTGGTGTAATTGAATGTCCTCTAACCCACCAAAACCCTTGGCATTGATAAGAGTAAATAGAGAACCCGAATCAGCCATTCACACTGATAATACATGCAGGAGATTTCCTTTTTCGTGAACCAACCATGAATGCAATCTCAACCACTCCTTCGGATTGCAAGGATGAAGAATTCAACGTTAACAAAAAATTCTCATTCTCATCACTTGAGTCAAAAAAGCCTTCTTCAATTGACCTGACAGTTTGTGTGATTACGTTGCTCAACCCAATGGCCTTACGTACACGTGCAAGAAACATTTGAAACAAGTTTGGTTTAAGGCAAAACAAAACTTAGCATTCCCTAAATGAGATTTGCTCCCACAATGTAAACAAGGGAGTTGCATCTTCTCAGACTTAATCTTGGGCATGGGTAATGATGAAGAATTTGGCATAACATTTTCATTAGAGACTTTAGTAGACTTGACATTGTGTTTTGCAGGTAACAATTTGACCTCAGACGGTTGTACAGAACTGCTTATTTGTTCCATGCAAAATTGAGAATGTTCAATGCTTCTGCAAGAGTAAGAGCTGTTTCAAGATCGGGGTCATCAGACGATAAGAGTTTCTCTTGAATTTTCTTATTACACGAGCTTTCAATGAGCTGATCACGAATGAATTTGTCTCTGAATTCTCTGTAATTACAAGTAATAGCAAGAGTTCTGAGCGCAGCAACAAAATCATTGATGGATTCACCAGGGACTTGAGCACGTTGCAAAAACCTATGACTCTCTAGCACAACATTTTTCTTGGGGTTGAATCTTTTGTCGATGATTAAAGAATCGCCGTTATCGCCACCACTTATGTGGGTGCTAACAAGTTCAGGAGGTAGAGTCTTCAAAATGTTTCTACATTCAGCCCCAAGATTGTAAATGAGAAGAGCTTTCTTTTTCTTTGCAGTGAAGGTATCACCGTCGATGGCTTCAAGCTAACTTTCAAATGTATCCTTCCACTGTAGCCATAAAATAGAAGGAGTACCAGGAGATTGCAAGAAGGGTGGGGGGGCTAAAACACGATCCATAATGCAGCTGTGCGTAAGATTAATGTAGAGAGAATAAATACTAAGTGAACACATAGAAAGGATGAAAGACTCGAAAATGGAGAAGAATCATATGATGCACATAGTGAGCTCATCACAGAAGCAGGTAATTTAGAAGCCAAGGTGATTAGTAACAAGATGATGAGATGTGCGTGTCAGCGAGGAAGCAGAACACGCAGAAGGGCAGATAAAAATGGATTAAGTGCGCTCATCAGAGATTTCCACATGAGCTGTGCGCATAAGTGGGAATGAAGAAAATGCCACAGAAGACACGAAAACAGCTTTGCACATCAGCGGTATAAGCAACACTGGCGTTGCTATGGTGACCAAGCACAAACAATGCGGCAATTCAAAATGGCCGCAGGCAACGTAACGATGTTGCGAAATATGGCGTCAGGCAGACCAGGAAAGGAATCCATTAAGATGCGCATCTCCTTTGCGCAGCACGTCTCGACAAGAGACAACGTCATCAGCAGGGAAGGCGCGAGCAGGAACTGTAAGAGCAGCCTAAGCCTCGCGCGCATCCCATAAACAATGAAAAAGTACCTCAAAGTAGCCAGCTCTGTCCGTTGGAACGGTGGCAACACAGAAAGGACCACGACAAAGATCCCCCACGGGCCGCCAAATCACTGGGAGAATGCCAGCAACAGACGCAACTGCGCCACACAGGAAACTGCAGGACAAAACTCGAGAAGGCCGGCCAGGAGGCAATCAAGGTCCAAGAAAAGATGGGGAGGTTGAAGATGGGACAACTCGTTGCCAATGAAAAGAAGTACGACAATCTCAGGTGTGTTCTTCATTTAATGCGCCCCATATAGGCAGCTCCCAGGCAGCAACTGCCACAACAGAACATTCTGTGTTCCAGGCAGGGAACCAGGCAACGAGACATTCCAATACAGATCCCCAACAGAAGTGTTCTGATTTAGAAGGTTAGGGTTTTTTTTAGAGGCTGGTAGAGTCAGGAAGCTCATTTATACGTTTGCCAATATACCATTTGAGAACTTACCTGACGTCTCAAGCAAGTCATTATACTGGTGAGACCACTTGTACTGTTGTCCTTTGTCGTTGCTACTAGACAAAATGTACATGCCCTCCTGGGATGCTACTGCTCCTAGTGATCTGGTTCTTGGCTTGGGTACTGCGGATCTAGCACTGGCTATTCCTCCTTCAGAGGCTATTGAGGGGATTGAATGGGAACATGTTTGCTCCTTGGATCTGATTTGATGGGTGCCTCTGGAAACATTGTTTGTGGTTGCTGGGAACAGCAATGTTTTGTCTATCACTCGGAACATATCAACAATCTGGCAGTTTTGAGTCGTGAGACATTTTTTATTTGGCTTTGTTTTTAAATGCAAATTAGCTTTTTTTTGGAGTGGCTTCCAGTGTACTATCTGCTATTAAAGAAGCCAGATTTTAGTAGGCTTTCTTTTATACTGATTGACCCTTATATTTCAGCATTTGCCTAGGGATAGCTTTCAGACTCAAGTACAAGTAGTGGGTGTTATGTGGTCAGAATAGTCCTGGAAAGAAACACCACCATTTACATGCCCACGCTTCTTAAGTTGCTTTCTTTTTCACATACGATGACTTTTGACATACATTTGCATGCGTGAAAATGCAGGATAAAATTCTCTGGATATGCATTGCATAAATTTTCACTTCGTGGGTACATTATCTTGGTAACTTGAACATTCAGTACAAGGTATAAAGTTCTCTGTGCAAATATTTTTTATGTTATTGTTCATAAGGCAACAATGCTATCCTTCTACAAGAAACAATTGCGGCCCAACAGGGGTTGCGAAATGGCCACACTGGTGTTGTTATTATGAATACACAAATACTTCCTTGCTTAGGCAGAGAAGCACACAGCTGACACTGCGGAATCACTACATACCTGAATTCCAGTTCAGCTGATTCCAAGATGGGCAGCCTGATAACACTTAGCCCCAGGTAACTGAGAGGAAAACACCCTGGCAGGGATTTGACAGATCACCCACCCTAGGCAAAATTAGGTTAGGGAGTGCTCGGTAAGAGTGCAATTATACACAGAACTTATGTTATGTTATGTTAACTGCAGTTTGTATAGCACGTAATCACCAACAGATCTCTTAGCTCTTTGAGAAGACCAAGGTCCACCAGCAATTGCCGATAAGCACTAGGCGGATGATTTAGACTGTGCCCAGAGCCTCCCTAAACAGGAGAGTCTTTAGTTGCTTCCTAAAAGGGAGGAGTGCGGATTCTTTACAAAGGTTCTCGGGCAGTAAATTCCAAAGTTGGGGAATTAAGACAGAAAAAGCTCTGCCACCTTTAGATGCGGTTTTGGCCTGTAGGTAGGTCAAGAGGCCTGCCTCAGACGACCGAAGAGTACATCCCGGTGCATGGTTCCCCAGACGCTCCTTGATATAGGCTGGGGCCTGGCCATCAATGGCTTTGTAGCAATGCAAAGGCCCTTGAACTTTGCTCTCTGTTTGATCGGGAGCCAGTGTAACTTACTAAGGGGGTAGCATGAGCCCTTCTATTGAGCCTGAAAATCAGCCTGGCTGCATCATTCAACGTCACCTGTAGCTTGCTGATGAGTTTCTCAGGGAGGCCGATGTATAAGGCATTGCCGTAGTCCAGTCTAGACACGATCGTGGCAGACACGATCATCTGTAAAGTGGTAGGTGAAAGAAGGGGGGCAAGTTTACACAACTGTCGCATTAAACCTGTACAGGTGCCGACCACAGAAGCTACTTGATTGGCCATAATGCCTGTATATATTCACTGTCTTATCACAATGGCAGAAATGTTCATCCTTTTCACTGTTCTTGGGATGCTAATTATGCAAATCTGTTTCATTCTACTAATTATCGCAGCACAAGTATTTTATGCAAGAATCACAATGTTTTAATAAATATTGAAAAGCTTTGCTGAGTATGTTTTATGTACTTATTTGGGTGTGCTTGAGAGAACAAAAGAAGAGGTACTAGATCTGTTACTATAATTTCCTTGGAGAATCGTGGTTGTCATGTTCTATGGTTGAACACACATTTGTTGCCCTGTAATGTTAGGGGTACAGATCATGCACTGTGGCTAGCTTGGACATAGGCCAAGATATCCTAAGGGTGTACATGGAATCCAACAAACGCACAGTTTAACCGAGGAAGGTACAAGCTACACCACACTTTCAAGTTGAAAGGAAGGATCACAGAATCCAAGGTGTATGTAGCTAGAAAGGGTTCATTTTTGTTAGGTTGGCCGTAACAAACTTATGATGTGATTTAACCCCAACTATCCGGATCATGCGTTAGGGTATATTGGTTTTCTAGCACAGATAGGGCTGGTAGAGCAATGGAGTAGGATGCTCTCCAGGGTATATTCAGCAATTATAGGGTTGTTAAAATACTTGTCTCATAGAAATATATTTAAAGAAGTGGTAATCCTCAGAGCACACAAGGTGCGTAACGTTCCCATTTCGGTGAGAGAAGTTTTGAGGGAATTGTATCATTTATGTAAGGAAGACATCATCAAGTCTTCAGATTAGTTATCATTCTGGTAGTGGATAGACCCAATGGGAAGATAAGACAATTTCTGGAGCTTAGAGACTTGAATGAGTGTGCATGGCTCAACTATCAGAAATTATTATTAGCGAAATGTTGTCTCTTGGTAAAGATGCTAAGGTTTTCACCACTTTGGATCTTACTTTGCTTAACTTTAAGCACCTTAACAAGATCACTCCAGCCCACTTAATTCCTTCATTATGCCAGAAGGGGCATACAGGTCTAAAACAATGCCTTTTGGACTAATATCAGCTTCTATTATCTGGTTAATCTAAGAAGAATTGTTGGACCTGGCCCTTTCTGCAAGGTCTCCCCCAAATGTTTTACCTTCACCAAACCTGTATTCTGAATTCGGTTTTGTTGGCATTAGGATTCTGTGCACTTTACCGCTGCTCTGCTAACGAGTGCTAAAGTGCTTATGCACTCTCCCTAAAACATGGTAAAACTGGCCTACTCCTGATTGGCACATTTAATTTAATTAAAAGCGCCTAGTATATGGTAATCAGATCCTGTAAATTAAATGCTACTAGTGGGTCTGCAGAACTCCCTGTGCCACCCACTAACATAGCACTTTAAAACATGCCTCAGGCCTGCCAGTGCTGTCTCTTTAGAGGTTTTAAACCACCAATTTGACCAGGCTAATAAACCTCTTGTCAGGCCTAAACATTTATTTTTTATTGCATGTACCTCACACACAAGGTAGGTCCTAAAGACCCATAGGGCAGGGTGCATCATATTTTAAAAGTAGGACATACAGGTTTAAGTTTTATATGTCTTGGCAGTGAAAAACAACAAAATATGTTTTTCACTACTGTAAGGCCTATATCTTTCTTTCGATAACATCGGGTTCCTTATTACATTTAATTAGTGCCAACTTTTGATTGGGAGATGGTAGAAAGATCATTTTTAGACCCAAATGGTTTGCATTTAAAATCCTCTTCAGTGGCTAAGTTATATTTTAAATCACAATACCAAAAATGCCACTTTTAAAAAGTTGGCATTTTCTTGCCCTAACCATTTGGTGTTTGCTGCCAGTTTCTTGGGTCACATGACTGTGATTGGCTCTGCTGTTTGCATTTGTGTATTACTGCCAGACAGTGAGAAAAAGGGGTTTATATGTGGGCAGGATAGGCCAACCTGCCTGGATGGCTAGGGGCAGAGCTATTCCCTGCCCCACTTACTCCTGAAAAGGCTTGCCTCCAGCATACACAAAGGAATCTGAAACTAGTCTTTGGTCCCCCCAGACTTCTTGAAAACTTGACAGGGAAAGGGAAGAGCTTTCCAGAACCAGATGTGGGTTAGTATAGGGAATCCCCCTACTTCATATATTGGCGCTAGGTATAAATATTGGACATCACTTCACTCCTGAGCCTGCAAACATTACAAGAGGAAAGACTGCTTTGTTCTACAGAGGGCTACCCTGCTGCTTGACATCTGCCTTGCTCCACAGAGGACTGCCCTGCTGCTTGATGATTGCCTTGTTCCTCAGAGGTGTTCCCTGCTGCTTGAGGCCTGCCTTGTTCCCCAGAGGAATGCTCAGTTGCTTGACACAAGCCTTGTCCTCCAGAAAACTGTTTTGCTGCTTGAGACCTAACCTGATCTCGGAGAAGAAAGGCTGGACCTGCTCCTGTAGGAAACTGGGTTAGTGGTTGAGGGGGTGAAATCCTAATCGAGCAGCAACCACAATCCTTGTCAGCTAAAACCCCAAATTAGCCTGTGCTCAACCCGCTGGCAGCTTTGCGCAGAACAGTCAGGCCAAACCTAGAAGCAATGTGTAAAGTATTTAAGCAACACTTCAAACTGTTTAAAATAAAAACACAAGAAAAGGAAAATCACACAGAAAACAAGAAAAATAGAGTAAGCTTTAATAAATGAAACTTGGCCAAAATAACAAAAATCTAATAAGTAGAACCGGAGATATGCAGCTTAAAACATTTTAGTGACTATAGCATCAAAAATCAGAAAACGCCAACTGTGGTTATCTGGTCACAAATCGCAAGTTAAGGCCGACTGCAATGGCCATCTTCTGGGATCCAGTTAGGCCCCCTGAACAAGGGTGTCTTAACTCCTGGTTGCGGAGAGTTGTGAGGTCCCACTTCGAGGATGTATTGCAAGGAGATGTGTCACACACTGTAGGTTCCGAGGAGCTGCGAGGCTGAAATGCAAGGTCGTGCGAGGTCCTGATCAGAGATGTGTCACACACTGTAGGTTTCGAGGAGCTGCGAGGCTGAAATGCGAGATCTTGTATTATTGTCGAGGAGGCCATTGACGAAGCTGTGTCTAGGATGCATCACGCACCAGCTGGTTCCGAAGAAGCTATGGGGCTTGCAATGTAGAGTCCTGCATCGTCGTCAAGGATGCCATCCACCAGAGACTTGCAATTCATGGGCCTACGTTGGAGATGCATGCATGCAGTGGTGGTTCGAATGAGGCTGTGGGCTGCTAAGGTGATGCTAGGTCCTTACAATGTGGAAGTCTATGTAGCAGTGGTGATACGTTGGCTCTCCTGGGGGTTGCACCACACAGCAGAGGATATATTTCAGTGCTGCTTTATCCACAGATGGGCTGGCAGAGCACCTTCAGGCAAACTTCCAAGAGTCCAGGACTTGGGTGTCACCAGTTGGCAGAGTAGGACTCACAATTGCAGAGTCCAGACACTAGTTACAAGAGACTGGCCCTTGAAGTCACTCACTGGTGGTCCTGGGTACAAGTTGCACCAGGCAGAAGGACAGCATGGTAGAAGGGCAACAATCCACAAGTGGAGCAGTCCAGCAGAGTGGCAGTCCTTCCAGCAGCACAGCAGTCCTTCTTCCTGGTGGGTATCCACATGTCCAAAAGTGCACTGAAGAGTTGGTGTCTATTTATACCTGGTGCCGTCTTTGAAGTGGGAGACATTTCTGGAGAATTCCATTTGAAGTATTCAGGTTTGCATAGTTCCCACCCTGGCTGCAGCCTAACTACAGGGGGCATGCAATCATTTGTGTACAGGCAAGACGCAGCCTATTCAGGAGTAAGTGGGTCTGTGCCCAGCTTTGTCCCCCATCCTGTCACTTATGGCCCATCCAGGCACAAGTAAGCTCTCAATTGTGTTTGGCTGTCTAGGAAGAATACACATATACCAACTGCCAGTTATGACCAATCATGATACCCAGAGACAGGCTGCAAGCACTAAATGGCTAAGGCAGGAAACTGGCAACTTTCTAAAAGTGGCATTTTCAAAATTGTAATTTTTAAATCCAATTTTACCATAAGTGAATTTAAGACTTTTTTCTGTATCATGAGATGCACGTAAAGCTTAAAAGCACATGTATTACTTTTTTTTAATACATTGCATCCTTCCCTGTGGGCTTATTAGGGCCTACCCCAGGGGTGGCTTATATGTATTAAAAAGGAAGGTTTGGCCCTGGCAGAAAGTTGCTTCACCAGGTCGAAATGGCAGTTTAAAACTCCACACAGATTGAAATGGCAGGCCTGAGATGGGTTTTCAAGTCTACTTAAGTGGCCCACTAGTAGTAATTAATTTACAGGCTCTGGGTGCATGAGGGTCCAACAAAAACAAGACCATCAAAATATGGAGTAAGGCAGATTGTTTGGGAGAAGACCACCCTAAGGCTGACACATTGTTCTGCTCGATTTTCCTGGCCTTCTTGTGTTAACAAGTGATTGAATGTGACTTCAGTCTCTTACCATTCAAGCCTAAGGGTTAGAGTAGTGAATGGAGCCTATTTACTAGGCACTTCGACATGATTCTGTGCTCTTCCCCATAGATCAGGGCTTGCACACATAGCCTATGGTATAGATTCGTTAGTATTAGGGATAACCTGTCCTGTAGTGAGGGTATTTCATGGAGCTGTGCTGAATTCAGGCCTGGTAGGCCTCAAACGGGAGAGACTCCATCTTTCTTTCTGCTTCGGCAGCTTGGGATGCTTCTAGGCCAAGAGTAATGTTTTAGTTATGAGGTGTTATTCGCTTGGAGAGAACCGGTTCAGGCCGGCCCTTATCGAAGGATTGTATTTTTCTTCATGCCGAAGACACTACATCAGGCCGGCCGGCTGGGAACGTGTCCTTGGTACGGGGAGGTACAAGAATTTGGTGGGCGGCAGGTTACGGGCCGGAATTTTCCATGAGGAAATGCACCTCTATATTAGTGAAAGTCTGAGGCAGTTACATGTTCAGTCCGTAGGCGGCATCTAGCCGTTAGCAGTAAAGCTACTACTTATTCCAGGGAAGACAGACGCCATCTTGAAGGCGGAGAAGAACTGAGAGACAGATGCTTTCCTAACAGAATAGCCAGAGAGGAGAGAGTAGCCGATAAGGAAGAGGTCCCAGTGACTCGGAGAAGGGTGATTCCAGGCGAGCCGAGGCACAGACGAGAGGGGAGCTTAGATGACCACTGAGTGCGGGCTACATACTACTAAGGTGATGTCGACCCTTTCTTATTAGAGTGTACAACTTAATCTTTCACTTTTCTTTGCAGGTTATGTGTTATATCGTAATGTTATGTGATTGTGTATGTAATGAGTAATAAAGTATCCAGTTTGTAGTGAACCAACATGTGATGCGTGTTCTTGTATAAGAGGGTAGCCTATTCTTCTAGTCAGCTGTGGCTACATGAACAGATGTTAACCCTGATCAGGTAAGTGGTAACTGAATAAAGGAAAGAGGAGCCCCTCGAACCTGAGAACAGGCTATGCCCGAACTGGCAATCCTTGTGTGATCTGATGAATAGTGAGACTGATTCCCTTTTTGTATGTTATGGTGATCATAGGATGAACTGTCGTATGAGACTGCCGTCTAGGTAGAGAGGTCTGGATTCATAGGGGATCGCGAGGCCGCCGATTGTGCTGATACTGTCGTATGGGCAGAGAGGTCTGGGTTCGTATGGAACCGCGAGGCCGCCACTTGTGATACTGTCGTATGGGCAGAGAGGTCTGGATTCGTAGGGGATCGCGAGGCCGCCGATTGTGCTGATACTGTCGTATGGGCAGAGAGGTCTGGGTTCGTATGGGACCGCGAGGCTGCCACTTGTGATACTGTCGTATGGGCAGAGAGGTCTGGATTCGTAGAGGATCGCGAGGCCGCCGATTGTGCTGATACTGTCGTATGGGCAGAGAGGTCTGGGTTCGTATGGGACCGCGAGGCCGCCACTTGTGATACTGTCGTATGGGCAGAGAGGTCTGGATTCGTAGGGGATCGCGAGGCCGCCGATTGTGCTGATACTGTCATATGGGCAGAGAGGTCTGGGTTCGTATGGGACCGCGAGGCCGCCACTTGTGATACTGTCGTATGGGCAGAGAGGTCTGGATTCGTAGGGGATCGCGAGGCCGCCGATTGTGCTGATACTGTCGTATGGGCAGAGAGGTCTGGGTTCGTATGGGACCGCGAGGCCGCCACTTGTGATACTGTCGTATGGGCAGAGAGGTCTGGATCCGTATGGGATCGCGAGGCCGCCGATTGTGCTGAGACTGCCGCCTGGGTAGAGAGGTCTGGGTTCGTATGGGACCGCGAGGCCGCCACTTGTGATACTGTCGTATGGGCAGAGAGGTCTGGATCCGTATGGGATCGCGAGGCCGCCGATTGTGCTGAGACTGCCGCCTGGGTAGAGAGGTCTGGGTTCGTATGGGACCGCGAGGCCACTACTTGTGATACTGTCGTATGGGCAGAGAGGTCTGGGTTCGTATGGGACCGCGAGGCCGCCACTTGTGATACTGTCGTATGGGCAGAGAGGTCTGGATTCGTAGGGGATCGCGAGGCCGCCGATTGTGCTGATACTGTCGTATGGGCAGAGAGGTCTGGGTTCGTATGGGACCGCAAGGCCGCCACTTGTGATACTGTCGTATGGGCAGAAAGGTCTGGATCCGTATGGGATAGCGAGGCCGCCGATTGTGAGATCTTGGTATGCATAGTAGGAATCCCCTGTCCTTAGGTGATAGATATATATAGGGTTGTAGGATTGTAAATAGGTTCTAGGGAGGGGGTAACGTTCTGGCTGGGTTAGTGAGGCTCTGATGAGCGGGTTCTATCTGATCCGAAAACCCAAGCAGAACATTTGGCGTCACGAACCGTTTACGAAACCTGTGTGCGTTGTGGTTGTATCGTGTTTGCTTTCGGCGTGTGCGTGGTTTCGTTTGTATATTATTTCTATATACTTGTTTGTTATTTTCTTTTCCCTTTCTTCTTTTTCTTTTTCTCTTTTTCTTTCTTTTTAAAGATGTTTTCTAGAAAGTCGAAATCTACTTTTAAGTTGCCCGTTGATATTCCCGGCTGGGATTCAACGCCTTATGAAGCCTTAGCCCGTGAGTGGGCTGATTCTACTGCTTTGAGTGAGAATTGGAATTCTTTTTTGGAGCTGGTGGAGCCGGCTAATGTGATTACTTGTTTACAGAAGGCGCCGGTATCTAAGGGTGATGAGCTTCCCGTTTTGGGGCGCAGAGGTTGGATTGTTCTGTCTGCGTACAGGATCCTGCATGAGAGGTTGTTGAAGTTACAGAATGTGCATAAGGATGTGGAAGCGAACTTTGTTGAGATTCAGAATGCTCATACTTTGTTGCGGTGTCAAAATAAGTTGCTTGCTGACAAACTTGAGACGTACCAAACTATTGCCGAGAGGGCGGCTGTGCGAATTGCTCGTTATAAATACAAGAATCGGCGTGGTCGGGTTTCGACGCGGAAGGTGCGTCTGGTCGTGGCGAAAGCCGGACTGGATTGGAATCCTGATGAATGGGATGGTAATATCTGGAACTCGAGTGACTCTCCTTCCTCGGGTGAGGAGTCTGCCAAGCGCGAGTCCTCTCGCTCCGGCCGTGCTTGTAAATCTGCTTCTTGCGCCTCTGATGGTGCACCCCGTGATTGCGCTCGTCCTTCGAGAGGGGTCGATGCTTCTTCCACTGATTGTTCCTCTACGTGTACTGGTCGAGCTCCTTGTGATGCTCATCCCGCGGTCTCGGCGCATCCAGTTTTTCGACGGAAGGTGCAGCAGGCTCCCGGTGCTCCGAATGGTATTGCTTTAGACTCTTTGGAGGATTTTACTCAACAAGAAATTAGTGATATTTTGCAGCGATTTCGGCAGCGAGTTGGTGAGCCCTTGCTCACATGGATGGTGCGCCTTTATGAACTGGGCGCTGCTGGCATTATGTTGGATGCTGGCGATTGTTTGAAGTTTTGTTCCTTGAGTTCGGATTCTACTGTACAGGATCATTTTCGTAACTTTAATGGTGGTGGTCAAATTTCTTTGCTTCAATTGGCGACTGAGGGTTGTAATCAAAAATATCCTACTGAGTCTGACTGGCCTCTGAATGACAAACCGTGGTATACTTTGCGCGATGCTGCGCAACGTCTCAAAGAGGAGGTGATGAAAACGGCAATTTTTCTGAATACTGCTGACCGGTTGCTTGATGGTTTCTTGACATCTTCTGTGCGGAATCGTATTATTCGTTCTTCCCCTGTTGCTTATATGCAGGTCATGATGACTTTATTGATTAATCAGACTGGTATCATGTTATCTGTGGTGCTGGAATCAGTACGCCAACTCGGTGAGTTGGGTGAGTGGTTTAAACCTGAACGGCAATCCCGGCCTGACACTCGTACTCCTGGTGACAATAAACTTACTAGACGTGATATGTGTTTTGGTCTTATGGCCGATGGTGTGCGAAAGGAGGACATTGATGGTGAGACTACTTCTCGTTTGTGGGAAATGTTTCGCAAACGTGGCTTGGATCGAAAGGAGGGTGCCCGGCGTGTTCGGACAACTGGGTGTGATCGTGGTTTTTCTGACGGTAGCGGTGATGACGACCGCCGTGGGCGCTCTGATCGTCGTGATGATCGACGTTATGCGCGTGATTTGTCCCCCCGTCGTGACAGAGACAGGGAGAGAGAGGGGGAAAGAGAGAGGGGGAGAGATGATTATGTTAACAGCAGACGTAGAGATGATAGGGATCAATCCCCTGAGTTGAGAAGGAGAGAGGATCGACACATATTGGCCGATCGAAACCCGCAGTACAATGCAGGGAACAGTAATCCATTTCGTAATGGAGATGGATATGAACAGGAGGTATCGATACCTAGGAACCGTGAGAGTCTTTATCCTGATTTATCCTGGTACACAGAACACAATAAAAAGGACTAGGAAATAGGTCAAGCTCCAGTACACAGATGGGCTCACAGAGATAATAGACCCTATGTAGATATTGATATTTATTGGAGACATCGTAATATCCAAAGGGCCCGAGCATTGGTAGATACAGGAGCGGAGGCCACTCTTATTCATGGAAAATCAAAGAAGTTTAAAGGTCAGCCTTTTACAATTACCGGATTAGGTGGAAAGGAAACTCCCGCAGTTCAAACCTTACTTGAAATGAGAATAGGTAGAATTCCTAGAAAAGAATACTCTGTATTAGTGGTGCCACTCTTAGAATTCATAATTGGAATTGATATTTTGAAAGGAATGACTTTGCACTTAGATGATGGATGTTACCAATTTGGAACTAAACATTATATATCGTCCAGGCCTGTACGGGTTGGTCGTTTAAGAATGCCCCCCATAAAAGTTCCCCAGGCGACAAAAGTGGTTCGTCAGAAGCAGTATCGTATTCCAGGTGGTCATGAAGAGATTAGTACCACTATTCAGGAGTTGGTGGATGCAGGAGTTATAACCCCAGTTACTTCTGCTTGGAATAATCCTGTTTGGCCTGTACGTAAGAGTGATAATTCTTGGCGCATGACTGTTGATTATCGAGAATTGAATAGACACACACCCTCTTTGACTGTTGCAGTACCGGATGTTATTACCCTAATTGAAAGAATCCAGCAACATCCAGGTACATGGTATGCGTCCATTGATATTGCTAATGCTTTCTTTTCGATTCCGATTGCCCCTGAGTGTCAGGAACAATTCAGTTTTACGTGGAACGGGCGTCAGATGACGTTTAGAAGTCTTCCTCAGGGCTATGTGCATAGTCCTACGATATGTCACCGGCTGGTGGCAGAGCATCTGGCTGAGGTACCAGTTCATCCACAAATTCAGATATGTCACTATATTGATGATATTTTGATCCAAGGTGAATCACAAGAGGAAGTTCAGACCCAATTGGATAGAGTCATTGAGTGCTTGCGTGAGAAAGGTTGGGAAATCAACCCGGATAAATTACAAGGTCCGTCCCAGGCTGTGAAATTTTTGGGTATTAATTGGCATGAAGGGCACCGAGAAGTGATCCCTCAGGTTAAACAGAAAATTCTTGATTTTGCAGTTCCGAGAAATAGGAAAGAAGCCCAAAGCTTCATTGGTTTGTTTGGATTTTGGCGCCAGCATATTCCTCATTTGAGTCAAATATTGGCCCCTTTGTACCAGGTCACTCGTAAAAAGAATGCATTTGAATGGGGTAAACCACAGCAAGATGCGTTCAGTCTGGCTAAAGAAGCAATTCAGCATGCTCTGGATTTATGGCCTGTATGTGATGGTGATGTGGATTTGAATGTGTCTGTACAAGGCCTTTATGCGAATTGGAGTTTGTGGCAGAAACAAGGCAAGAGTAGAGTACCGTTAGGTTTCTGGACCAAAAAGTTACCTGATGCTGGTGAGCGTTATACACCTTTTGAGAAACAGCTACTTGCATGTTATTGGGCTCTGGTGGATACCGAGCAGTTGACTTTGGGACATGATATAGTTTTGCGACCTGAAATTCCTATCATGCAGTGGGTTATGAGTTCGCCGAAAACTCACCGAATTGGACACGCTCAAGAGGCGAGTGTGATTAAATGGAAATGGTATATACAAGACAGGGCACGTGTGGGACAAAAAGGAGTTGCATCTTTGCATGAGCAGGTGGCACGGGCGCCATCAACTGAAACTGAGTGTGAATGTTCCGTACCTTTAGTACAGGAATCTCCTGTTAAGTGGGGTAAACCTTTTGATGATTTGTCCGCAGAGGACAGAAAC
Organism: Triturus cristatus; assembly: GCF_964204655.1. Taxonomy (NCBI): domain Eukaryota; kingdom Metazoa; phylum Chordata; class Amphibia; order Caudata; family Salamandridae; genus Triturus; species Triturus cristatus. The sequence continues at coordinate 439,891,994 of NC_140590.1, forward strand.
CATGTCTGGTTTACGGATGGTTCAGCAAGGTTCATAGGGACGAAACGGCATTGGAAGGCAGTGTCCTATAATCCGATCACACAAAAATTGCTGAGTACAACTGGTGAGGGTAAGAGCAGTCAATTTGCTGAACTCTATGCTGTTTATCAAGTTCTGAAACAAGAGTTACCTGGCACATGTCATATTTTTACCGATTCTTGGTCTACTGCCAATGGACTGGCAGTTTGGTTACCGACTTGGCATTCCCATAGTTGGAAAATCCATTCCAAGGAATTGTGGGGAAAAGAATTATTGCAGGAGATTTGGGAAATGCTCCCACAGAGTACTGTTACAATCTTCCATGTGGATGCTCATACCCCGATAGACTCTCTTGACAAATTCTTTCATAACATTGCAGATGAGAAATCTAAAATTGCTGAGGCAGTGGTGGACACGCAAGATTCTGATATTGCGGGATTGGCGAAATGGGCCCACCAGAAAGCAGGACACTTTGGAGAGAAAGCCACTAGCAGGTGGGCTGCTGATCGAGGAATTTATATTCCCCTAGATTTAATTAAAAATGTTATTCTACATTGTCCCATTTGTCAGCATATCAGGCAGCGCAAAGTGCCCCAAATTGTTAAAGGTCATTTACATCGCGGGAAATTGCCCGCTCAAATTTGGCAGATTGATTACATTGGTCCACTTCCTATGAGTAGGAATTGTCAATATGTTTGCACCATTGTTGATACATACAGTGGCCTGTTGGTGGCCCTTCCCTGTAAGCAAGCTACCCAATTGAATACTATTAAAAGATTGGAATTGATTATGATGTATTATGGTGTGCCATTCCAAATTCAATCTGATAATGCATCTCATTTTCGTGGAAGATTGGTACAGGAATTCTGTGTGGAAAACAATATTGAATGGGTGTTTCATATACCATATTATCCACAGGCCTCGGGTCTTGTGGAGAGGTTGAATGGCCTGCTAAAAGACCAACTGCGCAAATTAACAGATGACAAGTATAAGAATTGGCGAGGTTTTTGCCTCAAGCGCTATTGATTTTGAATAACCGTCCTTTTCTAAATGCTGAATCCCCACTTATGCGTTTGTTTCCTCCGAATGTTGTTGCTAAACCCAATGAGATCAGAGAGACTGTGATGTACTGGGAGATTACTCCCGGAGCTTTGGCTCCATGCAGAGCGACCCCAGGGTCGGCAGGTTTAGACTTGCATGCCATGGATGACACCATTATAAAAAGTAAAGATCGAGTCATCATTGAGACAGGTGTTGGTGTTCAGATACCACCTGGAAATTTCGGATTAATTGCCCCTAGATCAGGGCTGGCTGTAAAAGGCATTCAGGTGCTTGGAGGAATCATTGATAGTGATTATCAGGGAGAGATTAAGGTGCTCCTGCTGAATAGCAGTGAGGTTGACTTACTGATACATAAAACTGACCGAGTGGCTCAATTGCTAATAATGCCTGTGTTCAGCGGTGAGATCACAAAAGGCACTGCCCCAACGTTGCTAACGGTACGAGGCCAGAAAGGTTTTGGCTCCACAGATAATCCTGGGGCCAGAGTTTGGGTGCAGTCGCCTAAGAATCCCCCTGAACAAGCAGAAGTGATTGCAACCGGTCAAGACAACACCATTTTAGTTATGAGACCAGGGAAAGATAGCTGGGAAGCAGTCCCGGCTGACAAATGTTACTTACAAGAATGAATAATGCCTGTATTTGATTCTTTTTCAGATCATTCTTTGGACTGTTGCTGCAGGATGTGTCGGTGTTGGACTCCTTTTGGGATGGTACGACGAGAGAGGAGGGATCCCATCAACCCGGGCTGAGTTGAGAACCCGAGTGTCGCGTTCCTTCGCTGCGTGGGATTCGTCGTCGAACTTTTGGACTTCACTAGCGAAACGGGTGGCTAACGCCCCTCATTTCTGCTTGACACCGATGAGATCAGTGAATGACATTTTGGCAACTTGTTTGGTTGCTGTCCCTGCTTCGTTGGAGACTTTGACTCATATTTTCAATATATCAACTGCTCGCCCCAATGTTCTTCTGGGCGATTTCGCTACCCACGAGTATTGCCCCTTGTGTACTGAACTGTCAGACCCGATACCCCCCATCCAGTCCCAAATAGTTACCTATAATATCACACAAGGTGATTTGTGTTTTTTCCTTACGTGTAATCCTAGTGCAATTTCGGAATGTATGCGTTTAAAATTGAAAGGGGCCACCTCATTCACCGCTCATGAACGAACTTTGTGCCTTCAAAGGACGCCGAAAATATGTACTTCTGTTCAGAATAACATGACTTGCAAGAGTATGGTAGTTGCCCCCAGTCATTATCGCACGATGTTACTACCTGCCGGATGGCTTTTCTCATGTGGTAATACTTCCTGGCCATATGTCCCCGCAAATATTTCTGGAGGCCCTTGTGCCATTACTAGATTGAGTTTATTGATGTTTTCCTCACATCCGAATGCCAACTCTCGTGTGATTCGAGATACAGTGAGGTTACAGGAGGATTGTGACTCATCTTTGCATTTATATTCTAAGTCCGAATACCTTAGCCTGGCTATTTCAATTATTGGTGTTCCTGCTTTGGCAGTTTATAATGCCAAATCTATTGAGAAAATGGCCTGCTGGATGGTGAAATCCATTAATAATACTTCTACAGTCCTGTCGGACATGCTATTAGACGCCCAGGGTGAACGAAGGGCTATCTTGCAAAATCGAGCGGCCATTGATTATCTTTTGCTTAAACATGGACACGATTGTTCTGATTTTGAGGGTCTTTGTTGTTTTAACTTGTCTGATCATACACAATCCATTCGAGCTCACATTAATAAGCTACATGACTTGACAGAAGAAGTTAGAAAACACATTGATCAGGGCTGGTTTGACTGGCTCTTTAATTGGTTACCTGATTTGCATTTGTTACGTCAAATATTAGGAGGTATTCTGATTACTATCGCCATTTTGATTTCCATCTGTTGCTTTATTCAGTGTATTCCTTCACTACTTCAATTCTGCACACCTGGTACTAGACATAGATCAGTTAGTTTTGTTTCATATTATTCTTCCACAGATGTTAGTTCTGTTTAATGAATGTATAATAGACTGAAGTCAAGGGTGAAATGTTCTGCTCGATTTTCCTGGCCTTCTTGTGTTAACAAGTGATTGAATGTGACTTCAGTCTCTTACCATTCAAGCCTAAGGGTTAGAGTAGTGAATGGAGCCTATTTACTAGGCACTTCGACATGATTCTGTGCTCTTCCCCATAGATCAGGGCTTGCACACATAGCCTAGGGGATAGATTCGTTAGTATTAGGGATAACCTGTCCTGTAGTGAGGGTATTTCATGGAGCTGTGCTGAATTCAGGCCTGGTAGGCCTCAAACGGGAGAGACTCCATCTTTCTTTCTGCTTCGGCAGCTTGGGATGCTTCTAGGCCAAGAGTAATGTTTTAGTTATGAGGTGTTATTCGCTTGGAGAGAACCGGTTCAGGCCGGCCCTTATCGAAGGATTGTATTTTTCTTCATGCCGAAGACACTACATCAGGCCGGCTGGGAACGTGTCCTTGGTACGGGGAGGTACAAGAATTTGGTGGGCGGCAGGTTACGGGCCGGAATTTTCCATGAGGAAATGCACCTCTATATTAGTGAAAGTCTGAGGCAGTTACATGTTCAGTCCGTAGGCGGCATCTAGCCGTTAGCAGTAAAGCTACTACTTATTCCAGGGAAGACAGACGCCATCTTGAAGGCGGAGAAGAACTGAGAGACAGATGCTTTCCTAACAGAATAGCCAGAGAGGAGAGAGTAGCCGATAAGGAAGAGGTCCCAGTGACTCGGAGAAGGGTGATTCCAGGCGAGCCGAGGCACAGACGAGAGGGGAGCTTAGATGACCACTGAGTGCGGGCTACATACTACTAAGGTGATGTCGACCCTTTCTTATTAGAGTGTACAACTTAATCTTTCACTTTTCTTTGCAGGTTATGTGTTATATCGTAATGTTATGTGATTGTGTATGTAATGAGTAATAAAGTATCCAGTTTGTAGTGAACCAACATGTGATGCGTGTTCTTGTATAAGAGGGTAGCCTATTCTTCTAGTCAGCTGTGGCTACATGAACAGATGTTAACCCTGATCAGGTAAGTGGTAACTGAATAAAGGAAAGAGGAGCCCCTCGAACCTGAGAACAGGCTATGCCCGAACTGGCAATCCTTGTGTGATCTGATGAATAGTGAGACTGATTCCCTTTTTGTATGTTATGGTGATCATAGGATGAACTGTCGTATGAGACTGCCGTCTAGGTAGAGAGGTCTGGATTCATAGGGGATTGCGAGGCCGCCGATTGTGCTGATACTGTCGTATGGGCAGAGAGGTCTGGGTTCGTATGGAACCGCGAGGCCGCCACTTGTGATACTGTCGTATGGGCAGAGAGGTCTGGATTCGTAGGGGATCGCGAGGCCGCCGATTGTGCTGATACTGTCGTATGGGCAGAGAGGTCTGGGTTCGTATGGGACCGCGAGGCCGCCACTTGTGATACTGTCGTATGGGCAGAGAGGTCTGGATTCGTAGGGGATCGCGAGGCCGCCGATTGTGCTGATACTGTCGTATGGGCAGAGAGGTCTGGGTTCGTATGGGACCGCGAGGCCGCCACTTGTGATACTGTCGTATGGGCAGAGAGGTCTGGATTCGTAGGGGATCGCGAGGCCGCCGATTGTGCTGATACTGTCGTATGGGCAGAGAGGTCTGGGTTCGTATGGGACCGCGAGGCCGCCACTTGTGATACTGTCGTATGGGCAGAGAGGTCTGGATCCGTATGGGATCGCGAGGCCGCCGATTGTGCTGAGACTGCCGCCTGGGTAGAGAGGTCTGGGTTCGTATGGGACCGCGAGGCCGCCACTTGTGATACTGTCGTATGGGCAGAGAGGTCTGGATCCGTATGGGATCGCGAGGCCGCCGATTGTGCTGAGACTGCCGCCTGGGTAGAGAGGTCTGGGTTCGTATGGGACCGCGAGGCCGCCACTTGTGATACTGTCGTATGGGCAGAGAGGTCTGGGTTCGTATGGGACCGCGAGGCCGCCACTTGTGATACTGTCGTATGGGTAGAGAGGTCTGGGTTCGTATGGGACCGCGAGGCCGCCACTTGTGATACTGTCGTATGGGCAGAAAGGTCTGGATCCGTATGGGATCGCGAGGCCGCCGATTGTGAGATCTTGGTATGCATAGTAGGAATCCCCTGTCCTTAGGTGATAGATATATATAGGGTTGTAGGATTGTAAATAGGTTCTAGGGAGGGGGTAACGTTCTGGCTGGGTTAGTGAGGCTCTGATGAGCGGGTTCTATCTGATCCGAAAACCCAAGCAGAACACACATCTAACAGCTCCAATCATTCCAGGCTACCTGACTGACTCCAAAGGTCTGTTGGCATACCTTCTGTGTGAGCTACAGGGACACAACACGCTCCAGGGCCTCCCTGAAACTGTCCTGTTGACCAGCTGTAATTTAAACTGCCTGAGCCCAGCTGGTCTGCTCTACAGTGAGGCACCAAAAGTATTCAACTGATGAGTGAACTTCCCTGGGCGTGAACTTTTAACATTTCCTGCTTGGATTTATTTCCACCACAGCCAACTGCTTCAGTTGGACATCATCCAATGGCTATCCAGCTTTGAGAAGACTGCCTCAGATACCATCAGCAATTTTGACCCACTGAAAGAATTGGACTACCATTTCAGAGCCAAGTCCTAAGGTAACATCGTCAAGGAGTTCTCTAACCCCAGCACCGGCAACAACGACATCACTCCCTCACAGGAGCTCTGCGACTCCCTCGCCTCGTACTTCCACTGCAAGATCGCCAACATCCACAACAGCTTCGGCGTTTCACCCCCGCACCCATCGGTCGAACCTACGCACCCCGCCGCCATCCTCCAGACATGGACCAAGGTGACCCCCAAAGACACAACACGCATGATGAACACCATCCACTCCGGATCGCCGACAGACCCGTGCCCCCACCATGTCTTCAACAAGGCCGCCTCTACCATCGCACCCCACCTCCGAGACATCATCAACACCTCCTTCGACACAGCCACCTTCCCGGAAAGCTGGAAGCACGCCGAGCTCAGCGCTCTGCTGAAGAAACCAACAGCGGACCCGACCGACCTCAAGAACTTCCGCCCCATCTCGCTCCTTCCCTTCCCCACCAAAGTCATCGAGAAGGTCGTCAACAAGCAACTGGCCGCCTTCCTCAAGTCGAACGGTTCCCTCGACCCATCACAGTCCGGATTCAGAGCCAACCACAGCACCGAGACTGCCCTCATCGCAGCCACCGACGACATCCGAGCCCTGCTTGACAACGGTGAAACAGCGGCACTCATCCTCCTAGACCTCTCCGCAGCATTTGACACTGTCTGCCACCGCACCCTAGTCCAACGCCTCAACGACACCGGCATCCAAGGGACGGCCCTGGAATGGATCATCTCATACCTCTCCGGCAGAACACAGAGAGTACGCCTCCCTCCTTTCCTCTGTGAGGCCACCGGAGTCATCTGCGGCGTCCCGCAAGGATCATCGCTCAGCCCCACTCTCTTCAACATCTACATGAAACCCCTCGCTGCCATCGCACGCCAACACAACCTCAACATCATCTCCTACGCCGATGACACCCAGCTGATTCTCTCCCTCACCAGAGACCCCGACACCGCCAAAACCAGCCTACACGAAGGGATGAACGACGTCGCCAAATGGATGGACATCAGCCGCCTGAAACTGAACACGGACAAGACAGAAGTCCTCATCCTGGGACCATCGCCCTCCGCATGGGACGACTCCTGGTGGCCCCCGGCCCTAGGCACCGCACCCAAGCCTACGGACCACGCACGCAACTTGGGCGTCATCCTGGACTCCTCCCTATCTATGACCAGACAAGTCAACGCCGTATCCTCAGCCTGCTTCCACAACCTTCGCATGCTCCGTAAGATCTTCCGCTGGATCCTGACCGAGACCAGGAAGACGGTCACCCAGGCCCTCGTCACCAGCAGACTAGACTACGGAAACACCCTCTACGCCGGTACAACAGCCAAGCTTCAGAAAAGACTTCAACGTATCCAGAACGCCTCCGCCCGACTCATCCTGGACGTCCCCCGACGCAGCCACATCTCGAGCCATCTGAGAGACCTGCACTGGCTCCCCGTCAACAAGAGGATCACGTTCAGACTCCTCACCCACGCACACAAATCCCTCCACGACCTTGGCCCAAGATACCTCAACGACCGCCTGACCTTCTACACGCCCACCCGCCAGCTACGATCCGCAAACCTCGCCCTCGCCGTCATCCCTCGCATCCAGAGAACCACCGCCGGAGGAAGATCCTTCTCCTACCTGGCGGCTAAGACATGGAACTCCCTGCCCGTCCACATGCGACTGACCCCGGACCACCTCGCCTTCAGGAGACAGCTCAAGACCTGGCTGTTCGAGCAGTAGCAGACCCCCTCCCTCATGCGCCTTGAGACCCTTCCGGGTGAGTAGTGCGCAATACAAATTTCATGATTGATTGATTGATTGATTGATCGAGATCTGTCTTCTTGGTCAGCCTAGGTTCCGGTCACCCGCGAAGTGATCCCTCATTGGCACTTTGATTTTTCTTGGTGCTTTCTCTGTTAAATCTTTAAAAAAAATAGATCTCTGGTTCCTCTTATTGGATTTTTTCCATTTTGTATACGCAGGTGGCATCTCCATGAGCAGTTCTCCAAATCCTCCTGCTTCTTTTGGAGGATCACAGATTTTTCTATGACAGTCACTAGGTGGGCATGGTATTCCTCTAGCTCCACGGCCCACTTGTCCTTGGTTGTCTCTAGCTAGTCCACTCTTTGCCCCAGATTGTCCAGATTGTGGTGAAGTTTTGTGAGGTTCTTCTTGAGGTTCCCACTGGAGCTTTAGCTCCATTTTCTGATTTGAGGTCTGCAAAGAATAGGTGCATAAAGCCTTTAGTCATCGACTCCTTCTCGACGGAGGAGGGGGCCCTTCTCAAATTGGCACATGGATTCTCCTGTCTAGGTGGTTTGGGGACCCCTTCTCCGTTCTTGTTTGGGGGCATTGGCAACAGGCTTCTTATTGAGGCATCATGGCAGTACTTGGTGCTCATCATTATGGTCTGAGATTAGATCACACGCAGTCCTCACATCTCCCTTAGGCCAGATGATGAGGGTCCCCCAGGTCATGTGCTCTGCTATGGCTATGCCCTATTGTGCCAGGTGCCTGCCACCGTGCGGCATCAGTCCAATCACAACTAAGGGGTGCCGGTTGTAAGTGCTGCTACTCCCCCAGCCAGCATCTGATCTCTAGGGACCTCTGAGTCCTTCTCCTGGCTCTAGTGGTGGGCTCTGCACTCCCTGTACAGTCAGGATTACTAGAGCCCTACCCCAGCAGACCAGAAAATGCAGTAGGATGCGCATTCATCCAGGGGCCCGGGCCCACGTTTCGCTTCACTGGCAGCAATGCTGATGAAGGTGGGGGCACACTGATGCCTGTTGCTCTTGCTATCTGCCCACTGCTCCTCTTGTGCTGGGCCCTGGAGCAGACGGCCTCCAGCAAGCTCTCACCCATGTGGCTCAGGCATCCCAGGCACACCTTGGTTTTCAACTTTCTTGCAGCAGGCTACCCGTTGAGGTTCCCCTTCTTCTCTGTCTGTCACTAGCAATCCCTCAGCTGGCCGCTCAGTTCCTGCTGTCCAGCGGGGTCTTAGGCTGAGGGCAGGGCTCCATATGCATTGCCTCTGACTTGGGGCCACCAGCTGCTCCTCCACACTAGCCTACCGCCTCACCAACACGGGTCCAGGATCCCCCGGATCCTCTGTACACAATCACCAGTGTTCCAGCATTAGCGTGTGGGGAGTGGTCCCCGGGGGAGCCCTATCTCACGGATCCTGTGGCTCAGGACAGAGCTAGGCGAATACACGCCCTGCACCATTTTGGAATTTTACAAACCCTTTAATGTAATTTTAAACGGTCCGGTCCTCTACGGTGTCCCTAAAATATGAGTCTGTAGCATTGCTGTTTGAGTCTATAAGATTTGTTTTGTTCTTTTGTCTAAAGGTATGTGATTGTGTTAAATGTATACATGCTAATTTTCCTGCCAAGATACACTCTCATTCACAATTTACCGGGAAATTATTTGGAAAAACCACAACTCCAGCTCCAACGACATCCCGCCATCACAAGAACTTTGCAACTCCATGGCCACCTTCTTCCACCGCAAGATTGCAGACATCCAAGACAGCTTCGACACCCAGACACCGACGACAGATGCCGACACCTCTGACTCAACACCCTCCAAACACACCTACCTCCTGCTCTCCTGGAACAATGTCAACGACAAAGACAAAATCATGAACACCATCCACTCCGGATCACCCTCCAACCCCTGCCCCCATCACATCTTCAACGAAGCAAGCGCCATCATCGCACCCCAACTCTGAAAGATCATCACCAGCGCCTTCGCAACCGCCACCTTCCCAGAGAGCTTGAAACACACCAAAATCAACGCCCTACCCAAAAAGCCCAAAGCAGACCCTAAGGACCTCAAGAACTTTCGACCCATCTCCCTGCTCCTGTTCCCGGCGAGAGTCATTGAGAAGTCCACAAACCGACAACTCACCCCCTTCCTGGAGGAGAACAACATCCTGGACCCCTCCAAATCCTGTTTCTGCAGGAACCACAGCACCGAAACCGCCCTCATCGCCGCTACCAACAACTTCAGGACCCTGGTGGACAATGGTGAAACAGCGGCCCTCATCCTACTAGATCTCTCAGCCGCCTTCGACACCGTCTGCCACCACACCCTGCGCACACACCTCCACAACGCAGGGATCCGTGACGAAACCCTGAACTGGATCCCCTCCTTCCTCACCGGCAGAACCCAGAGAGTCCACCTCCCCCATTCAGATCCGAAGCCACCAAGATCACCTACGGCATACCCCAAGGATCATCCCTCAACCCGATCCTCTTCAACATCTATATAGCACCGCTCGCCGACCTCGTCAGAGCGCACCACCTCAACCTCATCTCATACGCCGACGACACCCAGCTGATCCTCTCCCTAACCAAGGACCCAGCCACCATCAAATCCAACCTTAACGAGGGAATGAAGGCCATCGCCGAATGGATGAAGACCAGCCATCTGAAACTGAACTCTGACAAAATGGAGGTCCTCATCCTCGGCTCCTCCCCCTGTGCATGGGATGACTCCTGGTGGCCAACTATGTTGGGAGCTGCCCCTACACCCACCAACCACGCACGCAACCTGGGGTTCATTCTGGACTTAACGCTCTCTATGACCCAGCAAGCCAACGCTGTTTCCTCCTCCTGCTTCAACACCCTCCGCATGCTTCGCAAGATCTACAAATGGATCCCCACCGAAACCAGAAGGACGGTCACCCAAGCCCTCGTCAGCAGCAGGCTGGACTACGGCAACGCCCTCTACGTGGGAACCACGGCCAAACTCCAGAAACGACTCCAACGCATACAAAATGCCTCCGCACACCTCATACTCAGAATCCCCCGCCACAGCCACATCACCGCCCACCTGAGAGACCTGCACTGGCTCCCGATCAACAAGAGGATCACCTTCAAGCTCCTCGCCCATGCACACAAAGCTCTCCACAATGCCGGACCAGCCTACCTCAACGAACGACTCACCTTCTACACCCCGAACCAGCTTTGCTCCACTGACCTCACCCTCGCAACCGTCCCACGCATCCGCCAAACAATCACCGGTGGCAGGTCATTTTCCCACCTCGCCGCCAAGACATGGAACACCCTCCCCATTGACCTGCGACAGACCCAGGACCTGCTGACTTTCAGGAGACTCCTCAAGATCTGGCTGTTCGACCAGTAGCTATGTCACCCCCATCCCCTCTAGCGCCTTGAGACCCTCACAGGTGAGTAGCGCGCTCTACAAATGATTGATTGATTGATTGAGGAAGTGGAATGTAGAAATGAAACAAAATGCTGTATACATGTGTTGATTGTCTCTAATACAATAGCTCTTTCGAAAATAGGTAGAGCAAGGGTGCAGAGAATGTATTGTTATCCCATCATTTTTCCTGTTTTTATTGTGGATGATGAACCACGAACACACTTCAGGATTGAAAGGCTTGTGGGACTAATCAATTTCTGCAGCGCTCAGGTAAGTGGCATAAGGGTTCCTTATTGAGCGAAGACAATATGCTCCTTACATAAGAGGGGACCGCAGTAACAGCCATTGAATTAAATTCCGATGTAGATCAACTCTCTCTCCCTACGATTCCACAAGGATGCCACGCAATCCCCTCTGTAAGTATTAATAATGAATTAAGAATTATAAACTAAACATACGAGTGACTAATCTCAAGTAAATTAAATGTATACATGTTAAACTGCAATATGCACTAGAACGTACGGACTGTTTGTGAAGATACATAGTAACTTTCTGTTTCTCTTTCCATCACACTGGATGCCTGCAAGTATGCCCACCTCCATTCTCCCACTTACATTACTCTTTCTTCAGTAACTACCATTTACACTGCTAAAACCTTTTACCCCGATGACTAATTATAGAACTTTAACAATCTTACACCCATTTCATACATTACCACCTGATTACCAAGTATGCTTACTACAAATGGATCCCGAAATCGCTCTACAACCCTGCTTTCAACTGACTAAATCCCCAATCCAAAACAAAGCAACAATCATCCTCTTGCCTCAGCCTTGGCGCTTAACCCTGGTGCTACTCCTAGTAAATAGAACTCCTTCATCATATTTGTTCCATGCAACAGTTAAGACGTTGTTGTCCTTTTAACAATTCCCCATAGAAGCTTGCATCGGATTACTAGTTTCTACCCTGCCTCTCATTTTTCGAACGGAGACTTGTCGCTAGCATTTCTGGGAGTGGTATGATAAATCCACGTTAATTTATTGGATTCAATGCATCACTTTTCATTGCCCACCACCAAACGGATCCCTTGCTTGAGTACACAAATCTATCTTTCAGCAGATCAGGATAATTTACCACCAAAATGATTGTGTTTCTACTGATGTCATCTGCACCCCATTGCCTGTCGCTATAATTTAGCAAACCCTTCCCCTTCAAATATCTCTAACAAGAACGTTATTACACTATGAGTAGTTACCATTTTGATCTTCGGTTGTTGTGAATATAGATCAATTAAAATGATAAACTATTTTGCACTTCCCACAATGCAAATGGGACCTTCAATGTCTAATGCTACTCTTACTATACATACAGCCGCAGGCCGCAGCCCGTGCAGGTAAGAGCGGTGGGGCCGGGTGGGGAGGGTGGGATGTCGACGGACGGATGATGAGGGAAAATTAAATAAACTGTTAATTTTCCCTCGTGGTCGTCTGTCGAAATCCCCCCCACCCGGCCCCACCGCTCTTACCTGCATGGGCCGTGGCTGCATACATTGCTATGTCTAGTCATTTCTTTCCGAGTTATTGCACCAATTTGGAGTTTTGTCGCTTATGGCAAAATACAAACAGGCTGTAACCTTATGCTCCACATCCATATCCAAATTTGGCCACCAAAAATTACATTTTACCTTTCTTTTTCTACTGGAAAATGTTTGGGGGTGACCCTACTGTGAACGCAAAGTCCAACAGTTGCACAGCTGATCAGATTAGAGCATTCACTTCAGCGCACTAGTAACACCTTTTAAAGAACCAAAAGCATTATTCAGTTTGTGCTGTAATCTCGTTTTTAATTAATTTCTTTTCAGTGTATTCTGTGTTAGAATGATGATGTCCCCATCATATATCAAGTTACATCCTTTCCTTAAGCGTGAATGCTGTTCATTCTGCAGACAGTGTTCATTAGTTTTGCAGTTTAGACCATGCCGTGTTATCTGTAGAGTATTTCTTCTCTGTCTTTACCTTTAGAGTGGCTTGGCATCCAGAGGGACTCGGCCTGTCACGTGTGGTATCATTAGTGTGCACATAGAACTTCCAGGGCATCTGACTTTATCAGATAGCGAGTCTCTCTAAAAACAAGGCTAGGCTGTGGGGGTGATGAGAATAGGAAAGTTGCCCCTTGACATCTATAAATAGTAGTGTTGGATGAGGAATCATTAGGAGTTGTATCCCTGGACTTGTACATGGGGATGTTTCTGTATCAAACCTCAGGCCACAGAGAGCACTATCTGCTGTGTAAGGCAGAACATAGAGAATGTACAACAGGAAAATGACTTCCACTCAAGGTGTAAATACACGAGTACGCGTGAATAGTAAGGAAACACAAAGATTGACAGCTGAAAAGAAAATCCTCTAAAATATCCTATAATTGAACAAATCACTTCTGCACTACAACTAAAATATAGATGATTTGCACAGGACTACGTTTCATTGCTAGTTGACTCATACAAAAAATTCAGTTATAATTATTTCCTGTCTGAAATGCTCTGTCCTAGGGCACGACAAAAGATTTCCTGGTGATTCGTATAGTAACATTCTGTTAGAACAGATGATTAGGGATGAAAGCTTTGTTTATGACTTTGGGAACATGATGCTGAAGTTGAGAACAGACTTTATATTTTTGATGCAGATTAAGCTTAGCACCAGCTGCGACAGGTGTTTATTCTTTAACGCAGAGCATGTGTGCCCTTGTCAAGGAGGGGGTGTTCTTCCTAGGCAGTAATTATTGCCAGCACTGTTTCCTCTAACAGCACTCCTAAAATGTGTCCTACCTTCAAATACGCTCAGCACCATTGTGACTTAGTTTAATGATGGTAGCAAGACTTCCTTTATTCTGCGGGATAGACATGTCAGGTCTACTGTCATCCATCTGATGCTAGGCTGCTGTCCCAAGAGCCAATGGGGCTTCTCCTCGCCTGCCTGCAACCCATCCCACTTCTCATGCAAAGCTTAACATGTCAGCCTGGATGATATAGAGAGGCTGTCAAGAATACTCCAACATGCACAAAAACAATGCCTGTTGAGGCACACTTATGCAAAGAACGTTATGTTATGCTTTTAAGTAATTGGGACATTATTTGTTTTGCAACATTTCTGCTGCACTGTTCATTAATGGGTGGATAGAGCCCCGACTCAAATTATGAATAAGCCACCAGTGTGGGAAAGCCAATTATAAATTACAACAACTGAAAGACAAAAGGGCACAAGAAGCTAGCACACATAAAAGAAAAAATAACATAAAATAAATATTGAGAATACATTCAGTATATACAATGGTGTTTCATTTAAGGCCTGCTATCTAGACATAAATGTCCTACCTAGGCGGACAAGGTACATCGCAAATGTGATGGAGTACCCTCTCCACCGAACCCTCTGTCCGCCATTCTCATTTAGAGATGGCAGCACCTTATGTTTTCTGTTTCTGTCAGTCAAGCCCCCATTGGCTTAGTCGATGCAAATCCTCCACCAACAGCCTGACCGAGTAGGGCCAGTTGCAGGAAGGGTTTTACACAAAGAGCCACATTTAGAGTGGACTGTGTAATGTCTCTTTGGTTTGTGACTCACCAACAACAAAAATCTGGTGGTGAGGGATAGAAAAGGACAAAGGACAGTTTGGGAGTTTGTTTCTGAAAAACAAAAACATTTGAAAATTGTAGTGAGCAGCCATCCATCAAACTTTTTGTACATTGAAATTAACCATTGATCCAATATTCCAGTATTATCGCCATATAAAGTAACATCAATACAAATCACCAAAGGATGCAAATAGTCAATCACCAAATACAGAGTGAAATATTTTTTATGATTGCATTCTCAATCACACAAAACTATGTAACTTATCCAAAGGTCAAAGAATATAGATGACACCACTGTCCACAGCAAAATAAGAATAGAAACTTATATATACAGGCATACGTCCTCCCAGTAGTCAATTAAATAAAAGTAACTTACATAGCAAAAATAAAATGAATATCCTTCCATCAATTTTGATTCTAATCTGTAACCAATAAAGCGCACACGACCTTGTCTAATGCTGATGCCTCAAGAACATTTTTGTGCCATCCAAAGTGCCTCCTCAGTTATAAAGAAAAAAATAGAGCTATTTGAGAAACAGTGTGTAAATTATACACTCCAAATTATCCTAATCAAGCATCACTTAGGCTAAGTGTTGTAATCCATGTTTTATGGGTGCCACAAAAAAATGAATTATTAACACCAGCATCCCAGTCGGCAAGCAGCACTTAACATGAGGTGTCTTGCAATTCCTGCCCTACAACTGACTTAGTTAGGGTCCTATTCCAATTTTATACTCAGTAGGCCAGACCCAGGATAGGGGCTATGTTTGTAAGACCTCCAGCAAAAGGGCAATTGATTGTTTCACTGATCATCCTGGTTCAAGTCAGGTTTGTCCGCTAAAGGTCTCCCCATTGTTGTTTTCCAAGTAATCTGATATTCACATTCTGCAATAAAAGGTCAATCAATCAATCAATCAATCAATCATGGGGAATTGTAAGCACGCTACTCACCCGTGAGGGTCTCAAGGCGCTGGGTGGAGGGAGGAAGGTTCCGCAGATCTATTTAGCCGAAGAGCCAGGTCTTGAGGGTTTTCCTGAAGGTGTTCAGGGAGGGGCGCGTCTGAGGTCTGCCGGTAGTTCGTTCCAGGTCTTGGCTGCAATGTGAGAGAAGGATCTTTCGCCTGCTCTGGCTCTGTGGATGTGCGGGGTCTCGGCCAGTGCGAGGTTGGTAGGCTGGACGTTTCTTTTGGGTGCGTGGAAATTGATTCTGTCGTTGAGATATTTGGGTCCGTCGTTGTATAGGCATTTGTAGGCGCGAGTGAGGGTTTTTAAGGTGACTCTTTTCTCCACGGGGAGCCAGTGGAGCTTTCGTAGGTGTTGGATCATGTGTTTGTGCCGGGAGATGCCGAGGATGAATCTGGCGGCGCTGTTCTGTATTGTCTAGAGTTTGCGGAGCAGGGACTTGATGCCAGCGTAGAGTGCAAAGGTGCAAATTCCAAGGCAAGGGCTGGAAAAAATAGGTAAACAAGGTTTTAAAAGTGAACCTGGAGGACAAACCCAAGTTTATTATAACAGTTTAAGGAGAAGTGTTAAAATCAACTTTAATTTTTAAAGGTAACATGCACCGAACAAAGAATAGAACACCATTAAAACAACAGTTCATGATTGACTGAGACCTAATCACGACCGTGATGGAGCATAGTTTGGATACAAAAACCAGGTCATTCTGGTCAAAGATTTTACCTTCGGATGCAGACTCCAGCTGCTGGGAAAGTTTCTTCTGGTCAGTCCTGTAATCCCTTGCACTCCTGAGCAGGAACCTAGGCACTTAATCTTTCTCTAACCAGATGTCCAGCTGTGTCCAGTTTTCTGTGGTTATCTGTGCCCTGCTGAAGTCTGGAATCCTTCTGCCTTTTGTGTCCCTGAGCAGTTAAAGAAGAGACCCTTGGAGAGCAGTCCCTGGGGGCCATGAAAAGTCAGGAGCCCTTGAGTGAGGCTTCTTCTACAACCAGGATAATTCTTTCATCCAGCTGGGCTGTTTCTTCAGATTAAGTCTTTCCAGGTCAAGGAATGTTCTGTGGAGGTGATTGTCGAAGTGGAGGATTTATCCTGTCATCTCGCTAATGACTTGGTGAAATTATTACATCAATCCTAACTATTTTATTGCACTTTCCCATGTCCTCTTGCAATAACTTCCTCTTTGATTTACTGTAAAATTACCCAGGAGCCCCTATTTTAATATGGCAAAATCCGTCAGCCACCAGGCAGGCCTGTCTTCAGCTCCTTGGCTACTACTTTAGTTCCTTAGTTCCCCTCCCACCTGATAGGCTCCACACTGGTGCTCTTTCCTATTATGCCAGAGGGAGGGTCCTATGAAAGCATATGGAAAGCCCTTCCTTGCAACTTCATATCAGAAGAGGTAGTGCCAAGGCTGTCTTTGCTCAGAAAGCTGTTCCTGTCAACTCCTAGCAAGCTAACCTCAGCTAAACGGTCAGCAGGTAACACCTTCCTGTCCTTCTAGGGCTCCCAAGCAAGCCACTGGCTTGTGAGCCAGGTCAATAACTCTCCCAGCCAAGGACGAGTGTTCCAGCTCGGTAAGTCTGATGAGTGACAGAACTGTTTTTCAGCCATTTCTAGCTCAGGCAACCTAAAGAAATTTTTTATAGAGTCTGATTTCACCATAAAACACAGTTTAAAAATTAAGTAGGAAAAAACGTTGAAGCATTTTTATGCTAAGCGAGAATAGGGAAATATTGTAATCCAATCTAGGCCTGGTAAAGGAAATGTCTATCAGAGTCTCCACAATGGGGTGGCTTTCAAGTTATAGTTCACTATGAACGCACACTAACCCTACTATGTAATGTAATGTGCCCTATTTTCCAATATTATCTCCCTGCCCTGTAGGCTTACAGGGCACATTTTACACGTGACTTAAGGTGATATAGGGATAGGAGCAGTTTTTCCTACCATGTGTCACTGCTGTGCATTTAAACTGCAGACCAGTCAAAGCACAGTAATACTCACGGCAGACATACAATTATGATATACATGTTAATGGTCTTAATTGGTCAATATATATAATAAAGCCACATATAACATTTAACTTCCATACCATATGTTCATTTTCTGGGCCTTCTACATTGGTCTAGCAAGACAGGTAAATATTGGGTGAATCTATTTTATCAATACAATTTTAGGGCCCAAGCACCCACATTGTGACACTGAATAGCAGTGTCAGTGGGCACACAGGTCTAATTTAATCATAACAGGAGGGAGTGGAGAAGCAAATGGTTCACATGGGTTGATTCAGCTTCCTGATAACATCATAATTATCGGAGAGAAAGCTAACCTACTAATATGCCACACTGAGCAGCCAAGACCTAGAACGAGCTCCCAGTAAACATCAGACGCTCCCCGACCCTGCACATTTTCAGGAAGGACCAAAAAAAACTGGCTTTTTGACTGATCCGGAGCTGCACCCCCCAGTGCCTTGAGACCCTCACGGGTGACTAGTGCACTTTATAAACCCCTGATTGATTGATTGATTGATTGATTGATTGAGGAATTCCAAAATCCACGTAAGTGGTGATATTATTTGTTTTGACAAAATAACTCTCACCTACTGATCACAAAAGTGGCATGCTTCAGCATAGAGTTCTCCTGTGTGCTTTACGGTCTCGACCTTCAAGGGAGCCCTAAGTATATTGGGAGGGGCCTTGAAAGAATTAAATTGTCTATACAGAACCCTAGATTTGTATTTTAATGTGGTTTAGTGTGGAAAGAGTGAAAACTAGAAGTGATGCCTTGGAGATTTTTGTTACTCGAGCATCTATTGCAGTCTAAATGATTCAGCCACCTTTTTCATCAGTTTATGGCCATATGGATTTCCCCATGACCTAAACAGGTCCCTGCATTCCCTTGAGTTCTTATGTAATTTCGTACTTCACAAGCAAACTTTGATCAGTCACAAGCACTCAAAAGCATTCATACAAACTGATCCTGGAAGACTTCTGTTTCCTCTTTAGTGACAATATCATTATTATTCTTTTCTTCTCTGCATGTGAATAATTGTCATCTTTTTCTGCAATTGTGCTAATTGACACCTTCACAATTTTGAGCAACCATTCCAGTGTTATGTAATCTCTGGTGTGCACCTTAAATACCCCCTTATTTTAATTTACTCTTTCACACTTCCAGCAAAACTTATGGGTCTAGTAATGCCCCGATTAGGCTAACGATTTAAGGTAATTAGAGTCGGGCAGATATGTGTTCAGTTCAATAACCACCCAGACAAAGTTATAGTTGGGCTTAGTATTGCTATATGATCAGTATCCATTGTTTGGTCCATGGAGTTCTGGAGGGGGACGTGCCTTATAGTCACAGACTGTATGATAATCAGTGCATATCACATTGCTACTCACTTTGTCAAAGGATGTTTCCCTCATAATCACCTAGTTCTCACCTACAGCCCCTCAACAGTAAGCATGTTACAGAGAAACTGCGTCTTGTCAGGTGGCCGGGTGCCTCCACATTGTGACGTCATATGTCACAGCACCCTTCTTTAGCCACAGGTTATCTTTTAGTGATCCATTCGGGCCAATTCCAAAGGTGTAAGGCGTGGCTTAAAGGCATGGGTTTAAGCATAATATAATGTCTATTTTTAAATGAGTATATGTGCCAATACCAGTGCAAAGTGTTATGAAAAAAAGGTAATCAAATTTGCCTTCATGTCTATCTGAATCAAAGGAAAAAAGTAAGGTGTACCATAAAATTATTTTTAATGCTAATTTTACAAATGGCCCAAAGAGATATCATCATTCAATCCAGACTTACCTGTGGCTAGCCTGTAAACCAACCACTGTTCATTCTCAGACACGTGCGTTCCACACTCCTGGTTAAATTGTCTATCATCTCCAGAATAACCCAATGTAGGTCATTCACATATGTCCTATTGTAATGTAATGATTCGTCATTTGAGTGATATTCTTCCTGAATCTCGATTTACTAAGATGCTCTACTTTTCTGCAGGTCATTCCGATGTATCTCAGCCCATAGGGGCAGGTTATCATATATGTAACCTGTGATCAATTGCAATTATTGTGTTTGTGTAAGGTTCAGGTGTTTCTAAGCCGAGGACCAAAGTTTTTGTTTGCTCTGTGAGAGGGTATACACTGTATTTGCCACAAGAGAAATGGCCCACCACCCTCAGGGAGCTCCATAAATCCATCACAGTTATTAGTGTTTATTTAGTCTTTCTAGGTCTTGTGTAGATCAAAATGTCGGTCTTTTGTGGACCAAAATATCTTTTATACTTCAGCCTCTTTTGTCGGAGATCATGGGTTTCTAAATTAAGGTATCCTGTTTTTAGTATTCCCAATTTTTAAAAAATTATTTTCTTAATGTGATTATTTGCGTATTTTTAATCTGCCATCTGTTTTAGTTCCTATAGTGTCCTCTGCTAGGGGTTCCCTGTTATTGCTTTTAGACCTCTTCATTGCTTTTGTTACAACTGTTTTGAGACACTTCCTATCTCACAACGTCTCTACTAGAGTCAATGCTTGGACTTTAAAATAATGTAGGTCAGTACAGTTCATCTTAATTCATAGAAATTGGCCATATGGTAGGTTTTCCATTACATACCTAGGGTGGAAGCTGTCAAAGCTAAGCAAATTGTTTTTTGCAATGAGCTTTTCATATGTCATTGTACTTAATCTACCTTGCTCCGGAAAAATCTTAATATCTAAGAATGCGAGTTCTTTATTATCTTCTGTACGTGTGAATCTCAGCTGTTCATATAGAGAGTACAACTAAGCAAAAAATAAATCTGTTGTTTTTCTGTCCCCATCCCAGGCCTAGCTTTCCCATGAGATAACATTGGAATGACCCTATTGCATTTTATAAGTGTAATGTCCAAATGGGAATAAGTAACCACTTCATGCTTGGTGTCTCTGAAATCACAATTTAAAATCCTAACTTATGGTGAAGTCAGATTTTGAACTGCAATTCAATGCCACGTTTAGAAAGTCGTCAATTTCTTGCTGTAGCTATTTAACGCAACTGGCCTGTCTCTGGTCACATGACTGGGTGTAGCTGGTAGTTGGGCTTTTGTATTCCTCCTAGACAGCCACACACGATGGGGAGCTTACTTGTAATTGGATGAGCTATCACTGGCAGGATGGGACGGTGGGGCTGGGCCCAGGAAGGCAGGGCATCTGTGCACTTCAAAGGCATATCCCTCGAAGCTTCTCCCCACTTCAAAGGCACTATTGTGTATACCAAGTAGACATCAGACACCAACTCTTCAGTACACTTCTGGACCTGTGGATTCTCTGTCAATAAGAAGGACTGCTGTGATACTATAAGGACTGCCATCCTGCTGGACTACTGCTCTGAAGGTCTGCTGCCTGCTGTATTGGCTAGCTGCCTGCTGCCCTCCTGCATGGGTGAGAAGGGTTGGACCTGCATCACTTGAACCCAGAACCCAGTGGGACCCCATTGGCGAGTTGGCTGGCCTCCTGCTCTGAAGCCTCATAGACACAACCTTGGAGTCACTCTGGGCTCTGGGTTCTGGGTGCAAGTGATGCAGGTCCACCACATAAAAAGTTTCAAAAATATGAGTCAGTGTTTCATTATTGGACTTTAGTTTTTGAAGCAAACAACAGTTAGTCAGTGAAACAGTGAAAGGGCAGAGATTGCATTTCATGTGCAGATTTAACAATTCCTCAGCTAACATTCACACTCTCCACGACTATGCCTCCATAGGCGTGGGCCTGTGTCATAGCACCATCTAAAACCCCCCCCATTTTGATCATTCTATCTAGAAGCATCAACAGACATGTCTGATTTTACATATTAAAAAAGAAAGCCACACTGCTGATGCCACTGTTCCCATGCAGAGCCCAATCCATTTGGGTACTTTCAGAGCCCCCTCAGCTGAAACATTGTTGGGGCTTGAGCCCTTCAGTTGTTTATGCCATGTGTATGGCCCCAGAACTAGAAGCAGACATCTAGCAGTGGTCAGCAGCCTGGAAACTATGGCCCAGATGTGCTTGGCTCAGGCATGATTGCCTGTACAGTGCACATTCATGCAGCTACTACCATTTTATTGTGATCCACAGCCTGTTAACCACCAGTACAGGAAGCAGCTCTAGTCAGGAGAAGGTCCAGCAAAAAAAGGCAGTTAAATACAAGAAAATAAATCTAAAACAGGAAAACAAAGAAACAAACAGAAACGAGAGCCAGGCATCCCTCGGTTAGCCACAGTGCATAATGGTGAAAAAAGATACATGGGCCAAAATCTTTTCTTAGGAGTCTCATGCTGCTGAACATCAGGGATGATAGCCTCCATTCCACATCCTGACACTTTGTATCACTTTATTTCACCCTTGCAGATTCTTTTTCATCCTGGTAATATGTATTTATCACTGCTTTCCTATCTTTCCCCCTTTTCTGACTTTTTGATCAGGGTTAAGATGACAAATAAGCTCCAGTTGCCAAAAGGTGGCATCCACCACCTGTAACCACTGGCACAAATTAAGGGAACCAAAAATATATCAAACACAAGAGGGCGTGGCTAGGACCCCCTTTAAGATGGTCACCTAGCTGAGAGGCTCACAACTCACTGGAACTGCCAATGTTCTAATTGCAGCTCCAGCTTCCTCTCAACTTGGAAATGGGATGTTTTCAGGCAGCGGAACATCCTAGGACCTGCAGGAATTGAGCCCAACAGTTTTCCCTGCATTTTCCTGAAATGAGTAGTTGGCTTTGCTTGAGTTGTTGATTTTTAAAGCATCAGGATCATTATCCAGTGTTGTTCAGCTGGCCCTGTGGTATCTCTGCACGAAGTGCACCTGTGAGTTATTTCATGTTCCCCCTACTCTTTGCATTTTGACCCTAAGGTCTTCTTTTCACTTCTCTTAAGACCTCAAGCCTCTTCAATTGTCACCCTAGTTCAGAGGATGATGAGGGGTGTTACCCCAAAACCAGTCCTAGGATTCTTGTTTCCGGTCCAGGGAAGACTTGGCTTGGCAGATTTTTTGTTGGACTGTTCCCATGAGGCACAGGGACAAGATTGATTTACATATGTCTGGGTCTGAACTGGGGTAGCGAAGTGAGCTGAAGAATGGTGATGGATTCAACCCAGGTCTGTGACTTGGGGTGAGTGTTTGAAAAGTTTCAGCACTCTGTTAATCATCTCCTTGTGTTTACTAAAACATTTCTCTCACAAGATATATATATCTACAGCTCTGGCTAAACGTGGGAAGGACGTCCATGAACTGCATTCCGCATTGACCCCATTAGGTGCTTGTTATGGATTATTTCATCCATACACATTTAAAGTCACGTTTCAGAACAATACTACTACCTTTGAGAATCCATCTGAACTTAGAAAAGTTATGAATTCTCATTTAACGGTTTCAATGGATACTGCTGGCCCCTCCTCCTCACACTGACTTTTATGCCATGATTTAATGTGTTACTAACTTTTATTATCTTCTTTACAGGTTGTTAATCCTGATTGTATATTAGTTCTTGGTTATTAGTTGCTCAAATAATTTCTCTTTACTTGCCATACCGGTCATATTGATTCCTCTTGTGCGTATTTCCTTTTGGTCTATGTAGTTTTCCATTGTGGTGCGTTGTTCCATGTTGGTTGCGTCATCTTCATCTGTGTGTCACCCCCACTTCCTTCTTGTTCTTTATAAGGAACATAATCAGTCATCAGTCCTGCGATGTACTGTTTTCTAGTGTTCTATTCATTATCTCTTTTTTTTGCCTTTCCCAATCTTATCCCTCTCTTCACCATTGGTCATAATTTTCTACTCCTATTATTTTCTTGTTTCTTTACTTTTCCCTTTCCTTTCCCTTTTACCCCTGTTGGTTATCATCTTGTACTCCTATTATCTTCCTTCATTCTCCTATTTCTCTAATCTCTCTATGTTCATTATTGTTGATTGTGTAGAATTCTAATAATTTGCTGATTGCTACATTCAGAGTTGTAACCTGGAATGGAAAAGATTTTATTAACCCTGTTAAAAGGAAGAGAATTGTATCTCCCTTAGCTTCCTACATCCTGACATAGTCCTTCTCCAAGAAACACATGCCTGCAGAGGCAGACCCTTTCAAATTAAACGTAATTGGGTGGGTACTATTTTTGTTTCTCCTACAACTAATAAGAAAACATTGAGTAATTATTTTATTCACTTAAAAACTAAACTGTAATGTCATTACTCAAAAAATGGACTTGAAAGGCAGATGGTTGATTGTTAAATTGCGGGTCAATAATATCCCGCTAACTGTTCTTAATGTCTATGCTCCAATCCAACCAGATTAACTTTCTGCTCTAATATAACTAATATAGCAAAAAAAATCTTCAGTTTAAAGATGAATTTTTTATTCTAGGAGGTAATTGTAATCAGACTCTTGACCCACTCTCCTGAAAAGGGCAAAACTCCAGGCCCAGATAGCTTTACGGTGCAATTGTACTTACACTTTTCAAATATACTACTTCCTAAACTTCTACAATTGTTTACATTTTTTCATACTTTTGTCAAAGCTGCAGGTACATTCCAGGAGGCAGCAATTTGCCTTATCCAAAAAGTGGGTCAAGATCCTTTGCAGTGTAAAAACTATCATTCTGGCTCCCTTGTCAATGCAGATTACAAATCTTTTGGCAAACTATTCGCTTTGCGGCTTGAACCTTTTCAATCAAAATTGATGGTAAAGAACAATCTGGTTTTGTAAAAGATCAACTGACCTCAGACAATTTTGGGCTGTTTTATAATGTACTTAAAAAAGCTTCTTGTCTCCCCTATTCTTTGGCTGCTGTTGCTATTGATGTGGAAAAAGTGTTTGAAAGAGTAGACAGGTCCTTTTTACTTAAGTAATTCACTTGACATGGCTTTGGGCCCAATAACATTTTGCTTATATCTTTACTGTATATGGCCCAATAGCTTTTCTGCTGATCAGTGTACGTGTTTCCCAATACTTCCCATTACAAAGAGGAGTTCATCAAGTTTGTCCTTTATCCCCGCTGTTGTTTGTTTTAGCCCTTGAACCCTTTTTATCTTAAATTTGACACAACAACCTTATAACAGGTTTTCAATATGGCAATAAGCATATGAAGCTTTCTTCATATGTAGATGATATTCTTCTCTTCCTTTCTAATCCTGATGTTACTCTCCCTGCTCTGCTCCATGAAATCTCTGAGTTCTCTTCTCTTCTCTACCGGTTACAAAATTAATTCGGAAAAAAATGAGATTTTGTCCATTACCAAATTCTGGACTAAACACTCTTTTGATTCCAATGGCTTCCTCTGGAATAGTTCTAAGATTAAAAATTCAGGCCCCTGGTTTACCAGTCCTATTGCAAACTCAGTTACAATGAATTTGAAAGGAGGTTAAATTAGAAATGTCTTGTTGGGGTCGTCTTGACTTCATCAAAATGATAATTACTCCAATTCTGGTATATATTTTATCCATTATCCCAGTTCGCATACCACTTTTTTAATTTTAAAAAACTGACTCTCTTCTTTCCAATTTTCTCTGGAATAAGAAAAATCTAGAGTTTCCTTATTACAATTTAAGAAACAAAAAACGGAAAGTAGTTCTAATTTTCTGGAGTTTGGCACTTATCGTAAAGATTGCTGTGTACCACGGGCCTCTAAATGGCTCATCCCAGTCTCTCTTTCCATTCGCCCCTCTGTGGCTTGATATTGAGCATTGCTTACTTGATCCACTTTCTCCTAAAGAAGTTCTGCCTTTTCCTTCTAAGAACATCATTACATCTTCACCATTATTTAAACATATATAGGTTCTATTAAAACCTTGCTATCAATCACAGACTTTATCTCGAGATTCTTTTTTACATTCTCCTCTTTGGTATAACCACCTTTTTTACTATCAATAATAGACCTTTATATCGGAAGTCTTGGAGACAAAGGGGTATAATATGGGTTCAAGATTTATTTGATGGTTCTGATTTATGCTCTTTTCCTCACGTTCAAGCAACTATTAACTGCTCTCAATCATTTTGGTGCAAATTTTCTGTTCTCATAGAAATCATCTGAGATATTTTTATTCACTCCCTTTAAATTCTACACTTCATTCTTGCAACAACTTTTAAAATACGTTTATAGGGATTTTATTTGCAAATAATTAAATACAATAGAAATTACAAAAACAAGAATACAATTGTACATATAAGTGAATGAATTAAGTAAGTAGGGAAGGGGGAAAGGAGGGGGGGAGAAAAATAATAATCATAACCCCCCAAAAAATCCTCATAACCACAGTTCAAAGAAATAGCATCACAAATTGAGCATAAAAGTACAGAGAAAAAACTATAGTTAATATGTCACAATAGGTATATAATGAATAATACAATCATGGAGGTTTAGGCACTTCCTCAATGCGAGGATTGTGGGAAGAAGCAATCATGGCAAAGGTATCGAGAAAAGTAGTTATAGGTTGCCAAAGGGTGTCACGGGTGATTGCAAGGGAAATGGGAGAAAGATATGCCCTTTCCAATCTATGATCATAACAAACTGCATACCACCAGGCTCTGTAAGATATGTTAGCAGAATTTTTCCATTCTCGTGTGATTTGTTGAAAGGCAATGGCTAAGAGAAGGTCTATTATGGAGAAATTATTAGTCAGTGATTCCCAATCTTCGGAGATACTGCCTAAGAAAATGTTAAAAAATGTAAAGGGGACGTTCATGTGAAAAATATCATTTATTTGTTGCCAAACTTGAGTCCAAAAAGAGAGAACATTTTGACAACCAAATAATGTGTCGTAAGTCAGCATTATCAGAAGAACAAGACCAACAGGAAGGAGGAAGAGATTGATTCATTTTGTTTACTGAAACAGGAGTGAAAAGATTTCTATTATATATATAAAATAATGTTTGGGTGGTATTGGCTGCTCTGGAGGATCGTCGTAATTTTAGCCAAATCTTGTTCCAAATATGAATAGGGAAAGTAGAATGGAGATTGGCTTCCCACAGTAATTCTACTTTGGTTTTCTCTCTAGTAGAAGGTTGAGAAAGAAAAAGTTTATATAATTGGGGAGCTGAAGGGGTGAATTCCAAAAGTGTAGGTATATTAGAGGGGGAATAGAAGAAGTATGGGAAGATAAGAGTGAAGGATAAGTAGCCTGAATCGTTGCAGTTAAAGAGCTTAATTTAGGTTTCCAGGAAGAGGGGAGCAAGAATTTCGTTTGAGCAATGACAATATGGCTTCTTAATAGTGACCTATTATGAAGCCAAATATGACGAGTGTACCAAATGGAGGAATGAAGAAACTGATCAATGGGGAGAGATGAAATATGAAAATAGGAGGGAAAATTTTTGAGATGTTATTGATGATAGGAAGGGACAAGGATACGGGTCTACATGTAAAAGATAAGAATTCTCTAAAGTAAAATAGGCGTAGAAAAGATTTTTCAACAGAGACCCATAAAGGTAAATCAGAGAGATCACCGTCTTGTAAAAGGAGAGCAGATTGTTTTAGGAAAAAGGCAGTATGATAATCTGTAAAATTATCCCCCCCCCCCATAAAATTAGGTCGCTTAAGTTTCTGAAGGGACATATGTGGTTTTTTATTGTTCCACAACATTTTTGGTAAAATAAAGTAAAGTATGTTATATTGAGAAAGTGGGATATTTATAGGAAGATTGGAGATATAAAAGAGAACAAAGGATTCCATCTGGACGTAAGATTTTTCAGGGTTGATTGCAATTCTTTTAAATTAATGGATACTGTTTCTTTAATGGTGGGTGTGAACCATAAGCCAAGATATCTAATTTTGTCAGATTTCCAACTAAAATTGGAAGAGAGATAGTCAGCATGGAAAAATCGTTTATTTAAGGGGAGGCTTTCACATTTGTCAGAGTTTAACTTGTATCCTGAAACAGAAGCAAAGAACTGCACTTCCAAAAGGAAGACAGGAAGAGAAACCTGAGGGTGTGAATGAAAAATAAAATGTCGTCAGCATAAACAGAAGCTTTAAAGATGGTATTCCCCATATTGAAAGCCAGAAATTTGAGAATTTGTATGGATCTTTATCAGAAACGGTTCAAGAGCAATAATAAAAAGGAGAGGAGAAAGAGAGCATCCACAATATAAGGAAAAGGAAGGGGAGACGAGACCATTAACTAAAATAGAAGACTTGGGAGACGAATATAAAAGGGAAACATAATCAATAAAAGGTTTGCCAAAACCAAACCAACAAAGAGTAGAGAAGATAAATGGCCAGCTAACTCAATCAAATGCTTTTTCAGCATCTAAGGAGATAGCCACTAGAGAATACTTATAAGATTTGGATTTACTAAGGACATTAAAAAATAATCCAAACGAAGGGCTAACATTTTTGCAAAGATTTTGTAGTCTAAATTGATCAAAGAAATGGGTCTATCATTTTTACACAATAAGGGGTCCTTGTTTTCTTTGGGAAGGAGGCAAATTAGAGCATCCTGAAAAGAGCCACCAGAGGATTTAGAAGATATGAAGAAAAGAAACAATTGATGAAGTTTAGGAAGATGTAACTGAGAAAAGTGAGAATAAAACTCAATGGTAAAACCGTCAGAGTCTGGCGCTTTACCATGTTTAATTTCATGGATCGCGTTAAAAATATCCTGTGTTTGAATATGTTTATCCAAAGATGAGAAGTCAACATTAAGGTGTGAAGGGGGAGCAATTGAGGACAAATATTGATAAATGTTGTCTTGAGAAGTGGAGGAGTCAGGTGTATAAAGTTCCTGATAAAAACAAGTGAATTCTGTTAAAATGTCTTCATTTTTGTAAAACATGTGATTAGAGTACGAGAGAATCAAATTAATTTCGGATCTTTCTTTTTTGATTTTAAGATAATTGGCTAAGAGTTTTCCAAATTTATTTTGAGCTCCGTTATATCTCACAGAGGCTTTAACTAAAAATGAGTTTGCATTGTCTGTGGACGATTTATTAAAAGTGAATTTAAGTTTAATAAGATCATCCAGAGAGGATTAGAGTGTGTATGATAATTGGAATGCTGTAATTGTTTAATACTTGTGGTAAGGGAGTTTAAAGTAGCTAGAGAAGATTCCTTCTTGCGGGAGACATAGGAAATTATAACATTTCTCGAAGCAGCTTTAAAAGCGTCCCATATAATTTGGGGAGAAGGGTGAGAGGGATCATTTTCAAGAAAAAAGGTATTTGCAAGGGATTCAAAAGAGCGGGTAAAATTATGATCCAATAAAATGGAATTGTTAAATCTCCATCGGTGGAGACCATGAGATAGGGGAAGAAGATCCATGTTTAAAAATACTGGAGCATGGTCCGAAATAAGAATAGGGCCAATCTCTGAGTGATGTGTTGTGCTAGGGGCTGGGAAAGAAATTAATAATCTAAACGGGATTGGGAGCAGTGAACTGGAGAGAAAAAAGTATATTCCTAAAGGGTGAGGTTGCAGAGCCACCAAGCATCTACTAAAGACAGTTGTGTTATGAGTGAAGTAAATTGGGTATGCATAAGAGAGGGAATACATTTGGCTTTAGATTTGCTGTCAAGTATAGGGTCAACAATCATTTTACAATCACCACCTACCAACAGATAGTCATCTTTAAAGGTCATCAATTTGGCCAAAATTGTCGGCCAGAGTACGTTATTGGGAGAGGTAGGAGCATAGAGGTTGAAAAGTGTAATAGGAATCTTGTTGACTAAAATGGAAACACACACCCATCTACCTAGGTCATCAGAGGCTTGTGAAAGTAAATGAACATCTAAATGTTTGTGACATAAAATAGCGACACCATTACGCTTCCCATTACCTGGTGAGGCAAAAACATGACTTACCCATTGCCGTTTAAGCTTAGCAATTTCTTTATCCACAATGTGAATTTCTTGAAGCAAGGCAATATCACATTTAGAATTAGAGAGATAAGTTAATACCCTTTGACATTTTTTGGGAGAACCCAAACCTTTAACATTCCATGATACAATGCGCATTTAAAGTTAAAAAAAACAGGTTATACAATTTAAGTTGAAAAAGAAAGACAAGAAAGAGAAATGATAAGAAGATACAGTAGAAGAAATACATTTTATAAAAAAACAAAGAGGTATCAACAGGTTGAAATATACGCAGAGTAGGAGATAGGATGTGATTGTAAAGGAAGACAGGATTATAATAGAATAAAGAGAAGAAGAAGAAAGTGAGGAGGACTGTTGTATTCTAATGATTTGTGTTTACTTATCCTAGTAGCTGCTGCTTGGCAACGGCAAGCTTCCACAACTGGAATCCAGCTTGGTGGAATCCAGGAGACGGTGAGCGGATGTTGCTGGAGAGACAGCTGCTGGGGGTTTGCTCTTCACTACTTCAATAAACCACCTTCTTAAAAGTATCCAAGTAATGTTTTACTCAAAAATGGCGACGAGGATGGGATACAGCTGAAGAAGAAGGAAAGGATTGTATACATTAACTTAAACTTAAGTTTTTGTGAATTCTGAGCAACTGTGCGGTGATTTATGGGTACGCAAATTGCCTTGAAGAACCGAAGACCCCCAGCAGTAAGGAAATACATACATTACTTACATAGCAACCGTTCCATTGGGAGCGTGGCTTAAGGGTGCGCGAGTTAGTGGAACACGAGAGAAGGAGAACGCGAGCTGAGGAAGCGTCATTTGAAGAATGTGCAAATCCTGGAGTGCGTGATTGGAAAGGAGCGTGTCAGTCCTTTGTCTCTCTCTCGACGTCTTACTCGTCGCACGTTTCCCGACGTGATCTTGCATTTGAGGTCGTGCAGACGTGCCGCCATCTTGGTTGGCAAATTCTAACAAGTTATATCACAGTGTAATACCGGCAGCGGCATTTTGCCAACCACGAATTGAAAAAGAGACAACGAGTTCTATTGATTTAGCTATGGAGGACAACAGTGACAAGCACACCGCTTGTCATTAGAAGCTCAGTGTTCCTTCAAGTGCATTGAATTCAGATCACATCAAGTGGTGATTGGAGTCAATAATTAATACAACGCTACCTAGCAACCCAGAAGTCATCGGTGATAGGCACACTGCCTATCAACCCAGGTAACATGACCTCCCAAGTTTTTGCTCCACCCCCTACATTCCTTCAAGAGCCCGGTTCTCCTTGCATGGCCTGGAAGGACTGGAAGGAGTCTTTTACAACATATTAGGAGGCAATTGGAGGTGAAGATTACATTCACAAGAGGAAATTGGCAATTTTAAAACACCATTTAGGGGTGGAAGGAAGAAATGTACTAAAAACACTTCCTGAACCGTCCACTGTACCAAGAAATGACAGTGCTGATTCCGATGATGAAGAAGACTCTTACGAAATACCCTTAGCAATGTTGGAAGAAAACTATGGCAAAAAATTAAGCATTGTGGTAGAAAGACATACATTTTTTTCTCGAAAACAACTACATGGTTAAAAAAGTTAACAGTATGTCGCAGCCTTAAGAAGATTAGCAAACACATGTAGGTTTAAAGATCTCAGAGATGAAATCATAAGAGATCAGATGATTAACGCTACAAAAAACAAAAAAATTCAAGAAAAGTTGCTAGATTTAATTGACCCCACGTTAGAGAAGGCCATAGGTATAGCCAAACGTATCAAAAATGAGTTATATGTTAAAGAATTGACAGATGTCGAATCCAAAGTTGATTCCAATTCTTCAAAAGTATGTAAAATAAGTGATAAAAACAAAAAAAGTAACGAAACAGATGAGGTCAAAAGTGATTAAAAAAAATATAGCTAGTTTTAACAAATTATGCTACAGATGTGGTAGTAACAGACATTCATCTGACGCTATTCATTGTCCTGCAGCAAAAAGCAGATGTTATAAATGTAAAAGAATAGGAAATTTTTCGTGAGTTTGTAAAACATCCAACACATTTCACTCAAAACCTGTTATTAATGTCATTAATGAAGAAGCGTCCAATGAGTCAGTTGAAAGTGACATTGAGGTATACATGATTGATGAAGTTGATGATATTGGCAATGTTGAAAATTACAACCCTCCTAAATGTAACATTTCTGTTGATGATAAGATCTTACCAATGTGGGCAGACTCATGTTCTCCTTTCACTTTAATCGATAAACAGAATTGGATAAATTTGGGTTAGAAAAATCTTCAAGTTACTGATGTCAATCCTGTAGGATACGTGGTCAGAAATTACCTGTTATTGGTTATTTTTTGTCAAAAATTGAGTTTCAGGGTAGAGAAACAATGGCTTAACTATATGTTGTCGAAAAAGGGAAATCCTTACTTGGATGGAGGGAACAAAAAGCCTTAAATATTATCCTTAATCCTAATCATCCTATGCAAGTACTTTTAACTGAATCTCAAAACGAAAATGAATGGGTGTCAAAATATCCTAATCTTTTTAAAGATGAACTAGGATGTTTGAGGAAATTTAGACATCGGATCATACTTAAGGAAGGGGTTATACCGAAAGTACACAAAGTACGGAATGTACCATTGGAGTTGATAGAACCCCTCAAAAAAGAGTTAGATAGATTGTGCATGGAAGGTATCATAGAACCGTTCGAAGCATCTGAATGGCTTAGTCCAATTGTGATTGCACACAAACCTAATGGCTGTATCCGCATGTGTGTGGACTTAAGAGATCTAAACAAATGCATTTGGGTTGACCACCACCCTCTTCTCCACATTAATGATATGTTAGCCTCTGTTCATAATGGGAAATATTTTTCCACCCTAGATCTGTCAAGTGCATATCATCAAATATTGCTTCAACCAGAATCTAAGCACTTAACATCCTTCATTACTACGGAAGGAGCTTTTCAATTTGTTTGCATGCCTTTTGGTCTGGCATCTGCCTCGGCAGTTTTTCAAAGAGTTATGCAAGGAATTTTGAAGGACATTTCCAATATTCTTGTGTTTCAGGATGACATTCTAGTGTGGGGAAAAGACAAAGTGGAGCACAATAATGTGTTAAGTATTGTCTTAAATAAGTTGGAACTAGCTGGCTTAACCATTAGTTTAAAGAAATGCAAATTCTGTCAAACTGAAGTGGACTATCTTGGTCACACCCAAAACTCAAAAGGGGATCAAACCCAAGTTTAAGTTGGTGGAAGATATAGAAAACGCGCTTGTTCCACAAAATAAGGATCCATTAAGATCCTTCCTGGGACTTGCTGAATACTACTCAAGATTTATTTTTAACTTCTCTAATTGTGTATTTCCGCTTTGTGAATTAATCAAGAAAAAAGCAGCATACGAGTGGTCTGACTTTTGAAGAAGTAAAAGAAGCAGTAGCTAATGCTATTTCTTTCAAACCTTTCAATTCTAGTGATAAATGCATAATTGTAACAGATGCAAGTGGGTATGGGTTGGGTGCTGTACTTATGCAAATCCATGAGGGCAAAAAGAGAGTGATAGCCTTTGCATCACGTACGCTTAAGGGTGTTGAGAGCACATATTCTACCATAGAAAAGGAGGCATTGGCGTGTTGGTGGGGAGTGCAACATTTCCGGAATTTTGTGTGGGGCACTAATTTTGAACTACATACAGATCACAAACCTTTGGTTGACATATTCTCCACTTCAGGCGCAGCTAGAGCTACTCCACGCATTGCTAAGTGGATTTATCGCCTACAGAAATAAACTTTTTGCATTAAATATGTGCCTGGAGTAAGAAATTTGAATGCTGACTGTTTATCACGACTTCCAGTTGAAAAAGTAGATTGTGGTGGATGTGACACAGAAGTTGAAGATTGGGTAGTAGCCAAGGTAAACAATATTTGTAATGCCATTGAGGAGTCTGATTGGAAAAAAGCAATTTTAGATGATGTTGACTTAAAATAAATTGTTGATTGTCTTCCGATGAATGAGGGTTGGAAGTCGCATGATGATTTATTAATTTATAAAGAGGTCTGGTGTAAATTATCTGTAGTGGATGGCATTTTGAGAAGGAGTAATAAATTGGTAGTTCTTTTTTCCATGAGATCAAGGTTGTTGCAATTGTTGCATGAGAGACATGGTGGCATGTCCGCCATGAAGAGGAAGGCTAGAGAAGACTTCTGGTGGCCTGGCATGGACAAGCAGATTGAAAGATTTGTTAGAGATTGTGTTACATGTTCCCGCAGTGACAAAACACATGATATTCAGGAAACTCCTATCCACCATGTAATTTGGCCTAAGCAGGCATGGGAAAGATTAGCAATCGACATTCGTGGCCCTTTTGAGATTCTTGCTGTTGAGTGTAAATTTGCCATTGTACTAATGGACTATTTTTTCAAATAGCCAGAAGTGACTTTCGTGCTTGAAGTAAAAACTAACAATGTAATTGATTTTTGTGAAGAAATCTTCCGAAGAGAAGGTTGTCCTGCAGAAATATTGACTGATAATGGTCCCCAATTTACGTTCAATGAGTTTGGTGAATTTCTTAAAAAATGGGGCATAAAGCATTTTAAAACTCCAGTTTATCATCCCAGGGGAAATGGTCTAATAGAACGATTTAACCGTGTCTTGGGTAAATGTGTACAGATGGCCGTTCATAATGAACTTGATTGGAAGAGTAAAAAAAATGTTGTGGAATTACAGAACCACTCCGCATTCAGTTACGGGCGAAACTCCTTTTTGCTTACTCAAGGGCAGAGTTCCATGTTCCATTGCTGTGCCTGGGTGGATGGGTAGATGTGGTAAAAAATGTATTGATGATAGTGTCATCAGAACAAAAGTGAAAAATTATCAAAGTTCTTATGAGCGGAGACACAACGATAAGTTATTCAAAAATCCCAAGAAATTCATATTGGGCATGTTTGTAAGAGTAAAGTTGGGGACTATCCAATACAAACGATGTTCTAAGTTTTCTGATCCAAAAAAGATTGTGTCTATTCTTAATGGCGACTTCTTGAAGCTTTCAGATGGAAAGTGGTGGAATGCTAATCGTGTGGCCATATGCAATGAAACAGAAGTGCGTGAATAGATGAAAGCAGAGTCTAAAGAAGTTCCTATCAGGGGTGTAAATACACATCTCAAAACTCTGTCTAAGGTTAGAGAATCTAGCATGCGTGTCAAGGTACCACCTAAGAAATTACATGATTACATTTGTAACTAGTTCCATAAGAATGTTTTCAGTTATGAATTTGATTTTATTGCCATTTTTTTGGTGATTTTATTGTATTTTGTTTTCTAAAGAAAGGGGATATGTTGTATTCTAATGATTTGTGTTTAATTATCCTAGTAGCTGCTGCTTGGCAACGGCAAGCTTCCACTACTGGAATCCAGCTTGGTGGAATCCAGGAGACGGTGAGCGGATGTTGCTGGAGAGACAGCTGCTGGGGCTGGGGGTTTGCTCTTCACTACTTCAATAAACCACCTTCTTAATAGTATCCGAGTAATGTTTTACTAAAAAAGGACCATGATAGAAAAGAAAATTGTCGGGAAATGAATAAGTAAAAGAAAGAGGAAAGGAAAGAAAGGAAAGGAAAGGAAAGGAAAGGAAAGGAAAGGAAAGGAAAGGAAAGGAAAGGAAAGGAAAGGAAAGGAAAGAGGGAATAAAGAGTAAACAAACAGTAAATATACAGAAGACAAGACAAAAACCTCAAAGAAGACATACCAAAAACGATGGTGGTGAAGCCACATAAGGAAGAAGACACAACTAACCAGACATCTCAGGGCAAGGTCGGGGGGGGGGAAGACACCCCATCCAAAATGAAACCACTAATCACAAGGATCAAATAACATGATTCCTTACCTAAACGTAATAGAAGAAACAAGAGAACATCTAAACATGAAGAAACAGTTTTATTGCAAAAGAGAAAAATTATCCATCAAAAAACATAAAGCGTTGGAGGTTCTGGAAACATCCATGTCCTCTACTCTACAATTGTCGATGAAACGTTGCAGCAAAGCCTGATCCTCAAAGGTTGATGTGTTATTTTTGTAGGTTACCTTGAATAGACACGGATGAGAGAGGCCAAAACTAACATTAAGAGTACGCAATGCTGGTCGCATATTCAAGAATTGCTTTCTTTTTTCTGCAGTTTCTTTCCCATAGTCCTTCGAGAAAAAGAAGATAGACCCTGCCAGGTTATTCGACCTTGAGCTTGGCAGCTTGTAAGAATCTCAGCAAGTCGGTGTACTCCCAAAAATACATAATGACTCCTCTTGGTTTGGTGGAAGGGGATGACAAATGTGGAATATGTCTCAAGTGATGCGCCCTTTGGATGTTAAGAGGTGGACACTCAAGAAAACCCAGAACTTTCGGAAGGAAGGATGTGAAAAAAGTTATAGGGTCTGAACCTTCCTGGCCATCCACCAGACCAAATAAGCGTAGATTGTTATGGCGGTTGTGGTTCTCAAGATTTTTAACATGTTTTTTGAGAGAAGAAATTTCAGTTTGCATTTCAGGAATTTGGTCCACTACAACCTGAAGAGAGTCAACACGTTGGTCAACTTGCACTACTTTAGACTCCATGTGTGACCACTTGTCTTAAAAAACTTGTAGACGATCGTTGGTTTCCTCCATGAGAGGACGCAGAGCACGGATTTCATCCAAAAGTAAATCAAGGGATATGGGAGGAGGAGAAGTGGCAGGTGATGGAAGATCTTTCTTGACACGTTTGCCAGATGAGAGCAGAGAAGACCGTTGTCTTAAGCAAAGATTTCGAGGTAGGAAGTGGTATATTTGAGGGAGATGACAAAGCAACTACTGAAAATAGAACAGAAGTGCTGGAAGATTCTTCCATGTTGGTTTGAAGGACATTGAAAAGATTATAATCTTCCAAAAGAGATAACAAAGTAGTTGACTGTGTAGAATGTCGTGTGGACTTTGATCTCCCCATAAACCTATAATAGAAATAAGGAAGTTGAAGATATTTGAGGGGGGGAAACTTTGAAGACAAGAGTACACTGCGAGCAACACAAGTTACCAAACCAGAGAAGACACCTACTTGCGAAACTGCAAATATATTGAGAGTCAAAAAGAGGATATAATGAAAAGGTTTGTCAAGAAAAATAACAATAAGTAACAAGAGTTATTGTCTGTGTATAAAATGGGATTATTAATATCCTCTGAAGTATGAAAAGGACTACGAAAGATGAATTGCATGAACCAAAAATCCAGGTGGAAAAAAGCACTGAAGAAGCAGTTGCAGTATCAGGCTGGAGCAGGTAAAGAAATGCAGGAACCAAAAAACACACGAAATGCCAAAGAAATGCTCAAAATTGGCCAATACATTAAAAATGAGAAGGCAGATAAGAAAAACAAAACCATTGTGGTGAGCGCCGGATCCTCATCAGGAAACTTAAAATGTCGGACGCGAATCCCGTGAGGAAAACGCGCCGCACATAATTATGAAGAAATGGAAGTTACCGGACGGCTAACTGATTATACAGCAATGCCCATTGAAGACCAGAACTGTTCATGGAGTGAATGACATCGGCTCTGACAGCCAAGCTTGTAGTAAGGCGGACAGAGGTAGAAAAACCCTCCCGAGATGCCATGGAGCGTCAAAAGAGAGCAACCATCTTCGACTGGCGTCAAGCCACGCCCCTTCATCCAACAACTTATTTTATAAAATACTTACACTTACTTCTATGGCCTCCCATATTTATATAAATATTTGGTCTAGAATAATAAAACTTTCTAGAAAAGCCTCTACATCTTAACATATGTTCTTTTTATATTATAGACTTAATCATACACCTGCATCCATATCCTATCTTTCTAACACGAATGATGAAGCTTGTTGGTCATATGGACACCCAAACGGTGATCTGATGCATCTTCTCTTTATGTGCCCTCCTACTGCTTCTTTTTGGAGGAAAGTTTGGTCTCAGCTCACAAGAATTTCTAATTTATTGTTGTCAGATGTCCTCATCATTATTTTTTTTAGAAAGTTTATCTGACATTGTCTCACTAAGTTCACATAAGAAAGGAATATTTGACCTCATGTTCGCCTTGGCTTTTCAGCAAATTAATCTCAACTGGAAATGTTCTACTAATATTTCTTTCAAAGCTGGGTGGTATAATGTTTGTCATTATCATAGATTAGTTGTAGCCTTAACCTCTTCGTGCAGATCACATGTTGACAGAGATTTCTATTGGTCTCCATTAGAAAACTTCTTAGAATTGTTTGCTAAACAGCATATTAAACATATATGCACTAAAAAAGTTATTTTAAACCTCCATAAAGTGTAACTTTCTCTACTTTCTTTTATTATATTTTATTTTATTCACCATGCATTTTATTGATTCAAGATTTACGCACTGATTGACTCATTATCCTACTCAAACTTCAAATGTTGGTTTACTTTTTTGTTGTTCCCTTCCTTCTTATCCTTGGTTCCCCATGAAACCTTTAAAATTGTAAACAGCTTTAGTACTTTGTTAACATGTTTATACATTCTCTGTTCACAAATGTTCTATTTGCTACTTATTTTATTTCATTTTTATTCTACATAAAGCGGATCTAAAATAAAAAAATAAATCAACCACCAATATTATTTAAACATAAAAAAGTGTGATTCTGAGGTCATTGCACCCCTCAAGAAGATTTGGGCAGAAGGAAAATGAAGCTGAGATTGTGACCAAGATTATAAGTGTATGAACAAAAAAATGGGAAATGAAGCAGTGCACTTATCCTGCATGCACTGCACACTTCATATATTGTACCACTCATAGGTACATACAGTCAGCACATGCACAAATCCTACACACACTGCACAGTTGCACCCTTCAGGTACTTTAGCACTCTCTGGCACATTCACCTCCAGCACATGCATAGATCATGTACCCACTACTCAGTACCACATTGCCGCTGTGTGACACCCTCCCCAGGTACACATACTCCCAGTGAAGATACACCTTCTGTGCAGTGCAGCACTTCACACTAACCAGATGAAGGCCACGAGTGAGCTAAGCATACAGCATTGGAATTTTAAAACGTGAGAGAGCCTTTAGGCCTCACTTCAGTTACCTAGATTAAAAAGACCTTTTCACTCCTACTGATCACTACATGGCATTTTGCCACCAAGCTTATGCTGTTTAATCCCTGGTGACGGCAATAGCCTTCAACTCTAAGATGGTAGTGCTTTGGGCAACCCTCCTTGTCCAACAAGGCCGCATTCTGTGAAATAAGCCTATGTCATGGCACACACAGATGATTTGTGTTTGCCTATGACAGCAAAATCACCATTTGAGGTCCAGATATCAGTACAGTTGGGCACTCAGGCAGAGGTTTGTGGCCAATAAGATGCAGAGGACTTCTCTGTCCCAACACTACCCATTGCAGGCTATCCTGTAATGGATGTATTGTTCCATGGGCTCTCACCCATGTGTATTGCTCCACTGCTTCCCATTATCAAGAACAGGTCTCCATAGTCTTGATGATGCCTTAATTGGAAATAGCCTGCAGCTCACACCTTGCTTCTCTGAGTAGAGGTTTAGGAATAACTGGTACTCAGGCAGGTTGAAAAGAGCAGAAAAAAGCTTCAGAAGAAAAAATAGTGCAAAATTTCCTTTCAAATCGCAGGAAAATATTAGCCTAAACTGGAGCAGCGCAAGCATCACTAAACAATGTTGCACCACTCTGGTCCAATGTTCAGGCAGTCATTTTAGCCAGAGATCACTAAATGCCCCGGATGTACTTATGTCATAATGGATTGGGTGAATAAAACGTGCAAAGAGAAGATGTGCCACTTCCCCGCAAGGATAAATCTAGCCTGACTTGCATATTTTCAAATGTTAAGGATTGGGAGCTTGCAGCCTCAAAGGAGCATCAAACAATGACCAAGCAGCGCCGGAGCTGAGAGGCCCTGCACGACCCCATGCCACAGAGACTGCTGAACAGCTTTTAAGTCCTGACCATGATTAGGAGGAGAATATGGTCAGGGAAAATACCGGTAAATGTCAGAACATCTCACTCTCCCTTAGATGGGCTGGCTTTGGGAACCAGCTGGTTTCATGTACAAAGATGATGAAACTACCAATCCAGGGGTGTGCACTGAACCAGCTGGTTACCAAGACCTCTCAGAAGGAGGATATCCTTCCTAATCCACCAGATACTGAAGTTGATTTCTACAGATTTTGGAATCACAAATGCCTTTATCTATATATTACTTATGACGATGAACAATATTGGGCTTTAGGAGGGACATATTGCTTACATAAATGGGAGCAGAAGGTTGGCTTTAAAAAAGAGATATGAAGGTGGTATCTTCAAACTCGGAGTAACAGAAATAATTTATCTTTGGTCCTGAGTAGTCCAAAATATCTTGGAGAAAAAAACTTGGGGCCTCATTTATGAAAAGTAATGCATTGCTGCGAGAAAACAGCAATGCGTCACTTTTCATTGCACCCTCCTTGCGACACCAATGCTATTTACAGTATGACGCATCATGTCGCAAGGAGTTGCAGATACGTCAGTAGGCGTTTGATATTGACACATTTGCATCCTAGAAGTGGCGCAGTGAAATCCTATAGATTTCACTGCATCACTTTCACGACCCTGTCAGAATGCCCCCCCTGCATACATTATATTTGGCGCTGGTATAATGTGGCGCAGGGGTTTACAAAGTGACGCATCTACCTAGATGCATCACTTTGTAAATATGGTGCAACAAGGCTCATTTTTACGCCGCTGGTACATCACAAAAAGTGAAGCACGGGCAGTGCAAAAGTTACGGAAGGGCTCATAAATAATCCCCTTTGGATATACCATTTCTAGAGAATAAATTAGATGAGGATAGTCAAACCGTCTCCCCAACTTTACATTTTTGTGCTTGTCTTATTTGCTTGTTTTTCTATTTGACTTCCCTCTCTTGATTGTTCTATAAATTCATAAAAAAAGACCATTATTTTAGTTTTTTAGCTACATTTTATAATGCTGGATCCGGTGATTCTAATTCTGTGACTACTGAATGACTTCTAGGAAGGTATCCGTAGTTGGCAAAAACAATAGGCTAATTAGATTGTGTAACATTCATAAATCATGGATGACATTCTTCTAACATTTATTTCAACCTTTTGTTTTGCCCAACGGTTTCTGGGTGAAAACCAGAGCAAGGAGCTCAATGGATGCCTAGTGATTTACAGAGATGGGTCCAGAAAAAAAACTGAACACTTTTTCAGAAATTATTTTTCAGGGTAGAAGTTTACTCATCGGAGAAAAGTGGGCCTTCTTCATGAAATAATCTATAGTTACCATAATCACAGTGTTCTCAATGGCTTTAGGAATATCAACAAAAAAAAACTTTTGAGAAAATTCCCACATTGGGTGCGAATTTTTAGAACTTGAACATAGCCCGTCTTGGCTAAGATACAGACATTAGCTTGATCTTAAATCTATCTAGATTTAACACAGCTCTTAACATCTGTGCTTAAAGACGTCCACCAGATATTCCGGCAATGAGCTCACTTGTGTTCCATTGAACTCTATGTCCAGTAAGCCCAGTAAGCTTGGAATAATGATGAACCTGAAGAATAGGTTTATGCAGGTCCAGAGGAGGAAAAAATAACTTGTCATCTATAAAAAGAAGAACATCCTTACAGAAAAGTTTCTTTTTGCTTTACCAAGAATAAAGACAACCTTTGTTTATTTGTTTTCTTTCTTATTCCAATAATGTGTTAATCATGATAGTCACACCAAATGCTTCTCAGTGCTGAAGGATACAATCACTAGAAGGAGATTCTTATATCTCAGGGCATCCTGGACAAGCAGTCAACATCTTTAGTGCATCAATCAATCAATCACGACATTTGTATAGCGCGCTACTCACCCGGAAGGGTCTCAAGGCGCTGGGGGGGAGGGGTACGTTACTGCTCGAACAGCCAGGTCTTGAGCTGCTTCCTGAAGGAGAGATGGTCTTGGGTTAGCCGAAGGTGGATGGCGAGGGAGTTCCAAGTCTTGGCTGCCAGGTAGGAGAAGAATCTTCCTCCGGCGGTGGCTCTGCGGATGCGTGGTACGGTGGCGAGGGCGTGGCTGGTCGATCGTAGCTGGCGGGTGGGCGTGTAGAAGGTCATGCGGTCGTTGAGGTACTTGGGGCCCAGGTCGTGGAGAGCCTTGTGTGCGTGGGTGAGGAGTATGAACGTGATTCTCTTGCTGACGGGGAGCGAGTGCAGGTCTCTCCGGTGTCCGGTGATGTGGCTTTGGCGGGGGATGTCCAGGATGAGTCATGCGGAGGCGTTCTGGATGCGTTGGAGTCTTTTTTGAAGTTTGGCTGTGATTCCGGCGTAGAGGGTGTTCCCGTAGTCCAGTCGGCTGGTGACGAGTGCCTGGGTAATGGTCTTCCTGGTTTCTGTGGGGATCCATCTGAAGATCTTGCTGAGCATGCGCAGGGTGTTGAAGCATGATGAGGAGACGGCGTTGACTTGTCTGGTCATCGAAAGGGAGGAGTCCAGGAGGAAGCCCAGGTTGCGCGCGTGGTCCGTTGGTTTGGGAGTGGTGCCCAGGGCAGGGGGCCACCAGGAATCGTCCCAGGCGGAGGGGGATGATCCCAGGATGAGGACTTCCGTCTTGTCTGAGTTCAGTTTCAGGCGGCTGTTCTTCATCCACTCGGCGACGTCTTTCATCCCTTCGTGTAGGCTGGCTCTGGCGGTGGCGGGGTCGTTGGTGAGGGAGAGGATCAGTTGGGTGTCGTCGGCGTAGGAGATGATGTTGAGGTTGTGTTGGCGTGCGATGGCTGCGAGGGGGCTCATGTAGACGTTGAAGAGGGTTGGGCTGAGTGATGATCCTTGTGGTACGCCGCAGATGACTTCGGTGGCAACGGATCTGAACGGGGGGAGGCGGACTCTCTGGGTTCTTCCGGCGAGGAACGAGATGATCCACTCCATTGCCTTCTCTTGGATTCCGATGTTGCTGAGGCGCTGCACTAGGGTGCGGTGGCAGACAGTGTCGAACGCAGCAGAGAGGTCCAGGAGGATTGCCTACAATGTAGGTCACTATGAACTTGTATTGTTGAAAAAGGTATGCCCATCTGGCATGTTAACTGTTTCAACACTCTGCTTGTGGTAATATGTGGAAGTTACAAATTATTTTGATTGTTACTGGATAGACTGCACAAAGAAGAAACTGTCTCCTTTCCTTATATATGAACTTAATTGCCAAAAGTTATTTTTCTAAGACCGAGTAGTTTGTTTCAAAAGAACTCAGGGCCTGATTACGACTTTGGCGCAGTTGCACCGGCTCTCCACCAACACAGCTGTGCCAAAGCTGTGCAAAGACTGCCCGCTTTATTAAGAGTTGAACTTGTGTAAGGTGGATGGACCTTCGTCTTTCCTATGGCAGTGTCTGGAAAATAGGTAAATCAATATGAATGGCAATAAAGTTCCAGCATGGCATGGACGGTGACGTCCATGATGTACTGGAACTTTGTGGGAATACAGACGGGGGGCACATCCTGTGTCCCCCAGAATATATCCCCATGTTGGGGGCCCTATAGGACCCCTTTGTTCCACCACCGCCAGCCTTTTCATGGCAGGCTCCCACCATTAAATGCCTGTCTGTGGTGAACTCGTAATATGCTGCGTGGGACTGCGCGAGTCCCGTTCAGCAAG
Source organism: Triturus cristatus (assembly GCF_964204655.1). NCBI lineage: Eukaryota > Metazoa > Chordata > Amphibia > Caudata > Salamandridae > Triturus > Triturus cristatus. The sequence continues at coordinate 439,934,994 of NC_140590.1, forward strand.
TGACATTGTGGCGCAGCTCCACCATTGCCAGAGTTGTTCCCTGGCGCAGCAAGTACTCCTCAGTCGCAATGACTTTTGAAGTTGTAATGCTGCGAACGGACCACCACCACCGTGAGTCTGGCGGTTTTACGACCGCCAGACTCTTAATCGGCCCTTAATTTTCGAAATATGAGGCTGTAGTGTATTTTTTATGGTTATTTTTCTCTTTGAAAAGGGGTGCCCCTATTCCCGTGTTTGAAGCATCAGTTTCCACAATAAATAATCTAGTTGGGTCAGGAGGCATCAAGAGGAGAGCTTCTGTTAATATTTTCTTTAACTCAGAAAAAGTGTGGAAGCTTGCTGATTTCATGAAAAAGGCCTTCCATTCTTTAAGAAAATCCATAATTGGATTCATAATTTCAGAAAGTTGTTCAGTACATTTTTTATACGAATTTGCAAGGCTTATTAGGCTTTAGGTTTCCTAGAGAGACTTTTTTTCCTCCCAGTGTAGGATCGCCTTGACCTTATTAGTTTCCATAGTAATACTATCTGCTGACATCTCGAACCCCAGATATTCAACTAAGGTTTGATCAAATAAACATTTCCCAGGTTTGGCTTGAAGATGATTTCCTTTGAGTCTCCTCAAAACATATTTTAAATCTATTTCATGTTGAGTAGACATTTTGGAAAATATGGAGACCATGATTTGCTGAGAAATTGAAGTGGTGTTACAAAGGCCATTTTTCATTTATCCCCTTCCTAACAAAGTGCAGTCAAAAGGACAGGAACTTCAACACCTTAATAAAACTAAAATTGCTTCCAAATACTAAAGCTGAGATCTGTCATTACTCGATAAGATTGTGGCAAGAACAAATTCTGTGAAATCGCTGCCTTACCCTGTTTCATGGGTGAGTTTACTAGTTTTCCAATTGCCTCTTTGGTCTCATGGGAGAACTTCCCAACAAATGACCCTTTTGCCAACAATAAAGACATAGGACAAGTTTTCTTCTCCTCGACCTTTTCTTCTTCAGACAATGGCAACTTGGTCAACCCTAACTTCATAGGCTCTTCTTCATGTTGCCAACCTTTTCAGGGTTAGGAGAGGAGAACTGCTGAACATTCCTGGAAGAAACCTTTTGATTGGTGCCAATTGTTTTGTCGTTCCTTCTTTCCCACATTCTGCTATCACTCTGAAGAGTTATTGAAAGTAACTATTGAAGTGAAGAAGGTGGCACTAAGGGCCATATGTAGGTAGGGACACATTTACCACTTCATAAATACCGAATTTTACCGATTCGGTATTTATGAAGTGGTAAATGATATGTAGGTAATTGGTCGGTAAATATTACCGATTCGGAATAATTCGGTAATTACCGAATCAGTATTTACCGATTCGGTAATGAGGCATACCTTCCCATTGATGGGAAGGTATGCCTCATTACCGAATCGGTAAATACCGATTCGGTAATGGGGAGAACACATGCAAGGGTGGCAGGGTGTCACATTGACACCCTGTTGCACCCCTGAAACGGCCATGTGTGCACATGTGGCACACATACATGCCCGAAGGGCATGTATGTCTGCCACATTGCACACTTGTAGGCGCTATGAAATGCATTTCACCATCCATACTTTATTTACCACCAACTATTAGTTGGTGGTAAATACCGACTCCAAACATCACCCACACGCTCCCCCTACATCTCATTTCTGTATTCGGAATTTACCGAATCGGTAAAATTACCGATTCGGTAATTTTACCGATTCGGTAAATTCCGAATACAGAAATTGTCCCCCTACATACCAAAAGCCAAAATACCGGTCGGTAACGGTATAATTACCGAAAATCGGCCGTTACCGACCGGTATTTGGCTTCCTACATGAGGCCCTAAATGAGCAAACTCAGCCTTTATTTCTTCACCTAATCCTTTTCGAAAAATGGTAAAAAGAGTAGAATCTATGTAATCAGCCGCACAAGCTAGAGTATTGAACCTATTTATGTAGGTGATGAGGCAGATAAACTGCTAAATACTTCAACTGACACATAAAACGTATTATGACACATTTGAGTGAAGATGACTAACATGCACCAACTGTGCTAATTATATGGTGAAGAATCATGAGAAAAATCTTGAGAAGACTTAGTTATTGCATCTATAAAGCATGCAGAAAAGAGTAAATTAGATGAAATGTAGTCATTTGAATAACAGAATGTACTCTACTTACTAGTATTGGTGAATCTTTTCAAAACTTAGTAGAAGATGCTAAGTGATAAATTAACATGGTCTAAACACTTATGAAGTACTGATAAAACTAATGTAATCTAGAGGATATTATGTATGCGACGCTTTCACTTTCATGGAGGTTGAATCCCTTTCTTTAGACAAGCCGCGTCTAAAGCAAGGGCCATGGCCAACATTAAAAGGAAACCGCGGCATGGGGCGCTTTGTAAAAACAAAAGCATGTTTGTTAAGTTGACAAACAGGTGCTTTTTCTGGTAAAAGCGCCAATGCCATGCTTTCACTTTAATAGCGGGCGGGCACCTTTTTTAGACGTGGCTTGTCTAAAGAAAGGGGCCCGGCCTCCATCAATGTGAAAACGCTAGTAAACAAAACAAAAACATATTGTTTATGAATATTGGGTGAGAGAAGAGTTATTACAGGGCGCTCATAAGAGATTTACACAAAATATACAAATTGTACCAGTCCTGCTGTGCATTCAAGAATGGGGGGCAATCACCCAGTCCACCCAACTTTCCAAAACAAAGTTTGGTACAAATTTTTAACAGTTTCTGAAGCACACGCAATTATATAGTACATATAAACACAAGTATATATTCCACTCTTGGACTTCTTCAATCCTTTAGTCTGTAAGTGTTCTTCCAATCCATTTACACCAACGCGTTTCGTCATATATGGGTAGTATACCCTGTGACTTCCTCAGGGCTGGAATTGATACAAATAATTTAAATTCAGAAAACAGTATTCTGTAATTTCTAGTACTGTCACCAATTCCCCACAGTTTTTTAAATAATCACATAGGGAGAATGAAAGAGTTTAGTTGTGCTTATTTCACATGCAAAGATTCAATGTTATCCATATTATATTTCTATTATATCATTTTACTAGCTATTATTGTCTAAAAAAGTATAGAGTTATAACAGAATATACAGTTCTTAAAGGTAAGCATAATGCTTCAGTGTTGGTACTGGTGCAATTTCGAATTGAAAGAAAGAAATAGCCCTTCGTGCACAACCCAAGTGATGCATTCCTATTTAGACAAATAAAGAAAAAACCTTTTTTTTTTAAATTATATGTACCTGACAGTGTAGTTTTCTCACATTTATCTCTATTAAAGAATAAATAGAAATATGCAAATTGAGTAATTTATATCAAATTCTCCTTACGAATTGAAATAACAGTGGCATGAGACAACGATCATTATCATGAGCTATTAGTGTCAATCGTGTATTCAATTTTGAATCGCTTGGGCTTACCTATTGGTGTCTCCACTAATTCCGTGTCAGTGTGCTCATCTGCCATTTAAATATTCGTTCTTCTTATTATTTTTATCATTGAACCAAATTATCACCGATCTGTTTAAGGTTTGTTTGGTTTCAGCCTGCAATATAACAACTATTATTTAATTGATGCACTACATATTGCCGCTTAATGCTCATTAGCAGCAAAAGATTCGTGAATAAGGAGAGTCACGGGCAGTCTCACCTATTTATTATGCGAAAAGTTTTTCGATCAGTATCACTTTCTGATATTGTCGGCTTCCAACTTTCAAGTCCCTGTGGTTTGGGATACCTATAATCGAGAGTACAAAAACTGTATCAGAACCACTCTCAGCATTCTCTAATAGCTTATTACAACTATTAGCGTACTATCACTTTGGACACACGCTTACCTCCATGAGTGTGTCTCCTCACTGGCACTTCCGTGTACAGCTAAATCCGATCTCCGGTATTGGAGGGGTTTATATGGAAAACGGAGGAGGGACTAAAACTCGTGAATGGCCCGCCATTTTAAAGCAGTATAACGTATGTGATAACATTATAAGTGCTGTGTCTACGTATTCTTTTTCCACATGAATCCATAGATAAAGGATTCAATATTTTCATGGAGGTAAGCGTGTGTCCAAAGTGATAGTACGCTAATAGTTGTAATAAGCTATTAGAGAATGCTGAGAGTGGTTCTGATACAGTTTTTGTACTCTCGATTATAGGTATCCCAAACCACAGGGACTTGAAAGTTGGAAGCCGACAATATCGGAATGTGATACTGATCGAAAAACTTTTCGAATAATAAATAGGTGAGACAGCCCGTGACTCTCCTTATTCACGAATCTTTTGCTGCTAATGAGCATTAAGCGGCAATATGTAGCGCATCAATTAAATAATAGTTGTTATATTGCAGGCTGAAACCAAACAAACCTTAAACAGATCGGTGATAATTTGGTTCAATGATAAAAATAATAAGAAGAACGAATATTTAAATGGCAGATGAGCACACTGACACGGAATTAGTGGAGACACCAATAGGTAAGCCCAAGCGATTCAAAATTGAATACACGATTGACACTAATAGCTCATGATAATGATCGTTGTCTCATGCCACTGTTATTTCAATTCGTAAAGAGAATTTGATATAAATTACTTAATTTGCATATTTCTCTTTATTCTTTAATAGAGATAAATGTGAGAAAACTGCACTGTCAGGTACATATAATTTAAAAAAAAAGTTTTTTTCTTTATTTGTCTAAATAGGAATGCATCACTTGGGTTGTGCACGAAGGGCTATTTCTTTCTTTCAATTCGATATTGCACCAGTACCAACACTGAGAAATTATTCTTACCTTTAAGAACTGTATTCTGTTATAACTCTATACTTTTTTAGACAATAATAGCTACTAAAATGATATAATAGAAATATAATATGGATAACATTGAATCTTTGCATGTGAAATAAGCACAACTAAACTCTTTCATTCTCCCTATGTGATTATTTAAAACACAGTGGGGAATTGGTGACAGTACTACAAATTACAGAATACTGTTTTCTGAATGGAAATTATTTATATCAATTCCAGCCCTGAGGAAGTCATAGGGTATACTACCCATATATGACGAAACGCGTTGGTGTAAAGGGATTGGAAGAACACTTACAGAATAAAGGATTGAAGAAGTCCAAGAGTGGAATATATACTTGTGTTTATATGTACTATATAATTGCGTGTGCTTCAGAAACTGTTAAAAACAAAAACATATGATTGATGTTTCTGATTTGTATTTGTAACCCGGTTTGCGCTTTTGAGTTTTAATTGAAACAAGATAATTCAGGAAATTCCTACATTTTGTGTTATGAGAAAATCATGAAAATCCTAAAAAAAATGGATATTTTGCATCCTGTTTTTTCACTTTAGCGCGTACCTTTTATAAAATAGGGCGGAGAGATACCAGTTACAAGATGGGTTCACATAGAAAAAAGCCTCCTTGAGTGCCATTTCCTGCTTGACCAGTCTTCTGACGAAATCTCATAAACGTTTTTGATCTGAGAAGCACTCTTGGGTAAAAAAGTTAAACCAAATACTGGCAAATAGCCACATTTTTCTATGACAGCATAATTTCGTGTAATTTCACATAATTTTCACTGACTATTGTGAAATTTCTGAAGAAAATAATATCACTTTCTCAAACTGTATAACAACTTAGGACCTGGCATCACTCTTCATGCCCTACAGCCTACTCTACTGCAGGGACAAAGCTTGTGGTAGATCATACTGGACAAGAAGTGGCAAAAATTGCCAGGGGACAAATCCTTCTGGTTCTCTTGACTGGGGTTACCTTTTATTTGCCCTGTTACTGCTTTTTGCACAACTGTGAGTGATACAATAACGGGCAATACACTTCCCTGGATGCCTGCATTCAGCCAAGAGTAGGCCGCAGGGCTTTAAGTGGGATGATAAAATTGGGGGGTCTCTCAAAGGAGCTTGGGCGATGTAATTAAGGGTGTGGCTTGAAAACACGAACGCTAAAAAATCTGGGGTTTATTTACAAGTCCTTTACCTCCCCAGTGCGTCACTTTTTAAATGGGAAAAGAGATGTAGTGACGGCGCAAGGGAGTTGTAAATAAGCCCCTCTATGCTTAGCATAGTGTGCCGCCTGACTGGTAAGTTTGCTGCTTCTGTCATTGCATCCAGATAAATAATACAAGTAACATTCCACCTCGAACAAATCAGGACTATTGGCTTTGCCAATAATTGTTAGTTTCACAGGCTAAATAAGCAACAAGTTTGGCTTCGCTGTATATAACATAGAACATGCTTCAATTCCGAAATTATAAGACAGTGAAAGAGCTATAACAAGTGTCTTTAAAGTTACCTCAAAGGCAGTGAAGGGTGGTACTGCTGCAGAGTTAAGATTAAGGCCCACTTAAAGCCCTGATAGGCAATCTAGCGTGTCTAAGGGGGAATGTGTGTGTTAGAGAGCTTGAAGGAATGCCCCGTTGTCAGTACTGTGAAATTACCAGCATACCTTTATTGGTATGTTAGGTTAGGTGGGTTTATATAGTGCTAGTAATCACCCTTGAGGGTATCCAGGTGTTTAGGCTAAAACTGTGTTGGGTGTCAGGACTTCAATTTCTTGCGCAATTCAAGAAGTGGGGAGGAGGAAAAACCTAGAAAGCAACATTATGGAATGAGGAAAGAACTATCATGCAAAATTTGAGAGGTTCGCACACATCAGCCAACATATGGAAAAAAGTACAATTAAATTGGGTAACAGCAACACCTGTATTAAGGGTGCTTAAAAACAACAGAAGAGCAGAATGATGCGCTATGTATAATAATGTTGGCAACATCACAGAGCACCAGACTTGTGAAGAAGGAGACTATTTCACTCGTTCTCGCATTAACATGTATTAAATGGTCTCTTCTGGCAGCGATAATTGTTGAAAATATTTTAAGGATTAAGACGCATGTGTGCCATTTTCCCATCTCTTTATTTTTAATTTTGATATCAAGCCCAGTTTGTCTACTTGTGTTGGTCATGTTCCTGGCTCTGTGTTGTCTTCTGTGTTTTGATTGTGAAACGCAGCTTGGCGTGCTGCACTGCTGCTTGCCTCCACAGGAAACGTCTCTTATGACGCAGCCGTGGGCAGCCATTAGAACTCAAGGCTGGGCGTTCTTTCCCACAGACTTGCACATTCCATCCACACCCCAGAGGGCTGACCTGCCCCCTGCATCGGCGCTTCTGAAGGATCCCCGCTTGATGACAGATGTTTACAGCAACACTGGGAAACACATAAAATACATGGGGAAACAAGAGCAAACAGGATGCTTTATTTGATTTTGCAGCTTTCAGCGTAACCTCAGCAGAAACACTTAAGTAGATTCAAATCACCTCAATGTGGCATGTTCGTGATATTTATGAGGGGAGGACCAGACAGGGTCTATATTTAGATCAAAAACTGAAATAGTGGAGACGCATGCAGTACTTCTCACATGCAAGTGCCCTCCCTCTGAATATCCAAAGAGAGGCAAAGGTTGGAAGTTGTGGACAATTGAGTTTATTTTACTCAGAATATTATTTGACCCTGAAATATTTGACTGTGTGTTCAGTACACAGCAGATTTCTTGCCTTTTGTAATTTTGGTACAATATGCAGCAATTACCAGCCCTGGTACGCTCCCAGTTTAGCAGCTATTGCTGGATGATAGAGGGGGGAGATTTTTTTAAAAGTCATGCAATGCAGGGCAGCCCCCTGCGAGGCTGCGCTGCGTTGCACGCAGGGAGAGAGCAGGAGAGCTCCATGTTTTCAGAGCTATGGCTCTCTCCTCCCCTTTCCCTTGCGCTGGTACGGATTTCAGCTGCCGTGTGACATGCACACACCCAAGCGCTGCGCCGCAGCGCTTGGGTGTGTGCATGAGTGTAGCATAGGTTTTGTACAGGAAGGGTACCTTTCCAGTACAAAATACTATGGTAGGCACGATGCAAAGCTTTTCCCACTTTGCATACATGCTATACAGGCAGCACGCTTGGAAAGTCGGAAAAGCTTGGAAAGTCGGTAAAGGTAAACATTTCTCATGTTAGCACCTCCTTTGAAGGGGCGTTAACTTTTGGCGCAAAACCATGTTTAGAAATGTTTGTAAATTTGGTTTTGCGTCAAAAGACATGGGTGGTTACATGAACTGCCCATGTACCACTCATGTAATGCCCCCTCAGCACAAAGTAACGCAAAGCAGTTTTGTGCTCGAAAGAAAATAGCAAAAAGAAAATTGCACTAGTTTGCGTCACTTATGTGGCGCTAAACCAGCGCAAAAGGTTTAAAAAATCTCTCTCCAATGTTGTATTGTCACCTTCTATTGCGGGGCATCTTATCAAGATTGTAGCAAATGCAGCATTCGTTTTGGCCTTTTCATCTCGTTTAATTGTACTCAACTTCAAATTACATCCCATGTTTGTTTTTACTATAGATGCCTCCAAGTTTTTCTTGATTGTTTTATAATAAACCAGGGACAGTGAATGGTGGAATTCGAAAGCACTTGAGCACTGAACACTGCTCCTTAAAACCCCCATGACTGTTTATAGCATTTTTGCTCTAGTGACCCATTTTAATTCAAGTGCGTGTTTTTGATAGGTAAATCATTTTTAGGTTTTGGGTGCAGACAGCTGAAGGTTTGCCTGTAGTTTTGCGGCGTGACACACAAGGAGAGTACTAACGTAAAGTGCGAAATCAAGCTTTGATAAGCCTTCGCAAGTATAGCAGGACCTCCCAAGAGCATTGCCGGCAACGCTCTTGGGAAGACCGGCTATACTTGTGAACTAGAACTCCGCAATATCCTACCTACATTACACTACATACTTTGCTGTCTGTCTATTCAGAAGCATAGAGTGAGGCACCACAGTAAAGCTCGCTCTCCACATTGTCTCGTACTATCATTTCCAGCCTTGAAAAACTCCCTGTGATGAAACAGGTGTTGGCTGCCTGTCTCCATTGGGTTTCATGTATAAAATAAAGAATGTACAAGACTGTGGAGAGAATAAAGCACAGGGAATTCAACTACAACCTAGCTTTACTGCTTTATTTAATGCACTTGATCCAGTGGTGCACCAACAACAGATACTCCAATACTATATATTCACCTGGGCCCATCAATAACACATACACTCAAATTCACCTGGTTAGCCGCTGGAGGGTTGTTTGGTTATTTCGTGTATTCATCAGTACTGCAATAATTCATATTTCTTCCTAATTATTATCACTGATCAATATGATCTTTCCATTTGGTCGATGAACCAAATTAGTTGGAACCTGTTGATGGTGATGATGCACATAACCTATCTTACAAATAATTCATCTTTAATAATAAACACAGATTCAGGAAGTTTTCAAAACCTTTATCTAAAGTTTAAATGTGAGTGAACCATTCAAACACACCACGGACTCCGTCAATCATTAGGGAGGAATATTCAATCAATTCAAATGCTCTCACAAATTCAATGGATTGACGCTGATCAGAAAGGAGAGGATAGAGACTGCAGTACATAAGGAAATATACGAAAATGTATAATTACCACAGATGGTGTGAAAACCAACCCCCTGGCCAAAGGACAGGTAAAAGTTCCCAGGGAAAGATCAGGGACAAAGACTTCAGGGCAGGAGTCAGGACAGGACAGTGAACCTCTCTAGACTGTCGAACACGTTGCACCCCTCTCTGACACTCTCTTCCTCCTCGAGATTCTTCCGCGATCTTCTTGTAATCAATTGCTTTACAATAGGTAATTCTCTAATTGAATCTTCTTCAGCATCTCATTCCGACAGCATCTTCCCTCTCAGCATTCTCTCAGGATCACACACACCCAACTAACTGAACTACCTTAGTTATACCTTTTGGGATTCATGTACCACCCCCTAAAGTTGCCATATCGTAAAAATATAAATTCTAATTGGACAGGCAAGGGGCGTTTGGTCATCACACCATGATGGCATAGCACTTTTCTTTGTTCCCAAACCCATCCCCTTATTAATATGCATTTTAGTTTATTCCCACCCGAGTTTATTCACAGTTGAAACATGTTTATCAATAATGTTCATATGACTTCCCCCACTGCACTTCTGACATCCGAGTTTCCCAGGGTTTAGCGGCCGATGGCCTTGGAAGTGGTCCAATCATGGGATCATTCTTCCAGGGGAAGTAGTGGTCACACATGCGCAGAAGGCTTTATTTCAATCACTTGGGTTGTGGCAAGAAGGCCCAAAATATGAACTAATAAAAGATCAAAAGAGAAAATATTAATTCAAGAAATAAATGATTTCACTGTAGACGACCTACATCTACTCTATTCCCCTTTATTTATTGTTAGAACTGGGGGTCTCTAGTTGGCAATGGTATCAACCTTTGTCCAAATAGGGACCCTTGCTTCTAGTTAGGGGAAGGGGGATACCCTACTAAAATAACCTCCGCTCACCTTCTTGGTATCTTGGCACGAGCAGACAGGCTTATTTCATAGGCGGTGTGTAAAGCATTTGTGAACACATACAGTAATACAGTGACAACACTACAGATGGACACCACACAGGTTGTGTTATAAAAATAAGTATTTTTTATATAGACTTAACACAAGACTCAAACGACAAAAATCCACAATACTGTACTCGTGATATGCTTAAAAATAGGTTATTCATTTAAAATCAGTCTCTAGTAACAAATAACTCCAACGTGAGTTATCACAACGTCGAGACAGGAGAAATCCCAAAGTACGGTGCCTACTGCGAGGTGCGTGGTGTCGGCCCTGGAGTCAAAGAGACCCCCAAAAAACAGTACCTTTGTAAAGTAATGAAAAGCAAAGACAGCTCACGGCGTCGGGGAGGTGCGGATTCGTTGGTGCTGCACGACGTTGGTTCCTTACAGTCCCAGGGGAGGTGTAGACTCGGTTCCTTACTGCAGCGCAGGGGAGGTGAGACAACGGTTCCTTACTGCGTTGGGGAGGTGATGTCACGATGGCGCCGAAACCATGGTTCTTTACGATGTCGTGCTGTCGATGTATTCTCAGTCACCCACGTAGAGGATCGGCTCCGCGATGTCGATGTCAGCTTCGGAGTCTATGCAGCACAGAAGCCGGCGTCGGGACTGTGGCACAAGTCGGGGCAGCGCTCACGGCTTTGGGCAGGTTACGGCGTCGCTAGCTGGCATAGATGTGGCACGGCGGCCGGCGGCAGGTCTACGGTGCAAGTCGGAGCAGCGCTCACGGCTTCGGTGCAGAAGACGACGTCACAATTTTCCTTCTGCAGCAGCTAAAACCACAGTTCTAGGTGCAGGCAAGCAGAAGGGGTGAAGTCTTGTATCCCCGAGACTTCAGGCAGGAGGCAAGCTCAAGTTCAAGCTCTTGGAGATCTTCTTCAAGATGATGAAAGCACATTCAGTCCTTTTCTCCTTTCTTTGGCAATGAAGCAACCACTGCTGGCCAACCCCAACAACACGCAGCTTAGGGGCAGTCTCCTCCTTCAGTTTCCCGGTTCTTCTTCCTGAGCAAAGTCTCGTCTTGATTCCCAGAAGTGATCTAAAGTCTTGGGGTCTGGGCCCTAATATTTATACTAGCAAATCCTTTGTCTCTGAAGGCAGAGAGTGTCTGTGCCTAGTCCAAACCAGTTCTGTGCAGTCCTGGAGCACTTTGTTTACAGGACTCCTTCTTTCCTTTGTCAGGGCGGTCCAGGGTCCTCAGACGCACCACAGGAGGTGGAGCCAGCATTGTGGGAGGCAGGCACAGTCCTATTCAGACCCAGGTGCTACTGCTCCCACCACTCTACCTGCAGATGGATCTATTCAGCCCTGTGCTGACTCACCCTGTGCCCTGGAGTCCCCCAGCCCCTGTCACTCACAAACCCAGATAGACAATACACAAGCTAGCAGAGGCAGGCTGGATGGTTAGGCAAGAAAATACCCACTTTCTAAAAGTGGTATTTTCAAACACAGAATGTTAAAACAAACTTCACTGAAAGATGTATTTTATCATTCTGAGTTCAGGCATACTAAATGTGTTTCTCTACCATGTTCCCTGGGTCAGTTCGGATTATAAGATGTTATAATCACACCGCCCATTCTGGCCTATGGGAGCAGGTAGCCTTGCAATACTGAAAAACGGAAATGGGTGCAATTCACTATCAGGACATGCCAAACACATCAGGGAATGTCCTACCTCTTACTTACAATGCCCGCAGGCCCACTTTAGGGGTGACTAACATGCAGAAAAGGGAAGGTTTGGGGACTGGTAAGTGGGTGCACTTACCAAGTCGACATGGCAGTACCAGACTGCACACAGGTTCTGCAATGACAGACCTGAGACACACTTTCCGCGCTGCTCCGGTGAGTGGCACAACCAGTGCTGCAAGCCCACCAGCAGCATTTGATTTACATGCCCTGAGCACACACGCGGTGCACTGTACTAGGGTCTGACAGTAAATCAAATAAGCCAATCATGGAGGCACTAATCCATACATCAATTTATCATAGGGAGTACTTGCACTTTGGCACTGATTAGCAGTGACAAAGTGCCCAAAGCATCTAAACCAGCAGAAACATCTCAACAACAGAGGAGGCATAGCGGAAAAATGGAAGGGAGCCCCACGCCAATGGTGCCAGGTCTAACATTTATTTAATACTTTCCATGCATTAGCTCTAAATAGCAAAGCAGGTGTCATGCATGTGGGTCTTGAAGACGCCATGTCAGTGCATTCTGCTCATGCGCAAGAAATTCCCTCCAAAGCTTGTTAAACGTCTCATTAAATAGATGCAATTGACACATGCGCAGTAAAGTTTTCCCTGTTAGAGCTGCGTTTTAGTCCGCTGTCCGTATTATTGGCTAGAAAAACACATAGGCAAGCTTCTCTGTCTTATTTATGTAACTGTAATGTGCAAGGATTAATCATGAAACAAAATTAATAATCCATGTTCATAAATTAAACGAGTGAATTGAATTCAAGCAAGTCTCACATAAACGAGTCCTTGCTCCATCAATCCCCTCTCTGATGGCATCTTATGGCATCACAAACTACCCACCATAGAACAGATACCAACTTTTAGTATTCTCTAAATTCCAATTCCGGTTCCATATTCCCTTCTTTCTCATTATTCTCAAAATTTGTCATGTCTTTATAAAGCTTGCCTTTTATTTCCTCCATCTCTATTTCATCATTTTCCCTCTTTCTTTTCCTTCCTTTTTCATTTATTTTATATTTTCTTCTTCTTCTACAACACTTACATTAAATTATTATGGTTAATTCTATTATTGTTACACCTACTAGGGGCAAAATTATTTGACCAAAAAGACTTTTCCCTATATTAGTAAACCAAGTCCCTAAAGAAGTTACACTTTTTGTTATTCCCTCCCACACACTGTCAACCTCCAGTGGTTCCAAATTTAATGAAATTTCGTAATATACTTTATGCACCCTTTAATTTCTTTACTTTTGTCAGAAATGTAATTGCAACAATGTTGAACTTTCAACATTCCACAGACTCCACCCTCTTTTGCTAATAGGATGTCAAGTGCAAGACGATTTTGTAGAACCATTGATCTCATCGCAACCATTGATCAGCAAGAAACCTCCAGCAGTATCAGTCAATAGTCGATCAACTACTGTTGATAACTGATAAATTTAGTATGACTCCCACTGAAGGTATTATTGCACTAAATATATCACCTACAATTTCTGAAAAACTAGCTCTCTTTGTTCATGTTAGTCCATTAGAGTTTTCATTGCTTCCAGTGATTCTTTTTATATGGTAGATTTTCGGATATACTATCCCCAGATAGCAGCTTCCATACCACTGTGCAGGTAGCTTAAAATAAGCATTATTACTACACACATAATAAATCCCAGGAAATACAGAATCAGTTCGCCATTTAAGTCCCCAACCTCCCAAGATTAGGAAGTTATGTTCACATTCACTGGAACCAATAAATATGTTATTATAATCTGTCTTTAATGTATGAATGCAGATCTTCCCTTTCTTTACAAAGTCCAGGGACATCGCAGCATGAGCCTTGCCAGCGGTATAAATTCCCTCCCTTTCAACCCATATTGGAACCTGAGTTTCTGTTCAAAAGCTTTCTTTTGGAAGTCCTGCCTTCTTTCCTCAACTAAATTCAGGAATACCTTTACTTCTTCACGTAATGTACATGTGAAATTATTTTTATGTGCTTTAACTAAATCAATTGACTTCATCGTGAGGAAAAATTCTCCCATAAACTGTGCACTTTGAGCACTAAGTACGGGATTCATGTTCCTTCGAATAGGAATTTCTGAAAATACTACATCTAAGTTTGAATAATAATACTGTAACTTCCCAGTTGCATAAAACAGACTTACTAATACACTACATGATATACCATATGTCAAAGGTATGTGTCAAAGGTATGTGATGGTATGTGACTCCCTCTGATACTGACGCTGGTAATTTCATACAGACATAACAATCACTATCTTCCATTGTGTCAACATATTCTATTAATAACTTTGTGAGGACATTTAATGATGTGTCATTATCTGTCATTGTGTGATGGAAATCTGTCTCATCTGCTGCTTGTAATTCTACTTTATCTCTTATATATGTAGCTGTATTCTCATTAGTACCTGTGTCATTCTTCTTGTTTGTTGTCATAAGTAACGGAACTGCTACTGTTAAAACTAACCATATTATTATCACTATTATAATACTACATATGAATGCTTTACAACATCTTTGTACACAATTCCGTTTCGGTTGCTCAGTAACTCTGTTTCTTGCCATTTTAATCTGAGAGGATAATTTCTCCTCTTACTTTAGCACCCAGAATTTTCAGAATTTAATTTAATGAAGTCTCACTCTTTTTCTTTTACTGGTGTAGAATTCAGACTTTCAGATTCCTCTCTTATGTCCAGATTCTCAAACTCTTCCAATATAATGTAGGTCCATTCAGGGCCTTGATACTTATTGTTTAGAGTTGAGTTCTTAATCTCGGACTTCTTCGTAAATTTCTCTCTTTCTTTTGTCTTTTCCGGGTTTGACTTGAGATCTCATTCACTTGTTCTGGCTTTTCAATTATCCTTTTCAGAACATATCTCAGTCTCTTCACTCCTCCTGGCCAGTTGTCACCTTTTCTGGCTCTTTTAATTTGTACATCACTTTCACATTCTTGGTCTTTATTCAGTGTTCTTTTATTATTACAGAGGTTTGGCACAATTTGTTCTGTTTCAGTTGATTCACTTTCTATCTCTTCCTGTTCAGGTCTTTTGTTTATTATCTCATCCGCCTGAACATGCTCTTCTTCTAGCTAGTCCTGTTTGGGACTGTATTTAGCTTGTCCTCATTCTTCTACCCAAACTTGTTCATCTTTTCCTAACTGGTCCGGATCAGGTCTTATTGCAAATTTCTTTGCTCCTAACCAACCTTGCAGAGAATCCCTACTCTGACTTGGACACCACCACTCCCAACCCATGTGATCTCATTATAAATAATGAAACAAGTTATTCTAGTATTACTAATAATAATTACCAATGAAGACGTGCATGACTCAAAGGGAGCAAATCATTCAGAATTTTTGAGTTGGAATTATTTACATGTTTGAAATCCATAATGTGTGCCTACAGGAGAGTGAGAGATCCTATCTGTGCCACTTAAAGGCTGCCTGAATCTTTGGGATTTCCTATTTAGGAAATAAAATTGTGCAAAGCATGCTCTAAGCTCAAGTGGCACAAATGTTTCTGTATACCATACAATCAAGCCCATTCATCAGTTGTACGTGGGCCATGGTTTTTCTCCCATAAAACGGATGACATATCTCTGATTGTAGCATACCTATGTATTTCATGTGCCTATTTATGAGTGAAGGCTTCCGTGACACCTTGTCACAAGGAGAGTAATAAAACGAGTCGGATTGATATACAATCTTGACATTTCTTTGAATTCGGTAACCATAGTTTTGATCCATGCTGAAGTGTATTAAGGGATATTTTGTTTCAAATTTGTTATCAGTTTGCCTCAGCTTTGAGAAACCTCTCAACTATCATTTTAGATTTTCACTATGGATATGAAAGATACGGGGAAGAGGAAATCATGCAAGAAACGAGGAGCAGAGAAAGTACTTGAAAAAACAGAAAAGCTAGCCATTACTAAAAAGTGACTGATATATTTAGTCCTAAAAAAGATTTGGTTTCTCTCAAAAGTGGAAGCACGTCCACCAGCTTCAGTACTGAAGCTGCTGAAAAAACTGCTGAAGGCCAAAGGACTGAGATAAGTACTGAAAACTGAAACTGAAAAATGTTTTATTGTTTTGTTAGTTAAAACCAAAACAATGTTCCAGTATACCAGATACATTCTACCATCAAAAGCACACAGACATATAAACAAGTTAAAACTTATCGTTACATTCATTTCTTTAAACTTTCAATTTGAAAGTCCAAAAATTTATATAAATGTTTGATACCCCAATTTTTTTATACAATATATTAAAATAATTAATGTTTCTCTTTAAAGTACAGTTGTTTTTTAAAAAGACTAGCGACGACCACTAGACAACTCTGTGACCAGTACTTTTTTATAACAGATAAAAAACTTTGTTAAGTGGCAAATAACTAAGTTGTGGGTCATTCGAGTCAAGGCATTTTATTTTTGGCAGTTCTGCAGGAGCGGATACCTCTCATTAAAGTGTGTCTTCAACTCTGTGTTGGCGACCCACAGAGAGTGCATGCTTTTGAGCCCTGGTACTTCCAGGGAGGTAGGTCTTCATTGGAGGGCAAGTTCCCCATAGGTAGATCTAAAAACTTGGGGGTTGATTAGGATGGCGGGCGGATCGCCACCACCGGCCCAGCGGTGGTGATCCACCCTTCATTGCAACCTGATTTACCTCCCGCCATATTATAATGGGGGGGTATTGTGGCAGACGCAAAGTGCATCTGCCGCTTTTCCGCCGGTCGGCAAGCATTCCGATTGCCAGCCGGGCAGACTTGCACCACAATATTGTGGTAGTGCCTAGCAGGCACCGCCATCCGTCTTAGGATGTGTGGCATTCAAGGCCTTTCCTGCCATGGAAAGGCTGGTGGGGATTTACTTTTGGGGCCCATTGCGGGCCCCCGAGGTCCTGGGGGGCTGCACTTGGGGGGTATCTATGGTACCACCCTACATTGCCATGCACAAGGTGACAGGCAACGGGCGGTGCCTGCCACGTTGTGCATGGCAATGCACAACATGGCATTTCACCTTTGCGGAGGGTGCTGCAGCAATTAGCACCCTCCGGAATGTTGAATGTTGAAATGCCTGATGCGGCCGCCGTGGTGGCGGTCACATCATGATTAGGGTGGCGGGACTGCCACGTGGCTGGTGGACGATCCCGTTACCACTAGGGTGGCGAGCAGACTTAAGTCTGTCCGCCATCCTAATCACCCCCTTGGTTTTTAAGTAGGGGACAGAGGGAAGACCCAGGTATGTTGCTGGCTCTGATTTTGTATAAGAATGCAATACCATCAATGGGTGGGATCGGCAACTTAACCATGCTTTATCTTCTTGTAGAGAGTGCTTTTTTACCACCTTCTTCATGATAAGCTGAAATTAGGCCAGAGGTAGTTTCCGTTGCCAGAGGTCAACCGTCCTGGTGATTTGTAGTGAGGCTTGTAAATACTTTGCATAGACAGACTGAGGGTTACCTTGTAGGGCGTCCCAAAGTGCGTTATTGATCTCAAGCCCTCGATTAAGCCAGATTTTATACCAAGTTTTAATCGCTTCATACCTTCTGTATAGTTGTTGTTGTTGCAGCCCAAACTCTAATACAAGCTGGGCCGGTGTGGAGTCACATGGCAAGGAAAATACCCTTTTGTGTACTCGTGTTTGAAGGCTGTCCAGAATCGTAGCATTGTTACCATGCTGAATGGTGCTTCAGTACGCGATGGTTGGTAGCAGTTTGGCTTTGATGACTGCTAGTAATGGGGTGAACAGTGGACCTTTTAGAATTTTGGCTAAACTACAGAACGCCAATATTAGGGTGTTTCCCTTTTTTGTGTGGCCTCATTCTGCTTTAGAAAGGAAAGTCTTTGATCCAAATATATCCCAAGATACTTATAACTGCTCACCACTTCCAACCTCGCGTTATTGATTGTGAACGTTGGTTGTTTATGAAGACTGTGAATTATGATCATGACTTTTGTTTTTGTGGTGTTTATTTCCATCAAGTTTGTTTTGGAAAAGTCAGCTAGCTCATTCATTGCACTTTGCAAGCCGATTTGCGTGTGGCTTAGAAGCACAATGTCATCCGCATTGGACAGATGTGTTAATGGCAGTGTACCCAGACATGGAGGATGTGAGTTAACCAACCTTGGTGTCAGGTCAGCCATAAATAGATTGAACAAGTGTGGGGCCAGGACACAAACTTGCTTTAATCCCTCGAGGGTGTAGATCTTCCTGGAGAGCTTCTTGCCATCAGCGATTTTTACCTGCATCCAGGTGTCGGTATATAGATCCATTATTGGTTTCAGTATTGATTCTGGTAGACCCTGTTGTTTCAGTTTGCCCTACAAAACGCGTCTACTGACACAGTCAAATGTCACCTTAAAATCCACAAAGCATAGATTCAGCTTTTGTCGCTGCCGCAAGCTTTTATCAGCAATTATCCCTAATGCTTGTGCATTTGCGATCGTACCTGTGCCCCGGCAGAAGCCCGTCTGGTTAATTGGAATTATTTTTTTTTTCACGTCGGACCAGCTTGTCAAGTCTGCTAAAATCAGAGAGGCATAGTATTTAGCCTCAGTGTCTATTAACGCAATCAGACGATAATTGGCGGGGTCAGAGCGCTCTCCTCCTTTAAATACTGGATTAAATATTGATCCTCTCCAGCTTTCCATGAGGCAGCTAGTTGTGTCTACCAGACAAAACAGACATCTTTGTTGCCCAGAAATTGGGATCTCGCTTATAAATTGCTTGGGCTACTTTATTCGGGCCCGGGGCCCCATCAAGCCTACTTTTTGCTATCACCTTGGAGAGTTCTTCTTTGGAATAGTGTAGGTATGCTGTGGTGTTACCCCATCACAATTTGTCCTATTTCCTGTTGTATCGGTGGTTTTGGGGAACGTGTCCGCTCTATTACTTTGCTTATTCGGGGTCACTGCAACTGTTTGATCTACCTTAAAAATGGTTTCAAAGGAGTTTGTCCCGCCCTCGTTTGATACTGAGAATGTGGTGATTAGGTGTTGTACCCAAGCAGACTCTGTGACACAGGTCACGTTTATGACTTTCGTCGATCTGGACAGAGAATTCACTTGATCCCAGAAAGCTCAGTTGTTCGATTGCTTTGCGTTTTACAATAGTTTTATCCAAAAGATTTTAAAGATTGTTTTCTTTTGTCCTCCCAACTTTGTTTTTTATATTTCTTCTTCAAATGGCTTCAAATGGCGAACTTGCTCCCATGTTATAGTGGATGCACTTTGTTGCCGTGTCAACCTAGTAGCTCTTCTTAGTTGCTTTCCTACAGTTCGGGCAGTTTGGCTTGGATGTCTGCTGTGATTTATCCTCTTTTCACTTTGCAATTTTGTTGATGCCCCTGGCTGTAAGAGACTTGCTAGGAAGGTAATCCAGGTATCAATCGTCAAACCTTTTTCTGAATCGAGGGTCACCATCAGGTCTTTCGCCCTCGAGGCTATGTGCGATAGTCTGTTATTTGTCCATTGCAGTCGCTTCTGGTTTATTGTTGATGTGGATCCCTCCACGGTCGGGGCCTCTGTATGTCTCAGAAATGTTGTTGATAATTCGAAATGCTGACCCGAGTGGTCACTCTCGGTGGTGTATATGATCAAGAACCTTGCTGGTTGCCCTAATAGCGGAAGAGTTACTATTGTGTAATCTAAGACTGCACTCGAGTGGGGGCCATGGAATGTGCAGGTCAGGGGTCTAACATTTTTCATTCTGCCGTTTAGTACACACATCCCTAGATGTTCGAGGTCTGTCACCAGTTGTTGTCCTACATTGTCAGCTCGTTTTGGGAAGGAGGAGGATTGTGTTTGTACTGCCCAGATCGCATTTGCTTCAGTGATGTTATCATCTTCTTCTGGTGTGTATAATAGATTTGAGTTGAAGTCTCCAGGAAGGATTATTTCCCAGGTCGGTTGTTGAAACTGAAGTTCTGCAATGGTGGCAATGAGTTTTTTAAATAATTATTTTTTTATCTTTGGTTTCGGGTGTGCATAGATATTTAAAAAAATTAAGGTGCTAACCACTAACTGAGAGCCCAATTCCATTTTTATTATTTGCATGTCGGATGTGGTTGTTGACAACTGGACAGAGCACATGTTTAGAGCTGTGGAAATATAAATAAGTAGTGGTGCTACTGTAAAGGAGGTGGTTCCTGAGACCATACAAGGTTACATTGAATTAGAAAGTGAAGAAGATCTCAAAGAGAAGTGTCAAGAAGACCCCGTAGTTGAGAAATCAGCATGTGATGTGAGTTGTTCCAGCTAAAAGTGTTGCGTGAAAACCAATGCCAACACCTGAAAATTCTAATGTCTTTTTTAAGTTTCACCAATGTCAACCAGATGGTCTATGTTGAAATTCTACAAAATTATATCAGCACAAAAAGAATTAGAAGTCAACGCAGTGGTTGACTTAGCCACACAAAACTGGCACTTTCTGTGTTGTATACCAAAAAGATGGATAGAAATGCTTTCATTGCTGGCTGTTCTGATGAAAGGCATATGTATCAAAGAATCGATGAGCACTAAGACAGCATTCTTTCTCACACTATTTCAGAATCTTTCATGATGCGATCAAGAAACATAGATAGATGTAGTCATCTTTGTAAAAAGCACACAACTGCAAAACAAGAGAAAGCTAAGCGAAAATGTGCCATTTTAGAAAGAGTAGTAAAAACAATAAAACTGACTGAGGAAAGAGATCTGAGCCATCGAGAAACTACAGAAGCTACCTACATCTCTGAAGATGCAACATTGAATCATGGCAATTTTTGGGAACTTCTACAGTATCTTAAAAATGTGATCAATTAATCAAAAGCCACCTTGAGTATGTCATACAAAAAGAATAAAAAACACCATGAGGTTGCAAAGATTGGTAAAGGTTGTGGCAATCTGGTTACCCTGATTTCTGAAACAACTGTGAACTCTCTCATAGATATTATTTCCTCCTTACTGAAAGAGGGTTTCACTAAAGAAATCAGTAAAGCTGAAATTTTCTCAATACAACACAGAATGTAAACGTTGTAGATCAGTGCTCTATTATGATCAGATATGTGACTGATGTTGTCCACAAACGTCCCATGTCTGTGGTGAATTGTACAATCGCAACTGGACAGGCATTGAGTGAGCTGGTTTGCAGTGCACTTGAATCCATGAATCCATGAACAATACATTTTGCAAATTGTGTTGGTAACTCAACAGATGGAACCTCCACTATGCAGGGACAGTACAATGATTTCACAGCATGACTGAGTAAAATGGCACCTGATCAGATTCATTTACGGTGTTCCACACATGTACTTAACCTTGTGATAACTGATGTCACTAAAATCTCTGTATCTGCAGTATCACTGTTTGGGCTGTTAAATTCTTGTGCTATACTTCTCAGGGATTCATACCTCTGAATGAACGTGTGGCGAGACAAAAGTATTGAAGCACAGTTTCGATCCATCTCTACAATTGGAGAAACAATATGATGGGCCAAAGATCTAGCAGTCAGACAAATGTTTAGTTTATACAATGATTCAAGCAAATCGGTGTACATTGAGGATCTTTAAACTATGCAAGAGATATCCACATTAAATAACTTCAATAATGAGATTAGATATACAGCCATTTCATTTCTAACACCATTTTAAAGGCACAGATGTATTTGTTTACTTTTCAAAATACCACTCCTTTATCTCTGTTCTTGAAACACAAGGAATTAATGTTCTGAAGGCATATCAAATGGTTACTAAAACCATAGAATCCCTACCGAAACAGGGTCGGGATTTAAGCTGCATAATGGATGCTACAAGCAAATTCATTAATTAGGCAAAAGACAAATTGGGTCAGTGTTAAAGCAAAGTTTTGATTCAACCTGACTTCCCAGAGGCTCAAGTACACAGGAAGAAGAGGATGCCTGGTGAACCTGTGACTGATTAACCCATCAGGTCAGCTACTGATGATTACAAGATAGAAATGTACAATGCTGCAATAAATAAAGTAGTTACCAGTCTGCAAAGTCAATTCACAATTCATGGTCAGTTGTTTGCAGATTTGGAATGCCTGGATTCCAGAAATGTTCAAGACATCCTCCAGAATCTGCCTTTCAATGACTGAGTGGCTTGCTAACTAGATTTGATCCAGAAGCACCTATTGAAAAACTGCAGCATGAGTTACTTTATTTTGTATCTAAGTGGAGCAGGCTAAAACTGAGTACTGAGGAAGAGTACAATATCATCCAAGAAGTTCAAGATGAGGCAGAATTAGATACCCATTATTTAAACTTTGAGAATGAGATGGTACAATACGCTAATGTTGGGTAAAAAAGTATAAGTGTAAGACTTGCAAGGGCTGTATAGCTTGCTACTATAGTTTATTATCGTGTTATAATGTACAGTGAAATCTACACTTCTCTCTTCAATGCCTACAAGTTTACATTGACTATTTCCTCCTCTCAGGTGGCTTGTGAAAGATCTTTTTCTAAGCTCAAGTACATCTTGAACAGGCTGCGTAATTCTCTCTCTCAGCCACGTTCGGAAACCTTTATGCTCATGTCCGTTGAAAAAGAGGCCTTGATGCGAGTAAGCAATGAGACAATCTTTGATCTTTTTGCCTCTAAAAGCATATCGATGCAAGGGATGTTAACTCATTGAAATGTGAGCGCAAGTTGCCACTTTTTTGAAGATGTGAACTGCTAGAAAAATATTTTATTTGAAGGTCCATTAAGACTCAGGACATGAAAAGCATTTAACTTTTGCACATAACAGTGAACATTTTGGGACAGATTTAAAACTATCAAATGGCACAGTGCAATAAACAGAGTTGATCTCCTTGCGTCGGCTCTCTTTGAGCCTGCTTTGCACCATGCACACACCTTTGCACTATAGTGAAAGGTTGTGAGCATTATATCAAGCATATGCTTTGCACTGGAAAGATATCCAGCCACTACAAAATCCTATACTTAGGCTATCTTAAAAATGTTTACCACGTTGGATTTGTGCTGTACAGTAGAGCACACATGCATTGTTAGAAAACCTGAAGGAGGCATCAGATTTTGGCTGAAATCTAGGTCTACCTTTGTAAGTAGGTAGGGCTTTGCAACAAAATCCATGTGTGGTTCCCTGGGAACTCTCAGATGCCACCCATGGAATCCCTCTTGACACAAAGTAATGCAAAGTAGAGCAAGTGCAAAAAATATAGCACTTGTTTGAGATTAAGTACATTTAAATGATCTTTATTACAGTATTTCATGATAAGGAAATTGCTGCAGGACATGTTAACTGTTTGAAATGAGAACATGCCCACAATTGTAATGCTGTGCACTGTTGCACTTTAAGTAAGATGTTTTGTTTTAGCACTGTTTAAAAAACACATTGTCTTCTGCATTTTTTCCTCTAAACCTTGGCACACTTATTTGAGATTAATTGTGTTTTGAATCTCTAGTTTATAGTATTTTACATTAAGAATAAATCTATTATATTTAAATTCAAGATTCAAGTTTGACATCTCCTTTTTTGGTGTTCTTTGTAGGAATGTCTGTGAGTTAGGACTGAGTATCCTGGTGCACCATAGGGTCATCAGTTACTATGCTTTAAAGGTTAACACAAATAATTATGTAAAGAAAAGTGTGTTGTAAATGCACTGCTTTGGACTTTCATTCTCCAAAATTTTCTTGGGGGGAGAACCCCTTCCACCCCCTCACCCCCGCAGAATAAGTGATCACGCTTGCTTTCTGCACTTGCTCACTATGCACAGTACAGGATCTGGTCTGATTTATACTCTAAGGGCCTGATTCACAGAACTAACTTAAGACAAAATCCTAAACTTACTACCATTTTGGTATTCACAGAAGGAACTTACTAATTTTGATATTCACAGAAGGCACTTACTCATTTCGGTATTCACAGAAGTTAGGAGTCCTAACTTTAGGACTCCTAAATGCCTTCTGTGAATACCGATTGTCTTAAAGTTAGGATCTTTCTCAGTTTAGGAGTAGTAAAGTTAGGACTCCTAACTTTACTACTCCTAAACTGAGAAAAATCCTAACTTAAAGACTTTCGGTATTCACAGAAGGCATTTAGGAGTCCTAACTTTACTACTCCTAAACTGAAAAAAATCCTAACTTGAAGACTTTCGGAATTCACAAAAGGCATTTAGGAGTCCTAAAGTTAGGACTCCTAACTTCTGTGGATACCAAAATGAATAAGTGCCTTCTGTGAATACCAAAATGGTAGTAAGGTTAGTATTTTGTCTTAAGTTAGTTCTGTGAATCGGGCCCTGTGTTTCCTGATTCACTGCTCTCATGTCTATTTTTAGTGTTCTCTGTAAGAATGTCTATGGATACATATGACTGGGTATCCTGGTGCTCTTTAAGGTCATCATTTACTATTTATTATGCTTTGACAGTTTATACAATTAAATATGTAATAAAAAATGTGTTGTAAAATGCACCGTTTTGGTCTTTTTTTCTTCAAACTTTTCATGGGAAGATAACTACCCAAATCCCCCTTAGCAGGGGTCAGTCTTGTTTGCTGCACTTGCTCGCTATGCACCGCATGGGGCTGGTCTGACAGAATTTGCCAAAGAAATCTCCTAATACAACAAGGCAAACTGAGCCAACTGAGGTCAGTGTAGGTGTACAATATGGAAATGTAGTCACCATATGATCAGAACCATTTCACCCATAACAGTAAGTCATATTCCTGATGATGTGTCAATAGGAAATTGGCCGCATGGTCTAGATATGGACACTTTCGGTGTTGGTATGGCATCATTTAAGTGCAGTAAAATGTGGTCACAAACAGACATGAGAGTATGCAAGTTCAGCTAGTGTAATTCTGCATTCCAGGACTCCTCTGGAGTTACACAAGGCAGCATACATTGCTGAATTTACCTACTGGGCATCAGGTAGCGAATCCATAGTTGGAGGGTGGGCGGCTCCGTCCTGTAAGAGATGAATATAGTTCTCTTCGCTAATTTACCCTCAGGGAAATACACTGAAATCTAGCATAAAGCTTCTGTTGTACCTAAATCATGATGATCTTTACATAAACAATTTTGTGTGCACTCATTCTCACAGGGCTGCATTCGTCAGCTCACAATTTAAATAAGAAAATAGCATCTCAGGAGTGTATGCATGCATGCAGGAGTACTCATCTGTAGAAGACCTTTGTTAGGTATAATGTAGGGTCATTTGCACCATGAAGCAAGGGGGCCTGATTTGGCGCTAGACAGTCTAACTTACCCCACCATAAGATGAGCAGTGTAATGCGCCATTTGCTGCTAACACTGTGCATTCCTGTAAGTGAACTTTTACAACGTTGCAACATGGCTTCATACCTTACAATGTATAAATGCCTCCCATAAGTGGCACATAGGAGCTATACGGGGCATGAGCCTGGTATTTCAATGCCAATCTATGTGCAGATAAGTGCACTGGTCTAGCTGGCCACACCATACCAATGACACTGTAGCCATGCGTTGAGGCCTACGGAGCACTCAATAGGTTATCGACAATGACATTTGCACAGTGTGAGCCAATATATACACTTTTCATAGAGATATAAAGCTTGCAAAGCCATTTGACCGGAAGCCTGCCATGTGTACATTTACACTCACAATGCACATTAGTCAGGCAGTCTGGTAATGATTTGTACAACACCATCGATCAATAGGGCAGCATTCCTACATTCCTACAGCCTCCAGGGCATCAGTGTAATTGTTACACTGTCACTTCATTTCACATAGGTATGACATGGACTACTCCGAGGGATGCTCAGGCACCCCTTCTGCTGGATTACATCAGCTATACCTCAGGTTAAGTTATCTAAATAATGATTTATCAATACTTATGCAAATGTACTAACACTCTACAGAAACACATGTTGAGATGTCATGGGTTCTCTGTCATGGGTCAAATTCATGATGTGAATAACCTTTGCCATGTCACTACCACATTCCTAGTATCAATCAGAGGAAAAATGGTTTCATGGTGATGGTTACCCTGCTGACACTGTCCTACATTATTTAACAGTTTGACTTTTGATTTGACACTCAGCTACAGGGACAGGTATGTATCACCAAAGTAGTAAATATGCAAGTCTATTTAAAATATGATAGTTGTGAAGCCACTCAAGGCTACCGTGCGCAGCCCTGAGTGGCTTCATAAATCTTGAGTAAAGCAATGCATCATGAACTGCTGCATTACCTTACTCTGCACTAGGGAGGCATTCCATGGCCATTGCATGGGTGTTCCCATGCAAATTCCATGGTTTTAGATGTATCTACAGGCTTACTAGACCTGGTAAACCTGGGAATGTGCCAGAAAGATTCACCTTCTCACGAGTAGAGTAACAAGGAGTGATTTCTTAAATCATCCTTGTGACTTTTGCTTTCAATGTGCACTACATTCTGCAGCACACATAGATAGATAGAGGAATATGCCTCTGAGGATTTGTGGTTTGCTGGAACGAGCCCCCTTAGGCACAAAAATAATACTGCATGCAAAACAAGCCCCCTTGGTACCTACGTTGGCGTTAGGCAGCCAAAATGGCACCTGTGCAGCGGAGAAGGCAGAAATGTGCCGTATTATTTTAAATACAGCACATTCCTGCCCTTTCCCTGTCACACAATGCAAGGCATCAAGGTGACTTATTGCACTACGTGACAAAACTTGTAAATTTACCCCACTGTTTGTTGCACACTACCTTTTAACTGTATTAGGGTGTGCCACGTAAAACACACACTATCAGCACACACACATTACCCATAAGCAGACTGTTCATATTTCAAACAGAGGGCCCGATTCACAAAGGAAATCTGAGATAAAAGTCTAACTTTATGACTTTTGATATCCACAGAGGTCATTTACGAGTCGTATCTTTACGTCCACAGTCGGGCCGGATTCTCTGCATAATGCCAGAATCTTCGCACCCAGGTCGGAATCTCTGGTTCGGACTGGAATCTCCGCACCAGGGATGGAATCTCTGGCTCAGGCCACATGAAGTGTAATCACTGGGCCGGAACACAATTTTTGCAAAAATGACATTTAGGAGTGTGTGATAAATGGTAGAGGAGGTCATGAAAATCAGTTTGGGATGGGAAAAGGGTGTCGACAAATACTTCATCACATCCCAGAAAAGTTTGCTCCTTTGCATCATGGTTCATGCAGTCCATAATTTGCACTTCCCTCAGTGTTGACGAACACTACAGTCAACACTGAGGGAAGCGCACAACACTGCACATACAAACATATCACACTTACCTAATATGATAACATTTCTACTCATATTGAGTTCACTTGTAAAACACATGATTATTGTGTTGATTTGGTAACCAGTGCAGAACAAAATGTTCTGCCCACTCACACAGTGTGAGTTGACAAAATACTTTGTACAGTTAATTTTTCTCTACTTCCATTGCAGGATTAGTGAGGGAATGACACAATGGAACATCATTATTTTAATGTGGGAGACAGTTATTCCTACTATGAGCATATGACACAAGATCCATACCCAAACACAGAGATGGCAATTATGTCATACATTATAACTTCTTAGTCGGTATTAAGTATATTTGTTCTTTCGTTACTGATGAGTAGGCCATTCCCATATGTGCCAATCTGAAACTGCACTTTGGTGATCCTGTAGTGGCAGATGAAGGCATCATGTGTGCTTCCAGGATATTTAGCCAGAACATTTATGAACATTCCACTATAGCCTCAAATTGGTGGAGTATCTGTGTTTGCAGTTTCAGGACGGTTGGGATGTTGCAGCAGGGGACACCAATTGCACATGTGTGCAATGAAGTGCACCAAGAATATGTGAAAATCCACCAATGGAGTAGAATCCTTGCTTGGTGTCAAGTTGTTGTTGTGTAGTTTTGTGAAAGAGAAGGTACTGGTGTGTGAGTTTGATTATGGCATTCAAAACAGAGGGGAGTAACACAGAAAATGCTCCTGGTAAAATTCCTGCCAATCTGCTTGGTGTGATTTGGAAGGTACCTGATGCCAGCATGTTAAGCACAGCCAAATATTTGACATGTGCTGGAATTTATTAGGCATTGCACTTAGTGAAAAGAGACATAGCACAATCTTCTCCAGTAATTCCATGATGGACTCCCTCTTGAGTCTGAAGAACTGTTTGACCTCCTCATTCCTGAGGTCAATGTGGGATATGCTTTGCCAGAAGCCACACTCCCTTCTCCTTCACTGCCTGTGTGGTGGGGGTAGTGGTGGCGGTGGTCTCCTAGCTACTCCGAGTTGCAGTATTATGACCTCCATGTCGTAGTTAAGCTTCCAAAGTGTTTTGTTTTCTTCATGTTTATGTACCACATAAACATGAAGAAAACAAAACAGCTAGGAGACCACCACCACCACTACCCCCACCACACAGGCAGTGTTATTTCCTACCCCTGATTTGGTGCATTTCTAACTTTGCATTGAGCTTCCACACGATGCATGATGCAGTGTTACAGTCATAAATACCACTGCGTCACCTTTCCATCTTATTTTACAGGGTAACATCTACATTGCATATATTAAATGTTGCATGACACAGCAACTTTGGGCGCTGCTTTTTCCTGAAGCAACTCTTGAAAAATGAAGGATTTTTGCAAATGTGTCATTTTATTAAAATGACTAACTACTTGCTCCACCATTGTGCCACAATTCATGGCACATCGCCGGAGCAAACCTTTCGTAAATATGCCCCTCAGTGTATAGTTAATGTGATCCAAGTGCCCTTCAAATGGTAGCAGATTCATTGTAAGGTTTTCAGCATAGGAAGGGAAATTGCCTACCTGACATATAAGTGGAGGGAAGTTCTACGTTATGACACAGGATGTTGAATTTGCTCGAAACTGAAGATAGGCGATGTGGATTTCGGAAACACGAGTAGTTTTGAGGTTGGAAGCATAGATTTAGATTGTGCTTGGAAGAAGGCTGGCATAAAACCTTTATCCGACTTAAAGACAGGAGGTACTAATTTACAGAGAAATAGTTTGTAGCCTGGAAAATAAATAGACTAATTCTAATAGATGTAAATGGCTGTGGTGCATAGGGGAGCAAATAGGGTTTATAAGTACAGGCACCTTGAAAATGTGTACTGTGAACCATATGAAGAGTATTTTACATCACTCACCTTGCTTATGGCAATTGATGGGAGCTTTGATGGCATAGAAGGAGAGTTTAAGATACACTTTGCAACAGTTTAGTAATTGAAGATGAAATTACTTGGTTATGGATTCCACAAATGTAGAGTGCCATATTGCAATTAAAATGGACTGCAGATATTCGCACATTTGTATTGGAGAATGCCATAGGTATAAATGGCAATCTAAAAAGAGGAGCTTGGTCTATGTCCAGAACCTACAAGAAAAGGCAAAAACCTTGGAATTTTGGTGGATAACAAACTGCTATGGGGGACCAAGTAAGTATGGTGGCCTCAGCTTGCTTTATGGTTCTCAGAATAATTAGGAAAATTAAGATCTTCCTTACTGAAAGCAATCTTACGACAGTGGTGACAGCCCTTATAATGTCGCGTCTGGACTATTGTAATAGCTTATACCTTAATGTTCAAAAACAACATATGAACAGGCCTCAATTGGTCCAGAACGCAGCGGCTAGAATGCTGTCTGGAACACCGAAGTTCGTCTCTGTCAAGGGAGAACTTAGGAAACTGCACTGGCTCCCAGTAAACCTAAGAACATGCTTTAAGGCATTGTGTATTGTCTTTAAGGCTGTTAATGGAACAGGTCCTGAGTTTCTCATACGTAACTCCAATGATATGTTCCAGGCAGAATGCTTCGGTCAACTGGTGCCAAACAAGTGCAAGTCGCCTCATTCAAGAAAACGAACTGGGAGGTAGAAGTTTTATTCTTTGTGCTTCTAGAGCTTGGCATGAGCTACCTTTTCAGCTTAGAAATGCCCCGGATCTCCTCTCTTTCCGTAGGGGCTTGAAGACATGGCTCTTTTTCCAGTAGCATGCGATCAGCCCCTCCAGGTAACCAGTATTTAGCGCCAGGGCACCCCAGGGTAACCGTGCGCTCTATAAGTATAAATATCATAACATAACATAAAAAGAAATGGATTGGGGGCAGAGGATGTAGGTGGTTACAGTCTGGACTGGCTGAGTAGGAGGCAATGGATGGGTGAGTGGACGTTGATTTATAGTCTATATTTCATTATTGAGAGAAGGGAAGGAAATGTCGATCTTTTCATCTTCCACAAAGAGTTGAGTCATAAGCACAAATAGTGAAAATATATTTTCTTCTGATAGATATAGAGGGATGAGGGAATGGTGATGAGCATTGATCCTTATGCGAGAGTCACAATACAGAGGAGCAGTCAGTGAGGTAGAAAGAGAATCAGGGTAAGGAAAACCATGATGCTAATGTTGGCAAGTCTTTCAAAAAGAATCCACAAGGCCAGGTCCCACAGACACTTTTTCTCTTACCTTTTAACCAACCACTGGAGCTTGATCCCACTTGCCCTTTGCAGCCAACAGAACCAATGTAGTTTTGAACAACATTTCAACATTTGCCTCCACTAACTCTGTTCCTGACTTCCTATAACCTTTTATCCATCTTTCCTAGTTCCAGAACACCTTTTATGTAGCAGTGCACTGTATAAATATCTTTTTATTATTTTTTTCAGGACTGTACTCAGTCCCAGATCTCTGTACTGGGGTGAATGTATGACATTCTGCATTCTGTCCATCAATAGTTATTTTTGCATTTGTCACCCCGAGTGGGACGGGTATGCTCAGACGTGAGTCCCGTGCTCTCCATGCCACTGGAATCAAGCTATCCTGGCTGAAGAGGGATGAAACCCCGAAACCAGTCCTAGGATGCTTGTTTCCAGTCCAGGGAGGACCTGGCCTGGCTGATCGGGCTGGACTGTTCCCATTGGGCACAGGGTCAAGACTGATTTGCATATGGCCAGGTCTAAACTGGGGTGGCATGGTGAGCAAAAGAATGATGAATTTAACCTAGATCTCTTGACTGGGGGAGAATGTTTCGATTTGTTCTGCATTCCGTCCATCAATTGTGTGTCTTTTGCTTTCTCGCCCTAAGTGCGCCGGGTATGCCTAGACGTAGGTCCCGGGCTCACTATGCCACTTGAATCAAGCTATCCTGGCTGAAGAGGGGTGAAACCCCGAAACTGGTCCTAGGATGCTTGTTTCCGGTCCAGGGAGGACCTGGCTTGGCAGTTCGGGCTGGATTGTTCCCATGAGGCACAGGGTCAAGACTGATTTGCATATGGCCAGGTCAAAAGTGGGGTGGCATGGTGAGCAAAAGAATGATGGACTTAACCCAGATCTCTTGACTGGGGGAGAATGTTTTGATTTGTTCTGCATTCCGTCCATCAATTGTGTGTCTTTGGCAATGCCAAAGGTTCACCAATAAGCCTAGCCCATCACGCACAGCAGCAGAAAGAGCGAAAGCACTACAAGCTGTGACAGAGATAGCGCGGAGTGGTACCTTGACACATGAGAGAGTGTCGAACTCGCACCATGACACTGGTAGTTCCGGCTCAGACACCTCACAGAGTGGACTCAAGAGCATACCAGCTGTTACGGCACAGACAGCGGACACATTCTTTGGCTGAGTAATTGAGTATTTGTCCTCCTGTTTTCTCCCCCCCTGGCTTTGGTTCTCTTCTCTCTTCTTCTTCCCAGCTGGATCTCCCCACTTTCGCTTGTCCCCTGCTTTTCTTCGTTCTTTTTGCCTTTAGGGCTCTTGGTACTGAGGTCAGTTACTACGGCGGTTAGCCCAAACGGCATGTAGATTACCTCTTTTGCTGGGGGGGCTCCTGGACTCGGGGTAACCAGACTTTTTGGCTGTTCCGCCATACGGACCGCAGGCCAAACAACTAGCCACTAACAAGTTCGTGTCACGCTCCCTGGTAGGTCCTTCGTTGGTCCCTAGGACCTAGTTCTTTTGTCATAGGATTGTACTATGCACTGTTTTTGAGAATTTGGGCAGCTGACCGTTGTCTGTGTGCTCACAGGTGTGGGAGTTCATGTTTTGGGGTTATTATTTACTACCAGGAGGGCAATGATGACTTTCGGAGTTGTGAACATGGGTGGGAATCAGGGCATGTACTATAACATTGTCAAATGGCACAGCCAGTAGTTAGAGCAGGTTAGTTTATACTCCTCACTTGGAACATACGAGGTATGCGGTCACCTGCTAAATGATATACCATCTTTAATTACATACACCACAGAGGGGTACATGTGGTGCTGCTACAGGAGACCCACCTCACGGAAACAGAAGCGGGGAGTCTGAATCCTAGGTGGAGGGGGCAGCTTTATTCAACTACTCACTCTGCTTTTGCGAAAGGGGTGCTGGTGTGTGTTAGACCTGGCACCTTGGCGTGAGTTTCCCTTCCACTTTTTGATGGTGTGCCTCGACTGTTTTGCTGGTGTTGTCCGCTCAGGGCACTGCGCCACGGCTAATCCGTGCCGCAGTGCAAGTGCTCCCTAAGTAAAGTGTACCTGTAATTGATGTTCATGATTGGTTGATTGGATTCACTGTCAGCCCCCAGTAGAGTGCACCAGGGGTGCCAGGGCTTGTGAATGCCAATGCTGCTGGTGGGCTTGCAGCGCTGGTTGCGCCACCCATGGAAGCGGCCTTGTAAAGTGTGTCTAGGGTCTGCCACCGCAGACCCTGTGCGCGGTCCGGGACCGTCGCGCTGACTGTGCAAGTGCCCCCCCTTGCCAGTCCCTAAACCTTCCCTTACCTACATATTAGCCACCCCTCTGGTAGGCCCAAGGGCAGGGTGCATTGTAGGCATAAGGTAGGACATGCCCTGATGTGTGTGGCATGTCTTAGTAGTGAATTACAGCCATTTTCGTTCTTCACTATTGAAGGCTACCTGCTCTCCATAGGCCAGAATGGGCTGCCGGGATCGCGCCAACGCGGCGACCCCGGTGGACTCAGAGAGCATGGTAGAGTGTCGAGTTTAGTATGCCTGAACTCAGGATGATAAAATACTTCTTGTAGTCAAGTTTATTTTAATATCCTGGGTTTGTAAATACTACTTTTAGAAAGTTAGTATTTACTGACCTGACCATCTCAGTCCGCCTCTGCTGTGTGTGTGTGTGTGTTCTGCCCAGCAACAGTAAGGAGCAGGGTGGGGGGATCCCCAGAGACAGGTTGGCTGCCAGGTGGTGGGTAGAGAGATTACACCAGGATGGGTGGGAGGAGTACACCTTGACTCTTGAATAGACCTGTGCTCTGCCACCACAAAGCCGGAGCCACCCCCTGTGGGGCGGCTGATGTCTCTGCCCTGCTGCTGAAAGGAAAGAGCAGCGTCACCATAACAAAGTGCTCCAGAACTGGACTAAGCCAGGCCTAGGCCCCCTGGCGCTAAAGAACAAAAGAATCATGGTATAAAAGTAGGAGCCTGGCTCCTAAGAAATCAGAATCCTGTTTACCACAAAGGACCTCTGCCCGACTAGAAGGAGAAGAAGACGCCGGAGGAGCTGGCCTGCTGCTTGCCTTGCTGAGAGAGGAGAGGAAGAGACTTACTGAAAAGACTTTGCTACTTTGTGCTTGAACATTCTCCAAGGGCTTGATCTGAGCTTGCCCCCTGAACTGAACCCCAGGAACAGTGGGTTCTCTGTGCTTCTTGCTCGTCCTCCAATTCGAGCCGTGTGTGCATCCCGCTGGAAAAGAGACTGCGCCCCTCATCGCCCCTCCTAGGGCCGTGACACTCAGAAGCTCGCCTGCCTCCAACCCGTGAGAGCCCCGCTCTGTCCCGAGCCGCTCTCTGTCCCCGGGCCAGGCCGCCTGCATCCCTGTCACCGCCTGCTACTGGAGCGCGCTGACCGCGCTATCACCCCTCCTGCCGGAAGCCGTCCGACGACTGTGATCTACGCCGGGTCACCCAGCTGCACTGACTGTGCCCTGTGGCCCCGCTTCGCTATCCTCGGACATCTCAGGCCGCGCCGCCCCCGCTGTGGAGACCCTCCGGCCCCGCCGTGCTAAAGGGTCGCGGGCCGCGCCTGCCTACTTGCCCACACCTGCTGATTGAGGACCCAAGAACACTTCCCAAGCTGAGAGTCGCACCGACCTGTGCCGACTCTCCACATCACGAAAGAAGTTCCAGTATCGGGCTCGGGGCCCGCAACGCCTTATTTCCCCGTTCCCAGGAGTCGATCCCTGTGAGTACTGGAACTACAAGTAAAGAGCCTACAAAGTATCCATTGGAAACAACGAACCAAGAACATTTGCCTGCTGTATAACTTGGTGGCCTAGCGAAAACGTTATTGGTCTTGTGATAAGTCTGTTGAGGTATATACCGTATTTTTACATAAAGAAGCGTATTTTTATATATATCCAAGCCTGGTGTCCGTTTCTGGGGGGATTGATGTATTTACTGTGTGTATGATTGTAAGTGCTTAACCAACAACGCCTGAGGAATCGCCTTGGCTGCTCACGCCACGCACCTAGAGGGT
The DNA here is from genome assembly GCF_964204655.1 of Triturus cristatus. Classification (NCBI taxonomy): domain Eukaryota; kingdom Metazoa; phylum Chordata; class Amphibia; order Caudata; family Salamandridae; genus Triturus; species Triturus cristatus. The sequence goes on from NC_140590.1 coordinate 439,969,641, forward strand.
GAGCAAGGGTCATTCGCGAGGGGTTATCCTGCGCCCTGACGTGGAGGAGAGGGTTCCTGCTTGACACAAGGGCAACCTTGCGCCAACCAGAGATCCCCGACTCTAACATTGTTGGCAGCGGTTGGGATTTCGGATTTGCACTTGTAATTTGCATACAGTGAATTATTAATCACCAGATAGTGAGAGCAGACCAAATAACGCAGCCACAGGTTTAACTTTGTTGAGACATCTGCCATTACTGCAACCATGCCTGGCTCACACTCCGCTGGGAGAGCACTCTCTGTGATTTCTGGAATCGATGAGGTGGATTGGGAGAGACTGGAAGGCTACACGATGGAGCAATTGAAAGGCTACAGTGTACAATTCAGAGTCCCCCATGCTGGATGCAAGAGGAAGCCCCAGTACACCAAGGCGTTGAGAGCCTGGAAGGAGTCACGAGACCTACGGAATGCGGGGGACATCGTTCCACCCGACAACCTTGAGGAGCCCAGCAGAGTCCGGTCACCAGAGGAGCTGGCAGACAGGGCAGCAGACAGGGCGCATGCAATGGAGATGGCAAAGTTGGCAGGACAGATGGAAATGGAAAAGCAGAAGTTGGCCCTGGAGGCACAACAACGCCAAATGGATCATGATATCAGATTGAAGGAGTTGGAGCTGAAGGCGAAAAGTTTGGACACCGCTCCTTCTGGTGGCAGCACTCCACCAGCGCAGGTAGAGTCCAAGGTGTACATCCCCAAAGATGTAGTAAAGGAGTATTTCAGAAAGGATGACATAGGGCAGTGGTTTAGGGCCTACGAGGTGGCCATGTCCTCACACCGGGTCCCTGAGAAAGACTGGGGAGCGGGGTTGTGGGGAAGGTTCCTTGCTGAAGGGCGTGACACACTGTTAGATTTACCCTTAGATCTCCAAACCTCATACCCCCATATGAAGGAAGCTTTAATGACCAGGTATGGGTTAACTCCGGAGCTATATAGACAGCGGTTCAGGGAGACGAAGAAGATCCCTGAGAGTACGTATGTGGAATATGTGACCTTTTTCTGCAGAGCGCTGGATGGTTGGGTGAAGGGTAGCAAAGTGAATGATTATCAAGGGCTGCTTGATTTAATTGCATGGGAGCACTTGTCCAGTCAATGTTTTCCTGAGCTACGCCAGCACCTGATAGATAGCAAGCTGTCCAACCCGAGGAAGCTTGCTGAGGAGGCGGACCGCTGGCTCAGCACCAGGGTCCACAAGGGTCAAGTGGGAGACTCCGCCAAAGGTGGGCAGGGTCCCCAGCAGAAGAGTGGGGGGGACAAGGGTAAACAGAAGGGGTTCCAAAAAGGCCCCCAAAGTAATTCCCAAGGGAACCAGCAGAAGGGTTCTCAGCCTCCCCCACCCCCGCAGCAGAACGGGGCCCCGACAGGTAGACCTGTTCCAAAGGGGCCCTTCAATTGTTATAAGTGTGGTGATCCGGGTCACATTGCCTCTGATCCTAAGTGTCGCCTGTTTGGTAAGACCGCACCCACTGGTGCTCCCCCCCGGCAAGTAGCTAGTGTTAACTTTGGGGAGGAGGTAGCAGTCCAGGAGGGTGGGGGTCCCGGGCAGATGACCCTAGTCTCGCTAGGAGACAGTGAGATGGTCCCTGTAACCTACCTGCCCTCTAACACTAAGAAATATGGGCAAGTGGTGACCATCAATGGAAAGAAGGTTGAGGCTCTTAGAGATACAGGAGCCAGCGTGACCTCGGTGAGGCAACACCTGGTGTCTCAAGAGCAAATTGTACCCAATGCCTACTGTAGGGTTGTCAATGCTGACAACGTAGAGAGTCGTTGTCCAATGGCTCAAGTTCCCTTTGAGTGGGGGGAGGTCTCTGGTACTCTACAAGTCGCTGTGAGAACTGACATGCCTGTAGACTGTCTGCTAGGGAACGACCTGGAGAGTTCCCCTTGGGAAAAGGTGGAGAAGACCACGCATCTGAGGATGGTGGGTCTACCCGACTGGGCGTGCGTGACCACCCGGTCCATGGCAGCCGGTAGGGGTGTTGAGAGGGTCCTGGAGCCTGAGGGAGAGGTCCAGGAACCGGCCTTAGGGAGAAGGCGCAGGAGGCGCGGGAAACCGGCCCCCGAAGTTCCCACGGCCCAGGAGGAAGTAGACCCTGAGGGGGATGCTCTGGAGCCTACCGGGGAACAGATTGCCGAACTGGGAGATCTGCCTGAGCTGACCCATTGGCAGCAAGAAGGAGGTCCCTCCAGGGAGGAATTCTGCAGGGAGCAGAAAGAATGCCCTTCTCTCGTGGGTATGCGGCAACAGGCTGCAGACCAGGCCAATGGTGTTCAGGCCAAAACACACTACGTGTACTGGGAGAGTGACCTCCTGTATTCCGAGCCTAAGGCTGCTGAACCTGGGTCAGCCCGTGTGCTGGTGGTACCCCAGAAGTTCAGAACCTTCCTACTGGGGCTGGCTCACGATGTGCCTTTAGCAGGACATTTGGGGATGGACAAGACCTATGACAGGCTTGTCACCCACTTTTACTGGCCCCAAATGCACAAGAATTCCGATTCCTACTGCAGAACCTGTCAGACTTGCCAGGCAAGTGGTAAGAGCGGAGGGAAGCACAAGGCTCCTCTGCAACCTTTCCCTGTGGTCGGTACGCCATTCCAACGAGTGGGTATTGACATTGTGGGGCCTCTGGACCCCAAGACAGCCCTGGGCAACAGGTTCATCCTGGTCTTGGTGGACCATGCCACCCGGTACCCTGAAGCCATCCCTCTGAGGACAGTGACGGCCCCAGTGGTGGGACGGGCACTGATGGGGATTTTCTCCCGAGTGGGATTCCCTCTAGAGGTGGTGAGCGACAGGGGGACCAATTTCATATCCACATATATGAAATCCCTGTGGAAGGAGTGTGGGGTAACTTACAAGTTCACCACTCCTTACCATCCCCAAGGAAATGGGTTGGTTGAGAGATTCAACCGAACCCTCAAAGGCATGATCATGGGCCTGGACGGTCCAATGAGGCGTAAGTGGGACGTCCTCTTGCCATGCCTGCTCTTCGCTTACCGAGAGGTGCCACAGAAGTCTCTAGGGTTCAGCCCCTTTGAGCTTCTGTATGGTCACCCGGTAAGAGGACCTCTGAGTTTGGTGAAGGAAGGCTGGGAGCAATCTCCCAGGAAACCTCCCCAGAATGTATATAGTTACATGCTGGCCTTCCGAAACCAGACTCGGCGTTTCAGGCAACTTGCTGAGGCAAATCTGGAAGCCAGCCAGGAGGAGATGAAGCGGTGGTACGACCGGAATGCCACTCTGGTAGAGCTTCAACCTGGACAAAAGGTGTGGGTCTTGGCCCCAGTGGAGCCGTGTGCACTTCAGGATAAGTGGACAGGTCCATTTGAGGTTGTGGAGCGCAAAAGTCCTATCACCTACTTGGTGGACATGCAGACTCCCAGGAACCCTTTGAGGGTCCTACATGTTAACCGCCTTAAGCCCCACTTAGAGAGGACCGAAGTGGGCATGCTGCTGGCCACTGATGATGGAATGGAAGAGGAGACCGAGCCTCTTCCCGACCTCTTAGTGGCCTCTGAGAAAGATGGGTCAGTGGAAGGAGTTAACCTCTCACCCTCCCTGACGCCCGAACAACAGGAAGATTGCCGCCACTTGCTGGGACAATTTTCCGACCGATTCTCCCTGGTTCCTGGTGTCACAGATTGGTGCGTCCATGATGTGGACACAGGAGACAGCTTACCTGTAAAGCACAAGGCTTACAGGGTAACTGACAGGGTCAGAGCCTGCATTAAGGAGGAGGTCTCCAAAATGCTTGCGCTAGGGGTGGTTGAGTCCTCCAGCAGTCCTTGGTCCAGCCCCGTGGTCTTGGTCCCAAAGGCTGCTGCGCCGGGAGCCACACCTGAACTCCGGTTCTGTGTGGACTACAGAGGACTCAATTCAGTCACGAAGACTGACGCGCACCCCATCCCCAGAGCTGATGAGCTCATTGATCGGCTGGGGGCTGCCCGGTTCCTCAGCACGTTTGATTTAACGTCTGGGTACTGGCAGATCGCCTTGACCGATGGGGCCAAAGAGAGGTCAGCATTCTCTACACCAGATGGGCACTTCCAGTTCCGAGTCATGCCATTTGGGATGAAGAATGCCCCTGCCACCTTTCAGAGGTTGGTCAACCAGGTACTGGTTGGGCTGGATGCGTTCAGTGCCGCCTACCTGGATGACATCGCAGTGTTCAGTGCCACCTGGCCTGAACACCTGCGCCACCTCTGGGAAGTGTTGATGGCGCTGCGCCGAGCAGGCCTCACGATCAAGGCAAGCAAGTGCCAGATCGGGCAGGGTTCCGTGGTGTACTTGGGACACCAAGTGGGGAGTGGCAAGGTGGCACCCTTGCAACCCAAAATTGAGACCATCCTGGCTTGGGAACCCCCCAAGACGCAGACCGCAGTGAGGGCCTTCCTGGGGCTCACTGGGTACTACAGGAGGTTTGTCAAGGGCTATGGAACGATCGTTGCCCCCTTGACAGAGCTGACTTCCAAGAAGCAGCCCAGGAACGTGATTTGGACTGACACCTGTCAGAAAGCTTTCGACACCCTGAAGACTGCCATGTGCACGGCGCCCGTGCTCTTGGCCCCTGACTTCTCCAAGGAATTCCTAGTACAGACAGACGCTTCAGAGCATGGTGTAGGGGCTGTTCTTTCACAGATGACTGAGGAGGGCTGGGACCAACCCGTAGCCTTCATCAGTAGGAGGTTACTTCCACGGGAAAGTAGGTGGAGTGCAATTGAGCGAGAAGCATTTGCTGTGGTCTGGGCGCTGAAGAAGCTAAGACCCTACTTGTTTGGGTCTCACTTCCGGGTTCAGACGGACCACAGGCCCCTCAGATGGTTGATGCAAATGAGGGGTGAAAACCCGAAGCTGTTGAGGTGGTCCATCTCCCTACAGGGTATGGACTTTACGGTGGAACACCGTCCTGGTACAGATCACGCCAACGCTGACGGTCTGTCCAGGTATTTCCGCCTTAGTGACGAGGAACCCCCTGGGCAAGGGTAGTTCTCCCCACATTTCAGCTGGAGGGGACACGTGTTAGACCTGGCACCTTGGCGTGAGTTTCCCTTCCACTTTTTGATGGTGTGCCTCGACTGTTTTGCTGGTGTTGTCCGCTCAGGGCACTGCGCCACGGCTAATCCGTGCCGCAGTGCAAGTGCTCCCTAAGTAAAGTGTACCTGTAATTGATGTTCATGATTGGTTGATTGGATTCACTGTCAGCCCCCAGTAGAGTGCACCAGGGGTGCCAGGGCTTGTGAATGCCAATGCTGCTGGTGGGCTTGCAGCGCTGGTTGCGCCACCCACGGAAGCGGCCTTGTAAAGTGTGTCTAGGGTCTGCCACCGCAGACCCTGTGCGCGGTCCGGGACCGTCGCGCTGACTGTGCAAGTGCCCCCCCTTGCCAGTCCCTAAACCTTCCCTTACCTACATATTAGCCACCCCTCTGGTAGGCCCAAGGGCAGGGTGCATTGTAGGCATAAGGTAGGACATGCCCTGATGTGTGTGGCATGTCTTAGTAGTGAATTACAGCCATTTTCGTTCTTCACTATTGAAGGCTACCTGCTCTCCATAGGCCAGAATGGGCTGCCGGGATCGCGCCAACGCGGCGACCCCGGTGGACTCAGAGAGCATGGTAGAGTGTCGAGTTTAGTATGCCTGAACTCAGGATGATAAAATACTTCTTGTAGTCAAGTTTATTTTAATATCCTGGGTTTGTAAATACTACTTTTAGAAAGTTAGTATTTACTGACCTGACCATCTCAGTCCGCCTCTGCTGTGTGTGTGTGTGTGTTCTGCCCAGCAACAGTAAGGAGCAGGGTGGGGGGATCCCCAGAGACAGGTTGGCTGCCAGGTGGTGGGTAGAGAGATTACACCAGGATGGGTGGGAGGAGTACACCTTGACTCTTGAATAGACCTGTGCTCTGCCACCACAAAGCCGGAGCCACCCCCTGTGGGGCGGCTGATGTCTCTGCCCTGCTGCTGAAAGGAAAGAGCAGCGTCACCATAACAAAGTGCTCCAGAACTGGACTAAGCCAGGCCTAGGCCCCCTGGCGCTAAAGAACAAAAGAATCATGGTATAAAAGTAGGAGCCTGGCTCCTAAGAAATCAGAATCCTGTTTACCACAAAGGACCTCTGCCCGACTAGAAGGAGAAGAAGACGCCGGAGGAGCTGGCCTGCTGCTTGCCTTGCTGAGAGAGGAGAGGAAGAGACTTACTGAAAAGACTTTGCTACTTTGTGCTTGAACATTCTCCAAGGGCTTGATCTGAGCTTGCCCCCTGAACTGAACCCCAGGAACAGTGGGTTCTCTGTGCTTCTTGCTCGTCCTCCAATTCGAGCCGTGTGTGCATCCCGCTGGAAAAGAGACTGCGCCCCTCATCGCCCCTCCTAGGGCCGTGACACTCAGAAGCTCGCCTGCCTCCAACCCGTGAGAGCCCCGCTCTGTCCCGAGCCGCTCTCTGTCCCCGGGCCAGGCCGCCTGCATCCCTGTCACCGCCTGCTACTGGAGCGCGCTGACCGCGCTATCACCCCTCCTGCCGGAAGCCGTCCGACGACTGTGATCTACGCCGGGTCACCCAGCTGCACTGACTGTGCCCTGTGGCCCCGCTTCGCTATCCTCGGACATCTCAGGCCGCGCCGCCCCCGCTGTGGAGACCCTCCGGCCCCGCCGTGCTAAAGGGTCGCGGGCCGCGCCTGCCTACTTGCCCACACCTGCTGATTGAGGACCCAAGAACACTTCCCAAGCTGAGAGTCGCACCGACCTGTGCCGACTCTCCACATCACGAAAGAAGTTCCAGTATCGGGCTCGGGGCCCGCAACGCCTTATTTCCCCGTTCCCAGGAGTCGATCCCTGTGAGTACTGGAACTACAAGTAAAGAGCCTACAAAGTATCCATTGGAAACAACGAACCAAGAACATTTGCCTGCTGTATAACTTGGTGGCCTAGCGAAAACGTTATTGGTCTTGTGATAAGTCTGTTGAGGTATATACCGTATTTTTACATAAAGAAGCGTATTTTTATATATATCCAAGCCTGGTGTCCGTTTCTGGGGGGATTGATGTATTTACTGTGTGTATGATTGTAAGTGCTTAACCAACAACGCCTGAGGAATCGCCTTGGCTGCTCACGCCAAGCACCTAGAGGGTGAGCAAGGGTCATTCGCGAGGGGTTATCCTGCGCCCTGACGTGGAGGAGAGGGTTCCTGCTTGACACAAGGGCAACCTTGCGCCAACCAGAGATCCCCGACTCTAACAGTGTGGATTGTCCCAGGTGTTCCCTTCCAACTTACTCGGAAATGGATAGACGCAGAAGGAAGGCTTGTTATTCTACTTGGGAAACTGGCCGGTAGGGAGATAATGATAGGCAATGTGTACGCCCCCAACAGAGATCAGATCCCTTTCCTAGAGAAGCTGTCTGGGATTTTGCCTGGAGTGGACAATGACACCCTAATTCTGGGTGGTGATTTTAATTGCTTGTATAATATTGACTGTGATAGGTCTACTCCCCCACTGCGTGGTATACTTGCATCCAGTACAGCACAGGGTCTCAGACGGTGGGTGGAAGGTTGGGGATTGGTGGACATATGGTGACTTCAGCACGATCGGCAGAGAGTTTACTCCTATTACTCCCACCTGTATTCTCTTCACACACGATTAGACATGTTCTTTTGTTCCGCCACACTTACTCACCTGCTTTCAAGGACTGAATATTTGGGACGAGCCATATCCGATCAAAGCCCCCTGCTTATGAAGTTTACCCCTACCCCCGAAAGGACTCCCATCCCTTCCTGGAGATTTGATTCTAATTTGTTAGAAGATGAGGGGTTCAAAAAGATATTAGCGGCTGCACTGGTTACCTATTTCTCTAGCAATCACCGCACAGCTAGCTCTCCATTACTGCAATGGGAAGCGTTAAAGGTCGTCACTAGGGGACAATGTCTGGGGCAAACGGTTGGTCTCTGACGTGAAATTACTGGGGAGCTGGAGCACATAGAGCTACAACAACAAGAGCTGGACGGGGAGCAGGCGGCAGGTTGAGATAGCGGAACTTAGGAGTTGCTACAATAAAACCTGGGACAGGTTACGGATCCTATAACTATGGTGTGTGTCAACACGAGGAAGGGGGCATAGCTGGCAGATTGCTGGCTTGGCTGGTTAGAACTGAGACAAGAGGGACACCCATGCCGAGCATTACAGATCTTGGGGGGCAGGTGCTCTACTCTCCGAGCATAATCAATGAAGAGTTGCAGAGGTACTATGCCACCCTCTATGAGCAGCCGCGAGCGGTGCCGTCGGAGAGGATAAGGGCATACCTTGACACGATACGATTGCCGGGGTTGAAAGCGTGTATCGGGGACTCCCTGGCACTGTCAATCACAGTTGGGAAAATTAGAGCGGCAATAAAAGGTATGGCACGGGGGAAAACACCGGGACCGGATGGCTTACCAGCGGACTTTTACCTGACATTTGTGAACATCGTGGCCCCCCACTTAGAGCATCTATATGCGGCCTTGCTGGATGCTAGGACACTTCCGTCCTCTATTAGAGAGGCACTAGTAATCCCTTTGTCTAAAACTCAGACAGCACACCCCAAGGTGACGGATTTCTATCCTTTATCCATGTTATATATGGACTTTAAAATTTTAAGCAAGGCGTTGGCTACCAGGCTCCTACCGCATATGCAGCGCTTGATACATGCCGATCAGAATGGTTTTATACCCACACGCTCCACCTCTAATAACTTGCGACGACTGTATAATGTCATGTTCCATCCCGACACTAGGAATTATCCAGATGCAGTTGTAATGTCGATTGACTTTAAGAAGGCTTTCGACTCCCTGAGTTGGGATTTTCTATTAACAACTATGGAAAGGATGGCAATGGGTGCGGTTTGGGCAAATTGAGTATGCCTGTTGTACGAAGCACCGAAGGCGCGTGTCTCCACCATCACCATGATATCTGCACCTTACAGTATATACAGGGGAACTCGGCAGGGGTGCCCACTGTCGCCACCGCAATTCGCCTTGGCCATGGAGCCATTGGCTGAACGCTTGCGGTGGAAGGGCGAGTAGATAGGGATCAGACTAGATGAGACTACTCACATCGTCTTGCTCTATGCTGATTATGTTCTGATTTACCTGAGAGATGGGCCTGAGTGGATTCCTAGGATCTTGCGAGTACTGGAGGAGTTTGCTGAGCTTTCGGGCTTGCGAATGAATAAGAGGAAGACGCACGTCTTCACGCTATGCCCCAACTTGTCGCGACCATTGCCTCTCCTGATGGAATTTAATTGGTCTACTGAGCTATTTAAGTATCTGGGGGTCAAGATTTACCATACTCACACTCATTTGCTAGAAGGAAATCTTGGAGGGGCCTTGCAGAGCCTTCGGCAAAACGTGGCCTTCTGGCGCACGCTGCGGCTGCCTGTGATGACCAGGGTGGAGCTGTAATGATACCACTAAACTGGTTTAAGCAGTTGGATTCGATCCTTAGAGACTTGGCCTGGGACGGAGTCTGTAACAGAGTGTCGCTACAAACACTGTGCCTTCCGCCGATGGGCGGGGGCCTGGGAGCCCCTGATTTTGAAGCATATTATTTGGCGGGCCAATTGCAGTGGTGGGTAGATGGTTGGATGGGAGAGGGTTAGACACGCTCTCGCCTACTCCCCGCTCCATGATTGGGACACTCTTGCCTAGACTGCTTGATAGAAACAGGAAGCTCAACCCTATGGGGGTGTTGCTCTCCGGAGCCGTAGCATGTTGGGACAGAACTACGAAAAGGTCGGGAAACATGAAACTTTATTCCCCATGCATCCCCCTCATGGGTCTACCGCAGGCAGGAGGGGGTCCACCCCTCAATGAGTGACGGTTGGCGGGATGGATGGATGCAGGGGTCCAAACAATTGGAGACTGCTTTGTGGACATGGAATTGCTACCGCTGATGGCCTTCTTGGATTATCACAAGCTACCGGCGGGGCAATTTTTGAAATACCATAAAACTCAGGGTGCCATGTTTGAACTCTGGGGGAGGGAGACGAAGGAACCCGCCACACAACCGGTCTTACACGCGTTGGTGACACTGGGGTACGCTGGACACTTAGTGAAATGGCTTTATCAGGCATTTCTGGAAATATCAAGCCATCCATTGACCAGCTTGAGAGAGAGATGGGTGGGTATGCTTACTACCCAGCTCTCTGTTAAAGACTGGGAAAGAGCGTTGGGAAGCCCCAAGAAGGTGTCCCAGAACGCAACCTTTAAGTAGTTACAATTCAACTGGCTTCATAGAACATACCTCACGCCGCACAGGTTACGGATAGCTTTTGGGGGGGAGCAGGCTTGTCCTTGTTGTGCTCAGGTTGACGCTGACTGGACTCACATGATCTGGGCCTGCCCGCTGGTACAACAGTACTGGACGAAAATGGTGGACCGATTAACAAGGTAGTATCCCTGGGATTGGGGTGCTTACCAGCGGCTTGTCTACTGGGCCTTTTTCCGAGACCTAAGGCCAAATGGCTGCAGCACCGATTCGCGGACTTGGCCTTGCTTTTGGCTAAGTGGCTTAGATGGCCTATGTAAAGCGCTCTGATACCCGATTCGGGTCAAGTTCGCTCTATATAAAACTCTGTAAACAAAAAAAATAATATAATTAAATAAAATCAAGCAATGCAGTGCAGCAACAAAAGTTGCTGCGCCATGTTGTGTGAAAGGGAGACACCAAAATCACATCCTTTAAGACATGGTGCTGTTGCACTCTTCCTCAATGCTGGTGCTTTTTGTGCTATGTACACACCCTCATACCATAATGCAATGCTGTAATATCTACTATAGGTTTTGTATTTTAAAGATGCCTTTCAGTACAAAAAACAATGCTTAGACATAATTTATAACTTTTGCACTTTTGTACGTGTGCTGTACAGTACAGCATGCATGAACATTTTGGAGAAAAAAAACTTTTCTACAACTTTATGCCTTTCTTGAGGAGTCATACATTTTTAGTGCAGAGCCCCGTCTTACAATGTTAGTATATACGACTGTGAGTCAAAATCCATGGGGAGCTGCATGGGAACATTCATGTACCTACCACAGGACACCGCCTTGATGCAAAGTAGCTTACAGTGCTACTTCGCATTACTTTAGGCCTACTTTCCCAACCAGATGTTAAAATGGAAGTAAACCCAAATTCAACACATTGTACAAGTTTGCGTCACTTTTTGTTAACACTTTACCATCTCAAAGTGTTGACATATCTGGCCCACAATTTGTAAAGCCCATCTTCACTCCCAAGAAACTGTCTTTGAGTTAATATTGATAAGCAGCTAAGGCGGGATAATAAAAACTTTCTGAGTGGTGCTATTTCATGTCCTTGGTGGTAAGTTAAGGCAGTGCTTGTTCCTAACAGCTTTTACAACTGATTCTAGAGGTCGTATTGTGTGAAAGGAACATTTGTGCCTATTCGCTGTGTAGCATTTTGTTGTATGGCACTGTGTTCTATTGTTTTTGTGCTGCTCTGTTCTTGTGTTACATTATTGCAGTGCGACTCTGTAATTTTGCATTGCATTTTGTTTTGGCTGTTTTGTGGTGATGTATACTGTTATGTTCTAATTGTATTGATATAATGATTTCTGTATGTTATAGTGGTATGTTCTGTTGTTTACTTTGGATAAGCCAACAAATCCTTTTCAGCTAAAAGCATCAGATACCTGTATAGTTCATGTGACCAGCAACTTTTTACCACTGTCTAGGGTGGGAAAATACCACTGCTCTAGCTTAAAGTCTTAAAACACCACTCAACCATAACTGTGACAGAGACTGAGGGGCATATTAACAAGGACTTATGGCCGAGTTAGTGGCACTTTATCTCAGCCGAAGTGGCGATAAATGTATCGCCCTATTTACAAGCTGGTGCTAACAGCTGATATCACCAGTTTGCCTGCGATAGCAGCCGCAAAAAACATCGCCACAGATGACACAGGCAACTAACGCTAATGATATGCAGAGTTTGCGTTCCCGTGCAAAAAGCCACGACAACACCACTTCGCAAAATTCTCAACAACCAGCCAGATCGGCGATAAGATCTCAAAACTTTAGATAAAGTGTGTTAGCAGCAGGGATTTAACACCTGCTATTACCTGGTGTTAAGTCGTACGACAACCTGCACCATAAAAGGGAGCCCAGCGCAGAACCACACCTGAAGAAGAACAGATGCCATGGAGCTACTGATCATGCAGCTCGGAGCCCCAAGAGGACCACAGCACCCACCGCCACCACCCCCTGCCCCCCCCGTCCAGGGCCCTACCCCGGGCACCCCCCCCCGGACAAAGATATTTTACATCAACCTTATGAAATCATGAACAAAACAGTTCACCTGATGTCACACAATTATAACAATTGACATTCATGTGTGGTCAGAAAAAGGAGAACCATTCATTCATCTTTAAATTTCCAAACAAAATATTTCATTCAAATTTAACAACTATTTGGAAGAGTCATGGTGGGTCTTCCCTGGACAATCAAGTCACAGCCTGCAAGACAAAATTCAAGATAAGAAGGTGTGTCATGCGCTCATCAAAGGACAGAGAGAAAGAGAGAGAGAGAGAGAGAGAGAGAGAGAGAGAGATAGAGAGAGAGAGAGAGAGAGAAAGAGAGAGGAAGGGAGAGAGATTGTACAAGGAGCTTAAGGCCACTCGGGCTCTTGGATCATACATGCCAACTGTTGTGTGTGTATCGCTATTGGTGCACAATAAGCTTAAGGCCTAGCCTCAATGCAGCTCGAAAGCCACATCACATTTCCAGAATGCAAGCAGTAGTCAGACTAACATTAGGGATGAAAGCTCCTTGGTCTCAATACATAAGTCGGAAGGACATCTACACCTCCTACCTTGGTCTTGCATGCGGCTGGCACCCCCTTAGAGAGATACCTCAGCAGATGGTGACAACTCCCACACTACGCACAGCGCTAATGAAAGACTAACGTAGCCACACCCCACACACAGAAGTCCTTGCTTGAGGGACTCCTGCATGGGATGCCCTTGACACTTACGTACACAACAACCCATTTGTCCAAATGTTGCACACACATACGACTCATTGCTCCTAGCTGTGGCATATCATCCACATAACTACCGCAGGTCAGAAGAGTGCCGGTTCTACAAGACCCACCAACGCAATGGCACGACAAACCGGGCACATGCACAACCCCTGTCAAGTGGAACTGTACTGTGCACGTATGCTGCAATTGTTGGGGGCACTGCCACTGGCAGTGTTGCGCATCAGTTACCATCTGAGCTTCCGTTTTGCGTACGTCACCTGCATCAAGCCCTGGTTCCACTGTCGATCTTTCACATTCAAGTGGCCCATGGATGTCTGCCTATCCAACACACAGTAGCTGAACTGGATTATGACCTGTGTGTGCACCCCTGTTGGCCCACAACCAGGAGTGCAAATGTGATACCTGTGTATGGGATGCCTTGATATTTGGCGTATGTGCTGGCAGTTGGGCATGGGGGATTGCACAAGTCCTCATGTGCAGTGACCACATTGAGGCACTCCCCTATTGGGCTGTGTTGCAGATTGGAGAAACGGCGTGGACGGAGCACATCTGTCCGGACCAGTTAATAGATTGGCTCTCCCTCGTGTTTGTTGAACTCGACAACGACGTGCTCTTGGAACTGATTGCCCAGGAAGCTGCGCTCGCATTCATGGATGAATAACTACATTCCTGTAGCCACAACTGATTGTAACCAAGAGCACAGGTCTTAACACCTTGTTGCATCTTGGAGGAATGGTCACATATCCCACCACAACAGTGGACATGTCTGCATTCGCCTAGACTCCAAATGCATGTGCGTGCACCTACGTGTGTTGACACACACCTGTGCAAGGTGAGGCAGTCCCATGGGTGAAGTTTCACAACGTCGTTTGGCAACGTTCCTAAATCTGACATACTGCTGGAGGGATAGTACACGCATGGCAATGTAGTGCTACATGTGACCTTGTTGGACCCTTTCACCTGCTCACTGTCAGCAGAGCAGACAGTCAGCGCAGTCCGGTGGTACAGCACTATGCAGATCCCATGGACTTTGAGTCGTGTCCCCTGACACGGGGCAATGAGCATCTGCCAAACATCACATGACTCGTCCAGCAAGGCAACGTGGGCTGAGACCGTTGCCATCCGTAATGATTGGTGTTTATTTTTGCCTCCCCATTTCTTGCACCTCTACATGTTCCTATGCTGCCTGTTAGTGTCTGAAGCATTGGTCTGCATGCTGTGTCCCTTGTCTTGCCCGTACTGACAGGCACACGCTAATAAAGTCAATGTAACTTCACTAGTGTTTAACTGTGATGAATGTTGATTAGAATGACAAATCGTGTGCCTCAATGAGCATTGTCCGTACACAGGGAGGGACTGACGCATGCATTTCACTTGGGGGTGAGTCCCTTTTGACAGCTCCACCTCTGTGAGCCAGACATTGTGGTTGGGATAGTTGCTGGTAGACCTGTGCTCTTACGTGTCTTCAGCAATGTGAGTATGGTGTATAACTTCTTGCCATGTGGATCAATGTGATCCATCAAAACAGGCTGTGTCCACACAATTGAGTGTGAGTAGGTATGCAAAGTGATGTTCTGTTGTCACATGTGATGGCGACTCCACTTTGGTGCTGCTACCGAATTTAACATTTTTACACACTTCCCTGTTAAATACATGGATGTGGGGCTACGTTGGGCGGTTGTGAAATTGTTGTTCTTGAGCAATGAGGCCACAGCTAGTTCACACCTTCACAGTCATCTAAATGGCCATGTGGGTCAGGGTCAAACATGTACATTGATATAATTTCCCAGGGTGTACCTTTTTGTGCAATCAATGTCCCTACATTCATCCATACTTTTATACTGGATTGAACATAGACATGACACAGCTGTGTGATTTTGAATGTTTTATTCAAATTCTGTGGAGAGTTGGAACTGGAGCAGTGCATGGCCATGCATACCCCACATTACATGGTTGCCCAGTGGAGGGCCAACCAGAGTCCTTCGGGGAATGATAAGTTAATCGGAAGAGGAAGAGTTCAGTCCTCAGCCTGATTGCTGTGTCATTGGTAACCAGAGCAGATATGGCAGTCCATGTCGGGGTCAAGGTGAATGTCGCAGAGTGTTTCGGGGGAAGGTGTTGTTCCAGTGCATGATGCAGAGGGCTGAACCAAGCAGGAACAGGCCATATAGCGGGGATGAATGCTACAACCTCCTTTCACACACAGAGTCATTACCATCCACATCTTAGTCCTCTGATATGTCTTGGATGTATGTCGTTACAACGCACACTTTTACAACGCATGCACTTACAACGCATTTTTTACAACGCAACATCCACTACAACGCATTCCATTACAACGCAGGACACTACAACGCATTTTTAAAAACTACCTTTACAACGCATTCCATTACAACGCATACTACCTTTACAACGCATACCATTACAACGCATAATATTACATTGGATTTAAGGTAAGTATTGGATAGTATAGGGGTTAAAATTACTATTCTTACTCCAGGGGGTGCAACAGTAGGGTAAGTGTTGGATAGTATAGGGGTAAAAATTACTATTCTAACTCCAGGGGGTGCAACAGTAGGGCAAGTGTTGGATAGTATAGGGGTAAAAATTACTATTCTAACTCCAGGGGGTGCAACAGTAGGGCAAGTGTTGGATAGTATAGGGGTAGAAATTACTATTCTAACTCCAGGGGGTGCAACAGTAGAGTAAGTGTTGGATAGTATAGGGGTAAAAATTACTATTCTAACTCTAGGGGGTGCAACAGTAGGGTAAGTGTTGGATAGTATAGGGGTAAAAATTACTATTCTAACTCCAGGGGGTGCAACAGTAGGGCAAGTGTTGGATAGTATAGGGGTAAAAATTACTATTCTAACTCCAGGGGGTGCAACAGTAGGGCAAGTGTTGGATAGTATAGGGGTAAACATTACTATTCTAACTCCAGGGGGTGCAACAGTAGGGCAAGTGTTGGATATTATAGGGGTAAAAATTACTATTCTAACTCCAGGGGGTGCAACAGTAGGGCAAGTGTTGGATAGTATAGGGGTAAAAATTACTATTCTAACTCCAGGGGGTGCAACAGTAGGGCAAGTGTTGGATAGTATAGGGGTAAAAATTACTATTCTAACTCCAGAGGGTGCAACAGTAGGGTAAGTGTTGGATAGTATAGGGGTAAAAATTACTATTCTAACTCCAGGGGGTGCAACAGTAGGGCAAGTGTTGGATAGTATAGGGGTAAAAATTACTATTCTAACTCCAGGGGGTGCAACAGTAGGGCAAGTGTTGGATAGTGTAGGGGTTTTAATGTAATATTATGCGTTGTAATAGTATGCGTTGTAAAGGTAGTATGCGTTGTAATGGAATGCGTTGTAAAGGTAGTTTTTAAAAATGCGTTGTAGTGTCCTGCGTTGTAATGGAATGCGTTGTAGTGGATGTTGCGTTGTAAAAAATGCGTTGTAAGTGTAGTGCGTTGTAAAAGTTGCGTTGTAAAGGTTGTTCCCCATTTGTCTTCTGTGTCAGGTGTGTCAGGTGTGTGTGATGGTGTTATTGCTGCATCACTGTGTGCCACTGACACATCAGGGGGCGGAGGTGGTATGGCTGCATCACTGTGTGCCATTGACACATCAGGGGGCGGAGTTGTGTGTGTCAAAGTTCCTGCTAAAGTCATTTGGGGCAGGCTCTGTGGCAGCAATGGCAAGATGAGGATCTGCAGGGCATGGAAGTTCCCAGCTACATCTCGCTGGTGTTCAGCCATGGCAGCCATCCTTCCAGCCTACATCCGCTCCTTGTTCTCCATTGTTCTCCGCAGCTGTGCCAACTCTATGCTGTCTGACTAGACAGTTCTTGTATCCGAGTAATGGCTCCAGCGAGGTCAGCCAAGGATTGTTGTAGAGCATGGAATGGACTGTGGGTGTCGTTTAGGGACGGTAAGTGGTCCCTGATGGGACTTATACACCCACGTATGGAATCTAGTTTGGCTGCCATGAGGTCCAAACCCACCCGCACCTGTTCAACCAGCTCCTTCTGGCAGTCTAACACACGACGTTCAAATGCCGTGTGTCTTTCCGTGAGGTGGTGGGAGCCAGCCGTGGTGGTGGGTGCTTCCTGGTGTGTGGTCTGTGCAGGGGGTGGGGTCCCCTCGATGCAGCTGGGCTGCCCTGCTCCTGGAGGTGGGGTGCGGAGGCTGCCCACGAGCCGTTGGAGGGTATTGGAGCAGATGGCCAGGGGTTCCTCTTCATCATCACTGAAGAGATGTCTGGTCTGCTCTGCAGGAGGTGTTGATTGTCCCTCTGCAATGTAAGGGGAGATGCAGGTTGACAGTGTGTTCCATGTATGTTGACACATTGTACATGTTTACAGGCAGACAGAATGACAATGTACATTGTGACTGTATTGGAGGAGCTGGCTATTTGATGGGAGACAGTGGACATTTCAACTACATGATGGATCTGAGGTTGTACTTGTACATTATCATCTCACAGTTTCCTGCTATGCCAGATGTGAATGGCCAGTTTCTACGCACAAGCGGCACCAGTTGTGTCCTCTGTCCTGTAGTGAAAGTGTTGCACTTTGTACCACATTGTCGTCAATGTTGATGTGCTGTGGTTGCTATGTGTGTGTGCTGCATTCTGGGAGAATCACCCCTTCAGCTCTGATTTAGCGGCCCCTTATCCCTTTGAGGCGGTGTGCCTTTGACTTGTGTGTTTTTACGGTGCTGAGATGTTGGCGACTTTGGTCATCTGTGCTCTTGGACGGTTTTTATACTCTTGTGCATTGTTTGTCTGCAGATGTGTTGTTGACGTCAGGGTTGCATGTGAACGTGGATGTGTCAGAGTGTGACCTGCTCCTTTGAGGATGTGATCCACACTGGGCCACTTCAGTGTCGTGTCATGCACCATGTCATGTATTTTGACTTCAGCCATGCTATCGGGTATGCAGTGCCACTTGCATTGTCAGTGTGGCTCACAGAGCCTCTGCTTTGCTGGATTCAGCACATGTGCATTGGTAGGTTGTGAGATTGGTGATAGGGACGGGGGCCCCTTTGTGGACATAGTGGACGGGGGACTACTTGGTGTTTCTATATGTGCTGCAGTGTGCCAAGGGTATCAGGGACATGTTCCACAATCATTGTGGGTGTGCAGTGTGCTACACATAATTGTGTATGTGTGCCATTGTGCCCATCTCCCCCGTCCCCCCAGTCCCTGGTCATTACTCACCCTGTTGCTGTTGGGTCAGGTCATATCGAGCTGTGTCCGGACTCCCAACTCCTTGCACCGTCTCCACACTGATGACTGTGGCCACCATTTCCTCCAGCTCATCCAGCTCCTCCTGTGGCACAGGATTCCCACCTCCAGTCGCCGTTGCTGCCTTCCTGTTGGCAGCGAGTTTCTGCTTGGTTTGGCTTTTCACATCATGCCAGCGCCTCTTGACATCCTCCATTGACCTCCTCAACACTCCGACTGCATTCATGTTGTTCACAATGGACTGCCATATTTCTGTTTGTGTTGCCAATGACATAGTAGAGGTGACGAACAGTTGTTGGTAGTGTTCTATCACCTCCGTGACGATGATCCGGTTTTCCTGCGGACTGAACCCCGTCTTCCTCTACCTCTTCTCCTTGCCCTTCCCCGACCAACGGGGTTCCTGGCTGGTCCTCCGTGGGGCTTGTGGTGTTCGAGTTGTCCTCTGCACTCGGTCCAAGTGCATCCATGCTGCTATGCAGTTTCTTTTGGTTTTGGTGTGTTTTTTTTGTTGCTTTTAAAGTGCATTTTCCCGCATGACGTGTGGGAATTGCAGGCCTGTCGCTGGTTATCGCTGATTTTTGTATTGCGATATGAGGGATGGCAACTTTCTTCGCGTTCGTGTTTCACATCTTTTCCGGCGTCGCGTTAATTTTAACATGGTGATTTGGCGCGTTATAGTGAGACTATCGCATGGTGCCGCCGGGTTTGGAATACAACGGTAACACGGTGTTATTTTGTCGCGATAGACTGCGATGGGCAAGGTTGCGTTAAGCTAATTTTGCGATAATTATCACACGTTCTTGAGAATATCCCCCTGAGTGTTAACTTAGTGCTTCTAGTGCTTGTTTATGTGACTCAACCCCAGATATTTATTGTTACACAACTAAATGGCAGTCCTTTCATTGACATTGAAAGTTAAGTGATCTGGTCGTGATTCAAACCTATGACTCTAGTGACAAATACAGATTCCTCAAGTGGATGCTTTAGTCCACTGAGACACCTAGTCATGATTCTCATATGTAATGAGAATTTCTTGGACACGGAGGGGTCATATTTACTCACTTTTCAAGCAAGGCAGGGCAGCAACCAAAGTTACTATGCTGGGTGAAAGTGAGAGAGCAGAAGAACACTATATCTACTTCTAAATGGTGCTGTTTTCCTCTATCCAGTCCAAAAGCACTTTCGTCCATGCACCAGCACAAACACCAGTACACCATAATGCAAGGGTTTGTGCATTCTATTAGTCATAGGCTTTGAACTGGAAGAGGCCCCTTCCAGTACAAAAACTGGGAGTTAATACTTCCCACTTTGTGTATATGCTGTTCAGCACAGCACACATGCATAGTTATAAATCACATTTTTGCCTGCCTAATAAAGTGTCCAGTTTTTACACAAATCCCTTTCTATAGTAGTTAGTGGATAAGGATTTGCATTAAAACATATTGGTGGTTGCGGGGGAATGCCCATGTACAACCATGAAATACCCTCTAGACACAAAGTAGTGCAAAGTAGAGGAAAATAGCTCATAGTGATACTTTGCGTTACTTTGGCCAACTGACCAATGCAAATCGTGATTTGTGATGGAAAGTAAATACCACCAAACCTCTATGCACTAGGCCTGTTTTAAAGAAGTAAGGTAGTACCAGTGTAAAGTGTTAGTCAATCTGGGCCGTAATCTTATAATTACAGTATTGAAGCCAAAACAGCAAATCCCAGATTGCAAAGTAATACTGGCTAAAAGGCCAGGATTGTCTGAAGACATCTACACTTCGTAAAATTCATGTAATTTGTTTTGTGGAAAGTATACGAGATGCCCATTTGGTGAAAGTATATGAGATGCCCATAAAAATTAGCATTATAACACAAAATGTGGACCCAGCATTGTGTGCTATTTTACTTACCGGCTGTAAGTATGCCATTTGTCCTGAATTTTTTTTTTAAGAATAATTGTTCAACACTGCCCATATTCTGAACAACAGTGAGTGATGGTCTGTTTGTTCGTGTTGTTTCCATGCTCCTACATAGGGATTTTTTACCTCAACGAAATCTCAATTATGCAGCGTTCTTCATGGCGTTCTCTTCACGCCACGTTCATAATGTGAAATGCCAGAAATTTCAAATTACTCGAGATTTCGTCAATGTAAAAAAAAGAAAGTCATCCGGGCTGCATGGCATCCCACAACACATGCCTTCTTGGTAGTCGTGTATTTTTCTTCTCTGATTTATTGAAACCCATTTCCAACCCCAGATGCTACAAGATTGACTGTAACCATATAAAGACCTTGCCCCTTGCGCCACTTTTGCGTCACTTTTCCCAAGTTAAAACTAACGTAAAAGTGGCGCAAGGGGCTTGTAAATCTGCCCCCTTATTTTCTCTGTCCATGGATGTTCTTATGTGCTACTTTAATCGTTCTTCTTACCAAACGCATGAAAAGTTCTCATTTGAAATCCGAACGGGTAGATGTGAGACTCAATGTTAACATCACAGGAATTGAAAAATTGACCACGTAGTTCTCCCAGTAATTAATTAATAGTATTAAGCTATCCATAGCACTAGGCACAGTACTCAGGCTTCATTGTATATTAAAAAATAGTTTTTGCAACAGATTCAACTGTCCGATCTGCATATTAACAGCTGACTCTTATAAGAACGTGCATTCTCAGACTGTGTTTAATGACCTTGAGGCATGTTCTCATGTTATCACTGTTGGATTATTTTCGTTCATATTAACAAATGCTGTCTTCTGCTTGTCTGGGCCTCACCTTGTTATCAACAGCACAGCTTGCTTCCTTCAGAATTTCCATTATTTTCAACACAGCCTCTGATAGCGGGTTTCCTTCATTGCACAGTCATGTCATTTCAGAATACTTAGCCTCGCTTGTAATAAAGGCAGCGCGGGCAGTCGGATGCTAAACTCAAGCCCTTGCATAATTAGTCACAAAAGATTCATACATCACACTGCGCCTCCTACAACTGAGGCTGTCAACACATTCATCGCATGGAGTTTCCAGATCTCACCTTTTGCCCAAACTACGTTTACATCTGTGGGTCTCACAATGAGCAGTGCTATCAAAAAAACATGGGGGCATATCAACAAGGGCTTTATCTCTGCTTTTTTGGCTTTAAAAGCCAAAAAAAGCAGAGATAAAACTAGCACCCTATCAACAACAGGGTGCTAACATGCAAATTTGCATGTTAGCACCCTTTTACTTTACGCTTCCCCTTGCATCTCTAATGAGATGCAAAGGGGGCGTTCCAGAGTAAAATAATAGGAGAAATGTCGCTAACTGTGGTTAACGCTGCTTTTTAACGTCTGGTATTTTTCTGACTTAGCCATGATATCCTATGGAAGGAGGATATCATGGCTAAGTTTGTCTGTCCCTATCAACAAGCTAACGTGAGATTATCGCTGGATTTCCAGCGATAATCTCACGTTAGCCACTTAGCGTGAGGATTTTTATCGCTATCTCAGCGATAAAAATCAACGCTAGCCGGCGATAATTATCCTAGCGCTAAGTGCGCTTAGCGATAATTATCGCCGGTTGTTGTTGATATGCCCCATGATTTCTCAGCATTGACTCATAGGGTCTCATTGGGAGTACCGTGGTAATGCCAATTCGTCCGGTAACCGGAGTTACCAGAAAACTCAAGATCACAAGATGCGTGTAAATCCGAAGGTCTGTGATGTTCACGGAGACTCAATCTACAGAAGCAAATGGAGTGTCTGGATGAAATACTGTGTTTAAATAAGGAGTGCTTTTCATGAAACTCCTTACACCACAGCCGCAAAAAAAGGGAAGACATTCGTGTGAGGAAGGCACTGCTCAGAAAAAGAGGAAAATGAAATGAATACTTTAAAGCTAGATTGGCACCTGGGTGCAGGCTTCACCTGTGCCCAGGCCTAATCCGCGTGCCATTCTGGTAATCCCCTATTTCACTTGGTGCGGTGGTGGTAACTGCCCTCAGCTACAGGGTGGCTGAACCATTAACAGAGATTAGTGGGACAAGGTTTGACTCAGAGGTGTGTAGGCTGGGATTCCCCCACCCTCCTCACGCCCCCCCCCACCCCCAATGTTTACTATCAGTCGGGTAACATGCAGAGCTGACTGGCCAGTCGGACGAGCTCATCTGTTGCCTATTTCCCTGGCCAGGGAGTAGGCTGTTGTGGCAGGGCCCTGTTTTAGGCCTTTTCAAAACATTCAAAACACATTCTGTCCGCTGGCTGAAGCTTAACTCTCACTGCATTGACCGTGATTCAGGCAGCTGGGCCTGCACGCTGTTACAACAAGGAGGTGGTGGTCAGAAAGGCAGAGACCTGTATGCGTCCGGTTTAAGAAATTAAAAAAAAAATATTGTCTGCTTAGACATTCTTTCAGCCCTCAGAGCCAGCACTTATTCGGGTGTCTGCCTCCCCAAGGTCCCTGCTGCTTTCAAGCAGTTTGAACCTGCCTGAGGGTGCTTGGAGACAGGGAGGGTGTTATTGTTTTGCTCCCATGCATAAAGTATGATAACTAAAGTAGGCAAAACAAGTGTGAGTGTTAGTGTGTGCATTTGAGGGTGTGTGTGCCTCTGTGTGCACATCAGGTGTGTGTGTGTATGCATGTAAGTTTAGTGCACAAGCATATCCACGAGTGTGGGTGCACATGAGCATGTGCACATGTGAGAGTGTGCACGTGAACGAGTGTGCCCAAAACTTTATGTGCACTTGGATCCAGGAATATCACTTTGCGGTGACAGATTCAAATCTGGGTGTCAACTCAGCCTTTCATCCTTCTGAGGTCAATACAATGAATACATTTCAACTGGGTACCAGTAAACATATGTTGCCCTGTGCCAAGATGCCCAAGTGGTGAACGTGACCTTTCATAAACATGCATGTTTTGTGTGCATGTGAGTGTGTGTGTACACAAGTATTGTGTCTGTATGTATGTGCATGAGTATCTGTGTTGGCTTGTGTCACAATGGTTTATGCAAGACCCAGCATTTCAAACAGAGTGGATTGGCAAGAGGTTTAGTCTGTCAGTCACAAATAGCTAAATTCATAGCTTCTCTAGGATGTGTTTTATGTCCATTGGTAATTACCTGTGAGTATGTCAAATTTGGGGTGTGTGAAATTCACATAATTTGCTTTTGCATAATTACGTCCATCAATCAATCAAACATTTGTAGAGCATACTACATACCAGTGAGGGTTTCAAGGCACTGGGGGGGGGGGGGGCGCTACCGATCGAACAGCAAGTTCTTGAGTAGCCTCCTGAAGGTCAGCAGGTCTTGGGTCTGTGGTAGGCTCAGTGGGAGGGTGTTTCAGGTGGGAGAAGGACCTCCCGCCGGTAGTTGTTCTTCGGATGCGCGGGCGGTGGCGAGTGCGAGGTCCAGGGCCAGACTGGCCGTAGTGGGCACCGGGCAATCCCCCGGTGCGCCACATGGGTGAGGGACGGTTTTGGGCCCCTGGGGGCCGTTTGTGTTACAGGGCTGCTTTTGCAGCATAGCTGCAAAAGCGGCCCTGTAACAAAACCGGCCGAAAACCAGCCCGGGCAAAGAGCTCGGCGGCACCCCCAACTCGCCGCGGGAGGGGGGGGGGGCGAGCACTGTGCCAGGGCCGGTTTTGGTTCCCAGTCCGGCCCTGGCGAGGTCAGCAGAGCGGAGCTGGCGGTTGGGGATTTAGAAGGAAAGCCGTTTGTTGAGGTAGGCTGGACCGGTCTTGTGGAGTGCCTTGTGTGCGTGGATGAGGAGCTTGAAGGATATCCTTTTATTGACTGGCAGCCAGTGCAGGTTTCTCAGGTGGGGGGTGATGTGGCCGTGGCATGGTACGTTGAGGACGTGACATTTTGGGAGAAATTCTGTGTAATGCAAATCCACCTTGTCCTACATTTTAGCACGAAATTCGTCCCCTTGTCAATTTTTGAAACAAGGACACATTTTGAGCTAAAAAATAGTGCACAAAAACAAAACACTGTCATATGCTTGGCTTATTGAATGGTCGCAGACTACCCTCAAAGCATGGGGGATCCAATCAGCCTTATACTACAACACAGGATATCCGTTCCCCCTGCTCGAGAGACCCTGTGAAGGACTACCTCTGAGGAACCCACAGACCACGTCAGTCCTTAGGGGCGTCCAGGGTCGTCCACTGTTAAAGAGGCAGGTGCTGAACCTCCAAGAAGGCGCAACGGCTCCCCACTTAGAAAATTTTGAAAACATCCGGATCTTTAGGACAATCAACGCTATGAACTATCCACAATGACAGGGCAACTTGATAAGGACAGATCCCAATTTAGACACTACGCCACTAAAGCTGTGCTCATGGAACATAAACGGGCAAAATAATAAGGCTGCAGACACTGAATTCCTTCGATACGTAAGATCATTTGACATCATCCTATTACAGGAAACATGGTCAGAAAACCCGGTGCAAATAGAGGGTTATACATGTTTTTACACCTTAGCCACAAGGAAAAGTAAATATGGCCGGCTAGCGGGCGGCTTAGCCTCTTACATCAAAATTATAAAAATTCACAGTGCCCTGGAATTATCTCACCAATCCCCAGCTATAAACGTAGTAAAGATCAAATTAAACCTTAAAGTGAAAAAAGAAGAGGTATTGGTGATTAAACACCTACATAAATCCAAAAAAGAAAAAACAGGAGTCGAAACTCCTATTGGACTACCTGCACCATCTGATGTCCACGCAAACCACCTCTAAACTTATTTTGTCGGGGACTTCAATCAACATATTCTAGGCTCATCCACAAACAATGACATTCAAGCCCAGTCCTTCTACTGGAATATTACAACCCAATCCACCAATGGCCAGGGAAAAATCTCCAAAATGAGAAAGGAGCTTCTAGAAGAGATTGAGCACTTAGGGCTGAGAGTCTTAAATGGAAGATTTGCAGACGATTCACCATCTGCCGCTTCATTCCACTCAAGCAATATGTCCTCCACAATCAACTACACTCTAGTATCTCTCCCATTTTTCCAACATATATTAAATTTCAGCCTAGGAGATAAAGGAGAGAGTGACCATCGACCTCAGGAAGTCTCCATTTTGGCCTCTCCAGATTTGACCCTCCCCAATCCTATAGGATCTCAGGCTTGCCACACAATAAATCTTAAAAGAATCAAATCCTCAGTGGCAAATACAAAGGAGGTACTTTCAGTAGCAAAATCTCAATTAAACAGTCTGAACTATCCCATGGGCAATCCCATAGCCCTATGGGTGACCTTCACGGATGTGTTTTCAAACCTTTACGCTACCACAGTTCGGCACCACCCATCTCATGGCTCAATGACTATAGGGAAGATATCCAGCGCTCAGAAATCGGCCCTGAAACATCAAAAAAATGCCATAAATAAACTACTAAGGCTGCAGAGGACACATCAGGGGGGTACGAGCACTCTCCAACAGCTCCGCAGACTCAAATGGGAGATCAAAAGATGCCAAGATGCCAAGAAGATGACTTTTGGGCTAAACTTCACTGTGAAATAAAGCAAATAACAGTGCGCGCTTCTGGTCCACTCTGAACACATTTTTAAACCCCAAACATGGAGGTATAACATCTTATGTAACTGATGACTCCTGGGAACTCTTTTTAGCTACCCATTTTAATCAGCAGGCTGCAGGATCAATTAAGCGCCAGGATGCCCAGGCGACCAACCCACAGCAAACAAAAACACTACATGAAGAGGCAGCACCTGAAATCAGCGCTGTTATAATCAGGGAACTAATTTCCAAAGGGAGGAAAGATGGAGCGCCAGGGCCAAATGGAATACCACCAGCTCTCTTTAAACACGATCCGGAGTACTGGTCAGAAATTCTGACCCCACTCTTCATCTCGGCCAGCCTGTCCGGGGGTCTCCCAGCATCATGGAAGGGCTCAATCATCTCACCAATATACAAAGCAGGCGACAGAGCTCTTCCAAAAAATTATCGCCTGATCGCTTTATTGGACATCGAGGCAAAATACTTCGCAGGGCTACTATTGATTCAGCTGCGTGACTGGGCTACCAAGAACAACTTAATTCCGCCCAGCCAAACAGGATTTTGCAGAGAGGCTGGAACAACCACAAATCTCTTAGCTTTATCACTACTCATTGATAAAGCAAAACAGACCAAACAAAGCCTCCACTTCTGTTTCGTAGACTTCAAAGCAGCCTTCGATAACGTCATTTGAGCAAATCTGTGGAGGAAACTAGCTTTATGGGGGATTCCAGCACCACTCTTAAATCTTCTGATAGAACTGCACTCCAATACATGGGTACAAGTGAAGCTTGGAAAAGGCAACCACCTTTCAAGGCGCATAACAACAACAAAAGGCCTCAAGCAGGGGTGCGTTTTAGCACCAACTCTCTTCAACCTATATACAGCTGATCTGCCACCAGCTCTAGAGGCCTGCAACGCACACGCCCCTCGTTTAGGGGGTCGATCCCTGCCCAGCATATCCTATGCAGACGACGTGGTTTTGATCAGTCACACTAAGGTAGGTCTGCAACACCTTACCAACGTACTATACGGATATGCTGAGGACAATCTGCTCGAAGTCAACATTGAAAAAACCAAAACACTGACAATATCCAGGAAAAAAAAACAAATCCTTCTCCTGGTCCTTTGGGACAAGGGCAATTGAGAACTGCTCTGAATACAAATATCTTGGCGTCATTGTCGACAGGGGCGCCCAGTTTTCAAGACATCTCGAGGCCACTAAGAGGAAAGGTATGCTGATTGCAACAACTCTCAGACAACTTAAAACCAATCTGTCTGGGCCAACTCTTCTGCCACTACTGCGTGTTGCCCAAGCAAAAATCGAGTCATGAATTACCTACGGTAGTGAAGCCTTAAGAGGTACAGATGCAAAACTGCTGGACACAACCATCTCAAAAGCCTACAGAGCCCTCTTAAACCTACCATCATACACCTCACAGGCTCAAATCCGGCCATAATTTGGTTTAACCAAGCAACTACTCGCTAAGCAACGATCATACATCAAATGCTGGTACAAAATAAAGAACTCGCCTGAAAACACACTGAATCACCAGCTCTGGGATAACCTGCGCGGTAGCTCCACCGCACTTGCAAAAAACTACCTAGAGGAGTCACTAGCAAAGACAGGTCTAGAAGACCTATGGGAAACTTCCCTTTCGAACGCACAATTTAAACGTGTTGTAAATAAGAACATAAAGGGACTCTCCTTTATAGAGGACAAAGCTACCTTTGCCCACAGATGCCACGCATGGATGATACTAAGCTCTTACAAATCACCCGGGCTTCAGGCATACTTCGGGCTGGGTTACTGCAGGAAATCAAAAGAAGCATTTTTAAAACATAGGCTCGGAATCTTACCAGCCACACCCCACTTACAACCCTAGCTGAGATTGTGGGCCCACATGTAGGCTGTATGGCTTAGGGAAAGAAGATATGGAACACTTGATATGCTCCTGCAAAAAGCTAAAAGAGGAAAGAGTAGCTCTCCTGAAAACCACCTTCAACGAACTTAACATACGCACCCGGAGACAAGCAGTCATTGCATGCTTTGACCCAAGACTTTTACATCTGAATGGTCTGTTGGTAAAATTTCTGAAACTAGTTAAGCTCAAACAACCTAAAACAGATGAAGGCGCACAGAAAAACAAGGAATTATGAACATTTCCTAAACTTTTTTTTTTTTTTAACCCATTTCCCTTTTAAGACTGCTCTCAAATTCAAAAATTGATGAAATATGTACTTACTATGATCTTGTAATGGTTTTAATTAATCAGAAACAATAATTTTTTTTACTTACTTAAAAGAATGGTCTAGAATGTATTTATTGTGCAATTATGTTTTGCAGCTTGTTATCACTTGGTGGTGTACAAAGTTGTTGCTGCCAGTGGATGATTCTATCTATATAATAATTCTACTAAATGTAGTTCTTAATTTCCAAAGACCCAAACTACTTTCCCTAACACCCCTAACTTCGTCCACCCCTGGTCCCTGGGTGACTTCAGCATGACATTTCAAACCCTTCCATGCTGATGCTCCACTTTCACCCTAAGTCTGCTCCACAGAATCATGATGCCTCCTGTGCTCAGTATTCGCGCAGGAACTGTATTCATGCTCTGTGGAAATGTCCCAGATTCCTATATGTCCAGCAGGAAAATACATGCAGGGTTCATTTAACCGTAGACCATGGCATGGCCCTGTTGGCAAGATGAAGTAGCTGGGACAGTGTATGCTGGACAGATGTGATGTACTCTGGCACAACGTGTGTTGCTACAAAGATGGAGGTCCATCCATGCTCCAATATGGGAAATTTGGGGCAACTCATTAAGTGAGAAAATGGGTTGGAGAAAGTGGATCGGTGATCTAAAAAGGAAAGTCAAGAGGTTTTGAAAGTGACGACGTTGTCTGTCACTTGTGCTAAACTTCTTTGCAGTGTCAGATTTGAAAGAGTAAGGAAATTGTGAATACTGAGGTCTTATTCTCAACGTAAAAACTTCCTTTTCATTTCATTTATTGATACATTATAGATTCATTAATTTTCATTAAACGTTTTTTTTACATTTTTTAAACAAAATATTCTATCTTCAAATGGTAAATGGAATTTAAATTACATTGGTTTTTATTCGGGACAATTCAATTTTTACTAGTGCACAGGGTGCACCAAGGCAGCTACCGAGTAGTTGAACTGAAAGGCGGATGTGTTATATATTGTAGGACATTAGTCTCGTGTTGACTTCCAGTGTGCACACACGTGACGGTATGGAGGTCA
The DNA here is from genome assembly GCF_964204655.1 of Triturus cristatus. NCBI lineage: Eukaryota > Metazoa > Chordata > Amphibia > Caudata > Salamandridae > Triturus > Triturus cristatus. The sequence continues at coordinate 439,998,697 of NC_140590.1, forward strand.
CATGACTTTTAAGAATTTTGAAACCTTCACCTACATTCTGTAGTACCGTGCTTTAAATATTTGGCTGTGTCCTGTCATTTGCTGTCACTGTGAGGCTGTCTGCTTATTTATAAAGTAACCATTTCAAGCTTTCGAAAGTTGTCTACTTGGCCGTCACTTGGTGGTTGATAGCTCGAGGCCTCGTGCCAATCCAGACATGGTCCAGAAAAAGAAAATGAGTACAGGTTTCAAAAATACTTAAGTAATGTGATGAGAGCCATGAATTTCTCTGGCCTAAACATTCGTTTCAGGGGATTAGTTTTTGTTTAAATGTCACTCTTCCGTGAAAAAGAATCAAAAACCCTAAAATGTTTTGTTTAATTTTTTTGACTAAGTTATATCATTTTGAGCCTTTGACCAAACCTGGTAATAGAAGGTAATTCAACACTGGATAAACCTGTATGTCAAAACCTTTTAGCATGCTCCAGCAACATAATGGCATAGTTGTTATTTTTGTAAATGACATAAATCTAATATAATATGCTATCCTTGCAAACCTATGTGTGTACAGCAGATTTCAAACGCCATCATTTTAAAATGGAAAATGATACGATGTGGTGATTTGAATATATTTCATTATGTCATGTATTGTCAACACAGGCACCTTAGCCTGTAGAAAGTTATTCCTAAATGTTCCATTACTTCAGTAGGCTAATTTCAGGTGAACACGTATGTATGGATGTGCGCGTACACGTATAAACACTCTCAGGGCCTCATTTATGAAAGTGACGCATCTCCGGGCAAAAACAGCAATGCGTCACTTTTCATAGTGACATCCTTACAACACCATGGATGGGCCATATGTACAAGACGGCACTCTATGCTCCAAGGATTTACAGATATGTCAGGAATTCTGAGGTATCATTTGGTGCAAAAACGATGCATTGCTGGAGTGTGTCGGAAAACTGAGGCAAGTCCAGCAATGTGTCATGACCCATGGGCGAGTCGTATGTGAAAACACCTGCATCAGTCCTTACGCCAGCTTGAAGCAGGCGTAAGGATTTTGACGCAGTCAAGTTGTAGAAGTGGCATAGTGAAATCTGATAAATTTCACTGCGCCACTTCTACAAGGTTTTTTTACAGGGGACCTCCCACCCTGCATACAGCATACCTGACGCAGGTATAATCTAGCGGAGGCCTTTACAAAGTGGCGCATCTGCCTAGGTGCATCACTTTATGAATAGGGCACAGTGTAGCGCATTGATAACACCACCGCAGCGTCATAGAAAATTGACACAATGGCAGCGCAAGCCCTTCATAAATAAGGGCCTCGATATTTAACACAACAGCACATTAGCTTGAAATAAATGAACAAGAGGGTACAAGCTTTCACGAAAATAAACTACAGTCTGCATCAATCAATTTTAAAAAAAGGGCCACATTACAGAAGGTGAGCATTGGCGGCAATTATAAAGACTACATGTCTTAAGTATTTGAAGAGCTGAAATAGAGCTATTATATAACCTTTGAAAGAGGTACATAGTTGCTTTTCACAGGATCTATCAAGGTACAAACAATGTACTACTGCTTTAGACTGAAAATTACATTCGCAAAGTAATACCACAATGAAAACATAAAATGGCAACATTCAAAACACAACGTAACACAAAAACCATAGTAATCACATTGCAATAATGCAGCACAAAAAGATGTCAGCACAACAAACAGCAGAAGGCATCATCAGTGCAACAAAATGCCACAGTGCACAAACGTTCTTGTCACACATTACTTCCTACAAAATCATGTCTTCATAATATGTTGGTAAAGGTGTTTAGCGGGAGCAGTACCTTAATAGCGTCAGTTAAAAATAATTTGGGATCTGGCCCAAAGGGTGTAAATTAAAGGAGTATTAATATAAACTAATATTTCTGATTCGGGATGAGGGTATGTAAAGGCACCCAGTCCTTGAGGAGGAGCCGGAGGGTCTCCACACAGGTGTCCCTCAGGAAATAAACTGGGAAAGGCAGAGGTAATGTTTTAATATCTCCTTATTCCACATCCACTCTTTTTTTTTTTTATTTGAAGTGAGCGACAGTCACCCAAAGGCATCAACGCGCTATAGCCGGCCATCCAGAGCTAAAGCCTAACTGTAAATCCACCTGAAAAAAGCTGTCTGTAAAGCATAAAGGCAGGTTTTAAGCACTTTCCTGAAAGGCAGCAATGGTGGGATAGCCCTCAGGCTTTGCGGAAGAGAGTTACAGAGTCTGCTTGCAGCAATAGAGAAAACGATGGGGCAGATTTATGAGGTTTTGCCGTAGGGAAGCACAGCAGGCCTTCCTGCTGCGCTTCCCTACGGCAAAAGAAAAGGGCAGGGATGCGCCGTATCTATAAAATGAGGCGCATTCCTGTCCTTTTCCCCTGCGCCGGCGCACAATGGGCTGCCTGCGCCAACGCAGGCACCTCTGCACCATGGTGCAAGGGTGCCTGCGTTGCGGAGATGAATATTTTTGTACAGGAAGGGAAACCTTTCTGTACAAAAATAATCACAAGAGGTTTTTCCTCTTTGTATGGGTGCTGCAGAATGCAGCACACATAGAAAAAGGAAAAACGAGGAGAAATAAAGATATTTCTCCCCGTTGCGTCTCCCTTACGCCTCCCCTGGGGTGGCGGAAGCTTTTGGCTCTGCCTCAGATTTACGTTTTCTCGTAAATCTGGGGCAGTGTCAAAAGGCCATGGGTGTTGCTGGGAACGCCCCCAGCATCACCCATTGCACGCCCCTTTAACGCAGGACACTGCGTTAAAGGGACTGATATTTATGAGGCAGCATTAAGCCAAAAAAAGTGGCTCAGTGCTGCCTGATAAATATCACGCAGGCTTCTGCGCCACGGAACGTCACAAAAAGCGCAACGGGCCTCATAAATCTGCCCCTAAATCTCCCCCTTTCTTCTTTTGAGTCCTAGGCACAGTAAGGAGGTATCGATGTGCTGAAACAGGTTTCTACCTGAAGAATGCCAGTGAAACATTTCTTTAATCCTTGCTGAACTGGGGAGAAAAAGGACATTTTGCACCGACAAAGTGCTTTAAACCTAATGCGCTTTCTGATGGTGAGCCACTGTAAGGCCCCTAAACCCCATAGCAGTCGATTGGCACCTGGGAATGTCAAGCGGTATTCTGGCAAGCGCATTCTGTACTGCTTGGAGTTTGTGCTGAGTGCTAATGGTGGAGTCCAGATAGAGAGAATTTCAATTGTCAAATCTGGACATAACCAGGGCTAATGCATCCTGCTTTCGTGCACTCTCATTGTTCCCATTTGTAGGATTTAGAAGTGAACAACAAAAAGAGAATACAATGCACCTTCCTAATTTATTCTCGTATTGTTAACAGCAAGGTGCACATGATTGGTGTGAGCTGGCACTATTTGTAGTCAGCTTTGACTAGGAACTAGTGATACAACAGTCACACATGTGATTTGCATACATTTTAGTACTATTGCTTTGTCATAAACAACTTGCAAGCCAAGCTGTCATCAATCTCCGATTTCTTCCAGACACTCGTTATAGGCTCTTTTTATATTGATTTCAACTGAATTGCTTCTGTTGTGTAGATTTGAACTCTTTCTCTTAATTTTGTATGTCTTTTTCTTTACCAGTTTATCTTTTGTAACTAAACATTCTGTTGACTTTTAAGTTCCATACGTATTGTTTAGTTAGCTTATTGCACACAGCATGCCACATATTTCTCTGGGGAGTGCCTTGGCACCCATGCGAATCAATCACAAGCATTGTCAGTGCAATAGGTCTCGCATTTGCGAGCGTTTAAGCTATTGGCATTCTAAACGACAATGCCTTTTATTTATGTGTTTTTAAAAGCAACACACATTTAAAAGGCATTGTTATTTACAATGCCAAGAGCTCCAACTCTCACAAATTCCGAGACTACTTCAATGGTGCCACGCCCATTTTTTTAGATGATGCTCGCATATTCACTTCACAGGTAGCAGCGTCTAACCAAAGGGGCGAAGCCAAAATTAAAGTGAAAGCAAAAGACACACAATTGATGGACGGAATGCAGAACAAATCAAAACATTCCCCCCCAGTCAAGAGATCTTGGTTAAATCCATGATTCTTTTGCTCACCATGCCACCAGTTTAGACCTGGCTATATGCAAATCAGTCTTGACCCTGTGCCTCATGGGAACAGTTCAGCCGGAACTGCCAAGCCAGGTCCTCCCTGGACCGTAAACAAGCATCCTAGGACCAGTTTCGGGGTTTCATCCCTCTTCAGCCAGGATAGCTTGATTCCAGTGGCACAGAGAGCCCATGACCCACGTCTGGGCATACCTGGCGCACTTGGGGCGAGAAAGCAAAAGACACACAATTGATGGACGCAATGCAGAACAAATCAAAACATTCACCCCCAGTCAAGAGATCTGGGTTAAATCCATCACTCTTTTGCTCACCATGCCACCCCAGTTTAGACCTGGCCATATGCAAATCAGTCTTGACCCAGTGCCTCATTGGAACAGTCCAGCCCGAATTGCCAAGCCAGGTCCTGATGAGGGCCAATGAGGGCTGAAAGTCTGAAACCGGTCCTAGTGTGCTTGTTTCCAGTTCAGGGAGGACCTGGCCTGGCAGGTCGGGCTGGACTGTTCCCATTGGGATCAGGGTCATGAGCATGGTGAGCACAAAAGATGGATTTAGGCCCAGAAATCTGTACTGGGGTGAATGCATGACATTGTTCTGCATTCTTTCCATGAATTGTTCTTTTTGCATTTGTCACCCCAAGTGGGACGGGTATGCCCAGATGTGGGTCCTGTGCTCTCCATGCCACTGGAGTCAAACTATCCTGGCTGATGAGGGGTGAAACCCCAAAACTGGTCCTAGGATGCTTGTTTCCGGTCCAGGGAGGACCTATCCTGGCAGGTCGGGCTGGACTGTTCCCACTGGGAGCAGGGTCAAGACTGATTTGCATATGGCTGGGTCCAAACTGAAATGGCATGGTGAGCAACAAAACGATGGATTTAGCTCCAGATCTCTGTACTGGGGTGAATGTATGACATTGTTCTGCATTCTGTCCATCAATTGTTCTTTTTGCATTTGTCACCCCGAGTGGGATGGGTATGCCCAGACGTAGGTCCCGTGCTCTCCATGCCATTGGAGTCAAGCTATCCTGGCTGATGAGGGCTGAAAGTCTGAAACCGGTCCTAGGATGCTTGTTTCCAATACAGGAGTACCTGGCCTGGCAGGTCAGGCTGGACTGTTCCCATTGTGAGCAGGGTCGAGACTGATTTGCATATGGCTGGGTCCAAACTGCAATGGCATGGTGAGCAAAAAAACGATGGATATAGGCCCAGATCTCTGTACTGGGGTGAATGTATGACATTGTTCTGCATTCTGTCCATCAATTGTTCTTCTTGCATTTGTCACCCCGAGTGGGATGGGTATGCCCAGACGTAGGTCCCATGCTCTCCATGCCATTGGAGTCAAGCTATCCTGGCTGATGAAGGCGGAAGTCCGAAGCCGGTCCTAGGATGCTTGTTTCCAGTCCATGGAGGACCTGGCCTGGTAGGTCAGGCTGGACTGTTCCCATTGGGAGCAGGGTCAAGACTGATTTGCATATGGCTGGGTCCAATCTGGAATGGCATGGTGAGCAAACAAACAATGGATTTAGGCCCAGATCTCTGTACTGGGGTGAATGTATGACATTGTTCTGCATGCTGTCCATCAATTGTTCTCTTAACGTCAAAGTGAATGCGTTTATGAGCATTCACTCAAAGTAAAAAAAAAAGTAATTTCAAAAGGTTCTGTAAGGTTTCACTAAAGTGAAAGTGGTCCGCGCTGGTAATTAAATAATTAAATAAGCTGGGCCGCTAAAGTGAAAGTGGACCGCGCCATTTATTAAATAAGGAAAGAAGCCCAGCTGCTGTAGTTAAAGCGGACCGCACTGTCATTTGAATAAATACATTATTGTATTGTATGTTGGACTAGTATAGCGCTCTGTCACCCAACGGGTATCCTGGCGCTTACATTAAGCTACAAACGCTATGCCTATCTGCAATCATGCGGGCAGAAAAGGAATAAAGCTACGACTGAACTACATTAGTCCCTAGGAAAGAGACATGTTTTCAGCTTCTTTCTAAAGTTCAGCAGATTCTCGGTTTGTCAAAGATTGAGCAGTAGTTTATTCCACAGACGTGAGGCTGCAGAGCTAAATGATCTGCCTCCCATCCGGGTTTTCTTAAATCTGGCTGTGCACACCAGTTTTGCTGATGATGAATGGAGGTTTCTGGCTGGAGCATACCAAGAGAATTTACTCTGCAGGGATCTAGGTCCCACTCTATGTACTGCTTTGTGAACAATGCACAGTGATTTGAATTGTACTCTCTGCAGAATCGGTAGCCAGTGGAGATCCTTCATTGATAAGGACGCAGAGGACCTACACTGTCTCTTTAATGCTAACTTAGCTGCTATTGTTTGAATTCTGTGCAACTTTTTGATCAGAGACATTGGTGCTTCAAGTAGCAAGGTGTTTCAGTAATCCAGCCTGCTCAAGATGACACTCTTCACCACCTGTGACCTGGCGGAGCATGGCAGCATTGGAAGTATTTTCCGTGAAGCTCTGATCAAAGACATGCAAGTGCCGATTGTTCTGTTTACTTGTGAGTCTAACTGTAGACTACTATCGAATAGTACCTCCAGATTATGCACTGTCTTAGATGGAGTCAGTGGGTTGTCTGTTGGAGTAGGCCAGAAGACATCTGGGACTGGGCGGCGTTCAGTGAACAATTTTTGTTTTATCTCCATTAAATTGTAGTGGATTGCCTCTGAGCCAATTTGTAGTTATTAACATACACTCATGGAATTTATTCAGTGATACTGCTTTAGACCCTTCTAATGAGAACACAAGCTGTGTGTCATCCGCATAGTTCACTATTTCAATTCCAAAGGATTTGATAATAGAGATAAGTGGGCGCATGTAAATGTTAAATAAGATCAGACTTATTGCTAATCCCTGAGGGACTCTGTGCTTTATGGAATTATTTCTGGATACAAAGGGTGGAATAGCCACTGCCTGCTGTCTGTCTGACAGGTATGACTGAAACCAGTTGAGTGCCATGGCTCTGACTCCAAATTCCTTAATCCTTTCAAGTAGAATCTTATGATTAACCGTATCGAATGCGGCTGACATATCCAGTAATACAAATATGACCGCTTGGCCGGTGTCAGTACGCATTGTAAGCTCATCCAGGACTGTCACCAAGGCTGTCTCAGTGCCGTGTGCAGGCCGAAACCTGAATTGAACTTCATCTAATAGATAATTTTCTGCTAAAAATTGTGAGAGGGCTTTGCTAACTAGCCACTCCAGAATCTTTACTGGATAAGGCAGCAAAGAGATCTGTAGTTCGCTGGGCAAAGAGGGTCAAGTGTCGCTTTTTTCAGTGAAGGGGTCACCACCGCCTTCTTCCAACATCCAGGGACCATACCGCTACTCAGTGACTGACAGCAGATTTGGTGATGCCGAGGAAATAGCTCAAGATTAAATTCTTTCCACAGCCTATGCGGAAGGGGGTCCAGGGGCGATACAGAGGAGACACTAAAAGCTATTTTACTAAATTCTTCCTGTGTGGGGACCTGAAACTGAACCAGAATTGCTTGTTTATCTTTATCTACTCCCTCATTCTGCTTCCTTATTGTCACTGATTCAAATGAACCGTTTACATTGTTCATCCCAGCTTCCTTGTTAGGTTGTAGGCCATCAATGATTTTGTTAATTTTCTCCTCAAAGAATACTGCAAGGCCATCGCATAGCTCTTGCGTAGCTGCAATCTTATTTTTCGCACAATCGGGTTTGGATAGATCCTTCACTATGTTAAAAATAGTTCTAACCCTATTAGTTGCCTGTAGGATGATTTTCTCATAGTAATCGGCTTTAGCCTTAGCAATTGTTCCTTTATATGTGTTCAATGCTATTTTCAAGGCTATTTTATCCTTTTCCTCATGGAGTTTCCGCCATTTCGTCTCTGCCCGTTTGCATTTTTACCTTTGTATTTTGAATTCCTCATTATACCATGGGTCTGATGGTTTGTCCCTATTTTTTTACATTTTCACTGGTAACAAATGGTCATTTAAGGTAATAAAAGGTCATTAAGGTAATTTTCTTCCACCATTGTCAAAAGAGCCCTTTTCAGTGCATAGCGGGAGTTGTTTCAGTTTCAGCAGCTTGGCCCATTCCCTTCCCTGTTGAGTATTGCCCGATTGAGTAATTTTATTACTCACATTGGTAGGTATTAACAAAAAGTGAATTAAAAAATGATCAGTCCAACACAGCAGCAGTATTTTTCCCACCACTACCTACGTGTGATTTGCAAATATTAAGTCTAAAACATGGCCACCCTGATGTGTTGGTTGTCGCACCAGTTGTTGCATGTTTATATGTTTATATTCTCACATGCTTGTAATAATTCTTTCAAGGCTGAGTCAAGATTCATATTTTCCCAGAGATTAAAATCTCCCAGAATAATCATTCTGGAGTGAGTGAGTGGCATATTATATATAGTTTCAATTAGAGCTTGGTATTGAGGGCTTGATCCTCCGGGGGTCTATAACATACTATGCCAGAAAACAGTTGTCCTTTGGCATCCTTAAGGGAGAATCCTAACATTTCAATGCCCTTCACTTCATGAACATTTATGGGGGCAAAGTTCCTTTTCTCTTTATATATCACTCCCACCCCTCCTCTCCAGATTAGCCTGGGTTTATGGAATACTTTATAACTCGGGGGTAGGCGAGCCCTAATGCGACTTCCGAGTCAGGTCGTGTTCATGTTTCAGTTAAAAACAATGCGTCCCAATTATGACCTTCCAACAACATATAGTTCTCCTGATGGTGTTTTATTAGGGATCTCACATTGATTAGGCCACATTTGAGACTGTCTGAAGTGGAGTTCGACAGGGAATCCCTGCCTTCTCTCCCTTCCTCACCTTTTTGGCCCACGCCACCCTGCTCACCTATGGTTAATAGTTGCTCCCTAGAGTAACAAATTCTAGTATCCCCATTTGGACGGTGTTCCTGTCCGGTAGCATGGCTGGCGCTGTGCGAGGTAAGGGCACGGATGGGCGCAGATGGGCTTGCCTTCGGCGCGCCAGTGGTGCACCCGCTGCACGCATGCGCGGTGCACCCGCTGCACGCGCACACGCTGCGCGCATGCATTTCCTCTCCTTAAATAGGGAGGAGCGTTGAGGGGATTGCTATTAAAATTAAAGTGGGCGGGTGCTGTGATGTCGTGGGTGGGATAGGCGAAGAGCATTGAAGAAAATAGTGCTCATCAACTTATGAAGCAGACCGTGTAACAACCGAAGTAAAAGGGCCAGTCCTCATGAGATTTTACAAATGAAGACAAGGCGGTACTAAAGAGGGACTAACTAGCATACTTATGAATCAGAAGCCAGCATTTACGAAGGGCAATGACACAAGCCAATGACAAATATGGGCGGAGAGTGGACGGGGCTTCAAGTGCATACTCCAATACAGCATGCTGCAGAGCAGCGCATGCGTTGCCAATGCTTGACCTAAAAACTGAGACAATGTAACCTTTAGTGGATTTTGTTTTCCTATGTTGGTCTTTCTTTTTAGACAGTTTGATAGTTCTGTTAATGTTCCTTTCAAGAATCCAATAGATTTTGCTTTGGTCTGTCTGACATCTTCTTGATTCTTCTTCGTGGGTTTCTCTGATTGCATGAAATTTGTCCTCACAATGTTTTTCGCTGATTTAGACTAGTACTAAGAACACAATGTCTATGAAGCGAGTAAGGCTAAAACAAAAGAGCAAAGCTCTATAGGCCTCACTACTATATGTCCTGCCTTATTATTGGTCTGTAAAGGGCAAACCGGTTTGTGACAGACCAACAGTCTCAAAAAGGAACTTAAAAATATTGAAAAGGGTTTTTCTTTTTACAGATCATGTAGAAAAAATGCTATTACATATCTCTTAAGCCATCTCACTAATAGTCTTGTATAGAAATCAGACCCCAGTCTTCCTTGCAAATGGTGCAGATTTAAAAACAATAAACTAAATGAACTAAAATTAATCTGACCTCAGCATATTATACTATAGCAGTAGTGGTAGGTGTGACAAGAATTCTCTTTCTAATGCTTGTGAATGCATAGTCAGAAAGGCATGTATGTTTGTTGAGCGCATTCAACAGGAAGAGGCAAAATAGAGTTCAGCAACAGGCAGAAAGAGGCAAAATAAAGGCGAGAAACAAAAAGCAGAAGGCAGGATAAAACTCAGAAACGAGCAGAAAGTGGCAAAATAGAGGTTCAGAAACAAGCTGCAAGAGGCAGAATAAAGGTCAGCAACCAGCAGTAAGAGGCAAGATAAAGGTGAAAAACGATCAGAAAGAGGCAGAATAAAGATCAGAAATGAGCAGAAAGGAATAATAATGGTGAAAAATGAGCAGAAAGAGCCAGAATAAAAGTCAGCAATGAGGAGAAAGAAAGAAAATACAGGTGAGAAACGGGCAGCAAGACGCAGTATAGAGGTCAGAAACAAGCAAAAAGAGGCACAATGGAAGTAATAAACAAGCAGAACGAGTAAAGGTCAGACATGAGCATAGAAACCAAAATAAGGGTCAGAAACAAGCAGAAATAGGAAGAATTAAGGTCAGAAACAAGCAGAAAGAGACAGAATAATGGTTGAAAAAAAGTCTTCAAAATAAAAGTGAGAAATGAGCATCAAGAGAAGAATAGACGTGAAAAACGAGCAGCAAGAGGAAGAATAAAGGTCAGAAACGAGCAGAAAGAGGCAGAGTAAAGGTCCGCAACGAGCAGAAAGAGTCAAAATAAAGGTAAAAAATGAGCAGCAAGAGGCAGAGTAGGGGGAAAAAAGCAGAAAGAGGCATACTAGAGGTCAACAAGAGCAAGAGGCAGAATGAAGGTCATAAATGAACAGAAAGAGGAAGCATAAAAGTCAGCAGTGAGTGAAAAGAGGCAAAATAGCAGTCAGCAACGAGCAGAAAGAGGCAACATATGTGTGTGAAATGAGCAGAAAGAGGTAAAATAAAGGTGAGCAACAAGCAGAAAGGCAAACAGAAGGTGAGAAACAAGCAGAAAGAAGCAAATTCAATCTCAGAGAAGAGAAGTAAGAGGCAAAAAACTAAGGTGGGAAACAAGCAGAAAGATGCTAAATAAAGGTGAGAAATAAGCAGAAAGAGGCAATATAAAGGTCAGCCAGGAGCAAACAGAAGCAAAATAGAGGTCAACAATGAACAGAAAGAGACAAAATTAATGTGAGAAACGACCGGAAGGATGCAGAATAAAGGTCAGAAACTAGCAGAATCAGGCAGAAAAAATGTCAGTTATGAGCAGAAAGGGGCGGAATAAAGGTTAATAATGAGCAGAAATAGCCTAAATAAAGTTAAAAAACGAGCAGAAAGAGGCAAAATAAAGGTGATAATTGAGCAGAAAAGGGAATAGAGAGGTCAAAAACCAGCAGCAAGAGACAAATTAAAAGTGAGAAGTGAGACGAAAGAGGAAAGAGGAAAAATAAAGGTCAGGAACGAGCAGAAAGAGGCAAAATAAAGGTGAGAAACAAGCACAAAGTGGCAAAATAAAGGTGAGCAATGAGCAGAAAGTGGCAGAAAATAGATCAGAAAGTAGCAGAAATAGGCAAAATAGAGGTCAGATGCAGACCGCAAGAGGCAGAATAGAGGTCAGAAATGAGCAGAGAGACGCAGAATACAGGTCAGAAACAAGCAGCAAGAGGCAGAACAATGTTCAAAAGTGAGCAGAAAGAAGCACAATAAAGGTCACGATGAGCAGAACCACTTAGAGACTCACACATACACTCATAGGCCCATGCAGAGACTCACAGACCCGCTCACACACTCATGTGCCCACTCTGGTGAGTGGTTGTTTGGATGATGTCATTCATTAGGGATGTCATTTGATATGTCATCAGTGATGTCAGTGACCATGTCATCAGTGATTAATTATGCAAGGTCATAAGTACTGCAAACAAAGGGCTAAAGTTATAATCAGCTCAGGTAACTATAACTGCTGAATTTCCATTGTTTTCCATGAGTTAAATCTGAGCCTAACTATAACATTGCTGTAACCTTTGGTTTTTTTAATGAATTTCTAGTTTTTAAAAAAAATCCTATTCCCCAACAATAACATCCCTGTAACCTTTGTTTTTTTCATTGAATTTCCAAGGTTTTTTTAATTCTATTTCTTAACCATACCCTTCCTGTAACCTTTGTTTTTTTCAGAGAGTTTCTACGTTTTTAAAAATTCTATTTCCTTACTATAACGTCCATGTAACCTTTGTTTTTTGCAGTCAATATATATACAATTTAGGGTTTAGTGATCGGGAAGGTTATAGGAGGGTAAGGGTATTTTTAGAGTGTAAGGGTGGATAAGGGCATTGTGTGGTAAGGGAGTTTTTGGAGGTTTATCAGTGGGTAAGGGTATAGGATGGAAAGGATGTTTTCAGGGTTTACAAGAAATTAAGAGTATAGGGTGGTTAGGGTAATTTTTGGTTTGGATTGGGAGAGGCATGCAGTTGTAAGGGTGTTCTGATAGTTTAGGGGTGAATTTGAGCATAGGCTGGTAAAGGGCTTTTAGTGATTAGGGGAGGGGGCATAGGGTGGTAAGGGTTTTTTGGGTTTTGGGGAGGGTAGAGGCAGTGGTGTTAATGGTGTTTTTAGGATTATGGGGTGATTAGGGACATAGGGTGGTAAGGATGTTTTTAGGGTTGGGGTGGGTAGGGGCATAGAGTGCTTTTATGGTTTAGGGGTGGGGATGAATGTAGGATGGTAAGGGTATTTTTAGGGTTGGGGTGGGTAAGGGCATAGGGTGGTAAGGGCATTTGTTTAGGTTTTAGTGGCAGGGAATGGGGTGGTAGGAGTGCTTTTAAAGTTCAGGTGCATGTAGGGGTATAGGGTTTTAATGGTGTTTTTAGGGTTTATGGGTGGGTAGTGTAGGAACATAGGGAGGTACGGCTGTTTTTATGTTTTAGGTATAGTGCGTAATAGTAGTTTAAAAAAGGAGAGTTTCTCCCTCATTAAAAAAATGTAGAGTTTTAATTTGCATTAAAAAAAAAGATCGGATTTGCATGGTAAAGGATGTGTGGCAAAAGCATGCTTTATAAATGCATGGGTTTTAATGTCATACAACCTTTATAAAGACACTAGGCCTGACATTTATTGTGAAAAGCATATGTTAGAATGGCTAAGCATTTAAGTGTGGATTGTTATTGCATCATCTTGAAGCCTACAGACAGCTATTTTGTAGGGGTGGACAGAACTCACGTAGTTCCACGATTGGGTGGAATTAGGCATGTCTCTCTGACTTTTAGCACCAGGAGCTCTTTCCATACTGAAAAATCATTGTGAATAGCACCACGTAGGGTACTGGGGGCGCTGTCTCTCGGCTTGATTTTGATGCCGCTCGAGTAGATTTTCTACTCATGCAGCAACCTTCTGACCTCTGATGGTCGCGACTGCCCACACTGGAAAATTCTTGATGAGTGCCCTCGTAGCGCTGCTAAATCTTGCTCGCCAATTTACCGTTGTTGCACCGCATGCATGAAAAAACTCCGCCAAGCGTCATTTGGTGAAATTTGGCTGTAACTCCGCATTTCATGTGTAACGCGGAGTGGCCAACCCCACTGGTGTAGCGAAAGTGATCACCCACCCTTAGTATTTTGTTACGTGTAATCTCACAGATTACTGTAGTAGGCAAGTGCTTTGGTGAACACCCCCCTCTGACATTTCCTGGGGGTTTTCATGTTAGGCCCTGTGGAGACAATTTGTAAATTGTCGTGCAGGCTGATTTTTCCATGTATTCGCAATTTTATAACTGTATGCATGATGGTTGCCAGTTTAAGTGCACTTATTGTAATATACTTTATTCGAGTTCAAAATTCATGAAGTCATAAAAGCAACAAGTTCATTACAAAGACAAAGGTAAACCACAGAGCAGTTATTATAAAAACATGCGAAGTATCCTAAAAATTAATTAAACTTTTCCTTTTCCTTAAAATACTTTTTTAAAAAGCCCAGCAAAATTGATACACAGTATTCATCACTTAAAGAGACTAAAAACAATAAGGCAGGGCGACATTGTCTCCACGAACCATGTTTTTTTAAGAGTGGCTTGATCCATCTTGATCGTTCCAACGAATAAAATTTACAAAAACAAATTACATGCAGAGTTGATTGGGAAGACAAGTTATCACACGGGCAGTTACAAAGATTTCTAGCCCAGTCATTTACTGCGGGAAAAGTGACTAGACGAAAGAAGATGTCGAACCTAAGTCTAGTTAATAAATAACGGTCAAAGCCCTCCTGACACCAGATTAGATAAGGCTGGATAGTGTAAGAGACTAGGGTACATTGATGTTGCAGAACAAGGTTCTTATTTAATTCTACACCTAGTCTAAGAGATTCAACATGATACCAGCACAACTCCTTCATGTTCTTTCTAGTAATCCTGCACATTGACTCAGGTTGGTGATAAAACTCAGGTCTTCCGAGATCCCTGGTAAAATTGCAAATGAACTTCAACCAGGGTATCCTGAAGGCCCTATCCAGCCCCATACAATCCTTGATGATATTTCTGTTTAACATTAGGTCCGGCGAAGTCCAAATTCTGTGCCAGAGCAAAACTGGTTGTATACTAATCAGGTCACTCACATAACGCACACCCAACTCTGCATGACAATTAAGAACAGGGGAGCTAACCGGGGTTGACAGAATAAATCTTAGAAATGCGTTCTCTACCTTTTGTATTGAGGAAGAGTTATGAATCCCCCAGATACCTGCCCCATATATAGCAGTACTGATACACTTTGCCTGATAGATTTTTAGGAGAATCGCAGGTGGTCTCTTCCCCAGTTTTTTCGAAAAAGACATAAGTGCAGCAGTGGCTTTCTTAAATATCAAAGTCCTATTTCTAATGGCTGGCCCCCAGGACCCTGTTTCTTCAAGGACTACTCCCAGGTATGAGAAAGTTTTAGTTGAAGCAAGTTTCTCCTTCCCAACAAACAAACGACACTCTTTTTTCTTAGATCTGCCACAGGTCATTACAAATGATTTGGATACATTAAGTTTTAACCCCCTGTTATCCATAAAATTTAAGTAGGTGTCCAGAGCAGTTTGAAGACCTCTTTGAGTCCGAGACATGATCACTGCGTCGTCTGCATATAAAAGGGACGCGATTTGAAGCTGGTTAACCTGGGGAGAATCGCGTACCACGGCAACTAGCTCTTTTTCTAGGTCATTAATGTACAAATTGAACAAAAATGGGGCGAGTACGCACCCTTGTCTCACTCCCCTCTTTACATGAAAAGGCTTGGTGCATTCACCTTTGGTGCCGTATCTGACTTTCGCCCTGGCCCCTACATACAGTTGTCTTAAAAAGGAGATAAGTACTTCGTCCACCTTCATGTCCCTCAGGATCTGCCATAAACGATTGTGAATGACACAATGGAAAGCAGCGCTTAGATCTACAAACACTACAAAAAGTTTGCCTACTTTGGCCTGGGTATATTTTCCTGAGATTAAAGTAAAGTTAAGGACCTGTTCCAAGGTGCCACATCCCTCGCGAAAGCCATATTGTACCGGGGATAAAATGTTAGCCTCTATGGCCCATTGTTGTAGGCGGTTCAAAATAACGCGCCCAGTGATTTTCATAAAAGAATCCAGTAGGGATATAGGGCGATAACAGGAGGGTTTTTCTCGGTCCCCTTTTTTGAATATAGGTATAATTATAGAGTCTGCCCAGGTATCAATGAAGCCCCGCACGCAACTTGCTTCCAATACACGCGTGAGTAGGGGTGACCAGAGCTCAGGCTGATATTTGAAAAGATCTATAGGGACGCCGTCTGCGCCTGGCGCTTTGTTGCCCCTGCTCTGGGTGATGGCGTCTGAAATTTCATTTACAGTAACAGCTAAGTTGATCGGTGTGAAGTTACCCTCGTTTTGTCCCTGGGTAACAGTCTCCAACTCTACCAGTTTATCTTTCCCTCCTGAGTTGTAGACCTCGGCAAAGAAATCTATCCATGAATCTTCTGTGATAGCCACTTCCATTCTAACAATTTCCCCTGATGAAAAAAAGGAGCCTTGACAGCTGACCAAAAGGCAGAGCAATCCCTTTCCAAAGACACGTTATATAGACTTAGCCACGCGTCATTTTTAATTTCGCGTTTACGTGACTTTCTGGCCTGATTGTATTCAGGTCTGAGAAGCCTAATTTCAGTTTGGTTTCTTGGGTTTTTTCTTAGAGCATGCTTTAAGAGAATGTGAGCCTTAGTACAAGCGGAGTCAAACCACCCTTTACTACTTACATTCCCCTCTTTAAATGGACGTTGTAGGACCTCTTTAATAGTCTTAGTGATGTTTGCAAAAGAGTCCAGGACGTCTATTTGTGATACTTCATCCTGGAGGCATACATTAATAGAGGTTAACGCCTGTTTAATGATATTTCTATTAGTGACCTCTGGGTTGTTCTGTGACCATCTAAGGGCGTACCCGTTCAAACTGCTTAAGGTGCAATTTGTTGTCCAGGCTAATTTCTCTACCGGAGGACGATCTATTTTGCAGGGGAGCTGAATACAGAAGCTAAGTGGGAGATGGTCACTCACCCCAATTGTGTGTGTAGCAAAATCTGATAACCAGCGTGAGTGAGAATTTGTGATGGTAATAAAATCGATCAGCGTACTAGACCCTCTCCCCACGTACGTTGAGCTAAACTCCACCGGGGGCCTACAGAGCAAATTGACAAAACCCAGATCGAATGTGGCCATCATGTCATTAAATGAGTCGCCCCCGCTATTGTGGGCAAAGTGGGGTTGGTATTCAGATTTATAATTTTCCTGGTCGCCATAACCACTCAAATACTGTTTACAAAGGTGGTGGTTGAAATCGCCTCCCCAGATAATAATTGAATCCCTTAGAGATTTGTCTACTAGGGCCCTTAGTTCCTTGATAATGGTATTTATCATACCATTTGCTAACCCCTTCTCAATGTTGTTATACATATTGATAATAATAATCTCCACCTTGGGGGACACCCGGATTAGAATAATTTGATAGTAGCTGCAAGAGGCCACCGTACTTGATGATAATATCTCCAGCAAATTAGATAAATAAATGGACAGGCCACCTTTACTCCTCCCAAAATTAGAGGAACTAGCAGGTTGATGGTAGGTTTTATACCCAGTAATATGGATGGCATCAAGAGACCAAGTCTCTTGTAGACATAAAATATCTATGTCCTTGATAAAATCAATCCATATAGGATTGTTTATCTTGGAACGGAGACCTGCTACGTTCCAGAAAGCAATCCTGGTCCCTTTCTTAGTTACAACTCCCGGTTGTTCAGACAGGTTAGTTGCCTTCGGTTGAACACCTGCACTGGCTACCGCTGTTGTTACTTTCAGATCAGAAGTGACAGCAGTCTCAGTTGTTGGGCGTCAGTCAACTCCTTCTAGTCCGCTCAAAACAGAGAAGCGATTGACCCCTTCAAAAATTTGATATTGCCCATCATTCCCTCTCCACATCCGGTTAGGGAACATCTTTCTAGGATAATTCCAACCTGGGCTTAGAGGGGTGCGATAGCTTTTCCTGCCCCCGTACGCAATAACCTTACTTGGGTTTGGTCTGTTCAGCTCCCTATAAAAATAATCAAAGTGGGAGGATCTCAATGCCCTTCGATTGTGACTTGGCGTTGAATATGGACTCATCAATGATTTGTCTGACCAGAGTGGGACTATTAAAATTATTATATCTTTCCAGATGTTGTTTCCTACCGAGGTATTCTTTGTGATCCAGTAGAGCACCTTATTTTTTAATTGGCCAAAGTCCTCTTTTACGCCCTTACTCAATACAGGGACGTTTGCGAGCACTACAACTAAAGGTGAACACGCCGGTGGGAGATTAATGACTGGTAAGGAGACCCGCTCATCCTGGCCAACCGGCGCAGTCTCCCCCTTAGAAATTTCGCTAATTTGTGAGGGTGTGATGGTATGTGATGTAGTTTCAGAAGTTTTGGTTGCAGGGGATTTCGAAGGTAAGGTAGTAGTACTATTGTCACCTGGAGGGACTACGACTGGAGGGAAGACTATTCCTTGGGGGTCTATGTTGTTACAAGGCACTGACTCAGTGCAGTTGTTCAGCTTGAGTAATGTTAAGGAATCGAGCCTGCGTGTGTTATCGTTGGCTAGTTCACCCAGGGCGTCTAGCTTCCCGTTGATGATTCTCAATCTCTCAATTATTGGTAGGGTAAAGGAACGCAATAAGTGAGTTAAATTTGAAAGTGATATCACTGCATCCTCATCCTTCCCTTTAATTATGGCTCTACTATGTAAATATGAAGACTGTGGACCTGAATCGATCGGGGCTTGAATATTCCTCTTAGATATTTTAAGGGATTTCTTAGGGAACGATACACTCTGGGTGCCAACCAACTTTAATACTTTTGGTTTCCTGCCTGCTTGACATCCCCCACCCCTCTTCCTTTTGCCCTTCGTATTAGTACAAATTGGGGCCACTTCAGTAATGGCTTCAAGGTCGGCAGAATCTTCAGGCTGTAAACTTTTCCTGGGCTCAATAGGGTAGAAACCCTCAGACGAGTCAAGACTACAGAAAGAATTATTCAGCGTAGACACAACTTCCTCCCCAAGTACATAATCAGACTGTGGATCTTGTTTTTCCAGGACAGTAGAGCAGCGTGGAAATAGGGTAATCGAGTCAGTCCTGGCCGGTGACACTGCATTATTTATGTCACCTAAGGAGGAGCGTCTGACATTCAAAAGTTCCAATGACAAGCGCTTTTCGGTCAGCCACAACATCAGCTGCTCTCAGGAAGAAATCATCTAGAGTGCCAGTAAGTCTTCCCCCAGCGACAGCCGGTGTTAGGCGGCGCTTCCCCTCATTTTCAGACGTGAGTGTCATACTCTCACACAGTTGCAAATATCTGGTTGGTCTTACTGTGGGGAAGTGGACCTCAGGGGAATGGCCGAGCCCAGCCTCAAACCTGCCTTGGACGGCCGTAGACGACCCGCCCTTTGCCTGGGCTTAGCCCGGCGGCCGCCCGCGCGCGTCCCGCGTGGCGGGAGCTATTGATTGTATTTAAAACCCTCTGCAACCAATGGGCGGGATCTCCAGTCCGCGGCTGCCCCTCAGGCACCTGGGACTCATAGGCTGTCAGCAACGGCTCTGTTTTCCCCAAACGATGGTGCGCGGCGTCTCCCGCGGCATCTCCCGGGTGTAGATACAGATCCAGAGCCAGCAGACCAGCAATTGTCAGGCAGGAACCGACAGAATACAGAGCCAGCCAGTTACAGTGAAATAACACGTCCAGTGAAGCTCCCCCACCGATTCACAGCAGCGTCTGTGTCCTGAGCTAAGGCAGCTATGTGGGATCGCGCAGGCCCCAGCCGCGATCAAAACCAACCAAGCGCTTCATCCTGTCCTCGTAGGGAGGGAAGGGCAGCAGTCTGCAGGAGCCTACTCACGTGGTCAAGGCCGGTGGCTCGCGTATCTTCGGCACCCCGTGTCCTCCGTCCCCGTAGCAGGCGCTCACCTCCGATGATCTTTAGCATGCGCGGCAACAGACATGGGAGCCCCAGCGTCAGCGTAGCAGTCCGCTCCCCACTCCTTCCGACGGCGTCCCCAGCCTCGGCGCCGGGCAGAGTATACCGCTGATTTCCGCTCACAAGATCAGCTCCGAGCCTGACGCTCCGTGCCGCAAGCGCCGACCTGTACTGTACTGCTTTTCTTCCAGGGGTCACCTTCAGCCTCCGTACTCACATTAACGTCTGCTGTGCCTATTCTTACTCCATGTAAGTCTCTGTGACTGTTCCGCAGAGCTAACACCCTCCGGCCCCTGCCGAGCACTCGAGCAACTCGGGCCCAGCAGGGGTCTTGAATCGGAGACCCTGCGAACTCCACTGAAGTCCGCGAACCGTCCAGAACATCCAGGGATCCTGCCTCAACCTTCACCAGCAAGCGTGTCCGTCTCTGTTCCCGTATCTCCTCTCCCGTGTCTCCTCTCACCAATAATCACCCCTGCACAACGGGACGCCGAAGAGAATGCCAAGAACCGAAAAGCCTCTGAAAAGCCGCCGCCGAACAGCTGCCGAAAGAGCCCCAGATGCTGCAACTCAAATCGTCCGGTATTTACTTTTTAATCAGACTTTCATCCACTACAGGCATTGCAGAGTTGTTTCTAGCGGTTAAATCCTCTGTTACGAGTACTACGGGCTTTCTTATTTTAGCGTTAAATCAGCATTATGATCTCCTTCATCGGGTGCCTCCGCGACCGCGTACTAAGCAGCCGCCAAGTGCACTTGCATAGATCATGTTGGGTAAAGTGTAAAGCCAATGATAAATGGTTCACTTAGAAAAGCCCTGCCAGATTTGATAGGTTATTGTGAAACAATATGACCAAGTCAGTAGGCCGGATCTAGTTATTGTAAAAAGCAATTGTTAAAGACAATAGACATTTAGCGATATAGTGATAATACAGTGTGCTAAGTCCTAAGGCATGTATTTTGTTAAATTGAATTTCACAGATTACAATAGTAGGCAGGGTTTTGGAAATGTTGAGCCCCTGAACAAACTGCAGCGAAAGAAGGTATATATTACAATAATCTTTGTTAGGGTCTCTTAGGAAAGACAGCATTTTGCTTTGCCAACTGTAAATTTGGATTCATTTCACATGACTATGTGCCGGATGGTTGCCTTGTGAAAAGCTTACACTCAGTACAATGGGCTTGAGATAGTATGGTGACAAGCCATACAATGTTAATATGAAGGTATGATAAAGGCAGTAGGCTTGAAATATTGATTGTGAAAAGCTTATGTTAAAGTCAAATGACATTTAATCAGAATTAAAGCCTATATGGATTCTCATCTATTAGTAGACAAGGCTTTTGGTGTTGTTTACTCCCTCTGACAAATCATGAGTGTAGAAGATTTGCACTGTGAAAATCCTTTTAGGAGAGGTGGTGTTTTGTTTGAAAACTGAAATGTATACACTAGCAATTTAATGACTCTATATCTGATGGTGCCTCTGTGGGAAAGCTTATGCCCAGCACAATAGTCCTGGGTTGGTTATAGTGTCAGGCCAATATTAATAGCCATAGGCTTGACTGGTGTGCAGGGAACTGATATGGCCGATGGCATGAGTTTGGCCTGTTTAATATGAAAAGCTATTACAGAGGTACTAGGTCTAGCCTAATTATTGTGGAAAGCATATGGTAAAGGTCAATAGGCCTGAAACAGTGTATTTATTGTTATAACACTATGTTGCAGGCCATAGAAATGAATGTTGTTCTATGTAATCTCACAGCTTATCATAATCATGCAATAATTTTAATTTTGAACATTTGGTCATTGTGATGATTCTTTTTAGACCCTATTGAGATAAGCTGTATGTTGTTTTGTCAACTGTAATTTTGTACATATTTGTAATTTTAATCGTAATTTTATAAATGTATTTCTGTAAATTGACAGCTTATGGGCAAGTTGGTATGCCTGGGTTCTATAAAATGTTGTAGTGTCAAGCCATTGCTGAAGGCGAGCAGCCTTCTCAGTTCAATTGAAGAATGTATGTCAGATTCCTTAGGTGTGATCTGTTTATAATGAAAGGTTGTGACAAAGCACGTAGGCCGTACTTTCTTATTGTACAAAGCATGTATTAATGGCTGTGGGAAATTGGGTTACTAATTGTGCACGATGTGAGTCCTGTGCAAGTAATAGGTCCACATGTTTCTCCTTTTTTGGAAAGAGAGTACACCATGGTATCACTTGACTCTCTCAGGGTAGTGAAGCAGAGCACTTCAAGTCCAGACAAACAATGGATACAGAAGCTGCATAGTCAGAATCCTTGTTAGGCCGTCTTAGGAGAGACTGCATTTTGCTTTGCCAGGTGTAACTTTATATACAAAGTAATTTTATGACGGTATGCTTATTCTCAGTACATTATAATAGTAAGCAAACAAAAATAGCTATAGGTATGCTTGATTTATTAGGAAAAAAAATATCTCTGTTGCCATAAATCTGATCCTTTCAGACTTATGCGACAGGCAATAGGCCTAGTATATATACTAAGAAAAGCATATGCTTAAAGTAATAGGCACTTAAAGATGGATTGCTATTTCTCTGAATTAAAGCCAACAAATAGGTATTTTGTTACATTAGAGATATTTGGGTGTTGGGTACTGCCTAACAAACCCAAGGGAGAGAAGTGTTGCAATGTAACAGTTTGTGCCAGAATCTCTTCTTGGCCTTTGATCAGGGATCTTGTAATCAACAAATCATTAAAAAATTACATACTTCAATATATATAAATATATATGTACATATATATAAATGGAGGGCCGATGTGTCTGTTATGCTCTGCCATTGGTCCGTCTGAGTGTCATTTACACTCTGCTTCCATCGATGACAGTAAATTGCATGATTTAATGGTTCAGTCCACATCAATCATTGTCTCTCTTGCCCTGCGAATTATAGCAATTTCTGATTACATGTGTACATCCATCTGTAAATCAGAATGCATCAATGTTATGGCTGGTTGGCCAGACCTATAGTTTTGAATTTTCTCCTTTTATAGTTTCCACATAATTTCTTTGAGCCTCTTCTCAATATTTTAATGCTTCTTAAGAGGATACTGCAGCTCTCCAGGCAGTGTTGACGGGTCGCATGCTTGCCACTAATTTCATCTGCAGCGCACCACATCTTGCAAGGCCACTTCCTCCAAACAAGGAGACCATTATGGAATGCGGTTGTTCCTAGTGTACCGTTGTTTTACCTTTCCAAGGCACATTGGTTCTAAATGTGACTTCAATGCTTGAACTTTAAGACAGCAATACATATTTAGACTACCGGTATAAGATGGTCACCCGCTGCTATGTTTAGTTTAGTTGTTGCAAATGTATGCCCATCGTATTTAGACTACAGAGTGTTTTCATTTTTCTACTTATATCGTTTAATTTATCATGCATATCTTGTAGAACTTGTGTGTTTTATTGAAGTTGTGTTAAAAGTTGAACACAAGAACGAATCAGTGGTATGATGACTTAATGGATGTGAAGGAGCCGGGTTCCATGTACTAGATCTGCTCTGGAACCTCAGGTCGGTGGTTCTTTTTATCAGCATGAAAGCATGGACGGGAGGTAAATCGTTAGCAGGTCCATAATTTCAGTTCCAATTTACTATGACTCTTAAGAATCACAGATCCCCAATTAAGTTCAGTTAGTTTATTACAAAGCCAAAAAGAACTGGACGTACAGGCACCTCAAGATGAGGGTGTAGAAAACACATTGGAACTAATACAAAGCCAAATCTACGAATGAAGTTAAGGTGGTGCAACATGCACAAGATAATTGATTCGAAAATCAGGATACAAAAGATTATCAAGCAGACATTCAGATTCCACTTTATTGGAAGTAAGAGGTTATAAAGCATTAATCTGTCCCTACACTACCCCTAGCGTGACATCCCTGCATAGCATTTTCCAAGGCAAGATCAGTTAAGGTGTCAGCATGGGAAGCCATACTAAGAAGTCTCTTTACATCCGTTCGGTCAAGTAGCATAACGCTACAGAGCCTGTTCTAAGATGTTCTCCCTCTCAAGGCAAAGCAGAAGTTCCCAGACACTTTCCCTAGTTATGATACATCAGTACCACAGGTAGTATCACAGGGTGCTTTGCAAATCATGCCATCCAGTCAGGCCACCTCCTCGTAGGTAACTTTCCATTAGGTAATGGTGCTCCCAAGCTTTGGCAAGATGACCTTGAGTTGATCACCAGGCTTGCTCTGATGAGAATGTAAAACAGTTCTCCATTATCAGTATCAACGCTCAATGTATCCTCTTCTCCCTAAGCCTAACACAAAAAACAAAGACATTGTTCTAGTTAACAGGGATAATGCATCCACCTGCAACAGAAACGTGAGAAAGAACAGTTCCAACGTGCACATGAGATTCAAATATTACATCTAATGTGAGAGCTTCCAGGGAAAATGCATTTCAGGCCTATAAAAATCGGCCAACATAAGAAATAGGACACAGGCTTTACAAAAACATATATATAAATGAGCGCTATTTACTAAGCACTTCTAAAGTAACACATTACATAACCATATCAAATACATGAATAATTGTCAACACTATGTACGAATTCCATACGTTAATGTTTTTAGCTAATCATATATGAATTCAAGGTTAATTTCTTCATGCTTACAATGAAATGTCCCTAATACACCCCAATTCACCTTACTACAGTTCACATTCTAATGTTGCACGTTAATACAACAAAGGAATATATGCGGGTGTGGACTACTCATGATTATGATGCACCTCCACAATGAAAAAGCAAAATTTTCACTGCATCAGATGCCTAAACCAATCAATGCCACAAAAGGCACTTTCATTCATAAGACAGACCTATTGGCATTGCTAATACTTGTCCTTAGATAGCTACATGGATTTTTGGCATTTATCCTAATTATGAAATGCCATTAAGTTACAATTTCTTTGCTAATCATATAGTAAACAATAAACTGTTTGCAACCGCAATTTTATAAATGCAAATGCAAAATATTTTTTGGGTGACAAAAATCACCCTTTTTAGGGGCCCTTGCATGTTTTGTTGCACCAGTTCATAGATACTTCATTGCGTAATTCACGGTGAAAGACTAGCTACTATACATTGCTTGTGTTCTAAACAATTGGGATGGTGTACTTGAGCCAGAAAGTGGCACTAGACTAAACTGTGCTGCTCATAAACTTAGCCCAAGACCATCATGTGACTGTAGCCGGTTCAAGAACACTCATATACGCCAGGCTTGTTCTGGAAAATGTGGGACTTATTTACAAGCCCATTGTGCCGCTGGTGCATCACATTTTTTGGCACACTGGCGACACAGTGTGCCTGTTCATATTTACATGGCAGCGTAAAGCCACACTACGTGGCTTTTTATAGCCTTGTAAATACGCCCCTCTTTTAAGCATTACTCTGTGTGAAAGGCGCATTCAGTGGGTGTTGCTGTGAGTGCAACATCCATGTAACCTGACGCATTCCCGGATTTACAAGGTTTTGTAAACGTAGGAATGCGTCATATTCCTAAGCCTTCCCAGGGGAGGCGTAAGGGAGGCACAACGGGGAGAAATACCTTTATTTTGTCTTGTTTTTCCTGCTTCTTTGTATGCCACATTCTGCAGCACACATAGAAAGAGGAAAACACTTCTTGTGTTTGTTTTGGTGCCAGAAGGTGTACCTTCCTGCACAAAAACAATCATCCCTACAATGCAGACACCCTTGCACCATGGTGAAAGGGTGCCTACGTTGGTGCATGGCAGCCTATTGTGCACCAGCGCAGTGGAAAAGGACAAGGATACGCCATATCTTGTTGATACAGCACAATTCTGCCCTTTTCTTTTGATGCACGGCAGCACAGCCGAAAGGCTTGCTGTGTTGCCGTTCGTCAGAATATTGTAAATGAGGCCCAATATTTCTTGCTTTAAAGCATGATTATAGCGCAGCCACATGAGCTTGAATTTTTCAGGGTTAAAAAATCGTGCAATGTGTTTGTACTCTTCCAAAGACAGGATACCAGTTACAGATGATCAACACTGCTTGCTGGGAAGCAGCCTGGGAAAAGCTGTATTTAACTCTGCCCAATAGTGATAAAACTGTATTAGGGTTGGCAAAATCTCTCAGTTTATTTCTGAATTTGATTCCATCTTACTGGGATAATAAATTAGCTAATATTCTTCTTTGATGAGGTTGGGTTAAACACACAGGCAACTGACTGCAACATTGTTAGTCAACATTTGAGAAGCATTGTTTTTATATCCAGTGGGGTAAATTACATTATTTAGGTAAGAGGCAAGGTGTTGCCCTTTATGTCTGCAAACATTGATACAATTTGAAGTACACGTATTAAAATATGCTCAACCAACTATATCTAATCAATGTTATTTTGTAACTGTTATGTGCTGCAGTACTATGGGATTTGGAACTTAATACAAGTTCCAAACTTGTTTGAAACCTGTTGGGGCAACTGCAGTTACATGTTGGACTGTTCAGCCTTAGGGTAGTCTTCCCCCAAACTTTTCTCATTTCCTTGTTCTTTTTCATTGACCTAGTTTCTTCTGATCTTAGGACTCTGCGCACTGCTAACCACTACTAAAGTGCTTGTGTTCTCGCCTCTAAACATGATAATATTGACTTATGCCCAATTGGCATATTTTATTTACTTATAAGTGGTACTTTATGTACTCAGGGCCTGTAAATTAAATGCTACTAATGACTCTGCAGCACTGATTGTGCCACCCTCTTAAATAGCCCTTTAAGCATGTCTGAGGTCTGCCATTGTAGCCTGTGTGTGTGTAGTTTTAAACATACACCTTCCCTGTTAATACATATAGGTCACCCCTAGGGTAGGCAATTGACATTCCAGAGGGCAGGGTCCAATGTATTTAAAAAGTTTTACATTTTCCATGTCCTGGGACTGAACAAATCTTACATTTGTTTTTCACTACTGAAAGGCATATCTCTCCCATAGGGTAACGTTGGAGTTAACTTATCACAATTTAGAAGTGTAATATCCAAATGGGAAGAGATAACCAGGTCACGTTTGTTGTCTCTGGAACCACAATTTAACATTCTAACTTATGGTGAAGTCAGATTTTAAATTATATTTCTAAAAATGTCACTTTTAGAAAGTTGGCATGTTCCTGCCTTAGCCATTTAGCATGTGTAGTCTCTACTGGGTCACATGACTGGATGTAGCTGACAGTTGATCTTTGTATATTCCTCCTAGAGAGCTACAGTCAATAGGGAGCTTAGGTGTAACTGGATGGGCCGTCACTGATAGGATGGGAAGGAGGAGCTGTGCAATGCCCCACCTACTGTCAGGACTGTTCAGACCAAGCCACCCATATGTCTAAAGTTCCTTCCTGTAGTTTGCAAGGTTCATCGGGGCCATTTAGGTAGATGACAAAGATACCTGCCTAATAGATGGTCTTCCCTTTTGTTTGATAAACAAATGCTTTTCTCGCGGCTGAATTCCAAGATGGCCGCCGGTGGAGAAGTTTGATGTTGCCGGTCTAGTGTTTCACTACTCTCCAAGCGCAGCTGTGCTCGCAACCTCGCTCGCGGCAAACTGCGCACTTCAACTGAAGAATCCTATGAAACGGTCGCATCTCCTTGCGGCGTTTGTTTGGTGACAAAATTCCTGAGTCGTGAGTAGCGCAAAGGTTTCACGGCAGTATTTTAGCTTCCGCGGCTGCGGTAAGTGAAACGTATTCCAATATTTACAAGGAGTATTCCAGTGAGAGAACAAATTCTAGTGAGCGCTTCTGAGTAAGGTTCTGGCTGCTAAGGAGAAGGAGAATAGTTACGAGAGCTCTTCTTGGTAACAATCTAGACCACATTGGTAGAGAGAGTATTTGCAGAGACATTAATTATCAGATGGCAAACGAAAATAAGCAAATACAAGGACAGTCATTTGTCAACTGAGGGCAGTCCTTGCATCAGCCGTGTTCTGGAAAAAGATAATACACTTACGAAGACTAGAGGCAAGAGATAATCAAGTCGTAAACATCTACTAGTAGGTGTAGTTATATATATATATATATATATATGTATAAAGATACTTACCGACACTAGTGAAGTTCCACCCTTGTGGAATGAACTATCTTGGAGCTTCACCAAGGTGATGAACTCGAACATCTACAAAACCAAAGAAGAAGATACAACACACCATTAGAAATTAGTAAGGTAAAGGAAATTACAGTACACAGATAGGGAGAGATAGAGAGAGAGAGACCCAGACCTAATCTAATATCTTGTTATTGTATTTTCTACCTAGATGTCTACTTAGCCGGAGAACTACAGATTCACTGAGGCTTAGTAGAAAGCACATTTACAAGAGAATCGTTAGCCACCAAGTTAGGACAGGTAATAATTCTAAGGGCTGAACTTAGATTACTAATGAACATATAGAAATTGCTAAAGTTGTTTTATTTACAGGAAGAATACACCTGAGAGGTAGCAGTTCTGTCTGAAGAAAGAAGACATGGCGTTTTCTCTTTTCATCCCAATCCCCTTTCCCCCTCTTCGCTGTCAGAGTAATATATGACACTGGTAGCGGAGTTTGGGAATTGCGGAACTATGATCGGCTCCTGCGGAAGATTGAATTTCTGGGACAGGTACTTGACACCTTAATAAGCTCTATCCTGCCTCCACACAAACGGCTAGACACCTCCTTTAGTTAATCTGGGGCCAGAACAAAGAAGGCAAGATGTCTGGGGACTTCAAAGGGAAACCTCTAGAAGCTTCTCTCTCACTTCAAAGGCACAACTGAGTAAAAATGTTGGACCTCAGACACCAACTCTTCAGAACACTCTTCTGGAATGCTGCTCTGAAAGAACTGCTGCCCTGATGCGCCTATCTGCTGCCTTCTGTCCTCTTGCCTGGGGAAGAAGAACTGGACTTGCAACTTCATGGTGAACCCAGAACCCCGGAATGACTTCAAGGGCCAATCTGCTGGCCTCCTGACCTGAGCTTCCAGGACAGAAAAAGGCTTCCCAACCTGCTCCTGGATCCAGCTGCAGCTAGTTCCTCACCCCCAAGTGGCGCCTCTCAGGTCTTGGTGTGGTTCACAGCTCTTAAATCAAGCTTTTGGGCACTTTGCGACTGTGAATGGGCCTGTTCCCACCAAGACCATGTGCTTGCACCAAAATCAAGCACAAGCTGCCAACAGCCCCTCTCTTTGAACAGCAGCATCGACAGCCCACGGGGAACAACCATTGTGAAGCTCCTCCTCGCCCATCCGCGATGCCTGGCCGGCCCTTCACACCATGCCCTCAACCGCCTGTGATGCTCTCCTTGCTCCCCACAACCCTCTCTAATGCGAATGGGCCTCTTGCCACAAATCTTGGGGAAAATAAACTTTCAGCAGGACTA
This sequence comes from Triturus cristatus, assembly GCF_964204655.1. NCBI lineage: Eukaryota > Metazoa > Chordata > Amphibia > Caudata > Salamandridae > Triturus > Triturus cristatus. The sequence goes on from NC_140590.1 coordinate 440,027,657, forward strand.
ATCTGTGACTATATCCAACCTGTGTTTCATCGTGGTTGGCCTGAACTTTTAACTTTGACAATCTACTGTTGTGTGTAGATTTACATTCTGTATATAGGTTTCCTGATTTATGCCCTTATATAGGTACAATTCATATTGCCCTTATTTAGGCATAGAAAATCCAGCCCTTATTTGGGCATTGTCCATGCTACCCAAATACAGGCATGGTCTCCTACATCAGTCAATCCACGTCACAAAGAGTTCTTGGAAAACCAGACTCTGAAGCCTTTAGGAATTTCCCTTGCTTGGATATTGATTTCTCCAAGAACTCATTTAGTATGCATGAGCATCTATTCCTTAGGGGTTCATTCATGATGTTCTGGTGCCCGACTTTTACGTCAATTCAGGCATTCCTAAACACCTTCAAGGTATAAATATACCTGCACTTGCCCTGGCAAACCACGGTTCCGGTACGGTCCAGTTCGACTGCCTACTTGCGGTTCGCCACAGCAAGTTCTGAAGAAGATCGAGTTCCCGCCTGATGCACTGGCCAGACGCTGTCATCCTCCTCGCAGAGAATCCAGCTCCAGTGTTTCTGACTCCCCTTGCGGGGTGTTAGATATCGAGTCCCGGAAAGAGATTCCAACCTCACACATTCTAAGGTACGGAGAAGACTAGAACTTAGAGAAACTTTTGGCAACTCTTGGCAAAACTAAAACTATAGCTAGCTATACTTTAGAAAACAGCACCTACTTCTTACCTAGTACTACACTTATGTTAGGTACACTGGGGTTGAACTATTTAGAAGCATCAGATGAGTATCCACATTTTAGCCTGTGTTATTTATGTATGTATTTTATACACTTGCTCCAGGACACACTATTTAGGCTGCCCATGGCGCGGGAGCGCAGTGGATGCGTGCAGCAGGCGTGCCAGCGGTGCGCCAAAGGCGTGCCAATGGCAAGCCCGTCTGCGCCTGTCCGTGCCTGGATGTCGCCAGACGCCAGACATGCTGGCGGTCCTAGGTCAGGTGTGCCAATATATACCAGGAAGCCTTTGTCCATCAGCCAGCGGGTTAACCCTTGCGGACAGTGCCTGGGAGATGCGGTAGAAGGGCCTTTCTGCTGTCTCAACTGTGGCTATAACTCTTGTCCTTCACTGACCCCCTGCTGTACCCCACCCAGACCCACCATGAAAATCCTATACCTCAATGTCCGTTCTTTGGTTAAGCACTACATGGAGAGCTACGATTTAATAGAGGATGAATCCGCTGATATGTTTTTTATAACCGAATCCTGATTGACTGCTGACACGGTTGCTGAACCTGGCTTAGCACTCCCCTCTGGGTTTAGTATTCTGACTCTAAACAGGGAGACCAGAGGTGGGGGCATAGCTGTTATTTTTAAGTCCTGCTACCGCTGCACATTCGTTAAGGAGGATGTAGCTGGGTGCGAATGCGCTCGTTTTGTAATCTCCTTTAGTGCCCACTCTTCCATCACAGGGTTACTAGTGTACCGCCCCCCAGACCCGATCTCAGAATTCAAATCAGCCATTATGGAGGCCGTGAGCTCCCTAGCGCTGACATCTTCCAATTTCAGTCTCATTGGTGACCTTAACCTACACTTTGACCGCCCATATGACCCTGAAATTGGCAGCTTGCTCGCCGACTTTGCTGCATGTTAATTTAAACAACTGGTGGTTGGCCCTACCCACATTGCTGGGAATTTACATGACCCGGTGTTCTCTAACATTCACCCTCTTTTGGTCCAGGCACCAAGTCTGGTGTGTTGGTCCGACCACTTCCTAGTCCCCATCTACCTCCTGCTTCTCGAGCCAGTGCCCAGAGCAGATCCTACGACCACCTTCAGACGTTGCTGGCATAAACTCAAACTAGAGGACCTGTTGGCCAGTCTGGCATCCTGTCCCCCTATCCTAGATTCTGACCCAGAGCAAGCATATATATCACTCTGCGACTGGATCCTACACACCTTGGACACTCTCATTCCTGCTAAATGGTCCAAGGGTCACTGCTCGAGTTCCAATCCCTGGTACAACAACTCTCTGGCCACCTTGCGTAGTGCCTGTAAAAAGTTAGAATGGGGCTGGAGAAGGGAATACGACCTTGGGACTAAAAAGTTGTACCAGGACGCGATCAAACACTACCACAAGGCCATACACTTGGCACGCGCGGCTTACCTCACTAATGAGATTAAGTCCAGTAAAAATCCTGTAAAAAGCATTTTCAAAATACTCAACGATCTCAAAAACAGGAAAAATCCTTCCACTCCGGTCTTCACATCAGGTCAGCAATGTGAGGATTTGGCCACCTTCTTTGTTAAGAAGGTAGAAGCCATCTATAAATCCTTCCCTATATCCCCTATTGATCCTGTGGCTCCGTCGGCTCCTTCTTCCAATGCTACCCTGGCAGTTATCCCCCATATGTCCCAGGACGAGTTTCTCACATTGAGCATGAAGGTTAAATCAGGCTCCCCCATGGATCCCATGAGGCCTACCCAATTTAGGGACTCCCTACCTGTACTGCTCACGCCCTTGTGTCAGGTTGTCAATTCTTCCTTCACCACGCCCGTGGTGCCTTTGTCTTGGAAGCAAGCTAGGGTGGTCCCATTGCTAAAAAAACCCTCACTGGACCCGACCAAGCTGGAGAACTTCCGACCCATATCTCTGCTGCCTTGGGTCGCTAAAATTGCTGAGGCCCACACAAATAACACTTTTTCGGGCTTTCTGAGCAACACAGGTGCCCTGGATCGCTCCCAGAATGGTTTCTGCCCTGGTCACAGCACTGAGACTGCACTTCTAGCGGTGAGTAAACATCTACGGACCATTCTGGAGGAGGGACAAACTGCGGCCCTGATACTACTCGATCTTCGCGTCGCTTTTGATACTGTCTCCCATCCGATCCTCCTGCGTCGCCTAGAGGAGGCGAGGGCAGTAGGTCTTGCCCTGGATTGGTTCCGATCTTTTCCCTCTGACAGAACATTCCAGGTCACTGCCCCCCCCCTTTCTCTCCCATGCTCATCCCATCAAGCAAGGGGTTCCCCAGGGCTCGGCATTGAGCCCTGTTCTATTTAACCTATATGTTCAACCCCTGGCGGTGGTGGCGAGGGACCATGGGTTGACCATGGTGTCATTTGCAGACGACACACAGCTAGTGGTGGCCCTCTCCGATGATCCTGCGCGGGGCGCCTCACAGTTTCGGAGCGGCCTTGCGGCAGTCGCACATTGGATGACCGCCAACTACCTTCAACTTATCGCCAGCAAGTCAGAAGTGCGGTTGGTGGGGAAAGATAAGGGGCTATGGAGCACACAATGGTGGCCGGAGTCCTTGGGCAGCACCCCCACACCCAAGTCGGCAGTGAAAAATCTAGAGATTTGGTTCGACTCCACTCTTGGATTCCAGGAGCACACCAAGAAGGTTGCTGGTACCTGCTTTGGTCTTCTCCGGGGCCTGAGCCCCATGTTGTTGTTTTTTTACCCTCCCACCCACCAGCTGATAGTCCAAGCAACTATCTTGCCCAGATTAGATTACTCCAACGCACTAATGTTAGGCGCCAACAAGGCGGAAGTGACTCACCTCCAGCGAGTCCAGAATGCAGCCGCCGAGTCCTGCTGAGGCTCCCTAGAACCCGTTCCACGACTGGTGCTTTGCGTCGCCTACACTGGCTACCCATGTCAAAAAGGAGAGAATTCAAAACACTTTGCTTGACCTTCAAAATTTTAAAACTTTCATCCCCTGAGACTCTGGTCCCCTATGTCCCCACTCGCCAGCTACACTCTGCTGAGCAATTTCTGGCGACGGTCCTCCGGGTAAAATGCCTTAGAGCAGGGGGCCGGTCCTTTCGGTACCTGGTCACTAAGCTGTGGAACTCCGTTCCGATCCGCTGCCTAGATTGTTTGGTTCCCTTCCGTAAGGCCGTCAAAACCTACCTATTCCCCTCGGTCTAGCCCCCAGCTCTCTACCGACACTGCTACCAGCGCTGGGATGCCTCTTTGCTGAGGCAGCTGCGCGCTATACAAGAATTCGTAACATAACATAACATGAATTTATGTCATAGCTACAAACCATGCTATTGCAGTATTATTTTATCTTATTGCTAACGCTGTACGTATTGTACTTCGCATCCTGTCTTACGATTGCAGCAGTTCATATCTCTTGCATGAGAAATAAGACGGTTCAATAAACCCTTTTTATTGAAACGCCCCGTCTCTCTATTTCTGTGCAACTCTGTAGAAACGAAGCATGCACGATTGACTGAGTGAAACTGTTATCTATTGTTTCCACAGTTCTGAGATTGTTCCGACTCTAAGGGAAACAAAGTAGTCATGTTTATGCGGTTGTAAGAAACTAATCCCTTCTTGGATATTCGAGAAGTTTCTAGTGACCTCTGAGTTAGCTGGCACACACAAGTAATTAAGTTTAATGTACTCGATAGAGACATACTAACCTCAGTCCTATGTCAAAACTATAGTGTATATTATTCCAATGCGCAGAGGCTATCAGAGATATAGGAACTACACTACATGGCACCCAACAGTTTGGTAAGGCACTAATTTAACGCTAGATACTGGAGTAACTCAGTCGTGCTTTTCTCAGAGACCCTACTCATAATACTCCATAAGACATCTGGAGTGGGTAGGGATAATATCCGCCATAGCTGAGTAAGACAAAAATCCTATGTATTTGCTGTTTGGTTTGTTCAACGTTGAAGGATACAGTGTTCCAAAATATTGTTCAACTTATGTTTGTTTCCTTGAAACTTGTTCTACATTTTTTAAACAAAAATGTCTGATACAGAGGCTCCGGCTGACCAAGTCGTAGCAGCTTTTAATACTACAGGTTTAAATGAAACTGATGAGGGTATTATAAACATCCATCCAAATTTAAGGAGAGCCATCACTCTAAAACTTATAAAACATGGCCTAACACCAAGAGGTGGTAGGGCAGTTTTTGTGATAGAGGCACATGAATCTCAGAATCAAATCCAGTAACTAAAACGTTTCACTTCTACAAAGAAGATGAACCACTTGCGGAATATATTCCTTTCGAGGATATTGAAATTCCACTCACGTACCAGGAGAATGATCTCTGGTTTAAAGGCGCCCTAAAACATTACAATCACATTACCAGGTTCGGTCCACTATGTAGACCAGGAGCAACATGGCCTATTTTAGCCGGCTACACACCTCATCCTGACATTGAAAGAAATGTCAGATGTAGAATTACTAGCTCAATTCAAGGAGCTAATCAAAATCTACAGACAATTAGTTCAATATGTCATGCGGACTTTCACAGTCCAACCACCATTAACCATTCAAAATCCAGCCCCTCATCAGGGGAATACACTAAAAATCACTCCACAGATTTTACACGCAGTCATGGGTAAAATGCCCACAAAACGTGAACAAATTCCATTCTGGATAGCTCAAAAGATTACTCAAATCGAAGCAGTATTTCCAATACTAGCCCTTATGAGAAACACAGAATTCTAACAATCTGTTTACCAATGGGGAGCACACCACATCTGGAAGACTGCACCACTTGGGGCACAGTCTTTGCTGCAATCTACACAAAAACATATGGGGGCAGATTTATGTTCCCTGGCGCATCCCTGCAAATCAGCAGGGATGCACCAGGGAAGATGCATCACGCAAATTTTCCCTTGCGCCACCGCAGATGCGCCACATTTACAATGTGGTGCATTGTGGCGCAAGGACAAGCAGATGCGTGACGCATCTGCTGGCGTAAGGTTGGCGCAGTGCTGAAGTTGTGTCGCAAGCGCGGCGCAACTCCAGCACTGTTCCAACCCTGCCCTATCCCTAACATGGTGCGTCACGCCTTACGCCTGCTTGAAACAGGCGTAAGGATTTGAAGCACCAGCGTCGGAAAAGTGACTGCGTGAAATCTTGCAGATTTCACTGCGTCACTTTTCCGAGGCTTTTTCTGACGTAACGCGCACCCTGCATACATTAAACCTGACGCGGGTTTAATGTGACGCAGGGCTTTACAACGTGACGCATCTCCCTAGATGCGTCACGTTGTAAATCTGTCGCAGCATAGCGCTAGCTTTGCGCCGCCGCTGCGTCACAAAAGTGATGCAACGGCGGCGCAAAAGTGGCGCACGGGGCTTGTAAATCTGCCCCATGGTGTTCTGTCTATGGCGGTAATACCAGATGTCCTGAAACAGATTCAAAACGAATACGGGGCAGAGCCTGATCTGAATTTAGGTATGAAGTTGCTTAAAATTTTTGACCAGGTCTCAACAATAATATTATCTAATATTAAAGGAGAAGCAGCATCAGTGGCAATCCACCAGAAATTAAGGTAATTTGATGTAACAGAACAACCACAAGAACAAGCCAGAATAATTGAAAAATCCTATGAGACAGTTTGGGAGGGAAACCAGTTAAACCACAACTGTCTGAAAGTCCTGAAAAGGCCTTTACTAAAAACAATCCTACCTCTTCTAAAAAGAAGTGGGAAAATAACAAACAACATTCAAAAGAGAAAGATTCTCAATCCCGAGGTAGGTCTCCTCAAAAGGAGCCCTCTGAAAGAAGGTATAACCTCAGGAATAGGGATAATTTGAGAAAACCTGACAGGTATCAAGATACTGATACACGTTCCTCTCATTCCTTTCAGATATCATCACAGACATCTGAAAGAAGAGGCCGGTCAGAGAACAAAGAAGAACGCATGAAGTCCAAAGACGATCAACACGTTCAGAAAAACAAACCAAAACCTCATTTCTCCAAAAAGAAGGTAGCAGGTCTGAAGATCAGGCATGCAGAGGATTCTGAGAACACAACTAAAGAACGGAGAATGGGCTCAGACAATGTTGGACAGTGCAGCAGAAGTTGCAGAAGCTCGCCAGAACCTGAAGGGGCTTCTGGAGACAGTGGGCTTGAATGAGGACATTCAAGTTGAAACTGCAGATACCAGGGTTAGTTCTCCACTTAGGTTATATGAAATAACACTCCGGATGGAGGGAGACAAACCAAGAAAAGTGAAAGTACACTTTTGGGAGCGACTTTCAAAGGGTTATGATATAATTCTACCAGAACAAGACTGGCCACCAGAATTTGTCGGAGATTGCCCACATGGCAAAGACATCATTATGCCAGCCTTCTCTAACCATGTTCCAGTACATTTAAAATATATTTATGCCAGGAAATGGGCAGTGGCCCAGGCCCCAGCATTATATAAGAATCATGTAGGATGGGATGAGGACTCACCTCACCACAAAATCCAGTTAAAAAATCTACCAACTGCACAAAGGCAGTACCCAGTTAGACAAGAAGCTAAAAAACATGTCAGGGAGATCTTAGATCAACTTGAATACCAGGGGGTGATTGAAACATGCACCTCATCAATGAACAATCCTTTGTTTCCTGTCTCCAAACCATACAATACATATTGTCTAGTTTTGGATTACAGACACCTAAACTCTTGTTGTAAAACATTTGCAGTGCAAAATGCACACAGTACAGCATTAACGAATAACATTATGCGTAAAAAGTGCAAAACCACATTAGACATTTCAAATGGTTTCTTTTGTCAAAATATTGCACCTTAAAGTAGATATTTGACAGCTTTCTCAATAATTGTGACCCATCGTCAATTTTGTCGACTCCCACAGGGGTTCAAGAACAGCCCAGGGTTATTCTCAGCAAGAGTAACAGAGTTACTACAAATTTATGATGACGAGGCATTGTCATATGTCGATGATATATATTTGACAGTTGATGACCTGGACAGACACTTGAACAGTGTGAACACCATTAATTTATTGGGCTTCGCCTCTGAGGGTTACAAATTCAACTTTAAAAAGTTCAGAAATGCCCATCTCAATGTCCTTTTCCTTGGATATGAACTATCAAGTGAAAGAAAAAGCCTGGAAGCCAACTTTTTAGAAAAGTGTGCGCTGCTCCAACCTCCAAAAACGCTGAAGAACTTATAGTTGATTTTAGGTTTTCTGAATTTTGGAAGAACATACATTCTAAACTACGCAGAGAGGGTTAAACCTCTCTACGGATTAATCAAACCTGATTTCAAATCCACAACTTGGACACAAGAACACACAGTAATTCTGCTTGCACTTCAAACAGACATGTTAGCAACTAAACACTTGCAAACATGCGTAAATGTGCGCAACTTAGTGATTCGAATCATTCCGGGTCAATGCGGATTCACCTACCTAATTTTTAACGAAGGTGAAAAAGTACCAATTGCATACAAATCACACTTTTATACACAAGCAGAAATCATTCTGACAGCAGTTCAAACCGCTGTAGCAAAAGAAAGAGCCCTAGCACAGGGGAAACGCATTATGGTTGTGCCTCCTGTACCAGCCTTAGAGGCTGTTACTAAAGCTAGCATTCCGAATGCAAAAGCTTTACATCCAAGATGGATACAAGGGGTTGATTCTCCTGCTGCAACTGATGTTGAATATGTTTTTGATCCATATTTGAAAACACAAGCATTCCTGCAATACAAACTCGAATGTCCTCTGCCTACTGAAATTCTCCCTCTTGATCAGTATGAATTTATAATTTATACTGAGGGATCTGCACAACCCGCTACGAGGAGTAAACAAGCTTACAGTGCAGCATGCGCGATTGTTAAAGGTTGTATGTGCGATGGCAAATTCAGAACAATGGTCACAAAAACACAATCTCTAGGAGATTGTACAGATCAGCAAGCTGAACTACAAGCATTCAAGATGGCACTTGAAAACACGGCTCGTGAATTCCCCACACTCATAGTGTGCGATTCTTTTTACTGTGTTCAATCTGACAATGAATATTTACAGAATTGGCTTCAAAATGGTTTCAAAGATGCAAAAGGTGGCACAATCAAGCATAAAATACTTTAGGAACAAGTAGTTCAGTTGCGAAACAGACTACAAAACACTCATGTGATACACACGCTGAGTCATCAACCTGATGGCTTTCATGTTGAAGGGAAATCATTGGCTGATGAAGCCGCATAAGGGGCTGTGCAAACGGCTTCCGTAGCTGCAATCACTCATTCAAAAATGAAAATAGACAGTGAGATAATGTTGGCTGTCAATGCTTCAAGCAAAGGCAGCGGTGCAGCGCTACCTAAAAAAATATCCCCTCATACATAATTGATGCGAACAGCGTTCCGTTTGCTCGAATCCCTGGAGTGGGGGATAGGGTAATACCAAACATGGAATGAAGAGCAGCTTTGATTTACAAAGCACATCTGGGAGAGGGTCTGATACATCAGGGGATCTCTAAAACAATTTTAGAACTAAAAGAGATGTACTGGTGGCCAGGAATGAATACACTGATTCATATCTTCATCAATAACTACATAGACTGCAATAAAGATCGCAGTACAGAACGCCACCAGATACCTGACTACAACATAGCCAGCCCAGTTCAGACACCATTATTAGACAGCATTAGACTATCGACGTGCAGGTGTCCTCTTGGACACATACAGTCCCACAAACACTAAATCAAGGTTCCTATGGATGTGGCCTCAGCGCTCGGCTGACGCTCGAACTGTTATAAAAGATTTGCGAGTCTTATCGGCACATACGCAATTGGCACACTACATTCTGACCTGGGTCCTGCGTTTAGCTATTGAGCTTACAAAGAAGCCATGTCCAGTTTGGGCGTAGCATTACGGTATTCTTCTCCATTCCATCCTGAGGGAAATTCTGTTGTGGAAAGAAGAGACCGGGACATAAAGCAGTCTATAACAGCTAGGGTATTAGGTTCAGGTGATGGGTGGGTCAAACACCTTTATGGGGTCCAGCGTGCACTTAGCAACTTACCAAGAAGTTCTCTAGGGGATGTCACTCCATATGAAGTTCTATTTGGAACTAGAATGTTTGTACCGGACCTTGATATGCAAGGCACAGTGATGGAAAATAAAAAGTTTGATATCAAAGATCGTTTGGCTGTTTTACAGGACTTAAATGAACTAAGAACGAAACAAAGCAACGTGCTCCTGAAGCCAACCATCACTGGGGACAAAACCGGTCATCCCAGCAAGGCCTGTCTGGATCCAAAAGCTTGGTGATCTACTCAGAGAAAAGATCGCGGACAAGAATGAATTTGGGCCTTCTTACAGACGACCAGTACCTGTCCTAGCAATCCACGGATCAAGAACAGTACTACTGCCGCCCCTTGCTGGTAAAAAGGAGAAGAGATTTTTGTCCATCAACCAGATCAAACCACACTATGTGGCCGATACTAAGCAGTAGGCCAAGTGGACTCTGCCAATGTAGCAGACACACTCCTCTAGCTACAATCCAAGAGGTTCAAACTGAGAGACTCATCACCTTTGAAGATTCTGCAGTGAGAAATGAAGGACTAAGCAACAAAGCTATGAAGCTCGTCCCTCTTGAAACCCAAATAACAGTTTGTCCGGATACACTTGTCTACAATGAAGTAACAAGTGATCAACTGGTTCCAGGGAATTCAACAAATCCTGATGCAATTAAACCATTGACAGAACTGCCTCTGGCTATTTCATGAACTTTGATACGTTTGCGGAGGATCCAGCGAATTTGAAACTACGCCAGCACAAAGAACTTTCAAAGAACAAGCAACAGACTTTTTTCATCTCCTGAAAAAGACTTATCTGGTTTCACCATGGATTGAACTATGGATTGTTTTGGGAATATTCTTCTTTCTACTTTGGTTAGCTCTGGTAACAACTCTGGGTATGCTGATAAATGGAAGATATATTCAAATGGACACAGCAAGTAAAAAAGTGAACTTACTTCTCCAGCCACATAAATCATCCCATCGTGAAGCAAGAGACTTGTTAGCAGTGGACATCATAGCCGTTCCTATACCAGATGGTATAGTTTTGGACAGAACTGACTATGACATTTTTGACCCGTCGGAGCTTTTGAAGATTCCACATTTATTTAAAATGTCATTAAGTGACTTTATTACCTCTAGTACCTTTTCTGATGATTGGGACTTCGAGACTGTTAATAACATGATGTCTTTTCTAGAAATGTCTGCAGTATTCACAAATCATGAATATTTAGAGGGTTTATCAGACTATGAACAAATGTATTGTTATAACCACCATGGTCATCATTTCTTGCATAAATCTGCAACACCTAGAAATGTATTTATGTATAACCAATGGGAACATTGTCCTAAACCTCCAAAGGGTAGTTCGAAAACTTTTGCAATGAAGTTTCCATATTTTTTAGGCTACAATTTTTCTAATCCAGAAATATTTTACTATAAAAATGTGAACAAGACAGGAATGAAAAATATGTTAACCAATACGAAACAGATTTATTCTGCAGCCTTTATTGCCCAACTGTCTAGACAGGGTTTCGACTTTTGGAAAGAAAACATTGAGACAAAATCTGTCTGGGGTACAAAAGTTTGGCAAGTGCAGGGGGTAGAAGCTTTGTTTAGAGCCTGTATCATCTCTGAGCAAATTATGTTTTTGAATGACACTGTCCAACAAAAGTCTTGCCTTGGATTAGCCAAGATCAAAGACATGAACACACAGACCATACTTATACATGCAAGTAATAGTATTTCGCATCACAACAGATCAGATCCAGAATGGAAAAAATGGTTGCTCCGGTCCACTGACACAAATAACTGTCAAGATTGATTTCTGAACAAAACAGAATGCGTGCTAGACATCATTCTACCACTCCCATCAGTCATGCCTACGGATAGCGATACTCTGCTGGACCTGGTAACGGCCCATGCTCTGTGTTGTCCCCAGCTACCAATCCTGATGACGGCATTCATTGAGATCTCACAGACGCAAATTGCTACTTTTGAGGTACGAGAGGAAACATAAGGCACGCAGGTAACATCCGTTTCGAACATTGCTGATGCAACCAATGCTGAAGGCGATAGTTAACATCTATGTGCAGTTAATCTTCTAAACAAAGTATTCCAACTTTCACCTACAACGGTAGACGACTTTCTGTCTACAAGATTAGAATTTTATGTTTTCTCCAGGCCCACACACTAACTTTTGATTCCGGCACACAATGTTCTGATGAGACTCTGAATTTGGCCTTCCTTCTTTTAAGACAAAGGACTCACTTTGGAACTTTTTCCTGTGATTAATTGTTTTTTTTCCAAATTGTATTTTTGAAAAAATTTTGGCACAGTAATCTCCTTATAGTAGAACTCTTCATAGAGAACGGAATTCTTTGAAATTCTTCCAGGGACATTTTGCCACCTTGTCACATCAACAATTGATTTGTGTTAACCTGATATGGAATGGTTTTGGCCCTTTTTCTGTATTAACTAACCCTGGGCGTAGTTCGCGAAGTAGCGCTACGCGAAGCTACGCAAAGCTACGCAAAGTGCACTTCGCACTACGCGAGCTATGCGTAGCACTTCGCGAACTGCGTAGTACCCTGTTCGCACTGTGCAAGATGCCGTTTTCAATGATTGCACAGTGCGGACAAGCATCCGGCACTGTGCAATCATTGAAAACGGCATCTTGCACAGTGCGAGCTGTAGTTTTCTGCCGCTAGAGTAGATTTTTACTCGAGCTGCAGCTTTCTCAACGTGGACTGGTAGTTTCTCATCGCGAGTGGTCGTGAGCATGTGCGACCACTCGCAATGAGAAACCTGACCTCCCCGCGTTGAGAATCTCGCCGGGAGGTTTATTTTCCACGCTCGCGATCGCCAACTTGATGTTGCTGATCGCGAACGAGGAAAAAGTCTCGTCGGGATGTTATTTTGCCTGCTCACGATCGCCAACTTGACGTTGAGGACTGTGAGCAAGCAAAAAATGACCTCTGCACTATGCAACGCTACGCGTGTTTGCACTTTGCTACGTGCAATTCGCGTAGTGCGAAGTAGCGCAAACTACGCGAGCGTAGCCTAGTGCTTTGCCCAGGCTTAGTATTAACGAGCCATTTCATCATGTGTATATATTTCTGGTTCATTCTTTTTAGCATTTCCAATGCAAACATATGCTTAGAATGAAATATTGCTTTTAATATGTACAGCACCTTACGCATAGCAATGGTTTTGTAATGCATTTTTAGGACATATGTTTTAGATATGTTTTAGCATGTTTTAGCTGATCATGCGATACTCTCTTTTAGATATGTTTGGTATGTTTAAGATTTAGTAATGTCGTTCATACGAAACTTGACTGGGTTTTGTTTGTAGATTTAGATTCCGTATATAGGCTTCCCAATTTATGCCCTTATATAGGTGCAATTCATATCGCCCTTATTTAGGCATAGAAAATCCAGCCCTTATTTAGGCATGGTCTCCTACATCCATCAATCAACGTCACAATGAGTTCTTGGAAAACCAGAATCTTAAGCCTTTAGGAATTTCCCTTGCTTGAATATTGATTTCTCCAAGAACTCATTTAGTATGCATCAACATCTATTCCTTAGGGGTTCATTCATGACGTTCCGATGCCCTACTTTTACGTCAATACAGGCATTCCTAAACACCTTCAAGGTATAAATATACCTGCACTTGCCCTGGCAAACCACAGTTCCGGTACGGTCCAGTTCGACTGCCTACTTGCGGTTCGCCACAGCAAGTTCGGAAGGAGATCGAGTTCCCGCTGATGCACTGACCACACGCTGTCATCCTCCTTGCAGAGAATCCAGCTCCAGTGTTTCTGACTCCCCTTACGGGGTGTTAGATATCGAGTCCCGGAAAGAGATTCCAACCTCACACATTCTAAGGTATAGAGCAGACTAGAACTTAGAGAAACTTTTGGCAACTCTTGGCAAAACTAAAACTATAGCTAGCTATACTTTAGAAAACAGCACCTACTTCTTACCTCGTACTACTCTTAGGTTAGGTAGACTGGGGTAGAACTATTTAGAAGCATCAGATGAGTATCAACATTTTAGCCTGTGTTATTTATGTATGTATTTTATGAATATATGTCATAGCTACAAACCATGCTATTGCAGTATTATTTTATCTTACTGCTAACTATGTACGTATTGTACTTCGCATCCTGTCTTACGATTGTAGCAGTTCATATCTCTTGCATGAGAAATAAGACTGTTCAATAAACCCTTTTTATTGAAACACCCTGTCTCTCTATTTCTGTGCAACTCTGTAAAAACGAAGCATGCACGATTGACTGAGTGAAACTGTTATCTATTGTTTCCATGGTTCTGAGATTGTTCCGACTCTAAGGGAAACAAAGTTGTCATGTTTATGCGGTTGTCAGAAACTAATCCCTTCTTGTATATTCGAGAAGTTTCTAGTGACCTCTGAGTTAGCTGGCACACACAAGTAATTAAGTTTAATGTACTCGATAGAGACATACTGACCTCAGTCCTATGTCAAAACTATAGTGTATATTATTCCAATGCGCAGAGCCTATCAGGGATATAGGAACTACACTACACTAATACTATGGTGCCTTTCCCACATTACTGAATGACGTGTGCTGTCTCACCTCAGTAACAAATGGAATGCTTAGAAAAGGTACAGCATACATCTGTTTAAAATGTACCTGGCATAAAAAATAAATTACCTCTATAAGTATAGGAACATGGCCTTGGCCTCAAGTAATGGACAGGCCATGTTCAACAATTGATTTTCAAGGTGCTCTTAGAATCACCTCAAACATTTCAATAGAATGCAGTGTACTCCCTCCCTGCCTACAAAGCTCAACTTCCATACTGCTACATTCTGAAGTGAATACGCTGAATGCTTTGCTTCCTACACATATGTTTCCGTAATTTCTTTAAAATCTGAATATTCTCTTAAAGCCAATGGGCCCGATTCACAGAACTAATTTAAGACAAAATCTTAAACTTACTACCATTTTGGTATTCACAGAAGGCACTTACTCATTTTGGTATTCACAGAAGGCACTTATTCATTTCGGTATTCACAGAAGTTAGGAGTCCTAACTTTAGGACTCTTAAATGCCTTCTGTGAATACCGAAAGTCTTAAAATTAGGATTTTCTCAGTTTAGTAGTAGTATAGTTAGGACTCCTAACTTTAGGACTCCTAAAAGCCTTCTGTGAATACCGAAAGCCTTAAAATTAGGATTTTTCTCAATTTAATAGTAGTAAAGTTAGGAGTCCTAACTTTAGGACTCCTAAACTGAGAAAAATCCTAATTTTAAGACTTTCGCTATTCACAGAAGGCATTTAGGAGTCCTAAAGTTAGGACTCCTAACTTCTGTGAATACCGAAGTGAGTAAGTGTCTTCTGTGAATACCAAAATGAGTAAGTGCCTTCTGTGAATACGAAAATGGTAGTAAGTTCAGGATTTTGTCTTAAGTTAGTACTGTGAATCGGGCCCCTAGTGTCAGTGCCCCAGTGTGCATTACCAGGTAAGAGCCCTAATCCTCCGGTTCGATCTATACAGCTTTAGAATGAGGACATATAAGTTGGAACACATCCCCGGGAAAAATGGCAAGGGGAGAAAACCAAACCCTGGAGTGGAGTACATTCATTCCGGTGGAGCACATTTGAGTCAGCTCAACAAAAGCCTCCTATAGCTGCTGTTAGATCACCTAAGTACAGCAAGGTAGCAGCCATGTAATACAGTATAGAAAGTCACATGCATTGTTTATTGCCCTCATTCTAAAAGTATTTATGAAGAACCCTTGAAACTACCTGGAACAATTCCCATCATCTCAGGTAAAGGTGAAGTCCAAACATACTTAGCAGAATGCCTACACAATATAGAGGGGAAATTATACATGCAACTGCAGAGTAATTTTGGAAAGGAACCCAAACTGAGAGAAGAAGGAAATTCGCCCACAAGTGAAGAAGGAAACTAACATTGGTGAGGGTACAGAAAAGGTGTGAACTTGATTAAGAAGTGGGCAGAAGGAGCAACAGCAAACATTTGCCAGGCAAAGTGAAGTTGTCACACTGTTTTTCTGTACTGACTATCTTTAGTAACTCAGAAATTAACAGCTGGTAAGGTTTCCTGAGAACCACTAGAATGTTGTCCACCTCTACAGTGTATCTTCCATGTCCCTGTCTGCAGAGTTGACATGATGTTTTTTTACAGTGAAACAAAGGACCCCACAAAATACTGTACTATGCCTGGGGAAAGCACAACATGTCTCAATGGGTTTGACCTAAGGGCACCCGGCCAATGACATGAATCTTAGTAGGTTCTCCTGCACATCTAAGAAGGGTGTACATCAATGCTTTAAGGTATGTCATTATGTAATAGTCACATCGTCAGTTGCAAATATGAGACAACACACAAGGGTTGCCTAATGCCTGATTAAGGCTGTTCTCAGTCTGATTCTATTATTGCTTAAACCTATTTTATTCTCCCTACCACTAGTTCAGTCTATTTCTAATTCCAATGCATTATATCCACAGCTTACACTCGCCCATTCAAATAACTTACTCTTTATTGCTGCTAGATCAGTGTGGCTTGACTATGTATCTATGGCTCTCCACCCATGTTTATCTCACATACATCAATTTGTAAAGTTCGACCATATGTTTGTTTAATAGGGAAAACTTGGCATAAATTAGCCTTGAAGCAACATGTTTATAAAAGATAAAAAAATCCTTAAATATTTAAACAAGAAATAGTTATGCGTACCCAGTTTGTAAAATAGCAAATTAGTCTCTTTATCGGGGGACTTATTCCTATCTGATTCTGTATTCTGTTTTTATATTTCATTCTATGGAAACTCCCCCCATGAGGTAACGCGCTTCACACATATTCACTGTAAAACATAGCAGTGACAGACAGGTGGAGCAGTAACATGAGCTAGATAACAGTAGTTTGTGTAGGTTGAGGTTAGTCTGCACTGAATGGGTGCGTGAGGGAGTAGGAGCAGTTTAGGGTGAAATGGTGTTCAAAGACAATAGCTTTGAGGACTTTTTTTGAAGGCAACATGATGTGGTCAGGCGAAGGCTTGGCAGGAAAGAGTTCAATAATCTTTTAGAGCTTTTAGAGAAGTAATGGCTTATGTATCGCTCATGCTTGAAGGCGGTGGGTTTGAGCAA
Organism: Triturus cristatus; assembly: GCF_964204655.1. Taxonomy (NCBI): domain Eukaryota; kingdom Metazoa; phylum Chordata; class Amphibia; order Caudata; family Salamandridae; genus Triturus; species Triturus cristatus. Next base: position 440,044,619 of record NC_140590.1, read on the forward strand.
GAGCATTTTAGCATTTTGTGAGTCTTGGATTGCATCTGAGATTTTCAGTTTCTCAGCGAGGAACGAGGGTAAAGAGGAGTTTCACAGCTTTATGAGTGATGCAGGCATTTTTAAATTGAGCTCTCACTTCTATGGGAAGTCACTTAAGGGAGCGCAGAATGGGGAAGATTTGCTTGAATCTATTGTGTCCTGTTACAAAGTGGTCTGCCACATGTAGGATTGCTCTGAAAGGACCTAGGTGAACTTTGGGCATGTCAGAAAGGAGTGAAATTTGTTTGGAGAGAATAAGCGCCTGAGGAACAGATTTAAGGTTGTGTACAGAGTTACTTATTATCCAAAGAAGCCTTAAAATGGGCACTCATAGAAATGGAGGCAATATGGTTCTTGAGGCTCCGACATATAGTGAGTATTGTACAGAGGGGTTATAGGTAGAGGTTCAAAAGGATTGGGGAGAGAATTGAACCTTGCGGACCCCTTGTTGCAGGCTGACTGGGAGCAAAACTGCATTCCCAATATTGACAATGTGGCAGCGGTTAGTTAGGTATGACGTAAAGCATTTAAGGATGACATCATACTCATTCAATGCTTCAGGGTGTCTAGAAGCGTCTGGTGATTGACTGTGTCAAACGTTGCAGAGAGGTCGAGGAGCACAAATAGATTTGAATTGCCCGTGTCTAGGATGTGAAGAGCATCGTCCACAATTTTCAGAACTGCAGTCTCAGCATAGTGGCCCTAACATAATCCAGATTGAAGGGAGATGAGGCGCTCGGTGTCCTGGATGTGGGATGACAGTTGGGAGGCCATGCAACTCTCAATCACTTTGCCTAGGAGAAGCAGGGTAGATACTGGGCAGAAGTTTCTGAAGTTGTTGAGGTACGGATATTGTTTTGCTTAGGAGAGGATAATTTTGACACATTTCTATACAGTATGGAAAAGAGTCCTGATCCAATTATGATTTAACCAGGGTTGTCAAAATGGGAGAAGCAGTTTGTCTAGGAATTTACTGATGGAGCCTGGAATAGCATGGTAAAGGTGGTTAGAGGCCTTGGAAAGACATTGAAAGACATAGTAGTAAATCTTCCTCAGAGATTGTGGAAAAAGAGGATCATGGCTATAGTGCTTTGCAACACACTATCTTTTTGTGTTGTCGACTTTGAAAGGTAGGTAGATGTCAATATCTTTGATTTTATTTGTCAACTGTCCAAAGTTTTTGCAAAGGATCTCCGATGCCTTTGATGGGGTTTGGAGTGAGGGTAGTTTACTTGATTAACCACCTCAACTAGCTTTTTTGGTATATTCTCGCCGCATTGAGGAAGGATCTGATATGTGATGCCTTGGCTATAGAGATGTGGCCTTTGTAATTTTGTCTCACAGTGTGAGGCCTTGTTAGAGATAATGGTGAGGATGCTCGCCGCCAGACTTTCATAAATTTTCTGATGTTTTGCCTTTCTTTGCAGAGGGCTTTAGAGTATAGGGGAAGAGGTTTTGGGTCTTCTGTATTTGCTCTTGATGGGTGGGAATTCCTCGATCAGGGAGTCCATGCAGGAGTTGAAATTGACTGTGGCCTCATTGACGTCAAGTTGAGGCACTATTGAGGTGAGGTTTGATGGGCTAGGTTGGCCATGGTTTCAGTATTGGTGTTACTGGCATCTTTGAACCATTTTGTTTCTTTTTTTTTCATTCAACAAAGGTTTTTTTGTTTGAGAATGACCCTAATAAGGGAATCTGCAGGGGATCTGACTAATTAACCAGGATGGGATCACTGGCCGAAAGGAACAGTGATCTCAAGATGATAAGGTCGAGAGTGGCCCATTTGCAGTGTATTTGTTTCTGGCAGTGCTGGTGGTGGTCTTTGTCTTCTAGAAAAGTTGCAAAGTGGTGCAGTGATTTATTTCCTTCGGAACCCCAGTGGAGGTTGAAGTCACTGAGACAGATAATATTGTAAGAGCTGGCTAATTGTGCTGTGGGGAATTCCATGCACTCTTCAATGAAGGGATAGGTTTGACCAGCAGGGTGGTAGATCACATTTAACCTGAGGTTAGAAGAACCTTATGAGATTAATTCCAGTGATAAACGCTTGAAGGATTAAAAGCGGAGTTGGGGAGTAGTCTGCAGTTTAGAGAATTTTTGTATATGCTCGCTAGGCCTCCACCTTGTTTGCCTTCCTGGTCGCTTCTGAGAATTGGGTGCAGGAGGGGTAGTATGAGCAGAAGAATGCTGTTTGAGGTATCGTTCAGCCAGGTTTTCGTGAGGATCATGTTGTCGATGTTGTGTTCGGTGATCGTGTCTGAGTTCTCGAGGCAGTGTTTGACTGTTGAGCAGCATGCAAGGAAGGGAAGAGCTGATACATTTGTGTTTGGTTTGCCGTAGAGAAAAGGTGGTGCTATAGATCATGATAAGTTGTGATTTGGGTGGGAATGGGGAATGCGGATTGTGCAGAGTTTGAGATAATAGTGGGAATAGGTAGTCTATTTTGTGTTGGGTTAGGGGACTAAGTGTTAAAGGCATTGGTGTTTTCATAGCTATGGCTTTGTATTTCAAACTTTTTGAGTGAGGAGTATGCCCATTTGGGTCTGGGGGAACGATTATCCAGAGGGATCATGATTACAGAGGGACTCTTGACCTGTGTCGGATGAGGCAGAACACATTTGCGAGAGGTAATATACCTGTGAAATGATAGAAGGTCTGGGTAAGAATATGAATTTTCTTTGTGAGATAAGATATAGAAGACAGGTGTGCAGAGAATCGGTGCCAGTGGCATACAGTGGAGGGATGAGGCTTATGATGTTCTTTTGTGATAGGTGTTGGGAAGTGCTCGTGGGTCCAATGAGACAGATGTGTTTGAGATGGAATGGGCAAATAACCTAGGTTTTATTATATGTTACTTGTGCGGCCCATTATAGTTTTCCCTATGTTAGCCTAACTGTGCACGTTGTAGGCCTCAATTTCTTTTGCACACGTTACTAGATAAACATGCTTGCCTTCATGACTCATTGTACTTTCACACAGAACCTGCATATGTTTTCAGGTTCTGTTCTTTCCCTGGGATTTAGTCTGAACACCATAAGGGGGCACGTCTGATGTTGATCAAGAGTTCGTTCCAGGTCTTGGCTGTGATGTAGGAGAAGGCTCTTTCACCTGCTCTGCCTTTGCAGATTCATGGTATTTCGGTGAGGTCGACGGATCAGAGGATCCTCTTGTGTTGGTGGAAGGTAATTCTTTTGTTGAGGTATTGGGGTTGTGGAGGCATTTGTAGGCGTGGGTGAGTATCTTGAAAGTAACTTTCTTCTCGATAGGGAGCCAGTGGAGGGTCTGCAGATGTTGGGTGATGTGTTTGTGTCGGGGAAGGCCAAGTATGAGTCTGGCTGCGGTGTTCTGTATAGTCTGGAGCTTGCAGAGCATAGATTTGCTGATCCCGGCTTAGAGGGCGTTTCCGTAGTCGAGTCTGCTGGTTATGCCTGGGTGGGTGATGGTCTTTCGTGCTTCGAGGGGGATCCATTTGAAGGTCTTTTGGAGGATGCGGAGAGTGTTGAAGCAGCTGGAGGTGACGACATTGACCTGTCAGGTCATGGAGAGGGAGGAGTCGCGTACGATGCTGAGGTTTCGGGTGTGGTCCATGGGGTGGAGAGCTGCCGAGGGCGATGAGCCACCAGGTGTTTTCCCTTGGAGAGGGGGAGGGTCTGAGGATGAGGACCTCTGTCTTCTCCGAGTTGAGCTTCAGGAAGCTGCTGCAGGATGTGACGTCCTGCATTCCTTCCTGGAAATGGAGTTTGGTGGTGGTGGGGTCCTTGGTGAAAGAGAGGATGAGCTGGGTGTCGTCAGCATAGGATACTATGCTGAGTCTGTGCTGTCTGATGATGGTGGCGAGGAGGGCCATGTATATGTTGAAGAGCTTGCTGAGCGACGATCCTTGGGGTACTCCACAGTTGATTTCTGTGGGTTCGGAGAGGAAGGGTGGTTGTCTGATTCTTTGGCTTCTGTTGGTGAGGAACGAGCAGATCCAGTCGAGGGTGGTTCCTTGTATGCCAGTGTTGTGGAGCCTGATGGTAACTGTGCGGTGGGAGATGGTGTCGAATGCTGCCGATAGGTTGAGTATGATCCGGTACCTGGTATGTCCTTGGTCGAGGAGGGTGTGGATGTCTTCTGTGGCGGCGAGTAAAGCGGCGACGGTGCTGTGGTTGCTGCAGAATTCAGATTTGGGCGGGTCGAGGATGGAGTTTTCTTCGATGAATTTTGTTAGTTGCGCATTGACGGTCTTCTTGGTGACTTTGGCTGCGAAGGGGAGGAGGGAGATGGGACGGTAGTTCTTGAGGTCCGCGGGAATCTGCTGAGGGCTTCTTGAGCAGGGGTCTGACTTCTGTGCATTTCCAGTCATCAGGAGAGATGCAGGTCTTGAAGGTGGCATTTATGGTGTGTCGTAGTTCTGGAGCAGTGGTGGCTCTGTGGAAGATATGTAGTGGGCAGGGATCCATGGGGGCTCCTGAGTGGATGCCTTTTGTGGTCGAAGTGGTGTCTTTAGAGGTGACTGGGGTCCAGGCAGATATTGCAGGCTGGCTGTCGTGCTGGAGAGGAAAGTGGTTTCGGAGTCGTGTGTCTGTTCGTTGACGTTGTTGTAGAGGCCCTTGATTTTTAGATGGAAGTAGGATCCAAGCATGTTGCAGAGGTCCTGGGAGGGGGTGATGTCCTTGGTTTCTCTGGCGGGCTTGTTAAATTCCTGGATGACACTGAAGAGGTCCTTGGAGTTGCTGGAGTTGGCGAGGATCTGGTTTTGAAGGAAGGCCCTTTTGGTGGATCTGATGTGTTGGTGGTATTCCGTCATGGAGTTCTTGTACGTGGTGCGGTCTTCTGAGGTTTTGCTGTTCCTCCAGTCCTTTTCGTGCATCTGCAGGTGCGTCTGGATTCTTGGTGATTGGTGGTGAACCAGGCGGCTGTCCTGGGTGCTGTCTGTCGGGGTTATGTAGCGGTGCAAGCTTGTCCGCGCAGTTAGATACCCATCTGTGGAGTTCTTTGGCTGCAAAGTTGGCATCAGTCGGGGTGTTGGGGGCATTGTGGTTGAGGGTGGAGTTGATGCGCTCCTCAATGACTTTACTCCAGTTTCTTCATGGAGGTCGTGGTGCAGGTTTGGACGGTGTGGGTTTGTCGATGTGGAAGTGTACGCAGTGGTGGTCCATCCATGGGGGTTGGGTTGTGTGGCTGAAATGGATGCCATTACTTCCTGCAAAGATGGGGTCGAGGGTGTGTCCTGCCGTGTGGGTAGGCATGATGACAAGCTGTTTCAGGCTGATATTGGCGAAGTTGTCCAGGAGGGTGGTGGAGTTGGGGTCTTTGGGGTTGTTGAGGTGGAAGTTCAGGCCTCTGATGAGTATGTATTACATGAAGGGGATGACATGGGGTGCAGTGAGGTCGGCGTTGGCAGTGGTGAACGAGGCAAGGTGTCGGGGGGTTCTGTAGACGAGGGTGTCATGAAGTGTGGTTCTAGGGCTGGTCTTGACTTGGAAGTGAAGGTTTTCTGTGGTGGAGAAGCAGTTGCTCATGGTGGAGGTGGAGAGTCAGAGGGAGCTCTTGTTTGCAATGGTGAGTCCTCTTCCTGGGCAGTTAGGGCGGTCCTTCCTCTGGTTTCCGTAAAGAAGGTGACGTCTGGAGAGAGGGTGACGAGGAGTTCCCAGATCTCTGTGACGTGTCTGTGTAGGGAGTGCACATTGAGCAGGATGCAGTTTAGGGTTCCAGAGGTGTTGGTGTCCATCACAGGGGCAGTGTCCGCAGGGGCTGGGTCAGAGGCAAAGGTCGGGCGGCAGTAGCGGCAGGAGAACTGGCCATGGGTGGTGATCGGCGTGGACCTCTGGCAGTTGTTGCTCCTTCCAGGGCTGAGTGCGAGGAGGGAAGCTGAGTCGCAGAGGTGGGTAGTCAGTGGGCCTGGGTCCCTGATGAATACAGGCCCCAGCTAGGCCCGCAGGACACAAGGGTTCGCTCTCCTGTAATGGAATCTATAAGGAAGTTGGCACGGAAACTGCAAAGTACAAAGACAGCATTTATTAACCCTTAAGGGTGGTCCTACAATCCACACAACACTCTTCAGTATTGCATAGAGTAGCACACAGAACCTTCGTACATGGTCCCCTTTTATACACAACAGAGGGGCTCATAAGTGGGTGGATACAACATGAAGCCGAAGAATGTTACCTTTTATGGTCATTTTCAATACAGAATCAATATGTGGGCGGAGCTGACATACTCCTTGAGCCCGCGAAAACATGGTCAAGCAAGGCTAACTGATAACAGATGTGGTCAAATCTGGGCATGCGCCAGATGGACAAAGGAGCTATTTATAGACTGTTACTAGGCAGATTACAAGAGCAACTAACACAGAGGTTGGACTCTTCTCGTGGGGAACACGTGGAAGCGTGACAGTACAAAATGGAGTCCGAACTTCGGTCAACATAACAGAGAAAACATGATCTATAAAAGGGGAATTAATGTCTTTAGTAAATGCTTAATCACATCGTTGTTTCAATTTACAACAGACGACCCTTTCAGCATTTACTGAAGACATCCGGCTTGTTAGAATAATCATCATATATATCAATTATCATCATCTCTTCTACTTCCTTAGCTAAACGTTTCTGATAAGTGACATTGGCAATAGCTTTCTTATCGGGGATACAAAATGATACACATAATGAGCAGAGTAAAGGACCACACTGAACGAAGATACAGCATGAAAACAGAACCGCTACAATAATGCAGAGACCAGTTAGAACCTTCCATCCCCAGGCAGTAATTAACGCCCAAAACCATCCAGAAAAGGACCAAGTGCCGTTTTCCGTATGGATCTCAGCTGCAATCTTATGCAGTTTATTGATGGCATTATAAACTGATGGCGTATGATCAGGGATAAACACACAACAGCTACTTCCAATAATTTTACATGCTCCTCCTCTATCAGCTAGCATAACGTCTAATACCATACGATTCTGCAATGCAACAATTCTAGTAATCTGTAATTCCTCCGTAAGATTCCCAAGTGCAGCAGCAGTCTGATTTGTTACTGCTTCTACCACTCTTGTTAATCTTCGGATCTTCCTACTGTTCAGGGCAGCTCCAACAAAGAAAAACAGTCCTAAGTTAAAATCAATATACTGTTGCAGACTGGTATCAGTCTGATCTACATCATCAATTGATAAAGTACGTTTATACCTATTTACAGTCACATTATTCAACAATTTCAGATCCTTATGATATGATGCGGGTGCTAGGAATACAGGAGGTAATAGAAATGATACATAGCATACCCCAGACCACCCAGCCGGCAGACGGTAATAACCTTTATTTCCACACACAAAATACGTATTATGGGAGGCCAAGAAGGTACTATTGTTCAACCCATCAATATTCAAAACAGTAATGCAATCACTAACACCAACAGGGATGGAACCCACACTCTGGACACACAGGTCCGCTTGAGCTTGTGCTACTTGGATCACAAATTTGTCTTTTCCCGCAGTGTCTCTTGTGTTCGTGAAAATGTAGGGAATGGATTCATTGTCTGGTCGGTACTCTTCCCACTCCCAAATTGTCCCATTTGCTTGTGGATACCCATTTTTGTCTTGATGGCATTCTTTATTAAGTCTAAAAAGCAATCGTCCCACTGTCGGTTTCCGAGTGGCAAAAAGCAAAGTATACCATGCTCTACAAGAGCCATTATGAGAGAAAGGAAGTGGTATAAATGGCGTTCCTCCTTTCTTCTGATGAGCTGGCATCATCCCACATATCCAACAGTTCGTAGCATTCGTAGCAACGTGGGTATGATGCAGCATCTGGATGAAAGTGTTATTCAAGTAAGATTGTCGATGCTTTAACTCTTGATACGGTAATGTATAAAAGTAGTGCTCCTCAGGCACCGGAGTTGTCAACACAAGAATCTTCCGAGCGGGAGTTACATCCTCCACGAACCATGTGGTTATCCCAACAATGGCTATTGTCAACATGAACCCTAATGCACAAAGGATTTTCTTTCTCTCCATGTCAAGGTAAAAATGAAACCCAATATCTTCCTGAAACTAAAAGTCTGTCAGAACTCTTCCCCTTGGGCAGCGGTTGATTTCTTCACCAGCGGGCCAAGACGGGTGTCGCTACACTAATGCAGGGCTGATCCCCCCCCCTTGCCTCATCGGCTCTCCGTTTCACTAACCCAAGGGCCGTTCTGACAGTATGTCCCGGTACTGGGAAACTCACTTCCTTGGTCGAAGATGATATCGCCTTCCTCCAGGAGTCGTGTGGTCCGGAAAGAGCTCCTCAGTGGCGTTTGGCTCCGCAGCACGGCCTGTCTCTGCAGCCAAGATTTCTCGTTGATCGGTCAGCACGGCAGGTTCCACCAATCCAGGCGGCACCTTCCTACAGTGCAGAGAGTGGATCCAATTCTTTCGGTTGGAGACTCGCACAGCCGTCCTCGTTGCGAGGAGGACCTGCTCAGGGCCCACCCATCTCGGTTCCAAGCTGTTCGTCCTGTCGAAAACTTTCACCATCACGTGGTCCCCAGGCCGGAGACCATGTCCTTCACCGGTAGACCGATCAGGGAGCGCCTCTCGGACCTGTTGATGGATAGAAACCAAGTTATCCGTTAACTGTGCCAGATAATCGCTCATCATTACACAAGGTACATCATACACAGCCTTAGGTCTTGGTGGACCCCAAATATTCATTGGGCGTCCGAAAACGATTTCATAAGGCGTAAGGCCAGTTCGAGAGTGTGGTACCGATCTAATTGACAATAACGCCAGTGGCAGAGCGTCTGGCCAAGTCAAAGACGTTGAAGCTTGAATTTTAGCGATCTTAAGCTTCAGTGTACCATTATACTTCTCAACTAGGCCTGCAGACTGAGGGTGAAACACGGCGTGGAACTTCTGAGTGATGCCTAGGCCCTTCAAGACATACTTTATAACATCCGCTACAAAGTGAGGGCCATTATCACTCCACAGAAGTCTACAGACGCCATATCGAGGGAAGAACTCTTTCAGCAGCAACTTTGCAGTAGTCATTGCAGTATTGTCTTTCGTAGGGTACGCTTCAACCCATTTGCTGAAAGCGCAGACCACTACTAGAACATACTTCAGATTATTACAGCGCTCAAGCTGGATGTAATCCATCTGCAAAACCTCGAAGGGCGCAGTAGGTGTCACAAACCCTCCTGCTGGAGTTCGAGTACCCTTTCCTGGGTTGTACCTCAGGCAGATCATACAGGTCTGCACCACCCTCTTTGCTGTGCTAGCAATCTCTGGATGCTCCCAAACTTGGGTAAGCAATTTCACAATTGCGGAAGCTCCAACATGTGCTAGCCCATGTGCCATCTGAACCATTGGCTGTACAAAAGCCGTGGGTAATTTCCATCTATCCATCTGCTTATTTCTCCAGCAACCCTCATCATCCAGTTCTCCCTCACTAGCCCATTGTTCCCGCTCTTTGTCAGAAGCGGTCCTTTGCATTTCTCGCACTTCCTCCTTCGCATCATGCCATCTCTCCACCTGTGACTTCACTACATACATGGTAGTAGTACCGGGCTGCATCGCAGTCTCCCGTGCTACTCGATCCGCTAACGCATTCCCTTCTCCAACTTTATCAACCACTTTCCTATGGGCGCTACACTTAACGATGGCAATTTTCTTTGGGTATGTCAATGCAGTTAAAAGATTATGAACTAACTCTCCATGCATTATCTGTACTCCATGTGACGTTAAAAACCCTCTCTCCTTCCAGAGTAGGCCGAAGTCATGCGCTACTCCGAAGGCATAGCGGCTATCTGTATAAACATTCACACATAATCCTGTACTGAGCTCACATGCTCGTGTTAATGCTATCAGTTCCGCTGCTTGGGCTGATTTCTGTGGTATGCGTGCTGTCTCCACTATCGTTTGTAATGTGGTAATTGCATATGCTGCTGAAGCCGTACCATCTGGTAGCTTCAGACAGGATCCATCCACCCACAGTTCTCCATCTACATCTGGAAAGGGCGTATCCTGGAGATCAATACGACCCTTTGTTTGTTCCTCGGTCACGAGAATACAATCATGCGCTTTCCGCGCCTCAGGCTGGGTTTCGGGGTAAGGCAACAATGTGGCCGGATTTAACGTTATACACCTTTTCAACGTAATATGAGGAGCCAAAAGTGTCAACTCATATCCCGTTAAACGGGCACTGGTCAAATGCTGCGTCTTTGTTTGATTAAGCAGGGCATCAACAGCATGGGGAACTAATACCAACAGCTTATGAGATAACACAATTCCCTCGCTTTGGCGTATTGACACAGCTGTCGCCGCAACCGAGCGAAAACACCCTGGTAATGCTCGGGCGACAGGATCAAGTACAGCCGAAAAATATGCACATGGGCGCTGCTTATCGCCGTGCATCTGCACTAAAACTGACAATGCACATCCATCTTTCTCATGCACATACAACGAAAAGGGTTTTGCATAATCAGGGGTCCCTAACACTGGTGCTGAACAAAGGGCCTGTCGTAGTTGCTGAAAAGCAGTATCACACTCATCTGACCAAGGGATTGGAATAGGCGTGTCCTTTGTCAAGAGGGCTAACAATGGCTTAGCTATGTGTGAAAACCCCAATATCCACTGTCTACAAAAAGAAACAAGGCCCAAAAATGCACGCACATCCTTCTGTGTGGACGGTCTCGGTGTGTCCAAAATTACTTGGATACGATCCGGTGTGAGTGCACGTCCCTCCTTAGACAAAAGGTGACCCAAATAAGTCACCTTTGGTCTACAGAATTGCAATTTCTTCCTAGATACCTTATGATTGTGGGACGCTAAAAAAGAAAGTAAGGATAACGTACTTTTCTCACACAACTCCAGAGTGTCAGCCGCCAGCAAGATGTCATCAACATATTGAATGAGGGCGACCCCCTCGAGCAGAATAAAGGAATCCAATTGTCGTTTCAAAGCCTGACTATAAATGCTAGGACTTTCTGTATAGCCCTGGGGAATCCTACAAAAACGATAAGATCTATTATTTAATGTAAACCCAAAAAGATATCGACTATCAGGGTGAATGGGAATGGAAAAGAAGGCATTTTTCAAATCAATCACTGAGAACATGGTCGCCGTAGGCGGGACCAAGGTAAGCAATGTCGTGATATCAGAAACCACTGGGTATTGAGGTATCACGATCTTGTTCACCTCTCTCAAATCAATTATGAATCGATAAACTCTGGCATCCGTATCCTTTTTCAGTACGGGGAGAATCGGACTGTTACAAATGTTATAGGGGACTTCCTCCACTACCCCCACCGCTATCAAATCCTGCACTATCTGTATGAGAGCCTCCTCACCCTCCTGGGAAATACGGTACTGTGGGAGGCGAGGTAACACCGCCCCCTCCTGGACGCTGATGTGGACCGGTGGAATCACCATTTGCCCTACATCAGTATCCGAAGTTGCCCACAAAGCACGAGGGAGGGTAGCTAACAGCGCATCCTCTGACATCGTACACATCCGTTCAGATCGGGGGTAATTGTCATTCAATATTACCCGTACACCAGCAGGGGAGCAACGGATCGTAGCCCTAAAATGCTTTAACATATCAAGACCCATAATGTTGTCCGGTGTGTACGGGGCAAGCAGAAACGGACAGGGTGCAGAAAAAGAATCAACCTTAAACATGAGGGGCTGTGAAAGAGGGCTTCGGGAGAGTGTACCATCAAACCCTACCGATGTGACCATTAAGCCGGATGGGGGAGCCCCCGGAACCAATTGCTTAGATAGCGCACTACGTGTCGCTCCTGTATCCACTAGGAACTGATCAGTAGAGCCCAAAACCTCAGCCGATACATAAGGGCCCTTCTGATCGACTGGCTCCTCAACTGATTCTAACCCCCATCCAACGCATTCCTATGCATGCTGAGAGTCATGGTACCCCGACCGGTCAATCCCTGACGCTTGATACTGATGCTGGCGATCGAAAACATTCGATCTATCTCGGTGCTGCCCAGCAGAGTCAAAACGAGCCTGTTCGTTAGAAGTCCCTCGGAAGTTGGAGAAACCCCCTCTACCTCGCGGGCCACCGGGGGTATGCCCCTGACGCGATGCATGCAACACCGGGCAGTCCCTAGCCCAATGACCCGATTGCTTACAATACGCACATTGGTTCCTATTTAAATCAGACCGGCCCGAGGGAGGACCATAAGATCCTCCCCTACCTCGATTACTACCCCGTCGAGGCGGGCCATAGACTTGTGCCAACATCACCTTTGTTTTCAAATCTTTCGATTTCTTTTCCTCCTGGCCCTTCGCTTCTTGCTCTTGACGCTCATAATACTGAGCGATAGTCAGGAGGGCCGTCGGTGTAGCGGAAGACCAAGAACTTTCACTCGCTTTTAGACGGGCCGCAACTGCCGGCAGCAGATTAGCCACATATTTATCCGCGAAAAGGTGGCGTCCCGTGTCGTCGGTAAGCGACTGTCCACTAAAATCGTGAAACGTCTCCTCAAAGCGCGTAAAGAAGTCCGCAACTGACTCGTCAACTTTCTGTTTACATGCAGCTAACATATTCCAGTCAATCTTTTTAGGGGGGATAATTGTCTTTAACTTAGCCACAATAGCAGCAGGGAGATCTAAAATATTCTGGGGCGGTTTCTGCGCAGGCTTCCTCTCCCTATCCTCATCTTCCAGTTCAGACCATCGAGCCTTAAAAGTGGCAACATCATCTACCTTTCGCACAGATCGCCACATATCTGGTGGTAGAATAAGCCCAAAGAACAAATCTATATCTGCTAAAGTCATAACGCAAGAATTCAAGGCCCCCTCGACTTCTTCATAGAAGGCCGCTGGATTCTTGCGGGGGTCGGGCAGCGCATTCTTCAATGCCATAACATCAGCCCTATGCCATGGAGTGTAAACCCAATTATACACAAAATATCCCTTAGCATCGGCGGAGGTAATGTCCGAGCTAGTCCCCGCTCCTTTAGGAGGAACATACAAAGGCGCCGCCTCTCGCATTGGTTTAACATGCACTATGTCATCCTTATCTGACTGGGAGGTGGATGAGTGGCCCTCTGTTGTGCACGAATCCGACTGCTTCTCCTTCCCTGCTCGCTGGCGCGCTTTCTCTTTATAGACCAGCACCTCGTCCCGCAAGGCGAACAGCCACCGAACCGTATCTGGAGCCTTAGAAAAAGAGAAAACACCATTACGCAATGCTTTAGCGTCCGATGATACTTCGTCGGGCTCAAAAACACCAGAACGTTTCCGGAAAGCATCAATCACTTCATCCGCGAAATGACCCAGAAAATACACTTTATCTCTCTCCTGCCACGCCTCCCAAGTATGAAATAATTCCTCTATAGATATCTTGCCGTTAAGTGCACGGAAGGAAAGTTGCCGAAGCTCAGCCATTTGCTCGGCTGATAACATGGACCGCGTATCTACCTTACCCGTACCCGGGACAGAATCTTGCGGCCTCGGAGCAGATGCGCCAACATAAGGGGGCGGAGAGCGATCTAGTAAATAAAAATCATCATCAAGATTATTAAGGACAGGATAAAGCGGCTGCCGAACAGCATATTGACCCGAGACTTGCAGCCTACGCTCCTTCTCTTGCCTGTCCGTCTGCTCTCTATCCTCCCGTCGCTTCGCTTCCTGTGCTCGCACATGATCATTCTTCCGTTGTTCTTTATCAAACAGCGCTTTCTCACGCTTCTCTCGCTCACGCACCTCCTTCACCCACAACCGCACACACTCAAACATATCCTGACGAGCACGCCGCTTACACATACACTGTTCCACATACTCAATCTTACGTATATCAAACGATCCATACAAAGGCCATCGCAACTCAGGATCCTTTTTTGTATATTTCCTCCATACTGTGCTGTACATTATGGAAGAAAGACCATGCTTCACATACATATCCCTATTAGGAGTCCCCTCTGGGGGAGCTGGAGCAGATTCCTCGAGGTTCAACCGGTTTCCGAAACAGCAGCACCACTTACGGAGTGCGCTGAAAGCAGGCATGCTCAGAAATAATGCAAAATATGCAGTATTATAGAAAAATGGCACTTAATCGTTGCGCCGTTCAAAGTTACACAGCTCCGGAGAAATATCTCCACATTACCTGCCTATATGTGTTGCAACGCATATATATTTTCACAAAGACAAATTCAAAATATGACTAGTCATCACAAATCAAACTCAAATAGCCAGATCAGGCTTCAAAAACTCGGAGCAAGTACCGTACACCGGTTCTTACCAATCAAGAGTCCAGATTCCAACTGCCAAGCTCCACAATCGCCCAAACGGCTTTCACGGCAAGACCGACAGAAGAGGTCTCAGTCGAGGACCGGCGCCACCCAGACGGTCAGCTCGGAAGGGAAGGAAGAAAAACCTCGGGATGCCAGGGCTAAGACGCCGCTGGCAGTGATCACGTCCCCGGTCAAATTCCTCACCTTCGTCGCGACCAGTCCTTCGAGCATCCGAGTCGCCGATGAGCCCCACGTGACGGGCGCCAATTGATGAATACAGGCCCCAGCTAGGCCCGCAGGACACAAGGGTTCGCTCTCCTGTAATGGAATCTATAAGGAAGTTGGCACGGAAACTGCAAAGTACAAAGACAGCATTTATTAACCCTTAAGGGTGGTCCTACAATCCACACAACACTCTTCAGTATTGCATAGAGTAGCACACAGAACCTTCGTACATGGTCCCCTTTTATACACAACAGAGGGGCTCATAAGTGGGTGGATACAACATGAAGCCGAAGAATGTTACCTTTTATGGTCATTTTCAATACAGAATCAATATGTGGGCGGAGCTGACATACTCCTTGAGCCCGCGAAAACATGGTCAAGCAAGGCTAACTGATAACAGATGTGGTCAAATCTGGGCATGCGCCAGATGGACAAAGGAGCTATTTATAGACTGTTACTAGGCAGATTACAAGAGCAACTAACACAGAGGTTGGACTCTTCTCGTGGGGAACACGTGGAAGCGTGACAGTACAAAATGGAGTCCGAACTTCGGTCAACATAACAGAGAAAACATGATCTATAAAAGGGGAATTAATGTCTTTAGTAAATGCTTAATCACATCGTTGTTTCAATTTACAACATCCCTGGCGCTGGTTGCGGCGGGTCGCGGACGGGCGCAGACAGGCTTGCCTTTGGTGTGCCATCCGCACACCCGTTGCACGCATCGGTTGCGTGCATCCGCTGCGTGACCACGCAGCGGCTGCCATTAAACAGGGGAGGGTGGAGGGACGTTCAGCTGGGAGATGGGAGCGGAAAACCAACAGGGGGGAGAGGCTGCAGAGGTAGCAGGGAGGAGAACGGGCACGGAGCAACAAACTAATCAGGCCCAATGAACTGGCAGGCAAAATAACAGTCACAATAACGAAAACAGAATCAAGCACAATAACAATAGCAATAAACGAAAACAGAGGCAGGCACAATGACAATAGTAATAAACAAAAACAGAGGCAGGTACAATAACAGAAAATGATAGAAAAAAACAGGATCAGAAACAGCAAGAGAGCAGGCACAATACCGGGCCTGGGCAGCCTCGAACACCTCCTTCTGGAGGTCGTGGAGGTCAGCGGCGGCAACACAGACGGTGAAGCTGCCGGGGAGAGAACTGGTCTCAGAGGTCTTGCTTGCGCTCCCCTGCAGCGCCACCATTAAATAGAATGGAGCTGTTGTTTATTTCAAACATGTCTTATCATATAGATGAGCATAGGAACCAAAAGCACACACGGAAAGAGAGGTCTGAGACAAGAGCACCTTGTCTGCTGAGATGTAAAACGTCCATCTGTGAATGCTAAGATACGGGTTCTGCCAGTAATCCCAGAGATCTTTGATATATAATCATTTAGCTTCATTAGCAAGGGAGGGAGGGTTTAGGTTATGCTGTCCTAAAAAACGACAGGGCATTTCATAATAAATGGATTATCAACCATGCTAACATTATTTTTAGTAATTGTGGCACGTATACTGCATTTCAGATCACAATAGTTGAAATAAATATTGCAAACTTTCTTCGTGTCTCCTGGTTATCTTATTGTGGACATGTATGAGTGAGAGAGTGAAAGGTATGTCCTTTGACCGTGATCCCTGAGAGGGTTATTATCTAGGGTGCCAATTCACGTATTCCTCTGGTAAGATTAGGAGGCCAAGTGAGGCTTTATAGCAAGCCGGACTTAGACCCATGGATACTGAGTTGGTATGGTGACTTAGTCCCTACATATCAATGTTCAATGATTCTAAGCATAGTTCTGTTCTAAGAGCAGAATCCCTACAACAGCTTTTTTTTTAAGAATGAACAGGAACTTTTTCATTACTAAGCATCAAGACTCACTTGAACACTTCCTTTGAAGAAGGCAAGTTTGCTCACTCAGTGTAGTCCACTTTTGATACTTGTCCTTTCAGTCAGTGGGCTGAACCAGTTGGGGAAAGGGGCACGTGCGTGTAAACAGTAGTTGGCTATTTTCTATGAAAAAGTTGAACACTGATACTTATACATTTATAAATTAAGCAATGTAAATGCAGCCACCTATATCCAGCTTGATAGGAGAAAATCCAGCTCAGCACCCTTCCTCTGATCTCAGTCCCATGCTGCCTATTTATAAGTGCTGTGTAGGGCACTGTTTCAAAGGTTGCCAAGGAGCTCAAGGAGAATGACGATTCTCCAATTTTCATGCAGAGAATCATGATTTCATTAAAGACATATGGAGGCTAACATTATGCAAATACTTTTATTTGCTGCCCAACATGCAGCTCTTTAAAGAATGTAAATACATCACAATAAATAGAACTTTAACAATAACATAATAGGACTGTGCACACTCCCATCTTCCTCTTAGGCTGCGATGACACAGGCATAAAACGAGAAATTCCACTTTTTCTTAGACACTGTTATCTGAGAAAGAATCAAAAGAAAAAACAGTATAGTGGACAAAATAAAGACCTTCTTCGTTAAATAGAAATTGAATAAACAATGTTTAAAACAACAATATAGAAAAATATACTTAGATAAGCAAATACTCCCAAACCCAAAACCTCTCAGGGAGAGGCGGGTGGGATAATGTTAGCCTCCGTATGTCTTTAAAGATTCTCCCTGCATGAAAATTGGAGAATCGTCATTTCATTACAAGACCGGAGGCTACCATTATGCATGTTTAAAGCCATGTAGAGCTACACTGCTAACATGCTCAATTGTTCTCAAATAGAATTTTGAGAAGGTACCTGCATTAGACCAATCTGCGGCTTTAAGTATTTCAGGCAGGGATCCCTCTGCCCAAAATACTTTGCTAGCCATTGCTCCTCTAGAAGAGTGAGCACCAAATCTAGAAAGATCAACACCAGCCTCAGACATAATCAGTCGGACCCATCTGGCTAGGGTGGCTGAAGAAACAGGTCTAAAAGGACTGACATAAGACAGGATAAGTTGATCAGTACCAGGAGGTCTAAACCCTTCAATTGTTTTGTCGTAGCATTTCATACAGTTCACAACACATAACTTTTCACATTCATGAAAAATGGGATAGAAAATAGATTCAGACATTGTCTTAATTCTTTTCCAAATATCGAAGTGAACACCATTGGAGGAGTAGAATCTATTAGAAATTTCTACAGCTTTAATATCTGAAACCCTACGAAAGGAGATCAGGCACAAAAGAGTTGTTAATTTCATAGAGATCTTTTTAAGTGAAAGTAAATCATTAACTGGCCAGGAAATGAAGAGATTGAATATTAAGTTAACGACCCAAAGTGATTCGTAACGAGCCTTGGGAAGTCTCTTCAATCTGATACCCTCCATAGCCCTTTTAATTAAGGGGTTGCTACCAATAGCAAGATTATTAAACAAAGCCTGGCCTGAAGAGATTGCTGATCTGTAGCAGTTGATGGTTCTATAAGAGAGACCTAATTCGCAAAGATGAGTAAGATAATTAGCTATTTGTTCTAAAGAGCTATGTACGGGATCCAAACTCCTTTCCATGCACCAACAAGACCAATTTCTCCAAGCACCCTTGTATCTTTTCCTGGTTCCAGGTGACCATGAATCTTCCAGAAGGCTTTTAGCTTCTCCTGAAAGGTCAGAATATCTGTCTGAACCCCTGAAATCCTCCAGACAAGAAGGTTCATCTTGCCCTCTAGAACCAAAGGATGTTCTTCTCTATCTGGACCTAGGAGAAGACCTAGAGAAGAAGGGATCAAGCGCGGAAAATCTACCGTTAGTTCCATAACTCCTGGGAACCAAACCTGAGATTTCCAGAAAGGAGTTACTAGAATGATGGAGTAATGCTCCAGTCTCACTTTCCAAAGCATTGAGAATGGGGGAAAGGCATAACCTCTGATCCCCTCCCAAGATTGGAGAAAAGCATCTACCCCTGATGCAAGCGGGTCCGGTCTCCAACTGAAATATCTCTGAACCTGATGAGTCAATCTGCTTGCAAAAAGATTTATCTGAATCGGGCCCCATAACTTTTGTATTAGAAAAAAAAGATTGGATTCAATTTCCAATCGCTGGAATCATGTAGGAAACGGAAATTCCAATCTGCTCTTAAATTCTGAATCCCCTGAATGAATTCCTCTCTGAGAGTAATCTTTTGATCCCAACAAAAGTACCAAATCCGTTTGGCAATATCCGAGAGATTCTTGGATCTCGTGCCACCCAGGCGATTTATATATGAAACCGCCGAAAAATTGTCTAGGCGGATTCAGAGCATTCAGAGCTGTCAACATTTCCAGAGAATTTATGTGGAGGGATTGTTCCTCTAAGGACCATCTCCAGCCGGTCTCTAAATTGTTTAGGCGAGCACCCCACCCTCGGTTGCTCGCATCCGATTCTACAGTAAAATCTGGGATGTTCCCGAAAATAGCTTTCCCATTCCAGGCCTGGAGGTTCTTCAACCACCAGAAAAGATCCTCTTGAGCGTCTTTCGATAGGGGAATTGAGTCCTCGTACCAGAGACCTTTTCTCAAACCATGAGCTTTCAATCTCTGAAGGCCTCTGTAGTGGAGAGGACCGGGAGAAATAGCCTGGATAGAAGAAGATAGCAGACCTAAAACTAAGCCTGGGCAAAGCACTACGCTACGCTCGCATAGTTTGCGAAGTTCGCGCTACTTCGCACTACGCGAACTGCACGTAGCACAGTGCGAACACGCGTAGCGTAGTGTTGCGTAGTGCTGCGGTCATTTTTTGCTTGCTCGCGGTCCTCAACGTCAAGTTGGCGACTGCCAGCAAGCAAAATGACATCCCGGCGAGACTTTTTCCTTGTTCGCGATCAGCAACATCAAGTTGGCGATCACGAGCATGGAAAATAAACCTCCCGGCGAGATTCCCAACGCGAGGAGGTCATGTTTCTCATTGCGAGTGGTCGCGTATGCTCACGACCGCTCGAGATGAGAAACTACCAGTTCGCATTGAGAAAGCTGCCGCTCGAGTAAAAATCTACTCGAGCAGCAGAAAACTACAGCTCGCACTGTGCAAGATGCCATTTTCAATGATTGCACAGTGCCGGTTGCTCGCGTAGTGCAAACTGCACTTTGCGTAGCTTCGCGAAGTGCTACTTCGCGAACTACGCCCAGGGTTACCTAAAACCCTGGCCAGGTCTTTCAGATGAATTAGATCCTTTGATAAAATAAGAGAGACAAGTTTCTTTATCTTTGTAACTTTTTTGTGAGGAAGGATTAGGTTGGTAAGTATTGTATTTACTTGAAAACCAAGAATTTCAGCTCCTGAGTGGGGATGATGAGAGATTTCTCTCTATTTATGATAAACCCAAGATCCTGTAGGAGGTCTACGGTCATTTGGAGATGATTCAAAATTTCCAGTTTGCCTTGAGACATAATGAGGATATCGTCTAAGTAAATAATCAGACAAACCCCTCTTTCCCTGAGATAACTGACCACTGGTCTGAGGACCTTGGTGAAACACCAGGGAGTGGAGGACAGGCCGAAGGGGAGACATTGGAACTGATAGAGAGTCCCTTTCCAAGTAAAACTAAGGTATTTTTGACAGTCTGCGTCCATGGGTATAGTAAAATAAGCGTCCTTTAGATCCAATTTTACCAGCCAATCCTTGGCTTGTAAAATATTCCTTAAAAGATGTATACCCTCCATATTGAAATGTCTGTATGTTAGGAAGCTGTTTAGATATATCAGGTTTATTACGGCTCTCCAACATTTCTCTTTCTTTTTGACCAGAAAGATATTGCTTATAAACCCTTCTGTGATATTGGAAAAGGGAATCCTCAAGATGGAGCCTTTGTCTAGCATTTGTGAAATCTCCAAATCTTTGTATTCTCCAAGTCTAGTGATAATTCTCTTGGAATTCTTTTTTGGAATGGTTGTTGCCAAAAATCTATCTTGAACCCCACAATAGTTTCTAGGACCCAGGGGTATTGAGTAACTCTCAGCCAATTGTGAGCAAAGTGTTTTAGTCTTCCCGCCACTTTTAAGAGGAGAGAAGACTTCAAACTTACCTTGGAAGGTTTGATTTGAAGCTCTGGCTCTGCCACGAGATCTTGCACCCCTTGTTCTCTGGGGCTAAATGTTTGAATTAGAGTGGTAGCCTCTTGAACGAAAAGAGCCTCTATTATCTTGGGGGTAGAGATGGGACCGATAGAAGCCACGGCCGACAGACTGTCCCCTTCTGTCGGCCCTTCCAAAATGTAGTCGGCCCCCGAAGACTCTGCGCATGCTTGATTGAGCTCTGCTAAAGTCGTTAAAGGTTGAAACGTAATTACCCAAGGATTTTACAAAATTGTCTCCAAAGAGGAGGCCCTTGGTATCACTCAAATCTCCCTTAGCAGATAGGTCTGCAAGTTTAGGGTTCATTTTGAGGAGCACCGCTTTTTTACGTTCAGCGATGAGGTTGGCATTCACGTTGCCTACGAAGCAGATAGCTCTTTGTGACCAACCTCTAAGCAGAGCGATGTTAACTGGAGTATTGTTGTGTCCTAGCCTCTTCCGTCATGCCCAAGATCTTGGACAGAGGTCCAACTACGTCCAGCAATTTGTCCTGGCATTGTTTCAGGCATTTTTCGATCCCTTTCCTTGGGTCCCTTCCAGATTTAAATAGGAAGGTAATCAACTCTGGATCCAGATTGTGGGTGTTGCAAACTTTATCCTCCGAAGAGGGGCAACAGCATTCGTTACGCAACAAATTAAGAGTTTCTCTAAGGGTTTTTTAACTCTTTGAGACAAATATTTCCCCACGTGGTCCATAGGCCACCATTCAGTGCTCCTGGGATGACGAATAGTAGATGGGTTAAAAATCTCCCCTCCAAGGGGGTCTTTTACAATACAAGTTGAAGTAGACGGTTGGTCCAGATCGTCATCGAGATCCTTCAAGGTATCTTGAGGATCGAAAATAAATTCATCAAACTCTGAGTTTTCAAAATCATGAAATTCATAGTGAGTAAGTGGAGGATTGTCAAAATCATTTGTACCGTAAAGGTTACCCAAATCTCTCATGCCGCTATGGGCAACTCTTCTCTCTGTCCCAAGGGGATGGGATCTCTCTTTTGTGTTGCCAAGAACACCAAGATCTATTGTAGCGCGAGGGCTACCATACTTATTTGCATGAGTTAATGCTTCTTTCGTATGTTTCCTTTTTTGGGAAATTTTTTATGTCCAGAGGTAGAGGGGGAATCTCCATCTGAAAGAGAGAAATAAATCTCTTCTACAGGAGAAGTCCTCTTTCTTTTAGTTAGTGCGGCATTGACAGCTTCTTTGACAGAAGACTTAAGTTCTTGCCCAATGAATTTCTTCAAAGTCTCACCCAGTAGCTCCTTAGGGGGCTGTTGTAGGATTAAAGGATCATTATCCATTTTGATAAAGAGAATCTTTCAAGAAATATATGTATTACAAAATATATAAATATAAAGATAATCTGATAAGGTCCTTAAAGAAGGACTACTCACATTCACAGGCAAGGTTAAATCAGCGCATATGCTGAAAGCTCTCTTGAATAAATATTAACTGCGATATATAAAGGGGCCACCTGGTGGTGTAATAAGCTCAAATAATCTCTCAAAAGTTAGGAAATGAGGCAGGAGAGTCTCCGACTCGACAGGCACCATTACGCGATTTGATTCGTAACCATGGTAACCTGTCGAGTCGGAAGGAAAAGACGCGTTGTCAAGAGCACGCGTTTGTAAATAAAGCCTCGCTCTCGTGTCTCCGATCCGGTTGCTATCCGGTTGCTAGGAGACGCGAGAAAGAGGCAAGGGGCGTAAGGGTTTACCCTTCTCCAAATTTTCACTTCCTGTTTGTTTTGGAGACTTGAAGTGAACGGAGCGTTTTTCGCTTAAGCCGGGCTAATGCAAGAAAAAGGAGGCGCAAACCTTTCTGTCAAGAGGTACATCGCACTCCATTATAAAATTAAGATCAACGCGTACCAAAGACTCTAGCTCGATCGGATAGCGATCGAGAGGGCAAACAGAAATAAACCATTCCCCGCCATAAATTGGACAGGGGAGATGGTAGCTGAAAGAAAAGGTTAATTAGTAAATTAACAGAGCCAATTACATAAAATATGTCAAAGAAAACGTTACTGAAGACAAAATCTATAACATTAAAGTACAAAATATTGATAATTGGATTATCAAAAGCTATAATTAAGTAAAGTAACTGTCACTGTAAAAGGGAGTACTTAGCTGTGTCAGGAGCAGCGAATAAAAGAGGAAGATGGGAGTGTGCACAGTCCTATTATGTTATTGTTAAAGTTCTATTTATTGTGATGTATTAACATTCTTTAAAGGGCTGCATGTTGGGCAGCAAATAAAAGTATTTGCATAATGGTAGCCTCCGGTCTTGTAATGAAATCCGCACTGCAAAGAAGCAGGCAATAGTTCATCTTTTGCCAGGACTACGGGTGCCAGAATTCTTCGTGGCAGGAGCCACCATGCCGATACAGAACAGAGTGCCTCTGAGCGCATAAAGCTCGTTTGATCTCCCCGCAGCGTGGGATGCACAGGGGTTGCACCCGGGCTAAGCATAGGCCAAGGGCAAGCTCGTCAAAGCCCATCAAAAACAAGATAATGCATTGGAGGGCCACCCCGTTTGACCCAGTTCCAAATTGTTTCATACACCACCATTATCTTCTTTGGTTTTCTAAAGCTACTCTCCCTGTCATATTTCCTCTTTATTATATCCTGGGCAGTGGTTTAAAGGCTAGTTTTACACATTATTTTTCTTGCTCTGGCATGTGTTACTTGCTCACTATGGGTAAAAGAAAGCAGCGATTAGCCCCTCAGGAAGTTTACTCAAGTGAACCGCCTAAAGCAACCCAAACACATGACTACAAACCATGTTACAACCAATATTGACTCTTTAATTGAGGTGGAAAGTGTCCTGAAAAACCATGCCTCCCAGAAATGCAATGCCTAAAATGGGTTAAGGTGGGTGACATTTTTAGAAGGAATCCCCAGGTCCACCCTGAACTGATACCCCCATGCAACGTTTCCCACATCTGAGCCCGCATCTTACCCCCATCCTGTAGATCAATCCTAAGCCTCTTGGGGGCACGAAGGGTGCGACTGGGCAATTTTATCCTAATGTTGAGTGCTCAAATAGGTTTGAAATTCTTCAGCCGGTGGACCTTGTAATCGAATAGTATTGGCGCTATGACCATCCCCTCGTGATAGACCCTTATCAGATCATAATCCAGCCACAATGGAGGAAGCCCTCTGCCTCATCAACCTACTGAGGGACGAGGTTAAGGATCTAAAATTAGTTATTCTTGACGTTAAGACCTCCCTTGCCAAAGTATTAGGAGCTAATAATCTCCTTCAATGTGCCCTGCCTGCCTGCTTTATGGTGCCTTCATTCTCTACTGCAACGTGCCTGCAGATAGTTCCTTCAATGGGCCAACCACTGCGCAGGAATATTTAATTATGCAAGCCCTCCTCCAGGCCCGCTACTACCTCCATTCCAGAATTCTCTCAGCCATCTAGGGTTCCACCCATGCGCAGGGTGTCAACCTCTATTCATTTCAATCACCAATGACCCCTACAACATTCTGGCATACAGGGGGGAAATTCTCTGATCAACCAGCGCACATTCTGTAAAGACCTTTTGTACAAGAGTGATACCCACATTCTGCATTCATTGGTGGTACAGCCCATATACATGACACAAGTTCCCAAATTTAGGCCAGGCACCCATGAGGATAGTATCTCACTAAAGAACAAGATAAGAGCCGTTAGACAGTGTTATTCAATTATCTACTCTGACATTGGGCATGTAGCGTGGCTCTCCTCGCAGGACGAACAGTGGGATTCCTTTGAGATCAAGCTTGTAGCACAGGAAGGGTCTGACATTCGCTTTAGATTGAGGCCTGCGGCAGATGGTGCCAGAGGGCTAGAGAGTCACAGCAGCAAACTCCCATGATCCAACATGATTTCCAGCTCTAGACCACTTCTGAATGGCAGTGTTTTGACGGAGATTGATTAACCACATAACTCTGTCTCCCACCATTCAGTTGCCAGGATTTCGACAGTCCCAGACCCTGGCCCACAGACTTGTACTAGCACTGGAGAGGGCACTCCTTGCCTTATGACCAGAGACAGTATGTTGCCCCACACTTCTACCCCGAGGCCATGAATCCTCCCCATCCACATTCCAAACCCTTTCTGCAGCAATCAGCACCTAGCATGCATTTTGCGAGTTTGACGGAACATAGCTGGGATCAAATCCAAGCTGGTGATCCCAAGTGGGGGGACTATCTCAACAAATTTCAAATTTGCCTCTCCCAAGAGACCTGGGGGATAGACATGGTCCATAAGCAGGGCTATAAATAATACTGCATTGAAGCTATCACTTCATCCATCCTCCTCGGGGACCTCAACTTCCACCTGGAGAACAACAACGACCGCAACACCACCACCCTGCTGGACAACCTCGCCAACCTCGGACTCAAGCAGCTGGTGACCACCCCCACCCACTACGCAGGACACACACTCGACGCCGTCTTCTCATCCAGCAAGGACATCGTCATCAGCCACGCCACCGGACTCCACTGGACGGACCACAGCTGCGTCCACTTCAGCTTCAGAAGATCCACGATCCACCACCACCAGCGACAGGCTGCACGCAGAAGCTGGAACAAGATCACAGCAGACCAGCTCGCCGTATCCCTGAGCCAGGAACCACCCCCCAGCTCAGCGAACCCCAGCCAGGCCGCCATCAACCTCACGAAGTGGATCAGCAACTGCGCAGACGACCTCGCCCCACTGAGGACCCCGCCCAGCAGAACCGGCAGCAGGAGAGCACCCTGGTTCACCGACGAACTCAAGAGCTCCAAGAAGAACTGCCAAGCCCTCGAGAGAGCCTGGCGCATAGACCCAACGCCAGACAACATGACCACCCTCAAGCTCGCTACCCGAAAACACCACCAACTGATCCACGCCACCAAGAAAACTGCATTCAAGGCACGACTGGACAACAACGCACACAACAGCAAGGAACTCTTCAACATCATCAAAGAGCTCTCCAACCCCAACGCCGGAAACAACGACATCACCCCATCTCAAGACCTCTGCAACTCCCTCGCCTCCTACTTCTACAACAAGATCGCAGACATACACAACAGCTTCAGCACACAACCGACGCACCCTATGACCACACCATCGACCCCCACCAACACCGTCCACGCCTGGACCCCGATCACCATCGAAGACACCAACCGCACAATGAACTCCATCCACTCCGGATCTCCTACCGACCCCTGCCCGCACCACGTCTTCAACAAAGCCGACGCTGTCATCGCACCCCAGTTGCGGGACATCATCAACACCTCCTTCAACACCGCCACCTTCCCGGAGAGCTGGAAGCATGCCGAACTCAGCGCTCTACTGAAGAAACCGTCAGCGGACCCCACCGAACTCAAAAACTACCGCCCCATCTTGCTCCTCCCCTTTCCGGCCAAAGTCATCGAGAAGACCGTCAACAAGCAACTGGCCGCCTTTCTCGAAACAAACGGATCCCTCGACCTCTCGCAGTCTGGCTTCCGAGCCAACCACAGCACCGAGACCGCCCTCATCGCAGCTACTGACGACATCCGAGCCCTGCTCGACAACGGAGAAACAGCGGCCCTCATCCTCCTGGACCTCTCCGCAGCGTTCGACACTGTCTGCCACCACACTCTAGTGCAGCGCCTCAGCAACGTCGGAATCCGGGAGAAGGCACTAGAATGGATCATCTCCTTCCTCGCCGGAAGGACACAGAGAGTCCGCCTACCCTCGTTCAGATCAGAAGCCACCGAAGTCATCTGCGGCGTTCCTTAAGGCTCCTCACTCAGCCCCACCCTCTTCAACATCTACATGAGCCCCCTCGCAACCATCGCACGCCACCACAACCTCAACATCATCTCCTACGCCGACGACACCCAGCTGATCCTCTCCCTCACCAACGACCCCGACACCGCCAGAGCCAACCTACACGAAGGGATGAAAGAGGTAGCCGAGTGGATGATGAACAGCCGCCTGAAACTGAACGCAGACAAGGCGGAAGTTTTCATCCTGGGCTCCTCACCCTCTGCCGGGGACGACTCCTGGTGGCCCCTCGCCCTGGGCAGCGCACCCAAACCAACAGACCATGCACGAAACCTGGGTTTCATCTTGGACTCCTCCCTCTCCATGACCAGACAAGTCAACGCCGTCTCCTCAACATGCTTCAACACCCTGCGCATGCTACGTAAGATCTTCCGATGGATCCCCACCGAGACCAGGAAGACGGTCACCCAGGCCCTCGTCACCAGCCGACTGGACTACGGCAACGCCCTCTACGCCGGAACCACCGCCAAGCTCCAGAAGAGACTCCAGCGGATCCAGAACGCCTCAGCAAGACTCATCCTCGACATCCCCTGACACAGCCACATCTCCGGACACCTGAGAGACCTGCACTGGCTCCCGGTCAACAAGAGAATCTCCTTCCGCCTCCTCACCCACGCACACAAAGCCCTACACAACCAAGGCCCAAGATACCTCAACAGCCGCCTCAACTTCTACACCCCCACTCGCCAGCTTCGATCGACCAGCCACGCCCTCGCCGCCGTCCCCCGCATCCGAAGAGCCACCATAGGAGGACGCTCCTTCTCCCACCTGGCCGCCAAGACTTGGAACTCCCTCCCGACACACCTCCGCCTGACCCAAGACCACCTCGCCTTCAGGAAGCAGCTCAAGACCTGGCTGTTCGAGCAGTAACGGACCCCCCCCCCCCCCAAGCGCCTTGAGACCCTCCGGGTGAGTAGTGCGCTATATAAATGTGATTGATTGATTGATTGATCCACTGTCCGGCTATCGGAAGGGCTTATTACATGGGTCAAAACATCTCTCAACTGCTCAATTAAGGTAATTGATACCAAGTGCTTAGATCTTCTTGCACTCAAATTGACACTTCAATTTGGGACCCCTTATGTTCTGGTGAATATTTATGATAGATCAACCCCTTTTTAGTAAAAATTCCTAAACCCTCAAACTTCTTTCTAGGCCTGGGCAGTGAACTCTGCTCCGTTCGCAGAGTTTGTGGAGTTTTCCACACTTTGTGGAGCATGCGGAGTTCCAAAATACTCTGCTCCACAAAGTTTGTTCCTCGCTCGCCAATGTTAAGTTTGTGAGCCCGAGCGAGGAAATTCCAACGCTAGACCACCTTCCAGTGAGCATGTAATAGCTGCTCGCCATCAAATCTAGGGGCCAATCCCACCTTCAGGAGGAAGGACTATAGAAGCAGCATTGATTATTTCTTACTGGATGTCTGGTCCTGGAATGTGATGGCACATATGAAGGTCGGTCTTCTCCAGGAAAGTGACAATTATTCTCTCTCTTACCTTGCTGGGGTTTCAAATAAATGATCTTTCTCAACCTGCAATGTCGACTGCTATTGAAATAGCCTTAACTAATAACAAGCTCAATTTGAGATAGGTGGACATCTGTAAGGTATAAAACATCCAGGCAGAAATTTACTTAAGAAGTAGTGTAGTCCTGGCAGCACTAATCGAGTCCCACTAGACACCCACCCAGATTTTGGTAGCACATAACGACATGTTTTCTAATTTGAAAACCCTGTTTGAAAAGGAGCTCCAACCACGCAAAAAATACTCAAAGTCTAATGATTGGTTTGATCACCACTGTAGAGTGGCAAAATCTAGCTTCACAAGAGCCCTAAAAACATAGCATAAGACCTGATATTGTCTCTGCAGACAGGCTTATGCTGCAGATATAAATGCTAGCAAAGCGAACTGGGAAACTATGATTTTGCAGGATATGCTGGAAGCAGCAAGAGCAGACAGTAGATTGTTCTGGCATTTAGTAATGGACAGGGGATCTGGGGATCATGCCCACCCGAGTGCCATGTTCCTGCGGTGGAGTGGGTTGATTACTTTACTACCCTCTATGCTGACCCCAAACTTCCAGTAAGTACCTCCAACCCCACAGCTCTCTCTTTGGGGAAGGATGGGGATTCAATTGCCTTTACTGTGGAAGAAACCTTTGTCCTAGAAGTCCTGAAGGTGAGAAATGCCATGTGATCGACAGAGACCCTGATGATTTCTTTCGGTCTGAACCTTTAATATGGGCGCTATACAATAACTCTCTAAAATCTCTAAACTCCAGTAACCTTCTACAAACCATTTCCAAAGCTATACTTGATCTGAAGAATATTGCGTGCCTCACAGAAAACGCATTCTCCAAATTCAAGAATATTCAAGAGGCAGTACTCTCACTACAGAACAACATAAAAGCTACACCAATGTCTCTATCAAACAGACATCATCGACCTTACAAACTCCCTAGTTACCTATCGGACAAGGAAATGCAAGCACTACTGCAATCCTACAAGCTGACTCAGACCACAACTAACCTATGTAACGAGAACAATGTAAACGTAATTAGCTCAGTCCCAATCATCCCCTGTAACCTGAAGCAAATAACGCTAACCACCTCGAATCAAGACACCATCCGGGATTCTCAGAAACAGAACACAGGGCTACTAATCAAACGCTGCTCAGCAGTGAAACACGCATCAGACATCGCTGATCTTATCTTGAGTCAGGAGATCGACGTTGTGATCGTAACTGAAACATTGCTTACTGAATCTTCCTCGCCATGTTTGTATCTACTGGTGACCACTAACTATTTCATTGTGAGGTAAGACAGGCTAAAGAGAAAAGGAGGGGGTATTGCAGTCATTCATCGCTCAGAGCTCTTGTTTATTCCATTGCCTGCTAACCCTATTAGCTCATGTGACTACTTCGCACTCTCCATATTAAATACCGAGAAGCAGCTATGCAAGGTCCATGCATTCTATCACCCACCAGGCAAGAATGAACCTTTTATTGACCACTTAATGGAGATCATCACAGCAAACACCTCCCCACACTCAAATGACATATTCCTAGGAGACTTCAACTTACACTGGAACAATCCTAATGACAGCCAGGTGAACATCATCAAATCTTCCTAACAGATCAAAACCTACTGCATGCCTGCACTCTTCCAACGCACACAAAAATCTCCATGCTAGACTGGATCATATCCAAAGATAAAGCTGTGATCTTAACCTCAATCATGCCTTATGACTGGTCAGATCATCACATAATAACCTTCCAAATTCCTAGAGTATTAAAGAAAAAACTCACTCAACCAATCAAACCCAAACAATGGGTAAGGACCACAAAGAACGTGGACAATGAGAAGCTTGCTTCGCTGTGCAGGAGGGATCTCCCCCCTCCCAGAAACTTGACAGACACCAGCGAACTCACAGAGCACTACAATGCGAAGATGTCAGAGATAATGGACACTATAGTACCGTTAAAACTAAAACGAATTTCGGACAATGATAAAAAGCCCTGGTTCAGCAGACCCCTAAAGGAAGAAAGACGTAAACTGAGACTATCAGAACGGAAATGGAGACTACCATCATCCCCACAACTAAAACTGCTAAGAAAAACCAGAAACACCTACAATAAAAATATTCTGAAGTCCCAAAAATAATTCTTCAGTACGGAATTGGAGAATGCAAAAAACAGACCTCGGAGACTCTTTGAATTGGCTAAACATCAATCCAGAAAAGTTACAAATCCGCACTAGAATCTACAAAATCTCAAATTAGCTGTGAAGAATTTGTAAATTTCTTTACATCCAAGGCCACATCCTTGGAATGTGAGATTAGGACAGCAGCATCTTCATGGAAGGCCTCACAACCAAGTAATTCATCAATGCTCAATCAATCAATACCCAAAAACGAAGCTCAATGGTCCATCTTTAAACCATATGACCACAATGACATCCTTAAAACCTTATCAGCCATTAAGCCTAACAATCACTACAACGATCCACTCCCTGCAAACTTTGTGCCGTACATTGACCAGGAGATCATCCCCAGTTGGACATCGATAGTCAATGCTTCCCTGTCGCAAGGATCCTTCCCAGACTGTCTAAAAATGGGACAACTCATTCCCATAATAAAAATACCGACAGAGAATCCCGCTGAACCTAGCAATTTTCGGCCAGTATCCAACATTCCCCTATTAGCTAAAGTGATAGAAAAATGTGTTCAGCTACAATTAAGCCAGCACATATCTGAATTCCAACTACTAGACGATTGCCAATCAGGATTTAGACCAAATCATAGTACGAAAACGGCAATTCTGCA
The DNA here is from genome assembly GCF_964204655.1 of Triturus cristatus. NCBI lineage: Eukaryota > Metazoa > Chordata > Amphibia > Caudata > Salamandridae > Triturus > Triturus cristatus. The sequence continues at coordinate 440,075,271 of NC_140590.1, forward strand.
CGTAGTTGATGACGCATTACTCACTCTGGACCAAAACAAAGCATGTCTTTTAATCCTTCTTGATTTATCATCTGCGTTCGACACAGTTAACCACGACATGTTGCTAGAACATTTGGAGAACAGGATGGGTTTTTCTGAGAACGTTCTTGAATGGTTCAAGTCCTACTTGAGGAACAGGTCACAAAGATTTCTGGTGAATAAAAACCTGTCAACATCCCCCCCATTCCGATAGGGGTTCCACAAGGATCAACCCTCTCCCCTTCACTATTCAACTTATACGTGGAACCACTAATGGATATACTCCACCGTGCCAACATCATTTTCAACATGTACGCTGACGACTCTCAGATTTACATTAAGATTTCATCTTTGGAGGAGATCAGAACAATGAACAAGACTTTAAGGGCGACTATGCCATGGTTAACTAGAAATCAGCTTCAACTAAACGCAAAAAACCCAGAATTCCTCCTAATTGCCTCCACCAAAAGCCCGCCCATTACAAAAGAATGGACCAACTTGATCACCGCACTCAAATGCACCCCGATCATTGTAGACCAAAGCCTAAACATGCAATCACACATCAACACGTTGGCTAGAAATGTAAGATGTCACCTAAGCTATATTAAGAAATTGAAACCTTTCATCAAAGCAGCAGACCTCAAAACGGCAGTTCAGGCATTAGAAATCTCGAGGATCGAATACGGATGCACAACACTTTCTGGGCTCCCCAAAATTGCAAGAGCACCTCTAAAAGCCTGCCTCAAAGCAGCATCAAGGCTCATAACAGGTTCAAAAAAATGCGACCATAACTCTCCTCACCTGAAAGCGCTGAACTGGTTACCTTATGAAGCTGGAATTTAGCTCAAAATGGCTTGTATAACACACAAGGCGCTACGCTTAAATTCATCAAGATATGTGGCTCAGAAGTTGGAGATTTTGGGGGGAAGCAGACAATCCAGGAGCGCCAGAGACCTCGTGCCGTAGCCACCGATTTTCCGATGGAAAAAACCTTATGACAGAGCGTTCTCAGGTGCTGCACCTAGAATATGGTATTCGCTACGTCCAGGCATCAGAAGGTTACCCAACCAAGCAAGATTCAAAAAAGAAACCACATTTTTTTATGAGCAAATTCTTACCATGACCAATACAGAATAACCACATAAGACTCGCCTAAATCCTCTCGCTTAGAGGCACAAGTGCTTTTGGCTAAGAACTAATTTCATTTGTTCAATATAGGTTCTTGTTTCCCCTAATGACATGGTTCCTCTACACCTACATTCTGTGAAGGTGTTAAAGTATTTATCAAGAGAAGTGGCTGTGACAGCTTTGAACTTAACTTTAACATGTTAAATACTATCCAGAATATTGTAATATAAAAGTTATCATGTCCTGTACTGTGAAGCGCTCTGATACCCTACGGTGTCAAGTTCGCGCTATACAAAACACTGAATAAATAAATAATTAATAACAATAATTCACTCTCCAATGCAACTGCAGCAGGTGCCCACATACCAGATTCTTGGAGAAGGGCGGTGATTATATCTATTATTAAGAAGGGAGCTAGGCAATATCCAACGAACTATCGATCCATAAGCCTTATGGATAATGTACAAAAAATCTATAGCAAACAAGTTCTTACCAAGTTATGGACTGGATGCAGTCAAATAATGCACTATTTCACCTCCAGGCCAGGTTTCAAGACCAACACAAGTACAGGGGACCAGGCCCTGTGCTTTCTGACGGTTAAGGGGAAGTCGGTTGACTTTGAATCAGGTCGCTATTTGTATTCCGTCGACCTGCAGGTCGCATTTGACCTTGTCTCTAGGAGTACACTATGGGAGGTCCTTGGGAAAATCAGGATCCCCAAGGGCCTACTATCCCTGATTCAACAACTCTATACTGGGAAATTTGCTAGGATCAGATGGGCCCTAGGCGGGAAAACAAGCACTGACATCCTCATTTGGCGAGGCTTCTGGCAGGGGTGTGTATTGGCAGCCATCCTATTCCTTTTATATATTGAAAGGTGTATTCCCTACCTTATGGATTGTTAGAATGACTCCTCTAAGATGGCAGGGTCAAAAGTACCATGCCTGCTCTTTGGAGATGACCCTCTCCTCCTTTCTCGAATTTTACATGGGCTCAATATCCTTTTGTGGATTTCAGCTCATTCTGCAAGGGATTATGGTTTTAAAATCAATAGTATAAAAAAGTTCATTGTCTTCAGCTACCACAAGAAGTCCAGGGGGAATTTGGTTTTGAAGGGTGTTAACTTAGAAAATGTTTCAGAGTTCGATTACTTGGGCATTGGACTCAGTGACTCCCATTAAAGGCCAGCCCAAGTACGGAAAAGTGTATTAACTCTCCAGCATAGAGCTGGGGTAATATTAAGATTAGTTATTAAGGCAGTTTCATACCCCATATCATCAGTGGTAGAGATCTATCAGGCCCAAGCCTGTGGAACAGAGCTATTTTGGACTGACCTGTGGGGCTATTGCAATCTTGACCCATTAGATAAAGAAGATAATTCCTTTATTCAGTCCCTCTTGAAGTTGCCAAAGAGTGCCCCCCCCCCTCTATTGTCCCTGAGGCTTGATCTAAATCTCAGATATGTCTCTGACATAGCCCACCTAAAACCTATCCTATACTGGACCAGACTCTGGTCCACAGAGGAACTGGCCCCGTATAGACACAGTGTCGGGGAGATGCTCGATAACCTGCTGGCACTTACATTTCTTACATTTACATATGCTATATAAAAAGCTGTTTAAGATTGACCAGGAATATTGGCTGAATCCTTTCACCATTCCTAAAAATTCCGGGGAATCTGTGACGTCTAAGTATTGGAACACTGTCTTTTTCAGCAGCATTTCAGCTGCATCCTATGGTAGTTTGACCGACTCCTTTGTATCTGCTAAGTGCGATTTTCACCTGGAAGAATGCGTGGACTATGTGCCTGCTCCATCGGTGAGATGGATCCTTGTTCATCAAGTTCAGGCTGTGCTTCCTGCCGCTGGCTGCCTTCACTAACACATGGAGCAAAAGTGAGCACACGGGCAACAAACTAGGCCCTATGGGCTGTTTGTGTGCCGAAAATGAAGAACAGGTTTTGTTCTTCCGCCCTGCCTATGCAAATCAGCATTCCACACCGGATTGTCCATCTTTGCCGACTCCCCGATTTTGAGAACTGCCCCTTGGCTCTGAGAGTCTGCAAGGCAGATACTAGTGGTGCAGTATCGTATGTTCTGTTTCCAAATTTCGAAATGTAATGTGGTACATTAGAGGCAGGGCTGTCGGGCCAAGCACTCTTCAGGATAGTGCTCAACACACGTTTATACTGCCTTGGAACACACTCTCTACATGCGCTGTGCACCTTACTAGTTTAGCATTACTTAGTGCCCTGTGAGAACAGCTAACCCTATTTGCACTTACTAGCTGCTCGTACGGCATCTGTACAAGCAGCTTGTAGGGCGTAGTGGTCCCCAGCAGAGCCCATATTTCAGGCCTCCACTAGAGGGGTTTTCCATTAGGGAATCATTATAGGGGGGATCCTGCCATGCCTTATTACATACATAAACAACACTATTTCAACTATTTTTTCCTTATATATGGCAGATGCATTCAAACTGAACTTTGAAATTGCCTGAACTTGAAACCCCCTGAGCTTGGATCCTTCAAGACTAAATACTAAACATGATTTATCGTAGGCCCACTGGATTACAATTCTTATGACTTTTTATTGAATTTATTCAATCTTGTATTTTTATCATGTTCTTATTTTATTAATTTCATATCTATATTGTGCTTGTAATCAAATGCGCTATGATGTACTTTTATGGCTCTTTGAGCCAAGGTAAAGAGTTTTGATCATGATGCAACAGTTCAATGGAGTGATTGAAACCGGTCTTGAACAGACTCTAAAGAAACCTCTCCAAGGAAAGTAGAAATTTGGATGGCACTATTTTGGCATTACTGGTGACAAAGAGATAGATCTATAGTAACATAAGGATGGCTTCTTCAGTAGGGAAATCAAAGTTTTTTTACAGTCGAGAAGAACCAAAGCAGAAGTAAAGGAAGAAATTATCAAGGTGCAAATCACAGGTGCTACAGTAAAGCCACAAGTCATGATATACACACAGAACATGGTCATTATGAGATCCTGACATAGCCACCTTCATTAGTTGAATAGTACACTCTGGTATTAAACTGTTGAATCTAATTAACAATTTATATATGCCCATTGCCAAACCAAAAGTACATGTAAACTGATCACATGGACATGCAGCACCATTGGTTTCTAAGGAGTCATAAATAGAAGCCGGGGGTTGGGTCTGGCCCTGTGACCAATCCCCACCGCACACGGCTGAAGCCCGTGTGTGGTGTGAAGTTGGCTGCCTGCCAGGGGGGTTCGCCACAGGGCATGATCGTAGGCCAACCCCCACGCCCCTCTGATGGGCACAGCTGAAGTATACTTAAGAATGGCAATAAGATCTTTCTATACATTAAACACTGAAATTAAATGAAATAAACAAAGGTCAAAGTGGGTTTATCCATAGGTAAGGTAATAAGATGTTAACTTAAAAAGAAAACTGAGAAATTCACTGAAAAAACAAAGGTTAAAGTAGCGTTATAAGTAAATAATAAAATAAGATTCATTTATAAAAATATGAAAACTAAGGTTTAAGAACCAAAGAAAACCATGAAAACCACCAATTGGTCTAAATATTACTTGTACCCTCACAACACACTGCTTTTGGCCTCACATATTACACCACTCATGAAACGTTAAACTAATGACATCTCAAATCTATGGGGGGGCAAGTTATGCTCAGGACAGTTATTTATAAGCAGTGTATTTCAACTTTTGTTTGAATTTAAATTCCAGTTGTGGTGTTCAGGAAACTCTAGGCTTGCTGTAAGGAGATGCAAGATGGGGACTAGAGAAAGACCCACCGAAGAAAATACTCAATGTCATAAACTTCAAAGTGGAAGCCACCTTGGATGCTTACAGGTGTTAAATCTTTTAATTTGGAAATCAATCTGCACATGGAGCTAACATACAGCAGGAAGTGTGTGTGTGTGTGCCTTCACTGCCTCGTGTATCTCTGGTATTTCCCTTACTATGCCGCACTTTGTATAATCCAACACTTCCTACTGCATGTGTTTCATTTTTGTCTCTCTTGGGCACAATAATCGCGTTTATTTTAGTAATCTGTACTTTGTCTATTTCAGATATCCCGCTCAAAATCTGCCTGGCTCCGCCCATTATATCTCGCTAGTTATCCGTGCCTACTAATACTTGCACACATTAAGAGGCACATTAACAATGCAAAAATGTAGTGCTTTAATTGCCTCTGTTTATAATGAAACATTGAGTTCCCTCCCGAGGTGAGAACCCCTTTATTGCTTTCTATGCTGACAAAGGCAGCTGCATAACATTTGGATTCGGGAAGCTCTGGCCAGGGCGACTGATTCCGGAATCTGGGGATCACGGTTCGATCCCCGGCGCCGCCGGCAGATTAGCCCAGCACCATGTGACTCTGGGCAATAGCTTGCTTAATCTTCCCGCCAGCGCCTAGAGACCCTTATGGGTGATTGTTCGCGCTTTACAAATGTGGATTATTATATCAGGATATTGATGTGGTGTCTTTCTATAGCGGTGGAGGGGCTGAAAGGCCATTGGCACCGACCTCTGGTTGGAATTCACACACCGTGGTCTGTAACAACCCCGAGTGCATCACTAGAGGGCCTCCCAAAAGCTGCAGCAAAATGTAAGATATTTTGGAATGACTCAAGGCACCACAGACAGTGGCCGTTAGTCCCAATAAACACACACACAAGAAGGTATTTTATATACTGTTTTATTAATAAAGCCGTCTTTCCTGCTTGATATCTCCTCTGGATATTGCTGCCTACAATATACGGCTGCATAATGTTGAAACTGTTGGTTAAGGTTGCTTTCAAGAACCACACAAGGAAACAAAATAGTGCTCCTCTCTCCACCTCTGCACTTCTCAGACTACATAACAATAACTTGGATGTCTATTGGTAAAGGGGAAAATTGTAGGTCATTACTGACAGTCAAATTCAACGGATGTGTGATGAAGGTCCAATGATCACAACCAGTGGCTAAGGCTGATAGAGAGAGATATTTTGTCCATATCTAATATGGCATATATTTTTACACCCTTTCAAGCACATACATCCTTCTTTAGCCAGACCTAAAAAACATACAGAGTTTTGCAGCAGAGCAGGCAACATCTGTCTTCACGAGTTCTCAGCTTTTCATATGTTTTATATCTCAAAAACGTAGCTTTCACAGTTGTCTGAGTTACATGTCACTGAGCGGCTATCCTTTTTGTGGCCAAAGTAATATGTAAGGAAGGTGTGTAAGCTGACTTTGTTGCATGCCTCTTAATTTGGTAGAGAGGTGCATTTAAAACTTTGGAGGGGTCGTGCTCTCTAAGATGATATTGAATTTTGTCTGTCATGCAGTATTAGGTAGCATGATATTACCATTATAAAAACAAATCCTTGCAAGTAAATAGTCATGCTGAGTAGGCCCTGGCGAAATTTTGTTTCCGTGATATAGTCTTGCGTAATTTCCACCATTTCGCATTGTGCTTCTTATGTGAAATGCCTGAAGTCAGTGACGTAGGAAGGGGGTGCGGTGGGTCCCGGCTGCCCCGGGTGGCGTTAGGGGGGCGGGGGGGGGGGGGTGACAAAATGGCAAAAATATGTGTTTTAAACATATTTTTGCCATTTGTTCAAGGGGGTGACAAGAAATTTTCCACACCGGGTACCACCTGACCTTGCGACGCCACTGCCTGAAGTCAGGGGTGTAACACAGGCCCCCGCATCCCCCCCCCTCCGCAGTGCGGGGGGCCGAAGCTGCAGGGGGCCCCCTGAGCACTGTACTCAGACCAGAGAGCTCCGGATTAAATCTGGAGCAGGGTCCTTCTGTGTACCTTGCAGGGGGGCCCCTTCAACTTTCGTTATGCCACTGCCTGAAGTTACATCATTATACCACACTGTGACATTTTGATTCTGTTCATGTGAAAGTCCTGTTGCAAGAGCACGGCCGCAACGCCCACAAAAAGAATGGGACCAGTTGTTGTTTGCATCTAAGCAATGTTCTACTATTTTTAAGCACAAAGGCCCAGATTCTGTCATAAAAACACAGCGACGCCACGCTGAGTGACAGGGAGAGATCAGGAGAGCATCATATTCCCAGAGGTATGGGACTCTCCTCCCCCCTCACTGATTTCAGATGCCATGCACCAGGTAAACACATTAGCACCATAGTGCTAGGGTGCGTGCCTGAGTCTAGCATAGGTTTTGTACAGGAAGAATACCCTTCCTGCACAATACTATGCCGAAACACACTTTTAAGCTTTTCCTACTTTGTATGTGTGCTGCACAGTGCTGCGTGCATACAAAGTCGGAAAATAAAAGAGAAATGAAAACATGTCTCCTTTTAACGCCTTTTTTAAAGCAGTGTTAATTTTTGGTGCTAAACCCTGTGTTATGTAGATAGGGGTCAGCATAAAAAAGCAGGGGTGGTTGAATGGGAATGCCCATATACCACCCTTGTAATGCCCCCTTCTTGCAAAATATTGCAAAGCAGCATTTCGGGCTGCTTTGCGTTCCATTTCTTTACAAACTAACACTAATACCAATTAGCATTGGTTTGTAAATCCCCAAATAGGTTTAGCGTCGGGTTAGCATTGCAATAGTAATGCTAACCTGATGCTAAACCTTTGTGAATCTGGGACTAAGGGGCATATGTACAAGCCCCTATCGCCACGAGAACTTCACTTTTTGTGATGTTCCAGTGGCAATAGGGGCTGCGCCTTATGTACAAAGCAGCGTTAAGCCGCTTAACGTGGCTTAATGCTGCCTTGTACATAAGGCACCCTTTCACGCTATGTATAGCATGAAAGGAGCATGCAGTGGGTGTCACAACTCCCATTGTATTTGACGCTGCCTCCTATGTACAAGGGTGGCGTACAAAGGAGGCAGCGCCAAAATTGAGACCAGGAAAATCCTGGTCTTAGGTTGGCAAAATGAGGAAAAATGCATTATTTCTCCTTGTTTTTTGCTTTTTCCATGTGTGCAGCCTTGTGCAGCAAAGATGGAAAAAGCAAAATGCCATGGTTTGTTTAAGAACAGAAAGGTGTCCCTTCCTGTACATTAACAAACCTTTTAATAAAATGCCATTTTGTAACTTTCATGTGTGCCACATGAAGCAGCAGAAATGAAAGTTACAAAATGGCATTTTAGGATTGTTTATGTGCAGGAAGGGACACCTTCCTGTACATAACTAATCCTCCCCTGCACACAGACACCCTTGCACTCTGGTGCAAGTGTGCCTGCGTTAGTGCTAAGTTGTTAAACTTAAGGCCATCACAAGGGGAAACGCAAGGAAGCACCACATTCTTGTAAATATGGTGCAGCCTTGCGTTTCTGAAGTGGCGGAGCGTGTCCTTAAGCCCAGGAGGGTAGTGACACACTCTGCTACTTCATTGTACATATCCCCCTAAGTGTGTTGGGTCCAGAATGTTAAATCGGAATTTCATATTTTTAGGGGGTAATTTTACATAATATCTGCAAAGGAAATTTTGCAAATTGCCCACAGGCTTCAAGTTTCTAAGCAGGCAGAGTTGTATTGTAACTCAGCAGTGTGGTAGTTCATTGCCAAATAATTTTCTGTAAATTTTGAAAATACTTCTTATAGACGGATCTATTTAGGTAAAAATGAACTAATTGGGAGGAGAGAAGGCTGGATCTTTTCAGTTTTGTGGCATGTCACATTACCTCGCCATGGTTCCTCAATCAAATTATCACTTAGGTAACCTTTTTCAGTATTACATGCAATAATGTTTCCTCAGATTGATTACGTATAGAACGTGTTTGTCGTCATATAGCTCATAATTTCCACTTCTACAAACTGAGGTGATTTGTAAACTCCTGGGTTAAATCTTTCAAACATAAAACGTTCTGTATTTCCTACTAGCTTCAAAAAGACAAATCAACTATGATAGTTACAGTACTGGAGACTTGGTGTATGTAGGTGTTGAAATGGTACATATCAGATCAACGTGCCAACAACAACAGATAGTTTGATGCACTACAGGTATGTAAGAAACTAGGAACGAGCAGTAGTTAAGGCCTTTTTCAGTAGTGTTTTACTAACCTCTAATACATAATCATACTGATTCAATCTTGTGAGACTTGCTGCACTTCATCACATAATTTCATTGATTAAATGGCTCCTACAGTGATATGCATAAGTTACACATGTTCCCTTCAGGAATATCTGCATCAAAGTGAAAATGCGTCTGTCTGTTGTGTGCAGGAGTGAGTAAGATTTATCTTCCATTTACAGGGAAATTTATTCGCATTCCCTTAAAAAAATGTAAACTTGTGGCCACAGGTATGGCGCTACGTACTGTCTTATGTAGGGGCTACTTTGCCAGCTTTGAAGAGAAGAGTTATGGGTTTTAGAATATTCCTGGCTTTCATACATTACTAAATTGTTTGATTTGGATCAAATGACTTCATTATTCCTACCTGTTAATTAGAAGCGCTTACAAACAGGAGTTACCAAAATATCTGCATTGATAACAAGTATTGTCAAAAACAATAGGTATCTGCTGATAATGCATATGTAATTGTGTTTGGCAAAATTGGGATGTTCTTGTAAAATACTAAACAATGTATTAAAAGATGGCTGCTGCAGATGGTTGCACAGCCGGTGAGTTAATCTTTCAATGCATTTTGTTGTGTTTTAACAAATGGCATTCGAAAATGGCTGTCTGGTTGTGCATGCATTTGCAGGTGGCCATCTTTGAATTACCTTTATTTTATTTTGGCAAATCCTTTTCAAAGGGGGCACCGTGGCCATAGAGTGGCCATCATTCTGTGGATTTTTTTAAATGAAATGTCATTCCTACAGGTAATCTGCCCATGCACGCACACAAGTGAGTCGCCATATTGGAATGGTCAGATACCATTTTTAAATGATTGCCCATGGATAGTGCAGCCTTGGTAAAAATGTAATCAAGGCACTGGGATTAAGATGGCACTGGGTGGGTGGTGGTAAAGGGAGAGGTGAAGAGGCTGGGGATGTTCAGGGTGATGGAGTGGGAGAGGATATATTCCCTTAAATGCACTGCAAAGCAAGATCTGACGTCACCAGTGGATGGGGACGTCATCCAGCCAAGACACCATGAGACAGCAAATTTCCTGGACAGGATAAATACAAAAAAAGTGCAAAAAGCCAAATAATTAGAAGCAGGAAAGTGAGATAGACAATGAAGCCATCAAATCATGAGGCCCCTACAACACCTAATGGGAACAATAGATCTTTAGCAGGAATCGACACCTGTCTGTAGGGGAGACCTAATAATAGGTGCCAGCAAGAGACCTGCGTTAATATAGAAAATTCATATCTAGAGAGAAAAAAATCTGCTCTTCTAAACGTGAGTTCCCATTTTCCTCGACATGTACTCTTGTGTCAAGAAAATAAAAAAATATATAAAAGCCCTCACTGTACTGCACTTTGTTTAATTGCTATCATCTTCAAACTGCTCTTCAGTTACCTCACTGTGTCTCCTCCTTGGGCAGTGGATGTTTTACGAGAATTCCAGTAAATCCTAGCTGGCCATTCTTGCTGAAACCTTCTCAATGTGGTTCCTAAAGTTTATTGAGACAAGCCAATCGCCTTCTGTCTGTCATTCAACACTTTACGACCCGGGTTGCTCAAGATGAGCGAGCACTTGTGTTAGATTTTCTAATAGCAGACACTGGGGTCAACAGGGTGTCTGCTGTTTTAGCCAGATCCAGATGGGGTTTTCCTATAAACAAGTGTACAGTGAATATTTATACAGTCTGTGGCACCTGACGCCTTAACACTCAGGACATTCTGTTTAGTGGCCACTCTTACTATAAGTCACTCCAGTGCATTAAGTAAATATTTTAATATAGTCATGTCACTGTTTATTATAAGATGGCGTGCTCCCAAGTCTTGCCTAATGCCTGGTTGAAAAGTCAGTTTACAACATCCTTTACAGTGAATCAAAGAATGCATAAACTCGATTCTTTTGTTACACAGCACTCTGTTTACTTTCATGTAAACCCTCTGAAACACTTGCTTATAAGATATGATATAACACAGATTTCTCCTAAACCGTGGTGTCACTGATGTCAGAAAGGTAACCTGGTATAGGTCAATAATACGTGTCAGCTCCACTGGCTTTTTGTTATCATTGGTGATTATTTTTGAATCGTCAAAAGCCATGCGTTACAATCCGAGGGCATTTGCAAAGTATGTGCTTTACAAGAGAGGTGCCCGTAATTAAGCACATAGAACATATCGTGCGCCATTATCACGTTTAGAAACGTATCTTACAACCAATAGAAATATTACATTATCTTATCGCATCAAAACCTAATAGTTTGGCTATCGGTAAGCACGTGTGCACAATATTTTTTGTAGTACCTCGATTTAATGAGGTTCACAAGAAATTGCTATCCGTGACCGTGGGTGCAAATGGCGAAATCTGATTCACAAAATCACTATCAAGTGCGTTGATTGAACTCCGAAGAGTGACACATCTGCTAGTAAGGCAAACTTTCTACAGTCGAACATTTAGGGCTACAGGTAGGAACATTGGGGCATATTATCAAGAAACGGGCGTTAGAATTATCGCCACTTGATAATATGCTGCAGAGAATTCCCATAGAAGCCCACGTTCTGGTGTGAACATGGGCTTCTATGGGAATCCTCTGCGGCATATTATCAAGCCCATTATCGCCGCTTTGGCGGCAGTTTTTTGCCGCTAAAGCAGCGATAATTCTAACACCGTGCTTGATAATATGCCCCATAGTTGTTCTTAGGAGTGAGACAGGTGGGGATTTCTGAGATGATAAACACCACCTTACCAATTGTTATCACACTCAATACTAGATGTAAAAGACCTGAAAGAGCCCGGCCCATAAGTTCTGGACCTAATCTAGAATCGCAATCCGATGGTTCTTTTCAGAAGCATGTAAGGGTAGAGGGGAGAAAGTCATTGATATTTCCAATCAATTCAACAGGAATTTCTCTGGACAAATAGTAACCGTAGACAACTGCATAAGGTATAGTTAATTTATTACAATGCCAAAAACGACTGGACATAAAGACACCTTTAAGTGAGAGTGTAGAAACACATCAAAATCAGCATAAAAACAAATCTGCGTATCCAGTATAAATGGTGCAACATATACAAAACAATTAATTTCAGAAGCAGGATACAAAGGATCAGAAAGCATGAGTCCAAGTTTCCCTGCATTGAGGGTTGATCAATGAAAGCATTAATCTATCCCTACTCTAATAATAAATGACATCTCTACAAAGCATCTTTAGAGAAAAGAAATAAAAGGTGTCAGTCAGCATGTGAAGACTTCCTAAAAAGTCTTTGCTCCATTGATGGGTCACTAGCATAAAGCTATTGAGACAGAACTTGTTTTAAGGCGCTCTCGCTCTCCGAAGGCAGAAGGAGAAGTGGGCGCTTTCCCTACTCCCAACAACACAATATTAAAGAGAACGTTTCCAAGATCCTATGAAGGTCATGCCATTCGCTTTGGGCACTGTCCTAAAGGTAGTTTTCCATGGGACAGCAGTGTTCTTCTTTTCACCACTTCTTTCACCTGCAACACAAAACGTGCAAAAGAATGAATTCTACATCACACATGAAATTCGAACTGTTTATTCTAAAGCAAGAGTTTCAAGGGAAAATGCATTACAGGCTTAAAAATGCAGCTAGCATAAGAAGCCAGCATATGAACTTTATGAATTTGCGTAGGAAAACAAGGCACATTCAATTAAATACATTTACCTACTTAAAAATGACAATTGACAATACATTGATAAACACATTTAATAAATGAATGATTATCAATTACACAAAACAAACTCTTCACATTGATGCTTGCTGCTAATCACATTCACGTTCTACGTTAATTCTCCATGTTATTATTAAATGGCCTAAACACATCACCTTTCATGTTATTACATTTCAAAATTCCAACACTTCACTTTAATACAACAAAGGCTTATATGCAGGTGTGCTCTACATGTGTGATTATAATGTACTCCTACAAATAAACTTCTATTCCCGCTACATCAGTTCCCCCCCTCTAATGACATTGAGTCATCACAAAACACTTTAAAATCCCTGTAGAGTAGAACGATCTAAACAGATGTCATAGTGTCATGAAGGGATAGGCAAAGAGAAGGAGGCCGAGAACGATACACTCCCCTCTCCTCTGGTTTCAGCCCCCCAACATACTGCTTACTTTGACTATTGGCTGGGATACAACAGCCCCTTTAAGGAAGACTCACCTAACTCAATCAATCAATGAATCAAACATTTGTAGAGCACACTACATACCTGTCAGGGTCTCAAGGTGCTGGGGGTGGGGCTGCTACTGATCGAACAGCCAGGTCTTGAGTAGCCTCCTGAAGGTCAGCAGGTCTTGGGTCTGTCATAGGCTCACTGAGAGGGTGTTCCAGGTCTTGGCGGCGAGGTGGGAGAAGGATCTCCCGCCGGTGGTTGTTCTTCGGATGCACGGGACGGTGGCGAGTGCGAGGTCGGTGGAGCGGAGCTGGCGGTTGGGGATGTAGAAGGAAAGTCGTTTGTTGAGGTAGGCTGGGCCGGTCTGGTGGAGTGCCTTGTGTGCATGGATGAGGAGCTTGAAGGATATCCTCTTGTTGACGGGCAGCCAGTGCAGGTTTCTCAGGTGAAGGGTGATGTGGCTGTGGCGTGGTACGTCGAGAATCAGTCGTGCCGAGGCGTTTTGGATGCGTTGCAGTCATTTGATGAGCTTGGTCGGGGCTACCGTGTAGAGGGCGTTCCCGTAGTCGAGTCTGCTGCTGGCGAGGGCCTGGGTAACTGTTCTTCTTGTATCTGTCAGGATCCACCTGTAGATGTTGCAGAGCATGCGGAGAGTATTGAAGCAGGAGGAGAAGACGGCGTTGACTTGCTTGGTCATGGAGAGCGTTGAGTCGAGGATGATTCCCAGGTTGCGTGCATGGTCGGTGGGTATCGGGCTGCTCCCAGTGCCGTCGGCCACCAGGAGTCATCCCAGGCTGAAGGGTTGGAGCCAAGGATGAGGACCTCCGTTTTATCCGTGTTCAGCTTCAGTCAGCTGATCTTCATCCAGTCGGTGACGGCCTTCATTTCTTTGTGGAGATAGGCTTTGGCGGTGATGGGGTCCTTGGTGAGGGAGAGGATCAGTTGGGTGTCGTTGGCGTAGGAGATTATATTGAGGTCGTGCTGTTGGGCGACGTGTGCGAGCGGGGCCATGTAAATGTTGAACAATGTCGGGCTGAGGGAGGATCCCTGGGGCATGCCGCAGATGATCTCGGAGGCTTCAGATCGGAATAGGGGGAGGTGGATGCTCTGTGTTCTGCCAGAGAGGAAGGAGGTGGTCCATTCCAGGGCTTTGTCTCGGATCCCTATGGCGTGGACGCATGCGCATAGTGTGCTGTGGCAGACGGTGTCGAAGGTGGCGGAGAGGACCAGGAGGATGAGGTCTGCGGTCTCACCATTGTCCAGCAGGGTCCTGATGTCGTCGGTGGCGACGATGAGGGCGGTCTCGGTGCTGTGGTTGCTGCGGAACCCTGACTGGCAAGGGTCCAGGATTCTGTTTTCTTTGAGGTATCGGGTTAGCTGTCTGTTGACGATCTTCTTGATGACCTTGGCCGGGAACGGGAGCAGAGAGATGGGCTGGAAGTTCTTGAGGTCTCTAGGGTCTGCCTTGGGTTTTTTGAGTACGGCGTAGATCTTGGCGTGTTTCCAGCTCTCTGGGAAGGTCGCGGTCTCGAGGGAGAGATTGATGACGTTGCGCAGGTGGGGTGCGAAGGAGCTGCTGGATTTGTTGAAGATGTGGTGCGGAAACGGGTCTGACGGGGAGCCAGATTGGATTGTGCTCATGGTCTTGATGGTGTCTTCGATGCTCACGCTGGTCCAGGCTATGAGTGTGCTCCCGTCATCGGATCTCGTGCACCAATCACAGCGGAAATACAAGATACAGATTGTTTGAAAGGCCAGCCCCTAGAAGTGACTGCCGGTGTTCTGAGTCGGAGAGAAAATGCAAGCCGAGAAGGCAGCAAGGAAAGTTTATTTGGCAGACGGACTTGCCCCAAGAAAGAGGAACAGGAAGACCCAGCCTCTGCTGGAGTAGCGGTCTACCCACCCACGAAGCAGAAGGAAGACCGACGAGGAAAACGAACAGACAAGACTTCCCACCACGTACCCAGAGGGACGTGGCTTTCCCAGGTATGTGGGCTCCTCCGGGGCTTTCTGGGGAGGAAATGGTTCGGTAACTGAGAAGTCCAGAAGCAGGAGGAGTGGGTAGGCAGAGAAACACCTAGCCCTGGTCTTCTAGTGTGTTTTGAGGTCACGGGTGAAGGCTCGGTTTTGGGTGAACTCTCTCCTTCTCCCCTCACTCCCTTCCCTTTAGTTGGTGAAGGAAAAAAATGAAACAAAAAAAACCACTTACCTAAGCCTTTCTCTTTATCCAGAGGGATGTGATTTTCCCAGAGACGTGGCCTCCCCAGAGCCGACGGTGGTGAGGAAGAGTCCAGGAAGAGACCAGATGGGAGACCCTAGAAGAAAGGAAGAGAGAAACATTAAACAAGCATCCTTAAAGGAAATTAAATCCTGATTAATTAGTAAAAATAGAAAAATAAAACAAAATAATAGCATACAGTGTCGTTCTCCGGGTCATTGTCTCATAGAGTGTCACACGTAGCTAGTCTCCTCTGTCTGAACTCCTCCAACTGCTTCAGATTCTCTTAATGATTGTCCTGCAGTCTTTCCACCCTTCTTACTCTTGCTCCAAGGGAATCCTCTATTTGCCTTGCCTTGTGCCATTTGTATGCTCCTAACATACCTAGCAAGATAATAATACAGACCACAACAATTGCTATTGGCTTCAAGATGTATCCAAGAATTCCTTTTCCTAGGTTAGCAAACCAACTTCCAAATATTCCAAATCCTTTTCCAATCTTATCCCAAACTCCCTCAGTTGCCAAGTCATGTATCTCATGATTTATCTCAGTGAGGGTACTTATATATCCCCTCAGATCTTTACTTTTAATAGGAATGTAAGTACAACACTGTTGGTCCTTCAGCATGTGACAGACTCTTCCCTATTTGGCTAATAACACATCTAAAGCAAGATGGTTTTGCATCACCATTGCTCTTATCTAAACCATTTCTCCATCCATGAGTAACAATGACTGAGCTGTGTTAACCGACAACGTATCCACAATGATAGACAATCTTCTAATCTTGATGTCATTCAACACCACACTCGGACTAGGTATCATTGCTCCAAATATGTAGAAATTTCACCAGCATTCAGTCCACGTTTTTCTCTATGGTTAGATTTTCCCTCCAAACTGTCCAAATCCTCCCCATGATATATCTTTGGAAACACAACTGCCACCTAAGAAGAACCATACCAATTATTCGGAAGCCGAACATATGGATTCTTTCTACATGCAAAATATACTCCTGGCACCCCATGCCCTGCTTCTTGGAGGAACTTCTTCGAAGAAGCATCAATTAGGAAGATGTGTTCACATATACTGTGTCCCACAAAAACAGTCATAACGGGTCTGTACCTGTGGAATGCAAAGCCTACCTCGTTGTTCCCAATCTACAGCTATAGGACCATAGCTTCCCTTAGCCTTGTGAGCTAACTCCTCCTTGGTCGATTCAAGGTTTCCCTCTGAGGAACTTCGATTTTCGATCACGATCGAATCAACCCGCCATTTTGCGACCCGCCGCCATTTTGTGTTGCCATCACTCAGGCAACACGGCGAACAAAGTCTATTCTGCTTTTCCCGTAGCTTGATGTCGAAATTCGTCCTCGGCCTTTATTTGTGAAGCTGGTGTTTGGACTAGCCGAGTACACTAATCCTTGTCTGGCTTTCCTAATCCCTGTTTCAACTATCTGTAGGCTCACACTATTCTTTCCCGATCATATCTTATCGACTGGCCTTCACCATCTCCTGCTAGCATTCTCTTGTGTCATGCCTGTCCTCCAATACACACAAACGTATCTCGCCACCTGCAAATTAGTTGTAATCTGTTAATGAATTAGTTTGGGGGTGGAATGACAAACACAGTTGGAGGAGAGGTCTCTTCGAGTCATCTGATCTTTCTATTTTCGAACCTTTCTTACTGGTTCCGATTTGTTTTCCACTTACTCTATTGGCTCTTTTCTTCCATGCTTGGGGCGTATGTCTTGTTAATATTCATATATTGGATGCTATTTAATCTGATGCGCCACAGAGTGAAGTGGCGGTCTCCTGAGAACCTACTTTGTGTACTTCTAGGATAACTGTACTAGCTGCAGCTAAATAAATCCAATCTTCTAACGCCAACAGAGTGTCCCATGTCTCTGTGTAACGAAGCAGGTGAACCCCGGAGACAGAGGGCGTACCCTGCGCCGCCAGGTCCAAAAGGTTCTGGTTCTTCAATTGGCGCCCAGCGTGGGGCGGCTTCAGTGGTACTGGTTCTGCTCGAAGGTCGTGAGGAACCTCGCAAGAAAATTCTGGAGGGTTCGCGAGCCACACTAAGCGACCCCTGTATGTCAAAAGTGGTCCGAAGGTCTTTTGCAGCGCGGTTACTCCTTCCTGACAGCTACTGGCGACCGCTGCCCTGACTCCCGCCCTGCTTTGGCCCATTCCTTTGGTGATGTATGGTAAAGCGAGACGATAGACGGGCCTCTGTTGGTGGAAGAAGACGTCCTTAGTTAAGTTAAGTATTTTCGTGGGTCGCGCCCACAAATTTTGGTTCTTTGTTTGATGTCCTTAGGTTACTTAGATTTAGTCATTGCAAAGACTAAAACCGAGGGTAAGTGCATTTGTGCTGCGTAAACTGAGTTTTACTCCCTTGAAGTTTGTGAACAGTCCAGAGACATTGTGAAATGCCTGGTCTGACTAAGTTTGGAAGAATTTGTTGCCTTGGTTGTAATAGGGACTCCCGACTTGAGGACTCTTGTCCGATTCCTTCGGTTGTAACTCCCACATATGAGCTCTATTCGAAACATGGTATCGGCCCCATTGCCTTTAACGAGACATGGACTCGATACACAAAGAAAGATGGTGTTCTTAAATGGCCAGAAAACGGTAGTTTTGACCCTGATGTGCTAGATAATTTGGAAGCAGTTCTGTTCAAAAGAAAAGCCCGGCCGGCAATGTTTGACTCTTTCCGCCTTTGGCGTAAGGAAGCCGAACAAAAAGAAATTAAACAAGCAAAACGAGATAGGAAAGTACAGGGTATGACGATTATACAGGCTGCCCAACAGTTCAAGAATGATGAAATTGACAATGCGACTGAAATTTCAGAAAGACAACATCGTATGGCGATAGATAAATGTTATCCGGTGTTGCCTGTTTCTCCTTCTGATAATAAAAAAGATATAGAAGAGGATCCCCTAATGTCTCATTTATTAAGGTTGCCTCCGCCCTATGCGCAAAATGCCAATGTTCCTCAGCCGTTACAGCCTGCTCAGTTGCTGGTAGTACCTCCGCCGGTTCCGGCTCTTCAGCATTTGCTTCCTCCAGTACTATCGCCCTTGCAGGTTTTACCATTAGTTTCAACTTCTCAGTCTTCATCTCCTGATCTCAGATCTCCTTTGCCTTCTGCTCCTCCTGTAATTTCTAGTTCTTCTCCTGTTATTTCTCCTAATATTCTGTCTCCAGTTCTGATGTCCAATTCACCGTCTATGCGTAAGCGTCTCACAGATTCTGTCACTAGTATTTTATCTCCTTTCTTTGGAGCTTTTAATGTGTCTCCGGCTTTTGCTCGAAGACAATCTCGTAGTCAGTTTACAGATTTTGAGGAACAAAAGAAGCTAGATTCTCTTGCACGAAGATGGATCAAGAAGGGTCCACAATATAGTGTGTCTGATATTATGCCTACCGTTTTGCAATGGAACGCGCCTACGCAAAGGTATGTTTTCAATGTAATGTGCGATATTCTCATTAAAGAATGGGAAGATGTGAGTTCGAGTCCAATCTCACAAGATTTGTTAAATGTTCAAGCCGATTTTGAAAAAGGACTTATTGTAGGTTCTAAAGTCGAGGAAGCTGTAAGAACACTCACCTCTTATAGAACCTTATTGTTCTCTCAGATTTTTCTTGATTCTGATCCGTCGGTTAAACTGACATCGAAAAATTATCCTATGAGAGAGGTTCCTCCAGTATGGAAGGAGGAAGTTGCGGCAGCAGGTGCTAATCCAGCTATTCCTGCTCACTTTCAGCGCATATGGGTACATGTGCCATAGAAGAGATCTGAAGTTTTGGCCCTTAAACAGACTCTACCAGATCCTCGTAAGAACCCTGCAGGTTATTACAAAGAATTATCACAGACAATCGATGCTTGTATTATGAATTTAGCAGATATTGATATGCTAATGGGTAATGTAGTCCCACAGACAATATGGGCTAAGATTCGTAGAGAGGATCACGCACAGGAACTGGGTGCTACTTGGAATGTTATAGCTGATACAGATAGAGATTAAGTGGGTGGCGCACAGCCTGACGCTTTGATCTCGGAGCTTCCTGGTAGAATCATTACGTTAATGAAAACTATGATGCCTACATTGAGAGTGAATTGGGATAAACTAACAGCATGCAAACAAAAGAAAGATGAAAGTGTCTCTGATTTCTTTACTCGTTTCGAGGAGACATTTATCGATCACAGTGGTCAGGACATGGCTACCGAGGGTGGACAGCGATTATTCGTGGACAAATTTGTATTCAATTTGCTTCCCGAGCTGTCACACAAATTAAAGGATTCAGAAAGTTCTTGGGCTGTTTCTTCTTCTGCCCAAATATTGGCTACTGCACAATATTATGAGAATAGGGATAAAGAAGAAAAAGAAAAGCAAGAGAAAAAGACGAAAGATTTAAAAACGAAGGTTCTCTTGCAGCAAGCTTATCCTCCACGTTATGTTCAGCCTCAGACTCAGCAACCACCGCAGTTTCAAAGGTTGTATAAGAAACCTGAGTCATACATTCCGCGACCTTTGTTAGGTCCTAATCAATGTGCCTATTGTAGGGAGGAAGGTCATTTTAAGAGTAGTTGTCTGGTTTTATTGCAGTGCAATGGAGCATCATCTGCTCCACGAGGTTGTGCTGGCCTTCAGTCAGCAAACAGAGGTAGAGGTCGAGGTATGTTAACTCAAGAACAGCGTGCTCTTCCTTCTCCCAATTCTATGAACTACTTTGATCAGCAGAATGTGAGATCTACTCAGTATTATAATGAGGACAAATTATGTTGAAGGTGAGAATGAGAGTCTTCATGCTAACTAGGACAGCCATGGACAAAGTAGAGGAGTTGTGCCCATCCCAGTAGATCAAAATGGTCCTTATGTGAACGTCACTACAATGGGTGTATCAGAGCCATTTCTTCTAGATACTGGAGCAATGAGAAGTTCTATCATTCATTCTAAACTCCCTGGGGCACCTTTGTCTGGCTTAACGAATGTTTCTGTAGGATTCTCTGGTGCCCCTGTTCGCAATCCAGTTTCTTGTCCTTTGCCTATTTCAGTTGGTCCTTATGATTTGGAAGCTCCACTTTTGTTAACGAATGGTTGTGGCGAGAATTTGTTGGGTCTAGACCTATTGAAAAGAATGCATGCTACAATATATTGTTCTCCTTCAGGCATACATCTTACTCTAGGTCAAACGTTGATCTCCCCAATGTATCTGTCTAAAGATCAGTTTCCTTCTGAGTTGCTTTCTCTTCCAACAGCACTTTGGGCCACGGGTCCGAACGATGTGGGTTGTCTTGAGATACCGCCTTATGTTGTCACTCTCAAGCCCAACATTGAATTACCACGTATCCCACAATATAGAATCTCTGCTGAAGGTGAAAAAGCGCTTTTGGAAATCATTCATGACTTAATTCGGAAGGGTGTGGTTGAAGAAATGAGAGGTAATACATGCAATAGTCCTATTCTTCCTGTTCTTAAACGTACTGATCCTTCTCAGCCTCCTGTGTACCGGTTTGTGATTGATCTGCGAGAAGTAAACAAAATTGTGATTCCACAATTTCCTTTTGTTCCAGATATCACTGCTTTGTTGACTATGATACCTTCCACAGCGACTTGGTTTTCTGTTATCGATCTAAAGAATGCCTTCTTCAGTATTCCCATTGCAGAAGAGAGTAGGGACATTTTTGGTTTCTCCCTTGGAGGCCGAAGCTTCCGATTTAAGCGCGCACCTCAAGGCTATTGTGAAAGTCCTTCCATTTATAGTCAAGCTTTGAAATGTCATCTTGATACTTTTCATTTGCCGTCTGGTGCTGCTCTCATCCAATATATGGACGACTTGTTAGTCGCCACTGACTCAAAAGATATCTGCAAAGATGTCACTGTTGCACTGCTACATCACTTGTTTAAGCTGAATCACAAGGTTTCACCTTCCAAACTGCAATATGTTTGTCGAGAGGTTACCTATTTGGGTCATCTCCTATCAAAGGAGGGACGACGATTGACACCAGAATGCATTCAAGCGATTGCACGAATGTCCGTACCATGCACACAAAGGGAAGTACGTGCTTTTCTGGGTATCACTTCTTATTGTAGACAGTGGATCCCTAACTTCTCTTTGATTGCCAAACCTTTGTTGGCACTCACTTTAAAAGATATGCCTCAGCCCCTTCCTTGGACTGATGAGTGCCAAAGGAGTTTCACTGATTTACGCACTGCTTTGTGTTCTGCTCCTGTACTGGGTACCCCAGATTACACTAAGCCTTTTACGCTGTATATTCACGAGAGAGAAGGTTGTGCGTTGTCAGTCTTGACACAACAATTTGGAGATAGACAGCGGCCATGTGCCTATTTTTCGGCTACATTAGATCCCGTAGCTAAAGCATTGCCCAGTTGTCTCAAAGCCACAGCAGCTGCAGCAATTTCTATCCGACAGTCTGCTGGAATGGTGTTAGATAACACTCTCATTGTCATGGTGCCACATGCAGTGGATACCTTACTAAACAGAACGAAAACATAGCATCTTACGAGTGCACGTTTAACTGGTTACGAGCTGACGCTGTTGGCTAGTCACGTACACATCAAACGATGTAATACCCTGAATCCAGCTACTTTGTTGCCCCTTCCAAATGAGGAGAGTGTTGAGGATCAGCATGATTGTTTCTTCCGTACTGAGGAAGAGACAAAAGGGAGAATTGACCTAAGAGACACACCGTTAGAGAATCCGGATGGGACTCTATGGGTAGATGGTTCTTGTTTTAAAATGCCTAATGGAGATACAGTTTCAGCCTATGCTGTAACTACCTTACATACGATTGTGGAAACTGCACGCACTAGACACAATTCAGCGCAAGCAGCAGAGTTGATAGCACTAACGAGAGCTTGTGTATTATCGAAAGGAAAAAGAGTTAACGTGTACACTGACAGTCAGTATGCCTTTGGTGTCGCGTTCAATTTTGGGCGTCTCTGGAGAGAGAGGGGTTTCTTAACTTCACATGGCACTAAGATACAGCATGGTCAGTTAGTGACTGATCTCCTTGAGTCACTTGCTTTACCCGTCCAAATAGCGATAGTGAAGTGTAGCGCACACAAGAAGATTACGGATGATGTTGGACAGGGAAATGCATTTGCTGATGAAACAGCAAAGAAAACAGCGAGAGATTCAACGAGTCGAATGTATATGGCAGGTCCTGCGAATTGGGTCAGGGAGAAAGGAATGTGTGAGAATACAGTGGAAAGCGTGAAAACGATACAGAAAGAGGCTTCAGAAAGAGAGTTGTGCAGGTGGAGACAAAGTACGGGAATGTTAGATGAAATGGGTTGTTGGGTAGAATTATCCGAACATCAACGTTGGTTGTTACCGGATGCTTATGTACTCCCAGTGGGTACTATGGCTCATGGTCCAGCTCACCTTAGTGCAAAAGGCATTTGTAAACTTTTAGCCCCAGTTTGGCAGAATGAGAATATCCCAAAATGTGCAGACAACTTAGTAAAGCATTGTATTGTTTGTCTGATGTACAATCCAGGAAAGGGAACCCCCACTCCAGCAGGTCACTTTGCTCCTCCGACATACCCATTTGAAGTGTTGCAAATCGATTACATTCACATGGATCGATGCAACAACCTCAAATATGTTCTGGTGGTAGTATGTGCCTTTTCGAGATGGATAGAAGCATACCCTTTCAAAGATAACACAGCTTTATCCACAGCCAAAATCCTTCTAAAAGAGTTCTTTCCCAGGTTTGGATTGCCGCGCATTGTCTGGAGTGACAATGGGAGCGAATTTGTTGGCCAAGTCAAGCAGAAAGTTTGTGCAGGTCTTGGAATCAAGCAAAAGTTCCACGCGGCAAATCATCCACAGTCAGCGGGTTTAGTAGAATGTTACAATGGAACTCTGAAGTTGAAGTTAGCGAAGATTCAAGCAAGTACGGGACTTAATTGGCCTGATGCTTTGCCGCTAGCTCTGCTATCCACCAGAACTGCAGTGCACTCTCGTCTGGGACTTAGCCCTTACGAAGTGGTGTTTGGCCGTCCGGCCAACGTATGGGGAATACCTCATCCCAAAAAGTTTTCAGATTTGCCCTATCCAATGTTGATTGACTATCTGCATGACCTTACAACTAAATTGCATATCCTTCATCAACAGGTTCAGAGTGCTTTGCCGGAGTCTTCCACAGACCCGGGTCATTCCATCCGACCAGGTGACTGGGTCTGCACCCGAAACTTTCAGAAGAAGAAGAATTTGGAACCCAGATGGCGGAGCCCCGAATGGTCTTGCTAGTGACAAGGACAGCAGTTAAAGTTGAAGGAAAGAAAAATTGGATTCACAGTGTGCATTGCAAGAAAGTACCCTTGCCTTTGCCTTTTGATCAGTGGGTTCGTAGAGGGGTTGGTGACTGTGAAGGCGAAACAGTTCCACGATTTTTACCCTTTAGCGATGCACACTTGAATGGGACATTGTCTGAAAAA
Organism: Triturus cristatus; assembly: GCF_964204655.1. Classification (NCBI taxonomy): domain Eukaryota; kingdom Metazoa; phylum Chordata; class Amphibia; order Caudata; family Salamandridae; genus Triturus; species Triturus cristatus. Next base: position 440,099,301 of record NC_140590.1, read on the forward strand.
GAGGACGACGACATTTTACAAAAAGCAATTCCATCGCATCGTCGCTTGAATACGACTGAACCAAGAACATTGTTTCAAGATCAGAGTGTTCTGGGGAAGGAACGTTATCACCTCAGGCCCAGACAAAAGAACAATTGAACTTTCTTCTCCCTTGTGTAGTGTTCTGTTTAGGTTGCAGGGTCACGGTAGGAGTCTAGGTCACGTAGTGACAATATGTCTGCAGGATTTTCAGTGTCATAGGACGGTAGAGCATCGTGACTTCAGTGATCGAGGAAGATTGCTGTGAGCATCCACTAGTGAAAATGGAAACTACACCAAGTAATAAAGAAATGAAATGAAGAAAGCATCTTGTAAAATGATGTACAGTCATTACAGTGCAACTCTATGTGTTTTAATATCATTATGTATTGCTTTGGCGATTATTGGTTGGATAGATTATGTTTTGCAGCCAAGAAATACCTCCCCTTCTTCCTCTTTGCCTTCTTCTACTATCTCTCCACACCTCTTTCATACTTTCCCTCCACATGAACTTGTCAGAAGAACTGAGAATTACAACAATTCCTTTGTCCAACTATTACACCAGCATCAATTAGTGGTTAACACAACTGATTGTTGGGTATGTGGTCTTATGCCGCATACTACTGAGAAAGGAATACCATATCTAGTTTTCCTTTCTCTTATGAGGGTTCTGCTTGGGCATTCTTTGTCATTTTTTCAAATGCATATCAAAGCAAATTTAGACGGTCCGTTGCTCCACAAATTAATTATCCGGATTTTAGTCATAGTTCCTTGATTAAGGGTATGGTAGTTATGGCTAAAATCATGGAGAACAGCAAGATTTCCATTGACGAAAGAAAAGCATACACCAATTGGAACGTCACCCAATATATGTCGAGTCTTAATAATAAAATGGGAAAGGAGAAATCCTCACCAATCTAGACTATACCGCATCAAGGTAATTTCTGTTTAAAAATAAACGATCGCTCTTCCGACACTGCACTAAAGAGTAATTGCTCCTACACGTACATTTATTCCTCTCAAATCTCACCTCCTCTAGTACCATCTCAAGTCACTTATTTCATTTGCTATGATAGAGCTTATACCTGGTTACCAATGGGTTTCTCTGGTACCTGCTACATAGCTTTCCTTCTTCCTCCTACTTACACTGCTTCTGCCAATTATCACCGAACCCATCTCAGCCGAGGAATCATTGACTCAAAAGACACCGCGGGACAAGAAGGAGGAGATTTCCTTTAAGGTTTTCTTCCCTTCTGGGGTCCAATGGCCAACAGCAGAAATATAAGGCAACTGGTCCGTGTCGTAGAGACTACAATATACATCACTGTAGGAGCCTTGAGTAATATCACGGCGGAACTACAGGCGGATCGTCTCATGACCTTGCAAAATCGAGTTGCCTTAGACTTTATTCTTGCCGATCGTGGTGGAGTATGTAAATTGATCGGGTCAAGCTGTTGTATTTTCATTCCAAATGACGCTCCGACAGTATACCAAGCTATTTCCAAGTTGCACATCATCTCCGAGTCTATTTATCAGGACGAAGGAGATTGGTCTTTAACGGAATGGTTTTGGGGACTACTGTCCAAATGGGGTTGGAAAGCATTGACATTCCTTGGAATAATCTTGACTATTGTATTTTCTTGTTGCCTTTGTATGCACTGTGGTCCCGCTATCTGTGATCTTTGTGCTACTATGTGCATCCCGAAACCCAAACCTCAAGTAACAGAAAACATAAGGATGATGCTACAGCAACAGCTTGATGATCTCATGGCTATTGATGTGGACTCAGATTAACGTGAGTCTATCTTGCCTGAGTTCTGGCAAAAGGAGGGTCTGAGGAACTTCGATTTTCGATCACGATCAAATCGACCCGCCATTTTGTGACCCGCCGCCATTTTGTGTTGCCATCACTCAGGCAACACGACGAACGTAGTCTATTCTGCTTTTCCCGTAGCTTGGTGTCGAAATTCGTCCTCGGCCTTTATTTGTGAAGCTGGTGTTTGGACTAGCCGAGTACACTAATCCTTGTCTGGCTTTCCTAATCCCTGTTTCAACTATCTGTAGGCTCACACTATTCTTTCCCGATCATATCTTATCGACTGGCCTTCACCGTCTCCTGCTAGCATTCTCTTGTGTCATGCCTGTCCTCCAATACACACAAACGTATCTCGCCACCTGCAAGTTAGTTGTAATCTGTTAATGAATTAGTTCGGGGGTGGGATGACAAACACAGTTGGAGGAGAGGTCTCTTCGAGTCACCTGATCTTTCTATTTTCGAACCTTTCTTACTGGTTCCGCTTTGTTTTCCACTTACCCTATTGGCTTTTTTCTTCCATGCTTGGGGCGTATGTCTTGTTAATAATCATATATTGTATGCTATTTAATCTGATGCGCCACAGAGTGAAGTGGCAGTCTCCTGAGAACCTACTTTGTGTACTTCTAGGATAACTGTACTAGCTGCAGCTAAATAAATCCAATCTTCTAACGCCGACAGAGTGTCCCGTGTCTCTGTGTAACGAAGCAGGTGAACCCCGGAGACAGAGGGCGTACCCTGCGCCGCCAGGTCCAAAAGGTTCTGGTTCTTCACCTCCCTATTGTTAAGTTTAACAGTTAAACCTCTATGTCTAGCCTCTACTTGATCTACAAATTTCTTTTCTATGTCTGTTAATTTGCAAGTTAGATTATGTCTATGCGCATAAGCAGTGTCTAGTGTAACTTTGGGTACAAAATACTTTACCATTCTCTCTTCTTGCTTGTAATATTCATATCTGCTCGGGTGTTTATAGACTGGTATCTCTGAGAGTATCAAATCATAATTTGAGAAATAGTACTCGTAATGACCCTTTCCATAAATCATGCTAAGGAGCAAACTACATGTATGACATCTGTCAGAGGTAGGTAATGATACCTGATCCCCTCCTCAACTGAAGCAGGCAATTGCATACACACGTAACAATCTAACACGTAACGATCTCTCGCATCATAGTATTCACATATTCGTACAACAGCTTAGCATAAGCATTCAACCTGTAATAACCTTTATAGAAAATGACATGCAGAAAGTGGCTTGTTTGCTCTAATAAGCCCCAGATCCTAATGTGCCCTCCTTTGAGGCAGCAGTGGTAAGTGGGGATATCTCTGTACTCCCACTTCCTGTTGCTTGACTTTGTGTGCACTTAAAATGACTACAGCTACTACTATGATTACCCCTACAATAAGTGTACCTATAAATTTGTGCCTGCGATTAGAATTTCCAGAGTTAATTTTTTTAAGTGGCTCGGATTGTAGCTTTAAGAGGATCAACACATAGAGTCTCTTTTCTCTGCCTCTTATTTTTGTACAGCAAAAGTCATTGAGCAGCTTTCCTTTTGGGTCTTAGAAAGTTCTTATAACAGTCTTTGGCACAATATTTACACAGCTTGGAAGACTTCCTTAGCTCTCTTTCTTCTTCTAAATGAAAAGTCCCTATTTTTATTCTTCTTCCACTCGGGCCCAGGTTATCTTCTTTTAAGCAACTTATTTACAGTTGAAAAGTTCAATTTACATCTCTTATGAGGTCAGAGGCAATTTCTTCAGTGACTCATTGTAACAGTTCAGCTCTGAATGCTGCAATCACTTGAGGAGATGGTGGAATTCCGAAGTTCGGAAATTTGATGTCTTCCAGAATCAGAGTCAGTAAACCACTCAACCTTGGTGGATGAGGCACAGTCAATGACAGGATTGCATTTGCCTCTATCTAGGAACTCTCAGCAAGATTTTGACGATCAGTATTGAGAACTCGTACCTCGCTCTCCCTGGCATTGGTAACCAGATAAGTCCACTCGGGAGAGGAATATCTCCAACAGAGCAATCTTGCTATCCTTGATCTCCTTACACTTCTTGGGGCTTGCTCGGACTCACTCAGATCAGACTCAGATGATTCACATATTAGTGCAATCTCTTTCAGATGCAAGTCTCAAGTTCCTTCTTTTCTGTCGCACAGGCCACGTTTCATCTGCAGAGTCTATATCAGGGTCTTGTTAGCATGACCCCCTTCAGCTTGATCTGGTGCATATCCAGCCTCGTTAGGAACCTCCACAGCTTGGCTTGCCCTCTCTGGTGACCCTTCGATCACGACTGGAACCGCTTCTGGAAGAGGAGCTGTTTCATCGGTGGGACTTGTGACTCCTCGGGTATGGGAAGCGTGGATCCGGTTCGGCACTCCTCCATAATTCACAGCAGTATTCATCACCAATATCACCTGATATAGTCCACACCACTGAGAGTCAAGACAGTTCTTCCTTTCATGCACTTGGATGAGCACACAGTCCCTGGGGCTCAGGTCGTGGCAAAGGTCTTTCGATGTCGGAGCAGTTGTCACTTTTACCTGATGAGACACAGAGTGAACCACATCAGCCAATCCTTTACAATAGTCAAGGATCGAGTCATCTGTGATATCAAAGCGGTTGCTGCTACTGCAGGCAAGCGCATTGCCCTTCCCATCAGAAGTTCATGCAGCGATAACCCAGTACTCCTATCAGGAATGCTGCGCAAGCTCTTTTAACCCTAGGCAAGACATCAGGCCATTTCAAAGAGGTTGAAGCACACACTTTTGCCAGCCTAACCTTTAAAGTCACATTCATTTGCTCCACAGGGCCTGATGCCTCTGTCTGTAGCTACAAATCAGTATTTGATCCACACTCAAGGTGGTACACAACAGCTTCATGATCTCGCTGTGGCAGTGAGTTCCTCTATCCTACTCCAATGTAGTTGGAAATCTGAAACAAGGTATAAGCTTCCTCAACAATAACAATGCTACTGTGAAACTGTCACACTTTCTAGTTGGATAAGATTCATCCACCAAGAAAAAATGCACAAAATAACCAAGTTGTTTCTTAGTCCATTACACGCAAGCATCTCAACAGAGTCCAATTGGATTCGATTGATGGGACCCCCTGATCTGCCAATGTGACTCAGTGCAACAACCGTCTTTTTCCCAGCATTCCACCGTTGGCATGTGACACACCAATGACACACTGCTTCTGCAATCACACCAAACCTTGGATTGAACCCGTCTGCCTCAACAATCACACCATTGCATCCCTTTCTTTGTGTGCTGCTCCTTGAATCTGCCTTGCCATTGGGTTCAGCAGACAATCCGGTAACACTTTCCTACCATCAATTGAAACCCATATTTCACTTTCTCACAACCTGCTCTGATCCAACCTGCTTGTTCCTGATCTGTTGCTTCCATTTGCAAATGCCTAACTTCATCCCATGTGTCTGCAACAGCTAGCATCATGTTGAGTTCAGTCTTCTCTTGGCACTCTCGCCAATATATTCCCCATTGAAAATGTATGCATGTGTAGCACAAAAGTGACCAACTTCATCTACATATCGGTTTCCCTTTGTGACAAAGTTATCTCCCTTCCCATGGGCAGTGTATTTAGCGACCGCCATTTCCTTTGGTCACTGTAATGCTTCCAACAATTGTCTCACAAATTCCCCGTTCCGAAGGAAGAGCCTGATGACGTTAGGAACCCTATCTGCTACCATAGCTGTCCGAAGTCATGAGCTACACCAAAACCATACTGGCTATTGGTATAGATGGTTACTTGGATCTGCTCAGAGACAAGACATGCACAGGTTGAAGCAATGCTTTTGGCTACTTGCACAGAGTGTACTCCCTGTAAACAAGCTGCTTCCACAACTCCAGAGGTAGTACAAACAGCAAATGCTTCTCTCAATTTACCTTCATTTTCTCTTAGACATGAACAATCAACAAAAAGGACTTGATCAGGATCAGACAATGGCTCATCGACAATGTCAGGTCTCGGCTTGGTGCAAAGCCCAGCTACGTCCAGACAGTCATGGTCTTCCCAAATTTCCCCCTCAGCATTTGGAACAAGTAACAAGGTAGCAGGATTTAACACAGAACATCACTTCAGAGTGACATTCTCTCTGGCAAGCAATACCTGTTCATATCTTGTCAGCCTGTTATTAGTCAAATTCTGTGTTTTGGTTCTTGTCATCAGGAGTGTGGTACATAAACAGTAAGTGGGGAACTCATCACAATGCTTTCACTTAGTTTGATACTGACACCTGCTGCAGCAACAGACTTGAGACATCCGGGTAATTCTGACGCTACAGAATCTACTGTAACATAGAAATAGGCCACTGGTCTAGGGGCACCTCATTGTGTCTGGGTGAGTACAGAAAGAGCACAACCCTCCCTTTCATGGCAGAATGCGTTGTTGTAATCAAGCATTGCTAAAGCTAGAGGGCAACATAGGCACTCTCTCGCTCCAAGAAGGCAAGAAAGCAGCTGTTATCCAAAGGTACTGGATCACGCACATCCTTGTGGGTCGGCATATGCAAAGGTTTTGGCATTAAGGATAAATTCAGAATCCATTATCTGCAATAGCCAACCATTCCCCAAAACATCCTGACCTCTTTCTGGGTAGTAGATGGATTCATTTTCATGATCGCCTCCACTCGTTCTGGTGATCCCTTCCTCCTGCCTCTCTCAATTCGTTGACCCAAATACTGAACTTCAGTCAGACAGTACTGAAGTTTGCTCGGAGACACCTTATGTCCATTGTCAGCCAGATGGTTCAGTAAGGCGATACTATCATCCCTACAAGACTCCCGTGTTTCAGATGCAATGAGGAGGTGATTGATGTACTGAACTTGCGCTGAGTTTCAGGGCAGAACCAAGCTCTTCTGCAAGACCTGATTGAAGATGGATGGACTTTCAGTGTACCCTTGAGGAATACGACACCACGTTAAGACACGATTCTCATAATGGAAAGCAAATAAACGTTGGCTTTCCTCATACAATGGAATGGAGAAAAATGCATGACAAAGGTCAATCATTGTGAACCAGACAGCTTCACAAGGAGTCTAGAATAGAATCAAAGATGGATTTGGTACCACAGGACAACATGGAATCACAATCTTATTCACCTTTCCAAGGTTCTGGACTATGCAATACTTTCCACTTGGTTTCTGCAATTCCATGATGGGTGAATTGCATGGGGTTCCTATGATCTCCTTCAGTATGACCTGTGCAATCATGGACTCAATCACACATTTAATCCCTGCCACAGTTTCCGGCTTCAAGTTGTACTAAGGTGTTCTCGGGAATTCTGCATTAGGCTTAATCTGTATGCAGACTGGCTCAACTCCTCGAATTAGTCCAATTTCCTCTTCTGTGAAGTCTCATGCCACTAGAGAGATAGTATCTCTCAAATTCAGCAGCATATCTTCCACTATCAGTAAAGGAAACATAGCTGTGCAATGATTCAGATTTTCCAATTTGAAGGCAATGTCCTCATCATTAGTCCGCAATTCAATTCCCTTTGGCGTGCAATAGATGGGAAAATTCAATTGGCATAAGAGCTCCCCCAACAAACAGACTGGACTCGAATCACACACTACGAACTGAGGGAGATCCTGAAACGTTTAGATTTTCACAGGCACCTCTTCTGTCAAAGGGTGGTCATTCTTTTGTTAGTTTTCCCAAAAGGGGTAGGTTTGGGACTACTGCAGTTCTCACAGTAGAACGAGTAGCACCACTATATATCAACAATGTAATGGGATGACCTTTTATGCCAGCTTCTACATATGATCCACTCTGGTCCACCTCTAAGACTGCACCAAGTGTACAGTCTTCCTCCCCCTCAGGCACCGTCATAAGGATGGATCCTGATCAAATCCATCCAGCACTGCCATTGAGGGTATATGGTGGTATGTTTGATCTCCCTGAAAGATTCACAGAGATTGCGGCACTTGCACTAACTGCTTCTGATTCCCCCCGCATTAAGGAATCTTGGCCTAGTCACTGTCGGTAACTGATTTACCACATCTATCACTTGTAAAAGTACTCCCTCCTGCACCTGATTCACCAGATTTAAGTGGTACTCGTGCTTCCAGAGCCTGATCTTGTGACAAAAATGATAGCAGTGAAGCAGTGGTCTTTTACAGAATCACAACATCTATCCCTGTTTTAAGATCTACGGGGACACATCTCCCTCTTCCCCATCCCGTCTGTCCTGTAAATGATGTAATTTGAACTCCTCATGAGACATTCCCTTGATTGCGAACTACTGTTCCACCGGTTGCTTGTACCTCCTCTCCCCTCTATGCATTTCGCATTTTACCAGCATCAACTTCTCCTTTATCCTCCTATTCTTATAATCTACCTCATCACTGCAATACCTGGCATACTGCAGAATTTCATCCACTGATTTATTTTGCCAGCTGATCAAGAGTTGTTGGATCATGAGGCTAATTTCCCATCTCAGTCCTGTTACAAACTTTGAGACGAATAAGCCCATGTCTTTAGGGTTGAGTGTGTCCAACCCGCTGTATTGCTTAAAGGCTTGCAAGAGCCTTTCATACTATACATGCACTGCCTCTTAAGGCTCCTGGGTCGTTCGATCTATCTTAACCCAATTGATGTCCGGAGGGACTATTTTGTACTGCAACCACGTGATCACCTGATTGTACTTTTTCATAACTACAGATCACTAGGAACCACAATTTCAAACAAGGTGTTCAAATCAATCCACAACACTTTTGAGATTTTAACAAAGCAATCAACTCGCTTGTACCATTCAGCAGGTTTCTCCCTGATTTTGGGGAAGTCATTTGTAAATGCAGCAATGTCACCTCTACTCCATAGAACATGCATATACCTTCCACTAGGCACCTTGCGCAGTGGATATGCCTCAACTTCCGATGTTCCCCCTTACAGAGGTGGTGTTTCTCCTGTCACCCTTCTTGTAGTCTTATTCTTAGACCACCTTTCGTCCCACTTATCCAGCATACTCTAAGCCCATATTCTTACAACCAACTCTCGGATATGTGTTTTCTATCCCATCACCTTCTTTTCCTCTAGCTCCTGGTCACTGTAGTTAAGCCTATGATTTCCCTATAACATTTTTGTCAGATTCATGTTTTGTCTTTCTCTTGCTTCTGAGACTGCACCAATTGGTCCTCTCACTGGAGTTTCCCATATTCATAAGTCTAAACTAGTACTTGCCATAGGTATAGACCATATAGTACTGCAACCAATGTGTACTCCTGAAGGCTCAGCAGTAGTTGCTAAAGGGGTACTAGACTACCTAGGCACTGGAGATGGACCATTTCCGCTTGTGATCTCTGATTTTCCCAATCCAGTTCCTTCCACCTGAACGGACTGTCATTGACTAAGGTTTCCCACTGAGCTCGGTTCATACACAGGAACAACAGTGACTGGTATTGTAAGGGCTTCCAGTAACTGTGAAGCAGTGCTGACTCCATACTGTTCAATACCTCATAAGGTGGAAACTCCTGTTCCCCTACTCCTGTGGATATCCTTCCACAACTAGGACCTGTTTGAGGTGCTAACACACTTTCCACATTCACTGCATTCGCCAAATCTCGCCTCCCCTCCTCTGAATGTGGATTATAAGGTGGTGGACGCTCAGATAATAACCCATCCAAAAAGCTGTTGACAATATCACTCCCATCATTTCCATTTTCCCTTCTATTCTGGTTCTGAAAATCTCTGTCTCCTACCAGCATTGGGTACAATCTTTCTCCCTCAATGGTATCCACTCTCCATCTCTTTAGCTGTGCATCCCATTGCGCATTCTGACAGGCCCTCAAAACTTCCCTCATCTTTACTTGATCTCTCTCTCTTCTTAGCATGTACTGCGCGCATCCAAGCATCTAACTCCTCAAACTGTGTTGGTTGAGGCAAACGTCGCAACGCATACATCACTCATCTCAATTGGTGCAACTCATCCAACCAAAATGAACCAAAACATGGAAATTACACTATAACCTCCTTTCAGTGATTTTGTAAATTTTGAATTGAAATTATTGTGTAGAGTCCAACCTCGGGTGGCGCCTCTTCGCCCACTCTAGTAACTACCCTTTGATGAAACATAACATGATTCAATGCAAGTTCAAAATTTGACGAAGGAACTATATTTTTCAACCACAACTCCCCGATGAGTACCACCCAATACCAGCGCGGCGTTATACCAACTGACCTATCGCAGTGCGGCACACTCTGACGTCACTCTCGCGTCTCGCAGCGGATCACCCTCCTTCACGATTTCTTGATACACATTCACCTACACAATCGTCTTAAACTCCATAATTGTCTTCCATCTAAAAGATCGATCGAATTCAGTCATCCAAGAACATTCATACAGTGACCCTCAACCTGCACTGGTCACCTGAATCAGTATAGCTCACCTCTGTACACAAGGTCCACTTAATGATTCCCATACATCCCATTCACACAAAGTACCCTGTCTTAGGTGGAGCTGCCGATGACGTCTCACAACCACTCCTCAATTGTTTGGTCAGACAATCACAATTTCAGATCTTCTGCACCTTTTAATATATCCCAGGATCTTAGGCCACTTTGGGACCTAAAACTCAGTCAGTTTCCCTAGAATTCCGTCCCCTCTCGGTTCTTGGTTATTGGGCTGTATTTTGGGACTATGGGGTTCTAGGTTGCACTTTTCTAGACTAATTTTAGATTCTACCCTGGCTTCAAGTGCTAACCATCCTACTCTGCCTCCAACTGGAGGGGCCGGGCCCATAAGTTCTGGACCTATTGTAGAATCTCAATCCGACTGTAAAAGAAGCCGCCTCGGTACTCTTTTCCTGCACTCTACCGCCAGACTTGGCCAGGTTTGAGAGATACATTGCCGAGCTCCGACTTAGGCTTATGGTAGAAGAGGGGCCAGGCAATACGAAAGACAATCTGGTTTATTAAATAATTGGTCTCCAGTAACCAGCCGGTGAAGATGTTATTTCTAACTATCAAACCATAGAACTCGTATTAAATTTGAATAAATGTTGCACTGGCAATCTCTCGCCGTTTTACTAATGTATATAACCCATCCTTTTATGATGTTTTGACAATGTTGTATGTAAACTCATTTTATGAATATATATATATTTTTTTTAAACAATGGTTGCTCTAACTCTCTTTTAAATTGTTTGTAAGTCATATTGCAAATGGTTTTAAGTAACTGTGCAATACAAATAAAAAATTCATTCATTCAATCTGATGGTTCTTTTTAGCAGCATGTAACGTAGAACAAAGAAAGTCGTTAATATTGGCAATCAATTCAACAAGAATTTCTCTGGACACATAGTAACCACAATACACAAACGGGTATCCACTTTCTGAGATTTAAATTTTTTGGAGAAAAGAGGAAAAACCAAGAATGTAAGGCACCACCACACTCAGGTGGGAAGAGGAGCAGTCTCTTTTTTATTTATAACCCTCTCCCACTCTAATAGTGGCAAGCTTCATCATCAGGTTCACCCTGACTCCTAAAGGGCAGGGTGGGCTCCACCATATTACAGGGAGCACTTATGAAACAAATCATTTTACTGGTAAGGTTTTTTTTTTAGCATTAAGATAAAAATCTCTAACTCACCCTAGATTTACCTTTATTAGTGGGGTGAGCGAGGATATTAAAAGTAAAATAGGGAAGGGGCAATAAGGATATTGTGGTACTGTGACCCTTAACTCCATGCAGTGGGTGAGAGTTATAAATAAAAACAGAGGCATCTCCTCGCCCTACCACTGAGTGCCGTGTTGCCTTATACTCTTGGTCTTTCCTCTTCTCTCTCCAAATTTTCAATCTCAGAGAATGGATACTCATTTGTGTATTTAGATTATTTCAATGGGAGACTGTATCCCCTTTCCTTTCATGTCGAAAGGATCGCGCCACCCTTCTTAGGTTTCTGAAGTTTCCTCTAAACCTACTTTGTTTGAAGCACATAGTAACCACAGATAGCTATGTAAGGTTAGTTAATTTATTATAATGCCATAAACAACTGGACATACAGGGACCTCAAGATGAGAGTGCAGAAATACATCAGAATCAGCATAAAGCCGAATCTGTGTATCCAGTTTAAATGATGCAGCATAAACAAAACAATTAATTCAAAAAGCAGGATACAGAGGATCAAAAAGCATGAGTCCAAGTTTCCCTGCATCAAGGGTTGATGAATAAAAGCATTAATCTAGCCCTACTCTAACACTAAAGTACATCCCTGCTTAGGAATCTTTAGGGAAAAGAAATAAAAGGTGTCAGCATGTGGAGTCTTCCTAAGAAGTCTCTCCACCATTGATGGGTCAATAGAATAAAGCTATTGAGACAGAGCTTGTTCTAAGGTGCTCTCTCTCCGAAGGCAGAAGGAGAAGTGGGCGCTTCTCTACTCCCAACAAGACAATATTGAAGAGAATCTTCCCAAGATCCTTTGAAGGTCACGCCATCCGCTCTGGGTACGGTCCTAAAGGTACTTTTTTAATGGGACAGTAGTGTTCTTCTTCTCACCACATTTGTCCTTGATTCCAAAGCCTTCTCCTGTGTGAAGGACAACGGCCTTCATTTATCGATTCAGCCCATACGATGTAACATTTTCTCTCCTTGCCTGACTAATAAAACAAAGACATTATTCCAGCTAACAGGAGCATTTCTTGCACCTGCAACACAAAACATGAGAAAGAACGAATTCCACAGCACACATGAAATTCAAACTGTTAATTCTAAAGTTTCCAGGGAAAATGCGTTTCACGCCTACAAATTCAGCTAACATAAGAAACCAGCATATGAACTCTACAAATTTACATAGGAAAATAAGGCACATTCAGTTAAATGCATTTACCTGCATAAAATTTACAACAAATTAATAGACACATTTAATAAATGAATAATTGTTAATTACACAACACAAACTCTTCACGTTGCTGTTTGCTACTAGCCACATTCACTTTCTACGTTACTTGTAAAGGTTACTATTCAATGACCTAATCACGTTTCACGTTTCATGTAATTACATTGCGATATTCTAACACTTCACGTTAATACGACAAAGGATTATGTGCGGGTGCACTCTACACATGTAATTATAATGCACCCCTACATATAAACTTCAATTTCCGCTACATCAAACCCAAGCCCCACTAGCCTTTATGAGCATTTATTAAAAGGGATTTCTCCACTTGGAATAATATTTTTAAGTGGAGAAAAAATGGAAAACAAGTTAAAATGCTAGCTGTAAAGTAATGTGTCTAGTGAGGTTAGGTATGTGTATGGTAATAGAGACAAATGGCCTCATTAACATGCCCTTGTGTTCTGGCAGGCAATAACAGTAAATACTGATATCACTGAAACTACCTTGTTTCTTACTAACCAACCGCTGTATTGCATCTTCTGGTCACAATGGTGAAATTAAACCTGTCTACATGTCTGATTTTATTCATAGTTTAGAGTGTATGTCTCACTTTTTGATATTCACCATTCCCGAGTGTAAATTTATACCAAAGTGTAGACTTACATGTCTCCAACTCCTGAAGCTTGATTTATGAGTGTAAAGTTACTACTTGTACTTTTCACACTTGGGGGCCCATTACGATGTCGGACGGACCAGAGTCTGTCCAACACCAGACAGAATCTGGAACTAAACGACCTCTTGTGGTCGGTTCCAGACCTCCAAGTAGGATGCGATCGAACCCTGTTCAGTCGCAATCCTATACTTAACAATAGGAGCATGCATTCTGAATGGAATGCATGCTCGCATAATTAATTGAAGAGGTGCAGTACATCCCTGCTCCCCTTGGAAGGCACCCCAAGGTGCTTGCCACGGGGCACAGGGATCAACAGGGGAGCACCATTGGTGCCCCCTAGGCCGCCATTCGGCGACCTCTCACCCATGGAGGCCCAAAGACAGTTTCTCACTGCCTTTCTATGTCGGAAAGGTCAGCACAAAAAGGCAGTGGAAAACTGCCATTGTACTCCCTTGGCTGTAAAGAGCCGGCCGGGGGTGTACTCAAGCATCTTCGGATGGCGGACGGCATCGGAAGCCATCTGGAAAACCAAGTTGGATTCCTTTCGGACCAAGCCCATCAGAATGGCTTGGTCGGAAAGGAATCCAAACAGCAGATTTCAATGTGGGCAGAATCAGAATCTGCCCCTTAGGTGGAAAACTCCATCTATCATGGTGGAGATCTCACAACCGGAAAGAATAGGAAAACTGAAAAAAAAGTGTATTAAATAAATGATTTATATTTATTTTACTGTAAAATATAAATGTAAAATGAAGTAAAATGTTTATTTTCACCCTACAACTAATAAAATAAATGACATTTAAGTATATTCATTTAATTTAAAAATATACATTTTTAAATAAAATAAAATGCATCCTGTGGAGCAATTTTATTTCAAATCAATGTTCAGTAAAATTAATTAAATATTTAGTTTAATGTAAGTTACATTTACATTTTTAATGTTTTACAATGTAATTTATTTTGTAAGAGTTTAACTATTATTAATTATACATTTTGCACAATTCTAAGTTTATATGTGTGTTTATATATATATATATATATATATATTCAGTGAAAAAACCATAGGTTTCACACACGTTATAGTTAGGAATTAGCATTTAAAAAACCTTAGAAATTCAGTGAAAAAACCATAGGTTTCACACATGTTATAGTTAGCTGGACATTTTACTCGTAAAAAACCAATGAAATTCCCCCGTTATAGTTAGTTCAGCTAACTATAACTCGCGCGCCCGCAATGCACTGCTGATGACGTCACATATTACATCACTCATGACATGGTCAGTGACATCACTCATGACATCACTGATGACATCTCAAATTACATCACTGATGACATCACTGATGACATCATCCAGTGAATGTGTGTTTTTCTGAAAATTAAATATGTTTTATATATGTATATCTCAAGGTTGATAGAAGAATAAATGGGTATATTACTGTCTAAATGGATGATTTCTTTTTGAAAAATTGATTGTGTAACTGACTGATTAAGTGTATCATAGTGAATACATGGCTTAGTGAGTAATATTTAAATATGTAAATATCTGTATCATTTTTTCACTTTGTGTATAAGTGGCTGCATGGGTTGGTGAGTAGCTACATGGGTGTCTATATAGGTTATTAGTTGGTTTTTTGAGTATTAGTCTGAGTGTCTGCATGGTTCGGTGGGGGTATGACGTAGTGCATAGGTGCATGAATGAGTGACTCACTGTTTGTATGTGTTGAACAGAGCATGTGTGCAGGACTGCATGGGTGGATGAGTGTGTGTATGGGTGTGTTAGTGAGTGAATGACTGTCTCAATAGTGTCTTTATGAGTAACTACATATGTTTAAAACTAGTATATGTGACTATTGGTTTATATATGTGAGTATATGTGAGAGTGAGAGATTGAAAGAGTTCCTGTATGAATAAGTATGTATTTCTATAAGTGATTGTTTAAAAGACTAAGGTGCCTATCACGATCCGGCAAAAACCGGGTACGAACCGTCGGACGGAGCATAATCTCCGCCCGACGCGTACCCGGTCGACAATTTTTACAAACAAGGAATTACGATTCGCACGGGTACACCATTACCGTACGATTCGTAAAAAAGCCCGACCGAACAAAAAACACCTACCAATGCGATCCGGGAAAGCGCCGACCTGACGTCGGGACGCACGCAGCCAGCCATTCACGACCCAGGAATCACGATTCGCACCGACGTCACCCCGCACGGTGAATATTTTGCGGCAGCCAAAAACTGCCGGGAAATCAGGACGACGCGAACAAGGACCACCAGTACGCGACGGACAGACGACGACGCGAACAAGGAGGACCAGTACGCGACGGACAGACATGGACCCGAACCTACGAGTCATCCCTGCCCTCATAGCAGTACACCTCCTCTACAGGTTACGACGCAGACGCCGCAGAAGGTCAGAATAACTAAGGGAGGGGGGAAAGTGGGGTGGGGTGGGGGTGGCACGACCAGGGCAGGCCACAAAACAACCACATAAGTCACACACCACACATGGCCTGGACATACCTGACTCCCATGCCCTGGTCACCACGAGGGGGTGGGGGCGTGTCCTGATAAGCCAGCGACCGCCACAACGGAAGTCCGTCACCACGCGAACCGGCAACACAACCAGACAGGTACGTCCCGTACCCACGCCTGAAGAGCGTGGGTACGAGTCGGACCACGCCCACACACGTCACCCCAACAATGGCGGGACGGATCGCACCCACGTGGCAAAGGCCTGGGTACGGGCCGCACAAACATCACATAGCGTGGGGACGGATATGTACGGACCCTACCCCCACCCCGTATGCAAGGAGCGTACCCCCCAGCCCAACAGTGCAAGTACGACCCGTACCCCCACCCGCGTATGCATGGAGTGTACCCCCACCCCAACAGTGTAAGTTCGACCCGTACCCTCACCCGCGTATGCATGCAGCGTACCCCCCATGCCAACAGTGTAAGTACGACTCGAACCCCCACCCACGAATGCAAGGAGCGTACCCCCCAGCCCAACAGTGTAAGTACGACCCGTACCCCCACCCGCAAATGCAAGGAGCGTACCCCCCAGCCCAACAGTGTAAGTACGACCCGTACCCCCACCCGCGAATGCAAGGAGCGTACCCCCCAGCCCAACAGTGTAAGTACGACCCGTACCCCCAACCGCGAATGCAAGGAGCGTACCCCCCAGCCCAACAGTGCAAGTACGACCCATACCCACACCCGCGTATGCAAGGAGCGTACCCCCCATGC
This sequence comes from Triturus cristatus, assembly GCF_964204655.1. Classification (NCBI taxonomy): domain Eukaryota; kingdom Metazoa; phylum Chordata; class Amphibia; order Caudata; family Salamandridae; genus Triturus; species Triturus cristatus. Next base: position 440,115,922 of record NC_140590.1, read on the forward strand.
CAACAGTGTAAGAACGACTCGAACCCCCACCCACGAATGCAAGGAGCGTACCCCCCAGCCCAACAGTGTAAGTACGACCCGTACCCCCACCCGCGTATGCAAGGAGCGTACCCCCCATGCCAACAGTGTAAGTACGACTCGAACCCCCACCCACGAATGCAAGGAGCGTACCCCCAGCCCAACAGTGTAAGTACGACCCGTACCCCCACCCGCAAATGCAAGGAGCGTACCCCCAGCCCAACAGTGTAAGTACGACCCGTACCCCCACCCGCGTATGCAAGGAGCGTACCCCCCATGCCAACAGTGTCAGTACGACCCGTACCCCCACCCGCGGACGTACGGAGCGTACCCCCACCCCAACAGTGTAAGTTCGACCCGTACCCCCACCCTCAAATGCAAGGAGCGTACCCCCCAGCCCAACAGTGTAAGTACGACCCGTACCCCCACCCGCGAATGCAAGGAGCGTACCCCCCAGCCCAACAGTGTCAGTACGACCCGTACCCCCACCCGCGGACGTACGGAGCGTACCCCCACCCCAACAGTGTAAGTTCGACCCGTACCCCCACCCGCAAATGCAAGGAGCGTACCCCCCAGCCCAACAGTGTAAGTACGACCCGTACCCCCACCCGCGAATGCAAGGAGTGTACCCCCCAGCCCAACAGTGTAAGTACGACCCGTACCCCCACCCGCAAATGCAAGGAGCGTACCCCCCAGCACAACAGTGTAAGTACGACCCGTACCCCCACCCGCGAATGCAAGGAGCGTACCCCCCAGCCCAACAGTGTAAGTACGACCCGTACCCCCACCCGCGAATGCAAGGAGTGTACCCCCCAGCCCAACAGTGTAAGTACGACCCGTACCCCCACCCGCAAATGCAAGGAGCGTACCCCCCAGCACAACAGTGTAAGTACGACCCGTACCCCCACCCGCGAATGCAAGGAGCGTACCCCCCAGCCCAACAGTGCAAGTACGACCCGTACCCCCACCCGCAAATGCAAGGAGCGTACCCCCCAGCCCAACAGTGTAAGTACGACCCGTACCCCCACCCGCGAATGCAAGGAGCGTACCCCCCAGCCCAACAGTGTAAGTACGACCCGTACCCCCACCCGCGAATGCAAGGAGCGTACCCCCCAGCCCAACAGTGTAAGTACGACCCGTACCCCCACCCGCGAATGCAAGGAGCGTACCCCCCATGCCAACAGTGTAAGTACGACCCGTACCCACACCCGCGGACGTACGGAGCGTCCCCCACCACACCAGTGTCAGTAGACTCGTACCCTCACCTCGAATGCATTGTGCGTACCCCCACCGTGTATGTGCCAAGCGCACATATCCTGAAATCGGAGGTGTGTGTGCAGAGTCCACCCAGCAGTGCCCTGAGACAGGAGGGGTGGGTGTGGAGTCCTCCCAGCAGTGCCCTGAGACAGGAGGGGTGGGTGCCTATCACTCCCAGCAGTGCCCTGAGACAGGAGGGGTGGGTGTGGAGTCCTCCCAGCAGTGCCCTGAGACAGGAGGGGTGGGTGTGGAGTCCTCCCAGCAGTGCCCTGAGACAGGAGGGGTGGGTGTGGAGTCCTCCCAGCAGTGCCCTGAGACAGGAGGGGTGGGTGCCTATCACTCCCAGCAGTGCCCTGAGACAGGAGGGGTGGGTGTGGAGTCCTCCCAGCAGTGCCCTGAGACAGGAGGGGTGGGTGTGGAGTCCTCCCAGCAGTGCCCTGAGACAGGAGGGGTGGGTGCAGAGTCCTCCCAGCAGTGCCCTGAGACAGGAGGGGTGGGTGTGGAGTCCTCCCAGCAGTGCCCTGAGACAGGAGGGGTGGGTGCCTATCACTCCCAGCAGTGCCCTGAGACAGGAGGGGTGGGTGTGGAGTCCTCCCAGCAGTGCCCTGACACAGGAGGGGTGGGTGTGGAGTCCTCCCAGCAGTGCCCTGAGACAGGAGGGGTGGGTGCAGAGTCCTCCCAGCAGTGCCCTGAGACAGGAGGGGTGGGTGCCCATCACTCCCAGCAGTGCCCTGAGACAGGAGGGGTGTAACACATGTGTGTGAGGCCAGAATTATCCACATGCATACTGGCTACAAGGGAACATGTCCCCATGAACTCATGTCAACAGACTCCACACACAAGTACAGTGATCACCAAGGATGCCACGATTGTCGCAGGTGGAGACATGGCCCTGCATGCATGGCCAAAGTAGAAGCGCTCCGTCACACACACAGCTCATGTAGACACAGCTCTGCGCTAAACATTGGGAACACCCTGCAGGGAAGAAAGCTGGGTACACAGAGGAAGGAATACACCCTGGGACAAGTGCACCATGCAGTAACTGCTTACATGAACAAAGAAAGTTAGCCAACACCTTGTGATGGCACACAGATCACAGGGTCCCACCAATGAGCAGTACACTACTACATATCCCACACACCCAAACCCTTACACACCACCCAAAACCATGTAGCAGCCCCACCAACACCAATACCAGCATAGCAGTAGTGTGATAATGAAAACAAAATTAAGCTTTATTCAGCATGAGCACAATGTCCGTGGATCGCAGGCAGTTCAATCTTCACAAAGCCCATAGGGCAGTCAATGATTCTCAGCTGGATGGGGGACACAGTGGGATGCGTGTCCCCTACATTGCCTGCACAGTCAAATGGCATCGTCTTCCACACTGGTGAGGGCATCAGGGGGGGGGAAGCAACAGGCACCGCAGGGACATCAGGGCAAAGGGGCGGCGTTGTGGGTGCAGGGATGGAGGACTCCACCACAGGGGGTGGGTCAGTGCCAAAGGCGGAGGCCAGGATGGCACTACACACCTTTGCAAGGTCCTCCAGGGAGTCCCCTGCACCCGAAGGGACCTCAGGCCCCAAGGAGGGGGGGGTCAGAGGGATGGGTCGCAGCGCCACCGGGGGAGGGTGGAGACAGGGGGGGAGACTCAACCACCCTGACCGGGGACCTCCTTGACCGCTTGCGTGGTGGTGTAACTGTGGGGCTCAGGGACAGAGCGGCCATGAAGGAGTCCTTGGGGGAGATGTGGCCAGGAGAGCTGAGGGGAGGGGATTTGGAGGGAGTGGACTGGGTGGAATGCGGACTCCCACTATGGCTGCGTGTCACACGTTTGCCCCCCGACCCAGTGGGTGTGCCTACCTCACCCTGTGTGTGCGTGTCAGGAGGAGTGCGGTGGACCTTCCCTGCTGGTGTGGTGCCCGTGTCCGTTGATGTGGGTGCATGCCGACGTCTGGGTGTACGTGTGACAGGCATGGGAGTGGGAAGTGTGGATGGGGCAGGGGTAGGTGGGGGGAGGTCGCGCTGCAGGAGACCCACTGCTGCAGTCAGTGTGGAGTCGATGGACCTCAGCAAGTTGCGTTGGTCAGCCTGCGATGAATGAATGCCCTCCAAGAAAGCCTCGATGTTGGTGAGGGTTTTGCCGTGGGCATGGAGGACATTAAGGATCGCAGCCTGACCAACCTGCAGTTGCCGCTGGATGTCCACAGACTCTGCATTGGCGGCAGCAGTGGAGACAGGGGCAGGGGGTGCGGTGCCTGGCAGGAAGGAGACATGCTGTGACCGGGCACGCTGGGAAGGGACACGAGCAAGTGGGAGGCGGCTGGTGGAAACTGAGGGGGCGGTGCGAGGTGTTGTTCCGCTGTCAGCTGCTGGTGCAGCCTCCGCCCACTCGGAGACATCGTCCCCGGACCTGTCAGCTTCGTAGTCTGATGTGCCAGTCGACAGGTCCTCGGCCACACTCTCCTCCGCCTCTGTACCACTCGATGTGCCAGACCCGATGTCACGGCTGGCACTGGTGCTCGGTCCGTCCGCCTGGTCTGTGTCCATGTCTCCCTCTGTGTCCCCCGACGATGCTGTGGGCAGGGTGGAGAGACAGAAATTAATCAGACACCTGTACACATCTGTCACATGAGTCCAATCTACATAGGTAACATTGCATGGCCTGAAAAGGAAGATCCCTAACATCTACTGAACAGGGTACCGATGTAGGGCATGAAACACACAGTTGGTTGAGCCACCATGCCACTGAAATACCATGGAGAGCATGAGACAATAGCTAAACACAGGAAAAGGAGTCTGACATAGCACCCAGGCCCTGGGGACAATCCAGCACTGCATCTGCACCACACAGCGTTGGCGAAAATACCGATGACCAGGGACCATATCCATGAACTTGAGACACATGCTGCATAGGTAATGCTGAAAACATGCACAACATGACTCTGTCACTGCACATTGCGTGTGTGTCCAGACACATCACACACTGCCCAGACCCAGCAAGTGGTAATCAGGATTTAACACATAGGCATTGCCCGCCCCAACAAGACCCTACACGAGGCAAATTGTTGAGACACAGGTGGCACCAACATCTCATAGTCTGGGTGATACACACAGGGGCAGGCAAAAAGCAAGATTGGACGCCAAACAGCCAAGGTGCGCCTGTACAAATAATGAGGTACCAGTGCCCATCCTCAGATGAGTATAACAAGACACACAGGCACTGGCAACTGTGAGTATGAAGAAGGACAATCAGGTCAGGCTGCACAGTGGACACCTGTACAAAATAGCACGTCTATATACATGGTGACAGGGGACAATGGCACAGAGCACAACTTACGCTGTAGACACTGACAGTGGCCACGTTTATGATGACACATACACCACTGAGGAAAAGGTGCCCCAGGGGACAGTAGTGGGCACGCAACTACATGCTACTGAATGGTAATGACTGCAACACACGTCACCATCCCTGCACTATGTGTATCGCACACTCATGCACATCATGTCACAGGCCACTACATGGGACATGCGCGCTGTAAGGCATGACACATGAGAGACCAACTCCCATGTCTGGAGTCAGCATCAGTGCCAACTGACATGGAACCCACATGCAGTGAACTTGACAGTGCACAGGCAATGTCCCACAACCTGTTACACACCACCCCCACACATGATGCTACAGACATTGTTCCCGTGGACAAAGCGCCAGCCTACATTACCCTGTGAAGGAGTGACTACACACAGACCAGGGAACACATTGCAAGGAGGGGAAGGGTGGCAGGGGCACAGCGCTATACTGGGGCAAACAGGATCTGCACAGCACCTTTAAACCCTGCCAGTGAATTCATGCTACTGTGCCCTTACAAATGCCGGTGACACACAACAAACACACATGTACCTACCCCCTTCCGGCTGCTGCATCGCCTGTAAGCGCCTCTCCAGGTCTGGAAAGACCACCGGCAGCACACGCCTGTGGAGGTGGCTCAGACGGCGGCGGCCGCGGTTCTTGTGGCTCTCAGGTGAGTCCCCCAGCAGGAGCCGTGCAATCCTCCGCGTCCAGCACCGGATATCCTGCCAGGGTTTCCTCACCTGGGGCAGGCTCCGCCTCCGACCATCCACACCCCTCACGGCACTGACGGCGGTCAGCCAGACCTGCTCCTTGGCAGTGGCGCCTACCTGTGAGGAGGAACAAGTGACACCCCATCAATACACCAGCCACATGTCACAGAGAGACATATGGGTACAAATTAGCTGGTTACAACAAGGCATGTCATGCAGCCAACGCATTGCACCTTTGTCATAGGGACATCATCCCCTGGTGAGGGAAAAAGCACTACGTGCCACAGTGGGTACACAGGTGGAATGATGGCAATGTCACAATCAATGATCAAGGCTCACACTGTGCATCACACCCACCCCTCCTGTCTCAGGGCACTGCTGTGAGTGATAGGCCCCCACCCCTCCTGTCTCAGGGCACTGCTGTGAGTGATAGGCCCCCACCCCTCCTGTCTCAGGGCACTGCTGGGAGACATCAGGCACCCCCCCCCTGGCACCCCCCCGACAGTACATGGCATGTGTGATACACCTGGACGCAATGGCAGAAGTCACAGTCACCACATAGGGACAGTCTGTGGCAGTGGCCTATGCACTCACCTGATACCCTGGTCGCCCATACAGCATGGAGTACTGTGGGAGGATCACATCCAGCAGAGCCATGTTCTCCTCCAGGGTGAATGGCTGTGTCCTCTCCACAGCCCTTGACATGGTTCCAGGGAATCAGTAGCAGCAGCTGGGTCGACGAATGCAAAGATGTGCAGGCAAGTGCTCCCTCATGGGACCTGGCTGCCTTATATGTGCCCTTCTGCCCAGTCTCATGCACAGGAGTACAGAGAGATTGGTCACTCACATTTGCATCCTATGTTTCCACCAATCCCTACAAACCTAGCAGTCTGTGGGTTCTCTATCGGTTTCATTCTCCTGCATGATGTCAGCCCCACAAACACATTGCAACAAAGTAGACAAATTCCAACTGACTTCTGCTGTGCACCTTCCAGAACAATTTCGAATTTTGAACTTGGTCTCCATGACAACCAGCATGCATGTAGGCCTTAATACTTGTCCCCTATGTAATTTGGAGCATCACACACAGGTACGGTGCGTGTGGGGGCCCTAGGGCACCCCAAATGCATGGCAACGGCCCGTACATGCATGCCTACGCTCTCCATCACTATGGGTCTGCACGCGTATGCGTACCCGTAGTGGTACGGACCGTACACTCGCATCTACGCTCTCCATCACTATGGGTCTGCACGCGTATGCGTACTCGTAGTGATAGTGAGCGTAGATGCGAGTGTACGGTCCGTACCACTAAGGGTACGCATACGCGTGCAGACCCATAGTGATAGTGAGCGTAGATGCGAGTGTACGGTCCGTACCACTACGGGTACGCATACGCGTGCAGACCCATAGTGATAGTGAGCGTAGATGCGAGTGTACGGTCCGTACCACTACGGGTACGCATACGCGTGCAGACCCATAGTGATAGTGAGCGTAGATGCGAGTGTACGGTCCGTACCACTACGGGTACGCATACGCGTGCAGACCCATAGTGAAAGTGAGCGTAGATGCGAGTGTACGGTCCGTACCACTACGGGTACGCATACGCGTGCAGACCCATAGTGATAGTGAGCGTAGATGCGAGTGTACGGTCCGTACCACTACGGGTACGCATACGCGTGCAGACCCATAGTGATAGTGAGCGTAGATGCGAGTGTACGGTCCGTACCACTACGGGTACGCATACGCGTGCAGACCCATAGTGATAGTGAGCGTAGATGCGAGTGTACGGTCCGTACCACTACGGGTACGCATACGCGTGCAGACCCATAGTGATAGTGAGCGTAGATGCGAGTGTACGGTCCGTACCACTACGGGTACGCATACGCGTGCAGACCCATAGTGATAGTGAGCGTAGATGTGAGTGTACGGTCCGTACCACTACGGGTACGCATACGCGTGCAGACCCATAGTGATAGTGAGCGTAGATGCGAGTGTACGGTCCGCACCACTACGGGTACGCATACGCGTGCAGACCCATAGTGATAGGGCCGTACACTCGCATCTACGCTCTCTATCACTATGGGTCTGCACGCGTATGCGTACTCGTAGTGGTACGGACCGTACACTCGCATCTACGCTCACTATCACTATGGGTCTGCACGCGTATGCGTACCCGTAGTGGTACGGACCGTACACTCGCATCTACGCTCACTATCACTATGGGTCTGCACGCGTATGCGTACCCGTAGTGGTACGGACCGTACACTCGCATCTACGCTCACTATCACTATGGGTCTGCACGCGTATGCGTACCCGTAGTGGTACGGACCGTACACTCGCATCTACGCTCACTATCACTATGGGTCTGCACGCGTATGCGTACCCGTAGTGGTACGGACCGTACACTCGCATCTACGCTCACTATCACTATGGGTCTGCACGCGTATGCGTACCCGTAGTGGTACGGACCGTACACTCGCATCTACGCTCACTATCACTATGGGTCTGCACGCGTATGCGTACCCGTAGTGGTACAGACCGTACACTCGCATCTACGCTCACTATCACTATGGGTCTGCACGCGTATGCGTACCCGTAGTGGTACGGACCGTACACTCGCATCTACGCTCACTATCACTATGGGTCTGCAAGCGTATGCGTACCCGTAGTGGTACGGACCGTACACTCGCATCTACGCTCACTATCACTATGGGTCTGCACGCGTATGCGTACCCGTAGTGGTACGGACCGTACACTCGCATCTACGCTCACTATCACTATGGGTCTGCACGCGTATGCGTACCCGTAGTGGTACGGACCGTACACTCGCATCTACGCTCACTATCACTATGGGTCTGCACGCGTATGCGTACCCGTAGTGGTACGGACCGTACACTCGCATCTACGCTCACTATCACTATGGGTCTGCACGCGTATGCGTACCCGTAGTGGTACGGACCGTACACTCGCATCTACGCTCACTATCACTATGGGTCTGCACGCGTATGCGTACCCGTAGTGGTACGGACCGTACACTCGCATCTACGCTCACTATCACTATGGGTCTGCACGCGTATGCGTACCCGTAGTGGCACGGACCGTACACTCGCATCTACGCTCGCCATCACGATGGGTACACATACGGCAGCACTCCCACAGTGATTTGGGAACATGCACAGGCCCTCTCAGCAGCAGTACGGCGGATTTTACACATCACTGTGGTGATAGGCGACACACATGTAGGAATAGGGCGGACATACTTGTCCATGGATGGACATACTTGTCCAGGAATGGACATCAAGGCATCGTCTGTGCATTACCACATGTGTGGGGCACAGGTGTCACAGGCTGTGATGTGGAACATGCCTCCTGAGTGGAGAAGGCACCAGATGTATGATGAGATGTGTACATGTGTACTGTGTGAGGGTGCAATGTGTGCCAGGCATGCCCTTGACTCCTTTGACATGTGTGCATGTGGGACTGCGCACTTGGGGTGAGCGTCACTGGCATGGCACGGACACCAACACACGGAAGTGTCCCATGATGCCCGGTACAGGGGTCATGACACATGACTTATCACTACCCACAGTGCACAATGTGACTATGCCATATATGTGTCCGGGATTTACATCAGGTTGATGTTGTAGCACCCTCAAAAGCTGCAGCCGTTGCAGCAACCAACATGTGGCTGTGTGTAGATTGTCATTGCACACTGTTCCCAACACCATGCCACATGTGTTCTCGGATGTGAGGTGCACATGTATGCAAGGGACACGGAGTAGCGTGACAAGGCCATGTCAGCAAACTCACAAGGAATGTGTGGTGAGTCATGACATGTGCACCTTCATGGCAAGGTGTGTGGGCTGGACTAGTGTAATGTCATGTGACCTGTGGCTCAAGTGTTCCGCTGCCAGTCTCTGCAATCGGCATCACACTTCTGCTGATGTGTGGGTGTATGTCACTCCTGTCTTGCGTCGGGCAGTGCACTTGCACTGGGACACAGCTATTTCCATGGCGTGGCATGGGGAGGTTCTCAATCACCGTGTGTAGCTGGGTCTCGGAAGGAGTGTCACCTTGCATCCATACGTGTCCTGTGCATGTAGCACATGCCTGACTCCCTATGTGGCATGTGTGTATTGCCAGATTTACATGTGCTCAGTAGACATGAGTTGTTCTCGTAGTGCACTCACTCTTCCTTGTCACTTCCAAATTACTGCAGAGCGCCTCCTGTTGCCCGAAGAATTCCAGACTTGGCCACCATGCAGGAGAATGACAGGATCCGGCTCTACCGCTTCACCCAACCGTTGATTCTGGAGCTGACGGCGAGACTGGCACCACACCTGCAACCGCAGCACAGGTATCCTACGGCACTGACACCCCAGCTGAAGGTAATGGCTGCCCTACATTTCCTTGCCACGGGTACCTTCCAAAATACCATAGCTCATGTTGGTGGCATGTCCCAGAGCATGTTCAGCGGTGTGCTGCATGATTTCTTGGAGGCCATGTTGATTCACCTGGATGACTTCATCAAGTTCCCAACCCCTGAACAGATGACTGAGGTCAAGCGTGGTTTCTATGCCCTGGGAGGGATGCCCCATGTCATTGGGTCCATAGATGGGACACATGTAGGTTTGGTACCACCACACGCACGGGAGGTGGCGTACCGCAATCGGAAGCACTACCACTCCATCAATGCCCTTGTGGTGTGTCTGTCCAACATGGTGATTTCACATGTCTGTGCTCGTTTCCCAGGATCAGCACACGATGCCTACATCATGAGGCGTAGCGGGATGCCTGATATGATGATGCAGCTGCGCAACGAACGAGCATGTGTTGTTGGTGGGTACAGTCTGTCTGTCCTGTATTCTGTTTGGCCGAGCAGCACTACCGCTTCGCCAGTTCTAACGATATCCATGTGCTTTCCATTTAGGGGACGCTGGCTATCCCAACATGCCTTGGCTGCTGACACCTCTCCGCAACCCCATCACGCCGGCCCAGCTCCGCTACAACACCGCCCATGGCCGGACAAGGCGAGTGATAGAGAGGACGTTTGGCATGCTGAAGAGCCGATTCCGGTGCCTCCACAAGACCGGCGGCGCACTCCCATATGCCCCGGCAAAGGTTTGCAAGATCTTCATGGTCTGCTGCATGCTGCACAACATGGCAGTTGAAAGAGCTGTGCCACTCATCCTGAATCAACATGACGAGGACCATCCACCCGTGGAGGACGAAGGGCTTGGCAATGGGGCTAGTGATGTGGAGGATGTGGAGCCGCAAGAGGACATCCGGACTCGGCTCATACGCGACTTCTTTGCTTAGTGGTGAGTACCAGTGTCTGAGTGTGCACGCCTTGGTCCCCGTGTGGCATGTGTTGTGATGCGTGTCTCCACCTGCATGTATGGCACGTGAGTCAGAGGTGTGCGTGGGTGTGTCACTGGAGTGATGGTGGCAGTGATGGTAGTATTTCCCCACTCATAATTGTGACCTAGCATTTTTTCATCCATACATGTGTCGAGTCAATGCACATGCAAGTGGCTGTGCTTTTTGTGGCTGACTTCTTGTGTGTCTCTCTTCCCCAGGTACCTGTGCATGCCGTCTTCTGGTTGCATTGTTGTGGCACTGCTATTCCTCATGGACATGGCATCGTGGGCTGACTCAGCGTTACAGGCACGGACACGTTTGGAAGTCTCCATGGGGTGAGGGATGCATCTGGGGTGTATTGGGTGTGGCAGTTGTTCACGATGTGTGCACACTGCCCCGGTCGGGGTTTGGTTCCTCTGCAGACATGTGGCATCCCCATGGGACACAACATGCAGCTGGGTACACCTGAATAGATGGGCTGCCTGGTTGTCAGTCATCAGTGATGGGATAGTGGATTGTGATGAAGGCATCAATGTGTGTGACACTGCCCTCGGACACATACGGTTAACATTGTCTTGACATGGCGTGGGACTTCCACATCAGCGGATGTATGGTGTATGGCAGTCTCTCCGTGAGCAGCTGTGGGTATTTAGCTGTTAGCCGACACTTGTGTGCCAGTTCCATGGCTATCACGCATTTGTGCTGCAGAAGGGGGGTGCCAGTGTTTGAGCCACATGTTACTCCACATGATGTGTTCATGTGTACTTCAAGTTGCCTCTGCAATCCCAAAAACATGACTATTAAAGGTGTCCCTATGCCTCCAAGGTGCCTCTTCTCAGTCAATGCTGGTGTGTTGGCACGGTGCATCCTGCATGTCTGGCATGGTATTCCCTGATTGTGGCTATGTGTCAATGTGTCGAGTGGCAAGATGCAAGCTGTGTGTGTGTGCTGAGACTGTGTATTGGGCATGATGTCCATGACTGTGTGGGTAGTGTGACATGTGCCATCCCCATGCATCCAACGTTGTCCAGGCCCCCATTCTCTGCATCCACCGGACTCAAGCTTGCAGGACATGGTTCTGCCACCTGTCTACACGTACCTGGGTGCCCCCCAGGACACGGGCCAGGATCCCTGACCTCTGCGCATGACTGTTGCTGTACTCAATGTGTCTGTCAGCACGGTTGTTCGGCCACCCCCTCAGCTGGTTCTGACCATCACGGGTGTGTATGGTGCTCCATGTCTGTCTTGCCTAATAAACTGTGACCCATGTGTCCTGTGCCAGACTCAGGCCCCAGGGTGTGGATGGTTGAAGTGAACAGATGACTCAGGCATGTTTAGACTGTACAAGACACATGTTAGGTAATAATGCTACCAGCAGGCATCTACTCTTAATAGTGTGATTTATTATTGCGGGGGGGGGGGACAAAGTGAGGGGCTTTCCGGGATTAGGGAATCCAAAGTTCAGTAGGGGAGTTGGTGTCCTTGCCATTGGAAATCCTCAGAGTCCATGCCACAGTCTTTGTCAACATTGGTCAGCCAGTGACCAGCAGGGCCATGTGGCAGAGAATGTCTCTTGATGCTGTGATGCTGTTGCTCCAGTGGGCCAGGTGCCAGGCCAGGTGTCCTGGGAGATGGTGATGTAGCAGCCACCCTCACGGTCCTTTCCGTGGACGACCCGGCTTCCTGCGGGGAACCTCAGCAGCAGGCCGTGACGACGTCTGGGATGCTCCGTCGGATGTTTCCTCCTCCTCCTCATGATCCCTCCCTGTGGGTGGTGATGTTCTCCGCCTTCTGGCACAGGGAGGGTCGGCCATGGTGTCGGCCATCCGACGGAGTTCAGCGTGAATCCCCTGGGACGCCGTCACTTGCTCAGCCTGTCTGTCCTCCATCCTCCGTTGGTGTAGCTGTAGACAGGCTATTAGCTCCGCATGTTGCTGGGCCTGCTGGACCTTGATCCCCTCGAGGACGGACACAACCTGGGCCATGCCCGTGGTGTCCTGCCGGTATGAGTCCAGGATGTTACGGACATGGGAAAATACCGGATCCCCAGCCAACTGGTCAGGCTCGCGCCTCCGCCGTCCTCCACTCCCACCACCCCTGACCACTTGCGTCTGGCCTGCACTTGTGGGCACATCGGGTCTCCGGGACCCCTGAGGGGTGGCATTGGTGTTGTCGCCTGCCTCCTCCTGGGTGCCCGGGACACCGTGTCCCTCCTGGCGAGCCTGGCTGCATTGTGGTGTTGGGGCAGGGATCCTGGGTGTCTCCTGGGATGTGGCAGGAGTGGGGGTGGTGGTTGGCACGGTTGTACCTGACGCAGGTGCTGCAGGTGGTTGGACACCAGAGGGGCCAGGTCGGTCGGGGTCGTCCGCAGAGTGGTGAGAGTGGTCGCTGCCGGTGGGATCGGTCTCCTGCAGATCCGGGTCCTGTGAGTGTTCCCCCCCAGTGTTGGGGGGTGCAGCACGACGTTGACCTGTGTGTGAGAGAGAAAATGTTAATTTGGATCCATGCAACATCCATGTTTCATCCGTTACAAAGTTGGCACATTTCCTCTTGGAATTAGGATCTGTCTTGCATTCCACTCACAGTGCACTTGTGCATGTGTGTGTCCCTGGGGCACCAATTTGGCCCCTTTAACTATGTGTGGCACAGTCTTACTTGCTGCGTCAAGTGTGACTGCAGTCAGCAGTGGAGTGTGCATGTGTGCCGAGCTATGCATTTGCGCCTTCCTTGTAGCACTGTACATGTGCACATGTAGTGGATCCACACACTTATATGATGCAGGTGGCTGTCCTTGTGCTCGTGTACAGGTTGTGACATGGCCCTGCGTTTTGCCATGATGAAGAGGGGGGGTTCTGGCACTGGCCACCCTTGTCTACATGCACGCAGTCCACCTGCTGACGAGCAGACATTCCCACACACCACAGGACTGATTTGCTCTCCCTGTGTCTCCCTCCTTCTCTGTCCCCCTCTCCCTCCCTCTCTGTCCCCCTCTCCCTCCCTCTGTGTGTCAGCCTCCTCCCTCTGTCCGTCTCCCTCCCTCTCAGTCCCCCTCTCCCTCCCTCTGTGTCCCCCTCTCCCTCCCTCTCTGTCCCCCTCTCCCTCCCTCTGTGTGTCAGCCTCCTCCCTCTGTCCATCTTCCTGTGTCTCCCTCCCTCTCTGTCCCCCTCTCCCTCCCTCTCTGTCCCCCTCTCCCTCCCTCTGTGTGTCAGCCTCCTCCCTCTGTCCGTCTCCCTCCCTCTCAGTCCCCCTCTCCCTCCCTCTGTGTCCCCCTCTCCCTCCCTCCGTGTGTCACCCTCTGTCACCTTGGCCCAGCTTCCTGGGCACACACTGTTAGCAGATCTTTGAGTGGCCCTTGGCCTGTTGATGTGAGTTTGTTTCTGATCTCCAGGCACCCATTTTGTCTGCTGTGTGTCTGTGCGCTGCTGCTGTGGTGGTGTGTGCTGCCACTCTTTCACACTGTTGGCTGTTCATTAGCTGCTGGCATGTGCAAAACAGTGCCTTCACCCCCATGTGTTGATGCAAGGCGTCCGCCATTTGCTGGCAAGTCATTCCTGTGTTGGGACACAGTGTTTGTCTGCCTGTGACCTAGGCCATATGGGCAGAGGGCATTGTTGTCTGCTTTGGAGTCGCACTATGTGATTCTTGGTGCCCAGCCTCCCGACATCCGGGTTACCGTGTCATGTGTTGTTGTCTTCTGTGGCCTGTGACTTGACATTGTCCAGCTGGGTGCATGGGGCATGGTGGCAGCAGTGGCATGTGCCTGCTCATGGAGTGTGGTTGAGTAATGCGATGGCTTGTGGTGGTTGCGTGCCTGTTATTAATTTTGGTTGTGGTTGCAGTTCCCCCCATGTGAGGTGCGTTGTTTGTGTACTCACCCGGGTCTCGGAGTCCTTCTACTCCTTCGACTGCCTCCACCGGCAGTATGGCCATCACCCTCTCCTCCCAGGGATGGTACTGTACGGCTCTGCGGGAGGGCCCTCCTCCGGTGGCGTTGGCCTGGTCGTGTTCCTCCTGTCTCTTGGCTCTGACCCTCCTCCGCAGATCGTACCACCTGTTCTGGCAATCCTGCTTGGTCCTCCTGGTGTCCGCAACAGCATTCACAGCATCGACGATGGTCTGCCACATGGCTGTTTTGGCTGCCTGGCTGGTGCTTCTGACCAATGTTCCAAAGATCTGTGGCTCGACTCTGAGGATTTGATCAACAAGGACCTCCAACTCTCGGTGACTGAACTTTGGATTCTTGGTAGTGGGCATGGTGAGGGGTGTGGGTGGGGATGGTGTGGGTGTGGGGGGTGTGTGGATGTTGGGGGGGGGGGGTGGATGGTTGTGTGTGTGTGTGAATGTGATGAGAGGGTGTTTGTGAGGGTGGTCATGTGAAGGTGTGCAAGTGTAAGATGTGGTGTCGCTTGTAGTCTGGTTCTGTGGTGTCTGGCAGCAGTGGGTCTGTTGCAAAGGCTCATGGTTTGTGTGTGTGGGCCCTTTTCATTGGTCCATGGGTGGGTGTGGCAGTGTTTGAATTTTGGGTGGGTGTGTTATAAGGAGTGGTGGTGTATTGGGCCTCTGTTTGTTTTTGACAGTTGCAGGTCAGTGATTGTGTTATTTTAGTGGTTGTTGGCCATGTTTAGTGGCTGTGTGCCTTTCGAATGGTGTATTGTTGAGTTGTTTTGTTTTGTCCTTGTTGTGTACGTGCGTTTTGAGCGTGTGTACGGTGTGTACATGGGCCATTTGGTTGTACGATTTGGTCCTTGTGTGTGGCTTTGTACGACTCGTACATGCGGTTGTGATGTTGGGGCATGGGGTGCGCTCCGTACTTAGGAGGTTGTGTTGGGGGTGCTCCAGGAACGTACTGGGGTGGGGGTACGACTGGAACGTACTGGGGTGTGGGTACGACTGGAACGTACTGGGGTGTGGGTAGACGGGGCTATGACACGTCCTGGGGTGGGGGTGTGGCTCGCACGTACTGGGGTGTAGGTACACGGGGGGTACGACACGTACTGGGGTGTGGGTACGACTGGAACGTACTGGGGTGTGGGTAGACGGGGCTATGACACGTCCTGGGGTGGGGGTGTGGCTCGCACGTACTGGGGTGTAGGTACACGGGGGGTATGACACGTACTGGGGTGGGGGTACGACTGGAACGTACTGGGGTGTGGGTAGACGGGGCTATGACACGTCCTGGGGTGGGGGTGTGGCTCGCACGTACTGGGGTGTAGGTACACGGGGGGTACGACACGTACAGGGGTGGGGGGGTGTCCATGGACGATGGTACGACACGTACTGGGGTGGGGGGGTGTACATTGACGGTGGTACGACACGTACTGGGGTGGGTGTACGACTGGAACGTACTGGGGTGTGGGTAGACGGGGGTACGACACGTACAGGGGTGGGGGGGTGTACATTGACGGTGGTACGACACGTACTGGGGTGTGGGTACGACTGGAACGTACTGGGGTGTGGGTAGACGGGGCTATGACACGTCCTGGGGTGGGGGTGTGGCTCGCACGTACTGGGGTGTAGGTACACGGGGGGTACGACACGTACTGGGGTGGGGGTACGACTGGAACGTACTGGGGTGTGGGTAGACGGGGCTATGACACGTCCTGGGGTGGGGGTGTGGCTCGCACGTACTGGGGTGTAGGTACACGGGGGTACGACACGTACAGGGGTGGGGGGGTGTCCATGGACGATGGTACGACACGTACTGGGGTGGGGGGGTGTACATTGACGGTGGTACGACACGTACTGGGGTGGGGGTACGACTGGAACGTACTGGGGTGTGGGTAGACGGGGGTACGACACGTACAGGGGTGGGGGGGTGTACATTGACGGTGGTATGACACGTACTGGGGTGTGGGTACGACTGGAACGTACTGGGGTGTGGGTAGACGGGGCTATGACACGTCCTGGGGTGGGGGTGTGGCTCGCACGTACTGGGGTGTAGGTACACGGGGGGTACGACACGTACAGGGGGGGGGTGTACATGGACGGTGGTACGACACGTACTGGGGTGGGGGGGTGTACATTGACGGTGGTACGACACGTACTGGGGTGGGGGTACGACTGGAACGTACTGGGGTGTGGGTAGACGGGGCTATGACACGTCCTGGGGTGGTGGTGTGGCTCGCACGTACTGGGGTGTAGGTACACGGGGGGTACGACACGTACTGGGGTGGGGGTATGACTGGACTGGGGTGGGGGTACGACTGGAACGTACTGGGGTGTGGGTGGACGGGGCTATGACACGTCCTGGGGTGGTGGTGTGGCTCGCACGTACTGGGGTGTAGGTACACGGGGGGTACGACACGTACTGGGGTGGGGGTACGACTGGAACGTACTGGGGTGTGGGTGGACGGGGCTATGACACGTCCTGGGGTGGGGGTGTGGCTCGCACGTACTGGGGTGTAGGTACACGGGGGGTACGACACGTACAGGGGGGGGGGTGTACATGGACGGTGGTACGACACGTACTGGGGTGGGGGGGTGTACATTGACGGTGGTACGACACGTACTGGGGTGGGGGTACGACTGGAACGTACTGGGGTGTGGGTGGACGGGGCTATGACACGTCCTGGGGTGGGGGTGTGGCTCGCACGTACTGGGGTGTAGGTACACGGGGGGTACGACACGTACAGGGGGGGGGTGTACATGGACGGTGGTACGACACGTACTGGGGTGGGGGGGTGTACATTGACGGTGGTACGACACGTACTGGGGTGGGGGTACGACTGGAACGTACTGGGGTGTGGGTAGACGGGGCTATGACACGTCCTGGGGTGGTGGTGTGGCTCGCACGTACTGGGGTGTAGGTACACGGGGGGTACGACACGTACTGGGGTGGGGGTACGACTGGAACGTACTGGGGTGTGGGTGGACGGGCTATGACACGTCCTGGGGTGGGGGTGTGGCTCGCACGTACTGGGGTGTAGGTACACGGGGGGTACGACACGTACAGGGGGGGGTGTACATGGACGGTGGTACGACACGTACTGGGGTGGGGGGGTGTACATTGACGGTGGTACGACACGTACTGGGGTGGGGGTACGACTGGAACGTACTGGGGTGTGGGTAGACGGGGCTATGACACGTCCTGGGGTGGGGGTTCGACTGGAACGTACTGGGGTGTACCTAGACGGGTGGGGGTATACATATACGGGGGGTACGTGTCGGACGTACGGGGGCTGGGGGGAGTGTTGGGCGCGTATGCGGGCACATGTCTCCATGGTTGCTGTAGGAGTTCGGTGCGGACGGTGTTTTTTCCATACGGTTGTAACCTCGGACGCACGGGATGGATCGTGATTCCTAGGTCGGACTTGGTTTTTCACGTTTGTAAGGTAAATCGTCCGAGGACGTGTCGGACACATTTTCCGACCCGGGGACGTGTGGGGAATGATTCCCAGTGCGGTTCGTATGGACTTTTTACCATGCGAATCGTGATTGCCAGTTCGTACGGCACTTGTACGATTCGTACGGTAAAAAGACCCGATACGAGTCGCACGGGGGAATTTTTTACCGGATCGTGATCGGCACCTTAGTATGTGTAAGTTTCCGTAGAAGTAAGTGTGGTGGTGTGTGTATAACTGTATATGCAAGTAAATGTATGTTTGATTCTTTATTAGCATGAGTGACTATGTGTGTGAGTAGCTCTATGGATGAGTGGCATTGTGTAACAGGATGTATAGGTGTATGAGTACATATGATAAGTGAGTACATGTATGAGTGACTGTATAGGACTGTTGGTGAATGAGTGGATGTGTATGTGGATCTTAGAATTACTGAAGAGGTTGTTGTAACTGTTATTGGTATGTCCATTGTTTTGAAAATTTTAGTCTCTATTTTTGAATGCGTGTATCAAAGGTTATATTAGGGGAAGAGGAGGTCTGCCACTCTATCACAAGGATGATGTCATCAGTGATGTCATCAGTGATGTCATTTGAGATGTCATCAGTGATGTCATGAGTGATGTCACTGACCATGTCATGAGTGATGTAATATGTGACGTCATCAGCAGTGCATTGCGGGCGCGCGAGTTATAGTTAGCTGAACTAACTATAACGGGGGAATTTCATTGGTTTTTTACGAGTAAAATGTCCAGCTAACTATAACATGTGTGAAACCTATGGTTTTTTCACTGAATTTCTAAGGTTTTTTAAATGCTAATTCCTAACTATAACGTGTGTGAAACCTATGGTTTTTTCACTGAATTTCTAAGGTTTTTTAAATGCTAATTCCTATCTATAACGTATGTGAAACCCATGGTTTTTTCAGTGAATTTGCAAGGTTTTTTAAATGCTAATTGTTTTTTTTTCTTCTATTTTTTTAACATATTTTTATTTTATTTTTCTTACCTTTTATAAAGACTATGGTTAAATTTTTAAAATTCTTTAATGTTTTTTTTTAATATATTTTTTAAAATAAACATGTAAAATTTATTTGCAGTATTTTTTTTATTTTTTTTTATTATTTTTTTAGTACGCGTACCGTAAGCTTACGGTAAGCGTACGGTTTACGCAACGCCCGTAATTTTTCTACGCTGCTTGCGTATAGTTACGCAATTTGCGTAGCCGCGCATACTCCGCGTGGGACGCGTGCGCGCGTACGCTACACGCGCACGTTACGCGGAAGTGTCGGGTAGTGTCTGTTATGCGCATGCGCGCAAGCGCGTGTCTTTTTTACGCGCATGCGCACTTTTGACGTAAGCGTACCGTAAGCGCACCGTAAGCGTACGGTAGGTCATGTGATCATGAAACACAACTTTTGATTGGTTGAAACTACTTTCAGTTCTAGAACTCTCCTACACCACACCCATTCCCCTCATTTCTGCTTGTGATCCCTTAGGAGAAGGAGCTGGGTTGTCTTTGTGATACGATGGCAGAACAGCAGAGCTCTTCTGAGAGTGAGGCTAGCACTAGCAGCACTGTTTTGAGGCAGAGAGCGAGGAAACAAAAGCCCTCTTATGTATGGGATTATTTTACTTTTCCTGAAGGCCAGCAAAAGGTGAATGCACCCTTAGTAACTTGCAAGCTGTGTCAGCGTGTACTTTCAAGAGGTAATCCTGACAGGAAGTATTCCTTTGGGAATCATACCATGAAGAGACACCTCAAGGATGTACACAGAAGGACACATGGTCATCTTTTTGGAGGTAACTCTTCAGAAAGACAAGCAAGTACATCCACAGCAGCTCAGCCTGGACCATCATCTGCAGAGCTGACTCCTTCTTCTGCAGGTTAGGTGAGCCCTTCATCTGTGGGGGGAGCATCTCCTTTTGCTGGCCCTCTGGAAATGAAACCTCGATTTTGGAGGGTTGATATTCGATGCGCCTTTTGTCAAGATCTAATTTGCCATAGGGAGACCAGTGTTTCCCTAGTGAACAACAAAATAGATCAGCACACTTGTCGCTTTGAATAATTTTCCCATTCTTTCTTTCCTCTGTCCCTGCATGAACACAACGGTTCTTTTAAGAGCCAACCTTATCTTTCATCTTTTTTTTACATATGTTTTTAAAAACTTTTTTTTTTTTTTTTTTTACCGTACGCGTACGGTGCGCGTACTTTTTTTTTTTTTTTTTTTAAAAACACTAAAAATCAATATTCACATTACAAGGTCCTTGAGAGACTACAATTATTATTATTGACTTACCATACCCACTCAAAAAAATATTTCTTCATTTGTTTTTTAAAAAAATAGCTTTAAAAATGGTTCTAGTTTTCGAAATTTTTCTATATCAATCTGAAAAAAAAGAAAAAAGTATTAATATTTTTAAAACATTTTATAATACAGTACACATATTTACATATTTTTCAAAAAATATTTTTGCCTTATTTTTGCTGTTTTCAGAATATATTGCATTTCACTATAAATTGTGAAAGCAATTGCATTCATCATTTTACAGCGGGCAAAAAAAAATAACAATCACAAATATTGTATTAAAAAAGCCCAGAATCTCTTTTTACTTAAACTTAACATTATAGAAATGCATAATTATCTAAAAAAATATCAACTAATACCAATACTTATTTCTTTAAAATACCGTCTGATATGTTTGTTTCAGAAGTATAATCACAATATTATATCTCAAATAACTCCACAATACATCTGATTCCATTTCCTTTAGGCCAAATAGTAATTTTAAATTTTTTTTGGAATACATTTCCAACGGTAATCCAATAAAATTCTAAAGTTTAATTTGTTCAGATCTCACTGATTCTCTGTAACATTTTGGTTCACGAAAATTCACATTATGAAACCACTTTTTTGATTTTTTTAAATGCACATGTCCAAACTGCTTTTTCAGACCACCACCATGTGTAACCTGGGTGGCTGCCTACATTCCAGCAAGGGCAACCAGCCTTAGTGATGCTGAATGTATTTGCATTAACAGACTGAAACCTGAAAACCCCACTCGCTTGTAAATACTGTGCATGATTATACATGGCAAGCAGATGGGTGTGTGCTAAGAGTCTGCTTCTTCCCCCAAAAAATCGCTCCCCTTTTTTCCTACTAATGCAACTGTGAAATCACCAGAAAAAAACGCAATAAATCTCTGCCTGTAATTCCTATTTCCACACAGAGTCATGTTTTCACATTAGTCCCAAAACGAAATTTCTTTGCCAATTTGAATGCACACTTACTGCTCTTTTTTTTTGGCAAGTGAAAATCACTTTTACAGACTGACACATTATGAAACCACTTTTTTGATTTTTTTAAATGCACTTGTCCAAACTGCTTTTTCAGACCACCACCATGTGTAACCTGGGTGGCTGCCTACATTCCAGCAAGGGCAACCAGCCTTAGTGATGCTGAATGTATTTGCATTACAGACTGAAACCTGAAAACCCCACTCGCTTGTAAATACTGTGCATGATTATACATGGCAAGCAGATGGGTGTGTGCTAAGAGTCTGCTTCTTCCCCCAAAAAATCGCTCCCCCTTTTTCCTACTAATGCAACTGTGAAATCACCAGAAAAAAACGCAATAAATCTCTGCCTGTAATTCCTATTTCCACACAGAGTCATGTTTTCACATTAGTCCCAAAACGAAATTTCTTTGCCAATTTGAAAGCACACTTACTGCTCTTTTTTTTTGGCAAGTGAAAATCACTTTTACAGACTGACACATTATGTAACCACTTTTTTGATTTTTTTAAATGCACATGTCCAAACTGCTTTTTCAGACCACCACCATGTGTAACCTGGGTGGCTGCCTACATTCCAGCAAGGGCAACCAGCCTTAGTGATGCTGAATGTATTTGCATTACTGAGTCCAACCTCAAACCCTTAAACTATTCTTTTTTTATACCAGTACACCTTAATTTATTGTGAAAACATAGTCCATATTATTTTACATGTTCCTCACATTTAAATTTCTCCCAAAACAGAAAATGATAAACACAACTTCAACAAAAGGAATTCCATTTCTTTTATTCATTTCTTAATTTACCATATACATCCCCTCTCAAACTCTAACCTCACCTTTAAAATTAGTTAGTTGTGAAAGAAATGTGGCACTCAAACAGCAGATTATCAGAGCCAGGATCTCTGTTCTGTTCACCTCTCTCCTCTCAGCAGAACCAGATAATGGCAAACTTTCCCTCTATTTTTCCACACATATACATGTAAGTTTCAAATCTCAGTGCTTCCCCCTTTTTTCAAATGTAATCACACATTTCTATTGGTTGAAAACCAACCCTTTTCCAAAAGTACCCTGCCCCCAACTTGACTTCTGCCTAGTACCCTTCCCCCAACTTGACTTCTGCCTGCTACCATAGCAACAGCTCATGGAACACTGCTGTGTGGAGTTAGGTCAGAAGTTCGCCACACAATGTTTCAATTCCACAGAGCAAGAGTGCTTGACTTTTCAAACCTAACAGCAAATCCATAGTACTGTTCTTTGGTAACACATTTTTTTGTACCAATACAAAACATGCTTCTATTAGTTTACACATACAGCCTAGTTTTTATTCTAGAAAGGTATGAAACAACCAATCAGTTCTTTTTGTTTTGAAAAAAATATGTATGCCTCCATTTCCAAACTGTCTTTCTTTTCATATTGCCATTCTACTGAAAGACACCTCCTGAGTGCATCCAGTTCTCCTTTGAAGATGTTCACAGTGTGGATTGTAGGGCACAGCTATGTCTTCTGGAGTGAAAAGTTTGCAGAGAAAACAGATATGGTGAGAGACCTTGCTTTGCCAAATGTAGACATTAAATGGATTGGTCAGAGAGGGTTAAAGTGGCACCAATTGATGCCATTGGTGAAATCCTTCATGCAAATCCAACACCCTGACCTCATAATAGTGCACTGTGGTGGCAATGACCTAGGCACTTTGACTGGAGTAGGTCTGGAAATGCTTATGAAGGACACCTTTGCACAACTGTTTTCACTTTTCCCTAAAACTGCCTTTGTGTTTTCCAACATATGCCAAAGGCAAAAATGGAACTGGTCCAATCATTTCTGTCCGCAGATTGACAAAGCAAGAAAGCACGTCAACAAATCTGTTTCTGCTTTCCTCCGTGACTATGGTATGGGTGCCATTTACCACAACAACTTGCGTTATGACATGCAAGACATTTATAGAGGAGATGGTGTGCACTTCAATGATGAAGGGAACAGAGTCTTCCTCTTGAACCTTAGACTCTGCATCGGTACTTACTTGTAGGTACCACTAAAAAATCATTTCATAAACACAACGGCTCTTTTTAGAGCCCCCTAATATCTAAACATTTAAATCTGAATTTCATTTATTTTTTTATTTTTTTTTCTACCGTACGCTTACCGTAAGCTTACCGTACGCGTACCCCGTGATTTTTTTAAAAATCAATAAATGTTTTCTTTGTACTTTTCAGTCCTTCTTTGACCCCCTCACAAATGTAAGGGGGTCTGTAACTCTCCTCATTGCCCCCTTTTCTTGTTTTCACTCTTTTTTTTCTGAGTGAAACACACAAAATGGCGGCCGCCGCTTCCTGGTTTCGGCCGATTCGAATGTTTACTAAGATCTAACAGCCAATCAGAATCGCGCTCGCGCACGCCACCGTACGCGTACCGTAAGCTTACGGTAAGCGTACGGTAAGCGTACCGTAAGCGGGCTCAGATATATATATTGATTTAAAGGCTATTTTCTCAGAATCTACTGAACAGATTTACCCCAAACCTACAAAAGGCACTTCCTTGACATAGGGACTACCTCTCTGCCAAATTTCTAGTAATTCTGTTCAGCCGTTCGGGCTGTAGCTCGTTCTAAAGGTCCTATGGAAAAATGCATGGGAAAAATGCGTTTTGGGACCCCCCTTTTATCTCAGCCCCCGCTTGACGTATCCCCCCGAGACTTTCAGGGTAGGAGCGGAGCGTAGCGCCCCACCTATTTTGAGAAATTCGCGAGGATTCATCGACCGGCGCCAAAGTTATTCAAAATAGAATGTTGCGGATTTCCTATGGAAAAGGGGTCCTAACTATAACTACCTAGACACGTTATAGTTAGGAATTAGCATTTAAAAAACCTTAGAAATTCACTGAAAAACCCATAGGTTTCAGGGGCGTTATAGTTAGCTGGACTTTTCACTTGTACAAAACCATTGAAATTCCCCTGTTATAGTTAGTTCAGCTAACTATAACTCGCGCGCCCGCAATGCACTGCTGATGACGTCACATATTACATCACTCATGACATGGTCAGTGACATCACTCATGACATCACTGATGACATCTCAAATGACATCACTGATGACATCATCCTTGTGATAGAGTGGCAGACCTCCTCTCCCCCTAATATAACCTTTGATACACACATTCAAAAATAGAAACTAAAATTTTCAAAACAATGGACATACCAATATCAGTTACAACAACCTATTCAGTAATTCTAAGATCCACATACAGTGAAAACACCTACATACATTAGGGAACACTATGGTGCCGATCACGATCCTGTAAAAACCGGGTACGAACCGTCGGACGGAGCATATTCTCCGTCCGACGCGTACCCGGTCGTAACAATATACAAACATGTAAGTACGATTCGCACGGAAATACTATTTCCGTACGAATCGTACAAAACCCCGACCGACGAAAATAAACATACAAATGTGATCCGGGAAAGCGCCGACGTGACGTCGGGACGCATGCAGCCTGCCATTCACGAACCAGGAAGTACGATTCGCAACAACGTCATCCCGCACGGACAATATTTTCCGGCTGCCGGGAAATCAGGACGACGCGAACAAGGAGTACCTGCACGCGACGGACAGACATGGACCCGAACCTACGTGTCATCCCGCCCCTCATAGCAGTCGACCTCCTCTACAGGTTACGACGCAGACGCCGCAGAAGGTCAGAACAACAAAGGGAGGGGGAAAGGGGGGGCAGGAGCAGGGGCAGGACACAAAACCCCCACCAAAGTCACACAGCACACATGCCCTGGACATACCTGACCCCCAGGCCCTGGTCACTACGAGGGTGTGGGGGCGTGTCCAGCAAAGCTAGCGTCCGCCACAACGGAAGTGGTTGACGACGCGAGCCGGCAACACAACAATACAGGTACGTCCCGTACCCACGCCTTAAGAGCGTGGGTACGAGTCGTACCACGCCCACACCTACATCACCCCAACAATGGCGGGACGGCTGTACCCACGTGGCAAAGGCCTGGGGACGGCCCGCACAAGCATTCCATAGCGTGGGTACAGATATGTATGGACCGTACCCCCACCCCCGTATGCATGGAGCGTACCCCCCACCCCAACAGTGTATGTACGACCCGTACCCTCACCCGCGTATGTATGGAGTGTACCCCCCACCCCAACATTGTAAGTACGACCCGTATCCTCACCCGCGTACGTATGGAGCGTACCCCCCACCCCAACAGTGTAAGTACAACCCGTACCCCCACCCGCGTATGTATGGAGCGTACCCCCCACCCCAACAGTGTAAGTACGACCCGTACCCTCACCCGCGTATGTATGGAGCGTACCCCCCACCCCAACAGTGTAAGTACGACCCGTACCCTCACCCGCGTATGCATGGAGCATACCCCCCATGCCAACAGTGTACGTACGGACCGTAACCCCACCCCGTATGCATGGAGCGTACCCCCACCCCAACCGTGTATGTACGACACGTACCCCCACCTCGTATGCATGGAGCGAACCCACACACGTGTATGTTCTAAGCGTACATATTGTGAAATAGGATGGGTGTGTGCAGAGTCCTCCCAGCAGTGCCCAGATACAGGAGGGGTGTGTGCAGAGTGCTCCCAGTAGTGCCCAGAGACAGGAGGGGTGTGTGCCTAACACTCCCAGCAGTGCCCAGACACAGGAGGGGTGTGTGCAGAGTGCTCCCAGCAGTGCCCAGAGACAGGAGGGGTGTGTGCCTAACACTCCCAGCAGTGCCCAGACACAGGAGGGGTGTGTGCAGAGTGCTCCCAGCAGTGCCCAGAGACAGGAGGGGTGTGTGCAGAGTGCTCCCTGCAGTGCCCAGATACAGGAGGGGTGTGTGCCTAACACTCCCAGCAGTGCCCAGACACAGGAGGAGTGGGTGCAGAGTGCTCCCAGCAGTGCCCAGATACAGGAGGGGTGTGTGCCTAACACTCCCAGCAGTGCCCAGACACAGGAGGGGTGGGTACAGAGTGCTCCCAGCAGTGCCCAGAGACAGGAGGGGTGTGTGCCTAACACTCCCAGCAGTGCCCAGACACAGGAGGGGTGTTTGCAGAGTGCATGGAGCGTACCCCCACCCCAACCGTGTATGTACGACCCGCACCCTCACCCGCATACGTATGGAGCGTACCCCCCACCCCAACAGTGTAAGTACGACCCGTACCCTCACCCGCGTATGTATGGAGCGTACCCCCACCCCAACAGTGTAAGTACGACCCGTACCCTCACCCGCGTACGTATGGAGCGTACCCCCCACCCCAACAGTGTAAGTACGACCCGTACCCCCACCCGCGTACGTATGGAGCGTACCCCCCACCCCAACAGTGTAAGTACGACCCATACCCTCACCCGCGTATGTATGGAGCGTACCCCCCACCCCAACAGTGTAAGTACGACCCGTACCCTCACCCGCGTATGCATGGAGCGTACCCCCCACCCCAACAGTGTAAGTACGACCCGTACCCCCACCCGCGTATGTATGGAGCGTACCCCCACCCCAACCATGTATGTACGACCCGTACCCCCACCCCAACTGTGTATGTACGACCTGTACCCTCACCCGCGTATGCACGGAGCGTACCCCCACCCCAACTGTGTATGTATGACCCGTACCCTCACCCGCGTATGCATGGAGCGTACCCCCCATGCCAACAGTGTACGTACAGACCGTACCCCCACCTCGTATGCATGGAGCGAACCCACACCCGTGTATGTTCTAAGCGTACACATCCTGAAATAGGAGGGTTGGGTGCAGAGGCCTCCCAGCAGTGCCCAGTCACAGGAGGGGTGTGTGCAGAGTCCTCCCAGCAGTGCCCAGACACAGGAGGGGTGGGTGCAGAGTCCTCCCAGCAGTGCCCAGTCATAAGAGGGGTGTGTGCAGAGTCCTCCCAGCAGTTCCCAGACACAGGAGGGGTGTGTGCAGAGTCCTCCCAGCAGTGCCCAGACACAGGAGGTGTGGGTGCAGAGTCCTCCCAGCAGTCCCCCGTCATAAGAGGGGTGTGTGCAGAGTACTCCCAGCAATGCCCAGACACAGGAGGGGTGTGTGCAGAGTCCTCCCAGCAGTGGCCAGACACAGGAGGGGTAGGTGCCTAACACTCACAGCAGTGCCCAGTCACAGGAGGGGTGTGTGCAGAGTCCTCCCAGCAGTGCCCAGACACAGGAGGGGTGGGTGCAGAGTCCTCCCAGCAGTGCCACATACACAGGAGGGGTGTGTGCAGAGTCCTCCCAGCAGTGGCCAGACACAGGAGGCGTGGGTGCCTAACACTCACAGCAGTGCCCCTGCAAAGAAAAGGGTGGAGTACCCACAGATCCAATGCCCACAAATGTCAGTCAGGTGCACAAAGATCCTGCAGTACATGTACCACATGTGTGCGAGGCTGGGAGTATACACATGCATAGCGCCAAAAAGAATACATGTACACATGAAGTCATGACAACAGTCTACATACACATGTACAGTGACCACCAAGGACACCACGAATGATGCAGGTGGAGACATCGCTCAGCATGCATGGCCCAAGTCTAACGAGTCCGTCACACACCCAGCCAATGTAGACACAGCTCAGCACCACATATTGGAAAGACCCTGCAGGGAAGATGTCAGGTTACACAGAGGAAGGAACACACCTTGGGACGATGTCACCATGCAGTAACTGCTTACATGAACAAAGTTATCTAGCCAACAGCTTGTGATGGCACACAGATACCAGGATCCACCCTA
The DNA here is from genome assembly GCF_964204655.1 of Triturus cristatus. NCBI lineage: Eukaryota > Metazoa > Chordata > Amphibia > Caudata > Salamandridae > Triturus > Triturus cristatus. The sequence continues at coordinate 440,143,981 of NC_140590.1, forward strand.
TGACCAGCACAAGACTACAATTCCCACACACCCAACACATAATCACCACTCAAAATAATGGTGCAGGTCCACCAACAGCAATACCAGACAGACAGTAGTGTACTAAGGAAAAAGAAATTGCTTTATTCAGCATCCAAAAATCTGTTTGTCCCTTGAAAGTTCAAAATGTACAATGCCCATAGGGCAATCCAAAGTTCAAATCCAGGTGGGGGACACAGTGGGACACGTGTCCCCTAGCTTGCCTGCACAGTCAGACTCCTTCATCTTCCAGAGGGGGGAGGGCATCTTGTGGGGGGGAAGGACCAGGCACCGCAGGGACATGAGGGCGAAGGGTAGGCGTCGTGGGTGCAGGGATGGGGGACTCCACCACAGGGGGTGGGGCAGGGCCAAAGGCAGAGGCCAGGATGGCGCTGCACACCTTAGCAAGGTCCTCCAGTGACTCCCCTGCACCCGAAGGAACCACAGGCCCCAAGGAGGGGGGGGCGGAGGGATGGGTCGCAGCGCCACTGGGGGAGGGTGTGGACAGGGGGGGGACTCAACCACCCTGACCGGGGACTCCCTTGACCGCTTGCGGGGTGGTGTCACTGTGGGGCTCAGGGACAGAGCGGCCATGAAGGAGTCTTTGCCGGATATGTGGCCAGGAGAGCTGAGGGGAGTGGATTTGGAGGGAGTGGATTGGGTGGAATGTGGACTCCCACTCTGGCTGTGTGTCTTACGTTTGCCCTCGACCCAGTGGGTGTGCCTACTTCACCCTGTGTGTGCGTGCCAGGAGGTGTGCGTTTGACCTTCCCTGCTGGTGTGGTGCCTGTGTCTGTTGTGGTGGGTGCATTCTGACGTCTGGGTGTACGTGGGACAGGCATGGGAGTGGGAAGTGTGGATGGGTCAGGGGTAGGGGGTTGGATGTAGCGCTGCAGGAGACCCACTGCTGCAGTCAGTGTCGAGTCAATGGACCTCAGCAAGTTGCGTTGGTCAGCCTGCGATGAGAAAATGTCCTCCAAGTATGCCTCCATGTTGTTCAGCACTTGGCTGTGGCCATGGAGGACATTAAGCATCGCAGCCTGACCAACCTGCAACTGCCGCTGGATGTCCACAGACTCGGCATTGGTGGCAGCAGTGGAGACAGGGGCAGGGGGTGCGGTGCCTGGCAGGAAGGAGACATGTGGTGACTGGGCATGCTGGGAAGGGACACAAGCAAGTGGGAGGCGGCTGATGGCAATGGAGGGGACGGGGAGAGATGTTGTGCCGCTGTCAGCTGCTGGTGCAGCCTCCGCCCACTCGGAGAGATCATCCTCGGACTCGTCAGCTTCATATTCTGTTGTGCCAGTGGACAGGTCCTCGGCCTCACTCTCCTCCGCCTCAGTTCCACTCGATGTGCCAGCCACGATGTCACCGCTGGCACTGGTGCTCGGTCCCTCCGCTCCGTCTGTGCTGATGTCTCCCTCAGTGTCCCCCGACGATGCTGTGGGCAAGGTGAAGAGACAGCAATTAATCACACACCTGTATACATATGTCACATGAGTCCAATCTACATAGGTTACAGTGCATAGCCTGAAAAGAAAGATGAGTCTCATCTACAAAACAAGGTACAGATGTAGGGCATGCAACACACAGTTGGTTGACCCACCATGCCACTGAAAAACTATGGAGAGCATGACACAATAGCAAATGACATGAAATGGAGTTTGACAGAGGAGCCAGGCCCTGGGGACAATCCAGCACTGCATCTGCACCACACAGCATTTCCGAAAATAGGGATGAGCAGGGACCATATCCATGAACTTGAGGCACATGCTGCATAGGTAATACTGAAAACATGCCCACCATGACTGGCTCACTGCACCTTGAGTGTATGTGCAGACAAACATCACACACTGGCCAGACCTAGCAAGGAGATATCAGGTTTTGACATGTAGGCTTTGCCCGCACCAACCACCCCCTACATGAGACAATTTGTTGAGACACAGGAAGCACTTACATCTCTTAGTCTGGGTGAAATACACATGGGCTGGATAAATGCAAGATTGGACACAAAATACCCAAGGTGCGCCTTTCCAAATAATCATGTACAAATGGTCATCATCAGATGATTGTAACAAGACACACAGGCACTGGCCACCGTGAGTATGAACAAGGAAAATCAGGTCAGGCTGTACAGTGGACACTTGTACTACATTTTACGTCAATATACATGGTGCCAGGGGACAATGGCACAGAGCACAACCTATGCTGTAGACACTGAGAGTGTCCACATTTTGTGATGACACACATGACACCTAGGAAAATATGCCCCAGGGGACAGTAGTGGCCACACAACTCCATGGTCCTGAATGGGAATGACTGCAACACACGCCATCATCCCTGCACTATGCGTATCGCACACTCATGCACATCATGTCACAGGCCACAACATAGGACATGCGTGCTGTAAGGCATGACACTTGAGAGACTAACTCCCATGTCTGGACTCAGCATCAGTGCCAACTGACATGGAACCCACAAGTACTGAACTGGACAGGACAAAGGCAAGGTCCCAAAACCTGTTACACACCACCCCCACACATGATGCTACAGGCATAGTTCACGTGGATAAAGTGCCAGCCTACATAACCTTGTGAAGGAGTGACTACACACAGACCAGGGAACACATTGCAAGGAGGGGAAGGGAGGCAGGAGAGCACCGCTATACTGTGGGTAACAGGATCTGCACAGCACCTTTAAACCCTGGCAGTGTATCCATGCAACTGTGCACTTACAAATGCTGGTGACACACAACAAACACAAATGTACCTACCCCTTTCCTGCTGCTGCTTCTCCTGTAAGCGCCTGTCCAAGTCTGGAAATACCACCGCCAGCACACGCTTGTGGATGTAGGTCAGGCGGTGGTGCCCGCGGTTCTTATGGGTCTCAGGTGAGTCCCCCAGCAGGACCCGTGCGATCCTCCGCGTCCAGCACCGGATATCCTGCCAGCGTTTCCTCACCTGGGCCAGGCGCCGCTTGCGACCGTCCGTCCTCCTCACGGCACTGACGGCATTCATCCAGATCTGCTTCTTGGCAGAGGCGCCTACCTGTGAGGATGAACAAGTGACACTACATCAATACACCTGGCACATGTCACAGAGACACATATTAGAACAAATTTTACAACAAGGCATAGTATGCATCCAACGCATTGCACCTTTGTCATCGGGACATGATCCTCTGGGGAAGGGCAAAAGCAGTACGTGCCATTGAAAGTACATAGGTGGAATGAGGGCAACGACACAATCAATGATCCAGGCTCACACTGTGCATCACAAGCTACACCAGGATTATGTGCAGCACCTCTAAGCAGTCACATGCCACAGGCCACTGACGCTACCTCAGCAGAGTACACAGACACACACAGGCACAGGACATTCACCTGCCATTGCCAAATGCAGCGAAAAACCTCACTCTGCACATGTGCCACTAGACGGGCGGGCTCACAGGTGTGGGGCTGGCTCTGCACGTCAGACACACAGCACTTCTCCCTGCTCACATCACATGGGCAGGGTATATCCATCCCTCATGCAGCCCGGGTGCCACACTCCACATATGCACCCACCCACATGACAGGGGACTTACACACACACCGATGTCCAGGGTATGAACACATCATGTGGACACTCTCAGCACAGGTACACAGAACTAACACACATCTGTGGGTACAGTCACCTGTCACACTGGGCTGACCACATAATCAAATGAGGACTGTAGAGGCTACATTCCCAGGAGGACAAGACAGGCAGAATGTGGCATGCACCATGCAGTGATTGTCACAGTAAACACAATGCAAATGAGGACGGCAGACATGCACCACAGCATGCTCTGGCTGGGAGACATCAGGCATTCCCCCCCCGGGATCCCCCCTACAGTACATAGCATGTGTGTCACACCTGGACACAATGCCAGAAGTCACAGTCACAAAAAATGGACACAGTCTGTGCTAGTAGACTCTGCACTCACCTGATACCCTGGTCGCCCATACAGCAGGGGGTACTGTGGGAGGATCACATCCAGCAATGCCAGGTTCTCCTCCAGGGTGAAAGGCTGTGCCCTGTCCACAGACCTTGACATGGTTCCAGGGAATCAGTAGCAGCAGCTGGGTTGTAGAATCCAAAGATGTGCAGGCAAGTGCTCCCTCATGGGACCTGGCTGCCTTATATCTGCCTTGCTGGCCTGTTTCATGCACAGGAGTACAGAGTGATTGGTCACTCACATTTGCATCCTATGTTTCCTCCAATCCCTTCAAACCTAGCACAGTCAGTGGGTTCTTATTGTGTTTTTTTCTTGAGCATGATGTCAACTCCAGAACCACATTGCAACAAAGTAGATTCATTCAAACTGACTTCTGCTGTGCACCTGCTGAAAAAAATTAAAACTTTAAACTTGGTCTCCATGACAACGAGCATGCATGTAGGACTTTATACTTGTCCCTCATGTGTCCCCTATGTAATTTGGAGTTTCACACACAGGTACGGTGCGTACCGGGGCCCTAAGGCACCCCAAATGCATAGCAACGGCCCGTACAGGCGTGTGTATGGTCCGTATCACTATGGGTGTGCTCGCGGATGCGTACCCATAGTGATAGTGAGCGTACAGGCGTGTGTACGGTCCATATCACTATGGGTACGCATACGCGAGCACACCCATAGTGATACAGACCGTACACACGCCTGTACGCTCACTATCACTATGGGTACGCATACGCGAGCACACCCATAGTGATACGGACCGTACACACGCCTGTACGCTCACTATCACTATGGGTACGCATACGCGAGCACACCCATAGTGATACGGACCGTACACACGCCTGTACGATCACTATCACTATGGGTACGCATACGCGAGCACACCCATAGTGATAGTGAGCGTACAGGCGCGTGTACGGTCCGTATCACTATGGGTACGCATACGCCAGCACACCCATAGTGATACGGACCGTACACGCGTGCATACGCTCACTGTCACTATGGGTACGCATACGGCAGCACTCCCATAGTGATATGGAACGTACACAGGCCCTCTGAGCGAATGTACGGTGCCTTTCACACATCACAGTGGTGACAGGCAGCACACAGGAAGGAATAGAGCTGACATACTTGTCCATGGATGGACATCAAGGCATTGTCTGGGCATTACTACATGTGTGGGGCACAGGTGTGAAAGGCTGTGATGTGGCACATTACTCCTGAGTCGAGAAGGCAACAGATGTATGATGAGATGTGTACAGATGTTATGTTATGTTATGTTAGTTATGTTAGTGCTATTTGTATTGCGCACGGCTGCTCCAGCGAAGGAGCGTCCCGGCGCACCGACAAGGTGGCGAACACAACACAACTGGGGAACAGAAATAATTATTAAGAAATTGGGGAGTGAAGGATTTAACAAAGCTCAGAAAATAAATGAGTTTTAGCGGCCTTGCGGAAGGAGAGCAGGTCACCAAAGGTCCGGAGTTTCAAAGGGAGAGCGTTCCAGAGTGCGGCTGCCCGCACCTTAAAAGAGCGACCCCCCACCCGACTGAGTTTGAACCGAGGGGCTACCGCTAATTCTTGGTCTAGCGAGCGCAGAGTGCGGCCCGGGATGTAAGGGCACAAGAGTTGGTGCAGTAAGGGAGGTGATAGGCCCTTCAGAATTTTGAAGGAGAGGCACAAAACTTTAAAGTGGATCCGCTGCCTAACGGGTAACCAATGCAAGGCTCGCAAAGATTGACCGGCCGAGCAAAACCTAGGAAGACCTATGATCGCTCTGGCCGCAGCGTTCTGCACTCTTTGAAGTCGGGTTAACTCAGCCTGGTTTAATCCTATAAAAAGGGAGCTGGCATAGTCCAACCGTGCCAAAACCGTTGCTTGCACCACCAATTGACGAGTTGCGGCATCGAAGTATTTAAGGGCAGGGCGCAGATTGCGCAGGATGCCGAAGCAGCAAGCCACCGTCCTTTTGGTGTGGCCAACAAAGTTGAGGGAAGGGTCCAGCCAAACACCAAGATTTTTGATCTCCGCAACCGGAGTGGGGGTCGGCCCCAGCTCAGAGGGCCACCAAGAATCTCCCCATAGGTCCGTCCGCTTCCCAAAGATCATCACCTCCGTTTTTTTGGCGTTTAGTTGGAGACAGTTGGACGTCATCCAACCAGCCACCGCCCTGAGTCCTTCTCTGAATCTTGGGGCATCCACCCCAGAGTCCCCGCTGATCGTGACCGCTAGCTGGGTGTCATCTGCGTACGACACCATGGTCATACCACAGAGCTTCACAACCTCAGCCAGCGGCCTCACGTAGATGTTAAAGAACGTGGGGCTCAGTGAGGAACCCTGTGGGACCCCAAGAGACAGAGGATGGCATTTGGACTGGTAGGGCGGGGACGCCACACAGAAGGAACGATCCCTGAGAAACGAACGGAACCACTGGTGTGCAGTGCCGATAACCCCTATCTCCTCAAGACGTTGCAGGAGAATGTCATGGGAGACCGTGTCAAAGGCGGCGCTTAGGTCTAACAAAACAAGCGCCGCCGTTTGACCTGCATCCAGAACTACCCGAAGGTGCTCGACCATAGATAACAGTGCTGTCTCCGTACTGTGGCCAGCCCGAAAACCATTCTGGGTGTCGTCCAGAATGTTGGCACGCAACAGATGACCAGAGAGGGCGGTGTTGACATGCGCCTCCGCGAGTTTGGCTGGCCACGGGAGAAGTGAAATCGGGCGGTAGTTCTCCGATTTTGTAGGGTCGAGAGATGGTTTTTTCAAAATGGGCATTACTACCGCATGCTTCCATTTCAAAGGCACTTGGCCTGATGATAGCGACGTGTTGATTAAGTCGCAAACCGGGCGAGCAAAAACCTGGTCTCTGAACATAGGTGGCTTGAGCGGGTCGTCCGGCGACCCCGACTTAACTCGGAGAGCCAAGGCCGTGTAAGACTCCAAAGAGAGAGAGGGGAGAGAGTCTAGCACCACCTGATCCAACCGGGTGGGAGGCCCCATACTGGTTTGTGCAGTGGAGGAGGGGAAGGCCCTATATATGGTCTGGACCTTCTCCAGGAAGAAAGCCGCCAGCGCTTCACAATGAGTATTGGAGCTGATGGAGTTACCGGCCGGCTTCCTTGCCACTAGGTCTTTAAGGGCCTTAAAGATGGTTTTAACAGGATTCCCACTATTGCGAAACTCCAGAGCGTAGTATTCAGCCCGGGTTCTACAAACCGCGCGGTGATAAGACTTGACCGCAGCCATATACAGGGTTTTTTTGCTGCTGTCATACCTCTTCCTCCAGTCTCTCTCTGCACGTCTGCAGACACTTTTCAGAGCCCTCAGATTGCCATCATACCAGGGACTGGGGGCGCGGGAGCCACACTTACTGAAAACCATCGGGATAAGGGAGTCGAGGGCCCTGGTTACCCATCCGCAGAAATGGTCATAACCAGACTCCACGTTCTCCACTGCACCCAGTGGGTCGTCAGTGAGAAGGCGGTGGAGATCTTCCGCCTTTAATTTGCTCCAGCGCCGTCTGGGCATGGCTCGCAGTGGCACCTTAAGTGGGGCTTCATCAAGACTACAGTGAATGGTCACGAGTGAGTGGTCTGACCAGGTCAGGGGGAGGGGGGGGGCCACTGTAACCCCTTCTAAGTTAGAAAAAAAGGGGTCCAGAGTGTGGCCACCACTATGAGTGGGGTCCGAGACCAGCTGGAACAATTGAAGGGCCTCAAGGTCCGCCACCATCCCTCCCACAGAAGAAAGACACAAAGTGTCAAAATGGAGATTCAAATCACCAATGATAGAAAAATTGGCAGACCCTACTGCTAGTGAACTAACCGCCTCAGGGAGAGCCTCTCGAAATGCCACTGAGCTACCAGGTGGACGGTAAATCAGCAATCCTGACAAGGTAAAATGCGGAGTAACCGCAACCTTGAACAGGGCGCTTTCGCAGCCCGTGATGTTCTGCACACTCCAGGCGCAAGAGTAGCACGATTTAACAGCAAGAGCGACGCCACCCCCTCTCGAAGAGCGGTTGAGCGTGTAGATGGAATACTCAACGGGGAACGCCAGATTCAATACCGTAGAATCGGTGTCTTGCAGCCATGTCTCTGTCAGACAAAAGATGTCAGGGGGGTCATTGTCCACAAGATCAGCAATATCCTGATAATGCTTGACCGCCGATCTGACGTTCAAATTCCAGATGGTGAGATGTCGCGAAGAGACCTTACTGCTTATGGCAGGCTGCACTATACAAGACCCCAAACAGGAAGGGGCTTCGAGTAGCCAGCCGCCACAAGCACAGCGATGGGGGCCACACAAAGGGTCAACGCGGACTTCGGCGCAGGGAGGCAGACAGGTATTCAATGCCAGGAGACTATCCCTGGTATACATAAGCATGGTTAGAGATGCACCTGATGTAAAAATCGCCGCGAAGCCAGCGCAACCGAGCGCGGACGGGCGCAGACGGGCAGGACTCTGGCACGACTCCGGCCACGCGAGGACGCGCCCGCTGCGCGATCCCGCTGCGCTAGGGGAGGAGCCTTAAATAGGTGTTCCCAGGCGTCACATGTGCATTCAAGCGCTGTCAGGTGGAAAAGCCTCACTCCACTCACCCCACTCCAAGATGTCCGCCAAAAACGAACCAGGCACCCACCCCAGGACCAGACCCGCCAAAACGGCGGTGAAGGGGCACAATTTATGGTGCAGGTAAGGGGCAATTTAAAAAAGGGTCAAAATGACCAAAACAAACAAAAAGAATATATAACGTTTTTAAAACAGCAGTTTTACTGCAAAAACGCGCAAGCGCTCTCGCAGCAGCAGCTACCTTGTCAGGGGCTGAAAGCAGGAGGGACTCGCCCTAAATAGGTGTTCCCAGGCGTCACATGTGCATTCAAGCGCTGTCAGGTGGAAAAGCCTCACTCCACTCACCCCACTCCAAGATGTCCGCCAAAAACGAACCAGGCACCCACCCCAGGACCAGACCCGCCAAAACGGCGGTGAAGGGGCACAATTTATGGTGCAGGTAAGGGGCAATTTAAAAAAGGGTCAAAATGACCAAAACAAACAAAAAGAATATATAACGTTTTTAAAACAGCAGTTTTACTGCAAAAACGCGCAAGCGCTCTCGCAGCAGCAGCTACCTTGTCAGGGGCTGAAAGCAGGAGGGACTCGCCCTAAATAGGTGTTCCCAGGCGTCACATGTGCATTCAAGCGCTGTCAGGTGGAAAAGCCTCACTCCACTCACCCCACTCCAAGATGTCCGCCAAAAACGAACCAGGCACCCACCCCAGGACCAGACCCGCCAAAACGGCGGTGAAGGGGCACAATTTATGGTGCAGGTAAGGGGCAATTTAAAAAAGGGTCAAAATGACCAAAACAAACAAAAAGAATATATAACGTTTTTAAAACAGCAGTTTTACTGCAAAAACGCGCAAGCGCTCTCGCAGCAGCAGCTACCTTGTCAGGGGCTGAAAGCAGGAGGGACTCGCCCTAAATAGGTGTTCCCAGGCGTCACATGTGCATTCAAGCGCTGTCAGGTGGAAAAGCCTCACTCCACTCACCCCACTCCAAGATGTCCGCCAAAAACGAACCAGGCACCCACCCCAGGACCAGACCCGCCAAAACGGCGGTGAAGGGGCACAATTTATGGTGCAGGTAAGGGGCAATTTAAAAAAGGGTCAAAATGACCAAAACAAACAAAAAGAATATATAACGTTTTTAAAACAGCAGTTTTACTGCAAAAACGCGCAAGCGCTCTCGCAGCAGCAGCTACCTTGTCAGGGGCTGAAAGCAGGAGGGACTCGCCCTAAATAGGTGTTCCCAGGCATCACATGTGCATTCAAGCGCTGTCAGGTGGAAAAGCCTCACTCCACTCACCCCACTCCAAGATGTCCGCCAAAAACGAACCAGGCACCCACCCCAGGACCAGACCCGCCAAAACGGCGGTGAAGGGGCACAATTTATGGTGCAGGTAAGGGGCAATTTAAAAAAGGGTCAAAATGACCAAAACAAACAAAAAGAATATATAACGTTTTTAAAACAGCAGTTTTACTGCAAAAACGCGCAAGCGCTCTCGCAGCAGCAGCTACCTTGTCAGATGTTATGTGTGACGGTGCAATGTGTGCCAGGCATGCCCTTAACTCCTTTGACATGTGTGCATGTCGTACTGCACACTTGGGATGAGCGTCACTGGCATGGCACAGTCAACAACACACGCAAGTGTCCCCTGATGCCCACTACAGGGGTTACCACACCAGACATGTCACTACACACGGTGCACGATGTGTCTATGTCATGTATGTGTGGTGTGTTCCCATTAGCTTGATGTTGGTGCTCCCTCAAAAGCATCAGCTGTTGCAGCAACCAACATGTGTCTGTGTGTAGATGGACATGGCACACTGTTACGCACACCAGGCCACATGTGGTATCGGATGTGAGGTGCGTATGTATGCATGGGACACGGAGTAGCGTGACAAAGACATGTCTGCATCCTCTCAATGTATGTGTGGTGAGTCATTACATGCACACCTTATTGGCAAGGTGTGTGGGCTGTCCTAGTGTAATGTCATGTGACCTGTGGCTCTAGTGTTCCGCTACCTGTCTCTGAAATCGACATCCTACTTCTGCTGATGTGTTGATGTATGTCACTCCTGTGTTGCGTCTGGCTGTTCACTTACACTGGGACACAGCTAATCCCATGCCATGGCATGTGGAAGTTCACAATCTCCGTGTGTAGCTGGGTCTTGGTAGGAGTGTCACCTGGCAGCCATACCTGTCCAGGGCATGTGGCACATACCTGACTCCGTATGTAGCATATGTGTATTGACAGATTAACATGTGCCCAGTACAAATAAATTGTTCTTGTAGTGCACTCACTCTTCCTTGTCACTTCCAAATTACTGCAGAGCACCGCCTCTTCCCCGACCAATTCCGGACTTGGCTGACATGCGGGAGAATGACTGTATACGGTGCTACCGCTTCCCCCAACCGTTGATTGAGGAGTTGACGGCAAGGCTGGCACCACACCTGCAACCGCTGCACAGGTATCCTACGGCACTGACACCCAAGCTGAAGGTAGTGGCAGCCCTACATTTTCTTGCCACGGGTACCTTTCAATATACCATAGCTCATGTTGGTGGCATGTCCCAGAGCATGTTCAGCCGTGTGCTGCATGATTTCTTAGAGGCCATGTTGCTTCACCTGGATGAGTTCATCCATTTCCCAACTCCTGAACTGTTGACTGGGGTCAAGCGTGGATTCTATTCCCTGGGAGGGATGCCCCATGTCATTGGGTCCATAGATGGGACACATGTGGCTTTGGTACCACCACAGGCACAGGAGGTAGCGTACAGGAATCGCAAACACTACGGGCCCGATTCACAGAACAAACTTAAGACTAAATCCTAAACTTAGTACCATTCTGGTATTCACAGAATGCACTTAGTACTTCTGGTATTCACAGAATGAACTTACTACTTTTGCTATTCACAGAATGAACTTAGTACTTTTGCTATTCACAGAATGGATTTACGACTCCTAAACTTACGTCCGCACTCGGGCCGGAAATTCCGGCCCGGAGGCGGAGCTTCCGGCCCGGAGGCGGAGCTTCCGGGCCGGAGGCGGGGCTTCCGGGCCGGAGGCGGAGCTTCCGGCCCGGAGGTGGGGATTCCGGCCGATTTAGCTATGGCTGAAATCTCCACCTCCGGGCCGGAAGCTCCGCCTCCGGGCCAGAAGCTCCGCCTCCGGGCCGGAAGCTCCGCCTCCGGGCCGGAAGCTCCGCCTCCGGGCCGGAATTTCCGGCCCGAGTGCGGACGTAAGTTTAGGAGTCGTAAATCCATTCTGTGAATAGCAAAAGTACTAAGTTCATTCTGTGAATAGCAAAAGTAGTAAGTTCATTCTGTGAATACCAGAAGTACTAAGTGCATTCTGTGAATACCAGAATGGTACTAAGTTTAGGATTTAGTCTTAAGTTTGTTCTGTGAATCGGGCCCTACCACTCCATCAATGCCCTTGTGGTGTGTCTGTCCAACATGGTGATTTCACATGTCTGTGCTCGTTTTCCAGGATCAGCACACGATGCCTACATCATGAGGCGTAGCAGGGTGCCTGAAATGATGACGCAGCTGCGCAACGAACGAGCATGTGTTGTTGGTGGGTACACTCTGTCTGTCCTGTATTTTGCGTAGACTTCCAGCATGACCGCTTCTCCTGTCCTACTTATGTCCATGTGGTTTCCATGTAGGGGACGCTGGCTATCCCAACATGCCATGGCTGATCACACCTCTCCGCAACCCCATCACGCCGGCCCAGCTCCGCTACAACACCGCCCATGGCCGGACAAGGCGAGTGATAGAGAGGACATTTGGCCTCCTGAAGAGCCGATTCAAATGCCTCCACAAGACCGGCGGCGCCCTCCCATATGCCCCGGCGAAGGTCTGCAAAATCTTCATGGTCTGCTGCATGCTGCACAACATGGCAGTTGAGAAAGCTGTGCCACTCATCCTGGATCAAGATGATCAGGACCATCCACCCGTGGAGGACGAAGGGCTTGGCAATGGGGCTAGTGATGTGGAGGATGAGGTTCCGCAAGAGGACATCCGGAGTCGGCTCATACGCGACTTTTTTGCTTAGTGGTGAGTACCAGTGTCTGTGTGTGCACGCATTGGTCCCCGTGTGGCATGTGTTGCGATGTGTGTGTCCATCTGCATGTATGCCACGTGAGTCAGAGGTGTATGTGGATGTGTCACTCGAGTGATGGTGCCAGTGATGAGTGTATTTCCCCAGTCATAATTGTGACCTAGCATGTTGTCATCCTTACATGTGTCGAGTACATGCACATGCAAGTGGCTGTGCTTTTTGTGGCTGACTTCTTGTGTGTCTCTCATACCCAGGTACTTGCGCATGCCGTCTGCTGGTTGCATTGTTGTGGCACTGCTATTCCTCATGGACACGTCATCGTGTGCTGACTCAGCATTACACGCACGGACAAGTTTGGAAGTCTCCTTAGGGTAAGGGATGCATCAGGGGTGTATTGGGTGTGGCTGTTGTTTCCGATGTGTGCACACTGCCCCTGTCGATGTTTGGTTCCTCTGCAAACATGTCGCATCACCATGGTACACATGACATGTAGCTGGGTACACCTGAATAGATGGTCAGACTTGTTGACAGTCATCTGTGATGGGATAGTGGATTGTGATTAGGCCTGGGCGAAGCACTACGCTACGCTCGCGTAGTTTGCGAAGTTCGCGCTACTTCGCACTACGCGAACTGCACGTAGCACAGTGCGAACACGCGTAGCGTAGTGTTGCGTAGTGCTGCGGTCATTTTTTGCTTGCTCGCGGTCCTCAACGTCAAGTTGGCGACCGCGAGCAAGCAAAATGACATCCTGGCGAGACTTTTTCCTTGTTCGCGATCGCGAGCATGGAAAATAAACCTCCCGGCGAGATTCACAACGCGAGAAGGTCAGGTTTCTCATTGCGAGGGGTCGCGTATGCTCGCGACCGCTCGCGATGAGAAACTACCAGTTCGCATTGAGAAAGCTGCAGCTCGAGGAAAAATCTACTCGAGCAGCAGAAAACTACAGCTCGCACTGTGCAAGATGCCATTTTCAATGATTGCACAGTGCCGGTTGCTTGTCCGCACTGTGCAATCATTGAAAACAACATCTTGCACAGTGCGAACATGTTACTTCGCAGTTCGCGAAGTGCTACGCGTAGCTCGCGTAGTGCGAACTTAACTTTGCGTAGCTTCGCGAAGTGCTACTTCGCGAACTACGCCCACCCTTACTTGTGATGATGGCATCAATGTGTGTAACACTGCCCTCGGACACATACGGTTTGCATTGGCTTGACATGGTGTGGGACTTCCACATCAGAGGATCAATGGTGTATGGCAGCCTCTCCGTGAGCAGCAGGGGGTGTTTAGCTGTTAGCCAACACTTGTGTGCCAGTTCCATGGCTATCACGCATTTGTGCAGCAGAAGGGGGGTTCCAGTGTTGGACTCACATGTTACTCCACATGACCTGTTTATGTGTACTCCGAGTTGCCTCTGCATTCCCGAATACATGAATAATAAAGGTGTCCCTATGCCTCCAAGGTGCCTATTCTCAGTCAATGCTGGTGTGTTGCCACGGTGCATACAGCATGTCTGGCATGGTTTTCCGTGATAGTGGCTATGTGTCTATGTGTCGAGTAGCAAGATGCAAGCTGTTTGTGTGGGATTAGACTCTGTATTGTGCATGATGTCCATGACTGTGTGGGTATTGTGACATGTGCCATCCCCATGCATCCAACGTTGGCCACGACACCATTCTCTGCATCCACCTGACTCAAGCTTGCAGGACATGGTTCTGCCACCTGTCCACACATACCTGGGTGCCCCCCAGGACACTCCACATGATCCCTGACCTCTGCGCATGGCTGTCGCTGTACTCAATATGTCTGTCGGCACGGTTGTGCGGCCACCCCCTCAGCTGGTTGGGCCCATCACGGATGTGTATGGTGCTCCATGTGTGTCTTGCCTAATACATTGTGACCCATGTGTGTCCTGTGCCAGACTCAGGCCCCAGGGTGTGGATGGTTGGAGTCATATGAGAACTCAGGCATGGTTAGACTTAACAAGACACATGTAAGGTAATAATGCAAAATGTAGGCATCATCTCTTTATCGTGTAACTTTTTAATTTTGTTGGGGTACGTGGGGGGGGTATGACATGAGGGGCTTTCCGGGTGTGTGGAATCCAAAGTTCACTAGGGGAGTTGGTGTCCTTGCCATTGGAAATCCTCAGAGTCCATGCCACAGTCTTTGTCAACATTGGTCAGACAGTGACCAGCAAGTCCATGTGGCAGAGAATGTCTTTTGCTGATGTGCTGCTGTTGGTCCAGTGGGCCAGGTGCCAGGCCAGGTGTCCTGGGAGATGGTGCTGTTGCGCCGACCCTCACGGTCTTTTCCGTGGACAACCCGCCCTCCTGCGGGAACCCTCAGAAGCAGGCCGTGACGATGTTTGGGATGCTCCGCCGGATGTCTCCTCCTCCTCCTGATCCCTCCCTGTGGGTGGTGATGTTCTACGCCTGGCGGCACAGGGAGGGTTGCCCATGTTGTTGGCCATCCGACGGAGTGTACTGTGAATTCCCGTGAACACCGTCACGAGCTCAGCCTGTCTGTCCTCCATCCGCCCTTGGTGTCGCAGTAGACAGGCATGTTGCTCCGCATGTTGCTGGGCCTGCTGGGTCTTGATCTCCTCGAGGATGGACACAACCTGGGCCATGCCCGTGGTGTCCTGCCGGTATGTGTCCAGGATGTTTCTGACATGGGAATATACCGGTTCCGCAGCCAACTGGTCAGGCTCGCGCCTCCGCCGTCCTCCACTCCCACCATCCCTGCCCACTTGCACCTGGCCTGCCCTTGTGGGCACATCGGGTCTCCGGGTGGCATTAGCGTTGTCGCCTGCCTCCTCCTGGGTGCCCGGTACACCGTGTCCCTCCTGGTGAGCCTGGCTGTATTGTGGTGGTGGGGCAGGGATCCTGGGTGTCTCCTGGGATGTGGAAGGAGTGGGGGTGGTGGTTGGCCCAGTTGTACCTGACGCAGGTGCTGCAGGTGGTTGGACACCAGAGGGGCCAGGTTGGTCAGGGTCATCCACAGAGTGGTGAGAGTCGTCGCTGCCGGTGGGATCGGCATCCCGCAGAGCCAGGTCCTGTGAGTCTTCCCCCCCAGTGTTGGGGGGTGATCCACTATGTTGACCTGTGTGTGAGAGAGACAATGTTATTTATGTTCCATGCAACATCCATGTTTCATTCGTTTCAAAGTTGGCACATTTCCTCTGGGAAGTTGGATATGTCTTGCATTCCACTCACAGTGCACTTGTGCATGGGTATGTCCCTTGGCCACAGCTTTTGAGACTTCACCTATGTGTGGCACACTCTTACTTACTTTGTCAATTGTGACTGCAGTCAGCAGTGGAGTGAGCAGGTGTGGCGAGCCATGCATTGGTGCCTTCCGTGTTGCACTGTACGTGGGCACATGGAGTTGTTCCACACACTTATATAATGCAGGTAGCTGGCGTTGTGCTCGTGCACAGGTTGAGACATGGCCCTGTGTTTTGCCATGGAGAAGAGAGGGGGATTGAGGCACTGGCCACCCTTGTCTACATGCACGCAGTCCACCTGCTGACGAGCAGACATTCCCACACCCCACAAGGCTGAATTGGTCTCCCTGTGTGTCCCTTTCTCACTCCCTCTCTGTCCCCCTCCCTCCATGTGTCAGCCTCCTCCCACTGTCCGTCTCCCTGTGTCTCCCTCCCTCTCTCTCCCCCTCTCCCTCCCTCTGTGTGTCACCCTCTGTCAACTCAGCCCAGCTTTCTAGGCACACACTTTTTGCAGATCTTTGAATGGCCCTTGGCTTGTTGATGTGAGTTTGTTTCTGATCTCCAGGCACCCATTGGGTGTAGTGTCTGTGTCTGCGCTGCTGCTGTGGTGGTGTGTGCTGCCACTCTTTCACAGTGTTGGCTGTTCATTAGCTGCTGTCATGTGCAAAAACGTGCCTTCACCCCCATGTCTTAATGCAAGGCGTCCACCATTTGCTGGCAAGTCTTTCCTGTGTGGGGACACACTGTTTGTCTGGCTGTGACCTAGGCCATATGGACAGAGGGCATTGTTGTCTGCTTCTGAGTTGCACTATGTGATTTTTGGGGCCCACAGTCCCGCCAGCCGGCTTACAGTGTCTTGTGTTGGTGTTTTCTGTGGCCTGTGACTTGGCATTGTCCAGCTGGGTGCATGGGGCATGGTGGCGCTAGTGGCATGTGCGTGTTCATGGAGTGTGGTTGAGTCATGCGATAGCTTGGGGTGGTTGCGTGACTGATTGTGAGTTTGGTTGTGGATGACGTTCCCTCCATGTGAGGTGAGTTGTTTGTGTACTCACCCGGGTCTCGGAGTCCTTCTAATCCGTCCACTGCCACCACCGGCAGTATGGCCATCACCCTCTCCTCCCAGGGATGGTATTGTACAGGTCTGCGGGGCGGCCCTCCTCCAGTGATGTTGGCCTGGTTGTGGTCGTCGGTCATTTTGGCTCGGACCCTCCTCCGCAGATCGTACCACCTGGCTTGGCATTCATGCCTGGTCCTTCTGGTGGACGCAACAGCATTCACAGCATCGACAATCCTCTGCCACATGGCTGTTTTTTCGGAAATGCTGGTCTGTCTGACCAATGTTCCAAAGAGGTGTGGCTCGACTCTGAGGATTTCGTCGACAAGGACCTCCAACTCTTGGCTAGTGAACTTTGGATTCTAGTTAGTGGGCATGGTGAGGGGTGTGGGTGTGGATGGTTGTGGGGGGTGTGGGTGTGGATGGTTGTGGGTCGGTGGGTGTGGTTGTGCAGGTGTGTGTGAATGTGATGAGGGGGTGTTTGTGAAGGTGTGTGTGAAGGTGTGCAAGTGTAAGGTGTAGTAAAGGTTCAAGTATGGTGCTGTAGGTTGTCTGTGGGGTCTGGCAGCAGTGAGTCTGTTGCAAAGGCTCATGGTTTGTGTCTGTGGGCCCTTTTTATTGGTCCATTGGTGGGTGTGGCTGTGTTTGAACTCTGGGTGGGTGTGTTATAAGGAGTGGTTGTGTTTTGGGCCTCTGTTTGGGATTTTGGCAGTTGCAGGTCAGTGAATGTGCTGTATTTGTGCTTGTTGGACATGTTTTGTGGCTTTGTGCCATTCGAATAGTGTATTATTGTGTTGTTGTGCTTTGTCCTGGTTGTGTACGTGCGTTTTTAGCGTGTGTACGGTGTGTACTTCGGCAATTTTGTTGTACAGTGCTGTCCTTGTGTCTGGCTTGGTACGACTCGTACATGCGCGATGTTGGGTGAAGGTGCTGGTGTTGGGGCCTGGGGTGCGCTCCGTACTTAGAATGTTGAGGTGGGGGTACGCTCCATACGTACGCTGGTGAGGGTACGGGTCGTACATACACGGTTGGGGTGGGGGTACGCTCCATGCATACGCGGGTGAGGGTACGGCTCGTACATACATGGTTGGGGTGGGGGTACGCTCCATACATACGCGGGTGAGGGTACGGGTCGTACATATACGGTTGGGGTGGGGGTACGGGTCGTACATACACGGTTGGGGTGGGGGTACGCTCCATACATACGCGGGTGAGGGTACGGGTCGTACATACACGGTTGGGGTGGGGGTATGGGTCGTACATACACGGTTGGGGTGGGGGTACGCTCCATGCATACGCGGGTGAGGGTACGGGTCATACATACATGGTTGGGGTGGGGGTACGCTCCATACATACGCGGGTGAGGGTACGGGTCGTACATACACGTTTGGGGTGGGGGTACGGGTCGTACATACACGGTTGGGGTGGGGGTATGCTCCATGCATACGCAGGTGAGGGTACGGGTCGTAAATACACGGTTGGGGTGGGGGTACGGTCCATGCGTACGCGGGTGTGGGTACGCTCCTTGCATACACGGGTGGGGGTACGGTCCGTACATACACGGTTGGGGTGGGGGTACGCTCCATACATACGCGGGTGAGGGTACGGGCCGTACATACACTGTTGGGGTGGGGGTACGCTCCATACGTACGCGGGTGAGGGTACGGGTCATACATACATGGTTGGGGTGGGGGTACGCTCCATACATACGCGGGTGAGGGTACGGGCCGTACATACACTGTTGGGGTGGGGTTACGCTCCATACGTACGCGGGTGAGGGTACGGGTCGTACATACACGGTTGGGGTGGGGGTACGCTCCATACATACGCGGGTGAGGGTACGGGCCGTACATACACTGTTGGGGTGGGGGTACGCTCCATACGTACGCGGGTGAGGGTACGGGTCATACATACACGGTTGGGGTGGGGGTATACTCCATACATACACGGGTGAGGGTACGGGCCGTACATACACTGTTGGGGTGGGGGTACGCTCCATACGTACGCGGGTGAGGGTACCGGTCGTACATACACGGTTGGGGTGGGGGTACGCTCCATACATACGCGGGTGGGGGTACGGGCCGTACGTACGGGGGTGTACATACACGGGTGGGGGTACGTCTCGTGCATACACGGGTGTACATACACGGGTGTACATACACGGGTGTACATTCAGGGGTGGAGGTACGTCTCGTACATACACGGGTGTACATACACGGGTGGGGATTCGACTCGTACATAGGAGGGCTCGGGGGAGTGTTGGGCACGTATGCGGGCACATGTCTCCATGGTTGCTATGGGAGTTCGGTGCGGACAGTGTTTTTTCCATCCGGTTGTAACATCGGACGCACGGGATGGATCGTACTAGCGCAGTCGGACTTCACTTTTCACATTTGTACAGTAAATCGTCCGAGGATGTGTCGGACACATTTTCCGACCCGAGGACGTGTGGGGAATAATTCCCAATGCGATTCGTATGGTCTTTTTCCCATGCGAATCGTACTTGGCAGTTTGTACGGCACTTGTACGATTCGGACGGTAAAAAGACCGGATACGAGTCGTACAGGGAAATTTTTTACAGGATCGTAATCGGCACCTATGCGTTGGGGTCCCCCTGTGATCAGCATGACCTCCTCTGTAAGCCCCTAGTATATAATAGGGCTGGGGATTAAAACTACCTCTTAAAACACTCCACAGGGCGTGTTTGCACACGTCACCTCAGGCTCCATCTTCTCAATTCCCCACTGTGTAAACACGCCCTGTGGCCGTTTTAAGTTGGGAGATTAAGTCCCCTTGAATCCTGAGGGTCCCTAGGGTCCAACTAGACCACTAGGTACCTCCAGTAAGTGCCACAGAGCTGCATTGCAGAGAGATGTAAAAAGGGGCACGGCCTAGACCACCTCTCTGCAACGCAGCGCAGTGGCACTTACTGGAAGCACCTGGTGGGCTAGTTGGCCCCCAGGGTCCCTCAGGATTGACAGGGAATTTTTTCCCCAACTTAAAACGCACCACATGGCTTGTTTGCACACGTCAATTCAGGCCCCGTCCCCTCCCTTCACCACTGTGTAAACACGCCCTGTGGACATTTTTAGTTGGGAGATTAAGTTCATTTGAATCCTGAGGGTCCCTAGGGTCCCTAGGGTCCAACTAGCCCACTAGGTACCTCCAGTAAGCGCCACAGAGCTGCGTTGCAGAGAGGTGTAAAAAGTGGCACGGCCTGGACCACCTCTCTGCAACGCAGCTCAGTGGCGCTTACTGGAAGCACCTGGTGGGCTAGTTAGCCCCGAGGGGCCCTCAGGATTGAAGGGGATTTATTTCCCCAACTTAAAACACGCCATAGGGCGTCTTTGCACATGTCACCTCAGGCCCCGTCCCCTCCCTTCCCCACTGTGTAAACATGCCCTGTGGCCGTTTTTTTTAAGTTGGGAGATTAAGTCCCCTTGAATCCTGAGGATACCTAGGGGCAAAAAACCCCACTAGGTATGTCCAGTACGCGCCATTGCAGAGAGGTGTAAAAAGGGGCACGGCCTGCACCACCTCTCTGCAACGCAGAGCTGTGGCGCTTACTGGAAGCACCTGGTGGGCTTGTTGGCCCCCAGGGTCCCTCAGGATTGAAAGGGAATTATTTCCCCAACTTAAAACGCGCCACAGGGCGTGTTTGCACACGTCACCTCAGGCCCCGTCCCCTCCCTTCACCACTGTGTAAACGCGCCCTGTGGCCGTTCTAAGTTGAGAGATTAAGTCCCCTTGAATCCCAAGGGTCCCTAGGGACATACTAGCCCACTAGGCACCTCCAGTAAGCGCCACAGAGCTGCGTTGCATAGAGGTGTAAAAAGGGACGTGGCCTCAGAACACCTGTCTGCAACGCAGCTCCCTGGCGCATACTGGAGATACCTGTTGGGCTAGTTGGCCCTCAGGGATCCTCAGTATTGAAGGGGAATTAATTCCCCAACTTACAACTGGCCAGGGGGCACGTCTGCAGAGTGCTGCAAGGAGTGGGCATGGCCTCCGGCGCGATGCCGGTCTTTTATTTATTTAATTTTTTTATGAAGGAGGGCTGTGTGGCCCCCCTTGTTTTTCTAATTTACTGTCCCTGGGGACCCCATCCCCCAAAGCCTGCACCCTGATTTATTTTGTTGAAAAAAATTAATTTGGCTCTCCCAAGGCCTTAATCGGCCCCGGGGACCCCAACCCCCGGGTCATGGCCATTTTAAAAATAAAAATCTTTAGGAGGGGGCCGCGTTGCTCCCCTCCTCAGGAAACTTATGGCCCCGGGGACCCCATCCCCCGGGGCCGGCCTTTGTTTTTTATTATTTAAAAAAAAAATATATTTATAGAAACACCTAGGACATGCTGGACAAACCGTATGTACCTATCAGCATGACGATTTGCGTGATATTCATTAAAAGGCGACTATGCATAGAATGAATCCATATGGAATGTATTTACACCGCTAGTGAAGCTCTGACGCCCTACCGTGCCTAATCCCGGTTCCCCCGCTGGTGGGTACTCTCCAAGTAGTCACCCTTGTCGTTTATTTATACAAACATGGGTAGCTATTGACGTGCACATTTAATATACACGCACACCAAGCCATTCAAAGGGGATTCGAAAAAAATTCGACCAAACTATTCAAGAAACCCCCCTCACGGTTAATAAATTACACATCCACCGCCGGATGTGTAATACTTTTTATTTTACTCTCTGGAAAGGAGACGAACCTCACTTGAGAGTCTCAGCATGCTCCGGGCTGATCCCAATGCTGTGTTACACCCACCAGTGCCCGCCGAGTGCCTCACACCTCTGTGTTGTATTCCACCAGCTAGTGCGTATGCTATGACACTCTCTAGCCCATGTGTACTGTAACACCACCCCGTGAATATGTCATGCCACACTTGCCTTCGCACGGCTTATATTGCCCCATCTAACGTGCCTTCCTCGATGCCTATGTTATAACGCACATCGCTATGCCATACATATTACAATCTGGGATCCATATCTTTGTTACAGTGCATATGCAACGTTATACTCCCCAGCACATATTTTATATTACAACTTTAGAGACTAGTTAGGTTACACAACACTGCCATGTGCATATTACACTCCAAGGTGCATATCGCATAGCACGCGCTAGTGCCTGTGCTATCTCGCGCTCTCCAATGAATCTGTCATTGCGCACAATGTATTGCATATTATATTTCATGCCCGGTTCATCTTACACAACACTTTTTGGTGCATAGTTTATACCATATACTATATCTAGTTTTCATTTTCAATCGTGCTCTCAAGACTATGTTCTATATAACATTGCGTCCACCTACCCTTTTCACGGGCATTACATTTTGAGATGGGGGGTGGAGGGTCAGGGGGTGTGTCTGCCAAGTTAGCCCGGAGTCACAGTCACAAACGTCCTCTTCTTCTTGAATAAAAGTGAGATTATGCTGCATACTTGTTCATATTTTAAGTAGTTCGCACAGACACACATTTTAAAAACAATAAAGTTCCTAATACCCACCTTCTCTGAACAGTTAGCTTGCTGCCCCATCCACCTCCTCCCTATCCTCTGTTGTCTGAATCCATGGACTAGCCTCCTCCCTCCTGCCATGCATGGTCTGATGTGCTGCCACTGCCCTCCATTTAGCATGATGTACCAGTCCACTCTTCCTGCCCTCCATTGCCCAATTATATGGCCCATCATTGACCTCCTGCTTAGCCTCTGTGCTTAGCTTGCTGCCCCTATTCTCCTTCCCCCTGCCCTCCGATGTCTTTGTGCATGCCCCTGCTCCATCCTTTTTGCCCACCATGTTCCATGGACCTGCCACTCCTATCTACTCTGAATGTTCTGTTGAGCTGCCACCCCCCTCCCACCTGCCTAGCATTGTCAGATGACTGTAACCTGTCCCTGCCACCTCCACCCTGCCAGTCCACATGCCATGCCCCTATCTCCTTGCTCCTGTCCTCCATGGTCCATTTTACTGCCACACCCTTCTGCCCTCCCTGGTCTGTTGTGCTGCAACTGCTCCTCCTGCCTGCCCCACTCGGTCTGTTGTGAGGCCCCTTCCCCTGAACTCTCTTGTCTGTGCCCAGGTCCTGACCCTCCCTTCTATCCTCCATGGTCCTTTGTGCATGCCCCTGCACCCTCCTTCGCGCCCATCATAGCCATTGTGCTGCCACTAACCCTCCCGCTTGCCATGCATGGTCTCCTGTGCTGCCATGGCCCCTCCCATCTTCCCTGTGTGGTCAGCTAGCTGCCCCTGACCCCCTTCACCTTCCCTCCATGGTCTGTGTGTATGCCATCATAGTCTCATTGTTGCTCTCCATGGTGTGTCTTGTTTCTAGTGCCCATCCTGCGTGACCTCCATGGTCATCTTGCTGCTCCTGCCCTGCCCCCTTGCCCCCAGCCCTCTGTTTCCATGTGCAGACCCCTATTCCCTCCCTCCTGGCTTGTCTGTTCCATTGTAATGCCCCTGATCCGTCCCTCCTGCCCTTTTATGGTCTGTTATGCTGCAGCTTTCTCTCCTGTCTGTCCATTATGGTCAGCTAGCTACCATTGCCTCTTGCCCCTCTGTTCTCTGTTGTCCATGTGCATGGTCCTGTCCCCTCCCTATTGCTTTCTATGGATTGTTGTGCTGCACTCCCGTCCCGCATGCGCTGTGTGGTGTATTGTGCTGCTGCAAACCCTGATGCCTGCCCTGTAGGGTCAGTTTGGTGCACCTCTCCATGTCCCTCTTGTCCTCTGTTATCCAAGTCCATGTCCCTACCCCAATTCCTCCTGCCTACCATGATCCAATGTACCATACTTGTGAACATTTTGAACTTGGTAAGAGGGAGATTTTGAAAAAAAACTGGGGTATTGATTTTCCCCTGTGAGTTACATTGAAAAAGAGGAGATTGTAGACAGGAGACAGATCAAATAAAGCCCATTTGAGCTTAAAAACATTGAACGTTTCCTGGCTGAAACAGGTCTGTTGGCATGTATGGTTGTACTACCACTGCCTCTTCCATCTGCCCACAATGGTCTATTATATTGCCACAGCCTCTCTTGCCAGTCCTGTATTGTTGGTTTGTTGCCCCTGCACCCCTTTCCACTGCCCTCCATAGTCTGTTGTGCTGCCACTGCCCTTCCTGCCTGCCCAGTGTGGTAAAATTGTTGCCTCTGCACTCTCCTACCTGCCTTCAATTTTCAGAGTCCGTGCCCCTGGGCTCTGCCTCTCAACAGTATCTCAATGAACAACTAGATTGCTAACATTCTATATTTATTACAAAAGTGTGGAACGCCTGACGTCATCTTGATGTAATCAAAACTGCAATACCTAGAGTATTTCCTTTAGAAATTACATATATGTGAGGGTCTTATTTGCATCAAAATTATGGTTAGTGCTCTAAAAAACTAAAATGAGGACATATTTTCTGAGTTTTCAAATAGCGACAAAGAACTATTAAATTATTTGTAATCTTTATTTTTTTTTTATCCAGTTGACCACTTGATTAAATGTTGCACCTAGAGGATGTGGTGTTACTTCCAGAGCTGCAGACTTTGCAACTGGGGAACCAGGTTGGAGTTTCTGCTTCAGCTCAACATTCTGTGATTCTGGTCAAATCACTTAATCTCCCATTGTCTACAACCAAAATGAATTTGATCTTGTGTGATGTAACCAATGCTCATGTAAAGCACTCCAATACCTGACAAGTCTGCACTATATAAAACTGAAAATACACAATAAATAAGTGTTTTGCACACTTCTGTCATTGGGCTACATGTGGGCTACATCTGGGTGATATTTGTGCTGCATTTGGGCTCTTTTGTCTCTGGTGGTCATCTTGGGAGATTTATTTGTTATGAAGTTTCTTAATTTCCTCATTTACTGCAGTCTCCTCAGTAGGAAATGCTTTCAGTTTTTTACTTTGATTCCATCAAGAAGGTATTCATATATGTCACACCTTTGCCATAAATTCTGAATGTTATCACTCTAGTTGCTCATTAGATCACTGTAGTAAAGCTACTGCTCACCACAGAAGTCTGCTGCTGGTATTAAAAGTGCATGTTTCAGTCTGCATATCAGAATTTTTTTTTGAAATAGAAGAGGATTTGAGAAGTCACTCAAATTGTGCCCTAATTTTTCTTTCTTCAGCACTAATCATAATTTATATGGCAAAATGAACCCCCTCATTGTGCTCCTTTTTAAATTAAATGTTTTAAGTGTGACCAGTTTATTCCAATCAAGATGGCTTCAGGTGTGCCATACTTTTGTCATAAGTAAGACTGTTAGCGCTCTAGTTGTTCTTAAGAACACTCTGGGACATTCTGTCATTGGGCTATACTTGGGCTACATCTGGGTGATATTTGGGCTCTTTCGTCTCTGGTGGCCATCTTGGGAGATTTATTTGTTATGAAGTTTCCTAATTCTCTCATTTACTGCAGTCTCCTCAGTAGGAACTACTTTCAGTTTTTTACTTTGGTTCCATCAAGAAGGCATTCAGATGTGTCACACATTTTCCATAAATTCTGAATGTTAGCACTCTAGTTGCTCATTAGATCACTGTAGTAAAGCTACTGCTCACCAGGGAAGTCTGCTGCTGGTATTCAAAGTGCATGTTTCAGTCTGCATGTCAGAATTTTTTTATGAAATAGAAGAGGATTTGAGAAGTCAAAATGTGCCCTAATTTTTCTTTCTGCAGCACTAATCCTACTTTCTAAGGCAAAATGAACCCCCTCATTTTGTTCCTTTTTAAATTAAATGTTTTAAGAGTTACCACTTTATTCCAACCAAGATGGCTTCAGGTGTGCCATACGTTTGTCATAAGTAGGACAGTTAGCGCTCTAGTTGTTCTTTAGAACACTCTGGGAAGCTGCAGTAGAACACAAAGGAATACACTGACAGTCTCTGCCCTTGTTGGATGTACATGTTTTACTGAGAATGTCAGACTTCATTCTCACATGACTGAGAAAGATAATGTGAATTTACAGAAAATATGCTCTCAGTTTAGCTTATAGATCACCTTCCAAACCTCTGTGGGAAAAGCATGAGAAAATAGTTTTCTCTCAAACATGATTCATGATATCACAGCAGAAGCCTTTTTCACATGGAAAATCACCTTAGAACACACCACAATTTCTAAAATGAGTATGGTACCATCAACAAATGATTTATAATGAAACTAAAGTCTTAACACATTCTATTAACTGCAAAGCTTTTTAATGAGGTGCTATCATGTATATTGGTCCCAACACTTCTTGGATGAAGTGCTCACAGCCAATCAGATCTCACGATGAGATGCGTGGTTAGGCTCCGCCCAGATATATATGTGATTTTACTTTTGATTTTCTCAGGAACTACTGAATGGATTTACACCATTTAAGCAAAAGGCACGAGTCTGAACTGAGGACTACCTCTTTGCCAAATTTGGTGTAATGCCGTTCAGCACTTCGGGCTGTAGCTGCGTCAACAGGTCCTATGGGAAAATGCATGGGGAAAACGTGTTTTGGGTCCCCCATTTTCTCAGCCCCCGCTTGACGAATCACCGTGAAATTTTCAGGATAGGAGCGGACCGGAGCTGGCCAAAAGTTTGGAAACTTTCGCGAAGATTCATCAATCGACACCAACGCTATTCCAAATAGAATGTTGCGGATTTCCTATGGAAAATGGGTCCTAACTATAACTACCTACTGGCGACTGCCAGTAGGTAATGACAATACATCTATATTAAGGGGCCGATTCCGATTCCGGCCGCAAAACGAACCGACCGACACGGACCCGGACCGTATACCGACCGACACGGACCAGCGCGGTACGACCCGTGCAGTACAATGCAACGCGAGTGGATTACAACCGACACGTACGGAATACAAGCCGTATGACCGAGCCGGAGGGAAAATAGTGATCCGGCCAGAAAACTGACGCGTTTTTCACCGACCGACATGAACCCGGAATCAACCCGACCGACCCGTACCCGCGATGTACGATTAGCGCAGTACGATGCAATGCGTGTAAAACCAGACCGACTCGCACGGAGACCAAGCCGCATGACCAACACGCACAGACAACCCGGCACATAAGCAATAGAGACCGCCGCGGACGACGCGTACCAAACACAGAAGACAGGCAGCGTGAACGAGGCGGAGAAGCCTGCACGAGACAACAGCAGCGTCCGTTTCCACAAAACACAAAGGAAAAAATACAAAAAACGGACCAAACAAGCAATGACTAAGTCTATAAATACCCCCAAAAAATTAATTGGACAAAGACACCCCAACAACTCCAACTATATAAAGGACTACAATAACTACCATCATCCCTTGCAAACAGGAGACACAGCCAGCAGCAAACACCTGTACACAGCAACCACAGACACACTCACAACTCACACATCACACAACTCACACACCATCAGCACCTCATACAAAACCACACACACATACACACAGCAAAACCAACACCAAACCAATATCACTTGCACCCTCACACACACATCCCTCACCACCACCACCCATCACCATGCCTCCAAAGAAGAATACAAAGTTCACAGATAGTGAGTTAGAAGTGCTGGTAGACGATATCATCAGAGTAGAGCCACATTTGTTAGGTACATTGGTTCAAAGGACCCCCATCTCACAGAAAACCAAGATGTGGGCGAGGATTGTGGACAAGGTGAACGCACAAGCACCAACGTTCCGCACAAAGGACGATATCTAGAACCGGTGGTATGACGTGCACAGGAGGGTCAAGAAACTCATCGAGAAAGATCACGCCTTGAGTCAGCGCACCGGCGGTGGCCCTCCTGCCAAATCAGTCTACTTCAGGACCTGGGAGGAGAAGGTGCGGGACATCCTACCACCAGAAGGTGTCCATGGCCTAACAGACATCCCAGAGACTGGTGAGTACACAATCAACATACACAAGATTGTGTGGCAAGGGGACAGTGAAACCATGCACACCAAGCAAACCTACACTAACCAATAGATAATCAACCCAAGATGTGTATGCCAGTCACACAAAAACAATACCTGCAATCTCATAGTGACTGGGGCCTATGTCATGACATGCACCAACCTCCAAACAAATAGAGCAAGCCACTGGCACTAAGCCAAATACATCCAGCCAGACAGTTTGTCACCACAAACAAACCACCTCACAGTGCAGCTGACTGTCAGGAAGGAATAGTGGGGATGCAGCTGAAGTGAGTGTAGACAAAAGCATGATGGGGCCTGTAGTCACAGATAATGCTCTCCCTCCTGATTGGCCCATCAAGACCCCTCTGAAACATGCCCACATCACAGGGAGTGGAAAATAACTGACAATATGGCTGACACTGGCTCCTTCTGTGGGGAGCACAAGGCCCTGCTAGGGCTTGTGTGCCAATCAGAAGTAGGACACCACTGACTGACATCCTGAAAAACTTGCACGCCCTACAATGGAAGCACGTTTCATGATGGGAAGGAGGGCTGACAGCCCTGACCATACTAATCAGCATGGGGAGACACCCCCCCAACACAAACTCCTAACAACTCACTGGGTACAATGCATTAACACACACCTCATTGAAATATCAGCAAAAGATACCCGGTACTGGGTGCTGCTGTGTGAAGCACAGGGGCTCACTTGGGACTTGTAGCCAAACAAACACCAGGATTTCACAGTCAGCCATCTTGCCATTGATGTCACACCCCCTCACAGGGAAGCAGAGTCAAGAGGGAGGAAGCATGGGTATGCTGGGAAGGGGGGTGTAGCCAAGAGTATGATGGGACTGGCAGTCACAGACAACCTACACCCACCCACAAGGCACAGAAAGATTAACCTGAACC
This sequence comes from Triturus cristatus, assembly GCF_964204655.1. Taxonomy (NCBI): domain Eukaryota; kingdom Metazoa; phylum Chordata; class Amphibia; order Caudata; family Salamandridae; genus Triturus; species Triturus cristatus. The sequence continues at coordinate 440,172,684 of NC_140590.1, forward strand.
ATGCTCGCCTCACAGGAAGTGGGAAGGGACTGACAAGATGTCTGACACTGGGCTCTGTTGTGGGGAGCACAAGGCCATGCTGGGACTGGTAGCCAAACAAACACCAGGATTTCACAGTCAGCCATCTTGCCATTGATGTCACACCCCCTCACAGGGAAGCAGAGTCAAGAGGGAGGAAGCATGGGTATGGTGGGAAGGGGGCGTGTAGCCAAGAGTATGATGGGACTCACAGTCACAGACAACCTACACCCACCCACATGGCACAGAAAGATCAACCTGAACCATACTCGCCTCACAGGGAGTGGGAAGGGACTGACAAGATGTCTGACACTGGGCTCTGTTGTGGGGAGCACAAGGCCATGCTGGCAAATGGCCAAAAACAAGATCAAACTCTGTCTGTGACAAGCTGGGAAAAAGCAGTGTACAGGCAGGCATCTGTTTGAAAAGTAGAACATGTCATGTTTGTGAACCAACGATGCATGTAGAAACATAAATCACATTGTGTGTCTCTTCCAAACACAGGATGTGCTGGGCATCCAGCGCCGAAGGACGAGGATACCCAGTCCCAGACTCTGGTGGACACTGAGCTCTCTGGTCTGACTCTCTCACTGTCCTCTTTGGATGAAGACGACCAACCTGGCCCCTCTGGTGTGAGCCATCATGCAGCACCAGCAGCAGCAACATCTCCCCCTCCTGTACCCATGCCTCCAGCACCTGGACACCGACAGGGCACCCCTGCCAACACCTGCAGACCAAGGACAATCCCCACCCACAGCACAGGGACACAGGACCCCCGGAAGCTACAGCCAACACCATCAGCAACACCACCCAAGGGGTCCCAGTTTCACCAGTGCGCACCCCTGCTGGTCCTGCCCGTGTGGAGAGGGGTGCTGGGAGGGGTGGGAGGCACAGGGCGCGCCTTGCAGAGGGGTCTGGACTGCATGATGACCCCCAACTGGCACACATCTTAGATGTGTACCAGAATAGCACCGGAGGATTTGGCCAGGTAGTGGGGATCTTCAAGAACATGCAACATGAGTAGGTCGCCCACCATGCCCGCATGGAGGCAAAGTGGGATGCCCTTACTGCGGTGCATCGGGACATACTACAATGCCTCCGCCAGATCAACACCAACCCCGGAAGAAGAGGGGTCGTCCGAAGAAGGATATGTGAGAGGCATATGTCCCAGCACTTCCCCCAGGGCCTCTAAACCTGTTCTGGACAATGTTCTTTGTGCGCAAACGCACACAACTCGCCCACATGACATGGAGGGTTCATGTTGGTCCAATATAGCAGACGACTGTGGACTTTACTCTGGACATTTCATCTACCAGCACTTCCAACTCAAATGTGAACTTTGGATTCCCAAACCACTGTACAGCACCCACCTTCCTGTGCACTTCACTCACACATGTTTGTAAATAAACTCACCAGTACACCATACTTGCCTCTGTTATGATTCCAACTTGTCATGTTCAGGGCGAAGTCGATCTGCTACACAACACAGTGCATGCAAAATACTGCAACAATGTGACCAACGTAAGGTGAGTCATGGGGATGTGACACATGTGAGGGAGACACACCACTATGGCAACACAACACATACTCACCATGCCCACGTTACTCATCACACACAATGATGTTGACCTGAAACACATTGGCATGCACAGACACAACACCAAGCACAGTCAGTGGTAACAAGTCCACAGGTGAGGTAAGCAAATGTCACTCAGATGTGGGAAGACAGACACATAACAAAGCGTAGCACAGGTTCATTACACATCAGCAACACGTTTATTCCACACTAGTTGCACAGTAATTCTACGTAACAGTGGACACACGCTCACAATGTGTTGGAGAATGGAAGTCCAGGGATGTGTGGTACATCAGTTGATGGGAATTCTCAACTTCCACACTGGTGCTGGCTTCTGGGTGTTGGGGGTAAGTGTTGACCACACAACAGGCAAAGTACCCTGGGAAGGACAGACAAGATACAGTCAAAAGCACAGACGAACAGGAGAGAAATGCAATACACATGCACAAAACATGTAGCAAAACACCTACACAAACACTAGTTAGCAGTACTACCCTATTGTGGAGTACACACCACCTGAATGGACACATCACAGCACACATCAAGTCAAGTGGCACACAGACACACTCAGTTATTGACAGGATGAGAACCTGTGTATAGCTGTGCACTATTCACAAAGTGCCTACTGTGACACTGTGTAATTGTTTAGCAAGTTGTACATTTATTTCTCAACGTTACAACTGGCAATTTGTGTAAAAGCATACCATTCTATACATAACAATGTTTCAGTAATGCTTAACAGTGAGCAATACAGTCAGCGTTAACATAATGAACATCTGCAGTAATTGTCATATATTATGCTTTCATTCACATGACTCAATAAAGTTTTTTGACATTAACAAATTCGTGACAGAGTCACAGTAGGCACTTTGTGAATAGTGCACAGCTATACACAGGTTCTCATCCTGTCAATAACTTAGTCTTTTCCTGGTAGAAGGGGACAAACTTCTACATAACTGTTGCACCGAAGTTAAAATTGCAGTTTAAAGAAGTATAATCAACAATCACAGGAGTGCTCTCCTTCCTCATAACTTCTCAACACAGACACACTCAGACAGCAACAGAGCTGGCTCAACACATTCCAGGCTACCTCCATACATTCACAGAACAACACTGGAAACTCACATTCAGGTGAAGAAGTTGTTGATGAGCTGGGAGCGGACGTCACCATCATCTTCATCATCACTGGCATCTTGGCCCAGGCCGGGATTCTCCACAGGTGCCGGACGTTGGTCGTCGTCATCCTCATCCTGAATGAGAGGCACCTCCTTCCGCACCGCCATGTTGTGTAGCATGCAGCAGACCAGTATTATTTTGCACACCTTTGCAGGCTCATATGGGAGGGCCCCTCCGGTCCTGTCCAGGCAGCGAAAGCGGTTTTTCAGGAGGCCGAATGTCCGCTCAATCACCCCCCTGCTCTGACCATGTGCCTCATTGTAGCGCAGCTCGGCTGGTGTTACAGGGTTCCTGAGGGGTGTCAGCAACCACGGCATGTTGGGGTATCCAGAGTCACCTACACACACAAAAATGAACAAGTAGCTGAGTTATGTAAGAGTGCGGAATACAACACTGACAAACACACACAATAAGAAACAAGCCAGGCATGCTGAGCTGGCATCTGTAACATCAACGTTGCAATGTGACTACTCCTCATAATGTAGGCATCGTGCGCCGAACCAGGGAACCGTGCACACACATGTGTGACCAACATGTCAGCAAGACAGACCACCAGAGCATTGATCGAGTGGTAGTGCTTCCTGTTCCGGTATGCCTGCTCATGTGCCTGTGGTGGTATCAGGGCAACATGTGTCCCGTCAATGGATCCAATGACGTTTGGCATCCTCTCCAGTGTATAAAAGGCATCCTTAATTTCAGGGAGTTCATCTTGGCTCGGGAACTTGATATACAGGTCGAGGAATTGCAACATCCCCTCCAAGACATCGCGTAGCACCCGACTAAACATCGTTTGCGACATACCACCAGCAGTAGCCACAGTGTACTGGAAGGTACCGGTAGCAAAGAAGTGCAGGGCTGCCATCACCTTCACCTCTGGGGTCAGTGCTGTGGGGTATGTCCGGCCAGGTAGCAGATGTGGCGCCAACTGCTCCGCCAACTCCTCAATCAGTGACCTGGTGAAACGGTACCGTCTGATGCTGTCGCGTTCCTGCATGGTTGCAAGGTCTGGGAACGGCCGATGGACAGCTGGTGCCCTGCAGGACAGAGATGCACAAAGGAAGATTGTCAGTACATCTACCCATGTGGCCATGGCCACGATCACTATCACATGCTAGTTCATGATATTACACAATGTACTGAGGTATGTGCTGTTGGGCATGGACACATATGTCACCTACAAGACCACCACCTCACATCTCAATTCCACATGTCCACATGAGTGCCATGTAGTGCAATGGGCTAATCATCTGGCTGTGTCACCCAACCTATGTGCTGCTGCAATGTTAAAAAAAAATACCCCAGTGACAAATGAGGACTCATGTCTCCCAGGCATCACAGATCTCTGTCATGCAGAAACCCAGGGTCCCTGTATTGCCACATCAACCCAGCAATGGACATGGCGTAGCACGTACACACCACAAGGCAAGCGTAAGTCCCACAGGTAGTGGCCACTGTTGTTCATGCCGGCCCTACATGTACGTCTCATAGACACACACCCCATCAAGGTTGATGCATATACCACATGGATGTGGAGACTGTCACCCATTGGTAACATGTGATCACACACATCTGAGACACAACATGCACACAGACTGTGGGTGCACATCAGTATTGGGGCTACAGGTCTCACTCTGACATACATGCCATCACCCCCAGGACTCAGGCTGTATGTGGCATGTCTAAAACATATCCAACCTGACACTGTGGCTTTCACTCATGCCCATTACTGTCCAATTGCACATCACAGTGCAAATGTGCACAACACACAAAGGACTCTGCCCCCATGTACAAGATAACAGCCTGGGAGTGGCTGCACAAAGTGCCAGAAAAAAAACAGCTGTGGCCCCCTCAAACACCCAGGGAATGCAGCCATACATGCCATGGGACACTGTGTGGCCAATGCTATAGTGTGGCTGGTGTGTGCAGGTGTCCATGGCCAGTATATGTGTGTTGCATCCGTCTAATAGTCACACTAATGAGGTCCGACACGGGTGACAATGCATACGCATTGCACGGGTCATGACCGAGCCGTGCGTACGCCTTGTCAGTGAATGCAATGAGGTCCGACGCGGGTGACAATGCATACGCATTGCACGGGTCATGACCGAGCCGTGCGTACGTCTTGTCAGTGAATGCAATGAGGTCCGACGCGGGTGACAATGCATACGCATTGCACGGGTCATGACCGAGCCGTGCGTACGCCTTGTCATTGAATGCAATGAGGTTCGACGCGGGTGACAATGTGTACGCATTGCACGGGTCATGACCGAGCCGTGCGTACGCCTTGTCAGTGAATGCAATGAGGTGCGATACGGGTGACTATCATGCATACGCGTCGGACAGGCATGGTCCGAGACAGGCGTACGCCTTGGCCATTGAATCGTATGGAGATGGGTGCATGTGTATATTCAAAATACGCATTATACAGTCAGTTGAACGAGCCGGGCGCACCCATTGGCTCAGGACTGTCATGGAGACGGATGCGGATTCAAAATTTGTACGAGTTGTGCACTGGAAATTCAGTTGGATGCCTACAACAATGTTGGAATTTCAAGTGTTCCATGAAGGTGAAGATTTGAACGATGCGGAAGGCGTATACGAGTCGTACTTTTGAATGGATTGGCCAGATTCATAGGATGCAACCATGTTGGACCTATCACTTGGGACACATGGCACAGAGTCTCCCTCTGCAGCACAGATATAAGGCTGGCTGGCCCCCAGGGAGCTCACTTGCCTGCACTACATGCTACTGGACCACATCCCTGCTACCACTGCTGCTGTCTATGCATCCTCTGGCTCCTGCTATGGCACGTACACTGGAGAGGACCCCTGCCTTCACTGAGGAGGAGAACCAGGCCCAGCTGGACGGGCTCCTTCCAGAGTACAGAAAGCTCTATGGGACACCAGTGGAGCAGGTGAGAGTGCTGTCCACTGCCTTCCTAATTATGCATGTTGTCTGACTAGTAGTACTAGCAGTGTGTACACCAGTGGCAAGCATTCTCACTGACTACTTTCATCCACCAAAGTGTGTAGGTACATGTAATGAATAGTTTTCCTGCTGCTAAAGTTCATTATTGCAAGCTTAAACTATCCAGGCATTGTTAACATGTCAGACATGCATGTGAGTTTTCATTCCCCATGGTTGGACTACCTGTGTAATTTATTTCCCTTTGTGATGATGACATGTATAACCAATTGTGTGCTGCACAAATCTGGAGCATGTGTGTTAATGTACTTTTCACTTTGGGGGCGTGGCTTCGGAGCCGTTGGTAATGGCCGCCGTTTTCGGGAGCTCAGCGGCAACGTAGGCAGCAGGGAGTCTCCAGGCTTCTTTTCCTCGGTATTGGATCGCGGAAACCGGCATTTCAAGCGTCGGAATACCTCAGCTATCGCTGTGAGGATTCGCGGAGAGTTTCCATGCCGTTAAGGTGATTTTATATCGTAAAATGCAGTCAGTCAGAGCAGCGGCCGCCATTTTGTTTTTTGTGATGTTATTTTCCTGACGCATTTGTTGCCTTATTATCAGTGCCATTCTCTACAGGATTTCTGCTATAAACATATGCACAAAGGTTTTTTCCTCAACTGGGTTGCAATTCTCTGGACTTCTTTGTGATAGTTATTGGAGTACCTCCTGCAGCCTCTTTTTTCCTCATTTTTTCTTTTTTCTTTCCATCAACGCTTCTTTGCGGAATTCCTCTAACTTTGACAATTATTGCTATCCGAACCTTCTTTTCTTGTGACCTTCTCTACCATTACCAAAAGGGACTTTATTTTCTTTCTCTTCATGGCAATGCCGCGTGGTGCTCGTAGTGGGGCTCACCAAGCTGTCTCCCCTCCATTGGCTGATAATAACCCTTTTAATGTCCTACGTGATAATATGGATGAAGCTCCCCCGGAGTCCTCTGACCCTAAAGCCTCCTCTTCGGCGGGCACTCGCCATAAACAACTCTCCAAGCTACCAGCGGCTTCTCCTTCCGGCAAAAGGGTAAAAACTAATCCTCCTTCTCCTACTAATCCACCCTCTTCAGTCTCTATGGAGCTTCTCCTTGATGAAATTCGTGCTCTGAAGCCCTATATGGAGGAAACTAATTTGCGCTTACAAAGCCTTGAAGACAATTGGTCTCACACCGTCCAGAGAGTTGTGGTCCTTGAACAAAGAGTTGACGCGTCAGAGGAGACCATGCATCAAGTCCCCATTTTACATACAGAGATTGATCATCTTAAGCAACAAGTTGAACAATAGGAAAACCGCAACAGGCGCAATAACCTGCGTATTTATGGTTTGGTTGAAGGTCTTGAAGGTTCTAATCCACTTTCATTTTTCCCGTCATTTTTACCCTCTCTTCTTGGTCTTCCCGAATCTCCTCCTTTGAACATTCAACGCGCTCATCGTTTGGGCCGGATGTCTGCCTCTTCCTCCTCCTCAACGAGACCTAGAGGTGTTATCTTATATTTTCTGGAATATACTGACTTGCTCAAGGTACTCCAAGCTGCCAAACAAAAAGGAAAGATTTCTTGGCATGGGTCCAATCTATTTTTTACTCAGGACTATGCCAAAGTGACTGCAGATCGTCGGAAAAGGTTCCTGGAAATGAGACCTGCTCTTCGAAGTCTTAACGCTAGATATGGCCTTTTTCATCCCTGCCTTTTTAAAGTGACGTATAACAACAAGACTACATCGTATGAAGACCGGGCTGTTCTTCAACAATTTTTGAATACTTGTCGTCATGATTCTATGGATGTATCCAGATTGTAATTGTTTTGTTTTCCTCATGTAGACTGTTTGCTGGTTTGCTGTATTTTGCTCTAATGTTCTACACTGTTAATATATGTATTTTGTCTTTTTCTCTTTAGTTTTGGATATTTGGGCCTCTGTATGTTATCCTCTTCAGTTTTCCTGGATGACGTCCTCCCTGTCGTTGTTGTCCTGCGGTTTCCCGTTCGGCGTCCCATTTCCCTGATGTGGTTCCAACACCCTCATCTTTTCTTGTTCTCTTGTGGTATGTCTTTTGCTACTGTGCTCTTATGTTTATGGAGTTGGTTTATTCTGCTTTGTTGTTCTCTTCTCTTTATTCTATTTTCTTCTTTTGCTTCTCATACCTTCTTTTGCTACCGTTGTTTCACTTATTTTCTCTTTACTCTTACTTCTTGTTCTTTTCTTTCTTTTTAACCATTTACTTCAATCTATTTTTTGCTTCTCTTTTTCATCCGTTTATTTCCATTCTCTTCCCATGCTTCAATTTCGTTTCTTTCTGTATTCTTTGATTTCCTTGCCTTTTCAATACAATGTGTTTATGGCGGTTCTTCAGTTGTATTTATTAGGTTATGTATCTTCTTTCCTTTTTTGTATTTGGTACTATTTCTTCTCCCTGCAATGTTCTGTTTTTCCTTCTCTTACAATTGTAATGATTATTATCCAGTTTTTAATTATTCATGCTTTTCTGTTTTCTTTCTCTTTGCATTTTCTCCCTTATCTGTAGATGTCTTTGAATATTTTATCTTGGAATGTTAAAGGTCTTGGTTCACCTATTAAACGTCAAAGAGTTTTGTCTCATGTAGCAAATTTAAAAGGGGATATTGTTTTATTACAAGAAATTCATGTTAAAGATACTGAAATTCCTAAGTTACGTCGTCATTGGGTTGGTCATGTTTTTGCCTCTCCTGGGTCTGGGAAGCGTAATGGTGTCGCTATTTTATGTCATAAGAGGCTAGATGTTCATCTTGTCAAACAAGATAATGATTCAGATGGTAGGTGGGTAGCAGTCTCTTTGTTGATTAATAAAATTCCTCTGACTATTATTAATATTTATGCTCCCACGGTTCCGGATAAAGTCTTTTGGCCCCATATTCTTTCCCTGCTCATGCAATACACTGATGATTATCTGATTTTGGGTGGTGATTGTAATATGGTTATAGACCCCTTTTTAGACAGAAGATCGATTCTAGGTTCTCCCCCTCCCACATGCATTCTTTGTTTACCTCCACTATTTCCCACAGAGCTCTTGTTGATTCTTGGAGGCTTTGCCACCCTACCCTTCGAGAATACACTTTTTACTCACCTCCTCACTCTTCCCAATCCCGATTAGATTATATTTTCATTTCCAAAGCCCTCACTCAACTCATTACTCACTCTGACATAGGTTCTATTTTACTTTCTGATCACGCTCCAGTCTCTTTAAGTCTAGATTTACTCCCCCCCGTGAAAGGCACTAGGAGGTGGAGGTTTAATAACTCTCTTCTATTGGACCCACAGTTTACACCAGCCTTTATGGATTTTGCCTCTTCATTTTTTGAGGACAATGACTCGTCTCAGTTAACCCCTTCCCTTATTTGGGATACCTTTAAAGCCGCTTCTAGAGATTTCATTATTACATCTGTTGCCCGTAAGCGACGTAAAGCCTCTCAATCTATTCATTTGCTTAACGCACAAATTAAACAATTAGAACACTCCTTTTACCTCTCTAAGAAACAATCTGACTTAGATGATCTTATTAAGGCTAAACTTTCCTTTAATAAAATTTCTACTGACTCTGCCAATTTGTTTTTACTTAAATCTAGTACTAAATACTACACCGCACAAAATAAAGCCGGTAATCTTTTAGCTAGATACCTCAAAGTTAAGAAGGAGCGTACTAAAATTGAATCCATTGTTACTTCCTCTAATGTTGTGGTTCATAAAGACGAGGATATTTTAGCTGAATTCACAGATTTTTATCAACGTTTATATACTCCTGAGTCCTCTCCTGTCTTGTCTGAAATTACTCGATATTTATCCTCCATTGCTCCACCCTCCTCTTCAGAGGTTGACTTCTCCCCTTTAGAAGCTGATATCACGCATAAAGATATTGTGGAGGCTATCCAAGTTCTAAAGAGGGGTAAGGCCCCTGGCCCCGATGGGTTTACTATAGAATTTTATTCCCATTTTTCCTCCCTACTTCTTCCAAGAATTCATCAATTATTTTCATCCTTTATTGCATCTCAACAATCTGAGGGCACCTTTCAGGAAGCCCTTATTTGTCTTCTCCCTAAAGATGGAAAAGATCACACTTTTTGTAAGAATTATAGGCCCATTTCCTTAATTAATCTAGATTATAAAATTTTTGCCAAGATCCTTGCACTTCGTTTAGAAAAAATTCTTCCACAATTAATCGCTAAAGAACAATGTGGTTTTATCAAAGGACGTCATTTATCTGATAATACCCGTCTCTTCTTTAATGTCTTAAGTAAATCTCATTCGCATAAGACGTCATTGGCAGCTATTGCATTGGGCGCTGAGAAAGCTTTTGGCAGAGTCAACTGGCAATTTATTTTTTCTTCCCTTTCTTGGTTCGGTTTTGGCCCTAAGTTTCTTTCATATGTCTCAATGCTCTACTCTTCTCCTAGGTCCTTTATTTTGGCCAATGGCCTTGTCTCTTCCTCCTTTCCTCTTCTTCGTGGTGTCCGGCAGGGTTGTCCGCTTTCTCCGCTCCTATTTATTTTAGCATTAGAACCTTTCTTAACTAAGATTCGTATGAACGATGAAATTTCTGGTTTCCCTTATGGTCATACACAGTTAAAGATCTCTGCATACGCAGATGATATTCTTTTATTTATCTCGAACCCTCATACGTCTCTCCCATCATTTTTATTAGAGGTTTCGAACTATGCATCAGTGTCTGGCTATAAGCTTAATGTAGACAAATGCGAAATCCTTCCTCTCAATAAATTCTGTTTTCATGCTGACTTCTTAGCTTCTTCCTTCCACTGGAGTCCAAATAAAATCAAATATCTTGGTCTTTGGTTTACACCTTCTATTAAGGATACTGTGGCTCTGAACCTTAAAAATTTACTATCAGCTCTTACTGCCTCTACGAAACAATGGCATCCCTTGTTCCTATCTTGGTGGGGTAGATTAGATTCTATCAAAATTATGTTGGTTCCGGTAGTCTTATTTCTGTTGTCGAATCTTCCAGTTAACATCCCCAAATCTTATTACAAGAATATTTATTCCAAATTATCTAAATTTTTATGGCAAAACAAAACTGCCAGAATGTCTTTTTCTAAACTTAAATCTCCTAAACATTTAGGTGGTGTTAATTTTCCTGACTTTTCCTCATATCATACTTCCTTTTTTCTCACTCACTCTACCTCTTTCCTTTCTGATCATATTCCTGATCCCTCTTCCCGTCCTTTGTGGGTAGAAGTTGAAACCTCCTTTTTTCATCACTTTGCGTTTGAAGAGTTTGTTTCATTGTCGCAAGCTCCAAAGAAATTTTCTCTTCCCATCCTTCAACATGTTCGCAAGACCTTTCAACCTATTATTTTGCATAGCTTGGATGATCGTGCTCGTTTTTTACAATCTCCTATTTGGTATAATTCTCTTATCAAAATTAAAAATAGATCTATTTTTTGGAGTGAATGGTTATCTCGTGGTCTTAAATGGACTTATCAGCTTTTTCACGATGGTTCTTTTATCCCCTTTTCTGTTCTTCAAGATCGTTTCTCTCTCCCCCTCTCTTTTTATCCCAAATATACTCTATTAAGAACGGCGACTCAAGCTGCTTTTGATGCTCTTACGGGTACTTCCATTCATTATAATTCTTCTCTCATTTCCCTACCATTTTTACATTCTTCCCCATCTGCCTCTCAAATTTACAAAAAATTGCGAGATTCGTCTGCTCACCGAGTGAAGTCTGCTGTGGAATGTGCTTGGGAATCAGATTTAGATGATTGTTTTCCTCTCTCTACCTGGGATAACATTTGGATCAAAATAAGGAAATCATCTAGAGCGGCAAATACAACCCAAACTCTATTTTTTATATACAATAGACTTTTAATTACCCCATGCAAACTACATCACATTGATTCTTCTATCCCGTCTATCTGTTGGTCCTGTTCGGCTTTGGTGGCTGATCTTAAACATATGTTGTTTACTTGTCCTGCTGTTCATCTTTTCTGGTGCAAAGTATGGCAACAAATTAATTCCATTTTCTCCACCAATTTCCCCTTTTCTCTTTCTCATATTTTTCTTGGTAGTCTTTCACAAATATGGTCCTCCTCCAGTGCTAATACCTCCATTGTTGATCTCCTTCTTGCTGTGGCATTTCAACAGATCACGAAAGCTTGGAAGGATGCCTCCCTTATCTCTTATCAAGCCTGGTGGTATGGGGTTTGCTATAATCATAGACTAGATAGAGCTTATGTTCACCCTATTTCCCTTGCGATTAAAAGGGACTTATTATGGTTACCCATTACCTCCTTTCTGAACTTGTCTGCCCAACCCCTCCCTTTACATAATCCTTGCAGGGAGGAAGTATCTAAACCTCCTTGATTTTCTTGTTATTGTTAATGATTCTGATATTACTATTGTATGAAGATTACCAAATTTGTGCTATCTCTTGTTGAATTATTAATTCCTGTATTATGAAGTGGTATTTTTTCTTTATTCTGCCATTTATTTATTATATATTGTTGTAATATGTTTCTGATGATACCCCTTTTTCTTTTCTTCTTTTCTTCTTTCTCTCTTTCTCTCTACTCCTTTTATTTTTTCTGAAATGTCTTGAAATTTATTCTCTCCTACAAAATGTATATTACTACTGTACTGGAACTTTTTTGTTCTTCAATAAAATCCTCTTTAAACTTAAAAAAAAAATGTACTTTTCACTTTGTCATCCTCACAGGTTGATGCCCACCAGAAGCAGGAGATCTGGCTGACCATCGCCCGGGCTGTTCGTTCTGTGGGGGTCTACAAGCGCTGGATCCACAACTGCCAGAAGAGGTGGCAGGACCTTCGGGCTGGACCCGGAAGATAGCTAGAGTCCAGCTGAAGCTGTCAACTCCAGTCAGGAGGGGCGGACACCGGACCCTGACTCCCCACATGCTCCGGATACTGGCGGTGGTCTTCCCGGACCTGGATAGGCAGCTGAAGGCCAGACAGCAGCAGGAAGGGGGTAAGTCCATGCCTGATCTGTGTTCTATGTCTGACATGCAAATAGCAGTCTTTTGTCCGGGTCACACTTCCACATTATGTAGGTCTTGTAGTCCCAAAATCAGGTCCCTCATCTGTGTGATGCACCCTCCTCATCTGTTTCACAGGTGTGGCCCCTACAGTCTGTTGTTTGTGTCACTAGGGCACTGTGTCCCTGCAGTTAGCTATGTTTCAGGTACCAGTCAGCATCAGTTCCCGTGACTCTGTTGTGTGTTTCATGTGTGGTTCAATTGTTTACACAATGCCTGAGATCTGACATGTGAACTGTGTGTGCCCTTGAGATGTGTACCAATTGCTGGCCTGACTCGCAACATGTTTCTGGGGTATTCAAAACAAAACCATGCAGCAGGGGCCTCCAATTTTTGGGCATCAGGAGTATGTATATCAAGTATGTCACAGTTGCTTAGCCACCTGACTACTGTCCGGGCCAAAACACTGTTTCACTTAGTCCTGCCCAGTCATGCCCCCGCAAGGGCATTCAGAAACACTCTGTAATCCCACTCCTGTGTATGAAATTGCAGGTTGTGCTTAGTGACATGTGCCCTCAGGTGTCTGCCTCTGTGTCATTAGGGTGTGGCTTGTTGCTGCGTACAACAGGGGTGTCCATGATTCAGAGGGTCAGCATGACATCTGCAATGTGACTGTGAGAGACAAGACCTGTGTGACATATAGGTGTGTGATCATCTGACAGCGCACAATGGTGTATGCAACTGTGTCCCTCATGCAGCTGGGTTATATGCATGGCAGACTGTGATGTGTTAATGTACATGGATTTGTGTTTGCTGAGACTCATATGAATGATTTTCATGATGTGGGGTCTTCTGGGTCCTGGATATGTTGTTTGCATGGGATGGGCAAGTACGCTGGTCACCTGCAGAGTCAGATTTACCCCTGAGCTAGGATTGTGAGTCAGTGCATATTGTTGTTGTCTGGATGCCCTGCCCCTGTGACAGGAGACAGTGTTAAGTGACTTTCAGGGCATCCCAGTGCCATGGCATTGAACTTGCTATGAGTGAGCCTACGTTGTGTTCAAGTGTGCACCATGCACCCCATTGTGGCCTTGCCCATCAGGACATGAGTACATCATAGTGTGTGTTGCTGGCATGCATCCCAAACATGTGAAATGAGTCTCTGCCCATCCCTTCATCCGGACACCTGTACTGAGTCAGTTGCAAGAGATGTGCTGTGGGTCTAGTGACATACTCCTACATGTTCACTTGCATGTACGACTAATGTGTGGGTGGTGCATGTTGGCACATTGGTGTGTTAGCATCCAACATGCAACGGACATATGTGTGAAAGTCAAGGAGGGATATGTGTGCCATTGTTGATGTTGAGAATGACATTTGTCTCATCCTAAACAGTGTTGGCACTTTGAGCTGTGTTCAGCTGATGATGCCAGGGCTTGCCCTGTGATGTGATGTACTCACTGTGGTGTGTGCAGTTGGTGCAGGTGACTGATGTAGTTCTGTTACTTCCTATTCCTATCCAGATACATCCACGGCCACAGGAGGGGACAGCTCCATGGACCAGGAGAAGCCACAGAGCCTTACCGGGACAGAAGGAGAGGAGTCAGGTGGACCCAGTGGCACGGAGGGCGAGTTGTGCCACACAGAGAAGTTGTCAGCACCATCCCCCCCAGCTGAAGGCCACAGCAGCTCTGAGGATGACTCCCCTGTGGAGGCGGGTGTCAGCAGCCAGCAAACCCAAGCTAGTGAGGCTGTCTCCGCCACCGCCACCACCACCACCACCACCCCCCTCCCATCAGCTCCCATCCCAGAGGTCCTTGTGGGCTCCCGTGTTCGTGAGCATGTCTCCTTTGTGCCAGGCACCGCACCCCCTGCCCCTGTGTCCCCTGCTGCCCTGAGTGTGGAGTCTGTGGACTTACTTAGACAGATCCATGTTGGGCAGACGTCGATGCTGAAGGTCCTCCATGCACACACAGGTCTGTTGACACAACTGGTGTCATTCATGGAGGGCATTTCCTCGGGCATGTCTGCCCTACAGAGGACCAACCAGTCCGTGGCCTCCTCCCTGAGGGCAGCAGTGTCCCTCCTCTAACAGTCCCACATCCCTCCTAAGCCATGCACCACCCACGATTCCAAGCACACTACCTGTCCCAAGCACAGAAACCCCCAAACCAAGGGCTAGACGTGCACACAAGCAAGCGCAGGGGACTGATTCCACACTCACAGGGGCTGGTTTGCTGACACACACACAGTCATCCACAACCACTCCACATTCCTCCAAGACCTCTCCCTCCCAGCCCCCTTCCCTTGCCTCACCTGCAACCCCATCCCCCCAGAAGCTCTTCCTCTGTGACCTTGGCCTCTTCCTCACCGACGCAGCAGATCCTGATTACAGGGGAAGAGGAAGTCCCAACGCAGAAGGGAGTGCCCCTCACACCCAGACACCCTCCCCCAGGTGCAGTCAGACAGAGATGCCCACCCGCAAGTCCCCCCGGTGCAAGAAGAGCAAGACCCCCCCGCCACCACGCAGCTCCAAGGCAAAGTCTCCGTCCTCCATCCCCCAGGCCACCACTCCAGAAGTTCCCCCGCCACTCCCTGCCCCGGGTTCCCCCACACACAGATACACCATCCCCAAAATGCTAAGGCCATCCCCCCTAGCACTTGCTCCTCCATACCTGGACAGACAGTTGATGCCACTGATGTGGGGACCATGTCCTCCCCGCCCTGCCGACCTCACCTGTCCCCCATTCCGCTCCCATGGATGTAGGCACTGCTTTGGAGTCCACGACCACCCCGTCTGACTTGGGCACTGCAGTGGTGAGCCAATCCACTTCATCTGACCTGCCCACTGGAGTTGTGTCGGCACCCACACCATCTGACTTGTGCCCCACAGTTGTAACAGCACCCACTACTTCAGTCAGCTCCACTGCAGTTGCAAGTGTCTCGCCTGCATCCCCCACCTCTTCACTGCCTCCTTCTGCTGCGCCCTGATCCTGTCCCTGTGGTGCCTGGCCTGCCCCCATGTATGCCCCTCCGAGGGGATGACCCAGGTCCTTAGCAGTGCAGGCAAGCAAGGTGTGACAGTTGTCACTCTAGTTCACTCCTTGGAATTTTGACATGGATTGGCCATTGTCCTTTTGGTTGCACAGACGTTTAGCATTTCATATACTGAATTTGTCACTCTAGTTCACTCCTTGCCATTTGGACATGGACTGGCCATTGTCCTTTTGGTTGCACAGACGTTTAGCATTTCATATACTGAATTTGTGACTCTAGTTCACTCCTTGCCATTTGGACATGGACTGGCCATTGGCCTTTTGTTGGAACAGACGTTTCACTTTTCATATGCTGAATAAAGCTTTTTACTTTGTCCCTGTGAACTTGATTTAGCTGCACATCATGTTGATGTTGTTTTACATGCCCTTGCACCTGTAATGCTTGGTTTACAATGTTGCATACTGATATGTTGATGTGAGGTACTCCCTGTGGTCCATGAGATATGTATCCTATTCTGGTGGGTATCCATGTCATCCTTTGCAGCTACCTGAGTGTGTCTGGATCAACTATTTGTGTACATATCTCTGTGAGCATTTCATTGGCATGGTCACATCTGTAGCTTGCACCCCTGCACATATGATGTGCTTACCATTGTTCAAATTGTCACTTCAACATACTTCGTGCTCATCACTACTGGCCCTACAGGTGTGGGCATCATTGTAATAGGAGCAACTGGGTTCCCTGTGCAACTTGCTAGACATATGTTTTGGGTATGTGCAGCTGACTTAGGGGAGACTCCCATACCCAGGCTGTTGTGACCAGAGCCTTCATTGTGTGGTAACTGGTGGCTGACTGACCAAGTGTTCTGCAGACATGAGTGGGATTTGCGGTGAATATGTTTGGAACAGCTAGGCTCCCACTGGAGTTGTGTCCCCTCAAGTTAGTGTGTTGTCCAGTGACATGGCCTGGTTCCCATGGTGTGTGTTGTATGTGCATGTGTGTGTGTCCACATTCCTGTTCATACACAGACAGGGTTCCCTTGATATGTTCCTGTTGTTGATGCTTGCTGAGTGGTACTGGGTTCATCCCACTACTTTTCCAATGGGCTACCAGATGTGTGGGTGCATGACACACTACTGTTAATTGGTGTATCATCATTGTGATTTGTCAGTTCTGAGTGGTGATGATGTTGTCAGACACCGATGGAACACAGTCAGGGTTCCTCAAGGCACTTGTTTGTTCGCAATATCATGTAGTTGTCCCTAGGTGGTAGTTTTCAGTGATTGAGAGATTTGTATGTGTGTGTGACTGCTCCCACTTGTCGGGTTCATGGCAGCGATGCTGGGAGGTATCAGCATGGGTGCCTTGTGTTCCTCCTAGGCATCTGCATAGTCCTGGGACTGTGGCAGGTATTCTGAAGGTTACATGACCTTTGAGGTCATGGCCATGTACCGCATACTGTGCACTGTGTCTGTCATTCCCCAGGGTTGTAAACAGTCCTTGTGTGATGTGTGTGTGCACCTTAGTTCCTGGCAACATTCTTGTGTTTGTCATGGGTGCATGTGCATTGTCACCTGTCCATGTGGACTTCACAGATACACATTGTTGCAGTTCAGGTGTGTGGTGTTGATGGTGGACTGATGTGAATGTTTGCATGGATGGTCCCCTAGCTCCCGTTTGTCCATGGATGAGGGGCCATGCTGAGTGATTTGTGTTTGTGTATGTGTGATGTACGTTTGTGGCACAGGACACATGTCTGGGTTTCCCAGTTTGTACGACATCTGCCTTTGTCATCACAGTGGAGGTGTCATGCATGCTTGTGTCACACCACTGTCTGTTCCCTGGGGGTAGTGGTGTTGTGTGTCAGTCTCTTGCTGTGTTAGTTTGTGTTCATTCCAGCTTGTGTCACATGTGTCTGTTGGGCTTCCTCTTATCTCCCAACGCCTGATTGCCCACTGAGGGTGTCCCAATGATGGTTTACTTTTGTATGGCACTGTGTCCACATCTGTGTCACTGTGGCTCAGCCCCCCTCATGTGTTGTGTAGTTGCCTGGGGATACTGTGACACACACACACACATGTTGTGTCCGATGTGCAGTGTGAGTTTGCCTGTTTGTGCATCTGCACCAGTGCATTGTTATTGCTGTTTTGGGCCTTGGTCTGGATGCTGTTTCTGTGATTTTCCCTGCTGTCCCTGTGAGTCATTTCACATCATTGTGCACAATCATCCTGGTTGTTGGGTGCCATTGCTGGCATGGAATGTGAGTTTGTGAGCTGACACCTACAGTCTACACATGTTGTTTTGATTGGTGTGTCTATTTTCGAGATGTGTGCATGCTTGGTGATGCTCACTTCTGCTGTTGTGTCATTGTACGCTGTGTGCATTGTCAGCCCCCATGTGTTGTGCTTGTCTGCACATGGCCAAGAGTGTTCTGTTTTCAGAGCACTGTTAGCCTCACCACATCTCTGTGTGTATGGGACACAACCATTAGTTTGCCCCAGAAGTGTTTGATGTGTTGGGAGCAGGGATCATACATGCTGTTTGTTATTTGCAGCTTTGACCATGATGACACTTACCTTTTGGTCACTGTGTTGAGGGGGGTTTGGTCCCCATCACCACAATGCTCGACATCTGCTGCATTTTGTGAGCCCCCACTTAACTTCTGCTGGACACAGTGAGGGGTTGTTCTTTTTACATTGCCACAGTGCTATGATGATGCTTGCCTTGTGTATGTCACACTCATGTGTTGGTCACACATGTGCTGTTACTTACATTGTATGCTCGTAGCCATAATCACAGTTGTGGTCATTTGTCACAGACTACACACTGTTGTCATGATGTCATGGGGAATGTATTTTGCGGACATACCTGATGTTTGCATATGCTGGATGTGTTGCGCATCACCCATCCTATGGCTGGGGGTGGCAGGGGTGATGGGCAACATAAGCACTATGGGTGGGGGTGGCAGGGGTGATGGGCAACATAGTCCCTATGGGTGGGGGTGGCAGTAGTGATGATCAACAGGTCCCCTGTGAGTGGGGGTGGGAGGGGTGATGGGCAGCATAGTCCCCGTGAGTGGGGGTGGCAGGGGTGATGGGCAACATAAGCCCTGTGAGTAGGGGTGGCAGGGTGATGGGCAACATAATCACTATGGGTGGGGGGGCAGGGGTGATGGGCAACATAGTGCCTATGGGTGGGGGTGGCAGTAGTGATGAGCAACAGTTCCCCTGTGAGTGGGGGTGGCAGGGGTGATGGGTAACATAGTCCCTGTGAGTGGGGGTGGCAGTGGTGATGGGCAACATAGTCCCTATGGGTGGGGGTGGCAGTTGTGATGAGCAACAGGTCCCCTGTGAGAGGGGGTGGCAGGGTGATAGGCAACATAGTCCCTGTGAGTGGGGGTGGCAGGGGTGATGGGCAACATATGCCCTGTGAGTAGGGGTGGCAGGGTGATGGGCAAAATAAGCACTATGGGTGGGGGTGGCAGGGGTGATAGGCAACATAGTCCCTGTGAGTGGGGGTGGCAGGGGTGATGGGCAACATATGCCCTGTGAGTAGGGGTGGCAGGGTGATGGGCAAAATAAGCACTATGGGTGGGGTGGCAGTAGTGATGAGTAACAGGTCCCCTGTGAGTGGGGGTGGCAGGGGTGATGGGCAACACAAGCCCTGTGAGTGGGGGTGGCAGGGGTGATGGGCAACATATGCACTATGGGTGTGGGTGGCAGGGGTGATGGGCAACATAAGCCCTGTGAGTGGGGGTGGCAGGGGTGATGGGCAACATAAGCACTATGGGCCCGATTCACAGAACTAACTTAAGACAAAATCCTAAACTTACTACTTTTGGTATTCACAGAAGTTAGGATTTTGTCTTAAGTTTGTCTTAAGACAAACTTAAGACAGACTTAAGACAGACTTAAGACAAACTTAAGACAGACTTAAGACAGACTTAAGACAGTCTTAAGACAAACTTAAGACAAAATCCTAACTTCTGTGAATACCAAAAGTAGTAAGTTTAGGATTTTGTCTTAAGTTAGTTCTGTGAATCGGCCCCCCTGGGTGTGGGTGGCAGGGGTGATGGGCAACATAAGCACTATGGGTGTGGGTGGCATGGGTGATGGGCAACATAAGCCATGTGAGTGGAGGTGGCAGGGGTGATAGGCAACATAGTCCCTATGTGTGGGGGTGGCAGGGGTACTGGCCATGCAACCCCTATGGTGGCCTGTTGTTAGTGGCCTGGATATGGATCCCCTGTGTGTGTGTGCCATTTTGCGGGTACGTGTCGTTTGTTTATGTGGTAGGTGTCTGACTTACCGCCTGCGTCGTCGGCGTCGGTCCCTGATCCGGTCATAGATGTAGAGTTCTGGTATGACCTGCGCAATGGGATTCATGTTGTGTTCGTGTCGTACAGGCTGCTTATTGCTCCGTCTCGTACCCGCTGCAAGCTGGTTCGTCTCGTAGCCGTGTATTGATTTGTGGCACGAATCGTAGCTGATATGCTTGTTTTCCGGATGCTGTGACGTGCCATACATGACGACCTGTCCGCATCGTACTTGTCATGCCGGAAACTGCTATGGATACTGCTTCCGGGCGACACGGTTCCTCTTTATGAGTTACGGCTCAGACGGAGAATGGGACTTGATTCACAGCCTACGTGTCGGTCGTGTTTTTGGCAGTTATGCGCATCGTACTTCCTATACAGGACGGGCCGGATCCGGGTACGTGTCGGTCGCACGGTAAGGCTACGGACAGTTGTCCGACTGGCCATCGGAATCGGCCCCATAGTATAAATATTCTTGCCTACGTTTGAAGACTTTTATATATATATATGTATATATATGTCGGAAGCGCTTGCGCTGCATTGTCCTGGAAGAAAGCGCTTTGTCTCCAGTGATGGGCCTCTGCTATTTTATTCATGTGGCATGATGCAACAGGCTTCTCCGTGCCTGCTAGAGGCTGCCCTGAAGGGTCGGGGACTCCTTTTTCGGAGGGGTTTTGTGTGGATATATATATATATATATACATACACATATTACCTACTGGCGGTCGCCAGTAGGTAGTTATAGTTAGGACCACGTTTCCATTGGAAATCCGCAACATTCTATTTTGAATAACTTTGGCGCCGGTCGACGAATCCTCGCAAATTTTTCAAAATAGGTGGGGCGCTACGCTCCGCTCCTTCCCTGAAAGTCTCGGGGGGATTCGTCAAGCGGGGGCTGGGATAAAAGGGGGGTCCCAAAACGCGTTTTTCCCATGCATTTTTCCATAGGACCTTTAGACAGGGCTACAGCCCGAACGGCTGAACAGAATTACTAGAAATTTGGCAGAGAGGTAGTCCTCAGGTCAAGGAAGTGCCTTTTGTAGGTTTGGTGTAAATCTGTTCAGTAGATTCTGAGAAAATAGCCTTTAAATCAATATATATATCTGAGCCAGCTTACGGTGCGCTTACGGTACGCTTACTGTACGCGTACGGTGGCGTGCGCGAGCGCGATTCTGATTGGCTCTTAGATCTTAGTAAACATTCGAATCGGCCGAAACCAGGAAGCGGCGGCCGCCATTTTCTCTCTCGCAATGAAAGGGATGTTTAAAATATTAAGTCCAAAAACATGTAAAGGGGCTGTTTAGACAGCTCCCACACACATAGCAATGTTGAGGGAGTCCCCAAAGATCCCCCAAGGCCAAAAACGGAATTTTTATTTTTTCGCTAATTTCGCCGATTACGCTTACCGTAAATTATCCACACTCTCCCCACCCCGTGTGCAATTGGTGCCCAAAGGGCACCAATTGTGCATTGCTTATTAAAGATGAGTTAAACTAAAATATTTAAAAAAAAATAATTAAAAAAAAATTATCCACACTCTCTCCACCCCGTGTTCAAATGGTGCCCGAAGGGCACCATTAGTGAATGGCTTATAACATATACGAAAAATTAAAATATTACCTTTCAAAACGAAGTGCATCATATGTCCTCCATGTGCGCACGGTGCGCGAAGCGCATCGTGCGTACATGGCCCATCTAGCATAACGTGGGCACGCGGTGCGCTACGCGCACCGCGTGCCCACCGTGCGTGCACGGCACTAACTGCGTAAAGTGGGCGCGCACGGTGCGCGAAGCGCACCGTGCGCGCACGGAACGAACTGCGTTAAGTGGGCACGCACGCCACGAATGGCGTAAAGTAACTTAGCATTTAAAAAACCGTACAAATTCACTGAAAAAACCATAGGTTTCACACACGTTATAGTTAGGAATTAGCATTTAAAAAACCTTGCAAATTCACTGAAAAAACCATAGGTTTCACACATGTTATAGTTAGCGGAAATTTTACTGATAAAAAACCAATGAAATTCCCCCGTTATAGTTAGTGCAGGCAACTATAACTCACGCGACCGCAATCTTCTGCTGATGACATATGTGTCTTTATGAAAAAAAAATATTTGTAATATATGTATAGCTAAAAATGTATGGAAGAAGACATGGGCAAATAAGTGTCTAAATACAGTATTAGCATCAGCAGAGGATTGCGGTCGCGTGAGTTATAGTTGCCTGCACTAACTATAACGGGGGAATTTCATTGGTTTTTTATCAGTAAAATTTCCGCTAACTATAACATGTGTGAAACCTATGGTTTTTTCAGTGAATATAAATATAAATATATTTATATATATTGTTTATTCCAAAAACAGGCAGCACAGTCACAGTAAAGTTAAATAAACAAAAGTCTAACAAACATAAAAACATTGATGTGTTTCAACCTTGCGGTCTTTATCATGGAAAGTTAAAATATGTCGACATATTTATCTTTGCTCCGTCTTTTGATTAATTTACTGTGACTCTTCAAGAGCTGCATGTTTTTGGAATAAATTAATGCAGAAGTTGGTCGGCCTTTACGTGAGTACCAGCTGAATGTGTGCATCACACTTGAGTGACCAGTTGGATTTAAATATTATTAATAATTAATTTATTGGAAGAAAATTACATTTGAAAACATGTAATAGAAATTAATAGGTAATTTACATTAAACACAAATTTTAATTACTTTTTGAAAATATTCATTTGAAATAAGAATGCTCAGCAGGGTGTTTTTAATTTTTTGTAAAAAAACATATCAAATGTAAATATTTATATAAAATTCAAAGGCTAAATAATTATTTGGGGCCGGCTGAATGTTGACACATCTCCTCATCTAAGTAACTTTCCCGCCTGTTCTACCACCGAATGTGGAGCAGGACAGGGGGTTGACATCCCCCACTATCTGGGGAAGCCTAGGTTGCAGTTCAGAGGTAGCATCGCCTTTGAAGCTTTCCACTCTGGAAGACCATTCCAACCTGGAGGAGGTGTGAATCAGGCTTTGTTTTAGGCATCTGAGAGCATGGGCTCTCACTCCATGAGGTCAGAAACATGTCTAGTAGTGGCAGGCTGGCTATGACAGGTCAGAGGTCACACAAGGGCTTGGTAAGATTTCCAACACTGATATCAGTGAGGATGTAATAATACAAGATGTTTGGTACCAAACATCTTAGGATACAGTGAAGCCATCATGGAGCTAGGAAATTCATAATGATGAGGGGCCAGCCCATGCACTCTCTATGGCTACCCTGTGCACTTACACAACATTCAAAATTGACTTGATATTGTAGGGTTATATCTGCTCATGCAGATATGTCCACACATGAGTTACAGTGCACCCTTCCTTAGGGTTGTAAGGCCTGCAGAAGGGGTGGCTTGCCTATACCTAATGCAGTGTATGAGGGTATGGCACACAGGGCTGTGTGCCATGTCAACTCTTCAGTTTTCTCTGGACCTAGACACACAGCCTGCAGGGGCACTTTGCTTGGTCTTGGTGAGGGATCTCTGGGGTGGCACTATTTATGCTGCAGCCCCTGTGGACCCTCTTCAGTACCCCTGGCCTAGGTACCTGGGTTACCATTTAATAGGGACTTACATGGGTGACTGAAGTTGTGCCAATCATGGTATAGATTTTGGAAAGAGTTCTGGCACTGGGAACCTGGTTAGCAGGGACCCAGTACACTTACAGTTC
This sequence comes from Triturus cristatus, assembly GCF_964204655.1. Taxonomy (NCBI): domain Eukaryota; kingdom Metazoa; phylum Chordata; class Amphibia; order Caudata; family Salamandridae; genus Triturus; species Triturus cristatus. The sequence continues at coordinate 440,196,423 of NC_140590.1, forward strand.
GAAATCACATAAGATATCAAGCAAAAAGTGGGGGTTGACCATGTCAAAAGCGGCACTTTCCTACATCACCCCCCAAAACAAAAAGAGGAAAACTAACCTTTCCCTAGGGCGTCTTCATCTTCTAAGTAGAAGAATCTGGAAATGTCATCTGCATTGGCTTGGTCAGTCCCAGGCCTGTGTTCCACTGTAAAGTCAATTCCCTCATTCTCTGTAGGGTTATAGGCCACCTTTAAAATTTGGGGGGTTCTCCTTTCATATGCATGAGCCATCTGAGAGGTCTGTGGTTGGTCTGGACAAGGAAGTGACAACCAAACAGGTATGCTTTCAGCTTCTTCAGGGACCAAACCACAGCCAAGTCTTCCCTTTCAATGGCATTCTTATGCTGCTCTCTTGGGAGAAGCCTCCTGCTTTCAAAAACAACAGGTTGGTTGTGGCCATAATCACTGGTATGGGGTAGGACCGCTCCTATCCCATGTACAGATGCATCTGTCTGCACTGTTAACTGCTTGGTATAATATGGAGCTTTTAGAATGGGTACTGAGCACATTGCTTCCTTCAGGGTGTCAAGAGCCTTTTGACAGCTCACTGACCAGTTAACCTTTTTGGGCATTTTCCTGGAGGTTAGTTCTGTGAGGGGTGGGGGGGTCACAGTTGACCCATATCTCTGCACAAACCTCCTGTACTACCCAGTGGTAGAATAAAAATGATGCTTTTGTTTTGTTCTTAGTAAGTTAGTATTCGCTGCTCCATTTTTGTGTACCGGCGCCATTTTGTATCGTGACTGAAACCAATCTTTTGCCATTTCCGAGAAACGACCTTCTCTAGGTTATGTTTCTTCAGAACTGAGTTTTGCTACACTAATGAATGCACTGTTCTTATTAGCGCATACCTTTCCTTTAGATGTAAGCCCTCTCCCACTTGTCTAGTGGCGATTACAGGCAGAATGACCTTGACTGATAGATAATGTGTGCCCAGCTTCAGAACTAATACTTACTCCTTTGTAACTTACTGTCCAGCTGCAGTTTTCTCGAAAATTCCATGGTGGGCGAGTTCTCATTGATTCTGAAATGTACATAATCTATCATTATACTTGTTGAAGTCAAACTGTCTCTTCAGCACTCTTAGCAACTGGGCAGACAGGGCTCCGCTCTGAGCGAACTTTGAATAAACTAATATTGGTTTGTATTCTCTACTGTCTGACCGACTCTTCATTTCGTAGAAAGCAGAGTTTATTTCTCTGCTGTCCTTGACCCTGTTGCAAGAGCCCTCCCAAACTGTCTAAAAGTGGTCGTGGCTGTGGCCGTTTCTATTAGACAATCGGCTGTACTCATAATTGATACTGATCTCACAGTCATGGTACCCCATGCTGTGGATACACTTTTGAATAAGACCCAGACACAGCACCTCACCAGTGCACGTCTGACTGGCTTTGAATTAACATTGTTCGCAAAACATATTATATCAAAAGATGTGCCACTCTATATGACATTGTTCTGCATTCTGTCCATCTATTGTTCTTTTTGCATTTGCCACTCTGAATCCAGCCATGTTCCTGCCCCTCCCTTCTGAGAATGATGAGATTGATAAACATGACAGTATCTTCCAGACGGAAGAAGAGACGAAAGGATGGGTGGACTTGACTGATGTTCCCTTATCTGACCCACAAGGGGAACTATATGTTGATGGCTCTTGTTTTAAATTACCAGATGGCACTACAACTACTGTGTATGCTATCACCACACTGCTCAGAGTAGTTGAGATATCCCGGGTTCATTATTAGTCGGCCCAAGCTGCCAAGCTTGTCGCTCTAATCCAAGCTTGCGAATTGAGTGAGGGACTGGTTGTCAATATTTATACTGCCAGCCAATATGCTTTCGGAGTTGAGCATAACTTTGGGTGACTCTGGGCTGAGAGAGGGTTTCTTACTTTGCATGCTACCAAACTCCAGCACGGGCACTTTATATTGCGGCTTCTGTCTGCTTTGACACTATACTACTACTAAATTGAGAAAAATCCTAATTTTAAGACTTTCGGTATTCCCAGAAGGCATTTAGGAGTCCTAAAGTTAGGACTCCTAACTTCTGTGAATAACGAAGTGAGTAAGTGTCTTCTGTGAATACCAAAATGAGTAAGTGCCTTCTGTGAATACAAAAATGGTAGTAAGTTTAGGATTTTGTCTTAAGTTAGTTCTGTGAATCGGGCCCTGTGTTTGGGCACCTGGCAAATGTCTGGGGCGTCCCACATCCTCGACGGTTTGCTGATACTGAGTAACCTTTGTAGATTGATTACCTGTGCCAGTTAATGGAAAATTTGCATTCTCTTCACCAACAGGTCCTTGAGTCCCTGCCAGTTACAACAGAGGGGCTCGGACACGACATTCAGCCTGGGGATTTCGTAATTTCCAGAGGAAGAAGAGTTTGGGGCCGCGTTGGGAGGGGCCACTCTAGGTTTTGCTGGCAACTCACACCGCCATCAAACTTTCTGGACGTAAGAACTGGATTAATGACTCCCATTATAAGAGGGTGCCCCTGCTGCTGCCCTATGATCAGTGGGTCAAGGAAGGAGTAGCTGACCAGGAATGTGAGCAAGTTCCTCGTTTTGTTCCATTCAGTGATGCTGTCCTCACATGGACGCAAAATGACAAGGAGAATGATGACATCCTGAACAAGGCTGTCCTACCAGAGATAAGAGCTATTCAGGAACCCCTTTTCACTGATCCATCTGTGCCTGGCGTCACCAGGTACAATTTGCGACCCCGACTGGGGAATAGTGCACAAAAGGAGAAGTCAGATTAGACTGTGCAAGTTACAGTGTACTTTGCCGTAGTACCAACAGAGTTAGTTTAGGGTGATGTGAGATTGGTGCACTGTTTTGACATTGGAAATGATAGATTGAATGTAGTCTCTTGAGTAGAACATTGTCCTGATCAACATGGGATACATCAAGAGTTTAGGACAGAGAAAGCTCCACTGCCGGTGCTCAAGTGCACCAACTATGATGAACAATAGGAGCCTGTACCAGTGAGGCTCTGATAGACACTGGGAACTTGCATACTTCTCTTGCTGGAGATTTGCCCCTTTTGCTTTATTATTCATTATGCACCCCTTTGGCAGAATGGTTGCTGATGAAGAGCAACCAGTAATTTCTCTCGTTCACTTGCAAAAAGTTTGATCTACTAAGCAAAAATTGCTCTGTGCTGTTCTTGTGTTACTGCTATTGTTGATTTTGGGTGGGGTGTCTTGGGTTTTGGAGTGTGATTATAATGCCCCATCATGTAATACACACAGGATTGTTTCTCAAGTTCGTACAAAAAGGACTGGCCCAAGTAATGTATTCCTGGATACACATAAAAGGTTCTTCGGAGAAGGTACTGCTTGTTATCCTACTGAGTCTGTCACTAGCTTATGGACTGCATATCCATTGTCACTTGTTAATTATACTTATACTCAGCCACCTGGCTTCGTAGAAGTGAAAGGAGCATTTGTGTTTGGTTATCCAGGCCCATGTCTGTATTATTGAAAGCCACAAGGTATAGGTTATCTAGGATGTAACAATAACACTTAGGTGGCGATTCCGATCCTGTAAAACCCGGGTACGAATGGTCGTACAGAGCGTATTCTCCGTACGACTCGTACCCGGGAAATCCACCTTACAAACCAGCAAGTACGATTCGTACAGAAATACCATTTCCGTACGAATCGTAAAAAACACCGTACGGCTAAAAAATACCTACTATTCTGATCCTGGACAGCGCGTACGCGACGTCCGCACGGAGTCAGGCAGCGTTTTACGGACCAGCAACTACGATTCGTACCTACAGCACTCCGCACGGCTATTGTGTTACGGGAGCCAAAAAGTGCCGGAAAAGCTAAGTTTAGACCTCCTGAGGCGGAAGCCGGGAGAGTAGCTTTGTGCTTTTAATATTTGAGTGTATTTACTGTGTTTTATTACGTTTTTACCTCATTCTCCCCTGGCATTAGCGCGCTGCAGCTGACAACGCTGCCGCGGCTTACCTGATTGTTTGTGTTGCCGCCAGCTCCGGGACACAGAGGCCACGCCCACCAACATCAGGCCACGCCCCCTCCGACTCTGGGCATTTAAAACGCGCTGATTGGCTAGCGCGTCCCAGAACTTTAGACCTCCTGAGGCGGAAGCCGGGAGAGTAGCTTTGTGCTTTTAATATTTGAGTGTATTTACTGTGTTTTATTACGTTTTTACCTCATTCTCCCCTGGCATTAGCGCGCTGCAGCTGACAACGCTGCCGCGGCTTACCTGATTGTTTGTGTTGCCGCCAGCTCCGGGACACAGAGGCCACGCCCACCAACATCAGGCCACGCCCCCTCCGACGCTGGGCATTTAAAACGCGCTGATTGGCTAGCGCGTCCCAGAACTTTAGACCTCCTGAGGCGGAAGCCGGGAGAGTAGCTTTGTGCTTTTAATATTTGAGTGTATTTACTGTGTTTTATTACGTTTTTACCTCATTCTCCCTTGGCATTAGCGCGCTGCAGCTGACAACGCTGCCGCGGCTTACCTGATTGTTTGTGTTGCCGCCAGCTCCGGGACACAGAGGCCACGCCCACCAACATCAGACCACGCCCCCTCCGACGCTGGGCATTTAAAACGCGCTGATTGGCTAGCGCGTCCCAGAACTTTAGACCTCCTGAGGCGGAAGCCGGGAGAGTAGCTTTGTGCTTTTAATATTTGAGTGTATTTACTGTGTTTTATTACGTTTTTACCTCATTCTCCCCTGGCATTAGCACGCTGCAGCTGACAACGCTGCCGCGGCTTACCTGATTGTTTGTGTTGCCGCCAGCTCCGGGAAACAGAGGCCACGCCCACCAACATCAGGCCACGCCCCCTCCGACGCTGGGCATTTAAAACGCGCTGATTGGCTAGCGCATCCCAGAACTTTAGACCTCCTGAGGCGGAAGCCGGGAGAGTAGCTTTGTGCTTTTAATATTTGAGTGTATTTACTGTGTTTTATTACGTTTTTACCTCATTCTCCCCTGGCATTAGCGCGCTGCAGCTGACAACGCTGCCGCGGCTTACCTGATTGTTTGTGTTGCCGCCAGCTCCGGGACACAGAGGCCACGCCCACCAACATCAGGCCACGCCCCCTCCGACGCTGGGCATTTAAAACGCGCTGATTGGCTAGCGCGTCCCAGAACTTTAGACCTCCTGAGGCGGAAGCCGGGAGAGTAGCTTTGTGCTTTTAATATTTGAGTGTATTTACTGTGTTTTATTACGTTTTTACCTCATTCTCCCCTGGCATTAGCGCGCTGCAGCTGACAACGCTGCCGCGGCTTACCTGATTGTTTGTGTTGCCGCCAGCTCCGGGACACAGAGGCCACGCCCACCAACATCAGGCCACGCCCCCTCCGACGCTGGGCATTTAAAACGCGCTGATTGGCTAGCGCGTCCCAGAACTTTAGACCTCCTGAGGCGGAAGCCGGGAGAGTAGCTTTGTGCTTTTAATATTTGAGTGTATTTACTGTGTTTTATTACGTTTTTACCTCATTCTCCCCTGGCATTAGCGCGCTGCAGCTGACAACGCTGCCGCGGCTTACCTGATTGTTTGTGTTGCCGCCAGCTCCGGGACACAGAGGCCACGCCCACCAACATCAGGCCAGGCCCCTTCCTATCATCCATTTCCTATTTAATATGTGCCTTTTCCGGTCGCGCAGCGGGCGCGCCGTTTGCGCGCCGAAGGCGCGCCTAAGGCAAGCCCGTCTGCGCCCGTCCGCGACCAGACTGCGGCCGGGGCCAGACATGCTGCCGAAATTGGAACATATGGTGGACTGATATCTTGGTCAGGTGAGGATCTAAAGGCACTTAACCCACCATCCAACTGCTGCCCTCACTCTATAGACCCAGCAACCTTTGACCCCGCCCAAACTTGTAGCAGTTGCAGGATAAGGTTTGATAACGCTGCCCCTGCAACACCCCCCAACCTTAAATCCCCTCCTCATACTAACCTCAGGGCGGGCCTATTAAACTGTAGATCCCTCGTCAAACATACAGATGAGGTCTGGCTTCTACTACAAGAGAAGGATTGGGATATCCTGTTCCTTACTGAAACATGGATTAAAGAGGACAACCTGACCTCTATCGCTCTTGCCATCCCTTCGGGATTTAAAATATGCCTCGCCAACCGGCCTGGGACAAAAAGAGGCGGTGGCGTAGCTATCATTTTCAAAGAGCATCTAGTACTGACATCTTCGGCTGCCATGACTATTCAAGGAATTGAAGGTCTTCACTTCTGCTTCCAAGTGAGCCCTCAGCTCTCACTAGCAGGACTAGTGATATATCGCCCCCCGGCTAGTGTAAACCCTATTCTTACTACCCTACTGGACACTATAGTGGAGAGTTCGCTCCTCCACCCCCTTTTCTTAGTGGTAGGTGATTTTAATATCCACATGGATAAAGTAGACTGCGCTAATGCAGAGATGCTTCGCACAACGCTAGACGCTGCCGGCCTTAGACTGATCAATAAAGGCCCCACACACACTGGGGGCCATACTATTGATCTCATCTTTGCGAACATCAAAGATGTGCGGCCCGAAAAACCTCTCCCTTTGATATGGTCAGATCATTCACTTGTCCCATTCACTTTGAACATTCGTAGTGAAACCAAGGCACCTAGCAAATGCTACTTTATGAAAAGACAATGGAAAAAACTGACCCCTGAGTCTATGTCCCCGGTCTTGGCACAATCCACTCCCCTCTTGACAAATAATCCCAATTTGGATGCCGTACTACTCAACGAGTGGATAGGAGGGATGGTCTCTCTTATTGCCCCTGCCTCTCGGGCCCTATCAAAAAGAGAATCCCCCTCAGCCCCCTGGTTTACGCAGGAACTTAGAGAGGAGAAAGCGGCCTGTAAACAACTGGAAAGACTCTGGAGAGTAAACTATGGCTTAGAAGAAAAAACAAGATATAAGGAAGCATTAAAAAATTCCGCAAAGCCATTAGGAAAAATAAAAAGCGCTTCTATGCGGACTCAATTAGACAGGCAGAACAGTCCAGCAAACAAGTGTTCAAAGTAGTGCAGTCCTTCTTCAAACCTCATTGCATTGAAAGAGAGGTTGTTCCTACACCATTACTCTGTGAGCAAATTTCAGAATACTTCGATCTTAAAATTAAAAAAGTTTATGACTCCTTTGGCCCAGTAATAAGTACGGTGAAACAGGACACAGCGAATAATGGCGAGTCAGGAGGAACCCTCACCCAGTTCGCGCATACCTCTCTGAACGAGGTGAGGCAAGAACTCAGCCGCTGTAAATCCGGCTCCCCTGATGATCCCTGCCCTGCTAAACTGTGGAGCACCATAGCGGACTCTGTAGCGCCCACACTTCAGAGTATCTGGAATTCTTCCATTACGTCAGGAATCTTCCCCGACGTTTGGAAGCATGCCACTCTCCTTCCCCTAAAGAAAAAACCTAACGGGGACCCAGATGACCTCACGAATCTCCGCCCAATATCCCTGCTAGCCGCCCCGGGTAAAATGCTGGAAAAAGTGATACAACGCCAATTGAGCAAATTCGTGGAGACTAATAACATTCTCCATGAAACTCAATCTGGCTTTCGACCCGGCTTCAGCACAGAAACAGCGCTCCTAGAGGTAGCCGAGTCAGTGAGGTGGTCGATGGATGCGGGACGATCAGCTATGCTGGTACTCCTGGATCTGTCGGCCGCCTTCGATACGGTGGACCACGCTAGACTACTTAGTCGACTGGCAGAGATAGGCATTCAAGACAACGCGCTGAAGTGGATAAACTCTTACCTATCTCAGAGAACGCAGAAGGTGGCACTTGGGACGTTTTCTTCCACACCCAAAACCCTCAACTGTGGAGTCCCGCAGGGCTCGGCCCTGAGCCCTCTCTTGTTTAATGTCTATCTGGCCCCCCTTTTTACGCTAATTGCCAACTGGGGTGTTAAGGCAATTTCCTACGCCGACGACACCCAGTTGGTATTTCCTTACTCTGAGATGACACAGGGATCCTTCGCAAACTTTAAAGGCTGTCTCCAGGACATTGCTCACTGGATGAATATCAACAAGTTAAAACTAAATGCCAATAAAACCGAAGTTATCTTTTTCGGTAAAGGTCCCACCCCCGCCCCAGAGCTATGGTGGCCGACGGAGATGGGCTCCCCCCCTTCGCCCAGTCTCTCGGCAAAAAACCTTGGAGTGAGATGGGATAATAGAATGTCTTTTACTTCCCATATTCAACAAGTGGTTGGCTGCTGTTTGAGTAAACTAAGAAACCTCCGAAAATTTCTTAAACTTCTACCAGAGAGCTGCAGGAAACTGGTAGTTCATGCAACAGTCACCTCACGGCTTGACTATGCTAATGGCCTCTACCTGGGCCTCCCAAAATTTCTAACCCATAAACTGCAGGTAGTTCAAAATGCGGCTGCGAGGCTGCTACTGCGAATTCCTTTCAAGCAGTCAGTCTCTCCGCATCTTCGAACCCTGCATTGGCTCCCTGTGGTCAACCGGATAAAATTCAAAGCTCTGACACTTGCGTTCAGATCCCTGCATGGCTCCTGCCCACTTTACCTAAAAAAACGCCTCCCAAGATATTCCCAAAGTTGGACACTACGGTCAAATGACCGTGTCTTACTGGCTGTCCCACGAGCAAAAAAGCTCCGCCTTGGCGGACGCACCTTTTCAGCAAACGCCTCTGTTCTGTGGAACTCTCTACCTCAAGCAATCCAGCAGGCTCCATCTGAACACTGCTTTAAGAAGATGCTAAAGACCTGGCTCTTCTCTCAGCCACGCTAGGTCTTCCATCTCCGCCCCAGGCCTTCTATGGTTCTTCTAGCGCCGGGACACCTCCTCGCGAGGTAGCTGTTCGCGCTCTATAAAACCCAGTATTATTCTTATTATTATTATTAAGTACGCTGCGATGCACGACAAAAAGGGGGCCCGGTACGCGACGTACACACCATCAACCACATCGTACGTGTCATCATGTACGGTGCGTACCCCAACATTGCATATGTACGGTGCGTACATACATGCAGTTGGGGTACGCCTGGGGTACGGTGAGGACATAAGTGGGTGTGGGGGTACGGTGCGGACATACGCATGTGGGAGGGTACGGTGCGGACATACGCGGGTGGGGGGGTACGGTGCGGACATACGCGGGTGGGGGGGAGGCTGGGGGGGCCATACGACTCGTACCCCTGGCACAAGTGTACCCAGGGTAGGGGTCGTACAAAGTTCGCTCCGTACGGGACGTTTTCCATATGCTTGTGTTTTCGGAAGGGCAGTACGGATCGTACTTGCGCGCTCGGACTTCAGTTTTACGATTTGTATGTAAAACTGTCCGGGTACGTCTCGTAGACTTTTCCCGAAGCGATTCATATGTATTTTTCACGTACGAATCGTACTTCACCGGTTGTACGGGACTTGTACGATTCATACGTAAAAAAATACGGATACGAGTCGTACGGTAATTTTTTTTAACGGATCGGAATCGGCACCTTATTGTGATCAGTTTTATATGGAAAAACAGAATGTAACGTTGATAGGTTGGCAGTAGAAATAATTGACAGGTCCCCCAGAGGCTTGTTATTACCCTGCATGTTGCCCAATTGTTAATTTTACTGACTTCATTTTGTATGTCAACTGCTCAGAGATAATTTTGCCTTAGGGCACATACTCTAGGGTAAACCCAAAAGACCCTAGTACCATTGGGTGGAATTCTAGATATGCTGCTATGAATTGTGATAGGCCTATTTATGCACACCAACGGTTTTTCTTTCTATCTAATGGGACTTACTCCAATATACACAATGGTACAAATGATGTGGCTCTTGGGATGGTGTTGCCTCTAGGTGTAAAAGCAACAGTTGATCGACAGAATGCAGAACAATGTCATACATCCACCCCAGTACAGAGATCTGGGCCTAAATCCATTGCTTGTTTGTTCACCATGACGTTCCAGTTTGAACCCAGCCATATGCAAATCAGTCTTCACTCTGTGTCTCATGGGAACAGTCCAGCCCGAACTGCCAAGCCAGGTCCTCCCTGGACTGGAAACAAGCATCTTAGGACCGGTTTCACCCCTTTGCAGCCAGGGTAGCTTGATTCCAGTGGCATGGAGAGCACGGGACCCACGTCTGGGCATACCCTTCCCACTCAGGGTGACAAATGCAAAAACAACAGTTGATGGACAGAATGCAGAACAATGTCATACATCCACCCCAGTACAGATATCTGGGCCTAAATCCATCGTTTTTTTGCTCACTATGCCGTTCCAGTTTGAACCCAGCCATTTGCAAATCAGTCTTGATCCTGTGCCTCATGGGAACAGTCCAGCTCGAACTGCCAAGCCAGATCCTCCCTGGACTGGATACAAGAATCCTAGGACCGGTTTCAGGGTTTCACCCCTCTTCAGCCAGGATAGCTTGATTCCAGTGGCATTGAGAGCACGAGACCCACGTCTGGGCATACCCTTCACACTCGGGATGACAAATGCAAAAATAACAGTTGACGGACAGAATGCAGAACATCCACCCCAGTACAGAGATCTGGGCCTAAATCCATCGATTTTTTGCTCACCATTGCCTCTAGGTATGCCTTGTAAACATGCAAAGCCTATGGTCAGATGGATTAAAATAACTCTGACAAAGGAATTTTGTGAGGGGGTGACCGACTTCGAGGTCAATAATTATAGTAATGGTACTAACTTTGGGTACATTCTTTCCTCCATTATTACTTTTGATGGTAGCGCTATGGCCAGGGGTGAAAGGGCTAGGGAATATTTTGAATGGTAACAGTCATAATATCGAAAAAATATATCGACTGGACAGAATATCTAGTTTTTAATATAGAATGGACAGAATATCGAATTGCCAAAATATAGTGGTGCAGAATATCGAAAATCAGGTAAGAAATATCGATTTACATAATATAGAAATAAGTAATATCGACAGTCATAATATAGTTGTTAAAAATATCGATTTTTTTATAGTGTTTTAAGTGTTAGTATATGTGTTAAAAGTATGTATTAATTTTGGAATGTATGTTTGAATATTTTTAAAGTAGTGAATTTTATGTTATTTAATTTTTGTGCAATTTAATTTCGTAGAGGGTTGTGGGTTTATAGAAGATTAGGGTGGAAAGTAATTTAATTGTTATTAAATAATTATTAATTGGTATTGATAATTAATTTATTGTAATTAATTATTAATTGGTAATTAATTTTTATTAATTGGTAATTAATTTGTATTAATTGATTAATTGATAATTATATTAATTGTATTAATTTATTATTCAGAGCGGGTTGTGGGTTTATAAGGTAATTTAATTTAAATTAAGTAATTATTAAAAATATTTTTGTGTATTGATAATTAATTTACTGTTAACTATTAATTGGTATTTTTTGATTATTTATCAATTTTTGGTATTGACAATTAATTGGTTGTTGATTAATTGGTAATTAATTTGTATTAATTGTTTAATTGATCATTATGTTAATTGTATTAATTTATTATTTGTAGCGGGTTGTGGGTTTATAGGGGAATATGGTGGGAAGTAATTTAATTGTAAATAATTAATTATTGAAATTATGTTTGTATATTGATAATTAATTTACTATTAATTAATTATTAATTGGTATTATTTGTATTTATTAATTTTTGGTATTGAAAATTAATTGGTTGTTAATTAATTATTAAAAGGTAATTCATTAAAAAAATATGTATTGGTACTTATAATTAATTAATTATTCAATATTTTGCGATTGGTAATTCATTTTAATACTTTTTTCATTGGTATTAATAATTAATTTATTTTTAATAAAATAAAAAATTATTATTTTCCCTACTATTGCACTCACTGGATTGGGAATAGTAATTTTTACCCTCCCGCTATCCAACGCTTTCCCTACTGTTGCACTCTCTGGAGTGGGAATAATAATTTTTACCCCTACGCTATCCAACTCTTTCCCTACTGTTGCACTCTTTGGAGTGGGAATAGTAATTTTTACCCCTACGCCATCTGACGTTAAGTATGCAGACATAAAGTTTGTGTCTCTGTCAGATACTACCTTCTTAGGAAATGCAACCTTGATGAAGATACCAAGGAGGGCCTTCACCGCTACAGGGGCAGTGGTGGTCCTTAGGGTAATCGCCTCAGAATACCTGGTGGAATGATCCACTACCACCAGAAGAAATCAGTTTCTTGATGCTGTTTGAGGGTCAAGGGGACCAACAATGTCAATTCCAACCCTTGCAAAGGGTACCCCAAACACTGGTAGTATAATTAAGGGGGGGGTTAGGTGGCCACTTATCTTGCCACTGGGTTGACAGGTGGCACAGGAGTTATAAAGCTCCTTCATCTTCTGAGACATTCCTGGCCAGTAGAAGTGCTCACCAACCTACTCCAAGTTTTGGTCTGGCTGTTATGCCCAGCTAGAGTAATGTCATGGGCCAATGTTAGGAGAAACTCTCTAAATTCTGAGGCACTTCTTCTCACCTGGTCTCACCAGGTTTGGTGTCTCTTGCCTCAGTGTATAGGAGTGCCTCCTCCCAAAAGGTCCTGTGGGAACCACTGACACTTTCCTTTTCTTGATCAGTAGCTTGCTGCCTCAGGCTTTCAAGAGTGGAGCAGGTTCTCTGCCCCTGGCACAGATCTTTCCCCGAGCGTCCTCCTGGGCCCAAATGCTCTGCCGTTTCAGGCCCAAGCTCCTGGGTCTCAGTTCCCTTTCAAGGCTTCTCCCTGAGGAGAGGGGACTAGATCTGGTGTTTGAATAGAAGCTGTATTCCCAGAGGTCTTGCCCATTCTCTTGGAAAGTTGGTCCATAATTTCCACACTTATTTTTCTCTCTGGGTTCTACACTGTGCTCCGGTTTTCACACACACCCATTCAGGTATTCCCAGCATTGCTGCATGGGGTATATTATCTACCTCAGCCCATGCTAAGTACTCCAAATTGTTGCCAAGCAGACTCTAAACAGGGATAGCAGAAGACAGAACTACTGTTTGGAGGCCACTTACCCCACCCCAATCTAAGGACACCAAGGCCCTAGCCTGATTGTCAGCACTGAGGACTGTTTAGGTCTCTCCAAGCAAATATTGAACACCAGTCGCTCAGTCACCATGGTGATACTGGCACCAGTGTCTTTCAGGGTTTCCACACTAATCCCCCTCATCTGTATCTCTCAGGTTACTGGGCCAGACAGCCAGGGTAGCTACATCCACCCCTCCATCTGAGACTGGAGTTGCCTCAGTGAGCACCATGACATGGTCAGGGCTCACCTGTAATCCCATCTGGAGACTCACTACTGCATTTACTGTAGGTGTGCTAGAGGCATTAATTTTGTTTTTGCAGCTAAGGTATCCAGTTTGGTGTCCAAGGGCCTTACACTCATGACAGCAAGCCATTTTGAGATCCCAGTTTTTACCCTGGTTCCCACCCTTGGGCCATAAATAGTTTCTGGGCCCACCCTCCTGTCCAGGTTTTTGGTGGCCTGAAGAAGGCTCATTTTTGTTTTTATCTTTTTGGTCACCATCTTTCCCTTGGGGGGTCTTTTTGGCCTCTTTCCTTTGGTCACCCCACCATTGGTAGTCTTGGGTACTCTTGTTTTGACCCATTAGTCTGCCTTCTTCTCAAACTCTAGAGGAGAAAGTAGACCTAAGTCTACCAGATACTGACATAACATGCACATTTTTACAATTTAACCAACAACCTACTGTTTTCACTGAACAGTCAACAAATTCCACCCAGGACTGACTGAGTTTTTTGAGTCTCCACAAACTTTGTCCTGAATTCTTCAGTGGTGAGTCCAAAGCCCTCAATAGGGTACCCTTTATGAGGTCCTAAAACTTATCATCTCTCTTATTCATTGTCAGGAGTCTATCCTTTTCCTGAGAATAAATCCAGCAAGAGAGATGCCCAATCATTCTGGCTGCTTTCCTAGCTAGGAAGGCTCTCTCAAAAGCAGTGAACTATTTAGTGATGTCACCATGCTCTTAGTATTTAGGGACAATCCCTTTGGGGAGTTTTGAATCAAAGAAATTTTTTCTCTCCCTATTTCCAAACTTGCTGCCACCAGAGAAAGGTCCTAGGCCCATCTCTTTCCTTTGTCATTCTAAGTCCAGGATTTGAACTTATAAATGCAATCTCTGGGTCAACCGTCCCAGAATGAGTTTTTCATCTGAGGGCTCCTCCTTACATGATCTTCATTAGCTGGCTTATCTCCTTCAGATTGAGCTACTAATTTAGGATTACCCCTCAAACTCTGCTATCAGCCTTCGAAGTTTTTGAAACCAAAACCTTTATATAGAGGGCCCTATATACCTGGCATAGGACAGGTCCATGTAATGGGTCAGGTCAAGCCCCTGAACCTGGTTATCATGATCACTCATTATTTTGCTAAAGTTGGAACCTTTTTATAAAGTCAAAAGAACCTTAACACATTTCCTTTGCTACCTACAGTAAGATCTTTAAATTTGAACACCTGGATACAGGGACTTAACCAAGGCCGTAACAGCAACTCAAACCCAGAAATAGCTGTGCTTTCATGTGACTTTGCCTGCCACCTACTCTCTAGCATCGTACACAAAGAATTAAAAACAAAGATGTGTCCTTTGATATGTAGAAAGAAAGAGAAATAGACACATAGCTAGTAACTGAATTGCACAATGTGAAACCAGAAAGCCTCGGCTCAATCCCAGCCTCCCCTCTTGACCAAACTGTGTGAGCCGAGGCAAATATTTTATATCAGCATGTCTCATTGTTCTTTACTATCACATATGACAGCAACTTCAAAAAAGTGAGTTCAGAGTGTGTGCTGCCCAAAGATTGTGGTGGAGGGGAGGGTCATGTTTGAAAACGATCTCTTCCAATTTTAATAAATAGCTCTCGATGCAGTGATCTAATCTGATCTACTAGCGTGAAAAGTTTCTGAATACATGGTAAGGACATTCACTTTTTTAGATTTAATTTTAATTTTGAAGAAACTTCATTATAATTTTACATGATATCTGTTGCTTGAGTTACATGCTGAATATTTTCATGCCTTAGCACATGGAAGGGTTCTTAGAGCCAAAGGCAGAAACTTGGGGCCCAATTCAGAAAGGTAAAGTTAGACCACATTTGCCAATTATGATAGTAAAAATCCAACTTAGCCCAACAATCTAATTTTACTACTTGTCAGTATTCACAAAGGGACTTACAAGAAGAATCTTTATGACTGAGGGGGTTTTGTATGTGGGGTGGAGTCTCCACACTCGGGACGGAATCTCCGCCTCAAGTGTGGAATCTACGCACTTGAGGTGGAATCTCCGCACTTGAGACAGAATCTCTGAACTCTGGCTGGATTCTCCGCACTCTGGGTGTACCACAATGCAGTAAAATAAAACAGGGCAAACATTGATGTAAGTAACAACATATAGGCTTCTATTCACACATCATGAGATATACAAAATCTAGTAGTACAACATAGTAGAAAATGCCTCACTTAAAATTAAACAGCTATATGTAAGCACTGGGCTGTTACATATGTGTATGTTTAGGACATGTGTATGGAGGTATGACAACATGTTACTAAACATTGGATTACACAATGAGTGAGTGGCACTCGTTACTTGGAGGTGAAATAACCAAAGCTGTTGAACAGATGTGATCAGAGCGGGACCAGTTATAAAAGGAGTGTATTGGAGGGATATTTGTGATAGCAAAAACACAAACCTCTACAGCAGTGTAGATATATCAAGTAAGGTACAATACTATAAACCTATTCACATAACCCTTCAAGTGGAAACAAGAACATCATAAGTATATTTATTACAATATCTCTTCTACAGTTGCACATTTAACAATTACTTTTCTGTCATGTAATGTCTTCCACAATCAGTTCAAATGTGTATCATATACACATCAAAACTTCAGGTTCTGAGCTGCACAAATAGGAGAGTTCATCTCTACATAGGTATGCCACAAACACTGGCAGGAAGGCAAACAGTTGCTAGGGTTTCCAACCTCTTTTCCCACTTCCCATGTGTGGTAGTTGCAATTTACTGCACTCAGGTGGCACTTCAGCTACCTAGCCACAATGCACACATCTTCCACAATAGACACCGCTGGCAGTCCATCAACGTGCAGGGTGCGTGTGATACCAGTGGCTGCATTTGTTATGTGTATGCAGTGTCCCCAGAAAGTAAACATGAGAGCTTCACATTCCGAAGGTCACCTCTGGCTGTGGGAGAATGTGGCAACATGTGGCTTCTGGGTAAGTACTCAAGCACCATACAATATGTTGTTTCAATGTACACAACCATTACAAATGATGAATTCTCATGACATATACATGACCCCAACAGACACTGCATATACCATTTCATACATTATGAACACTACATGTACAGATATGTCCTCATTTTCCTCCTGGTGATTATGCATATGTACTCTCTTCTGATCTCCTCACACCATACAGACATTCAATCACTGTATCTCAGTGTAGGTGGGTAAAATAGGGCACACATTTGTACACAAGCCATCATACACTGCACTATTGGTCTCCTAAAGTCACGATTTAGATGTCTTGACTGTACGGATGGATGATGCTGTACTCCTGGGAAGTTGTGTACAAGATAATAGTAGCCTGTTGAGTATTGCACACCATTGCACTACATCAAGATTTACACATACATCTAAACCCTCACCAAGGTCTGAATTCAGGGAACTGTGGCATTGTCTCAAACAGAGGGCAGGGTATGCAGCTGTTTCACACTTTTTTCTCTTGAGCCACTAGTTGTGCTACAGGCTTTATGTGGTTTCACAGTCTGTTGTTAATTATGATTAGTGGACCTTTAACCCTCTGTCCATGAATTCCATCCTGAGACTTCCCTGTAAGTCATACATATTGTATATAAACATGTGCTGTTGTCAAGAGTCAAAAGATAGACCATGCAACATGTATTGTCTTTGCTCAGAAAGGGGCTCCTTCAGGCACACAACTAAAAAGTAAAAGGTTGTTTTGATTTGTTCAGCATCATACATACTAATAAAGTCTAATGTGCACCTATTATTCTATGTAACACTCTCATGGATACTTCCAGGAAGCATGATAGATAATTGAGACAGAGGTAATGGCACTGTTTGAGATGTAAATGGTGAACTAACAAATCCAGTATGTAATTTCATGTATGTCACTTCCTGAGTTATTGTCATTGAATTCTGGGCTGATCACCAAGTCTCCTCCCCATGTGTGGAGATTTTGAGCTTGGAGCAGAAACTCCGTGATTTGACCAGAAACCAATGAAAATACACAGGAAGTGACATACAGGAAATTACATACAGGAAGTTGAAGGCAGCCATTTTGTGTTCATTCTGTGCCATCCTCACCTCAGAGCTTTATCCTCCGCCATCCTGCTGCTCTGTACATCTATCCTGCCCCAATATGGCTGAGGGACTTGATGGCAAGGAACCCCCTTTCAGTGAGTCTAAATTGAATACACTTACTGAGGAGGTGTTTAATAAGTACTCTCAGGTTTATGGGGGCCCAGATAGCCAGTTGAGCAATGCAGCATGTAAGCAAATCTGGTGTGATATTGCTGCACGCTGTAATGCAGTGAGTGTGTACCAGTGGCTGGGCAAGATGTGTCACAAACACTAGGAAGACATGCTACTCTGGGCCCACATCAAGGCTCAGGACATCATGGGGGTGTCATCCAAACTTCATTCACAATGTCCTGCATGGGTCCGCTGAACAGGAGGGTCCTGAAGAGAGCCTGGCTGACCCTCCATGCTCAGCCGGAGCACCAGAGAACTGATAAGAGCATGAATTGCATTATGTGTCATGAAGTATGTTGGGAGTGGTAAGAGAGATGTACCATCATGTGGTGCAGCCTTTCACTTTATCTGAGTAACGGCAGCAAATATTATAAGGTCTAACACAAATGGGTACATTTACATTACAAATGCATTTTTTGAGAAAAAGAATGCACTTGCATAATTATGACTAGTGAACTAAAGACCTTATAACTGTTGTATGCTATGGTAAATGAAGCGATTTGACAATGTCCATCATTGGTATGTTAGTATTTGTGTGCTGTATGTAGTATCATGCATACTTTATGTGTGTGTTGTTTGTCATAACTATTAATATATGTTGTAAAAAAAGGTAAAGGCTGACATTATGTCCCTTGTCTCACTCACCATGATGCATACATAACCAATATGTAATAAATGCACACATATTCTCAAAAGTGTCCAGTAGCGTGTATGTCATTTCCAATTTATAGGCAGGTGCACTGAGTAAGCAGATTTGATTTGTAGTCTACAGCAAACATGAAGGAATCTTGTAATGCAAAATGTGGCTCATGCCAAGTCAGTGTTTGATGTTTCCAAGGTATATACAAATGTTTTGAATCAAATCTTTGCGAAGATAGGGCCCGATTCACAGAACTAACTTAAGACAAAATCCTAAACTTACTACCATTTTGGTATTCACAGAAAGTAAAGTTAGGACTCCTAACTTTAGGACTCCTAAATGCCTTCTGTGAATACCGAAAGTCTTAAAGTTAGGATTTTTCTCAGTTTAGAAGTAGTAAAGTTAGGACTCCTAACTTCTGTGAATACCGAAATGAGTAAGTGCCTTCTGTGAATACCAAAATGAGTAAGTGCGTTCTGTGAATACCAAAATGGTAGTGAGTTTTGGATTTTGTCTTAAGTTAGTTCTGTGAATCGGGCCCGTTATCTCCTAGGCCTTGTTTGCATAGTTACATCAAATTTAGCATGTATGGTGGGGTTTACTATGCTATACATCTGGTGACAGTTGATAGTAAGTGTAAGACTGTTGAAACTGTGCTTTAGGGGTTGAGCAGTCCACACATAAAAGGATACATCTAGATCCACTTATAGGTTTGGAGATCTCCATCCTGACTGTGTGCTATCTCTACTTATAAAATAACATTGGTTAGATTAGTATGTGAAAATGTCAGGAACCTCACATTGCACTAAAGCAGAGGGTGAGGCTGGTGAATACTGAAAAGTATATTGACCTAAATTGACATTACAGTGACATTACACCTACATTTGGAGTCAAACTCCAAATTATTGGTTAGAGAGATCAAGGAACTACAACGTCAGCACTTGGTTTATGTTGTTTCTACTTTTATCAGATATAGTACACCATCTACATAATTGTTTGTTTCTATTTTCATTTTCAGTGGACCAGGCTAGAAAGCCATATGGACAGTACCGGGTGCATACCAGGACACCCTCGGCTCGTCAGCTGTCACGTCCTCTATATACCACCAGATTGGAGAAGGAGGAGGAAAACCTAGCAACAAGCAGGTAGGCTGTCCACCCAGACTGAAACATTGTGATTACCATCAACCGCCCAGGTGGAGGTTGAGGAGGCTGAAGGGGGGGACATTGAGAGGGACACCATCAGACAGGGTTTGATGAATGTGGTTCTCTCCCTAGCCCACAAAAAGTAGAAATTGAGATGGTGTCCCCATAGCAGGGACCCACACTATCTGCCACTGACCCCTCACTAACTCTTAAGGACCCCATTCCATCGGGGCCCCCAGCTGCACCCCCTGCCACTACTCCCCCTCCAAGTGCCTGCCAGGAAGAGCTGAGGGAAACATCAGTCCCCGACACCCCACAACCATTATGTTCAACCCAAACCTCTCCATGTATGGTTGCATCTGTGGCTGCACCCCAGGGAGTGATGGCAGCAGATGATGCTGTTCAAAATGTGTTCTCTCTGGGGTCACAGGAGGTCAGAGTTGAGCTCTATTCGTTCCGAGAGTTACAGTCTAGATTTTTGGAAAACATCAATGCCTCCGTCACTGCCTTGGGTGAACCCATACTGTCTGCGTTGTTCCAACGACCCAACCAGACTACTAATGTTGTGTCCACAAGTGTGTCCTCCTTGTCTATTTCTTTTGTTACCCCTCGTGTGTTATGCATCTGTGGAGAGTCTGATCCTGCATCCGCCATACGCAGTCAGTACACAGGTGTGGAGGACCTGGATTTAGTCATCAAAGAGGACGGAGAGGATGACCAGTGACTGAGTCCCCCAAGCCTGGACATTCGTAAGGAAACTGCATGTGGCTTGGGGGGGCAAACATTACTTTTTAGCATTGACCATGGACTCTTTTGTTAGGACAATGTGTTGACTGTGGACTTCCTTTTATTTAACCCTTCTACATAGACAGGTTCCCCTGATGCTTCTGAACCTGTTTTTATTATGTTGCCCAACCCCCTCCAAGTTCCTTCGCCCATTCTGCTTGAAGAAAGAAAAGTCCTTTATCTTTTTCCTTTGGACAGCATTTTATTATGTTTTGTTTTCTACTGAATCGTTTTACAACTAAGATTTTGTACCCAATATAAAATATTGTTCCAAACCATCTCTGTCTTGTGTTTTCTATTATATATGTTGGCTTCAAAGTAGTGAAGTGTACATCTGCAGGTGTTTTGCTATCTCTTCAACATGATACCTTGTAACACAGATGGTCCTACAAATCAACATGAAGTATTGACACACATTTATAGTTACATATATGTCCTACAACCAGAGTAAGCATTTGAACCTAATGAAATATTAATCAACTCCAGATAGAAGTATTAATTTGTCTATAGTGGTCACAGGGGATCTCTCTTGCGACTTTGCAAATGAGGTGGTGAGAATCTCTGTGAGTTATGGTTAGTGCTGATGCGTTCGTGGGTGATTGGCATCTGCCGGTGCAAGTGGGCTAGTTTTCTCAGCTTAGGAGGGTGCACAGTTGCTGGGGGGGTGTTAGAAAGTCATCCTTTGCCTTGTTCACCTCCATTTTTTGCTGAATTATACTGGTAGTAACTGAATCTGACTGTACATTGGGCTCAGCTAACCATTCCCAGGGCCAGTGCTATGTTTAAAAAGGTACATGTAATAGACTACACTTACAATTGGCAATGACAGACCCCTTAAGTCCATAGCAGATAATAGGGCCAGGGGATGCAACCTACCTATAAGTCCTTAATATATAATAGGGCATGGAGGTTTAGAGGCCCAGCAGACTTTCTGTACTTGCGTGTGTTCACTGCTGAGTGCCTGCTCCCATGTTAGGGTAGCCTTTCTTTGTAGACTGTATTTAAAAGTAAATTCTATGCAAATTGGACTTTGGTGGTTTAGGCACTTTAAAAGTGATAAGCTAACTTATTACAAATTAGGCGCCCCCAAGGTTTCCCCTAGGAGTCCCAGGGGTGGGGGCACTGTAACTATAAGCAGGGACCTTATAAACAATATTTTATATGCCCTGGTGAGGGAAAACTGCCCATTTCATTTTCCCCCATTGTAGATACTTAGCTCCATAGGCTAACATTACAATATGTTATTTAGGTAGAACTATTGCTAGGAAAGGAGCAAAAAATATAGTTCAAATACTTAAAAGATTGGTATTGATAAATCCAACAATAGTCCACTATTGCATTTATCACAACTAGTACAGAAGAGATGTTATAAAACGTTCTCATCTGTAAGCCAATATCCAGCATTCTGGTAATCTCTGCTGATTGGTCACCCTTAACAGGCTTAGCCAGGCTGCTTTGATTAGGTGATAAGTAGCCTGGCCAGAGTAGTGGTTATCTGATAGAGAACACTCAGAAGCTGCAGAGGTTAGGTCATACAGAGGGGGCTGGGTAAATCAAACTGAACTCAGAGAGAGAGCAGAGCAATAAGGAATGACAGGTATACCTACCCCCACTTCTTGTGCCCCAGCCAGATGGTAGACCAAGGAGAGGAATTTGCATAGGTCAGGGTGAGGAGAGCTTATGGAAATGAGCGACACTGTAGGTTGGTTTAGACAGCTCTTACTCCTCTGGAGAGAACTCATCCATGTTGGATTTTGGAATTGCAGTGCTTTGTGGGACATGAAGAAGCCACACTTTGGAGGACATTGTCATGCTTTTTGGTGGCACCCAGCATCTTGTTGATCAGAGGTGTTCTCCTGCTTGTTGCCCCAGAACACTGAATAAATATGTGAGAGCTGCATAGTCTCTTAGATCTGCTGCTTGAACCTACAAGGAGAAGAAGTATTGTCCTGCTGGAATCTGAATGACTGCGCCTGCTGCACAATCTGGTACTTCAGCCCTGGGGATTGTGCCTTGCCTCAAGAAAGAGGCGCCGATCACGATCCTGTAAAAACCGGGTACGAACCGTCGGACGGAGCATATTCTCCGTCCGACGCGTACCCGGTCGTCAAAATATACAAACATGGAATTACGATTCGCACGGGAACACCATTTCCGTACGAATCGTAAAAAACCCCGACCGAACAAAATAAACCTACAAATGCGATCCGGGAAAGCGCCGACCTGACGTCGGGACGCTCGCAGCCTGCCATTCACGAACCAGGAATTACGATTCGCACCGACGTCATCCCACACGGTGAATATTTTCCGGCTGCCAAAAACTGCCGGGAAATCAGGACGACGCGAACAAGGACTACCAGTACACGACGGACAGACAGGACGACGCGAACAAGGAGGACCAGTACGCGACGGACAGACAGGATGACGCGAACAAGGAGTACCAGTACGCGACGGACAGACAGGACGACACGAACAAGGAGGACCAGTACGCGACGGACAGACAGGACGACGCGAACAAGGAGGACCCGTACGCGACGGACAGACATGGACCCGAACCTACGTGTCATCCCGGCCCTCATAGCAGTCGACCTCCTCTACAGGTTTGGACGCAGACGCCGCAGAAGGTCAGAACAACTAAGGGAGGGGGGAAAGTGGGGTGGGGTGGGGGTGGCAGGACCAGGGCAGGCCACAAACCCCCCACCAAAGTCACACAGCACACATGCCCTGGACATACCTGACTCCCATGCCCTGGTCACTACGAGGGGGTGGGGGCGTGTCCAGCTAAGCCAGCGACCGCCACAACGGAAGTCCGTCACGACGCGAACCGGCAACACAACCAGACAGGTACGTCCCGTACCCACGCCTGAAGAGCGTGGGTACGAGTCGTACCACGCCCACACCCACGTCACCCCAACAATGGTGGGACGGCTCGTACCCACGTGGCATAGGCCTGGGTACGGGCCGCACAAGAATCACATAGCGTGGGGACGGATATGTACGGACCCTACCCCCACCCCGTATGCATGGAGCGTACCCCCACCCCAACAGTGTAAGTACGACACGTACCCCCACCCGCGTACGTATGGAGCGTACCCCCACCCCAACAGTGTATGTACAACCCGTACCCCCACCCGCATACGTATGGAGCGTACCCCCACCCCAACAGTGTAAGTACGACACGTACCCCCACCCGCGTACGTATGGAGCGTACCCCCACCCCAACAGTGTATGTACGACCCGTACCCCCACCCGCGTACGTATGGAGCGTACCCCCACCCCAACAGTGTAAGTACGACACGTACCCCCACCCGCGTACGCTCCGTATGGAGCGTACCCCCACCCCAACAGTGTAAGTACGACCCGTACCCTCACCTCGAATGCATGGAGCGTACCCCCACCCCAACAGTGTAAGTACGACCCGTACCCTCACCTCGAATGCATGGAGCGTACCCCCACCCCAACAGTGTAAGTACGACACGTACCCCCACCTCGAATGCATGGAGCGTACCCCCACCCCAACAGTGTAAGTACGACACGTACCCCCACCTCGAATGTATGGAGCGTACCCCCACCCCAACAGTGTAAGTACGACACGTACCCCCACCTCGAATGCATGGAGCGTACCCCCACCCCAACAGTGTAAGTACGACACGTACCCCCACCTCGAATGCATGGAGCGTACCCACATCCGTGTATGCCATGAGCGTACATATTGTGAAATAGGAGGGGTGTGTGCAGAGTCCTCCCAGCAGTGCCCAGACACAGGAGGGGTGGGTGCCTATCACTCCCAGCAGTGCCCAGACACAGGAGGGGTGTGTGCAGAGTCCTCCCAGCAGTGCCCTGAGACAGAAGGGGTGGGGGCCTATCACTCCCAGCAGTGCCCTGAGACAGGAGGGGTGGGTGCCCATCACTCCCAGCAGTGCCCTGAGACAGGAGGGGTGGGTGCCTAACACTCCCAGCAGTGCCCAGAGATAGGAGGGGTGCGTGCAGAGTCCTCCCAGCAGTGCCCAGAGACAGGAGGGGTGGTTGACTATCACTCCCAGCAGTGCCCAGAGACAGGAGGGGTGGGGGCCTATCACTCCCAGCAGTTCCCAGACACAGGAGGGGTGGGTGCAGAGTCCTCCCAGCAGTGCCCATTCACAAGAGTGGTGTGTGCAGAGTCCTCCCAGCAGTGCCCAGAGACAGGAGGGGTGTGTGCAGAGTCCTCCCAGCAGTGCCCAGAGGCAGGAGGGGTGTGTGCAGAGTCCTCCCAGCAGTGCCCAGAGACAGGAGGGGTGGGTGCCTAACACTCCCAGCAGTGCCCAGAGACAGGAGGGGTGGGGGCCTATCACTCCCAGCAGTGCCCAGACACAGGAGGGGTGTCTGCAGAGTCCTCCCAGCAGTGCCCAGAGGCAGGAGGGGTGTGTGCAGAGTCCTCCCAGCAGTGCCCAGAGACAGGAGGGGTGGGTGCCTAACACTCCCAGCAGTGCCCAGAGACAGGAGGGGTGGGTGCCTAACACTCCCAGCAGTGCCAAGAGACAGGAGGGGTGGGTGCCTAACACTCCCAGCAGTGCCCAGAGACAGGAGGGGTGGGGGCCTAACACTCCCTGCAGTGCCCAGAGACAGGAGGGGTGGTTGACTATCACTCCCAGCAGTGCCCAGAGACAGGAGGGGTGGGGGCCTATCACTCCCAGCAGTGCCCAGACACAGGAGGGGTGTGTGCAGAGTCCTCCCAGCAGTGCCCAGAGGCAGGAGGGGTGTGTGCAGAGTCCTCCCAGCAGTGCCCAGAGACAGGAGGGGTGGGTGCCTAACACTCCCAGCAGTGCCCAGAGACAGGAGGGGTGGGTGCCTAACACTCCCAGCAGTGCCCAGAGACAGGAGGGGTGGGGGCCTATCACTCCCAGCAGTGCCCAGACACAGGAGGGGTGGGTGCAGAGTCCTCCCAGCAGTGCCCAGAGGCAGGAGGGGTGTGTGCAGAGTCCTCCCAGCAGTGCCCAGAGACAGGAGGGGTGGGTGCCTAACACTCCCAGCAGTGCCCAGAGACAGGAGGGGTGGGGGCCTATCACTCCCAGCAGTGCCCAGACACAGGAGGGGTGTCTGCAGAGTCCTCCCAGCAGTGCCCAGAGGCAGGAGGGGTGTGTGCAGAGTCCTCCCAGCAGTGCCCAGAGACAGGAGGGGTGGGTGCCTAACACTCCCAGCAGTGCCCAGAGACAGGAGGGGTGGGTGCCTAACACTCCCAGCAGTGCCAAGAGACAGGAGGGGTGGGTGCCTAACACTCCCAGCAGTGCCCAGAGACAGGAGGGGTGGGGGCCTAACACTCCCTGCAGTGCCCAGAGACAGGAGGGGTGGTTGACTATCACTCCCAGCAGTGCCCAGAGACAGGAGGGGTGGGGGCCTATCACTCCCAGCAGTGCCCAGACACAGGAGGGGTGTGTGCAGAGTCCTCCCAGCAGTGCCCAGAGGCAGGAGGGGTGTGTGCAGAGTCCTCCCAGCAGTGCCCAGAGACAGGAGGGGTGGGTGCCTAACACTCCCAGCAAAGCCCAGAGACAGGAGGGGTGGGTGCCTAACACTCCCAGCAGTGCCCAGAGACAGGAGGGGTGGGGGCCTATCACTCCCAGCAGTGCCCAGACACAGGAGGGGTGGGTGCAGAGTCCTCCCAGCAGTGCCCAGTCACAAGAGTGGTGTGTGCAGAGTCCTCCCAGCAGTGCCCAGAGACAGGAGGGGTGTGTGCAGAGTCCTCCCAGCAGTGCCCAGAGGCAGGAGGGGTGTGTGCAGAGTCCTCCCAGCAGTGCCCAGAGACAGGAGGGGTGGGTGCCCATCACTCCCAGCAGTGCCCATGGAACGCAAAGGGTGGAGTAGCCACAGATACCATGCCCACAAATGTCAGTCAGGTGCACAAAGACCCTGCAGTACATGTACCACATGTGTGCGAGGCTGGGAGTATACGCATGCATAGCGCAGAAAAGAAAACATGTACACATGAAGTCATGTCAATAGGCCACATACACAAGTACAATGACTACCAAGGATGCCACGAATGATGCAGGTGGAGACATCGCTCAGCATGCATGTGCAAAGGTGAAGGACTACGTCACACACCCAGCTAATGGACACACAGCTCTGTGCTAAAGTCAGGGGACACCCTGCAGGGAAGAAGTCAGGGTACACAGAGGAAGGAATACACCTTGGGACAATTGCAACATGCAGCAACTGCTTACATGAATGGAGAAAGGTAGCTAACACCGTGTGATGGCACACAGATCCCAGGGTCCCCCCTATGAGCAGCACACTACTACATTTCCCACACACCCAACACATGACCAACACCCACAACCATGTAGCAGCCCCACCAACAGCAATGCCAGCAATGCAGGAGTGTTCCAAGGGCAAAAAATAAATAGCTTTATTCAGCATGAGCAAAAAACTAGTATGACGTATGTCCAATATTAACAAAGGCCATAGGGCAGTCCAGGAGTCCCAGCTGGATGGGGGACACAGTGGGACGCGTGTCCCCTAGCTTGCCTGCACAGTTACAATCCGTTGTCTTCCACAGGGGTGAGGGCATCATGTGGGGGGGGAGAAACAGGCACCGCAGGGACAGGAGGGTGAAGGGTAGGCGTCGTGGTTGCAGGGATGGAGGACTCCACCACAGGGGGTGGGGCAGGGCCAAAGGCGGAGGCCAGGATCTCGCTGCACACCTTAGCAAGGTCCTCCAGGGACTCCCCTGCACCCGAAGGAACCACAGGCCCCAAGGAGGGGGGGGGGGGTCAGAGGGATGGGTCGCAGCGCCACTGGGGGAGGGTGTGGACAGGGGGGGGGACTCAAGCACCCTGACCGGGGACCTCCTTGACCGCTTGCGGGGTGGTGTCAGAGCGGCCATGAAGGAGTCTTTGGGGGAGATGTGGCCAGGAGAGCTGAGGGGAGGGGATTTGGAGGGAGTGGATTGGGTGGAATGCGGACTCCCACTCTGGCTGCGTGTCACACATTTGCCCCCCGACCCAGTGGGTGTGCCTACTGCACCCTGTGTGTGCGTGTCAGGAGGTGTGTGGCAGACCTTCCCTGCTGGTGTGGTGCCTGTGTCTGTTGTGGTGGGTGCATGCTTACGTCTGGGTGTATGTGGGACAGGCATGGGAGTGGGAATTTTGGAAGGAGCAGGGGTAGGGGGTGGGACGTAGCGCTGCAGGAGACCCACTGCTGCAGTCAGTGTGGAGTCTATGGACCTCAGCAAGTTGCGTTGGTCAGCCTGCGATGAATGAATGCCCTCCAAGTATGCCTCCATGTTGTTGAGGACCTGGCTGTGGCCATGGAGGACATTAAGGATCGCAGTCTGACCAATCTGCAACTGCCGCTGGATGTCCACAGACTCAGCATTGGCGGCAGCAGTGGAGACAGGGGCAGGGGGTGCGGTGCCTGGCAGGAAGGAGACATGTGGTGACCGGGCACGTTGGGAAGGGACACGAGCACGTGGGAGGCGGCTGATGCCAATGGAGGGGGCGGTGCGAGATGTAGGGCTGCTGTCAGATGGTGGTGCTGCCACCGCCCACTCGGAGAGATCATCCTCGGACCCGTCACCTTCATACTCTGTTGTGCCAGTCGACAGGTCCCCGGGTTCACTCTCCTCCGCCTCAGTCCCACTCGAAGTGCCAGCCCCGATGTCACCGCTGGCACTGGTGCTCGGTCCCTCCGCGCCGTCTGTGTCCATGTCTCCCTCCGTGTCCCCCGACGATGCTGTGGGCAGGGTGAAGAGACAGAAATTAATCATACACCTGTATACATATGTCACATGAGTCAAATCTACGTAGGTTACAGTGCATAGCCTGAAACAAAGGATGAGTTACAACTACAAAACAAGGTACATACGTAGGCCCTGCAAGACACAGTTGTGTGACCCACCATGCCATGGAAAAACTATGGAGAGCATGACACAATAGCAAATGAGATGACATGGTATTCTGACTGAGGAGCAAGGCCCTGGGGACAATACAGCACTGCATCTGCACCACACAGCGTTGCAGGAAATTGGGATGAGCAGGGACCAAATCCAGGAACTAGAGGCACATGCAGCATAGGTAATACTGAGAACATGCCCACCCTGACTGGCACGCTGCACCTTGAGTGTATGTCCAGACAAACATCACACACTGGCCAGTCCGAGCAAGGAGATGACAGGTCTTGACATGTAGGCCATGGCCGCCCCACCCACCCCCTACATGAGACAAATCTGTGGAGACACAGGAAGCACTTACATCTCTTAGTCTGGGTGAAATACACATGGGATGCAATAATTCAAGATTGCACACCAAATACCCAAGTTGCGCCTGTCCAAAGAATCAAGTACAAATGGGCATCATCAGATGATTGCTACAAGACACACAGGCAATGGCCACCGTGAGTATGTACTTGGAAAATGAGGTCAGGCTGGACAGTGGACACTTGTAATACATCTCACGTCAATAAACATGGTGCCAGGGGACAATGGCACAGAGCACAACCTATGCTGTAGACACAGAGATTGTCGACATTCTCGGATTACACACATGATACCTAGGAAAAGATGCCCCTGGGGACAGTAGTGGCCACACAACTCCATACTCCTGAATGGAAATGACTGCAACACACGCTAACATCCCTGCACTATGCGTAACGCACACTCATGCACATCATGTCACAGGCCACCACATGGGACATGCCTGCTGGAAGGCCTCGCACTCAAGAGATTAACTCCCATGTCTGAAATCAGCATTAGTGCCAACTGCCATGGAACCCACAAGTCCAGAACTGGACAGGGCACAGGCAAGGTCACTAAACCTGTTACACACCACCCCCACACATGATGCTGTAGGCATTGTACACTTGGAGAAGGTGTCAGGCTACATAACTTTGTGATGGAGTGACTACACAGAGACCAGGGAACACATTGCAAGGTGGGGAAGGGAGGCAGGAGAGGCCTGCAACACTGTGGGTAACAGGATCTGCACAGCACCATAAACCCTGGAAGTGTATCCATGGAACAGTGCACTTACAAATGCTGGTGAAACACAACAAACACACACATGTACCTACCCCCTTCCGGCTGCTGCATCTCCTGTAGGCGCCTGGCCAAGTCAGGAAAGACCACCGCCAGCACACGTTTCTGGATGTGGGAGAGACGGCGGCGCCCGCGGTTCTTATGGCTCTCAGGTGAGTCCCCCAGCAGGACCCGTGCGATCCTCCGCGTCCAGCACCGGATATCCTGCCAGCGTTTCCTCACCTGGGGCAGGCGCCGCTTCCGACCATCCGCACTCCTCACGGCGCTGACGGCGTCCAGCCATATCTTCTCCTTGGCAGAGGCGTCTACCTGTGAGGATGGACAAGTGACACTACCTCAATACACCTGGCACATGTCACAGGGACACAGATCATAACACATTAGCTGTTTCCAACAAGGCATAGTATGCATCCAACGCATTGCACCTTTGTCATAGGGACAGGATCCTCTGGGGGAAGGCCAAAAGCAGTACGTGCCATTTAAAGGACACAGGTGGAATGAGGGCAACTACACAAGCAATGCTCCAGGCCCACACTGTGCATCACACCCACCCCTCCTGTCTCTGGGCACTGCTGGGAGTGATAGGCCCCCACCCCTCCTGTCTCTGGGCACTGCTGGGAGTGTTAGGCCCCCACCCCTCCTGTCTCTGGGCACTGCTGGGAGGACTCTGCACACACCCCTCCTGCCTCTGGGCACTGCTGGGAGGACTCTGCACACACCCCTCCTGTGTCTGGGCACTGCTGGGAGTGATAGGCCCCCACCCCTCCTGTCTCTGGGCACTGCTGGGAGTGATAGTCAACCACCCCTCCTGTCTCTGGGCACTGCTGGGAGTGTTAGACCCCCACCCCTCCTGTCTCTGGGCACTGCTGGGAGTGTTAGGCACCCACCCCTCCTGTCTCTGGGCACTGCTGGGAGTGATGGGCACC
The DNA here is from genome assembly GCF_964204655.1 of Triturus cristatus. Lineage (NCBI taxonomy): Eukaryota > Metazoa > Chordata > Amphibia > Caudata > Salamandridae > Triturus > Triturus cristatus. The sequence goes on from NC_140590.1 coordinate 440,226,454, forward strand.
CACCCCTCCTGTCTCTGGGCACTGCTGGGAGGACTCTGCACACACCCTTCCTGCCTCTGGGCACTGCTGGGAGGACTCTGCACACACCCCTCCTGTCTCTGGGCACTGCTGGTAGGACTCTGCACACACCACTCTTGTTACTGGGCACTGCTGGGAGGACTCTGCACCCACCCCTCCTGTGTCTGGGCACTGCTGGGAGTGATAGGCCCCCACCCCTCCTGTCTCTGGGCACTGCTGGGAGTGTTAGGCCCCCACCCCTCCTGTCTCTGGGCACTGCTGGGAGGACTCTGCACCCACCCCTCCTGTCTCAGGGCACTGCTGGGAAGACTCTGCACCCACCCCTCCTGTCTCAGGGCACTGCTGGGAGACATCAGGCATTCCCCCCCCTGGGACCCTCCCTACAGTACATAGCATGTGTGTCACACCTGGACACAATGGCAGAAGTCACAGTCACAAAAAAGGGACACAGTCTGTGCCAGTGGACACTGCACTCACCTGATAACCTGGTCGCCCATACAGCATGGGGTACCGTGGGAGGATCACTTCCACCAATGCCATGTTCTCCTCCAGGGTGAATGGCTGTGACCTCTCCACAGCCCTTGACATGGTTCCAGGGAATCAGTAGCAGCAGCTGGGTCGTGGAATACAGAGATGTGCAGGCAAGTGCTCCCTCATGGGACCTGGCTGCCTTATATCTGCCTTGCTGGCCCATCTCATGCACAGGAGTACAGAGTGATTGGTCACTCACATTTGCATCCTATGTTTCCTCCAATCCCTTCAAACCTAGCAGTCTGTGGGTTCTCTATCGGTTTTTTTCTCCTGCATGATGTCAGCCCCACAAACACATTGCAACAAAGTAGATTCATTCCAACTGACTTCTGCTGTGCACCTTCCAGAACAAATTCAAAATTTGAACTTGGTCTCCATGACAACCAGCATGCATGTAGGCCTTAATACTTGTCCCTCATGTGTCCCCTATGTAATTTGGAGCTTCACACACAGGTACGGTGTGTTCCGGGGCCCTAGGGCACCCCACATGCATTGCAACGGCCCGTACACGCGTGCCTACGTTCACTATCACTATGGGTGTCCTCGCGTATGTGTACTCGTAGTGGTACGGGCCGTACACATGCCTGTACGCTCCCTATCACTATGGGTGTCCTCGCGTATGCTTACTCGTAGTGGTACGGGCCGTACACACGCCTGTACGCTCCCTATCACTATGGGTGTCCTCGCGTATGCGTACTCGTAGTGGTACGGGCCGTACACACGCCTGTACGCTCACTATCACTACGTGTACGCATACGCGAGGACACCCATAGTGATAGGGAGCGTACAGGCGTGTGTACGGCCCGTACCACTACGAGTACGCATACGCGAGCACACCCATAGTGATAGGGAGCGTACAGGCGTGTGTACGGCCCGTACCACTACGAGTACGCATACGCGAGGACACCCATAGTGATAGGGAGCGTACAGGCGTGCGTACGGCCCTACCACTATGGGTGTTCTTGCGTATGCGTACTCGTAGTGGTACGGACCGTACACATGCCTGTACGCTCGCCATCACGATGGGTACACATACGGCAGCACTCCCATAGTGATATGGGAACGTACACAGGCCCTCTTAGCAGCAGTACGGCGGTTTTCACACATCACAGTTGTGACAGGCGGCACACAGGTAGGAATAGGGCGGACATACTTGTCCATGGATGGACATACTTGTCCATGAATGGACATCAAGGCATCGTCTGTGCATTACTACATGTGTGGGGCACAGGTGTGACAGGCTGTGATGTGGAACATTACTCCTGAGAAGGCACCAGATGTATGATGAGATGTGTACAGATGTACTGTGTGACGGTGCAATGTGTGCCAGGCATGCCCTTGACTCCTTTGACATGTGTGCATGTCGTACTGCACACTTGGGGTGAGCGTCACTGGCATGGCACGGACACCAACACACGGAAGTGTCCCCTGATGCCCGGTACAGGGGTTACCACACCTGACTTGTCACTACCCACGGTGCACAATGTGACTATGTCATGTATGCGTGGGGGCTTCCCATCAGGTTGATGTTGGAGCACCCTCAAAAGCTGCAGCTGTTGCAGCAACCAACATGTGTCTGTGTATAGATTGACATTGCACACTGTTCCGCACACCATGCCACATGTGGTATCGGATGTGAGGTGCACATGTATGCATGGGACACGGAGTAGCGTGACAAGGACATGTCTGCATCCTCACAATGAATGTGTGGTGAGTCATGACATGTGCACCTTCATGGCAAGGTGTGTGGGCTGTCCTAGTGTAATGTCATGTGACCTGTGGCTCTAGTGTTCCGCTACCAGTCTCTGCAATCGGCATCCTACTTCTGCTGATGTGTGGGCGTATGTCACTCCTGTCTTGCGTCTGGCTGTTCACTTGCACTGGGACACAGCTATTCCCATGGCATGGCATGGGGAGGTTCTCAATCTCCGTGTGTAGCTGGGTCTTGGTAGGAGTGTCACCTGGCAGCCATACGTGTCCAGGGCATGTAGCACATACCTGACTCCCTATGTAGCATATGTGTATTGACAGATTAACATGTGCTCAGTACATATGAATTGTTGTCGTAGTGCACTCACTCTTCCTTGTCACTTCCAAATTACTGCAGAGCGCCGCCTCTTGCCCGACCAATTCCGGACTTGGCTGCCATGCGGGAGAATTACAGTATCCGGTGCTACCGCTTCCCCCAACCGTTGATTCTGGAGTTGACGGCGAGACTAGCACCACACCTGCAACCGCAGCACAGGTATCCTACGGCACTGACACCCCAGCTGAAGGTAATGGCTGCCCTACATTTTCTTGCCACGGGTACCTTTCAATATACCATAGCTCATGTTGGTGGCATGTCCCAGAGCATGTTCTGCCGTGTGCTGCATGATTTCTTAGAGGCCATGTTGATTCACCTGGATGACTTCATCAAGTTCCCAACCCCTGAACAGTTGACTGCGGTCAAGCGTGGATTCTATGCCCTGGGAGGGATGCCCCATGTCATTGGGTCCATAGATGGGACACATGTAGCTTTGGTACCACCACACGCACGGGAGGTAGCGTACCGCAATCGGAAGCACTACCACTCCATCAATGCCCTTGTGGTGTGTCTGTCCAACATGGTGATTTCACATGTCTGTGCTCGTTTTCCAGGATCAGCACACGATGCCTACATCATGAGGCGTAGCAGGATGCCTGAAATGATGATGCAGCTGCGCAACGAAAGAGCATGTGTTGTTGGTGGGTACAGTCTGTCTGTCCTGTATTTTGCATAGCCTACCAGCACGACCGCTTCACCACTTCTAACGATGTCCATGTGCTTCCCATGTAGGGGACGCTGGCTATCCCAACATGCCATGGCTGCTCACACCTCTCCGCAACCCCATCACGCTGGCCCAGCTCCGCTACAACACCGCTCATGGCCGGACAAGGCGAGTGATAGAGAGGACGTTTGGCCTGCTGAAGAGCCGATTTCGGTGCCTCCACAAGACCGGCGGCGCACTCCCATATGCCCCTGCGAAGGTCTGCAAGATCTTCATGGTCTGCTGCATGCTGCACAACATGGCAGTTGAGAAAGCTGTGCCACTCATCCTGGATCAAGATGACGAGGACCATCCACCCGTGGAGGACGAAGGACTTGGCAATGGGGCTAGTGATGTGGAGGATGTGGAGCCGCAAGCGGACATCCGGACTCGGCTCATATGCGACTTCTTTGCTTAGTGGTGAGTACCAGTGTCTGAGTGTGCACGCATTGGTCCCCGTGTGGCATGTGTTGTGATGTGTGTCTCCACCTGCATGTATGGCACGTGAGTCAGAGGTGTGTGTGGGTGTGTCACTGGAGTGATGGTGGCAGTGATGGTTGTATTTCCCCAGTCATAATTGTGACCCAGCATGTTGTCATCCATACATGTGTCGAGTAAATGCACATGCAAGTGGCTGTGCTTTTTGTGGCTGACTTCTTGTGTGTCTCTCTTCCCCAGGTACTTGCGCATGCCGTCTGCTGGTTGCATTGTTGTGGCACTGCTATTCCTCATGGACACGTCATCATGGGCTGACTCATCGTTACAGGCACGGACACGTTTGGAAGTCTCCATAGGGTAAGGGATGCATCAGGGGTGTATTTGGTGTGGCAGTTGTTCACAATGTATGCACACTGCCCCTGTCGATGTTTGGTTCCTCTGCAGACATGTCGCATCACCATGGTACACATAACATGCAGCTGGGTACACCTGAATAGATGGTCAGACTTGTTGACAGTCATCAGTGATGGGATAGTGGATTGTGATGATGGCATCAATGTGTGTAACACTGCCCTCGGACACATACGGTTTGCATTGGCTTGACATGCTGTGGGACTTCTACATCAGCGGATCAATAGTGTATGGCAATCTCTCCGTGAGCAGCTGTGGGTGTTTAGCTGTTGGCCGACAATTGTGTGCCAGTTCCATGGCTATCACGCATTTGTGCTGCAGAAGGAGGGTGCCAGTGTTGGACCCACATGTCACTCCACATGATGTGTTTATGTGTACTTCAAGTTGCCTCTGCAATCCCGAAAACATGACTAATAAAGGTGTCCCTATGCCTCCAAGGTGCCTCTTCTCAGTCAATGCTGGTGTGTTGCCACGGTGCATCCAGCATGTCTGGCATGGTTTTCCCGGATAGTGGCTATGTGTCGATGTGTCGAGTAGCAAGATGCAAGCTGTGTGTGTGGGCTGAGACTGTGTATTGGGCATGATGTCCATGACTGTGTGGGTATTGTGACATGTGCCATCCCCATGCATCCAACGTTGGCCAGGCCCCCATTCTCTGCATCCACCGGACTCAAGCTTGCAGGACATGGTTCTGCCACCTGTCTACACATACCTGGGTGCCCCCCAGGACACTCCACATGATCCCTGACCTCTGCGCATGACTGTTGCTGTACTCAATGTGTCTGTCAGCACGGTTGTGTGGCCACCCCCTCAGCTGGTTGGGCCCATCACGGGTGTGTATGGCGCTCCATGTCTGTCTTGCCTAATACACTGTGACCCGTGTGTCCTGTGCCAGACTCAGGCCCCAGGGTGTGGATGGTTGAAGTCAAAAGAGAACTCAGGCATGTTTAGACTTTACAAGACACATGTAAGGTAATAATGCAACCAGCAGGCATCTTCTCTTCATGGTGTGATATTTTATTTTTGGTGGGGGGGGGGATAAAGTGAGGGGCTTTCCGGGAGTTTGGAATCCAAAGTTCAGTAGGGGAGTTGGTGTCCTTGCCATTGGAAATCCTCATTGTCCATGCCACAGTCTTTGTCAACATTGGTCAGACAGTGACCAGCAGGGCCATGTGGCAGAGAATGTCTCTTGATGCTGTGATGCTGTTGCTCCAGTGGGCCAGGTGCCAGGCCAGGTGTCCTGGGAGATGGTGATGTAGCGCTGACCCTCACGGTCCTTTCCGTGGACGACCCGGCCTCCTGCGGGGACCCTCAGAAGCAGGCCGTGACGATGTTTGGGATGCTCCGTCGGATGTCTCCTCCTCCTCCTGATCCCTCCCTGTGGGTGGTGATGTTCTACGCCGTCTGGCACAGGGAGGGTTGCCCATGTTGTCGGCCATCCGACGCAATGTATCGTGAATCCCCTGGAACACCGTCACTTGCTCAGCCTGTCTGTCCTCCATCCTCCGTTGGTGTTGCAGTAGACAGGCATGTTGCTGGGCCTGCTGGGTCTTTATCTCATCGAGGCTCCCCTTGATCTCATTGAGGGTGGACACAACCTGGGCCATGCCCGTGGTGTCCTGCCGGTATGTGTCCAGGATGTTATGGACATGGGAAAATACCGGTTCCCCAGCCAACTGGTCAGGCTCGCACCTCTGCCGTCCTCCACTCCCACCACCCCTGCCCACTTGCACCTGGCCTGCCCTTGTGGGTACATCGGGTCTCCGGGACCCCTGAGGGGTGGCATTGGCGTTGTCGCCTGCCTCCTCCTGGGTGCCCGGGACACTGTGTCCCTCCTGGCCAGCCTGGCTGCATTGTGGTGGAGGGGCAGGGATCCTGGGTGTCTCCTGGGATGTGGCAGGAGTGGGGGTGGTGGTTGGCACAGTTGTACCTGACGCAGGTGCTGCAGGTGGTTGGACACCAGAGGGGCCTGGTCGGTCGGGGTCGTCCACAGAGTGGTGAGAGGGTCCTGTGAGTCTTCCCCCCCAGTGTTGGGGGGTGAACCACGACGTTGACCTGTGTGTGAGAGAGACAATGTTAATTTTGGTCCATGCAACATCCATGTTTCATCAGTTTCAAAGTTGGCACTTTTCCTCTTGGAATTAGGATCTGTCTTGCATTCCACTCACAGTGCACTTTTGCATGGGTGTGTCCCTTGGGCACCACTTTGGCCCCTTTAACTATGTGTGGCACAGTCTTCCTTGCTGCGTCAAGTGTGACTGCAGTCAGCAGTGGAGTGGGCAGGTGTGGCGAGCCATGCATTGGCGCCTTCCGTGTAGCACTGTACATGTGCACATGGAGTGGATCCACACACTTATATAATGCAGTTAGCTGTCGTTGTGCTCGTGAACAGGTTGTGACATGGCCCTGTGTTTTGCCATGGTGAAGAGGGGGGGTTCTGGCACTGGCCACCCTTGTCTACATGCACGCAGTCTACCTGCTGACGAGCAGACATTCCCACACACCACACGGCTGATTTGCTCTCCCTGTGTCTCCCTCCCTCTCTGTGTCAGCCTCCTCCCTCTGTCTGTCTCCCTGTGTCTCCCTCCCTCTCTGTCCCCCTCTCCCTCCCTCCGTGTGTCAGCCTCCTCCCTCTGTCCGTGTCCCTGTGTCTCCCTCCCTCTCTGTCCCCCTATCCCTCCCTCTCTGTCCCCCTCTCCCTCCCTCTCTGTCCCCCTCTCCCTCCCTCTGTGTGTCAGCCTCCTCCCTCTGTCCGTCTTCCTGTGTCTTCCTGTGTCTCCCTCCCTCTCTGTCCCCCTCTCCCACCCTCTGTGTGTCAGCCTCCTCCCTCTGTCCGTCTCCCTGTGTCTCCCTCCCTCTCTGTCCCCCTCTTCTTCCCTCCGTGTGTCAGCCTCCTCCCTCTGTCCGTGTCCCTGTGTCTCCCTCCCTCTCTGTCTCCCTCTCCCTCCCTCTCTGTCCCCCTCTCCCTCCCTCTGTGTGTCACCCTCTGTCACCTCAGCCCAGCTTCCTAGACACACACTTTTTACAGTCCTTTGAATGGCCCTTGGCTTGTTGATGTGAGTTTGTTTGTGATCTCCAGGCACCCATTGGGTGTAGTGTCTGTGTGTGCGCTGCTGCTGTGGTTGTGTGTGCTGCCACTCTTTCACAGTGTTAGCTGCTGTCATGTGCAAAACAGTGCCTTCACCCCCATGTGTTGATGCAAGGCGTCCGCCATTTGCTGGCGAGTCTTTCCTGTGTGGGGACACACTGTTTGTCTGGCTGTGACCTGGGCCATATGGGCAGAGGGCATTGTTGTCTGCTTCTGAGTTGCACTATGTGATTTTTGGGGCCCACCCTCCCGCCATCCGGGTTACCGGGTCATGTGTTGGTGTCTTCTGTGGCCTGTGACTTGACATTGTCCAGCTGGGTGCATGGGGCATGGTGGCGGCAGTGGCATGTGCGTGTTCATGGAGTGTGGTTGAGTCATGCGATAGGTTGGGGTGGTTGCGTGCCTGTTAGTGATTTTGGTTGTGGATGAGGTCCCCCCCATGTGAGGTGCGTTGTTCGTGTACTCACCTGGGTCTCGGAGTCCTCCTAATCCTTCGACTGCCTCCACCGGCTGTATGGCCATCACCCTCTCCTCCCAGGGCTGGTAGTGTACGGGTCTGCGGGAGGGCCCTCCTCCAGTGGCGTTGGCCTGGTTGTGTTCCTCCAGCATCTTGGCTCGAACCCTCCTCCGCAGATCGTACCACCTGGCTTGGCATTCCTGCCTGGTCCTTCTGGTGTCCGCAACAGCATTCACAGCATCGACGATGGTCTGCCACATGGCTGTTTTTGCTGCCATGCTGGTCTGTCTGACCAATGTTCCAAAGAGCTGTGGCTCGACTCTGAGGATTTCATCAACAAGGACCTCCAACTCTCGGTTACTGAACTTTGGATTCTTGTTAGTGGGCATGGTGAGGGGTGTGGGTGTGGATGGTGGGTGGGGTGTGTGGATGGTTGTGGGTGTGTGGGTGTGGTTGTGCAGGTGTGTGTGTGTGAATGTGATGAGGGGGTGTTTGTGAAAATGGTTGTGTGAAGGTGTGCAAGTGTAAGGTGTGGTGAAGCTTGTAGTATGGTTCTCTGGTGTCTGGCAGCAGTGAGTCTGTTGCAAAGGCTCATGGTTTGTGTGTGTGGGCCCTTTTTATTGGTCCATTGGTGGGTGTGGCTGTGTTTGAAGTTTGGGTGGGTGTGTTATAAGGAGTGGTGGTGTTTTGGGCCTCTGTTTGTTTTTGGCAGTTGCAGGTCAGTGAATGTGTTTTTTTAGTGTTTGTTGGCCATGTTTAGTAGCTTTGTGCCATTCGAATAGTGTATTCTTGTGTTGTTTTGTTTTGTCCTGGTTGTGTACGTGCGTTTTGAGCGTGTGTACGGTGTGTACATGGGCCATTTGGTTGTACGGTGCTGTCCTTGTGTGTGGCTTGGTACGACTCGTACATGCGGTTGTGATGTTGGGGCCTGGGGTGCGCTCCGTACTTAGGAGGTTGTGTTGGGGGTTCGACTGGAACGTACTGGGGTGTACATAGACGGTGGTACGACACGTCCAGGGGTGGGGGTACGACTGGAACGTACTGGGGTGTACATTGACGGTGGTACGACACGTACAGGGGTGGGGGTACGACTCGAACGTACTGGGGAGTACATACATGGGGGCCGGACACGTACAGGGGTGGGGGTGGGACTCGAACGTACTGGGGTGTACATTGACGGTGGTACTACACGTACAGGGGTGGGGGTACGACTGGAACGTACTGGGGTGTACATTGACGGTGGTACGACACGTACAGGGGTGGGGGTACGACTCGAACGTACTGGGGTGTACATACATGGGGGTCGGACACGTACAGGGGTGGGGGTGGGACTCGAACGTACTGGGGTGTACATTGACGGTGGTACGACACGTCCAAGGGTGGGGGTAGGACTGAAACGTACTGGGGTGTACATAGACGGTGGTACGACACGTCCAGGGGTGGGGTTACGACTGGAACGTACTGGGGTGTACATTGACGGTGGTACGACACGTCCAGGGGTGGGGGTACGACTGGAACATACTGGGGTGTACATTGACGGTGGTACGACACGTCCAGGGGTGGGGGTACGACTGGAACGTACTGGGGTGTACATTGACGGTGGTACGACACGTACAGGGGTGGGGGTACGACTGGAACGTACTGGGGTGTACATTGACGGTGGTACGACACGTCCAGGGGTGGGGGTACGACTCGAACGTACTGGGGTGTACATTGACGGTGGTACGACACGTACAGGGGTGGGGGTAGGACTGGAACGTACTGGGGTGTACATTGATGGTGGTACGACACGTACAGGGGTGGGGGTTCGACTCGAACGTACTGGGGTGTACATACATGGGGGTCGGACACGTACAGGGGTGGGGGTACGACTCGAATGTACTGGGGTGTACATACATGGGGGTCGGACACGTACAGGGGTGGGGGTAGGACTGGAACGTACTGGGGTGTACATTGACGGTGGTACGACACGTCCAGGGGTGGGGGTAGGACTGGAACGTACTGGGGTGTACATTGACGGTGGTACGACACGTCCAGGGGTGGGGGTAGGACTGGAACGTACTGGGGTGTACATAGACGGTGGTACGACACGTCCAGGGGTGGGGGTACGACTGGAACGTACTGGGGTGTACATAGACGGTGGTATGACACGTCCAGGGGTGGGGGTACGACTGGAACATACTGGGGTGTACATTGACGGTGGTACGACACGTACAGGGGTGGGGGTAGGACTGGAACGTACTGGGGTGTACATTGACGGTGGTACGACACGTACAGGGGTGGGGGTTCGACTCGAACGTACTGGGGTGTACATACATGGGGGTCGGACACGTACAGGGGTGGGGGTAGGACTCGAACGTACTGGGGTGTACATAGACGGTGGTACGACACGTACAGGGGTGGGGGAACGACTCGGACGTACAGGGGTGTACATACACGGGTGGGGGTGTACATACACGGGGGGTACGTCTCGGACGTACGGGGGCGGGGGGGAGTGTTGGGCGCATATGCGGGCACATGTCTCCATGGTTGCTATGGGAGTTCGGGGCGGACGGTGTATTTTCCATACGGTTGTAACATCGGACGCACGGGATGGATCGTGATTCCTCGGTCGGACTTCACCTTTCACATTTGTATGGTACATCGTCCGAGGACGTGTCGGACACATTTTCTGACCCGAGGACATGTGGGAAATCATTCCCGATGCGGTTCGTATGGACTTTTTACCATGCGAATCGTGATTGCCAGTTCGTACGGCACTTGTACGATTCGTACGGTAAAAAGACCGGATACGAGTCGCACGGGGAATTTTTTTACCGGATCGTAATTGGCACCTAAGGGGTGGACTCCCTGAAAGCTACAGGTTAACAGAAGCTACCTGCATCAACTCCACCAAGAGTCCCCATCCTGGAGCGCCTCCAGTGGACTTTTAAGGATTTGGCCAGGTGGATTGTGGAAATTATAGTCCAGACATCCCAGAGACCATCTAGGAGATTCCAGACCTTTGGATTGGTGTTTTGAACACTTTGAACCTACAAGGAGACTTCCAGGAAGCACCTCATGAAATTTAAAGAACTTTGAAGAGCTTTTGTGAAAAAAACTCGAGAGTCAAGCTGACTACCTTCAACCATGACTCGGTCAGGATTTCAGGTTCATCCTGCTGAAAGCCCCAGAGCTCCAGAATTCCAGGATTTTACTGGGGCCTCACAGAAAGTCAAGCTGATGAACCCTCATTGAATCCGGCCTGCTGTGGAGGGTCGAGCGACATAGGAAGAAAAAACTAAAGAATAGTTTCTAAGTTTGAAGGGAAAGTTTTGACCAGGGCCACTCACTAAGTGTATCCGACCATGGCTCCATTGCGGTCAGTCTCAAACTTTGACTTTGTCCCGGTCTAGCACGACCAGATGTCCCAGAATGGGGCTATATGTTTTTAAGCACTATAAAGTGGTTCATCTTTCAGAATTCATATCTCCGGTTCCCTACATTGGATTTTGCCTATTTGTTCATAAAAATATTTCCTATTTTTATAAATTAGTGTGGAATTTTTATTGTGTGTTGTGTCTTACTTATTTGATGTACTGATGTTTTTAAATGATTTACACTCCTATCTCCTAGGTTAGGCCTGACTACTCATTGTCAGCTACCAAGGGGGGGAGCAAAGGACTTATTTACTGAGACCTTTACTGGATCCTATACCATGTTGGTTGCCTTATTACTAGTGATAGGTGCATACTTACCCCTACCAATAACCAACGTTCCGACATGGGGGTGCCTGTACAGGTAGTGGGGTGCCTGTACAGGGTGGACGGTGCCTGTGAAAGTGGGAGGGTGCCTGTACAGGGGGGGTGCATTTCTGTACTGGTGGGGGGGTGCCTGTACATGTGGGGGCCTATACAGGAGAGGACTTGCCTGTGCAGGTTGGGGGGGCTGTGCATGTGGGGGAGGGCCTGTGCAGGTGGTAGAGTACAGGTTGGTATGTTGGGACCCCTCCGTGTGCTGATTCTGAAATAAGATTTGGAAACATTTTCAGCATGCTCTTCATCATCATCATGGCCAAGTCATGGTGTCTTGCACTCTGCCCTATAGATTGATATTTGGGCACGGTCTTGAAAAGATTTCACAATACTGTCCAAGAAACTGGTCTGCCTGTCAATCATCTGAAGGATTTCCTGTAGTGAGTCCGAAATGTTGGACAGAGTAGCCCCTATTGCATGAATGTACTGCTTCACTTCAGACTTTTGTTGTAAACAATGTTCCTCTGACTGGCCAACATGAGCATCTGCCATCCCCCTCTGCATGGGACGCCCTCTGATACGACCATCAAGTCCACCAGCATGGGGAGAGGTAGCATGTGGGAGGCTGTGGGGAGGAGATTCCTGCCTAGCGGTTACCTGCTCTTCACCAGGAGTGTTATGCCCTTTAGATGCTTGAGAGGAGGTCTGGGATGCACTGTCATGGGAGGAGTGTGTAGGAGAAGCAACACATTGGACTGGAGGACTGTAAGGAGGTTATGGCTATGTTGGAGAAGGTGAACTCTGAGGCTGACTGGCTGACTGCTTGGAACAGGCAATCCTCAGAAGGGAAGTGAAAGGTGCTATGACGGCCAGACCTGACGCTGCCTTCAGTCTTGTGGCCAGATATCACCTTGTAAATATGCCCCCTAGTCTCATCAATACATATGAGACATGGGGCACATATTTACAAGCCCCGTTTGCCACCTGAGCATCACTTCTTTTGACTTCAGGCGGCGAAATGGCATTTGGCATATTTGCAATTTGGCGCTAAGCCGCTTAACGTGGCTGAATGTCACCTTGAGAATATGCCCCTTTCCGCCGCGTCTGCTGCAGCAAAGGGGCATGCAATGGGTGTTGCTGTGTGTGTTCCACCGCAATACCATTGCTTTTTGATGCTATCTCAGATTTATAAGGCTGAGGCAGCACCAAAAACGAATGCCGGGGAGTACTGGCTTTTAGTATGGGGATACGAGGAGAAATTATTCATTTCTCCTCGTATATTTTGCTTGTTCCCTGTGTGCTGCATTGTGCAGCACACATAGAAAGAGCAAATCACCTTTAATGATTGTTTATGTGCAGGACGGTTTCCCTTCCTGCACATAAATAATCGCCCCTACAGCGCAGGCACCATTGAAACATGGCGGCAGGGTGCCTGCGCTGTCGCCAGGCAGCTTTTTTAACACCAGTGCTAGGGGAAATATAGTGGTGCACTGCATTCTTGTGAATAAGGCACATCCTTGAGTTTTAAAAATGTCAGAGCGCAGCGCTGCCAAATTTGGTATAACACCAAACTCCGACATTTTTTTGTAAATATGCCCCATGATCTGTGTATTCCTAAAATGGTTGTGTTGCACTGTACTGCATTCGTATATATAAAGCAGTGCAAACAAAAAATGATCAGAACACATTGCGGCACTGTGCACTCACTGCAAATGGTTTGCGACACAATCCATCATAGATCAGACACAAATTCCCAGGTAATAGTTCTAGATACCATCACACAGTTTAACAGAAATTGATTCCCTTCATCATGTTATTGATTGAGAAGAAAGATACTGAACTTTGTGTGCAGTACGTATGGCAGATACATTTCTCTTTTTTGGTTTACAGTGATGATAAACTTTGGAAGAAGTGTATCATGTGCTTACTTGAAGGCACCCTTTATTACCTTTGGATATCTTCTTGCCAGGTAGGACGCTCCCCCCCGCTGCAGCGCCACCTGCGCTCTGAGTGTCCTATGCCCTTGCTCCTCTGTGCCCCCGCTGCCCATTTTCCTTCTATTTCCCCGCTCCTGTGTGCCTTTGTTACCTGGTGCTCCGCTGCCCATTTTTCTTCTGTTTCCCCGCTCCTGTGTGCCTTTGTTCCCCGGTGCCCCGTTGCCCATTTTTCTTCTGTTTCCCCGCTCCTGTGAGCCTTTGTCCCCTGGTGCCCCGCTGCCCATTTTTTCCTTCTGTGCATTCCCGCTGCTGCATCCCCTATGGCCCGACCCCCAGCACCCATTCGCTGCCCCTGCCACCCGCCTCCCGCCACCCAACTGCTCCTCCCTCCCACCTCCCCTTAAAATGGCGCCCGCTGCGCGGTGAGGAGAGCAACCCTTGACCTTGCCAGGTAGGTCGCTCCCCCCTGCTGCAGCACCACCTGCGCTCTGAGTGTCCTGTGCCCTTGCTCCTCTGTGCCCCGCTGCCCATTTTTCTTCTGTTTCCCTGCTCCTGTGTGCCTTTGTTCCCCGGTGCCCCGCTGCCCATTTTTCTTCTGTTTCCCTGCTCCTGTGTGCCTTTGTTCCCCGGTGCCCCGCTGGCCATTTTTCTTCTTTTTCCCCGCTCCTGTGTGCCTTTGTCCCCCGGTGCCACGCTGTCCATTTTTTCCTTCTGTGCATTTCCGCTGCTGCATCCCCATGAATCGCCATCGTCCACAAGAAAACCATCAGGGTCTCAACAAACACCGACGACACTCTAAGCACCGCCGAACACATGCACTTCCAGATCCACACAGACCCCATGACCACGCTAAGAAGCACCCTCGAATACAGACCACCCGGACTCCGACCACAATTCTGCGATGCCATCGCCAACTTCATCAGTGCGCACGAACTGACCTCCACCGACTACATCTTCCTCAGAGACCTGAACTTCGATCTGGAGAACAACAACAACAGCAACTCCTCCACCCTGATAGACAACCTTGCCAACCTCAGACTGAAACAGCTCGTCACGACGCCGACCCACATCGCCGGACACACGCTCGACGCCATCTTCTCCTCAAGACCCCACGTCTCCTTCAGCCACGTCTCTGAACCCAACTGGACCGACCACCACTTCATCCACTTCACCTTTCGGAAACCTGTCACACATCACCGCACCCTACAGATCCCCCGTCACTGCTGGGGCATAATCACCGAAGTACAACTACAGACAAACCTCGCACTCAACCCACCGACGAACCCCTCCAACCCCGACGATGATGCACGCACCCTCAGACGATGGATGTACGACTGCGCCAACACCTTAGCCCCGCTGAACTCCTAGCATCAAAGCACACCTGCCGGAAGTTGGAGAACATATGGCACAGCGAGAAGTCGCTGGGCAGCCGCGCAGCCCACAAAGACGCCCTCCGCAACCACCACCACCTCATCAGGACCACCAAGAGGACCTCCTTCAAAGACCGCCTTGACAACAACGCACACAACAGCAAGGAGCTCTTCAACATCGTGAAGGAACTCTCCAACCCCAGCTCCAACGCCAACGACATCCCGCCGTCGCAAGCCTTGTGCGACTGCCTCGCCACCTTCTTCTGCCGCAAGATCGCCGACATCCACGATAGCTTCAACCCCCGGATGTCCCTAACAATCCCCAATGCACCAGAACCACCACCACCCACCGACCACGAACCCCTGACAACCTGGGCCAACATGAGCACCGAAGACACAATCAAGACCATGGGCACAATCCACTCCGGCTCGCCGTCTGACCCTTTTCCACACCACATCATCAACAAAGCCGGCAGCTCCATCACACCCCACCTGCGCAACATGATCAACCTCTCCTTCGAGACCGCGGCCTTCCCTGAAAGCTGAAAACACGCCGAGATCAAGGCCCTACTGAAGAAATCCAAGGCGGACCCGAGCAAACTGAAAAACCTCCGGCCCATCTCCCTGCTCCCGTTCCCAGCTAAGGTCATCGAGAAGGTAGTCAACATCCAGCTCACCCGCTACCTCGCAGACAACAGCATCCTGGACCCCTCCCAGTCAGGATTCCGCAGCAACCACAGCACCGAGACCGCCCTCATCGACGCCACAGACGACATCAGGATCCTACTGGACAACAGCTAGATGGTGGCCCTCATCCTTCTGGACCTCTCCACTGCCATTGACACCGTCTGCCACCGCACACGTCTCCATGACGCAGGGATCCGAGACAAGGCCCTGGACTGGACCTCCTCCTTCCTCTCCGGCAGAACCCAGAGAGTCCGCCTCCCCCCATTCCGATCCAAAGCCTCCGAGGTCATCTGCGGCGTCCCGCAGGGATCCTCCCTCAGCCCGACGCTGTTCAACGTCTACATGGCGCCTCTCGCACGCAACGCCCAACACCACGATCTCAACATAATCTCCTATGCCGACAACACACAACTGAGCCTCTCCCTCACCAAGTACCCCCTCACTGCCAAATCCAAACTCCACCAGGGAATGAAGGCCGTCATCGACTGGATGGAGGATAGCCGCCTTAAGTTTAACACAGACAAGATGGAGATCCTCATCCTCGGGCCCAACCCCTCAGCATGGGATGACTCCTGGTGGCCCGCGTCGCTGGGGATGCCCCCCGCACCCACCAACCACGCACAAAACCTGGGAGTCATCCTTGACTCGAAACTCACCTTGACCAAAAAAGTCAACGCTGTCTCCTCCACCTGATTCAACACCCTCCGTATGCTCCGCAAAATCTACAGATGGATCCCGACAGACACAAGCAAAACAGTCACTCAGGCCCTAGTCAGCAGCAGACTCGACTACGGAAACGCCCTCTATGCCAGAGCCCCGACCAGGTTCATCAGCAGACTGCAAAGAATCCAGAATGCCTCCGCACGCCTGATCCTCGACGGCCCGCGCCGCAACCACATCACCCCCACCTGAGGAACCTGCACTGGCTCCCTGTCGACAAAAGAATCTCCTTCAAGCTCCTGATCCACGCACACAAGGCACTCCACAAGACCGGCCCAGCTTATCTCAACAGTCGCCTCTCCTTCTACGTTCCCAACAGGAATCTCCGCTCCGCAGACCTCTTCCTGGCTACCGTCCCACGCATCCGTAGAACCACAGCCGGAGGCAAATCCTTCTCCCACCGCGCCGCCAGGACCTGGAACACCCTCCCCCTCATCCTACGACATACCGAAGACCTTCTAGCCTTCAGGAGACAACTCAAGACCTGGCTGTTCGACCAGTAGCTTCAGCACCCCCCCTCTCCCCACCCTCAGCGCCTTGACACCTTTGCGGGTATGTAGTGCGCTTTACAAATTTTTGATTGATTGATTGATTGAAACGTTTCCATTCCACTAAATTTGTGAAGCAAAATTATTTTAAATAGCGTATATTTTTACTTGTGAGAAGGAAGTTGCAAAATTGTTATTATGCCAGCAAAATGCAAATGATGCGAACATTTTGCAATGCTGAGTTATGTGAAATTCCCAAAATTTCATGAACTCGCAAAATTTAGCAAAACATTTGTCCTTGCAAAAAAAACCAAAAAAAAAAACTGTTCTCTTGGCAGTGTCTCATTAGACGTTTAAACGTGAGGAATCGTGAAGTGAATTTCACAAAATGTAGTTAAATATTTTACAAAATGTATTAAAACAGCCAACATGTGTTTTGTACTGAGTAAGAATCGTGTGGCCTTTGGAGCTCCAAGGACAGGACAAGCCAAATATGGAAAAAGCCCTCAATCCAGAAAAACTACATTTAGAGTAGAGTATTTGGGATTCAGCATTATCAGCAATTGAGCGGACATACATATTAATCACAACAATATGTCTACACTTCACTCTAGGGGTGTTCTGCAGAGTCCGTTTAATACCCAAGATGTCCCTGGAACCGAATCAAGTGTTTCAATCTTACAAATAATCGTGGACTTTACCCAAATTATAAGACCTCCCAAAGCTCGCCCAGAACTGACAGGGGGTTATATTACTATAGAATGTTAAATAGCCAGACCTAAATTCTGGTTGTCTCGCCTGGGTTTCCTGGAGTAAGATGATGTGGTGACGTACAATGAACTTGCTCCAAATTTCAGGACAGCAATGTCACTGCTTCAATAGACCCTTACTCAGGGGTATTCACTGCCTGTGGTTGTACCATGGCCATCAAAAGACCATAGCCATCATTTACACCACTGCACTGTGGTTGAACCTGCTGCAGTGAATCAATATTGGATGCCCACAATGAACAAGGTCTTTGGGCATGATTATTTGGGAACTGAGCAGATGTTGGGACTAGTGAGCTCATTCTTCCCGGTAAACATTCATCTGGTAAATGGAGTTTTAAACAAATGGAGGAGCCACAATTCGATGCAAATCAAAGCTCCATGAGAATTAAGCCATCAACTATAGCATTACTGGCAAGTCTCACACCAATACAGTCAGATCCACTATACTTATTTACATATCTTTTTGCAATAACAATGTCTTCCCTAAACACAGATCTGCAAATGTGCACATGGAGAAGGCAGTGAATTATTTTGTTAGTCAATGACTCATCACTTTCTGAGTCAGCTGACTAGGATTTATGGACATTTGTCAAAAACACTTCTCTACTCATTTGCCTGCTGGGCATATTATCTCTGATGCCCATGGAGTGGTGGGGATAGACGTTACCAGAGGGGGAGGGGGGAAGAATTTTATGCCTGTGATTTGAAATTGAGTACACTATTCTTTGCAGCACGCCTATTATCTAGTGGGATTACTAAACTACTAGCATTTGGGGATCACCTAATGCCTCTTCCAGTAGTTCGGTTCACTTGAGATCCATCATTGGAGAAGCCCTCTGCCATAGGTTGTTTTTCTCTGTAGGGGTGGTTTCTCTGGGACATGGCAGCCCCCAAGAACCCATATTAAAAAGATTTGGCACTTGGATCTCAAAGAAACTTGGGATGCCTTTGCTAAAGTTTCTAAAAGCAATCTCAATTTCACCGCAAGTGAGGTAACAGCAGCTTTTAGCTCCATGATTGCTGTTTTCAGTTGGTTGAGTGAGCCTCAACCTTCACCTTTGTGTGATGTTGTGTATGTTGATGCAGGAGGATGATCAGTTTGCTGGGGGAATCATGCATCACATCATCCTCCAGTTCCCCCAGAATTTGGAATCTATTTGTACACTCAACCGATATAAGGTTAGAAGTAAGGGTGGGTGTAGTTCGCGAAGTAGCACTTCGCGAAGCTACGCAAAGTGAAGTTCGCACTACGCGAGCTACGCGTAGCACTTCGCGAACTGCGAAGTAACATGTTCGCACTGTGCAAGATGTTGTTTTCAATGATTGCACAGTGCGGACAAGCAACCGGCACTGTGCAATCATTGAAAATGGCATCTTGCACAGTGCGAGCTGTAGTTTTCTGCTGCTCGAGTAGATTTTTACTCGAGCTGCAGCTTTCTCAACGCGAACTGGTAGTTTCTCATCGCGAGCGGTCGCGAACATACGCGACCCCTCGCAATGAGAAACCTGACCTTCTCGCGTTGGGAATCTCGCCGGGTGGTTTATTTTCCATGCTCGCGATCGCGAACAAGGAAAAAGTCTCGCCAGGATGTCATTTTGCTTGCTCGCGGTCGCCAACTTGACGTTGAGGACCGCGAGCAAGCAAAAAATGACCGCAGCACTACGCAACACTACGCTACGCGTGTTCGCACTGTGCTACGTGCAGTTCGCGTAGCGCGAAGTAGCGCGAACTTCGCAAACTACGCGAGCGTAGCGTAGTGCTTTGCCCAGGCCTAGTTAGAAGTAGTTGCATATACTTCTGTGCTACTTCCTGGAGCTACTATACTCACTAGTATGCTACATGGGACCTGTAGACTAGCTTGATGAACTAAGACTTGAGTCGAATGACCCCCTTTTTCACTCCCACTTCGTTTAACCATACAGGACATAATGTTTCCCAGGCAACTCTAGTTTCAGCTGGACTTTTTCCCTTCTTGCTTGTTTTCAAGAGGCCCTCTGCTTCTTCTATAAGAACACTAATTTTATCTAGGGCACAATTTGTTGACACATGCATTGCCTACTTCTTGGCCTTTTTTGCCTCTGCTGGATTGTCTATGGCTTTTCTTTCCCCAATTTTAAAGTCAAAGAACTCTACCCCCGAATGTCACTTCTTATTATTAAACTTGACAGTAGCGGGGACATTGGGCACTGAACCAACAGGTTCTAATTTAATCAGTGAGCTCGTTGAAAGTTAAAAATTCATCACACTATAAATTGAAATAGGTCACTAACATTCACTTAATTGAGCTACACCCTTAAGATTGAAACAACCAAGATAAAACTTAGTACAAATAAGAAGTTAAATAAGAAGGGCACACAGGCCAATATGGCAAGCCAAGTCCGACGGCACAAGGCCTACCGCTGCTCCATTTCTCTAGGGTGAAGACCCAAGTACCTTGGTAATAATAGAATGAGTCCAAACAGTCCGAGTGCCATTTCAGGGGAATTGCCACCAACTTAGAATAATATAAGCAATACCTTTAGGGAAAACCTCTCACCCGGAGTCCAAGCCTGCACCGGAAGAGTGGTACCTGGGGAACGTAGTCTAACCCCAGCTAGACAAAAAAAGGAGCGAAATACAGCCAAAGCCACAGACACACAGCAGCCCCTTGACTCAGTTCAGACACTCTGAGGGGTCGCAGCCCACCCCAGTGAAGGGCTGTAAAACGATTGTGGGCAAGAGTGGCATTGTACTAAGTCCCAGCAATAATAATCCAGTCGTCTTGAATACACTTTGCAACCCCTTCTCTCGGTTCAAGCAAGCTGGGGGACAAAGTCCCGTCCCAGCGAGAGGACATGAAGAAAATGAGGGGAGGAGCGAAAGATACCGCACAAGCAGCAGGAGCCCAGGCACCCAGCAAACACCCAGTGACAACTCCTCTGGATTCAAATACGCTGGCCACTACTCAGTGTGCGGTCAAGAAGAGGTAGAAGCAGAGTCAAAGGTAAAGAATGAACCTGGTTAAAAATGAGTAATCTTACCGCAGATGACAGAGAATGCCCAGCAGTAGAGCTAAGGGCACTTCCTTGCGCTGGTGGGCGCAGATCGGACCCACCCTTGCCCTGTGTTTACCCATCTGCACCGTTTCCCTGTTTTGTTGCCTCTTATTTGGCTAGTTTCAGTTTCCTCTTAAGAATTTTTGGGGACCCCGGACAAGACATATTTTGGGTCCCATTTTTCTGAATCTTACTGACCGTTTTCTGCTTATTGAAGCCAGCTCAGTGCCAAACAAACTGTCAGAAACAGCATTCACACACAACAGTTCAACTATCACTTTCCAGGGACTTCAAGAATCCTCAAGATGACTCAGGGACAAGCAAGAAATACATTTTGCCTGCTCGTCATTCGCTCTGGAATAGGGTTTTGAGCTTGTGTTGGGTATGCTTTCCTTTTTTGACGCTTTCATTCTCTGTTGATCGATATGGCTGTCCTCCAGGCTTCACTTTCTCCTGTGTTCAGTGCTACTGAATTGGGTGTATCTTTTCTCTGTGGTGTGATGTGGCCCCTTTGCTGGAGGACTGGTGATTGCCTCTTTTTGTTTTCCTGGGGTGCAAGCTCACCTTGTGCATCCCCCAGTGCTTCCTGCTGGGCTTGGAAGGATTTGGATGTGTGACCTGCTTCTCTGTCTCAAGGCTTCTGATTTGGGAAGTTTGTAGCAAATCATAATCTGCACAATTCTCCCCGATTTGTCAACTTTCATGGACTTATTTTTGCTGGTATTACTTTGCCATTCCGTGGCACAGTATGTGTGCTCTGTCCCTAACCAATCACTATAAAATGGGTTACAATGAACTGGCTTATTTAAGTTTCCAATAATACCATGACAATTTGCTGCAGGAAAAGCACCAGTGGCATGAACGTTAAATGTCTATAGGGTGACATATGGTATTTTTGTTTTAATTACCTTGGTATACAAGTATCTCAGGGTAATTAGTTTGTAATACTAAAAAGACTGGAAGAAGGACAAAATAGGAAACAGTTACAGAAAAGGTCTGTCTTGGCGACCTAAATTTTCACATTGAGGATCCCAGTGACAAAAACACTGCACACCTTCTCGAAAGTATAATCAGCCTGGAATTGACCCAGATCGTTCACAACCATACACACATTGCAGAACACTTGCCAGACCAATTTGAAACCTCCAGCAGCTGCGTCAGATACAACCATGTCACAGAACTCATGGACCGATCACTCCATTGTCTACTTTAGCATCTCTAGCCCCTGAACCGCCACTCCCAAGATGACCAACGACCCCACCAGAGGGGGGACAAAATCTCAGAGACCAGCTAGGCAAACGCCATCAACACCTCCAACCCTGCTACCGCCACCAACCTTGATCAGGAAGTGGAAAACTCCTTGGATCACCAATTGCGCACACAGCATCATACCCATCAAGAGGAAAATCCAGAGAAAATCCTCCAAAAAGGCCAGCTGGTACACTCAAGAACTCAGAACAGTGAAATGAGACAGCAAACAGTTGGAGATGAAATTGCGCACCAGCAAGGACATCTCTGACAGGGCAGCCTTGAAGACCTCTCTAAACCTTTACCACCGCTTGCTGAAGGCAACAAAGAAGACATTCCCTTGTAGCACACATTGAAACCAGCAACAACACCAAGGAACTTTGCAACATTGTTAAGGAATTCTCCAACCCGGCTGCCAGCAAAAACAACATCCACCCAACCACCCCACCCCACCCCAGGAGCTGTGCGACAACCTCTACCACTTCTTCCATGACAAGATCACAACCATATACAGAAACTTCGAAGCCCCACCCACACCTACGGACTTCTTTGACAGATATGCCGCCATTGTAACCGACACAAACCACACACTGGAATATCCTCTCCACCCAGGGCACCACATGTTTAACCTCTGAAACCAAAGGATCGGCCATGAACTCACCACCCTACTCAACACCTCCATCTCCACTGCAACATTTCCCGACACCTGAAAACACACTAAAGTCAGACCAATACTCACAAAACCCTCTGCCAACACTAGCAAACTCAAAAACTACCAGCCAATGTTCCTGCTCCCATTCCCACTGAAGGTACTGGAAAAGATCATCAACAATCAACTCATGACACACCTGGAGCAGAACCAGCTACTCGATGCCTCCCAATCCAGCTCCTGCAGCAATCATAGCACCGAAATCGCCGTGATTACGGCCACCAATGACATCCAAACCCACCTCGACTGAGGAGAAACAGCAGCTTTGATCCTCCTCGACCTCTCAGCAGCCTTTGACACCATATCCCACCAAACAATGATCAAAAGACTCCACCACATTGGCATCCAAGGGGTCATGCTTAGATGGATCACCTCTTTCCTCACCGAAAGAACCCAGAGTATCCACATCCCACCTTTCACCTCTGAGCCCAAGGAGATCATCTGCAGTGTCCCCCAGGGCTCATTCCTCAGCCCCATGCTCTTCAACGCATATATGACCCCACTGGCCAACATTGTCGGATCCCACTGTCTCACCATAATTTTCTACGCAGATGATACCCAACTCATCCTCTCACTCACTGACGACCCCACCACCACCAGAACCAACTTCCACAGATGTGTGACAAAGTTTTTATTATTTTTTTTTTTTTATTGAGAGTTCAAAAAGACACAATGATACAAAACTGCAAGATAAAGTGCATAGTCCGAAACATTTAGAGTATAGGTACTCGAGCTGCCTTACAGTTAATCACCATACAGAGAAAAGGCATAATGCTACAGATCTGCAGGATAAAGTGCATAGTGCGAAACATTATGGGTATACCTACTCAAGCTATCATTACAATTAACCATGTTGCAGAGAAGGAAAAATAAATTTCCAAAAAAGAACCGAAATGAGTAAAACATAACATAGTATATCATTTGTTTAGAAGTTTATCCTGAAAAAGTCAAACTATCCCGAGCCTAGCTATTCAATCCAAAACTCCATCACCTCCTCACCACATTTTAAGCCATCCAATCAAAGCCATTCTCCCTTGATCCCGGACTAGTTCCCCAAGGAGCTCCAGCGTTTCTCGAACTTCCTTGATGACCCTGATCTTAATGCATATTTTCTTTCAAATTCTTGAATTTTGCTTAGTTTCGCTCTCAAGGCTTGGAAGGAGGGTATCTTGTCGGTTTGCCAGCTTTGTAAGATTAAGGATCTTGCTACGAATGCTGCAATATATAGGCACTCTTCTTGTGTGTTGCTTAGTGTCATATTGGGAGAGCAACCCAAAACTGCAGTAAATATATCGATGGAAGTAGAGAGATCTATGGTGGCTCTAAGATAGTTTTCAATTTCTTCCCATAAGCTGCTGATGTTTGGACAGTCCCAAACAATATGGGACCAGGTGCCACAGTTCTCTTTAGCACAGCGGAAACACCTGTCTTCAATTTGTGGATAGATATTGTGTAAGAAGGAAGGAGTCCTATAAATTAGCCATTTTGAATAAAATTGCATATGCTTAAAATTTGCGTCTCTCAGCGCTGAAGCATTTAGTTTGTTAATTCTGCTCCAAGTTATTTTTGAGAGCTGCAGCCCTTCCCTTTTTCACCATCTGTCCCGAATTTTTTCGTATATAGGGAGAGACTTATGTTCATAAAAAATTTCACCCATCCACTAACAGATCCTTGTATCTGGGTATCAAAAGCTTCACTAATGCCTGCGCTCGATGCTGTACTCCTTATATAAAAGTTTTCCAAAAAGGTTTAATAACAATGAATGACCATTTCAGCATTGCTTTAGAGTGTAGGAGCCCCGTTTCTATCTCGGGCCATGTCTTCCAGCAGTTGCCTTTGGCAAAATCCCAAACCGGAGTATACCCAATTTCTTCCAATTTTTTTTAAAGATGCCAGTGTCTAATAAACATCTCTTCTCCGTATAGAAATGAGACAGCCTTGTTGAGCTATTTATTCTTGGAATACCATAGAATGTTAGGAATTGAGATTTTTGCTTATACATCCATTGGAGAGTCTTATATCGTACTTTCTTAGGGTACTTAACTATTCTTGTAGGATCGACAATATTATACTCCATTAAGATCTTATTCATAAAAAAAGTATCTGCTGCCGGGGTTCTGATTGAGATAAAACTCTACAACTATTATGTGCAAACCTTGCGTGGTAGTAGTTCCTAATGTTTGCGAGGGACAGCCCTTCCTCTGCAACAGGGTAACTTAAAGTGCTAAGTGCCAGTCTCGGTGTTTTGTTAGTCCATAAGAAGGATGAAAGCATACTATCTATCTCTTTAAAAAAAGATGCTTGTAATGCGCACGGAGCAGCTGAAAATAGAAAGTTAAAGGGAAGGATAGACATACGTATTAGTGCCACCCGACCTAGTATTAGTAATGGGAGTTGGTTCCATTGTGCTAAAAGGCATTTCACTTTTTGGATCAGCAGGGTATAGCTCAATTGGAATATCTCCTCTACTTTCTCCGTCACATAAATCCCTAAGTATCTCTTTGGGTGAGTATTGTAGACAGATCTAAAATCTGGCAATAGTGAGTCGATGGGACAATTGCACAGTAGGATCTCCGTCTTGGACTTATTCATTTTATAGCCTCCTATTGCCTGGAAATCTGAGAAAATTCTCATGATTTCCTCCTGGGTGTCTTTTTTGGGATTTAAAAAAAGGACGATATCATCGGCATAAAGTTTTATATTAGTCATACCTTGAAATGGGACGGTATATGCCTTTTCCTGTCTGATTGCTATTGCCAGGGGCTCTATAAATAAGGCAAATAAAATCGGGATAGAGGACATCCTTGTCTGGTGCCTCTATTTATATGCCTCTATTTATATACTACATGTTGGGGGTAATTAGAATTTGCGCCTGTGAGTTTGTGTATAATCGTCTTATTAGTTGTATGAACTCATCTGGTAAGCCAAACTTTTCCAAGATTTAAAACAGACACTCCCATGAAACCAGATCGAACGCTTTTTCAGCATCTAGAAACCATATCTGAGCCTCATTCCTATTTTTATTAAAAACATCCAGTGCTTCTAATAAAAATGTTGTGTTGGTATGGAGCTGTCTCCCGGCTACAAAGCTACACTGATCCGCATGAATGAGAGAGCCCACCGTCCTATTAGGCCTATTTGCAAGAAGCTTTGTGAAGATGTTATAGTCAATGTTGAGAAGGCTTATGGGCCTATACGAGTTGACATTCGCCCTGTTTTTATCCTTCTTTAAGATGCTAACCGCTACTGCTGTATGAAAAGATGGAAGGTCACCCTCCTTAAGAAATTGATTAGCAAGTTTTAAAATTTCAATATTAAGGGAGGCCATCTTCACCAGTTACTTTACAATTTGCCTTAGAGCTAATAACTAACTAAAGTTCTTCATTCGTGAATTCCTCTAGCAGTTCTTCTCGAAATTCCCTATTTAAATGAGGAACTGACAAATTGTGAAGAAAACCTGAGATAGAATCGGAGGATGTATGATGATCTGATTGATAGATTAGTATTACCTTATAAATCTTAAAAAAGGCTTCGCCAATATCTACAGTTCTAGTTAGACGTGTTTTAGTTAGCTCATCCCAGATACTCTCAATTCTGTTACGCACCTGTTTCTCCTTTGCCTGCCATGCTAAGAGCTTCCCTGTATATTCACTTTCTTCATACACTGTCTGCAGATAAGTCCTACTTGCTGCGTCTCCTAATTGATAATTGTATTTTCTCATTTGTATTTTTGCCTGGAGTAGCTCTTGCGTAGTATTCGGATTCCTATTCTTAGTGCACTCCTGGTTCGCGTGGGCAAGTCTTACTTCGATCTTCATTCTTTCCTCTTTTTTTTCCCATTGTTGCGGGATTTCTTTCGAGGTGATTATGCCTCTTAGTGTAGCCTTAAATGCGTCCCAGATTACATTAGTTGGAGCAGAATCTTAATCGAAAAAGGCGCTAATCTCATTGGCTAATTCAATGCACCAGAGCTCATTTTTCAGGCTGAATTTGTTAAAATACCAACTTCTCAGAACTTTTCCTTCCCTACTTCCGGCAGCGATTTCCATTTTAATTAGGGCATGATCAGAAAAAGCATTCAAAATATGATCATACTTGTTGACAATAAGATAGTATGAGGTCAAGAAGAAATCTATTCTAGATGCTGAATCATATTTTGCTGAGTAGCAAGAGTACTCACGCTTTCCTGGGTTTTTAAGGTGCCAATTGTCTACAATAGCTAAATCGTTTTTACAGCTAGACAGGGCCATGGAGACCTGGTGTATATTTTGTTTGTGCTCTTTCTTTGTGGAATCAACTGAAGGATCCTGCAGAAAATTAAAATCATCCCCCCATATAATGGGTCCCGGGATACAGGATAGGGCTTGTTTTTGCTGTATGAAAGGGAGTGGGTCATCAATAACATGTGCGTAGATCGTGGCCAGGATGAGGTTTAAATGATTTAGTTTTCCACGGACGAACGTCGTCCATCTTCCCCCCCCCCCGGATCTGAGTGCGTTGATTTTACTTGAAATTGAACGTGCATGCCTACATAAATGCCCACACCCCTCTGCCTGAGACAGATGAGCAATGGAAGCCCGTCCAGTTCTTAAAGATTTTACTTGCATCTAGGATACTCTGGAAATGTTTCTGTTGAAAAAAAATAACATCGGGATTATACCCTCTGAGCCAGCTCTCAATTGTGTGGGACTTACGCCTATTGTTAAGACAATTAGCATTAAAAGAGAGTATTGTTAGGTTATTCCTGCTCATAATTATTGTACCTTGTCAAATACTCAAAAGTAAACCCCCCTATACCTCCAACATTCTCTGGGCTGTAATACTTGCGTAAACATATTTAAATCGTCGTTATATGGTCTTGCAGAATAAGCCCTAATACATGGTGTAAAAAGCGGTACAAAAGGGGGTGGTGATGGACGGAGCATCAGAACCAATCAAACACTCACACCCAGTCAACAGATCTGGATTTAATCCATCACCGTTCTTTAGCCCACTCTGCCACCCCAGTTCAGACATGGCCATATGCAAATCAGTCTGACCCTGTGCCTCATGGGAACAGTCCAGCCCGAACTGCCAAGCCATGCCTTCCCTGGACCAGAAACAAGCTTCCTAGGACCGGTTTCTGGCATTTCAGCCGTCTTCAGCCAGGCTTGCTTGAATCCAGTGGCAAAGTGAGCAAGGGACTCACGTCTGAGCATACCCTGCCAACTTATGGCGAACAAAGCGGTACAAAAGGGGGTTGTGATGGACGGAGCATCAGAACCAATCAAACACTCACACCCAGTCAACAGATCTGGATTTAATCCATCACCGTTCTTTAGCCCACTCTGCCAGCCCAGTTCAGACATGGCCATATGCAAATCAGTCTGACCCTGTGCCTCATGGGAACAGTCCAGCCCGAACTGCCAAGCCATGCCTTCCCTGGACCGGAAACAAGCTTCCTAGGACCGGTTTCTGGCATTTCAGCCGTCTTCAGCCAGGCTTGCTTGAATCCAGTGGCAAAGTGAGCAAGGGACTCACGTCTGAGCATACCCTGCCAACTTATGGCGAACAAAGCGGTACAAAAGGGGGTGGTGATGGACGGAGCATCAGAACCAATCAAACACTAATACATGGTGTAGGCCTCATAGGTGCTAGGTATCCAAGGAAACACACAACAGTACCTAAAATAATTAAAGTGACTTGTGCTAGCATAAAACAAAGCAGAAGCATAGTAAAAGATTATTCAATTGAATACATAGCAGCAAAACATCGAGTAATGCCTACATTTGTGAATACAGTACTTATCATAGTTAAGCCTGGGCAAAGCACTACGCTACGCTCGCGTAGTTTGCGAAGTTCGCGCTACTTCGCACTACGCGAACTGCACGTAGCACAGTGCGAACATGCGTAGCGTAGGGTTGCGTAGTGCTGTGGTCATTTTTTGCTTGCTCGCGGTCCTCAATGTCAAGTTGGCGACCGCGAGCAAGCAAAATGACATCCCGGCGAGACTTTTTCCTTGTTCGCGATCAGCAACTTCAAGTTGGCGATCGCGAGCATGGAAAATAAACCTCCCGGCGAGATTCCCAACGCGAGGAGGTCAGGTTTCTCATTGTGAGTGGTCGCGTATGCTCGCGACCGCTCGCAATGAGAAACTACCAGTTCGCGTTGAGAAAGCTGAAGCTCGAGTAAAAATCTACTCGAGCAGCAGAAACTACAGCTCGCACTGTGCAAGATGCCATTTTCAATGATTGCACAGTGCCGGTTGCTTGTCCGCACTGTGCAATCATTGAAAACGACATCTGGCACAGAGCGAACAAAGTACTACGCAGTTCGCGAAGTGCTACGCGTAGCTCGCGTAGTGCGAACTTCACTTTGCGTAGCTTTGCGAAGTGCTACTTCGCGAACTACGCCCAGGCCTAATCATAGTAAAGAGAACATATGTAAGCATACGGACATACTTCTCTGACCCTGTAGAAAATTACTATGCGTTTGATAGAACACCTTCGTATAAAGCCACATCCTAGAAGATGGCCATCTAATGTGCAAATTTAGCATTGAGCAGCAAGGCTTAATAGCAGCTAAAGGGTAAAGTGAAATGGAACATAGATATCTAAAGTGCATTATATAAATGGAGTACATAAAGTGCTTGACTGCCTGGGAAATACATGCAATGCTTATGGTGACAAACAACCCTTCTATTTGACGTTTCTCTGTGGTACCTATACAGATTCTGAATCAATAAGACTTCACACAAGAACTCTCTCTTTTCTGAATGCTTCACCCCCTCCACCTCCCCGAAGCCCCCCTGCTGAAGTACGGAATTTCCCACTGTTCCCTCCTCCCCCCCTTTTACTTGATGCCATCTTATTGCATCCTTTTGCGCCTTCAGATTCACCTCATGTCGACCCTTAAGCTAACAGATCATACATCGATTCATATTTTTATCTATAGCCTCCTTTGTCTGCTTTATATCTCCAATATAACTTCTCTGACATTTTATATCTCCAATATAGCTTCTCTCACATAGCACACAATTCTTCCAAAAAAGATTGAGCTTCAGGTATGTCCGTAAATATAAAAAAAATTCCTTTCGCCAAAACTTTTAACTTTGATTGCTGGATGATTGGTGCTTGTGCTCCTTTTGCCTTGAAGGGATCAATCATCTTAATAAAATCTTTCCGTCTGCGTGCTGAGGCTGAAGACATGTCCAAGAATATTTTAAAATTTTGAATCTCTGTAGTAGAGAATGATCTTTTTGCTATTGCTGTGTTTAGAATTTTTCCCTTAATTCTATAGTCTGCGAAGTTCATTAAGATTGGATGGGTGGTAGACGTGACCCACGCACGTTGCCGCTAAGCGCCGTCTGATTCACTGAAGTCCCACCCACTTTGCACTGCCGGTTTCTCCACAGTAGTTTGAGGCAGTTAGAAAGGCTGCCCCTTCTCTGCATCGACGTGTCTAAACCGTGACATATACGGAGCTTGGAATCCTGCTCTGCAGAAAACAGGAGGTCGGCACCGGGGAAGGTAGGCGCGCCTGCCAGGGGGAGGTCGCGGAGGTCACTTCAGATAGGCGGTGTGTTCCGGATGTTTCACACGCAGACCCCCGCCCGACCTAGAATGCTTGCGACGCCTGCACGCCTGTATAGTTGTCCAGCGATTCGACGGAAGCCAAAGTACCCCACGCTGCCCCCCAGTCTCTCTACGTTGACCAAGGAGCAATTTACAACGTTCAAAGCTGAAATAATTAACGGCACGGGCAAGACCCAGGCGGGACAGAGCAGGTAGGAACAAGGGAGGAGAAGAGACTGTTAAAGAGAGTTAAAGCGAGCGAAGCAAAGCGAGTGAAGGCTGCAGTAGGTTTCAGCAGCAGTGTAGAAGCCTCTGTGTTTTTTTTATTGTATCTGTGGTGTTTAGGGGTGGCACGCAAGTACAGGGGAGGCCTAGGGGCATGGGGGACTGTAAGGACAAACAGGACACGACAGCCAGGGTTACTGTGGTGGGCCGAAGACCACGAGCGGTCTCGCGCCCGTTTATTTATACCGTCGGGCGTGCCCGCCCTCCGGGTGCGTGGGTGCGTGACCAGCGTGCTGGAACGGGCCGGGTGGCTCCGTTACCACATCCCTCCAATCTTTCAGATACAGAGATCATTTCTCGCTGAACAGTTCGGTTCTTGCGCACACCACGCAAAGTCTCTGAGTCTCTTACTTGGGGCCGGGTTTGGCCGAAGTCCATACGGCCGACTCCGTGGAACATCTCCTCGGCCTGTTCCTCCTGCCCCTCGGCCACTGGGCGCCTCGGCCTCGGCGGAGGGCCCGCCTTCTCGATCGCCCGCCCCGGGCAGTGGGGGTGCGCTCCGCGATGGGCTCGCCGGCACTCCTGGTGAGCCGCACCCTTCCGGGGCCTCAAACTCTTCCTCCTCCTGGTCGGTCTCTGGGACGCCAGATGTTATTCGTTTGAACCAAGACGCATTTCGCGTTACCGTCCGCGTCCCTCTCCTGGTGGACACCATGGTGCCCTGCACTCCGGTCACTTCCCACACCTCCGGTTCGAATGGGGTACGATACTTCCAATTCGGGTACCGGTCTTTCAGGATGACCCCGTCTCCCACCTGGAGACTCCTCGCCCGGGCTCTTCTCTTCAGACTGGCCTTCTCGTTGGAGGTCCGCCTTCTCCCTTGCGCCGCCTCTTGGTCTAGCGGCGTGGGCTGCCACACATGACTCGCCGGGATATTGTCCCTGGGGGCCTTCTTGAACAGAAGGTGCGCTGGCGCACACCTGGTCGTACAGTGGGGGGTCCGTCGGTAAGCACTTAGGAACTGCGAGAGGCACTGATCCGCGTCTTCTCCTTGCTCGACTCCGATTCTCAGCGCCCGGTTCATCGTGCGCATGAAACGCTCCACCTCCCCATTCGCCTGGGGCCACTGCGGGGTAATCTTCCTGTGTCTGACCCCTCGAGCCGCGAGGTATTCCTGGAACTCTCGCCCTTGGAACGGGGGCCCGTTGTCCGACCGGACTTCCTCAGGTAGGCCCATCATGGCAAATATGCGATCCAGCGCTGCTCGCACCTGGTTGAATGCCGTCGATGACACCACTTCCACCACCGGGAACTTGGAGTGTGAATCCACCACCACTAAGGTGTGTCGCCCATCCGGGAACGAACCAAAGTCTACACTCAACTTGGACCAGGGTTCCAGACAGGGGTCCTCCGTGATCACTGGGTGAGGCGTCGGCTCCCCCCCCGTGATGCTGCACGAGTGACAGTTGCGGATGGCTTCCTCAACCAGCGCGTCCATCCGAGGGAACCACACCTTGCTCCGCAGCCTTGCCTTGGTCTTGGAGATGCCTTGATGCCCTTGATGCGCCAACCTAACCACCTCTCCTTGGAGACTCCTCGGAATGACGAGTGTTGCTCCTCGCAGGACCACGCCATGCGGCCCCTCGCTGAGTTCACTCCGCGCGTTCCACACCTGCTGTCGATACACTTTCTCCTCTTCGGTGAGGGCTTGCACTCCATCCAGGAAGTTCCGCCAGTGGTGGGTCGCCAGCGTGCGCTTCACTTTCACGAGGCAGTCGTCCAGCTCCGTGGCCTTGCCGATGTCTTCCAACGTGAGTGCCACCGGGCATGCCGCTTGCGACACCAGTCGGACGAACTCCTCCGTTTCCGCCTCATCCGCCTGATCAGGGTGCACCGGCTCCGGGTGGCGGGACAGGAAGTCCGCTGGGTTGCTGGCCCCGGGTCGGAACACAACCTCAAATCGGTACGCTTGTAACTGGACCGCCCATCTCTCGATCCTTGGGGGCCCTAGCCTCGCCGTGCCGGCGAAGAGCGGAACCAGGGGCTTGTGGTCGGTGACCACCCGGAAGTCGTGACCATAAAGGTAGAGATGGAAATGTTGACAGGCCCACTTGATGGCCAGCGCCTCCCGCTCAATCTGCGCGTACCTCATCTCCGTAGCCGTCAGAGCCCTGCTGGCATACGCGGTCGGGACCCATTCTTTCGCCTCCGTCTCCTGCATCAGGACCGCGCCCAGCCCCACGGGGCTCGCGTCCACCACCACCTCTGTCCGCCGGTGGGGTCTGAAGTACGCCATCACCTTGTCATCGATCAGCGCGTCCTTGACCGCTTGGAACGCCATATCTTCCTTAGCCGCCCAGGTCCAAGGATGACCACTCTTCGTGAGAAGCCGGAGCGGCTCCGACAGGGACGCCAGATTGGGAATAAACCTCCCGCAGTAGGTTGCCATCCCTAGGAAACTCCTGACCTCGGTGGCAGATGTGGGCCTCGGGGCAGCGCTGATCGCTACCGCTTTCTTCGGATCCACTCTCAGGCCTTCCCTCGAGAAGATGTAGCCGAAGAATTCGACCGACTCCTGGTAGAAGGAGCACTTGGCCTCATGCAGGGTGAGGCCACTATCCGCTAGCCGCTGCAGCGTGTCTCGCAGATGCCGATGGTGTTCTTCCAGAGTTCGTGAGAACACCAGAATGTCGTCACTTAAGTTGATGACTCCCTGGAGACCCGAGAGAGTCTCCCTTATGGCGTTTTGGAACACTTCGCCCGCTGACGAGATTCCGAAGCTCAAGCGCTTATATCTCCGCAGGCCAACGTGGGTGGAGAAGGTGGTTATATTGCGGCTGTCGGGGTGGAGTTCAAGCTGGTGGTACCCCGCGTTGAGATCCAGTTTCGTGAACCACTGCGCGCCGTTGAGGTCGGCCACAATATCGTCCATGGTGGGCGTGAGGTGCCTTTCGCGCTTGACTGCCTTGTTTGGGAGGCGCATGTCTACACACAGTCGGATGGCGGATGGCTGCTTGGGTTTGGGCGCCACGACCAGGGGGGACACCCACGGGGTCGGACCTGATACCTTCTCAATCACCCCCAAGTCTTCCAATTTTTGCAACTCCTCCTCTACCCGTGGTCGCAGGAGGAATGGTATTCTCCTTTGACGCAGCGCCATGGGCCGGACTGTCGGGTCCACGTGTAGTTTGAACTGCTTCCCGCGTAGGCATCCTAGACCTTGAAACAACATCGGAAAGTCCTTCAGTATCTCCCTTGCATGCAGGTCGTGCACCTGATTCGCGAAGAATACCAGCGCCAGATCTTCGGCGGTGTGGCAGCTCAGCAGGGTGCCCCTCTTGCCTTCCGCCACGTGGAATGTCGTGGCCAGCTTCCGGCCTTCGCTGACGACTTCAACGTCGATCACCCCTCGCAGGGACAGTGGCCGGTCACTGTCATACGTGAAGATTTGGGCTTTGGAGGGTCTCAGGGGTGGGCGTGGCGACAACCTCTCATACTGGCAGCTGTCCATGACGTTCACCGACGCCCCCGTGTCGATGAGAGCACTCACCGGGGACCCGGCCACCATGATGTCACACATGGGCGGCGGTCTTCTCCTCGTGCCTTCCCGGCCTACGAACGACACGAAGAATACTTCCTCTTCTTCCCCCTCTTCATCGAACTCTGGCTTGGAGTTTTCGCGCAGGGCGGCGGATTCCTCCACTGTCAGTTGGTGTACGCGCGCCGCAGCCCCACGTGGGCCGGAAGCACCTCCGCGCCCCCTTCGGCCACTTCTGCAGACCTTCGCAAAGTGGTTCGCTCGGCCGCACTTCAGACATGTTTGTCCCATTGCGACGCACCGGCCGCCAGGTGGGTGACCTAGGCCGCAGTTGCCACATGTGCTACCCTGTGGAGCCCTCGCGGCTCCTCGCTGTTGGTTCGGTCGCTTCTGCAGCGCGTCCACTCTCTCTTCCTTGATTGCTGGCGGTTTCGGGGCAGTCGCTGGCCGATTGAGGGCCGCCTCCATCGCATCCGCTCGAGCATTGGACAGCTCGTGAGACCGGCCTAGGACCAGGATGTTGTCGATGGAGATGCCTGGCTCCCGTAGGATGAGACGCCGCAACGGGACCGACCTGCACCCTTGTATGAGTTGAGCCCGAATCTCTGCCCTCTGGTCTGGCAGCTCACAGGACAGCGAGAGTTTCCGCAGGCGTGCATAGAAGACGTCAATGCTTTCATTTTCTTCTTGTCGCGCCTGGCGAAGCTTAAACCACTCAAAATCGGGGTTCGTTTGGGGGTCAAAATGGCGGTTCAGGGCCCTTATGGCGCCCGCATAGTCGTCGTCGTTCCCCCGGTCCGGTAGAGTTTCGAAGAGGTCGTACAGTTCTTCACCACCGTAGCACATGAGGAGG
Organism: Triturus cristatus; assembly: GCF_964204655.1. Lineage (NCBI taxonomy): Eukaryota > Metazoa > Chordata > Amphibia > Caudata > Salamandridae > Triturus > Triturus cristatus. The sequence goes on from NC_140590.1 coordinate 440,261,054, forward strand.
GATCTCTTGACCGTGTTGTCCGTCTCCCGCACTCCGACAAAATAGTGCTCCAGCCGTCCGATCCATGATCGCCACCGCACGGCCGCCGTGGAGGGGTCCGACATTTCGCTGAACGGCGGCAGCGGGGCCACCGCGCTGTGTCCAGGCGCAGCGGCCGCGGGCTGCGCGGCGGCTACCGGCTGAGGCTGCTGCGCCGTGCCACTTCCGCTGGAGGCAGGGGTCGTCATACTCGTCACCCCTCACTGCTCACCTCCCAGACCGTGGCTGCTTGGCTGGTGTCCAGGCGAGACCACCGTTGCACTCCTCCCTTGATTGGGCCGCTGCAGGCCACCTGCCTGTCGCAGCGCGCAGGCGAGACCTTTTCTTCTGCTGGTGCTGCGCGTGGGCGAGACCTGTGCTGCTGTTGGTGCTGCGCGTAGGCGAGACCTGCTTATTCACCGAGTTTTTTTTTTGTATGCTTTATTGTCCACTCTCCCCCTCAGGCACCGCTGAGGACGCCCTCTACTGCAACCTGCTGTCGGGGCCTTCACCGGCAGAGCCAAAGCCAGCTACGACCTCCCAGACGCTCATGCAGCTCACGAGGGCCGACTCCCCCCTCCGACGGAGCTCACCTGCAGAGCGCCCGCTTCGAGACCTCCAGCGCGAGGACGCGCACAGCGAGGTCCTCCTCGTTCCGCCTCCGCGGAGAGCGCCGGGCACCTCCAGGCAAGTTTGTAGAGCGCCGGAGAGGCGAGGCGCGGGTAGGCTCCGCCCTCGTCGCCAATGTGGTGTTTAGGGGTGGCACGCAGGTACAGGGGAGGCCTAGGGGCATGGGGGACTGTAAGGACAAACAGGACACGACAGCCAGGGTTACTGTGGTGGGCCGAAGACCACGAGCGGTCTCGCGCCCGTTTATTTATACCGTCGGGCGTGCCCGCCCTCCGGGTGCGTGGGTGTGTGACCAGCGTGCTGGAACGGGCCGGGTGGCTCCGTTACCACAGTATCCACCTCTGGAAGCTCTGCGAACACTCTATAGTGGCTGATCCTTGGGGGGTTTGAGGCTGAGAGTTAGGGGCTGAGCTCTGAGGGCTGGACAGTGCAAGTCATTAGCTCTGGGGAGCATCAAGACCCTAAAAACTTTGTAACTCTTGTGGGCGCACACCTTAAGCATTTAACCATCCAGCAGTACTAGCGACCGTGCTGTTGGTGCATGTGAAGTGGACTGTTTACAGAGCATTTGAGCAGCGTGGTGTTTAGCCTCAACCTTTTTTGACAAGACTGAGATAGGGGGCTTTTCTTCCACTCGTGGTTTAGATATTTAGTCTGTGGCATTCCAGCGTTCCAGCGTGCAGGCTATTTCTGAGATACTTTTTCTTTCCCCCATTCACTGAGTTTGGCTGTTTGACTAAAGATTTGGAGATGCATGGAAAACAGAGCAAGGTTGCTATGGGAAAAGAGACCCCAGAGATGCCTGGGCAAATAACGTCTACACCTTCACCAGCCCCAAGAGGGATGCGAATGGGCCATAGGAATGCCCAGCAGAGGATGGAATTGAAGGAGAAGGCATTGGCCGAGAAGTAAAAGCAAATTGAGCAAAATGCTCTGTACGGTGTGTCAGATGATGATGAGCATACACCTGAACAGATATCAGACCTAAGCTGCCAAGTTCAAGCCACAGTCTGAGAGGTCGGAGAAGCCAACGAGGCCAATAGGGAAAGTGACAGTCTGCTCAGTCCAAAGCAATACCCTCTCTTTCATAAGCATCTGTTACCTCAGTATAAATCAAAAGATACAGTGCAACTGAGCAACTATGGGTCAATACCCAGAGTCCAACCAGCTCAACAAGCCCAACCAGACCAACCAGACCAACACGGTCAGCCTGCCCAGCTAGCTCATCCAACCCAGCCACAGTCTCAGTCTCACATGCAAAAAGAGACAAAATCTTCAGGAACGGCACAAGTTAACCTCCCTTCTATTCAAAGCGAGCAAGCAATTTTACAGGCCTCGCAAGGTGCATTAAGTGGAACTCAAGTCATCTCAGAAGTGCTGGAGTCTTAATCTATATCTGAGTCTGAATCCGATCCAGATCCAGAGTCCTCATGCGATGAGATTAAAGGAAATGTCTCAATAAAAAAAATGCTATCAACTATCTTACAAGAGCTTAGGGATCTTAAAGTATCTCAGGCACACGAAAATGCACAGATGCACGAAAGACTGTCCAAGCTGGAGGAGAGTATTTTTAATATCCCAAAAAGGCTATCAGAAGTTGAAAGTCGTGTCTCAGACCTAGAGGACAATGTTTCAGCTATGCAGAAAGACATACAAGCGCTAAATAAAAACAAGTACCAAATGGAGCTAACACTCCAGACTTAGAAAATTACAATAGACGATCCAATCTGCGTCTGGTCGGAATACCGGAAGGCCTGGAAAATTATGATATGGTAGAGTGGTCCGGGATACTCCTTAGGAAAGTAATTCCAGAACTGCAAGGAGACCTCACAATCACCAGAGCCCACAGAGTTCCCACACAGAAACATCCAAATGCCAAATACCCGCGCACAATCTTAATGAGCTTCGGAGACTATAGAATTAAGGAAAGAATACTAAACACAGCAATAGCAAAAAGATCATTCTGTACTACAGGGATGTGTGACAAACATTGCCGACTGGATGAAGAACAACTGCACTTGAACACAGACAAGACCAAATAACTGATCTTTGGCAACAGCTGCAACACATGCAACAACTCTTGGTGGCCATCAGACCTACGACCACACCCACTCCCTCCAACCAGACCAGAAACCTTAGAAACAAGCTCACCATGAAATCAAAGATCAACGCTGTCTCCTCTACCTGCATCCTCACTCTGCTCATGCTAAGTAAGATCTTCGAACGGCTACCCATTTACACAAGACGTACCATGACACAAGTTGTCATCACCAGCCGACTGGACTAAAGCATTGCCCTCTATGTAGGAATCACTGCACACCTCCAACAGAGACTTCAAACCATACAGAACGTGTAGCCATACTCATCCTTGTCCTTCCTTGACAAACCCAAATCACACCCCACTTCAGGAAACTCCACTGCCTCCACTGGCTCCCCGTACAGAAGAGATGCCAAATCAAGTTGCTGACCCTCACACAAAAGGGTCTACACAACCAAGGACCTGCCTACATTAACTAATGCCTGGACTTCCACCAACTGTTGAGAAGACTAAGCTCCACCTCCCTTTCACTTGCCCATACTCTCTGCATCTACTGAAGCACATGTGGAGAACGCTCCTTCTCCCACATCACAGCAAAGACCTGGAACAGCCTTCCCACGAACCTCCGGAACATCACCTCACTTCCAGAATTCCGAATGGCCCTCAAGACCTGGCTGTTTGAATAAGCTTCCAGGACCTGCAAGCTCCTCACTACCCTATCATGGTTTATAAATCCTGATTGATTGATTGATTGAAAAGCTCTGACCCTTAGGGATAAAGGGAGCAGGTAATAATTATCAAAAGGCAAGAGCTAACCTGTGATACTATGTGGAATTACTTAATCCCTGAAGGAAATATCCATAAAAATGAAAAAATTATGCATGCAAAAATAAACAATGAAAAATGAACTATAAAACAGAATTCATTGCAGCTTATGCTGTAAATTATACAGTGCTAAAAACTGTGTCATTATAACCCAGCAGAAACCTGCTGAACATGTCAATTGCATTTATAAAAAATATATTTAAAACATTTTAACAAGCATCTGTTTTCCAATTTATCATTCATCCTGGATGGCTGCATAATGTCCAGTTTTTGCCCCAATAAAATTCAGTCGTAGAAAATGTTTTCTGTGAATCCATGTCCGGTTTGATCGTTATGACCTCCAAAACCGTAAATCGTAATTTAGCCAAATTATGATCTGCTTCAAGCCACTTGAATTTTTAAATTGTTAAGATTCTAATTTTATTTCCGACCATAATCTGGAGATCATTGCTTATTGAGATACCTAAATACTTAATTTACTTTGAGACCCACCAAAATGGGACACGATGTAATTGCATGGTAATGCCTCATTATTGGCCCAGTTAATTTCATGACCAGAGAATGTTGAGAATCGTGAGATGATTATTATTATCATCAAGTTTATTATCAAAAATTGTTCCAAAAGATTGAAAACTTGGCACCACTTCAAGATGTACATTATGTAAATGACAATTACATTTGAAATTAATCTTGCCAAATGATACGACCTGGGTTTTATTCAAAGTCAATTTGAGGTCATCAGTGGTCCAATAAAGTAACTGCACATGTTTTTTCAGCTTTCTGGCGGAGGGTGGTTTTGGCAAAGCAGCGGGGGTGGGGGGCTTATGTGCTACCTTAGGCTCGACAATTAAACATATATATATAATCTTTATTGTTCAGTTAATTAAAACCATAACAATTTTTCTATGAGTATCAACTTTGATTAATAGCATACATTAAAATTATTTCATCAACCCAATATGCCACAGTGTAATTTCACACCGTAATAAAACAAAGATCTTCCATTGTCAGTGTTCTCTAAAACCCTATAAAATGTTATCTAAAATATGTAAAACTCTTGATTTGATTGGGACAGATATGAAAAACCATCAAATAGTGGGTTACAAATGTATTAGTTTAATTTACGATAGGAGTAATTTGTGAATTACATTTTGGGGTCCTAGGTCTCTTATATTACTATGAGTCATTGGGCCTTTGAGGGTCGTGATTGTTTTCCTGCTTAGTATGTAAAGCAGTAGGTCTGGCAGATTGGTAGCAGCAGGCACTATTCTTCAGTGGATGGACCCTCACTTGGTGGCTTAGACTTCAGAGCCTGTTCATGTATGTGAAGAAACTTAACCAATTTGCAGTTCATCTGCTGGTCAGACGGATCAAGCCCTGTAATAATAGCGGACCTGCAGGGTCGTATTCCTCCTATCTGAAAGGCTTCCTTGAGTAAAGTGACTCGTGCTAGATGAAGTTTCTGACAGATACATATCATTTCTATAAGATCTTCCTTGTGACTACCACACAGGCTACGCGTTTTTAAGTGAGGGATAATTTTCAAAGCGTAGTGCCATTAGCTTTTTTTTAAAGTGGACTGAAAAAGTTAGGTCTAACTAGGCCGCTGGTTTGAGACCTTTATAGTTGTTGAGTACTGTCCAGGAGTGAGATCTTTGACTAAAAGTACTTTTGTCCAGTAATAGAGAATGGAGTTTTGCGGCTTTATTTAGTGCTAACTTAAATGTTAAAAAGGACAGGTTTTTATTCCAAAGATCCAAAGTGTGTGTGGATTTAAGTACGTTGTGCAAAAAGTCAGTGTATGGTGATTTCTTCCCATTCTCAAGTTTTTGCCACAGTGCCTCGTTAAGGCTGGAGTTCTCCATGTTTTTTTCTATCCAATACCAAACTTTTATTGATGAGTAGAGTCTGTTGAGTGTTTCATTAATTAGGCCAAATTCCAGGCACATTTTTAGCTGGCGAAGCGGTTTGAGGGAGTTGAAATACCTTTTTAAAAATACTAGTTATTAAGGTATTAAGAAAAGTTGAGTCTTTTCCGTAAAGGCAGCACACGCATACATTAAAGTTAGGAGTGTTTTGGCTGTCATTACCGAAATCAGTGGTCTGTATGATGGGCCCTCAAGTTTCTTTGCCAGTGACTTATAAGCAAAAGTTAGTGCGCTTGCCCGTTGCGCCATATCATTCTTCTGTTCGTAATGAGTCTGTTTATTGTCAATATAATATCCCAGATAGTTGTAACTAGACACAATTTCTAAGGATTTTCCTTCAAGCCAGATGTTATACTGTTGGGTTACCCTATTACTAATAAGCATGGTTTTTTGGTCTCACCTACGCAGCGTGCATGTGCTGCATAGGAAAAAGACCTTTTGTAATCGGCACAGCTTTGCGGGCAAAAACATGCATGCGTTGCATTGCTTTCAATGAGAACGCGTGCAAGTTTGGCGATTCCCTTGCGGGAGTGAGCTTTGGCGCCATGTGTTAGCAATTATTGCTCCTGGTGCTGCTCGCTCCCGGAAGGGAAACGCTTTCACTTTTGCCAACACTTAATTTTTTTACTTTTCGCGTGAGGCGCGCGTGCTTTCCTTTCTTTGTGCATTTGCTTGTTCTACGAAAAAATTCACAAATACAAGCAGATTTCAGAGTCATATGTGGGAAATGTCTACAGTCTCCGTGTTTTTGAGATTATGTAAAATGAATGTAATTAACGTTCTGATCACTAGGCTGGTTTAATCTAGCTATGAAATGCCCCTCTAGACACGAGAGTATCGAGAGCGCATGTTCTACAGCACTAGTGCAGCCACCCTTGAAGCATCACGGAAATCAGCGATTCTTAAAAACTACACAAAACATTGGTTGAATTGGTGTGTACATCAGGCAGTTATGTGAAATCTTGGGCCCTTGTGCTCCTCGAAAGGAATGCACGGTGGGCGTTAGTGCACTCTTGCAGTGGCTGCTCCGGTTTTACTCCCTTGCCCCTTCCTCCTCCCCTCTGGCTGCAGACGGTCACACCTCACACATTCCACGCAGCAGGGTTTCGGTGATACGGGCTCACTCTGCTCTTTGCTAAACACAATCTCCTCAGGCACTTAGCGAACTATACTGCAGTTCAAATTGAGTAACATTTATTTGCATTCCTAGCATAGATTGTCATTTAAGAGGTGCCAACACTGGCTTACACGTTCTCATTAATAACTTACAAATAATTAATAATTAAGTTTTGATGCTCAAGCTCCATCTTTAACAACTTTTATTGTTTGCTTATCCCTTTGCACATAGAAACAACACTTCACCCTGTAAACTTTCAGCACCATAAGAGATGCTCCTTAAAGCCTTGATGAATTTCTGTTGAAGTTTGCTGCAGTGGCACTGAAATTAAACACGCATTTTCATTAAAGTGAAAGCGAAGCATCCTGCTGAGGTGCCATCTCGCGCATGCCACCGTGCCCCCACTAGTGTCCGATCCATAATGCTGCCGACTCTCACGATTACAGCTTGCACGCACTGCTGCACTGAATATGCTGCTGGAAGGATGCCTGGCAACCCGTCATTCACCCACTCTTTCACGGGGAACATTTGCATACGTAAACAAACACATGCCTTCCTTCGCTAGCCACAGTGGGTGTAATTTTATTTTAATTGATGGTTTCGACGTACGTTGTACAGGACCCCGGGTTTTCTGTCCCACTATGTGGTAAGCTGCCCCCCGTACCTCTTGCTGCTTTTTATGTTAACCACATTTGATACAGCGCAAAACGAATTAGCCCCATAGGGATATCTCTACGTGTCTACAGTCGACTTGTGCCACAGAACTGCCAAGTGTGACCGACCTGCTGCTTCGAGCACACCAGCCAGAATTATCTCGGTACAGGTTAAAATGAAACTGGGTACAGTACCTGAAATTAAAGATGACCTGTCCAGATATGGCAGTGGAGGCAGAGTGGGTGAAAAGCTCAAGTGACATAACTGAGCAGTGCCCTCTGACACAAGTTGGCATTGTCCTCCTTAGTGGCACTCATCGACAAAGTGCATCGTTCACCCACTCCTGCCCCTCGCAACAGAAACCAGAAGTGCGGGCTTTGAAACTGCGTGCAGCGCACAAGAGCAGCCCCCCTCCAGGCAGGTCAGTCCTTTTCTGCAAACATCCATGCAGTCTCCAGGCATGTGCCCTCTGCTCCCACCTGGGGGCTCTTTGCGCTCACTGTATATTGTCTGCAATCCCGGCGCTGCCTTGTGATTTTTCTTGGTTCCTCTGAGATCAGATATCTGTTTACTACCAAGGCGTGGTTCAGACAGCACCCTCCAGACACACTCGGTGCACACCAGGGGAAATGTCAGTGACGTCAAATATGCGAAAGTATGCAACATGAGCTTTTACACAGATATATCTCATAGTGTGCCAGCAAGGCAGTGTAATGATGGTGTGTAATGGGCACACTGCCCCTTCCTCACAAAAGTACTGACTACTTTCCTGCAACATTCAGCGCGCCATGCGCGCTTTCACTTTCCAAGCATCCCGGGATAATGGCTGTCGCTTCTTTGAAATTAAATGGGTCTGGCATTTACAAGAGTTTGAGCTATTGACATTGTAAATTACAATGCCTTTTATTTATGTGTTAATTATCGAAACAGATAAATAAAAGTCAGTGTCATTTACAATGCCAATAGCTTAAACTCTTGCAAATGCGAGACCTATTGCATTGCAAATGATTGTCGTTTTTGTTGTATTGAGCTCTAGCTTGTTTGCTGTTAGAAATTCTGCAAGTTCAGTTAATAATCTGGTTAGGCCAATCTTGGTTAAACTGATTAAAACAATGTCATCAGCGTAAGCAAGGTGCGATAGGGTTAAGGTACCAAGATGTGGGGAATGAGAATTAATATCAGTCTAAAATAACATTAGTCCTTTTAAAATTCTTTATAGAATGTTCAATGCTAGCAGTTTGGTCCACAAAAGATTTCGGTCCACACTATCAAACGCAGCTTTTAGATCATTAAAACAGAGATGCAGATTCTGTTTCTTTTTCTTGCATTTCTCTGCAATTAGGGAAATGGATAAGATGTTAAATATAGTTCCTATCCCTTTTCAAAGCTTGTTTGATTTGCAGAAATAAGGTTGAGTTTGTTAGACCAATTAACCAGATCTTCCAGGATCAGGGAGGCAAAGAATTTTGAATTGACATCCAACAGTGCTATTAGCCTATAGTTGGATGGGTTTGTTCTTTGTACCCTTTTTATCTATTGGTGTAAAAATAGATCCTTGCCAGCTCTCCGGAATTTGGTTTAGGATCTCAGCTTCAAAGAAAATGTTCTTGTGAGATGATGACCTCCAGGAGTGCTGGGACAGAAAAACTAGGGGAAGTTAGTGTTTGTAGCAATTCATTGGCATAGAGCATATGTTTCAGATTTCTGATTCATGTGGCAGGACCATCAATGTCCTGTGAGTGACGGACGACAACAGCCAGGGGTACAATAAAAAAGACAGGTGTAGCCCTGCCTTGTCCATTTATGGATGTTGATTTGCTCCGAGAGGTAGTCTCCACAGTTCACTAAAACCTTTGGATGGTGGTAGAGCCATTTTTCAATGGTTAGGAAGATTAGGACAATGCCCATCCTTTTGAGGATTTGGAAGAGGTAGCCCCACTACACTTGAACAAATCCTTTTTTAGCATCATTGGAGAGAGACGCCCATTTGTGAGCAGCTTGACGGGATAACCAAAAAAGCCGAAATAACGTACGCATGTGATTTCTGGAGGTAGGTCCTTTGAAATTTCCAACTTGATTCTTGTATACTATTGTTGTTGTGACCTTTTGGAGCCACGTTGCCAGGATGTTAGCTAAAACTTTAGTATCATCATTAATTAGCGAGATCAGTCAATACTTTTCACAGTGCAGAGGGGATGAATAACCAGGTTCATGGATCAAAAGGACAAAGACTTGATTAAATTCAGCCTGAAACCCTTCTGTTCGGAGACATTGTCTGAACATAATTTCTTAGAATGGGAAATACATGCTGTGCTGTGATCTGTAGACTCTGCAGAAAACCTGTCTTTGCCAGGGGATTTCTCAGTTGGCATTATTTTGTTGGCATCAACAACTTCGTCATTCAATATTTCCATAATAAGTGCTACTCAATCTTCGTGTGATAGCTTTGTTAGGTGATGGGCGTCAAGGAATGGCCGCTCAGTGTCCTCATTAGTAGGGGCATGTTTTATGTATACAGTCTAATCAAAGGAGGTAAACACTTCAGTGATATCTCTAGGGTTGGTTTACAATACGTTAGAGGCAATGTAGATGGCAGAAAAATGTAGATTTTCCCCAGCCTAGATAGTCAGAAAATCTGGATTTTATTAAAGACACCAAGGCTAATATTATTGCAATCTTCCTTTAATTGCTACCGCTCAGCCACTTTAAAGAACTTAGAACACTTTGTGACAAAATTCCAACCTAATAAAAGGCCAGAACACTCTGATCTCTTCCTTCTTTTTCAAACTCATAACATTTCATAACCATAAACATGTTCTTACTATTCTCCAAAAACAACAAGAGAATTAGAAATAAGTTCATAATCTGTTTCCATGAACGAATGCAGCTCCAACACTCCAAGGTTCCATATCCTGGACTACTCCATCCTCCTAATCCTCTTCTTCTATTGTCAGCCACTTCCTAAAAAATAATATAATCATAAGTAAGCAGGGTTGGGTACAGGGTAGGAATAATATTAGCCCCTATGTCTTTAATAAAATCCAGATTTTCTAACCCTCAAAGCTAGAGAAAATCTACATTTTATGTCGAGACCGGAGACTAACATTATTGTAAGTTCAAAACTTTTTTAACAAACAACAAGCTACATTCTCCATGGGCTTGAAGTAAAATCTGCTAAAAATTACATTTGACTAATCTGCACATCTCAATATGTCTTGTAATACACCACCTAGCATAAAGGGTTGTGAAGCATACCCATCGCTTACAGAATGTGCTCCAGACATATTCACATCCACACCAGAATTCCTCATCATCTTTTTCACCCATCTTGCCAGGGTTGGTGATGACGCACTCCTATGTCACACATCCACAGCTCTTAAATGCAATGTCCTTCTCTTGTACTGCTTCACACAATGTACCACACACAAATTTTCATGGTCATCGAAATAAGGGTAGAATATAGTCTGCAAATCTGTTTTCGTCCTTCTATTTAAATAGAAACACACACCCTCTGGTGAAAAAATTCTGTTTGAAGCCTCCAATGCTCTAACATCTGATACTCTTCTAAAAGATACTAAACATAACAAAACTGTTAATATGTGTGATAATAATATTAATTTTAAATTTAATAAATCATTTGCACCCAGTCCATCCAAATACCTCAACACTTTGGTCATATTCAGTAAAGAATTATATTTAGAAACAAGCAGTTTTGAGATTCTTATACTCCTCATAAGTTTCTTCACTAGGACATCTTGACCTACTGAAATGCCATTTATCAGATTATGACCAGCAGCAATCACCGACTGGTGAACATTAGTTGTCCTATAAGACAAACATTTCGCAAACATCTCAGACAATTAATTCACTACCTCCAGGATATTCACTAAAATGGGATCAAAACCTCTTTCCCCACACCAGCAAATCCATTTTTGCCATGGCAATCTATACATCTTACTGGTTCCAGGTGCCCAAAACTCCTTGATTAGATTTGATGCCCCTTGTGAAAGTCCTGGCACCTCTAAAAATCTCTTGAAATTCTACATGCAATCATCCTCAACTGACCATCTAGCACCAAGTTGTGCCATTCTCCTGCTGAACCCAGTAAGATCCCAAGAAACACTGGCAACAGGATCAGGTAATTCACCAACATTTCTAACAATATAGGGTACCACACTTGTAATTTCTGAAGTGGTGTCACCAACACCACCATCTCCTTCCAGTTGTGGGCCATCTTAGCTACTTGTGTTATCACTGAAAAAGGAGGGAATATATATCCCTTCAGACCCCTCCAGTCCTGCCTGAAAGCGTCCATCCCCGCATTCTCCGGATCCGGATGCCAACTGTTAAATATCTTCAACTGGGTATTCAACCTGTCTGCAAACAGAGCCACCTGAAAAGGGCCCCAAAATTCCATTAATTGTAAGAAGAAATGCTCTATCCAGAGTCCAATTGCTTGAATCCCTGCTATTCCTTGAAAACCAACCTGCCTCCACATTGCACATGCTTAGAATATGTTCTCCCTGCACTACAATGTTCTGTTTCAAACAGTACTCCCAAAACACCTTGGCCAAGTCTGCCAAATCGTTTGATTTTGGGTTCCCAAACTTGTTCACATACCTCACAGCTGACACATTGTCCATCCTCAAGAGAATTGAACATTTCGCACTGTCCTTTGTAAAACTCTTTATCGCAAAGGATCCCGCCAAAAGTTCCAAACAATTTACGTGCACATTGCTCTCTCTCCAGAAGTTGCCCCACAACCTGTCAAACTAGCATCCGATTCTATGACCAAGTCTGGTAACAAAATATTTTTTCTTGCCTTCCTTTTACGTTTCAATTTTTCCTTTGGGAGTCTCATTTGTCCCTGCACTGTGTCTATCATAAAGCCTAGAAACTGAGTACCTGACTCGGAATTAGACATGATTTCTACCTGTTCACCACGAACCACAGGTCTTCTAACAAAGATACTGTCATAAGAGGATGTTCCAACACCTTTGGTCTCTTTTGAACCATTAAAAGAATGTCGTCTAGATAAATAATCAGATGTATACTTCTTTCCCTCAAGTAAGTTGCCACTGGTCGAAGAACTTTGGTGAAACACCAAGGTGCCAAAGGCAGACACACTAACTGACACATACTGCTGCCCCACCTGAACTGAACATATTTTTGATGTGGTTCCCAAATAGTAATCGTTAGATAAGCGTCCTTCAAACCCAATCTTGTTGGCCAATGCTCCAATTGCGGGGTATTCCTTATCAAATGCAAACCTTCCATTTTGAAATGGTGATATTTCACCCAATCGTTCAAACTCTTCGATTTATTACAGGCCTCATCCCCTTGCCTTTTTTCTGTACTAAAAATATATTGCTCACAACCCCCTTTTCAACAGTTCTCATCTCTATAATAGCACCTTTTTCTACCAAATCTTGCACTTCTTTGTTTACCAATTCTGTTAATTCTATGTTGAACCTTATTATTTCTGGAATTTGAAACTGAACTGGTTCTCCTACAAAATCTATGTGATATGCCCTCACCATTTCTAACACCCAAAGATCTCCTGTTACACTTGTCCAGTTGTTGAAAATGTGAGCAAGTCTGCTGCCCATTGATCCACGAACACGAAGTTCTCCTTGCAATCCTCTTCCTCTAGTCCTTTGTCTCTGAAGGTAAAACCTTCCTTATTGATATAAGGTTTGGTATAGGTTTGGCTTAATCCCCCTTGTAAATGAGGCCCTTGTAATACTTTGAGCCCGGCCAGGGAACCGACCCCTTGTTCGCCCAGCCCAGCCTCCTCCAGCATTTCAAAAATGTTTGTTAATGGACCCGTCAAATCCAACAATCTCTCCTGACACATTCAGAGGCCTTCATCTAATTCCTTCCTGGGATTGCGTCCTCCCTTGCCAATGAATGCTATAATCTTTGCGTCCAAATCTGGGGTTTGCATTACTTTATTGGCTAACATGGGTTTAGGGCATTCAAACCTAGGACTTAATCTTGCGTGTTTAGGGATCTGCTTCCTTAACCAAACCTGCATATACTCAGCAACATGAGCAGCTGGTGACCATTCTGGTGAAAGTGGATGCCTAATCAATGTGGGATGAAACAGGAATCCCCCAAGGGGATCAAGTAAAGCCACATCTTACTCATCACAATCTTGACCTAAAGTATCTGACTTCTGTATCACAACCCCTTCATCATTATCTGTGTCAAATTCCGATGAGCAGCTTAACTCCACTTCAGTGCTCCCTGATGATTCATCACAGTGCACAATCGAATGTTTGTTTGTTTTAACATTTTGTTTACTCTTCTCTGGGCCCTTACATTGGTCCCCTTGTGTGTCCTCGACACAAACCAACTTTCATAGACACAGAAATTTTATTTTTGGATTTCGTAAATTTCCTGTCTTGGATTGAGAAACATAAGTTTCTACGTGTTTACGTTTCCTGCTCACGTTTCCTCCTTTCTTATTATGGGAACCTTCCTCAGCTAACCAATACCTTTCCTCATCAGAAACAATCCTCCTTTCTTGCAACAAAGACTCCAATTTTTCGTCCATTCTAGCATCTGGGTGAATTTCTGCAGAATTCCTGATAATTTGTCCTCCAAAGACACCTCCATACTGCCTGAGCTATCTCCCTCCACCATCTGGTTTATTACTATTCACTCGGACAAAAGCACATTCCCAGAAAAATAAACCTTCCAATCCCTCAGCTGTTTGCCTGTAAGCTAAACTTTAATTACCTCCCCTTTTCGAACCCAAAGTAACTGATGAGGTGCATTTGACGTTAAAAACCAACAGACAAAATCTTAACCTGTCAACTCGTATTACCGTTCTTACAAATCAGAGGTTTCCCAAGCCTCTAAAATGGCCGTCCATTCATCACCATTCATCACGTAAAATTTGAAATGATGTACCAAACAGAATAGTCTGTTTTTTATTTTTATTCCCTTGGGCCTGTCTGAGTCTATGAAATCACACCGCTCCGACTCAGTCAGCTCACACATGTTTTCACTTGTCAATAAAGTCCGACACAGGGACCCAAAGATGGACAGATATTGTGTGTCCGCACCGCGCACCCACAGAGAGACGAAATCCCTCACAGACGGTTTGGTGACGACCTCTGTCAGCTAGGCGTTAAGAAATGGGCTATTCCGCGCGAGTGCAGAAAAAGCACAGCGAGGTTGAATAGGATAGAAACACACGCTCAACCGTCACCATGGAAAATCAGTAAGCTTCAACCAATATCTTTTTTAAATGAATGGCCATATACAAGATCCTGCCACCCAGACAAAACACTGACAAAAAAACAAACAAACTACACACAACTAGCCAGCATCAAGGAAGCTAACTGTAAATCAAAAACGGTCTGGTCCCACTCGAAATAAGGTTAATTATCCCAATCCCAACACATCCTTGATGCAACAACATACAAAATACAACACCACTCTGGCCAAACAATTCAATGTGTTATACTTATCTGTTCAACGGCAGCCAAAAAAAGAAGGAAGAGATCAGAGTGTTCTGGCCTTTTATTAGGTTGGAATTTTGTCGGGGAACTACCTTTACAACGCAACTTTTACAACGCTATGCTATTACAACGCATTTTTTACAACGCAAAAGCTTTTACAACGCATGCTTTTACAACGCATGCTATTATATGGTAAGTACTTTTACAACGCATATACCATTACAACGCATTCTTTGAAAATGCCTTTACAACGCATGCATTTACAACGCATGCATTTACAACGCATGATGTTATATGGTAAGTACTTTTACAACGCATATACTATTACAACGCATTTTTTAATTTTGGGATTTTAACTTAAATAAATATATATCGTATAATTTAATGTTTTTTTAAAAAATATAAATTTAAAAAAGTGAGTAGTTTAACAAAATATTAATACTTTATTAGTATTTTTCTAATATAAAAGAGTATTTTTTAAGTTAAATTAATACTTGAGTATTTTTCAAAATACAAAGAGTATATTTTAATTTAAATTAAAAAATATAAGTGTGAGTAGTTTAACAAAATATTAATACTTGAGTATTTTTCAAATATAAAAGAGTATTAATATTAATAATAAAAGAATTGTATTATGAGAAATTAATAATTGAGTAATTTTAATTTAAATTAAATATGTAAATAAAAGTTAAATAAGGATTATTATTAAAAATTAATACTAGACCAATTATTTAAAATTAATAACAGTAAATTAAAGAAAAAATTAGTATTAAGAAAGATTAATACTAGAGTATTTTTAAGTTTCTTATATAAAGTTTAATGTTTGTCCAAAAAAAGGAAGAGTACTTTTGGAGTATTATAATAAAAAATTAGAGAAATGTTAAAAAAAAAGAAAAAAATATAAAAATATTTTTAATATTAAAAGAGTAATAAGAAATGCATTTCAGAAATAATAATACCTAAAGAAAAAAGAGCAGGAAAAAAAGAACTTACTTTAAAAAAAATTCCCACGCTTTTGCATTGAAGTCTATGAGCTTATTTGTCCTTCATTTATTTTGGCAGCTTCAGAATATACAACCCGCGGAACAAGAAAAGAAGGATCAGAAAGAGAAGAAAGAGCAAGTTTTGAAGGAAAAAGACAATAGAGTCGAGGTAAGGAACACATTTAGTAAATTTACATTAAAAAAGTTACATTTTTAAAGAATAAATTACAATTTAAAAAATAATAACAGTAAACAAATAATGTTTTCAAAATATTTATTTATTGAAAAATCCTTAAAAAATAAACCATATTTTTATTTAATTTTGCAAAGCAAGTAACATTTTTTAGAAAACATATAAATATTTTAATTACATTTTTAAACATTTATTTACAGATTAGTTAAATAAAGTAGTCCGTTATAAATATTGATGCACGCGATGACGTAATGACGTGAGCGTCGACGTAATGCGCCATTTTGAAGAGCATCGGAGGAGGAAGCAGCAGGAAGCTGATCTGCGTCCAGGTAGGAAATATTTTCACTTTAAATTATAGATTAAACCTTTAATAGTGATACATATATAGTGAGGAAAGAATAAGGAGAGGTTGCGGGAAAACTAATTGATGTTTTAAATGTTTTTAAACATGTCCACAATAATGTCATTAATGTATGCCTATGTCGGGTCGCGAAAAGTTATTTGTTTATTTAAAAAATGTATGTAACTGTTAAAAAATTTAAAGTTACTGTTCACAAAGTTTATTTCTTTACTTTGGAACTAAAAAAAGTGATTTTGATCTTCATTTCTAAGTGAAAAAAAATAGCGTACTCGTAAATTTTGGGAATTAATGATTGAATAAAAATTGGTGTTTATGCAGCAATGTGCATTTTGGATTATGGCTTGACATGTACAATTTAGATATGTTTGAGTTTTGGTGATTTTTTAGGTCGGAAAAAAAAACGAAGTTTTCTGTAATTATATTAATGGCGTTCGGATGTTGAAAAATTGGTCCAATACTATGGGACAGTAAATTTGTTGACATTGGTAGTTTTGCTAGAAATGAAGATTTGAAAAAAAAAAAGGACCCGACTTGTTTGTTTGAAAAATTTTTTAGAAAAAACATTGTATGCCAATTGTAATTTGAAAAATATTTAAATTTGAAGCAAAGCAAGAAAGTAAGTAAAAAACTAATTTTAGAAAGAAAGAATGTTAGAAAGATTTTCCAGGTAGTCTATAGCCACACACAACGAAAATTGTTGTACAATAGCCAATAGTCTCTCAGACATTTCCCTTGTTTTTTTTTTTATTTCAAAAGAATTTTATTATTTTAAATGCGCAAATATGACACATAAGATATAAACCAAAGTGATACAATTGATATCAGACAATAAGATAATAAATACATTAATATAAAATTAAATGGTAGGAGAGCAATTCATTGTCATTCATTAATCTGCAGACATCAGATAAATAAATAGTTAAGGAGGGAAGACCCAAAATGATGTCTGGCAAAAATATATATCAAAAGTATCACCTACAGATGGCAAATTAGGGATAAGAGGAAAGAGAAGAAAGGAAGAAAGAAAAGACGGAAAGAATAGGAAAGAGAAGAGGAAAGAAAAGGAGAGACAGAGAGAAGGAAAGGAAGAAGAGAGGATTTCCAGAGGAATCACCCAACACACAAGACAACACTAACCAGACAAATCAAAAGGATATTGTTCCACCACCCCTTCAGAGGCCAACTTCATGTATGAATCTAGGGCTTCCCATACACCAGAGGAAATAGAAGGAGAAAGATGAGCATGATCCACTGACGTATGAGCACTTCGTAGAAAGGAAATCCAGGCCCACCAAGTATGGTAAGAGACAGACGAAAAGGATTTCCACTCCATGAGAATTATCTTGACTGCAATAGTTAACAAGAGGTCCAGCAACTGGAGCTCCATGGGATCTAAAGGCGGAGGGACTGGGGCCGCCAACGGGCCTAAGAGAATTAATGGAAGAGACAGTTGGAATTTGATGTTAAAGATGAGCATAAGGTGTTTGTGAACTAAATCCCAAAAGGGTTGGAGAAGGGAACAATCAAGGAACATATGTTGAAAATCGCCTGGTAGAAGCCCACAACTCCAGCATAAATTGTCATCTTTGAGATTAAGTGAATACAGACGACTGGGAGTCCAATGAAGAAGATTAATAGAGAAAAACTTAGACTGCGTTAGAGAGGGGGCAATTTTGTTACGAAGAGAAAATTTACCAATATCTTGCCAGGTATCAGAAGAGATATGGGCAGTAACAGTATGGTCAAAATGATGTAACCATTTTTGCTGTGTGACAGTATGGGAAGGGAGTGTAGAAGACGATAAAAATTTATAAATCCGAGACGCAACATGACCAGTCCTGATCCAAAGCTGAAAGAGCGTAATCAGCGGGGAAGAAGGATGAAGGTGTACTTTAGCAAATGCAACCTTAATCTTAAGAAAAGTATAAAAATCTAAATTAGATAAAGAAAAATGTTGAGCAAGGGATGAGAAAGGGGAAGGATCATTGTTGGAATCATAGAGATGTTTAACAAGTGAGACACCTTTCCCAGCCCAGTAAGACATCAACTCAGGGTCAATATTAATTTTGATTTTAGAATTGCGCCAAATAGACGACCATCTAGTTTTATGTATTGGAACTGCTACCCTCTTATCAACCTTACGAACCGCAGCAATAGTGTCTAAAATAATAGAGCGAGAGAATGGAATAGAAAGGGTGTTTGTGGTCAAAAAAGATGCAGTCGGAAGAGGGGAGGCCAGTTCCTGTTCTATTGTCAACCAGGCTGGAGCATAAATAGATGGGGAAGAAAACCAAAGGGCACCCTGGGACGCCAGAAAAGCAGTTTGATATTTCCCCCAATCAGGAAAATTACAGCCCCCCATATCATAAGATTTCCGTAAAAATTTATAAGCAATCCTAGCCCTTCTATCATTCCATAGAAATTTAGAAGTGAGCAGATCAAGTTCATGGAAGAAGGAATCAGAAAACCTTACTGGAAGCATAGAGGAAACAAAATTAATAATAGGAGTGATCATCATTTTTAGAGTCTGCATACGGCCCCACCAAGAAATATGCTTCGGAGACCAATTGTCTAAAAGACGTCTCACCTTAAGAATAGTTTGGGATTCATTATAAGAAGCCGTAGCATATAGGGTGGAACAAAAATAGATACCCAGATACTTTAAGTGTTGGGATTGCCATTTAAAGCCCGCCGAGCCCATATGAGAGGAAAAGCAGTAAGCATTTAAAGGAAACATCTCTGTCTTATCTTTGTTCAGAGTGTATCCTGAAACTTTTGAAAAAAGAGCAATCGTGTCCGAAATAGCAGGGATGGCCAGAGCAATATCATCAGAAAAAATGAGAACATCATCTGCATATGCCGCAGTTTTTATCTGATGAGACCCAAAAGAGAACCCTTTAATATCTGGATGCGAATCAATCATTCTGAGGAGAGGATCAATGGACAATAAAAATAGGAGAGGGGACAAAGGACACCCTTGTCTAGTGCCCTGACACAGGTTAAAAAAGGAAGACGTAGCACCGTTCACCCGTATATTAGCTCTAGGTCGGGAGTAAAGGGACATAACCATACGAATAAAGGAATCACCAAGATTATGTGCACATAGAACCGCTCGTAGAAAAGGCCAAGAGACCTTATCAAAGGCCTTTTCAGCGTCAAGGGCCAAGGCTGCCGCCGGAAGATTAGATCGTTTAGCGGCGCCAAGAATATGACAAAAAGTACGTATATTATCCCGTGCAAGACGTCCCTTTACGAAACCTGTTTGGGAGGGATGAACCAAGTGAGGAATAAAGGACTCTAATTGTTTAGCTAAAATTTTAGCAAAGATCTTGGCTTCCATGTTAAGGAGGGATATGGGACGAACATTTTTGGGATCTGCGTGATCCTTCCCTTCTTTGGGGATAACTACAATAGTAGCATCCGCCGCAGAACCAGACACAGAGCCATCCTTAATAAACGCATCAAAAACGGCTTGGAGTTTCGGGACAAGCACAGGAATAAAGGTTTTATAAAACGCAATAGGATATCCATCAGGACCAGGAGCTTTACCAGACCGAGTAGCTTTAATCGCGGAAATGATTTCATCAGCAGTAATCGGGCAATTTAATGATTGATTATCTTCCTCCGAAACAACTTTCAAAGGAAGCGACTTCAAGAACTCCTGACATTGTTCAAAAGAAGCTTGAGCCGACGGGGTATATAAATTATTATAAAAATCGCGGAACACCTCAAGGATTTCTGTAGTTTGAAATTTTTTCCTACCAAGCTGGTCAGTAATAGAAGGAATTTGGAAAGTGTTACAAGAAGATTCCTGGAACTTTAAAGTGGCAGCAAGAATCTTGCCCGCACGATTTTTTAACAGCAGTCTCTTAGATTTCTGAGCCTGCAGGCCAATATGAGCTCTCTTAGTGACTATAGCATTGTATGAATATTTTAGATTTTTAATAGATTGGAGGCAGGTCTTGTTCTGAGATTGGCGGAAAAGGGATTCCTGACGTTTGATCTCATCTGCTAAGTCCGTGAGTTCCTTTTTAATGGCTGCGTTTCTCTTTGACATACATTTAATGACCTGACCACGAAAAGTACATTTAACCCCTTCGGTGCTCATGACGGAACGGTTCCGTCATGAGCCACGGTTGAGCTGTGCTCATGACGGAACCGTTCCGTCATGACCACGCCCGCGCAAGATTCCGTCAGCACAGCGGCGGAATTTGCGCAGCATGGAAGGGGTTAAAAGAGTCCCAGAGAACAACAGGGGAGCTAACTGACCCAACATTCTCAGTAAAAAAAGTCTCAATGTCATTGGAAAACTCTCGCACCAAGGACTCATCATGTAAAATTCTGTGTTGAGTCTCCACGAGCGAGCTCGTGCCCTAGGGACAAAGGAGGTAAGAGTGAATGTGACTGCGGCGTGGTCAGAAACTAAAATAGGGTGAATAAGCGGAGAAGAAGAAAATTGAACCAGAGAAGAATGAACCAAAAGATAGTCAATGCGTGAAAAGGACGAATGAGGGGAAGAAAAAAAGGAAAAGTCACTACCAGTGGGATTATGAAGACGCCATACATCCTGAAGATGGGTAAGAGAGCACATATTAATCATTTGTTTGTGTGCTTTAGGGGGACGAAAGTTAAAGGCAGAATTCCTATCCAAGATAGGATCCATTGGCAAGTTAAAGTCACCACCTACAATAAGATTACCAGAGTGAGGAGTATCCACGAGCTTTTTGGTAATCGCATTCCAAAAGGCCGGGTCATCCTTATTGGGGGCATAAATATTCATGACAAATAAGTCAGCATTACCATCGGACAACTTAGATAGTAACCAACGCCCCTCCGTATCCTGTTCAGAGGAAACGATAGATAAGCCAGAATGTCTAGAGACTAAGGTAATTACTCCATTCCTTTTGCCAGAAGCATCTGAACAAGCAACATCAAAGACCCACTCTTTCTTCAGAAACAACGCCTCCTTGGCAGAGAGCTTTGTCTCCTGAAAAAGGACGAGATCCAAAGAAAGAGATTTACAGTAATCCAAAATCTTTGACCTTTTGACTGGATGATTTAACCCTTTAACATTAAGGGAAAGTATATTTAGTCCAGACATAGAACCATTATCAGGAAAAAAAGATATTCCATATGTGGCAAATGAAGCACAACAACCAGGAGGGCTAACCAGCAGACATCAACAGCCAGCACAACACAGGGTGAGACCAAAGAGGAAATCCGAAGAGAAGAAAGGAAAGAAGAGGAAAAAGAAAGCAGGAGAGTACAGAGAAAGAGAGCAAGAAGAGCCAATCCGGCAGGTCTGAAAAAGACCAAATTCATACAAGGGGGGACATGGAAGAAAGAGAGAGGGGCCAACAGGAGAAATAACAACAACAGCATAAAAAGCCCCAGAGCAGTGCATAACCGGTTATACATTTAAAAGGAGAGCACTATCTAAAGCTAAGAACCGGAGATAATTATCACATATTAGAAGACAAAGCGAAATGAGAAACTGTAAAGGCAACACAATTGACCAAATTTCTGTATATATAACAACTAAAATAAATCATAGAGAACGGTAGGAGCAGAAAAGAGAGAAAAAGAAAGCACGATCAGGCATTAAGAGCTGATGGAAAGAGAACTAAGAGAGAACAATAATATTAGGTAGAACCAGACCAAAGCGGACTCCAACAAAAGAAAAAGGACCATAATGAAGAGAAAAGAAGAAATATACTCTAAAGCATACTGTATGATATAATATGGGAAAAATACGTGAAATATAATAAAAAACGGTAAATAGCATCTTATCAATATAGCAATCAGTGAATCCCTCTGGCAATTAAATAAGAGGCCTAATACTATATAAAAATATGTAAAGTCTATATACACACTCATAGATGACTTGGCATGAATAAATAAGGCCATATACACGCAGACTGGTATAATAAATATGCTTGGCTAAGTAAGTAGACATGTAGATAAGAGAGGCATAAATCTATCAAGAACAAAGCTTCTCTAAAACAAACTAACCTACTCGAAAAAAAACAATTAATGACACAATGTAATCAAATCACGCAATGAGAAAGTCAATAAAGGAGGTATCTATATGAAACCATATGGGAAAAACAAGTGAAACATAATAAGAAACGGTAGGGAGCATCTTATCATATAACAGTCAGAGAAACCCTAATGGCAGCTAGATAGGAGACCCAATACTATATATGAATATGTAAAATCTATATACAAACTTAAAGATAACTGGCCATGAATAAATAAAGCCATATACACACAAACTGGCAAGATAAATATGCATGCCTAAGAAAATGAACATGTAGGTAAGAGGGGCATATGACTGCCAAGTACAAAGCATCTATAAAAAACTAACCTACTTGAAAGAAAAACAAATAGTAACACAATGTAAACAAATCACTCAATGAAAAAAACAATAAAGTAGGTATAACTAGCAACTATATGAACGACCTATATTGACTCTAAGTATAGCCATAAATAAACATTTAATAAACATATATGAATATAACATCTGGACAGACCAAGCAACAACACGATGAGAAAGCAAAGGAACAAGCAATGACCTACTCCATAAAGTACGAAATAACAAAAAACAAACATGAAGCAAAAGGAACGACCACAACAAAATACGATAAACCAAATTTCACCACAAAAATCGACGCACATACCGAGGACACACCCCTGGAAGGAAAAGGACCGTGACCTAATACGTCGAAAGACAAACTGGGGAGGCAATGAATAACAGGACGCTACGCGGACAAAAGTGAAGTCACGCCAACAAGAGAAGTTACCACAAAAAATTGAAAAGTTTATACACTAAAACTAACAACACTAAAGACCAAAACGCCATAACGATACTAAGGGAACACCAAGAGACGACAAAAATACGTCAAGACCAATGGACATAAAGACCACTACGCAGATCTAAAAGCAGCTAGACCTAATAGGTCTGACAGAGACTAAAGACCATGCATTATGTATAGCCGCCTCAGGTGCCAGAAGAACCAGGAGCATGTGAAGCCCCCGTTTGAAGATCCATCTGTAGCTCCATTTGATTATCCAGAAACGAGGCCAAATCCGCAGGTTCGTCAAAAATTCTGACACGACCCTTGAAAGTGATGCGGAATTTTGAGGGACCAGCAAAGGAGAAGGGGATATTCATTTCAGACAAACGCTTCCGGAGATTAAGAAAGCCTTTCCTCCTCATCACCGTGTCTCTGGCAAAGTCTTGAGAAATTGAAATACGATGGCCATTCCAAGAGACAGCTCTAACCTTCCACATATGCGCCAAAATCTGCTCTGTATGTTGGTGACGCAGCGGCTTAAAGATTATCGCTCTTGGTTGCGTAGCAGACTTGGGGCGAAAGGAGGGGACACGGTGTGCCCGTTCCAGTTCAAACTCTTTGTGGAAAGAAATTTGTAGTGTTGACGGAATCCATTGATAAAGAAACTCAATCATGGAAGATGCATCTTTCTCAACATCTTCAGGAAGACCAAAAATACGCAGATTAGATCTACGATTACGATCCTCTTGTTCAGTGAGGTCTTTCCTCAAAGCTGCCATAGAACGCTCTATCTGCGTGAGAGATCTAGAGTGCTTTTGCATGGTATCCTCTGCGCCACTAATCCGTGCTTCTGTACCTGAGACACGAAGGGAAAGGGCCTTGAAATCATTCCTGATGGCTAACACCTCCACTTGCAGTAAATCTGTATTAGTCTTAGTAGACTGCGCAATCTCATAAACCTCATTAAGGCGCGTCAGAATGGACTCAAGAGTCGAATTAGTGTCTTTAGGAGCAGACTCAGGTGTTGGGGATACCTGTTTGGACCTCTTAAGAGATGTTTTAGATTCCTTAACGTCTTTGGCATTCGGTGAAGGGGCCATATTTTCAGCCATAGGGCAGACCACCTCAGCAGAAACAAAATACACCTCCTCAGAAAGAGTGAGAACAAGGAATGCCAGGGGTTGTAAAATCCACAATGTGTGAGAGGAAAAATGGTCAGGAAGGAATCATGCACTTGCATCAGAAAGAGCCGGGCAAAAAATATTCCAGACGATCCCAGACAGAAAAAACACCTCACGAAAAGAAGCATGTGCTACAGGCGCCAGTAGTCAAGCACCAACTACGAAAACCACCAGGATCAAGCCAAGAACAAAAAAAGCCTCACATAAGGAAGTGGCAGTGCGTTTGACGACGAGAAAAAAAACCAGAAACCTCAAAAAGTTCACACAGTGGGTCTCTCAGCAATAGGCGATAGAAAAAAAGAACAAATAAGCTCAAGAAAAATGAAAAAACGTCACCAGCTCCTGAATGTCTCCATTCCTGACAGGATAGACCAGTAGCGTCGTCTTGTGGAAGCGAGAGAAAAACTCCCTCACAGAAGAGAAACAAAATGGCGGCCGCTCGTGAAAGCCTGAAGTGTCACTTAAAAATGCCGATAAATGAACTCTGGCCGCTCTTCACCACCAGAGACCTCCCTCGTAGCGTGCACGGCAGTTTCCCATGAAAGATAACATCTTCTGCGCAGAGCGGGGCAATATTAAGCGTCAGCAATGCCTCCGTCGGCCCTCTCTCATAACGGAGCTCAAGCGCGATCCGCCATCTCGCAGCGGCGTGCAAGCCACGCCCCCCCTCTGACATTTCCCTTGTTTTGACTGTTACTCGTGGGTTTAGACTACCTGCGAGTGTTTGGGCTATTCTCATTTCTTGAAAACTTTGCTCCTTCTTCAAAGTTTCCAAAAAAGAGTAGAAGTTTGGATGAGGTTTGCCAATTGTGTGGTTGAAGGAGTTATGCCATCCCTCAATGGCATTGTTTGTTTTTGCTTCTCCCTCTAAACAACTCGTGTAGCAGTTCCACCACTCCACATGGAATCGTGGCTTCCTCCTGCGACCCGATCTGCTTAGGTGTCCAATCCATGTGTCCTCGAAATAATTTAGAATGGGTGCCAATTTTTCTTCATTACTCGTATAATAAACAGATTCTATAATTGCAGTGTAGTACTCGTCCACACTATCGGGAGCAACAAAACAAAGTGCAGTTAATTTTTTTAGTTCAAATTGTAGTTTGCTATCACGAGAATATTCTGCAACTAGGGATGTTTTTTGTAATTTACGCCAAAATGCCTGGGAAAAATGAAAAAAACATCCCTGAATTTGGGTATCCGTGTACGTTTTAGTGATCACATTGATCATGCTCAATTCAAAATCAATAATTATTTTCCGAGGACTTTGAGATGTTTTACTTTTAATCACTGATAAAAGTTCAGTGTATGTTGCAGAAGTCTTATCAGGTAGCAAACTATATACTAAGGGAATTACACTATTGTTAATTTTGGCATGTATAGTGTAAATTTGAGTGAAAGGATGGGGTGTATTTTTAAACGTCCCATCCATCATCCAAATTTCACTACTTTCTAACTTAGCAAGGTTACGTGGGGTACTAAAAATGAGAATTCGTTTCTGAGGGTTTTCGTTGTCATGCAGAAGGAAAGGTTCATCAGAAAAAGAAATAGAAAGATCATGTGGAATTCTAATGTCAGAGAAAGAATGTGGTGTAGATAATTGAATGTACCTTGCCTGCTTTTGTCTTTGAATAATTCTTCTCAAATTAGGAATTATAGGCATGTTACTAGCAACATGACTTGGGACATGCTGTGCAACCTCTCTTAAAATGGATCCTGTAGAATCATTGGAGGTGCTTGCAATAGCTTTCATTTCGTTCACTGTTTCTCTAATTTCTACCTTCATTGCAGAGGCAGAGTGGTTATGTTCTGTGGTTTTCACAACTAAATTATCAACAGTAACCGCTCTGCCACTGCAATGGGTAGTGTAGTATTGCACACACCTCCAATGATTTCTAGTTAAACTTATTCTTTCCTTACTATATATGTATCCTCCATGGTTTAATAAATTTTTGCCCTTCCTGGATTTAATATACTTTGCAGCTTCCAGACTAGACATTATCTGAAAAGAGAAGAGAAGAAAAACAAATTAGCCTGAAAAATTAAATGAAATACCTAAAATATAACAGTTACACCATCCAAAACTCTCCCTACTGCTGCACCTTCCTGGAGTTGGAATAGTAAATTGCACCCCTACACCATCCAACACTTTCCATACTGCTGCACCTTCCTGGAGTTGGAATAGTAAATTGCACCCCTACACCATCCAACACTTTCCCTACTGCTGCACTTTCCTGGAGTTGGAATAGTAAATTGCACCCCTACACCATCCAACACTTTCCCTACTGCTGCACCTTCCTGGAGTTGGAATAGTAAATTGCACCCCTACACCATCCAACACTTTCCCTACTGCTGCACTTTCCTGGAGTTGGAATAGTAAATTGCACCCCTACACCATCCAACACTTTCCCTACTGCTGCACCTTCCTGGAGTTGGAATAGTAAATTGCACCCCTACACCATCCAACACTTTTCCCACTGCTGCCCCTTCCTGGAGTTGGAATAGTAAATTGCACCCCTACACCATCCAACACTTTCCCTACTGCTGCACCTTCCTGGAGTTGGAATAGTAAATTGCACCCCTACACCATCCAACACTTTCCCTACTGCTGCACCTTCCTGGAGTTGGAATAGTAAATTGCACCCCTACACCATCCAACACTTTCCCTACTGCTGCACCTTCCTGGAGTTGGAATAGTAAATTACACCCCTACACCATCCAACACTTTCCCTACTGCTGCACCTTCCTGGAGTTGGAATAGTAAATTGCACCCCTACACCATCCATCACTTTCCCTACTGCTGCACCTTCCTGGAGTTGGAATAGTAAATTGCACCCCTACACCATCCATCACTTTCCCTACTGCTGCACCTTCCTGGAGTTGGAATAGTAAATTGCACCCCTACACCATCCAACACTTTCCATACTGCTGCACCTTCCTGGAGTTGGAATAGTAAATTGCACCCCTACACCATCCAACACTTTCCATACTGCTGCACCTTATAATGTTGTTTAAAAATACCTTGTTTTTTTTAAATTGGTTTTCTTGGTGAGTCTTATTAAGTGGGAATGGCCTGTAGGCTGGAGTAGACACTTATGTGTTGATTGGAATCGAAAAAAAAAACCAATTGTCTGGAAAAGTGATAAAAGGAAAAAATGAGAAAACTGAACGTTGTAGAGAAATGCGAATTTACAATAACTTTTTGCAAAAATTATATTCATTTTAAGTTATAGTACATAACACTTTCCCTACTGTTGCACCTTCCTGGAGTTGGAATAGAAAATTGCACCCCTACACCATCCAACACTTTCCCTACTGTTGCACCTTCCTGGAGTTGGAATAGTAAATTGCACCCCTACACCATCCAACAGTTTCCCTACTGCTGCACCTTCCTGGAGTTGGAATAGTAAATTGCACCCCTACACCATCCAACACTTTCCCTACTGCTGCACCTTCCTGGAGTTGGAATAGAAAATTGCACCCCTACACCATCCAACACTTTCCCTACTGCTGCACCAACCTGGAGTTATGAAAAAAAATTCTTCAAACTGCAACTCTTTTTATAATTATTTTGGGATTTTATTTACATTAACAATTAAATGGTTAGTCTAACATATTGAAGGTTTAAAAACAATGCTGTATAACAATACCTTGTTTTTTTGAAATTGCTTTTCTTGGTGAGGCTTCTAAAGTTGAATTGGCCTGTTGGCTGGAGTTGTAACGTATGTGATGGAAAGAATCTTTCAGCAACGAAACAAACAATTGTCTTTGGAAAAAAAAGAGGAAATAAAATAACTTAACGTTGTTTTAAAATGTAAATTCTGATTAACTTTTAAAAATTATGACATAGAATATAACTAATACTACATAACACTTTCCTAACTACTGCACCTTCCTGGAGTTGAAATAGAGAAATGTACCCCTACACCATCCAACACTTTCCCTACTGCTGCACCTTCCTGGAGTTAGAATACTTAATTGTACCCCTACACTATCCATCAGTTATCCTATTTCTGCACTTTAGTGGAGTAACAATAGCAAAAGGAATGACTATTAAATTGTGGAAATTATAACACTGATAATGTAAAATACCTTTTTTAGTTGTTGTTTGTTCTCGTGCCTTTAAGGTAATGCTTGCTGCAGGATAAAGTTATTTTTTTGTAACCGATTTACTCTGGAAATAAAAAAAAAGTTTTATAAATTAATGTTACTTAGCCAACGTTGGTTAAAAAAAAATAACCAATTTTTGAAAAATATGATATTTGACAAATGAGTATGAGTAACAATTGGTTAAGCAACACATAATACACATTGAATGCATTTTAAAATAAGAGTAATAATGGATACACCTACACTATCACTCAATTACTCTACTGCTGAACATTCTGGGACTTAGAATACTAATAGTTACCCCAGTAACATGAAACGCTTTTTCAGATGTAGTACCTAACTGAAGTCTTATTAGTAATTGTTACCCCTGCACCATGGTATAATTTCGTTTATGATGTAGTGAGAATGAGGAAAAAAAAAAATCACCTTTGCCATACAACACTTTAGCTAATGCTAAAAATATATTTTTAAAGTAAAATAATTAAAATTAAATTACATTTACCTTCACAATAGTAAAGGTGAGTCGATTACGTGGAGGTGATGCAAAATTAGGTACACCAATTCTTGATTCTCAATATATTGCAAGTTTCTGTTTTTGGAAAAGAAAGTAGTTGTTTTAAGTTGGTATATATTTTTAGTGATAACAAATTAGAAACAGTACATTTTAAAAGTTAATATTAAAAATTTTAAAATATATTTTGTATGGAAAGCAAACATATTTTACGCTAAACCAAGGTATAAAATTTTTTTACTGACTTACTAGTAGTTGCTAACTAATAATGCTTTTCCGAACGAATTCAGTGCTCTCTCTGAGGAGGTCGCAGTGGAGGTGACAGAGGGTCAGGTTTTGACGTCTGGTCTCTCTGGTAGTTGATAATCAACTGATTGCAAAATGGTGTCTTCCTGGTATTTATAAGTTTTACTCTGTGTCACTATTAATTTTTTAAAAAACTGCGTTCGTTGTGGTTTTTTTTATACTTTATTTTACTGTGGAAAATGATAATTTAAAAATGCATTTAAAAATGTATTGTTTTCATTCATTTGCTCCGTTTTGGCATCCATTTTGGAACATGTCTTTTGGTATTGTTTTCATAGAAAGTGTTGTAGGACAAGTTTTACAAGTGAGATGGATAAAATGGCGCCTATGTGTATGTGTCTTCTGTTTTACTCTGTTTACTTACTTTCCGATGTAATCATGATAAAAATGTGTATGTACTGTTGTTAAATCTTTCGTCCTTTTTGTAAATCTTTGAAATGTGTGAAAACGGAATTTTATGGGGGATTTTGAGTATTAATTTTAATACTCGAGTATTAATTTTAATACTCGAGTATTAATTTGGTAATGCATTTCAGTAGATTTACGCTCAGTTTTGCTCCACATTTTAATACACTTCCCCACCCTAAAACCCCTAATTTCCCTGCATCCCGTGCCAGATTTTATTGTACTTTTAAATAATAAAAAAAAAAATTCGCGCTGTAATGGTATGCGTTGTAATAGATTTCGTTGTAACAGCACTTTTCAGTATTTTAATAGGTTTTGCGTTGTAAAAGTATTCGTTGTAAAGTAATGCGTTGTAGTTGTACTTGCGTTGTAAATAATGCGTTGTAATGGTATGCGTTGTAATAGCATGCGTTGTAACGTCATACATCCAATTTTGTCACAAAGTGTTCTAAGTTCTTTAAATTGGCTGAACAGTAGCAATTAAAGGAAGGTTGTAATATTGTTAGCCTCTGGTCTTGACATAAAATGCTGATTTAGTCATCCAGTCTTAGTTGGTGCTCATAGTGGTGGCCCTTGATATGCTGGATAGATTTCTCGGCTTGCAGTCTCATAATAGTGTTAAGTTCCTACTTTATCTTCAAAAGAGTTTGGGGTGTTGCCTCTTTGGGAGAAGTACAATATTTCTGAGTGAGCGTAGTGATTTTCAATTCCAATAAGAGTTTTCTCACTGCGTTACTTTTGCGTGCTTGTGCAGAATCCTGCATTAGTTGCAAGATGACTGACTCAACTGGGGGGCTCTTGGATGATCTAGTAGGTTATATGATTAGCAGACAAAGAGACATTTTAGTAACAGTAGGAGAATTATTGTAGGAATCAGTATGCTCAGTACAACCTAGATGAAATCAGACTAAGACCTAGCAATCCCTATTGTGACACTGGTCTATGACCCTGCAATCCCTGTCATGCTGTGACTAGCTGATATAGCAATTGGGTTGTGCCTAGGGGTGGGCGGAATTTGCGAAATCCACTTTCGCAAATTATGGCAAAAATGTTAAAAATGATCGCAAACACGCAGAAATATCGCGAAGATGCGGAAGTTTTTTTCCCGCATGTTCGCGAGATTTTCTGCATGGTTGCGGCTCGCCAACTTACCCATGTGGTTGCTCGCGGGCGCGGCCATCTAGTTTTCAGTTGTCTCGCGGTGCATGATCGCGAGAAGAAAGACGTGATCGCACGACGCATGACGTCACTGCGGGCGCGAACTCTCGCGAGACAGCGCAAATGGCTAAAAACTATACAACATCTCATGGAGAACGAGACCGGTTCAAGAAAACTTGTCGGCGAACGCAGGGATTCAGGTAAGGCGATCGCGCGCACACGAGAATGTATTATTTTACAGCGCGAGCAAGAAACAAATTATTGCCAAGCTGCGGAATGCGGAAATGTTGACATTTTCGCGCTTTCCGCGGAACGCAACAATGTCAAATTATCGCAATTTCCGCGAACGGAACGAAATTTTAGCCCAGGCCTAGTTGTGCCCTCAGTGTGGGGAACGTATCTGATTCAGAGTTTGATGAAAAGAAAGATGACGGAAGAACAGCTGATGAGGTGAGCAAATTTCATGAGAGGAGCCCCATGTTAAACATAGCCTAAGCAACCAATGGCTGCAGCTGCAGGGCAGCATGTCCTAAGACAACCATCCTCCCTCAGGTCAAACTCTCAATGCCTCCCACCAGTGACTACTAGGCAGAACCATGAGGAACACAGCATGGCGTCACTGCTCGTCAGGTGCTTAATTAAAGTCCAAGTCCCACTCAGCATGACAGAAAAAGGGCTGAATCAGGCCTCTATGCAAATATGAGTATTGCACTCAGGAACCCACAACACCACTTGTGAGTCCCACCTGGAATTTACTTCTGACCTTTTTGGTTGTAGTATCCAGAAGACCCGGGACACCTTTTTGGATTAGGGTTCTCAGCCCCTTCCCCCTCTGAGCTGTTCCCTCAGGTAGTGGGCAGCTAGCCATTTTCATATGGCTTCCCTTATGAGGAAGGGTGCTGAAAATGTAGAAGGAGAATTCACCTTCTTCTCTGTATCCTCCAACCAGTTACATTGCATAAATGGGGCTGACATCTTGGAACACCCTCACTTGAGGGCAGAAATGGACTACTCCCAAACTCAGGGCTTTAGATCAGAAACAGAAAGGGGGCTCTACTCGGCTGAAACTGAAGTAGGACTATTCACCTACAGACCTAAGGAGTACATTACAGGTGTAATATGACTGATGAAACATTAAACAGTGTTAGGCGTTCTGACCTTTTAGTGAGGCAGAGGACTGACATTGTAAAGGAACATTTTGAGCAAATATGTTCAATGTTTAAGTCTGTAATCAGACTTAGGGGCATATGTATCATACTCCCGTTTAGCGAATCCCAATTTGCGATATTTTGCGATTAGCAAATTGAGATTCGCAAAACGGGATGTCAAAAATAAATCGCAAATATTTTGCGATTTCTTAAAAATCGCAAAATATTCTCAGAAACCCTATTTGCGATTTCCTAATAGCGAAATTCGCTAATTAAGAAATCGCAAAAACGTGAATCTGCAATCCAGGTGCAGCCTGATGACATCACAAACAGGAAACTGGAGTGATTTCCTGCACCTGCTCACCTGAGCCACACCCAGAGGCTGCTTGGAGAGTGAGAGGAGGCATCCCAGGAGAGAGCAACCAGCAATGGCTTCCCACAAACAACAGTAGGGCAAGGATGCAGAGAAGAGGAAGAGAAAGCATAAGTTCTCATAAAAGGAGCAGGAGGTCCTCATTGAGGAGATGGTGTGCAGCCATGGGATCCTTTTTGGCAAGAAGGCACTGCGTGTCCCAGACGCGAGGAAAAGGAAAATTTGGCTGGACATCCAAAATAAGGTGAATGCAGTGGGGGTGACCAATCGTACCATTGAAGAACTGCGCAAGCGGTGGTACGACATGCGCCAGAGGTCGAAGGAGAGGGTGGCAGCCAGACTGAAGGACGCAAATCAGACTGGAGGAGGACCATCCACAGCAGAACAGCCAACACCCCACGAGGAGCTTGTGGAGTCAATTCTCCTGCCTGAGAGCGTTGGTGGTGTAGCTGACATAGACAGCTCCGACCCTGTATCCAGCAGCCAAGGTAAGATGCATGCAAAATCATTCTGCACTCATCCCCATCCCATGCACACTTCTCCAAATGCACATAGTAACCTCCAAAAATGTCATTCCAGTCCAAGTCTTACAGCACACCCAGCAATGCATCATGGGACTCGTAGTACTATGTCTGACAGTGTGTCCATGAGACAAAGGAAATTTAATGCAACATGTGGGTTGGGAATGATACAGTGTCAGAGGTTAGCCAAAATAAACTATAGGAACTTTATTGATTGCCAAATGCAGACAAAGACACAAACTCATGTAGTCCCCTTTACATCCACAGCACAATCCAGGGCACGGGAAGACAGCGCAGAGGGAGAGGAGCCTGCACAGCCTGAGGACACCAGTGACGACACTGAGCAGAATCCAATCCAGTGCAGGAAGCGCGCACATGTGCCCCCACTGCCTCCATTTGAGGACGAATTACCTGCCACAGGGGATGACAGTGACAGGAGAGAGGGGAGTCAGTGTGTGTCACACATGCCCATTCAGGACACAGAAAGGCCAAGGAGTAGACCCCAGGACACACGTAGGTCAAGGCCCAGGAGCAGCACTGCGACTGAAGCAGAAGGATCCGTCTTCTCAGGGCTGGAACATAGCATGCTGCAGGAACAGCGCCTGCAAAGCAAAGCACTGAGGTCAATCAACAGGCAGCTATGCCGCATACACAAGGACCACAAGAACATGGGGGATGGCTTCATGGCCATGGCAGGGGCGATCCGTGAGCTATGTGACACTTTGCGGCACAACCAAGCCGCCAGTGATAGGGCTGGCCGACGTGCCAATGCACGCCTCAACAACTATACAAAGGCCGTGAATCGCCTCTGCACCACCACCAGCACCCTCACACGCAGAAGTGTCACTATGCAGGTCGAAATGGCGCACTGCTGCCAGGATATAGACCGAGGACTTGCACAGGTAAACACTGCTGTGGAGCAGCTGCAGACGGCCAACGCAGGTGGCAGCGCACTCATGGCCTCTGCAGAGAGTGAAGACACCTCCAGTAGGAGAAGCATCACTCCTACATTGCCACGGGACAGACGACGCAGTGCCAGACAGGGTGCAGGACAAAGGAACACCATGGGGGGCACTCAGCCTGGACGTCACTGAAGGAGGTGAACAGGTGCGGTGACACTTACTGCAACACGGGTGACTGAACCCTACAATGCTGTTTGCACAGTTACTTGCGCCTTACCTGCACTGTCTGCATAACATGTGCTGGGGACAGCTACAATTTTCTTTATTGTGAAGTGTGATTAAACACTGCACACATTATCAAGCTTTTTTGTCTCATTTCATCATTACTCATATAGAAGTAGTTTTGTGTGATCTCAGTCCGTCTCTGGCGTCCAGCAGCTGCCCCAACTCCTGATGCAGGTCTGGCAGGGGAAGCAGGGCACTCATCATCCGAAGTGTCTGTATCGCTCACATCAATTGTGGTGCCTTTCCTCATTGCCAAGTTATGTAGCATTGCACAGCTTGCCACGATTTTACAGCAAGTCTCAGGGCTGTATTGCAGTGCACCTCCACTTTTATGCAGGCACCTGAAGCGGCTCTTCAGGATTCCAAAGGTACGCTCAATGACGTAGCGTGTAGATCTGTGTGCCCTGTTGTAGCTCCTCTCACTTGCATTTGCAGGATCCAGATATGGGGTCAGGATGAAGTCCCGCACTGCATAGGCACTGTCACCTGCAGGGAGAGACACAATAGGTAAGTCAATGTCCCCCCCCCTCAAGTGATGTAGTGGATGTATTGATGTGTGCCATGTATTTACCTAGCAGGTATCCCTCTCTAAACTTTCCAGCACTCAGACGTCTGTGTATTCCACTGTGTCTGAAGATGAAAGAGTCATGTGTACTGCCGGGGTATTTTGGTACGATGTCAGTGATTATATACTTTGCGTTGCACACAATCTGTATATTGAGGGAATGGTAGCATTTCCGATTTCTGTAGACATATTCAGTTGCTGATGGGGGTGTGATGGCCACATGGGTCCCATCGATGCAGCCAATGACGTGGGGGAAACGTGCAATCTGGTAGAAGTCCAGTTTTGTTTGCTGCAATGCCTGTTGGGTGGTGGGGAAGTATATGTGATGTGAGAGCCTCTGTAGCATTGCATCTAGAAAGGCATGTAAGAAGCGCGAAAGTGCACTCTGTGACACCCCACCAACCTCCGCTATTACCCGTTGAAAACTCCCTAACGCCAGGAGGTGCAGGGAGCACAGGACCTGCACATGTGTGGGAATTGTTTGTGTCCTGCGTGTAGGGTGCTCCAAGTAGGGTTTCAGCTCCTCAATCAGGTCCATTATGGTCTGTTTGTGCAGTCTGTACTTGTCATAGATGTCCTCTTCAGTGTGCTGGAACAGAGTGATGTGCAGCCTGAATATACGTTCCTGTCTCATTCTCCTCTGTGCAAGGGACCGAATACGCAGCCTCCTGGCTATCACGAACATTGCTGCCATTGTGGGTGGGTCTGTTGCATTGTGGGCTGGTTTAAGTACCTTGCACCAGTTTACCACCTGCATGCAATTGGTGTTAATAGCGATTTCTTAAATTGCGAATTTTGTGAAATCGCAATTTGCGACTTTTTCATACATGTGTTAGCGAATTTTTAATTTGCGATTTCTTTTCAGCGATTTTCGCAAAGTTAAAAAATCGCAAATTTAGAATTCACTAGGAAAATCGCAGTTTTCATGTTTCGCAGCCTAAGAAATCGCTAATTTTTAGCGATTTCTTAGTTTTCAGTGTGGATGTGTGTCATACATATGAAATTGCGAAAAATCAGTCGCAAATGCTGTTTTTTGCGATTCGCAGCGTTTGCGACTAATTTTTGCTTTCATACATATGCCCCATAGTGCCCTAGAAATCTGGCTGTTCTAGTTACAAAATAAGGGATAATTTGGATGGAAAATTCTAACTTAACACCACAAGGCACCTGGAGCCTCAAACCTTCTCTCACAGTACACAAAATCCAGGATGACACTCTCGTCATATAGGGAATTAAACACCCTAAAGTAATATAGAATTGGTCACACACAGATCGAGAATGGACTCAATCGCTAATCTCCGATCAGTATTTTTGGCAACACAAAAAGTAGACCACACTAGAATAATGATGGGGGAAAGTCTCACATTGTCCTGTTAGTAAACAAACCAAATAACAATGACGTGGTTCAATTAAGCTGGTGGTCCACCTGTGACACGATTCTCAAACTACCCGCATGACTCGAAAGAACTACTCTTACCCAGAAACATGGCTTTCAAAATCCAGCCCTAATTCCTTTAAAATAAACTAACCACGGAGTCTCTCTAATATTAGAGCAAATGTGTGCGGAGTGGCATGATCATTTTTCTCCTGGTTGGTGTGCCATTTCTTATACCAACAAACAAAGTGATAGAAGGAGTGTTTGATTTAATCTCGGCCACTGATAATCACCTGAGCGTTTTCCAGTTCAAAGCATTTGGCCCCCTACACAGCTCTAGACACAGACCAGTCATATAGAAACCAATCTTAGTTCTTCTGCAAGAGGAACACGCCAACTGTAATTGCAGACACGACTCCCTACAGATGGGAACACAAGCAACCTGAGACCAGTTCCAGACATCTTAGGTCTTGTGAGTGAGCTATACCTCTCTTTTTGGCTTGGAGCTTGTTTTTATGGCTTTGATGCAGAGTTGTGCACTTTGTCTAGGCAAAGGCTGAATATTCTTGGCTCTATGTCTGTTTGTTTCCTTGCTTCTGGTTCTCTTTTGTTTTTCTGCCATGTCCGAGCTTGTTATCTGAAGCTGCGGCATTTTAACTGACCTTGTTAGACTCTGGTGTGAGGAGATAAATCTTGGTGCATGGGTGTGTGTCTGTCACCATTTGAGTTTTTCTCCTTCCCTGTGATGCTAGATCATGCTATTTGTGTATGGTGTTTTCCTCTTGGGGACTACTGAGTTTGCTTCACCTATTGCATCTATTCTACTGGGCTGAGACTGTCTCTTCTAGTGCTTGTGCAAGGTTTTTATGCCTTGCAAATGATTGTTGTACCTGTTGCTGGCATTTCTCTTTGATTTCTCTTTGGTCCCTACCATGGGCTAGTGTGCGCTTTTGAAAATGTTTTAGGTGTGATGCCTATTCATGGCACTCCCTCTGCATTTCCTGAGGTGCCTGGGGTTCAGGATGTTTTGGAAGCCTTGGTCTCTTGTCTTAGATCAGGGCCTTCACATTGGGTATTCGGTAAGGGTTGGTAACCTTTCTTTCTGTGCTTGGATGTGCTCGCTCTGCTCAGCGTCTTTTAACTGCTACCTGTTGATCCCTTCTGGCTTTCTTTCCCCACATCAAAAGCAGCAGGGTCGTTGTCTGGCAACTCAGTTTACTTTCCATTGCTCTTCCATTGCCTCTTCTTTTGCTTCTTGAAGGTCAGCTATGGTGGACATTCCATCTTGTGTGGGCCTGTTGTTCTTGTGCGCTTGTTACCCTTTCTGGCTGGCTACATTGATGTGTGATCAATGCTAGTAACACCTGCTTTGGTGTGTACTTATACTTTTTATTAGTCTCATTAATCCAATTCTATACCCTCCTCCCAGTCCTTATGATTCCTTCTAACCTCCCTGCTGTGTGCGCAGCTTAGAGTCTGCTCTGTTGAGCTGCTTTCGTAGGCGACTAATATTTTTGGAGGTTTGAGGTTGACCTGGTTGGGTGAGGTTAACAGTGTTTGTTTAGGAAGGCAGAACTTTTAAGTTCATTTGAAGAGCTTTAATAGAAGCAAAACATAATGATGTCAGTGAAGTACATTATCTAAAACTGAGCTGAACTAATTGTTTAAAGTAAAGAAGATTATTTAATTGAAAATCGTTTAGTATTTTGCTCTTAATTGAAAACTGAAAATGTAATGAAAGATGCAAGGACTACAACTACTGCACTGCTATGATGCCTTACTGAAGACAGTCTTAATGAAAGCACACATCTGTAAAGAGTTCTGTGCTGCTTTATTTGAGCAACAGCACGATGTATTTGTGTTTCTAAAGCTTCTAACTTCCGGGGCCAGTGCTCTGAGCGGAGTGGTTGCTCCCTTGCTTGAACAGGTACTTGGGCATTTTAGCTTTTGAACTGTTCTGAAACATTCAGGGTCAGCACCACCTAACAGCATCACATCCTCAGTAGAGATTTTATGAAAGCGAAACCTTGGTGAAAATGAACCTTTTATCATTGAACTTTAATCGATATTTCGCAATTAAATGAAAACCGATAAACAGAATGAAATAGGTAAGGTATAAATCTCCCACAGTGCCACGGGCATTATTGACGTGTTAGAGAAGGCATACTCCTGTGAAAAGGTCTGCGCTGCTTTGTTCCAGTACTGTCCCAATCTGTTTATGCTTTTTAAACTTGCAGTTTTCGTGGACACTTGTCTCTTTTGAGGGGTTGCCCTCTTCTTGGAACAGGCATGACATTGCAGTGATTTATGAAGTCACAAAAGCAGGGACACGGATGACATCACAGCTCCTATTTTCTCCCTTGCCAAACAAAAAAAGGAACAAAGCTGTGGCAGAAACTGACATGCATCGAGTTATCTGTCAACGAAGGGAGGGAGAAGCTATGAAACACTACCAGTGGTTTTAAGCAGCCTCTGAGATATTCACAAAGGTAACTTACAATTTTGAGTAATTTACACATATCAGTTTACTCTTACACTTTTGTAAGTGTCACTTTAGTCTTATACTTTTGAGTAACTTTATTGCCTGAACTAAACTCCTAAGTCTCTTGGGTCGCCCACTTCATGGGTATTTGTGACTCCCATATGGAGGGTGTATCATCAGCAATGGGCAAGGGAGAGCTGCTCAAGTCTCAGACCCCTCTGAGGTTCTTCTTGCTATAGGTACAAGTGCATGGGGTAATGTGCCAGGACCAGATGGGGTACCAGTTGATGCGTTCGACTCCCTGGGGGGAATTATCGGGTCCCATTTTGGCCAGGGTACTCAATGCGGCTGTTGAGGGTTCGATTCCCCCCTCTGCGGCAGTTTTGATTATAGTTCCCATCTTTGAGAAGGGGAATACATCTGATCCTAATTGCCACTGTTCTTTCTCTCTTTTTGACTCCTCAGCCAAATTGATGGGTAATGTCCTTTAACAGAGATTGGAGGATTAGGCTGAGAGCAAATCTATCATATCAGAGGTCAATTCAGGTTTAGGATCGGTCAGGAGACAGAGGATCAATGTATGAATGTTGAATTGCTGATAGGGAAGTACACTAAAGCTAAGACTGGGTCCCTCTACTGATGTTTTGCCAACCTAAGTAGCACTTTAAATTTGGTTGACTGTTCGATTCTTTGGTGTGCCTTAATTTCTCAGGGTACCTCGAGGGATATAATTAACTTCCTTGCATGATTCTATGAAAACCTATCGCCCACGGTTCAGTTATGGATCTAATGGGGAATGCTCCCCTCTATTTAAGATTAAGAGGGGAATTAGACAGGGGTGTCTATTGGCTCCATTCCTGTTTTCACTTTTTATTAATGGGGTTGATGGTGCCCTTCAGGCTTTGCAGTCTGGCGCACCCATCATTGGTGGCAGCCTGGTTACAATTGTATTGTATGCTGATGATGCTGTTCTGCTATCAAGGACACCCCGTCTGTCTGCAGAAATTGATGGTCACTTTTGTGAATTTTATTGAAGCTAGGAAAATGACGATTAATAAGGCAAAACCTTTACAATAGTTTGCGGGGGGAAAAAGTGCAGAAGTTTAGGACCTTTTATATTGAGAGTTCACCAATTGTAAGTGTTAACTCTTTTTGCCATTAAATTTACTAATAATGGATCTTGGACACAACACGCTTTAAATGCCCAGCTGAAAATGAGTTGAAACTGCGAGATAGTATTTATGTTTTCCCATAAAATTGGCAGCTTACCAGTTCAGGAAATAGTTGAAATGTATAAAGCGAGAGGTTTGTCAACCACTACGTTTTGGGGAGGCCTATGGGCCTATTGTCATGTCGTTTTTTGTAGAGATGACACTGACTCAATTGTATTTATTATGTGGGAACTTTATTCTCATGCTTGTTTCTTCCCTCGTAAGCCATTTTCTTGCTACTCTTCCTAGCTCCTCCCTTTCCGCTTTCCTTCTCCTCCCCACCTTTCCTGTCCACGCAGGTCCTTGTGCCTTTACATCGATTCTTAGAACATTACATCTCCCCCCTTCTTAAACAGCTTAAATCAACTGGTATCAACTGGTACATTTCCCACAAAGTACAAATACGAAAGTGAACATATTTACAGTTCTTCAATGAGGCGGATGGGTCTTTTCGATGAAGTCGCTGTGGCCTGCAATCTGCTTCTGGAGTGGGTTGATCCCTGTCATCATGACAGATGCGAGACTGGTGCCACATTGCCCATCCCGTGCACTCCATCCTTCGCAGCACTTTCTGGCACGGCCAGTGTCTCTCATACAGGTGATGTGCATCTATGAAAATGCACCATATTCCGTGTTATTCACCTGTTGCCTGAGGCAACCGTGATCATAGTTCCTTTTTGTTTTGTTACTAGCAGTAGGCGAGTATGGTACGGACTGTCAGCTTTCCTTTGTTATTCTTGCCGTACAAGTACACAGTCTCCTTCCCGAATGGATGATGGTTTAGCTTTCCGCCGATTGTCCGCATATTCTTTCATCTTGGCTTTCTTGAATCCGTCTCTTGCTGCTAGTTCTTCATGATCTGTGTCCTGATGAGAACGGCCAGCCAAGTCGTCCCAGGCCAGTATTCTTGTGCGCACTGTCCGGCTCAACATCAAGGTTGCTGGACATCTGTCTGTTGTATTGTGTGGTGTGGTTCGATATACTCGCAACACCTCATTTAACGCCGTTTGAACATCTCGCTTTGATAGTTCAGCTTGCTGCATGGTTTTTTCAGAGTGGCCATAAATCTTTCTACCATCCTATTGGCCTGTGGCCACAAGGGAGTGATCTTCCAAAGTTTAAAGTGGAAATGGGTGGAAAATGCAGCAAACTCTTGTCCATTGAATGGCGGGCCATTTTATCTGCTTTTACTACCTTCGGTATACCCCACGCTGTGAATACTTCCTCTAGTACGGGTATAGTGGTGGCCGCTTTGGTTGATGATATGAGGCGAGCAATTGGAAAGCGGGGGTATTCATACATTACAAGAATGTATTTACTTGATTGTAGCGGGCCAAAGAAGTCTACCGCGACATATTGCCAGACGCCCTCCAGCAGTTCTGACATTTGTAGAGGTGCAGGTGGCTCTTCTGACTAACTAATTGACACTGCGGGCAGTCTTTCAGGATGGCTTCAACGAACTGTTCAAGTAAGGGAAACCAGACCTGTTCACGCAGCCCTCTCTTTGTAGCTACAACACCTCGGTGTCCTTCATGTGCTAAGTTAACAACTTTTTGGTGCAGCTGTTTTGGAATGATGATTCTTTTATCTCTTAGCAGGAGACCATCCGAGGTAATGGATAATTCATCCTTTACGTGTCGAAACAAAGTCAGTTCATGGTTGTCAACCTGTTTGTTATGTCTGGGTTTCTCCAGATGTCTCCAGCTGTTATTCAGGATGCAGTGTTTCACATTTTGCAGAGTGACATCCCCGTTGGTGGATTCAAGAATGGCCTCAAGAGGGACTGCAGGGGGTTTAGCTGGAGCCACGACAAAGTGGATGTATTCCTCCGCTACCAACGGGTTTGACCTTGAGGATGTCTTGGGATGCCGCGACATGTAGTCAGCTGGGTTCGCTGCTTTTCCAGGTTTGTGACCAATTGTGTGTGTATGTGTATTCTTGAAGACGGATACCCCAGCCTTCTATTCTGGGTGGCATTTTGGCCCAGCGGTTTCCGAATATGGTTAGCAGGGCCCTATGGTCCGTGATGAGCGTGAAGTGCGTTCCACAGATGAAAATGTGAAAGTGCTCACAGGCCCAGACCAGTGCCAAACTTTTCTTTTCGGGCTGGGAGTAGGCTCTCTCCATGTCGGTCAGGCTACGACTGGCATATGCCACAATGTGACGTTGATCACCTTCCTTGTCATACTGAGCCAGTATAGCTCCGAGCCCCACGGGACTGGCATCCACAGTGATTTTGGTTTTCTACCGAGGATTGAAGTAAGCTAGATTGTTGGCCGACTCAACGGATACTTTGATTGAGTGAAACGCTTGATCACATCTAGTTGTCCATTGAAAGGTGTGCCCTTGTTTAGTCAGTTTTCACAAGGGGTAGCTGATGGTGGCATAGTCCTTGAAATAGCATGCACAGTAACTCGGCATTCCCAGGAATGAACGCACAGCCCCAGCGTCGCGAGGGGTATTGTTCAAAGCTGCGATCTTTTCAGAATCTGGTCTCATTCCTGTGCCTGAGAAAATGTGTCAGAAGAACTTCAGTGTCGATTTGTGGAATTCACATTTGTCTTTATTTAGTGTTAGGTTTGCTTCCAACAGGGCATGACATACTCGGTCACATGCCTGGTCATGTTCTTGTACCATTGCTCCGTACACAATAATGTCGTCACTGTAGTTGAGGGTGTTGAGAATATGGTGAATTACCTTTCTGATCGCTTCTTGAAAGATCTCAGCCACGGAAGAGACTCCGA
The DNA here is from genome assembly GCF_964204655.1 of Triturus cristatus. Lineage (NCBI taxonomy): Eukaryota > Metazoa > Chordata > Amphibia > Caudata > Salamandridae > Triturus > Triturus cristatus. Next base: position 440,303,344 of record NC_140590.1, read on the forward strand.
AGCTGAGCCGTTTGTATTTGAATTGGTCTTGGTGAGTCGAAAACATGGTGATGTATCTTGATTTTTCGTGGAGTTCAAGCTGGTGATAGCCCTTATTAAGATCTAGTTTGGAGAATACTTGTGCCCCATTCAACGACGTGATCATGTCACTGATGTGAGGTCCAGGGTGCCTCTCCCTCTCAATGGCAGTATTGGGTGCTCTCATATCCACACAGAGACGTACTTTGCCCTGTGATCTTTTTTTGAGCACTATGACCACAGGCAATACCCAGGGAGTGGGTCCCAAAGTTTCTCTCAATGATATCTGCCCGGAGAAGATCTTGCATTTCCAACTCCACAGACAGTTGCAGATGAAACTGTATTTTCCTGTGATGTTGTGCTATGGGTGTCACCCGTTCATTTATGTGTAGACAAACTTTAAAATGAGCCATCTTTCCAAGTCCGGTGAATAGTTTTGGGAATTTGTGTACTATGTCAGGGTCATCATCCACTCGATAGAGTATTTCCACTAGCCGAAGTCTTTCCACTGTGGGCAAGCTAAGGACACAGTCTGCTTCAGGTCCGTCAATAACATGAATGCGAGCCGGAATGGTTCTAGCTTTGTATGTGAGATCAGTCTGGAATTGTCCTAAACAAGGAAGAGGTTCTTTCGAAATCCATGTGTAGACTCGCACAGCAGCTTTGTGCAAATGAGGTGCGGATTCATTTTGTTGTACTCTGTGACTGAAATGTAATTGAGAGATGCCCCACTGTCCAGCACAAACGTGGCCAATTGATCGCCTATTCGTTGTGGGTATTTCTTCAGCCTGTCTGGATACCCGACCATGCAGACATATTCGAGCATCGCGACCTGTAGGTGACGTGAGAGTGAAGGCTTGACTGTGATGATCTGGTGGAGGCATCCCTGCGGTCCCATACTGCCGTAGCATAGTGGCGAGTGCTGGATTGTCTCGATTGCCTGTGATTGTCTTTGCGGGGCGCTCTGCATACTTTTTCAAAGTGATTGTCTCTGCCACACTTCCTACATCGTTGCCCTAATGCAGGACACACTTCCGTGTGGGGAAAATCGTAGCCACAGCGATAACATTGAAGTTGGCGCTCCCGTCGCTTATCAGTCCAGCTGGGACTGTGACAACGACTTGTACGTTGAGAATGAACCTAGGACCTCGATGATCTTTGACTTGCCGAAGAGTGTCTGTACGTGTAGTGGGATTGGAGCCGGAACACTTGTTCTCGTTTTTCCTCTTTTCCTGCTTCCATCTTTTTTGCATGTTCTTCAGCCTGATCGTTGACTCTCGACATTTCTTCAATTTCATCGAGTGAGTATCTTTTCTTTAGAAGGCGTCTACGTAGGGACACCGATTGGCAGCCCTTGATGATTCACAAGCGAAGGGCGTCTTCAATCATGAAAGAGTCAAATGCACAGTATCGTCTTAAGTGTTTGAGGCACGTAATGAACTCTCCCATGTACTCATCTTTCTCCTGGGATGCCAGATTGAAGGTGTATCATTCATAGTCAATGTTTCGTTTGGGAAGAAATTTTCTATTAAGTGCGTCACACACATCGGGAAAGGAGGACGCAACATCAGTCAGAAGCTCTTTTATAATCAGACCAACATCTTTACCAATCAGATTGCGCAGTGCAATGAGTTGTTGATCCAAGTCAGAGACATGCAAACTTTTCATGAAGGCCTCAAAGTCTTCCCGCCATTCTTGCCAGCAAAGACCCATACCTCCTCCAGATACGACTGCTAAGGGTTCCGGCAGGCGCAGAAAGGTACACCCAACGTGGCAAGTCCTTGTCCCCCTGCCTGCGATGATGATACAGGAGACTCAGGCTGGTCTCCGCTGCCCTGGGAAGCATGGCATTGTATCGACGTGGGAGAGCCAGAAATGGTGAAGACTTACGCACACAGGCAGCCGGTGGCGATCTGGTCTCAGGGGAAACCACAACGTATGGCACGTGGCACTTGTCACAGCAATGGATAATCAGACAGGATACTGCAGAAAATCACAGAATGTCTCAGGTATAGCAAAGATCCCGGGAGGCACTGTGAATAATGATGGTGATATTCTTCCTGAAGAAGAGGAATGCATAATGTATCGTCACTTGACTTCTCTCTGTCACTTTGTTTGGCATAGAGTACTTATTTGCAGGGATTTAGTATAGATGCCTGACTCAGCAATGGCCACCCTGGAGCCACCCTGGAATCCTGGCAGTGGATTGGAGGAGATGCCTGACCTCAAAATGGCTACCAGGTGGACCTCACTCCTCACGATGATGCAGTCCTGGAGCACAGACACGAGGCAACAACAGTGCCCAGACTGCCCACTGATCACACACAGCTACTCATGCAGCAGGCACAGCAGGCACAAACCTGCACAGAAGACCACGGAGCTCAGCGAGGTCCTGCGCGACTGGGGTAGGCTCCCAGGATTGCATCTAGCAGCCAAGGAAGAAACAAAGCTCGCGCTCAGGGTGGGCACCTGACGATGTGGCAAAAACTGCAACATCACTTCGCGACCGGGGTGGGCTCCTGGGTTGCTTCTCAGCAGCGAAAGCTTCTCACAGCGAGGCTTGCAGTTTCGCTCCACCGACCACAGCAACAGCACCGCGTGACCGGAGTGGGCTCCCAGGTCGCGTCTGAGCAGCAGCAACTCTTCACAACGTGGCTCCCAGCTCTGCTCCACCGGCAGCATTAGATGAGCAGTAAGGTCCAGTGACCACTCTCGTCGCCAGCTGTTGTGTCGTTATTTGTAGAGATGACACCGACTCAATTGTATTTATTATGCGGGAGCTTTATTCTCATGCTTGTTTCTTCCCTCGTATCCCATTTTCTTACTACTCTTCCTAGCTCCTCCCTTTCCTCTTTCCTTCTCCTCCCCACCTTTCCTGTACCCGCAGGTCCTAGTGCCTTTGCATGTATTCTTAGAACATTACAGCTATATTCATAGCAAACTTTTCAGGCAGAAGAGACCTGCTTCCTTAAGCATCTGCTTTGTGTTCCTGCTTCTGTGTCATCTTTCATAGTCCGTAAGGAGGTTGGGTTGCACTTTTTGGAGGACTCATTAGCTTTAAAACCCTTATTACTTCGGCAGTCGATCTGGGTAAAAACAGAAACAAGTTTTACTAAAACCATTATTTTAGAGTGTCTAGCCCTAGACCATATTCTTAAAATCCCTTAGTTGGCATACATATTTGAATCCTTTAATTTAGTATTACATTTACTCATTTTAAGTAAGCCCCAAAGAACCTTTTCCATAGAGAAGAGTGTAATTAAAGATTCCTTCTTGAATCACAGACAGGAATGTAGAATGTGCAAAGAATTTAGAAAGCATACTGTTGTCAGGTGTTTCATATGTATTGAATGATCTATAAGAGGCATGTCAATCTTATTTGACCTGGGTGACTAACATTCAGCATCGTTTTGTTTTAACCAGACTGCCATAGGGCATCGTACATTATTTAGTTACCTTCCCTGAGATGAAAAAATGCCTCTACTCACGACTCCCTGCCCTTGTGACAACGTATCAACACAAAGTACATAGCACTTTATTTGATTTCATGGTTTTATGATGGTTGAGGAGACACTATTTAATACCAATTTTCCTCGCACAAAACATCCGGGAATATAAATCTGCCTTGGGCTATATATTTGCACTTGGGATTCCTATTTTATGTTTAAGTATTGCACTTTATATATGGGGTGCCATATATTTTGAAAGATGCCATAGTGACTGTGTCATCAGTTTAGTACCAATTTCCCTTTGGTATAGTTATAATCTTTCAATTTATTGTGAGTTAATACTGTACATGAATCCAGGATTAAGAGAATATAATGAAACATCAAACAGCTACTGGTGGCCATGAATTATGCCCAAAGACTGCTGCCATAGATGTAAAATCGTGTGCTATAATCCAAAAATTGGTTGCTTTCAAAGGTGGTGTACATGACAATGCTAACATCAACATCAATTACATTGTGAAATTGAAACATGGACAGTCTACCCAGTCGAAACACTGTATAAAATGTATATATTGAGAACATTACATTAAAGAGAACTGTAACCTAAACTAGAAAACTACACATCCCATAATGCCTCATAGTGGGCTAGAATGGGCTAGAACTATAAATAGACAAATGAAGGATGGACTTACATTACCGTGAACAAGACCCGGCAGGGTTGAAACGCGTAGGTGGTGGAAGTGGGTTACTCTGCACGTTTGCCAATAAAAAAGTTCTGAAGAAGATTCCTTGGTGTACGGTGAAATCCTTGACTAGATAATTGGTATATAAGAATTTACGTGGGGCAGTCCACTCCGCCGGCACCCTCTGTGAAACAGAGAAACACAGAGCCGGTTATCAAGGACAAATTGGTTGAACATATATATATATACATATATTTATATATTAACTGAAAAAACCATAAGTCTCAGGAACGTTATAGTTAGTTGGACATTTCACTCATACAAAACCATAGAAATTCTGGTGTTATAATTAGTTCAGCTAACTATAACTCGCTCCCCTGCAATGCACTGCTGATGATGTCACATATTACATCATTCATGACATGGTCAGTGACATCACTGATGACATCACTGATGACATCTCAAATGACATCACTGATGATATCACTGATGACATCATCCAGTGACTGTGTGTTTCTGTAAAGTTTAATTTTGTTTTATATATGTGCCAAGTTGTATTGAGGAATGAGTGGGTGTATAAGTGTCTTTATGGAAGATTTAGTAGGTACGTGACTGTATAAGTCAGTGATTAAATGTGTCTTACTGAATGCATGGGTTAGTGACTAAACTGTGTGAAAGTCTGTATCAGTCTGTCTGTTCTTGTGTAAGCTGCTGCATGGGATGGTGAGTAGCTGCATGAGTATCTATACGGGTTATTGATTGCTTGCCTGAGTATTTGTCTGGCTGCCTGAGTATGTGTGTGGGTGGGAGGTGTGTGACTCTGTGCATAGATGTGTGAGTGGTTGATTCACTGGGTGTATGGGTTCAAGAGTGCATGTGGAAACAGCTGTATGGGTGGGTGAGTGTGGTACATGTGCAAGTAACTACATCTGTAAAAGGCAGTATATGTGTGTGATGGTGTATATAAATAACTATATGTGAGAGTCAGTAATTGTGAGAGTGGCTGCATTGATGAGTGTGTATTTATATCAGTTATTCTATAAGAGAGTAATTATGTGTTAGTATCTTTATGAATAAGTGAGGTTGTGTCTGTATAACTGTATAGGTGAGTAAATGAAAGTATGATTGATTCCTTGCATGACTGACTAAGTGTGTGAGTAACTCTGGATATGTGGCAGTTTGTGAGTGTCTATATAGGTGTATGAGTGCATATGATAGTGTTGTATTGAGGAGTGACTGCATGTATGAGTGACTGTATGGGTGAATGAGTGGATGTGTGTGTAGACCTAGGAATCAGTCAGTGCGTATTTAGTAACTGGCATTGATGTGTCTATTTTTTTGAAAATGGTAGTCTGTATTTCAGAGTGGGTGTATCAAATGTTATATTCTGGTGTGAGGAGGTGCATCAGATTTTCACGTGGATGATGTAATCAGTGATGTCATCAGCAGTGCATTGCCGGGGCGCGACTTATAGCTAGCTTAACTAACTATAACACCGGAATTTCTATGGTTTTATACGAGTGAAATGTCCTGCTAACTATACTGTTCCTGAAACCTATGTTTTTTTTCAGTAAATTTCTATGGTTTTTTAAATACTAATTTCTAACTATAACGTGCCTGAAACCTCTGGTTTTTTCAGTGAATGTCCATGGTTTTAAAGTGCTAATTTCTAACTATAACGTGCCTGAAACCTATGGTTTTTCCAATGAATTTCAAAGGTTTTTTAAATGAAAGTTTGTAAGTCTAATGTACCTCAAGCCTATGTTTTTTTATATATATATATATATATATATATATATATATATATATATATACATATATATATTTAGGATAACTATATTTATTCTTTTTGTCAAAAAAATATTATACAGAAGTCGCACACCCTTCGCGTACCCTACACGATGGCTGCGTGCATTTCGGTAGCCATTTTGAAAAGTCGTGCTGGGGTCGCGACTTCGGCGTAATTTGTAAAGTATAAAATATCTTTAAATTAATTCTACATAAAAGTTTTCCTTTAAGGTGCCGATTCCGATCCGTTAAAAAAAATTACCGTCCAACTCATATCCGTATTTTTTTACGTACGAATCGTACAAGTACCGTACAAACTGCGAATTACGATTCGTAGGTGAAAAATACATACGAATTGCGTCGGGAAAATGGTCCGAGAGGGAGCCGTAAAATTTTACGTCCGAATAGCGTTGGGAAAAGTGTCCGATAGGGAGCCGGACATTTTTACGTGCAAATTGTAAAACAGAAGTCCGAGCGCGCTAGTACGATCCGTACCGCCCGTCCGAATACACAACCGCATGTAAAAGGCCCCGTACGGAGCGAACGCTGTAGCCTACATGTACACGGGTAAACTTGTGCCTGAATATGAGTCGTACAGCCCCCCTCACCCTGCACATGTCAGCACCGTATCCTCGTATGTCAGCACCGTACCCTAACACCGTAGCCCAGCCCGCACCAGTACGCGCAACACCACAACTCCGTAGCACAGCCCCGCACCTGTACGCGCCGCACCCCAACACCGTAGCACAGCCCGCACCTGTACGCACCGTACCAACACCGTAGCAAAGCCCGCACCTGTATGCGCCGCACCCCAACACCGTAGCACAGCCCCGCACCTGTACGTGCCGCACCCCAACACCATAGCACAGCCCCACACCTGTACGCACCGTACCCCAACACCGTAGCACTGCCCGCACCTGTACGCGCCGCACCCCAACTCCGTAGCACAGCCCCGCACCTGTACGCACCGCACCCCAACACCGTAGCACAGCCTGCACCTGTACGCACCGCACCCCAACACCCTAGCACAGCCCGCACCTGTACGCGCCACACCTCAACACCGTAGCACAGCCTGCACCTGTACGCACCATACCCCAACACCCTAGCGCAGCCCGCACCTGTACGCACCGTACCCCAACACTGTAGCACAGCCCGCACCTGTACGCACCATACCCCAACACCGTAGCACTGCCCGCACCTGTACGCACCGCACCCCAACACGTAGCACAGCCCCGCACCTGTACACACCGCACCCCAACACCGTAGCACAGCCTGCACCTGTACGCACCGCACCCCAACACCGTAGCACAGCCTGCACCTGTACGCGCCGCACCCCAACACCGTAGCACAGCCCTGCACCTGTACGCACCGTACCCCAACACCCTAGCACAGCCCGCACCTGTACGCACCGTACCCCAACACCGTAGCACAGCCCGCACCTGTACGCACCGTACCCCAACACCGTAGCACAGCCCGCACCTGTACGCGCCGCACCCCAACACCGTACCCCATCACCCTCACCCAGCATCGCGTATGTACGGAACGTACCTACGCGAAAAAGACTCGTACAGAACCAGGACACAGTAAAACAGCACAAGGAGGGTCAATTCGACTTGCACAACACCACAAAACACGTCAACATGACAAAAGACATCTCTATGACTGACCTGCCACATCCAAACTGCCAAACAGAGGACCAAATCACAACCACCTCTTATAACACACCCACCACAAATTCAAACACAGCCACACCTAAAAATTGGACCAATAAAAAGGGCCCACACACACAACCCATGAGTTATTGCAACAGACCCACTGCTCACAGACACCACAGACAAACAACTGCACCTTACTCGCACCTTACTCACACCTAAACTACACCTTCAGTTACACACCTTCACACAACCTCCTTCACAAACACCCCCTCTTCACCTTCACACACACACACACACATTCCCACCCACACACCCACAACCATCCACACCCACACCCCACACCATGCCCACTGACAAGAATCCAAAGTTCACTGCGGCGGAGCTGGAGCTCCTTGTCAACGAAGTCATCAGAGTCGAGCCACAGCTGTTTGGAACATTGGTCAGACAGACCAGCATAGCCCAGAAAACCAGCCTGTGGCAGAGGATCGTCGATAAGGTGAGTGCTGTTGCGCCCATCTGAAGGACCAGGCATGAATGCCAAGCCAGGTGGTACGATCTGCGCAGGGCAGTCAAGAGGAAGATGAATGAGGAATACGCCCAGAGTAACATCACTGGAGGCGGGCTGCCCCGCAGACCTGTACATTACCATCCCTGGGAGGAGAAGGTGATGGCCACGCTTCCGCCGGTGGGAGTACATGGAGTCGAAGGAGTCACAGAGCCTGGTGAGTACACAAACAACTCACGTAACATGGGGGGAATGGCATCCACACCCCAACTACAACAAATGCACGCACCTACCCCCAAGCCCTCACAGCACACAACCACACCCTAAAAACCATGCTCATGCCACTAACGTCTCCATGCCCCATTCACAAATAAAGGCAATGCCATGTCCCAGGCCACACCAACCACAAACCCAAGACTGGATGTCCGGGATGCTGGGAGGGTGGGGCTCACACAACACATTGTGCAACTCAGAACCAGACACCAATGCCCACAGCTCATATGGCCTAGGTACATACCCATGCACCATTCCCAATGCACAGGGACTGGCAAAGTAATGACAAGGTAGCTGACACTTGGCCCTGCTGTAGGCAGCACAAGGCCCTCCTGTGACCACTGTACACTCAAACAACAACTCCACTAGCTCACATACCCAGCACAGGAACTCACACACACTGTCATGCCAGCATGCACCATGAGGGGACAGACACATCACCTGGGAGACCCAATGACAAATCACACTACACACAACAACAGGCCTGGTCACACACCCCCCCTCACATAAGCACACACCCCTGGGGCAGGCAACGGATTTACCCACTCCCACAATTGACATGTGACACAACAAGACCAATCCATAGCCAAATAAGCATCCCCGGCAAAAAAACTACTGGAAAACACTCAAGAGCACATACCAATCTGTCCCCCGCAACATAGGGGACACCCAGGAGCCCTGCTCGCACCGAACACAGCCAGTCTAACCAGGAGGGACAAGGTTCTCTGGGCACCCAGGAGGAGGCAGACGACCATGCTAATGCCATCCCTCAGGGATCCCGTAGACCCGATGTGCCCACAACGGCAGGCCCCGCTCGTGTTGGCAGGGGTGGTGGGAGTGGAGGCAGGCAGAGGCGAGAACCCTACCAACCAGCTGAGGGAACCGGTATAGCACACATGCGCCACATCCTAGACACATACTGGCGTGACGCCAGGTAGTGCCGACCCTCAACGAGATTAAGAACCTGCAGGCCGAGCAACATGCCAGTCAACAACAACACCAAGGACGGATGGAGGCAAGACTGGCTGAGCTCCTGGCGGTGCAAACGGACATGAGCCGTTCACTCCATCGGATTGCCGACAACATGGGCAACCCTCCCTGTGACACCAGGCGAAGACCAGCACCAGCCACAGGGATGGAGGAGGAGGAGGAGGATTCCTCCGATGGAGCATCACAGACATCTTCAAGGCCTGCATCTGAGGGTCCCCGTAGGAAGGTGGGTCGTCCACGGAAAAGACCGTGAGAGTCAGCGGACCATCCACATCTCCCAGGTCACCTGGCCGGGCACCTGGCCCTCTGGCGCAACAGCACCACCTCACCCAATGACATTCTCTGCCACATGGACTTGCTGGTCACAGTCTGACCAATGATGACCAACACTGGGGTCTGGACTCTGATGACTCCAACTGACAAGGATGCCATCTCCCCCTGTGAACTTTGGATTCTATGCACCCGGTAGAGCACCTTACTTCATCCACCAAAAGACTTACCCCACAAAAAATAAATACTTAAGTTTGTCATGAGATGTTGCTGTCATTTGGCATTATTCACCAACATATGTGTGTGTAAATGTCAAACTATGCCTGAGTGTTGAACTAACTCCACACATCCATACCCTGGGAACGGAGTCTGGTACAGGACACACCTGGGTCACAATGCATCATTCAATGCAGACATGGAGCACAATACTCACCTGTGATGGCCTCAAGCTGCTGAGGGGGCGCTAGGGAAACTGTGAAGACACACCTATTTGGAAGAGTAACATTAAGGCTTAGAGGTCATGCCTCATTTGGAGGTTCCCGGGGAGGGAGTCCCAGGTATGTGTACCCAGGTGGGAGAACTATGTCCTGCATGCAGGAGTACGGTGGATCAGAAGAATGGTGGCCAGGTCAAGGTTGGATGCACGGAGATGGCACTACGGGGTCTCGGATGACAGTGGTACAAGGTTGGCTTTGGGTCAGGGTTGTGGCCTGACTCCTGAGTGTGGGTGAGGAGTCTGAAGGTCATCCTGCAGCACACAGTGATCCATTGCAGCTATCTCTGCTGGACGGTGATGTGACTGGGGCGCGGGATGTTGACGCTGAGGTGTGCAAATGCAGCCTGGATGTGGACAAGTGTCCCTGGATTTTGGATGTGGCTGCTCCGTAGAGGGCAGGGCAGTATTTGACATGGATGTTGTCGTGGACCTGGGGGATGGCCCGTCTTACCTTGGAGTGGATCTATCTGGGGATCATGTGCATAATGCTGAGGGTGTTGCAGTGTGAGGTACAGATGCTGGTGATTACCATGGCAAATTAGAGCAAGCAATCCATGATGCACAACATCTTGTGTGCGTGGACACTGGGTGCCTGTGCGGGGCCTCTGTGGGTGGGACACAAGCAGTTGAGCCAGCTGTAAGGGGACAATCCTCAGATGTTGACCTCAGTCCTGTACAAGTCCAGCCTCAGGTGGCTGCTGTTCTGCCATTCATCTATGGATCCCATGCAATCTTGAATATTGGAACTGGCAATGTCTGCGTCCTTGGTGAGGGTGAGGAGCGCCTGGCTGTCAATGGCATACGAGTTGATGATGAGGGCGTGTGCGCATGTGATGGTGGATAGGGGGGTCCTGGACACATTGTAGATTGACACGCTGAAAGATGATACCTGTGCCATGTGCCTCACGACGAAAGCATACTACTTGCAGAAGCCTTGAGTCCCACTCCCATGGCCTTGCAGGGGTACAGATCCGGTGGGGAGTAGGAGGGACATGACCTGGTGGGTGTGACAGGTCCTGTAAGGCGTGGCAGCGCTGTGTAGGCAGTCGGAGTTGCACATTTATCATGCAAAGGTGTTGTGTGTGCCCTCAGTGCATGCATGAGAGCAGGCGGGAGATGTATGGATGGACCTTGCTTGGAGGCTGGCTGCAACATCACACTGTAGTGTGATGTGGGTCATGCAAGGACATGAGGGTCGTGCAATGTGCACGTTGCATGTGCAGACAGTCCAGTCTTTGGTACCGCGTGGCCGCAACTGTGTCACAGACAAGCCGAAGACAGCCAAATTAATGTGTTGAGGGAGGAATGAGGAGCACCTTTGATGTGTGTGTTTTGCCAAATCTGGAAACTACGTGTGTCCTTGCTGCAGTGGCTGCAACAGCAGTCGGCATTTCCTGGGAATTATGCCACAATATCCACACAAAGACTAGGATGTCAGAAAGGACTACTGCAACAGGTGTATGTCAAGGAAGGAGTAACCGGTTTGCAATGGCACACCCAGAGACAAAGGATGCACAATCACCAAAGATGACTGACACCGGATCATGAAACTGAAGGCCGAGCTGCGCACAGGAAACACACCCCAGAAGGTGTTGACGGCCCGTGGGGGGGGGCTAACATGCCAAAACACATACACAGCCATGGACATCATGCACAATAGAGAATCAAATACATGAAGAACAGCATGCAGGTTGCTAATCTACACATAGACTCATATGCACAATCCTTGACAACCATGCAAGAGATGCCACATGCACAGTGGCAAGAGACCTGCATTGACAGAGATGAGGCACCTTGGAGGCTGAGGAACACCTTTATTACTCAGGCTCACACCTGTGCAAAAGCATCAACATTAACAGACTCACAGGTCTATTGGATTAACATGTGGGACCTACACCGGACACCCCTTTGCACCACAGATGCTGAAAATCCATTGTACTGGCACACAAGTGAAGGGGTTGAGCCAAACAGCCCCTGCTGCACATGGAGAGGCTGCAATTCCCCATTGAGCATCATATGGGGATGTCCCGCAATATGTCCACCCGTAGCCTCCCGTATGTTTCAGAGGGAAGTTGTACACACATTGATGCCTTCATCACAAACCACAATCCCATAACATATGACTGTCACGAAGTGTGACTATCAATTCATGTGAGTCATGCCACATATCATGTGCCCCATGGTGAGTCGACATGTATGCATAGTAACATAACCTGCACAGGAGCAGTGCCCACACATTACAAACAACTACCACACCCAAAAAGCCTTGCTGCAATCCTTACCCAAAGGAGAATTTTCACCATGTCCGTGCATGTAACGCTGATTGAGCACACGTTGCATTACTCATGAGGAATAGCAGGAGCACATTGATGCCACGAGCAGACAGCATGCGCAAATACCTGGGGATGAGAGACACACAAGAAGTCAGGAAAAACATAGTCATCCGCATGCATGGTCATGTACTCTACATGAATAAGGTTGACACCATGCCAGTTGTCAATTGAGTGTGTCAGCTAAAATGTGTGGAATGACAGCAGCACTCGAGTGACACATCAGCACACACCTCAAAGTCACTTAGCATACAGTCAGCTGGACACACACATTGCAACACATGCCACACAAGGCTCAAAGCGTGCACACTCAGACCTAGGGACTCACCATTATGAGAAGAAGTTGCGTATTAGCTGACTCCGGATGTCCTCCTCCTCCTCCTCCTCCTCCTCACTTGCCTCGTGACCAAGGCCATCATCCTCCATGGGTGGATGTTCCTGCTCATCGGGATCCAGGATGAGTGGCACAGCTTTTTCCACTGCCATGTTGTGCAGCATACAGCACACGAGTAAGATTTTGCAGACCTTCACCGGTGCATATGAGAGGGACCCGCCGGTCTTGTGGAGGCACCGGAATCGGCTCTTTGGATCGTCCTCTCAATCACTCGCCTGGTCTGCCCATGGGCGTTGTTGAAACGGTGATCTGCAGCTGTTCTCGGGTTGCGGAGAGGCGTCACCAGCCATGGCATGTTAGGATAGCCAGAGTCCCCTACATGGAAACATCATGTAAAGAAGTGGATCAGGAGATGCCGTCACATACTAAGATAACGCTGAATACTGGACAAACAGAGTCTACTCACCAACAAGACATGCTCGTTCGTTGTGCAGCTGCAGCCTCATTTCTGGCACCCTGCTACACCTCATGATGTAGGCATCGTGTGCTGACCCTGGAAAACGTGCACAGACATGGGAAATCACCATATTAGCAAGACACACCACAAGGGCATTAATGGAGTGGTAATGTTTACGGTTACGGAAGGCTACCTCCTGTGCCTGTGGTGGTACCAAAGCCACATGTGTCCCATCAATGGACCAAATTACATGGGGCATCCCTCCCAGGGCATAGAACTCACCCTTGATACCTGTCAACTGTTCACGAGTTGGAAAATGGATGAATTCATCTAGGTGGTCCAACATGGCTTCCAAAACATCATGCAGGACACGGCTGAACATGGTTTGAGACATGCCACCCACATCAGCAATGGTCAATTGAAACTGTGTCGCGGTTGGAGGTGTGGTGCCAGCCTGTTTGTCAGGTCCACAATTAACCATTGGGGGAGTCGGTAGCGGCGTATGCAGTCATGTTCCCTCATGGCAGCCAAGTCTGGCATTGGTCGGGGGAGAGGCGGTGCCCTGCAGAAAATAGGAAGGAATAATGAAGATTGAGTACATTACTACACCAATGTCAATGAACTGAGCACATGTTCAACAGCTAATACACATATGCCACATACAGAGTCTGGTCTGTGCAATACATCCTGCACACGTATGCCAGCCAGGTGCTACTCCTACCAAGAGCCAGCTACAAACATGGATTGTCAAGGTCTACATGACATGCCATGAAAGTAGCTGTGGGCCAGTGTGAGTGAACAGCCAGACACATTACAGGAGTGACATACATCCACATATGTGCATTTGAAGGATGCAATCTCATACAGACAGCTGCCGGCAAGCTAGACGCACAGGTCACATGTAATAGTAAAAGGACATACCACACACCTTGCCATGAAGGGGTGCATGTCAAATATGATCACACAGACATTGAGACTACGCAGATATGTCCTAAGCTCGCAAGTCCCTGTTAGATGCATACAAACACACGTCACGTGTTAATCCACATGTGTCCTGGTGTGCGTAATAGTGTGACATGGCCATCTACACACAGACACATGTTTGATGCAGCTACAGCAGATGCCGTTGACGGAACACCAACAGCAAGATCATGGGAACACATGACACACACATGACATAGTCACATCGTGGCACGCTGGTAGTGAGATGTCAGGTGTCATCATCCGTGTACCTGGCATCAGGGGACATTTGCGGGTGTTGGGGACTGTGCCATCCAAGTGATGCAGTGCTTGACAAGTTTGAAATACATGCACACATGTAAAAGGTGTGAAGGGGAAGTGTGCCACATGGTGCCCCATCACACATGACATGTGTACACAGGTCATCACACAACTATTGGGTTAAAACATGAGGAGACATGTGCCAGCTCACTGCCTGACACACCTAGGCCCTACACATGATGCACTGCACTGACAATGACTTGATGTCCATCCTTGTGCGAGTCATACACCTCCATTCCATTCCTGTGCACCTCCTATCACCAGTTTAAGCTGTGAAACGCACCGTACACACGCTCTGAGGACATGTGTACGGTTATATCACAATATGGGGTTTGGGTAGGAGTACGCGTGTGTGCAAGGACCATACACACGTACGTGTACACACTGGTCCTATCCCCATGGTAGTGTTGGTGTAGGCGTACGCCATAGAGATACGGCTCGTACCCGCGTATGTACGGCCCGTAGCACTATGGCGTACGCCTATGGCAACACTTCCCTAGTGCTACAGGCCCTACACACGCGGGTACGGCCCGTAGCACTAGGGTAGTGTTGCCGTAGGCATACGCCATAGTGCTACGGGATGTACAGACGCGGGTACGAGCCGTATCTCTATGGTGTACGCCTACGGCAACACTACCATAGTGCTACAGGCCCTACACACGCAGGTACGGCTCGTAGCACTAGGGTAGTGTTGCCGAAGGCGTACGCCATAGAGATACGGCTCATACCCGCGTATGTACGGCCCGTAGCACTATGGCGTACGCCTACGGCAACACTACCCTAGTGCTACGGGCCGTGCCCACGTGTGTAGGGCCCGTAGCACTATGGTAGTGTTGCCGTAGGCGTATGCCACAGAGATACGGGCCGTACATACGCGGGTACGAGCCCTATCTCTATGGCGTACGCCTATAGCAACACTACCGAAGTGATAAGGGCCCTAAACACGCGGGTACGGACCGTATCACTGGAGTAGTGGTGCCCTAGGGGTACGTGTGGAACGCACCGTACCTGTGTGTGGATAGTGAAATTACATAGGGGACACATGAGGGACAACTATAAGGGCCTAAATGCATGCTGGTTGTCATGGAGACCGAGTTTCCAGTTCAAATTTTTGCATCAGGTGGCCAGCAAAAGTCGGTTGGAGACAATATGCTATGTTGCAAAGTGGTTGTTGACTTGACATCATGCTCAAATTTTGAACCATGCAAAGGCCCTCACTGGGGTAGGTTTAAAGGTATTGGAGGAAACGTAGGATGCAAATGAGATTGACCAATCACTCTGTACTCCTGTAAATGAAACAGCCCAGCAAGGGAGATATAAGACAGCCAGGACCCATGAGAGAGCACTTGCCTGCACAACCTTTCATTCCACACCACTGCTGCTGCTCGTGATTCATCTGGCACCATGTCCAGGTCTGTGGAGAGGGCCCAGCCATTCACCCAAGAGGAGAATGAGGCGTTGCTGGACGTCATCCTCCCACAGTACCCCTGCCAATATGGGAGACCTGGGGAGCAGGTGAGTGCTGACTCCACTAGCTGTGACTGTGCCCCTTTTTTGTGTCTGTCACTTCTGGCATTGTGTCCAGGTGTGACAGACATGCAATGTTGTTCATGGTGGGTCCCGGGGGGGAATGCCTTATGTCTCCCATACAGAGCCTGATGTGGTTCATATCTGCACTCCTCACTTGCATTGTGCTTACTGTGACAATCACTGCATGGTGCATGCCACATTCAGCCTGGCTAATCCCCTTGGGAATGTTGTTTCCATAGTCCTGATGTGATTCTGTGTTCCCCCCAGTGTGACAGGTGACTGTACCCACAGATGTGTGTGAGTTGAGTGTACCTGTGGTGATAGTGTCCAAATGATGTGTACGGCCCCTGAACATTGGCGTGTGTGTGTAAGTCCCAAGTCATGTGGGTGAGTGTCTATGTGGAGTGTTGCACCCCAGCTGCATGGAGGATGCATATGCCCTACCCATCTGATGTGAGCAGGGAGCCGTGCTGTGTGTCTGACGTGCTGAGCTAGGCCCACACCTGTGACTCCCCCCAGTCAAGTGGCACATGTGCAGAGTGATGTTTGTACCTGCAGTTGCCAATGGCAGGTGATTGTCCTGTGCCTGTGTGTGTCTGTGTACTCCGCTGAGGTTGCGTCAGTGGCCTGGGGCATTTGACGGCTTTGAGGTGCTGTCCATTCTCCTGGTGTTGCTTGTGATGCACAGTGTGAGCCATGATCATTGATTCTCTCGCACCCCTCATGCCACCTGTGTACTTTAAATGCCACGTAGTGCATTTGGCCTTCCCCAGAGGATAATGTCCCTATGACAAAGGTGCAATGAGTTTGCTGCATACTATGCCCTGTTCAAACAAGCCCAATTGTTCTAATGTGTGTCGCTGTGACATGGAGCAGGTGTATTGATGTTGTCTCACTTTGTCATCCTCACATGTAGCCACCTACGCCAAGGGGGAGATTTGGAAGCGGGCCGTCAGGGCCGTGAGCTCGGTGGAGGGTCGCAGTCGGCGCCTGGCCCAGGTGAGGAAACGCTGGCAGGATATCCGTTGCTGGACCAGGAGGATCGCCCGGGTCCTGCTGGGGACTCACCAGAGGGCAAGAACCGTGGGCGCCGGCGCCTGACCCACCAAATGAAGCGTGTCCTGGCGGTGGTCTTCTCTGACATGGATAGGCGGCTACAGGAGAAGCAGCAGCAGGAAGGGGGTAGGTACATGGGTGTTTGTTGTATGTCAGCAGCTTTTGGAAGTGCTCAGTCGCCTGGATACACTGCCAGGGTTTATATATGCAGTGCATATCCTGTTCCCCAAAGTCAACCGGTCCTGTTCTTCCTCCCTTCCCCTCCTTGACATGTGTTCCCTGGTCTGTGTGTAGTCACTCTTGCACAAGCTAATCTAGGCTGGCAGTTAATCCAAGTGCCCAATGCTTGCAGCATCTGTGACATGTGTTGGGACCTTGCCTGTGCCCTGTCCAGTTCAGTCATTTGGGGGTCCATGATTGTTGGCACTGATGCAGCGTCTCAACATAGGAGTGTGAGGCTTAAAATGAACTGCCTTGCATGCATGACCAATGTTGTGGCCTCAGACATGATGTGCATGAGGGGAAGATATGCATAGTGCGGGGACGGTTGCTCCTGTTGCAGTCAGATCTATCCAGGACCATGGAGCAGTGTGGCCACTACAGTCCCCTGAGACACCTTTTCCTAGGAATCATGTGTGTCATCCAACACTGTGGTGTCTTCAGCATAGGTTGGCCCCTGTGGCATTGTACCCTGGCCTCATTTGTATTTACGTAAAGTGTGCTACATGTGTACACTGTACAGGGTGACCCATAGTGGCTTGTGCATCCTCACACTGGCCAGTGCCTGTGTGTCTGTGTACAACTATCTGATGATGGTTGTTTGTCAATAATATGTGTGGTCAGCCCCACGAGGGGTAGTTAGAGTGCAATTAGGCTTTAATGGAGCCCATTAATGTGATCCCTGATTAAGAGGTGTAAGTCCTTCCTCTGTCTCAATCACATTGTCTCAGGTAGGGGGGGGGTTCGTGCGGGCAAGGCCTACATGTCCAAAGCATATGTCTCCTTGCCAGGTCTGGCCTGTGTGTGATGATAGTCGGAACAGACACTCAACAAGTATTGACCCAGTCATGTTGTGCAGGGTTTAATGTTTGTGCTTTGCAGCATGTGTCAAAAGTTAAAAGACATGGTTCCTGCTCATCCATTTTTGCCAACGGTGTGTGGTCCAGATGCTCTGCTCGACTGTCCACAGACACTAGCTTCTCTGTATAATTCGATATCAAGTTCTTTGCTGTTGTGTCATGCTCTCCATTGTTTCAAAGTGGCATGGTGGCTCAACCAACTGTGTAGTGCATGGCCTACATATGTGCCTAGTATTGTAGATGTTACTCATGATGCTTTTCATGCTATGCACTGTGACCTATGTAGTTTGGACTCATGTGTCATATGTATACAAGTGTCTGATTATTTCCTGTCTCTTCACCTTGCCCACAGCATCGTTTGGGGACACCGAGGGAGACACCGGCACGGACGTGGAGGAGGGATCCAGCACCGGTGCCACCAGTGCTGGGGAGTCTGGCGCAGCAAGTGGCACGGAGGGCGAGGGGAGTCAGGCGGAGGACCTGTCCAGTCCCAACACCGACTATGACGCTGACGGGTCCGAGGCTGAGCTCCCAGAGGGGCGGAGGCTGCTCCCACAGCTGAAAGCAGCAGTACATCTCTCTCCGCCCCCTCCATTCCCATCACCGCCCTCCCACTTGCTCGGGTCCCTTCTGTCCGTGCTAGGCGACCGCATGTCTCCTTCGTGCCGGGCACCGCACCCCCTGCCCCTGTCTCCCCTGCTGCCGTCAATGCCGAGTCTGTGGACATCCTGCGGCAGTTGCAGGTTGGTCAGACATCGCGGCTTAATGTCCTCCATGGCCACACCAGACTGCTGACACAGATGGTGTCGTACATGGAGGGCATGTCATCAGCGATGTCTGACCAACGGATGTTGCTGAGGTCCATGGACTCGTCACTGATGGCAGCAGTGGGTCTCCTGCAGCGCTCCGTCCCCCCCACCCCTGCCCCATCCACACTTCCCACTCCCATGCCTGTCCCAAGCACACCCAGACATCCCCATGCACGCACCCCACCAGACACAGGCAGCACACCAACAGGGAAGGCCAAGTGCACTCCTCCAGTCACGCACACACAGGGGGAAGTAGGCACACCCACTGGGTCGGGGGGCAAACAGCAGCCACACAGCCACAGTGGGAGTCCACAGTCCTCATGACCCACTTCCTCCAAAACCACTCCCCTTGGCTCCCCTGCCCAACAGTCTGACAAAGAGTCCTTCATGGCCAGTCTGTCCCTCAGCCCCAGTGTGACACCACCCCGCAAGCGGTCGAGGAAATCCCCAGGCAGGGAAGTTGAGTCCCCCCCTGTCCACACCCTCCCCCAGTAGCGCTGCAACCCATCCCTCTGACCCCCCCCTCCTTGGGGCCTGTGGTTCCTACGGGTGCAGGGGAGACGCTGGCAGACCTTGCGACCGTGTGCAACGCCATCCTAACCACCACCTTTGGAGCTGCCCCACCCCCTGCGGTGGAGTCGTCCGTCCCTGCACCCAAAACACCTACCCTTGCCCCTCCTGTCCCTGCGGTGCCTGGTCCTTCCCCCCCACATGATGCCCCCCCCCTGTGGATGGAAAGGAACTGTGAACTGTGCAGGCAAGCTAGGGGAGACGCGTCCCAATGTGTCTTCCCCCGGAATTCGCATATGGACTGGCCTATGAGCCTTGTATATAGTATACATTTCAAATCCAATTTTTTTATGCTGAATAAAGCATTTTGTTTTTCATTTGCACACGAATGCTTTTCTGGTATTGCTGTTGGTGCAGCTGCTCCCTGAGTTGGGGTGGTGATAATGTGTTAGGTGTCTGGGAAATGTTGTAGTGTGCTGTTCATGGGGAGGACCCTGGTATCTGCTTGCCATCACAAGGTCTCTGCAAATAATCGTTGGTCATGTAAGCTCTTACTGTATGGTGACATTGTCCCAAGGAGTGTTCCTTCCTCTGTGGCACCTGACTTCTTCCCTGCAGGGTGTTTCCCAATTGTTGTGCTGACCTGTGTCTACAGTTCCTTGCTGTGTGAGGGATCCCTTCAACTTTGCCCATGCCTGCTCCGCAATGTCTACGCCTGCATCGTCTGTGCCATCCTTGGTAGTCACTGTACTTGTGTATGGAGTATGTTGCCAAGGCTTAATGTGGACATGTTCACTTTTCCGCACTATGCATGTGTGTACTCCCAGCCTAGCACACATGTGTTATTTGTTCTGCAGGGTATTTGGGCACCTGACTGACAATTGTGGGAATTGTATCTGTGGGTACTCCACCCTTTTCCTTCCATGGGAGGCAACAACTTGTTGGCTGCCCCAGCACCTGTACATTCCTATCAGTCCTGGAATGTGGGTGACAGTGAGTGTTCCCTTAGGCTCTCTTAGTTTAGTGGGATTTCACATGAGGATACAGTCTTGTTGCATGATCTCAGTGTGTGTATTGTGCTGCCACTGCCAGGGGTGGGTATGCATGTGTAATTTGTCATCACATCCACATGTGGTGTGTCATGCAGTGGGGGAAGGACATCCATCCTCATGGGAGTGGGACACTGCTGTCAGTGATGTGTTGTCATGGCACTATCAACATAGTCGCACATTGTGGATGCCTTCATGCACCCATGGAGTTTTGCTAATGGGAGGATGATGTACAAACCCCTATGTCTCTGTCCACTGCTGGGAGGCCTCTGCACCCACCCCTCATATGTCTGGGCACTGCTGGGGGTCCTCTGCACCCACCCCTCATATGTCTGGGCACTGCTGGGAGTGATAGGCACCCACCCCTCATATGTCTGGGCACTGCTGGGAGTGATAGGCACCCACCCCTCATATGTCTGGGCACTGCTGGGAGTGATAGGCACCCACCCCTCATATATCTGGGCACTTCTGGGGGTCCTCTGCACCCACCCCTCATATGTCTGGGCACTGCTGGGTGTCCTCTGCACCCACCCCTCATATGTCTGGGCACTGCTGGGAGTGATAGGCACCCACCCCTCATATGTCTGGGCACTGCTGGGAGTGATAGGCACCCACCCCTCATATGTCTGGGCACTGCTGGGGTTCCTCTGCACACACCCCTCATATGTCTGGGCACTGCTGGGAGTGATAGGCACCCACCCCTCATATGTCTGGGCACTGCTGGAGGTCCTCTGCACCTACCCCACATATGTCTGGGCACTGCTTGGGTTCCTCTGCACCCACCCCTCATATGTCTGGGCACTGCTGGGCATGATAGGCACCCACCCCTCATATGTTTGGGCACTGCTGGGAGTGATAGGCACCCACCCCTCATATGTCTGGGCACTGCTGGGAGTGATAGGCACCCACCCCTCATATGTCTGGGCACTGCTGGAGGTCCTCTGCACCCACCCCACATATGTCTGGGCACTGCTTGGGTTCCTCTGCACCCACCCCTCATATGTCTGGGCACTGCTGGGCATGATAGGCACCCACCCCTCATATGTTTGGGCACTACTGGGAGTGATAGGCACCCACCCCTCATATGTCTGGGCACTGCTGGGAGTGATAGGCACCCACCCCTCATATGTCTGGGCACTGCTGGGGTTCCTCTGCACCCACCCCTCATATGTCTGGGCACTGCTGGGAGTGATAGGCACCCACCCCTCATATGTCTGGGCACTGCTGGGAGTGATAGGCACCCACCCCTCATATGTCTGGGCACTGCTGGGAGTCCTCTGCACCCACCCCTCATATGTCTGGGCACTGCTGGGAGAGATATGCACCCACCCCTCATATGTCTGGGCACTGCTGGGAGTGATAGGCACCCACCCCTCATATGTCTGGGCACTGCTGGGAGTGATAGGCACCCACCCCTCATATGTCTGGGCACTGCTGGAGGTCCTCTGCACCCACCCCTCATATGTCTGGGCACTGCTGGGGTTCCTCTGCACCCACCCCTCATATGTCTGGGCACTGCTGGGAGTGATGGGCACCCACCCCTCATATGTCTGGGCACTGCTGGGAGTGATAGGCATCCTCCCCTCATATGTCTGGACACTGCTGGGGTTCCTCTGCACCCACCCCTCATATGTCTGGGCACTGCTGGGAGTGATAGGCACCCACCCCTCATATGTCTGGGCACTGCTGGGAGTGATAGACACCCACCCCTCTTATGTCTGGGCACTGCTGGGAGTTATATGCCCCCACCCCTCATATGTCTGGGCACTGCTGGGAGTCCTCTGCACCCACCCCTCATATGTCTGGGCACTGCTGGGAGTGATAGGCACCCACCCCTCATATGTCTGGGCACTGCTGGGAGTGATAGGCACTGTTGGACAGGCCACACAGAGGGCTTGCTCCCCCCCCGCACGACAGGGCCCGAGCTCCGGCCCACCAGGCATACCCCCGTGACAAGCCCCTGTACTCCGTCTCCCGACGGACCCTCTGCCCTCGGACCCCTACTCATCACGGGGTCCAGCCCCACCGGCTTCCCCGGCCGGGTCAAGCCGCCATCTTGGGCCCTGCACCACGCGGCCGCGTGGCCTCACCTCGACCCTAACCCCGGGCCTGGCCGGCCCCGACATCCCGGCACCACCATCCACCCAGGAGGTGAGCGGACCACTTGGCAGGTCAATGGGAGAACGAAGCGTCAAGAGCTCTTCCCCCGCCAGGTGCCGATCGCCTCCAGCAGCCCCCAGGCGCTGGCTCCACCCCCTGCTGGGTGTCTGGACACCTTCATCCCGGACCCTCCGACCTCCAAGTGCGAGGGTCCGGACATCAAAGGGCACCAGCCCTATAACTAAGACAGCTCCGGCGCAGGAAGGCAGTTGTATCCTGGAGTCGAGAGACACCGAGTGAACTCAACCCTGACGGTCTACTGGCGCTGCCGTAGCCCGCTCTTGTGAACCATCGTCCTGCCTGCTGGCGCTGCCGCGGCCTTCTGCAACCTTCATCTTCCTGGGACCTGCTGGCGCTGCCGCGGCCCGTTGTAACGACCATCCTCACCGGGACCTGCTGGCGCTGCCGCGGACCGTCATCTTCCTGGGACCTGCTGGCGCTGCCGCGGCCCGTTGTAACGACCATCTTCCTGGGACCTGCTGGCGCTGCCGCGGCCCGTTGTAACGACCATCCTCACCGGGACCTGCTGGCGCTGCCGCGGACCGTACATCTTCCGGGGACCTGCTGGCGCTGCCGCGGCCCGTTGTATCAACCATCCTTACCGGGACCTGCTGGCGCTGCCGCGGACCGTACCACCTAAACACCAAGCTCGAGGATTGTGAGCTCATCATCATCTCATCCGAACTACCTGATTGGTAAATAGACTGACCCGCTACCCCATTCCCTACCTTACGAGACTCTAATCGAGGGGACCCCTGCGTCCAGACCTCCTTGTACCATTCTACCGTATCATAACTAAGTACCTATAAAGAACACTGAACCTTATCCGTGTGTGATTTCTGTCTGTGGGGGGGAAGTTACTTGTCTGTACGATCGCTGGAGACGGCTCTCCCCGGAGACCTCTCCCCCTGACCCCGGCCGGCCCTCCCGGTCCGTCTACCTTTTCTAACATTGGTGGCCAGCGGCGCGATCCGAATCAACGCGTAATCGTACAGAGAGTAGCTCACCCCACGACAAAAACACGATGTCGACCAAAGATAGCAGCTCCACCGAGAAATTCCAAATGGAGAAAATAGAAGAATACAACCACCGCGAACTGAGACAATTTTGCATAGAACTTGGCATTGCTACCACCGGCCTGAGTACCAAGGATGATCTAAAGCGCGCTCTGGAGTCATGGACAGAAACGGGGGTCACAGGACCCTCCGACCAAAGCAGCGTCACACCAGACCAAACCAGCATCACACCAGAGGGGAACGCCACGGCTCCCGAGGAGCGGGGAACGGGCCTCCCGCAAGAGGAGATCCGAGAAAGAGACAGAGTCAGATTACACGAGTTGGAGATGGCACGACTCAAGATGGATGGGGAACTCAAGTTAGCTGAACAGAAACTTAACCTCGAGCATATGCGGCTTCGAGAGGAACGAGAAGAAAAGCAGAGACAGAGAGAGCTGGAAGAGAAAAAAATAACGCTCGAGCACGAGCGCCGACTAGCGGAAATAGAACTGCGCAAACAGAATAAGGAACTGGGGGTGCCTGAGCGACCACACACCCCGGGGCCAAGTGAGAAAAAAGTTCACATCCCCAAGGATGTTGTCCGCGAATATGTCCGAGAAGACGACATACAACAGTGGTTTAAAGCCTATGAGATCGCAATGACCTCCCACCGAATCGACCGGAGTGATTGGGGAGCCGGACTTTGGGGGAGATTTATCAACGAGGGTCGCGATGCCCTGCTGCAGCTCCCCGATCACCAAATGTCGTCCTACGACCACATGAAGGCTGCCCTCCTCACCCGCTACGGCCTCACGCCCGAGATGTACCGCCAGAGGTTCAGAGATTGCACCAGGATCCCAGGTACAACTTGGGTAGAATACGTGAACTATTTCAGCCGGGCATTCGAAGGGTGGATCAAGGGAAGTCAGGTCACCACTTACGAACAACTCTTCAACCTTATGGTATGGGAACACCTGTCAAACAACTGTTTCGTCGAGCTCCGGCAGCACCTACTCGACAGTAAGCTGACCGACCCCCGGCAGCTCGCCGCCGAAGCTGACCGGTGGGAAAGCACCCGAGTGGGCCGGAGAGGGCCCCACGACCAGAACAGAGGCAACCAAGGCCAGCACCGTCCTCGGGGAGGAGGAGGGGGCCAGGGGCGAGGGAGAGACGCCTTACCAACAACACCCGTGGCCAGCACCCCGCCTCCGGCCGGCCGGGGCAACCCCCCGTTGCGGCCTGGGTACCGAGCCAACGTCACGTGCCACCGGTGCCAGCGACTAGGCCACTACGCCAATGACCCGAACTGCCCGCTAAACCAAACACCCAAGCCCCGCCAGGTAGCGGCCGCTGCCCTAGGGGAAGAGCAATCATCGGAGGGACCCGAAGAGTACGAGCCGGCCCAGCAAGGGTGGGAACCGGCCGCCATGGTCCTGGCATGCCTAGGGGGAAGAGACATGGTTCCGCGGGCTCCCCTACCCGCCAACACCAGAAAATACGGTCAGTGGGTGACCATTAATGGACAGAGAGCCGAGGCCTTGCGTGACACCGGCGCCAGCGTGACGGCCGTCCGCTGTCATCTGGTGAAGCCCGAGCAGATCCTGCCGAACATTCTCTGCCCCGTCCGCTCGGCAGATAACTCTGAGAGTATGTGTAAGATGGCCTGCGTCCCGTTTGAATGGGGAGGGGTCTCCGGCCTACTGAAGGTGACGGTCCAGGACGATGCCCCCGTGGACTGCCTCCTGGGGAATGACCTCGAGAGTTCCCCGTGGGCCACCGTCGAGAAAAGAGAGCACCTGGGGATGCTGGGCCTCCCGGACTGGGCCTGCATAACCACCCGATCCATGGCCGCCCGGGCCACCCCCCGATCAGAAGAAACCGAATGGCCAGCACCTCCACCCCCGGTTGCCCCCGTCGAGGACAACGGCGAGTCCGACCTCCCGGACCCGACTATCGAAGCAGACGCACAACACCAGGACCTTCCGGATCTGGCTCAGTGGCGTCAAGAGGGGGGGCCCACCCAAGAACAGTTCCGCCAGGAACAAAAGACCTGTCCCTCCCTCGAGGGACTCCGCCAACAAGCCGATACCCAAACCGCAGGGGACACCACCGGAACCCACTGGGTCTACTGGGACAACGACCTGCTCTACAGCGAGCAAAGAATCGCCGAGCTGGGGGCCGGTCGAGTTCTGGTGGTACCGCTCCGCTTCCGAGACTTTCTGCTCAACCTGGCCCACGATGTCCCCCTGGCTGGACACCTGGGCCAGGACAAAACATACAGTCGCCTGGTGACCCACTTTTTCTGGCCAAAAATGAGGAATGACGTCCTGAACCACTGCCGATCTTGCCCCACGTGCCAAGCCAGCGGGAAGAGTGGTCGGAAGCTGAAGGCCCCTCTGCAACCCTTCCCTGTGGTCACCACCCCGTTCGAGAGGGTGGGGATAGACATTGTGGGGCCTCTGGACCCCCGCACGGCACAAGGACACAGGTTCATCTTGGTACTAGTGGACCATGCCACCCGCTACCCCGAGGCGGTGCCCCTACGGACAGTGACAGCTCCGGTGGTTGGCCGGGCCCTGATGGGGATCTTCTCCAGGGTAGGCTTCCCCCGAGAAGTCGTCAGCGACCGAGGTACGAATTTCATATCTAAATACATGAAGTCCCTCTGGCAACAATGCGGGGTCACCTACAGATTCACGACCCCCTATCACCCCCAAGGGAACGGACTAGTGGAGCGTTTTAACCGCACTCTCAAGGGGATGATTGGGGGATTGGAAGAGCCTCTCCGTCGCCAGTGGGATGTGCTGCTCCCGTGCCTCCTCTTCGCCTACCGAGAAGTCCCCCAGAAGTCCCTCGGCTTTAGCCCTTTCGAACTCTTGTACGGGCACCCTGTGCGAGGGCCCCTCAGCCTAGTCAAGGAAGGTTGGGAGATGGCCCCCTTAACGACCCCTCCCGACGTCTTCAAATACATCCTGGCCCTACGAAACCAGACCCGGCGCTTCAGGGAGATGGCCAAGGCGAACCTCGAGGCCAGTCAGGAGGACATGAAGAGGTGGTATGATCACAATGCCTCCTCCGTTGAATTCGAGCCTGGGCAGCAAGTATGGGTGATGTCCCCCACCGAACCATGTGCCCTGCAAGACAAGTGGACGGGGCCCTTCAAAGTGGTCGAGCGTAAAAGCCCCGTCACTTACCTCATCGACATGGGGTCCACCCGGAACCCCCTGCGGGTCCTCCACACCAACCGGCTCAAACCACACTTTGTGCGCTCCGAACTAAGCCTCCTGATGGCGACAGACAGTGGTACAGAAGAAGACTCCGAGCCCCTCCCGGATCTCTTAAAGACTCAGGAGAAGGACGGCTCCGTGGATGGGGTCCGGCTCTCCGACGCCCTCACTTCGGAGCAACGCCAGGACTGCCGGGACCTCCTGCTGCAGTTCGCTGCCCTGTTCTCCCTCACCCCCGGGGTCACCCCTTGGTGTTTGCACGACGTAGACACCGGGGACAGTCCCCCTGTCCGGCACCGGGCCTACCGCGTACCAGATCGGGTACGGGCCTGCATACAGGAGGAAGTGGCCAAGATGCTCACGATCGGGGTCATCGAGCCCTCGGACAGTCCCTGGGCCAGTCCGGTTGTATTAGTCCCCAAGGCCGCTGCCCCCGGCACCGCCCCTGAACTGAGATTCTGCGTCGACTACCGGGGCTTGAACGCTGTCACCCGGACCGACGCTCATCCCATCCCCCGAGCAGACGAGCTGATCGACCGGCTGGGGGCCGCCCGCTACCTTAGTATCTTCGACCTAACGGCGGGCTACTGGCAGATCGGCCTCACACCCAGGGCTCAGGAACGGTCAGCCTTCTCCACCCCCGATGGCCACTATCAATTTAAGGTCATTCCCTTTGGCATGAAGAATGCCCCCGCCACATTCCAACGTCTTGTGAACCAGGTCTTGGCAGGGCTCGAAGAATTCAGCGCTGCCTACCTGGACGATATCGCTGTATACAGCCGCCACTGGTCCGACCACCTCCGTCACCTCCAAGAGGTCCTCCAAGCCCTCCAGCGGGCCGGCCTCACCATTAAAGCCGGCAAGTGCCAAATTGGCCAAGGGTCTGTGACCTACCTTGGGCACCAAGTGGGAAGCGGGCTGGTGGCCCCACTACAACTTAAGATTGCTGCCATCCAGTCCTGGCAGCCCCCCGTCACCCAGACCGAGGTCCGAGCCTTCTTGGGGCTCACCGGCTACTACCGGCGGTTCGTGAAGGACTACGGCAGCATCGTGGGGCCCCTCACGGGACTCACATCCAAGAATCAACCGAAGCGGGTCCACTGGACTCCTGATTGTCAAGCGGCCTTCGAGGAGCTGAAGGCCGCCCTGTGCACCGCCCCGGTGCTCCAGGCCCCCGATTACAGTCGGGAATTTGTGGTGCAGACCGACGCCTCCGACCACGGCATCGGGGCCGTCCTCTCTCAGCTGAACTCCGAAGGTCATGACCAGCCGGTGGCCTTCATCAGTCGACGTCTCCTGGCCCGAGAACAGCGTTGGAGCACAATCGAGAGGGAGACATTTGCAGTAGTGTGGGCCCTCAAAAAGCTCCGACCCTATCTCTTCGGTACCCACTTCCGGGTACAAACCGACCATCGACCCCTGCAATGGCTGATGCAGATGCGGGGGGAGAACCCAAAACTCTTGCGCTGGTCCATTTCCCTGCAGGGAATGGACTTCACTGTGGAGCACCGGCCAGGCCAAGACCACGCCAACGCGGATGGCCTGTCCCGCTTTTTCCGCCTCGACGGAGAGAGTCCCCAAGGAGATGGGTGACTCTCCCCGCCTTCAGCTGGGGGGGACGCATGTTGGACAGGCCACACAGAGGGCTTGCTCCCCCCCCTCATGACAGGGCCCGAGCTCCGGCCCACCAGGCATACCCCCGTGACAAGCCCCTGTACTCCGTCTCCCGACGGACCCTCTGCCCTCGGACCCCTACTCATCACGGGGTCCAGCCCCACCGGCTTCCCCGGCCGGGTCAAGCCGCCATCTTGGGCCCTGCACCACGCGGCCGCGTGGCCTCACCTCGACCCTAACCCCGGGCCTGGCCGGCCCCGACATCCCGGCACCACCATCCACCCAGGAGGTGAGCGGACCACTTGGCAGGTCAATGGGAGAACGAAGCGTCAAGAGCTCTTCCCCCGCCAGGTGCCGATCGCCTCCAGCAGCCCCCAGGCGCTGGCTCCACCCCCTGCTGGGTGTCTGGACACCTTCATCCCGGACCCTCCGACCTCCAAGTGCGAGGGTCCGGACATCAAAGGGCACCAGCCCTATAACTAAGACAGCTCCGGCGCAGGAAGGCAGTTGTATCCTGGAGTCGAGAGACACCGAGTGAACTCAACCCTGACGGTCTACTGGCGCTGCCGTAGCCCGCTCTTGTGAACCATCGTCCTGCCTGCTGGCGCTGCCGCGGCCTTCTGCAACCTTCATCTTCCTGGGACCTGCTGGCGCTGCCGCGGCCCGTTGTAACGACCATCCTCACCGGGACCTGCTGGCGCTGCCGCGGACCGTCATCTTCCTGGGACCTGCTGGCGCTGCCGCGGCCCGTTGTAACGACCATCTTCCTGGGACCTGCTGGCGCTGCCGCGGCCCGTTGTAACGACCATCCTCACCGGGACCTGCTGGCGCTGCCGCGGACCGTACATCTTCCGGGGACCTGCTGGCGCTGCCGCGGCCCGTTGTATCAACCATCCTTACCGGGACCTGCTGGCGCTGCCGCGGACCGTACCACCTAAACACCAAGCTCGAGGATTGTGAGCTCATCATCATCTCATCCGAACTACCTGATTGGTAAATAGACTGACCCGCTACCCCATTCCCTACCTTACGAGACTCTAATCGAGGGGACCCCTGCGTCCAGACCTCCTTGTACCATTCTACCGTATCATAACTAAGTACCTATAAAGAACACTGAACCTTATCCGTGTGTGATTTCTGTCTGTGGGGGGGAAGTTACTTGTCTGTACGATCGCTGGAGACGGCTCTCCCCGGAGACCTCTCCCCCTGACCCCGGCCGGCCCTCCCGGTCCGTCTACCTTTTCTAACAGGCACCCACCCCTCATATGTCTGGGCACTGCTGTGGTTCCTCTGCACCCACCCCTCATATGTCTGGGCACTCCTGGGAGTGATAGGCACCCACCCCTCATATGTCTGGGCACTGCTGGGGGTCCTCTGCACCCACCCCTCATATGTCTGGGCACTGCTGGGGTTCCTCTGCACCCACCCCTCATATGTCTGGGCACTGCTGGGAGTGATAGGCACCCACCCCTCATATGTCTGGGCACTGCTGGGAGTGATAGGCACCTACCCTTCATATGTCTGGGCACTGCTGGGAGTGATAGGCACACACCCCTATATCTCTGTCCACTGATGTGGATCGTAGCATGACACCCACCCACCCGCCCGCCCACACGCTCTGAAGCCCTAGGTACGGGCCGTACCACCATTGTTGCGGTGCCATAGGGGTACGGCCTGTACCCAGGCCTACAGAGCGTGGGTACGGGTCGTACCACGCGTACCCCTACGTCACCCCAACAATGGTGGTACGGCCCGTACCCAGGCTTGAGGAGCGTGGGTACGGGTCGCACCACGCGTACCCTTACGTCACCCCAACAATGGTGGTATGGCTCATACCCAGGCCTGAAGAGCGTGGGTACGGGCCATACCACTTAGATGGCAGTCTTGAGATATATGGATATCTGAGAAATGTTTAAATCTCTCAGGAACTACTGAACGGATATACACCATTTAACAAAAAGAGTGCGTTCTAGATCAAGCTACCTTTTTGCCAAATTTGGTGTAATTCTGTTCAGCAGTTTGGGCTGTAGTCGTGTCTAAAGTTTCCTATGGGAAATAACATGGAGAAAACGCGTTTTGGGACCCCCCTTTTTTCTCGGCCCCGCTTGGCGAATCACCCCCAAACTTTCTGGATAGGAGCTGACCGGAGACGGACCAACGGTAATATATATATATATATATGTATATATATTATCTACTGGCGGTCGCCAGTAGATAGTTATAGTTAGGACCTATTTTCCATAGGAAATCCGCAACATTCTATTGCCAATAAGTCTGGTGCTGGTTGATGAATCCTCGTGAAATTTTCCAAACTGCTGGCCAGCTCTGCTCCGCTCCTACCCTTTTGTGGTGATTCGTAAAGCGGGGGCCGAGAAAAAAGGGGGGTCCCAAAACACGTTTTCCCCATGCAATTTCCTATAGGATCTGTTGTCGCAGCTACAGCCCGAACCGCTGAACGGAATGACATAAAATTTGGCAAAGAGGTAGTCCTCAGTTCAGACTCGTGCCTTTTGCATAAATGGTGTGAATCTGTTCATTAGTTCCTGAGAAATTTAGGGCAAAAAAGTTAGTGATATCTATGGCCGGGGAGGATCCGCTGACCCTACCCGCACCGTAAGCGCACCCTCCCCGAATCGAGCGTGCACCCTCCCGATCGCGCGCTGAATGCTAATTGGCTGTTGAGTGTCTGTCTACATTCGAAACTAGGAACTGTTGGTGGCCATTTTCTGCCTCGGTTGAAGCGAAGCTGATGAAGCAAGGGGAAGAAGTGTGTAAAACATAAAGGTGCCGATTACGATCCGGTAAAAACCGGGTGCGAACCATCGGTCGGAGCGTTTTCTCCGTCCGACTCGTACCCGGTTGTAAAACTGTACAAACATGGAATTACGATCCGCACGGAAACACCATTTCCGTATGAATCGTAAAAAGCCCCGACCAACGAAAATAAACGTACAAATGCGATCCGGGAAAGCGCCGACGTGACGTCGGGACGCACGCAGCCTGCCATTCACGAACCAGGAATCACGATTCGCACCGACGTCATCCCGCACGGTGAATATTTTCCGGCTGCCAAAAACTGCCGGGAAATCAGGACGACGCGAACAAGGAGGACCTGTACGCAACGGACAGACAGGACGACGCGAACAAGGAGTACCTGTACGCGACGGACAGACAGGACGACGCGAACAAGGAGTACCTGTACGCGACGGACAGACATGGATCCGAACCTACGTGTCATCCCGGCCCTCATAGCAGTCGACCTCCTCTACAGGTTCGGACGCAGACACCGCAGAAGGTTAGAACAACAAAGGGAGGGGGGAAAGGGGGGGGGGTGGCAGGACCAGTGGCAGGCCACAAAACCCCCACCAAAGTCACACAGCACACATTCCCTGGACATACCTGACCCTCAGGCCCTGGTCACTATGAGGGGGTGGGGGCGTGTCCAGCTAAGCCAGCGACCGCCACAACGGAAGTTCTTGACGACGCGAACCGGCAACACAACAATACAGGTACGTCCCGTACCCACGCCTCAAGAGCGTGGGTACGAGTCGTACCACACCCACACCTACGTCACCCCAACAATGGTGGGACGGCTCGTACCCACGTGGCAAAGGCCTGGGTATGGCCCGCACAAGCATTCCACAGCGTGGGTACGGATATGTATGGACCGTACCCCCACCCGCGTGTGCATGGAGCGTACCCCCCACCCCAACAGTGTAAGTATGACCCGTACCCTCACCCGCGTACGCATGGAGCGTACCCCCCATGCCAACAGTGTACGTACGGACCGTAACCCCACCCGCGTACGTATGGAGCGTAGCCCCCACCCCAACAGTGTAAGTACGACCCGTACCCTCCCCCGCATACGCATGGAGCATACCTCCATGTCAACAGTGTAAGTATGACCCGTACTCCCACCCGCGTACGTATGGAGCGTACCCCCACCCCAACAGTGTAAGTACGACCCGTACCCTCACCCGCGTACGTATGGAGCGTACCCCCCACCCCAACAGTGTAAGTACGACCCGTACCCTTACCCGCGTATGCATGGAGCGTACCCCCCATGCCAACAGTGTACGTACGGACCGTAACCCCACCCGGTATGCATGGAGCATACCCCCACCCCAACCGTGTATGTACGACACGTACCCCCACCTCGTATGCATGGAGCGAACCCACACACGTGTATGTTCTAAGCGTACATATTGTGAAATAGGAGGGGTGTGTGCAGAGTCCTCCCAGCAGTGCCCAGATACAGGAGGGGTGTGTGCAGAGTGCTCCCAGCAGTGCCCAGAGACAGGAGGGGTGTGTGCCTAACACTCCCAGCAGTGCCCAGACACAGGAGGGGTGTGTGCCTAACACTCCCAGCAGTGCCCAGACACAGGAGGGGTGTGTGCAGAGTGCTCCCAGCAGTGCCCAGAGACAGGAGGGGTGTGTGCAGAGTGCTCCCAGCAGTGCCCAGATACAGGAGGGGTGTGTGCCTAACACTCCCAGCAGTGCCCAGACACAGGAGGGGTGGGTGCAGAGTGCTCCCAGCAGTACCCAGATACAGGAGGGGTGTGTGCCTAACACTCCCAGCAGTGCCCAGACACAGGAGGGGTGGGTGCAGAGTGCTCCCAGCAGTGCCCAGCGACAGGAGGGGTGTGTGCCTAACACTCCCAGCAGTGCCCAGACACAGGAGGGGTGTGTGCAGAGTGCTCCCAGCAGTGCCCAGAGACAGGAGGGGTGTGTGCAGAGTGCTCCCAGCAGTGCCCAGATACAGGAGGGGTGTGTGCCTAACACTCCCAGCAGTGCCCAGACACAGGAGGGGTGGGTGCAGAGTGCTCCCAGCAGTGCCCAGAGACAGGAGGGGTGTGTGCCTAACACTCCCAGCAGTGCCCAGACACAGGAGGGGTGGGTGCAGAGTGCTCCCAGCAGTGCCCAGAGACAGGAGGGGTGTGTGCAGAGTGCTCCCAGCAGTGCCCAGAGACAGGAGGGGTGTGTGCCTAACACTCCCATCAGTGCCCAGACACAGGAGGGGTGGGTGCAGAGTGCTCCCAGCAGTGCCCAGAGACAGGAGGGGTGTGTGCAGAGTGCTCCCAGCAGTGCCCAGAGACAGGAGGGGTGTGTGCAGAGTGCTCCCAGCAGTGCCCAGAGACAGGAGGGGTGTGTGCCTAACACTCCCAGCAGTGCCCAGACACAGGAGGGGTGTGTGCCTAACACTCCCAGCAGTGCCCAGACACAGGAGGGGTGGGTGCCTAACACTCCCAGCAGTGCCCATGGAACGCAAAGGGTGGAGTAGCCACAGATACCATGCCCACAAATGTCAGTCAGGTGCACAAAGACCCTGCAGTACATGTACCACATGTGTGCGAGGCTGGGAGTATACGCATGCATAGCGCCAAAAAGAAAACATGTCCACATGAAGTCATGTCAATCGTCCACATACACAAGTACAATGACTACCAAGGATGCCACGAATGATGCAGGTGGAGACATCGCTCAGCATGCATGTGCAAAGTTGAAGGAGTCCGTCACACACCCAGCTAATGTACACACAGCTCAGCGCTAAATATTGGGAACACCCTGCAGGGAAGATGTCAGGGTACACAGAGGAAGGAATACACCTTGGGACAATTTCACCATGCAGCAACTGCTTACATGAACAGAGAAACCTAGCTAACACCGTGTGATGGCACACAGATACCAGGGTCCCCCCTATGACCAGCACACTACTACATTTCCCACACACCCAACACATGAACACCACCCAAAACCATGTAGCAGCCCCACCAACAGCAATACCAGCAAAGCAGTAGTGTTCCAAGGGAAAAAAATAAATTGCTTTATTCAGCATGATCCAATAAATCTTGTTTGTAGGAAGTTCAATATTTACAAAGCCCATAGGGCAGTCCAGAAGTCACAGCTGGATGGGGGACACAGTGGGAAGCGTGTCCCCTAGCTTGCCTGCACAGTTAGATTCCGTCATCTTCCACAGGGGTGAGGGCATCATGTGGGGGGAAGGAACCAGGCACCGCAGGGACAGGAGGGTGAAGGGTAGGCGTCGTGGGTGCAGGGATGGAGGACTCCACCACAGGGGGTGGGGCAGGGCCAAAGGCGGAGGCCAGGATCTCGCTGCACACCTTAGCAAGGTCCTCCAGGGAATCCCCTGCACCCGAAGGAACCACAGGCCCCAAGGAGGGGGGGGGGTCAGAGGGATGGGTCGCAGTGCCACTGGGGGAGGGCATAGACAGGGGGGGGACTCAACCACCCTGACCGGGGACTCCCTTGACCGCTTGCGGGGTGGTGTCACTGTGTGGCTCAGGGACAGAGCGGCCATGAAGGAGTCTTTGTGTGATATGTGGCCAGGAGAGCTGAGGGGAGGGGATTTGGAGGGAGTGGATTTGGTGGAATGCGGACTCCCACTCTGGCTGCGTGTCTTACGTTTGCCCCCCGACCCAGTGGGTGTGCCTACTTCACCCTGTGTGTGCGTGCCAGGAGGTGTGCGGGTGACCTTCCCTGCTGGTGTGGTGCCTGTGTCCGTCGTGGTGGGTGCATGCTGACGTCTGGGTGTACGTGGGACAGGCATGGGAGTGGGAAGTGTGGATGGGGCAGGGGTAGGGGGTTGGATGAAGCGCTGCAGGAGACCCACTGCTGCAGTCAGTGTTGAGTCTATCGACCTCAGCAAGCTGCGTTGGTCAGCCTGCGATGAGTGAATGCCCTCCAAGTATGCCTCCATGTTGTTGAGGACCTGGCTGTGGCCATGGAGGACATTAAGGATCGCAGCTTGACCAATCTGCAACTGCCGCTGGATGTCCACAGACTCGGCATTGGCGGCAGCAGTGGAGACAGGGGCAGGGGGTGCGGTGCCTGGCAGGAAGGAGACATGTGGTGACCGGGCACGTTGGGAAGGGACACGAGCAAGTGGGAGGCGGCTGATGGCAATGGAGAGGCGGGGTGCGATGTTGTGCCGCTGTCAGCTGGTGGTGCAGCCTCCGCCCACTCGGAGAGATCATCCTCGGACCCGTCTGCTTCATATTCGGTGGTGCCAGTGGACAGGTCCTCGGCCTCACTCTCCTCCGCCTCAGTACCACTCAATATGCCAGCCACCCCCTACATGAGACAATTTGTGGAGACACAGGTGGCACTGACATCTCTTAGTCTGGATGAAATACACAGGGGCTGCAGAAATGCAAGATTGGACGCCAAATACCCAAGGTGCGCCTGTCCAAATAATCATGTACAAATGGGCATCATCAGAGGATTGTAACTAGACACACAGGCACTGGCCACTGTGACTATGAACAAGGAAAATCAGGTCAGGCTGTACAGTGGACACTTGTACTACATTTCACCTCAATATACATGGTGACAGGGGACAACGGCACAGAGCACAACCTATGCTGTAGACACTGAGAGTGTCCACGTATTGTGATGACACACATGACACCTATGAAAATATGCCCCAGGGGACAGTAGTGGCAACACAACTCCATGGTCCTGAATGGGAATGACTGCAACACACCCCAACATCCCTGCACTATGCGTATCGCACACTCATGCACATCATGTCACAGGCCACAACAGAGGACATGCGCGCTGTAAGGCATGACACTTGTGAGACTAACTCCCATGTCTGGACTCTGCATCAGTGCCAACTGACATGGAACCCACATGTACTGAACTGGACAGGGCACAGCCAAGGTCCCCAAACCTGTTACACACCACCCCCACACATGATGCTACAGGCATAGTTCACGTGGAGAAAGTGCCAGCCTACATTACCTTGTGAAGGAGTGACTACACACAGACCAGGGAACACATTGCAAGGAGGGGAATGGAGGCAGGAGAGCACAGCTATGCTGTGGCTAACAGGATCTGCACAGCACCTTTAAACCCTGGCAGTGTATCCATGCAACTGTGCACTTACAAATGCTGGTGAAACACAACAAACACACATGTACCTACCCCCTTCCTGCTGCTGCTTCTCCTGTAAGCGCCTCTCCAAGTCTGGAAATACCACCGGCAGCACACGCTTGTGGATGTGGGTCAGTCGGCGGCGCCCGCGGTTCTTATGGCTCTCAGGTGAGTCCCCCAGCAGGACCCGTGCGATCCTCCGCGTCCAGCACCGGATATCCTGCCAGCGTTTCCTCACCTGGGACAGGCGCCGCTTCCGACCATCCGCACTCCTCACGGCGCTGACGGCGGTCAGCCATATCTGCTCCTTGGCAGAGGCGCCTACCTGTGAGGATAAACAAGTGACACTACATCAATACACCTGGCACATGTCATAGAGACACATATTAGAACACATTTGCTGTTTACAACAAGGCATAGTATGCATCCAACACATTGCACCTTTGTCATAGGGACATGATCCTCTGGGGAAGGGCAAAAGCAGTATGTGCCATTGAAAGTACACAGGTGGCATGAGGGCAACTACACAATCAATGATCCTTGCTCACACTGTGCATCACAAGCTACACCAGGATAATGTGCAGCACCTCTAAGCAGTCACATGCCACAGGCCACTGACGCCACCGCAGCAGAGTACACAGACACACACAGGCACAGGACATTCACCTGCCATTGCCAAATGCAGCGACATACCTCACTCTGCACATGTGCCACTAGACGGGGGGGCCCACAGGTGTGGGGCTGGCTCTGCACGTCAGACACACAGCACTGCTCCCTGCTCACATCACATGGCCAGGGTATATCCATCCCTCATGCAGCTGGGGTGCTACACTCCACATATGCACCCACCCATATGACAGGGGACTTACACACACACCGATGTCCAGGGGACGAACACATCATGTGGACACTCTCAGCACAGGTACACAGAACTAACACACATCTGTGGGTACAGTCACCTGTCACACTGGGCTGAACACAGAATCACATGAGGACTGTAGAGGCTACATTCCCAGGAGGACAAGACAGGCAGAATGTGGCATGCACCATGCAGTGATTGTCACAGTAAACACCATACTAGTGAGGAAGGCAGACATGCACCACAGCATGCTCTGGCTGTGAGACATCAGGCATTCCCCCCCCTGTGACCCCCTCTACAGGACATGGCATGTGTGTCACACCTGGACACAATGGCAGAAGTCACAGTCTTAAAAAGGGACACAGTCTGTGCTAGTGGACTCTGCACTCACCTGATAACCTGGTCACCCATACAGCAGGGGGTACTGTGGGAGGATCACATCCAGCAAAGCCAGGTTCTCCTCCAGGGTAAATGGCTGTGACCTCTCCATAGCCCTTGACATGGTTCCAGGGAATCAGTAGCAGCAGCTGGGTCATGGAATACAGAGATGTGCAGGCAAGTGCTCCCTCATGGGACCTGGCTGCCTTATATCTGCCTTGCTGGCCTGTTTCATGCATAGGAGTACAGAGTGATTGGTCACTCACATTTGCATCCTATGTTTCCTCCAATCCCTTCAAATCTAGCAGTCAGTGGGTTCTTATTGTGTTTTTTTCTTCAGCATGATGTCAACTCCATAAACACATTGCAACAAAGTAGATTCATTCCAACTGACTTCTGCTGTGCACCTTCCGGAAAAAATTCAAACTTTAAACTTGGTCTCCATGACAACCAGCATGCATGTAGGCCTTTATACTTGTCCCTCATGTGTCCCCTATGTAATTTGGAGCTTCACACACAGGTACGGTGCGTTCCGGGGCCCTAGGGCACCCCAAATGCATAGCAACGGCCCGTGCAGGCGTGTGTACGCTCCGTCTCACTATGGGTGCTCTCGCGTATGTGTACTCATGGTGGTACGGACCGTACCCACGCCTGTACGCTCACTATCACTATGAGTACGCATACGCGAGAACACCCATAGTGGTACGGAGTGTACACACGCGTTTACGGCCCGTCTCAATATGGGTGTCCTTGCGTATGCATACTCATGGTGGTACGGACCGTACCCACGCCTGTACGCTCACTATCACTATGAGTACGCATACGCGAGAACACCCATAGTGGTACGGAGCGTACACACGCGTGTACGGGCCGTCTCACTATGGGTGTCCTCGCGTATGCTTACTCATGGTGGTACGGACCGTACCCACGCCTGTACGCTCACTATCACTATGAGTACGCATACACGAGAACACCCATAGTGGTACGGAGCGTACACACGCGTGTACGGGCCGTCTCACTATGGGTGTCCTCGCGTATGCGTACTCATGGTGGTACGGACCGTACCCACGCCTGTACGCTCACTATCACTATGAGTACGCATACGCGAGAACACCCATAGTGGTACGGAGCGTACACACACGTGTACGGGCCGTCTCACTAAGGGTGTCCTCGCGTATGCGTACTCATGGTGGTACGGACCGTACCCACGCCTGTGCGCTCACTATCCCTAGGGGTACACATACGACAGCACTCCCATAGTGATACGGGAACGTACACAGGCCCTTTTTGCGAAAGTACGGTGCTTTTCACACATCACAGTGGTGACAGGCAGCACACAGGAAGGAATAGGGCTGACATACTTGTCCATGGATGGACATCAAGGCATTGTCTGGGCAGTACTACATGTGTGGGGCACAGGTGTGAAAGGCTGTGATGTGGCACATTACTTCTGAGTGGAGAAGGCCCCAGATGTATGATGAGATGTGTACACATGTAATGTGTGACGGTGCAATGTGTGCCAGGCATGCCCTTGACTCCTTTGACATGTGTGCATGCTGTACTGCACACTTGGGATGGGCGTCACTGGCATGGCACGGACAACAACACACGCAAGTGTCCCCTGAGGCCCGGTACAGGGGTTACCACACCTGACATGTCACTACCCACGGTGCACGATGTGACTATGTCATGTATGTGTGGGGGGTTCCCATTAGGTTGATGTTGGAGCTCCCTCACAAGCAGCAGCTGTTGCAGCAACCCCCATGTGTCTGTGTGTAGATTGACATGGCACACTGTTCCGCACACCAAGACACATGTGGTATTGGATGTGAGGTGCGTATGTATGCATGGGACATGGAGTAGCGTAACAAGGACATGTCTGCATCCTCTCTATGAATGTGTGGTGAGTCATTACATGCAAACCTTCATGGCAAGGTGTGTGGGCTGTCCTAGTGTAATGTCATGTGACCTGTGGCTCTAGTGTTCCGCTACCAGTATCTGTAATCGACATCCTACTTCTGCTGATGTGTGGATGTATGTCACTCCTGTCTTGCATCTGGCTGTTCACTTACACTGGGACACAGCTAATCCCATGCCATGGCATGTGGAGGTTCACAATCTCCATGTGTAGCTTGGTCTTGGTAGGGGTGTCACCTGGCAGCCATACGTGTCCAGGGCATGTGGCACATACCTGACTCCGTATGTAGCATATGTGTATTGACAGATTAACATGTGCTCAGTACAAATAAATTGTTGTTGTGGTGCACCCACTCTTCCTTGTCACTTCCAAATTACTGCAGGGCGCCGCCTCTTCACCGACCAATTCCGGACTTGGCTGACATGCGGGAGAATGACTGTATACGCTGCTACCGCTTCCCCCAACGGTTGATTCTGGAGTTGACGGCGAGACTGGCACCACACCTGCAACCGCTGCACAGGTATCCTACGGCACTGACACCCAAGCTGAAGGTAATGGCAGCCCTACATTTTTTTGCCACGGGTACCTTTCAAAATACCATGTTGGTGGCATGTCCCAGAGCATGTTCTGCCGTGTGCTGCATGATTTCTTAGAGGCCATGTTGATTCACCTGGATGACTTCATCCATTTCCCAACCCCTGAAATGTTGACTGGGGTCAAGCGTGGATTCTATGCCCTGGGAGGGATGCCCCATGTCATTGGGTCCATAGATGGGACACATGTGGCTTTGGTACCACCACAGGCACAGGAGGTAGCATACAGGAATCGCAAGCACTACCACTCCATCAATGCCCTTGTGGTGTGTCTGTCCAACATGGTGATTTCACATGTCTGTGCTTGTTTTCCAGGATCAGCACACGATGCCTACATCATGAGGCGTAGCAGGATGCCTGAAATGATGACGCAGCTGCGCAACAAACGAGCATGTGTTTGTGGTGGGTACAGTCTGTCTGTCCTGTATCTTGCGTAGACTTCCAGCACAACCGCTTCTCCTGTCCTACTTATGTCCATGTGCTTTCCATGTAGGGGACGCT
The DNA here is from genome assembly GCF_964204655.1 of Triturus cristatus. Taxonomy (NCBI): domain Eukaryota; kingdom Metazoa; phylum Chordata; class Amphibia; order Caudata; family Salamandridae; genus Triturus; species Triturus cristatus. The sequence goes on from NC_140590.1 coordinate 440,344,047, forward strand.
GGCTATCCCAACATGCCATGGCTGATCACACCTCTCCGCAACCCCATCACGCCGGCCCAGCTCCGCTACAACACCGCCCTTGGCCGGACAAGGCGAGTGATAGAGAGGACGTTTGGCCTCCTGAAGAGCTGATTCCGATGCCTCCACAAGACCGGCGGCGCCCTCCCATATGCCCCGGCGAAGGTCTGCAAAATCTTCATGGTCTGCTGCATGCTGCACAACATGGCAGTTGAGGAAGCTGTGCCACTCATCCTGGATCAAGATGATCAGGACCATCCACCCGTGGAGGACGAAGGGCTTGGCAATGGGGCTAGTGATGTGGAGGACGTGGTTCCGCAAGAGGACATCCGGACTCGGCTCATACGCGACTTCTTTGCTTAGTGGTGAGTACCAGTGTCTGTGTGTGCACGCATTGGTCCCCGTGTGGCATGTGTTGCGATGTGTGTGTCCATCTGCATGTATGGCACGTGAGTCAGAGGTGTGTGTGGATGTGTCACTGGAGTGATGGTGGCAGTGATGTGTATTTCCCCAGTCATAATTGTGACCTGGCATGTTGTCATCCTTACATGTGTCGAGTACATGCACATGCAAGTGGCTGTGCTTTTTGTGGCTGACTTCTTGTGTCTCTCAAATCCCCAGGTACTTGCGCATGCCGTCTGCTGGTTGCATTGTTGTGGCACTGCTATTCCTCATGGACACGTCATCGTGTGCTGACTCAGCGTTACCCGCACGGACAAGTTTGGAAGTCTCCTTAGGGTAAGGGATGCATCAGGGGTGTATTGGGTGTGGCAGTTGTTTACGATGTGTGCACACTGCCCCTGTCGATGTTTGGTTCCTCTGCAGACATGTCGCATCACCATGGTACACATTACATGCAGCTGAGTACACCTGAATAGATGGTCAGACTTGTTGACAGTCATCAGTGATGGGATTGTGGAATGTGATGATGGCATCAATGTGTGTTACACTGCCCTCGGACACATACGGTTTGCCTTGGCTTGACATGCTGTGGGACTTCCACATCAGCGGATCAATGGTGTATGGCAGTCTCTCCGTGAGCAGCAGGGAGTGTTTAGCTGTTAGCCGACACTTGTATGCCAGTTCCATGGCTATCACGCATTTGGGCTGCAGAAGGGGGGTTCCAGTGTTGGACCCACATGTTACTCCACATTACCCGTTCATGTGTACTCCGAGTTGCCTCTGCAATCCCGAATACATGACTAATAAAGGTGTCCCTATGCCTCAAAGGTGCCTCTTCTCAGTCAATGCTGGTGTGTTGCCACGGTGCATCCGGCATGTCTGGCATGGTTTTCCGTGATAGTGGCTCTGTGTCTATGTGTCGAGTAGCAAGATGCAAGCTGTTTGTGTGGGATTAGACTGTATATTGTGCATGTAGTCAATGACTGTGTGGGTATTGTGACATGTGCCATCCCCATGCATCCCACGTTGGCCAGGCCACCATTCACTGCATCCACCTGACTCAAGCTTGCAGGACATGGTTCTGCCACCTGTCCACACATACCTGGGTGCCCCCCAGGACACTCCACATGATCCCTGACCTCTGCGCATGGCTGTAGCTGTACTCAATATGTCTGTCGGCACAGTTGTGCGGTCACCCCCTCAGCTGGTTGGGCCCATCACGGGTGTGTATGGTGCTCCATGTGTGTCTTGCCTACTACAATCTGACCCATGTGTGTCCTGTGCCAGACTCAGGCCCCAGGGTGTGGATGGTTGAAGTCAAATGAGAACTCAGGCATAGTTAGACTTTACAAGACACATGTAAGGTAATAATGCAATCAGTAGGCATCTTCTCTTTATGGTGTGACTTTTTATTTTGGTTGGGGTGGGGGGGGGGGCTTTTCGGGAGTTTGGAATCCAAAGTTCAGTAGGGGAGTTGGTGTCCTTGCCATTTGAAATCCTCAGAGTCCATGCCACAGTCTTTGTCAACATTGGTCAGACAGTGACCAGCAAGTCCATGTGGCAGAGAATGTCTTTTGATGCTGTGCTGCTGTTGCTCCAGTGGGTCAGGTGCCAGGCCAGGTGTCCTGGGAGATGGTGCTGTTGCGCCGACCCTCACGGTCTTTTCCGTGGACGACCCGCCCTCCTGCGGGGACCCTCAGAAGCAGGCCGTGACGATGTTTGGGATGCTCCGTCGGATGTCTCCTCCTCCTCCTCATCCCTCCCTGTGAGTGGTGATGTTCTACGCCTGCTGGCACAGGGAGGGTTGCCCATGTTGTCGGCCATCCGACGGAGTGTACTGTGAATTCCCGTGAATACCGTCACGAGCTCAGCCTGTCTGTCCTCCATCCTCCGTTGGTGTTGCAGTAGACAGGCATGTTGCTCCGCATGTTGCTGGGCCTGCTGGGTCTTGATCCCCTCGAGGATGGACACAACCTGGGCCATGCCCATGGTGTCCTGCTGGTATGTGTCCAGGATGTTTCGGACATGGGAATATACCGGTTCCCCAGCCAACTGGTCAGTCTCGCGCATCCGCCGTCCTCCACTCCCACCACCCCTGCCCACTTGCACCTGGCCTGCCCTTGTGGGCACATTGGGTCTCCGGGACCCCTGAGGGGTGGCATTGGCGTTGTCGCCTGCCTCCTCCTGGGTGCCCGGGACACCGTGTCCCTCCTGGCCAGCCTGGCTGCATTGTGGTGGTGGGGCAGGGATCCTGGGTGTCTCCTGGGATGTGGTAGGAGTGGGGGTGGTGGTTGGCCCAGTTGTACCTGACGCAGGTGCTGCAGGTCGTTGGACACCAGAGGGGCCAGGTTGGTCGGGGTCGGGTTCGTCCACAGAGTGGTGAGAGTCGTCGCTGCCGGTGGCTCCGTCATCCCGCCGAGCCGGGTCCTGTGAGTCTTCCCCCCCAGTGTTGGGGGGTGATCCACGACGTTGACCTGTGTGTGAGAGAGACAATGTTAATTTTGTTCCATGCAACATCCATGTTTCATTGGTTTCTAAGTTGGCACATTTCCTCTGGGAATTTGGATATGTCTTGCATTCCACTGACAGTGCACTTGTGCATGGGTATGTCCCTTGGCCACAGCTTTAGCGACTTTACCTATGTGTGGCACAGTCTTACTTGCTGCGTCAATTGTGACTGCAGTCAGCAGTGGAGTGGGCAGGTGTGGAGAGCCATGCATTGGCGCCTTCCGTGTTGCACTGTACGTGGGCACATGGAGTGGTTCCACACACTTAGATAATGCAGGTAGCTGTCGTTGTGCTCGTGCACAGGTTGTGACATGGCCCTGTGTTTAGCCATGGAGAAGAGGGGGGGTTCTGGCACTGGCCACCCTTGTCTACATGCACGCAGTCCACCTGCTGCTGAGCAGACATTCCCACACCCCACAAGGCTGATTTGCTCTCCCTGTGTGTCCCTTTCTCGCTCCCTCTCTGTCCCCCTCTCCCTCCCTCGGTGTGTCAGCCTCCTCCCTCTGTCCGTCTCCCTGTGTCTCCCTTTCTCCCTCCCTCTGTCAGCCTCCTCCCTCTGTCCGTCTCCCTCTGTCAACCTCCTCCCTCTGTCCGTCTCCCTCTGTCTCCCTTTTTCCCTCCCTCTGTCAGCCTCCTCCCTCTGTCTGTCTCCCTCTCTCAACCTCCTCCCTCAGTCCGTCTCCCTCTGTCTCCCTTTCTCCCTCCATCTGTCACCCTCCTCCCTCCCTCTGTCTGTCTCCCTGTGTCCACCTCTGTCTCCCTCCCTCTCTGTCCCCCTCTCCCTCCCTCCGTGTGTCAGCATCCTCCCTCTGTCCGTCTCCCTGTGTCTCACTCCCTCTCTGTCCCCCTCTCCCTCCCTCTGTGTGTCAGCCTCCTCCCTCTGTCCGTCTCCCTGTGTCTCCCTCCCTCTCTGTCCCCCTCTCCCTCCCTCCCTCCGTGTGTCAGCCTCCTCCCTCTGTCCGTCTCCCTGTGTCTCCCTCCCTCTCTGTCCCCCTCTCCCTCCCTCCGTGTGTCAGCCTCCTCCCTCTGTCCGTCTCCCTGTGTCTCACTCCCTCTCTGTCCCCCTCTCCCTCCCTCTGTGTGTAAGCCTCCTCCCTCTGTCCGTCTCCCTGTGTCTCCCTCCCTCTCTGTCCCCCTCTCCCTCCCTCCGTGTGTCAGCCTCCTCCCTCTGTCCGTCTTCCTGTGTCTCACTCCCTCTCTGTCCCCCTCTCCCTCCCTCTGTGTGTCAGGCTCCTCCCTCTGTCCGTCTCCCTGTGTCTCCCTCCCTCTCTGTCCCCCTCTCCCTCCCTCTGTGTGTCACCCTCTGTCACCTCAGCCCAGCTTCCTGGGCACAGACTGTTAGCAGATCTTTGAATGGCCCTTGGATTGTTGATGTGAGTTGGTTTCTGATCTGCAGGCACCCATTGGGTGTAGTGTGTGTTTCTGCACTGCTGCTGTGGTGGTGTGTGCTGCCACTCTTTCACAGTGTTGGCTGTTCATTAGCTGCTGTCATGTGCAAGAACGTGCCGTCACCCCCATGTGTTGATGCAAGGCGTCCGCCTTTTGCTGGAGAGTCTTTCCTGTGTGGGGACACAGTGTTTGTCTGGCTGTGACCTAGGCCATATGGGCAGGGGGCATTGTTGTCTGCTTCTGAGTTGCACTATGTGATTTTTGTGGCCCACACTCCCGCCATCCGGGTTACCGTGTCTTGTGTTGGTGTTTTCTGTGGCCTGTGACTTGACATTATCCAGCTGGGTGCATGGGGCTTGGTGGCGCTAGTGGCATGTGCGTGTTCATGGAGTGTGGTTGAGTCATGCGATAGCTTGGGGTGGTTGCGTGCCTGTTTGTGAGTTTGGTTGTGGATGACGTTCCCCCCATGTGAGGTGAGTTGTTTGTGTACTCACCCGGGTCTCGGAGTCCTTCTGATCCATCCACTGCCACCACCGGCAGTATGGCCATCACCCTCTCCTCCCAGGGATGGTAGTGTACGGGTCTGCGGGGCGGCCCTCCTCCAGTGACGTTGGCCTGGTTGTGTTCGTCCGTCATTTTGGCTCTGACCCTCCTCCGCAGATCGTACCACCTGGCTTGGCATTCATGCCTGGTCCTTCTGGTGTCTGCAACAGCATTCACAGCATCGACGATGGTCTGCCACATGGATGTTTTTTCAGAAATGCTGGTCTGTCTGACCAATGTTCCAAAGAGGTGTGGCTCAACTCTGAGGATTTCATCGACAAGGACCTCCAACTCTCGGCTAGTGAACTTTGGATTCTTGTTAGTGGGCATGGTGAGGGGTGTGGGTGTGGATGGGGGGTGTGTGTGGATGGTTGTGGGTGTGTGGGTGTGGTTGTGCAGGTGTGTGTGTGAATGTGATATGGGGGTGTTTGTGAAGGTGTGTGTGTGAAGGTGTGCAAGTGTAAGGTGTGGTCAAGCTTCTAGTATGGTGCTGTAGGTTGTCTGTGGGATCTGGCTGCAGTGAGTCTGTTGCAAAGGCTCATGGTTTGTGTGTGTGGGCCCTTTTTATTGGTCCATTGGTGGGTGTGGCTGTGTTTGAACTTTGGGTGGGTGTGTTATAAGGAGTGGTTGTGTTTTGGGCCTCTGTTTTGGATTTTGGCAGTTTCAGGTCAGTGATTGTGTTGTTTTTGAGATTGTTGGACATGTTTAGTGGCTTTGTGCCATTCGAATGGTGTATTCTTTTGTTGTTTTGCTTTGTCCTGGTTGTGTACGTGCGTTTTTAACGTGTGTACGGTGTGTACTTCGGCCATTTGGTTGTCCAGTGCTGTCCTTGTGTCTGGCTTGGTACGACTCGTACATGCGCGATGTTGTGTGAAGGTGCTGGTGTTGGGGCCTGGGGTATGCTCCATTCGTCCGCGGGTGAGGGTACGGTTCGTACATACACGGGGGTACGACACGTACACGGGTGGGGGTACGACTCGTACGTACACAGGTGTACATACACGGGTGGGGGTACGACACGTACATGGGTGTACATACACGGGTGATGGTACGACACGTACACGGGTGTACATACACGGGGGGTACGACACGTACACGGGTGTACATACACGGGTGGGGGTACGACACGTACACGGGTGTACATACACGGATGGTGGTACGACACGTACACGGGTGTACATACACAGGGGGTTCGACACGTACACGGGTGTACATACACGGGGGGTTCGACACGTACACGGGTGTACATACACGGGGGGTTCGACACGTACACGGGTGTACATACACGGGGGGTTCGACACGTACACGGGTGTACATACACGGGGGGTTCAACTCGAACGTACGGGGGCTGGGTGGGGGGTTCGACTCGAATGTACGGGGGCTGGGGGGGGTTCGACTCAAACGTACGGGAGCTGGGGGGGTCGGCGCGTACATACGGGGGCTGGGGGGGTGTTCGGCGCGTATGCGGGCACATGTCTCCATGGTTGCTATGGGTGTTCGGTGCGGACGGTGTTTTTTCCATACGGTTGTAATATCGGACGCACGGGATGGATCGTAATTCCGCGGTCGGAATTCACTTTTCACATTTGTACGGTAAATCGTCCGTGGACGTGTCGGACACATTTTCCGACCCGAGGACGTGTGGGGAATAATTCCCAATGCGATTCGTATGGACTTTGTACCATGCGAATCGTAATTGGCAGTTTGTACGGCACTTGTACGATTCGTACGGTAAAAAGACCGGATACGAGTCGTACGGGGAATTTTTTTACCGGATCGTGATCGGCACCATAATGGGGGCAGAGTGGAAATACTCTTACCCTCTAGAGGTGCTTAGGGGGTCGCAGAAGGACCCCCTGGGGCCCCCTTTTTAAAAAAAAATGGCAAAATGCGCGCAGGGTGCGCGCATCCTATCGCGTTTGGTGCACGGATCCTCTTGCGTTGAGTGCGCGGATCCAAGGAAAAAAAATTGAAAAAAGACAAGAAATCTATGGTTGTATGACAACTTTTTACACTGAAAGGTAGGATGTATATTTCTGATTTTTAAAGGCATGATTCTTATTGGTTAACAAAAACTGATTGTAAGGAACATTACATATGATAAGCTGATATGTTGAAAAGTCAAGCACACTTGCTGTCTTGTTTAGCAACATTGTGTGCTGAACTTGTGACCTGTGTGCTCAGTGCAGTGTTCCATGACCTGTTTCTATGGTAACAGGCAGAAGGCAGATTGGGGGAAGGGTTGAAATGTATTTCATTTGGAAAGGGTTGAAATGTTTAACCAATAGAAATGTGTGTTTGCTTTTGAATTTATGTGTGAAGGATTGTGATTTGATGTTTACATGTATATGTGTTGAAAATGAAAGGGAAACTTTTCCATTCTTTGTTTTTGCTGAGAGGTGCACAGTGCAGAGATTCTGTAAACGAAAATCTGGTGTGTGACTGATATCTGGTCTGTGACTGATATACTTCTTAATCTACAAAACAACTTGAAAGGTGAGTTATTTAATTGTGAGGGGATGTATGTAGACTATTTTGACTTTAATCAGACTAATGTATCTCTCCTGCTAAAGTGTAGGGAGTACTTTTTTTCTCTACAATCTTATTGACAGTGTGTGTGCATGTAGAAACCATTCTGTGATAAGCATTTGTGTTTTTCATGTGTTTGCAGACAGATAACTGTGCTGTTTTTATATTTTGGTAGAATTAGAAACCAGTCATTGTTTATGAATTTGTGAAATGAGTTATGTTTCTATACTAAAATGTAGTACTCCTTCTAGATGAAGAAATGTATTTTGGTATAGTGTAAGGGATAGTGTTGTTTGTCTAGAATCACATAGTGAGTATGTGTGCATTTGGGAACCACTGTGAGAGAAGCATTTGGTAACATCGTGTATTTGCTGACAGATAACTGTTTTAAAACCTGTCATGTTGTCAAGTTTTAGTTGCATTAGAAGCCAGTCTTTGCTTATGCATTGATAAAATGAGTCATGCTTTGACACTAATGTGCTGTACTTTAATAAGTAGATTGTGTGTAGTCTCCTTACCCCTTGCACAGTAGTGATTGAGATTTTGTAAGCTGCTAGGGATAGTGTTGCTTGTCTAGAATCACACTGTGAGTCTGTGTGCATTTGGGAACCACTGTGAGAGAAGTATTTGGTAACATTGTGTATTTGCTGACAGATAACTGTTTTAAAACCTGTCTTGTTGTCAACTTTTAGTAGCATTGGAAGGCAGTTTTTGCTTATGCTTTGATTAAATGAGTCAGTTTTTGACACAAAAGTGCAGTCCTGAAATCTGTAGATTGTGTGCAGTTCCCTTACCACTTCCACTGTAGTGAATGATTTTTGGTAAACTCCTAGGGATAGTGGTGCTTGTCTAGAAACACACTGTGAGTCTGTGTGCATTTGGGAACCACTGTGAGAGAAGCATTTGGTAACATCGTGTATTTTCTGACAGATAACATTTTTAAAACCTGTCGTGTTGTCAAGTTTTAGTAGCATTAGAAGCCAGTCTTTGCTTATGCGTTGATTAAATGAGTTAGGCTTTGACACAAAAGTGCAGTCCTGAAATATGTAGATTGTGTGCAGTTCCCTTACCACTTCCACAGTAGTGAATGATTTTTGGTAAACTCCTAGGTATAGTGGTTGTTGTCTAGAATCACACTGTGAGTCTGTGTGCATTTGGGAACCACTGTGAGAGAAGCATTTGGTAACATTGTGTATTTGGTGACAGATAACTGTTTTAAAACCGGTCATGTTGTCAAGTTTTAGTAGCTTTAGAAGCTATTCTTTGCTTATGCATTGATAAAATGAGTCATGCTTTGACACTAATGTGCTGTACTTAAATATGTAGATTGTGTGCAGTACCCTTATCTCTTCTAGACTAGTGAATGAGTTTTGGTAAACTCCTAGGATAGTGTTGCTTGTCTAAAATCACACTGTGAGTCTGTGTACATTTGGGTAAGGATTGTGATAGAAGCATTTGGTAACATCGTGTATTTGCTGACAGATAACTGTTTTAAAACCGGTCATGTTGTCAAGTTTTAGTAGCTTTAGAAGCTATTATTTGCTTATGCATTGATAAAATGAGTCAGGGTTTGACAGTAAAGTGCAGTGCCATGTACTATTCTCTTCCCTGTGCCAGAACTGAAAATTTAAAAGTTTTACCCAGGCACTGTCCTAGCAGTAGTCTGATGATTTAGTTAGTTTCCAAGTACTTATGTTGTGAACCATACATTACCACATAGACTGCTTCAAATGTCTATGCAGTATGCATGCAGTCTTCTAACATACTATACACTTGTCTTTCACATCTTCAATTCCCCAGTCAGTATCCATACAGTCCAGCAAACATCCTGTCACTCCCTTTGCACTCCTCTAGTGACCCATTCAGTACCAAGTACTAATCCATTCACTATGACAAAAGCCAACCACTTATAAATTCACCCAGGCACTCTCTTTGCTGTACACTAATAATTCTGTCAGTTCCCAAGTACTCATGCAGTGAGCCAGGCCTTAGCACATAGACTGCTTCAAATGCCTATTCACTATGCATGCTGGCCTCTAACCACCTACACAGTTGTCTTTCACACCTTCAATTCCCAAACAGTATTCATACACTCCTAGCAAACACCCTGTTACTCACCCAGTGTGTCTCCTTATAGTACTGTAATCATTCAGTCAGTTAGCATGTAGTCTTTTAGTGAGGTAGGCTTTAGGGCATGAACTGCTTCAAAGTAGTATGCACTATGCATGTAGTGTTTTAACCATCGTCACACTTGTGGTTCAGGGCTATAGTTTCTTAGTCAGTTATTATATAAAATGTGTTTGTACAGTAATGGAATAGTATAAATTTGAAAGTTATTAATATACATTTATTTGTGATTCTTTTTTACAGATACAGAACAGGAGTGTTTCTCATCCGTTTGCACTCTTCTCGTGCAAGATTGTTTGGATGAAGGGTCCTTAGGTGTTTCATCATACTTGCCGTGCCGTATGAGTATTTCTTGTGAGGATCCCCTCGCAACAGAACTCTTTTGCAAATCTTGCACGTGACCAAGGTGGCATTGATCTTTGTTTGCCCCTCGGAAAAAGTAAAACATTTTCACACCACTGAAGAAAAACGTTGTGGGCATGGTGCCTCCTCCAAAAATTCATCCTTAGATTCGGTGAATATTTTAAAGCGACAACATTTACAGTTTTTGTAAGTTAAACTTATAAAATTTTGTTAGCCGTAAGCATTTTATATATCTGTGATTTGTATCTTGTGGTATTTTGCTAAGAATAGCATGTTGTTTTTTTTTTAACAATCTTTCTGATTGTTTTTTTTTTGCCCACTGTTAAGTGATGAGTACGATTGAAATCACTATTTTTAGTGAAATTCAATATATTCTGAGAACAGCAAAAAAGGCAAGCAAATTACTTTGTGGAAATTATGCTGTGTTGTAAAAAATGTATTATTACATGTTATAATTTTTTTTCCTTTTCTTTCACAGATCCAAATTTAAAAATAAGCAATTTATATGAATTTAGTTTGCAATGAAAATCTGAATAAAATGTATACCATTTTTTATTGCTATTACTGTGAAGGTAAGTTTAACTAAGTCTCAATATGCAGAATGAGGAGGTCTCCAAGAAGCTACAAAGTCTAAAAACACTCTGTTTATACCTATGTAGTTTTGAAATCTGACCATAATCAGATATCATGTGACCTGCAAAAAAAGAGATTTGAGGGGTTCATAATATTTCCCATTGTAGCTATTGAAGGACCGCAATCATTTCAATAATTCTTCTTTGAACATCTTTGAAGACAAAACTCTGTGCTTATGTTCTATCATTCGCAAGGAATTTTAAAACTGGAAATATGTCACTTTTTGTAACATAGTTATTGCGCAAGACACTCTTTCATATTTACAAAGAGAGGAAAAGGCACTCTGTGCACTTTTTATACTCCACGTAAATACAACCTCATTATGCACACCAGTTTGCTTTGAAAGGGTGTTCTATACGTGTTGTTGTGCATGATTGCACTGAATACTCATAGAACAAGACACATGTCTAGATGTGTCAGAAATCATCAATCTCGATATGTGTGTGAATGCTGCACCATTCTAAAATTGGTGTAGGAAAGCACAACAAGGAGAATTGTTTTCATTTCTCCACATTTTTATATCTTCAATGCATGCTACAATGCTCAGCATACATTGAAGGAGAAAAATGCCTTTACTGATTGTTTTTGTGCAGGAACGTGTGTCTTCCTGCACAAAAACAAACAGCACATGACACAGATATCCTTGCACTATGGTGCAAGGGTGCCTGTGTCACCACATGGCTGTTGTTTAAGCAGCCGTGCAGAGAGAAGCATAGATTTGCAACATATTTATGTACATATGTTGCATCCCTGTGCTTCGGAAGTACTACAGCACACTGTAGTTAAAGAGGTTACTGTGTGATGCTGCAGCACTTCCTCAAAGTTCTGCACTTATACATTCACCTTATGCTACTAATGCATTCATTCAGTCACTACGTCATCTAAACTTTCACACACTAACAAAGAAATTTAGCTCTTTTTTTAAACCAGGAAAGTTAGTTCTTACAAGAACTTTTTTTTTTCTTCTTTCTTCTTTTATATTTTTTGGGGGGTTTTCTGAACAATTTTTAATTTTTTTTGTTTTTTCTGCAAAAAAAAAACCAAAAAACAAAACAGGAGGAACCAAACATTGAACTTCAGGGTACAATAAAAAAAAAATTACAAAACTAGCAAATGTGACTTTCTTGCCGGCGGCAGATCAGATCGATCGACTGCTCACCGTAGCACAAAGTCGCATTGCACTTTTAAATATTGAAATTGAGGACGGATGTCCAAATTTTGGGCTGATGGATTCACTCTTGAAGTGCTCGGCTGCGATGAGGTGGAAGGTGCAGGAGCAGGAGTGTTTCTCATCCTTCGGCATTCTTCTCGTGCAAGATTGTTTGGATGAAGGGTCCTTAGGTGCTTCATCATACTAGCCGTGCCGCACGAGTATTTCTTGTTACGATCCCATCGCGACAGCACTCTTTTGCAAATCTTGCATGTGACCAAGGTGGCATTGGTCTTATTCTGTCTTATTCTGCCCCTCGGGAAAAGTACAAAATTTCCACACCACTGAAGAAAAACGTTCTTTGCGTGGTCCCTCCTCCAAAAATTCATCCTCAGATGTATGAGGAGATGCAGGTGATGCCTGCTGCCCTGAAGCCATTTTTAGTTGAAAAAAGTTAGAGCTAAGTGTAAACTTAGTCTAAAAAAATCTTCTTCTCTGCAAAGATGCTCCTTCAAAGAAGGTCAAAAAAGAATGATTGAATTGGGGGGGGGTCTTTCAATAGTTAGAAGAGGAAGTGTAATGAACCAATCAAATCTCTTTTTTTGCAGGTCACATGGGATCCCCGCACCCTGCGCATAGGCAGCACGCACCCAGCGCGCATCCGCGAAATTGAATTAAAAAAAATTATAGGATTAGATGTAAAAATATATTAGTTTTAAGACTAGTTTAGAGTTTGTCTTCAATCAATACTCACATGAAATACATATATATATGTTTTTTTAAATGTAAAATATTTTGCGGGATCCGCGTACCTACCGTGTCATAAGCGCAGATGACGCACCGCGGAAGCGCGTAAACGTCGCGTTACGTACATCGAACGTGTCGCGTATAGGCTGGGAGTCGCGTACCGGTCGCATTGCGATCGCGCACTAAACACGTACCCAACGCACACCATGCGCGGATGCTAACGCGTAGGGATCAAGAACGGTGCGCATAGGGTGCGCGGATCCAAAAACATTGAAAAATATATTTAAAATAAAGTTTTGAACATATAGTTAAAGAAATATTTTTTAAAATTTAAAAAAATATGTTAAAAAAACCCAATAAAAACAAATATTATTTTTTAATTTTTAAAAGAATTAATTAAAAAAATAAATTTAAAAGATGGTGACAAAAAAGAATTTCCAAAAAACATAATTAATGAAATTGACACACTGAATTTGAAAAATATAGAAATCCAATGAAAATCATTAGACATGATATCTTTAGAGATAAGTTATAGATAGGAATTAGCATTTAAAAAAACTTTGAAATTCACTGAAAAAACCATAGGTTTCATGCACGTTATAGTTGGGAATTGGCATTTAAAAAAACCTTAGAAATTCACTAAAAAAACCATAGGTTTCAGGGGCGTTATAGTTAGCTGGACATTTCCCTCGTACAAAGCCCTAGAAATTCCCCTGTTATAGTTAGTTCAGCTAACTCGCGCCCCCGCAATGCACTGCTGATGACGTCACATATTACATCACTCATGACATGGTCAGTGACATCACTCATGACATCACTGATGACATCTCAAATGACATCACTGATGACATCACTGATGACGTCATCCATGTGATAAATTAGTGCATCTTCTCACACCCTAATATAACCTTTAATACACCGACTCAAAATTTCAGACGGCCATTTGAAAACCATAGATACTCCAATACCAATAACTACATACCCACTCATTGACTCTTAGGTCTACATACACCTCCACTCAGTCACCTGTACAGTCACTCATACTTACAGTCACTCAGTCCAGGACAATCATATGCATTTATACACCTATATAGACACTCACACACCGCCAATCATCCATTGAGGTACAGACACACCTAGTCAGTCATGCAAATAATTAATTACAGTCCAATTTACTCACCTATACAGTTAAACACACTCAAGTTCACTTACTCATAAAAATACTAACAAATTCTGACGCTCTTATACAATTACTGATACAAGCACACACTCATCCATACAGCCACTCCCAAAATCACAAACTCTAACATATAAATAGTTATATACTCTTACACACATATACAATGTGTTTCACATATGTAGTTACTGACACATGTACAACTGAGATATACATTCAATCACTAACACACCCTTACATACAGTCACCCAACCATACAGTCCATCACAGATGCACTCTTAAAACCATGCACCCACTGAATCACCCACTCACACATCTATGCACAGAGTCACACACACCCTACCCACACAAACACTCAGGCACCCATAGAGATACCCAGACAACCAATCAATAACCCATATAGACACTCATATAGCTATTCACAAAACCATGCAGCCACTTATACACCAACACACAGACAGTAAGATAAATGTAATGACTCACTTATAGAGTCAGTTACGCACCTAGAAAATCACCCATTCACACACTTATACACCCACTCATTCTTCCATAGGCCTTTCACTATAAATATATAAAACATATTTAAACTTTTCAGAAAAACACACATTCACTGGATGAAGTCATCAGTGATGTCATCAGTGATGTCATTTGAGATGTCATCAGTGATGTCACTGACCATGTCATGAGTGATGTAATATGTGACGTCATCAGCAGTGCATTGCGGGGGCGCGAGTTATAGTTAGCTGAACTAACTATAACAGGGGAATTTCTAGGGTTTTGTACGAGGGAAATGTCCAGCTAACTATAACGCCCCTGAAACCTATGTTTTTTTAGTGAATATATATATATATATATATATATATATATATATATATATATTATATATGTTTGATGTTATGTTATATCCATTATTAGCGCACTCGGATACTCGAGAGTGTCCCGGCGCAATGCCAGAGGGGTTCAAGACGAAGCTATCAGGCAAAGAAATTAGTTTTAAGTTTCCTTTTGAACACAGCTGGGTCCTGGATGGACTGCAGGGCAATTGAGAGGGCATTCCAGGCCACACTTGCCTTCACCACAAGAGAACTGCCGCCTAGCCTCTGAAACTTGAAGCGCGGGACCTGAGCAAAACGAAGTGACAAGGATCGAACGGCTCGCGAAGGAACTTAGAAAGAGAAGCGCCTTTGAAGATAAAGGGGGCCATAACCGTGGAGAACACAATGGGCCAGAACCAGAGATTTAAACTTGACCCTGTCCGCCACAGGCAGACAATGAAGAGAGCACGTTTGCAGAGCCACACTATTCCTCGCCGAAATGCCTAAAAGCAATCTGGCCACCATATTTTGAACCACCTGTAGCTTTTTAAGCAGGTAGCCAGGGGCGCCAGCATAGAGGTCATTAGCATAATCTAAACGTGACAAAATCAAAGCACACGTAACAGTTTTTTTTGCCGCCTGCGGGAGGAGT
Organism: Triturus cristatus; assembly: GCF_964204655.1. Taxonomy (NCBI): domain Eukaryota; kingdom Metazoa; phylum Chordata; class Amphibia; order Caudata; family Salamandridae; genus Triturus; species Triturus cristatus. Next base: position 440,359,100 of record NC_140590.1, read on the forward strand.
GGAAAAAAGTTCCTAAGAGTCTTAAGAAGGCCGAAACAACAGCCGGACAGTTTCTTAATGTGTGTTGAGAATGAGAGACTCTCATCAAACCACACTCCCAGATTTTTAGCGGCTGTCCTGAGGAGAGGGGCAGTAAAGAGTCGGGTGGCCACAGCTGCTCTCAGAAATCAGCAGGAAACTTACCAACGAGCAGAATCTCAGATTTTTGTTCATTGCACTTAAGCTGTGCATCCGCCAACCATTTAAAGATGGAAACTAGGCACTGTTGCGCCTCTGAGACGGAATCAGATGTTTTGTGCCAGGTAAACAACAACTGGGTATCATCCGCATAGGCCATCACCTTAGCCCCAAGCTCCTCTGCCAGATATATCAGTGGCGTAACATAAATGTTAAAAAGGAGAGGGCTAAGGGAGGAACCCTGCGGGACTCCAGTGGTTACCAGCTGAGGGGAGGAGGAGAAAGGAGGGAGCCAAATCTGCCCAGCCCGTTCCTCCAGGAAAGACCTAAGCCAGCCCCAAACAGCTCCAGATACATCAACCAATCTCTGCTAGTCGGGCCAGGAGAAGAGCATGTGGGACCGTATAGAACGCCACCAAGAAGTCCAGCAAGATTAATGCCGTCCTCCCGCCAGTGTCGAGGCACTCCCGGATGGCCTCTACCACCTCAACTAAGACAGTCTCAGTGCTGTGGAGGCTCGAAACTCTGATTGAGCTGGATGGAGAAGAGCCTCAGTCTCCACATATTCTGTAAGTTGTCTATTGACCACTTTCTCACAGACCTTGGCAATAGCCGGAAGGAGGGAGATGGGCCGATAGTTTTCTGTGTTAAGGGGGTCCAGAGAAGGTTTTTGAAGAAGCGTCAAGATCTTCGCCTGCTTCCACCCCTGAGGAACAGCCGCTGTCTGAAGAGACAGATTGATGATAAAATTCACCTCTGTATGTACACTCGCTGCCACTGCTGCCAAGAGCCTGGCCGGGCAAAGGTTCGAAGGAGAACCGGACTTAAGCCCCCTGAGGATTTTAAGAGATTCCAGGGGGTCGACTGCTTTCAATGCTGACAGAGAGCAGGTGGAAGTAGCAGGTTGCACCGCCAAAGGCCCCTCACGGCAGCCATTACCTGAAGGAAATGTAGCCTGGATGGCCTGAATTTTATCTATGAAACAGCATGAGAGCGTGTTACACCAGGCGAGAGAAGATGGTATTATGCTCGCTTGAGCCGGCGGCGACATAAAACTCTGCACTATGGCAAAAATTTCTTTAACGTTGTTCCTGGCAGAATCAATGCGAGCTGAGAAAAATTGCCCTTTAGCCATGGCAATAGCATTGTAGTAGGTTTTTTGCATTGCTCTAAGCTTCCTTTTGGCTATGGGGCAGTAACCATTCCTGCGCAAAGCACGCTCTACAATCTTACAATCATGCTTAGCAGCTTTAAGAGTCAAGTTAAACCAAGGTTTAGAGGGCGCATCTCTGGCAGGTCTGGCGGGCCAAAGAGAAGCCACAGAGTCAGCCGCCCTAGACACCCAACCAGTAACCCCAACATACACTCCTCCAGTTCACCTGACAGGACGGGCCTAGAAACTTCCAGAGCCTGTCTGAATTCCAGAGGATCAATTTTCGCTAAAGCTGGCTTCTGGTAGGAACGTACCTGTGTCTCTGCGTTAGATACCCTCAAAGAGAAATAGGATATAAAATGATCAGACCAGGACACCGGGCAAGGATCCCTTATGGAGATGGGGAAGTTGGAACAGATCGTTTCCAATATATGGCCGGCCTGATGAGTAGGAAGGCGGACCTGCTGGTTGAGTTGGGCTAGATGTAGTATATCCAGCATGTCAATCACCTCCTTGGTAGCAGGTCAATCCAAATGGATATTAAAATCACCCAGAACTATATAGTGGGAAAATCTAACCACCCGAGAGACAATAGCGTCCCCACAGGTCTGGAGAAATAGACCCACAGGTCCAGGGGGCCCATAGATCAGGGAGGCTCCCAAGGTAAAGTGGCCTGAGAAGCGGATGCTAAAATCAAGCACCTCGCAGCCTGCTCATGCAGTAGTGTCCCCCAAGCGTAGATCCCATATGTTTTTATATATAATGGCCACACCTCTGCCTCTCCCCCATGACGGTTGGCTCTAGAGATCTTATAGCCCGCAGGAATGGCAAAGGAGACAATGGGGTCAGAAGTAGGATCAAGCCAGGTCTCCGTTAGGAACAACATGTCTAATGAGTTGTCCTCCAAAAGATCAAATACATCCACATAATGTTTCCTAAGAGAGTGGGCATTGATCATACCTGCCTGAATATGGGAATATATATATATCTAACCCATGCATTCAGTAAGACACATTTAATCACTCACTTATACAGTCAGCCACGCACCTACTAAATCATCTATCCAGACACTTATACACCCACTCATTCTTCAATACTCCTTGGCATATATATAAAACTTATTTAAACTTTACAGAAACACACAGTCACTAGATGATGTCATCAGTGATGCCATTTGAGATGTCATCAGTGATGTCACTGACCATGTCATGAATGATGTAGTATGTGACGTCATCAGTAGTGCATTGCAGGGGCGCGAGTTATAGTTAGCTGAACCAACTATAACGGCCGAATTTCTCTGATTTTGTATGAGTGAAATGTCCAAATAACTATAACGTCCCTGAAACCTGTGGTTTTTTCAGTGAAAAAATATATATATATATTACCTACTGGCGGTCGCCAGTAGGTAGTTATAGTTAGAACCTAGTTTCCATAGGAAAAGCATTTTTTGATTTGCTAATAACTTTGCCGTTGTTTGACGAATCTTCCTAAAATTCTCCCAAAATAAAAGTCTATCCAGGTCAGCTCCTATCCTGAACATTTGGGGTTGATTCGTCAAGCGGGGGCTGAGAAAAAAGGGGGGTCCCAAAATTTGTTTTCTCCATGTTAATTTCCATAGGATATTTTACGACGAGCTAAAGCCCGAACTGCTGAACGAAATTACCCCAAATTTGGCAAAAAGGTAGAGCTTGGTTCAGAAACCGAGCTTTTTTTTAAATGGTGTAAATCCGTTGAGTGGTTTATGAGAAATTCAATAAATAAGAGTCAAAAAATCAATTTCCCATAGGAAACTTTGTGCAAGGCTAAAGCAGAAACTACGGAACGGAATTACTCCAAGTTTGGCAGAAAGGTAGTGCTTGGGTCAGAAAGCGACCTTTTTAAAAAATGGTGTAAATCCGTTCAGCAGTTGCTGAGAAGTTAGAAAAATAAAAGTCTCGATATCTGGGCGGAGCCTAAGTTGCGTGTGTGAACTTCACTGTGATTGGATGCTAGTAGTCCAAACCAGGAAATGTTGGCAGCCATCTTGTGGCTCAGTAGAAGCGAGTCACCCAAAAACGGAGAAACAAAGGTATAAAACAAGAGAAGGGGGCAGGGTAGAAAAACCCTGACCCCCTAGGCCTGCTCAGGGGGTCCCAGAAGGACCCCCAGGGCACAAAACATCATTTAAAAATAAATAAAAAATCAGAAAAAATTTGCGCTGGGGTCGCAACTTCTCACTTTTCATTTTAATGAAGCCCTTGGGTGGGCTAGTTTCCGGGGGTATTTCTTAAAAAATAATAGCAGGGTCTCGCAGGGTTTGCGGGGGTGCACTGGGGTCCGTGCAGCCTCAGGGCTTCACTCATGTTGGGGGGGGTTGTGCGGCCCCCCTTCTGGAGCCTTCTATGTGCTTGTAACTTTGGCGTCGTTTGACGAACATTTATGAAATTATCCAAAAAGTGTATCTTTTTTTGATTAGCTCGTATATTGAAAGTTTGGGGGTGAATGGTGTAGGAGGGGCTGAGAAAAAACAGGTGAAACTGCTGAACGGAATTACGCCAAATTTGTCAGGGAGAAAGGTGATGGTCCAGAAAGCACACTTTATGGTGTAAATCCGTTCAGTAGTTTCTGAGAAATATCAAATTTTACAGATATCGATATTTGAGAATTCTTATATGTGATTGACTGAAGGGTTACAAGAACGAGCTTGCGGCTTATTGGCTGTGAATGGTTGAAACCAGGAAGTGTTGGCAGCCATTTTGTGATTTACTCCGTCAACTCGCATCTCTCCATGTAGAAGCCATTGGGTTTATAGTTTTACCTCTGCGAGGCAACACGCTGCCTCTCTTCATATCACCAGGTCACGGCTATGCCTTTAGAAGCCCGTCCGTCAGCTCGGCGCTCTGTGAGTCAGTCTGTCGGTACGATCTTCTACACTACCCAAAGACTACCCAAACACCACTGCACTGTCATAAACTCTAAAACACTAGCCCCAGCACGATCCCCTACACTACCCATACACCACTGCAGTGTCGTAAACCCTAAAACAATACTCCCAGCATGACCCCCTACACTACCCAAATACAACTGCACTGCCGTAAACCCTAAAACGCTACTCCCAGCATGATCCCCTACACTACACAAACACCACTGCACTACCGTAAACCCCAAAACAGTACTCCCAGCATGACACCTTACACTACCCAAACATTACTGCATTGTCGTAAACTCTAAAACACTACCTCCAGCACGATTCTTACACTACCCAAATACCACTGCACTACCTTAAACCCTAAAACGCTACCTCCAGCACGAACCCCCTAGAGTACGCAAACACCACTGTACTACCCTAAAGCATAAAACAGTACCAGTCCGACGGTTCTCAGGTCTGCGTCCGCCGTGTCCCTAGCTGTACATGCGCGAGCCAGTCCGTTAGGTGATAGGTGTGTCTTTGCTAGCAGGGCCGTTGGCCCATTAGTGTCCCTTTGTGCGTTAGACTCGAGCTCTCCCTCTGCGAGCCAGCACGCTGGTGTGCGTTTGTGAGCCAACAGCCCGTAGCTCTCCCTGTGCGAGCTAAGCCGACAGGCCACAGCTCTTCCTCTGCAAGCCTGCCCGATGTCCCGCAGGTCTCCCTGTGCTAGCCAGATCGCAGCTGTCACTCTGCGAGCCAATATTGGGAATATAAGGCAGCTCTAAAAAGAGCCCTTGTGTTTATTAGTTGGAGCTACATATATTAGTGCGGATGCACAGCTTCAGGTTATTCAGAAAATCTCGATTTCCCTGATTTGTGAAGTGTACTCCATCACTTCTGTAGATATCAGCCAGATCAAAACGTATGTTGTTCTTGTAGATCAACCCCATTCTATGGTCTCTGAGGAATGCAGACACAGCTTTGTTGACATTCTTCCTAGATTTTTCAATCTGAGGGCAAAATTGGTTTGACCATTTCCACTTCTGTCTTTGGCATATATTGGATTATACAAAGACAGTTTGAGGCAAAAGCAACATCAATTGTCAAAAGATGCCTTTCATTAGCATTTCTAAACCTACACCAGTCAATGTGCCTAGGTCGTTTCCACCACAGTGCACAATCATGAGGTCAGGGTGTTGGAGATGCAAACAGGTTTTAACCAAAGGCAACAATTGGTGCCACTTCAATCCTCTCTGTCCAAACCATTTAATGTCCACATTTTGTAAACCTAGGTCTAAGTCAATACGTCTCTGTTCAGCATACCTCTTGCACCAGAAAACATAGCTATGTCCTACTATCCACACAAGCATTTTGAAGGTATGGCTGGGAAGTAGGGATAGATGTCTGTAGCTCATGCAGTTCGTTCGTAGAATAAGAGATATGTTTAAAGGTGGGGAACTACTTTTTTTTCTCATTCAAAACAATAACTGATTGGTAGATGATAAGCATTGTTTTTTAAAAGTAGGGTGCATATTCGTTTTGTGGAAAAGCATCTTTGTGATTGGTTAAGAAAAAGCAGTTTAAGCGTGGAGTACATATTATAGGATAAAATTTGGTCAACTCAACAACACCTGCTACTTGCATTTGGAAGGCACTGTTCGAACTTAAACCAATCGTGAACCTGCACATGCCGTTAAATGTTTGAGAAGATGTTGCAAAAAAATATTGTTAGGTTTAAAAAAATGTATGAACTTTTAACCTGCACGTGTTGTAGAATGTTCTAGAAAGTGTGTTGATAGAATAGTTGCACTTCTGACTTCTATGTGTCCTTGAATATTTAAAAAACTGTTTATATGGAAAATTCAAAAATAACCAATAGAGAGAAGTTTTGCAATCTAAAAGAATCAAGGAACAATTCTAATTTGTTCTTTACTTATATTTATGAGTGGAGTAACAAAATTACAGACACAACAGCACCAGGAAGAGGAACAAGCAAGGAGTGGGAGTACGGGGGAGATGGGCACAATGGCACACATGCACAATTAAGTACAGCACAACTACAGACAAACCATGGCTAAAATGAAACACACCAACAAGGAGCACAAGTCACACAACCTGCCAACATCACACCACTGAACAAGCAGAGAAGTGAAAACCACACTGCCTGATAGGGAGAAGGGTGAACAAAACCTCACATGAAGGGACATCTCACACAATGCAGCACACACACATAGGAAGCAGAGCACACCAACATCCAACACAATGTTGTCCAAACACAAACATTCGCACAATCGAACACAGGACACAAATGAACTCGCCTGTGGCGGATAAATGTCCAAAAGCGTCAGTACGAAACAGGCACATGAGAATGCATAAGTACAAACCCACTGTCCGGATGGGGTAGCAATTCACGTAAGGCAGGAAGCCAGAGAGTCCGCGACACACACATTGACATACAAATGAAGACATAACACATTTGGAGACAAGTGAAAATGTGGAATCTTTATAAAAAAAGTGTGTGTCAGTATAGCCAAGAGTAGTGCCACGATATGCAGACAAATGCAGCAGCATGCCTGACTAATGAACGTAGGAAAACGTCCATGTTCACCTCGGGGTAGTCCATCACCAACCCACGTCAGTGTCAAGCAGCGTTGGTTGACCGCGCCTCGGACATGAGTCGACACCAATGCAGCCATGTTCACTGTCGTCTTGGGACATGTGACCAGATGCACAACGTGCAATGATGCGGCGGTACACGTGCAATGTGGCACATCGAGTCATGGTTGCAGGTACCTTGTCACTCGTCCATGAACGCGTGTGCAGCTGCGTAAGCCACTATTTCTAATGAGTGATGGTTGGCCACAATATTTGACATGTCATACACGTAATCCATCAACTGACCTGACAGATGTGCTGACTCCAACCACTGTACCCAATGTGCACCAAAGCAGAATCGGGAAGTGGGTCAATTTGCTCACTGCATACTACGACACGTGCAATCTCCCAGGCCCAGTTCCCAGTTCCCAACATTCATGCTAAACAACCATGCATGCCATAAACGGGCATCACCATGACACTCCTGGTTGTGGGCCAAAAGGGGGCGCACACACCCGTCGTAATGTAATCCATGTCAGCTACCCACAAGTTGGAGAGGCACACGTCCGTGCACCACTTGGATAAGCACGTGTGACATTGCAATACAGGTTGAACGCAGGTGACGTCCGCAATAGGGAAGCTCAGCCGGTAAGTGATCCGCAGCACTGCCAAAGGCAGTGCACCCAGGACTTGCAGCAGACGTGCAAGGTATAGGAGGACGTGAATTGAGTCGACCATGTGTTCGGGATGCCCTGCCATTGTGTCAGTGGCTCTGCTTGTAGCTGCACTGGCTTGCCGTGTGCCAGTCTTGTGGATGAAATGGCACAGCTTGGTGCAATGAGCCGGGTCTGTGTGCAATGGGTGCAGGGCAGGGGTGTGGTGGGAGTATGTGTGAAGGCCATTTCACGCACGCTAACTACGATAAAGGACTTTTGAGTGTGGGATGTGTACTCGTTGTTCTCAAATCGGGCTGTGTGTAGTGTGGGAGATAGATGCAAATATTATCGTATCTGTCAGGGGGGCTGGCTACTTGCAAGTTCCTTCTCTGAGCAGCAGCTGTGTTAGTGCAAGATAGCTCAGACAAAGAACCTTTCATCCCTACAGTAACTTCTCCACCTGCATTCATACAGGATGTGTACAAAGGCCGGTCATGGGTGTTGTGGGATGTCTGCAACCCTGGTCATCATGGATGAGATGCCCAGCACGTGGCACATGGGCAGGTTCACTGTGTGTTACGTTGCTAAACAGCTGCTCCTCCCTCCCACGAGCCCCCACACTTTTGTGCGCTGCGCTGTTGTATCTACGGCACACCATTGTAATGCCTATTCGCGCATGTCTTGCGGCATTCCAATCACACTGTGACTCTGCCGTTTGGAGGTGGTGCATGCCACTTTACAACATCGACTGCTGCGGCCCTTGTGGCAGCCACACCAGAACACTAAGACACACTTAATGCACTTCTTGCACACAGACATGTCTGAGATACCTCATTCCCCTTGCCAGATAGGCACACTCCTGCGCTGACCTGTATACGCCGGACCAGCACATGCCACTTGTGCATGCAGGAGGATGCGTGTGTAGCTACATGTCCAGGCTCACTGCCAACGCTGAGGTGACATGGTAACGTCTGCTGAAGCCAGCACACTGTGATGTTGTCGGGCCCGTGCCCATCATGCTAACACAATGACCACAAGGACACACTTGCTCAGATGCGGGTTCGTGGGCGTTGGAGGTCCTGGGGTTGTTTGGATGAGTGTTGTGGCCCTCATGGGTATCAGTGTATCATGCTCATTGACTCTATGGCACCTGTGGGTGTTCAGGTGTGGCTCTTGGCTGTGTTCCCTTTCATGCTGCAGGTAGTCGTTCTGCTTAACACCAGCAGAAAGCAGGTGTAAAATCCCTGGTGTTAACGCAGCTTATCATCGGAATTTGTTTCGCATCGCAGTTTTTGCCTTTAGTTGTGAAAATTGTGATGTGGTTTTTTGTGTACAGAAAAATAAACAAATATGGCAGTGTATCCTGTCAAGATCCAGGACCTGACCCACTATTCCCAATCAATATAAATACAATGGGCCCGATTCACAGAACTAACTTAAGACAATATCCTAAACTTACTACCATTTTCGTATTCACAGAAGGCACTTACTCATTTTGGTATTCACAGAAGACACTTACTCACTTCGGTATTCACAGAAGTTAGGAGTCCTAACTTTAGGACTCCTAAATGCCTTCTGTGAATACCGAAAGTCTTAAAATTAGGATTTTTCTCAGTTTAGGAGTCCTAAAGTGCGGACTCCTAACTTTACTACTACTAAACTCAGAAAAATCCTAATTTTAAGGCTTTCGGTATTCACAGAAGGCATTTAGGAGTCCTAAAGTTAGGAGTCCTAACTATACTACTACTAAACGGAGAAAAATCCTAATTTTAAGACTTTCGGTATTCACAGAAGGCATTTAGGAGTCCTAAAGTTAGGAGTCCTAACTATACTACTACTAAACTGAGAAAAATCCTAATTTTAAGACTTTCGGTATTCACAGAAGGCATTTAGGAGTCCTAAAGTTAGGACTCCTAACTTCTGTGAATACCGAAATGAGTAAGTGCCTTCTGTGAATACCAAAATGAGTAAGTGCCTTCTGTGAATACCAAAATGGTAGTAAGTTTAGGATTTTGTCTTAAGTTAGTTCTGTGAATCGGGCCCTTACGGTTTTCACAGAAGGCATTTAGGAGTCCTAAAGTTAGGAGTCCTAAATATACTACTACTAAACTGCGAAAAATCCTAATTTTAAGACTTTCGGTATTCACAGAAGGCATTTAGGAGTCCTAAACTTAGGACTCCTAACTTCTGTGAATACCGAAATGAGTAAGTGCCTTCTGTGAATATCAAAATGAGTAAGTGCCTTCTGTGAATACCAAAATGGTAGTAAGTTTAGGATTTTGTCTTAAGTTACTTCTGTGAATCGGGCCCAATGAGATTTCTTCATTGAATTTGTGTGTACAATGTAAATGCACCCCCTACCACAGTGCAATTCAAGACAGGATTTTAGTATTTAGAATAAATCGCAAAGGTGCACCTCATGTGTTTTTGCACGGGAATGCCTACTCTGCATTTCATTATCAGCCCTTTACTGCAACTAAAGTTGAGATAAATCTAACACACTATTCAGAAGCTGGTGCAAACGGCAGACATCACCAGTATTCCCGCGATAACTGCCCCAAAATTTAACACCATGGTGGACACCACCAAATAACAGTATTAAGAACGAAAAAGAGTCACACAGCACTTAAGTAACAACCCAAAACTTTATTGAATTTAATTTTTTTCAAACTTTATTTTTCCGTTTACGTACGTATAGAGGATAAACTAAATTTAACAAATTCAACACAAAACAACAAGGCGGAAGACTCCTGTCGGGTCCATCAATGTCGACGACACAGCCTGGAAAATAAAGCACAAAATAAGGACGTGTGTAATGCGCATATCAAATGCGTGAGACAAAGAGAAATTAGAGAAGGAAAAAAAAAGCCAGAGAGAAAAAGAGAGGGAAGGAAAGAAAGGGAGAAGGGAGAGAGAGTGAGAGAGATAGAAGGAAGGAAAGGAAGGAAGAGAGTGAGAGAGAGAGTGAAGAGAGGGAAGTGAGAGAGAGAGAGAGAGAGAGAGAGAGAGAGAGACACTGCCGCCCCTGCGCATCCATGACCAAATAATTACCTGCTGCCACTGGAGTGTCTACCAGTGGGCACTCAACGTGCCCATGAAAGCTCCAGGGCCCGGTCCCGCCATCATGGATTGGTGCACATTTTATGGACCCGCTCCGCGGCCCAGCAGATCCCACACATGTCGCTGAGTCCTGAGTCATCAATGGCGGAGACCACATCAGCTTTTGGTGCCGCTAACCATGTGCAACGCAAGTCAGCGCCACGTGGTGGTAGGCCGCTGACAGCCATACAAGTTAGGGAGCGACTAACCCTGTGCAACTCAAGTCCGCGCCAGATAGTAGTGGGCCCCTGACGGCCACATCATCTTCGGGTGGCACTAACTCTGTCCAACTCAAGTCCTCGCCATTATGGTTGATGATTTTTACTCTAGTATCTTGTCTAAAAGGTTTGTACTAAAAGTTCTCTTCAGTCCGTACAGCTGTGTGCTCAGTACACTGGTGACAGTTCACCAGCAGTTTATTTGGTAGGCCCCTGACAGCCACATCAGCTTCAGGGGGCACTAACCCTGTGCAACTCAAGTCCATGCCACGTGGTGGTAGGCCCCTGACAGCCACATCAGCTTTGGGTGGCACTAACCCTGTGCAACTCAAGTCCGCGCAACGTGGTAGTAGGCCCCTGACGGCCATACAGCTCAGGGTGCGACTAACCCTCTGCGCAACTTTTCATGGACTCTTTACAATTGAGACCCGTGGAGCGTCCACCATCCAGTCACCACCAGCAATAAATGATGTGACGTTGTCGATCCATTATATTTGCGTGGTCACATGGCCTGTGACACATGTGCCGAATGGGTGTGGTGTGAGTGCAAACCTGCCCTCAGGGAGTGGCCATGACATGTTGACAACTAGATCACTGACCTGCACACCAATAGCTAGTACGCCTGCGACAGGTAGCTATGTGGGTGGGTAAAAACGTATTTTCTCAATGGATTTTCCATAGGAAACTTTAGACAAGGCTACAGGTCAAACTGCTGAACGGAATTACGCCAAATTTGGTAGGGAGAAAGGTCTTGGTCCAGAAAGCGCGCTTTCTCACATTGAGTGAAAATATAAAAGAAAGGTCCGGGGGCAATTTAATATACCAGAGCTCTGTCTGTGCGAGATAACCCTTTCACGCTCCCTCTGCCCACCATCACCACTTCGCAGCTATGTCGTTAGAAGCCAGTCTGTCTGCTCGCAACTCTCTACCTTTGCGAGCTAGTATGCTGCTGTGCCTGTACCGCTGTGAGCTACTATGCTGCTGTTCCTTAGGGAGCGGATGACTCGTAGTACTGCGTCTGTGAGTTGAGTGGATGGGCCGCAGTTGTCCCTCTGCAAGCCTGGGTGCAAACTGTTCATAAGTCACATTACATAAGCATTAAAAAGCCATTTTGTGATTCAGTGCATCAGCTGGCATCTGTCCGAGGAATTTCTGAAAACATACTGGAGTTCTTTCTGTGAGAGATACCCCCTCCCACATTAGCAACATACCCCCAACAACCTTCTTGGATCTGGAATTGTCCCTGTGCGGTTGGACAAACAAGAATCTTATTTATTTATAGATTTACATATAAAACATTTTATTTAAACAAAACAACAACAAATAAAACTGAAGGGAGTCTGGTGCTGTGGTCGCTGCCACGAAGTTGGGGTCACTGCCATTCAGGACTCAGGACACAGTTCCACATGTGGGTTCGGCTTGTGTTGAACAGGGTTAGTGGTAGCACATGTTGCGGCTTGTGTTGAACAGGGTTAGTGGCACCACGTGTCCAAAATTCGAATTTTGCCCCCTCAATGCACTGCTGATGACATCATATATTACATCACTCATGACATGATCAGTGACATCACTGATGACATCTCAAATGACATCACTGATGACATCATCCAGTGAATATGTGTTTCTGTAAATTTTAAATATATTTTATATATGTTAATGCCAAGGTGTATTGAAGAATGAGTTAGAGGGTGTTCCTGTTCCTCCGCTGTTCCCGCTTGCTGCCATAAGCATCATTGCTGGTTGGGACTTCTTCAACCTGCCTGCTTTCAGCCCCCCTGCTGCCAGCAACATCATCTCGCGGCCGGAGCGGCCGGGCTTTGCTCCGCTGCTCCCGCCTGCCTACAAGCTCCAGAAGCCTTAGCGGCAGGACTCCGCTTGCTGTGCGCCAGGAGGTGCTTAAAGGCGTGTGCGGGGCCGAGGCCTCTGGTGCTCCTGTTCCTACGCTGGTCCCCCTTGCTGCCATAAGCATCATTGCTGGTTGGGACTTCTTTAACCTGCCTGCTTTCAGCCCCCCTGCTGCCAGCAACATCATCTCGCGGCCGGAGCGGCCGGGCTTTGCTCCGCTGCTCCCGCCTGCCTACAAGCTCCAGAAGCCTTAGCGGCAGGATGCTGCTTGCTGTGCGCCAGGAGGCGCTTAAAGGCGTGTGCGGGGCTGAGGCCTCTGGTGTTCCTGTTCCTCCGCTGTTCCCGCTTGCTGCCATAAGCATCATTGCTGGTTGGGACTTCTTCAACCTGCCTGCTTTCAGCCCCCCTGCTGCCAGCAACATCATCTCGCGGCCGGAGCGGCCGGGCTTTGCTCCGCTGCTCCCGCCAGCCTACAAGCTCCATAAGCCTTAGCGGCAGGACGCAGCTTGCTGTGCGCCAGGAGGCGCTTAAAGGTGTGTGTGGTCCCTCGTCCGTGAGGACGCGCTCGGGACGTGCCGGGAGAAGCCCGGGACAAGGGTGGGACCGTCCGTGGCCGTCAGGGGCCAGAAGAGGCCGGGCTGGGCCACCCCCATTGACAAGGTCACCATATGTGGAGCCATTGGCAATGGTAAAAAACAGAACTCTTTAAGTCGTACTGCCATTGTGTCTGGTTACTTGCATTTAGCTATTTAATATTATATTGATTGCTAAAGCAATAGTCCACCTAATTGTGGGGTGGACTATTGAGCCACATTGAATAGTGTTTTGTTAAACCTTAACATTGGGTATCACTATCAGGGATTATGGTTAAAAAAAATTCAATGCAGCCCCGTCCTAGCACGAGGCAAACAGCTATTACTAATACCCAGTTTGACCGCTATAGACCTAATGTTGCAAAAGACAATAAGAGTAGTTGCCTCAGCGATCGAAAATACAGAGAGGCGCCTTTCACTCCCGATTGGTATGCTTCCTCCCTTACAATCTGTAAACATACCCTCAACCTCGGCAAAATCTTTTGATTCTATACTTATGTCATCTTACATTGGGCTTCCAGTTTCCCAGAACCAAGAGATCCCTACAACACAGCATAACTCACCTCATGATTTCCCCCCTCTTATTAGTAGACTTTCTTTAACACCTCCAATGTTGCCGCTGAATGCGAGTATGGAGCACCATCACCTAACTGACGATCCAGCAGGCCAGGATGAGAATGCTGTTCTTTTAAGTACCGTTCCTATACTACTAGATAGCTCCAAGCCCGATAGTCCACCAGTAAGAACGAGAGGGCAAAAAGCAAAAAGTAAGCAGAAGCATATCATTAAAGAGCCACCCTTAAACAAACATAAGGGAAAGGGTAGTCGAACACAGCGAAATGCGTTATCAACACTAATTAGACAAAAGGGGAAAAAGGATGAGGGTCACATAGCTGCTACTGGTACCAAAACTGATGTGGGATATACTGAGGTTGGTGATGAAAATTTCTGGGTAAGATTGGAGTCAACGCTATCATCATTACTGGGGCCTATTAATCTTAAAGTCACAAATATTGAAATGAGGTTAGGTATTATGGAGGACCAGCTGATTAAAAACAACAGGAGCCCAAAAAAAGCTCCTACTAACGAACAATCTGCTAAGAGTCTTCCAAACAAAAACACTTCAACGATCGAAAGAAATATAATTCCCTCTTTAGATCAGGGTAATTGGAGGCAAGAAAATACAGCAATAGTTGAAGATGTTAATAGAGGCACTAGAGTCCAAGCAGGAAAAGATGCTAGCCCGGTTCCTGCTTTTATAAATCTACCCCCAGAATGTAGCGCTTATGTCGCAGTACTTGTAAATGTTCCCAAGTTAAGAAAGGACCAAGTAGAAACCCATGCTGCATTAAAAAACAAATCCCTCCACTGGTTATCCACTAAATGTGGCTTCCCAATGGAGAGAGCTAATCAGATTATATTAACACAGCGGGTGGGTTGGGTGGGTCCGCTTAAGAAAAATGTGGAGGGGGATTGTATCATCATTAACTTTCGATCCCCGTATTTGACCCAAACTACCCTTGCCAATGCACCACCTCCATCAGCTTGGGAGTTCAATACGACCCTATTGCCTCCGGGTTATTTCTACAGGCATCTCCTGGAAAATAAACTCGGTGATAACAACAATCCATTAGCGCATAGTTTAACAACATTTTCAATGTTTCGTCCACGTTTTACAATACCAACTTATAATAGATTCCAGGCCTTTGATTCCCTAGAGCATAATGACTGACTTAAATTGGCAAAGGTTAAAACTAATACTGGGCCTACACAGGAAAAACGAGACAATACGGCTACAGAAGTAATGTTGTACCGTAGGCAATCGACCCTTTTGCCAGTATTGTCGGCACAGGAACCATCAATACCAACTAATAATAGTATTGCAAAGGATGATGCACCAGGTATAATTAACAGGGGTACACCCCCAGTAATGTCGGTCATAACTATCCCAAACAATGTACTTGTAGTACCTTTGATCGATATAATGGGAGGTGACCCAGTCCTGGAAGCAGGCTACAATCTAGTAACATGGAACATTGCAGGTCTTTATAAAAAACTGGATACACCATTTTGGTTGGAGGTTATGACATCATTTGCCTTCAGGAAACATGGTGTAAGGAGAGTATTTATATAGAAGGATATACCTCACATTGGCTAAATGCAACTTCATCCATAACCGGGAGAGCCAAGGGTGGTCTTCTTATTTTGATATCCAATAAATTACTTATGTGTAAGATTAAAAGTTACACCACAGTAGATACCCATTGTCAGATGTTGCGATTAGAATTTACTAAAGGCAATGATCTTCTATTAGTGAATTACTATAATAATGTCTTTGATGCAACTAGGGACAGAGTCTTAAATCCACTTGAAAAAGAGATTGAAAGGGTATTAACACAGTCACGTAGACAGACCATTATACTCTGGGCAGGTGATTTTAACATCCAATCCTGCCCCCTGGCTACGAGTAACTCCTGTGGCTTTAGGAAGGAGATCGGTGATGACGATGGAGCTGATCATTTACATTTTCCGCATTGTAAGTATGGCACAGCACTGAATAAAAATTAATGGTAAAACTTGATCTGGATCTTTTAAATTATACCAAGAACAAGGTTAACACCAAGTGCCCGACTTTTACCGGTAGGAATGCGCAGACAAATATCGATCACATCTTACTCTCCAGTAATACTGAATTTTCTAATTTATGGATTGAGGAACAGGTTTTAAGTGACCATAACAGCATTTCCATATCTTTACTATGTTGGGGCAATAAGCAACTTAATGCTTCGGACTGCATTAATGATGTAGCTGCTACTCGAACAAATGGTATGAGAATAAAATGGGCTGGAATCGATCCCCAGAAAATGCACAAGGAGGTAGTAAAGACGTGTAGGACAGAGATAGACTGTTGTCTTAGTGATGAAGTCACTCCCGAGACTTTGCTTCATAATTTTGTTAGAATTAATGGAATTATAGAAGCCTTATTTACTAAAAAAAGTCATGGTAAAAGGGTACCAATTTTAGGGTGGTTTGATAAAAACTGTACTACAACATTGCACGATTTAAAACACACCCTGAGCATTAGGCCACGTGATAATTTATCCATCAAAATTTCACGGATCAACTATAAATTGGCCGTCTCTAATAGGAACAAAGAACTCCAAGATGAGGCTTGGAACAATCTTAACCTAGCAGCAGATATCAATAACAGTAAATTGCATTGGGAAACTATTAACAGCCCTTTTTTGAAAAATGACAGTGTACCAGAAATAACTTCATATGTAGAATGTAATGCATGGATTGAACATTTTTCGAATATTTTTAACCCTGATAGGTCTATTTTAAATCCAATTATGTGTAACGATTTTTTATGGTTATCATTACCGTTGTCAGTAAGTTTAGATGAAGTATATGAGGGTTTAATTAGTAGTAAAGGAGGCAAAGCGCCTGGCCCAGATGGGGTGCCGGTGGATTTATATAAAACCAAAATGAATCTCTGGGCCCCAATTCTAGTACGACTCTTTAATGCAGCAGCAGAAGGGAGCCTCCCGGAATCATGGGGCCAGTCTGTAATTATCCCTCTGTACAAAAAAGGATCTAAATCTGAGGCGTGTAACTATCGTCCCATTTCTCTATTAGATGCATCAATCAAAATAATGAGTAGAATTATCTTGAAAAGATTGTATATATGGGCAACTGAGAACGGGATTCTATCAAAAGTTCAATATGGATTTAGGAAGGGATTGGGGACATTAGAACAGTGTATTAACCTTGATCTCCTCATTAACAAATACACTGCTGCCAAGGAAGGAAATCTGTATCTTTGTTTTGCCGGCCTGAGTAGTGCTTTTGATCTCGTGGATCATGCCATCTTGTGGCACGTCTTCCTTGAATTAGGGGCACCTAATGAAATTGTACATTTCCTAGCAAGGTTATACGAGAAATTAACTTGGAAAGTACGCAATGGACCTGCTGGTGAATGTACCCCTTTTTTCAGGGCCACAAGAGGCATCCGCCAGGGTTGTGTTTTGGCACCACTTTTATTTTCATTATTTATTAATAAAGTCGACTCAACCCTTGGCCAGATTTCTGCAGATGCCCCGCTTATAGATGGGAAAGCGGTGCCTATTTTATTATATGCGGATGACGCTGTTTTATTGTCTCGTACTCAGATTGGTTTGCAACAACTTATTAATGAGTTTACTTCTTTTATTGAAAGCAGAAAACTTATAATAAATAAAACCAAGACTTTTGTGATGACCTGTGGGAAGAAAACTAAATCAGGGGGTCATCTTTTTTTATCGATAATGTAAAGATGCAAACAGTTAAAACATTTTGTTACCTTGGTTTAACGTTCGCGGGGGATGGGAAATGGACACAAGAACATGATAACATCAGCCTCAAAATGAGTAGGAACACTAACAGTATATTTAAATTTTCATCTAAATTAGGGGCAAGACGAATTAGAGACATGATGGCGATTTACAACGCCAGATGTGTCTCATCCGCACTTTATGGAGCGGGTGTATGGGGTCACAAATGTAGCCCAATTTTGCAGCAAGATGAAAATAGGTTCCTTAAGAAACTTCTCTGCGTCCCACCCTCAGCATCAACAGAATTAGTTCACGAGGAAGTGGAAATCGAATACATCTCTGATATAGCTGCATTACGTCCTCTGGCTCTTTGGCGTTCGATTTGGTCAAAGTCAGAAACATTATTTACTCAAGCAATCATTAAAGATTGCTTGAGGCTTGACCATTTTAATCGAATCCCGTGGCTCAAATACATCCAATATTGGTATCATCTCTTATTTGAATGTGACATTTTCCTTGAACCCGAGTTCGCAGCTTTAATCCCTAAAAAAAGAGTTAAAAGCGAGGTTTTTATTACATAAGAAGGAGATAAGAGAAAGGTCATCTAGGAAGCTATCAACCGTTATTTTTTATCGGGATTTAGACTTAAACAGTGGTTTCCAGACCTATCTATCTACTGTTACTCGTAATTCACACAGATTTGTCTTAACTCGTCTTAGACTAGGAATTGTTCACCATTTAGTGGCATTTCCGCAAATGAAATATGGTACCAATTCCTTGTGCCCATGTGATAACACGTCAAGACAAAGTTGTTGTCATTTTTTACTGTTTTGTAAGTTTTAGCGATTTTTGAGAACATTTTATTTAAAACCTATCTTTTTAAAATATAATGTTCGATCCACAAAAATGGCTATGAAGTTAGTATTATCTCTAGAAGGCCCTGACATTTGTTTTTATGTGGCTTTGTATATACTGAAATGTATAGCTGCCAGGAAAGCAATAACTATCTAATATGATCGCCTTAGCTTATAGAATATAATGTTAGAAGGCATGTCAATGTGTTCTTGTCTGTACACGCATATAAACTGGAGCACCAAGGACCCTTTGCAGGCTATTTTGCACTTAAGTATATTGTGTGGAATTTGTGAATTCCTCAAGGTTTTAATTGTATCTGGTTTTTAACAATATTCTGTTCAAATATTTATTTTTGGATGCCCTTTTATAGACTGTAAACGCGATGGGTTTTTAAATATTGTGATTTATAATTTGTTTTACAGCTATGATGGGGCTTTTGCTTATGAAATATTGTTTGTTTATTGCTCTGCTTATATGGTTGTATTTTATAAACTGAATAAAAGCATAAGAAGAAGAAGAGTTAGAGTATAAGTGTGTGGGTGGAAGATTTAATTGGGTGTGTGACTGACTGTATAAGTTAGTGATTAAATGTGTCTTACTGAATGCATGGGTTAGTGACTAAACTGTGTGAATGTCTGTATCAGTCTCTCAGTTGTTGTTTAAGCTGCTGCATGGGTTGATTATTAGGTATACGACTGTCTATATGGGTTACTTATTGGTTGCATGAGTATCTGTATGGGTGCCTCAGTGTTTGTGTGTGATTTTCTACCTACATGTGTGAGTGGATAATTTACTGGGTGTATGGGTTCAATAGTGCATGTAGAAATAGCTGTATAGGTGAGTGAGTGTGTGTATCAGTGTGTTGGTGAGTGAATGTATGTCTCACTGGTATATGTGTGAGTAGCTACATATGTGAAAGGTAGTATATGTGAGTGTTGGAGTATGTAAATGACTATATGTGAGAGTGAGTAATTGTGAGAGTGACTGTGTAAATGAGTGTGTGCTTGTGTCAGTGATTGTATAAGAGAGTAAGTATATGTTAGTATCTGTATGAATAGGTTAGATAGTGAATGTATAACTGTATAGATGAGTAAATGGCAGTTTTCTTGATTCTTTACATGACTAGCTAGGTGTTTCAATAACTCTATGGATGAGTGATGGTGTATGAGTGTTTGTATAGGTGTATGAGTACATATAATAGTGCTGTATTGATGTGTGACTGCATGTGTGAGTAACTGTATGGGTGAATGAATGAATGTGTGTGTATAGCTAGAAAATCACTGCAGACCAACTACACGCAAATCTCGCTCTCAGCCCACCCACCGATCCCTCCAACACTGACGACGCTGCCCACAGCCTCGGACGCTGGATCGACGACTGCGCCAACACCCTCGCCCGCTGAAGAAACCCCCCACAGAGACACCAGCAAGAGGGCCAGCTGGTTCACCCCAGAACTCCTATCCTCCAAGCGAGCCTACCGGAAACTAGAGAAGAAATGGCACAGCGAACAAACTCTGAACAGCCACGCAGCCCACAAGGACCCCACCCGCAACCACCATCACTTCATCAGGACTGCCAAGAGGACCTCCTTCAAAGACCGCCTCGACAACAACGTACACAATAGCAAGGAGCTCTTCAACATTGTAAAGAAACTCAAAAAACCCCAGCTCCAACACCAATGACATCCTGCCGTCGCAAGCCCTGTGAGACTCCCTCGCCACTTTCTTCCACTGGAAGATAGCAGACATCCACAACAGCTTCAACACCCAGACAACCCCTACAGACAGCAACACAACAGATTCCCCGCACACCATCGACCACGACCCCCTCCTAACCTGGACCAGCGTGAGCATCGATGACACCATCAAGACCATGAGCACAATCCACTCCAGCTCCCTGTCAGACCCATTCCCGCACCACATCTTCAACAAAGCCAGCAGCTCCATCGCACCCCACCTGTGCAATGTCATCAATCTCTCCCTCGAGTCCGCGACCTTCCCAGAAAGCTGGAAGCATGCCGAGATCAACGCCCTACTCAAAAAACCCAAGGCAGATCCTAGAGACCTCAAGAACTTCCGGCCCATCTCACTGATCCCGTTCCCGGCCAAGGTCATGGAGAAGATCGTCAACAGACAGCTAACCCGATACCTAGAAGAAAACAGAATCCTGGACCACTCCCAGCCAAGGTTCCGCAGCAACCACAGCACCGAGACCGCCCTCATCGCCACCACAGACGACATCAGGACACTGCTGGACCGCGGCCCTCATCCTCATGGAACTCTCTGCCGCCTTCGACACCGTCTGCCACCGCTCACTACGCACATGCCTCCATGCCGTAGGGATCCGAGACAAAGCCCTGTAATGGACCATCTCCTTCCTCTCCTGCAGAACCCAGAGCGTCCGCCTCCCCCCATTAAGATCCAAAGCCTCTGAGATCATCTGCGGCGTACCCCAGGGTTCTTCCCTCAGCCGACTGAAGCTGAACACAGACAAAACGGAGGTCCTTATCCTCGGCTCCAACCCTTCAGCCAGGGACGACTCCAGATGGCCGACGGCACTGGGGCAGCCCCGACACCCACCAACCACGTACGCACGCAACCTGGGAATCCTCCTCGACTCAACGCTCTCCATGACCAAGCAAGTCAACGCCATCTCCTCCTCCTGCTTCAACACCCTCCTTATGCTCCACAAGATCTACAGCTGGATCCCGACAGATACAAGAAGGACAGTCACCCAGGCCCTTGTCAGCAGGAGACTCGCCTACGGAAACGCCTTCCATCCGGGAGCCCCGACCAAGCTCATCAAACGACTGCAAAGCATCCAAAACGCCTCGACATGACTTATCCTCGATGTACCACGCCACGGCCACATCACCCCCCACTTGAGAAACCTGCACTGGCTGCCCGTCAACAAGAGGATATCTTTCAAGCTCCTCATCCACGCACACAAGGCACTGCACAAGACCAGCTCAGCCTACTTCAACAAACAGTTTTCCCTCTACATCTCCAACCGCCAGCTCCGCTTCGCCGGCCTCGCACTCGCCACCGTCCCACGCATCCGAAGAACAACCACCGGCGGGAGGTCCTTCTCCCACCTCGCCGCCAAGACCTGGAACACCCTCCCACTGAGACTACGACAGACCCAAGATCTGCTGACCTTCAGGAGGCTACTCAAGACCTGGCTGTTCGATCAGTAGCAGCCCCCCCAGTGCCTTGAGACCCTCACGAGTATGTAGAAATGTTTGATTGATTGAGGAATTAGTCAGTGGGTATATAGTAACTGCTATTGATTTGTCTATGGTTTTGAAAATGGTAGTCTGTATTTTAGAGTGGGTGTATCAAAGGTTATATTAGGGTGTGAGGAGGTGCATCAGATTATCACGTGGATGATGTAATCAGTGATGTCATGAGTGATGTCATTTGAGATGTCATCAGTGATGTCACTGACCATGTCATGAGTGATGTAATATGTGAAGTCCTCAGCAGAGCATTGCGGGGGCGCGAGTTATAGTTAGCTCTACTAACTATACCTTTCAAATTTCTCTGGTTTTGTACAAGTGAAATGTCCAACTAACTAAAACGTCCCTGAAACCTATGGTTTATTCAGTGAATTTCTAAGGTTTTTAAAATGCTAATTTCTAACTATAATGTCCCTGAAATCTATGTTTTTTTCAGTGAATTTCAAGGGTATTTTAAATGTTTATTTCTAATTATAATGTTCATTAAACCTATACTTTTTTCAGTGATTTTAAATTATCATTCCATTCTCAACCTGGTGAAAACAGCCGATATCACCAGTTTTCCAGCAATAGCTTCCGCAAAATAAATTGCCACAAATGAGAGCAACAACTAACGCTAATAATATGCAGAGTAGGTGTTCCTGTGCAAAAATAACATGGAAATACCACTTCCCGATATTTTCAACACGCAGCCAAATCTGCGGAGCGATCCAAAAACAGGCGATAGGCTGCGTTAGTAGTAGGAATGTAACATCTGCCTTTTACTGGTGTAAAGTAGGATGACTACCTACAGTGTGAAAGGGAGCCCAGCCCAGATTCACATCTGAAGACCAACACATGTAATTGAGCTACTGATCATGCACCTCCGACACCCAAGAAGGTCACAAAACACACTGCCACCGCCCTCAGGACCTTCCCTCCGGACCACCCCACCACCCTACTACCACCGAGGCAGCTCCCAACAGGAAAGCAGAACTACCAAAAACGACATGACCCCTCAGCCACACAATAGCTGATTGTTGTGAGATGTGGCAACCAAACATGTGTGAAGGACGCAAGTCACCCACCAATAATAATGCACCCAATACCAAGTGTAGCGGTGATGTGCTGGACAGACCTCACTATGTGTACATATACTGCTGGTGATTGTAGTGTTGTGGACAGTGTTACCTCAGGCAGTGGGGAAGATCTTGGTCATGTACCTGTGTCGGCGTCCCCTGTAATCTGAAGCGCAGTGGGCTGGTCCAACGTATGCCACTGCAGCGTAGAAGTGTGAATAAATAGGCTGGGGCTCTGGGCATGGTTCACTTGTGTGAAGGCCAACACGTCTGCCAGAGCAGCAGCACTCAACCTGCCACATGACTGCCGCCAAGATCACGGGCCTCCTCGACACAGGCCCCCTGCGAGCACAGCGGCACAGGACTGCAGAGTTATGTCTCTACAGACTACTGCCTTCGATCTACACTGCGGACAGCAAGGCTCACAATTCAGATGGAGTCGCAATTGCAGATGACGCAGTCCAGTAGGCAAGCCACATTGCTCCCAGTGTGGCCCGCCTAGACTACGCATAATCGCAGGCTGTGTACACGCTGAGCGCCAGAGCTACCACTAACTCAGTGCACCATAAGTCAATGCCACGTGGCCTTATTAAGGCAGAATTCATTAGACAAAAGACATTGCTACCAGTGCGACCCACCCGGACCACGCATCATCGCAGGGTGCGCACATTCTGAGTGCTTCAGGTGCTACTAACTCAGTGCACTATAGGTCATCACCACGTACCCTTATTAAGGCAGAATTCATTAGACAAAAGACATTGCTACCAGTGCGGCCTGCCTGGACCATGCATCATCACAGGCTCCGCACACGCTGAATGCTTCTGATGCCACTAACTGTGCAGCTCAAGTCAATGCCACGTGGCTGTCTGTCCTTCCTGGCCACTGCCTCTGGCCTACAGTGTGGTTAGCAGGGCTCACAATTCAAACTCAGTCTTGATTCATTAATTTCAGAGTCCAGTAGGCAACTAGCTATAACGTCCCTGAAACCTACATATTTTGACAATGTAGCCAATACATATTTCATCTTTTGTTCCATACGCCCACACTGTGGTCAGCAGTGCTCACAATTTACATTGAGATATGATTTATTATTTGCAGACAGAATTGTACTGTATGTCCTCGGATTTTGTCAAGAGGAAGTGACAAAAAGCATTCCTCGATGTCTGTGCTGACTACTGCCTTCGATCTACATTGCGGACATCAGGGCTCACAATTCAGATCGAGTTGTGATTGCAGATGACGCAGTCCAGTAGGCAACAGACATTGCTACCAGTGCGTCCCTCCCGGACCACGCATCATGGCTAGCTGTGCACACGTGGAATGCTTCTGATGCCCCTACCTCAGTGCACCACAACTCCTCATGGACCCTTTATGATAGAATCTTTTGTGGATGATTTCAGATCTTCTGCCCCTACCTCAGTTTACCACAAGTCATGAACCCTTTATGCTAAAATCTTTTGTGTATTTTTTCACATCTGGTGCCCCTACCTTAGTGCAGCACAAGTCATGGACCCTTTATGATCGAATCTCTGTGTGTGATCCGATGATTACTGTTGTACTTGTTTCCAGCACCAACCATTCCCTGAGGGCTGGCATCCACTCACCCCACACGCATCCAGCACAGACTTCACTGGGCATGTGACCCTGGTAATAAAAAGGGGCCGAGCGCACGTGCCCGTACCCTGCTCCACTATCTATGTAACTGTGTCCGTGTGTTCATTATATATGCATGATGCTGCCCCTGGGCCCTACCACATTACATCCTGCTGTGAACAGCGCTCGTAACCATGTTACCTCTGGCAGTGGGGAAAACTTTGGTTATGTAACTTTGTCTCGGTCATTGTATAAGTACATAGGTAGAGACTAGGGGCCATATGTAGGAAACAGTTTTGCGATCGCAAACAGTGCGATTCGCAGGAATCTGGGTGTTTGCGATCGCAAAACATACTTGAGCCATGTAGGAAAGGTATACGCAGAAGAGCTGTGCGAATCGCTAATTTAGCGATTAGCTATTTTGCGGAAAGTGGAGTCTGCGAATAAATCAGCGTAATCGCAGTCTGCGCACCAGTATTAGCGAAAATCGCTGTTACCGAACTCGCAAATAGCGATTGCGCAAAATAACATGTTCAGAAAACTCGCAAATAGCGATTATGCAAAATTCGCAATTTTGCACTTCCCAATTACCATCAACACTGAGCAGGTGGTAACCTACTGCAACCTATTTAAACAGGCCCACAATGCCACAGGGCCTTTCCACCATGGCTGGGCTGTACGTGATAGCCAGGAGGCTGCGAATCAGGGATGCCACACAGAGACGGAGACGCCAGGAAAGGATCTACAGAGCACGCATCACCCTCTTCCAAGTGACCGATGAGGAGATCCATGTCAACTACAGGCTGCACCCAGACAGCATCCTGGATTTAATTGCTGAACTGACACCCATACTTGACCACCCCACACGCAGGGCACACTCCATTCCCACCCATGTACAGGTGCTGTGCTCACTGCACCTCCTGGCATCAGGTAGTTTCCAGGGGGTCATTGCCACAGCAGGAGGTGTCTCCCAAAGTGCACTTTCGCGCTTCTTCCACGCTTTCCTGGATGCAATGGTACAGAGGCTGCATCACCACATACAATTTCCTAGCACAGCACAGGCACTGGATCAGACCAAGCAAGATTTCTACCAAATTGCACAATTCCCCCATGTCATTGGCTGCATAGATGGGACACATATCGCTATTTCACCCCCCTCACATAATGAGTATGTATTTCGCAACAGAAAGTCATATCATTCCCTGAACATCCAGGTAGTGTGCAATGCCCAACACTTAATCACTGATATTGTGGCCAAATACCCTGGAAGCACACACGACTCATTCATGTTTCGCCACTGTGCATTACATCGCAGACTCACAAATGGTGATTTTGGAGAGGGCTATCTGCTAGGTAAATGCCTGTTAAACACACACAGAGGCAGTAGAGTGATGCAGTGGCAGGACACTATTGAACATTAATCTGCTTATGCCCCGCAGGTGACAGTGCGTATGCTGTACGAGACTACATCCTCACACCGTACCTGAATCCATCAACTGCAGGTGAGAGGGGGTACAACAGCGCACACAGAGCTACACGCTGTGCCATTGAGAGGACATTTGGAATCCTAAAGAGCCGTTTTCGATGCCTCCATAAGAGTGGTGGAGCGCTACAGTACAGCCCTGAGACGTGTTGCAAAATAGTGGTTGCCTGTGCAATGCTACACAACATCGCTACCAAGAAAGGAACCCCAGTGGACCTGACAGACTCTGAATCATCAGATGAGGATGGAGCAGCACCACATCGCGCTCCCGCAGGAGGTGCTGGTGCAGCTGCCGGACGTATGAGACGTGATGAGATCACCCAAAACTACTTCTAAGTGAGTAATGATGACACAATGACACTGATTGGTGACTGACAGGGATGTTTATTTCTGTGTCATCAGGCATTGAGTGATCTCACGTTGTGACGTTAAAGTCCCTGCATGCACTTGTTTGTGTCACAGTGCAAAGAGTAACAACAGACACTGAGTCTACATGGACTGTGTTGCATCACACATGGCCATTAGTCCCTTGTGTCCCTTCACCTCCTACGTGCACGGCCTGGTGCGCCTCGCTGTGTGCGCGCTGTGCCCTCCCTTGACTCATCCTCCACTGTGCTCTGTCGTGCACTCCTGCGTCTTTCCTGTGGTATTGGGGGAGTGATGCTGCTCCTGCTCGATTGTTCATCAGTGTCCGTGGCTGCAAGTGCACCTATGCCACCTGTGGCGGTTGCGCGCATCTGGTCCACCGCATGTGTGACCTGCACCAAGACACTGCCCACGTCCTGGCAGCAGTGGGCCATCTCGCGCTGCATGCCAACACATCTTCTGGCCAGCAAGGATGTGGCGGTTGTGTGGCGGTTCACAGCCCTTGTGTATAGGTCCAGCCGTGTGTGAAGGCGATGTCTGTCCCGGCGCCGCGCTGCCCTGTCCCTCGCTGTCTCCCTGCACAGTCCCTCCAATGCACCAGTCATGGCCATCACTCCTGCGCGCAACTCGGTCATGTTGTGGTTATGTGCTGTCAGCTGCCGTTGTATTGACCTGATTCCCTTCACTTGCAGGCGCTGCTGCTTCAGCATGCTGCCCTCCAGGCCCGAGAACACCGTGTCCTCTTCAACAGGAGCAGTGCTGGTGGACGGCCGTTCCCTGCGTCTCATCCCTCTCCCTACTCTTGATTGTTCAGGGGACTGTGTTTGTTGCAGTCCTGCACGCTGCCTGTGCACTGGCTGTTGCTCCTCTGCTGTGTCTGGTGCCTGTGTCTCCAACAGTGGTAGTGGTGGGACAATTATGCGACGCCTGCATGGTGCTGTGTCGGCAGTTGTGGCTGCGCCCTGATCCTTCTGGCATGCCTGGTCCTCCATCTCAACTGTTGGCTCACATTCAGCCTCACTATCCTGTGTTGGTGGTGGTGCTGTGGATTAAATGACACACATTAGTACTGTGTCCTGTGTGGTATTTGTCATGCATTAGTTTCAAGCAATAGAATCTCATGGGTACTATCGGTCTATTTCTATCTCTGCATGATGGAGTCCTTCCTATTCCACCTGTCTGTGTCTCACTGGCACAGTTATCAGTGCATGTGACTACGTTTCCCATAATGCATTACTGTGTGTGCTGTGTGACATTTACTGGAGTTGCAGTCAGGTTGCCTTTTGGGGGATGTGGGTGGTTTGGGGATGTAGCAGGGGGTCTTGCCATGCACCTTACCTTGTCTGGTGTCTGGGTGTTCTGAGCTGTCCAGGTCAGCCACTCCACTCACGCTCTCAGGCTGCAGTGTGCCCTCCACCAGCTCCTCCAGGGGTGTCGGTTCGGTTGCAGTGGAAGGGCCCCCACCGGTTTTTTTAGCCTCTGCCAGTCTTGTTGCCACCCTCTCCTTTGACCTCTGCCGCATGTCATACCATCTTTTACGTAGGTCCTCCACACTGCGGTGTGTGACACCAATGGCATTCACTTTCTCTTGGATGTCACTCCAAATCTTGCGCTTTCTGGCCTCAGGTACTCTCAGGGAACTTTTCCCAAATAGGAGATCATGGTTGCTGACCACCTCCTGTGTGAGGACCTCCAGCTCCCTCTCACTGAATTTCTGTTTCCTCTTCCTTGATTTTTCCTCCTGCTGCTTTTCAGTCCCCTGGGAATCCATTTGACTGGTTTTCAAATGCAGAGCTTCACTGTTCTCCTCTCCACACAGGCTCTAAAACAGCTACTGGCTCACACACAGCTGCTGGCAATCAGGTGCAGCATGGGCAGTCACACTTCCTGGTTGTGATGTCATCATTCTGCACCTGAATTGCAGATTCCCAGATTTGCGATTCCTTAATAGCGTTCTCGCAATTAAGGAATCGCTATTAGGGTAATCGCAAAATAATTCTGCGAATTTTTGCGCATCGCTAATTATTCGCTAAAATCTACCTACATAGCTATTTGCGATTCGGATTTTGCGATTCGCGAAAAATCGCAATTTCCGATTCGCAAATTCCATTCTACCTACATATGGCCCTGGATCATTAGAGTACTGCAAGGAGAGTATATAGTGAATTTATAAGTGCTTCGGAATTGGCGGAGTGATTGGATAAGTACATATGTTGGCAGAACCTAACCCCCGAGCACAAGCTTGGCTCTAACTGGCTGCCCTCCATGTGCCAAAAACGGAAATTTGGGCTTTGCATGGCCCTGTATTGCTACAGCTGCAACACTCCACTGAATGTGCAATAAACATTCATATCCACACAAATATGTCATGTGCACGATCTTTCATGTGTGGAAGTATGGATGAATGTAGGGTCAGTGATTCCCCCTACCTTCCATGTTGGCCATTTTTTGGGACTTGGGTCACAGGGTAACACATTGGCGCTTGCGGCCCGGGTGGCGGCAGCACTACAACAGTGACACCCGCATCAGTTGATTCCTCATAAAGCCCAGGACAGAACCATGCCCAGAGCTTCGGAGTCATTGCTCACAGCCTCACGCAGGACTGGCAAACGCCAGGCCAGCCCAGCCCACTCTGCTTACACATACAGGAAGGGATAACAATGCTACATGGCCCAGATTTTCATTGTAGTGATCTGCTACTCACAGGTTTAGTTGTCAGTACACCACAGACACTCCCTGATGGCTGGTTTACACCCACACCACACCCATCAAGCAGAGGCAGTCACAGGACACGTGACCCTGCCAATAAAAGGGACCGGGCGCACGTGCTCCACGCCATTTCCATTTCAGACTTGGTGGCACCGGATGCACTGCGGCCAGCACAGTCACACCGCCATGGGATGGTGACTTTAGGTGCACTGAGGTAGGGGCACTGTAAGTGCTGAGTGGGTGTGCAACCTGCGATGATGCCCCATCCCGGTGGTCCGGACAGGTCAAGTTTTGTGTGCCCTGCTGGACTGCAGTGTAGGCCTGAGCCATCAAACATCGGGGGCCTACTGCCACGTGGCGTGGTCTCACTGGTCACAGAGTTAGTGGCACCGCAATGGCTGAGCGGGTGTGCAACCTGCGATGATGGTGGGTGCACTGGTATGTCCTCTGCCATGGTAAAATCAAGACGCAACACCAAATGTGAGACCTGGTGGCCTGCGGAGCGGGGCTGCATGATATGCTGGGTGCCCTGTCCACCGGCCCTGGGCTTGGGGCTTGCAGCAGCACGTGATAGGCCCTCATTTCTACATGCAGGTTGCGAAAGGTGAGCAGAGAGGCTTGTTTGCGCAGCGGCGGGCAGTCACCTTCGGGCAGTGGGAGTGGATGTGGTGCAGCAGCCTGGGTGCGCAGTGGCAGGTAGTCACCTCCGGGCAGTGAGAGTGGATGTGGTGCAGCAGCCTGGGTGCGCAGCGGAGGGCAGTCACCTCTGGGCAGTGGAAGTGGATGGGGTGCAGCAGCCTGGGTGCTCAGCGGCAGGCAGACACCTCTGGGCAGTGGATGGGGTGCAGCAGCCTGGATGCACAAAGGCGGGACAGCGATTTAGGCGTGCGCAGTCGTATGTACTCTGCCATACTGATTCTGTACTATGTTTCAGATGAGTGAGCTTGAGGGCTCCACTATGACGCGGCACGTGGTTGGAGACACACCGGTGGCGGAAAGGTGAGCTGTGAGGGTTTTGTGCAAAGTGTGGCCACTCACTGTCCCTCTCCATCTCTTCCTTTCTCTCCCTCACACTCTTTCTCTCTTCCTCTCTCTCACACTATTTCTCTCTTTCTCTCTCTCGTTCTCTCTCTCTTCCTCTCTCTCTCACTTTTTCTCTCTCTCTTTCTCTCTCTCTCTCTCACTCTTCCTCTGTTTCTCTCTTCCTCTTTCTCAAACTATTTCTCTCTTTCTCTCTCTCTTCCTCTCTCTCACTCTTTTTCTCTCTCTTTCTCTCTCTCTCACTCTTCCTCTGTTTCTCTCCTCCTCTTTCTCACTCTGTTTCTCTGTTTCTCTCTCTCTTCCTCTCTCTCACTGTTTCTCTCTCTCTTCCTCTCTCTCACTCTTTCTCTCTTTCTCTCTGTCTTCCTCTCACTCTTTCTTTCTGTCTCTCTCTCTCTTCCTCTCTCTCTCTCTCTCTCTCCTTTGATTTACGCATGACACACAATCTTATCTTACTTTTTGTCTAGCAGGCTATGATTCACAGATTGACGACCCCCCACACGGACCTCCCGCCACGAGGCGATGACTTCAGTTCCACTAAGTTAGTGCCACCATATCTGAACGTGTGTGCAGCCTGTGATGATGCGTGGCCATCCTGGTAAACAAAACACCCACTCTGAATTGTGAGCTCGGCTTGACAGTGTGTACACAATGGCTGAGGAGGTTGCTTCGGCATGTGGTGGACCCTCTTACACACACGCCGGTGGTGGAAGGTGAGCAGAGAGGCTTGTTTCCGCAGCAGCGGGCAGTCACCTCTGAGCAGTGGGAGTGGATATTTTGCAGCAGCCTGGGATCACAAGAGCGGGCAGACACCTCCGAGCAGTGGGAGTGGATGGGGTGCAGCAGCCTGGGTGCACAGGAGCAGGCAGACACCTCTAGGCAGTGGGAGTGGATGGGGTGCAGCAGTATGGGTGCGCAGGAATGGGCAGTCACCTCCGGGCACTGGGAGTGGATGGGGTGCAGCAGCCTGGGTGCACAGCAGTGGGCAGACACCTCTGGGCAGTGGGAGTGCATGGGGAACAGGAGCCTGGGTGTGCAGAGGAAGGCAGACACCTCTGGGCAGCAGGAGTCGATGGGGTGCAGCAGCTTGAGTGCGCAGGGCAGACAGACACCTCTGGGTAGTGGGAGTCAATGGGGTGCAGCAGCCTGGGTACGCAGGGGCAAAACAGAGAATTATGCGTGTGCAGTTGTATGTACTCTGCAATTACTGATTCTATACTATGTTTCAGATGACAAAACTTGAGGGCAGCACTATGTCTCGGCACATGGTTGGAGACACACCGATAGCAGAAAGGTGAGCTGGGAGGATTTTCTCCACAGTGTCAACACTCACTCTCCCTCTCCATCTCTTTCTTTCTGTCACTCACACTCTTTCGCTCTCTCTCACTCTCTATCTCTTCCTTTCTCTCTCTCTCTCACACTCATTCTCTCTTTCTCTGTCTCTTCCTCTCTCTCTCTCATTCTTTCTTTCTCTCTCTCTTCCTTTCTGTCTCACTCTTTCTCTCTCTCTTCCTCTCTCTCACACTGTTTTTCTCTTTCTCTCTCTCTTCCTTGTATCTCACTGTTTCTCTATTTCTCTTCCTCTCTCACTCTTTCACCCTTTCTCTGTCTTCCTCACTCTCTCACTCTTTCTTTCTTTCTCTCTCTCTTCCTCTCTCTACTCTTTCTCTCTTTCTCTCTCTCTCCTTTGATGGACGCATGACGCACACTCTTATCTTTCTATTTGTCTTGCAGGCTGGGATTCACAAATTGTCGAGGGATGACACGCCATGCCTGTACCTACTTTTATTTTGTTGTTTTGTTTAAATAAAATGATTTATATGTAAATCAATAGATGACTGAGATTCGTATTTGTCCAACCTCACATGCATCTTCTTTATTATAATTGTGTGACATCAGCCAATTTGTTATGTTCCAGATTTCCTAAGGTTGTTGTCAAATTTGTTTGTGGTGGGTGGCAAAGTGAGCAAGGGACCAACGTCTGGGCATACCTTGCCAACAGGGTATGCCCAGACATGGGTCCCTTGCTCACTTTGCCACTGGAGTCAAGCTAGCCTGGCTGATAACAGCTGATTAACCAGAAACTGGTCCCAGGATGATTGTTTCCGGTCCAGGGAAGACATGGCTTGGCAGTTCTGGCTGGACTGTTCCCATGAGGCACAGGGTCAGACTGATTTGCATAATGCCATGTCTGAACTAGGGTGGCGGAGTGAGCTAAAGAATGATGATGGATTCAACCCAGATCAGTTGACTGGGGGTGAGTGCTTGTAATGTTCAACACTCCGTCCATCAACCCCTTTGGTTTTGCTTTGTTCGACCAAAGTTGGCAGAGTATGCCCAGACGTGGGTCTCTTGCTCACTTTACCACTGGATTCAAGCTAGCCTAGCTGATGACAGCTGATTACCCAGAAACCGGTCCCAGGATGCTTGTTTCTGGTCAAGGGAAGACATGGCTTGGCAGTTCGAGCTGGACTGTTCCCATGAGGCACAGGGCAGACTGATTTGCATATGGCCATGTATGAACTGGGGTGGCAGAGTGAGCTAAAGAATGATGATAGATTAAACCCAGATCAGTTGACTGGGAGTGAGTGCTTAGAATGTTCAACACTCAGTCCATCATCCCCTTTGGTTTTGCTTTGTTCGACCTAAGTTGGCAGGGTATGCCCAGACGTGGGTCCCTTACTCACTTTGCCAATGGATTCAAGCTAGCCTGGCTGATGACAGCGATTGGCCAGAAACCGGTCTCAGGATGCTTGTTTCCGGTCCAGGGAAGACATGGCTTGGCAGTTCGGGCTGCACTGTTCCCATGAGGCACAGGCTCAGACTGATTTGCATATGGCTATGTCTGAACTGGGGTGGCGGAGTGAGCTAAAGAATGATGATGGATTAAACCCAGATCAGTTGACTGGGGGTGAGTGCTTACAATCTCAAACACTCCGTCCATCATCCCCTTTGGTTTTGCTTTGGTCGCCCTAAGTTGGCAGGTTATGCCCAGACATAGGTCCCTTGCTCACTTTGCCACTGGATTCGAGCTAGCCTGGCTGATGATGGCTGATTAGCCAGAAACCAGTACCAGGATGCTTGTTTCCAGACCAGGGAAGACATGGCTTGGCAGTTCAGGCTGGACTGTTCCCATGAAGCACAGGGTCAGACTGATTTGCATATGGCCATGTCTGAACTGGGGTGGCAGAGTGAGCTAAAGAATGATGATGGATTAAACCCATATCAATTGACTGATGGTGAGTGCTTGCAATCTTTAACACTCCATCCATCATTCCCTTTGGTTTTGTTTTGTTTGCCCTAAGTGGGCAGGGTATGCCCAGACGTGGGTCCCTTGCTCACTTTGCCACTGGATTCAAGCTAGCCTGGCTGATGACGGCTGATTAGCCAGAAACCGGTACCAGGATGCTTGTTTCCGGTCCAGGGAAGACATGGCTTGGCAGTTCAGGCTGGACTGTTCCCATGAGGCAGAGGGTCCGACTGATTTGCATATGGCCATGTCTGAACTGGGGTGGCGGAGTGAGCTAAAGAATGATGATGGATTAAACCCAGATCAGTTGACTGGGGGTGAGTGCTTGTAATGTTCAACACTCCGTCCATCATCCCCTTTGGTTTTGCTTTGTTCGACCAAAGTTGGCAGGGTATGCCCAGAAGTGGGTCTCTTGCTCACTTTACCAGTGGATTCAAGCTAGCCTAGCTGATGACGGCTGATTACCCAGAAACCGGTCCCAGGATGCTTGTTTCTGGTCAAGGGAAGACATGGCTTGGCAGTTCGGTCTGGACTGTTCCCATGAGGCACAGGGTCAGACTGATTTGCATATGGCCATTTCTGAACTGGGGTGGCGGAGTGAGCTAAAGAATGATGATAGATCAAACCCAGATCAGTTGACTGGGGGTGAGTGCTTGCAATGTTAACACTCCGTCCATCATCCCTTTTGGTTTTGCTTTGTTCGACCTAAGTTGGCAGGGTATGCCCAGACGTGGGTCCCTTACTCACTTTGCCAATGGATTCAAGCTAGCCTGGCTGATGACAGCGATTGGCCAGAAACCGGTCCCAGGATGCTTGTTTCCGGTCCAGGGAAGACATGGCTTGGCAGTTCGGGCTGCACTGTTCCCATGAGGCACAGGCTCAGACTGATTTGCATATGGCTATGTCTGAACTGGGGTGGCGGAGTGAGCTAAAGAATGATGATGGATTAAACCCAGATCAGTTGACTGGGGGTGAGTGCTTACAATCTCAAACACTCCGTCCATCATCCCCTTTGGTTTTGCTTTGGTCGCCCTAAGTTGGCAGGTTATGCCCAGACATAGGTCCCTTGCTCACTTTGCCACTGGATTCGAGCTAGCCTGGCTGATGATGGCTGATTAGCCAGAAACCAGTACCAGGATGCTTGTTTCCAGACCAGGGAAGACATGGCTTGGCAGTTCAGGCTGGACTGTTCCCATGAAGCACAGGGTCAGACTGATTTGCATATGGCCATGTCTGAACTGGGGTGGCAGAGTGAGCTAAAGAATGATGATGGATTAAACCCATATCAATTGACTGATGGTGAGTGCTTGCAATCTTTAACACTCCATCCATCATTCCCTTTGGTTTTGTTTTGTTTGCCCTAAGTGGGCAGGGTATGCCCAGACGTGGGTCCCTTGCTCACTTTGCCACTGGATTCAAGCTAGCCTGGCTGATGACGGCTGATTAGTCAGAAACCGGTACCAGGATGCTTGTTTCCGGTCCAGGGAAGACATGGCTTGGCAGTTCAGGCTGGACTGTTCCCATGAGGCAGAGGGTCCGACTGATTTGCATATGGCCATGTCTGAACTGGGGTGGCGGAGTGAGCTAAAGAATGATGATGGATTAAACCCAGATCAGTTGACTGGGGGTGAGTGCTTGTAATGTTCAACACTCCGTCCATCATCCCCTTTGGTTTTGCTTTGTTCGACCAAAGTTGGCAGGGTATGCCCAGAAGTGGGTCTCTTGCTCACTTTACCAGTGGATTCAAGCTAGCCTAGCTGATGACGGCTGATTACCCAGAAACCGGTCCCAGGATGCTTGTTTCTGGTCAAGGGAAGACATGGCTTGGCAGTTCGGTCTGGACTGTTCCCATGAGGCACAGGGTCAGACTGATTTGCATATGGCCATTTCTGAACTGGGGTGGCGGAGTGAGCTAAAGAATGATGATAGATCAAACCCAGATCAGTTGACTGGGGGTGAGTGCTTGCAATGTTAACACTCCGTCCATCATCCCTTTTGGTTTTGCTTTGTTCGACCTAAGTTGGCAGGGTATGCCCAGACGTGGGTCCCTTGCTCACTTTGCCACTGGATTCAAGCTAGCCTGGCTGATGATGGCTGATTAGCCAGAAACTTGTCTCAGGATGCTTGTTTCCGGTCCACGGAAGACATGGCATGGCAGTTCGGCCTGGACTGTTCCCATGAGGCACAAGGTCAGACAGATTTGCTTGTGGCCATGTCTGAACTGGGGTGGCGGAGTGAGCTAAAGAATGATGATGGATTAAACCCAGATCAGTTGACTGGGGGTGAGTACTGGCAATGTTCAACACTCCGACCATCATCCCCTTTGGGTTTGCTTTGCTTGCCCTAAGTTGGCAGGGTATGCCCAGAAGTGGGTCCCCTACTCACTTTGCCACTGGATTCAAGCTAGCCTGGCTGATGACAGTTGATTAGCCAGAAACCGGCCTCAGAAAGCTTGTTTCCGGTCCAGGGAAGACATGGCTTGGCAGTTCGGGCTGACTGTTCCCATGAGGCACAGGGTCAGTCTGATTTGCATATGGCTATGTCTGAACTGGGGTGGCAGAGTGAGCTAAATAATAGTGATGGATTAAACCCAGATTAGTTGACTGGGGGTGAGTGCTTGCAATGTTTAACACTCCGTCCATCATCCCCTTTGGTTTTGCTTTGTTCGCCCTAAGTTGGCAGGGCATGCCCAGACGTGGGTCCCTTGCTCACTTTGCCACTGGATTCACGCTAGCCTGGCTGATGACGGCTGATTAGCCAGAAACCGGTACCAGGATGATTGTTTTCAGTCCGGGGAAGACATGGCTTGGCAGTTCGGGGTGGGCTGTAACCATGAGGCACAGGGTCAAACTGGTTTGCATATGGCCATGTCTGAACTGGGGTGGCGGAGTGAGTTAAAGAATATTGATGGATTAAACCCTGATCAGTTGACTGGTGGTGAGTGCTTGCAATGTTTAACACTCCGTCCATCATCCCATTTGGTTTTGCTTTGTTCGCCCTAAGTTGGCAGGTTATGCCCAGATGTAGGTCCCTTGCTCACTTTGCCACTGGATTCAAGCTAGCCTGGCTGATGACGGCTGATTAGCCAGAAACCGGTACCAGGATGCTTGTTTCCGGTCCAGGGAAGACATGGCTTGGCAGTTCAGGCTGGACTGTCGCCATGAGGCACAGGGTCCGACTGATTTGCATATGGCCATGTCTGAACTGGGGTGGCGGAGTGAGCTAAAGAATGATGATGTATTAAACCCAGATCAGTTGACTGCGGGTGAGTGCTTGTAATGTTCAACAATTCGTCCATAATCACCTTTGGTTTTGCTTTGTTCGACCAAAGTTGGCAGGGTATGCCCAGAAGTGGGTCTCTTGCTCACTTTACCAGTGGATTCAAGCTAGCCTAGCTGATGACGGCTGATTACCCAGAAACCGGTCCCAGGATGCTTGTTTCTGGTCAAGGGAAGACATGGCTTGGCAGTTCGGTCTGGACTGTTCCCATGAGGCACAGGGTCAGACTGATTTGCATATGGCCATTTCTGAACTGGGGTGGCGGAGTGAGCTAAAGAATGATGATAGATCAAACCCAGATCAGTTGACTGGGGGTGAGTGCTTGCAATGTTAACACTCCGTCCATCATCCCTTTTGGTTTTGCTTTGTTCGACCTAAGTTGGCAGGGTATGCCCAGACGTGGGTCTCTTGCTCACTTTGCCACTGGATTCAAGCTAGCCTGGCTGATGATGGCTGATTAGCCAGAAACTGGTCTCAGGATGCTTGTTTCTGGTCCAGGGAAGACATGGCATGGCAGTTCGGCCTGGACTGTTCCCATGAGGCACAAGGTCAGACTGATTTGCTTGTGGCCATGTCTGAACTGGGGTGGCGGAGTGAGCTAAAGAATGATGATGGATTACAGCCAGATCAGTTGACTGGGGGTGAGTACTGGCAATGTTCAACACTCCGACCATCATCCCCTTTGGGTTTGCTTTGCTTGCCCTAAGTTGGCAGGGTATGCCCAGAAGTGGGTCCCCTACTCACTTTGCCACTGGATTCAAGCTAGCCTGGCTGATGACAGTTGATTAGCCAGAAACCGGCCTCAGAAAGCTTGTTTCCGGTCCAGGGAAGACATGGCTTGGCAGTTCGGGCTGACTGTTCCCATGAGGCACAGGGTCAGTCTGATTTGCATATGGCTATGTCTGAACTGGGGTGGCAGAGTGAGCTAAATAATAGTGATGGATTAAACCCAGATTAGTTGACTGGGGGTGAGTGCTTGCAATGTTTAACACTCCGTCCATCATCCCCTTTGGTTTTGCTTTGTTCGCCCTAAGTTGGCAGGGCATGCCCAGACGTGGGTCCCTTGCTCACTTTGCCACTGGATTCACGCTAGCCTGGCTGATGACGGCTGATTAGCCAGAAACCGGTACCAGGATGATTGTTTTCAGTCCGGGGAAGACATGGCTTGGCAGTTCGGGGTGGGCTGTAACCATGAGGCACAGGGTCAAACTGGTTTGCATATGGCCATGTCTGAACTGGGGTGGCGGAGTGAGTTAAAGAATATTGATGGATTAAACCCTGATCAGTTGACTGGTGGTGAGTGCTTGCAATGTTTAACACTCCGTCCATCATCCCATTTGGTTTTGCTTTGTTCGCCCTAAGTTGGCAGGTTATGCCCAGATGTAGGTCCCTTGCTCACTTTGCCACTGGATTCAAGCTAGCCTGGCTGATGACGGCTGATTAGCCAGAAACCGGTACCAGGATGCTTGTTTCCGGTCCAGGGAAGACATGGCTTGGCAGTTCAGGCTGGACTGTCGCCATGAGGCACAGGGTCCGACTGATTTGCATATGGCCATGTCTGAACTGGGGTGGCGGAGTGAGCTAAAGAATGATGATGTATTAAACCCAGATCAGTTGACTGGGGGTGAGTGCTTGTAATGTTCAACAATTCGTCCATAATCACCTTTGGTTTTGCTTTGTTCGACCAAAGTTGGCAGGGTATGCCCAGAAGTGGGTCTCTTGCTCACTTTACCAGTGGATTCAAGCTAGCCTAGCTGATGACGGCTGATTACCCAGAAACCGGTCCCAGGATGCTTGTTTCTGGTCAAGGGAAGACATGGCTTGGCAGTTCGGTCTGGACTGTTCCCATGAGGCACAGGGTCAGACTGATTTGCATATGGCCATTTCTGAACTGGGGTGGCGGAGTGAGCTAAAGAATGATGATAGATCAAACCCAGATCAGTTGACTGGGGGTGAGTGCTTGCAATGTTAACACTCCGTCCATCATCCCTTTTGGTTTTGCTTTGTTCGACCTAAGTTGGCAGGGTATGCCCAGACGTGGGTCTCTTGCTCACTTTGCCACTGGATTCAAGCTAGCCTGGCTGATGATGGCTGATTAGCCAGAAACTGGTCTCAGGATGCTTGTTTCTGGTCCAGGGAAGACATGGCATGGCAGTTCGGCCTGGACTGTTCCCATGAGGCACAAGGTCAGACTGATTTGCTTGTGGCCATGTCTGAACTGGGGTGGCGGAGTGAGCTAAAGAATGATGATGGATTACAGCCAGATCAGTTGACTGGGGGTGAGTACTGGCAATGTTCAACACTCCGACCATCATCCCCTTTGGGTTTGCTTTGCTTGCCCTAAGTTGGCAGGGTATGCCCAGAAGTGGGTCCCTTACTCACTTTGCCACTGGATTCAAGCTAGCCTGGCTGATGACAGTTGATTAGCCAGAAACCGGCCCCAGAAAGCTTGTTTCTGGTCCAGGGAAGACATGGTTTGGCAGTTCGGGCTGCACTGTTCCCATGAGGCACAGGGTCAGACTGATTTGCATATGGCCATGTCTGAAATGGGGTGGCTGAGTGAGCTAAAGAATGATGATGGATTAAACCCAGATCAGTTGACTGGGGGTGAGTGCTTGCAATGTTCAACAGTCCGTCCATCATCCCCTTTGGTTGTGCTTTGTTTGCCCTAAGTTGGCAGGGCATGCCCAGACGTGGGTCCCTTGCTCACTGTGCCACTGGATTCAAGCTAGCCTGGCTGATGACAGCTGATTAGCCAGAAACCGGTCCCAGGATGCTTGGTTCCGGTCCAGGGAAGACATGGCTTGGCAGTTCGGGCTGGACTATTCCCATGAGGCACAGGGTCAGTCTGATTTGCATATGGCTATGTCTGAACTGGGGTGGCAGAGTGAGCTAAAGAATAGTGATGGATTAAACCCAGATTAGTTGACTGGGGGTGAGTGCTTGCAATGTTTAACACTCCATCCATCATCCCCTTTGGTTTTGCTTTGTTTGCCCTAAGTTGGCAGGGTATGCCCAGACGTGGGTCCCTTGCTCACTTTGCCACTGGATTCACGCTAGCCTGGCTGATGACGGCTGATTAGCCAGAAACCTGTACCAGGATGCTTGTTTCCAGTCCGGGGAAGACATGGCTTGGCAGTTCGGGGTGGACTGTTCTCATGAGGCACAGGGTCAAACTGGTTTGCATATGGCCATGTCTGAACTGGGGTGGCGGAGTGAGCTAAAGAATGATGATGGATTAAACCCAGATTAGTTGACTGGGGTGAGTCCTTGCAATGGTCAACACTCCGTCCATCATCACCTTTTGTTGTGCTTTGTTCACCCTAAGTTGGCAGGGTATGCCCAGAGGTGGGTCCCTTGCTCACTTTGCCACTGGATTCAAGCTAGCCTGGCTGATGACGGCTGATTAGCCAGAAACTGGTCCCAGGGTGCTGGTTTCCGGTCCAGGGAAGACATGGCTTGGCAATTCGGGCTGGACTGTTCCCATGAGGTACAGGGTCAGATTGATTTGCATATGGCCATGTCTGAACTGGGGTGGCGGAGTGAGCTAAAGAATGATGATGGATTAACCCAGATCAGTTGACTGGGGGTGAATGCTTGCAATGTTCAACACTCCGTCCATCATCCCCTTTGGTTTAGAGTTACATTTATCACCATTTTGGTTGCGATAAAGTGCCATTAAGTCTGTGATGTATCCTTCAGAATATACCCCTCGGTGTTTGAAAGACTTAAGAAGTACTCGAGTCCCGCTCTGAGAGCCGCGCACCTATC
Source organism: Triturus cristatus (assembly GCF_964204655.1). Taxonomy (NCBI): domain Eukaryota; kingdom Metazoa; phylum Chordata; class Amphibia; order Caudata; family Salamandridae; genus Triturus; species Triturus cristatus. The sequence continues at coordinate 440,399,279 of NC_140590.1, forward strand.
GCTTTCACACGGGGGGCCGCGCAGAGAGCCGTGCTTGATTCACAAATGCATTTTTTTAATTAATTTTTTTAAATGTCCACTTTCACTAATTTACATTCGCCGCAGGGACACCAACTCCCGAAACATGCCAACATGTTCATTATTTTAAAAAAACAAAAAAACGAGTAGAGGGCCGCGTCGGCTCCTCTCCCGTGGCCAATTCCGGCCCTAGGACCATATTCCCTGGGGCCTGGCCTCACCGTTGGGGACCATAGGGGGAGCCCCAATGCCCCCACGGTCCCTCCGGCTCCCCGCCTCCTGCGGGAGCCGGCATCGCTTTTCCACACAGGGAGCTGCTGAAATGCAGCTCCCCCTGTGGAAAAGCAATCAGCTTTGGATTTTGGAAGCGATAGCTGGTTTCCCTGCTCTTGCTTCCAAGATCCAAAGCAAGTTTGCTAGGACAGGGCATACAGCAAACAGCAGTGTCCTGGGGTGGGCACCCCGGGACACTGCAGGAGCTGGCCCTGGGGAATGGCAGTCCTCAGGGCCATGACGGGCTCCAGGAGGAGGGCCGTGAGCCCCCCCTCCCAACATGAGTGAAGCCCTGGGGAGGTGGTGGTCCCCGGGGCTGGGGGCTCCCAGCGGGCCCCTGCTGTAAATTTTTTGAAGAAAGGCCCCCGGGACCTAGCCCACCCAGGGGCCTCATTAAAATAAAATGCGGAAACCCACGCTTCATTGTTTTTAATGTTGTGAACATACCGCTACAGACCGAGTAGGACGCAGAGACGCCGCCGGTTCATATATCGATAAAATCATTTTAAGTTTTACCTGCATGACGACAATTGGTTCTTTACAAAAAAGACCGTCGCCTTCATCATTCTACGACGAAATACGTCTTATTAGTATATCTTGAACTACATCTGTTATAATGCAATAAAAAAAGAAGAGATTTCCATTCCTAGAGAACAAACTACTTACCTAGAATCAACCATAATACGAGAACGACAACGAAGTAAAGGAAACAAAGCTGCTAGAGTGTTGGAAACGTATTTAGAATACAAACAACGTTAACGTGTGGCCCCTCCTGATGAAGACGCAGTTTGCGTCGAAACGCGCGTCGAGAAAGAATCTACTCGTCAGCCACTAATGAATATTTACTTTTGTAACTGTAATTATTATGTGATGTGATAAAAAGTGTAATATTTCAGAAATTTTAACAATTGTATTTTACTCTGTATTATGAATTGCTTTTTAATATGTCATTAAATGAATGTTTTTAAATATAGTAAGTGTTAGTTGAATTTATATGAATTGCACTCCAATATCTCAAAGAAATTAAAGGCACTAATTGGGCATAGATTTACCAACAGACTACAGACAGTTCAATCATACTTGCCTAGGGATTTATACTTTACTTGATAGTACCCTGCCCTAGGAATTATACAACTATTGTACAGGGGGCCCTTGCTTATTTATCTGAACATTATCCTCGGAAACTTTACTTTGCTCTTGCTTAAAGCTCCGGATGTTGCTCAGATCGTCTTCCAACCTCCCCGTTCTCTCTTCCACCTGCGTGAGCCTCTCAGCGACCTCCTCATACAATTTATTCATCTTCCTTAATGAGTTGTGAATTTTATTCAGCCCCTGTCTCGGCCTCCGACATTCGGCCCTTGCCTCATTTTGCATAGTTTTAAGAGTGCTGAATAGTAAGTCCAATAATGTTGCTTGGGGGTTTAATTGAGATGGTCCCTCCCCCCCAGATGGCGCCATTGTGTTAGCGGCATCTTGGTATGTTTGTGAGGTAGCTGAGTAATCCCATGATAGATTTTTTTATAGGGTCAGGTGGGGTTTCTGAGGAGTTCGGCTTTCTACGTGATCTACGTTTCTTTAAAGTACACTTTTGCGGCATCGAACTACTTCCTGAGACAGAGGATTCGTCCAGACTGTCATCACTTGGGGTTATTGGCTCCGAGTCCTCATTAACCGAGAAAAAGTAGTCTGGTGAGACAGCCCCCCCAACTGGCCCCCTACTCGGTAGGTCTACTGAAGTATCCTCATCCAACCGCTGTTGGTTTATAGAGACCTCGAGTTCACCACCTACTTCCTGCCTTATATTTTGTCCATCGCACAACTCACCATATCTTTGAGCTATAGGGATCTCCGTAGCCTCCGGGTGTTGGCTCACGTTAGCATTATCTTCCGTGATGGATAGAACTTTCACCCCTGCTTCAGTTCTAGCATCGCAATCCGAAGAGACCTTTTCCTTTGTTTCTTCCAGACATTCACCCTCTGTCTGCTCCTCGGCCGCACCGCCCACAGCCGTACACGTCAGCTCCTGCACGGACGCTTGCTCTGGTTGCCTAGGTACCTCTGTGTCCTCGCGGGTATTTTGCAGCTCAGCCCCGCTCCATTTGTCCCGTTTGCTGGCGTTCCCCAGATCCAAGCGCCCCGTGCATTTCAGTGGGAAACTCTCTGTTACCGAGGGTTGTCTTAGCGATGATTCTTTATTCGCCGCCTTAGTGGATCGCAGACTCCTTAGATCCCGAGGATCGCTAGAAGCAGTCGACCCTTCGCCATTACCTCGCAGCTCGCCGTTGCCTCGCGGCTCTCCAGTCTTCTTACCAGCCGGTTTCCTTACGGTAAGTGTACTACTAGCTCGCGGCGCTGCCCCAGTTGCCGGTTTTGAGTCATTTTTGTCCAGAGTGGGCTGCTCTTTCATCGCGCTGTCTTTACACGCCTCACTCCCTTTGACAATACGAGGAGGCATCTCACAGCACCTGATGTCTGGTTGTATAGTATACTCTGCAAATTTCCTTTGAATCAGACAAATTATCTTCCAGGGTAGCCCGCCCAAAGAATAACTCTCCAAGACAGCCAAGATATTCTTAAAATCCACTCCTCGTAGCCAAATACCAGCTCTCATCGCCGTATTAGGAGGGTTTTATATCATTTCTTCTGTAATCATGAGGAGGAGTGAGATGCGACTTCTCACTGCAAACCACCAGCGGCCATCTGGCCCAAAGATCTGCCGGAAACCAGGTCCTAACTATAACTACCTACTGGTGACTGCCAGTAGGTAATATATATATATATCTATATCTATATCTATATCTATATCTATATATCTGTATATATGTATGTGTATATATCTATCTATATATATATATATATATATATATATATATATATATCTATATATATATATATATATATATATATATATATATATATATATATATATATATATATATACTGCAAACGAAATCCTGACGTGAGGAGCGCCACAGCCTCTCGGGTCGGGCCCAACCAAGTGCGCCAGACACTTTAAATATTCCAAATGAAAATACGTACTATTTAGTAACGTAATGCAGGCCACACCATCAGTGCTTCGCAAAATTCTTTATCTCAAGGCAAACAAAATGCATAACGCGTTTCAACTCCAGCGAGTCTTTGTCAAATGCTTATATTCATCGGGTAAGTTCATTGGTTCTTTTAAATGTTCCAAGTTGTAAACATTGAGAACGGACTAATAGCCCACATATTAAAGTTTAGAGCAGCAATGAAAAACATTTCTCTAATTCTAGATAAATTAACTTTGGCCTTGATGGAAAATATTCTTTTCAATTTTCTTTGTAAATTCATCTTTTATAAATATAGTATTTTCAATTTCACCATCATTACAAGCCTTAAATGTCTTTATTTAGTAGTCATCTCGACCACAGCTACCATGATGCTCCATTTCTGTTGCACTTGGTCGGGCCCCGACCCGAGAGGCTGTGGCGCTCCTCACGTCAGGATTTCGTTTGCAGTTTATGGTAAAGGAGCGCCCGCCGGCTGTAAAATTGGACATTGACAGAGTATTGATGGCAGGGCCATCGTTGAGAGGCCCGCTTCTATTCTGAGAAATGGACTTTGAATCAGCCAGGGTTTGCAGTTGGATTTCTGCGTATATGTGCTTCCTTGAACGTGAACACTCGCTGGCTGGAGATCAGAACATGAACAGAGTATTGATGGCAGGGCCACTGTGAGGAAGCCCGCTTCTATTTTGGAAAGTGGACTTGTTGATCAGCCAGTGTTGGGAGTATGCAATCCATCTGCACGCAGTGCTTCCATGAACATTATCTCTTAGGCGAGTATGAATTCATGAAAAAACTGAATTGGAGCGGTTCTGTTTTCGTTAATGTGACATTTGCCAGTAAATTGAACTTTACCATGTATATGTGATTAAACTACAAGGCACAAGTGAAAAATAAGGTTAAAGTTGAATTGGGAACAAATTATAAATGACAGAAGATGCACGAGCAACAGAAATGGAGCATCATGGTAGTTTAGTTTATGGTAAAGAAGCGCCCGCCGGCTGTAAAATTGGACATTGACAGAGTATTGATGGCAGGGCCATCGTTGAGAGGCCCGCTTCTATTCTGAGAAATGGACTTTGAATCAGCCAGGGTTTGCAGTTGGATTTCTGTGTATATGTGCTTCCTTGAACGTGAACACTCGCTGGCTGGAGATCAGAACATGAACAGAGTATTGATGGGAGGGCCACTGTGAGGAGGCCCGCTTCTATTTTGGAAAGTGGACTGTTGATCAGCCAGTTTTGGGAGTATGCAATCCATCTGCACGCAGTGCTTCCATGAACATTATTTCTGAGGCGAGTATGAATTCATGAAAAACTGAATTGGAGCGGTTCTGTTTTCGCTAATGTGACCTTTGCCAGTAAATGGAACTTTTCAGTGTATATGTGATTAAACTACAAGGCACAAGTGAAAACTACGGTTAAAGTTGAATTGGGAACAAATTATAAATGACAGAAGATGCACGAGCAACAGAAATGGAGCACCATGGTAGTTGTGGTCGAGATGACTACCAAATAAAGACATTTAAGGCGTGTAATGATGGTGAAATTGAAAATACTATATTTATAAAAGATGAATTTACAAAGAAAATTGAAAAGAATATTTTTCATCAAGGCCAAAGTTAATTTATCTAGAATTAGAGAAATGTTTTTCATTGCTGCTCTAAACTTTAATATGTGGGCTATTAGTCCGTTCTCAATGTTTACAACTTGGAACATTTAAAAGAACCAATGAACTTACCCGATGATTATAAGCATTTGACAAAGACTCGCTGGAGTTGAAACGCGTTATGAATTTTGTTTGCCTTGAGATAAAGAATTTTGCGAAGCACTGATGGTGTGGCCTGCATTACGTTTCTAAATAGTACGTGTTTTCTTTTGGAATATTTAAAGTGTCTGGCGCACTTGGTTGGGCCCCGACCTGAGAGGCTGTGGCGCTCCTCACGTCAGGATTTCGTTTGCAGTTTATGGTAAAGGAGCGCCCGCTGGCTGTAAAATTGGACATTGACAGAGTATTGATGGCAGGGCCATCGTTGAGAGGCCCGCTTCTATTCTGAGAAATGGACTTTGAATCAGCCAGGGTTTGCAGTTGGATTTCTGTGTATATGTGCTTTCTTGAACGTGAACACGTGCTGGCTGGAGATCAGAACATGAACAGAGTATTGATGGCAGGGCCACTGTGAGGAGGCCCGCTTCTATTTTGGAAAGTGGACTGTTGATCAGCCAGTTTTGGGAGTATGCAATCCATCCGCACGCAGTGCTTCCATGAACATTATTTCTGAGGCGAGTATGAATTCATGAAAAACTGAATTGGAGCGGTTCTGTTTTCGCTAATGTGACCTTTGCCAGTAAATGTAACTTTTCCGTGTATATGTGATTAAACTACAAGGCACAAGTGAAAAATAAGGTTGATGAGTGATGTCACTGACCATGTCATGAGTGATGTAATATGTGATGTCCTCAGCAGTGGATTGCGGTCGCGCGAGTTATAGTTAGCTGAACTAACTATAACGGGGGAATTTCAATGGTTTTGTACGAGTGAACTGTCCAGCAAACTATAACATGTGTGAAACCTATGGTTTTTTCAGTGAATTTGCAAGGTTTTTTAAATGCTAACTCCTAACTATAACGTGTGTGAAACCTATGGTTTTTTAAGTGAATTTGCAAGGTTTTTTAAATGCTAATTTCTAACTATAACGTGTGTGAAACCTATGTTTTTTTTAGTGAATTTGTAAGGTTTTTTAAATCCTAATTTATGTATGTATTATTATATTTTTTATATAAACTACCTATGTATATAGTTATGGATTGACTTTACCCTGTAATATGGAATGGCTCAGCTCTTTTTTTTTTGAATTTGGATAAAGTTGACAGCATAGTTAATATCTTCTATAAACTTATAAACAGTTTAAAATGTTTTTTTTTAAGGGTTTTTCACGGTGCGCCCATTGGCAATTTTTTTATTAAACAAAATGTTTTTTTTTTAATTTACGAGGTCCTTTAGGGACCCCCTGAGAAGGTCTAGGGGGTCAGGGAGTGTCTTCCCTGCCTCCTTTTCATGTTTTAGAAATCGGGTTAAAAGTAATTCATTTCTGATCCGTACGTGTACCGTGAGCGCATGCGTGGGAGCACCGTGCGCGCACGGTGCACATATATGTGCGAGCACCGTGCGCGCACGGCAAGTCATGTGATTACGAAAGAACACTTTTCATTGGTTCATAGTAGTTTCTGTTCCAGAATCTTCAAACACCACACTCACTCCCCTCACTATTTCTTCTTATTTCCTGGGACAAGGAGCTGAACAGCTACTCTAGTAAAATTTTACTTGAAAATGGCAGGACAGCAGTCTACTTCAGGGAGTGAGGAGGAGACCTTTGTGGTTCCACCAAGGAAGACCAAACAAAAAGACTCTTTCATCTGGAAATTCTTCACCTTTCCAGAGGGCCAAAAGAAGGTCAATGCCCCGAAGGTGACATGCACTATTTGTGGAAGTGTGTTATCCAGAGGAGATCCCACCAAGAAATACTCGTTTAGTATTTATTCAATGTTGAGACACTTCAAGACAGTGCATCCTGTACCTTATGCTCGAGAGTCAACTAGAGCCCTAAGAGACAACCCTCCACCTGCTCAGCCGAGCACATCAACTGCGGCCGCAGATTCTCTGTGTACCAGGTCACTTGACATCCGCCCACTTTTCCAGAAGGTGCACATACATTGTAATGTGTGCAATGCTGTTCTTTGCTACGGTGAGAGCAGTATTAACTTGATCGAAAACAAAATACAGCAGCACACATGCTCCAGCCCATAATTTTTTTCATTTATTGTTTTTGTTCCTGTTGAACAGTTTTTCATTACTAGTTTTTTTTTTGGTGCTCTAAAAAAATAAAAAAAATTACAAAATTGTTAAAAAACAAAAAAAAAATGCAAAACAAAAAAGACAAAAAAAACAGTTCTTTTCAGAACTCACTTCACTTCTCCAAGAAGAGCTATATTCCTAATATACTGTGTTGTAATTTTATTGAATGAATGTGTAGTGTATACATGAATGATTGAAATGATTGAAATGACTGAGTGAAGAGGAGGAAAGGACAGACAGAATGAGTGAGAAAAGGAAAGTATGATCAGTCATGAAAGGGAAGTGAAAGACTGACTGCAACAAAAGGACTAAGGGTAGAGGATACAGGTAAGAAGAGTGAATGAGTAAGGGAATGGCATTGAGTAATGGAGAGTGATGGAGGGGGAGTGAGAAAAGGGAAGTGAGGGACGGAGATAGGAAAAGGGAGTAACAGATGAAGCGGATGAAGTACAGCAGGGTAAAGGGATTGAAAGTAAGAGAAGTGGAGTGATGGTGAGATAAGGGGTATGAGGATTAGAAAAGGGGGTAAGGGAAAGTGAGAGATGGGGAGTGAGGGGATGGAGGGATTTAGGAAACTGGAGTGAGAGAAAGGGAGTCAGGATTTCAATGAGCAAAGGAGAGTGAAGTTGAGTGAAGGAAAGAATGCGAAAAGATGAAGGGGTGTGAGATACAGACAGGAGGAAGTGAAGTAGGAGAATATGAGAGACTATGAGTAAAGGATAGTGACAGTTAGGGAAGGTGAGGGAAGGAGAATGACGGAGAAGGTTAAAAAACTTAACATAGATGGAAAATGAGTGATGGAGAGAGGAGGAGTGGTAGAAACAGAGATGTTAAGGAAATTAAGGGTAAGACAGACAAAGGAAGAGAGACAGAAACAGAGACAGAGAGCAAGGAACTGAGAAGGAGTAAGGCAGTTAGAATGACTGAGACATATGGAGACAGGGAGAGAAACATGGTTGAAAAAATAGTGATGGAGGCAGTAAACCTAGGGGAGTAGTAGAGAAGGAGTGAGGGAGTTACGAAAGAGCAGTAATAGAAGAAGAGAGAGGGAAGGGGAATGAGAAAAGCAGAGTGAGTAGAAGTGAAGAAAAGGGAGCATGAAAGTGAAGGGGTGAGAAATACAGATATTTTAAACTTACCTGACCAACAAAATAACTTAATTAGAAATAAATGTTTTTTTTAATTACAAGAAAGATGGATTCAATTTCCTAAATTTTCTTTTTAGATCTGAAAAAAAAGAAAAAAAGTAGTAATATTTAACAATACATTTTAGAAAACAGTACACATATTTTCATATTTAACAAAGTATTTTTTTGCCCTTTTTTTCTGTTTTGAGAATATATTGAATTTTACTGAAAATAGTGATATCAATTGTATTCATCACTTAACAGCGGACACAAAAATAAACAATGTGAAAGATTGTTTAAAAAAGCCCTGAATCTATCCTCAGTAAAACATACCTTGATAGAAATGTAACATATATATTAAAAATATCTTCTAAGAACAATAACTATTTGCAATAAATAACGTCTGTAAATCTTGTTGCTTAAGCACATACACCAAAATAATATCTGTCAAAGAAGTCCACAATAGAAACATTTACCTTTCCATGAGGCCAAATGGTAATTTTTAAATCATTTTTAGGTGAAATATCCAATGGTAATCCTATAAAATCGAAATAATGGTTTCTTCAGATGCTGCAATTTCTATCTAAAATTTTGGTTTTAGAAAAATTAAGTAGGAATTTGGTAATTCTGCAGCCAAACGTTGCTTGAAAATCAATTGAGAATCATTACATAGTGTCCAGCGTTTTTCACATTTTAGATAAACTGTGTAATGACCAGAAGTTATAGAAGGTCCATCATGGAAAATTATTGCAACTGCAACAAAAGTCTTTCCTGATATTGATAATTGATTTCCTACAAACTTCTTTATTAAAGTGTCCAATTTTGATCCATCAGCTCTACAACATTGCATCATTAAAATTATATACTGTCCATATTTCTTTAAAAATGACGTTGATAACATTTCTAATTTACATTGAGAACATTCCATGTTGTGATTTGCATCTTTAACTAATTTACTAAAAGTCACTGATTTACTCTCTGGTAATGTTAAATGTATGAAACTTTCAGAATCAACATTAGTGCTGCATGTGTTCATACAGTTTTCACAACAATGTTCCCATTTATAAGAGAGACCAAACATATTTTCTGTTTCTACCCCTTCATCTTCCAGTACCATAAGCATATACATTAAGAATTCCTATGCATCGTGCTGGACATTTTGTGTAAACTGTGTACATCCAGAACATACATCTAAAAGATTTCTAAAATCAGAAGCACTTTCTATTTTAGTTTTATCATTACTCAACTTTTCATAAAGGAAACTCAGCAGAGAACAAAATCTTTTTTTATGATTTAGTATTATCTGCTCTTGCAAACCTTCAAGATAAAATACAACATTCAGCACTACAGTAGCGTAGCAGTTGACACCAGAGCTATTTTCAAAATGACAACCAACAACCTCTTCAACATTGTCCTTTTTCTTTTTGCTTGCAATCACATCACTCTCTTTTTGTTTTCTCTTCTGTACATCCTCATTACAGATATTCTCAATTCTCCTTTTCCGACAAACAACACCTTTTTCAAACACAGGATACTGACCTAAATGAGGAGCATAGCTTCTTCTTAATCTATTATACTCCTTTACACAATTTGCATCAGCACTAACTTTTGAGTCATCAAAGTCTATCATGAATAAACCAGATAATTTTTTCACTCGTGACAAAGCAACATATGCCATTCCTTCTATAAACACACTAGATCCAATGTTTACAAAAGCACTATCTACAGTTAATCCTTGAGATTTGTGAATAGTTACAGCATATGCTAGAGAAAACGGAAACTGCTTCCTACGAACATATAAGTCTTTCACAAGCAAAAAACGAACTGAACAACGACTAATGTCTTTAACCTCTTCAATCTGATCAAATTTTATTTTTAAAAATTCAATTCCATCTTTTTTCTGGTAATTAACAAAACCCACAACTTTACCCTTAGCTCCATTCACTAAACCTTTTTCTACATTCAAATTACGTCTAAAAATTACTCGACAGTTCATACATACATAAAGATTCTTATCTAAACCAGCTGTTTTCGATATGTTTTTCTCTAGAGAATCCAATTTAGTTTTCAATTTGCCTGTCAATATAATAGTTATTCCTTCATGCTGTATTTTATCCACGGCTTCCATTTTCATAATCTCTTCATTTTCCAATTTCAAAAGTTCTTCATTGAATATAGAGCATTCATGTAGTGTTGGCATTAAGCAGATTACAGTATTTTTTTCTGCAATTTTCTTGTCTATTTTCTCTGGAACTATTTGTTCTGTTGGAAACAAATTACATAGCAATCGACTCTGTAAAGCTTTTCTGCCATGTTCTGTGAGTAGTCCAATTCTGATATCTTTGAGAATACTTGCATAATCATCATTATTTGCTTGCCGCATATTGGTAATGAGTTCTTTGTACTCAAAGTATGACCAAATATTCACATTACCTATACTTCCTAATGACTTTTTCGTGTCTTCATGTGCAAGAGTATTAAATACTGGTTGTCCTTTAACTGGAGTGAGCTGCAGTAGATCCCCAAAAACTATAACATGTTTTCCTCCAAATAACACGTCATAGTCTGTCTTTAGAATTTGCTGCATTCTTAAATGCACAAAGGCAAGCATTAAGTTTGATACCATGCTTACCTCATCAATAATGAGAACTTTCATTTTCTTCAACACTCTTGAAACTTCAAAACATGCTTCTCCTGTTAGCTTAAGGTATTCTATTTTGTTCTCATGCTCTACTGGTAACGATGTAAGGTAATTCCTTTTATGTTATATGCTGCTAAACCAGTTGGAGCAGTAACAACACAAGACAAAGTTGAATCAGTTTTTTTTCTGTAGGTAGCTTCTAATTACTTTAATTAAGAAACTTTTTCCAGTTCCAGCTTGTCCACTCACATACATTCTGATTGGTTCAACTGATGTGCATGAGCACTCTTTATTTTCATGTAGTAATCCATGATCAATTTGTTTTGTGACATCTTCATAAATTTGTTGTTGTTCATCATTCAGTTGTTGTTCCAAATTTGGAAAGTCTATTAAATCTTCCTGAGCTTGATTCATAGCTGTTTCCACTTCAGTCATGGCAGCTTCATTTTCTACGATTGGTTGTCCTAGGGGATCTTGACTGAGTGTACCAGAACTTTAACTGTCTTGAGAACTGTCCCTACCTACTTTAGCTGCAATTGTAGCTTCCTGTTCAATTTCTTCATTTAACATTTGTGCATAATTTGTGAAAGTACTGCATTCTATGATATGTTTACATGCATTAAAGGAATCTTCATAGCTCTGAAAATCTCCAAGTAATTCATCCTCTGAACGCCATGGTTTAAACAGCTGTAAAAGTGCTAAGTAGTAAAATTCCTTTTTGTCAGTAGTGTCGCAACTCAGCTTCCTGTGGTTAATCAAACTTCCTTTTGTTTGTTTCACCAAACATCCTTCCTCACCAATGACTGTATATTTTCCATTGTTGATGTCTTCTGTGGCATTCCGTGTAAAAATGTAGTTCTGCAGCACTTCATAGAGACACATGTTCTCAAGATGATGACTTCTGTTTGGGTAATATGTATCCAACATATTTGTTTTCAAAATGTCTGTACTTTCTGGTTCGTTCTCTGCTAAATATTCAATTTCTCGAATAGATTTCAGTACCCGATTTCGCATTCCTGCAAGGCCTAAACTTACCCAAATTATTCTTCTGGATTTGGAGTACAGACTTGCAGATGATAACCTATCTGAGCATTCGTATGACACAATTTCTCGATGCGATAACATCTTTAAACTGAAACTGTATAGCTTTTTACTGACAGTCTTCTCGTGAGAAATCTCTTCCCACATTTCTTTCAATTCCGTTGTCTCAGATTTAGTGATGTAAGATGTGACATACCGAGCAACAGCAATAGAATTGTCAGCTACATACTGAATATCCATGTTAGCATTCCACATGGATAAAATGACTGGGTTGTAGTCATTTATATATTTTGACTCTTCTTTTCTTCTTAGGTTGTAGGTATTTTTCAGAGATTTTCTTGTAATGTTATGTCGCACAGCTGACATAAAACTGTTTACTCTTCCTTTTGAAAGAACAGGTCGTGGAAATCCAAATCGACATTTTGTGTAGAATTTATCTTTACTCTTGTACTTTCGTCGACAGTATTTTCCACACCGATGACTTTGGAAACGTAAAACTTGCTCTTTTAAGTTTTTTTCTTCTGTGCTTTTAGGTATAGCACATGTTGCATATTCTTCAATGAAAGATAAAACTGCATCATCAGAATCTGTTCCAAATTTTGGGGCATCCTTGATCCACAACAGCATATGAATATGAGGAGCACCTCTTGCTTGGTACTCTTTTCTCCAAAAGAAATCCACAACTTCTCCAAGAGGTGTTTTTTTTTTATTGCAGATGAAGGACATCATAGCCGCAAATCTATGATTGAAATATCTGCAAACATTAACCGGATCCAATGAGCACAATTCTCCTGCTGTCTTGTATTGGATGTTTTCAATATTTGAATTTGCCTCTCGAAGAAAATCCAGTAAATCATCCCAAGCGTACTCAGCACAGCTTAGGGTAAGGAACCATGTAGGAGTTCCTAAATTCCGTAACATACATTTGAGTTCTCCATGGCGTCGGGACCAATATTCATTAGTTCCACGCTGACAAGCCATCAGATTAATCAATTGAGATTCCAAATGATCATCTCGCTGTTGCACTTTGTTCATAAAATCCTTTGCAGACACATTATGTAGATGTACTCCAGTTTTTAAAATGTGATTTACTGCATAAGATAGTGCAGACAAGTCACTTTCAAATAAAAGATGGAACGATTAAGGAATACTTTGACGAAATCTTGGATCTTCTGCATATAATCTTGTAGTCCGATACTCAGAAGCTGGAATCTGTACTGGACGTTCATCATATCGTCCACCTTTTGCTGTAGGAAACAGCTGGGGTAAACAACGAGCTTCCAAGCTCTCCTCCCATACACTCACGGGAGTTCCTTTTGCTTTTTTCATCTGAAATAGATCAATAGTGTTTCCCATAACTTCTTTAGAATGAAGAGGATGTATGCTGAAATGTTCATAAATTTCTTCTTCTTTTGACTTATCCACTTTTTCAATTTGCCCAGTTGGTATTCCTGTGTCTGCTAGTAAAACTTCTTCATCTTCATCCATATAAATTGATTCATAGTACTTATAATTTCTTTTCATATATAAATTTGCTCTTTGTACTTTTCGTACATCTACTAGCTCCTGCCAAATTTTCTTATTCTTTGTAGGTACACCATTAACCAGAATAACTTATGGTTCAGTTTCCAAACTATCTGTATCAATTGTTTCAATATTTTTTTCAAATCTAATGGCAAAAAATAGACAACTCTTCCTTTTAAACCTCTTTGTAAATCTGAAGGAAGTAATTTACCTGTTTTGGGCTCCATACGAACTATAGTCTGAAACGGATGGACACATTGAATGAGTATAGACTCATACGTATTTAAATCACTAAGTTCTGCAGGAATATCAACCAATTCTAAATTATTATGTACAGCTCTAGCTGGCATTTTATTTTCTTCTAACTTGTTATAACAGTATTTACAAATACGCTGATCTTCACCCAAATCAAAACAATTTTCCAGAAACAAATATGTAGCAAAATCCTTCCACTCATAATTATTTTCTTTTTCACTTTTTTTATAGAGATTAACATTCCTTGTTTGAGTTTTATAATGGCTTCTCCGGCAACAAATACAAGTAATATTTGGTCTTTCATTAGAGATGATAGTAAATTTTGTCATTTGATCTTCAAAAACTTTTACTAACAGTGGGTTCTACATTCTCTTCCACATTTTCTTCAATAACTGTGTCATTTCCTGCACTTTCTTGTTCTGAACCAAAGTAACAAAACTGAATATCATCAGTAACCTTCTCTACATCTGATACAGATCCACGCAACAGAGCTCTATTCAACTCATTTAACTTTAGTGCTGGACTTTTAGCAAAATACAATCTTCTCACAAACTTTCTCATTTCAGTATGAGGTACTGCCAGCATCCTAAAATGGTGAAAAACACTTTGACAAACTTTCCTAGAAAGACAAGCCAGAGAATGTCCTTGCAAACCAGTATTCTTTCTCACTCTGCATGGATCTAGTCTTTGAAGCACTTTAATCTTCTGTTTAACACTTTTTTTTACTATATTCTCTTAGAAAGTCACGTAATTTATCAATAGATTCTTGTCGTACAGTAGAAATACTACTACAATTCCAAGTGTACACTGGGGCTTTAGGACGTTTCCCCATAACCTCATCAGCTAACACTTCTTCCTCATTTCTTGGAACCTATTTCTCCTTTTCCATTACACAACCATCTTTAACTTCATAACTTCGACCACTGGTGTCAACTGCATGCAGCAAACTATTACTTTGAAGATAACTCTCTTCATTAAAAAATAGTTCAGTACATGAACTATGCATCCATTCTCCTAAAAACACTTTACAAAAGTTATTTCTTTTCACTACTCTTTTCGTTTTACTTGAACTATGCTTCCATTCTCCTTAGAACACATTACAAAAGCTATTTTTTTTCACTACTCTTTTCCTTTTGCTTTTTGACTTCATTACATTGACTATTTGATCTAATGTACGGATCCTGTTCAAAATTAAAATGAATAGTTTTCTTTTTAATTCCAAAACCTTTGCAACAATTGATTCAATATGTTTCTTTTTCTTATAAAATATTGCTTTCTTCCTATATTTTTTCACATCCTTTAGCAAATTGAACACCACTCTTCTCTGAAACATTTTTTTACGAATGTTTTGAAATTCTGTTTTTCTTTTTAAGTCATTCTTTCTTGCTTCTGATTGTACATTAGCATTTAGTATTTTCTTTCTATTGTCTTGTTGTTTTCTTCTTGAAACACTATTTGCAGTGGAAATACTTTGTACATTTTTTCTATGTTTGAGGATATTGTTAAAAAAATCCTTAGTCTGCTTACCAGAAGACTTTTTCTTTTTTCCAACATGAGGTTCTTCAACTAATTTCTGTTGTCCAGTTGTCTTCAAATATAGATGTTTTTGCTGTTCTTTTCTCTTTCTTGATTTTATAGGCATGTTTAATTTATTTCAGTGTTGTTCAGCAATACCTAAAGGAAATTAAAAAAAAAAGACCTTTATGTAATTTCAATCTATTACTATTTTTTTTGAGCTTTTCAAATCCTATCATATGAGCTGCCCCTTTCCTACGAGTGCAAGTCTTACAGAACAAGAGCAACACGATTTAAATCTCTGACAACAATTCCTGTGTGCACACAGACTCATGGTGTGATTCTAGGCAGAAAACGATATTTGATTGGCAATTTCAAAGCACATTTACTACTGTGGTCGAGCAAGTGATAATTACTGTAACAGCCTGACACATTTTCCTTATAGTTTAGAGAGGCAGAAAAGAGCACATGTGCTAACAGCTACTTGAGACCATGAGCATGTGGAACCTGGGTGAGTGATTAGACTAGAGCAAAGGAAAGGAGCCTTGGTGATGTTGAATGTGTTAGCGTTACACACTGCTATCTGAAATACCACACAGTGCTGAACAGTAAGCATGGGAATGCAGGAGAAGCAGCTGCCTGTGTGCTAAGAGTGTGTTTCTGGAGACTGTGTATTGTCAGGTGCAAGAGAGATCTGCATGGACGCTTGCACAACTGCATGAAGACTGCAGACATGTATGAAAGAGCACATGTGGTAAGGGTTAATTGGGCTTATGAACATGTAGGAACTACCTCACTCATTACAGTACTGCAAGGAAAATCTAACCCTGTTGTTTTCAAATGTGTTAGCATTTGCCTCTCATCTGTGAGATGGTGATGTGTGCTGCATGCTAACCATCACAGTTCAAGAAAACAAGCTGCCCCTTTCCTACGAGTGCAAGTCTTACAGAACAAGAGCAACACAAATTAAATCTCTGACAACAATTCCTGTGTGCACACAGACTCATGGTGTGATTCTAGGCAGAAAACGATATTTGATTGGCAATTTCAAAGCACATTTACTACTGTGGTAGAGCAAGTGATAATTACTGTAACAGCCTGATACATTTTCCTTATAGTTTAGAGAGGCAGAAAAGAGCACATGTCCTAACAGCTACTTGAGACCATGAGCATGTGGAACCTGGGTGAGTGATTAGACTAGAGCAAAGGAAATGAGCCTTGGTGATGTTGAATGTGTTAGCGTTACACACTGCTATCTGAAATACCACACAGTGCTGAATAGTAAGCATGGGAGTGCAGGAGAAGCAGCTGGATGTGTGCTAACAGTGTGTTTCTGGAGACTGTGTATTGTCAGGCGCAAGAGAGATCTGCATGGACGCTTGCACAACTGCATGAAGACTGCAGAGATGTATGTAAGAGCACATGTGGTAAGGGTTAATTGGGCTTATGAACATGTAGGAACTACCTCACTCATTACAGTACTGCAAGGAAATTCTACCCTGTTGTTTTCAAATGTGTTAGCATTTGCCTCTCATCTGTGAGATGGTGATGAGTGCTGTATGCTAACCATCACAGTTCAAGAAAACAAGCTGCCCCTTTACTACGAGTGCAAGTCTTACAGAACAAGAGCAACACGAATTAAATCTCTGACAACAATTCCTGTGTGCACACAGACTCATGGTGTGATTCTAGGCAGAAAACTATATTTGATTGGCAATTTCAAAGCACATTTACTACTGTGGTGGAGCAAGTGATAATTACTGTAACAGCCTGACACATTTTCCTTATAGTTTAGAGAGGCAGAAAACAGCACATGTCCTAACAGCTACATGAGACCATGATCATGTGGAACCTGGGTGAGTGATTAGACTAGAGCAAAGGAAATGAGCCTTGGTGATGTTGAATGTGTTAGCGTTACACACTGCTATCTGAAATACCACACAGTGCTGGATAGTAAGCATGGGAGTGCAGGAGAAGCAGCTGGCTGTGTGCTAAGAGTGTGTTTCTGGAGACTGTGTATTGTCAGGTGCAAGAGAGATCTGCATGGACGCTTGCACAACTGCATGAAGACTGCAGAGATGTATGAGCACATGTGGTAAGAGTTAATTGGAGTTTTGAACATGTAGGAACTACCTCACCCATTGCAGGAGTGGAAGGAAAATCTACCCTGTTGTTTTCAAATGTGTTAGCATTTGCCTCTCATCTGTGAGATAGTGATTTCTGCTGAATGCTAACCATCACAGTTCAAGAAAACAAGCAGCCCCTTTCCTACGAGTGCAAGTCTTACAGAACAAGAGCAACACAAATTAAATCTCTGACAACAATTCCTGTGTGCACACAGACTCATGATGTGATTCTAGGCACAAAACAGTATTCCTGGGTGATACCAGTACACCTTAACATATGGTGAAGGCATACTCCATAATATCTTACAAGTTCAAGGCAGTTAAATATCTTCCAAAACATAAATTGTAAAACACAACTTTAAAAGAAGAAACAAATTTCTATTATTTATATCAAAATGCACCACATACATCCCCTCTCAAATTCATAACTCACCTTTAAAAGTAGTTAGTTGAGAAAGAAATGTGCCACTCAAACAGCAGATTATCAGAGCCAGAATCTCTGAGTTGTACTCCTCTCACCAGAACCACTAAATGGCAAAAGTTCCCTCTCTTTTTTCACACATATAAATGTTAACTTCAAATCACATTGCTTCCCACATTTTTTTAAATTGAAACACACATTTCTATTGGTTGCAAATTTCAACCCTTTCCAAATGATTCCTACCCCCAACATGACTTCTGCCTGCTACCATAGCAACAGATCATGGAACACTGGTGTGAGCAGAGAGGTCAGAAGTTCAGTACACAATGTTTCTAATCCAAAGAGCAAGAGTGCTTAACTTTTCAAACCTAACAGCATATCCAAAGTAACCTTCTGTGGGAACACATTTTTCTGAACCAATACAAAAAACATGCTTTAAAAAATGTAAACATACAGCCTAGTTTTTAGTGTTGAATGGTCTGAAACAGCCAATGAGTTCTTTTTATAAAAAAAAGTATGTAAGCCTCCATTTTACAACTATCTTTCTTTTCATATTGCCATTCTACTGAAAGACACCTTCTGAGTGCATCCAGATCTCCTTGAAAGATGTTCACAGTGTGGATTGTAGGTCATAGCTATGTCTACTGGAGTGAAAAGTATGCAGAAAAAAGAGGTATTGTGAAAGACCTTGCTTTGCCAAATGTAGACATTAAATGGATTGGTCAGAGAGGGTTAAAGTGGCACCAATTAATGCCTTTGGTGAAATCCTTTCTACATCTCCCACAGCCTGACCTTTTAATTGTGCACTGTGGTGGAAATGACATAGGCACTTTAACTGGGGTAGGTCTGGAAATGCTTGTTAAGGACACCTTTGTGCAATTGATGTAACTTTTTCCACAAACTACCTTTGTATATTCTAATATATGCCAAAGGCAAAAGTGGAACTGGTCCAACCAATATTGTCCGCAGATTGAGAAAGCAAAATAGCACGTCAATAAGTCTGTTTCTGCTTTCCTCAGAGACTATGATATGGGTTCTATATACCACAACAACTTGCGTTACAACATGCAAGGCATTTATAGAGGAGACGGTGTACATTTCACAGATGAAGGGAACAGAGTCTTCCTCTTGAACTTTAGACTCTGCATCGGTACTTACTTGTAGGTACAAAAAAACACTCAATGAACACAACGGCTCTTTTTAGAGCCAACCAACATCTAAACACGTAAACTTGATTTTTAATTCTATTTTTTTAATGAATTTTTTGCAGCTGTGCACGCACCGTGCGCGCGCAGCGCAATATTTATAAAAAATATTCTTTTTTTTGGGACCTTAGGGGTCTTTCATGGTCCCCCTGAGAAGGCCTAGGGGGTCAGGGACTCTCTACCCTGCCCCCTTTTCACGTTCTCCACTTGTGTTTTTAGCTCTCTTCTGATTCTAAAACTCAAAATGGCGGCTGGGGGGTGTGCACACCCCGCGATTTTTTGAAGAAAAAAAAAAAAATTCCCCCCCCGGGGTCCTTCAGGGACCCCCTGACAAAGGCTAGGGGGTCAGGAACTCTCTACCCTGCCCCCTCTTCACGTTCTCCACTTGTGTTTTTAGCTCTCTTCTGCCTCTAACACTCAAAATTGCGGCTGGGGGGTGTGCGCACCATGCGAGCACCCCGTGATTTTTTGAAAAAAAATAAAATGTTTTTTTCACCCTTCGGGGTCCTTCAGGGACCCCCTGACAAAGGCTAGGGGATCAGGAACTCTCTACCCTGCCCCCTTTTCCCGTTCTCCACCTTTCTTTTTCACTGTCACACACAAAATGGCGTCCAACACTTCCTGATTTCGACCGATTGGAATGTTGACTGACATCTAACCACCAATCAGAATTACGCTCGTGGACATTTGGTGCGCGCCCCGTGCGAGCAAGGAGCGCGCACGGTGCGCGCATATAGATATTTATGTACTTTTAACTGCAATTTTCTCAGGAACTACTGAACAGATTGACACCATATATGCAAAAGGCACATGCCAGACCTGAGGACTACCTCTTTGCCAGATTTCAAGTAATTCTGGTCAGCCGTTCGGGCTGTACCTTCGACTAAAGGTCCAATGGGAAAATGCATGGGGAAAACGTGTTTTGGGACCCCCTTTTTTCTCAGCCCCGCTTGACGAATCATCCCGAGACTTCCAGGGTAGGAGCTGAGCGGAGCGCCCCATTAGTTTTGAAAATTTCACGAAGATAGGTCAACCGGCGCCAAAGTTATTCAAAATAGAATTTTCAGATTTCCTATGGGAACTCGGTCCTAACTATAACTATCTACTGGCGACCGCCCATAGTTAATATATATATATATTATCTACTGGCGGTGAAAAACCCAAAAATAAATGTAAAAAAATTTTAATACGTAGTTTATTGTAAAATAAATATATAAAAAAATAATAATACATAAATAAATTAGCATTTAAAAAACCGTACAAATTCACTTAAAAAAACATAGGTTTCACACATGTTATAGTTAGGTGGATATTTCACTCGTAAAAAAACAATGAAATTCCCCCGTTATAGTTAGTTCAGATAACTATAACTCGCGTGACCGCCACTCTATCACAAGGATGATGTCATCAGTGATGTCATGAGTGATGCCACTGACCATGTCATGAGTGATGTAATATGTGACGTCATGAGCAGTGGATTGCGGGCGCGCGAGTTATAGTTATCTGAACTAAATGCTAGGTGTCCACCCATTGGTCAATCACATTTTCATAGACATAGAAGAATTCTCTGAAAAACAACCGGTATCTTTGTTTTGTACCTTATGGACATACATCGCGTTTCTGGAAACACGTAGAGATGCAAATAAATTGCCTATTTTGGTCTGCGTAATGCTTTAAAAATAGATAGAGACATTTGAAAATAACAAAAAATGCCTATATATATATATAATCCAAAATTCCAACAAGTAATAGACGCACTCTCGGGGGTCAAGTTGCTACACCAAGTTTAATTCTTGTTTAACCGCGGTTACTTGACCCCCGAGAGTGCGTCTATTACTTGTTGGAATTTTGGATTATTCACTTCCGGTTTAGGGCTTTTGCCGGTTGACGCTCCACCTGACGCGGGACTGGTCCCAGGAAAACCCATTCTACTTTGCTATATATATATATATATATGTTTTTGAAATGACCAGCTGAAACATAAATGATAATAAATATACATCAATAAATATATATTCTCTCAATAAATAACATTTCAATAATTGTGCAAAGAATTCGCTCTATGTGCAAATGTGCAAATTAAAACATATAAATATAGCAGCAAAAAAGATGATTAGTCTATTTAATCTTTTGGGCAGTGTCATTTGTATTGACGTTGGCATAGATAATTATCTGCATAAATGCAATTTACCATTGTCAATATGTCTCTGACTATTCACCTATATTGGACCAAAATATAACATCTCATGTGTTTCCATATTATATACAAACTATACCTAAGGTTGTAATTCGGATGTTGTTATTCCTATCATCCTGATCTCCTATAAAATATGTGGTATCTAAAAAGTGCTTAGTGCTTACTAAAAAGAGTTTTTTTTATATTTTCACCAAAACCATAGTGTATATACCATACAACCCATGGATTTAAAGAAACCTAATCTAATAGACATCTTAATATTAATAAGAACAACGACATAAAAATAATACTAAAAACACCCATCTGAAGTGCTTCTATAATTATCTAGTTAATATACATAAATATATATAAAAATACATAAAAAAGTAGTCCAGCAAACAAGTCACCAATTGTAAACACCAGATAAAAAAACCAGATTAAAAATAGTCCCTTATTATGTTATAACCTCATGTGCCTGAAAAACAGTCATACAAAATATTGTTGACATGTGACGCAAAAACAAAAAAATGGCCAGAAGTTGATTGCTATTTACAAAAAGATATGCATGTCCTCTGTGGTGTTTAGACCATGGGGTGCCTTACTGTCTAGATCTAAAATTATACGTGTCTCCAATCTTCTTAATAATTTTCCCTATTGCCCCCTCTCCTTAGTGGTGCAATAGCATTGATCACGTAGTATGTAAGGCAGCTTAAATCATTATTGTGTATGGCCTTGAAATGTCTGGCAACAGGATATGTATTATCGTTGTTGACAATTGCCCTGAGATGCTGTAAAATCCTGACATGCACCTGTAGCTTAGTACTTCCCACATAACGTAAGCCACAGGAGCACGTCAGGACATAAACAGCATACTCTGTTCTACATCCAAAGCTACCATTGATGGCCACCTTGGTGTCAGAAAAAGGGACTGCATAATGCGTAGTGTTGATGCCAAATTTACAGGCACGACATGAGGAACATTTATGGAAACCCTGCCTTGGTTTAAGCCATGTACCTGATGAGCTTAATTCTGGGCTCATTTTAACCAACTGACTCCTCATAGATTTCGATTTTCTATAAGTTATTACAGGTAATTCAGGCAGTCTGTTTCCTAATACTCCATCAGTATGGACAATAGGCCAGTTCTTCCTAATAATCGACTTGATCTTTCTTTCTCGCTTGTTATATGTCGTTATTAGGCGAGGATTGTCATCCTCTTTGATTGTGTCACCTAGTGTCTCTTTCGATACAAGTAATGGCCTTTCTTGCGCTTTTCTTAATGCATTACTGAGTACTCTTTCACCATAGCCTCTGATGCGCATTCTATTAAGTGCATCATGTGTGCAACTTTCCAATTCATGTGGTGTGCTACAAATGCGTTTAAGTCTAAGTAGCTCACCATAAGGTATGCTATCTATAAGGTGTTTTGGGTGTCCACTGCTTGCATGTAATGTGCTATTTATTACCTGCTGTGGCTTTCCTGAACAGCGATGTCTCCAAATTGCTGTTAATAACCATGAGTTGTACATCTAAAAACTCTATTCTTGTACTACTTATTTTGGAGGTAAAAATGAGATTGCTAGAGTTAATATTTAAAGCTGTTATAAACTCTTGAGCTTCTTCCTCATCTCCATCCCAAACAATAAAGACATCGTCTATAAAACGCAGCCACCGCCGCACATGATGCACATTGTGAACCCTTTGCAGGACCTGTTCCTCCCACCAGCCAACATGTAAACAGGCATAGCTGGGGGAGAAACAGGAACCCATCGCTACACCTCTAACTTGTTTGAGGGTTTCCTTTCCAAACAAAAAATAGTTGTTATTTAAACACCATGAAATCAAGTCTAATATCATCTTGTTGTGCCCATAGTATTCAACAGGTCTCTTATCTAAAAAGAATTTCACAGCATTGAGTCCAGTCACATGATTGATACTAGTATATAATGACTCAATGTCTAAAGTTATTAGAATGAGACCTTCTTCCCACTTAGTGTCATTAATCTTGTTCAAAAAATCTCCTGTGTCTTTGACGTAACTTGGTAAATTCTTCACAATATATATATCTGTATATATATATATATATATATATATATATATATATATATATATATATATATATATATATATATATATCACCTACTGGCAGTCGCCAGTAGGTAGATATAGTTAGCACCTATTTTCCATAGGAAATCCGCATCATTCTATTTGGCATAACGTTGGTGCCGATTTACGAATCTTCGCAAAATTTTCCAAACTTTTGGCCAGCTCCGGTCCGCTCCTATCCTGAAAATTTCATGGTGATTTGTCAAGCGGGGGTCGAGAAAAAACGGGGATCCCAAAACGCGTTTTCCCCATGCATTTTCCCATAGGACCTGTTGCCGCAGCTACAGCCCGAACTGCTGAACGGAATTACATCAAATTTGGCAAAGAGGTAGTCCTCAGTTCAGACTCATGCCTTTTGCTTAAATGGTGTAAATCCGTTGAGTAGTTCCTGAGAAAATTAGAAGTAAAAGTACATATATATCTATGGCCACGGATCCTCCCCGCACCCTCCCCGAACCCTCCCGAGCACGAGCTGAATGCTAATTGGCTGCCAACACTCTGAATCAGGAAGTGTTGGCAGCCATCTTGTGCCTCGGTAGAACCGAGGCACAAGAAAACAAAAAAAAAAGGCGCAAAACGCGAGAAGGGGGCAGGGTAGAAACACCATGACCCCCTAGGCCTGCTCAGGGGGTCCCACAAGGACCCCCAAGCCCCAAATTTTTTTTATTTTTTTTTAAATCGCGGGATGCGCTTAGGGTCCGCACATCCCGCTGCGAGGGGGGGGAAACGAAGCGCAGGCTCCATGTGTATATAGATTAATAGATCTAAGGATTCCTATAGCCATGGACGCACATACATAGCTAGATGGACAGACAGATAATAGGCGGGGTTGTTATTTCCGTCCACGGGAAGGCTGTCCTGGTTCTCGGCCACGACGGAAGGTTCACCCATGAGCCCGCGGCTCCTCGAAGGCCAGAAGCTGCTCCCCTTGCAGCGCTGAACTGATGGAGAGGGTTTCTTTCACGCCGGGCTGTCAGTCTAACTTCCCAAGTGTTACAGATGCCGCTCTCATTCGGCCCGGGCCGCGGCTTCCCTTTATGCACCCTGGCATACTTCTCCCCGGGAGCCGGGTTTCCATAGCAGGCCAGTAGTGACACTTTCAGACGTGTCTGCTCTGCTTTTAACTGGGATTCCACTTAGGACAGAAGTGATAAGATTGGGACTTTAACAGCACCATAGGCAGTTCCGTCACAGTTGTAAAAGGACAGTTTCACTTTTGGCAGATGTGATATGGTCTTGAACAAGGCAGTGTTGCAACTTTTCGGAACAACGATATCCGCTTAAACATAAATCGCACAGTTTGGGGTATATTAGCTAGAAGACGGAAGCAGAGTAGCGCTGAGAAGGCCTCAGTGAGGACCACTGTGCTTCAGTCTAGTGACCCAACCATAGGTAGAGTCAAATACACGCTACAGTTTCGAGTTTTGTGGCTGAAGCGTAGAAGCATGTCAAGCGTGCACTGAAGCAGGCACCCAAATTCATCCAAACCGCACATCACGTGGCTTAAAAAACATCTCAAACAGGTAACCAAATCACACGCAAACAGGCACAGCACACGAACCCCGACGAATCAAAGGCAAACATGTAAACAACAGGCATGGTGGCACCACAATGTGTTCGAATCTGCTGTATATATGCCACAGCATTCACATGAATACACACGAACCATGTGAACAGATGCACATACATATATTGAATCAACGTGTAAACTGGTACATCTGTGTGTGACGGATCCACCCGAACCAGAGGTGGCGACGCGCTCAAAGGTATTCAAATCACATGTAAACATCTAAAGAGGGGACACTTGCTCCCCATTGTCACACAGAATGCATCTGAACCACGTGTAAATAGGCGCAATGCTTGCGCACGTCCATCTACGAAACACAGGAAGAGGCGGGCAGACATTCAGATTTTTGGGATTCATATGTAAAGGTGTGAACAAGTCCGGCTCTGCTCCCTAGCTGATAGGAGTCCTGTGCGGATGTATGATGTTACAACGCGAGTGTTTACAACGTGTGCCGTTACATCGCATTCATTACAACGAACGGATGTAACCACGCTATGCCATTACAACGCAAGTCTTTACCTCGACTTGCACTAGATGGCGTGCCAACATTAGAAAAGTGTAATTTACTATTCCAACTCCAGTCCACTTAACAGTAGGGAAGGTGTTGGGATAGTAAACTACACTATTTGTAATGTTAGCACGCCATCTAGCGCAAGTCGATGTAAAGACTTGCGTTGTAATGGCATAGCGTGGTTACATCGCGTTCGTTGTAACGAATGCGATGTAACGGCACGCGTTGCACTAACCGCGTTGTAAAGGTTGTTCCCCGTACTGTGCAAAAAGGTCTCGGGAATGCAGAAGATTTCACCCTTACAGTGCTTAAAGGGGCGTGCATCCTTGCACTCGAATTTATCTGAACAAAACATGAGCATAAGGGGAGAATGTACCAGAATCTTTGTAACCACTACAGAGGACGCTTGTACCGCCCCGAATTTACAGGAAAAACGGGTCCACACACCAATTATTCTGTTTGTGAGGTGCTGCTGCCCAGCCTCTCTGGCTAGACCACCAGAATGCTTGACAGCGACCCCAGTCACACCACCTTCCCCTGACCCTGCCTGCGATCGATGGACTGGCCCTGTGTTGAACATGTACAATTGTGTACAATATGTACCATGTAGTATCTGGTGTAGTCCGTCTTCTGTTCCAATCAACGTCACGTGATGTCCTCCACTAATCAGGGGGCGAGGTGTGACGTCAGAAGGTGGAGTTGACGGTGTTGAGGTTCCGTGTGAGACGGGACGCCACTTTTTTAGTGGTGACGAATATGGATAAGTTTGGTATCTATGGACCACAAATGACGAGTATAGTGGGTGTACGAAGTTTCGCAATACAGCCACGTATGGTTCGCCTCATTTTTGGGTTCGTTCATCCGAACCCTCGGGTTCCATTTTAGATACAGCGTCCATTTTGTTTCTTGCCCTCAGGTAGCCAGCGAACGGGCTTTTTGTCCGCTTCGTGACCCTGGAACTCTCAAGCTTACACGAAGGACACGTGTTCCTTTGAGGTGACTTTTACGATGAGGGAAGTGACACGACTAAGGCAGATGGCCCTGCTCGAGGCTCATCTTGCCGCTCCGGTCTATTGTTTCAGCCACGCATACATTAGACACGAGGTCTTTGACCCCTCTATCGAGTTTCCTTTATTGTCCTCACACTCTTTTCTAACCTGTTGTGCATCCTTGTCCTTTCCTTACATCTGTTTTTCGTCCTTCCTCTTAATGTGTTTATGGTTAGGATGGAATGTGTTTATCACGGAGGGGATATGTTTTTACAGTTGGGAACCGGCAAGACTGTTGTAATTGTGTTCCGGCCTCTTGAAATATGAACGCGACCCTTTTGAAGTTTATTGTGGGAACTAAGTTGTAACCTTTGTTCACCATACTGTGCTATGGCCAAAACCTGTATAAAAGGAGCGATCCACTTCTACAAATTTGAAGCAGTCTCCGAGAACCTACACGTTGTGTACTTCTTGTGACTTCTGTATCCCTGCAGTAATAAACGCTGATCTCTGACGTCGCTGGAAGTGTCCCGTGTCTCTGTGTTTGGTACGCCAGAACAGGTAACCCACGAAGGTTTCAGGTGTTGTTCCCTGGCACCGCTGGGTCTTAAGAATAACCCAGTCCTTCAGTTGGCGCCCAACATGGGGCGACATCAACGGTACCCTTCCAAAGCCCGACGATCGTGAGGAACTTCGTGTGAAATCTCCGAGGGAAGGTGCACCCCGCTTCATCGATCCAGTTGTCGAAATAAGTGGCCCGACGTCTTTTCCCGCGAAGATCCCCGCCTCCTGACGGCTGCGACGGACCGATGCCCTGACTGTCGACCTGTTTTGGCGCCTGGCGTAGTCCTTTGTACGGCGAGACGATCAACGGGCCTTCCTGGTGACGCCATTGTTCTCTCAGTTAAGTATTTGTGGGTCGCTCCCAGTGTTGCTTTGTTGTTTGCATGGTTCCATAGCATTCGTGGTTCTTAGTTGTTGGGTTTTATTTGACGATTGCAATTGCCAAAAACTGAGGGTCTCGCATTTTTGCGAGGACATCGTAATTCGATAGCCCTTGAAGTTTGTATACTCGGTTAGTGTGCACGATGCCTGGCCGTAGTACTTTGTTTGGGTTTCTTAAATGTTGCAGCATGGATTCCCGGCTGGAGGATTCATGTCCGATACCTCCGGCTGGAACTCCGCTTTACGAGCTCTATAGTCGTCATGGCGTGGGTCCTATCGTATATAATGAATATTGGGTTCGTTACACTAAAAAAGATGGCGTCCTTAGTTGGCCACCTCATGGTAGTTTCGAGACTGCCATTTTAGATAACTTGGAAGCTAAATTATTTAAAAAGACAGCTAGGCCGGCCATGTTTGATTCCTTCCGGTTATGGCGGAAAGAGGCCAAACAGAAAGAAATCAAACAGAATAAGAAAAATAAACGAGAAGGTGTTATTACGGTGATGCGGAATGCTGAACAGTATCAGTTAGACAAAGATGAGAAAGAGCAGGAAGTTAGTGCTCGGCTTCACCACATGGCAGTGGACAAATGTTATCCGGCGCTACCTTCTACGATCGATAAGACAGGAGAAGAATCGATGGAGGATTCGCTCTTGTCTTATCTGATAAAATCGCCACCTCCCTATGCTCCCGATGTTATGGGTCCCGTTCGTCCACCTCTTCCTCAACCCGCTGTTTTGGCGGCTGCTGGTTAGCCCGCCGTTCCTCCCGTACTCCCGAATCCCTTTGGGCCACAGATCGTACATCCCCTTGTTCCGGCTTCTCTCCCTACTGCGCCTTTCCAAGTCCCTCCTCAGCCTGTCGTTCCCGCTACTCCTGCTGCTGCGTCTACTTCTACTGTTTCCACCCCTATGGCTGCTACGCCTGCATCTTCGTCCTCTTCTCCTTCTGTTCGTAGTCGTCTCTTGACTGCTGTTGCTTCTCTTTATTCTCCGCTCTTTGGGCCGATACTTGGCTCGACTCTTTCAGATGTTGCTCAAAGACGCAGTCAGCTTCCTGATGGTAGGGAACGTGAATCGTTGGTGAAAACGGCACGTAGATGGATTCGTAACCCTGTTAAATACACCCCACGTGTAGTGTTTGAAACGTTTTCTCAGTTTAATGTGCCCACGCAACGATTTGTGTTCGAAGAATTGTGTAAGTCATTGAAAGAGGAGTGGGACGATGATATAGCTGATGATGTACCACCTGAGGTTTCCGAGCTACAGCTTCGGTTTGCCACGGGTATAATCGTAGGTGACAAAGTTCGAGAGGCTCTGGAACGCTTGTTATCCTTTCGATGTACAGTGCAACCACGTGCGCTGTTTAAGGACGCGACTGCGGAATGGATGGCACAACCTGGTCAATATCCCATGCGGGAAGTTCCCCCGGTATGGATGCCAGGTGATCCTGCTGCTGTCCCTGCTGTCCCAGGCCATTTCCAGAGAGTGTGGATACACCTCCCTTGGAAGCGATCGGAAGTTTTGCAAGTGAAACAATCCCTACCTGATCCCCGTAAGAATCCTGCGGGTTATTATAAGGAGCTGTCCCAATTGGTGGATGCTACTGTTATGAACCTAGCCGATATTGATATGTTGTTTGGCAATGTGGTGCCTCAGCCGATTTGGGCGAAAATTCGTCACGAGAATCACGTAGCCGAGTTAGGCGGTGACTGGGCTGCCCTTACAGCGGCAGATGCCCGGCAGGTCGGTGGGGCTAAACCTGAACAGATTATTGTGGCTTTGCCCCAGAGGATAATTACCCTCATGAAAACGCTTATGCCAGCGATGCGCGTCAATTGGGACAAATTATCAGCGTGCAAGCAAAAGAGGGATGAAAGTGTTTCTGATTTCTTCACGAGATTTGAGGAAGCGTTCATTGATCATAGTGGTCAGGACATGGGTTCCGAGGGTGGTCAGCGGCTGTTCGTTGATAAGTTTGTATCAAATTTGTTGCCCGACCTTAGCAACAAGTTGAAGAATTCTGAGAGTGCGTGGGCTGTTTCTACCACTGCCCAAATATTGGCTACGGCCCAATATTACGAGAATAGAGAAAAAGAGGAAAGTGAGCGTGCAGAAAAGAAAATGAAGGATCTCAAAACTAAGGTCTTGTTGCAGCAAGCCTATCCACCGCGTTCGAATTTCAGTGATACACAGCAGCCAAACAGATCGCAATCACAGTTTTCCAGATCGCAGACGCGAAATGCTTCTCCCGCACCTCGCTTTGTGTTGGGATATAATCAATGTGCATATTGTCGTGGGGAGGGCCATTTGAAGTTTGACTGTCCGGTTCTCCGTGATAGGAACAATGGTGTGTCGGCTCGAGGAGGTCGTAGTGGCCCTCAACAGGCTTCCCGTGGTAGAGGTCGTGGAGTTACTCAGAATCAGGCTGACCGTTTTTCAACGTCTGCGGACTCGCAAAATTGTTTCGATCGGCGCGACCTGCCGTCCGGTCGGTCTGCACAGTATCATGTGGATGACTGCTATGTTGAGTGTGATGTTGATACGGATGGTATCTACTAGGACAGCCATAGACAAAGGAAGGGAGAAGTATCAGTTCCGGTTGATCAGAGAGGGCCTTATGTTGCAGTAGCCACTTTGGGCGTTGTTGAGCCTTTTCTGTTGGACACTGGTGCAGCAAAAGTTCCATCATGCATTCGAAACTCCCTGGCGCGCCTTTGTCTGGCTTAATGAATGTTTCCGTTGGATTTTCTGGCGCCCCCGTTAGCAATCCAGTTTCTAGCCCTTTGCCCCTTACAATTGGGTCTCATGAGCTGGAAGCTCCTTTGATTTTGACTACTGGTTGTGGTGAGAATCTTTTGGGCTTAGATTTGTTGAAAAGGTTACATGCGACTTTGTACTGTTCTCCTACGGGTGTGGAGCTTACGTTGGGTAAGAGCGTGATTTCCCCTATGTATTTATCGATCGACAAGCTCCCATCGGAATTGAGATCTCTTCCAGACTCCTTGTGGGCGACAGGTCCCAATGACGTGGGCCTGTTGGATATACCACCTTATGTTGTCCAACTAAAAGTTGGTGCGCGTTTGCCACGTATACCTCAGTATCGTATTTCCCTTGATGGTGAAAGGGCACTGTTAGCGATCATTTACGATCTGATCGGCAAAGATGTTATTGAGGAGACACGAGGTAATGTGTGCAATAGTCCCGTGTTGCCTATTCTGAAACGAACGGATCCCTCCAAGCCTCCCGTGTATCGTCTAGTTATCGACTTACGGGAGGTAAATAAAGTCGTTGTTCCGCAGTTTCCTGTGGTGCCAGACATTACAGCTTTACTGACTCTGATTCCAGCCACTGCATCATGGTTCTCGGTCATCGATCTGAAGAATGCGTTCTTTAGCATTCCGATTGCTGAGGAAAGCAGAGATTTGTTCGGTTTCTCATTAGGTGGTCGTAGCTTCAGATTCAAACGCGCTCCACAGGGCTACTGTGAGAGTCCATCAATCTACAGCCAAGCTCTAAAGAGTCAACTTGATGCGTTTGTGTTACCGGCTGGTGCAGCCTTGATTCAGTACGTTGATGATCTGTTGGTTGCTGCTGACACTGAACAGCTCTGTAGAACCGCTACAGTGTCTTTGTTACAGCATCTCTGCGCTTTACATCATAAAGTGTCCCCTTCCAAACTACAATATTGTTGTCAAGAAGTTACCTATCTCGGTCACTTATTGTCAAAGGCGGGAAGAAGGTTGACCCCTGAACGAATTGCAGCAATTGCTCGAATGACTGTGCCGCCAACTCAGAGAGATGTGCGTGCCTTTTTAGGTATCACATCATACTGCAGACAGTGGATCCCGAACTTTTCACTGTTAGCGAAGCCATTGGTAGCTCTCACGTGCAAGGACGTTTCAACTCCTTTGCCTTGGACGGAGGAATGCCAGAAAAGTTTTTCTGAACTACGTGATGCGCTGTGTTCGGCTCCTGTGTTAGGTACTCCTGATTACAACAAGCCTTTCACATTATACGTCCATGAGAGGGACGGTTGTGCGTTGAGTGTTCTAACGCAACAATTTGGTGATAAGCAGCGTCCGTGTGCATATTTTTCCTCGACCTTAGACCCGGTGGCTAGAGCGTTGCCAAGTTGCTTGAGGGCGACAGCGGCAGCTGCGGCGTCTATTCGGCAGTCCGCAGGTCTGGTCATGGACAATATGCTCATAGTAATGGTTCCGCATGCAGTTGATACGCTCTTGAATAGGACAAAGACTCAACATCTGACGAGTGCAAGGTTGTCTGGGTACGAGCTGACCCTTTTGGCAAGTCATATACAGATCAAGCGTTGTAATGAACTGAATCCGGCGACATTGTTGCCGATTAATATGGAATCAGATGATGTGCTGCCCCATGATTGTTATTTACGGACTGAGGAAGAAACAAAAGGTCGGGTGGACCTGAAAAACACTCCCTTGTCAGATCCCGATGGTACTTTGTATGTGGATGGCTCTTGCTTCAAATTGCCGAATGGTGATGTGACGACTGCGTATGCTGTAGTGACGTTGAGCACGGTTGTGGAAACTGCGAGATTGAACCAGAATTCAGCACAAGCGGCAGAATTAATTGCATTGACAAGAGCGTGTGTTCTGTCGAAAGGAAAGCGAGTGAATGTGTTTACCGACAGTCAGTATGCATTCGGTGTTGCGCACAACTTCGGAAGATTGTGGAGAGAAAGAGGATTTATGACATCGCATGGTACAAAGATCCAGCACGGGCATCTCGTGAATGATCTTTTGGATGCACTTACGTTGCCTAAACAAGTGGCGATCGTCAAATGTAGTGCACATCGGAAAGTGACGGATGATGTTGGTCGTGGTAATGCATTTGCGGATGAGATTGCTAAGGAAACGGCTAAGAATCTTGCGACTCGAATGTATGTCACGAGTTCAGTGAGGTGGCCGGCGGAGACTGGTATGTGTGAAAATACTGTTGAAAGTGTGAAAGCAATTCAGAACGAAGCTACTGAAGCTGAAAAGACCAAGTGGAAAGAAAGTACAGGGAAATTGGATATGCATGGATGTTGGGTTGACCTGACGGAATGTCAGAGGTGGATGTTACCAGACGCGTATGTATTAGCTGTTGTGACGATGGCTCATGGGCTGTCACATATTAGTGCGAAAGGAATATGTAAGTTCTTGTCTCCTGTATGGAGGAATGATGGTATCGCTAAGTGTGCCGAAAGAGTGGTTAAGAATTGTATGGTGTGTTTGATGCACAATCCCGGAAAAGGCACCCCCACTCCACCTGGTCATTTCGCTCCTCCTGCCTGTCCCTTTGAGGTTATCCAGCTGGACTTCATCCATATGGAGAGATGCAATAATCTGAAGTATGTTTTGGTTGTGGTTTGCGCGTTCTCCAGATGGATTGAGGCCTATCCTCTTAAAGATAATACTGCCCTGTCCACAGCAAAAATCCTGCTGAAGGAGTACTTTCCTAGGTATGGAATGCCGCGGATTGTGTGGTCGGATAATGGAAGTGAGTTTGTGGGAAGTGTAATGCAGAGTGTGTGTAAGGGCCTTGGAATTCGTCAGAAATTCCACAGTGCTAATCATCCTCAGGCAGCGGGTCTGGTTGAAGGGTACAATGGTACCCTGAAGCTGAAACTCGCTAAGATTCAAGCTACGACTGGTCTGTCATGGCCTGATGCCTTGCCTCTGGCTCTCCTATCGACCAGAGCGACTGTACACTCTCGAGTAGGGCTCAGCCCATATGAGATTGTGTTCGGTCGCCCTGCGAATATTTGGGGAGTCCCGAGGCCTAGGGCTTTTGATAGTCTTGAATATCCAATGTTGATCGATTACTTGCATGATTTGACCACTAAACTACGGTTAATTCATCAACAGGTCTTTGAAGCTCTACCAGCGCAGACAGAGGGTCCTGGACACCAGCTCCGGCCAGGAGACTGGGTGGTTACCCGAAACTTTGGTCGAAAGCGTAATTTGGAGCCAAGATTCGTCGGACCCCACCAAGTCTTGTTGACGACGAGGACAGCGGTTCGATTGGAGGGCCGGAAAAATTGGGTGCATGCCAGCCACACAAAGAAGGTACCGATCCCCTTACCAACCGACGGTTGGGTGAGAACTGGGATTTCGGCCGAAGAAACTGAGACTCCTTTGCGCTTTGTGCCATTTAGCGACGCTCAACTTGTGGAGGAGGATTCGCCATTGCCAGATCCACAGGTGGAGACATTAGTAGTAGAGAACCCAAGGTCCGACTCGTCATCTGCTTCATTGAACACTGTTGCGCCAGCTGAACAATTGTTCGAAGAGCAAACTCGACCTGGAAGAAGTCGATACTTTCTTCGTTCAAGGACTAATAAAAATTAACAGTATAGTGGTTTTTTTATGTTACGAATATTATGGACAATTACATCCTTTCTTTCTGAGTTTTTGTGCTTTCCACTGCTAAGAGACTTGTAATAAATTTGAACGTTTCGAGGAAACCTCGCCATCCGGGTCACCGTAGGGCCGTGCGGGTACTTCTTTCTGCCTAGCAGGTTTCTGACGCTAGGTTGGTTACTTTTGTCGATCTCTGGGAAGTGCGTCAAGTACGTCACGGACGGTTTGTAGAGGATGGCATTCTCTAAGCTAGTGGACGAAGAAAGGGTGTCAGCACAGAGATCAGAGTTATGGAGGGTTGTACGAACAAAATGTTTTCTGTTTCAGGTGTTTCTATTGTTCCTAACTGTATCTATGTTATTGGTGGGTGGAGTGTATTTCGGAGTATCGCAATTCTTGCCTTCTGTTTCACCTACCTCTTCTCTTAACCTAAGTTCCCTCACCACTGTCTCCCCACATTCCTTTCATCCTTTGCCTCAACATGAGCAGGTTAGACGTGCGGAATTCATGAATAATTCCTTTGTTCAACTCCTACATCAGCATCAGTTGGTGGTGAATACTACCAATTGTTGGGTATGTGGGTTAATGCCACACACTATGGATAGGGGTATTCCGTATTTGGTCCTTCCATACAGCTCCCAGGGTTCAGCTCGAGCATTCCAAACTATGTTCCGCAGTGCACTAGATTCCTACCCCAGTCGAGAGCCACGGTCTGTCAACTTTGGTCCTGGGCCGTACCACAAGCCTTTGGCGATAGCCATAGCAGATCTGGATAGAGATGTTTTTGATGCATCACTCATTCCAGATGAGGAAGTACAGGCCTATAAAGACCTGAGTGAGACTGAGTATAGTACGTCAGTGGGTGATAGACAACTTAAGAGCTCGTCCCCAATATGGATTGTACCGCACCTTGGAAATTTCTGCTTGCAGGGTTTGGGTCGAAATCCGAGAGCACAACTTGGGAACAGTGCTTGCACTGAAACGTATGTCCTACCGATGCTCTCCTCCCCTGTTTTTCTGACTGCTAAGGGCACCTATTTTGTGTGTTATGAACGCGCATATACATGGTTACCCCGCGACTTTTCGGGTACCTGTTATATTGCGAATCTTTTACCTCCGACCTTCACAGTTGCTTCGGACTACCACAAAACTAGAGTCGTGAGAGGCGTCATTAGCAAAGAGGATACTGCTGGTCAAGAAGCAGGAGACTTCTTTAAGGGTTTCTTGCCGTTTTGGGGACCTATGGTTAATAGTAGGAACCTAAGACAGTTGACCCGTGTGGTAGAGTCGACTGCTAATATTACTGCAAATGCCCTTGGTAATCTAACAGCTGAACTACAGGCGGATAGACTCATGACGTTGCAGAACCGTATGGTTCTAGACGTTGTTCTTGCAGATAGAGGGGGCGTGTGTAAAATTATCCATTCGAGTTGTTGCATTTTTATTCCTGACAATGCTCCAACTGTTTATCAAGCCATCTCGAAGTTGCACAAGATTTCCGAGTCCATACACGTGGACGAAGGTAATTGGACGCTCCTAGGATGGTTTTGGGGCCTGATGTCAACCTGGGGTTGGAAGATTCTAATGATCGTAGGGGCTGTTGTAGCGTTTCTGTTCACGTGTTGTCTTTGTGTACAGTGTGGTCCTGCCTTATGTGGCCTATGTGCTGCGACGTGTATAAGGCGGCCATCTGTTACTAAGGAGACATTGATGAATAGAATGATGTTCCAGCAGCAGCTGAACGATCTGATGAATATTGATATAGATTCCGATCTTGACTAGTGCTTGCCTACATGAGGGCAAAAGGAGCGTCTGAGGTTCCGTGTGAGACGGGACGCCACTTTTTTAGTGGTGACGAATATGGATGAGTTTGGTATCTATGGACCGCAAATGACGAGTATAGTGGGTGTACGAAGTTTCGCAATACAGCCACGTATGGTTCGCCTCATTTTTGGGTTCGTTCATCCGAACCCTCGGGTTCCATTTTAGATACAGCGTCCATTTTGTTTCTTGCCCTCAGGTAGCCAGCGAACGGGCTTTTTGTCCGCTTCGTGACCCTGGAACTCTCAAGCTTACACGAAGGACACGTGTTCCTTTGAGGTGACTTTTACGATGAGGGAAGTGACACGACTAAGGCAGATGGCCCTGCTCGAGGCTCATCTTGCCGCTCCGGTCTATTGTTTCAGCCACGCATACATTAGACACGAGGTCTTTGACCCCTCTATCGAGTTTCCTTTATTGTCCTCACACTCTTTTCTAACCTGTTGTGCATCCTTGTCCTTTCCTTACATCTGTTTTTCGTCCTTCCTCTTAATGTGTTTATGGTTAGGATGGAATGTGTTTATCACGGAGGGGATATGTTTTTACAGTTGGGAACCGGCAAGACTGTTGTAATTGTGTTCCGGCCTCTTGAAATATGAACGCGACCCTTTTGAAGTTTATTGTGGGAATTAAGTTGTAACCTTTGTTCACCATACTGTGCTATGGCCAAAACCTGTATAAAAGGAGCGATCCACTTCTACAAATTTGAAGCAGTCTCCGAGAACCTACACGTTGTGTACTTCTTGTGACTTCTGTATCCCTGCAGTAATAAACGCTGATCTCTGACGTCGCTGGAAGTGTCCCGTGTCTCTGTGTTTGGTACGCCAGAACAGGTAACCCACGAAGGTTTCAGGTGTTGTTCCCTGGCACCGCTGGGTCTTAAGAATAACCCAGTCCTTCAGTGTGGCCATTTTGGGGTTTGCCCGCAGAGCTACTGCTGGCTGCTCGTGGGCCCCTTGTGTTAGGAACGTGCTAATAAAGAAC
The DNA here is from genome assembly GCF_964204655.1 of Triturus cristatus. NCBI lineage: Eukaryota > Metazoa > Chordata > Amphibia > Caudata > Salamandridae > Triturus > Triturus cristatus. The sequence goes on from NC_140590.1 coordinate 440,435,805, forward strand.
TTTGCTCCCACTCGTATGTACCTTCTTCTTGCCACAACAAATGGCGACGAGGGTTTGAGCTGTTCCAGGGGCCCACGTGTGATCTTTGCGGAGCAGCGGGACGGCATACGGCCGGCGAACTTTGACCGGCGGGCCCTAGAACCGGAAAGACGGCGGAGTGGGGACGGCGACGTGCAACTACACCACTGCCGGAGGGAGTGACTTCGATGACGCCGATCGCCTCCCTGAGCCGTTGATGAACTGCCGTCCATTGCCACAGTCTGCCTGCTGTCATCTTGCCATTGCGCCTCCCCGCCTGACGGCAGACGCGCTGCTTCCTACCGGAGGTATTGTTGGCTACAGCGCGTTCTTCGCCCCTGCTGCTTCACGCGCTCACACCGGGGAGCTTCCTACTGCGCAGCTGTGCGTGTGCTGCAACCGACGAGGCTCCTGTGAGTGGGCCGAGAGTGCCAGTGTTCGCCAATCCAGGAGTGCTATGATCTGGCAGAATGGCCTGTCCAAGAGCTGCGTGTCCTGTGTGCGAAGGTGCTAAGAAGTGCCTACCAGCTTGTGGGCCTCGTATTAAGGTACTGTGGCGCCGGGCATCTCACTCTGCTGCGCGTGGTGAGGCATTGCCTCTGTGGGGTTGCTTGGACTGCCAGCTGGCTTTGGGAAGGCTAAGGAAGTACAGTGCATCAGTCTGCTGTTTCAGGTGCCTCCGGTGTGCTGTGTGTGTGCCACTAATACCATGGCGCAGAGTAATAACATCTGTGTGCCGCCCCTCTTCCTCGAAGACCCTGGTAAGCTGTGCATGAAATGGAAGAGTTGGCTACGGGCTTTCGAGAACTACATAGTCTCAATTGATGGAAAGAAGTATGATGCGGAACGTAAAAAAGCACTCCTGTTTGGACTGCTGGGGAAGGCTGGTCAGGAGATCTTCGACAGTTTACCAGAGTATGAGAGTCCCCCGGGAGTGTTCATTCCACTTACCGAGTACCAGGAGGCAGTAAAAAGGCTCGAGAGACAGTTCTCTGAAGAAAGTAACATTATGGTGGGGCGCCATAAGTTCGCTCTGAGGAAGCAAAAAGAGGGGGAGACAATTGAGGAATATATTGCATGTTTGCGTGTCCTGTCTCAGGACTGTGAATTTGAAGACATGGCAGATACGTACATAAGGGATCAAGTGGTGTTTTACTGCCATTCTAAAAAAGTGCAGGAAAGATTGTTAGCATGTAGAAACCCCACGCTCAAAGAGGTTGTGGACATTGCCAAAGGGATTGAGAGATCGCTCCTATCTACAAAAGAACTAGCATGTACTAGTAGTAGTCCTAATGTATTTTATTTGCAGGACAAGAAGAAATCTGATCATAAGCCTCCGGACAGGGCGTGGAATGACAAGGGTGTAGGCAGGAGACCATTGAGTTGTTTTCGGTGTGGGTCACGGGATCATCTGGCAGATAGAAAATCCTGTCCTGCGCTGAGCAAAACGTGTACTAAGTGTAAAAAATGGGTCACTTTGCCACCGTATGTAAAACGAGGAGACCGATGGGCACTGTGAGAGTGAGTTCGGTGAGTGATTGCGATCCTGATATGTGTGCGGACATTGTATTGTCTATTGATATGGCGGATGGCCATGTGAAGGGGCCCATAGGCTCAGTACTGATTGGGGCAGTGGAGTTGCCGTTTACTGCCGATTCAGGTTCACCAATTACACTGATATCTGACAAAATATTTGATAAAAAATGGCACGATGTACAATTGACTGAGACGGATGTGAATCCAAAAGCGTTTGGAGAGCAAGACATTGAGATGAAGGGTTATTTCTGTGATACCCTCACCTTCAAGGGGAGGGTGATTGACACCAAAATATATGTGGCTGAGAAAGGTAGGAGTCTGGTGGGCTGGAAAGACGTGGCGAAACTAGGGGTGATTTTGGTTCCAGGAGCTGCGGACCCCATAGTCTTGCGAGACGATTGGGTCAACTATGTCCAGTCGGAGGAAGAGCCGGGAGGTTTGTCAGAAGTGTTAGACAGGTTTGCTGAAGTTTTCAAGGACGAAGTAGGATGTGTGAGAGGTTTTGTGCACGACATACAATTGAAGGAAGGGTCAATTCCAGTGAAACATAAGGTTAGAACCGTGCCTTTATCAGTCAGGGTTGAGTTGAAAGCCGTGCTGGACAAGCTGAAACAGGAAGGGGTGATTGAAGAAGCCGGTGCTTCGGAATGGGTGTCTGCAATTGTAGTTTCAAAGAAGAAGAAGACGGGAGACATCCGGCTGTGTGTGGATCTACCGTCGCTGAATAAAAACATACTGGTTAACTGCCATCCACTGCCTAACATTCAAGAGATACTGTCGTCTACTTCTGGGTCCAGATACTTTAGTCTCATCGATTTGAAATCAGCGTACCATCAGGTATGTTTTACTGAGGATTCCAAAAAATTGACGACCTTCATCACCCCATTTGGAGCATATAGGTACGTCCGGTTACCCTTCGGGCTGGCCTCGGGGGGTTTTCAGAAACTGATGGACTTGTTGTTTTGTGATATGAAGGGTGTCGAGGCATTTCAAGACGACATTTTGGTTCACGAGAGGCAACCGTGAGCATTTGGACCTGCTGAGCAAGGTGTTGGAGGTCCTGGGTGACAAAGGGATGACAGTGTCGAAAGATAAATGCAAGTTCATGGAAAGCAAGATAGAGTACTTGGGTCACGTCTTGACTCCGGATGGCATTGCTCCTAAAGACGACCTTGTGAAAGCAATACGTAATGCCCCGCGACCAGGCGATAAAGACGCTCTGAGGTCCTTCCTGGGTCTCAGTGAGTACTACTCGAAGCTCTTCCAAGGGTACGCGGATAAAGTTGAACCGTTGAGGAAATTGCTGCGCAAAAATGAAAGGTACCTCTGGTCGGGTGCGCAGGACATTGCATTCGAGTCTGTCAAGAAGGCCATTGCCGTGGCACCGGTGCTGCAGCCATATGACAAGGATCTACGGAATGTGATCACCGTCGATGCCAGTGCTAAGGGTATTGGAGCCGTTTTTTGTCAACTTCAAGGGCACAGAGAGAACACCATCGCTTTCATATCGCGTACGTTGAACGACGCGGAGAAGAGCTACAGTACAATTGAGCGCGAGACACTTGCTTGCGTATGGGCTGTGGATAAAAGCTGAAAAATTACCTGTGGGGCAAAGTGTTCGAGATTGTCACGGACCACACGCCGTTGGTGTACATGATGGATGGGGAAGGACGTGGAAATGGGAAAGCGAGTTCAAGGCTTCTGCAGTTGCTGTCCAAATTGCAGGAGTATCACTTTACGATAAGGCACATAAAGGGTGGTCTCAACAGCAGAGCGGATTGCTTGTCACGCTTGCCAGTGAGTGGTATGGAAGAAACCTCCCTTGATGACACCGAGTGCGTGGTAGCGTTGGTGGATGCGACTGTGATGTGCAATGGCTCCATTACTGAAAATGAGTGGCTGACTAGTCAAAAAGACGACAATGTTCTCCTAAAAGTGATGGACCACCTGACGTCCAAGTGGCCCCCCATCCGCAACTTACAAAGTGAACTAAGAAGCTTCCAACAAGTAAGCGAGGAGCTAACTATTGAAAGTGGGTTTCTGAAACGCCACGACTTATTCATTCCACCGGCGGGGCTGCGAGGGAAATTGATCAAAATTGCACACAAGGGCCATCCAGGGAGCAGTGCAACCAAGAACATGTGCACTTACCATAACACTCCGAATGAGGTTACAGGACACACGCCATTCTATCTGATGAGAGGGAGAAGGTGCACAAGCGAACTTACACCCAAGTACAACAAGTGGTACAATGTGAGTGAGAAAACGGAGGTTATCCGTGATGAGGTGTTAGGAGTCAGGGAGAGAATCGTGTCCAAACAAGAGTACAAAGAGGTATGCTGATGCTGCAAACAAAGCCAAAGTGAAGGTAATAGAACAGGGAGACTGGGTATTGGTAAGGATGCCACACAAAGTGGCGACGGGAGAGTCTGTGTTGAGTCTGCCTATACTTGTGCAAGAAGCGACAAAAGGGGCAGTATGTCTAGAAGGCAAAGGATGGCGCAGTAAGGATGATGTAGTCAAGCTGAAAAGAGGTCAAGAAGAAATATTAATGAAAGGGAGTTCTGAGCAAGATGAATGTTGTGACGATAGTGTTCTAGAGTGGCAAGAAGAAGGGGGTGCTAACCCGGGAGTGTACGACATGGAGAGAGGCGTGGGCATCTCTGTCAATGAAGGGACGAGGAACAACAGTGGTGCTGGGAGTGAAGCTGTTATGAGTGGAAATGGTAATGCCAATGGTCGGAATGGATGTAGAATCAAGAGGGAGCAGGCTAATGAGCAAGATGCTCGTGGCATGAGTCAAGGTTTCAGCAGCACATGTCCGGTAGAATGTCCACCACTTTATGCCTCTAGTAGATCAGGAAGAGAAATAAGAGCGCCTAGGTGATATGACGATTATGTTATGCACTGAAAAAAATGTTTTGTGTTTCTGTTGTTAAGGAAGGGAGATGTTGAACATGTACAATTGTGTACAATATGCACCATGTAGTATCTGGTGTAGTCCGTCTTCTGTTCCAATCAACGTCACGTGATGTCCTCCACTAATTGGGGGGTGAGGTGTGACGTCAGAAGGGGGAGTTGACGGTGTGGCCATTTTGGGGTTTGCCCGCGGAGCTACTGCTGGCTGCTCATGGGCCCCTTGTGTTAGGAACGTGCTAATAAAGAACTTTGCTCCCACTCGTATGTACCTTCTTCTTGCCACAACACCCTGCCAGACTCTCGCTCTCATTAACCGCTCCCTGGGAAAGGTTCGAGTTCACGGGTGAACTGGTCTCCTCCGCCCCTGCGTGGGTTACTGTACCCGTGGATCTGTTGAGTTCGGACCCACCCTTATCGAGTTGGGCATCTCTAAATATTGTTCATTTAAGCGCCACTGTAGAGCTGAAAGCTGGTGCTATCGCCATGCATAGAGCCAACCTTGAAAGGATTGGAACTTCCAGTCACGCAGCACAGAGGTCTAGCTGCTTCGGGACATTGGATCCAGCCTTGGGGAAGAACGGATCCCCGATGTCACGCATTATTTATTTTGGGTTCTGTTCTGTCCTGTGGTGCGACCTCGGTGTGGTGGGTGTTTGCAGTTAGCACGTGTCTTTGTTGCTCGCCAACGTGCCTCTGTTCTCAGGTCGGTGCCACACTGCCCATGCACCACATCCTGATCCAGGGAACACCCCCTACAATTGGCCAACTAGATTTTATTGCGGGTTGCTCATTTCTGTATAAGTTATGCTACCAGCACTGCTCTGACGATTACAAAATGACGAGGGTTTACCGCGCCAAATTCTACAGCATTGCATGAACCCTGCACTGCTGATGGATTACTTCAATTACCGTTCCTAAATCACGCAATTAATCGTGCCCTGGCGTTGGTGCGGGGTTCCAGCGGCACGTGCAGTCAGATTCTGAGGGCCCGATTCACAGAACAAACTTAAGACTAAATCCTAAACTTAGTACCATTCTGGTATTCACAGAATGTACTTAGTACTTCTGGTATTCACAGAATGAACTTACTACTTTTGCGATTCACAAAATGAACTTAGGACTTTTGCTATTCACAGAATCCATTTACGACCACTAAACTTACGTCCGCACCCGGGCCGGATTTTCCGCCCCGGAGCGGAGTTTCCGGGCCCGGAGCGGAAAGTCCGCATGCGGGCCGGAAAGTCCGCTCCGGGGGCGGAATACCCGCGCTCCGGCCGGAAATTCCGCTCTCGGGCCGGAAATTCCGCTCTCGGGCCGGGACATCATTACTGTTGCCATTGATCATTTGAGCCAAGGGGAAACACCTGTTCAAGTCCCTACCATCCCCCACCATGCATCAGCTGACGCACTCCAGCCAATCCTAGCTCGGCACCATGTATAACTGCAGAGCAGACACACACAAACCCTTTCAACATGTCACTGAATGTGTTTGTTGCACTGCCCCTTGCCATGCAGCAAAACCACTTGAGGAGGAGGAGGAGGATGAGAGCCAGAGCAGAGAGGATCTTCAGACAGAGGATCAACTTATTTGGAATGTCCAGTCAAGATATAAGGGCCAGGTACCGTTTCCCTCCAGAAATCATCTTGGAAATGGTATGTGAGTGGGAGCAGGAACTTGACTCCGTGACCTGCTGCTCACATGCAATACCAGCATACCTCAAGATCCTATCAGCGCTCCATTTCTTCGCCACTGGCTCATTCCAAAGGGTCTCCAGTGACCATGTGGGCATATCCCAGGCAAGTCAGTCGCGGTGCCTGCACCAGGTACTGCGATGCATCACTGCAAGATCCCACCTCCACATACATATGCCACCGACACTGGCCCTGAGACAAAGGGCAGTACGAGATTTCTTTCGCATTGCACAATTTCCACGTGTGCTGGGTGCAATTGACTGTACCCATGTGGCCCTGCAGCCACCCCGCCACATTGCACACATCTTCTGCAATAGACACCGATGGCATTCCATCAACGTGCAAGCTGTCTGCGATTCCAGAGGGAGGTTCATTGATGTGCATGCGGTGTTCCCCGGCAGTACCCATGACAGCTTCATATTCCGCATGTCACCTCTTGCCCGGCGGATAGCTGCGGGAGAATTTGGCAACATGTGGCTACTGGGTAAGTACCAAGCGTTAGAAAGGAGGATTATGTGTTTTTGAAATGTCTGAATGCCCCCCAAAATTAACCATAGTACTTTAAGATTCATAAAGCTAGATACAGGGCCCACCTGACAATGCATGTAATACAGTATAGATCATGTCCTGTGCAAGTCAAAGAGGGAAATCTAACCAACTGCCCTTTCCCCTCTACTCAGGTGACGCTGGGTATGCACTTACCCCACATCTCCTCACCCCTTACAGGCGTGCAGACACTGTACCACAGCGTAGGTACAATAGGGCACACATACGGACTCGAGCCATCATAGAGCGCACTTTTGGTCTGTTGAAGTCGCGATTCAGATGTCTCGACCGTACAGGGGGGGTGCTGCAGTACTCCCCAGAAGTAGTGTGCAAGATCATATTAGCCTGTTGTGTCTTGCACAACATTGCCTTAACGCATGGCTTACAGATACCGCTGGAACCTCGGCTACCTATGAATCTGGGAAACCGGGCCATGGCACATAACCGAGGTCAGGGCATGCAAGTCCGTGAGCAGCTTGTTGCCACGTTCTTCACATGAGCAACCTGTAGTGGAATGGACCAAATGTGGATTGCTGTCTGTTGCCAATGATGAAACTTGGATATACACGACTGTGTCAATAAATTCCTTCCTGAGGCTACTTTGCAAGCCACACTAACTGCATGTTAATCACAGCTCTTGACAGTAGTCAAAACGTTGAGCCTGCATCAGCACATGTGCCCATGTCAGCGATCAGTGTAGTGGATGTCCCGAAAGAATCTATAGCCACAGATGCAAGATGATACATGTACTGAGAGACACAGCCGGACCTCATGAGGATGGGTCTCTTAATCAGAAAAGGCCATAACCATAGCATTGTCGGCCCTGTGCCATCAACAGATGTGACTCCCCCACAAATGATGCGCCCACGACGTGAGCGATGCAATGGGTCAATCAGACGCCATGGGGCAGATTAATGTGGGACTTGCGGCCCTTTCACGCTGCCGTGCGTCACTTTTGTGACGCTGCGGTGGTGCAAAGCCAGCCCCATGCTGCGGGGAATGTACTATATGAAGCATCTGGGAGATGCGTCACGTTGTAAAGGCCTGCGCCACATGTAGGCGTTCTGGTGCTGGGGGGGGGGGCCTTCCGTGCGCAGAAACGCCTCCTAAAAATCTACAATATTTCACTCAGTCACTTTTAAGGCCATGCTGCATCAAAACCCTGCGCCTGCTTGAAGCAGGCGTAAGGATTGACGCAGCATCATAGGGATAGGGCACCCCCGAGCCTTGCTGGAGCTGCGTTGTGCATGCGACGCAACTCCAGCAATGCGCCGCCTTTCCAACGGGGGATGCGTCACGCATCTGCACATCCGAGCTGCACGGTGCACCGAAATTTCAATGCCGCGCATCTGTGTTGGCGCACGGGTGGGCAGATGCATCGCAACTCTTCTGACGCATCTCTGCTGATTAGCAGAGATGCGTCCGTAGCCGTAACTCTGCCCCCCTGTGTTTGTGATATATCCACACTTCTCAAACACAATGTTCTGGAACACATCACACAACTCTGCAAATGAGCACCTAATATGGACTACATGTACCATAATGCAAAGCATGAGAAACTGAAACAGAAACTGCAGACATGTCTTGAAATGGTCACTTCACCCTCTTGTCACATTTAATTAATTCTCACATGCACTGTCTTTACTTTTTTTATCCACAACAGAACAGCAGGATGGCAGTAGATGTGATCCCAGATTGTGGATGGATCTGGATGACTACAAAATGGCAGGCAGCTACTTCCTGTGATGTATTTGCTGCCTCCCACTCCCTGTCAAACATTTCCTGTATGGAAGAATGTGTTCCGGGTCATTTTCGGAATTTGCGGCCAAAAAGCGGAAGCTCCGATTACGGAGCGTACGGCCCGTGTGCGGAAACGCCGATTACGGAGCGTACGGCCCGTGTGCGGACCTCCCGCTCCGGAACCGGAAACTGCGTTTACGGGCCGTAAACTCCGAAAATGACCCGGAACACATAATTTCATTCAGGAAATGTTTTACAGGAAGTGGGAGGCAGGAAATACATCACAGGAAATAGTTTGCTGCCATTTTGTGTTCATTCTGAGTCATCCTCTATCACAGACAGATCCTCTGACATCCTGCTGCTCTCATCCTTCTTATTATCCCCATATTGGCTGAGGGTTACGAAGAGAAGGCACCCCCTTTCACTGAAAGTGAGTTGGACATCTTGGCTGAGGGGGTGCTGGCCAAATTTTCTCAGCTATATGGGGACCCTGAACACCAGCTGAGCAATGCAGCCCGGGCCAGGCTGTGGGCCAACATCGCCGAGCGCTGCAGTGCAGTGGGAGTCCACACCAGGAGTGCGAGGGCATGCCGCAAGCGCTGGGAGGACCTAAAACGGTGGGCCCGGCACAAGGCTGAGGAGCTGGTGGGTCAGTCTTCCCAGCACCATGTGCATCGTCCTCGCCTATCCCCACTGTACAGGAGGGTCCTGCGATCAGCTTGGCCGACCCTCCATGCTCAGCTGGAGGAGCATGAGCAGCAGGGACATGGTAAGTGCATCATATGCTAAATGTGTCTGGGAGTATGATGTGAGTGAAACAGTGCTGTACCATTGTGTGTCCGATGCCTCCATTCACAGATTCCGTGTCCATGCAGCAGTAACCAAGCTTAAAAAGGCACACTGTGGCATATGGACTGTACAGGGCAGAGTGCATTTTGGGAGTTGGAGTCTCGCCATGACAACTGGCTAAATGAGCCATATTTGTGCATTTGGACTGAAATCAGCTCTTCCCGCACCACTACAATTGGCACTAGGAAATCATGTGTGCATTGGATGAGCAATGGTACAGACACTGTCCTGTGTGCGCATGGCAGGCCAAAGGGCATTGGATGCTATGACTTGCATAGCATTTTTAGAGTGTGGGTTCCAATTGTGACAAAACATCATGTGGCATGGAGTCAAGACAGACTTTGACATCCTTTCATCACTCTTAAGCGCTTCTAAATTTACAAGGGGTGTTCACTGACAGACGGCTCAGCCTCAGTGGCCTGTTTCACATTTCACATGTACAGGTAGCTGTCACTAAATTCCCCCAGTGTTCAGCGGTGTACAGCATTACCATATCAGTCACCAAAGCCAATATGTGCCACTGGATTGTCAGTACATGTGTGGGGACAGCCAAAGGCTAGACTCACAATTTAGCTACAGAAATAGGCCAGAGCCTCAGTGCATGTGTGACCCACATTCGCCAATTGTCGTGTCCCATACAATGCTACAAAGCAGATGACACTTGTCCAGACCTTCAACAGCTGCGACTCCCTATGAATGGCCATAATCTGAGATTCGGGACTTCATGTTCTCCATTGGTGGACTGCTTGTGGAACCTGCACATGTAGCTGTGGCAGGACACACAGATCCCCAGAATGCCAGGTTGAGGGTTGGCCAATACAGTCGTGTAAGCCACACACATCCACGTGAGATGGCCATGTCAGACTCAATCCAGGAACTGACGGTGAACATACACGTAATGTCAGCTCATAGACACTGACAACTATTGAGTGTGATCGGAGGAAAATAAGTCTGACCTTGGATCCTATGAATGTGTCTCGTCCTGCATGACACAAACATAACATTCGGATTTTGCTTACATTTCAGCAGGCACAGCTGGCGGAACAGAAGGGCAGCAGGACCTGGTCCGGAGCAAGAGGCCACCAGTGCGGCGGCGGCTACACCCACTTTCCACCAGCGAGGAAGAGGAGGATGAGGAGGGACCCTCAACATCAAGAGGCAAGGGGATTGCACCCACCCAGACTGACAAGGGACACCCTGATGCTGGTGCCACATCCCGGGTGGAGGCTGCAGACATTGAATGGGGGGGGGGTGAACACGACACCTCGGACCATGAGGTGTTGGAGAGCAACTCTCCTCAGGATTCTTCACCTGTGGTCCCTGAAAAGGTGTCCTCGGGGCAGGCCAACAAACAATCTGGGCCTGCCATCAGCCCCTCCCTACCTCTAGAGTTCCCCATTCCATCAGGGGACCCAGCTGCATCCCCTGCAACCAGTCCCCCTCATCGTAGCCGCCAGCTCCCCAACATCATTGGCTCCGGACCTCAGGCACCACATCCCTCCTCTTCCCCCCAGGCCCCTCCCGGTGTTGTTCCTCCTGTGGCTGTGCCAGTGGACCTGATGTGGATGTGTGAGGGTCAGCCAGACATGTCCGCTCGCATCGCGCTACAAGTGTGTATGGAGGTACGCATGATGCGAGAGGACATGCTCCGATGTATGGCCACCCTCACCACCGCCATCAATTCACTGCCCGCAGCCATGTCGTCTGTTGTCTCCCCAATCCCTTCCCATACCACTGTCAATGTCTCCCCCTGTCCATTGCCCCACACTGTTTCCCCCCGTACTCCTCGTGTGGCACGAACCCAAGTGGTGCCTGTTCCTGCACCCGCCAGACGTGTGCCTGCATCGGACTCTGAGGATCTGGACATTGTGGTCCTAGAGGATGACCAGAAGGACACTTGACTTTAGACGTGAACAACTATTTCATTTTCCCCTTGTAAATAGACTGTTTTCCCTGACGCTCCCTGACGTGTTATATTTTTTTTGCCCCACCCCAATCCAGGTTCCCATCTCCCTCTGCATTAAGATCTTCATTTGTTTTCCTTTCTCCCTTCCAAACGGACGGTTGTTCTTATGTACCTTCTCAAAATACAATTTGGAATACTCATAACTTCCACTTGTTTAACTTCATTCTGAATGTCTGGTTCTGAATATGGACACATATTTGGTGGGTCATCTGCTATGCACATAATGGCTGGTTGCAACGATGGGTCACACTTGTAACTGTGTCACACACACACATACCTTCTCACATCTCCAGGCCACCTGCAACGTTACACAGGACATGATACACAACAGATGATTAGTTTTGGTAGGTGTTTATTTGGTGCACACACAAACACGTGATCACATTGTCCCGGGTTCCTGTCACTGGTGAGTGCGACGCCGCAATTTGGGGGGGGATGACCGCTCCGAGTGCTCAGGTCTGGCTCGCCGCCTACGTGGAGGTGGGTACTGTCCAAGGGACTGTCCAGGGTCATCCACATGTGCTGTGGGAGATGGTGTTTGCACACTTGATGGCTGTACAGGTGGTGGTGGTGGTTGTGCAGGTGGCGGGTGTGACTGTACAGGTGGTGGTGGTGGTGGTTGTGCAGGTGGCGGGTGTGACTGTACAGGTGGTGGTGGTGGTGGTGGTGGTTGTGCAGGTGGCGGGTGTGACTGTACAGGTGGTGGTGGTGGTGGTTGTGCAGGTGGCGGGAGTGACTGTACAGGTGGGGATGGTTGTGCAGGTGGCGGGAGTGACTGTACAGGTGGGGATGGTTGTGCAGGTGGCGGGAGTGACTGTACAGGGGGTGGTGTTGGGAGTGCCAGTTCAGCCCGCTGGTGTGGATGTCTCCCTTCGCTGTGTTGGTGTGCAGTTGGTACAGGTGTGGGGATGTGCTGTCCTGTGGGCAGATATGATGGCTCCCCTCCCTGCGTTGACCGTGAAGGGAAAGGTTGGCTCACTCTCAAAATGCCCTCCATCATCTTCATGGCCAAGGCATGGTGTCTTGCACTCTCTTCCCTCTGGATGGATAGCATGTCTCGCATATTTCTGGACATGTCCTGCCAAGTCCTATCCATCCTATCCAACACTTGGCTCAGCCTCTCCACCGCCTGAGGGAAGTGGACCATGTCCTGCAGGGAGTCCGACATGGTGGACAGGGTAGCCCCTATGGCACTAATGTCCTGCCTCACATCGCTCTGCTATTGGAAGAAGTCCTGCTCCCACTGGTCATCACAGCCAGGTGCAGGCCCTCTCTGCAGCTGTCTGCCATGGATGGGATGTGCAGGTCCTACGGCAGGGGGTGGGGTGGGAGGTGGGAGCCTGTGGGCAGGTGAATGGTGCCCAGGGGATTCCAGCAGCACAACAGGGCTGGTACTACCCCCAGATGGTGGAGAGGCTGGCAGGGATACACTGTCTAGGGAAGAGTGGGTAGGGGAACCACCATGTTGGTCCTGGACGTGAGGACTGTGAGGGAGTGATGTCTGTGTTGTGATGCGTGTGTGCTGTGGCTGGTTTGCTCGAGTCTGGGGACAGGCCATGGTATGCCTGGGAGGAGGCGGAGGGACGTTGCTTGGCAGAGGAGTTGATGCCCTGACCGATTTAGCCAGTCTGGCACGATATCGCGCATTGCCATCTTCATCGTCAGACATGTAGTCCTCATCATCCACCAAGCAGAGGTCCTCAGGATATTCTTCCTCCTCCTCCTGAGCAGTGCTTGCAGCCGACATGACAGCTTGGAGGATCAGGGGATTCTCCCCTCTGATTCCACGTCGGCCCGCACTGGTCATAGGCCTGTCATCCTCGTCATCAGCATCCCCTGGAACAGAGGTTGCAACCGTATTAGGGATTGACCTTGTATGACATGTGGTGCAAAACAAGGGTTTGTATCAACTGTACTTTGCATCAACAGATGAGGATCATGTGACCTGTGTAGGGTACCACCACAAATGACAGCTCACACCATAGCACTGAGGTGTTACACAGATACAGGCAAACTCACCAGCTCCAGCCACAACTCTCTGTCCCTTGGTGTTCCCCCCTAGTGTCACCTGCTGGACCTGTCTCCTCACGGGCCTAGCTGTCCCTGAACCAGCAGCTGTAGAGGGAAGTGACAACATTCTCAATTATCTGCATCACCAATTGTCAGACAGGCACATGACACTCCTGATTTGTATTTCACTTTGTACACAACTGCTGATTACATGCAGAGGGGAATCAGGATCTCTGTCATGGCTTTGGAGTCGAAGCCAGTGACACACCTCATGCTAGAATTACCTGGAGGACGGCTGAGCGAGGGTTGGATGTCATACAGTCCCCGGGATGGTGCATGCTGCTGGGGTGTAATCCGGTCAGCATCTGTGATAAGACATACAGGTCTATATTTTGCAACAACAGATGGTAGTTCGGAGACAACATGTCATTCTCAAAGACCATTTGTGGGTAATCCAGGACTATGTGCAGCATGTTTAGCTCCTGAACTTTACATTTAGGCACCTGCTCACATGCAGCAGTTGCCAGCCGTTCCCTCCACACAGCAGTGACATCAATCAGATGACACATCAACAGACACCTCATGCTAGAATTACCTGAGGGACGGCTGCGCGAGGGGTGAACAGCTGCAGCCAGGATGTCATTGAGTGCCCGGGATGGTGCACGCTGCTGGGGTGTAATCCGGTCAGCATCTGTGATAAGACATACAGGTCTATATTTTGCAACAAGAGATGGTAGCCCTGAGCCAACATGTCATTCTCAATGACCATTTGTGGGTAATCCAGAACTATGTGCAGCATGTTTAGCTCCTGATCTTTACATTTGGGCACCTGCTCACATGCAGCAGGTGCCAGCCGTTCCCTCCACACAGCAGTGACATCAATCAGATGACACATCAACAGACACCTCATGCTAGAATTACCTGAAGGACGGCTGCGCGAGGGTTGGATGTCATACAGTCCCCGGGATGGTGCATGCTGCTGGGGTGTAATCCGGTCAGCATCTGTGATAAGACATACAGGTCTATATTTTGCAACAAGAGATGGTAGCCCTGAGCCAACATGTCATTCTCAATGACCATTTGTGGGTAATCCAGAACTATGTGCAGCATGTTTAGCTCCTGATCTTTACATTTGGGCACCTGCTCACATGCAGCAGGTGCCAGCCGTTCCCTCCACACAGCAGTGACATCAATCAGATGACACATCAACAGACACCTCATGCTAGAATTACCTGAAGGACGGCTGCGCGAGGGTTGGATGTCATACAGTCCCCGGGATGGTGCATGCTGCTGGGGTGTAATCCGGTCAGCATCTGTGATAAGACATACAGGTCTATATTTTGCAACAAGAGATGGTAGCCCTGAGCCAACATGTCATTCTCAATGACCATTTGTGGGTAATCCAGAACTACGTGCAGCATGTTTAGCTCCTGATCTTTACATTTGGGCACCTGCTCACATGCAGCAGGTGCCAGCCGTTCCCTCCACACAGCAGTGACATCAATCAGATGACACATCAACAGACACCTCATGCTAGAATTACCTGAAGGACGGCTGCGCGAGGGTTGGATGTCATACAGTCCCCGGGATGGTGCATGCTGCTGGGGTGTAATCCGGTCAGCATCTGTGATAAGACATACAGGTCTATATTTTGCAACAACAGATGGTAGTTCGGAGACAACATGTCATTCTCAAAGACCATTTGTGGGTAATCCAGGACTATGTGCAGCATGTTTAGCTCCTGAACTTTACATTTAGGCACCTGCTCACATGCAGCAGTTGCCAGCCGTTCCCTCCACACAGCAGTGACATCAATCAGATGACACATCAACAGACACACATGTATGAGAAGATTACTGATAGGAAGGGATAAATGACCCCGATTCCTCCCCATTACACTGCTATCACCTTTGCCATTCAGACTTACATATTTCCAGAGTCTCATGTTGTTTGTTGTCAAGTCAGAAAGGGTTTCATGTGTGAGATTTACAATTGTCAGGGACATGATGTTGCTCATTTGTGCTTCCCCACGCATGAAGTCACACATATTTGTATGAGAGAACACAGATGTCTTACGTCCGTCCTTTGAGTGTCCTCTCTTTGCGTACTCTATTTCCCAGATCATGGTACTACTTAGCTGACGACGATTGGTGTCTTGTACAGCAGACATCCAAACCTCTTTTGTCAAACACTAACCTATACATGTGAATACAGTAGGAGAGGAGGCAAGCAGAATGTAACATTGCGGATAGGCTGAAAGGCTTTGATGCCTTCTGCCTGCACTGGATTAGCGTGTTGCTCTTCAGCCTAGTCATTTAGCAGGTGTAACTACATGAAGATTCACCTTAGCAGCCCCTACATTCATCTCAAAGGTACACTACTGGCATAAGTGTTGGCCTCAGCCATGCAATATCATCGTGGTGTTTCCTATCATTGAATTGCAAGCCGGTTGTGTTTTGGTCACTTCATGTGACTCATGGTACTATTGAATGTCCATTCTGCACTCACTTGGCATACATTTTGTGTCATCCTTTCATTAGCCACCAGGGTCTGATCTTGCATGGGTTCAAATGCCATATGTGAGCATATTGTGATGCAGGACAACAGTGTTGTAATACACATGCAACATACGGCGGACGTGAAAGGCACATTTCTTGAGCAGTCAGCCTGATATATTCTTGGGTTCCCCTCCCTTGGCCCAGCACCGGAACAGTGTGTGGGCCCTGAACAGATGTCACATCCAACCTTGTAGCAGAAGTCAGTATGTGTCTTTGATTCTGGGAGGACCTCGTTGTACCTACAATGATAAGTGTGTTTTGCTACTTAACATTCCTGCAGCCACGTGTGATGCACTAGATTTCTGGCACAAAGGATGAGCACAAGCAGTTGTGGGCACCAGCGTTGCATTAGTGTGTTATACGTAATATCATGATTGCTCCCACATTACTTCGAATGGGCCCACTACCTGGATGCAACCTATATCACAATGACATGTCTACGGATCCTGATGTGCGGTCCACTATCGTGTTTTGTTGATGGCCAACACAGAAGCCAGACAATGTAAGTGGTACATGACCAGCTGTGTGGACTGGGCATTTGATCTATATTGGAAACATTCAAAGTTGGACAGTGTATGCATTGTCAATACTAATGACCCTGGGATCTAACTTGTTCATCATTGCCATATTTCAGTCAATTACTTTGATTGCTTACGTCTACAGACACCATTACAACATAGTGGGGACACCCTTTTGAGTAGTTGTGGCACTCGATAACAGGATTGGATTCCCAGGTCTGGGCCTGTTGCTGTAAAACATGTCATGTTCCGCAATTACGAAGGTTTGATGAGCCAAGACATGTAATATATTGTCTTCAGCTGTTCACAATTATAATTATCTAAAGGTGGATGTCCATTGACTACTCCAATAGTAATGCAGCGATTTGTACATCTCTGGTTGACTTTCATATGTGGGCACTACATGTCCCTCGGTCACTCCTGGCAATGTATGCATTTTGACCATCTCCTGGCCACTTTGACTTACCAGTCGGTGAGGGTGTACGGTGGCGATGCCTCCCAGTAGATGCAGGGACCTCCGCTACGGCAGTTGTCTGTGCTCTGGCTGAATGTGTCAATGGGTGAGAAGAGAGAAAACTAAACAACTGGAATATGTGCTGGTGGAACATTTCTGTGATTTCCCCATTTCTTCTGCATGCTAACAGTGTTTTGCAGTACTGCTGCTGACTGGGCAGGTAGGAGCAGTGGTGCATTGGGGTCGTAGTGGCGTGGCAGGGTGGGAAATGTACAACAGAATAGGTGTCTGACTTTTGGACCAGATGGTTCTCTCACCTTCTGCTTTGTGCTTTCAGCTTGCACGGGGTGATTTACTTCATAGAGATTTAGTGGCATGTTTCCACGCCCCTTGTAATACATTAACACGGCAGTTGCGTCACTTCTGTGTCACAGCGGTGGGGTAATACAGGTGACACATTTGGACTTATTCCCTTTTTTTTTTGTTTTTTTTTAAATTTTTATTGAGGATTCATGTTACACTATAGCAATACAATATGAATACATTTTGACTAAATAAGAAAGCTGAATGAGGTATAAGCAAATTACAAAAATAGCCAAAAAAAAAATATGGATAAAGCAAGAACAAGGCATGTAGAAGTCGGTTGACGAATTACATTTCTAGTGTCTAATTGAGATTGGAGGTTGTAAATCATAGAATGATGTGGCGTCGATGTTGATATTGAAGTTAAGATACATATAGTAAAACAAAGAGCCATCTGCCACAATCAGAGGAAGAAAGAGAGCGAGAAGGAACGTATAGCTAATGAAGATATAAATATTAGAAGACAGACGTAGCTATATTCTGAAAATCAGTAAGATTATGACAATCTACTAGTGCGCCAGGCAGCCACTGGTGCCCAAATCTTCAACCCCAATTCTCTTGATTTTTTCCCCTTAAGTTGATACAGAGCCGCCTCCACATTATGTATACCTAGAAATCTGGATAACCACATTTGAAATGTTGGGGCCTGTGTATCTTTCCAAGCTGCTGAGATTAAGATTCTGAGTACAGCAGTAGAAATGAAAATTAGGGCTTCAGACTTATTCCCAATGTTATGCATCTATGTTGATGCCTCACGGTGTGCGGGCCTGTGCAACATTAAACATGCATCAGCTGTGATTTGGCAGGGTGTGTGTTTATTTGGTTATGCCTCGTACAAGTGATGCATTGTAATTGACGGCATTTCACGTAGTCACTTTTCATAGGGTGTTGCCATGCAAACTTAAACCAGCTTGAGGCACCTGTAATGAGTTGCCCTGAGCGTTAGGTGTAGGCGGTCCATGGACATAGTTGGAGTTGCGTCACACTTGCGACACTACTCCAGCAGAGCATCCCCCTGATGCCATCAGTTGCGACACCCATCTGTCTATCCCAGCGCCACAGTGCACCGCATTGTCAATGTGACGCATCCGCGGTTGCACAAGAGTTGGATTGGGTGTGGCATTGTTACTGGGGCATCTCTGCTGTAATTTGTCAATTGCTACTTAGCATGCTGGTGTATTAATGCAACTGGACAGTGGCCATGTTTTCAGGAGTGGAGGAGGGATTTGCCATTTCCATCCCTAAGGATTGTGGGACTTGTAGTGCTACATACAGAGGGTGACACAGGAGTCTGTGACTTACGGATTAATTAATACACTTTGGACTACTTCCTTATTCACACTGACAGTGCAACACAGACCTTCTATTCATGCACTTTCACTTTTCATCCCACTTACCTGGTACCACGTAGCGGACGTCACTGACAGGCAGCCCATGGACCAAGTGGGGGTGTATGGTCGTCAGGATGTCCTCCTCCTGTGTGGTGAGGCGGATGCGTGGTCCAGAGTGTGCGGCTGGGAGGATCTGTTGTAATTCCATCCTGGAGTATTTATCCTTTACCCTCAGCCGCTCATCCTGCCATTTCTTTTTGACGTCCTGCACAGTGCGCCTGTCCTCCCCCAATGCTGTGACAGCAGTGGCTAATTGCTGCCACAGGGCTGCCTTCTGGCTCCCACTGGTGCAGTAGGGTGGGAGTCCATAGAGGCGTTTATGGTGCCTCACAATGAACTCCACAAGCATGGTGGTCTCCTCTGCTGTAAAGTTCCTCTTTCTCTTCATGAGCTCCATTTTCTTGGCCGGTCTCTGCTTGGAAATACAAACTGCGTGTGGCCAAACCGGTGCCTTCACTGTGTGCTGCTTTTAAATGTTTTTTGCTGCTGGTCAATCTGTGTTAATTGGCTTCAGCTGGATCATGGTGGGGGATGGTAGGCACTAGCAACATGATGGCTAACTGGAGCTGTTGGCTGGGATTGGCTGGAGTGCGTCAGCTGATGCATGGTGGGGGATGGTAGGGACTTGAACAGGTGTTTCCCCTTGGCTCAAATGATCAATGGCAACAGTAATGATGTCCCGGCCCGAGAGCGGAATTTCCGGCCCGAGAGCGGAATTTCCGGCCCGAGCGCGGGTATTCCGCCCCCGGAGCGGACTTTCCGGCCCGCATGCGGACTTTCCGCTCCGGGCCCGG
Organism: Triturus cristatus; assembly: GCF_964204655.1. Lineage (NCBI taxonomy): Eukaryota > Metazoa > Chordata > Amphibia > Caudata > Salamandridae > Triturus > Triturus cristatus. Next base: position 440,455,159 of record NC_140590.1, read on the forward strand.
AAACTCCGCTCCGGGCGGAAAATCCGGCCCGGGTGCGGACGTAAGTTTAGTGGTCGTAAATGGATTCTGTGAATAGCAAAAGTCCTAAGTTCATTTTGTGAATCGCAAAAGTAGTAAGTTCATTCTGTGAATACCAGAAGTACTAAGTGCATTCTGTGAATACCAGAATGGTACTAAGTTTAGGATTTAGTCTTAAGTTTGTTCTGTGAATCGGGCCCTGAGTGTTTACTGTTTACCACTCGGTGTATGAATTGCTTCTTGTGATGGGGTGTTGGGCATTCACTCTCACTTGCACCAGGTTGGTTTGCGTGTTTTTCCCTGTGGGTGTGAGCCCTCCTCTTTCCGAGGGGTGCGGGCTCTCTCACGTGCAAGAGAGATTCCATCTATGTACCTTTGAGTGGACAGACTGCTCTCTGTGAGGAGAGAGGTGCATTCTCATGTGCAACCAGCTCCCGCCTGTGTATCCGTGGGTCCCCAGTCCCCACATCAGCCTGCCGATGTTCAAGTGTTAACTTGGGGTGTGCCTCCTGCTGCGAGGGGCACTGCAGCATGACTTGAGGTGTTGTTAACCCGTGGGAGCACGACATCCTCTCTGCGTAGGGTGGTGGCACTCTCGGGTGCAGGAATATGGCGTTCGTGTGTCCACCCGGGGGAGCACCACATCATTCTCTCTGTAGGGTGGTGGCACTCTGAGGTGTTCCTGTGCGCGCGGAGATTCCCCCTGAGAGGTCTGTTTGGTACTCACCGGCCTGAAGTCTGTTGTAGTTTGTTTACTTTACTCTCAGCCAGCTCCCATGGGCACTCACGTGCAGCCCACCAGCCAGTGTTTGCACCCACCGCACCCCACTGGCGCCTGCCAATGCCCTCCGAGTTTTATGCAACACACTGGGATGCGCTTATTTCAGACTCGCGCCAGATCACCAACCAGCCGCGCGCATCGAAAATGAAGAACCTCAGAGGGAAAAAAAGCTTTGAAGTGTGAGAGTGCCCCGAACCACCCACAGTAGGGAGAAGGCCTAATGCGTCCAGTGGCCGCATGCCCAAACACCCACACGACGCTGGGATCAGAAGAAACAGGTGGAAGGTAAAGAGGGGACTCTATCAGGCCTGGGCCTCAGAACTCAGTGATTCCTTGACAGGAAGGAGAGACCTGGACCCCTCAGTGCCCGCACATGCATTTTAAGTGTTACTCTAGGTTATGGGTCACTCATTCCACCATCGGCAATGCAGATCAAGGCCTAGAACCACAGGAAGGCCGGCAGTCGTCAGAGTCACTCCTTGCGAGACCACCCGAGACCCCCGGCGCGCTGAACTTCTCCACCACGTATTTGTATGTTTTTTGCTGATGTCACTAACTTACTTCTTCTTCACAGTGTATCCCAGCAATGGACAGGCGATTTTCACATCTATCCAGCTGAACTGACATTCTCACAACCAAAACAAGCTGGTGGAACTTCGAGTGTTTGTGGAAATGCACTGCATGCAACTAGTAAATAAATAACCCGAACTGCCCTGTGTTGGCATAAAAAACACAGACACACCCACACAAAAACAGACAGGCACGTACGAAGTAAAGATACACAGGATATACACATGCAGTGAAACAGACACACACACCAATACACACACCAAGCAGAGATACACAAAGCAGAGATACACACAAGGTGCAAAACAGACATACGAAGCAAATACATACACACACACACACACACACGGGAAATAGATGCACACATACGAAGCAACGACGCACACAAGAAATATCACACACACACTAAGCAAAATCATACCTGGAGAAACAGACACACACGGATCAAATATACACACACACAACCACACACGTGCGGGAAGTAAGGAGACATACATAAGGGGAAACTGACATACACACAAAGCAAAGACACACACATACGGGGAATAGACACACGCACACGCACATACACACTAAGCAAAGACAGACAAGAAACATATACACGGGAAACAGACACACACCTATACACACATAAAGCAAAAATACACACACACAGGGAAACAGACACACCCGTACACACACAACGCAAAGAAAGGCACACTATTGGAAACAGACACACACATAGGAAGTAAAGACACACAGGGGGAAATAAACACACACACAGGACACAATCGCACGCGTGTGAAGCAAAGAAAAACACACAAGGGGAAACAGACACACAGCGAAGCAGAAACACACACGAAGCAAAGAAACACATACACAAGACACACACAACCACGCATGCGCAGCAAGGACACATACACGGGGAAACAGACACAAAGAGGAAGAAATGGGGGGACACAGGGTGAAAAGAAACACACACACATGCACAAGACACACAACCACACGCGCGCAAAAGCAAAGAGACACACACAAGGGGAAACAGACACACACACACAAGGAAACAGACACACACTCGAAGCAAAGATACACATACACGGGACTCACACAACCGCAAGAACACATGCAAGGGGAAGCAGACACAAAGAGGTAGAAATGGGGACACACACTCGCAGCCTCTCCTTGTATTCACTGCTCGATGAGGGCCATGACTGGAAGGATTAGGTGCTTTTGCATCTGGGCAGGCAGTATGCACACCTAGGCTGTCAAGAACACCCTGTGAAATCAGGGCACGAACCAAGCTGCACCCGCACACAGCAATATTGCCCTCCACGCACCCCACACAGAGCCCAGCCGCTGCCCTGCCCCTCCGCACACACACGCCGCTGCCTCTAATGTATGCGTCGGGGAAGCAGACACATGCGCTGCATTTTGATAACAGAAATGGGTGACAGTGGCTTTTATTGATGTCTGCACTGGGCTGGGCTCTGCATAATTCATCCCAAACATGCAACCTGCACAGAACAGAAGGATTTATGAGCAGGCACTGGAAGATTTGGTGGCGCGAGGAGGCCAGCATTCTTGCTAGACATCCTTTGAGTAAAACTGTTCATGCAAATAGGGCACACCAGGCCAGAAGCCTTGAAAGCAGACGTGCAAATAAAGCACCCAAAAAAGGGCGGGTGCTGACTGTAGGGGGATGGGAGAGATGGGGAGATTTACAGAGATGAGGGGAAGAGAGAACGAGGGGGAAGGGGTGGTATATAGTTAGATAAATAACTAGCTAGTTAATGCGGACAGACGAACGGATGGGTAGCCTCAAGGAGGAGGAGGGAGGACGGAATAAAGAATGGAGAGTGACAAAAAAGAGAGTGTGACTTGGAGAGAACAAATAGAGTGCTAGAGACAGTAGAGAGAAAGAGGAAGAGGCAGACACAGAGAGTGAAAGAGGGTGCAAAGGAGAGGAAGGTAAACCTAAAGATATATGGATATAGATAGAGGTAAACAACAGAAAGAGATACAGGCCTGGAAAGAGAGTAAACAGGTCCTTGGCGATTAAGTCAATGGAAAGCAAAGAGAACAGAGAGAAAGAGAGCATCTGTAACCAAAATGTCATGCCTGTGATGTGTAATAGACTAAACTGAATGTGATTGATAACGTAAGAGAGACAGAATAGATTGATAAATAAAGCAAGAGAGAAGGAGCGAAACTGAAAGAAAGGTGGAGAAACATAATGAGACAGAGAGAGAGAGTGTGTGTGTGTGTGTGTGTGTAAGAGAGAGAGTGTGTGTGTAACAGAGAGTGTGTGTGTGTGCGTAAGAGAGAGCGAGAGTGTGTGTGTGCAATACAGAGAAAGAGAGCGAGTGTTTGTGTGTAAGAGAGATAAGCTATGGATTGTTAGAGAGAACAGAGAGAGAGGCGGGTGAAACAGAGAGAGATGGAGCTAAGCAGAGCCAAAATGAGAGAGTGAGAGTGTGTGTGTGTTTGTAAGAGCGAGAGAGCGAGTGTGTGTGTGTAAGAGAGAGAGAAGCGATGGATTGTTAGAGAGAACAGAGAGGGGTGTGAAACAGAGAGAGATGGAGCTAAGCAGAGCTAGAATGAGACAGAAAGAGAGACTGAGGCAGAGAGAGGAGGGTATAATGAGTACGCCGAGTTAGACAGAGAAAGAGAGGGAGACAGAAAATAAGGCAGATAAAGGTATGAGCATACGTCACACACCTAGAGAGAGCGAGATAGAACAACGAGGTATTGATAGAGATCAGAAGGAGAGAGCACGGGAGAAAAGAAGAGAGAAAAATAACGAGATAAGAAGAGAGAGAAGCAGAGGACGAGAGAGCGCTTGTCTCTCTTTGGTGGCCCAGTGCCTAAAGCAGGGAGTGCCGGGCATCAGCCCGGAGGCTGCCGCCTTCATTCGGCTCCCTCCTCCAGGGGTTCTCCCGAGGACGCTGTGTTCTCCTTGTTTATTATCAGTTCTATCGACCGGTTTATACTTTATTCTACGCCTCTTCTTCTTTACTAACGAATCTTAATTTCCTTTGAACTTCCCACTGGAAAATAAACACAAAATATAAAATTGGAAATTATGCGCGCGTTTTTTTTTTATTGTCAAGGTATGATTAATAGAAAGGTTTAGAACTTTTAGCTTATCTCTAATTCGAGCTAACAAAATGCATGGACTTTTCAAAATATACCCCCTGTTTAAGTAATAGAAGTAACATTAAGCACCATTATACTATGAAATTGGTGTCTATTCATAATTTTTTTAAAAACTGGCAAAGTGGGTCAAAATTCCTGTCCTTGGTTTCAGGAGAGTGAGGACCCAGTCTCAGCTTTTCTTTTGGATAAACTGTGATCCTCGACAGCTGGTTCTGAGGTTCGGCTCGGACTGCTTAAAAACAAAGTTACTGCGAATGTAAAGCGGTTTATAAAAAAAAGTGACTGTTCAGAGCGATGTGATCTATACGTGGACCCCACGGTCACTGCAGATCTGCGAGTGGAAGGGATTCACTGAAGCTCATCCGAAAGTTAGAGGTGGGAACGTTTCCGAAAGATCACTAAATACGGCGCTGCGTGTGGGGCTGATGATAGTCCGAATTCACATCAGAGGAAACCCCGCATCCACCGACCACTAAAAGCGCACGCGTCTTAAAAAATAATTTATATTCTGTGTGGTTTCTTGGTGTCGTCTACTCCCTGAATTAAAATGAACATTTGAGTGTATGCATAATACGCCTTTAATAATGCCATTATATATATATATATATATATATATATATATATATATATATATATATCTGTATTCACTGAAAAAACCAAAGGTTTCAGGCCTGATATAGTTAGTAATTAGCATTTAAAAAACCTTTGAAATTCACTGAAAAAAACATAGGTTTCAGGCCTGATATAGTTAGGAATTAGCATTTAAAAAACCTCAGAAATTCACTGAAAAAACAATAGGTTTTAGGGGTGTTATAGTTAGCTGGACATTTCACTCGAACAAAACCATTGAAATTCCTCCGATATAGTTAGTTGTACAAACTACATCTCACGCGCCCGCAATCCACTGCTGATGATGTCACATATTACATCATTCATGACATGGTCAGTGACATCACTGATGACATCTCAAATGACATCACTGATGCTAAACTAAGAGCATATTTTCTGTAAATTCACATTATCTTTCTCAGTCATGTGAGAATGAAGTCTGACATTCTCAGTAAAACATGTACATTCAACAAGGGCAGAGACAGTCAGTTGATTCCTTTGTGTTCTACTGCAGCTTCCCAGAGTGTTCTAAAGAACAACTAGAGCTCTAACAGTCCTACTTATGACAACCGTATGGCACACCTGAAGCCATCTTGATTGGAATAAAGTGATAACTCTTTAAACATTTAAAAAGGAACAGAATGAGGGGGTTCATTTTGCCATATAAAGTATGATTAGTGCTGCAGAAAGAATGGGTGGTCTTTGAATACACTGAGGTATGCACTCTTGCTATTGTAGGAAGGAGTATTATTGGAGATGGTGTTTATCAGAGTGTAATATGTATGCCCATCGGCTTGGTAAAAGTTGTGAGCAGAGGACAGCCTCTTCACATACACTACTGTGCACATCTATAATCAGACAGAGGGGTGTTAGTTGGCAGGGAATTCCTTCTCCACTAAACACTACACACATTCCTGTCATCTGAAAGAGAGGTGTCAGTGGAGAGGCCAATCACTCTCAACACGCCCTTCTATGCAAACCTGTTATCTGAGAGAGAGGTCTTAAAGGATATGCCAGTCCATCCACACACCCTACTACCACAGCAGTTATCTGAGAGAGGAGTCTAAAAGGAGAGGCCAGTTCATGCACATACCCTATTATGCACTCCTGTCACCTGAGAAGGAGGTCTGAAAGGAGAGGCCAGTCCATCCCCACACACTACTACGAACACCTGTTATGTAACAATACAAAGTAATTCCTCTTTTTTAAAATAGTGTCCACACACAGGATATATTCTTCAGTTATCCTTTCATATATACACTCAAAAAATTATTAATTTACATCAAAGAAACCCTAGAAATTCACTAAAAACACTTTAGAAAATTACTGAAAAAATGAAAGGTTAAAGTAATGTTATAGTTAGGTGAATTTGTCAGTGACAACATTAATGTTTTGAACTAAAAAAAACACAGAAATTCACCAGTTATAGTTAGCAGCACTAACTATAAGGTGCGCCCTCGCTATGTACTGCTTCTGACCTCACACATGACATCCCTCATGAAATGTTCGATGTCATCATTTATGACATCACTGATGACATATTAAATGATATCATTGACGACATCACTGATGAGTTCACTGATGACATCAACCAGGCTTCTTTTGTACACATTGCTCTTTAAACGGGTAGGCGATTAGAGCTCTGAAAGTAAGTTAAAAATAGCTCAGAATAAAATGAAGCGTCTTTTATGCTATCATACATAAATCCCCCATAGGTAAAGCATGCTTGTGTTATTTGCAACATTGACTCTCTACCATACACTTCTTGTGTAGCCGAGTTCATGTTGATTATAAACCACAGATGAAAGGGTAACCTACCCTGCATGAAGTGTTCAATATGTATACAACTGTGTATGGTAAACTAAGTTCCTCCAGATACTCAAGCCATGTTACATAACTAATGACCTACTACAGACACTCTTCACCTGTATCATACCCCTCACAGCCACTGTACCTACATTGAGAAATGAAGGTTATATGAGTAGAAAAGTGGGTACTGCTAACAGTGTAGGCTCTATGGATTGTTTACTCTATACCACAGTGTTTGCAGACAGTGAAATTCTCATGCGAAATACACCACAGAGTATGAAAAAGTATCTACTGAGGACATGGTACACTCTATGCAAAACTGTCACCTGCACACAATTACTCTAAAATACAGTATAACTTGTTCAATACCGCTACACACCTATGGTGCATTAGTGGAACATGCATTTTGTAAAAACTTAAACAGATTAGCTGGACACAGGCTGTACAAAATTAGGTAGAAAAGTAATATTGTAGTTACCCACCACTATGTAAACTATAAAACAAACCAACACACTCATTGGAAAATGTAATCAATTATGTAATTTGAGATGTGACCAGTGATGTCATAAATGATGTCATAGAACATGTCAACAGTGATGTATGTGAGGTCATAAGCAGGAAATGGCTTTTTAGTTCAAAACATCAATGTTGTCACTGACAAATTCACCTAACTATAACGTTAGTTTAACCTTTGTTTTTTTTTAAGGAATACACACACACACACACACATGCACATATACTCACACACATAAATATATCTACCTATCTATCTATCCATCTCTCTCTCTCTCTCTCTCTCTCTCTCTCTCTCTCTATATATATATATATATATGTATATACATATTATCAACTGGCGGTCGCCAGTAGATAGTTATAGTTAGGACCTATTTTCCATAGGAAATCTGCAACATTCTATTGGGAATTTCTTTGGCGCCAATTGACGAATCTTCGCGAAATTCTCCAAACTTTTGGCCAGCTCCGCTCCGCTCCTACCCTGAAAGTTTCGTGGTGATTCGTCAAGCGGGGGCCGAGAAAAAAGGGGGGTCCCAAAACGCGTTTCCCCCATGCAATTTCCCATAGGATCTGTTGTCGCAGCTACAGCCCGAACCGCTGAACGGAATGACACCAAATTTGGCAAAGAGGTAGTCCTTAGTTCGGACTCGTGCCTTTTGCATATTTGGTGTGAATCTGTTCAGTAGTTCCTGAGAAAATTAGGGTAAAAAGGTTAGTGATATCTATGGCCGCGGAGGATCCGCGGACCCTACCCGCACCGTACGCGAATCCTCCCCGAACCGAGCACGCACCCTCCTGATCGCGTGCTGAATGCTAATTGGCTGTCGAGCGTCTCTTTACATTCGAAACCAGGAACTGTTGGTGGCCATTTTTTGTCTCGGTAGAAGCGAGGCTGAAGAAGCAAGGGGAATAAGTAAGTAAAACATATAAAGGGGGCAGTGTGGGAATACTCTGACCCTCTAGAGGTGCTTAGGGGGTCCCAGAAGGACTCCCTGGGCCCCCCTTTTTTTTTTTATTTTAAAAAGCGGCGAAATGCGCGCACGGTGCGCGCATCCTATCGCGTTGGATGCACGGATTCTCTCGCGGTGGGTGCGCGGAGCCACGGCAACGTTTTTTGAAAAACAACAAGAAATCATTGGTTGTATAACAACTTTCTACACTGAAAGGTAGGGTGTATATTTTTGTTTTTTAAAGGTATGATTGTTATTGGTTAACAAAAACAGATTGTAAGGAACATTATATATGATAATCTGATATGTTGAAAAGTCAAGCACACTTCCTGTCTTGTGTAGGAACATTGTGTGCTGAACTTGTGACCTGTGAGCTCAGTGCAGTGTCCCATGCCCTGTTTCTATGGTAACAGGCAGAACGCAGATTGGGGGAAGGGTTGAAATGTATTTCAGTTGGAAAGGGTTGAAATGTTTAACCAATAGAAATGTGTGTTTGCTTTTGAGTTTATGTGCGAAGGATTGTGATTTGATGTTTACATGTATATGTGTGAAAAATGAAAGGGAAACTTTTCCATACTTTGCTTTTGCTGAGAGGTGCACAGTGCAGAGCTTCTGTAAAAGAAAATATGGTGAGTGATTGATATACCCCTTAATCTACAAAAGAACTTAAAAGATGAGTTATTTAATTGTGAGGGGATGTATGTGGACTATTTTGATTTTAATCAGACTAATGTATTTTTCCTGCTAAAGTGTAGGGAGTACTTTTTTTCTCTACAATGTGTGTGCATGTAGAAACCATTCTGTGATTGGCATTGTGTTTTTCATGTGTTTGTGGAGAGATAACTGTGCAGTTTTTATATTTTGGTAGAATTAGAAACCAGTCATTGTTTATGAATTTGTGAAATGGGTTATGTTATGTTTCTATACTAAAATGTAGTACTACTTCTAGACAAAGAAATTTGTTTTCACATAGTGCAAGGGATAGTGTTGTTTGTCTAGAATCCCACAGTTAGTCTGTGTGCATTTGGGAACCACTGTGAGAAAAGCATTTGGTAATATTGTGTATTTGCTGACAGATAAGTGTTCTAAAACCAGTCAGGTTGTCAAGTTTTAGTAGCATTAGAAGCCAGTCTTTGCTTATGTGCTGATTAAATGAGTCAGGCATTGACACTAAAGTGCAGTCGTGAAATATGTAGATTGTGTGCAGTTCCCTTATCACTTCCAGTGTAGTGAATGAGTTTTGGTAAACTCCTAGGAATACTGGTGCTTGTCTAGAATCACACTGTGAGTCTTTGTGCATTTGGGAACCACTGTAAGAGAAGCGTTTGGTAACATCGTGTATTTGCTGAGAGAAAACTGTTTTAAAACCTGTCATGTTGTCAAGTTTTAGTAGCATTAGAAGCCAGTCTTTGCTTATGTGTTGATTAAATGAGTCAGGCATTGACACTAAAGAGCAGTCGTGAAATATGTAGATTGTGTGCAGTTCCCTTATCACTTCCATTGTTGTGAATGAGTTTTGGTAAACTCCTAGGGATACTGGTGCTTGTCTAGAATCACACTGTGAGTCTTTGTGCATTTGGGAACCACTGTGAAAGAAGCGTTGATAACATTGTGTATTTGCTGACAGAAAACTGTTTTAAAACTTGTCATGTTGTCAAGTTTTAGTAGCATTAGAAGCCAGTCATTGCTTATGCGTTGATTATGTGTTGATTAAATGAGTCAGGCATTGACACTAAAGTGCAGACGTGAAATATGTAGATTGTGTGCAGTTCCCTTATCACTTCCAGTGTAGTGAATGAGTTTTGGTAAACTCCTAGGAATACTGGTGCTTGTCTAGAATCACACTGTGAGTCTTTGTGCATTTGGGAACCACTGTGAGAGAAGCGTTTGGTAACATCGTGTATTTGCTGAGAGAAAACTGTTTTAAAACCTGTCATGTTGTCAAGTTTTAGTAGCATTAGAAGCCAGTCTTTGCTTATGTGTTGATTAAATGAGGCAGGCATTGACACTAAAGAGCAGTCGTGAAATATGTAGATTGTGCGCAGTTCCCTTATCACTTCCAGTGTTATGAATGAGTTTTGGTAAACTCCTAGGGATACTGGTGCTTGTCTAGAATCACACTGTGAGTCTTTGTGCATTTGGGAACCACTGTGAAAGAAGCGTTTGATAACATTGTGTATTTGCTGACAGAAAACTGTTTTAAAACTTGTTATGTTGTCAAGTTTTAGTAGCATTAGAAGCCAGTCATTGCTTATGCGTTGATTATGTGTTGATTAAATGAGTCAGGCATTGACACTAAAGTGCAGACGTGAAATATGTAGATTGTGTGCAGTTCCCTTATCACTTCCAGTGTAGTGAATGAGTTTTGGTAAACTCCTAGGAATACTGGTGCTTGTCTAGAATCACACTGTGAGTCTTTGTGCATTTGGGAACCACTGTGAGAGAAGCGTTTGGTAACATCGTGTATTTGGTGAGAGAAAACTGTTTTAAAACCTGTCATGTTGTCAAGTTTTAGTAGCATTAGAAGCCAGTCTTTGCTTATGTGTTGATTAAATGAGGCAGGCATTGACACTAAAGAGCAGTCGTGCAATATGTAGATTGTGCGCAGTTCCCTTATCACTTCCAGTGTTATGAATGAGTTTTGGTAAACTCCTAGGGATACTGGTGCTTGTCTAGAATCACACTGTGAGTCTTTGTATATTTGGGAACCACTGTGAAAGAAGCATTTGGTAACATTGTGTATTTGCTGACAGAAAACTGTTTTAAAACTTGTCATGTTGTCAAGTTTTAGTAGCATTAGAAGCCAGTGATTGCCTATGCGTTGATTATGTGTTGATTAAATGAGTCAGGCATTGACACTAAAGTGCAGTCGTGAAATATGTAGATTGTGTGCAGTTCCCTTATCACTTCCAGTGTAGTGAATGAGTTTTGGTAAACTCCTAGGAATACTGGTGCTTGTCTAGAATCACACTGTGAGTCTTTGTGCATTTTGGGAACCACTGTGAGAGAAGCGTTTGGTAACATCGTGTATTTGCTGAGAGAAAACTGTTTTAAAACCTGTCATGTTGTCAAGTTTTAGTAGCATTAGAAGCCAGTCTTTGCTTATGTGTTGATTAAATGAATCAGGTGAAGAACCAGAACCAATTGGACCTGGCGGCGCAGGGTACGCCTTAATCTCATGGGTTCTCCTGCTTAGCTACACAGAGACACGGGGACTCTCTGTCGGCGTAAAATATCAGATTTTATTAGCTGCAGCTAGTACAGTTGTCCTAGAAGTACACACGGTATGTTCTCAGGAGACTGCCACTTCACTCTGTGGCGCACAATCTTATATAGTACATAGGTGACATATACATTAACTAAGAACACACCTAAAACATATAAAAGGAGCCAATAAGAAAAGTTGGAAAACAGAACAGAATCAATAGGAAAGGTTTGAAAATAAAGTATCGAGTAACTCGAAGAAGCCTCTCCTCTAACTGTGTTTGTCACCCCTCCCCACAAGCTAATTCATTAATTGACTTGTAGCTGACTTGCAGGTGACGAGATACGTTTGTGTGTTTTGGAGGACAGTTGTGAAACAAGAGAATACGAGCAGAAGATAGCGAAGGCCAGACGATAAGATTAAGTCAGAAGAGAATAGTGTGAACCAACAGATAGTAAAGACAGGGATTAGAAAAACCAGACAGGGATTAGTGTACTCGGCCAGTCTCTAACACCAGCTTTTGTAAACAGAGGCACAAGGCTACTTCGACACAATATTGCAGGAAAAGCAGAAAAGACTTCGATCGTCGTGCTGCCTGAGTGAGGGTAACACAAAATGGCGGCGGAGCACAAAATGGCGGGTCGATACGATCACTATCGAAAATCGAAGTTCCTCAGACCCTCCTTTTGCCAGAACTCAGGCAAGATACACAGACTCACATTAATCTGAGTCAATGTCGATGGCCATGAAGTCATCGAGCTGTTGCTGTAGCATCATTCTGATATTCTCTGTTCTTTGTGACTTGGGTTTAGGGATGCACATAGTAGCACAAAGGTCGCAGATGGCGGGGCCACAGTGCATACAAAGGCAACACGAGAAAATGATGGCTAAGACTATTCCAAGGAACGTCAATATCTTCCAACCCCATTTAGACAGTAGTCCCCAAAACCACTCCAATAATGACCAATCTCCTTCGTCCTGATGAATCCACTCAGAGATTATATGTAACTTAGAGATAGCTTGGTATACTGTCGGAGCGTCATTAGGTATGAAAATACAGCAATTTGACCCAATCAATTTGCACACTCCACCACGATTCGCAACTCGATTTTGTAAAGTCATAAGACGATCCGCCTGTAGTTCTGCCGTGATATTACTCAAGGCTCCTACAGTGATGTCTATAGTGGTTTCTACGGCACGAACCAATTGCCTTATATTTCTGCTGTTGGCCATTGGACCCCAAAAAGGAAGAAATCCTTTGAGGAAATCTCCTCCCTCTTGTCCTGCTGTGTCTTTGGAATCAGTAATTCCTCTGCCATATCTGTTTCGATGATGATTTGCAGAAGCGGTGTATGTAGGGGGAAGAAGGAAAGCTATATAACAGGTACCAGAAAAACCAGTTGGCAACCACGTGTAAGCTCTATCGTGGCAGATAAAATACGTGCCTTGAGATGGTATTAGAGGCGGCGAGTTCTGAGGGGAGTAGACATATGTGTGGGAACAGCCGTTTCTTTGTACGATGTCAGTAGACTGACCATTTATTTCCAGACAGAAATTGCCTTGATGTGGTACAGTCCAAATCGGTGGAGATTTTCCTTGTTTAACCTTATCACTAAGGCTAGTGACATAATGGGTGACGTTCCAGTCAGTGTACGCTTTTCTTTCGTCAACGGAGATCTTACTATTTTCCATGATTTTAGCCATAGCTACCATAGCTACCATTCCCTTTATCAATGAACTATGACTAAAATCCGGACCACCAATATATGAACTAACGGATCGTCTGAATTTGCTTTGATAGGCATTGGAGAAGATAACAAAATAAGCCCAAGCAGAACCCTCATAAGAGAACGGAAGAACTAAATAAGGCATCCCTTTTCCTGCGGTATGTGGCATAAGTCCACACACCCAACAGTCAGTTGTATTGATCACTAATTGGTGTTGATATAACAACTGGACAAATGAGTTATTGTAATATTCAGTTCTTCTTATGAGTTCATGTTGAGGAAGTGTATGAAATAGATGTGGAGAGACAGTAGAAGAAGACGAGGAGGTAGAAGGAGAGACAACTTTTCGCTGCAGAGCAATAACAATCCAATTTATACACGCCAAAAGAATACACAATAATATAATAATACATAAAGCTATACCACAACGACTATACATTGATTTGTGATGTGTTTCCTTCATCTTATCCTTTCTCTCTTTTTCGCCTAATGTAGTCTCCATCTTTCTAAGTGGATGCTCACGGCAATCTTCCTCAATCACTCAATTATGATTATCTGCCGTCCTATGACACTGCAAGTCCTGCAGGCCTATTGCCACTACTCAGGTCACAATTAAGACTCCTACCGTGACCTTGCAACCGGGATAGAATACTACATAGGAGAGAGAAAATCTTAAGTGTTCTTTAGTTTAGGTTATAGTGTTCTTTATCAGGTGTAGTTTGATCTCGGAACAATGATCGCGGATTTGTCATATTCAAGCGACGATGTGGTGGTATTGCTTCTTGAAGAATGTCGTTGTCCTATTTCTCAGACAATGTTCCATTTAGGCGTGCATCACTAAAAGGTACAAATTGTGGAACTTTTTCACTCTCAGAGTCTCTAATGCCCCTACGTATCCACTGATCAAAGGGCAAAGGCACCTTCTTGCAGTGCACGCCGTGAATCCAGTTCTTCTTTCCTTCGACTTTCACCGCTGTTCTCGTCGTAAGCAAAACCATTCGGGGCTCTCTCCACCTGGGCTCCAAATTTTTCGTCCTTTGGAAATTCTTTATGCAAACCCAGTCACCTGGCCGGATGGAATGACCTGGGTCTGTGGAAACCTCCGGCAAAGCACTCTGAACCTGTTGATGGAGAACACGCAATTTAGTCGTAAGGTCATGCAAGTAATCAATTAACATTGGATATGGTAAGTCTGAGTATTTCTTAGGGCGAGGGACTTCCCATACATTAGGTGGGCGTCCAAAAACCACTTAGTAAGGGCTAAGTCCCAAACGAGAGTGTACTGCTGTTCTGGTGGACAGAAGAGCCAATGGTAAAGCATCGGGCCAACTAAGTCCTGTACTAGCCTGTACTTTCGCTAGTTTGAGTTTTAGTGTACCGTTGTAACATTCTACTAAACCCGCTGACTGTGGATGATTTGCCGCATGCAACTTTTGCTTGATACCAAGACCCACACAAACTTTTTGCATAACTTGGCCCACAAATTCGCTCCCATTGTCACTCCAGACAATGCGCGGCAAACCAAACCTGGGGAAAAATTCTTTTAGTAGAACTTTGGCTGTGGATAAGGCTGTATTGTCTTTTAGAGGGTATGCTTCTATCCACCTAGAAAAGGCGCATACTACCACTAGAACATATTTGAGGTTGTTGCATCGTTCCATATGAATGTAATTGATCTGCAACACCTCAAATGGATATGTCGGAGGAGAAAAGTGACCTGCTGGAGTTGGGGTTCCCTTTCCAGGGTTATACATTATGCAAACAATGCAATGTTTCACTACATTGTCTGCAGTCTTTGGAATCCTTTCATTTTGCCATACTGGAGCCAGAAGCTTGCATATACCCTTCGCACTTAAGTGGGCTGGACCATGCGCCATAGTGACTACTGGCAGTACATAGGCATCTGGTAACAGCCAACGTTGGTGCTCAGACAATTCCACCCAACATCCCATCTCATCCAACATTCCTGTACTTTATTTCCACTTGCTCAATTCTTTCTCTGTAGCCTCTTTCTGAATCGACCTTACATTTTCTACTGTATCCTCATACATTCCTCTCTCTCTAACCCAATTCGCAGGAACCGCAACATACATTCGAGTTGTAGCATCTCTCGCTGTCTTTTTCGCTACTTCATCTGCAAATGCAGTTCCTCGACCAACATCATCTGTAATCTTCTTGTGCGCACTACACTTCACAATTGCTATTTGAGCAGGTAAAGAAAGTGACTCAAGAAGATCAGTCACCAACTGACCATGTTGTATTTTAGTGCCATGTGAAGTAAGGAATCCCCTTTCCTTCCATAAATGCCCCAAATTGAACGCTACACCAAAAGCATATTGGCTATCGGTGTACACGTTCACCCTTTTTCCTTTGGACAACACACAGGCTCTCGTCAAAGCTATCAGTTCTGCTGCTTGAGCTGAATTATGTCTAATGCGTGCTGTTTCCACAACTGTATGTAAAGTAGTAACAGCATAGGCTGAAACTGTATCTCCATTAGGAAGCTTGAAACAAGAACCATCCACCCATAGAGTTCCATCCGGATTTTCTAGCGGTGTATCTTTCAAGTCAATTCTTCCTTTTGTCTCTTCCTCAGTACGGAGGAAACAATTATGTTGTTCTTGGTCATCTTTGTCTACTGGAAGAGGCAACAAAGTAGCTGGATTTAAAGTGTTACATCATTTGATGTGCACATGACTAGCCAAAAGTGTCAACTCATATCCAGACAAACGAGCACTCGTAAGATGTTGTGTTTTCGTTCGGTTTAGTAAGGTATCCACTGCATGTGGCACCATAACAATGAGAGTATTATCTAGCACCACTCCAGCAGACTGTCGAATAGAAATTGCTGCTGCTGCTGTTGCTTTAAGACAACTAGGCAATGCTTTAGCTACTGGATCTAACGTAGCTGAAAAATATGCACATGGTCGCTGTTTATCTCCAAATCGCTACGTTAAAACTGACAATGCACAACCTTCTCTTTCATGAACGTAGAGCGTGAACGGCTTACTGTAATCGGGAGTACCCAATACAGGAGCAGAACACAGAGTAGCACGCAAGTCAGTGAAACTCTTCTGACATTCGTCAGTCCATGGAAGGGGCTGAGGTGTATCTTTCAAAGTGAGTGCCAACAGAGGTTTGGCTAACAAGGAAAAGTTCGGAATCCACTGCCTACAATAAGAATTAATACCCAGAAAGGCACGTACCTCCCTTTTTGTGGATGGCACAGACATTTGCGCAATCGCCTGAATTCGTTCTGGGGTTAATCGTCATCCCTCCTTTGATAGGAGATGACCCAAGTAGGTAACCTCTCGACGAACATATTGTAGTTTAGAAGGTGAAACCTTGTGATTCAGATCAAACAGATGACGTAACAATGCAACAGTCACATTTTTGCAAATATCCTCTGAATCAGCAGCGATTAACAAGTCATCCATGTATTGTATAAGAGCAGCACCAGACGGCAAATGAAAAGCATCAAGATGACATTTTAAAGCTTGGCTGTAAATAGAGGGACTTTCACAATAGCCCTGAGGTGCGCGCTTAAACCGGAAGCTTCGGCCTCCAAGAGAGAAGCCAAAAATATCCCTACTCTCTTCTGCAATGGGAATACTAAAGAAGGCATTCTTTAGATCGATAACAGAAAACCAAGTCGCTGTGGAAGGTATCATTGTCAACAGCACAGTGATATCTGGGACAACAGAAAACTGTGGTACAGCAATTTTGTTCACCTGTCGGAGAACAATTGCGAAACGATATACAGAAGGCTGAGAAGGATCAGTGCGTTTAAGAACAGGAAGAATAGGACTATTACATATGTTACCTCTCGTTTCCTCAACCACACCCTTCTGAATCAAATCATGAATGATTTCCAAAAGCGCTCCTTCACCTTCAGTAGAAATTCTATATTGCGGAATATGTGGCAATTCAACATTAGGCTTAAGAGTGACAACATAAGGTGGAATCTCCAGACAACCCACATCGTTCGGACCCGTGGCCCAAAGCGTTGCCGGGAGAGAAAGCAATTCAGGTGGAAACTGATCTTTGGACAAATACATTGGAGAAGTCAGTTTCTGTCCTAAAGTAAGATGTACACCAGAAGGAGAACAATATATCGTAGCATGCATTCTTTTCAATAAATCCAGACCCAACTGATTTTCAACGCAACCATTCGTCAAAAGAAGTGGAGCTTCCAAATCATAAGGGCCAATTGAAATAGGCAAGGGGCAAGAAACCGGATTACGAACAGGGGCGCCAGAAAATCCTACAGAAACATTTGTTAAGCCAGACAAAGGTGCCCCAGGGAGTTTAGAATGAATGATAGAACTTCTCATCGCACCAGTATCTAGGAGAAATGGCTCTGAAACACCCATTGTAGTGACATTAACATAAGGTCCATTCTGAGGCTGAACACAGCGAGGAGGATAAGCCTGTTGCAAGAGAACCTTCGTTTTCAATTCTTTAGTCTTTTTCTCTTGCTTTTCTTTTTCTTCTTTATCTCATAATATTGTGCAGTAGCCAATATCTGGGCAGAAGCAGAAACAGCCCATGAACTTTCAGAATCTTTTAATTTGTGTGACAACTCGGGAAGCAAATTAAATACAAATTTGTCTACGAATAACCGCTGTCCACCCTCTGTAGCCATATCTTGACCACTGTGATCAATGAATGTCTCCTCAAAGCGAGTAGAGAAATCGCAGACACTTTCATCTTTCTTTTGTTTGCATGCCGCTAATTTATCCCAGTTAACTCTTAAGGTAGGCATCATCGTTTTCATTAATGTAATAATCCTACCGGGGAGTTCCGAGATTAAAGCTTCAGGTTTGGCACCACCCACTTGAGCTGCATCTGCGGCAATTATAGCAGCCCAATCACCACCTAATGCTTGAGCATGATCTTCTCTCCGAATCTTAGCCCATAAAGCTTGTGGAACTACATTCCACATTAACATGTCGATATCAGCTAGATTCATTATGCAAGCATCAACCGTCTGTGATAATTCTTTATAATAACCCGCAGGGTTTTTACGAGGATCCGGTAGAGTCTGTTTAAGTGCTAAAACTTCAGATTTCTTCCAGGGGATATGTACCCATATACGCTGGAAATGAGCAGGAATAGCTGCATTATTACCTTGAGCCGCAACTTCTTCCTTCCAAACTGGAGGAACCTCTCTCATGGGATAATGTTTCAGTGTCAGTCTAACCGACGGATTGGAATAAAGGCAAGTCTGGGAGGACAACAAGGTTCTAAAGGAAATAAGTGTCCTTACAGTGTTTTCAACCTTAGGACCCACAACAAGTCCTTTATCAAAATCAGTCTGAACATCTAACAGACCCTGTGGAACCGAACTCAAATTCACATCCTCCCATTCTTTAATGAGAGTATCACGCATTACATAAAAAACATATCTTTGCGTAGGCGCATTCCATTGTGAGAAGGTAGACATAATATCGGGTACACTATACTGTGGACCCCTCTTGATCCATTTACGTGCGAGAGAGTCCAACCTTTCTCGTTCTTCAGAATCTGGGAACTGACTACGAGACTGTCTTCGAGCAAAAGCCGGAGACACATTTAAAGCTTCAAAGAAAGGAGATAAAATACCAGTGACAGTGTCTGTAAGTCGCCTACGCACAGACGGAGAATTAGACATAAGAATAGGGGACAAGGTATTAGGCGAACTAACAGGAGGAGAATCAATAATTGCAGAAGGGGCAGAAGGCAAAGGAGATCGCAGTTCAGGAGATGAGGACAAAGTAGAAGAAGTTAAAGGCAAAGCTGGAAAAGGCGGTAATACTGGAAGGGGCAAATGTGGAAGAGCCGGAGCAGGCGGAGGTACTACTGGCGGCTGAACAGGCTGTAACAACTGGGGTGCATTAGCACCTTGTGCATAGGACGGAGGCAATCTCAATAAGTGAGATATCAAGGGATCTTTTTCTAAATCTTTCTTGTTATCGGAAGGGGAAACAGGCAACATCGGATAGCATTTATCTATCGCCATACGATGCTGTCTTTCTGAAATTTCCATCGCATTATTAATTTCATCATCTTTGAATTGTTGAGCAGCCTGTATAATTGTCATACCCTGTGCTTTCCTATCTCATTTTGCTTGCTTAATTTCTCTCTGTTTGGCTTCCTTACGCCAAAGGCGGAAAGAGTCAAACATTGCCGGCCGGGCTTTTCTTTTGAATAAAACTGCTTCCAAATTATCTAGCAGATCAGAATCGAAACTACCATTTTCTGGCCATTTTAAAACACCATCTTTCTTCGTGTATCGGGTCCATGTCTAGTTAAAGGCAATGGGGCCAACACCATGTTTTGAATAGAGCTCATATGTGGGAGTTCCAACCGAAGGAATCGGACAGAGTCCTCAAGCCGGGAATCCCTATTATAACCAAAGCAACAACATTTTCCAAACTTAATCAGACCAGGCATCTCGTGATTTCACCTGACTGTTCACAAACTTCAAGGTGGTAAAACTCAGTTTACGCAGCACAAATGCACTTACACCCTCGGCTTCGGCTATTCCAATAGTCAAATCTAAGGACCAAAGAAACAAAGGAACAAAGAAACAAAGGACCAAAATTGTGGGAGCGACCCACCAAATACTTAACTAAGGATGTCTTCTTACGCCAACAGAGGCCCGTCTATCGTCTCGCCTTACCATACATCAACAAAGGAAGGGCCAAGGCAGGGCAGCAGTCAGGGCAGCAGTCGTCAGTAGCCGTCAGGAAGGAGTAACCACGTTGCAAAAGACCTTCGGACCACTTTCGACATACAGGGGTCGCTTGACGTGGCTTGCGATTCCTCCAGAATTTTCTTGCGGGGTTCCTCACGACCTTCAGGCAGAACCACTACCACTGAAGCCGCCCAACGTTGGGCGCCATTTGAAGAACCAGAACCAATTGGACCTGGCGGCGCAGGGTATGCCTTAATCTCCTGGGTTCTCCTGCTTAGCTACACAGAGACATGGGGACACTCTGTCGGTGTAAAAGATCAGATTTTATTAGCTGCAGCTAGTACAGTTGTCCTAGAAGTACACACGGTATGTTCTCAGGAGACTGCCACTTCACTCCGTGGCGCACAATCTTATAAGAACACACCTAAAACATATAAAAGGAGCCAATAAGAATAGTTGGAAAACAGAACAGAACCAATAGGAAAGGTTTGAAAATAAAGTATCGAGTAACTCGAAGAAGCCTCTCCTCTAACTGTGTTTGTCACCCCTCCCCACGAGCTAATTCGTTAACTGACTTGTAGCTGACTTGCAGGTGACGAGATACGTTTGTGTGTTTTGGAGGACAGTTGTGAAACAAGAGAATACGAGCAGAGGACTGCGAAGGCCAGACGATAAGATTAAGTCAGAAGAGAATAGTGTGAACCAACAGATAGTAAAGACAGGGATTAGAAAAACCAGACAGTGATTAGTGTACTCGGCCAGTCTCTAACACCAGCTTTTGTAAACAGAGGCACAAGGCTACTTCGACACAATATTGCAGGAAAAGTAGAAAAGACTTCGATCGTCGTGCTGCCTGAGTGAGGGCAACACAAAATGGCGGCAGAGCACAAAATGGCGGGTCGATATGATCAATATCGAAAATCGAAGTTCCTCACAGGCATTGACACTAAAGAGCAGTCGTGAAATATGTAGATTGTGTGCAGTTCCCTTATCACTTCCAGTGTTGTGAATGAGTTTTGGTAAACTCCTAGGGATACTGGTGCTTGTCTAGAATCACACTGTGAGTCTTTGTGCATTTGGGAACCACTGTGCAAGAAGCGTTTGAAACATTGTGTATTTGCTGACAGAAAACTGTTTTAAAACTTGTCATGTTGTCAAGTTTTAGTAGCATTAGAAGCCAGTCATTGCTTATGCGTTGATTAAATGAGTCAGGCATTGACACTAAAGTGCAGTCGTGAAATATGTAGATTGTGTCCAGTTCCCTTACCACTTCCACTGTAGTGAATGAGTTTTGGTAAGCTGCTAGGGATAGTGTTGTTTGTCTAGAATCACACTGTGAGTCTGTGTGTATTTGGGAACCACTGTGAGAGGAGTGTTTGGTAACATCGTCTATTTGCTGACAGATAAGTGTTGTCAAACATGTCATGTTGTCAAGTTTTAGTAGCATTAGGAGACAGTTAAGGCTTATGCTTTCATTATACGAGTCAGGCATTGACAGTAAATTGCAGTTGTGAAATATGTAGATTGTGTGCAGTTCCCTTACCACTTGTACTGTAGTGAATGAGTTTTGGTAAGCTCATAGGGATAGTGGTGCTTGTCTAGAATCATACTGTGAGTTAGTGTGTATCTGGGATCACTGTGA
The DNA here is from genome assembly GCF_964204655.1 of Triturus cristatus. NCBI lineage: Eukaryota > Metazoa > Chordata > Amphibia > Caudata > Salamandridae > Triturus > Triturus cristatus. Next base: position 440,476,794 of record NC_140590.1, read on the forward strand.
GAGAATCATTTGGTAACATCACGTATTTGCTGACAGATAACTGTTTTAAAATCTGTCATGTTGAGAAGTTTTAGTAGCATTAGAATCCAGTCTTTGCTTATATGTTGATTAAATGAGTCATGCTTTGACACTGATGTGCTGTACTTAAATATGTAGATTGTGTGCAGTACCATTAAATCTTCCAGACTAGTGAATGAGTTTTGGTAAACTCCTAGGATAGTGTTGCTTGTCTAAAATCACACTGTGAGTCTGTGTGCATTTGGGTAAGGATTGTGAGAGAAGCATTTGGTAACATCGTGTATTTGCTGACAGATAACTGTTTTAAAACCTGTCATGTTGTCAAGTTTTAGTAGCATTAGAAGCCAGTCTTTGCTGCTGTGTTGATTAAATGAGTCAGGCATTGACACTAAAGAGCAGTCGTGAAATATGTAGATTGTGTGCAGTTCCCTTATCACTTCCAGTGTTGTGAATGAGTTTTGGTAAACTCCTAGGGATACTGGTGTTTGTCTAGAATCACACTGTGAGTCTGTGTGTATTTGGGAACCACTGTGAGAGAAGTGTTTGGTAACATCGTGTTTTTGCTGACAGATAAGTGTTGTAAAACATGTCATGTTGTCAAGTTTTAGTAGCATTAGAAGACAGTTATGGCTTATGCTTTCATTATATGAGTCAGGCATTGACAGTAAATTGCAGTTGTGAAATATGTAGATTGTGTGCAGTTCCCTTACCACTTGCACTGTAGTGAATGAGTTTTGGTAAGCTCATAGGGATAGTGGTGCGTGTCTAGAATCATACTGTGAGTTAGTGTGTATCTGGGATCACTGTGAGAGAATCATTTGGTAACATCACGTATTTGCTGACAGAAAAAACTGTTTTAAAATCTGTCATGTTGAGAAGTTTTAGTAGCATTAGAATCCAGTCTTTGCTTATATGTTGATTAAATGAGTCATGCTTTGACACTGATGTGCTGTACTTAAATATGTAGATTGCGTGCAGTACCATTAACTCTTCCAGACTAGTGAATGAGTTTTGGTAAACTCCTAGGATAGTGTTGCTTGTCTAAAATCACACTGTGAGTCTGTGTGCATTTGGGTAAGGATTGTGAGAGAAGCATTTGGTAACTTCGTGTATTTGCTGACAGATAACTGTTTTAAAACCTGTCATGTTGTCAAGTTTTAGTAGCATTTTAAGACAGTTGTGGCTTATGCTTTCATTATATGAGTCAGGCATTGACACAAAAGTGCAGTCATGAAATATGAAGATTGTGTGCAGTTCGCTTACCACTTCCACAGTAGTGAATGATTTTTGTTAAACTCCTAGGTATAGTGGTTGTTGTCTAGAATTACACTGTGAGTCTGTGTGCATTTGAGAACCACTGTGAGAGAAGCATTTGGTAACATCGTGTATTTGCTGACAGATAACTAATTTAAAACCTCTCATGTTGTCAAGTTTTAGTAGCATTAGAAGCTAATCTTTGCTTATGCATTGATAAAATGAGTCAGGGTTTGACACTAAGGTGCAGTACCATGTACTATTCTGTTCACTGTGGCAGAACTGAAAATTTAAAAGTTTTACCTAAGCACTGTCCTAGAAGTAGTCTGATTATTTAGTCAGTTTCTAAGTACCAAATAGATTGCTTCAAATAAAAGTGTTCTGACATACTATACACTTGATTTTTACACCTTCAATTCCCTAGTCAGTGTCCATACACTTCCAGGAAACATCCTGTCACTTCCTTTGCAGTCCTCTAGAGACCCATTCAACAGCATGTACTAATCCATTGACTGTGCCAAAACTCAAACACTTATAAAATCACCTAGACACTCTCTTTCCAGTACTCTAATGATTCAGTCACTGCCTAAGTATTCATGCACTGAGCCAGTTCTTAGCACATGGACTACGTCAAACCCATATCCACTATGCATGCAGTCCTCTAACCACCTACACACTTGTCTTTCACACCTTCAATTCCCCAGTCAGTATCCGTTCACTTCCAGCAAACACCCTGTCACTGCCGTTGTACTCCTCTAGTGACCCATTCAGCATCATGTACTAATCCATTCACAGCGCCAAATCCTAATAAATTCACCCAGGCACTCTCCTTGCAGTACTCTAATCATTCAGTCAGTACCCAAGTACTCATCCAGTGACCCAGGCCTTAGTATATGGACTGCTTCAAACCCTTATCCTCTATGTATGCAGTCATCTAACCACCTACACAATTGTCTTTCACACCTTCAATTCCCTAGTCAGTATCCATACACTTCTAGGAACTACCCTGTGACTCTCTTTGCAGTCCTCTAGTGACCCATTCAGCACCATGTACTAATCCATTCACTGTGCTAAAACCCAAACACTTATAAATTCACCAAGATACAATCTTTGCAGTACTCTAATCATTCAGTCAGTGCCTAAGTATTCATACACTGAGCCAGGCCTTAGCACATGGACTGCTTCAAACCCCTATGCACTATGCATGCAGTCTTCTAACCACCTAGACACTTGTCTTTCACACTTTCAATTTCCTAGTCAGTATCCATACAGTCCAGCACTTGTCACTGCCTTTGCACTCCTCTAGTGACCCATTCAGTACCAAGTAATAATCTATTCTCTGTGCGAAAAGCCTAGCACTTATAAATTCACCTAGGCACTCTCCTTGCTGTACGATAATCATTGCGTCAGTACCCAAGTAGTCATGCAGTGAGCCAGGCCTTACCACATGGACTGCTTTAAATGCCTATACAGTATGGATGCAGTCCTCTAATCACCTACACCGTTGTGTTTCACACCTTCTATTCACTAGTTAGTATTCATACTCTTCTAGCAAACACCCTGTGAGTCACCAAGTGTGTCTCCTTATACTACTGTAATCATTTAGTCAGTTAGCATGTAGTGTTTTAGTGAGGTAGGCTTTAGGGCATGAACTGCTTCAAAGTAGTATGCACTATGCATGTAGGGGCACATGCATCAACAATGCCATTTGCGATTCCTTATTAGCGAAAAATAAGGAATCGCTAATAAGGAATAGCAAAAGGCTATGCATGTAGGAATCGCTATTCAAATAGCGATTCCTTAACTTTCCTTAATTGCTACTAGCAAATTGCGAGTAGCAATTAAGGAATGCCATCCCAATCATTCCTATGGGCCTCCAGGCCCATAGGAATGAATTGGAGATTGCATGAGCAAATAGCGAGTACCAGTAGGTTCTCGCAAATTGCTCATGCAATTTCAAGGGTGCAAGGGTGTCAAAATGACACCCTATTGCACCCCTGAAATAATTGATATGTGCACATATGTTGCACACACACATGCTCTAAGGGCATGTGTGTGCGCAACATAAAACTTTGAACAATGCACAAAAGTGCATTTTTCAAACTTTTAGCAAATTACCATGCAGTTCATCTTCATGGTAATTTGCTCCCCCTATTAGCGAATTTGCTAATTTTTTAACTTTCATGCATTGCATTTAAGGAATCCCAAATTGAGATTCCTTAAATTAAGGAATCTCTATTTGGGATTCCTTAAATGCTATCGCTATTTAAGGAATCGCTATTTAAGGATTCCTTAAATAGCGATTTTTGCTTTTGGGTTGATGCATTGGGATTGGGTATTTTTAACTCAATACCGGGAGCTATTAGCGAATCGGTATTTTACCGACTGGATTTTGGCTTGATGCATGAGGCTGGTAGTGTTTTAATGATCGTCACACTTGTGGTTCAGGGCTATAGTTTCATAGTCAGTTTTTATATAAAATGTGTTTGTACAGTAATGGAATAGTATAAATTTGAAAGTTATTAATATACATTTATTTGTGATTCCTTTTTACAGATACAGAACAGGAGTGTTTCTCATCTGTTTGCACTCTTCTCGTGCAAGATTGTTTGGATGAAGGGTCCTTAGGTGTTTCATCATACTTGCTGTGTCGCACAAGAATTTTTTGTTAGGATCTCCTCGTAACAGAACTCTTTGGCAAATCTTGCGAGTGACGAAGGTGGAATTGGTCTTTGTTTGCTCCTTGGAAAAAGTAAAAAATGTCCTCACCACTGAAGAAAAACGTTGTTTGTGTGGTGCCTTCTGCAAAACATTTTCTTCAGATTCGGTAAATATTTTAAAGCGGCACCATTTACAGTTTTTGTAAGTTAAACTTATAACATTTTGTTAGCTGTATGCATTTTATATATCTGTGATTTGTTTCTTGTGGTATTTTGTTGAGAATACCATGTTTGTTTTTTTTAACAATCTTTCTTATTTTCCAGGTCTGTCGTCGACATCCGTTGTCCCCACAGTAGTGTTCCGCCTTGTTGTTTTTTATTATTGTTGTTACATTTTGTTTATTAGTTTATTGTTCATATATATGTTAATAAAAAAATAAAGTTTAAAATAGTTTTTTGTTTCTATATTTATTATTATAAAAAATAAAGTTTGAAAAAAAAATTAATAACGTTTTTGGTTGTTCTCTTAACTGCTGTGTGACACTTTCTTGTTCTTATTACTGTTATTTGACGGAGTCAACCATGGTGTTAAATTTTGGGGGACTTATCGCTGGAATACTGGTGATATCTGCAGTTTGCACTAACTTCTGAATAGTGTGTTAGATTTATCTCAACTTTACTTCCGTTAAAGTGCTGATAATGAAATGGAGAGTAGCCGTTCCCCTGCAAAAAGACACGAGGTGCACCTTTCCGATTTATTCTAAATACTAAAATCCTGTATTGAATTGCACTGAGGTATTGGCTGCAGTTACAGTGTACACACAAAATCCATTAAGAAATCTCATTGTATTTATATTGATTGGGAATAGTGCGTCAGGTGCTGGATCTTGATGAGATACACTGCTCAGTTCGTATATTGTTGTGCACACGAAAAAAATCACATCACAACTTTCACACCAATTGCAATGCGAAACAAATTCCGGCAATAAAACACATTAGCACCAGGGATTTTACACCTGCTTTCTGCTGGTGTTAAGCAGGACAACTACCTGCACCATGAAAGGGAACACAGTCAAGAGCCACACCAGAACACCCACAGGTACCATAGAGTCAATGAGCATGATACAGGGATACCCAGGAGGGACAGAAGACTCATCTCAACAACTCCAGGACTGCCAATGCCCCCCAAACCCACATCTTAGTAAGTGTGTCCCTGTGGTCATTGTCTTAGCATGATAGGCACGACCCCTGCAACATCACAGTGTGCTGTCACCTCAGCGTTGGCAGTGAGCCTGGATGTGTAGCTACGCACGCATCCTCCTGCATGCACAACTGGCGTGTGCTGGTCTGGGGTTCACAGGTCAGTGCAGGGGTGTGCCTATGCGGCAAGGGGTGTCTCGGACATGTCCGTGTACAGGAAGTGCGGTAAGTGTGTCTCTGTGTTCTGGTGTGGCCTGCTACTAGAGCCACAGCAGCTGATGTTGTAAACTGGCATGCACCACCTCCAAACGGCACTGTGATGTTGTAGTTGGAATGTAGCAGGACATGAGCAAATAGGCATTACAATGGTGTGCTGTACGAGTGCACGAGATACAACAGCGCACCGTACAAAAGTGTGGGGGCTCGTGGGAGGGAGGAGCAGCCGTTTGGCAACATAACACACAGTGAACTTGACCATGTGCCACATGCTGGGCATCTCATCCATGATGACCACGGTCGCAGACATCCCACAACACCAACGACTGGCCTTTGTACACATCCTGTATGAATGCAGCATGGTTTTCACTTCTATGCTCGTTCAGTGGTGTGATGTTGGCGGGTTGTGTGACTTGTGGTCCTTGTTGGCGTGTTTCATTTTGGCCATTGTTAGTCCATATGTGTGTTGTACTTAATTGTGCATTTGTGCCATTTTGCCCATCTCCCCCCTCCCCCCACTTCCTGCTTCTTCCTCTTCCTAGTGCTGTGTCTATAATTTTGTTGCTGCACACAAAAATACATGTAAAGAATAAATTAGAATAGTTCCTTGATTCTTATAGATTTCAAAACTTCTCTATTGGTTTCTTTTTAATTTTCCATATGAACCGTTTTTTTTTTAATATTCAACAACACATAGAAGTCAGAAGTGCAACGTATTCTATCAACACACTTTCTAGAACATTCTACAATACGTGCAGGTTAAAAGTTCATCAATTTTTTAAAACTTTATGATATTTTTTGTAACATTTTCTTGAACATTTAACAACACGTGCAGGTTAAAAGTTGACGATTGTTTAAAGTTCGAACAGTGCCTTCCAAATGCAAGTAGCAGGTGTGGTTGAGCTGAGCAATTTTTATCCTATGATATGTACTCCACGTTGAAACTGCTTTTTCTTAACCAATCACAAAGATGCTTTTCCACAAAACTAATGTGCACCCTACTTTTAAAAAAGAATGCTTTTCATGATATCTTCAGAGATAAGTTATAGATAGGAATTAGCATTTAAAAAACCTTTGAAATTCACTGAAAAAACCATAGGTTTCATGCACGTTATAGTTAGGAATTGGCATTTAAAAAACCTTTGAAATTCACTGAAAAAAAACAAAGGTTTCAGGGGCGTTATAGTTAGGAATTGGCATTTAAAAAACCTTAGAAATTCACAGAAAAAACCATGTCATTTGAGATGTCATCAGTGATGTCATCAGTGATGTCACTGACCATGTCATGAGTGATGTAATATGTGATGTCATCAGCAGTGCATTGCGGGGGCGCGAGTTATAGTTAGCTGAACTAACTATAACAGGGGAATTTCTAGTGTTTTGTACGAGGGAAATGTCCAGCTAACTATAACACCCCTGAAACCTATGGTTTTTTCTGTGAATATATATATATATATATATATAGATATATATTACCTACTGGCGGTCGCCAGTAGGTAGTTATAGTTAGGACCCTCTTACCATAGGAAATCCGCAACATTCTATTTTGAATAACTTTGGCGCCGGTCGACGAATCCTCGCGAAATTTTCAAAATAGGCGGGGCGTTGTGCTCCGCTCCTACCCTGAAAGTCTCGGGGGGATTCGTCAAGCGGGGGCTGAGATAAAAGGGGGGTCCCAAAACGCGTTTTTCCCATGCATTTTTCCATAGGACCTTTAGACAGAGCTACAGCCCGAACGGCTGAACAGAATTAAATGAAATTTGGCAGAGAGGTAGTCCTCAGGTCAAGGAGGTGCCTTTTGTAGGTTTGGTGTAAATCTGTTCAGTAGATTCTGAGAAAATAGCCTTTAAATCAATATATATATCTGAGCCAGCTTACGGTGCGCTTACGGTGCGCTTACCGTACGCGTACGGTGACGTGCGCGAGCGCGATTCTGATTGGCTCTTAGATCTTAGTAAACATTCGAATCGGCCGAAACCAGGAAGCGGCGGACGCCATTTTCTCTCTCGCACTCTGAGTGGGGCAGCATAATTGAAGCCAAAAAATGTCTAAAGGGGCAGTATATTGAGATCATAACCACCCAGCAGTGATATACCGGTCCCCAAACAACCCCCAAGGCCAAAAAAAAAATTATTTTTTTTTCAAAAAATCGCCGACTACGCTTACCGTACGCGTACGGTAAAAATTTTAAACAAAATAAAAATTATCCACACTCTCCCCACCCCGTGTGCAAATGGTACCCGAAGGGCACCATTTGTGCATTGCATTTGAAACATATGAAAATAATAAAGAATACATTTCACAACGATGCGCATAATATGTCCCCTATGTGCGACGGTGCGCAAAGCGCATCGTGCGTACATGGCCCATCCCGCATAACGTGGGCACGCGGTGCGCGCAGCGCACCGCGTGACCACCGTGCGTGCACGACACTAACTGCGTAAAGTGGTCGGGCGGTGCGCAAAGCGCACCGCGTGCTCACTGTGCGCGCACGGTGCGCGAAGCGCACCGTGCGCGCACGGAACGAACTGCGTTAACTGGGCGCGCATGCCACGAATGGCGTAAAGTAAGTTAGCATTTAAAAAACCGTACAAATTCGCTGAAAAAACCATAGGTTTCACACACGTTATAGTTAGGAATTAGCATTTAAAAAACCTTGCAAATTCACTGAAAAAACCATAGGTTTAACACATGTTATAGTTAGCTGTACATTTCACTCGTAAAAAAACAATGAAATTCCCCTGTTATAGTTAGTGCAGGCAACTATAACTCACGCGACCGCAATCTTCTGCTGATGACATATGTGTCTTTATGAAAAAAAAAATTTGTAATATATGTATAGCTAAAATTTAATGGAAGAAGACATGGGCAAATAAGTGTCTAAATACAGTATTAGCATCAGCAGAGGATTGCGGTCGCGTGAGTTATAGTTGCCTGCACTAACTATAACGGGGGAATTTCATTGGTTTTTTACGAGTGAAATGTACAGCTAACTATAACATGTGTGAAACCTATGGTTTTTTCAGTGAATATATATATATATATATATATATATATATATATATATATATATATATAGAGAGAGAGAGAGAGAGAGAGATGCAGATAGAGATGGAGGACAGATACATGTAGAAAGAGTGAGAAAGTGAGAGAAACAGTGGCAGATAGAGACAGAGAAGGGAAAAAAGAGATGGAGAAAAGAAAGGAGGGAATATAGAGAAACAAAGAGCTGGCGAGACTTTCATTTTTAATATTCAGAAAGGTGGAAAAACCTCCTTGTGCTCTTAGTTTATGATGCCCTGTAATAAATGCAGTAAAGTGCCATAAAAGACTGGTGATCTCTCGCAGAACATTTAGTAAGGTGATCGTGTTCTGTAAGCAGCCTAGTAAAGGTTGAAAAGTAATGGCATTCTTTTCAAATCCTTTCATTTCACGATCGTTTGGTGAATTCAAATCTCAAACGAGTTAGCTAGATATCCTTCCTTATTATCAGATGAGTTTATTCCACCTAAGTGTACCGATCTTTTTGTTCAGCTTGATGCACAAAACGTTCATTTAGTAGGGAAATTGTATTTATTGTATTATGTTTTATGTTGCACCTATTTTTTCCTGATCCCTGATTATGGAACAGCCGATGATTAAATGTTTACCTTTCAAAAGGTATCAATTTTACAACCTTTGTTAAACAATGTCGACATGAAAGTTTTCCATTGTACCATTGCAGAAAGAACTGTGTGCGATGGAAAATCAGCCCGCTCACATTTCTGTAGAATCTGCTCTTCTGCGCTTTGCCAAGGGTATGATGGTCCCCAGAACACACATACCTTTGTATAAACAGATTCCTCTTGATAGTGTAAAGTTTCACATATCCTCATTAAATCAGTGCTCTAAAATGAAATTAAATATTTCATTTCCAAACTTTATTAAAAATGTTTCTATATATTTATAGCCCAATGATTATGTGACGTCAATGTATTGTTCCGCATCCAGAATATTTTTTTCACTTTGGTTTAAGTTGGTCCTATTAATGAATCACTCTAGAACCTCCCAATTTGCTCTTATTCCAGAAAGTAAAAAGAGATTTTCCAATTTCGTTGAGCACACTAAAAGTAGGTTGTTATGTTTTCCACTTTACAGCACTTTTCAACAGTTTCACATAGCTAGGAATAGGATAGGTGTCTAATCGCTTATCCATATTTATGGAGCCAAAATCTTTTAGCCAAAATTCTACTGTCCAGGGTCAACTAAAGCTTGGCCTACTGTCATGCACTATTCAAGAAGGTAATATTTTTTGATCATTCTGTGATTATGCTATTTATGTCAGGATCCTTTTTGTACATTTATCAAAATAAAACCCTCAGGCAAACCCATACAGACAATGGAAATGTAAAGAAGCATAACCATGTAGGCCCGCATTGCCAATGGCCAGTTAATTTCTCCAGGGCATTAACAGAAATGACTCCATCGAAACTATGGGATGCAGGGAACACTGAAGATCTTTTGCTCAGAGATTTTGCAATCTGGAAGCAACCGTAATCCCGATGTCAGAACACAGATCAAAATTAGACATTTATAGGGAAATCAACCCAGAATGTCAGATTCCCTTGGTAATTTCTTAATTCTTAGAGGCTCCAATAGTTACTGGATCTCATGTGTCAATAACACCGGGGGTGGGAAAATGTCTGCCCATTTCCCATGCCCCTCTAATGAGTTCGTAAGACACTCTTTCTTGTCATTGCCGTTACATGATAAGGGTGAGGTTTTCCAGTAAAAAGAACCTAGCCACCAGTCCTTCAAGCTTATAATCCAAAATGTTGGTACTTCCCTTTGTCAATCGGACTTGAATACCTGCACTTTGATTCTAAAATCCTGTTTGTCTTGTATCTAGCAAATTTACCCTTTCTTTCTTTCCTTTGTTTTCAATTTTCGATTTTTTGGCATGTACGGTGGAGAGGTTGTGCTTCGACCTCTTTAATTCCCTTGCCTCTTTAATCCCTTTGCTGCTAGGCCTCCCCCCCACCGTGCTAAGCCTTTTTTTTGGCTATTTGGGGTAGTTCTCGTAATTTGACTCAACACGGGAGGCCCTCCCGAGACAGAACTCAAGCTCACCCGGCACGATCCCTCCACGGTGAGGGGGAAACTGAATGGCAGTGCATCCCCTCTCGAAATTGAATGCTCCCCTCGCTCCGGGAGCCCCCTTCCTCGCCCACGGGTGGGTGGGAGGACTCCCAGGCACCTTGTAAAAAAAGTTTTTTCCCAACTGTGCCGTCTGACTCCCAGAGGGAAAGCCTTGAACAAAACACCTGGGCAGTCTCACCACGTGGGTGGTGGATGGACAGTGTCACCTTCCTCCCACCTCTCCTGCACCTGCAGGTGGGCGAACGTTTTCAAAAAGTTGCCTGTGACTCTTGGTGGTGGATCACTCGGCTCACGTGTCGATGAAGCTAGCAGTGAGAATTAGTGTGAATTGCAGGACACATTGATCATCGACACTTCGAACGCACCTTGCGGCCCTCGGTTCCTCCCAGGGCTATGCCTGTCTGAGGGTCCCTCGATCGTCAATAGCCCCGGGGCTTTCGTGGGACGCAGCTGGGGCTGTCGCAGGGTTAGCTCCGCTTTCCTTTATACCCCCACAAGGTAAGAACCCCCCGATCACCCGTGGCATGGTCCCTCACCTGGTACTGCCGCGGAGGTACGCCTCCGGCGCGCCTGGCCCCGAGAAGGGGTCTGGCGACCGGTCCGCCCCGGGCCCATCCCGGGTGCCTGGCTACGTCCCACACTCATCTCCACGTCCGGCTTCCGGGGAGGGCGAAACCCCACCAGATCCAATCCGGGGAAAGAAGATGCGAGCACGGCCGGGACGCCAGGCCCCTGCTCCGGCAAGGGGCCTGACCTCCTTCAGTGGCTCCCCCCGACACTCCGGCGTTTTCTTCCAAGTACAACCTCAGATCAGACGTGGCGACTCGCTGAATTTAACCCCTTCGCTGCTAGGCCTTTTCCTCCCCTATGCTAATCCTTTTTTTGGCTATTTGGGGTAGTTCCCGCTTAGGCCCCTGTAACTTTTTGACCACATAAGGTATCCACACCAAATTTGCGTCCTTTTCTTCCAAAGTCATGCGGAGTCTGAAGGTACCCAGGGTTTGTGGATTCCCCTGGAGGGGACCCAGAAATTTGCCAAAATACAGCTAAAGTTTTTTTGGGAGGGAAAAATGGGAAGAAATGGCTACAGATGAAAGCGTCTGTTTTTTTCCCTGCAAATGGTATCAAAAAAGGGGTTGTGGTGCTGAAATTTCCATCTTCCCAGCTTTCAGGGACAAGCAGACTTATGTCAGAAAATCAACATTTATTTTACACGGTTTTGAAATTTTTCTGGGACATAGCCTATATTTGTAATTTTTGGTGCTTTCAACACCCTTCCAGTTAATGGTAGAAATGGGTATGAAAGGAATAATGGATCTGGGAAAGCTAAATATTTTAGAAAAGTAGACAAAATTCTAAATTCAGCAAGGGGTCGTTTGTGTAGATCCTTCAAGGTTTCTTTATAGAAACTAACCATTAAATATAGAAAAAATTGAAAATTAGTTAAAAAACAGCCATTTGTGTCAACGTTTTCACCTGTAACTTCTTCTAAGTATGACAGCTGTTTGAAAGCAATATGCCCTTTCATCTGTTGGACCTTTCTGGTTGTGGGGATATATAGGACTTGTAGGTTCACCAAGAACCCGACGAACGCAGAGCCAATAACTGAGCAGTGTCTTGCAATGGTTTTTTATTATGTACCGGGTATATAGCAATTAATATGGGAAAAGATATACATGGAAAAATTGGTATGAGAGACACCTATGTATTTCTGAAATTGGAACAAAATATAGAGTTTAGAAGCAGTAGATATTTGCACATTTCCGAAATTGTGAGTACCCATATTAGCATGAGAATTATAGGTCATTTTTCAAAATGACTTCTTTTTTACACATTGGCTTTCATTTGGAAGGCAGAAATCCCTCAAAAGTCAATAGGTAATAACAGTTGCTCTACAATTCTGTGTTACCCTAAGTCTCCCGATAAAAATGGTACCTCACTTGTGTGGGTAGGCCGAGTGCCCGCGAAAGGAAACGTCTCAAAACACAACTTGGACACACTTTATTTTTACAGTGAAAATGGACCATTTTTTTGCAAAGTGCCTAGCTGCAGATTTTGAACCCTAACTCTGCCAGCACCTAGGGAAACCTAGCAAACCTATACATTTTTGAAAACTAGACACCCAGGGGAATCCCGGAAAGGGACATTTTACTGACTTGCACCAGGTTCTGTTACCCAGAATCACTTGCAAACCTAAAAATGAGTCCAAAAAAACAATTTTTCTCACATTTCTGTGGTGGAAAGTTCTGAAATCTGCATGGATCCACAAAATTCCACCCACCCCGCATTCCCCAAAGTCTTCTGAGAAAAATGGTACCTCACCTGTGTGGGTAGGCCTAGTTCCCGTGACAGGAAACGGCCCAAAACGCAACGTCGACACACCACCTTTTCACAGTGAAAACTGACCCTTTTTTTGCAAAGTGCCTAGCTATAGATTTTGAACCCTAACTCTGTCAGCACCTAGGGAAACCAAGCAAACCTCTACATTTAGACACCCCGGGGAATCCAGGATGGGGTAACATGACTGGCTCTCACCAGGTTCTCTTACCCAGAATCCCTTGCAAACCTAAAAATATGTCCAAAAACACATTTTTCACACATTTCTGTGGTGGAAAGTTCTGAAATCTGCATGGATCCACAAAATTCCATCCACTCCGCGTTTCCCTAAATCTTCAGAGAAAAATTTTACCTCACTTGTGTGGGTACGCCTAGTGCTCGCAACAGGAAACGGCCTAAAACGCAACGTAGACACGCCACATTTTCACAGTGAAAACGGACCCTTTTTTGGCAAAGTGCCTAGCTGTAGATTTTGAACCTTAGCTCTGCCGGCACCTAGGGAAACCTAGCAAACCTATACATTTTTAAAAACTAGACACCCAGGGAATCCAGGATGGGGTGATTTGACTGGCTCTAACCAGGTTCCGTTACCCAGAATCCCTTGCAAACCTCAAACTTTGTAAAAAAAAAACACATTATCCTCACATTTCATCGTAAAAAAAAAACCTGGCATCTAGTGGGCTTTCTGCCCCCCCGGGGGGGCAGATTGGGGGCTACTGCCCCCATCTGCACCCCAGGGAGGCCAGAACAACTCTAATTGTACAGGGGGGCACTGGCGTGCCCATATTGGGCAGCCCCCACCCCTAATTTAATAGGTAAAAAAGAATCTCTGGTGCTAGAGGGCTTTCTGCCCCCTGGGGGCAGATTGGGGGCTGGAGCCCCCAACTGCCCCCAGGTGTTGAAGGGATTCTGCTTATACACAGAACTATGCGTAGAACCCCAGGACCTCAGTGAATTGTGGTGTACCAGAAACTCACCTCAGAACCCAGAACCCAGTATCCGGCTAGCATAAGTGTCCCATTCGTTATCCGAGATTTGGCTCGGCGATCCCAATGAAAAGACAATCCAGAACAAGCGACTCAGTATACTCTCAGGGATGGTGGGAATCGGAAATACCTGTTCGTATATTATTCTCACATCAGTCCACAACAAGAATAAACGGAGACACGGTGAAAATAAAAAGAGTTTATTTTTATAGACCACGTGTCCTCAGATGCAGTACTTTGGCTAATACAAGCAGACAAATGATTATAATTAAAACCATCAGCATCGTTACAATACCATAGAATATAAAAGGAGTGATCATGTTATAATGACAGTGGATACTACCACCTTCCCTTTACTAAGAAGCTAATATTATTATTATGCTAATAGAAGGTCTCTTAGGCTTGAATAGGGGACCCCGTACCTCAAAGATCAGCTTAGTGAAATCACATCACAGGAGCATCAGGAGTCTTCTCGCAGGAAGGCTCGTCTTCGGTCTGAATATTAAACATGATGTCTGCAATATTAAAAGCACCAACTTTCAGGTATTCGCAGCTGCCTGTGTGTTATGGCTAAATAGTGGGTCGATCAACCTAGAGTGGAAAACATGCATTGTCTAACAACCCAGACTGTTTGTCACATCATGTACAGACCAAGGTCGCTGCGCAGAGCTCGGGATGGTAACAACAGATTGCTCTCATGTGAGGCAAAGCGCGAGTCAGCAGTTTGTTTAAACAATAACATGTAGACGCAGTGTCGTGTGCAAAAGCAGCAAGATGGCATTCTAACATCTAACGTGGTTATGCTAACTTAACAATGTATGTACGTATTAAGGGAGTCCTTACTACATGCCCCCTTGATCGAAGCACTAACCAGTAGGGAAGAAATGAGAGAACGCAGAGTTCAGTTTCGACAGAGCAGAACAAGGCGTATTCAAGTCCAGTGTGAGTTCGAAAAAGCACAAAAGTAGAAGGGAAGAAAAAAATGAAAAAATGCTGCACTGGCCAGTAATCCAAAGGCACAGGGAGCACCCAAAAAAAAAAAAAAAACACAGCGAACAACAGTTCACTCAATCCATGAACATGTATGCAGCATATGTGGCAACTGCTTCCAACAGAAAATCGTTTGCAGAGCCACTAAAGGTTTCAGCCATCCAGTTAAGCAAGGAAAAGGAACATACATGTTCTTCAATAAGCGGAGCCTCTAGCACGATCAGAGGGCAACCGACGTGTTCCTCCAAATAGCTCATATCCAGGAAGTCACAGGCAGCCCTAGCGATGTCCCAATTACCCAGGATACCATGCGCCGCACCACAAGCCATAATCCGAACAGCAGAACAGGCAAACTCGTGAGACACTAAGGGCCTCATCAGTCGATCATAATCCGGCAACGGAGACACCGTGTTGGTTAAGCACAAATCCAGAGGCCATTCAAAGGGACAATCTAGGCAGTGAAAGACTGGTTGTACGCAGGTGAAGTAGGAATACCGGAAGGATAATCCATACGCCAGGCTCAAAGTCGCCAATGGCAGCGTACCATAATAGTCAAGCATCCTGTCACGAAGAAGATGCAGACGGGACAGGCTGTTGTGTGGCACAGAAAGAGCAGCCATTCCATAGTATGAAAAGTAAAAGCAGCACACCTGCCACCAGCGCCAGAATCAGCGGGACACCTCCAAAGACGCTCGAGAAAATAGAATGAAAAAACACCGGAATCACACCAAAAATAGTTTGGAAGGAGGTCACGAGGCCGGAGCCCACAAGTTTAAAAAAATGAGCCAGGCCGGTTGTGGACGAGGCATTGAAAATTGTTTGGATCAAAGCTCCAAAATGCAGGGGGAGGTCAGTATTCAAAAGCGCCTGTACCTCAGTGCGCGTATTTGCCACGTGAAGGACAAATGTTTCTCGGGAGGAAGTCAATGGCACCTCCTTTTGGGAGAATAGAGCTCTTATTCTGCTCATCTTGTTGAACTCTGCTTTCAAGGTCGGAATCGAAGGCCAGATGGAAACATCCAGCCGCCCATGCGGGGAAGGAAATAGAACATTATTGCAGCAGACTACTCTCTGCGATACAGTTACTATATATGGGAGTGAATAGTAAAGCTATGGCCGACGGCTACACCTTCTTTGCGATGCCTGACTATTCGAAGTACACTATGGATATTCGCTGGCAGTTGCGTCAATTGGTGGATCCATTTCAAAAGCAGGGCGCGCAGGCTTATATTATGAACCCTGCAAAACTTAAAGTGACCTATAAAGAGAAATCAAGATTTTTCACCAATGTCGCTCTAGCGAAGGAATATTTACATTCCTTGAAGAACCCTTAAAAGATATTGTTATATTTTGATTATAATGGGTGAAAGTATTGGAACCACTAGATTTATTGTGGTGGGCCTGATGTTTGAGATTAATGCCTTTTTTTTTTTTTTTTGGGATGTTAGATTGTTTGGCATCGCTTTGGTGGGTTTGTACCAGCTAGGAAAGGTGGTGCAAAGACCAGATTAGGTAGGATTGCGGGGGGGGCGTAGCAGTAAGGGGGTTGTTCCCCCAGAGTTGATTTTTCTGATTTTCTTCTTTCACAGAGGCAGGTAGGGCTGTGGGGATCACAGAGGGGCCAACACTCACTTCCATCCTTAGGGACTGAGTCCTTTAGCCTCATTTCAGGGGGAGGGGCAGGGGTCACCGGGGTTGGGGAGGTTTGGGG
The DNA here is from genome assembly GCF_964204655.1 of Triturus cristatus. Taxonomy (NCBI): domain Eukaryota; kingdom Metazoa; phylum Chordata; class Amphibia; order Caudata; family Salamandridae; genus Triturus; species Triturus cristatus. The sequence continues at coordinate 440,493,305 of NC_140590.1, forward strand.
GGGGGGGGGTTTGGGATGGCGATGGTGGTGGGGGAGGTCGGGGTATAAAGGGGAAAAAGTCCTTGGCGGTTTCAAATGACAGTTCAGTTGCGGATACTCAGGAAAGATTTACAAGTATCAAGAGTTTATGTTTGTTTAATCCCCAGTTGGAGTGGAATGATATTGTACTGTGGACACTAAGAAGAATCCTCAATGTCTTGTAGCATAAAAATCTGCTCGTTTAATGTATCCGGGCTTAACTCCAGCAGTAAAAGGAGGCAAATATCTGCAGAAGTTCGTTTCATTAAACCTGATATTCTTTGCCTACAGGAAACACATCTCTCTTGGGATAACAGGCTTCTTATAGCAGATCTTGGTTATACGTTGAACGTCGCCTCTCAACAAACTAACAACACTAGAGGGGTCATGATCTTATCAAAACCAGGGTACTGTACAGTCGGGCGTAAGCTTGCTGACAAATGGGGTAGATGGGTGATTGCAGAGTTTACAGTGCGGGGTAAGGCTTTTACTATCTGCTCCATCTATGGCTCCAATATGGATGAGGCGGAAGTCCTTGAGTTGTTAAATTTAGAGTTAGCTAGTTGGGGTGAACCGCTAATTCTATGCGGAGATTTGAATATAAACCTAAACAATACAGAACTTATGAAAGGCTTTGCTCATTATCAGGGACGCAAACCACGAGTGTTTAAAGCTTTATATAATTTAGTCAGGGATCACGGCCTTGTGGATATTTGGAGCAAAAATTATCCTTCTCTTCCTGGATATTCGTATTACTCCGCACCTCATAAGAAACTAGTTAGACTAGATTACTTTTTTATATCTTCTAGCATTCACACAGCTACAACCATACAGATTTTTCCCAGAGTCACTTCAGACCATTCTCCTCTCATGATTGATTGTTCTATTTTGGCTGAGATGAACTTTGTAAAAAATTTCTCATTTGACAGGAAGCTTTGTCTGGATATACAATTCAGAAGCCATATAATTGAATGGATGACGGAATTCTTTAGGATTAATTTAGATTCTGCGAATATTTCGATAGTCTGGGATACATTTAAGGCCTGTCTAAGAGGAGAAACCACGAAATTTGGATTATATAACCAACATAAGATACGAGGGCAAATGAGAGGGTTTTATCAGCGATTAGAGGCGGCGGAAGTGGGTTTGGCTATCGCTTTGACAAATAAAGATAATTTAAATCAGATATTGCTCATGGAAGAGTCTATTGCACAATGTAAGGCTACTATTACTGGAGTATGGGCCGAAGAGATAGCGCGTAAATATCTAATAAATAGAAGACACATGTATGAATATGGGGAAGCTATCGGTCGGTCTTTAGCTTTGAGGTTAAAAATGAAATCCACCTCCCGAGTGATTTCCAGAGTTCAGGATAAAGATGGGGTGGTTCGGGAAGCCCCCTCGGAGATTTTACATGTATTTCATCAATTCTATTCGGAACTGTATACTCAGCAATCAAATTCCACTAAGGCTCATATTCCTGATTGCGCAGTGTTAAAACAATTAAACTACATTGAAGCTGAAATTTTAGATAGTCCCTTTACTATGGAGGAATTAGAGGAGGCTGTTAGTCAAATACCTAATGGAAAAGCTGCCGGCCCTGACTTTATCCCGGGGGAGGTGTATAAATGCTTCTTTGAACCATTGAAGAATGTATTGTTATCTACATTTAGGATGGCACAAAAGGGAATATCCCCTGCTACCTGGAATGATGCCTCTATTATTGTTTTTAGTAAAAAAGGGAAATCACCTGAATTACCTGGATCATATCGTCCAATATCCTTACTTAATTGTGACAGCAAGCTATACTCTAAAATGTTGGCCAATCGTATTTCCAAGGTTATATCATCATTAGTTACTACTAATCAGCATGGCTTTATACCCAAAAGAGGAACGGTCTCTCACATTAATAAAGTTATTACTTTATTTGACTATGCTGATGTGAAGAAAAAGGATCTAGCTTTAATTCTTCTAGACGCTGAGAAAGCTTTTGATCGCGTGGAATGGGTCTATCTGTGGGAGGTGATGAAACGGATGGGTTTTGGTAGTGCTTTTCTAAAGGCAATTAAGGTACTATACAACGCACCAAAGGCCAGAATTGTAGCAATGGGCTTAAAATCAGAGGAAATTAAAATAACCAGAGGAACAAGGCAAGGGTGCCCTTGCTCCCCGTTATTGTTTGCCTTATATATCCACCCTTTCATCATAAGCCTACAGAATTCCTTATGTATCAAACCCTTTCCAGTTGCTGATATTTTATTTACTGTATTTGCATATGCAGATGATATAGCCATAGTAACTACTGATCCCAGGGAGGCAATAGTGGAGATAGAATCATTAGCCAAAGATTATGGAAGTATGTCAGGATACAAATTAAATGCGGAAAAAACCCAAATTCTCTGTACAAAGAATATACAATTCAATGATTGTCGGGTTACTAATGAAGTAACCTATTTGGGTATTCTAATTAAAACTCAAATGCAAGAAATTGTTGAGAGAAATTGGGAAGTGAGCATCGCCCAGGTTAAACAGTCATTGGATAAATGGAGTAGGCTTCAACTATCCATTATCGGCAGGGGGAATATAATTAAGATGAGCATTTTAGCTAAAATACTATATCTGTTCCGTAGTATACCTTTAGAAATTCCACTTAAACATATACAGTATCTACAAAATATTTGTGGGAAGTTTATTTGGGCTCCCGGTAAACCGCGCAGATCCATGAAATGGCTCACATTACCGGAAGAAAGAGGAGGACGCGGTATACCTGATTTTCTTTATTATTATTATATTTGTTTTCTACAAAAAATGGGATATTTATTGACAGGGGAATCTCCGAAGAATGAGGCGGATAGCCCTTCTATTTTCTACTTACTTCTAGGAGCACAAGCAAAAGGATGTCTATTAAAAGAACTAGAGGGCAATTATTATAAACATACACGATTCAAGACTCTTGCCTCTGCTTTTAAAGTGTGGAGAAATGTTAAGAAAATAATGAAATTTGGTAAAATTACATATTACACTCCTTTTGAAGCCTGTAAACTACTTCCCTCGGTGTTTTGGGATGATATCGCTAAGATATGGCTTAAAAAAGGGATTTCAAGAATTGGGGATTTATATCATAAAAATGCCATATTCGTAACATATGCAGAATTATCAGATAAATTTCGGCTCTCACCTATGTTTTTTTTTAAATATCTTCAAGTCCGGGATTTTTGTTTAAAAAATCATATCGAAGCACTCCCAAATGATTTAGTTGAGGGAATTCGACTTCAGAAAAAGATTGGTCCATTATATGTGATGTTAAATGATTATAAAAATGACGACATGCAAAAATACAACCAGTATTGGACTATACAATTGGCAGACTCTCAAATTGACGTAGGGGAATCGCTATGTCTTGCTAAGAAAATTTGCTTGGCAGCCAATTTAAAAGCCCAAGTCTATAAAACCATCTTTAGGTTATATTATACTCCTAAACGTATGGCGACCTGGGGTGATAAATATGATGGTAAATGCTTTCGGTGTGGAGAACAAGAGGCAGACATGGTGCATATATTTTATAATTGTACAAAACTGATACATTTTTTTTTTGAAATTGAAAAATTTATTTCATTGGTACTTGGTTGTCCGATAAAGATTTCTCCATCATTGCTGATATTAGGGAGATGTCAGAGTATATATACCCATCAGGTTTTAAAAGAACATTCTTATTTTCTCTTTCTGGCAATGACCGTTGCTCGGTTATGTATAGCAACAGAGTGGTTATCACCTGAGGCTCCTACGTTCGAATTTTGGAGAGCTAAGCTGTATCGTATGTACGAAATGGAAATGCATTTATATGCCTTAAAAGGGATTAGGAAGAAACGTTTAGGTTTTTCAATCTGGGGAACTCTTATGAATTTTTTGTCTGATGATATGGGTATATCGTAGTGTATGTGATATCTTGTTTTTTTTTCCTTCCTGTACTTAATCCGTATTCTGTTATATCAACCTATGTATGTTTATATTTGTGAATCCGCCTTGGAAACAATAAAAAAAAAAAAAAAAAAAAAAAAAATGAAAAGTAAAAGCAGCACACCTGCCACCAGCGCCAGAATCAGCGGGACACCTCCAAAGACGCTCGAGAAAATAGAATGAAAAAACACCGGAATCACACCAAAAATAGTTTGGAAGGAGGTCACGAGGCCGGAGCCCACAAGTTTAAAAAAATGAGCCAGGCCGGTTGTGGACGAGGCATTGAAAATTGTTTGGATCAAAGCTCCAAAATGCAGGGGGAGGTCAGTATTCAAAAGCGCCTGTACCTCAGTGCGCGTATTTGCCACGTGAAGGACAAATGTTTCTCGGGAGGAAGTCAATGGCACCTCCTTTTGGGAGAATAGAGCTCTTATTCTGCTCATCTTGTTGAACTCTGCTTTCAAGGTCGGAATCGAAGGCCAGATGGAAACATCCAGCCGCCCATGCGGGGAAGGAAATAGAACATTATTGCAGCAGACTACTCTCTGCGATACAGTTACTATATATGGGATTCCCACTAACATCCCGCAGCAAGCTTCATTATTCAAAATCAAATAACTACCGTTTGCAAGCAGCGTGAAAGATGGTGTAATCACTGGCACCGGGATACCTTTGAGGACGCAGGCCAAATTCGGGGCGTGTACATTGCAAGCACCGTGCAACTGAATGTGCCTACATACTACAGAATGATCAGGTGTCGTGGTACATTCCTCCCCTTTCAGATAAACCTCAGTACCGTCTCTTGTACATCTATACGTAAAAGGGAGGGACCAAACCTCATGTATGAAAGCGGTACCCAGCTGTTCATATCTACCCAGAGCATAGTGTTTCATACAGGATGTAAACTTAAAAAGCGCGAACGGAAGAGTGATCAACGCATGTACTAACCACACGGCCGAATTCAATTCCGCCACAGAGAAAGGTAACGGCTCCAACTTTTCAATATGTAACAAGGAATATGTAGCATCTTTCATGGACATGAACTGCTGTTTTTCAGTAAGGTTAAAGGGAAGAAATAATGATGTTGTATTCAGATAGTCCCAGGGGACCTTTCCTGCCTTTAACGTTTGTAATGTCCATGCAAACTGCATAACAGAACGCAACTGGTTTTGACCATGATACAATACAGACATATCATCATGTACAATATCAACAATTGAAGAAACAATATTATCCAACGTATAAATTCTTGAAGAAAGAGTGTTAATGCTGTTATCAATAACGGCTAATACCTTTTCCATATTCGCTTGATCAATAGCTCTCAATCTGGAAGCCGTCTCAATTTGCGACAATTTCCATACTTCGTTGTAAATAGCGTACGCCCACCTTTTGGATCTGCCACCCACAGGACCTTTAACAAAATCATTCAAATCTATTTTGTCATGTAATCTTGATAAATGAACTTTGACAGATGCCAAGGTGGAATGTCGCAGCCAGGACTGACATAATTTCCCTACAGAGTAGGTAGTTACTGTATGAGATGACTCAAACCGAGGGTCTACGCGTTGCTGCGTATACCCCGGTTTCAGACCTAGAAAACGACGTTGACAGGTATCTGAACTGCTTTGCCAAATCAACCATCCGTCACTACTAAATTTCGAAATATTGAAAGATGCATTAGACACCAATGACTGCAAAGCAGGAAGGGACAGATCTGTGTGGTTATCCCAATTTGGGAAAGCGCCCAGATCTGGAACAGAAGGGGAATTTAGTTTTTTAGAAGTGGCCAAGCCGAAACAGGTGGTCTGGAAAATGGTTGAATTTAAAAACAACATATGATTTGGTACAAGACAGGCACGATGCAAAGCTTCAGTTCCCTGAACCTGCCACGGTTTGGAACCCCAAACCGATTTAAGATCAATAGTAGCCTTCCACAGATCATAACCCTTGATTGACAACTCATCCATAAAGGACTTAGAATAGAGTAGTTTGGTGTGTGTCAGTCTAACCTTCGAGGCAGACTCAGGCATAACTTTAAAATAAAAGGATGCCGGGTCGGAAACACGGAAATCAGTAAAATAAGTATACTTATCAACTAATGTAGGTGAACTGCCGAAAGAGGGGGTGGGACAGTGTTCCCATTGGGTAAAATTTACAAAATTACGAAAAGTGTTTGCTTTATGCAGGAAGTGATTGCCATAATGCTGAAAACAATACTGTTCCGCATAGTTAGCCGCATTCTCATACAAATCTTCTGCATCAAAGGCGGCATAATATTTCAAATCCGAAAACAGTGCTTCAATGGCATGAACATCCCAATCATCAGAACGAATGTTCTGTTTAACCACATCACCCATAGAAACACAAAATACATTAGGTACATTGATGACCTCTGTAGGACCATGAATTTGGAATTTAACAGCATCCCACGCAATTCCATCCAAAACGGGCCAGGCAGTAATATTCACAAAAGTCTGGTCCCTTTTCATGATGTGGGACGATGAGTGGGGGGCCAAAGTTCCATTGATAAGTCTAATTGTAGATCGTTCTTTAAGATAGTGGCCATCCACCAGACGGAAAAACACTATCACAAATCCAATGGACATAAACAAAAAAATACTGAAAAGCAACAGCCAAATGTATGTCCAAGGGGTAACCAAAAAATGTCTTTTAAACCAGCTTGCAAAAACAGCAATGTTCGAAGGGGGAGTGGAGGGCAATGAGATAGTGTCAAAGGAGAAACGGGACTGTTCAACCGCCGTAGATTGTAAAACAGGCGAGTGACCATTTGTAGGATAAGCATACTCAGTCTCTTCGGGCAGACCACCAGCCGGTGGTAATAACAAGGGATCAGTAACTGACTGCATCTCGATGGCAACATCAGACAAGGTGTTAGAAGCAGGAACCAACATTGAATTTCTTTGCATCGTCTGGCATGAAACTGCTGGAGTCAGACTAAGAAGTATCGGCCACTCGCTGAAGTTTGACATTGTCAATAGAGATGTACCTGTTTTCTTTTCGACCAGGAAGTGGAGGTAAAATGACTGTTCTTGTACCCTGCACTCCAAGCACTGGAACCGGTGCACGATAAGAGGGGCCGAACTCCTTCTTGTTCTCCACCTTCTCACGGACCAGGTCTCCAACTCGGGGTAGCCAGCCGACCACCGGAATCTGAACCTCAGCTTCAGACGTGGAGGGCAAGTGTACCTTCGAAAGAGTGTCTCTGGCTTCTTGTAGAGTCTGCAAAACAGCACAGTGATCATCTACGTCAAAGGGTGCGGTCGACGCCGCCATGTCTAGACCATCAAGGTCCGGAACAAACATTCTGATTCCGAAGAGCATCATGTACGGGGTCCGCCAACCCAGAGACCTTCTAGGGAGATTATTAAGTGCACGTTGGACGTTATACAAATGGGCTAGCCAGTTCCGGCCTGTGCCTAAAACACGTGCTGTCAAAGATTGCTTTAAGTCACGGTTCATTCGCTCCACCACACTATTACCCTCAGGTCGGTAGGGGGACGAAAATTTGACTTGGACCCCCAAATTTCTCATAGCCTCCTTGTAAGCCTTAGAGGCGAACGCAGGGCCCTGATCAGAATGGAAGGTACCACACGCAAAAGTTCCCACAAAGACACGCAAATCCCTGATGACAGTCCGCGAGTCAACACTCCTTTGTGGCCATACCCAGAGAAAACGTGTGCACGAATCCACTGCAACCAAGATATACTTGTACGCAGTATCAGAAGAAAAAGGACCGCAGTGATCTAAATAAACACAACCAAATGGCTTATTTGATATGTACAACTGTGTTTGTGGTGGGCGCGCAACAGTGGAAGGTTTAATCTGTTGGCAAATGTCACAATCAAGAACATAAGCGCGCGCTTGTTTATATAAACCAAACCACCAGTAACGTTGTTGTAACAGAGATATAGTAGCGGACACGCCGGCGTGGGCTGACGCCAACCCCTTGTGCGCTGCTAGTATCAGAGCTGGTCTGCAGTCCGCGTTGGGAATAATTCTGTCACCAACGTCGTTAATCCTCACTAACGGGACGTTATCAGGACTTAAGTGATAAAAATAACGAGAAGGAAAACCCTTCGGGTAAGCACTTCCCTTCTCTGTAGCAGCAATAGCTGCCAAGATGTCATCATCAATCTTACTTTTGGATCTTGTAACTGCTGCCACTAAGTATGTAGCCACTGCGGTTTTTGCTGCCTCGTCAGCCAAGCTGTTACCGACAGCATGGACACCAAGTCGTTGGTGACCAAGAGTGTGAATAACATTCACAAGAGGGAGACGTTCTTTAAAGTCTGCCACTCGAACCCAAAGCAGTTTATGCTTAATTGTGCTACCTTTGGTATCACGATAATCGTTTTGAGACCAGAAGTGTAAATTGTCATTGTAGGACTGGACACAATAAAAGGAGTCACTCACTATAAGAGTAGTGACTCGAGGATCAGCAAACTCCAGTGCAAGCACCAGAGCCCGAAGCTCCGCCAATTGCGCGGTACAATCACCCAATGACTGCGTATGCACTGCATTAGATTGGAATTCACCATTTACGAATGTACCCACGACAATTGCGCAAGCCGCAGAATAAGCATGCTTCGATCCAATCGCGGGCTGCGCCGAGCCGTCAGTGTATATGACACAATGGTATTCTTCGAGCGGGCGCAAAGACAGAGGAGCTGGATGAACGAATCCATACTGCAAGTACTCCTGAGTCTGTAAAGAGGCGTCAAAGATATAAATGACATCTGGTGATATCAGAGTTGTGGCCCATTGTATCCACCGTGGATGCAAAGCTTTAGAATTTGGTTCACTTGCTTTAGTCACTGCCTCTAGGGCAGGATACGGTGTTACAACCAGAATCTGTTTTCCATGCGACAGTGCGCGTTCCTTAAGGATCGCCATCTGCACTGCAGTCAGAACTTTCTCGACCGTGGAAAAACGTAATTCAGCAGAGGTGTACAAGTGTGATTTATACGCAATGGGGACTGTATCGCCCTCATTGAACGTCAAATACGTGAAACCCACGGCGCCTGGTACTATTCTTATTACCAGGTTAGTGCAGTTATCACGCGTCAGCAAGTATTGTGAAGCAAGAAGATCAGCCTGTAAAGACTGTAAAATAGCAGAGTGTTCTAGCTGCCAGCTAGACTTCGAAAAAGAAGGTTGTACCAAGGCGTAAAGCGGCTTGATACGCTGGGCATAATGAGGAATATACGTACGTCCGAAATTCAGAAAGCCCAGCAGAGATTGTAATTTTTTCAGCGTTGTAGGAGCGCGCAAGCATGCGCACTTCTCCAGAAAGTGGGGAGCTAATCCCTTACCTTTATTGTTGAGCTCGTAGCCCAAGAACAACACTGTATATTCCGCGATGTGAGACTTCGCAAAATTAAATTTGTAGCCATAGTCCGCAAAACTCACAATAATATTGTCGACTCGAGACAGATGTGGCATCAGCTCATCATTCGTGAGATAGATATCGTCAACATAGGAGTATGCGTCGGGGTCTATTCTCACTAAGAGAGAGACTACGCGAGCGGAAAATACGCCAGGGCTGTTTTTGTAGCCCATGGCTAATCTCGTAAACTGTTTTTGTTTGCCGCCCGAAGTAAACGCCGTCCACTGGCTACTCAGTGGGGACAGGTTATGGCTAAAAAAGCCATTGGAGATGTCAAGTGTCGTTTTAAATCTCTTACGCACTAGACTGTCGACAAGAGCCGAGCTGTGTGTATTTTGTACCGCGCAGGTCCGGCAATGCGAATTTAGGTGCCGGTAATCCAAAACTAAATGGTACGAGCCGTCAGGCTTCGTTACAGTGAATAAAGGGTTATTCATAGGGGACACACAAGTTTCAATAACACCCTGATATTCCAATTGTTCAAGGATCGCCGCGACGTGCGGTCTAGCTTCACGACGCATGGGATATTGGGGTTGAGGCTGAGGCATAGACCGCAATGGAATCTCATGGCAGGGGGACAACCGGTCCCATCCCACCTGAGTACGATACACCGCCGGCGCAAGCGCCAGCGCCCACTCCTCAGCGTACACTTCAGCCTGGTCCTTAGGCACTGTGTGCGCAAAGGACGGGAGGATTACCTCCTCCCCTCTAGGACCTTCTAAAATGAAAGCTGGGAGCCAATCTGCCTCCGCTAGGAGGATATCAAAGGTGGTGGTCAGATTATCCCAAAAAATCCCCTTAATTGTACGTTGTATGTCACCCTCTATTAGTAAGACTATTTCATAAAGTCTATCAGGGAGAGCCACTCTGGTGTCAGCTGTTTCAACAGTAACCAATATATCAGTTGCTGTCGCCGCCAGAAATGGACGCAGAGCTTGACGGACTATGGTAATTTCCGCTGCGCTGTCCAGTAGCGTCAGCGCCCATGTCCGGTTCCGAAGCTGTGTCCGCACTATCTGAGGCATACCTTGCCGTCAGAGCAGCCACTTTCTTCTTCTGAAACGGGGGTCTTTGTCGTGCAAATTCGTCCTGCTTGCCCTTACCCTCAGTCTGTCGGGGCTGGTCTCGTGTTTGTGGAGCACCCCGACCTTTGACACCGCCTCCGCCACCGGACTGTGAAGCCGATGTTTCCTGTGAAGAACGAGGAGAACGTTGTTCAGAAACCTGAAATCTATCAGGAGACTTAATAGTAGCACGATCACGTAGATCATAAGTGCGTTCACTACCTGACTGAACGGGAGAGGCAGGCCGAGAGCCCTGTTTCTGCTGCTGCTTTCCCTGTTGTTTTGACCGCCAATTCTGTTTCGGAGAGCTTGGACGGTCATCCTTACCAGAGGCTTCCGCCTTACCCTGCTACTTAATTTCGGGAGTTTTGACCACAGGTTTAACTCCTAAAGAGCTACGACCCAAATCTCTGTAAGCTGACGAGATTATCTTTGCAAATTCCCGCGGCTTATCCTCATCAGCAACTTTCTTCAGTTCATTACGAACTTGGAATTGCATAGCATCACCCTTAAGGTTACACATTATCATGGAAGCCACCAGGTCAAACTGTCCGAGGAGCCGCATTCCTAATTTTATCGCAGACTCCGCACCGTGGTTATCTTGAACACGTTTAATAACGGAGGGTAGTACCGACATAGACGGAGTGCCAAAGCACTGCGAGTACGTCGCTGCAAAGACCTTGCCCCAGTTTACACAATCATCAATGTCGGGGACCAAGTCTTTAGGCAAACTAATGGTAAGGATCCTGTGTTTCTCCACAGGAGATGTATTCGGGTATACCGCTTCTATTTGGTCAAATTTTTCAACAAGCCAAAACGGGAAATCATCCCTAGTTTGGGGGCGCTTGCCCATAACAGAATTCACCATAACAGGACTAATGACCACCGCGTGGTGGTCAGTAGGTTGTCCCGCAACAGCAGGTGCCCCCGCCTGCATATTGCGAGACACGTACTGCACCAAACCCCTATATACTGTAATAAGGGCAGTGTGTAGTACACGCAATTCAGCCACCGTCACCGTGAGGTAACGGGGTTGAGGCGTAAATCCGGCTAGTACCGGCCAAGTGGCCCCCGCAATCGATAAAGGGCCCATTCTCGGCGGTATAACCACATGGGGAAGGGCGCCATTAAACCAAATAAGATGCTGCCAAGCAGATATTGGTATTTCCTGTGTCCTATACGGTATATAGTTCGCTGGCACGGCAGTGGCAGTGTAAGAATGAAAGGTATTATCGTCCTCACTTACTGCCGGAATCGTCACCCAAGAGTAGAATAACTCATAAGGATGAGCCGCATCGGCTCCTACCACAAAGATGACGTTCATACCAGTGTCCGGCACCCCATACTGCGTCAAATGACGTTTCAGAGCTGCACGGCTATGCGCCGCAATATCTACCGCCATAAGGACAAGCTACACTCGAAGTAATCAGTAGCACAAGGGTTCAATAACCTTTTTAATGATCAAGCTTGAAGAAACCTATATCAAAAGAAATAGGTAGGTTTAAATCCGTCAGACTTGTTATCCGGAAACAAGAATGAGGGTGTTGTGGACTAATATAAGCACTACTAAGGCGTTTCAACTCATAGACCAAACGTTAGGTGCGCCATGTTGCAGGGATTCTGCTTATACACAGAACTATGCGTAGAACCCCAGGACCTCAGTGAATTGTGGTGTACCAGAAACTCACCTCAGAACCCAGAACCCAGTATCCGGCTAGCTTAAGTGTCCCATTCGTTATCCGAGATTTGGCTCGGCGATCCCAATGAAAAGACAACCCAGAACAAGCGACTCAGTATACTCTCAGGAATGGTGGGAATCGGAAATACCTGTTCGTATATTATTCTCACATCAGTCCACAACAAGAATAAATGGAGACACGGTGAAAATAAAAAGAGTTTATTTTTATAGACCACGTGTCCTCAGATGCAGTACTTTGGCTAATACAAGCAGACAAATGATTATAATTAAAACCATCAGCATCGTTACAATACCATAGAATATAAAAGGAGTGATCATGTTATAATGACAGTGGATACTACCACCTTCCCTTTACTAAGAAGCTAATATTATTATTATGCTAATAGAAGGTCTCTTAGGCTTGAATAGGGGACCCCGTACCTCAAAGATCAGCTTAGTGAAATCACATCACAGGAGCATCAGGAGTCTTCTCGCAGGAAGGCTCGTCTTCGGTCTGAATATTAAACATGATGTCTGCAATATTAAAAGCACCAACTTTCAGGTATTCGCAGCTGCCTGTGTGTTATGGCTAAATAGTGGGTCGATCAACCTAGAGTGGAAAACATGCATTGTCTAACAACCCAGACTGTTTGTCACATCATGTACAGACCAAGGTCGCTGCGCAGAGCTCGGGATGGTAACAACAGATTGTTCTCATGTGAGGCAAAGCGCGAGTCAGCAGTTTGTTTAAACAATAACATGTAGACGCAGTGTCGTGTGCAAAAGCAGCAAGATGGCATTCTAACATCTAACGTGGTTATGCTAACTTAACAATGTATGTACGTATTAAGGGAGTCCTTACTACACAGGGAGGTGCAGAAAGACTGAATTTAGCCCAGATTTTATGGAGGGAGCAAAATCCTTACCCAAGGGGCCACTCCCCCCTCCCTGGTGCCTAGTGAGTGGATCCCTGCTTGGGGATCGCTCCCCTGGATTCACTAGGGAAGGGTACCATCGGAAAGGGGAGATTCTCCCCTTTCCAATTATACCTCTCTCGTCTTTCTACGTGCTCGGGGGGGCTGAGATAGCCCCCCGAGCACGTAGAAAGTGAAACTGAAATGAGCCTCAAAGCTCATTTAATTTCGGTTTCTGTGCAATGAAGTCAACGCGACGTGCGTGCTAATCTTCATTGCACAGAAACAATACAGACAGCCTCGGGAGCTGGGGAAACCCTTCCCAAGCTCCCAAGGCTGTTGAGGGGAAAAGGAAATCCCTCTGGTGCCCGCACCAGAGGGATTTCCCCTGCCATGTGCGAGGACGGCCGGGAGCTGTCCTGCGCACACGAGCACCGTAGCGCAGGATGGCTCCTGGCCGTCCAGCGCATGGAAGGGGTTAATTCACACTCAAAAATATATTTGTTGATTTTTTTCCTTGTTTAAGTGTTTACTGAGACACACAATGGCTAGCGCTTCAGTATCCTTTTTTCAACATGTGGTAAAAGAAGCAAACATCCTGCCATGTGGAGTGCTGGTTGCCCCCACCCTACCTTCTTTAGGGTTGAGGAGGCAAAGAGGTGCACCTGATTAGAAGCCATAGATCAAACCCCATTGACAGTGTTAAAGGGCGATGCTTTGTGGTTTTTGTTTAAAGGAAATGTGAGTCAAGATCTGCTGTACAGTTTTTTTTCCATCCACTCCTACTTTATCAGAGGTACCTGTGGGACACGATCCAATATTTCTCAAGGTCCTTTTTGCCTATCTTTTTTCTGGCTTTGGCACTCTACGTAATTTACTGCTGCTAAAAAGCAATAGACATTTGATTTAGGGTGGAACTCTCTATTTGGCCTATTTGACTTCCTAAACTAGACCTATAATATGAAAGGTTAAATGTTTTGTGTGTGTTGCTGTGTGTGTGCTTACACCATCTGCATGTTTAACAAAACTATATGCCTTCCAAAAGCACCACTGTGCTCTGGCTGGACTGCAGTTTCAATGTCCTGAATCACACATTGCAATTTTTTATATTTGTGTTGGGGGAGTTTTATATTGCGCGAACTCGACCTAAAGGTTTCATAGCGCTTTGCATGAGCACCAGTTGTGTTACAGATGGACACATTTATTTTTGTTAGGCATGGGGAGATTGAGTGATTTGCCCAGAATCACAGGATTGTGAGTGTCCCTGCCAAGACTCGAACCCTTGACTGCTCTAGCCATTAGGCCACATCCTCTTAAAATGCTCTCACTGTGAAATAATTACCTCTATCTGCTTTGAAAAATGCTAGAAAAATGTTATGTAATGCAGATTTGTGGAGTGCATTTTCACCCTAGAGGGCATCCTGGCACTGAGCATGTGTGAGTCTAAGCACACCTAGGGCCTAGTCAGACTACTCGAAATGCTAGGTCTTCAGCTTCTTGCGGATTTCAAGAAGTGAGGAGGAGGCTCTTATATGTAGCAGCAGGTTGATTCCATGCTTTAGGAGCAATGTAGGAGAAGGCTTGACTTCCAGACCTGTTTTTTATATATGTGTGGGATTTGTGCAAGTAGGAGTCTAGATGAGCAGAGGTATCTGGAAGGTACGTGAAAGCAGATGCAATTGTTGAGGTATGCTGGGCCAGTGCTATGTAGTGCCTTCACATTGAATTGTGCTAGTTTGTAATAGGGAGTCAGTTGTGCTCCTTCAGGTGTGGTGTGATGAGAGGGCAGTGTGGGAGGTTGAGAGTGATTTTGGTTACTGAGCTCTGAATGGCCTGCAGTCTTCTGGTGAGTTTTGTGTTGATTCTGGCATTAAGGGTGTTCTCATAGTCCATTTTTCTGGTGACCAGGGAGTGTATTACTGTTTTCCAGGAGCTGATTGAGAGCCATTTTAAAATTTTCCTTCGCAACCTCAGGGTATAGAAGCATGAGGTGGTGACGGTATTGACTTGGAAATCATTATCTAGCTTCCTGTCAATTTTGTACTTGGAGCGGGTGGGTGTTGGTCCTAGCTCTGTTGGCCATCAGGGGGAGGCGCTTCTCAAAGATCGTGATTTTGGTCTTGTTGATGTTCAGCTGGTCGATTTCAGTTATGCAGACATTGAACTTGATCCATGTACTGGGCGTCTTGTCTGTGAGGGAGAGAATGAGTTTTTTGGTATTGGTATAGGAGAGGAACTTGACATCATGGGAGCGGATAATGCTGGCTAGAGAGATCAAAAATGCGTTGAAGAGGGTTGGGCTCGTGGAGGATTGGTGTGGAGCTCTGCAGATTAGGTACTAGGTGACAAAGGTGCACAGTGCCAGGCTGACAGACTGGGCCCTTCCAGTCAGGAAGGAGCAAATCCATTGGCATGCTAGTAATTGAATTCCAATTGCATGTTGGTGTTGGATGAGGATGGGGTGGGGTGGTGTGGGGTGGGATGGGAGACTGTGTCAAATGCTTCAGAGAGGTGGGAGCATGAGGGCCACCATGTCTCCTCTGTCTAGAGCAATGCAGATTTCATTTGTGGCAGCAATGAGCATAGTTTATATGCTGTAGTTTGGGTCTGAAACCAAAATGAGTAGTGTTGAGTAGTTACTAGTCATTTTGGTATTCGGTGAGGTGTCTCTTGATGATTTTCTCTCTTGGCCGGGAATGGCAGCAGGGAGATCAGTCTGTAGATGGCGAACAATGAGGAGGCTGCAGAGTTTCTTTTGTGTGTTTCCAAGCATTTGGGATGTTTGCTGAAGAGGTAGAGGCATTCAGAATGAGTATGAGCATGGCGCTGATGGGTTGCAGTCTCCTAGAATATGTGTCAAAGCTATCTCTAATGGAAATGTAACTTTTAGAAAGTTACTTTTGACCTGCCTGAAGAACCTGGAAGCTAAAGCTGCATGTCAGTAATTAGCATTTTAATAGGCTTGAATGAGGTGTGAACTTTCTCCCTGGACAGGGATAAAAAATATTGGGTATGGGGAGGTGTTGTTATTGTGCCCTTAACAGGATGGCCTGTGGGCTTCACCCAGGGTCTTGAATAACTTCCAAGAGTAGATGTAACTAACACCCTGGCTTGTTCCCTTGTTTTTGCCCGCACAGCCAAACCAGCCCCCATCACAGTCGACCTCTTGTAGACATCACAGTGTCAGATCCTGATGGAGCTTTAAGACCTGCTTGGCAGATGTGCTGGGCGTTTTGCCATGTACTACTTAGCACCAAGGGGGCGTACCATGGGTGGTGCATGGGCATTCCCATGCAACCATTCCAAAGTTTCTGATGCTAGTAGGAAAGGTTTAGTGTCAGGAAATATCTCACCCTTCAACCGGGCGCTAAGAAGGACAAATACAAAAGGAACAATTGATGGACAGAATGCAGAACAATGTCATACATTCACCCCAGTACAGCGCTCTGGGCCCACCGTGCCACTGGATTCAAACTATACTGGCTGAAGAGGGGTGAAACCCCGAAACCGGTCCTAGAATGCTTGAGCCCTAGATTGCCGTGATTTGCATGTGCACCTAGTATGCCATTTTCCTGCCCTGTGTTGGGCTCTGGGCTGCCTGTCAGTCCTCCTTTTGCCAAAAGGAGCGCTAAGCCCTGCCAGTAACTTGGTGAGAGACACTGGAACCTGTCCGTGCAGAGCAGGCCGGACCAGAGTGTAGGGAGCCCAGGAGGAGTGGCCTGGGGGCTGTACCCTGCCCGTAAGCTGGTTTACTGTGAAGCAGCCTGTGACTGGTCCCTCAACAATCTTGATCTCAGGGGTTGCGTGCAACTGGCTCTGCCTGGGTCTATGGCAGCCCGGGGGCCTGGCTGGGGAGCAAAGTAGCTGCGGCATCTGGAGGGGTGCCTCCCCCACCGCGCCCCTTGAACAGAGTGTTCAGCTGGCGACTGGCACATAAGGGAATCATGCTGTGCTGCCTGGGCCCTGCACCCTGCCCAAGGCTCTATACTCGTGAGGTGGACTGCAAAGCAGTAACAGAGGATAAGGGAGAATATACCCCATCGCGTTTCCCTTGCAAAGTCAGGAGATTGCTGTGGAACCTCAGGCGGCAGGTCATACGGGTGCAGTGGGTGTGGCATGTTGAATGCTGAGACGTAACCTAGGACTTTGCTGACCTGATAACTAGACTCTGGGCCCCCAACAGCTGGGAGATGTGTTTGCAGAGTCCCACTTGTCTTCCTCTCTGGTGGTGTGCTACTGCATGGGTGAGGTCCCCTGAGATGGGGAGGCCTCACTGGAGGTGCTAGGGGGCTGGCAGTTTCTCCTGTGTGCTCTCCTCCGCATAAGGAAGGACATTACACAAATTGGGGACCACATGCCACATTATCATCACTGCATCAGCCATGGCAATGGGAAACATCGTTTAGAATGCACGCCTTACAACGCGTGTCATTACAACAAATGTTTTACAACGCAAAATCCATTACAACGCATGTCATTATAGCGAATAATCCATTACAACGCATTCCCCAAAGTAACGCCCCAGCGGAGTTAGAATATTGCGCTGTAATGGATTATGCGTTGTAATGGCACGTGCTGTAATGACATTCATTATAATGGATTTTGCGATGTACAAAATTTGCTGTAATGACATACGTTGTAAAGTGTCATATTCCATGGTAATACCCCCAATACCGAACAAGGTAAAGAGTTTGCAGGAGTGAGGACCTGAGGATGCCAGTGGGGGAGATCCGCCCCCCATTGGGAGGTGCAGAATGGGCAGCCCTAGCAGTGTGAGGATCAAGGGGTAATTGCCCCCAGGCCTGACTTGGTGACAGGCACTTGCTCTCCCTCTGTCAGCCCTACAAGACTACGGGTGGGCACTCAGCTGTTTGAGGGTTGCTGCTATTGCTCACTCCTGAAGAAGTTGGAAGTGGAGTGGGTGTTGGCCCCCTGTTCCCTTTCGACTCTGTGCCTAGGAAGGAGACACTGCATCTCACCCCCAATTAGCTTGGTACAGGACTTGTTGCCTGCTGTCAAGTTGGTTGCTGCTGCTGATTTTGGGCAGTGGCGCTACCTCTGGGGTGGTAATGGTTTGTGACAGGAAGGTGCGCACTGTGCACCAAACCACCCTGGACCAGTTTGTGGTCCAGGCCCCACTGGGATTCCCGCTTTCAGCAGACCTGTAAGGATTGGGGCACCACAAGGCCCTACTGGAGTGCACATTCGTGTGGCTATCGAATCATCCAGCACGGAGGTGCAACCCAAAATCGACACTATAGCCCTCGATATGAACCTGCTTCGTGCTGATGTACATAAAGTGAAGGAAAAGGCAATGGCCAAGCAGGTGGGCAACCATCAGCCGGAGGTGTGGGCTCTCAAGTCCGCAATGACGTTGTTGGAGGTACAGACTTGGAAGTTGGAACTGAGGGCTGAAGATACAGAAGGGAGGGTTTTCAGTTGCTATTTTAGATTTGTGGGGTTACCTGAAAAGGTTAAAGGTCCCATGGCAGAATTATTCCTAGAAGAATAGATCTGAGCGCAGCTCCTGGGCATTGGTTTGGCCCAATTCTTTGTGGCAGTGAGGACTCACAGATCACTGGCACACTGCCTCTGTCGGGGGCGCTCCAAGAACCATTATTGCGGAGTTGCTCAACTACAAAGACCGTGATGCCATCCTTCGTGTCATGTGCCATGAACATGCAATTAAGCCTGTTCCTGGAGAAAAACAACATATTGGACGGCCCACAATATGGGTTCCGTGCTGGGCACAGCACGAAGTCAGCAATGATAAAAGCAACGGAAGAGGTCCGTGAGGCTGTGGACCAGGGAGGTTCAGCCATTCTTATCATGCTGGACTTGTCAGCGGTCTTCGATACGGTCCACCACGAGGTGTTGTTGGGTCATTTATCGAAGGCCGGGGTCCAGGGCTTGGCCTTGAACCTATTGAAATCATTTTGGCCCACAGAATACAAACAGTAGAGCTAGGAGGGGACAGATCAAAACCATTTGCTATTCCCTGTGGTGTCCCACAGGGATCCTCCCTCAGCCCGACGCTTTTCAATATTTATGTGAAACCGCTGGCTGCCCTTATACGATATTTCGGCCTACTTCTGACCTCCTACGTGGATGATACGCAGATCGTGCTATCTCTACAGAGAGGCAAAGAAGAAGAAAAGGCCACTAGCTGCCATGATTGCATGGCTGCCATTACTGGCTGCTGTATCCGCTAACTGCCTGAAGCTGAACGCAGGCAAAACGGAGGTGATCGTTTTCGGGAACAATCCCAACCTCTGGTCCCCGGCCTGGTGGCCCAGTGAGATGGGCCTCCCCCCCCCTCCCACCCGCACTTAAGGTAAAAAATGAGTGGTGTCAACATGTTTCTTCATTCTAAGAACACTGGAAAAAATTAAACCCCTCCTCACGGATGAAGGCTTCAGATCAGTTGTATCTGCTCTAATTCTGTCCCGTCTGGATTATTGCAACAGTCTATATTTGATGATTAACAATAAACATCTTAACAGACTCCAGATGGTACAGAATGCGGCGGCCAGGTTGCTCACGGGCACTCCTAGGTTTGTGTCAATTAGAAAAGGTCTACGTGACCTTCACTGGCTCCCAATTAAACAACGAGCCCAATTCAAGGCACTCTGCATGGTATTCAAGTCCCTGAGGGGATCCGGCCCGGAAGACCTAAGAGAACGTATCCAATGGTACGTCCCTAGGAGAGCACTGCGCTCAATGGAAGCAAAGCGGGCAGCCGTTCCCAGGGCGAAAAAGGCCATCTGGGGCGGAAAGAGCTTTGTGCTCAGAGCCACCAATGCCTGGAACGAACTTCCATTTTATCTAAGGTCTGCCACAGAACTCCTAACTTTTAGAAGAAGTCTGAAGACTTGGTTGTTCTCAGCATAGTATCCGATAAGGCTCCAGGGTGGTTGGCTTTCCAGGTAAACACCGTGCAGCCCCAGGACACCTTCGGGTAACAGTGCGCTTTATAAACCCATATAACATAACATAACATCTAACATGTGTAACAGGTTTGATCCCACTGCTGATAATCATGTAATCAGGACAGAGATTCCCAGACTACACGTTGTCAGTGCAACAGCAGCAGCAGCAGCAGTCCTTTGCCAGGGTCAAGCAGAAGTTGAGAGCGATGGGACTCCAATATATGCTACTATTTTGGAAGCAGCTAAAAGTTATTTATGGTGGTCGCTCGCACTTCTTCATATCACATCCCAAAATGTTTGGGAGTGACTGGAGGTTCGTGGCGTGGACCAAACTGGACTGAGTGGATGAGGGGGCACGAGAGCCGGTCTCAGTGGAACACCTGGGGCAAGCTCCAGATCCAGAAACAGAAGCAGATGATGAAGGTGCTCTGGATCTCTGGCCAGGGTAGTGGTATGATGTGATGGTACACTGGCCATGGAATAAAACAGACAGGAACATGAACAGGCACAGGCTCTGTTGGAATTGTCATGTCTGCTGAATCAGTTGGGAGCAGTTAAGACGAACTGAAGGGGTCATTGCTTCCCAGCTGCAAACTGCCTTAGTATCGTCTCTGTGTTTCGCGTGATTCTTATGCCTCCTGGGTCTTGATGGAGGGGCATGGACGGAGCTGTATACTTTTCAGATTATCACCAAATGACAGATGTATCAATGCATGTGAATGAGCCTCAACATACTATCTGAAGTTAAATGAGTAATCCATGTTAAAGTAACTGTTTTCCTATTTGTTGCAGTACTGGGCTGCAAATTGATGCTTCAGAAGCTCGATCCATTGGATGGCTAACCAAGTGGGAAGCAAGTTTCACCTGCAAGGAACTGCTGACACCCCCCACCACTGAATTACACTCCCAGCATGAATTATGTTACTTTCACTTTAATGGGAGACTGTGGAAGTGTACAGCGGAGTGTGCAGCTGTTGGCTTAAGACATAGAAAAAGCTTTTGATTCTCTTTCCTGGACATATTGATTGGAAGTGCTCTGGAGAATAGGTTTTGGCCTAAAGGACCTCGCTTGGATATGTCTGCTCTGTAGGACACCAGGCCGCAAGTGCATGCCGGTCACGTAGTGGCAGAGGCATTCAGCATTGGCAGGGGTACGAGACAGGCATGCCCATTGTCCGTGCGCCTCTTTGCCCCTTGCCATGGTGCTTCTGGCTCTCTACTTGAGGGACAAACTAGGCAATCAGAGAGTACAAGAGATGTGGGACACAACTCATGTATGCAGAGTCCAATCTATCCCGTGGCTATTAGATCATATGTCCGAGTTTGAGACTGTATCAGGTTTCCGAGTTAACTGCCATAAGATGGTGTTTTTTCCTCTTGGCAGGACTGGCCACACTCCCAGTAGCAGACCTTCCAGAGTTAGGTCTCTCATGGGAGCCAAATCACTTCCGATACCTTGGAATTGAAGTGACAAATGTCAATTACCTACACTATGATCTCAACATGGGACTCATTGTGTGGGATCTTACGCATTCTGTGGCATTCTGGAAGACCCTGCTGCAGTCTGTCGTGGGGCGAGTAGCCCTAAGCCAGATAGTACTACTACCAAGATGCCTATATGTCATGCAGAATTCCTTTTGCATTCTGCCAATAAAATTATTTCAACTAGGCCCGGGTGGAGTTCACGTTCGCACTAAACAGAACTCTGCAAAGTGGCAAAAAAAACTCCACTGCACTACGTGGAGTGCCTTAAGCTGTCGTAGTTGCTCACCACGCCCGTTCTTGTGATATATGTAACGCAACATGCGCTCTCGCCCTAGAAATCACACACGAATAGCAGCACAGGGTTTGCATGTGTGCGGCCATCTTGTTTTTTGCTCTGTTATGGTGCTGGGGCCTGATTTTGAATCCCTCCCTTTTCTGTGTAATCCTACCCCTCTCTAATTTATCTATCCTTCATTTTTATTTATTATGTGACTTTTGTACTTTTTTGATTTTTTGCTTTACTCTCCCATTTTATTTCCTTCCTTCCTTCCTCCCTTCCTTCCTTCCTTCCTTCCTTCCTTCCTTCCTTCCTTCCTTCCTTCCTTCCTTCCTTCCTTCCTTCCTTCCTTCCTTCCTTCCTTCCTTCCTTCCTTCCTTCCTTCCTATACTATTAATCTCTTCCACCCACCCAGGGCCATGGCAAAGCAGGGGAGTGACAGTGCCAGGCCCCCCTGAACTAGCACCACCAGCCACCTACCTTGTAATCTGCAGCACAGTGAAGTGAACCGGCTACCCCTGCACCATCTTCTCAGAGGTGGGGGTGGCTGCGCTAGTTTTTTATGTGCCGCACCACCACCCCTCTACCCTGGCAGCAGGTATCAGGCCTGGCAGTGTGTCACAGTCTCCAGGAGTGCAGGCAGCGCTGGAAGACAATGCACCGGGCTGAGGGCCACTGCTCAGGGGTCCGGCGCAAACTGCAACAGCTTATGCACCGGTTGGCTGGCATCCTAGATAGGGACCAGGACCTGCTCGACCTGTTGGGTGTGGAGGTTGTGGGGCTTCTGGAGGAATAATTATTTATTTGTTGTGTCCTATCTATGTGAATATTTTTCTCCCAAATACCAAGCATGCTGCTCACACTCAGGTAAGTTAAGTTTATGTTACAAATATTCTGTTATCATCCTCGAGTAGACAGGTGCTCAGCAGCGCTACCTAATCGCTCGTGTTGGTGCTCGCTTGAACTGTTTATTTGAGAAGTCGTGCAGAGACTCCTATGTCCTGTCACTAAGATAGTGGTAGGTATTAGTATTAATGAGCTAGCACATTCTCTCACTTCTCTGTGCCTTTATTTTTCGTGGCTAATACAGTCTCAACCCCAAGCGATTTCCCAGTGATACGTAGTAAGTAACTAGTAACTCTGCATGCATCAGCATCTATGCATTGAAAACAAATGCAGACTGAGTTGACCCGTCAAAGTGTGAGAGGTCGAGAATGAGATGAGAGCAAGGATCATTTGTTGCAATTTATTAGTAGTTCCACAATATAGTTGAGGGGATTTGGAATAGGGTTAGGAAATTAAAGATTAGGTCCACAATACTAATAGGAGAGGAGATCTGATTTATAAAAGTTAAATCAAATGTTACTGTGTTTGCCTCTTGCTGTCAAAATATTTTTGGGGAGGCTACCTGTACCACTAGTCTTTTTTTAATTTAATTTTGTTTATTTCTTACATCGGCATTCATGGGCAAAAGGGTTACTACTACTGAGGCACCGGTAGTTGAGGGAGCTGGAGGTGCCTCCACAAGTGCTGATGGCTCTTCTGGGCCCAGTAAGTCCTTCTTTTAATATTATTATTATTTCCCTATCTTTTACTGATACACATTTAGAGTTATTCTTTTCCTTTTTACTGTGCCTGTCTCCTAATTTTTTTCTAACTCCTCTTCGATCTCTCGGTTTCCTAAATTCTTCTTATCCCTGCATTATCCTATTTACTTATTTTCTATATTGCAAGTTTCTGTACTTAACTTCAAACTATCTGTGCTGGTCTGTCTGTAGCTTCCTTTTTCTGCTGCTTCGTCTTTAGGCATGCCCTCTCCACTTATAGACTAGTGGTACAGTAAGACTGGGAGAACCCATTTTAGGTTACATACTCTACTGTGAAGATAGTTTGCCCAATTAATGTATTCTACGCATGTTTGTTGATAGAGCTTTCTTTTTCTTGCTCATGCTCAAACAGTAAAATAAGAGAGTGTCCATGGTTATGGTGGACCTACCAATGTTGTGTATGGATTACAATTAGGCCTGGGCTAAAATTTTGTTCCGTTCGCGGAAATTGCGATAATTTGACATTTTCGCGTTCCGCGGAAAGTGCGAAAATGTCAAAATTTCCGCATTCCGCAGCTTGCCGATAATTTGTTTCTTGCTCGCGCTGTAAAATAATACATTCTCGCGCACGCGCGATCGCCTTACCTGAATCCCGGCGTTCGCCGACAAGTTTTCTTGATTCGGTCGCGTTCTCCATGAGATGTTGTATTGTTTTTAGCCATTTGCGCTGTCTCGTGACAGTTCGCGCCTGCAGTGACGTCATGCGTCGCGCGATCACGTCTTTCTTCTCGCGATCATGCACCGCGAGACAACTGAAAACAAGATGGCCGCGCCCGCGAGCAACCACATGGGTAAGTTGGCGAGCCGCAACCATGCAGAAAATCTCGCGAACATGCGGGAAAAAAACTTCCGCATCTTTGCGATATTTCCGCGTGTTTGCGATAATTTTTAACATTTTCGCGATAATTTGCGAAAGTGGATTTCGCAAATTCCGCCCACCCCTAATTACTATCAGAGTATACTAGCAGTTAATGACCGTGGAGCATGGCTGAAAGTATGAGGAGGATGGCCCCATTGCACTTGCCAACTAAGACCATATGTCCTTCATCGACCAATTATTGTTCCACTTCATTGTGCATCAATAACTCAGATTTATCATAGCTCTGCCCCTCCATTACAAAATGTTTTGGGATGCCTTGACTACCTGGCTTTTAATAGAATGCCAACCAACAAAATGTCCAACATTATGTTTTGAATTTTTGATAGAAGATTAAGATACTGTAACCAAACTGCAGTGATGTTTTGCTTTGTGAATGTATTTTGCTTTAAAATAAATAGTGTGAGGCATATCTGGCATTTAAAATCATAGATGTGTAATGTTTTTTCTAGCCACACAGAACACCAGTGCCTGGGGCTGGTGCCAGCGGAGGGGTAGTGGCAGCAGCAGTCACTGAGGGGGATGTCCCCATGGCAGCAGGGGAGGGCAGTGGAAAGTCACATTGCTTACTTATTGACAATAAGTAATATACTCACAGCAAGGGCGTTGACTCGTGAACGCCAAGCTTTAGCAGATAACGTGGGAGTTGAGCAGTTATGTCCTCTTCTATCTGCAACTCAGCAGACAAAGGTTCATAAATGAACTTTAAGAATGAAGGGTTGATGGGAAAGAGAAAACAGGGTGGAGGGAGAAATGATGGGTGAAATGTATGTAATATATAAGTGAAAGGATGCATGGGTGCAAGCGGATGGATATAGGTGGGTGATGATGATAGGAATCTGAATGACTGGATGAAGGATGGGTGGAGGGGTATATATGGGTGAAGCTGGAAGGATGCCTGCCTGGGTGTATGAAAGGAATACTTTGGTGGGTTAAGGCAAACCAGGATGGGGCAATGAAATGGGTGAAAACAAGTATTCATGGGTGGGTAAATAGATGTTGGTGAAAGGTTAGTTCAGAGCTATGTTTGGAAGGATGGATTGATTGGATAATGATGACTGGTTTTCTGTGGTGAAAGATTGGATGAGAGAATTTAAAGTTTAAATGGTGCATATCAAAGCCAAAGGTAAAGATTAAGAATACTAGAAGAACAATACAATGATAAATGGATAATGTAATTGCTTGACTTTTGTGGATGGGATAGTCTGTGACAAACGTGCCAAAGCTATATGCCATTCCGTAATCCTTTCTCTGACTGTACTGCAATACATTACTTTTCCCATTGTCTACTTGTGGCAGATAGGATGTCTGCATGATTGATTTATTTATACGTGTATCATTCATATTATTCATATGCCCTGTAGTCAGGGTAAAATTGAAAGGTATTTTGGAGAAGAACAGGGCCATTGGAATAAGATAGTTGTTTATTACAGCTGCCCCTGCTGCAGAAATCAGACAACTAGGGCATCAGCTGAAGCATTCCCCCATTAATTAACTAAGCACAGCAAGAGAGAACACTTGTACTCCAGAGTGCATAATGCCTTTCTCATTAGAGAAAGGTAATGTTTTTTAATTTTCAATTTTCACACAAAGTGTCTGTAGTTTAGTTTCTTTTCTGGTTAATAAGCAAGCACACAATACATGTGCATCGCATAAGTATAACATGGGCACTCTGTTTTAGACAACATAGGAAAATAATAATGCCTATATATAGCAATTAATCATCCTGCAGGTCCTTTTATCAAAAGTATGTAGGTTATAGCTGAAGGAGTCCAAGGTTAAATAGGCCTGAGGTGATTAAAAAGTAACATGCACATAACAGCGCAAGGATTCTTGTTTGGCAATCCCTGTTGACAGCTTATATGACTAGCTATTTGAGAGAAAATCAAAAAACCTTGATCCATGCCCAACAGGCTTTCCAAACCTTGCAGAGAGAAATGTCTGATCACTTTGAACAGTTTGTAGTATACTGATCTACTATGAAATGCAAATGAAAAGGTCAGAATAGAGATGCTAGAAGAAAATTCAAGTTGTTTGATCAACAGTATACCAGAACCTTTATTGTAGCTAAAACTGGAACATTCCTTTAGCAAATGGGCCTAATTCATGAAGCCCCAAAACATCTAAGCATTTTACTAGGAAATCCTTCAAAAGAAAAAAAAACATCAGTTTTTTTATACTGGTGTGCTGCTGTGTTTATTCTGCCTTGATTCCTTTTAGACAGTTAGTGCATTTGCCATTTTCCTTTAGTTTTATGAGAGGCATGTGAGGGTAATGGCTGTGACTCTATTCACATCAAATTGAATGGCGCTAAGTGGCCATCGATGTACTGCTACTGTGCCAGCCACTACATAATTTTAAACAAGTTTTTTGCACAGAACATTGTTTACAATTTTCCTTTTTCTTTCTAGCTACTCCTGGTCACCATTGTCCATTTTATCAGGATGTAGCAGCCCTGCTGTAGCAGCAGAAGCTGGAGGCAAGGCATTCCAGGTACCACCAGCTGGTAGCCCTGGAGGATGAGAAGGCAGCTACCCTGCCACAGCGGCCCCAGAACCTCCATCTTTTTCCCATGCTCACCATCAGCACTGTAGTTCGCTGGCAGCTGCCCACCAGCTATCACATTCATCATCATTCACTGCTACATCCCACTCAGACCACACTTTACTACGCCACAACCTTTCAAGACTGGCACGGATTGAAGCCCAGCAGAGACAAATAGAGAGGCACCTCAATGAGCTCCTGAGCCTGGCCCACCATGCCTAGTATCCTCTGCCCCTTTTTTAACTTTTGTTTCGGTGGGTGAGACTTGGTTGTTGTTCTGGTTGGGGAGGTGGGCATGTGGGAGTTGGGATCTTTGCTTGTATAGTTTGGACTTTGGACTACTTTTTTTCCCAGACAATGGACATTTTGATTTGGTTGGACAATGGTTTGGGATGGGGGGATTTTGTTTGATTATGGAGAGGGATAGGCCAGTTGTTGTGGTGGATGGAGTTTTTATTGTTTGAGTTGAATAATAAATATTTAAGTTTCTTTATTTATGCCTCAAATCTAGGATTTTTGGGGTGTATTACTTTTCACTGCTGCCGTTTAGTGCAACCTATTTTAAAAATTTGCTGATAGTGTATAACAACAAATAGCTATGTACTATACCTATGTGGTGCCCTTGTCCTACTATTCTCCTAGTCCTTGCAGTCTGCAACTATATTGACCACTAAGGGGGGGGGGGATTGCCATTGCCCTGCCTACAACAACTTCATAGAACAATGAGCATAGTTCTTTTTTTTTTTTTTTTTTTTTCTTTTTTTTTTAATTTTTATTTTGCAAAATCCAAAAAAAAGGATGGTACAGAGAAAAGATATTCAAGGCGCCCATCCCTCCCCCCTCCCCCCACTCTGTGTATCTTACTGAATCAAAGGCACTGAAGAAAAGGGAAAACATAATTAAATGGCGTTTATAAAAGTCGGGAAAAGAAAAGAAAAGAAGAAGTGAAATAAAAAATAAAAGAGAAGGTAATGAAAGGTAGTCCAGACATCAGAAAGTAGAGAAGCAAGAAAAAGTGTGACAGCATAGGAAAAAAGGAACAAGCATGGAAAGAAAAGAAAAAAAAAAAAAAAAAAACAGGACGGGTCAGCCCGGCTGTTCTAACCACGAAGTCAGTTTTCCCCACACATCCAGGCCCTTCTTCCGGCTTTTGCGCCCTTTCCTAGCGTAAACTGCTTTTTCTAGGTGGTATGTAGCGACTAGTCTGGCCAGCCATTGAGAAAATGGTGGAGGATCAGTATCTAACCATACGGAAGCAACACAGATCCTCCAGACTGCCATTGCAATGAAGGTTAGGCCCACGCTTTTGATCCTGATGTTTTCAGATTGAGTCCCCAGCAGGATGACTGTTGGGGTTAGTACAGTAGTCTGGGAGGTGACTTCCCCTAGAAATTCCTGTATTTTACGAAGGGTTGAGACAAGTTTAGGACAGGTTGCAAAAATGTGGATTGAGTCGACACCAAACTCAGAACACCGGGGGCATAAAGTCCCTTTGCCAGCTCCCCACTTAGCAATCTTGTTGGGGGTAATGTACAGAAAAAAAATA
This sequence comes from Triturus cristatus, assembly GCF_964204655.1. Taxonomy (NCBI): domain Eukaryota; kingdom Metazoa; phylum Chordata; class Amphibia; order Caudata; family Salamandridae; genus Triturus; species Triturus cristatus. Next base: position 440,521,608 of record NC_140590.1, read on the forward strand.
GTTTTAAAGTGTTGTGCCTGTAGTTTGGCTGAAAGCAAAATATTTTGGGATAATACTAATGAGTTAAAAAATATACTAGATGAAGAATCGAGTTTGGTGTGCCATTTGTCTGCTATCTTTTGTAGGTCGTCTGGGGTTTGTCTATTTAGTATATTGTACAAAAGACCTATCCGAGGGGCCGTGGCGTCGCGTAATTTGTTGAGAAGATCTACTTCCGTGAATCCTGCCTTACCCCCAACCTTTCTGCAGAGGAAGTTAGAGATGGAAAAATATTTGAAAACATCTTGATTTTTCAGACTGTATTTAAGTTGCAGGTTTGCGAATGATTTGACTCCCTCGCTGGAAATGAGATCCCCCAGTTTCGTGATACCTGCCCTGTGCCAGTCTAAGAAGTAGGACCTGCCAAAAATGGCGGGAAGATTACAATTTGTCATAATGGGAGAGTAATAGTTAAATCTTCCCAGCCCAAATATTCTGCGGATATTACGAAAAACCTTGTATGAGTTCATGAGGGTCTTGAATCTCACACGTTTGTAATATCCGAAAGAGGTCTCTCGGAGGAGGCAGCCCCAGTGGTCTTCACCGAGTAAAAGTTTAAATGGTGAAGAGAGACCAAATGTGGCTTCTGGGGGGGGTTCTCTCACCAGCTCAGAACTATATTGCATCACTGCGGCCCAGTAGTAGAGCATAATGTTAGGGAAGGCCCACCCACCCCGCTCTCTAGGAAGAGATAGCTGCTTTAGAGCCCTCCTTGGTTGTGAATAGGCCCAAATAAATTGCGTATAGATTTGCTGAAATTTCTGTAGATTAGCTTTGCTAAATTCCAGAGGTACGGTACGGAAAAAGTAAAGAAGTTTAGGGAAGTATGTCATCTTAATGACGTTGCATCTTCCAACGAGGGTCAAATGGAGGTTATCAATCTTTTTAAGGGCCTTCTTGGTTTCTACAGCGAGAGTAGTTAAGTTATCTGCTACAATTTCATCAATACTAGCAGATATAGAAACCCCCAAGTATTTAGCTTTTGGCACCACCCTTGCGTCAGTCCAGGTAATTTCTTTATTTATAATTATTTGGGTTTTATTTTTGTTCAAGGCATAGCCCGAGATTTTCCCAAATTTTTGTGCCTCTAGCTCTAATGCAATTATGGTGTTTTCAGGATCAGGGGATGTTATGGCCAGGTCATCTGCGTAAGCCAAAATTTTGGTGTTAATGCCCTGGGTGCTGATTGCTAAGATGGCGGGATTCCTTTCAATTTGTTTAATGAATGGGTCTAGGTATAAGGCAAATAACAGCGGGGAACAGGGACAGCCCTGTCTTGTTCCCCGGGAGATGTTAAATTGATCAGTGAGTCGCCCATTAATGGAGACACATGCCTTTGGTTGTAGATATAATGCCTGTACCGCCTGAGTGAGTCTCGTCCCAAAACCCATCCTGCCCATGACAGCCCACAGAAACCGCCAGGAGACCCGATCGAATGCTTTTTCCGCGTCTAGTAGTGTTAAAGACATCGGGTCTCCTGCTACCTGCGCTGCGTCAAACAGGGTAATGGCTCTCCTGACATGTTCTGTGGTGCCTTTTTTAGGAATAAAACCATGTTGCCGCTCAGAAACTAAGGACTCGATCACAGACGAGATTCTGGATGCCAATATTTTAGAGAAGGCTTTAGAGTCACAATTAATAAGGGTGATGGGTCTGTAAGAACTCATCTCCAGTGGGGGCTTATCCTTTTTGAGGAATATAGAGATTCTAGCATTGGACCAAGAAGCAGGAGGAGAAGCCCCATTAAAGATAGACCTAACTACATCGGTGAATATAGTTTTGATTTGAGGGGCGAAGATCTTGTAGAACTCTACAGGAATACCATCCATTCCTGCAGCTTTCCCATCTGGTAAACTAGATAAAGCTTCCAAGATTTCGTCCCAGGTTGGAGTAAGTTCTAGTAGTTCAGTGTTATCAGGGGTGAGCTGTCTAAGATCTATCTCGCTTAGGTAGCTGGCTATCTCGCTTTCGAGTGGGCCAGCCGCACTACAGTTCTCCTCAGTGTATAAGTCGGAGTAGAATTCCTGAAATCCCTTCAGTATTTCGTTAGGATCATTGGTCTCGTTCCCTGTGGTTAGTTTAATTGTGTGTATCTCAATGCTTGTAGATTGTTGCCTGGATTGGACGGCTAGATGATGCCCGATGCGATCACTGCACTCGTAATTTTTTTCCCGCTGTGCTGCCCACTTAGCTGCAGTTTTTTCCGCAAATACTGCCCCTATATCTGCTTTAGCGAGGACTACTTCTTTTTGGGCATTTTCGGTATCTTGTCCTGACTTAACCAATAGGACCAAGTTTGTTTCTGCTCTTCTTAATTTCTCCTGTAAGTCATTAATTACCAGCTTCTCCTTCCTATTTCTCCTTGCTGAGAAACTCAAAGTTTCGCCCCGGACCCCCGCCTTTAGTGTGTCCCAGACAGTCATTATGGAAGCGGTTCCGACGTTTATTTCCAGAAATTCTTGGATCCAACCTTGCATATGAGCCCTATAGTCAAGATTTTGTAGCAGGGCTTTCTCGAAGCTCCATCTAGGTGCCTCCTTCCACTTCCCTAATCCCTTAATATTTACTATAAGGGGGTTGTGATCTGACATAAATCGAGGTGCAATGTCTATGGTACAGTTGCTAAGGAGTGAAGATGAAACAAAGAAGTAGTCTAATCTAACAAAGGTGCTATGTGGGGCCGAAAAGAAGGTATAGCCAGGTTGTGTGGGATTTAAACTGGCCCAGACATCACTCAATCCGTGGGTCTGAGCAAGGTTCATTAGTGCTTGATATACTCGGGGTTTTCTGCCTTTATATCTCCATTTATTATCAAATTTCCAGTCAGAGGGCAGATGTATGTTGAGGTCACCACATAGGATGACAGGAGTAGGCCAGTGGGCCAGCTCCCCTGAGACCATGTTAATAATCCCTGGGTCATCTACATTGCTGCCATACAGTGAGCAGAGGGTAAAAGGAAGGTTAAAGGTAAGGTGGCATTCAGCTATCACCCATCGGCCCAGCGGATCTGATTTAACCCGGGGATTGCTAAGAGAAAGTCTTCTATCCGCCAAAATGCCTACCCCTTTTGTCTTGACACCCTGTGTAGTAGCCCCAATAACTTTAAACCCTAATGTATCTAACAAGTGCTTCTGTGAACACTCTATGTGGGTCTCTTGAAGGCAGATTAAGTTGCCCCCTAATGAACGTAAGCCTTGAGCAACATTTTGCCTTTTAAAAGTATCATTCAAACCGCAAATGTTAGCAGAGACAAGCCTGAGTGAATCTATCCTAGCCATCTAAATTTTAAGAATAAAACATTCTCCTTGCCCAATATCTTACCAAGTGAGTACAAAAATATGTATGTGCCAAAAAGTGCCCTTGATTCTTCTGTGCCTTTTCTAGTGCCCCTCCCCCCCCCACCCTGCCCACCCCCCCCTTCATCTGAGCAATCAGGAATAACCTGAATGATGATAGTCAGTCATGAGGCCCGGCTGTCAGCCACGCCATAAGAAAAACCAAATTAAGCTTTTTCAATCGGCTAGTAGCCCCCTTGCTCTCCTTTGAGAAAATGAAGCAAACAGCGATGCAAATAATCAGAAAGAAAAAGAAAAAAGAAACCCAGGAGGGTTGCCCATTATGTCAGGTTTGAAGATTCACATAATGCTGCCGTGATATGACCATAAACCAGGTTTGCATATTTATAGAGAGTAAGAATAAGAGTAGAGAGAGAATAACAGGGGCAGAAGAAAATTAACTTTTCATCTAAGATTCTTCCTAGATTTTAGCTCGTTCAGGTATTCTCCAGCTTTAACTTCAGAAAGAAAAACTTTGGTCCCCCCATTAACAATTACTTTAAGTCTAGCAGGGTTCATTAAATATACTTCGGCCCCTAGCTGCTGAAACGGAGAGATCAGTTGTCTCAGACGCCATCTTCGCTCTACTGTCTGATGGCAGAAGTCAGGTTTAGCGAAGAATGTTATACCATTGGCCCCTTTCTTGGAGTTGGGGCGAGCCTGGTCGTATATTAACTGTCTAAGAAGAAAATTGCCAAAGTAAACCAGGAATACCCTTGGCTGTCCTCCAGTGGTGTTGCCGCGGCCGTGTTGCTGTCTCTGATTGAAGGGAAAGCGGTGCGCCCTCTGGACCTCGCGATCCCAATCCCAGCCCTGTTGGTCAGGGAAGGAGTCCTGCAAAAGTTTCACAATGAAGCGTCTCGGGTCGTCCCCTTCCTTCCCTTCCGGAATGCCAAGCAGACGAAGGTTATTCCTGCGCTGGCGATTTTCCTGGTCCTCCATCTTAGCCATTAGGTCTACCAGGCAGGCACTGTTGGATTCGCTCTGTTGTTTAATTGCCACGGCTTCGGTTTCCAGGTGCTCGGTACGTGCCTCCACCATGGAGACGCGGTCACTGATGTCAGTGCAGGTTTTATTCAGCCTTCTTATTCCTCCCTGAAGTTTCTTAGAAGCACTTTTGGCCGCGCGGTTATCGGCCCGGACCTCCTCCTGAAACTCTTTGATGGAAGCTAGGATAGAGGCGAGGGATGGCTCAGCTGGGTCTGCCGGCAGGTTTTTGGTAGATCCCCACTGTGTAGTATTGGGGTCATCATCGTCCAGAGGGTAAGACATTTGGGAGTCTGAGTAGTCCCATTTCAGCTGGCTACGCCGCTTGTTCTTACTTCTAGGTTTCTTTGGTCGCTGAACCGTGCCAGTGTCCTGGATTGAGGCTTCCCCTTCACTTGTGTTGGACCCATCCTCGCCTGAGGAGGTGGGTGTGCTATCGGAGACAGAATAGAAATGCTCAGGTCCTACTTCTGGGGTCCAGGGAGCTTGTACGCCGAGAGGAGCCTCTAAGTGCTGAATAAAGTTGGCTATACCCGACATCTGTGTTTCAGGCGCTTTGAGAAGGGTATCGATCTTTGAGTCGCTGCCAGGTTCCTGCGCAAGAAGAGGCAGAGTTGGTAGAGCTTGTTGCATGGACGCCCCTTTTAGGGGGTTAATAGAGGGTACACAGAGAGAGATGCCCAAGTTTGCAGCCTGGTCTGGTAGTGCCACAGAGGTACCATTGGTACCATTGGTGCTAATGTCGTCGTCAGTGCTTAGAATTTCCTTAGGTCCGTTTTCTGCCAAAGCAGTCTCTTGGTTAGCCGCTAAGCAGGCCTCTTGCTGTGAGCTAGATGCAGATGCTGGTGTAGTCAGCATAGTTAGTGAGACCGTTGTGATGCTCTCAGTGACACTCTCGGTGGGGCTTACAAGAGACTTGGAAGTACCGCCTGAGGACTGGGCTCTGGCTCCCAAAAACAATTTTGCAAATGGGGGCTGCATAGGGGTTAAATCTTTTGCAACTTGGGAGTTTTTAACGTCTTTAGGCAGCCCGCCCCCCCCCCCCCAGCTCTTCCCAGCAGTATTTTGCTGCCACTAACCTCTTGCTTGGGTTTAAAGGTTGCTTCTGCAGATGCTGTATTCCTGCGATCTCTGGCCTCGAGAGTGGAAGCTGTCTTCGTTTTACCACCCTTCTTGGCTCCCCGGGCGCTCATGTTGAAATTATGAGACTTGCTGAAAGCAGGAGCCAAAGGTGCAGTAAGTAATGAGGTCCAGGTCAAGGCCGCGCTAAAGCACCGCTCTAGCAGAGGCAGGGCCGGAGGCAGGAAATCCGATGTACAAATAAATAAACGAAAGGTGGCCTTAATTCTTCCTTCCTTAGAGATACCGCGTCCATATAATTGCTGCGGAGATTCGTAGCTTCTTGATGACAGCCTCAGCGTTCTCAGCGTTCTCTGTGTTCTGCGAACTGGCATCGCATCGCGGGGACGCAGGGCGGCTAGCCGATCATCTACGCGTCCAGCGTGAGCAGCCGAGCAGCGCGAGCACTCACGCTGACTTCATCTTGCTCCCCCGCGAACCAGTGAGGATAGATGCAACTCCACCAGCCAATGCCGAGCATAGTTCTTTTGCCGCATAAAAGAATCAAGGGCTGCAGCGTTTCCCAAGGTGTCATGGTGGTGGTATTTGTAGCAGGCTAGTACACTAACAACAGTAAAGGAATCATAAGTGAGGTCCAACTCCAACTGTAAGATTTTAATCGGAGGATTATTCATCACAGGCATCTAAATTGAAATTAAATCTGAGTTAATGGGTTATATATTATTATATCATAGCTTTATAAACACTTGAGACCAGACTACTACACAAAGAATACCTGATAGTGAATAAATAAAACAATACTAAATTATTCAGAGCAATGATGAGCTTTTATTTCTATGAAAACAAAAATAACATTTGAGTCGTGATTTGTGAAGTTGGGCTTAAAATCTGGAGTGGACATGATTATTAGCTAAGTGTTTATGTAACGCAACACAGAATGCCTAAATGATGATGCTGATGAATGATATTCTTCTATATCTAAAATATCAATCACTTTTATGCGTGGGTTGGTAAATGGGGCCAGTGTGGACTATTGTTTCAGTAATAGGAGTAGAACTGAAGATCCTGCACTGAGTTGGTGTTGCTTTTACTACATCTGCCCCACCAAGTGTGTTATCAATTAATTGTGTAAATGGGAAAGAGAGTTAGGGGTTTGATAAATGGATAGAAAAGGGGATTTGGAAAAAGGTGTGACAAAGACAAACACCACACAAAGACAATATTCATCTACGCAATGAGCCCATCATCAATTTGTTTTGGGTGGAAAAGTAAGCAAAGGAATGACTATGACACAGTTTACTTAAATGCATTGCAAACCAAGCAGTCCGTCAGCCCCTGAGAGACCCAAGTTACATTATTATATTTCTAAGTATTCTGTCACCGAGGTTTGACAAATAGTGAATATAAATTATGTAGGAGTGAAGCAAACAACACACACACTTTTAAAAAATATTATTAAAAGAAAATTGATTCTGTATTTCCAAATTGGGAGGTGCATCCATCTGAATTCTTCCTAGATTGTCTGTCAATCTAGGGTGTCTGGTTGATGCAGTCCGGTAAGGGAAGCGTGAGTATAATGGTGCTTTTGCCTTTTTTTGCAGGCGAAGAGAAGGCCTGCGGATTGTAAAACAAAAATGATATAGTAGAAAAAGGAGAAGGACAGATGGTAAACTTCACAAGGAGTGCACCAAGAAGACTCAGAGGCAGCATAAGACATAATAGCCCTTTTTGTAATTGTTAGAAATGGGATTTCTAGTTGGCTAGGGCTTGCGCCAAAGCCAGGCAGAAACCACCACTCTAGTCAGGGCTAGGGAGTTACACGCCAAAGATAACCCCTGCTTACCCCCTTGGTAGCTTGGCACGAGCAGTCAGGCTTATCCCGGAGGCAATGTGTAAAGCGTTTGCGCGCGAACCCAGCAACAACACCCAAGGCCCACCTCAAAAGAAACTCCACACAAGGTATTATATAAAAATAGCCTTTGTATTATACCAAACACATTAGATAAAAACACACACTTCACAATGTGCCAACAGGCACGGGCAGAATTTACAAGGGATTATATGTACAGGGGACAGGGCCACATGGACCACTGTCAGGAATTAGCACTTTTAGAACTTAGCACTTAGAACATAGGATAGAAAACTACTGTAGCACAAAATAACTCATGTAGCACACAACCAGTAACTACTGGTAACAGGTAAGTACCACCTACGCAACCCTAACCACCTTAGGAAAATGTCACGCAGGGAACCAGGACCTCACTAGCACCACCTGTACTAGGAGAAAAACAACCACCTAAGTATCACAATACCTGTAGGGGTATAAGCACATTACACATGATGCATAAAAACACATTCAGAGGTGCAGGTTAGGAACAATAGCGCAAAACTCACATTAGCCACCACCTGTGGCAGTCCCTAGACCAACTGGCCTTGTCGGGGCTAGGACGCCCTGTGTCCAGCAGAGTCATGGCGCGCCTGCGCAGGCTGCGCAAACCCGGGCACACAAGGCACAACCTACACGTGGCAGCTGCCCACTAAGTGCTGGGCAGCTGGGAAAGGGAGCGTGGGCACCACTGTGCCCTTTAACACAAATATGCCGCACTCACGTGGAGCCTCTCCTGGGTCCTAACCACACAAAATGCCCCCTAGAGCCTTCGTGGCTCAAGAACAATGTTCCCCCGTAACGTTGGAGCGTGCAAGCTCTATAAAACAACCAAGGCGGGGGACGTGGGAGCCCTCTAGGCTCTTTAAACAAATAATTTGCCCCCAACGTTGGAGCTACACTGAGCTCTACACAAATGCGCCTCGTGGGAGTCCCTTCTGGGACTCTGAGCGAAGGGAAGGAACTGCCACCACGTTGTAGCGGCCCGTAACTGCGGCGCCGCTAAGAAACCAAGGTAAGGAGGGGAGGTGAGGACTCCAGGACTCCCGTTAGGAAACGCGGCCAGCCACAGCCCATCCGGACCCCCCCCCCCAGCGCCAGTACCTTCGGATCTGTGGGGCAGGGGAGACCTCCAACTGGCCTCGACTCCGGGCGACGCTGCTCCGCTTCTCGGAAGGTTCCCAGGGTCAAGGTGCAGGGTTGCTGGCCAGGCAATGGCAGCACGGCCCTTCGCGGTGAGCCCCCAGGCTCAGGAACGCCTCGTCCAATGGCAGCGCGGCCCCTTCACGGAAGCTCCCGGGCCGGCGGCGGTGATTCCTTCGGGAATAAGAGGGGTAGGCTCCCTTGTTAGAGTGGATGTACGGCAGGGTGGGCGCTGGGAAATAAACAAATGAGCGGGGTGGGCACCCGCCAACGAGCACACAATGCGAGGTGGGCACCCACCAATTAAATAATTAAATAAGCGGGGTAGGCACCTGCTCGATCTCGGCAACAACGGGGGAATCCCTATGTCAGGGTTCCCCCCGTGAATTTATCGTAGCGCTGCTGGGGCCACAAATAGAGCGCTCCTAGCGCTATAAGTAAAATAAAAGCGCTTCCAGGCGCTTAGGTGAAAAGGAAAGTCCAGCAAAGTTTTAGGAAGGTGGGCAGGGGGGCAAGGCTGGGCCAGGGGCCAGCTCACTGGGCCCTCCAGGCAGGAAGGCAGTCCTAAGTGGCGGTTTCTCCTGGCCTCCAGCAGCAGCAGCCCCCTCAGATAGGATCCTGGAAGAGAACAAATTGTAAGGGGACACAGCCCCTTCTTATACTGTAAAACCCTTTGTTCTTGGTTCAGGGTGAAGGGGAAAACCAGTCGCAGCTGGTTGGGGAGCACCCTTGATGTGCTCAGCCCCTCACTCTATTCACTGGCAGGGCTAGGGTCATCAGTCGCACCACAGGGTGCGGAGCCAGCATTGTGTGGGGAAAGCCCTGCCCTATTCAGGTCCAAGGTGCACTCCTCCCCAGCCATCAGCATGCTAATCTCACACTCACCACTGGGGCAGACCCAACCAGACTCCTGGAGCCAGGCTCACCAGCCAGATCCAGCCAATCACACGCCAGACATACTTTACACTAATATGCCAACTCCTAGAAGTGGCACTTCCGCACATGACATAATCACGCATTATACATCATTGCGAAGCATTCGATCACACGAGTCCGCACATACCAAACTCGAGCCTGCACACCCCACGCATCAGGAACTACCAGGGACACATACATTCCCCATGTATTCCTATGGGAGGGCAGGCCTATCTCACCACATGCACTCAGAGTGCGCACGCACTTTACTCTGGGACACAGGGAAAGTGCGCATAAACCAAAAATCACTACCACCAGGTCACCAGTAAAAGCAAAATGTTCAGGGGTGAACCTGCCAGAAGGGCCAAGTCCAACAGTAATCATTCATTTTATGACTGATATGCGATCAATTAGGTGAGAGCAATTACAACAACCAACAATCACAGACAAGTGGGTCCATGTATATGGCTCGCAACTGTCATGATCATCATCATAATAATATGTAGCCTAGCATGCGCATAATGTGATTATCACTACATGTCTGTCTCCAGTTCCCTACAACAGGACTCCTTATCCAACCACCACATAGTTTCAAATTTGAGCCAGCCAGCACACACACTCAGCAACATTGCATTACTCAAATCACCACCACTTCACAGAGTTGAGTAGGCCTCTTAGAGTCATCACCAAATGTTGGTTTCTGTGAAGTTGAAAACTTCCTTCTTCTGGTGGCAGTTGTTGAAGTAGTCATGCCCTAGTCCTTCCATCATCCTCCTGACTCTGAGTAACGTGTCCAACTCTGCACCGTCTGAGTCCTGACTCAAATGCTATAGATCGACCTGTAGTGCAATGCTGCTGATAAACAACAAAACTAGATTTGTGTTTGTTAGCTGAAGTGATTGGTTGGGTCTTTGAGTATTGTGAAGCAGAAAACAAACCAGTGTGGACTGGGCAAACAAATCTGGCTACGTGTCAAAGGGGAAGGAAAAAAATCACCTTCAGGAAAAAACGATCACCTGTCGTTAGGCCACCAACATTGTACATCATCACAAACACAATCAAGCTTAGTAGCTTAGTAGTTGTACTTAAACAATAAACACCAAGTCTCACTGTCAACCATCACATGAATCATCTCAACACACTCCCAAATAACAATTACTCATAATATATATCAACCTTTAGTGCATGCATGCCATTTACCTGTTCTAATTCAAGTGCAGTGACGAAGGTACATAGCGAATCCATTATTTCATGAAACGTACATTGGCCAGTCTTGTGAACCAAATAATGTGGGGCAGTCTGGATAGGGGAATAACAAAAGGATAGATAGGCATGGGATGAGGCAGGTACAAATTTGTATTTCCAATGTCCTTGAGGGAAATGGGGGATGAATTCTTCATTGCACACTGGTCCAACTCCAATCCAGCAATGAAATGTATTTAAAAGGGTGGGGCTGTATTAGTAAATCAGACACAAACAAAATATAATAATGTCTGCCTAGCTATATCTTATTTTTTGTCATCAAAGCAGTTCAGCGATAGATATGGAAAGTTCTATGGTTGGTGGCCCAGTCCTAGTAGTCAGTCATCCTCAAACTCAGGTGGTCCACCCAGAAGTAAGTCAGCTAACATACTACTACCATAACCTGAGTCTGACCAACCATCCTTATACTCCTCCTGTCGTATTTCAGGGATGGTGTAATTCGGTGGTATAAAGTGCTGATTCATTCTGATCATGGTTAATCTCTCCATGTTTTTGGGCAAGAGACTGGTCCTTTTCACTGTGATAACTGTACTGGCTGCACTGAACACACACTCATTAGTCACACTGGCTACCAGGCAAGCCATAATGTTTTATTGCCAGCCTGCCGAACACTGACCATTGGCACCTCTTCTCATACCAATACACCAATAATCAAGATAGACCTCTGTTGGGTCATCCAGATAGGCCTGGACCATCCACTCAATAGTCATTGGTGCTCCACATTGCTCAACCTCTTTTGCCTTCGCCTTTCTCCTGGACTTAAGCACAGCCTTTGGAAACCAATCATATGCAGGTTTTAAGGTTGATGCTCCTGTTCCTGTTGTTGCTGGTGTTCTTGTTGTTTGATTTGGCTGCAACAGGCTCTGAATTTGAAGGCTGCACCACAGAACTGTTGCCCTGGAGGAGTGGGCCTCTAATTCCCAGCTGTTCTTTTTCTAGGTCACTGGCTTGCTTGGCAATCCATGTCTTGTAGTTTGAAACATCCCCATCTGAAAAAGGAATTAAAGTGGCCAGTAATTGTTTGTACTGTGGATCAAGAATTGTGGCACAGATGTAATGTCTTGATTACACAATGTCTCTTTTTAGCCTTGTATTAACAGATAAGCGAAGGATTCAGCCCTCCACCACCTCATGCACATCTTATTTTTGTCACACCTGTGTACATTTCAGACAACTGTGTAGCTTGGCCCATGGTACCTTCCTAGTTGCATCCCCACTTTGCATGACATATTTATTGTTCGGTCTGTACTGCTCCAACAGACGTTGCACCATGTAATATGTTGAGATCCCAAGTGTTGGCACCGCCTGCAGGAGTGCTTTAACAGGCATTCTATTATCATATTTTAACCTATATGTTCAGCCATTAGCGAAGGTAGCCCATAGTTTTGGTCTCTCCTTAGTGTCATACGCCGATGACACGCAGCTGGCGGTGGCTCTCAATGGTGACCACAACATGGATGCCCCCACCTTTCAGTCAGCTCTAACAGCTGTGGCTGGCTGGATGGCGAACAATCGACTCCAACTGAATGCCTCTAAGACCGAGGTTATTATTTTTGGTAGGGATAGTGAATTATGGGGAGATCAGTGGTGGCCTTCCGATCTTGGCCCCGTTCCCTCCCCTGTAACTGAGGTTAGAAACCTTGGGGTGTGGTTCGACCATAAGCTTTCTTTTACTTCCCACACAAAACGTGTGGCTGGTACCTGCTTCGGTACCCTGCAGTGTCTCCGACCTATTTTTAAGTTCTTCGATGCGGAGACCAGACAGATTATTGTCCAAGCCCTGGTTCTCACCAGGCTGGATTATGCCAGCTCCCTGTTTCTGGGTCTTAATCAGGCCGAGTTATCTCGTCTTCAGAGAGTTCAGAATGCGGCAGCTAGGATGCTTGTTGGCCTTCCGAAGTTTGTCTCGGCCCGTCGGACTATTCAGGATCTTCATTGGTTGCCGGTGGGGCAGAGAATTAAGTTTAAAGCTCTTTGCTTAACTTTTAAGATTCTCAAAGCAGCCTCCCCTCCCATCCTTGCACAGACTATTCAGCACTATGTTCCTGCCAGAGCTCTTCGCTCTGCTGGATCTAATCTGGCCATCGTGCCACGTTTCCAAAAATCTAGGATGGGCGGACGCTCTTTCTCAGTGTTGGCGGCTACTCTTTGGAATTCTCTGCCTGCCCCTCTGCGTTCCATCCCTGAGTTGTTTCCTTTTAGAAAGACTCTTACAACTTTCCTTTTCACCACAATTTAGGCCCATCTTTTTCATTTTTCTGTCGTGTTGTGTTTACTATTCTCCAAAGCGCCGGGACGCCACTTTGCTGCGGCATCCGTGCGCTATATAAAATTATATAACATAACATAACATAACATACTGAATGACCCTCAGCTGCTTCTGGGCTTTACAAGAAAGCTGAAATGAGTGCAGATTCTTCTGCAGGTGTACAATAAGTTGCTGACTCTGTCTTCTTTTTTGAGAAAGTCCTGTACAATGATGTTGATGCAGTGCACCAAACACAGGACCCTGAAATAGCCACAATCTACCATGGCGTTAACTATATTACTGTTATTGTCCGTAGCAACAAATCCAATGTTAAGCCCTCTTGGTGGCAGCCATTCAAAGACCTCATTGTTAAAGTCTTCCAAGATGTTTGCAGTAGCATAGGATTTCTCAAAGGAAAACATGGTTACTATTGCATGCTTCCGAGGGCCATTAAAAACCTCAGCAGTATCAACACCAGCAGATATCATTTCTCTAACCCCCACAAAAGAGATCCAGTGTGCAATAATGCACATGTAATCAGTGGCTTGGCTACTGGTCAACATGTCTGTCGTCAGGTGGATAGTGTGAACAGCACTCTGCTGCATAGCTTATCCAAGCAATTCCAGTACATTGTGATGTAGCACTGGAACAGCTACTCCGGAAAAATGGACTGGCTGAAACCCTTCCATTTTGGGAAGATAGCTGCCACAATTTCTAGAAAACCCACCCCTTCCACAAAGGAAAAATGGAGGATGTCCAGCGCTAACTTTGTAGCCAGCTTTGCATTCCTATAGCTCCTCCTGCATAAACATACCAGGAATAGTAGCCTGGATGTTTTTCTTTTCTGGTGCCACTGATGCAGGTGACTTCTTGAGAGCAGACGGTGGTAGGCTGAATGTTCATCTCAGCTGGGCAGTCACTGTATGCTCTTGCCTCAACCTGAGTCTTGTGCCATTGCGCGTTGCTGATATGGGTGATACTCCTGCGCTACTGAGGACAGGGCTGATTTGCATAATGAAAATATCTTCCTCATTTTTACCTTCCACTGTGATAGGATCATATTCCTTGGTCTGTCTTTAACCCCCTTCACCAACACCACTTGCAGTTTATTGCACGCTAAAGTGCGCCTCCCACTGTGTGGTGTTTTCTCAAATGGGTTGTTTTGTCTTCGGTACCATAGTTTGTACTAAGCTTACCCCGACTAACACTTGTTCTGCAAATGGCGCACATGGCAATGTTCGGCTCCTTCCTTCTTGCTAACCGTAAAGAAGTCCCAAACTGGTAGGTCCACTTTCTGATGCTGGTGCCACTGACAATGCTGGATGAACTGTCAGTAGGTGGGCATTGTGAGAAGTTGGCCAGGCATATACTGTCCACTATATATAGTGGACACCTTGCACCAGTCCAAACAACCCTTATTGATGATCTGGTCACAGGAAACACATGTGCAGGGATTCTCAACATTTCTGCATGAGACCTGAGCTCCACTTCAGCCCAAGCTGAAGTTTCCAAATCATTGCCAAGCAAGTATTCAACAGGGAGGTCTGCACTTACCACTGAGGAACTTCGATTTTCGATCGTGATCGTATCGACCCACCATTTTGTGCTCCGCCGCCATTTTGTGTTGCCCTCACTCAGGCAGCACGATGATCGAAGTCTTTTTCTGCTTTTCCTGCAATAGTGTATTAAAATAACCTTGTGCCTCTGTTTACAAAAGCTGGTGTTTGAGACTGGCCGAGTACACTAATCCCTGTCTGGGTTTCCTAATCCCTGTCTCAACTATCTGTTAGTTCACACTATTCTCTTCTGATTTTATCTTATCGTCTGGCCTTCGCTGTCCTCTGCTCGTATTCTCTTGTTTCACAACTATCCTCCAAAACACACAAACGTATCTCGTCACCTGCAAGACAGCTACAAGTCAGTTAATTAATTAGTTCATGGGGAGGGGTGACAAACACAGTTAGAGGAGAGGCTTCTTCGAGTTACTCGATACTCTATTTTCAAACCTTTCCTATTGGTTCTGTTCTGTTTTCCAAACTTTCCTTATTGGCTCCTTTTATATGTTTTAGGTGTGTTCTTAGTTAATGTATATGTCACATATATACTATATAAGATTGTGCGCCACCGAGTGAAGTGGCAGTCTCCTGAGAACATACCGTGTGTACTTCTGGGACAACTGTACTAGCTGCAGCTAATAAATCTAATCTTTTACGCCGACAGAGTGTCCCCGTGTCTCTGTGTAGCTAAACAGGAGAACCCAGGAGATTAAGGCGTACCCTGCGCCGCCAGGTCCAAAAGGTTCTGGTTCTTCACCACAACTTTCTTAAGGCCAGTTACCCCTCCCCAGGAGAAATTAACAACTGTCAAGGAATGGTCTGTCCTGACATTGCTAGCATTGGTCACTTGGTACATTTCACCAAGTATGATCTGCTCAGGAGCCACAAGATCTTTTGTCACCATTGTGACACTTGCCCCTGTGTCCCTGAGTGCCAAAGCCTCTTTTCCATTGGCTGCTGTCTGTATTTGCCCAGATTACTGGGACTCACAAAGGAGGACATATCCATGCCTCCATCACAGATCAGTACAGCCTGAGTTGGAACTCTGACTAGGCCAAGGTCTACCTCAGAACCCAGGGTTAACTCTACTACACCCTTATTCTGAGTACAACCACTTGGAGCTGAACTAGGGGGAACAGTTGCCTTAGGGGCAATGGTGGCTGGAGTTGAGTCTTTGGCCTTGGTACAATTACTTGTCCAATGAGTTTTCTGTTTACAGATTTTACACCATAGTTTATTTTGGCCTTTTCCTTTATTAGATCGGGACTCCCCTCCAGATGCAGATTTTTGGGACCCTTGAGAAGACTTCTTGTCTTTACCATTGTCCCCACCCTTGTCAGAGTTTTTGGAATCCTGCTTCTTGGAGTCACCAATTTGGTTCTGAACCCTCTGCCTCACCCTGGTTCTGACCCATTTGTCTGTCTTCTGACACAATTCTTGGGGAGAGGTCAGTTCAGAGTTCACCAGGTACTGATGCAACAGCTGATTTTGACAATTATTAAGGATCTGCTCCCTCATAATCTAATTCTATAATCCTTTAAAATCAAACACTTTACTGCCAAGTAACCAGCCCTCCAGAGCCTTAGTAGCACAATCTACAAAGTCAACACAGCCTTGAGTCTGTGCCTTTTGGGTATCTCTGAACTTCAACCTGTACTGTTCAGTGGTTAGGCCAAACCCATCTATCAGTGCACTCTTCAAGACTGTGTAATCCACAAATAGATAACTGCACTGGAAAGGGCCTGTAAAGTACAGAGGGTCCCTCAGGAGCAGTGGGCAGCAATCTTGTGGCTCTCCTTTGCAGACAAAGGTAGAGACAAGCTCCTCACTGTTAGAGAAGAGGATGCTGACAATGTCATCCCCACTCTGATAGGGAGGGACAATCTTGTTCAGGCTCCTATGGTCATGAGTATGTTCACTACCTCTAGGGACACTGTTGCTGCCACCATGGGGCTCTAACCCCCATCTATGTGAAGCTCTCTGGAGCTCCAGGGATTCCCTGTCCAATGCTAATTGTTCCCTCTTTATCCTAAGCTTAGCTTCCTCAAACTGGATCAGTCTGCATTTTCTCTCATAAGAGGACTCCCTCTTCTGGGAGAAAATGGTCCTGTGAGAGATAGAGGCCCCTCCAGATGTACCAGATTGATTAGACTCCAGAGAAGGAGATCTTGGTCTTCTTGGCACACCACCAACCCTTCCAGGTGGGGTATAGAGAGGGCCACTGAGGCCTTCTCCCTCACCTTCAGGATGGATTGGATTTTCCAGGTTAGAATCATCTTGATCCTCCGGGTTGGCTTCAAAGTCCTGGTCATAGGTGTTGTCACGTCTTGGTCTATCCTCTTTTGCTGCCCCACCCAACTTGCCTACCTCATCAGACCCTGGGCTCTTTCTGAGGTCATCTAACAGCAGTGCCTCCATGAGGCATTGAGTGTTTGCACTCCTCTCTGTCTTCAACTTCCTAGCTGTACACCTCTTTCTCAATTCCACGAATGTGAGATGGTCAAACTTGGAAGTCAAGGAGCCACTGGCTTCAGGCCTTGAAGACATACTAGTGTAGTGAGGTGTTGCACCTACCTAACCTAGTGGGAGCTACTAGACTCTCTTGAGTTGGGGAAAAGGAGTGTGCTGGTCCCTTTGCTAATCCAACTCCAAGTTCAGTAGAACTTACTTTATTCTAGACTTGATTTATATGTACCTATGTACCTATAGTGGTTTTCAGTCACTCAAAGAGATTATCTGGTAAAGCAATAGCAAGCTTTAATCCAACCGCTGTACACCAATGTGAGAAGTTGGCCTGGCATATGCTATCCACTAGTCCAAACAACCATTATTGATGATAGGTTTAAAGACAACCTGTAAATAAAAGATGACTCCTTGTGTTGCTGCATCCAGATGTGGGTTTATTATTAGTAATCAGGAGTTAATGTACAGGATACAAGCATGAATGTAATTCAGTTAAGGCCCAAGTTAAGACCCCACCGGGAGCAGCTGCCCTGCTGCTCAGCCTCAGATATAACTGACCATAGAATCAAACATACACAAAGGAACTCTAAATAACATCATAGATACAGGCTGAGCAGCTTAGAACAAACACTAAAGAAGGACAGAGAAGGAGGAAAAGCAGGATGTAACACATCTCCCCCTTTGACAGAAATAAGAGACGTAAGGAAACGACGGAAAGAAGGAAAGTAGGTGATAGAACATACAGCACATACAAAGTAAACCCTCTTCGCAAAGTAAGTGGAAGAGGATAAAAGATCAAATGGTGAAAGTACAAAAGACAGTACCGTCACCTGAAAATGATGGAAATGGAAAATAAATAAATATGGTAAAGGCCAACACATAACAAAATCCACAATAATGGAAGTGGATGGATTCATCATAAGTAAACTGAACACTCCAAAAGATATAGGGCAATAAAGGTTCAGATACAAGAATTAATACATGAAATATGAAGTCCCCTAAAACATTAGAGCACTTACGTGGTTCATATCAATGAACAATCTGCGGCTTATAACTCCACAATAAATTTGAACACCTCTAAGCGATAGAGTACCTAAGTAGTTCATCATAAATAAGCTTCAACCACATAGAGCACAATGAGTACTTACACGGCTCTTCATAAAACCGAATACCACCAAGAAATCCAAAAATTGAGAAGCATTAAGACACCTCACATAAAACTGAGCACGCTACGGCTCTTTATCATTAAACCTGAAAAAAATGGAGCGCCTCAAAAATGAGCACCGATGTGGCTCTGCAACAATACACATCTAAAAGTCCAAACACTGGAGCAACTAATCTCCAGAAAATTCAAAATGGAAATGAACACCTCAAAAACAATTTGAGCACTAATGTGGTTCAATACTAATAAGAAAATATAGCCCCTGTTTGACTCCTCACAGTAAGAATGTGAACCCCTCTAATAGAATAGAGCACTAAGAAATGTGGTTCATCCAAAATAAAGAATAAACTGAGCATCAGCATATCTCATCACCTTTAAGTATAATCAGTGGAAATAAATAAAATTTGAGCTCCCCAACAAAAGTTGAGCACATAAGTGGCTCAATCCAATAAAAGCAAACTAATCCAGCACATCACTGAAGTCTAAAAACGGACTAAAATGCGATAACCACCACGGAATGACAATACCATACATATGTAACATGTAGAAAAACATAAAAGTAGCATAAACAGCACATAGCTGTAAATTATGTCATCAACAATACAATAAGCATGTTGGTCAATATAAATAGCAAAGCAGATTACAAAGTTTTCAAAATAAGAAATTAAAACAACAAAAGTAGTCACAGTAGTCAGAATGCTGAAATGTCACCGTCACAGTCATCGTAGATTAGCAATGAGATCGAATGACCAAATATCTACACAGCTGTTCTCATCCGATGCAGTGTAGCACAGTGACCTCCACCTGGTAACGTCTCATGAATAGTGTCCCGAGTAATAAAAGTTGTGGTGTGTTTCCAACACCAAACTACAGGCAAAGATCTCTCAGGCAAAACTCCACAAGCTTTTCTAATGTTGCGGATATTTGAAAAGCATAATCACACAGTTCCAGAAGTCCGCAGGAAGAAAAAACTTTGTGGTTGGCGCCGCAAGTGAAAAACATATTGAAATAGGAGAAATGCCAATCCTAAAATGGCGGCACGTACGTGAAGTCTAGCCGGGTGGCTCACGGCACGCCTCAGCAGCTCTCCACAAAGCAAACAGGAGGCTGCGTGCGGGGAAGCACGAGCTGAATCCGTTGGTGAGTGCCAAACTGGCAAATCTAATGATTTTTAAATTATAACATTTTGTCACTGTTTCATGCTTAAATGTCACTGCTCCATGCTTTAAACACAATGAATGTCTCCACAATGCACCTCGTTATCTAGTTATAG
The DNA here is from genome assembly GCF_964204655.1 of Triturus cristatus. NCBI lineage: Eukaryota > Metazoa > Chordata > Amphibia > Caudata > Salamandridae > Triturus > Triturus cristatus. Next base: position 440,540,957 of record NC_140590.1, read on the forward strand.
CGCTTTGCAATCCTTAATGGTGAACATCAATCAATCAATCAATCAAGAAATTTGTATAGCGCGCTACTCTCCCGGAGGGTCTCAAGGCGCTTGGGGGAGGGGGGTCCGCTACTGCTCGAACAGCCAGGTCTTGAGTTGCTTCCTGAAGGAGAGGTGGTCTTGGGTCAGACGGAGGTGGATGGGGAGGGAGTTCCAAGTCTTGGCTGCCAGGTAGGAGAAGGATCTTCCTCCCGTGGTGGCTCTTCGGATGCGTGGAACGGTGGCGAGGGCATGGCTGGTCGATCGTAGCTGGCGGTGGGAGTGTAGAAGGTCAGTCGGTCGTAGAGGTACCTGGGGCCCAGGACGTGGAGGGCCTTGTGTGCGTGGGTGAGGAGTCGGAATGTGATTCTCTTGCTGACGGGGAGCCAGTGCAGGTCTCTCAGGTGTCCGGAGATGTGGCTTTGTCGGGGGATGTCCAGGATGAGTCGTGCGGAGGCGTTCTGGATGCGTTGCAGTCTTTTCTGTAGTTTGGCTGTGGTTCCGGTGTAGAGGGTGTTTCCATAGTCCAGTTGGCTGGTGACGAGTGCCTGGGTGACCGTCTTCCTGGTTTCGGTGGGGATCCATCGGAAGATCTTTCGCAGCATGCATAGGATGTTGAAACATGACGATGAGACGGCGTTGACTTGTCTGGTCATCGAGAGGGAGGAGTCCAGGATGAAGCCCAGGTTGCGTGCGTGGTCCGTTGGTTTGGGTGCGCTGCCCAGGGCAGGGGGCCACCAGGAGTCGTCCCAGCTAGAGGGTGATGATCCAAGGATGAGGACTTCCGTCTTGTCTGAATTCAGTTTCAGGCGGCTGTTCATCATCCACTCGGCTACGTCTTTCATCCCTTCGTGTAGGTTGGTTCTGGCGGTGGTGGGGTCGTTGGTGAGGGAGAGGATCAGCTGGGTGTCGTCGGCGTAGGAGATGATGTTGAGGTTGTGTTGGCGTGCGATGGCCGCGAGGGGGCTCATGTAGATGTTGAAGAGAGTGGGGCTGAGTGATGATCCTTGTGGTATGCCGCAGATGACTTCGGTGGCCTCGGATCTGAACGGGGGGAGGCGGACTCTCTGGGTTCTTCCGGCGAGGAATGAGATGATCCACTCCAGTGCCTTCTCTTGGATTCCGATGTGGCTGAGGCGCTGCACTAGGGTGCGGTGGCAGACAGTATCGAACGCTGCGGAGAGCTCCAGGAGGATGAGGGCCGCTGTTTCCCCATTGTCGAGCAGGGCTCGGATGTCATCAGTGGCTGCGATGAGGGCGGTCTCGGTACTGTGGTTGGCTCGAAAACCGGACTGCGAGTGGTCGAGGGATCCGTTCATCTCGAGGAAGGCGGCAAGCTGTCTGTTGACGGTCTTCTCGATGACTTTGGCAGGAAAAGGGCGGAGCGAGATGGGGCGGTAGTTCTTGAGGTCGGTGGGGTCCGCTGATGGTTTCTTTAGGAGGGCGCTGAGTTCGGCATGCTTCCAGCTCTCCGGGAAGGTGGCGGTGTTGAAGGAGCAGTTAATGATGTCCCGGAGTTGGGGTGTGATGACGGAGTCTGCCTTGTTGAAGACGTGGTAGGGGCATGGGTTGGTTGGTGATCCGGAGTGGATGGTGTTCATCGTGTGGATGGTGTCTTCGGTGCTGACCGGGGTCCAGGTGCGCAGGGTGGTAGTGGGGGGCATCGGTTCGGTGGTTGGGAGCGTGGTCTGTGCGCCGAAGCTGTTGTGTATGTCGGAGATCTTGCTGTGGAAGAACGAGGCAGGTGAGTCGCAGAGGTCCTGCCAGGGAATGATGTTGTTGTTTCCGGCGCTGGGGTTGGAGAGCTCTTTGACGATGCTGAAGAGTTCCTTGCTGTTGTGGGCGTTGTTGTCTAGTCGTTCCTTGAATGCTGTCTTCTTGGTGGTGTGGATCAGCTGGTGGTGTTTGCGGGTGGCATGCTTGAGGGCGGTCATGTTGTTTGTAGTCGGGTCTTTGCACCAGGCTTTCTTGAGGGTACGGCAGTTCTTCTTGGAATTCTTGAGATCGTCGTTGAACCAAGAGGCCATCTTACTGCCGGGCCTGCTGGGATGGTTTTTCAGTGGTGCGAGGTCGTCCGCGCAGTTGGCGATCCACTGTGTGAAGTTGTTGGCTGCTTGGTTGGGGTCTATTGTGCTGGGTGGAGGGTTCTGGCTCAGGGATGTGGTGAGCTGGTCGATGGTGATCTTGTTCCAGCTCCTGCGGGGAACCTGTTGTGGATGGTGGTGGGTCGTGGTTCTCCTGAAGCTGAAGTGGACGCAGCTGTGGTCTGTCCAGTGTAGTCCGGTTGAGTGGCTGAAGGAGATGTGCTTGCTGGAGGAGAAGATGGGGTCGAGCGTGTGGCCGGCGTAGTGGGTGGGGGTGTTCACCAGTTGCTTGAGTCCGAGGTTGGCGAGGTTCTCCAGTAGGGCAGCGGTATTGCTGTCATTGTTGTTCTCCAGGTGGAAGTTGAGGTCCCCTAGGAGGATGTAGTCAGCGGAGGAGAGGGCGTGCGGGCTGATGAAGTCTGCGATGTCTTTGCTGAATTGTGTGCGAGGTCCTGGGGGTCTGTAGATGAGGGTGCCTCTGAGGGTGGTCTTGGGGTCGGTGTGTATCTGGAAGTGCAGATGTTCAGCGGCTGTGAGGGTGTCTTCGGAGTTGGTCGTGATACGGATGGTGTTCTTGTGGACGATGGTGATGCCTCCTCCAGTCTGGTTGACGCGGTCCCTCCGGGTGATCTTGTATCCGCCCGGGATGGCGATGGCGATGTCGGGGGCTGAGGAGGCGTTCATCCATGTTTCCGTGAGGAAGGCGACGTCTGGGGATGTGGTGTCGAGCAGGTTCCAGAGTTCCACGGCGTGTCTGTGGATGAAGCGGGTGTTGAGCAGGATGCACTTCAGGTGGTTGCTGCTGGTGCTCGGCTTGGCGGGTGCGGTGCAGGTCCGGATGCAGGTGAATTTGCAGGTTTGGCAGGTGAAGGGTCCGTGGGTGCGTCTCGGGGTGGCTCGGTTGCAGCCGGGGATCCGGCCGGAGTTGAGTGCGTTGAGGGTGGCGGCGTGGTAAGTCCAGCGGGTGGGCTGGCATCTGCAGGGACCAGGGTTTCTGGCGCTGGGCGCGGTCCAGGCGCGGACGCGCACATTCGGCGCACCCGCTGCGCGTGAACACTGCGCGTACGCGTGCACTCCGCCATAAATGGCGAAGTGGGAGGGAGGAAAAGCTGGGAGGCGGGAGCGGGGTGGCGAATGGGAAGGGACACAGAGAAAGAAGGGGGCGGGGCCGCAGGGGAGCAGTGGCGGGGAGCAGGGAGAGGGCGGGAAACGCGGCAGGGGCTGGGCACAACAAGTGGGGCAAAACACACAATAACGCTGGAAAACAGAGGCAATTGACGATAACAGAGGCAAAATACAAAATGCAAACGCTACAGAGGAAAAATACAAAATACAAACGGTCATGGACCAGGAGCACAGCTGCGGGCAGCGGCGGCACTCGGCGGGATCGGGGGCAGCCTGGGCTCACTCACGGGGAGTGTGCACGGTGCGTGGGGTGACCGGCCCAGAGGGTCAAGGGTCACTGCTCACCACCGCGTGCACTCCGCCATAAATGGACAAGTGGGAGGGAGGAGCAGCTGGGAGGCTGGAGCGGGGCGACGAATGGGAAGGGACACAGAGAAAGAAGGGGGCGGGGCCGCAGGGGAGCAACGGCGGGGAGCGGGGAGAGGGCGGGAAACGCGGCAGGGGCTGGGCACAACAAGTGGGGCAAAACACATAATAACGCTGGAAAACAGAGGCAATTGACGATAACAGAGGCAAAATACAAAATGCAAACGCTACAGAGGAAAAATACATAACAGGTATATCTGATGGTAGATGTTAGCGTTCAGAGTAAACAAACTTCTCCCTCTCAATCACATAGACGTTGATAAAAGCCAGCATCAAGAATCCGTGTACAAGTTCCAAGTTATTCACATCAAATCACTTCCTTTTGTAAGATGACTGTAAAGCAGGGAGTCTCCACTTGAAGCTGCATATAATATTATGTAAAGGCAGATTTCAAGAAGCAGGTGACAACTTAAACATTCAACGTTTAGGTGTACTTTAACATGTCCCAAACCCAACTTACTTCAGGCTGTCAGTTGTTGTAGACACCGGTGGGGCAATCAAGGGGTTGGGCATGAGGTTCAGTTAATTTCTTTTAGTTCCTCTTGCAAAATTTCTTTGATCACGCGTGGTTTCTTTCCTTAAATCGTCGCCAGTGTAACATTTAACAAAATAAAAGATGACTCCTTGTGTTGCTGCATCCAGATGTGGGTTTATTATTAGTAATCAGGAGTTAATGTACAGGATACAAGCAAGAATGTAATTCAGTTAAGGCCCCAGTTAAGGCCCCACCGGGAGCAGCTGCCCTGCTGCTCAGCCTCAGATATAACTGACCATAGAATCAAACGTACACAAAGGAACTCTAAATTACATCATAGATACAGGCTGAGCAGCTTAGAACAAACACTAAAGAAGGACAGAGAAGGAGGAAAAGCAGGATGTAACACAACCTTTATTGAAATCTATCCTAGTGGTAGCTATGGAGAGCAGCCTTCAGGCTAAGTCTTGAAGGAGTGTAAAGCAGCTTGGTTTACCAGATTATAACCTCTTGAATCACTAATTGAAAGGAGAACCACACAAGGTATATATAAAATATATGTATTTATTTCTAAACACTCACTACTAATCTCTTTATGAGATTAGAGTCCAAGATACACAATAATACAGTTCTAAAACGACTGTAAATAGCACAATATACAATGGGCCCTAGGGGCGGACTACACCATATATTAAGAAAGTGGTATAAGAACCACGACTTGATTACACACAGTGCCTAGAGCACGTAAAATCGCTGGGACCCCAAGGAACCACCCAAGGTAGTGACACAGGAGACCCACGGGGAACGTGTGCAGTGTGAGAACACCGCTGTGAGCCCCGTACTAGTCTATGGGAAAGTCGCGGTTGGAATTTTAGAAGTTAAGGACACTTAGGAGAAGACTTTGAGAAAACCCCTTTTGATTTAGGGGGTTCTAGGACCAGCACCCACAGGAGCACCGGAGTACTCATGTTACCTCACCCAGGGAAGCCGGGTGCATAGGTGTCAAATGGTGTCGGGAATTGTCGTTGATTTCTATGGCGATCTGCTGCAAAGTGCTGCTGCCGGGAAGGAGAAAAGTGTCCAGTGTGATCCAAGCCTGGATTGAAGATCATAAGGACCTGAAAGCAGAGGGGACAGAGTCTGGGTCACTTGCCAGTGACCAGGGGCACGATAGACGAATGCCCACCGATGTCGAGTGTTTCAGGTGAGAAGAGGTGAAGCTTGACTCTGCAGCCATGAGGACCAGGAGACGTCGATGATGACCAAGAGCTGGATTCGAGTTGACCCACGAAGGATGTTGAGTACTGCTGTGTCGGTGCCTGGATTGGGCCCAACCAGCTTTGGCAACAGCAACCCATGTAGGAAGAGAAAAGATGCTTCGGTGCAGACTAGCAAGGTCCTGGGGACTCCCCAAGCAATGGAGAGGCAGGGCACGTCTGGAGCAATCAGGTAAGCCCAATTAGAAGTAAAGTTGCCTTCACAGGGACCCACCAGTCAACGGACTAGGAATCGCAAAGGGACCTCAAGAGAAAACACAAAGGGACATCTCACGGAACACTCATGGAGTGTCGGCAGGCAATCTTTGGTGTAAATGCTGCTCCGGGTCAGGGCTACAAGTAACCCAAAGCTCAGCTGCAGGAGTCGCTGGAAAGCTGATGGTTCTGCAAATGGTCATGGTGTCCAGGGGTTCGGGTTGCACGGTCTTTCACGGGGGACACAGGCCTTAAAATTGCTGAGTGCCCAGATCGACCTCAGAGACTCCGGACACCCACCTCCTGTGTTGCAAACTTTTTCGGAGTCCGGCGGGAGCTTCGGAGATGCAAACCGGACAGATGCGTCTTTGGTGCCTGCCTTGCAGGGGAGTAACTCCTTTACTCCAAGGGAGATTCTTCAGTCATCTATTTCAATGTAGATCGTCGAAGTTCCAGGATTCAGTATCAGAGTTTCGTCCAGGTGTAATCTAAAGTCCTGTAGCCAGGGGCTCCTTTCTTATACCCAAGGAAGGGGTTGGACAAACTCTAGGGACCCACCTATGGGAGGGTCAGGAAAGAGGGGTGACTACACCCATTTCCTTTCCCCAGTTTCGTGCCAGAGCAGGGGCTGGTAGCCCCTGCAACCGGTTTGAGCTGGACTCTGCACAAGGACAACAAATGTGCTCCCAGTGCTGACTTCAAAGCACTCTTAAAGTGCACCCACCCAGCCCCAATACACGAAAGCCTGTCTGGGAGGTGGTGACACCTCCCTGTGACAGGAAACCTACTGTCCAGACCTCCCCTGCCGGAGTTTCGTCCAGCAGCAGGAGGGCAGACTCATGTCTGTGTCTGGCAGCATCCATTTTGTGATGCCAGGGCTCTGTTAGCTTGTACCGGGTATACCGGTGCTGTCATGTCTCTCCCTCTAGAAGGGTGGGATCATACTCCCACACCAATTACTGTTGTGGGGGTATGATTCCAAGGTGTTTGACACCAAACACGACATGTTTCCGTGCAGCCATCCCAAGTTAGCATTTACCGTTTGGTTATAATGCACTTAAGAGTATATGGTTTGGCTGCATCACAAACAACCCCAGAATAAAGGTTCCGAAGGCTGCAGAGGGGCTCTGCTCATCTCACCTATAGTACCCCCCTGCATTTGCATGCCCAACGTGGCAGACACCGTGCAGTGCCTGTCACGTTGTGCATGCAAATGCACAATTGAATTGAATTGAATTGAATTAAAATTTATATAGCGCAGACTGCCACCCTACGAGTATCCTGGCGCTTCAATTGAAAAAGTACCCACCATAGCAATAGAACCATTTGTCAGTGTAGGGATCTATCACTCGGCCCTTGGAAATAACCAGGTTTTCAGACTCTTCCTGAAACAGGTTAGAGAACTAACCTGTCTAATGTTCTGGGGCAGCTCATTCCATAGGCGCGCAGCAGCCACACCAAAAGCTCTACCTCCCATCCTGGATTTCTTAAATCTGGTGGTTGTGATCAGATTTGTGCTTGAGGAGTGAAGAGGCATCCTGGGAATATACCAGATGTACATCTCCTGCAGGGGGATTGGACCCAGGTCATGTACTGCTTTGTGTACAATACAGAGAGATTTAAAGCAAATTCTCTCCTTTATGGGCAGCCAGTGTAGGTCTCTCAAAGCCAATGTTGGGGACGACCTATGCTGTCTATTTAGTACCAGCTTAGCTGCCGTAGACTGGCCTCTCTGCAAACCCTGCAAAATATATTGCGGTGCTCCCAAATACAATGTGCAGCCAAGGCATTGTGGCGGGCGGTGCTGTGTGCACCACCCGCCACAATGATGTGGATGGGGGATGCCACCGCCACCGTGGCGGTGGCATCCTAATTGCCGGTGTGGGACCGCCGTACCACTGGCGGCCGGTCCCAGCACCACTAGGGAGGCCATCCTAATAGGCCCCTTTGTATTTGAGATTTCACAAGTAAGTTAAACAACTGTAGTGTAAGGGTGTTTATTTGTTTGATAGAGAAAATGCACCTGGATTTATTTCTGTTTTTATTTGATTTTTAAAATGTATTGTGGTGTCGGTGGTCTGCAGTTTCAGTAGGGTCCTAGTTATTTTTGCATGTAATTTTTCTTATTTTGTGAAGGAAAAACGTTGCAAAGTTTAGTACATTTTCTCCATGTTTTCAAATACATGTGCAAGATCCTTTTAATTCACTATGTGGCCTAGTCTGTCAATAGGCCTTCCAACCAGTAGGGCCTGTACTAGTCATGGGTGCATGAAACAACTGTTTCTGGTGTCATTTATTGGATTTAAATTCAACATTTGTTTGTGGTATTTCATGTTTTTTTCCTGCAAACCGTGTATAGGTGAGCCCTGCTAATTTTAATTTTTGGCATTGCTGAATTAATGCTGTGTTCTCTGTGTTACCATGCCTCCTTTGTCTGGCCATTGTGTAAGTGTGTTTGCCATAGGCCACCATTTGTCTTTGTTCGCCATACCATGTGGCCAGGGAGCATTTTGTAAAGTCAGTCTCTAGAGGCCTGTGTGTGTTCTTTGTTTTCCAGGCCCCTTGCTTATTGTTGTGACAATGTGGCTGGCAGCCATTTTGTGTAGGCAGCCAGTGTGCTTTTGCCATAGGCCTGCATGTCTTCTTTGCTGTGGCCATGCCTTCTAGTTGGTTGCTGTTGTTGTCACCATGTGGCTGACGGCTATTTTGTGCAGCCAGCCAGTGTGCTTTTGCCATTGATCTGCTTGTGTTCTTTGTTGTGGGCACATCTCCTTGCTGGCTGTTTGACCATGAGTTCCAGGCCTCTTGCTTGTTGTTGTGATGATGTAGCTGGTGGCCATTTTGCGTAGACAGCCGGTGTGCTTTTGCTATAGACCTGCATATGCTCTTTGTTTATGGCCATGCCTCCTTGCTAGTTGTTGTGACCATGTGGCTAGCAGCCTTTTTGTCCAGGCAGCCAGTGTGCTTTTGCCAAAGGCCTACATATATTCTTTGTTGTGGCCATGCCTTCTTGCTGGTTGTTGTGACCACGTGACAGGCGGACATTTTGTGTAGCCAGCCAATGTGCTTTTACCATAAGCCTGTATGTGTTCTTCATTTTTGGCCATGTCACCTTATTTGCTCTTTGACCAAGGGTCTATTTTTGTGTTATGCTTGAGGCCTAGAATGTCAATGCTCATACTCGTACTGTATGAACAGTGATTTGTATATATTATTACATACTTTATATTTTATTTTTCATCTGCATCACTCCTTGCCTCCCAAATGCCAGTGGGCTCCAAATTCAATTGTCATGGTAGTAAGTAGTAGTCCTCTTCCCTCAGTACGTCAGCAATTGTATTTTATATTTTTAATTTTTATTTTCTGATATTTTTTCACAAATATTCTTTTATTTAATTTGTATTTGTTTTTTGTTTTTTTACGTTTCTAAATGTTAATTTTTGCAATTTGCTTTTAAATTTAAAATGTGTTGTCATTCTTTCATTTAAAAAAAATTGTTTCACATTTATTAATTTTTTTAATTTTTTCAATACATTTTTTTCCCATTTTTAAAACAAATATTTTTCTTATTTTCCAAACATCCGGCATTAATCCCATGTGTTATTAGCACTGCACAGCCACACAACAGCATTCATTTATTAAGGATTATTCCATTGTCAGTTTTCTATTGTCACCTGCACCTCCCTGAGTGGCACATCCCATTCCCAACTTGATGCACATAAAGGAAACAGTTACATCTATGTGTACATTAAAGTTTAAGTTGGTGTGGTTTTACAAATGAATATTGGATACACTGTAGTGTAAATTATTTATAACTTATTTATAACTTAAGTAACCATACTAAATGATACAACTTACTCAACTGCAACAATGCCACGTTGCGCTGATGTTCTTTTTGCTTGTTTGCTTTTAGGTGCATAAGAGACAACATCTCCCACAGTACTGCCAGACAGAAGGCCTGTGCATGATGTGAAGCATGATCCCACAACATGAACATCTCTTCTGCTCATGAAGCAAAGTGTCACTCCCAACTGACAGCTTCTAGATGGCCCCAAAGAAAGCTGCTGCCAAGAAAGTGGCTAGTGGGAGATAGTAGAAGCCAATTTCCACCACAGGCGTGCTGGCCAGGCCCTTTTTTGGCAAATGTGTGCCTGCCGCACCAGCCTCCTGAGAGCAAGCTGGGAGCAGCACCCATGCAGCCTATGCCCAAGCCCAAGTCTGGCACAGAGACAGCCAGTCCAATCACGGCTACACTGACGAGCAGTGACTTTGAAATGGACTCATCTCTTTTGCAAAGTACTACCCAATTGTTGCAGAAAACTCAGATAAGTGGACAACAACAGATTTATAGGGAGGTGTTGTGCTTTATGTTACACAACGTCCTTGCCCAAATTGTTCAGTATTAATTCTCTTGATAAAACCATAGAGTTGGGACATTGAACCTACCAATATTAAAAGCTGCAACGCTCATGTCATAAGGCTGTGTCCACTTCACCGTATCTTGTGCATACCCTTGTTCTCATATAAAAAAAAGGCAGAACTCTTCACTTAGAATGAATAAAATTGAACTCAAGGATGTCTTATTTGGAAGCACTGTTTATGTCTCTAACCTTAATGTGTCTTCCTCCCTGCAGGAGTGAAGCCCTGATGTGCTCGCAGTACAACTGAGCATTCGCCGAAAGATTCTAACTGATTAGGTCTCGCCTAGGCAGTGCATGCGCTGTCTTGTCGAGAGATGCTGTATACAGTTTAGAAGGGGGAAGTTCCGCACACTTTCCGGCCATATTTTTGATTGGCTTCAGTCTTAAATTCTGCAATGTGATTGGTGTTTAGCTTGTTACTCCCGCCTCCTCACGGCTATGTCGTCATTTATTTCCTTCTGAGGCTATCGGCCCCTTTACTTAAAAAACTGTTTTGTTCCCCTGCCTCTCCCCGTTCCCTCCCCTAGTATGTTACTTCTTGGACCAGCACCACCCCACCACCCCCTCCTGTTCGTGCCTTATTTAACGTCCACACTTACGTTGAAAATGCAATAGCCCTCGCGTAAAGACGAGTCATATTGCATTTTCAATGCTTGTTTGTTGTATGATTGGTGGGTGGATTTGCACTCATTGTCTCACATGCACACAATGCCTCACATCGTACGCATGCGCGACAAAACAGTGCCATAAAAATAATTATTCTGCGCATTCTTTTCTGTCATCCTAGGATTGCGATGAACAGGAAACAGACCCGTTTCTGCGGCCGTACAGGCTCCGATACCAGGTAAAAGTCAGCCATGTATTTTTAAGTAATTTATGGTCAGTTTTGTTCGATAAACTTTGCAGAATACCCGCAGTTAAGGAATTATGCGGCTAACCCATAGCTAGGCAAAACACACCGACGGCTTCATTCCAGTGGTGCTGACTCCTGTGCGCCGTGCCACACTTACTCTCATTTTTCGAGTCAACAAATTGGCCCCACGAAGGCGTGCGAGAAGCGGGTGACATTTGTGCTTATTTTGAGAAACAGGTTCAAGGCGCGTACCCTTATGTGTACCACTCACATTCCACAAGTTCTAGCGAGAATCTGCTTACATTTGGCGCACCACGCCCAGTTTCACTTTCGAAGTTGGGACAATGGCCGCTGTTTGTTTGCAATGCCATAGGTTTCGCATTTAAATGTGAGACCTATAGGATTGATAATATTTGTTTTCACGTGCGCTTTCACATTGTGACTTAAAGGCGGCCGTGTGCCTGCAACCCCCCTTATCAGAATCGGAGATCAGGCGTGCCTAGAAGGAGTTTGGAGTGCTCCTCTCTAACTTGGGCTGAGGAGGTACTCGGATCGTCCGTCTCTGGGCTGGCGTGGAGTGGAGCCTAGTGCCTACACAGTTTGGATCGGAGCAGGGACTTGGTCATACAGCCGGGCCGTGCTCCTCTTGGAGGCGGTTGGACAGTTCTCCCTTTCGGAACCTCTCAGAGCAAAGGTCTCCCCTCTGCCATGTCTTGTGGGAGCAGTTGTGCATGCGGAAGACTCTGGAGCACAGAAGCCCCAGGGATCTCACCCGCCAACAGCCATTTGGTTCTGTCGGCGGCTGCTGGGAATCCCGTGGCCCGGACTGCACCTTTGAGTGGTTGCGGTGCTGCTCTGCAGCCTCTGCGGCGCATGCAGCCGCGCCTGCCCAACATCTTGTAGCTGCTTTGGGGACCTGATGAATTACAGTTGGAGGAAGTTAGCCCAAGTACCTGACAGACTGTCTGGATGAACCGTGCAACTGTGAGTATCAAATCGGTTGATGGGCCAGCAGTCATTACAAAGGTGCGCTATCTTCAGTATTGCAAGAAAGACCGATGGTGGAGGGTAGCTGGGAGTATAACAGTAACAGCAGTAAGCAATTGATGGAGTAGTGGGGCAGCTGTGAGTATGGTGGGGCCGTTGGAGTGAGGTGTTGTATCTAATTGGGCTAGAGTTTTTGTCATAAAGGCTAAGGGATGTCAGATTTGAGTTTTTAATATGTGTGGACTGGTACGTCTTATCGGTGACACCTGCATGGAAGATACCGACTTAAGGCCTTGTGAGTATCGGAGGTAAAACTGGGGCTGTTGGAAGTATTAGAGGAACCACATGCGAGTGTCTTCTTGAGAGGGTACATCTGCTAGCAGCCCAGGGGGCTGCGAGGCGCCATGGTTTAGGAAACTCCAGGGGTTCGAACAGGCCTTGTTATTAAAATGTATTAGTGTTTCCATTTGTATATTGGACTGCAAAGGCTTTCACTTATTGTCTTTTTTACATTAGTGTTTATGTTTTTTACATTTGTTTAGGATTTAAGCTCCTCTGCTCACTGCGTTTTGTTTTCATAATTAACGCGGTGCTCACCTTACGTTCAGCGTGCTTTATCTACTTTATTTACATTGCCGAGTTCAAGCACTTCTCAGCAGTGTTTGTGTGTTGTTTCATCTTTAATGCACGCTTTCTCCACAATCACATCGCTTAATTTTGTTTACTTATGTTAGTAGTAAAGTTGGAGCAGGTTATACATTTTTAAAATATACTGGCGTACTGGCATCATAGACACTCAAAAGGCTTCATGAGCAAAATGTTTAATGTCTGATCCATCGTGCATTCAGGATGGAAATCTTAATATTAGGATTTCTGGCCCAAAGTTTGATAAAGTCCATTGCCTTTGCTTACGTCGGCTTTGCCCCATTTGTGTTTCAATCCTTCAGCAGTATTGCTATTTGGCGCCCACAACAGCAGACACTTCTTTGATGCTATTCTCATGTTTGATGCATTTGGACACAGTTGTAGTGTCATCATCTATATCTCTTCCAAAGTGGCTCCTCGCATGGCCAATACAGCCACTTCACAGGAGAATTCAAAACCAACATATGAGATAACTTTAAATACGCCAGATTGACCCCTTTCACTACGGTGGACAAGGAATGTATGCTACCCTGCTGGATGTGAAATCTGCCATAAAAATAATTATTATGGTCCTTGGCCTTATTCCTACATACTTACCCTGACTTCTAGTGCGGAAGTGATTCAGCACCCACGCTAATGTGCTGTATAGCTAAATACAGATATGATCCTAGTGGCGAGACCGATTGGCATTGCCAATGCTTGTTTTTTTAAACCTGCCTATTTTGTACATGGTAGGTGGCGCTCAACGGTTAAAAGCACCTTGGGGCATATCAGCAACCGCCGGCGATAATTATCGCTAAGCGCGCTTAGCACGAGGATAATTATCGCCGGCTATCGCTGGATTTTATCACGGAGATAGCGTGCTATCAGCAACGCTCATCTCCAAAGCGATAAAAATCCAGGCGATAGCTGCAAAAAGTGCGATTATCGCTGGAAATCCAGTGATAATCGCACTGCGATAGGTGATTCCTTGTTCATAGAAGAGGGTGTGCTTACGCCCACAATCCACCTACCATAGGTTTATATGGCTTAGTAAGAATAATAGCAGGAGTAATGTTGTCGCTAGGAAGGTTAACGACGAGATTGTTGATAGGAGATAGGTCAGTTAGCGCTCTTTCCCATGTTATTATACTCGGGTACGCCAACTTTGCATATAATTGGCGTTACTATGATAGTCGTTAAGGAAACCGGCGAAGAGGCATAGGAACACGCGTTAGCATGTCCTTGCTGTCTGATGGTGCGATAAAATTATCTCTGCTTTTCGCCCGAAAACGGACGCTAAAGCGGCGATAGTTTTATCGCTTCGGCTTGGTGATATGCCCCCAAATATGCTGCTCCCCTGCAGCTTTTCATCAACACAGCTTCAGTCTCAGCTGTACTCGTGGCCCCAAAAGAATAATAATGAGGATTAAAAAATAGGGCCATCGGAGCTCTGTAACATGAGCGCCTATTGTGAAAATGGATAAAGCCGGGTCAGGGGGAGTAGGGGTTTAGTGTGGCAAGTTGCACTGGCGTAACGTAAGTTGAGGCCCCCCCCCCCTGCAAGGTACATGGAGGGGCCCCGCTCCCAATTGAATCCGGAGCTTCCAGGCCTGACTACTGTGCAGAGGGGGCCCTCTTCAGCTTGGGCCCCCCCGCACCGCAGGGGATGCGGGGGCCTGTGTTACGCCACTGGCAAGTAGCGAGGGGTGGAAGGTGGTGATCGGGGAAGGGGCACGGGGAGGTTTAAGAAGTAACAAAATGCAAGCAGCGACGAGGGGGAGGACGGAAGGCACGGGGAGATATACAGCCTCATGCATCAACCCAAAATCCAGTCGGTAAAATACCGATTCGGTAATAGCTCCCGGTATTAAGTAAAAAATACCCAATCCCAATGCATCAACCCAAAAGCAGAAATCGCTATTTAAGGAATCCTTAAATAGCGATTCTTTAAATAGGGATTCCTTAAATACCGATTCCTTAAATAGCGATTGCATTTAAGGAATCCCAAAGTGAGATTCCTTAAATGCAATGCATCAAAGTTTAAAAATTAGCGATTTCGCTAATAGGGGGAGCAAATTACCATGAAGATGAACTGCATGGTAATTTGCAAAAACTTTGAAAAATGCACTTTTGTGCATTTTTCAAAGTTTCATGTTGCGCACACACATGCCCTTAGAGCATGTGTGTGTGCAACATATGTGCACATATCATTTTCAGGGGTGCAACAGGGTGTCCTTTTGACACCCTGGCACCCTTGAAAGTGCTCCCGCTATTAGCGATTCGGTAATACCGAATCGCTAATACAGACTGGCTTTACATTCATTCCTATGGGCCTCCAAGCCCATAGGAATGAATGGGTAGGTATTCCTTATTACCGATTCGGTATTACCGATTCGGTAATAAGGAATGTTAAGGAATCGCTATTTGAATAGCGATTCCTACATGCATAGCCTTTTGCTATTCCTTATTAGCGATTCCTTATTTTTCGCTAATAAGGAATCGCAAATGCTAATGTTGATGCATATGCCCCTAAGTGATTTACGCTGACTAGGAGTAAACTACACGAGGAGGAACTAGATGCCCGATGATGCAAGCGCAGAGGGTGGGGGGCTTGTTGTGTTTGAACGCATTGTGATATAATGGCAATGTGAGAAAAGCATGCGCCATGAATGTAGCTCCATAGGTAGGACAATGCCGGTATGTGGGGGGCCTGTATTTGAATGATACCTTCATAAAGTTTGCAGAGGCAGGTGAATTGTTCAGGGTTGGCCTAGGATAATACCTGCAGTACACCAGTATATTCCCCACAGCCTATGAGATATTGACCAGTTTCCGTGGTGAACCAGAGGAATCCCAGGTGTTGAAAGTTATATTGGACCCAGGCACTCACAGAGGCCTTATTTCCTTTATCATGCGACTCTGAAGGGAGATAGGCAGATTGATATTGCCAGGACCAGCACTCCATAGGAGGAGGAGCTCGATACCCCACTCACAGATGGAGAGTGGAGGTGGGCCAGGGCAAAGGTACAGAGATTGCTGGCAATGCTCAATTAAAATTAGTTACTGGTTCACTCTTATTGGCCTAGTACTTGCCAGGTGCCCTATCACCATTCACTAGGCAGCGCCCCTGACTCTCACAATTTGGCAAATGTACATACTGGAATGGGCGGTAGCAGAGGAAGTTCATTTACAGGGCGTCTGCAGGGATGAATATGCTGAGAGGGTTCTTGAGAGGCGGTATGAGATGGTGGATCGGGTGGGAGATGCCTTGGTGAACGAGACGTAGAGTTCAACTGGGGACTCACCTGAGCAAGCACCGACTGCCTCATCTCACATAACCTTTCGGAGTGGCACGTCTCTAGGTAATGCATCTGTGGATACTGATAACATGGCGAGAGGGAGCCGTGAGCATGTGCACTGTGACGGAGTTGGCTGGTCTTCGCTGTGTGTTCCCTGGAGAGAGTCACCCTGGGACTTTACTTCCCTCACTCTTATGTGCCTCCCTGTGGTGCACAAGACTCTTATCCATGGAGCATTTGAAATTAGGATGCTCGTCTCCTGGAGCTACTATACCATACTGCATAATGTTCTTTTTTTATATGCTTGAAAATGTTAATAGAGAGATATTTCAAAAACTATTTACTGAGAAAGGAATTGTTTGTGGTAAAAATTTACAATGAACGCACAGGAACAACAGAACATGAGTGGTTCTTCTTCATGGTTCTTTTGGTTGAATACATCCTTGCGTCAATTTTTGCATTTCAAGCAAAATTGCGGCTTTGCATTTCACATAACAATCATAATTTCACTTAATTTTGCCATAAATTCAAGTAATTACAAAGAGCTAATTAAGTGACTCTTGCACACACCTTTTTCAAACAGTTTCAAGGCCACTGCACTGGTACATTTTTGTAATGCTAAATTCTCAAAAACTACTGTACAGATTTACACTAAAACAAGCAATGTGACTTCCTTGACAAAAGTTCTGTTTTCATGCAAATTTGGAGTAATTCAATTAAGCGTTGTTTTCTGTAGGATGGTGAAGATTTTCCTATGGAAGGTAAAATAGAAAAACACTCATTTTTTCACCCCATCCACCCCCAATGAATTCCTAGTTTACGTCATGTTTGGTGTATTCCTGTTCAGCATTTCTTTCAGTAACAGAAAGCAAAGTGTCCTACAGGAGTCCAGATAGTAAACTCTACTTGTTTGAAGATTTTTAATCCCCATCCCCTCAACAAAAGTGGGACAAAACGTGCCAGACCAAAGTCAAATCAGTGAATTATTTTTTAATTTTTCTGTACAGATTCATACAATTGCACCAAAATTCTAAAGTACATAAAAGTACATGAAATGTACCGCTCCTCTGCATTATTTGTAAGACGTGAATCAACTGCTTTACAGTGTAGTTCCACATCTTTAAACCAAATTGTTGCTGGACATCTTCAGACATATTTTGATGATCTTTTGCGTGGTTTTCTAATTTTATTTTTAACGATACTTGCAAATAGAAACAATCAACAAAAATGGCAGTGTGGCAGCCCTGTTTAGCTATCACTTTTACTGTTGGATTCATATTTTTGTTGCAGAATTTTATATAATTATTTTGTGCTGTCCAGCGGTTTTAGATGTTAGAGCGTTATCTACTTCAGTTCTTCTTTAGTCAACAGAACACCTCTTTAAACTCTCTCAGTGTAAATATGAGGTAATGTTATGTACTTGTTGAAGTCTTACAACAATAATTTCGACCTTCATGAAACTCTTTATGTTTATCAAAGTAGACAAAGATGTGGTCTCTCTGGTGCAAGCACACATTCTGAAATTCAAAAATATGCCTCTGTGGACTAAAAGGCCTGCTAGTTATCAGAGATAATGAAAGAACACAGTCAACTTGAATGAGCGGAGCAATAAATAAGCTGATTCATAGGCATGCCTCTCTTTAAGTGTACATGCAGGTCATGTGCTGTACTTTGATGAATCAGTTTGAGTAAGAGGCCTGTGGTCAACAGCCGCATCTCTGGTGATCACGACAAGAAAGACTGAGGAATTCAGTTTTAATTAAATTAGGGGCATCTCAGCAACAACCGGCGATAATTATCGCTAAGCGCACTTAGCGCTAGGATAATTATCGCCGGCTAGCGTGGATTTTTATCGCTGAGATAGCGTGCTATTAGCAACGCTTATCACAAAAGCGATAAAATTCCTCACGCTAACTGCCTATCGTGATATTATCGCTGGAAACCCAGCGATAATCTCACGCAATGTGGCGTTAGCTTGATGATAGGGACTCACGCACTTAGCCATGATATCCACCTTCCATAGGATATCATGGCTAAGTCAGTCCTGAAGCAGGCGCTATGCTTCATTGCGTGGGGATTGATGATAGGAAAAATGTCGCTTAGCGACATTTCTCCTGTCATGTCAGGTCAGGAACGCCCACTTTGCATCTCATTAGAGATGCAAAGCTGGGCGTTAGGAATTCCTACGCTAACGCAAGTTTTCACGCGTTAGCTTGCTAATTAGGCGATACAATTATCGCCGATTTTTGGGCGAAAATGGCCGCAAAAGCGGCGATAATTTTATCGCCTCGCCTTGCTGATATGCCCCTTAGTTCTGTGTGTTATGCACATAAGTATGATGCAGAACCTTTGTGTACAATATTAGAGACAGACATGCTGGAAAACATATTTTGTGTGGTGAGCATGAGTATGCTCACATTACAGATACTGTGAAGCGTTCCACAAATACATTTCCTGACTTGATCGAAGCCTGGGGTTTTAAAATGTCTAGAGCTCCAAGAGTTTTCCTGGATATGTAGGATAATTTACACTGTAACAAAAACAAGTTTAACAAACCACATCATAAGCTGTTAGTAAGTAATGCTTAAGAATAGTGTGCTTTTTAATGTGGATACTGTCTTGTTGTGAGGTGGTAGGACCATGCAGAACTGAATCCTTCTAGATCCGCAGCACTGGATACCACTTTCTGTCCCATGGATGGATCAGGATGTTTCTGAAAGACCAGAGCATAGCAAAATAGCGGAGCATTGGGACAGCAGTGTGGAGAGATGAGCTCAACCAGAAGAGGAGCAAATGTTTCAGTGAGGGCATGGCCAAATAGCATGGATGCCTGCTTCTTTTTCAGGAGCTGAGAAGACGTTGAACCCGGCCAGCGGACTGGTTAGTCTATTTTTATTTATATTTTGTTAAATTAAACCCCACCCCCCTCATGACCCTCCCCACCCGCGAGACATGCCGGCCGCGACTGTTTGTGCTGCAGTCATCCTTTCATCAGTACGGTTAGCAGGAGCAGTACAACAATTGTTGAGAGACTCCACCACCATTTCATAAGGTGAGGGAGTCCAGAGGCCAATGCAGTGCAAGGTTCAGAGACTTTTCTGGAAGATCAATGACATAATATCGACTACAAAAGTATCCCCATACACAAATATCGACAGACAAATATCAACATCTACAATATCGACAACCTATCTTTGAAATGTAAAATACAACATACAAAAATATATAGATGTAAAAAATATCAATGTACAAAATATCATTTTTAAAAAAATAATGTTTAATAAGTTCAATAATAACATTTACTTACAAAAATATTTAGATGTGATGTACATTTCAACAAATATAATAAATACATTTAATTTAAAAAATGTAAATGTACATGTATAAAATGTAATATATAAATGTATATTTACATTAAAACAATTAATATACATATACCTATAACACAAAATCTTTTAAAAAACACATTATAATGTAAGTTAAAATATTAATATATTTAAAAAAAATGAAACTTACATTTTAAGTAAGGAAAGTGTTGGCTAGCGGAGGGGTACAAATTACTATTCTCACTCCATTGAGTGCAACAGTAGGGAAAGTGTTGGATAGCCGAGGTGAAAAAATTACTATTCCCACTACAGTAAATACAACAGTAGGGAAAGTGTTGGATAGAGCATCAGTAAAAATTACTATTCCCACTCCAGTGAGTGCAACAGAAGGGAAAGTGTTGTGAAGCAGAGGGGTAAAAATTACCATTCCCACTCCAGTGAGTGCAACAGAAGGGAAAGTGTTGTGTAGGGGAGGGGTAAAAATTACTATTCCCACTCCAGTGAGTGCAACAGTAGGAAAAGTGTTGGATAGCGTAGTGGTAAAAAATACTATTCCCACTCCAGTGATTGCAACAGTAGGAAAATGTTGGATAGCATAGGGGTAAAAAATTACCATTCCCACTATAGTGAATGCAACAGTAGGAAAAGTGTTGGATAGCGGAGGGGTATAAATTACTATTCCCATTCCCGTGAGTGCAACAGAAGGGAAAGTGTTGGATAGCACAGAAATAAAAAATACTATTCCCACTCCACTGAGTGCAAAAGTAGGGAAAGTGTTGGATAGCATGGGGTAAAAATTACTATTCCCCTCCAGTGAGTGCAAAAGTAGGGAACGGGTTGGATAGCGGAGGGGTAAAAATGACTATTGCCACTCTAGTGAGTGCAACACTGGGGAAAGTGTTGGATAGCGGAGGGGTAAAAATTAATATTCTCAATAAAGTCAATAACAAAATAAAAACAAACAAAAGATCAACTACAATACAAAAAATGGTAAAACACAAAAATATATAAATATAATAAAAATAACAAAAAATAGAAAGATGTAATAATGTTATAAAAATCAAAAAATTACCAACAAATATTATTTTATAAAAATTAAAAAAATTACAAACAAATATCTATATTTATATAAATTAAACATAATCAAAAACATTAATTGTTACATAAAAGATTATTTATTTCCTACCCTATAACACCACACATTTAACAACACACATCTAAATTTCTAAAACAATTGCACCTCCATAATTAACATAAATAATTATCAAATAAACAAATATTATTATTTAAAAATCAAATCAAAATTTTTAAACATTAATTTACTGACCAAACATTACCCCTATAAAACCCAAATCCACACACAAAATAAAAGTAAACAATAACCATAAAAATGTATCAATTAAAGAATGAATAGTAATGAGCAAATATTTATTAATTAATAACACACCCTCTACCCCAATAAACACCACAACACACACATGAAAGTCATTATACAATTTCCATATAAGTATTTTTAGATTTTAAATGTTTTCAATTAACAACTTATTAATGATTTGAAAATAATTTACTTCACACCCATACCTGCCTGCAAGAGAATGCCTGTGGGGTCCACGGAACCCCATTGGCCCCCTCCAGAGGGCTGCCATCAGGGGACACAATGACAGTGTGGCACCTTTTTGTGGAGCACTGCCAGTGAGCCTCCTGACAGATTCTTTGCCTTTGCCTGATGCTGAGATACAGCAAGGCTACAAGTCACTGCAAAATTCAGCAATGCCCATGCTGTACACCATGAGCAAAAGACAAACAGAACCAATAGTCTCAAAGGCGAGACCTATTGGCTTTGCCAATGCTTGTTCTCCAAGAGGCTGGGAGATGTCTTGCTGTGAAGAGGTCTCTAGGAACCTAAAGACAGAATCTTCTCCGGTCCACAGCCAGGACACTTAACTCCACTGCCTGAAGCAGGGACAGGATAGAAAATAGGAAATATGGGAAGAGAAAAGAGTTTCAGAGTAGGGAAGCCAAAGGGTAGCGGGGATGGAAACAAACTCAGTAACGTCATGGACAATAAATGATTAGTACAACTACCTGGCTCTTAGTTTCCTTTTCCTATGCTGGTGCGGACATAACAGATACTAAAATAAGTCTTCCTCGCTGTAGGTCGTTTTCTCTGATAGCAGACATAGCATTTGATTTGTACACTTTCCAAAGTGCTCTTGTATCCTGTTTGGTTTGTGGATTTTATTCAGATTATGGTGTTCAACATATTTATTTTGATTTGCAGAACTCATCAGTTACATAGGACCAAAACTCTGCATTTCTTAGAAACGAAGCAGCGCTATTACACTGACCAATCACTGCAATATGACACCTTCGCTGACTTGATCAGAGCAAGAATGTATTTTGCACAAACTGAAAATAGCATATTTGTATTCCTCACTAAACTAAAACCTGTATTTCCTTTCGGGTAGAGGCATTTTGATCCGCTGGAAGGACCACATACTGCATTATGTTATGAAAAAACGTTATAGGTTCACTGAAAATGTAATTGTGATGAAAAAGCGAGCCATGATTTAAATTCCCAACGTATGGTTGGTTACGTGATCATAACGTCAACATTTACTGTTTATGGCTCACACATGACATCACCAATGAAATAACAAAGTAAATCATTGATGAATGACAGCACTGATGACATCACACATGATATTGGACCTGGCCCTTCTAGTAGTGTCAGCCCCAGATTTTTTTATTCTGTTTCTGAATCAGTTTTTCTATATACCAACAAAGGTGGGTATCTAGCAGGGATGGATTAATCACAAAGGGTACTTTGGACCAACAAGGAAACTAATTTGAGTGGCCAAAGTGACTAAATCACAAAATTGGTGTACCCTGCTTTAAATAGAGTCACCGCTACTTATCTCCATTTTGATTACTCCAAAACGTGTTTATTAATATTAAGACTTAGTAGCAGACGTCTAGGTAAATTATCAACATATGTTTATAGTTCATGCCATACCCATATTCTCAAATAAATACAAAATATTTTGTCTTGAAAGCAGCCCTTGATTGTAAAGGTGTCAAACCTTCCTGTGCTAACTCTCTAAAACGTAGTTCATTTGGCATACACCTGATTGATAAATCAAGTTTACGTTTAAAACAATAGTAAAAGGTGTTACATGTACACAGAGCCTGTAAATTAAATGCTACTATGGGGCAGCAGCAGTCATTGTGCCACCCACTAAAGTATCTTTTTAAAACATGTCTCAGGACTGCCACTGCAGCCTTTAGTACAGTTTTAAACTTCTGTTTTGACCTGACAAAATAAATATTTTGCCAGCCCTTCAATTTCAATACACATGTCACCCATAAGGTAGGTACTAATGGCTCATAGGGCAGGGTGCATTGTATTTAAAATGTAGGACATGTGTACCTAAGGCTTACTATCCTGTCAGTGGAGAACTCCTAACATTGTTTTTCCCTGTTGTAAGGTATATCTCTCCCATTGACTAACACTAGGTTACCTTATTACATTTAATAAGCGATAACTTAAAGAGATATGCTGTTTGCATTGAAATGAATTGTATTTTAAATTCCTCTTTAATGATGAAGTCAAATATTAGGTCACAACTCTTAAAATGTTGTTTTTTAGAAAGTTGGCATTTCCTTGTGCTAACCATGTGTGCCTTCTGCTACTGTCCTGGGTCACATACCTATGAAGGGCTCTGCTGCCGGGCCATCGCAACCGGATGACTGGAAAGGGGTTGTACCAAATCCTACTTCCACAAAGGAATCCCACATCAGGCCTGCCCTGTCTTTTGGCACTCCAGACAGTTTGGAGCCTTTACAGGGGAAGGCGAAGAACTTTCTAAAACCAGATGTAGGGTTAGAACAGAGAGCCCCCCCACACAAAGGATGGCACCAGGTATAAATATTGGACCTCAAGAGCCACTCAAGAATACTCCTGGGCCTGTGCAAATTACTAAAAAAGGACTGCCCTGATGCTTGAGGACGGCCTTGTTGTCTGAGAAGGAAGTCTGAACATGCTTGCCTTCATCTCAGGCTTATCTGAGTGATCAGCTGGCTGACTTCCGGTAGGAGCTACAGGGACAATGCAAACCCCATAAGCCTCACTGTAACTGTCCATCTAGCCTGCTGCACTGAACCTGCCTTGAGTTGCAACTGAACCTGCCCGAGCCCTGCTGGCCTCTCCTGGAGTAAGTTCCTGATCCCCAAGATGTGTCCCCGTGTCCTGGACCCTTGAATGGCATTAGTTTGAGCTCCTCTAAAGAAGAAACGGTTAAATCCTGAAAGTTTGGGCTCTTAGCATCCATGAATGGGTCTCTTCGTACTGAGACTCTGACACCCACAACAAATGCAAATGTAAAGCTCTGGTGAGCCCTGCTCTCTGCACTACAGAGACCGTCAGCAGTGACTGGTAAAGCGAGATCTGAACGCCTCATTATAGCAACGACAGCCAGTGGTGACCACCAATGCGAAGCTCCAGCAACAACCGCCCACACCGCCCGACCTGCTCTTCGCTCTAAAGCGACGACAATTTGTGCCTCCAGCCTGCTCTTGTGCAACAGCACCAACCATTTGCAATGATCTACCTGCTCCTTGTGGCCTCCTCCACCACAAACAGGACTCTTCATGCCAGACTTTGAGAAGGTATCTTTTTCCACAGGACTAACCTGGCCCCAGTGTCCAACCCACGTTCGATCGCAGTTGGCCTAAACCTGTGGCTTTCCCCAGTCTAGCACGAAAAGACAACTGCGAGTCATGACCACCAGTACACAGTCCTCAATTCCTCCTTTGCTTTACAACCCTCAGATGTCCATCATGCTCACCCTTCAACAATGTAGGCTGCAGGGCCACCGGAGGTGCCAACTTTGTCCCTTTAAACAACAACCCCTGTTCTCCGTAACTCCTCCCTCACATTCCCAAATTTCATACTCCGCAGTCACCAACATTCTTATTCCAACCACACCTTCACAGCATGAACACTTCCTGTATCATTTCATCTACTGCAGTTGCCCTTCTCCACTCTTTCTCTGATATCGGTGTTCCTTCTGTCGCACACACGTTCACCTCCTCTTCAAGCTGCTCATCCTCTATTAATACTTCATTTTCCTGAGAAACCAGCCTGGACAATGCATCTGCTACAACATTCTTCACTCCTGGAATGTATTCCACAACAAATCTATACTCCTGAAATGTTACCACCCACTTGGCAATCCTGCCTGAAACAGCTGCAATGCCTTTCTTGTAAAAGATTTCCCTCAGCAGTTTGTTTTCCATCTTTACTGTGAATTCACAGCCTCAAAGATACATCTTCATTTTCTTCACCACCCAATAAATGGCCAAAGTCTCCCGCTCAATCACCAAGGTTCTGGCCCCTTTAGGCTGCGAGAAGCAAAAATAATGTTTTTTACTTGTACTCCCTCTCCTTGTACCAGCGCTTCCCCAACCCTTTCACACTAGCATCAATTATCAAAGTGGATTTGTTCACACTCCTGGTCTCATATAAACTCAACACCCTTCTTCAGAAGGGTCCTAATACTCTCACTTTTCATGGCAAAGTTTGGCACAACTCTGCATGATCTCCCTTCACAAGCACTCTGCCCCATAGGAGAATGGCTCAACAACTTACAGCTCTCAACTGTGACCCCCCATGTTATTGACTCCACTAGATCACTATGTATAACGTTGGACAAATACTTGAATATGCAAGATCATTTTGGTTCAACCCCCAGTGGAGCCAACTTCAAACTAAACACACTAAGGAAACTCAAACCCTTTTTGCCCCCTGATGCCTGTCATTGGCATCTCCCGTTTAGACTATGGGAGTCCAACTCTTGCAGGCTTACCCCAAGATAGACTGGCACCACTAAGGGCCACACTGAACTCATCTGCTAGGCTCATCACTGGGTCCAGAAAATCAGAGCACATCAAACCAGACCTAATACTCCTAAAAGGGCTCCCATTTGAAGCACGGATCCAGCTAATGATGACCTGCATGACACACAAGGCCCTTCACCATAATACACCTATCTACCTGGCTAATGAACTCAAACTGTCTGGAGGTAGTCGTGCCTCAAGATGCGCTAACTACCAACTGTTGAAATCACAGAAGTTCAACAAAAGAAAACTTACAACCCCTCCTTGTCTAGTGTAGACCCAAGAATTTGGAACCTGAAATCAGGTCAAACCTCTTGATTTCTGCCTCCCAAAAAGAAGTAAAAATGATTATGCTGAAAAGATTCCTTCAATAGAAGCCTGGAACCCTCAGCTTAACTATTTTCCTATCAGCACTTCCGAATCTTGAATCTGCCAGTTTTCTGTTGTATTGTAACTGTAATGCTGCTTGCTCATTCCTTATCGCATCTCTACCGGTGTGTATAACTTGTCTGTTATTTGTACTTCTATTTGTATTTGTACAGTGCTCTGATACCAATACGGGTCATGTTCGCTCAATATAAAACTCCTCAAATGAATAAAATATCATAAATAAAAATATTTGTTAATGTGTTTCTATTTGATCTGTTTTAATTCAAACTCTTTGACCACTTTTATGAAAACCCGTCAAGGGCTTAAGCCACATAGTATCTTAGGGGCTCAATTAACTATGAACAAACCTGTTCTTAACAGAAATGTTACGTTTAAAAGTTATAGCTGGTGTTCCACTGATGACATGCTTTAGAGTTTCCTCTTGTAAAAGGATGTCTCAACGTTTGTGTAGAATACCTTCTAATTTGATTGCCTGTTTAGTATATGTGGTAATAAAACAAATTGGCTCCTCACCAGATCTTTCAAATCTTTTGTGGTTTTGCATATATAAGAGAGTTTCCCTATTCACTTTCTCTGCTGTATCAATAGCCTGTTTGAGTACCTTATTCGAGTAGCCTCTATTTAAATCTCTGTATCATATCCTCACAAATCCTACTGTATGCCTATCAAAGCTACAGTTAGTTACTCATGCATCTCCTTAGTTCAGGGATGGCTAGTGGACATTTTGACAGTCCAATGTTTAGGAATCATGGGAAGGAAGCTCATCTGACTTGCATAGAGTCCCCTGGAAATTTAAAAATCCATCCTTGAGTGACAAAAACCCAGGATTTTATATACTGTTTTACTCTAGAACTGTTACACTTCATGAGACATCAGGCAACAGCCTAGAAACCTATCTCTGCATAAGGTAATGAGTATCATGATACATAGACAGTGAATGTGATTAGATATAATAGCAGGTTCTGACATTTTATTGCTAAATCTGAGCCATAATAAAACATCAAAAACATCAATAAAGTTAAATTATGGTCATCTACCATGAGTAGAACCTAATCTAAATCACCACAAACCAATAGAAAACCTGTGCACAATCAGTAAACAACCATTTCAAGTTACTTTACCAGAAACAGAGATGCAGATCATAGGTAAAACATAGTGTTAATAAGAAATATTTACAACACTATCTTGTGCATATTATAAGTAATGAAAAATGTTAGAGAAATATGTTCCTATATGGCTGCTGGTGTGTGGTAAGTACTAATGTAATCTGTTTAGTATGTGCGGCACAGTAGTATCTAACTCTGAAGTATTTTTCTAGAGGCAATGGCTGGTGAACATAAATTCTATATCCATGTTCCTTTATCCTTTGTGATTCTGCCATATGTTGAGGTAATTGTACCTAATGACTCTTATACCTGACTAAACCATAAGGGACTCTGCTGCTGTTGTGGAGCGATGGATCAAATCTGGGAAAGGATGGCTTCTGCTCCCTCTTCCCCACTAAAAAGTGTTATCGGGGCATGTAACCCACCAGATCACTATTGAGTAAATTTGGATACTGCATCTTATTTCTCAGAAATAAAACAAAAATTACTTGAAGTAAGTAGTAATAATGAATTGGTGTAATTAGAATCAAGTTATGTTTAAGCTAAGTATCATGGCTTAAGCAGGAAACTTTCACAGCGCTATACATGTGTTTTGTGCTGTTCTATGCTCTGCCATAATACAGAGTTTTTCCACACAACATTCACTTTTAATTATTGACCTGGAATTATATTAGACATCAAAATATAATGAAAGCAAAAGTAAATATAGATAAGTATACATTTACTATTCTTAACTTCATATACATGTAAATTGTCTCTTTCTACACACACACAAACACACACACACACACACACACACACACACACACACACACACACACACTCACTCACACACATAATATGTTCACGGTATGTTGATTTGGAGTTAAGGAGAGTAACTTTATGCCAACTATGTATACATACCTTCACGATATTGTGGTATTTGAGATTTTGGCCACAATATTTTGGCAGGGCATATTTCTGTCCACAATACTCTGACAAACAACCTTCATAGAGTGCCCATTCATAGTAGCTGCCTCTATGGATGCTTCTTCTAGTAGTTAACTGAACAAGTCACAAGCAGATGCAATCTTGGGAATGCTCAGTATTCTGGAACGCAGTTCATAGAATATTTGCAGTGTGGTTTTAGAATATCAAAACCATAATATAATCTAACACAAATATTGTGTCCAAGGTATTGCTTAACCCGTTGATCGTGGCACGAATTCCGCCGCAGTGCGGGGTAATTAATGAGTGGGCGGTGTTCGGACGGCCCGCAGCTGTCCTCCACACACACCCACTGTGATGTTGACTGTCCGACGCATGGAACGGGTTAAAATATTGCAGTTGATAATAGACAATCTACATCCAGTGGGATAATATTTTTGTAAATGATGTTTAGAACACAATATTTATGTCAGGCAATATTTATGACTATGATATTCGGACAACAACCCATGTTTGCTGCATTTGGCTTCCTAGTTCTCCATGCTTCAAACGTAGAGAATAAAACTGTGAGCACATCTGAGATGACAAACTCTCTTTTGTGTGTATTAAACCAATTACATACCTTAAATTATTTGCAGATGTTCTTTCTTTGTGAGGTTTAGCTATATAAGTAACAAAAAATGTGTTATCATGTGTATGAAAGGGAATTATTAATTGAGGCGGATGCTAGTCCACCGCAAGTAATAAATATGCTAACCTCTTATGTTAGGCCAAGATATCAGTAATTTAAACCTGAGCTCAACCCCTGGTACTTCACAGAGCCGACATGCTTAACTTGGAGAAAAAGTGTAAAACAATTTAAAGAAGTTCCAAAACAGTTACAATGTCATAGCACAACACAAAATAATCAAATTCCAATTTATAGAAACAGAGTAAAATGCAATGAACAAAATGCCTCCTAAAACAAATTTGTTGCTGCAGAAAACCTCCAAGCAGGAGGTTTCTTCCGCCCAGCAAAGTTGACCCTTCAGCAGATTGTCTAAGGTGGTTGGTTGTGGTTCTCCTGAGGTCTGGAAGTCCAAAAATGTGATCAATCTCAACTCTTCAGATTTGTTAGGTGAAGTCCAGTTAGATACATCCAGGGTCCCAGGACCTCAGGAACAGCACTTGGGGGTGAGAACTTACTCTAGCAAAGGCCGCCAGCTGGGATCAGTCCACATTCAATTGCTACTGGTCAGCTGGGCACCTCAGGGAAAAAGGTCTCCTGCGGCTTTGTGTATCTCTGTAGCTATAGCCAAGTGACCCTTGAAGTTCACTTCTTTGTCCTGGGTGCAAGTAGGAGCAGGTCTAGCACTACAGTCCTACTCAAATTTCTGAAACAACAGGTGTAGTACTTTTGTTCTTCCACAGGTCCAGAGAGTGTTCTGGGAAGGGTGCCATGGAGTGCCATATTTATGGTTGCCACTAGCTAGTGGTTGTTGGTGACTTCTCCCTAATCAATGGGGTAAAGGTCCCAGGACAACCCTACCCACTTTTGCAGCAGTTCCTGTTTGACCTCTTCAAGCCATCCTACAGTATCGCTCATCTTAAAACTCCAAGATGGAGAAACCCTTCTCCCCTTGTTGAAATCTGTGTGCCTACCAAGAGGAATGGCCTGGGAAATGTTCACTCAACTTCTCTATGGTAACCTAAAACCAGTTATGGGTGTAACTACCCTCCCACTGGGTTTACTGCTGGCCTGGTTTGAGGAACAAAGTTTGCCTTCTCCAGGTCCTACCTTACAATAATAACTTGTGAAAGCATAGACCCCTTCACACGTTAACGATGTTTTTTTATTTACTTTTTTTTTTTTACTTGAGTTTTATACAGCGCTGGCTAGACCCGTAGGTATCAGAGCACTTTACATGAGGAAAGCTACATAGGTTACAAGTTACACATTGTTACAGAAGATACATCAGTTACAAGTTACGTCAGTTGAATCATGGAGTGTCGAAGGGTAAGGGGGTAATGTAAAAGGGTAACGGGGAGGGAGATAAAGCGGGGAGGGAGATAAAGCGGAGAGATGAAGGAAAGTCTGCCCAATGTCCGGCTGGGTAGGTGACGGCCGAGGGGGAAGTCCAAAGCCCATCTCCTCAATAACTATCAGGTAGCTCCACCGTGCATCAGCCAAATAGCTAGGTCTCCACAGAGAAACATTTAAAGATCATAGAAGACAAGATGAATGGAGCGTAGAGGGGTAGGGTGAAGGGGAAGGAGGGAGATATGACAGAGAGATGAAGAAAAGTCTGCCCTTGGTGACGGCCGAGGGGGAAGTCCACAACCCATCTCCTCTTTAGCTATTGGGTAGCTCCACCGCGCATCAGCCAGAAAGCTAGGTCTCCACTGTCTGAGGAAAGTTCAACAAGGTCTAAGTCCTGAAGGGTAAGCATGATGGGGGATAGGATCAAGGTCTGGTCGAAGTCCAGATGTTCTTGTGTCTACTCTACCTGGTATTCTTACAAGGGGAAGGAAAACACCTTCCAATACCCATGCCATTGTTTCTACTCTGGGGCAGGTTTTCATAATTCATTTTGGGCAAGCACTGACTCAGCAGCTGCCGGAGAGCTATTGCATATTAGCCTCCATTAGCCTCAGTGAGGGAAATGGTAATGTTATAAAAGTTACTTTTACTTTGGGGCTTATAACGATGTCAGTCGGAGTTGCCTCCGACCCACACTGTCTCGTTCTCAGGACTGACCGACCTCTGGGCGGCATTTTCGACTGCCTGATTATGATGTGACCAAACACTGGTCAGATACTCACATTTCTCTATGGGAGCCTGTGTTACGGCTGTAAACAAGCCGTAACACAGGCTCCCATATAGAAATGGGTGTGTGTGTAAAAACCTGAACCCTGTGGCAGGCACCCCTTGGTGTCTGCCACACACTGCATGGATTTACAGGGGGGCACCCTAGATTCCCTCTCTGCCACCAAGCATAGGCCAAGGAGGCAAGGGGCTACTTCTAGGGTCACTGGATGGACATACCTTTTCGACAGCCTTTCCATGTCTGAAAGGCTGGCACGGAAAGGCTGTGGGAAACCGACATCGTAATCCAGAGGGCGGAACTGCTATCCATAGGGGATTCCGGTGTGGTTCTGTTCGGCCAGAACGCTCCGAGAGCCGGTCGGAATCGTGTTGGTATGACCGACCGATTCACGCTACGACCGCCGACATCATAAGTCGACGGTCAGACTGCAAAACAGCAGTGTTGATCGGAAAGCCTCCAACTGTGGTCAGAAAGCTTCTGACTAGCGGTCAGAGGTTTTCCGACCGACATCGTAATCGCCCCCTAAATATTTAGGAAAAATGTACCTTCCCCATTGAAATGGGCTTTTTTATAAATGTTTAAAAGAGAGGTTGAACTATTTTTATAGCTGATCTTAAACTTGAGATGACAGAAATAATATTTTTCTCTGCACTGTAGTTTTGCACATTTCTACATGTCTTATGGATCAGACCACATACACTGGCACTGGACAAGAGTGCCCCAGAGTGTAGAGTCTAAAACCCAGCAAAACAATTCAGCATAAAATGTGGGTGACCACGCAAAAAAGGGCATTTTCTAACACTGTGTATTTTCCCTTTGTTAAATTCTTAGTAATATGTTTTAGTTCTCTTCTAATCTTTTTGTGTTACTGTGTGGATATGGGTTTTTGAGGATTTCTTTTGCCAGAATATGTGACTGTTTAATATTGCAGAAGAAGACACAGTCCCCTCGAAGATATTCATCAATTTTCAGTGATTTAAAAGTTGGCACCTCTCTGCTTTACTTTGGGTTGCTCAAATATTCCCCCATTTGTATCCTCTGCTGACCCAAAGTAGATCCCTTTAGCTCTTTCTGATGCAGAGACTAAGGAACCACCTCTTTGGGCCATGTGAGGATATGAGTATTAGGAGTGAGTGTGGTTCTCTAGAGAGAGATGTTTCTGTGTGGAGCAGAATGCATTGGGGAACAGGAATGCAGACTACTGGGCTACTGCATCTTCACCCCTCACAGATGCATATCTTGGAAGAAGGCATTTAGCAAACCATTTAACATCATGTTCTCCTTCACAACAAGCCACCCTTGGTGCTGACATGGTTTGGTTTTGCCAAACCAATTTCTTTGGAAGTCTAATTTACCCTTGCCACGAATTAATGAATCTGTTTACAGTTCTCTGTTTTTAAAACAGTAATCTAAACATCTGGGTCAACAGAGTAATTCAGGAGTGTCCATACCTTCTTTTCAATGGACACAATGTGAACATTGTGAGGCATTTTTAAGCAGTCCCTGGGCTGTAAGTGGTTACTGGGCAGTATCCTGTGTGGGTCATTTGCCAATGATGTGTTAATGTCACAATGCTATTGAATTACAGCAGGATAACCACGTAACACCCTTAGTCATTTAACTGTGACTGCATATCAGCTAGGCTATTCCTGGAAGTGGATCCCTTGAGGAAATATCATGAGCCACTGTGGCATGCAGAAGATGCATGCTATCAGGTGTGTTCGTAAAGATGTCCAGAGGATGCATGCAGAATTGCATGTCCAGTGAATACTAATGGGGATAGCTTAAACATTTGAGCTGGAAGAGGAGGTGACAGTGTTATCTGTTAACTACAGTTTGGTTGATACACATGCTAGAGTGAGGCAGAGAAGTGTCCTTGAATATTGGTGGAGTGGGAGTGAAAGAATGGAGATGGAAGGGAGTAGAAGTGATTTGCTTTTCACAATACATAGATGGGGACACTAGATATTGCTGGTAGGCAGTGAAGGGCAGATTGACAAGAAGGTGACAGCGTGGAACCATAAGCCCTCTGGCTGCACCTCGCTGCTGCACTTTCAAAGCACAGGAATGCAACATATTTACAATGATACATCGCATTCCTGTGCTCTACCCTGCGCTGGCGCACAAACATCTGCCATGCACGGGCGCAGGCACCCTTGCACCATGGGGGCAAGGATGTCTGCGTCGTGGGGAGATTGTACCTTCCTGCAGAAAAACAATCACTACAGGTATTTTCCTCTTTCAATGCGTGCTGTAGAATGCAGCATGCATTGGAAGAGGACAAAAACAAGGAGAAATGAAACCATTTCTCCTTGTTGCGCCTCACTACGCCACCCATAGGGTAGCGTAGCATACTGACGCATTTCCAGGTTTACTAATCCTTGTAAATCTGGAAGTGTGTCTGGTTTCATGGGTGTTGCATGGGAACACCCACAGAAACACCCATGGAACGCCCCTTTCACACAAAGTCCTGCATGTAAAGGGGCTGTATTTACAAGGACAGGAAAAGCCATGCAGGGTGGCTTTTCCTGTCCTTGTAAATATGGGGCAGAGAAATGTGCTGCCAGTGTGTCACAAAAAGTGATGTACTGGCAGCGCAAGGGGCTTTTAAATCTGCCCCTAAGAGTTTATGGGATCTAGGACTTTTAACCTTTACCAGTTTGTACTGGCATGCTGGATGTGAGGCTAGTCAAGGGGGCCGATTACGATGGCGGCCGGACTTGAGTCCGCCCGCCATCGTAGCGGGATCGGGACCGCCCGCCTGTCATTCGGCGGTCTCGCACCCCTAATTATGATGTGACCGCCACCGCGGTGGACGCATCTGGCAATTTTGCGTTGCGGCGCATGCTGCTGTCTGCAGCACCTGCCTCAATGTTAGATGGCCATGTTGTGCATTACCCTGCACAACGTGGCAGGCACCATGCGGCGCCTGCCACCTTGTGCATGGAAAGGTAGGGGGCTACCATGGGTACCCTCAGTGCACAACTGCCCCCCCCAGGGGGGGGGGGGCGTAACGGGCCCCCTGAAGCCAGCCTCTGCCAGCCTTTCCATGGTGGTTCAACGGCCATGGAAAGGATGGCTGACGCCAGCATTGTGATCGAGTGGGGGGGTGCCTGCTAGGCACCGCCACCATATCCCCGGTCAGATCCGCTCCGCCAGGCAATCACAACGATTGCCTGTGGCGGAAGCGTGGTGTGCACTCTTTGCACTCGCAACGCTTGTGGCACGATTCTCCCCACTATCCTAATGTGGCGGGGGGAAATATGACCCGGTGGTGGCGGTCTCTGCGCCATCGTAATGAGCCCCAAGGTTCCTGGGCCAGGAATGGGTTTGGGGAAGGAGGCATGAGGATAGAAGAATGTTTTAGACAGCTTGAAATGTTTGTTGAACTTTTGAAAGGAGCTTTTTAATCAGGAGTCATTAGAAAGCAGAAGGAACCTGAATGATGAATAAGGTAAAATGAGATCAATTCTGGGGATATTACATACTTGGCTTGCAGAGTAGTGTAGCTTTGAAATAGGATGGTGGATGACAGTATGATGATTGTGCAGATGACAAAAGTTATCAAAGTACCTGAAAATCTCCTGCCCTGAAGATATTACAACTCTCAAACACACCCTATTGAAGAACCAACTATGGTTAACCTGCAATCAACTTTTGCTCAACTCACTCAAAACTGAATTCCTCTAATCGCCCCCACAATCACTCTGCCCCCATAGAAAAATGGCTCAAACAACTTACTGCTCTCAGTTGTGCCCCACACATTATTGACTCTACTAGATTGGTTGGTATAACATTGAATAAATACCTGAATATGCTAAATCATATAATTGCAACCATCAGGGGAGCCAGTTACTATTTGACCACACTAAGAAAAATCAAACCCATCTTGGCAACAAATGACTTTCAGCTAGCAGTGCAACCCCTAGTCATCTCCCGATGGCCCAAGGCAAGGCTAGTGCTAAGAGCCACTTTGAACCCAGCAGCAAGGGTCATCACAGGTTCTAGAAGATCCGATCACATTACATCAGACTTAAAAGAGCTTAAATGGCTCACGGTCGAAGCAAGGATGCAGCTGAAGATATCCTGCATGACACACAAGGCCCTTCACTATAACACTCCTGTCTACTTGACCAAAAATCTCGAGCTGTCCGGTGGTAGTCGTTCCTTAAAAAGCACCAACTCCCTACTGTTGAAAACACAGAAGTTCAAAATAAAGAAAACCTACAAGCCCTAACAATATGGAACACACTGCCTCCTGGTCAAACTCCTTGACCACCGTCTTCAAAAAAGGTAAAAACACTTCTGTTTAATAGATTCCTGTAACAGTAACCCTTGAAGATTGCTCATCAGGACTATTTTCTTGTCGACACCTCCGGAGCCTGAACTTGCAGGCTGATTATCATATTACATTTTGTGATGCCACTTTACTTATTCTTGCTTCATTCCCTTTTGTTTGACTTATCTACCTTATGAACAGCTTGCTTTTATGAACAGCTTGCATATTTTCCCTTGTATGTCTGACTTGTCTGCGTTATGTTCAGCGCTCTGATAACCTTACGGGTCATGTTCACACTGTATAAAAGTAATCAAATCAATAAATAAATAAAGGGAGAGACGATGCAATTATAGTATTTTAAAGGATGATGAAACGGAGCGGATGTCTGTGTAACTCTGTGAAAGACGTTTGCTGCTGAGGGGACGAGTGAAGAGTAAAGTTATTTGAAATTCGTTGACTTTTCTGGAACCATGTGTGGTAATCGAACTAATGAATGAAATGCAATTTTGGAATATTTTATTGAAATTTGATGTGTGCCAGTTCATTACCTACACAATATACTTCACCAGCTAAAACTAAATTGCTTTTGCACCTCACGGTTCCATTCCGCATCCATGGACATCAAAACAAACTGGAAAGTACTGATGTTGTGCCCTTTATATTGCCCACTATATCAACATGTTTTGCAATGTTTATCATATTATGTGTCCTCATTTCCTGCTCTGTATCAAAACAAGGCATGACTGATTTTCTTCTACCATTTTAAAAAAAACTTTATTTGTCATTTTATACAAACAAGTACGTACAGCTAAGCCAAATTTAAACACAGAGCAGAGATACATGGGTGGCACAGAAAATGACCAATAAATGGAAATAAAATAAATACAAGCAGAGGAGCAAATAAACTATAGAGACATATTACATTTCAGAAAAAGAGGAATACAATAGACACAGAACAGCAATGCATCACAGAACAAATCAGTGGAGTGCATTACACAGCATTTAGAATGGTTACCAAATGGCTAATCTGCTGTGTTATCATCTGCAGAATGGTCCAAAGGTAACGAGAAATCCCGCAGCGGCTTTCAAATGTCCCTGGGCCTAGATGTAGCTGGTTGAAGGGAGGCATACAATCCGGATTTAGTATCACAATAGGATAGATCTTTCAGCCAGGCTCACATGGTTGGG
Source organism: Triturus cristatus (assembly GCF_964204655.1). Taxonomy (NCBI): domain Eukaryota; kingdom Metazoa; phylum Chordata; class Amphibia; order Caudata; family Salamandridae; genus Triturus; species Triturus cristatus. Next base: position 440,576,665 of record NC_140590.1, read on the forward strand.
GGATTGTGAGCTTCCCAGTGAAGTGGAACCTGTCGCTTGGCTAGAAAAGGCAATGGCCGTAAATTTATGTGATTCCAATGGTACTGGAAGGACATACCCGAGCAAAGCCATTAAGGGATCGGGATCAAGAGATTGCTCAAGCTTAAGAGAAAGAGTGGAATCAATGTCTCCCCAATAGGATGCTTTCACCGCACAGGTCCATGATAAATAAAGGAAATCTGACTGATCTGTCTGGCATGTGGGGCAACAGTAGGATCTAGAGAAATCAAATGTTGCCAGAGCCTGGTGGGTAGTATAAGTCCTGTGCAGATACTTATAATGCAGCAGTTTATAACGGTGGTTACCAGAAATAAGTTTAGTCTGCATGCAGCCGTAATACCAAGTTTTATCTGGAATTGCGAAACGTAGGTCGCACTCCTATGCAGCCTTGGCCCTCTCCACACCAGCGGACTAAAGTTGTAAGGAAGTGTGAGACAATCTGGAAACGAGATGGCTGTTGTCTGGGGAAGTGATCACCAATGTGAGCGGGGGGATCTTTAAGTTTAGCCAGATAAGTGGGTAACGTCTCGCTCAATGTGCTGTGAAATGGTGAAATATGGATCTCTCCATAAGGGTCAAATTACCTTCCTTACCCATAGTTGAACTGTGTTTGAGCATGCCATTCATAAACAGGTCACTGGTAACCCATATGTCATTTGCGCAAAGGGAACGCTACACCAGGCGCTCTAAAGTAAGTGGGAGCCATGGGTTATTGATAAGTGGAATATTGGGGGATTAGTGAGCATCTCCACCTAGACAGTGCAGGAGTTTAAACCATGCCCAGCTAGTAGTAGCAAGTATCTGTATGGTAGAAGGGCCGTGTGGGATACCTAGCGACAATATGGTAGACAGTGGGAGATGTGGTAATTGTGCCCCTTTAGGTTTAAGGAATGGTAAGTGGTCATCAGGGTGAGACCAATAATAAGCCTAATAAGCCTGGGCTAGGTAATAATAAAGTTAGAGGTCTGGAACACCAAAGCCACTGCACTCAGAGGGAACTATAAGAACTTCCCAGAAGACATGAGGTCGGAGCCATGTCCATATGAGTCAGATAAGTAGTCCACCCAGAGTAGCAAAAAACTGTTAGTAAGTGCGCCCTACAGAGGAATCTAAGGTCTCTTTGGAGATGTTGTTCCTGCAAGTGCCAGGTCAAAGGGTCTATATCAATTATAAATAAAAGGAGAAAGAGCGGGCAGCCTTGTTGGGTTCCTTGTTTTAAGCAGAAAAAGGCTCCAAGTGTATTCCATTCAACCGTAGACAAGCTGAGGGTTACTGATACACTAACCAAATTAGGTTACAGAAGCCCTTGGGAAATGCCCAATTTTGCCAAAGTGCCATGAAGGAAGAACCATTCAAGAGAATCAACTGCCTTCTTGGCATCCAACTGGGCTGTCACTGGAACGATAGGGGAAATCTGGTTGGCCAACGCAAAAAGAGTCTGAAGGTTAATAGAAGTAGAACAATGAGGCACAAATCTGGACTGCGTAGGGGAGGTTATGCGGTCCATTAATAGGAAAAGTCTGGGGGCTAACATTTTGGCCAGAATTGTAGTATTGTGATTTATAAGGAACAATGGCCGATAACATGTACAAAGATAATGGAGTTTGTTCGGCTTAAGCAATAACATGACAACAGCTTCCCGCAACTTTGGAGAGAGGGAGCCATGCTCGGGAAATTCTGCATGCATTTCCAGTAAATGAGGAACCATGAGCTATCTGTAGGATTTATAAAAATCTCGTGAGAATCTGTTTGGTCCTGGGGCTTTAGAGCCACTTAAATCATCTATGGCCTGTGAGAGTTCCTCGTAATGGGGGAGGCAAGAAATTGCTGTTGACCAGTTTCAAACCAAAGCATAGCGGCTTCAGATAAGTATTTTGCCAGTGCTTCATCACTGGTGTCAGAATGCGACGTGTAAAGTAATTTATAGTAGCCTTTAAAGTCCACCAATATGGTAGCACCATCAGTGATGTCACTGCCATCAGGCCATCGCAGGGGGCAAACATATGTAGAATGATACAGGGGTTGAAGAAGATGAGCCAGTGCTCAATCAGGGCATTCACCCTGTCCGTATTTGCACGCACTAACATATTTCCCCAGATAGGTGACCTCCTGGTTGGCAAGATCGTGGAACGCATCCAGCACATTATATTCCATATAGGTACCCCAATATAGGCTCAGGTAACATCCTAACCCTTCACCTATATTCTTCCCTACATTACATACATAACGGTTCTTAGGTACTGACCTTTTGCCTAGATACATCACTGTGCACAGAACGCAGGATTTTACCTGGTAAAGGTCTCATACATTATAAATGAGGATTCTTGGAAGCTCAGCAGGACTACCATCTCCTGCATAATATCTATGTATATAGTTCATTCCCGATGTCATCCTAAGTCTAACAAGTGGCACAGCACGGTAGAAGCCCCGGGGAGACCTTTGGGTATATAAACATCACATCGTGTTGAGCCAAACAGAGGAGATCAGGATTTCCCTGTTGGCACACTGACGAGAGACGCTGGGATACCTGCATGCAGACACTCCAGCTAGCACTGGTCTTTAAAACATCCCTTGCGGCATGTCCAACTCGAGACCAAGACAGGCCCCACTTCAGATAATGGGGTCGATTTTATCCTAGAGGTATTCTTCGCTTAACACCCACATACATGCTAGGTACACTTAGGTACATCTAGTTAGGGCAGCATTGTAGGAATACGCATTTCATTGTCATGCATTTTATATACTTGCCTGTATTCATGGTTATAACAAAATGATAGAGATCTACCATCCTTTTACTTTTTTAGTGCTTCTTATCATGTATATCTTTTACTGACTAATGATTGTTTCAGCACACCTGTTTTACACTAGAATAATGACTGTTCAATAAATACTTATTAAAAAAAGTCCCTACTGTTTATTCTGTGTAACTATCTGAGACTAAATGAGCACGAGTGACTGAGCGAAAAGTAGTACAGTGTTTCCACGGTCCTGAGGGATCAGGGTTGTCATGTTCGATAGTTGCCAGGAACTATTCTCTCCTTGGTAAGAGGGGTTTCTAGTGGCACTGTGAGTTAGCTGGTACACTGGTCAACATGCCCGGTGGGGGTGTCTAGAATCAGTCTGACACCAATCCTGCAGTGTATGTTGTCTACATGCGCAGATCTTATAGAGGTTTTATATGAACTACACAACAGTGAAGATAGTGTGCATGCGGCGAGCTTCTATCATCAGAATCTAAATCACAACCTTTTTCTTTCACCTTAGCAAGATCATTGCAAATGCTTCAGAGTACCCCTGCGTGCTTTGAAAACAAATCCTCTAATATAGGGCTTAAAGGCCACCAATAGGGTAGAGTATTTCTGCACAGAGCCAGAGTTGGTAGCAACAACTTCAATGATATCTTCCCAGACTTCAGAGAGAAAAACTGCATCATACAATACATTGACAGGAAAATGCCAATGGTGGATCATGGTAGCATGTGCAGGTATATTTAAAGTAAGTAGAACAGGAGCATGATCAGCCAGCGTTTGGGGAAAATGTGTAATAGTGTTGAGCCATAGAAGTGCACCCTGTGGCATTTACCAATGGTCGATGCAGGTCCACACATTGTGCGGGCGGAATTGAACATATAATCTCATTTACACAGGTATTTATGACCACAATCGTCTGTTAGTCACAATGTGTCAAGAAGGTCCAACAGTGTCTGCAAGGAATGGGGTTTAGCGACCACTGTGGAACCAGTGGAATCAATTTCTGAAAGGCAGGTAATATTTAGGTTGCCTCCCAGTATGATGTAGTCGGCCTGATATTGGCTAATTTGTGCAGACAAGTCAGTGAAAAAGTCAGGGGAGTTGGTGTTTGGGCCATAAGCATTGACAAGGGGTACAGTCAGACCCAACAACTCAATCAACACTAACGGCCTTAAAGTGAGCGTTTAAAACATAAATTCAACCTGTACCACAATAGATGAATGGCTTCAACAACAAAACAAACATCCTTCCCCCCCATCTACTCCAGCAAGAATAACAAGTGGAGGGCCCAAAAATAAATCAGGAATACAAACAAAGTGGTATACACCTCGGGAGTAGGGGGGTGACAATGCCCAGAGGAGCAAGGCCTGATAGGCAAATAAAAATGGATAAAATAAAGATTATCAAGCAAATTAATATGCAAAGAAAAGGTGAAATATTGGGCACAAAAACATATACACAATGTCAAGTGTAAATGAGTTGAGAACAAGTACTATAGGAGCAGCCATCTTCATGGAGGACAGAAACAAAGGTCCCACTAGGTCACATGCGCCCCAGGAGACGTGGGTGCCATTTCTGCAGTGGCATCAGCACCAGGACCTGCTCCAGGAAAGGATCCGCCAAATGAGTGTTTCTTGCAAAACTGGGCAGCTTCCCCAAGGGTGTTGAAAACATAGCGCCAACCATTCAATTCCACGCGGAGTCCTGCACGGTAAAGATTCAATTTCTGAATCCAAGTTTTTGAAGGGATCACTTAACATCTGTGAATTTATGACTTGCTTCCTAAACCATTGGCCTATAGTCGGGAAAGAAGGAGATCACGGCATTCTGATACCGCAGTTGGCCCTTGTAAGCAGTATCATGACCTCTGAAGTTGAGATTCCTGGTGATAATTTGTTGTGGCGACTCCCCAAGAACCTGGTAAGGGGCAAGTGATTGGTACACCTTCTCAACTACAAATGTATCAGTGAAGGATTGCCTTTCACAAAGTTCCTCCAGTAGATGCTCCACAGTGATCCATTTGGCCAGTATTGGTAAATTTGGTATTCCAGCAATGCAAATGTTATTACAGCATGACCTTCCTTCTAAATCTTCTTTCTTGGCAGCCATGGAGTGAACGTGCTCAAGCGCTTCATCATGTCAGCATTACCATCTCAAATCTCCACAATTCTATGCTTCACACTCTCAAGTCTGGTATTGTGTCGGTCAAGGCATTCAGTCATGGCATCCAGCCGATGATTTAGAGTATTGAATCTGGAGTCAGGCACCTTGAAGCTAGCACGTCATTCAGACATAATAGCGGCAGTGCCATCAAGGGGAGGGTCTGTCTCCATGTGATTGGAGGTGCCACTGGAAGATTGAGGTGACTGTTGGTGGTGTGGAGTTCTGGTGGTTTCAAAAGTCAGTTATTTTTGCTCAGGATCTCCGTGACTCATTGTGGTAGTGCGACCCGCAATGGTAGTGAAGATATAGTTCACCAGGGCAAGAGCTCCTACTAAGGCTATGAGGTCAATCTCACCACAACTAAGCATAAAGAGTACCAGTCCGGGGCACAATACTGAAAGAGGGGGCAATCTGCCCAAGCAGTCGGTGGTAGTAATGATAAGGATGTGATGCGGGAGTCAAAAAGGCAGTCCAACCACCACACACAATGAATTGCCGTGACCAGAGTGGCATGTCCTGTAGACAGAGAACACCCAGCAGTGTAGTAGAGATGAGGGATTGGTGAAGTAAAGCAGGGTGATGTAAATGGTATCCATGTAGGCAAATAACTCCCAAAACAAGGGGAAGGATACTCCAGTCCTGGGGGGTGGACACACTCCGACCAGGACTCCTCCTCATCTGCACAGATGGCACAAGTGTGCAAGAACCCTCCTCACCAGTACTAAGCGGGGCAATCAGGAGGCAAGAAAGAGATATGCCTAGCTGCAGAGATATCAAGTAACAAATGGGGCCCAGCCCACAAAGGACCCAGTAAACACATATGTGCAGAGGGGAGCATGCAGGATCAATTATGCAGTGCAAACAGTTTACAGCTTCAGCCCCAAGTGAGCAGCACCCCCATCTCCTTACCACCCAACAGCTCCACATGGAATATTGAATGCGGGCCCAGGTGAGAGGCGACAGGTCAGGCATGGCATTACCATCAACCATCCAGGAGTACGCACTGCCCACCACCGCAGCAACCAGAAGCCTCTAGTACCACCAGCAGTCAAAAGGTGAGTGCAGCCAGATCGTCCACGTTAGGGCCCTCAGAGGGAGTCCAAGAGACTCACAGCTCTGGCGGTGGTCACAGGTACAGGCCCACCCAGGGCCCATCATCCCATGTCCCAGCCATGCACCATCTAGACCTTGGTTGGACGCCGGTACTTCATTGCTGAGCTAGACCCGGAGGGCGCCTTATGAATTACTAAAACATTTCTACATTATCTGACCATATTAGTTTTTACATCTACTACTCACCCTGCTTGTGGAGAAAGTCATTACGGCAGCAATTTGAAGTGCTTACAGATTTTGGGGACCAACTCCATGCAATCGTATTTGGTCCAGATTGACCCACAGAACTAAACACGTCTTTAGGGACTGCTCCCTAGGCGTACATATGTTATAAGAAGAAGTGCCCATTTGAAGATCCCTTCGGCAGAGCCCGTTCAAACTCATGCCCAGAAAACTTTTTGGTGACATGTGTTGATACAGAGCCCCCTGCACTACATATTCAGCAACAGTGCATGTTCTACAGATGGCTTTAAGTCACTGATCTAGTTGCATTCCCAGCGGCCTGATGAAGGAATTCTCTATTTATGTGCCACTTCCCAAAACGCGTGTCAGTGCTTTTCTTTTTTAAACATGTATGAGCAAGGAATTGATTAACTGGGCATATATGGAATTCTGTTCTAGTGTGTTTGTGTATTCCCCTTCTGTCAATATTGTTTGTTGTCTATTGTTCATTTGTCTTGGCTATGTGTTATGTTTTCTGTCATGTTTTACTAATTAACCTACGTACAATATGTTAATTGTTCATTGTAATGTTGATGGGGCTTCTCAACATTTGATATGTTAAGTATTTATTCTTCAGAGTTTGTTGGTGTATTTTTTATAAGGAATTGTATATGTATTCTATAAAAGAAAAACATGATTTATAAATATGGTATATTTTTGAATAATAACATTTTAAAACCATTGGTCTCTTGGACAAATGTAATTTTACCTTGGACATAATGCCTTATACTAAATAATTGGTTTTGGAAAAGTGTTCTTTGTCATATACCATCTAGACCGGCACTTCCCATCCTAGGGAAAATTTAGATCCAGCTGCCGCATCCACAGCCCACACCATAGCCCCGCCTTCTGGCTCACCCGTGGGTCCTGTCCCCGTGGGGCCTCTGAAGGCCGCATCAGGCCGTGGCAGGGAGATCACCATGTCAGGTGCCAGACAGGGATCACATTGGAATCAGCAGCACAAGATGCTGTCCTCAATGCAGTGGGGCATAGCAAATATAGATGCAGTGTGCACGGTGTGGCCAGAATACGCCTGATAAAGAAGATAGTTAGGCGATGCTCGGTGGAGCTTCAATGCCGCGCTGCCATCTTGATTGCTGGCTTGGCCACGCTCCCCTCATGACTGGTTTTATTTTAAATGTATTTTTCTTGAAGTGCAGGTTTTCGTAATTTTTTTAAAACATATGAAATCTTACCAAATGCATAAGACAATGCTGATCAAGCACGTTTAATGTTGCAGTTTTTATTGTTAAGATCGCGACATTATTTTCAATCTACCTAATGATATAGGCTAAACTTATCACCCTTTGATTTTCTAAAGGGCAATTTTCCAATTAATTACTTTGTGGCAATAAGACCTAACTCAGATTAAAATGACCTTTATGGTTTTTTCCATACTGTACTGTAAAATAGTCTCAGACTTAACAAATTTAATACACACTTCAAACCAAAAGCTGTAAATCATGCTTGGCCAAAGCCCAACAGGCACGTTGGATACTGATATAACACAATCCTTTCTGAAGCTTAGCTAAAGGAAACAGCACACATATTACTTTTGATTCATTTTTCTTTTAAAACGAAAATACAGATACGAAACACTGTAATCTCATTTTTTACTGAGATATGCTCAGTCCGACATTCAGACACGGCAAAGCCTCAAAAGTGCTATCAGACATTTCACTTGTACACATCCATTAGTCCTTTGGTAGTAACTTATAAAACACAATATTAATGTGTTTGATCCGGCAGAGCTGAGGATAATAAAACGTGGTGCGGATTAAATGTACCTTCTGAGGAATGTCTGGTAAAATAAGTGTCATATCCGAATATCATCACAATGTGCGTTTGGCAGATGACACACAACTGTATGTGATAGAGTTGTTTACAATATCTATACAGCGGCCAGTGACTAATCAGAATATTTTCCAAGGTCCTGATTTTAACATAGAGTAAATATTAACAAGTAGCTATCTGTCAAATGTGAGTAACCGTTGTTATGACAAAAGGCCTTAAATGGAAGATAATTTCTTAGAACACTCACTGAGATTAGAAAGAACCTCATACTGTAGTGAAGACTGACTGGTTGGCAAAAATACCATGCTGTTAAATAGAATTTCTGGTGCAACTCTGGTTTTTCCAAATCTTACTACATTGATCCTGCCAGTGGCATATGCTTGTCTAAAACTTTAAGCCATTTATTTGCATGTGAGTACATATACAACCAAGCCTGGAATAATTGTAGGAGCTGTTGAATGGTCAAACAATTGATACAGTATACCAACTGAGCATTCTTCTTAGAAATAGGCATCATCTAGGTGAAATAGACAAATAGTAGCATTGTGCATGCCTCTAGTAATGTTCAATACTTTACCATTGATACCATTGTGAAACGTAAGCTAGGAAAGGAGTTGCCTAATTATTGCCTATAAGCTCTGAGCTGGCAGCTGATTTTAACAGCATAACGGAAACCCGGGTTAGGAGAATGGTCGATAGTCCTTTTCAAGATTACAATCTAGTCTACACTTAGCACCTGAACTACACCTTGCATAATTATTCTAAAGGGGGTTTCAAACCAGGGAGAAGGTCAATCAGAAGGGTGGATAGAGTTAAAGAAGAAAGTTATCCACTGGTTTGACAAATAAATATGTGGTGTGCATAACTTCTATAATTAAATAATTGTGGTAAAACGAGTGGAGTGGTTAGGTCCTAATCCTAAATCCAGTATTTTCACTCTTCTTATTTAATGGAAAACATTTTGAACATGGCCAATCAAATTCTCCTTTCTCATCACAGTTTAATTGCAGCCCTCCCTTTGGAATTATTTTGATCGAGCAACCACCCCTGCCCAAGAACTTGCGACTCAAGGGTCTATAAAGTTATGGTAGGATCAGGGTAATACCTATAATGCTGCCACTAGTACCAACTTCACTCTTCGAGACGCTTAAAATTAAGCTGATTGAGTCCTCATGATTACTGATAAGCCAACTTTACACCAATCTATTGTGTCACCACAGAGCACACATTTCAGTCCTTTAGCTCTATCACATTAGCTATTTATTTGCAAATTAGATTTAGCAGATACCTACAGGAATGTTACTCCAAATATTATTCAGTTAGACCTCAATTGATAGAATTTACCAGGGGTGGCTTCCAAATTAGATAATCTGAACTGGCCATTACAAATTACGTATTTAATACAGTTTGGTTACATATACATGGGCAACTCAATCATTTTATGTCGATGATTTTAAATCATTTCACTTACCAACGTTAGCATCCTCAGCAATGTGGGCTAAGGGAGACTTAGCCATTTTGGTACCATTGTCAGCTGCTGGGAAAATTGGGAAATATTGATCTAACTCCCTCTATTACCAAATGACATGGGTTGAGCTTTCAGGACGTCTGAATTTGTGATAATTAATATTTACAATTCCTTATTTTTCTTTCAGAGGGTAGATATTATTTACTACTTGGCTAAAGATCTGGAGAAGTTTTAGCCACAAGCAGAAAGAGGTACTCATCAACTGGGTCAGTTATTGCAATGCCTATCTATGCCATCTGTAATGCAAACAGGTATGTGGGATGACTGATACTTGGGGCAATGATGCAGCTCACCCATGATCAATGTGGTGAGGCTCTGACTACCTACAGTATGAAACATAATCTGAGTTCAAAAAGACAGAGCAGATCACTGACATCAAGGTGACTGCCCTCTTCCCATCTGTGTTGCTGCCAGAGCAAAACAGCATAAATGATCTAAAACAATTTAATAGCACTTTTATGTTCCCTGAAGGTTTAACCTCTGGCAGGCGGATAAATAAACAAAAAGATCACAGTTGTGTGGAGGGCAAGCACTATTTTTTTTGAAAGCACATAACTTCAGCCAAACCAAAAAAATATACTCCTGGCTCCCAACATGGGGGTGGAGCCAAAACCCTCCTCTAATAATGATCACATAATTGTCTTGCAACGCCTGCGCTCTCTATCCAGACCATAAAAAGATTTGTCAATTTAGAATACATTGCCGGTTAAGCTTCAATGTTCCTGACACCAACGTAATAGTACTAGTAATAAATGCCCCAGTGCAACATTATTCATCACTCAAATATCAGCTTTAAATATATTTTAGAAATTCAAACATTTTTTCCAAATATCAGCTAATGAGCTCTGAAAATATACACATTTGTGTCTCCAATGCACAGTTTTTAATGTTTGTGTACATATATTAATTCAGGCTGGGCTTCTTTAGTCGAAGCTAGTAAGTATAATAACATTAACGCCTTTTGAGGTGTCATTAACTCAGCTTATTTTAAGGAGCCCCTTCGATTCATGTACATATTGGCAATAGCAAATGGGTGGAAGAATAATATGCAAAATCCGGTTTAGTGTCTCCATTTGAGCCTGAATCTTACTTTGTTGACACAAATCCTGTAAGATTTGATTATGAGAAAGTTCTTTTGGCAATTAACATGAGCATATGTAGCAAGCCCCACACCCTAATTGATCTGTAAATATCATCCATCAATATCTGGGCTACATTACTAACAAATGTTCTTAATGCAGTAGGAAAGAGTGGGCTACCTTGTTCATGGTTGAAATTTTCCATTTTTACATTTTTTTTAAATGTAGATAAGGAAGACCTTTGATGCTACGGGCCAATATCACTTCTCAAATCTTTCATTAAAGTGTCTGACAGGCTCATTCTTGTAAGGTTGATCAGCTGGCCTAAGGAGTTATCAATCATGACTGACATCAGTATGGCTTTAGGCAAGGGCTTGGGCCATGGGTCAATGCTTAAATTTAATCCTCCGTAATGGTATATATATCACGGCTAAATACAGTGCTCTCCACTTGGTATTTATGGTTCTTTCTTGCAAATTCGACTGTGTTAATCAAGCCAAGTCAAGAAAGATTACGTCAAAAATGGGGGTGGATCCACAATTGAATGGGGAGTGTACTAGGTTTTTTGAGACTAGCAGAGGGGTGAGAAAGGGCTGCAAACTAGCGCCATTTTTGTTTCACTTATATGTTAGTGAAATGCAAACAGACCTGGTTGGTATTCACTATGACTCCCCTAGAGGTGGTTCGCATCCAAATTCAGTTCTCATTTATGTATAGGACACTGTCTTAACCTCACACACAGCAAACAACCTTCAAGCAGTTCACTTCTTTTACGAAGTACTCAAACCTAAACATTAATTTGACAAAGATTTGCATGATGGTCTGTGCCTACAAAGCTACTACGTCCCAAACACATTTAGTGGAGGATGTAAAGGTTGACAAAGTGGCAACTTGTTTGTACTTGAGTATAGAACTCGGCAAGATCGGCACTTGGTCACACTTAACAAAGATTAGAGGAAGTCAGTTTGAGAGAACATTTGAGGCTTGTTCAGATTTGCATCCAAACTTGGTGAGAAACCAATTAAAGAGATGTGATGGTGTTAGACCTGATAGCCTTAGAGAGGTCTTCCCCAAATATACTCCTCTTGTTGTTTCTGAATTTGTTTAAGTTGGCTATAGAACTCTTTGCACTTTACCACCACTAATCAGTGCTCTCTCCTTTAAACATGGCGAAATGGGCTTACATCCAATTAGACAAAAACACAAATGTCCCCTACACAGTCTCTACTATACTTTTAGTTGTAATGTTATACACAAAGTTATCATGATTACATTTTACTAAACTAGGCAATCTAGCATTTTGAAACTATGGTCTATATGTAAAGTATATGTATGTATAGTATATTAGAATAACTAATCAGAGATCTTTAATATTTTATTATGATCCACAAAAACATATCTTATAAATGACAGATGGCTCCTTTCAAGAACTGCACATATAGCCCATAGTTTTAAAATCTCCACTATTTGTTAGTGTTTCCAAGCTACTATTGTCAGGACTCCAAGATTACAGATAGGTTTAATAGCGCATCGTAGAATCAAAGTTTACGCACCCCGTGCTATGGAAGATACATGGGTGGAGCTGACTCGGAAATGGCGCCTAAAAAGGCCACCAGAACCGAGTGGCTGTTAGCGTTCTAGTGCCCAGCAGAGAACGCGCTGGAACTCCAGGTGAGGCTCGCGCTGCTTGAGAACTGCGCACTTCACCAAGAATTTCGATGGAGTCAGGAGTGTACTTCAGAGCGCGATATCAAAGGGTTAAAGAGTAGTTTGAGGGCTTATCTTTATCAGGGCCGAAAGGCATCCAGAAGTCTGCTGCTAACGAGTTGTAAACCCGAGTACCAGGAAGTTATGTGATATGTGAGGAGAGCTACGGGTCTCCGTGTTTGTGAATCATTCGTACCGCATTGAGGGAGTCGAAGCAGAGTCGCCCGGAGCTTCTGAAAGAAGAAGAAGAAAACGAAGCTAAGTTATCAAGTGTATTATTTTACGACTGAGTATTGAAGTAAATTATTGATAGTTATATAAGTAAAGGAACTTACTGTGAAGAAAGCGGCATTTCAGTATATCAGCACTAAGTCAAGCGCAGAGTTGGCAAGACCTGAATAAACGAAGAAGTAGTTAGTATTACATGTTAGAATACTAGAGCAAGCTGTAAATAGTTAGAATAAGATAACATACTCACCACTGAGATAAGACGTCAGTCAGTAATGCAGAAGCGGTGAGGAATAAGACCAAAATTAAAAGAATAAGAAGAGAACATACCAAATAAACAGATGATTAATTACCAATAGGAAAAGACCCTAAAAAACAGTAAGTAGAATCCTAATTCGAATATAATAAATACAGAATCAAAAGGGAGAGAAGAAGTCCTTAACATATAAATGTAAATATATTGCAGGTGTGCTAAAAGGGAAGAAACTGCGAATTAAGGCAGAAAGCAAGGAAGATTTAAGTAGAAGAGAATAAAAGAGCACACACAGAAAAAGAAATAAAAGAAATAGAAGAGGAGCTGAGTTCTGGAATTAGTAGGGTAAGGAAGCGAGGTAACAGGGTTTTAAAAGATAAAACAGGTTTAGAGCTAAATGGTATGATAACCTAACTCTCGTCTACAGGTTACCTCATCAGCAATAGAAGTCTGCGGGACGGACTACCGAAGAAGTCAGCCAGAACAGTCTCTTCTCTCTTTTGTTATTTTATCCACTTTCCCCCTTCCCCCGATAGCCACTCTGGAGACTTGTTACACTAAGCTCTAGGTTGCTGTCGGGGTGGATTTGGGAACTAGCATCTCTGTTCCTGTGTAGTAGCGTACAGAAACTACAGTCTGACAACTATCAAACTCGATAAATGGAGCTTTATATGGATATCGTAAACTATCTAAAAATACTTTGAGGCTTACAAGTGAAACATATATTTCTCTTTATAGGTTTTTAATCAATCCGATTTGATGACCTTGACGGTGATATAATCAGGTAATAAATTGAAGAACCCTAGTTGCACCAATATTTGCATGATAATAACTGGGTAATAATCACAACCCTTTTCTCTTAGATATATATAAAATATTTTAAAAAAATTGTTTCCATTAGAAAAGTATCTTCACCGCAAAAAAACTTATAATACAAATGGCGAAGTCTTGGATTGTAAATACAGTGCCCCCTATCATGGCGGATCAACCATTAGCACCATTACATCTTTTTGACTCATGATCTTTTGGTAAGCCCATTATTTTTAAACACTCTCATTAGTCTATTTTATTATTATGGATTTAGTGTAGACTCTATGCTTTTTACAGAGCCCTTGGACCTTCCTGAAGAACAATATCATATTGGTGGCCACAACAAACACAATCTCCTCAATTTTGCCTCTTATACAATAGGTACAGACAATTACTTCCGATTAGATATATATATTAATAATTGTTTGGGAGTTATTGTTGATAGATAACCTTTAATGATCTGGTTCTCTTCAATCTAGAGGCTTTTCATAAAGTGGCACATTTCCAGCCCTTTATTGCAAGAAGATCACTTCTATAAATCAAAATTTAATGATTGTTTAGGGATGTTTCAACATATTTATGATGTTTACTCAATAGAATGTTATACTGTTAGTGTGCAATATGTCATGAGATTTTAGATTGCCTAGTTTAGTCAAATATAATCATGATATGGCATTGTAGATAAATATGAAATATGGATGTAAGAGCATATAATGACGTGAAACCTTTGAATTTAGGTATTGTATATAATAAGTGCAGTAGCAACACTTGAGATGAATAATAACAAAATGTTTCTATTACTTAGAAAACTGTCCTGAAGAAGGTGATAAATTAATGACTCACCGAAACGCAGCGTCGACTTTCCATTTTTTTTTACTTTGAATTGTGTATTATGATTTTATGAAATGCTCTTCCTTTTTTTAATTGTGTATTATGATTGAATAAATCTTATATTGATTTTATATTAAGTTTGTTATTCGCTCTCTGTGTTGCACTGATCAATTGTTGCTTAATGAATTGTATAATTATATGGTTCCTTGAGTCTCTCTCGGACACTAACCTGTGTATAACACTACAACTAAAAGTATAGTAGACACTCTGTAGGGACCTTTGTGTTTTTGTCTAGACTTACGCTGTCCCTATTAACAATATTAGTGTACCTCCATTTTTCTGTTCCTTACATCCAATTAGCACATTTAATTTACTTGTAAGTCCCTTGTAAGTGGTAGCACATTTACCAAGGGCCTGTGAATTAAATGCTACTAGCAGTCCTGCAGCACTCATTGTGCATTCATTTTGCTGCCCTCTTAAGTCGCCTTTTAAACCTATCTCAGGCCTGCCATTGCAACCTATGTGTGCAGTATTAAACTAAAACAACAAAACGATGAACTGGGGGTCTAGTCAAATCCTGCTTGCTAAGCGGAAAAGTAGAGAAAAACGGGCTAAAAAAGTACCAAAGAACAAAAAGAAATGAAAAGAGTAAGAGAGGCAGAAAAAAGAGACAACCAGATGCAATCGGGAGTGAGCCTTGGAGCGGAATAATTGGATACCCATCAAATGTCCGTGTGATCAGTCTTATCATCAGGTTGTCCAATCCAAAATGAGATGCTTCTCTTGATCATAGAGAACATCTGAATGAAATAATTTCACTCGTGGGTTGTCCAAGGTTGTCAAAGATTTGGAATGGAGAAACAAACCATAGTTGGATGATAGGACAATTGACAGGAGTGCAGTGCTAACAAGGAACAGTGAGGTGGTGTATAAAATAGAATTGCGAGAAAACACTAACAGTTTAATACGTGTCTCGCATCCTAATTAAAACAACAGTGCAGAAAAGCAGTATTAAACAAATGACTGCCGTATAAAGGTCGACATGTTTCAGCCAAATGAGATACAATCACCTCTGAGGCTTTCTTCAGGACCTATGTTGTTATTTATCTAGCTACTGCAGTAAAGTGAAAAACACGTATAGTGATAAACATATAGATAAAGACAGACAAGTACATTTATCTCACTATCATGTGAAAATGGCACATTGTACCACTTTAAGTGTATCCTCCGTCTCAAAAGGATGCTGCGTGCATCTGCCAAGAAAACAAATGGAAATCGTCTCAAACAGGAGAAATAAAAGATAGAAGCACTCTTATTGTCCTAAACAGAAAACTAACATTATATTAGATGTTAGAGGGCTTACCCGTAATGATCGGGGAACGGACCTCACCTCGCCCGGATCCTGATTCCAGACTAAGAGGCCCCGCTCTATATAAAGAGAAAAAATGAACTACCAATATCTGGAAGGCAATCAATGCAAAATCCAAAAGAAGAGTATATGCTAGTGTAATATACTACTAGCCGCAAAAAACTGGTAGCCTGCAACTTGGAATAAAACCACGTAATGTGTCATGCCAAACCAAAGAGAAATCCCCAACTGAAAGTAACTGGCTTAAAAAATGGGAGATAGAATGCCAAAAACGCACCAAACATGAATTTTCATGCATACTGAACCGCCCGCAACTCTTTAACAGGGGCATTAGTGCAGGGGTTCACATAATGATGTTGAAAGCTGGTATAGAGTCAACATGTCGAAAACTTTATCAAGGAAAAACTTTGACAAGGAAAAGACATGTAAAGAGGTCTCATATCTTCGTAACACGAAGATATTTCAGTAAAAATGCCCGATATTGTCTTTAGAGAGAAAAAACCTAAGCAGTGACACCGGTGCTTACCTCTCCGTCGTTGCCTCGTTGCGGCCTCAGAAACAGGAGGGAGGTAACCGTGACTGCAAAGACGGCGTTCTAATAAAGCCGCCAAATCTCATCAGGGCAAAATGCGAGTGAGTGTGGATTGGTCCGTCGACCCTGTATCCGGAAATACAAGCCGGACTACAGGGTGACGTCATAATGGCCAATTATGTAGTTCCTGAAGGTTGCTAGGATATTAATACGTGCGTACACAGTGCAATAGCATGGCAAATATACTGAAACAAAATATTGTTAAAGACGCCTAAGCCCGTCAAATGCCAAGCGCGTAATAATGCTGGCTGTTGCGACAACTTTATTAACGAAACTGAAAAGCAGACTACAAAGTGATGTCATAATGGCCGCTTGTGTAGTCTGTTTCATTTTGCTGACGAGACTGCTAAGCTGGAAATGCGTGCGTACTCAATATGAATACTAAAAAGGTAAAGTGCCCATGCATGCTATTGAGGTATAAACCGTGTGTATCTACAAATGACAGGTGTTCACCTCTATGCGACCACAAGACCTCTCATCTATAATTGAAAAAACGACATGTCGACTATTAGGGCATGCCGGTGGTGGAAGTATAAAGGGCTACAGGATGACATCACAGAGTGGACTTAAGTAGTCCATTAGCTACGCTAGAAAAAAGACTCGCACTATAAATAGTGAATATATCAGAAATGAGGGAGTCATGATGTTGAATGTTGAAAGCGTGCTAGTAATGAAAAAAGAATATCCATAATGCAAAAAGGACAAGTGCTATGTAGTAGCATGTGGGGAAGAAAACAGGTACCCAGATATTAAAACATGCTAAGAGAGGACACTAAAATATTTCATAGGGTGGTCCAAGGAATTTCGTCATTTAACCCCCTCACATCGCTCTGTAATTTGAACACCCATTTCTGTTCTTTCATAAACAGGTATTTAGTGGTGTCAACAATGTGTGATGGTATCAATGGTTTTTCAAGCACTGTCCAGGAGAAATCGTCTGCTTTATGATTTTGATCAGCGAAATGTCTGGTGAGTTTAGTCGTTGATCTCCTGCACCTGAAGGAACTCTTATGTTCTACCATGCGAGTCCTTACTTTCCGGGTTGTCATACCCACATACTTGCATTGGCAGGGACAAGTAATTAGGTAGATCAGATTGTCACTGTTGCAGTTGGTGAACCTCTTCAGCAGCCAGGGTCTGTTCGTACCTATGTCGATAGAGGTAGTTTGTTTCGTTTGTGGACAAACGGAGCAGTTGCCACAAGGGAAGTGGCCAGCCACTGCCGGAAGCTCCCAGAGTGTGCCTACTGATCTCTGGGGCAAAGTTTTAGGGCGGGTGTGTACCAACCGGTCTCGTATGTTACTAGACCTCTTGAAAGAGAACAGAGGAGGTGCCAAAGATCCATCACAAGAGGACAGAATCCGCCAGTGTTTCCTGACGCTTTTTTGTATTTTATTCGCCATTGTACTGAATGTGGTAACAAAAGTCATGCGTTCAAGGGTAGGTTTCTCAAATGCAGGTTCCAAAAGTGCTTCGCGATGATTGTTAGTGGCCCGCTTGAAAGAGCGTTTCACTAGCCTAGGAGGATAGTGTCTCGAGATCAATTGTTCAGTTAGGACCTCAGCATGTTTTTTGAAAGTGTTCACAGTTGAACAGTTCCTACGAACCCGCAGGAACTGTCCAAATGGTAAATTGTCCCTCAATGATTTTGGGTGTTGACTGTCATACCGTAATAAGGAATTACGAGACATTGGTTTCCGATAGAGCTCACTTTCTAGACCTGTAGGTGTGACAAAAATGGACAGGTCTAAAAAGGCTAGCCTTCTGTCATTGATCTCAACTGTGAACTTTAAGAACTGGTTTCTCGTGTTGAGCCATTGATGAAAGAGAAGAATAGACGCGCGATCGCCTCTCCAGATCATTACGGGTAAGCCCTCTAACATCTAATATAATGTTAGTTTTCTGTTTAGGACAATAAGAGTGCTTCTATCTTTTATTTCTCCTGTTTGAGACGATTTCCATTTGTTTTCTTGGCAGATGCACGCAGCATCCTTTTGAGACGGAGGATACACTTAAAGTGGTACAATGTGCCATTTTCACATGATAGTGAGATAAATGTACTTGTCTGTCTTTATCTATATGTTTATCACTATACGTGTTTTTCACTTTACTGCAGTAGCTAGATAAATAACAACATAGGTCCTGAAGAAAGCCTCAGAGGTGATTGTATCTCATTTGGCTGAAACATGTCGACCTTTATACGGCAGTCATTTGTTTAATACTGCTTTTCTGCACTGTTGTTTTAATTAGGATGCGAGACACGTATTAAACTGTTAGTGTTTTCTCGCAATTCTATTTTATACACCACCTCACTGTTCCTTGTTAGCACTGCACTCCTGTCAATTGTCCTATCATCCAACTATGGTTTGTTTCTCCATTCCAAATCTTTGACAACCTTGGACAACCCACGAGTGAAATTATTTCATTCAGATGTTCTCTATGATCAAGAGAAGCATCTCATTTTGGATTGGACAACCTGATGATAAGACTGATCACACGGACATTTGATGGGTATCCAATTATTCCGCTCCAAGGCTCACTCCCGATTGCATCTGGTTGTCTCTTTTTTCTGCCTCTCTTACTCTTTTCATTTCTTTTTGTTCTTTGGTACTTTTTTAGCCCGTTTTTCTCTACTTTTCCGCTTAGCAAGCAGGATTTGACTAGACCGCCAGTTCATCGTTTTGTTGTTTTACACTATAGATTTAGGGGATTAGAACTGTGGCAGGTCATTAAAATTTCCCTTAGACCCTACAAAGAATTTTTCTAGTGCCTTGCAGTATTAAACTGCCATTTCGACCTGATCAAATAAACCATCTGCCAGGCCTAAACCTGCCTGGGTAAATACAGTTGTCACCCATAGTGTAGGCAGATCCTAAACAGCCCATTGGATGCTGTATGGTGTAGTTAAAAAGTTCAACATGTATTTTTAACTTTTACATGTCCTGGTAGTGAAAAACTCTCAAATTTGTTTTTCACTGTTGCAACTTTCAATTGGAAGCAGGTAGGAATGTTGAGTTTAGTCTCTAAAGAATTGTAATTTAAAAACCTCTTTAACGGTAAAGTTGGATTTTGAATCATAATTTTGAAAATGCCACTTTTAGGAATTTGGCATGTTCTTGTCCCAACCATTCAGTGCCTGCAGCCTATATCCTGGGTCACATGACTAGGTGTAGCTGGCAGTTTATCTTTGTGTATTACTACCAGACAGTGAGACAAAGGGGCAAAGGGGCAATAGGTGTTGGCTGTATGGACCCAATACACTTCTTGTATCAGAACTGAACTCCATTTCGGTCTACCATATTTTTCGACTTTGACTCAATCTTGTGCAACTAGATGTCTGCAGTTGGTGATTTGATATTTTAGGTGTTAGTTTTTAATAAAAACATAACAATTACTCAAGTACTGCTCATTGAATATTTGTTGTTTTGGTGTCTCTTCATTTATTTAAATTTACTCTATATTTCTAAATTGGTTTTTGATTTTCTTGTGTTGTGTTTTCTCTTTATTGCTGTTTGCTTGCTGCATAAATACTTAACACATTGCCTTTAAGTCAGGTCTCACTAATTGTGTGCCAAGCTAACAGAGGATTGAGCACAGGATAATTTGAAGATTTCTTGTGTTTTACCCTGTCAGGATTGTGATTGCTGCTTGATTAGAGGTTCAACCCCCTCAGCCAGTAACCCAGTTTCCTACAGATGGCATTTCAGCTCAATCAGCGTTCCTTCTTTTTTAACTAAGTAACCTTTATAAGGCTCATAGGATATTTTATCTGAGACCTCTACTAAATAATGATGGCTTGAGCAATTGGAACCCAACACTTTTATACTTACAGCAACCAGACTCTGTTTCATGGTTGTGGTGTTTATGGTACATGCTAAAAGGATTGGGAAATACATTTGTTCACCACAATTAATTTTATACAGCTTGCTATTTTACCAAATTTAAGGCATTGTTTATTTATTTATGTCAGATATTGTTGGACATTGTTATGTATTGTTTTTATTCATGCTCTATATCTTTTATGGTTCTTATGAAACTAAAATAAGGATTGGTTGAATTAAATTGAACGGAGCAGCAAAAGGGGGCTTTTTTGTGTGTTAAAATAATATGAATAATAATATAGCAGAGTTCTAATAGCAGAAATACAGGCATGGAAAAGCACAGATCTGTGTGAACCGTGCACAAGGGGAATATTTACAATACACTGACGCTTCTGTAGAGATGTATCAGTTTCCCAGCGCCAGCCTGCGATACCCTTGCGCTGCATGGGTGTGCTGTATTTACAATACGGCACACCATGGTGCAAAGATTGACAGATGCGTCGTAAATTCTGACGCATCTGTTGACCCAAAAGTCAAGCATTGCTGGAGTTGTGTCTCAGGCATTACGCAACTCCAGCAATGCATTTTGAGGCCCATACTTATTGTACTGTGTCACTCCTTACGCCTGCTTCAGACATGCGTAAGGTTTTGATGCAGTGGCGTCCTATGTTATGTTATGTTATGTTACGCATTTTTATAAAGCGCGCAGCTGCCCCTGCAAAGGGGCGTCCCGGCGCTAACCACAAAAATCCAGAGGAAAGGGAGGGGGGGGATCAGGCCACAGGAAAGAGGTAGGTCTTAATAGCTTTACGGAATGTGGTCAAACAGTCCATAGTACGGATTGACAGAGGCAGGGAGTTCCAGAGCTTAGGTGCCAAGAAACAAAAAGATTTGCCTCCAGCTCTGGATCTCTTGACTCTGGGGACAGCAGCCAGCATCAGATCGGATGAGCGCAAGGTGCGCCTAGGGGTATAAGGATTAATAAGATCAGATAAGATCTCGGGACCAGAGAGTTTGAGGATTTTAAAAACAAGGCAGAGGGATTTATATTCAATTCTTTTTGAAATAGGGAGCCAGTGGAGGCGACGAATGGCTCCTCTACCGGAGCATGATCTAGACAGACCTAGAATAGCGCGAGCTGCAGAATTTTGAGTGCGCTGGAGCCGATTCAGCTCAGCTTTATTGACCCCCAATAGCAGAGAGTTTGCATAGTCCAGTCTTGAAAGAATGGTTGCTTGGACTATGAGCTGGCGAGTTGCTGAGTCAAAAAACCGGAGAGCAGGCCGTAAAGTACGCAGCAACCCAAAGCAGGTGCCAGCTATCTTTTTGGTGTGATCCTGAAAATTTAGGGTCGAATCAAACAGCACGCCAAGGTTCTTCACCACCGATTTAGGGGGGGGGGGAGGACCCAGAGATGGAGGCCACCAATGGGAGTTCCAGAGCTCCTTGTTTTTGCCTACTAAAAGGACCTCTGATTTACCAGCATTAAGCTGGAGACAATTCTCCGTCAACCAGCCTGCGATAGCTTCAAGGCCCCGTTGGAATTGGGCGGCGTCTTGAGCAAGGTCGTCAGAGAGAGCTACCGTGAGCTGGGTGTCATCGGCATATGAGACCATTGAGAGTCCATGGTGGCGAGCAACAGCGGCCAGGGGCTGAACATAAAGATTGAACAAAGCTGGGCTGAGTGCTGAACCCTGAGGAACCCCCTGCGTGATGGATTTAATGGCGGATGAAAAAGGAGGGGCCGAGACTTGAAAGGATCGATCGGTCAAAAAGGAACGGAACCATTCCAGAGCAGCATCTTTAATCCCAGCTTCTTCCAGCCGGCGTAGGAGAATCAATGCGACACCGTATCAAATGCGGCGCTCAAATCCAATAATATGAGCGCTGCTGTTTGGCCGTTGTCAAGAAGAAAACGTAAATTTTCGCTGACAGCTAGAAGAGCGGTTTCGGTGCTATAGCCCGAGCGAAAACCGTTTTGAGATTGATCTAAGATCTTATTGTTGGTTATGTGCTCGGCAAGAACTTTATTGACATGGGCCTCCGTAACTTTAGCTGCCCATGGTAAAAGAGAGATTGGCCGAAAATTCTCTGATTTGGAAGAATCAAGGTGCGGTTTTTTTAGCAGGGGGAGTACCTTGGCTTATTTCCAGGCCACAGGGACCAAAGCCCTGCTGAAGGAGGAGTTGATAATGGAGAGAAGGGGTTGAAGGAGGACCGGGAGACAGTCTCGGTATTGCGAGGGTCTCAGGGGGTCCAGAGGGGACCCTGATTTAACTTTAGAACTGAGGGTCAGGAACTCCTCTTGCGAAATGGGAGGAATACATTCCAGGGGAGGATAATGAGTAGGGGTCGGAGGGTGTGCTTGCTTAGTGGAATGATTAGGGAAGGTCTTGTAGATGTTTTCAACCTTTAGAACAAAGTAGGAGGCCAATTCTTCACATTGTTTATCAGAAGCAATATGAGGCGTAAGAGGCTCCTTCCTTTTCTTCAAGTCATCTAGGATTTTAAAAATACATTTAATAGGGTTGTTACTGGAGGCAATTTGATTCGTAAAGAAGGCCGTTCGGGCGTGATGTATGGCTTTATGATAGCTTTTTAAAGTGGCCTGATATTGCTTCTTCCTTAATGGGCAATAGTCCTTGCGCCAGACTCGCTCACTATGTTTGCAGGTGCTGCGCATAGTGGCAAGGGTATCTGTGTACCACGGACTAGGGCAGGCGCCGCGTCCCTTCGACCACTTTAATGGGATAAGGGAGTCAAGTGCAGCGTTAATCCAGTCACAGATTTCCTTGTAAGCTTGTTCTGGATCGAGGTTGTCAATGTTAGGGAGGCTGGAGGACAGGCAGGCCAACAGGTCCTCCCGTTTGAGTTTATGCCAATAGCGTTTAAACGAAGCTTTAGG
Source organism: Triturus cristatus (assembly GCF_964204655.1). Classification (NCBI taxonomy): domain Eukaryota; kingdom Metazoa; phylum Chordata; class Amphibia; order Caudata; family Salamandridae; genus Triturus; species Triturus cristatus. The sequence continues at coordinate 440,599,869 of NC_140590.1, forward strand.
CGAGGCTCTGGAGGCGGTCTCTGCTATGGGAAGAAGAATAGTGATCAAGTAGTGGTCAGACCAACAGACCGGACTAGGGGGGATGACCTGAAGGGAGGAGATGTTGGAAAAGACCGGATCTAAAAGGTGACCAGCCAGATGCGTAGGTTCCAACACCAGCTGTTTAAGTTGGCAGGCTTCCAAATCAGCGAGCAAGGAGCTGACACATGAATCGAGGTGCTGGTCAAAATGGATGTTCAAGTCGCCTATAAGAGTAAAGTTAGCTGTTCTGGACGCAAGAGCATGAATAGCTTCCATCAAGGCTGACTTAAACTCAGAAGAAGGGCCGGGAGGGCGATATATCAAGAGGCCAGAGAAGGTATAATTGGCATTTGGGGAGATAGAGAAGCGAGCACATTCGGAGCCAGCAATGACCTCACGAACGAAGGTACAAGGAAGGGATGACTTATAGATGACCGCGAGACCGCCGCCTCTGGTATCTCTGCTGACGGTAAGGATGTTAAAACCTGGGGGAAGAGCAAGCCCCTGTTCGATCACCGTATCAGTCGTCAGCCATGTCTCTGTGATGAAAAAAACATCTGGGGATTCAGTTTCAACAAGATCGTAGATTTCGTTGTGGTGTTTCACTAATGAGCGCGTGTTGAGGTGGAGGATTTTGAAGGGGTGTTTGGTAGGGGAAGGGAGGACGGGTGAGGGAGGGGGGTCGGAGCTAAACCTGCAACTATTACAGCAGAAAGGTCCCTCGGCATTAATACATTGAACCATGCTGCACTGGGGAGGATTAGGTCTAACAGCCAGCAGGAAGTCCCTGGTGTACCCCCGCGTACCTGACACTAAACCAGCAGCGAGGCTGACCGCTGGCGGCGTACTGGCACGGACGGGCGCAGACGGGCTTGCCTTAGGCGCGCCTTCGGCGCGCCATCGGCGCGCCCGCTGCGCTCGCCCGCTGCGCGCCCGAGTCAGCGTCTGCTTAAGTGCAGACATGTGGTGGAAAGACTAGAGCGGTCCGTGAATACCTCCAAGATGGCGTCCCCCCAGCCACCACACGTGGGGCCGGAGTGCCGAACTGGAGGTGCTCCAGGAGCTGAGGACCCCCCAAAGTGACAGGTAAGCACAGAAGCGTAGCGCTACCAGCCTGTTATTACGCTGACAATTATAGTAGGTTATAAAAGCCCCCAACCATAAAATACGTAAAACAGTTCACGAAGGGTAAAATGTGCAGTACAGATAAAAACGATTTAAAAAGCAGATTTCACTAAAAATTAACAGAAAATATCGTAAGCTGTAGCTCCCGGCTCAAGCCTCAGGAGATTGTGGTTGCGCGCCCGAGTCAGCGTCTGCTTAAGTGCAGACATGTGGTGGAAAGACTAGAGCGGTCCGTGAATACCTCCAAGATGGCGTCCCCCCAGCCACCACACGTGGGGCCGGAGTGCCGAACTGGAGGTGCTCCAGGAGCTGAGGACCCCCCAAAGTGACAGGTAAGCACAGAAGCGTAGCGCTACCAGCCTGTTATTACGCTGACAATTATAGTAGGTTATAAAAGCCCCCAACCATAAAATACGTAAAACAGTTCACGAAGGGTAAAATGTGCAGTACAGATAAAAACGATTTAAAAAGCAGATTTCACTAAAAATTAACAGAAAATATCGTAAGCTGTAGCTCCCGGCTCAAGCCTCAGGAGATTGTGGTTGCGCGCCCGAGTCAGCGTCTGCTTAAGTGCAGACATGTGGTGGAAAGACTAGAGCGGTCCGTGAATACCTCCAAGATGGCGTCCCCCCAGCCACCACACGTGGGGCCGGAGTGCCGAACTGGAGGTGCTCCAGGAGCTGAGGACCCCCCAAAGTGACAGGTAAGCACAGAAGCGTAGCGCTACCAGCCTGTTATTACGCTGACAATTATAGTAGGTTATAAAAGCCCCCAACCATAAAATACGTAAAACAGTTCACGAAGAGTAAAATGTGCAGTACAGATAAAAACGATTTAAAAAGCAGATTTCACTAAAAATTAACAGAAAATATCGTAAGCTGTAGCTCCCGGCTCAAGCCTCAGGAGAAGTGGCGCAGTGAAATCATGTAGATTTCACTGCGTCACTTTTACGATTTGTGTATGCAGAGATTTGTCCCATAACCTGGAGGAAACCTGTGACATAACTGATACTTCGGAGTGACCGTACTTTGAAAGATAGGTAGATGATGCGATGAGTCCATCATTGTGAAATTCTAAGTGTTATCAATGGAGAGAAGTTATTGTGTACCATTCTCTCTAATCAAGTATTGATGTATATACGCAGTTACCTAAGCCCTTATGGAAACCATTGCAAATTGAATGCCTGAAGACTTCACAGTTCCCTAAGTTTATTTTGTAGCACGAAAACTGTGAGAAGGATTGAATCATCAGTGTCAAGATGGGGAGAGAAGTAGCTGGTTTGAGGATAGTGACAAGAATATCATATACACAGATAAACGACTTGGGGCCATATGTATCAAGCCATTTTCCCTTTTGCAAACGGGCAGATTCTCAGAATCTGCCCGTTTGCAAATGGGAAAAAGTCTTTTGGGATGTGTCATCCCAAAAGGCCATCGCAAAATAGAGAATTGCAAAATTTGCGATTATCTATTTTGCAAATGTAATTAAGGAATTGCAAATTGCAATTCCTTAAATGCAATTCTGTAAGCACCAGAAATTTGCTATTTTGCCTTACGGAATTGCAAATTACCACCAACTTCAACTTGCTGGTAATTTGCGATTTTCTTTAAAAAAGCACCTTTTTGATTTTTGAAAGTGCCATATGTCCCCTATACATGACCTTAGCGCATGTATGTGCGCAAAATGTGCACACATGCATATTTCAGGGGTGCAACATGGTGTCCTTTTGGCACCATTGCAACCTTGAAATTGCATTCTCAATTCGCAATTCTCTAATTGGTAATCGCAAATTGAGAATGTCTTCCCATTCATTCCTATGGGCCTCCTAGCCCATAGGTTTGAATGGGAAGGTATTCCTTATTTGCGAATCTCAATTTGCGATTTGCAAATAAGGAATATGTAGGATTTGCAAAATTGTTAGCAAATCCTGCATACATTGCATTTTGCGATTCTCTAATTGCGATTCGCTAAAAATCGCAATTTGAGAATCGCAAAACTCCTTTTTGATACATATGGCCCTTAGTCAGGCCAATAGTGTTGGGAATAGCATGTATCAACTCAGCCTGTCTAAGGGTGGCTGAGAGAGGTTTTAAGAACAGGAGAAAATGGAGAAGGGAAAGTGGCCAGCTCTCATCATCATCATCATCAGCATTTCTAGAGCACCTGGTTACACCAACGGTGTGTCCCCGCGCTGAGCAGAATCTCAGAAATGACACGAGATAGGTAGGTGAGCCCTAGCTGTCATGTTTCAAGGTCTATTCTGGTTTAAAGGTGGGAAAAAGCCATTTCCTAAAGGCAGATTCACATGGCTCTTTCCTCAAATCCATTGGTAGTGAATTCCAATGTTTTGCTGCCAAGTATTTGAAAGAGCAGCCTCCTAGCCTGGCCTTCCTAAATCTGGGAACTATTACCAGTGACTTTCCTTCATATCTAAGGCTTCTATTGGGGGTGTAGGGTGTAATTGATGGAGCAGGTAGTACAAAATGTTGTACACCCCCCCCATTCTGCATGTTTATATTAATCTGAATAATCAACGAATAGTAATCTTATTAATGTGTTTGCAGTGATAGACTTACCAATTATATTTACAAAAGAATTACACGTGGGAATTGCACTTTCCATGGCTAAACTAATTGTAAACTAACATATGTACGCATACTAATGGTAGAAAAGTAGAATATTGCATGATATATGTTGCTTCTGTGTTGTATTTGTAATTTGTGCTTTATTGAGTGAGTATAAACACTTTGGATGTGTCTTTCTGCTAGATAATTACTTACACATAAGGGTATTATCAAGGGTTTAACATTTTATTAGCCATTTCCATGTTTTAATTACATTTTTATGTTTGTTTTGCTTAAGTTGCCCATTTCAGCCTAGTCAAAATGGCTGAACGAGACGTTGAACGTGACTGCCCCTGACAACACGAGGTTCTGGGTGAAATGTGCATGCGCCACCGCCAGCAACAGTGGCCTAGTGCTAACCCCAGGAGAAGATGCCCTAGTCAAGGTTGCTCCGGAAACTTCGCCAACGACAGGACAATGAACTGTTTTAAAACCGGAACCAGCAAGAGCTATGACTTCATTTTGCAGACTTTGTGAGAACTTTACCGCTCGACCACAAGACGACCAATCAGAACTTTCTAAAACCTCAATCTTGATACTTTTTGACATTATTTTCATTATAAAAGTAGGTAGGGAATTGAACAAAAGAAAACTCTTCTTCTTTGACGAACTCGATTTCCTGACGTTATGCTGACGGAGAGGACGGTGACACTGTTGGACAGCTGTTATCCTGAATCTTTGAGAGACTGAATTGCGGCCTGACTTTGATGAATTTAAAGTTTTCCACAACTTGACTGACTTAGAGGACAACTTTTAGCCAGATTACGTAAATAATATGATGTTCTGCGGTTCTAATGATGATTTCTAACCATTTGCAATTTCTTAGATAAAGAATATTTGATTAATTGACAAATGCGTTGTGTCGATTATTTGAAAAAGAAAATATAGATTAATGAGTAAATTATATAGATAATGATTGTGTTCACTAAAACCATAATTAACAACTAAATGATTCATCTCCTAATGAGGGGAATATTTTAGGATTGAAGTCAACGTATTTAGAGTTAGGTAAAGATATTCCTTTCATGTCAGCGTTTAGAAGCTTATTCCTCTAGGGAAGCAGATCAGCTGAGTGTGAGTGTTGGCCGGGGCTTTTGGGTTGGACGATCTTCTAGGTAGATTCAGCACTAGCCGGACAGCTGCATTTTAGACTGAGTGCAGCTTCATCAGCCTTTTTTTAGCTACACCTAAGTATAAAACATTGCCGTAGTCAATCTGAGAGGTGACCACTGCATGTATTATAGTTTTTCTGGCTTGAACCAGTAGTAGGTCAATGACCTTCCGTAGGGTTTTCAGCATTCCGAAACATTTGCTTGTTATTTTTCAAATTTGATTTTCATATGTCAGGTTAGGGTCAAGCCGTACTCCAAGGTTCTTGAATTCGGTTTTAGGGGTTGGGAGCTGGCCAAGTGCTTCCAGCCACCAAGCTGATGTGCAGATAGAAGGTGCTCTTCCCATTACCATCACTTCTGTCTTACTGCCATTAAGTTTTAAGCAGTGGTCTGCCATCCATGCTATTACTTCCTCCATACATTGGGAAAATTGATGTGCATTATGTTCTGGGTTTTGCGACAGTGTGACGATAAGCTGAGTATCGTCAGCGTATGATGCAATGGACACTTTGTGGCCATCCACTATATTAGCAAGGGGCCCCATATATAGGTTGAACAATGCGGGGCTCAGTATTGACCCCTGGGCAACTCCTTTTAATAGGGGAGATCTCCTGGAAGTGAATGTGTCTTGTGTAACCTGGAAACTTCTTTCCGCCAGGAAGGATTTCATCCAGCTCAGAGCCATTCCCCAGATTCCACAAGATTCTAGCCTATGTAGGAGGAGGCTATGGGAGACTATATCAAATGCTGCACTGAGATCCAACAGGATCAGTGCAGCTGTGTGTCCTTCGTCCGCCTGTTGACTTAGAGTTTCTGTGGCCAGGAGCAAGGCAGTTTCAGTGGAATGTGCGGCACGGAAACCTGATTGTGAGCAGTGTAGTAGGTCATTACTATCGCTGTGTTTTGCGAGCTGAGTGTTAACAATTTTTCTGTGATTTTAGCAAAGAAAGGTAGGAGCGAGATGGGGCATAGATTATCTAGTATCTCATAACCTATTTGTGGGTTTTTTCCTTAATCGGCAGACCATAGCTTGCTTCCATTCATAGCGAACTTCTCCCGATCGGAAAGACCGGGAGATAAGTTCTGATATGAAAGGTACAATATATTTTGCTCCTTGTGATAAGATTTCAGGACGGGCTGGGTCCCTAGGTGAACCTGATTTGATTCCGTTTGCTAGTTTCATTATTACATCTGGCTCTGGCATTATAAATTCCTCTAGGGTTGCATCTTTGACTACTGTGGATGTAGTGTCTTTAGAGCTAGTGGCCTGGCGTGCTTCTCTAGGGAAAGTATCATAGATCTTTGTCACTTTCTCTGCAAAGAAGTCGGCAATTCTATTGCAGGATTCCTCTGATGTGGAGGGGGGCTCTGTTAATCTATCTGCTGACTGTAGGGATTTTAATATGGCAAACATCTCTTTTGAGGAGTTTTTGGCCATTTCAATTTTCCTAGTGTAGAACTCACAACAAGTTTTCTTTATCAGGTCTATAGGATCATGCAAGAGTGGTAACTGCCCCTGTCCAAAAAGAGCATGCTCAACCTGCGTCATGCCACTTAAACAACGTGACTGATTCTCATGCCGTGGCCCCAATTGTCAATACATGGTGCAATGATTACCTAAGACCTGCAGAAAAGCACGACAGAAAGTAATCCAGGCAAGCCTGAAAGTAAAGCAAACCACAAGTCAATGCATTGTGGATGTAATATATTATAAGTGAATCTCCGTGTGTATCTCTTAAAGGAAACTCACCAGAGTTAGCCGTGGTAAATACCACCAAACCCGGTGGCTTGATAATGTCACGATGGTCCCTGAGCCGGGAACGCAGTAGCGCCAAATGGAAACTGTTCTTGACCCCAAAGACTCACCGCTAACTCTGGTCAATCAGCAATGCAGGCCCCCTCATAGCATTTAATTTACTTGCCCTGGTCACATAAAGTGCACCTTACAAGGGGCTTATAAGTAAATTAAATATGCAATTGGGTACAAGTCAATGTTACCAAGTTTTAAGCAGAGAGCACTTTAGCACTGGTTAGCAGTGGGAAGGTGCCCAGAGTCCTACGACCTACAAAACCAAAGTCAGCAAAAACAGAAGGTCTGAAGGTAAACAGTTAGGAGGAAACCATGCCAATGATGCCAAATCTAACAGACCCCTTAACCAAACAATCATCACTGCAGAATTTAACACATCATGCTTCTAACAATGCTAGTGTCATACTTTCTGCAACCATGCCAACCTCTGCATAATCAATACAGCCACTGTACTAGTGGTGAGTAGATCAGTGGTCCATCATGATACACATATCACTGTGCCCCTGGTGATATATGCTAGATTGATCATCACATCAGAGTGAAAAGGATGACCACAGACACATCCAGTGATTGCACACCTACATACATGTGTCATGAGTATTGGAAAACAGGAGCAGCTTGAAAACATCAGACTGCTGCAGGACATGCACTACGTGCTGGAAGATCATACAGCTCCAAACTTCACTTGAATTTAGTGGCATAATTAGCAACCATTAGGAGAGCAGATTGAACCATTTGTTGCCACAAATGTTATTTAGAAATCCATAGCCTTATGGCATTCCATTTGAGAGGTTGTTTAGCAAAGTCTAATAGTGGATATGTTGATCCAAGCCATGATTTATAGCTTTCAATACCATAGTCGACATGGAGAAGAAACATGAGTCTTCCTGAGGTGGAGGTATGCCTCCCTGGTTGAAAAAAGCAGAAACAATAGATACTTTGTTATTACTTATGTAATGAACATAATAGATGGAGAGCCAGTTTAGGTTCTCAGTTGTGCCCCAGCAAGCACCATGAAAATACATTTTCATTGGTTGCAATGTGTTTGAGTGAGCAAACACATTGCAGACATAGGGGAGAGGAGTTGGCCTAACGGCTAGGGCGCTCGACCTCGGACCTGGGGAACTGGGTTCAAGTCTGGGTAATGACGCTAAACATCCTGTGATTCTGGGCAAAATCACTTAATCTCCCCGTGCCTAACAAAAAATGAATGTAACATAACTGGTGCTATGTAAAGCGCTCTGATACCTGTTTGGATTCGGGTCAAGTTCGCTCTATATAAAACTCTGCAAAAAAATTTTTGAAAAAGGTTGTAGGATGGAAACACCGCAAATATTATATGAACTAAAATGACAAAATTAACATTGACAAGAAAACAATGTAATAGGTTTGTATTGATACACATTTGATTGTTGGTGTCAATCCTCTTTTTTGCCAATGCATGTGTGTATGCAACCATGCAAAGTGTTGTTCCTGTGTTGCATACACTCATTGATCTAACTATGTGTGCATGCACATCTCTAAATGAACATAAAGTTTATGATGACAATCTCTCTCCCTATCCACCATCAACTGTGCATATTGTTATACATAAAAAATATGGTATTTCACCTGGATATGCATGCTTGACACCAACATTGGTTGTGCAGGTTAAATAAGCCAATGCGCCTCATCACAATCTAGATGTTGCTGCACATCTGGTAGCATGGATACATGTCTGGGCATATTGTGCAGCAAATAGCACCCATGATTATACATCAGGCATCCTGCGGGGCTCTACATTAATGCTTCACTTGTCTGGTATGGACATACAGATCAAGCTGAACTCCTCATGCGTGTGTCCAGACATGTGCTACAATTTGGCATATTCCGTTTCATATTGTTCATAGCTGCCAAGCTTTCAGATTGCTTATGTGTGACATTTCAGCGACTATGAGTGACACTTTCCCATGAGCAAAATCAAGCAAGGAAGGCAACGGAAACCTATAAATAAAAGAAAGCGCACCCATGTGAACAATGAGAAACTCTAAGAGGATCTTAAAACTGCTGCAAGTGACCTATGGCTTTGCTTTCACTCAATATTTGTGACTGCTGTAATTTCCACTTTAATGCTCTTTGTCTATCGTAAATGGCTCAACACCATTGTGTACTATCATTTATATGCTTTATATTATCTATTTAATTTGTAAAGCACTGTAACATCTTTGGGCTCCGCTCTCACAAACAGTTTATTTGTTTTATAGTGCTGCTCATGCCAGTTCAGGGTATTAGAGCGCTTTAGATCACACACACATTATACAGACACAATGGCAGGTACTGACTGCAGGCTGCAGCTGCATGATTACGCACTGCCATTCATTTTGTAAAACGCACAGAGGCTGGGCCGCAGCCGCAGAGTCCGTAGAAGGGTGGCGGTGGTGCTTCAAGATTTGCTGAGGCAGCGTCTCTCTGTAAGGCAGTGGTGCTGGCTCAACTAAGCTGCAAGGCTCAATTAGGCTGCAAGTCACAGCGGGCCGTGGTAATTCGGGTTTGCCGCGAGCCTCAGTTATAGTCGCCCTCCAGGCTGGCTGTCCAGTGAGTTCCTGATGGGGATGTCCAGTGACACACAGACTCTGTCCTGGCTGCCGCTGCAACCTTGGTCACTCACTCCTCTATGACACCCTTGGCTCCGGCATTATTGAATTAAACAAAAAACACTGATAGCATGAGTCAGCCCGGGTGGGGCTAGTGCAAGCTGCCTGCGACAGGCAGCGCAATGCTGAAAGCCCACAATTGAATATATTTGCAGCGCCACCCGCAAACCACTAGCAAGTTGTCGCTTTCCTCCACAACCTTTCTGCTCTGAAGTGGGTTACCTCGTTCCTCAAGATCCTAATAATTGAGACCTCAAAAGAACTGGCAGCCTCAATAAAAGCAGAATTAGAGGCACTAGAAGATAAAATCAAAAAAGCTAATAGTGTTGAAGAAGCCATGAAAAAATTGGAAGAGTCCAACAAAGAGTTGGAATCCTTTGCTACTTATCTGAACAAATGCAACAATGACAAACTGATAAAGGACAAAAGATACTACTCATTGGAGAACACCTATCCCTATTTAGGAGAGCACTTTTATCAACGAAACCACTATATGGATGAAAATGGATCCAAACAACATAGGGTAAACAACTTCTCTGATACCTCTGACTCGGAGGGAGAAGGTAGTTCCACATACTATGAGCCTGAAGGTAATTTTAACTCATTTCAAGCTAAACATAATGTACAACAGCCTTTTTTAGCCAACCGAGAGACACGCAGGGGATGTCCGAGAGTCAGATTTCAAACTCAGAACAGAGGGAATTTCCAAGCTCAATACCAGCAACAACATCAACAGCTGGATCCCCAATATGTGTTGGAAACATGCAACAAACAATACTGGAAAAAAGGGGACATACTTCCCATTTTCAACCTTTCATCTTGTAATTTAGATAGTCAGACCATCAGTTTGCTCTCTAAAGGTTTATCATACGTCCCTCATGCTTACCCCAATAAATTTGAAATATATCAGGATATCATCTCTTTTTTCGCAAGGTTAGACTAAAAAAACACTTTCAAGAAGACATATATCAGGACTCCTCATCTCAAATTACTAAACATTTAGCCCTTCCATCCACGTTTTGTCCTTCCTTGGACCAATTAGGACCCGAAGTGGCTGCTTTTGAACTGGTAGTTCTTCAAAGATTAGATAAAGCCTTACAATTTATACCTAAACCCTTGTAAAATTTGGATAAAGGTGAATACACAGCCCTCCATTCTTTAGCTGACAACAAAAATCGAATAATAAAAGGATGTGATAAAGGAGGAGGAATAGTGGTCATCAATACTGATGACTACGAACATAAAATGACCACCATGCTCAATGATACCACGTTTTATTCTAAAATACAATCTTACCCCGCCATAAAAATATTTAAAAAATCCAGACTTTGTCCTACCAGGCATTGGTTGCAGGTGACATCACTACCAAAGAATATGACTTTTTAAACCACAATTCAGGAAAAACAGCCTGCATTTATGGCATGCCCAAAATTCACAAGAATATTCATGATCCACCTTATAGACCTATAGTGTCCACAATTGGTACTATCACTGAACCAGTATCCAAATTTATTGATAACTGCTTACGTCCCCATATTCCCAAAATAACCTCCTACGTTAAAGATACTATGGAGATGATAAAAAAGTAGAGAATATGAATTTTAACCCTGATCAGAGCATTTTGGTGACCTTAGACATAGAGTCCTTATATAGTAACATACCCTTGGAGGGAGCTATGTCAGCCACTAATTGGTTCATTGACACATATAATATATCTTGTTCCAAACCATTTATTTTGGCATGCCTTAATATAGTATTAACCGAAAACATCTTTGAATTCAATGAGACCCTGTATCGCCAAACCAAAGGCGTAAGCATGGGTGCATCTGTGGCGCCCTCCATTGCGAATATTTATATTGTTGCCTTTGAAACCAAATTCATATACAACAAGATTGCCCCTTTTTTCGAATCTATCTCCCACTGGTCCAGATACATAGATGATATCTTTTTTGTCTGGATTGGTGGGAGAGATTCGCTCACAGAAATTTTGGAATGGCTCAATGTTACAGACTCGAATCTGAAATTTACTGCACACATAGATACTGAGAAAGTAGAGTTTCTTGATATCATAATTAGACCTTCTTTGGGCCACTTGGAAGTAGATCTTTTTGTGAAGCCCACTGCAAGGAATACGCTGTTGCATTTCAATAGTTATCACCCTAGTAACCAAAAACAAAGTATTCCGTTCTCCCAATTTCTAAGGGTGCGTAGAAACTGCACAAACTTGAGAGATTTTGATAAACAAGCCATTACAATGAGAAAGAAGTTTTTAGATGGAGGATACCCTCACCGGTTGGTGAGGGATTCCTATAAACATGCTAGGTTTTACGACCGAGACCATTTATTGAACTCTAAAGTTAACAACAGTAATATTACACTGGTATGTGTCACCAGACACTCCACGATGGATACTAAAGTAAAACAAATTATTAATAGTAATTGGCACATTCTTAACAGCAATCCAGATAGTTGTAAATTGACCAAACATTTATTCGCACATCAGTGAAACAGAAATATCAAAGATTTCATTGTTCGCTCACTGTTCACCAATAAGACCAATAGACATATGTTTATTCAAAAATCTATTAATGGTAATTTACCCTTTAAAGGTACGCTCTGCAGTCAGAACAGCCAAAATTACAGTGCCCTTAGTTAAACATTTCATTGACATGAACCATAAACCAGAAGACATCCATTGGAGAATTTTAGAAAGAATCAGGACTCCCGACAATAAAGTGGGTCTCAAAATACGTAAAAAACAAGACGTTTTTTGGATTTTTAATCTTAACACTTTTAGGAATGGCCAGAATAGTGAAATTCCCTGGGAGAATGCAATAACCTGAGTGGGGATCGCTTCTTATAATAGGATGTTGGATAAACTGAATCTAATTCAAGTTGTTTAGGTCACTGCGTTTTTAATCAATATAAACTTTTATGGAAATACCAGTCAAATCTGATAGGTTGATACCTTCAAAACATCGTCCGACATTTGATGTAATTTTTTAACTTAACTTTCATTTAGTTGTGTTGATCTTACAACTCGGACAAAGTTTTGGTTACTATCTTCATAATTCTCAACTTATCATATATCACTCATTGTTACATATTATATATCAGGCCAGTAGGTTTTTGAAATAATACAAGGTTATTATAGTAATTGATATCTATAATACCAAACAGTTTGATATGTCTTTGAAATTTTGTCAGACAGAACAATAAAGTTTCCATGGTTTTCAACATAGTCTGTTTTCTCTGACCATCTTCACTCCAGTCTGTCTTCTCTGGCCACCACCAACTCGGTCACATGACACTTTTTAGAATCACATGATTATCATGTGACTAGCCATAGAGTATATAATGTAAACAACCGCAATGGACCGCACTCCGCTAGCTCCTCCTCCGGGTCGCCCCAAGGGAAGCTGGTACATGAAGTTCTTGAGTGGTTCACCCCAGTGGGTGCAAGTAAGTACTTGTTGAACTGATGATCTCTGATGGAGTTCTTGAGTGGTTCACCCCAGTGGGTGCAAGTAAGTACTTGTTGAACTGATGATCTCTAGACCCGATACATGTCCCGGGTTTTAAAATATCGCCCGAGACATGGCTCGGGTTTCGGGATAACTTCCCTCCTCAGTAGAGAAAATAGTTAGGGGTGGAAGAGAGGGCCGCCAAGCAACCGTGAAGGGCCTCAGTGCCCGCACAGGCACGCAGGTGCGTCGTACAGGAGCTCGTCAGCTCAAAGCTCGAGGGAGCCATTTTTATAAACAACCGCAATGGACCTCACTCCGCTAGCTCCTCCTCCGGGTCGCCCCAAGGGAAGCTGGTACATGAAGTTCTTGAGTGGTTCACCCCAGTGGGTGCAAGTAAGTACTTGTTGAACTGATGATCTCTGATGGAGTTCTTGAGTGGTTCACCCCAGTGGGTGCAAGTAAGTACTTGTTGAACTGATGATCTCTAGACCCGATACATGTCCCGGGTTTTAAAATATCGCCCGAGACATGGCTCGGGTTTCGGGATAACTTCCCTCCTCAGTAGAGAAAATAGTTAGGGGTGGAAGAGAGGGCCGCCAAGCAACCGTGAAGGGCCTCAGTGCCCGCACAGGCACGCAGGTGCATCGTCCAGGAGCTCGTCAGCTCAAAGCTCGAGGGAGCCATTTTTATAAACAACCGCAATGGACCGCACTCCGCTAGCTCCTCCTCCGGGTCGCCCCAAGGGAAGCTGGTACATGAAGTTCTTGAGTGGTTCACCCCAGTGGGTGCAAGTAAGTACTTGTTGAACTGATGATCTCTGATGGAGTTCTTGAGTGGTTCACCCCAGTGGGTGCAAGTAAGTACTTGTTGAACTGATGATCTCTAGACCCGATACATGTCCCGGGTTTTAAAATATCGCCCGAGACATGGCTCGGGTTTCGGGATAACTTCCCTCCTCAGTAGAGAAAATAGTTAGGGGTGGAAGAGAGGGCCGCCAAGCAACCGTGAAGGGCCTCAGTGCCCGCACAGGCACGCAGGTGCGTCGTCCAGGAGCTCGTCAGCTCAAAGCTCGAGGGAGCCATTTTTATAAACAACCGCAATGGACCGCACTCCGCTAGCTCCTCCTCCGGGTCGCCCCAAGGGAAGCTGCTACATGAAGTTCTTGAGTGGTTCACCCCAGTGGGTGCAAGTAAGTACTTGTTGAACTGATGATCTCTGATGGAGTTCTTGAGTGGTTCACCCCAGTGGGTGCAAGTAAGTACTTGTTGAACTGATGATCTCTAGACCCGATACATGTCCCGGGTTTTAAAATATCGCCCGAGACATGGCTCGGGTTTCGGGATAACTTCCCTCCTCAGTAGAGAAAATAGTTAGGGGTGGAAGAGAGGGCCGCCAAGCAACCGTGAAGGGCCTCAGTGCCCGCACAGGCACGCAGGTGCGTCGTCCAGGAGCTCGTCAGCTCAAAGCTCGAGGGAGCCATTTTTATAAACAACCGCAATGGACCGCACTCCGCTAGCTCCTCCTCCGGGTCGCCCCAAGGGAAGCTGGTACATGAAGTTCTTGAGTGGTTCACCCCAGTGGGTGCAAGTAAGTACTTGTTGAACTGATGATCTCTGATGGAGTTCTTGAGTGGTTCACCCCAGTGGGTGCAAGTAAGTACTTGTTGAACTGATGATCTCTAGACCCGATACATGTCCCGGGTTTTAAAATATCGCCCGAGACATGGCTCGGGTTTCGGGATAACTTCCCTCCTCAGTAGAGAAAATAGTTAGGGGTGGAAGAGAGGGCCGCCAAGCAACCGTGAAGGGCCTCAGTGCCCGCACAGGCACGCAGGTGCGTCGTACAGGAGCTCGTCAGCTCAAAGCTTGAGGGAGCCATTTTTATAAACAACCGCAATGGACCTCACTCCGCTAGCTCCTCCTCCGGGTCGCCCCAAGGGAAGCTGGAACATGAAGTTCTTGAGTGGTTCACCCCAGTGGGTGCAAGTAAGTACTTGTTGAACTGATGATCTCTGATGGAGTTCTTGAGTGGTTCACCCCAGTGGGTGCAAGTAAGTACTTGTTGAACTGATGATCTCTAGACCCGATACATATCCCGGGTTTTAAAATATCGCCCGAGACATGGCTCGGGTTTCGGGATAACTTCCCTCCTCAGTAGAGAAAATAGTTAGGGGTGGAAGAGAGGGCCGCCAAGCAACCGTGAAGGGCCTCAGTGCCCGCACAGGCACGCAGGTGCATCGTCCAGGAGCTCGTCAGCTCAAAGCTCGAGGGAGCCATTTTTATAAACAACCGCAATGGACCGCACTCCGCTAGCTCCTCCTCCAGGTCGCCCCAAGGGAAGCTGGTACATGAAGTTCTTGAGTGGTTCACCCCAGTGGGTGCAAGTAAGTACTTGTTGAACTGATGATCTCTGATGGAGTTCTTGAGTGGTTCACCCCAGTGGGTGCAAGTAAGTACTTGTTGAACTGATGATCTCTAGACCCGATACATGTCCCGGGTTTTAAAATATCACCCGAGACATGGCTCGGGTTTCGGGATAACTTCCCTCCTCAGTAGAGAAAATAGTTAGGGGTGGAAGAGAGGGCCGCCAAGCAACCGTGAAGGGCCTCAGTGCCCGCACAGGCACGCAGGTGCGTCGTCCAGGAGCTCGTCAGCTCAAAGCTCGAGGGAGCCATTTTTATAAACAACCGCAATGGACCGCACTCCGCTAGCTCCTCCTCCGGGTCGCCCCAAGGGAAGCTGGTACATGAAGTTCTTGAGTGGTTCACCCCAGTGGGTGCAAGTAAGTACTTGTTGAAATGATGATCTCTGATGGAGTTCTTGAGTGGTTCACCCAAGTGGGTGCAAGTAAGTACTTGTTGAACTGATGATCTCTAGACCCGATACATGTCCCGGGTTTTAAAATATCGCCCGAGACATGGCTCGGGTTTCGGGATAACTTCCCTCCTCAGTAGAGAAAATAGTTAGGGGTGGAAGAGAGGGCCGCCAAGCAACCGTGAAGGGCCTCAGTGCCCGCACAGGCACGCAGGTGCGTCCTCCAGGAGCTCGTCAGCTCAAAGCTCGAGGGAGCCATTTTTATAAACAACCGCAATGGACCGCACTCCGCTAGCTCCTCCTCCGGGTCGCCCCAAGGGAAGCTGGTACATGAAGTTCTTGAGTGGTTCACCCCAGTGGGTGCAAGTAAGTACTTGTTGAACTGATGATCTCTGATGGAGTTCTTGAGTGGTTCACCCCAGTGGGGGCAAGTAAGTACTTGTTGAACTGATGATCTCTAGACCCGATACATGTCCCGGGTTTTAAAATATCGCCCGAGACATGGCTCGGGTTTCGGGATAACTTCCCTCCTCAGTAGAGAAAATAGTTAGGGGTGGAAGAGAGGGCCGCCAAGCAACCGTGAAGGGCCTCAGTGCCCGCACAGGCACGCAGGTGCGTCGTCCAGGAGCTCGTCAGCTCAAAGCTCGAGGGAGCCATTTTTATAAACAACCGCAATGGACCGCACTCCGCTAGCTCCTCCTCCGGGTCGCCCCAAGGGAAGCTGGTACATGAAGTTCTTGAGTGGTTCACCCCAGTGGGTGCAAGTAAGTACTTGTTGAACTGATGATCTCTGATGGAGTTCTTGAGGGTTTCACCCCAGTGGGTGCAAGTAAGTACTTGTTGAACTGATGATCTCTAGACCCGATACATGTCCCGGGTTTTAAAATATCGCCCGAGACATGGCTCGGGTTTCGGGATAACTTCCCTCCTCAGTAGAGAAAATAGTTAGGGGTGGAAGAGAGGGCCGCCAAGCAACCGTGAAGGGCCTCAGTGCCCGCACAGGCACGCAGGTGCGTCGTCCAGGAGCTCGTCAGCTCAAAGCTCGAGGGAGCCATTTTTATAAACAACCGCAATCCGCTAGCTCCTCCTCCGGGTCGCCCCAAGGGAAGCTGGTACATGAAGTTCTTGAGTGGTTCACCCCAGTGGGTGCAAGTAAGTACTTGTTGAACTGATGATCTCTGATGGAGTTCTTGAGTGGTTCACCCCAGTGGGTGCAAGTAAGTACTTGTTGAACTGATGATCTCTAGACCCGATACATGTCCCGGGTTTTAAAATATCGCCCGAGACATGGCTTGGGTTTCGGGATAACTTCCCTCCTCAGTAGAGAAAATAGTTAGGGGTGGAAGAGAGGGCCGCCAAGCAACCGTGAAGGGCCTCAGTGCCCGCACAGGCGCGCAGGTGCGTCGTCCAGGAGCTCGTCAGCTCAAAGCTCGAGGGAGCCATTTTTATAAACAACCGCAACGGACCGCACTCCGCTAGCTCCTCCTCCGGGTCGCCCCAAGGGAAGCTGGTACATGAAGTTCTTGAGTGGTTCACCCCAGTGGGTGCAAGTAAGTACTTGTTGAACTGATGATCTCTGATGGAGTTCTTGAGTGGTTCACCCCAGTGGGTGCAAGTAAGTACTTGTTGAACTGATGATCTCTAGACCCGATACATGTCCCGGGTTTTAAAATATCACCCGAGACATGGCTCGGGTTTCGGTATAACTTCCCTCCTCAGTAGAGAAAATAGTTAGGGGTGGAAGAGAGGGCCGCCAAGCAACCGTGAAGGGCCTCAGTGCCCGCACAGGCACGCAGGTGCGTCGTCCAGGAGCTCGTCAGCTCAAAGCTCGAGGGAGCCATTTTTATAAACAACCGCAATGGACCGCACTCCGCTAGCTCCTCCTCCGGGTCGTCCCAAGGGAAGCTGGTACATGAAGTTCTTGAGTGGTTCACCCCAGTGGGTGCAAGTAAGTACTTGTTGAACTGATGATCTCTGATGGAGTTCTTGAGTGGTTCACCCCAGTGGGTGCAAGTAAGTACTTGTTGAACTGATGATCTCTAGACCCGATACATGTCCCGGGTTTTAAAATATCGCCCGAGACATGGCTCGGGTTTCGGGATAACTTCCCTCCTCAGTAGAGAAAATAGTTAGGGGTGGAAGAGAGGGCCGCCAAGCAACCGTGAAGGGCCTCAGTGCCCGCACAGGCACGCAGGTGCGTCGTCCAGGAGCTCGTCAGCTCAAAGCTCGAGGGAGCCATTTTTATAAACAACCGCAATGGACCGCACTCCGCTAGCTCCTCCTCCGGGTCGCCCCAAGGGAAGCTGGTACATGAAGTTCTTGAGTGGTTCACCCCAGTGGGTGCAAGTAAGTACTTGTTGAACTGATGATCTCTGATGGAGTTCTTGAGTGGTTCACCCCAGTGGGTGCAAGTAAGTACTTGTTGAACTGATGATCTCTAGACCCGATACATGTCCCGGGTTTTAAAATATCGCCCGAGACATGGCTCTGGTTTCGGGATAACTTCCCTCCTCAGTAGAGAAAATAGTTAGGGGTGGAAGAGAGGGCCGCCAAGCAACCGTGAAGGGCCTCAGTGCCCGCACAGGCACGCAGGTGCGTCGTCCAGGAGCTCGTCAGCTCAAAGCTCGAGGGAGCCATTTTTATAAACAACCGCAATGGACCGCACTCCGCTAGCTCCTCCTCCGGGTCGCCCCAAGGGAAGCTGGTACATGAAGTTCTTGAGTGGTTCACCCCAGTGGGTGCAAGTAAGTACTTGTTGAACTGATGATCTCTGATGGAGTTCTTGAGTGGTTCACCCCAGTGGGTGCAAGTAAGTACTTGTTGAACTGATGATCTCTAGACCCGATACATGTCCCGGGTTTTAAAATATCGCCCGAGACATGGCTCGGGTTTCGGGATAACTTCCCTCCTCAGTAGAGAAAATAGTTAGGGGTGGAAGAGAGGGCCGCCAAGCAACCGTGAAGGGCCTCAGTGCCCGCACAGGCACGCAGGTGCGTCGTCCAGGAGTTCGTCAGCTCAAAGCTCGAGGGAGCCATTTTTATAAACAACCGCAATGGACCGCACTCCGCTAGCTCCTCCTCCGGGTCGCCCCAAGGGAAGCTGGTACATGAAGTTCTTGAGTGGTTCACCCCAGTGGGTGCAAGTAAGTACTTGTTGAACTGATGATCTCTGATGGAGTTCTTGAGTGGTTCACCCCAGTGGGTGCAAGTAAGTACTTGTTGAACTGATGATCTCTAGACCCGATACATGTCCCGGGTTTTAAAATATCGCCCGAGACATGGCTCGGGTTTCGGGATAACTTCCCTCCTCAGTAGAGAAAATAGTTAGGGGTGGAAGAGAGGGCCGCCAAGCAACCGTGAAGGGCCTCAGTGCCCGCACAGGCCCGCAGGTGCGTCGTCCAGGAGCTCGTCAGCTCAAAGCTCGAGGGAGCCATTTTTATAAACAACCGCAACGGACCGCACTCCGCTAGCTCCTCCTCCGGGTCGCCCCAAGGGAAGCTGGTACATGAAGTTCTTGAGTGGTTCACCCCAGTGGGTGCAAGTAAGTACTTGTTGAACTGATGATCTCTGATGGAGTTCTTGAGTGGTTCACCCCAGTGGGTGCAAGTAAGTACTTGTTGAACTGATGATCTCTAGACCCGATACATGTCCCGGGTTTTAAAATATCACCCGAGACATGGCTCGGGTTTCGGGATAACTTCCCTCCTCAGTAGAGAAAATAGTTAGGGGTGGAAGAGAGGGCCGCCAAGCAACCGTGAAGGGCCTCAGTGCCCGCACAGGCACGCAGGTGCGTCGTCCAGGAGCTCGTCAGCTCAAAGCTCGAGGGAGCCATTTTTATAAACAACCGCAATGGACCGCACTCCGCTAGCTCCTCCTCCGGGTCGCCCCAAGGGAAGCTGGTACATGAAGTTCTTGAGTGGTTCACCCCAGTGGGTGCAAGTAAGTACTTGTTGAACTGATGATCTCTGATGGAGTTCTTGAGTGGTTCACCCCAGTGGGTGCAAGTAAGTACTTGTTGAACTGATGATCTCTAGACCCGATACATGTCCCGGGTTTTAAAATATCGCCCGAGACATGGCTCTGGTTTCGGGATAACTTCCCTCCTCAGTAGAGAAAATAGTTAGGGGTGGAAGAGAGGGCCGCCAAGCAACCGTGAAGGGCCTCAGTGCCCGCACAGGCACGCAGGTGCGTCGTCCAGGAGCTTGTCAGCTCAAAGCTCGAGGGAGCCATTTTTATAAACAACCGCAATGGACCGCACTCCGCTAGCTCCTCCTCCGGGTCGCCCCAAGGGAAGCTGGTACATGAAGTTCTTGAGTGGTTCACCCCAGTGGGTGCAAGTAAGTACTTGTTGAACTGATGATCTCTAGACCCGATACATGTCCCGGGTTTTAAAATATCGCCCGAGACATGGCTCGGGTTTCGGGATAACTTCCCTCCTCAGTAGAGAAAATAGTTAGGGGTGGAAGAGAGGGCCGCCAAGCAACCGTGAAGGGCCTCAGTGCCCGCACAGGCACGCAGGTGCGTCGTCCAGGAGTTCGTCAGCTCAAAGCTCGAGGGAGCCATTTTTATAAACAACCGCAATGGACCGCACTCCGCTAGCTCCTCCTCCGGGTCGCCCCAAGGGAAGCTGGTACATGAAGTTCTTGAGTGGTTCACCCCAGTGGGTGCAAGTAAGTACTTGTTGAACTGATGATCTCTGATGGAGTTCTTGAGTGGTTCACCCCAGTGGGTGCAAGTAAGTACTTGTTGAACTGATGATCTCTAGACCCGATACATGTCCCGGGTTTTAAAATATCGCCCGAGACATGGCTCGGGTTTCGGGATAACTTCCCTCCTCAGTAGAGAAAATAGTTAGGGGTGGAAGAGAGGGCCGCCAAGCAACCGTGAAGCGCCTCAGTGCCCGCACAGGCACGCAGGTGCGTCGTCCAGGAGTTCGTCAGCTCAAAGCTCGAGGGAGCCATTTTTATAAACAACCGCAATGGACCGCACTCCGCTAGCTCCTCCTCCGGGTCGCCCCAAGGGAAGCTGGTACATGAAGTTCTTGAGTGGTTCACCCCAGTGGGTGCAAGTAAGTACTTGTTGAACTGATGATCTCTGATGGAGTTCTTGAGTGGTTCACCCCAGTGGGTGCAAGTAAGTACTTGTTGAACTGATGATCTCTAGACCCGATACATGTCCCGGGTTTTAAAATATCGCCAGAGACATGGCTCGGGTTTCGGGATAGAGTATATAATGTGTAGAATGGCACCCACCCATTTGAAACTGCTTTCCGAAGGCGTCACCTGCAGCCATCCTTAGCCTGGTGCTACTTGAAGCCTCCTTTTATCAGGTACTTACTAGTTTGCAGCCATAGGGCCTTTGATTTACTCGGAAGCTGTAGTTTTACACGCTCATAGATATATATTGTTACATTTCTTCTTAGATAAGTCCTTTACTGTGTATGCTTATTGAGCTACATATTTGGACCACTATCACATATCCAGCGCTTGTTCCAGTTTCTTCGTTGAATTTCTTCTATTGCAAGGTAATTACGGGGTTCATTTTTACTCCGATTTATAATGTATCCTTTTTTTCCTTTATGAGGTCTCGGTTTTGACAATAGATTTTGTATTGTTTTTTCAGAGGCTTTCCAAAATATCATTTTACTGATTTCAACATTACGTAGGACCAGGCCCCTTTTCCAATATACCTATACGAAGCTTGTTTGACAACCAGGTATTGACCTTTAAAATTCTCTTTAGATCAAAAGATAATAGAAACCTACAGTTATTTAATGTTAAGGATATCTCTATCTCTTTGTAATCTAATTACTATTAAAAATAGTCAGTTTTGTATTCTTCTCTTTCGTAGACATCAGACCTTTTCGTGAAACCGTTGATTTTAAAATTAATAAGATATCGTTGCACATCCGGTGCATTGCATTTTAATCAGATAATCCCTTTCGTCATTGTGGTTTATCTGTTCTTAATGAACATGCATAATATTAGTGAATTAACACCAGTTGTGATAGATTAATGCTAGATACTTTGATTTTCAGAACCAATCTCAGTTTTCCGGTCCGCTAATATCAGTCCGAATTTTGGAGCACGATGATTGCTCACACTGTTACCGAATAGAGTACAGTCCTTATTTCTTTGTGATCTTATTGAATTATTAACATTGATTTATTAGTTTTAATTGCATATCTTACAAGCATAAATCCCGTCAAATGTATTTCCCAAAATGAAACCATATAGATAGCTTATACAAACAGCAGCTACCATGTACATTAATGATGATTAGACCCTATCATACAGGTCTATAATAATGGTGATATATACATTTTTTTCAGCCATTTATTAGAATTAAAGACATCCACCAACTATGGCCTTGCAGGTTTTAGTCACTAGCAACTCATCACATTGAAACAGGATCTGTGAGTGATTGGCTACTTATTTTCTATCTTATTGTTTCTGGATTATATAATGTTACAGGCCTTTACTATTTAGGGGCCGATTCCGATTCCGGCTGCAAAACGATCCGACCGACACGGACCCGGACCGAATACTAACCGACACGGACCAGCGCCGTACGACCCGACACGTACGGAATACAAGCCGTACGACCGAGCCGGAGGGAAAATAGTGATCCGGCCGGAAAACCGACGCGATTTTCACCGACCGACACGAACCCGGAATGAACCCGACCGACCCGTACCCACGATGTACGATTAGCGCAGCACGATGCAATGCGTGTAAAACCAGACCGACTCGCACGGAGATCAAGCCGCACGACCGACACGCACAGACAACCGGGCACACAAGCAATAGAGACCGCCGCGAATGACGCGTACCAAACACAGAAGACAGGCAGCGTGAACAGGGCGGAGAAGCCCGCACGAGACAACAGCAGCGTCCGTTTCCATCACATGAACGTCTTCTTCATGCCTACAAAACACAAAGAAAAAAGACAAAAAAGGACCAAACAAGCAATGACTAAGCCGATACATACCAACAAAAAAAAACATGGGACAAAGACACACCCACAACTCCAACTATATAAAGGACTACAATCACTACCATCATCCCTTGCAAACAGGAGACACAGCCAGCAGCAAACACCAGTATACAGCAACCCCAGACACACTCACAACTCACCCATCACACAACTCACACACCATCAGCACCTCACACAAAAGCACACACACATACACACAGCAAAACCAACACCAACCCAACATCACTTACACCCTCACACACACATCCCCCACCACCACCACCCATCACCATGCCTCCAAAGAAGAATCCCATTTTCACAGATAGTGATTAGAAGTGCTGGTAGACGAGATCATCAGAGTAGAGCCACATTTGATTGGTACATTGGTTCAAAGGACCCCCATCTCACAGAAAACCAAGATGTGGGCGAGGATTGTGCACAAGGTGAACGCACAAGCACCACCGTTGCGCACAAAGGACGATATCCAGAACCAGTGGTATGACGTGCGCAGGAGGGTCAAGAAACTCATTGAGAAAGATCACGCCTTGAGTCAGCGCACCTGCAGTGGCCCTCCTGCCACACCAGTCTACTTCAGGACCTGGGAGGAGAAGGTGTGGGACATCTTACCACCAGAGAGCGTCCATGGCCCAACACACATCCCAGAGCCTGGTGAGTACACAAACAACATACCCAAGATTGTGTGGCAAGGGGACAGTGAAACCATGCACCACAAGCAAAGCTACACTAACCTGTAGATGATCAACCCAAGATGTGTATGCCAGTCAGACAAACACAATACCTGCCATCTCAAAGTGACTGGGGACTGTGTCATGACATGCACCAACCTACAAACAAATAGAGCAAGCCAGTGGCACTAAGCCAAATAGACACTGCCAGACAGTTTGCCACCACAAACACACCACCTCACAGTGCAGCTGACTGTCAGGAAGGAATAGTGGGGATGCAGGTGAAGTGAATGTAGCCAAAAGTATGATGGGGCCTGTATTCACAGATAATGCTCCCCCTCCTCATTGGCCCATCAAGACCTCTCAGAAACATGTCCACATCACAGGGAGTGGAAAATGACCGACAAGATGGCTGACACTGGCTCCTGCTGTGGGGAGCACAAGGCCCTGCTAGGGCTTGTGTGCAAATCACAAGGAGGACACCACTGACTGACATCCTGAAAGACAACTTGCACACCCTACAATGGAAGCACGCTTCATGATGGGAAGGAGAACTGACAGCCCTGACCAGACTAATCAGCATGGGGAGACACTCCCCCTCACCACAAACTCCACACAACTCACCAGGTACAATGCATTGACACACACCTCATTGAAATATCAGCAAAAGATACCCCGTACTGGGTGCTGCTGTGTGAAGCAAAGGGGCTCACTTGGGACTTGTAGCCAAACAAACACCAGGATTTCACAGTCAGCCATTTTACCATTGCTGTCACACCCCCTCACAGGGAAGCAGAGTCAAGAGGGAGGAAGCATGGGCATGCTGGGAAGGGGGGTGTAGCCAAGAGTATGATGGGAGTCGCCGTCACAGACAACCTACACCCACCCACATGGCCCAGCAAGTTCAAACTGAAACATACTCGCCTCACAGGGAGTGGGAAGGGACTGACAAGATGTCCGACACTGGGCTCTGTTGTGGGGAGCACAAGGCCATGCTGGGAAATGGCCAACATCATACATCAGGACTACACAGTCAGCCATCTTGCCATTGCTGTCACACCGCCTCACAGGGAAGCAGAGTCAAGAGGGAGGAAGCATGGGCATGCTGGGAAGGGGGGTGTAGCCAAGAGTATGACGGGACTCGCAGTCACAGACAACCTACACCCACCCACATGTCCCGGCAAGATCAAACTGAAACATACTCGCCTCACAGGGAGTGGGAAGGGACTGACAAGATGTCTGACACTGGGCTCTGTTGTGGGGAGTACAAGGCCATGCTGGGAAATGGCCAACATCATACATCAGGACTACACAGTCAGCCATCTTGCCATTGCTGTCACACCCCCTCACAGGGAAGCAGAGTCAAGAGGGAGGAAGCATGGGCATGCTGGGAAGGGGGGTGTAGCCAAGAGTATGATGGGAGTCCCAGTCACAGACAACCTACACCCACCCAGATGGCCCAGCAATATCAAACTGAAACATACTCGCCTCACAGGGAGTGGGAAGGGACTGACAAGATGTCTGACACTGGGCTCTGTCGTGGGGATCACAAGGCCATACTGGAAAATGGCCAACATCATACATCAGGACTACACAGTCAGCCATCTTGCTATTGCTGTCACACCCCCTCACAGGGAAGCAGAGTTAAAAGGGAGGAAGCATGGGCATGCTGGGAAGGGGGTGTAGCCAAGAGTATGATGGTAATCGCAGTCAAAGACAACCTACACCCACCCACATGGCCCAGCAAGATCAAACTGAAACATACTCGCCTCACAGGGAGTGGGAAGGGACTGACAAGATGTCTGACACTGGACTCTGTTGTGGGGAGCACAAGGCCATGCTGGGAAATGGCCAACATCATACATCAGGACTACACAGTCGGCCATCTTACCATTGCTGTCACACCCCCTC
The DNA here is from genome assembly GCF_964204655.1 of Triturus cristatus. NCBI lineage: Eukaryota > Metazoa > Chordata > Amphibia > Caudata > Salamandridae > Triturus > Triturus cristatus. The sequence goes on from NC_140590.1 coordinate 440,625,045, forward strand.
ACAGGGAAGCAGATTCAAGAGGGAGGAAGCATGGGCATGCTGGGAAGGGGGGTGTAGCCAAGAGTATGATGGGACTCTCAGTCACAGACAACCTACACCCACCCACATGTCCCAGCAAGATCAAACTGAAACATACTCGCCTAACAGGGAGTGGGAAGGGACTGACAAGATGTCTAACACTGGGCTCTGTTGTGGGGAGCACAAGGCCATGCTGGGAAATGGCCAACAACAATATCAAACTCTGTCTGTGACAAGCTGGGAAAAAGCAGTGTACAGGCAGGCATCTGTTTGAAAAGTAGGAAATGTCTTGTTTGTGAACCAACGATGCATGTAGAAACATAAATCACATTGTGTGTCTCTTCCAAACACAGGTGGTGCTGGGCACCCAGCACCAAATGACGAGGATGCCCAGTCCCAGACTCTGGTGGACACTGAGCTCTCTGGTCTGACTCTCTCACTGTCCTCTTCGGATGACGACGACCAACCTGGCCCCTCCGTTGTGACCCATCATGCAGCACCAGCAGCAGCAACTTCTGCCCCCCCTGTACCCACGCCTCCAGCATCTGGACACCGACAGGGCACCCCCGCCAACAAGGACAGACCAAGGACAATCAACACCTACAGCACAGGGACACAGGATCCCCCGGAAGCTACAGCCAACACCACCAGCAACACCACCCAAGGGGTCTCAGTGTCACCTGTACGTACCGTCGCTGGTCCTGCCCGTGTGGAGAGGGGTGCTGGGAGGGGTAGGAGGCACAGGGCACGCCTTGCAGAGGGGTCTGGACTGCATGATGACCCCCAACTGGCACGCATCTTAGATGCTTACCAGGATAGCACCTGAGGATTTGGCCAGGTATTGGGGATCCTCAAGGACATGCAACATGAGCAGGTCGCCCACCATGCCAGCACAGAGGCCAAGTGGGATGACATCACTGCGGTGCATCGGGACATACTACAATGCCTCCGCCAGATCAACACCAACCTGTCCAAACCCCCCTGTGTGCCCACAACATCTGTCGCAACACCATCTGGCAGCGCCAGAGGGAGGGAGGATGACTCTGGAGGAGGAGGCCTGCACATGAGGATCCCCCCCCCCGGAAGAAGAGGGGTCGTCCGAAGAAGGACATATGAGAGGCAGATGCCCCAGCACATCCCCCAGGGCTTCCAAACCTGTTCTGGACAATGTTCTTTGTGCGCAACCCGTTCACCTTGTCCAATTGCACACAACTCGCCCACATGACATGGAGGGTTCATGTTGGGCCAATGTAGCAGACGACTGTGGACTTAACTCTGGACATTTGATCTACCAGCACTTCCAACTCCAAACCATTCCCAAACCACTGTACAGCACCCACCATCCTGTGCACTTCACTCACATGTTTGTAAATAAACTCACCAGTACACCATACTTGCCTCTGTTGTGATTCAAACTTGTCATGTTCAGGGAGATGTCGATCTGCTACACAACACAGTGCATGCCAAATACTGCAACAATGTGACCAACGTAAGGTGAGTCATGGGGATGTGACACATGAGAGGGAGACACACCACTATGGCAACACAAAACATACTCACCATGGCCATGTTACTCATCACACACAATGATGTTGACCTGAAACACATTGGCATGCACAGACACAACACCAAGCACAGTCAGTAGTAACAAGTCCACAGGTGAGGTAAGCAGATGTCAGTCAGATGTGGGAAGACAGACAATGTACATAACAAAGCACAGCACAGGTTCATTACACATTAGCAACACGTTTATTCCACACTAGTTGCATGGTAATTCTACGTAACAGTGGACACACGCTCACAATGTGTTGGAGAATGGAAGTCCAGGGATGTGTGGTATATCAGCTGATGGGAATTGTCAACTTCCACACTGGTGTTGGCTTCTGGGTGTTGGGGGTCAGTGTTGACCACACAACAGGCAAAGTACCCTGTGAAGGACAGACAAGATACAGTCAAAGCACATAAGAACAGGAGAGAAATGCAATACAAATGCACAAAACATGTTGCAAAACACCTACACAAACAATAGTTAGCAGTACTACCCTATTGTGGAGTACACACCACCTGAATGGACACATCGCAGCACGCATCCAGTCAAGTGGCCCACAGACACACTCAGACAGCAACAGAGCTGGCTCCACACATTCCAGGCTACCTCCATACATTCACATAACAACCCTGGAAACCCACATTCAGGTGAAGAAGTTGTTGATGAGCTGGGAGCGGACGTCACCATCATCTTCATCATCACTAGCATCTTGGCCCAGGCCGGGATCCTCCACAGGTGCCAGACGTTGGTCATCATCATCATCATCATCCTGGATGAGAGGCACCTCCTTCCGCACCGCAATGTTGTGTAGCATGCAGCAGGCCAGTATTATTTTGCACACCTTTGCAGGGTCATATGGAAGGGCCCCTCCGGTCTTGTCCAGGCAGCGAAAGCGGCTTTTCAGGAGGCCGAATGTCCGCTCAATCACCCTCCTGCTCCGACCATGTGCCTCATTGTAGCGCAGCTCGGCTGGTGTCACAGGGTTCCTGAGGGGTGTCAGCAACCATGGCATGTTGGGGTATCCAGAGTAACCTACACACACAAAACTGAACAAGTAGCTGAGTTTTGTAGGAGTGCGGAATACAACAGTGAAAAACACACACAATGAGAAACAGTCAGTACACACCGACAAGCCAGGCACGCTGAGCTGGCATCTGTGACATCAGCATTGCAATGCGACTGCAAGACAGACCACCAGAGCATTGATCGAATGGTGGTGCTTCCTGTTCCGGTATGCCTGCTCATGTGCCTGTGGTGGTATCAGGGCAACATGTGTCCCATCAATAGATCCAATGACGTTTGGCATCCTCCCCAGTGTAGAAAAGGCATCCTTAATTTCAGGGAGTTCATCCTGGCTCAGGAACTTGAGATACAGGTCGAGGAATTGCAACATCCCCTCCAAGACATCGCGTAGCACCCGACTAAACATCGTTTGCGACATACCACCAGCAGTAGCCACAGTGTACTGGAAGGTACCGGTAGCAAAGAAGTGCAGGGCTGCCATCACCTTCACCTCTGGGGTCAGTGCTGTAGCACATGTGGCGCCAACTGCTCTGCCAACTCCACAATCAGTGGCCTGGTGAAGCGGTACCATCTGATGCAGTCACGTTCCTGCATGGTTGCAAGGTCTGGGAACGGACGATGGACAGCTGGTGCCCTGCAGTACAGAGATGAACAAAGGAAAATTGTCGATTCCTCCACCCTGTGAATGGGGGTGGCAGGGGTGATGGGCAACATAGTCCCTATGGGTGGGGGTGGCAGTAGTGATGGGCAACAGGTCCCCTGTGAGTGGGGGTGGCAGGGGTGAGGGGCAACATAAGCCCTGTGAGTGGGAGTGGCAGCAGTGATGGGCAACAGGCCCCCTATGGGTGGGGGTGTTAGTTGTGCTGGCCATGCAACCCCTATGGTGGGTTGTTGTTTGTGGCCAGGATGTGGATCCCCTGTGTGCGTGCCATTTTGCAGGCATGTGTCGTTTGTTTGTGTTCTAGGTGTCTGACTTACCGTCTGTGCCGTCGACGTCGGTCCCTCATCCGGTCATAGATGTAGAGTACTATTATGACCTGCGCGATGGGATTCATGATGTGTTTGTGTCGTACACATTGCTTGTTGCTCCGTCTCGTACCCGCTGCAAGCTGGTCCGTCTCGTAGCCGTGGATTGAGTTGTGGCGCGAATCATAGCTGATATGCTTGTTTTCCAGATGCTGTGACGTGCCGTGTGTGACGACCCGTCCGGCGCATATGAAGTACGCATCGTATTTGTCATGCCGGAAACTGCTATGGATACTCCTTCCGGGCGACTCGGTTCCTCTTTAGGAGTTACGGCTCGGACAGAGAATGGGGCTTGATTCACAGCCTACGTGTCGGTCGTGTTTTTGGCAGTTATGCGCATCGTACTTACTCGACAGGACGGACCGGCTCCGGGTTCGTGTCGGTCGCACGGTAAGGCTACGGACAGCTGTCCGACCGGCTATCGGAATCGGCCCCTTAATAGACCTCTTTCATTAAACTTCATTTTTGAGCACTCAGATATAGCACCGTAAATAAATATAAAATCGTAATGTGTGATACATAGGAAGACCGTCAGATTATGTATATAGATTGTTGCTATTGATACATATTGAGCTTTTTATGATATATTTAAAAAAAAAGATATATATTGTTTAAATAGATGTTTTTCATGAGAATACATATCAAGATATGGACAACCACTGATGAAATCTGTTTTTTCTTTGTTAGATATTTTTGTGGCTTTCCTGAAGAAGGCGATGTATACGCTGAAACGCGTGCCGAGTTAATAAAGATATTGCCACTTTTTAACCTTTTATTTATACATATTGATTAAATGTAATGTGTTAAATATTGTGTTTCAGTTTTTTAAATGTTTTGTATAAATATCATTTGTTTAAATAATATGAGAAGAAATTATTAAAATAGTAATAACTTTGAAAATATTTTTTCAGTCTTCCTTGGTCTTCTTATTGTCATAGATATTGTGTACTTTGTTTACTTTATTGATATTGCCTAGGAGTTTTTGTCATTACTATTCAATTAGGCTGCAAGCCACTGCGGGCCGTGGTAATTCGGGTTTGCCGCGAGCCTCAGTGATAGTCGCCCTCCAGGCTGGCAGTCCAGTTAGTCCCGGATGGGGATGTCCAGTGACACACAGACTCTGTCCTGGCGGCCGCTGCAACCTTGGTCACTCACTCCTCTATGACACCCTTGGCTCCGGCATTATTGAATTAAACAAAAAATACTGATAGCATGAGGCAGCCCGGGTGGGGCTAGTGCAAGCTGCCTGCGACAGGCAGCGCAATGCTGCAAGCCCACAATTGAATACATTTGCAGCGCCACCTGCAAACCACTAGCCAGCTGTCGCTTTCCTCCACAACCTTTCCGCTCTGAAGTGGGTTAGCTCGTTCCTCAAGGATAATGCGCAGTCAGTCATGCTCTCTTCCTTTTGCTCGCTGGAGGTCAAGTTAGCCTGTGGAGTTCCTCAGGGCTCGTCCCTTTCTCACCTATCTGTTGAATTTATACACCCACCCTTTAGTGTGTACTTTGAAAGAAATGCATGTCAAAGTGTATAATTATGCAGATGACATGCAACTGATCTTCACTATTGAGAATTCACCGGAATCGAAATCTACATTCCAGGATACTATGGTGTTCATCCAGGATTAGATGAATAATAACCAACTTAAATTGAATTCAGATAAGATTGAAATCGTTATCATTATTAAATAACCCAACCTGTGGAATGCTGCTTTCTAGCCAGTCTCAATGGGCACTCCCCCAAGCTAAAAAAGTCAGTCAAAAGTTGTGATTGACTCCAAATTAACAAAGAACCCCCCCGGTAGGGGCTATAGTTTCTGCCTGCTATTTCCAACTCCTGGAAAGTTAGACAAATTGATAAACTTCTTTCTTTTGAAGCTTTAAAACAAGTCATCATTGCACTGATCATCTCTAGAGTTGACTATGCTAATTCATTCTACTTGGGCCTTACTAAGGGCCGAGTTGGCAGTCTTCAATTAATTCAAAATCAGGCTGCAAGGGTCTTGTATAAATTACCCCGCATGTGTCACATTAATCCCCCTGCTGCAGGAGGTGTACTGGCTACCAATTGAGCAACGCTCAGTCTTCAAGGCCTGCTGCATTCAATTTAAAGCCTTACAAAGTTGCAGCCCAGCGTTCGTTTCAACTCACTTCGGCAAATATGTACCTGGTTGGAATTTAAGATCTTTCCATTTGAATCTTCTGTCTATTCCTTCTCTTAAGAAGAAGATGGTGGGTGGCTCCAGGTTCTCAGCACTTGTTCCCCATATCTGGAATACGTTACCTTCAGATTTCAGGTCTGCTTCTTTTTTTTTCCAAATTTAGGACACTCTTGAAGACTAATCTCTTCAGGGTGGCTTATGATTGATCTGTCAGAGAGCATAACTGGGATATTGCTTCTGTAGCTCTAATGCTAAGAGACCTTATGGTGGATGTGCACTCTATAAGTACTCAGTAACATAGAATAACATAACATAAACCTTTGTGCGCCTTTTGACACAAGAGACCACTCTACACTCCTATCCTGGTTGTGCTCATAATCGATTTTCTTAGTATCTCCCGGATCCCCTTTCTCTCTCTGGTGAAAATACCCTTTCAGTTTTCTTTCCTGTTCAGTTTTGGGTTCCTTATGGCTCTTTGGTATACGATTCCATTCCATAATTGAAATTGAGACTCATTTTAATGCGGGTGAATCGAAAATATTATTTTCTTTCTCCTCTTTCCCCATATCACTACACCAAAGAGTCTGTGCCTGGGCTGTTTGCAATAAAAAAAAATAATGACCTTTCATTTCCTCAACCTCTGCTTGAAAAGGGCAGAGATTCTCTTCTCTGCAAAGTTCTCCTTACCTGTGGCTCTATGCATTCTTTTTCTCAAAACCAAAACTTTCTCTTCTTATGCTCATAGGTTTCTATTTATTTAAACTCTGGACTTTACTCCACATATTTTAGTAGCTATCAAATTTTCCTGTCTCTATCTGAAAACGATTTTTACAAAATTAAACCTGTTTGTCTTTGTCTATTTTGAAAGTGGTTTTACAATTCCTAAGGGGTCTCACATCTTAATTACTGTTCATCTTTTTATGTGGATCTCTCTAATCAGCCAAATTACCGAATTGACTTACTGTAAGTTATTCAAATGCCTGTATTTGCCATTTTATTCTCTTTCACCACATGCTCTATTTCTTGATACTCTGTTTATTTTGGCTGACTGGCCTTTTACAAACTATATAATTTCCCTTTTTGTATATTGTTTACAAATATCTTCATTTTCGTTCTCCGCTGTTTTCTGTGTCTTTTTACACCCCATCGTGCAAAGTCTCGATTTTAATTTTTGGTGTGATAACTCTCAAACTATTGAATTAACTATCAGTCTATATTAGATCAGACCCCTTGGTCCCGAACTTTAAGAAACTTACGGGCATATTATCAAGGACGGCGTGGAATTATCACCGCTTTATCGGCAGAAACTTTAGCGGCGATAATGGGCTTGATATTATGCCGCAGAGAATTCCAATAGGAGCCCATGTTAACACCAGAACATGGGCTTCTATGGGAATTCTCTGCGGCGTATTATCAAACCTATTATCGCTGCTTTAGCAACAGTTTTCTGCCGATAAAGCGGCTATAATTTTAACGCCATTTCTTGATAATATGCCCCTTTCAACGGAACACCTCTTATCATCAGGCAATCAGATCTGAACCGTATACTGTTTGCACTCATCTTCGTATTCACTTTCTATAATCTATTAAGCTCTTTGGAAAAAAAATAGCATTATAATGAAATAAATACATTTAAAAAATGCTTCTTTCCTGCCCTGTATTATAGGGGTTTCCCTTTTTAACCCGCGCATTCTGAACATTTATGTAAATGATTAACTTGTGTATCATGAAAATGCTTATCTTTTGATGTGTCACAAAAAGGGCATGCCACAATTGCGATAATCCAAGACATATTCCAGATTGTGATGGCCTTTTGTCATGTTCTCTGCGCTCTTTATCATTATGTCTACTGTGTAAACTAAGGAATATATTTTTCGTTATTCCACTTCCTGTCACAGGCAGTTTGCACCCCTTCCACGAATCCACAATGGAAATCGTAATGAGTAGTTCTTGCACGATTCCTGAATTAGTAAGCATCCCTGTAGCTTGAATAGTTGGTTAGTTTTAAGACCCGTTGAGTCCACTTTTTTGTCCTGGGTACAAAATGGGGAGCAGGTCAAGTCCTTTAAAGACCTTCTCAGTTCTCCTACAGCGATTTCAGTCCTCTTCTGATTTTCCTTAGTTCCAGCAGTGTTCTGAAGTGGGTGCCTAGTGGGTGGAAATGACCTCTGGGCAAAATCTAATCAATGGGCTAAAGGTTCTTGGAGCTAACCCTACTCACTTTGGGCATTTGCCAGATGGTGGAAGCCTTCAGCTCCAAACCCTTGGGCTCTGAGGGCTGCGTGCCGAGTGTACTATGGTAATTCTAGTGTCCTCCCTCATCTGAAACAGGTTCTGTACCCACGAAAAACTCAGAGACAGATGCCTTAAAGTACAAAAGCTGAGTTTACCAGGAACCGGACAGTAGTTTCACACAAATTGTTATTGCATCTTGTTCTAGTCCTTTGAAGTGCACCCTAAGTGTACCATAGAAGACCTGTTTAGCAGATTTTAACACTCCAGCAGGATAGACACCCACTGTGATTGGAGCCTGCCTGGCTGGGGAACAAAGGGAGGTGACTTGCCTGGGAGTTAGCTACTTCTGCTTGTGTCAGGAGAGGTCTCTTTGAAGTTAATCAAGTTCCTAGGGCCGGACGACTGGCCATCTGTTGCAAAGTGGACTCTTCTACAGATGAGGTGCATGGTAGATATTGTAGGATTGGGAGAGAGGTTTAATAAGTACAAATCACGGGAGAGACAATCCAGCCAACTGCCATGGTCAAGATACGGTTCCCTTTCAAAACAGCATATTCCGTTAGAACAGACACAAGTGGGAATTCTGATGGAACACCCCATCAACACTTTCTTCATAGCTCCAGATAAAACCTATCATATGCACTTAAGAATGTTACTAGTTACCACACACCTCCCTCTCATATAATTATACAATAAAACTAATCTACATAGAAATTAAATTAAAAAACAAAAGGTAAAAAATAATTATATGTGCAGTGTTAATGTACAAACTGTGGCATGTCCAAATAGGAAACTACTACAAGAAGTTGGACAGCCTCTGAAGATGCATACATAGAATAACAATATAAATGGATACTAAAGATACAGTCCTAAAAGATAAATATGAATAATGTAATGCATTTGCATTTGCATTTCGAAGACTTCGTCTCACACCCACACCTTCACTATCTTTCTCCTTCCTCTCACAGCCATCTTCCTCTTCCCTTTCTTCTACCATACCCCATAGTTTACCACAATCACTCTTAAGATTTCACACCCTGGTATCTGTTGTCTTAACCGCATTCTTAAACAATTTTATGACCCGTATTGGATCAGAGAATCTCATACAACTTCCTGGCATTCTGATTCTCACAAATCTATGACCTTCACTTTAGTATTTTTAACTCTTTTTCTATCATCAAACCATCTCTTCCTTGTCTCTGACCTTTTAATGTAGTATTGGAATTAATTGGAGGAAAATCAGATTTTAAAGAGTTTTCTAAATTTTAGTTTATTGGGCTCCATTCTCAAGCCGATTGGCATTGAATTTCACAGTTTAGGGGATATGTAAGAAAAAGCCGTTCTACCCCATCTGGACCTCTGAATGTGAGGGACTTTCAGGAGACCAGTGTTCGAGGACCTTAAAGTCCTACTCGGGGTGTCCAGTGTAAGGAGAGCCCTGACCATATTAGGTCCCCTTTGATTGACTGCCCTGTAAGCCATGCAAAGTGTCTTAAATTGTATTATCTTTTCTACTGGTAGCCAGTGCACGAAGGCCAAGGCCCCCTTGGCTGACAAACATTTGGGTATCTTGAAGATTGTTCTGGCTGCAGCATTTTGCACCACTTGAAATCTCTCCAGGACTGATCTGGGTGACCCCATGTACAAGAAGTTCCCATAGTCCAAACATGACAGAATAAGTGCCTCGTCTACGGTTCTTCTGGAGAGATAAGGTAGTAAGAACAACATTTTGTGCAAGGTTCTGAGCAATGCAAAGCATGTCCTGGTCAATTTTTTCGTTTGGGTTTCCATTGATAGGGCACAACCCAGCCATATTCCTAGGACTTTTATTGGAGACGATGGCAATGGGGGAGTCCCAAGGGCTGTCCAGCCTGCCTAGTGTTCTCAGAGGATATAGATTGTTCCTTACTACCATCAACTCCATTTTGTCTCCATTAAGTTTCAGTGAACAGCTTGCCATCAAGTGGGCAACTTTCTCCAGGCATGAACCCATCAGATGCTGAGAGTCTTTGCTAGGTGCTAGAGAGATGATCCACTGCATGTTGTCGGCAGAGGGTACAATGAACACTCTGAATTCCTTAACAATGGAGGCCAGTGGTCGAACATAGATATTAAAGAGTTTGAGGCTGGGTGCCGACCCTTGCGGAACCCCATATTTTAAAGGGAGCACCTCTGAAAAACACAGAGGCTCCCAAATCTGGAAGGATCCTTCTTTAAGAAAGCACTGGAGCCATATTAAGGTCAAATTTGGCAAAAAGATAGCTCTTGGTCCAGAAAGCACTCTTTTTGTTAAATGGTGGAAATCCATTCAATAGTTGCTTAGAAATTTAAAGATTTTTCAGATACACAAATATGGCCGCAGATGATCCGCAAACCCTCCCGATCTTGTGCCTGAGATCTGATTGGCTGCCAACGCTTCAAACCAGGAAGTCGTTGCAGCCATCTTGTGACTTGGTTGAATCGAGTCACAAGAACAAAGGTCAAAAAAGGTTAAAAATCAAGAAAAGGGGGCAGGTTAGAAACACCCAACACACTAGGCCTGCTCAGGGTGTCCCACAAGAACCCGCAGGGCCACAAAAAACATATTCTTAAAAAACGTTCAGCGGGATTTTCGTTGGATCCGTGAATGCGGCTGAACATTTTTGAAAAATTAAGAGCTCCCCCTCTCTCCACCACTCTGCAAACACACCTCCTGGTGCACTGCTGCTTGGGGGATGAAGTCCACTTTAGTCCTGAAGTCCTCAGGATACAAGGGGACCTCATTGCCCCACCAGCAGTGGACTTCGACCACCTCTTAGCAATACCACTGTGTGGGACTTACTGGAGGTAGCAGGTGGGCAATGATACATATATTATTTTTGGATTATTGCTTAATTAACTTTCCACCTTATACCCCTACAAACCTTGCAACTCACAACGAAAGGATAACTAAAATAAATCAGTACACATAATGTACAAAATCAATCATCGATTCAACAGTTTATAATAAATGAAATATTTCTTAATTCAGTCTAAATAATTTCCCAGCCCATACTCCTACATATACAGCAAACTGCACTTAAAATATAACTAAAATATGATTAGTAGACAATTAAAAAAATAAATTTTCAAATAATTCATAACACATCAATAATTAATTGTTAATTAATTATTACTTAATTAACTTCCCACCCTATCCTCCTTCAAACTCAACAACCCGCAACAACACTATACATTATTATTAGCAACTAACTTAAAAATTCTAAATCACCTAAAATTACACAGAATATTTAAAGAAATGAATAACAATTATACAAACAATAGTAACACAAAGTTAAAATATAAATTAAAACACAGTAAAATAATTAAAAAATGATATTCTTTACAACTATATTATTAAAAATTATATTGACAACAATGATATTCTTAATAACAATATTACGCGGTAAAATGATATTCTTGACCACGAAATATCTGCATCACAATATTTTTGTATCGCAATGTGTTTTGCCTGATATTTATCACTCAATATTTTGCGCAAATACCGTAAAAGCATTACTGCTGGGTTTTTGGTCCATTTCCCTCGGCCAGACTAAAATTCTGCCATGGAGAATCCTTCCCACCAGGACAACAGGAATTTGCACCCTAGCCTTTTAGCAAGATAAGCTGCCTACTTTTCCTCCAAGGGGTCCTGGGTCTTCTGAGTATGGAGGGTGGGTATAAGGCACCAACCCTTTATTTTCTAATAACTCTTCCCTGGTGACTATTTTATGACTAAGGACGGTTTGGGAGAATGTGAGTAGTTTGCAAGTCCAAGAGATGTGTAAGTATACCAGGGATTTTATTTTATTTTTTTGTACTTTTTTTTTTAATGCAGATTTATATAGCGCAAACCCAACCCGAAGGTATTGGAGCGCTTTACATGAGCACCGGTTACGTTACACAGGAACACATTTAGGCACGGGGAGATTAGGGGGCATATTAACAAGGTGGCGATATGAAATTATCGCCGCTTTTGCGTCCATTTTCGGGCGAAAAGCGGCGATAATTTCATCGCCTTATTAGCAAAGACACGCTATCGCGTGTCTTGCTAACTTACCGCCCGTTTGCAGCATGCCTCCGATCGCATCGCTAATGAGATGCAAAGGAGGCGTGCCTGACAAGACTCCCTTGGGAAAATATCGCGAAGGCAGCTTCGCTATATTAAAAAGGGAGGGTAGCGATTTTTTAAATCGCGTTAAGTATGCCTTAACGCAGGAATTTAACGTCTGTTAAATTCCTGACTAAGGCATACTTAACATGGGGGGTGGATTTTGTGGCTAAGACCACAGGCCCTATCATCTACGATATCGCCGTTCTCCGCCATGGAAAACGGCGAAATCCCAACTATCTCTGGAATTTTTATCGCCTCGGCGATGCGCGTTGTTAATAACGCGCAAACCAGGCGATAAATTCCAGAGATAGCTATGCAATATTTATCACCGGCCCTTGTTAATATGCCCCTTAGTGATTTGCCCAGAATCACAGTATGTGAACGCAACCCTGAGGCTCGAACCTTGGTTTCCAGCACCAAAGTCGGCAATCTAGCAGTCAGACCACATCCTCTCACCTGTGTTTTGAGCCTTTCTGAGACTTACTACTTACTCACACATTCAATAGTTATGTTAACACGATGAACTATGGCTACAATCTAAAATCAAGATATTACTGAAACCTGCCAGATATGGCGAACTAGGCAAGCATGTCTTTCCCCAATTCTCTCTCATAACCTCACATATGAATATAGGTGGGAAAGTAAGATTTAATCTGCGAAGTAGTGCAAAGCTAGGAAACTTTCCAAAGACAGCTGACCTTCAAGCTTACTCTAGCCTTAAAGATCCAGCATGTGCATGGCTAGACACACACACGATTACGTTTCCAGATATGCTTCCAATGAAAGACAGGATTTTCCATGACAGTGAAACATTAGGTGAGGGGCATTGTCCACAGACAAAGGTATTTCAGACTCATGACTGCAGGGTTTATCTGGCAGGGATGTTCCTAACCTTCGATGAAAACAGAGATGGAAAATGTCAGTGTGCAGCATCCTAGAAGAGGCGGTTTGGATGCTTCAACTTGCAGACCCAATTAGTAGGATGAACATTTTCTCAAAATCATGTTGATGTAAAGCTACCCAAGTTTGTAACCCTTATTTGTTTTCAATATTTGGACCTTTTGATGATTATCACGTTAAAACATTTACAAAATATTTTTGCAAATTTGTGAGACAAAATTAATATTCTCTGAGTAGGAACAACAAAGGATTTACATCATTTTGAGGATCTAATAATTTAATCAACAGGAGTGGAATGTGATAATCTGTTTAATGCTGAGCCTTTTTCTCCACCTGCCATCTTGTGTTATTTCATGACGCACACAAGCTGCAATGCAGTAAATGGTAATATCCATTACAATGCAGTCATTACATTGCACTGCTTTTACAACACAACTGTTACAACGCAACTGCCTTTACATCGCATGCCATTACAACGCATGCCATTACAATGCATGTCAGTACAACGCATGCCATTACAACTCATTATAAGGTAATTAATGGAGATTTTAAAGTTTTATAGTGGGTATGGGTTTTGAGGTAGTTGGGAATAGTAATTCTTACACCTACGCTATCCAACACTTTCCCTACGGTTGCACTAATTGGAGTGGGAATAATATTTTTACCCCTCACTATCCAACACGTTCCCTACTATTGCACTCACTGGAGTGGGAATAGTAATTTTTACCCCTATGATATCCAACACTTTCCCTACTGTTGCACTCACTGGAGTGGGAATAGTAATTTTTACCCCTAGACTATCCAACACTTACCCTACTGTTGCACTACAAGTATTATGCATAGTAATGGTATGCGTTGTAATGGTATGCATTGTATTGGAATGTGTTGTAATGGTAGTTTTTAACAAAGCGTTGTAATGGCATGCGTTGTACAAACATGCGATGTAATGGTAGTTGCGATGTAAAAACCGCATTGTAAAAGCATGTGCTGTAATTGTTTACGTTGTAACATCATGTATTCTGCCGTAAATGTACATTGTTATAGAAAACATTATTCTGAAGACATAGGGCTTGGCAGAGTGGCCATACTCCACATCATGGGAGGGCTGTGGTGATCTTCATGAATGCACATGGATTATATAATATATGTTCAATTTAAATAATATAGATGAGCCTGCCAACTGTAACCTAAATACAACATCTGCTGTCCATGCTTTATAGGCTCTAGACCATCCGAATGTCCCAGAATCTTCTAGATCAGCCTTTCTTCTGAGCCCAGTAACATTGGGAACACATTGCTTCTGTAGGTCATGATGTGCCAACTTCTCATGTGCTACAGCTGATTCAAAATAGTTTAATGCCCCACACCGTGTCTTTTTCCCAGCACCACAAGACTCGCCTTTAACCATATTTTATGACAAGTATTGTTCCATTCGGTACTCACTGACCATGGAATTTGGGTAGCAATTTTTACATTCTACTCTTTGCCACACCCGGTGCCTAGCAGATTCTGGACATGGTTAATTGTTTTGCCCAGCAATCTCTGTTCACATGATATCACAAACATCAGTGCTCTGGGTTCACTCCCCTTCACCTCAAAGGTTTCTGAATGTGTACTTCAGTGGTTTTCTAGAGCCTTTGGTCTGATGATGTGGCCAGTGGCCATTCCTAAGGGCCAGTTCCTCTGCCATCATTACCCATTCTGTAGGGCCAACAGTCATGCACACAGTGTCCATTGGGTTTCAGTCAACCACATGTACCAAATACCAGTCCCTATCAATACTAAAAACCTTATAGTTTGGGAAGCAGTTTTTGCATTCTTGCATTCAAACTTTTTTGGGGGGAATATCAATAAAAGTTGCCTTTTTGGGACCTTCTCTTTCAAATATAATTTGTTTAGATATGTAGCTGTACACAGTAGTAGCATGGATCGGTACAATTTGGTACCAGAGCTAGAGCACAGCCCATAGCTAAGCCACATGCACATTATAATGTGATAATGGCACCCCTCCAAAATGAGGGTTAGTGTTAAATTGAGTGTCAGCATTGGAGTTTGTGTCAGAGATAAGGTAAGGATACGTTTGGAGTTTTAGCTTTAATAGTATGAGGGAGTGGGATGTTTATGACAATTCACCCTAAATATTGTAGCAAGGGATAAAAATGCTTTTTAGTTTGTGAACCTAAAGTTTTTTATGAAATCAGATGCCGATGTCAGACTCAGAATTCAGGGGCAAATGTACAAGCCCCTATCGCCATGGGAACGTCACTTTTTGTGACGTTCCTGTGGCGATAGGGGCCTTACCTTATTCACAAGGCAGTGTTAAGCCACTGAATGTGGCTTAACACTGCCTTGAAAATAAGGCCGCCTTTCACGCAATGCTTAGCATGAAAGGTGTTGCCGTGGGCGTTCTACCGCAACACCCATTGATTTTGACGCTGCTCCTATGTACAAGGGCAGCGTAAATAGGAGGCAACACTAAATTTAAGAGCAGGGAAAACCTGTTCTTAAGTTGGCGAAACGAGGAGAAATACATTCTTTCTCCTTGTTTTTGCTTTTTTCATGTGTGCTGGCTTGTGCAGCACACATGGAAGAAGCAAAAAGCCTTGGATTGTTTATGTACAGGAAGGTGACCGTTCCTACACATAAAATCTTTTTAAAAAATTACATTTTGTGACATCCATGTGTGCTGCATGAAGCAGCACATATAGAAGTGAAAAAATGGCATTTAAAGATTGTTTATGTACAGGAAGAAGGACCTTCCTGTATATAAACAATCTTTCCCCTGCACAGAGACACCCTTTCACTATGGTGCAAGGGTGCCTGCATTGGAGCTACAATGCTAAGTGTAGCTCCAGCGCAGGGAGAAATGCAAGGCTGCACTATATTCTCGTAAATATGGTGCAGCCTTGCGTTTCTGAAGTGGCGGAGTCAGGTGTTAAGCCATGACGGCTAACGCCTCACTCCGCCACTTCAGTTGTACATATCCCTCTCAGTTTGTTGACTGATTCATTAACTCAGCCCTCTCTAGAATTCTAGTGTTTTCTTTAGTTTTTGGAACAAAATCAGAATAAATTTTCACCAAACAGTCAAAGAGGGTAAGTTGAGTTAATCTTCGAAGTTTGATATAATACATTCAGCAGTTTTTGCAAACTTTCTTATGGGAATTTCAATACTCCTTATACATTTGTCACTCGTTGACAAACCTGCACAACACGTTAATGAATGAATCTAACAAGCAAGTATAATCAATTCCAAAAATTATTTACAAGATGACTAAATGTAGGTAACGTTATTAGTGAGAGGTAGTTTTCCTGTTTATATTCACAAGTGATACTGTGACCGTTTATTCTGGAAATGAGAGAAAGATGCAAAGATTTGCAGTAAGTATTTCCTGATTTGATGAAACCATGTAAAACAGAACTGAACCTGAAGAAAGTAAAACTTTAGGGCGAAGGAAGATGTCAGTGGTTGATGCTATCAGAAGAGCAAGAACTAAAGCATATATAAGGAGTAAAGGGGGAAGAAATCTCAGGAGTGAGCTAAAACTCTTCAGTGAGAGTGCTGGGGTGAGTTAGAGCGTCGTTTGAAATATGATAGTGAAGAAGAGAAAAGGAGTTGTGAGAAGGTTGAAAAGAATGAGGGCGAATCTAAGATCATGTGGTGAGCCATTCCCGATAAATCATCAATGGAAAGGATAGGCGAGAAGAATGTTGGGATAAGATTGAATGCCACAAGGGATCAAGGGCATGAGATGGATACTCTGTTATTGTCCAGGTCGTCACACTACACTTATGAACTCATTCTTAGAACTCTCCAAAATCCATTTCAGGACTACAACTCTGATGTTAATTGCTTTCCCTGCGCATTTGTACCAGCATGACTTTCACCACTCTTTAATTTGTGCATTCTCTGAGTTTGTACACTTTGCAGCGTGGGAAACCATGTCCTGCTGGCCATTATTCCTTTCTCGGTGATCCAAAACTCCAAAAGGTGCTGTATTTTTGCCCCTGGTAAATAACACACCAGTCAATTACAGTAATTGCCAGGTGGGTAGTTAGCATCTGAGGTTGCCTGAAGTTGGATAACCCCCTTATTGTTATTAATTATCTGGCGAAAGTATGTATTATGAAAATAAAACTACCACATCAAACAGATGGGGAAAAAACAACAAATCTATGTAAGAATTTAAAATGGTCAAAATGTGCACATGAGGTTAATTAACTTAGCTTGCCAAAACCAAAATCAAACTTTCGAAAGACCTTTGAAACAGTTTTCTTTATTGGGGTAAGCACAGGGAACGCCACGGCTGAGCTTTTCTGCTTTGCTATGGATATTAACTAAAAGAAGGGTCTAGGAAATCAGCAATGCAGCAGTTAACTGGACACTCAGTACATTATTTTGACACCAGAGAGTGGAAATAAACATCCCTTTTTAGATCAAGCTCCCATTCAGTGAAAGAATTATCAGTGGCTGCAACTGGCTCTATGATATGACATCCTTGCTGTTAATCTCTCCTGGTTTGGATCCAAGCCCCTGTATCTGACTGCATTATACTAAGCAGACTCCAAATTAATTTACAGCTAAGCTGGTTTTAAAGGTCAAACGCGATGCTCTGACTACATATTCTAGTGAACGGCTCATCCCACAAATTCCCTTTGATGCACCACATCCTAGAAGCAATGTTCGCTGTTTTTCTACTATGTGCAGGCCATGACTTCCTCCATCATATTTGAAAAGTGTGAGCAGCAGTGCCAAAAATGGTGACTCAAGATGTTCTAAAATGCCAAAATATTCAATAGGAAACTAAATGTTTTGTTTTAGTCAATAATTATCCGAAGAGGAACATTTTGGTTGGGATCATGGAAAGGTCATGTTTTCTCTTGTGAGAACGAGTGTGAGAAACCCAGCACTGCTCGTGTTCTTGTGAGATCCTCTTCCAAACCGAGAGGAATAAACCTCTCAAGAGTTTTAACCCAGACATAAAAGCCTCTCTCAGTACCGGTCCATGTCTGGGGAACAATGAAGAGAGATGAGGCATACGAATTGCATCGGTCTTGTGTCAGGTTTTTTAATGATTTTTATGTTGCAATTTTGGTCATCTGAGCCATTTTCTGAGGCACATCCAATATGTTTAAAGGACTACGATTATCTTGATAAGCTCGGTCCTTGTTTCCTTTTTCTTGAGATGTGTAAGCAGTCTTCAGCGCCACAGGTAAACACATTTGACAAGACCTCTGACCTCCTGGTCAGGGTAACTGCTCTCCCCAGCACAGTTCCGTCCTTAGGGCACTGCCCCGAGTGCCTTCTGGTTACTCAGGTAGGTGGTATTCGAGGCCCTCCTCTACCCGCAGGCTCCTGCCTGTGCCTCATCCCTGGTGGTCCAGTGGAAGAGCCTGCTCTTCTGCTGGTCCACTCTGTCTGCCTTTTATGTCTGCTGTTGTTCTGTGTCTTTCTGTTCTGGTTTTTCTGTCTTTGCCTTTTTTGAAAAATGTTTCCTTTTTGTCTATTTTTCTGTTTTGCCCTGTTCAGCCTTTTTTCCCTGCTGCTGCTGACCCCACGGCCCCTCCCCCCATGTGTTCCCGCTCCCGCCTCCCAGGTGCTCTCCCTCCCTGACTCAGCCCCTCCGAGACCTCCACTGGCTCCCTGTTGAAAAAAGAGTTACCTTCAAGCTGCTCACACATGCCTACAAAGCCCTCCACAATGCTGGACCCCAATACCTCATCGAAAAAATCTCTTTCCATGCCCCCAAGAGAAACCTCCGCTCCTCCGACCTAGCCCTTGCAGAAATCCCCCACATCCACAGAGTCAGAAAGGAGGGCAGATCCTTCTCCTACATCATGGCCAAGACCTGGAATGAACCCCCTCTCAGCATCAGACAAAGCCCTACACTGCAAGCCTTCAGAAAATACCTCAACACCTGGCCCTTCGGATGACCTCGGAGCTGCCCGAACCCCCCCAGTTCCTTGAGACCCTTATGGGTGAGTAGTGCGCTCTATGAATCCCCTGATTGATTGATTGATTGAGAATGGCTCACAACAGCACAATAAGAAATTAAGATGGATGACAATAATGTCTTTGACATTATTTTCCACTCAATTTGGCAGATAAACGGGTGAAACCTAAAGTGCAAGTGCTATTGACTGGGTTTGACCTGACAATGGCCTGCCTTGTCAATGTCAGTGGGATAGTTGCATTCCTACATTGCTCAGGGTGAAATAAGTCATACATCCTGTGCTGTAAAGGCCAAAATCCAAGGTTCCAGGATAGAATACTTGGGAATAATTAGTATCAGTGATTGCATTAACTAACTGAGAAAACCACTGGACAGCAGTTTCTTGAGCCTGTGTTAGGTAACTGATGAATTCCAGTCTTAGAAAAAGAGGTGTAATAATAAAAAATGTATCAGAACAGGAAATCCCCTTTCCACCATGCAAAGTTTGCTATAGTTGGAAAATGTCAATAGACTCAAGACTATGTGATAGTGATTTAGTCGTTTTTTGTGGTAAAGTCTGGTTTTATTATTTGGTCAAATTGTGGAAATCTACAATGGAACTTAGGCATGAATGCAGTCTTAGTTTTGGCCCCAAACATCCAGACTTGTTGACAAAATCCACTAAAACCATACACTTGGATTTAACACAACCCACGGTATGGTTAAAAGGGTTGCATAATACCATGGAGGTAATTGTATTAATTGAACTTGGAGATGGCCGAAGGACTGTCCACTGATACCTGACCCTAGCTGTGAATAAATGTAGGACTGTTCCTAGACAGCATAGCTGAAATGATGCCATCCCATGACCTGCATCTTAGTCCATTGAAGATAAGGATCTCCGCATGAGCCAGGATTCCTAATCATGTCCTTGGCTATGATTGATTGAGGGACGGGGCTTAAAAATGGTGAACAGATCTGAACCCGCAATAAAAATACTTCCTGTAGCAATTATTATAATTCCAATGGGAGTCCCAAAGTAAAACATTCTGGCAGAGTGAAGCATGTACTTCCAACAACAGCAGCAGTCTATCAGTTGATTTGCTTGTGATCAACTGTGGGTTCAATACAGAGGTGTACTGAATAATTTGTGTTCTAACATTTTGGATTAAGTGAGGCACTCCTGAAGGTCTTTATTTGGACTAGGAGCTGTTGAATTTAAAACCTGTCAAAAGTACACAAACAAGTAAATGAGCATTGAGATGTTAATACAGTTATGAAACCAGTGGGGTAAAAATACAAAATGATGTATGGGTTTTCAGTAATTTTGAGACATAGGGGCTGATTATGATGGTGGGCGGACTGCGACTTACAGGCCGTTATTAGTGGTCCAATCACCGACAGCCCCTCGGTCCGGCAGCCGGATTACAATACTGGCTGTTGGACCCACAGTGATCGGGGAGACTGTCGCAGTGGTCGGATTCGTAGTCCAGACCGCCATCGGGATTATAATATCCCTTTCTAACAGCCTTTTCATGGCGGGAAAACCTCCATGAAAAGGCTGTTGGAAATGGAATTCGGGGCCCCCATCCATCGTAGGCCACTGTAAAGTGGCCCTGGGGGCACAGTTAGTGCCCCCACGCACCTCCAACCACCGCGTGCCATGCACCACATGATGTATGGCACACGGTCCATGGATGTGCAGGAAGAGCTCCTTTTCATGGCAGCTTGTGCTGTGGCCCTTTGCCTAGGCCACAGCACAAGCCTCCGTGAAAAGGAGCGCTTTGCAACCGGCAGCCTGTCGGTCGCACATAATGAGGTAGTCAGACCGCCCCCTGCTTGTCAGGTGGTCTCCTGAACTATCTTTATGAGGGCCATAATGTACCTTTAAAGGGGCTAAAAATAGTCCACATGTTTTTACTCTCCCTACTCATCTTCTCAGCTCCCTAATTTAAAAATATTAACATTGGTAGACAAACTTTGTGCTCCGTAGGATTTCCAGCCCATGCATGGTTGGGTGCTGGGACAATTTAGAACATGACCAAAACCCCAGAAAATACATGGTTAATGTGATGTTATCGTTCGATTAGGTCCTAAGACCTTACATTGCATTAAAGAACCCTACAAATGACTGGGAAAAAAACAAAGGATAAAGGTAAAGGATGATCTCAGTTCCTCAACTAACTATAGATGTTGCAATCAGACAAGACTCATTAAAAGACCACTGAATTATGGCAGTTCTACTTTAGTCAACTAACTATAATTTGTGCCCACAGTATGTGCTGCCTTTGACCTCACATTCTACATCACTCATCAGAGAAAGTACATAGATTGGGTGTGAAATATACTATTCTGAATCCAGTCGGAAAAACATTGGACAAACTGCATGTGTTTTGGGTAGGGGAGTAAAGTGACTAATATAACACCAATCTCTATAACAGAGGGGAAGTGCATAAATTGGGGGAAGCTGAGATTTGCTACCTCCAGTCCCACATTATTGGGTAATGTGCATAAAGTGAAGGGCACTTAATATTACAAATCCAATTCCACAATCATCCGGGAAAGTGCACAAATTGGGTGGGTTGAGGGGGTGAGATATGGTATTCTAACTCCAGTCACACAAACTGTGGGTAACATGCATACATTGGTTTGTGATTCATTACTCTAACCCCAGCCCCGCAAACACTGGGGAAAGTGCATAAATATGGGGGTAGGAGTGTTGACTATTCTCAGTTCAGTACTACAAAGACTGGTAACATGTATACATTGGAGAGGTAAGATTTACTATTTTAAATTCAATTCACAAACTTGAGGAACATGCATATATTGGAAGGAGGTTAAATGTACTGTTTTAACTTCAGTACTACGAAGGGAAAGTACATAATTTGGAAGGCAGTCAGGTTTTCTATTGTAACTCCAGTTCAGAATCATTAGGGAACATGTATAAATTGGATGGGTGAGATTTGGTTAGCTAGCTTCAGTCCCACGCATATTTGAAAGGTGAATAAATTGGGAAGTGAGTGATCTACTATTCCAACTGCAGTGGGCAAAGTGCAGAAATTGTACGGGTGAGAATTTGTTCTAACTTCAATCTCAAAAACACTGTGGAAAGTGCATGAAATGGAGGTGGGGGCAGTTAAGATGCACTATTCTAACTCTAGTCCCAAAAAGGATTGAGGAAAGTGATTACATAGCAGAAATATGAGGTACTATTGTGACTCCAGTCCCACAAGCATCAAGGAACGTGTGTAATCAGGCAGTGGATCAAATTTACTATACTAATTCCAAACCCACAAACACTGGGGAAAAGGAATACATTGGGAGCAGATTACATTCTTTATTTAAACTACAGTCCCCCAAACATTTGGGAAAGTGCATAATTTGGAGAGGAGGGATTCACTATTTTAGCTCCAACCCCACAGCCTTTGTGTAATTTGCAAACATTAGGGCTTTGGGGGTTAGATGTATGATTCTTTCTCTAGTCCCATGATCTTTGAGGAAAAGGGGTTACTGTTCTGACTCCACTTAAAACACAGGGGCAAGTGCATAAAAGGCTGACAGCATTTATTATTCTAATTCAGTTTAAAAAACTTTTGGGGAAGGTAAATACATTGCTGTGGCGTTATCTATACTATTTTAAGTCCAGTCCCATAAACATTGATGAAAATCCAGATAAAAAGATGCACAATTTCAACTCCAGGCTATGAGCACCATGGGAAAAATATTAACTGGATAATGTCAGATTTTCTTTTCTAACTCCAATCCCATAAACATTCAGTAAAGTGCATACATTGAGAGGTGAGGGGTTTTCAGATGTGCTGTTCTACTTCCAGTCTGATTGTTTTATTAATCTAACTCCAGTTCCACATTTGTTAAGGAAAGTGCATAAATTGGGGTTAATATTTACTTTTCTAAATCTAGTGCCACTAACATTGTGGATTTTGCATAAATTTAGTGAGAAGGTTAATTTTACTATTTTTACTCCTGCCCACAAGCATTGGCAAAAATGCATAATGTTCAGAGTGCCTATTTTAATTCCAGTGATTTAACTAAAATGCATACCTTTTATGGGTTTATAAACCATTACCCTCATACCCAAACATTTTTTTTCAAATTGACACAGTAGCCCCATTGCCCTCCAGTATATCACACACAATTACATGCTGCGTATTTCATTGCGGTACTAGACAGAATTCTCCGCTTGACTCTCATATGATAACATGTAGGACATACCTCAAGGTCCCATTCACAGGTCTCTTTACTGAACCCATGCCCCCCATATTTTCTCCCACTTGCGGAGGCATTCCCTGCTTTGATAACCACTTGTTACGCACTATGGCACCAGTCCATATCGCACATCCATGCTTCCAGTGTCGGGGGCTGTGCTGCCCCCATGCCCAGGCAATATTCCTCTTGGCAACCCCCCCTGCAAAGGCTAGCCAGGAGTTGCCCCACTTTGGCCATGTGATCTCACCCGTGACGCCCAGAATGTGTCCTCTGGACTCCAATGGTACCCTCTCCCACCACCACTGTTCCCATTATGCAGGGCAGACCCCTCCAGTACCTCTGCATCCTGGGGCAAGACCATAATATATGGAAGAAGGACCCTTTCTCGCCACCCTCCCTAGCACACAGCTCAGACACACAACCACCAATACAAAACTGTACCACTCATGAGGCGTATGATCTGTGGAGAATGCAGAGTTTAACAAGCCTAAAGTGTGCTCTAATGGCTATTTCTCTGGGACTCTGAAGGGCCTCCGCCCAGTTGTCGTCCTCCAGAAGTCCCACATAGGATTCCCAGGCCTCCCTCAAGAAACCCACGCAATCTGGGGAGTTGTTCACCAGTTTTTTATAAGTAAGTGACATTGCTTTATCAATCATGGTGTCTAAGAGGAGTCTATCCTCCAAGGGAGAATATTCCAGTAGCAGAGTCCCTTCTTTCAGATGATATGAAGCGCAAGACGCAGTTGTCGGAATCTGAGAAATTCACCTCCCCCCAATTGAAAGTCCTGCCCTAAGGTATCAAATGTAACCATTTTGCCTCCCTTCCAGGCGGCCCCCAGTACGTCAATCCCAATGAGGCTCCATTTCAGGAAGCCCTGAAGCCGTCTTAATTCTTTCAGAAAATCTCCCTCCCATAATGAAGTTTGTTCCGTGAGTTTCTTCTCCCAGCCTGTCATTTTAGTTGCTAGATGTCAATAACCGTCATTGTATGTGTTGGGAGATGTGCATTGCCCCGACCCCCCCCTCCAGGTATAGTTCCTCTAGATAGATTCGGTTATTTAACACCAGTCGGTCCACCCTATAAGCTGTTTCCTCAAGTGGGGAAAAGACCCATCCATTGATATTAAAGAGTTGAGAGGCCCAATAATATTTCCTAATATCCGGAACTGCCAGCCCCTCCTCATACGTGTCATACTGGAGCTTCTTGAGCTCAATTCTAGGACTGCCCCCCCATAACAACTTGCGCTGTTTGGATTCGACCGCGTGGAAAAACGTTTCCGGTACACGATATGGGGTGTTCTGGACTGCATAGAGTAAGCGTGGGAGGGCCATCATTTGAAACAGCTCTGCCCATACCCCAAACATTGTTTATATCACAATATTTCAAGTAACCCCTATTAATATACTAAAAATAATAGCCAGGGATAACACACAAGCCCATTAAATTTTGTTGAAAACAACTTTTTTGCTATAAATTAATAACTATCGTACCCTAACTACCCACCCTAAAACTGCTCTCACCAGAATCAAACTGCATAAACCTATCAAAACTAACAGCATATATCTAAATAAAATTGAATCCAACAAACTGTCAACCCCAAAATCTACAATCTATAACACCCATATAGCTTACAAATAACATATGAAATTAAATAGTTAAAAAGACCCCTCGTATACTCCAAAAAATTATATGTGCCACAAAATATACAACTTAATTTACAAATATAATCTACATCTCCATTTAGACTTTAAAATCACTAGCTTAATAAAAATACCATAACATTAAAACATTACTCAACCAATCTACCAATAAGCTCCAGAACTAGTAGAAGAAAAAAAGACCAGCACCCAAAAATATAAAAATCTTATACATTTGCAATCATCACACATTATAAATAGTACACATTAAAAATATGTCATAAACAACCCACCCAAATAATTTTCCCTCAGAAAAAGTACTATGGCCCTCATTATGAATGTCCCATTAAATTCTGAACCATGCATATATTCCTGTTTGTGCAGGGTGTGGAATTATGAGTAAGGCAGACTTTAGAAGTCTCAGTAATTACTGGGTGTTATAAAGTTTGACCCTGGAAGTTAAATTGCGGCAGGTCAAACATGTCAGAATGTAACTCTGGAAAGAGTGTTTTGTAGGAAATACATATTTCTCATATGGTTACCTTGGATTTTTTCATCTTTTTACTTAACCTTATTTTTGCTAGCTGTAGAACTTGGTGCCCTTTACTCTGCTAACTAGTGGTAGAGTGCCTGTTGCCCTTTTTTTCAACATAGTGAAATTGGTATACTCTTAATCAGCATAGTAACTTACTTAGAAGTCCCTAGTGTATGGCACAAGGCATCACTATTGGACTGCAGCATCTCTTATGCCATCCACAACAGGGACAATGTGAAATATGGTTTCAGGCCTACCAGTGTAGCCTGCCTGAAGCAACTTTTAAACTGCAATTCGATCTGTCAAAATAGAAAAATAGACCCTTATAATCTTTAAATATAATCTTTAAATATTGAGTCACTGCTAAGTAGAGCTTATTGCCCAAAAGGCAGGGTGAACGGTATATAAAAGTAGAACATGTAGAAATGTAATGTTAAACATGTTCTTACAGTGAAAAGACCTAAAAAGCTATTCACCATAGCAAGGCTAGCTGCTCCCTATGAAAACATGGATATATAATATTAAAATTAATAATGCTATTTCTAGCTAAGAAATACCTAGAAATGTCAGTCTTCGACTCTTTGTAATATTTATTAAAAGCCCAATTCACTAGTGAAGTTGGATTTTTAATACGTATTAAGGAAATGTTACTTCTAGAAAGTTACCTTTCCCTTCCTAAAGCATCAGGAGGCTAATTTGCCTTACAGCATTAAAGCATGGAAAAAAGGGACAGATGAGTGATTGAATTAACTCTCAAAATAACAAGCGAGGGACCCCTTCACACCAAAGGAATAGGGTACTAATAACAAGTGAAGAACAGGACTTCATTTGGTAGCTTCAATATTCAACACCACTCATACTCAGTCACCCAACACAGTAGTGTTACAACCAATCTCACTCAAGGGAGTATTGCTATAAGCCCAACCAGTGCAACAGAAATACATCAATAGTAGAAGATATACATGACTTTTATTTTTTTTTTAAACTTAAAAACTAATAGCACATAAGACAATATTAAAAATACAAGGTATTACACCAAATACATTACATATATAATATAGCACCACTATAATAGCAGCAAGCAGCAAAATAATCTTTGCTACCACATACAACACCAACATACAACACAAACAATGAGAGAAGAAAAAGACAGTACACTTTGTCATAAAAAACACTTTCGTGCATAACAGTATAAAGACTGGAACCCGATATGTTGACACTCGTTGAATATCTATGGTTCCAGCCCACCAACAAATAGTGTGTCAGAGGCGTCGACGCGTTTCGATGATGTTGTCTAAATTTATACCATCATTATCAAGACACAAACAAAACTCTCAAAGCTTAAACATGTAGTTGATTCTAATTGTATTCCTGTACATTAAAACATATATAAATATATGTGTCAGTGCCATATTTATAACATAATGCTTAAAAAGACACTATAATATTACTAACATCCAAATCTTCAAATATCAACACTGTCATATGTTATTCTTCAAAAAAGACCAAACAAGTTCTACTACTAACATATACTAATCAACTGGATGCTACACCGATCGATTGCCATTCGCTAGACTTATTGCAAGCATCTTACCATCACCTTTTTTATGTTTGCTGTTGCACCCTAAGTGGTCATGGGTATGCCCAGACATGGGTCCCTTGCTCACTGTGCCACAGGAACCAAACTACACCCACCTGAAGAGCCCCAACCAGTGCAAAGCCTGCCTTGAGTTGGTTGTGTTCCAAATCAGAGAGGACCTTACTTGGCAGTTCAGAATGGACTGTTCACATTGGAGCAGGGTCAAGACTAATATGAATATGGCTAGAACTCACATGAGGTGGTAGGGTGGGCAAAAAGTCAATAGGTGGGAAGACTACCTTGAGCGATTGCCAGTGGTTAGACTTATTACAAGCATCTTTCCATCAACTTTTGCATGTTTCAACTGATATGCATACGCCTCCACCTGCAGACCTCTGAGTACTCAACCCTGAATGAGGTGTGAAAACTGCTCCCAGAGCAGGAGACACAGGCTTGGGTGTGTGGAGGTATTTCTTGTCCTCTGACAGGATGACCATATGGGCAGCACCTAGGACCTCAATTAACTCCAAAGGGGACCTTGCCTCGTCACAGGAAGATGACACTTGCATAGGAAGAATTACTTAAACTGCTCTGTGAGGCCTGAGAATAAGCCCTGGAGGGCTGGACCCACTCTCCCCCTTGTACCTAGGGAAAGGAAATTGATTCAAACATCATGAGGCTGATCTCCTGCTCAAGGTACAGGGACACAATAAGCTACAAGAGGCCTTTTCTGCAACTGCCCAGTTGACCACTTCCAACTGTACCTGCCCTGGACCCTAGTGTTGGCATCTGCTGGAGTAAGTGTTGATCCCTAAGTGCTTTTCCAGAGGTCCAGGGACCCACAGCTGTGTCAAAGTCTACTCCAACATCCTGAGAACCCCGGAATTGAGAAACTGTTTGGGTCCTCCAGTGGACTGGGACAAACATGGCGAGCCAATCCAACCAAGGCGCAATGTGAGGTTCCCCTGCTGTGAGCTTTTAAACAACAGCAAATTCAAATCACCTGGATCTTGAGGAGAATGTATCTGGCCACATGGCTGCCCTTCAGCTATAGCCTGTAACCTTCCCCCGATAGAAAAATCTGAATTCCAAAAAAGTGCCTGAATGGGCACATAGAAATCTTCACTGGGCTAAGGCACCAAAAGTATCTGGCCAGTGAATTACCTTCTTTGGGAATTAAATTAGAATTTCTCCTGCTCTGAGCTTTCCTGACAAAAATCAACATCTTTACCAGACCTCGTTGAATGGCTCTCCAACCTTGTGGAGCCCTCCTCAGCCGCAGCCAGCTGCCTTGACGCGCTGAAGATTTTGGACTTTCATTTCAGAGACTAAGGCCCTGATTTAGATCTTGGCGGACGGGTTCCTCCGTCACAATGGTGACGGATATCCCATCCACCGAAACATAAATCCCATTGTATCCTATGGGATTTATATTTCGGTGGATGGGATATCTGTCACTGTTGTGACGGAGTAACCCATCTGCCAAGATTTAAATCTGGCCCTCAGTTCAAAAGTATAACTTCAGACTGGATAGAACCTGGTTTCTGCAGTGGACCCGCATTAATCATGGATGGCCTCAAATCGTGTTTAGTTCCCATTCTACCATGACCAGTTGAACGTGGTTCTGCTTAACACTTTTTGGTGCGATCTTTATTTAAAATTTTAAAAAGGCATTTTTTCCTATTGTCGTTTTGATGTTTTGTCTTTTAAATATACACTTTTTTTCTAAATTGGTGAGTAATTTTTCTTGTGTTGTGTTTTCACTTTATTACTGTTTTGGTTCTGCATAAATACTTTGCACATTGCCTCTAAGTTAAGGCTTTCTGTTCTGTGCCATAGCTTCCGTCAGATTGATCTCAGGTTAATTTAGTGACTTTAGTAGATCACACTGATAACAACTAATATTATTACTAGAGATGGGTAATTTCCCCCTCAACTGATACTCCAATTTCTTCAGTAATTTTTGGAACATGTACATTTTAGCACACTAAGCATCAAAATGCTCACAATATTCACTAAAATCTTGAAATATGTGATAATTATCGCACGTCATGAAATCCGATCGCTAAGTAGTCAGTATTTATCAGTGCGATAATTATCAGCTTCTATACCAGGCCACTCATAATGAAGGCCTAAATAATTTAATATTAAAACATTCCCCAACCAACCACTAAAATAAACCACAACCAGCACAACTAAACAGAAAATAATAAAATAATTGAACTAAAAAAAATATTTTAAAAAACAGATAATAAACACCTCAAAAACATTTTTAAATCAAAAACTATGTTAATAAACATACTCATTATGATAATAATGCAACTATATTAAATGCTACAACATTTTGGTATGCAATATATTTAACCATGATATTATTGATATACAGCAAAAGCAATACGTGATACCTAATTCACAATATTTTTGATGCCATAATATTTTGACTAAAATATTGTGTACAATGATATTTAGAACTCAATATTTTTCAGGGATCATACTGTTACGGGACCTTATTGGTCTCACAAGTCAGTGTTATCAATGGGACTCCTGGTTCTCAGATAAATGGCTCCAACTTATAGCACATAGAAACAATGATGTTTATAAGCCCATCTCTAGAACGCAGTCAGTTGTGGTTAGAACTTCCAGTTTGTAGAGGCATGCACGGAGCCTGGAAGGCACACTGGATTCATTAGCTCACAAAATTGGACTGCAGAATATTGGTTACGGTCAGGGTGCAGGGTCGGATTGGTAAGGTGGGCACTCGGGCAATGGGCAGGTATCTGAGTTCCAGCTTTGGGCCTCTTTTTTGGGCAGCATGGAGGCTGATTTGGGCTGTGCTGTTTTCAGAAGCCGCCAGCAGCCCAGTGGGGGCCTGACCGACCTTTCCGGAGGGAGATTGGCCTCTGTTACCTCCTTTTACCAAGGGAGTGAAAGTGTCATTCCTAGTCTATCGTTGGGCCTGCCCATTAATGTAAGCATATTGAGCAGGGGCAGGGGTCCTGAGCAGAAGTGACCTCAGTTATTTCAGGTGTGGTTCACCAGTGTGAACTAATTGTGAACTAATCTGTGCCCAAAGAGTCCTGGCAACATTTGAATTTTTTTCTCTCAATCAAGCTAGGAAAACAGGCCTCTTTTAGAGAAAACCTCCTCTCCTTCTTTTCTTAATACGTAAAACACTGTAACAGTGTTTTCCAAAAAGGTGCAATCCACACATGTAGGCCACTTTTTTTTAGGGTGCCAGGACCTATATGTGATCCCAATCCAACCCTGTTAGTGTGCGATTTTAGTTTAGAATTTTATTGGTTCTGGAATAATAACAACTTTCCACAGCCAATACACAGTACGTGCTTAAGGGCCAACACTTTGGTTCTAAAAACAGGTAGTTTAATGTCTCTGAATTCAGGGATGGTTTAGAGTTAGTCTGGAAAAATACATGGTCACCACATGCACAGTCTGATGTTCTTCAACCTCATGGGTGATGTGAAAGTTTTGGGTTCAGGTCTGGCTTAATTGTCTTCAAGGTTTCTCCAACTCATAGATGTCTCTCTTTCGAAAAATGACCTCCCCATAACCATAAGTACAATATGCCTTTCTGGTGAATGCTTCTGTTTAGAAGTCTGCTCCTCTTTTTAAGGGAACATATTAACATTGTACTTTCTCCCAGGTCACCACAGCGGGGACCTCTATCAGTTTTTTGGCCCGGCCATGGCCTTGAGAGGTTTGTCATATATATCTCACTATTAGAGGGCACACAGAGCCTCATTAATAGTCCAGATGTAGTATGCAGCTACTGATCAAAAGAGCAAGTGTTCCTCCTTCTGTTGGAACAATAGCACAATGCCACAACCAATCTACTTTTACATTTTAAACACTTCATGGAGACTGCATCCTTCGCCGCCTTACTCTGCCTTCTCTAGCTTTTATTTAAGGCATAAGGTGGCCATGCAGAAAGGCAAGATGCAGACAGTGGCTGACCTGCCATCACTGCTGCTGTGTGGCTTTCTCATAAAGCAATACAAGTCATGGTAGGCCATGGCACAGCCGCCCTTCCTGCAGGCCAGCCTTTCTTCTCCTCATTATAAGCAAAGTTAATCAGTGCAGCTGGAGTGGCAGTCAGTAGTGGCACAGCTGCCTCCATACCTGGGCACAGCCATTCGTGAATAGCGGTTACCTCAGGGTTTGGGTTGGCACTGAGAGCTCAAGACCAACAGATGGACTTGAAACTACTCCTGTCAGAAATATAATAGCCTCATTAAAAGCAGGGGGGGACCACCTCTTATATAATTATGCAGGACAATCATGGGGGAGAGCCCCGGGTCTTGACAGCCTTCCGGCTGATTTATTCTTGCATGATAAGGACACGTGGTCAAGGTACATATTACCATTGGCTAATGCTCTAGCCCGTGGCGCCCCTATTCTAGATTCCTGGCTGGGTGTTGAGATAATACCTTTCTACCAAAAGGGTGATAGGTCCTTGCCAGGAAACTATAGGCCTATAAGCCTAATAGATTCAATTCAAAAGGTGGTGGCTCGCTTAGTACTGGAAAAGGTTCAAGAATGAATAACTACCAACGACATCCTGTACCCTCTACTGGCAGGTTTTCGAGTGCATGTTAGCACTATTGACCATTCATCAACAAAGGGGATTAGAAAGGGCTTTTGGTCAGGTCCAGTATACTTGCCCAAATTAACCAGAAACAGGAAGGGTATGCAGTTCCTAGGGGAGAGTCACCCAAGGGGGTGAGTACAGAGAGTTAGGCAGTGTTCAATTGTCTTTAGGATAACGTGTCCTGCTGGAAGATAAATGGAAGTGGAGAAGGGGGAATTCCTCCATTCGGAACTAGTGCCGTCACACACCCAGCCAGCTAGGTGTCATGCTTCATTATCGGGATTGCTCCTCGTCGGGTCGGCGCTGCAATACCCGACGGGCACCCAATGATGGGGCTCTTTGGCAGAGATCTTTTGTTCCTTGCCGTTTGGTGAGGTGTGGGTGAGGGGCCTAGGCTTGTGTAGTTGTATTGTGGTGAGAGTGCAATTTAAAACAGGTTAGGTAGTCCAAAACAGTACTTTAATAGAATGGCTCCTACCTGATTAAAATGAAACTAGAGTGGCAACGTCTATCTTAAATGTATTAGTTCAAGATTGTATTGCTCTACTCTACAACGGTCAACATGTTTCTTGCCACAGCGTCTACAAGATCAGACGGCAATTCATCAAGACCAATGTGCAAACTATCTACACCTTGTGGCTAGTGACTGTCACAATCTACCTACCACGTGAGTTATTTAGGAAAAGTACCTAAACGTTGTTGGGGGTAATAAATTAGAACCCTTGTTCAT
This sequence comes from Triturus cristatus, assembly GCF_964204655.1. Lineage (NCBI taxonomy): Eukaryota > Metazoa > Chordata > Amphibia > Caudata > Salamandridae > Triturus > Triturus cristatus. The sequence goes on from NC_140590.1 coordinate 440,657,337, forward strand.
GCCTCAATGGTACTAGCGGGGCTATGACACATCGAGAATAATTATCCTGTAGGTCAGCATCACTGCGCCGGATCACCTACCCCTGCCGCCGGTCCGGGAAGGTCAGCCACACCTCACCAAACGGCAAGGAACAAAAGATCTCCACCAAAGAGCCCCATCATTGTGAGCCCGTCAGGTATTGCAGCGCCGACCCGACGAGGAGCAGTCCCGATGATGAAGCATGACACCTAGCTGAGGGCACTAGTTCCGAAAGGAGGAATTCCCCCTCCTCCACTTCTATTTATCTTCCTGCAGGACACCTTATCCTAAAGGGAATTGAACACTGCCTAACTCTCTGTACTCACCCCCTTGGGTGACTCTCCCCTAGGAACTGCATACCCTTCCTATTTCTAGCACTATTGACCAAGCATTCTGCTTTCTGCTAATAAATTGGTGGACAGTTGTGATAGGAAAGGGTAACATGTATGCTGCCTATGTTGACTTTAAGTCTCATGCAAAACATTTTGGATAGTGCTACAGGATCTGGGAATGCCCACAGACTTGTCTTTACTTGTCAGGCTTCATTAGGACAACTTTGCACAACTCCGTTCGGGTACGCTCAGGGTAATGTTACTGATCGATTCCCAGTGGAAAAAGGGGTACGCCAAGGGTGTGTCATGGCTCCAACATTATTCTCCCTCTTTCTAAATGGAGTGTCACAATTCCTAGCTACATATCCATCAGAAGCCCTGGCTCTATCAGGCACAAAGATTCCCATTCAGATGTGTATAGATGACACAGTCATAATGTCTAAAACTCCGAGTGGTTTGCAACATGCACTTTCCCGCATTGAAGATTTCTGCAGCATATGAGGGCTAGTAATCAATACTACTAAAACAAAATTCATGGTCTTTAACCAGCATCGATCATTCAGGGGCAATTGAAACTTGATGGGGAGCCTTTAGAACAGATAAATGTATTTACTTATTTAGGAATCACATTAGCAAAAAAATGTTGTTGGAGTTCCCAAATAGAAATCATGGCCTTAAAACAACATCAGTTAGCTGGTGCATTACCAATAGAATTCAAAACTTCATTGACAAAGCTGATCTCCCAGGTACTGAAGATCTACGATACCAAAGTAGTGAGTTTGGTCCTATATGGGTCAGAACTCTGGGGTTTTGCGAATTTTACTCCTCTTGTCACAGCACAGAATAAGTTATTTCGAACAATCACTAGTTTCCCACAAAGCACTCTCCTTAAACCTCTGCTGAAAGACCTAGATTGAAAACCTTTGGAAGATATAGCAAGATTTCGCCCTATTTTATATTGGTGTATAATATGGTCCACTCCCGAGCTGACCAATTATGCTAACGCTCTTAGGGATGTCATTGAGGCCGACCGCTCATCCAAGAACGTCTGGCTCCTTGACATCAAGGGCATATTGTCCAATTTGGGAATGCATCAACTATGTGAGAATCCAATGGACGACCAGTTCCCTACAAAAGAAACAATGAAAGAACACTACTGGGAAATTATTAGCAGAAACAGCTTCAGAGCAACCGAGTGTACCTCATTGACAGGGAGGTTTTTAGAATGTAAGCCTTTCCCCAGGTTTATATTTTCAATTCCGTGTAGGTACTCTCCCATTATAATCTTTTACATGCAAGTGATCCTCCACTGTTGATAACAAATGCCCCACTTATGCAGACCAAATTGAAACATATTCTCACGTTCAATTTGTCTGACCTGCCTATGTATTCTTTGCAATATGCAATTTCTGTTGCAAAGTTCTTGGGATGGATGTGGATCATAAGATCAAAGATCCAACCCTAGTTTACTGCAACCTTAAGAAAATTGTACTGGAATTTAGCTGGACCCATTTTGACCAATAGAGCTATCCTGGTGATCTCTTTTTTGCATAACCATGCTGTGGTGGTGCCCTATTTATATGTTTGCACGATATTTTATGGTTTTAACTATTTATGTTTTGCTTATATGACATGCATTTTCGAAATAAAGTTTTTGGGATTATGATGCAGGACAAAGACCATTTGTTACAGATGTTACTTATCGATTCACCAGTGAAGCCGTTCCCTATTCTGACCCTTTCTTTAGATCAGAAAATGACCAACGATTCCAACATAACAGTTTATAAGCTTTATTCACAGGATGATCTTTTGATCAGGCTGTGTAGCTGACCAAGTACATGCTCTAGATGAAGGCATCTTTAAAGTAATTTCTGCAAGCAAATGGTCATTTATGTAGCTCAGTTGATGAGATGCCTAAGTAATATTGTTAATAGCCTTACCGGCAGCATCCAGAAGGGACGCGGGTCTATGATTTACTGGCACCTTTCTGCATCCCTTTCCATGTAAAGGGAATAAACCACTTCCCTCCTGGACACAGGCACAGTTAGCAGTATGGCCAATGCCTGAACCGACAGATTACAACATGAGTTGCAACTACTTAACCTCATTCATAAGAGCAGTATAAGACAACACACAGCAACCCATCTGGTGTTGGAACTGGCCCTTTTTGCAGGGTCATCCCCAAACTGTTTGCCTTCCTCCTGTATTTTGTCTGACCTGGTTTTGTTGGATTTATGACTCTGGGCACTTTAACACTGCTGATCAGTGCTAAAGTGCGTGGGCCTTCTCTGGTAAACTTGATAAGTTTTGTCTACACCTGTTTGGCATATTTAATTTATCTGTAAGTCCCTTGCACAGTGGTATCTCATATACCCGGGCCAGTAAATTAAATGCTACTAGTGGGCCTGCAGCGCTGCTTGCGCCACCCACAAAATAGCCTTTCAAACCTGTCTCAGGCCTCTGCACGGCTTGCATGCTTTCTTTACTGCTGCAGTGACATGGCAGGTAAAGTGGTTGCCACATCTGAAACTCACCTTTTACTACATATAAGGGTGGTGTATAGGTAAAAGGTAGGACATGTGCCTTTACTGTGTGGCATGTCCTAGTAGTGACAAACAGCCTATTTGGATTCTCACTGCTGTGAGGCTGTCCTCTCATAGGGATGAATTCGGAATTACCTTATATGTGCTTTAGTGGTAATTTTTGATATGAGAGGGGTAGTGTGGCCATATTTGGTATGTTTGGAATAGTAGTAATAAATCATGCTTATTGGTAAAAGTCACATGACAGCCCATCTGGACAACTCATTTACAAAGATTTAGAATATTCCTCCAGTAGAGTTTAACTGGCACCAATATGAAAAATTTACCGTAAGGGTGCATGTATTAAACTTAGAATGGGAAAGGTCTATTTACAAACTAACTTATGCTATTTTAACCTTTCATCCTTTTCGTGATATTTATTTATATGTGTCTTGTTTTCTTATTTTTTAACAACATGTGCCTTGACCTGAACAGTGGGTTCCCTGGCTGTTGACTGTAATACATTCTCCTTGGTTACTCTTGCATGTCTCAGCACCTCTGGCAAGGCCATGCCCTCTGCTAAGCCAAGCTGTCTGAAAGTAAAGCCACGTATGTCAAGGAGCCTTTGGTCGACCTTTGCAAGCAAATATCTTTTCTTTTAATGTTGAACATGTGATACGAGTGCACACACGCTCTGACCAGGCTCTGGGCTGACTTAGCACTAGTAACAACAGCAAGAACTACTATAACCATGGTGGAGCGTGAAATCAGCTGAAGAACACATATTTAGGCATTATTTTGGGACAGACAATAAGTATGGCTGTCCAACTGTGGCATGAATGCTGTTGCATAGTTGCACAGTGGTGTGGAAGACTGAGGGTTAGGAGTGGGGTTTTGCCACATGATTACAATGCATGGGGTTGTTTACCTAGTGATCATGGTCTGTTATGTGAGTACAGTTCCTTCCTTCTGGGTTTCCTCGTGGTGTTTTTGTGGAGGTTGGTTTGAGGTCTGTGACATACGCCCCAGCACAGGTTTCCCTGTGACGTTGAAAACACGCAGAACTCGGAGCTCAGACACGTTGCTCTTTCTACTGTACAATACAAACGGAAATAAATAATCCGAAGAAAAATGCCAGCACATTGTCAAACACAAACAGTTTTGAGACAAATGGCAGAATTATTTCATGCAGGTCGCGATGCCCTGTTTTGACAAGAAACGTGTGGAAATGTAGAGAACATTTTTAGCATACCGCAACGCAATAATTCAGAATGTATAGCAAACACCGCTGCCAAGCGTGAGGCGGGCCTGTGTAGAACAGCCATGTGGCGTGATTTTCAGCAGCACGGCTGCCCGTCTCTTGCCAGAATGTTTATAATCGGAGGCAGGGGCGGTGGGTGAGATTTTAAAGTGGTGGGGCACATACGAATTAGCATACAGCACCGTAGTGAGCGAGCGCAGCGAGCGCGCCCGAACCCCAAAAGGGGGGTTACCCCCCCCAGAAAATTTTGAAAAAAAAGAAGAAAAATCGTGCATTTTCAAGCAAATTTGAGAAAGCAGGAAGGTTAATAAAGCAATTGTGAAAGTGCAGTTATTACATTAATAGATGGCATAACATAGGTAGCTGCTTATTCAGTATTACCACAGAGCTTCATACATTCTGTCCTATTATGCTCAGGTGCTGAATTCAGACTATAAGACTCATGGAAATCTCAGCTCTAAGAGTAGAAGAAGTTGCACAGCAGTGTAATGGTTGCCAGGCTCGTTCCGCAGGAGCGTCAGGAACTTGAAGAAAAGTCCACAGTCTTCCCCTACGGCCTTCCGACTCTATTAGACTCTAGAGTAACGAATGGCACGCAAGGGGAAAACAGGGAAACAAAACAAGGAAAGGCGGGGGAAGAAAAACAGTCTTACAACATACTGAATATTAGACTCTAGAGCAGAGGTCTTCAAACTTTTGGATGCCGAGACCCCCCTGTCAACATTTTGAGGCGTAAGGACCCCCTCTTGACAAAAATGTCTAAACCTGTTGACTAAATTGCGTGAGATGAAAATGTAAATAAGGTTATGTGATGCCGCGTATTTTGGGATAGCATTGCTTCATTATTTTGATATTTGTTACACACAGTAACGCTGAGGAAAGATTTCACCCAATCAGTACCCATTTATAACCAAAATACAGCAATTAGCATCAGAAAGATTTCAAGTCAACGTTTGTGAAGGGCCTTCCACTCTGCAGCAATACGTGCTGCCACATTAGAAGCTCACCTGGCCCTGACCGGAAGAAGCAGGGGTCCCTTAAAACCCTGGCGGTTTTGTGTAGAGTTAAGCCTTTTACCCATGCAGCTTTCCTCTCACCCCCTCCCTTCCATCCCTCTCTCCTCTCCTAACGCCGGATCCCTCTCTCACTTTGCAGGTCATTTTCTTTCACCCCTTTTTACAACTTCTGAACTCTCCCCAATCAACCTCTCACTTCACCTTTAATCACCTCTTGCCATTCTGTCCTTTGACTGCCCTCATCTCTAACAGTCTCTCACATTTATCTCATGGCCTCTCTGGCCCTGTCACCTCCCGTGCCCCTCAGCACTTCTCATTCACCTCGTCTCTTCATTCAAATTTTTGTCTATTTGTATCTTACACCTCTCCAGTCCCCCCATTCCTCTTTCACATCTCCCCTTTGTTCTAACAGAAGCCCTCACCTTTGGATCACACTCACTTCTTGCGTGTCCACACTTCTCTTCGGCAATTCACATTTCTCCTCATCCCTGACCTCTTCAATCAAATTCTCTCACTCCCTTGCTGTCCTCTCTCATTTTGGGTGCGGATGCAAGTTCAGAATGGGATGAATGAATGTATGATTACTGATGGGCTTGTTTGAGTGAGTTGCATATTGAGTAGTGAGGGGGACAGGTGAGTGAAGTGTCACATGAGTGCAGGATGAGTAGTGTACTCGTGTGACTGCAGGTTGAGGTATAGTGTGAGCAGGACAAGTGCATTTTGAGAGCAGAGTGATCACTGTGAGTGCAGGGTGAGCGGGTGAATGGTGCAAGTGCATGGTGATCAGTGTGAGTGCATTGTGATCGCTGTGAGTGCAAGGTGAGCGGGTGAATGGTGCAAGTGCATGGTGATCAGTGTGAGTGCATTGTGATCGCTGTGAGTGCAAGGTGAGCGGGTGAATGGTGCAAGTGCATGGTGATCAGTGTGAGTGCATTGTGATCACTGTGAGTGCAAGGTGAGCGGGTAAATGGTGCAAGTGCATGGTGATCAGTGTGAGTGCATTGTGATCGCTGTGAGTGCAAGGTGAGCGGGTGAATGGTGCAAGTGCATGGTGATCAGTGTGAGTGCATTGTGATCACTGTGAGTGCAGGGTGAGCGGGTGAATGGTGCAAGTGCATGGTGATCAGTGTGAGTGCATTGTGATCACTGTGAGTGCAAGGTGAGCGGGTGAATGGTGCAAGTGCATGGTGATCAGTGTGAGTGCATTGTGATCGCTATGAGTGCAGGGTGAGCGGGTGAATGGTGCAAGTGCATGGTGATCAGTGTGAGTGCATTGTGATCGCTGTGAGTGCAGGGTGAGCGTGACAATGAAGGGCGAGAATGAGGAATGAGTTGTCTGAATGCAGGGTGCATTCCCAGACCCATGAAGTAACTCAGCATGTTATTGACGGGGCGTAGACTTTAAGATCTAAGTTAAACTATTGCGGCATTAATCGGGGATCGAGGGTGAAGGAAATAAATAATGTGCTGATCCTGCAACAAACTTCCAGTCCTATGGTTAGGGTTGCCAGCAGATTATTTTGGTGGCACAGTCGGTACAAAAAAAAAACAGTCACCTAAAGCGGTATTTTCAGCGCTTATCTGTGCATACTTCCCAGGGCCGGCTTTAGTGCTGGTGGTGCCCTGTGCGACCATGTTTGTTGGTGCCCCCCACAATGACCACCCCCACCACGGATTCTCTCACTAGCACCCTTTAACAGTGACCAAGTCTCCATAACCCCACACTCTCAGATGCATTGAATTAGTTATATAGTGCCACTCATACCAGTGTAGGGTGTCCGAGCACTTTGCATCACACACACATTACACAGAGACAATCAATCATAAGTGTGTAAATCAGTGTATAGGAAATGTTACATAAGCCAAAGGACTAAAAGTATAGGAGTCACATGTCATCCATACTGGTAGGCAGTATAGTTCAAGAGTGCTTGGTGTGGAGAAGCACAAACTCAGAGTCGAAAAAGAAACAGCATAGTTGGGAGTTTCCTTTAATAATAAGAATTGATTTCTAGCCAAATTAACCCTTTTTGCAACATTAATCAATGGTCTAATAATGTATTCTTTGTAGTGTGTATGCTGTTCTAGGATGAAAGTTAATAGCTCACTATTCTCTATTAGGACGTTAAGTTATAAATTGCAAGTAACAAAAGGATGTCTCTTTTGAAAGCAGTAACCTGCTGATCTCTTCACATCATACGCACTCTGTAATCTACTTGGTACACGTACTTTGCAGCAGGCATATTAACCCTCTGCACTAACATCACCCAAGTCAAAACCTCAACTATACAACATTCTGATCTCTCTCCAGGAAGATAATTAATCACACGAGTTATCTTGACATTTATGTGAGGCCGGGTAATTGCCGGGGAAAGAAACGCTGCAGCAGGTGCTTCAAAAGCACAATAAACTTTCACACACGGCGCCCCCAGGAAGCCAACTTTGTATTCCTTTCCATGAAATGCATTCTCACACTACCGCAGTGAATGTAAAATCCAAATGTAAGGAATAGGCACAGTGGGGACCCAGGGGGTACTGGAACCAGCAAAAAAACCTAAGCCTCTGTAAGCAGTTTACAAAGGCATGTTAAATGGTCTTTAAAGACCTGTGAAAAAACACGGGGTGCCGGAGATAAGAATCCAGACACTGCCCAGCTGAGCCCCCAGCAGCTCAAGTTTCACTGCAGCAGCCCGGGCTGAGACATAGGCCTGGGGAAGGGGGGGGGCTGAAGCCCTTGGGCCTGGGCAGAAGTGTGACTGGGAAGGCGCGACCCCCTTTGCATCACTCCACGGCCCCCCTGGGGGTCGCGCCCCACAGTTTGAAGACCCCTGCTCTAGAGTAACGAATGGCAAGCAAGGGGAAAACAGGGAAACAAAACAAGGAAAGGCGGGGGAAGAAAAACAGTCTTACAATATACTGAATATAAAAGAGGCAGCGCAATGCGCTGTTACCGTGATTCTGGTTGAGCTGAACTTTGTACACACACTTCACATAGGTCCACGCAAGTACCCCAAATACCCCCAGGGGTCCGTGACACATTCCCAGGGGGTCCTCAGGCAGTAATTTTAAAAGCACAAAAAAGTTCCTTGTAGAATCAGCAGTTTTCCAGCAACAATAAAAGTGTCAAGATTACGTCGGTGATTAATGTACCTGCTGGAGAGAGATGAGAGTTGTGTCAAGTGGCAGCTTTGACTTATCTAATGTAGCACAGAGGGTTAATATGCCTACTGCAAAGAACGTGTACCATGCATTTTGAAAAACATTTTTTATGTGCCTAGGTTAGTGGGTTACTGCTTTAGTCACAGATTCTTTTGTTACTGTGCAGTTCATAAGTGACAATAGTAATCTAGCACAGTGACCTATAAACTGTCATCAAAGAGCTGCTTGCAAGCTGCATGATACAAGTTAGAAACATATGTTTGTTTCAAGTCTTTCATTATCCTAATCCTGCTAAAAAGGTTTATTTGGGTGGCAATACATTTTTATTGTTAAAGTCAATGCTAACCACTGTTATGTTCTGAATCCTGAGTTTGTGCTTCTCCAGACCAAGCACTCTTTAAAAATGCCTACCAGTATGAATAACATGTGAATCCTACACCCTGTAGTCACATTTGCCTTATGTAACATTTTCTATACACTGATTTACACGTATGAATCATTGTCTCCATGGGGCAGATTTGCAAGGAAATTGACTGTGTGTGTCGCAAGCCATTTGGCTGCGCCGCACTGAGTCACTTTCGAAGCACAGGGATGCGACATATTTACAACAATATGTTGCATCTCTGTGCTTCCCCCTGTGCTGGCGCACAAACTGCTGCCATGCGCCTGCACAGGCACATTTGCACCATGGTGCAAGGATGCCTGTATCGTGGGGAGATTGTTTACATGCAGGAAGGGTTACTTCCTGCACATAAACAATCAGAAATGGCGTTTTTCAACTTCTAAGTGTGCTGCATTAGCACACATAGAACTTGCAAAACGTCATTGTTTTACTGATTGTTTATGTGCAGGAAGGGACACCTTCCTGTACATAAACAATCACCAGAGGTAATATCCTGTTTCTATGCGTGCTGCAGAATGCAACATGCATAGAAAGAGGAGAAATTAATACATTTCTCCAAGTTGCCCCTCCCTACGCCTCCCCTGGGGTGGCGTAGCATTCAGACACATTTCCAGATTTACGATTCCTCGTAAATCTGGAAATGTGTCTGGTTCCATGGGTTATGCGTGGGAACACCCACAGCAACACTCATGGAACGTCCCTTTCACGTAAAGTGCTGTGTGCAATTGGGCCATATTTACAAGACCAGGAAAAGTCACGCAGGGTTGCTTTTCCTGCCTTGGAAATATGGGGCACTAAAATGCGTCACCGGTGCATCACATTTTGTGACGCACCTGTGGCGCAAGGGGCTTGTAAATCTGCCCCTATATGTGTGTGATTTAAGGTGCTCTGACATCCTTCAATGGTATGAGAGATGTTATAAAACAAATTAAATACATGTGACAGAGGGGCTATGGAGAGATGAGAGGCACTGTTGGAGGAGGATAATATGGGAATCATTGAAGAACCCCAACAAAGATTGTCATATCCTGGTGCATAGTAAGGTCATCATTTACTACTCTTTAAAAGCTGATACAATTCAATATATAATGATAAATTTGTTGTAGACTGCACCATTGTTTCCTAAATTGTCTTGGGGGGAGAGCCTCCCAAAGCCCCCTTTGTAGTGGTCAGGCGCACTCACTGCACTAGGTGTGCACTGTATGGGGACTGGTCTGAAAACATTTGCCAGGGCTGCTTTGGGTTTCCAGTCTGGCCCTGGCAGGAGTCTCATACTGCGAAATAAAACCAACCATTTAAAAGTTAGTCATGGAGATGCAGCGCTAACCCTCCTGTTTTTTGCAAATTCTTTCAATATAAAATACTAAAATCCTTAGTAATTCGAGTATCCGTTTTGTGTGCACACGTGTGTTTATTGTTTTCGAATTACTGTTTTAATGTTTGAAATTTAAGTCATACAAATTGCTTGGGGGTCCCCGGCTTCCAGTGGTGACTCAATTGGGGTCCTCAGGAGTAAACAGTTTGGGAACCACTGGTATAAAGGTTTTCGCAATTTGCCAAGGGGAAAGGTTTGATAGGCAACACAAGCAACGAATCGTTCACCCTGCGGGAGACAGGTCCGGCCAGTGAACAAAGGTGAGCAAATCTGTGTAGTCTCCAAATAGAACAAACACTACAAAACTTTTAAAAACAGAGATAACAATGCATTTCTTACCTCAATCAGAATTTTTTGTATTCAAACAAGTAGCAGCATTCACTTTTTGTAGATGAAATCCGCACGTCTGTCTTTCAGTGTAGCAAACTTGTCAATTACTTTCATGTTGAAGTCCGGTATCTTTTGGACTAGCTTGCTCTCTACAGATAGCATCGCCAAAGCATTTAGTCTTTCCTCTAGCATGGTGTTCCTGAGGAATGTCTTTATGCGCTTTAAGGCTGAAAAACATCGTTCAGCTTCTACTGTTGTCATTTGAGTCGTAATCACAATTTTTAGTAAAGTCACTGTCTCTGTAAGTGAGTTTTCCATATGCAGTTTATGAATTAAACTCAGCAAAGTCAAGGCGCTTGTGGCCTTACGGTACACAGGCATTCCGTAGAGTACAGTTAACTCAGTTCTCAGCTGCTCTTTTTTGAGCATAGGATACGCTTCCACAGCCTGATTCAGAGCACGCTCAGGGAAGGATTCATCATATTGTGCAAACTCTTTACTTTGCAATAAAGTCGCACTCACCAAATGTTTTGTGAACGAAAAGCGTTCTTTCGCCTGCACAATTACAATGTCACATATCTCCTTTCCAATTCGAACCAGAGAGGTGATGTTTTGTCTGCGGTTTGCAAAAACAGAATGCTGCGGCAGTTTGCTCTCTAAATCTTCAACCCCATCTCTCACTTTCATAATCTGTTGTACAAATGCAGATGTATTGGCTTTCACAGAGACAGTATCTAGGTCTTTTCTTTGCAACTGATCGTATAACACATCAACAGGAATCATTATGTCATGAAATAAAAACAGTAAGAACTGAAACTCTTTGTCTTGTAGTGTTCTAATAAAGCCATGGGCTTCATTCTGACTTGTGTGATCAAAGTCTGCTCTGGATGCTATGGCGACAAAACATTTCTCAAGGCCCTCCCTCTGTTCAAAGATTAAGTTGACTGTACGAATGTGAAAGTTCCAACGAGTTGAGGATCCCCTTGGTACGCTTTTGTCCACAATCTCATGAAGGGCTTCTGTTCTTTTGGGGGAACGTGTGAAGAATGCTGCTATGCCTCCGATATCCTGAAAGAAGACTCGTGTCTCTCTGATCTTTGATACCGCCTGTTGCATAATAAGATTGAGTTGGTGGGCGTAACAGTGCAAAAAATGAGCATTAGGGTACACATCTCGAATTCTCTTCTGAACTCCACTAAGGCTCCCACTCATTACGGATGCACCGTCATAGCTTTGTGCGATAAGCCTTTGTTTTTGAGGCAGGTCCGGGAAAATTAAGTCCAGTTGACACAGTATTGCTTCAGTGATGGTTGCTGCACTAGAGTCACTTAAATGCGTGAAGCCATAAAATCTTTCCACAATGTTTCTGTCACTGTCAAGGTACCGAAACACTAACACGGACTGTGTTTGAGTGGACACATCAGTGGTGTCATCAGGCTGAATAGCCACAAAGTCTGTGTTTCGCAACTCTTGCACAATATGGCTTCTTATAATTTCGAGCATACAGTCAAGGAGTTCATTTTGTATTGTATTAGAGGTGCCCTTAAAGACTGTAGCATGTGCTAAATGTCTTTCCAAATCCTGGTCTATGGTTGACATTAAATCCACTAGGCCTCGGAAGATCCCGGGTTTTGAGGAAGTTTCTGATTCGTCATGGCCTCGCAATGCCAGTTCGAAAGCACCACAGAAACGAATGCAATCAATGATCTTGGATAGATTTTGTCTGTTCTTATCAACAGCTTCATTGTGTTTTTGAATGGATTTGCGATACGCATCATTTATCTGCTGCTCAATTGGTGCGTCTTCCCCCAACATTCCCAGTCTTGTCAGGTTTTCCAGATGATTTCTTGTGAGCGCATGCTTCTTTATTTTTTCAGCGATGTGCTTCAGGTCGACCATTCCTTGCCGTGTCCAAGAAAAGTCACCGCCAAACAGCAAGCAGGGGAAGCAGAACAGAGAATTTCTTATAGGGCACCCTGTAAGCCAATCAGCTTTTGTGTACCAGGCATTTGAGAATGTACGTTTTGACATTTTTCCTCTGTCCTGGTTAGTTTGCTGTAGGTTTATTTCAGGCTGATGAGGTCCCAATTGTTTTAACTGTAGCTTTTGTTCAAGTGGCCGTGACTGGAATGACTTTGTAATCAGCTCTTGTACTGTATTCATGATGGGGTGTTGCTGGCCTTACCAATATATATATATATATATATATATATTAAAGAAACCTGTCAATAATCAAAGTACAACGTATAAGGTGCAGTGCAATAATATGAAATTTCAGTATAAATACATTATACATATATCTTGTGCATTATCCTAATACATCTCAAATGACTGCTAAAAATAGAGCCGTACTGCCTCCTGCCTCTCTGTGCCATAGTGGTTGCTGGAGGCACTGAAAGACACTGCTTGAGGGCCTTGAGAGTGACCACAGACATAGCTCTAACTACGATGTAAAAAAATATATAGCATCAGTTTCCTTACCTTTAACACTGGTGTTTGCTGGGTTGTAGCCGGGGTCGGGTGAGAGAGCAGCAAAGGAGGTTGGGGTCCTCTTGTTGTTTGCTGGAAAATTGCCCCAAAATGCGGTAATGTTTCAGGTTGTCAGGTGCTGAAAATGAAAAGATAACAATTTATTTTTGAAACAGTAGGGTAATGAAACAAAGACTGTGGGGAAAAAACATAACGCTCCAATTTTTTCCTTGCAGTTTGCATCCAGCTCTTAGATGACAGTTAATAGCTCTCTGTTGTATGTTAGGATTTTAACTTAGAAACTGCAAGTACCAAAAGGATCTCTCTGACAAAAGCAGTGCCTCACTGACCTATTTACATCTTATGCATTTTGTGATCTGCATCAGGTATATATGTTCTTTGCAGCAGGCACATTAAGCTTCTACGCTGCCGCCTGCTGCTAGTTCACTACTGGGGCCACAAACATAGCGATTCTGCTGGAAATCTTTTACGGTACAATGACCTCCCCAAGCTGGCCAAGGCCAGGACCCTGAGCCGCCCAATGTCTCCTTCACTGGCGGTCTTCAGGCGTAAGGACGGTCCTTCTCGAGGTCAATCCCTACATCCATGGACCATGAAATCCTGCACCTGGGACAGGGTAACCTGCACTACTGTCACCACAGAGACAGGCTGCACTCTATGTAAATCCGGAGGCTTCCAGGCCCTGGGGTTACCATACAACTCCATAAAACAGGGACACATCGTTCAAAGCCCTAGGCTTTCATTTCACACAACAGTGCATTCTGGGACATGTAGTCTTGGTTTAGTTCAATTGAAGGCACTGGAGTATCAAACAAGACAACAATGTAGTAAAGGACAGTCCAGGACTGGAAAGGGGTGTCTTCTAGAAATGTGCTCATGTGGTAACTCGATATAAGACAGGCCATTCTACCCTTTTACAGGAAGTGAAATTAGTGATAGCAACTGCTATATGGTAAGATCTACTGCAGCTCACCACACCTTCAGTGGCAAAGTACTTAGTGCCAGTTATTGTGCGCCACAGCTCCGCCTGCATGGATGCACCGCATTTACAATGCGGCGCACCATGGGGCAAAAACGGCACAGATGCGTGACGCATCTGTGCCTTAAAAGTGGCGCATTGCTGGAGTTGCGTCGCAATCGCGACGCAGCTCCAGCAATGCCCTGGGGGGTCCTATCTTGTTAATGCTGCGTCAATCCTTGCGCCTGCTTCAGGCAGGCGCAGGGTTTTGACGCAGCATGGGCATAAAAGTGACTGAGTGAAATCTTGTAGATTTCACTCAGCCACATTTCGGAGGCGTTCCTGCGCCGGAACGCCCCCCCTGCGCAGGAACGCCTACATGTGGCAAGCAGGGCTTTACAAAGTGACGCATCTCCCAGATGCGTCACGTTGTAAGTACCCCGCACCATGGCACAGGATTTGCACCTCTGCTGCGTCACAAAAGTGACGCAACGGCGGCGTAAATGAGGCGCAAGGGGCTTGTAAATCTGCCCCCTAACCCTCTTGTGTAACACAGCCTCGGTTCCAGTGAGCTGTCCAGCAATGACACAACATAACACAACGATGCAACCAGTGCGCTGCTGAAAGGAGGAGCTGTGTCGGCTCAGATGCTCTCAACATGTCACAATCTGAGTGCAGTTTAACTGGGTGCGCACTCATGTTTTACGGGCTTAAAATAAACCTACAAAAGGCTTTCTGCTGCCATCTAAGTTATACATGTACATATCACTGCTGATTCAGCCATTCATCCTTCTGAGGTCGCTATTCTGAACACCAGGCGCCAACAAATGCAATTAGATGTTCTGCAATAAAATGTGATTTATAGGTTGTGGTAGTATTTAAATATCATTTGTTCTCATGATTTATTAGATGAATACACTCTCAGTGGCGTGGCGTTGTATCCACACACAGACACGCGCGGCGAATCCCCCCCCCCGCACACACAATCCCATAGGTCACATTACAGTTACACTGAGGGCCAGGTGGGGTGTAAATGTCACCAGAACCCCAAGACCGCGCCATTGGAGAATAACACAAGTTATCCAATAGGCGAGTTTGTATTATTTGTTTTGAAGCAATTTGCACCCAAAATGTTTCCCGAAGAAAAGCGTTTTTGTAAAACAGTTCGGTAAATATTAGATCTGCAGTTTGGTGGTTTAAAATGAAAAGACATTTGTAATTCTGCCTTTCAGAAGGGGCGCTTTCGGGGCAGGCGCTCTGCTTTGCTGCGCACAATCTAACAGTAGGGGTACGATCTCCCTGACTCTGCCCCTGGGTGCAGCTAACAAAGGGCCCTGATTCCACCCAGCATGTTAAAGTGCTGTTCACTTTCCACGAAGACAGCCCTGACTGATAAGCTATGGGTAAGGGTGAAACGCAGCCATGTGGGTTGGGGCTGCCATGTACTCCATGCATTGTCATGCTTCGACAGCAGTGAAACTAGCCAGTCCGTACTTAATGGGACATATTTCACAGCTATGACATCATGACAGTGAAATAAGGGGTGTGAATCACGACTAGTCAAACAGCAATACAATCAGCTGACACGAAAACACAGTGTGATCCTGAAAACCAAGATGCTGTTATGATTGGATATGTTCCGTACCACACATTACATGTTTTTTTTTGTAAAACATGTAAAAAACACATGACTTTAGTTTTGGTTAAACATTTTAATTTAGGAGAACAATTATTAATTTAAGGAATACGCTACTTTTAGTGAAATACGGACATTACATCAAAGTAAGTCATATTTCCTATCAATTCTAAAGCTCCTGCAGTAGCGATATATTGCGCGAGCGCGCAGCCACACGCGTGCACGCACATAAACACACTGATGTATGGAATATGGCAGCGGGATTGTTTCTTTGCAAGCTTTCCTGGAACCCCGGCCTTGGATTCGAGATACTCAACTGAGCCAACTATAAATGCTTCCAATAAGATTAGGCATAGCACAGGAAAGTATTTGTCCAGGATCACACGCATTTGGTATAGTGGAGAAGCAGAGATTAAAAGAAAATGTCTCCATGCTGAAATTTGCAATTTAGCCAATAACCCATATCCAGACTACACCAGTGAGACTTACCTCAGCTCAGTCTTCGGGTTGAACTTGTGCCAGAATCGAAGGACTTCAATCTCCCACGAGGTCCACAACGAGGCGACTCAGGCGAGGAGTGAGGTAACGGTTAAACCAGGCTGAACCGGATCCCAACAGCGCCACGCGCCGCAAATGGCCAATCACTGCATGACTACATTAAGTCAGAGACAGTGATTGGCCATTGTGCAGGGCGGCTGAGCCACCCACGCTCGGCATCCAATATGGATTGCCCCTGCTGTGCTGCGCGGTGACCGGCCAATCCTGGCGCTGCATGCAGCGCCGGGATTGGCTTGTAGGGCACATCAACTGCTCGCCCTGTCGCCCTTTTGCTGCCAGGCCGGGGTGCCGCCAGCATAACCTGCACCCCCCCCCTACTAGCTAGGCCCTGGGGACTTTATTGCGCATGCTCGGGCAAGTTGCTGCCCGAAGCATACATGCGGGAAGGAAGGAAAACAACGGAACTACCGCCCCGCCCCCCCTGCGCACTCCCGAGTCCCGAATCAGTCGGGTGATGCCCGGGTAAATATCGCGCTAAGCAGTAGCACTAGCACGCATAGCAAATTAGCACGTACATTTATTTTAATTATTAGGCGTAACATTTATTTTAATTATTTTGGCAGCCGCGGGTCCAGCAGGGCTGGTGGGGCTACGCCCCTACGCCCCAATGGACGCACCGCGGCTGATCGGAGGGGACTCCAAGGCGCTTTCAATGGTCGCCGCTGCATAAACGGAGGCACCGAAGGCCAAATTACAAAAGCAGTCCTGATTTTTTGTTTAAAAACTTTTTACTTCACCTATGCAGGGTTACAGTTGCACGTAAAGAAAGATGACAGGAGCGCAGAACACAACCATTGCTTCGCGCGTGTATGCATAGTAGTAACCAGTGCTTTAAATGGGGAAAAATTAGTGTAGGTACTCATCAAATTGAGCTAGGAGCGGGGCAAGGGGCGGAGCTGAGGGCGTGGCATGATTATATAAAAACGCTACTGCCATCTGTCAAGTAATCATTTTGCCCTCAAAATACACTTATCAATAGTTTTAAATTACCTCTGCACATGTGGGCATGGCATATGTAGACAATTAATAACCTGTCTCCCACTATGCCCCTTTCAACTGTGTAAGCCGTCCATTGCATTTAAAGGGACATGTTAGTTACAGCAGTTTCAGCACACACCAAAACACATGATAAATGTAGGAACATAAAGTGGTTAACTCCTCACAGAAAATTAAATAAAAGCCAAGCAATGTGTTTTGCTTTAGTTTCTGCGTTTTTTAAATATTTGCAGCTTCAGTTCAGCTTTCATACATTCTCTTGTCCATGAACACGCGCTCACACACAGGCACAAGAACAAGCAGACATGCACACACAAAACATTCCTCACATTTTCTTTAAAATACCTTCACATAATGTCCCGATGCTCTTTCTGTCGCTTCCGCATCCACACACAAAAGCAGACATTCACTGGCACAAAAGGCTCACAAAAGAATTAAAAACGTTGGGGCAGATTTATGTTGCACTTGCGCCACTTTTGCGCCGCCGTTGCGTCACTTTTGTGGAGCTCTATCTGGAGCTCACCGGCCAGAGTACTGTGCTTCGGGGGGCCTCTGGAGCTTGGGGACCCCACTGCATCGCTGGGGCTGTGTTATGCCACTGATGGGGGCTCCAACAAATATGAGGCCACCTTCTAAAAGGTAAGCTGAAGGAGAGGAGTGGTTCACAACATACAGGGGGGGATCCCTCACATCTGACCTCTGACTACCAGCACAATCTCACTTTAGATTATCTTGGAGTTTATATATTTTTCTTTCCTATAAATTTTCATTGGTACTTAGCAAGTAAATTCATACCAATAGACCAATATTGCAGAGGCTCTGATACAAACAGAAGCTGTACAACCCAACAATAGAAAAATAAACCATAGGAAATGTCAGTGGAGAGATACGTACATGAGTAAATTTGGTAAGTAACAACCATCTACCAATTAAAATACAGAGATACGAAAATGAGGATTATGGTGGATGATGTGGATGCAGTGACTGGAACGACAGTGAAATAAAACTCAATGGGATTGTAAAAGATAGTGTATCATGGAAGCTGTTTCGTATAATCGCCGGGTGTCTTAGATAAGTATCTTGAGCAAATATCACAGAGACACTTAGGTTATAAGGGGAGTAGAAGTAGGAGAAGGGAGACCGAGGGAAGGGGGGGAGAGGGGGAGGGACAAGGGAAGTGGGATCTCAGGGGGGTGGGACAAGGGAAGTGGGACACACTGCAAAAGTGTCTAGGTTCTGAGGATTGATTTTGGTACGTGTGTGAACAATGTCCTTCCGGATTCCACAAACTTTTCAAGGGAACTCCAAACTTCACTGTCTATTTGAGGATAGGACAAGAGTGTTGAATGAGAGCCATGGGCTCCTCTTAACAAAGTAACCCAGGTCCACAATGTGTGGAAGGAAAAATTATTATCGATTTCCATTCAGGCAGGCTTAGTTTCCAGCGATTGCCAGGAGGAGGTCAAGCAGATTCATGTCACTGGCTTTTAGGTTCAGGCCAGTCTTCAAGGCCCTGTAGCCTAACATCAGCATGGGAAAATCTAGAATTATTTGGGTATTAAAAATAGCTGAAAGATGGGATTGTATTGGAGCCCAAAATTGGTCAAGAAGTGGGCATTGAAAAAACATGTTTTGATGCGAACCAGCCTCCCTGTCGCAACTCCAACAGGTGTCCTTCTCCCGCAGATTCAGTTTATGTGGCCTAGCTAGGGTTCAATGTAATAAGTTCATTGTAAAGAATTTTGGCTGGAGAGAGAAGGAGCTATTTTATTGTGCACAGATAGCATGCTAATGTTTTGCCAATGGTCCTCTGACATGTGGTCAAAGACATCAGAGTCAAAGTGGCTAGCCCATTTTCCGTATCAAACCATAGACTGCAAATGGGGGGGATTTGCCATGGTTTTATAGATCCTAGAGGTAGTGTGACCTAAACGCAGCCACGAGGCCAGGCACACCACCAGAGAGGGCTGGATATCATTTTTGAACTTTGACAGCTTTACTTTGATTTTTAGGAAGGAACCGAAGTCAAAGTTATGAAGGTTATATAATTGTGCTGAGTGTGAAAAGGGTAAAGGAGTGTTATTATCATCATATAAATCTTTCATTTGATTAAAATCCTTGGAGGTCCATATGTGGGGGATATTCCTAGCAAATCAGCATACATGTTTGGTTGTACCATAGTTAAGCTAGTCTAGATTTGTATGTGGAGTCAGACAACTTCCTATTTAATAAATTCAGTGCAGTCAGAGTGTCTGACAAAATAAACTGAGATTGCAGGTCTTTAAATTTTGACATTGTATGAAGTTCTTTAGAGTTTGGGATAAGCCCGAACGCACCTCCCGCCACTGAAAATAGGGACTGATAGCAGCTCCAATTAGGGAGATTGCATCCCCCTAAGGACAACACGTTTGTGAAGCGGCTTACATGAGATCCTCACTCTTTTGTCCTTTCACAAAAATGTACATGTTAATTTGTTGATCTCCTGAAAGAAGGAGGAAGATAATTTTATCGGTAGCATAGCGGACACAACATTTCTGATTGTAGTTACCATCAGCTTGAGTGTTTGAAGCCTACCCCACCATGTAATATACTTGGGAGACTAAGATGACAAAAGATCTTTAACGTTGGAAATAGTCTGAACCTAGCTATATTGTAGTGTTTCAGCAAGGTCCTTGTAAAACCAAATTCCCAAGTATTTCAGATGTTTGGGCTGCCAATTAAGGCCAGAGTCGCCTAAGTGTTAGAAAAAGCACAATGGATTCATAGGTAAGACTTCAGTTTTATCTTTATTTTTAGTGTACCCAGACACCCTTGAAAAATCTTGAATATAATTGGTGATGCTTCGAATAGACTTCTCAATGTCTTCAGTAAAAATTAAAATGTCATCCACATATGCTGTGGTTGTATAATAATTGGCACTGAATGTAAACCCTTTTAAATTGGGGGATGAGTTAAGCAATGTAAATAAGGGATCAATGGAGAGTAAAAATAGTAGTGGTGACAGAGGGCAGCCTTGTCTCGTCCCTTGGTGAAGGCTTAAGTAGGTAGAGGTGGTGTCATTAGTTCTAATATTAGCTTTGGGGTTGGAATAAAGGGCCATAACCATGTTAATAAATGAATTGCCAAAATTATGTGCTTCAAGGACTGCTTGGAGAAAAGGACAGGAGACATCATCGAACAACTTTTTGGCGTCAAGACCGATCGCACCTGCCTGCGTGGAAGAGGAATGGGATTTTTCAGTGATCTGGCAAAAGGTGCCAGCCTTTCAGCCTGCCCTTGGCAGACCCTGTTTGGGGAATATGAATTAGCTTAGGGGCGGATATATCCTATCTTTTAGCAAGACTTTTGGCAAAGATTTTTGCCTCCATATTTAATAGAGAGATTTGGTGAAGATTTGTCGGGTCCGAATGGTCTTTACCCTCCTTGGGGATTAACAAAAATCATGGCCTCAGAACCCATTCCAGTCACCTTGCCAAAGAGTACAATAAGATCTAGAGTATTTTTAAGATGTGTAATGATCGAGTGAGTAAATGTTTTATAAAAATTGATGGAAAACACATTTGAACCAGGAGCTTTTCCCGAATGGATTGATTTTATTGCTTTGATAATCTCGTCGGAAGTGAAAGGTGCACTAAGGTGTTCTCTCTCCTTGTCAGAGACTGAAGCAATAGAAAGGGACTTTAGAGAATCAAAACATTTAGATTTGTCCTGTGTGCTATAGGGTGCATAAAGCTTTTCGTAAAATTCTTTAAACACCTCCAAAATCTCTTCGGTTTTCACCTTCTGTGTTCCATCCAGATCCTGAGCTTTAATATGGGAGTTTGTGTTATTGAATTTGAGCGTATTAGCCTGCCCTTTACCCACTCTATTACAAAAAAGAAGGTGTTTATACTTTTGGGCTTGAATGAAGAGATGGGCGCTCTTGCTGACTATGGTATTATAAGTGCATTTTAGTTGTTTAGTGTCCTTCAGGAGGGATTTGTCACCTGAATGTCTGAAGGCGTCTTGCTTTCTCTTGATGTCAATCAATGCCTAGGGATGATGGAGCAAGGACTCGTAGAAAAGAGACTTGCTTGAAAACAATTCTCTCGTAATAACTCATAACTCGTATTAACTGTGTATTGTGAAATTAATATGCACTACATTCCAATTATTAGAAAGAGAAGAAGCTTGCTTACGTGTCTTATTAACAAGAAACTCGAGTGAAATCTAAAATGGCTGCTAAATGCGGGAAACTGTAAAGCGCATGCGTAAACTGCATCTACGCAGTATGACGAGCTGCCGCTTGGTGGGAATTTTCTGCACAAGCGCAGACGCTTCTAAAATGGCAGCTAATAGCTCACATGCTAAGCATCTGCTTTGCTGAAACTAAACCAAGATATTTACTAATTGCTAATGCGGGGAGAGCATTTATAAGTAAATGGGATTAGAATAGAGACAGGTGGTATACAGTGAAATCATTTTGTTTTGAAATTAACATACTTCCTTTTGACTTTTTCTATTCATTCTTATTCGGGCCTTTGTAAGAAACCGAAGTCAATATACCACGTGACCTCTACACATGCGCAGTCTAAGTGAGCCAGAAGCCACGATGTAATCCTTGAATGCCATCCAAGGACGAAACAGTAACATACCCTGGGAACCAACCTGATGTCCTGTGAAAAGGAAGAAACTATATGAAGTGTATACTTTGTGCTTGATAAAGATGTGAATGCGGGTGGGAATAAAGATTTATGAATAAAAAATTAAGGGGTGGGATCATTTAACAATGAGATGAATGACTGTGATGAAAATCTGGTATGGTGTGATGATCATCCCCTTTGCCTGTTCAATCAGGGTTAGTAAATTTATGAAATTGAAACATTAATGGGTGGTGCATGGCATTAGAAAGATATAATTGAAGTAGTTCAGTTAGTTAGATAGCGCTTTGAGACGGAGATGCTGCAGAGCTCGGGATGCTGTCGGAGTGATGAGCGAATGCTGAAGAAGATAGTGTCAGAGAGGGGTGCGACGCAGGCGTCGGATCTAGAAGAGGTCACCTTATCCTGTCCTGAAACCTGTCCTGAATCCTGAAGCCTTTGTCTCCTGACCTTTCCCAGGATACCCTTTCCCAACTCCTTGGCTAAGGGGTTAGGTTTTCACACCATCCTAGATAATTATAATTTCTGTAGATTTGAAATTGTGCTGCTCTCTCTATTCTCTCTTTTCGTCATTATCAAGTCTCGCTAATTTGAAATTTTCTTCTATGGGAGACGGAGACTGTACTGTACTTTGAGTTTGGCTCACATGAATTTAATTTAGATAAAGCATTTAAAATTTTCCCTGTGTCTGTGGTCATTTTTATTGCAGAGAAAACTATTTTAATATATGTCATTTCACCATCAACTAGTTAAACAAATGGTCCATTGACCAGAGGAAAGAACATTTTGATCAGTGAAAGATTAGTTAGGAATGACAAATAACTAATCACAGAAAATAAAATATACAAATTGACCCCAGCGGGTATTAACTGGCCTGAGTGAGTGTGAGTGTGTTTATGGACCTAGGTGAGTATATAGTATTAGAGTATCTGAGGCTGGTTTACCGCTGCATCAGTTTTTCTGGTAGCAGAGATATGGTTATTGTTGACTAGTTTGGTGTTAAGTATTTGATTATTGATTTATGTTTTAACAAAACCGTTACTGTCCTGTTTTAAGTTGCCTGGAAATTCACGGCAAATGAATAGCGGGTGGTAAATAGAAGCCACACTGCAGTGAGGTTACTCGTCTGTTAGAAAAGTGCTGAGAAGCTATGCAGAGCTACCAGTGCTAGGGACTATTTTCCATGTGAAAGTAAGCGTAATTGGCAGTAAGGAGTTCGCTGGTGAAACTTTAGTGTTATATCACCTAGAAAGGGTAACACCGAAGGAGTAGCAGGTTCGTCTGAGCTTGAATGAAGAGTAAGCGGAAGGGTTTACTCACAGTATATGAAGATCAAGTGGAAGCTTTTACTCGTAGCAAAAGGAAATAATCTATCCTTGGTTGGTGGAACAGAGAGAGTAGCAAATGTTTTTATGTTGCTATTAATGAGAATTTAAATGCAAAATTAAGGAAGAATAAGTTTTTGTATTATCTTGTGAAGGGAGGACCAGTCGGCAGAGTTGTATTGACGTCACAGGGAGTGGAAGCAGCGGGCATGTTACAGAAAGAGAAAATGGAAAGGAGGGGTCAGCAGTGAGGAAAAAAACATTTACATCACCAAGTGCCATGCTGGGACTGGTGGAAATTGTAGGTGTGTATGACAAACGCAGATTGTAAAGGAGGGGTCAGTTGTAAGGAGTGATACAAACGTCACAAAAAAAGCCACACTGGGAATGGTCAAACTACGGATTAGAGCCTAATTCTAATTGGTTGACAAAATAGAAGCTGTAATAGCATTGGACGAAGGAGTTTGCATGTGAAAGCCTGATCCGACTTTGATAGGGAATCGACCAGAAAGAAGATATTTAAGATTTGCAAGAGAGAATTTTATATGCAGACCCTCACCAAAGATGTACGGAGAAAAGTGAAAAATGACATTTATGCAGAAAATTAAACACTACTTTAAGAAAGATAAGCCCATCATGACTAGAGAAGGAATTCTGATTCCCCCACTGAAAACACCTGCTTCATTTATGATGATGGAGAGAGGTTATCATACCTGCGTGTGGTTGGAAAATTGGATAGAATACACAAAGGGTGACAGAGTTTTGGCATTCCCAGAGCATGGTATGTTTAATTGGAGGATTCTTCAGAATTTAAGAATGAGAATGAATGATTTAGAACCCAGACCTAAATTAACACAATACGAAGCATTAGAAGAATGGGAAACTGAGTCATATGAGCATGATAGATCTAGAAGTAGTAGGAGTTATAGAGGATTTTTCCCCAGACGAGTGCGTGAGTCAAGAGAAGATCAAATGAAGCAATGGAGGAAAGCAATGATTACAGAAGGATTATATCCAGTGTTGATGGCTGAGAAACAGTCAGGGGGAAATGCAAGGAGAAAACTAAACACCTGACAATGTCAGGTTTTGGAGAATCAGAAGATGAGTTTATGGAGGACATTTTAACTAAAAACCTTCCACCTTATTAGGAAGAACCTAGTAGAGTTACTCCAAGTGCACCAGTCTTTGGAACACCTTTAGTTCCACAGATATTACATGATACAACTGTTAATAGGGTACTTTAGGATAGGGAAAAAGAAGCACTGAATAAAAACAGGGAGGAATTAATACAGAAAATAACCAAACTAAACGTACCCCCTGATGCATTAACTATACCGGCAACTATAGGTCCTGTTGTTCCATTGTATGGAGATAGAGTAAATTGTCCAAAACCGCCAGTTGTAACAGCTCCTTTGAATAAACCTAGAAAAGAAATTGTAATAACCAATGATCAAATCAGTGAATGTGATTCAGTAATATCCTTAATGGATTTGGCAATAAGGGAACAAACAAATGAAACCCCGAGCAGAGTTATACCTAGTTGTTCAAAAGAAGGAAGGTCAGTGGCATCCTTAGGAGTTAGAAGTGCAATGGCAGTAACTCCAGAGGATCTGGATAGATGGGCGCAGGGAATAGAAAAACAAAGCTCACCAACAAAGATTCTAGACATTTACAAATTAATAGTGGAATTGGAAGAGATAATAGCTGGAAATGTGGAAATAGATAGACTAAATGCTTACAGTGAAGAAGAGTTAGTGTTCATATGTAGAAGCATAACTAGAAATGCAAAGATATTTCATGAAAAATTGACTGAACTTGCCTCTGAAATGGGAATTGAAATAGGGAGATCAAAGTTATTGCAGAAACCCTATAGAGCAGAATTTACTGACAAAGATCTGGAAAATATGAATGTGTCTGGAACAAAATTACAAATTAAAGAGTTAATGACTATTTTACAAAAATGGGGGGACTTAGACAGGTGGAAAACTAGGTGGACGAAGAAGAAGGAGGAAGCACAGGCAAGTCGGACAGCATCTGAATATTTATTAAAAGTATCAGGAAAGGCAGAGAGATTGTGCCCGATAAGGGAAGTTCCCAGAGGGGGATATGCAAATGTTCCATGGAGTAGACAAGATATTTTGTCATTTACTAATGATTTTCCCAAGCTGAGAGAAAAACCAGTTGAATGGTGCAAACAGGTTGAAAGGTTTGTGAAGGTTTCAAAGGTTTTGTTGAAAGATTTGGATGGTCTGTTTGACATAGTGGTACCTACTGATTTATGGACAGAATGCAAAATCACAGTTGATTGGCCCAGTGATGAGTACCCAAGAGATTCGAAAACAGGAGCCCCTTCAGATGAAGTAATGAAGAAATATCACCAAGTGATTACTTTCTTGAAAGGGAAAAGTCCACCGAAAGAAACAGATTGGGTAAAAATAGATAGAACAACCCAAGAACTGAATGAATCTGTACATGCTTATTATGAACGCCTGCTACGGGTGTTTAAACAGCATAGTGAATTTGAAAACATTGGTGATAAGCACATGGGTCATATTGTGTATCGGTTTGTGTACGGTCTGAAACCAGAAATTAGTCGGATGATTCAACAACACATGTTGTGCTGGCAGGGAAAGCCTATAGACGACATATTAAAATATGCCAAATATTGCAGAGATGATATTGAGGCCAGGCATAAAAAGTTAAAAGAGAAAATTATGTGGGCACAAGTTTAATTGGCAGCGCAACAGGAACTATAATTAAACAGTCAGACTGATGGTCAATCAAAAGAACAGGGTTAGAGTGATAATGCAGTGAATGGGGGAAAACTAAGGGTGGGAAGAAATTGCGTAATCGCGTGACGCAAATCTTCGCGAAAACGCGAAAAATTATCGCGAAGGCGTGGAAATATAGCGAAGACGCGATGTTTTTTGCGTGATCGCGTTGGAAATGTGTCGCCAACTTGCCCATGCGGTCGCAGCCATCTTGTTTTCACTTGTCCCGCCCGCTCGCGATGCTATTTCCTGTTCTGGGTCGCGCAATGCATGCTCGCGCTTGTTCGCGCTAGGTATTTCCTGTTCGGGAACGCGTATTGCGTGTTCGCGATGCTTTTTGCGTGCTCGGGGGGAAAATATCTCGGGAACGTGCCCATGCAGTCACAATGGGCGCGGCCATCTTGTTTTTCACTCTATGCTATGGTTCTGGGGCCTGCTTTTCAATCCTCCCTATATCTTTTCAATCCTTTGCTTCAGAAAACTTTTTTTTGATCTTTTTTATTTATTATCTCTCTCTCTATTTTCCTGACTCTATATTTTTTGTTTTTGTCTACTTTTTTTGTGTTTTTTAACTACTTTTTCACTCTTTTTCTATTACCTGCTTTTTTCATTTCTTTTACTTACTTTTTTAATTTTTACCTTTTCTTTTCCATCCCCCGCCTACCTCAGAACCATGGCAAAGGGCCACAGGGGGCATCGTAACCTGAGCCGCGAACGTCTTCCTTGCGGAAGGCGGCGCCCACAAGGGGTGCAGGCACGGGCCTTATCTGAGGAGGTGGAGTTGGCTGCACTGGTTTTTTTATGCAGCGCCACCTCCCCTTAACCCTGGCAGCAGGCGGCAGGCCTGGGTCCGGGTACGGGCTCCGGGAGCGTCAGCAGCGGTGGGGGAAGGTGCGTCGGGCAGTGTTTTGCTGCTCGGGTGTCTGGCGCAGCCAGAACCAGCTGACGCATCAGTGGTCCAATATCCTGGACCGGGAGCAAGACCTGCTGGACCTGCTAGGAGTGGAGGTCCCGGGTCTTGGTGAGTAGCTATTTAATAAATTACTACTTTGTGTCTGTTCTTCTGCTCTGTGTTATATGTTGCGAATATATTTTTTTTCCGACCAGCTACAATGCTGCTGCTTACATACATTACAGGCAATTTACGTTTAAAAGTCTTCTGTGATTGTTATGACACTGGTGCTCTGCGCTACTAATCTTGTTATTTGCAACTTTGCGTTTGTGCTCGTTTTGCGTGATTATGTAAGTTTATTTTAGAAAAGTTAGGCAATGCTAGAGTGACTCTAGTCCTTCCTTTGTCCTGTCACTAAGAGATAGGGGTGGATTGATACTTAGGTTTAGTTACTTATTATAAGTTTGTAATTTTTTAGTGGTCTGCGACGCCCTCTCTATTACGTCATGTGCTGCTGAGTGCTGCTACTGCTTACCCCAGTCCTTAGTAGAACCTTTTGTAGTTTGTTCAGTGAGTGCTAATAAGCTTAGCACTAGCAGAACATCTGCATCAACGAACCAACAATTTTGTGTATGCAAAAATACAGGCATATGTCCTCAATTTATGCATTTTTGAGGACTAAAAGAAGTGGAAATGCTTACTTAATGTACAATTGGCACGCCTGGAATAGGTGGGCTCGGTCAGGTGGTACGTACTACTTAGGCTTAGTTAGTATTCTGTCATCACAATGGAACACTGGATTAGTGTAGATAAATAATAACTCGTCGGTCCGCGAATCCCCAGCTACTACTTGTTGACCAGATTAGATAGGTCAATTTTATTGCAATTGTTGTTTACACAAATGTTTTTTTGACAGTCTTATAAAAATATTTTATTTGTTTCACACCAATCATCAATGTTTGTCTCTTCCTTTCTTATATCTTTCATGATCAGCACCCAGGGGCAAGAAGACGGGGGCAGAGTCGGCGGGAGCAGTTCCAGTCCAGAAGGACCAGAACGATGGCTCTTCTGCTGGCCCCAGTAATTCTTCCTGTTTTTAATATTAATTCTTATTGACTAACTTTTACTGCACCGTATTTTTTTCCACAAACTATTGTTTCCGTTTCCTAATGCTATTTTTTACCAACAATTACCCTTCGATCTAGACTACCTGTTTCTAGATTCTTGTTATCCCTGCCTCTAACTGCCTCTGCTATGACTCTCTGTACTACTACTATTAGTCTGTCTGTAGCAAAGCATGCCCAGTTGGCCACTCTTTATTTAAAAGGTTTTAAATAAAACTCAGATTCACCAGTAGCTCTAGCCATTGATGAGTCCAGTCCTTTGGGTTGTCCTCTTGTACTCCTTCTATTCTTCCTAATCTTTGAGGCTTTATTAATATTAATGTTTTTCGACAATTCCCACCAACAAAATGCCCAACCAGATTTTACTATTTTGATAGGATAGGACATACTACTACTGTCGTAGGGATTTTACACATACAGAACATTGCAGTTGCACAAGAAAATAGGATGTTGGTGATGGGAGGTTGGACCTTCCTCACACTCACACCTCAGTCAGAACAGAACCCACCACAATCCCCTGCCCGACTAGTTCTAATAGTGTTTTATTACTATTAGCTCTCCGAACCCCCCAATACCCAATGAGTAGACAACCCAGAACATAACACTCCCGACCTCTCAGTCGAGGAAGCAATGCACAAGCACAGTTTGCACACCCTTCCTTTCGCACGCTCACTCGAGTAAGTCCATCCACACCAAATACCACCGAGTCTATGTAAGTTCAAAAATTATTTTATTTGCAACTGACAAGCTATGTACGTTGTTCTATAATCAACAGCAAAATGCATAAGATTAAAACTATAAACATTGTTGCACTTAGTTACACTTACAACAAGCACAAGTCCATAGAACGAAGAAAAAAAAAGCGAAATCAGGATTAATAAATAAGTGAACAGTTGTAGGAATAGGAATATAGTTTATATAAAATTATAAATGAAGATCTGAGCGAATTATGTGGACCCCTCACCATAGAAGAAGCTAGTACTGGTTACATCATAAGCTCTGCAAAGCTCTGGTTCTTAGAATGGAATCTTCCGTCTGTTAGGAGAAAAATGGTGCGTGTTAGTATATTGCAAGCATTTCTCAGTCGTGGCAAAAAGTGTAGCATTTTGGATACGCAATATGGACTAACACCAGAACTCCATAACAAAGTGGCTTGTTTTGATTGACCTTGTACGCAGCGCTTAGACAGTAGCAGTATGAGCTCATGTGGGCTCAAAGGCGTTACTCTTTATACAAAAAGCTGCGAGGTAACGACACGTGTGCTAAAATAAAAGACACAAAGGTAAAATGGTAGCATGGCTCGGGCTAACTAAACAAATAGTAGAATGACTCTAGGGACCATATAACTACTAGTGTCTACTCTACTACTACCTGATTTGTACTAGTGATGTATTTTGTATATGTGAGTATTACTATTAACTCATTTTTCAATCTTGCTAGTGAAAAATAGGGGGAGGTGGATATGACACCTAAAAAATGTGTAATGTGTTTTTCAAGGAGCACTACCAACCACCAGTGCCGGGGCCAGCGGCGTCGTGGCTGCTGATGTAGGAGATGAGGAGGCGGCAGTTGCAGGAGGAGTTGCAGGGGGTGAGCCAGCAGCAGTGGCGGGCGGTGGTAAGTTAGATACCTAATCCTTACTTATTGCCATTACACTCACTGCAAGGGTGTACTGTATAGTACTGTACAGTTGACTTACTAAGTAAGAGGTTGTTGTGAACGGTTGAAGACACCCTTTACTTAGCATTAGTAAAAGCATTAGTGGCAGGAGTGTTGTTGAGTAACCAATGGCCTCTTCTATCTGATGATTTCAACTCAGCTGTGAAAGTTTTATGGAGAAGACTAAAAGTCAGATCAGATGACCTTGATGGATGGGTTGAACGAAAAGGGAAAGAAGAGTGGAAGGAAGAAGGAGGGGCGAGATTTAAGATTTATGACTGTCAGAGATGGATTTGTGGGATGCATGCAGCATGCATACTGGTGGCTGATAGGAATCAGATGCATGGTTGGTTGAATGCCTGAAACTCCCACAAATGTTAAAGTCCAAGAAAGTGGGAGGATAGTACATACATACCAGAAAAGTTATGTGCTTGCTAGTGCTACCGTGACACTATGTGTAGAAATATTTGTCTTACTGCTTTGCTAAGAGTATATTTTACAATAGTCTTGTATTTTCTTCTTCATATATAGCTACTCCTTCCAAGGGGAAACCTGACCGGAAGGAGTTGGCAGCCAAGGCCCGGCGTCGGAAACTGGAGGCAATACAGAACGAATATCATCGGCTGGTGGTCCTTGGTGAGGAGGAGGAGGAGGCCGCAGCAGCTGCAGCCTCCTCCAATGCCCCGGACCCCAGCCACCGCCCTCCAGTGGTACGGCGCCACCGTCTGGCAGTCGCCCGCCGCCGCCCCTCCATCAGTGCTGCTCCCCCGTGGATGCAACTGCCGCGCATTGAAGCGCCGTGTTGCCCGCCTGGAGGAGCAAGTTTGTGTCCTCCTGAAAAAAGCCCGCCGAACTTAGACCCCGTTCTTATTGCCCCTTTTTAAATTATTCTTGGGGTGGGTGGGATCCGGGCATTGGGTTTCATCTTTTGGACAATTTGACATTTTCTTTACGAACATTGGTTGGGGTTAGGGAGAGGGGTGGGTCACGTGTGGGATTTTTTTTTACATAGTTTATTTTTGTTAGGTATTAAATAATATATTTCTACTTAAGTTTACATACGATGTTGTTAATGTTTTCTGGGTGGGGTTACTGTTTTACATCACACTGTATCCTTCTTTCCTTGCTGGTGCAGGGCCGCACACAGCCAGTGTTTGATTTTAGTAATTGGATGACTTTGTAAGACAGAAACAGATAGATGCGGCACCCCTCACTGAGTGACTTGTCCTACTACTAGTACTGTCAGAGTACTGTCAGTCTTTTCTACTCTAGGCACTCTGCAACTGGACTCAAAGGTGTGTGTGAAATTGAATTAATGAAAACATGTCCATTATTAATTATGCCTCCCCCAAACTTCTCTTACCTTTGCTTGATGTTGAACTTAGGCACAGCGATGACTGCATGGTGATGATGGTTTTCTTTCCTAACATGCCATGGTTGTGGTGGTGGTAGTAGTAGACACTGGCAGCAGCATTTGCCAAAAAAGAAAATGAGACAGTCAGTAGCCTGAGAGAGACTCTTCGAGGAGTAGTAGAATGAAGTACAGTACAGAACAGAACTTACTGCCAAACAATAATATGCCCAAATACAACAAAACATAATGGTGGTGGAGATAGCCTAGCAGTACACAGCAACTCTAGTTGTGTCGAGTCACTTGACTAGGCCTACAGCACACTGACACAAGCGTAACTGTTAGTGCTGTGTAGGAGGATGACAAGGAATGAAATCCATTAATCCAATCAATGCCGTGAATTAATGCTGATGTATTAGCCGGTTCCTTTGGTAAAAAAATTACCTCACAAATATACTGCTCATGGGTGGGCAAGCAGAAGAAGATCCCTGCCCTGTCTTGAAATTGAAGTACTGTTGCTTTTGCCACATTCGCCCCAGCAAGCGTGTGATAAATTATTGATGTACATTTAATGTAGTCATACCTCAATAAGTCACACAGCCCGGGGTAAGAGGGTTAGGGTTTGTTGAATGGTTGGGAAGGGGGTTTTGGGGAAAGGTTTGAGAAAGAAAAATAGTATGCATGGACAAACATCAGACAACAGAATCTTTGTAGACTACCATATCCATATCAATATGTTAAGGGAGAAAAAGGAAATAAGGCATGCATGATGATTGATGATTAGGAAAGACCCGGATTACGTACAGTTTGTGTTCAGTGTTACCGGGCTTACTTTTACAGATAGCAAAGAAAATTTTAAAATATCTGTAGGGATGAATTATAGACAGAGAGCAAACCTAATAATAATAGTAATAACAACAAGAACACACTGTTGTAATGATTGTAGACAAACAAATGAATCAAATTATTTAAAAGATGAAAATTGATACTATTATTGTGTTATTCGGGTCAAATGGTGAGTTAAATCTCGGCATTCCTCATGGTCCTCCCTTCCATGGATGCTCCGTCCATCAATCTTGGGTGATGCCACTGCCTGCCTGGCAGATGTAGATTCAATGGTAGGGTAAGTGTGCATTCTTGTTTTCCCTGTAATTGTAGATGCAAAAACAAAAGGGATATTGAGTTTGACACCAAGTTGAAAAAAATGGACAAGTTAATGTTGTAGTGCAACAAGAACACTTTCTGAGGCAGCATGGATGCATCATCTTTACTCTAGCCTGTTTCCAGCATTAACCTACAATACCAACAGGACAGAGCAGGCCCACAGTGACGGCACCCTTTGCACATCCTCCATTTAGCGTACATTTTTTGAAAGAGTTGGACAAAGCAACATAGCATTTTACAATTTACCGCAGTCATACCACCGCTACACTTGACTCCACCACTACACAGACATTTAGGTCTGCTGTGGTTGTTGTTTACTCGTTTACCTTATATGCCACTCATGAAACGGCTTGACTTATTCCATCAGTCATCTCCGATCCATGTACTGAGTGACTGTGAAGATACTATGTCACTGTGGTCATCATGATGGTGCTGTTCAACTCAGTCTGAGTCCCCTTCCTATATTCAAAATGCAATGTATCGGCCTGCAGTAGAAGTACAAATTTGGTATTAAAAAAACAAGAAGGGAAAAGGGACTTGAGTTACTTTTAGTGTGTAGATTATTACATAAAGTACACAATGAATTAACTTCATGCACAACAAACAACAACAAAATCACTCAGTCAGCGTCCAATGCATGGCATCATTCAGTACCTGTTCCTTCTCATCTTCAGTTAATGGGCAGTCTCTCTCGGATCACAAAGGAGGATAGCTATAGTAGTCATCATCAATCATGTTCCACTTATTTTGGAAGGACTTGGAAATATTTTTTCTTTTTTCTTCTATTTTGCATCATCCAATCATCATCTGACTTCTTGAGGGCAATGGAATTAGGGAGATTCAGGAGGATGGAGGAGCAGGATTTTGAGGAGTGTACTGTGATATGCAGCCAGCCGAAACTTCTATATGGCAATAAAACAATTAGAAGATGGTGGTGATGGATTTGTTGTGATTCAAAGTTTCTAACCAGAAAGACAGATACACCAATAAAAGAAAATAAGTGAGGAAGACAGTAAGAACTGGAAGTGCAAGCATAATTGTCGGGGAAGTATAGCTCGTCCTCAAACTCTGGGGGTTCAACCAGAAGTAGGTAATCATCATCTAACACACCAGTTCCGTCACCTGAGCCGCTGTCCTCATCTTCCTCCCTTGATTCATGTATTGTGTAATTCGGTGGTATAAAGTGCTGATTCATTTTGATCATTGTTAACCTCTCCACGTTTTTGGGTGAGAGACTGGTCCTTCTCACTATTACAATGGAACCAGCAGCACTGAAAACACGTTCCGAAGAGACACTTGCGACAGGGCAAGCCAGATAGTTTATCGCCAGCCTGCTGAGCACTGGCCATTGGACCCTTTTCCCATATCAATACCTCAATGGATTTTGATCAAAGTACACCTCTGTTGGGTCGTCCAGATAGGCCTGAACCATCCGCTCAATATTCAGGGGTGCAAAACATTTTTCGGGCTCTTTTCTTTTTGCATCAGTACTGGATTTACCAATGCCTTGCTGTAAATACCAATCCTGTAACGATTTTACTGGGCATGAAGATACAGCTCTTGCTGTTGTAGATAGTGTTGGTGAGTGTTCTGAACATAACGCACTGCACTCAGGCTCCCAAGTTGAACTTGACGCTGGATGCCCTGCTGCAGTACTTGTTGTGGGTTTATCTTGTGGGCTTTTAATTAGCAGCCCTTCATTTTCCAACTTACTCGCTGACTCAGCTATCCACGTTTTGTACCGGGCAAATTCCATTTTTGAAAAAAGAATTAATGTCTTCAGTGCCCATTTTGTCCGTGGAGCCAGAATTGTGGCACAAATTTTATGTTTTTGTGACAAAATCTTATTTTGCACCCTTGTATTGTCAGCTAAGCGACGAGCTAAGCTCTCCACCAACTCATAGGCTTCTATCTTTTCCTCACATCTTTGTATGCTTCTGACACCTCCTTCAGCTGATGCTCTAGCATTTGCAACAATGGGATAGCTTGGCCCATAGTACAGTCCTCCTTGCTGACTTCATGTGTAAAGACCTCGAAAGGAAGAAGCATCTCAGTCAGGCTTTTAACTAGGCACCATTGGCCCATCTAAAGGCTCATGCCTTTCACAGAAGCATCCCCTCTTTGCATGACATATTCACTGATTGGCCTGTACTGCTCAAACAGACGGTCAGCATGTAATAAGTTGAGTTCCAACATGTTGCCACCTCCTGGAGGAGTGCTTTGACTGGCATTCTATAGTCACGTTGAATGATCCTCAGCTGCATCCGAGCTTTAAAAGAATGGCTGAAATGAGTGCATATTCTTCTACAGATGGTCAATAAGTTGCTGACTATGGCTTCTTTTTTCAGAAAGTCTTGAACAATAATGTTAATGCAGTGCGCCAAACACGGAACCCTGAAATAGGAACCAAGCTCCATGGTCTTAAGTACATTACTGCCATTATCCATGGAAACAAAACCAATCTTAAGCCCTCTTGAATTTGAATTTGAATTTAAAAGCATTTATTGAGCGCACTTATACCATGCGGTTTCATGGCGCTTTGGGTGGTGCAGTGTCCGTCGACAGTGAGAGGCTAGGCATTGTAGGCGCGCAAAAATAAAAAGGTTTTGAGGTCCTTCCGAAACTGTACATAGGAAGGAGATGTACGAAGGGCAGCAGGAAGGGAATTCCAAAAGAGCGGGGCGAGAACAGTGAACTTTGCTCCGCCAGATTTCTGTTTCTTAAAGTGAGGAATGGCCAAAAAAGCCATATGGGTGGAGCGAAGTTCTCGGCTTGGAAGGTAAGATTTTATGGCAGAACATATAAACTCAGGGGCGGTTCCCGACCTGGCCTGGAAAGTGAGGCAGCCAAGTTTGAAAAGGGCGCGCTCTCTCACCGGAAGCCAGTGCAATGCTTTAAGCAATGGAGTGGCTCGATGGTGTTTGGGTAGGCCGTAGATCAAGCGGGCCGCTTGATTCTGTACAAGTTGCAAGCGATGAAAAGCATAAGCAGGAGCCCCATTGTAAATGATGTTGCCATAGTCAATTCGTGATAGTACCATGGCCAACACAATGATCTTTAGGGCAGATAGGGAAAAAAAGCGAGAAACTTTCCTGACTACTCTTAGTGAAAAGAAACAGGCAGAGACAACTGATCCAACATGTGAATGAACGGAAAGTTGTGAGTTTAGAAGAATCCCGAGCGTTTTAACTTTAGGGACAGGGAGATGGGGAATACCAAGTGACAAAGGCCAGTGAGAAGGGGCCCACGGACTGCAACCACCTCCGGTCAAGACTAACTCGGTCTTGTCCGGATTGAGTTTGAGGTGGTTGCAGTTCATCCAATCCTGGATAAATGTCATAACTGTTCGGACGTTAAGGGCAGATGAGGAGGAGTTTGAAAGGTTGAAAATTAGCTGGAGGTCATCGGCGTAATTGAACACCGTGACCTCCATCTGCTGTAACGAAAAAATGAGGGGGTAGATGTATAAATTAAATAGGAGGGGGGAAAGTGATGAGCCCTGAGGAACCCCACACTCCTCCTTACGGGAGACAGCGGTGAAATCGGCCAAGTGGACGGCTTGGGCCCTTCCAGTCAGGAAGGACTTAATCCACGAGAAGGCCAAGCCTTCTATGCCCGCCGCCCTGACACGGCTAAGGAGGATGGAGTGGTCAACCGTGTCAAAGGCGGCGGACAGGTCCAGTAGGATCAGGGCTGGAGGAGAGTTGGTGTCAATTCCTTCGCGCAGCTCGTCCATTACCGAGATCACCACCTTCTCGGTGGAGTGCAAGGGGCGGAAACCAGCTTGACAGGGGGAGAGGCAGTGATTAGTTTCTACATGAGTGCTTAAGGTAGTTGTGACATGAGTTTCTAGGACTTTTGCTAAGTAAGGCAAAAAGGAGATGGGGCGATAATTGGAAGGGGAGGATGGATCAGCGTCAGGTTTTTTAATAATGGGTATTACAACTGCTGATTTATGTGGACTGGGAACAGTTCCCTTGCTTAGTGAATCATTGAGAAGGGTCAAAGGTGGAGTAGGACAGGTTGAATACATTTCCCTAAGAATATGGGCTGGGGCAAAGTCTAGGGGAGAACCCGATTTAACTCGACAAAGTAGTGGGAGAAGTGTGTCAGTAGTTAGCAAGGGAATAAAGTTGAGTTTGGGGGCCGTGGGCGAGGGGGAAAGGTTGACAAATGTAAGGGAAGGTGGGGGAATGTTAAGCTTGATTTTGACCACTTTGTCAATAAAAAACTCGTTGAGCGAGTCACAGAGGGACTGAGAGGGGGGAATGGTAGCCGTAGTTCTACTGGATAATGCCAGTTCGTGGACCGTGGAGAAGATTTCCTTCGAGCAGGACTCAGCTGCCATTATCCTGCGAGTATAGAAATCGGTTTTAGCTTCAAGGATGCCCTTTTTATAAGTTTTTAGAACAGACAGATAGATTGTCTTTAGCTCGGGACTGTAAGTTTTCCTCCAGGCTCGCTCGGCTCTCCTTGCAGCCAATTTCTTTACTTTTAGGTCTGAAGTGAACCATCGGTTGGCTGCATGGGCCCGCTTAACTGTAAGCCGCCTCAGAGGGGCGAACTCGTCACCCGCCCGGGTCAGCCAGTTGTTGATGACGGCCAATTGGGAGGTAGCGGCGAGATCTGCGAGGTCAGGACTGGTATTGGCCAAAGTTGAGCAAAGGGAGGGCATGTCCGTTTTACCCCATTTCCTGACCCAGATATTTTTGGGGAGTGGGGGTTTGGCCATCACGGTCAGTGCAAGGGAAAAGGAAATGATAAAGTGATCTGACCAGGGACACGGAAGTATTGTAGGGGATGTTGATGGAATATTTAATACCCAAATTTGATCCAACATGTGGCCGTGTATGTGCGTAGGATTTTGAGTAAGCCGTAAGAAATTCAAAGAGATCATAAGATCAGTGAATTCTTTGGATTGAACGCTCTCAGCAGGTTCATCAGGCCAGTAATTTAGGTCCCCTAGGACTACTACTGATGAGTTGTTGATCACCAAGGTGGCCAGGAGAGCCTGAATGCTTGGGAGAAAGGACGGGGTAGGTTGGGGAGGGCGATAAATTAAAACAACAGTGAGTGGTGTCCGATGAAGAGTCGAACGAGCTACAAGGTGGTCTACATCAGGAATGGGTGGGGAAGGGAGAGTCTGAAAACTGAAATCAGTCCAGGCTATTAAGGCCACTCCACCGCCCCGTTTGCCCTCTGGTCGGTCTACTCGAATGACAGAGTATGAAGGGGGCAGTGCTGCTAACACATTAGGTAAAGAGTCGGCCTTGAACCAGGTCTCAGTTAAAAATAAGAGGTCTGGTGCATGAGTGTCGATGTAATCAAATAGCTCGTACTGGTGATTGACCGCGGACCTAGTGTTTAGGAGCGTAACTGAGGTGTTGCAAAGTGGGGCAGGAGGGGCCGATGGGGGCAAGGCAGTGGTAGAAAGTATAATAGGCGAAGGAGCTAAATGTGAAGAAATGATGGGGGGACGGTGAGGGGGGGGGTGTAAATAAACCAAGCTGTCTCAGGTAAGTAATTACTGAGAGGTCGACAGCTCCAGGGATCCAATAAGAGTAAAGTAGGGCAGGCGAATACATAATTAAACGGGCCGTATCTCGTGCCCCTAGCCCCGGTCGGCCGCGGACGGGCGCAGACGGGCTTAACTCAGGCGCAACTCCGGCACGCCTTCGTCGCGCCCGCTGCGCTCGTCCGCTGCGCTGACACATACTGCACGATTAAGTAGGGGCGGAGCGGTGGAGGAGGGGCAGGGCTAGGATGGGAGGCAGCCCAACCAAAGATGGCGCCCGCTGCCGCTGGGAGCCCGCAAATGCACCAACCCGACCTGGCAACCCACCTCTGAAACCCGAATGAGGTAAGAACCTGCACAACCTTTAAAAACAAGTTAGTGACAGTAAAAATACAATGCAGACATAGCATCGCCTAAGCTCATAGGCAGCGGGGGTGGAGTGCGGGAAATAATAACGAACTCGCCAAGCGTCTACCGACCAGCCCACTGCCACCGGGCTACTAGCAAACACAAGGGAGAACGAGTCCTGGCTCCTAAGTAGGGCGGAGCGGTGGAGGAGGGGCAGGGCTAGGATGGGAGGCAGCCCAACCAAAGATGGCGCCCGCTGCCGCTGGGAGCCCGCAAATGCACCAACCCGACCTGGCAACCCACCTCTGAAACCCGAATGAGGTAAGAACCTGCACAACCTTTAAAAACAAGTTAGTGACAGTAAAAATACAATGCAGACATAGCATCGCCTAAGCTCATAGTCAGCGGGGGTGGAGTGCGGGAAATAATAACGAACTCGCCAAGCGTCTTGGGTGCAGCCATTCAAACACCTTGCTCTGAAACTCTTCCAATATGTTTACAGCAGTATGAGATTTCTCCATGGCAAACATGGATACAGTTGCATGTTTCCAAGTAGCTTTAAAAATCTCCGCTGCGTCAACAGCGCCTTCAGATATCTTATCTCTAACCCCCACAAATGAGACCCAGTGTGCAGTGATGCACATGTAATCAGTGGCTTGGCAACTGGTCCACATGTCTGTTGTTAGGTGGATATTGTGAACAGCACTTTGCTGCAAAGCTTGTCCAACCAATTCCAGCACATCATGATGTGGTGCTGGAACAGCAACTCTTGCAAAATAGGACCGGCTGGGAACCTTCCATTTAGGGCAGATGGTTGACACAAATTCAAGGAAACCCACCCCTTCCACAAATGAAAAAGGGAGAAGGTCCAGCGCTAACATTTTAGCCAGCTTCGCATTGTACAATCGTGCCGTTGGGTGGTTGCGTTGGTACTGCCCCTCCAACCTAAGCATGCTGTCAATGGTAGTCTGTATTATTTTCCTTTGTGGTGCAGTTTTCTTCAACCCAGTCAGGCTCAACGACACACTTTGCTTCATAATCATTGCAGTACTACTTGGTCGCCTTAGTGTCTCAGCCTGACTCAGACTCTTACTGCGGTGCCACTGAGATTTTGCTGAGGAGGATGTGGCAGGTACTACTACACTACTGGGGACAGGGCTAGAATTGTCTCCCTCTTGTTCACCTTCCACCGCGATAATATCGTCCCCTGATTCTTCATGCCCAACAACAATGGGTTGAGTTTTACTT
Organism: Triturus cristatus; assembly: GCF_964204655.1. Classification (NCBI taxonomy): domain Eukaryota; kingdom Metazoa; phylum Chordata; class Amphibia; order Caudata; family Salamandridae; genus Triturus; species Triturus cristatus. Next base: position 440,696,425 of record NC_140590.1, read on the forward strand.
TGTTCTAAGCGAAGTAGGTGAGCCTCCCACACGATAGTGTGGTGTATTTTGAGATGACTTGTTTGGCCTCCGGTACCATAGTTTGTACCAAGCTAACCCCGCCGAACAGCATGGCGACAAATTGAGCATATAGCAATGTTCTCCTCCTTACTGCTAACCGAAAAGAAGTCCCAAACTGGGGAGGAAAACTTTCTGGTGCTGCTGGATGTGCTACTTTCAATACCAGATGAACTGAAGGGTGTGCTTGGAATGTGACTCTGAGCAGCTACACTGCGACTTCTACCACTACCTACTGAGGTGGTGGTTGAGCTGGATGTAGGTCCCTGCCTTTCCTTTGCAAATGAAAATATGGAAGCTGGAGGTCGTGGTGGTGTTACCTGTGTTGGTGGTATCCGTGCTACATCCCTTTCAGCCATTTTGGATAGGGTAATAATGTTGGTCTCCATATCCTTTGGGCCGGGAGTGATGTCCGTGATGATTGGCTCGTCATCATCATCATCTCCCTCTTGTACATCTACCTCCATAACTCTAAGGCTTTCTGGAACCTTCCTTTTCACTAGCCTTGTCTTGTGGCGTGCATCACTCTCAGACTGAGCTGGAGGCTTCCAAGGGGCATCAAGTTCATCAGAAGCGGGGCTTGAAGAAGAAGATGATGGAATAACCCTCCTTTTCCTTGCTGGGGGTCTGGAAGACAATGGATCTTCTGAAACAGTGGCTTGCCCCTCTTTGTCTGCAGGAAGCTCGATTTCCTGAAATGTCCCTACTTCAGGAGGAACAACTACTATTGTGGGCTGTTTTTGTGGCGGTTCTGGCGGCTGCTGCGGTTCTTGCGGCTGCTGCGGTTCTTGCGGCTGCGCCTGCTGTTGCTTTTCTTGCGGCTGTGCCTGCTGCTGCAGACTTATCTGCTGAGTTGCCGCATGCATTGATTGTGTACTACTTTGCGATACTGACATTTCAACATCGCTGCTCGTTAGTAGACTGGCTACCTCTGCGACACTCATGGGCTTGGGCCTAGGTTGGTGGGGTTGGCCCGCTGGTGCGGATGTGCTGCTCCCAGCTTGGTTCCCGCCGGACAACGATGCTGCAGGCGTATGTTTTTTGGTCCCAAAAAACACATTAAACGGCACACCAGTCGTGGTTAGTGCCTCTTGCTTTTTCTGTTCCTTCTTCTCACCAGCAACTTTCTTGGTACAGGAGGACCTGGTACCTTTCTTTGGGCCCATTGTCTTCAGAGGTCCGGACGCAGGTGCACAAGTTGCAGAGATGTCTGTGGTCACAGTTGGACGTGATATGGTCCGCAGCAGGACTTCTGTCTGGCAGTACAATGGATGATGTTGATAGTTACCTCCTCCTGTGTCTTTTTGTGCACCTAAAAGCAAATAAGCCAGAAGAAGAACATCAGTGAAATGTTGCATTTGTTGTTGTGGTTCAATTCCTACTAGTACAAACAAAAAAATAGAAGATATAGTGTAGCCATTTGTGAGACTTTGGCAACAAGGGCTATGGGATACTACTTACTGTGTACAGTATACACACACTACACTCTCAGGAAGGATAGGAAAGAATAAGAACAACCACAAAAATACAAATGTAATGGAAGGGAGCTGCTGCTGGCAAAGGGGATGGATGGAAGCAGTAAGCCAACAGGAAAACCATGCAGGCCCATATTAACTCCCACCAGAAAAGGCCACAAGCCACATGGACACTCACAAGCAACAAGCTGGAGGCCTGGCAATCAATGAACTGCCAAAAGGCCTATAAAGAAGCCAGGCAAAAAAATGCATGCTAAACCACACTGCTGTGTCTTTTTAATGCAATAAAATGCAAAAATGAAAATCCACAGGGCAAAACAAGGTCGGCAGGGTGCACACCAACACACCTGGTACACAACAAAGGCATTTCTTTAACACACCCCCAAAAACAGAAATCCCCCCCAAAAAACACATTTTCCAACTCAATCCAATGCCATCCATGCCCTAAATGATGTTTAAATTCAACAGGACACACAGATAAACACTTGTTTAATGCACTTGTGGCTACCTGCTCTGAGTCTACTGGACGAAGGCAGGCCCGTGGGCAGACAAGGCCACACAAGCTTGCAGGCCTTGGCTTCAAAATGGCTGCCAGCCACATGGCCAGGCCCACCCAACTACAAGAAAGAGAAGACAGACAATGCAGTCCTGTTACAAACAACACACTGCCTGCCTTCAAAATAGCCACGAGCCTCATGGCCAGGCCCACAACAAGAAGCCTAGGCCACAAAGGAATACCATGCAGGCCTATATATATGGTAAAAGCTGCACACTAATAACTCCCACCAGAAAAGCCCCACAGCCACATGCACACTCACAAATCACAAGCAACTAGCTGGAGGCCTGGCAATCAATGAAATGCCAAAAGGCCTATAAAGAAGCCAGGCAAAAGATGCATGCTAAATCATACTGCTGTGCCTTTTTAAAGCGATAAAATGCAAAAACGAAAATCCACAGGGCAAAACAAGGTCTGCAGGGTGCACACCAACACACCAGGCACACACAACAAAGGCATTTCTTTAACACACCCCCAAAAACAGAAATCCCCCCCAAAAACACATTTTCCAACTCAATCCAATGCCATCCATGCCATAAATGATGTTTGAAAAACATTCAACACACACCAAATGAACAGTTGTTTCATCATGCACCTACCCATGACTAGCTCTGGGCCTACTGGCTACCCCCAACAATTTAAAAAAAGGAATGATAAGTACCAAAATTGTAGTTGCAGCAACTGCAATGCCCCTAATCAAACAGACACAACACCAACTTACTTGTAAAATATCAAATTCAAAAGTCCTCAAATCCAATGATAATGATGCAGCAGACACAAAGAGTGATCCTTCCAGCTGAAATCCAAAGGCAGAATGAACAGGAGATGGACAAAGCACTGGGAGGAGCCTAATGGACAGGAACAGGAAGTTGGAGACTGTGTGGCACTTCCTCCCTCTCCCCCCCAAAAGTTTTATTTTTAAAAAGGACTCCTTGCACAAAAAAGGACAGCCAAATGTCAATCAGAGGAGTTTTTTCCATCCAAATCATCATTTGGAGACGGTTTTATGCAGCTAGAGTTAATATACTTCTCCAAATCGAAAATTTGGCGTGTTCGCGACCTTCACCACACTTCCGCCAGATGTCGATGGCGCGTCCAAAATGACGTGTTTGCGATCTCATGGTCTTTGTCGCGGTAGAGATTGACGTGTTTGCGACCTCACGCTCTCTCTCGCGCTGGAAAATGACGTGTTCGCGATCGCAGACTCTCGCGATGTCTGATGGCGAGGAGAATGACGTGATCGCGATCGCGAACTCTCACGGGATAGCGCTACTGGCTATCAACATCTCGTGGTGCACGCGAACGAATTGGAAAACTCGTCGGCGAACGCAGGGATCCCGGTAAGGCGATCCCATGCACGAGAACGCATTCTCAAAGCGCGAACATGAAAAAATTCTTCGCAACACGGCAAATAGCGGAACTTTTGGCATTTTCGCGCTCTCCGCGGAACGCGAAAATGTCAAAATATCGCAATTCCGCGAGCGGAAAGGAATTTGACGCCCACCCTTAGGGAAAACCAAGAGGACGATTGAGTAGAGAGGATGCAAAGAAGAAGTTTCCTTGTCATGGGTGCGGAAAGCTGGGACATTGGAAAAACGAGTGTAAAAATATTCAGAATAATAATGGCCCAAATCAAAATTTAAATCCACAGACGCAGAATTAGGTGCTAATGAATCAACTGCAGCAGGTTGCTAATCAGCAGAATCAGGTGCCACCTGCCCCTATGCTAAATTTTGTGAACAAGCCAAAGTACAGTGTGGATGCCGGATTTCCAGGAGGAAGTGGTAAGAAAAATTCTTTAACCTCAAAATTTCTTTTGCAAAATAGCAGCGACAGTGACAATAAACAATGACGGTGCCTGAGGGGGGAGGAAGAGGAGTGCGTACTTGGCGTATTCTTGCCGGTAGATCAGTCAGGTCCATTTATTGATGGGAAAGTAGACGGAAAATATATCACTTTTCTGTTGGACACTGGTGCTACCCGTTCTACTGTGAGAACAGCAGACATCCCAAACCTACCCCTCTCGGGAGAAGCCATCCAAGTAGTAGGTGTGTTTAATGAGCAGATTAAAAACCCGATTACTGAACCAATGGAAGTGCGCATTGGTAATTTTAGAGAAATGAACAAATTTGTGGTGTGCGACTCTAGTCCAGCAAACTTGCTAGGAAGGAACTTAGGGGCATATTATCAAGACAGGTGATAAAATTATCGCCGCTTTAGAAGCAGAAAACTGCCGCTAAAACGGCGATAATTGGCTTGACAATATGCTCTCTGGAATTCCAATTGAAGCCCATGTTAGATGTGAAGGACATCTAACCTGAGCTTCAATTGGAATTCCATAGAGCATATTATCAAGCCCATTATCGCCATTTTAGCTGCAGTTTTCTGCCGCTAAAGCGATGATAATTTTATCGCCTGTCTTGATAATATGTCCCCAACTGTGTAAAATGAATTGCACAATTTATTGCACACCGGATGGTGTTGCTATTCAGACCCCTGATCAAGACGGGGTCTATAAAATTATGTTGGCAAAACAAGGCACAGAAGTAGATGAGATGTATTCATTAATGACAAAAGACGACTTACCAGAAGAATTAAAAACAACTGTGAATTCAGGAGTGTGGGATTTCACTGGAAAAGCAGTGGGATTAATGGTAAATGTAGTCCCAGTGAAGGTGACTGTTTACCCTAACACCAAATAACAGAAAATGAGTGCTGAAGTCAAAGCAGGAGTTGCTTCTGATCGAATGGTTAAACAAGGCATTTTGAAAGAAATAATGAGCAGTCCTTGTAATTCACCTATAATTGGTCTCAAAAAGCCTAGCGGAAAATACTGGATAGTACAAGATTTAAGGAAGATTAATAAGATGGTGGTACCTTGTTGTCCTGTAGCACCTAATCCAGAAGTGATTCTGTATCAGATACCCTGGAATGCGGGATGGTTTACAGTAATTGATTTATGTCAAGCATTCTTCTCCATTCCTTCACATCCAGACAACCAGTACCTCTTTTCATTTAAATTTGAAGATCGTATTTTGGTATGGAATCAAGTTCCTCAAGGGTATACAGAAAGTCCTTCAATTTTCAATCAAATTTTGAAAAAGTGTCTAGAGAAACTAGTTATGCCTAGAAATTCAGTTCTACTCCAGCATATTTATGACCTACTTATAGCGGCAAAGTCCTGAGATGACTGTGTTACTGATTCAATTGCATTATTAAATCATTTGGCTGATGGTGGACACAAAGTATCCCCAGAAAAGTTACAATTTTGTCGAACTGGAGTCAAATATTTGGGACAGCAAATAGAAAGGGGAGTGAGGAAAGTGACCCCTGAAAAAAAAATAATAATAAAACAGATGCAGTTGCCACAAACCCAGAGAGGGATCAGCATGTTTCTTGGTGTAGTGGGGTACTGTAGGCAGTGGATTGTGGGTTTTTCTTTGTTAGCAAAGCCATTAATTCAGATGACATGGAAAAGAGTAACGGACCCCATAGTTTGGGATGACAAAAGTGTGGAAGCCTTTGTAAAACTAAGAAACTAAGAAATTGTTTGTGTGAGCCTCCTGCCCTAGGTATGCCTGACTGTGCGAAAGAATTTGCATTATTCTGTTGTGAGAGAGAAAGTTGTACACTCTCAGTTTTAACCCAAAGACATGGTTTGAGTCGACGTCCTGTAGCATATTTTTCTGCTACTTTGGATCCTGTGCCTTCAGCATTACCTGGTTGCCTAAAAGCAGTAGCTGCTATTTGAATGAGTCTAGAACAAAGTGAGTCTATTGTGATGGGACATTCAGTAAAGGTATATGTTCCACATTCAGTTGAGATTCTTTTAACAAGAACTCAAACACAGTATCTTACACCTAGTCAGATGACTAAGTATGAAAGAATCATTTTGGGAGCTGAAAATGTGACAGTGGTTAGGTGTACCATGTTAAACCCTGCTACCCTATTGCCAGATGTACATGGAAAAGAAGAGAGAGATGAAGTTGAGCATGATTGCTTAGATGTGACAGAGCTATGCACTAAGCCACATCCTGACATACAGGAAGAACCCCTAAAAGAATCTGACCATGAGCTTTTTGTAGATGGCTCATGTTTGAGGCATGAGGAAGGAGGATTAAGTGCAGCTTCTGCTGTATGCAAAATTGCTGGAGTAGTTGAAGCATCCTGTTTACCAGGAGTCAGGTTTGCACACGTAGCCGAATTAATAGCTTTAATTAAAGCCTGCAAAATTGGGAAAAATTGTAAAGTAACCATATTTACTGATAGCCAATATGGTTACGGGGTTGTGCATGACTTTGGCCAACTCTGGATGCAAAGGGATTTAATGACTTCTTCAGGATTCCGTATAAAGAATGGGAAATTTGTAAAAGAATTGTTGGAAGCAATACAATGGCCAAAAGAATTAGCAGTGGTCAAGTGTGCTGATCACCAGTCCGGAAATGACTGTGTGGTAGCTCAATACTGTGCAAGAAATAAAATGGCAATAAACAAGAAAAATTTAACAAGTGGAATCAGCTGCCAACTTATGCTATTCTCTGCACTAGAAACATGGGTTGAGGTGAGACAACTGCAGGATGAGGTGGAAGTGAGTGATAAGGAAGGTTGGATAAAGACAGGATGTAAAAGGAGAGCAGAAGATGATGTATGGATTTATCAAGATGGCAGACCAGTCATGCCAGACTGTTTGCATTCACAAATGGCCAGTGTTTGCAGGGTCATCCCAAACTTTTTCGCCCTCCCCCTAGCCTTTTTGCTGTTGTGGAATGAGTGGTTGGAGGATGTTGGACACTTTAGTGCTGGTTAGCAGTGCCAAGTGTGTGTGCTTTCTGCCTTACATAGGTATATTAGGCAACCTCTCCCCCTTTAGGGGATATCTCCTCCATGGTAGGAAATGTATATGCCATGTTTGTTGTGAGAGGAAAATAATAAATGCTGTGTAATGGTGTACGCACTTTTATTTTCACTATTACAGATATGACCCTTTCAAAATGGACGCCATTGCTGTGTGCTCTGTGCCGCCTGCCAGCGGTGAGTCGGCGGGCTAGTGTTCGAAGTGACAGGGAGCCCTACACCTCCCCCACAGTGACAGTTGGGACTGGAACTGCCAGGAGCCTTCTAGAAGGTTCTAGCCCTTTCTGGTAGGTGGGGTCAGGGGGTATATATAGGGGGGCTGTGCCTCCATGTGCTCAGACTGAGCATGGACTTGATTGAGAGGGGACACTCTGCCAGGAGGTACCGCCGCAAGGGCCTGTGTGCTGGCTCCTGAGCCCATCTGTACCCCTCTGCTGTCCACCGGGCCAGTGAGAGCCCTTTGCTGGAGTAAAGACTGCTATGTCAGGAGGAGTGCCACTTACGGGAGTTGACCATTTCTAGGAACTGCTGTCCTGTACTGATAAGTGCCCACTGTCTGCTGATCTTTCCCAGCATTGCCTGCCTTCTCTCCTGCCCTAGCGCCTTGTGAGCGCTATCATCTGTTTGCCTGTACGGCGCAGAAGGAGGTGAGGAGCGTGGACGCTACTCCCTTGTGTGGAACCCTAAATCTGGGGCAGCTATCTACCGCCTCGTGAGCGCTAAATTCAAATTGCCTGAAGCGGGGCAGACGCCTGCAGCGCTGTGCTGCCAGGGAGAGCGGTGTATTTTAAAAGAACAGCGGGAGCCTACCCCACGTTTGTGGTCCTTCGCGTGTGCCCACCCCACGTGTGTGCCGCCCTTCTGCTGCAGTTATGCTTATTTGGATCACGGGTGCACACCCTGTGTTTTTGCGGCGCTATTAATGCTGATTTCTATAGCGGGAGCCCACCCCGCACTTCAACACTGCCAAAATCACCACTGCGGGCCGGGCCGCCGAGCGCACCAAGAGCGGGAGCCTGCCCCGCATTGCCACCCTAGTGCTGTTTAAAAGTACGGCGGGAGCCTACCCCGCGTTGTCCTCCCTAGCGGGTGCCTACCCCGCTTTATGCATATTAAAGTAGCGGGAGCCCACCCCGCGTGTGTGCTTTAACTTCGGAGGGAGCCCACCCCTCATTGCGGAACAGAGGAACTGCCGGGACTCGCCGCCGGCCCGAGTCCCGGCGCACCAGAAGCGGGGGCCCAGGATCACCGCCACAGCCCGTGTTCACAGAGAGAGGAGCGCCCGAGAGCAGTGGGCGGAAAAAGGCCCAGCGCCTCCCTGTGGGTGGGGCCTGCTGAGCCGGAGCCTCGCAGGCTCCGTTTCCACCTTCCCCTCTGCCTGGGGGAAGCCGTCTGCAGCCTCACGAGCTCCCCATTCAAGTCCCGGCCCCCTTGAAGTCCAGGAAGGCACTGCGGCTGGCGGGGCTCCCGTGTTGGAGAGGGAAGCCCCGCGCCTGCCGCCCAGGAAGACAAGGCCGAAGAGCCCGGAAGCCTGCACACTCTGAGCGGGGCTCCCGTGTGGTGAGGAGAGCTCCGCGTGCAGCCTGAGCTGTCCCGGGCCCCAGGAGAGGGACCAGGGTGAAGAGCAGAGTCCTCCCTTGAGCCCGGTGAGTGGGGCTCTGTTGCATGGTGGTTGGGGGGAGTGTCGGGGCACATTGTCAGTGCCTGCCCCCCTGGGCCAGTACTTTGTTGGGACACTCAGCGGCACCGCAGTTGTGGGTCGCTGCATCGGTTTGGGGCCAGGTCGGGTTAGTAGAACCAGAGTGGGGCCCGATCTGCGCCATTTGCCAGTGACCCTTTTTTTCCTTTTTTTGGGCATCACGGCTACACCGCCGAAGCGGGCAGCTGCAACGTGGGGCATCTGGTCGCTTGAGAGTCCCGGAGTGGGCCCCCCGCAGGTGCAGTGGCGCAAACACTGAACTGCGACATTTGGGGCAAGTTGTGTTGGTATGCCAAGGTGTCCCTACTAACATGAGTAATGCCTAATAATCCTGCATTGATGCCTAGGGAGATGCCTCATGAATTAGGTTTAATACTTCCATGTCAATGAGGTTTATGCTACTGCCGATGCCCCCTGCCCATGTTTTGTGCCTTTATGCGCTCATGTTTATGCCGGTAAGAAGCGAATGGTCAGGCCTGCTGTTATGCCATGCCTAATGTTATGCCTTCCAGTAATGAGGTTGCATTCCTGCCTAATGTAAGGCCCTTACACGGATGATTATGCCACTGTTGATGTGGTTTATTCTAATCTAATGCAGAAATGAGTTTCTATGCCTAGGAGGTACGCCTAGTGTTTTCTGCCTAACGGTGAGGCCATATTTGTGACATAACGTGTACTGCTAACGTTATGTAGAATAAGTTCTAAACTTTATGTCCACCGGTTGATGCCTACGTTATGCCTGATGTGCTGTTCATGCCCCTGCATAATGAGTTTACATGCCTACTCTGATTCATATGGAGGTACTTTAAGCCTGCAGTAATGTTTCTGCAATGGGACTTACGCCAAGAAGATGCATAATGCTTTTTCCCTAATGCCTACACGGCTGGTCTAGGCCTGAGGTTGATACCTAATGTTGTGCCACTAATGTGTACAGTGTTGGTGTTCTGCATACTGTGCCTAATGCTAATGGTTATGTCTTCAGGCCTAATGAGGTGTCATGCCTAAAGTTATGCCTTGTGCTAATGTATTGATGCTTTAGGTTTATGTCTAATGTTTATTTCATCAACGCTAAATGCACGATCTTGCCAGAGGTTTCTGGCGGATATACGTTTATTATTAATGGACTTCACCTTCATCCCTTTGTATGAGCGATGGTTTTGGCAGAAGCCCGATTGGCGCTGCCCTGTAAGTAATCCCCGTGTAAATTGCTACCCAGTGCCGGTTTGCACAATGTATATGCAACTGTGATTACATTCTGACGTGTTTATTTCACAATACACAAGCTATTTTCACATCACCTTGTGTGGCCTCTTTTTGTAGTGTGCCTGGTGTGTCGCCTGTGAGTGTGCTGCGCAGATGCTTTACACAATGCCTCCGAGTTTGGCCTACCCGCTCCGCACCACGCTACCCCGTTTCTAACATTGGTGTTCAGCGGTGGGATAGGACTTGTGTTTGCGGAGTTGCACGGCGAGAACTGTTTGTACTACAAACGGTGCATTTAGAGTAATCACAGAATTGGGGATTATTTGTTCTGATTGTATTTCCTCCTAAAAATGTCGTGGTTGAATTGTGTTCCCCTTTTGCACTGGGAGTTGTGTATCTCGGGTGTATCTCGCCAGGATGGGGTTAACCTACAATGAGGATGACCTTGTGGAGTACACTGAGAAGGAAGTGATGGACCTCTGCCGAGAGAGAGGGATACCCACAGGAGTCAACATCCATAGAAAATTGTACCTCTATGAGGCCCTAAAAATGGGGGAACCTTAGAGCCCTGTGAGGACCTTTCAGATTATCCCTCCGCATATCTAAAGGATGGATTTGGGGGAGACCCTGTGGAGGACGTCGAGATTGAGGAGGACTCTGAGAGTGAGGGTTCCCCATCCATAACCCTGGAGGGTGGTGAGACTGAGGAGGGAGAAGATGACAAGGCAGAGACGCCAGTATCTAATGAGGACACCATAGACAGGGAGTCCCGTGCTGGGTCCAGTCCCGGGGGCACTGCCCCATCCCTTTCCCTGTCCCCAGAAGAGTGGGTAGATAGGAGGGAAGAAAGGGAGCACCAGCTGGCTTTGGAGAGGCTCAGGTTAGAGCATGCCAAGGAGATAGCACATCTGAGGGTGCAAGAGAAACAGCTGGAGACTGAAAAGGTCCTTGCACAGGAAAGGATGGCTGAGGCTGAAAGGGCCTTTGCCAGGGAGAGACTAGCTCAGGATGGTAGGTTGTCCCCTGAGAGTGGTTTCTGTGGTCTGGATTCACCAGTGAGGGTGGGATCCAGTGGTGGCAGCGAGAGTGAATCCAATGTAGGGAGTCCCACTCCCAGAGCCCGGGAGACGGTGCCTGATTCCCAGGAGGGGGACAGGTTGGAGTTCAAGGGCAGGGTAAAACTGTCCCACCAGTCCTGGGGGGAGTTTGTGGATGTGTGTTGGACTGAATTGGAGGATTGGGTGGTGGGTAGCGCGGTGAATGATTGGGAAGGGCTGTTCCATGTAGTTATCAAGGAGCACATGCAAAGAAATTGTTCCCCAAGGTTGCGCCACCACCTGTTGCAGTGTGGGATCTCTGACCCCAGGGAGCTTGCACGGGAGGCAGACCTTTGGGTGGGTGCCAGAGAGTCTGAGTGGGCATTGGGGAGTGATCCTGAAGGGAATGGTGCAGGGATCTTCCAACCCAGCAAGGTGGGAGAGGTGCAGAATAGCCCAGCTAGGTCCCAGGGTAGTGAGAGTGTTGTAGGGCCTCACGTCCTATCTATAAGAAGGAGTGAGACGGGGAGGTGTCCCGAGGTGCCCCGCACTGCAGTCTCAAGGCCTGGAGAGTTCCATAAGGGAGCCCCAGGTAAGGAGCCTAGACTGTCCTGATAGGCCGTTCATTGAAGGGGAGCCCCTAGTGTCAGGAGAACCAGGGGCATCTGTAATTGGAGCTCCAGTGGTTCTGGGCTCAGCTCAGTCACAGGGTTTAGATCCTGGGCTGGGATACCAGGAACAGGTACTGCCTGACCTGGCGGGAGGAACGTCTGTAAGCAGTGTCCCTACAAGGTTGACTTCCAGGGGTACTTCTCCAGGTGGGAGGGTGCGGAACTCTGGAAGGGATGCAGAGGGAGGAAGGTCTCGCCTCTGGCACCGGCTCAGCCACAGGGTTTAGACCCTGGGTTGGGGGATCAGTTGCAGGGTCACAGCCCTGGACGAGTGAGAGAGTGGTGTTCTGAGGGTGACCCGCACAGGAGGAGAGTGCGGAACCCCAGGAGGAGAGGTAGGGGGAGGAGAGCCTCGCCCCTGACTTGTGGTCAGCATGAGAGTGCGGTCCCCAGGTTTGAGGACCGGTGGCAGTTTGGAACTGCACGGAGTAGAGGTAGAGTGGCCAATGGGTACTATGGGCCTGGGGCTACTGCCCCCCCTCTGTGAGACAGCAAGGGCCAGAGACTTCTGGAAGACCTAGGGGCTGGTCCTGGCCGCAACCGACTAGAGAGTGCCAGTGGAGTGGCTTAGTTGGTCCAGGGAGCGTTGACCGAGGGAACCACCGGGTTCCAGAATGGCAGAGAACCTGCGGGTGCCCCTGCAGTTGCTGGCCCGCATTCATATTTTCTCACCCAAAGCAGTGAAGCCCATCAAGGCATTGATTGGTCTACCCTGGCTTTTGCTGGGAGGGGGTCGTGTTGGACCTGGCCCTGCTTGCAGGGTCATTCCGAACTTTTTCACCTTCCCCCTAGCCTTTTTGCTGTTGTGGAATGAGTGGTTGGAAGAAGTTGGACACTTTAGCGCTGGTTAGCAGTGCCAAGTTTGTGTGCTTTCTGCCTTACATAGGTATATTAGGAAACCCCTCCCCCTTTAGGGGACATCTCCCCCATGGTAGGAAATGTATATGCCATGTGTGGTGTGAGAGGTAAATAATAAATGCTGTGCAATGATGTACGCACTTTTATTTTCACCATTACAGAAATGTCACTTTTAAAATGGACGCCATTGCTGTGTGCTCTGTGCCGCCTGCCTACAGTGGGTCGGTGGTCTAGTGTTTGAAGTGACAGGGTGCCCTACACCTCCCCCACAGTGACAGTTGGGACTGAAACTGCCAGGAGCCTTCTAGAAGGTTCTTGCCCTTTCTGGTAGGTGGGGTGAGGGGGGTATATATAGGGGGGCTGTGCCTCCATGTCCTCAGACTGAGCGTGGACTTGATTGAGAGGGAACACTCTGCCAGGAGGTACCGCCGCAAGGACCTGTGTGCTGGCCCCTGAGCCCATCTGTACCCCTCTGCTGTCCACCGGGCCAGTGAGAGCCCCTTGCTGGAGTAAACAGTGTTATGTCAGGAGAAGTGCCACTTATGGGAGTTGACCATTTCTAGGAACTGCTATCCTGTACTGATGAATGCCCACTGTCTGCTGATCTTGCCCAGCCTTGCCTGCCTGCTCTCCTGCCCTAGCGCCTCATGAGCGCTATCATCCGTTTGCCTGCACTGCCCAGAAGGAGGTGAGGAGCGTGGGCGCTACTCCCTTGTGTGGAACCCTAAATCTGGGGCAGCTATCTAGCGCCTCATGAGCGCTATATTCAAATTGCCAGAAGAGGGGCAAACTGCCAAAATCACCGCTGCGGCCCAGGCCGCCGAGCACACCAAGAGCGGGAGCCTGCCCCGCATTGCCGCCCTAGTGCTGTTTAAAAGTACGGCGGGAGCCTGCCCCGTGTTGTCCTCCCTAGCGGGTGCCTACCTCGCTTGCTGCTTATTAAAGTAGCGGGAGCCCACCCCGCGTGTGTGCTTTAACTTCAGAGGGAGCCTACCCCTCATTGCGGAACAGAGGAACTGCCGGGACTCACCGCCGCCGGCCCGAGTCCCAGCGCACCAGAAGTGGGGCCCAGGATCACCGCCGCAGCCCGTGTGCGCAGAGAGAGGAGCGCCCGAGAGAAGTGGGTGGAAAACAGGCCCCTGCTCCTCCCTGTGGGTGGGGTCTGCTGAGCCGGAGCCTCGCGGGCTCCATTTCCGCCTTCCCCCCTACCTGGGGGATGCCGTACGGAGCCTCACGAGCTCCCCATTCATGTCCCGGGTCCCAGGAGGGGGCCTGGGTAAAGTCCAGGAAGGCGCTGCAGCTGGCGGGGCTCCCATGTTGGAGAGGGAAGCCCTGTGCCTGCCGCCCAGGAAGACAAGGCCGAAGAGCCCGGAAGCCTGCACACTCTGAGCGGGGCTCCCGTGTGGTGAGGAGAGCCCCGCGTGCAGCGTGAGAAGTCCCGGGCCCCAGGAGAGGGACCCGGGTGAAGAGCAGAGTCCTCCCTTGAGCCCGGTGAGTGGGGCTCCGTTGCATGGTGGTTGGGGGAAAGTGTCGGGCACATTGTCGGTGCCCGTCCCGCTGGGCCAGTACTTTGTTGGGACACTCAGCGGCACCGCAGTTGCGGGTAGCTGCATCGGTTTGGGGCCAGGTCGGGTTAGTAGCCCCCCGAGTGGGGCCCCAATCTGCGCCATTTGCCAGTGACCCTTTGTTCCTTTTTTTTTGGGCACCCTGGCTGCACCGCCGAAGCGGGCAGCTGCAACGTGGAGCATCTGGTCGCATGAGAGTCCTGGAGTGGGCCCCCCCCCCAGGTGCAGTGGTGCCAAAGACTGAACTGCGACATTTAGTCTAGGCCTGAGGTTGATACCTAATGTTCTGCCACTAATGTGTACAGTGTTGGTGTTCTGCATACTATGCCTAATGCTAATGGTTATGCCTTCAGGCCTATTGAGGTTGTCATGCCTAAAGTTGTGCCTTGTGCTAATGTATTGATGCTTTAGGTTCATGTCTAATGTTTATTGCTTCGACGCTAGGTTACTGGCGGATATACATTTATTATTGATGGACTTTACCTTCATCCCTTTGTACGAGCGATGGTTTTGGCAGCGGCCCGATTGGCGCTGCCCTGTAAATAATCCCCATGTAAATTGCTACCCAGTGCAGGTTGGCACAATGTATTTGCAACTGTGATTACATTCTGACGTGTTTATTTCACAATACACAAGTTATTTTCACATCACCTGGTGTGGCCTCTTTTTGTAGTGTGCCTGGTGTGTCTCCTGTGAGTGTGCTGCGCAGATGCTTCACACAATGCCTCCGAGTTTGGCCTACTCGCTCTGCACCACGCTAACCCGTTTCTAACAGCCAGAATGCATAATGGAGACACACACATAGGCAGGGATGCCATGATCAGACTTTTCAGACAAGATTGGTTCAATCCAAGATTTAGGGCAGTCGCAGAGAGTCTTTGCCAGCGATGTTCAACTTGTCAACAAATAAATCCAGGCAGGAAGACAGTGGTCAGTTGGGGAAAAATTGGAAAGCCAGAAGGACCATTTGTAAGGTTGCAGTTAGATTTCGTACAATTGCCACCATGCAGGGGATTGAAGTACGTTCTTGTCATAGTATGTTTATTTTCACGGTGGGTGGAGGCATATCCTACTAGGAGAAATGACAGCTTAACAGTAGCCAGATTATTGTTGAGAGAGTTAATTCTGCGGTTTAGTTTTCTAGTAACTTTGGAATCAGATAGAGGATCTCACTTTAATAATGAAATAATTCGGTTAATCTGTGAAGCATTTAAAACTGAACATAAAATTGCACTTTGCATACCACCCAGAGGCTTCTGGAGTGGTGGAACAAATGAATGGCACAATCAAGTCAAGACTGGCAAAAGTGTATGCATCCACATCACTATGTTGGCCAGATGCATTACCTCTTGTGCTGATGGGACTCAGAAGCATTCCTGACAGAAACACAGGACTGAGTCCCCATTAAATTATCATGGGAAGAACATTGAGAAAAGCATTTAGACCAGGACATAAACTGTTGAATATAACTGATTATCTGGTATTGGATTATTGTAAAGGATTGGCTGACCTAGTGCGTTCTGTCTCTCACCAGGTTGGAGAAGACGCAGTTGCCAGGCAGCCGGAATCAAGCATATGATCTGAATCACGGAGACTGGGAGGTAATGAAGAATCACACCCGAGAGTCGTGTCTAGCACCCAGGTGGGATGATCCACGATAAGTCATACTGGTCACAACAACAGCAGTGAAATGTGCAGATTTGCCCAACTGGATACATGCCAGTCATACCAAAAGAGTTCCAGCTCCTGAGGAAGAGGGACCGCAACTGACACAAGCAGTTGAGGCCACTGAAGGTTGTGGAGCTGAAGAATCTAGAGAAACAGATTCTGAAGAAGCTTACAAAGAACAACCGAGCACAAGTCAGTAAGACTGGATACCAGTGGTAGACATACCTGAGGTGAATATTAAAACAAGAAGCAGAACCAGATTAGAAAGACAGGGAACTAGAGAGGACCAGACAGGTGTAGAAGAACATGCTCAGGAAAGGGTGAATAAAACTGCTGGAGACCCTGAGCAGGATCAAACAGGGAAAGAAAACAATACTAGGCAAACAACAAAATAAATAAGCTTGAGCAGGGACAGACAAGCATAGAAGAACACGTTCAGGCTGCAGAAGAACAAGGTGCAGTAAGACCTGAGCTGGACCAGTTAGGAGAAGAAGAACAAGTTCAGGAGAAAGGAAAAGAAGAAATCGAAATAAGACCTGAACAGGATCAGATAGAGGAAGAAGAATGTGTTCAGGCAGATGAAACAACAATAACAAGACCTGAACAAGGACAGATAGAGAGGGACTCTGAAGATGAGGAAAATCAATTTGTGCCACAACATAACGAAAATAAAAGAGTTCTTGAAAGAGACGAGGAAAGTGAAAGTGCAGTGCAAGCCAAGAAGGTCAGAAAAGGTGATAACTGGCCAGGTGGTATCAAAAGATTAAAATATCACTGAAAAAGACAATAAGTGAGGAACCTGAACAAGTGAATGAAGTCACTAGTCAGTTTGGGAAGTTGACTGAGAAAACTAGATGAAAAAGCCGAAGACTGAGAATCTTAAACAATAAGTTCAAGGGTCCTGAATGAACCTATGTTATTCTTGAAGAACTCAAGAATCTAGATTTAAATGAAGATAGTGATGAGGAAATAATTTCAGAACAGATTGATGAAGGAGAAGTGAGACCCCCTTGAAATAAAAATCATAAAACACAGTGAATAAAAGATGCGAAATCTTCTTAGACTAAAATGGCTGAAGATAGAGTTGCTGGAAGACCAAAACGAAATTGTGTAAAGAAGTGCTGTAAAATCTGCATATGTAGTATTATATTAGCGGTCATAGTTTGACTATTTTTAACAATAGCAATTCCTTACCTATGATAACAGATAAGAAAAATAACACAGACACTAATGAAAAGTTAGCTAACATAAAGGGAGATAGAGTAGAATTAGAAGCACCAGATGAGTCAGACTTACATCACAGTGTGACAGATAACGACACTACCTTAAACGTATTCACAAAGTTATTATTTCAGTATGTAGACACTATGGAGATTAGTGATTGTTATGTTTGTATGAAACTACCAACATCAGCAGCAGAGGGCATTACATACCATCATTTACTGTTGACATATGGTATTTCATGTAGTATTCTAACCAGTTTATTTTATAGAACAGGAAAGTTACAGTATTATTATTCAAACTTAGATGTGATATTTCCAGAGATTTCTATTCGATAGAGTATGAATCCAGTACTTAGTAGTCAAGATGCACAGTTTATTGGTGAATTTTTCTTAACTATGAAGTCAATAGATATAGCAGAGGCACACAAGAATAATTTAACATGCACATTAGATGACGAAGAAAAGGTATTTTTAAACTTAGTTGAAGAAAGGAGACAGGACTTCCAAAGAAAGGCTTTTGAAAAAAAAAACATGTTCCACCATGGGCTGAGAAAGAGGGAATTTATACAGCTGGCAAGACTCATGCTGTGATGTCCCTAGATTTTGTTAAGAAAGGGAAGACCTGCATCCATAGATTAAAGACTGATTATAACAATGTATTTATTGGTTCCAATGAGTGTGAACATACCTTTGTGATTCTTGGAGGTTGGGGACTAAAAGGGGGAACAGATCCAGTGTTTCCAGGTGTTTACTACATGTGTGGGAATAAAGCTTATAATAAGCTGCCTGCACGATGGTACAGTAGTTGATATTTTGGAATAGTATTCCCTAAAGTTTATCATGTAAAAAGAATCACTGGAAGCAATGAAAACACTAAGGGTCATATTATCAAGCGGCAGCGATAATTATCGATGGCCGCTCTTAGCGTGAGATTTATTATCGCCGCCTATTGCTGGAAATTATCACCATGCTAGCACTGTATTAACAACGCATAGCGCAATGGCGATAATTTTCCAGCAATAGCGGTGTTTTCCATGGAACATCGCTGGTTTTCCTGCGATGTTCCATGGAAAACTGCAATAACCTTACTGATACGACCCTGTGGTCGTATCAGCATATTTCACCCGCAATGGTAAGTATAGCTAAGTCAGGATTTTAGCAGACGTTAGTTTTTGGCGAAAACCGCAGTTTTCGCCAAAAACTAACGTCTGCTAAAATCCTGAGGGCCGCCTTATAAATATCGCGAAGGCCCGTTAGCGATATTTTATAATGCAGTTTTACGTGGCACGCCTACCTTGCATCTCATTAGCGATGCAAGGCTAGGCAGAAATAAACCCGGCGCTAAGGCAAGGAAACACGCGCTAGCGTGTCCTTGCTAATAGAGCGATAAATTTATCGCCACTTTTCGCCCGAAAACGGACGCTAAAGCGGCGATAATTTTATCGCGGCCCCTTGATTATATACCCCTAAAGAACTAACCTGTAGAAAGAGAGCTAGTTTTTCAGAAATAGTAGGTGATATATTTAGTGCTTTGATACCTTCAGTGGGAGTCATTCTGAACTCACACAGGATTTGTCAATTGTCCACAGTAGTTGATCGACTATCGAATGATACTGCTGGAGGTTTCTTAATGATCAATACAGAAACGGTTGCAATTAGGTCTATGGTTTTACAAAATCGACTTGCACTTGGTATATTATTTGCAAAAGAGGGAGTAGTCTGTAAAATGTTGAAAGAGCACTTATATACCGAATAAGAGTATAGAAATTGGAGGATATCTTAAAAATATTACGAAAATTGAAGAAGAATTGAAACCACTGGAGGTTGATAGTGTATGGGAGAAATTAACAAAGGGTATTTCCTCAATAGGGACTAAAATAGGTAGGAGTTTTATAGACCAAATAATAGTACCAGTAGTGGGAATAACCATAATAGTCTTAGCAATAATGTTATGGTGCAAATGCTGTAGAAAAAGAAAATGATATGAAATAAATGAAAAGGGAAAGAAAAGAAACTATGAAGCGATACAGTTAGAAGAAATGAAAGGCGAATTATACAAAAAGATGAAAAGCCTAAAAGAAAAAGATGAGAAGGAATTGAGATGTGCTAAAGTTGGCATCTGGCATCTGGCATCTGGTTTGTGATGGGTAATTTTGTGATGTCTCAAAAATGCTACCAGAGAGGGGATTGATGGAGCAAGGACGCGTTGAAAGGAGACTTGCTTGAAAACAATCCTCTCGTAATAACTCATAACTCGTATTAACTGTGTATTGTGAAATTAATATGCACTACATTCCAAATATTAGAAAGAGAAGAAACTTGCTTACGTGTCTTATTAACAAGTAACTCGAGTGAAATCTAAAATGGTTGCTAAACGTGGGAAACTGTAATGCGCATGGGTCAACTGCATCTACGCAGTATGACGAGCAGTCGCTTGGATGGAATTTTCTGCACTTGCACAGTCGCTTCTAAAATGGCCGCTAATAGCTCACATGCTAAGCATCTGCTTTGCTGAAACTAAACCAAGATATTTACTAATTGCTAATGTGGGTAGAACATTTATAAGTAAATGGGATTAGAATAGAGATAGGTGGTATACAGTGAAATCATTTTATTTTGAAATTAACATACTTCCTTTTGACTTTTTCTATTAGTTCTTATTCAGGCCTTTGTAGGAAACCGAAGTCTATATCCCACGTGACCTCTACACATGCGCAATCTAAGTGAGCCAGAAGCCACGATGTAATCCTTGAACGCCATCCAAGGACGAAGAAGTAACATACCCTGGGAACCAGCATGATGTCCTGTGAAAAGGAAGAAACTATATGAAGTGTATACTTTGTGCTTGATAAAGATGTGAATGCGGGTTGGAATAAAGATTTATGAATAACAAAATTAAGGGGTGGGATCATTTAACAATGAGCTGAAGGACTGTGATGAAAATCTGGTATGATGTGATGATCATCCCCTTTGCCTGACCAATCAGGGTCAGTACATTTATGACATTGAAACATTAATGGGTGGTGCATGGCATTAGAAAGATATAATTCAAGTAGTTCAGTTAGTTAGATAGCGCATTGAGACGGAGATGCTGCAGAGCTCGAGATGCTGTTGGAGTGCTGTTGGAGTGATGTTGGAGTGATGAGCGAATGCTGAAGAAGAACCAAATTTCAGAATTACTAAACTTAGCCAAATAATTAGAAGATCGCGGAAGAATCTAGAGGAAGAAGAGAGTGTCAGAGAGGGGTGAGACGCAGGCGTTGGATCTAGTAGAGTTCACCTTATCCTTTCCTGAAACCTGTCCTGAATCCTGAAGCTTTTGTCTCCTGACCTTTCCCGGGAGCCCCTTTACCAACTCCTTGGCTAAGGGGTTGGGTTTTCACACCATCCTAGGTAATTATAATTTCTGTAGATTTGAAATTGTGCTGCTCTCTCTATCCTCTCTTTTCTGAGTATCGTCAGTATCAAGTCTCGCTAATTTGAAATTTTCTTCTATGGGAGACGGAGACTGTACTGTACTTTGAGTTTGGCTCACATGAATTTAATTTAGATAAAGCATTTAAAATTTTCCCTGAGTCTGTTGTCATTTTTATTGCAGAGAAGACTATTTTAATATATGTCATTTCACCATCAACTTGTTCAACTAATGGTCCATTGACCAGAGGAAAGAACTTTTTGATCAGTGTAGGATTAGTTAGGAATGACAAATAACTAATCTCAGAAAAGGAAATATAAAAATTGACCCCAGCGGGTATTAACTGGTCTGAGTGAGTGTGAGTGTGTTTATGGGTCCAGGTGAGTATATGATATTAGAGTATCTGAGGCTGGTTTACTGCTAGATCAGGGACTGCAAGGATTACTTCATGTCTCTGTTTTTCTTTGCCATACGTTTAATAATTTGACCCCTCATGACACATTTAAACGTGTCCCAAAGGGTTACAGGGGAAGAGACAGGGTTTTTGTTGTCCCTAGAGAAAAGATCAATTTCTTTCCATAGTTCCACAACATCTGTCTCATTATCCAGGATATCTGGATTTAACTGCCATATTCTATTTTTGTCCTAAATCTGGCCACCTATGATCCAGCGCTCTTACTGGAGTACTCCACAAAACCATAAACAGCTGCCGCATTAAAGATGACAAAGGTGTGATAGACTGTCTCACAGTGGTTCCTCGTGTACTCTCTTTACTATCAGTAGTTTGCCAATGGGCTGAGGTAACATAGGGACGGCGCCCTTTTATCGTTCACCATCACTGGAGTCGCAGGCATCTTCTGCCCCAATACACCTTGTTGGGCAGTTTCTCTGGTATTTTAGGCACTTCCCCATGATCAGAACATCTTCGCCCAATTAATCTGAGCAAGATGATGGTTGAAGCGGCGTCTAACTATCAGTAGTTTGCCAATGGGCTGAGGTAACATAGGGACGGCGCCCTTTTATCGTTCACCATCACTGGAGTCGCAGGCATCTTCTGCCCCAATACACCTTGTTGGGCAGTTTCTCTGGTATTTTAGGCACTTCCCCATGATCAGAACATCTTCGCCCAATTAATCTGAGCAAGATGATGGTTGAAGCGGCGTCTGCTCAGCTTACATGTTGACTGCTCCACGGCGCTCAGGAGGGAGTTGCCATCTTAACCGTGCATCAAGCCACGCCCCCATGGAGTTTATATTTTTTTAATGTATGGCACTGAAACACATTTCTTTTCCCAGACGTAAACAGAGAGCATCCTGAATCCAGAATTCATGCATTTCATATTTATCTTAATTACGTTTTCTCCAGCACAGAAAAAGTGCTGTATTGGCCACACATGCATTATATAGTATGAGAACTAAGCCCTTATATGATGAGGGTTGTGTCCCAATATTTTCCTTCCAAATGTTTAACTGACACATTGTGGTCTGAAGTAAAGCCTGGTGCTTTCTGTCACGTGATCGTAGCCACTGGTCAGATATGTAAGTCAGTATAAAAGGCTAAACATACTGTCAATTGTTCAAGGTTCAGAGCCTACCCTCCTGTAGGTACAAATGAATTCAGAAGAAGTAGCAGTTTGACATTTACTGACACAAAGACCAATATGAACTTGATAGTAAGCAAGGATAGAGAGAGGTGTAACTAGGATTGTCAGTGTTTGTAAACAGGTCTGAGGTAAACAATGGACAGCAGTGGAAGTCAGTAGGAAATTGCATCTACCCTAGCAAAATCCATATTACTGCTTTTTTTGGGCCCTTAGATTTTACCTACTGTTGTTTGAGGCCGGGTTTCCAAGTCTCCACCAATGTAGGCTTTGGACTTTCCATCTCACCTGGACTGTGTTATTATGGTAGGATGGGACTGAGAAATGTGCAATTACAATAACTTGCATATACTTAATTACCTATATCATCATGATATAGATGTGATAAAATATGGACCAGCGTAACATAACTTGTATTTTCTATGGTTTTTAATCATGAATTTGTGGCTCACATGTCATATGTAGTCGGGCGAGCACATTACACTGCAACAACATTTCTCCTAAAACTTCTAAATTGTTGATAAAAATCTTTTCCGGTCTAAGGGCACCTAGTAATAAGTTTTTTACAGTACAGGGGTATTTCTGTGTGAAATGTGTGAAATGAATCAAGAGTCAAATTTGTATTAGCACCTTCTGTTAAAGATGCAAGAGAAATGTAATTTTCCATGGTTTCCCCAGGCATTAATTATTGCCTTGCACGAGAATTTCTTATTAGCTTATGATTATGGGGTTGGTGTGAGCTTTGACAGTACTGGTACTCCAAGGCCTCCAAGGATAAAGAGCAGGGGTCATTTTCATTTGCCAGGAAACCGTGAATAGACCCTTTGCTCTAATTCTTTTCACTGGAGGGGTCTTCCTAACCCTGCTGGCCATGAAGATCTGCATGGCACCTGCTGATTAGTTATTCAAGAGAATTAGCAATGGAGGAATTCTTTCGTTTTTGATTTCCAAATTTTGGAACGGCTACCAAAGTTGATACATGACAATAACATATTCTCTAACTTGCAAGCAGGATTAAGAACAAAGACCAGTACCACTGATTATGTGTTTCGCTTTCTGCAAATGTTTAGTGGAAAATGGTTGATATAAGGGGCGGTGACCTTTTTGTGACCTTCATTGATCTTCGTGCCGCGTTCGATCTGGTCCTACGGGAAGAGCTGTGGGTGAAATTACAGGGGATGGGGCCCGTTGTCACCTGTTAAAGATTATAACACGCCTTCATGAGGGGAACTATGCTTGGATTCGCTGTGGCACCATGTGGGAATTGACCGATCCAGTTTGTGTTAAAGAGGGTGTTCGCCAATGGTGTGTACTTGCCCCAACACTTTTCCTCCTGTACATTATTAATTGTATAAAATGCCTAACTAACTGTACCAATGACTCTACTACTCTTGCTGGGTAGAAAATCCCTGGCCTTTTATGCTGACGACACTCTCTTATTGGCAAAAATGAGGGCATATCTTTAAATCGTTGTTGACAGCATTTGTACATTTTGGAAAGATTGTGGCCCTGAGGTTAATGCTCTCAAAACTAAACTGATAGTTTATACCATGAGGAAGAGGGTGAATAGTATTGTAAAATTCTGCATCGAGGTATTGGAGAGGGTAACTGAATTCGATTACTTAGGGGTCATATTGGTCAATGACAGATCTTGGGTACAATAGATTATAAAAAGGTCCCATGCTGAAAGTCATAGGGCAGGGGCCATCATTAAGATGGCTAAAAAGGCTCAGTGGCTCCCTACTGTCCCCACAATAGAAATTTATAAGATGTAGGTGCAAGGAGCGGCATTATACGGGGCAAAACTATGGAGATACTGCAATCTGAGTGCCTTGGGTATGAAAGAGAACAATATTTCAGAGCTATCACTGGATTGGGAAAGGGAACCTCTCTGTTGCCACTATCATTTCATCTTGGCATTGATTTTGATGCAAAATGTTCGTCTTTGAGACCACTGCTATATTGGGTGTGAGTTTGGAGTAGATCACCAGCGATCTTTATGGTTAGAGATTACAAAAATCAAATCAGTAGAACTGGAGATATACAATTTGAACATTTTATGTAAAAATAGTGTTGAAGCGCAGAACCCCAATGGTGGTTATCCGGTCAAGCCAGACGGAGACAAAGTCACAAGTTCTGGCTAACCGCGATGGAGCACGGGCCGGATACAAGGACCAGGTTAGGCCTGTATTAGACATTTAAGTTTCTGGTTGGCAGGGTATGCACCCTGTCCCATTAGGAACCACAATCCTAGTCATGGTAAGTCAGATACACACCCTAAATAAACTTGTGTTCACCCTTTGGTAGCTTGGGACAGAACAGGCAGGGTTAACTAAAGAGGCAATGTGTAAAGTATTTGTGCAACACTTAAAACAGTAAAACAGTGATAACCCCATACAGAAAGATACCACACCTGGATAGAAAAATAGAGCTTAATATATTGAACGGGACATGACCAAAACAACACAAATCCAATAAATAGAACCTGAGCTATGAATTTTTAAAGAATAACTTGAAATCTAATGCTTAAAAGCATAAAGCGCCGGCTATCTGGTCATGCTACATTCCAAAAGTTCAGGCCGACCCCGATCGAGCTTGTCCCACTGCAAAGTGGCTTGTTGCGCCGTTGATGGAGGCCCTATACGTGGAGCAAAAAAGGCGATGCATCCTTGTCAATCCCTTTGGAAGTAGGCATTGCGTGGGTTCCGAGATGTACAGTTGGGGATAGATTGTCGCCAAACTCTTCCAATGTAGGCGATGATGTTGTGGTCAAGCCGTGCTGCCAGTGATGTCCTCAAAGGGGCGATGCATCGGTGTTGAAGGAGATATGCCGATTCCGAGCCACACAACGAGGGTGATGCGTGAATGTTTACAGTTGCAGTACTTTAAAACCACTTCCAATGGCCCAGGACTCGATTGGAGCCACTTGGCAAGGCACAGCTTTCAGATTGCACAGTCAAGGTGCTTTTGGAGAGTTGATTGAATTCTTTGATGTCCCTGGGACTTCAGAACAGGAGGCAAGCCTTTGGAGTCACTTTGGTTCTGGAGTGTGGAGATGCAGGTCCAGTCCTTCTTACTCCCAGGCAAGGAGAGCAGCAGGCAGCAGGGCAGGTACAGCAAAGTAGGAGTCCAGCAAAGTCCAGCAGAGTGACAGTACTCTCAGCAGCACAGCAGTCTTTCTTACTGGCGGAGTATCCACAGGTTCAGAAGTGTACTAAAGTGCTGGTGTCTGAGGATCAGGACTCATATCCAGTTGTGCCTTTGAAGTGGGGGAGACTTCAAAGAGAGGGCTTTGGAGTACACAGAGTCCCTGCCCTTCCTGACATGGCTCCAGACTCATTACAGGGGGTATGCAGCCCTTTGTGTGGGGAGAGGCACAGTCTATTCAGGTATAAGTGTCAGCTCCTCTCTCCCATCTACCCAAGATGGGCCATGAGGATGTTGATGGCTGATTAGTCACACCTAAGCTCCCTTTGTGTGGCTGTCACAAAGCTCAGCTTCCACCTACCCCAGATGTGTATTCAGAGACAGGAAAAAGGCACAGAATGGTTGAAGTAAGAACGTGCCATCTTTCTAAAAGTGGTATTTTCAGACTTGAAATTTAAAACCCAACTTTACCATAAGTTGTGATTTTAAATTGTGAGCCTAGAGACACCAAACTTGAAAAGTCTATCCTTTCCCAGTTTGAAATTTCACTTAGAAAGTGTCATAAAATAATCCTAATGTTAACCTATGGGAGAGATAGGCCTTGCAGTAGTGAAAACGAATTTAAGAGTTTTTCACCACCAGGACATGTAAAACTTAAAAGTACATGTCCAATGTTTTCAATATACAGCACCCTGGCCTTGGGGATGTCCAGGGCCTGCCTTAGGGGTTATTTATATATTTATAAAGAAAGCTATCGACCAGGCAAGACGGTTCACTTGCCAGATCGACATGGCAGTTGAAAACTGCACACACAGGCTCTGCGACCACAGGCCTGAGACATGTTTAAAGGGCTATTAAAGTGGAAGGCACAATCAGGGCTGCAGGCCCACTTGTAGCATTTAATTTACAGGCCCTTGGCACATGTAGTGCACTGTACAAGGGGCTTAGAAGTAAATTAAATATGCCAATTTTGGATAAGCCAATATTATCATGTTTTAGGGACAGAGCACAATCACTTTAGCACTGGTTAGCAGTAGTAAAGTGCTCAGAGTCCTACAGCCATCAAAAGTGAAGTCAGCAAAACCGGAGGTCAGAAGGCAAAAAGGGAGGGGGAACCATGCCTAAGGTACTAGATCTAACAGCCCGCTGAACAAAAAATACCTTAAATCTTGGTTGTAGAGCATTGCGAGATCCAGTGTCATGGATGCGTCGGTCAGCCGCGGTTTCGAGGAGTACCAAGGCAGCGATGGGAGGTTATTCATCATCATCAAGGATCCCGTTGATGGGGGACTTGCGATGCGAAACCCTGCGTTGAAGATGCATTGTGCACTATCAGTTCCAAAGAAGCTGCGGGGCTGCAATGCAGAGTCCTGCATTATCAACGAGGATGCTGTTGATGAAAGGCTTGCGATGCGAAGGCCTGCACCAAGGATACATTGTGTAGCGATGGTTCAGAGGAAACTGCAGGCTGCAATGAAAATTCGTACATCAGGGATGCGTCACATAGTGGTGATTCTGAAGAGAAGCTGCAAAGAGATGTAGCACGCTCTGTTGGTTATGTCCACAGGACCATAGATGGACTTCCAAGGGTCCAGAACTGGGGTGGCACCACTTGGGGGGCAAAAATCACATCAGCCTTTTCTGTCCCTGAGGCGATGCTCAGAAGGCCAGCCAACCAGCCCTTGGAGTCATTCTGATGGTCCCAGGATCAAGATGTAGGTTCTGTCCTTTCACTTAGGCAGCAAAGCAGTAGGCAGAAGGGCAACCGGGTAGCAGTCCTTCATGCAGACCAGCACAGCAGTCCTTCTGAGTCTTTCACAGGTCCAGAGGAGTACTGAAGAGTTGGGTCTGGGGGTCCATTAGTTATACCTGTTGCCACGTTTTAAGTAGAAGATTCTGGAGGTTTCTACCCATAGAGAAATTTCCTGCCTTCTTACTCTGGTCCCAGTTAGTCTGGGGTTACAATAGACTAGTGTCAACCCCTTTGTGAGTGTACTCAGGCAGAGTCATTGTGTTGTGCAAGTGTGGTAGGTGACAGCTTCTCCCCCTCATCAAGTCATAGATGGCCTATCCTGCCAACACCTATGCTCCAGTGTCTCACTGTCTGGCAACAATACACAAGATCAACTGCCAGCTACACATAGTCATGTGACCCCGGACACAGGCAGCTGACACCAAATGGTTGGGACCAGAAAATTACAACTTTCTAAAAGTGGCATTTTCAGAACTGTGACATACAATCTGATCATCAAAGAGGGTTTTAATTCCAATCCAATTGAAAGTTATCACTTAATAAATATAATAAGTTAATTCAATGTTATCTTATGTAGGAGGTAGGCCTTGCAGTAGTGAAAAACAAAATAAAGTTTTTCACTACAAGGACATGTAAAAGTTTAAAGGACATGCTCCAAATTTTAAATACACTGCACCCTTACCTATGGGACATGTTTTACAGGGCTGCTTAAGTAGATGGCACAGTTGATGCTGCAGGTCCACTAGTAGCATTTCATGTATTTACAGGCCATGTACACCATTTTACTAGGGACATGCAAGTAAATTAATTGTGCCAATTGGGTATAAGCCAATGTTACATTGTTAAAGGAGAGAGCACACGGACAGTGGTAAAGTGAACAGAGTCCTAAGGCCAACAAAAAGGAGATCAGCAAAAATGTAGGAGTAAGGCAAAAGGTTTGGAGAAGGATCACTTGGAAGGCTGACAGGTCTAACAGTAGTCAACATGTATGCAAAGTTACTGATCACATTCAGGGAGGTGTGAGTCCTGGTGAAGTCCCGCTCTCCTTTATGTCTACATCATGGAACATGCACAATGCTTTACACTTACACATCTTTCCAATTCTGTTGTATCAGTAGTATCTTCAATTATACACACTAATTTAATTAGTTACAGTCTGTTGTCAAAAGAGTGGACCCAGCCCCGTCTTTTCTTTGCCTCTGACTTGCCTTGGATGGGCCGTTTCTTAATCATACAGATAGTATCAGAATTTGGTGTGGGATGCACTTACCTCTATTGTGAGAAGCTGGCTTGGTATATGATGTCCACTAATATCAGTGGGCACCTTGCACTAGTACAGACAGCCCTTATGGTGATTTAAGAGGTCTTAGACAACCTTAGAAGCTCTCAAAGTGGTAGCTGTGGAGAGCAGCCTTCAGACAGAAAGAGTGTAAAGCAGCTTGTTTTACCAGAATGCAATCTTCTAGTATAGATTAAGTGAAAAAGAACCACACAAGGGTGCCGATCACAATCCTGTAAAAACCGGGTACGAACCGTCGGACGGAGCATATTCTCCGTCCGACGCGTACCCGGTCGTCAAAATATACAACCATGGAATTACGATTCGCACGGAAACACCATTTCCGTACGAATCGTACAAAACCCCGACCGACGAAAATAAACATACAAATGCGATCCGGGAAAGCGCCGACGTGACGTCTGGACGCACGCAGCCTGCCATTCACGAACCAGGAATTACGATTTGCACCGACGTCATCCCGCACGGACAATATTTTCCGGCTGCCAAAAACTGCCGGGAAATCAGTACGACGCGAACAAGGAGTACCTGTACGCGACGGACAGACATGGACCCGAACCTACGTGTCATCCCGGCCCTCATAGCAGTCGACCTCCTCTACAGGTTCGGACGCAGATGCCGCAAAACGTCAGAACAACAAAGGGAGGGGGGAAAGGGGGGGGGTGGCAGGACCAGGGGCAGGCCACAAAACCCCTACCAAAGTCACACAGCACACATGCCCTGGACATACCTGACCCTCAGGCCCTGGTCACTACGAGGGGGTGGGGGCGTGTCCAGCAAAGCCAGCGACTGCCACAACGGAAGTGCTTGACGACGCGAACCGGCAACACAACAATACAGGTACGTCCCGTACCCACGCCTTAAGAGCGTGGGTACGAGTCGTACCACGCCCACACCTACGTCACCCCAACAATGGCGGGACGGCTCGTACCCACGTGGCAAAGGCCTGGGTACGGCCCGCACAAGCATTCCACAGCGTGGGTACGGATATGTACGGACCGTACCCCCACCCGCGTATGCATGGAGCGTACCCCCCACCCCAACAGTGTAAGTACGACCCGTACCCTCACCCGCGTATGCATGGAGCGTACCCCCACCCCAATAGTGTAAGTACGACCCGTACCCTCACCCGCGGGCGTATGGAGCGTACCCCCCATGCCAACAGTGTACGTACGACCTGTACCCCCACCCGCGTATGCATGGAGCGTACCCCAACCCCAACAGTGTAAGTACGACCCGTACCCTCACCCACGGACGTATGGAGCGTACCCCCCACCCCAACAGTGTAAGTACGACCCGTACCCTCACCCGCGTATGCATGGAGCGTACCCCCACCCCAACAGTGTAAGAACGACCCGTACCCTCACCCACGGACGTATGGAGCGTACCCCCCATGCCAACAGTGTACGTACGACCCGTACCCCCACCCGCGTATGCATGGAGCGTACCCCAACCCCAACAGTGTAAGTACGACCCGTACCCTCACCCGCGGACGTATGGAGCATACCCCCCGACCCCAACAGTGTAAGTACGACCCGTACCCCCACCCGCGTATGCATGGAGCGTACCCCAACCCCAACAGTGTAAGTACGACCTGTACCCCCACCTCGTATGCATGGAGCGTACCCCAATCCCAACAGTGTATGTACGTACCGTACCACCACCCCAACAGTGTAAGTACGACCCGTACCCCACCCACGTACGTATGGAGCGTACTCCCACCTCAACAGTGTAAGTATGAACCGTACCCCCATGGAGCGAACCCACACATGTGTATGTTCTAAGCGTACATATTGTTAAATAGGAGGGGTTTGTGCCTATCACTCCCAGCAGTGCCCAAACAGAGGAGGGGTGTGTGCAGAGTCCTCCCAGCAGTGCCCAGACACAGGAGGGGTGGGTGCAGAGTCCTCCCAGCAGTGCCCAGACGCAGGAGGGGTGGGTGCCTATCACTCCCAGCAGTGCCCAGACACAGGAGGGGTGGGTGCAGAGTCCTCCCAGCAGTGCCCAGACACAGGAGGGGTGGGTGCAGAGTCCCCCCAGCAGTGCCCAGACGCAGGAGGGGTGGGTGCCTATCACTCCCAGCAGTGCCCAGACACAGGAGGGGTGGGTGCAGAGTCCTCCCAGCAGTGCCCAGACACAGGAGGGGTGGGTGCAGAGTCCCCCCAGCAGTGCCCAGACGCAGGAGGGGTGGGTGCCTATCACTCCCAGCAGTGCCCAGACACAGGAGGGGTGGGTGTAGAGTCCTCCCAGCAGTGGCCAAACACAGGAGGGGTGGGTGCAGAGTCCCCCCAGCAGTGCCCAGACGCAGGAGGGGTGGGTGCCTATCACTCCCAGCAGTGCCCAGACACAGGAGGGGTGGGTGCAGTCCTCCCAGCAGTGCCCAGACACAGGACGGGTGGGTGCAGAGTCCCCCCAGCAGTGCCCAGACGCAGGAGGGGTGGGTGCCTATCACTCCCAGCAGTGCCCAGACACAGGAGGGGTGGGTGTAGAGTCCTCCCAGCAGTGCCCAGACACAGGAGGGGTGGGTGCAGAGTCCCCCCAGCAGTGCCCAGACGCAGGAGGGGTGGGTGCCTATCACTCCCAGCAGTGCCCAGACACAGGAGGGGTGGGTGCAGAGTCCTCCCAGCAGTGCCCAGACACAGGAGGGGTGGGTGCAGAGTCCCCCCAGCAGTGCCCAGACGCAGGAGGGGTGGGTGCCTATCACTCCCAGCAGTGCCCAGACCCAGGAGGGGTGGGTGTAGAGTCCTCCCAGCAGTGCCCAGACACAGGAGGGGTGGGTGCAGAGTCCCCCCAGCAGTGCCCAGACGCAGGAGGGGTGGGTGCCTATCACTCCCAGCAGTGCCCAGATGCAGGAGGGGTGGGTGCCTATCACTCCCAGCAGTGCCCAGACAGAGGAGGGGTGTGTGCAGAGTCCTCCCAGCAGTGCCCAAACACAGGAGGGGTGGGTGTAGAGTCCTCCCAGCAGTACCCAGACACAGGAGGGGTGGGTGCAGAGTCCTCCCAGCAGTGCCCAGACACAGGAGGGGTGGGTGTAGAGTCCTCCCAGCAGTGCCCAGACACAGGAGGGGTGGGTGCAGAGTCCCCCCAGCAGTGCCCAGACACAGGAGGGGTGGGTGCCTATCACTCCCAGCAGTGCCCAGACAGAGGAGGGGTGTGTGCAGAGTCCTCCCAGCAGTGCCCAGACACAGGAGGGGTGGGTGTAGAGTCCTCCCAGCAGTGCCCAGACACAGGAGGGGTGGGTGCAGAGTCCTCCCAGCAGTGCCCAGACACAGGAGGGGTGGGTGCAGAGTCCCCCCAGGTGCAGAGTCCCCCCAGCAGTGCCCAGACGCAGGAGGGGTGGGTGCCTATCACTCCCAGCAGTGCCCAGACACAGGAGGGGTGGGTGTAGAGTCCTCCCAGCAGTGCCCAGACACAGGAGGGGTGGGTGCAGAGTCCCCCCAGCAGTGCCCAGACGCAGGAGGGGTGGGTGCCTATCACTCCCAGCAGTGCTCAGACGCAGGAGGGGTGGGTTCCTATCACTTCCAGCAGTGCCCAGACACAGGAGGGGTGGGTGCAGAGTCCTCCCAGCAGTGCCCAGATACAGGAGGGGTGGGTGTAGAGTCCCCCCAGCAGTGCCCAGACGCAGGAGGGGTGGGTGCCTATCACTCCCAGCAGTGCCCAGACGCAGGAGGGGTGGGTTCCTATCACTCCCAGCAGTGCCCAGACACAGGAGGGGTGGGTGCAGAGTCCTCCCAGCATTGCCCATGGAAAAAAATAAGGGTGGAGTACCCACAGATCCAATTGCCACAATTGTCAGTCAGGTGCACAAAGACCCTGCAGTACATGTACCACATGTGTGCGAGGCTGGGAGTATACGCATGCATAGCGCCGAAAAGAAAACATGTCCACATGAAGTCATGTCAATAGTCCACATACACAAGTACAATGACTACCAAGGATGCCACGAATGATGCAGGTGGAGACATCGCTCAGCATGCATGTGCAAAGTTGAAGGAGTCCGTCACACACCCAGCTAATGTACACACAGCTCAGCGCTAAATATTGGGAACACCCTGCAGGGAAGATGTCCGGGTACACAGAGGAAGGAATACACCTTGGGACAATTTCACCATGCTGTAACTGCTTACATGAACAGAGAAACCTAGCTAACACCGTGTGATGGCACACAGATACCAGGGTCCCCCCTATGACCAGCACACTACTACATTTCCCACACACCCAACACATGAACACCACCCAAAACCATGTAGCAGCCCCACCAACAGCAATACTAGCAAAGCAGTAGTGTTCCAAGAGAAAAAAATAAATTGCTTTATTCAGCATGAACCAAAAAAGTCTTGTTTGTAGGAAGTTCAATATTTACAAAGCCCATAGGGCAGTCCAGAAGTCACAGCTGGATGGGGGACACAGTGGGATGCGTGTCCACTAGCTTGCCTGCACAGTTAGATTCCGTCATCTTCCACAGGGGTGAGGGCATCATGTGGGGGGGAAGAACCAGGCACCGCAGGGACAGGAGGGCGAAGGGTAGGCGTCGTGGGTGCAGGGATGGAGGACTCCACCACAGGGGGTGGGGCAGGGCCAAAGGCGGAGGCCAGGATCTCGCTGCACACCTTAGCAAGGTCCTCCAGGGAATCCCCTGCACCCGAAGGAACCACAGGCCCCAAGGAGGGGGGGGTCAGAGGGATGGGTCGCAGCGCCACTGGGGGAGGGTGTAGACAGGGGGGGGAATCAACCACCCTGACCGGGGACTCCCTTGACCGCTTGCGGGGTGGTGTCACTGTGGGGCTCAGGGACAGAGCGGCCATGAAGGAGTCTTTGTGTGATATGTGGCCAGGAGAGCTGAGGGGAGGGGATTTGGAGGGAGTGGATTGGGTGGAATGCGGACTCCCACTCTGGCTGCGTGTCTTACGTTTGCTCCCCGACCCAGTGGGTGTGCCTACTTCACCCTGTGTGTGCATGCCAGGAGGTGTGCGTATGACCTTCCCTGCTGGTGTGGTGCCTGTGTCTGTTGTGGTGTGTGCATGCGTACGTCTGGGTGTACGTGGGACAGGCATGGGAGTGGGAAGTGTGGATGGGGCAGGGGTAGGGGGTGGGACGTAGCGCTGCAGGAGACCCACTGCTGCAGTCAGTGTCGAGTCTATGGACCTCAGCAACTGCCGTTGGTCAGCCTGCGATGAAAAAATGCCCTCCAAGTCTGCCTCCATGTTGTGCAGCACTTGGCTGTGGCCATGGAGGACATTAAGGATCGCAGCCTGACCAACCTGCAACTGCCGCTGGATGTCCACAGACTCGGCATTGGCGGCAGCAGTGGAGACAGGGGCAGGGGGTGCGGTGCCTGGCAGGAAGGAGACATGTGGTGACCGTGGACGTTGGGAAGGGACACGAGCAAGTGGGAGGCGGCTGATGGCAATGGAGGGGGCGGGGTGCGATGTTGTGCCGCTGTCAGCTGGTGGTGCAGCCTCCGCCCACTCGGAGAGATCATCCTCGGACCCGTCCGCTTCATATTCGGTGGTGCCAGTGGACAGGTCCTCGGCCTCACTCTCCTCCGCCTCTGTACCACTCAATGTGCCAGCCACGATGTCAACTCTGGCACTGGTGCTCGGTCCCTCCGCTCCGTCTGTGCTCATGTCTCCCTCCGTGTCCCCCGACGATGCTGTGGGCAAGGTGAAGAGACAGCAATTAATCACACACCTGTATACATATGTCACATGAGTCCAATCTACGTAGGTTACAGTGCATAGCCTGAAAAGTAAGATCAGTAACATCTACAAAACAAGGTACAGATGTAGGGCATGCAACACACAGTTGGTTGACCCACCATGCCAATGAAAATCCATGGAGAGCATGACACAATAGCAAATGACATGAAATGGAGTTTGACAGAGGAGCCAGGCCCTGGGGACAATCCAGCACTGCATCTGCACCACACAGCGTTGCCGACAATAGGGATGAGGAGGGACCAAATCCATGAGCTTGAGGCACATGCTGCATAGGTAAGACTGAAAACATGCCCAACATGACTGGCTCACTGCACCTTGAGTGTATGTCCAGACAAACATCACACACTGGCCAGAACTAACAAGGAGATTTCAGGTTTTGACATGTAGGCTTGCCCCGCACCAACCACCCCCTACATGAGACAATCTGTTGAGACACAGGTGGCACGTACACCTCTTAGTCTGGGTGAAATACACAGGGGATGCATAAATGCAAGATTGGACGCCAAATACCCGAGGTGCGCCTGTCCAAATAATCATATACAAATGGCCAGCGTCAGATGATTGTAACAAGACACACAGGCACTGGCCACTGTGACTATGAACAAGGAAAATCAGGTCAGGCTGTACAGAGGACACTTGTACTACATTTCACGTCAATATACATGGTGCCAGGGGACAATGGCACAGAGCACAACCTATGCTGTAGACACTGAGAGTGTCCACATTTTGTGATGACACACATGACACCTATGAAAATATGCCCCAGGGGACAGTAGTGGCCACACAACTCCATGGTCCTGAATGGGAATGACTGCAACACACGCCACCATCCCTGCACTATGCGTATCGCACACTCAGGCACATCATGTCACAGGCCACAACATAGGACATGCGCACTGTAAGGCATGACACTTGTGAGACTAACTCCCATGTCTGGACTCAGCAGCAGTGCCAACTGACATGGAACACACATGTACTGAACTGGACAGGGCACAGGCAAGGTCCCAAAACCGGTTACACACCACCCCCACACATGATGCTACAGGCATAGTTCACGTGGAGAAAGTGCCAGCCTAGATAACCTTGTGAAGGAGTGACTACACACAGACCAGGGAACACATTGCAAGGAGGGGAAGGGAGGCAGGAGAGCACAGCTATACAGTGGGTAACTGGATCTGCACAGCACCTTTAAACCCTGGCAGTGTATCCATGCAACTGTGCACTTACAAATGCTGGTGAAACACAACAAGCACACATGTACCTACCCCCTTCCTGTTGCTGCATCTCCTGTAAGCGCCTCTCCAAGTCTGGAAAGACCACCGGCAGCACACGCTTGTGGATGTGGCTCAGTCGGCGGCGCCCGCGGTTCTTATGGCTCTCAGGTGAGTCCCCCAGCAGGACCCGTGCGATCCTCCGCGTCCAGCACCGGATATCCTGCCAGCGTTACCTCACCTGGGACAGGCGCCGCTTTCGACCATCCGCACTCCTCACGGCGCTGACGGCGGCCAGCCATATCTGCTCCTTGGCAGAGGCGCCTACCTGTGAGGATGAACAAGTGACACTACATCAATACACCTGGCACATGTCACAGAGACACATATTAGAACACATTTGCTGTTTACAACAAGGCATAGTATGCATCCAACGCATTGCACCTTTGTCATAGGGACATGATCCTCTGGGGAAGGGCAAAAGCAGTACGTGCCATTGAAAGGACACAGGTGGAATGAGGGCAACTACACAATCAATGATCCAGGCTCACACTGTGCATCACAAGCTACACCAGGATAATGTGCAGCACCTCTAAGCAGTCACATGCCACAGGCCACTGACGCTACCGCAGCAGAGTACACAGACACACACAGGCACAGACATTCACCTGCCATTGCCAAATGCAGCGACAAACCTCACTCTGCACATGTGCCACTAGACTGGGGGGGGCTCACAGGTGTGGGGCTGGCTCTGCACGTCAGACACACAGCACTGCTCCCTGCTCACATCACATGGCCAGGGTATATCCATCCCTCATGCAGCTGGGGTGCTACACTCCACATATGCACCCACACACATGACAGGGGACTTACACACACACCCATGTCCAGGGTACGAACACATCATGTGGACACTCTCAGCACAGGTACACAGAACTAACACACATCTGTGGGTACAGTCACCTGTCACACTGGGCTGACCACATAATCACATGAGGACTGTAGAGGCAACATTCCCAGGAGGATAAGACAGGCAGAATGTGGCATGCACCATGCAGTGATTGTCACAGTAAACACGATGCAAGTGAGGATGGCAGACATGCACCACTGCATGCTCTGGCTGGGAGACATCAGGCATTCCCCCCCCCGGCACCCCCCCTACAGTACATAGCATGTGTGAGACACCTGGACACAATGCCAGAAGTCACAGTCACAAAAAAGGAACACCATAGTGATAGTAAACGTACAGGCGTGTGTACGGGCCATACCACTATGGGTGTTCTCGCGTATGCGTACTTGTAGTGATAGTGAGCGTACAGGCGTGTGTACGGGCCGTACCACTACGAGTACGCATACGTGCGGACACCCATAGTGATAGTGAACGTACAGGCGTGTGTACGGGCCGTACCACTACGAGTACGCATACGCGCGGACACCCATAGTGATAGTGAACGTACAGGCGTGTGTACGGGCCGTACCACTACGAGTACGCATACGCGAGGACACCCATAGTGATAGTGAACGTACGCACGCATGTACGGGCCGTACCACTATGGGTGTTCTTGCGTATGCGTACTCATAGTGGTACGGACCGTACACATGCCTGTACGCTCACCATCACTATGGGTACACATACGGCAGCACTCCCATGGTGATACGGGAACGTACACAGGCCCTCTTAGCAGAAGTACGGTGGTTTTCACACATCACAGTGGTGACAGGCAGCACACAGGAAGGAATAGGGCTGACATACTTGTCCATGAATGGACATCAAGGCATTGTCTGAGCAGTACTACATGTGTGGGGCACAGGTGTGAAAGGCTGTGATGTGGCACATTACTCCTGAGTGGAGAAGGCACCAGATGTATGAAGAGATTTGTACACATGTAATGTGTCACGGTGCAATGTGTGCCAGGCATGCCCTTGACTCCTTTGACATGTGTGCATGTCGTACTGCACACTTGGGATGAGCGTCACTGGCATGGCACGGACACCAACACACGGAAGTGTCCCCTGAGGCCAGGTACAGGGGTTACCACACCTGACATGTCACTACCCACGGTGCACGATGTGACTATGTCCTGTATGTGTGGGGGGTTCCCATTAGGTTGATGTTGGAGCTCCCTCAAAGGCTGCAGCCGTTGCAGCAACCAACATGTGTCTGTGTGTAGATTGACATGGCACACTGTTCCGCACACCATGCCACATGTGGTATCGGATGTGAGGTGCGTATGTATGCATGGGACATGGAGTAGCGTAACAAGGACATGTCTGCATCCTCTCTATGTATGTGTGTTGAGTCATGACATGTACACCTTATTGGCAAGGTGTGTGGGCTGTCCTAGTGTAATGTCATGTGATCTGTGGCTCTAGTGTTCCGCTACCAGTCTCTGCAATCGACATCCTACTTCTGCTGATGTGTGGATGTATGTCACTCCTGTGTTGCGTCTGGCTGCTCACTTGCACTGGGACACAGCTAATCCCATGCCATGGCATGTGGAGGTTCACAATCTCCGTGTGTAGCTGGGTCTTGGTAGGAGTGTCACCTGGCAGCCATACGTGTCCAGGGCATGTGGCACATACCTGACTCCGTATGTAGCATATGTGTATAGACAGATTAACATGTGCTCAGTACAAATAAATTGTTGTTGTGGTGCACTCACTCTTCCTTGTCACTTCCAAATTACTGCAGAGCGCCGCCTCTTCCCGGACCAATTCCGGACTTGGCTGCCATGCGGGAGAATGACTGTATCCGGTGCTACCGCTTCCCCCAACGGTTGATTCTGGAGTTGACGGAGAGACTGGCACCACACCTACAACCGCAGCACAGGTATCCTACGGCACTGACACCCAAGCTGAAGGTAATGGCAGCCCTACATTTTCTAGCCACGGGTACCTTTCAAAATACCATAGCTCATGTTGGTGGCATGTCCCAGAGCATGTTCTGCCGTGTGCTGCATGATTTCTTAGAGGCCATGTTGATTCACCTGGATGACTTCATCCATTTTCCTACCCCAGAAATGTTGACTGGGGTCAAGCGTGGATTCTATGCCCTGGGAGGGATGCCCCATGTCATTGGGTCCATAGATGGGACACATGTGGCTTTGGTACCACCACAGGCACAGGAGGTAGCGTACCGGAATCGCAAGCACTACCACTCCATCAATGCCCTTGTGGTGTGTCTGTCCAACATGGTGATTTCACATGTCTGTGCTCGTTTTCCAGGATCAGCACACGATGCCTACATCATGAGGCGTAGCAGGGTGCCTGAAATGATGACGCAGCTGCGCAACGAACAAGCATGTGTTGTTGGTGGGTACACTCTGTCTGTCCTGTATTTTGCGTAGACTTCCAGCACGACCGCTTCTCCTGTCCTACTTATGTCCATGTGCTTTCCATGTAGGGGACGCTGGCTATCCCAACATGCCATGGCTGATCACACCTCTCCGCAACCCCATCACGCCGGCCCAGCTCCGCTACAACACCGCCCATGGCCGGACAAGGCGAGTGATAGAGAGGACGTTTGGCCTCTTGAAGAGCCGATTCAGATGCCTCCACAAGACCGGCGGCGCCCTCCCATATGCCCCGGCGAAGGTCTGCAAAATCTTCATGGTCTGCTGCATGCTGCACAACATGGCAGTTGAGAAAGCTGTGCCACTCATCCTGGATCAAGATGACCAGGACCATCCACCCGTGGAGGACGAAGGGCTTGGCAATGGGGCTAGTGATGTGGAGGATGTGGAGCCGCAAGAGGACATCCGGACTCGGCGCATACGCGACTTCTTTGCTTAGTGGTGAGTACCAGTGTCTGAGTGTGCACGCATTGTTCCCCGTGTGGCATGTGTTGCGATGTGTGTCTCCACCTGCATGTATGGCACGTGAGTCAGAGGTGTGTGTGGATGTGTCACTGGAGTGATGGTGCCAGTGATGGGTGTATTTCCCCAGTCATAATTGTGACCTAGCATGTTGTCATCCATACATGTATCGAGTACATGCACATGCAAGTGGCTGTGCTTTTTGTGGCTGACTTCTTGTGTGTCTCTCTTCCCCAGGTGCTTGCGCATGCCGTCTGCTGCTTGCATTGTTGTGGCACTGCTATTCCTCATGGACACGTCATCGTGTGCTGACTCAGCTACACGTTTGGAAGTCTCCTTAGGGTAAGGGATGCATCAGGGGTGTATTGGGTGTGGCAGTTGTTCACGATGTATGCGCACTGCCCCTGTCGATGTTTGGTTCCTCTGCAGACATGTTGCATCACCATGGTACACATTACATGCAGCTGGGTACACCTGAATAGATGGTCAGACTTGTTGACAGTCATCAGTGATGGGATTGTGGAATGTGATGATGGCATCAATGTGTGTAACACTGCCCTCGGACACATACGGTTTGCATTGGCTTGACATGCTGTGGGACTTCCACATCAGCGCATCAATGGTGTATGGCAGGCTCTCCGTGAGCAGCAGGGGGTGTTTAGCTGTTAGCCGACACTTGTGTGCCAGTTCCATGGCTATCGAGTTGCCTCTGCAAACCCGAATACATGACTAATAAAGGTGTCCCTATGCCTCCAAGGTGCCTCTTCTCAGTCAATGCTGGTGTGTTGCCACGGTGCATCCGGCATGTCTGGCATGGTTTTCCGTGATAGTGGCTATGTGTCTATGTGTAGAGTAGCAAGATGCAAGCTGTTTGTGTGGGATTAGACTGTGTATTGTGCATGATGTCCATGACTGTGTGGGTATTGTGACATGTGCCATCCCCATGCATCCAACGTTGGCCAGGCCACCATTCTCTGCATCCACCTGACTCAAGCTTGCAGGACATGGTTCTGCCACCTGTCTACACATACCTGGGTGCCCCCCAGGACACTCGACATGATCCCTGACCTCTGCGCATGACTGTTGCTGTACTCAATATGTCTGTCGGCACGGTTGTGCGGCCACCCCCTCAGCTGGTTGGGCCCATCACGGGTTTGTATGGTGCTCCATGTCTGTCTTGCCTAATACACTGTGACCCGTATGTCCTGTGCCAGACTCAGGCCCCAGGGTGTGGATGGTTGAAGTCAAAAGAGAACTCAGGGATGTTTAGACTTTACAAGACACATGTAAGGTAATAATGCAACCAGCAGGCATCTTCTCTTCATGGTGTGACTTTTTATTTTAGGGGGGGGGGGTTGACATGAGGGGCTTTCTGGGTGTGTGGAATCCAAAGTTCACTAGGGGAGTTGGTGTCCTTGCCATTTGAAATCCTCAGAGTCCATGCCACAGTCTTTGTCAACATTGGTCAGACAGTGACCAGCAAGGCCATGTGGCAGAGAATGTCTTTTGATGCTGTGCTGCTGTTGCTCCAGTGGGCCAGGTGCCAGGCCAGGTGTCCTGGGAGATGGTGCTGTAGCGCCGGCCCTCACGGTCTTTTCCGTGGACGACCCGCCCTCCTGCGGGGACCCTCAGAAGCAGGCCGTGATGATGTTTGCGATGCTCCATCGGATGTTTCCTCCTCCTCCTCCTGATCCCTCCCTGTGGGTGGTGATGTTCTACGCCTTCTGGCACAGGGAGGGTTGCCCATGTTGTCGGCCATCCGACAGAGTGTACTGTGAATTCCCGTGAACACCGTCACGAGCTCAGCCTGTCTGTCCTCCATCCTCCGTTGGTGTTGCAGTAGACAGGCATGTTGCTCCGCATGTTGCTGGGCCTGCTGGGTCTTGATCTCATCGAGGGTCCCCTTCATATCGTTGAGGGTGGACACAACCTGGGCCATGCCCGTGGTGTCCTGCCGTTAAGTGTCCAGGATGTTTTGGACATGGGAAAATACCGGTTCCCCAGCCAACTGGTCAGGCTGGCGCCTCCGCCGTCCTCCACTCCCACCACCCCTGCCCACTTGCACCTGGCCTGCCCTTGTGGGCACATCGGGTCTCCGGGACCCCTGAGGGGTGGCATTGGCGTTGTCGCCTGCCTCCTCCTGGGTGCCCGGGACACCGTGTCCCTCCTGGCCAGCCTGGGATGTGGCAGGAGTGGGGGTGGTGGTTGACCCCGTTGTACCTGACGCAGGTGCTGCAGGTCGTTGGACACCAGAGGGGCCAGGTTGGTCGGGGTCGGGTTCGTCCACAGAGTGGTGAGAGTCGTCGCTGCCGGTGGCTCCTTCATCCCGCCGACCTGGGTCCTGTGAGTCTTCTCCCCCCAGTGTTGGGGGGTGATCCACGACGTTGACCTGTGTGTGAGAGAGACAATGTTAATTTTGTTCCATGCAACATCCATGTTTCATTGGTTTCTAATTTGGCACATTTCCTCTGGGAATTTGGATATGTCTTGCATTCCACTCACAGTGCACTTGTGCATGGATATGCCCCTTGGGCACAGCTTTGGCGACTTTACCTATGTCTGGCACAGTCTTACTTGCTGCGTCAAGTGTGACTGCAGTCAGCAGTGGAGTGGGCAGGTGTGGCAAGCCGTGCATTGGCGCCTTCCGTGTGGCACTGTACGTGGGCACATGCAGTTGTTCCACACACTTATATGATGCAGGTAGCTGTCGTTGTGCTCGTGCACAGGTTGTGACATGGCCCTGTGTTTTGCCATGGAGGAGAGGGGGGGTGCTGGCACTGGCCACCCTTGTCTACATGCACGCAGTCCACCTGCTGACTGGCACACATTCCCACACACCACAAGGCTGATTTGCTCTCCCTGTGTCTCCCTCCCTCTCTGTCCCCCTCTCCCTCCCTCTGTGTGTCAGCCTCCTCCCTCTGTCCGTCTTCCTGTGTCTCCCTCCCTCTCTGTCCCCCTCTCCCTCCCTCTGTGTGTCGGCCTCCTCCCTCTGTCCGTCTCCCTGTGTCTCCCTCCCTCTCTGTCCCCCTCTCCCTCCCTCCATGTGTCGGCCTCCTCCCTCTGTCCATCTCCCTGTGTCTCCCTCCCTCTCTGTCCCCCTCTTCCTCCCTCCGTGTGTCGGCCTCCTCCCTCTGTCCGTCTCCCTGTGTCTCCCTCCCTCTCTGTCCCCCTCTCCCTCCCTCTGTGTGTCAGCCTCCTCCCTCTGTCCGTCTCCCTGTGTCTCCCTCCCTCTC
Organism: Triturus cristatus; assembly: GCF_964204655.1. Lineage (NCBI taxonomy): Eukaryota > Metazoa > Chordata > Amphibia > Caudata > Salamandridae > Triturus > Triturus cristatus. Next base: position 440,738,482 of record NC_140590.1, read on the forward strand.
TGTCCCCCTCTCCCTCCCTCTGTGTGTCGGCCTCCTCCCTCTGTCCGTCTCCCTGTGTCTCCCTCCCTCTCTGTCCCCCTCTCCCTCCCTCTGTGTGTCAGCCTCCTCCCTCTGTCCGTCTCCCTGTGTCTCCCTCCCTCTCTGTCCCCCTCTCCCTCCCTCTGTGTGTCGGCCTCCTCCCTCTGTCCGTCTCCCTGTGTCTCCCTCCCTCTCTGTCCCCCTCTCCCTCCCTCTGTGTGTCGGCCTCCTCCCTCTGTCCGTCTTCCTGTGTCTCCCTCCCTCTCTGTCCCCCTCTCCCTCCCTCTGTGTGTCGGCCTCCTCCCTCTGTCCGTCTCCCTGTGTCTCCCTCCCTCTCTGTCCCCCTCTCCCTCCCTCTGTGTGTCGGCCTCCTCCCTCTGTCCGTCTCCCTGTGTCTCCCTCCCTCTCTGTCCCCCTCTCCCTCCCTCTGTGTGTCGGCCTCCTCCCTCTGTCCGTCTCCCTGTGTCTCCCTCCCTCTCTGTCCCCCTCTCCCTCCCTCTGTGTGTCAGCCTCCTCCCTCTGTCCGTCTCCCTGTGTCTCCCTCCCTCTCTGTCCCCCTCTCCCTCCCTCTGTGTGCCACCCTCTGTCACCTCAGCCCAGCTTACTGTGCACACACTGTTAGCAGATCTTTGAATGGGCCTTGGATTGTTGATGTGAGTTTGTTTCTGATCTCCAGGCACCCATTGGGTGTTGTGTCTGCACTGCTGCTGTGGTGGTGTGTGCTGCCACTCTTTCACAGTGTTGGCTGTTCATTAGCTGCTGTCATGTGCAAGAACGTGCCGTCACCCCCATGTGTTAATGCAAGGCGTCCGCCATTTGCTGGCAAGTCTTTCCTGTGTGGGGACACACTGTTTGTCTGGCTGTGACCTAGGCCATATGGGCAGAGGGCATTGTTGTCTGCTTCTGAGTTGCACTATGTGATTTTTTGGGCCCACCCTCCCGCCATCCGGCTTACCGTGTCATGTGTTGGTGTCTTCTGTGGCCTGTGACTTGACATTGTCCAGCTGGGTGCATGGGGCATGGTGGCGCCAGTGGCATGTGCGTGTTCATGGAGTGTGGTTGAGTCATGCGATAGCTTGGGGTGGTTGCGTGCCTGTTTGTGAGTTTGGTTGTGGATGACGTGCCCCCCATGTGAGGTGCGTTGTTTGTGTACTCACCCGGGTCTCGGAGTCCTCCTAATCCGTCCACTGCCTCCACCGGCAGTATGGCCATCACCCTCTCCTCCCAGGGATGGTAGTGTACGGGTCTGCGGGACGGCCCTCCTCCAGTGACGTTGGCCTGGTTGTGTTCATCCGTCATCTTGGCTCGGACCCTCCTCCGCAGATCGTACCACCTGGCTTGGCATTCCTGCTTGTTCCTTCTGGTGTCCGCAACAGCATTCACAGCATCGACGATGGTCTGCCACATGGCTGTTTTTGCTGAAATGCTGGTCTGTCTGACCAATGTTCCAAAGAGGTGTGTCTCGACTCTGAGGATTTCATCAACAAGGACCTCCAACTCTCGGCTAGTGAACTTTGGATTCTTGTTAGTGGGCATGGTGAGGGGTGTGGGTGTGGATGGTGGGGGGGTGTGGGTGTGGTTGTGCAGGTGTGTGTGTGAATGTGATGAGGGGGTGTTTGTGAAGGTGTGTGTGTGAAGGTGTGCAAGTGTAAGGTGTGGTAAAGGTTGTAGTATGGTGCTGTAGGTTGTCTGTGGGGTCTGGCAGCAGTGAGTCTGTTGCAAAGGCTCATGGTTTGTGTGTGTGGGCCCTTTTTATTGGTCCATTGGTGGGTGTGGCTGTGTTTGAACTTTGGGTGGGTGTGTTATAAGGAGTGGTGGTGTTTTGGGCCTCTGTTTGTTTTTGGCAGTTGCAGGTCAGTGGATGTGTTGTTTTAGTGGTTGTTGGACATGTTTTGTGGCTTTGTGCCATTCGAATGGTGTATTCTTGTGTCGTTTTGGTTTGTCCTGGTTGTGTACGTGCGTTTTTAGCGTGTGTACGGTGTGTACATGGCCCGTTTTGTTGTACAGTGCTGTCCTTGTGTGTGGCTTGGTACGACTCGTACATGCGGTTGTGATGTTGGGGCCTGGGGTGCGCTCCGTACTTAGAATGTTGTGGTGGGGGTACGCTCCATGCATACGCGGGTGGGGGTACGACTCTAACGTACACGGATGTAGATACACAGGGGTACGACACGAACGTAGAGGGGGGGTAGGACACGTACACTGGTGTACATACACGGGGGTACGACACGTACCCGGGTGTACATACACGGGGGTACGACACGTACACGGGTGTAGATACACGGGGGTACGACACGTACAGGGGTGTACATACACGGGGGGTATGACACGTACACGGGTGTACATACATGGGGGTACAACACGTACACGGGTGTACATACAGGGGGGGTACGACACGTACAGGGGTGTACATACACGGGGGTACGACACGTACACGGGTGTACATACAGGGGGGGGTACGACATGTACAGGGGTGTACATACACGGGGGTACGACACGTACACGGGTGTACATACACGGGGGGTACGACACGTGCAGGGGTGTACATACACGGGGGTACGACACTTACAGGGGTGTACATACACAGGGGTATGACACGTACACGGGTGTACATACACGGGGGGTACGACACGTACACGGGTGTACATACACGGGGGGTACGACACGTACACGGGTGTACATACAGGGGTGGGTACGACACGTACAGGGGTGTACATACACGAGGGGGGTACGACACGTACACGGGTGTACATACATGGGGGGTACGACACGTACACGGGTGTACATACACAGGGGGTATGACACGTACATGGGTGTACATACACGGGGTACGACACGTACACGGGTGTACATACACGGGGGTACGACACGTACACGGGTGTACATACACGGGGGTACGACTCGAACGTATGGGGGCTGGGGGGAGTGTTGGGCGCGTATGCGGGCACATGTCTCCATGGTTGCTATGGGAGTTCGGTGCGGACAGTGTTTTTTCCATGCAGTTGTAACATCGGACACACGGGATGGATCGTGATTCCGCGGTCGGACTTCACTTTTCACATTTGTACGGTAAATCGTCCGTGGACGTGTCGGACACTTTTTCCGACCCGAGGACGTGTGGGGAATACTTCCCAATGCGATTCGTATGGACTTTTTGCCATGCGAATCGTAATTGGCAGTTTGTACGGCACTTGTACGATTCGTACGGTAAAAAGACCGGATACGAGTCGTACGGGCTTTTTTTTACCGGATCGTAATCGGCACCAAGGTATATATAAAAATATGTATTTAATATAGAATAATCTCTAGCAGGTTTAGATATCTCCTACATGGAGATAAACACAATGCACACAATACTTTGCATAGAAATACAGTAACTAGCACGAAATAAACAGTGGACCCCGGGGGGGGGACCAAACCATATACTAAGAAAGTGGTTAAAGAACCACGACTCAGGTCAAGACAGTGTCGAGAGGACAGAGAAGTAATGGGGACACAAGTACCCACCCAAGGTGAATCGATAGGGACCTCACAGAGAGCGTGTCCGGTGTGGTAACACGACCACGTGCTCCGTACAATATACGGGTAAGTCGCGGTTGGATTTTTAAAGAGAAAGGACCCTTCCCAGTGGACCCTGAAGAAACCCAGTGGAAGACAGAAGTTTAGAGAGCCTCCCCACCCGTGGATACCCTAGTACCCACGTTACCTACACCATCGAAGCCGAGTGCATACATGTGAAGTGGTGTCGGAAACCGCCGTCGAACCCAATGGAGGACTTCAGGAAAGTACCGCTGCTGATGAAGGAGAAAGTGTCCGGTGGAATCCGAAGGTGGATTCTAGATAAGAGGTACCTGCAAACAGAGGGTACAGAGTCTATGCCACCCAGGAGTGACCATGAGACTTGGAAGACAAATGTCCTCCGATGTCAGGTGTTGAAGGATGGGTGACGATGACCTTGACTCTGCAACTGTGAGGAGCAGGCGACACTGAGGAAGACCAGGAGCTATGCACGAGCTGTCCCTCAAAGGATGTCGAGTGCTGAGGGGTCAGTGTTGGGCGGGAGCACCAACAAGCCTTGGCAAATGCAACCAACGCAGTAATTGAAGAAGGAGCAATCTCAGGACCAGCAAGGTCCAGGGACTCACCACAAGTAGGGGAGTCAGGACAGGCCCAGAACAATCAGGGGAGCTGAAAAGGAACAAAGGTGACCCTTAAATGGACCCACAGGCCGGAGGCACTAGAGTCATAAGAGGGCCTCAAGCAGCTCACCAAAAGATGCAGGCCATGATGCACACAATCTGGTGTGGCTGAAAATTCTGGTCACTGGAGGTGCTCAGCGTTGGGGCTACTTGGAGCCCAAAGATCTTCTTGGAAGGAAGCCAACCAGCCTTTGCAACTGCAAGTTGAAGCGGTGCACAGGGGTTTGGTTATTGCAGCCCCCACGAGGGTTATTGGCCTCAAACTTAGTAAGAGGGCAGGGTATGCTTCAAGAGCTGTGGAGAACCACAATCTGTGTTGCAGAACCTTACGGAGTCCGAAGGAGCTCAGGATCAGCAGATCCGTTGACTTACTTGCGGTGCCTGCGAATGGACTTCTTCACTCCAAGAGAGATTCCTTCAGGTGTCTTTTGATGCCCACAGGCCTTGAAAGGTTCCTATATGGTGCACAGGCCCAAACAAAGTCCAGCCAAGTCCAGTGTGCCCAGACAGTAGAAGTAGAAGTGCTGTCTGATATGAATTTTGTTCCATGACAAATCTAGGGACCTACACCCAGGTAAGCCCCTAAGTACCCTAAGGAAAGGGTAGGGATGATTCAGGGGACCCTCCCAGCGGAGGCTGGACAGGGTGGAGGTTACTCCCGTGTCCTTTGTCCAGTTTCGCACTAGAGCGGGAGCCAACGGCTGCCAAGACTGGTTTGAACTGGGCTATGCACGGGACACCAAATGTGCCCCGCATGCAGACTGAGTGGTGCTGGCAAGCGCACCCACCCTACCTCAATACACTAAATCCTGTCTGGGAGGTGGTCACACCTCCCTGTGACAGGATGCTTACTGTTCTGCCTTCCCCTGCTTGAGCTTGGCTCAGCGGTACGAGGGCAGAATCATGTCTCTTGTTGACAGCAGACGTTTTGTGCTGTCTGGGTCAAGAAGGCTGGTATCGGGAACACTGAGAGCCTAACGGAGGGCTCTTCCAGTGCTTGGAACCATACTTCCCACTACTGTTTACAGTGTGGGGGCATGATTTCAACATGTTTGATACCAAACATGATAGGATTTGTTGCAGCCAGTTTCGAGTTGGTCATCGTGTAATTACGCGGAGCCCCTCTATATATCATATGGCTGCTTCACTGACAACCAGGGAGATTGGACTCCGTAGGCTATAGGGGTGTCCTGCTCATGCAGGGGCATCCTCTCACTTAGAACCAAGCACCCTGCCTTCAGCATTGTAAAGGCCTGCTATAGCGGCGACTCATAGGTTTTAAGTGCAGTGACATTAGATATAGGAAACTTTTATCGTTAGTATGTTGTGCTAGCACCAGCTTACACAGGTTGCAATGGTAGGCCTGTTATTCCATTTTGAATGGTCTTCCATGGGTTGTATAATGCATGCTTCAGCCCATGGGGCACCTCTGGGGTACCTATGCCCTGGGTACCTTAGTACCATGTACTAGGCCCCTTGCCCATAGTCACGCGCTGTCAGCTATGAACACCCCTGTACGTCAGGATTTAGCTAATAAAGGGGACTGTTCAAAGGTTAAGTAAAACCCTTCTCTCCATAATAGCCGAAGCAGGCAGGCGGGTGGGGGAGTGGTCACCTAGCTAGTGGGCTGCTGTCCCAGAGATGGGCATGCAGGTTCAGGCAAACTCGGTGCTAGGAGGACGACAGCTAGGTGAGATCATCAAATTGATGGGGCTTTGTGAGCCTGGGTGCCGGCATCCAACCGCCCAGAGTAGTGAAGCGGTGTAACTTTCCCGCATGGGGGTGAATAGTTCTTGGCACAACTTCACAGGCCCAACGGGTCCTTTGTTTCAGCAGACACTATCTGACCCAGGATAGCGTCTAGGGCTTTGGGATATAGATGGGGCCATCTATAACCAGCAGGGATGGTTCTCTTCCATCTAGTTGCGGGAAGCTCTAGACAGGAGAGGTTGCAGGGAAGACTATAGCGGTTTTGGTGGGAGGCTCTGGCGGCGACGGTGGCCGCCTCCAGAGCTGTGGCAGAGTTACAGGGTGATCTGGAAGCAGGCCGGTACCAAGGGTACCTCTGCGTGGCACCATAGGGGGTGCCTGAGCCAAATCCGAGGAGCCTCAGGGGAGGGTCCCGGAAGCCGTGTCGGCGCCCCGCTAGTCCTGCGGGCGGTTGTGGGCCTGAACAACCGGGGGTTTGCTATGCGACGCTCCGCCCCGAGAGGGGGGGCGTGAGTAGAAGGTACCAACGGTACGTGATCCTGGAAAAGAATCACCTGGATGGCAGCAAAGGCGGGATTCGCCCCAGCGCTGCCCGGCTCATCAGGCGGGCAGGCGGCCCAGTTGGTTGCCTGCCCTTGGATCGCCCGTAAGATAACCCACCCATTACATATTGGAATATGTAATAAACCTGCAGCAAAATTTACCCAACTCAACAGTCTGTGTGTGTGTTATTTGGGTATGCATTCTGGGGGAGGGGGGACTGAAGGGTGCCCATGGCGGTACTAGGATCAGTGGCATAGTTAGGCACTTTGCTGCCCTTGGCAGTCTCTGCCTCTGCTGTCCCGCGGCAAACTCATGTAAGAGTGGGGGGCCAGGCCGGCACCACCACCAAAACTTGTGCTGCCTGGGGCAGACAGCCTCCACCGCCCCGTGCTATGCCACTGTCTAGGATCGCAAGCTTTAAAGTGATCTTAGATCCAGTGGCGTGAGGAAACTTGAGGCTCCCCCTGCAAAGTACATGTAGCACCCCGCTCACGCTCCAGACCCAGTCCAAAGCTCTATGGCCAGGGGCTTGCCAGAGCCAGAGGGGGCCACTAGAGCTCAGAGTCACACCGCAGGAGCAGTGGGGGTCTGTTGTTACTCCACTGCCTAGATCCTAACAGAGGTTATTCTTGGAACGGTGTATCCATCCAAAACTTATCGGTGCCAAAATGTAAAACATTTGAATGCAGTAAAGCTCAAGCAGGCGCAGGGAAGAGAGTCACTGATGGCAGTGAACATGTGTTAGCTTTAGTGTAAGTGTACGTGTTTAGGCGCCCATCTCTCCAAACCCCAGGAAGGAATACTGTTTAGTGGTGCCTGGGTTTAGACAGGGTTGGGCGATGTGAAAAAATTGCATTTATAAAAACTTGTGTTTGTAGTGCAGAGGTTTCATATGACCTAGTATAGAACATGGGGGGTCACTTTTTTTATGTTCCGGTAGCACAATGTGCCACTGGCATATTTATAAGGCAACGTAAAGCAACGTTGCATGGTTTTTCATGCTCTTACAAATATGTGCCGTTTAAAGGGGCGTTCCATGGGTGTTGCTGTTGGCGTTCCCAGCAACATCCATGGCTTTTTGACACCACCCAGATTTATGAGAAATCGTAAGTCTGTGGCAGCGCCAAAAACTTACACCTCCCCACGGGAGGCGTAAGGGAAGCACAACGAGGAGAAATAACTTTTTTTATCCTCGTTTTTCCTTTTTCTATGTGTGCTGCAGAATGCAGAAAGAGGATAAAGTCTCTTGTGATTGGTTTTGTGTAGGAAGGTTTCCTTCCTGTACAAAGATAACCATCCGTGTAACGCAGGCACCCTTGCACCATGGTGCAAAGGTGCCTGCTTTGGCGCACGGCAGCACATTGTGCGCCGGCGCAGGGGAATAGGACAGGAATGCGCCGTATCTAATAGATACAGCACATCCCTGCCCTTTTCTTTTGCCCTTCGGCAAAAAACCCATAAATGAGGTCCATAGTCTTTATTAGCAGGTAGAAATCCTCTTCTTCTATAGGCATTTGTTTCCTATCCATTTTTATGCAGGCGCAACATTGGCTGTCTCACAGAGGTCAGGTAATCCATACGCAGAAGCTTTCTGGCGTTGTTATTGATGCTTTGAGCTCAGCCATAGGTTTAAGGTATTGATCCTCCATGACGTATGAATTGCACATTTGCCATCAGGCAAGTCACCAGATGAGTCCATAAATGGAGTGCCACCCAATTTTATATTTTATTTAGCTTAATTGTAGCTTGTTGATTGGGAAAAGTGTTACACGGATCTACCGCGTTTCACTCTGACCAGCCAACATGACAACATCTGACGTCAAAATCTGGTCTTTTTAACCAGTGTTTAAAAACAAGTAGGGACTGTCAACCTTCCTTCAGAATTGTGAAAGAGATTTGTCTCAGATTCAGCTACCTAGGGGCCATTCGGTGTTTATCGTTCCATTCTCAGGAATATTTAGCCCCTCAGAGTAGAGCAGAAAGTCAAATAGTATTGAATGGGAGACTGGCTCTTTGTGGGTGGCAGAATTCCTGAAAAGTGCGTGCATTGTAAACCCAGGATGCTGGGGCTGACTCAGTCATATGCCAGGCACACGGATGACATGCTTGCAGGGCGTGGGTTATGGCAATGACATTCCTGGTGCCCCTCTCAGCTGCAGCCGCATCGGCCACATGTCAAGCACACCTCTGCAACCGTAGAAAGGCTAAGACAGAGTCAGTGACAGGCTGGACAACCTCTGAAAGGCTGAACGCACAGTGGCTGAATCAGTCATGTATCAGGAACATCTGTGCCAATCAAATAGGGCAAATGAGGTGAGTCAGGCTTATGTTAGTCACATCTCTAACAGACCAGTAAAACAGAGTCGGAGTCAGTCAACTATCCGGTTCACCTAGTGTGAGTAGCAATAGGGGTGAGTCTCTCTGTGCACGTGCTGGTGTGCAATTTTTCACGCTTTTACAAACTGTACTCCTCACCACATCCTGCACTTATCCAAACCCTTTGCACCCTGAACCCTTCTCCCCTTCATAGGGTACACAGTTTTTCTTTGCAATTAGAGATTAAAATAGGGTTGTCAAATAAATGTTACTTGTCATCTAAGATAATCAGAATTGAGTTAAACAGCTGTGCTTTTACTCCATTCCTACTATACCCATATGTTCTGAGCAAGGTGACATCTGTCTTTGCCCACTCCGAGTTTTCACATTATCTCAGAAAAGGCAAAGTGGTGTTTTTATTTTGAGCAAATTACTATCGATGTGTAGGCACATGCAAAATTGTACTCTCGAGCTAAAAGGTTATTTCATAAAATGCACTGAATGAAAGTTGATTTCTTATGTTTGAAGTTTATATTTGTTGTGTCCTCTCTTTAAACTCTGTTTATCTGACCTACAAATGAGGTAGACGAGGGCTTCCAAAGTGTATTCATAAATAAACTAAACATCAATAGATGCTAGAAAGGCTTTCCCGACAAAAAGTCCTTCTTCTTACCCATGATACAGGAATTTAGATTTGCACACATCTGGTCCAGGCAATGTGAACTCATTTGAAGTGTGAGAATGCAAACTGGCACATGATCTGAACAATTTGGAGATGTTTAGTCGCAGTTTGCGTTATATCTGAACCAAGTAAAGTACATTGTGCACTTGGCAGACACATAAGATTCATGTTTGAGCAGCGACATAGTGATTAGTGTAAATCAAAGAAAAGTTCCCAAATATTCAGACTTTTGTGATTCCAGTAAAGCAGGCTCTGCTGAGGGTTGTGGAAGATAACGTTAGTTGTTTCAGGTGAAGTTTGTTGATGATCAGTTCAAGTTCTTGAGATCTAACATATGATGCTCTGTGCAATTACCCTTTAAAAATAAATGTCGAAAAACAAAGGGAAATGCAACATGAATGCTTGAAAGCATATGCAAAAATTCTCCTGAAAGTCTGAGGCGAATTCAAGTTCTATTTGAAGGGCATATGAGTACAGACTTCATCGCCCGCTATTTCTCTTCTGAAAGCCTACCCTTTAATTCTTTGCAACAAATATACATTTTCGAAACACACTTGTAATAATTAACATTATGCCACATCAGGTTTTTCTTCATGGCCAATAGACTGTTTTTATTTCTGCGAATAGCAAGAGAAATACCAAACCCTTGATCCCCTTTACAATAGTTGTTCTTAAGGATAGCATGCCGCAGGTGAATGCAGGTTCCCTTTAAAGGTTGACTATCCTGACAAATTTAATACCCAAAGACTAAGGGCCTAACTATGAGTTTGGTGGTCCACTGGACCGCCAAACCCATGGTGGAATTGTGTGGCAAACGCAGCACTGGCTATTCGACCTCCCTGTTCCAAGCTTGGCGGTCAGACCGCCATTGGACCACCACAACCACCGGGGATCCATGATCCCTCGTTTTGGCTCGGTGGTCCGAGGTGTCCTAATATCTTGGCGGTGCCCCTGTAGCACCGGCAAGCATATTAAGACTTTCCTCGCCATCCTGCCATGAAAAGTGAGGCAGTGTGGAAACAAAGGGGGTCCTGCAGGGCCCCCTGTTCCCTCAAGGCCTGGGGATGCATGCAGGGGGGCACATGGTGTGCCCCACTGTGTGCATGCACCCACTGTTTCTGCATGGTATGGACTTCACAGTTCATGCCGTGCAGGAATTGGCTTTTGCACTCCCACGGCGCTGCCTTGCTAAGGCTCACATATGAGCCTTAGCACGGCACCGCCAAAGGAGCGCACGCCAGAACAGAAGAAAAATCCCAATCTGGCAGGCAGTCGGTGGTCGAGTATGGCAGTGTGTGACCAAGGCGGGTGGCATGGCATCCTGTTACCAGACTGCCAAACTCATAATCAGGCCTTAAGAAACAACAGCATCCCCTATTTTAAAATGCAAAGTACAACCACTGATGTATTGAAACAGATACTGCTAATTGGCATAATGCGATTCAATGCTTCCACTGAAATGTTTTCTGCTCAGCTGTCATTTATAACATGATTTATAACACCAATGAAAGTGAACTTAATTTATTTATTGGTAAGTGAATTTACAGCTGGAAATAGACAATACAGTAGTCCCTAATAATATAAGTGTGAGTGAAAGGTATAGCAAGCATTCCATAATGTTTAATTTGTAAATGAATGAGTGCCGTTGTCCTAACCTCTGTTCAGAGAGATCTGTGACTGGTCCACACCTCGTCACTTGATCCATGGTGCATTAATGGGATCAATTCAATAAGACCTTCCTTCAAAACATTTTTTTTCTTTGGCCCCACAAGAACGTCAAAAAGTGCTAGCGTTTAAGACTGAGTGGCCAGGATTCCTCCATTTTTTTAAATTTTTTTTTTTGAAACATTTTTTATTGTTTTCATAGCATCAACTCAATACAAGCCCCGCTACCCCCCCCCCTTCAAAGAGGATACTTTACATACAGTGTGGCCATCCAATATCCAGGAGAATAATCATCCAGCCCATGCGGGCCCCCCCCTCCCTCCCCACCCCATGTCAGTGTGCCCCCCTCCGCCTTCCCCTCTCCTGATCTGCCCCTCCCCTACTATAAATCAAGCATGGGTGCTCAACCTCCTCTAGGGAACCAAGGCTTTCCCACATGCCTAGCCACAGCCTTGCTTCCAGTGCTCGCCACTGCTCCCCTCCTACTCCCCGTTCAACGCCTCCTCCTGCCTATCAGAGGTGTCCCCCTCTCTCCCGGTGTCAGACATCAGCCCCTGAAGTTCCACTACCAGCGCCTCCCACGCTCGGGCCGTCGCCAGCGCCTTCTCGTCACCCCTCCGAAGGGCTAATTGCAACCGGAGCGTACCCTCTGCCCCCGCCCATCGCGCAAACGCCGCCCTCCACCGCAAGAAGCTAGGCCCCGCTCTGGACTTCCAGTGCATAGTCAGTTCCCTCTTGGCCATAATCAACCCTAAGTCGTAAAACTTGCTAGTAACCTTCGTCCGGCACGTGTGGGGAAACCAAAGTAGTAAGCAGGCCCCCAGTTCCAGGGCAATAATGCGGTCCGTCACCTGATTCAGGCAATCCATAACCTCTGCCCAATAGTCGCCCAACTGGACGCAGGACCAAAACATGTGACGAAAATCAGCACCCTCTCCCCCGCACCGCGGGCATTGAGAGTGCGCACCCCCAAAATATTGCAATATCTTAACCGGCGTGAAATACGCCCTGTGCAACGTAAAAAATTGAACCAGCTGAAACCGGGCATTGCGCGTTCCCTTCCAGGCCCGCCGCACCAGCGTGGTCCATGTAGTCTCGGGGATCGGTTTCTCAAGGTCCAATTCCCACTTACCCCTCAAGGCGGCAAGGGGCAGCAGGCCTTCCGTCGATAGTCTGCGGTAGAGACAAGTAATGGCCTTGGACGTCCCCGCCGCCATCACTACATATTGGCAACCTGCAGCGATCGGTGGCTCCGAGAGCCCCATATTCCAATGTCTCTGGAGGCTCGCTACAAGGGCCGCGTGGAGTAAAAAGTCCCCACGTGGAAGCCCGTAGGAGTCCTGCAACTCCTGGAAGGGCAGCAGCACCCCCTCTCTGAATAAGTCGCCCACCATCTGCACGCCCAGCTCCTCCCAAACGGCCAGCCCAGACCAATCGCCCCCATGCGGGAACGCCGTAAACATTCCCAAAGGGATCTCCAGGGCATAGGGGCGAGTTATCGCAGCCCTCCTCTGGCACCTGTTCCAGCACAGCCGGAGTGCAGGATTCCTCCATACTACAGGAAATAAAGAAGAATACTTTACAATAGGCAAAGAGTGTATTAAGACCTCTATGGACTGTGGAAAAATCACCGACCACAAAAAGGGCCTTCCAGTACCACTTGGACTGTACAATTGAGGGTTAAAATATGGCTCCACAGATCTAGAATATGTAACCACTATTGGGTTATACTGTAGGACACTTTCCTTCACAAAAACACATGGCATATGATTAGATGTGGGAGCATATACATGTAATATGTTTTGTCAATGATTGTACAGTTTGTGAATATATTTCTTCCATTTTTTTGCATCTATAAGGATTTATAAGAAGTGTATATTATTTGTCTGTAGCACGCAATTGGAAACAATATTGGTGATGTTTTGAATTTAAAGTTAAAATAATGACATCAATCGATAAATACAACTTTTAAATTACACGTCTTCTCTTTACTCTGTAAGACATATCAGATGCAAATATGGATTTCAACAATAGACAGGTGGTAGCTAAACGTTCAAGGACAAAGTTTAAAAATGCATAGAGGTCATCAGTGACACTAAGAGATAAGATTGAATAGCGTATCTTTGTTAAAGAACGCTAGTAGAGAGGGTATGGGCGTACTCGCAATTTTTTTTTTTCTTTTTAAGTTTGAGTTTATTGAAGAAATAAAGAAGGGAAGGAGAAGGGAGGGGAACGGGGTAAAATCATCATGATAAGCATATACAAAGAATAAGCAGTTCAATAGAAACTCTCAATAAAAGCAAATATAACAAGCATGAAGTTTACATGAACAGAACCTACGTACAGGAATGAAAAATACCATATAATATAGTAGAACGTAATATCATAGCAAAAAGGCATTAAAGAAACAAGAAAATCATGGTGGCTTACGCACCTCAACTGTGTCAGGGTTTGGAGAGGCGTGCGCTGGAGCAAAGGAGGAGAGATAGGATACCAAAGGGAGCCAAATCAGGTCACGTTTAATTGCTAAGGAAACGGGAGATACGTAATTAGTATCTAGGCGATGATGGAAGCAAACTGCATTCCACCAAGAATGGTAGGAGACATTTGCAGCCCGCTTCCAATTAGAAGTAATGGTATGGAAAGCCACAGCAACTAGAAGGTCAAGTAATAGATAATGGGAAGGAGATTGAGGGAGTCTCGGTGATAGGGAACCTAGAAAAACTTGCGAAGGGGAAAAGGGAATTCGAAGTTGGAATATCTTTTGTATTTGCGTCCAAACTAGGTGCCAGAACTTGGAGATAGGTGGGCATTCAAACAACATGTGTTTGAGATCTGCAACGGGACAGGAACAAGACCAACAAATAGGGGATGTGTCAGGTGAAAAACGGGATAAAGCATGTGGAGTACATAAAGTTCTGTTATAAATGAAATATAAGGTTTGGGTAGTATTAGCAGCTCTAGAGGCTTTATGAAGCTTAGCCCATATTTTGTCCCAAAAAGGTATTGGCCAATCCTGAGAAAGATGCAATTCCCATGCATTCTCGATTTTAGATTTTAGTCTGTCAGTGGAGTGTCGGAAAGAGTTATAAATAGCAGAGGCTGAGGGAGACGTCTCCAATAATAAAGAAGTAGCTTTGCGGTCCAAAGGAATATCGGTAGATGATGCCAAGATATAAGATCAGGACTGGGAGAAGGGCATGGTATTGCAATCGAGCAGAAGAGGGCAGTGAGAAAGAGGATTGAAGTTCCTGGAATGAGAGAGGAGTAGCTTGGGAAATTAATTGAGAGATCCAACACAATCCTCGAGAGTGATACTCGCAATTTTCAATAATCAGGACATTAGAGTTTGTGATCCAGTTCAGCTAGCGCCTAGACACCCTACAGTATTTGGGCACTGCATACATTGCAATAACATAACATAATAAATGTTAGTTTTTTAAGAACTAGAGTTTGCTTACTCAGTTTACAAGACAAATAATTAATTATGTCTCATAGTCCTGAAGTTTTTAACTTCTCTCAACTGTATTGTTTTACTGCTTTTATGGATTTCTATATGTATGCTTTTGAAGCACAAATTGAATAAAGAGAATTTGAATTTATATCCATCATTTGGCAAGCTGATGTAATGGTTACATTTTGTATATTTTATTGCAGGATGAGACAAAAATAAAATTAATAAAGAGTCACCTAAAAGTGGCAGCCATGTGCTTTGAGTAAAAAATGTGAATACAAAATTAACCATCATATGTAATTTCACCAGCACAAGATGGATTTTTCCTTGAGTCCTTAGATCATGTAAAAGGAAAAGTAATTTATTTCTGGGTGTGAGAAGTTGGCCTGATGTATGATGTCACTAGTTCTAGTGTACACCTTATATCAGTCCAAACAACCCTTATGGTGATTGGTTGTAAAGTCAACCTTATAGACCAGCTATCCTAGTGGTAGCATGGACAAGAGCAGTCTTAGGCTAAACTCTGAATGGCATGTGAAGCCAGCTGTGATACCATATATAATCCCTTGAATACCAAATGAAAGGACACCACAACAGATATATATATAAAATAAAGTGTATTTATTCTAGTCAAACCCTCAGCACTCTTTATGAGATTAGAGGTAAGTACAACACAGTCTTATTTATGCATACATTAAGCCACACAGGTAAGTAATACAGTTAGGCCCTAGGGGCCACGCAAACCATATACTAAGTAAGTGGTATAAGGACCACTGTCACGGAAATAGGATAGGCCTAGGCCTAGGGAATCGCTGGGGCTACACTACACTAGCAACAGTTAGGAAGTGGGAGGCCCACGGGATTCAGGTGCAGAGTGGAAACACTCACGCGTAATGCGTAAAAGTCGATAGAAATAGTAGATGTTAGCAATTAACAGTTTAAGGACACTTCCGAAGCAGCTAGAGAGTCGAGACTCGGAAACTAGACCCTAGGATAGTCACCTCACTACCCTTGTGAGCACCGAAGTACCCAAGTTACCTAGCCCACGGACTGCGGGTGCATAGGTGTGAACTTGCGTCGGGTTTCATCGTGGACTTCTATGGATGCCTGAAGGAAAGTTGCTGACAGGCAGTCAGTGAAGAGTGTCCGGTGGATCCCAAGGCTGGGATCAAGAAGAGAGGAGACCTGCAAGCAGAAGGGACAGAGTCAAGGTCACTAGCCAGTGACCACGTGGAACCAGGAAGGAACCAGGCGATGTCATGAAGATTGCAGGTGAAGGTGAAGCTTGTCGCTGCAGCCACGAGGACCAGGGAACGTCGAGGACAACCAGGACCAGGAGGCGAGCTGTCCCACGAAGGCTCTTGCTGTCGGCGGCGTCGAAGTTGGACTAGGACTCACCAAGCCTTGGCAAGCGGAACCCACGAAGAACGGAGGACTTGCTTCTGGTGCAGACCAGGAAGGTCTGGGGTGCTTCTCTTTTGCAAGGAAGCGGGAGCCAGTCTGGTGGAAGACCAGTCAAGCATCTATACCCTTAGTCTTATATTTAAGACAAACTATTGAGCATGTGGTTACACCATCAACGCTGCTTATGGGTATGATTTCACCTATTTAGAAAAAGAAAAGAAAAGAAGAAATTCATATGAGGTACAATTGTCTCATTGATCCCAAATGTCTGTCTCTAAAACACCCAATAGAAGTGAAAAAGTGTAGGAAAGGAACGAGGGAGCCTCACGGTAGCACCACCATGGAGGTTTAAGCAGGAAGGTACTCGCCTGCTGCCTCAAGGTCTCATCATCAGCAGCCCTCGTTCCGAAAACAAATTGAGTGTAAGGGAAGAGAAATAGGTAACAACCTAGAGAGTGCTAAGGTGTGTGTAAAGAAAGGTATAGTGCCAAATTGTGTGCACCAAGGAATCCCCACAACTTATATATAAAAGTGAACTAGTACACACTGGCTTACAATTTTATTCCGTGCTGTGTGTCTACTTCAATTTAAAATGCCGACATGTTTCATTGCCTTTGGGTACACTCATGGCAATTTCATCAGGGCGTGGGGTTTTTTTCTCAACCCTGCATTTCCGCCTGTCTTTTCGTAAAAACGGAATTTGACCCAGGACGGGTATACCTTTACCCTGGAGCTCTGGTATGCGATAAACTGCATTCGTTCTGGGCTCTTCTGGACGGCTCCTACTGTGAGCCTTAGTCACTTGTGCGTCCGGCGTTAGCTCAGCACCGCCGGTGCTGAGCTAACGCCGGACGCACAAGTGACTAAGGCTCACAGTAGGAGCCGTCCAGAAGAGCCCAGAACGAATGCAGTTTATCGCATACCAGAGCTCCAGGGTAAAGGTATACCCGTCCTGGGTCAAATTCCGTTTTTACGAAAAGACAGGCGGAAATGCAGGGTTGAGAAAAAAACCCCACGCCCTGATGAAATTGCCATGAGTGTACCCAAAGGCAATGAAACATGTCGGCATTTTAAATTGAAGTAGACACACAGCACGGAATAAAATTGTAAGCCAGTGTGTACTAGTTCACTTTTATATATAAGTTGTGGGGATTCCTTGGTGCACACAATTTGGCACTATACCTTTCTTTACACACACCTTAGCACTCTCTAGGTTGTTACCTATTTCTCTTCCCTTACACTCAATTTGTTTTCGGAACGAGGGCTGCTGATGATGAGACCTTGAGGCAGCAGGCGAGTACCTTCCTGCTTAAACCTCCATGGTGGTGCTACCGTGAGGCTCCCTCGTTCCTTTCCTACACTTTTTCACTTCTATTGGGTGTTTTAGAGACAGACATTTGGGATCAATGAGACAATTGTACCTCATATGAATTTCTTCTTTTCTTTTCTTTTTCTAAATAGGTGAAATCATACCCATAAGCAGCGTTGATGGTGTAACCACATGCTCAATAGTTTGTCTTAAATATAAGACTAAGGGTATAGATGCTTGACTGGTCTTTCACCTTGGGAACAGGTCACTTGTTGTATGAAACGTTTGAGTGGGGGATGACCTGTTCTCTGCCCCTATAGCTCCAATTTGTGTTGTGGCCAGTCTGGTGGAGCCAAACCAGCAGTGAAGATTTCTGGATGCGTCGTCACAAAGGCCACTAGCCAACGGGCAAGCAACCGGACAGGCGCGGCAAGCAGGAAAATGCAGAAGGGCCCCACGCAGGACTCGTGGAGTTTGGGGGGCTGATCTTCAGTGCAGATGGTGCTTGGGGTTGGGGCTTCTCAATCCCCGGTGCACAACTTCGAGGGTACCTCAGAAGCTGCGCTGGAAGATACTCGCCACTTTTCCCAGGTAGCCGGTCCCACGTCTCTCGTCGCCTCCACGGATCTCAGCTCGGCTGTGGATGTGGATCAGGGTCGGAGAAGTCTGGAAGTCAAGGCTCTGGTCGGGCTCTGCAGTCGGTCCCTCGTAGAACTTCAGCAAAGCAAAGGGTAGTCTCTTGATGGTGCCTGTTTGCACAGGGTAGCCACTCCTTGGCTACAAGGGAGATTCTTCAGTCTTCTTCTTTCGTCGAATGTCGAAGGTCCAGAGTTTCTGTTCAAGTTGCAGGTTCAGGATAATCTAATCTCCGGGGGCCCAGCTACCACTCTTATACTAATCTGGGGGGCTGGGTTGCCTGCTAGGTCACGCCTTATGGGTGGGACCTGGGAGGGGGGTGGTTACACCCCCTTCCCTTTGTCCAGTTTCGCGCCAGGACTGGGGCTGGTGTGCCCCAGCACCGGTTTGAACTGGACTATGCATGGGACACCTTGTGTGCCCCAGGCATGTCTCATTCCTTTCAGCCCTCCCTGCCCCAATACACTAAAGTCTGTCTGGGGAGGTGCTAGCACCTCCCCAAGCAGGAAACCTATTGTCCAAGCCTCCCTTGCTGGGATCACTCCCAGCAGCAGGAGGTCAGACTCGTGTCTGTGGCAGCAGCATCCATTTTGTGATGCTGAGGCTTTGGTTAGAGTTAAACAGCAAAGTAGGATTTTAACATGTCTCTCCCTCTAGAAGGGGGGAATAATATCCTCATCACCAGAAATGGTATGGGGGTATCATTCCAAAGTGTTAGACACCTTACACGACATGTTTTGATAAAGCCAAACCATAGTTACCATAACCGTTTAAGATTATAAGGCACTTTAAGAGTATATGGTAGGCTATATCATAGAACAGCTATAAGGACATGATTCCGAAAGCTGCAGACAGGCTCAGCTCATGCTAGAGCACCATCTCACATGTTACCAAGCACTCTGCCTCCAGGATTGTTAAGGCCTGCCATAGGAGTGACTGATAGGTACACATGTGTCTATATGTAAGGTAGGTATAGGAATACTACACCTAAGCAAGGGGTGATTACACGACCTTGCCCCAGCTGAGTGATCAGCCAGTTGTGTCTGATTGGAAGGCCAGACCAGGGGTGGCATAATACATGCTGCAGCCCCTGGGAGGCCTAGGGTACACCTATGCCCTGGGTACCTAGGGTACACTGTACAGGGTCCAATAAGGTGATCCTTACCAATTGGGAATGTACCTAGGGTACATGGAGTCCATTTTAAAGAGAGAGCAGACAGCCTGAGACCCTGAATGGCAGGATCTCAGGCCAACTAAGTCGAAAAACCAGCAAGACACTAGGCAAAAAGTTGGGGGTAACCATAGTCAGATATCCACCTTCCTACACAGGGGCCAATCTTCTTCCCTATTTTTCACACCGTAGTCAGACCACAAGTATATCATAACAAAAAAAGCCGGTAATAAGGAGGACTTGCAATCAAAATATAAACTGGGGCTACGAGAACAAGGGGCAGTGGCAGCCGCTCCATCAGGGCATAGGTGCGCCACCTCACTGCTTTCTCGCTATGCGAGAAGTAGAAAATAAATGAAAATGGGGGGCTCTTGGCCCCCCCGCCCGCATGGTGGTGCGGCGACCCCCCCTTTCCTCCTCGACCTCTCGGTGGTGGGGCGTGTCCTCTGGGGGGCGCGCCCGGCCACCGATTGGTTGCCAACCTAATGTCCTGCTGATTTTTGTATAACTGTTATCATGCAAGTATAAATTTTATTGTTTTATAACTTAATAAATACGGCCGGGGGGTCTTGCGACCTCCCGCCTTCCAAAGATACCATGTTTATGTTCCTGTGTCCGGGGGTTGGTGAGGTCATAGGGAGGGGGCGGTAGCCAGTCACTGACCATGTGGTATTTTAAATACCATTTTATTTTCTGCTTCTCACACTGCGAGAAAGCAGAAGGGAAGAGATATGCCTGGTTGGGGGCGGGCGGGAGGGTATGCCTGGTTGGAGGAGAGAAGAGTGGGCGGGTGGGTGGGGGAGGAGTGGCTTGCACCACTGTGAGTGCCCTGACTGTTTGCTCGGCCCTGGGGCTAACCAAAGCAGTCATGCGCAATCTACATTTACTCTCAGCCAACATAGAGAAAATGGACTCCCTACAGGTGCCCGGCTGGGCGCTGTCTGGGACTCCCCACCAATCTTGTGATTGGCTTACAGGAGGGTAAGGAGCATACCTGTTCCTGTTCAGGAACAGAGCTGACTGCATGAGTCGAGTGGCTAAAAATACCAGGCCACTGTGTGAAAGTGACACCCCCCCCCCTAATTCCTACACGACCCCTCCCCTCCCGCGAGTATTGCAAGTCGTGACTGTCATCACTGCTAAAAGTCTATTAACAATATGAGAAATGCATAAGTGTTTGTTTCCATTTCACAGACCAATTCGGCATATCACATCGCGCTCTTTTTACAGATATTTATTCACCTTCTCGGCAGTTGTTTGCAGCGTGATCATTTGTACTCTTAAAAATGGGGTGTAAACAAAGAGGTACCCGGGCAGTCCTCTCAATAATACAGGGGCCAAAAGGTGGCTTTCGTCGTGCAGACTGCATTGTACAAAATTCTCCAAATTGCCTTTTCTTTCTCGCTCAACTGCGTGGTGCAGGGGAATCTATCTTTTAAGGATTCAATTTAGGGAGTACATAAAAAGAAAACACCCCTCAAAGAACATCATACTAATTAAAAAAATATAAACGTGCACTTATTTATTCAGTTGGAGGTTTTAAAAACCCAACAAGCTTAAACTGAAGAAAGATGCCAGACAGCTCTTATTTTAAAGCTTACGTTGCTAGTGAAAACCTCTTTGTGTGTGGTTCCCACGGAGAGCTCAACATGGCTCCGAGTTATGGGGTTGCCCCGGATGGGTGCGCCTCGAGAGGGAAGGGTGGCATGGTAGACCTGAATGGTGGGAGCTGTGGGGGAGGGGATAGTACGAGGATCACATGGTTCTTGCAGGGCTGTAAGAGCGGTTTGGGCTTTTTAAATGTCAGTAATTAAGGTTTTCAGATTTCTTCTTGTCACCGAGGACGCAGTGCTGCACTCCCAGGCTTCAGATTACCTGGTGAATTCTGGGAGTAGTAGTCAAGGGGTAGTTCAGTTCATGCAAGTGAACAAACACATGAAAACTTTAATTTGTGAAAGAAAAGCCCATAGCGTCATCTGTAGCCTTAGATCTAAAAGGGGGGAATCGCCTTGATAACGGCTGTTGGAGCAGGGCTCAGCAGCTCAAATGAAGGATGGGCTGCTAGAGCGGTGTATGTGCCTTGAAGCAGTGTACTGCTCAGACGGCATTTGAAGGATTGCACACTTAGCACTGAAAAGTATTATTGGTTGCTTAGGTTTCAGAAAGGCTGAATGGGCGCATACATGATTGTGAGAAAGAAAGTAGGAGGTGCCTGGTTGGGGGCAGTGCAAGAAGAGTTCATGGTTGTGGGAAGGGTTATAAGAGCAGTGCATGCATGAATGAAAGGATGTATGATGGGTGCCAAATGGGAATACTTGTCTGGGAGGGCTTGTAAGAGGTCAGGAGACTAATCGAGTGCATGGGGAGGTACCCTGCTGGATGATTAGCAGCGCTTGACAGAGCAACATAACATAACTGATGCACATGGTAAAGAGGGTGCTTGGATAGGAAGAGATGTAAGAAGTGTGCTCACTTTTAATTTAAAAATGTGTAGTAAATGTATGCTGTAAAATCCACAATTTGAATCGTTTTTTAAAACTTTTCTTGAGGGGGGACCGCACCCTCCCCGTTCACTTTGGGCTCTCTTGCTACGCTCGCTCAAGCATTATACCTGGGTCTGTGATTTCCACCACACCAGTTTTAAAATTCACCAGCCGCCACTGACAAGGGGTTTACAGTGCTGTAAATGAGTACCATGATTTAATATCTCTGTGGATAGAGAACTGATAGAAGTAATGGAACAGATAGATTTAAGATGTCTAACATTTAAGATGTTACACCACAATAGGGGAGAGTCAAATCTTTGTCAACAAAGGTGCCTTATTGCTTTGTGGCGTTAATACTTAGCCGATAGAATTAGTAACTATTGGTCCAACAGATGGCATACCCACACAGATGGCCGGTAAGGATGACGGTGAAGTGCTTATGAGGGCTGAGGCACAAATGCAAACAACGATGGTGCTGGAGGAGTAGATTTTACGATTCATTTTAATAAGTCAATTTGAGTATCCCTCCCCATAGAGGATTGGTATCTTTCAATAATCATAGTTTTCCAAAATTATGTCTAATATAATGTATAGTTTGGTAATATATAAATGAGTGCCATTGATAAATAATGAAGTACTTTAGGTACATTTGCGAAAGTATCTCATTTTGTTGTGGCTCCCCATTAATTTTAGGTCAGGCGTTAGCCAAGACCTAAAATACTAAAATATGACTAATATACTTACATCTGGGGGCTTTCATCAACCTCTCTTCCTCCATTGGTCTGTTGTTGTGTCATTCATGTTTTGCTTCCACCCACTGCAGCATTTATATTTATGGGTCAGTGGGTCAGCCTACTTCAGCTACTGGTTAACTTGA
Source organism: Triturus cristatus (assembly GCF_964204655.1). NCBI lineage: Eukaryota > Metazoa > Chordata > Amphibia > Caudata > Salamandridae > Triturus > Triturus cristatus. Next base: position 440,760,952 of record NC_140590.1, read on the forward strand.
CTTTGAAACATATGCACACAATCTAGTTCCGTTCAGTGCCAGTTTTTTACCTTTTACTTTATAATTGCTTTAATGCTGCCTTTGTGCTTAGAGCCTGATGTGATACAAGGAGGCTTCCGATGCATATTCCATCTTTATCAGATCCCATCTCCTGCCAATACTGTGTTAATTACTATTCGGAGTGTTTTGCTTTTTCACAGCATGCAAAATCAGACTGTGTCAATTACAAACTGCTCTGTATAAGCTTATCCACTTTTTACTTGTTTTCTTTTTCTCCTTTCTGTCCCATTTTCTTTCCTGCCTCATTTCCTTCTTTGCCTTTCCTTCTCTATTGCCTCCTCTCATTCTTTTTTGCCTTCTCTCGTTCTCTCTTTCCTTCTTTCTTTTACGTTCTATCTTTCATTCTTTTCTTCTTTTTTCTTTCTCTCTATTCTTTTCTTGATTCGCTTTTTATTCCTTCTTTTTTCTTTCCTTCTTTCCTTTCTTTTCCCTTCTTTCTTTCCTCTCTCTTATATCCTTCTTCCTCTCTCTTATTCCCTTCTTTCTTTCCTCTCTCTTTTTTCTTCATTCTGTTTTCCTATTTTCTTGCCCTCTATATTTTTTCCTTCCTCTCTCTTTTTCCTTCTTTTTTGCCTTTCTTTTTTCCTTCTCTTTCTTTTTTCCTTCATTTCTTCCCCTTCCTTCTCTTTTCCTCTACTTTACTTTATCCTTCTCTTTCTTTCATGCTTTACTTTTTTCCTCTTCCTTCATTGTTCCTTCTTTTTCCTTCTTTTCTTCATTTCCCTCTTCCTTCCTTTTTCCTTCTCTTCCTTTCTTGACTTCCTTTTCTTCTTCCTTCTTTTTCCTCTTCCTTCCATTTTCCTATACCTTCCTTCTCCTTCCTTTCTTTTTCATTTTCTTTTCTTTTCTTTTCTTCTCCTTTTTTCTTTTTTCTTTTTTTCTCTTCCTTTCTTTTCCTTTCTTCTCCCTCTTCCTTCCTTTCTTTTTCCTTTCCCTTCCTTCTCTTCCTTCTTTCCTTTTTTAATTCCATTCCATTTCCTTTTTCTTCCTTCTTCCTTCTACATTTTCCTTCTTTCCGTTCTTCCTTCCTTGTTCTTCCTTTATTTTTTTCTTTTCTTTTGCTTCACCTGCCTTTTTTCCTTCCTTTCTTTATTCATTTTCCCCTTCCTTCCTTCCTTGTTCACCATCCTTCCTTTTTCCCCTGCATCCTTCCTTTGCACCCTTTATTCCGTCTTCCACTTCTTTTTCCCCCTTCCTTCCTTTTTCCCCTTCATACCTTCCTTTTTCCTCTTCCGCCAATCCTTTTCCTCTTCCTTCCTTCATTCTTTCCTTCCTTTAAGGCAAGAGTCATGCAGCCAATGTCAGACTGAAAGGCCTAAGTAGGCCTTATTGTCCATAATGAACTGAACAAATGTCCCATGGGACTCACTTACAATAATACCTATTGTGTAGTGTAAAGGTAATATGAGCACATGTGTGCATGTTAACCATATGGAATTCATAACATACAATGTTTGATTATAAATAAATCAATCACAACCATTTTACTTTATGTTTCAGACTTTGTAATTCATCTTACCCAAATAAAGTGCAATATGTACAGTGAAAAATAGTGCAGGCAAAGCAGTGTTAAAAAAAGGTGCACATAAATGTACATGAGCGTAAATAAACACTCTGCATGTCCTAAGATTGATAACGTATTGCACAAACATTTTCAAGAGACCTTAGCGAAGGGATGTTGACATTTCAACGCAAGGCTACTAGTCAGGTTTCATCAGGACCTAGTCATCTCTCTAACGCACCTCTATATTTGCAAGCTCTTAGGTGCAAAATCAGTATCACCGTCCAAGCTATCTAATCTTTCTTGGTATACAAGTAAAACACAGAGCATGCAAGATTCTTTCTTGCAGACAAATTAGCAATTTTTAATCAATCAATTAAGTTTTTTGTAAAGCGCGACTACTCACCCATTACAGTCGGAAGAGGTTGGGTGGGTCAATCAGAGAGTCAGGTCTTGAGGCCCTTCCTGAATTGCGGCAGTGATGATGATTGCCTAAGGTGCAGAGGCAAGGAGTTCCAGGTCTTTACAGTGAGATAGGAGAAGGATCTTCCTTCAGCCGTGGTCTTGCAGATCCATGGGATGGTGACAAGAGCTAGTTAGGAGGAGCGAAGATGTTTGGTGGGAGTGTAGAAGGAGAGGCGGTGGATGAGGTATGCAGGTCAGGCATTGTGGAGGGCTTCGTAGGCAGGTGGGAGGAGTTTGAAGCTGTTTTGTTTTGCTAGGTAGCCAGTGAAGGTCTCTAAGATGGCCAGTGATGTGGCTGCAGCATGGGATGTTCAGGACGAGTCTGGTGGAAGCGTTCTGGATGCTCTGCAGTTTATTTAGGAGTTTCTGTGTGGTGCCGGCGTAGAGTGCATTTCCGTATTGAGTCTGCTGCTGACGATCGCATGGGTGATCGTTTTCCTGGAATCAGTGGGGATCCACTTGAAGATTCTTTGAAGCAGGCAGAGCGTGTGAAAGCAGGAGGGCAAGATGGCATTGATTTGGCAGTTCACTGAAAGTGAGGAGTCCAGGATGATGCAGAGGTTTCGTGTGTGGTCCATAAGTGTGGGGGGTTCCAAGAACTGCAGGTCACCAGGAGTCATCCCGGGGGGAGGAGGAGGAGCCCAAGATGAGGACTTTGGTCTTGTCTGAGTTGCGCTTGAGGCAGATGGCCTTCATCCAGGTAGCGACTGCTTTCATACCATTGTGGAAGTTGCTCTTGATGGCTGTGGGTTTGTCTGTGAGGGAGAGAATCAGCTGGGTGTTGTTGGAGTAGGAGACAATGTTGAGTCTGTGGTTTCTGATCATGGCTGCAAGTGGGGCCATGTAGATGTTGACAAAGGTGGTGCTCAGGGAGGATCCCTGAGGCACTCCACAGCTGATCTCTGTGGGTTCCAATTTGAAGGGTTGAAGTCTGACTCTCTGTGTTCAGCCAGTGAGGAAGGAGCAGATCCATTCTAGGGCTTTGTCACGGATGCCGGCGCCATGGAGTCTTGCTGTCTCTCTGCTGGGTTTGATGAATTCTTTGAACACGGTGAAAAGTTCTTTGCTGTTGTGTGCCTTGGTGTTGATGCATTCCTGTATGGCTGCTTTCTTTGTTGTTCTGATAAGGTGGTGGTGTGCTGTAATGGTGGTTTTGAAGGCTGTGTGGTTTACCACGATCTTGCTAATCCTCCATCTTTTCTTGAGCTGTCTGGAGGGCAGGGGAGAACCAGCTGGCATTCTTGGAGGGCTGCTTGCCTGAGGGTTTCCTGAGGGGAGCCAGAGTGTTAGCGCAGTCAGAGATCCAACTGTGGAGGTTGCGTGCTCAGGTGTTGGGTCCATGGATGTCAGTGAGGGGATTTTGCTGAGGAAAGTGGTGAGCTGGTCTTCGGTGACCTTGTTCCAGCTTCTGCAAGGATTGCAGTGGGCGTTTTGGCGTACGGTGGGTTTGTTGAAGGAGAAGTGAATGCCATGGTGGTCTTGGAGGTGTGGCTGTTGGAGATGTTGTTGCTTGTGGAGAAGATGTGGTCAATCGTGTGTCCTGCTGAATGGGTTGGAGATGTGACCAGTTGCTTGAGTACGATAGTGGCAAGGTTCTCTGCTAGGGATGAGGTGTTATGGTTGTCAAGGTAGTCCAGGTGGAAATTGAGATTGCCAAGGAGGATTAAGTACTTTGAGTTGAGAGCGTGGTGAGTGATGAAGTCGGTCATGGCTTCATGGAAGGGGGGACGGGCTCGGGTGGTCTGTAAATGAGAGTGCCATGGAGGGTGGCATTCTGATTGGTCTGGATCTGGAAGTGGAGGTGTACCATGTCGGGTGAATGGTTTTCGGAGCTGGCTGTGAGGCAGAGAGTGTTTTTGTGTACGAGGGTGATGCCTCCTCCTGGTCAGTTGGTGCAGTCCTTGTGGATTAACTTGTAGCCGTCAAGGACGGCAGTTGCGATGTCCGGGGCTGAGGTGGGGGTCATCCAGAATTCCATGAAGAAGGTGACGTCTGGTGAAGGAAGAGTCAAGCAGCTTCCAGATCTCCATGGCGCATCTTTTGATGGAGTGGGCATTGAGTAGAATGCAGCTGAGGTGGTCGGACCTGGTTCTTGAGGGTCGTGTGGCTGGTGGGTCTGGTGTGCGGAGGGAGGAGAAGGCACAGTTGTGGCAGGGGATCGGCCTTAGGTGTTCTTCTGTGATGCAAGGTGGCAAGCGATGTAACGTCTGGGGTTGAGTGCGTGCAGGGTGCTGGTGTCGTAGTGGTGGCGGCTGAGGGGACCAGGGTTCGTGGCACTGGGGATGGTCCAGGCCCGGACGTACACACATGGGCTTGCCCTTGGTGCGCCTTTGGCACACCCACTAGGTGCGGCTGCCATTAAGTAGTGTTGGACAGGTGGAAGGTCTGGTCAGCTGGGGGGTGGGAAAAACAGCACTTGGAAGGGGGTGGGGTCACAGGGAGTGAGCGGCAGCGAGAGTGAAAGCTACGGACAGAAGCAAGATGCAGTGCAAAGAAATATAGAAAAGACAATGAAATAAAGGAAAAGAAAGAACAACAATAGAATAAAAAGAAAATAAATAATACAATAGCAAACAGAAAAAGAGCTCATCCCAGGGCTACCAGGGATGAGGTGCAGGCGGGGGCCTGTGGGTGGAGAAGGGCCTAGAACTGCGAGCCAATGGCTCAGGAGGGCAGACCACTACCAGGTGGAGCTGCGTGGCAGGGGGAGCAAACACACGCTGACAAGGCCAGTGAGGTCGCTCCTTCACTGCACAGCAACCACCATTATTAAGTAGTGTTGGGAAGGTGGAGGGTTGGTCACCTGGGAAGCGAGAAATACAGCACTTGGAAGGGGGCGGGCAGCGGGGACCAAGCAGTGACTAGGGTGGGATAGAGGGAACCGGAGTGAAAGTAAAGGACAGAAACAAGATGCAGCACAAAGAAATATAGAAAAGGCAATGAAATAAAGGAAAAAATGAACAATAAAAAGAAAAGAAAAGATACAATAGCAGACAGAAGAAGAGCTAATCCCTGGGCCACCAGGGATGAGGTGCAGGTGGGGGCCTGCGGATGGAGAAGGGCTTTGAACTGCGAGCCAGGGGCTCAGAAGGCCAGACCACTACCAGGTAGAGCTGCGCGGTGGGGGGAGCAAACACACACTGACAAGGAAGTTAGAAGTTCAAAAGCTACCAAAAACTCAGAAGACAGTCTAGGAGCCCTTCCACCAACATGTGCAACCGTTCACCACTGCTTCCTGCATTCATCATAGGAAAGCTTAATACCTTTAAAGCAGGGTGCCTGGTATTTAAAAGTAGATCATGCAAATGTTTAATGTTAAACATGTCCTTGCAGTGAACTGGCCACAATAGCTATATTCACTGTAGCAGGGTTAGCTGTTCCACAGGATAGCATTGGAATATAATATTAAATGTATTAATATTATTCGGCTACAAAATTAATTCTTGGAGTTTTAAAAATATTGTTTACCAACCCAGTTCATTGACACATTCGTGAATTGTAATAAATATTTTGTAAAAAGCACTTTTAGAAAGTTACCTTTTCCCTGCCTAAAGCCTCTAGAGGGTCATGTGCATGAGCTGTCACACTGGAGAAGATTAGACCTCTTGATCTGGTTGGAACTTACTCATACAGCCCAGATACTAAATCAACTTCAAAGAGGCCTACCCTGTCACCTGGGTCGCTTACTCTTTTATCTACCTCATCAGACTGCTGCACACTTTCTTTGCCTAGAGCCTCCAGAGGCCCCGCTGCAAGAGCTGTTACCCAGGAGCAGAATAGGCCTTGTGATCGGGTTGGAACTTGCTTGCAGAGCTCAGATGCTTAATTAGCTTCAAAGTGTCCTACCCTGTCACCTAGGTCCATCCCTCTTTTATCCACCTGATCAGACTGACACCAGTTACAGTAGGAGAGGAGCTGTCCCTTTCCTTGGCCACACCTTTAGGATGGGCATGAGAGCTCTCTGCACATGGGAAGAAAGATACTGTTCATATACAGCTTGCATCCATAACCCTCTGGAGGTAATCAGGCTCCCAAAAAGTGACTAAGTCCAAACATAGAAATCTTCACCGGGCACAGGCCCCAAAAGTATTCAGCTGGCGAGGGACCATCTCTGGGCATAAATTTTGAATTTCTGACGCTTAGAACTTTCCCTCTAAAAGTCAGTGACTTTACCGGGACCTCGTCCGATAGCTATCTGGCCTCATGAATCCCTTCTGGGTCCTAGCCTTGTCCACCGAGGATTTTTCTCTTCCATTTCAGAGACTAAGTTAGAAGGTAAAACTTCCTACCAGGATGAACCTGGTTTCTATGTCTGACCCGTGCTCCATCATGTTCAGCCTTAAATTGTGGCTATATCCCAGTCAAGCTCAATCAGTGACTGAACTGAAGGGCTTATTTATGAGAGCCCTGCGCCACTTTGTCACCACATGAAGTTGTGCATGCAAGGCACAGGGATCTTATAAAGATTTATAAAGCCATGCAAAGCCACCATGCCTGGCTTTGAGTGGCCTCATAAATCATGAGTAACGTGACACAGTGCAAATTGCTGGGTCACCTTACTTTGCGCCCTGGAGGCATTTAATTTGCGTTGCAGTGGTTTTTCCCACACAGCACCTATGGAATTTGATGCTACCCTACATTTACAAAGTGATGCAAGCCTGGGGAAGCTTCAAATCCAAACACCTAGGGGCATATGTATCAAGCCCTTTTCCCGTTCGCAAACGGGCCGATTCTCAGAATCGGCCCGTTTGCGAACGGAAAAAGGCCTATTGGGATGTATCATCCCAAAAGGGCATCGCAAATTAGAGAATCGCAAATTTGCGATTCTCTATTTTGCGATTGCATTTAAGGAATTGCAAATTGCGATTCCTTAAATGCAATGTAACAAGCATCCAAGCCGTGCGATTTCTCCTTAAGAAATCGCAAATTACCACCAACTTCAAATTGGTGGTAATTTGCGATTTCTTTGAAAGATGCACTTTTTGGTATCTTTCAAAGTGCCATGTGGCGCACATACATGCCCTTAGGGCATGTATGTGCGCCACATGCGCACACATGCTCATTTCAGGGGTGCATCAGGGTGTCCTTATGACACCCTTGCACCCTTGAAATTATTCTCAATTTGCGATTCTCTAATTGCGAATCGCTATTTGAGAATGTCTTCTCATTCATTCCTATGGGCTTCCTGGCCCATAGGAATGAATGGAAAGGTATTCCTTAATTGCGATTAGCAATTTGCTAATCGCAATTAAGGAATGCTAAGAAATCGCAAAACATTTGCGAATTTTTTATTACATCCCGTTTTGCAATTCTCAAATAGTGATTCCCTAAAAATCGCTATTTGAGAATTGCAAAAACAGAACTTGATACATATGCCCCTAAATGAGGTGAGGCGCAATGAGGAGAAATATGTTTATTTTGCCTCGTTTTTTTCTTTTTCCATGTGTGCAGCATTAGAAAAAAAAATGCCTTGTAGGAACATTTTTGTGCGGGAAGGTTCTCCTTCCTGCACAAAAACAATCCTGCCTGCAGTCGCGGTACCCTTGCACCATGGTGCAAGGGTTCCTATGTTGGCACTAGTCTGCCAAAACAGTGCAAGTGCAGCTTGAAAGGACAGGAATAGACTGTATTTCTTAAATACAGTGCTTTCCTTCCCTTTCACCTTGGCGTAGGGTAGTGCAGCAAGGTGTCTTGCTGTGCTGTCCTTTGCCAAAATGCTGTAAATGAGGCCCTTGGTGCTTTATGCTTTTGGCAGTATTCTTAATTTTAAACTGTCGAAATTCTCCAGATCCCCTTATTTAATTTTTGTCATCTTGGTATTTTTTTGTTCATTAAATCATTCTCTATTTTTTAAATTTGAGTGGGATTTTTGTTATGTTGTGTTTTCAACTTTTTAACTGGTTTCTACTTCTAAAGGCGGTGCCCATTTTTATAAGTTGAGCCTGTCTGCTCTGTGCCATAGCTACCAGAGGTAGAGCTCAGGTTTAAATTATGGAAACCTTTACTGGACCTAACAAGAATAGAGACACCTTTCCCTGAACAGGCCTAGATGGTATTAAAATATTACCTTCTATCTCTGTTTGGGAAATGCTAGAAAAATGTTTCAAATGTATGTCTTACCGAATGTTCAAAACCTGAAAGGGTGAAATTAGATTATTGATAACTTAAGTGGAAAACTAACTTTTTAAAGGCTACTTTTTGCTGTCTCAGCAAGACTGGCCTAAAGCTAATTTTTCCACTCAGCCCCTCCAGAGCTGGAATGCACATTGGCTACTAGAGTTAATGGCTCTGATTCAGAGGACAATAGCTGACCTATGAGCCCAGGAACAAGACAACACTGCCAGGGATTAGCTATCTGGGAGTGTACAGGAATTGCTGCTAGAACAAAAGCCAGCTTTAGATCGACCTATTTTGATTTGTAGAGGCCAGGGAAAGATTTTGCAGTTCCATGACAGGACACTCCCTGACAGCCAGGCTCCAGTCACAACACGAGACCAAACCAGTTTTGACCCTGTGAAATGGGAGGAGAAGTCACCTAAATGGGAGGAGACTACCTAAGGAACTGCCGGGTGAAAGATGGCCACTGCTGTCTTGAAACAGGGTTCCTGGACAGGAATACAGTAAGGCAAAGAAAAGGTGCTGCAAAAGGATGTTAAGGACTGCGAGGATTGGGTGGGAATATTTTCCCAATCCCTATCTACTACACAAGATAAATCTGCCACCTCAACCACCATTTCCTCAGAATATTCCTAGCTAGGTGAATAGTTCATCTGAATACAAAGTCCTTGAAATCTGCTGGAAGAAGAGGACTCACTTGCAGTTAAAAGTACTGGAACTGCTACCCAAAGTACAGGTGGTTGGCCTCCTCTTTCCTTCATCAGGTACACAGAAAGCAAACAGACTCCTGAATCTAAGAGGGCCTAGCCATTCACAAAGGATTAGGGAAAGATCTGTTGCTTAGAAACATGAACTTTCTCACCAGTTAAAGAAAGTTTGGATTTTCTCATTGTTTACACCTCCAAAGGACTGGGACATGGTGCTGAGACTTGACCATGAAGGTCACACTCTGGTGCATTTTGCCTTGCTGTAAACTCATTCAGCGGAACCTCACGGTGAACATATATGACTGATTGAGCCAATGTTGGCTACAGCTTTCTTCCTTGCCTTCCTAGTGTCAGGATCCTTCTATACTACCAGTGGGCAATGCTACTTGCAGACTTTTCAATGACCCTGTCTTAAACTACTTTATTTTCACATATAGGTCACCCCTAAGGTCTACCTTAGGTGCCCCATGGGTACGGTGCTATGTTAAAATTAACAGGAACATTATAAAAGATTTTTTAGAACCCCTGGTGAGGGAAAACCTGCCAATTTTGTTTTTCCCCATTGTAGTGCATTAGCTCCATAGGCTAACAATGGAAGACTTTATTAAACTTTAATAAAGTCTAGCAATTGACAGGAGGGAGCTAAAATGTTAACTCAAAGTGTGTAAATATTAGTTGGAGTAAGTACAGCAACTTGCCACGGTCAGGTGTATTATTACTATGACACAAAAGAAGTTATAGAACATGCTTTTCTGGTGTGCCTGAATCCAGCCCTAGAGCGGCCTCTCCTGATTGGCCAGTCTTTCAGTATTGGCTGGCACAGATCAGGAGTGTTGGGAGGATTGGGGGATGTAAAAAAAAATGAAAAAATGGAAACAACGTACCTACTTGCCGCTCTCCCACTCTCTCCCGTGTCATCTCAGTCTCTTTTCTCCGGAACAGAAACAATAAGCAGCCAGGGTCTCGCCCCAAAGCCAACCACAACCCTGCTAAGCCTGCTGAGCCAAACTGCTCTAATGAGGTGTGAAGTGGCCTGAAAGGACACACAGTGACATCTGGTGGGAGGAGATCTGCAAGCTGCAGAACAAAATGCAGGAAGGGGGCTGGGTAGCAAACCTGGTCTTCTAAGAGGGAAAGACATTTAGGACAGGAACCAGGCCAACTCCCACTTCCTGCCCCCCCATACAATTGAATTAGGAGAGGGGCTAGAAGGGGAGTGTTAGGAAACATTAGCCACACTTGTAGGTTGGGTTAGCCAGATCTGAAGCTCAAGGAAAGATTTTCTCCATTTTGGTTTTTAAGGAACAGTGCGTTCTGGGACAAAGATAAGCCACACTGCAGGGGAACTGGTCAACACTGAGGGTGACTCCTGGCTGCCCATTGATCAGGGATGGCCACCTGCTTGCCCAGAAACCTGGATAAATATGGGGCAACTACCCAGCAACTTAGATCCCAGCCTGGAAGAAACAAAAAGAAGAACAATTGTCCTGCTGAACCTCTGGCAGGCACTAAGAGGGCTGCACTCATACGGACTACACCTGCTGCACACAAAAAGAAGGACATTACCTGACTCCAAATGTTTGAGAAGTGGACTCCCTGAAATCAACAGTTTAAAGAGCTCCACCTGCATTATCTCCACCAAGAAGAACCCAGCTGGACAGAGTTTAGTGGACATTTAAGGATTTGGCCAGGTGCATTGTGGGTTTTGTAGTCCCAAATTCCCAAGGAGCAACTCAAAGATTCTGAAATCTTGGACTGGTGTTGTGGAAACTTCAAGAGAACAAAGATCCAGAAGTTTGGAATTGTTTGTAGACTTTTTGTCAAAAATCTCCATAAGTTGAATTGACCTGTCGCTGAGAGTCAAGCCGGCGACATCGAACAGCGACTCGGTCTGATATCCAGGTTTGCCCCGCTGAAGCTTTGCAGTTTTTCAACGCCACTTCCAGGAGTTGACCGAGGCACCGTTGTCGAACTTCAAACCGACCTGACAAGGAGACCCACTCGACGTTGAGAGAAAAAGCTAAAAAAAATGACTAACTCAGAAGGTAAAAACTAGAACGGGCCCTACCGTTCATTGTAATCGACCCATGATCCTTCGTGGTCAGCCTGAAACTTTGACTTTGTCCTGGTCAAGCACGACCAGATGTCCCAAGTTGGTGCTTTTGGCTTTTGAGCACTAGAAAGTATTTAATCTTTAAAAAATCATATTCCTGGTTCCCTTCATTGGATGTTTGTCAATGTTGGTGTCATTTTGATCATAAAAATATTTCCCTTTTTTCATAAATTGGTGGTGGATTTTTTATGTGTGTTGTGTCTTTCTTATTTAATGTATTAGTGTTTTTAAAAGCTTTAGGCACCAGTCTCCTAAATTAAGCTTGCCTACTCACAGCCAAATTACCAAGGGTTGGGCAAGGATTCATTTATTGAGAACTTGACTGGACCTTATTTGTGATTATGGTGTTATTACTAGTTGGAGGTTCCTACCTTTACCTGCTAATGAATCACCTTCCAACACTTTATAAATCATCTTGGAAATCAGATTCACACCAGATTCTATTCCAGATTTTAATTACCAACTTCTAATGTATTATGGAACTTTTATGCCTTACCCAAGCATTAGACCTGGAGAAGAGCCTTTCGGTAAATCTTATTATACTTGGAACTCTGTCATCAAATTTCAGCATATCCATGTGCTCCCTTGCATGAATTCCTGCCATGTTCTGAAAAAAGTTCTGATCCTTGTACCACACCGGAGTTTCATTTTGCCCACTGGTTGCTTTCTGGAACTTCACTTCACTCCTTCAGGCAGAAAGCTGGAGGAGAGTCTTTAAATGCTCTTACCTGTACTGTGCTGCAGATATGCAACCTGAAAAGCAATCTCGATGGCTTATGAAATCAAGGTTTAGTCCTACATAAAGCTCATGGTGCCAAAAACAACACTTGCATCTCCAAAGGAAGCTCAAATACATAGGCAACTTAGGGTGACGCTCACCTTGTCCAACTGGAAGATTGTGACATGATTGACATCTATTTTGGAGGCTAAGGGTCTGATTTTAACTTTGGCAGATTGGTTAGTCTGTCACCAATGTCGACTGTGTTACGAGTTCATTTTATTCTAACGCAATTGCAATTTGATGGAGGAGATATTAATCACATTTGTGAAGGAGTATCCCATTTGGCAAAGTCTAAATCAGGTAAATCATGTCTGAAGGTAAAAACTTTGACCTGGATGATCCGCTTGGTGCTTCTGACCTCTTCTGTCATTTCAGACAACCTGAAATATACTTTTGGGTAGATTTACTATTTTTTGGGTTTTCACAAATTACGTGTTTAATTTTACTAATCGTAATTTTACAACTGCGGAGACTCCTGAGACGGTGCGGAGAACTCCACACATCAAAAGATAGGACCGGCATGTCAAATCCTCTGTGTTAGATTGTGAGTCTCCAGCATGAGGAACAAAGAAGTGGTCATACTCTAAGACAGTGTTGCTAAAGGAATGGAGAGCAACACATCATTCACTTTCTGCGAGGCTGATGTCAGAGAGGAGCGAGGTAACTTGCTTTGGTCAGCAACTGCAATTTTTTTTTTAAAGTCGTGATTCAATCCTCAATGAAAATTAGCTAAGAAATAAAGTATATTTTATAGCACTAGTACTTTTATAATACTATGGTGAGTCTTTATTAACAGTGACTTAGCAGTGATTGTTGTAAGTGATTCAGGAAACATTTTAGTGTCTCACTAGCAGCAAACTGATGAGGTTCTAGGCAGTCTACTAATTCTTGGAGGGAATATAGGTATTTTGTTGTTATTAGATTCTCTATATTGACTAGTGTAAAGTGGCCAAACTTACTGCAAGATCCTCCCATTGTATGACAGTGGGGAAGAGTAGACAGGGGACTAGTCCAACCACTTGGTCAAGCTTAGAAACTACCAACACCTTTCCATTGGTAAATATGACAACGAGTATGAATATGAGTAACAAAAATGTTTTAAATAACCCCTTCTCAAACATTTTGTCCATCTGGAATTTAGTCATGCCTTAAATGATTGGAGCGGAAAGAGTGCTTTTTGAATTACATGTCAGCTACTGATGAATCAAAATTCATGGCCCCAGATTTGAAAAAAACAACATTTCCTACATTTTCAAAATTTCCAACGTTGTTTAATTCCTTGGCAACAGAAGGAATTAAGGTGTCTAATCAACTAACCAAGGATTGGGCTACTCGGATTTATTAAGCACTAAAGTGTTTTTATTAAGGCAATTAGTGAATTTGAACTGTGTTGCTCCACAAGTATGCATCAGTATCATCAGATATAAATTCTTTTAGTTATAAAATGTTTCATCCATTAATGATTATCTACCAGCTCTTAGGAAATTAGTCAGTGACTGTAATTGCAGATTTGATGAGAGATTAAGTGGTTATGCAAGTGTATACATTATCAGTTCAAGAAAAACTGCGAACTAATGGGGACTCTGAGTTAAAGGATATCCTGGTTATTGTGAGAAAAGCTGAAATGGAAAATATGTGTGTGAGGGCCATTTTACATTACTCCGAATTTGGAGTTTGTGATGATTTTGTTGGTGAAATTGGTATCAACTGTGAAACTAGAAATTGTAATTCTACGTATGATTTCAAACAGGAGACAGATAGAAGCAAGGAAAACCTCAGAAATTATAGGTGTGACATCAAAGGCAGTTTAACATATAGCAAAGGCTGTCCTGCTCTTAAGCATAACTGCAGTGTGTGAGGTGTTTTTGGCATTTCGCTAACATTTCCAGGAAAACAAAAGAAAGCATTTTGGACCTGATCACGATGTTGGTCGCAAGGCCTCCCACCACTGGTTAGAGGCTTTCCAACCAACATGATAGGTTTATATTCCGACTGCAATATTATGATGACGGCGGTCAGATTTTAAACCGGCTGTGGAATCCCACGCAGCTCCGACGGGGTCAAGGAGCCCATCAGCCAGTCGAAAAGCCCTTAAAATTCCCTAAGGACAGTTTTTCCGCCATTGGAATTATGATGTTGGTTTCCGACAGCCAATCAATGTCGGCCTTTCTGACATGGATTGGCTGTTGGAAACTGACTTTGGGGGCTCCAGCAGGGCTCCATACCCCAGTGGCCCTTCACATTTCTCGGGAGCACCTATGGTGCCCCCCTTAACATCCCTGCACTGTGTGGCAGGCACTTCATGCTGCCTGCCACTTGGTTGGAGGGATGTTTAAAAACATCCATTTTTCATTGGGAATTTGTGCTGTGAGCGGTTTTGACCCGTCACACATGCTCCCATTGAAAAATTGAAGATTACGACTGCATCATGTGTGGTCGCATCATAATTGCGCGTCAGAACCGCTGACCTATGGTCGGGTAATTCCTTCCACAAAACGGTGTCGGTCTGAGGCAACTCTGACCGACATTGTAATGAGGGTTTAGATGTGGCAGAACATTGAGCGGAACATTGAGAGGGTGATCAGTGTGATTAAGAATCATCTTCTGGTATATATGCAATGAAGGCCAATTAAATTGTAATGTTGATGTGCAAGATTATGGTGACTCAGGATCTCTTTTAAATACATTTTGGACATATGCTATACATAGGTTAAAATGATGAAGCTATTGAAATGTTTGGACATCGTGAATTGATCTTTAAGTTTAAAAGTAGATGGACGTTTTGGTAATTAGTATGTAACAATGAACAAGCCACAAGTGTTAGGTTGACATGAGCAAGGTAACCTCCTCATCATTCTCGACCCTAACAGCAAGGATTAGGCCAATGCTGGTGATACTATGTAAAGGAAATTCCCCAATGTAATTAAAGGTTCTATTGGTAGATTAATTGGACCTGAACATAAAACTAAATTGAAGTGTCGAGCTTACCCACTTAGCAGAAAATACACAAATTTAGACAGGTACCCATGTAAGAAAGGAAGTGTCTGATCGACTGGAAAAGATTAGTTAAGGCATAGATCATTGAACCAATTGAAGCACTTGAGAGCGGATTTCACCCCCAATTACTGGCTCTAGGCAATATTTACAGGGATTATATACATGACCAGCCAATCGGGCCACGGTCAGAACCAATAGAAAAGCACAAGTAAATGCAAATATAAAACACAACCAGTAAATACTGGTACAATAATGAACTAAGCATTATCATATTAGCATAAGGCACCGTCCTAAGCATAAACACATTACGCACTAGGGCCAGAGCAGCCCAAACACATCAGGCAATACTCATGGGGCAATAAATTACATTAGGCCCCAACCCTCATTAGCATAAATGCGTTATGCATAACATCCTAGGCATCAATGCATTACACATTAGGGATCACATTAGGGCCTTGCACCCTACCACATAAAACGGACCCCAGGCCCGCTGGCCTTCTCCAGGGCTCAAATGCCCTATGTCCAGAAATGTCAGGGCTCTACAGAACCGTCTACTGGTCCTCTAGCTGGCAATGCAACAAACCAAAAAGTGCACAGTTGCACAAGCCTAAACGTGGCAGCTGCCCACTAATTGCTGGGCAGCTGTGAAAATGAGCCCGGGCACCAGCATGCCTCCTGAGCCCCTCTCTGGGACTCTAAACGAAAGGCCCCCAAGGAAAAGAATAGGGCTGGCACAACTGTGTCTACTGAACCCCCACTGGGGCTCCTAAGAACTAACTATGGCCCCACGTTGCAGCTGCCCGCGCTCTTGCGGTGCAGCTGTGGCAAACAAGCTTAGCACTCATACCTGCAGTGCCTTTGGGGCCCCACTCCGGGGTTTCTCTCAACAAACTGCCCCCCAGGTCCCACTCCGGGACTTCTTGAGAAAAATACATATTCCTCAATGTTGCAGCTGCCCAATGCTGTCGCAGGGCACTGTAGAACTAGCCCAGGCACTACGGTGCCCTTAGAGGGACCACAGGGGGGGCGGGCACTGACAATGTGCCCCGATGCACCCCCCCAACAACCTGTCTCCCAAGGAGCCCCACTCACCGGGCTCTCTGCTGCAACGTCTCCGCTCTCTCCATGGCTCGGACAGGATTGTTCTTCACCCGGTCCCTCTCCTGGGACCGGGACTTCTGCAAGGAGCCTGCAAGGCTCCGGACGTCCTGGGCTGCTCGCGGGGCTCCTCCCAACCACACGGGAGGGGCGCTCGGGCCAACAGCGGCCTCCGGCTCTTCTTTGGCACTGGAGCACGGGGTAGGCTCCCGTCTGCTCCCTCTCTTCTTTTTGGGCAGCAGAGCGCGGGGTAGGCTCCCGTCCACTTCCTTCCATCGTGGAGAGCCCCGCCCACAGACATGCAGCTCTGCCTGACTTCCGGGTCGCGCTGTTTGCGGCCCGGCGGCAACTTCTTTTCTCCTGCTGCAGCGGCAAGACGGGGTGGGCTCCTGTTCTAAATGTAGGCACTTGCGGGGTGGGCACCCGATAAGTTTATACACAACAACAAGGCAGAGATGCGGGGTGGGCACCAGCGAGGCACACAATGCGGGGTGGACACCCGCTCTAGAGGCAACCAATGCCGGGTAGGCACCCACAATCCAGACGGTAAAAAAAAAGAAACGGGGAGGGCACCCGCTATTATTAGCACCACCAGCGGGGTGGTCCCCCGCTCAGTTTCACGGGCATGTGGGGGGAATCCCCACACCGGGATTCCCTAGAGTCAAAGGGCAGCACAGCGCTGCAGAGCACACACGCTCCGCTTCTCTCCCTCAGGTGAACAAAATACAGCGCTCAGCCTGTCTCCCACCTGCCACAAACAGGTGAGAGACCCCCTTTCTTTCCAGAGGTGTGCAGGCAGGCAAAAATAACAAGTCCTTGGGGCTGGGACCACCCAGGCAGAGTGCAGCCAGGCAGGTCAGCATGCAGGGACCCCCAAGAAGCTGCAGCTGGGCCCCACGGCGGTTCTTCCTGGCAGAGTGTCTCCCCCCAGCCCAAGTAAGCAGAGAACTACCTCATGGTGTCAAAGCCCCTACCTTTATAGGACATTTTTCTTTGTCTGTAAGCACAGGGCTTGGGGAAACCAGTCCCAACTGGTCCTGGAGCACTTTGTTTACCAGGCTCCTTTTTCCTATTGTTAGGTGGGGGCTCGTCATCAGACACACCACAGGGGGGCAGGCACAATGCTATTCAGGGATCAGGGACTTCCCCTCCCACTACTCAGAATGCAGATGTCCCTATTCAGCATAGCGCTGACTCACCCTGCTCCTCCTGGAGCCACACACACCTCCAGCTCCTGTCACTCACAAGCCAGACATGTAATTCACATCAGGCAGGCAGACACATAGCACACAGAAATGCCAACTTCTAAAAGTGGCATTTCTCCACCAGTCACCATAAATCTGTGCACCCCTTGCGCAGCATTTAATCTCACAAGTTCATACATACTAAACTCGACCCTGCACTCCTCTCATACCAGGAATTACCATGGACACACTTATTCCCCATGCATTCCTATGGGAGGCCAGGCCCATCTCACCACACGTACACAGAGAGCGCACACACTTTACACTGGACCACAGTGCTAAAGTGCCTAGAGGCCTAAAACCACCACTACCATGTCAGAGCTTAAGGCAAAAAGTTCAGGGGTGAACTTGCCAAAAAGGGCCATGTCCAACAACCCCCAACTGGGGTGATGGTGTTTTTTATGATGCTATTCTATTATATTCATGGGTAGTTATAAAGCACATGGCTACCCAGAAGGGCCTCCTAGCACTGCAACAAGAAGAATGTCAATGGGGGAACAACCTTAACAACGCAACTTTTACAACGCACTACACTTACAACGCATTTTTTACAACGCAACATCCACTACAACGCATTCCATTACATAGCATGGCACTACAACGCATTTTTAAAAACTACCTTTACAACGCATTCCATTACATCGCATACTACCTTTACAACGCATACCATTACAACGCATAATATTACACTACACTATCCAACACTTACCCTACTGTTGCACCCCCTGGAGTTAGAATAGTAATTTTTACCCCTATACTATCCAACACTTACCCTACTGTTGCACCCCCTGGAGTTAGAATAGTAATTTTTACCCCTATACTATCCAACACTTACCCTACTGTTGCACCCCCTGGAGTTAGAATAGTAATTTTTACCCCTATACTATCCAACACTTACCCTACTGTTGCACCCCCTGGAGTTAGAATAGTAATTTTTACCCCTATACTATCCAACACTTTCCTTACTGTTGCACCCCCTGGAGTTAGAATAGTAATTTTTACCCCTATACTATCCAACACTTACCCTACTGTTGCACCCCCTGGAGTTAGAATAGCAATTTTTACCCCTATACTATCCAACACTTACCCTACTGTTGCACCCCCTGGAGTTAGATTAGTAATTTTTACCCCTATACTATCCAACACTTACCCTACTGTTGCACCCCCTGGAGTTAGAATAGTAATTTTTACCCCTATACTATCCAACACTTACCTTAAATGCAATTTAATATTATGCGTTGTAATGGTATGCGTTGTAAAGGTAGTATGCGATGTAATGGAATGTGTTGTAAAGGTAGTTTTTAAAAATGCGTTGTAGTGTCATGCTATGTAATGGAATGCGTTGTAGTGGATTTTGCGTTGTAAAAAATGCGTTGTAAGTGCATGCGTTGTAAAAGTGTGCGTTGTAACGACATACATCCATGTCAATGCTGGCCATTCCGGTTAGAACACAGAGATTTTTAGCAGTTTCCTGAATGCTGATTCTGATTTGATCTGTCTGATGTGTTACGGAAGTGCATTCCAGGGCTTAGGGACCATGAAGGCGAAGGACCGACCTCCGCTCCTAGCTCTCTTTATCCTAGGGACTACAAAGAGTTGCTGATTAGCGCACTGCAGCGATCTGGAGGGATTAAATGTGAAAGTAGTTTTTGGATCAGTTTAGGACCCCTTTTTCAACATCTCATCCACTTAAACACTTTCAGCCAGTGTTGGTTAGCCATTGCCCCGGTTGCTAAGTGGTGGTTGGGTACTTTTCGCAGTGTCTGGGCTGGGGAGTTTTGAACAACCTGGAGATTTTTTTGAGCGCTTTTTAGACTTCCCAAGTGTAGGGAGTTCCCATAGTCAAGCTGTGATATGACGAAGCCTTGCACCACTATCCTACAAGATGGTTTGGGTTGTCACCTCAGCAGCTTTCTTAGGGTTGTTAGTATTCTGAAGCATGTTGCCAGCAGCTTTTTACTTGAGTGGCCATTAAGAGTTTATCATCTAGCCAAACGCCCAGGCTTTTGACCTTTGTTTTGGGGGTGGGTTGACTGCAAAGAGATTCCGGCCAGTTCAATTCCATCTGCCTAGCGAAGTTTTTTCCACCCAACACCACGGTTTTGTCTTCATTTAATTTCAAGCTGCTTTCCGTCATCAAGTCTACGATGTGCTTAAGGCAGTCATTAAGGTGGCTGGACGTTTTGTCTGTTTTATGGGAGATGGAGATGATATTGTGTGTGTCATCCACATAAGATATGGGCCCGATGCCATGGTCATTCATGATGTTTGCCAATGGTGTGAGATACAGATTAAATAGGGTGGGGCTCAAAGATGAGCCCTGAGGAACCCCACCGTTTAAAGTGTTAGTTTTTGACAGATTGGCTTCATCACAGACTAGAGAGGTTCTGTTATGGAGGACGGAGGTCAGCCATTTAAGTGCTGTCTTGGCTATACCTACTTCCTTTAGTCTATTTACTAGATCTGAGTGGAAGAGGGTGTCAAATGATGCGCTAAGATCCAAAAGGATCAAGGACGCAGTCTAGCCTTGGTCCAGGATTACTTCAAGCTTGTCTGTGGTTGCGAGTAGGGCCGTTTCAGTGCCTTATCTGAATCCAGTTTGAAAAGGTTGTAGTATGCCGTTTGTTTCCAGATATGTTGCCAGATAATTATTTAAAAACAACAATTTTTATTGAACATTTCATGTTACCATGACAGTTCCGTTCACATAATATGCAGACATATATCCAGCATTGCATAGACATTTGATCTCTGCCAGATAATTATTAACACATTTTTCCAAGGAGAAGGGAGATCGGATGGTCATTTTCACACATTATGGTGTTGGCTGATGGCTTTTTAAATAAAAGCTTGACAATGGCGTGTTTCCATGTTTTCCATGTTCCATGGGATCTTTCATGAGTTGAGTAAGCAATTAAACAGGTCTGTCAGCATGTTGATTACTGCTTTTTGCATAATATCGGGGGCAGGGTCTTGTGGAGAGCCTGATTTGAAAGATTTGAACAGTTTGTTTGTGTTGTTATGCATGATCTCTGGAAATGTGTTTAGTGTGCCACCTCGTAAGGGGACTTAGAGACTTCTTCGTGCCTTCCTAGAGTGCTGAAGATGCTATTTACTTTCTCAAGTAAGAAATTAGCCAACATGTTATATCATCACTCTGATGGGGGGAGCAGTTTTATTATTGGCTGGTTTCATCGGGCTGCGTACCAAATTGAACAGTTCTCTATAAGAGTTAGCTGTGTTGTTAATTTTTGAAGCAAAATATTTAACTCTAACATTTCTGATGGCGTTATGATATTTGTTTACTGCCTTCTTATAGTTCTCCTTTCCCCTTGTATCATAGTGTTTTCTCCATGTCCTTTCTATTCTTTTGGCTTCTTTTTTCAGGGTACAAATAGGGACCCTTTGTTCTAGTTAGAGTAAGGGGATTACACAGCTAAGCTAGAACCATGCTCACCCTCTTGGTAGCTTGGCATGAGCAGTGAGGCTTATCTCAGAAGCAATGTGTAAAGCATTTGTGCATACACACACAGTAACATGGTGAAAACACTACAAATGGACACAACACTAGTTTAGAAAAATAACCAATCTTTATCTAAATGAAACAAGACCAAAATGACAAAAATCCAACATACATAAATCAAGATATTACTTTTAAAGGTTTAAAACAGTTCAGTCCATATAGAACTATGGATGCATCACTTTTAGTACAAAGTACCTGGGATGTGTCAAAATCACAAAAAGAAAACAGGCGCAAGAGAGGTGAGGTGCCGCAAAGCAAAGCAATGCATCGTCTCCTTACTGTGAGAGGAGGTGATGTGTTGGTTTGTTACTGCACAGGGAGGTGAGGCTTTGTTTCTCTGGACACACCACCTTGGTTCCTTACTGAAGTCCAGTGTTGATGTAAAATTGGCACACAGGTGCGATGAGTGGAAAATCCGAATGTGCTAAAGTCGATGAGGAAAAACAGGCATTGTCGATTCTTCCAGGCACCAACAGGTGATGCGTCGATTCCTTCAGCCACACGGTAGAGCTCACATCAGAGGCAGACCGGGTGTCTCCGATGTTGGAGACACGGTGCTCTGGACTCGGGCTGCAGCGCTTCTTCTGGCCATGAACAGGCACTGCATCAATCTTTTCTGCCATACCATGGAAAAGTTCATTCTGTCCATCAATTGTTCTTTTTGCATTTGTCACCCCGAGTGGGACGGGTATGCTCAGACGTGAGACCCGTGCTCTCCATGCCACTGGAGTCAAGCTCTCCTGGCTAATGAGGGGTGAAACCCTGAAACAGGTCCTAGGATGCTTGTTTCCAGTCCAGGGAGGACCTGGTCTGGCAGTTCGAGCTCGACTGTTCTCATTGGGCGCAGGGTCAAGACTGATTTACATATGGCTGGGACCAAACTGTAATGGCATGGTGGCCAAAAAAACGATGGATGAACATTCCTTCAATAAGCGGGGCTTCCCTCATCAAAAAACCAAATAGTTGTGCCCGTATTTTGTCTACCACATGTTTAGCTTGTCCGGCTCTAACCCACCTGGCTGACAATTTCCCACTCACTTCTCCTTCCTCATATAACTGTTTCCCATAAGTTCTAGCATTGATGATTTGCTTCTCCAAAAGATACCGCTGCAGTTTATGCTTTGCCGGCTCTCTCTTTTTAAAATTTTAAACATTGGACACCCGGAAACGTTTGGCCTCCACTAATTCAAAGACAAATCCTGAAACTCAATTTCTGCTAACTTATTGGAGAATATAAAAAGGCAGTTACCTCCGATCTCATAGTGACTTTAAATGTTTACCAGACATTTTCTAATTAGGAAGTGAGTCGATTTCCCTAAAAAACACAAAGACACCTGTGCCTTAACTTGTGTAATAAAAAAATTGTCAGCAAGCAATGCTCTATTAAATAACTAGCACTTAAGCAAAGGGGTGGGGGGGTCCTATCATAGAAACCCAAAACCAAACTTATAGCGGCATGGTCAGATAGGAAGTGCGACATAATCGAGGGAGCAGAGACTGGAATAGCTTTAGAAGTAAGAAAAACGTATTTCCTTGACGCATAGCAATAAAGAGAGGAAAACAACAGTACAGCATCTTGCCTTTTGATAGAGAATTCCCAGCTTCCCAGGGGACCCCTGCCGTTTTCCCACAGGTAGGCCAGGCAGTGTTACCACAGTCAGGGTCAATCTCCCTCATGTGTAACAGGCGGGCTCCACCCTTTCACAAAGGCACTGGAAAGCTTTCACCTAAGGCAAACACATCTTCCATCCAAAAACATCAGGCCTATATTCCCATCTTTAAAAATGTTGCGTAAGAAATGGAGAAAGGAGAAAGCTTTTGGTCACAGTGCTTGAAATGGAAAGATAGAAGTGCAGGTACTCTGTAGCAGAGTACCTGCTTGTTTCTGAAAAGTGCCGGTACTCTCCAATTAAAAGTATAGCATTTCTCTTGAGAAGTGCCGGTACTCTCCCTCTCAGAATAGAAAAGTGCCATTACTCCATACCAGACAGTACCGGCCCATTTAAAGCACTGGGTCATTCCCTGGTTTAGGACTCAAGAATCGGACATGTTTCACCCGCCTCAGCTGGCCGCCGAAGGTGGAGAGAGTCATGTTGCAGCCAGGGGGTAGGGGGTGGGTCCATCCCGAGCACCCATCACACGACTTGACTGTGCATAGACCCGAGCTCAGTGATTTCCCCACACCCCACACATCCCCAGGAAGATATCTGAGCAAAATAATGGAAGGCAAGGAGACAGTTGCAGAGAACATTGGAAGACTTGGCAAAGCTGTAGGGTGTGATTTGTGATGCAGAAGCCCTAATGAAACATACATCACTTTGTTTGGGGTTGCCCACAATCCAAAAACCATCTCATGCAGATTTGTCGTAAATTGCACAAATAGAGAGGCACTGCAATCTCCTTCCTTCCCGGCGACCGTGCTTTCTTCCCCCGGGATCATGATGCAGCTATTCCTATACTCTCTATGCTACAGATGTGGGCCAGGATTTGACTGAGGTGCAGATATCTAAAAATGTTCTTCCACATTCATTTAAGCAAATCAATTCAATGTCTCTAGGGGTTTTAGTGGCAAAAGCCTCACACAATGTGTGACGGGGTCACCCGCGTACCTCACTTTTCCTTGTCTATTGGTAAAGCCAAGCCCCACTGTTGGAGCCTGGGGACTGTCTCGGGTGTGCAGTGGACTCTAGTGATGATCCTGTCCTCTCTAGGTGGATTCCCCTTCACGATAATGCAGTGGCAGCTGTCTGCAAAACATTTTTCGCATGCTTGGCTCTGGGAGGTGGTTGAATATGGAAGCACTAGTCTTTGACAACTGCCATGCTCCAGAGCCATTTGAAGACTGACACTTCGCTTCTGATATTGCACCGCAAGGCTGAGTCCTCTGGTGGCAACTGGGGGCAATTTGAGCTTTGCACGGTTATGGCGATTTGATCAACTTCTCACTCACTGTGGCAGCACCAGTCAATCAGCCCCTTTCTATGTGGTGAAGCATGAGAATCACAACACGCCTGCATTAGATTCTCCACCCCTCCCATGGTCCTACTAGGGATGTGAGCATACATCTTAGAGTGCAAGAACATGGACTGTATCCAAAGCTTCAGCCTCCTTTCCATGCACAGCAGACAGGATAGTTCTAAGGGTCCTACTGTTGTTTCATTTGCTCAGTAATATTGGGATTATCCTGCCCATGCAATAACAGGTTTAAAAATGTTACTTCACTGCATAGGTCACAAAAGCCTTTCCCCGTTGTAAAAGCCTATGCAGGAATACAAGCTATATTTTTCATAAGGTGGATTTGGGAAGAGGTAGGAGAATAATATATCCACCTTTCTAATACTTACCAGAGGTCTAGATCAGGGTGTCACTGAACGCTAGATACATTTAGCCCAAAGGTGATATTAATCAAATCTGCCTGTCTTTGACTGAAGCCATATCGACATTAACCAGTTCTATGATGCTATCCTCTAGTGACAGTAATGACAGTAACGGTTGATTAGGTGGGAAATACCTCGATGGGAAGAACGAAGGGCATTGCCTCTAGTAGATCTCAGGCAGGAAGTCGAATGTGGGTTAATTACAGAACATCCCTCGCTGGTCTTGTTGAAATGTGAGGGCAGGGAGTGACAGGTATTACAGATGGACAACTCAAAGGGGCAGAAACTCCCAGAGTAACGTCCCCATGGTAAATACACTCCTACTGGCAGGGTCTGCTTTGATGCTGACTGCTCCCAGCCACATTATCTGCTGTGTGAACAGGAAGTGGCCTGGACTGAGAGACAGGCAGTGTAGGGACAAACAGCTCATCCAGAGGACTGAAGCCCTGGCATTTTGAAAGACACCTAGCTGGATTTTCTGTGATGGATTTAAAGTAAATTTAAATTAAATACTGAAAAGGTAAGCTGGTGTGACAGTGGGATCCTTCTGTGAATAGGATTAGTATATATAACCAATCACAGGCCAGTTGGCCACGGTAAGGATGGCATCCGACAACTAACACCTTATAACACAACTGGCCTTTGTGAATACAAGAACCATAATAACTCAAATTTACCAGTAGAGACAATTGGGGCTAACCTTCTTCTAACTTATACCTGAGAAATGGACTGCTTCTCAAGGGTAACAGTGGCTGTTCCTATAAGGTCCTAGTGTCGTAAATGTGTTTTTACTATGACGAGCCAGCAGATCATCTGTGCTGATAACTTGGCTGAAGTAAGTGGTTCACCATAACTCTCACAGGGTAAACGGCGTTTACTTAGCATGCATTACTTTGCATGCCATTACTATGCGGACGTTAGTACGCACGCGTTTTTAGTTCGCATACCTTTCCTACGCAAGTCAGAACAGCGACTTGCATTAGGGGGGGGAAGGTGTTGGATTTAAAATCCAGCACCTTCCCTAGTGTCCGCATAGACTGGAGTTGGAATAGTAAATTATACTATTCCAACATCCAGCACCCCCTACTGCAATTCGTCGTTCCGAATTGCGTAGGAAAGGTATGCGAACTAAAAACGCGGTCGTACTAACGACCGCGTAGTAATGGCATGCGTACTAAACGCATGCGAAGTAACGTCGTATATTCCTCTCACAGCTTTCTTAGCCCTGGTACCCTTGAGGCTACCTTTGTTTTTTTTTTTATTTGGGAAGTGACAACGGGATATAGGTGCAGCTGTCATGTATAATTGCAAGCAGTTGTTGGCCCCAGCAGGATCAGGAAGAGGTGCTAAGGCTACCCAAGAAAGACAGGAACTTAGCAGACAAGAGTTGCTACGCCTAGCCTTTGCAGCAAGAAAATGATCTTCAGACGGACCTTAAGCAGAAGGTATTCAGCCTTTCATGCTGAGCCTTGCCCAGCTATGGCTTTCAACCTTGAAAGATTTTGAGCTCATAATTTCTTAAAAATTCAAAGGTAAAACTCGAAGGCATGGGAAGGGAGCAACTGTTGAATGGGGTAATCTTCTGGTCTGTATTTAACTTGTGTTCCCATTGTGGGCAGCTTGAAGAGGCAAGCCCCCTACATCCAATTTTCATTCTGTGTTCTCATGAAACCTTTTGATATTTCAAATTTAAATATTCATTTATCCAGTTTCCTTCCTCCAATATTTACAATTTTCAGAGATATTGCTTGTTTTTCCTTATCCTAAAGTTGTAGGAGGTTTATTGATTAGTTTCTTGAACATAATGTTGCTTTGGTGCTGCTTATATATTAACATGATTTTCTTTGAAGAAAAGTAGGCTGCTTTATGCTATAACTACTAGGAATAAGCTTAGGTTTTTTTCACTGAAAATGTATTTATATAGTAAGACACTGATTTATTTACTAACTAGGAATTCATAGCTTTCGCGTCCCGGTTAATATCGAGGACCTTATACTAACACCCATTACTATACACTGAATGGTAACGCGGATAAACCACTATATTGCTCAGCATTCTAGAAATGATAAACAATAATTCACTCCATCATATGATGATCACTAATCTGCTGTACAACTATACTTCCTAAGGACATTAATGAACTGTACACAGCCTTCCCCATACTAAATCCTAAGATCACTAACAAACACCACTTTATGCTGCATTATAGGAAAAACAACTCACCACATTGCAGAATACTTTAACTAACTTAGCTTACCACACTGTATTTCAGTGAAGCAGACTAACCCACTACACTGCTTATTAGGTACATTAAGGCTGTATTAAGTTGTTCTAACAAAAAAATGTAGTGAACACCAAGATGGTGAAAAACAATGTTACTAATTCCTTATTTGGCGAATTACTTAACAAATATTTCAATTTGCCTTAAAAATTAATAGGCGATAACAATAAACTATTCAATATTAAAAGAGTAATACTTTTTTTTAATGAAAACCTACAAAGTCACATCAATTAATAAAAGTTATAAGAATCAACAGATACATTCATTTAGCACAACTGTCTGGACAAACATAGCTGATAATTATCACAAAAGGTAGTTATAGTTGTTTTATGGTAAAATTGAGAAAACAGGTAGAGTGTAAATAGTACAGGTGAGTAAAGATACAAGTTGAAGATGATGGGCTAAGCAGATAGAGAGGAAAATCCAGACCCAGGAATGAATGGAACATGGTGCAAAGTCAGGATGGCAAACTAGGGTGGCAAGGAAGTAGGCAATGGCCGAGCAGTGGCAATAGGGATTGCATGCAGAATCTAAGATTCTATGAGAGCATGTGCCCACATAGCAAAAAATGAAAAAAAGGAAGCGGAAGAAGAAGCTACTTAGCAAGGTAATGAAGGAACTGAAAAGGCAGAGGGAGAAAATGTACAAGAAATAGCATCATGAGCGATCACACCCATAGTGCGCACAAAGCTCCACTGTTGAATCAATTTTATCAGAATGGATATTCATCCGGTTGACAATTTTTTGTCTATGTTGTAAATTTGAAGATCCCATTATAAAAGCGAATTTTGATGAAATGGATATGTCGAGGGGAGAATTAACCATGACCACATGGCATGCCATCACCACTGTTGAAACTGCTGCTACCATGAAGACCATGAACTCAGGGGCTTCATCTGACCCTTGCCCAATCACACCTCCACCAAAGGAATGCTAACAATCTGCAATACACTAACATCCGTCCTCAATACCTACGTCGACTCAGTCACATTTCTGGACACCTGAAAACATGTCACCATCATGCCACTGGCCAAAAAACAGCTGACATTGTCACATTCTTCAACTACAGACCTACCTCTCTCCTACCATACCTAGATAAAGTCTTAGAGAAACTAATCAACCAACAACTAATTGACCACCTAGGCAACCGCCAGCTCCTTGATGCCACAGAGTACTGATTCAGGCTCAATCACGGTATAGAAACAGCACTCATCGGCACCATAGATGACAATCGAGTGATCCTTGACAGAAGGGATCGGAATCCCTCATTCTCCTTAACCTCTCTGGAGCATTTGATAAGGTCTTACACCCTGTCCTGATCAGGTGCCTGCACAAGATTGGCATCCAAGGGTCCTCTCTCTCTCGAGATCGGCTCCCTAATGGATAGAACACAAGCTGTCAGCCTGGCACCTTATTCCTTGCAAGCCCACAAACTTATCTGCGGTTTATCACTCAGTCCCACACTCTTCAACACATACATGATCCTTCTGGCCGACATCAGAGTACATTATATCAACATCTTCTCCCATGGCAAAAACATGAACCTCATACTCTTCCTCAACACAAGAAGCAAATTCACTGCCTGCATGACCGAAGTCGCTAACTAGATGAAAGCCAACCATTTAAAGCTCAGCACTAACAAGACTGAAGAAGTGATCTTCGACAAGAGCACCTCACCATGGGATTCCAACTGGTGGCCAGCTGACTTAGGACCCACAACCACACCCAGCACCCATGCCAGTAAGAAAACTGAATATGGCCACACAAGTTGACGCTGTCACTGCATCCTTCTTCCAACCTTAAATATGTTGAAGATCTTCAAAATGTTCCCAAGGAACATCAGAAAAACATTAATTCACATCCTAATCACCAGTAAGGTGGACCACGATAACACCCTCTATGTCGGGATTACCACAAACTTGCCAGACTCATCCTCAACCTCCCACACAGAACTTACATCACACCTCACCTCAGGGAGATCCATTGGATCATCATACACATGCAGGCTATTTCAAACTCAGCAAAAACCAAAGGAAATGATGGACGGAGTGTTGAACATTGCAAGCACTCACCCCCCGTCAACTGATCTGGGTTTAATCCATCACCGTTCTTTAGCCCACTCTGCCATCCCAGTTCAGACATGGCCATATGCAAATCAGTCTGACCCTGTGCCTCACGGGAACAGTCCAGCCCGAACTGCTAAGCCATGTCTTCCCTGGACCAGAAACAAGCTTCCTAGGACCGGTTTCTGGCATTTCAGCCGTCTTCAGCCAGGCTTGCTTGAATCCAGTGGCAAAGTGAGCAAGGGACTCACGTCTGAGCATACCCTGCCAACTTATGGCGAACACAGCAAAAACCAAAGGAAATGATGGACGGAGTGTTGAACATTGCAAGCACTCACCCCCCGTCAATTGATCTGGGTTTAATCCATCACTGTTCTTTAGCCCACTCTGCCACCCCAGTTCAGACATGGCCATATGCAAATCAGTCTGACCCTGTGCCTCATGGGAACAGTCCAGCCCGAACTGCCAAGCCATGTATTCCCTGGACCAGAAACAAGCTTCCTAGGACCGGTTTCTGGCATTTCAGCCGTCTTCAGCCAGGCTTGCTTGAATCCAGTGGCAAAGTGAGCAAGGGACTCACGTCTGAGCATACCCTGCCAACTTATGGCGAACAAAGCAAAAACCAAAGGAAATGATGGACGGAGTGTTGAACATTGCAAGCACTCACCCCCAGTCAGACATGGCTTGGCAGTTCGGGCTGGACTGTTCCCACGAGGCACAGGGTCAGACTGATTTGCATATGGCCATGTCTGAACTGGGGTGGCAGAGTGGGCTAAAGAACGGTGATGGATTAAACCCAGATCAGTTGACTGGGGGTGAGTGCTTGCAATGTTCAACACTCCGTCCATCATTTCCTTTTGTTTTTGCTTTGTTCTCCATAAGTTGGCAGGGTATGCTCAGACGTGATTCCCTTGCTCACTTTGTCACTGGATTCAAGCAAGCCTGGCTGAAGACGGCTGAAATGCCAGAAACCGGTCCTAGGAAGCTTGTTTCCGGTCCAGGGAAGACATGGCTTGGCAGTTCGGGCTGGACTGTTCCCATGAGGCACAGGGTCAGACTGATTTGCATATGGCCATGACTGAACTGGGGTGGCAGAGTGGGCTAAAGAACGGTGATGGATTAAACCCAGATCAGTTGACTGGGGGTGAGTGCTTGCAATGTTCAACACTCCGTCCATCATTTCCTTTGGTTTTTGCTTTGTTTGCCATAAGTTGGCAGAGTATGCTCAGACGTGAGTCCCTTGCTCACTTTGTCACTGGATTCAAGCAAGCCTGGCTGAAGACGGCTGAAATGCCAGAAACCGGTCATAGGAAGCTTGTTTCTGGTCCAGGGAAGACATGGCTTGGCAGTTCGAGCTGGACTGTTCCCATGAGGCACAGGGTCAGACTGATTTGCATATGGCCATGTCTGAACTGGCGTGGCCGAGTGGGCTAAAGAACGGTGATGGATTAAACCCAGATCAGTTGACTGGGGGTGAGTGCTTGCAATGTTCAACACTCCGTCCATCATTTCCTTTGGTTTCTGCTATTTCAAACTCACACACACATTCAAGGCACTACCAATTTAGCCCGACCTAAATGAACAGTTGCATGTCCTTCCACCAATCACCCAAACGCCTCAACTCAGCAGCACTCATACTCAAACATATCCCACGCATACAAAGAACCAGATCAGGAGGACAATTAATTTCTTAAATCAATCCTAAAGTTTTGAGCAACCTACCACTCCACATCAGAACCTTTTCCTTTCTTCTTGAAATCCAGAAAAAGATGAAGATATGGCTATTAGCTAACCAATCTAACCTTGGCAGGGCAAGGCACATACACCTCCTTAGCACCAGGATACTCTTGCAGGTACTTGCGCTTTACAAATAAACATAACATAGCATATTATAACATAACAAAATGCAACATAACACATCGGATGTATGACTTTACAACGCATGCTATTACAACGCATACCTTTACAACGCATTTTTTACAACGCTAGTACTACTACAACGCATTACTTTACAACGAATTCTCTTACAACGCCAAACCTATTTAAATACTGAAAAGAGCTGTTACAACGAAGTATATCACAACGCATACCATTACAACGCGATTTTTTTTTATTTTTTATTAAAAGTACAATAAAATCTGGCACGGGATGCAGGGAAATTAGGGGTTTTAGGGTGGGGAAGTGTATTAAAACGTGGAGAAGAACTGTACGTAAATCGACTGAAACGCATTACCAAATTAATACTCGGGTATTAAAATTAATACTCGAGTATTAAAATTAATACTCGAAATTCCCCATAAAAATCCGTTTTCACACATTACTAATTTTTTAAAAAATAACGAAAAAATAAATAACAGAACAAACACATTTTTTACATGATTAGATCGCAAAGTAAGTCAACCAACTGAAACATAACACACATACACATAGGCGCCATTTTACCCATCTCACTTGTAAAACTTGTCCTACCACAGTTTCTATGTAAACAATACCAAAAGACATGTTCCAAAATGGATGCCAAAACGGAACAAATGAATGAAAACAATATTTGTTAAAAAGCATTTTTAAATTATCATTTTCCACAGTAAAACAAAGCATTAAAAAAAACACATCGAACGCAGTTTTTTAAAAAATTAATAGTGACACAGAGTAAAACTTATAAATACAAGGGAGACACCATTTTGCACTCAGTTGATTATCAACTAGCAGAGAGAGCAGACGTAATAAGCTGACCCTCTGTCACCTGCACTGCGACCTCCTCAGAGAGAGCACGGAATTCACTCGTGAAAGCATAACAACAGAACAACTACTAGTAAGTTATTAATATATTTCTAAACGTTAGTTTTTAGAATATTATATTTTCATAACCCACAAAAAATATAATTTTAATTAATAATATAAACTTTACAAATGTACTGTTTCCAATATATTATCAATAAAATTAAACACAAAATCAAAACAAGTATTTTATTTTCCACAACCAGAAAATCTGAAGATTTTGACATTCCACAATAGCTACACCTATTTTGGCATCCCCACCACGTTAACGACTGACAAACTCAATTATTCAGGTAAATGTTATTTATGTGTAATGGTTTTACTTGTAAAAATTTTTTTTAAAATTTTCCTAAAGTCATGTATAGCAAAGGTGTTTTTTTTTATTACTCAATCTCAACACATTATAAACGAAAAATTACCATGATGCTGGAGTAACAATTTCAAATAAGACTTCAGTTAGTTACCACATCTGCAAAAGCGTTTCATATTACTAGGGCAAATATTTGTATTCTAAGTCCATGAATGTTCAGCATTTTACTAATTTAGTAATAGTTTTGAAATTACCTGTTATGTTTTAGTTGAAAAATGCATCAAATGTGTAGTATGTTTACTCTCACCAATTGTTACTCATACTCCTTTTTCAAATTACAAATGTTTTTTATAATTTTTTTTTTTTTTTCTATCCAACGTTGACAAAGGAACAATTATTTATTTATTTTTTTTCCACCAGTGAACATCTTCTCACCCAAAAAATTTTAACCTCCTACAAGCATCAGGTTAAAGGCACGATAACAAAAAAACAACTGGAAAAGGTATGTTACCTTTTCCATTTTTTTAATACTATACATTATTAATCCTTCCTTTTGCAATTATTCCTCCTCTAACGTACCTAATTTGAAAAGTAATGGATATTTTAGAGAAACAATATACTATTTCTACTCTAGGAAGGAGCAACATTAGGGATATTTCTGTGTAGTGTAGGGGTACATATCTCTATTTCTACTGCAGTAAGGTGCATTGATTAGGACAGTGTCATGTAGTACTAGTTATATTGTATGTCAGTATAATTTTAAAGATACTCAGTTTCTACATTTGTAACCACCGTTAATTATTTTTTTTTCCTCTTTTTTTTTTCCCAAAGAAAACAATTTTAATTCACAACTAAAATCTTGAGCCAACAAAGAAAATCATCTTCAGCCACCTCATCCATAAAAGCAAGTTCTACAAAACAAGGTATTTATTGACAGCACGGATTCTCAACCTTCAAAATATTAGACTAACTATTACATTGCTAAAGTTTTCCAAAAAAAATCAATGCAATTATGATTACATTTCCCCATTTCAGAATTATATTTCATGTCTAAAGGATGGTTTAGCATTACGGAAGTTGTTATGTGCTGCAACTTATATCACATGTGCAATTTTTGATGAAAAAATTTAAAAAACACATTTCTCAACATCGTTCTGTTTCCAAATTTTTGTCTTTTTTCACTTTTCCAGACATTTAGTTATCGATTCCACAACAAATCACCTTGTAAGTGTCTACACAAGCCTACACACCAATACCACTGACCAAGAGTCAGCAAGAAAAGCAATTTCGAAAAAAAAGGTAATTTCAACCAACATTGTAAGGTGCAGCAGATTTTAAAATGTACCATGCTGTAGAGGTAACAATTTACTATTAGAAATCAAGGAAGGTGCAGCAGTAGGGAAAGTGTTGGATAGTGTAGGGGTATCAATTTACTATTCTAACTCCAGGAAGGTGCATCACTAGGGAAAGTGTTGGATAGTGTAGGGGTATCAATTTACTATTCTAACTCCAGGAAGGTGCAGCAGTAGGGAAAGTGTTGGATAGTGTAGGGGTATCAATTTACTATTCTAACTCCAGGAAGGTGCATCAGTAGGGAAAGTGTTGGATAGTGTAGGGGTATTAATTTACTATTCTAACTCCAGGAAAGTGCATCAGTAGGGAAAGTGTTGGATAGTGTAGGGGTATCAATTTACTATTCTAACTCCAGGAAGGTGCAGCAGTAGGGAAAGTGTTGGATAGTGTAGGGGTATCAATTTACTATTCTAACTCCAGGAAGGTGCATCAGTAGGGAAAGTGTTGGATAGTGTAGGGGTATTAATTTACTATTCTAACTCCAGGAAGGTGCATCAGTAGCGAAAGTGTTGGATAGTGTAGGAGTAACAATTTACTATTCTAACTCCTGGAAGGTGCATCAGTAGAGAAAGTTTTGGATAGTGTAGGGGTATCAATTTACTATTCTAACTCCAGGAAGGTGCATCAGTAGGGAAAGTGTTGGATAGTGTAGGGGTATTAATTTACTATTCTAACTCCAGGAAAGTGCATCAGTAGGGAAAGTGTTGGATAGTGTAGGGGTATTAATTTACTATTCTAACTCCAGGAAAGTGCATCAGTAGGGAAAGTGTTGGATAGTGAAGGGGTATCAATTTACTAGTCTAACTCCAGGAAGGTGCATCAGTAGGGAAAGTGTTGGATAGTGTAGGGGTATCAATTTACTATTCTAACTCCAGGAAGGTGCATCAGTAGGGAAAGTGTTGGATAGTGTAGGGGTATTAATTTACTATTCTAACTCCAGGAAGGTGCATCAGTAGGGAAAGTGTTGGATAGTGTAGGAGTAACAATTTACTATTCTAACTCCTGGAAGGTGCATCAGTAGAGAAAGTTTTGGATAGTGTAGGGATATCAATTTACTATTCTAACTCCAGGAAGGTGCATCAGTAGGGAAAGTGTTGGATAGTGTAGGGGTATTAATTTACTATTCTAACTCCAGGAAAGTGCATCAGTAGGGAAAGTGTTGGATAGTGTAGGGGTATCAATTTACTATTCTAACTCCAGGAAGGTGCATCAGTAGGGAAAGTGTTGGATAGTGTAGGGGTATCAATTTACTAGTCTAACTCCAGGAAGGTGCATCAGTAGGGAAAGTGTTGGATAGTGTAGGGGTATTAATTTACTATTCTAACTCCAGGAAAGTGCATCAGTAGGGAAAGTGTTGGATAGTGTAGGGGTATCAATTTACTATTCTAACTCCAGGAAGGTGCATCAGTAGGGAAAGTGTTGGATAGTGTAGGGGTATCAATTTACTATTCTAACTCCAGGAAGGAGCATCAGTAGGGAAAGTGTTGGATAGTGTAGGGGTATCAATGTACTATTCTAACTCCAGGAAGGTGCAGCAGTAGGGAAAGTGTTGGATAGTGTAGGGGTATCAATTTACTATTCTAACTCCAGGAAGGTGCAGCAGTAGGGAAAGTGTTGGATAGTGTAGGGGTATCAATTTACTATTCTAACTCCAGGAAGGTGCAGCAGTAGGGAAAGTGTTGGATAGTGTAGGGGTATCAATTTACTATTCTAACTCCAGGAAGGTGCAGCAGTAGGGAAAGTGTTGGATAGTGTAGGGGTATCAATTTACTATTCTAACTCCAGGAAGGTGCATCACTAGGGAAAGTGTTGGATAGTGTAGGGGTATCAATTTCCTATTCTAACTCCAGGAAGGTGCATCAGTAGGGAAAGTGTTGGATAGTGTAGGGGTAACAATTTATTATACTTACTCCAGGTAGGTGCATCAGTAGGCAAAATAATGGATGCAGTAAAAGTTTTGTTGTAAAAAAATATTAAATTATATCATGCTAATTTTTTTATCTTTTTTCCTTTTTTCAGATAATGTCTAGCCTTGGAGCAGCCAACTTCATTAAATCCAGGAAGGGCAAAAATTTGTTAAACCATGGTGGATACATATATAGTAAGGAAAGAATAAGTTTAACTAGAAATCATTGGAGGTGCGTGCAATACTACACTACCCATTGCAGTGGCAGAGCGGTTACTGTTGATAATTTGGTTGTGAAAACCACAGAACATAACCACTCTGCCTCTGCAATGGATGTAGAAATCAGAGAGACAATAAATGAGATGAAAGCAATTGCAAGCACCTCCAATGATTCTACAGGATCAATTTTAAGGGAGGTTGCACAGCATGTCCCCAGTCATGTTGCTAGTAACATGCCTATAATACCCAATTTGAGAAGAATTATTCAGAGACAAAAGCAGGCAAGTAATATTCAATTGTCTACACCACATACATTCTCTGACATTAGAATTCCTCATGATCTTTCTATTTCTTTTTCTGATGAACCTTTCCTTCTGCATGACAACGAAAACCCTCAGAAACGTATTCTAATTTTTAGTACCCCACGTAACCTTGCTAAGTTAGAAAGTAGTGAAATTTGGATGATGGATGGGACGTTTAAAAGTACACCCCATCCTTTCACTCAAATTTACACTATACATGCAAAAATTAACAATAGTGTAATTCCCTTAGTGTATAGTTTGCTACCTGATAAGACTTCTGCAACATACACTGAACTTTTATCAGTGATTAAAAGCAAAACATCTGCAAGTCCTCGAAAAATAATTATTGATTTCGAATTGAGCATGATCAATGTGATCACTAAAACGTACACGGATACCCAAATTCAGGGATGTTTCTTCCATTTTTCGCAGGCATTTTGGCGTAAACTACAGAAAACATCCCTAGTTGCAGAATATTCTCGGGATAGCAAACTACAGTTTGAACTAAAAAAATTAACTGCACTTTGTTTTGTTCCTCCCGATAGTGTGGACGAGTACTACACTGCAATTATAGAATCTGTTTATTATACGAGTAACGAGGAAAAATTGGCACCCATTCTAAATTATTTTGAGGACACATGGATTGGACACCTAAGCAGATCGGGTCGCAGGAGGAAGCCACGATTCCATGTGGAGTGGTGGAACTGCTACACGAGTTGTTTAGAGGGAGAGGCCAAAACAAACAATGCCATTGAGGGGTGGCATAACTCCTTCAATCATACAATTGGAAAACCACATCCTAACTTCTACTCATTTTTGGAAACTTTGAAGAAGGAGCAAAGTTTCCAAGAAATGAGAATAGCACAAACACTCGCAGGTAGTCTAAACCCACGAGTAACAGTCAAAACAAGGGAAATGTCTGAGAGACTATTGGCAATTCTGCAACAGTTTTCGTTGTGTGTGGCTATAGACTACCTGGAAAATCTTTCTAACATTCTTTCTTTTTAAAACAATGAATTTACTTACTTTCCTGCTTTGCTTTAAATTATAGTAATTTTTAAAAATCAATTGGCATACAAAGTTTTTTTTTCTAAAAAATTTTTCAAACAAACAAGTCGGGTTTTTTTTTATTATTTAAAACAAATCTTCATTTCCACCAAAATAAACCAATTAGTACAAATTTACTGTTCCATAGAATTTGAACCACTTTTCATTATCGGAACTCCATTTTCCAAATTACCGAAAAAATCCAATTTAAATACCGTCAAAACCAAACACCAA
Source organism: Triturus cristatus (assembly GCF_964204655.1). Classification (NCBI taxonomy): domain Eukaryota; kingdom Metazoa; phylum Chordata; class Amphibia; order Caudata; family Salamandridae; genus Triturus; species Triturus cristatus. The sequence continues at coordinate 440,797,428 of NC_140590.1, forward strand.
ATTTCAAACAGATGTATAATATACAAATCAAACCATATTCCGAAATGCACTTTGCAGCTGAATCATCATTTGTATTTCAATTTAACATTTAGAAAATTTACAAGTACGCATAATTTTGGAACTTAGAAATGAAGATCGACAGTACGTTTTTTACTTCGTAAATAAACAAATCAACTGTCTGAACAGTAACTTTTAATTTTGTAAGAGTTACATACTATTTTTAAATAACTAACTTACTTTAAGCGACCCGACATAGGCATGTATTAATGACATTAATGTGGACATGTTTAACAACATTTAAGACATCTATTAGTTTTCCAGCAACCTCCCCTTATTCTTTCCTTACTATATATGTATCCCTTTTAAAAGTTTAATCTATAATATCAAGTTAAAAAATTTCCTACCTGGACGCAGATCAGCTTCCTGCTGCTTCCTCCTCCGATGCTCTGCAAAATGGCGTATTACGTCGACGCTCACGTCCTTACGTCATCGCGTGCATCTCAATTTATGGCGGACTACTTTTTTAAATTCTACTGTAAATAAATGTTAATATATGTAAATAAAATATATATATTTTGTTATAAAAATAAAACTTACTTTGAAAAATTAATGAAAAATATGCTTTTTTTTTCATGATTTTTAAAACAAATAAAAATGTGAAATCAATAATTGTTTGCTGTCATTATTTTAAATTCATTTTTTTATACTCCAATATTGTAATTAAATAAATGTAAATTAACTAAATATGTTCCTTACCTTGACTCTATTGTCTTTTCCCTTCAAAACTTTCTCTTACTTCACTTTCTGTACCTTCTTTTCTTGTTCCGCGGGTTGTATATTCTGAGGCTGCCAAAATAAATAAAGGACAAAGACGCTCATAGACTTCAATGGAAAAGCGTGGGAATTTATTACAAAAAGTAAGTTATAAATGTTTTTTCTAATTTAAAAATTTTTTTAATGATAAATTTGAAAATTTATTACTCTTTTAATTTTTATAGTATTTATTTGTATTTAAAAAATAAAATTATATTATTATTATAATAATTAAACCAAAAATACTCTTCCATTACTTTAAAAAAGGGCACTGTCTTTTGTACTTATAAATACTCTAGTCTTTTCATGTGTGATAAAAATACTCTAGTATTTAAAATTAGGTACTCACTCATATTTATTTAAATTATAATATTAAATACTCCATTTTATTTTTTAATAAACTCATTCAATTTAGAAAAATACTCAACTCTTAAATTTTGTAATTATTAAGTATCAACTTTTATTATTTAAAAAATCTATTAGTTTTTTAACTATCCAACAAAACATTCCTACTAAACTAAATAGCCAAGTATAAATATTAAAATACTCAAGTATTAATTTAACTGCTATCCAACCAAACATTTCTACTAGACAAAATACTCAAGTCTTAATATTTTAATTAACTACTCACTTTTTTAAAATTAATATTGCTTTTTTTAAAATAATTAAAATACTCAAGTATTAATTTAACTGCTATCCAACCAAACATTTCTACTAGACAAAATACTCAAGTATTAATATTTTAATAAACTACTCTCTTTTTTAAAATTACAATTGCTTTATTAGAAATAATTAAAATACTCAAGTATTAATTTAACTGCTATCCATCCAAACATTTCTACTAGACAAAATACTCAAGTATTAATATTTTGAAAAACAAATAACTTTTGTCAAATTATAAATGCTTTTTTAAAAATAATTAAACAAGATAAATATTTTTTTAAATGGAAAAAAAAAAAAAAATGCGTTGTAATAGTATATGCGTTGTAAAAGTACTTACCATATAACATCTTGCGTTGTAAAGCCATGCGTTGTAAATGAATGCGTTGTAAAGGCATTTTCACATAATGCGTTGTAAAGGTATATGCGTTGTAACAGTACTTACCATATAATGGCACGCGTTGTAAAAGCATGCGTTGTAAAAGTTTTTGCGTTGTAAAAAATGCGTTGTAATAGCATAGCGTTGTAAAAGTTGCGTTGTAAAGGTGGTTCCCCTAACACATCATAGCATAACATTCATTTCAGTGACCTGAATATACTCCAACTTTGTCTGCTGTGCGCTGAGCATACAGAAGGTACCAGACGATGCAATAGAGAGCAGAAGGTAGAGTAGTATAGTTCTGATGTATGTTTCACATGAGCTTTCTGGACTAGGACCAGTGCACGGTTAATATGGTGCTAGACACATGTAGGGGACTCTTCATGTCTGGTAGCACAAGGCCAGCGGTTCAGCTCCACTCACAAAATGAAATGCCTGATGCAATGTCTGGATGTGAGAAACAATATTATTGCAGATGACAACTGATTACCAAAAGGTTTACCCATGGACCTATCGCATACGAGTGTGAAAAGTAGGAAACTCTTTTCACAATTTTCAAACTTAAATCCTAAAAGCAGGATTGGTAGGTTTTTGTGTGTTCTGGCAAGTTTTAAAATGTTTCCACAATTGTAAGTAACACAGAGTGAACTTTCCTTGAGGATTGTTCTTGGAGTGGTCCATGCAAAGGAAATGAAAACCCAAAGATCTGTAACTTTATGGGTATTCAGAGGCATTCATCATGCAACAATTTAAGGATATTGTGGGGCAATTTCGTTTTGCCCTATTGGCCCAGTGCATAATTTGAGCAGGTGGTTTTCTGTGCTCCGCACCAGCACTTAGTTGTCAACACTGGCTCTTAAGACAGTCTGCCACATGGTGGTGTTTTTTGTCTAATTTTGAAATGAGCACAAACACAGTTACATTAAAAATGATGAAGACCTGCCGACCAATCCAGCCTTATCTTTTTGGGTGGCCTGGAATAGTCTGAACTGTCACACTGTTAGGAGAGTAATGGCTAGTAGTTGTGTTGGTACTGTCATTGGCAGCACCGACAGGGGCAATGGGTGGTGCAAGCTGCAGTAGCCTCCTTATGAGAGCCCTGGTACTTTTTTTTTTACAAACTAAGCACTGATTGGTGTCCCTCCTCTTGTATCAAGTTGACCATTTTAGAGGGATTTATGCTGAAGCTGGGCTCCTTCTTAAGTAGCTCCGTAAGGCTGTTGCATTTAATTCCCTAACTGTAGTGCTGTGCCATTTACAATGTGTTTCCCACACTTTTCTACATCGCTAAACATATGCCTAAATGAAGCTGGTGTAAATTGTGCAGAAACTCTGGTGCCGATCACGATCCGGTAAAAAATTCCCCCGTGCGACTCGTATCGGGTCTTTTTACCGTACGAATCGTACAAGTGCCGTACGAACTGGCAATCACGATTCGCATGGTAAAAAGTCCATACGACCCGCACCGGGAATCATTCCCCACACGTCCTCGGGTCGGAAAATGTGTCCGACACGTCCTCGGACGATTTACCTTACAAACGTAAAAATCCAAGTCCGACCGAGGAATCACGATCCATCCCGTGCGTCCGAGCCTACAACCGTATGGAAAAAACACCGTCCGCACCGAACACCAATAGCAACCATGGAGACATGTGCCCGCATACGCGCCCAACACTCCCCCCAGCCCCCGTACGTCCGACACGTACCCCCCGTATATGTATACCCCCACCCGTCTATGTACACCCCAGTACGTTCCAGTCGTACCCCCACCCCAGTACGTGTCGTACCACCGTCAATGTAAACCCCCCCACCCCTGTACGTGTCGTACCACCGTCAATGTAAACCCCCCCACCCCTGTACGTGTCGTACCACCGTCTATGTACACCCCAGTACGTTCCAGTCGCACCCCCACCCCAGTACGTGTCGTACCCCCCGTGTACCTACACCCCAGTACGTTCGAGCCACACCCCCACCCCAGTACGTGTCACAGCCCCGTCTACCTACACCCCAGTACGTTCCAGTCGTACCCCCACCCCAGTACGTGTCGTACCACCGTCAATGTACACCCCCCCACCCCTGTACGTGTCGTACCACCGTCAATGTACACCCCCCCACCCCTGTACGTGTCGTACCACCGTCTATGTACACCCCAGTACGTTCCAGTCGTACCCCCACCCCAGTACGTGTCGTACCACCGTCAATGTACACCCCCCCACCCCTGTACGTGTCGTACCACCGTCAATGTACACCCCCCACCCCTGTACGTGTCGTACCACCGTCTATGTACACCCCCCCACCCCTGTACGTGTCGTACCACCGTCTATGTACACCCCCCCACCCCTGTACGTGTCGTACCACCGTCCATGTACACCCCAGTACGTTCCAGTCGTACCCCCACCCCAGTACGTGTCGTACCACCGTCAATGTACACCCCCCCACCCCTGTACGTGTCGTACCACCGTCTATGTACACCCCAGTACGTTCCAGTCGTACCCCCACCCCAGTACGTGTCGTACCACCGTCAATGTACACCCCCCCACCCCTGTACGTGTCGTACCACCGTCAATGTACACCCCCCACCCCTGTACGTGTCGTACCACCGTCAATGTACACCCCCCACCCCTGTACGTGTCGTACCACCGTCAATGTACACCCCCCCACCCCTGTACGTGTCGTACCACCGTCAATGTACACCCCCCACGCCTGTACGTGTCGTACCACCGTCAATGTACACCCCCCACCCCTGTACGTGTCGTACCACCGTCTATGTACACCCCCCCACCCCTGTACGTGTCGTACCACCGTCTATGTACACCCCCCCACCCCTGTACGTGTCGTACCACCGTCCATGTACACCCCAGTACGTTCCAGTCGTACCCCCACCCCAGTACGTGTCGTACCACCGTCAATGTACACCCCCCCACCCCTGTACGTGTCGTACCACCGTCTATGTACACCCCAGTACGTTCCAGTCGTACCCCCACCCCAGTACGTGTCGTACCACCGTCAATGTACACCCCCCCACCCCTGTACGTGTCGTACCACCGTCAATGTACACCCCCCACCCCTGTACGTGTCGTACCACCGTCAATGTACACCCCCCACCCCTGTACGTGTCGTACCACCGTCAATGTACACCCCCCACCCCTGTACGTGTCGTACCACCGTCAATGTACACCCCCCCACCCCTGTACGTGTCGTACCACCGTCAATGTACACCCCCCACCCCTGTACGTGTCGTACCACCGTCAATGTACACCCCCCACCCCTGTACGTGTCGTACCACCGTCTATGTACACCCCCCCACCCCTGTACGTGTCGTACCACCGTCTATGTACACCCCAGTACGTTCCAGTCGTACCCCCACCCCAGTACGTGTCGTACCACCGTCAATGTACACCCCCCCACCCCTGTACGTGTCGTACCACCCTCAATGTACACCCCCCCACCCCTGTACGTGTCGTACCACCGTCTATGTACACCCCAGTACGTTCCAGTCGTACCCCCACCCCAGTACGTGTCGTACCACCGTCAATGTACACCCCCCACCCCTGTACGTGTCGTACCACCGTCTATGTACACCCCCCCACCCCTGTACGTGTCGTACCACCGTCTATGTACACCCCCCCACCCCTGTACGTGTCGTACCACCGTCCATGTACACCCCAGTACGTTCCAGTCGTACCCCCACCCCAGTACGTGTCGTACCACCGTCAATGTACACCCCCCCACCCCTGTACGTGTCGTACCACCGTCTATGTACACCCCAGTACGTTCCAGTCGTACCCCCACCCCAGTACGTGTCGTACCACCGTCAATGTACACCCCCCCACCCCTGTACGTGTCGTACCACCGTCAATGTACACCCCCCACCCCTGTACGTGTCGTACCACCGTCAATGTACACCCCCCACCCCTGTACGTGTCGTACCACCGTCAATGTACACCCCCCACCCCTGTACGTGTCGTACCACCGTCAATGTACACCCCCCCACCCCTGTACGTGTCGTACCACCGTCAATGTACACCCCCCACCCCTGTACGTGTCGTACCACCGTCAATGTACACCCCCCACCCCTGTACGTGTCGTACCACCGTCTATGTACACCCCCCCACCCCTGTACGTGTCGTACCACCGTCTATGTACACCCCAGTACGTTCCAGTCGTACCCCCACCCCAGTACGTGTCGTACCACCGTCAATGTACACCCCCCCACCCCTGTACGTGTCGTACCACCCTCAATGTACACCCCCCCACCCCTGTACGTGTCGTACCACCGTCTATGTACACCCCAGTACGTTCCAGTCGTACCCCCACCCCAGTACGTGTCGTACCACCGTCAATGTACACCCCCCCACCCCTGTACGTGTCGTACCACCGTCAATGTACACCCCCCACCCCTGTACGTGTCGTACCACCGTCTATGTACACCCCCCCACCCCTGTACGTGTCGTACCACCGTCTATGTACACCCCAGTACGTTCCAGTCGTACCCCCACCCCAGTACGTTCCTGGCGCACCCCCAACACAACCTCCTAAGTACGGAGCGCACCCCATGCCCCAACATCACAACCGCATGTACGAGTCGTACAAAGCCACACACAAGGACCAAATCGTACAACCAAATGGCCCATGTACACACCGTACACACGCTCAAAACGCACGTACACAACAAGGACAAAACAAAACAACTCAACAATACACCATTCGAAAGGCACACAGCCACTAAACATGGCCAACAACCACTAAAATAACACAATCACTGACCTGCAACTGTCAAAAACAAACAGAGGCCCAATACACCACCACTCCTTATAACACACCCACCCAAAATTCAAACACTGCCACACCCACCCATGGACCAATAAAAAGGGCCCACACACACAAACCATGAGCCTTTGCAACAGACCCACTGCTGCCAGACACCACAGAACCAGACTACAAGCGACACCACATCTTACACTTGCACACCTTCACACGACCACCCTCACAAACACCCTCTCATCACATTCACACACACACACAACCATCCACACCCCCCCCCAACATCCACACACCCCCCACACCCACACCATCCCCACCCACACCCCTCACCATGCCCACTACCAAGAATCCAAAGTTCAGTCACCGAGAGTTGGAGGTCCTTGTTGATCAAATCCTCAGAGTCGAGCCACAGATCTTTGGAACATTGGTCAGAAGCACCAGCCAGGCAGCCAAAACAGCCATGTGGCAGACCATCGTCGATGCTGTGAATGCTGTTGCGGACACCAGGAGGACCAAGCAGGATTGCCAGAACAGGTGGTACGATCTGCGGAGGAGGGTCAGAGCCAAGAGACAGGAGGAACACGACCAGGCCAACGCCACCGGAGGAGGGCCCTCCCGCAGACCCGTACAGTACCATCCCTGGGAGGAGAGGGTGATGGCCATACTGCCGGTGGAGGCAGTTGAAGGAGTAGAAGGACTCCGAGACCCGGGTGAGTACACAAACAACGCACCTCACATGGGGGGAACTGCAACCACAACCAAAATTAATAACAGGCACGCAAACACCACAAGCCATCGCATTACTCAACCACACTCCATGAGCAGGCACATGCCACTGCTGCCACCATGCCCCATGCACCCAGCTGGACAATGTCAAGTCACAGGCCACAGAAGACAACAACACATGACACGGTAACCCGGATGGCGGGAGGGTGGGCACCAAGAATCACATAGTGCGACTCCAAAGCAGACAACAATGCCCTCTGCCCATATGGCCTAGGTCACAGCCAGACAAACACTGTGTCCCAACACAGGAATGACTTGCCAGCAAATGGCGGATGCCTTGCATCAACACATGGGGGTGAAGGCACTGTTTTGCACATGCCAGCAGCTAATGAACAGCCAACAGTGTGAAAGAGTGGCAGCACACACCACCACAGCAGCAGCGCACAGACACACAGCAGACAAAATGGGTGCCTGGAGATCAGAAACAAACTCACATCAACAGGCCAAGGGCCACTCAAAGATCTGCTAACAGTGTGTGCCCAGGAAGCTGGGCCAAGGTGACAGAGGGTGACACACGGAGGGAGGGAGAGGGGGACACAGAGGGAGGGAGAGGGGGACTGAGAGGGAGGGAGACGGACAGAGGGAGGAGGCTGACACACAGAGGGAGGGAGAGGGGGACACAGAGGGAGGGAGAGTGGGACACAGAGGGAGGGAGAGGGGGACTGAGAGGGAGGGAGACGGACAGAGGGAGGAGGCTGACACACAGAGGGAGGGAGAGGGGGACAGAGAGGGAGGGAGAGGGGGACAGAGAGGGAGGGAGACACAGGAAGATGGACAGAGGGAGGAGGCTGACACACAGAGGGAGGGAGAGGGGGACACAGAGGGAGGGAGACACAGGAAGATGGACAGAGGGAGGAGGCTGACTCACAGAGGGAGGGAGAGGGGGACACAGAGGGAGGGATAGGGGGACACAGAGGGAGGGAGAGGGGGACACAGAGGGAGGGAGAGGGGGACAGAGAGGGAGGGAGAGGGGGACAGAGAAGGAGGGAGACACAGGGAGAGCAAATCAGTCCTGTGGTGTGTGGGAATGTCTGCTCGTCAGCAGGTGGACTGCGTGCATGTAGACAAGGGTGGCCAGTGCCAGAACCCCCCCTCTTCATCATGGCAAAACGCAGGGCCATGTCACAACCTGTACACGAGCACAAGGACAGCCACCTGCATCATATGAGTGTGTGGATCCACTCCATGTGCACATGTACAGTGCTACAAGGAAGGCGCAAATGCATAGCTCGGCACACATGCACACTCCACTGCTGACTGCAGTCACACTTGACGCAGCAAGTAAGACTGTGCCACACATAGTTAAAGGGGCCAAATTGGTGCCCAAGGGACACACACATGCACAAGTGCACTGTGAGTGGAATGCAAGACAGATCCTAATTCCAAGAGGAAATGTGCCAACTTTGTAACGGATGAAACATGGATGTTGCATGGATCAAAAGTAACATTGTCTCTCTCACACACAGGTCAACGTCGTGCTGCACCCCCCAACACTGGGGGGGAACACTCACAGGACCCGGATCTGCAGGAGACCGATCCCACCGGCAGCGACCACTCTCACCACTCTGCGGACGACCCCGACCGACCTGGCCCCTCTGGTGTCCAACCACCTGCAGCACCTGCGTCAGGTACAACCGTGCCAACCACCACCCCCACTCCTGCCACATCCCAGGAGACACCCAGGATCCCTGCCCCAACACCACAATGCAGCCAGGCTCGCCAGGAGGGACACGGTGTCCCGGGCACCCAGGAGGAGGCAGGCGACAACGCCAATGCCACCCCTCAGGGGTCCCGGAGACCCCATGTGCCCACAAGTGCAGGCCAGACGCAAGTGGGCAGGGGTGGTGGGAGTGGAGAGCGGCGGAGGCGCGAGCCTGACCAGTTGGCTGGGGATCCGGTATTTTCCCATGTCCGTAACATCCTGGACTCATACCGGCAGGACACCACGGGCATGGCCCAGGTTGTGTCCGTCCTCGAGGGGATCAAGGTCCAGCAGGCCCAGCAACATGCGGAGCTAATAGCCTGTCTACAGCTACACCAACGGAGGATGGAGGACAGACAGGCTGAGCAAGTGACGGCGTCCCAGGGGATTCACGCTGAACTCCGTCGGATGGCCGACACCATGGCCGACCCTCCCTGTGCCAGAAGGCGGAGAACATCACCACCCACAGGGAGGGATCATGAGGAGGAGGAGGAAACATCCGACGGAGCATCCCAGACGTCGTCACGGCCTGCTGCTGAGGTTCCCCGCAGGAAGCCGGGTCGTCCACGGAAAGGACCGTGAGGGTGGCTGCTACATCACCATCTCCCAGGACACCTGGCCTGGCACCTGGCCCACTGGAGCAACAGCATCACAGCATCAAGAGACATTCTCTGCCACATGGCCCTGCTGGTCACTGGCTGACCAATGTTGACAAAGACTGTGGCATGGACTCTGAGGATTTCCAATGGCAAGGACACCAACTCCCCTACTGAACTTTGGATTCCCTAATCCCGGAAAGGCCCTCACTTGGCCCCCCCCCCCCCCAATAATAAATCACACTATTAAGAGTAGATGCCTGCTGGTAGCATTATTACCTAACATGTGTCTTGTACAGTCTAAACATGCCTGAGTCATCTGTTCACTTCAACCATCCACACCCTGGGGCCTGAGTCTGGCACAGGACACATGGGTCACAGTTTTCTAGGCAAGACAGACATGGAGCACCATACACACCCGTGATGGTCAGAACCAGCTGAGGGGGTGGCCGAACAACCGTGCTGACAGACACATTGAGTACAGCAACAGTCATGCGCAGAGGTCAGGGATCCTGGCCCGTGTCCTGGGGGGCACCCAGGTACGTGTAGACAGGTGGCAGAACCATGTCCTGCAAGCTTGAGTCCGGTGGATGCAGAGAATGGGGTCATGGACAACGTTGGATGCATGGGGATGGCACATGTCACAATACCCACACAGTCATGGACATCATGCCCATTACACAGTCTCAGCACACACACACAGCTTGCATCTTGCCACTCGACACATTGACACATAGCCACAATCAGGGAATACCATGCCAGACATGCAGGATGCACCGTGCCAACACACCAGCATTGACTGAGAAGAGGCACCTTGGAGGCATAGGGACACCTTTAATAGTCATGTGTTTGGGATTGCAGAGGCAACTTGAAGTACACATGAACACATCATGTGGAGTAACATGTGGCTCCAACACTGGCACCCCCCTTCTGCAGCACAAATGCGTGATAGCCATGGAACTGGCACACAAGTGTCGGATAATAGCTAAATACCCACAGCTGCTCACGGAGAGCCTGCCATACACCATACATCCGCTGATGTGGAAGTCCCACGCCATGTCAAGACAATGTTAACCGTATGTGTCCGAGGGCAGTGTCACACACATTGATGCCTTCATCACAATCCACCATCCCATCACTGATGACTGACAACCAGGCAGCCCATCTATTCAGGTGTACCCAGCTGCATGTCGTGTCCCATGGGGATGCCACATGTCTGCAGAGGACCCAAACCCCGACCGGGGCAGTGTGCACACATCGTGAACAACTGCCACACCCAATACGCCCCAGATGCATCCCTTACCCCATGGAGACTTCCAAACGTGTCCGTGCCTGTAACGCTGAGTCAGCCCACGATGCCATGTCCATGAGGAATAGCAGTGCCACAACAATGCAACCAGCAAACGGCATGCGCAGGTACCTGGGGAAGAGAGACACACAAGAAGTCAGCCACAAGAAGCACAGCCACTTGCATGTGCATGTACTCGACACATGTATGTATGACAACATGCTAGGTCACAATTATGTCTGGGGAAATACTACCATCACTGCCACCATCACTCCAGTGACACACCCACACACACCTCTGACCCACGTGCCATACATGCAGGTGGAGACACACATCACAACGCATGCCACACGGGGACCAATGCGTGCACACTCAGACCCTGGTACTCACCACTAAGCAAAGAAGTCGCGTATGAGCCGAGTCCGGATGTCCTCTTGCGGCTCCACATCCTCCACATCACTAGCCCCATTGCCAAGCCCTTCGTCCTCCACGGGTGGATGGTCCTCGTCATCTTGATCCAGGATGAGGGGCACAGCTCTTTCAACTGCCATGTTGTGCAGCATGCAGCAGACCATGAAGATCTTGCAGACCTTCGCCGGGGCATATGGGAGTGCGCCGCCGGTCTTGTGGAGGCACCGGAATCGGCTCTTCAGCATGCCAAACGTCCTCTCTATCACTCGCCTTGTCCGGCCATGGGCGGTGTTGTAGCGGAGCTGGGCCGGCGTGATGGGGTTGCGGAGAGGTGTCAGCAGCCAAGGCATGTTGGGATAGCCAGCGTCCCCTAAATGGAAAGCACATGGATATCGTTAGAACAGGCGAAGCGGTAGTGCTGCTCGGCCAAACAGAATACAGGACAGACAGACTGTACCCACCAACAACACATGCACGTTCGTTGCGCAGCTGCATCATCATATCAGGCATCCCGCTACGCCTCATGATGTAGGCATCGTGTGCTGATCCTGGAAAACGAGCACAGACATGTGAAATCACCATGTTGGACAGACACACCACAAGGGCATTGATGGAGTGGTAGTGCTTCCGATTGCGGTACGCCACCTCCCGTGCGTGTGGTGGTACCAAACCTACATGTGTCCCATCTATGGACCCAATGACATGGGGCATCCCTCCCAGGGCATAGAAACCACGTTTGACCTCAGTCATCTGTTCAGGGGTTGGGAACTTGATGAAGTCATCCAGGTGAATCAACATGGCCTCCAAGAAATCATGCAGCACACCGCTGAACATGCTCTGGGACATGCCACCAACATGAGCTATGGTATATTGGAAGGTACCCGTGGCAAGGAAATGTAGGGCAGCCATTACCTTCAGCTGGGGTGTCAGTGCCGTAGGATACCTGTGCTGCGGTTGCAGGTGTGGTGCCAGTCTCGCCGTCAGCTCCAGAATCAACGGTTGGGTGAAGCGGTAGAGCCGGATCCTGTCATTCTCCTGCATGGTGGCCAAGTCTGGAATTCTTCGGGCAACAGGAGGCGCTCTGCAGTAATTTGGAAGTGACAAGGAAGAGTGAGTGCACTACGAGAACAACTCATGTCTACTGAGCACATGTAAATCTGCCAATACACACATGCCACATAGGGAGTCAGGCATGTGCTACATGCCCAGGACACGTATGGATGCAAGGTGACACTCCTTCCAAGACCCAGCTACACACGGTGATTGAGAACCTCCCCATGCCACGCCATGGGAATAGCTGTGTCCCAGTGCAAGTGAACAGCCCGACGCAAGACAGAAGTGACATACACCCACACATCAGCAGAAGTAGGATGCCGATTGTAGAGACTGGTAGCGGAACACCGGAGCCACAGGTCACATGACATTACACTAGGCCTGCCCACACACCTTGCCATGAAGGTGCACATGTCATGACTCACCACACATTCCTTGTGAGGATGCTGACATGGCCTTGTCACGCTACTCCGTGTCCCATGCATACATGTGCACCTCACATCAGATACCACATGTGGCATGGTGTGCGGAACAGTGTGCAATGACAATCTACACACAGACACATGTTGGTTGCTGCAACGGCTGCAGCTTTTGAGGGTGCTACAACATCAACCTGATGTAAATCCCGGACACATACATGACATAGTCACATTGTGCACTGTGGGTAGTGACAAGTCAGGTGTCATGACCCCTGTACCGGGCATCATGGGACACTTCCGTGTGTTGGTGTCCGTGCCATGCCAGTGACGCTCACCCCAAGTGCGCAGTACGACATGCACACATGTCAAAGGAGTCAAGGGCATGCCTGGCACACATTGCACCCTCACACAGTACACCTGTACACATCTCATCATACATCTGGTGCCTCCTCCACTCAGGAGGCATGTTCCACATCACAGCCTGTCACACCTGTGCCCCACACATGTAGTAATGCACAGACGATGCCTTGATGTCCATTCCTGGACAAGTATGTCCATCCATGGACAAGTATGTCCGCCCTATTCCTACCTGTGTGTCGACTATCACCACAGTGATGTGTACAAACCGGCGTACTGCTGCTAAGAGGGCCTGTGTATGTTCCCCAATCACTGTGGGAGTGCTGCCGTATGTGTACCCATCGTGATGGCGAGCGTACAGGCATTTGTACGGTCCGTACCACAACGAGTACGCATACGCGTGCAGAACCATAGTGAGAGGGCCGTACACTCGCATGTACGCTCACTATCACTATGGTTCTGCACGCGTATGCGTACACGTAGTGGTACGGACCGTACACTCGCATGTACGCTCACTATCACTACGGGTACACAGACCCATAGTGATAGTGAGCGTACAGGCATTTGTACGGTCCGTACCACAACGAGTACGCATACGCGTGCAGGCCCATAGTGATAGTGAGCGTACATGCGAGTGTACGGCCCTCTCACTATGGGTCTGCACGCGTATGCGTACTCGTTGTGGTACGGACCGTACAAATGCCTGTACGCTCACTATCACTATGGTTCTGCACGCGTATGCGTACTCGTTGTGGTACGGACCGTACAAATGCCTGTACGCTCACTATCACTATGGTTCTGCACGCGTATGCGTACTCGTTGTGGTACGGACCGTACAAATGCCTGTACGCTCACTATCACTATGGTTCTGCACGCGTATGCGTACACGTAGTGGTACGGACCGTACACTCGCATCTACGCTCACTATCACTATGGTTCTGCACGCGTATGCGTACACGTAGTGGTACGGACCGTACACTCGCATGTACGCTCACTATCACTACGGGTACACAGACCCATAGTGATAGTGAGCGTACAGGCATTTGTACGGTCCGTACCACAACGAGTACGCATACGCGTGCAGAACCATAGTGATAGTGAGCGTACAGGCATTTGTACGGTCCGTACCACTACGTGTACGCATACGCGTGCAGACCCATAGTGATAGTGAGCGTACATGCGTGTGTACGGTCCGTACCACTACGTGTACGCATACGCGTGCAGACCCATAGTGATTTTGAACGTAGGCATGCATGTACGGGCCGTTGCCATGCATTTGGGGTGCCCTAGGGCCCGGAAACGCACCGTACCTGTGTGTGATTCTCCTAATTACATAGGGGACAAGTATTAAGGCCTACATGCATGCTGGTTGTCATGGCGACCAGGTTCAAATTTCGATTTTGTTCTGGAAGGTGCACAGCAGAAGTCAGTTGGAATTCTTCTACTTTGTTGCAATGTGTTTGTGGGGCTGACATCATGCAGGAGAATGAAACCGATAGAGAACCCACAGACTGCTAGGTTTGAAGGGATTGGTGGAAACATAGGATGCAAATGTGAGTGACCAATCACTCTGTACTCCTGTGCATGAGACTGGGCAGAAGGCCACATATAAGGCAGCCAGGTCCCATGAGGGATTACTTGCCTGCACATCTTTGCATTTGTCGACCAAGCTGCTGCTACTGATTCCCTGGAACCATGTCAAGGGCTGTGGAGAGGACACAGCCATTCACCCTGGAGGAGAACATGGCTCTGCTGGATGTGATCCTCCCACAGTACCCCATGCTGTATGGGCGACCAGGGTATCAGGTGAGTGCATAGGCCACTGCCACAGACTGTCCCTATGTTGTGACTGTGTCTTCAGGCATTGTGACCCGGTGTGACACACATGCCATGTACTGTCGGGGGGGTACCAGGGGGGGGTGCCTGATGTCTCCCAGCAGTGCCCTGAGACAGGAGGGGTGTGTGCAGAGTCCTCCCAGCAGTGCCCTGAGACAGGAGGTGTGTGTGCAGAGTCCTCCCAGCAGTGCCCTGAGACAGGAGGTGTGGGTGTGATGCACAGTGTGAGCCTTGATCATTGATTGTGACATTGCCATCATTCCACCTGAGTACCCACTATGGCACGTGCTGCCTTTTCCCTCACCAGAGGATGATGTCCCTATGACAGAGGTGCAATGCGTTGGCTGCATTACATGCCATGTAGTAACCAGCTATTATGTTCACATATGTCTCTCTGTGACATGTGGCTGGTGTATTGATGTGGTGTCACTTGTACTTCCTCACAGGTAGGCGCCACTGCCAAGGAGCAGATCTGGCTGACCGCCGTCAGTGCCGTGAGGCGTGTGGATGGTCGGAGGCGGAGCCTGTCCCAGGTGAGGAAACGCTGGCAGGATATCCGGTGCTGGACGCGGAGGATTGCACGGCTCCTGCTGGGGGACTCACCTGAGAGCCACAAGAACCGCGGCCGCCGCCGTCTGACCCACCTCCACAGGCGTGTGCTGCCGGTGGTCTTTCCAGACCTGGAGAGGCGCTTACAGGCGATGCAGCAGGCGGAAGGGGGTAGGTACATGTGCGTTTGTTGTGTGTCACCGGCATTTGTAAGGGCACAGTGGCATTAATTCACTGGCAGGGTTTAAAGGTGCTGTGCCCATCCAGTTTGCCCAAGTGTAGCGCTGCGCCCCTGCCACCCTTCCCCTCCTTGCAATGTGTTCCCTGGTCTGTGTGTAGTCACTCCTTCACAAGGTAATGTAGGCTGGCGCTTTGTCCACGAGAACAATGACTGTAGCATCATGGGTGGTGGTGGTGGGTAACAGGTTGTGGGACCTTGCCTGTGAACTGTCAAGTTCACTGCATGTGGGTTCCATGTCAGTTGGCACTGATGCTGGCTCCAGACATGGGAGTTGGTCTCTCATGTGTCATGCCTTACAGCGCGCATGTCCTATGTAGTGGCCTGTGACATGATGTGCATGAGTGTGCGCTACGCATAGTGCAGGGATGGTGACGTGTGTAGCAGTCATTCCCATTCAGTAGCATGTAGTTGCGTGCCCAATACTGTCCCCTGGGGCACCTTATCCTCAGTGTTGTTTGTGTCATCATCAACGTGGACACTCTCACTGTCTACAGCGTAGGTTGTGCTCTGTGCCATTGTCCCCTGTCACCATGTATATAGACGTGCTATTATGTACAGGTGTCCACTGTGCAGCCTGACCTGATTGTCCCTCTTCATACTCACAGTTGCCAGTGCCTGTGTGTCTTGTTATACTCATCTGAGGATGGGCACTGGTACCTCATTATTTGTACAGGCGCACCTTTGCTGTTTTGCGTCCAATCTTGCCTTTTGCCTGCCACTGTGTTTATCACCCAGACTATGAGATGTTGGTGCCACCTGTGTCTCAGCAATTAGCATCGTGTGGGGGTTGCTTGGGGCGGGCAATGCCTATGTGTCAAATCCTGATTCCTAATTGCTGGGTCTGGACAGTGTGTGATGTTACTGGACACACACGCAAGGTGCAGTGACCGAGTTATGTTGGGCATGTTTGCAGCATTACCTATGCAGCATGTGTCTCAAGTTCATGGATATTGTCCCTGGTCATAGGTATTTTCACAAACGCTGTGTGGTGCAGAGGCAGTGCAGGATTGTCCCCAGGGCCTGGGTGCTATGTCAGACTCCGTTTCCTGTCATCAGCTATTGTCTCATGCTCTCCATGGTATTTCAGTGGCATGGTGGCTCAACCAACTGTGTTTCATGCCCTACATCGGTACCTTGTTTTGCAGATGTTAGGGATCTGCCTCTTCAGGCTATGCAATGTTGACTATGTAGATTGGACTCATGTGACAGATGTGTACAGGTGTCTGATTAATTTCTGTCTCTCCACCCTGCCCACAGCATCGTCGGGGGACACAGAGGGAGACATGGACACGGACCAGGCGGAGGGACCGAGCACCAGTGGCAGCCGTGACATCGGGGCTGGCACATCGAGTGGGACAGAGGCGGAGGATAGTGTGGCCGAGGACCTGTCGACTGGCACATCAGACTACGAAGCTGACAGGTCCGAGGAGGATGTCTCAGAGTTGGCGGAGGCTGCACCAGCAGCTGACAGTGGAACAACACCTGCCACCGCCCCCTCAGTTCCCACCAACCGCCTCCCACTTGCTCGTGTCCCTTCCCAGCGTGCCCGGTCACCGCATGTCTCCTTCCTGCCAGGCACCGCACCCCCTGCCCCTGTCTCCACTGCTGCCGCCAATGCTGAGTCTATGGACATCCAGCGGCAAATGCAGGTTGGTCAGGCTGCGATCCTGAATGTCCTCCATTCCCACGGGAAAACCCTCACCAACATCGAGGCATTCTTGGAGGGCATTCATTCTTTGCAGGCTGACCAACGCAACTTGCTGAGGTCCCTAGACTCCACACTGACTGCAGCAGTGGGTCTCCTGCAGCGCGACCTCCCCCCACCTACCCCTGCCCCATCCACACTTCCCACTTCCATGCCTGTCCCACGTACACCCAGACGTCGGCATGCACCCACCACAACAGACACAGGCACCACACCAGCAGGGAAGGTCCACCGCACTCCTCCTGACACGCACACACAGGGTGAGATAGGCACACCCACTGGGTCGGGGGGCAAACGTGTGACACGCAGCCAGAGTGGGAGTCCGCATTCCACACAATCCACTCCCTCCAAATCCCCTCCCCTCAGCTCTCCTGGCCACATCTCCCCCAAGGACTCCTTCATGGCCGCTCTGTCCCTGAGCCCCACAGTTACGCCACCACGCAAGCGGTCAAGGAAGTCCTCGGTCAGGGTGGTTGAGTCTCCCCCCCTGTCTCCACCCTCCCCCGGTGGCGCTGCAACCCATCCCTCTGAACCCCCCCCCTCCTTGGGGCCTGAGGTCACTTCGGGTGCAGGGGACTCCCTGGAGGACCTTGCTAAGGTGTGTAGTGCCATCCTGGCCTCCGCCTTTGGCCATGACACACCCCCTGTGGTTGAGTCCTCCATCCCTGCACCCACAACGCCGCCCCTTTGCCCTGATGTCCCTGCGGTGCCTGTTGCTTCCCCCCCCCCTGATGCCCTCACCAGTATGGAAGACGATGGCATTTGACTGTGCAGGCAAGGTAGGGGACACACATCCCACTGTGTCCCCCATGCAGCTGGGAATCATTGACTGCCCTATGGCCTTTGTTGACTTTGAACTGCCTTTGATCCACGGACATTGTGCTCATGCTGAATAAAGCTTATTTTTTTTTTCATTATCACACTCCTGCTATGGTGGTATTGGTGTTGGTGGGGCTGCTACATTGTTTTGGGTGGTGTTTAAGGCTTTGGGTGTGTGGGATTTGTAGTAGTGTTCTGCTCTTTGGGGCCACCCTAGGATCTGTGTGCCATCACAAGGTGTTGGCTAACTTCCTTAGGTCATGTCAGCAGTTACTGCATGGTTCAATTGTCCCAGGGTGTATTCCTTCCTCTGTGTACCCAGTTTCTTCCCTGCAGGGTGTTCCCAATGTTTAGCGCAGAGCTGTGTGTACATGAGCTGTGTGTGTGACGGAGCCCTTCTACTTTGGCCATGCATGCATGGCCATGTCTCCACCTGCAACAATCGTGGCATCCTTGGTGATCACTGTACTTGTGTGTGGAGTCAGTTGACATGAGTTCATGGGGACATGTTCCCTTGTAGGCAGTATGGATGTGGGTAATTGTGGCATCACACACATGTGTTACACCCCTCCTGGGTGTGGACACTGCTGGGAGGACTCTGCACCCACCCCTCCTGGGTCTGGACACTGCTGGGAGGACTCTGCACACACCCCTCCTGTCTCTGGGCACTGCTGGGAGGACTCTGCACCCACCCCTCCTGGGTCTGGACACTGCTGGGAGGACTCTGCACACACCCCTCCTGGGTCTGGACACTGCTGGGAGGACTCTGCACACACCCCTCCTGTCTCAGGGCACTGCTGGGAGGTCTCTGCACCCACCCCTCCTGTCTCTGGGCACTGCTGGGAGGACTCACCACCCACCCCTCCTGTCTCAGGGCACTGCTGGGAGGTCTCTGCACCCACCCCTCCTGGGTCTGGACACTGCTGGGAGGACTCTGCACACACCCCTCCTGTCTCTGGGCACTGCTGGGAGGACTCTGCACCCACCCCTCCTGGGTCTGGACACTGCTGGGAGGACTCTGCACACACCCCTCCTGTCTCTGGGCACTGCTGGGAGGACTCTGCATCCACCCCTCCTGGGTCTGGACACTGCTGGGAGGACTCTGCACACACCCCTCCTGGGTCTGGACACTGCTGGGAGGACTCTGCACACACCCCTCCTGTCTCAGGGCACTGCTGGGAGGTCTCTGCACCCACCCCTCCTGTCTCTGGGCACTGCTGGGAGGACTCACCACCCACCCCTCCTGTCTCAGGGCACTGCTGGGAGGTCTCTGCACCCACCCCTCCTGGGTCTGGACACTGCTGGGAGGACTCTGCACACACCCCTCCTGTCTCTGGGCACTGCTGGGAGGACTCACCACCCACCCCTCCTGGGTCTGGACACTGCTGGGAGGACTCTGCACCCACCCCTCCTGTCTCTGGGCACTGCTGGGAGGACTCACCACCCACCCCTCCTGTCTCAGGGCACTGCTGGGAGGTCTCTGCACCCACCCCTCCTGGGTCTGGACACTGCTGGGAGGACTCTGCACACACCCCTCCTGTCTCTGGGCACTGCTGGGAGGACTCTGCACCCACCCCTCCTGGGTCTGGACACTGCTGGGAGGACTCTGCACACACCCCTCCTGGGTCTGGACACTGCTGGGAGGACTCTGCACACACCCCTCCTGTCTCAGGGCACTGCTGGGAGGTCTCTGCACCCACCCCTCCTGGGTCTGGACACTGCTGGGAGGACTCTGCACACACCCCTCCTGTCTCTGGGCACTGCTGGGAGGACTCACCACCCACCCCTCCTGGGTCTGGACACTGCTGGGAGGACTCTGCACCCACCCCTCCTGTCTCAGGGCACTGCTGGGAGGACTCCACACCCACCCCTCCTGTGTCTGGGCACTGCTGGGAGGACTCTGCACCCACCCCTCCTGTGTCAGGGCACTGCTGGGAGTGATGGGCACCCACCCCTCCTGTCTCAGGGCACTGCTGGGAGGACTCCACACCCACCACTCCTGTCTCAGGGCACTGCTGGGTGGACTCTGCACACACACCTCCGATTTCTGGATATGTGCGCTTGGCACATACACGGTGGGGTTACGCACACTGCATTAGAGGTGAGGGTACGAGTCTACTGACACTGGTGTGGTGGGGGTACGCTCCGTACGTCCGCGGGTGTGGGTACGGGTCGTACTTACACTGTTGGGCAGGGGGGTACGCTCCTTGCATTCGTGGGTGGGGGTTCGAGTCGTACTTACACTGTTGGCATGGGGGGTACGCTCCATGCATACGCGGGTGGGGGTAGGGGTCGTACTTACACTGTTGGGCAGGGGGGTACGCTCCTTGCATTCGCGGGTGGGGGTACGGGTCGTACTTACACTGTTGGGCTGGGGGTACGCTCCGTACGTCCGCGGGTGGGGGTACGGGTCGTACTTACACTGTTGGGCTGGGGGTACGCTCCGTGCGTCCGCGGGTGGGGGTACGGGTCGTACTTACACTGTTGGGCTGGGGGTACGCTCCGTACGTCCGCGGGTGGGGGTACGGGTCGTACTTACACTGTTGGGCTGGGGGTACGCTCCGTGCGTCCGCGGGTGGGGGTACGGGTCGTACTTACACTGTTGGGCTGGGGGTACGCTCCGTACGTCCGCGGGTGGGGGTACGGGTCGTACTTACACTGTTGGGCTGGGGGTACGCTCCGTACGTCCGCGGGTGGGGGTACGGGTCGTACTTACACTGTTGGGCTGGGGGTACGCTCCGTGCGTCCGCGGGTGGGGGTACGGGTCGTACTTACACTGTTGGGCTGGGGGTACGCTCCGTACGTCCGCGGGTGGGGGTACGGGTCGTACTTACACTGTTGGGCTGGGGGTACGCTCCGTGCGTCCGCGGGTGGGGGTACGGGTCGTACTTACACTGTTGGGCTGGGGGTACGCTCCGTACGTCCGCGGGTGGGGGTACGGGTCGTACTTACGCTGTTGGGCTGGGGGTACGCTCCGTACGTCCGCGGGTGGGGGTACGGGTCGTACTTACACTGTTGGGCTGGGGGTACGCTCCGTACGTCCGCGGGTGGGGGTACGGGTCGTACTTGCACTGTTGGGCTGGGGGGTACGCTCCTTGCATACGGGGTGGGGGTAGGGTCCGTACATATCCGTCCCCACGCTATGTGATGTTTGTGCGGCCCGTACCCAGGCCTTTGCCACGTGGGTGCGATCCGTCCCGCCATTGTTGGGGTGACGTGTGTGGGCGTGGTCCGACTCGTACCCACGCTCTTCAGGCGTGGGTACGGGACGTACCTGTCTGGTTGTGTTGCCGGTTCGCGTGGTGACGGACTTCCGTTGTGGCGGTCGCTGGATTATCAGGACACGCCCCCACCCCCTCGTGGTGACCAGGGCATGGGAGTCAGGTATGTCCAGGCCATGTGTAGTGTGTCACTCATGTGGTTGTTTTGTGGCCTGCCCTGGTCGTGCCACCCCCACCCCACCCCACTTTCCCCCCTCCCTTAGTTATTCTGACCTTCTGCGGCGTCTGCGTCGTAACCTGTAGAGGAGGTGTACTGCTATGAGGGCAGGGATGACTCGTAGGTTCGGGTCCATGTCTGTCCGTCGCGTACTGGTACTCCTTGCTCGCGTCGTCCTGTCGCGTACGGGTCCTCCTTGATCGCGTCGTCCTGTCGCGTACGGGTCCTCCTTGGTGGCGTCGTCCTGTGTGTCCGTCACGTACTGGTCCTCCTTGTTCGCGTCGCCGTCTGTCCGTCGCGTACTGGTGGTCCTTGTTCGCGTCGTCCTGATTTCCCGGCAGTTTTTGGCTGCCGCAAAATATTCACCGTGCGGGGTGACGTCGGTGCGAATCGTGATTCCTGGGTCGTGAATGGCTGGCTGCGTGCGTCCCGACGTCAGGTCGGCGCTTTCCCGGATCGCATTGGTAGGTGTTTTTTGTTCGGTCGGTCTTTTTTACGATTCGTACGGTAATGGTGTACCCGTGCGAATCGTAATTCCATGTTTGTATATTTTGACGACCGGGTACGCGTCGGACGGAGAATATGCTCCGTCCGACGGTTCGTACCCGGTTTTTACCGGATTGTGATCGGCACCTCTGTGTGTAAATCTCTCAAATATACAAGAGGTGTAAAGGCAGTAGCGGCTCCTGGAGGGTGTGCTGTGGTGCTGTGGGGCAGGGGAGGGGCAAGGTGGGAGATAGTAAACTCTGGCTCACGGCCGCCCGGAGTAATGCAAATAAATAAATAAATAAATAAAACAAATTTCATTGTGCGTGCTGAAATGCCAAATGGCGATGCAGCGTGTGCAATTAAATTTGTTTTATTTATTTATTTACATTACTCCGGACGGCCATGAGCTGGGGTTTACTAGTCCCCACCCTGCTCCTCCCCCGCACCGCCTCACCGCCCCGCAGCACTCCCACTACGAGCCGCTACTGTGTAAAGGTAGTAAAGACCTGACTGACTGACTGACTGAAGGTATTTATAGAGCGCACTACTGCCTAGGCGTCTTGATTATGATGTTTAGGGTTGGGAGAAGAGCCATGTTTTAATGTTCTTCCTGAAGACAGATCTATTTGGTAAAAGTCTCAGGTGTGTGGTCAGTGAGTTCCATAGTTTGGATGCCAAGAAGGAGAAGCGTTTTCCTCCACACCTTACTCTCTTTATCTTTGGGAGTTGTACCAAGCCAAGGGTGGCCGACCTTAAAGACTGTGATGGTACGTATCGGGAGAATAGGGATTGCACATCCTTGGCCCCACCACCAAACAAGGCTTTATGCACCAGGCACAGCGTCTTAAAGTCAACACGTCGTCAGACTGGGAGCCAGTGAAGTTGTTTTATACTGTTCGATGTAGAGTGATGTTTGGGTAATTTGAGCAAGACTCTAGCTGCCGCGTTCTGGATTGACTGAAGTTTGGCAAATTGAGCGGCACCTGCTCCCAAATATAGTGCGTTACAATAGTCAATCCTGGACAGAATCGTGGCTATTACCACTGTTTTCCTCAAGGAAAAAGGAATGAATGGAAGAATCTTCCTCAGGCCTTTTAACATAAAAAAACAAGCTGATGAAACTTGGTTAATCTGAGGGGCCCAGGTGAGGTCTTTATCAAACATGAAACCGAGGTTCCTGGGTATGTTGACCGGAGCGGGACAGGTACCGGCTGCAGTTGGCCACCAAAGATGGTTCCAGATAGAGATTTTCTTACCAAACTCTATCACCTCGGTTTTATCTGTGTTCAGCTTTAAAAAGTTAGAGTTCATCCAGGTCATCAGGACAGAAGTGCATTTGCAAAATTCGGCTGCCGTGGCATCCACTGACTGTGTTACAGACCACTATAAGCTGCGTGTCATCAGCATGACACCAGCGTGAAGCCGTAACTTTTTATTAGTCTGGCCAGAGGGGCTACAAAAATATTAAAAAGTGTGGGGGATAGGGCCGAGCCTTGAGGGACTCCGCCGGGGAGTGTAAACTCCTCAGACCAATATCCATCCCAAAAAATCACTTGTTCCCTAGAGGATAAAAATGAGGCGAGGAGGGCAAGAGATATACCACTGATACCTACATCCTGTAGCCTTTGTATTAATACCGCGTGGTTCACGGTATCAAAGGCTGCTGTTAAATCAAGCAGGACCAGTACAGCCCTTCCTCCATCATCCTCAAGTGTAAATATGTATCCTTAGTGATGGGAAGGGTGGAAAAGCGAAACACCACTTATTTCCTAAACCTATTAGGTAATGATGAAATTATCACATGTATCCCACGATTGCAAAATGGCCACACAATTTCGAATTCCTCTCAGTTCTGCATAAGGCTCTGGGTTATAAAACTCTGTGGTAATGAATGCACCCCCACAATTTTACTCAAATTAAATATAGGAGATCAAATTTACCAGCATTAAACCAGGGAATATGCATATTAAATTCCAACAGATAAATAAGGGAAACTACCTTTACAACATGGCTTCAAGCACACGTTCCGTTTCACTGCTAGCTAAATAACGCTTGCCTTAACCACACATATGCCTGAACCATGCATATGCGCGGTTAAGGCAGTTGGCGTTTTAGCTTACTAAGCGGGCAGGCAGAGGAACTGAAAGGGAGGACATGCATGAAGGACTGGGATGCGATGAGGTAAGTTGGGCTGGGGGCTAGTTTTTAAGGAAGGGGCCGGTTTTAGGGCTCAGGGTGGGGAGCCGAAGGGGGTAGGTATAAAGGGGGGGGGGCTGGTTTTAGGTTTTAAAGGAGGGGGACGGTTTTAGGGATCAGGGCGGGGGGGCTGGGGGACGGGGTAGGCTTTAAGATAGGGAGAAGTGTTTTAGTGCTCAGGGCAGGGGGAACGGGCAATTTTCATGGCAGGTGGTTTTTAGGGCCTAGGGTAGGGGGGTGTTGAGGTGGGTTTTAAGGTAGGGGGCAGAGTTTTAGGGCTCAAGGCAGGGGGAAGGTACAGTTTTAAGGTCTGTGGGAACATTTTTAAGGCTTAGGGCAGGGGGAGTTGGGATAGTTTAAGGTTTTAGGGGTGCGGTCGTTTGTAGGGCTCGGGGTGGTTTTATAGGACAGGAGCCAGGATTTTAGGACTTTGGGCGGAGGGGCTGGGGTGTGAACTTTACCATACATCCCTTTATCAAAGATGCTTTTACCACAAAATTGCGTGGTAAAGGCATGTGTGGTAAAGAAGTGCGCTGTTTAGACGCATTCATTGTTGGGGCTGCTGGTACAGGCACCTGTGGTTCAGCCATGCAGAGGCCTGCTTTACATCTCTGGTCGGATGTGCAAAGCCCCAATCTTGCACGTAAGTTGAAAGGCATACAACTAGTCTTCTGTGCACAGTTAAGAGTACTTCACTTGACTGACGTGCACAGCACGATGTTCTAATAGAAATATAAATAAATAGTAAAAAATAGATTGTGGTTTAATTTGACTGGATAACTTCGTAGGCATTCTGAGCCTCAGCGGGAGAGGAGGGAGGTGAAGGGATGTAAAAGCTGCACGCAGATAAGGTCAGAACAAGCTCATCAATTCCTAATTACAAAGCAACTTGCCAAGCCACTCAAATTAACCTGTCTCCGTCCTGCAGAACATCCTCCAGCTGTCACTACTATCTCAGACTCTCAGACTCTCTTCATCTCCCTTGCACATTGGTTTTATTCATGCTATCGCCTTTGCGAAGCAGGCTCAAAAAACATGTTGCACTATCTGCGAGCGAGACGCCCAGACTTGTCTGGCGCGAATCGATTTAAACGACGACAGTCTGTAATAAAGTATTATTTTTTTTCAAAAGAGAAACCTGTCACTATGTAGTAGGAAATATGAATATTCATGTTAAACATAGATCACTAATGCCCGTATTACCAGTGGACCTTTACGGGAAAGTGAGGAATAACTGGAAGGAAACGGACCAGGGATGACCAATGTACCCTCATTTCTAAGGGAGGTTTCAAGGTCCTACTTATAAGGGCCCGAATATTACTCACTGGCATCAGCACCCCCAGGAGTGGGAACATCAGGGCCATCGTAATAAGGACCTAAATGATCCATCTGCAGTGTGAGGTTTGATCTGCATTCAGGGTCACACGGAGTACAGTGCAAAGAAATGGACATTGAAATAGGGCAATAACCAGTGGCACTGCAATAAACATAAACAGTGGCTTTCATCAAATACATCTTTTTTTTTAGAGGCTGTGTCTGGGTCAAGACATGGCTGGAGTGTTCTAGTCATCATGCCATCAGTTCATAGACTCTGGGGTGGGCAGCGAGAGTTGCACTGGTCTGTGCACGGCTATGCACAGATCATCTCCACTCATGCTGGTGGTATTTTACTGGCAGTCTTCCTCCCGGGTACTATTCCTGGCCTGGTGCATGGGATCCCTGTGCATACTACTTCCTGGTCGCTGTGGTTACAGAGTGGACCGAAGCAATGGTTTCCACAGGTGTCTGGGTTAATGCTGTCACCTGACCACAGACATCAGCTGAGGAACTCTGTCACTTGTGAAATGTGCAGAGAGCTCGTATAATAGCTGAATATCCTTGATGTGAAAGAAGACTCCAAACAGTTCTCTGAAACGCAGCAGCACGCTACGCAAGTTGGGGTGTACAACGTTTTTTTTTACTGGCAAAGTTTTGCAAAGTGAAATAATGATGGAACCATGAGAAACAAAAAAGCGTTAATGAGTTGTTTTTTCTATATTTCCGCTCTAGCTTTCTCTTCAGTGCTCCATTCTAAGCAATCGATCATTCAGTTAAGTTGTAAACACAACATGTTAGCCTACTTTATTAATAAGCGGTTGGTTTGTTTTTCGTAAGTGGTGGAGGTAAAACTGTTTTGAGGATGTTCATAAAATATAGAATTCCTTCTGCATGATGGTATTAAAATCGCACACGAACCCCGATGGATGCAGTTTATTTTACAGTGCGCCTCTTTCAGAATAAACAGTGAAAGACAAATTAAATAAATAACACATGGGAGATTGGGAGCATTCCTCGAAATTTTCTAGAAAAGGAAGTTGTGACAGTAATATATACTTGGAAAGTTGAACAGGGCATGCCCCTAAGAGTATTGTATACCCTTGTTGTTGTTTTTTTCTAACATTGTTTATTGATTTTTCAATTGACACCAACAGTAATGGACAGCGAATGCACAGCCTAATGTCAATCAATACATGAACATTCTGAGACGTGATTTCTGTTTGACAGTGGTGATTACAAACATTCTATCCGCTGCTGGTAATCCCACCATTGGCTGCATTCCTAGAGGCACTTGCATGGACAACCCCTTGATTTATACACCTGCTCTTCTACTTTTGTACAATAGTCCATCCTTGTGTCCATTCTTAAAAGATGGAGCCTTGACTAGACACCAATGTGGGATAATATCTTGCTTTGCCACAAAAAGCCCACTGCCACAAAGAGTCTTGTGCTTCTTGGGCCCCCACCCACACTTTCATCCCTCAGTCCTAATAATACTATCTTGGGTTCTGGCACAACTATTCTGCCTATTATTTTGGACAAACTACAATGTACTTGGAACCAGTACATCTGTATGATGGGACAATCCCATGTTGTGTGATAAAAGGTTCCTAGTCCCTCTCTACGTCTAATGCAGTGAGGGTCTAATCCCTTCTTTATCCTAATCAATCTATTCAGACTGCAGTATACATGAAGAAGGTACTTCAGTTGGTAAGACGGAGATGCTTGGAGACAGCAAATGTCTCTGCAGTCAATAAACTCTCCTATCCAATTGGAGCACCTGATACCTGCATTGCAGAATTGTTTGAGTGGCCTGCTACAGCGCCAATCTTTTGTAGGGGCTGTATAGCAAATTATACACACCATAGTGTTCTGTGGCCTCCAGTTCGGAAGTA
Source organism: Triturus cristatus (assembly GCF_964204655.1). Taxonomy (NCBI): domain Eukaryota; kingdom Metazoa; phylum Chordata; class Amphibia; order Caudata; family Salamandridae; genus Triturus; species Triturus cristatus. Next base: position 440,825,141 of record NC_140590.1, read on the forward strand.
AGGTGCCTATCTTCAAAAAGCCAGTAGAGCACACGTAGCAGATGGATGCGAGTAGGACAGCCTGACATCTGCCTGTCCTAGTTCCCCTTCATAAGGTGAGAGTACAGCTTTGCGGAACTCAATACTGGCTTGTTTCTCAGCCCGCTGGAAGGTTGTAATTGCTACTTGCAGTGACTGAAAGACTGCCTTTGGAATTTCGTATGGGTAATTCTGTAGGACGTAGAGCACATGGGGAAGCGCAACCATCCTACATAATGCTCCTCCACCTGCCATATTATGGGCCTCGATCCCCACACCTCCATGTCACGCTGAACTCTGAAGAACAATGATTCTATATTGAACTTGCATGTATGTCTCTCGGTTAGGGTGATATACATATGCAAATATTTCCAGTGATCACATGCCACTTGTGGAGTCTTTGTTACTGTAATGATATCTGGTCACTGGTAAATATTTTGACTTGTTCCGATTAACAGTGAGGCCAGACGCCTCGCCTTAGGCTTGCAATCTCTGCATTAGTATTGGTAAAGAAGATGTGGGATCCTGGCAATATATCTGGATGTCGATTGCAAACAACGACATTCTATCCTCCTGTGAGTTGCCCCATTTAAACCCGCTTATCTAAACTTCCCGATGAATCCACTCCGCAATTGTTTACATACCTAACGCAAACAGGAGGCGTGAGAGAGAACACCCCTGCTTGAGTTTGAGTTTAAAATATTTGTAGAGCGCACGTACACCTGGCGGTTTCATGGCGCTATGAAGTACTGAGCCCAAGAGGGCAAGAGGGTCGGGGAGGAGGGGAAGAGAAGGACGATTATGATGGGAAGGCCTGTGAGAAAAGCAAGGTTTTGAGCGCCTTGCGGAAGTGCGGGTATTGAGTGGAAGATCTAAGGTGGGCGGGGAGAGAGTTCCAGAAGGCAGGGGCAAGTGTGGAAAATTTCGTGCCCCCCCCACTTTTTACGCCTAAAGCGGGAAACTGTCAGCAATTGTTGAGAGGATGAGCGTAATTCCCTGACGGGGGCGTAGGCTTTGATTTCCGAGGAGATGAACGCAGGGGCTACGCCAGCCCGAGCTTGAAAGGTGATACATCCTATCTTGAACTGAACTCGTTCTCGAATAGGGAGCCAGTGCAAGGACTTCAAGAGCGGAGTGAGATGGTGGAATTTGGCCAGATTATGAACCAGGCGGGCAGCCTGGTTTTGGACCAGTTGTAATCGGCGCATGCTGTAGGCGGGCATGCCGCAGTATAGAGCGTTGCCATAATCTAGGCGGGTGATTACCATCGCCAGGACAATGAGTTTCAGGGCGGAAAAAGAAAAGAAACGGGAGACTTTGCGGATGGTGAGGAGTGAAAGAAAGGAGGAGGAAACCACGGAGCTGACCTGGGAGTGCAGAGTGAGTTGGTCGTTCAGTTTGATCCCTAGAGTTTTCACGGAGGAAGAGGGAGGAGGGGGGGACCTAGGGAGGGGGGCCAGAAGAGCGTGGGTCCAGGGACTGGTGCAACCACCTGTCAGAACCAACTCAGTTTTGTCTGGGTTTAACTTCAGGTGGTTGTAATTCATCCAGTCCCATATAAAGATCATAATAGACTGGAAATTCGCCATGGACTTAGGGGAGGGGGACAAAGTAAAAATAAGCTGGAGGTCATCTGCGTAATTGTAGACGGAGACCTCCATTTGCTGAAGAGCAAAGATGAGAGGGGCAATGTACAAATTAAATAAAAGAGGAGAGAGGGAAGAACCCTGGGGGACCCCGCATTGGACCTTCCGGAAGTCCGCCGAGTAGTCGCCCAAGCAGACAGCCTGGGTGCGGTCCGTCAGGAAGGAGGACAGCCAGACCAAAGCTGAGCCGCCGACCCCCGCCGCTCCGACATGAGAGAGTAAGATGGAGTGATCAACCGTGTCAAAAGCGGCGGAGAGGTCGAGGAGTACCAGGGCCTGCGGGTGGTTAGTGTCCGTGCCTTCTCTGAGGTTGTCAAGGACCGATAGCACTACGGACTCCGTGGAGTGTGCGGGGCGAAACCCAGCCTGACGGGGGGCTAGCACTCCATTTTCCTCCACAAAGGTACTGAGAGCTCTGGTGACATGGCGCTCCAGCACCTTCCCTAGGAAGGGCAGCAATGAGATGGGGCGATAGTTAGCGAGAGCGGAGGGGTCGGTGCCCGGTTTTTTGAGGATAGGGACAATGATGGCCGATTTTAGAGGTTGAATGACAGTGCCCTGAGACAGTGAGCTATTGAGAAATTCAAATTCGTTCCCCTCTGTATGGTAAATGAGAGGACAGGGTTCGGTTAACCCTAACCACTGCCCAAGCATCCTTCTATAGAATCCGGGCATATTTTCAGAAGAGCGACCCAATCCTGGATTTGGAACATGAAGGGCCCGTTTACAGAGTCAAAGGCTTTCTTGAAATCAATTGAGACCAATGCTCTCTGGTCAGCACAGGGAAGGGTGGAGAGCAATGTTCGCCCATCTCAAGCAGCGACAAGTATCACGGCCCTGCATAAACCCATTTTGGACTCTATGTACAATCACTATTATTACTGTAATCAAGTGATTAGCTAGGATCTTGGCCTGTATCTTTGTCTCTTAGTTGATCAGTGTATTAGGACAATATGAGGAGTACTTCATCAGCGGCTGTCCAGGTTTTAGATCACTGTTATCGTTGCACCTTGAAGATCATAAGGGGACCCACCTACAGTGAAGACCTCTTTATAGAGTGCAAGGAGAGGGGGAGAGGAGTCATTTAATTTACTTGTAAGTCCCCAGTAGATGGTACTATATGTACCCAGGAACTGTAAATTAAATAGTACTAATTGGCTGCAGCAATCATTGTGCCACCTACTTCAGTAGCCTTTTAAAATATGCCGTATACCTTCCACTGCATGCTATAGTGCAGTTTCAAACTGTGATTTTGACCTGCCAAAGTAAACCTTTTGTCAGGGCCATACCTTCCTTTTTAATACTTATAAGTCACCCCTATGGTCAGGCCTAAAAGCCTCCAAGGACAGTGTGCATAGTATTTAAAAAGTAGAAAATGTGTAGTTACATTTTAACTCCTAAAGTTGTTTTTCACTGTTGTAAGGCCTGTCTCTCCCATAGACTAACACTGGATTATCAAATTACATTTAATAAATGCTAACTTCAGAAAATATATTTACACTCAAGTAAATTGTAATTTAAAATAGTCTTTATTGGTGAAGTCTAATTTTAAGTTACAATTTTGGAAATGCCACTTTTAGAAAGTTCAACAACAGCAAGGTGATGGATGGAATGTTTGAATTAATTTCAGCAACTCGCAATCGCTCAGGGCCACATCCCAGTTCATTGTATTTTGCCCACTGTGCCACCTCACTTTGGACCTTGCTATATGCAAATCAGTCTTTACCCTGCTCCCACAGGAATAGCCCAGCCCGAACTGGCAGACAAGGTCCTCCCTGAACCAGATCAAAAGCAACCCAAGATCGGTTTTGCACTGAATATACTTTTTTTGTATATTTCAGTGTGTTACCCTAAGTGGGATGGGTATGCCCAGATGTAGGTTCTGTGCACACTGTGCCACTGGAACCAAGCTAAACCTGGCTGATGAGCCCAAAAAAAAGGTGAAACCAGTCCTAGGTTGCTTATCTTCTGGTTCTGGGAGGAGTTCACCTTGCAATTCAAGTTGGACTGTTCCCATTGGAGCAGAGTCAAGACTGATTTGCATATGGCTGGGTCCAATCTGAGGTGGCATGGTGTGCAAAATAACAATGGATTGGGATGCAGCTTTAGTAATTACCAATGGCTGAGATGAATTCAAGCATTTCACCCATCACTTTTGTATATACTTCAGTGTGCCACTCTAAGTGGGGACATGTATGCCCAGATGTTTGTCCCGTTCACACTAAGCCACTGGAGCCAAGCTATACCTAGCTGATGAGCTCTAACAAGGACAAAACCGGACCTCGGTTGCTTGTGCTCCAGTTTAAGAAAGACCTAGCTTTGAAGTTCGGGCTTGGCTGTTCCCATTGGAGCAGGGGCAAGACTGATTGATATATGGCGGGGTCGAAATTGAGGTGGCATGGTGTGAAAAATAATGAAGGATTGGGATGCAGCCCCGAGTAATTATCAGTGGCTGAGATTAATTCGAGTATTACATCCATAACTGTGCCTTTCTGCCAGAGCCCTGGGTCACATGACTGTGAATGGCACTACTGGTGTGGGTTGTGTATTACTTTAAGACAGTGAGACAAAGAAAGCCAAAGTGTGAGATGAGTGGGTCTTCCCCACAGGATGGCTAGGGAGAAGCTGTCTCCTGCCCTGATTACTCTTCATCGGGCTTGCCTGCAGCATACACAAAAAAACTTGACACCAGACCTGCCCTGCCTTTTGTCAACCATGACAATTTAGGGTCCATCCCAGAAACCCAGGGGAAGGCAAGAGCTGACCAGAACCAGCTTTTAGGGTAGGACAGGGAATTTCCCCACACAAAGGCTGGCAAATAATTTGCAGTGAAAAATAGTAGGAAGAGCTTCAGACAAAGTATACGTTGAGGACAAACTGTTCCTTTGAGGGAATATTTTCTGAAATGTGGGAGTTTGTTAAGAACAAAGATGACAAACAATTTTTACGCTACACAACGGCAAGCACCCATAATTCAAGATGACAGTTTAAATGTGATACTAGCATGCCTGTTTGTCAGTAATAAATTAGCTTATTGTGGGCTAAGGATACACCATAACATGATTTACCAATTGAGCCAGTTTGTTAATGATCATTATCTGGTGAGTTCTTATGAGTGAGACAATAATTAAAGAATCAGGGAATTTTGAGGCGCTTAGCCAAAATGGCATAACTATAATATTAATGAAATTCGATCCAAGCTTTTGCAGATCAGTTTTATTATCCCTATTCTAAAGTATCTCTCTTTAGGGCCCAATGCCTCTTTCACGGAAGGGCTGCATGCTATTCCCTACTACTGATGAAAAGCTCCTGAAGAACTGTCACCTACCATTGTTAGATATTGAAAGTAAACTGTGAGCTAAGAAACTTGTGAATGGATCTAACTGAATGAATGGTTTTAACAAACTGGGCTTAGGTTTAAATGTTTTTTATTGAGTGAGTACAGCACCAATATAAATAAAACAAACACCTCATTGGGCCTGTCCCCATAAGCAGTATCCCAGAGTAACCATGAGTAAACACTGATAATAAGACCCTCCAATAGTTTCTTCAAGCATAGTTCAAGGTAGGGATAAACACACTTTGCTTTTGCTAAAACATGCATATGTGAATTCTTAAGAAGTAAGAAAATCAAGCTAAGAAAGGTAGTGGGATTATGCAGAACTTTTCAAAGGAGACATATTCTTCCAGTATTCACTTAATCTTCATATTCCTAACAGTTCAGAAAATTCCCTTCTTGCTCCTACTTGGCATTATCAATGCCATGCAGGTTGACTAGGTGTCCGGCATGGACAAACAATCTCTCCTACACCATCTACTCATTTTCCAGTATCTCAACTCTTCACATCAGCTGTTCCCGATTCCAGGAAATCATGTGCCACTTTCACTTGGGTGAAAACATAGGATTTTCCATTTCTGAATGCCATCAATTGTACCGGAATGACAATCCTTGGTTCAACAGTACCTTTCGCCGTACCCATGCAGAGATTCGGGAAGTTTAGTATCCGGCTCCCTTGCAATTGTTTATCTTGCTTCATATGTGCCGCCTTCCTGAGTATTGGGTATGTAGGTCTAGATCTGATAGTATCACAATGATAGTCCCTTCAACATCTGAGGCGGATGCTGGAACATACCAAATGTTGTGTTTTTTCTTGAATTAAACAGACCTGCTATTCTATTACATACAGTTAACACCTGCACTCAGCAATTCTATATGTATGCTTTGGCCTCTGTGTGTGGTGGGTGGAGGGAAGAGGGTATAGTGTGTAAGGGACGGAAGGAGAAACTACATTCTGGGAGGGGAGAGCATTGTATACTCCACTCTGTTAGTAAAAAACAGGGAGAGAAGCATTACCCCCTCTTCTCCGTCCTATTCTTCTCAGTCCTTACTTGTGAGGCGACTCTGCCTCACAAGTAAGGACTGAGACGAGGAGGACGGAGATGAGGGGTAATGAAGATTAGCAGTAAGTAATAGGATTGTAACTGCTGCTGCAGCCAAAATATCATGCAAGCTTTCTGAGCTGAATCACTGCCCACTAAAACCAGATCCGTGTGTCAACACCCTGGAAGCTGGGTGTGGGAACACTAGCCATAGTCAGCTGAAGTGGAACTCAACACAGCAAATCTACTCTCTCTGACACGATTATATACAGGCTAATATCACTTCCTGCAACAAGTATTATTCCTTTAGCACCAATACAACAGTTTGCTTCACTTTTAAACAATTACATTTAAGTGTCCTGCATGTGTGAGTGCTATGCAATCTACAAATGTAATTTACGTACATCACGTTTGGCATCAAGTATGCCTTAAGCCCACTAGCCGAGTCAACTCCAGGCAATGCATATTATAGGTTATACTCGCAACAGCTTCCATCATAGCTCGTCCACTGTAGACACATCTGTTAATTTCCAACAAGCAGTTTGGCTGCATTAATTTGGAACACTGTGGTCCTCTTATTTCGGATACTACATTTAACTTTATCCTAGATGTAGTTGATTCTTGCTCCAGATTCCTCTGGGTTTGGCCACAGCATTTAGCTGATGCTCGTACTGTTATTGAAGACATGCACATCTCTATTGGAATACATTCGTTTGGGATCACGGCCCGTCTTTCGCTTCTAAAGTGTACCGGGATACTAAGGTTTCCCTGCATGTACCGGTACATTATTCCTCTCCATATCGGCCAGAGAGCAATTCTGTTGTGGAGGGGATGAACTGTGACTGAAAGTAGTCCTTTACAAGATGTAGTTGGATCCATCACCTATATAGGATACAATGAGCATTTAATAATCTCCCTAAAAGATCTCTGTGTGGCCAGATGCCATACAAGGTCCTCTTTGGCATCAAAATGTATGTTTGCAACCTTGACGGTCCAGAAATTGTGATGGGCTATGCCCTTTGAAGTAAATGATCGTTGTGCTGTCTTACAGGATCTACAAAACGTCCGTGACACCCAATCCAATGAGCAATTGAAGACATCTGCATCTGCAGGAATCAAGGAGAAACCAGAACCTTTCGGCTGGATTCCACAAATTGGGGATCTTGTGCGAGAGAAGGTGGCGGTAAAGAAGGAGTTTGGCCCCGGTGCCAGTCCTTGGCAAACAAGGTACAAGAACTGTTATCTTACCACTGCTTCCTGGTTCTAAAGACAAATGTTTTGGTTCCATTGATCAAGTGACATCATGTGGCCAACTCTTAACAGTAGGCCACGAGGAGTCCTTAGTAGTTCCCTAATTCCTCTTGCTACCATACAGGAAATTCCTATACAGCTCATGAGCACCACCAAAGCTATTTCTCCCCTGCTGAGGGGGTGGGAGGGTAGGCGGAGAATGCACTAAAGTTACTTCCTGCATCAGCTGCAACTACCAGCAACACAACTGAAGTGAGTACTGCTCTACTACTGTGTCTTCTGCAGTTGATGTTGCTTATACAGATCCACTGCTTTGCATTTTTTAAGTCCTAATATTGTACCTGGGGCACTAGTTTTTTGGCAAACTCGTTCTGGGTATGATGTGGGTCAAGATGATTTTTCTTTGGATTCTTTTGATGATTCTTCTGTTTTAGACATTCCTCCTGTGTTTTCTTTTCATGGCTGAAACGCACTTATCTGGTCCCACCTTTGATATATATTTGGATAACACTTTACTTGGTTTTTCTATTCCTGTGGATTGGATTTGTGACTTTTTTCGTACTGATTAATGGCATTCATCTACCAGAATGCTCTGTTACAGAACTGATCAATGAGGTGTTGACGCCTCACTCATCTTAACATAAACTGAAAAGAGACTTTGTGAACATTTCAGCTGTCCCAGTACCAGATGTAATTGTTTGGGATAAAGTTCCCATCGATTTATTCGGTCCTACGGGAATTCTGTATTTACTTTTGTATTTAGGGTTTCTATGGGTGATGTAATTATACCTGGTTTACATTCTGATGATTGGGATGTTGAAACTGTAAGCTCCATGCTCTCAGAGCTGGAATACTATACTGTTTTCAAATCAGAGGATCTGTATGTAAATTCTGCTAATTACAGTGAAATGTTCTGCTACCATCATTATGGACATCACTATTTACATCTAGCTAGTGTTCAATGCACACTTTTTAATTACACACAATGAGAACATTGCCCCGCTCCCCCACAAGGGAGCTCAAAAACAATTAAGGATAAATGTGCATATTTTTGGGGATATGACACATCTGTCCTGAAGTCATATAATTTCAAACTTATCCCTACACCACCAAAGAAATGCTTACACAAACTAAGTTAATATATACAGACTCATTTGTTAACCAATTAGCTGTAAAAGGCTATGATTAGTGGAAGGGTACCATTGACATAAAATCAATTTGGTGTAACAAACCTTGGCAGGTTCAGGGGACAGAAACCTTGTTCCGAGCCTACCTACTTCCAACACAAGTGATTTTTCTGGATGAGACCATTCAGCAGCTCACATGTCTAGGATTACCTAAAATGAAAGACATGAAGGCACCAAACATTCCTTCAATTGCCCAATTTAACAATTGGCAGCATTTAACAAAATACTCTGAAGAACAGCTAGATCGTATGTTGCAAAATGGCACATTTCATTCCACAGTCTAAGATCCTCATGAGTGGTTATTGTGGCCAGTAGATATAAATGGTTGTTATACTCTTTTTTTGAACTCCACACTTGTGGTTAAGGCAAGCAGGCCCATCCCCCGTTATCCCCACTCTGAGCTTTCAGGTATTGTCACCACATATTTGGTGTGGAAATTGTGTCAACAATGGTTGGGACATTCCATAGTGTCTGCAGTAAAACAACATCTTTCTTTTTTTCCGATTGCATGGACCTATCTGACTTCTTGTTGGATCCTGAATCTCCACGCTATAAAAGATTTATTTATGCAACATATAATGAAATTTGGAAATTGTCACAAATGAAAGCTGATGCACGTTTAAGAAAAATTGATCAAGAGAATTTGGATAAAGTGCTTGCTGTTGTTGATAATAGTATTAATAGATTGTCTTCTTGCATTTATATTTTTAATACCATTTTGTCATCTGTACTTGACATCATGCAAAGTGACATGTCTTCATCATTATTATTTTTATTATTAGTGTTAAACGTTTTATAGAATGCATAGCTGCCCAAAGGCTTCCCAGAGCAAAGTGATCGAGTTGCGAAGGGGAAATATATTAAACTTACTAAGGGAATAGCTATGTCTTTAACTTGTTCCTGAATCTGGCTTCCACTTCTAGAAGTCTCAATTCATGGGACAAGGCATTCCAGAGCTTAAGTACCAGATGTGAAAAGGATCTGCCACCCCATTTTGCTCTCTTAATTCTTGTGGTTCTGAGAAGGCGTTCATGGGGTGAGCTTAAATTTCTATTAGAGACATGTGGTACAAACAGGCCTACGATTTTTTAGGGGGACCTCTGTTGTTTATTGCTTTATGTGTCAATCAAAGGGCCTTAAATTTGATCCTAGCATCAATCGGGAGCCAATGAAGATGTTTCAGATGCTCCCTTACTGATTCATGACTTGGAAGTTTTCAGAGAAGCCTAGCTGCTGTGTTCTGCACAACTTGAAGTCAGTTTGTAACGTATTTTGGAGAACCCAGATAAAGGGTATTACCAAAATCCAGACGGGAAACCTCCATGGATTCGATTACTGTTTTCCTTGAATACTCCTTATACTCCAATATACCTTGGGCAAAGTCAGCTTAGATCTATCATGCAGTTTAGCTGGACACTTCAAACTCTTAAAAATGGTTGCATCTCTTGGTGTTACCTTGGTTCTAGCCATCTATTCTTGCCATTTAATCTGACACGTAAACAATGACTCATCATGGCTAGGAAAGATGCCACATACACTATGTTAAATCTCAAGAAGTTAGAACAGCTCCCATTTACAATAGCAGAAACACCTTTCACTGTCTGGTTATACATGGCGTAATATCATTCCCAGTTTCAACATTCCAGTTCACAGCTTGCATGAAACATGTCCCTGTTGGTAGATATGAACCCCTAGAAGGCAGTTTAATTCATGATTTATGTTCACTCCCATTTTCTTATCATTCTTAACTTGCCAACAAAGAGATCTTCCTTACTGGAAAGGAATGCAACTCTTCTGTAGGACATTCACTTGTTTGTAAACATGCTATCATTCATATCGCATGTAATGCATCAGTAGCTAATTTGGCCTGTTTTCTAAAAGGAATAGCAGTCCCTTCAATAGTTCCCCTTATTCAAGTTCTTTAAAATTGAAGCTATTTAATGATAAGTGATCAGGATTGTTGTGGAATGAAAACTGGGATCCCATATATTGAATTGGTTTCCCAAATAGTGACTTTCTGCAACAACATGCTCTTCCCTCCCAAACAAAGTCGCTTTGATAGCTTGTTGTGGTCTTCCATTCCAACTTTGAATGAATACTTTAACAAGCTTAGCAGACTCCAAACACTACTGTTACAAAAAGATGCAGTACTAACATCTACTCAAGAAACCTTTGTATTACAAGTCGCAAGGACATCCAGTGAAATACAGTCCTTGTTAACCACCTACTACATTTAGTCCATCACATTTTTAATGGATTTAATACTGCCGGCCTTGTTCATTGCGCCCTGTCTGGTTTACTTACATCCAACCTGTGTTTCATTACCTACGGGGCCCCCCTCGAATGGGCACTGGATATTTGACTGGCTCTGCAAACACCGGTCCCTGTGGACTTGAACCTGTTGATGAGTCATCTAACTACCTATTTTTTGAGTTGTCCCATGGGCTTGCATCTGCTGCACAATGCAAAGTATGAGCCCCTCCCTTCAGAGGAGATGAGTGGTTCCGCACAGAACACATTGAACTGTGGCTTTAACAACATGGCTGCCATTTGCCTGGATACTACCTCAGCATCGGCTGATAACGATGATCATGCCTGTTCCCTGGATGATTTAAACTGGGCAAATGTGGAGTTATCGTCTTCGGAGATGGAATCCATCCTGGACTCGCTTTCCATTGAACTCATGGAAGACATTATGGATGCCTCCCATACACCTTAATTGGCCACTTTTAAAAAAAATTGATTTAAGTTTGTTGTTATCATTATAATTTTTTTGTATACTTATTAGCAAAGCATTGAATTTACTTATTTTGTGCTTTATGTTTTGTTATCTAGTTAGTTTCTAAGTTCCTTTCCCGACCAAGGAGGGGGTGTTGTGAGCTCCTACTTAGGTCCTTATTTTAGCCTAACTGCATGTTGTAGGCCACATTTGCTTTGCAAAGCTATACGTAATTCATTTATTCTTGTGCCACAATATTATTTTAGAAATAGGCAGCACATGTTAGTGTTGTTCATACAAAAAGGAAGTGGCAGGGTTAACGCTGGGCAAAATCCTGCATCCCAAAGTTTACAATCTGTTAATTGCCAATGGAGCTCCAAGGATTAGAAGCGGCAGCTAAACACCTCCAATGATGAAGACAAAAGTGCTTCCAGTAGACAATCAATAATATCCTAAGCATCAAATCAGTGTCCAAAAATTCGAATGTCAGCTAAATGTTGATGTTATTCAACTGAGCCGAGTACTCTCCATATGCTATGAATGAACACAGATTCTTTTGACTTGAAGTTGGAGACTTGCCAGATACATGGTTTGGCAGCTGCACAATATGATCTGGATGTATGCAGGTATAAACAATATACACTGAAAGTAAGAACTGAGATTTTTTCTGATGCTTAGCGCCCTGATGAAGTCAAAAGTAGATTCACCATAAGACGAAGCACGTTTTATTTATGAACTTCTGCTGGAAATGTATTGGATACATGTGAAGACCGAAAATGAAGTGGTAATGATAACATCAACATTTAGTGGACATTTGAATTTTGGACACTGATTTGGTGCTCTGGATATTATTGAATGTTATTATTGTTATCCAGCTCTTCTTCTATTATTCAGTCTGAACATTTCGTACAAGGTAAAACATAATTGTGCTGTTTTTCTGTGCTCTGTAAAGCAACATCTTGTAACATACAGATACAACAAAAGTGCAGCTGCTTTTTTCCAACACGGCACTTCTTATCACATAAACTGAGACGTGCCCCAAGAAAATCAGAGAGGAGGATTCTTGCAGAGGGGAAAGGTCCAAGGATGGATGCGCTAGCTTTGCACAACCTGAGATACAGACCATCTAACTACAAATGCCAGGTATAGGGGCTAGTTCTAATCCCAGCGATCTCTGATACATTATTGTGCTCACGTAGTGAGGATAGGCTTCAGCAGATATATCATTCACCATGGTAGGGGGTTTCATTGTATATAGTTTGCTCATAATGCTGATTACTTTGCTCAGCTGTATATGTTTTCTAATTGCAGCACAGTTGCTTCATGATAGAGCATGATAGTTTCAAGAAATATTGTAATCTTCCCTTGTGTCTTTCTTTTGTTTATTATGGACATGCATGAGTGAGAAAATGAAAGCTGACAACCTGTTTCCACGGTTCCCCCGGGGACGACAGAGTTGTGTTCTGGGGTGTCTATGTTACTCTGGGAAGGTTAGGAGGGCAGGTAAGTTACTATCAGCTAGTTTGATTTGGGCCCATAATTAATGATGGGGTATGGTGACTCAGTCCCTACATTCTGAGGCCTTGTGGTCCCAGGCATGGTTCTGTTTCCAAACAGAAACTCTGCAACAGTGGTTTGATGGACATGTTCAGACAAATGGCAACAGTTTGGTGAGTGTCTCTCTGACTGATAACAAGCCTACGGAGGAAAAACATGCCATTTGTTAGAAATTGTGCATTGTAAAATGAAGCAGTAGGTATGAGGCTAACAGCGATGTCTGAAACCGTTATGGGATTGGAAAATAGGATTGCCTTTTGACATTAAATAGGTTCAGTATAATAACCTGGAATGTCTGGGGCTAGAACACTAGACAAATAGGTATTGAGTGTTTTCTGGGCTCAGACACAGAATTATAGAAATAGACATTCAATAAGAAACACACCTGAAAGTGACAGAAAAGCTAATGAAGAAATGGAGGGGCAGATTTTATGCAATTTCATAATCAGCCTGAGATCTGGATGACTTCTGAGATACCGTGTCTGGTTAGAGCAGATGAGACTGATATTGAAGGCAGTTGTGTCCTCTTGTTTGGAGCACTAGATGGGCAAGATCTTTGCATACTGAATGTATATGCTCTGTGTTAGAAATGCAATTCCTGTTTGGCTGAGGTATGCAACAAGACCAGGCAGGAACCACCACTCTAGTCAGGGTAAGTACACACTAAAAGATAGCCTCTGCTTACCCTCTGGTAGCTTGGCACAGAGCAGTCAGGTGTATGTAATGAGGCAATGTATAAAGTATTTGTGAAACACACACAAAGTAAGGCAAAGAAAACACCACAAAGGTTGAGAAAAATTGAATATTATATTTCGAACAAAACAAGATCAAAATAGGAAACAGGGAAAACCTGGACTTAAACAGGCGAAACGAGGAGAAAGGCATTATTTTGCCTCGTTTTTGCTTTTTCCATGTGTGCTGCCTTGTGCAGCACACATGAAAAAAGCAAAATGCCTTGGATTGTTTATGTACAGGAAGGTCCCCCTTCCTGTACATAAACAATCTTTAAAAAAATGGTGTCTGGCATTTAAAGATTATGTACAGGAAGGGGAACCTTCCTGTACATAAACAATCTTTCCCCTGCACGCAGACACCCCAAGGGTGCCTGCGTTGGTGCTACACTGCTAAGTGTAGCACCAGCTCAGGGCGAAACGCAAGGTTGCACCATATCATTGTAAATATGGTGCAGCCTTGCGTTTCTGAAGTGGCGAAGTGAGGTGTTAAGCCATGACGGCTAACGCCTCACTCCGCCACATCCTTGACCATATGCCCCTCAGTGTTCATTTCAAACTGAAAACTTACAATACAACTGAGCAATGGTCATGATGAAGGCGGCACCAAGTACCGATTGTTGGAATTTCCATTGCACACAGACTGCCAACTAGCAGTTGATCAAATAAGCACGAATTGAGACACGTTATCCTAGTGGGGGGAGGCAAAGAGTTTCCGGTGCCTTCCACTTTTCCAAACTGGTAATTTATTCATGTAAAAATCACAATAGAAAGTCCTGAGGATTCATGAGTTGTAGATTAGACGCTGGGAATCGTGAACTGAGGGCGAGGAGATGCACATAGCATATAAAGTTATGAGGCATGATTAATAATCTTGATTCTGGAAAAATCAACTTTAGAACTGTAAAACTTTAAAACTGGCAAGACTTTTCCATTGCATTAGAGCACTTCAAGTACACTGCGCTCATCATCAAAGATGTAGGCTGCGTGAGCTACTCTAGCAATGTGTGTCTCTGCAGAAGCACATCTTTCTGCAGCAAGACTAATACGACACATCGCTGCCCACACATCTCCGCATGTTGTGCTGCAGTGGGCAGGGCCACCTCTCCACTCAAAAACTTCAGAATGGCCATACATCCCGGAAGAGCCAAAGAATGGAAATGGGTGGGAGTTGCTCAAGTCGCACACGCTCCGTAGAATTACTTCCAGCAAATTCCTACTTAATTAACATCATTCCTTGATTCTTGAAAACTAACACAATCGTTAAAAAAAGCTTTGTATGTTTAAAAAAAGGCAGAGCTTAAGCCAGCTATAAATAGTTTGTCATAGCTTATGTTGTTTTTACCTTTGATAGTTGTTTAGACTGCATTGCCTTCAAATGATTCACAGTAACATCAGCATTTCAGCCTAGATGCGCAGTAAGGATTAGGAGCACATTCTTCAAACCTTACCTTTAGGAATTCCTTTCAATGCCATGCTTCACAAAGCTTTGGAAAATAACAAAGCTCCTGAAACAAGTATAATTCACCCTTCTGTTCAAGAGCTAGACCATTCATATGGACCTTCAGCCTGAAACAAGCAAGGAAACCTTTATTTAGCAGGCGCATCCGTCAATGTTACAGTTATGACTAATTTCAGCACTGCCTGTGGCTATGGGTGGAGGGAGCAATGTAAACAGAGAACATTTTGGATTGGAGTCAAGTATCACTACTCAGACTGACGCAAAACCGACTATTCCTCAGTCTCCAATTACATCTTCCTTTGCTTTCCACTCAGATATTCATGCACACTTTTCTAAACGTTATTTTTCATTCTCTTACTGCCTGCCTCGCTATTAATGAAAAGGGAGATGGCTACTCATTGTCTTTAATTAAAACACGTTTTTCCTACCCTGGGCTCTTTTCTATTACATTTACAATTTCATTTCACCTCTTTGATTCATTCTGCTAGTAATCGAGACCGTGTTTTTAATTTAATTCTGTTCTCACAAGTCTCTGTGCTGACTCAGGTTTGTAATTTTCAATTCTACAATATTAAGAACAATCGCTTTTATTTTCCCCTCTTTAAATTTTTTACTGGCTTTTTTGCACTTTCTCATCCATTCCATTGTTGATCAATCTATTGTCCCCATTCATGATAGAACGTTAGATTGCCGAATTCACGTCGCAAACGTTGCTGACGTGTACAACCCATTACATTCCTGCCATATCCAGAGGCAAGTCCAAGCATAAGCAGGTTGTGTTTAGTGCATGTTTTGTGATGTCACTATCAGTGAATTGTACAGACACACTTGCGTAAATTCACTAATCTGTGTGAGCGCTTCCAAATTACGAAAGTAATTTTATTTAACTCTGAGCGTGTCAAAGTACGATGGTAGTGCTGCTTTTGAGCCTGCTCGGTCGTGACGATGAGCGGTATGTGTCCAGTCATGTGACAGGGAGAGATTAAAAATAAGTCCCATCTGTGCCACCGATGCAGATTGTGCCATGTCACCTTGCACAGACGTTGCAGATAACGTGCAGCTGGATGAGGACAAGTAGCAAACCTTGTACTGAAGATATCCTAACGGTCACTGGAGGCGCGAGCACAAGGACAGGTGAGGGAGCATGTATGTTATTTTTTGGGACTTTTTTTTTTACTGATTTGGCAGAATATTATCAAACAATGTTTAGATCACTGTTACGTTCTTATACCCGAGTTTGCTGTACCTTTGTGCAAGACACTTCTCACCAACCATTGCTGAAATGATTGTGAGGACTGAACAATTGACGATTTGATCAAGGAAGAAAGAGGGCCACAGCAATCATTATATAAAGGATCAGGACAGAGCTAGTAGAGTGATTTTGTGTATTTTTGCCTTCAGTGATTTTTCATGGTCAATGTTGATGGTGTGTGGAAAGTGGCTGATGTTGCATAATCAGTGAGTATCCCCATTTTTTCTAAAGGTATCCAAAGGAAGTGATGGTGGATGAACTAAAACTTTAAGCCTCCTCTGTGCATTTCATTTTATATAATTCTAAAACGAAAAGTAGAGTTTGGGGAGGCTGAATTGAAAATCCTTATGAAAGAAGCTACACCTTATAAACCACAATTTATGGCAAGACCGGAGGCTCATATTATGCTATTCTAATCTTGCTTCATATGAATAGTAGCCAAGATAACGAACACAAACTACAGCTCCCAACAGGCCAAGCGAGAAACTGGCCAATGGGAGACAAAAGAACCAACAGTGTCAACAGCCTTCTTTTCTTGCTGCTCGCAGTCAAGATAAGTAGTCTTTCATTATTTCCTTCTGTTACTGTTCATTTGGTATTGATATCTTTGCGAGTTCAGGCATTATTGCGGTATTGTTACTGAAATATACTAGCGCACTGCGCTTTTAGTTACCCGAGTAGCTCTTTCGAGCGTCTTTTTTCTCCTGCCCTCTTCGCTCCCGTTTGCCTTCTCGCGCGTCAGCTATGCCTCGCGACGTGCGGCGGCCATTTTAAGTGCTTCCTCGTAGTGCGCTGTTCCCACTGGCCGCTCCGCTTCTGCCTTCATCTTCTCAGCGTCTGAAACTTGGCTCCCGCCCTGGGAGGGGATTTCTTGGCTCCCGGTGAAGTTTTTCCTGCTATTTGTACACGCCCACAGGGAACGGCTTCTCTTTACTGATTTTAACCCCTTGTTGTCTGGTTTTTTCAGTGTACAGAACATGGAGTTTTATAGCTCTCAGAGCTCCGAGTTTAATAATGAGGAAGGGGAGGCATTAAAGACAGATTTAAATTATTTTATTAATCATTCTGTGGAGCATGCAGTTGAGGCTTCTATGAAGCATTTTTCTAAAGATATGGAAAACTCTTTACTGTCACTAATGTCTAAAACTCTGGCCCAGTTTGCGGGGGATAGCAGAAAAAGAAAACTGGTACCTTCCAGCACTAAAAATGTTTCTGTTACTGCATTCACGTGGTTTGGAAGAGGTTTCCTCTCGCAAGGTTGAGGACTTGGTGCCTCCCAGGCCTCCTGTCAAAGAGGGGTTATCTGTCTCTTTTACCAAACGAAAAGTGAAATCAAAACATGCTGAGGTACCTGAGAAATTGGTAATTTCTCATATTTTGCACACTGACGACGATTTGGGTGACTCTGATGACAATTTTGATGATTGTGATGCCAATGACCCTAGTCCTCCTCCTAAAAAATCAAAGACTGATCTTTTTTCCTTTGACCCTATTCTGGATACAGATGGTACCCCTATGGTTGATCCCGCTACTATCCGCCTTCCTAATTCCACTGAATGGTTTCCTCTTTCCCATGTTGGCGAGTATAATTCCACCAGGATGCGTCAGCCTTTAGATAAGTCTGTTAGATCTAAACTAAAATCTGAGTGTCCCAAACCTTCTCTTCCGTCGAACGTTTCTACTACTCCTACAATTGACCAGCCTCTATTGACTTTCTTTTCCAAGTTCGGAAAAGATCCACGCAAGGGTGTCGATAAGGCTTGGTCCACTTGCCAAGACAAATTGTTGGATGTGATTGGCCCTCTGGCCCGTATTTTTGAACCGGCTGAGTCCGCCCGTTTGGACGGCACAGACCTTGACCCGCAGGACGTTTCTCTATGGGTACAGTGGGCCTTTTGTCTTTTGGGCAATGCCAATTCAGCCATCACACATGAACATCACAAAGGACTCTTGATCAAACTGGACCCCAAATTAGCCAATTTGGCCTCATTGGATCCCGGTATCAAAGCCGATGGTCTCCTGTTCAGAGATTCTCTTGTCAAGGATCTAAGTAAATTTGTTTCTACGTTTGCATCCATCGACAAGATCCAGCAGTCGATCAAGGAGGTATTTTCTCCACGTATTTTTGGAAGGGCCGGCAGAGGCAGGAGACGCTTTGCCGGCCGTTCCTCCCACAATCAAGGCTCCAGAGTTTCCTTCAATTCCAACAACAACTACCAAGATTTCAAGCCTCTGTTCTACCCACAAAGGGGTAGGGGTTTCCATGGCAGTGGCCAGAAAAACTTCAGAAACAATTACCAACAAGGTAAGCCTTCCAGTTCCTCCTCCTGTGGAGGGTCGTCTAAAGGTTTTTCTTCTAAAATGGCGGTCTCTGACTGCAGACGCTTGGGTCCTCCATTCCATCCAAGGCTATCTTATAGAGTTTTACGCTCCTCCTTTCCAGACAATTTTTCCTCCTCCTCTCGCCTTCTCAAAGGAAATTACAACTCTCATCTCTTTAGAGGTTCAGTCTTTGCTCCAAAAACACGCCATTCAAGTGACATCTCTAGATCCTTCAGGTTTCCTAAGCTCCATCTTTCTAGTTCAAAAGAAAAACAAAAAGATGCGTCCAGTCATAAACCTCAAATGGTTCAACCAGTTTGTGGTCTATCGCCACTTCAAAATGAAGACCATCATTCTTCTCAGAGATTCTCTTCGATTGAACGACTGGATGGTCAGAATACATCTACAGGACGCCTATCTCACGGTCCCTATTCACCATTCTCACAGGAAATTTCTTCAATTTCAATGGTTAGGAGTGTCTTACCATTTTTGTTCTCTCCCCTTTGGACTGTCCTCAGCCCCTTGGTGCTTCACCAAGATCATGAAACATGTAATGACTTACATGAGGTTCCTCGGGATCCGTTTGATCATCTATCCCGACGACATCCTATTGATGCATCCGGACAGACTAATTCTGCTATCACACTTACGCATTACTCAGTCTCTTCTTTCCGATTTGGGTTTCCTCCTAAACCCCAAAAAGTCTATGCTGGGTCCTTCCCAAAACATCGATTTTCTAGGTTTTCTGATGGACTCCTCCACTGCTTCCCTTCATCTTCCCTAAGCAAAGGTTTCCACCATAAAGTCAGAGATTTCCCAAGTTCTCTGAAACGACTCCATTTTTCTCAGATCTCTTGCAACAGTCGTGGGCCTACGCTCAGCTTCTATTCAGGCTATCTTTCCCGGTCCTCTCCACTATCGGGCCTTTCAGCGCTTAAAAATTCGACATCTGCGTCGAGGCCTGGCGTACTCAGACCTTGTTTCTTTAGATCAAGAATCCCGTTCGGAACTTCAGTGGTGGATAGACCATTTAGATGACTGGAATGGCAGAACCATTTTCGCCTCAGTCCCAGATCTTGTGTTAGCGTCCGATGCAAGCTTGACAGCTTGGGATGCCCGGTGTGGGACGATATTGACTGGAGGTACATGGTCTCTAGAGGAGTCCAGATTGCACATAAATTGTTTAGAGATGCTTGCAGGCTCCTTTGCGATCAGAAGCCTCGCCAAAAACAAAGTGTGTTGCTCTATCCTTCTCCGCATGGACAATGTTTTTGCAGTGCACTACATCAACCAACTCGGTGGCACCAAGTCCAAGTCCCTGGCGGAGTTAGCAAAATGCATATGGGAGTTTTGCCTCCTCAACAAGATCTCTGTCAAAGCAGAATACCTTTCAGGCAACCTCAATTCCATAGCAGATTGGCACTCTCGTTACCTACGAGATTCCAGCGATTGGAAGCTTCTTCCATCCGTTTTTCACTCTCTCTTTCAAAAGTGTGGCCCTTTGCATATCGACCTCTTTGCCTCTCATCTCAATTCTCAGCTTCCACGGTTTTTCAGTTGGCGGCCGGATCCTTCGGCCCTTGCGACAGACGCCTTTCTCCCGGACTGGTCTTCTCACCTCCATTATGCCTTTCCTCCTTTTCTCATGATCAGCAGGGTGCTAGCTCAAGCATCTCGACAACGAGCCTCCCTGATTCTAATGGTTCCTTTCTGGCAATCCCAGGTCTGGTTCCCATCTCTTCTGGAGATGGCGATGGATTTCCCGGTCCTTCTTACCTTATTCAACAACCTTCTCTTGAACCCTTCGGGACTTCCTCATCCTCTGATTCTAGACAATTCTCTGACTCTGTCCGCTTGGAAGATCACGGGTCGGCCCCATCTGACAATGTCATTTTGCAAGAGGCTTCTCTCTTCATCAGCAGGGCCTGGGCCCCAGGAACGACTAAAGTTTCCAAGCTCAGTTAAGTCTTATAGGACAGTCAATCTCTATCTGTCTGCCATTTCTCTCAATCATTCCCCTATTGATGGTAAACCAGTTGGTGAGCACACCCTTATTTGTCGTCTACTCAAGGGTGTTAAGTTTTCCAAACCGCCTTTATCTAAATATTCAAGACTATGGGATGTGAACTTGGTTCTTAAGCTTTTTGTCGATTGGCAGGACAATGCTGATCTTTCCTCAAAAATGCTTTCTGCAAAGCTTACCATGCTCTTATGTTTGGTTTCCATTAAACGTGTTTCCGACATCAAAGCCATGGATGTGTCCTCCCATCATTTCACTCCTTCTGGTGTATTATTTCAGATTAATAGACGTACAAAAACTAATTTGAATTCTGTTTTTTATCCTTACTTTCCTGACCAACCTAAATTGTGTGTAGGACTATGCCTCAAAGTTTACGAACAACGTACCTTTGATCTCAGAACGTCCTCCCATTCCCAGCTCCTCATTTCCTTCTGTAAACCTCACAACCCTGTCTCCTCTGCTACCCTTGCCCGCTGGGTTCGTTGGGTCATGTCTCTTGCTGGCATTGAGGTTTCTGTCTTTGGGGCCCATTCTGCCAGGGGAGCCATGGCTTCTAAAACCTTTTGGGCTGGCTCCCGGTTGGAGGACATTCTGAGATCAGTGGATTGGTCTAATGATAAAGTTTTTCATATTTTTTATTGTAAACCTGTGATTTCTGCTGTTTCTTCTGTTTTTAATATGCTTTGAACAAGCATAATATGAGCCTCCGGTCTTGCCATAAAATGTAGATTTTCCTAATAAGTTATGACGGAAAGTCTTAATTTTATGAAAGACACAGAGGCGAGTATTATCCCACCTAAACACTTCTAACTTGTGTTTGTTTCCCTCCCTGCAGGAACTCCAGCCTTACCACCTGCTTCCTCATGATTTTCCAAGGTGTCCTCGTTGGTATGATATTTCTCTGCTTGGTGTTTCCTCTGGTTCGTCGGATCCTGTTGCTGCTGACGGCACCAGGACCTCACTGTTGGACTTTGGTCAAGATTTGTTTACTTGGACTTTGGCTTTATGCATTGTTTTTGCTATTGTTCCTCTTATTATGAACTCTTCTTCTTAACTTGTTTGCCGAAGTAAAGAGGGCTGTTTGCAGTCTGACCCTTCATTATATCCTAGACTGCCTGTTCATTGGTTGACACTGTTGGTTGTTTTCTCTCCCATTGGCCAGTTTCTCACTTGGCCTGTTGGGAGCTGTAGTTTGTGTTCGTTATCTTGGCTGCTATTCATATAAAGCAAGATTAGAAAAGCATAATACTCGCCTCTGTGTCTTTAATAAAATTAAGACTTTCCGTCATAACTTATTAGGAAAATCTACATGATTTGGTGCAAAAGCATTCAAGGATTCCTTTATCTGTGAAAAATAAGACCTGAGAAAAATGCAGCGGTAGCTTTCCAGTGGGACTTTGAGGATTTAAAAAACAGTCATGATCCAGGAAGCTGTGGGCGAGAGAAGCTCCTGGAAGGACCGGAGCATATTTGTGGGAAGGGAATCCATTCCCCAAAGAAATTCTTATTGACACACCTGAAACAAAGAGTGCGGTCGATAACAGATGAAGGGCACCCATGAAGAAATTGTAGCAATAGGCACAGGAACAAGTGAGTAAGTGTTCGTAACTTGAGTTTAGTACTTAAACACTGGAAATGCATCACTGGATGCAGTTCCTGTGGATTAGAATAAAATAACTAAATAACATGGTGTCTTTTCTTGGGAAGTGAAATTTAAAAAAAACACTTGTTGCAAGTGGCGCGATGAGATACTACCTGGTTCTTCCAAGCAGTGACCCTCTGCACCCCAACAGATATTACTTTGTGGCAGTCCAGACAAAAGATTCCAGTTCTTTTGAAGTATGAATCACAGTCCTGTTGGGGTGCAAATACATCCACGGCAAATGCGTCTCCATGACCATACTCATGCTAGAGGGCAGTGGAGATCTAGACACCCATGCTCTTTGTGCTTGCTTCTTTTTTCAACATTGAACAGCTTGGAATGTCATGCATTAAGATGTTTATGCATCCCAGCAGTGTCGAAGGAGTAATTTATCCTCTTTCCTCTGTTGAACTCCTTGTCGCATATTTTCCATGTGACTTTTCTGACAGAAACCTTATTCTCACTAAGTGGAATTTAAAAAAAAACCTCTAATAAATGAATTCTGAAATACATTTCCTTTGCTTTTAAACCTCTTCATGGTTTTGAGGTTCAGGGTGCCCCCTCCTAATGCCATTCCCCTTATACTTTTTATATAGTCTGCAAAAAAGTGAAATCAGTAATGTCATCAGTGATGTTGCTGACCATGTCATCAGTGATGTAATAAGTGAGGTCATAAGCAGTGCATTGCGGAGGTGCAAGTTATAGTTAGCTTAGGTAACGATAACTGCTGAATTTCTATGGTTTTGCGTGTGTTAAATCTGAACCTAACTATAATGTGCCTTTAACCTTTATTTTTTCAGTGAACTCCTAAGGGTTTTGTAATGGTATTTCCAAACTGTAACTTTCCTGTAAACTTTGTTGAATTTCTAAAGTTTTTTACATTTTATTTCCTAACTATAACCTGTAAACTTTGAGAGTGGGTGTGTGAGTGGCTGTATATGTCAGTGATTAGGTTTGTGCCTGGCTGTATGTGTCTGTGAGTGGGTGTGTGATTAGCTGTATGGGTGTCAGGAATCTCACCTGCATGCCAAAATCCACAGGAGCAGACGACAAACTCCTCAGTCTCTATCACGGCTGTCAGAGGGAACCATTTGTCCACACTCACACCCACGGGGAAAAGGGAATGGGAATGAAAAAAGAGAGACTGCCTCCATTTTCAGGTATCAGTCAACCTCCCTCTGCTTGCCGCTCTTCAATGTGTGTGGATTACGAGTGTTCTACGCAGAAGAGGAGATGAAGAGACCTGTAGGGGGAATAACAAACAATTATTTTAACTGCCCTACTCTAATGCCCTAGTTCTGGCTAATCTCCCAGTCTCTCTCATCTACCTGAATTACTTGTAGGCTAGCTTCTCTCTATGAGTGATTCTGTAAATATTCTTTAACTTGCCCGGATCAAATTCCTAGAGTTGATGTAGAAATTTTATAAGGTCACTCAAACAGGAATATAATTCTGAGAATTGGGAGTAGGAAGGATTCACAGTAACGCTTGAAAAATTACAGTAAAAGTCTAAGGTCAAAGTCCATATAAGAATCAACAGTACTCTGAGTAGTTCTAATCTTACTATGCTTGAGAAGTACTGCGTCGTGAAAGCTTCTTCCTAATTTTTGCTCTTCTCAAGACCGACTTGTTCTTCTCTGACAGACTTTTTCCACAGAAAGGCTTTACAAAAATGGGGAATACCTCAGGCGTGTACACACCGCTCCGCGAGGGTGGAGACTAAAAATCAAGAATTTCTCACTAGAAATACGCTCGTAGAGCGAGCGCTATGATGAGACACTGTTCTTCCTCTTAGATAACAGTTGAAGTGCGCAGTTCAAAGCGGGAGCGCACCAGAGGAACACTGCTGCACGAGAACAGTGACAAAAGACAAGGGCGCTGACGCTGGGCATTATGGCGGCTGCCATCTTGGATTGGATTTTGTCCAGACAATACGATCGCAAGCAATAGTCTCCAAAATAGCCACCAGAGATGGGGACGCTGCCGCAACCACAGAGGGTGACTGCAATTTCTGCGTGTTCGAATCTCAGGTGGGCGTCTTCAAATTCAGGCAATCATGATCCTGACAATGGGTCTGTGAGTGGGTGTGTAAGTACCTTTTTGTGTTTGTGAGTAGGTGTGTACCTAGCTGTATGGGTTGGTGAGTAGGTGTGTGAGTGGCTGCATGTGTCTGTGAATGGCTGTATTGGCTTGTGAGTGGCTGTATGGGTCTGTGAATGGGTGTGTGAGTAGCTGTATGAGTTGGTGACTGGCTGTGTGTTTGGCTGTAGAGGTCAGCAAGTGTGTGTATGTCTGGGTGTATGAGTGACTGTGTGGGTAGTTTTGACGATGAGTATGTGTGTGAGTGGTTTTGTGGGTGTGTGAGGGGGTGTTTGAATGGCTGTATGGTTCATGAGTGGATGTGTGAGCAGTTGTGTGGGTGTGTAAGTGTGTGTGTGTGACTGTATGGGTGTGTGAGTGGCTGTGTGGGTGTGTCAGTAGCTGTGTGAGTGACTGGGTCAGAACAGATCCTCACCTGCCCGTTTATCCGAAAAGAATCCACAGTTCTGTACAAAATCTTCACACAACTAGAATACTTTCTACTGGTTAATTAGTTAGTGGTACCGCTTTGGGTAAATGTCTAACTCATGGGTACTCACAAACATTTCCCAGGGCCCACAAAGTGTGGTCTGTGATGTGCCAGAAGGCTGCATTGATGCCAGCAGGG
Organism: Triturus cristatus; assembly: GCF_964204655.1. Lineage (NCBI taxonomy): Eukaryota > Metazoa > Chordata > Amphibia > Caudata > Salamandridae > Triturus > Triturus cristatus. Next base: position 440,850,035 of record NC_140590.1, read on the forward strand.
TGGGAGAGTGTCTCTGTGAGCATGTATATTGTGGGGTCATGCAGTTATTTTGAGGGTTTCATTTCATACTGCCCTCTAAATTAAGCGCCTAGTCTCTAGAAGAGTTATAGGTTTGACAATATTGTGTTATGCTGTAACTGAGCCGCTATCTCTCTAACACTTCTTGGGGTGAGCCCTCTCTGCCTGCTAATGCTACCTTGAGAGAGTCAAGTGTAAAAAGGAAGCAACTTTATAATTGAATTGGAATTAAAGAGAATTGCACAATGGGAAGCCAGGAGACTTGCGATCAACCCCCAAGTGACCTTCATGCAATGATACCATGTTTTTAGGAGTGAGAGCACACACTTGAGCACTGATTATAATTGGTAAAGTGCACAGAGTCCTAAGGCCAACAAAAACGAAATTCGAAAAATAAGGAGGAGTAAAGCAAAACGTTTGAGGAAAGCCCACCCTCATGCGGATAGGTCTGACAAAGGGGATGTCCCATTACTTCCCATTTAGATATGACTCCCTTAATGTATTACAGTTAAGGAGTCAAAAAGCTTAAAGTTACCAGATCTTCTAACCAAACTTCAGTTCACATAAAGTCATGAGGCTCATTTCTATTGTGAAAACTGGAGTGCCTGTGTGCACCAAAGGCAATGTCAGTTAGCACGGCTGAAACAGCTGTGGTTGCTTATGTTCCTTATAGAGGAGATGTGTTCTAGAATTTCTGCCTGGACTGTCCCTTTGGGGTGAGGATACGATTGATTTGCACCTGTTTTGTCTCTTTCTTCAATGGCACCAAAGAGATAAAAACCATATTGACCGAAATGAGACCCTAAGTAAAAAAGAGTGGTCAAGACTAACTCAGGCACTCAATTAATCACATCTGTGGCCCATGTTTTATGTCTGGACTAGAGACAGTTTCAGCTTTCTTGATAGTCGTGTGATTCCCAAAATATTTATAAAGAAACTACATACATATCTTTGTACATACAAGGGCATTCGTTAATCCCTCGTCATCCATTGATCACTCCAAGTGTCAGTCACATTTGACCTCTGCCCACAGCACCATACACCGTGGGGCAGTAAATCAGTCCATGTCAGTCATTGCGCATCCACCTAAAATGTAGTCTAGTTCAGTACTAAGTCTAGCTGCTCCATCTCTGCTTTCAAGTATATTTTTTCCATTGCAATGTGTCAAATTTTACTTATGTGGTTGCAAACATATGCTCTCTAACTGTAGACAAAAACATGTTTTTCCATGTGCTGTTCTAATATTACATATGCTTGCAAAAAATGATTAGATAGAAAATCAAAACCCAGCTCCGTCGTACTGACTTTGCAAATGTTTGGCTTACATGTGATTGGGATCCAGCCACCAGGCCGATACACACTTACACTGCTCTCCCTCAGCCCCAGTAGCCATGCCACAGAAGATCTACATCCTCGAAGGATCAATGGGCTGTAATACGCCCTCCACTGACGAGGATGTTCTCTGCAAAATGGCTTCTGATGTAAATGCCTTCAAATAGCATCAAGTGCTCTTTTAATACACGAAACTGAGTTGCTTTGAAAATGCACATCAGTATTAGTTATGTGAAAGTCCTTTGTGAAAATCCGTTCTTTTTCTTTCTCATCCGTACTCTCTAAGAATATTACAACTATATGTTATCATATAAAGCGGTTTCCCGAATGCCATTATTTATGTAACTGTGTATCAGATCATTGAGACTCACTTCCTATGACTCATTATTTTTAGGCTTATGTTTTGATTTTTTCCATGTGACTGATGTTTGACTGTATTCTAGATGAAGGGAGTGTAGTCTCATGGGTTAAAATATATTTTTGTGAATGATCCCAGCGTTCGATAAACTAGAAGAAAAGCTGGCAGCGTCCCTCGAAATAAAAACAATTGCGAAGGAAATTACCCTTTTCCGTTCATCTATGGCCACCACCACATTATTATCTCTAAATAAAATACTACTTTTTATATCTTTTTCTAAATACTGAACTAGAAAGCAGGATTTCTTTAAATGGCCACACTAGCTATTTTTCAGAGCATATGGGCATTTTTTATAAAATTGTACTACTGGTAGGGCCAACCAGTTCATCTTTTGTTACAAAAATGGCAAAACAATTCTAATAGCAAAAATAGATGCAAGATTGTTTCCATTAAATTTCCGATCTTATATTATCTGCTAAATACTAAATTAAAATATAGGTTAGTTTCTTATTGACAAAAACTCACATTCCTTTTAATAATACATTTTAATTTTGACATCAAACCAGATCTGTAATAGAAAGATACGTTAATACTCACATGTAACAATTTATTACAAGGAAGTTGTAAGTTCAAAATGTCCATCATTGATCCTTATCGCTGAATAAATAAAGCAGCACAACCGTCCATCAGATGTTGTAAAAAAATTGTGTCCGTCTGTCAGAAGGAACACTGCTTTGAGGAAAGAAGACAACATTTTTTTTTATTGCACTAGGACCCTGAGACCGCTTTCACACGTCTCGGCGCCATCTGCCTCAAGCATGTATCTATCAATAGTGCAGCAGGTGCAGTGGTACCAGAGCTCAGGGGTGTGATTGCCCCCTGCACCTCAATTAGTGGCTGTGTTTTGCTATCAAACTAAGGGGTGGCGGCGGTAATTCCGTGCTTGCAGTATACCCCTTAGCATTCTTGCTACACCACCTGTTCTGCTCACAAACTCTGTCAGAAAGCACGTGCTTACACGCTTCCTAAGCTGCTTGCCAAATCTTCTTCCCCATGCACCATTCATTTGCCAAAAGAAACTCTGCTGCACCCCAGTGTTCTCTGGTAAACCAGCATACCTACTTTGCCTTGGCATTGCAGGGACTGGCTGAAGCAGCAGCACATCAAACAGCCCTGGAGCTAGAGCCACAAACAGCGAATTTGCTTTCTATTTTGCACTAACACCTTCTCTTAATAAGGAGCAGTGCTTCCTTATCCAAAGCACAATGACTCCATTTGCTTAGAGGATGCTATGCAGCCAACCGCAGGTGACCAAAGAAAATGTAGGAGACAGTCCAAAGCAAAAGCAGGACTCTTTCCCAGATGCCCAAATATGTTCTTTGGCTTTTTGGCCACTCAGCATCAATGAAAGGACTGTGGGAATCAGTAGAGCAGGTTAGTCCGCGAGTATTATATATTGAATTATTAATGGGTAACAGTGTCTAAAGGGGGTGTTTTTAATCACAAGAAATGAACACAGCATTGATTTGACCAACCATGAAGAGTGCAGAGTCAAATATAGGAAGATTTTTCACATAAAAGACAGGGTCCATCGTTTAGTCAACGGAAGAGGGCCAAACAACACCAGATTAGTCAAAGGAAAGGGCCTAAAAAACCATAGAGTTCCCGTTTTCTTGCCATTCATCTTCTGCTAATTTCATACACACTCAGCGTTCAACTCTGGTCAAGCAGTGGTGCAACTGTGAGGCATAGCCGCTTACACTGCCAGTAATTTTGAAGTTGCACACCACTTGCACAAATAAAAAGGCCCACACCGTAGGTTTGGATAAGGCAGGACAGATGGACCATCAGTGATTGAAAATGAGAGGGGACAACATAGAACCCTAAGGAACATCACAGGTTAAGGATCTGACCAATGATGTGCAGAAAGAGAGAGAGCGATATGTTGAATCTTGGCAGAGAGAACATCTCTGAAGCAGGACAGGGCCTATTCCCTAAAGCCAAGGACATCAACTCACGATAAAAGGATATAGATGGTTGTCTCGAGTGAAATCAAGGCAGCTGTGATGTTATTGACACATCAGCGCTTTTCATGCAGTGCAGCCACCACCACAACCATCGCCGTACTATAGCTGGGACGAAGAGGGTGTAGAAGGTTGCTGTACTCTACATGATCTGCTAGCTGGGGAACCTCTGCCTTTTCTAAGAGCTTAACAAGGTAAGATAATTTCAAAATAGTGCAATAGTTAGCTAGATTATCTGGTTCCTGCAAAGGATTTAGTTAAGAAAAGGATTTTTTTCTTGTGTGAATTTGACATATTTAGGAACTCGACCCGGTGATAGGGACAAATTGAAAATACCATTTTATGTTTCTGCTTCTCACACTGCGAGAAAGCAGAAGGATTTGGTTGGGGGCGGGCGGGTGGGCGTTCATGCTCTAGGGCAGGGGAGGAGGGGCTTGCCCACTGTTGTGGACACTGACTGTTTGGTCAGCATCAGAGCCGACCAAACCAGTCATACGCACTCTCCCTTTTCTCCATGACAGAGAGAAAATGGCCTCCCCATAGACACCTGTTTGGTCGGCATCGCAGCTAATCACAACGCTGCCATTGCAGCATTGTAATTGGCTTAGGGGAGGGGAGGGAAGCTGCCTGCTTCCTGCAAGGACTCGGAGCAGAGATAATGAGAGGCGGGACTGGACCAGGCTGGCTAAGATAAGATTTTATTTTTTATTTAAAATTAACCCCACCCCACCCCCGCGTGACCCCCTGGCCCCCCAATCGCGAATCATGCTGGCCGCGACTGCAAGAATCTACCTGGATTAAAACGAAGAACAGCCAGGGAAGGGTGAGCGATCAGATTGCTTCAAAGTAGCAGAAATAACAGCAATGTTTTGTTTGAAGAAATTAGCAATTTGATTACATTTAGAATCTGGAATAGTGCAAATTAGGTACGTTAAAGATTTTGTGAAAAACAATTTGGCCTTAGCTGTTTTAATAGCACGTTTGTGTGAGTGGTAGACTTTTGCTATTTAATTTTTAAAAACAGATTGTCATCATGGTGCCAAATTGAGAAGAGACCGCTTCATTTTGAGTAAATTGTCAGAAAACCAGCAACAAGAAAGGTGTGCTTGTTTAGATGACTTCTTTTTGAGAAAAGCAATGTGATTAAAAGCAATGCTAATCTGAATATTAAAATGATGCACCAGAGGTTGTGGATCAAGTTCTGAAGGCGAATTATTCGACACCACAAGGGAAGCCAATAATTGTGCTGAGACATTGTTCCAGTTGGGATTTTCTAGAAACAACGCAGGCCTAACCTCTTTCTTAACATTCAGCGAGAAGTGAGATGGAGAGGAATAGATTGAAAACCCAGCCAGCAGACTTTAAACGGACATTAGGCCTGACACAGGTGGAACAGCATCAAACTAAGGACTCTTAATGTGAGTGAGGAGCCTTTTTGAGGCGAGTATGCCAACTGTACATCCTGGTGGTTCATACAACAACGAGATCAATAGAAACCATGTTATGTGCTCCCTTAGTGAAGGAGGGGATTTCTATCCTCATAGGAGCCCTGTACCGCATGGGTTGGGAGAAGATGTGTCAAGGAGGGGTGGGGTTGGTTCTTTTATCTTCTTAAAGGAGTAGGCTGGTTTTGTGTGATGTTTTGGAGGAGTCAGGAAACTATCTGTGGAAGTTTATAAACTACCATGATGGCAAACTATAGCTCAAAGCACTATTGGATAGCTGTTACAGTAAGGCAAGTATCTGAGACAGGAAATTGGGCACACTGCAGTATAACTGATGCAGGGAAAGTGTCAACACTTTAGAGTGATTATTCTTGAAGTTGTCACCAAATGTGAACATTTTAACCTTTTAAAAATAGATGCAAAACACTCTGAAGGGAGAGACACCAACAGAGCAAAGAAGGACGGTGTACTGTCTGCTGCACGCTAGAAGAATTAGATGCTTACTTACAAGCCCCCTGTGCCACCGGAGTGGCAGTTTTTTTATGCTCCGGTGGCGCAATGATCTTGCCCATATATACAAAGCAACTCTGCATGGCTTTTAATGGCCTTGTGAATGTAGTTCCCTTTCACGCATTACTCTGTGTGAAAGGAGCATTCCATGGGTGTTGCTGTGGGTGTTCCCAAGGAACACTCCCAGAATGCATCAGAATCCAACACCTTGCCAGGGGAGGTGTTGAGGCAAAAATATATATTTGTTTTGCTTATTGCTCTTTCTATGCACAGAAGGAGCAAAGTGCCATCAATTATTGTTTTTGTACATGAAGGTGTCCCTTCCTGCTCAAAAGCAAACATCCCTGCATTTCAGGCACCCTTCTACAATCGTGCAAGGGTGCCTGTGTTGGCATTAGGCAGCCAACTGTGCACTACAGCAGAGAAAAGTACAGGGATGCATCAAATTGCTGTGAATACGACGCATACCTGCACTTTCCTAATGATGTAGCTTGGCACAGCAAGATCGCTTGCAGCACTGCGCCGCGTCATTTTCTTGTAAATATGCCCCATATTATTTATTAGCTTCTCTGCATTATCACGTAGTAATGCAGTGGGATTGTGCAGCATGCTGTGAAGTGTGAGAAAGGACCGATGCTGCACATACATAATGATGTTTCATGTCATTGCAGCCATTTTGATTTGGGACTTAGTTTAAGTCAAATCGAATCCAAAATGTACATGCCAATTAATCATGGAGATTTAGTTTTTGTTGTCAGAGTTTTTTCTTCAATATCTTGGCTAGTGACCACGAATGCTGCAGGGGCAGAAAAGTGTGGTCTACTTTTTAGTATCTGTCTGGTTTTTATAGCAACCTACAGCTAAGGAGAAAACTAACATGGATAATAGATTTTTGCACTAGGCATTGATAGTAGAGTTTCAGAAAAAGATGGAGAGAGTAGGCAATTCAGGTTTATCCTGAAACATTGAATTGATATCAAAAGCAAACATGGAATTACCCTCGGAGTCTCATCAGGAGACTCAAGATCAGGTAATGAGAGAGATTAATCAACAGAACGTAGGGCATCCATTAAGGATGTGGTGGAATATTTTAAGAATTAAAGTAGGAAAACAAATACAGGAAACATAAGGTTTTGAAGAAGAATTTTTATCTTTAGATGAAGGTGACACTACTGAAAATAAAATAAGAGGCAAAAGAAAGATTAAAAAGAAACACATTTCCTCTGGAGATGAAGGAGGTTTATTCTTTAAGGAGATGGGTGGTCCAAGTACCACAAGAGATAAAGGTGTTCAGAGCAGCTCAAAGGATATTCAGGTAGTATCCAAAGAAAACAAGCATTTGCAATGCAATAGGTCTCGCATTTTAGAAACTTTGACCTATTGGTATTGTGAATGACAATGCCTTTTTTTGTATTGCAGGTTTTTAAACACATACATAAAAGGCATTGTCATTTACAATGCCAATAGCTCAAAATCTCGCAATTGCGAGATCTATTGCATCACAAATGCTTGTTCTATTTATAAGCAGGGCCACTGGAATTATATGAGGTCAAGGCAGTTTCGGCATATGTATGTATTTGTCGCATTTGCTACATAATCTGCAGATTTTAGCCCAAAAAATACTGCTCTACCTCAAACGGATCAAAAGTTACTAGAAACTCAGCAAAGCAGGTTGCCACACAGTGGAAGGGCTTTCACAAAGGTTGATTGGACATTTTTCTGTTGGTTATTGCTGTATTGTGTGGCAAACATGTACGGAGATAAAAACATTTGCTCAGATAGTTTTAGCGTGTAAAGATGATAAAATAATGAAGTGTTATCACAAAATATGCTGTATTACATTGCATAGTTTGGCTTTTCTTGCCACATAATTTAGTGTACCCTGCCACATAATGTTGTCGTCCCTTGCTGCATAATTCCAGTGGCCCTGTTTATAGGGACAGTCACCTTTGCCTCCCAGTGAACAGGGGCACTTCATATAAGGGTTCAGTGGAGACTTCTGAAAACATGCATACAAAAACGCACAGTCAGAATATCAAATAATTTGTGAGCGAAAAGTTCATCATAACAATTGAGAACCTCTAAGTCATAGGACTTCAAGCTGAAAAGCAGCAACCTTATTATATACGTGTATGTATAATTAGTCATAATATATAGTTAAACAGAATCCCAAATTAATATACAAGGTCTCTGTCATTTAATCATGAAAAGGCTTGAAAGTTAAGAGAAGCCTGAATGGTGGCCCTCAACAGAAAGACTTTTACTTCAAGTGGGGGGGGGGGGGGTAATTTGTGGTGGTACCACGATTCTTATATTTACCACTAAACCCGAGTCATGAGTGTGAGCGGTCATTTTATTTGGTGAGTAAATATAGCACTATTTGATGTATTGTTATCAATGGTTTTTATTCATCCAGTGATATGGGGACGCTCGAACCATCTGCAGGGCAGCCTTAGCGTTTTGCTGCTCTTCTCTGGGGGCTTTGATCCATCTTGAGCCTCCTGACTCCAGCCAAACGTTAGGCTCTTCCTTTTCCTCCCTCTGTGCACAACTGCCTGGTCATACACTCTGGTGGGACTCTAAGTCCCAGAGTGCAACGCGTGTATCCTGCTTCCTGTCAACTGAGAGGGAGGAGTCAGCTGTGCCCTCATAAGCGCTGATCAACTCCCGCGGCGCAGGATGCTCAAACCATCTGCAGGGCAGCCTTGGTACTTTGCTGCTCTTCTCTGGGGGCTGTGATCCATCTTGAGCCTCCTGACTCCAGCCAAACGTGAGGTGCTTCCTTTTCCTCCCCGTGTGCACAACTGCCTGGTCATACACTCTGGTGGGACTCCAAGTCCCAGAGTGCAACGCATGTATCCTGCTTCCTGTCAGCTGAGAGGGAGGAGTCAGCTGTGCCCTCAGAAGTGCTGATCAACTCCTGCGGCGCGGGAAGCTCGAACCATCTGCAGGGCAGCCGTGGCGCTTTTCTGCTCTTCTCTGGGGGCTGTGATCCATCTTGAGCCTCCTGACTCCAGCCAAACGTGAGGTGCTTCCTTTTCCTCCCCGTGTGCACAATTGCCTGGTCATACACTCTGGTGGGACTCCAAGTCCCAGAGTGCAACGCGTGTATCCCACTTCCTGTCAGCTGAGAGGGAGGAGTCAGCTGTGCCCTCATAAGCGCTGATCAAATCTTGCGGCGCGGCATGAGCGCGGGCCATGCCCAGGTGAAGCACGGGCCAAGGGAAGGCCTGTCCTTGCCTGTCATTGCCAGGAAGAGGCAGGGCAGGGCCACCTCCCTTTCATCTAACCTCCGAACTGAGACTGAGATACAGAACTACTTACAACCCAATAAGGTACTGTGCCAAGAGCTAAATATTGTTTCAGGGACCTTTTGCTGCTAGAAGGTATCAGCAGGAATCTACTACTACAAACATTGTGTAGGGCCTTTGGATTTAGTAGGTAACTACTGTAAATCGAACATTTGACTTTGGGCACTGGGGGTACTAACACCTTGAGGGACTATTGTGAGATGTGTACCACTCAAACCTATCAGGGGCCAAAAGATGGGCAAGAGGAAAACAATTGAGGGAGTGGGGGTGGGCAATGGCCTCAATGGGGTTCAGGAAAGGGGAAGAAGGCAAGTAAAGCACATAAACATGCCGCTAATAACTGCATGATGGATAGAATAGACACCCTCATTCACGAATGTGAAGGCATCCTTGAAGCAGAAACACCAGTTCCCCACAATAACACTCAATCACCCCCCAAAAGCGCCAGCCTACCCCGCACAACTGTACTGACATATAGTAATGAAACACCATTGGAGATTAGAGTAGAGCAGGCGAATGACTTTCCGCCCCATGACTTTTCTTCTCAACCTCCAAATTTCCCAATCAGCATTGGTGAGAGTCAACCTGGCCCCTCCCTTGCCTGTTCGAACAGGTTTTCAGTTTTGGCAGATATGCCCGATGCCTCTGTGGCTGAGATGCCGCAACCACCGCCTATAACCCCAATTGCGATTAGCAAAGAGGAGATTCCATTGCCTCATGACCTCTTTCAGCTTGTTAGCTCCCTTAGGCTAGAGATAGGAGCCATGCGAAACATGATTGAAGAGCTCATGATCATGGTCAAACTCATATCCGTAAGGGACACACCCCACAAGCATTAACAGCCTACAAACCCCCTGTATGATCAGCTCCTACAGGCCTATCGAGCTTGCTCACTCACTCAGAAAGAAAGAGGCCCAATAGGAAATGGACCCCTTCCATCCCCCTTAACAACACATAAGCAGGCCCTACCAACTTCCAAGCCAAAACAGGCTGACAATCCCAAAGCCAACCCTCAGAACCAAGTTCCTTCTCAGGCCCCTATAAACTGCACTAGATTACCAAGTTTACCAGTAGCCACACATCCCTCTGCAAAAGATATCAATCAGAGGAACTCTCCAGTAATTCCACAGGCTCAAAACGATTTTATGTTCAATGTCCCAAACTAGACCTAACGGGTGGCTATGAAAATGAAGATTCTCTAATCAACAAATCGATACACTGGATCCACCATGTTAGGGGCTGCCGCTCACTCATCCGAGAAGATATTGTCAGGGCTCAGAGATTCACTTCCCTTGATCCCTCCCTCTGGACTGCACCCAGCTCACCCTGGCCAAGGCTGGCTTGGCTGAAAATCTCCTCACATTGGAGTTCCGCACTTGTCCCCCCAGCTCTTCAGCTATACAGTTTAGGCGATTCCCAATTGCATCCCCAGCTAGACTAAATGGCAAGCATCCATCGAGGGCCTCAAGTGGTCTGACCCCATTGGAGGCCATCGAATGACTGAAAAGCGAGTCCCAGTCACCGCAGGTATCACAAGTTACCCCCCACAACAACTAACCACAGTTCCAAAAACAACCAAATTCCTTGCATTGGTCCTGAACCACTGACAGATAGCTTGGAAACTGTCGCCCAAAACCATCACCACATGGATATCACAAGGGTTCATGAGGCTAAATCCCCCAACAGTCTCTGATCTCCTTGTCTCGTTACCAGACCCTGCATCTCCATGCCAATATATTCCTAACACAGATATAAGTCATGATCCAGTCTTCCCTCAACAGATAAATATAATTTCCTGGAATGTTGCCGGGCTTAGCAGCAAATTACCATTGCCCCACTGGAATGAACTAGTAGAGTGCTCTGATATTTGCGTTTTTCAGGAAACTTGGAGTTTGGTTCCTTTATATAAATCGGGTTATAGCGTTTTTACTCACTAGCTACCACCATAGCGAATGGGTGCCCCTTGGGAGGGTTGATCATTTGGGTTAACATCGCCTCGGATTGCAGAATTACTGTACATCAAAGTATGAGTCCTGACATCATGAGACTCACTATTAAGTGCCCAAGGGGGTGCGAAACGCTCAATTTATTCAATGTTTATGTAAGGGAGACCCCGGGGGTAAATCTTCACTTATTGTTACGCTATTAGAACCAGGTTTGTCTAGTTGTTTGTCCCACTCTAGAGTTGTGGTTGCTGGAGATCTTAATTGCACCTTTGAGCCTCTAAGTACAGAGGACATGCTCAGGGACGAAGAAGACAATAGAAAATTGTCCGGCCCCCATTAAGCCTACCCCCTGTCAAAAAATGGTCGCAGATAGCAATCCAACTCCATGCTCTTACCCTGGAATTCTGCTTGAGGGCAGCAAATGGTAGAACCATATCAGACGGCCAGGGGGCTAATACTTATAATAGAGCTAGCTGCCCCTCCCGCATTGACTATGTCTTGCTAGATGTAAGACTGTGGGGGCATGTAATAGACATGGTAGTGGGTAATACAACTGACAGTGACCATAACCCTCTTTACGTGACCATGAAGTCCCCATGGGCCCTCCCCCATCCCCCTTTGAGCACCCATATGTTTTCCTCAACCAAAGAGGTGGCCCCCTCAAACTGCAGAAGATTCCTCAAATGGCATAAGGTTGCTGTACAAGACTCGAAAGTAGAAGACATTAGGCAAGTATTGAATAAGAACACTACTGAGTTACAGGAAGCAATAACAAGTGCAGACGGGCTTCCTAATGTCCCTAATATCCACTCGCACACAATTGAACAGATAGGTGTATACTTCCAAGCGCCCAATAAGTATTATAAACCTGGTGCGCAATCAAGGAGCAGGCAGACATTGTACAATAAGGATTGCAGACTAAAGAGGCAGGCACTAGCCGCAGCAATTAGAATTAAGAACTGCCCTGTGATTAAAACCACAAGGAAAGACTAAAGAGCGGCCTTGCTTCAAGCAAAGCTGAAATGGGACGAGACACGCTGGTAGGATCTAAAAGACGCCGGCGCAGCAAGGAATACCAACCTTTTTTTGGAATCTCGTTAGACGGGCAGACAAGAGGGATCCAGATCAAATCCCCAATCATATCCCATGCCAGGACTGGTACGACTTTTTTTTTTAAACTTTATTCTGGGTCTGATGATGAAAGCATGGAAGGGCCATGCGATCACCCCCAAATTCTTTCTGGGGGTGGCAACAGCGACCCTTTCACGCTGAACAAAGTAGAATCTGCCATTAATAGGATAGTTACCACCAAAGCTCCGAGACCAGACGGTCTCCCTGGAGACCTGTTCCTCGCAGACCCCTGAAGCTGGGCTCGGTACATCTTGCTTCTAATTAATTCCATCTCTAATGGTTGCCCAGTACCGGATTCATGGAAGGGCGCAGAGGTGGTTCCGATCTTTAAGAAGGGAGCCTGAGAGGACCCTGCCAAATACAAACCAATCAGTTTGATTGATGCAGTGCATACGATAGTTGGCAGGGTCATACTGCAGAGGATCCAATCTTGGGTTGAGGATGAAGACATCCTCTCCCAATATCAGGCTGGATTCAGGGCCAACACGGGAACGGTGGACAAGGTTTTCAGGCTCCTTTTGATATATTAGAAAGTGGTTGTGATCGGCAAAGGCAGTATTTATGTCGTCTTCATAGATTTAAGGACTGCCTTTGACCTGGTCCTCAGGAAAAGGTTGTGGCAAATATTAGGAGACATGGGCATCCCCCTACTAATCCTCAAACTGTTGATCCAGCTCCATTAGGGTTATTATGCACAGGTGAGATGGGGGTCCCAAGGTCAGGTGACAGAAAGGATCCCAGTAAACAGGGGACTACGCCAGGGCTGTTATGGCACCCACCTTGTTCTCCTTATACGTGAACGGGGTGGTTAGTCTCTTGCAAGAAATTCCAACTGATGCTCCGGCCCTGGCGGACCATAAGGTACCCACTCTCCTGTTTGCGGATGACACACTACTGATCTCCAAGACCCCATCTGGGCTACAAAAATTACTGAACAAATTCCAATCCATTTGTAACTCTCGGGGGCTGGTCATAAACACATCTAAGACCAAATTTATGACATTTAACCCCCACCACAAATCGTTCAGAAATAATCTTACCCTAGATGGGACACATCTGGAGAGTGTCCGTACTTTTGACTATCTCGATATTCGACTCTCAGAAAAAAATGCAATGGAGGTCCCACCTTCACAAAATGCTTTTGAATCAAAAATGCGCGGTTGGGGTACTGTGCAAAGAACATCGCTCATCACATGGCAGGCCAGTTGCCCCGACACTAACGGTTTATGATGCAAAGACAGTTAGCTTGGCACTTTACAGAGCTGAGGTATGGGGATTTGACAACGTTGACGAGATCTGCAGGTCTGAACACAAGTTTTTAAGGGATCTGGTTATGCTACCCTGGGATGTCCTGCTAACTCCCTTGATGTATGACATAGGCAAGTGCCCTTTTGGCGATATTGCTAAACTCCACCCACTGCTCTTCTGGGCTCGCCTTAGGCGGACTTCGGAACTCCTGAATTAGGCTAAAGCGCTCACAGAAGTAATGAGTTTAGATGTCAACCATGGGGTCAAATGGATTACTAACGTTAAGAATCTAATGACAACTCTCTGCCTTAAGGATTCATGGGAAACCCAAAATCCCCCAAGCAAGGTAGAGCTCAAACGTATATATCGGGACTTGATTGATGCCCGGAAGCTCCGTAATCCAAATATAGGAAGGCTAACGGAAGACTTTTTCCAGCACAAACAATCTAGAAGCCTTGAACCATATTTGGATACCAAGAGATAGGGCACTCTACAACCAATTTAGTTTCGAGTTGCTCCCGGTTCATGTACTTACAGGGCGCTGATCTGTGGAGGGGGGCACTGGGACCTCAGGGGGCGCTGTGTTTAGCACTATTTTATAATAGGAGAGATAAGGGGCACTTTTGCAGGTGGTAGGGAGACAATCTGAAGAGGTGGTCATGGGATGTGGGGGTGCCAAAAGTGATTGTCGCACAGGGCGCCTTCAGCGCTAAAGCCGGCCATGTCTGGTACAATTTTCTGAATGGCGTGCTGGCCAGGGGCATTAGCTCACTAAAATTATTGGAACAAACGGATAATACTACAAGAAATGAAAACTGATTGAAAGGCTTCATTGTTTTCTGTATCTTTCTGACCTGCCCCCTGATCTGGGAAGTGCTGCAGCACCTGGGGTAACCCTAGTGAGGGCACACCTGTTCCGTCGGCTCTGTGAAATATGGTTCTGTACAGATAAGGCTCTGCAATTATACAGCAACTCTTTGCCAACTTTATGATTTTGGTGCAATTTTGCAGGTATCAGAGTGCTGGTAGGGTCTAAAACTTTCTGACAGAGCTGAGATTTATAAATGTATCAGAACCAGCCAGACTGACACTATCCGATTAAAGATACTTGCTTGTGTCAGAGGTGTATGTCTATAAAGACATCTATTAGGAATTGGGGTAGCTTTACAAACTGTAAGGTACATTTACAGACATAGCTAAAAGAGTAAGAAAAAAACATTTCCTACAGAGTCATAAAAAGATACTGCCATATTGCTAATGGAAGGATGTAGCTGGCTGTATGTTATATGACATGCTGTAAAGACCCCCCATAAGAGAGAAAATGTAATATACGGAAACAGAAGTAAGAAATGAAGCTGTGTGCGCAATGATAAAAGATGAAGCGCGGTCAGGAACAAGCTAGTGTTTACGTGAAGTCTTTATGGAACCTGCACGTATCTTGCTAGTGGCCCTTAAAGTAATTTAAGCATATTACACTTCCCCATCTATCAAAAGTCTCCTGTCTGTTGCAAAGTAGATGAGTGACAGTAGAATTGCAGACACTGAAATAGCGTGCACATGAGGGTGCAGATAACAAAAGAGGACTAACATCAAGCCTCCATATTGAAAAAGTATATTGTGCACAATAGTATACAGCGCAAGACGCTATCCGTTCATGTATACTTGCTTGCGTCAGAAGGGACAGCCGTAGAACAGACATGGGAAGGAGTCTATGAAGGGGAGGGGTAAAGAAGGAGCGAGGTAGGAGGGGTAATGGCGGGGAGGGGTCAGGGACACGCTCAAGGAAAAGAAGGAGATGAGGGGTGTGGTTCCGTGAATTCTGAACCCATTCAATGAAGGTTGTCGTATTGTGATGATTTTGATATCAGCGAACCACGACTGACAAGTATGGTATGCGTAAGCGTTTTCATCATGCTACACCGATGGATTCACTGTGTATTTGACAATCTAGTCTGCACCCTTGGGTTTCATTTTGTGCATAACCGCCATTTTGTGGTTGCCCTCACATAGGCTAATGACTACAGGATGACTGTGGCAAGCGAGCCTCTAAGGACGCGTACACATTAGCTTGAGTTCGTGTTGACTCCTGTTTGACCTGAGTCAACTGACCCTGTTGCCCAAGGCTAAACTTGTTGAGCCAGTACCTTGTTAAGCAGCTGGTCAGATAGAGATCAAAGAGCAGGACATTATTGATTCTATGGCACACGCAAACACCCCTCTATCTTTCTCCTCAACTGTTTCTGCTCCTTCCTTTTATGGCCTTATGGCCTAATTATTGATTTGGGTTGAGGTCTTTTATGATGGGCCCGTCCGGCCTGTTCGAGCAAGAATGCTGGATTTTTGCCTTGTCATTGGCGATGGGTTGGATAACTGAAAGTGGGTTTGTCGTTATGTGATGCCTCTGTAAATATCATCCTCTGATTGGTCAGATTTGTGAGTAATTGATGCTAGCCAGGAACGTGGTTTTTGGCATAAAAGACGATGCTCCACTCTATTATGTTGAGCAGTCTCCTGAGAACATACACCGTATTGTACTTCTAGGACCTCTGTTACTGGCTGCAGCTAATAAATTTGATCTTTGATATCAACAGAAGAATCCCGTGTCTCTGTACTCTAAGACAGGTGAACCCGAAGACTTCGGGCGTGTCCCCTGCACCGCTGGGTTTAATTCCCGGTTCTTCAATTGGCGCCCAACTCTGGGGCGACTTCAGCGGTACCGGCCCAAGCCTGAAGATCGTGAGGAGCTTCGTGCGAAAATTCTGGAGGGAGGCCTACCACTTCATCGACCCCTGTATGTCGTTGTGGTCCGAAAGTCTTTGCTGCGAAGTTCCCCGCATTCCAACGGCTACGAAGGACTGCTCCCCTGACTGTCGCCCTGTCTTGGAGCCTTTGATGACTTGTAAAGCGAGACGATAGACGGGTCTTCTGGCGACGTCATCGATATTTCAGTTAAGTATGAGTGGAGCGTCTCCCAGTCCTTAGTTTGTTTTGGTATCCTTCGGGATCGCTTTGATTTGGTACCTGCAGGCCCCAAAGCCGAGGGACTTGTGTATTCATGCGGCTATCGTTTTGATATTCCCTTGAAGTTTGAAGCTAGACTAGTGAGCGAAGATGCCTGATCTTAGCAGACTTGGAAAGATATTTTGTTATGGTTGTAATAGGGATTCCCGATTGGAGGACCCGTGTCCGGTGCCTCCGATTGGAACTCCGACCTATGAGCTCTATTTAAAACACGGCGTGGGCCCCATCACGTATAATGATGTATGGATTAGGTATACTAGGAAGGATGGTGTCCTAAAGTGGCCCCAATATGGTAGTTACGACACGGAGATTTTAGATAATTTAGAGGTTAGACTCTTCAAAAAGAAAGCCCGTCCGGCAATGTTTGATTCTTTCCGCCTTTGGCGAAAGGAAGCCAAACAAAAGGAAATTAAGTTAGCGAACCGAAATAAGCGTGCACGAGGTATGTCGATGGTGCAGGCTGCTATACAGTTTAAGGATAATGAGGAAGAGAAAGAAAGCGAACAGATGTTTAGGCAATGTAGACAAATGTTATCCAGCTTTGCCGCCTCAACAGCAAGAAGAAAAGAAAGATCTTGCGAAAGATCCTTTAATGTCGCATCTATTAAGTTCACCACCCCCTTATGCTCAGAGTGCTACCGCACCTCCGCCACTTGTAGTTGCGCAACCTCCGGTTGTTTTACCTCCGGTGGTTCCTCAACAGCCAGCTCTCCCTCTACTGGCTACTACTGCCTCGGCGCAGCCTTCTCAAGGGCCGCCGTCTTTGCTACCTTCTTCGTCTGCTACTCCTTTACCTGTGTTGTCTGTTCCCTCTGTCACTGTTCCGACTTCGGTTCCTTCTCATTCTGCTTTTTCTCCTGTTCTTTTGTCACCTTCTCCTTCTGCTCGACGGAGGATGACTGATGCGGTTGCCAGTCTTTTTTCTCCTCTAATGGGTTCATTGGGTATGTCTCCTGTTGTAGAGCGTAAGCAATTGCGTAGTCAATTGCCTGGTCCTGATGAACGGACAGTGTTAGATCACTTGGCGCGTAAATGGGTTCCTTTCCTTCGCACTATGATCTTGAGGGTGTTATGGATGTTTTCCATCAATGGGAAGCACCGAAACAGAGATACGTATTTGATGTGATGTGTTCTTTCCTTCGTGAACAGTGGGAAGATAGCGAGGTAGGGCAGACTCCGCATGAGTTGTTCCGTGTGCGGTCCGAGTTTGCGAAAGGAACTATAGTGGTTCTTGATGTTGAAAGAGCAGTCGCGACATTGTTGTCGTTTAGGAGTGAGTTTCCTTCTAGGTCATTATTTGAGCCTGATTCTTCAGTTAGGAGAAAGGCACGTCAATACCCGATGCGTGAGGTTCCTCCCGTTTGGAGACCTGGTGATGCGAATGCTAATCCACCTGTTCTGGCACATTTCCAGCGCGTTTGGGTACATGTTCCATGGAAGCGTGCCGAAGTCCTAGCTCTAAAGCAGACTCTGCCTGATCCACGTAAAAATCCTGCGGGGTTTTATAAGGAGCTATCTCAAACTGCGGGTTCATGTATTATGAATTTGGCTGATATAGATATGTTATTTGGGAATGTTGTTCCACAGCCTATATGGAGTAAGATTCGTCATACGGATCATGTGCAGGAATTAGGTGATACATGGAATAACCTTAGAACTGCGGATGAAAGACAAATAGGTGGTGCTAAACCCGAGAATGTGATTGCTGATCTCCCTGGTAGAATTATTGATTATATGAAGACTTTGATGCCTGCTATGTGTGTCAATTGGGACAAGTTGTCTGCATGCAAGCAGAAGAAAGACAAAACTGTGTCCGACTTTTTCACTCAATTTGAAGAGACATTTGCAAACCACAGTGGTCAAGATATGAGTACAGAAGGTGGTCAAAGGTTGTTCGTTGACAAGTTTGTGCATAATTTGCTTCCCGAGTTGTGCAATAGGTTGAAGGATTCTTAAAGTGCCTGGGCTGTTTCTTCGTCAGCACAGATATTGGCTACTGCCCAGTACTATGAGAATAGAAATAAGGATGAGATAGAGAAAGCGGATAAAAAGACTAAAGAACTGAAGACTAAGGTTCTTTTGCAGCAAGCATACCCGCCTCGCAACACCCAGCGTGATTATCAGCAACCCCAACAATATCAGAGAAACTCGCAAAGGTTCGAGTCTTCTCAACA
The DNA here is from genome assembly GCF_964204655.1 of Triturus cristatus. Classification (NCBI taxonomy): domain Eukaryota; kingdom Metazoa; phylum Chordata; class Amphibia; order Caudata; family Salamandridae; genus Triturus; species Triturus cristatus. Next base: position 440,868,553 of record NC_140590.1, read on the forward strand.
GCGTTTTCCTGTAGGTCCTAATCAGTGTGCGTATTGCAAAGAAGAGGGTCACTTCAAGAATAGTTGCCCGACCTTATTACAGCGCACGAATGGTGTTTCTGGTATGAGAGGTCGAGGTGTTCAACAAGCTCCGCGAGGTCGAGGACGTGGTATGTCTCAGATTGCGCGTTCCTTGCCTCCGCAGAACTCGATGAATTGTTTTGATCAACAGAATGGTGCGTCTGGTAGGACGGCTCAGTACTATGCGGATGATTATTACGTTGAAGGTGAGAATATGGAAGGTAACGATTGCTAGGACAGCCACAGACAAAGGGAGGGAGTCGTTTCAGTTCCAGTAGATCAGAGTGGACCTTATGTTGAAGTGATTGCATCAGGTGTGTCAGAGCCTTTTCTGTTGGATACTGGTGCTGCGAAGAGTTCTATCATGCACTCAAAACTCCCTGGCGCACCTTTGTCTGGCTCAACGAATGTTTCAGTAGGTTTTTCTGGCGCCCCGGTTAGAAATCCGATTTCTAGTCCTTTGTCTCTTTCTGTCGGTCCTTGTGAATTCGAAGCACCCCTCATTCTGACGACAGGTTGTGGTGAGAACTTGGTGGGATTGGACTTGTTGAAGAGATTGTATGCGACGCTTTATTGTTCTCCTTCAGGAGTACAGCTTACATTGGGAAAGAGAGTGATCTCTCCGATGTATTTGGCTAAAGACCAACTTCCAGCTGAATTGTCTTCTCTTCCTGATTCTCTTTGGGCTACTGGTCCTAATGATGTGGGTCTTTTGGAGATTCCGCCATATGTTGTGACATTGAAGGCGAATGCTAGATTGCCACGCATTCCACAGTATCGTATCTCAAGTGATGGTGAAAGAGCACTCTTGGCGATCATCTCTGATCTGTTTGAGAAAGGTGTGATTGAGGAAACGAGAGGTAATGTGTGCAATAGTCCGGTTTTGCCTGTTCTGAAGAGAACCGATTCTTCTCAGCCTCCTGTATATAGGTTTGTGATCGATCTTCGCGAGGTGAATAAGATCGTTGTTCCACAATTCCCTGTCGTGCCTGATATCACCGCTTTACTGACTTTGATTCCGGCCACAGCCACGTTGTTTTCGGTGATTGATCTGAAGAATGCTTTCTTCAGCATCCCAATTGCCGTGGAGAGGAGAGATATTTTTGGCTTCTCTTTAGGAGGCCGAAGTTTCCGGTTTAAACGCGCTCCTCAAGGCTATTGTGAGAGTCCATCGATCTATAGTCAAGCCTTGAAGACGCAACTTGATTTGTTGGTTTTACTTGATGGTGCTGCCCTTACTCAGTATGTTGATGATCTTTTAGTTGCTTCTGACAATGAAGAGACTTGTAGAGAGGCTACTCTGTCGTTGTTACGTCACTTGTCTGATTTCCATCATAAGGTTTCTCTTTCGAAGTTGCAGTATTGCCGACAAGAAGTTACCTACTTAGGCCACCTCTTATCGAAGGAGGGAAGAAGATTGACCCCAGAAAGAATTCAAGCGATTGCGAAAATGAGTGTGCCTACGACACAGAGAGAAGTGCGTGCGTTTCTAGGTATTACATCGTACTGTAGACAGTGGATTCCAAATTTTTCGTTGCTTGCAAAACCTTTGATAGCTCTTACTGTTAAGGATACTCCGAATCCTATTCCTTGGACTGACGAATGTCAGAAGAGTTTTTCAGAATTGCGTGATGCGCTGTGCTCGGCTCCTGTGTTGGGTACTCCCGATTACAGTAAACCCTTCACATTGTATGTCCACGAGAGAGAGGGATGTGCATTGTCAGTTTTGACTCAACAGTTTGGCGATAAGCAACGTCCATGTGCTTATTTTTCGTCGACTTTGGATCCAGTAGCTAGAGCGTTGCCGAGATGCTTGAGAGCTACAGCGGCAGCAGCTGTTTCAATCCGACAGTCTGCTGGTTTGGTGATGGACAATACACTGATCATGATGGTTCCACATGCAGTGGATACCTTGTTGAACCGTACCAAGACACAGCACTTAACTAGTGCTCGGTTGTCAGGTTACGAATTGACCTTGTTAGCAAGTCATGTACATATAAAGAGATGCAACACGTTGAACCCAGCCACGTTGTTGCCGATCTCAACTGAGACCGATGATACCGAACAGCATGATTGTTTTCTTAGGACTGAGGAAGAAACGAAAGGGAAGATAGACCTTAGGGACACTCCTCTTGCGGAATGAGATGGTACTTTATGGGTTGATGGTTCGTGCTTCAAGCTTCCGAATGGTGATACGACTGCAGCATATGCGGTTACGACTTTGCATACGATTGTTGAAGCTGCTCGTATCCCACATAATTCAGCACAAGCGGCAGAGTTGATTGCATTGAAAAGAGCGTGTGTGTTGTCGAAAGGGAAAAGAGTGACTGTGTACACTGACAGCCAGTATGCGTTCAGTGTTGCTCTTAGCTTTGGACGATTGTGGAGAGAACGTGGGTTTCTGACTTCGCATGGGACCAAGATCCAACATGGTCAATTGGTGAATGAACTTCTTGAATCTCTTACTCTGCCGTTGCAAGTTGCGATCGTGAAATGCAGTGCGCATAAGAAAGTCACGGATGATGTTGGTCGTGGTAATGCGTTTGCAGATGAAGTTGCGAAAGAGACTGCGAGAGATGTGATGAGTCGAATGTATGTTGCGGGTTCGGCGAGATGGGTTCCAGATAGAAGTATGTGTGAAGATACGATTGAGAGTGTGAAATCCATCCAAGCTGAAGCTACAGAAAAAGAGTTGAATGAATGGAGAGAAAGCAAGGGTAAATTGGACTCGAATGGTTGTTGGGTTGAGTTGTCAGAGCATCAGCGATGGTTGTTGCCTGATGCGTATGTACTTCCAGTGGTTACGATGGCACATGGAATGGCCCACATCAGTATGAAAGGGATTTGTAAGTTGTTGGCCCCAGTATGGCAAAATGCTGGAATTCCTAAGTGTGCAGAGAATTTGGTCAAGAACTGTATGGTTTGTTTGATGTACAATCCTGGTAAGGGAACTCCAACTCCAGCTGGTCATTTTGCTCCTCCCACGTATCCGTTTGAGGCTTTGCAGCTAGATTTCATCCACATGGAGAGGTGCAACAACCTGAAGTATGTCTTAGTGGTTGTTTGCTCTTTTTCTAGATGGGTGGAAGCCTACCCTTTGAAGGACAATACTGCCTTGTCCACAGCTAAAACCCTTATTAAGGAATTTTTCCCTAGGTCTGGGTTGCCGAGAATGGTCTGGAGTGACAATAGGAGCGAATTTGTGGGTCAAGTGATGAAGAGAGTGTGTGATGGGTTAGGAATCCGGCAGAAGTTCCACGCTGCCAATCATCCAGTCAGCTGGTCTAGTTGAGTGCTACAATGGCACGTTAAAATTGAAATTGGCCAAAATTCAAGCGAGCTCTGGTCTACAATGGCCTGATGCTTTGCCGTTAGCCCTTCTGTCCACAAGAATGACTGTGCATTTGCGAATGGGTCTGAGTCCTTATGAGGTTGTGTTTGGTCGCCCGGCAAATATTTGGGGAGTGCCGCGGCCGACAAAATTTAGTGAGATAGAACACCCTGTATTGCTTGACTACCTGTACGAATTGACGGCTAAATTGCGTGTTCTGCATCAACAGGTTCATGATTCTTTGCCACAGGTTTCTGAAGATCCAGGGCACACCATTGAACCTGGCGCGTGGGTGCTCGTGAAGAATTTTCAGCGAACCAAGAACGAGCAGCCCCGCTGGACAGGTCCATACCTAGTGTTATTGTCTACCCGTTCTGCGGTACGAGTGCACGGTAAAAAGAACTGGATTCACGGTGTACATTGTAAGAGGGCCCCTTTGCCTCTGCCGTATGACCGGTGGGTCCAAAAAGGACTTCCTGATTCTGAGACTGAGACCGTGCCTCGTTTTCTGCCTTTCAGCGATGCCCGTTTGATTGGAACAAACACTGAGCCAGAAAGTGATAATCTTCTCCAAGAAGCTGTGCCTCCATCGAACCGTTTGAACACTGTTAAACCTGAGCTACTTTTCCGAGAACAGACATTGCCTGGCAAAGAGCGTTATAATTTGTGACCAAGAGTCGCGGGACAAATAACAAATTAAGTTCCTTCTTTGCTATTTTTTTAAGGTCAGCTCCTCTCCGAGAAACTATTTTGATTTTTGTTTTCGAACCACCATTCTGGTTCAGCTGTAGGGTCGCGGTGCCAAGTCTTTGGAGTGCAAGCCGAAGACGTTAGGTCGACGGTTCTGGTTGGTCTAAGGGCGTTCCCTGGACCAACAGGCGCATTCCTTAGCACGGAACACCCATCCGCCGCGAGCAGCACGGTTAGAGGATGAAGTTTTTTGGGATGGAGAGACCTACTAAAAGAATGAGCTTCAAGAACGAAATGTGTATAACAATGAGTAGAAAACGTTTTTTAATATTATGTCTGTTTATACTGTTTAGTTTAATGATGTTTTTAATCGGATATGTGACATTCTGTATTCAAGTAACATTTATGCCCACTGCACAACCCATGCCTCCTCCTACTGTTTCTTCGCATTCTTTTCACCCTCTGCCCGAACATGAGTCCATTAGGAGAATGGAATTCGCTAATAATTCCTTTGTTCAGCTTCTGCACCAACACCAGCTAGTAGTGAACACAACTAATTGTTGGGTGTGTGGCCTTATGCCCCATACTACCGATAAAGGTATTCCTTACCTGATCCTGCCATTTAGCTACAATGGTTCTGTGTGGGCATACAGAACAATGTTCATTTATGCCCGTGAAGTCAACCCCCTACGTTCCGTGAAGGATAATCCGAAGAATAGTGCTCTGGTCAAGGGAATAGTCGACATGATTAGAGGAATAGGTTCTTATGAGACTATCCCGAGAGATGAGACGCTAGCGTATATTGGATGGAACGTTACTGGATATGGAGCTAGTCTGAGTGGGAACCAGCGAACGAAGAGATCCTCCCCGATTTGGATAGTACCCCATCAGGGTCATTACTGTCTGCAAGGTAATGGCAAGAATCCTAGAGCTCAGTTAGGGAAGAGTGTCTGCATTGAGACATATGTTTTTGCATCCGAGACTTCCCCACCGTTTCTAGCAGCTAAGGGTACCTACTTCATTTGCCATGACAGAGCGTATACATGGTTGCCCCCTGATTTCTCGGGCACATGCTTTGTCTCGTTCTTGTTACCCCCTACATTTACAGCTGCGGCAGATTACCACAAGATGAGAGTCGTTAGAGGTGTCTTCAGAAAGGAAGATACCGCAGGACAAGAATTGGGAGATTTCTCGAAGGGTTTTCTGCCGTTTTGGGGACCTATGATTAACAGCAGGAGCATACGGCAATTGACGAGAGTAGTTGAGTCCACCATAGTGGAGACTGCCGGCGCCCTTAGTAACTTGACTGCTGAGCTCCAGTCAGATCGCCTTATGACTCTGCAGAACAGAGTTGCGTTAGATGTCATACTTGCAGATAGAGGAGGGGTCTGTAAATTGATCCAATCAAGCTGTTGTGTTTTCATTCCAGACAACGCTCCGACAGTTTTCCAAGCCATCTCCAAGCTACCTAAGCTCTCCGAGTCCGTACATGTGGACGAAGGATATTGGTCGTTAATGGGATGGTTCTGGGGATTGTTATCCACCTGGGGATGGAAGATTCTGATGGTCATTGGGATGGTATTGGCTATCCTTTTCCTGTTCTGTCTTTGTATACAGTGTGCTCCTGCAATCTGTGGCCTTTTTGCTACCTCGTGTTCGAGGAGACCTGTCCAGAGAGAGTTACTAAGTACCAGGATGATGCTACAGCAACATCTCAATGATCTGATGAATATAGACCTGGACTCAGATTGACGTGAGTTTAGGTTATTGCCTATGTAAGGGCAAAAGGAGGGTCTGTGGTTCCGTGAATTCTGAACCCATTCAATGAAGGTTGTCGTATCGTGATGATTTTGATATCAGCGAACCACGACTGACAAGTGTGGTATGCGTAAGCGTTTTCGTCATGCTACACCGATGGATTCACTGTGTATTTGACGATCTAGTCTGCACCCTTGGGTTTCATTTTGTGCATAACCGCCATTTTGTGGTTGTCTCACATAGGCTAATGACTACAGGATGACTGTGGCAAGCGAGCCTCTAAGGACGCGTACACTTTAGCTTGAGTTCGTGTTGACTCCTGTTTGACCTGAGTCAACTGACCCTGTTGCCCGAGGCTAAACTTGTTGAGCCAGTACCTTTTTAAGCAGCTGGTCAGATAGAGATCAAAGAGCAGGACATTATTGATTCTATGGCACACGCACACACCCCTCTATCTTTCTCCTCATCTTTTTCTGCTCCTTCCTTTTATGGCCTTATGGCCTAATTATTGATTTGGGTTGAGGTCTTTTATGATGGGCCCGTCCGGCCTGTTCGAGCAAGAATGCTGGATTTTTGCCTTGTCATTGGCGATGGGTTGGATAACTGAAAGTGGGTTTGTCGTTATGTGATGCCTCTGTAAATATCATCCTCTGATTGGTCAGATTTGTGAGTAATTGATGCTAGCCAGGAACGTGGTTTTTGGCATAAAAGACGATGCTCCGCTCTATTATGTTGAGCAGTCTCCTGAGAACATACACCGTGTTGTACTTCTAGGACCTCTGTTACTGGCTGCAGCTAATAAATTTGATCTTTGATATCAACAGAAGAATCCCGTGTCTCTGTACTCTAAGACAGGTGAACCCGAAGACTTCGGGCGTGTCCCCTGCGCCGCTGGGTTTAATTCCCGGTTCTTCAGGGGAGAGATGAACTGACAAAGAGGAGAGGGAAAAGTAGCGAGGCTGAGTGCGAACAGGCAACGGGGCTTGGGATTGTGTAGCGACAACCTTATGATGGACAGGAGGGAGAGCAAAGAGGCAATGGGGGGAGGGAAAAGAGGAGTGAGGGAGCAAGGGCAGTGAAAGGAAGGACAAGTGACAACTGGGAGGGGGAGGAGACAGGGAGAGGTGGTGTAATGAAGGCAAGGAATTTAGCGGCAAGTGGGGGAGGGATGGAGAGTCAACAAAGCAAATGGATGCAGGGAGAGAAGAAAAGGGGCAAGGCAAAAAATGAATAGAGAGAGCAGAGTCACGGCTGGCTTGGCTCTAAACATTTGGCATAAAATTGTGTCACAAACATCAGTTAAACATATGATAAAGACTCATCAAAATTCAAAAATTGTTTCACTTTAGTGCATTGGATTTTATCACTGCATTGAAGGTTTTTATTAGTGGTGATATTTTCTAAACATGAACTTGGAAACACTGAAGCAGCTCTCCCCTGCCGCACCCTGCCACTCTGAGACAGTGCTATTGTTATGTGAGCCCCGCATATGGCCTAGGTCGTTGTTATCGATAGAGCAGTGCTGGCTGTGGAAACAAGCAATCAGAGAGAGGTCACCCAGGGGCTTGTGTGAGAGGGTGAAAATGAAGCATTCCTCTCAGGATAGATGATCCGATTAGAGTTAATTACAGCAGCAGGCGAGGCGGGGACACCGATCTCTGCCTCCAGCTCTTCAGGCTTATGGCGAGGGCATTGTAAAATATCAGCACTCCGTCCGCATTGCTCTCCTGCTCTGCTGTGAGACAGGCCAGGCTAGAGCTGACTAATTGGAAAGGGGAGGGAGAGCAGAGAAAATACACATGAATGAAAGCGAAACCAGCACAGGGCTGATAAAGTATGTCCACAATTATCAAAACAAATAACTGAGTGGGAGCCATGGTGGGGGAGGCAGCAGTAAAAAAAAGGCAGCAGTAGCACAACTGTGGCATTAACAGGAGTTGGGAGGAACAATGCTATATTTGAATGTAGGCCGCTAGGGCACTGAAGCTAAAAACAGGCAACCAGTAACAGAGCAGGAAACCAAGGAAAACATAGTGCCCCCAGAGAACAGATAAAGAACCATAGCGGAATGAGACAGTGCTAAGCCCTTGTTCTGTGGGAGAAACAGAAGAGAGAAAGAAGGGACAAAGAGGCAGGACTGACAACTAGCAAGCAGGGATTTTTTAAGGACACTGACATAGACAAATGAAAAGTAATGTAAAGAAAGGGGATGGACTTGATCGCCACAGAACGATTACAGCAGGTCTTGAAGAGACAGCTGCGCTGTCTAGCTCCACCTAAAAATGATGATAAGTATATACTAGATCTTTTTTATAAGAATGTTGGATGGACGTGTTAGACCTGTCAGCCTTAGGGTGGCCTTCCCCCAAACTTTTGGCCTGTTTTCCCTCCATATTTGCTGGAATTTGTTTTTGTTTGACTTATGTGCACTTTACCACTGCTAACCAGTGCTAAAGTGCTTGTGCTGCCTTGCCTAAAAAAGGTAAAACTGGTTTACACCTGATTGGCATATTTAATTTACTTATAAGTCCCTTGTAGATTGAGATACCATGTACTCAGGGCCAGTAAATTAAATGCTTCAAGTGAGCCTGCAGCACATAGTGTGCCACTCACTTAGGTAGCCCATTAAAAATATATCCAGGCCTGCCATTGCAGCCAGAATGCAGTTTTAAATTCAACTTGGAAATATATTGCCAAGCCTTAAAATTCCCTTTTATTGCATATAGGTCACCTCTAAGGTAGGCCCTCGGTAGCCCATACGGCAAGGTGTGTTGCAATTAAACGATTGGCCATATTTTTTAAGTTTTACATATCCTGGTAGGAAAAAACAACCACATTTATTTTTCACTACTGTGAGGCCTACTTGTCCAATAGCATAACATTAGGTTGCCCTATTACATTTATCAAGTGCTAACTTTTGATTGTGAGCAGATAAGCTTTTCATGTTTGGTATCTATGAAACTGTAAAAATCCACTGTAATGGTAAAGTCGTATTTTAAACATAAATTTTGAAAATGCAACTTTTTTAGGGTGTTGGCATTTTCCTACTTTTTGGTCCCTGCAGACTATCCTGCATGACTGGTTGTAACTGGCAATCAGACTTTGTGAATTTTTCCCAGACAGTCACACATAGAGGGATTAGGTATGCCTTAATGGGTCATATGCTGGCAAGATGACGGGGGCGTAGATTGGCATAGCCCCACTTGCAATTGAATAGGCTGTACTCTGCAGTCACACAAAGGGTTTGTCACCTCCATGTTGTCTCTGCAGCCAGCTTGGAGCCAAGGCAGGGGATTCAGTAACCTCCTAGCACTTCAAAGAGAAACCTCTAGAATGTTTTTCCCAACATCAAAGAAAGCACCAAGTATATAAATTGGGCCAACAGACCTACTCTTCAGTTTACTTTCTGGACATGTGGAAGGGCTCTCAGAGAACTGCCTGCTGCTGTGAGTTACTCTTCCCCAAATGGTACACCTCAGGCCCTTGACCATTGTTGTGGCCTCAACTGAGATCCCCTTAATGTTTTGGGATCTTTGCAAATGTGAGTGGGCCTGTTCACGCCAAGACCTTGCAGCCTGCACCACTTGCCAATGCGAACCTCCGGCAACTGACTCTATGAGTTACATTATCGACCTCTCGCAGTGACTGCCAACGCTAAGCTCCAGCAACGCCCCACAGAATATTTCTGCTACAGCGATGACTGACCACAATTCCTTGCCTACTTTTAGTGTTACTTTGACAGCCATTCACCAAGCTCTCCCGGTTCCTCACGGTCGAACCATTTACGCTGGGCTGTGAAGGTAATTCTTTCAGTAGGACTAACCTGGTCTCTTTATAAGACTCATGCTCCATTGAGGTCGGCCTGTGCTTGTGACTTTCACAGTGACCAGATAGTTGCAAGTACCGCTTCATGTTTATTTGTGCTATTATTCATCTAAAGTTTTAAAAATTCATAACTCCGGTTCTACTGATTGAATATTCTGTTGTTTAAGATGGTGTGTGATCCTAGAAAAGGAAAAGCAAAAGCTTTGAAGCAATGCAATGTTAGGCTATTGGGTGTAAATGGTCCTTTGGCCAGAATTTGAGATATGGAAGAGGAATCTAAAGTGAAGGAAATAAATGTGGACTTTGTCCCCCTTAGAGGATGAAGTCAAAAGGTGATTTGCTTTCTTGGTAATGCAAATGTGGGCTTGACTAGTGAAAGGTATAAAGTCATCCTGATGAGAATAAGCCCTAAATTAGGAGCTTTTGCTAAGAAAGAACCTGTTGGATATCTCCAAATGGTCTTCTGTTTAGAAAAGGTATGGTGAAAATAGTAGGAAGATTTGTGTTGATGTTTACTGCACTATGTCAAGTGCAGTTTGCCTTACATGGAGTTTTTGGTGAAAGAGTTTTTGATATGGCTGGACCAAGGGGACATTTCTCTAGCCATCAATGTAACAAGTCCCATTATCAAATATCAGATAGGGGATCAATCAGAGGATTTGAAGCAGCCACAGGTTATTTCCCTCAATGGGGTATAAGTGGCAGAAAATGCCAACATACATAGGGGCAGATTTATGAGGCCCATGCGCCTCATTTACGCCGCCGTTGCGTCACTTTTGTGACGCAGCGGCGGCGCAAATCCTGTGCCATGGTGCGGGGTATTCATAACGTGACGCATCTGGGAGATGCGTCACGTTGTGAAGCTCTGCGCCACATATAGGCGTTCCGGAGCGGGGGGGGGGCGTTCCCGCGCAGGAACGCCTCCTAAAAGTGGCTGAGTGAAATCTACAAGATTTCACTCAGTCACTGTTGAGCCCATGCTGCGTCAAAACCCTGCGCCTGCTTGAAGCAGGTGTAAGGATTGACGCAGCATTGTGCAGATAGGGCACCCCAGAGCCTTGCTGGAGCTGCGTCGCGCTTGCGACGCAACTCCAGCAATGCGCCACTTTTACGGCACAGATGTGTGACGCATCTGTGCCGTTTTTGCCCCATGGAGCGCCGCATTATAAATGCGGCGCATCCATGATGGCGGAGCTGGGGCGCAAAATAACTGGCGCATCCCTGCTGATATGCAGGGATGCGTCAGTTATTATAAATCTGCCCCATAGAGGATAACTATTAGGTCAATGAAGTCAAGTTAAGAACAAAGATTTTTTCTGGTTTGTCCCACAAAAAGGTAGAGAAATGACACAGGTTATTCTGGGAGAAAGGAGCAAGCTGAGACTCGATCTTTGGATTTTAGAGACAGTATTACGTTATTTAGCAGCTTTTACTCATACTCCCTTTCAGGAAATAGAACCAAGAAAAATGTTTTTTTCTCTCAGAAGTAGAAAGAGCAATTTTTAGCAAAGGCGAAGGAGATGTCAATGAAAGGGCTGATAGTAAATATGTCAGAGGAGTTGAAGTGGTTTGTGAGTACAATTTTCTTGGTTGAGAAGAAGATGAAGGGTTGGCACCCTGTAATAAATCTAAGAGGTTTTAATTGGTTTGTGAGGTACAAACATTTCAAGATGGAAGACATCCATCTTGTAAGAGATTTTTTTTAAGAATTAGTGAAGATCGATTTAAAAGATGCTTATATTTCCATTCCCATGGTGCAAGACAGTCAGAAATACCTTCAGTTCAGCTGTAAATTATATCAGTTTACATTTCCCCATTTGGGATAACATCAGCACCTTGGTGTTTCACAGGGATTTACACCCAGTGGCAGCTTACTTAAGAGAAAGGGCATTTACACGATTATGCATCTAGGTAATTTTTTGTTCATGTTTAAGAAATGCAGGAAATTGAAGGAACAGTTGATTTTGGTGCTAGATCTGTTTGTTAGAATGTTTGTGGTAAGTTCCTGGTACCAGTGAAGGAACTGGAGTTTTTTACGATTTCCGGTCGATACTATAAAAGTGGAATTGAGTTTACCACACAGGAAGATAAGGAAAGTTGTCAAGAATATTTTGGGGAAAGAGATGATAACATCAAGGTCTTTGGTAGGGATAATAGTTGGTGTTTTCATTTATTCAAGCAGTATTTCTAGTCCCACTACATTGCAAGGCTTCTCAAAGAATGACAGGCAGATGAGCTGAGGAGAGGTGTATGGTATGGGGATGTGGTCCTTATAACAATGAAAGAATGAGAAGAGTTGTTCTGTTGGTTACACAACAAAGAAGCATGGAATGGGCAAGCAATTTTTAGGGCTTCCACAGATTTTGTATTAGAAACAGATGCAAGTATGCATGGGTGGGGTGCTCATTTGGGACAACAGGGGACTGCGGGGAAATGGCCCCTTAAGTGTTTGGAGTTGATAACAGGTTGCATTGAAAATTTTCAAGAGGACAATTGGCAATTGCAATATTTTATTGAGGATGGGCAATTAATTGGAGGTTCATTATGTGAACAGATTTGAAAGCTGCATATCTCACAATCTGACAGCAATAGCAAAGAAATTATGGAATTATTGTTTGGAGCACAAGACAGGTTTAAAGCAAAGTGCGTTTTAGGTCATGTGAATTGTGTAGCAGATTGGAATTCAAGGCTTTTAAAGGACTACAGAGATTGGAGGTTAGCTGGGAAAGGTTTTTGCAGTTTATAAAAGCTTTGAGGTCCTATAGAAGTGGGCCTTTTTGGATTATGGTTGACAAAACAGCTGGAAATGTTTTACAGTTGGAGACCGGGTCTGGAAGCATATGCAGTGGATGAATTTCCACAGAATTAGAAAGCACTGAAAGGGTTTGAATTCCCTCCATTTTTTATGATTCAGGGAGTTCCTGATGTGGAGACAGAAGTGTAAAAAGTGTCTGTAACACCTTTTTGGTTGAGTTAAGCCTGGCTTCCTGGTGTGATGTAATTAGCAGAAGAAATGCCTTTTTTGATTCTGGCATCTCAGTGTCCGTTGTTGGTCTAATGGTGAAGAGCATCCTTTGGTAATCAATGGTTCAATTAACCTTCCTGCTTGGAAGATTTCAGGATTGGAGAGTAATGGGAAGGACATTTGCATGAGTGTGGAAATGCCTTGGGCACCAAGAACAAGAAAGAGCTATGTTGGAGCATGGAAGACCTGGGTGCCTGGTGAGAGATCTGGATCCCCTGGAGCTTACTACAGTAGATATATCTGTTGTTTCAAGTTTGTTTAGCAGAGGCTTGTCCTACAGGAATATTAATTGTTATGGTTGAGGGCTTGCGGCTGTTTGTTAGCTTGTTGAAGGTAAGACTATAGAAAGACACATTTTGGTTTCAGAGTGATGAAAGGTATTAAATTGAAGAGGCGGCCTACTGCAATGTATGATTTTGTATGGCATGTAAATCTGGTATTTAAGCTATTTGATTATAAAAATATATTTTTAAGTTGGCAGCTTTATTAGGTCTCATTTCATGCAGAAGATTGGTATATAAAAGATCTTTGGAAAAAAGCAATACATTTTACAACAGTGATGGAGGTTTGATTAACTTCATTCAAAGGGCAAAGACTATGGGCCTAATTAAGTGTTTGGTTTTCCCTGGGACTGCAAAACTCACGGTGGAGTTGCGGTGGCAGTCCGGGTCCGCCGCACCAGTGGTCCGACTGTCTTATTACGAGAACAGTGGTTGGACCTTATGGGACCAATGAAATCACCATGGATCCGTGATCCCTGGCATTGGTGCTGTGGTCTTGAGGCTGCAATATGCTTGGTGGTCCAGCTTTGGCACCGCCAAACATAATCCAAGTTTCCTCACCGTCAGCGGTCTCATGGCGGTTCACACAGCAGGAAGCTGATGGCAGGGAGGAACAAAGGGGGCCCTACAGGATCCTCTCTTGCCCCGATGCATGGGAGTGCATGCAAGGGGACACATGTTGTGTCCACCTGTGTGCATGCCTCTCTGTTCCTGCACGGAATTGACCTGCACAGTCCATGCCGAGCAGGAACATGCATTGACAGTCCAGCGGTGGTGCAATTCTAAGGCTCACATTTGAGCTTTTGTACTGCACCACCACGGGACCACCACGCCGCCCGCCAACCAGACCACAAAATTACTCATAATCTATTGGGAGGGTGGCAGTGAGGTTTGGCTGTGTGGGAGATGGTTGCTGATGTCGCTGCCTACTCCAACACCACCAAACACATAATTAGGTCCTATGTCCTTATCAATTTTTCAACCCAAATTTGATGAATATCCTTGTTTGGGTGTGGAGAGGGGCTTGAAGGAATATGAGAATAAAATACAGTTTAGAGCAGATGGTGTACATCTAATATTACTGTCTTATGTTGAGCATTTAAACCTGTGAGCACAGCGACAATAGCCAGATGGGAGAGAGTGATTATGGGAGAAGTAGGTGTGGATTTCAGGATTTTTGGACCACATTTGGTACATAGCACTATAGAAAGTAAAGTATTTTTCTCAGGTGGACTTTTGGAAGAAATTTTTAAAGCAGCATTTTCTAAATTGATTCCATGTACTTTAGGTACACTCCAGATTGTACCCAGGGCATAGGTACCCCAGAGGCCTACCAGGGGCTTAAGCATGTATTATGCAACCCCTGGGAAGCCCTTCAAAATGACACCGCAGGTCTGCTACTACATGCACCCCTTACTGAGGTATAGATTCACTGTACCTCACCTATCACTGCACATAGAAACCTACCAGGCACCCCTATGGCAGGCCTTATCTGAAGCCAGGGTGCTTGGTTATATGTGAGAGGGTGCCCAGGCATGAGCTGAGCCCCTCTGCAGCCTTCGGAATCTCTTCTCCGGGATTGTCAGTGGTGCAGCCTGACCATACACTCTTAAGTGCATTATAACCAAACGGTAAATACTAACATTGGACTGGCTGCACAAACATGTCGTGTTTGGTGTCAAGCACCTTGGAATCATACCCCCGTGGGTGCCCTGTGTCACTACCGTGGGTGGTTCCTTGGAGTCCCAGCGATTCTACAGGCTCTAGGCCTTGTGTCTAGTTAAGTCATGGTTCTTATACCATCATTTTAGTATATGGTTTGGCTCACCCCTAGGGCCTGATGTGTATTTGTACTATTTTACTGTACTATTTGAAGTGTAACTTATGTTTTTTGACCTCTAGCCTCATAAAGAGTCTAGTAGGGTGTGTTTAGAAATAAATACGTATATTTTATATATATACCTGGTGTGGTTGTCTTTCATTTAGCCATTCAAGAGATTATAGACTTGTAAAACAAGCTGCTTTACATTCCTTCAAGACTTAGCCTGAAGGCTACTCTCCATAGCTACCACTGGGATAGCTTTCAATAAAGTTGTCTTTAACCTATCATCAATAAGGGGTTGTTTGGACTGGTACAGGGGGCCCACTATAATTAGTGGACAGCATATACCAGGCCAACTTCTCACATTGGTGTGCAGTGTGTGGTATTCCAGCTTGCTATTGTTTTACCAGATAATCTCAATTGAGTGACTAACTGAAAACCACTAAAGCTACCCAAGGTACATATAATACAAGCTTTGGAATACAGTATGTTCTACTGAACTTAGAGTTGTGTGTTAAGGGCTTAGCACACCCTTTCTACAACTCAAGAGAGTTTAGTAGGCCACACTAGAGTAGGTAGTGCAATACACCACACTTCACTAGTGAAGTCTTCTAGGCCAGGAACCAGTGGATCCCTGCCAGAAGCCAATGGGCTTCTTCCCTCCAAGTATGATAGCCTCCCATTCATGTATTTGAGAGCATTATGCACTATAGGAAACTGAAGACAGGCAAAAGCCCAACCACCCAGCATCTCATAGAGGTACTCAGGCTGGATGATCTCAGAAGACCTATAGGGTCTGAAGGGGTAGTCAGAGTGGGTAGGACAGCACATGAGGAAGGGCCTAGGGGTGAAATTCCCCATGACCTGACCTCTAATGCTGGCCAGGAAGATGGCAATGATATTGACCTGGAAAATCCAGCTCCCCTGGAAGATGAGGGGGAGGACCACAATGGCCCCCTCTGTGTCCCTTCAGGAAGAGTTGGTGGTGGGCCTAGAAGGTCTAGATCTCCCTCAGTGGAGTCTAACCATTCTGATTCATCTATAGGGACCTCTATTTCTTCTCACAGGAGGGAAACCTCCCAGGAGCGGAGAGAAAGACTGCTGAAGTATGAGCAAGCACAGCTCAAAATCAGAAAGCAGCAGGTAGCCCTAGATAAGGAGGCCCTAGAGCTCTAAAGAGCTAGAAAAAAGAGGGGACTAGATTCCCATGGTGACAGCAACTTACCTAGAGATAGGGAGAAGTCTCATGACTATAGAAACCTGAATAAGATTGTCCCTCCCTACCAGAGTGGGGATGACATCCACAAGTGGATAACTGCACTAGAAAGGGCCTGTAAAGTTCAATGGGTCCCCCAGGAGCAGTGGGCAGCAATTTTATGGCTCTCCTTTGCAGATAAAGGTAGAGATAAGCTCCTCACTGTTAGAGAGGAGGAGGCAGATGATTATACCAGTCTGAAAAGTGCATTGATTGAAGGGTTTGGCCTAACCACTGAACAATACAGGTTAAAGTTCAGAGATATCCAAAAGGCACGGAATCAAGACTGGGTGGACTTTGTAGATTGTGCTACTAAGGCTCTGGAGGGTTGGTTACTTTGCAGCAAATTGCATGAATTTCAAGGATTGTACAATTTGATTATGAGGGAGCAGATCCTTCATAACTGTCAAAATCAGCTGTTGCACCAGTACCTGGTGGACTTAGATCTGACCTCTCCCCAATAATTGGGAAAGAAGGCAGACAAATGGGTCAGAACCAGGGTGAGGCAGAAGGTTCAGAACCAAGGTGGTGACCAGAAGAAGCAAGATCCTAAAAACTCTGACAAGGGTGGGGAGAAAGGTAAAGACCAGAAGCCTTCAGAAGGTCCCCAAAAGTCTTCTTCAGGGGGTGAATCTCAATCTAATAAAGGTAACGGCCAAAAGAAACCATGGTGCAAAATCTGTAAGCAGAAGACTCACTGGACAAGTGATTGCACCAAGTCCAAAGACTCAACTCCAGCCACCATTGCCCCTAAGGCAACTGTTCCCCCTAGTACAGCTACAATTGGTGGTGTTAATGTTCAGAATAAGGGTGTAATAGGGTTGACCCTGGGTTCTGAGATGGACTCCGGCCTAGTCAGAGTTTCAATTCAGGCTGTCCTGATCTGTGATGGGGGCATGGATTTGTCCCCCTTTGTGAGTCCCAGTAACTTGGGCAAATACAGACAGCAGCCTTTGATAAATGGAAAAGAGGCTTTGGCATTCAGGGACACAGGAGCAAGTGTCACAATGGTGACAAAGGATCTTCTGGATCCTGGGCAGATTATACCAGGTGAAATGTACCAAGTGACCAAAGCTAGCAATGTCAGAACAGACCATTCTCTGGCAGTTGTTAACTTCTTCTGAGGAGGGGTAACTGGCCTTAAGAAGGTTGTGGTAAGTGCAGACCTACCAGTTGAATGCTTGCTTGGCAATGATCTAGAAACTACAGCTTGGGCTGAAGTGGAGCTCAGGACACATGCAGAAATGTTAGGGATCCCTGCTCATGTCTTTACTGTGACTAGGTCACAAGCCAAAATGTCTAACACTGGACAGGCCCTGGATTCTGGAAGAATGGACCAGGTGCCTCCCAAGAAGAGGAGGAGAAGTAGGGTTAAGGCAGTGCCCTCCCCCTGACTCAGAATGCAGATCAGTCTCCTGAGGGAGATGATCTTGAGCCTGAAGAAGGAACTGTCGCAGAGGAGCTTGAACCTGACCAGATTGAGTTCTTGGGGACGGGGGGCCCTTCCAGGGAAGATCTGAGCCAGCAACAGAAAACCTGCCCCTTTCTTGCACCCCTCAGAAAGCAGGCTGCTGATGAGGCTGCTGGGAATGCTAGTGGCACCTATAAAATGTATTGGGATGATGGACTCCTTTATTCAGAGTGTAGAGACCCTAAGCCTGGTGCCTCCAGGATGTTGGTCATACCTCTGAAGTTTAGGGGTTTCCTATTGAAACAAGCCCATGATAATCCCCTAGCAGGGTACCTGGGCCAGAACAAGACTTGGGACAGAATTGTTCCTCACTTTCACTGGCCCCACATGTCTGAAGACACTAAGGAGTTTTGTCGCTCCTATGTGACCTGCCAAGCCAGTGTCAAGGCAGGTGGAACCACAAAGGCCACCGTGATACCACTACCTGTGGTGGGGGTTCCCTTTGAGAGGGTTGGGATTGACATTGTTGGTCCAATGGATCCTCAAAGTGCATCTGGGCACAGATTGATCCTGGTGGTAGTGGACCATGCCACTAGGTACTCAGAGGCAATCCCACTTAGGACCACTACAGCACCTGCGGTGGCAAGAGCTCTCTTGGGTGTATTCTCAAGAGTGGGCTTTCCTAAGGAGATAGTATCTGACAGAGATGCCAACTTTATGTCAAGTTACTTAACTGCAATGTGGAAGGAGTGTGGAGTGAATTACAAATTCACCACACCCTATCACCTACAATGCAATGTTTTAGTTGAAAGGTTCAACAAAACCTTAAAGGGCATGCTCAAAGATCTCCCAGAAAAGCTTAGGCGCAGATGGGACATCCTTTTGCCCTGCCTTTTGTTTGCCTACAGGGAGGTGCCACAAAAGGGGGTTGGTTACAACCCTTTTGAACTTTTGTTTGGCCATCCTGTTAGGGGGTCCTTTGTGTCTAGTGAAGGAGGGATGGGAGTTACCTCTCAAACCACCTAAACAGGACATAGTGGACTATGTACTTGGTCTCCGCTCCAAGATGGCTGAATACATGAAAAAGGCAACTAAAAACCTTGAGGCTAGCCAGAAATTGCAAAAGGCCTGGCATGACCAAAAGGCTGTACTGACTGTTTACCAGCCAGGACAGAAAGTGTGGGTGTTGGAGCCTGTGGCCCCAGCAGCCCTCCAGGGCAAATGGAGTGGCCCCCATACAATTGTTGAACAGAAAGAAGAGGTCACCTACTTAGTAGACCTTGGAACCCCTAGGAGTCCCCATAGGGTACTTTTTGTCAACAGACTTAAACCATACGTTGACAGGGCAGACATGGGCTTGCTCATGGCTACAGATGAGGGACAGGAGGAAGAGAGAGACCCACTCCCTGACCTGCTCTCTCAGAACCCTGATGATGGATCAGTAGATGGTGTAGTTTTGGCAGGTAGCCTCACTGGCCAGCAACAACCTCACTGCAGAAAACGTCTCAGCCAGTTTAGACATATGTTTTCTCTGACTCCAAGTAGGCCACCGGGTGCACTCCTGAAGTGGACACTGGGGACAGTCTGGCTGTGAAGAATAAGATCTACAGGCAACCTGATCATGTCAGGGACTGTATAAGGACAGATGTCCACAAGATGTTGGATTTGGGAGTCATTGAACCCTCAGATAGCCCTTGGGCTAGTCCAGTAGTCCTTGTGCCTAAACCTCACACCAAAGATGGCAAGAGAGAGATGAGGTTGTGTGTGGACTAGAGGGGTCTCAATACAGTCACTAGGACTGATGCCCATCCTATCCCAAGGGCATATGAGCTAATAGATACTTTGGATTCAGCCACGTTTCTAAGCACATTTGACTTGACAGCTGGCTACTGGCAGATCAGGCTAGCCGATAATGCAAAGCCAAAGACAGCTTTTTCTACCCCTAGTGGGCACTATCAATTTGTAGTAATGCCCTTTGGTTTGAAGAATGCACCTGCCTCTTTCCAAAGGTAGGTGAATCAAGTCCTTACAGGCCTGGAAGACTACAGTGCAGCATATCTAGATTATATTGCTTTCTTTAGCTCCACCTGGGAGGATCACCTGGTCCACCTGAGGAATGTTTTGGAGGCCCTGCAAAAGGCAGGCCTAACTATCAAGGCTACTAAGTGGCAGAGTCAGGTTGTGTACCTGGGCCACCTTGTAGGTGGAGGCCAGGTTCAACCATTGCAGAGCAAAATCCAGACCATAATGGACTGGGTTGCTCCCACTACCCAGACTCAGGTGAGAGCCTTCTTAGGCCTGACTGGGCATTACAGAAGATTTGTCAAAGGGTATGGATCAATAGTGACACCCCTGAATGACTTAACCTCTAAGAAAATGCCCCAAAAGGTTGAGTGGACAGCTAGCTGTCAAAAGGCATTTGATGACCTGAAGCAGGCCATGTGTACTGCTCCCATTCTGCAAAGTCCTGATTACTCCAAGAAGTTCATTGAGCAAACAGATGCACCTGAGTTGGGAGTACGGGCTGTACTGTCACAGTTGAATGATGAAGGTCAGGATCAACCAATAGCTTTCATAAGCAGAAGGTTTACCCCCAGAGAGAAACGTTGGTCAGCCATTGAGAGGGAGGCCTTTGCTGGGGTTTGGGCTCTGAAGAAGTTGAGGCCATACTTGTTTGGTACTCACTTCATTGTTCAGACAGACCATAAGCCCCTC
Organism: Triturus cristatus; assembly: GCF_964204655.1. Classification (NCBI taxonomy): domain Eukaryota; kingdom Metazoa; phylum Chordata; class Amphibia; order Caudata; family Salamandridae; genus Triturus; species Triturus cristatus. The sequence goes on from NC_140590.1 coordinate 440,888,726, forward strand.
TTATGGCTAAAACAGATGAAGGGTGAGAACCCCAAACTGCTCAGGTGGTCCATTTCCCTACAGGGGATGGACTATACAGTGGAACATAGACCTGGGAGTAACCATGGCAATGCAGATGGACTCTCCAGATATCTCCACTTAGAACATGAAGACTCAACTGGTCAAGGTTAGTTTAATGTCCCTGCGTTTAGGGCGGGGGGGTTGTGTAGGAGAGTCAGATCTGCTTCACATGGTTACCCCCACTTTTTGATGGTGTTTCACTGTTTTTCGACTTTGGTCTGGCTGTGACCCTGCTATTCAGGGCCCCAGCCTAGCTGCTTCCTCTCGAAATTGATTCCATTGATTCAAGCTTCACCTTCTTCACCTGAAATCACCTGACTTCGGTGGGCATTCGCCTATCGGGCTCCTGGTCACTGGCAAGTGGCCCAGACTCTGTCCCCTCTGCTTTCAGGTTCTTCTCGACTTCGATACAGTCTTGGATCTCTTCGGACACTTCGCATCTTCCCGGCAGCAACACTTCTTTTCCTGCTCTTATTGAAAACGACGACACAACACTATTTGACACCTATGCACCCGGCTTCTCTGGGTGAGGTAACACGAGTACTGGGTGTTGATCCTAGAACTTCATAAGTCCCAAAGGGTTTGATCCTGACTCATTTCTAAGTGTCCCTAATCTTTAAAAATCTAACCGTGACTTTCCCCATAGAAGCTAACGGGAGCTCGCGGCTCTGTTCTCACACTGCACACGGCCCCCGTGAGTCCCCTGTGTCACTACCTTCGGTGGTTCCTTGGGGACCCAGCGATTCTACAGGCTCTAGGCCTTGTGTCTAGTTAAGTCGTGGTTCTTATACCACTATTTTAGTATATGGTTTGGCTCGCCCCTAGGGCCTGATGTGTATTTGTGCTATTTTACTGTACTATTTGAAGTGTAACTTATGTGTTTTGACCTCTAACATCATAAAGAGTCTAGTAGGGTGTGCTTATAAATAGAATTAGAAATAAATACATATATTTTATATATATATACCTGGTGTGGTTGTCTTTCATTTAGCCATTCATGAGATTATAGACTGGTAAAATAAGCTGCGTTACATTCCTTCAAGACTTAGCCTGAAGGCTGCTCTCCATAGCTACCACTAGGATAGCTTTCAATAAAGATTGTCTTTGACCTATCATCAATAAGGGGTTGTCTGGGCTGGTACAGGGTGCCCACTATAATTAGTGGACAGCATATACCAGGCCAACTTTTCACAACATGAAATATAGATTCTCCAAGGTTTAGAGTCAAGAGAATCTGGATTTCATTAAAGACACAGAGGCTTGTATTATCAAGCCCAAATTGCACCCTTATGTTTGGTGGATGATAGGAGTCATTTAATTTCCAAAAGGTTAAATTAAGATAGTATGGTAAAGGCTAAGTATGTTCAAGATCACTTTAGTGATAGGTTACTTATTTATCCACAGATGTACAGTATCTACATATTCCTAAAAAGAAAGAGGAACTGGTTAGCAAAATAGATTACATACTGTTGTTGAGGAGTTAAGGAGACACCAGAGCAGATGAAAAGAGGAAGACGGCTACCATGTCTGTGTTTATAAGCACTATGGTGTTCTAGTTCTGTACTCAAATTCTGGAATTTTACTTTAAAGTGCTGATTAAAGAGTCTTAAAAAAAGGCTTATGCATAATGCTATCATCTCTGTCTTTAATGGAATCCAGATTCTCCTGACACCAAACCTTGGAAAATCTGCATTCCCTTCTGCCACTCTATCCAAAGATTTCTGCTGGTTCAACTAAGATCTCCACCAGGTCCCTACTTCTACACTGTTGCTGGCACTCATCCAGCTGACCGCATACCCATGGCCGACTCCCTCATTGACTTCTGCAACTCTTTCAGCCATCTCAGACTGGGTAATCATGGTGGGGTTGCAGGCAACCATGATTTTCTGCTCCAGGATGTCCCTCTTTAGGTACATCTTCGCGAAGGAACTTCCCACCAGATATGGACAAGGGCTTCAGGTTTTTAGCTCAGTGAGTAAGACAAATCAAATATACTTGAATTTGATTTGCTATAAGCAAAGTTTGCTGCCTTTGACAGTCAATGAAAGTGAAGTATAACTATTACCCGCCCTTAGTTTCGACCTCTTGAGAGTTGTCTTTCTTCTATCTCCCTCCTGCTATTTTCCAGCTAAGACAGAATGGTCAGCTTTCTCTTGTCTATACATCATTAACAGACATCACATATTTCTCATTTCCACTGCGTTTTAGCTATTTCTTGTGTGGTAAATGAGGAATTTTTCCTTAAAACTCTCTCTGACTTCAGTATTTCTATCCCCAATATGCAACCTGTCCAGCTCATCCTTGAGATGTATGCAAATCATTCTTTTCCATTTCTACATGATATCAAACAGTTTGAATAGGGCACCTGGAGCTTCAGTGATGTGACAGGTTTTTGATGCAGCTCTTTGTGCAACAGAGGCTTGCATGGTCAATTTTGGTAACCATGGCGCAGGTGCATATTTTGCAGACAGACAACATTCTCTCAATTGTTGGTAGCATGGTTAAATGCAAATGAGAAATTACCAGTAGCTCAGATTAATTGTTTGCATTTCACCCCTCACTTTTTCTGTTTTTCTCAGTTTGAGGCCGTATGTAGAACGGTTATTGCCAAATATGAACTTCGCACTCATTAACCGATAGGACTCCAGCTGTACCACACGTTAAAGCTAAAATAGGCTGAAACCAGAATGAGATTCATGTACTCCCATTCAGAGCAGACCTGGTTTGGCAGTTCATGCTGGACTGTTCCTAATAGAGCAGACTACGTTCCATTTGACTCATCCATGTCTGATGTGTGGTGGTGGTCATATGTTTTCTCTTGTATTTATGCCAGTTTCCCTTCCTTATTTTTTTTGCCAGTTCAGGCTCTGGTTTTGTCTGTGACTTTCTTCTACCAATCTTCCATTCTTGCTGTGTGCTAACTCTGGTCACGGGATTCTCTTTAATGATGCTGGTGGTTCCTCTGATGCTGTGTCACCATATGCTGAAGCCCGCCTTCACAAACTACTGTGGGTTTTTGCCTTTTACCTTTGTGGCGTTTTCCTCCTTACAGGCTCCTTCCTGAGGGCACTACCTGATTGACATTCTCATCATCTGTGGCATCGTGGCTACTGGAAGTGGTCGCCCATACCTCAAGCAGACCAGGTAGGTGAAGTAAAAATCATCTAGGACAGATGAAAGTGTCAAGAGATCAACCACTCTTAAACACAATCACTATAATAAGGCAATTGGTTAATGCTGTAGCCAGCTTTCTGGTTTTCCTAGGTTTTCCTGATTGGTTGTCCTGTGGTCAGTCCCATTTATCAACAATTTCATACAAGTATGAGTGAGATGGCAAATTTATCATTTATTTCTCCATCTTTTTCCATTTTCTCTTGTCTTTTTTCTCCTCCCTAAACCGATGGATGGTAGGATGTTAAGAACAAAAGGTGGGATTTCAGGGGTTACATTATTAATTCGGGGGGGAGCTACTCTTTCAGACTAATAAATAGAATCTGTTTAGGTAAGTACATAGTTGTAAGTGAATCTCTGCTTAACTCCTGACAGTTGTGGCACAATCAGCAGGGGATTCCAAAAAGAAATATCAGTTAAGTTCAAGCAGTACCAATTACCTTAAAGTTATGCACATGAGACAATAAAATCCCAAAATCAGTTTACAAAAATACAGAAACCCTTAATAAGCAAATAGACACAAAATTATTTAAACTGGATTCGGGGGAGTAAAGATATAGATTTGAAAACAACAGAAAAGGTGTGAGATAAGGCTAGCAGGTCACACTAGTGAAAGGCTATACCTTGGGACTTTATTATTGTCCTGCTTCTCAAAATAAATTCTCCATCAGGCAATGCATGACGCTGAAGCCAGTGAGGAACCCATAAAGTCAGATATGTCATTTTCAAACTCCAATGAAGACTTCAGTGTTGTGCCAAGACCTCTTGGTGGATCCAAGCCAGATTTTGTAACCACTAAAAATGCTTCATTGCGGGAGTAACTTATCTGCCTAGCCCTTGTCCCACGCTTTAGTTTTAGACTTTGGGCCTAATTCAGAGTTTGGTGGCTAGCGCACTGCCTCTCAGGGTGATGGAGGTTTTACCTCTGCCACCATGATGGACTACTGCCCACCAACTTTATCGGTGACCGTAAAACCAGTGTTCAATTGAACATTACTGCTATCATGCAGGTTCCTTTCAATATACAGAACGTTTGGTGGATGGCTTGCTTGAATATTGATAGCAGGTATTGCCTTTCAGCACACCCCTATCATACTGATGGAACCTCCTGCCTTTCTATGCTGAAAATTGTCTTCCTTTCTGCAGGGAACACAGACGAATATCGGAAGAAGCCTTAGGGTTAAATGGTTTTAGTCATGGGATCTCCTATTTGAGGGCTACACTTCAAAGGAAGAACTAATGTGGAAGTCTTTGTGTTGCCATCTGTTCCTGTCCCCTCCCAGATAAGTTATCCAATTGACATTATTTCAGCCCTCCTGTTTCCAAAGGCTCCCCCATTGTCCTTGAGGAGGCCAGTCATGTACATACATTCTTGGTGTTGCTTGGTATCTTGAATGAAGAAAGCCCCACAAAATAACTTTTTTCAAAGTTATTTTTCTGCTCCAGTTATTCCGAAAAATCTAATTCCACTTTGAATTGTTTTAAATAACAAGTAAAAAATTAACTTTTAATGATGGCGCAACTATTTTCCTACCCTGGGTTCAAAAAAGTAATTATTAGTTACAATCAGAGCTATTAGCCAGACACATAGCTTGGCCTTCATAGTGACAAAAACCTTTTGGCAACTGTTCACTGTGGAGACCTAATAGTACTTAATATTTAGTGTGTTACACTTTTATATTTTAGATACTAAGCCTTGTGGGCTTGCAAGCCCCAAATATCTGGTGGTTTAGATGATGTAGAAAATTAGGTTTCCTCCTACAGGACAAAATCAATGCAGTGGTTTTAAATTCAGCCAGCCAAAGAACTTCTGTATTCACTGGAGACATACAATTAAGAAATATTTGTGGATGGTTTAAATGCACACTGTAGCCCAGCTATGATAATATAATGCAACTACTGCTTTTCCAGCACCATATTATCATGGCTCTACTGGAAAGGTAAATAAGCCAATTGTATGTAACCAATTTAAATATAATGTGCATGCTGTGACACTGGTTGTCAGAGACACATCACACAGAGTCTAAATATCAGCAAAACCAAATGGGAAAAACTCAGAGGACCACTAAGAAATGATGACCTATGTTACAATTGAGACATAAGCAAATAATTGGGGTGTCAATAGTTTGTTTTCTTATGTAGATAGTCAGAGACACACTTGGTTTAACACATAAAATATGCATGTGTGTATTGCTATGAGTTCAGTTTTGCTTTCGGAATCCAATTCGATTCAAACAACTTTATTCAGCAATATGCCATCAAAATTCATAAAGGATCACAATAGAATATTTAAAATCATAGAGGGAAAATAACATTGGATATAAAATGTGTAAAAGATGTAAAAAACCGTCCAAGTTCAAATGATAAAATAGTTAAAAATATGCATAAAATAAAACAGAAGGCTAAAAACTGGCGCAAATGAGTGGGTTGAACATTCATTAGTGCTTTGCTGCACCAACTGGAATACTTTTTTGTCTAATTCTCAACATAGCCAGCAGGAACCACAAAACCACAAAAACCACACATTGGCTAGTATTTGTTTTTAAAATTCTTGATGTCTCTTTACATTCCCTAGCCCCTGTGTTACGACAGAGAGGTAGAATTATTTTTTTCCTGATGCTCTGATATGGGGCAAAAACATAAAACGCACTGAACTGTTTCATTTGGGTCGGTGAAGGATGGGCACTGGCTGGCTCTTGGTCTAGAATCTCACCCCAGGCTAGCTGTAAGAGAGGAGAGAGACAGGGTTCCATATCTAAATTGCAAATAAAGCTTCCTAGCAGTTGTAACTTCTATTTCGTCCAGGAGCTGTTCTTCCTCAAATTCATCCTTCAAAAGGAAAAAAGTCGAGGTCAGAGGACCCAGACTAGACTGGCCTTGCAATAGACTCAATTTATGTCGCACAGGCCTCCACGAGAGACAGTGTACCTGTACAACAGGAACTAAGATCTTCAATTCAAGGATTAGTGCATCATGGTCACTCTCCTGGTGAGTTAAAATACTCATATCAATTAGGTTGGGCTACAGCCGAACATCGATCAAAAAATAGTCTATAAGACTTGTGCTCTGTAGCGGATTAAACATGTGGTTATCATCTTAATCAGAATTTGATCTGCCATTACATGCTCTTAGGCTCTGATTCAATGTAAGGGCTTAAGTTGAATTGCCAAAGGGGACCTTTTTTTTTACAGGAGGGATTACTAAGACCAAAGATGGTCTTCCTCGGTTAGATGTTGGCTAAAAAGGGAATCAAGTGGCTCGAACTGGCAATTGAAATCGCCCCCCACAATGTTAACAGTTTCAGCAGGGAGTTCAGCTCAATGTATGAACAACTACTCGATTGCACCTGACTCTAGTTTGTTTCCTGTGGGCCTATAGTAAACATTATATATGTAACCGGTTGCATTACTCTGGGAGGTCAAGCTGTTGCACAACATGGCAGGTGAACCTTGCTTAAATTCTAAATATTGCACAATACAGTGGTTTTAACCCAAATAGTAACACCTCCGAGGGTTTGCCTCTCCCAGATGGAACAGTCTCCTGCCTGTACGAGGTAAACCCTAATCGATACACAGGAGTAAGTGACCAAGTTTCTTGGAATAGGCATATGCATCAATAAAGTCACACAACTCCAGGCAGGACTACCTAAGCAGGGGCCCTAGAACATTTCAAGAGATCAATTTAAAGGTGGGGTAGAGTCCAAACGCCCGTTCTCACAGCCAGAGAGCCATGCCCAGCCCTAACAAGTCAATCTATATCCACCAATACATCAAGGCAATTGTGAGTCTGGATCCCAAATGAAGTGGTGGCACATGTAATTGGGGCTGTTGTCAGAGTAGCCCAAGCTGCACCCAGTTACTGTCGCACACGACGTGAGGGCCTGGTTTATAGAAACAACACAATGGCAATAGTACAATGTTGCTATTGTCTTACTTGTTGCTCATATGCAAAAAGAGTAACTACTGGACCAAAAAACTTGACCTAAAGTTGACAATAATGCAATCTCCTTGTCAATCCACAGGCCTAGTTCTGGTCCAACCTACCCTCCTTGTCAGCAGGCTGTTATTTGCCATAGAGAATGGAAAGTTTCTATCTTGGCCCAACCAATTCACAGTCTTATTAAACAGGTCATCCTGGCACTCCTTTTGGTCTATTCTCTAAGGTGGTACTCTAGAAAGATTTATCACTTAATTAGAGGAGGCTGGGGGGAGGTTGATCACTGGCTGCGGTGCCTTTTGTACGCAACCTCGCTATCTTGCAGTTCCTGATACCTGATCAGTTTGGATGGAATGTGCCTCAAATTGGGTTTGACTTTTCTGATTAATAATGCAACGTTGGATGTTTTGCTTGGAATTCAGAATGTTAGGTCCCAGACAAGGGGAATCATGGGTAGGTCTTGAAGTTTCTTTAACCGATGGGCAAGGGATATGCTTAGTGGCATCATTTAGGTGCAATCTTTAGCCCACCTCCGGGCTGGGATTTATAGCAGATGACTGCTGGGGGCCTACACAACTGATTCCCCTAATTGTTTGACATGTCAGATTGTGTGCGCCATAGCGACCAAATGAAAACTGGAGACAATTCCGCCCGCAATAGATCCTATATCTTATCTATGCAGGCCTCAGACTCATTGCCCCAGAGGAGTCAAGTAACGAGTCTCCCATCTGTAGATTATCTAGTACGGATTAAAGTGTGGCATCTATATTCTGTTAATGCAACCCTGCAATATTTAAATGCAAATAGCCTTCCTTATTCAGGGAATTGTGCAGTTGCAGGTTACACATGCAGAAATATGGCGCAAAAGATGCCGAAATACACCTGCAATGTGTAAACTAAAGTGCCAATCCCATACAGATAGCTCGTTCTGCTATTTCTAGCGGAATGTGAGTCACTTCAGGTTGTATCTTCTATGAAATATCTTGTAGAGATCTATGTATTTTAGAAATGTATAACTTCAGTAACATAGCTTTGTAAATTAGTAAACCTGCTACAGAGGTCTGTACGTAACTTTATATCTCTATGAGCCACTGTTCACTTAGCGTGCAAAGTTGAAAAATCTTAGGGGCATATTATCAAGACAGGCGATAAAATTATCGCCGCTTTAGCGGCAGAAAACTGCCGCTAAAACGGTGATAATGGGCTTGATAATATGCTCTATGGAATTCCAATTGAAGCCCATGTTCGAGGTGAAGGACATCTAACATGGGCTTCAATTGGAATTCCATAGAGCATATTATCAAGCCCATTATCGCCGTTTTAGCGGCAGTTTTCTGTCGCTAAAGCGGTGATAATTTTATCACCTGTCTTGATAATATGCCCCTTAGAGAGTGGCAAGGTTCTGGCAGGGTTGGATTGGGATCAAAAATCGGCCCGGGAACACCCAAAAAAACTGGTCCACATCTGCGTATTGCCTTTCTGCAAAACACTGCTTCAGCGAAGTTTTATGAAAAGAAAGGGGGTGGGGGGCATGTTTTATTTTTTTTTAAATGCACAGATTAGTTCACACTGCTGAGCCACACATGAATGCTAGTGAGACCACTTCTGCTCAGGCCCGCTGCCCCCACTCAACCAGCATGCATTAATGGGCCGGCCCAGCGAGAGAAAGGGAGTGATACCTTCGCCCATCTGCCTCTAAAAAGGCCACTTAGGCAACCACTGGGCCGCTGGCGGCATCCTAACAGCACAGACATCCCCCAAGCTGCCCAAACAAGCACCCTACAGCTGGAACTCAGCTATCGGCCCTTCAGCCATTTCCCGAGTGCCCGCATTACCAATCCGACCCTGTGTTCTGGCACAGTAAAGTGTCTCTAGACAGGTCACTTCCATTACTTCAGCTTCACAACTTTGATTACCATAACTCCGCCCTTACCATTACTTTGTTTGATCTGCATCACTGTGTGGTCATCACTTAGGCCTGCCCATTACTATATTGCACTGTGATTGCTCTTGCACAAACATTGGCCATTACTGGAGTTAGAATAGTAAATCCACCGAATCAAAGTACCTATCAGTTAAAGGTCCGTCAAAGTGGGGACGCCCATGTATTAGGAGGCATGAGAGCACATTGCAGCAATCATCAGCTTTCCTATTTTTGCACAGGGCATTGTAAAATGTTGCACAAAATAGATTTTGATCCTCAATACACCAAAGTTTTTGCTGAATAGCTAGACTCGCTGGCGTTTTCAATGCTTGTTTGTTTAATATGGAGATCAAGCACACAGTTACTGGTGAAAGAAGGGTGACAAGTAGAACTTCCTCACAGCTCATGGAATTGAGATTATTAAAGTACTCCCATTTTCAAATTTCCATTTCATGAAATATACCTGACGTATGTCATGTTATGTAAATTTCAAATCCTTCTTTTCTTTCTTTTTTTTTTTTTTTACAAACTTTTATTTTTATTTTTTACAATCACGGAAGCTTTAAGTTCATGTTATTGATGGGTAATCGCAACACTGGTGCCAAACTTGTTAATGCCCCTGGCTCAGACAGTGTGATTGGGAACTTCTCTGTTCAGCTGGCATGAATGTCATCGGAATCTAAACCATGATGTTCCCTAAGTTTATGTCTAGCCATAGATAGAGGTTAATGAGCCTCGCAGGGGCGTAGCTTCAGGGGGGTGTCTGGGGCGTTACACCCCCTTCCCCCCAGTAAATGGAGTTCCTGATAAATAGTTGCGTTCTGGTGCCATCAGTCGGGTATGGGGAGGTGGATTTCACCAGGAATTTTTACACGCACACAGACAAAAAAGCACACATACGCTCGCTCCCTCTGTTCAGAAATTCCTCAAAAATGTTGGTTATTTGTCAAAATGTTGTGCTTTCTCTCACTTAGTGCCCCTGCCAGTCCCATTCCTAGCCCTTTCCTCTGCCCCTAGGCCCATGAACCCTGCTCTTCGTATCATCTATTTTAACATTATATGCTAGCGTGTGCTTGCCTGGAAATGTGAAACTCACCCCCCACCCCCCAAATCCTAATGGCCAAGCTACGCCCCTGGAGCCTGGTGTGCTCATACATTTTTGCACGATAATAATTTTTAGGAGTTGAGGTTTCAGAAGACCTGTCTTATTTCTCAGTCGCGTATTAATACTGAATATATTATCTTACAGGGCATATGATAAAGTTAAAAACCTACTCAATGGACCGCTTCAGCATAGATAACAGACGCTGTAAAACAGTAATGACACTAACGTGCATCATGAATGAAAACACTTTGCTGTAGAAAGGAAATCTCACACCAAGTGGAAGATATATTTCTGATGGCAGCCAAAGGGCAGAGGGCTGGGTTTTAACTGATGAACGAATTGGTTACAAAACGGATTCTAGTCCTGGAGACTTCTCTCGTTGCAATTGAATTTTACACAAAAGGCATCCAGCCAGGTATAAACAAGAAATGTTAAATATATACTGTAATAAGAGTGTTTTTCTAAAGTATTGCTCTACTCAGACTGCTGTGCAAAAAGATCCACAGAGAAGAAAGTTATACTGGTCACTCGGGATACCAGAACAGCAAGTTAAAGAACAACAGGAACTAGAAAGCTACCCGTGGCAGGAACCTCTTCATCTGCTAGGAAGGTGTCCTGACCTGTCTGTAAACCACACCTCACTTCTGCCTTCGCTATACATTTTCCATGAGAGATGAATACTATGTTCTTTGGAAAATGGAAGATTGCACATATTGCTTTCTGTGAAAGAAGGAAGCTCGCCTTGCTTCTTCCATGCAGTTCCAGTTCTGTTAGGAAAAAAAGCTTTCACTGCAGCTGCCAGATTCGAACCTGCCCTGTGATTTGGGATAGGAAAGGCTTCTACTGATGCTACCCTAGATGTGCCTGTCCTCTGAAGTTGGGAAGCTTCCAAAGTTTGTGCTTGTTTTATGAAGAGGGAAGTTGTCAATGATGTTGTCCCATCTTATACAATTACAAAGGATATTGTGAGTGCCCAGGACAGTCAGAAGCTTTTGTTGGAGTCAGGGCAAAAACTGGTTGTGGGGCCCTGGTTTCACCGACAGCTTTCCAGCTTGACCAAACTATGTGACCCTGGGCAATTACTTGTCTTCCCTTTGCTCCCCACCCACCCCCCTTTTCTGTGATCATCACATTGAGAGCATTCAGTTCAGGATATGCACTGTACATAAACCTCTCTCATATGGTTTAATTAACCACAATGTTGCTTTATCTGTAACAACAGCAAAGGCCTTAATAGGTTGCAGAAGACAATTAACTTGCCTCTTCAGTCACTAAAACAAGCATTGGCATAGCCAATAGGTCTCGCCTCTGGGACCTTATAAGTGCTTATTTATCCATCACAATATCCTTTGGGCAACAACATCAACTGTTGCATGGCTAAACACTTATAAGGTCCCAAAGGCGAGACCTATTGGCTATGCCAATGCTTGTTTTAAGGAGTTGCTGCAGGCCATCGAATTTGAGAGTGCAGCCTGGAATTCACATTGGAAAGTGCAGAAAGAAAGGAACAAACATCAGCGCACAGTGGTAAAGCTTACGTGCGCTCCACTCCGTCACTTCTGAAGCAGTACAAAGCAGGGCAGAGCTGCATGGCATCACCTAGTGACAGGCAAGCATTGCTGGGAGAAGTTTCCGGATCCAGCCTGGCACCGGGAAAAGTATTCTTATGTGAGAAATTTGCAGTTTCAAGTATCCATCAGAAACAGTGGCAAATGGAAAACGTTGGGAAGAGAAAAAAACTGTTAAGAGAAAGATAAAGGGCTAAAAGGGGTGTGTTGGTGGATACAAAATAAATATTGTGGAATCCAGACTATGTTGCTTATCATTCACTAACCCTAACATTTGGCAGCTCAGGAAGCAGGATTCTGAGAACAGCTTTGGGCACCAGGACTGATTATTTTACAAATTAACCTCTGCTAAAGGTGCTTCACCATACAGCCTGTAACTAATCATTTGTAAAACTCTTCCTAATTCACACACCTTTAGAGAAAGGAATAACAGAATAGGTAGATAATATGGTCAAATAGAAGGAGGAAAAAAAGTCTGAAAGCTGAACTTCGATTCGTAGATTTGTCTGAGGAAATAACGTACAATTAACCTGACTCACTAAGGGGCATATCAACAACAACCGGCGATAATTATCTCTTAGCGCACTTAGCGCCAGGATAATTATCGCCGGCTAGCGTGAATTTTTATCGCTGAGATAGCGTGCTATTAGCAACGCTTATCTCAATAGCGATAAAAATCCTCACGCTAACAGGCTAACGTGAGATTATTGCTGGAAACCCAGCGATAATCTCACGTTACCTTGTTGATAGGGACAGGCAAACTTAGCCATGATATCCTCCTTCCATAGGATATCATGGCTAAGTCAGAAAAATACCAGACGTAAAAAAGCAGCGTTAACCGCGGTTAGCGCTGCTTTTTTGTCTCTAACAGGGTTAGCGATATTCTTGATAATAGGAGAAATGTCGCTTAGCGACATTTCTCCTATTATTTTACTCTGGAACGCCGCCTTTGCATCTCATTAGAGATGCAAGGGGAAGCGTAGAGTAAAAGGGTGCTAACATGCAAATTTGCATGTTAGCACCCTGTTGTTGATAGGGCGCTAGTTTTATCTCTCCTTTTTTGGCTTTTAAAGCCAAAAAAGCAGAGATAAAGCCCTTGTTGGTATGCCCCCTAAATGTGCAGCTTCGCACGGTCCTAGGTGCTTGAGGGATAAAGGCATAAGGAATAGGCAATCAATCCTATGTCCAGGCAAATTCTGCCTGCCAGGGGTTGCTGTCAACTTGTTACTCATATATAAATATTTTAAAGGGTAAGAAACTTCATCTAAGCCCACTTCCATGGGTGGATAGCCAATCCTGAATCAGTAATCAACAGCAGCTGGCCCTTCCCTCAAAGCTCACTGGGCTTCCAGAAACTTGGATGGTAAAAAGGAAAGCAAGTCTTGCATTCTCTATGAGGCATGATCAGAAAATACGAGGGTTAGCAGCATACTTAGATCAGCAGCACTGTAGATGCAGGCCGGGTGAAGAGGCAGACCAATCAGTGATCTCACTAGTGAGAGAGCAAATGTTGAGGCAGTTGTCACACTTAAAGCTAAGGGTGCCTCAAGCACTGTGGCAGCAGCTGAGAATACTTCAGTCCTGAGGAGCATCAGCAGGGCCCTGTCATCATGAAGGTCTGCCGAGAAGAGCTGCTTTTCACGTTCAAAGGATCTTAATAGCCCCTCACCTCAAGGTGATTTTAAAGACCTGCTAGCTAATCCCTGAGAAGGAAGATCAGCCTTCAGCTATGGATTTCTTGCTCCGGTAAGAATGTGTCCAAACCTTTCCAGTGAAGGTGGGCTTCTGTTTGCAAACAGGCCACCCAATGTGCTAACTACCAGCACACTGTGACGAGCACCTCCCAAAAAAACACACAATGTGGAGCTGTAGTATCCTCTTAGCAAACACAGTTATAAAACAAGGAGTATTTTGGTAAGCAACCAATAATGCTAAAACCAAGACGATCTAGGTTAATGCTGTGTTAGCTGCTGAAGAAGAAGCGTGGACATGTGGATTTAGGACTAACCGGGGACCGGGTTTTCACAAGTATCAGAATATAAAAGGCTGATGATGAAAGAAGATGCCAGCGCGTCTTCATGACACAGACCTTTCAAGAATAACACACAGTGAACACAGGTACTTTTTCACTGGCCAGAGATCTTAAAGAGCAATATAAGAACCTGATTAACGTATTCATAAAGGAGTACAGATTTGGATGTGAGCACAGTTTTCTGGTAATTCCAAGCGGTGATAAAACAAACCAACACTAGGAGAACATGACAATGTACCTACAGCACACTGCATTCAAATCAAAACACAACTCGCAATCCTAAAGCAAAAGCCTTGCTGCACAGCAAAAGAAGCCATATCGCACTCGCTCCTGAAACCTGTTTCCTGCGAGTGAAGTAAACTAACGTAATAAAAAACAAGAATTAAAGCCCTGTTTTAAAGTCAGAGGAAGCTGCCACGTGCCTTTCTGTTACCAACACGGTACACGCTTCATGGCCTCTGCACTTCATGAAACATGAAGCGCGGTGCCCTGAAGCGGACGCTGTGTTGATAAAAGGCAGGCGGCCGCACACGAATCCACAGAAGTGGCAGTTGTAAAGAAAAACAAGCATTGGCTGTGAAAGTGAAACCACCACGTGAATAAACAAGCCGAGGTGACAAGAAGGGCTGGGCGAGAAGGGAGGGGGGGATGCCAGCATCAAAGGAGCCTGAAGCTGACGAAAAGGGAGGGGGAGAAGGGAGGAGGGAGTGCGAGCAGCAGCTGTGCACGTGCACTTCATCGTGCACTCAAGCTTTAGGCCTGCCAAATCATGTGGGTAGCACTTTTGAAAGCCCACTTACAAAATATCTCAAAGAGACAGCTTGCGCTGTCTCAGCGAGACCTAAAAAATGTAATCAGGGCAGAAGCGGGAAAGAATGTGATGCCCATCCAGGATCGGAATTGCACAATGTCTAGTCAGGAAACCTGGTTTTAATCCTGGCTTCCAAACTTGACCAAACAGTGCAACCCTAGGTGATTCCTTTCTTCCCTGTCCCTCCTTTTCCATGATCATCACATCTGAGCGCACCTTCAAAGAATTCAGATTAGGATGCAAACGTCAAACAAAGATTTTCTACCTGGATGAAGGAGATTGCCTTGTGGATGTCTCGTAATTATCTCCAACAGAACGGGAGCAAGACAGAGATCATACAGTTTAGCAAAGCTCAGAACCGCTGGACACAGGACTGGTCACCAGCAGAACTAGGCCCCACTCCACCACCCTCCAAAACCACAAACAACGTAGGCATAATTCTTAACGAACAGCTATCTATGCAAAACTAGATCACCGCCACCTGTGGCATCTGCTTTGGCATGATGTGTCTACTTAAAAAAATCTTCAGAAGGCTTCCACTGCACTCTCATAAAACTCTCACCCAAGCATTAGTCATCAGTCACCTGGATTATGGCAACGTCCTGTATCTGGCCTCCAATTAATCCCTTTTATCAAAACTGCAAGTGGTCCAAAACACCGCCGCACAAATGGTAAATAACTCGCCTCCAAGATCCTCGTCAGCCCCCATTTTAAGAACACTACACTTGCTCCCCATTTGTAAGAAAGAGATCACTATTTAAACTACTCTGCCTAACACATAAATCGCTCTCAGGACTTGGCTCAAAATACATTCAGCACAGACTTATCCCTTATGCACCTTGTAGGAACCTACGATCTAGCAACCAATCTCTTCTTTGCCCAAGACAGATCCGTACCGCGAAATATGGTGCACGATCCTTTTCATAACTAGCTCCGCTCTACTGGAACAAACTCCCCCTGTTAAAGCACACATGCTCTAGTCTTGTAGAATTAAAAAAACACCTCAAAACGTGGATGTTTTAAATACTGCCTTTTGCACCCTCCTGCCGATCCAGCGGGGATGAGTTGTGCGCTATATCAAGTCTTAAATAACATAACATGATATCTTACATCATAGTGAAAAAGCACAGAGTTGTGAATTGCAAACTATAATTTAGTTCTGGCTTCCTTCATTTGTCAGTGGTTAATCAGCCCATTGGGTGAGAGAGCAGAGATTTCTCATGCATTACAAGCATCTCGCTACTTATGGGCTACCGCAACACTCCTTAGAAGTCGTGCAAAAGGTTTCATTTACCTGAACAATGCGAGCAGCAAGAGTTGGACGAGTTTAGAGACACTCAGAAAGGAAAAATGATGTGCTGTCAGCCTGTCACCGGTATTCCGAACACATTCTCGACCTACCCAGTTCTTGAAATGGAAAAATAGAAATGCGGGTACTCTGTACCAGAGTACCTGATTGTTTCTGAGAAGTGCCGGTACTCTCCAAGCAAAAGAATTACGTCACTTTTGAGAAGTGCTGGTACTTTCCCTTTCAAAATAAAAAAGTGCCGGTTCTCTGTACTGGAAAGTACGGGCCCATTTAAAGCACTGGGCATACCTAAAACCTGGTGCGATGTAGGTGGCATTCTTATAACAACACTTTGAAGCACTCTACTTGAACAAAGACTACTTTGCGTACTCATAAATGGCTTTGTAACTTGGCCCCATGGGCGTAGCCATCCATAGAACAGAAGGTGCAGTGGCACCTGGACCCACTTTTGTAAGGGGGGCCATTGCATCCCAATTTCAACTTTTTTTTTTGCGCTTCCAAACCAGTAGGTGGGGGGGGGGGGGCATTTTCCTTGCATGCGTTAGGACCCATACACTTGCGCTACGTTTCTGATTGGCCCTATAAGCACGTGTTTCTCTGCCCCATGCTTTCCTTATCCTTGCGTTTGCACTGATAGCAAAACAGCCGAGGCTGATCGCTGGAGTGCTGCTGAGGGGAAGATTTATGCCTGCATTGTGTTCCTGCCAGTAGACGTCTGCCCAGCACTCCCTACGCATGACATGTGTTTGTTCAAATGTAACACAATTCATGGACTTTGCTGGAGAGTGTTGATGCATTGACATTAACCAGCTGATTCTTCCTGCTTGCGGCGGACAGTCAGGCTTGCGCCGGTGTGGCTCGCGGCCAGGTCTGCCTCTGCGGAGCGTGCGCCGGCGTAAAAAATGAGAGCGACGCAGGTGATTGTCGGGGCGGCGTTTCCATTATTTACGTTCCGTTTATAAAGCATCTTTATTCTCCAGGGCCTGTTTTCCTTTTGTTTCAGCCTCGTTGGTGTATGAGCGAAAAATGATTCTAGAATTAGGCTTTGCTGCTTGCGTGGGTTTGATAAACTTTGACTGAACCTGAGAGCATTACAACGAAATGTAAGCAAAAGGTGATGTTGGCATCAGTTTCGAAGTCTATTTAAAATCTTCATCGAGTCAGCTCAGGGTAAGAGAATCATTCTGTGGGGGATGGGTAGTCCTGCGACAAGAGAAAGCAAGCTGTTTAACCTTACCGCGCTGCGACCTGTCATCTCGAACAAGTTTAGAGAATAATAGTACTAATATTAAAAGCGCGGTGATCCCTAGGTCTGGCTCTGAGACGGGGCCTAAACATTCTTAAGTACCTTAAAAAGGACTATAAATTTAACAAAAACAGGAAAGAAAGAATGGGTAATATGGAGTTTTACAACAGTCCTGTCTGCTAATCTGCGATCTGTTTGGTCTAGGTGCGGGATTATTATGGTGGGTTTATTGAATAGGTGCCAGAAATGATCTTAAGTAAACAGTTTACACAGACCTGGTCCATGCTTAAAATCAGAACGCACAAAAATCAAACAATAACTTATTGCAGGTTTTAACAAAAATAAACCCTGCGACGCTTTCAAATGAACACTGAAAAAAGATAGCTCGTTCTGTTTGTTACATGTACAAAAGTAAAATAAATGGCCTGTTCTCCCGCCTTCTGACACTTTCAGCTGAGGTCCCTCAACTCGAAATCCGCATTTCGGCACCTGGAGCTGTCTATTTTTGAAACTGTTTTATTTTGCTTCCTTTGTAGCTCTGCTGTCTTTCAGAAAGCAGCATTTTTATTTTTAAGATATGATTTTCAACATGAAGGTTATGTACACGAATAAAGGTAAGGGCAGCATGCGTATACCCAGTTCCCTATTCATTTAGTAAGTTATACACAGGTTAATTTTCCGTCATAAAGAGTACATTAAAGAGCCCCAGAAAAATCTGCTAGAACAATATATTAATGAACTGCATGTCTTAATGGGGCTTGGTGAAATTTGGACTTGCACTTTTCAGATAGAAAAAGAGTAGATTGCTGCAGAGTTATATAACTGTCAATGCTTCTAGCATTTACCGAGGATCAATGGGTGGAGCAAACACCTTTCTCAAGGAAACTTTAAAAAACTACATGATCACTCTACTCTGCACACGCGTTTTACTACTGTCAGATATCTCTCATCACTAAACCTATAGTCAATTAGATTTCCTTGCAGCCTATGAATAAACCATCGAACTGGGTGGCCTTATGTACATAAATGACTAGGTACTTTTGAAGCAGACCCACTCAGAATTTTACAGGGGAAAGAAGTTAGAACTGAACAGCAAACCCGCTCAACGAAACACTATCTTGCATGTTACCAACAGACAAACAGAGTGTGAATAAATGCCACTTGTTTCTTCAATATAGATAACAGCACACATGCTACAGTCTCTTGCAAACCCACATAAATTAGTGCTGAATCCACAAATAAACTGTGTACAGCACAGATATCTATCCCAAAGAAGCATTTCTGTTCCACCAGGTTGTGATTTCTTAAGTAGTCATATCTTTTCACTGCTGAAGTCAGGATCTTCCATTGCACTGCACGAGGAGTTATTTTCTCTACCTTGTCGTATAGTGCTCTTTCACATTTTTCTCCTGACTTTTAAAGTATTAAGGTCTGACTCTCTCTTTGAATGGGCCTGAATGCCGTCTTAGGTACTCTCAGCCACCATATTTCCCAGTTTCTACAGAATCATTGTCATGTCTGCCATTGACGCATATGTTGTCTGACGTTGTGTTTCTAAGAACTGTAAAAGTTTAAAGTCATCTGGCTAATGAAATATTTATAATACCTTATGTGACATAAGTCTGGGACAAGTGTCTACTTATCACCATGGCAAGGTCACATAAGAACAAATCCCAACATATAGCCAAAATAGTGTAGTCTGAACTGTCATCCTTTCACCTTATACATTCATAAGAAAACGTCTGGGACACACACCTTGTTGCACATAATCTATGACAAAAATGCCAGTCTCTGATAACATTTAGTGCATAATTACTGCCACTTGACCACTTGTCAGGAGAGGTCATTCACCCAGATTACCACACAAGATTCTGCCAGAGACATCTCACCTACTGCCAGTGCACTTCGAAGATGCTACATCTCACCTGAAGCTGCTAAAGCTGAGTCCCTGAGCAAGGCAAATGTTTGCCCTTCGCAGGTAACATTGCCTTATGCCTCTGCTGATAACAGCAGCTCTTGCTGTGGATAAGGAATGCAGTGCGTCTCTTCTCTCTAAGAAACTCTAGACTGCAAGTTGCTATACTTTCCATGCGCTCTTAATGTAGCAAATAGTAGTAGGTTTTTAGGGTGACAGGTTCTAGATTACATTTTAACCATGTTAGAAGTATTTGTTTTATTCTTGTGCGCAATGTGCTTTCTTGCTGTTAGTGTAGTTATTTTAGATGTACTGAGAAACAGATCCACTCAGCTGTACTAAATACGTTTAGATTAGATAAGTGTCTATTCTTCTTATTACTGTGTGTATGATACTGTAAATAACAAAATATGTTTGTTTCTGTTACCAAAGAGCCCCTGATCCCTTTGCAGGGATTGATAGTAACCCAAAAGCAATAACTCTACTTCAACAATGTATTAGGTAGGGTTCTGTGGGGCTGCAACAACCTGTCTTCCATATTCAGCATTGGTGCATTGAACAAGTTCACCTGTGTCACAGGTGGGTAGTAAAGCAACCCTTGTAGAATTATGTCATGTTGAATTTTTTCACATTCAGCAACAAATGAGTATTTATCAGTGCTAACTAATGCAGTACTATATAGATTTCTTCAAATTCAAGGAAGATCTCTAATGCATTATGTTAGAAATGGGATTTCTGGTTGGCTAAGGCTTGCGCCAAAGCCAGGCAGAAACCACCACTCTAGTCAGAGCAAGGAAGTTACACTCCCAATATAACCCCTGCTCTCCCCCTTGGTAGCTTGGCACGAGCAGTCAGGCTTATCCCGGAGGCAATGTGTAAAGCGTTTGCGCGCGCACACAGGAACAACACCCCAGGCACACCACAAAAGGAACTCCACACAAGGTTGTATATAAAAATAGCCTTTGTATTATAATAAACACATTAGATCATAATCACATAATATACACTGTGCCAACTGGCACTGGGCAGTATCTACAGGGGATTATATATACCTGAGATTAAACAAAGAAGACTAGCTAAAGTTGACCAAAGTGATGCAGTACTCAAAGTAGTTCTGTCACAGACACCTTGTAGGTGTATTCATGAAGCCCTCACCCACCAACCTAGTTGGTGGCATGCTTCATCATCGGGCCCACCCAGTGACACCTAGTATGTCCCGGGTGTGCTACGACGCCTGATTACAGCGGAGCTGGTATATTGCTGAGAGTGCAGTGAGGTTGGGTGAATTGTGATTTAAAACGGCTTGGTGGTGGTCCCAGTACCCAAGGGTAAATTAAATTTTAATAACTGGGCCGACACCAGTGGTTAAAAGTAAGGCTACAGGACGTGTAAGGGTGGAGAGTTACTGCCCCCTGCGTCCTTCAGATGGTCGACATGTTTCAGCCAGTGCCTTAGAGTATTCTGGCTTTCCTCAGGACCGTTTTTAAAAGGGTGTGGTGAAAATAAAACAGACTTAGTGTTGTGGTACAGACTATGTGATACACTCACTAAGGCGTTTTTCTATGTGTGAGAGGGGGATTCCCTTCTCATGCATACGCTTTGGGTTATTAGCCAAGGCTTCCTGGAGGGAAGCGGTAAGGGGATGACCAGTCTTTCTGGTCAGTGCCTGCCTTGTACCTGTTGTCCCGCCGTCGTCCTCACGTCCTGTAGCCTTACTTTTAACCGCTGGTGTCGGCCCAGTTATTAAAATTTAATTTACCCTTGGGTACTGGGACCACCACCAAGCCGTTTTAAATCACAATTCACCCAACCTCACTGCACTCTCAGCAATATACCAGCTCCGCTGTAATCAGGCGTCGTAGCACACCCGGGACATACTAGGTGTCACTGGGTGGGCCCGATGATGAAGCATGCCACCAACTAGGTTGGTGGGTGAGGGCTTCATGAATACACCTACAAGGTGTCTGTGACAGAACTACTTTGAGTACTGCATCACTTTGGTCAACTTAAGCTAGTCTTCTTTGTTTAATCACATATAAATCCCTCGGGGACATGGACTAGCTTTCTAGTCCTCTCTCTCCCTCTTGTTACACGATTATATATACCTGACAGGGCCAATTGGGCCACTGTCAGAAAAATCACAAATGGCAATTAGCAAATGTAGAACATATACTAACTGTAGCATAAAATAATAAAGGTAGTCAATCAGTAATAACAACCAGTCACTACTGGTAGAAGAAATGAACTTGGCATCATCAATTTAGCATAAATCCCATTATACCTAACATCCTAAGCATAAATACACTACACATTAGGGATCAAATATATCCTACCCAACCCTCAGGGGCATAAATACATTACGCATAAATCACATTAGGCATCATGTTAGGTATAAAACATCATGTAATCAATATCACAAACCCAGTGTGCCCCAAGAGGGGGCACAACACCTGAAAACTGGCCCCAGGCCAACTGGCCTCTCACAGGGGCTCAAATGCTCGATGTCCAGAATGTCCGGGCGGCTGCGCACGCAGCAAAAGCAGAAGGCACAAAAGATCAGGCCTAAACGTTGCAGCTGCCCACTAATTGCTGGGCAGCTGTGAAAATGAGCATGGGCCCCAACGTGCCCCCTGAGCCCTTCTCTGGGATTCTCAACTTTAAAATAAAACTGTCCACCCGTTGCAGCTGCCCTCTACAGCGGCGCAGCTGAGGACGCCAAACCAGCACTGGCACTGCGGGGGCTTTAGGAGTCCACACTGGGACTCTCAAACTGAAATGGCCCCCAAGTCCCCATGGTACTTCTAAAGACAATGTGCCCCCAAAAGAAGTTAATACTGGCAGGAGGGGGGGCAGGCACCGGCAATGTGCCCCGACGCCCCCTCTAACAACTGCACCAATGAGCCCTAATCACCGGGCTCTGACAGTGCTTGGGGAGGGCTAACACAGTTCCCCCTTCAGCCCCCACTCACCGGGACTTTGACAGGCTGCTCCTGTTGCGGTGGGAGGCTCTCTGCTCCTGTCGTGGCGGGATGCTCTCTGCTCCTCTCTGGCCTTTCTCTTCGCCGTCGGGGCTCTCTTGGCCGGCAATGGGGACAGCTGCAAGGGAGCACGCAGTGCTCCAACTTCCTCTGTGGTTGCGGGGCTCTTCTTTCTACACGGGAGCCCCGCTTACTCGCAGGCTTCCTTGGGCACCATCCAGTGCGGGGTGGGCTCCCGCCTGGACTTTTCTTCCAGCCGGCCATCAGATGCACCACAGGAGGTAGAGCCGGCATTGTGGAGGGAAAGCACAGCCCTAGTCAGGTCCCAGGTGCAACTCCTCCCACCCATCTACATGGAGATCTCTCTATTCAGCCCTGTGCTGACTCACCCTGTCTCCGGGAATTCCCCAGTCCCCTGGAATTCCCCAGCCCCTGTCACTCAAACTCCAGACAAGGAATACACAACCTAGCAGAGGTAGGTTTGGATGGATAGACAAGAAAATACCTACTTTCTAAAAGTGGTATTTTCAAACACAGAATGTTAAAACCAACTTCACTAAAAGATGTATTTTATCATTCTGAGTTCAGGCATACTAAACTCGAATTTCCACCATGTTCCCTAAGTCAGTTAGGATTATAGGATGTAATAATCAAACTGCCCATTCTGGCCTATGGGGAACAGGTTGCCTTGCAATAGTGTAAAACGAAAATGGCTGTAATTCACTATTAGGACATGCCATACGCACCAGGGCATGTCCTTCCTTATACTTACAATGCACCCTGCCCTTGGGCCTACCATAGGGGTGTCTGATATGAAGAAAAGGGAAGGTTTAGGGACTGGCAAGTGGGTGCACTTGCCCAGTCAGCATGACAGAACCAGACTGCACACAGGCTCTGCAACGGCAAGCCTTAGACACACTTTTACAGGCTGCTTATGTGGGTGGCACAACCAGTGCTGCAAGCCCACCAGCAGCATTTGGATTACCAGCCCTGGGCACTCCTGGTGCACTGTACTAGGGTCTGACAGGTAAACCAAACCAGCCAATCATGGAATCACTAATCCATACATCAATTTACAATAGGGAGAACATATGCACTTTAGCACTGATCAGCAGTGGTAAAGTGCCCAGAGTCATAAAACAGCCAACAACAGGTCAAAAGAAATACAGGAGGAAGGTAAAAAGTTCAGGGATGACCCTGCAAAAAGGGCCAAGTCCAACAACTAGGCTTTGTGCGACTTTTTGTAAAAAAATAAAAAGTAAAGCACGGCCTGTCTTGTGTTACCTTGCATCAAGGAGGCATTCCATGATTGGAGCATGGGTGTTCCAGTGCATCCACCTATGTGTTTTGATGCAAACCCATATGTACGAAAACCAATAAACATGGGCTTGCACCGAAATGGTGTTCTTACTACACATGTCTGGTATAAGAAGGAGAAATATCTTTATTCCTCCTCATTAATTCACCTTTGGATGTGTGCTGCATTTTACAGCACTCTTACAAAGAGGAATACATGTCTAACAATAGTTTTTGTGCCATAAGGTATTCCTTCCTGCACAAAAACTATTCTTACCACAATGCAGGCATCCTTGCTTTTTGGTGTAAGGGTGACTGCGTTGGAGCTAGGCAGCCTGTAGTGCACCAGCACTAGGAGAGAGCAGAACCGCTCTGTATTCTAGTAGATATGATACATTTCTGCTCTCTCCCTTTGACTCAATGAAGTGCAGCAGCTTCCCTTGCTTGATTGTATTTTGTCAAGGTTTGGTAGATCTTCCCCTTGGTACCTTTAAAATAGTAACCCAATACATTAAGTACCACCACAAACATTCTTCTAGTGGATGAAACCTACAGTCTCGCCTCAAGATAGCTTTAGTTGTCAGTTATTAAAAACCTATAATCACTAATACATTAATATATATACATGGAACAGGGAGCCCTTGCACTTGATGGCCTGACTTTCTTCTCTATCTCTTTTCGCTGTGTCTTATTTGGTTGCTTCCCCCTATTTTTTGTTTGTCTCTCTTCCTTACTGTTTTCCTATCGGCTAACTTGTATCCTTCTACTGATTGAACTCAGGAAACTACCATTTTCTTTTCTTCTAGGGGTTGCATGTGTTTTCAATCTCTCTCTCTCATGTGCCACTTTCACCCTCAAATCGCTCCGAGCTGCCACTCTTTATGTTGCTGTCCTCAGTTTGTTTTTTGCTTTTTAATTGTCCCCAACAAACACCCCTCATGGCTCCTAGTCCCCACGATTCTCCCCCAACCCCACCTGCTCCTCTGTTAATCTGTGTGATTCACTGTGTTATTTTGCTATCTTTCTTGGCTTTTATTGCAAGGCCAGGAAGCTCCAATTGGCTGCCAGGTCACCTCTTTCTTAACACAGGCTTCTAGCCCATTTTCTTTACTTACTGCGACTATATAAGCATCAATTATCTTGTACTGTTAAATAAAAAAATGTAATATTAGTCACATCATGCCATAGTCTGTTACATGCATGATGATGCATGAATGTGTATACTCAATTGTGAGAAAGTGTTTTATCAGTTTGGTTGGATTGTGAAAAGGAGTTTATTAGTTGGGGTTGATCGGTGAGTAATAAAGTCACTATCTTGTTAGGTTCAGTCAAAGGTTTCAAAAAGTTAACCCTGAGCTCAACCTCTGCTAGCTATGGCATAGAGCAGACAGACTTAACTTAACCAAAATGGGTAATGCATTTAGAAGTAACAAAACAGTTAAAACGTTGAAAACACACCAGTATAAAAATCCCACTCTACTTTATAATAGTAGAGAAAAATTTAGTAAGCAGAATGACACCAAAACGACAACAATCCAATTAGGGGTACTGGAGGTATGAATTATTAAAGATTTAAGCAAAAATAGTACTAATAAGTCCAAAGTGCCAATGGTAGTCAATGGTGACGGTAGACCAGTATGTAGGTGCAATTTGAGGCCGACTGCAATAAAGTGAAGGATGAATACACCTAGTAGGTTGAGCCTGCTGGGGGCATGAAGTAGGGAATTTAAAAAAATGTACAAGTCCCAATCTGAAAGGGGACTGTGTCATTTTTCTGAGGACATAAGACAAACCTGAAATTCAATCCAATACTGTGAAACTGGGGGTCAGGTAATTTTTGCGGTTGGCTCTCTTGAAACTCTGGAACAAAAGTTTTAGAAAAGTTCCCAAACTTCTTTTGGTGCTCAGACATCCAGAGTAGTACACATCGAAGGCCTCAAAGACCCCAGGAGGAGCACTTAGAGACTTTCAGGGTATCAGGCCGAAGACAACAGTAAAGTCCAGTCAGTGAACAGTTGCCTCTGGTCATATGGTGGTATTGCTAGGAATTTCCTTTTCAGTTTTTTTTGTGTTCTGGAGGCATTCATGGTATCAGGGTTATGGTCCTTGGAGATCTTTCTGTTCTCGGATTTCAAGTAGAAGGGGGTTCAACCTCTTCAGGCCCTTCTCACATGTCACAGTGCCAAGTCCATCAGGTTCTGTGCACCTGGTCTCCTTTAACTCATCCAGTAGTGTTCTGAGGTAGGCTGGGTGAGGGTTCCACTCTGTAGGATTCACCAGTATCTGGGTGGGTGGGGGAAACCCTACACTCCTAGTTCCTCTGACCAATGGAATACATATTCCCAAGACAGACCTACCTACATTTGCATGAGTTTAGGTTTGCTTTATTATTAAATGTGTCAGGGCAAATCTGAGATTGTAAAGGTTTTGAGCCACACTTACCTTGAGCTCTGAGGCTGGGGGTGTGAGTGGAAAGTGTACTATGCTAATCCTAGTGTTGTCCCTAATACTATTATTAATTGATACTAATACTAAAATCCACTTTCAAGCAGATGATGTACCCAGAACAAACTCAGATATCGAACTCTAGTAGGACAAAAGTAGGGTCCTTGAGCAACCGGATGGGATACACAAGAACTGTCCTGCATTACTGGGTGCTCCCTTTGAAGGGCACCAACCTTGTACATATGCTTTAGACAGACCTGTCATGCAGGTGTACTGTGGTGTTAACAGGAGGGGCACTGGCCCACCCTGCATATTGGATTGAGCCTGGAGGAGTCATCTGTGCACATTTAGACCAGCCTATTAAGTGTTCTTGGGAGGAATTGCCCTTCACAGAGCTATGCACAGTTAGGGAGAAGCTGGAAAGTTAATGCAAATTAGACTCCAAGATCTCCAAGATCTTTAGGCAGGGAAAAGGCAAATTACTAAAAGTTACTTTTCCTTAATATTTATTAAAAATCTGACTTTAATATTGAATTGGATTTTTAATAAATATTTGTTGGAAATTATCATCTTCTGTGTGGTGTTCCCCTAGATTTGTGCTTTGACTGTTTTTGCTGGCTTTAGACCTATGTGTATTTTATCCCTGCTAACCAATGTTAAAGTGCCTGTGCAATCCCTTTTAACAAGGTGAAATTGGCAAACCTTAATTGGTATATTTAACTTACCTGTAAGTCCCTAATATATGATACAAAGTGCAGCCAAGGTCTGTAAGTTAAATGTCCCAAGTGGGCTGCAGCACCCTCTGTGCCACCCACTACAGTAACAGTGCAAACATGACTGCAGGCCTACCATTTGTAGCTTGGCTGATCAATATATAAACTGCAAATACAACCTGCCATTCCTACGTTCTAAGGGCTATTTCTACAAAGAGCTAATTCCTGACAGTGGTCCATGTGGCCCTGTCCCCTGTACATATAATCCCTTGTAAACTCTGCCCGTGCCTGTTGGCACATTGTAAAGTGTGTGTTTTTATCTAATGTGTTTTGGTAATACAAAGGCTATTTTTATATAATACCTTGTGTGGAGTTTCTTTTGTGGTGGGCCTTGGGTGTTGTTGCTGGGTGCGCGCGCAAACGCTTTACACATCGCCTCAGAGATAAGCCTGACTGCTCGTGCCAAGCTACCAAGGGGGTGAGCAGGGGTTATCTTTGGCGTGTAACTCCCCAGCCCTGACTAGAGTGGTGGTTTCTGCCTGGCTTTAGCGCAAGCCCTAGCCAACCAGAAATCCCATTTCTAACAGACCCCTTTTGACAGGTCGAAACCTTCCTTTTAGAAACAAATAAGTCGCCCATTAGTAGGCCTCATTTAAAAAAAAGGAAGGTTATGCATGATATTTAAGTGTAGAACATTTAGGACTCCTACCTCTTGCTTTACTAGCCTCGGCATTCCGGGAGGACATCAGGAAAGACATAATTGAGTATTTCGCAGTGAACGAAGGGTCGGTGTCCTCGTGAGCATACTCTGGGAAGCCTTTAAGGTGGTAATAAGAGGCAGCTGTATTGCCAAACAGTCTGGGGTTTTGAAATCCATCAGGCAATCGCTAACATTCCTGGAATCACATATTAAAGTAGAGGAAGAGCAGTATTATAAAACAGGAGATAAAAGCCACCTTGCATCACTAAGAAAAAAAATCTCTGAATATGAGGAGGAAGCACACTCAAAGTGAAATTTCTGGTTAAATATACTACAGCCAGGAGATATGGGGAGGGAGATCACCCAGCTAAAACCTTAGCTAACACGCTTAGACCACCACGGAACTCGGCATATATTACTGAACTTAGGAACGAAAACTGCCCACCAATGAGAGGATCCCAGCAAATACTTGCATACCTCACAGACTTTTACACAGAGCTACACTCCTCCATGCACCAGACATTTCTGCTGACTTGCAGACATATTTAGATTCCATAGAATTGCTATGGTTAAGCAATGCACACAGAGACTACCTGGATGAACCCTACACCACGGAGGACATCTTACAGGTCATTGATTGCCTACCTAATGACAAAGCCCCGGGCCTAGATGGCCTGATCACATCCTTTTACAAAACATATGGCATAATGCTAGCCCCACACTTATTGGATGTGTTTCAAGAGTCACTGGAAACCGGTCGCTTTCCACCAACTATGCGTGAAGCGGTGATACTTACTTTGTTAAAACCCGGAAAAGATCTGACCTGTCGAGACTCCTATCGCCCGCTTTCCCTCATCAATGTCGATAATAAAATATATGCCAAAACTCTTAGCAGAAAAGATTACAGCCCATCCTCCCCCTCATCGCCAAACCGGACCAATACGGCTTCATACCGGGTCGGTCCACTGCGCATAATTTGAGAACACTTTTTTGCTCTACTGCACTAATCAGCCCCCAAACACCTGCTTTGGCGGTGTTGCTGGATGCTTCTAAAGCTTTTGACTCCATTGAATAGGTGTATCTATTTAAGATACTGGCTAGGTTGGGCATCAGCCAAGCATTCATTCGGCAAATCAAGCTCCTTTACTCCGAAGCTACCGCCCGGCTAAGAGTTAACAGCCTTATATCCGAGAATTTCCCTATCGCAAGAGGTATTAGCCAGGGGTGTCCCCTATCCCCACTCCTCATCTCTATAGCCATGAAGCACTTGGCGGCACGCCTACGACAACATCATGCGGCCAGTAGGCTGGGATTTACATCAGGAGGCCTGATAGTTTCGCTATACGCCGATGAAGTGACACTATACATAAGCAAACCGGAGGAAAACAAGCTGCCTGTACTGTGTGAAATGACCATATTTGGTGGATTATATGGTGTTCAAATTAACTGGTCCAAGTTAACTCTGTTTCCCCTAACGGACTGCACTGCTCCTTTCAAACTCGCCTACCCCCTTAAGTGGAACAAAGGGCCGGTTAAATGTGTATGGCTAAGTCGTAACATCCAGGAGCTTTGGGATATGAATTACGGTCGTACGGTGAGCTGGATGGAAGGGAAGATTAACACCTGGTCTAGACTGCTGCTGTCACTGGCAGGTAGAATAGCTATAGCCAAAATGATCATACTACCTAAACTTTTGTACCTATTTGTAAACCTCCCTCTCCCCCTCACTCAAACATTCTTGAAATCTGTGAGATCCCTGATGACAGTCTTGGTCTGGGCTGGGAAACAAGTGAGAGTCTCCTGGGAACTACTCACATTACCACTCAGACAGGGTGGACCAGGTGCGCCGGACATCCCTTTGTATGACTACTGCGCGCAGGCCCAGTTTGTACACTACTGGATATACCCCTCCCCATTTCAGCCGCACGTGGTGATTGAATTGGACCGTACAACCCCCACTCCACTAAATGTAGAACTCTTCTCCAAATTCTGGATGCCCAGAAATGAAATAGACACTACCGAGATGCTGCGATGGGCATGGAATGGGCTTCGCATAAGAGCAGGGCTGAAGAAGCTATATGCTTCCTCTGCCCTATTGGCACACAATCCCCAAATACCAGCGCTAGCTGATAGAAGCGAAGTGCTGCAGGCTGGGAAGCTGGGCATAAATACCTTTTTAGAGCTATACCCAAAGGATACATTTGTTACTCTGCCGACGCAAGTTGGGGAAACCAAGTCACACTTCTCGGATCTGCTGCTGTACTATTGCATAAGGGCAACTTGTTGCCAGATAAATAGCCCCTTCCCTGCTCCCCCACCTACACTACCAGCTCTCAAGCAAATTTTTGACAAACTCATTGTCACGCAAACTAAAAACACGCCTATACAACATGATGCAACACACATCTCCGATCACACAGCCTACAGCCCTAGCAGGTTGGAACGTGGAGTTGCCCACTCCCCTAACTGAGGACCAATGGAGGTTCTGCTGTGGCCAGTTGGAGGCACTATCCCCGAACTATAAACTTAGATTAATAAATTTTAAGTTCCTACATAAATATTATAGAATGCCCCCACAACTCCACCGTATGGGGCTTCGCATGGACACCAGTTGCTGGAAATGTCACTCTGCTCAAGCCTCTTTCCTTCACCTTGCTTGGGACAGCCCCCCAGTTGCACAATACTGATTAGAAAACTTTGGTGTAGTCAGTAAGATACTCAAAATCCCCGAGGAACCATCGCCGCTCCTGGAACTCCTGGGGTACACGAAGGATGCTCCTACAAAAATCAGACGTTTAGTAGCAATGCTATTGCTGCAGGCCAAATGCCTTGTGGCTATACATTGGGAAAGACCAGTGGCCCCAAAGGTTAAGTAATGGGTCTTAGATGTGACCTGTTGCCAAGAGCAACTCACCACCTTCTGGGAACTGATGCCGGTAGCCTCTAGACCACAAGACATCTGGTGCCCCTTTTGACATGGGTCCGCACACAGGACGCGGTGAACTCTTCAATGTCTGAGCCTCCTGGGCAATCATTCACATTCCAGGCAAGTGCCTCCGTTTCGTCTGGAATCTGAGGATGCGGGGAAAATGTTGTTGTACTGTTACATTTGCCTGGGTATTTTCACTGTTGTGCCAGATCCTTCCCCCTCTTTATTTCGGCAGTAAATCACGCCATATCCGTAACAGTAAACTCGGTGCTTGATATTATATGTATTTGGAACAATATTGCAATTATGTTCCCTAATGTTGTTCTTTTCTTCTTATTTTTTCCTCTAGTCTTTATAATATGTGCGTTGCTAACACTGATAATGTGATATTCACTAAATACGCCTTGTTATGATTTTGGGACAAATGTACGACCAGTTTATTCGTGCGCCAAACGGGTTTGTGACCCATTTGCGCACACAACAACCTACATTGCCATGTACAAACAATATTTTGCGACTCGCAAAAATTTGCACCTCCCAAAATAGTGTTTTGCGACTCGCTATTAGGAAGGGGCGTTCCTTTCCTATTAGCGACTCTCTAGGCATGTATGAATGTTTTGCGGCCGCAATTGCGGTTCCAAAACACTTGCAATTTACTGCCCTCTTCAAAAGGGAGGTAATGGAGTCGTAAAGGGGAAGGGGTCCCCAGGGGACCCCTTCCCCTTTATGACTGGCTCCAAAAATATTTTTTAAGGGTAGGCAGTGGTCCCAAGGACCACTACCTGCGCTTAAAAAATTAAACAAAAACGTTTCATGATATTTTTTTTAATGCAGCCTGTTTTCCTTTAAGGAAAACAGGCTGCATTTAAAAAAAAGAAAACTGCTTTATTGACAAGCAGTCCCAGACATGGAGGTCTACTGAGTCCTGCAGGCCACCATCCCTGGGGGGGCCAGTCATTCCCAATGGGGTGGCAAATTGCGAGTGGCTCATTAATATTCATGAGCCTTGCATTTTGCGGCCCCAATGGGAATCACAATCAGTGTCTCTGACACTGTTGTACATTCCAAATTGCGACTCGCAATTTGCGACTCGCAATTGAGCGCAAATTGCGAGTCGCAATTTGGAATGGTCGTACATCTGGCCCATAGTGTATGAGTCGAATTCAAATACTAATAAACAAAAGTTAAAAAAGTGTAAAACATGTAGAAATGAAATGGTCCACATGTCTTTACAGTAAAAAGTACCTAAAAGCTATTTCCACTGCAGCAGGATTGGCAGTTTTATAGGAAAACTTTGGGATACAATATTCAATTTAATAATTTTATCTTCGGCCAGGAAACATCTACAAATTTAATTAGTAGACATTTTGAAATATTTACTTCAAGCCCAATTCACTGGTGAAGTAAGATTTCTAACAACTGTTTTGGAAAAGATACTTTTAAAAGGTTACCTTTTCCTGCCACTTGAATGAGCTCCAACTGTCCACTGGCGGCTGAGTAGCCCTTGATGAGGTGTTGAAACTGCTCCTAAATATGGACAAAGTCCTTTGATGTGGGGAGGTGTGTCTATTCCTCTGAGAGGATGACCATCTAGGTTCTGCCCAGGAAATTGATCAACTTCAAAGAGGCCTACTTTGCACTGGCACATGTTAACTGACACCTGGGCGGGGCATTTCTTTGTTCTCCCAGTCAGACAGGCACTAATGCCATTGAGAAAGAAGCTGTTGCCAGAACTGGTTTAGAGTGACTACAGAGGGGTGGATGCTCATTTCCCAGGCCACATCGCTATGCTGGGAACAGGATGTCTGTACAGGGAAGAAATGTTCTGCCCTCTTGGTTTGAGGTAGAGAAGGGCACTGTGAGATCGTTTGCAGTAGGACACACAGGAAATGTTGCAGATGTGGGCTGGGTTAGCCCTGGGAATGTTTACCCCATTGGTAAGGTAGGAACCAGGAGGCATCCTCACCCACAAGCTGGTGTTGGACAAACATGCAGTACCAATAGTATCCTCCTTAGAACACTTTATGGAACTTTAGAAGATGAGAAGAGGACTGGACTTGCTTTCCATGATCTACGAACAGCCTAGAGGACTGTACCCACTCTCCCTCTTGTCACCAAGACAAAGAAATGGGCTCCAAGGTTCATAAGTCTGACCTCCTGTTCAAGCTTCATGGACACAACAAGATATGAGAGGCATTTTCTGCAAATTCCAATCTTGTCAGTTTCAACTAGATCTACCCTGGACCCTGCTGCTGGTATCTGCTGGAGTGATTTTTGACACCCTAGTGCTGGCCATAGGGTCCTGTACTCTTTCCTGGTGTCAAAATGTATTCCTCCTAACTTTTCCTGAAACCTGGGAATTAGAAACATTTTTGCTCCAAGAACCTCTGGAGGACTGGGACTATAACAAACAAAAATCGAATACTTCAAAGAGAACCTGCCCTAGGGATTAGTGATATGATACAGTGAAAATCCTCTGTAATCGCTTACTAGAAAATATACTTTTTTTCTAGAGCTCCTAACCCTAGGTGGCATGCTTCCTCATTGGGGTTCATCCCAATCCTCTACGGATTGAGGCGTGCTGCAATTTAGCGATTACGCAGGAGCACTTACTGGTGTAGACTAAGTGAAGTAAAGGGGAGTCAAAAAGGGTTAATTAAAAATTCCTAACTAGTGGGCCACTATTCCATTCCCGCCCCTAGTTGGTACGTTTAAAATCAGGGGTTATTACTGAAAAACAAAACCATAATGAGTCTGTTTTTCTCTCAGTAATGGCTAGCCAAAATGTTTTGAGCCGTTCCCCCACAGAATCTTCTTCAGGACTCCACGGGGACCAGCCTCGTGTGTACCACTCCTAACCAATCCTATAACAAGGACACACTCGTGCCCACTTATTGCGCATGCATTATGTATACATACGGTTTGTTAATTAAAAACCCCATATTTAGGAAACGCTATGCTATAGCGTCATGGTCAAAAGCAGGGTCGAGGGGCCCGTAGTCAAACCTTCATCAAAGCCGCCTCGGACCAATGTACATACTTCTTGCCCTGGGGACTGTATATTGAGGACTGGGACTATCCTGCCAAGCCGATCCGACTAAAGTGGGTTGCCACTGGGTCAACAATTTAGGTTGCTCCCGCTTGGAGCTTTTCTGCAACAGCAAATTTAATTCAGCTATACCACGAGTAGAAGGTATCCAGCCTCATGGAGCCCTTTTTGGTTGCTCCTGCATTTGCCCTGCTGGAAAAATGTCAGCCTCAAAAATGTCTGAAGGTAAAAATCTTCACCGGGCGAAGGCACCAAATGAATCTGCCTGGTGAAAGACCTTCTCTAGGGGCAAAAATGTGAATTTTTCCTAATCGGATCCTGCCAACAAAAGTCAATCGCTTCTCCAGGACCACGTCCAGTAGCTATATGACATCGTGAAGCCCTCTTCAGTCACAGCCTGCTGCCTTGCCCCACTGAGGATTTTTGACTTGCATTTTAGAGAGTAAGTCCAAAGGTAACATTTCAGACTAGGTCATCTGTATCCTGTATCCTATCTGCACTCGATTGCGGTTGGCTTAACTTGTATCTAGGTACTGGTCAATGGCAACCAGATGAACCCATTAATCACTGAATGATTTTTGGCTCTATTTTTATATTTAAACTTTAAAAATTCATTATTTCAGTTCCCTTATTGGATTTTTGTAATTTTGGTGTCATTTTATTTATACATTTATACTCTATTTTTAGGTCGAGCCTGAGCCAGCGCGCAACTGCTGTTCTGGGGATGATCTGTTTTAGGTCAGTACAGGAGAGAAGCCCCATCCACTCCCCACCCATATTTTTCACTGGCTTGTGTCTTTCTCCTTTGTAAATGCTGTCTTCTGATTCCTAAATAGGCTTGTTAGTCCCTCCTTAGTACGGCCATGTCACGTCCCATGGTTACTGGCCCCTTTACTTGGTTGTTACACAGTACATGTACTATTTTATTTTCTCCTACTTTAATCACAACGTGCTTTGTTTAGATTCAGCATGCTGTGCGCACTTTCACTTTTAAAGCCGCAGGGACAATGCAGCCGTTTGTTTGCAATGCCATAGGTTTCCCATTTAAATGCGAGTCCTATAGCATTGTAATTAACATAGCTCCTAATACTGGGAGTCGGAGCGTTCATTATGTTAACAGATGACATAAGGAGCTGGTGGGATCTGACTTCTAACTACCACCCACTGCATTTCTGTTTGGAAACCGAAGTTCAAACCCAGTTTTTTTCTACTTGAAGAGTCAAAAAACAAAGCACACGAAGGCAATATCATCTCTGTGTCCGTGTGTGTGCGCACAGCCTCTCCCCCATATCCCCTCACTCTCTATGCAGACAGCACTTGCAGACCTAAACTGCAATGAGCATAGCAAGCATAACTCCTCTCATGCATATTTTATGCACTCTGTAAAATCAACAATACTAGGAGCAGTGACTCTCCCCCCGATAGATGGAAACGCTCAGCCGTGAAAGGCTTCAACGAGGGACGACAGCCCGCTCACAAAAACAATGCCTCGCAAAAAAGACCATTGTACTTCCAAAAAGATGCATTGTGTGCATTCCACAGCTAAACTGCAACACGGCTAGGCAGTACCATAATATCAATACCCTGGCATGCCCACAGTCCCCAGAAACCCTTATGTATATTATTGGGACTGGCACGCACAACGCGTGTTCACTGTGCGCATTCGTTTGCACTATTCGAGCACATGCTGTTGCACCTTGTGTAGAACAACGGTAGCATGGAGGGCAGGTAGACAGACAGGAGAAAGGCTACATATATATGGTCCAGTCTAAGACGGAGAACTGAAACACATAGACCATCCATACTTTTGTTTTACACCATGGTGTGCTGAATAAACACTCTTTTTCAAAAAGGGAAAACTACCTGTTGAGTTCACTCTTTATGGTGCTGTGAAGTCCTCACCGCGTGAAGGTGTGGAGATCGTTGGAGATATATATATATAAGGAACTTACCTTCAACTGTGTTGGCATTCCTAATCAAAGGGCAACCTTGTGTGGATATATATATAGATATATATATGCAAAAAAGAAGTAGAGAACTCTGGGTAGTTCTCAAGTTTAGGTGGAAAGCAGCTCCTGTATAGAGCACTCTCAACACCAGCGACACTCTAGATCTGCTCACCTCAAATGTCTGCTTTTCTATCAAAGTTTTTAAGCATAGGATTAGCACAGTGCTATCCACGCCAAGATAGAAATGGACAAATTCTTTTGCGATTTCTATAGCAAAGTCTTTAAGCATAGGACTAGCACAGTGCTGACCTTGCCGAGCTGTAAAATGACAAAAGCCATTTACCACTCCAGGCACAGTATTACAGCTTTGAATTGGTAAAATACCAACCAAGCCAACCTGAAATGAGTAACAGCAACCCCTGACACAGTGTTTCGCTCTAATTAGAGCTCTTCAGAGAGGTATAGCTTTGTCCAGACACAAGGGAGCACCCAGTATAAGTCAAAAAATTACCCTTTCAGGCATAGAGTGACGAATAAATTATGCAAAAAAGAAGTAGAGAACTCTGGGTAGTTCTCAAGTTTAGGTGGAAAGCAGCTCCTGTATAGAGCACTCTCAACACCAGCGACACTCTAGATCTGCTCACCTCAAATGTCTGCTTTTCTATCAAAGTTTTTAAGCATAGGATTAGCACAGTGCTATCCACGCCGAGATAGAAATGGACAAAGTCTTTTGCCATTTCTACAGCAAAGTCTTTAAGCATAGGACTAGCACAGTGCTGACCTTGCCGAGCTGTAAAATGACAAAAGCTCAATATTCATTCTCGCACGCGCGGAAACGTCTTACCATGATTTTGCGATCGCCAACTTGCTTTTCTGTCCGTTCGCGAGCGCCACGAGATTTGTAATATGGCTGGCCAAGCCTGCGAGAGTGTGCGAACACGTCATTCGGGTGCGCGAGCTGACTTCTGGCGGCTGTCTTGGTATGATCGCGATCCCGAACATGCAAAAACTACAATCTGGCGAAGAATATCTCTCGAGCTTCATAAAACCTTCTCTAAAGTGATCATTTTGCTCAGAAAAACTCCTCAGATTGTGATTTTGCTGTAGTCTTTTGTGTAAGGAGGAGTCCTTTAATTTCTTTAACTCTTTTTTCAAGAGGAAGGAAGTGCCCCTGAGTCTACAACTTCCTGTTCCTGTCCAGCAGGCTCCTCCCAGTGCTTTGTGCATGTGCTGTTCACTTTCATTTGGATTTGGTGCTTGAAGGATCACTTTTTATGTCTGTCTGCTGCATCATACCATTGGATTGGATTTATTTGAGGACTTTTTGATTTGAGATTTAATTTACTACAAGTAAGTTGGAGAATTGGTGTGTTTGTTTCATTGGGGCTTGTTTGTACCTATATTTTTCTGGGATTTTCATTGTTTTTAAAAATTATTGTTGTGGCGGGTGGCCTGTACTTTCAATATGTGCCTAGTTGTTTTTCTCTGCAATTTCAGCCAGTAGGGTACCCATGGGTCCATGTTTCGTGGTGTCTGTAGAATTTCAACATCATGTAGGGCATGGATGGCATAGGATTGAAATGCTAAATGTGGCTGTGGTGTACTTCACTGTTGGTGTGTGTGTGTGTGTGTGTGTGTGAAATACCTTTGTTGGATGTGTGTGCTTGATGTGTAACTTCTTTCCAATCCTTTCGTAGCCCTGTTGATTTTCATTTTTGTATTAAAGCTGTGTTGTTTAGCAGGCCTCCTTTGTCCGGTCATATATTATAGGCCTGCTTCAGTTCATTGTTTTCCATGGCTTGTTGTTACTGTGAGTGCCCATGTGGCTTGTGGCAATTTTGTGGTCGTAGTTTAGTAGTGTGTGCTTCTTTTTCCATAAAGGCCTGCATTTCTTTTCTTTGTTCCCCTTGGCTTATGCTTGTTGTTGTTGTGTCCTCCTGGCCATGTGTGTGGCGGCCATTTTGTGAAGGCAGGCATTGTGCTTTTGCCATAGGCTTACATTGACTGTTCCAAGCGTGTGGCCTAGTCTGTCAGTAGGCCCAGAGGTAGTCAGCCTCAAATCTTTGGTGCGTTATTTAAATTTACAGTTTGTGTGTCTGTTGATTTTTTTTACACCATGGATGGCTTTGGATTTCACTGCAAAATGTGTTTTTTGGGGTGGAATAGCAGTTTTTGGGTGTGTGTTAAATAAATAGGGCTTTTCAGCCAGTAGGTAACCCTAGGTATTCAGCTCGCGTACTTTCAGTAACTCTGCACAGCGCTACAACGCAGACTTACAGTTTTGCGTAATTTTCGCGCTCTCAATATACGTGTTCGCGCACGCGATAAAGCCTTTTTGTACAGTTCGTGATCCCGAACACGCAGCATTTGCAATCTGGCAAACAATATTTTGCGAGCAACATAAATCCTTCTCGAAAACGCTGATTTTGTGCATTTGGCTAAAAAAAATCCTCAGGTTGTCATTCAGCTGTAGTTTTGGAGCACGGAGTCACTTTTATTTAAAAAAATATATTTTTAGGAGAGGAAGTAAGTTCCACAGACACTACAACTTCCTGTTCCTGTCCTTTGTAATCACTTTTTTGTTATTATTGTGGTGGGTGGCCTGAGCATGTGTGTGGCGGCTATTTTAGGAAGGCAGGCATTGTGCTTTTGCCATAGGCGTACATTGACTGTCTTCCATTTCTTGTTGTTGTGGGTGTGTGTTGGCCATTTTGTGGAGCCATCCAAGCAGTGTGCTTGCTTTTGCCATTCTGTTCCAAGCTTGTGGCCTAGTCTGCCAGTAGGCCCAGAGGTAGTCATCCTCAAATCTTTGGTGCATTATTTAAATTTACAGTTTGT
Source organism: Triturus cristatus (assembly GCF_964204655.1). Classification (NCBI taxonomy): domain Eukaryota; kingdom Metazoa; phylum Chordata; class Amphibia; order Caudata; family Salamandridae; genus Triturus; species Triturus cristatus. Next base: position 440,926,700 of record NC_140590.1, read on the forward strand.
TTTGTCTGTTGATTTTTTTTTACACCATGGACGGCTTTGGCTTTCATTGCAAAAGGTGTTTTTGGGGGTGGGATAGCAGTTTTTGGGTGTGTGTTAAATAAATAGGGCTTTTCAGCCAGTAGGTAACCCTAGGGATTCAGCTCGCGTACTTTCGGTAACTCTGCACAGCGCAACAATGCGGACTTACAGTTTTTGTCACTTACGCGCTCTCAATATGCGTGTTCGCGCACGCGATGAAGCCTTTTTGTACAGTTTGCGATCCCGAACACGCAGCATTTGCAATCTGGCAAACAATATCTCTCGAGCAACATAAATCCTTCTCGAAAACGCTGATTTTGTGCATTTTTCTACAAAAACTCCTCATGTTGTCATTCTGCTGTAGTTTTGGAGCACGGAGAAGCTTTTATTTTTTTAAAAATATTTTTAGGAGCGGAAGTAAGTCCCACAGAGACTACAACTTCCTGTTGCTGTCCTTTGTAATCACTTTTTTGTTATTATTGTGGTGGGTGGCCTGAGCATGTGTGGCGGCCATTTTGTGGAGGCTGGCATTGTGCTTTTGCAATAGGCCTGCATTGTCTGTCTTGTATTCCTGACCTTTTCTTATTTTTGTGAGTGGCCTGGCCATGTGGTGGTGGCCATTTTGTGGTACCAGCCACTGTGCTTTTTCAATAGGCCTCCAAGCTTGTGGCCTTGTAGTACAGTAGGCCCAGGGGTACTATTCATCAATCATCACGGGTGCATGGAATTTAAACAACTGTTTTGTGCGTTAAATTTCAACATCATGTATGGCTTTGGATTGAATTGTAAAATGTGGGCTTTACTTTTTTTCGGGGGTACATTTCACTTTTTGGGTGTTGTAAATAAATGCCTTTAGTTTTTATGTGTATATGTTCGTTGTTGTTGCTCCCTGATGCTGCATCCATCCCATAAGATGCACAAATTTTTATTTAGGGCAAACAGGCTACACTACATTTATGTTTTTGTTCTTTGCTATTCTTCTTCCTGAGTGTCCACAGTACAAGTACACCAGGAGCCCTGGCCTTGTCAGTCTCTTAAATGGCTATACTGTTGTTGTTCACTGACTTCATAAAATTTTATAATTGTGACCACCCACCAGACACTATGAAGTTATATATTATATTATTGATCTTTTGACTGATGTTCTTCTGGCTTTTTTACTATTAGGTGCACAAAAGACAGAGGAGGTGTGCCATCATCATCGACCGTTGTGGTGCCAGACCAACGTCCTGCTGCTGTACACGACGTGACGTGTGAGGGACCTGACCAGGCATCTCTGCAACTTGTGCAACTGAGTGCTGTTTTGACATCTGAAGAAGATGCCCCCAAAGAAAGCAGGTAGCAGGTCCTCCGGTACCAAGAAAGGTGCCATGGAGAAGAAGGAACAGAAGAAGAAGGAAGTGTTACTTAAGTCTGGTGTGCCTCCCAAAACCTTTTTTGGGACACCAAAAATGACACCTGCAGCAGCGGTGTCGGGCCGCCAAGCTGGGGGCAGCACCTCCACATCAGTGGGCCCAACCCACCAACCCAGGCCCAAGCAGATGAGTGTGGAAGAGGTAGCCAGCCTTATGGTGGAAAGCAGTGATGCTGAGCCTGAACTAAACTTATCGCTATCTCAAAGTAGTACACAATCAACGCAGGAGGGAACACAGCAGATAAGTGGTCAATAGCCGCAACCACCACCCGCAATAGTAGCTGTTGTAGGTTCTCCCGAAGTAGGGGCAGTTCAGGAAATTGAGCCTCATGCAGAGGAAGAAGAGGAAGCCACTCCTTTAGAAGTTCCATTGGCTTTCAAATCCCCAGCAAGGAAAAGGAGGGTTAGTACATCAAGTTCTTCATCAAGCCCCCCTTCTGATGATCTAGATGCCACTTGGAAGGCACAAACTGAGTCTGAGAGGGAAACATGTCACAAGAGCAGGCATGGGAAAAGGAAGGTTCCAGAAAGCCTTACACTTGATGTAGAAGAGCAGGATGAAGATGATGATGATGAGCCAGTCATCACGAACATCACTCTCGGGCCTGAGAAGATGGAGACCAACATTTTTACACTATCCAAAATGGCTGTGAGGGATGTAGCAAGCATACCTCCAACACAGGTAACACCAACACGACCTCCAGCTTCCATATTTACATTATCAAAGGGCCGGCAGCGTCCTACATCCAGTACAAGCACCACCTCAGCAGAAGTAGGTAGTGGTACTGCACAGAGTCAAATTCAACACACACCCTCCAGTTCATCCGGCATTGGAAGTGGGAGTGGCACCTCCAGCAGGAGACAAAAGTTAAGCTCCCCAGTGCGGGACTTCTTTACGGTTAGCGGAAAGGAGGAGAACATTGCTATATGCTCCGTTTGTCATACCACTGTTAGTCGTGGTAAGCTTGGTACAAACTATGGACCCATCTGAAAAAACACCACGCAATCCAGTGGGAGGAGCACCTTAGTCGCATGAAAACTGGAACCATTGCTCTTGGGCATAAAAGAGTAGAAAGTCCGCTCACGGTGGAACAGGAAGAAGAGGGAGACATTCTCTGTGGTAGTGGTACACAAAGTAGCCCTGTCCCCAGCACTGCAGTGGTAATGCCCACATCCTCAGCCACATCTCATTGGCACACGTGTAAGAGCCAGCCTGAGACACCAAGGAGTACTGCTGGCCCAAAAAGTGCAACGTTGACCACAGGAAGGAATACCATGCAGCCTACCACTCTCAGCATGTTTACTAGGCCGGAGGGGCAGTACGAACGCAACCACCCAGTAGCACGTTTGTACAATACGAAGCTGGATAAAATGTAGCACTGGACCTTCTCCCTTTTTCTTTTGTTGAAGGGGTGGGTTTTCTTGAATTTGTGACGACCATCTGCCCAAAATGGAAAGTTCCAAGCCGCTACTATTTTGAAAGAGTTGCTGTTCCAGCACTACATCACGACGTGCTGGAATTGCTTGGAAAAGCCTTAAAACAGAGTGCTGTTCAGAGTATACACCTGACAACAGACATGTGGACCAGTTGCCAAGCCACTGATTACATGTGCATCACTGCACACTGGGTCTCTTTTTCGGGTTTTAAAGATAAGATATCTGACGGTGTTGTTGACACCGCTGAGATTTTTAAAGACACTCGCAAACATGCAACTGTAGCCATGTTTGCTATGGAGAAATCTCATACTGCTGCAAACATTTTGGATGAGTTTAACAGCAAGGTGTTTGAGTGGCTGCAACCAAGAGGGCTTACCATTGGTTTTGTTGCCACGGACAATGGCAGTAATGTAGTTAGGGCCATGAAAGATTGTGGCTATTTCTGGGTCCCATGTTTGGCACACTGCATTAACATTGTTGTTCAAGACTTTCTGAAAAATAAAAGCAAAGTCAGCAGCTTACTGACCACCTGAAGAAGAATATGCTCACATTTCAACCATTCTTTTAAAGCCCGGAAGCAGCTGAGGGTCATTCAACGTGAGCATAAAATGCCAGTCAAAGCACTCATCCAGGAGGTGCCAACACGTTGGAACTCAACGTATTACATGCTTGAGCGTCTGTTTGAGCAGTACATACCACTTAATGCTTATGTCATAAAAAGGTCAGGAGATCCTACTGTGAAAGGCATGACCGTTGCGATGGCCCAATGGGACCTGGTCAAATGCCTGACAGAGATGCTACTTCCTTTTGAGGTCTTCACACATGAAGTGAGCAGGGAGGACTGTACTATGGGCCAAGCTATCCCATTGTTGTACATGCTAGAGCAAGAGCTGAAGGAGGTGTCAGAAATGTACGCAGGTGTGAATGACAAAGTAGACGCATATTATTTGGCAGACACCTTAGTCGCTCGCTTATCTGACAATACAAGGATTCAAAATAACATTGTGTCACATCCACATTACATTACTGCCTCAATTTTGGATCCACGTTACAAATTATTGCTGCGCAGTAATGAAGTAATTCCTTTTTCAGAAGTGGATGTTGCCAAGTACAAAACTTTGATAGCTGAGGAAGCCACTGACTTTGAAAACGAACGGATCTTAATTAGAGGCCCGCCACCCCAGGGCAGAAAAAGTACTGCAGGGCACCCAGAGTCAAGTTCTACTTCAGAGGCCGAGAGCAGTGTGTTTGCCTCCCAGCAGTCAACAACACTGCCAGCAATAACATCAACAGCACCAACAGGATCATCAGCCAAATTTAAAAAAACGGCAGGTGATTGGTTTCTACGGAAAGGGTTTTGTACGTCCATGACTGATGCAAAGGCAAAAGAGGCCAAGCAAATCAGAGCACCCCTGAACATTGAGCGGATGGTTCAGGCCTATCTAGATGACACAACAGAGGCCTTCATGGATCAAAGCCCATTGGTGTATTGGTATGGGAAAAGAAGCCAATGGCCAGTGCTGAGCAGGCTGGCGATAAAGTATGTGGCTTGCCCTGTTGCAAGTGTCTCTTCAGAGCGTGTTTTCAGTGCTGCTGGTGCCATTGTTACTGTGAAAAGGACCAGTCTCTCGCCCAAAAGCATAGAGAGGATAACCATGATCAAAATGAATCAACACTTTATACCACCGGAGTACAAAATACGTGAATCACAGCAGGAAGAGGAGAGCGACTTCAATGACATAAGTAGTGGGTTGTTAGACGTCCTTCTGTCCGAACCACCAGAGTTTGAGGACGAGCTCCTCTTCCCTGACAACTAGGCTTTAAAATTGTTCTCCCTTCCTTTATTTGTGTGTGACCGTGTATCTGTTTTTCTGGTTCAAAATCTAATCACAACAAATCCATCAACAATCTCCTCTTTTTATTTCCCTATTGGAGTTGCACGTCTGTGCATAACTATCCACTCCACTCCTCAGGGTCCTGCTCCATCTTCCTTACTCTCCCTAAATACATTTCAAGCAAGCCAGACATTGGATGGAGATGGAGAATAGTACAATACATGTTGCCTCTAACAGTCCCTCCAAAAGAAGTGAAACGTGACTCCAGCTATATTCCGTTTTGTTTCCAAGCCGAAAGAAACTCATCACTGACTGTCAGAAGGCTAGGCAGGCATCAGATCTGACAGCCAAATAGAACAGCAAGACAGGTAATGAGTGATTATTGTGAATGATGACATGCATTGCATTGGATGCTGGCTGACTACGAATGAATGTGCCTGAAGTAGAACTATACTAGTTTATTGACAAAGTAAAAGTGACTCTGGTCAGGTGACAGTTAATGTTTCCTTGTTGTTTAATAACCACATTGTACTCATATCACTGCAGGTGCCGGCCAATATCCGTTGCAATTTTGTAATATGGAATATTTTATAAACTTAATCAGTCACTACAGACTGAGTTGGTGTTGGAGAACACGTACCACACGGTGATAATGATGCTGCTGAGCAGCATACTATCTTTGCACACAGTCAGTCAGTTGGATCGGAGATAATTGATGGAATAACTGCGTTTCATGGACTGACTTAAAAGGTAAACAGTTTGAACAAGAACCACAGCAGACCTAGGCTAGATGTCCGTGTAGTGGTGTGGACTGGAGTAGAGTGTAGTGGTATGAGGGACAGTGGTGCATTGATTTACTCACTTCATTTGGAAAATGCTAGGTTGCTGCAGTGCATATGCCATTTGTCTGGCTCGGTCAAAATGTAAGGTAAGGGGTAGGGTGCCTGGCCTGTGCCGCGGTTCTCCTGTTCTGAGGCTGTGCTGGCTCCTCCTGAGTCCTGTCCCGTTGTTTTTGTAGCTTAATGCTATAGTAGAGTACACGCTATGTATCCTATCCAGGCTGCCTCAGTCTGAAAGTGTTCTCTTAAGAGTCTTGTCTTCTCTTCTTGCACTCCACTGTAATTGAGTTTATTGTTTTAAATGCAGTAATTTCTCAATACCCCTTTTGTTTTTCCATCTACACTTACAGGCCGGCCTTTAACCTGTGCTATAGTGGGAGAAACAACTCACACTTACCTTACCAATCTGCATTAGACAGGCAGTGGTACCCAAGATTGATGTGCGGAGTGTCCATGGAAGGGAGGACCAAGAGGAATGACGAGAATGATGCAACAAAAAAAAAACAACAAAAAATGAAAGGACACTGTTCCAACAATGGGGTGCAGACAGACACCCTTGTGCTTAAAGATAAAAAGGGGAAAAGATTCTAGGTTAAATGGACCCATCAAATGAGGGGAAGAACGTGTCTTGCCTCTTGTTGCCCTCACACACCCCAAGAGGTGTCATGCTTCATCATCGGGCAGTTGCTCCTCGTTGGGCCGGCGCTGCAATCCCCAACGGGTCCCCCGAAGGGTCACTTTGGCGGAGATCTTTTGAGACATGCCGGATGGTGCTTGTGGGTATGTGGGGTGTGGGTCCAAAATGAGGGTAGCAAAGTGCGTGCATCGTGATTTAAAACTGACCAAGGGTGGCCAGAAAAAGTTGTAGTGTATAGCAACACCCTTGTCAGAGTAAAAACTCATAAATCGAGTATAATCCCAAGGGGCACATTTGTGCCTCGGTATCATAGACATGGTCAACATGTTTCACGCCTCTGTTGCCATAAACGGTCGTGGGCGCTTCTTCAGGACCAGGATTGAAGAGTGTGGTGAAGTGCACGTGAAGAAATATTAAAAGATAAATACCCATAATACATGTCAGGGCGGGTCATTGGGCTGCTCCTGATCACAACCTAGAATAGAAAAGAAAAAGAAAGGAAGTACATCGAATGTGCATTAGCATTGCTTAATGCAACATAGTGTGCCACTGCTGTGTGCACCACGTATCAATGCCACGAAAGTAAAAGAAAGCAGCACGAGACCAAAGAGGGGTCAAGTATCCCCTAATTAGACACAGGACATGTACGGAAGGCTCAGGGCCGTAATATGGTGGACCAAAATTATCAAGGGGCCCAAACTACGGGGTGGATAAATTCTAACCCACCCCATAATGAAACTAGGGTGCCCTTAGCCCCACCAAATCCCCAGAAGTCATAAACCTTCATAAGAGAAACCTACACATTTCTGGAGAATGTCCTTACCTCCCAAATAAACTGCACTCACTCCAAAGACTGTGGGCGGAAGACGCCTGCACCATGACGGGCTAACAAAAACAGACATTACAAAAGAATGTATAACAAAGATAAACATACATCCAAAGGTACGAGCATTATGCTCGAAAATGAAAAACTCAGTCGCACATCCTCATCGTCCATTGTCTTACTCACAAATGTTACACGTGCCAAACGCCCATGCACCTATCGTATGCCGCCACCAAGCCAGATATGCAGCAAAGGCCGCGCGACGGAAGATTTAAAAAAAAAAAAAAGGCGCATAGGTGCCGTGGGCGTGCTCTAGTTCCGGGGTGTTTCTCTGTCCCAAGTGGGGACAGCACATGCGTACAAACTGGCCCCAATGCGCATGCGTGACCGGGGAATGCTAATCCCCAGCGCATCGACATCCCGGGTGGAGACTAATTAACAAGGCAGTCTGAGGGAATACGTTAAGCCACAACCCAGTGTACAAATAACAGCGTGCACCGGGGAAGTGTGTGCTTCTGTGTAAGCTGGAAATTACAATGAACGATAAGGGAGCCCTCCAGGGACAGTCTCTTTACAGCGACTTATGTCAAACATTGTAGTACCCTTTATTACTGGTGACTTATTAAACAGGGTATTATACCCAAACCTAACACGTGTGAACATACCAAGATCAATGTAATCCTGTCGTTATAGTAGGAGGTAGGTAAATGAAAAAGAGAAGGGGGGGAAGGGGGAGAACGGCCACCACTATTCATACACCCTTAGTAAATTTATATAGTGTATCCCTGAGAGCCTCCCATCCTGGTGATACCAAGGACTCGTGTGGAAAAAGAGATGAGAAATAGAAGGGATAGTAAAGATAATTGGTCCCTCGGCAGAACCGCCGTGCATTAATACTATCAAAAAGAGGGGGGGACCTGAGAGCCAGTTAATGGTCCAGTTTCCGTGCTCCCAAAATTACATACAACAAAAAATGAAAGGACACTGTTCCAACAATGGGGTGCAGACAGACACCCTTGTGCTCTTGTGCTTAAAGATAAAAAGGGAAAAGATTCTAGGTTAAATGGACCCACCAAATGAGGGGAAGAACGTGTCTTGCCTCTTGTTGCCCTCACACACCCCAAGAGGTGTCATGCTTCATCATCGGGCAGTTGCTCCTCGTTGGGCCGGCGCTGCAATCCCCAACGGGTCCCCCGAAGGGTCACTTTGGCGGAGATCTTTTGAGACATGCCGGATGGTGCTTGTGGGGTTGTGGGTCCAAAATGAGGGTAGCAAAGTGCGTGCATCGTGATTTAAAACTGACCAAGGGTGGCCAGAAAAAGTTGTAGTGTATAGCAACACCCTTGTCAGAGTAAAAACTCATAAATCGAGTATAATCCCAAGGGGCACATTTGTGCCTCGGTATCATAGACATGGTCAACATGTTTCACGCCTCTGTTGCCATAAACGGTCGTTGGCGCTTCTTCAGGACCAGGATTGAAGAGTGTGGTGAAGTGCACGTGAAGAAATATTAAAAGATAAATACCCATAATACATGTCAGGGCGGGTCATTGGGCTGCTCCTGATCACAACCTAGAATAGAAAAGAAAAAGAAAGGAAGTACATCGAATGTGCATTAGCATTGCTTAATGCAACATAGTGTGCCACTGCTGTGTGCACCACGTATCAATGCCACGAAAGGAAAAGAAAGCAGCACGAGACCAAAGAGGGGTCAAGTATCCCCTAATTAGACACAGGACATGTACGGAAGGCTCAGGGCCGTAATATGGTGGACCAAAATTATCAAGGGGCCCAAACTACGGGGTGGATAAATACTAACCCACCCCATAATGAAACTAGGGTGCCCTTAGCCCCACCAAATCCCCAGAAGTCATAAACCTTCATAAGAGAAACCTACACATTTCTGGAGAATGTCCTTACCTCCCAAATAAACTGCACTCGCTCCAAAGACTGTGGGCGGAAGACGCCCGCACCATGACGGGCTAACAAAAACAGACATTACAAAAGAATGTATAACAAAGATAAACATACATCCAAAGGTACGAGCATTATGCTCGAAAATGAAAAACTCAGTCGCACATCCTCATCGTCCATTGTCTTACTCACAAATGTTACAAGTGCCAAACGCCCATGCACCTATCGTATGCCGCCACCAAGCCAGATATGCAGCAAAGGCCGCGCAACGGAAGATTTTTTTTTAAAAAAAAGGCGCATAGGTGCCGTGGGCGTGCTCTAGTTCCGGGGTTTTCCTCTGTCCAAAGTGGGGACAGCACATGCGTACAAACTGGCCCCAATGCACATGCGTGACCGGGGAATGCTAATCCCCAGCGCATCGACATCCCGGGTGGAGACTAATTAACAAGGCAGTCTGAGGGAATACGTTAAGCCACAACCCAGTGTACAAATAACAGCGTGCACCGGGGAAGTGTGTGCTTCTGTGTAAGCTGGAAATTACAATGAACGATAAGGGAGCCCTCCAGGGACAGTCTCGTTACAGCGACTTATGTCAAACATTGTAGTACCCTTTATTACTGGTGACTTATTAAACAGGGTATTATACCCAAACCTAACACGTGTGAACATACCAAGATCAATGTAATCCGGTCGTTATAGTAGGAGGTAGGTAAATGAAAAAGAGAAGGGGGGGGAAGGGGGAGAACGGCCACCAATATTCATACACCCTTAGTAAATTTATATAGTGTATCCCTGAGAGCCTCCCATCCTGGTGATACCAAGGACTCGTGTGGAAAAAGAGATGAGAAATAGAAGGGATAGTAAAGATAATTGGTCCCTCGGCAGAGCCGCCGTGCATTAATACTATCAAAAAGAGGGGGGACCTGAGAGCCAGTTAATGGTCCAGTGTCCGTGCTCCCAAAATTACATACAACAAAAAATGAAAGGACACTGTTCCAACAATGGGGTGCAGACAGACACCCTTGTGCTTAAAGATAAAAAGGGGAAAAGATTCTAGGTTAAATGGACCCACCAAATGAGGGGAAGAACGTGTCTTGCGTCTTTTTGCCCTCACACACCCCAAGAGGTGTCATGCTTCATCATCGGGCAGTTGCTCCTTGTTGGACCGCATCTTAATTAGAGGCCCGCCACCCCAGGGCAGAAAAAGTACTGCAGGGCACCCAGAGTCAAGTTCTACTTCAGAGGCCGAGAGCAGTGTGTTTGCCTCCCAGCAGTCAACAACACTGCCAGCAATAACATCAACAGCACCAACAGGATCATCAGCCAAATTTAAAAAAACGGCAGGTGATTGGTTTCTACGGAAAGGGTTTTGTACGTCCATGACTGATGCAAAGGCAAAAGAGGCCAAGCAAATCAGAGCACCCCTGAACATTGAGCGGATGGTTCAGGCCTATCTAGATGACACAACAGAGGCCTTCATGGATCAAAGCCCATTGGTGTATTGGTATGGGAAAAGAAGCCAATGGCCAGTGCTGAGCAGGCTGGCGATAAAGTATGTGGCTTGCCCTGTTGCAAGTGTCTCTTCAGAGCGTGTTTTCAGTGCTGCTGGTGCCATTGTTACTGTGAAAAGGACCAGTCTCTCGCCCAAAAGCATGGAGAGGATAACCATGATCAAAATGAATCAACACTTTATACCACCGGAGTACAAAATACGTGAATCACAGCAGGAAGAGGAGAGCGACTTCAATGACATAAGTAGTGGGTTGTTAGACGTCCTTCTGTCCGAACCACCAGAGTTTGAGGACGAGCTCCTCTTCCCTGACAACTAGGCTTTAAAATTGTTCTCCCTTCCTTTATTTGTGTTTGACCGTGTATCTGTTTTTCTGGTTCAAAATCTAATCACAACAAATCCATCAACAATCTCCTCTTTTTATTTCCCTATTGGAGTTGCACGTCTGTGCATAACTATCCACTCCACTCCTCAGGGTCCTGCTCCATCTTCCTTACTCTCCCTATATACATTTCAAGCAAGCCAGACATTGGATGGAGATGCAGAATAGTACAATACATGTTGCCTCTAACAGTCCCTCCATAAGAAGTGAAACGTGACTCCAGCTATATTCCGTTTTGTTTCCAAGCCGAAAGAAACTCATCACTGACTGTCAGAAGGCTAGGCAGGCATCAGATCTGACAGCCAAAGAGAACAGCAAGACAGGTAATGAGTGATTATTGTGAATGATGACATGCATTGCATTGGATGCTGGCTGACTACGAATGAATGTGCATGAAGTAGAACTATACTAGTTTATCGACAAAGTAAAAGTGACTCTGGTCAGGTGACAGTTAATGTTTCCTTGTTGTTTAATAACCACATTGTACTCCTACCACTGCAGGTGCCGGCCAATATCCGTTGCAATTTTGTAATATGGAATATATTATAAACTTAATCAGTCACTACAGACTGAGTTGGTGTTGGAGAACACGTACCACACGGTGATAATGATGCTGCTGAGCAGCATACCATCTTTGCACACAGTCAGTCAGTTGGATCGGAGATAATTGATGGAATAACTGCGTTTCATGGACTGACTTAAAAGGTAAACAGTTTGAACAAGAACCACAGCAGACCTAGGCTAGATGTCCTTGTAGTGGTGTGGACTGGAGTAGAGTGTAGGGGTATGAGGGACAGTGGCGCATTGATTTAGTCACTTCATTTGGAAAATGCTAGGTTGCTGCAGTGCATATGCCATTTGTCTGGCTCGGTCAAAATGTAAGGTAAGGGGTAGGGTGCCTGGCCTGTGCTGCGGTTCTCCTGTTCTGAGGCTGTGCTGGCTCCTCCTGAGTCCTGTCCCGTTGTTTTTGTAGCTTAATGCTATAGTAGAGTACACGCTATGTATCCTATCCAGGCTGCCTCAGTCTGAAAGTGTTCTCTTAAGAGTCTTGTCTTCTCTTCTTGCACTCCACTGTAATTGAGTTTATTGTTTTAAATGCAGTAATTTCTCAATACCCCTTTTGTTTTTCCATCTACACTTACAGGCCGGCCTTTAACCTGTGCTATAGTGGGAGAAACAACTCACACTTACCTTACCAATCTGCATCAGACAGGCAGTGGTACCCAAGATTGATGTGCGGAGTGTCCATGGAAGGGAGGACCAAGAGGAATGACGAGAATGATGCAACTCCACATTTGGACCAGGATAATACAGTAACTTTAGTATCATTCATCATTCGTCTTTAAATTTATTTGATTCCTTTTTTCTCTTCAATCATTACGACTGTGTGTTGTGGTTTGTTTGGTAATTGTTCCCTTCAACTATTTTTTCACTTCCTTTGCTAGCTTGAAAAATAAAAGTAAGCCCGGTACAGCATGTAATTTGGTTCTGTCTGAGCTCTGAGGGCGGCAGACAGGCAAGGCAAATTTCATATTAATAATTTCTTCCCTGTACTGTCTCATTGGGTAATAGTAGTTAGTAAGTACAACTCATTATCATTAACCATCAAGTTCTCTTCCTCAGCATGCATGCATTTGCTTTTTCTCACTTTATACTTTGATTTCTTTGATAATGGATCATTGTCGTCTTACAAGATTGTGTTTTACTTTTGTTGTGTCCATGCATACTGTCTGTTTTTCTTTCTCAAACCTTTCCCAAAACCACACTTCGCATCCATTCATCAATCCCTAACCCTCTTTCCCTGGGCCATGTGATTTATATTGAGGTGTGATGTGACTACATTAAATGTACACCAACAATTGATCACACGCTTGCTGGGGCAGATGTGGTGAAAGCAACACTAATTGAATTTCAACTAAGGCAGGGCAAGGATCTTCTTCTGCTTGCCCACCCATGCTGTAGTTTACTTTGTTCTACTACTCCTCCCACAGTCTCTCAGTCAAGTGACTTTCTCTTTCTTTTTTCAAATGCTATTGCCAGTGTCTACTACTACCACCACAATAATGGCATCTTCTCCGTTCATTTGGGAAACCAACCATGCATCCATCAGTGGCCGAACTTCATCATCATCAATCACAGGTAAGATACGTTTGGTGGGAGGTATGGACTAGGAGGAGAGGCTGACAGTACTATTATGACAATTAAAAATAACTCAGTGAGGAGTACTGCATCTATCGGTTTGTGTGTTACAAAATCGGCAGATCTTTTAAATCAAACACTGGCTGTGGGCATGCAGCAGCACGGAAACAAAGTAACAAACCATGTAACTTAGATTGAATTCAGAAAAAAATAACCCACCACAAAACATTAAAATCGTATAAGTAAATAGTATAAAATGTAATATCCCCTAACAAAAATAAACTATCCCACTCTGACCAAACCCACCCCCCTCCCTAACCCCAACCAATGTCCACAACGAAACTAAAGTCCAAGAGTCCCAATGTTCGAATGAATCCCCAACACCCACAAACCCACCCACCAACAAAATGAATTAATAAAGGGGCAAATGACAAGGTCCTCTATAGTCGGCGGGCCTTCAGGTGTTTATCCACCAGGATTTTTACCCGCTCCTCTAGGTTCTCCTCTAAGCGGGCCATCCGGCGGAGCAGCTGGCGGCGAAATGCCCTGCAGTTACATGCAGGGTGGGGGGCAGAAGTGGTCGAGATGGAGGCACGGTGGCGGGCGGCTGCCAGACCATGGTGCCGTGAAACTAGAGGCAGGGCCTGACTGGGGCCCGGGGCATTGAAGGAGGCTGCAGCCGCCTCCTCCTTCTCCTCCTCCTCCGTCTGAGCCACCAGCCGGCAATATTGTTCGCAAATGGCCTCCAGTTTACGGCGCTGGGCCCTGGCGGCCAACTCCTTCCTAGATGGTTTTTTTGGGGTGGAATCGGATGTGGAAGGAGTATCTATATCAAGAAAGAAAAAGAACATGTTGTAGCCAAAACTCTTAGCAAAACAGAAACACTAAAATCATTCAACACATAGTGTCACAGTATCACTAGCAAGCACAGTACATAACATTTGTGATTTGGTGGTAAGTATCTCTACTCCTACTTCCTTGGACTCTAACATTTGTGGGAGTTTCCGACATTATAATCATACTATGTACTCCGGTACACCAGTCGTGTTGTTCTTATCTGTAGTTTAGTGCGATTACATAACCTTGTTGTAGCCGCCATGCTAGCTCAGTCAGCTAAGTTTGCACCCAAGAGAAAGAGATATGAGCCACATGATGCAGACTCACGTTAGTTTTATTTACTACTACTGTCTGCAGGTGGGGAAGCTCATATTTTTGTATGACGCCTTACGGCCGGTGGCACTGGCCATACTCTGTCTGTTACATGAGGGCAAATGAACAATTTCACTTACACCCTGCCCAGGGTACTACAAAAAGGCTCATTATTTATCTGATCCAATGATCATTGCTTATATTCATATTATAGATGGTAATACGACATCAGGTCAGTAGCGGTCGGTGGTGGGAGTGCTGCCGGGCAGTGACGTGGGAAGGTGCAGGGTGGGGATAGTAAACTATGGATTAAGGACAATCACAGGTAATTATTAAACAATACATTAAAAAAAAAATTAAATTGTTGCACGCACTGCATCGCATTCGGCAGTGCAGTGCGCACAATGAAAATAATTTTATTTATTTTTATGTTGATTACCTGTATTTGGCCGTAATACACAGTTTACTCGCCAGTGCCACCCACCCTGCCCCTCCCCATGTCACCACCCGCCAGCACTCCCACCACCAACCGCTACTGCAGAGGGTACTTTGCTTTCATTGATTGTGTAACCATAAACAACAGATAGGCCACCCTTTGCAGGCTGGCTGACCCAATCGAAAATACATTAATAGGTAGGGAGTAGTCCCCAGAGTGGGAGGAATGGGCTTCCGTTTGATAATATATATATATATATATATATGACGTGCTTGGAAACTACTGCGAGTCTACTGTACCATGATAATACTACCTATATTCCCCTACGCTTTGCTACTGTGGCGCAGTTTCTTTTACATTTTCTTCAAAGTAAGAATCTCCAGTGACACTTTCCACCTATACTGTCTATTGTTGATAGTACATCCAGGCATACATCCATTAAAGTAAATGTTTATCCTTCTTTTTTATATATCTCATACTTAGTTGGTTTCACCAACAGCCACCCATGCTTCCGCTCCTTCCTTGCTTGCCTTGGCTTTGAGTTTAAATTTGAACCAAACACCTCTGATTCTTGCTATCAAGCACTATCCACCCATACTGTGTCGCCCACCCAGGCAGGCATTCTCTTTCACCTTCCACCCATCCTTCAAGAACCCATGCATCTGATCTGATTACTATCATCCACCTATGTATGCTTCCAACAACATATCCTTCTCTGCCAGTCAGTCATATTATTTATCTCGCCCGTCCTTCCACCCTTAGTTCTTTCCCTCTTTGTTCAACACATCCATCAAGGTCATCTGATCTGAGTTTGTCTTCTCCATAAAACCTTCACAGCTGATTTTGGAGTCAAATAGAAGAGGCCATTGGTTACTCAACTCACGCTGCTAATGCTAAGTAAAGGGTGTCTTCTTCAACCGTTGTATAATGTTCACTACAACTTAATAAGTTACACAGTACAGTGAAATAGTGAACACACTTCCATCTAGTAGTAATGTCAAGAAGTAATGAATATAACTTACCGCCGCCAGCCACTGCTGCTGGCTCCCCCCGTCTCTCCTGCAGGTGCCGCCAGTTCTCCTGCCCCCTCCGGAATGGCCGCATCACCGCTGGCCCTGCCGGCACTGGTGGATGGTAGTGTGCCTAGAAAAAAATCACAAATTTTTAGATGCCTGGAAACCTCCCCCTATTTTATTAGTGTTCACTTGGAACATTGAAAAAAAAGTTAATCCAACATACATCAGCACTAGACAGTAAGTACAGTCAGTAGACAGACACTAGTAGTGATATGGTTCCTAGGGTCATCTAGTCCTACTCTACTCTTTTGAAAGTTAGCCTGAGCCATGTGTAACCCTTTTAGATTCATCATGTCGACTACTACTTTTTTGGTGCATATTTAATTATACCTGCCAGCTTATTGACATATGCAGTAGACGCCTTTGAGGCCACTTGACTGTTGCATACAAGTGAAGAGGTCAAAAACAACCCACTTATTGAGTTTGTTTAGTTCATATTGCTTAGAAATCACATACATGTGTCGTACTTTAGAATTTGGGACTGCGTAGGAGGCAGGGCCCTACCCCTGTCTATCCCAGTATTAGTGAACCGCGAATGGTTAATGCGGTATGTACAAGTGCTTTTTGTAACGTTTTAGCTATGAATGCACTGTGTATACGCTATTTCACATCACTACGTGGGTTCCATTTTGTATCGGTGGCCATCTTATGGTTGCCCTCACATAGGCTATATAGCATGAAGCGAATACGGGCCTTTTAGAGCACATGTGCCTTTCTTTGACTTTTCTATGACCTGTGCAGCTTGGCTCCGCTGCCCCAGGTCAAACTGGTCTCACGAGTTCCCCGTCCTCTGGCCACCTGTGATTAGCATCAGGGCTTGACACACCATAAAGTCTTTTCATCCTACACGAGCCTCCAGCTAATCTCTTTCGCACCTGACTGTCCCTGCTTTATGGCTTGTTTCCCAAACAGGAGATGCTCATGTTTATTGGGGCCTATCGATATCTGATGTGGGATCTGAACCTTGCTGTGTAAATAATTACGGGCTGGCTTCACTGGAATGTGGGATGGTCATCATGACTCTGCCTTTTCGTTTGAAATGTATACATGTAATGGCCATATCGTAAACTAAGGAATGTATGCCTGAGGCAGGATATTCTGTATTTAAGAAGAAGCCCGTTTCTATGATTTTCAGCAGTCTCCTGAGAACATACACGCTGTTGTACTTCTAGGATACCTGTAATTGGTCTGCAGCCAATAAACTGATCTTTGACTTCACCCAGAAGACTCTGTGTTTCTGTAGGTCTGAAACAGGAAGAACCCCGAAGTCATAGGGTGTGTTCCCCTGCACCGCTGGGCTTAAAATACCCAGTACTTCAGTTGGCGCCCAACTCGGGACGATTTCAGCAGTACCGGTCCAAGCCAGAGGTTCGTGAGGAGCTTCGTGTGGAAATTCTGGAGGAAGGCCGCCACTTCATCGACCCCTGCATGTCGACGTGGTCCGAAGGTCTTTTCTGCGAGGTTCTCCGCGTCCCGACGGCTACGAAGGACTGCTGCCCTGATTAATCGCCCTGTTTTGGACCCTTGACGATTTTGGTAGAGCGAAACAATCGAGAGAGTCTTCTGGTGACGCCATTGATCATCGATATTCAGTTAAGTATAAGTGGAGCGTCTCCCAATTTGTTTGGTATCCTTCGGGATAATTTTGGTTTATTTGGAGTTTGCAAACCCCAAAGCCAGAGGACTCGTGTATTCACGAGACTATCGTAATCGATAATCCTTTGAAGTTTGGAACTAGACTAGTGAGCGAAGATGCCTGGTGCTAGTGTATTTGGTAATTGGTTTTGTTTGAGTTGTACAAGGGATTTCCAGTTGGAGGATTCATGTCCGGTTCCTCCAATTGGAACTCCAACTTATGAGCTTTATGTAAAACATGGCGTGGGCCCCATTGCATATAATGAAATATGGATCCGATACACCAGAAAGGACGGTGTTTTAAAATGGCCCCAAAATGGTAGTTTCGATACAGATATCTTAGATAATTTGGAAGTTAAATTGTTTAAAAAGAAAGCCCGGCCGGCTATGTTTGATTCTTTCCGCCTATGGCGAAAGGAAGCCAAACAGAAGGAAATTAAGCTAGCAAAGAGGAATAAGAGAGAGAGAGGTATGTCAGTGATGCAAGCAGCTGTGCAATTTAAAGATAATGAGGAGGAACAAATGAGGGAACAGTTACATAGGCAGCGCAAACTAGGGATTGATAAATGTTACCCTGTTTTGTCACCCCTTGTGCAAGATGACACACAAGAGAATGAGAAAGATTCCCTAATGTCCCATTTGTTAAGTTCGCCACCCCCATATGCGCAAAATGCCACCGCACCTCCACAGCTTGTGAATGCGCAGCCTCCAGTAAATATGCCGCAAGCCTTCCCGCAGCTGCCAGCTCCTCTTCAGCCGGCTCCTATCCCTGCAGTGCAGCCCTCTCAAGGGCCGCCAGTTTTGCTACCTGTTACCCCCGCGCTTCCTGCGACTTTGCCTAGCACGCCAGCGGTTTCCCCTGGCGCTCCTTCTTACACTACCCAGGTACCTGTATCTGAATCTGTTTTTCTTCCCTCTGTCTATCCCCCCGTTTTCGCCTCAACTTCTCCTTCAGCACGACAACGACTAGCTAATGTAGTTACTAGTCTAATGTCGCCTCTCTTTGGGTCATCTAGTGCGACTCCTGCCTTACAGCGTAAGCAATTGCGCAGTCAGCTGCCTGATTCTGACGAGAAAGAGGTGTTAGATCATCTGGCGCGTAGGTGGATTGGTTTCCCTTCATGCTATGATGTGGAATCAGTTGTTGATGTGTTTCATCAATGGGATGCCCCGAAACAGAGGTATGTGTTCGAGAAAATGTGTGAAATTCTCTGTGAGGAATTGGATGATCATGGTAGAGATCCAAGCCCGCAGGAGTTGTGTCAAGTGAGATTCGATTTTGGAAAAGGTACGATTGTGGGCCCCAATGTCAATAGAGCAGTTGCGATCTTATTATCCTTGAGGAATGATGATTGTCAACAGCCATTGTTTACACAAGATTTCCCTGTGGGGAGAAAGGGAAAAGCTCGACAATACCCTATGAGAGAAGTCCCTCCGGTATGGAAGGAAGCTGTTGCGGCTGATGCCGCTCATGGTATTGCTGCTATGCCAGCACATTTTCAGCGTGTTTGGGTGCATGTCCCATGGAAGCGATCTGAGGTGTTAGCGCTCAAGCAGACATTGCCTGATCCCCGTAAAAACCCTGCAGGATATTATAAGGAGTTATCACAAACTGCAGAATCATGTGTCATGAATCTAGCCGATATAGATATGTTGTTTGGGAATGTTGTTCCACAGCCTTTATGGGGATCCATCCGTAATACGGATCATGCTGCAGAGCTAGGGGGTACATGGGCTAATATCGTTGCTGCAGACGCTAGAGAAGTTGGTGGTGCAAAACCTGAGCCTTTGGTAGCAGAGCTCCCTGGTCGAATTATTACCTACATGAAAACTATAATGCCTGCGATGCGCGTAAATTGGGATAAACTATCCGCATGTAAACAGAAGAAAGGTGAGACGGTGTCTGATTTCTTTACCTGGTTTGAAGAAACGTTTATCGACCACAGTGGTCAAGACATGAGCACTGAAGGTGGCCAACGGTTATTTGTTGATAAATTTGTGCAGAATCTACTTCCCGAGTTGTGTAAGAAATTAAAAGATTCAGAAAGTTCTTGGGCTGTTTCCTCTTCAGCGCAAATACTGGCTACTGCACAGTATTATGAGAATAGAGACAAAGATGAGAAGGATAGAACAGATAAGAAAACGAAAGAACTAAAGACAAAGGTCCTTTTGCAGCAGGCCTATCCGCCACGTGGAGGACAGAATAATTATAGGCAAACACAAGGTATCTATCAGCAACCCCAACAATTTCAGAATAATCAGCAAATGAACGAGTATTATCAACCACGAATCCCTGTAGGTCCCAACCAATGTTCATATTGCAAAGAGGAAGGTCATTTTAAATATAGTTGCCCTAAATTAATGCAGCGTAACTGTAATGCGTACGGCACAAGAGGTAGAGGTGGTCAGCAAGCTCCTAGAGGCAGAGGGTGTGGAAATGTTCTCCAGAACGCGCGTCCTCTTCCGCCTCAAAATACCATAAATAGCTTTGATCAGCAAGCTAATGCGACTGGCAATACAGCTCAGTACTACAATAATGATTATTATGCGGAAGACGACAATGTAGAAGATAATGATTACTAGGACCGCCGTAGACAGAGAGAGGGAGTTGTTTCAGTGCCAGTGGATCAGAGCGGACCTTATGTTAAAGTAACTACAGCAAATGTAACGGAGCCCTTTCTGCTGGATACTGGTGCTGCAAAGAGTTCAATTATGCATTCAAAACTCCCTGGCGCGCCTTTGTCTGGCGAAATGAATGTTTCAGTAGGTTTTTCTGGCGCCCCAGTTAGGAACCCGATTTCTAGTCCTATGTCACTTTCTGTTGGACCTTGTGAACTAAAAGCCCCCCTCATTCTAACAACAGGTTATGGTGAAAATTTGCTAGGCTTAGATTTGCTAAAAAGGTTGCATGCGACGCTATATTGTTCTCCCTCAGGAGTACAACTTACATTAGGTAAGAAAGTGATTTCCCCGATGTATTTGTCTAAAAATGCAATGCCACATGAATTGTCATCCCTTCCGGATGTCCTTTGGGCTACTGGTCCCAATGATGTGGGTCTTTTGGAAATACCGCCATATGTGGTCACTTTAAAAGCCAACGTCAGATTGCCGCGTATTCCCCAGTACAAGATCTCCAATGAAGGTCAGAAAGCATTGTTAGCAATTGTAAGTGATTTGATTAAAAAGGGTGTAATTGAAGAGACAAGAGGCAACGTTTGCCATAGTCCTGTTTTACCTGTCTTAAAACGAACAGACCTTTCACAGCCACCTGTTTACAGATTCGTGATTGATCTTAGAGAGGTTAATAAGATTGTTGTGCCACAGTTTCCAGTTGTCCCTGATATAACTGCCTTGTTAACTATGATCCCAGCCTCCGCTGCATGGTTCTCAGTAATCGATCTAAAGAATGCTTTCTTTAGCATCCCAATTGCAGAGGAGAGCAGAGACGTTTTTGGCTTTAGTTTAGGAGGTCGCAGCTTCCGCTTTAAACGCGCTCCCCAGGGCTACTGTGAGAGTCCATCAATATACAGTCAAGCTTTAAAAGCGCAGCTTGATGCACTGGTTTTACCTAGTGGCGCTATCCTCATTCAGTACGTCGACGATTTACTAATCGCCGCGGATACTGAAAAGATTTGCAAAGAAGCTACCTTGTCATTGTTGCGTCATTTGTCTGCCTTCCATCACAAAGTGTCTCTCTCAAAGCTACAATATTGTCGACAAGAAGTGACCTACTAAGGTCATCTCTTATCGAAGGAGGGAAGGAGACTGACCCCAGAACGAATTCAAGCCATTGCGCAGTTGAGTGTGCCAAGAACACAGAGAGAAGTGCGTGCTTTCTTGGGCATTACTTCATACTGTAGGCATTGGATTCCTAATTTTTCCTTGTTGGCAAAACCTTTGTTAGCATTAACATGTAAAGATACACCGAATCCTATGCCATGGTCTGAAGAGTGCCAGAAAAGTTTTTGGGAATTGCGTGATGCATTGTGTTCAGCTCCTGTGTTGGGTACCCCTGACTACAGCAAGCCTTTTACATTGTATGTTCATGAGAAAGATGGTTGCGCATTATCAGTGTTAACACAGCCTTTTGGCGACAGACCGCGTCCATGCGCATATTTTTCGTCAACCTTGGACCCGGTAGCGAGGGCATTGCCAAGTTGTCTGAGAGCCACAGCCGCCGCAGCTATGTCTATCCGACAGTCTGCTGGTCTAGTAATGGATCATACATTGATTGTTATGGTTCCACATGCTGTGGACACATTGTTAAACAGGACCAAGACACAACACTTAACTAGTGCGCGATTATCTGGTTATGAGCTGACACTGTTAGCAAACCATATACACATAAAGAGATGCAACACGTTGAATCCAGCTACACTATTACAAATCCCAGCAGACCTAGATGAGATTGAGCAACATGATTGTCTGTTCAGAACAGAAGAAGAGACGAAAGGAAGAGTAGATCTTAAAGATACTCCCCTGACTGAGTGTGATGGTACTTTATGGGTGGATGGTTCGTGTTTCAAGCTTCCGAATGGTGATACGACTGCTGCATATGCTATCACGACTTTGCACACGATTGTGGAAACTGCGCGTGTGCCACAAAATTCGGCTCAAGCAGCAGAATTGATTGCCCTTACGAGAGCATGCGTGTTGTCTGAAGGAATGAAAGTGAACATATATACGGATAGCCAGTACGCCTTTGGCGTGGCTCATAGTTTTGGGCGATTGTGGAAGGAACGTGGGTTCCTGACTTCGCATTGAGCTAAGATTCAGAATGGCAAGTTGGTGAATGATCTCCTTGAGTCGCTGACCCTACCGTTGCAAGTTGCGATTATGAAATGCAGTGCGCATAAGAAAATCACTGATGATGTTGGTCGTGGTAATGCGTTTGCTGATGAAGTCGCGAAAGAAACAGCAAAAGATGTGAAGACTCGAATGTATGTTGCAGGCCCTGCCAGATGGGTTGGTGATGTTGGAATGTGTGAAAACACAATAGAGAGTGTAAAGTCCCTTCAAGCTTAAGCCACAGAGAAAGAATTAAGCAAGTGGAGAGAAAGTATGGGTAAGTTGGATGAGAATGGTTGTTGGATTGATTTGTCAGAACATAGGCGATGGTTGTTACCTGATGCATATGTGCTTCCAGTGGTTACTATGGCACATGGATTGGCACATATCAGTACGAAAGGAATTTGTAAGTTGTTGGCTCCAGTATGGCAGAATGCTGGAATTCCTAAGTGTGCAGAGAATGTGGTCAAGAATTGTATGGTATGCTTGAAATACAACCCTGGTAGGGGAACCCCAACTCCAGCTGGTCATTTTGCGCCTCCATCATATCCATTTGAAATTTTGCAGTTGGATTTTATCCACATGGAGAGGTGCAACAACCTGAAATATGTATTGGTGGTTGTTTGCGCTTTCTCAAAATGGATAGAGGCCTATCCTCTAAAAGATAACACTGCTCTATCCACAGCCAAAGCCATTGTGAAGGAATTTTTCCATAGGTTTGGAATGCCAAGAATGGTGTGGAGTGATAATGGGAGTGAGTTTGTGGGCCAGGTGATGAAGAATGTGTGTGAGGGACTAGGTATTAAGCAGAAATTTCACGCTGCGAATCACCCCCAATCAGCTGGATTAGTAGAACGCTACAATGGCGCTCTAAAACTCAAACTGGCCAAAATCCAAGCGAGCTCAGGTCTTAAATGGCCTGACGCTCTGCCTCTAGCACTCCTGTCCACCAGAATGACCGTGCATTCACGAGTGGGACTTAGTCCCTACGAGGTCGTTTTTGGCCGCCCGGACAATGTATGGGGTGTGCCAAGACCGACGAAATTCAGTGAAATCGAACACCCAGTACTGCTTGATTACTTGTATGATTTGACAGTTAAACTGCGTGTTTTACACCAGCAGGTGCATGATACTCTCCCCCCGGCTTCTGAAGCTCCTGGACACCCTATCGAACCTGGCACGTGGGTCCTTGTGAAAAACTTCCAGCGGAAAACCAACGATGAGCCCCGCTGGATTGGCCCTCATCTCGTGCTACTGTCTACAAGATCAGCTGTTCGAGTGAAGGGGAAAAGGAACTGGATCCACGGCGCCCACGTGAAGAGGATCCCTTCGCCTCTGCCGTATGACCAGTGGGTCCAGGAGGGTATCGCTGACACTGAAACAGACACTGTACCTCGTTTTGTGCCGTTCAGTGATGCACGCATAAAAGGCACAACTTCAGCGCAGGAAAGTGATGATATTTTGCAAGAAGCTGTGCCACCGTCAATTCGATTGGACACTACAGAGCCTGAACTCTTGTTCCAAGATCAAACAGTACCTGGCCGTCTCCATTACAATCTAAGACCAAGGCCTATGGACAAATAAATATTCTTTTTCTTTTTCTTTTTCTTTTTTGATAACCAGAGCTCTCCCATCTGAAGCACTTTCTTGATTTTTGTTTTTCGAACCACCATCCGGGTTCAGCCGCAGGGTCGCGGTGCCAAGACTTTGGGGTACAGGCCGGAGACGTTAGGTCGACGGTTCTGGTTGGTCTAGGGCGTTCCCTGGACTGACAGGCGTACTCCTTAGCAGAAGATACTCACCCGCCGCGAGCGGCACGATTAGAGGATGGAGTTTTTCGAGATGGAGAGACCCGCTGAGGAAATGAACTTTAAAACAAGAATGTGTAAAATAATGAAGCGCAAACGTTTTGTATTTTTATGCCTGTTTGTATTATGTAGTATGATAGTGTTTTCTGTAGGATTTGTATTCTTCTCCTCTCAAGAGCCCATTGCACCCACTGTACAGCCTATACCTCCTCCTACTATCACCTCACACTCTTTTCACCCTCTGCCTGAACATGAACAAGCTAGATGGTCTGAATTTGTAAACAACTCGTTTATCCAGCTCCTGCACCAGCACCAACTAGTCATGAATACAACAAATTGTTGGGTGTGTGGTTTAATGCCACATACCATTAACAAGGGTATTCCCTATCTAGTGCTGCCGTATAGTTACAATGGATCGTCATGGGCATTCCAGACCATGTTTCTCTATGCACTAGACGCGTACTCCCCGCGACAACCGCGTTCCATCAGACCTAGCACAAACAATAAAGCTTTAATGAAAGGAGTTGCCGATATGAGCAGAGATATCGATGCATACTCATCCATTCCTAAAGAAGAGTTGAGAGCTTATGTAGGGTGGAACGCGACGGGGTATAGCATTAGTCTAGGTGAAAGACAGCGAAAAATCTCATCCCCAATCTGGGTCGTACCCCACATAGGTCGGTTCTGTTTGCAAGGTAATGGTCAGAATCCTAGAGCTCAACTGGGAAGAAGTGACTGTACTGAAACGTACACTTTTCCGTCACAGTTTTCCCCTGCGTTTTTGGCTGCCAAGGGTACATATTTTATCTGCCACGACCGAGCATATACATGGTTGCCCCCTGACTTCTCGGGCACATGTTATATTGCAAATCTGCTACCGCCAACATTTACTGCCGCCTCTGACTATCACAAGACCAGAGTTGTGAGAGGCGTGATTAGTAAGGAAGATACTGCCTGTCAGGAAGCGGGAGATTTCTTTTTGGGTTTCCTGCCGTTTTGGGGACCTATGGTCAATAGTAGGAACCTGAGACAACTGACTCGTGTGGTTGAATCCACTGTTAATGTTACGGCTGGTGCCCTTGGTAATTTGACAGCTGAGCTCCAAGCGGATCGCCTCATGACTTTGCAGAACCGCATGGTTCTAGACGTCATACTTGCAGACCGTGGTGGGGTATGTAAGGTTATCCAATCCAGTTGTTGCATTTTCATACCAGACAACGCTCCAACAGTTTATCAAGCCATCTTCAAACTGCATAAAATATCTGAGTCCATACACGTGGATAAAGGAGATTGGTCACTGGTGGGGTGGTTCTGGGAACTGATATCTGCCTGGGGTTGGAAAGTTCTGATGGTCATTGGAATGATCTTAGCCATCCTTTTCCTGTTCTGTCTGTGCATACAGTGTGCTCCTGCGATATGTGGCCTCTGTGCTACATTATGTGTAAGGAAACCTGTATCGAGGGACGAGCTAAGTAATAGGATGATGCTACAGCAACATCTCCATGACTTTGTAAATATTGACCTAGACTCGGATTTAAATGAGTATAGTTATTGCCTATGTAAGGGCAAAAGGAGGGTCTGTCGTACTTTAGAATTTGGGACTGCGTAGGAGGCAGGGCCCTACCCCTGTCTATCCCAGTATTAGTGAACCGCGAATGGTTAATGCGGTATGTACAAGTGCTTTTTGTAACGTTTTAGCTATGAATGCACTGTGTATACGCTATTTCACATCACTACGTGGGTTCCATTTTGTATCGGTGGCCATCTTATGGTTGCCCTCACATAGGCTATATAGCATGAAGCGAATACGGGCCTTTTAGAGCACATGTGCCTTTCTTTGACTTTTCTATGACCTGTGCAGCTTGGCTCCGCTGCCCCAGGTCAAACTGGTCTCACGAGTTCCCCGTCCTCTGGCCACCTGTGATTAGCATCAGGGCTTGACACACCATAAAGTCTTTTCATCCTACACGAGCCTCCAGCTAATCTCTTTCGCATCTGACTGTTCCTGCTTTATGGCTTGTTCCCCAAACAGGAGATGCTCATGTTTATTGGGGCCTATCGATATCTGATGTGGGATCTGAACCTTGCTGTGTAAATAATTACGGGCTGGCTTAACTGGAATGTGGGATGGCCATCATGACTCTGCCTTTTCGTTTGAAATGTATACATGTAATGGCCATATCGTAAACTAAGGAATGTATGCCTGAGGCAGGATATTCTGTATTTAAGAAGAAGCCCGTTTCTATGATTTTCAGCAGTCTCCTGAGAACATACACGCTGTTGTACTTCTAGGATACCTGTAATTGGTCTGCAGCCAATAAACTGATCTTTGACTTCACCCAGAAGACTCTGTGTTTCTGTAGGTCTGAAACAGGAAGAACCCCGAAGTCATAGGGTGTGTTCCCCTGCACCGCTGGGCTTAAAATACCCAGTACTTCACATGTTACACTTTTTGTCATCACTGCAAAATGCTTGCATTCACCAGTATACTATCTAACGGCTAACGCGCAGCATTTTTCTCATATAATAGGCGGAAGATTCCCTTCTACAAACCAGAGATTTACAGAGCTTATTATGATGCACGATGATATAACCAGTATTTATACGTTCTACGGTGAAGGGTCTTCCAGAATTCAAAAGATCTTGTCTCTTGTTCTTGTTGTCATGCACTTGTAAATGTTTACTGTTTTAATCTTAGGCTTTTTGCTGGCTTATTGACTATGGCTGTAGTAAATTCAATTTCATATTAACGATGTACAGAGTTTGTTACTTGTTTCAAATAAACCTTTTGAACTTAAACATTGACTCTGTGGTATTTGGTGTGGTGGGGTGTACTTACACAAGTGAGTAAGCAAAATGGTGTTATTATGTTCTGGGTTGTCTGTCTCAGTCATCATCAACATTGTGTATCTTCTTCGTGGGGGGGTCGGACACTATAGCTAGTCGGTCAGGGGATCGTGGGTTCTTTGGACTGAGGTGTGATCAGTAAGGTCCAACCTCCCATCACCAACATCCTATTTTGTTGTGCATAGTTCTGTATGTGGCTCTGCAGAATCACTACTACAATAATAGTATCATGTACTATCTGATCCAAAATACTAGTCAAATATCTGGTTGGCCATTTTGTTTGTGGTAATTGTCAACGCCTCAACATTCAGAAGACTAGAAGAGGACAACCCAAAGAACAGGACACAGTGCCTAGAGCTATTGGTCAATCAGAGTTTTATTATTCCAAAGAAAACCTTCAATAAAGAGTGGGGAACTGTGCAAGCTTCGCTACAGACGGAGTAATAATAATAATAGTAGTAGTAGTAGTAGTACAGAGAGTCATAGCAGAGGCAGTTAGAAGCAACTTAGTTAGAGGCAGGGATAAACAGAATTTGGAAACAGATATTCAAGGTCAAAGAAGTAAGCTTTTGTAAAAAATAGAATTAGAAAGTGGAACCATAATTTATAGTTCGAAAAAAAATGATGCAGTAAAAGTTAGGGAAATATAAATGTCAATATAACCACTGGAGGACTTACTGGGGCCAGCAGCAGGAGCCTCGGTAGAGGAGCGGTCCTGTGGTTCCCCCGCCGACTCCTAACCCGTTTTCTTGCCCCTGGGTGGTGCTGATGATCATGTAAAATATAATTTAAAAAAAGACAAACATTAAGGAGTGCTGTGAAACAAATAATAATTAATCATTTGGAAAAATAAGTCAAACAACATTTTAGGAAACAACTATTGCAATAAAATTGAACTATCTAATCAGATGGATCAACTACTGGCTTCTTCCTGCATTCACGGATCGTCTACTTATTTATGAACACTCCAGTGTTCCATAATCATTCTGATTACAAATACTAAAGAAGCCTAGTAAGTACCACCTGACCTACACCACCTATTCCAGACGGGCCAATTGTTCACTAAGTCTGCATTTCCATTTTTTTCAGCCATCAAATGCATAGATGAGATGGAGGACATATGCATACATTTGTGCATACATACATACAACAAATTGTGGGTTGGTTGCATGATTCTGATCTAGTTCTGCTACTGACTGACCATGCTAAGCCTACCACTCACTAAACAAAGTACAAAAGGTTCTACGGAGGACTGGGGTAAGCAGCACTCAGTGACAGAGGAGGCGGCACGCAGACCGCATAAAACAATTATTAACTAATACTAACAAACTAAACCTAGTATCCAATATCCATCCACCACTATTTCACAGTAGGACAA
Source organism: Triturus cristatus (assembly GCF_964204655.1). NCBI lineage: Eukaryota > Metazoa > Chordata > Amphibia > Caudata > Salamandridae > Triturus > Triturus cristatus. Next base: position 440,954,765 of record NC_140590.1, read on the forward strand.
TGGAAGGACTAGAGTCTCTCTAGCAAATCGCATTACCTAACTCCAGTTCTGTAAAATAAACTCTTACATAATCAGCACAAGCTAGCGTAAACTAAGTTGCAAACAAGTAAGAGTACCACCGAGCACCTGGGTCCTTAAATCAAAGAAGATTTTGCTTTTTGGAACATAATTTACCAGCAACGCGTAGCACGCAGCAGAAATCTTGTTGTTCGTCAAATTTAATTTATACACAATAAGTTACTCACCAAACCCGATGACCTCAACACCTAGCAGGTCCAACAGGTCCTGCTCCCAGTCCAGGATGTCGGACCACCGGTGGGCTAGCTGATTATGGGTGCGCCGGACCCCAGAGCACCAGAACACTGCCCGGCGCACCTTCGCCCACCGACGGTGCCGCTCCTGGCTAGCGTACCTGGAGCCGGGCCTGCCGCCTGCTGCCAAGGTCAAGGGGAGGTGGCAATGGATGAAAAAAACAAGGGCGGCCACCTCCTCCTCCCCAAACAGTTGCCGGGCCTGCACCCCTGCAGGACGCATTCTGCCGCAAGGCAGGCGGCCCTTGTCTGCTGCTCCTGCAGGTCCCTTGCCCTTGGCACTAGCTGCGCCCTTGGCCATGGTTCTGGAGTGGGTGGGAGGCGGAAATGAAAAGTTAGAAGGGGAAAAAAAAGTTAGGGGGAAGAAGAAAGAAAGAACTTTATAAAAGTAAAAAAACACAGTAAAAGTAAAAATAAAATGCAAAATATAAACTTAGGCAAAGAGAGAGACAGATGATAACTAAAAAAAGTCAGAAAACATGCTTTAAATACAAAGGATTGCAAAGATAAAGGGAGGACAGAAAAGTAGGCCCAGAACCATAGCATAGAGTGAAAAACAAGATGGCCGCGCCCATTCGCGACCGCGTGGGTAAGTTTGCGCGATATTTCTCGCGAACATGCACTATTTATCGCGAACAAGTAAAATGCACTCCCTAACATGTCAATGCACATCGCGAACACGCTATCCGTGACCCGGAACGGGAAATAAGGCATCGCGAGCGGGCAGGACAATTGAAAAACAAGATGGCCGCGCCCATTGGCGACCGCATGAGTAAGATCGCGAGATATATCCCCCGAGCATGCAAACAGCTCCCTGAACACGCTTACCGCACTCCCGAACAAGAAACGGGCGCCCCAAGCAACTACGCAAGCTCGCGAAGCTACGCGTAGCTCGCATAGTGCAAGTACATCTTTGCGTAGCTTTGAGAAGCGCGACTACGCGAACTACGCCCAGGGTTACTGCATAACCGACTAAGATGACTGCTGATGTGTCAATGTCTATATATGTGTATAAGTGCATTTGATAGTGTTCTATTAATTAGTGACTGCATGTATAAATGATTCTGTTGTTGAATTGGGAGTTGTGTGTGTAGACTTAGGAATCAGTGAGTGGGTATGTAGTAACTGGTATTAGTGTGTCAATGGTTTCAAATATGGTACTCTGTATTTTACAGTGAGTGATGAAAGGTTATACTGGTGTAAGATGAGGTGTATCAGATTGTCATGTGGATGATGTCATCAGTGATGTCATTTGAGATGTCATCAGTGATGTCACTGACCATGTCATGAGTGATGCAATATGTGACATCATCAGCAGTGCATTGCGGGCGCGCAAGTTATTGTTAGCAGAACCGATAGTCGGATTACGGGACATACGGTGCGAAGTCAACATTGACGAGGACCTATAATTACTATATTGATACGCGACCCTGGTCGTATCTTGTTGAGACTTTGTTGAGATATATGAAGAACCAAGTCCTTTAAAGAAATTCGAGACACATATCAAATGACAATTCGTGAGGAACCCACGGATTGTTGGATATTGTTTAAGTGATACCAGATATAGAAATCTTTGCCCTGACAAAGTTCCATTTGGAACGAAACGCATTGGCGGATGTCCAAACTTTTTAAATCGAAAATAAAGAATATATTTTGGAGTACATCTGGGATTATTGGACTTCATTCTGGTGCACCGTCCCTATTTTTGAACTTTTCTATCTGGTTTCCAGTGGAGTATAAGTGTGGCACACTCCGGATGAGATTGCACAGACATTTTATTTAACTGTTCATTGATGAAATTGAGGTGCAGAACCTTGGTCAGTCGCATATTTGTTCTTTTATTCATAGTTATCAGAACTAACTATAACGGAGGAATTTCTATGGTTTTGTACGAGTGAAATGGCCAGCTAACTATAACACCCCTGAAACCTATGGTTTTTTCTGTGAATATCTAAGGTTTTTTAAATGCTAATTTCTAACTATAACGTCTCTGAAACCTATGGTTTTTTCTGTGAATTTCAAAGCTTTTTTAAATGCTAATTTCTAACTATAACGTCTCTGAAACCTATGATTTTTTAAAGTGAATTTCAAAGGTTTTTTAAATGCTAATTTTTAAGTGTGATAGTAGTTATACCTATTTTTTTATACTGATTTTCTACAGTTTTTTTAACTGTTTATTTATAAATATTTTATTCATTAAATAACATTATATATTTTTCTGAAAATTGTTCCCAATTTTTAAAAAAAAACATTCAAACTGAAATATTGATTAATTTTTTTATTTTCATTTTTTATTTTAATATATTTCTATTATTTTCTTAAAAAAAAAAATTCACATTTTTTTTCGGAGTCACGCAGTCAAAGCGTACACATCATGGTGGGTGCGTGGATTCTAGCCGCCATTTTAGAAAAGTTGTGAAGGATCCGCGTACGCTGTGCAACAGAGCTGCTTTAGAGCCAGAGAACCAGGTCAGCAGAGCTGCTCTAGAGGCAGAGAACCAGGACAGCAGAGCTGCTTTAGAGCCATAGAACCAGGTCAGCAGAGCTGCTCTAGAGGCAGAGAACCAGGTCATCAGAGATGCTTTAGAGCCATAGAACCAGGTCAGCAGAGCTGCTCTAGAAGCAGAGAACTAGGTCAGCAGAGCTGCTTTAGAGCCAGAAAACCAGGTCAGCAGAGCTGCTGTAGAGCCTAAGCACCAGGTCAGCAGAGCTGCTCTAAAGCCAGAGAACCAAGACAGCAGAGCTGCTTTAGAGTCATACAACCAGGTCAGCAGAGCTGCTTTAGAGCCAGAGAACCAGGTCAGCAGAGCTGCTGTAGAGCCAGAGAAACCAGGTCAGTAGAGCTGCTTTAGAGCGAGAGAACCAGGTCAGCAGAGCTGCTTTAGAGGGAGAGAACCAGGTCAGCAGAGCTGCTGTAGAGCCAGAGAAACCAGGGCAGTAGAGCTGCTTTAGAGCGAGAGAACCAGGTCAGCAGAGCTGCTTTAGAGGGAGAGAACCAGTTCAGCAGAGCTGCTTTAGAGCCAAGGAACCAGGTCAGCAGAGCAGCTCTAGAGCCAGAGAACCAGGTCAGCAGAACTGCTTTAGAGCCATAGAACCTGGTCAACAAAGCTGCTTTAGAGCCAGAGAACCAGGTCAGCAGAGCTGTTGTAGAGCCAGAGATTGAGGTCAGCAGAGCTGCTCTAGAACCTACGAACTAGGTTAGCAGAGCTACTCTAGAACCAGAGAACCAGGTCAGCAGAGCTGCTGTAGAGCCAGAGAAACCAGGTCAGCAGAGCTGCTTTAGAGTGAGAGAACCAGGTCAGCAGAGCTGCTTTAGAGCAAGAGAAACAAGACAGCAGAGCTGCTTTAGAGCCAGAGAACGAGGTCAGCAGAGCTGCTAAAGAGCCAGAGAACCAAGTCAGTAGAGCTGCTTTAGAGCCATAGAACTAGGTCAGCAGAGCTGCTTTAGAGCCAGAAAGCCAGGTCAGCAGAGCTGCTCTAGAGCCTAGGAACCAGGTCAGCAGAGCGGCTCTAGAGCCAGATAACCAAGTCAGCAGAGCTGCTCTAGAGGCAGAGAACCAGGTCAGCAGAGCTGATTTAGAGGGAGAGAACCAGGTTAGCAGAGCTGCTTTAGAGCCAGAGAACCAGGTCAGCAGAGCTGCTCAAGAGCTAGAGAACCAGGTCAGCAGAGCTGCTTTAGAGCCATAGAACCAGGTCAGCAGAGCTGATTTAGAGCCAGAGAACCAGGTCAGCAGAGCTGCTCTAGAGCCTAAGAGCCAGGCCAGCAGAGCTGCTCTAGAGCCAGAGAACCAGATCAGCAGAGCTGCTGTAGAGCCAGAGAAACCAGGTCAGTAGAGCTCCTTTAGAGCAAAAGAACCAGGTCAGCAGAGATGCTTTAGAGGGAGAGAACCAGGTCAGCAGAGCTGCTTTAGAGCCAAGGGACCAGGTCAGCAGAGCTGCTTTAGAGCCAAGGGACCAGGTCAGCAGAGCTGCTCTAGAGCCAGAGAACCAGGTCAGCAGAACTGCTTTAGAGCCATAGAACCTGGTCAGCAGAGCTGCTTTAGAGGGAGAGAACCAGGTCAGCAGAGCTGCTCTAGAGAGAGAGAACCAGGTCAGCAGAGCTGCTCTAGAGCCAGAGAACCATGTCAGCAGAACTGCTTTAGAGCAATAGAACCAGGTCAGCAGAGCTGATTTAGAGCCAGAGAACCAGGTCAGCAGAGCTGTTGTAGAGCCAGAGAACCAGATCAGCAGAGCTGCTCTGTAGCCTAAGAACTAGGTCAGCAGAGCGGCTCTAGAGCCAGAGAACCAGGTCAGCAGACCTGCTGTAGAGCCAGAGACACCAGGTCAGCAGAGCTGCTTTAGAGGGAGAGAACCAGGTCAGCAGAGCTGCTTTAGAGCCAGAGAACCAGGTCAGCAGGGCTGCTTTAGAGCCAGAGAACCAGGTCAGCAGAGCTGCTCTAGCTGACTCCGAGTCACTGACACTGACTGATTGACACTGACTGACACTGATTGACTGACACTGACTGACACTGACTGACACTGATTGACTGACACTGACTGACTAACACTGACTGACTGACTGACTCTGATTGACTGACACTGACTGACTTACACTGACTGACTGACTGACACTGACTGACACTGACTACCTGACTGACACTGACTGACTAACTGACACTGACTGACACTGACTGACTTCTCTCTACTACTCTACTACTCACTCTCTACTACTTTCTCTCTACTACTCACTCTCTACTACTCTCTACTACTCACTTTCTACTAATCTACTACTCACAACTTCTCACTCTCTACTACTCACTCTACTACTCTCTACTACTCACTCTACTACTCTCTACTACTCACTCTCTACTACTCTCTACTACTCACTCTCTACTATTCACTCTCTACTACTCACTCTCTACTACTCTCTACTACTCTCTCTACTACTCACTCTCTGCTACTCACTCGCTACTACTATCTACTACTCACTCTCTACTACTCACTCTCTACTTCTACTCTCTACTACTCACTCTACTACTCACTCTCTACTACTATCTACTACTCACTCTACTAAACTCTACTACTCTCTACTACTCACTCTACTACTCTCTACTACTCACTCTCTACTATTCACTCTCTACTACTCACTCTCTACTACTCTCTACTACTCTCTCTACTACTCACTCTCTGCTACTCACTCGCTACTACTATCTACTACTCACTCTCTACTACTCACTCTCTACTTCTACTCTCTACTACTCACTCTACTACTCACTCTCTACTACTATCTACTACTCACTCTACTAAACTCTACTACTCTCTACCACTCACTCTCTACTACTCTACTACTCACTCTCTACTACTCTCTTTCTACTACTCACTCTCTACTTCTCACTCAACTACTCTACTACTCACTCTCTACTACTCTCTCTTTACTACTCACTCTCTACTATTACTCTCTACTACTCACTCTCTACTACTCACTCTCTACTACTCTCTACTATCCACTCTCCACTACTCACTCTACTACTCGTTCTCTACTACTCTCTACTACTCACTTTACTACTCACTCTCTACTATTCTACTACTCTCTACTACTTTCTCTCTGCTACTCACTCTCTACTACTCTCTACTACTAACTCTCTACTACTCACTCTCTACTACTCACTCTCTACAACTCAGTCTCTACAACTCTGTACTACTCATTCTCTACTACTGCCTACCACTCACTCTCTACTACTCTCTCTCTACTACTCTCTACTACTCACTCTCTACTACTCACTCTATTACTCACTCTCTACTACTCTCTCTCTACTACTCTCTACTACTCACTCTACTACTCACTCTCTGCTACTCTCTCTCTGCTACTCACTCTCTACTACTCACTCTCTACTACTCACTCTCTACTACTCTCTACAACTCACTCTCTACTACTCTCTACTACTCACTCTACTACTCACTCTCTACTCTTCTCTACTACTCACTCTCTACTACTCACTCTGTACTACTCACTCTACTACTCACTCTCTGCTACTCTCTCTACAACTCTCTACTACTCTCTACTACACACTCTCTACTCTCTACTCTCTACCTCTCTCTACCTCTCTCTACTACTCTCTACCTGTCTATACCTCTACCTCTCTACACTTCTACCTCTCTACCTCTACCTCTCTACCTCTACACCTCTACCTCTACACCTCTACACCTCTACCTCTACACCTCTACACCTCTACCTCTCTGTACACGCACACATATGCACATATATATATGCATTTATATATATGTATGTGTATATTTATATATATACATACATATATAAACATATATGTAATCTGCATATCTATATAAATACAAATATAAATGCATGCATACATATACATATATGCATACATATGCAAGTTCTGTACATGAAAGTTTGAAAAACACTAATAAAAGCACAGCTAAAAAGCCACCTAATTACAAACAGAATTGTTTTAACTTAAACGAGGGCGAGACCTATTGCATTTTCAATACTTGTTTACTTTGGTTCCATCAAGAAGGCATTCAGATGTGTCACACATTTTCCATAAATTCTGAATGTTAGCACTCTAGTTGCTCATTAGATCACTGTAGTAAATCTACTGCTCACCAGGGAAGTCTGCTGCTGGTATTCAAAGTGCATGTTTCAGTCTGCATGTCAGAATTTTTTAATGAAATAGAAGAGGATTTGAGAAGTCACAATGTGCCCTAATTTTTCTTTTTTGCAGCACTAATCATACTTTCTATGGCAAAGTGAACCCCCTCACTTTGTTCCGTTGCAAATTAAATGTTTTAAGTGTTACCACTTTATTCCACTCAAGATGGCTTCAGGTGTGCCATACTTTTGTCATAAGTAAGACTCTTAGCGCTCTAGTTGTTCTTTAGAACACTCTGGGACATTCTGTCATTGGGCTATACTTGGGCTACATCTGGGTGATATTTGTGCTACAGTTGGGCTCTTTTGTCTCTGGTGGCCATCTTGGGAGACTTATTTGTTATGAAGCTTCCTAATTTCCTCATTTACTACAGTCTCCTCAGTAGGAAATACTTTCAGTTTTTTACTTTGATTCCATCAAGAAGGCATTCAGATGTGTCACACATTTGCCATAAATTCAGAATGTTAGCACTCTAGTTGCTCATTAGATCACTGTAGTAAAGCTACTGCTCACCAGGGAAGTCTGCTGCTGGTATTAAAAGTGCATGTTTCAGTCTGCATGTCAGAATGTTTTAATGAAATAGAAGAAGATTTGAGAAGTCACTCAAAATGTGCCCTAATTTTTCTTTCTGCAGTACTAATCATACTTTCTATGGCAAACTGAACCCCCTCATTTTGTTCATTTTTAAATTAAATGTTTTAAGAGTTACCACTTTATTCCAATAAAGATGGCTTCAGGTGTGCCATACGCTTGTCATAAGTAGGACTGTTAGCGCTTTAGTTTTTCTTTAGAACACTCTGGGAAGCCGCAGTAGAACACAAAGGAATCAACTGACAGTCTCTGCCCTTGTTGGATTTGTTACTGAGAATGTCAGACTTCATTCTCACATGACTGAGAAAGATAATGTGAATTTACAGAAAATATGCTCTCAGTTTAGCTTATAGATCACCTTCCAAACCTCTGTGGGAAAAGCATGAGAAAATAGTTTTCTCTCAAACATGATACATGATATCCCAGCTGAAGTCTTTTTCACATGGTAAAATCACCTTAGAACACACTACAATTCCTAAAATGAGAATGGTACCACCAACAAATGATTTATAATGTAACTAAATTCTTAAAACCTTCTATTAACTGCAATGCTTTTTAATGAGGTGCTATCATGTATATTGGTCCCAAGATGGCTGCCAACACTTCTCGGATGAAGTGCTGACAGCCAATCAGATCTCACGATGAGATGTTTGATTAGGCTCTGCCCAGAGATATCTATGATTTTACTTTTGATTTTCTCAGCAACTGCTGAACGGATTTACACCATGTAACCAAAAGGCACGAGTGTGATCCAAGGGCTACCTCTCTGCCAAATTTCGTGTAATTCCTTTCAGCGGTTTGGGCTGCAGCTGCGATTAACGGTTCCTATGGAAAATTGCATGGGGAAAACATGTTTTGGGATACCCCCGTTTTTCTCGGCCCCTGCTTGATGAATCACCCCGAGACTTTCAGGATAGGAGCGGACCGGAGCGCCCCACCAGTTTTGAAAATTTCGTGACGATTCATCAACCGGCGCCAAATTTTTTCCAAATAGAATGTTGCGGATTTCCAATGGATAATAGGTCCTAACTATAACTACCTACTGGCGACCGCCAGTAGGTAATATATTTTCTATAAAATTGATGCAAAAGCATGTGCCCGCCGTAGAGAGCAAACAAATGTGCACAGCGAACACGCGGTGTGAATGCATGTCCAAAGCCTCATCAGTGCCTCGGTCGTCTGTCCCATCATCGTGCCCCTAGCTGTTGCCCTGGTGGTGTCCGGAGTCATAGGATCTCCAGCTCCTTCCTATAAAAAAAGGAGGCGGAGAAACTGCAGCAAATCGGTGCCCTGGAGACTGTCAAAGTGCACAGGGGGCAGACTGCGCCTTGCCCAGAACACCCCAGATAATAAGAAAATGACACAGTTTCTGTTGGGGAAGGGGATATGTGTCTCCCTCGTGCTGCCATCAGCTGGGTATAGCAGTGCCTTCAGAGCATGTGCCAATCGGTTCTAGAGATTTCATACTCAGGAGCCACACAGCCTCCTGCCATTGTACAACCAACCCGAGCCACTGGACTGGCACTTGGGCAGCCAAAGTCAACCCCAGAGTGGCAATAATTGCTTAGTACACTAGGTGCGGCGGTGAAGAGAAAGCCACCCTTCTGCACTGCAGCCCACCAGCAGCGCTGTTCCCTACCACTGGCACTGCATCTCCTCCCCTGGCACAATACCCTCACTGTTTGCCAAGGCACCTCATCATTTGGAGCTACATACAATGCAGCACATTACTATACCTTGCCCCTGTAGCAGCATCTCATCGCACAGCACTAGACGGGCACCTTTGCCACTACACCCCAACATCTGGCACCTTACCCCACTGCAGATACAGGGATCTGTCTCCGCCATGGAGGATCGACCCCTCGGCACCCCCTGGTGGCTGCAGTGTGAACCAGCAGCAGACGCCAAGTACAGGAGCTCAGCTGTGTGATCATCTGTAGAGTTGGTCAAGAGGCCGCCCGACAAGATCTAATGCAGGGGTCATTGCAAAAGGAGGACGTCTAACCGTCTAACCGAGCCGGGCACCAGTGGCAGCTGAATTGATGAGTGAAACTGCAGGCCTGTGGCGGCAATGGAAGCACATTAGGAGGCACATCCACAAAGAACGCACAAGACGCTATGCTTAAAATTAAACGTCGGAACAACACATATGATATGTTGACATGCACTTTACAACTCCAGTTCTTATTTGGTTTTGTGGTTGTAAAAATTGTCTGGAAGAATTGACTCAAAATCATAGTCTTTTTTCTGCACAGAAAACATTTTATTTGACATGCAGGGCGTTAAGTGGGATGAAAAATCTTCCTTCAGAGCCCTTACCAAGGCGTAGTAACAATAGGAGTAGAGGGCACCTATGTTGAAACAGTTTCAGAGCGTGACACCAAACATTTAGAAAAAAAGAGTGCAAGAGGTATTGAGTGAAACAGTTGTACAAACGTGTTTACAATAAAAGGGGTAAGAGAAGCATTTAGTGTAACAATTCCATTTCCAAATCCTTTACAAATCGATTATAAAAAAGGGGTAGATATAACATTAAAATTAAACAATTAGAAGATTAAATTAGCATATTGGGGTAAACATTGTTTCTGTAGGGCATAGCGGGTCCAAAAAGATGTACCAAAAGTCAAGGATAACTGTCTATAAGTTACTAATTAAGATAAAGCTGAGGATACCTATGAACGATGGGGTCAAGTAAAACCTACTCAGTTGGTCAACATAATGGAGACTACCACAGACAGCTGAAAGCAATGGGATCCTTCATTCATATGAAGATGTATCTCAATGAGCATGTTTTTAGGTCGAACCTGGACAGCACATGCTCTGCTCTGCGAGCAATGCTGAATTGGAGTATGAACTTGAACCACTGCCCACTCTCCGCCCATATTTGTTATTGGCTTGTGTCATTGTCCTTAGTAAATGCCAGCTTCTAATCCATTATTAGGCTTGTTAGTCCCTCTCTATTACCGCCTTGTCTTCATTTGTAACCTCCCATGAGGAATGGTCCTTTCACTTTGGTTGTTACACGGTACGTCTTCTTGAGTCTGTAAGCACTATTTTCTTTAATGAGTTTCTCTTAGTGCAGGAGGGTCTCTTCTGCACAGTTGTTTTTTTAACTCATAGCAAATGGGGAGCTCTTCACGGGTCATGGGAGACAGAAGGGGGTAACTCAGTAGTGCCTTCAAGCATTTGGAATGCAAGAGGTCTTCACAGTTAAAAACCAAAACATAAATAAAAGGCATTGTCATTTACAATGCCAATAGCTCAGACTCGCGTACATGCAAGACCTATTGCATTGCAGCTGCTTGTTCTAAATTGCTTTTGGATTTTTCTTGTGTTGGGTTTTGACTTTTCTTACTGTTTTGGGTACTGCAAATACATTGCACATTGCCTCTAACTACTGGGTGGATGAGCTTTTTGGGTGAGCATTTCTGTAAAAACATAAATGCCCACCCAAAAAGAAATTTTTATCACAGTGCATGATAGTAATTTCAATTTGGGTGGGTATTTATGTTTATAAAACATTTTCTTAAAGCAGTAACTATCACAAGCAGTGGGTTTTATATTTGTTAATTTGAACAGATTTGATACACACAGCATGTTTTGAACTAGTGGGTCGCGTATTTCTTTCATTTTTGGTTGACCTTCGGTCGCATGAATCATGTTTGGGATTATTGTAGGCTCAGAAAGGATGAATTACACCTGGGGCGCTCATAAAGAGTGTGATGAGGACCTGTCTGCACTGGGGTGGAACTCGCTTGTCTGATGTTTTATGCATCGAGAAGAACATCAGAATGTTGGTGTCTATGGTGGAATCCTTTTATCTGTATATCGTAAGTGGTTAGGTTGGTGTGTTCCTAGGATGCTATCTGTGATCTGATGGACTGTTTCTTTACATTGTAGTTTCCCATGACGAAGGGCTATTTGCCCGAAATGCATTGGGTGTATATCTTCACGGTTACCCAGGATGTAATAGGATTTGTGTCATGCTGTATAAACAAGCTTGGACGGGCATCTCTTCAGTATTTAAGATTGAAATCATGTTGTCTCTGTATGAACTCTGAAATGGATTACTATGGATTACCTGATCTAAATACAATTGATATTATAGGCTGTGCAGTGCGGATGTGGTGCTCTTTCTGTGCACCATTCGATTTATGGAATTCCTGTTTCTTTGCCATGCATGCCTTGTACTTGGGCGTGCAGATTCTGTGCCAACAGGCACCCAGCTTTATTGCCCCGGCATAATATTTTTGTTTTGTGCAGAGGAGGTCGTATTCCGCTTTATCTATGTCAAGGGCCTTAAGTTGTTTGTGGGCCATAGTGAGTTGTCGAAGCAAACACAAAGAGATGATGGACAGAGTGCTGAAAATTTTCAAACACTCACCCCCAGTCACATATCTGGGTTGAATCCATCTTCGTTCTTTAGCTCACTTCGCCACCTCAGTTCAGACCCAGCTATATGCAAATCAGTCTTGACCCTGTGCCTCATGGGAACAGTCCAACCCGAACTGCCAATCCAGGTCTTCCCTGAACCAGAAACAAGCATCCTAGGACCGTTTTCGGGTGAAACACCCCTCTTCAGCCAGGCTAGCTTGAATCCAGTGGTAAAGTGAGCAAGGTACCCACGTCTGGGCATACCCTGCCAACTTAGGGCGAGCAAAGGAAACACAAAGAGATGATGGACAGAGTGCTGAAACTTTTCAAACACTCACCCCAGTCAAAGATTTGGGTTGAATCCATCATTGTTCTTTAGCTCACTTTGCCACCTCAGTTCAGACCCAGCTACATGCAAATCAGTCTTGACCCTGTGCCTCATGGGACAGTCCAGCCCGAACTGCCAAGCCAGGTCTTCCCTGAACTGGAAACAAGCATCCTGGGACTGGTTTTGAAGAAACACCCCTATTCAGCCAGGCTAGCTTGAATCCAGTGGCAAAGTGAGTAAGGGACCCACTTCTGGGCATACCCTGCCAACTTAGGGCGAACAAAGCAAAAACAAAGAGATGATGGACGAAGTGCTGAAACCTTTCAAACACTCACCCCCAGTCACAGATCTGGGTTGACTCCATCATTGTTCTTTAGCTCACTTCGCCACCTCAGTTCAGACCCAGCTATATGCAAATCAGTCTTGACCCTGTGCCTCATGGGAACAGTCCAGCCCGAACTGCCAAGCCAGTTCTTCCCTGAACCGGAAACAAGCATCCTGGCACCAGTTTCAGGGAAACACCCCTCTTCAGCCAGGCTAGCTTGAATCCAGTGGCAAAGTGAGCAAGGGACCCACTTCTGGGCATACCCAGCCAACTTAGGGCGAGCAAAGCAAACACAAAGAGATGATGGACGGAGTGCTGAAACTTTTCAAACACTCACCCCCGGTCACAGATATGGGTTGAATCCATCTTCGTTCTTTAGCTCACCTTGCCACCTCAGTTCAGACCCAGCTGTATGCAAATCAGTCTTGACCCTGTGCCTCTTGGGAACAGACCAGCCCGAACTGTCAAGACAGGTCTTCCCTGAACCGGAAGCAAGCATCCTGGGACCGGTTTCGGGGAAACACCCCTCTTCGGCCAGGCTAGCTTGAATACAGTGGCAAAGTGAGCAAGGGACTCACGTCTGGGCATACACTGCCAACTTAGGGCGAGCAAAGCAAACACAAAGAGATGATGGACGGAGTGCTGAAACTTTTCAAACACTCACCCCCAGTCACAGATCTGGATTGAATCCATCATTGTTCTTTAGCTCACTTCGAAACCTCAGTTCAGATCCAGCTATATGCAAATCACTCTTGACCCTGTGCCTCATGGGAACAGTCCAGCCCGAACTGCCAAGCCAGGTCTTCCCTGAACCGTAAACAAGCATCCTGGGACCAGTTTCAGGAAAACACCCCTCTTCAGCCAGGCTAGCTTCAATCCAGTGGCAAAGAGAGCAAGGGACCCACTTCTAGGCATACCCTGCCAACTTAGGGCGAGCAAAGCAAACACAAAGAGATGATGGACGGAGTGCTGAAACTTTTCAAACAATCACCCCCAGTCACAGACCTGGGTTGAATCCATCATCGTCCTTTTGCTCACTTCGCCACCTCAGTTCAGACCCAGCTATATGCAAATCAGTTTTGACCCAGTGTCTCATGGGAACAGTCCAGCCCGAACTGCCAAGCCAGGTCTTCCCTGAACCAGAAACAAGCTTCCTGGGACCGATTTCGCCATATTTTGTGGGAACCAGATTGCTTATGGGCATCCTCTAATTTTTTCACCTGCCCCTCTAGGCAGGATCGCTTATCCTTTCTGTCCTTATTAAGCTGAGCTGTGATGGCTATAAAGCTGCCCCACACCACTGCTTTTAGTGTGTCCCACAACAAACAAATGATGGACGGAATGCTGACAATGCAGACATTCTCCCCCAGTCAAGAGATCTGGGTTAAATCCATCGTTCTTTTGCCCACTACGCCACCCCAGTTCAGACATGGCCATATGCAAATCAGTCTTGACCCTGTGCCTCATGGGAACAGTCCAGCCCGAACTGCCAAGCCATGTCTTCCCTGGACCGGAATCAAGCATCCTAGGACCGGTTTCTGGCTATCAGCCGTCATCAGCCAGGATAGCTTGACTCCAGTGGCGTAGTGAGCACGGGTCCCACGTCTGGGAATACCCATCCCACTTAGGGCGAAAAGCGTTACAACAAACAAATGATGGACGGAATGCTGACAATGCAGACATTCTCCCCCAGTCAAGAGATCTGGGTTAAATCCATCGTTCTTTTGCCCACTACGCCACCCCAGTTCAGACATGGCCATATGCAAATCAGTCTTGACCCTGTGCCTCATGGGAACAGTCCAGCCCGAACTGCCAAGCCATGTCTTCCCTGGACCGGAATCAAGCATCCTAGGACCGGTTTCTGGCTATCAGCCGTCATCAGCCAGGATAGCTTGACTCCAGTGGCGTAGTGAGCACGGGTCCCACGTCTGGGAATACCCATCCCACTTAGGGCGAAAAGCGTTACAACAAACAAATGATGGACGGAATGCAGGACAACAGGCATCTCAGGTGTGTCATTGGTGCTGAGGAAGGTACTTATGGTGTCGCTGATTACAGATAGGGTGGAATCATATGTGAATAGATGGATTGGAATCATATGTTAATAGTTTATGATTGAGGCGTATAGGATTGTGATGTGACATCTGGGATGTGTAGTGTGGGGTAGATGGGTTAGGGGGCAGAAAGGGCGGCCACTCCAATGTCTGTCGAGGAGGTGGTGGCTGTGAAGTGCACTGAGGTAAGGAAGTAATCTATCTTGTCATAAGTTTGGTGGGACGCTGAAAAATATGTGTAACCATTTATTGTTGGGTGTTGCAGTCGCCACATGTCTCCTAGCTACTGGAGGCTTGTGTGCATGCATGCTCCTGCCTGACCCACCCTCTGGGCCGTTCTATCTAAGATCGTGTCTGGGACCAGACTGAAATCACCCACTATCAGAGTGTCTGCATCTGGGGTGGCCATCACCTGACCCAGAGTATCTAAAAAAGAACACTACCTGATGGTCATTTGGGGCATATCCATTAGCAAGCGTGAATGTGTACTCCTTTTTCAAAATGTACAAGGAAAGTAGCCTGCCTGGTAATTCCGCTTGTGTTTGTGTGACCCTCCCTGGAAATGTAAGTCTTGCGGGATGTCAACCACCACCGATTTCCTGGACCAAAGGAGAAGTGTTGGCAGTCAAACCAGCAGGACCGCATGCATTCTGGTCCACTTTGAGTAGATGGGTCTCTTAAAAAAGGCAGATATCGCACTTAGACTCTCTAAGCAGAGAGCTAGGTGCTTTACGGCAGCGTTAAGGCTTTGCCATTTACGCTAAGTATTTTAACCATTAACAGGTCCTGGAGAAGAACCAAGGTATCCAGTATGGGCTAGTCAGTAGTGCAGTTCCTACATTGACTCAGTGGAGTTGCCTAAACCTGAGTCTCAAATGGCAATAAATGAGTTGTTGAGTGTAGTGAAAGGATGGGTAATTTAGAACAGGCTAATTGAGGCATTCCCTTCCTGGGAACATGGTGAAAATTGTAGAAAGAGTCCATATTATTGGCAACTAATTAGATCCGCTTGAACATTGGGATATGAGTGGAGCTCTGCCGCATAGCAAAATAGAGTGTAAACAACAAGGGTACTAGGCTGCCGGGGTCTCTTTGACCAAATCAGGGGTGTACCAGGGGTTTCAAACACTGCACTGGGTGTTGTCATTTTGATAATTCATCCCACCTTCAGTCATTCTCGGGGTCTGAGGAGCTATACTGGTGCTGAAGTTGCAGCAGCAGGCAACTTCTCTCCATGTGGCTCTACGTTTCCATATGCTTACCATCGTACTACTTCGCTGAGCAGGAGGACCATCTTGATCTGGTGGATGTGCATGATGGGCTTCGCTGCTTTGCCTTAGCGCCTCCTCTTCCAGCGGTGGCTCGTGCAGGGAAGCATGGTGGGGTGGGGTGGGGCGGGGCACTGTGATGAATGTCGACAGATGACGGAATAGGAGTTATTTATTTGCTCCATTCCGTGAACTCTGTCGACATCCCCCGCAGCACCCCACCCCTCCCCACCGTGCTTAACTGCACCAGCCGCTGCTGTTCTCTTCTCGCGGGGCCTTAATACCCTCGACCAAGTTGGCCTCCTCCAGGGTGAGACTGAAAAGGTCTTGTTGTTCCAGATAAAGATTAGGCGGAAGGTATGGCTCCACCTATACTGGGCTCCCTTCCGGCTGGCTGGATCTATGAGTGCAATCCAGGACTGTGTCCTTTCAGCAAGAGCAGGCGCCACATGCCGGAACAGGTGAATGACATAGTCCTCCAGCTTTCTGAAATCTGCTTGAAGAGGTGCCCCCTTGATCCGTATATTTGAGCACCAAGACCTGGTTTTAAGATCTTCCACGTGGTACTGCAGTTCTATATTTTTGATGCGCAGTTTCAGTATTTCATGCCAGTGGGCATCAATTTCTTCCTCGCAAGAGTCATTTACCTGCTCCAGGGTATCCACTCTCTGCTCCTTTTCTCCCTGCTCGCTCTTGATATTTTTGACATCTGCTGCCTTGTCTTGTTTGAGTGCAGCAATGTCGTCCCTCAGGGAACCAAAGAGGCTCTACAGAAAAGGGTGGGTGATGGACGCTTTATTTTCCTGAGTGTCTGGGTTGTTCTTCCCGCGGGCAGGGGAGCAGCAAGCGAGGCATCCAGGGACTGATCCCTCCTTTTTTTGGTGGGCTTGCTGAGCATGTCTTTTATACTGGTGTCTTTTTTGGTGCTGCAGTGGGTAATCATCTTAGCCCCTGCATGTTACCACTACGAACGATGAGTTGGATGATAGTGGATTACCAAGTCAAGTCAACGCTGATTGAGATATCAAGGTGCACTCCTTCACCTGTGTCGGGCCCTAAGGTGTGAGTGTTGCTGCAAAGTCCTGATAGGTGAGCTAATTGGTCGCAGCAAGGAGGGGAGAAAAGGGCCGGTCTCTGCCCTTCCACGATATGAGGGCCCCTCCAGATGGTGTCCCAGGGTGTGTGGCTCCAAGTCTCCAGCCGCTAAAGGGGTCCCCCTTCCTGAGATCCACCTGATGTGTCATGAGTACAGATTTGCTGAGGCCTTTTTGTCCTTAACTGCTTAGGAGTGCTCAGTATATGCAAGACCACTAAGGTATGTGGGGGGCACCCCACCAGCATGGACAGAGAAGGCTGTGTAGGGGTCTTCCACACTCCAACATGGGGTCGAGGTCCCAATGTTGTACCATGTGCTGTGCTGCATCTCCCACTGGGCCCTATCCACAAAAGAGCTCTCACCAATGTCCTTGTTACCTCCTTCGAGGTGCGCCAAGGTGGTGAGACAGGGGTCTCTCATGCTATCATCTGCTGTCCCCTATTTTTCCTCTAGATAACCAGGCCCCATGGAGTAGATTGCTGTGCCCCTGATGTCCTGGGCTTCCCAGAATTAACTCAGGTGGGGCCAGAGTAACCACCGATCAGAGCTGGGCCTGGCCTCCCCTGCAGCGATCACTAGCAGGGTCTGGTCCCATTTTGGATCCTGTGTCTATGCCACAGATGGCATTGGGGCTTCACAACAAGCCTGGCCCCTGCCATGGGCCGCAGCAGCAGTGATCTGGAGGCCCTTTGTAGATGCTGCAAGAACAGGGGTGAGGCAACTTGACCCGTCGGAGCCACAGAGATCAGGGTTCTGTGGCAGCCACCATTTTGGTAGGTTTGGTGCTCCTCAGGCTTGGGATCGCCTTGGTATGCACAGCCTTAATCCCGCAGGGGCACTGTTAGATCACCTTGTTCCCCAGGAGCGGTCCCCATGCTTTGGATTCACTTTGGTAGGCCGGTGCATGTGGCACCTGCTATTTCATTTAAGCAGGCAGCGGAGCTCTGTGAAGATGCGTATATTCAGGTGCCGTCTTGGAAACGTCCCCTATTTGTCCCATTTTTAAATATAATGCACCCTACCTGGTGGTCTACAACCCTTTCATAGATAGAACTTACTATTATTTAAAAGAGAGGTTTTACCGGTTAAAAAGGGTCATTTTAACAGGTTGCTCTTTAGGTTTTACCCTCCAGCAGTCAGGTGTACTACAGTGGGAGGCCGGAAGCCATGTTTTCCTTAGCCACACTAGTGGTTGATGCATTAAGTGCTGAAGCCCATAGGTGACATTTTAACTTTCAATGTCACAGGGGTATTTTCTGCACCATATACTATGGCTTTAAAAGAAAGTTAAATAAGCCAATCAGGGATTAGCCAATATCTACATATATTTTAGGTGCCAGAGCACACACTAATTTCTGGGCAGCAGTGTCAAGTGGGCAGAGTCTAAAAAACAGCAATTAAAATCAGCATAAAATGGGGGTGACCACGAAAAAAGGGGCATTTTGTCATAATCATCATGCTGGGCGCAAATTAATGCTTACGTCCTGATGCATGCATGCTTTAATATCAGAACACTTTATAAAAAAATATTTGTTTCCAACACAACAAAGCATCTTTCCTTTCTACTGGTTTAGCAAAGCCAAAAGATCTGCATTAAGTTCAGAAAGTGAGATCGATTGGCTTTGCCAATAGTTGTTAAATGTTTGCGTTTTATATTTTCCGCAATGTGTTAGCAATACAAAGTTGTACCCATAAGAAGTTCCATAAACCGGACATGAAAACAAAACTAGGAAAGCAAAATATTTCAGAATTTATTTTGTTAGATCTCCACTGCAGGCAGCTTTTGCTGTCTGGCTAAAGTCATTTCCATCATGCACTACACTCAACATAACACAACATATACACACATACAGGTACATATACCAAAGAGATTTTGGACAGCCCCTTTAAGCCATTGCCTACTGAGGGTCACCTTGCTTTAGGTACGGGCTGAGAGAGCTGTCCATCAGCTTTGTCATCCGCCCTCAGCATTTCATGGATTTGAACAAAATAAAAAGAGTGCCCAGTCTATTTCATGCGCGTTATCACTCTAAAAATTGTGGCTCATTTACACACATATACATAGGCTGCCTGACCTCAGAACCTCATCCTTTCCAGTTTAGTACTTTCTCATTCAACTCTGTCCTGTCTTGTTGTTCCCCTAAGCATCCACAGTTCACTCAGCATTCCTCTGAAGAAGCATTCTATCCTATTTGAACAATAATGGGCTTCCTTATTTCATACTAGCTGAGCATGTCTATTTGTGACAAAAAACATACATTCTGTTTATTAACTGGAAGGCATGTCTCTTATCCTATTCCTTCATAGATCTTTGAATTCTCCCAGCATAACAGATCCATCATCACTCCAGCAGCAGCACATGGCTGCGAGACTAAGGTGAAGAGGGTGGTCACTGAGGCAATTAATTACATGAACTAACAAGTGGGATTGGAGACAAATCTGTCCCCCCTCCAGCTGGGCCAGAGCGAGCAAGTGCCACTGCTGATGATTGGGCTAGAAACTGTTGGTGCTATCTTATCAGATAATCAAGACAAGGTGATTACGCAGGGTTGGGAATAGAGCATATCCTCAAGCATGTATGACTCAATGGCCCTCAAACACACCAAAAAATAATTAGCATTACCTGAACATAATTCATCTGGAGTCAGTAGAAAAAGATAAATCATAAAGATTTATCAAAATAATTCAAGGTGCAATACAGAAGGCACAAATAATGATTTGTCAAAATGCATAGTAAATACATATAGGGCCTCATGTAGGTAGCCCAATACCAGTCGGTAACGGCCGATTTTCGGTAATTATACCGTTACCGACCGGTATTTAGGCTTTCGCAATGTAGGGGGCACATTACAGGATTCGGTAATTTACCGATTCGGTAAAATTACCGAATCGGTAATTTTACCGATTCGGTAAATACCGAATCCTGTAATGATATGTAGGGGGAGTGTGTGGGTGTCGTGTGGAGTCGGTATTTACCACCAACTAATAGTTGGTGGTAAATGAAGAATGGCTCTGTAAAAGCATTTTCAGGCGCTTAGAAGTGTGCAATGTGGCAGACATACATGCCCTTAGGGCATGTATGTGTGCCACATGTGCACACATGCAGGAATCAGGGGTGCAACAGGGTGTCAATGTGACACCCTGCCACCCTTGATTGTGCTCCCCCCATTACCGAATCGGTATTTACCGATTCGGTAATGAGGCATACCTT
Organism: Triturus cristatus; assembly: GCF_964204655.1. Classification (NCBI taxonomy): domain Eukaryota; kingdom Metazoa; phylum Chordata; class Amphibia; order Caudata; family Salamandridae; genus Triturus; species Triturus cristatus. The sequence continues at coordinate 440,974,976 of NC_140590.1, forward strand.
CCCATCGATTCAATCAATGGGAAGGTATGCCTCATTACCGAATCGGTAAATACCGATTCGGTAATTACCGAATTTCTACGATTCGGTAATTTTTACCGAATGAATACCTACATAGCATTTACCACTTCATAAATACCGAATCGGTATGATTCGGTATTTATGAAGTGGTAAATGCCAGGCCACCTACATAAGGCCCTAGAGCTAGCATAAAACTCAGGCAAATGCAGCAAGAGAATGACATGGAGTCAAGACAAAAAATATTCCATTTCGAAAGCATGAGACAACCAATAAGGGTTCAGATATGCAAACCAGACTGCCTCACCTCCAAAATGTACCATCATTTATTGGAAAATCACAATGGAAGTCAGTGGAAATCACTCAGTCAGCCTAAGATGAGCAAAGCTAAATGAATCCCAATACAGAATTTTACATGGTCACTTATTGCCACCATACTAGCACGATCCACTAAATGAATAATTTTGTCCCATAATCTCACCTGTTGTCATCGGATGTGACAGTAAAAATCTGGTTACACAATGCAATGACAGTCTCATATATTGAAGGGCTACATTATTACTGGTAGGAGGAGGCTTGAATGTTGCAAAAGGCTTCCTTCATAGATCTCTGAGAACAGTATGTCAATACAGAGCACTATAAAGTGCACATTTTGGTTGCATACAGTAAAAAGAGAAATTAAAAGACTCATCATGGCTAAGTTGAAATCCTAGATAGAAACTAGGCCCAGGAAAACACAAATACAATTTTGTCAAGTGGAATGTTTTAGTCTTAGTGGAGAAATGTTTATAATGATAAGCACACATATTAAAACAAATTATTCTTTCCCAGTCCTCCTGTGATTGATTTCTCAATCACCAAAATGTCAGAGTTTTTATTCATACCATCTCTATCTTCTTATCATCCTATTCTTGATTCTTCCAAAAATGTAATCTCATCATAAACACAAGCCTTCATGTTCTCCAACTCGCATTTGTCATTGCAACTCCTTTTTTCTTTGTAAACATTGCTGATACCTTCTTCATACACCCATAAATTGAACAAGTAGGTTTCTATCTGTGATGTCCAGTAGTACAACTAATCCACGGCCTACCCTAGACAAATTCTCCCTACTGGAGAAGCGAGATACTATAAATCTCCTGGCCTCCATTAGATCAGGATCGACCTACGATCCCTATGAGCCCAGTTTCCGTGATTAAACAAGTTTCTGAGCTCATTGGTACGGCACTCACCCCCTTATTTAATACATGTTGAGTCTGGGCAGTTTCCCAAGAGATGGAAAACTGCGTCCATTCTTCCTCTGCTAAAAAAACAAAATTGACCACAAGGATCCTAATAATTACCGGCCAATCTCTCGCCTCCCCTTGCCATCAAAACTGGTTGAAAAAACCATGAATACTCAACTCAGTACGTTCCTCCAAGCAAATAACATACTAGACCCCACTCAATACGGATTTAGGGCAGGACACAGTACAGTGTCAGCCCTTATAAAATGCACGGAAGAATTAAGAGAATCCCTGGACCAAGGAGTTAATGCAGCACTAATCATGCTTGACCTCTCCACGGCATTAGACATGGTCCACCATGATGTTCTGATGGACCGTGTGTCGGCCTGCGGGGTGTAAGGCAATGCCTGGAACCTCCTGAAATCTTTCCTTATGGAAATAATTCAAACTGTGGACTTAGACAAAGCCCGCTTGAAACCTTTCTCCCTTCCGTGTGGAGTTCCACAGGGCTCCTCCCTTAGTCCCACACTTTTTAATGTTTACGTGGCGCCCATGGCAGCTTTGATCAGATCCTTCAGATTTCAGCTGACATCTTACCGGGTGACACGCAAATTGTGGTGTCTTTGTGACCAGGGCAGGATACCGAGAAAGGGAAAAGGTTGCATGACTGCATGAAAGCGGTCAAGATGTGGATGACCATGAACTGTTTGAAGTTAAACTCCAGCAAAACGGAGGTCCTCATTTTTGGAAATAATGCCAACATAAGGACCCCAGACTGGTGGCCGGAAGATCTAGGACGCTACCTGAACCAAGTAGGAAAGGTAAAAACCTGGGGGGCATAGTTGACAATAAACTTAACTTTGGGGACCAAGTAAATGTGGTTGCCTCTGCTAGCTACCATCTCCTCAGAATGATTAAGAAAATAATGTCATTCTTACCAGTAGACAGTCAACGAATAGTGATGACATCTCTAATCCTGTTGTGTGTGGACTACTGTGACCCAAATCCAATCAGGTATCAGAGCGCTTTACATAGCACCAGTTACGTTACATGAGGATACACATTCATTTTTTGTTAGGCACGGGGAGACGAAGTGATTTGCCCAGAATCACAGGCAGTATAGCGTCATTACTGAGACTCAAACCCAGTTCCCCCCGGTCCGAGGTCAAGCGCCCTAACCATTAGGCCAACTCCTCTCCCCTCTCCACTCCTTTCTTGTTGAACAGTGAGGCTAAGCAAAGCCGGTTTTCAACTGTAAATATTGGTGTGATGGATCTATTGTCACTACCTTTCCCTTTTCACTTCTTCAACCCTCACTTGATGCACAATACCTTCTCCCTTTCTTCCCCTTTTTGTGTGGGGCACTTTTTTTGGTACATATTTGTATATATTTTTTGTGGATATATGAATCCCTTGTTCAATGTGATTAAATAACGTTGAACTCCATTTTACGGAATACTATTGTATCAAGTTTCTACTTACTTTTAAATAAGTGTGTTATTTAAAATTGTTCCACTGGGACCCTATTGTATTTCATTACCACATGCTGCACAGCCATTACGTAACAGGAGCAGAAGAACCAAGACACCACCCACCAGTGCTAGGATTAGTAATCGTACAAGGGCGCTGGAAAAAATAGAATGAATAAAGGCCGGTATTACTCCAAGTATCGTCTGAAAAGAAGTCACAAGGCCGGATCCTAGAAGCTTAAAGAAATGAGCAAGGCCTTTTGTGTCAGACGCATTAAATATTTGATGTATCAGTTCTCCAAAATGCAGTGGGAGATTCGTGTTCAGAAGTGACTGAATCTCACTAGACCTTCTAGCCTCCTGCAATTTGAAGGTCTCTCAAGCTGAAGTGAGAGGCACTTCTTGTTGAAACAATAGCGCTTTGAGTCTGCTTAATCTGTTTACATCTGTTTTCAAAGTCAGAATGGAAGGCCAAATGCTTTCCCATGCGGGGGCGGAAAAAGCACATTGCTACAACAAGTAACACGTTGTGAAACTGTTACTATATATGGGATTCCTGCTTGTAAGCCACTGCAGCCGTGGTTATTCAAAATAAGATAACTGCCGTTAGAAAGCAATATTAGAGCGGGAATTATTACTGGGATGTGAGTTCTTTTTAGAAAACAAGCAAGATTAGGTGCGGACACATTACAAGCGCCTTGCAATTTAACGTGATTACAAACTAGTGAATGTCCTAATGTGGAATCGCAGTCCTCCCCTGTTAGGAGAACTTCCTTATCCTCCCGTTGACATCTATAGGTGAAAGGTAGGGACCATATTTCATGAAGAAACTGTACTACCCAGGGGTTCAAAGCAGCCTATTGGGAAATGTTTCATGTAAGATGTAAACTGAAACAGAGAAAATGGGTTGAGAGATAACGCCATGAATTAACCATACAGCCGAATCTATCTCCACAACAGAAAATAGCAATTGTTCCAATTGTTCAATGTGTAATAGTGTGTACGTAGCATCCGTCATGGACATCCTTCATGGACATAAATCTCTGTTTATCAGTTCGATTAAATGGTAAAAACAAAGCAGAAGCATTCAGAAAATCCCATGGCACTATTCCCATTTTGAGAGTCTGTAACGTCCATGCAAACTGCATCACAGATCGTAATTGATTTTGACCATGATATAACACAGATACATAATTTTTAATAATATCAATAACAGATAGAACAATATTATCTAAAGTATAGGTGTGGGAAGACAGTGTATTTATACTATTGTCGACTACTGCCAGCACTTTTTCTAAATTTGCTTTTCCAATTTGGCGCAGACGGAACACTTCTTCCATCTGCGAAAGTTTCCATACTTCATTGTAAGCTACATAAATGAATCTCTTTGTTCTAGGAATCCTAGGACCTAAGATAAAACCAGCCAAATTGGTTTTGCTCGACAAAAGTGACAGGTGTTGTTTTACTGATGACAAAGTGTAGTGTTCCAACCATTGTTGGCATAATTTTCCCACCGAATATGTAGTGACCGAATGTGAATGTGGGTAACGAGGATCTAGTCTAGTTTGTGTGAAACCAGGCGTTGTATTATAAAAACGCAGTTGACATGCATTTGAATTGGTTTGCCACAACAACCATCTGGACAGGTCAATATCAGAGACATTGAAAGTGTCATTTCGAAACAGAGCTTGTAATGCATCAATCGCATAATTTGTGTGTGTACACCAATGATCATACTCCGCCAATGACAAAATGGTGGGAATATTCAGATTTTTTGGCCGAATCCAAGCCAAAACAGGTAGTGTGGTGCACTGTGTCATTCAAAAATAATATTTAAGTTGGAATTAGGCATGCACAATGCAAAGCTCCAATTCCCTGAGCCTGCCAACCTTAGTGCCCCAAATCAATTTCAAATCAATGGTATCTTTCCAGTGTTCATAACCCTGTAAGGCCAATTCAGTTCTAAAAGAATTTGAATATATTACCTTCGTATGTGTCAAAATAAATTTAGACGGGAATGTCAATTTAAAGGAATAGGATTCTGGATTGGACATGGTATAATCAGTGAAATATGTGAACTTATTTCTAAAGGTTTTAGAACTCCCCCGTAAGGGAGTCGGACAATGTTCCAATTGCGTTAAATTAAAAACAGTTCTTAACATGATTGTTTTGTGTAAGAAATGATTGACCATAGCGTTGATAACAGAATAAATCAGCATAATTGGCAGAATTTAAATCTAAATCTTCAGCATCAAAAGCAGTATAATACTTTTAGTCAGAAAACAAATCATCAGAATGTATGTCCTGTGTTACCACATCTCCTAATGAAACACGAAACACTTGTGGTATCTTGAGGACTTCCGTTGGGCTGTGAATCTCGAATCCAACTTTATCCCAAACTATGCCATCTGCAGAAGAGAAAGCCAAAATGTTCACAAGGGCTTGATCACGTTTCATGATATGGGACGATGTATGGGTGCCAGAACTCCGTAGACCAATTTTACCGCAGAGTGTTCTGGCAAATAATGAACATTAATGAGCAAGAAAAATACTGTCACAAATCCAATCAACATGAAGAGGAAAATCAGGATAAGGACCAACCAGATGTAGGTCAACGGCGAGGCCAGGTAAGTCTTTGTGACCTATGAGATGAAAATACTTGTTGGTGGAAGTGCCAAAGAGGAAGAAGAGGAGGAAGAGTCATAGGAGAAACTTGTACGGTCCCTAAAATAACTGCTTGCTCCCATGTTAATTAGCGGGGGTAGCGCAGAATCAGCTTGATGTTGTAGAGGACTGTTTGGCACTTCAATGTGGGACTCATCCACAGGATAAGCATACTCGACTTCTACGTTGGAAGAGGTCGGAGGCAGAACAGGCAAAAGGTCAATAGTAGTTTCCATCTCACCCTCAATAACAAGGGGAGTAGTCAAAGAGGCTGAATGTACCGGATTCAAAGACATAGCGTTGCATGAAACTGCAGGAGTTACTCTATTCAGAATTGGCCAGATGGTGTAGTTTGACATTGTCAACTGAAATGTATCTATTTTCTTTGCGACCAGGCAAAGGTGGTAGTATTACTGTATGAGTACCCTATAATCCAAGTACTGGGCCTGGTGCACGATAAGAGGGACCAAATTCTTTTATGTTCTCCAACTTTTCTTGTACCAGATCTCCAATCCTAGGAAGCCAGCCGGTGACCGGAATCAGCATTGCTGTGTCATTGGAAGAGGGCAAATGTTCAGTTGCGTAGCTGTCACGTGTCTTTTGTAGGTCCTGTAACATAGTAGAATGCTTATCTACATCAAAGGTTGTGGCTGCCTCCACAACGACTAGCCCATCAAGGTCTGGCACAAACATTTTATTGCTAAAGAGCATTTCGTATGGAGTCCCCCCACCTAGAGATCTTCTAGGGAGATTATAGAGTGCACGTTGAACACCATACAAATGGGCAAGCCAGTTTCCGCCAGTACCTAAGACTCTAGCTGTCAAAGATTGCTTTAAGTCATGGTTCATTTGCTCCACTATAGAATTGCCCTCTGGTCTGTATGGAGACGAAAACTGCACCAGCACCCCCAATGACTTCATCATGTCCTTGTATGCCTTAGAGGCTAATGCTGGACCTTGGCCAGAATGGAAGGTGCCTCAGGCAAACGTCCTGACAAAGACAAGCAAATCTCTTTCGAGCGTAAGCGCTGCGTTGTGGACAAACCCATAGGAATCTAGTGCACGAATCAACTGCAACAAAAATATATTTATATGCAGTATCAGAAGTCAAAGGACCACAGTGATCAAGATATACACAGCCAAAACTCTGATTGGAAATACATAGCTGTGTTTGTGGTGTTCGTGAAACCGTAGATGGTTTAATTTGCTGACAAATGTCACAAGAAAGGACATTATTATGGGTTTGTTTATATAAACCACGCCACCAGTAACGTTGCTGTAAAATAGAGACGGTCGCAGACACTCCGCCATATGCAGAAGCCATACCCTCGGGTGCAGCTAGGATCAAAGCAATTCTGTGGTCCGTGCTGGGAATCTCAATCAGCCAATCCCCAACTGATGGAATTGTCACATAAGGAAGTTGTGCGGGAGATATATGATAAGAATATTTAGAAGGGAAGCCCTGCAGATAAGCAGTTCCATCCTTCATAGCAGCTATAGCTGCCAAAATGTCATGATCTATCTTAGTCATGGAACTTGTAACTGCTGCAACGGAACTCGTGGCTACTGCTGATTTGGCTTCTTTGTCAGCCAAATAATTACCAACAGCATGTGCTCCCACACGGTGATGGCCAAGAGTATGTATAACCTGTGTGAGTGGCAGACGTTCTTTAAGCTCTGCCACTCAAGCCCAAAGCGATTTATGCTTTATTGAGCTGCCTTTTGGGTCTCAATAGTCATTCTGAGACCAAAAGAATAAGTTGTCATTAAAAGACTGGACACAGTAGTAAGAATAGCACACAATGAGAGTATTCACATTAGGATCAGCAAACCCAAGAGCATAAAAAGGGCACGCAGATCTGCCAATTGTGCTGTACAGTCCCCAGGTGCCTGTGTATGCACTATGGAAGAATTCTCCATCCACAATCGAACCAGCCACAGTAGCGCAAGCAGCTGAATAAGCGGGTTTAGAGCCGATGGCCGGTTGAGCCGAACCATCGATATAAATGATTCATTTGTACTCATCCAAAGGAAGCAGGGACAACGGAGGATGATGAACATGTTCATACTGTAAAAACTCCTGTGTCTGAAAAGCAGGATTGAAAATAAACGTGACATCAGCCGATGTCAAAGAAGTGACCCATTGTATCCAACGGGGATGTAAAGCCTTAGAGTTTGGTACACTTGCCTTATTCACTGCTTCTAAAGCAGGGATAGGCCAAACCATAAGAATGCGTTCCCCTTGCGCCAGTGAGCATTCCTTTAGAATCGCCATTTGGACCGCAGTCAAATTATTTTCAACATTCGAAAATCGCATTTCAGCTGCTGTGTACAGGTGTGATTTGTATGCAACAGGTACTGTGTCCCCTTCATTGAATGTCAAGTAAGTGAAACCCACTGTCCCAGGCACTATACGTATTACCAGATTTGTGGAATTATCACACGTCAACAAGTAGTTAGTCGCAAGCAGATCATATTGCAAAGATTTGAGAATAGAGGTATTTTCCTGAAGCCAGAAGGCAGAAGAATATGTTGGCTGTATCAACGCATAAAGTGGTTTGATACGCGGGCAGAATCGGGGATGTAAGTTCTCCTGAAATTCAAAAAACCTAGCGAAGACTGAAGTTTCTTCAGTGTAGATGGAGGTTGCAATTGTGCACATTTCTCCAGAAAGTGGGAGGCCAACCCCCTACCTTCGTTATCGAGCTCATAGCCCAAAAAGAGCACCACAAAATGAGCGATGTGTGATTTTGCAAAATTGAATTTGCATCCATATTTGGCAAACGATAGAATGATGCAGTCGACTCGGACAAGATTCGGTTTCAGTTCGTCGTCCGTCAGATAAATATCATCTACATACAAGAACGCATCTGGATCTATACTGTGCAACAAAGACACAACACATGCAGAAAATGCCCCAGGGCTGTTCTTGTACCCCATAGGCAAGCGCGTAAATGTTTTGTGATTTTCGACGGCGGTAAATGCTGTGAAATCACGTCTCTCAGGAGCCAAGTTATGACTGTAGAAACCATTGGATATATCCAAGGTCGTTTTCTATTTTTTACGAATAAGGCTATTCACTAGCGCAGAGCTGTGCGTGTTCTGATCTGCAAATGTACGACAATGACTATTCAAATTTCAATAATCCAATACAATGCGATATGGACCGTCAGGTTTCGAGACCAGAAAAGGAGGATTATTCATCGGTGATACACAGGATTCAACTGAGTTAGAATGTCTCAAACAGGAGCCTTAGCCTCACATCTGATCGGCTATTGTGGCTGTGGCATAGACCATAATGGTATCTCATGTGCAGGTGAATCTTTATCCCAGCCTACCTGATTACCGTACACCTCTGAGGCAAGGGCCAATGCCCACTCTGATGTGTAAGCCTGTTTAGCTTCCTCAGGGATGTACCGTGAAAAATTCAGAAGTATCACATCCTACCCTCGTGAAGTGGCCAGAACAAATGGTGGAGGCCAATGCGCCTCTGCCAACAAAATGTCATATAAGGAAGTGAGATTTTCACAGAAAACCACTGTCATTGTTCGCTGTATATCACCTTCAATTTGCAAGATAATTTCATAGTCTATCAGGGGGTGCAACTCGAGTATTTGCAGTTTCTACTGTAATAAATGTATCAGTTGCTCTCGCCTCCAGACAGGGACGCAGTGCTTCCCGCAGTATGGTAACCTCCGCCGCGCTATCGAGCAGAGTCACTGCCCACATCCAGTATAGGAGTAGCATTCTCACCGTCTGAGGGATACTTCGGTGTTAAAGCGGCAACCTTTTTCTTTTGATAAGGGAGACAAAAACGAGGCAGTCTCTCTTGTTTGGCATTGACATCAAACTGTCGAGGTTGATCCCATCCCTGTTGCGTTCCCGGACCTTTGCCGCGATCCTGGCGTTCCCCACCACCGAGTTGAGAGTCCGATGTGTCCTGTAAAGAACGAGGAGAGCGCTGATCAGGGATGTTAATCTATCAGGAGTCTTAATTTCCACGCGATCGCGTAATTCATAAGCACGCTCACAAGAATCAGTTGTCGGTGAACCAGCACGCGAACCTTGCTTCTGTTGTTGCTGTCCCTGTTTTTTATTTCTCCAGTTATTTTTAGGAAGGAACGGGCACCCATCCTTCTCAGACTGGGCTTTTTGTTGAGTTTGAGCTTGAGTTTGAGTAAAAGGCTTAATTCCCAGACTATTGCGCCCTAAGGTTTTATAAGCTTTAGCAATAAGCTTGGGCAATTCGCGCTGTTTGTCTGCGTCAGCGGCAGCCTCCAAGCGTTATGCCACTTGTAAGCTTACAACTTCACCCTTCAAATTAGCAAGGATCATATCACAAACTATATCAAACACTCCCACCAGTCTCATTCCCAACTCCAGGGGCGCTTCGGCCCCATGTTGATCTTGAACAGGTTTTATCACGGAAGGGAGAACAGTCACTGAGGGAGTGCCAAAGCACATTGAATATACCACTGCAAACACTCTACCACAAATGTTACAATCAGCCAACTCGGGAACAAGGCCTTTAGGTAAGCTCGTGGTCAGAATCCTGTGTTTCTCCACAGGTGTTGTATTTGGAAAAACCACTTCGAGTTGGCCAAATTTCTCAGCAAGCCAATAAGGAAACTCTTCTTTATTTTGCAGACGCTTGCCCATCACAGAATTAATCATGATAGAAATGATTACTACACCACCAGATCCCGGTGGTTGTGCAGCAACTCCTGGTGGTCCCACCTGCATGTTGCATGACATGAACTGTATAACAGCTCTATGTTCACGATTAACAAAGTATGCAATATGCATAGCTCTGCGACTGTAGCATTAAGATAGTTTGGGTGCAGGGTATACTCAGCCAAAACGGGCAAGTGGCCCCATTAATCGATAAGGGGCCTAAACGGACAGCTGTCATAGGGTGAGGAAGGGTGCCATTAAAGCTAGTAGTGTATTGCCAAGCCTTTAATGGAACTTCAAGAGATCGATATGGCCAATAATCCCACGGTAACGCAGTGGCAGTATACACATGAACAAAATTATCAGTGTCATCCGCCACCGGGAAGGTTATCCAAGAATAAAACAACTTAAATCGGTGTGCCTTATCCACCTCAACAACAAAGATAAGATCAGCACCACCATTAGGGACCCCATATTAGGTCAAATAAGTGGTAACTGGAGTGCAGTTCGGAGGTGCTATGGCGACTGCCATGATGAAAGAAAAAATGTAACAACCTATTTGTGGCACCTCAACACTGGGTAAGAGAAAGATAAAGACCTTTTAGAATTCAAGCTTGAAAAACCTATAATTTTACAATATAGGAGGCTACACCGTCACAACTGTGTCCAGAAACAGATGTGAGGTGATTGTGGACAAGCCCAAGCACTACTCAGGAGTCTCACCGATAAGTGCCAGACCAAACGCTGGGGTCGCCATGTTGCAGGGATTCTGCACATACACAGAACTATGCGCGTGAAAACAGGACCTCAGTGTATAGGAGCTGAGCCTTCCTACCACCTCAGTACCCAAAATCCCCAAACCGACTAGCTATAGTGTCTCATTCTTTCTCCTATATATTCATGAAGCTACAAATGATTAGACAACCCAGAACACAACACTCACGACTCTCTCAGGAATCACGGTAGCAAGACACACCCTTTCATTCACTCACTCTTACTTGTCCACAATAAGAATGATCAGAGTCACTATTATAGTTCAAAATGGTTTTTTTAACTATCGTACTCTATAATGTAGTATACGAGCCACTACCAGCAGCATAACGCATAAACCTAAAACAGTTAGCATTGTTACAGTTCAATAGATTATAAAGGGGGATGTAATCATATACAGACAGTGGATAAGGGACTATAAGGCCTAACCATCCTCCCCTTGGTTAGAACAAGTTTTATTATATAAAGGAAGATCTATGGGCTTTGTCAGCAGACCCCATACCTTAGTGCCTAGATGGTAGTTTTACATCATAGGAACAGCATAGCTCTTCTCCCTGGAAAGGTCCCTCTCCAAGTGTGTCTTAGAACAACATGCATCCCCGTAATATCAAAGCACGAGTTTCCAGCAGCGCAGCTGTGTTAGCATGTTTTGTCTAGGTGCTTGGGTCTGATCAGAACAGAATAACAATGGGCATTGTTTATCGACCTTGTACATCATGTTCAGACTAAACTCCAGGAACAGGCAAAGAACGCACAAATGTGAAAAGCACAAACAGAGTCTTACAAAACAAAGTCATGTAATAATGTTTTCAAAAGCAGCATCATGGCAGCAGAACTCATGCTAACTTAGCAATGTCGACAATGACCCCAACAGCCATATAACATTCCTTTAGGCAGGAAAAGTTCCGGCGGAATAAGTTTGAGTGTTGGCACCTCAGAGGTCTCTGTCGTTCATTCAGGTCTCCTTCATTTGTGGCACCAGTGAAACTGCAGTTGGGATCTGAGGAGGGCTTCGACGGATTGCCACATCAAGGGAAGAATGCAGCCAAAGCTACAACAAAGCCAGGCCTCCTGCCGATACACCCTAGGCGGATCAGCTGGCTGGTTGGTCCTGGTTCACCAACGGTTCACCAGGAAAAAGTTTAGAAGTCTCCAGTTTTTAGAGTTAGGCAGGAGGAGTACACTCCAACAGCAGCCACTAAATTGTAGAAATACATACGTCTTAGTAAAAAAAATGTTTTAAAAACATGAAAACTCTAAAATTCACCAGTTATAGGTAAATGTAATATGTCAGGCCCAATGGCGTGCACCAGATCGTCTGGCATGCTGGTCTTGGTTCCTTGACAGTCCTCCGGGCAAAATGTTAAAAAGTTTTGAATGGCCACCTGTACAAAATTTAGGAATTGCGGTGTCCTAAATCGCAATTAGGAACTCGCAATTGATAATGTAAGAAAACTTTAAAGTTTTCAATAGTGATTCCTAACGGGTCGCCACTCGACATACCTCATGAATATTAAAGAGGAAGACCACATTTTGCAACCCGTTACGAATGGTAACAATCACAGGGATGGTGACCTGCTGATAAAATTAAACTTTGAAGTTTAATTTTTTAAGAATAGTTTGTGGTCCATATTTATTAATATTTTCAAAGGGGAAGGGGTCCCATGTGGACCCCTTTCCATTTGTGAATAGTTACCACTACCTTTTAGGAGTCATTAAAAAATGTTTTGCGACACAAAACATTCATGCATACCACTGCAATTCGGTATTTCGAACCCCTTCTAAATACCGAATTGTTCAACCAAATTGCGATTCTATAACAAGTTACCAAATGACAATTTAGCATTTGTACATGTAGAAAAGCATTTTTACAGTCAGGCCATTTCCGACCGCAAAAATGCATGCATACAACTGTGAGGAGTAGGAGGAGAACACTATACCACCTTGATATACAATGCCTTCTTTGGAAACATAACAGATGAGGGAAATGACCTCATCATTGGCGAAATTACAGATCCTAAGCAAATCGCGACAATTAATACATGATAAATTTCCCAAAACAAAGCGAGGAGACAGGCAGCTCAGGGAAAAAAATACATTCAGACATCAAAGCAATGCAAAGACAAAATCTCACAGATTCTGGTAGAGTGAAACAAACTGAAGACCAGGGTTTGCTACCAGCCAACAGAAAAGCTTGGAACAGCTATAACACCAGTTAGTATATCTTTAGAGTAACACACATATGTTCGTGTCCATGTGGTGTGGATAAATTGTGATGGATTCCTGCCTACATTATAGTCATGCTTGGAGCCACCCACGAATGGAAGTCACGCAACTAATGTTATTCTCTGAAGAAATATATTTTGTGAAGATTCTTTTCTATGCAATATTTTTTTAATACCAAAAATCATTATTATGTTTTTTTGTAGAAACAATAAAAAGGATACAAAAAGCATAACATAAGTATGCAGAAGATCATGGTAGTCGTGAATTCATTTATGGAGTAGTATTTGTAACATAGCTGTCATATACAGTTAATGCAAAATGTCAAGTGGTCAGACAGCATTCTGTGGGGTTGCAATCACTTAAGCAGAAGTTCATTGAATACAAAAATAATCATAACAATGATAATAAAGTTAATAATAACAATAATAATTAAAAGACTCATAATACAAATAAGGTATGCTAAAAATGCATTAATAGTCAAGAGCTGCTAATCGCAAAGGGTGGAAGAGAGTGTAGATATGTAGAGCAACTAATATTGTGTGTACAATTATTATCACAAGAACCACTAATTTTTGCTCCCCAACCTATTATGGACTAAAGTTGGAGGTTATTCGTAGGTGCTTCATGTTAGCCATAACACTGTCTAGTTTCAAGTGAGAAGCAAAGTCGATCTTGATTTTGCTTTACTGGGGCAAGTTTGTAGTAAAATATTGTATGCTCCCGTGAAGAAGGAAATCCAGTTCTTCCCACACTGCCGATTTGAGAGCAGCTGTATTTTTTCCAGTTGCTAAGGATAAGATTACATGCTAGTGTGAGTAAAAGATCTAATAAGTATCTATCTTCTTCTTCTTTCAATTGTGGATCGAGGAGACCCGTTAATATGAACAGGAATTCTTTACGGGGTGGATTCGAAAGTGGGTTCTTACGAGCTCAAGAACGTCCTTCTAGAATTTTGACAAGGATGGGCAATAAAAAATCATATGTGCAATATCACCCTCACCTTCCTTGCAATTCTAACAAGTGGGTGTTTCCCTAAGTTTCAATTTGTGCAGCCGTGATTGTGTCTAGAATGCTCTATGAATTAACATGAATTAAGTTTGGGCCAGTACTGGGATTACCTTGTGTAAGAAGAGCGAGGGTTGGATTTTAGACCTGGTCATGGTACTTTCGCCTGTCAGGCCCTCTCTCATCCATTTATCACGTGTACCATTCAATCTTAGAGGCAGTTGGTCTAAAGTATTTATATATTTTGAATACTTCATTTCCTGATCTGGTCAGGGTGCAAGCGAAAAGAGACAGTGAGGAAAAGTTTAGTGTCTGAATGCAGTTATAAAAGTCCATATTATTTAAGGAATGTGTTTATTGTAAATTGGCAAAGGTTAAGGGGAGTTTGTTTGAGCCCAATTGGTTAATAGTTATGGTTCCTCGAGATGTCTAGTCTGGTCATCAGATTAGTTGACTTTCAAATTTAATCTTGGAGTTGTTCCATTTGGAAACTAAGTTAGAGGTATGGATTTTGTTGTCTAGAAGAGAGTAAATTTGTAGTATAGCCCCTTTTGTGTTGTTCATTTTATATTCTGTGTGTAATGGGTTCCCATTGTTTTTTGACATAATTAAGATAAGATTCCCAAAGGGAATAATAGCTGTTTCAATTTCTAGCCATGCCGGGGTATATTCTCTCTCTAGATTAACCAGTGGATACCTTGCTTTAAAGAGGAAGGCTGTTTGGTATGTTTTAAAGTTAGACAGGATTACTCCCACAAGGGTTTTGGGCAGTCTCAGTTTGTTTGAGGAAAGTCTGTGTTTTTTCCCTTGCCAGAGGATTTTGCTAATGAATCCCACCTGTTTTCGTTAAAAAGACATCAGAGAGTGTGAGCGCTAACATGCTGATTAGGTAATTTAATTATGGGAACAGTCATCATCATCACTGTGTCTATCCTTCCCCACCATGTTAGGAATTTAGGGGACCAGCCTTCCAACAGGTCTGTAATTTTCTTGAGTGTTAATGCTTCATTATGCTTGAGTGAGTCAATTATGTTATTGGAGAATTCTAGGCAAAGGTATTTAATGTGGTGTATTTGCCAGGCTAGTCCCATGTCCCCAAAAATTCTCTAGAGCCTATATTGTGCAGTAGGATGCCCTCCGATTTATGTATGTTAAGAGTGAATACTGAGTATTTGGAGAAAATCGGCAATGAAAATCATTAGTTGTGAGATGGATTGGTCAGCCTCTTCTGTGACAATCAAAATATTCTCTACATATGCCACTGTTTTCACTGTTCAATCTCAAACCAAATTTCTGTTATGGCTTAATTTTTTCATATTTTATACAACCTGTGTTCAACGGTCAGAAGAAAAAGGGAAGGGGATAGCAGGCAGCCTTGTCTCAGTGAAAATGCATGAGAGGTAACCACCTGCCCGAACTCTGGTGCTGGGGTTAGAGTGTGGAGCTATTGCCATTCGTATGAAGGAGGTGCCAAGATTGGTGCCAAGGTTAACACTACTTTAAGGAATCTCCAGTCTACTTTGTTAAATGTTGTAAGGACAACCATTGGCCAATTGAAGTTGTTAAAACATATACATATTTAGGGGCCATGTTGGGTATCAGAGTATCTTTTAAATACCATTTTAAAGACCTAAGGGCAAAAACTGTGGTTTTAATTCATGCTTTTAAAGGTTTGAATAAAAACATTGAATTGTCAATATTACGATCATATTCTTAAAGTCATGAAAGCCAAGTTACAGCCAACCCTTCTATTTGGTTCACCCATTACTAGAGGGCAAGATGCGAAGCTCTTAGATTTACTTGTAGTTAAGGCTTTTAAATCAACTTTTGAGATCCCCAGTTCAGTACGTCAGGCAGGAATAAGATTAGAGTTTGCCCTCCAAAGACAGTGTTTGGTGTCAGAAGGAGCTTTTTCTCTTCTGCTACTGCTTCCCTAGGGAACAATTGCTGGCTTGAAATAAATAAGTCTACTTACGCTGTCTCATAGCTTGAGTTGCCTAAGGGATATTGGTCTGCAAATAGCGCTCAAGAATTGAAAATGCCCAATTATAAGTTAATTCTAAGATGAACCCTTTAAGTTAGATAAAAATGTTCTAGTAGGGAAAAAACATGCATAGTATGTGATTAACTCATACCAGTCTCTACGTATTCAGCCATATCTGACTGTTCATTTCTCGGCAAAAATAAGAAATATTTTTTTAAATCTACAAATGGGAATAAATCTTTCAAAAGAGGGCACGCAGCCCTGGATTCAGCAGTGGCCAGATACTAACTGTAGATTATGCGGATGGCTACAAGAATCATTAGTTCATATTGTGTGCATGTGTCCCAAATTGAGTAACATTCGGGCTATCTTCTTGAAACCTCTATTTTTGAAGATCGGGGTAAGATCAGCTTGCCAGGCACTCATTAGGTCTCTATCGGGCGAGCCGATCCAGTTGCTATGCCAATTACTAAATTTCTAAATGCAGCTGAAATATTTTTTATACAGTCAGTTTGAGATGTATTAGATCTATATCAGTTGTATTTAAGAGACTTGTGCACAGTTTTTTTTACAACATAGGGTTCATGTTGCTAGGGTAGTAATTAGAAATTTAATATTTGAAGTTACTCTGCTATTGTAATTATTGATGCACTTTATAATTGTTTTGTACAATGGAATTACTAATTATTGCACGTCAGCACTTTAATATGCAATATGTGCAGTATCCTGTTATAGTAACGATTAATGCACTTAATGACATTTTGGATTACTATTTATTGCATGATTTATCTCATGTTTGATAGATATTCTAATTTGTTTTTTGAGATGTATAATGTATGGTGAACTTGATTGGTATAACTATGAATGTTTTGGTGAATTGTTAATAATTTTCGTGGTACAGCCTTCTTATATATTGTGTGATTGTGATGATGTTTTATTAATCAAGCAATAAAGATCTTAAAATTGAAATTTGACAACGATTGGTGTTGTTAGAGTTTGGGCCTTGTCAATTACATGGCTAAGTATTCTGGTGTTGTCAGTGGAGAGGCGATTTAAAAAAAAAACATTTGGGAATGGTGAATTAATTTAGGCATGTATTATTGGATTATGATGGGTAGTATTTTCACATAAATTTTGCAATCAATGTTGTTTAGGGATACTGATCAGTAATTTTATGTCAGTATTGGGTATTTTCATACTTTGTGTAGGACAGTGATTATGGCTTTGGCTGGGGTGCCAGGGAATGTGCCTGAGTATGAAAATTGAGTGTATAGTTGAAATAGGAGGGTTGCTTTGAAATTCTCCGAATGTTTTAGAGAATAGGGCAGGGAAGCCACCTGGGCCAAGGGCTTTACAGGATTTAAGGGATTTAATAATTTTTAGAACTTCTTGAGTGTTGAGAAGGGATTTTATTATGTGATCTTCATCATGTGAGGGGAGGTATAAATTATTCAAGTATTTTTCACATTCACTCTTAGTTTTCTTCTTGTTTGGGGAATAGAGGGCCTTGTAGTATTCTTTGAAAGTCTCTGTAATCCTTGCCAGAATGGTTTGGGTTTGATTATTTTTGTCCTTTATTACCGTGATACACTTCATTTGCTGTTTATATTCTGTGTTGGATGCAAGCGTCTTTACCACCTTGCTTGCCTTGCATAATCTTAGACTCTTTCTTTATTAATTCAAATCCCTGCTGTTGTGCTTAAGATGTGGTTATATTTGTATTTTTTACTAGTAAGGGAAATGAGGTGGGAGTTGTTCTTGGAGCATATATGGAGATGTTGTAATTTTTTAAATCTTTTCTAGGGTTGGTAATTTTGAGTTAGTCTTTGTCATTTTTGCCCTTATTTATATAAGGGTGCCTCTAACTGTGGTATTTAGCGCTTCCCATCTAGTTAGTGGAGAGCACTCAGGTTCAGGGTTGTCTGTGAGAAATTTGTAATCGCAGTTTCCACTTATTCAATATGTTCGGGGGACAAAAGGGTTTCATCATTTAGTCTCCAGAGGGAGTTTTTGCTTTTTATTTCAAACCCTAACAAAGATAGGGCTATGCTTGAATGGTCAGGGACCAGTCTCGGGTTGATTGAGGCTTGATCAATGTTATGAGAATGGCCACCTGAGACCATGATATAATCGATTTAGGAGTATGTCGACTGTGTAGTCTTTTTCGGTGGGGTGCTGTAATCTCCACATGTCCTTTACATTCACTTTTTCACAGAGTTGTTTTAAGAGTTTGTGTAATTTACAGAGTTGGTAACTGCATGTGGAGTTCATGTCGATAGTGGAATCAAGTGGTAGGTTTAAATCCCCAGCCAGGAGGAGGAGTGAGCCGCTAGGAATGGCCAGAAGGTCATTTGTGTGTGGTCCAGAATTCCTTGTCATCAGCATTCCTGCATAAACATTGGCTACATAAAATCTGACAAAATATTGGGATATAGACAATCCACCTCCCTTCAGAATCTGATTTGTCTGTGAGCATATTCATTTTGTAGGCGTGAGAAATTAGAGTTACCACCACATTATTTTTCCCTAGAGCAGGGGAACAAGCACCCTCAGAAAAGCCATTGTGGAGGAAGAGGTGTGGCGCCGCGGCCAGGGCGACTGATTCGAGAATCTGGGATCACGGTTCGAAACCCCGCGCCGGCAGCAGATTAGCCCAGCACCATGTGACTCTGGGCAATAGCTTGCTGAATCTTCCGCACGGCCCCCAGCGCCTAGAGACCCTTACGGGTGATTGTTCGCACTTTACAAATGTAGATTATTATTATTATTATGATTGTGTCCAAGAGAAAGGGCTGTATCTTGATTAAGTTTGCATTCATGTAAAAGAACAATATCACAATGTAGTTTACATGTGTAATCTAGGATTTTCTTTCTCTTGACAGGGTGGTTTAGGCCCTTAATGTTTAGTGTTATCACTTTTAGTGATGAGGAGTTATGTGTCATGGTGTAGAGTTAATATATCTGAGATGTGACAATAATACAATCTGTTTCGGGGAAGTCTTCAAGGGATGTTAAGCTGGCAGGGGGCCATGGCTGCTGTGGGAGACAACTAATGGTCTTCTATCCCTTGTTTGCTTTGTTCCATTTCTGTTGTAGTCATTCTTATCAAGAGCTCCAACATGTTTACATATACATAGTGCATTTGTGGCAGTGAAATCAAAAATGGAATAAAGCATAGAAAGCACTGCAAACAACAAAAAAATGTTCTAAACACCAAAACCCTCGGGTATACCTCTGTTTTTACCAGGCTTGGGT
This sequence comes from Triturus cristatus, assembly GCF_964204655.1. NCBI lineage: Eukaryota > Metazoa > Chordata > Amphibia > Caudata > Salamandridae > Triturus > Triturus cristatus. The sequence continues at coordinate 440,994,265 of NC_140590.1, forward strand.
AAGTCACACACCCTGGAGGAGCGCTAACTGAGGCTCTGTCTTTCGCCACTGCGCTGATGCCTGGATTGACACAAGGGGGCCAATATTCCCCCCAGGTGTATCCTGAAAGTACCTTGTTTTTCAATTGTACTGGTCTATATAACTAGTCCAGCTACCATGTTACGGCACTTCACTCACACCATCATACATACAATCTAGCCCTGAGTAGACGAGGAGTCCTTTATTCATGACAAAATGCTGAGATCCCTTGGACTTCAAACAGGCATGAAACATGTTGACCCCATTCACTGCACATAGCCTAATTTGAGTTCGAGAGGTTGTACATTTCTCCCCTCTCCAGCGACGACTTGTTTTTAATATAGCATTGAAACCCAGTGAATAAAGGATACCTTGAGGGTTTGCTATAGCTTTTTTTTAATCCTCACTCGCACTCTCCCATCTTGACTCACACTAGTTTTTTTGCCCCCTCACCCCTCAGACTTCACATTGGCAAAAAGAGAAGACCACCGGCAAAGAGCATCCGTGTAGTGCCAAGTTGGGCACTGCAATGCTGGTCCAACGAGGAGCTTGCCAATGATGAAACATGACATCCTTCGGGTGTGTAAGGGCCCTTTCTTCTAAAAGGAGCGATCCCCCAACTATTCTCTCAACCTCCTGGCACCTGGGACATTATCCCTCCCTTTCCCCTCGCAACGCCTTCCTTCAGAACAAGACTCAAACGATCAGTGGTATGATACTAGGTATACTGGCTCCACTTAGGAGAAGTTCACACATATATTAAACGTAAGTACAAATTGAAGGATGGTGCTGCAAGGTGAGGAGAACCACCAACCTCCCCAAAATAATTGTGGCCTAGGCCAACACAAAAATAAACGCAATCCTCAGCACACGTCTGCAAGTTCAACACAATAGTGATTCAAAGTAGTGTGCTCACATTAGAAACACAGAATTCGAGAGGGGGCGTGGCTTGCGCGCCGCGGTGATATGGCGGTCTGCGCTGGTGCTCTGTGCTGAGCAGGAGCCGACGGAGGTGTAGCTGCCACTTCTGGTTGCCCCGGTCATTTCGAATGGTGTCTTCATGGATATGAACTATTCAAGTATGTTTTGGAGGTGGTTTCATGACTCCTGAGGCTGCCGGCGATCTTATTTTGGAAGTCTTTTGACGGCGCTCGGTGGTTTCGCGAGCGGCCGCCATTTTGTATTTTTACGAGCGGAGAGGTTTTCTCCTCAGCACGACGCCGACATTGTTGCAGAGGTGCCAGAAATGTGGATAGTCATGAACTGGTGACGTTTTCTCATATTTCCTATGGTTTTATTGACTTTTATTTCTGCTTGCTGCCCTGCTGCCCATTTTGATAATATTTTTTTGTTTTTTTTATTTTCCTGCTGATATTTCTCTCGTCAGAAGCACAGCCAATGCCCTTTTGTGGAGCCTCCTTGATTAATGTTTCCCTGCTTATGGGTTATTCCTGACTGTTGAAAGGAGTCCTTTTGTTATCTGCAGAATATGATATTTTTGTGAGGTAGTTCTCCTTCTGGTCCCTGGAAACCGCCTTTAATATTTTCCTGTTCTCTTGCTGAGAGCGCGCTCTCCATTTCTGCTCGTTCCGTATGATATATTGATTTTTCCTACTTCATCTGGCATTTTCCTTTCGTAATCTGTCTGGAGTGGTGCAGTGTGCTTCTGCTGAGGTGGTTGCTCTATGGCGGCGAATATGGGCCCGTCTTCAAATGCTAAAGACGCAAAGGACTCTAAAGCATCTCTTAAAAGGTCCAAACAGATATCTCCTACACCTGATTCTCCGCAAAACGACCCCAGTTCCACTCTTGAGACTATCCTGTCACGCCTTAATGAGGTCTATGAAATTGCGCAGTCTACCAAGACTAACACAGATTTATTGCAAGTTGAGGTGTTAGCCATCAGGAATGATTTCAAGGCCCTGTCTCTTCGTGTTTCGGACACGGAAGCACGTATTAGTGGCGCAGAGGATTCCATGCAAAAACAGTCTAGATCTCTCTCACAATTAGAGCGCTCAATGGCAGCACTGCGGAAAGACCTCACTGAGCAAGAAGATCGTAACCGCAGGTCTAACCTGCGTATTTTTGGTCTTCCGGAGGATGTTGAGAAAAATGCATCTTCTATGATTGATTTCCTTTATCAATGGATTCCTTCCACACTGCAAATTTCTTTCCAAAGAGAGTTTGAGTTGGAACGTGCACATCGTGTTCCCACCTTTCGATCTAAGTCTGCTACGCAACCTAGAGCGATAATTTTTAAACCACTGCGCCATCAGCATACAGAACAAATTCTGGCTCATATGAGGAAGGTTAAAGTTGTCTCGTGGAACGGCCATCGCATTTCAATCTCTCAAGACTTTGCCAGAGACACGGTAATAAGAATGAAGGGCTTTCTTAATCTCCGGAAGCGTCTAGCAACTCTCGATGCGCCACGGAACGGGACTCTGCGTCAACGCACACGATGACTGGAGACTTTCACGCACCGGCAGTGGTGCGGCTCGCAAACTGGTTCTGCGACGACCCTCGCAATGTCACGAATCTTCACGCTTCGGGACGATGCTCGACGCACTCGGCGATGCGGGGACCCTGCGTGTTGCGATGGTGCCGCGATGAAATTTTCCTCGCACTCTCATTCTTGCGACACGCAATCGGATGATGCGTTGGGTACCAGTTACTCTTTTTCACGCTTCTGCTTCCCAGCTCCCAAACACAGCAAAAACGACCTCCTGAGGCCCCAAGACTGGGCAAGCTCTCCAAGGCAGGTCAGAACTCCTTCAGCAGAGTTCCAGGGGAGCTGGTGGTGAAGTCCTTTTGTTCCTGGGACTTCTTAACAGGGAGCCAGCTCTTCTCAGGCCCTTGGAGATCAGAATCAAAAGAAGGGGACACAGCAAAGTCCTTCCCCTCTCCTTGGCAGCAAAGCAAAACAGCAAGCAGGCAGTCTTCTCCTCTTCAGTTCTTTTCAGCTTTCTCCTTGGCAGAGGTTTCTTCTTAGTTCCAAAGTGATCTAAAGTTTAGGTGTCTGGGGTCCTCTTCATATACCCCTCCAAGTCTTTGTCTCTCTGTGTTTCAGTGGGGGGATTCCCCTGCTCAAACCGGTTCCTGGGTGTGCTCTGCTCTGGAGCACCTGGTTCCTTTCAGAGTGAGGGGCAGGGTCGTTAGACGCTCAGCAGGAGGTGGAGCCTTCTTTGTGCCAGCAGAGGCAGAGTCCTCAGCCTGGCCAGCAGGGGGTGGAGCCAGCATTGTGCTGGCAGAGGCAGCCCTATTCAAACCCAGGGGCTACTCCTCCCACCCATCTAAAGCAGATCTCCCTATTCACCCTGCTGCTGACTCATCCAGGCTCCTGGAGCCACCTAGCCCATCACATGACACCAGTCAGCAAACCAGCACACAGGCACACAGGAAGGTTAAACAGGAGAATAGCTACTTTCTAAAAAGTGCTATTCTCACACAGTGAATTTAAAAACCATCTTGCTAAAAAGATGTATAATTAAATTCTGAACACAAAGATACCAAACTTGGATTTTATATCTTGCCCTTATGGGAAGATAGGCATGTAAACAGCCTTCCCCATTCTGTCCTATTGGGCAAGATAGCATCTCAGCAGTGAAAAACAAAAATGGCTGTAATTCACTACCAGGGCATGTTACACACCTCAGTACATGCCCTACCTTTCAGATGCACTGCACCCAGCCCAGGGGGGGTACCCAGGGCCACCATAGGGATGCCTGACATGTACAGAAAGGGAAGGATAAGGCCTGGTCAGTGGGTGAACTGGCCAGGTCGACATGGCAGTCCTGGACTGCACATAGGCACTGCAAGCAGGCCTAAGACATCATTTTAGCGCTACTCCTGTGGGTGGCACAATCAGTGCTGCAGCCCACTAGTAGCATTTGAATCACCAGCCCTGGCACGCTCAGTGCACTTTACTAGGGGCTAACAGGTGAAACAAATATACCAATCATGGATAACCAATCAATATAACAATTTATACAGAGAGCATATGCACTTTAGCACTGATCAGCAGTGGTAAACTGCCCAGAGTCCTATTACCAACAACCAAGTGTTAGAAAAAATAAAGGAGGAAGAAGCAAAAAGTTTGGGGATAAACCTGCAAAAAGGGGCGTTTCCAACACAACCCCCTTCCAGCCTAAAGCCAGGGTAGACCAAGCGATACCTCGATGGGATTCCCTGCTTAGGGCGATAGAACACGGAAACTGGCCCAAACAGCAGGGTACTATTCCTGTTCTACGCCTTCCTGAACCCGGTTGGATCTCTCCATCCATACTCTCAGGGTCCACCAAGCCAACCCATGTGGAACCCTTCTCCTCACCTGTGGACACCACCTGTGCAGCACCTAGCCTTAATTTGCTCACAGGTGTGTCCCAACAGACAGACAGCAAGCCACAGTGACCACTGACAGTGGTCAGGGATGAGACCCAGGCCTTATTCCTCTTAGGGCCCTCAAACCCCTGTGGCATCAGAAGGTGGGGGGCAGTAGCCCCAGGTGCTGGGCACCCTTTGTCCACTTCCTTTCCTGTCAAGTCGGGTCTGACAACCTGGCACTGACCCACCAGCCCCGGGCCTGTATCCGGTGGCTGGACAGGAGGCTGGGGTAGGCTTTTCCATACCCAGTCCTCCTCTTCCTTGGGGCTCTGTACCCTCCCACCTGGAGCGGTACCCCCTTCTAGAATAGTCAGGGCACCTGTGGCAGGTGTCCTGCACCATTCGCCCACCAGTTCAGGGGTTCTATCCTGCAACTGGGATCCCAGGTCAGGGGGGATACCCCGGACCTGGCCCTCCAACCTAGGGTCTACACCCTCCAGGTGAACCGGAGTCAGAGGCGAGGACTCCCTCCCTCTGCGCCCCCTTCCAGAATTCTGCACCCTCCTACTCGGAGCGGTACACCTCAAAGACCAACTGGTAGAGATACTGCTTACAGATGTCCCTCCCTCCAGTTCAGGACCTCTCTCCAGCAACTGGTCTCCCAACCTAGGGTCTAAACCCTCAGGTTGCACCGGGGTCAGAGGCGAGGACTCTCTCCCTCTGCACCCCCTTCCAGAGAGCTGCACCCTCCCCACTGGAGTGGTACCCCTGGAAGCCAAACCGGTCAGGACACAGATTACAGATGTCCTTCCCCCCAGGTCAGGCAGATCCTGAACCTGGCCTCCCAACCCAGGGACTAAACCCTGCGGTTGCACACCTGCCTGGCATGCCAGGACTTCTGGGGACTCACACAGTATCTCCCCGAGGGTGACACATGACTCATGTGTCTCGTGACAGTCTGCCTGGCGCAGATCTCCCGGCCCCTGTCCACCTGACAGTGCGCGAAGATCCCCCAGGACAGAAGGGGTGTCACCATGGTCACTCCTAGGGGACTCAGCCCTTCTGGCTGGTCCCTGACTCACTGGTTCTCCCACTGGGGAACACATCCCCCTCTCACCCATCAGTCTGGACTTCTGCACCCTCCCAACTGGAGCGGTACCGCCAGACACCAGAACCACTGGAGCTCTGTTTACAGAGGCTCCAGGTTCTCCTGACACTAGGAGATCCTCCTCAAATGGCCTACTAGCACTGTCTAGGCCCCCAACCTGGTGTTCCCTTAAGGAACCCTCCAGGCCCTGAGACTGGGTTTCGGGCACCTTGGGACCCACAGTCCCACACTCACCCCTTCTCCACTGAGACAGGACGTGAGCCCCTACACCCCTCCCACTACACTGGGACCTAACTGGGCTACACTGAACCTCTTCCACCTCACAGGTCTGGAAGATATCCGGGCCACTCCTTTTGGGATCACTCCCCAATGCCTCTCCAGACCTTTTGACATCCAAACAAAGGTCTGCCTCCAACGCAAGCTCTCTGGAACCAGAGAACTCACACTCCACCGGGTGTTGGCATAGCTCTGGAAAACAGGGACTTAAAATATGCTCTCCAACAAATGAATCACACAGCCCCCCACAGTTGTTAACCAAGCTACCGTTTGCCTCACCCTCCAGTGCCTCACACAAGTACCCCACACCACTCTCCTGAGATTGGCAAGACAGTACCTGACTGTCTCTGTCACACAACTCACACTCTTCTGGGCGGTCTTCACACTCACACACCAAGGTTTCTACCATGGGGGAACCCCTCTCCCTGTACCTCTCATCTAGGGTCAGTAGAGTGTCCCTCCCACCACTAGGAATATGGTCCCCTGTGCCAGTTCCCCAATCTACTTCAGGGACACTGCACTCCACGGGAACTACATCATAAACCTGAACCCCCTGGTGTCTGTCAACCCCCTCCCTCAAGTTAGGCGCCACATCTCTGGGTGTTTGTAGCTCTCCCTCAGCACTGGATATTACAATCTTGCTGCCACCATCTGAGCTGGACTCCACCTCCAACTCAGCAAAGCTCACTTCTTGAGCTAACCATTCTACTTCAGATGAGACACTCATGGCCTCAAGCCTCTCGAGCTCCAAATCAAGCTCCCTCATCCTTAATTCATGTGCCAAGGTCAATTTCAATTCTTCCAAGGCATACATCTTCTTGCTCTCTTCTACTTTGTTCTGGGTTTCTATTTCCATCAGCTTCAACTCAAGCCTCATGACTTCTAACTCATGATCTCTAACTGTTTGATTCTCCTCCAACTCCTCTGGAGTGAGACTCCTACTGGAATGGGAGCTGCCAGCCCTTGAGACTGGTCCGACCATGGGCAGATCTTGGGGAATAAAACCATTCTCTTCATCTGCATCATCTTCCTCTTGGGCCTCCCACCAGGCCTTCAAGACTCTTTGTAGCACATCCTTTCTAGATCCGCTTTTCACCGGGCAACCAAGGTCTTTGCAGAATTGCTTGAGCTCCTCAACCCTGTACAAATACAGATCCTCTATAGAAAACTCCAATTCTGCCCTCTCACTTGTTGCCACCTGAGACATGATGCTCTTGAAGAGTTACTCAAAAATAGAACCAAAAACACAGTATGTGGTTGCGTATTGGTCTGCACTTAAACTAGTGATGTACACCAATTACTGTGGGTCAAGTACAAATACAAGTTCAATCCTCACCGCTGACCACCAATGTTAGATCTGGGGGTCTCTAGTTGGCAGGGTAGGTACCACTGTCCAAGTAGGGACCCTTGCTTCTAGTCAGGGAAAGGGGCATACACTGTTAAGATAACCCCTGCTCACCCTCTAGGTAGCTTGGCCTGAGCAGTCTAGGCTATCAAAGGCAATGTGTAAAGTATTTGTACCAACACTCACAGTAACACAGTGAAAACACCACAGATTTACTCCACACCAGTTTTAGAAAAATAAGGTATCTTTACTAAAAACTTCACAAGACCAAATACTACAGACAAACCAACATATAATTCAAAAGGTTACTTTAAAGATAGTTCAAGAGTTTGCAGAAAGTACTCCAAAATGTAAAAGTCAGTGTCCTGCACAATGTGACTCTCAATGCACAAAATGCGACACTCTCGTGCCCAACAGTACCTGTAGTTGAGATAAGGTTCCCAAAAGCTATAACAAGGAAGATGGCAAAGGCGATGCGATACTCCTGAGATCCTGGGGAGGCTTTGCAGCAGCCCTGCTTCACGCAGCAGAGGTGGATGCGCCGGCTCCGATCTGTAGGGGGAGGATGCGATGACTTTGGCTTTCGTTGCGTAGGTTTCTTAGGGGGAAGCTTCACGCACAGGTTCGATGCGACACTCTTCGATGTGGCACGATGCACGGCGCAGCGTTGACTTCCGGCGCCGCAACTCTCGATGCGCCACGGAACGGGACTCTGCGTCAACGCACACGATGACTGGAGACTTTCACGCACCGGCAGTGGTGCGGCTCGTAAACTGGTTCTGCGACGACCCTCGCAATGTCACGAATCTTCACGCTTCGGGACGATGCTCGACGGACTCGGCGATGCGGGGACACTGCCTGTTGCGATGGTGCCGCGATGAAATTTTCCTCGCACTCTCGTTCTTGCGACACGCAATCGGATGATGCGTTGGGTACCAGTTACTCTTTTTCACGCTTCTGCTTCCCAGCTCCCAAACACAGCAAAAACGACCTCCTGAGGCCCCAAGACTGGGCAAGCTCTCCAAGGCAGGTCAGAACTCCTTCAGCAGAGTTCCAGGGGAGCTGGTGGTGAAGTCCTTTTGTTCCTGGGACTTCTTAACAGGGAGCCAGCTCTTCTCAGGCCCTTGGAGATCAGAATCAAAAGAAGGGGACACAGCAAAGTCCTTCCCCTCTCCTTGGCAGCAAAGCAAAACAGCAAGCAGGCAGTCTTCTCCTCTTCAGTTCTTTTCAGCTTTCTCCTTGGCAGAGGTTTCTTCTTAGTTCCAAAGTGATCTAAAGTTTAGGTGTCTGGGGTCCTCTTCATATACCCCTCCAAGTCTTTGTCTCTCTGTGTTTCAGTGGGGGGATTCCCCTGCTCAAACCGGTTCCTGGGTGTGCTCTGCTCTGGAGCACCTGGTTCCTTTCAGAGTGAGGGGCAGGGTCGTAAGACGCTCAGCAGGAGGTGGAGCCTTCTTTGTGCCAGCAGAGGCAGAGTCCTCAGCCTGGCCAGCAGGGGGTGGAGCCAGCATTGTGCTGGCAGAGGCAGCCCTATTCAAACCCAGGGGCTACTCCTCCCACCCATCTAAAGCAGATCTCCCTATTCACCCTGCTGCTGACTCATCCAGGCTCCTGGAGCCACCTAGCCCATCACATGACACCAGTCAGCAAACCAGCACACAGGCACACAGGAAGGATAAACAGGAGAATAGCTACTTTCTAAAAAGTGCTATTCTCACACAGTGAATTTAAAAACCATCTTGCTAAAAAGATGTATAATTAAATTCTGAACACAAAGATACCAAACTTGGATTTTATATCTTGCCCTTATGGGAAGATAGGCATGTAAACAGCCTTCCCCATTCTGTCCTATTGGGCAAGATAGCATCTCAGCAGTGAAAAACAAAAATGGCTGTAATTCACTACCAGGGCATGTTACACACCTCAGTACATGCCCTACCTTTCAGATGCACTGCACCCAGCCCAGGGGGGGTACCCAGGGCCACCATAGGGATGCCTGACATGTACAGAAAGGGAAGGATAAGGCCTGGTCAGTGGGTGAACTGGCCAGGTCGACATGGCAGTCCTGGACTGCACATAGGCACTGCAAGCAGGCCTAAGACATCATTTTAGCGCTACTCCTGTGGGTGGCACAATCAGTGCTGCAGCCCACTAGTAGCATTTGAATCACCAGCCCTGGCACGCTCAGTGCACTTTACTAGGGGCTAACAGGTGAAACAAATATACCAATCATGGATAACCAATCAATATAACAATTTATACAGAGAGCATATGCACTTTAGCACTGATCAGCAGTGGTAAACTGCCCAGAGTCCTATTACCAACAACCAAGTGTTAGAAAAAATAAAGGAGGAAGAAGCAAAAAGTTTGGGGATAAACCTGCAAAAAGGGGCGTTTCCAACACAACCCCCTTCCAGCCTAAAGCCAGGGTAGACCAAGCGATACCTCGATGGGATTCCCTGCTTAGGGCGATAGAACACGGAAACTGGCCCAAACAGCAGGGTACTATTCCTGTTCTACGCCTTCCTGAACCCGGTTGGATCTCTCCATCCATACTCTCAGGGTCCACCAAGCCAACCCATGTGGAACCCTTCTCCTCACCTGTGGACACCACCTGTGCAGCACCTAGCCTTAATTTGCTCACAGGTGTGTCCCAACAGACAGACAGCAAGCCACAGTGACCACTGACAGTGGTCAGGGATGAGACCCAGGCCTTATTCCTCTCAGGGCCCTCAAACCCCTGTGGCATCAGAAGGTGGGGGGCAGTAGCCCCAGGTGCTGGGCACCCTTTGTCCACTTCCTTTCCTGTCAAGTCGGGTCTGACAACCTGGCACTGACCCACCAGCCCCGGGCCTGTATCCGGTGGCTGGACAGGAGGCTGGGGTAGGCTTTTCCATACCCAGTCCTCCTCTTCCTTGGGGCTCTGTACCCTCCCACCTGGAGCGGTACCCCCTTCTAGAATAGTCAGGGCACCTGTGGCAGGTGTCCTGCACCATTCGCCCACCAGTTCAGGGGTTCTATCCTGCAACTGGGATCCCAGGTCAGGGGGGACACCCCGGACCTGGCCCTCCAACCTAGGGTCTACACCCTCCTGGTGAACCGGAGTCAGAGGCGAGGACTCCCTCCCTCTGCGCCCCCTTCCAGAATTCTGCACCCTCCTACTCGGAGCGGTACACCTCAAAGACCAACTGGTAGAGATACTGCTTACAGATGTCCCTCCCTCCAGTTCAGGACCTCTCTCCAGCAACTGGTCTCCCAACCTAGGGTCTAAACCCTCAGGTTGCACCGGGGTCAGAGGCGAGGACTCTCTCCCTCTGCACCCCCTTCCAGAGAACTGCACCCTCCCCACTGGAGTGGTACCCCTGGAAGCCAAACCGGTCAGGACACAGATTACAGATGTCCTTCCCCCCAGGTCAGGCAGATCCTGAACCTGGCCTCCCAACCCAGGGACTAAACCCTGCGGTTGCACACCTGCCTGGCATGCCAGGACTTCTGGGGACTCACACAGTATCTCCCCGAGGGTGACACATGACTCATGTGTCTCGTGACAGTCTGCCTGGCGCAGATCTCCCGGCCCCTGTCCACCTGACAGTGCGCGAAGATCCCCCACGACAGAAGTGGTGTCACCATGGTCACTCCTAGGGGACTCAGCCCTTCTGGCTGGTCCCTGACTCACTGGTTCTCCCACTGGGGAACACATCCCCCTCTCACCCATCAGTCTGGACTTCTGCACCCTCCCAACTGGAGCGGTACCGCCAGACACCAGAACCACTGGAGCTCTGTTTACAGAGGCTCCAGGTTCTCCTGACACTAGGAGATCCTCCTCAAATGGCCTACTAGCACTGTCTAGGCCCCCAACCTGGTGTTCCCTTAAGGAACCCTCCAGGCCCTGAGACTGGGTTTCGGGCACCTTGGGACCCACAGTCCCACACTCACCCCTTCTCCACTGAGACAGGACGTGAGCCCCTACACCCCTCCCACTACACTGGGACCTAACTGGGCTACACTGAACCTCTTCCACCTCACAGGTCTGGAAGATATCCGGGCCACTCCTTTTGGGATCACTCCCCAATGCCTCTCCAGACCTTTTGACATCCAAACAAAGGTCTGCCTCCAACGCAAGCTCTCTGGAACCAGAGAACTCACACTCCACCGGGTGTTGGCATAGCTCTGGAAAACAGGGACTTAAAATATGCTCTCCAACAAATGAATCACACAGCCCCCCACAGTTGTTAACCAAGCTACCGTTTGCCTCACCCTCCAGTGCCTCACACAAGTACCCCACACCACTCTCCTGAGATTGGCAAGACAGTACCTGACTGTCTCTGTCACACAACTCACACTCTTCTGGGCGGTCTTCACACTCACACACCAAGGTTTCTACCATGGGGGAACCCCTCTCCCTGTACCTCTCATCTAGGGTCAGTAGAGTGTCCCTCCCACCACTAGGAATATGGTCCCCTGTGCCAGTTCCCCAATCTACTTCAGGGACACTGCACTCCACGGGAACTACATCATAAACCTGAACCCCCTGGTGTCTGTCAACCCCCTCCCTCAAGTTAGGCGCCACATCTCTGGGTGTTTGTACCTCTCCCTCAGCGCTGGATATTACAATCTTGCTGCCACCATCTGAGCTGGACTCCACCTCCAACTCAGCAAAGCTCACTTCTTGAGCTAACCATTCTTCTTCAGATGAGACACTCATGGCCTCAAGCCTCTCGAGCTCCAAATCAAGCTCCCTCATCCTTAATTCATGTGCCAAGGTCAATTTCAATTCTTCCAAGGCATACATCTTCTTGCTCTCTTCTACTTTGTTCTGGGTTTCTATTTCCATCAGCTTCAACTCAAGCCTCATGACTTCTAACTCATGATCTCTAACTGTTTGATTCTCCTCCAACTCCTCAGGAGTGAGACTCCTACTGGAATGGGAGCTGCCAGCCCTTGAGACTGGTCCGACCATGGGCAGATCTTGGGGAATAAAACCATTCTCTTCATCTGCATCATCTTCCTCTTGGGCCTCCCACCAGGCCTTCAAGACTCTTTGTAGCACATCCTTTCTAGATCCGCTTTTCACCGGGCAACCAAGGTCTTTGCAGAATTGCTTGAGCTCCTCAACCCTGTACAAATACAGATCCTCTATAGAAAACTCCAATTCTGCCCTCTCACTTGTTGCCACCTGAGACATGATGCTCTTGAAGAGTTACTCAAAAATAGAACCAAAAACACAGTATGTGGTTGCGTATTGGTCTGCACTTAAACTAGTGATGTACACCAATTACTGTGGGTCAAGTACAAATACAAGTTCAATCCTCACCGCTGACCACCAATGTTAGATCTGGGGGTCTCTAGTTGGCAGGGTAGGTACCACTGTCCAAGTAGGGACCCTTGCTTCTAGTCAGGGAAAGGGGGATACACTGTTAAGATAACCCCTGCTCACCCTCTAGGTAGCTTGGCCTGAGCAGTCTAGGCTATCAAAGGCAATGTGTAAAGTATTTGTACCAACACTCACAGTAACACAGTGAAAACACCACAGATTTACTCCACACCAGTTTTAGAAAAATAAGGTATCTTTACTAAAAACTTCACAAGACCAAATACTACAGACAAACCAACATATAATTCAAAAGGTTACTTTAAAGATAGTTCAAGAGTTTGCAGAAAGTACTCCAAAATGTAAAAGTCAGTGTCCTGCACAATGTGACTCTCAATGCACAAAATGCGACACTCTCGTGCCCAACAGTACCTGTAGTTGCGATAAGGTTCCCAAAAGCTATAACAAGGAAGATGGCAAAGGCGATGCGATACTCCTGAGATCCTGGGGAGGCTTTGCAGCAGCCCTGCTTCACGCAGCAGAGGTGGATGCGCCGGCTCCGATCTGTAGGGGGAGGATGCGATGACTTTGGCTTTCGTTGCGTAGGTTTCTTAGGGGGAAGCTTCACGCACAGGTTCGATGCGACACTCTTCGATGTGGCACGATGCACGGCGCAGCGTTGACTTCCGGCGCCGCAACTCTCGATGCGCCACGGAACGGGACTCTGCGTCAACGCACACGATGACTGGAGACTTTCACGCACCGGCAGTGGTGCGGCTCGTAAACTGGTTCTGCGACGACCCTCGCAATGTCACGAATCTTCACGCTTCGGGACGATGCTCGACGGACTCGGCGATGCGGGGACCCTGCCTGTTGCGATGGTGCCGCGATGAAATTTTCCTCGCACTCTCGTTCTTGCGACACGCAATCGGATGATGCGTTGGGTACCAGTTACTCTTTTTCACGCTTCTGCTTCCCAGCTCCCAAACACAGCAAAAACGACCTCCTAAAGCACCAAGACTGGGCAAGCACTCCAAGGCAGGTCAGAACTCCTTCAGCAGAGTTTCAGGGGAGCTGGTGGTGAAGTCCTTTTGTTCCTGGGACTTCTTAACAGGGAGCCAGCTCTTCTCAGGCCCTTGGAGATCAGAATCAAAAGAAGGGGACACAGCAAAGTCCTTCCCCTCTCCTTGTCAGCAAATCAAAACAGCAAGCAGGCAGTCTTCTCCTCTTCAGTTCTTTTCAGCTTTCTCCTTGGCAGAGGTTTCTTCTTAGTTCCAAAGTGATCTAAAGTTTAGGTGTCTGGGGTCTTCTTCTTATACCCCTCCAAGTCTTTGTCTCTCTGTGTTTCAGTGGGGGGAATCCCCTGCCAAACCGGTTCCTGGGTGTACTCTGCTCTGGAGCACCTGGTTCCTTTCAGAGTGAGGGGCAGGGTCGTTAGACGCTCAGCAGGAGGTGGATCCTTCTTTGTGCCAGCAGAGGCAGAGTCCTCAGCCTGGCCAGCAGGGGGTGGAGCCAGCATTGTGCTGGCAGAGGCAGCCCTATTCAAACCCAGGGGCTACTCCTCCCACCCATCTAAAGCAGATCTCCCTATTCACCCTGCTGCTGACTCATCCAGGCTCCTGGAGCCACCTAGCCCATCACATGACACCAGTCAGCCAACCAGCACACAGGCACAAAGGAAGGTTAAACAGGAGAATAGCTACCTTCTAAAAAGTGCTATTCTCACACAGTGAATTTAAAAACCATCTTGCTAAAAAGATGTATAATTAAATTCTGAACACAAAGATACCAAACTTGGATTTTCTATCTTGCCCTTATGGGAAGATAGGCTTGTACACAGCCTTCCCCATTCTGTCCTATTGGGCAAGATAGCCTCTCAGCAGTGAAAAACGAAAATGGCTGTAATTCACTACCAGGGCATGTTACACACCTCAGTACATGCCCTACCTTTCAGATACACTGCACCCAGCCCAGGGGGGGTACCCAGGGCCACCATAGGGATGCCTGACATGTACAGAAAGGGAAGGATAAGGCCTGGTCAGTGGGTGCACTGGCCAGGTCGACATGGCAGTCCTGGACTGCACATAGGCACTGCAAGCAGGCCTAAGACATCATTTTAGCGCTACTCCTGTGGGTGGCACAATCAGTGCAGCAGCCCACTAGTAGCATTTGAATCACCAGCCCTGGCACGCTCAGTGCATTTTACTAGGGGCTAACAGGTGAAACAAATATACCAATCATGGATAACCAATCAATATATCAATTTATACAGAGAGCATATGCACTTTAGCACTGATCAGCAGTGGTAAAGTGCCCAGAGTCCTATTGCCAACAACCACGGGTTAGAAAAAATAAAGGAGGAAGAAGCAACAAGTTTGGGGATAAACCTGCAAAAAGGGCCGTTTCCAACACAACCCCCTTCCAGCCTAAAGCTAGGGTAGACCAAGCGATACCTCGATGGGATTCCCTGCTTAGGGCGATAGAACACGGAAACTGGCCCAAACAGCAGGGTACTATTCCTGTTCTACGCCTTCCTGAACCCGGTTGGATCTCTCCATCCATACTCTCAGGGTCCACCAAGCCAACCCATGTGGAACCCTTCTCCTCACCTGTGGACACCACCTGTGCAGCACCTAGCCTTAATTTGCTCACAGGTGTGTCCCAACAGACAGACAGCAAGCCACAGTGACCACTGACAGTGGTCAGGGATGAGACCCAGGCCTTATTCCTCTCAGGGCCCTCAAACCCCTGTGGCATCAGAAGGTGGGGGGGCAGTAGCCCCAGGTGCTGGGCACCATTTGTCCACTTCCTTTCCTGTCAAGTCGGGTCTGACAACCTGACACTGACCCACCAGCCCCGGGCCTGTATCCGGTGGCTGGACAGGAGGCTGGGGTAGGCTTTTCCATACCCAGTCCTCCTCTTCCTTGGGGCTCTGTACCCTCCCACCTGGAGCGGTACCCCCTTCTAGAATAGTCAGGGCACCTGTGGCAGGTGTCCTGCACCATTCGCCCACCAGTTCAGGGGTTCTATCCTGCAACTGGGATCCCAGGTCAGGGGGGACACCCCGGACCTGGCCCTCCAACCTAGGGTCTACACCCTCCAGGTGAACCTGGGTCAGAGGCGAGGACTCCCTCCCTCTGCGCCCCCTTCCAGAATTCTGCACCCTCCTACTCGGAGCGGTACACCTCAAAGACCAACTGGTAGAGACACTGCTTACAGATGTCCCTCCCTCCAGTTCAGGACCTCTCTCCAGCAACTGGTCTCCCAACCTAGGGTCTAAACCCTCAGGTTGCACCGGGGTCAGAGGCGAGGACTCTCTCCCTCTGCACCCCCTTCCAGAGAGCTGCACCCTCCCCACTGGAGTGGTACCCCTGGAAGCCAAACCGGTCAGGACACAGCTTACAGATGTCCTTCCCCCCAGGTCAGGCAGATCCTGAACCTTGCCTCCCAACCCAGGGACTAAACCCTGCGGTTGCACACCTGCCTGGCATGCCAGGACTTCTGGGGACTCACACAGTATCTCCCCGAGGGTGACACATGACTCATGTGTCTCGTGACAGTCTGCCTGGCGCAGATCTCCCGGCCCCTGTCCACCTGACAGTGCGCGAAGATCCCCCAGGACAGAAGTGGTGTCACCATGGTCACTCCTAGGGGACTCAGCCCTTCTGGCTGGTCCCTGACCCACTGGTTCTCCCACTGGGGAACACATCCCCCTCTCACCCCTCAGTCTGGACTTCTGCAACCTCCCAACTGGAGCGGTACCGCCAGACACCAGAACCACTGGAGCTCTGTTTACAGAGGCTCCAGGTTCTCCTGACACTAGGAGATCCTCCTCAAATGGCCTACTAGCACTGTCTAGGCCCCCAACCTGGTGTTCCCTTAAGGAACCCTCCAGGCCCTGAGACTGGGTTTCGGGCACCTTGGGACCCACAGTCCCACACTCACCCCTTCTCCACTGAGACAGGACGTGAGCCCCTACACCCCTCCCACTACACTGGGACCTAACTGGGCTACACTGAACCTCTTCCACCTCACAGGTCTGGAAGATATCCGGGCCACTCCTTTTGGGATCACTCCCCAATGCCTCTCCAGACCTTTTGACATCCAACCAAAGGTCTGCCTCCAACGCAAGCTCTCTGGAACCAGATAACTCAAACTCCACCGGGTGTTGGCATAGCTCTGGAAAACAGGGACTTAAAATATGCTCTCCAACAAATGAATCACACAGCCCCCCACAGTTGTTAACCAAGCTACCGTTTGCCTCACCCTCCAGTGCATCACACTAGTACTCCTCACCACTCTCCTGAGATTGGCAAGACAGTACCTGACTGTCTCTGTCACACAACTCACACTCTTCTGGGCGGTCTTCACACTCACACACCAAGGTTTCTACCATGGGGGAACTCCTCTCCCTGTACCTCTCATCTAGGGTCAGTAGAGTGTCCCTCCCACCACTAGGAATATGGTCCCCTGTGCCAGTTCCTCAATCTACTTCAGGGACACTGCACTCCACGGGAACTACATCATAAACCTGAACTCCCTGGTGTCTGTCAACCCCCTCCCTCAAGTTAGGTGCCACATCTCTGGGTGTTTGTACCTCTCCCTCAGCACTGGATATTACAATCTTGCTGCCACCATCTGAGCTGGACTCCACCTCCAACTCAGCAAAGCTCACTTCTTGAGCTAACCATTCTTCTTCAGCTGAGACACTCATGGCCTCAAGCCTCTCGAGCTCCAAATCAAGCTCCCTCATCCTTAATTCATGTGCCAAGGTCAATTTCAATTCTTCCAAGGCATACATCTTCTTGCTCTCTTCTACTTTGTTCTGGGTTTCTATTTCCATCAGCTTCAACTCAAGCCTCATGACTTCTAACTCATGATCTCTAACTCTTTGATTCTCCTCCAACTCCTCTGGAGTGAGACTCCTACTGGAATGGGGCTGCCAGCCCTTGAGACTGGTCCGACCATGGGCAGATCTTGGGGAATAAAACCATTCTCTTCATCTGCATCATCTTCCTCTTGGGCCTCCCACCAGGCCTTCAAGACTCTTTGTAGCACATCCTTTCTAGATCCGCTTTTCACCGGGCAACCAAGGTCTTTGCAGAATTGCTTGAGCTCCTCAACCCTGTACGAATACAGATCCTCTATAGAAAACTCCAATTCTGCCTTTTCACTTGTTGCCACCTGAGACATGATGCTCTTGAAGAGTTACTCAAAAATAGAACCAAAAACACAGTATGTGGTTGCGTATTGGTCTGCACTTAAACTACTGATGTACACCAATTACTGTGGGTCAAGTACCAATACAAGTTCAATCCTCACCGCTGACCACCGTACCAATGTCCAAGTAGGGACCCTTGCTTCTAGTCAGGGAAAGGGGGATACACTGTTAAGATAACCCCTGCTCACCCTCTAGGTAGCTTGGCCTGAGCAGTCTAGGCTATCAAAGGCAATGTGTAAAGTATTTGTACCAACACTCACAGTAACACAGTGAAAACACCACAGATTTACTCCACACCAGTTTTAGAAAAATAAGGTATCTTTTCTAAAAACTTCACAAGACCAAATACTACAGACAAACCAACATATAATTCAAAAGGTTACTTTAAAGATAGTTCAAGAGTTTGCAAAAAGTACTCCAAAATGTAAAAGTCAGTGTCCTGCACAATGCGACTCTCAATGCACAAAATGCGACACTCTCGTGCCCAACAGTACCTGTAGTTGCGATAAGGTTCCCAAAAGCTATAACACGGAAGATGGCAAAGGCGATGCGATACTCCTGAGATCCTGGGGAGGCTTTGCAGCAGCCCTGCTTCACGCAGCAGAGGTGGATGCGCCGACTCCGATCTGTAGGGGGAGGATGCGATGACTTTGGCTTTCGTTGCGTAGGTTTCTTAGGGGGAAGCTTCACGCACAGGTTCAATGCGACACTCTTCGATGTGGCACGATGCGCGGCGCAGCGTTGACTTCCGGCGCCGCAACTCTTAATGCGCCACGGAACGGGACTCTGCGTCAACGCACACGATGACTGGAGACTTTCACGCACCGGCAGTGGTGCGGCTCGCAAACTGGTTCTGCGACGACCCTCGCAATGTCACGAATCTTCACGCTTCGGGACGATGCTCGACGCACTCGGCGATGCGGGGACCCTGCGTGTTGCGATGGTGCCGCGATGAAATTTTCCTCGCACTCTCGTTCTTGCGACACGCAATCGGATGATGCGTTGGGTACCAGTTACTCTTTTTCACGCTTCTGCTTCCCAGCTCCCAAACACAGCAAAAACGACCTCCTGAGGCCCCAAGACTGGGCAAGCACTCCAAGGCAGGTCAGAACTCCTTCAGCAGAGTTCCAGGGGAGCTGGTGGTGAAGTCCTTTTGTTCCTGGGACTTCTTAACAGGGAGCCAGCTCTTCTCAGGCCCTTGGAGATCAGAATCAAAAGATGGGGACACAGCAAAGTCCTTCCCCTCTCCTTGGCAGCAAAGCAAAACAGCAAGCAGGCAGTCTTCTCCTCTTCAGTTCTTTTCAGCTTTCTCCTTGGCAGAGGTTTCTTCTTAGTTCCAAAGTGATCTAAAGTTTAGGTGTCTGGGGTCCTCTTCTTATACCCCTCCAAGTCTTTGTCTCTCTGTGTTTCAGTGGGGGGATTCCCCTGCTCAAACCGGTTCCTGGGTGTGCTCTGCTCTGGAGCACCTGGTTCCTTTCAGAGTGAGGGGCAGGGTCGTTAGACGCTCAGCAGGAGGTGGAGCCTTCTTTGTGACAGCAGAGGCAGAGTCCTCAGCCTGGCCAGCAGGGGGTGGAGCCAGCATTGTGCTGGCAGAGGCAGCCCTATTCAAACCCAGGGGCTACTCCTCGCACCCATCTAAAGCAGATCTCCCTATTCACCCTGCTGCTGACTCATCCAGGCTCCTGGAGCCACCTAGCCCATCACATGACACCAGTCAGCCAACCAGCACACAGGCACACAGGAAGGTTAAACAGGAGAATAGCTACTTTCTAAAAAGTGCTATTCTCACACAGTGAATTTAAAAACCATCTTGCTAAAAAGATGTATAATTAAATTCTGAACACAAAGATACCAAACTTGGATTTTCTATCTTGCCCTTATGGGAAGATAGGCATGTAAACAGCCTTCCCCATTCTGTCCTATTGGGCAAGATAGCCTCTCAGCAGTAAAAAACGAAAATGGCTGTAATTCACTACCAGGGCATGTTGCCCTACCTTTCAGATACACTGCACCCAGCCCAGGGGGGGGGTACCTAGGGCCACCATAGGGATGCCTGACATGTACAGAAAGGGAAGGATAAGGCCTGGTCAGTGGGTGCACTGGCCAGGTCGACATGGCAGTCCTGGACTGCACATAGGCACTGCAAGCAGGCCTAAGACATCATTTTAGCGCTACTCCTGTGGGTGGCACAATCAGTGCTGCAGCACACTAGTAGCATTTGAATCACCAGCCCTGGCACGCTCAGTGCACTTTATTAGGGGCTAACAAGTGAAACAAATATACCAATCATGGATAACCAATCAATATAACAATTTATACAGAGAGCATATGCACTTTAGCACTGATCAGCAGTGGTAAAGTGCCCAGAGTCCTATTGCCAACAACCACGGGTTAGAAAAAATAAAGGAGGAAGAAGCAAAAAGTTTGGGGATAAACCTGCAAAAAGGGCCGTTTCCAACACAACCCCCTTCCAGCCTAAAGCCAGGGTAGACCAAGCGATACCTCGATGGGATTCCCTGCTTAGGGCGATAGAACACGGAAACTGGCCCAAACAGCAGGGTACTTTTCCTGTTCTACGCCTTCCTGAATGCGGTTGGATCTCTCCATCCATACTCTTAGGGTCCACCAAGCCAACCCATGTGGAACCCTTCTCCTCACCTGTGGACACCACCTGTGCAGCACCTAGCCTTAATTTGCTCACAGGTGTGTCCCAACAGACAGACAGCAAGCCACAGTGACCACTGACAGTGGTCAGGGATGAGACCCAGGCCTTATTCCTCTCAGGGCCCTCAAACCCCTGTGGCATCAGAAGGTGGGGGGCAGTAGCCCCAGGTGCTGGGCACCCTTTGTCCACTTCCTTTCCTGTCAAGTCGGGTCTGACAACCTGGCACTGACCCACCAGCCACGGGCCTGTATCCGGTGGCTGGACAGGAGGCTGGGGTAGGCTTTTCCATACCCAGTCCTCCTCTTCCTTGGGGCTCTGTACCCTCCCACCTGGAGCGGTACCCCCTTCTAGAATAGTCAGGGCACCTGTGGCAGGTGTCCTGCACCATTCGCCCACCAGTTCAGGGGTTCTATCCTGCAACTGGGATCCCAGGTCAGGGGGGACACCCCGGACCTGGCCCTCCAACCTAGGGTCTACACCCTCCAGGTGAACCGGGGTCAGAGGCGAGGATTCCCTCCCTCTGCGCCCCCTTCCAGAATTCTGCACCCTCCTACTCGGAGCGGTACACCTCAAAGACCAACTGGTAGAGACACTGCTTACAGATGTCCCTCCCTCCAGTTCAGGACCTCTCTCCAGCAACTGGTCTCCCAACCTAGGGTCTAAACCCTCAGGTTGCACCGGGGTCAGAGGCGAGGACTCTCTCCCTCTGCACCCCCTTCCAGAGAGCTGCACCCTCCCCACTGGAGTGGTACCCCTGGAAGCCAAACCGGTCAGGACACAGATTACAGATGTCCTTCCCCCCAGGTCAGGCAGATCCTGAACCTGGCCTCCCAACCCAGGGACTAAACCCTGCGGTTGCACACCTGCCTGGCATGCCAGGACTTCTGGGGACTCACACAGTATCTCCCCGAGGGTGACACATGACTCATGTGTCTCGTGACAGTCTGCCTGGCGCAGATCTCCCGGCCCCTGTCCACCTGACAGTGCGCGAAGATCCCCCAGGACAGAAGTGGTGTCACCATGGTCACTCCTAGGGGACTCAGCCCTTCTGGCTGGTCCCTGACCCACTGGTTCTCCCACTGGGGAACACATCCCCCTCTCACCCCTCAGTCTGGACTTCTGCACCCTCCCAACTGTAGCGGTACCGCCAGACACCAGAACCACTGGAGCTCTGTTTACAGAGTCTCCAGGTTCTCCTGACACTAGGAGATCCTCCTCAAATGGCCTACTAGCACTGTCTAGGCCCCCAACCTGGTGTTCCCTTAAGGAACCCTCCAGGCCCTGAGACTGGGTTTCGGGCACCTTGGGACCCAAAGTCCCACACTCACCCCTTCTCCACTGAGACAGGACGTGAGCCCCTACACCCCTCCCACTACACTGGGACCTAACTGGGCTACACTGAACCTCTTCCACCTCACAGGTCTGGAAGATATCCGGGCCACTCCTTTTGGGATCACTCCCCAATGCCTCTCCAGACCTTTTGACATCCAACCAAAGGTCTGCCTCCAACGCAAGCTCTCTGGAACCAGAGAACTCACACTCCACCGGGTGTTGGCATAGCTCTGGAAAACAGGGACTTAAAATATGCTCTCCAACAAATGAATCACACAGCCCCCCACAGTTGTTAACCAAGCTACCATTTGCCTCACCCTCCAGTGCCTCACACAAGTACCCCACACCACTCTCCTGAGATTGGCAAGACAGTACCTGACTGTCTCTGTCACACAACTGACACTCTTCTGGGCGGTCTTCACACTCACACACCAAGGTTTCTACCATGGGGGAACCCCTCTCCCTGTACCTCTCATCTAGGGTCAGTAGAGTGTCCCTCCCACCACTAGGAATATGGTCCCCTGTGCCAGTTCCCCAATCTGCTTCAGGGACACTGCACTCCACGGGAACTACATCATAATCCTGAACCCCCTGGTGTCTGTCAACCCCCTCCCTCAAGTTAGGCGCCACATCTCTGGGTGTTTGTACCTCTCCCTCAGCACTGGATATTACAATCTTGCTGCCACCATCTGAGCTGGACTCCACCTCAGCTGGACTCCACCTCCAACTCAGCAAAGCTCACTTCTTGAGCTAACCATTCTTCTTCAGCTGAGACACTCATGGCCTCAAGCCTCTCGAGCTCCAAATCAAGCTCCCTCATCCTTAATTCATGTGCCAAGGTCAATTTCAATTCTTCCAAGGCATACATCTTCTTGCTCTCTTCTACTTTGTTCTGGGTTTCTATTTCCATCAGCTTCAACTCAAGCCTCATGACTTCTAACTCATGATCTCTAACTGTTTGATTCTCCTCCAACTCCTCTGGAGTGAGACTCCTACTGGAATGGGAGCTGCCAGCCCTTGAGACTGGTCCGACCATTGGCAGATCTTGGGGAATAAAACCATTCTCTTCATCTGCATCATCTTCCTCTTGGGCCTCCCACCAGGCCTTCAAGACTCTTTGTAGCACATCCTTTCTAGATCCGCTTTTCACCGGGCAACCAAGGTCTTTGCAGAATTGCTTGAGCTCCTCAACCCTGTACGAATACAGATCCTCTATAGAAAACTCCAATTCTGCCCTCTCACTTGTTGCCACCTGAGACATGATGCTCTTGAAGAGTTACTCAAAAATAGAACCAAAAACACAGTATGTGGTTGCGTATTGGTCTGCACTTAAACTAGTGATGTACACCAATTACTGTGGGTCAAGTACAAATACAAGTTCAATCCTCACCGCTGACCACCAATGTTAGATCTGGGGGTCTCTAGTTGGCAGGGTAGGTACCACTGTCCAAGTAGGGACCCTTGCTTCTAGTCAGGGAAAGGGGGATACACTGTAAAGATAACCCCTGCTCACCCTCTAGGTAGCTTGGCTTGAGCAGTCTAGGCTATCAAAGGCAATGTGTAAAGTATTTGTACCAACACTCACAGTAACACAGTGAAAACACCACATATTTACTCCACACCAGTTTTAGAAAAATAAGGTATCTTTACTAAAAACTTTACAAGACCAAATACTACAGACAAACCAACATATAATTCAAAAGGTTACTTTAAAGATAGTTCAAGAGTTTGCAGAAAGTACTCCAAAATGTAAAAGTCAGTGTCCTGCACAATACGACTCTCAATGCACAAAATGCGACACTCTCGTGCCCAACAGTACCTGTAGTTGCGATAAGGTTCCCAAAAGCTATAACAAGGAAGATGGCAAAGGCGATGCGATACTCCTGAGATCCTGGGGAGGCTTTGCAGCAGCCCTGCTTCACGCAGCAGAGGTGGATGCGCCGGCTCCGATCTGTAGGGGGAGGATGCGATGACTTTGGCTTTCGTTGCGTAGGTTTCTTAGGGGGAAGCTTCACGCACAGGTTCAATGCGACACTCTTCGATGTGGCACGATGCGCGGCGCAGCTTTGACTTCCGGCGCCGCAACTCTCGATGCGCCACGGAACGGGACTCTGCGTCAACGCACACGATGACTGGAGACTTTCACGCACCGGCAGTGGTGCGGCTCGCTAACTGGTTCTGCGACGACCCTCGCAATGTCAGGAATCTTCATGCTTTGGGACGATGCTCGACGCACTCGGCGATGCGGGGACCCTGCGTGTTGTGATGGTGCCGCGATGAAATTTTCCTCGCACTCTCGTTCTTGCGACACGCAATCGGATGATGCGTTGGGTACCAGTTACTCTTTTTGACGCTTCTGCTTCCCAGATCCCAAACACAGCAAAAACGACCTCCTGAGGCCCCAAGACTGGGCAAGCACTCCAAGGCAGGTCAGAACTCCTTCAGCAGAGTTCCAGGGGAGCTGGTGGTGAAGTCCTTTTGTTCCTGGGACTTCTTAACAGGGAGCCAGCTCTTCTCAGGCCCTTGGAGATCAGAATCAAAAGAAGGGGACACAGCAAAGTCCTTCCCCTCTCCTTGGCAGCAAAGCAAAACAGCAAGCAGGCAGTCTTCTCCTCTTCAGTTCTTTTCAGCTTTCTCCTTGGCAGAGGTTTCTTCTTAGTTCCAAAGTGATCTAAAGTTTAGGTGTCTGGGGTCCTCTTCTTTCCCCCTCCAAGTCTTTGTCTCTCTGTGTTTCAGTGGGGGGATTCCCCTGCTCAAACCGGTTCCTGGGTGTGCTCTGCTCTGGAGCACCTGGTTCCTTTCAGAGTGAGGGGCAGGGTCGTTAGACGCTCAGCAGGAGGTGGAGCCTTCTTGATGCCAGCAGAGGCAGAGTCCTCAGCCTGGCCAGCAGGGGGTGGAGCCAGCATTGTGCTGGCAGAGGCAGCCCTATTCAAACCCAGGGGCTACTCCTCCCACCCATCTAAAGCAGATCTCCCTATTCACCCTGCTGCTGACTCATCCAGGCTCCTGGAGCCACCTAGCCCATCACATGACACCAGTCAGCCAACCAGCACACAGGCACACAGGAAGGTTAAACAGGAGAATAGCTACTTTCTAAAAAGTGCCATTCTCACACAGTGAATTTAAAAACCATCTTGCTAAAAAGATGTATAATTAAATTCTGAACACATAGATACCAAACTTGGATTTTATATCTTGCCCTTATGGGAAGATAGGCATGTAAACAGCCTTCCCCATTCTGTCCTATTGGGCAAGATAGCCTCTCAGCAGTGAAAAACGAAAATGGCTGTAATTCACTACCAGGGCATGTTACACACCTCAGTACATGCCCTACCTTTCAGATACACTGCACCCAGCCCAGGGGGGGTACCTAGGGCCACCATAGGGATGCCTGACATGTACAGAAAGGGAAGGATAAGGCCTGGTCAGTGGGTGCACTGGCCAGGTCGACATGGCAGTCCTGGACTGCACATAGGCACTGCAAGCAGGCCTAAGACATCATTTTAGCGCTACTCCTGTGGGTGGCACAATCAGTGCTGCAGCCCACTAGTAGCATTTGAATCACCAGCCCTGGCACGCTCAGTGCACTTTACTAGGGGCTAACAGGTGAAACAAATATACCAATCATGGATTACCAATCAATATAACAATTTATACAGAGAGCATATGCACTTTAGCACTGATCAGCAGTGGTAAAGTGCCCGGAGTCCTATTGCCAACAACCACAGGTTAGAAAAAATAAAGGAGGAAGAAGCAAAAAGTTTGGGGATAAACCTGCAAAAAGGGCCGTTTCCAACAATTCTTTCACACAATGTATTCCTTTTTCTAAAAAGAAAGTATACTTCTGTTTAAATGTGTTTTTCACTCTAAATGAGCTCTTTCATATGTATGTCCATCCTTTTGCCTACATATCTGTTTGCTCCTAAAAATCTTTCCGCAGTAAATGCATCTTTCTTAATGTCTAAACATTATGTTCCCCAAGAACCCTGTCAGCTCACAATAATAAAGTTGTGATGTTCCTAAAACGGCTGTAATACTTTCTATTGATACTTTGGGGAAGGCATGCATACCATTTCTGTCGAATCTGCTGATGTATGCGCAAGATCGTTTCCCTCTGTTTTCCGGAGAGTAGTGCTTTCCTGTGAAGAAGTGAAGAGGCAGCAATCGCAGACAGGTAAGATTAAAAAACCTTTTATATAGTTTAACCCCTTCGACGCGCATGACGGAGCGGTTCCGTCATGCACGTCGGTTGCGCTGTGCGCATGACGGAACCGCTCCGTCATGGCCCCGCCCGCGCTCAGAACCTTCAGCGTGGCGCGGAAATCCGCGCCGCGCTGAAGGGGTTAATAGCATGGTGGGCACCTCTAAAGTAAAGTTAGATCTGTGGGAAGTGTTATAAAAAAGCGGATTGAAAAGAACATACTAGTATAAATGTGTAAAGAGCAATAAGGTAATTTTCGTGGTTCAGGAACTCGTTAAAAATGTAGTTGTTTGGGTTTGCTTGTTGTTTAGCATTCATGGTTAGGGAATTCGTGGTTTAGGTAGTAGTTGTTCAGTCATACATCCGCTGCTGCCATCTTTCCTGCAGTCCAAGCCATGCTCCCCCTCACTATGTGATATATTTTGAAATCAATTGGATTTGGGTTGTGTTTTAAGATGATAGTATAACAAAAACTGTGCTGTTCATGTTGTTAACTGAAAACCTGGGGAACTTAACATTTTCCTGAATAAATGAACTGGAAAGGTATCACAACACCAGACCAAAGTGTTTACAGATACAAAAATACTGTGCCCGTATGTTTCGTTTTTATATCCGAGATGTTGGCAGACCACCTTACAGCAACATCTTAACTTTGGTTATTGGAGCTGCAGGATAATTCCAAAGATAGCACCATTTTGATGTATTATTGTGGACCATGGTCAGTGCCACGTTTCATTTTGCCATTGAAGAGAGACAATGTATACCTCATTGGCTAAGCAGAATCAACAAATCATCAAGACGTATCATCGATACTATCACCAATCTCAAACTGTGTTTGCAAAAGTGTAAAAAGGTACATATCTTTTTTGACTATTGTGAGGGTGTGTATTGTGTGTTTTACTTTAAGTCAAATATATTATTCATTTAGTAAGGTGCATCTTCGTTTATTTTTTGCTGATTCCAGTTATAGTATTCTCTTTCCTATTGTGATTTTCTTTCATTTTTTTGGTTTGTTCTTTATTTTCGTTTTTTATTTTTAAATCTAATGCTCTCCGTGCTTGATTAATAACAGTCACAATGTTTAACATTCTGTTAACTAACTGAAAGACTCCACAATGCTGCATTGCTTTATTTTCGGGTTGCAGTATCTACAAATGTTGCAACACATTCTTTCTTGGTGAATTTTCAGCACACAACGTCCAGACCATGTTTGTTTACAATTGGCTGTACAAATGGTTTTCTAAGTTTAGAGGTACAAAGTCTTGTTGCAGTCAAATGTCATTGATGCCAAACAAAATTTAGCCTCACACTTCTGATTGCTTTAACTTCCAAAAATGGCATGCTTTTTATCAAATGTTGTGATTATCACCACCACGATGTGTTGAGAAGTGAAGAATGCATGAAAACGTTCGTAGTAGTTTATTATGAATTTATCTTTTAGTCAATTTATAACATCTGCCTTAAGATTCTGCTATATTTCATATATATTCTTTTCATACATGGCTTAGGCCTGATTTAGAGTTTAGAGGATGTGAGACATCACCCAAAAATGATAGATGTCTCATCCACCTTAATTAGAGTGTATAGCTATCTGTGCACTATAACATAAAGCTGCGTGAAGTTTGTATATTTTCCTTTTCTATAATTCCATGAAATTCTGCAAATATTACATGAACTTTCCCTGGCAAACTGGCACCAAAAGACCAACTTTCATTCATCTCCTGGAACGTGGCTGGCCTCAGCGCTACGCTCTAAGCAGGGGGCGCAACTTTCTAAATAGGAGCAACACCATTTCCTTCAGGAGACGTGGTCACTAACCTCCACGGCAAAATATGGGTTCTATGAAGTCTTTCAACTGGGAACGCAAACAAGCTTATTCGGGCAGCCTTCAGGGGGGGCTCTCGATCCTCGTAAAACAATCAGCTATAGTATTGATCTGCTCACACGCTAAATTCAACAAAGAATTTCCAAGCTGTATCCATTGAAGGCCCACAATTCTGCCAGAAGTAATTTTCCCTGTTGCTCTCAACTGCTATTTGAACCCCCGCAAGACTTCAAAAACACGCGCTATGGGGTGCTTGTGCTCGATCATAAAATCAACCATCTAATCTTATCCTACACATGAAATCCTGTTGGCAGGGGACTTTAATAACACCAAATACCTGGGTCACTACCACAACCTCCACTCTTCTGCTGCTTCGTCGATCTAACCGCAGCTTTCAATAATGTCGACAGAAAGACCCTCTGGAGGAAACAAGCAAACTGGGGCATTCTATCTTCGCTCCTAACGGCAGTAACGTCCCTCTACTCGGAAACCCTGGTACGGGTGAAATCAGGCCCTACATCTCTCTCATCCAAAATCGGTACGTCCGGGGATCTGAAACAAGGTTACGTGCTCGCTCCCCTACTCTTCGAGCTGTATACAGCAGACCTGGGAAAAGCTCTCTCCAACAGCTGCCTGGCCCCTCCCCAACTAGGCCACTGACCTCTACACATTCTTCAATACGCGTATGACATTGTCATCATGGATCATACTAAAGTGGGTTTGCAATGTGCCTTGACCAGCCTACACGAGTACAGTACAACTAACCACCTCATCATCAATTCAGACAAAACCAAGTCTTTGTACTTGGACGGCAAAAGCACAAAAAACAAACCACATGCACCATAGGTTTCAGGACAATCAACGCAGTGCAGAAATACAAGTAGCTGTGGGTTTGGATCATTGAATCCGCTCAACCCTCCACTCACAAAAAAGAACTGTCCAAGAAATTGACGTCCATAACCTATGGAATAATAAAATTCAACAACAAGCTAAAAAGCCCATCAGCAGGGAGTATTAGAAAAGTCATCCAAGCTTCTCTCCTCCCAGCACTCTCTTAGGGGCATCACGAGTTCCTGGGTGCTTGCTCGGAAATTCTGGAGTGGGCTCAGTTCATGGGCTACAAAAAAATCTTTCAACTCCAAAAACATCTCTCTAGGGCAAGACTTAGACTGGAGCTCGGACTTGTCAAACAAACACTAACCCTTGAGGCTGACTTCCTAAAATACTACATTCAATTTTGAAATCCCCAGAGGAAACTTTAAAAAGCTGCCTCAGGGACACATTTGAAATAACTGGCGCCCCGTGGAACACGCAGCTCAAGAGAGCCCTGGCCTTCACTGAAATAAATAAACCGGCACTTTCTCTGCCCTGCATCTCATATGCAACTTGGAAAAATCGCATCAACAAACAAGTTCAATTAGCCTCGTTCTCGCAAGACCAGGCAACATTAAAAACTTCACACTTCTTGGCTCCCCTGAACGCCTCATATTTGGTAATCAAACCACAGCCTTTCCACTCTGCCTCACTGAACCCCAAAATTAGAAGAGAGATCATGAACATGCGCCTGTTAGCACTTGCCAGTAACGGATTTCAGCCGGGCATGGGCAAACCAAAATACTGAAGGAGCATGTCAACTGTGTGACTTCACACGAGAATCATGGCTACACCTTCTGTGCTGTTGCTTAGCCTTAGTAACGAAAGGAGAATCCTACTTAGGGAACTATACTTAAGTGAAAAAGCAAGCACTTGCCTTGAGGCCTCGGCAATATGTTTCACACAAAAGGAACCCCATATCCTGGCTCGTTGTGGTAGATTTGTTCAATCCATCCGGGATGCACTCCAGCCCCGCATTGGTCCTAGACCTCGCACTTGCAAAGTGCAAAAGCTGATCCCGTATTACTCTAAAACAAAAAACAAAAAAAGACCCTGAAAAGGATGTAGATCGAGCCATGGATGCAGCAATTGAGGCCGGAGACCTCAAACCATTTAACTAAAATAGAAGTCTGTGCTAAATTGGCATAAAATCGCATTGCACACGCACAAGCACTTTATAAACGAGTGAGGACCAACAACAGTAAATGTGGTGTTTGAGGAGAACAGAAATGAAGGAAGATTTGGACAATCAACGAGCTAGAGGAGTGTCATCCTCCACTGGGGCCGAAAGAAGAGCAACAGTTAAAAATTCATTTGAGAACATAACGGAATATAACAATTGCACCCTAACCTCCAAAAATATGTCATAATCTCCCATAAAGCTACAAGCACAAGCACCTTACAAGAGAACTAGTACTCACAAGGAGAAAGGAAAGGAAACAAGATTGGGAAAATCGAAGTGCCAGATGGGTGACACTGCCACATGGGACCGGTTGCAGTGAAATAAGAGAGACAACTGCCCCAAGTCATATGATGGCTCCAAACAATTGCACTTCTTCAGAACTTTCACAAGCAATGGTTCATTTTTAATTGTTATTTTATTGTAATGGAATGGTTTTAATTAACTTATGCAAATACATTTCAACTTTCAACTTTCACAACTTTCACATGAACATTTGTGTAATTATGCAAAATGAATCTCCTGCTCCTCAAATCAAAATATGGCAGTCTGTTTTCCACAAGCATATCGCCATTTTGTTTTACTCCTTCCTGACCCTGCCTAGCTATCCATTATTGTACCATCTTGCTAGGTCTCTGCCACCTCCATCCACCTCATATTGGTTCACCTCTCTCTTTTTATTAGTTTATGACTACCACTGTGTTTTCATTTTCTTTTTTTGCACCCTTTTGTTTAGGTATCCCTATTCCCACTTTCCAGCTATTGCAGAGGCAGGCAGAGGGCCACAGAGCTAGATAAGAGATGCAGTTTAATTTTTGTTTCAGCCGCGTTATAGTTAGAAATTAGCAGTGATGTCAACAGTGATGTCATCAGTGATGTCACTGACCATGTCATAAGTGATGTAACATCATCAGCAGTGCATTGCGGGGGCAAGAGTTATAGTTAGCTGAACTGACTATAACAGGGCAATTTCACTGGTTTTGTACGAGTGAAATGTCCAACTAACTATAACTTTCCCTAAAACTTATGTTTTTTTTCAGTGGATTTTAAGGTTTTTTAAATGCTAATTTCTAACTATAACGTGCCTGAAACCTATTGTTTTTTCAGTGAATTTCTAAGGTTTTTTAAATGCTAATTTCTAACTATAACGTGCCTGAAACCTATGGTTTTTTAAGTGAATTTCAAAGGTTTTTTAAATGCTAGTTTCTAACTATGCCTACAGACGTAGGACATGTGAAGAAAGAAGAAAAAACGCACAGAAAGAAGAAAAAGAAATACAGAACGAAGCAACAGAAATCCGAAAAGACGAAGAAAAGTGCAGGAAGAAGCAAGAGATGTGCAGAAAGAACCAACAGAGGAGCAGAAAGAGGCCTTGTTGCAAAATCATCCTGTGCCCACAACTTTTTCAGACAGGTACTGGTGGTAACTGACTCTGACTAACCAGGCCTAGAGCCAGTGCTATGCTAAAAGACACTTAGAATGCAGTGGGGACTAGGGAACACTGTGCGTTGAGGTCCCCCTGTAATTAGCATTTTCTCCTCTGTTAGGCCCTAGTATATAATAGGGCAGGGGGATCAAAACTACCTCTAAGTCCGTGGTGCAGAAATATGCTACTTAGTCGGGTTTGCAGAGTGGTGGAGAAAGGGTGCTAAGCGTCCAACCAACGCTCAGGAATTCCGCTGCATAGGACTTACAGGAGGTCCCAAGAGGGATTCTTGGCCCCCAAACTCCCTCAGAACTAAATTTTACTTCATCCCCATCCCGTAGTCTACCACGAGGCACGTTTGCAGAGTGGTAGAGAAAGGGGGCCAAGGCCTCCGAAGACGTTTTAGAAATCCCACTATGTGGGACTTACTGGAGGACATCCTTGGGGGCCAACTTCCCAAACTTATAACTCCAGTCTGTCCCACACAGTAGCACTGGTAAGTACTCGTACCAGGCCATGCCCACTTTGCCCACCACTCTACAAACGCGCTCCCTGGCATGCTATTGGATGGGGATTGAAGTACCCTTCACTGCTGGGGTTCCTTTAGGGGCCAACTAGCCTACCTTTTACCTCCAGTAAGCCCCGCGCAGTGGGATTGGTGAGAGGTAGACAAAGGGCATGCCCCCTTTCTCCACCGCTCTGCAAACGCACCCCTGGCACATTGTAAGTTGGTGGATTAAGTCCCCTTGAATCAATAGGGTTCCTGGGGTCCAACTAGTCCACCAGGTACCTCCATTAAGCGCCAGAGAGCTGCGTTGCAGAGAGGTGTAAAAAGGGGCGTGGCCTGGCTCACCTCTCTGCAATGCAGCGCAGTGATGCTTATTGGAGGTACCTGGTGGGGTTGTTGGCCCCCAGGGAACCTCAGGATTGAAGAGGAATTAATTCCCCAACTTAAAACGCGCCACGGGTGTGTTTGCACACGTCACCTCAGGCCCTACCCCCTCCTTTCACCACTGTGCAAACACGCCCGTGGCGTGTTTTAAGTTGGTAGATTAAGTCCCCTTGAATCCTGAGGGGTCCAACTAGCCCACTAGGTAACTCCAGTAAGTGCCACAGAGCTGCGTTGCAGAGAGGTGTAAAAAGGGGCATGGCCTGGACCACCTCTCTGCAGCGCAGGCCTATGGCGCTTACTGGAGGTACCTGGTGGCCTAGTTGCCCCCAGGGGCCCTCAGGACTGAAGGGGAATTAATTGCCCCACTTAAAACGCGCCACAGGGTGTGTTTGCACACATGTCACCACAGACCCCGCTCCTTCCTTCACCACTGTGCAAACGCACCCTGCGGCGCGTTTTAAGTTGGGGGATAAAGTCCCCTTGAATCCTGAGGGTCCCTGGGGTCCAACTAGCCCACGAGGTACCTCCAGTAAGCACCACAGAGCTGCGTTGCAGAGAGGCGGTCCCTGGGGCGTGTGGGGGGCCTTGAGCCCCCCCACACAGGTATATTTTATTTTTAAAAAGAAGCCCCGGGGGTGGCGGTCCCCGGGGCTGTGGGGGGGCAGTGTGCCCCTCGCAAATAATTAATGAAAGCCTCGGGTGGTGGTCCTCAGGGCTTGGGGGGCCTTGGAGGCCCCAGAAACATTAAAAAAATAAGCCTCGGGGTGGTGGTCCCCGGGGCTGCGTGGGGGCCTTGTGGCCCCTGCAAATATTTTATCTAAGTACTGGGGGGTGGCGGTCCCCTGCGCTGTGGGGGTCCCCCCGGGCCCCCGCAATTTTATTTCAGCATGCCCCCGGGACTTGGCCCACCCGGGGGCTAAATACTAACAAAGCGCCAGAGCCCGCGCTTCATTTTTCTTTTCTTTTCGGCTGGATTCACGCACCCAGCGGCAATTTGGCTGATCTTTTTTTTAAAGAAAATGCTTTTTTGAACCCTGGGTGTCCTTGTGGGACCCCCTGAGCAGGCCTAGGGGGTCAGGGTGTTTCTACCTGCCCCCTTTTCTTGTTTTTCGTGTTTCTTTTTCTCTTTTTGTGTGCCTCGGTTACCGAGGCACAAGATGGCTGCCAACACTTCCTGGTTTGGAGTGTTGACAGCCAATTAGAATAAAGACCATGATCGGGAGGGTGCGCAGATCCACCGCGCCTCTATATATCGAAATTTTTATTTTTTGATTTTCTCAGCTGATTTAAACCATTTTAAAACAAAGGGTCTCGGAACAACAGAGGCCGGAGATGGTGAATGATGTCGATGACCTTACCATCGTTAACCTGACACCCAGAGTATTAACGAATGCGGAAGAATCCGCCCTGAAATTGGGACTATCATTTTGCCCTAACAACCACATGGAGTATACGCAAACGCGTATTGACCTATTCAAGTTTACAAGGAAAATGAAGCTTCACAAATTTTTCAAACTAAAACCAACTATGAGGGAAGCCAGACAGCTGCAACAACAAGGACAACTTCAAGGAACTGATCTACTGACAACTGGTGATCTGGATATGCTCGAGATGTTGGAGGCCCTACGGAAGGAAGAAGAAACTGTTACCACCCCAACTGGCGATGTGGTGTCAAGAGCCATGCGAGTGGGTATAGAACAAGAGACACCGGCTACGATCTTTAAGCCCCCCTCTGTCTTCATTCCACAAATGCCATACGATGCGATTGACGCATTCTCCGATGCGGTTTTGCAGGACCTCCTCCAATTGAGAACTAAAGTTGCCAGTAGAACAGACCGAGGAAACAACCTCACTGAAGAACAAAGGTCCATATTGAAAGATCTATCAAAGGATGAACAAATAGTATGTAAACCCTCCGACAAAGGAGGCAATATCGTATTATTAACGAGAGATCAATACTTTCGTGAAGCCTACCGCCAATTGAATGATGTGAAACTTTATGAAGCAACTAACATCGAGCAGTACAAACTAAGTATCTCACACTATCATAATCTACTAGAAAAATGGAGCAACAGAGGCATGTTGGGAACTAACGAATTTCTTTTTTTGCGCGACTTGGATCCTACAATACCAACCTTTTACCAATTGCCAAATATCCATAAAAACACTAACGATCCGCCTGGGAGGCCCATTGTCTCCTCGAAAGGAAGCCTAACCGAGAATATGTCTGTGTACATTGATTCTTTTCTTTTTCCATTGGTTTTGCAGCTTAAATCATATATCAAGGACACAACGGACTTTATTTTGCAGACTAATAAGATCAAGTGGGAACCTACCTATCAATTAATTGCCTTGGACATCACCAGCCTGTACACATGCATTGAACACAGTCAAGGGCTAGAGGCGGTAGCCCATTTCTTAGCAAAAAGGCCATTGAAATATTCGGAGCACAACATCATGCTTATGGAATTTATCCAATTCTGCCTGTCCAACAACATTTTTTTGTTCCAAGAACAACTTTATAGACAGCTATCCGGGACTGCCATGGGGACCTGCTTCGCCCCCAGCTATGCGAATCTCTTCGTAGGCTGGTGGGAGGAGCAGGTCGCCCTCAGCAATCAGATGAGTAAATGGACCAACTCTGTGATAGCATGGTACAGGTACATAGACGACCTTTTTCTAGTATGGGGAGGGTCGCCAGAAGAGGCTCAGATCTTTATATCAGACCTTAACAATAATCAACTAAATCTTAGGTTCACATATGAGATGAGTTCCATAACAGTGAATTATTTGGACCTTAAGGTTTTTGTTAGGGACGACGTTCTTGAGACTGAGCTATATAGGAAGCCCACTGCGGGTAATTCTATTTTGCACACCCACAGCAATCATCCACCCAAACTTATTCATAGTATCCCGTACGGCGAGCTTCTCCGCCTGAAACGCAATTGCTCAAGAGAAGCTGATTTCGAAAAAGCAGCAATTCAGTGTGTAAAAAGATTCCAGGTTAGGGGCTACAATCATGAAGAATTGGTCTCTACACTCAATAAAGTGAGAAGAATACCCAGAAAAGAATTATTGACATATAAAAAACCAGTCAACAGAAATACAGTTGATCATGATGGCAAATTCCGTTTAATAACCACTTTCTCGGATGATGCCAATAAATTGAGGAGGATATTTAGAAAAAGCTGGCATATCCTCCAAACTGACACAGTCATCGGTAAGGACATTCCGAAAGTTCCAATGATCACTTTCCGGAAATCTAGATCACTCCGTGATAAATTGGTACAGAGTCATCTATCACCATTGTCACAACCTACAGGCACACTTAAGGCTCTGCATGGATTCTTCCCCTGTGGGAAGTGCAGAGCTTGCAAGAACTGTAGAAGAGTTTTCACATACAACATCCCAGGGGTCAGGCAACCAAGACACATAGATAAATTTATCACTTGCTCCACCACCCATGTAGTATATTGTCTCATTTGCCCGTGTGGGCTCAAATACATCGGCAGTACAATCAACAGCGTGAAAATGTGCATCTTAGAACACCAGCGCGCAATCAATAAGAATGACACCAATTACCCTGTAGCTAGGCATTTCGCCATCAATCACCACAGCAATAGGGAGCTTTTACAGTACTTCGGTCTGGATCATGTACCCGCTAATATCAGGGGTGGTAATAGGGTCCAAAGATTGCGTAGATTAGAGTCCCGCTACATTATAGACCTATATACGAAGGCCCCACACGGTCTTAATAGTGGGGAAGAATTGAATGTACACCTGGGTAGATGAACACACTACAGATCACTTTTGGTGGTGCCATTCTGGTTTTAAGAATGTAGTTGACAACATGCTTAGAATGAATATAAACAAAGCCGAAACCTAGAATGCATATATGTGTGTGGTTGTCGAGCCATTCCATGGCCAGTTAAAGTATTGGATACCCTTGTAATTTTATAGCATTTGTGAAACTGTTGTACTATGAATCTTGAAAATTCGTTAAATTCCCTACATGTGCTGTTTCCATTTGTATACATTTTAACAAAACCCTTCTTTTAGGGCTATACTTTTTTCACTTCTCTACTAGTT
Organism: Triturus cristatus; assembly: GCF_964204655.1. Lineage (NCBI taxonomy): Eukaryota > Metazoa > Chordata > Amphibia > Caudata > Salamandridae > Triturus > Triturus cristatus. The sequence continues at coordinate 441,030,347 of NC_140590.1, forward strand.
GTCTTTCTCGCACCATTTTTCTTTTCTTCTCTCTCTCCTTTTTTCTCTGTCCACCCTCTGTCCTTCTATTGTCATAGAAAATACTAGGATGTTGATTTCTTTAAATAGTATGGAGCCACAGCCAATACATGGCGTTATACCGATTTCCAAATATGGACATCATCAATGTTATATTTTTTACATGATGAACCGCTGATCACAATTCATCTAATTGTATATTAGTAGCAATACTTAATGAACTATCTTTAATATGATTATTGCATTTGTAATGGTTCCTTGAGGGATAAGAGACATATATCTTATGGACATCCTTTCTGTGAATATATCACTCCAAGATGGCCGCCCCACGAGCAATGGTATAGCGTGGGACAATTGCCATCTTCTGTTTCTGTTGTTGTTTTTTGAATCTGTCCACGCTGTCGCGCAATACATGACGTAGTGTGTATTTAATGTTGGCGCGCGGTCTCGCTAATGAGACACTGATGAAGATTCACTCGAAACGCGTCTGTCTTGCTATTTGATGTTTCTGCCAAAATAAAGAAAAATCGATACGGAACCCCTCCAGTGAGTGCTTAACTCTGTTTGAGAAAAACGGGAGTTTTGGGAGCTGCAATTTTACGTGGGGCACCGCCACGCTATAGCACCCGCTTGCGAGTGACCTGGCTGCCGGTGCAACTTTGGGAGCCTACATAAAATATATATATATATATATTTATTTATTTATATATATATATATATTATCTACTGGCGGTCGCCAGTAGATAGTTATAGTTAGGACCGTGTTTCCATAGGAAATCTCAAAATTCTATTTTGAATAACTTTGGCTCCGGTTGACGAATCATCGCGAAATTTTCAAAACTAATAGGGCACTCCGCTCAGCTCCTACCCTGAAAGTCTCAGGGTGATTTGTCAAGCGGGGGCCGAGAAAAAGGGGGGGTCCCAAAACACGTTTTCCCCATGCATTTTTCCATAGGACCTTTAGTCACAGCTACAGCCCGAACGGCTGAACAGAATTACTTGAAATTTGGCAGAGAGGTAGCCATAAGGTCAAGGAAGGGCCTTTCGCAGGTCTGGTGTAAATCTGTTCAGTATTTCCTGAGAAAATAGCATTTAAATGCATATCAATATCTATACGCGCGCAGGGTGCGCGCACTGTGCAAGCCCTGTGCGCGCACCCTGCCGTGCGCGAGCGTAATTCTGATTGTTGTTAGATGTCAGTAAACATTCGAATCGGTTGAAATCAGGAAGTGTCGGCCGCCATTTTGTCTGTCGCACTGAAAAGGAAAGGTGGAGAACGTGAATAGGGGGCAGAGTATTGAGTTCTTGACCCCCTAGCCATTGTCAGGGGGTCACAGTAGGACCACGAAGGGCCAAAAAAAGATTTTAATTTTTTTTAAAAACATCGCGGGGTGCGCGCACTCTGCGTGCACCCGAAAAAAAACATTAAAAAAATAGAAATAAAAATCAAGTTTAAGTGTTTAGATATTAGGTGGCTTTAAAAAGAGCCCTTGTGTTTATTGAGTGTTTTTCGGTACCTACAAGTAAGTACCGATGCAGAGTCTAAAGTTCAAGAGGAAGACTCTGTTGCCTTCATCATTGAAATGTACACCGTCTCCTCTATAAATGGCTTGCATGTTGTAACGCAAGTTGTTGTGGTATATAGAACCCATACCATAGTCTCTGAGGAAAGCAGAAACAGACTTATTGACGTGCTTTCTTGCTTTGTCAATCTGTGGACAAAATTGGTTGGACCAGTTCCACTTTTGCCTTTGGCATATATTAGAATATACAAAGGCAGTTTGTGGAAAAAGTGACATCAATTGCACAAAGGTGTCCTTAATAAGCATTTCCAGACCTACCCCAGTTAAAGTGCCTAGGTCATTTCCACCACAGTGCACAATAATAAGGTTAGGCTGTGGGAGATGTAGAAAGGTTTTCACCAAAGGCATTAATTGGTGCTACTTTAACCCTCTCTGACCAATCCATTTAATGTCTACATTTGACAAAGCAAGGTCTTTCACAATACCTCTTTTTTCTGCAAATTTTTCACTGCAGAAGACATAGCTATGACCTACAATCCACACTGTGAACATCTTTCAAGGAGAACAGGATGCACTCAGGAGGTGTCTTTCAGTAGAATGGCAATATGAAAAGAAAGACAGTTGAAAAATGGAGGCATACATACTTTTTTTTAATAAAAAGAACTGATTGGCTGATTCAAACCATTTTACAGTTAAAACTAGGCTGTATGTTTACATTTTTAAAAGCATGTTTTGGATTGGTACAGAAAAATGTGTTCGCACTGAACATTACTTTGGATTTGCTGTTAGGTTTGAAAAGTCAAGCACTCTTGCTCTTTGGATTTGAAACATTGTGTGCTGAACTTCTGACCTCTCTGCTCACACCAGTGTTCCATGACCTGTTGCTATGGTAGCAGGCAGAAGTCATGTTGGGGGAAGGGATGATTTGGAAAGGGGTTGAAAGTTGCAAACAATAGAAATGTGTGATTCTATTTGAAAAAATGTGGGAAGGACTGTGATTTTACATTAACATGTATATGTGTGAAAAAAGGGAGGGAAACATTGCCATTTACTTTTTGGGAAAAGGCTTTTGGATGGCTTTCAGACATTGGCAAAAATGTTGTGAAAATCTATATTTTGGCAGATTGTAGTATGGCATCTTGAGGAAGGAATGTCAAGGTTACAAGAAATCATGACCAGAATATCAAGGATCAAAATATTAACAAGGTAAATGCTCAGAGGTAGGTATAGATATACTATTGTTAACTATATATACATATATATATATATTCACTTAAAAAACCATAGGTTTCACACACGTTATAGTTAGGAATTAGCATTTAAAAAACCTTGCAAAGTCACTTAAAAAGCCATAGGTTTCACACAGGTTATAGTTAGGTGGATATTTCACTCGTAAAAAACCAATGAAATTCCCCCGTTATAGTTAGTTGAGATAACTATAACTCGCGCGCCCGCAATCCACTGCTCATGACGTCACATATTACATCACTCATGACATGGTCAGTGGCATCACTCATGACATCACTGATGACATCATCCTTGTGATAGAGTGGCGGTCGCGCGAGTTATAGTTATCTGAACTAACTATAATGGGAGAATTTCATTGGTTTTTTTACAAGTGAAATATCCACCTAACTATAACCTGTGTGAAACCTATGGTTTTTTAAGTGAATATATATATATATATATATATATATATATATATATATATATATATATATATATATATATATATATATATATATATTTATATATATATTCCATTCCTGGTTTCCTGTGAGAAGCCAGCCACATCCACCAAGCGAGACCCATGCAGGGCAACAGGGTACAGGATCACCTTTTTAATTCAAGCAGCTCCCGCTCAGCAGCGCAAGTAATTGTCCGCACTCCGGACACATTTTCAAACTAATTTATTAGGCTAATGTGTTTCGACCTGCTTGGTCTGTTTCAAAGTCAAGAATGACAGTGGTGCTCAATTCCCTTTAAACATAAGTTTCAAACAAAAGAAACATGAAAGAAAGACTTGTGGGAACTTGCAATGATTATACAAATAAAGAAAGACTGGTGTCATAGAAAAAGAATATATATATATATATATATATATATAAGCACATGTAAAAAATTATTTGATCCTCACGTGTAGACCAGATTAATACACACATGTGTTAAATCCTAAGAATATTCATAGCAACTGAATTTCATATGTAGAAAATGAAAGCGCAAGTGTGTTTGCTCCGACAGATACCAACAAAGTTGTCTTCAAATCAACAAATAACTTATAAAATCGATCCAAATAAAAGAAATCATAGTCAACAATATCATGTTATGTGAATAAACATCATATGAGTGAATGTATAAAGTGCTTATCCTGAAGTTTCCAAACAAGTTAACATAATCAGGATATCAATATAAAGGTGTTCAATTAGATCTGCGAGTTTTAACTAAGACCAGTGTCTGATATCCAAGTTTTGCGACTACCCAACAAATTGAAGAGTGTGTAAGGTGCTAATACTAAACAAATAAAGGTAAACCAGATCTGCTTGTCTTAACTGTGACTAATGTCTGATATTCATAGGCTATGTTGGAAGTTCACCCCAAACCTTTATGTGTTGCATGATATTGTGTAAGTTATTCGTATATGGATTGTAATTGATCCAATTAATACAAAATGGGTCGCTGAGCATGTGAACAAATTAAGGATCAAAGTTTGTGGGGAGCATAGGCTTTGCCCCTAAAGTAAATCATAGTACGTGGCTTTAAAAAGTTCTATCAACCACCAGAAAGATAACACAAATGAAAATATTTTTAACAGTGATTGCCCAGATCTGTGTGTCAATTCTTATCTGGAGCAAAGGAGCTAAATGGAATAAAAAAAGGGGGACAAAAACAGGAAAAAAGGAGGGGTCACGGTTATCCATCCATCTTGTTGGACCAACTAAGATATCAAAAAACAAACATAAGGATCACAAATATACAGGAACTCTTGTTTCCAATCCAGCAATATTGTTTCCAAAAGACAAGGGCAATAAAGAAATAAATATGTTTCATTAGGAGTCACATACATAGATGAAAAAGTTCCCCAGGAGGTAATCAGTCCCATTGTATCAAGAACGAGACAGGAGGACAGATGTCAGTGCTTCACCCTACATGTACATGTAACCCCTCATCCAGATTAAGGCCGTTTGGGCATTTGCTGTTCAGATGGATAATGTACTCTGATTCCATTTTCCTCAGTGCCTCTTCTCTGTCACCTCCTCGTGGATTCACTGGAACCCTGTTAATACCAAGAAATGAGATCTGGTCACTTTTGGGCCCGTGCATTTGATTACAGTGCCTAGCCACTGGGTAACTACTGTTGCAGTTTTTGAGGGCTACGGAAGTGTTCCAAAATCCTTTTCTTGACTGGGAAGATGGTACTTCCTACGTGTTGTAGACCACACACACAGACCAAGATATACACCACAAAATCACTGTTACAGTTTATGAAACTTCTGATCTTGATTTTTCTGCCTGTGGACAGGGTACACGTCTTGAGTTTGGGACAGTGAGCCCATGCCTTACATTTACCACATCTGTAAAAGCATGGCAACTCCCTCAACCAGGTACCTGACACACTTTGTTGTTTCTTGGGGTAACTGTGTCCCAAGAGGTCATTAAGATAATCACTTTTGCTCTATGTTATTTGCAGTCTGTAATTCACAAGTTTTCCAATTACAACATCAGACTTGATGAGATGCCAGTGTTTACTCATGATCTTGCTCACTGCATGGGACTCACAGTTGGTAATGATCAGAGCATGTCTGGTCTGAGTACACAGTTACCCCAAGAAACAACAAAGCGTGCCAGGTACCTGGTTGAGGGAGTTGCCAGGCTGAACTTGTGCAGGGAAATGCACAGCTCTGATTGGCTGCCGATACTTAAACCAGGAAGCGTTGGCAGCCATCTTGGGACTTGGCATCACTGAATCAAAAAGTAAAAATAAAGAACAGGGGACAGGATTGGAATACCCTGCCCCCCAAACCATAGTCTTGGGGTCCCTCTAGTACCCTGCTTTAAACAAAGGAGAGAGCAAGGAAGGAAAGGAGTACGTCCTCTTCCCCACATGTTAATGAATATAACACCTTGGATTAATCTTCTATATCTCTGTCTAAAAAGAAGTCAACGTGTTTCAGCCTTGCTGTAATTAAATGAGGCTTTCTTCAGGACCATGAAAGGTGAATAGTGAAGTGGCAATAAAAAAATGTTTGCCACGTGCGTGAAAAAGTGATTTTCAGCACACACTCTAAGGTGTGCTGTGTAAGGAGTGTGATGTCCGTACTTACGGGCTCACAGGCTGGTAACAATCTGGAAGGAAGACAGGAACTTACAACGTAAAATGTCAAACATTACATAAGAAAGGTTTACCATGCCACTTGCTTGGCATTGCCTTGCATCCGTATATTCCGTGCTCCTTGAAGCACTCTTGTATTTATGCGTGATCGGAACAATAGAGAGGGGTGTCTCAATATACCGTAAAGAACTCAACAGGCATACTGTGGACCCCCAACCAAATCCGATTCGGTGCATGATTGCTAGCATGCAAATTTAAAAAACGCCTTGTATAGTCACAATTATGCGCATGAGTGACACATTGTGAGCGGAATGCGCTTGATTTGTCATGTGTCTATCACCATAATGTGCAATAAAATCGCTTAATCTTTTTGATAAGTGCTCTGCAAATGATATCTATTGTAGGCTATTTACTGCTCGTATGTGCTGCTCAAATTTTGAATTCTATGCTTGTCCCGCTATCACAGGGAAAGAATATGAACATGGGCAGAAGTACAGGAAAGAAAAACTAGTTCTTACTTCGTATGTTACATAGTATGGCTCAAACAAATCCCTGAAGAAGGGTGACTCCTGTAGTCACACACTAGAAAACAAAAGTGTGGACAAGCAGTGTAGAATACCATTAAATACCGCTCGTTGTTCGCTGCCGCCTGACATGTTTGCGCACTGGGGTACAGGATTAACTGAGGCCCCCTACCACAAAGTAATCATGGCCCGGGGAGGTGGTGATCCTCGGGGCCAGGGGGGACCGAGATACCCTCCCATAACAATGAATTAGCCCCAGGTAGGTGGTGGTCTTCAGGGAATATGGGTCCAAAAGGCCCCCCATTTAAAAACTAATAAGCCCCAGGGAGGAGGTGGTTCCGTGGGCAGTGTTTTCTTAGGAAGAGAGAGTTTTCCCAATAACTTTAGCACCATTTGATGAATCCTCGCAAAAATTCCAAAACTAGTACGGCGCTCACTTCAGCTGCTGTCTTGAAAATTTCACGGTAAACCATCAAGCAGGTGCGAACAAAGGGGGGGCCCTAAATTATATTTTCCCCTGTGTTAATTCTCATAGAGAATTTAGACACGACTACAGCCTAGTACTGTTGGTCCAGAATGCGACCTTTTTTTAAATTGGCATAAATCTATTCAGTAGTTTTGTATATATTAAGGAAAATCCAAATTTGTATATATAAGTATGTAGATCCCACAAGAATCAAACAGTTCTTGTGCTCAAATCTGATTGGCAGCCAACACTTCGAACCAGGAAATGTTGTCAGCCATATTGTGACTCGGCTTGTGCCAAACCCCAGAAAAAAACATCCAAAAAACGAGAATGGGGCATGGTAGGAATACCCTGACCCCCTAGGCCTCTTGTGGGGGGGGGTCCCACAGGGAACCCACAGGGAAACAAAATACTTTTTTTGTTTAATTTTCAGCAGACGCTCCCTACAAAAATCTTTTTTTTAAAAGAAGCACAGGCAACCATGCTTCTCTAATGTTTAACCACCCAGTTGGCCAGACCATGGGAGCATTCACCAATATATGCAGGAGGAGAACACATGGGGCCCCCTATTTAGGGCTTATAAAATATCTGGGAATGCCTCCTCACCAGGGAAATTGTATTAATGTATGCAGTGGATGCCTTCATGGCACCCACATGCCCTGGGGACTGCCACATACCCAGGACAAATTTCAAATAAATGCTGGTGGCCCTGTGACCGCCCCACATCCTTGGAGACTGACACCTCCCTGGGGCTGAAATAACATTAATATAGGGGGTCCGTCATGGACCCCCAGCTCCTGGGCCCACCACCTTCCCTAGGCTGAAGTGGGGTTGCAAGGTGCCCTTCATGGAGCCATTTGTTTCCCTGAGGACCGGCCAACCCCCATAGCCAGCTCCTGCTACTTCCCGAGGTGCCCACCGTCAGGAGGTAGCTGTTTGCTTTTGCTTGGTGGGAGCTGACAGCTCCCACTGAGCAAAATCAAAGATAACTCCACTTTCCGAAAGCTGGAGCTGTCAATCAGATCTGGCTTGCAGAAAGCAGAATGTTAATCTGTTTCCCTGCATGCAAATAAGCATGCAGCGAAACAGATTAAAACATTGCTCCCACAAGCAGTGAGCTGTTATTTAAAGCCACTCCCTGCTTGCAGGAGCAATGCTGGCTTCCGCAGGAGTAGGGAACTGGCTGGGACTGCGGGGCCTTGAGGCTCCCCCGCGGTCTCAGGGAAAGAGCCGAAAGAGGGAAAATAAACATCAGAAAGGAGCAGAATGAGGCAGAATAAAGATGAGAAATGAGATGAAAGAGGAAGAATAAAGGTCAGAAATTAGCTGATGGAGGCAAACTAGAGGTTAGAAATGAGCAGCAAAAGGCATAATAAAGGTCAGCAGTAAAAGGCAAAATAAAGGTCAGCAACAAGTAGAAAGAGGCAGAATAAATATCAGCAATGAGCAGAAAGAGGCAAAATATAGGTCAGAAATGAGCAGCAAAAGGCAGAATGAAATTGAGAAACAAGCAGAAAGAAGGAAAATAAAGGCTAGCAATGAGCAGAAAGAGGCAAACTATAGGCCAGCAATGAGAAGAAATAGGCACACTAAAGGCCAGCAATGAGCAGAAAGAGGCAAAATAAAGATCAGAAACGAGCAGAAGGATGCAAAATAAAGGTCAAAATCGAGCACGAAGAGGCAAAATAGAGGTCAGAAATGAGCACAAAATTGCAAAATAAAGGTCAGCAGTGAGCAAAAAGAGGCGGAATAAAGGTAAGCAACAAGCAGAAAGAGGCAAACTAGAGGCTAGCAACGAGCAGAAAGAGGCCAAATATAGATCATCAACGAGAAGAAAGATGCACAATAAAGGTCAAAAACGAGCAGGAAGAGGAAAAATAGAGATCAGCAATAAGCAGAAAGAAAAAAATAAAAGCTGAGAAACAAGCAGAAAGAGGCAAAATAAAGGCCAGCAATGAGCAGAAAAAGGCAAAATAGAGGTCAGAAATTAGCGGAAAGTGGCAAAATAAAGGTGAGCAAGGAGCAGAAAGAGGCAGAATAAAGATAAGCAATGAGCAGAAAGAGGCAAAATAGAGATCAGAAATGACAAGAAAGAGGCAAAATAAAAGTAAAAAACAGGCTGGACGAGGCAAAATAGAGATCAGCAACAAGCAGAAAGAAGCAAAAGAAAGGTGAGAAACGAGTAGGCCTGGGAGGTAAATTCCGTTCCTCTCACGGAATTTGGGTAATTTCGCGTTCCGCGGAGAATGTGGAATTACCAAAGATGTTGCCAAATTTTTTGCTTGTTCGCGCTTTTAAAATGCTTGTTCGCGAGATGTTTCTCCCCGAGAACGCAAACAGCGTTCACGAACAGAAAAAAAGCATTGCGAACAGGCGGAACAAGCAATTCTGCGTGTTCGCGGAACTTTTGCATGCTCGCTGAGATTTTTTACCGTTTCGCAGAGCTTTGCGTAGTGTGACTTAGCAAATTCCACCCACCCTAGAAATGAGTAGAAAGAGGCAAAGTAAAGGTAAGCAACTAGCAGAAAGAGGCACGGTAGAGGTCAGAAATCGGCAGCAAGAGGCAGAATGAAAGTTAGAAACTAGCAGAAATAGGCAGAATAAAGATCAGAACTGAGCAGAAAGTGGCAAAATAAAGGACAGAAATGAGCTTGCTGAGACCTCTTTCTCAACCACTCTGCACAGGGGCCTCCAGGGGTACTCCCCTGCTGAAGGTTGTTGGGGGCCATGAACCCCTATTGTTGTGATAACTAAGTCCCCCATAGCCAGACTGCTCAGATGTGCTTGGAGGCCCCACCCCATTTGAACCACTCTGTATTGGGGCCTCCTGGTGCACTACTGGTTGGGGGAGGATGTCCCCTTGGCTGCTGAGAGTCGTTGGGGTACAAGAACCCCTATTGTTTCAATAACAAAGTCCCCCACAGCCGAATTGATGAGACAGCATTGGAGGCTCTGCTTCCTTTCTCAACCACTATGCACCTAGGGCCTCCTGGCATTCTGCTGGTTGGGTGATGAACTCCCCTTGGCTGCTGAGAGTTGTTGGGGCCAAGAACCCCTATTCTTGTGATAAGTAAGTCATGTACAGTCAGATTACTGAGACAGTATCAGAGGCCCTTCCCCCTTTCTCAACCACTTTGCACAGGGACTCCTATACTACTCGTTGGGGGATGAAGTCCCCTTGGCTGCTGAGGGTCATTGGGGGCAAAGAACCCCTATTTATGCTACAAGTAAGTCCCCCAGACCGGATTGCTGAGATGTCAGAGGCCCGCCCCTTTCTCAATCACTCTGCACAGGGGCCTCCTTGCACACTACTGGTTGGGGATGAAGTCCCCTCAGTCGCTGAAGGTCTTTGGGGGCCAGAAACCCTGTTGTTGCGACAAGTGTGTCCCCCACAGCTGGATTGCTGAGACTGCGGAGACATAAAGATTCGCATAGTCACTTACACACAAATATACATACTCACAGACCTACTCAGTCTCTCTTGCACCCACTCAGTCTCTCTTGCACCCACCTACGGACCCAATCGGCACTCATGTACCCATTCATGGACGCATTCTGACATTCAAGCAATCACTCACAAACCCACCCAGACACTAATGCACTCTTTGACAGACCCACTCAGACTCTCACAGACCCACTGAGACACTCACACACCCACTCAAACACCAAGTGAGACACTTATGTAGCCAGACCCACATAGACACTCACACACCCACTCACACACCCATTGAGACACTCTCACACCCACTGAGACACTCATGCACTCAGTCACACACTCACTCTCAAAGGTTACAGTTAGGCAAAAACGTTACAAAACCATAGAAATTCACTGAAAAAAGCAAAAGTTACAAGGACATTATAGTTAGGAAATAGAATTTAAAAAAATGTAGAAATTCACCGGAAAAACCAAAGGTTACAGGGACGTTATAGTTAGGAAATAGATTAAAATCACCTTCGAAATTCACTGAAAAAAACTAAGATTACAGGGAGGTTATTGTTAGGCTCACGTTTCACTCATACAAAACCAGTGAAATTTAGCAGTTATAGTTAGCTGTGCTACCTATAAGATATGCCCCCACAATACACTGCTTATAACCTCACATATTACATCACTCATGAGTGACATGGTAAGTGACATCACTGATGACATCTCAAATGAAGACTTAAGACCTCTTAGCAATCCGGCTGCGAGGGCCTTACTGGAGGTAACAGGAGGGGTAGTTGGCCCCCAAGGACCCTCAGGAGCCAAGGGGACTGTATCCCCTACTAGTAGTGCACCAGGAAGCACATTTGCAGTGTGGTGTTGAAAGGGGGTGGGGTCTCCGGTGACTTCTCAGGCCGGGATTTATAAAGATTTTTTATTTATTAGGGAAATAGGGTCACATGGGCCCTCGTCCCTCGGCTTATTTTACCACCGGGGGCCCCATCCCCTAGGCCTCAGCCTTTTCATTCTTTACTTTCTAATAGGGGAGAGGGGCCGCACAGCCCCAAGGAGGTGGTGGTCCACGGGACATTAGGCCTCAGGAGGGGGATGGCGTGATATATATATATATATTCACTTAAAAAACCATAGGTTTCACACAAGTTATAGTTAGCTGTACATTTCACTCGTAAAAAACCAATGAAATTCCACGTTATAGTTAGATCAGGTAACTATAACTTGCGTGCCCACAATAAACTGCTGATGACGTCACATATTACATCACTTATGACATGGTCAGTGACATCACTCATGACATCAATGATGACATCTGAAATGACACATTGTGCATTGCGGTTGCGCAAGTTATAGCTACCTGATCTAACTATAACGTGGAATTTCGTTGTTTTTTTACGAGTGAAATGTACAGCTAACTATAACTTGTGTGAAACCTATGGTTTTTTAAGTGAATTTGCAAGGTTTTTTAAATGCTAATTCCTAACTATAACGTGTGTGAAACCTATGGTTTTTTCAGTGAATTTGTACAGTTTTTTAAATGCTAAGTTATGTATTTATTTTTAATTTTTGCGCGGACGGTGCGCTTCGCGCACCGTGCGCGCGCTGTGGGCACTCGGTGCGCTTCGCACACCGAGTGCCCACGTTGCGCATTTCGTACCGTGCACGCCTCGCCATTTTTTACAAAATATAAATTGTTTTTTTCTCCCTTGGGGGTCCTTAGATTTATATATTAAATGTGATTGTTAATTCTTTTATTTTTTTTTACCGTACGCGTACGGTAAGCTTACCGTACGCGCACTCCGCGTTTTTTTTTTTAAATTATTAAATTTATTTTTCATACTTTTTGGTCCTTCGTGAACCCCCTGACGAACGCTAGGGGGTCTGCAACTCTCTTCGTTGCCCCCTTTTCATGTTATCAACCTTTGTTTTTCAGTGCGAGAGACAGAAAATGGCGGCCGATACTTTCTGATTTCGACCGATTCGAATGTTTACAGTCATGTAACCACAAATCAGAATTGAGCTCGCGCACGGCACCGTACGCGTACGGTAAGCTTACCGTAAGCGCACGGAGCACGCCTACAGATATATATATTGATTTAAATGCTATTTTCTCAGGACCAACTGAACAGATTTACACCAGACCTGCAAAAGGCACATCCCTGAGGACTACCTCTCTGCCCAATTTCAAGTAATTCTGTTCAGCTGTTCGGGCTGTAGCTCGGACTAAAGGTCCTATGGGAAAATGCAAGGGGAAAACGCGTTTTGGGACCCCCCTTTTTTCTCAGCCCCCGCTTGACGAATCCCCCCGAGACTTTCTGGGTAGGAGTGGAGCGTAGCGCCCCATTAGTTTTGAAAAATTCGCGAGGATTCGTCAACCGGCGCCAAAGTTATTCTAAATAGAATGTTGCGGATTTCCTATGGAAACACGGTCCTAACTATAACTATCTACTGGCGACCGCCAGTAGATAATATATATGTATGTATGTATATATATATAAATATCCAACCATCCCCCATATATTGAGGAAGGCAGTCGCTATAACGCGTCTTGTTTGTGGTGCTGGTACTTGTGTACAACATAGCTGGAATATATATATATATATATGTGTATATATGCAAAAAACAGTCTCCCTCCATCCAAGTAGACAAGGGGGCACGGCGGGGTTTGAAAGTTCATTTATTTAAAGGAATGGCATGACGCGTTTCAGCTTTCGCCTTCATCAGATGCAGTTCCTTTCCAAATGCCACTGACACTGCAATCCTGAGTGTGGTTTATATGCTGGCCCCTCTAAAGTAGAATGTTGCACACCTGAGCTTCGTTCAGCAGGAATCACTTCTGGTAAAAAGACTGCAACTCCCAGCATGCAGTTTGTTCGTGTCGCGAAGTTGCGGTAAGTGATCCTGATAGCCAGATTCTTGCAGTACATCCAATTGGAGGCTGGCTGAGAACGTAGTCAGGTTAAGGATTGCGGCCTATTACTGGGCAAAAACGAGTCTTTTAAACCCTCACTTCCAGCCTCACAATCCCATTGGTTGCAGGTCCGGGACATCAATAAAGTAGCGATGTCGCTCCACGAATCCATGGACTATCACTGATAGCAGAGTCTCTGTTCCATGGGATGCAGGGCGGTCTGGGTAAGTGCCAATCAACCCAAGACACTAAAGGAAGGGCCTCCCTTGTGCGTCATGGCACGCGCTAAAAATGCAAAAAACAGTCTCCCTCCATCCAAGTAGACAAGGGGGCACGGCGGGGTTTGAAAGTTCATTTATTTAAAGGAATGGCATGGCGCGTTTCAGCTTTCGCCTTCATCAGATGCAGTTCCTTTCCAAATGCCACTGACGCTGCAATCCTGAGTGTGGTTTATATGCTGGCCCCTCTAAAGTAGAATGTTGCACACCTGAGCTTCGTTCAGCAGGAATCACTTCTGGTAAAAAGACTGCAACTCCCAGCATGCAGTTTGTTCGTGTCGCGAAGTTGCGGTGAGTGATCCTGATAGCCAGATTCTTGCAGTACATCCAATTGGAGGCTGGTTGAGAACGTAGTCAGGTTGAGGATTGCGGCGTATTACTGGGCAAAAACGAGTCTTTTAAACCCTCACTTACAGCCTCACAATCCCATTGGTTGCAGGTCCGGGTCATCAATAAAGTAGCGATGTCGCTCCACGAATCCATGGACTATCACTGATAGCAGAGTCTCTGTTCCATGGGATGCAGGGCGGTCTGGGTAAGTGCCAATCAACCCAAGACACTAAAGGTAGGGCCTCCCTTGCGCATCATGGCACGCACTAAAAATGCAAAAAACAGTCTCCCTCCATCCAAGTAGACAAGGGGGCACGGCGGGGTTTGAAAGTTCATTTATTTAAAGGAATGGCATGACGCGTTTCAGCTTTCGCCTTCATCAGATGCAGTTCCATTCCAAATGCCACTGACGCTGCAATCCTGAGTGTGGTTTATATGCTGGCCCCTCTAAAGAAGAATGTTGCACACCTGAGCTTCGTTCAGCAGGAAACACTTCTGGTAAAAAGACTGCAACTCCCAGCATGCAGTTTGTTCGTGTCGCGAAGTTGCGGTGAGTGATCCTGATAGCCAGATTCTTGCAGTACATCCAATTGGAGGCTGGCTGAGAACGTAGTCAGGTTAAGGAATGCGGCGTATTACTGGGCAAAAACGAGTCTTTTAAACCATCACTTCCAGCCTCACAATCCCATTGGTTGCAGGTCCGGGACATCAATAAAGTAGCGATGTCGCTCCACGAATCCATGGACTATCACTGATAGCAGAGTCTCTGTTCCATGGGATGCAGGGCGGTCTGGGTAATTGCCAATCAACCCAAGACACTAAAGGAAGGGCCTCCCTTGCGCGTCATGGCACGCGCTAAAAATGCAAAAAACAGTCTCCCTCCATCCAAGTAGACAAGGGGGCACGGCGGGGTTTGAAAGTTCATTTATTTAAAGGAATTGCATGAGGCGTTTCAACTTTCGCCTTCATCAGATGCAGTTCCTTTCCAAATGCCACTGACGCTGCAATCCTGAGTGTGGTTTATATGCTGGCCCCTCTAAAGTAGAATGTTGCACACCTGAGCTTCGTTCAGCAGGAATCACTTCTGGTAAAAAGACTGCAACTCCCAGCATGCAGTTTGTTCGTGACGCGAAGTTGCGGTGAGTGATCCTGATAGCCAGATTCTTGCAGTACATCCAATTGGAGGCTGGCTGAGAACGTAGTCAGGTTAAGGATTGCGGCGTATTACTGGGCAAAAACGAGTCTTTTAAACCCTCACTTCCGGCCTCACAATCCCATTGGTTGCAGGTCCGGGACATCAATAAAGTAGCGATGTCGCTCCACGAATCCATGGACTATCACTGATAGCAGAGTCTCTGTTCCATGGGATGCAGGGCGGTCTGGGTAAGTGCCAATCAACCCAATTGTGTATATATATATATATATTAACTACTGGCGGTCGCCAGTAGATAGTTATAGTTAGGACCTATTTTCCATAGGAAATCCGCAACATTCTATTCCCAATAAGTCTGGCGCCAGGTTGATGAATCTTCGCGAAATTTTCCAAACTTTTGGCCAGTTCCGCTCTGCTCCTACCCTGGAAGTTTCATGGTGATTCGTCAAGCGGGGGCCGAGAAAAAAGGGGGGTACCAAAACGCGTTTTCCCCATGCAATTTCCCATAGGATCTGTTGTCGCAGCTACAGCCCGAACTGCTAAACGGAATGACACCAAATTTGGCAAAGAGGTAGTCCTCAGTTCAGCCTCGTGCCTTTTGCATAAATGGTGTGAATCTGTTCAGTAGTTCCTGAGAAAATTAGGGTAAAAAAGTTAGTGATATCTATGGCCGGGGAGGATCCGCGGACCCTACCCGCACCGTAAGCGCACCCTCCCCGAACCGAGCGCGCACCCTCCCGATCGCGCGCTGAATGCTAATTGGCTGTCGAGTGTCTCTCCACATTCGAAATCAGGACCTGTTGGCGGCCATTTTCTGCCTCGGTAGAAGCAAGGCTGAAGAAGCAAGGGGAATAAGTGTGTAAAACATATAAAGGGGGCAGAGTGGAAATACTCTGACCCTCTAGAGGTGCTCCTGAGGCCCCCTTTTAAAAAAAAAACTGCGAAATACGCGCACGGTGCGCGCCTCCTAACGCATTGGGTGCACGGATTCTCACGCGTTGGGTGCGCGGATCCACGGCAATGTTTTTTGAAAAAAGACAAGAAATCATTGGTTGTATGACTACTTTCTACACTGAAAGGTAGGGTGTATATTTCTGTTTTTTAAAGGTATGATTCTTATTGGTTAACAAAAATAGATTGTAAGGAACATTATATATGATAAGCTGATATGTTGAAAAGTCAAGCACACTTCCTGTCTTGTTTAGTAACATTGTGTGCTGAACTTGTGACCAGTGAGCTCAGTGCAGTGTTCAATGACCTGTTTCTATGGTAACAGGCAGAAGGCAGATTGGGGGAAGGGTTGAAATGTATTTCAGTTGGAAAGGGTTGAAATGTTTAACCAATAGAAATGTGTGTTTGCTTTTGAGTTTATGTGTGAAGGATTGTGATTTGATGTTTACATGTATATGTGTGGAAAATGAGAGGGAAACTTTTCCATTCTTTGTTTTTGCTGAGAGGTGCACAGTGCAGATATTCTGTAAAAGAAAATATGGTGAGTGATTGATATACTTCTTAATCTACAAAAGAACTTGAAAGAGGAGTTATTTAATTGTGAGGGGATGTATGTAAACTATTTTGATTTTAATCAGACTAATGTATTTCTCCTGCTAAAGTGTAGGGAGTACTTTTTTTCTCTACAATGTGTGTGCATGTAGAAACCATTCTGTGATATGCATTTGTGTTTTTCATGTGTTTGTAGACAGATAACTGTGCTGTTTTTATATTTTGGTAGAATTAGAAACCAGTCATTGTTTATGGATTTGTGAAATGAGTTATGTTATGTTTCTGTACTAAAATGTAGTACTACTTCTAGATGAAGAAATGTGTTTTGGTATAGTGCAAGGGATAGTGTTGTTTGTCTAGAATCACACAGTGAGTCTGTGTGCATTTGGGAACCACTGTGAGAGAAGCATTTGGTAACATTGTGTATTTGCTGACAGATAACTGTTTTAACTTGACATGTTGTCAAGTTTTAGTAGCATTAGCAGACAGTTATGGCGTATGCTTTCATTAAATGAGGCAGGCATTGACAGTAAATTGCAGTCGTGAAATATGTAGATTGTGTGCAGTTCCCTTACCACTTGCACTGTAGTGAATGAGTTTTGGTAAACTCCTAGGGATAGTGGTGCTTGTCTAGAATCACACTGTGAGTTTGTGTGTATTTGGGATCAGTGTGAGAGAAGCATTTGGTAACATCATGTATTTGCTGACAGATAACTGTTTGAAAACCTGTCATGTTGTGAAGTTTTAGTAGCATTAGAATCCAGTCTTTGCTTATGCGTTGATTAAATGAGTCATGCTTTGACACTGATGTGCTGTACTTAAATATGTAGATTGTGTGCAGTACCATTAACTCTTCCAGACTAGTGAATGAGTTTTGGTAAACTCCTAGGATAGTGTTGCTTGTCTGAAATCACACTGCAAGTCTGTGTGCATTTGGGTAAGGATTGTGAGAGAAGCATTTGGTAACATAGTGTATTTGCTGACAGATAACTGTTTTAAAACCGGTCATGTTGTCAAGTTTTAGTAGCATTAGAAGCCAGTCTTTGCTTATGCTTTGATTAAATGAGTCAGGCTTTGACACAAAAGTGCAGTCCTGAAATATGAAGATTGTGTGCAGTTCCTTTACCACTTCCACAGTAGTGAATGATTTTTGGTAAACTCCTGTGTATAGTGGTTGTTGTTTAGAATCACACTGTGAGTGTGTGTGCATTTGGAAACCACTGTGAGAGAAGCATTTGGTAACATTGTGTATTTGCTGACAGATAACTATTTTAAAACCTGTCATGTTGTCAAGTTTTAGTAGCATTAGAAGCTAGTCATTGCTTATGCATTGATTAAATGAGTCGGGCATTGACACTAAAGTGCAGTCGTGAAATATGTACATTGTGTGCAGTTCCCTTACCACTTCCACTGTAGTGAATGAGTTTTGGTAATCTGCTAGGGATAGTGTTGTTTGTCTAGAATCACACTGTGAGTCTGTGTGCATTTGGGAACCACTGTGAGAGAAGTGTTTGGTAACATCGTGTATTTGCTGACAGATAACTGTTTTAAAACATGTCATGTTGTCAAGTTTTAGTAGCATTAGAAGACAGTTCTGGCTTATGCTTTCATTATATGAGTCAGGCATTGACAGTAAATTGCAGTTGTGAAATATGTAGATTGTGTGCAGTTCCCTTACCACTTGCACTGTAGTGAATGCGTTTTGGTAAACTCATAGGGATAGTGGTGCTTGGCTAGAATCACACTGTGAGTTAGTGTATATTTGGGATCACTGTGAGAGAAGCATTTGGTAACATCATGTATTTGCGGACAGATAACTAATTTAAAACCTCTCATGTTGTCAAGTTTTAGTAGCATTAGAAGCTAGTCTTTGCTTATGCGTTGATAAAATGAGTCAGGGTTTGACACTAAGGTGCAGTACCATGTACTATTCTGTTCACTGTGGCAGAACTGAAAATGTAAAAGCTTTACATAGGCACTGTCTGATTATTTAGTCAGTTTCTAAGTACCAAATAGATTGCTTCAAATGTCTATGCAGTATGCATGTAGTGTTCTAACATACTATACACTTTTCTTTTACACTTTCAATTCCCTAGTCAGTATCCATACACTTCCAGGAAACATCCTGTCACTTCCTTTGCAGTCCTCTAGAGACCCATTCAACAGCATTTACTAATCTATTCACTGTGCCAAAACCCAAACACTTATAAATTCACCAAGACACTCTCTTTCCAGTACTCTAATGATTCAGTCACTGCCTAAGTATTCATGCACTGAGCCAGGTCTTAGCACATGGACTTCTTCAAACCCCTATCCACTATGCATGCAGTCCTCTAACCACTTACACACTTGTCTTTCACACTTTCAATTTCCTAGTCAGTATCCATACAGTCAGTATCTGTTCACTTCCAGCAAACACCCTGTCACTGCCGTTGCACTCCTCTAGTGACCCATTCAGCATCATGTACTAATCCATTCACTGCGCCAAACCCTAATAAATTCACCCAAGCACTCTCCTTGCAGTACTCTAATCATTCAGTCAGTACCCAAGTACTCATCCAGTGACCCAGGCCTTAGTATATGGACTGCTTCAAACCCTTATCCACTATGCATGCAGTCCTCTAACCAGCTACACAATTGTCTTTCACACCTTCAATTCCCTAGTCAGTATCCATACACTTCCAGGAAATACCCTGTCACTCCCTTTGCAGTCCTCCAGTGACCCATTCAGCACCATGTACTAATCCACTCACTGTGCTAAAACCCAAACACTTATAAATTCACCAAGATACTATCTTTGCAGTACTCTAATCATTCAGTCAGTGCCTAAGTATTCATACACTGAGCCAGGCCTTAGCACATGGACTGCTTCAAACCCCTATGCACTATGCATGCAGTCTTCTAACCAGCTAGACACTTGTCTTTCACACTTTCAATTTCCTAGTCAGTATCCATACAGTCCAGCACTTGTCACTGCCTTTGCACTCCTCTAGGGACCCATTCAGTACCAAGTACTAATCCATTCCCTTTGCGAAAAGCCTAGCACTTATAAATTCACCTAGGCACTCTCCTTGCTGTACTCTAATCATTCAGTCAGTACCCAAGTAGTCAAGCAGTGAGCCAGGCCTTAGCACATGGACTGCTTTAAATGCCTATGCAGTATGGATGCAGTCCTCTAATCACCTACACAGTTGAGTTTCACACCTTCTATTCCCTAGTTAGTATTCATACTCTTCTAGCAAACACCCTGTCACTCACCCAGTGTGTCTCCTTATAGTACTGTAATCATTTCGTCAGTTAGCATGTAGTCTTTTAGTGAGGTAGGCTTTAGGGCATGAACTGCTTCAAAGTAGTGTGCACTATGCATGTAGTGTTTTAACGATCGTCACACTTGTGGTTCAGGGCTATAGTTTCTTAGTCAGTTTTTATATAAAATGTGTTTGTACAGTTATGGAATAGTATAAATTTGAAAGTTATTAATATACATTTATTTGTGATTCTTTTTTACAGATACAGAACAGGAGTGTTGCTCATCTGTTTGCACTCGTAACAGAACTCTTTGGCAAATCTTGCTAGTGACGAAGGTGGCATTTGTCTTTGTTTGCCCCTTGGGAAAAGTAAAAAATGTCCTCACCACTGAAGAAAAACGTTGTGGGCGTGGTGCTTTCTGCAAAAAATTTTCCTCAGATTCGGTAAATATTGTAAAGCGGCAACAGTTACAGTTTTTGTAAGTTAAACTTATAACATTTTGTTAGCTGTATTCATTTTATATATCTGTGATTTGTTTCTTGTGGTATTTTGTTGTGAATACCATGTTGTTTTTTTTTTTTAACAATCTTTCTGATTTTCCAGGTCTGTCGTCGACATCCATGGTCCCCACAGGAGTGTTCCGCCTTGTTGTTTTGTATTATTGTTGTTACATTTTGTTTATTAGTTTATTGTTCATATATATGTTAATAAAAAAATAAAGTTTTAAAATAGTTTATCGTTTATTTTTTATAATAATAAATATATAAAGTTTGAAAAAAAAATTAATAACGTTTTTGGTTGTTCTCTTAACTGCTGTGTGACTCTTTCTTGTTCTTATTACTGTTATTTGATGGAGTCCACCATGGTGTTAAATTTTGGGGCACTTATCACTGGAATACTGGTGATATCTGCAGTTTGCACCGACTTCTGAATAGTGTGTTAGATTTATCTCAACTTTACTTCCGTTAAAGTGCTGATAATGAAATGGAGAGTAGCCGTTCCCGTGCAAAAAAGACACGAGGTGCACCTTTCCGATTTATTCCAAATACTAAAATCCTGTATTGAATTGCACTGAGGTATTGGCTGCACTTACAGTGTACACACAAAATCTATTAAGAAATCTCATTGTATTTATATTGATTGGGAATAGTGTGTCAGGTGCTGGATCTTGACGAGATACACTGCTCAGTTCGTATGTATATTGTTCTGCACACAAAAAAAATGACATCACAACTTTCACACCAATTGCAATGCGAAACAAATTCTGGCGATAAGACACGTTAGCACCAGGGATTTTACACCTGCTTTCTGCTGGTGTTAACCTACCTGCACCATGAAAGGGAACACAGCCACGAGGCACACCAGAACACCCACATGTGCCATAGAGTCAATGAGCATGATACAGGGATACCCATGAGGGCCAGAAGACTCATCTCAACAACTCTAGGACCGCCAATGCCCCCCAAACCCACATCTTAGTAAGTGTGTCCCTGTGGTCATTGTCTTAGCATGATAGGCACAGGCCCTGCAACATCACAGTGTGCTGTCACCTCAGCGTTGGCAGTGAGCCTGGATGTGTAGCTACGCACGCATCCTCCTGCATGCACAACTGGCATGTGCTGGTCTGTGGTTCAAAGGTCAGTGCAGGGGTGTGCCTATCCGGCAAGGGAAACGGGGTGTCTCAGACATGTCCGTGTACAGGAAGTGCGGTAAGTGTGTCTCTGTGTTCTGGTGTGGCCTGCTACAAGAGCCGCAGCAGTCGATGTTGTAAAGTGGCATGCACCACCTCCAAACGGCACTGTGATGTTGTAGTTGGAATGTAGCAGGACATGCGCAAATAGGCATTACAATGGTGTGCCGTACGAGTGCACGAGATACAACAGCGCACCGTACAAAAGTGTGGGAGCTCGTGGGAGGGAGGAGCAGCCGTTTGGCAACATAACACACAGTGAACTCGATCATGTGCCACATGCTGGGCATCTCATCCATGATGACCACGGTCACAGACATCCCACAACACCAACGACTGGCCTTTGTACACATCCTGTATGAATGCAGCGTGGTTTTCACTTCTATGCTCGTTCAGTGGTGTGATGTTGGTGGGTTGTGTGACTTGTGCTCCTTGATGGTGTGTTTCATTTTGGCCATTGTTAGTCTATATGTGTGTTGTACTTAATTGTGCATGTGTGCCATTCTGCCCAACTCCCCCTCTCCCCCCACTCCCTGCTTCTTCCTCTTCCTAGTGCTGTTGTGCCTATAATTTTGTTGCTGCACACATAAATACATGTAAACAATAAATTTGAATAGCTCCTTGATTCTTTTAGGTTTCAAAACTTCTCTATTAGTTTCTTTTTAATTTTCCATATGAACCGTTTTTTTAATATTCAACAACACATAGAAGTCAGAAGTGCAAGGTATTCTATCAACACATTTTCTAGAACCTTCTACAACACATGCAGGTTAAAAGTTCATCAATTTTTTCAAACTTAACGATATTTTTTGTAACATTTTCTTGAACAGTTAACGACACGTGCAGGTTAAAAGTTGACGATTGTTTTAAGTTCGAACAGTGCCTTCCAAATGCAAGTAGCAGGTGTGGTTGAGCTGAGCAAATTTTATCCTATGATATGTACTCCACGTTGAAACTGCTTTTTCTTAACCAATCACAAAGATGCTTTTCCACAAAACTAATGTGCACCCTACTTTTAAAAAAGAATGCTTTTCATGATATCTTTAGAGATAAGTTATAGATAGGAATTAGCATTTAAAAAACCTTTGAAATTCACTGAAAAAACCATAGGTTTCAGGGGTGTTATAGTTAGCTGGACATTTCCCTCGTTCAAAACCCTAGAAATTTCCCTGTTATAGTTAGTTCAGCTAACTATAACTCGCGCCCCCGCAATGCACTGCTGAGGACGTTACATATTACATCACTCATGACATGATCAGTGACATCACTGATGACATCACTGATGACATCTCACATGACATCACTGATGACGTCATCCATGTGATAAATTACTGCATCTTCTCACACCCTAATTTAACCGTTGATACACCGACTCTTAATTTCAGACGCCCATTCTCAAAACCATAGATACTACAATACCAATAACTGCATACCCACTTATTAACTCTTAGGTCTACATACACCTCCACTCATTCACCTGTACAGTCACTCATACTTACAGTCACTCCGTACAAGACTATCATATGCATTTATACACCTACATAGACACTCAGACACCACCAATCATCCATAGAGGTACTCTCACACCTAGTCAGTCATGCAAATAATTAATTACACTCCCAGTTACTCACCTATGCAGTTATACACAATCAAGTTCACTTACTCATAAAAATAGTACCACATTCTTATGCTCCTATACAATCATTGATACAAGCACACACTCCTCCATACAGCCACTCTCACAATCACACGCTCTCACATATACCCACTTATATACGCTTACACGCATATATACTGCCTTTCACATATGTAGTTAGTCACAAATGTACCACTGAGATATACATTCAATCCCTATCACATCCATACATACACTCACTCAACCATACAGTTCTTCACAGATGCACTCTTAAAACCATGCACCCATAGAATCACCCACTCACACATCGATGCACAGAGTCACACACAGCCTACGCACACAAACACTCAGGCACCCATACAGATACTCAGACAACCAATCAATAACCCATATAGACACTCATATAGCTATTCGCAAAACCATGCAGCCACTTATACACCAACACACAGACACATACAGACATTCACACAGTTTAGTCACTAGTCTGTAGTAAGATACATTTAATTTGAGAAGTCATCAGTGATGTCACTGACCATGTCATGAGTGATGTAATATGTGACATCATCAGCAGTGCATTGCGGGGGCGCGAGTTATAGTTAGCTGAACTAACTATAACAGGGGAATTTCTAGGCTTTTGTATGAGGGAAATGTCCAGCTAACTATAACGCCCCTGAAACCTATGTTTTTTTCAGTAAATATATATATATATATATATATATATATACAAGTACCAGGTGCATTCATCCACTTCCAGGCAGGCGAGGAGAAAGCATACGGACACCAAGTCGTGCTTCAGAGAGATTTATTCAGAGTCAGCATCGGCGTGACATGCCATTACGCGTTTCGGCCAGCAGGTGGCCTTGATCACATAGAATAACAGCCATACTGAACATCCTTATATATACAGCACTAAGTGATCACATGGTGAGTGGTGTGAAACGACATAAAAGAAATCTGGATTAATCGTTTTTCAATTAAAAACAGAAGTTATCACTTGTCATGATAAATTGTTGCGCACGTGTACCAATACATGAATATGAGATCTTGTAAAATGCAGATACTTATTGTGCAAAATCTAGCAAATTGGATTAAAATGCAGATCGCAAGAATTACTATGTGCAAAATACGCAATAAAGTGCACAATGCAACTAGTCATATGAGGTATATGCATAAAATGACCATATCTGAATACAGAAATATATATGATATAATAAAACCCAGACCTAGTTGTTGAGGCAAAGTTGACCCTATTCATGATTATTAAAGAAATATAGGAGTACAACGCATCCTTCTGTACATAAACCAGAGAGGCTACTATACTGGTAACAAATATGTCGGTCGAATTCGTATTTGTTTTTTTCAGTATATAAATACCTGTTTTTAAAGTGAACTAAGTGCAAAAATGTGTGAAAAATGAAATGAAAGGATGAAAAAAAAAGGCTAAAAGCCAGAAGGAGACAGTATTAATAAATGTAAAATGAACAGAATATTGAAGTATACTACAAAGAACATCATATATAAATTCAATTGCAAAAAATTCATTTCAATAAGCAAATGTAATCGACCAGATGTTGAGTTAACGTGTCTTCGGTAGCGATGGTCCCAAATACATTGCGGTAAATACTGCCAAAGCCAAATTGTATGGGAGTTCAATTGGAAATGCCGAAGACACCAGTATCAGGAAAGATGTATCTAACAATCAAAAACAGAGAGATAAAAATAGAAAGATAAAAGAGATAAAAGGACTGGAAACAGGGAACAATTGATCACATGAATAAAAATAGAAATAGAGTATCAATGGGCATCATCATGAGTCAAATTGTGGAACTGGTAAATACTAGTATAGCTATTTTCAGATACAGTTGTATAAGTCTTCGGTATTGTTAAGTCCCGTGGGTGCCTTACTGTCGAACTCAAGGATATACCTTGTTTCGAGTTGTCTTAGGGTTTTTTCTCTGTTGCCCCCTCTGCGAAATGCAGGGACGTTATCAACCACAAAGTATTTAAGACAACCTAAGTCATTGTTGTGGCACCTTTTAAAATGTCGCGCTACGGGATAGCTAGAATCATTATTGACGATGGCTCTCAAGTGCTGGAGGATTCTGACATGGGCTTGGAGTTTGGTACTACCGATGTAATTTAGGCCACATGTACACTTGAGAACATACACCACGAATTCTGATCTACAGGTGTAGTGGCCCTTGATTTGTCTAGCACTGGGACTGAAGGGAACAAAATATTCAGTGGTGTTTTGACCGAATTTGCAGGCCCTACAGCTTGTGCACTTAAAAAAACCATTTTTCGGTTTGAGCCATGCACTGTTTGAGGGTTTGTCCTTGCTTGATTTCATGAGATCTCCCTTCATAGTCCTGGCCCTTCTGAATGTGATTATAGATTTAGGGGGTAGCATAGGGGCCAGAACACCATCAGTGAGCAGAATGGGCCAGTTTTTATTAATAATGGCCCTAATTCTGTGGTGTTGTTTGTTGTAAGTCATGATCAGACGTGGGGCATCCGGGAATGGATCATCTGACCCTGGATCTGATGTATTCGAAATGGGTATGCTCGATTTGTCAATTAGTAATGCATCTCTAGGCAAACTCTGCACTTTTTTGTAGGCATCCCTCAAGATCTTCTCAGAGTACCCTCTTTCCCTCATCCTCATTATGGCTTCTTCTGATCATCTAGTTCTCTCCTCAGATGAACTGCAAATGCGCTTAATGCGGAGGAGTTCCCCATAGGGGATACTTTTTATGAGATGCTGGGGATGGGCACTGCTGGCGTGCAAGATGGAATTGCCAGCAGTGGGTTTTCTATAGAGTGTTGTCTCAATTTTGTTGTCAATGATCATGACCTTAATGTCAAGGAACTCAACTAAGTTGGTGTCAACGTGCGAGGTGAATTTGAGATTAAAAGTGTTGTTATTTAAAACCTCAATAAAATTCATCACACTGTTAAAATCCCCGTTCCAGACCATAAAAACATCATCAATAAATCTATACCAAGTAACAATTTGAGAATCAAAGATGTCCGCATATGTACCCATGAGAACCTGCTCCTCCCACCAGCCCACATGTAGACAGGCATAACTGGGGGAGAAGCAAGCTCCCATGGCGACTCCCCTCTTTTGGGAATATAGATCATTGCCAAACATGAAGTAGTTATTGTGTAAGGCCCAGTCAATTAATTCCAAAAGCATAGCGTTGTGTTGATGAAATTTAATTGGCCTATGCTCCAGATAATGTTTGGTGGCAGCCATACCGGTAACATGATTAATGCTAGTATATAGTGACTCTATATCTAGAGTCACTAGCAGAAATCCCTCTTGCCATTTGACATTGTTCAATTTTCTGATGAAATCACCTGTGTCTTTGATATAGGTAGATAAATTCTGGACTAAAGGCTGTAAAAAGTAATCCACATACCTACTGGTGTTTTCACTGATTCTGTCAATGGCCGAAATAATGGGTCTGCCAGGAACCGGCCTCACTCCTTTATGAATTTTTGGTATGAGACGAAGTGTAGGGATTGTAGGGAATTCTTTATGTAGGAAATTGAATTCATTGTTTGAGATCAATCCCTGTCTCTTGTAGGAATGCAACATCTTTCTTAATGATTCTTTGGCGGTGTTGTAGCTCTTGATGTTTGTTTTCTCATAACAGCTGCCATCAGAGAGTTGCCTTCTAGCTTCAGTCTCATATTCATTCTTCGGCCATAAGACTACGTTGCCTCCTTTGTCGGACGTGCAGATTATTACGTTCGAGTTGTTGTTGAGTTTTGTTATTAAATTTTTGTATTGTAGCTCTTGTTGATTGATTTGAGCTTTTTTGTGGCTAATCGTCCTGTAGAGATTTTTCAAATCGTTGGTGACCATCTCCTGGAAGATGTCTACGGCATCTTTTGGCATCATGGGGGTGAAGCTCGATTTCCCTTTGAATGGGCTGAGTCCGGCACAAGAATCGACATTGATGAGGGTTGAGAGCCTGTCCTGTGTGGATCGTGTGTCATTAGGTTCGTTTGAGGAATTGATCTCGGCGTTGTTGAGTTCAGCCATAGTGAGCAGCAGGTGTGTATCCGCTGCTTCTAGATTGTAATTGGTGGCGGTGGCCGTGATGTCTGAGGAAGTTTGCCGTTTGTTTCCATCTTTAATCGTGAAAAATTTCTTTAATTTCAGTTTTCTGGAAAAACTGAAACATGTCCACTCTGGTTTTGCAATAATTGAAATTATTGCTTGCGCAATAGGAGAGGCCCAGTGACAAAATATTTTCTTCAGCAGAGGTAAGTGGAATTTTAGAAAGGTTGACTATGGTGTTACTGACACTTGCTTTACTTAGCGTCGTCGCCATTGCCCTCTTCTGCCTCTTTGTGTTGCTGGCTTTTCTCCTGGCGCTGCGCTTCTTATTGCGCTTGACCCTGTGGATGTTTGTGGATTCCGCGGCCTCAGGGTCTGACGGCGGTCCTCGGCCAAAAAATTCAGTTCCTCTCCTGGTTGAAGGATGGTTAGCATCATATTGGAACTTGTACGATTCATTTCTTCCCCCTCACTTCCGCTAGTCAAGGAAGCAGAATCGGATGTATCCGATTCAACCGTCATGAGATGCCCACTTGTGGTTGGTATGTTTTGTGTGGTTGCCGTCAGTATATCGGAACGTTTTTTTCGGGCATTGTCGTAACGACGGGCAAATGTGAAAATCTGTCCTAGTTCGTAGTCCTCTTTGTCCCTGGTGAATTTACGTACTTTTCTTAATTTGATTTTCTCCTCCTGTTTTTTGATTCTGTCATCAATTTCCTTTCTTGCCTTCAAGATTTCTTCGATTTCTGGTCGTTGATTAAGTTGTTCATTGGTTGCTTCAATTAATTTAAGAAGTGCATTGCGATCAATTAGAGCATATTTAATTAAGATCCTGACCGCATTCATGGAAGCATTAAGGTTGTTGTCTGCCCACTCTACAAGCATTTCAGGATGAATATTGTCGAAATTGGGCGCTAACATAATTCTTAATCCTCGTGGGACTCGACCTGCTTCTTCGTATTTAGTAAGTGAGATTTCCTCCCACCACTTCATCATCTCGCTTCTCTGATGTTTTTCGAGTGTTTTTAAAAGAGTTTTCAGGTCAGGATTGGGGCTCATAGTTGTATTCTTACCCTCCTCCGCTCGTTGTGTAGTCGTCGCACCCAAATTTTTAAACAGCTCTTCAGCTTCTGTCTCGCGCTCTCGTTGGGTGTTACTCGACATGTCATGTATATTCACTGAAAAAACCATAGGTTTCACACATGTTATAGTTAGCTGGACATTTCGCTCGTAAAAAACCCTGGAAATTCTCCCCGTTATAGTTAGTTCGCGCACCCGCAATCCACTGCTGATGACGTCACATATTACATCACTCATGACATGGTCAGTGACATCACTCATGACATCACTGATGACATCTCAAATGACATCACTGATGACATCATCCAGTGAATATGTGTCTTTCTGAAAAATAAATATATTTTATATATGTATAGCTAAAGGTTAATGGAAGAATAAATGGGTAAATAAGTGTCTAAATGGATGTTTTTTTTTGTAAAATTAATTGTATAACTGACTTATTAACAGTATCTTAGTGAATACTGATGACATCATCGATTGAGTATGTGTTTCTGAACAATTGTAATATGTTTAATATATATAGGGAAAGGCCAGTTGAAGAATAAGTGGGTGTACAAGTTTGTAAATGGATGATTTTCTGTGGTGCGTAACTGACTCTATGTGAATCATTAAATGTATCTTACTGCAGACTAGTGACTAAACTGTGTAAATGTTTCTATGTGTCTGTATGTTGGTGTATACGTGGCTGCATGGTTTTGTGAATAGCTATATGAGTGTCTATTTGAGTTATTGATTGTTTGTCTCAGTATCTGTATGGGTTCCTGAGTGTTTGTGTGGGTAGGGTGTGTGTTACTCTGTGACTAGATGTGTGAGTGGGTGATTCTATGGGTGCATGATTTTAAGAGTGCATCTGTGATGGACTGTATGGTTGAGTGAGTGTATGTATGGGTATGTTAGTGATTGAATGTATACCTCAGTGGTACATTTGTGACTAACTACATATTTGAAAGGCAGTATATATGCGTGTAAGAGTATATAAGTGGGTAGATGTGAGAGTGTGTGATTGTGAGAGTGACTGTATGGATGAGTGTGTGCTTGTATCAGTGATTCTATAAGAGCGTAAGAATGTGGTACTATTTTTGAGTAAGTGAACTTGAGTGTGTATAACCGCATAGGTGAGTAAATGGGAGTGTGATTATTTGCATGACTGACTAGGTGTGAGAGTAGCTCTATGGATGATTGGTGGTTTGTGAGTGTCTATATAGGTGTATAAATGCATATCATAGTCTTGTATGGAGTGACTGTAAGTATGAGTGACGGTACAAGTGAATGAGTGGAGGTGTATGTAGACCTAAGAGTTAATAAGTGGGTATGTAGTTATTGGTATTGCAGTATGTATGGTTTTGAGAATGGAACTCTTAAATTTTTAGTCGGTGTATCAAAGGTTATATTAGGGTGTGAGAAGATGTGGTAATTTATCACATGGATAACGTCATCAGTGATGTCATTTGAGATGTCATCTGTGATTTCATGAGTGATGTCACTGACCATGCCATGAGTGATGTAATATGTGACGTCATCAGCAGTGGATTGCGGGCGCGCGAGTTATAGTTAGCTGAACTAACTATAACGGGGGAATTTCCATGTTTTTTTACGAGCGAAATGTCCAGCTAACTATAACATGTGTGAAACCTATGGTTTTTTCAGTGAATTTGCAAGGTTTTTTAAATGCTAATTCCTAACTATAACGTGTGTGAAACCTATGGTTTTTTCAGTGAATTTGCAAGGTTTTTTAAATGCTAATTCCTAACTATAACGTGTGTGAAACCTATGGTTTTTTCAGTGAATTTGCAAGGTTTTTTAAATGCTAATTCCTAACTATAACGTGTGTGAAACCTATGGTTTTTTCAGTGAATTTGCAAGGTTTTTTAAATGCTAATTCCTAACTATAACGTGTGTGAAACCTATGTTTTTTTTAATGAATTTGCAAGGTTTTTTTAAATCCAATTTTTTTTTTTATTATTTCTTTTGAGATTTTTTTTTTAAACAATATGCTACCTATGTATATAATCATAGATTTACTGTATCCTGCAATATGGAATGGTTCACCTTTTTTAAATAAATGTTTAGATATAGTTGAACAACATAGTTAATATCTTCTACAAACCTTTATACATATATTAGGATTTTTTACCGTGCGCGTACGGTAAGCTTACGGTACACGCACGGTACGCTATAAGTAC
The DNA here is from genome assembly GCF_964204655.1 of Triturus cristatus. Taxonomy (NCBI): domain Eukaryota; kingdom Metazoa; phylum Chordata; class Amphibia; order Caudata; family Salamandridae; genus Triturus; species Triturus cristatus. Next base: position 441,060,732 of record NC_140590.1, read on the forward strand.
GGTGCGCCTACGTAATATCTATGCTCCATGTGCGCATGCGTACGCGATTTATGTACGCATCTGTACTTCCTCTGCTACGCATATGCGCTTGCTTCCTACACACATGCGCGCGTTTTATTTTTTGCGCATGCGCGCGTGCACCTTATGCGGAACCGCCGTACGCGCATGCGCGCGTGCCTCTAATGCGCATGCGTGCGTCTTACGTACGCGCTTGCGTACTTTTACCATGCGCGTCCGATAAGTGTACGGAGCGCGCACGGTAGGTCATGTGATCCAGAAACAACACTTTTCATTAGTTTAAACTTCTTTCATTTCCAGAAACTTCCAACACCACACCCATTCCCCTCATTATTGCTTGTGATTCCCTAGGAGAAGGAGCTGAAGTGTCTTTGGGATACAATGGCAGTCCTCTTCTGGGAGTGAGCAGGACAGCATTATCAGACAGAGAAAGAGGAAACAGAAGGATTCTTTTGTCTGGCAATATTTTACATTTCCAGAGGGGCAGAAGAAAGTCAATGCTCCATTAGTCACCTGCAAACTTTGTGGGCGTGTCTTGTCTAGAGGAGATCCAAAGAAGAAGTACTCTTTTGGAATTTTCACTATGTTCAGACACATTAGGGATGTACATCCCAAGACTTTTGTTCGAGCTACTGCAGCAACCCCTTCAGCAGCTCAACCGAGCACATCCGCAGCTGCTCAGCCGAGTACATCTTCGGCAGCTCAGCCGAGCACTTCCTCTGCGGTGGGAGCGTCACCCTCTTCTGCTCCTCTGGACATTTCAAGTATGGGATGACAGCCACCACTCATCCACCCTCCCACTCACTAGCGGCGTTCCCCAGGGCTCCTCCCTAAGCCCGACGCTTTTTAACGTCTATATGGCCCCCCTCGAGGACGTGGTAACACCTTTTAACATCAAAATGGTGAGTTACGCTGACGACACCCAACTAGTCGTCTCCCTGTCCCAGCTGATTGACCATCCTGAAAATCTTACCAACTGCCTCATAAACATCCACAACTGGATGAACGAATCATCTTTGAAACTGAATGGGACCAAGACTGAGGTAATGTTACTCGGCAAGCAATGGACAACTATCCCTCCCACGATATGGCCCGATGTGTTCGGCGAAATCCCCTCCCCCAAATCGGAAATCAAGACACTCGGGGTATGGCTAGAGCCACAGCTTACAATGAAGACCCAGGCAACCAAAACTTCGGGCACATGCTTTGGGCTCATGCGGACGACCCGTAAAATTCTGCCCTTACTACCACCCATGTCCAGAAAGCTCCTTATCCAAGGCCTAGTGTTGTCCCGTTTGGACTACAGCAATCTGGTCTATTTGGGAGCCCCCGAGGCTACCATCATGAAACTCCAGCGGACACAAAACGCGGCAGCACGCATGATTACCAACACCCCCTCCAGATTATCCGCCAAGCCAGCCCTCAAAGCCCTGCATTGGCTGCCTGTGCGCCAAAGGGTGCACTTTAAAGCAATGTGTATCACACACAAGCTCTACAACGGATCTGGCCCTGCGACCCTCAGTGAAATGATCACTCCTTATACAGCAACCAGATCGCTACGATCTCAAAATGAGAATCTAGTCCGCATCCCCAGATTCAAAAAAGTCCGCACAGGAGGTCGTCAATTCTCAGTTCAGGCGGCTAAGGGCTGGAACGCACTCCCTCGCGCCCTCAGACTGGAATCCAACTTCCTTGCGTTCCGAAAAAAATTAAAGACCCATCTGTTCCCCAAATAATACCCTTCGGCTTCCTCCCCTCACAACAGGATTCAAGCTACATAGCGCGGGGATGCCCTTGGGTCACCAGGCGCTTTAGAAATCGCTTAAATAATAAATTTACCCTCGGTTTCAGAGAGTACATATAAGGTGCAATACTTGCTACTCTCTTATTGCTTTTGGGGAGTCTAGTATTCCTCTAATAGACAATGAGATAGAGCAGCACAAGTGCGGTACCTTATAATATTGCCATTCTTTCATTCCTCTGTCCCTGTATTAACACAACGGCTCTTTTAAGAGCCACCTTACCTCACAATTTGTTTTTTTTTTTAATCACTTTTTTTTATTGTTTTCTACCGTGCGGACACGGTACGCGCACCCATTTAAAAAAAAATAAATCTTTATTTCACCCTTCAAGGTACTTGAGGGACCACAAGGGAAATGTGGAAAAGCAGAGTGAGGAGAAGTGAAAAAAAGGGAGTATGAAAGTAAATGTGTGATAAATATTGATATTTCAAACTTACCTGACCAACAAAATGGTTTTTTTAATTGCTAGAAAAAAGGATTAATTTTCCTAAATTTTCTTTCTCATTCTGTAAAAAAAGAAAAAAGTATTAATATTTAACAATACATTTTAGAATACAGTACACATATTTTCATATTTAAAAAAACAATATTTTGCCCTTTTTTTGCTGTTTTCAGAATATATTGAATTTCACTGTAAATCGTGAAACCAATTGCATTCATCACTTAACAGCGGGCAAAAAAATTAACAATCTGAAAGATTGTTTTAAAAAAGCCCTGAATCTCTTCTCAGTAAAACATACCTTTATAGAAATGTAACATATTTAATAAAAACATCATCTAAAAACAATAACTATTTGCAATAAATATCGTCTGTAAATCTTGTTGCTTAAGCACATACACCAAAATAATATCTGTCAATGAAGTCCACAAGAGAAATTTTTACCTTTCCATGAGGCCAAATGGTAATTTTGAAATTATTTTTGGATGAAATATCCAATGGTAATCCAATAAAATCGCAAACATGATTTGTTCAGATGTTGCAATTTGTATCTAAAATTTTGGTTTCAGAAAAATTAAATAGGAATTTGGTAATTCTGCAGGCAAACGTTGCTTGAAAATCAATTGAGAATCATTACACAGTGTCCAGCCTTTTTCACATTTAAGATAAACTGTGTAATGACCAGAAGTTATAGAAGGTCCATCATTGAAAATTATTGCAACTGCAACAAAAGTTTTTCCAGATATTGATAATTGATGTCCTGTAAACTTCTTTATTAAAGTGTCCAATTTTGAACCATCAGCTCTACAACGTTGCATCATTAAAATTGCATACTGTCCATATTTCTTTAAAAATAACGTTGAAAACATGTCTGATTTACATTTACAACATTCCATGTTGTGATTGGCATCTTTAACTAATTTACTAAAAGTCACTGATTTAGTCTCTGGTAATGTTAAATATATAAACCTTTCTGAATCAACATTAGAGCTGCATGTGTTCAAACAGTTTTCACAACTATGTTCCCATTTATAAGAGAGACCAAACATATTTTCTATTTCTACCCCTTCTTCTTCCAGTACCATAAGGATATACATCAAGAATTCCTGTGCATCTTGCTGGACATTTTGAGGAAACTGTGTACATCCTGAACATACATCTCAAAGTTTTCTAACATCAGAAGCACTTTCTACTTTAGTTTTATCAATACTCAGCTTCTCAAAAAGAAAACTCATCAGAGAACAAAATCTTTTTTCATGATTTACTATTATCTACTCTTGCAAACTTTCAACATAAAATACAACATTCAGCACTACATTAGCGTAGCAGTTGACACCAGAGCTATTTTCAAAATGACAACCAACAACCTCTTGAACATTGTCCTTTTTCTTTTTGCTTGCAATCACATCACTCTCCTTTTGTTTTCTCTTCTGTACATCCTCGTTACAGATATTCTCAATTCTCCTTTTCCGAGAAACAACACGTTTTTCAAACACAGGATGCTGACCTAAATGAGGAGCATAGGTTCTTCTTAATCTATTATACTCCTTTACACAATTTGCATCAGCACTAACTTTTGAGTCATCAAAGTCTATCATGAATAAACCAGATAATGTTTTCACTCGTGACAAAGCAACATATGCCATACCTTCTTTGAACACAGTAGAACCAATGTTTACAAAAGCACTATCTACAGTTAATCCTTGAGATTTGTGAATAGTTACAGCATATGCTATAGAAAACGGACACTGCTTCCTACGTACATATAAGTCTTTTACAAGCAAAAAACGGACTGAACAACGATTGATGTCTTTAACCTCTTCAATCTGATCAAATTTTATTTAAAAAAATTAAATCCCATCTTTTTTCTGGTATTTCACAAAACCCACAACTTTACCCATAGCTCCATTCACTAAACCTTTTTCTACATCCAAATTTCTTCTTAAAAATACTCGACAGTTCATACAAACATAAAGATTTTTTTCTAATCCAGCTGTTTTCGAAATGTTCTTCTCTAGAGAATCCAATTTATTTTTCAATTTGCCTGTTAATGTAATAGTAATTCCTTCATGCTGAATTTTGTCCACTGCTTCCATTTTCTTAATCTCTTCGTTTTCCAATTTCAAAAGTTCCTCATTGAATATCGAGCATTCACATAGTGTTGGCATTAAGCAGATTACAGTATTTTTTTCTGCAATGTTCTGGTATATTTTCTCTGCAACTATTTCTTCACTTGCAAATAAATTATGTAGCAACCGACTCTGTAATGCTTTTCTGCCAACTTCTGTGAGTAGTCCAATTCTGATATCTTTCAGAATACTTGCATAATCTTCATCATTTGCTTGCCTCATATTGGTAGTGAGTTCTTTGTACTCAAAGAATGACCAAATATTCGCATTACCAATACTTCCTAATGACTTCTTCGTGTCTTCATGTGTCACAGTGTTAAACACTGGTTGTCCTTTAACTGGAGTGAGCTGCAGAAGATCCCCAAAAACTATAACATGTTTTCCACCAAATAACACGTCATAGTCTCTCTGTAGAATTTGCTGCATTCTTAAATGCACAAAGGCAAGCATTAAGTTTGATACTATGCTTACCTCATCAATAATGAGAACTTGCATCTTCTTCAACACTCTTGAAACTTCGAAGCATGCTTCTCCTGTTAGCTTGTGATATTCTATTTTGTTCTCATGCTCCACTGGTAACATTAGCAAGTGATGTAAGGTAATTCCTTTTATGTTATATGCTGCTAACCCAGTTGGAGCAGTAACAACACAAGACGAAGTTGAATCTGTTTTTTGCTGTAGGTAGCTTCTGATGACTTTAATTAAGAAACTTTTTCCAGTTCCAGCTTGTCCACTCACATACATCCTGATTGGTTCAAATGATGTGCATGAGCACTCTTTCTTTTCATGTAGTAATCCATGATCAATTTGTTTTGTGACTTCTTCATAAATTTGTTGTTGTTCTTCATTCAGTTGCTGTTCCAAATTTGGTAAGTCTATTAAATCTTCCTGAGCTTGATTCATAGCTGTTTCCACTTCAGTCATTGCTATTGCAGCTTCATTTTCTACGATTGGTTGTCCTAGGGGATCTTAACTGAGCATTCCAGAACTTTGGCTGTCTTGAGAACAGTCTCTAGCTACTTCAGCTGCATTTGTAGCTTCCTGTTCAATTTCTTCATTTAACATTTGTACATAATTTGTGAAAGTACTGCATTCAATCGTATCTTTACATGCATTAAAGGAATCTTCATAGCTGTGAAAATCTCCAAGTAATTCATCCACTGAACGCCATGGTTTAAACAGCTGTAAAAGTGCTAAGTAGTAAAATTCCTTTTTGTCAGGAGTGTCGCAACTCAGCTTCCTGGGATTAATCAAACTTCCTTTTGTTTGCTTCACCAAACATCCTTCCTCACCAATGACTTTATATTTTCCATTGTTGATGTCTTCTGTGGCTTTCCGTGTAAAAATGTAGTTCTGCAGCACTTCATAGAGACACATGTTCTCAAGATGACGACTTCTTTTTGGGTAATATGTGTCCAACATGTTTGATTTCAAAATATCTGTACTTTCCGTGTCGTTCTCTGCCAAATATTCAATTTCTCCAACAGATTTCAGTACCCAATTTCGCATTCCTGCAAGGCCTAAATTTACCCAAATTATTCTTCTGGATTTGGAGTACAGACTTGCAGATGATAACCTATTTTAGCATTCGTAGGATCCAATTTCTCGATGCGATAACATCTTTAAACTGAAACTGTATAGCTTCTTACTGACAGTCTTCTCGTGAGAAATCTCTTCCCACATTTCCTTCAATTCTGTTTTCTCAGATTTAGTGATGTAAGATGTGACATACTGAGCAACAGCAATAGAATTGTCAGCAACATACTGTATATCCATGTTAGCATTCCACATGGATAAAATGACTGGGTTGTAGTCATTTATATATTTTGACTCTTCTTTTCTTCTTAGGTTGTACGTATTTTTGGGAGATTTTCTTGTAATAGTATGTCGCACAGCTGACATAAAACTGTTGACTCTTCCTTTTGAAAGAACAGGTCGTGGAAATCCAAATCGACATTTTGTGTAGAATTTTTCTTTACTCCTGTACTTTCGTCGACAGTATTTTCCACACCGATGACTTTGGAAACGTAAAACTTGCTCTTTTAAGTTTTTCTCTTCTGTGCTTTTAGGTATAGCACATGTTGCATATCCTTCGATGAAAGATAAAACTGCATTATCAGAATCTGTTCCAAATTTTGGGGCATCCTTGATCTACAACAGCATATGAATATGAGGAGCACCTCTTGCTTGGTACTCTTTTCTCCAAAAGAAATCCACAACTTCTCCAAGAGGTGGATTTTTTTTATAGCAGATGAAGGACATCATAGCCTCAAATCTATGATTGAAATATCTGCAAAGATTAACCGGATCCAATGAGCACAATTCTCCTGCTGTCTTGTATTGGATGTTTTCAATATTTGAATTTGCCTCTCGAAGAAAATCCAGAAGATCATCCCAAGCGTACTCAGCACAGCTTAGGGTGAGAAACCATGTAGGAGTTCCTAAATTCCGTAACATACATTTCAATTCTCCATGGCGTCGGTACCAATATTCATTAGTTCCACACTGACAAGCCATCAGATTCATCAATTGTGATTCCAAATGATCATCTCGCTGTTGCACTTTGTTTAGGCCTGGGCCAAAATTCCGTTCCGTTCGCGGAAATTGCGATATTTTGGCATTTTCGCGTTCCGCGGAAAGCGCGAAAATGTCAAAATTTCCGCATTCCGCAGCTTAGCGATAATTTTTTTCTTGCTCGCGCTGTAAAACAATACATTCTCGCGCGCGATCGCCTTACCTAAATCCCTGCGTTCTCCGACAAGTTTTCTTGACCCGGTCGCGTTCTCCACGAGATGTTGGATTTTGGTAGCCATTTTGCGCTGTCTCGCGAGAGTTCGCGGCCGCATTCAAGTCATTTTTCACGCGATCACGTCATTTGTCGCGCGATCACGTCTTTCTTCTCGCGATCATGCACCGCGCGAGTATGAGAAGATTGAGATCTCGAACATGTCATTCTACATCGCGAGCCAGAGAATGAGGACGCGGGCACATGAAATCGAACGCGAACAGGAGAAAGAGACCGCGAACACGTCATATCCAACGCGACAGGGACAAAGAAGAGAACGCGATCATATCGTTTTCGACACGCCGGCGGAAGTAATGTGAAGCTGGAGAACTCAACAACGTAAAATTTACAATTTGGAGAGGAATATCGGCTCTAGCAGCATGAAACCATCTGCAAATACTGATTTTGGATGAAAAGAACTCCTTACATTCACATTTGGCTTTCCTTTTTTGTGCAAGGAGTCATTTTTTTTTTACAAGGTGGAGAGAGGGAGGAAGTGACACAGATTCTCCAACTTCCTGTTCCTGTCCAGCAGGCTCCTCCCAGTGCTTTGTCCATCTCCTGCTCATTCTGCCTTTGGATTTGGAGCTGGAAAGATCACTCTTTTTGTCTGCTGCATCATTGCAATTGGATTTCAGGATTTTTGGAATAGGATATTTTACAAGTAAGTGGTTGTTGTGTTTGATTGTGGGCATTGCAGTTGTTGTGTAACTACAATTTATTTTTGATAATTAATTATCATCATTCCTTTTTTTTTTTTTAATTTATTTTAATTTTGTGGGTTGTAGTAGTAGGCCCGAGCTAGCCATGGGCATGGCCTCATGGGTGTGTGTGTGCATGATGAAGCAACTGTTCCTTTTGTTTTTTGAATATATTTCATTTTCAATCACATTTAGTGCATGGATGGCATTGGATTGAGTTGGGGAAGTGTGTTTTTTGGGGTGGCCTTGCTGATGTTGTTGGGCCTGGACATGTGGCTGGTGGCCATTTTGAGGCCTAGCCCTGCAAGCTTGCCTGGCCTTGTCTGCCAACAGGCCTGCTTTCATCCACTGCTACCAGAGCAGGTAGCCACAGCTTTAGTAATCTACTGTTTTCTGTTTGCTCTGTTGAATTTAGACATCATTTAGGGCATGGATGGCATTGGATTGAGTTGGGGAAGTGTGTTTTTTGGGGTGGCCTTGCTGATGTTGTTGGGGCTCGCCATGTGGCTGGTGGCCATTTTGAGGCCTAGGCCTGCAAGCTTGCCTGGCCTTGTCTGCCAACAGGCCTGCTTTCATCCACTGCTACCAGAGCAGGTAGCCACAGCTTTAGTAATCTACTGTTTTCTGTGTGCTCTGTTGAATTTAGACATCATTTTGGGCATGGATGGCATTGGATTGAGTTGGGGAAGTGTGTTTTTTGGGGTGGCCTTGCTGATGTTGTTGGGCCTGGCCATGTGGCTGGTGGCCATTTTGAGGCCTAGGCCTGCAAGCTTGCCTGGCCTTGTCTGCCAGCAGGCCTGCTTTCATCCACTGCTACCAGAGCAGGTAGCCACAGCTTTAGTAATCTACTGTTTTCTGTGTGCTCTGTTGAATTTAGACATCATTTAGGGCATGGCTGGCATTGGATTGAGTTGGGGAAGTGTGTTTTTTGGGGTGGCCTTGCTGATGTTGTTGGGGCTCGCCATGTGGCTGGTGGCCATTTTGAGGCCTAGGCCTGCAAGCTTGCCTGGCCTTGTCTGCCAACAGGCCTGCTTTCATCCACTGCTACCAGAGCACGTAGCCACAGCTTTAGTAATCTACTGTTTTCTGTGTGCTCTGTTGAATTTAGACATCATTTTGGGCATGGATGGCATTGGATTGAGTTGGGGAAGTGTGTTTTTTGGGGTGGCCTTGCTGATGTTGTTGGGCCTGGCCATGTGGCTGGTGGCCATTTTGAGGCCTAGGCCTGCAAGCTTGCCTGGCCTTGTCTGCCAGCAGGCCTGCTTTCATCCACTGATACCAGAGCAGGTAGCCACAGCTTTAGTAATTTACTGTTTTCTGTGTGCTCTGTTGAATTTAGACATCATTTAGGGCATGGATGGCATTGGATTGAGTTGGGGAAGTGTGTTTTTTGGGGTGGCCTTGCTGATGTTGTTGGGGCTCGCCATGTGGCTGGTGGCCATTTTGAGGCCTAGGCCTGCAAGCTTGCCTGGCCTTGTCTGCCAACAGGCCTGCTTTCATCCACTGCTACCAGAGCAGGTAGCCACAGCTTTAGTAATCTACTGTTTTCTGTGTGCTCTGTTGAATTTAGACATCATTTTGGGCATGGATGGCATTGGATTGAGTTGGGGAAGTGTGTTTTTTGGGGTGGCCTTGCTGATGTTGTTGGGCCTGGCCATGTGGCTGGTGGCCATTTTGAGGCCTAGGCCTGCAAGCTTGCCTGGCCTTGTCTGCCAGCAGGCCTGCTTTCATCCACTGCTACCAGAGCAGGTAGCCACAGCTTTAGTAATCTACTGTTTTCTGTGTGCTCTGTTGAATTTAGACATCATTTAGGGCATGGCTGGCATTGGATTGAGTTGGGGAAGTGTGTTTTTTGGGGTGGCCTTGCTGATGTTGTTGGGGCTCGCCATGTGGCTGGTGGCCATTTTGAGGCCTAGGCCTGCAAGCTTGCCTGGCCTTGTCTGCCAACAGGCCTGCTTTCATCCACTGCTACCAGAGCACGTAGCCACAGCTTTAGTAATCTACTGTTTTCTGTGTGCTCTGTTGAATTTAGACATCATTTTGGGCATGGATGGCATTGGATTGAGTTGGGGAAGTGTGTTTTTTGGGGTGGCCTTGCTGATGTTGTTGGGCCTGGCCATGTGGCTGGTGGCCATTTTGAGGCCTAGGCCTGCAAGCTTGCCTGGCCTTGTCTGCCAGCAGGCCTGCTTTCATCCACTGATACCAGAGCAGGTAGCCACAGCTTTAGTAATTTACTGTTTTCTGTGTGCTCTGTTAAATTTAGACATCATTTAGGGCATGGATGGCATTGGATTGAGTTGGGGAAGTGTGTTTTTTGGGGTGGCCTTGCTGATGTTGTTGGGGCTCGCCATGTGGCTGGTGGCCATTTTGAGGCCTAGGCCTGCAAGCTTGCCTGGCCTTGTCTGCCAACAGGCCTGCTTTCATCCACTGCTACCAGAGCAGGAAGCCACAGCTTTAGTAATTTACTGTTTTCTGTGTGCTCTGTTGAATTTAGACATCATTTTGGGCATGGATGGCATTGGATTGAGTTGGGGAAGTGTGTTTTTTGGGGTGGCCATGCTGATGTTGTTGGGCCTGGCCATGTGGCTGGTGGCCATTTTGAGGCCTAGGCCTGCAAGCTTGCCTGGCCTTGTCTGCCAGCAGGCCTGCTTTCATCCACTGCTACCAGAGCAGGTAGCCACAGCTTTAGTAATCTACTGTTTTCTGTGTGCTCTGTTGAATTTAGACATCATTTAGGGCATGGATGGCATTGGATTGAGTTGGGGAAGTGTGTTTTTTGGGGTGGCCTTGCTGATGTTGTTGGGGCTCGCCATGTGGCTGGTGGCCATTTTGAGGCCTAGGCCTGCAAGCTTGCCTGGCCTTGTCTGCCAACAGGCCTGCTTTCATCCACTGCTACCAGAGCAGGTAGCCACAGCTTTAGTAATCTACTGTTTTCTGTGTGCTCTGTTGAATTTAGACATCATTTAGGGCATGGATGGCATTGGATTGAGTTGGGGAAGTGTGTTTTTTGGGGTGGCCTTGCTGATATTGTTGGGGCTCGCCATGTGGCTGGTGGCCATTTTGAGGCCTAGGCCTGCAAGCTTGCCTGGCCTTGTCTGCCAGCAGGCCTGCTTTCATCCACTGCTACCAGAGCAGGTAGCCACAGCTTTATTGATCAAGTGTTTTCTATGTGATCTGTTGAATTTTTAGACATCACCTTCCTGAGAGTGTAGTGTGGCTGTACACAGTACTAGTAGTATAACATAGCTCTAGTTAAAAAAAATTCATAAATGGCTAGACTATCTTTTGTTTGCACTAGTACAGTACTAAGTAACTGAACCACAAAAACAAATGCAACATTTCACTGATGTTCTTCTCCTGTCTTCTTTGCTTTTAGGTGCACAAAAGACAGAGTAGGAGGTGTCATCGGCATCACCTGGCTACCCGTTGTACTGCCAGCCAGACAGAAGTCCTGCTGCGCATCACGCCCACGTGTGACCAGAACTTGTTGTGCATCTGCCTCCTGCCTGACGTCGGAATAAGATGGCCCCAAAGAAAGGTACCAGGTCCAGTACCAAGAAAGTTGCTGGTGAGAAGAAGGAACAGAAAAAGGAAGTGCCATTAACCACGACTGGTGGTGTGCCGGCCAAGGTTTTTTTTGGCACCAAAGCGTTGTCCGGGAACCAAGCTGGGAGCAGCACAGCGGTCCAGCAACCCCACCAACCTAGGCCCAAGGGCTTTACTGTCGCAGAGGTAGCCAGTCTACTAACGGGCAGCGATGTTGAAGAAATGTCATTACCGCAAAGTAGTACACAATCAAGTTCAACGCAGGCGCAAACTCAGCAGATCAGTGTGCAGCCGCCGCAACAAGAACAGCAGCAGCAGCCGCCGCAACAAGAACAGCAGCAGCAGCCGCCGCAACAAGAACAGCAGCAGCAGCCGCCGCAACAAGAACAGCAGCAGCAGCCGCCGCAACAAGAACAGCAGCAGCAGCCGCCGCAACCAGAACAGCAGCAGCAGCCGCCGCAACCAGAACAGCAGCAGCAGCCGCCGCAACCAGAACAGCAGCAGCAGCCACCGCAACCAGAACAGCAGCAGCCGCCACAACAGCCCACCATAGTAGTTGTTGCTCCTGACGTAGGGGCATTTCAGGAAATCGAGCTTCCTGCAGACAAAGCGGAGCGAAGTCAAACCACTGTTTCAGAACATCTATTGTCTTCCAGACCACCAGCAAGGAAAAGGAGGCTTAGTCCATCATCTTCTTCTTCAAGCCCCGCTTCTGATGATCGTGATGACACTTGGGTCCCACTAGCTCGGTCTGAGAGTGAAGTACGCCACAAGACATTGCTTCTGAAAAGGAAGGTCCCAGAAAAACTTAGAGTTATGGAGGTAGATGTAGAAGAGGGGGGTGATGATGTTGATGAAGACGAGCCAGTCATCACGCACATTACTCCCGCCCCAAAGGGATTGGAGACCGACATTCTAACCCTATCCAGAAAGGCTGCTACTGAGCGGGATGTAGCACGGATCTCACCAACACAGGTTACACCACCACTACCTCCAGCTGCCATATTTTCCAAGGCCCGGCAGGGACCTACATCCAGCTCAACCACCTCAGTAGGAAGTGGTAGTAAAAGTCACAGTGTAGGTGGACAGGGTCACATATTTTCAAGCACCCCCTCAAGTTCATCTGGTGTTGAAAGTGGCACATCCAGCAGTGCCAGAAAGTTCTCCTCCCCAGTTTGGGACTTCTTTTCTGTTAGCGCCAAGGAGGAGAACGTTGCTATATGCGCAATTTGTCGGCAAGGTGTTCGGCGTGGTAAGCTTGGTACAAACTATGGTACCGGAGGGCAAGCAAGTCATCTCAGAATACACCACACTATTGTGTGGGAGGATCACCTACTTAAGTTAAAAGAAAGTAGGAAAACTAAACCCTTTGAAGTTGGTCAGGAATCAGGGAGCGATATTATTGTGGTGGCAGGTGAAGAACAGGGAGGCATTTCTAGCCCTGTCTCCAGTAGTGCAGTCACTGCAGTGGTAACGCCCACATCCTCCTCAGTAACATCAGAGTGGCACCGCAGTAAGAGCCATACTCAGAGTGTGGGTGAGACACCAAGGCGACCGGCGAGTACCTCAATGAGACAATCTGTGTCGTTGAGCCTTAGTGTGTTAATGGCACCACTAAGGAAAGTAAGCCAGCCTACCATTGACAGCATGTTTAGGTTGGAGGGGCAGTTCCAACGCAACCACCCAACGGCACGATTGTACAATGCGAAGCTGGCTAAAATGTTAGCGCTGGACCTTCTTCCTTTTTCATTTGTGGAAGGGGTGGGTTTCCTTGAATTTGTGTCTGCCATCTGCCCGAAATGGAAAGTTCCAAGCCGGTCCTATTTCGCAAGAATTGCTGTTCCGGCACTACATCATGATGTGCTGGAATTGGTTGGACAAGCTTTGCAGAAGAGTGCTGTGCACAATATCCACCTGACAACAGACATGTGGACCAGTTGCCAAGCCACAGATTACATGTGTATCACTGCACACTGGATCTCTTTTGTGGGGGTTAAAGATCAACTATCTGCACGAGGTGTTGTTGACACAGCTGCGATTTTTGAAGGTACTCGGAAACATGCAACTGTAGCCATGTTCGCCATGGAGAAATCTCATACGGCTGAAAACATTTTAGAAGAGTTTCGCACCAAGGTTTTGGAATGGCTGCAGCCCAGAGGGCTTGGTATTGGTTTTGTTGCCACAGACAATGGCAGTAATGTACTTAAGGCCATGGAACTTGGTTCCTATTTCAGGGTTCCGTGTTTGGCACACTGCATAAACATTATAGTGCAAGACTTTCTGAAAAAAGAACCCATAGTAAGCAATTTACTGTCCATCTGCCGAAGAATATGCACTCATTTCAGCCATTCTTTTAAAGCTCGGAAGCAGCTGAGGATCCTCCAACGTGAGCGTAGGGTGCCAGTCAAGGCACTCATCCAGGAGGTGGCAACACGTTGGAACTCAACGTATTACATGCTTGATCGTCTGTACGAACAGCACAGGTCACTCAATGATTATGTCTGGTACAGAAGCAGTGATGCTAGTGTTAAAGGCATGACCCTTCAGAGGGAGCAATGGACCCTAATTCAATGCCTGACTGAGATGCTGTCTCCTTTTGAGGTCTTCACACGTGAAGTCAGCAAGGAGGACTGTACAATGGGCCAAGCTATCCCATTGTTGCAAATGCTAGAGCATGAGCTGAATAATGTGTCTGAATCCTACAAAGGTGTAGAGGACAGAAGGCAAGCCCATGACTTGGTGGAGAGCTTATCCAGGCGCTTATCAGAAAATGTAAGGATACAAAATAAAATTTTGTCACAAGAACATTACATTTGTGCCACAATTCTGGATCCACGTGCAAAATTAGGACTATTCCGTTCTTTTTCCGACACTGATGTTGCCCGCTACAAAAGTTGTATAGCTGAAGCAGCCATCAAGTTTGAAAACGAAGGGCTGCTAATTAAAAGCCCGCCACATCAACCCACAACAAGTACTGATACTGAAGCAGGCCATGCAGAATCAAGTGCAACTTCGTCGGCTGAGGGCAGTGCGGTTGGCTCACAATCGCAACACTCACCATCACCATCGACTACAAAAACAATAACTGGATCATTCGGCCGAGTACAATCATTATCAGATTGGTATGTAAAGATGGGCCTTAAGCACAGTGCTGATGCACAGAAAAAACAGCACAAAAGCTTACCAGCAGCAACCCTGAACATTGAGCGGATGGTCCAGGCCTATCTGGACGACCCAACAGAGGTGTACGTTGATCAAAACCCAGTGCAGTATTGGCATAGGAAAAGGTCTGAATGGCCACAGCTCAGCAGGCTGGCGATAAGCTATCTGGCTTGCCCTGTCGCAAGTGTCTCTTCCGAACGTGTTTTCAGTGCTGCAGGTTCCATTGTAACCTTGAGAAGGACCAGTCTATCTCCCAAAAACGTGGAGAGGTTAACAATGATCAAAATGAATCAGCACTTCATACCACCGAATTACACAATGCATGAATCAACAGAGGAAGATGAGGACAGCGGCTCAGGTGACGGAAGTATTGTGTCAGATGATTACCTACTACTGGAAGATCCCCCAGAGTTTGAGGACGAGCTATACTTCCCTGACAATTAGGCTCGCACTTACTGTCTTCCTCCCTTTTTTCCCCCTTTGTTTGTGTCTGTTGTTCCGGTTATAAACTTGTGAATCGCAACCAATGCATTATCACCGTCTTCTAATCTTCTCATTTAAGATACAAGTTTCAGGTGTCTGCCATTTGACACTACAGTCCTCAGAATCCAGCTCCTCCGCTCGATCATACTGCATCTCCTGGTCAATTCCATTTCCCTCATGAATGATGATTGGATGATGGTAACAACAAATTCAAACTTTCCTCGTCCTTCCAAAACAAGTGGACCATGAATCTGATGACTTCTATAGCTATCCTCCTTCAGAGCCGAGAGAGACTGGCCATTAACTGAAAATAAGATGCAACAGGTAATGATTGATGCCATGCATTGTCCGCAGAAAAGCAGACTGAGTGATGTAGATTTTGTTGTGTGTGTTGCGCATGAATGAATTGATGTAATTGACTGTGCACTGCCACTAATCAACATTCTACAGAACACACTAATTTTCCTCTTCTGGCAAACAAGAAATGTGTACTTCTCCTGCATCTTGGTGATACATTGCTTTTAATTCAATACAGGAAGGGGACTCACTCAATCTGCGCAATGCAAATGACTGTGACTTAACAGCACCGTCCATCATGATGATGGCGAAAGAGACGGCCTGCAGCGTTAACGAGATGAGATGCAACAGGTAATGATTGATGCCATGCATTGGCCGCAGAATAGCAGACTGAATGATGTAGATTTTGTGGTGTGTTGCGCATGAATTGATGTAATTGTGCACTGCCACTAATCAACTTTCTACAGAACACACTAGTAATTACTAATTTTCCCCTTCTGGCAAACTAGAAATGTGTACGTCTCCTGCATCTTGGTGATACATTGCTTTTAATTCAATACAGGAAGGGGACTCACTCAATCTGCGCAATGCAAATGACTGTGACTTAACAGCACCGTCCGTCATGATGATGGCGAAAGAGACGGCCCGTTAACTTAAGATGAGAAGGAACAGGTAATAAATGATGATAATTAATGGCATGCATTGGACACCTGACTCTGAGCTATTGGTCTTTGTGTTTGCGTTGTTTGTTGTGCACAAAGTGATGTCAAAGTGTACTAGTGGTAATCTATCTTTCTGTACACAATAAAGAATGACTCAAGTCAGTAATATTTATATTTCTACTCTTGTTGTGTTATAAAAATTACACTTGTACTGCAGGCCGATCTTCAGTCAGTAGAAGTATCAGAGCTGATGATGAAGTCAGGAGGATGTTTCATGAGTGGCATAAAACGGAAAAGCCTAAAGGTAAACACGTGAACAACAACCACAGCACACCCAAATGTCTGTGTAGAAGTTGAATAGAGTGTAGCGGTGGGATGACTGCAGTGCATTGATTTTACTAACTTTAACTGTAAAATGCTATGTCTGGAATGGATAATGTGCTTTGCGTTTGTCCAACTCTTTGAGAGAAAAAAAAAAGGACTCTAAAGTGTTAACGTAGGATGTGCTAATGGTAAGCACTGTGGGCCTGATCTCTCCTGTTACCGTTGAAGGTCTATGCTGGAAACAGACTACAGTAGAGATGATGCATATGCATACATGCCACCTCGGAAAGTGTTCTTGTTGCACTACACCATCACTTGTGCATTTGTTTTCACTTTCTTTCTGAATATCCCCTTTGGTTTTCAATCTAAAATTACAGGCCGGGCCTTGTCCAAAACTTTGTAAAACATTACAATGCATATTAATTACCTTACCAATCAATCACCTTTTTATTCCAGCCGGGCAGTGGCGAGTGGTGAGGCGACACACCCAAGATTGATGGACGAGAGGAGCAAGAGGAATGCCGAGATGCAAAAAACCAGTCCACATTTTTGACCAGGATAAGACAGTAACAGTATCCACTTTTCACTTCTTTTAAATAATTTGATTAATATCTTGTATACATTCTTTACAACAGTGTGTTCTTGGAGTTGTTATTATCAATCATCATTACGTTTGCTCTGTGTTTACGATTCTTCACTACCAATATTTAAAATTTCTATTTGCTATCTGTTAAAGTATTAAGGCCGGAACAGAACAAGAAATAGAAGTGTATGTAATCCGGGTCTCATCATGCATGCATTTCCTTTTTTATACCTTAACATATGGAATGGATATGGTATGGTAGTCTTCAATGATTCTCGTTTGTTTGTCTATGTATGCATACTGTTTTTCTATGTCAAACCTTTCCCAAAATCCCCCTTCCCATCCAATCAACGGACCCTAACCCTCTTCCCCCGGGCTGTGTGACTTATTGTCGAGGTGTAACTAAATTAAATGTACACCAATACTTAATCACACACTTGCTGGGGCGGATGTGGTGAAAGCAACACTACTTCAATTTCAATGCAGAGCGATGATCTTCTTCTGCTTGCCCACCCATGAGTAGGATATTTCACAGGTTATTTTATTTAACAAAGGAACATATACCTCAGCATGAATTGCCGGCATTGATTGGATTTGTTTGTTGTCATTCCTCATATACAGCACTAACTGTTAGACTGTAGGCATAGCCAAGTCGACAAAACTATAGTTTGTAACTCTGTCTAGTAGGCTATCCTCATAATAACCAGCATTCAGTTTTTTTGTCAAATATTTGAGCATATAATTGTTGCTCGGTAAATTCTGTGATGTACTTCATTCAACTACTCCTCTAACAGTCTCTCAAAGGCGATTGACTATCTCCTTTTCTTTTTTTGGAAATGCTGCCACCCTGCCAGTGTATACTACTACTACTATACTACCACCACCACCCCAATCATGGCATGTATGAAAAAGGAAACCATCTTCACCATGCAGCCAGTGCTGTGCCACAGTTGGACATAAACATCAAGCACCGGTAAGAGAGACGTTTGGGGGAGGCAGAATCAATAATGGACATGTTGTCAATGATGTCAGTTTCAAACACCACTCCAAAGAATGCATAGTAGGACCAGTCAATGAGTGAGGTGTGTCGCATCTATCTGTTTGTGTCTTAAACAGTCAGAAATTATTGAAATCAAACACACGCTATGTCTTACACTTTTTAGTTGAACAGTGCACCAGGTGCTCTTCTCCATAAAACTTTCAAAGCGGAGTTGAAATCAGATAGATGAGGCCATTGGTTACTCAATACTCTGGCTCCTAGTCCTATACCAATTAAAGGGAATTCTAGTCTTCTAGTTCACTCTTCAAACGTCCCCAAGAACTCATACTTACTTACGACATCGGATAGACTGCGGACTTTGTCCGCCCGCCATCCGACTGCTAAAAAGGGTGGGGGTCCCGTGGGGACAATTAATTAGGATGATGCGCCCGGCACAGTGGCGGGCGCACCCTGTTATTTTTAATTTAAATTCTGGTTGGCTTTGCTGAAAGCAATGCTAAAATGTTGTGCTGCTTTTCCAAGCACAACATGACGGGCCTCGCACGGAGCCTGTCACGTTTTGCTTTGAAAGTCGGGGGGGTACCATAGCATCGGTAGGTACCCTCCATGGGGGCCCCCAAGCATACTCTGCAATGTGTGCATGCCTTTCCGTGGCGGACGGTAATGCCGCCACGCAAAGGCATTCCAAAATGCAGATTATATGGCTGCCGGTGTGGTGAGAGAGACACCACCGCCATATTGAACCCTTTTCCGCCTAGACATGTCTGAATATTTTCTACAGGGATGGCGGGAGGTTTGCCCCTGCTGTGACGGCAGTGAATTCCAGCCAGCCCGGCGGGGGCAATACGCCCACCATCCTAATGGGGCCCTAATTCACAACTTTACAGTACACATATACATACAGTACACCTTTGCAGTGAGTGTGCTGTCAAGTTCAACAATAGTTAAAGATTATGAATCTAACTTACCACCGCCTGCCACTGGTGCTGCCACTCCCCCTCCGTTGCTATCTGCAACTGCTGCATCCTCGCCCTCTGCGTCGCCTTCGCTGGCCCCAGCAATGGTGGTCGGTAGTGCGCCTAGAAAACATTACACATTTATTAGGCAACATATACACCTCCCCCCTATTGATCAGTAGCAAGGTTGAAAAATGAGTTAATACTAACATAAATCACTAGTACAAATCAGGTAGTAGTAGAGTAGACACTAAGTTATATGATCATTGTAGCATTTGCTTGATTAGCCCTAGCCATGCACATGTGACGTTACCTTTACCTTGCAGCTTCTTAAGACACCTTTGAGCCCACATGACCTGCCTCACACTGCTACTGTCTAGTCTACGCGCTGCGTACAGGCGGTCAACAAACATTAACAAGCCACTTTTTTAGGAAGAACTGGTGTACTACTGTTACTGTTAGTCCATATTGCTTATCCATAGATGCTACACTTTTTGGCACGGCTGAGAAATGCTTGCAAGTTGCAATATACTAACGCACACCATTTCTTTTTTCGCATTACAGACGCAAGATTCGCTTCTACGAACCAGAGCTTCTGAACGATGCACCAACTACCAGTACTAGGTTCTTCTGAGGTGAGGGGTCCCTTCACTCACATCTTCATTTATAAATGTATATAAACTAAATTGCTATGGGATGGTGGTGCTGCCTTCCACCACTTCAGTTATCATGATTTAATTCCCAACTGTATAAGTGTAACAATGTATATTGTTTTAATGTTATTGATTTGCCGGTTGGTGCTGCTAAGAAAACAGTGTACAGACCTTCTCAAATTGAAATAAAAATTTTAAACTTACATAGACTTTGTGGTATTTGGTGTGGAGTGGACTAACTTACACGATTGAGCAAATTAAAGTAAGGGTGTGCATGTGAATTGCTTCCACGACAGAGGTTGGGTGTGTTAATGTTCTGGGTTGTCTACTTGTTGGTTATCTTGGGGGGAGGGTTCCGAGACCTAATAGGTATGACAAGACAGTACTATAGTCAAGCAGTGGAATTGTGGTGGGTGCGGAATTTCTGATTGAGGTGTGCAAGGAAGGTCCAACCTACCATCACCAACATCCTATTTTCTGGTGCAAATGTATGTGCAAGATCCATACAACAGTTGTATGTCCTATAGGGTATCATATCAAAATATTAAGAAATCTGGTAGGGCTGTTGCTGTGAATTTTCAAAGCCTAAACATCAACAAGAGTAAAAAGTAGTACAAGACAACGACCCAACGGATTGTACGAGCTACTGGTGAATATGAGTTTTATATTACAACCTTTCACAAAGAGTGGCACTGGCCAACTGGGCAAGACTAGCTACTACAGTACAGACAGACAGACTGATAGTATGTAGTAGTACTCAGTCATCATAGCGGAGGCAGGGATAAGCTTTTTGAAACCGTACAGATCGAAGGATAATTGGTGGTAAAAAAATAGCATTTGGAAACACACTATAGTTCGGGAGAAATGGGGCAGTAAAAGTTATGGAATAAGAAATATTATTAAAAACAAGAAGACTTACTGGGGCCAGCAGAGGAGCCCTCAGCGGTGTCCTCCTCGTGGTGTTCCTGTCCCGCCGACTGCCCAGTCCCTGCCCGTCTGCCCCTGGGTGCTGATGAACAGGAAAGATATAAGAAAGAGACAAACATTGATGGATGGTGTCAACTTAAGCAAATACAATATTTTTCAACAACGGTCAAAAAACACTTATGTAAACAATTGCAATAACTACATTGACCGATCTCATCTGGTCAACATGTAATATCGGGGGATTCGCAGTTCGACTACTTAAGTTACTATTTATCAACAGTAATCCATTCTTCCATTATGATTCCAGAAAACTAAGTTACAAGTAAGCCTAAGTATTAGTACAACGTACCACCCAACCTAGCCCACCTATTCCAGGCATGCCAATTGTACATTAAGTATGCATTTCGACTGTATTCCTCAACAATGTGTATGATCCAATCATGGAGGACACATGAACATGACTACATTTTTTGTATACACCAAATTTTGGTTTGATTGATGCTGATCTGCTACTGCTAAGTAACTGCAAAGCCTACCTCCACTCATTGAACAAACTAGAAAGGTTCTAAAGACTGGCGTACTAGCAGCACGTCACGTAACTGAGTGAGGGGGGCATCACGCATACCACTAACCAATTAGAAGCTCATACAAAGTACCTAAACCTATGTATCAATCCGCCCCTATCTATTAGTGACAGGACAAAGTAAGGAGTGGACGTGAGTCACTGTAGCATTACGTAACTTAATTTCTCTAAAATAAACTCGTAAAGAATCACGCTAAGCAAGCGCAAACGCAAAGCTGCAAACAAGTAAGATTAGTAGTAGCGCAGAAGAGCACCTGTGTCATAATCACAGAAGACTTTTAAACGTTATTAACCTGGAATGTATTGCAAGCAGCAACATTCTAGCTGGTTGGAAGGAAAAAAAGATATTCGCAATATATAACATAGAGCAGAAGAACAGACACAAAGTTGTAATAATTAAATAGGTACTCACCAAGCCCCGGGACCTCCACTCCTAGCAGGTCCAGCAGGTCCTGCTCACGGTCCAGGATGTCGGACCACCGGTGCGTCAGCTGTGCCTGGGTGCGCCGGACCCCAGAGATGCGCGACACTGCCCGGCGCACCTTCCCCCACCGCTGCCGACGCTCCCGGAGGCCGTACCCGGACCCAGGCCTCCCACCTGCTGCCAGGGTTGAGGGGAGGTGGCGCTGCACAAAGAAAATTAGTGCAGCCAACTCCGCCTCCCCAAATAAGGCCCGTGCATGCACCCCTTGTGGGCGCCGCCTTCCGCAAGGAAGGCGGTCGCGGCTCTGGCTGCGCCGGCGAACAGCCCTGCCCTTGGACATGGTTCTGGGGACGGGGCGGGAAAGAAAAGGTAAAATAAATAAAGGAGTAAAGGAAATAAATAGCGGGCAATACAAAGAGAAAAAGTAGCTAAAAAACAAAAAAAAAGTACACAAAAACAAAAAATATAGAGGCAGGAAAATAGTTAGAGAAATAATAAGTAATAAAGATCCAAAAAAAGTGGCTATAAACAAAGGATTGAAAAGATTTAGGGAGGATTGAAAATCAGGCCCCAGAACTATGCAATAGAGTGGAAAACAAGATGGCCGCGCCCGTTGCGACCACGTGCGCAAGTTCGCGCGATATTTTCTCCCTGAGCAAGCAAAAAGCAACGCGATCAAGTAAAAGCGATCGCGAACAGGAAATATCGACCGCGAACATGCATTGCGCGACCCGGAACAGGAACTAAACAACGCCAGAGGGCGGGACAAGTGAAAACAAGATGGCCGCGCCCGTGAGCGACCGCATGGGTAAGTTGGCGACCCGCGAACACGCAAAAAATACCGCGAACAGGCGGCAAAAAAACTTCCGCATCTTCGCGATATTTCCGGCGTGTTTGCGGAGATTTTCTGCATTCTCGCGATAATTTGCGGAGGTTAATTCCGCAAATTCCGCCCACCCCTAACTTTGTTCCTAAAATCCTTTGCAGACACATTATGTAGATGTACTCCACTTTTTAAAATGTGATTTACTGCATAAGATAGTGCAGACAAGTCACTTTCAAATAAAAGATGGAATAAATAAGGAATACTTTGACGAAATCTTGGATCTTCTGCATATAATCTTGTAGTCCGATACTCAGAAGCAGGAATCTGTACTGGACGTTCATCATATCATCCACCTTTTCCTGTAGGAAACAGCTGGGGAAAACAACGAGCTTCCAAGCTCTCCTCCCATACACTCACGGGAGTTCCTTGTGCTTTTATCATCTGAAACAAATCAATAGTGTTTGCCATAACTTCTTTTGAATGAAGAGGATGTATGCTGAAATGTTCATAAATTTCTTCTTCTTTTGACTTATCCACTTTTTCAATTTGCCCAGCAGGTATTCCTGAGTCTGGTAGTAAAACTTCTTCATCTTCATCCATATAAATTGTTTCATACCATTTATTATTTCTTTTCAAATATAAATTTGCTCTTTGTACTTTTCATACATCTACCAGGTCCTGCCAAATTTTCTTATTCTTTGTTGGTACTCCATTAACCAGAATAACTAATGGTTCAGTTTCCAATCTATCCGCATCAATTGTTTCCATATTTTTTTTCAAATCCAATGGCAAATAGACAACTCTTCCTTTTAAACCTCTTTGTAAATCCGAAGGAGGTAATTTACCTGTTTTTGGCTCCATATGCACTATGGTCTGAAACGGATGGACACATTGAATGAGTATAGACTCATACGTATTTAAATCACTAAGTTCTGCAGGAATATCAACCAATTCTAAATTATTATGTACAGCTCTGGCTGGCATTCTATTTTCTTCTAACTTGTTATAACAGTATTTACAAGTATGCTGATCTTCACCCAAATCAAAACTATTTTCCAGAAATATATATGTTGCAAAATCCTTCCACTTATAATTATCTTCATT
This sequence comes from Triturus cristatus, assembly GCF_964204655.1. Lineage (NCBI taxonomy): Eukaryota > Metazoa > Chordata > Amphibia > Caudata > Salamandridae > Triturus > Triturus cristatus. The sequence continues at coordinate 441,084,136 of NC_140590.1, forward strand.
TTCACTTTTTTTATACAGATCAACATTTCTTGTTTGAATTTTGTAATGGCTTCTCCGGCAACAAATACAAGTAATATTTGGTCTTTCATTAGAGATGATAGTAAATTTTGTCATTTGATCTTCAAAATTTTTACTAACAGTGGGTTCTACATTCTCTTCCACATTTTCTTCAATAACTGTGTCATTACCTGCACTTTCTTGTTCCGGACCAAAGTAACAAAACTGAATTTCATCAGTAACCTTCTGTACATCTGATACAGATCCACGGAACAAAGCCTTATTCAACTCATTTAACTTTTGTGCTGGACTTTTAGCAAAATACAACCTTCTCACAAACTTTCTCATTTCTGTATGATGAACTGCCAGCATCCTAAAATGGTGAAAAACACTTTGGCAAACTTTCCTAGAAAGACAAGCCAGAGAATGTCCTTGCAAACCAGTATTCTCTCTCACTCTACATGGATCTAGTCTTTGAAGCGCCTTAATCTTCTGTTTAACACTTTTTTTTACTATATTCTCTTAGAAACTCACGTAATTTATCAATAGATTCTTGTCATACAGTACAAATACTACTACAATTCCAAATGTACACTGGGGCTTTAGGACGTCTCCCCATAACCTCATCAGCTATCACTTCTTCCTCATTTCTTGGAACCATTTTCTCCTTTTCCATTACACAACCATCTTTCACTTCATAAGCACGACCTCTGGTGTCAACTGCATGCAGCAAACTATTACTTTGAAGATAACTCTCTTCATTAAAAAATAGTTCAGTACTTTAACTATGCATCCATTCTCCTAAAAACACTTTACAAAAGTTATTTCTTTTCACTACTCTTTTCGTTTTGCTTTGTTACTTCATTACATTGACCATTTTATCTAATGTACGGATCCTGTTCAAAATTAAAATGAATAGTTTTCTTTTTAAATCTAAAGCCTTAGCTACAATTGATTCAATATCTTTCTTTCTCTTATAAAATTTCGCTTTCTTCTTATATTTTTTCACATCCTTTAGCAAATTGGACATCACTCTTCTCTGAAACATTTTTCTATGAATGTCTTTAAATGCTGTTTTTCTTTTTAAGTCAATCTTTATTGCTTCTGATTGTACATTAGCATTTAGTAATTTCTCACTTTTGTCCTGTTGTTTTCTACTTGAAACACTATTTGCAGTGGGGAAATTTTTCAAATTTTTTCTTTTTTTGAAGATATTTAAAAAAAAATCCTTAGTCTGCTTACCAGAAGACTTTTTCTTTTTTCCAACATGAGGATCTTCAACTAATTTGGGTCCTCCAGTTATCTTCAAATATAAATGTTTTTTCTGTTCTTTTCTCTTTCTTGATTTTATAGGCATCTTTAATTTATTTCACTGTTGTTCAGCAATACCTGAAAGAAACTAAAAAAAAATACCTTTATATAATTTAAATATATTACTATTTTTTTGAGCTTTTCAAATCTTATAATACTATCTACCCCTTTCCTACGAGTGAAAAACACAATAAAACCAACACGAATTAAAGCTTCCCCTTTCCTACGAATGCAATTCTAAAAGAACCAGAGTAACACAAATTAAATCTCTGTCAACAATTCCTGTGTGCGCACAGACTCATGGTGTGATTCTAGGTAGAAAACGAAATTTGATTGGCAATTTGAAAGCACACTTACTACTGTGGTAGAGCAAGTGATAATTACTCTAACAGTCTGACACATTTTCATTATAGTTTTCAGAAACAGTAAAGAGCACATGTCCAAACAGCTTTTTGAGACCATGAACATGTGTAACCTGAATGACGTACTACACTCTAGCAAAGGAAATGAGCCTTGGTGATGTTGAATATATTAACGTTACTCACTGCTATCTGAAACACCACACACTGCTGAATAGTAAGCATGACAGTACAGGAGAAACAGCTTGCTCTCTGCTAAGAGTGTGCTTCTGGAGACTGTCTACTGTTAGGTGCAAGAGAGATCTGCATGGACGCTTCCAAACTGCATAAACACTGGAGACAGGTATGTAAGACTACATGTGTGGTAAGGGTTAATAGGAGTTTTGAACATGTAGGAACTACATGACCCATTGCATGAGTGGAAGGAAAATCTACCATGTTGATTTCAAATGTGTTAGCATTGCCCTCTCATTTGTGACATATTAATTTGGGCTGAATGCTAACCAACACAGTTCATGAAAACAAGCTTCCCCTTTCCTACGAATGCAATTCTAAAAGAACCAGAGTAACACAAATTGAATCTCTGACAACAATTCCTGTGTGCGCACAGACTCATGGTGTGATTCTAGGCAGAAAACGAAATTTGATTTGCAATTTGAAAGCACACTTACTACTGTGGTAGAGCAAGTGATAATTACTCTAACAGTCTGACACATTTTCATTATAGTTTTCAGAAACAGAAAAGAGCACATGTCCAAACAGCTTTTTGAGACCATGAACATGTGGAACCTGAATGACGTACTACACTCTAGCAAAGGAAATGAGCCTTGGTGATGGTGAATGTATTAGTGTTACTCACTGCTATCTGAAACACCACACAGTGCTGAATAGTAAGCATGACTGTACAGGAGAAACAGCTTGCTCTCTGCTAAGAGTGTGCTTCTGGAGACTGTCTTATGTCAGGTGCAAGAGAGATCTGCATAGACGCTTGCACAAAAGCATAAACACTGGAGACATGTATGTAAGACTACATGTGTGGTAAGGGTTAATAGGAGTTTTGAACATGTAGGAACTACATGACCCATTGCAGGAGTGGAAGGAAAATCTACCATGTTGATTTCAAATGTGTTAGCATTGCCCTCTCATTTGTGACATATTAATTTGGGCTGAATGCTAGCCATCACAGTTCAAGAAAACAATCTGCCCCTTTCCTACGAATGCAATTCTAAAAGAACCAGAGTAACACGATTTGAATCTCTGACAACAATTCCTGTGTGCGCACAGACTCATGGTGTGATTCTAGGCAGAAAACAAAATTTGATTTGCAATTTGAAAGCACACTTACTACTGTGGTAGAGCAAGTGATAATTACTCTAACAGTCTAACACATTTTCATTATAGTTTTCAAAAGCAGAAAAGAGCACATGCCCAAACAGCTTTTTGAGACCATGAACATGTGTAACCTGGGTGACTGACTACACTCCAGCAAAGGAAATGAGCCTTGGTGATGTTGAATGTATTAGCGTTACTCACTGCTATCTGAAACACCAGACAGTGCTGAATGGTAAGCATGACTGTACAGGAGAAACAGCTTGCTCTCTGCTAAGAGTGTGCTTCTGGAGACTGTCTACTGTCAGGTGCAAGAGAGATCTGCATAGACGCTTGCACAAAAGCATAAACACTGGAGACATGTATGTAAGACTACATGTGTGGTAAGGGTTAATAGGAGTTTTGAACATGTAGGAACTACATGACCCATTGCACGAGTGGAAGTAATATCTACCATGTAGAGTTCAAATGTGTTAGCATTGCCCTCTCATTTGTGACATATTAATTTGGGCTGAATGCTAACCAACACAGTTCATGAAAACAAGCTTCCCCTTTCCTACGAATGCAATTCTAAAAGAACCAGAGTAACACAAATTGAATCTCTGACTACAATTCCTGTGCAATTTGAAAGCACACTTACTACTGTGGTAGAGCAAGTGATAATTACTCTAACAGTCTAACACATTTTCATTATGGTTTTCAAAAGGAGAAAAGAGAACATGCCCAAACAGCTTTTTGAGACCATGAACATGTGTAACCTGGGTGACTGACTACACTCCAGCAAAGGAAATGAGCCTTGGTGATGTTGAATGTATTAACGTTACTCACTACTATCTGAAACACCACACAGTTGTGAATACTAAGCATGATAGTACAGGATAAGCAGCTGGGTGTGTGCTAAGAGTCTGCTTCTGCAGACTGTGTATTTTCAGTTACAATAGACATGTGCAAGGACGCTTCCACAACAGCATAAACATTGGAGTGATGTATATAAAAGTACATGTGTGGTAAGGGTTAATTGGAGTTTTGTACATGTAGGAACAACCTTACCCATTGCATGATTAAAAGTAAAATCTACCATATCAATTTCAAATGTGTTAGCATTTGCCTCCCATTTGTGAGATACTGTTTTATGCTGAATACAAACCATCACAGTTCTAAAAAACAAGCTGCCCCTTTCCTACGAATGCCATTCTTACAGAACCAGACCAACACAAATTAAATCTCTGACAACAATTCCTTTGTGCACACAGACTTATGGTGTGATTCTAGGCAGAAAACAGTATTCCTGGGTGATACCAGTACACCTTAACTTCTGGAGAAGACATACTCCATAATATCTTACAAGTTCAAGGCACTTAAATATCTTCCTTAACATAAAATGTAAAACACAACTTTAAAAGTGGAAGGAAAATGTACCATGTTAATTTCAAATGTGTTAGCATTTGCCTCTCATTTGTGAGAAAGTGATTTCTGCTGAATGCTAACCATCACAGTTCAAGGAATCAAGCTGCCCCTTTCCTGCGAGTGCAAGGCTAACAGAGCAAGAGCAACACAAATTAAATCTCTGATAACAATTCCTGTGTGCACACAGACTCATGGTGTGATTCTAGGCAGAAAACAGTATTCCTGGGTGATACCAGTACACCTTAACTTATGGTGAAGACATACTCAATAATATCTTACAAGTTCAAGACAGTTAAATATCTCCCAAAACACAAAATGTGAAACACAACTTTAAAAGAAGAATCACATTTCTATTATTTATATCAAAATGCACCACATACACCCCCTCTCAAATTCATAACTCACCTTTAAAAGTAGTTAGTTCAGAAAGAAATGTGTCACTCAAACAGCAGATTATCACAGCAACAATCTCTGAGCTGTACACCTCTCTCCTCTCACCAGAACCAGTTAATGGCAATGTTTCCCTCTCTTTTTTCACACATATACATGTTAACTCCAAATCACAGCGCTTCCCACATTTTCTTCAAATGGAAACACACATTTCTATTGGTTGGAAATTTCAACCCTTTCCAAATGATCCCTTCCCCCAACATGACTTCTGCCTGCTACCATAGCAACAGGTCATGGAACACTGGTGTGAGCAGAGAGGTCATAAGTTCAGCACACAATGTTTCTAATCCTTAGAGCAAGAGTGCTTGACTTTTCAAACCTAACAGCAAATCCAAAGTAATGTTCTGTGGGTACACATTTTTCTGAACCAATACAAAACATGCTTGTAAAAATCTAAACATACAGCCTAGTTTTAACTGTAAAATGGTTTGAATCAGCCAATCAGTTCTTTAAAAAAAAAAAAAAGTATGTTAGCCTCCATTTTACAACTATCTTTCTTTTCATATTGCCATTCTACTGAAAGATACCTTCTGAGTGCATCCAGATCTCCTTGAAAGATGTTCAGAGTGTGGATTGTAGGTCATAGCTATGTCTTCTGGAGTGAAAAGTTTGCAGAAAAAAGAGGTATTGTGAAAGACCTTGCTTTGCCAAATGTAGACATTAAATGGATTGGTCAGAGAGGGTTAAAGTGGCACCAATTAATGCCGTTGGTGAAAGCCTTTCTACATCTCCCACAGCCTCACCTTATTATTGTGCACTGTGGTGGAAATGACCTAGGCACTTTAACTGGGGTAGGTCTGGAAATGCTTATTAAGGACACCTTTGTGCAATTGATGTCACTTTTTCCACAAACTGCCTTTGTATATTCCAATATATGCCAAAGGCAAAAGTGGAACTGGTCCAACCAATGTTGTCCGCAGATTGACAAAGCAAGAAAGCACGTAAATAAGTCTGTTTCTGCTTTCCTCAGAGACTATGGTATGGGTTCTATATACCACAACAACTTGCGTTACAACATGCAAGACATTTATAGAGGAGACGGTGTACATTTCAATGATGAAGGGAACAGAGTCTTCCTCTTGAACTTTAGACTCTGCATCGGTACTTACTTGTAGGTACCAAAAAAACACTTCATAAACACAACGGCTCTTTTTAAACATTTAATTTTGATTTGTAATTCTATATTTTTATTTATTTTTTTACCGCTGTACGCGTACCGTACGCGCACAGTACGCGTACCCCGCGATTTAGAAAAAAAATAAATTATTTTTTACACTTCTGGGTCCTTCTTGGACCCCCTGACAAAGGCCAGAGGGTCTGCAACTCTCTACCTTGCCCCCTTTTCACGTTCTTCACCTTTGTTTTTCAGTGCGAGACACACAAAATGGCGGCAGACACTTCCTGATTTCGACCGACTGGAATGATTACTGTCATGTAACCACCAATCCGAATTACGCTCGCGCACGGCAGTGTGCGCGTACGGTATGCATACGGTGCGCGTATGGTACGCGTACGGTGCACGGCTATAGATATGTATGTACTTTTAACTGCAATTTTCTCAGGAACTACTGAACAGATTGACTCCAGATATGCAAAAGGCACATCCCTGACCTGAGGACTTTCTCTTTGCCAAATTTCAAATAATTCTGTTCAGCCATTTGGGCTGTACCTTGGACTAAAGGTACCTATGGAAAAATGCATGGGAAAACGCGTTTTGGACCCCCCTTTTTTCTCAGCCCCCACTTGACGAATCCCCCCGAGACTTTTAGGATACGAGCGGAGCGGAGCGCCCCACCTATTTTGAAAATTTTGCGAGGATTCGTCATTCGGCGCCAAAGTTATTCCAAATAGAATGTTGCGGATTTCCTATGGAAACACGGTCCTAACTATAACTATCTACTGGCGACCGCCAGTAGATAATATAGATATAGATATAGATATATATGTTCAGTCGCCAGTAGGTTGTTATAGTTAGGACCATGTTTCCATAGGCAAGGCATTTTTTGACTTGCCTATATCTTTGGCACCATTTGACTAATCTCCACGAAATTTTTCCAAAACGTGACCTGATGATTCTTGTTGTGCAGGGAAAGTTTAGGGCTGATCCGTCTAGCAGTGCTGAGAAAAAGGGAGGTCAAAAAAAGAATTACACCAAATTTGTCAGAAAGGTAGATTTGGTTACTCAGATCATACTTTCTGTTATTTGGTGTACATCCGTTCAGTAGTTGTTTAAAATTTTTAAAAAAGGTTATTGATATCTGTGGTCATAATGACTCAATGAAAAAAGATGTGCTCGCTCTGGAAAATACAGAGCTCTGAATGGCTGCCAACACTTCAACCAGGAAGTGTTGGTAGCCATCTTGGGACGAGGTTTCAACAGAGGCCCACAAAAAAAGGTTAAAAAAAGAAAAGGGGCAGGATTGGAATACCCTCACCCCCTAAAGTTGGTTATGGGGTCCCAGAGGAACCCTGCAAGTCCAAAAAAGCATTTTTGTAAAAGAAATGTGACAAGAATTTGTGATATTACAAAAACAAGCACAGACTCAAATGCTTGTTTTTATTTAAGCCCCTGGGGGGGAGCCAGGTTCTGGGGGAATACCTTAAAAACATGAGGGGGCACATGGTGCACCCCTCCTAGGGATTATCAAAGTCCCAGGGTTTGCCACCTCCCTGAGGTACGGTTTATAATGTACGTGGGTGGGCCCACTAAGCCCACCCATGCCCCCTGGACCACCATCTCCCAGAGCAAAATAAATTAAATGAATGAAGGGGGCCTGCATGACCCCCGCACCCCCAGGAACTGCCACTTCTCCGGCCACTATTTATAATGTATGCACGCAGGCCAGCCCTTGCCCCCGGGACTCCCACCTCCCTGAGGCTAAAATGAAATGAAGGTGGGGCCCTTAAAGCACCCCCGCAGCCATGGGGACCACCACCTCCCCGGGGTAATTGTTTCAAATTAGAGATGGAGGGACACCTGGAGCCACAAATTTCCCTTGGGACTGCCATCCCCCAGGGCTAGCTCCTGCTTTGTCCCCGAATGCTTATCCCAGGAAAATAGCTGTTTGCTGTGGATTGCCAGGAGCTTTAACACTCCTGCTAAGTCACAGCAAATGCTTTGCTACCAGCAAGCAAGAGCTCAGAAATGCTCACGGCACACTCCCTTATTACAAATAGGTTGGGCCCAGGGAATGGGGTAGCTGGGGCCAAAATAGGCCATGGGAAGGTGGCTGTACTGCCCCCTCCCCTATTAGATAATAAAAAGCATAAAGTCTGGGCCCTAGAGGATGGGGCCCCGGGGCCAATGTTAGCTGAAGGAGGAGGACCACAGGTCCCCTCCCCATTGCAGAAAGGCCTGGCCCTAGGAGATGGGGTCCCAGGTTGCAAAATTGGCCAGAGGAAGGGGAGCCACATGACCCTGTTTCCCTAATAAAATAAAACATCTTTAAAAAGCCCAACCCGAGAAGTCACCAGAGACCCCAACCCCTTTCACCACCACTCTGCAAATGCGCTCCCTGGTGCACTATTAGTAGGGGTATAAAGTACCCTTGGCTCCTGAGTGTCCTTTGGGTCCAACAATCCCCTGTTATCTCCAGTAAGTCCCACACAATGGGATTGCTGAGAGCTGGTTACAGGCCCCCACCCCTTTTCTCCACCCCGCTACAAACATGACTACTGGTCTAATTCACTGAAAAAAAGCAAAGATTACGGGGGTGTTATAGTTAGGAAATAGATCTTTAAAAACCTTAGATATTGACTGAAGAAACCAAAAGGCTACAGGGACATTATAGTTACGAAATAGAAAAAATAGAAATTCATTGAAAAAACCAAAGGTTACATGGACTTTATAGTTGAGCTGATTTTTCACTTATATAAAACTAGAGAAATTCCGTAGTTATAGTTAGTTGAGCTCATCTCAGTCATTACACATCAGATTGTGCTCCAACAGATCAATGAATTCACCTCCATTAAGGATTCCATATTGTTTTTTGACATGGAATACGAGATGAACACACTAGCTTTGCCTTTGCAAGGCTCAAGAAATTAGAATCATTTGTGCTTAACAGAAGTGGAGCATCAACTGGAGCACCTATTGTGTTTATATAAAAAGTGATTCCGGTCTTTGAAATGAGCATCAGGGCCATAATGGAATCTCATTTTGACCAAGAAGAGTCCACAGTTTTGCCAGAAATGTCTACCCAACTGGAATGCTTTCTACTGGTCAATTAGTAAGTGCTACCTCGTTGGGTAAATGTTTAGTGCACAGTCTACACAATAGCTGTATAAATGGGCAGTGTCTCCAGTAACCTTGTGTGCATGTAATTTCGGTGATGTGATTTTTCCTTTAGCGTCTTCATTCACAAATCTGTGATTACATGAATCTTCCTCAGGAGATGAGGACTACAATGAGGTGAATCACCACCAAACAGGGGTACTTCCTCTTAACTAAATGAAGTAAGTGCTTCTTTGGTTGGTGGAGATGTCCTCGCATTCTTCTGCATCAAGAACTTGTCCCCAAAATTGGCATGAAACATGCTCATGGGCCTTTTGGTAAACTTCCAATCAACGCGGTAGAAGGCGGGGAGACCTTAGCATACTACCAAGGAAAAGGGGGTGTGGCTGAATGGGCAGAGCTTGCAGATGATTTTTGGCATTTGCATAATTTATTATATTTCTAAAGTCGGTTCGTTCCCCAGAGACCACATCCCCCAGTGCCCTGCATAAACTTGTTTGCGGAGGGGATCCACGCAGCCCCCCTTCCTGGAACAATTTTGGCTCCTCCAAACCCATCCAAAAGGCCCAGCCTCTTTATTCTGGGTGCCCTGGTGGCCACCCAGGGCCCCCAGTCTGCTGCGTTGAGGACCGCAAGGGGAGCCTCAAGCCCCGTGTGGTTCCTGCCAGTTCCTCTCCACCAACGGGACCCGGCATTGCTCCTACAAGTAGGAAGCAGTAAAAAATGCAGCTCCCCAGGGCCAAATATGGCCCCTCCCTTTTTTTCAGTTCCTTTGTGCCCCAGGGTGATAGTGGTCCCCAGGGCTATTAGGAAGTAGGATGGGCATCCGTTCGGCCGCCCTTCCTAAATTAATAAGCCCCTGTGAGGTGGTGGCCCCCGGAGCCTTTAAAGGCCTAAGGAGGGGGGCCGCACACACTCTCCTTTTTTAAAAATAAACCTCAGGGAGTTGATGGTCTCCAGGGGCAAAGCTTCCCTTTATAGAGGCGGTCCACAGGCACCCCCCACCATTTTTTACTACTTAAAGCATGCCCCCGGGATCTGGCCGACCCAGGGGTTGAAAAAAAGAACAATTGCGGTCGACCATGCGTGCTGTTTTATAATTTTTGCTGCAAATTTACAAATCCTATGCACTTTTCACTGCAAAAAAATCAAAAAATATTTTTTGGCCCCGGTGGTGTCCATGAGGGACGCCAGCACCAGTCCTAAGGGCCAGGGTTTACCTACCTTTACTGTTTGGGACTCATCTAAGACCCAGACCCAGACCTAAAATGTCTTGGCATCCAACTAGATCTCTGCATGAGATCGGGAGGTTTCACGAAGGGTCAGTGTCCCTAGATATGCAAATTTGTTTTTCCTTTAATATCTCAAAAACTACAAAATGGATTTACACCAATATCAGAAAAAGCATACTTACTGGACCAAGATCTAGCTTGTTGCCAAATTTGGTGTAATTCTCTTCAGTGGTTTGGGCCGTAGTCATGTCTAAAATCTCTCTGGGAATTAACATGGGAAATGCACTTTTTTTTGCCTCCCATTTGTTAGACCTGGCACCTTGGCGTGAGTCTCCCTTCCACTTTTTTGTCGCTGTGCCTCATGTGTTTTGCTGGTGTTAGCTGCTCAGAGCACTGTGCCACTGCCAAACAGTGCCACAGTGCAAGTGCTCCCTATTTAAAATGTATATGTTGGTTGGATTCCATGATTGGCTTATTTGGTTTACTATCAGACCCCAGTAATGTGCACCAGGAGTGCCCAGGGCTTGTAAATATAAATGCTGCTGGTGGGTTTGCAGCACTGGTTGTGCCACCCACAGAAGTGGCCTAGTAAAATGTGTCTAAAGTCTGCCATTGCAGAACCTGCGTGCAGTCTGGTACTGTCATGCTGACTAGGCAAGTGCACCCACTTCCCAGTCCCTAAACCTTCCCTTAACTTCATATTAGTCACCCCTATGGTAGGCCCAAGGGCAGGGTGCATTGTAAGCATAAGGTAGGACAAGCCGTGATGTGTGTGGCATGTCCTAATAGTGAATTACAGCCATTTTCGTTTTTCACTATTGCAAGGCTACCTGCTCCCATAGGCCAGAATGGGCTGTTAGAATTGTAACATTCTATGATCCTAACAGACCCAGGGAACATGGTAGAAATTCGAGTTTAGTATACCTGAACTCAGAATAATAAAATACATCTTTTAGTAAAGTTTATTTTAATATTCTTTGTTTGCAAATACCACTTTTAGAAAGTTGGTATTTGCTTGCCGGACCATTTCAGCCCGCCTCTGCTATGATGTGTATCTGCCTGTCTGGTTTGTGTGAGTGACAGGGCTGGGGAAACCCAGAGGGACAGGGCTAGGTAGCCTGGTGGTGAATAGAGAGATTGACATCCAGATGGGTGGGAGGAGTGCACCTGGACTCTGAATAGGGATGTGCTCTGGCACCACAATGCTGGCTCCACCTCCTGTGGAGCGGCTGATGTCTCTGCCCTGCACCCTGAATAGAAAGGCAGAGTCATGTCAACAGAGTGCTCAAGAACTGGTTTGGACTGGGCAAAGGCCCCTTTACCCCAGAGGAACAAAGGAATTAGGGGTATAAGTATTGGGACCCTGCTCCCAAGAAATTAGATCCGGCTTAAATAAGAAGAACCTTTGCCAGAGGAGAAGGAACTGGAAAAGCTGTAAGGAGGAGTACTGTCCCTGACCTGGGGGATTGGCCTGCAGTGGTTGCCTTGCTGCTGAAGGAGATGAGAAAGACTACAAAGACTTTATTTCAACTTGTGCTTCAAGAAGATCTCCAAGGGCTTGTGCTGAGCTTGCCCCCTGAATGAAGTCCCAGGACCAGTGGACTTCATCCCCCAGCTCCCCAGAGTTCTTTTGAAGTGCCTGCTGCTGTTGTTGGGCCTTCTGAGGGACTGCGTGTCGCAAGGAGCTGGGAGCGCGATGCAAGGAGGAGAAGCGTGCCGCCGTCGGAGCTGTTGCTGTCGCATCTCGCAGAGAGTGTCGCCACTGCAGTATCGCATCGAGCGGAAGCGTCTCGCATCAATCCGGAAGTGTCCCGCAATGCCGAAGAAGAGTGTCGCCATCGCAGCCATCGTAGCTGATGCATTGCACCGCATCAAGAAAAGCGCCTCGCATCCATGGAGAAGCGTGCCGCCGTCGAAGCTGCTGTCGTCGCATCACGCAAAGGGGTGTCGCCGCTGCAGCTTTGCATCGAGCGGAAGCATCTCGCAAACGTCGGAGAAGAGTGCCGCTGCCAAGGCCGCTGTCGTCGCATCTCGTCAAGGGTGACGCCGCTGTAGCTGACGCATCGAGTCGAGTCTTCTCGCAACATCGGAGAAGTGTAAGGCATCTGGAAGATCCCGTCTTTATTTCTTTTGCACCAAGAACTTCATCGCATCAGCATGGTTGCAACACTTTCGTTGCCCTGCGTGTCGCATCTAAGGTACATTGACTTAAAGTGTCGCATTTAAGAACTTAAGAGAACTAAGCAAACTTCTACCAACTAAAGTAACCGTATTGTGTATTTGTGTATTTGTGTCGTTTAATGGTCTTGTGGTAACTCTATATACAGAATCCTTATTTTTAATATAAAAACCTGTGTGGTGTCCATCTGTAGTGTTGTCACTTGGTTACTGTATGTGTTCACAAATGCTTAACCTATAACGCTCTGAGATAAGCCTTGTTTGCTCGCGCCAAGCTACCTAGAGGGTGAGCAGGGGTTGTTTTAGTAGTGTAACCCCTTACCCTGACTAGAGGAAAGGTTCCCTGCTTGTCACAAGTACCTACCTGTGCCAACCAGAGAACCCGGAATCTAACACCCATTTTCTCAGCCCCTGCTTGACGGATCACCCCGACACTTTCCATGCACCATAGAATAAGGAGGGCACTTTCTTTGAAAAGTTTCGTGAAGATTCATCAGATGGTACCTAAATTATAAGCAAGTCAAAAATGCTCTTCCAATAGAAACTAGGTTCTAACTATAATGTTACAGAACATGCCATGAGTGATGTCATGGGTGAGGTCATATGCAGTGCATGGCGAGGGCGCAAGTTAGAGTTAGCTCTGCTAACTATAACTGGTGAATTTCTGTGTTTTTTTAACTTCAACATGTTAACGTTGTCACTGACAAATTCACCCAACTATGTTACTTTAACCTCTGTTTTTTCACTGAATATATATATATATATATATATATATATATATATATATATACATATATATATATATATATATATATATATATATATATATATAGATTATCTACTGGCGGTCGCCAGTAGATAGTTATAGTTAGGACCGAGTTTCCATAGGAAATTTCAAAATTCTATTTTGAATAACTTTGGCGCCGGTTGACGAATCCTCGCGAAATTTTCAAAACTAATGGGGCGCTCCGCTCCGCTCCTTCCCTGAAAGTCTCGGGGGGATTCGTCAAGCGGGGGCCGAGAAAAAGGGGGGGTCCCAAAACGCGTTTTCCCCATGGATTTTTCCATAGGGACTTTAGTCGCAGCTACAGCCCGAACGCCTGAACAGAATTACGTGAAATTTGGCAGAGAGGTAGCCATAAGGTCAAAGAAGTGCCTTTTGCAGGTCTGGTGTAAATCTGTTCAGTATTTCCTGAGAAAATAGCATTTAAAAGCATATATATATCTATACGCGCGCACCGTGCACGCTGGGTGCGCGCACCCTGCCGTGTGCGAGCGCAATTCTGATTGGTTGTTAGATCTTAGTAAACATTCGAATCGGTCGAAACCAGGAAGTGTCGGCCGCCATTTTGTCTCTCGCACTCTGAGGGGGTGAAAAACAAAGGTTGAGAACGTGAAAAGGGGGCAGGCTGGACAGTTCCTGACCCCCTAGCATTTGTCAGGGGGTCCCAGAAGGACCCCCAAGGGTCCAAAAAGAGTTGTAATTTTTTTCACGAAAAATCGCGGAGTGCGCGCAACGTGCGCGCACGGTGGAAATGAAAAAAATTCCGCGAACGTTGCGCACCGGGTCCGAACTGCGTAAAGTGGCGCGAGGTGCGCGAAGCGCACCGCGTGCCCACCGCGCGCGCATGGCGCGCGATGCGCAACGTGCGCGCACGGTGCGCGCACTGTAAAACTTAAAAAAAATATATATATATTAATAACTTAGCATTTAAAAAACCGTACAAATTCACTGAAAAAACCATAGGTTTCACACACGTTATAGTTAGGAATTAGCATTTTAAAAACCTTGCAAATTCACTTAAAAATCCATAGGTTTCACACATATTATAGTTAGCTGGACATTTCACTCGTGAAAAACCAATGAAATTCCCCCGTTATAGTTAGTGCAGGCAACTATAACTCACGCGACCGCAATCCTCTGCTGATGACATATGTGTCTTTCTGAAAAATAAATATTTGTAATATATGTATAGCTAAAGATTAATGGAAGAAGACATGGGTGAATAAGTGACTAAATACAGTGATGTAATATCATCAGCAGAGGATTGCGGTCGCGTGAGTTATAGTTGCCTGCACTAACTATAACGGGGGAATTTCATTGGTTTTTCATGAGTGAAATGTCCAGCTAACTATAACATGTGTGAAACCTATGGTTTTTTAAGTGAATTTGCAAGGTTTTTAAAATGCTAATTCCTAACTATAACGTGTGTGAAACCTATGGTTTTTTCAGTGAATAAATATATATATATATATATATGTATATATATATATATGTGTATACATATTATTAATCAGATCATTTGTAAAGCGCTTGGTTACACCACAGCAGTGTGTTCCCACGCTGGACCATCAACTAGAGGAGAGAAAACAATAGAAAGAAGATAAGGGGACAGACTGTGGACCTAGTTAAAATTGAACGTGATTGCTAAACAGACATGTTTTTCTGCTTCTTCCTAAAGTCAGTTTTGGAATCTCCAAGGACTCGGGGAAGGGAGTTCCATAATTTAGTCGCTATATAGGCAAAAGATTTAGCTCCCATTCTCGCCTTCCTGATCTCGGGTATAGTTGCCAGATTTGCGTCCGAGGTTTTTAGGTCCGAATAGGGACATAGGTTTGAACCAGTGAGTAAAGATAGCTAGGACCTTGTTTCTTTAGAATGTGAGGGCAAATTCATAGGGTTTTAAAGCTGATTCTTTTAGACACTGGAAGACAGTGTAGCTATTTGAGAGAGCTAGCAGCTGAAGAACTTTTGGGGAGATTAGGAATCAGTCTAGCTGCCGCGTTTTGAACTTGATGCAACAATCTAAGATTCCCATTAGAGGCGCATAAGTAAAGTACATTGCCGTAGTGCAATTGGGAGGTAATGAGTGCATGAACTATGGTTTTCCGAGATCTGGTGGGAATTAGATCAGTGTCTTTCAGGTGCAAAAACATTTTACTGCTGTTTTTCTTATTTGGTCTTCAAAAGTAGGTTTTGAGTCAAAGACTACTCCCAGGTTCTTGACCTTTTGTTTAGGGACTGGGGGTTCCCCCAGGGACACTGGCCACCAGGCTGATGTCCATATTTAGGGTGTTCTTCCAACCATCAGACTCTTCATTTAGTTGCCATTTAATTTTAAACAGTTTTTGTCATCCAAGAAGCAACGTCAGATAGACAGGCCCTAAATCTTTCGGCCGTGACGGAAGTGGAATCAGACAGATTCACTATTAATTGGGTGTCGTCAGCATACAACACCACTTGTACATTGTGACTTTTAAATATATCTGCCAGGGGTTTCATATACACATTAAATAAGGTAGTGCTCAATATGGAGCCCTAAGGGACCCCGTTAGTGGAGTGGAACCTGTCCGAAACACAGGATCTGACTGTAACTTGAAAGGAGACATCACCGTAGGAAGCAACTGAACCATTCCAGGGCCTTATCTATATTTTCAGAATCCTGAAGCCTTTTGATCAATATGTCATGCAACACCGTGTTGAAGGCTGCACTCAGGTCGAGTAGAAGCAGGGCCGCAGTCTGGCCCCTGTCTGCGTTCTGTCTCAGAGTTTCCTCTGATATCAGTAGGGCAGACTCCGTAGAGTATGTTGCCCTAAAACCAGATTGTGTAGGGTCTAACAGCTCATTGGGTTCTAGGAAACTAGTCAGGCTGTTATTGACATGCTTTCTCTAATATTTTTGCCCTGAATGGAAGGAGGGATATTGGTTCTCAGATTATCTATTTTGGAAGGGTCTATGGAGAGACCCTTGCTTCCAATGCTTCCAATGTTTGGGTACAGTGCCAGACTTGATGGACAGCCTTAAAAGCTCTTGTAGGAGGGTGGCAATCACGGTGACCCCCAACTATAGAATTCTGGGCTGGATTGAGGGGGCAGCCTGATTTGATAGGTGAGAAGATAGTACTTATTTCGGCTATATAAGGGATAGGGAGGCCAATCAGGTCACCTGATTGTTCACTCCTCCTACCTGTGCCTTCTTTCCTTAAAGAGTTTGGAAAGTTTTCATAGATCTTGGTCACTTTATTGGAAAACAAGATTGCAATGTTATTATTTATTTATTTATTTATAAAGTTTTATATAGCGCAAACATGATCCCGAGGGATATCAGAGCGCTTTACAATTGGAGGGAGGGGAAGGTAAAAGTTGCAGTACATGTGTCAAATCGGGATACCAAACAGAGCACATATAAAAATAGAAGTCACTGAACAAGAACGGATACAAATGTAAGGGGTCGACAAAGAGTAAGATAATAACTGGTACATATCGAAATAGGAGGGGAGCAAATGATTCGAGAAGGAAAAAAACAAGAATAACATCAAACGCAGGGCTTAAAGTCCAATGCCTTAGAGCAGAACAATTCAGCACCCTATAAAGGTAAGAACTTGTTCATAAGGAATCTTTTTACTTCCACTATGAAAGCAACCTTGGAGGAGATTCTCCATATTTGTGGTGGGAGATAGTTCCAGATCTTCGGTGCAGCGCTGGAGAAAGCTAGGTGACATGTTCTCCTTTTGCAAAAGATCTGAGGTTTCAGGAGGAGGGAGTTAGCACTCTTAGAAGGTCTACCCCCTCCGGATAGTTCCAGCTTTTGCGCTAGATAACTGGGGGTTTTGAAATGGAGGGCTTTGTATGATAAGCATGCAATCTTTAGCTGTATTCTTGCTTTGTAGGGTAGCCAGTTTAGTGATTTTAAGACTGGGGAGTTGTGCGCATTTCATTTGGTACCCGTGACCAATCTGGCCGCCGCATTCAATGAGACCCTCAGTGGTGCTAAGGTATATTTGGGGAGACCACAGAGTGTAGCACTGCCATAGTCTAGCCTCGGCAAAACCAGTACTTGGAGCACTTGCTTGAAGTCAGCTTGTGGGAGGAACGGTTTGAGAGTCCTGAGTGTCCTCATCAGGTGGTTGGCTCCCTTTTAAACATTGCTAATATGAGTCTTCATGTTCAAGTGCTTGTCCAGGGTGATTCCGAGGGATTTAGCTGAGTCAATAATGAGGGGGAGAAGTTGAAGGCAGTGAGGTGGTTCCTCCAGAGGTCTAACTTAGGAGTGTAATTCGGAGGAGAAATGAGAAATAATTCTGTTTTGGAAGTGTTGAGCAGGAGGTGGTTCTCAGGTAACCAGTTTTGAGTAGTCAATAGGGTAGTGTTGAGTGAAATGATGTTGTTGGGGGAGGAGACTTTCAGATAAAGATGGGTGCCATCCGCATACATATGGAAAATAATTTCTATGGAATTTAGAGCATTAGCTAATGGTTCTAAGAACAGGTTGAAGAGTATGAGAGATAGGGCGTTCCCTTGGGGGACCCCAATGGATACTGGTGATGGCTGGGAGAGAGAGTGGTTTGCCTTCACTCTTTTGGATCTGTGATGGAGGAAGGACGAAAACCATTGCAACACCGGACCAGATAGGCCCATCCTGTGCTCCAGAATTAATAGGAGGTTGTCGTGATTAACAGTGTCAAACACAGAGGAGAGGTCCAGGAGGATAAGGAGGCACGATTCATTTTGGTCAAGCATTTTTAAAATGTCATCCATAATGTGAGTGAGAGCCGATTCGGTGCTGTGCCCACTGCGAAAACCAGATTGATGTTGGTCCAAGAGATGGGAATTTTCAATGTGAGCACAGAGTTGCGATTGGTCACATTTTTCTAGGAGTTTGGCGAGAGATAGGGCAGAAGTTGTTAAGGTTAGCGCTGTCTGCGATAGTTTTTTTTAGAATAGGTGTTACCTGAGCTGCTTTACGACACTCTGGGATTGTTCCTTGTGACAAAGACACGTTGACAATCTTTGTCCAGATGGGAGAGATGACATCTTTGATCTCTTTGAAGATGGAAGGTGGCAGTGGGTCACTGAAGTGATCTGATGGATTAATACTCTGAAGAACCTTTTTAATGTCTCTTTCACTGAGGGGGTTAAAGGTGTCCCAGAAGGCATTGTTCTTGATGCCCATGCTCATCGGTTCGATCTTGTCTAATAAGTCTGGTGGGGGCGCAGTTCCATTGGATAGCAGTAGAGCCCACCTAGTCTCCAAATCAATATTGAAGAGCCTTGATTTCTCAAAAATAGCCAAGAAGGTAGCCAAATCATCACATGAGGGAGGGCTGACTTCAGAGTCAGAGCAGTTTGGTGCTTCAACCGACTGTTGTTTAACCAGTTCAAAATGTTTTTGGGGTGATTTGCGGCTTGATTGAGTTGGGATCTGAAATAGTCCACCTTAGCTCTCTTGAATTGTTTGTTATAGGAGCTTCTTACTGATCTAAGGATTTTTAGCTGGTCCGAGGATGGATTGGATCTCCAGTTTCGTTCGATTGCCCTTAGGTTGCGACGTTCCGAGTTTAGGTTGCCGTTGAACCATGGTTTGGTTATTTTTGTTGAGTCATTTTTTTGTTGGAGTGGTGCAATGAAATCCATGATGCTTGAGATGGTAGAGTTGTAGAAATCAGTGAGTACATGAGCCATAGACATGTCAGCTTGGGAGGAGGAGGCAGATTTACATTGCTTTGCAAGATCGGCTGTGTTGATATACTTGAGGTCCCTTTTTCAAATCTTCGATTTCCTTGGTTGAGCCTTTCTCAGAGACAACTCCATGTGAATATGAAAAGAAACCTTAATAGAACAACTAGGGCATTTAGTAGAAAAATGAAAGGATCACTTACATTTTTTGAATCACAAGAATTGCTAAGGCAAAGAAAACGATATAAGAATGAAATATGGAAAGCTAAACAAGTGTACTTTGAAGGAATCTGGACCAAATTGCATCATTCATGTAAAATAAGAGATTCAAAGAAATTTTGGGGCATTATTAATAATTTCGAACTTGGCAATAATAGAGGGACCAATGCTAATATTGAAGAATCAAGTTGGGCATCTTTTATCTATAATATTTATGTTGCTCCTTCGGTTGGTCACTCTAATCTTAATGGCGTTTGTCAAAGAATAAACTCATCGCGAAGCAATGAATACAGGAGATTTTACTATGGGCAATGTAACGAATGAGAAAAATCAAAGGATGATGGTTCAGGCTTCGAAGCCTTCAATCCTCACAGCATTCAAGACAACGAGCCTTGGCCGGGATTGCGGGTTAAAAAGGCAATAAGCAGGATAAGATCAAATGGAGCACCGGAACCAAATGGAATTCCTAACTCCCTATTTAAGGAAAATCTAAATCACTGGCCTGAGATTTTAACATATTTAATTAATGAGGTTCGTAAATCGGGAACTGTCCCTGAGTTTTGGCAAGGAAGCATTCTACAGCCAATATACAAAAGCGGCCCCAAGACAATCCGTCTAACTATCGTCTGATTGCCCTAACGGATGTAGAAGCAAAAATATTTGCGAGTTGAATCTCTTGAAGAATTGGAAGCATGGGCATTGAAGAAAAATCTAATCCAGATTTTTCAAACTGGCTTCAGAAGGGGTGAATCGCCAAATACGAACTTGATCTTAGTGTCTTTATTGGCCGATAGGGCCAAATATAGGAAACCGAAGTTGAATATATGTTTTATTGATTTAAAAGCCGCCTTTGACGCGGTACCATGAAACCTATTATGGGCCAAGCTTATGAATTGTGGTGGTCTCCAAACACCTTTTAGATATGATTAAGCTTTTATATACTGACACTTGGGTCCAGATTAATGTCGGCGATGGTAGAAGCACAACTCGCCGGTTAGAAACAAATACAGGTCTAAAACAAGGCTGTGTTTTAGCCCCTTGTCTTTTTATGTCTGACCTCCCTACCCATTTTAAAGATGTTAATGCCCACTCCCCAACTAAACTAGCTAAAGATATCAAATATTTGCAATATGCTGACGATACTATTTTATTGAGTCATTCAGCTATAGGTCTAAGAAGAATAGTTGATTCTTTTAATCAATATATTACCCTGAATGGTCTCAAAATAAATGCTAAAAAAACAAAAATAATGACTATAGGAGGAAGAAAATCAGATATGAAAGTATGGAACATCAATGGGTTATCTATTGAATCGGTAAAATCGTACAAATATTTAGGAATTACATTTGACGGTAACATGTCGTTTAGGCAGCATTTTAGTAATCTTGAGGCAAAGGCAACATCCTTATCATTTGCTTTTAGAAAGCTAAGAGATAAGTTATCATGCCCAAATCACGAGCACCTCTTGAAGCTAATGAAAACCAAATTGATTCCATCTTTGGATTACGGCTCGATAATTTTTCGAGGCAATGATGAAAAATCCTTGACGACATCCAAATAAAAGTATATAAATCAGTTTTTAGGATTCCCAGATACACAGCCTGTGCCAATGTAAGGTTAGAATTTGGTCTGAAAAGACCAACCTTGGCACGGCAATCTACTTACTTAAAAACGTTATTGTCATTATCACGTTCAGAAGAACGTTCTCTCACAAGTCAGTGCTGGCATGAGATACTGAGGAGTAAGTATGCAAGTAGTTGGCGTTCATTTTTAAATGAGTGTTTACTTAAATTCGAATGCCCAAATCTAGAAGATGAAATTAGCAGTAAATCTGTTTTAAAATAAACAATAAATCAATCAGTTAATCTACTGTCAACTATAACTGATAACGATGAGTTTAGGAAAAAAATCACTCATGGTCAGTTGCCAACTCTTTTAGCAATTTGAAACCACAACCGTATTTGTTGACTCATTTAAAACTGTTATTTAAGAATAAATTTATGCTAGTACGGTTTGGGAGATACCCAACTAAAGATGGATTTCCAAAATGGGAAAAAAAGTGGTCCTCTAAATTATGTAGTCTGTATGGTTCATGTGATGAAACATTAGTACATATTGTAACTCTGTGTCCCCAATTGCTAGACAAGCGGAAACTCATCTTATGATCCGTTTTAATTAATTGGGGGTAAGAACTTGCAGAAATGCTATCATCACATGCCTTACTGTCGCTTCGCCTCAAATGATTTCTTGATTTGTTAAGTTTATTTAAACAGCTGAAAAGAAACTATTATCCTGTGAAGAATCGGCATTATGATATAGGGATAAATATTATTGAGGTGGTTGTAATTATGAAATGAAAACTAAGTAGTCAATTATTAAATTGCTATAGTATCTGTCAAGTATATTTACAATATATAATTTTAGGACAATGTATTGTATATTTTATATTATTACCACCAGTCAATCAAAATACGCCTAGAATAAAAATAAGAAAGAAAGTTGCATAAATTATAGTCGGGATATTACATTTGCAATGTTAGCACAAATGCACCTTACTTTTTGTTGTTCTTGTCTATTGCCGAGTATATTGATAACACACAATTTTAGTGTTATATAAAGTATATTTTAAATCATAGCAATTAAGAATTGTTACCACAAATGCACCTTACTACCCAATGTCCTCTATTTCTGCTAAGTCAACTGTGTCAAGTTTCCTTTACTTAGTGTACATAATGATTTTCTAAACGTTGTTTTTATGCAAATTTAACGCAGTAGACGCCAATAATAGGAATTGGTCAATTATTCCCATGCTCTATGTGATTTTGATGCTATATTGTTGTTTTATTCTCGTTGTGTATGTGTGGTTGCTATTGATTGTAATGATTTTAATTAATCGACCAATACATTTACACACACGTGAATATGGAAGAAGATACTGTGATGGTCAGACCAGTCGCAAGGGGTGATGGTATCCATTGTGATCGTGTGTTCTTTGGTGATGATGAGGTCCAGCGTTTCTCCTTTATTATGAGTTGGCCGGTCACAATGTTGAATCAGCTCGTGATCACTCAAGAAAGATTTGAAGCATGTTACTGCTTGGTCTTTAGGGTTAGACCAGTGAAGGTTGAAATCACTGAGGTAGATGTGGGACAGAAAGGAATTGACATTGCCAGAGATGATTTCCATTAATTGTTCAATGAAGGGCAGGTTTTCCCCAGGGGGGTGAGAGATTGTGTGTAATTTGCACACCGGGCAGTTGTTACTAGAGATGTTGAGACAAAGGTATTCGCATGATGATGACGTAGAAGACTCCGAGAGGGAGACCGCAAGAGTGCTCCGATGTATACAGGCTAAGCAACCTCCAAGTTTCAAAGCTGTCTAGATGAATTATGTCATGGGTAGGATAGGAATGGAAGAGGGATTAAGCCAAGTTTCAGTGAGGATGATGATGTCTATATCGTTGTGTTGGATGAGGTCAAAGATATCAAAGGCGTGTTTGCTGGCTGACCTGCAGTTGAGTAGTACGCAATTAAGTTGAGCCGGTGTATGGGGGAGGAGTCTGTATGATGTTCACTCTCAAGAGGTTCTCATTGTTTATGACTCTAAGGTTGAGGGGTGTCTCTGGTCAGGTTAGTGTAAATGGCTTGAATAAGCCCCGTAGGAATCTTGTTGGTGTCTAGGCTAAGCGAGTAAGAGTTGAGTAAGTCATTGATATCAGAGTGCAGAACACGCCAGAGGTGGAAAGTAGAGCGTTTATTTTTTTAGCGTGGTGCACCGCCTATGGGCATCTGAGGCACCAGCATCGACAAGGTCGCCAGACATATAGTCTGATAGGGACAGGATATAAGCCGACCCTTGCGCAGAGTGTCTCTAAGCCCAAGGTTTGACGAGGGGCTCCCCAACCAGGATCAACATTACAACGAGTGAGGTACCCTTTAAATCAAGCAGTGGCGAAGGGAGAGGTATACAACTGACACTTTGGGAGCGCCATTGGGCTTAATACGCAAGACAGTCATTTGCCATCAGAACTGCAATAACTTTTAAGAAATACTCCCGAACTATGGACCTCGCAATAACAGCAGAAAGTGAGAAAGACATTGGCAGATGAGCAGCCAATCCCGTTCTTCCTTTCAGCCACTGCATCCAATAAGAAACTATCTAGCAGTTTAAGTACTGACGCTACCATGCTGTTTCATTCCCTTAATGCGAGCAGAAGAAGGCAGAATGCCGAAACGTGTCCTCGCTGGATGAAAGTTGAAGGAACCCCGAGAGTGCAGAGTGTCTCGAACACGGGACATGGGAGCTTTGAGATATATATATATATATATATATGTATATATATATATATATATATATATATTACCTACTGGCGGTCGCCAGTAGGTAGTTATAGTTAGGACCCTGTTTCCATAGGAAATCCGCAACATTCTATTTGGAATAACTTTGGCGCCGGTCGACGAATCCTCGCGAAATTTTAAAAATAGGTGGGGCGCTACGCTCCGCTCCTACCCTGAAAGTCTCGGGGGGATTCGTCAAGCAGGGGCCGAGAAAAAAGGGGGGTCCCAAAACGCGTTTTCCCCATGCATTTTTCCATAGGACCTTTAGACACAGCTACAACCCGAACGGCTGAACAGAATTACTTAAAATTTGGCAGAGAGGTAGCCATAAGGTCAAGGAAGTGCCTTTTGCAGGTCTGGTGTAAATCTGTTCAGTATTTCCTGAGAAAATAGCATTTAAAAGCATATATATATGTGGGCGGAGCCTAACCACACATCTCATCCTGAGATCTGATTGGCTGTCAGCACTTCATCCAAGAAGTGTTGGCAGCCATCTTGGGACCAATATACATGATAGCACCTCATTAAAAAGCATTGCAGTTAATAGAAGGTTTTAAGACTTTAGTTACATTATAAATCATTTGTTGATGGTACCATACTCATTTTAGGAATTGTTCTAAGGTGATTTCACCTCTCTTGCAAGTCCTGTATTGTTGGTTTGTTGCCCCTGCCCCCCTTTCCACTGCCCTCCATAGTCTGTTGTGCTTCCACGGCCCTTCCTGCCTGCTCAGTGTGGTTAAATTGTTGCCTTAGCACCCTCCTACCTGCCTTCAATTTTCAGAGTCCGTGCCCCTGGCCTCTGCCTCTCAACAGTATCCTAATGAACAACTAGATTGCTAACATTCTATATTTATTACAAAAGTGTGGAACGCCTGACATCATCTTGATGTAATCAAAACTGTAATACCTAGAGCATTTCCTTTAGAAATTACATATATGAGAGGGTCTTATTGGCATCAAAATTATGGTTAGTGCTCTAAAAGACTAAAATAAGGACATATTTTCTGAGTTTTCAAATAGCGACAAAGCACTTTTAAATTATTTGTTATCTTTATGTTTTTTTATCCAGTTGACCACTTGATTAAATGTTGCACTTAGGGGAGAGGATGTGGTGTTACTTCCAGAACTGCAGACTTTGCAACTGGGGAACCAGGTTGAAGTTTCTGCTTCAGCTCGACATTCTGTGATTCTGGTCAAATCACTTAGTCTCCCCATGTCTACAACCAAAATGAATTTGTTCTTGTGTGATGTAACCAATGCTCATGTAAAGCACTCCAATACCTGACAAGTCTGCACTATATAACACTGCAAAAACACAAAATAATAAGTGTTTTGCACACTTCTGTCATTGGGCTATATTTGGGCTACATCTGGGTGATTTTGGGCTACATTTGGGCTCTTTTGTCTCCGGTGGCCATCTTGGGAGATTTATTTGTTATGAAGTTTCCTAATTTCCTCATGTACTGCAGTCTCCTCAGTAGGAAATGCTTTCAGTTTTTTACTTTGATTCCATCATGAAGGTATTCAGATATGTCACACATTTGCCATAAATTCTGAATGTTAGCACTCTAGTTGCTCATTAGATCACTGTAGTAAAACTACTGCACCATGGAAGTCTGCTCCTGGTATTAAAAGTGCATGTTTCAGTCTGCATGTCAGAATTTTTTAATGAAATAGAAGAGGATTTGAGAAGTCACTCAAAATGTGCCCTCATTTTCTTTCTTCAGCATTAATCATAATTTCTATGGCAAAATGAACCTCCTCATTGTGTTCCTTTTTAAATTAAATGTTTTAAGTGTTACCAGTTTATTCCAATCAAGATGGCTTCAGGTGTGCCATACTTTTGTCATAATGAAGACAGTAAGCGCTCTAGTTGTTTTTAAGAACATTCTGGGACATTCTGTCAATGGGCTATACTTGGGCTACATCTGGGTGATATTTGGGCTACATTTGGGCTCTTTTGTCTCTGGTGTCCATCTTGGGAGACTTATTTGTTATGAAGTTTCCTAATTTCCTCATTTACTGCAGTCTCCTCAGTAGGAAATACTTTCAGTTTTTTACTTTGATTCCATCAAGAAGGCATTCAGATGTGTCACACATTTGCCATAAATTCAGAATGTTAGCACTCTTTTTGCTCATTAGATCACTGTAGTAAAGCTACTGCTCACCAGGGAAAACTGCTGCTGGTATTGAAAGTGCATGTTTCAGTCTGCATGTCAGAATTTTTTAATGAAATAGAAGAGGATTTGAGAAGTCACTCAAAATGTGCCCTAATTTTTCTTTCTGCAGCACTAATCATACTTTTTATGGAAAAATGAACCCCCTCATTTTGTTCCTTTTTAAATTAAATGTTTTAAGAGTTACCACTTTAATCCAAGCAAGATGGCTTCAGGTGTGCCATACGTTTATCATAAGTAGGACTGTTAGCGCTCTAGTAGTTCTTTGGAACACTCTGGGAAGCTGCAGTAGAACACAAAGGAATCAACTGACAGTCTCTGCCCTTGTTGGATGTACATGTTTTACTGAGAATGTCAGACTTCATTCTCACATGACTGAGAAAGATAATGTGAATTTACAGAAAATAAGCTCTCAGTTTAGCCTATAGATCACCTTCCAAACCTCTGTGGTAAAAGCATGAGAAAATATTTTTCTCTCAATCATGATATCCCAGCAGAAGGCTTTTTCACATGGAGGGCGTGGAATCACAGGTGAAATCAGAGGGAGTGTCAAGCATAACAGTCCAGCCTTTGAAGAAGAAGCAATGAGGCTTCGAAACGCGTCGGCTAATCGACTGGCACTGCTAAGAGGAACTGTTGCGGTAACCTGTCTGGAGACATATTTTTGCCATTAAATTATCACACCGTTCATCTGAGTGCTGTCCTACTTTAGGGGAACCTTGGAGCAGTATATGTACGCGGCCTCCCTTGCCGCGAGGACGCGCACCAACCCGCGATCACTGGGTGCCGCAAGGCGTAGGATCAACCTTGCCTGTATGCGGGATGAGCGGTTTGGATTTTTAATGTGCCTCTGTGACGGGGGTCCATTGGAGGACTTTGAATTTTGCCAAGCAGTGAATATAATCAGTGCACCCATTCAGGGTTTCATGAGCAGACCACAAGGACCACAATCCTCAGTCCATCAGAGGGCGTGGAATCACAGTTGAAATCAGAGGGAGTGTCAAGCATAACAGTCCAGCCTTTGAAGAAGAAGCAATGAGGCTTCGAAACGCGTCGGCTAATCGACTGGCACTGCTAAGAGGAACTGTTGCGGTAACCTGTCTGGAGACATATTTTTGCCATTAAATTATCACACCGTTCATCTGAGTGCTGTCCTACTTTAGGGGAACCTTGGAGCAGTATATGTACGCGGCCTCCCTTGCCGCGAGGACGCGCACCAACCCGCGATCACTGGGTGCCGCAAGGCGTAGGATCAACCTTGCCTGTATGCGGGATGAGCGGTTTGGATTTTTAATGTGCCTCTGTGACGGGGGTCCATTGGAGGACTTTGAATTTTGCCAAGCAGTGAATATAATCAGTGCACCCATTCAGGGTTTCATGAGCAGACCACAAGGACCACAATCCTCAGTCCATCAGAGGGCGTGGAATCACAGGTGAAATCAGAGGGAGTGTCAAGCATAACAGTCCAGCCTTTGAAGAAGAAGCAATGAGGCTTCGAAACGCGTCGGCTAATCGACTGGCACTGCTAAGAGGAACTGTTGCGGTAACCTGTCTGGAGACATATTTTTGCCATTAAATTATCACACCGTTCATCTGAGTGCTGTCCTACTTTAGGGGAACCTTGGAGCAGTATATGTACGCGGCCTCCCTTGCCGCGAGGACGCGCACCAACCCGCGATCACTGGGTGCCGCAAGGCGTAGGATCAACCTTGCCTGTATGCGGGATGAGCGGTTTGGATTTTTAATGTGCCTCTGTGACGGGGGTCCATTGGAGGACTTTGAATTTTGCCAAGCAGTGAATATAATCAGTGCACCCATTCAGGGTTTCATGAGCAGACCACAAGGACCACAATCCTCAGTCCATCAGAGGGCGTGGAATCAAAGGTGAAATCAGAGGGAGTGTCAAGCATAACAGTCCAGCCTTTGAAGAAGAAGCAATGAGGCTTCGAAACGCGTCGGCTAATCGACTGGCACTGCTAAGAGGAACTGTTGCGGTAACCTGTCTGGAGACATATTTTTGCCATTAAATTATCACACCGTTCATCTGAGTGCTGTCCTACTTTAGGGGAACCTTGGAGCAGTATATGTACGCGGCCTCCCTTGCCGCGAGGACGCGCACCAACCCGCGATCACTGGGTGCCGCAAGGCGTAGGATCAACCTTGCCTGTATGCGGGATGAGCGGTTTGGATTTTTAATGTGCCTCTGTGACGGGGGTCCATTGGAGGACTTTGAATTTTGCCAAGCAGTGAATATAATCAGTGCACCCATTCAGGGTTTCATGAGCAGACCACAAGGACCACAATCCTCAGTCCATCAGAGGGCGTGGAATCACAGGTGAAATCAGAGGGAGTGTCAAGCATAACAGTCCAGCCTTTGAAGAAGAAGCAATGAGGCTTCGAAACGCGTCGGCTAATCGACTGGCACTGCTAAGAGGAACTGTTGCGGTAACCTGTCTGGAGACATATTTTTGCCATTAAATTATCACACCGTTCATCTGAGTGCTGTCCTACTTTAGGGGAACCTTGGAGCAGTATATGTACGCGGCCTCCCTTGCCGCGAGGACGCGCACCAACCCGCGATCACTGGGTGCCGCAAGGCGTAGGATCAACCTTGCCTGTATGCGGGATGAGCGGTTTGGATTTTTAATGTGCCTCTGTGACGGGGGTCCATTGGAGGACTTTGAATTTTGCCAAGCAGTGAATATAATCAGTGCACCCATTCAGGGTTTCATGAGCAGACCACAAGGACCACAATCCTCAGTCCATCAGAGGGCGTGGAATCACAGTTGAAATCAGAGGGAGTGTCAAGCATAACAGTCCAGCCTTTGAAGAAGAAGCAATGAGGCTTCGAAACGCGTCGGCTAATCGACTGGCACTGCTAAGAGGAACTGTTGCGGTAACCTGTCTGGAGACATATTTTTGCCATTAAATTATCACACCGTTCATCTGAGTGCTGTCCTACTTTAGGGGAACCTTGGAGCAGTATATGTACGCGGCCTCCCTTGCCGCGAGGACGCGCACCAACCCGCGATCACTGGGTGCCGCAAGGCGTAGGATCAACCTTGCCTGTATGCGGGATGAGCGGTTTGGATTTTTAATGTGCCTCTGTGACGGGGGTCCATTGGAGGACTTTGAATTTTGCCAAGCAGTGAATATAATCAGTGCACCCATTCAGGGTTTCATGAGCAGACCACAAGGACCACAATCCTCAGTCCATCAGAGGGCGTGGAATCACAGGTGAAAACAGAGGGAGTGTCAAGCATAACAGTCCAGCCTTTGAAGAAGAAGCAATGAGGCTTCGAAACGCGTCGGCTAATCGACTGGCACTGCTAAGAGGAACTGTTGCGGTAACCTGTCTGGAGACATATTTTTGCCATTAAATTATCACACCGTTCATCTGAGTGCTGTCCTACTTTAGGGGAACCTTGGAGCAGTAATTGTACGCGGCCTCCCTTGCCGCGAGGATGCGCACCAACCCGCGATCACTGGGTGCCGCAAGGCGTAGGATCAACCTTGCCTGTATGCGGGATGAGCGGTTTGGATTTTTAATGTGCCTCTGTGACGGGGGTCCATTGGAGGACTTTGAATTTTGCCAAGCAGTGAATATAATCAGTGCACCCATTCAGGGTTTCATGAGCAGACCACAAGGACCACAATCCTCAGTCCATCAGAGGGCGTGGAATCACAGGTGAAATCAGAGGGAGTGTCAAGCATAACAGTCCAGCCTTTGAAGAAGAAGCAATGAGGCTTCAAAACGCGTCGGCTAATCGACTGGCACTGCTAAGAGGAACTGTTGCGGTAACCTGTCTGGAGACATATTTTTGCCGTTAAATTATCACACCGTTCATCTGAGTGCTGTCCTACTTTAGGGGAACCTTGGAGCAGTATATGTACGCGGCCTCCCTTGCCGCGAGGACGCGCACCAACCCGCGATCACTGGGTGCCGCAAGGCGTAGGATCAACCTTGCCTGTATGCGGGATGAGCGGTTTGGATTTTTAATGTGCCTCTGTGACGGGGGTCCATTGGAGGACTTTGAATTTTGCCAAGCAGTGAATATAATCAGTGCACCCATTCAGGGTTTCATGAGCAGACCACAAGGACCACAATCCTCAGTCCATCAGAGGGCGTGGAATCACAGGTGAAATCAGAGGGAGTGTCAAGCATAACAGTCCAGCCTTTGAAGAAGAAGCAATGAGGCTTCGAAACGCGTCGGCTAATCGACTGGCACTGCTAAGAGGAACTGTTGCGGTAACCTGTCTGGAGACATATTTTTGCCATTAAATTATCACACCGTTCATCTGAGTGCTGTCCTACTTTAGGGGAACCTTGGAGCAGTATATGTACGCGGCCTCCCTTGCCGCGAGGACGCGCACCAACCCGCGATCACTGGGTGCCGCAAGGCGTAGGATCAACCTTGCCTGTATGCGGGATGAGCGGTTTGGATTTTTAATGTGCCTCTGTGACGGGGGTCCATTGGAGTACTTTGAATTTTGCCAAGCAGTGAATATAATCAGTGCACCCATTCAGGGTTTCATGAGCAGACCACAAGGACCACAATCCTCAGTCCATCAGAGGGCGTGGAATCACAGGTGAAATCAGAGGGAGTGTCAAGCATAACAGTCCAGCCTTTGAAGAAGAAGCAATGAGGCTTCGAAACGCGTCGGCTAATCGACTGGCACTGCTAAGAGGAACTGTTGCGGTAACCTGTCTGGAGACATATTTTTGCCATTAAATTATCACACCGTTCATCTGAGTGCTGTCCTACTTTAGGGGAACCTTGGAGCAGTATATGTACGCGGCCTCCCTTGCCGCGAGGACGCGCACCAACCCGCGATCACTGGGTGCCGCAAGGCGTAGGATCAACCTTGCCTGTATGCGGGATGAGCGGTTTGGATTTTTAATGTGCCTCTGTGACGGGGGTCCATTGGAGGACTTTGAATTTTGCCAAGCAGTGAATATAATCAGTGCACCCATTCAGGGTTTCATGAGCAGACCACAAGGACCACAATCCTCAGTCCATCAGAGGGCGTGGAATCACAGGTGAAATCAGAGGGAGTGTCAAGCATAACAGTCCAGCCTTTGAAGAAGAAGCAATGAGGCTTCGAAACGCGTCGGCTAATCGACTGGCACTGCTAAGGGGAACTGTTGCGGTAACCTGTCTGGAGACATATTTTTGCCATTAAATTATCACACCGTTCATCTGAGTGCTGTCCTACTTTAGGGGAACCTTGGAGCAGTATATGTACGCGGCCTCCCTTGCCGCGAGGACGCGCACCAACCCGCGATCACTGGGTGCCGCAAGGCGTAGGATCAACCTTGCCTGTATGCGGGATGAGCGGTTTGGATTTTTAATGTGCCTTTGTGACGGGGGTCCATTGGAGGACTTTGAATTTTGCCAAGCAGTGAATATAATCAGTGCACCCATTCAGGGTTTCATGAGCAGACCACAAGGACCACAATCCTCAGTCCATCAGAGGGCGTGGAATCACAGGTGAAATCAGAGGGAGTGTCAAGCATAACAGTCCAGCCTTTGAAGAAGAAGCAATGAGGCTTCAAAACGCGTCGGCTAATCGACTGGCACTGCTAAGAGGAACTGTTGCGGTAACCTGTCTGGAGACATATTTTTGCCGTTAAATTATCACACCGTTCATCTGAGTGCTGTCCTACTTTAGGGGAACCTTGGAGCAGTATATGTACGCGGCCTCCCTTGCCGCGAGGACGCGCACCAACCCGCGATCACTGGGTGCCGCAAGGCGTAGGATCAACCTTGCCTGTATGCGGGATGAGCGGTTTGGATTTTTAATGTGCCTCTGTGACGGGGGTCCATTGGAGGACTTTGAATTTTGCCAAGCAGTGAATATAATCAGTGCACCCATTCAGGGTTTCATGAGCAGACCACAAGGACCACAATCCTCAGTCCATCAGAGGGCGTGGAATCACAGGTGAAATCAGAGGGAGTGTCAAGCATAACAGTCCAGCCTTTGAAGAAGAAGCAATGAGGCTTCGAAACGCGTCGGCTAATCGACTGGCACTGCTAAGAGGAACTGTTGCGGTAACCTGTCTGGAGACATATTTTTGCCATTAAATTATCACACCGTTCATCTGAGTGCTGTCCTACTTTAGGGGAACCTTGGAGCAGTATATGTACGCGGCCTCCCTTGCCGCGAGGACGCGCACCAACCCGCGATCACTGGGTGCCGCAAGGCGTAGGATCAACCTTGCCTGTATGCGGGATGAGCGGTTTGGATTTTTAATGTGCCTCTGTGACGGGGGTCCATTGGAGGACTTTGAATTTTGCCAAGCAGTGAATATAATCAGTGCACCCATTCAGGGTTTCATGAGCAGACCACAAGGACCACAATCTTCAGTCCATCAGAGGGCGTGGAATCACAGGTGAAAACAGAGGGAGTGTCAAGCATAACAGTCCAGCCTTTGAAGAAGAAGCAATGAGGCTTCGAAACGCGTCGGCTAATCGACTGGCACTGCTAAGAGGAACTGTTGCGGTAACCTGTCTGGAGACATATTTTTGCCATTAAATTATCACACCGTTCATCTGAGTGCTG
This sequence comes from Triturus cristatus, assembly GCF_964204655.1. Lineage (NCBI taxonomy): Eukaryota > Metazoa > Chordata > Amphibia > Caudata > Salamandridae > Triturus > Triturus cristatus. Next base: position 441,116,387 of record NC_140590.1, read on the forward strand.
TCCTACTTTAGGGGAACCTTGGAGCAGTAATTGTACGCGGCCTCCCTTGCCGCGAGGACGCGCACCAACCCGCGATCACTGGGTGCCGCAAGGCGTAGGATCAACCTTGCCTGTATGCGGGATGAGCGGTTTGGATTTTTAATGTGCCTCTGTGACGGGGGTCCATTGGAGGACTTTGAATTTTGCCAAGCAGTGAATATAATCAGTGCACCCATTCAGGGTTTCATGAGCAGACCACAAGGACCACAATCCTCAGTCCATCAGAGGGCGTGGAATCACAGGTGAAATCAGAGGGAGTGTCAAGCATAACAGTCCAGCCTTTGAAGAAGAAGCAATGAGGCTTCAAAACGCGTCGGCTAATCGACTGGCACTGCTAAGAGGAACTGTTGCGGTAACCTGTCTGGAGACATATTTTTGCCGTTAAATTATCACACCGTTCATCTGAGTGCTGTCCTACTTTAGGGGAACCTTGGAGCAGTATATGTACGTGGCCTCCCTTGCCGCGAGGACGCGCACCAACCCGCGATCACTGGGTGCCGCAAGGCGTAGGATCAACCTTGCCTGTATGCGGGATGAGCGGTTTGGACTTTTAATGTGCCTCTGTGACGGGGGTCCATTGGAGGACTTTGAATTTTGCCAAGCAGTGAATATAATCAGTGCACCCATTCAGGGTTTCATGAGCAGACCACAAGGACCACAATCCTCAGTCCATCAGAGGGCGTGGAATCACAGGTGAAATCAGAGGGAGTGTCAAGCATAACAGTCCAGCCTTTGAAGAAGAAGCAATGAGGCTTCGAAACGCGTCGGCTAATCGACTGGCACTGCTAAGAGGAACTGTTGCGGTAACCTGTCTGGAGACATATTTTTGCCATTAAATTATCACACCGTTCATCTGAGTGCTGTCCTACTTTAGGGGAACCTTGGAGCAGTATATGTACGCGGCCTCCCTTGCCGCGAGGACGCGCACCAACCCGCGATCACTGGGTGCCGCAAGGCGTAGGATCAACCTTGCCTGTATGCGGGATGAGCGGTTTGGATTTTTAATGTGCCTCTGTGACGGGGGTCCATTGGAGGACTTTGAATTTTGCCAAGCAGTGAATATAATCAGTGCACCCATTCAGGGTTTCATGAGCAGACCACAAGGACCACAATCCTCAGTCCATCAGAGGGCGTGGAATCACAGGTGAAATCAGAGGGAGTGTCAAGCATAACAGTCCAGCCTTTGAAGAAGAAGCAATGAGGCTTCGAAACGCGTCGGCTAATCGACTGGCACTGCTAAGAGGAACTGTTGCGGTAACCTGTCTGGAGACATATTTTTGCCATTAAATTATCACACCGTTCATCTGAGTGCTGTCCTACTTTAGGGGAACCTTGGAGCAGTATATGTACGCGGCCTCCCTTGCCGCGAGGACGCGCACCAACCCGCGATCACTGGGTGCCGCAAGGCGTAGGATCAACTTTGCCTGTATGCGGGATGAGCGGTTTGGATTTTTAATGTGCCTCTGTGACGGGGGTCCATTGGAGGACTTTGAATTTTGCCAAGCAGTGAATATAATCAGTGCACCCATTCAGGGTTTCATGAGCAGACCACAAGGACCACAATCCTCAGTCCATCAGAGGGCGTGGAATCACAGGTGAAATCAGAGGGAGTGTCAAGCATAACAGTCCAGCCTTTGAAGAAGAAGCAATGAGGCTTCGAAACGCGTCGGCTAATCGACTAGCACTGCTAAGAGGAACTGTTGCGGTAACCTGTCTGGAGACATATTTTTGCCATTAAATTATCACACCGTTCATCTGAGTGCTGTCCTACTTTAGGGGAACCTTGGAGCAGTATATGTACGCGGCCTCCCTTGCCGCGAGGACGCGCACCAACCCGCGATCACTGGGTGCCGCAAGGCGTAGGATCAACCTTGCCTGTATGCGGGATGAGCGGTTTGGATTTTTAATGTGCCTCTGTGACGGGGGTCCATTGGAGGACTTTGAATTTTGCCAAGCAGTGAATATAATCAGTGCACCCATTCAGGGTTTCATGAGCAGACCACAAGGACCACAATCCTCAGTCCATCAGAGGGCGTGGAATCACAGTTGAAATCAGAGGGAGTGTCAAGCATAACAGTCCAGCCTTTGAAGAAGAAGCAATGAGGCTTCGAAACGCGTCGGCTAATCGACTGGCACTGCTAAGAGGAACTGTTGCGGTAACCTGTCTGGAGACATATTTTTGCCATTAAATTATCACACCGTTCATCTGAGTGCTGTCCTACTTTAGGGGAACCTTGGAGCAGTATATGTACGCGGCCTCCCTTCCCGCGAGGACGCGCACCAACCCGCGATCACTGGGTGCCGCAAGGCGTAGGATCAACCTTGCCTGTATGCGGGATGAGCGGTTTGGATTTTTAATGTGCCTCTGTGACGGGGGTCCATTGGAGGACTTTGAATTTTGCCAAGCAGTGAATATAATCAGTGCACCCATTCAGGGTTTCATGAGCAGACCACAAGGACCACAATCCTCAGTCCATCAGAGGGCGTGGAATCATAGGTGAAATCAGAGGGAGTGTCAAGCATAACAGTCCAGCCTTTGAAGAAGAAGCAATGAGGCTTCGAAACGCGGCGGCTAATCGACTGGCACTGCTAAGAGGAACTGTTGCGGTAACCTGTCTGGAGACATATTTTTGCCATTAAATTATCACACCGTTCATCTGAGTGCTGTCCTACTTTAGGGGAACCTTGGAGCAGTATATGTACGCGGCCTCCCTTGCCGCGAGGACGCGCACCAACCCGCGATCACTGGGTGCCGCAAGGCGTAGGATCAACCTTGCCTGTATGCGGGATGAGCGGTTTGGATTTTTAATGTGCCTCTGTGACGGGGGTCCATTGGAGGACTTTGAATTTTGCCAAGCAGTGAATATAATCAGTGCACCCATTCAGGGTTTCATGAGCAGACCACAAGGACCACAATCCTCAGTCCATCAGAGGGCGTGGAATCACAGGTGAAAACAGAGGGAGTGTCAAGCATAACAGTCCAGCCTTTGAAGAAGAAGCAATGAGGCTTCGAAACGCGTCGGCTAATCGACTGGCACTGCTAAGAGGAACTGTTGCGGTAACCTGTCTGGAGACATATTTTTGCCATTAAATTATCACACCGTTCATCTGAGTGCTGTCCTACTTTAGGGGAACCTTGGAGCAGTAATTGTACGCGGCCTCCCTTGCCGCGAGGACGCGCACCAACCCGCGATCACTGGGTGCCGCAAGGCGTAGGATCAACCTTGCCTGTATGCGGGATGAGCGGTTTGGATTTTTAATGTGCCTCTGTGACGGGGGTCCATTGGAGGACTTTGAATTTTGCCAAGCAGTGAATATAATCAGTGCACCCATTCAGGGTTTCATGAGCAGACCACAAGGACCACAATCCTCAGTCCATCAGAGGGCGTGGAATCACAGGTGAAATCAGAGGGAGTGTCAAGCATAACAGTCCAGCCTTTGAAGAAGAAGCAATGAGGCTTCAAAACGCGTCGGCTAATCGACTGGCACTGCTAAGAGGAACTGTTGCGGTAACCTGTCTGGAGACATATTTTTGCCGTTAAATTATCACACCGTTCATCTGAGTGCTGTCCTACTTTAGGGGAACCTTGGAGCAGTATATGTACGCGGCCTCCCTTGCCACGAGGACGCGCACCAACCTGCGATCACTGGGTGCCGCAAGGCGTAGGATCAACCTTGCCTGTATGCGGGATGAGCGGTTTGGATTTTTAATGTGCCTCTGTGACGGGGGTCCATTGGAGGACTTTGAATTTTGCCAAGCAGTGAATATAATCAGTGCACCCATTCAGGGTTTCATGAGCAGACCACAAGGACCACAATCCTCAGTCCATCAGAGGGCGTGGAATCACAGGTGAAATCAGAGGGAGTGTCAAGCATAACAGTCCAGCCTTTGAAGAAGAAGCAATGAGGCTTCGAAACGCGTCGGCTAATCGACTGGCACTGCTAAGAGGAACTGTTGCGGTAACCTGTCTGGAGACATATTTTTGCCATTAAATTATCACACCGTTCATCTGAGTGCTGTCCTACTTTAGGGGAACCTTGGAGCAGTATATGTACGCGGCCTCCCTTGCCGCGAGGACGCGCACCAACCCGCGATCACTGGGTGCCGCAAGGCGTAGGCTCAACCTTGCCTGTATGCGGGATGAGCGGTTTGGATTTTTAATGTGCCTCTGTGACGGGGGTCCATTGGAGGACTTTGAATTTTGCCAAGCAGTGAATATAATCAGTGCACCCATTCAGGGTTTCATGAGCAGACCACAAGGACCACAATCCTCAGTCCATCAGAGGGCGTGGAATCACAGGTGAAATCAGAGGGAGTGTCAAGCATAACAGTCCAGCCTTTGAAGAAGAAGCAATGAGGCTTCGAAACGCGTCGGCTAATCGACTGGCACTGCTAAGAGGAACTGTTGCGGTAACCTGTCTGGAGACATATTTTTGCCATTAAATTATCACACCGTTCATCTGAGTGCTGTCCTACTTTAGGGGAACCTTGGAGCAGTATATGTACGCGGCCTCCCTTGCCGCGAGGACGCGCACCAACCCGCGATCACTGGGTGCCGCAAGGCGTAGGATCAACCTTGCCTGTATGCGGGATGAGCGGTTTGGATTTTTAATGTGCCTCTGTGACGGGGGTCCATTGGAGTACTTTGAATTTTGCCAAGCAGTGAATATAATCAGTGCACCCATTCAGGGTTTCATGAGCAGACCACAAGGACCACAATCCTCAGTCCATCAGAGGGCGTGGAATCACAGGTGAAATCAGAGGGAGTGTCAAGCATAACAGTCCAGCCTTTGAAGAAGAAGCAATGAGGCTTCGAAAAGCGTCGGCTAATCGACTGGCACTGCTAAGAGGAACTGTTGCGGGAACCTGTCTGGAGACATATTTTTGCCATTAAATTATCACACCGTTCATCTGAGTGCTGTCCTACTTTAGGGGAACCTTGGAGCAGTATATGTACGCGGCCTCCCTTGCCGCGAGGACGCGCACCAACCCGCGATCACTGGGTGCCGCAAGGCGTAGGATCAACCTTGCCTGTATGCGGGATGAGCGGTTTGGATTTTTAATGTGCCTCTGTGACGGGGGTCCATTGGAGGACTTTGAATTTTGCCAAGCGGTGAATATAATCAGTGCACCCATTCAGGGTTTCATGAGCAGACCACAAGGACCACAATCCTCAGTCCATCAGAGGGCGTGGAATCACAGGTGAAATCAGAGGGAGTGTCAAGCATAACAGTCCAGCCTTTGAAGAAGAAGCAATGAGGCTTCGAAACGCGTCGGCTAATCGACTGGCACTGCTAAGGGGAACTGTTGCGGTAACCTGTCTGGAGACATATTTTTGCCATTAAATTATCACACCGTTCATCTGAGTGCTGTCCTACTTTAGGGGAACCTTGGAGCAGTATATGTACGCGGCCTCCCTTGCCGCGAGGACGCGCACCAACCCGCGATCACTGGGTGCCGCAAGGCGTAGGATCAACCTTGCCTGTATGCGGGATGAGCGGTTTGGATTTTTAATGTGCCTTTGTGACGGGGGTCCATTGGAGGACTTTGAATTTTGCCAAGCAGTGAATATAATCAGTGCACCCATTCAGGGTTTCATGAGCAGACCACAAGGACCACAATCCTCAGTCCATCAGAGGGCGTGGAATCACAGGTGAAATCAGAGGGAGTGTCAAGCATAACAGTCCAGCCTTTGAAGAAGAAGCAATGAGGCTTCGAAACGCGTCGGCTAATCGACTGGCACTGCTAAGAGGAACTGTTGCGGTAACCTGTCTGGAGACATATTTTTGCCATTAAATTATCACACCGTTCATCTGAGTGCTGTCCTACTTTAGGGGAACCTTGGAGCAGTATATGTACGCGGCCTCCCTTGCCGCGAGGACGCGCACCAACCCGCGATCACTGGGTGCCGCAAGGCGTAGGCTCAACCTTGCCTGTATGCGGGATGAGCGGTTTGGATTTTTAATGTGCCTCTGTGACGAGGGTCCATTGGAGGACTTTGAATTTTGCCAAGCAGTGAATATAATCAGTGCACCCATTCAGGGTTTCATGAGCAGACCACAAGGACCACAATCCTCAGTCCATCAGAGGGCGTGGAATCACAGGTGAAATCAGAGGGAGTGTCAAGCATAACAGTCCAGCCTTTGAAGAAGAAGCAATGAGGCTTCGAAACGCGTCGGCTAATCGACTGGCACTGCTAAGAGGAACTGTTGCGGTAACCTGTCTGGAGACATATTTTTGCCATTAAATTATCACACCGTTCATCTGAGTGCTGTCCTACTTTAGGGGAACCTTGGAGCAGTATATGTACGCGGCCTCCCTTGCCGCGAGGACGCGCACCAACCCGCGATCACTGGGTGCCGCAAGGCGTAGGATCAACCTTGCCTGTATGCGGGATGAGCGGTTTGGAGTTTTAATGTGCCTCTGTGACGGGGGTCCATTGGAGTACTTTGAATTTTGCCAAGCAGTGAATATAATCAGTGCACCCATTCAGGGTTTCATGAGCAGACCACAAGGACCACAATCCTCAGTCCATCAGAGGGCGTGGAATCACAGGTGAAATCAGAGGGAGTGTCAAGCATAACAGTCCAGCCTTTGAAGAAGAAGCAATGAGGCTTCGAAACGCGTCGGCTAATCGACTGGCACTGCTAAGAGGAACTGTTGCGGTAACCTGTCTGGAGACATATTTTTGCCATTAAATTATCACACCGTTCATCTGAGTGCTGTCCTACTTTAGGGGAACCTTGGAGCAGTATATGTACGCGGCCTCCCTTGCCGCGAGGACGCGCACCAACCCGCGATCACTGGGTGCCGCAAGGCGTAGGATCAACCTTGCCTGTATGCGGGATGAGCGGTTTGGATTTTTAATGTGCCTCTGTGACGGGGGTCCATTGGAGGACTTTGAATTTTGCCAAGCAGTGAATATAATCAGTGCACCCATTCAGGGTTTCATGAGCAGACCACAAGGACCACAATCCTCAGTCCATCAGAGGGCGTGGAATCACAGGTGAAATCAGAGGGAGTGTCAAGCATAACAGTCCAGCCTTTGAAGAAGAAGCAATGAGGCTTCGAAACGCGTCGGCTAATCGACTGGCACTGCTAAGGGGAACTGTTGCGGTAACCTGTCTGGAGACATATTTTTGCCATTAAATTATCACACCATTCATCTGAGTGCTGTTCTACTTTAGGGGAACCTTGGAGCAGTATATGTACGCGGCCTCCCTTGCCGCCAGGACGCGCACCAACCCGCGATCACTGGGTGCCGCAAGGCGTAGGATCAACCTTGCCTGTATGCGGGATGAGCGGTTTGGATTTTTAATGTGCCTTTGTGACGGGGGTCCATTGGAGGACTTTGAATTTTGCCAAGCAGTGAATATAATCAGTGCACCCATTCAGGGTTTCATGAGCAGACCACAAGGACCACAATCCTCAGTCCATCAGAGGGCGTGGAATCACAGGTGAAATCAGAGGGAGTGTCAAGCATAACAGTCCAGCCTTTGAAGAAGAAGCAATGAGGCTTCGAAACGCGTCGGCTAATCGACTGGCACTGCTAAGAGGAACTGTTGCGGTAACCTGTCTGGAGACATATTTTTGCCATTAAATTATCACACCGTTCATCTGAGTGCTGTCCTACTTTAGGGGAACCTTGGAGCAGTATATGTACGCGGCCTCCCTTGCCGCGAGGACGCGCACCAACCCGCGATCACTGGGTGCCGCAAGGCGTAGGATCAACCTTGCCTGTATGCGGGATGAGCGGTTTGGATTTTTAATGTGCCTTTGTGACGGGGGTCCATTGGAGGACTTTGAATTTTGCCAAGCAGTGAATATAATCAGTGCACCCATTCAGGGTTTCATGAGCAGACCACAAGGACCACAATCCTCAGTCCATCAGAGGACGTGGAATCACAGGTGAAATCAGAGGGAGTGTCAAGCATAACAGTCCAGCCTTTGAAGAAGAAGCAATGAGGCTTCGAAACGCGTCGGCTAATCGACTGGCACTGCTAAGGGGAACTGTTGCGGTAACCTGTCTGGAGACATATTTTTGCCATTAAATTATCACACCATTCATCTGAGTGCTGTCCTACTTTAGGGGAACCTTGGAGCAGTATATGTACGCGGCCTCCCTTGCCGCGAGGACGCGCACCAACCCGCGATCACTGGGTGCCGCAAGGCGTAGGATCAACCTTGCCTGTATGCGGGATGAGCGGTTTGGATTTTTAATGTGCCTTTGTGACGGGGGTCCATTGGAGGACTTTGAATTTTGCCAAGCAGTGAATATAATCAGTGCACCCATTCAGGGTTTCATGAGCAGACCACAAGGACCACAATCCTCAGTCCATCAGAGGGCGTGGAATCACAGGTGAAATCAGAGGGAGTGTCAAGCATAACAGTCCAGCCTTTGAAGAAGAAGCAATGAGGCTTCGAAACGCGTCGGCTAATCGACTGGCACTGCTAAGAGGAACTGTTGCGGTAACCTGTCTGGAGACATATTTTTGCCATTAAATTATCACACCGTTCATCTGAGTGCTGTCCTACTTTAGGGGAACCTTGGAGCAGTATATGTACGCGGCCTCCCTTGCCGCGAGGACGCGCACCAACCCGCGATCACTGGGTGCCGCAAGGCGTAGGATCAACCTTGCCTGTATGCGGGATGAGCGGTTTGGATTTTTAATGTGCCTCTGTGACGGGGGTCCATTGGAGGACTTTGAATTTTGCCAAGCAGTGAATATAATCAGTGCACCCATTCAGGGTTTCATGAGCAGACCACAAGGACCACAATCCTCAGTCCATCAGAGGGCGTGGAATCACAGGTGAAATCAGAGGGAGTGTCAAGCATAACAGTCCAGCCTTTGAAGAAGAAGCAATGAGGCTTCGAAACGCGTCGGCTAATCGACTGGCACTGCTAAGGGGAACTGTTGCGGTAACCTGTCTGGAGACATATTTTTGCCATTAAATTATCACACCATTCATCTGAGTGCTGTCCTACTTTAGGGGAACCTTGGAGCAGTATATGTACGCGGCCTCCCTTGCCGCGAGGACGCGCACCAACCCGCGATCACTGGGTGCCGCAAGGCGTAGGATCAACCTTGCCTGTATGCGGGATGAGCGGTTTGGATTTTTAATGTGCCTTTGTGACGGGGGTCCATTGGAGGACTTTGAATTTTGCCAAGCAGTGAATATAATCAGTGCACCCATTCAGGGTTTCATGAGCAGACCACAAGGACCACAATCCTCAGTCCATCAGAGGGCGTGGAATCACAGGTGAAATCAGAGGGAGTGTCAAGCATAACAGTCCAGCCTTTGAAGAAGAAGCAATGAGGCTTCGAAACGCGTCGGCTAATCGACTGGCACTGCTAAGAGGAACTGTTGCGGTAACCTGTCTGGAGACATATTTTTGCCATTAAATTATCACACCGTTCATCTGAGTGCTGTCCTACTTTAGGGGAACCTTGGAGCAGTATATGTACGCGGCCTCCCTTGCCGCGAGGACGCGCACCAACCCGCGATCACTGGGTGCCGCAAGGCGTAGGATCAACCTTGCCTGTATGCGGGATGAGCGGTTTGGATTTTTAATGTGCCTCTGTGACGGGGGTCCATTGGAGGACTTTGAATTTTGCCAAGCAGTGAATATAATCAGTGCACCCATTCAGGGTTTCATGAGCAGACCACAAGGACCACAATCCTCAGTCCATCAGAGGGCGTGGAATCACAGGTGAAATCAGAGGGAGTGTCAAGCATAACAGTCCAGCCTTTGAAGAAGAAGCAATGAGGCTTCGAAACGCGTCGGCTAATCGACTGGCACTGCTAAGAGGAAGTGTTGCGGTAACCTGTCTGGAGACATATTTTTGCCATTAAATTATCACACCGTTCATCTGAGTGCTGTCCTACTTTAGGGGAACCTTGGAGCAGTATATATATATATATATATATATATACACATTACCTACTGGCGGTAGGTAGTTATAGTTAGCACCTATTTCCCATAGGAAAATTGTAACATTCTATTCCCAATAACGTTTGCGCCGGTTGACGAATCTTCGCGTAATTTTCAAAACTAATGGCCCGGTCTGGTCAGCTCCTATCCTGAAAGTTTGGGGGTGATTCGTCAAGTGGGGGCCAAGAAAAAAGGGGGTCATAAAATGCATTTTCCCCATGTTATTTTCTCCTAGGAAATTTTAGACACGGCTAAAGCCTGAACTGCTGAACGGAATTACACCAAATTTTGCAAAAAGGTATCCCTTGGTTCAGAAAGTGCCCTTTTTTAAATGGTGTAAATCTGTTCAGTAGTTCCTGAGAAATTCCAAAATAAGAGGTCAAAAAATCAATTTCCTATAGGAAACTTTAGACACTGTTATAGCAAAAACTGCTGAGCGGAATTACAACAAATTTGGCAAAAAGGTGCTGCTTGGCTCAGAAAGTGTCCTTTTTAAAAACGGTGTAAATCCGTTCAGTAGTTTTTGAGAAATTAAGAAATAAAGATAGTGATATCTATGGCCGCGTTGGATCCGCGCACCCTCCCGATCACAAGCTTCATGCTAATTGGCTGTCAACACTCCAAACCGGGAAGTGTTGGCAGCCATCTTGTGCCTCGGTAGAACCGAGGCACAAGAAAACAGAAAGGAAAATGCGCAAAACAGGAAAGGGGGGCAGGGTAAAAACACCCTGAGCCCTCCAAATATATTTTTTTTAAAAACTGGCCATGCCCCGAGGGATGGGCCCCGCCCTCTCCCTGCAGCACTCTGCAAATGCTCCTCCTGGCGCGTTTGCAGATGGGGAACTAATTCCCCTTCAGTACTGGGGGTCCCTGGGGGCCATCTAGCCCACCAGGTACCTCCAGTATTTGCCAGGGAGCTGCGTTGCACAGAGGTGTTCAGAGGCCACGCTCCTTTTTACACCTCTCTGCAATGCAGCTCTGTGGCGCTTAGTGGAGGTACCTGGTGGGCTAGTTGCACTCCAGGGACCCTCAGGATTCAAAGGGAGTTAATCCCCCATCTTAAAATGCACCACGGGGAGCGTTTGCACAGTGGTGAAGGGAGGGGGCGGGCCTGAGGTGACATGTGTGCAAACATGCCCTGTGGCACGTTTTAAGTTGGGGAAATAATTCCTCTTCAATCGCGAGGACCCCTGGGGACCAACTACCCCACCAGGTGCTTCCAGTAAGCGCCACTGCGCTGCGTTGCAGAGAGGTAGTCCAGGTCGTGTCTCTTTTTACACCTCTCTGCCACACAACTCTGTGGCGCTTACTGGAGGTACCTAGTGGGCTAGTTGGACCCTCAGGATTCAAGGGGAGTTAATCTCTCAACTTAAAATGGCCACAGAGAGTGTTTACACGGTGGTGAAGGGAGGGGACGGGGCCTGAAGTGATGTGTGCAAACATACCCGGTGGCGCATTTTAAGTTGGGGAAATAATTCCCTTCAATCCTGAGGGTCCCTGGGGGCCAACTAGACTACCAGGTGCTTTCAGTAAGCGCCACTGCGCTGCGTTGCAGAGAGGTGGTCCAGGCCGTGACCCTTTATAAACCTCTCTGCAATGCAGCTCCGTGGCGGTTACTGGCGATACCTGGTGGGCTAGTTGGACCCAAGGGATACTCAGGATTCAAGGGGACTTTATCCCCCAAATTAAAATGGCCACAGAGCATGTTTGCACACATGTCACCTCAGGCGACCCCTCCCTTCACCATTGTGCAAACGTGCCCCGTGGTGCATTTTAAGAGGTAGTTTTAATCCCCCTGCCATATTATGTACTAGGGTCTTACAGAGGAGGTCATGCTAATCACAGGGGTACCCCAACAAATAGTGTTCCCTAGTGTATGTAGGTGTTTTAACTGTATTCTAAGTGTGTTTTAGCATAGCACTGGCTCTAGGACTCGTTAGTCAGAGTCAGTTACCACCAGTACCCGTCTGAAAAAGTTGTGGGCACAGGATGATTTTGCAACAAGGCCTCTTTCTGCTCCTCTGTTGGTTCTTTCTGCACATGTCTTGCTTCTTCCTGCAATTTTCTTCGTCTTTTTGGACTTCTGTTGCCTCTTTCTGCATTTCTTTTGCTTCTTTCTGTGTGTTTTTCTTCTTTCTTCACATGTCCTACCTCTGTAGGCATAGTTAGAAACCAGCATTTAAAAAACCTTTGAAATTCACTGAAAAAACCATAAGTTTCAGGCACGTTATAGTTAGAAATTAGCATTTAAAAAACCTTTGAAATTCACTGAAAAAAACCATAGGTTTCAGGCACGTTATAGTCGGAAATTAGCATTTACAAAACCTTTGAAATTCACAGAAAAAACCAAAGGTTTCAGGCACGTTATAGTTAGAAATTAGCATTTAAAAAACCTTAGAAATTCACTGAAAAAACCATAGGTTTCAGGGGCATTTCCCTCGTCCAAAACCATTGAAATTCCCCCGTTATAGTTAGTTCAGCTAACTATAACTCGCTCGCCCGCAATGCACTGCTGATGACGTCACATATTACATCACTCATGACATGGTCAGTGACATCACTGATGACATCATATTTAAACTTTACAGAAACACACAGTCACTGGATGATGTAATCAGTGATGTCATTTGAGATGTCATCAGTGATGTCACTGACCATGTCATGAGTGATGTAATATGTGACGTCATCAGCAGTGCATTGGGGGGGCACAAGTTATAGTTATAGTTAGCTGAACTAACTATAACGGGGGAATTTCAATGGTTTTGTACAAAGGAAATGTCAAACTAACTATAACCACTATCCTAAAAGTTTCGGGTGATTCGCCAAGTGTGGGCCGAGAAACAGTGGGGGTCCCAAAACGCGTTTTCTCCATGCTATTTCCCATAGGAAACTTTAGACATGACTACAGCCCGAACTGCTGACCGGAATTACACCAAATTTGGCAAAAAGGTAGACCTTGGTTCAGAAAGAGACCATTTTTTTAAATGGTGTGAATCCGTTCAGTAGTTACTGAGAAATTCATTTCCCATAGGAAACTTTATGCAAGGATACAGCCGAAACTACTGAACGGATTTACCCCAAATTTGGCAGAAAGGTACTGCTTGGCTCAGAAAGCGACCTTTTAATAAATGGTGTAAATCCGTTCAGTAGTTGCTGAGAAAATAAAAAAAAAAAGTTTAGATATTTAGAGGCGGGGATGATCCGCGCACCCTCCTGCTCACGAGCTGCATTCTAATTGGCTGTCAACACTTCAAACCAGGAAGTTTTGGCAGCCATCTTGTGCCTCGGTAGAACTGAGGCACAAGAAATCAGTAAAACTAAGGCGCAAAACAAGAAAGGGGGGCAGGGTAGAAACACCCTGACTCCCTCGGCCTGCTTAGGGGGTCCCACAAGGACCCCCAGGGCCAAAAAAGCATTTATTTATTTTTTAAATCGCGGGATGCGCGGAGGATCTGCGACTCCGGCTGCAAAAATTTTTAAAAACTGTGCGCAGGCTACCACGCTTCGTTATTAATTAGCCCCCGAGTAGGCCAAGTCCCGGGGGCATGTTGAAAATATATTTGCGGGGGCCCAGGTGGACCCCTGCAGCCCCGGGGACCGTCACCCCCGTGGCTTTTCTAAAATATTTTGGGGGGGCTCATGGCCCCCCCGCAGCCCCGGGGCTTGATTTTTAAAATAAAAACTACCTGTGTGGGGGGGCTCGAGCCAGTCACACGCCCCAGGGACCGCCACGTCCCGGGGCACTAAACATGCAAATTTGGGGGTCTGTTGCGGACCCCCGAGCCCCGGGGACCACCACCTTCCTGAGGCTATGTTAAATGATGGGAGGGGGCCGCGCGGCCCCCCTCCTGGAGCCAGTGATGGCCCTGGGGACTGCCACCCCCCAGGGCCGGCTCCTGCAGTGTCCCAGGGTGCCCACCCCGGGACACTGCTGTTTGCAATGACAGGGCGGGAGCCTCGCGGCTCCCACCCTGTCATTGCAAACTCTGATTTGGATTTTGAAAACGAGAGCAGGAAAACTGCTCTCGCTCTCAAAATCCAAACCACATTGCTTTTCCACACGGGGAGCTGTATCTTAGCATCTCCCAATGTTGAAAAACAATGCCGGCACCCGCAGGAGGCGGGGAGCCGGCGGGACCGTGGGGGAATTGGGGACCCCCCCACAGTCCCCAACGAGAGGCCAGGCCCCGGGGGATGGGGTCCCCGGGGCCATAAATGGCCTGAGGAGGGGGGCCACGCAGCCCCCCTCCCATAATTTAATAATACAAAAAAGCTGGCCATGCCCCGGGGGATGGGGTTCCCGGGGCCGAATATGGCCTCGGTAGAGGGCCCCTTCCAATTGAAAAAAAAAAAAAATTGGGACCAGGCCCTGAGGGATGGGGTCCCCAGGGCCAATAAAATAGGAAAGGAAGGGGGACCACACAGCCCCCCTTCTTAAAAAAATTAATTTAAAAAAAGACCGGCATCGCACCAGAGGCCCCGCCCCCTCCTGGCAGCACTCTGCAAACGCGCCCCCTGGCGCGTTGTAAGATGGGAAATTAATTCCCATTCAATACTGGGGGACCCTGGGGGCCAACTAGCCCACCAGGAACCTCCAGTATGCACCAGAAAGCTGCGTTGCAGAGAGGTGTTCAAAGGCCACGCCCCATTTTACACCTCTCTGCAACGCAGCTCTGTGGCACTTACCGGAGGTACCTGGCCGGCTAGTTGGACCCCAGGGACCCTCAGGATTCAAGGGGACTTAGTCCCCAACTTAAAACGCGCCACGGGGTGCGTTTGCACAGTGGTAAAGGTAGGGGGTGGGGCATGAGGTGACGTGTGCAAACATGCCCTATGGTGCATTTTAAGTTGGGGAATTAATTCCTCTTCAATCCTGAGGGTCCCTGGGGGCCAACTAGCACACCAGTACCTCTAGTAAGCGCCACAGAGCTGCGTATAGTGTTCCCTGTTCCCTAGTGTATGTAGGTGTTGTCACTGTATTCTAAGTGTCTTTTAGAATATCACTGGCTCTAGGCCTGGTTAGTCAGAGTCAGTTACCACCAGTACCCATCTGAATATGTTGTGGGCATAGGAGGACTTTCTGCTCCTCTGTTGGTTCTTTCTGCACATCTCTTCTTCTTCCTGCACTTTTCTTCGTCTTTGTGCACTTCTGTTGCTTCTTTCTGCATTTCTTTTATTTTCTGTGCGTTATTTCTTCTTTCATCACATGTCCTACCTCTGTCGGCATAGTTCGACAATAGCATTTAAAAAACCTTTGAAATTCACTGAAAAAACCATAGGTTTCAGGCACGTTATAGTTAGAAATTAGCATTTAAAAAACCTTAGAAATTCACTGACAAAACCATAGGTTTTAGGGAAAGTTATAGTTAGTTGTACATTTCACTCGTACAAAACCAGAGAAATTCCTGCGTTATAGTTAGTTCAGCTAACTATAACTTGCGCCCCCGCAATGCACTGCTGATGACGTCACATATTACATCACTCTTGACATGGTCAGTGAATGAATATATGTGTTTATTCGTAAAGGTTAAACGTTTCGTCAGGCAAGCTGACTTGATCACACAAATTACCACAGAAAACAGCAGGCATTACATAGCTGCTGACATAAAAGACAGACTTGTAATTGACAAGTAGTGTAAGTAACCATGGCAGCCATTTCTAAGTGTACGGATAAGCTTTAGGCCTGGGCAAAAATTTCGTTCCGTTCGCGGAAATTGCGATAATTTGACATTTTCGCGTTCCGCGGAGAGTGCGAAAATGTCAAAATTTCCGCCTTCCGCAGCTTGGCGATAATTTGTTTCTTGCTCGCGCTGTAAAATAATACATTCTCGCGCACCTGAATCCCTGCGTTCGCCGACAAGTTTTCTTGATCCGGTCGCGTTCTCCATGAGATGTTGTATTGTTTTTAGCCATTTGCGCTGTCTCGCGACAGTTCGCGCCCGCAGTGACGTCACGCGTCGCGCGATCACGTCTTTCTTCTCGCGATCTTGCACCGCGAGACAACTCAAAACAAGATGGCCGCGCCCGCGAGCAACCAGATGGGTAAGTTGGCGACCCGCAACCATGCAGAAAATCTCGCGAACATGCGGGAAAAAAACCTCCGCATCTTCGCGATATTTTCGCTTGTTTGCGATAATTTTAAACATTTTCGCGATAATTTGCGAAAGTGGATTTCCCAAATTCCGCCCACCCCTAATAAGCTTCCATAGTTATAGGTGTAGATACATACTAGCACTTATACAAATGGTAAATCATGTTTGATCAATAAAACCCCAGGTTTTTAACATAGAAACATGTCCATGAAAACACCCTTATTGCATGATTGAATAATCGGTTTCTGTACCACAGAGTGCGATGCGTGTGTCAAGCGCATGTGCGTATCTCTAAGTTAATAGTGCAATCTAGGTAGCACAACTGCTAAGAGGCCAAAACCCTACAACATTTAATTAGGGGGCCGAGCATCCTGGAGAAAGTGCAAATAGGATGTGCAAATCGGCATAGTGCCGCTAGGATCATCGCTTAAAGCCAGTGTTAGCATAAGAAGGTGTACCTAGATCGGTAGACGTAAATAGAAACTGCAATAGTGCCTCTGGCAAGGTTGTGAGGTAAATCTCTATAAACAAACCTAGCGAAATGTATCTGTGGGCACAAAGTAATGGCAGCAGATGACCAGAAAGGAATAACAGTTCTATAGGCAGTTGCTAAATAACTTATGTATTCCATCACCATAGTGGTTTTAGAATAGACACACTCGTGTCCGCATATACATATACATGTATGTATATACACACACATGTATGTGTATATATATTTTGTATATGCATATATATATATAAATATATATATATATATATATATATATATATATATATATATATATATATATATATATATATATATATATATATATATATATATATATATATGGAAAATAGGTCCTAACTATATCTACCTACTGGCGACCGCCAGTAGGTAATGATATATATATAAATATATATTTTACCTACTGCTGGTCGCCAGTAGGTAGTTATAGTAGTTAGGACCTTGTTTCTATTCAAAAAACATTTTTTCTTTTGCCAATATGGTTGGCGCCGTTTGACGAATCTTTGCAAAATTTTCAAATCTAATGGGTCGGTGAGGACTGTTAACAATTTTTATCAAAAGGGTCTCCTCCGACCCTGCACTTATGTTTATCGTGACATTCTATGTGCAGCGTTAATTGTGGTTACCTCGTGACATTAACCTTTATTTGTCTGGGTTTTAACTACTTGTTCATCTCACACGGCTTTCACATGAAGCCTGTGTCCGGAGCTTAGTAGACAAGTTATGCATCCATCAAAGGATTTTATGTTTGCTTGAACTGGGAATTTTTAGTGCGCTCACATTATCATGCAAATATTCCCTCAAATTGTATGCTATATGAACTGCTTATGCCTAGGGACTTCGGGTGTATTGCAGTATTTTACATGTTATGATGATGGGGCATTATGGGACTAGTAGTCCCCGTGGTTCAAGAAGCAAATTTGAGGTTGGCATTGGAGTTTTAAAGCACTTACTATGTATTTTCAGCCTCATAGTTTGTTTCTTTAGCCTAAAAGCTTTATTGCCCCAAGATGCTGAGATAATTCAACCTGGAACTAAATAGTATTGCTTCTCAGTTTAAAGTACAAGCAAGGGTCACGGCCTCAGCCCGGAGGTGGTCTCATGCCATTCAAGGAATTATTTGAGGTCAAATATGTCTTGAAATGTTTTGTCTTTTTCATGCATCACGTTTTAGTTTGTTAGCACTACCTGAGGGGGTTTGCGCTAAACACTGGGTATTAAAAATATGGTACAATAGCATTACATGATTCAACATAAGCAGGTGATATGATACATTCCCTGTGTATTATTGAAATTTTGCACATATTGTATATACGGTATAGTGGTTCAATGATGCATTATGCAGTTATTGTGTACATTTTAATGCACTATGCGTGTTTATGTTTTTAGTTATAATAACAACCACTAGCCATACTTAATATTCTGAGGGTGAAGGGATTTCCCTGTTTTTATACATAGCCGGTGACTTCTCATGTGAGTGACAATGGAATTTTTTCTATGTCTATGAATTTTTTCTATGTCTATGAGTGGGACATGGTACAATTATTTTAATGAAAATGGCGCTCACTAGATTGAGAAAGGCTGCTGACTGTGCCAGCGAAACGCATCTCTCCAGTCGCTGGGTCGGTGGAGGCCCTATAAAAATAAAGAAGCCTTAACCCAGCAGCCTCGAGTGCGTGCTCTCTTCCTTGTGGAGTAGGGGTTGTTTGGCCGGCTGGGTGAAAATAAATAGAAAATTCTTGCTCTGATACCTGGGTGCGTGTTCGTCTTTTCCTGAGCAACGTGGAAGCTGGTGACGAATTATACAATATATATATATAGGAGGAGTGATTCTGATAAATCCGCAATCCACACCCAGGTCCTTCGGAACAAAGATACATCAGAAATATCACTGACGGCTGAGCTTTTTGAACTATGGGAAACCGAAGGAATGGGCTATGAACAAGGAGGAGGCGATACATCTACAAGGATCAAGACGCCCTTCAAACCTCCATCTGTTTTTAACCCAATCATGCCATGTGATGCTATTGACATTTTTCATGAAAATACTACCCTACACATTAAAAAACTTTATAAAAAAATAGTAACAAAAAAGAGGAAATACAACAAACAAACATCTGATTATGAAGCACTTATGAAAAAATTGAGCTCTAACAACAACATCGTCATCAGACAAAGTGATAAAGGAGGGAATGTGGTGCTTATGACCAGAATAGACTATGATAAAGAGGCCTATTCCCAATTAAATGATCGTCAATGTTACAGAAGAAGTAATACAAGTGAACTTAAATACAAACAACAAGAATTTCTTCAAAGCTTGAGCAAATGGAAGTGTAAGAAATTGATTACTGAGGCTGAATTCAAATTTCTTAAATTTGACTATCCTGTAATTCCTGTGATATACTTTATCCCTAAAATTCACAAAAATGAGGACAAGCCCCCAGGCAGGCCCATCATATCTGCTAGGGGGGGTCTGCTGGAAAAAGCATCAGAATATATTGATTATTTCTTGCAGCCACATGTCAAAAAGCTCTTGTCCTATGTACAGGATACAGGTGATTTCCTCTACAAACTCCAACAAATCGAATGGATGGAAGGCTTCTGGATGTTAGCCCTTGATGTAACCGCTCTATATACGAGCATCAGACATGAGGATGGCTTAAGGGCTGTGGCATACTATTTAAACCTGAGAGAAATCCTGAACAATGACCATAACAACATGTTGTTACATATGCTTGAATTTTGTTTGACCAACAATGTCTTTATGTATAACAACTTATTGTACCGCCAGCTTCAGGGGGTGGCTATGGGAGCCAGTTTCTCTCCGAGTTTTGCCTGTTTACATATGGGCGCTTGGGAGGAACTGGTCCTCAGGGTCAAACATAAGGAAATGGTAGACAAATATGTGGTTACTTGGTATCGTTTCATTGACGATTTGTTCATTATTTAGAAGGGTAGTGAAGAACAAGCGAATGAATTCATTTCTAATATCAATGTAAATGATCTTAACCTAGCTTTTACTGCCAATATGAGTCAAACATCGGTTACATTTCTAGACACTGAAGTCTACATAAGGAATAATTCAATTGAAACTAGGTTGTTCCGCAAGAAAACAGCTGGAAATACTGTTTTACATTCGGGCAGTGCTCATCCAGCACAGCACACTTAATAGCTAGTATCCCATATGGAGAAATGCTCCGAATAGGAAGAGTGTGTAGTAACACAGTGGATCTAGAAAGTGCACAGTTAGCTAGCAAGTTGAGATTTATTCAAAGGGGTTACTCTCGACACAGCATAGACAATGCCATATCAAAATCTATGAGGCATACGAGGCAGGAACTACTAAGCACATACGCGAATATGGCCTCTATTGGACAGGCAACTCAAGGTCTAATCATCTCTGATATTTCCCATGTTGTGGAGAACAAATTTAGAATTATTACAGGCTACAGCAAACAGCACATGGAGATATACAGGATCATTAACCGCAATTGGCCTATTGTTTTAAATGATCCCGTAATAGGGCCTTCATTACCTGCACAAATTTCTTTAACATTTAGTAAAGCTATGTCAATGAGGGACCATCTAGTGAATACCAACCCAGAATTAATTGAAAAATCTCCTTGGCTCCAAACTAACACTGGCTTCTTTAAATGTAAAATTTGTAAATCCTGTACACATGGGGTCAATACTAAGACATACCAGGATGGGTTCAGCAATATAGAACATCATATTAAAAAATTGTTGACATGCAAAACAGAATACGCCGTTTACATACTTGAATGCCCCTGTTCTCTAAGATATGTCGGCAGCACCAAATTGGCCATCCCTAAACGGATATTACAACACTTAAGGGCCATATCCAATCAGGATAATACTTACCCTGTCGCCAGACATTTTAGAGACACACACCACAGTGACATTCGCCTCCTCAAATTCTTTGTTATTGACGCTGTCAATGCCAGCAGGCGGAGGGGCAACAGAGAAGCCAAACTCCAAAAACTTAAGACTCGTTATATTCTGCAACTAGATACGAAAGCCCCGAAAGGTCTTAATGTTACGGAGGACCTCTACTTGTTTACCATAGCTGAACTCTAATCTAAGTGACAAAGATTCTTCCCCTTTTTTTAAATGAAATACTTAAGTTTACTGTATGATTTGGGATTTACCCAGTTTTGGCCAGTTCCAACTACAGTTTATCTAGGACAGTCGAATCTAATGTGATAATGAATACTTGCAGATGATGTGCCTTCAGCATATTTTGTGTAAAATGGACGATCGATTTCTATCAGGCTTGATAGTCACTATATTTGCACTAGAATAATGTCATATCTTTGAATGTATTTATAACCTTTTATTTAAATGTTATACCTTACATGGACAGGGGAACTTGTAAGCCATCGTTGCAGATATTTATATCACCAACTTGAAGTTAATATATTCGAACATACCTGATCACCTAAGATTATTAGAGTCAACTGATATAATTTGGCCATTATCTGATTAACACATGTACAGTAGGGTAACAATATTTGAACTTAACATCCATTTTCCAGTGTTGAAACCCATTGAACTAATCTACATCACTATATACATAGGGTTTTCATCTTTTTAAGGTATTTTACAATAATATTTTTTACACTTATGTAACTCTCACTAGTAAAAGTTTATCTCTTTTTAGACACAGTAACTTTATCATTTACACCCTTTTTTTCCCCACTCACCTCCAGCAATGTCTATAAATTCTAAAATTAGATCTAAAGATAAAAATGTAAAAAGAAATTTTGGGTACATATCTGTAGTGACGGTAACTTCCCTTCACAAGACTTTGGGAGACAGGATTAGGAGATGTTTATTGATGACTGTTAGCAACGAGCAAAGTTAAATCATTAAGTCATGTATTGTTATTTTTGCAAATATTTAAATTTTTATATAGTCATGCTTTTAATATGGATTTTAGAAATATCTATTTTATCCCTCACTATCTGGCTGGTAGTAGCCATGGGCATTCAAGCCGCTAGTATGAGTACATACATTTGTGAATTTGTTACGGCAGATTGGGCACAACTCATCAGATATATACTACAGGGACAGTATTATATTATCTCAAATCATGGTGGTCTGTCACCAAGTCCCCTGAGCATGTACATTCCAATGATGCCATGGCAATTTAGCCATTGAGGTTTTTTTACAATATTTTATTGGTAAAAATGCAGATGTGGATTTTAAACTGATATATTTATTTATATATTTATTTATATATATTTATTGTTCAGTATATTTATTGAATTATTTGCACTATTTAAAGCACAAACGCTAATATACAATGCTTAATCATGCACTGAAATTATTGATTGCTTATTTTGCACAGTCAGTGCTGAGGTTGTATTGTAGTATGTTGTTTAGCTCTATGGTCATCATAGTCACATGACTTCAGCCTGAACTCTGAACGGTCTACCTTCACTATTTATTGGATCATTTTGATTTTTCACGTTGTCATGTGAGCAAGGCTCTTGGGAGCCAAAACGTCAAGACGACACTGCCAGCAAAAATAAAATAGCACTTAACTGGAGGTCCGTGTCCGTGTGGTCTTTGGAGCTGAGGCAGTGCCATTGCCATCTTCAAATTTCTTACCGGCTTCTCGGATATATATATATATATATATATATTCACAGAAAAAACCATAGGTTTCAGGCACGTTATAGTTAGGAATTAGCATTTAAAAAACCTCAGAAATTCACTGAAAAAACCATAGGTTTCAGGGGTGTTATAGTTAGCTGGACTTTTCACTTGTACAAAACCATTGAAATTCCCCCGTTATAGTTAGTTCAGCTAACTATAACTCGCGCGCCCGCAATGCACTGCTGATGACGTCACATATTACATCACTCATGACATGGTCAGTGACATCACTCATGACATCACTGATGACATCTCAAATGACATCACTGATGACATCACTGATGACATCATCCAGTGAATGTGTGTTTTTCTGAAAATTAAATATGTTTTATATATGTATATCTCAAGGTCGATGGAAGAATAAATGGGTATATAAGTGTCTAAATGGATGATTTGTTTTTGAAAAATTGATTGTGTAACTGACTGATTAAGTGTATCATAGTGAATACATGGCTTAGTGAGTAATGTTTAAATATGTAAATATCTGTATCAGTCTCTCACTTTGTGTATAAGTGGCTGCATGGGTTGGTGAGTTTCTACATGGGTGTCTATATAGGTTATTAGTTGGTTTTTTGAGTATCAGTCTGAGTGTCTGCATGGTTCGGTGGGGGGTATTACGTAGTGCATAGGTGCATGAATGAGTGACTCACTGTTTGTATGTGTTGAACACAGCATGTGTGCAGGACTGTATGGGTGGATGAGTGTGTGTATGGGTGTGTTAGTGAGTGAATGACTGTCTCAATAGTGTCTTTATGAGTAACTACATATGTTTTAAACTAGTATATGTGACTATTGGTGTATATATGTGAGTATATGTGAGAGTGAGAGATTGAAAGAGTTCCTGTATGAATAAGTATGTGTTTCTATAAGTGATTGTTTAAAAGAATAAGTATGTGTAAGTTTCCATAGAAGTAAGTATGGTGGTGTGTGTATAACTGTATATGCAAGTAAATGTATGTTTGATTCTTTATTAGCATGAGTGACTATGTGTGTGAGTAACTCTATGGATGAGTGGCATTGTGTAACAGGATGTATAGGTGTATGAGTACATATGATGAGTGAGTACATGTATGAGTGACTGTATAGGACTGTTGGTGAATGAGTGGATGTGTATGTGGATCTTAGAATTACTGAAGAGGTTGTTGTAACTGGTATTGGTATGTCCATTGTTTTGAAAATTTTAGTCTCTATTTTTGAATGTGTGTATCAAAGGTTATATTAGGGTGAGAGGAGGTCTGCCACTCTATCACAAGGATGATGTCATCAGTGATGTCATCAGTGATGTCATTTGAGATGTCATCAGTGATGTCATGAGTGATGTCACTGACCATGTCATGAGTGATGTAATATGTGACGTCATCAGCAGTGCATTGCGGGCGCGCGAGTTATAGTTAGCTGAACTAACTATAACGGGGGAATTTCAATGGTTTTGTACAAGTGAAAAGTCCAGCTAACTATAACACCCCTGAAACCTATGGTTTTTTCAGTGAATTTCTGAGGTTTTTTAAATGCTAATTTCTAACTATGCCTACAGAGATAGGACATGTGAAGAAAGAAGAACAAATGCACAGAAAGAAACAAAAGAAGTGCAGAAAGAAGCAACAGAAGTCCTCAAATACGAAGATAAGTGCAGGAAGAAGGATAACGTGCAGAAAGAACAAAAAGAAGAGCAGAAAGAAGCCTTGTTGCAAAATCATCCTGTACCCTCAACTTTTTCAGACGGATACTGGTGGTAACTGAGTCTGACTAACCAGTCCTAGAGCCAGTGCTATGTTAAAAGACACTTAGAATACAGTGAAAACACCTACATACACTAGGGAACATTATGCGTTGGGGTCCCCCTGTGATTAGCATGACCTCCTCTGTAAGCCCCTAGTATATAATAGGGCATGGAGATTAAAACTACCTCTTAAAACAGGCCACAGGGCGTTTTTGCACACGTTAACTCAGGCCCCGTCCCCTCCATTCACCACTGTGTAAACACGCCCTGTGTCCATTTTTAGTTGGGAGATTAAGTTCATTTGAATCCTGAGGGTCCCTAGGGTCCAACTAGCCCACTAGGTACCTCCAGTAAGTGCCACAGAGCTGCGTTGCAGAGAGGTGTAAAAAGTGGCACGGCCTGGACCACCTCTCTGCAATGCAGCTCAGTGGCGCTTACTGGAAGCACTTGGTGGGCTAGTTAGCCCCCAGGGGCCCTCAGTATTGAAGGGAAATTATATCCCCAATTTAAAACGTGCCATAGTGCGTGTTTGCACACGTCACCTCCCTTCACCACTGTGTAAACGCGCCCTGTGGCTGTTCTAAGTTGAGAGATTAAGTCCCCTTGAATCCTAAGGGTCCCTAGGGTCAAACTAGACCACTAGGTACCTCCAGTAAGCGCCACAGAGCTGCGTTGCAGAGAGGTGTAAAAAGGGGCTTGGCCTCAGAACACCTGGCTGCAGCGCAGCTCCCTGGCGCATACTGGAGATGCCTGTTGGGGGCGCGTTTGCAGAGTGCTGCACGGAGGGGGCATGGCCTCCGGCACGATGCCAGTCTTTTATTTATTTTAGTTTTTCAAGAAGGGGGGCTGTTTGGTTCCCCTTCTTATTCTAATTTATTGGCCCTGATGACCCCATCCCCCAGGGCCAGTCTCCTAATTATATTTTTTTGACCCCAATCCCCAGGGCCGGCCACTGTTTTTTATTATTTTTAAAAAATATATATTTATAGACACACCTAGGACATGCTGGACAAACCGTACGTACCTATCACCATGACGATTTGCGTGATATTCATTAAAAGGCGACTATGCATGCAATGAATCCACGTGGAATGTATTTACACCACTAGTGAAGCTCTGACATGTCTGATGCCCTACCGTGCCTAATCCTGGTAGACACCCTTGTCGTTTATTTATACAAACATGGGTAGCTATTGACGGGCACATTTAATACACATGCACACCAAGCCATTCAAAGGGGATTCGACAAAAATTCGACCAAAACTATGCAAGAAACCCCCCTCACGGTTAATAAAACACACATCCACTGCTGGATGTGTAATACTTTTTATTTTACTCTCTGGAAAGGGGACGAACATCACTTGAGAGTCACAGCGTGCTCCTGACAGAGCCCAATGCTGTGTTACACCCACCATTGCCTGCCGAGTGCCACACACCTCTGTGTTGTATTCCACTAGCTAGTGCATATGCTATGACACTCTCTAGCCCATGTGCACTGTAACACCACCCCGTGAATATGTCATGCCACACTTGTCTGCGCACGGGTTATATTGCCCCATCTAACGTGCCTTTCTCGATGCCTATGTTATAACGCACAGTGCTATGCCATACATATTACAATCTGGGATCCATATCTTTGTCACAGTGCATATGCAACGTTACACTCCCCAGCACATATTTTATATTACAACTTTAGAGACTAGTTAGGTTACACAACACTGGCCTGTGCATATTACACTCCAAGGCGCATATCGCATAGCACGCGCTAGTGCCTGTGCTATCTCGCGCTCTCCAATGAATCTGTCATTGCGCACAATGTATTGCATATTATATTTCACGCCCGGTTCATCTTATATCACACTTTTTGGTGCATAGTTTATACCATACACTATATCTAGTTTTCATTTTCAATCGTGCTCTCAGGACTATGTTCTATATAACACTGTGTTCACCTACCCTTTTCACGGGCATTACATTTTGCGATAGGGGGTGAAGGGTCAGGGGGTGTTTCTGCCAAGTGAGCCCGGAGTCACAGTCACAAACGTCCTCTTCTTCCTGAATAAAAGTGAGATTATGCTGCATACTTGTTCATATTTTAAGTAGTTCGCACAGACACAATGTTTTAAAAACAATAAAGTTCCTAATACCCGCCTTCTCTGAACAGTTAGCTTGCTGCCCCATCCCCTTCCTCCCTATCCTCTGTTGTGTGAATCCATGGACTAGCCTCCTCCCTCCTGCCATGCATGGTCTGATGTGCTGCCACTGCCCTCAATTTAGTATGATGTACCAGTCCACTCCTC
Source organism: Triturus cristatus (assembly GCF_964204655.1). Taxonomy (NCBI): domain Eukaryota; kingdom Metazoa; phylum Chordata; class Amphibia; order Caudata; family Salamandridae; genus Triturus; species Triturus cristatus. Next base: position 441,142,666 of record NC_140590.1, read on the forward strand.
CTGCCCTCCATTGCCCAATTCTATGCCCCATCATTGACCTCCTGCTTAAACTTTGTGCTTAGCTTGCTGCCCCTATTCTCCTTCCCCCTGCCCTCCGATGTCTTTGTGCATGCCCCTGCTCCATCCTTTTTGCCCACCATGTCCCATGGACCTGCCACTCCTATCTACTCTGAGTGTTCTGTTGAGCTGCCACTCCCCTCCGACCTGCCTAGCATTGTCAGATGACTGTAACCTGTCCCTGCCACCTCCACCCTGCCTGTCCACATGCCATGCCCCTATCCTCTTCCTCCTGTCCTACATGGTCCATTGTACTGCCACACCCTTCTGCCCTCCCTGGTCTGTTGTGCTGCAACTGCTCCTCCTGCCTGCCCCGTGTGGTCTGTTGTGAGGTCCCTTCCCCTGAACTTTCTTGTCTGTGCACAGGTCCTGACCCTCCCTTCTATCCTCCATCGTCCTTTGTGCATGCCTCTCCACCCTCCTTCTTGCCCATCATAGCCATTGTGCTGCCACTAACCCTCCCACTTGCCATGCATGGTCTTCTGTGCTGCCATGGCCCCTCCCACCTTCCCTGTGTGGTCAGTTAGCTGCCCCTGACCCCCTCCCACCTTCCCTTCATGGTCTGTGTGTATGCCATCACAGTCTCACTGTTGCTCTTCATGGTGTGTCTTGCTTCTAGTGCCCATCCTGCCTGACCTCCATGGCTATCTTGCTGCTCCTGCCCTGCCCCCTTGCCCCCAGCCCTACTCCCTCCCTCCTGGCTTGTCTGTTCCATTGTAATGCCCCTGATCCGTCCCTCCTGCCCTTTATGGTCTGTTATGCTGCAGCTTTCTCTCCTGTCTGTCCATTATGGTCAGCTAGCTACCATTGCCTCTTGCCCCTCTGTTCTCTGTTGTCCATGTGCATGGTCCTGTCCCCTCCCTCTTGCTTTCTATGGATTGTTGTGCTGCACTCCCGTCCTGCATGCCCTGTGTTGATTGATTGATTGATTGATTGTGTGGTGTATTGTGCTGCTGCAAACCCTGATGCCTGCCCTGCAGGGTCAGTTTGGTGCACCTCTCCATGTCCCTCCTGTCCTCTGTTATCCAAGTCCATGTCCCTATCCCATTTCCTTCCATGATCCAATGTACCATGCTTGCGAACATTTTGAACTTGGTAAGAGGGAGATTTTGAAAAAAACTGGGGTATTGATTTTCCCCTTTGAGTTACATTGAAAAAGAGGATATTGTAGACAGGAGACAGATCAAATAAAGCCCATTTGAGCTTAAAAACATTGGACGTTTCCTGGCTGAATCGGGTCTGTTGGCATGTATGGTTTTACTACCATTGCCTCTTCCTTCTGCCCACAATGGTCTATTACATTGCCACAGCCTTGAAGGAGGGTAGATTTTGTATCACAGGGGGCCCCTGGCCCGTTCTGTCCACACCTGAAGTATGAGACCCTTGTCCTTGCCCTGCCAGCTGCATTTGTAGGCCGTATTAAATTGACCAGCGGGTCCTGTGTTGCTATATAATTATCCTGAGACATCCTTACCACTCAGCCAGCATAAAACCCCTGTGTAGGCCCTTCTGTTCAATATGTAGGCCTCTTTGTTAAATTGACCATAGCTCTGCAATTTTAGTGTATAGCAGTCTGAAGGCAGGTCTGCGAGGCCTTCTGATCCAAACTAGTAGCCCCCACCCTACCCGAGTGCTCCGTGCTCGGTATCAAAGTTCAACATCCCCCTGAAGCTGTCGACATACAGTAGGCTGCATCCTGGACTGGTACTTGCTTCCTGGGCAGGTTTCCCGCTTTTAAGGAAGTGGCAACCGCAGAGCGTCAAGTTAGGAGAACTGAGGAGATTTTATACATGAATATATTGAATTCCCGTACAATACCCATTATTTTCTGCTTGCTCTATGGAACTTACGATAAGCGATTGGCCTGAGAGACTGACCTTTTCACCCAGTCCATTGTCAGCATTAAGTGGGTAAATGACGAAATATCTGGTAAAATCTGCAGACGAAGCTTTTGGGTAGCATACGTAGGTAGATGTAGCGTGCAAAGGAGCCCACAAAATGATATAAAAAGGGAGCACCCACAGATATCGACGGACTACCTCGCCGTCTGTATGTAGGTTAACAGGCAGTGCAGGTTTTCCCCAAGAGCTGGGAGCTCTTGTCTTCCTTTGCTTAAAATGTCTTGCTCTGCTTTGCTTGAAGTATCTTATTCTATTTTACCTATATGAAATGTCATGTTATGTTTAACCATTGTTCTCTTTACTTTTGCATTTAAAAGATTTTGTATTGTAATTGCAGGAATGCTTGCTCTAAGAGTAAATGTGAGTGTTCCTAGGTAACATTTTCCTTGGTGTAACTTGTTTCCCATGATGCATTTATAGATGTGTTTTCTCTCTCTCTCTGTCAGTACATTAATTGAGATACAGAGAATATTATGACAGCTGTATGATTATCTGGATTCTGTATTTTGTAATTTATGTCTCTATTCTGCGGTTTCTTTGAAGTTGCATCTTCTCATTAAACTGCCATTGTATTCTGCCTCCAATTCCATGTCTCATATGTCTGTTTTCTTCATTTTTGGAGCAAGCGTTCCTAGGCACCCCGGCTCAAATTAAGGTGCCCCTTTTGTCCCTGACTCACTCTCCTGCTCAGTTCTGTGGTGGCTCCCGGGGATCTGGGGACCGCCCCTAGCTTCCTTGACCCGTAATAGATCTTCCCTCCAACAGCCTCTCTTGCAAGTCCTGTATTGTTGGTTTGTTGCCCCGCCCCCCTTTCCACTGCCCTCCATAGTCTGTTGTGCTTCCACGGCCCTTCCTGCCTGCTCAGTGTGGTTAAATTGTTGCCTTTGCACCCTCCTACCTGCCTTCAATTTTCAGAGTCCGTGCCCCTGGCCTCTGCCTCTCAACAGTATCCTAATGAACAACTAGATTGCTAACATTCTATATTTATTACAAAAGTGTGGAACGCCTGACATCATCTTGATGTAATCAAAACTGTAATACCTAGAGCATTTCCTTTAGAAATTACATATATGAGAGGGTCTTATTGGCATCAAAATTATGGTTAGTGCTCTAAAAGACTAAAATAAGGACATATTTTCTGAGTTTTCAAATAGCGACAAAGCACTTTTAAATTATTTGTTATCTTTATGTTTTTTTATCCAGTTGACCACTTGATTAAATGTTGCACTTAGGGGAGAGGATGTGGTGTTACTTCCAGAACTGCAGACTTTGCAACTGGGGAACCAGGTTGAAGTTTCTGCTTCAGCTCGACATTCTGTGATTCTGGTCAAATCACTTAGTCTCCCCATGTCTACAACCAAAATGAATTTGTTCTTGTGTGATGTAACCAATGCTCATGTAAAGCACTCCAATACCTGACAAGTCTGCACTATATAACACTGCAAAAACACAAAATAATAAGTGTTTTGCACACTTCTGTCATTGGGCTATATTTGGGCTACATCTGGGTGATTTTGGGCTACATTTGGGCTCTTTTGTCTCCGGTGGCCATCTTGGGAGATTTATTTGTTATGAAGTTTCCTAATTTCCTCATGTACTGCAGTCTCCTCAGTAGGAAATGCTTTCAGTTTTTTACTTTGATTCCATCATGAAGGTATTCAGATATGTCACACATTTGCCATAAATTCTGAATGTTAGCACTCTAGTTGCTCATTAGATCACTGTAGTAAAACTACTGCACCATGGAAGTCTGCTCCTGGTATTAAAAGTGCATGTTTCAGTCTGCATGTCAGAATTTTTTAATGAAATAGAAGAGGATTTGAGAAGTCACTCAAAATGTGCCCTCATTTTCTTTCTTCAGCATTAATCATAATTTCTATGGCAAAATGAACCTCCTCATTGTGTTCCTTATTAAATTAAATGTTTTAAGTGTTACCAGTTTATTCCAATCAAGATGGCTTCAGGTGTGCCATACTTTTGTCATAATGAAGACAGTAAGCGCTCTAGTTGTTTTTAAGAACATTCTGGGACATTCTGTCATTGGGCTATACTTGGGCTACATCTGGGTGATATTTGGGCTACATTTGGGCTCTTTTGTCTCTGGTGGCCATCTTGGGAGACTTATTTGTTATGAAGTTTCCTAATTTCCTCATTTACTGCAGTCTCCTCAGTAGGAAATACTTTCAGTTTTTTACTTTGATTCCATCAAGAAGGCATTCAGATGTGTCACACATTTGCCATAAATTCAGAATGTTAGCACTCTTTTTGCTCATTAGATCACTGTAGTAAAGCTACTGCTCACCAGGGAAAACTGCTGCTGGTATTGAAAGTGCATGTTTCAGTCTGCATGTCAGAATTTTTTAATGAAATAGAAGAGGATTTGAGAAGTCACTCAAAATGTGCCCTAATTTTTCTTTCTGCAGCACTAATCATACTTTTTATGGAAAAATGAACCCCCTCATTTTGTTCCTTTTTAAATTAAATGTTTTAAGAGTTACCACTTTAATCCAAGCAAGATGGCTTCAGGTGTGCCATACGTTTATCATAAGTAGGACTGTTAGCGCTCTAGTAGTTCTTTGGAACACTCTGGGAAGCTGCAGTAGAACACAAAGGAATCAACTGACAGTCTCTGCCCTTGTTGGATGTACATGTTTTACTGAGAATGTCAGACTTCATTCTCACATGACTGAGAAAGATAATGTGAATTTACAGAAAATAAGCTCTCAGTTTAGCCTATAGATCACCTTCCAAACCTCTGTGGTAAAAGCATGAGAAAATATTTTTCTCTCAATCATGATATCCCAGCAGAAGGCTTTTTCACATGGTGAAATCACCTTAGAACATACCACAATTCCTAAAATGAGTATGGTACCATCAACAAATGATTTATAATGTAACTAAAGTCTTAAAACCTTCTATTAACTGCAATGCTTTTTAATGAGGTGCTATCATGTATATTGGTCCCAAGATGGCTGCCAACACTTCTTGGATGAAGTGCTGACAGCCAATCAGATCTCAGGATGAGATGTGTGGTTAGGCTCCGCCCACATATATATATGCTTTTAAATGCTATTTTCTCAGGAAATACTGAACAGATTTACACCAGACCTGCAAAAGGCACTTCCTTGACCTTATGGCTACCTCTCTGCCAAATTTCAAGTAATTCTGTTCAGCCGTTCGGGCTGTAGCTGTGTCTAAAGGTCCTATGGAAAAATGCATGGGGAAAACGTGTTTTGGGACCCCCCTTTTTTCTCGGCCCCTGCTTGACGAATCCCCCCGAGACTTTCAGGGTAAGAGCGGAGCGTAGCGCCCCACCTATTTTGAAAATTTCGCGAGGATTCGTCGACCGGCGCCAACGTTATTCCAAATAGAATGTTGCGGATTTCCTATGGAAACAGGGTCCTAACTATAACTACCTACTGGCGACCGCCAGTAGGTAATATATATATATATATATATATATATATATATATATATATATATATATATATATATATATATATATATATTCACTGAAGAAACCATAGGTTTCACACACGTTATAGTTAGGAATTAGCATTTAAAAAACCTTGCAAATTCACTGAAAAAACCAGAGGTTTCACACATGTTATAGTTAGCTGGACATTTCACTCATACAAAACCATTGAAATTCCCCCGTTATAGTTAGTTCAGTTAACTATAACTCGCGCGCCCGCAGTCCACTGCTGATGACATCACATATTACATCACTCATGATGTCATATTACTATATTTTTTTTGAGCTTTTTAAATCTCATAATACTATCTACCCCTTTCCTACAAGTGAAAAACACAATAAAACCAATACAAATTAAAGCTTCCCCTTTCCTACGAATGCAATTCTAAAAGAACCAGAGTAACACGTATTAAATCTCTGACAACAATTCCTGTGTGCGCACAGACTCATGGTGTGATTCTAGGCAGAAAATGAAATTTGATTTGCACTTTGAAAGCACACTTACTACTGTGGTAGAGCAAGTGATAATTACTCTAACAGTCTGACGCACTTTCATTATATTTTTCAGAAATCGAAAAGAGCACATGCCCAAACAGCTTTTGGAGAACATGAACATGTGCAACCTGAATGACGTACTACACTCTAGCCAAGGAAATGAGCCTTGGTGATGTTCAATGTATTAGCGTTACTCACAGCTGTTGGAAACAGCCCTTTTTGCAGGGTTATCCCCAAACGTTTTGCTTCTTCTTCCTTTATTTATTTCTGACCCGTGGTTGTTGGCAATAGGACCCTGGGCACTTTTACCACTGCTGATCAGTGCTAAAGTGCATATGCTCTCTGTATAAATTGTTATATTGATTGGTTATCCATGATTGGTATATTTGTTTTACCTGTCAGCCCCTAGTAAAGTGCACTGAATGTGCCAGGGCTGGTGATTCAAATGCTACTAGTGGGCCTGCAGCACTGATTGTGCCACCCACAGGAGTAGCGCTAAAATGATGTCTTAGGCCTGCTTGCAGTGCCTATGTGCAGTCCAGGACTGCCATGTCAACCTGGCCAGTGAATCCACTGACCAGGCCTTATCCTTCCCTTTCTGTACATGTCAGGCATCCCTATGGTGGCCCTAGGTACCCCCCTGGGCTGGGTGCAGTGTATCTGAAAGGTAGGGCATGTACTGAGGTGTGTAACATGCCCTGGTAGTGAATTACAGCCATTTTCGTTTTTCACTGCTGAGAGGCTATCTTGCCCATAGGATAGAATGGGGGAGGCTGTTTACATGCCTATCTTCCCATAAGGGCAAGATAGAAAATCCAAGTTTGGTATCTCTGTGTTCAGAATTTAATTATACATCTTTTTAGCAAGATGGTTTTTAAATTCACTGTGTGAGAATAGCACTTTTTAGAAAGTAGCTATTCTCCTGTTTAACCTTCCTGTGTGCCTGTGTGCTGGTTGGCTGACTGGTGTCATGTGATGGGCTAGGTGGCTCCAGGAGCCTGGATGAGTCAGCAGCAGGGTGAATAGGGAGATCTGCTTTAGATGGGTGGGAGGAGTAGTCCCTGGGTTTGAATAGGGCTGCCCCTGCCAGCACAAAGCTGGCTCCACCCCCTGCTGGCCAGGCTGAGGACTCTGCCTCTGCTGGCACGAAGAAGGCTCCACCTCCTGCTGAGCATCTAACGACCCTGCCCCTGATTCTGAAAGGAACCAGGTGCTCCAGAGCAGAGCACACCCAGGAACCGGTTTGAGCAGGGGAATCCCCCCACTGGAACAAAGAGAGACAAAGACTTGGAGGGGTATAAGAAGAGGACCCCAGACACCTAAACTTTCGATCACTTTGGAACTAAGAAGAAACCTCTGCCAAGGAGAAAGCTGAAAAGAACTGAAGAGGAGAAGACTGCCTGCTTGCTGTTTTGCTTTGCTGCCAAGGAGAGGGGAGGGACTTTGCTGTGTCCCCTTCTTTTGATTCTGATCTCCAAGGGCCTGAGAAGAGCTGGCTCCCTGTTAAGAAGTCCCAGGAACAAAAGGACTTCACCACCAGCTCCCCTGGAACTCTGCTGAAGGAGTTCTGACCTGCCTTGGAGTGCTTGCCCAGTCTTGGGGCCTCAGGAGGTCGTTTTGCTGTGTTTTGGGAGCTGGGAAGCAGAAGCGTGAAAAAGAGTAACTGGTACCCAACGCATCATCCGATTGCGTATCGCAAGAACGAGAGTGCGTGGAAAATTTCATCGCGGCGTCATCGCAGCACCCGGAGTCCCCGCATCGCCGAGTGAGTCGAGCATCGTCCCGGTGCGAGAAGATTCCTGACGCTGCGAGGGTCGTCGCAGAACCAGTTTGCGGGCTGCACCACTGCCAGTGCGTGAAAGTATCCAGTCGCTGCGTGCGTCGACGCAGAGTCCCGTTCCGTGGCGCATCGAGAGTTGCGGCGCCGGAAGTCAACGCTGCTCCACGCATCGTGCCACATCGAAGAGTGTCGCATCGAACCTGTGCGTGAAGCTTCCCCCTTAAAAACCTACGCAATGAAAGCCAAAGTCATCACATCCTCCCCCTACAGATCGGAGCCGGCGCATCCACCTCTGCTGCGTGAAGCAGGGCTGCTGCAAAGCCTCCCCAGGATCTCAGGAGTATCGCATCGCCTTTGCCATCTTCCTTGTTATAGCTTTTGGGAACCTTATCGCAACTACAGGTACTGTTGGGCATGATTAAACTCTTTGATGGTACTCTTTGCATAGCATAATTGATTGTTAAGTTGATTCATTGCTTCTTTTATGTAGGCATCTTGTGGCCAGATAACCACGTTACCTCCTTTGTCTGCGGTGGCCACAATAATCCTATGATCATCACCCAATTTTTTGGTTAGCAACAAATAATCCTTTTCATGTTGACTTTTGTATCTTTTTTTGTGTTTTATCCTGTGATATAGTTTTTTAAGATCATCCACAACAACGTCTTGGAAAACATCAATTGAATCCCTAGGCATTGTAGGAATACATTTTGATTTTGGTTTGAATGGGCTTAGGTATATATATATATATATATATATATATATATACACACACACACAACGTGGAGGCTGGTGACAAATTATACAATATATATATACACACACACACACACATATATATACATATTTATATCCTACTGCCGGTCACCAGTAATTAGTTAGGACCTGTGTTGAAGGTTTCGGGCTGATTTGTCAAGCAGGGGCCAAGAAAAAGGGAAGCGTTTTCCCCATGTTAATTTCCATAGGAAACTTTAGACCCGGCTACAGCCGGAACTGCTGAACGAAATTACACCAAATTTGGCAAAAAGGTAGCTCGATCTAGAACGCACTCTTTTTGTTAAATGGTGTATATCCGTTCAGCAGGTCCTGAGAGATTTAAACATTTCTCAGATATCCATATATCTCAAGTCTGCCATCTATTTGGCTGCCAATAGTTCCAACCAGGAAGTGTTGGCAGCCGTCATGTGACTCGGTTGACCAAAGTTTGACCCTAACAAGGGTAACAAACCAGACTACAAGGGCACACTATGACCCATCAGGTAGCACTAACCTATAAGGTTTTTTAACCTGACAGGGAATACCTATATTAAAGGTTTAAGGGATATCCCCTAAAGAGTTTTAGTTCATGCCACACCAACACTTCACACCACCCCAAAAGGACATCCCATGTACTCATCAAATGGCATTGACAAAAGATCTCCACTAAAGTGACCCTTCAGGGGACCCGCAGGGCACTGCAGTGCTGGCCGACGAGGAGCAACTGCCCTGTGATTAAGCATGACATCCTTCGGGATTTGTGAGGGCAATATGAAACAGCCTGGTTGACTTTCCCTCACAATCTGCCCAACTCTTAGATAATCCTTCTCCCCTGCCTCTCTACTGACAGTGACCCTATCTTTGCATTGTACTTCAACCCCAGGAGCACGGGCACTGGACCTTTATTAGTTCCTAGTCCCCCCTTCTCATATTTATATGTCGAATGGCAGTCAGTAGAAGACTGCAGCAGCAGTGGCTGAGCTAGGTGAGTGTCATCATGTCACAGGTGCCCAAACAATAGATAGAGAGCTGCAACTCTGGAGAATGCTGTAGGCCAGTTAAGTTAAATGGAACATGGCACATGGAAGTAGGGCTGGAGTACAAACGATGGGTCATATGCTGTTTGAGGAAGCTGAGGAATACCTTGTGTTATCATTGTATTGCTGTCCACCAATAATTTCTGCAGTTTATCATTCCCCTAATACTTTTCACAATAGTGAATCACAGCTCCAACTTAGTATATCAGGTGCAGGGCTTGCAGGTCACACCTACATTGTTTTAAAGATGAAATTATACAGAACACTGAATATTTGAATCTCAGTCTGCATTGTGAAAGGACGTTCCAATGCATACTGAGAACATTCACCATACTGGACAAAGTATTGTCCTCATCTAAATTATGATGTAACATGAATAAATGCTAGGCTGTGCAACCTGTTTTGGAAAATACTGTTGTTCTTCTACATATCTGTTAGAAATGGGATTTCTGGTTGGCCAGGGCTTGTGCCAAATACAGGCAGAAACCACCACTCTAGTCAGTGCAAGGTAGTTACACACTGAAGATAACCCCTGCTCACCCCCTTGGTAGCTTGGCATGAGCAGTCAGGCTTATCCCAGAGGAAATGTGTAAAGCGTTTGCGCAACACACACACACAGCAGCAACACACTAGGCACACCACAAAAGAAACTCCACACAAGGCTATATAAAAAATAGCCTTTGTATTATCTAAAACACAGAATCATAATCACACATATACACTGTGCCAACTGGCACTAGGCAATATTCCCAGGGGATTATACACAGGACAGGGCCAATCGGGCCACTATCAGAACCTTCAGAAAGCACTAGGAGCACATATAAAACACAACCAGTGACTACTGGTAAAATACTGTACTTAGCATTATCACCTGCAACATAAATGCATTATGTCTGCATCACATTAGGCATAAAACACCTTACGCATAAATCACAATGAGGAGGGCACCTTAGTGACACTCCCTAGGTGCATACATCACCTTCCTTTAGGGCCTTACGCCCTCCTGGACCACACAGGTACCAAACCTGACCCCAGACCAACTGGCCTTCTGTGGGGCTCAAATGCCCTTTGTCCAAAATGTCAGGGCTCCTAATTATAGGGCCTTCCAAGTGGCCCTCTGGCTGCCAATACTGCAAACGTAAGGTGCGTAGCGCACTGGGGTAGGGGGGTGCCACTCACCCCTTCCTCATCACGAGAAGAAAATGCCCCGTTGTTGCAGCTACCCACGCTCTTGCGGTGCAGCTGTGGCACAGAAACAAGCACTGGCACTAACAGTGCTAGGGGTCCCCTTCAATGGGGGCCTTCCGGAGCCACTCTCGGCACCTACAATGTTGCCAGCACGAAATCAACACTGGCACTCTTTGTGCCTGAGGAGCCCCAGTCTAGGACTAAACAAAATCCAAGTGGCCCCCTTGCTGCAGACGCAGCAGCAGGCCCGTAATACTACTCCGAATGCAGATCCCCTATTTAGCCTAGCACTGACTCACCATGCCCTCCCTGGAGCCACACGCACCTGACCAGCCCCTGTCACTCCAGAGCCAGACATGCAATACACATCAGGCAGGCAGACACATAGCACACAGAAATGCCAACTTCTAAAATTGGCATTTCTAAAATAGTGATAATAAATCTACGCACACCATTGCGCAGCATTTATTATTACTATTCCAACCATACTAAACTTGACCACACTGCTCCTCTCATATCAGGAATTACCACTGAAACACTTATCAGGGAATCCCCAATGCATTCCTATGAGAGGTCAGCCTCACAGCAGTGAGAAACCAAAATGGCTGTTTGTCACTACCAGGATATGTCACACAATTAAGGTACATGTCATACCTTTTACCTACAATGCACCCTGCCCATAGGGCTAGCTAGGACCTCCCCTAGGAGTGACTGACAGGCAGTAAAAGGGGGGTCACAGACGTGGCACACACTTTAGGTGTCACGTCACAGCGGCAGTTACACTGCGCCCACAGGCCCTGCAATGGCAGAGGCCTGAGGCAGGTTTGAAAGGCTACTTTGGTGGGTGACGCAATAAGCGCTGCAAGCCCACCAGTAGCATTTAATTTACTGACCCTGGGTATCTGAGATACCATTTTACAAGGGACTGACAGGTAAATTAAATATGCCAAACAGGTGTAGACCAATCTTACCATGTTTACCACAGAGAGCACACACACTTACACTGGACAGCAGTGCTAAAGTGCCCAGAGTCCTAGAACCACCAGCACCATGTCAGGAAAAAGGCTAGGAGGAAGGCAAAAAGTTCAGGGATGACCCTGCAAAAAGGGCCAAGTCCAACAATATCCTATAAACCTGAGCACCAGTGCCAAATGTTGTGACCAACCAACCAATATGTGTGGCTTCACCCTTTTGCCAGGACCTTCTGACTTTCAGCACTTTCAGCCTCTCCATTCCATCAGTGGCAGAGAATCCCTCAGGGCCTGATTCGCAAAGGGCCTCTGAACTCATGACAGAGGCCTGCAGTCATGGCTGGGGCCCTCACTCATTGTGGGATGTTGGCATTGTAGTTTTTCATTGCGGAGGCCCAGCCATAAGTATGGGCTTCCCCCCATGACTGCGGAGTTCCTTTATGAATCGGGGCTTCCGTGTCTATGTGCATTCTAATCCTGATATCTTGCCAGGAGCCAACGTCAATGAACATTTGTTCATATGAAAGTGTAGTTCAATATGTGGCAGTCTGCAGCCTATCAGATCTGCAAACAAAGAACATGTGGTTATTTCCATGATTCATTCTCCTATTTGGACGTGTTCTGGAAAAAATGAACTCTGGGCTACAGACGTTGATAGTTTTCCTTCAAATTTCTAATTACAAGGTTTTGATGTAGACCTGGGTCTGGTTGTTCAGTGGTCTAATGCTTCTCCTGCAGGTGCCTGTGTTTGACCTCATGGTCACAGGTTCAAATCCTGACACGTCCACTCTTAATACCATTGAGTTGGGTAACAACAAACATCTGTTATTCAGTGCCAAGATGCTTATAAGTGAACGTGAGCTTTACAAATATAAATGTTATGTTAGTTGCTCGCGGGCGTCGATGTTGCATTTACCTTCTGTGGCAGCTGAAACAGCATTTCCAGATGCAGAGATACAGTAGAAATTAAGTCTTTGTGTGACTGAGCCTTCAGAACAGGAGGCAAGCTCAGTTTCAGGCCCTTGGAGATCTTCTTCCTCAAGCAGATGACAAAGCAAATATAAAAGTCCTTTTTCTCCTTTCCTTGTCAGCAAGTAGCCACTGCAGGCCAACCACAGACAGCAAACAGCACAGGGGCAGTATTCTTCCTCAGCTTCTCCGGCTCTTCTCCTTGGCAAAAGGTTTCTCTTGATTCCCAGACGTGATCTAAAAGTCTGGGGTCTAGGCCCCTCTTTTTATACATCAAAATCCTTTGTTCTCTGAAGGCAGAGTGTGTCTGTACCCAGCCAAAACCAGTTCTATCCTCACTGGTGCAGCTTCCTGGATAGAGGGGGTGGCAGCATTGTGTAGGCAGACCAGGCCCATTCAGGTGAAAGGAAATCTCCTGCCCCTACTCTAAATCCAGCCCAGGTCTATTCAGGCAAGCCCTGACCTATCAGACTTCTGGAGCCACTGCCCTTCTCCAGCCCCTGTCATCCAAAGCCAGACATGCAATACACAACCCTAGAAGAGACATACTGGATGGTTAGGCAAGAAAAGACCTACTTTCTAAAAGTGGTATTTTCAAACACAGAATGTAAAAATCACCCACACTAAAAGATGCACTTTAACATTCTGAGTTCAGGCATACTAAACTTTATTACTCTACCTTGTTCCCAGGGCCAGTTATGTTGACAAGATGTTATAAACAAACTCCCTATTCTGTCCTTTTGCAACAGGTAGCCTTGCAATAGTGAAAAACGAAATTGGCAGTAATTCACTATCAGGACATGCCACACACATCAGGGCATGTCCTCCCTTTCACACACAATGCACCCTGCCCACAGGGGTACCTTGGGTCTACCTTAGAGGTGACTGATATTTTGAAAAGGGAAGGTTTAGGGACTGGCAAGTGTGCGCACTTGCCAAGTCGACATGGCAGTCACAGACTGCACACAGGCTCTGCAATGGCAGGCCAGGGGTACATTTTACTGGCTGCTTCTGTGGGTGGCACAATCAATGCTACAGCCCACTAGCAGCATTTGATTTACAGGCCCTTGGCACACACAGTGCACTATAGTAGGGTCTGACGAGTAAATCAAATATGCCAATCATGGAATCACTAATCCATAACAACAATTTACAAAGGGAGCACTTGCACTTTGCCACTGAATGGCAGTGGCAAAGTGCCCAAACCATCTAGACCAGCAAAACGAAGACCAACACACAGCAAAAACACAGGAGGCAAACACAAAAAATGGAAGGGAGACACACCCAATGGTGCCAAGTCTAACAGGGAGTCTGTGTCTTTTTCTCCACCCAGTTGTACAACAGAGCTGGGTTGGAGAAATCTAAGTTTGCATGTTGGTTTGACTGTCCTAAGATGACCAGCCAAACTGACATGTACACTTACAGTGTCCACCACTCCTACTCTCTGCTGTCCATAAAGAATGGCCCCACCTCGCACTACACTTGTGACATCAGCCCACTCGGTCAGGGGGGTGCTGAGCACTGAGGCAACGTTCCTCCCCATTATGGAGGAGCTGCCATTGAGTCCAGGGGATGTCTGAAGTTGTTCAAAACGATGCCTATCTATGTCCACTTTTAACTTCATCACTGAGTCCACTCTTATTTATCAATCTGCATTCTAAAGACCCTTTTATATTCTCCTATGCCCAGGGTATTCTTATCTGAGACAATATCTCATTTGGAGGTGACGTTTTCAATCTCAGTCGCTTCTGGAAATGATTCATTTCTTTGAAATGGGTGATCAGCTTTGTCATGTGCAGTACATACCTTCACCCTCTCTGTAGTTGCCTGAACATATTTCCACCCAGATAAAGATTAGGTAGCTGATGCTTTAAAGTTCTGGCGTGGACTGGTCGGTCTCGCAGTTTCCGGTCTTGGTTTAACCCCTTGTGTGCCACGCCCTTTCCCCGCCCTGTGCCGGGCGTTGCATTAGCGGGCGGGGTTCATGACGAGCTGGACTCGTCATGGGCACAGCGCAACCGCGGCCCATGACGAGTCCAGCTCGTCATGGGCACACAAGGGGTTAAGACAACCCCAATGATTTTCTGGAATTCTTAGTATGTTCTTAGCGGGAGAGTATGTGATAACACGTCACTCTATCCTACCTGAGCCTCAGGGAGTTTTCTTTCACATGCTTTCCTTGGCGCAATTCATTAGCATAGTGCCTCTCCTTTCTTAATGCATGTTTGGCTAATGAATTTTGTGCACGGGTATGTATATTGTACATCGATCTGTGCGCCTGATTATCTGCATTGTTGGTGACATGGGTATATAAGTGTCTTCCTTTGTATGTAAAGATACCTGCTTATTCATTTTTTTTTCGTAGCAGTATAGTGGGCTTGTTACTGACTTTGTATTACACACTGACCTCAAGATACTTGTGGTTACAATGTCTCCAGTGTGTTTACAAGTACTTCTTCTGCAGGCTGAATTTATCATGTTTCATGTCCAACAGCAAGCACGCTTTTATGCTACTGGTTTGAGTAGATACATTTGAGCGGTGTTTGTTTAATTACCTGTGATTTCAATCTATCTTTATCGTGCTGGATATATTTGGATCTTTGAGGCGGGAGTGGAATTCAAGAGCATTGTTTTAGGCTTTTGTGAAGCGCCTAAACACCACGTCTTCCTGCTACTTCAGAACACATATAGTCCATTGGGCGTCTGGTGGCGGCTGTCTGCGTCGGGCAGTAGGTGTTGGCGATTCTGGGGGCGGGGGTCATTCTTCCCCAGCTCATGCTGTTCAGGTCTTAGCCTGACTGTCCTGGCCTACAGGGGAAGCTGGGGGTGTTACAACATGGATGTGGCTCTGAAAGGCCATCACCAGTCACTCATTGGTGGTAGCAGATGGTGGAGCCGGGTTGGAATGCAGAAGACAGTCTAATGTTAATGTGACCACCAGTCTGTGCAGAATATTCAGCACTTTTAGTTTTTTCTGTTTTTTACTGTAAATTAGTTCCATTACGTAAGAGGTGGCTTCGCCCTGCCCAGCTCCAAAAGTCACTGTGAACTGGTAACAGGGCCAGAGACTGTCTGCTGGGAGCCAGAGCTAATGAGAACAAGTATGTGCTGTCGGTTCATTTCAGGGATGCACTAAATTGGAGGCTGCACTTCGAATATTGAGATAATTTAAGGGGCGGTTTGGTTAGCTTTTAGCGTAAAGGATTTTATCATTTTTGCTTGAGAATCTGTATTGAGGCTGAAATTGCATTATCTCCCACTATGATTTGAAGTATAAAATGCAGTTTTGTTAAATTATTTGGTATATGACAAACGTTAAATATAAATGAGTTGTACACAAATTCTAATTACGAATGTCAATTTCCTAACTCAGTGTTGTGTGCTAGCTTCACATTAATGTCTGATATCTACCGATTTCTGGATTCTGTGAGTTAGTACCTCAGTTCAGCAATGCGTTGCTGTAATCAACCACTGGGCTCTTTTTACAAATTAACATGCTATTTGTATAGTTTGTGGGGCTCCTGAATACTGCACCAAGACATTCCGGGGCAGATTTACAAGCCCCTTGCACCACTTTTGCGTCACTTTTCCCATATTAAAATTGGCGCAAGGGGCTTGTAAATCTGCCCCTCCGAGTGCAGTATTACGCACGATGTCCTGTGATGAGATGTCCTGTTTGAAAGGGGAATTACCAAAGAAATCATTATTTGCGCGCTGTAATTCCCTTATGCCAGGCCATTTTCGGCAAAGGCACCCCACCAGGTTTTCCTGCTGAAGTGTACCCTCGCAAACTCCGAGTGAGATAACACCAAATGCGAGAAAACAGAATGCCTCGGTGACACGGATTCCGATGGAAACTCTGGCTTCTACCCAAATCATTATCTACGAATCACCATCAGTGAGGGCCTGGCGATCCTCATTACAGGAGCTGCAGGTCTCCCATCGCAGGGGCATATTTACAAGGGCTTAAAAGCGGAGATAAAACTATCACCCTATTTACAAGCGGGTGCTAACATGCCTAATCGCATGTTAGCGCCCTTTTTCCCTATGCCTCCCTTTGCATCTCTAATGAGATGCAAAGTGGGTGTCACCGTGTCGTACCCCTGATGGACTACCTTCCAAATATAGCTGATGTTCACATCGCAATATTTACAAGGCAGCCCACAGGATTTTAGCACATGTTAGTTTTTGGAGAAAACCGCTGTTTTCTCCATAAACTAACGTCTGCTAAAATGCAGACTTACCTTTCCTTGACAATGGGGTGTATTATGCTGATACTATCTCCGTTTTTCAGGGAACATCGCTGGAAAACCAGCGATGTTCCCTGCAAAACGGCGATTTCCCCGCTATCTCTGGAATTTTTATCGCCCTGGAGTAACGCATTGTTAATAACGCGTTACCAGGGCGAGAACTTCTAGAGATAGACGGCGGTAAATAACAAAGCGCTAAGCGCGCTTTGCGTTTATTTATCGCCGTCCTTGTAGATATGCCCCGCAGTGTTTTCCCACACAGAGATCATGATACCACGTGCTATTGTCATTTCCAGGTGTGATCGTTTTCCTCGCTGGAACGAGTAACAAGCATTGGTAATGCATCGGTTTCACCTATGTGTTTAATAATAATGATTTATAAACAGTTTCTTAAAACTTATTTAAGTGTGGTATGTTTGCGTATATCGACTTTTAAATTGTAAATAAACAAATAATGTCACGACAAGGGTGCAAGCATCACGAGCTGAGGAGAGCAGGAAGCGCTGATGTGGCAGGAGCGGTGACCGGGTATGAGCAGTGATGGGGCTGAAGCAGTTTTTCCACCTTTAAAAAAAATAATAATATATATATATATATATATTTTTTTTATATATATATATATTACCTACTGGCGGTCGCCAGTAGGTAGTTATAGTTAGGACCACGTTTCCATAGGAAATCCGCAACATTCTATTTTGAATAACTTTTGCGCCGGTCGACGAATCCTTGCGAATTTTTCAAAATCGGTGGGGCGCTACGCTCCGCTCCTACCCTGAAAGTCTCGGGGGGATTCGTCAAGCGGGGGCTGAGATAAAAGGGGGGTCCCAAAACGCGTTTTTCCCATGCATTTTTCCATAGGACCTTTAGACACAGCTACAGCCCGAACGGCTGAACAAAATTACTTGAAATTTGGCAGAGAGGTAGTCCTCAGGTCAAGGAAGTGCCTTTTGTAGGTTTGGTGTAAATCTGTTCAGTAGATTCTGAGAAAATAGCCTTTAAATCAATATATATATCTGAGCCAGCTTACGGTGCGCTTACGGTGCGCTTACCGTACGCGTACGGTGGCGTGCGCGAGCGCGATTCTGATTGGCCCTTAGATCTTAGTAAACATTCGAATCGGTCGAAACCAGGAAGCGGCGGCCGCCATTTTCTCTCTCGCACTCTGAGGGGGAAGGTGATAAACAAATGCCAAAAAAACATATAAAGGGGCTGTTTAGACAGCGCCCATGCACATAACCATGTTAGTTGAGTCTTCAAAGATCCCCCAAGGCAAAAAACGGTAATGTTTTATTTTTCGAAAATTTCGCCGATTACGCTTACCGTACGCTTACCGTACGCGTACGGTAAATAATTATTAAAAAAAGAAAACCCCACTCTCTCCACCCTGTGTGCAAATGGTGGCCGAAGGCCACCATTTGTGCATGGCATATAAGAGCACAGCATTTCCCCAAAAAATTTCAACAGATTACCTATCACAAGGAAGCGCATAATATGTCCTCCATGTGCGCACGGTGCGCGAAGCGCATCGTGCGTACATGGCCCATCTAGCGTAACGTGGGCACGCGGTGCGCGTAGCGCACCGCGTGCCCACCGTGCGTGCACGGCACTAAGTGCGTAAAGTGGGCGCGCGGTGCGCGAAGCGCACCGTGCACGCACGGAACGAACTGCGTTAAGTGGGCGCGCACGCCACGAATGGCGTAAAGTAACTTAGCATTTAAAAAACCGTACAAATTCACTGAAAAAACCATAGGTTTCACACACGTTATAGTTAGGAATTAGCATTTAAAAAACCTTGCAAATTCACTGAAAAAAACATAGGTTTCACACATGTTATAGTTAGCGGAAATTTTACTGATAAAAAACCAATGAAATTCCCCCGTTATAGTTAGTGCAGGAAACTATAACTCACGTGATCGCAATCTTCTGCTGATGACATATGTGTCTTTATGAAAAAAAAATATTTGTAATATATGTATAGCTAAAAATTTATGGAAGAAGACATGGGCAAATAAGTGTCTAAATACAGTATTAGCATCAGCAGAGGATTGCGGTCGCGTGAGTTATAGTTTCCTGCACTAACTATAACGGGGGAATTTCATTGGTTTTTTATCAGTAAAATTTCCGCTAACTATAACATGTGTGAAACCTATGGTTTTTACAGTGAATATATATATATATATATATATATATATATATATATATATATATATATATATATATAATTCACTTAAAAAACCATAGGTTTCACACATGTTATAGTTAGCTGGACATTTCACTCGTAAAAAACCAATGAAATTCCCCCGTTATAGTTAGTGCAGGCAACTATAACTCACGCGACCGCAATCCTCTGCTGATGACGTCAGATATTACATCACTGTATTTAGACACTTATTTACCCATGTCTTCTTCCATTAATCTTTAGCTATACATATATTACAAATATTTATTTTTCATAAAGACACATATGTCATCAGTGATATAATATCTGACGTCTTCAGGGGGTCAGGAACTGTCCACTCTGCCCCCTTTTCACGTTCTCCGCCGTTTTTTTTCACCCCCTCAGACTGCGAGCGACAAAATGGCGGCCGACACTTCCTGCTTTCGACCGATTCGAATGTTTACCGACATCTAACAACCAATCAGAATTGCGCTCGCGCACGGCAGGGTGCGCGCACCGTGCGCGCACGGTGCGCGCGTATAGATATTGATATGCTTTTAAATGCTATTTTCTCAGGAAATACTGAACAGATTTACACCAGTACTTCCTTGACCTTATGGCTACCTCTCTGCCAAATTTCCCGTAATTCTGTTCAGCCGTTCGGGCTGTAGCTGCGACTGAAGGTCCTATGGAAAAATGCATGGGGAAAACGCGTTTTGGGACCCCCCCTTTTTCTCGGCCCCCGCTTGACGAATCACCCCGAGACTTTCAGGGTAGGAGCTGAATGGAGCGCCACATTTGTTTTGAAAATTTCGCGAGGATTCGTCAACCGACGCCAAAGTTATTCAAAATAGAATTTTGAGATTTTCTACGGAAACTAGGTTGTAACTATAACTATCTACTGGCGACCGCCAGTAGATAATATATATATATATATATATATGTATTCCTCTCCCTGGAATAGTTATACTGCTGGCCCTTACAATCAAATGCAGCAATGGCTCTAGGAGCATGCTTCTAGTCAGATGTAATCCTCAACACTCGTTTACCACAAACACTTAATAGACAATCATACATACTTTATGAATACCCTATATTTAGTGTTTATTCTATTCACTATAGAAAGATAAGAGATTTCCATTCCCGATGACATTTAATTGAAACAATCTGACTTCAAGTGCATTAAATCAGAGAGGTACAATGAATACAGTTCTAAAATGTGTTTTAAGATGGATAGTTGCTGGGAGTTCCAGAGTTTTGCATCTACTGCAGGGCAGTAAGGCAATCCTGGGTCTAAAGCGAGGCAGCTTTGGTGCAGCTGCATCTACCTGCGGCCAGGTAACAGGAGTTAAGCTGGTGCACAGAGGCTCGGAGCCACCTGCAGCCACTGCGACAAGCAGTGGGCAAATAAGTCTGCAGCCGAGAAGCAGTCAGTGCATTGTGTCTGCTCATAGTGTGCTTGGGACAGTGGCAGGCAGCTTTGTAGCATTTTCATAACTGGAGCTAAAGTGGCTAGACACCCATGCACCCGGAAGCTACAGATAGCCTTCCCTGGTCACTTCGTAGATGGAACCATAGGAGCAGAGGAGATGCTGAGTTCAACGCATGGCATACAACATCACCTGAAGATCAAAACACTTCCCTCATTATCGGGTTCACTGTATTTTCATCTACAAATGTGGAGGCATATTATCAAGCCAGGCGATAAAATTATCGCCACTATGCTCTATGTAATTCCAATTGAAGCCCATGTTAGATGTGAAGGACATCTAACCTGAGCTTCAATTCGAATTCCATAGAGCATATTATCAAGCCCATTATCGCTGTTTTAGCTGCAGTAGTGGTACACAGTGATGCAGATCCCCACCTTCGCAGTCTGATGTGTCAGTGGCACACAGCGATGCAGTCATTACCCCGCCACACACACCGGACACACCGGACACAGAACCCGTATCAGGGGAGTAAGATGGGGATGGTAATTACTGTGTGAGCAAAGAGTTAATAGCATCCATCACCGCCATATGGCCTATCCCTGCCTGGTTCTGCCCTATGCATCATGCCCTGGGACAATACCTCCCACTGACCCCGGAACACTCTGCGACATTCACCCGGACCCCGACACGGACTGCCATATCTTCACTGCTTGACAATTACACAGCAATCCTGCTACGGACTGCACTCCCCCTATTCCTAATCACATTTCAATCCCCAAAGAGGCTTCCATGTAATGTGGGCTTGGATGGCCATGTACAGCTCCAGCTCCGTCAATCACCTGAATGTGAATAAAACATTCTAAATCACACAGCTGTGTCATGATTATGTTCACTCATGTATGGAAGTATGGCTGGATGTAGGGACAATGATTGCACATGAAGGTACACCCTGGTAACTGACATCCATGCGCATGTGTATCCCAGAGACATATGGCCAATTGGATGAATGTGAAGGTGAGTACTAGCTGTGTCCCCATTGCACATAAACAACAATCTCACAACCCCCAACGTAGGCACACATCCATGTATTGAATAGGGTTGTTTGTAGGAATGACCAAATCAGTAGCAGGCCAGGAGTGGTGTCCTACAGCACGTGACAACAGAACTTCACGTCACATACCTACTCACACACATCTTTGTGGACACATTCTGTTATGATATATGACATTGATCCACATGGTCAGAGGTTGGACATCATACTCACATTGCGGAAGTCACGTAAGTGCACAGGCCGGCCAGCAACTATCCCAAAACAATGTCTGGCTCACAGAGGTGGAGCTTGTAAAAGGGAGCCACCCCCACTGCATATGCATCAGTCAGTTTCTCCCTGTGTAGGACGATGCTCATTGTGGCACACGAGTGGGCAATTTAATCAGCACACATCACAGTTAGACACCAGTGGAGTGGCATAGACTTTATTGGCATGTGTGTGACAGCACCGATGAGACAACGGCCACAACAGGCAGGGACATGCTTAAGACACTTACACGCAGCATGGGAACATGTCGAGGTTCAGAAAATGGTGAGGCAAAAATGGACAACAATCATCACAGATGGCAACGGTCTCAGCCCACCTTGTCGTGCTGGACGAGTCATGTGTTGTTTGGCGTCTGCCCATTGCCCTGTGTGAGGGGGCATAACTCATTGCCCATGGGATCTGCATAGTGGTCTGCCACCGGAGTGCACCAATTGTCTGCTCTGCTGACAGTGATCAGGTGAAAGGGTCAGACAGGTTCACATGTCGGGCTACATTGCCATGTGTGTACTCTCACCCCAGCAGTGTGTCTGAATTGGTAATGTTGCCAAACGACGCTGTGTTGCTCTGACCATGGACCTGCATCCCCTTGCACAGGTGTGTGTACCCAAGCGTAGTTCCACGCACATGCATCCAGTGTCCTGACGAAGGCAGACATGTCCTCTGTTGTGGTGGGATATGTGAGCATTCTCCACGATGCAACAAGTTGTTGGGACCTGTGCTGTGGGTGACATTCCGATGTGGCTGCAGGAACGTAGTTACTCTTCCATGAATGCTCGTACAGCTTCATGTGCAATGTGTTCCAATAGTATGTAGTTGTCATGTTCAAGGAAAACCAGGGTGAGCCAATCCATTAACTGGTCCATGCAGGTGTGCTCAGCCCACGCCGTTTCACCAATCCGCAACACAGCCCAATGGAGGACCGCCTCGATGTGGTCACTGCACACAAGGAATTGTGCAATCTCCCATGCACAACTGCCAATATATACGCAGTATGTCAAGGTATCTCATGCACGGCTGCCTCAGTTACACTCCTGTTCGTGATCCAACAGGCGGTGCAGACACAAGTCATAGTCCAATTCATCTACGGTTGTGTTGGATAGGCAGACATCCATGAGACACTCGAATGTGCATGTTCGGCAGTGGAAACAGGGCTGGACGCAGGTGACGTAGGCAAGGCGGAAGCTCAGACGGTAACTGATCCGCAGCACTGCCAGTGGCAGTGCGCCCAGTAAATGCAGCATACATGTACAGTACTGTTCCACGTGATGGGGGTTGTGCATGTGCCCGGGGTGGCCTGTCATTTCGTTGGTGCGTCTCGTGGAACCGGCACTCTTCTGAACTGCGGCAGTTGTGTGGAGGATATGCCACAGCTCTGAGCAATGATTTGAATGTGTGTGCAACATTGGGGAGAATGGGTTGCTGTTTCCGTGAGTGTCAAGGGCATCCCATGCGAGGGTACCTCAGGCAGGTGTGGATAAGTTGGATAGGTCATTTGTGCAATGCGTGGTGTGGGAGTCGTCCCCATCTGCCATGGCATCTCTCTCAAGGTGTTCCAGTCACATTCTGGACCAAGGTTAGTGGTGCAGGTGTCCTCCCGCCTTCTGCATTGGAAAAATGGAGCTTTCATCCCTGATGTTTGTCTAACTACTACTTGCATTTTCGGAATGTGATGTGGCTTTGGCGCTGAGATTGGGACAAGGCCTTGGGCTCATGGTGTACGGATGGCAATACACACACACACATGTTGGCATGTGGAGCCAGGTGCCCAAGAGGCCTTGCACTGCTTGTGCAATCTCACTCTGTCTCTCTTCCGCGACCTCTCCCTCTCTTTCCTTTGTTGGGTGCATGGCACACTTTCTTCTCTTGGATTTAGTCTTCCAGGCTGTGTCCTACAGATTGTCCAGTGAGGACCCGCTAGGACTTATCCGAATGGTTGTTTTGGCTTTTGTTTGAATGATGTTTTGTGTTGGTGATTGCATTGCTGTAAGACTTATTCTCCATTTTCTGGCCACACATGCATGTTGATTTTCCTGCTTGTGCGACATAAGGTGTTGGTTTGCAGTTTCTTTGTCCGTGGTTGGGTTGGACCTGGGGGGGGGGTTGCGGGCCTGGGTGTGGTGTCTGTGGGTGTTGTGGCCCTCTTGGGTGTCCGTGCTGCGTGTTCAGTTGCTCAAGGGCCTCTGTTGTTCTTCATGTGTGGCTATGGGCTGTGCTCCCTTGTCTACTGCAGGTTGTGGTCCGACTTTGCACCAGGTCTGAGCAGGTGTTAATTTCCTGGTACTAACGCACCTTATCGCCTGTTTTATGTTAGATCTGGCTGGTCGTTGAGAATGTTGCGGAGTGATGTTGTTGCTGCTTTTTGCTCAGGAATGCCTACTCTGCATCTCATTAGCGATAGTTGCCGGGGTCATCCGTGGCGATGTTTGTTGCGGATGCTAAAGCTGGAAAAGTGGTGCTGTAGGCTGTTTGCACTGGCTTGTGAATGGGGCGGTAAATTTATCACGACTTTGGCTGCACTAAAGTGCCGTTAAAGTGGAGATCAAAAGACACACAATTGATGGGAACTGTCCAGCCCGAACTGCCAAGCCAGGTCCTCCCTGGACCAGAAACAGTTCGGGTTGGACTGTTTCCATGAGGCACAGGGTCAAGACTGATTTGCATATGGCTGGGTTTGACTGGAATGGCATGGTGAGCAAAACAACGATGGATTTAGGCCCAGATCTCTGTACTGGGATGAATGTATGAAATTGTTCTGCATTCTGTCCATCAACTGTTGTTTTTGCATTTGTCACCCCGTGTGGGATGGGTATGCCTAGACGTGGGTCCTGTGCTCTCCATGCCACTGGAATCAAGCTATTCTGGCTGAAGAGGGGTGAAACCCTGAAACCGGTCCAGGGATGCTTGTTTCCAGTCCAGGGAGGACCTTTTATAACCCAATGTGGCATTTCGGAGTAGAACCTTGTAACCTTCGGCCACGTCTGTCTATATACTAACTCTCAAGTCATATAGCGATGCTATGCAGAGAGCTTTACGTAAAGCATACTTTGCACCGTTATTATTGCAAATTAAAATGGTGCTCACTATGGCTACCTTGGAAGGAGGAAATAGTGAGCTAGCCCTGCTGTTTCGAATCTGTGATTTGCAGATCACGAGCAGATCCCGGCAACAAGCGCAAACCTCAGAACAAGTCTAATCTGTAAATAACTTGTATTCATTCACAAAGGACCTGTGTGGGTGCCTTTTGAGTCCTTCTGTTGAATCTCTTATTCTAACCATCAGAAGAATATCTGTGCTCGGTGGGGCCCAGGATACGGGACGAACCTCATGGATGGTCTCCAAGTGTTGAAAAACAAGCGAGCAGCTGAGCTGTGGTTGTTGGCGCTACAAGCAGAGAGCACAAGGCCTACATGTAGATGGCAGAAGTATGTTCTCCATGGATTTGAGAGACACGACACCTAGATAGGTTCACTATAGAGATAATTATAAATGACACACCTGCCAACTTTAGCACTCGTAAAGATAGAGCCTGGATTTTAGCACCTTACAGAATTTAAGAAGGTTCTTAGGGCCAGATGTACGGAACAATGGTCGTAAAATACTGGTCACAATTTACAACCATTCTTTTTTTGACCACTGTGATATTTTCAGAACCGACATGTACTAAAAAGTCAGTTTGCGAAATACTGAATCCTAGTTGGTTGCAAATTGACCTACCTCATGAATATTAATGAAGTAGGTTGCTTATTGCGACCTACTATGACATCCAAGCATGACTTGGATGATTGCCTGCTGTGGTCAGCATGTCTGCGATTACTTTTAAATAAAGCAATAATTTCTTTGAATGCAGCCTGTTTTCCTTTTAAGAAAATGGGATGAATTTGAAAAAAAAAAAGAAAAGTTCAAGTAACATTTTTCAAAAGTAGGCAGTGAGCCATTGGACTTCTGACTACTCTTGGGCTTTTACAAAAGGGTTACAAAAACATTAGTATAGTCATTAAAACATTAAGGTTTTGTGATTGGACTTCAGTAGCAAAACATTAATTCGTCCCATTCTAAATCGGTATTTGAAATGGATGCCTTAAACACACCCCTTGCAAATCCAGATTCAGTATGTAGTTGCAAACCCAAATTCCGATTCTGTAATGTGTTACCGAATTGCAATTTGGGCTTGTTACATACTGAAACGTCTTTTTGCGGCTATAAACAGGTCTATCTTGAGAATCTGATGTTTTGCAAATGCAAAATGCATTTGTACATCTGGCCCATAATGTGGTGTCAGTCCTGCCAAATGTCCCTCTTTTTATGCCTAATTGTGAAAAAATCTGAGAAATGCTGTTCGCAAATAGGTTGTGGAACACACAGCCTATCAGCCAGATAGCATGCCCTCTCTGTCTTTCAGGCCTAGATGCAGTGAAGATGAGCAATGAACAGAAGCCTTAAAGATCCTCTATTGTGTGCTGAGTGGCTGGGAGAAAGTAACATGTTTACTCCTTTAGGGATGCGAACACGATGGAATGTCAAAGGCTACAATGAAATGGTATACATTTCTTCTATTAAGGCCATTTCTCATATATTGGCAAGTTAGGGTAGAACCGAGGCACAAGAAATCAGTGAAACAAGTGCACAAAATGCAAAAAGGGGGCAGGGTAGAAACACCCTGACCTCCAGGGCCTGCTTAGGGGGTCCCACAAGGACCCCCAGGCCCCCCCAATTTTATTTTTTTTTTAAATCGTCAAAATCCACACAGGGTGCGCAGTCCGGGCGAGAAAAAAAAAACAAAGCGCGTGCTCCTGTGCTTTGTTAATAGTTAGCCCCTGGATGGGCCAAATCCCGGGGGCAATGTTTGATTTGTTAAGGGGGGCCCAAAGGGACCCCCCAGCACCAGGAACCGCCACCCCCCAAGGCTTTGTGAAATTATGTGTGGGGGGCTCACAGCCCTCCCAGCCCCATGGACCGCCACCCCCGGGGCTTAAAAAAAACATGGGTGGGAGGCTCAAAGGCCGCCCCAGCCCCAGGGACCGCCACCCCCTGGGCTTTTTAAAATTATGTGTGGAGGGCTCACAGCCCCCCCTGCCCCAGGAACCGCCACCCCCGGGGCTTAAAAAAACATGGGTGGGGGCTCAAAGGCCCCGCAAGCCCCAGGGACCCCCACCACTGGGGCTTTAACAATACATTTGCGCGGGGCTCACACCCCCTCCGCAGCCAGGGGACCGCCACCCCCCGGGGATTTTGTTTGCTTTTTAAATTACAAAAAAAACCTGTGTGTGGGGCTTGAGCCCCCCCAAATGCCCCAGAGACCGCTACCTCCCCGGGGCTCTAAATATTAAAATAGGGGGGTCCGTGTCAGACCCCCCAGCCCCAGGGACCACCACCTCCCCGGGGCTTTGGAAATGTTGGGAGGGGGATGCACGGAACCCCTCCTGGAGCCCTGTGATGGCCCTGGGGACCGCCACCCCCCAGGGCCAGCTCCTGCAGTGTCCCGGGGTGCCCACCCCCGGGAAACTGTAGTTTGGTATGACTCCTGCAAAAAAATGTTATGTTCCAAAATTATATGTATGTGTCTTTAATATACATATTAGGGCAAGAGATTATCTAATATAGTCATAAAAATAACATATTTGTACTTATAATAAATGTTTTAATATATTTTAGCGAACTCGGGTGCATGCATCATGAGTGCAGAGAACCAGGTCAGCAGAGGTGCTGTAGAGCCAGAGAAACCAGGTCAGTAGAGCCGTTGTAGAGCCCGAGAACCAGGTCAGCAGAGCTGCTCTAGAGCCAGAGACCCAGGTCAGCAGAGCTGCCCTAGAGGCCGAGACCCAGGTCAGCAGAGCTGCTGTAGAGCCAGAGAAACCAGGTCAGCAGAGCTGCTTTAGAGGGAGAGAACCAGGTCAGCAGAACTGCTTTAGAGCCAGAGAACCAGGTCAGAAGAGCTGCTCTAGAGCTAGAGAACCAAGTCAGCAGAGCTGCTTTAGAGCCATAGAACCAGGTCAGCAGAGCTGCTCTAGAGGCAGAGAACCAGGTCAGCAGAGCTCTTTAGAGGGAGAGAACCAGGTCAGCAGAGCTGCTTGCGAGTCAGAAAACCAGGTCAGCAGAGCTGATTTAGAGCCATAGAACCAGGTCAGCAGAGCTGCTTTAGAGCAAGAGAACCAGGTCAGCAGAGCTGCTCTAGAGCCAGAGAACCAGGTCAGCAGAGCTGCTTTAGAGCAAGAGAACCAGGTCAGCAGAGCTGCTCTAGAGCCAGAGAACCAGGTCAGCAGAGTTGCTTTAGAGCAAGAGAACCAGGTCAGCAGAGCTGCTCTAGAGCCAGAGAACCAGGTCAGCAGAGCTGCTTTAGAGCCAGAGACCCAGGTCAGCAGAGCTGCTCTAGAGGCTGAGAACCAGGTCAGCAGAGCTGCTATAGAGCCAGAGAAACCAGGTCAGCAGATCTGCTCTAGAGCCAGAGAACCAGGTCAGCAGAGCTGATTTAGAGCCATAGAACCAGGTCAGCAGAGCTGCTTTAGAGCAAGAGAACCAGGTCAGCAGAGCTGCTCTAGAGCCAGAGAACCAGGTCAGCAGAGCTGCTTTAGAGCAAGAGAACCAGGTCAGCAGAGCTGCTCTAGAGCCAGAGAACCAGGTCAGCAGAGCTGCTTTAGAGCAAGAGAACCAGGTCAGCAGAGCTGCTCTAGAGCCAGAGAACCAGGTCAGCAGAGCTGCTTTAGAGCCAGAGACCCAGGTCAGCAGAGCTGCTTTAGAGCAAGAGACCCAGGTCAGCAGAGCTGCCCTAGAGGCCGAGACCCAGGTCAGCAGAGCTGCTGTAGAGCCAGAGAAACCAGGTCAGCAGAGCTGCTTTAGAGGGAGAGAACCAGGTCAGCAGAGCTGCTTTAGAGCAAGAGAACCAGGTCAGCAGAGCTGCTCTAGAGCCAGAGAACCAGGTCAGCAGAGCTGCTTTAGAGCCAGAGACCCAGGTCAGCAGAGCTGCTCTAGAGCCAGAGAACCAGGTCAGCAGAGCTGCTTTAGAGCCAGAGACCCAGGTCAGCAGAGCTGCTCTAGAGGCCGAGAATCAGGTCAGCAGAGCTGCTGTAGAGCCAGAGAAACCAGGTCAGCAGAGCTGCTCTAGAGCCAGAGAACCAGGCCAGCAGAGCTGCTGTAGAGCCAGACAAACCAGGTCAGCAGAGCTGCTTTAGAGCCAGAGAACCAGGTCAGCAGATCTGCTTTAGAGGGATAGAACCAGGTCAGCAGAGCTGCAGGGACCAGGTCAGCAGAGCTACTCTAGAGTCAGAGAACCAGGTCAGCAGAACTGCTTTAGAGCCATAGAACCGGGTCAGCAGTGTTGCTTTAGAGCCAGAGAACCAGGTTAGCAGAGCCGTTGTAGAGCCAGAGAACCAGGTCAGCAGAGCTGCTCTAGAGCCTAAGAACTAGGTCCGCAGAGCTGCTCTAGAGCCAGAGAACCAGGTCAGCAGAGCTGCTGTAGAGCCCGAGAACCAGGTCAGCAGAGCTGCTTTAGAGGGAGAGAACCAGGTCAGCAGAGCTGATTTAGAACCAAAGAACCAGGTCAGCAGAGCTGCTTTACAGCCAGAGAACCACGTCAGCAGAGCTGCTTTAGAGCCATAGAACCAGGTCAGCAGAACTGCTTTAGAGCCAGAGAACCAGGTCAGCAGAGCTGCTCTAGAACCTAAGAACCAGGTCACCAGAGCTGCTCTAGAGCCAGAGAGCCAGGTCAGCAGAGCTGCTGTAGAGCCAGAGAAACCAGGTCAGTAGAGCTGCTTTAGAGGGAGAGAACCAGGTCAGCAGAGCTGCTCTGGAGGGAGTGAACTAGGTCAGCAGAGCTGCTCTAGAGCCAGAGAACCATGTCAGCAGAGCTGCTCTAGAGCCAGAGAACCATGTCAGCAGAACTGCTTTAGAGCCATATAACCGGGTCAGCAGAACTGCTTTAGAGCCAGAGAACCAGGTCAGCAGAGCTGTTGTAGAGCCAGAGAACCAGGTCAGCAGAGCTGCTCTGGAGGGAGTGAACTAGGTCAGCAGAGCTGCTCTAGAGCCAGAGAACCATGTCAGCAGAGCTGCTCTAGAGCCAGAGAACCATGTCAGCAGAACTTCTTTAGAGCCATAGAACCATGTCAGCAGAGCTGCTCTAGAGCCAGAGAACCATGTCAGCAGAACTGCTTTAGAGCCATAGAACCGGGTCAGCAGAACTGCTTTAGAGCCAGAGAACCAGGTCAGCAGACCTGCTATAGAGCCAGAGAAACTAGGTCAGCACAACTGCTTTAGAGGGAGAGAACCAGGTCAGCAGAGCTCCTTTAGAGCCAGAGAACCAGGTCAGCAGAACTGCTCTAGCTGACACTGACTGACTGACACTGACCTACTGACTCCGATAGATTGACACTGACTGACACTGATTGACTGACATTGACACTGACTGACACTGACTGACACTGATTGACTGACACTGACTGCCTGACAATGACTGACACTGATTGACTGACACTGACTGACTAACTGACACTGACTGACTGACACTGACAATGACTGACTGACACTGACTGACATTGACTGACATTGACTGACTGACACTGACTGACACTGACTGACCACTCTCTACTACTCTACTACTCACTCTCTACTACTCTCTCTCTACTACTCACTATCTACTACTCACTCTCTACTACTCTCTACTACTCTACTACTCTCTACTACTCACTCTCTACTACTCACTCTCTACTATGCTCTACTATTCACTTTCCACTACTCACTCTCTACTACTCTCTACTACTCTCTCTCTACTACTCACTCTCTACTACTCACTCGCTACTTCCCTCTACTACTCACTCTCTACTGTTCTCTACTATTCACTGCTACTCTCTACTACTACTCTCTACTACTCAATCTCTTCTACTCACTCTCTACTACTCTCTACTACTCACTCTACTAGTCTCTCTCTACTACTCACTCTATACTACTCACTCTACTACTCTCTACTACTCACTCTCTACTACTGACTCTCTACTACTCACTCTACAATATTCACTCTCTACTACTCACTCTACACTACTCAGTCTCTACTACTCTCTACTACTCTCTCTCTACTACTCACTCTCTACTACTCTCTACTCTTCACTCTCTACTTTTCACTCTCTACTACTCACTCTCTACTACTCACTCTCTACTACTCACTCTCTGCTACTCTCTACTACTCACTCTCCACTTCTCACTCTCTACTACTCTCTACTACTCTCTCTACTACTCACTCTCTACTACTCACTCTCTACTACTCTACTACTCTCTACTACTCTCTCGACTACTCAGTCTCTACTACTCTCTACTACTCACTCTACTACTCTCTACCACTCACTCTCTACTACTCTACTACTCACTCTCTACTACTCTCGCTCTACTACTCACTCTCTAGTACTCACTCTACTACTCTGTACTACTCACTCTCTACTACTCTCTCTCTACTACTCTACTACTCTCTACTACTCTACTACTCTCTACTACTCGCTCTCTACTACTCTGTACTTCTCACTCTCCACTACTCACTCTCCACTACTCGCTCTCAACTACTCTCTACTACTCACTCTATTAGTCACTCTCTACTACTCTACTACTCTCTCAACTTCTCACTCTCTACTACTCACTCTCTACTACTCTCTACTACCCACTCTCTACTACACACTCTCTTCTACTTGCTCTCTACTACTCTCTCTCTACTACTCTCTACTACTCACACTCTACTATTCACTACTACTCACTCTACTACTCACTCTCTACTACTCTCTACTACTCACTCTCTGCTACTCTTTATTACTCACTCTCTACTACTCTCTACTACTCTCTACTACTCACTCTCTACTATTTACTCTCTACTACTCACTCTCTACTACTCTCTACTACTCACTCTCTACTACTCTTTATTACTCACTCTCTAGTACTCTCTACTACTCTCTACTACTCACTCTCTAATACTCACTCTACTACTCACTCTCTACTACTCTCTACTACTCACTCTCTCCTACTCACTCTCTACTACTCACTCTCTACTACTCTCTACTACTCACTCTCTACTACTCACTCTTCTACGCTCTACTACTCACTCTCTGCTACTCTCTCTACTACTCTCAACTACTCTTTACTACTCTACTACTCACTCTCTACTCTCTATTACACACTCTCTACTCTCTACCTCTCTACCTCAGTCTACCTCTCTCTCTACTACTCTCTACCTCTCTACCTCTACCTCTCCCTCTCTACTGCTACCTCTCTACCTCTACCTCTCTACCTCTACACCTCTACCTCTACCTCTACACCTCGACCTCTCTACCTCTCTCTACACGCACATATATGAACATATATATATGCATATATATGCATATGCATTTATATATATGTATGTGTCAAGGTCACCTGGTGGCCGAAACGCGTAATGACATGTCATGCCGATGCTGACTTCTAAATAGGCCTGGGTGGTAAATTCCGTTCCGTTCGCGGAATTTGCGGAATTTGGGTAATTTCGCGTTCCGCAGAGAGCGCGAAATTGCCCAAAAATCTGCGTTCCGCAACTTCGCGAAATTTTTGCTTGTTTGCGTTCTCAATATGCGTGTTCGCGAGATATTTCACCCCGAGCACGCTAACAGCGATCGCGAACAGGAAAAAAGTATCGCGAACAAGCAATTTCGCGTGTTCGCGGAATTTCTGCATGTTCGCGGAGATTTTTTACCGTTTCGCGGAGATTTGCGTACCGCGATTACGCAAATTCCGCCCACCCCTACTTCTAAATAAATCTTCATGAAGCTTGACTGGTGTCCATGTGCTTTCCTCCTCGCCTGCCAGGAAGTGGAAGAATGCGCTAGGTACTTGCATATATATATATATACACACACATACATATATAAACATATATATAATCTGCATATCTATATAAATACAAATATAAATGCATGCATACATATACTTATACACATATGCATACATATGCATGTTATGTACATGAAAGTTTGAAAAACACTAATACAAGCAAAGCTACAAAGCCACCTAATTACAAACAGAATTGCTTTAACTTAAACGAGGGCGAGACCTATTGCATTTTCAATGCTTGTTTACTTTGGTTCCATCAAGAAGGCCTTCAGATGTGTCACACATTTGCCATCAATTCTGAATGTTAGCACTCTAGTTGCTCATTAGATCACTGTAGTAAAGCTACTGCTCACCAGGGAAGTCTGCTGCTGGCATTCAAAGTGCATGTTTCAGTCTGCATGTCAGAATTTTTTAATGAAATAGAAGAGGATTTGAGAATTCAAATGTGCCCTAATTTTTCTTTCTGCAGCACTAATCATAATTTCTATGGCAAAAGGAACCCCTTCATTTTATTCCTTTGCAAATTAAATGTTTTAAGTGTTACCACTTTATTCCAATCAAGATGGCTTCAGGTGTGCCATACGTTTGTAATAAGTAAGACTGTTAGCGCTCTAATTGTTCTTTAGAACACTCTGGGGCATTCTGTCATTGGGCTATACTTGGGCTACATCTGGGTGATATTTGTGCTACATTTGGGCTCTTTTCTCTCTGGTGGCCATCTTGGGAGACTTATTTGTTATGAAGTTTCCTAATTGCCTCATTTACTACAGTCACCTCAGTAGGAATACTTTCAGTTTTTTACTTTGATTCCATCAAGAAGGCATTCAGATGTGTCACACATTTGCCATAAATTCAGAATATTAGCACTCTAGTTGTTCATTATATCACTGTAATAAAGCTACTGCTCATCAGTGAAGTCTGCTGCTGGTATTGAAAGTGCATGTTCCAGTCTGCATGTCAGAATTTTTTAATGAAATAGAAGAGGATTTGAGAAGTCACTCAAAATGGCCCTAATTTTTCTTTCTGCAGCACTAATCATACTTTCTATGGTAAAATGAACCCCCTCATTTTGTTCCTTTTTAAATTAAATGTTTTAAGAGTTACCACTTTATTCCAATCAAGATGGCTTCAGGTGTGCCATACGTTTGTCATAAGTAGGACTGTTAGCGCTTTAGTTGTTCTTTAGAACACTCTGGGAAGCTGCAGTAGAACACAAAGAAATCAACTGATAGTCTCTGCCCTTGTTGGGTGTACATGTTTTACTGAGAATGTCAGAATTCATTCTCACATGACTGAGAAAGATAATGTGAATTTACAGAAAATATGCTCTCAGTTTAGCTTATAGATCACCTTCCAAACCTCTGTGGGAAAAGCATGAGAAAATATTTTTCTCTCAAACATGATTCATGATATCCTAGCAGAAGGCTTTTTCACATGGTAAAATCACCTTAGAACACACCACAATTCCTAAAATGAGTATGGTACCATCAACAAATGATTTATAATGTAACTAAAGTCTTAAAACCTTCTATTAACTGCAGTACTTTTTAATTCGGTGCTATCATGTATATTGGTCCCAAGATGGCTGCCAACACTTTTTGGATGAAGTGCTGACAGCCAATCAGATCATACGATGAGATGTGTGGTTAGGCTCCGCCCAGATATATATGTGATTTTGATTTTGATTTTCTCAGAAACTACTGAACGGATTTACACCATTTAAGCAAAAGGCACGACTCTGAACCAAGGTTTACGTTTCTGCCAAATTTGGTGTAATTCCGTTCAGCAGTTCGGGCTGTAGCTGTGACCAAAGGTCCCTATGGAAAATTGCATGGGGAAAACACGTTTTGGGACCCCCCTTTTATCTCGGCCCCCGCTTGACGAATCACCCCGAGAGGATAGGAGCAGACCGGAGCAGGCCACAAGTTTTGAAAATTTTGCAAAGATTTGTCACCCGGTGCCAAAGTTATTCCAAAAAGAATGTTGCGGATTTCCTATGGATAATTGGTCCTAACTATAACGACCTACTGGCGACCGCCCGTAGGTATTATATATTATACTATATATATTACCTATGGGCGGTCGCCAGTAGGTAGTTATAGTTAGGTCCAAGTTTCCATAGGAAGAGCATTTTTTGTTTTACTTATAACTTTGGCGTCATTTGATGAATCTTCATGACATTTTCCAAATTCATTCTTTGTTCATATCAGCTCCTATGTTGAAAGTTTGGGGGTGATACGTCAAGGGGGCGCTGAGAAAAAAAGGGGGTCCCAAAACATGTTTTCTCCATGCAATTTCCATAGGAAACTTTAGACAAGGCTACAAGTCAAATGGGTGAACGGAATTACTCCAAAGTTGGCAGGGAGAAGGGTCTTTAACTAGAAAGCACGCTTTAGTTTATTTGGTGTAAATCCGTTCAGTAGTTTGGGAGAAATATCAAAATTTACAGATATCGATATTTGGGAATTCTGCCATCTGATTGGCTGAGGCGTTACGAGCACAAGATTGCTGGTTATTGGCTGCGAACGGTTGCAACTAGGAAGTGTTGGCAGCCATTTTGTGATTCCGTTGAAGCGAGTAAGGGGAAAAAAGTGTGAAAAAAAGTAGGAAAGAGGAGGGTAGGAGCGCTGTGAGCTCTGTGGGGCGGTTAGGGTGTGCTATACAGGGAGTGTGAAGCGAAGTATTCTCTCCTACCGGTGTGACAGTGCTGTTTTGCCCAGAGTGAGATGGTGCTGAGGTGAGGTACCAGTACACTCGGGAATGAAACCGTGCACCTAAACCGTGAGCTGATTGCTGTAAACTGATGTGCTCTGGGCGCTGTAGCATACTGGCCGCTGTAGCATAGCTGTGCAAGTGGTGTTAGTATGCGTTTAGACTATAGCGGGAGTGGGAAGCAAACTACTCACTCCTACCAGTCTGAAGACTCAGGGATCAAACTGTGAGCCTAAGCCGTGAGCTGATTGCTGTAAACTGATGTGCTGTCGGCGATGTAGGATTCTGGCCGCTGTAGCATACCTGTGTAAGTAGTGTTAGTATGCGTTTATACTATACAGGGAGTTGGAAGCAAACTACTCACCCCTACCGGTCTGAAGACTCGAATGCAGTTTTTTAGCAAGCAAGAATACAGAAATAATCATGAAGAATATAATGCAGAATGTTGCAATGCCACAGAAGACAAATGGTGAAATCAGGTGTGTCTAAGAATGTGGCTGTGTGTAATAAAGCGATGGAGTCTGCAAGTTATATAAAAAGTGTCTTTATTTAAGTGCCCTAAATGGACCCACTTGTGGAAGAGCTAAGGCATCGAGCTGAGGCAAACTCCAATCGCTTCTGCTGTATTCAAACCTAAGCACCTGCATCAGTGAATTGCACATTACATGTTACAGTTCCATGTGACATAAACAATAGCTATTAGACATGAATGAGTAAATTCTATAATGAAAATAAAGGTAGGATACGATCACCAGACTGTGCCAATCACTTCCTAAACAATGTTGTGTTTTTTTATCTTGATCGCCAGCTTGTGAGCAGAGGCTGAGGATGAGCTAATTTGTGTGAAAGGGCTTCGTGGATAACAGACAGGCAGAGAGACATGTGCACAAAGAATAGACATGGTTTCAAAATGGATGTCGGGTTTAGGCTAATTTAGCAAGTAAATAGCGTATTTGCATTGGCCACACATCACACATCCCTGGTTAGGCCGGAGACATAAGGGGCAATAATGAAAGCAGAGTTCAAATACCTGGGCATACTTAGAAAGTGATTATATGAAAATAGTTCAATTGAAGTGTATTAAAAAATTTTATAGGAAAAAGTCAAAAAAGTTGGAAAAAATCAATCCAATGATAACGTGAATTTCTTATAAGTCTTGGAGATTGCAGTCCGGAAGTTCTTCAGCGGCTTGAGATGCATAATGTTCCAAGAGGCGATTGTTGCCATTGTGTGAGAAAAGTGAAGCGATCCAATTCATTTCCTCGAAGGGACAGTAATGTTCCTCGAATGTTGGAGCGGCAATTTGAATTGGCAGGCAATCTGCGATGTTGTTAAAGGTCGCATGTTGCAGGAGATCTTTCACGGCTGCGCAGGAATCCCATTCCGCCAGGATACCTTTTTGCGTTGCATCCGCCATTGCTCCAGTGCCTGAACAATCAAGCTGATGGTTTTCAAGATACTCCATTACCTGCTGGATATCTGGAGTGATTGTTGGGATGTTGGCAAGGCATAGATCCATTCGCCAGTCGAATGGGCAAGTTTTGCAATAAAAAGATGGTTGCACGCAGATTGCATATGTGTAAATAAATGTCATGTATCTGGCTCCGATAATAGATAGAGGCAGGCAGCCGAAAAGTTGTTCCATTTGTTCACAGTATTGATGTAGCTTCGCGTAGAGCCGTATTCTGTCGGACATGATTGTTACCACAGGGAGCGCAGCCATATTTTACAAGCAAAAATAGTAGTAGGATGGCCACAAACAGAGCGAGAATTATGGGCACTGTTCCTGTTATTCCAGAGATGATCGAATGAATGAAGTCTGGTATTATACCAAAAACAGTTTGAAAGCCTGTGACAAGGCCAGAGAAGACAGTGTTAAAAAAATGTGCCAGACCTTGAGTGTCAGATGTGTTGAAAATTGTGTGACAATTCACAAAGTGTAATGGGAGGTTCGTATTTAAAAGAGACTGTATTTTACTTGAAGTTCGTGCTATCTGCAGTCGATAAATTTCTTTTGCAGAGGTGAGGGACACTTCTGTTTCAAACAAAAGCGCTTTCAGTTTGCTCAGTTTAATGAAATCTGTTTTCAAAGTAGGTATTGAAGGCCAAGTTGAACTGTGGGAGTTAATTTGTGTGGGTGGGAATAGACATTGCTACAGGAAGTTAATCGGTTTGAAACAGTAAGGACATATGGTATGCCAGCTCACATTCCGTAGCAGTCCATGTTATGAAGAGCCAGATAACTAGGGGTGGGCGGAATTTGCGTAATCGCGTTACGCAAATCTCCGCGGAATTGCTTGTTCGCGATGCTTTTTTCCTGTTCACAATCGCTGTTTGCGTGCTCGGGGAGAAATATCTCGCGAACACGCATTTTGAGAACGCGAACAAGCAAAAAATTTCGCGAAGTCGCGGAAAGCAGAATTTTGGGCAATTTCGCCTTCTCCGCGGAACGCGAAATTACCCAAATTACCCAAATTCCGCGAGCGGAACGGAATTTGCCGCCAAGGCCTACAGATAACTGCTGTTAGAAACCTGTGTGAATGTTGGTCTGATTGTGGGAGTTGGCATGCTTTTAAGAAAGCACGCAAGATTTGGGGCTGTAAGCTTAGAAGCGTCATGCAGTTGGACATTCTTGCATAGTAATGAATAACTGCCATTGTGGTCGCACTTTTCACCTGTGAGAAAATCTTCTGTATCCTCTTTAAGACAATGATATGTAAATGGGAGAAACCACTGCTCATGAATAAACGCGCTACCTTATATAATCACATACAACATGACAAACAACATGTACACCTAGCAGACACGACACTACGTACTGTGGGAACCGTGGCTAGCCATGTAGACAAACCGAACATGGCAAGGCAACTCTGCCACATAATGCAGAATGCGGGGAGAGATGGGAGCAAAGTATGTGTGAAGGTGGCAAGTGATTCTTGATTATAAAGGTATACAATGCAAAGTGTTGAGGGGATGTGCCGGAGAGACTTGAGTATGCAGAGGACAGACATGTACATGTCAACATACACTGATGGTCTATTGAGTGAAGTGGACAGTGGACGCAACCATGATAATACAGTCAGGAGGGAAGATTACGAAAACATAGCACGTACGTGTCCTCCCCCAAATCTTTAGCGTAGTGGGCTGGCTCGGCGTATGCAAGGCTAGTGTAGGGGTATGAATAAAAGGCATGTTTCTCTGGGTGTCGTTCTCTTCCAGAATGGTGAACGTGTCTGCCAGGTCTAGCAGCTTACACTGCCACGAGGCTGACGCCGTGAGCGAAGGTGGGTGCGTGAATGATGCTCTCAGCCTGCTGGTACGCAGAAACCATCATGACCGCTGCGATGCACATATGCCCCACAGTTCACCTTTTGACACCGCTGTATGTGAAAGAGGGCCCACCACATGCCGGCGGAAGCTCCTGGGCCGAGGTCTGCGAGCTGGGAAGGTTCCTGAGATCAACGCTGGCTATTGCGACACAGGCACACAGTGCCCAGCCTGAGGCCCAGCACCTTGGAGTGCTCTGTATTCTACTAACACAGTAGTTCAACAGGTACCAACAGTTGAACGGTGTCTTGATCTCACAATAGACGATGTTTGAACTGCATCTGAGAGTGGAGATGAAGGTACTCTCTTCGACCAGGTGCAACCAACTCTAGGTCCCAACAGTGGAACGGTGTCTTGATCCCACAATGGACGATGGCGTCGGGAGGCAACTTGCCCTCTTCCTACCCTTGTATCTGGGTCCCGACGCCTCCTACCAGAGCAACGACGTGCTCTGGCCAGCCCCGTCAGCCCAAGACACATGCACTAGGGGTCTACTGAATGTCCCAGTACACATCTATTAGGGCTCCCCTGCAGCCCCTGGTAAATTACGTTACTATACTATATACCAGGTGGTAGTGCACTGCTTCACACTCTATCTATCCTGATAAAGTGCCAATTGACCCGTAAGGGGCAAATTGGGCACGAAACATGTTGACCATTCACATTTAGTTTGACCCTTGCGGAACATTATCTTCCAAAGAGGGACACACACACTGCTTTTAGTTAGGCTAGAGCTACCGAGTTTATTAAAATTGACCCAATAGGATTGCTCTATACCTATTTTAACTACCGCACCCCCTTGTGCACTACCTAGCCCCCACACCCGCACGCACCTTACGGCTGCTTCTTCAAAAGATCCCCGCTAAAGAGCCCCCCGGTTTCGGGATCCTGTCAGGCATTGCAGCGCCAGCCTGACGAGGAGCAAAAACGCCCTATGATGAAGCATGACACCTCTTGGGGTGTGTGAGGGCATCACGAAAAAAGACCTGTCTTCACCGCTCATTTTTATAGGAACTGCACACTCCTTTCTAGTTCTTAGTTTTCAGCTCAAGTCAACGCCACGTGGCTGTTGGCCCTTGCTGACTGCTCTCTCTGGCCTACACTGTAGACAGCAGTGTTCACAATTCAGATCGAGTTGCTATTGCATATGATGCAGTCCTATAGGCAACAGACATTGATCTTAGTACGGCCCGCCCGCAGCACGCATCATCGCTGGCTGTGCAAATGCTGAATGCTTTTGATGTGGCTATCTGAGTGCACTAGAACTGATGGAGCCTTTATGATACAATCTTTTTGTGTATTATTTCAGATCTACTGCCTGTATCTCAGTATACCACAAGTTATGGTTCTTGCACGATAAAATCTTTTGTGTATTATTTCACTTCTACTGTCCCTACTTTACTGCAGCCCAAACTATCGACCCTTTTATTATTGAATCTCTGTGTGTGATCCAATGATTACTGTTGTAGTTGATGCTAGCAAGCCTGAGGGCTTGTTTACACTCACCCCAAACGCATCCAGCACATACGTCACTGGATATGTGACCCTGGTAATAAAAAGGAGTCGAGCGCACTTGCCCGTACCCACTTCCACTATCTATCTGTGTCCGTGTGTTCATTATCTATGCATGATACTGCCCCTGGGCCATACCACATTACATTGTGCTGTGGTCACCGTATGCAAACATGTTACCTCTGGCAGTGGGGAAAACTTTGGTTATGTAACGTTTAGGTGCATGGCTATCACAGGTGGAAGGCTACTTTACAGACCATGAATATTGATGAAAATGATGGTTGCATGTTGTGTGTAGTGTAAGATATGTGAACATAGCAAAACGTTCTCAAAAAAGCTCTCTAAGCAGAAGAGGTGTGTCTCATCAAATGCTGTAGAGAGTATGACTAAAATGGGTGGCGTTCTCCAACTGCTACAATGGGAAATGTTATGAACTAATCAAATTCTTTTTTTTAAGGTCACATGGCAATCACGCACCCGATGCGATTTTGCGAAAATATATTCACCATAATATAGGTTTATTACAGTTAGAAATATATACATGTTTAAAATATTTTAGATTATCGCTTGTTCTCATACACACTTTAAATTTGTTTAGATATAGTTTTGAGACATGAAGAAACTAGCACACTTTCAACGTTTAGGACGGATTTCTTAAAAGAAAGGCAAAAACTGATTTCAACTGCATTAGGAGCGTGTTTACAGCAATCAATAAATGGTTGACCAGCCGTGTTTAAGAGTGCGTCGTACTGCGCTATGAAGCCCTGCTGGGTGGCGTCGCTGCTACATAAGATATTACATAAATAAATATAAGGGGGCTGTTAACTTTGTTATTCTGTTTAGAGATGGAGGTCTGTCCTTTAACTGGAGACCCAATAAGAGATGGCAGCTAAAACTTGTTTGAAGAGGCGACCCCTTTCACGGCACCTATTTAACTCTCTTATCACACGAGCTGGGCCCGCTGTCCCCAAACTAAAAATAACATCATGGCAGTAAGGAGGTGGAACTAATACGCCGGCAGCCAATGAGAATGCAGCATTTCATATTTGAGCCAATCAAAAGCATGGGCAGAAAGTGGGCGGAGCTTCCCCCACAATACTGAATACAGCAACTCTCGCCGAGACAGGGCATGCGCTGCCTAGGCGAAACCTAAAAACGAGGGAATGGCATACCCGGCGTGACCCCACATGTCTATGACGTAACACAGGGCCTGGCAGTTTGCACTCGTCGCATATGGAATGTGCAGCCGGCGCGACCCCATACGTATATGACGTAACGCGCAGCTTGGTACTGCGCAACCGTCGCATTCCAAACCAGCAGCTGGCGCGACCTCATACATATATGATGTTTGGCGGGACACGATGCCACGAACCCATCGGATACTAAATGCGCATCCTTTATGAATTTAGCAATATGGTGGATAGGATTCACGTGCTGATGGAGCTTGGTACACTACCGGTACAGGACTCCAGTTTTCTGAAAACAAAAAAAAAGAGATACATACTTTTTTTTGAAGATATAAAACATTACATAATTTTTAAAATTAAAAAAAGGATAATAGAGTTCCAAAATATTACAAAAAAAATAGAAAAATATAGGTTTTATAAATATTAAAATATGAAATTAATATTTGAAAAACCTTTGAAATTCACTGAAGAAAACCATAGGTTTTACAGACGTTATAGTTAGGAATTAGCATTTAAAAATGTTTGAAATTCACTAAAAAAACATAGGTTTTAGGGAAAGTTGTAGTTAGTTGGACATTTTACTCGTAGAAAACTAGAGAAATTCCCCCGTTATAGTTAGTTCAGCTAACTATGACTCGCGCCCCCGCAATGCACTGCTGATGATGTCAGGAGAGGAGTTGGCCTAACGGCTAGGGCGGTCGACCTCAGACCTGGGGGAACTGGGTTTGAGTCTCGGTAATGACGCTAAACATCCTGCGATTCTGGGCAAATCACTTAATCTCCCCGTGCCTAACAAAACATGAATGTGTGTCCTCATGTAACGTTACTGGTGCTATGTAAAGCGCTCTGATACCTGATTGGATTCGGATCAAGTTTGCGCTATATAAAACTCTGCAAGAAAAAAAAACATATTACATCACTCATGACATAGTCAGTGACATCACTACTTTCATCATTTTATCTCCCAATGTTTTTTAAAAAGTTTTTTCCCCCTCTCTGGTGAGTATTTGATTAGGAGATAACTGATGCTTCTATTCCTTGGTGGTATCTTAGAGGTGTACATAAAGTTCTTCATTTTGATTGAGACCCTTCGGGTCTCAGGTTCTGAATGAGAGTATATGTTTTGATTCTCTTTGTCTCAGGATTCTCTTGCGATCTCCACCTCTCTCCGTCAATGGGATTTGTTCTAAAGCCCAGTATTTTAAGGATTCCCATTTGCCATCATGGTACATTTCCATGTGTCTTGCTATGGCATTTGTACAATCCTTATGATTAGTGGCTCTGATGTGTTCAAGAATCCTCTTCTTTACTTCAAAGATCGTGCTTCCTATATATCGCAATTTGCATGGACACTCTACCATGTAGATTACAAAATTGCTTTTGCATGTAAGGTGTTGTTTGATTTTCCATTTGGTGCCGTCTCTGATGTGAATCTCTTGTTTATGCTTTGCGATTTTGCATACCTTGCAGTGTTTGCACGGCCAGAAGCCTTCTCTCTATAGCCAAGTTTTTACTTGTGCTTGTTGGAAACGGCTATGGACAATTTTATCTCCTATGGTTCTTGCTCGGCGATATGTTAATATATATATTTATATATATTACCTACTGGCAGTCGCCAGTAGGTAGTTATAGTTAGGACCTAGTTACCATAGGAAAATCGCAACATTCTATTCTTAATAACTTTGGCACCGGTTGACGAATCTTCGTGAAATATTCAAAACTTGTGGGGCGCTCCGGTCTATTCCTATCTTGAACGTTTTGGGGTGATTCGGCTAGTGGGGCCTGAGAAAAAAGGGGGGTCCCAAAACGTATTTTCCCCATGCAATTTTCCATAGTAACCTTTAGTCGCAGCTACAGCCCGAACTGCTGAATGAAATTACACCAAATTTGGCAAAAAGGTAGCCATTGGTTCAGAGTTGTGCCTTTTAGTTAAATGGTGTAAATCCGTTCAGTAGTTTTTAAAATATCAATGGAAAAAGAAATATATATATCTGGGCGGAGCCTAACCACACATCTCATTGTGAGATCTGATTGGCTGTCAGCACTTCATCCAAGAAGTGTTGGCAGCCATCTTGGGACCAATATACATGATAGCACCTCATTAAAAAGCAGTGCAGTTAATAGAAGGTTTTAAGACTTTAGTTACATTATAAATCATTTGTTGATGGTACCATACTCATTGTAGGAATTGTGGTGTGTTCTAAGGTGATTTTACCAAGTGAAAAAGACTTCTGCTGGGATATCATAAATCATATTTGAGAGAAAACTATTTTCTTATGCTTTTCCCACAGAGGTTTGGAAGGTGATCTATAAGCTAAACTGAGAGCATATTTTCTGTAAATTCACATTATCTTTCTCAGTCATGTGAGAATGAAGTCTGACATTCTCAGTAAAACATGTACATCCAACAAGGGCAGAGGCTGTCAGTTGATTCCTTTGTGTTCTACTGCAGCTTGCCAGGTGTTCTAAAGAACAACTAGAGCGCTAACAGTCCTACTTATGACAAACGTATTGCACACCTGAAGCCATCTTGATTGGAATAAAGTCGCCAGTAGGTAGTTATAGTTAGGACCTAGTTACCATAGGAAAATCGCAACATTCTATTCTCAATAACTTTGGCACCGGTTGACGAATCTTCGTGAAATATTCAAAACTTGTGGGGCGCTCCGGTCTGTTCCTATCTTGAAAGTTTTGGGGTGATTCGGCTAGTGGGGCCTGAGAAAAAAGGGGGGTCCCAAAACGAATTTTCCCCATGCAATTTTCCATAGCAACCTTTAGTCGCAGCTACAGCCCGAACTGCTGAATGAAATTACACCAAATTTGGCAAAAAGGTAGCCCTTGGTTCAGAGTTGTGCCTTTTTAGTTAAATGGTGTAAATCCGTTCAGTAGTTTTTAAAATATCAATGGAAAAAGAAATATATATATCTGGGCGGAGCCTAACCACACATCTCATTGTGAGATCTGATTGGCTGTCAGCACTTCATCCAAGAAGTGTTGGCAGCCATCTTGGGACCAATAAACATGATAGCACCTCATTAAAAAGCAGTGCAGTTAATAGAAGGTTTTAAGACTTTAGTTACATTATAAATCATTTGTTGATGGTACCATACTCCTTTTAGGAATTGTGGTGTGTTCTAAGGTGATTTTACCAAGTGAAAAAGACTTCTGCTGGGATATCATAAATCATATTTGAGAGAAAACTATTTTCTTATGCTTTTCCCACAGAGGTTTGGAAGGTGATCTATAAGCTAAACTGAGAGCATATTTTCTGTAAATTCACATTATCTTTCTCAGTCATGTGAGAATGAAGTCTGACATTCTCAGTAAAACATGTACATCCAACAAGGGCAGAGGCTGTCAGTTGATTCCTTTGTGTTCTACTGCA
Source organism: Triturus cristatus (assembly GCF_964204655.1). Lineage (NCBI taxonomy): Eukaryota > Metazoa > Chordata > Amphibia > Caudata > Salamandridae > Triturus > Triturus cristatus. The sequence goes on from NC_140590.1 coordinate 441,187,407, forward strand.
GCTTGCCAGGTGTTCTAAAGAACAACTAGAGCGCTAACAGTCCTACTTATGACAAACGTATTGCACACCTGAAGCCATCTTGATTGGAATAAAGTCGCCAGTAGGTAGTTATAGTTAGGACCTAGTTACCATAGGAAAATCGCAACATTCTATTCTCAATAACTTTGGCACCGGTTGACGAATCTTCGTGAAATATTCAAAACTTGTGGGGCGCTCCGGTCTGTTCCTATCTTGAAAGTTTTGGGGTGATTCGGCTAGTGGGGCCTGAGAAAAAAGGGGGGTCCCAAAACAAATTTTCCCCATGCAATTTTCCATAGCAACCTTTAGTCGCAGCTACAGCCCGAACTGCTGAATGAAATTACACCAAATTTGGCAAAAAGGTAGCCCTTGGTTCAGAGTTGTGCCTTTTAGTTAAATGGTGTAAATCCGTTCAGTAGTTTTTAAAATATCAATGGAAAAAGAAATATATATATCTGGGCGGAGCCTAACCACACATCTCATTGTGAGATCTGATTGGCTGTCAGCACTTCATCCAAGAAGTGTTGGCAGCCATCTTGGGACCAATAAACATGATAGCACCTCATTAAAAAGCAGTGCAGTTAATAGAAGGTTTTAAGACTTTAGTTACATTATAAATCATTTGTTGATGGTACCATACTCCTTTTAGGAATTGTGGTGTGTTCTAAGGTGATTTTACCAAGTGAAAAAGACTTCTGCTGGGATATCATAAATCATATTTGAGAGAAAACTATTTTCTTATGCTTTTCCCACAGAGGTTTGGAAGGTGATCTATAAGCTAAACTGAGAGCATATTTTCTGTAAATTCACATTATCTTTCTCAGTCATGTGAGAATGAAGTCTGACATTCTCAGTAAAACATGTACATCCAACAAGGGCAGAGGCTGTCAGTTGATTCTTTTGTGTTCTACTGCAGCTTCCCAGGTGTTCTAAAGAACAACTAGAGCGCTAACAGTCCTACTTATGACAAACGTATTGCACACCTGAAGCCATCTTGATTGGAATAAAGTCGCCAGTAGGTAGTTATAGTTAGGACCTAGTTACCATAGGAAAATCGCAACATTCTATTCTCAATAACTTTGGCACCGGTTGACGAATCTTCGTGAAATATTCAAAACTTGTGGGGCGCTCCGGTCTGTTCCTATCTTGAAAGTTTTGGGGTGATTCGGCTAGTGGGGCCTGAGAAAAAAGGGGGGTCCCAAAACAAATTTTCCCCATGCAATTTTTGATAGGAACCTTTAGTCGCAGCTACAGCCCGAACTGCTGAATGAAATTACACCAAATTTGGCAAAAAGGTAGCCCTTGGTTCGGAGTTGTGCCTTTTAGTTAAATGGTGTAAATCCGTTCAGTAGTTTTTAAAATATCAATGGAAAAAGAAATATATATATCTGGGCGGAGCCTAACCACACATCTCATTGTGAGATCTGATTGGCTGTCAGCACTTCATCCAAGAAGTGTTGGCAGCCATCTTGGGACCAATGTACATGATAGCACCTCATTAACAAGCAGTGCAGTTAATAGAAGGTTTTAAGACTTTAGTTACATTATAAATCATTTGTTGATGGTACCATACTCATTTTAGGAATCGTGGTGTGTTCTAAGGTGATTTTACCAAGTGAAAAAGCCTTCTGCTGGGATATCATGAATCATATTTGAGATAAAACTATTTTCTTATGCTTTTCCCACAGAGGTTTGGAAGGTGATCTATAAGCTAAACTGAGAGCATATTTTCTGTAAATTCAAATTATCTTTCTCAGTCATGTGAGAATGAAGTCTGACATTCTCAGTAAAACATGTACATCCAACAAGGGCAGAGGCTGTCAGTTGATTCCTTTGTGTTCTACTGCAGCTTCCCAGGTGTTCTAAAGAACAACTAGAGCGCTAACAGTCCTACTTATGACAAACGTATTGCACACCTGAAGCCATCTTGATTGGAATAAAGTGGTAACTCTTAAAACATTTAATTTAAAAAGGAACAAAATGAGGGGGTTCATTTCGCCATAGAAAGTATAATTAGTGCTGCAGAAAGAAAACTTAGGGCACATTTTGAGTGACTTCTCAAATCCTCTTCTATTTCATAAAAAAATTCTGACATGCAGACTGAAACATGCACTTTGAATACCAGCAGCAGACTTCCCTGGTTAGCAGCAGCTTTACTACAGTGATCTAATGAGCAACTAGAGTGCTAACATTCAGAATTTATGGCAAATGTGTGACACATCTGAATGCCTTCTTGATGGAAGCAAAGTAAAAAACTGAAAGTGTTTCCTACTGAGGAGGCTGCAGTAAATGAGGAAATTAGGAAACTTCATAACAAATAAATCTCCCAAGATCACCACCAGAGACAAAAGAGCCCAAATATCACCCAGATGTAGCCCAAGTATAGCCCAATGACAGAATGTTCCAGAGTGTTCTTAAGAACAACTAGAGCGCTAACAGTCCTACTTATGACAAACGTATTGCACACCTGAAGCCATCTTGATTGGAATAAAGTGGTAACTCTTAAAACATTTAATTTAAAAAGGAAGAAAATGAGGGGGTTCATTTTGCCATAGAAAGTATAATTAGTGCTGCAGAAAGAAAACTTAGGGTACATTTTGAGTGACTTCTCAAATCCTCTTCTATTTCATAAAGAAATTCTGACATACAGACTGAAACATGCACTTTGAATACCAGCAGCAGACTTCCCTGGTGAACAGTAGCTTTACTACAGTGATCTAATGAGCAACTTGAGTGCTAACATTCAGAATGTATGGCAAATGTGTGACACATCTGAATGCCTTCTTGATGGAACCAAAGTACAAAGTGAAAGTGTTTCCTACTGAGGAGACTGCAGTAAATTAGGAAATTAGGAAACTTCATAACAAATAAGCCTCCCAAGATAGCCACCAGAGACAAAAGAGCCCAAATGTAGCACACATATCACCCAGATGTAGCCCAAGTATAGCCCAATGACAGAATGTCCCAGAGTGTTCTTAAGGACAACTAGAGCGCTTACTGTCTTACTTATGACAAAAGTATGGCACACCTGAAGCCATCTTGATTGGAATAAACTGGTAACACTTAAAACATTTAATTTAAAAAGGAACATAATGAGGGGTTTCATTTTGCCATAGAAATTATGATTAGTGCTGAAGAAAAAGAATTAGGGCACATTTTGAGTGACTTCTCAAATCCTCTTCTATTTCATTAAAAAATGCTGACATGCAGACTGAAACATGCACTTTTAATACCAGCAGCAGACTTCCGTGGTGAGCAGTAGCTTTACTACAGTGATCTAATGAGCAACTAGAGTGCTAACATTCAGAATTTATGGCCAATGTGTGACATATCTGAATACCTTCTTGATGGAATCAAAGTAAAAAACTGAAACCATTTCCTACTGAGGAGACCGCAGTAAATGAGGAAATTGGGAAACATCATAACAAATAAATCTCCCAAGATGGCCACCAGAGACAAAAGAGCCCAAATGTAGCACAAATATCACCCAGATGTAGCCCACATGTAGCCCAATAACATAAGTGTGCAAAACACTTTTTATTTTTTGTGTTTTTGCATTTTTATATAGTGCAGACTTGTCAGGTATTGGTACAACCATACATGCCAACAGACCCGATTCAGCCAGGAAACGTCCGATGTTTTTAAGCCCAAATGGGCTTTATTTGATCTGTCTCCTGTCTACAATCTCCTCTTTTTCAATGGAAGTCAAAGGGGAAAATCAATACCCCGTATTTTTTCAAAATCTCCCTCTTACCAAGTTCAAAATGTTAGCAAGTATGGTACATTGGATCATGGATGGCAGGAGGAATTGGGGTAGGGACATGGACTCTGGTAACAGAGGACAGGAGGGACATGGAGAGGTGCACCAAACTGACCCTACAGGGTAGGCATCAGGGTTTGCAGCAGCACAATACACCACACAGGGCATGCGAGACGGGAGTGCAGCACAACAATCCATAGTAAGCAATAGGGAGGGGACAGGACCATGCACATGGACAACAGAGAAAAGAGGGGAAAGAGGCAATGGTAGCTAGCTGACCATTATGGACAGACAGGAGAGAAAGCTGCAGCATAACAGACCATAAAGGGCAGGAGGGACGGATCAGGGGCATTACAATGGAACAGACAAGCCAGGAGGGAAGGAATAGGGGTCTGCACATGGAAACAGAGGGCTGGGGGCAAGGGGGCAGGACAGGAGCCGCAACATGACCATGGAAGTCAGGCAGGATAGGCACTAGAAGCAAGACACACCATGGAGAGCAACAGTGAGACTATGATGGCATACACACAGACCATGGAGGGAAGGTTGGAGGGGGTCAGGGGCAGCTTGCTGACCACACAGGGAAGGTGGGAGGGGCCGTGGCAGCACAGAAGACTATGCATGCCAAGCGGGAGGGTTAGTGGCAGCACAATGGCTATGATGGTCAAGAAGGAGGGTACAGGGGCATGCACAAAGGACCATGGAGGATAGAAGGGAGGGTCAGGACCTGGGCACAGACAAGAGAGTTCAGGGGAAGGGGCCTCACAACAGACCATGCGGGGCAGGCAGGAGGAGCAGTTGCAGCACAACAGACCAGGGAGGGAAGAAGGGTGTGGCAGTAAAATGGACCATGGAGGACAGGAGAAAGGGGATAGGGGCATGGAATGTGGACAGGCAGGGTGATGGTGGCAGGAACAGGTTACATTCATTTGACAATGCTAGGCAGGAGGGAGGAGAGTGGCAGCTCAACAGAACACTCAGAGTAGATAGGAGTGGCAGGTCCATGGAACATGGTGGGCAAAAAGGATGGAGCAGGGGCATGCACAAAAACATCGGATGGCAGGGGGAAGGAGTACACATAAATTATTCTGTGCATAATCCCTACAAATCTCTAAGCAGATACATACTATTGGTCCAATACTGAAGTAGTACCCATGCAGCGTAGGATACCTCCTGTCAGTCTCATGCAATTCTTCAATCACCCATCCAGCACTATGTTCTTATTGTATCAGTCTGCCAATACCTAAGCACATATGGGGCAGATTTACAAGCATCCTGCACCACCAGTACATCACTTTTTGTAACATAGTGATGGTGCCAGGCACTCCTTCATATTTACAAGGAGAGGAAAAGCCACCCTGTGTGGTTTTTCCTCTCCTTGTAAATACGACCCCTTCATACACAGAACTTTGCGTTGAAGGGGCATCCCATAGGTGTTGCTGTGGGTGTTCCCATGCAACACCCATAGAACAAGACACATCTCCAGATTTATGAGAAATCGTAAATCTAGAGATGTGTGTGAATGCTGTACCATCCTAGAGTTGGTGTAGCAAGGCGCAACGAGGAGAATTGTTTTCATTTCTCCTCATTTTTTCCTCTTTCAACGCATGCTGCATTCCACAGCATACTTTGAAAGAGGAAAATGCCTTTACTGATTGTTTTTGTGCAGAAAGGTGTCCCTTCCTGTACAATAACAATCTCCACACTACACAGACATCCTTGCACCATGGTGCAAGGGTGCCTGTGTCACCGCATGGCTGCAGTTTGTGCAGCAGTGCAGAGGGAAGCACAGACTTTCAACATATTCATGTACATATGTCACTTCCCTGTGCTTCGGAAGTGCCACAGCGCAGTGCAGCTAAAGAGCTTGCAGTGTCACCCTGCAGTACTTTCTCATAAATCTTCACCTATAAATTCACCATACACTACTAATACATTCTTTCAATCAATCATGCTGTATACATATATTCAACCAAACTTTCACACATTACCTTGCAATTATAGTTCTTTCTTTAACCAGATAAGGTTGTTCTGATAAGAACTTTTTGTTTTCTTCTTTTTTGTTTTGTATTTTTTTTCTTTTTTTTGAACAATTTTGTATTTTTTTGGCATTTTTTAAAAAAATAAACAAAAAATAGAATGAATAAAACAGGAAAGATTTGGAATTACTTATCATTTCAAAAACAAAAAAAATTAACAACGATGGTTGCGTTGCGCAGCACAAACTGCATCCACTGACTGCGTCACGAAGCATATACGTTTCTTACACTTCACGCAGTGTTGCTCGAGAAAGGCGAATTCTGGCCTAATGTCCATTGCAGGTGTTCCTGAGGACGCTCCAGATGTACTTGCCACAGCAGGTGAGAGGTTCAAAGCAGCTCGACTCATTTCCTCCCGAGCAAGATTGAGAGGATGTGTAGTCCGGAGATGCTTGTACATAGAAGCAGTGCCACAAGAGTATTTTTTTTCACTGCCTCTTGACAGGACTCGGTCACAAATTTTGCACGTCACCTTTCTCGCTTTTACTTTCTTCTCTCCAGGTGGAAAAGTGAAGAATTAACACACAACAGATTCCGACCTCTGTGGGCGTGGTGCCTCCTGCAAGAATTCTTCTTCAGAAGATACTTCCTCCTGCTGCTGCTGCTGTCCAGATGCCATTTTGTTTGATGTTTTCTGAAAAACACCAAAAAAACCAGGCAAAAAGGGTTCTTGTAGGAAAAGAGATGTCTCTCTAAAGATGCTCCAACATAAATGATTAAAATGGGTGGTGTCCTTCAATAGTTACAGTGGGAAATGTTATGAACCAATGAAATCTTTTTTTTTGAGGTCACATTGGATCCGCGCACTCTGCGCTCACGAAGCACGCATCCAAATAAATAATATATATAAAAATAATATAAGTTTATTATAAGTACAAATATATTATTTTTATGAATATCTTAGATAGTCTTTTGCCCTAATATGGATATTAAGCACACATACATATCATTTTAGAACATACCCAGCACATATATGACGTCGCGCGGGACCCGCCACCGCACAAGTATCACGTACCGTAATGCGCATATGTCCCAAATGCACGTGAGCAGGAGTCGAGGACTGGTCGCATACCAATCGCGCACATCACGTAATATTAAATGTATATGATGTAACTGAAAAAAACGCAGCCGTCGCACACCGTACGCAGATCTTCACGATGTTTCTAAAATGGCGGCTAGAATCCGCGCACCCACCGTGATGTGTACGCTTTAGGTGCGCGACTCCGAAGAAAAATTTGGAAAAACAAAAATTTAAAAAAGAATATAATATAAATATATTAAAATGACAAAATAAAACAAAAAAATTAAATGATATTTCAGTTTTAATTTATGTTATTTAATGAATAAAATATTTATAAATAAACAGGTAAAAAACTGTAGAAAATCAGTACAAAAAAATAGGTATAACTACTATTACGCTTAAAAATTTGCATTTAAAAAAGCTTTGAAATTCACTAAAAAACATAGGTTTCAGAGATGTTATAGTTAGAAATTAACATTTAAAAAACCTTAGATATTCACAGAAAAAACTAGGTTTCAGGGGTGTCTTAGTTAGCTGGACATTTCACTCGTACAAAACCATAGAAATTCCTCCATTATAGTTAGTTCTGCTAACTATAACTCGGACGCCCGCAATGCACTGCTGATGATGTCACATATTACATCATTCATGAAATGGTCAGTGACATCACTGATGACATCTCAAATGACATCACTGATTACATCATCCATGTGACAATCTGATACACCTCATCATACACTAGTATAACCTTTCATCACTCACTGTAAAATACAGAGTACCATATTTGAAACCATTGACACACCAATACCAGTTACTACATACCCACTCACTGTTTCCTAAGTCTACACACACAACTACCCATCAACAGAATCAATTATACATGCAGTCACTAATTAATAGAACACTATCAAATGCACTTATACACATATATAGACATTGACACATCAGCAGTCATCTTAGTCAGTTATACAGTCATCCTACTCACTCATGAAAAAAATTAATCACACTTACATTTACTTACTTACACAATTATACACACAACACCTCATTTATTCAAACACATAGTAACTCATAGTTAATATGCTAAAAAATCACCATTACAATTATACACTCATTCATATAGTTACTCTCACAATCACTGACTCTTATATATACATATTTATATACACCAACTCTCACATACAATGCCTTTTATTTTTTTACTTTGTTGAAGATGTACAACTAAAACATATTCGCTCACCAACACACAAATAAATATTCTCAGTCACCCAAACAACTGTTTTCACATGCACTCTTAAACCTATACACCTAGTCAATCAACCATTCACACATCTATGCATAGTTACACACACCCCCTCCAACCACACACAAACTCAGTGTCCCATACAAATACTCACCCAACTAATCAATAACTAATATACACACTCGTGTAGTTAGTGACCAACTGATGCAGCATGTTATACAACAACAGAGACAGTGATGCACACATTCACATAGTTTAGTTACTAATCCATGTATTAAGTGAGACACTTTTAAGTACTCACTTAAACAGACAGTCAGACAGCTACTAAATCCTCCATTCAGACAGTTATATATCCACTCAATCTTCAATACAGATTGGTATTTATATAATACATATTTAAATTTCAAACTAAACTACATTCACTGGATGATGTCATCAGTGATGTCATCACTGATGTCATTTGAGATGTCATCAGTTATGTCATCAGTGATGTTACTGACCATGTCATGAATGATGTAATATGTGACATCATCAGCAGTGCATTGCGGGCGCGCGAGTTATAGTTAGCAGAACTAACTATAACAGAGGAATTTCTATGGTTTTGTACGAGTGAAAAGTCAAGCTAACTATAACACCCCTGAAACCTATGTTTTTTTCTGTGAATTTCTAAGGTTTTTTAAATGCTAATTTGTAACTTTAATGTCTCTGAAACCTATGGTTTTTTCAGTGAAAATATATATATATATATATATATATGTTTCTCACCAAAATTATTGTGGACACTCAGAAATTTGATTACATTTTTCTAATGAGCCAGCTCATACAGCGCAACTCCGACAAGCGCATGGCGGTTTCTAGTCTTTGTCAATGTTGGATAACCCTGCGTTTGAAATGTATTAAGTCTCTTACAATCATTCGCATTGCTTAACAGTGACAGTCATAGAAACAAAAGATAGATTATGCACATACATACATAGCTCGTAAGTGTGGCAGCCATCTCTAAACGGTTCAAAAATATTCTAATAATCAATTGTTTCCCATTTCATTCAACTCAAATTAATTTCACCTTCATCAAACCAAATTCTTAGCATGATTGCTGGCAATTAATTTTGCGTGCAAAAATTACATCAAATGTACACAAATTATATACCTTAATCCTTTTCATCTCATTGATGGATCTATAATTCATTTTTATGAATATATATGTGTCAAAAACATGCTATTCCATATCACTCACTATTGTGGCCTGAATGGGCAAATCTCTCAAATGTTCCATGCATTTCCTAATGTTGTCAATAATTGGCACACTTTATATAGATGCCCCCTAAAATTGTATTTTATTTTGTTACACAAAAATATGTTTTTTATGGGTCACATCTTCCAAAATGTTGTTTCACTGTTCTTTCCACTATCCTACATGAATCCACATTTCTTCATCACTATTAAGCCCTCTTAGGGTCATGGTATGCATTTCAATTTTATATATAGATTCCAGTTGTCGCTATTTGCAAGCACTGTCTCCTCCCCTCACGAGTCACTCGGAACTTGGTCCTAGATACAAAAATCGATTCTTATTATCTTGATGTTCCGTTTGGAAGTGCCTGGCCATGGGATATGCAGTTTCAGCATTTGTTAGTGTATGCATATGTTCTAAAGCTCTTTTTGTGGCCGTGTGTCGTGTACTTGCAATGTATTTCTCTTGTATGGATATACTAAACAATAAACTACTAAACTGGAATTGCAGTTCAACAATTTTGAAATGGAATTGATTTTCTTTCTTCCATCTATTTTGGACTCTTTGACTTTGGTACTTTGCTTACATGCTTTGCACTGCATGCATGGATACAAACTAGTAGTTTTTTTTTTTATCCTTCTTTTTTATAAGGTGACTGTGCACCAGGAGGTCTTTCAGAAAGGTACTTTTTCTGTACGTTACCTGTGGTCTCTTGGACAATGTGGGACCTATAATCTGAACTGACTGTAAAATATTCCAATTGCATTTCAGCATATTGTAGAGATGTGCTGAATTAGCTTAATAGTCAGTGATCAGTCTGACCACATTCCCTTCCTGTTCTTTTTTATTTGTGTTTTTCTTCAATAAGGTGTGTCTACTAATCGACTGCACTCTGCGTGCTGTTAGCACCAAGATTTTCTTGGGTACCCTCTCATTTTATACCTAGATAGGTCCTCCTTCTCAGCTTGTGTGTAGGTAATGAGGGAATAACAATTTTGTTTAATATGTAGCAGTTCCTTAATTGATATGCTCTTTATTAGACTTTGTGGATGCTGACTACTGGCGTGTAGAACTGAATTGCCTGAGGTCGGCTTTCTATATAACGTTGTTTAGACCTTGCCATCCTGCACATATACTGTTAGGTCTTAAAATGGTACAGAGGTGTCACTGATCTGACTCGTAAAATGAATATTTAGGGTAGTGTCATTCAATCTATCAATGTATTTCTCTGCTGCCTTATGACAGCCTCTCCATACCTGAAACAAATCATTGATATAGCATGCCCATAGTGCCATGCTACCCACTCATCTGTCATTCTCATCCACCTAGGGCCACGTGCTTCTCCCACCAGCCCAAGAACATGTTTGCACAACTGAGGGCCAAGCGCGTCCCCATCGTGGTTCTCTGCTTTTGTCGATATACCTCTCCTGAGAAAAGGAAAATTCTATTTCTCAAACATAATGCTATAAGTTCTAAAATTATTGCATTATGGTCTTGAAGCTTAAGTGGCCTATTTCTCAAGAATGTTTCCACTGCTCTTAGCCCTTGCTCATGAGAGATACAAATATAAATACCTGTTATATCTAGAATGATCATAAGGAAATAAACCTCCCTTTGTATATATTCGATAATCCTTATAAAATCTGTTATATCATTTATAAAGGAGCTTAAGCCGTTGACAAATGGAGCAAAATAATTACCTATATTCACTGATACATTTTCTAACAAACTCCCCTTTGAAACATACAATGGGATGTCCTGGTTGCACTTCTGAGCAAATTTCTTTGAGTGTGTGATAATTTTGGTGCGAAATGAATGTTACATGGGAATTCATCCCCAAGAATCGCAGCACCCGCAATGTTAAGTGGTGCAGAATGCAGAAGCAGGACTGGGCAGATAAGAGAATCGCATATATATATGTATGTATGTATATATATATATATATATATATATATATATATATATATATATATATTATCTACTGGCGGTCGCCAGTAGATAGTTATAGTTACAACCTAGTTTCCATAGGAAATCTCAAAATTGAATAACTTTGGCGCCGGTTGACGAATCCTCGCGAAATTTTCAAAACAAAAGGGGCGCTCCATTCAGCTCCTACCCTGAAAGTCTCGGGGTGATTCGTCAAGCGGGGGCTGAGAAAAAGGGGGGTCCCAAAACACGTTTTCCCCATGCATTTTTCCATAGGACCTTTAGTCGCAGCTACAGCCCGAACGGCTGAACAGAATTATGTGAAATTTGGCAGAGAGGTAGCCATAAGGTCAAGCAAGTGCCTTTTGCAGGTCTGTTGTAAATCTGTTCAGTATTTCCTGAGAAAATAGCATTTAAAAGCATATCAATATCTATACGCGCGCACCGTGCGCAATTCTGATTGGTTGTTAGATGTCGGTAAACATTCGAATCGGTCGAAACCAGGAAGTGTCGGCTGCCATTTTGTCTCGCGCAGTCTGAGGGGGTGAAAAAAAGGGGGAAAACATGAAAAGGGGGCAGAGTGGACAGTTCCTGACCCCCTAGCCTTGGTCAGGGGGTCACAGAAGGACCCCCAAGGGAGAAAAAAACATTTTTTTTTTGTTTTAAATCGCGAGGTGCGCACACCGCGCACGCATGGCACACACTGCGAACCGTGGGTGCTCGGTGCGCGAAGCGCACCTAGCGCGCACCGTGCGTGCACGGTGTGTGCACGGTGAAAAACCAGAAAAAAATAATAATAAATACATAACTTAGCATTTAAAAAAACGTACAAATTCACTGAAAAAACCATAGGTTTCACACACGTTATAGTTACGAATTAGCATTTAAAAAACCTTGCAAATTCACTTAAAAAACCATAGGTTTCACACATGTTATAGTTAGCTGGACATTTCACTCATGCAGGCAACTATAACTCACGCGACCGCAATCCTCTGCTGATGACGTCAGATATTACATCACTGATGACATATGTGTCTTTATGAAAAACTAAATATTTGTAATATATGTATAGCTAAAGATTAATGGAAGAAGACATGGGTAAATAAGTGTCTAAATACAGTGATGTAATATCTGACGTCATCAGCAGAGGATTGCGGTTGCGTGAGTTATAGTTGCCTGCACTAACTATAACGGGGGAATTTCATTGGTTTTTTATGAGTGAAATGTCCAGCTAACTAAAACATGTGTGAAACCTATGGTTTTTTTAAGTGAATATATATATATATATATATATATATATATATATATATATATATATATATATATATATATATTACCTACTGGCGGTTGCCAGTAGGTAGTTATAGTTATAGTTAGGACCTATTTTCCATAGGAAACTCGTTTTTTGTTTTCCCAATAACTTTAGCGCCGGTTGACGAATCTTCACAAATTTTTCAAAACTTATGACTCGCTCCGGTCAGCTCCTGTCTTGAAAGTTTTGGGGTGATTCGGCAAGTGGGGGCCGAGAAAAAAGGGGGGTCCCAAAACATGTTTTCTCCATGTTATTTCCCGAAGGAAACTTTAGACACGACTGCAGCCCGAACTGCTGAACGGAATTACACCAAATTTGGCAAAAAGGTAGCCCCTGGTTCAGAAAGAGACCTTTTTTTTTTAAATGGTATGAATCCGTTCAGTAGTTGCTGAGAAAATCAAAAAAAAAGAGTCAAAAAATCAATTTCCCATAGGAACCTTTATGCAAGGCTACAGCCGGAACTACTGAACGGATTTTCCCCAAATTTGGCAAAAAGGTACTGCTTTGCTCAGAAAGCTACCTTCTTAAAAATGGTGTAAATCTGTTCAGTAGTTGCTTAGAAAATCAAAAATAAATGTTTCGATATTTAGAGGCACGGAGTATCCGCGGACCCTCCCAACCACGAGCTTTATTCTAATTGGCTGTCAACACTCCAAACCAGGAAGTGTTGTCAGCCATCTTGTGACTCGGTAGAACCAAAAACAGAAAAACAAACGTGTAAAACAAGAAAAGGGGGCAGGGTAGAAACACCGTGATCCCCTAGGCCTGCTTAGGGAGTCCAACAAGGACCCCCAGGGCCAAAAAAAGCATTTTTTAAATCAGCGAGATGAGCGGAGGATCCGCGAATCCAGCTGTGAAAATAAAAAAAATGAAGCGCGGCCTCCCGCGCTTCGTTATTATTTAGCCCCCAGGTGGGCCAAGTCACGGGGGCATGTTAAAACACAAATGAGAGGTCCAGGGGGACCTCCGCAGCCCCGGGGACCGCCAACCCCCCAGGGCTATCATGAATTATTTGCGGGGGGTACACTGCCCCCCCGCAGCCCCAGGGACCGCCAGCCCCGGCGCTTTTTAAAAAAAAATATATATATACCTGTGTGGGGGGCTTGAGCCGCCCACATGCCCCAGGCATCACCACCTCCTCAGGGCACTAATTATCAAATTTGGGGGTCTGTAATGGACCCCCGAGCCCCATCACCTCCACGGGGCTGTGAATTGCATGGGAGGGGGGCGTGCTGCCCCCCTCCTGGAGCCTGTGATGGCCCTGGGGACTGCCACCCACCAGGGCCGGCTCCTGCAGTGTGACGGGGTGCCCACCCCTGGAACACTGCTGTTTGCAATCACAGGTCGTGAGCCTCGCGGCTCCCACCCTGTCATTGCAAACTCTGCTTTGCTTCATTGAACGAGATCAGGGAAACCTGCTCTCGCTTCAATGAAACAAAGCAGAATTGCTTTTCCATAAGGGGAGCTGCATGTCAGCAGCTCCCCTTGTGGAAAAGCAATTCCGGCTCCCACAGGACGCAGGGAGCCGGCGGGACCGTGGGGGGATTGGGCACCCCCCACGGTCCGCAACGGATAGGGCCGGCCCCGGGGTATGGGGTCCCTGGGGCCAGAAGTAGCCCGGGAGGGGGGGCCACATGGCCCCCCTCCCCTGTTCATAAAAATAAATGGAGAGGTCAGGCCCAGGGGGATGGGGTCTCTAGGGCCATATTTGGCCTGAGGAGGAGGGCCACATGGCCCCCCTCCCCCAAAAACCAAAAGGATGACCAGGCCCCGGGGGATGGGGTCCCCGGGGCAAGGATTGGCCCGGGAGCGGGGCCACGTGCCCCCTTCACCATGATAATAAAAAATTAAAAACACGCAATGGCCGGCCCCGGGTATGGGGTCCCCAGGGCCATAAATGGCCTGAGGAGGGGGGGCCACACAGCCCCCTCCAAATATATTTTAAAAAAACACTGGCCATGCCCCGGGTGATGGGGTCCCCAGGGCCGAATATGGCCCCGGGAGAGGGGCCACGTGGCCCCTTCTAATTTAACAAAAATAAAAAAAATCGGGGTCAGGCCCTGCGGGATGGGGTCCCCAGGGCCCATAAAATAGAAAAGAAAGGGGGGCCACACAGCTCCTCTTCTTTAAAAAAAAAAAGAAAAAAAAACGGCATCACCGAGGCCCCGCCCCCTCCCACCAACATTCTGCCAACGCGCCTTGTGGCGCGTTTTAAGTTGGGGAATTAATTCCCCTTCAATACTGGGAGTCCCTGGGGGCCAACGCCCCCACCAGGTACCTCCAGTAAGCGCCACAGACCTGCGTTGCAGAGAAGTGGTCCAGGCAAAGCCCCTTTTTACACCTCTCTGCAATGCAGCTCTGTGGTGCTTACTGGAGGTACCTGGTGGGCTAGTTGGACCCCAGGGACCCTCAGGATTTGAGGAGACTTAATCCCCCTACTTAAAATGTACCACAGGGCGTGTTTGCACATATGTCAACTCAGACCCCACCCCCCTCCCTTCACCACTGTGTAAACACGCCCTCTGGCACGTTTTAAGTTGGGGAATTAACTCCCTTTCAATCCTGAGGGCCCCTGGGGGCCAACTAGCCCACCAGGTACCTCCAGTAAGTGCAAGAGGCCTACGTTGCAGAGAGGGGGTCCAGACCACACCTCTTTTTACACCTCTCTGCAATGCAGCTCTGTGGCACTTACTGGAGGTACCTGGTTGGCTAGTTGGACCCCAGGGACCGTCAGGATTCAAGGGGATTTAATCTCCCAACTTAAAACGGCCACAGGGCGTGTTTGCACACATGTCACCTCAGGCCCCCCCTCCCTTCACCACTGTGCAAACAGGCCCCGTAGCGCATTTTAAGAGGTAGTTTAAGAGGAAAGTTATAGTTAATTGGACATTTCACTCGTACAAAAGCATAGAAATTCCCCCGTTATAGTTAGTACAGCTAACTATAACTCGCGGCCCCGCAATGCACTGCTGATGACGTCACATATTACATCACTCATGACATGGTCAGTGACATCACTGATGACATCACTGATGACATCTCAAATTACATCACTGATGACATGTGTGTTTCTGTAAAGTTTAAATATGTATGGTCTGTGGCGCTAACTGAAGATACCTGGTGGGCTAGTTGAACCCAAGGGACACTCAGGATTCAAGGGGACTTTATCCCCCAAATTAAAATGGCCACAGGGCCTGTTTGCATGCGTCAGCTCAGCCCCCCTCCCTTCATCAGTGTGCAAACACGTCCTGTGGCGCATTTTAAGAGGTCGTTTTAATCCCCCTGCCCTATTATGTACTAGGGGCTTACAGAGGAGGTCATTCTAATCCCAGGGGTACCCCAACGCATAGTGTTCCCTAGTGTATGTAGGTGTTCTAACTGTATTCTAAGTGTCTTTCAGCATAGCACTGGCTCTAGGACTGGTTAGTCAGAGTCAGTTACCACCAGTACCCATCTGAAAAAGTTGAGGGTACTGGATGATTTTGCAACAAGGCCTCTTTCTGCTCCTCTGTTTGTTCTTTCTGCACGTCTTCCTTCTTCCTTTACTTTTCTTCGTCTTTGAGGACTTCTGTTGCTTCTTTCTGCATTTCTTTTTCTTCTTTCTGTGGGTTTTTTCTTCTTTCTTCACATGTCCTACCTCTGTAGGCATAGTTAGAAACTAGCATTTAAATAACCTTTGAAATTAACTGAAAAAGACATAGGTTTCAGGCACGTTATAATTAACAAATTAGCGTTTTAAAAAACCTTTGAAATTCACTGAAAAAACCATAGGTTTCAGGCATGTTATAGTTAGGAATTAGCATTTAAAAAAACCTTAGGAATTCACTGAAAAAATCATAGGTTTCAGGGGCGTTATATTTAGTTGAACATTTCACTTGTATAAAACCATTGAAATTCCCCCGTTAAAGTTAGTTCAGCTAACTATAACTCGCGCGCCCGCAATGCACTGCTGATGACGTCACATATTACATCACTCATGACATGGTCAGTGACATCACTCGTGACATCACTGATGACATCTCAAATGACATCATTCATGACATCACTGATGACATCATCCTTGTGATAGAGTGGCAGACCTCCTCTCACCCTAATATAACCTTTGATACACACACTCAAAAATAGAAACTAACATTTTCAAAACAATGGAGATACCAATACCAGTTACAACACAACTATTCAGTAATTCCAAGATCTACACACACATCCACTCATTCACCAATAGTTCTATACTGTCACTCATAAATGTACTCACTCATCCTATGTACTCATACACCTATACATCCTGTTACACACTGACACTCATCCATAGAGTTACTCACACACATAGTCACACATGCAAAGTATCAAACATCCATTTAGTTATATATACAGTTATACACACAACACCACACTTACTTCTACAGAAACTTACACATACTTACTCTCTTAAACAATCACTTATAGAAACACATACTTATTTATACAGAAACTCTTCCAATCTCTCACTCTCACATACACCAATATTCACATATACTAGTTTAAAACATATGTAGTTACTCATAAAGACACAATTGAAACAGTCATTCACTCACTAACACACCCATACACACACTCATCCACCCATACAGTCCTGCATACATGCTATGTTCAACACATACAGTGAGTCACACATTCATGCATCTATGCACTAATTAATACACCCACCTAACCACACAGACACTCATACTGATATTCAAAGAACCAACTAATAACCCATATAGACACTCATGTAGCTACTCACCAACCCATCCATCCACTTATACAGAAAGTGAAAGACTGACACACATATTTACATATTTAAACATTACTCACTAACCCATGATTTCACTAAGATACACTTAATCAGTAGGCCTGGGCCAAAATTCCATTCCGCTCGTGGAAATTGCGATAATTTGGCATTTTTGCGTTCCGCGGAAAGCACGATAATGTCAAAATTTCCGCAATCCGCATCTTACCGGTAATTTTTTTTTTGCTCACGCTGTAAAAAAAATACATTCTCGCGTCCGCGCGATCGCCTTACCTGAATCCCCGCGTTTGCCGACAAGTTTTCCCGACCCGGTCACGTTCTCCACGAGATGTTGGATTGTTGGTAGCCATTTTGCGCTGTCTCGCGACAGTTCGCGCCCGCATTAACGTCATTTGTCGCGTGATCACGTCATTTGTCGCGCGATCACGTCTTTCTTCTCACGATCATGCACCGTGAGAGTCTGAGAAGATTGAGATCTCGAACACGTCATTCTCCACCGCGAGCGAGAGCGTGAGGACGCGGGCACGTCTAATCGAACGCGAAAAGGAGCAAGAGACCCCGAACATGTCATATCCAACGCGACAGGGAGCGAGAGAACGCGATCAAATCATTTTGGACACGCCATCGACATCCGGCGGAAGTAATGTGAAGCTTGAGAACTCGAACATGTAAAATTTTCAATTTGGAGAAGAATATCAGCTCTAGCAGCATGAAACCTTCTGCAAATGATGATTTTGGATGAAACAACTCCTCAGATTGACATTTGGCTGTCCTTTTTTGTGCAAGGAGTCCTTTTTTAAAAAGGTGGGGAGAGGGAGGAAGTGCCACAGAATCTCCAACTTCCTGTTCCTGTCCAGCAGGCTCCTCTCAGTGCTTTGTCCATCTCCTGCTCATTCTGCCTTTGGATTTTGAGCTGGAAAGATCACTCTTTTTGTCTGCTGCATCATTGCAATTGGATTTCAGGATTTTTTAATTGGATATTTTACAAGTAAGTGGTTGTTGTGTCTATTTGATTGGGGGCATTGCAGTTGTTGTAACTACAATTTATTTTTGGTAACTATCATCATTCCTTTTAAAAAAAATGTTGTGGGTAGTAGTAGTCAGTAGTAGGCCCGAGCTAGTCATGGCCTCATGGGTGTGTGCATGATGAAGCAACTGTTCCTTTGGTGTTTTTTTAATGTATTTCATTTTCAAGCATCATTTAGGGCCTGGATGGCATTGGATTTAGTTGGGAAATGTGTTTTTTTGGGGTGGGCTTTCTGTTGTTGGGCCTGGCCATGTGGCTTGTGGCCATTTAGAAGCCTAGGCCTGCAAGCTTGTCTGGCCTTGTCTACCAAAACGCCTGCTTTCATCCAGTAGGATCAGAGCAGGTAGCCACAGCTTTATTAATCAAGTGTTTTCTGTGTGGTCTGTTGACTTTAGACATCATTTAGGGCATGGATGGAATTGGATTGAGTTGGGGAAGTGTGTTTTTTTGGGGTGGGCTTTCTGATGTTGTTGGGCCTGGCCATGTGGCTGGTAGACATTTTGAAGCCTAGGACTGCAAGCTTGCCTGGCCTTGTCTGCAACAGGCCTGCTTTCATCCAGTAGGATCAGAGCAGGTAGCCACAGCTTTATTAATCAAGTGTTTTCTGTGTGGTCTGTTGAATTTAGACATCATTTAGGGCATGGATGGCATTGGATTGAGTTGGGGAAGTGTGTTTTTTGGGGGTGGGTTTTCTGATGTTGTTGGGCCTGGCCATGTGGCTTGTGGCCATTTTGAAGCCTAGGCCTGCAAGCTTGCCTGGCCTTGTCTGCTAACAGGCCTGCTTTCATCCAGTAGGATCAGAGCAGGTAGCCATAGCTTTATCAATCAAGTGTTTTCTGTGTGGTCTGTTGAATTTAGACATCATTTAGGGCATGGATGGCATTGGATTGAGTTGGGGAAGTGTGTTTTTTTGGGGTGGGCTTTCTGATGTTGTTGGGCCTGGCCATGTGGCTGGTGGCCATTTTGAAGCCTAGGACTGCAAGCTTGCCTGGCCTTGTCTGCCAACAGACCTGCTTTCATCCAGTAGGATCAGAGCAGGTAGCCACAGCTTTATTAATCAAGTGTTTTCTGTGTGGTCATTGAATTTAGACATCATTTAGGGCATGGATGGCATTGGATTGTGTTGGGCAAGTGTGCTTTTTTGGGGTGGGCTTTCTGATGTTGTTGGGCCTGGCCATGTGGCTGGTGGCCATTTTGAAGCCTAGGCCTGCAAGTTTGCCTGGCCTTGTCTGCCAACAGGCCTGCTGTCATCCCGTAGGATCAGAGCAGGTAGCCACAGCTTTATTAATCAAGTGTTTTCTGTGTGGTCTGTTGAATTTAGACATCATTTAGGGCATGGATGGAATTGGATTGAGTTGGGGAAGTGTGTTTTTTGGGGGTGGGCTTTCTGATGTTGTTGGGCCTGGCCATGTGGCTGGTGGCCATTTTGAAGCCTAGGACTGCAAGCTAGCCTGGCCTTGTCTCCCAACAGGCCTGCTTTCATCCAGTAGGATCAGAGCAGGTAGCCACAGCTTTATTCATCAAGTGTTTTCTGTGTGGTCTGTTGAATTTAGACATCATTTAGGGCATGGATGGCATTGGATTGAGTTGGGGGAGTGTGTTTTTTGGGGGTGGGCTTTCTGATGTTGTTGGGCCTGGCCATGTGGCTGGTGGCCATTTTGAAGCCTAGGCCTGCAAGCTTGCCTGGCCTTGTCTGCCAACAGGCCTGCTTTCATCCAGTAGGATCAGAGCAGGTAGCCATAGCTTTATTAATCAAGTGTTTTCTGTGTGGTCTGTTGAATTTAGACATCATTTAGGGCATGGATAGCATTGGATTGAGTTGGGGAAGTGTGTTCTTTTTGGGGTGGGCTTTCTGATGTTGTTGGGCCTGGCCATGTAGCTGGTGGCCATTTTGAAGCCTAGGCCTGCAAGTTTTCCTGGCCTTGTCTGCCAGCAGGCCTGCTGTCATCCCGTAGGATCAGAGCAGGTAGCCACAGCTTTATTAATCAAGTATTTTCTGTGTGGTCTGTTGAATTTAGACATCATTTAGGGCATGGATGGCATTGGATTGAGTTGGGGAAGTGTGTGTTTTTTGGGGTGGGCTTTCTGATGTTGTTGGGCCTGGCCATGTGACTGGTGGCAATTTTGAAGCCTAGGCCTGCAAGCTTGCCTGGCCTTGTCTGTCAACAGGCCTGCTTTCATCCAGTAGGATCAGAGCAGGTAGCCACAGCTTTATTAATTAAGTGTTTTCTGTGTGGTCTGTTGAATTTAGACATCATTTAGGGCATGGATGGCATTGGATTGAGTTGGGGAAGTGTGTTCTTTTGGGGTGGGCTTTCTGATGTTGTTGGGCCTGGCCATGTGGCTGGTGGCCATTTTGAAGCCTAGGCCTACAAGTTTGCCTGGCCTTGTCTGCCAACAGGCCTGATTTCATCCAGTAGGATCAGAGCAGGTAGCCACAACTTTATTAATCAAGTGTTTTCTGTGTGGAATGTTGAATTTAGACATCTTTTAGGGCATTGATGGCATTGGATTGAGTTGGGGAAGTGTGTTTTTTTGGGGTGGGCTTTCTGATGTTGGTTGTCTTAAAGACATGCTTTTGTTGTGTGTGTCTGGTGTGTGTTGGTGTGCAATGCATGCACCCTGCAGCAGACCTTTTTGGGGCCTGTGAATGTTCGTATTTGCATTTTTTTGCATTTAAAAGGCAGAGCAGTGTGCTTTAGCATGCATCCTTTACCTGGCTTTTATAGGCCTTTTGTTAGCTCCTGGTGTTTCCCAGGCCCCCTGCTTGTTTGTGATTTGTGAGTGTCCATGTGGCTGGTGGCCTTTTTTGTGTTGGGAGCTATTACTGTCCTGCTTTTGCAATATAGGCCTGCATGGTTTTCCTATTGGCTTACTGCTTCCATCCATCCACCCCCTTTGCCAGCAGCAGCTCCATGGATGCTGAGATGCTCAAATAATTTAATGGCAAATAGGGTCCACCCCACTTACATTACATTTTTATTTTGGTGGTTCTTATTAACTTTCCTATCCCTCCTGAGAGTGTAGTGTGTGACCGTACACAGTAGTATAACATAGCCCTTGTCGGAAAAAAAACCCTAAATGGCTAGACTATCTTTTGTTTGCACTAGTACAGTACTAAGTAACTGAACCACAACAACAAATGCAACATTTTACTGATGTTCCTCTCCTGGCTTATTTGCTTTTAGGTGCACAAAAAGCCAGAGGAGGAGGTGTCATCAGCATCACCCGGCTACCCGTTGTACTGCCAGCCAGACAGAAGTCCTGCTGTGCATCACGTCCACGTGTGACTAGAACTTGTTGTGCATCTGCATCCTGCCTGACATCTGAAGAAGATGGCCCCAAAGAAAGGTACCAGGTCCAGTACCAAGAAAGTTGCCGGTGAGAAGAAGGAACAGAAAAAGGAAGTGCCATTAACCACGACTGGTGGTGTGCCGGCCAATGTTTTTTTTGGCACCAAAAAAGTTACGCCTAAAGCAGCGATGTCCGGGAACCAAGCTGGGAGCAGCACCTCAGCACCAGCAGTCCAACCTCACCAACCTAGGCCCAAGGGCTTTAGTGTCGCAGAGGTAGCCAGTCTACTAACGAGCAGCGATGTTGAAATGTCATTATCGCAAAGTAGTACACAATCAACGCAGGCGCAAACTCAGCAGATAAGTGTGCAGCCGCAACAAGAACAGCAGCAGCCGCAACAAGAACAGCAGCAGCTGCAACAAGAACAGCAGCGGCCGCAACAAGAACAGCAGCGGCCGCAACAAGAACAGCAGCAGCCGCAAGAAGAACAGAAGCAGCCGCAACAAGAACAGCAGCAGCCGCAACAGCCCACCATAGTAGTTGTTGCTCCTGACGTAGGGGCATTTCAGGAAATCGAGCTTCCTGCAGACAAAGTGGAGCAAAGTAAACCACCGTTTCAGAAGATCTATTGTCTTCCAGACCACCAGCAAGGAAAAGGAGGCTTAGTCCATCATCTTCTTCTTCAAGCCCCGCTTCTGATGATCGTGATGCTACTTGGCACCCACCAGCTCAGTCTGAGAGTTATATACGCCACAAGACAATGCTTCTGAAAAGGAAGGTCCAAGAAAAACTTAGAGTTATGGAGGTAGATGTAGAAGAGGGGGGTGATGTTGAGGAAGACGAGCCAGTCATCACGCACATTACTCCCGCCCCAAAGGGATTGGAGACCAACATTCTCACCCTATCCAGAAAGGCTGCTACTGAGCGGGATGTAGTACGGATATCACCAACACAGGTTACAACACCACTACCTCCAGCTGCCATATTTTCCAAGGCCCGGCAGGGACCTACATCCAGCTCAACCATCTCAGTAGGTAGTGGTAGTAAAAGTCACAGTCTAGGTGCACAGGGTCACATTTCAAGCACACCCTCCCATTCATCTGGTATTGAAAGTGGCACATCCAGCAGTGCCAGAAAGTTCTCCTCCCGAGTTTGGGATTTCTTTTCTGTTAGCACCAAGGATTTTGAACGTATCTATATGCTCAATTTTTCGGCAAGGTGTTCGGCGGGGTAAGCTTGGTACAAACTATGGTACCGGAGACTAAGCAAGTCATCTCAGAATACACCACACTATCGTGTGGGAGAATCACCTACTTCAGTTAAAAGAAAGTAGAAAAACTCAACCCGTTGAAGTTGGTCAGGAAGAATCAGGGAGCGATATTATTGTGGTAGAAGGTGAAGAAGAGGGAGGCATTTCTAGCCCTGTCCCCAGTAGTGCAGTGGTACCGCCCACATCCTCCTCAGTAACATCTGAGTTGCACCGCAGTAAGAGCCATACTCAGAGACACCAAGGCGACCGAGTACCGCAATGAGACAAACTGTGTTGTTGAGCCTAAGTTGGTTAATGAAAACAGCACCACAAAGGAAAGCAATCCAGCCTACCATTGAGAGCATGCTTAGGTTGGAGGGGCAGTTCCAACGCAACCACCCAACGGCACGGTTGTACAATGCGAAGCTGGCTAAAATGTTAGCTCTGGACTTTCTTCCTTTTTCATTTGTGGAAGGGGTGGGTTTCTTTGAATTTGTCCTATTTCGCAAGAATTGCTGTTCCGGCACTACATCATGATGTGCTGGAATTGGTTGGACAAGCTTTGCAGCAGAGTGCTCTTCACAATATCCACCTGACAACAGACATGTGGACCAGTTGCCAAGCCACAGATTACATGTGCATCACTGCACACTGGGTCTCTTTTGTGGGGGTTAGAGATAAGCTATCTGCACGAGGTGCTGTTGACACAGCTGCGATTTTTAAAGGTACTCAGAAACATGCAACTGTAGCCATGTTCGCCATGGTGAAATCTCATACGGCTGTAAACATTTTGCAAGAGTTTTGCAGCAAGGTTTTTGAATGGCTGCGCCCAAGAGGGCTTAGTATTGGTTTTGTTGCCACAGACAATGGCAGTAATGTACTTAAGGCCATGGATCTTGGTTCTTACTTCAGGGTTCCGTGTTTGGCGCACTGCATAAACATTATAGTTCAAGACTTTCTGAAAAAAGAACCCATAGTCAGCAACTTACTGGCCATCTGCCGAAGAATATGCACTAATTTCAGCCATTCTTTTAAAGCTCGGAAGCAGCTGAGGATCATCCAACGTGAAAATAGGATGCCAGTCAAGGCACTCATCCAGGAGGTGGCAACACGTTGGAACTCAACGTATTACATGCTTGATCGATTGTATGAGCAGTACAGGTCACTCCATGAATTTGTCTGGAAAAGAGGGGATGCTACTGTTAAAGGCATGAACCTTGAGATGGAGCAATGGAGCCTAATTAAATGCCTGACTGAGATGCTTCGTCCTTTTGAGGTCTTCACACATGAAGTCAGCAAGGAGGACTGTACAATGGGCCAAGCTATCCCATTATTGCAAATGCTAGAGCATCAACCGAAGAAGGTTTCTGAATCATACAAAGGTGTAGAGGACAAAAGGAAAGTCTATGACTTGGTGGAGAGCTTAGCCCGTCGCTTAGCTGAAAATACAAGGATAGAAAATAAAATGTTGTCACAAGAACATTACATTTGTGCCACAATTCTGGATCCACGTGCAAAATTTGGACTGAAGACATTCTTTGCTTTTTCAGAGATTGATGTTGCCCGCTACAAAACTTGTATAGCTGAGGCAGCCAGTAAGATGGAAAACGAACGGCTGCTAATTAAAAGCCCGCAAGATCAACCCACAAGAAGTACTGCAGCAGGGCATGCAGGAACAAGTGCAACTTCGTCGGCTGAGGGCAGTGCGTTTGGATCACAACACTAACCATCACTATCGACAACAGCAACAATAACTGGATCATTAGGCCCAGTAGAATCGTTAGACGATTGGTATGTACAGTTAGGCATTAATAAGCACAGTGCTGATGCACAGAGAAAAGAGCCCGAAAGCTTACCAGCAGCACCCCTGAGCACTGAGCGGATGGTCCAGGCCTATCTAGACGACCCAACAGAGGTGTACATTGATCAAAACCCATTGCAGTATTAGTATAGGAAAAGGTCTGAATGGCCACTGCTCAGCAGGCTGGCAATAAGCTATCTGGCTTGCCCTGTCGCAAGTGTCTCTTCCGAACGTGTTTTCAGTGCTACTGGTTCCATTGTAACATTGAGAAGGACCAGTCTCTCGCCCAAAAACGTGGAGAGGTTAACAATGATCAAAATGAATCAGCACTTCATACCACCGAATTACACAATACATGAATCAATGGTGGAAGATGAGGACAGCGGCTCAGGTGACAGAATTAGTGTGTCACATGCTTACCTACTACTGGCTGACCCCCCAGAGTTTGAGGACGAGCTATACTTCCCTGACAATTAGGCTTGCCCTTACTGTCTTCCTCCCTTATTTCCCCCTTTATTTTTGTGTATGTCGTTCCGGTTACAAACTTGTGAATCACAACATATCCATTACCACCGTCTTCTACTCTTCTTATTTAATATACAAGTTTCAGGTATCTGCAATTTGACAGTACAGTCCTCCGAATCCAGCTCCTCCGCTCCATCATACTGAATCTCCCGCCCAAATCCATTGCCCTCATGAATGATGATTGGATGATGGTAAATAGAAGAAAAAATTTAAACTTTCCTAGTCCCGCCAAAAGAAGTGGAGCATGAATCAGATGACTACTATAGCTATCCTCCTTTCAGAGCCAAGAGAGACTGCCCATTAACTGAAAATAAGATGGAACAGGTAATGATTGATGCCATGCATTGGACGCAGAGTCGCAAACTGAGTGATTTTGTTGTGTATGTTGTGCATGAAGTTATGTAATTGTGCACTAATCATCTTTCTACAGTACACACTAAACTTAACTCAAGGGGAATTTTCCCCTTCTTGCAAATAAGTAATTTGTACTTCTCCTGCAGCTTGGTGATACATTGCTTTTAAATCAATACAGGAAGAGGACTCACTCCATCTGCGCAATGAGTATGATTGACACAACAGCACCGTCCATGGTGATGATGGCGAAATAGACGGCCGTTAACTTAAGATGAGAAGGATCAGGTAATGACAATTAATGGCATGCATTGGACACCTGACTCTGAGCGATTGGTGTTTGTGTTTTCGTTGTTTGTTTGTTGTGCACAAAGTGAAGTCAAAGTGTACTAGTATTCTATCTTTCTGTACACACTAAAGACTGACTCAAGTCAATAATAATATTTCTACTCTTGTTGTGTAAAACAATTTTACTTCTACTGCAGGCCGATCTTCACAGTCAGTCAGTACAAGTATCGGAGATGATGATTGATGGAATAATAACAAGTCAGGAGGACGTTTCATGAGTGGCATAAAACTTAAAAGCCTAAAGGTAAACACGTCAACAACAACCGCAGCAGACCCAAATGTCTGTGTAGAAGTGCAGTCGAGTGTAGCGGTGGGATGACTGCGGTGCATTGATTTACTAACTTAAACTGTAAAATGCTATGTTTGGAATGGATAATGTGCTTTGCCTTTGTCCAACTCTTTAAAAAAAAAAAAAAGTACTCTAAACGTAGGATGTGCTACTGCTAAGCAACGTGCCGTCAGGCCTGTCACTGTGGGCCTGCTCTCTCCTGTTATTGTTGAAGGTCAATGCTGGAAACAGACTAGAGTAGAGATGGTGCATACATGCCACCTCAGAAAGTGTTCTTGTTGCACTACACCATAACTTGTGCATTTGTTTCAACTTTGTTTCTCAATATCCCCTTTGTTTTTCCATCTACAATAACAGGCCGGGCCTTGCCCTATACTTGGGAAAACATTACAATGCACACTTACCTTACCAATAAATCAACATTTTTTTCCAGCTGGGCAGTGGCTAGTGACGAGCGACACACCCAAGCCGAGATACACATCCAGTCCACATTTTTTACCAGGATAACACAGTAACAGTATCAACTTTTATCTTCTTTTAAATAATTTGAATCATTTTTTTGTCTACAATCTTTACAACTGTGTGTTCTTGTTGTTGTTATTATCATCATTAGGTTTGCTCTCTGTTTACGATTCTTCCCTACCAATATTTAAAATTTCTATTTGCTATCTGTAAAAGTATTAAGGCCGGAACAACAGAACAAGAAGTGTATGTAATCCGGGTCTCTCATCATCATGCATGCATTTCCTTTTTCTCCCTTAACATATGGATATGGAAGTCTTCAAAGATGGTCGTTTGTTTGTCCATGCATACTGTTTTTCAATGTCAAACCTTTCCCAAAACCCCCTTCCCATCCATTCAACAAACCCTAACCCTCTTCCCCCGGGCTGTGTGACTTATTGTCGAGGTGTGACTAAATTAAATGTACACCAATACTTAATCACACGCTAGCTGGGGCGGATGTGGCGAAAGCAACAGTATTTCAATTTCAAGGCAGAGCGATGATCTTCTTCTGGTTGCCCACCCATGAGTAGGATATTTTAGAGGTTATTTTATTTAACAAAGGAACATATACCTCAGCATTAATTGCCGGCATTGATTGGATTTGTTTGTTGTCATTCCTCATACACAGCACTAACTGTTAGGCTGTAGGCCTAGTCAAGTGACTCGACACAACTATAGTTTATAACTCTGTCTAGTAGGCTATCCCAACCACCATTATGTTTTGTTGTAAAATATTTTAGCATATTATTGTTTCTCGGTAAGTTCTGTACTGTACTTCATTCCACTACTCCTATAACAGTCTCTCAAAGGCGATTGACTGTCTCCTTTTCTTTTTTTGCAAATGCTGCTGCCCTGCCAGTGTCTACTACTACTACTATACTACCACCACCATCCTAATCATGGCATGTTAGTAAAAGGAAACCATCTTCACCATGCAGCCATTGCTGTGCCTAAGTTAAACATCAAGCACAGGTAAGAGAGAAGTTTGGGGGAGGCAGAATTAATAATGGACATGTATTCAATGAATTCAATTTCACACACCCCTTTGAGTCCAGATAAAGAATGCATAGACTAGAGGAGAGACTGAAAGTACTCGTAGGACAAGTCAATCAGTGAGGGGTGTCACATCTATCTGTTTGTGTCTTACACAGTCAGCCAATTATTTAAATCAAACACTGGCTATGGGCGGCCCTGCACCAGCAAGGAAACAGTGTGATGTAAAACAGTAACCCCACCTACAAAACATTAACAACATTGCATGTAACATAGAAAAATATATTTAATTTACCCTAACAAAAATAAACTAAAAACCCTCAGAAGCTTACCCACCCCCCTCCCTAACCCCAACCAATGTCCGTAGGAAAGTCCATGAGAAAATAGTAGTCCGAAAAGCAAAAACCCAATGCCCAAACCAGTTCCCAACCACCCAAACAAGAATTAAAAAAGGGGCAGAAGACAGGGACTGGGGCCCGGGGCACTGGAGGAGGCTTCAAGTGCTGCTGCAGTCTCCTCCTCCTCCTCTGCCAAGACCACCAGCCGCCGGTATTCATGCTGGATTGCCTCCAGCTTCTGGCGCCATGCCTTGGCGGCCAACTCCTTATGATTGACTTTAGGAGTAGCTGTGTATCAAAAAGAAAAAAACAAGACAATTGTAAAATATACTCTTAGAAAAACAGTAAGACAAGTTAATTATTTATACACATAGTGGCACGGTAGAGTAGCACTATAAAGCACAGTAGTACATAACATTTTAAATCTCGCCCGTCCTTCTTCCTTCCACCCGTCTTTCACTTTTTAGTCGAACAGTGCACCAGGTGCTCTTCTCCATAAAACTTTCAAATCGGAGTTGAAATCAGATAGATGAGGCTGCTCCGGCCCATTTTAGCATCCGTCAATTATCTACTAGAACCCACTCTGGTCCGATGGAACTTTTTACTTGCCCAATAGCGTAGAGGGAATAAACACAATTATCAGAAAATGCTGTCCGCCAATTGTCATAATCAAGGACTCGAGACTTAATCTCTTGGCTCTCTGGCTTTTATTATCAGCATAAAGATTTGAAGATACAAACTCCTCAATACGAGGCACAACAAGTACATAGGCACTAACACAAATGCTACTCTCCGAAGAATCCGCATACGACTAAAAATAACTAAAAGCACAATTTCTAAAAGCATGAGGTAGAAAACTACCAAGCCAATGTCGATATTAGGGACTCTGGACCATACCATCTCTGTCCCTACTCTATACTAGATGACATCCCTACTTAGCAATCCCTTGAGACCCTCAATCGAGAAAAAAGGTGTCAGAGTGAAACTTCCTAAGAAGTCTTCACTTAGAGAGCTTGATCTATAAAATGCCCCCTCTAGCTCTTCGCCTAACTCTTCTCTGCTCTGGGCTGCTCTGTTCTGCCTCCACCCTCGGGGCGCTTTCCCTAATACAGAACCCCAAATCCCAGAACACACCCTTTTGCACCTCCTCTTCAGTAATTTTCCATAGAGCGCTGTCCAGTTCCATCGTCCATCAGCTTGGCCTTGAGTCCCAGACACCGTCCGCACTAGGAGTTACGATTGGCACATTCCAATGCACTCCCATGTCTGGCTTTAACTACATAAGTCAATTCGTGAACAAAGAACTTCTCTACTAACGAGCAACTGTCCTTGCACCTGGGGTGAGATCATGCAATGCAGACATACTTCACATCTTTTAACTTTGCAATTTACTACAGCCTAAAACCTCTACTGGAATAAATCCTTTTTGGCCTATTGCCCTCGGCTAACATAAGAAAATAACAGGCCTTTCGCCTCAACGATATATGTGAATTCTGGCCACTACTTCGGTTACACAAGCATGTCTAAATCACACTATTGACATTTACGTCTTTCTTTTCATGTATGGTTAAACTAAACAGTCTACTAGCACGTATTCTAGGCTACACATTTTAACATCGCCTGGAGTTTATATTTACCAAGCTCTTATGCATTTTCTCTAATACATTCACAATATGCTTGTACATTGCTAACACTTCTCTTTAAATCGATATAGGTTATACAATTCTTAATACATTGCACACAAAATACCTGAGTACACATTTGATTATATGCGGGTGCCGACTAACAGTGAATATAACGCACCCCTACAATTTTCAACCGTTTAAACGCTACATCAGTTCCCCCCTTTGATGACATCTGTAATCACACCATTACAATCTTCCTTCTTTAGAACTGAGTTAAACCGTACTAGTCATGACTCTGCCATGTCGAACTCCCTCCATTCTCTTAAGACTCTCATATTGCTGATCCTGAAATTTCACCATCTTTTTCTCATTTGCTCTAAGAGCTCTTTCAACTTTGCCTCCTTGATACCACTTCCACGCTTTCACGCATCCCCACAAACAAATCACACAAACTACAGCAATGATAATTGGCTTCAACACTGATCCAAGAAATGCTCTTCCCAAATTCGCAAACCATGTTCCCACTCTTCCAAATCCTTGTCCAATCTTTTCCCACACATTCTCCTCTGTCAAATCCATAATTTCCTTGTGAATAGTTGTGATGTTGTCTAAGTACTTCCCCAACTCCTTCGTATTGTCTGGAATATATGTGCAGCATTCTTGAACCTTCAATAATTTACAGACCCCACCCTCCTTAGCTAATAACACGTCTAACGCAAGGCGATTCTGCATAACCATATTCCGTATCGACAACATCTCTCCCGTCCCCAACAACAAAGACCTCGCCGTATTCATAGACAGCTCATCAACCACAGTCGCCAATCTTCTGATCTTCACGTCATTCAACACCACACCCATACTAGGTATCATTGCTCCATATAAATCACCAATCACTGCCCCTGCCTTTACAGTCCTACGTCTCCTAGAATGTTGTCTCGTCTCTAACAACTCCAAATCCTCTGTGTGATAAATCTTCGGGAATATGATGGCCAAATAACATATGCCATACCAATTTGCAGGCAATCTGACATAAGCATTCTTCCCACATACATAATACACTGTCGGAATCACTTCTACTGGACCTTGCATAAAGTCCTTAACAGAAGCCTCCATAGTGAAGGTCTGAGAACAAGTGCTATGTCCTACTGCAACCTTCTCCGTAGCTGATTGAGGACGTCCAATACACAAATTCCCTTTCTGCACTTCATCTAATGCTATTGGTCCATAGCTTCCCTTGGACTTGTGAGATTTCTCCTCCTCAGTCCAATCCACTGGACTATCTCCGGTGTCTCGTGTCTGGGTCAACTTTCTATATCTGTCCTCTACCTGATCAATAAATTTCTTCTCCGTCTCAGATAACGCACATGTCAGGTTATGCCTGTGAGCATGCGCAGTATCCAACTTCACAGTAGGTCTAAAATACTTCAGGAGTCTGTCCTCTTTCTTATAATAATCGTACTTATTCAAATGCTTGATCGCTGGAACTTCAGGAAGTACCGTATCAAAATTTGAAAAGAAATACTCGAACTGCCTCCTGTCGTAAAATATACTAAGCAATAAACTACAAGAAATCCCATATGTCAATGGGAGATGATGATACTTGATACCTTCATCTACTGAAGCAGGCAACACACATAACAATCCTTCACATCCATCGCATCAACATACTCGTACAACAACTTCGCATAAGCATTAAGTTTAAAATCACCCTTTGACAAATCCATGTGGAGTCTGCGATCCTCCCTTAACCTTGATGTTCCCTGTTCTCTGATACTGACACCTCTCTGTCCTGGGGTAATAGGTGTAGGTGCTCCCTGAACCTCCCCCTCCTGCCTGTGAGCCACCATGTACGAACTTATCACTACTACAAATATAGTGGCTATCACAACTCCTACCAATGTGCCTATTATCAATCTAGCCCTACGATGTGTGTTTGCAGGATCTGCCATCTTCGGAATATACTCAATATCCAATACAGTCTCTGGAATGGTAAGTTTCTTTCTCATTAATGTCTCTTTTGCGAACCTTGGCAAAACCTCCCTAACTTTTCGTCGTTCTACAACGGAAAGTGCCTAATTTTATTTTTCTTACACTCGGATCTAGGTTATCTTCTTTTTCCTGCTTTACAACACTCTTAAATCAGTCCAAAATAACTGCTGGTCCCAACAGTTCTAGAACCCCCTGCAATATTTCAAGCTTAAGAATGGTCAGTTCTTGTGGAGCTGGCACAACTGTGAACGTCGGGAAATCCAAATTATCCAAGATCATACCACGAATGAGGCTTAGAAATGGTGGATTCGGGATGTTGATGGTCAGGATTCCATCGATCGCCAATCCCGGAATTCTCAGCAACACTTCTACTCTCGGAAACGGAGCACTGCTGACCAATGTCATTGACCTCAATCTTCCTGTGCTCGGTAAGCCTGGCATCAGTCACTGGATATGCCCACTCTGGTGAAGCGTACTTCCGACTTGGCACTCTAGTTCTCTTTGACCTTCTCAAAGTACCTTGAGGATGCTCCTCATCACCCGATTCTGCTTCTGGCTCCTCCGAAACTGGTGCAAGATCTGTGCTCGGCGCCAACCTGAGGCTTACCCGTTTCTGTTTTGCGGGCCAAACTCTTTCTGCTTCAGTGGCACCTCCGGTCTTCCCTTCAATACCCTGTGCACTGGCCTCCTCTTCCTCGGCAGAACTCGATTCTGTACTGCCCACTCCACCTCTTAGTCCTTCCCCTGTTTCTGGGTCTGTGCTTCTCTCTCGTTCTTCTTCAGCTTGATTCAATGCACCATCAGCTGCTTCAGCAACCCTTACAGCTTGACTGGCCCTCTCAGGTGGCTCTGTAGGCTCAGCTGGGTTTTCGTTCTCGAGAGGGGCTGTATCTTCTAAGGGTGCTGGAACTCTGCGGGTATGGGAAGCATGCACCCAGTTCGGTAAACCTCCACACTTTACTGCTGTGTTCGTGATGAGAATCACTTGAAACGGGCCTCGCCACCTAGCATCCAGGCAACTCTTCCTCACGTGCTTGCGGACTAGGACCCAATCTCCTGGGCATAAGTCGTGGCACAGGTCACTCGCAGCTGGAACCGTTGCTGTCTGCACCTGCTGAGACACAGAACGGACCACGTCAGCAAGGCCTTTACAATAGTCCAGGATCATATCATCAGTGATATTTATCAGAGCAGTGGCAGGTATTGCAGGCAAACGTATCGCTCTCCCCATGAGGATTTCATGGGGTGACAATCCAGTCCTTCTATCAGGCACACTTCGGAGGCTCATGAGGACCAAAGGTAATGTGTCAGGCCATTTCAGGAACGTTGACGAACACACTTTCGCCATCCGAGCCTTCAGAGTTCCATTCACCTGCTCCACTATCCCTGAAGCTTCTGGTCTATAGCTACAATGTAACCTCTGATCTATATTTAAGGCAGCACAAAGCAACTTCATGACTTCACTGTGGAAATGAGTTCCTCTGTCCGATTCAAAGGATGTCGGGAACCCGTACCTTGGAATGAGTTCTCTCAATAATAGTTTTGCTACCGTGAGTGTGTCACATCTGCGTGTAGGGTATGCCTCCACCCACCTGGAAAAGACACATACTATCACTAATATGTACCTCAACCCATTACACTTCGGCATTTCAACGAAATCCAGCTGCATCCTATTGAAAGGTCCACCTGACCTCCCTATGTGACTCAACGTCACAGCTCTCCTCTTTCCTACATTCATCTGTTGACAAGTGACATACCTCTGGCACACGGTTTCGGCCACTGCCCGAAACTTCGGGTTGTACCAAGTCTGACGAAACACTCTCATCATTGCGTCTCTACCAAGATGTACAGCACCATGTATCAACCTCGCCATGGGATTCAATAAATATTCCGGCAACACCGCTCGTCCATCATTCGAAACCCATATATCCACATCTCCTTTCTCACATCCAGCTCATATCCAACTGTCTCGCTCCTGATCCGAGACCCCTTCCTGAAGCTGCTTCAGTTCCTCCCATGAGTCTGACATTGCTAACATCTGGTCGTACACCGTTTTCTCCTCAGTTTCCTCAATGTGATTCTCCGTGTAGTTACATCCCTGCTCTGCACAAAACCGGGCTACTTCATCGGCATAATTGTTACCCAATGAAACAAAATCATTTCCCTTAGTGTGTGCAGAACATTTAACAACAGCAATTTCATCAGGATCTTGCAATGCTTCAAGCATTTTCCGCACATAGTCACCATTTCTAATGGGTGAACCTGAAGACGTCATAAACCCTCTCTGGGACCATAGCTGTCCAAAGTCATGAACCACACCAAACCCATATTGACTGTCTGTGTAAATGGTTACACGGATTTTATCAGCTGCCACACAGGCACGAGTCAAGGCAATAAGCTCAGCCACCTGCGCGGAGTGTACTCCTTCTAAACAAGCGGCCTCAACCACCCCCACGATGGTGCATACAGCAAACGCTGCTCTCAATCGACTGACACTGTCTCTTAAACATGAACCGTCCACAAAGAAAATCTCATCTGAAACTGGGAGCGGTTCATCAACAATGTCTGGTCTCGGTTTGGTGCATAGTTCAGTCACATTGAGACAATCATGGTCCTCACAATCTTCACCATCATCTACATTTGGGACAGGTAACAATGTAGCAGGATTTAAAACAGTACACCTCTTCAATATCACATTATCGGCTGCAAGGATGACTTGCTCATAACGAGTCAGCCTATTATTCGTGAGGTGCTGTGTTTTAGTCCTAGTCATCAACAGTTCAACCGAATGTGGCACATGTACAGTAAGAGGATGACCCATCACAATGCTCTCACATCTCTCGATGCTGACACCTGTTGCCGCAACGGATCTAAGACATCCGGGCAACGCAGAAGTTACCGGATCTAGGGTAGCTGAGAAATAGGCAACTGGTCTACGGACACCTCCATGATTCTGGGTTAACACTGCTAACGCGCAACCTTCTCTTTCGCAGCAGAATAATGCAAATGCCTTGTTGTAATCCGGCATTCCCAACGCAGGAGCGCTACATAAGGCTTCTCTCAGCCTCAGAAATGATTTCAAACAGTCGTCGTCCCATGGTACCGGATCACTTACGTCCTTTCGCGTCAGCCGCTGTAAGGGCTTTGCTTCAAAGGAAAAGTTTGGGATCCACTGGCGGCAATAACCCACCATTCCCAAAAACATTCTAACTTCCCTCTGCGTCGAGGGAACTGGCATTCTCAGAATCGCATTAATGCGGTCTGGAGACACCTTCCTTTTACCCTTCTCAATTCTGTGCCCCAAATACTGTACCTCAGGTAAACAGTATTGCAGCTTGTTTGGGGACACCTTGTGACCATTTTCTCCCAAGAAATTCAACAACGCAATCGTATCCGTTCTGCAAGCGTCTTCTGTTTCTGACGCAACAAGCAGATCATCAATGTATTGCACTAAAACAGAGTTTTGTGGCAACACAAGACTTTCGAGGTTTTTCTTTAGAAGTTGATTAAAAATCGATGGGCTCTCTGTATACCACTGTGGGATACGACACCATGTTAATACACGGTTCTCTAGTCTAAATGCAAAAAGAAATCTGCTCTCTTCATGTAGGAGAATCGAAAAAAATGCTTGACACAAGTCAATCACTGTGAACCATTCAGCTTTACATGGGATCTGAAACAGTATCACTGATGGATTCGGTGCCACTGGACAACATGGAACAACTATGTCGTTTATTTTTCGCAAATCTTGCACTATCCTGAACTTCCCACTTTGTTTCTGCAGTCCCATAATGGGCGAATTACATGGACTACCCATGATTTCCATCAGTATTTCTTGCTTAATCATGGACTCGATCACAGGTTTAATCCCTGCAATCGTTTCGGGGGATAATTTATACTGAGGGGTTCTCGGGAATTCCGCGTTTGGCTTGACCTGTATCTTCACTGGTTCCACTCCCCTAACTAAGCCAATCTCCTCTCCACTTAGGTCCCACACATCGATTGACACTGAGTCCCTCAAATCGAGTGGAAGCTCCTCCACCGTCAAAGCTGGGTACATTTCCACACACACCCACTGGTTTGCAACCTTAAAGGTCGCATCATCATCCCTTGTCTGTACCTCGACTCCTTTCGGGGTACAGTAGATTGTGCAATTGAGCTTACACAATAAGTCTCTCCCCAATAAACAAACAGGACTAGAATCGCACACCACGAACTGGTGTCGATTCCTAAAGTTTCCTATCCTGACTGGAATCGGTTCTGCCAAAGGGCTAACTAGCCTCTTATTCGCCACTCCAACAACCTGTATACTTTCCCCGGAAAGGGCCACACCCGGAACTACTGCTGATCTTATAGTCGACCTAGTAGCCCCCGTATCGACCAAAAAGGTAGTAGGGTGTCCGTCAAGCTCTGCTTCCACAAAGGGTCCTCTCTGATCCACATCTAAAATGGCCCTAAGTATGCAATCATCATCTTGGCTTAAACTCAACCGGGCCAGAAAATCTGTATCCTTTTCCTCACTTATTTCAAACATGGGCATCTGCAAATAAGTTCGAGCTCCCTGCTGTATGTTCTGTATCCTGGGTGGCTGGGGAACCTGCACCTGCGGGATGCCTGTCCCCCCTTTCATCATTCTCGGTGTAGTCACCGTCTGTACCTGCTCCGCCCCAGGGACCTGAGCTATTCCTCCCTCCATCGGTTGCTGGTTCCAGGTGTTCAGAGGACACTCGCGCCTCCAGTGTCCCACCTGGTGACACTGGTGACAAGCAGTCGTCTTTTTCAGTATCGCTACATCCATGCCTGTCCTAGGGTCTATAGGCCTTGGCCTTCCCTGACCCTGCACGTTCTGATTTCCTACCTGATAATTTCCCTGTCTCCTTACCACTGGATCCCCATTCGGCGGTCCCTGAGCAGCTTGCATCTGTATAAGCAACAAATTATCTTTCATCTTCTTGTGCTTCGACTCAATCTCATCCGTGCAGTACCTGGCGTACCGCAAGATTTCATCCACGGGCTTATTCTGCCAACAGATCAAATGCTGCTGTATGATGAGACTAACCTCTGGCTTCAAACCCAACACAAACTTAGAAACAAACTGTCCCATATCCTTCGTTTCCAGCTCATCTAGGCTACTGTACTGCTTAAAAGCCTTCAAGAGTCTCTTGTAAAACTCATGTACTGTCTCCTTTGGTTCTTGCACTGTCCTGTCTATTTTCACCCAATCAATGTCTTGGGGTGAAACCTTCGATTTCAACCAGGTAATTACTTTATCATACAGCCTCATCACCGCTGGCGACGGACCATTTGTAATCATGTTCCTATCAGGCTCATAGTCCGGCCAATCAACAGCAACCTTACATGCGTTCCACAGATCTCCCGGAACCACAATATCGAATAAAGTATTCAGATCGATCCATAATACCTTCGAAATCTTAACAAAACGCTCAACTTGCTTGTACCATTCTGCAGGCTTCTCCCTGAGCCTGGGAAAATCATTCATAAATGATGCCAAATCACCCCTGCTCCATGGTACATGCACATATCCTCCATTCGCCACTTCCCTCAAAGGGAAAGTCTTTGCCAGTAGCAGCCCTGTACCCGGAGTTCCTCCTTCCGCTCCCTTAGAGGTCTTTTTCTTAGACCATCTCTCCTCCCATTTATCAAGCATCAGCCATACCCGCATGGCTAGGATCAGTTCTCTGGCATGTGACCTTAATCCAACAACCCTTTTCTCCTCCAACTCCAGCTCAGTATAATGCATCCTATGACTTCCTTGCAATGCCCCAGTCTTGGATAAATCCACATCATATTCTTTCGCCAATCCCCTTAATTTCTCATGTGCAATTCGTGCTTTACGAGTCACATCTTTCGCTACAAAAAACAGCTCATCCGGGTTGTATGTTACTATTCTCTCAAGAGGTAGAATTCCATATATTATTTCATCTACATCTACCTCTGCCTTGAGCCTTACTATGTCTATCATCCCTGCTCTCAGGGCTCCTTTCAGCACCTGACAACTTGCTCCACGTCCCTCATCATATTCACATTCCGGTTCCTTCTCTCTCCTCTCTTCTGGTGCTTCTATAGGAGCGGAATAACTCCTAAAATTAGCCCGATCTCTCTCCGATTGGACCACATTCGGGTTCTGATGCCTCTCTGATGGTACCCATGACCTTAAATCTGATCTCGACTCCATCAGATTTCTCGGCCTCACCGGTCTCTGTTCCTCTTTGCCCCTAGATGTATCTGACACTGCTACCAATGGTGTACTCCATTGTACAGGGCTTGGAGGTCGGGCCATTGCCCCCTCCAACCCACTTTCCTCGCTTTCCCTCCTCGTTCTTTCTGCTACCTGTTCGGACCTCTCCCTTTCTTCCGATTCCGGACTTTAAATCGACACAATCGGTCCAATGGTGACCGGTACCCTCAATGCATCTGGTAACCTCATCTCTCTCTCAATCCTCCCACTAGCCTCAGACTGACTCCGTGGACTCTCTGTTCCAAACAAGACCAACCCTTCCACTCGAGTCTCGGGTTGAATTGTTACTCTTCTAGTTTCCCCTCTCTCGCCCCACCTGTCGTCTGCTTCTTCTGGATTGTAAGGAGGTGGTCTCTCCTCCAACAATCTTTCCAATACTCCGTCATCGGAGTCACTCTCTTCATCCTGTGCCTTCACATGCCTTATCCCCGTCGAGTCTATTAATAAGGGATACAGTTTCTCTTCCTCAATTGCCTGCACTCTCCATCTTTTCTCCGCTGCATCCCACTTGGCATCCTGAAATGCCCTGATCGATTTTCTCATCCTTTCCTGACTCCTTCCCTTTTCTTTATCATGCGCTGCTCTAATCCACGCATGTAGTGCTTCGAACTGTGTTGGTCTTGGCAAGGGTCTTAAGGACCCCATCACAGACTTCAACTGATACAGCACCGCTAACCTAAAGGAGCCATACCTCGGGAAAGCTAGTTCCCCTTCACCTTGTGTAATCTTATGCCAATTCT
This sequence comes from Triturus cristatus, assembly GCF_964204655.1. Taxonomy (NCBI): domain Eukaryota; kingdom Metazoa; phylum Chordata; class Amphibia; order Caudata; family Salamandridae; genus Triturus; species Triturus cristatus. Next base: position 441,226,060 of record NC_140590.1, read on the forward strand.
CGATCCATACTATGGTATGTAATCTCACATTCTTCGCCATGTAATGTGCTGGGGTATCCTCGGGAGGGGCTTCTTCTCCCTTCCGAGTGACCACATGCTTGTCGCCTCTACACAATTCTCGTAAAACCTTAAGACACTTCATGACGAGCAAGTTCGATCTCGCGCTCTGTTTACTTCTTGCTCTTAGATCCTCCAATAACAGCGTGATTCACACCAACCGGCCTATCACAGTGCGACACTCTCTGACGTCACCTTCCTCCGTTCGCAGCAGTTCCCTTCTCCAGACACGTTTCACGCCTACTCTCGTCTCATTCATACACTGAAATAACCGATTAAGTGACTTCTCTGGCTGTCCGTCCACAGCCTCTGACTGTTCATCCACAGTCTCTCGACCTTGTTGACCTCTATAGGCGACTGTCTGCCCCCGTCCGGCCAGACAGATCGCCCCTGATAGGTTACTAACACTCCGATCCACACACAACAACCCACGACCAGCGTTAAGTTGCCATACACACACACGTTCGCTCCCCCTATCTCGGTCCAGGTGATCGATGGTACCTCACGATCCCCTTTGGGTGGTCAATAAAATCTATCTCAGGTGTCTTCTACACCACAACTCCCGGGCTGCGCGCGCTCACAGCCTGATCTCACAATCACTCAACATACACATCAACTTCGCAAGACATCACACAACAAATCAACACCGCAATCTACAACATCTCATTTTATTCATACTCACTCCTGGAACTGCTGCTTCCTGCCGCACTGCTACTCGTTGTCGATGCTCATCTGCCGCCGCCGTCTCCCGCTCACCATCTGATGATTCACCATCACTTATCGTCTATGGGCCTCAAGGATCACTTATCCTTATCTAATCTAATCGTCCCTCGCTATCGGAAGTAACCATCCGTCTCTGCTACCAACTGCTCCGGCCCATTTTAGTATCCGTCAATTATCTACTAGAACCCACTCTGGTCGGATGGAACTTTTTACTTGCCCAATAGCGTAGAGGGAATAAACACAATTATCAGAAAATGCTGTCCGCCAATTGTCATAATCAAGGACTCGAGACTTAATCTCTTGGCTCTCTGGCTTTTATTATCAGCATAAAGATTTGAAGATACAAACTCCTCAATACGAGGCACAACAAGTACATAGGCACTAACACAAATGCTACTCTCCGAAGAATCCGCATACGACTAAAAATAACTAAAAGCACAATTTCTAAAAGCATGAGGTAGAAAACTACCAAGCCAATGTCGATATTAGGGACACTGGACCATACCATCTCTGTCCCTACTCTATACTAGATGACATCCCTACTTAGCAATCCCTTGAGACCCTCAATCGAGAAAAAAGGTGTCAGAGTGAAACTTCCTAAGAAGTCTTCACTTAGAGAGCTTGATCTATAAAATGCCCCCTCTAGCTCTTCGCCTAACTCTTCTCTGCTCTGGGCTGCTCTGTTCTGCCTCCACCCTCGGGGCGCTTTCCCTAATACAGAACCCCAAATCCCAGAACACGCCCTTTGGCACCTCCTCTTCAGCCGGGTCGTCTTTCAGTAATTTTCCATAGAGCGCTGTCCAGTTCCATCGTCCATCAGCTTGGCCTTGAGTCGCAGACACCGTCCGCACTAGGAGTTACGATTGGCACATTCCAATGCACTCCCATGTCTGGCTTTAACTAATAAGTCAATTTGTGAACAAAGAACTTCTCTACTAATGAGCAACTGTCCTTGCACCTGGGGTGAGATCATGCAATGCAGACATACTTCACATCTTTTAACTTTGCAATTTACTACAGCCTAAAACCTCTACTGGAATAAATCCTTTTTGGCCTATTGCCCTCGGCTAACATAAGAAAATAACAGGCCTTTCGCCTCAACGATATATGTGAATTCTGGCCACTACTTCGGTTACACAAGCATGTCTAAATCACACTATTGACATTTACGTCTTTCTTTTCATGTATGGTTAAACTAAACAGTCTACAAGCACGTATTCTAGGCTACACATTTTAACATCGCCTGGAGTTTATGTATACCAAGCTCTTATGCATTTTCTCTAATACATTCACAATATGCTTGTACATTGCTAACACTTCTCTTTAAATCGATATAGGTTATACAATTCTTAATACATTGCACACAAAATACCTGAGTACACATTTGATTATATGCGGGTGCCGACTAACAGTGAATATAACGCACCCCTACAATTTTCAACCGTTTAAACGCTACATCAAGGCCATTGGTTACTCAATAATCCCGCTCCTATGCCAATTAAAGGGATTCTAGTCCTCTAGTTCACTCTTCAAATGTTCACAACAACTCATACTTACTTAGGACATCGGATGGCGGGTGGACATTGTCCGCCCGCCATCCTCACGCTATAAAGTGTGGAGGTCCCGTGGGGACAATTGGGAGGATGCGCCCGGCACAGTGGTGGGCGCATCCTGTTTTTTTTACATTCTGGTTGGCGGTGCCGAAAGCAATGCTAAAAATACATGTTGTGCTGCTTTTCCAAGCACAACATGACAGGCCCCGTGCGGAGCCTGTCACGTTTTGCTTTGAAAGGCAGGGGGGTACCATAGCATAGGTACCCTCCATGGGGGCCCCCAAGCATACTCTGCAATGTCTGCATGGCTTTCCGTGGTGGGGCCACGCAAAGGCATTCCAAAATGCAGATTATATAGCTGGCAGTGTGTTCAGAGAGACACCACCACCATATTGAACCCTTTTCCGCCCGCCATCCCAATGGGGCCCTAAGTCTCAACAGTACAGTATACATACAGTACACCCTTGCAGTGAGTGTACTGTCAACAATAGTTAAGGATTATGAATCTAACTTACCACCTCCCACCACTGGTGCTGCCACTCCCCCTACCGCTCCATCGTCGGTATCTGCAGCAACTGCCGCATCCTCTCCCTCCGCGTCGCCTTCGCTGGCTCCGATAATGGTGGTCGGTAGTGCGCCTAGAAAACATTACACATTTATTAGGCGTCATATATACACCTCCCCCTATTGATCAGTAGCAAGATTGAAAAATTAGTTAATACTAACATACATCACTAGTACAAATCAGGTAGTAGTACAGTAGACACTAATGGTTACATATGGTCCCCCCTAGGGTCATTCTAGCCTTTGCTTAGTTAGCCCGAGCCATGCAACCATTTTACCTTTGTGTCTTTTATTTTTGCACATGTGACGTTACCTTGCAGCTTTTTGTATAAGACACCTTTGAGCCCACATGACCTGCCTCACACTGCTACTGTCTACGCGCTGCGAACAAGCGGTCAACAAAAACATTAACAAGCCACTTTTTTATGAAATACTGGTGTACTGTTAGTCCATATTGCTTATCCCTAAATGCTACACTTTTTGGCACGGCTGAGAAATGCTTGCAAGTTGCAATATACTAACATGCACCATTTCATTTTTCACATTACAGACGGAAGATTCCCTTCTACGAACCAGAGCTTTGCAGAGCTTATGAATGATGCAACAACTACCAGTACTAGGTTCTTCTAAGGTGAGGGGTCCCTTCACTCAGAGATCTTCATTTATAAATTTATATAAACTAAATTCCTAGGGGATGGTGGTGCTGCCTTCCACCTCTGTTCAGTTATCATGATTTAATTCCCAACTGTAAGTAAGTGTAAAAATGTTTATTGTTTTAATGTTATTGATTTTCCGGTTGGTGGTACATTATATAATAGAACAACGTACAGAGCTTCTCAATTCAAAATAAACATTTTGAACTTACATAGACTTGGTGGTATTTGGTGTGGACTAACTTGCACGAGTGAGCAAATTAAAGGAAGGGTGTGCATGTGCATTGCTTCCACGACTGAGAGGTTGGGTGTGTTATGTTCTGGGTTGTCTACTTGTTGGGTATCTTGGGGGGAGGGTTCGGAGACCTAATAGTTATGACAAGACAGTACTATAGTCGAGCAGGGGATTGTGGTGGGTTCTGAATTTCTGATTGAGGTGTGTGAGGAAGGTCCAACCTACCATCACCAACATCCTATTTTCTTGTGCAAAGGTCTGTATGTGCAAGATCCCTACAATAGTAGTAGTATGTCCTATAGGCTATCATATCAAAATAGTAATAAATCTGGTTGGGCATTTGTTGCTGTGAATTGTCAAAGCCTCAAGATTAACAAAGACTCAAGATCAATAAGACTAGAAGTAGTACAAGAGGACGACCCAAAGGAATGGACTCAATGGCTAGAGCTACTGGTGAATCTGAGTTGTATTACAACCTTTCAAATAAAGAGTGGCACTGGTCAACTGGGCAAGCTTAGCTACTACAGTACATAGCAGAGGCAGGGATAACAAGATTTTTGAAACCGTACAGATCGAAGGATAATTGTTAGTAAAAAAGAGCATTGGGAAACAGAAACAATAGTTCGTGAAAAATATGCTGCAGTAAAAGTTATGGAATAAGAAATATTATTAAAAACAAGAAGACTTACTGGGGCCAGCAGAGGATCCCTCGTTGGTGTCCTCCTAGTGGTGGTGTTCTGACTGTTGTCCCGCCGACTGCCCACTCCCTGTCTGTCTGCCCCTGGGTGCTGATGAACAGGAAAGATATAAGAAAGAGACAAACATTGATGGATGGTGTCAAACAAATACAATATTTTTAAAGAACGGTCAAAAAACACTTATGTAAACAACATCTGCAATGACTAAATTGACCGATCTCATCTGGTCAACAAGTAGTATCGGGGGATTCGTGGATCGACTACTTAAGTTACTATTTCTCAACAGTAATCCAGTCTTCCATTCTGATTCCAGAATACTAAGTTACAACTAAGCCTAAGTACGACGTACCACCCGACCTAGCCCACCTATTCCAGGCATGCCAATTGTACATTAAGTATGCATTTCCACTTCTTTTATTCCTCAACAATGCATATGGTCAAATGGAGGACACATGGCTACATTTTTTGTATACACCAAATTTTGGGTTGATTGATTGATGCTGATGTTCTGCTAGTGCTAAGCCAATTACCACCACTCATTGAACAAACTAGAAAAGGTTCTAATAAAGACTTGCTACTAGCAGCACGTCACGTAACTGAGGGGGCATCACGCATACCACTAACAAATTAGAGACTCATTCAAAGTACCTAAACCTAAGTATCAATCCGCCCCTATCTCTTAGTGACAGGACAAAGTAAGGAGTGGACTAGAGTCACTGTAGCATTATGTAACTTAATTTCTCTAAAATAAACTCTTACAGAATCACGCTAAGCGAGCGCAAACGCAAAGTTGCAAACAAGTAAGATTAGAACTAGCACAGAGGAGCACCTTTGTCATAATCAGAGAAGACTTTTAAACGTAATTCACCTGGAATGTAAGCAGCAACATTCTAGCTGGTTGGAAGAAAAAAAAGATATTCGCAATATATAACACAGAGCAGAAGAACAGACACAAAGTAGTAATAATTAAATAGTTACTCACCAAGACCCGGGACCTCCACTCCTAGCAGGTCCAGAAGGTCCTGCTCACGGTCCAGGATGTCGGACCACCAGTGCGTCAACTGCGCCTGGGTGTGCCGGACCCCAGAGCAGCGCAACACTGCCCGGTGCACCTTCCCCCACCGCTGCCGACGCTCCCGGAGGCCGTACCCGGACCCAGGCCTGCCACCTGCTGCCAGGGTTGAGGGGAGGTGGCGCTGCACAAAGAAAATGAGTGCAGCCAACTCCACCTCCCCAAATAAGGCCCGTGCCTGCACCCCTTTTGGGCGCCGCCTTCTGCAAAGAAGGCGGTCGCAGCTCTGGCTGCGACGACGAGCCCTACCCTTTGACATGGTTCTTGGACGGGGCAGGAAAGAAAAGGTAATAAAATTAAAGAAGTAAAGGAAATAAATAGCAGGCAATAGAAAGAGTGAAAAAGTAGCTAAAAAACAAAAAAAAAGTAGACAAAAACCAAAAATATAGAAGCAGGAAAATAGTTAGAGAAATAATAAATAAGAAAGATCAAAAAAAGTGGCTTTAAAGAAAGGATTGAAAAGATGCAGGGAGGGTTTAAAATCAGGCCCCAGAACCATGCAATAGAGTGAAAAACAAGATGGCCGCGCCCATTGCGACCACGTGCGCAAGTTTGCGCGATATTTTCTCCCCGAGCAAGCAAAAAGCAACGCGATCAAGTAAAAGCGTTCGCGAACAGGAAATATCTACCGCGAACGGGCGCGAACATGCATTGCGCGACCCGGAACAGGAAGTAAGCATCGCGAGAGGGTGGGACAAGTGAAAACAAGATGGCCGCGCCCATGAGCAACCGCATGGGTAAGTTGGCGAGCCGCGATCACGCAAAAAATACCGCGAACAAGCGGGAAAAAAACTTCCGCGTCTTCGCGATATTTCCGGCGTGTTTGCGGAGATTTTCAACATTTCCGCGATAGTGTGCGAAAGTGTATTTCGCAAATTCCTCCCACCCCTATTAATCAGTCAGTTATAGAATCAGTTTTTCAAAAAAAATCATCCATTTTGACACTTATATACCCATTTATTCTTCCATCGACCTTGAGATATACATATATACAACATATTTAATTTTCAGAAAAACACACATTCACTGGATGATGTCATCAGTGGTATCATCAATGATGTCATTTGAGATGTCATCAGTGATGTCATGAATGATGTCACTGACCAAGTCATGAGTGATGTAATATGTGACGTCATCAGCAGTGAATTGTGGGCGCGTGAGTTATAGTCAGCTGAACTAACTATAACGGGGGAATTTCGATGGTTTTGTACGAGTGAAATGTCCAACTAACTATAACGCCCCTGAAACCTATGTTTTTTTCAGTGAATATATGTGAATATAAGAAAAATTAGGGCACATTTTGAGTGACTTCTCAAATCCTCTTCTATTTCATAAAAAATTATGACATGCAGACTGAAACATGCACTTTGAATACCAGCAGCAGACTTCCCTGGTGAGCAGTAGCTTTACTACAGTGATCTAATGAGCAACTAGAGTGCTAAGATTCTGAATTTATGGCAAATATGTGACACATCTGAATGCCTTCTTGACGGAATCAAAGTAAAAAACTGAAAGTATTCCTTTCTACTGAGGAGACTGTAGTAAATGAGGAAATTAGGAAACGTCATAACAAATAAGTCTCCCAAGATGGCCACCAGAGACAAAAGAGCCCAAATGTAGCACAAATATCACCCAGATGTAGCCCAAGTATAGCCCAATGACAGAATGTCCCAGAGTTTTCTAAATAACAACTAGAGCGCTAACAGTCTTACTTATTACAAAAATATGGCACACCTGAAGCCATCTTGATTGGAATAAAGTGGTAACACTTAAAACATTTAGGGGCAGATTTACAACAAACTAACGCAGCACGGTGCAGAAAGTCATTTTGCTGCGCCGTGCTGCGTTAGTTTGGAAAGCACAGAGATGCAACATATTTACAAGAATATGTCGCATCTCTGTGCTTCCCCTGCGCTGGCGCACAAACTGCAGCCATGCGCCGGCACTCTTGCACCATGGTGCAAGGATGCCTGCGTCATGGGGAGATTGTTTTTGTGCAGGAAGGGACACCTTCCTGCACAAAAACAATCACAAGAAGCTTTTTCCTCTTTCAATGCATGCTGTAGAATGCAGCGCGCATTGAAAGAGGAAAAAACGTGGAGAAATGAAAACATTTCTCGTTGCGCCTCGCTACGCCACCTCTAGGGTGACGTAGCATTCACACGCATCTCTAGATTTACGATTTCTCGTAAATCTGGAGATGTGTCTAGTTCCATGAGTGTTGCGTGGGAACACCCACAGCAACACCCATGGAACGCCCCTTCAATGCACAGTGCTGCCTGTGAAGGGGCCATATTTACGAGGAGAGGAAAAGTCACGCAGGGTGGCTTTTCCTCTCCTTGTAAATATGGAGGAGCCCCCTGCGCCACCAGTCCGTCACAAAAAGTGACGTAGTGGTGGCGCAGGGGGCTTGTAAATCTGCCCCTTAATTTGCAAAGGAACAAAATGAGGGGGTTCATTTTGCCATAGAAATTATGATTAGTGCTGCAGAAAGAAAAATTAGGGCACATTTTGACTACTCAAATCCTCTTCTATTTCATAAAAAAATCCTGACATGCAGACTGAAACATGCACTTTGAATACCAGCAGCAGACTTCTGTGGTGAGCAGTAGCTTTACTACAGTGATCTAATGAGCAACTAGAGTGCTAACATTCAGAATTTACGGCAAATGTGTGACACATCTGAATGCCTTCTTGATGGAACCAAAGTAAACAAGCATTGAAAATGCAATAGGTCTCGCCCTCGTTTAAGTTAAAGCAATTCTGTTTGTAATTAGGTGGCTTTTTAGCTTTGCTTTTATTAGTGTTTTTCAAACTTTTATGTACATAACCTGCATATGTATTCATATATGTATATGTTTACACATACATATATATAAATGCATATATATGCATATATATGTGCATATGTGTGCGTGTACAGAGAGGTAGAGAGGTAGAGGTGTAGAGGTAGAGAGGTAGAGGTAGAGAGGTAGAGGTAGAGGTAGAGAGGTAGAGAGTAGTAGAGAGAGAGGTAGAGAGAGGTAGAGTAATAGAAAGTAGAGTTTGAGTAGTAGAGAGTAGTAGAGAGAGTAGCAGAGAGTGAGTAGTAGAGAGTAGTAGAGTGAGTAGTAGAGAGTAGTATAGTGAGTAGTAGAGAGTAGTAGAGAGTGGGTAGTAGAGAGTGAGTAGTAGAGAAGAGTAGAGAGTAGTAGAGAGTGAGTAGTAGAGTGAGTAGTAGAGAGTAGTAGAGAGTGAGTAGTAGAGAGTGAGTAGCAGAAAGAGAGTAGTACAGAGTAGTAGAGAGTGAGTAGTAGAGTGAGTAGTAGAGAGTAGTAGAGAGTGAGTAGTAGAGTGAGAAGTAGAGAGTAGTAGAGAGCGAGTAGTAGAAAGCAAGTAGTAGAGAATGAATAGTAGTAGGGAGTAGTAGAGAGTGAGTAGTAGAGAGTGAGTAGTAGAGGATAATGGAGTAGTGGAGACTGAGTAGTAGAGAGTAGAGAGAGTGAGTATTAGAGTGAGTCATAGAGAGTAGTAGACAGTGAGTAGTAGAGAGAGTAGTAGAGAGTGAGTAGTAGAGAGAGTAGAGAGTAGTAGAGTAGTAGAGACTGAGTAGTGGAGAGTGAGTACTAGAGAGTAGTAGAGAGCGAGTAGTGGAGAGTGAGTAGTAGAGAGTAGTAGAGAGCGAATAGTAGAGAGTGAGTAGTAGAGAGTAGTAGAGAGTGAGTAGTAGAGAGAGAGTAGTAGAGAGTGATTAGTAGAGAGTAGTAGAGTGAGTAGTAGAGAGTGACTAGTAGAGAGAGAGTAGTAGAGAGCGACTAGTAGAGTAGTAGAGAGTAGTAGAGAGTGAGTGGTAGAGAGTAGTAGAGAGTAATAGAGTAGTAGAGAGTGAGTAATAGAGTGAGTAGTAGAGAGTAGTTGAGAGCGAGTAGTAGAGAGTGAGTAGTGGAGAGTGAGAAGTAGAAAGTAGTAGAGAGCGAGTAGTAGTGAGTGAGTAGTAGAGAGTGAGTAGTTGAGAGTAGTAGAGAGTGAGTAGTAAAGAGTTGTAGAGAGAGAGTAGTAGAGAGTGAGTAGTAGAGAGAGTAGTTGAGAGTAGTAAAGTAGTAGAGAGTGAGTAGTAGAGAGTAGTAGAGAGTGAGTAGTAGAGAGTGAGTAGTAGAGAGTGAGTAGTAGAGAGTAGTGGAGAGCGAGTAGTAGAGAGTGAATGGTAGGGAGTGAGTAGTAGAGAGTGAGTAGTAGAGAGTGAATAGTAGAGAGTGAGTAGAAGAGAGTGAGTAGTAGAGAGTAGTAGAGTGAGTAGTAGAGAGTGAGTAGTAGTGAGAGATTAATAGAGAGCAGTAGAGAGCGAGTAGTAGAGAGTGAGTAGTTGAGAGTGAATAGTAGAGAGTGAGTAGTAGAGAGTGAGTAGTAGAGAGTAGTAGAGTGAGTAGTAGAGAGTGAGTAGTAGAGAGTGAGTAGTAGAGAGTAGTAGAGTGAGTAGTAGAAAGTGAGTAGTAGAGAGTGAGTAGTAGAGTAGTAGAGAGTGAGTGGTAGAGAGTAGTAGAGATTAGTAGAGTGAGTAGTAGAGAGTATTAGAGAGTGATTAGTAGAGAGTGAGTAGTAGAGAGTAATAGTAGAAAGTAGTAGTGAGTAGTAGAGAGTGAGTAGTAGTGAGTGAGTAGTAGTGAGTGAGTAGTAGAGAGTGAGTAGTAGAGAGCGAACAGTAGAGAGTAGTAGAGAGTGAGTAGTAGAGAGTGAATAGTAGAGAGTTGTAGAGAGTGAGTAGTAGAGTGAGTAGTAGAGAGTAGTGGAGAGTAGTAGAGTGTGAGTAGTAGAGAGTAGTAGAGAGCGAGTAGTAGAGAGTGAGTAGTAGAGAGTGAGTAGCAGAGAGAGAGTAGTAAAGAGTGAGTAGTAGAGAGTAGGAGAGAGAAAGTAGTAGAGAGAGTAGTAGAGAGTGAGTAGTAGAGAGTAGTAGAGAGGGAGTAGTAGAGAGTGAGTAGTAGAGTGAGTAGTAGAGAGGGAGTAGTAGAGAGTGAGTAGTAGAGTGAGTAGTAGAGTGAGTAGTAGAGTGAGTAGTAGAGTGGGAGTAGTAGAGATTAGTAGAGAGTAGTAGTAGAGAGAGTAGTAGAGAGTGAGTAGTAGAGAGTAGTATAGAGTGAGTAGTAGATAGAGGGTAGTAGAGAGTGAGTAGTAGAGAGTAATAGAGAGGGAGTAGTAGGGAGTAGTAGAGAGTGAGTAGTAGAGAGTGAGTAGTAGAGAGAGAGTAGTAGAGTAGTAGAGTAGTAGAGAGTGAGTAGTAGAGAGTAGTGGAGTAGTAGATAGTGAGTAGTAGAGAGTAGTAGAGAGTGAGTAGTAGAGTGAGTAATAGAGAGTAGTAGTGTGAGTAGTAGAGAGTAGTAGCGAGTGAGTAGTTGAGAGCCAGTAGTAGAGATTGAGTAGTGGAGAGTGAGAAGTAGGCAGTAGTAGAGAGCGAGTAGTAGAGATTGAGTAGTAGAGAGTGAGTAGTAGAGAGTAGTAGAGAGTGAGTAGTAGAGAGTTGTAGAGAGTGAGTAGTAGAGAGTGAGTAGTAGAGAGAGAGTAGTAGAGAGTGAGTAGTAGAGAGAGTAGTAGAGAGTAGTAAATTAGAAGAGAGTGAGTAGTAGAGAGTGAGTAGTAGAGAGTGAGTAGTAGTAGAGTGAGTAGTAGAGAGTATTAGAGAGTGAGTAGTAGAGAGTGAGTAGTAGAGAGTAATAGTAGAAAGTAGTAGTGAGTAGTAGAGAGTGAGTAGTAGTGAGTGAGTAGTAGTGAGTGAGTAGTAGAGAGTGAGTAGTAGAGAGCGAACAGTAGAGAGTAGTAGAGAGTGAGTAGTAGAGAGTGAATAGTAGAGAGTTGTAGAGAGTGAGTAGTAGAGTGAGTAGTAGAGAGTAGTGGAGAGTAGTAGAGTGTGAGTAGTAGAGAGTGAGTAGTAGAGAGTGAGTAGTAGAGAGTGAGTAGCAGAGAGAGAGTAGTAAAGAGTGAGTAGTAGAGAGTGAGTAGTAGAGAGTGAGTTGTAGAGAGTAGTAGAGTGAGTAGTAGAGTGGGAGTAGTAGAGATTAGTACAGAGTAGTAGTAGAGAGAGTAGTAGAGAGTGAGTAGTAGAGAGTAGTATAGAGTGAGTAGTAGATAGAGGGTAGTAGAGAGTGAGTAGTAGAGAGTAATAGAGAGTGAGTAGTAGGGAGTAGTAGAGAGTGAGTAGTAGAGAGTGAGTAGTAGAGAGAGAGTAGTAGAGTAGTAGAGTAGTAGAGAGTGAGTAGTAGAGAGTAGTGGAGTAGTAGATAGTGAGTAGTAGAGAGTAGTAGAGAGTGAGTAGTAGAGTGAGTAATAGAGAGTAGTAGAGTGAGTAGTAGAGAGTAGTAGCGAGTGAGTAGTTGAGAGCCAGTAGTAGAGATTGAGTAGTGGAGAGTGAGAAGTAGGCAGTAGTAGAGAGCGAGTAGTAGAGATTGAGTAGTAGAGAGTGAGTAGTAGAGAGTAGTAGAGAGTGAGTAGTAGAGAGTTGTAGAGAGTGAGTAGTAGAGAGTGAGTAGTAGAGAGAGAGTAGTAGAGAGTGAGTAGTAGAGAGAGTAGTAGAGAGTAGTAAATTAGAAGAGAGTGAGTAGTAGAGAGTGAGTAGTAGAGAGTGAGTAGTAGAGAGAGAGTAGTAGAGAGTGAGTAGTAGAGAGAGTAGTAGAGAGTAGTAAATTAGAAGAGAGCGAGTGCTAGAGAGCGAGTAGTAGAGAGTGAGTGGTAGAGAGTGAATAGTAGAGAGTGAGTAGTAGAGAGTAGTAGAGAGGGAGTAGTAGAGTGAAAGTAGTAGAGTGAGTAGTAGAGTGAGTAGTAGAGAGGGAGTAGTAGAGATTAGTAAAGAGTAGTATTAGAGAGAGTAGTAGAGAGTGAGTAGTAGAGAGAGAGTAGTAGACAGTGCGTAGTAGAGAGTAATAGAGAGTGAGTAGTAGGGATTAGTAGAGAGTGAGTAGTAGAGAGTGAGTAGTAGAGAGAGTAGTAGAGAGTAGTAGAGTAGTAGAGAGTGAGTAGTAGAGAGTAGTGGAGTAGTAGGTAGTGAGTAGTGGAGAGTAGTAGAGTGAGTATTAGAGAGTAGTAGAGTGAGTAGTAGAGAGTAGTAGAGAGCGAGTACTAGAGAGCAAGTAGTAGAGAGTGTGTAGTAGATAGTGAGTAGTAGAGAGTAGTAGAGAGTGTGTAGTAGAGAGAGTAGTAGAGAGTAAGAAGTAGAGAGAGTAGTAGAGAGTAGTAGAGGAGTAGAGAGTGAGTAATAGAGTGAGTAGTAGAGAGTAGTTGAGAGCGAGTAGTAGAAATTGTGTAGTGGAGAGTGAGAAGTAGAGAGTAGTAGAAAGCGTGTAGTAGAGATCAACATGAAATATCATTTTTGCTAGGGTATTGCAATAATACATATGTATTTTTCTCTTCTAGAATGATAGAAAGAGCTATATATTTTCTGCTACTTTGTAAGAACTTTGCATGACATTTGTCACTTAAACATGACACGACGTAGTAAATGACATCCCTAATTTAATATTCTGCTTTGGTAACACAGTTGTTAATGATTATTATTATTTTTTTCACAACGTACTTCAAAAGTCAGCCTAAAATATGTTTAAATGTACTCTCTAATCTCAATCACTATTTGCGACTTAGGGCCCGATTCCAATCTTGCTATAAAAGCCCTCCGTACGACTCGGATCCAGAGGGCTTTCCTAGCGAATCGCGCTGTGCGAGTCCGACCGAACGAGTACGATGCAGCCATATGCTGACCGACTCTGTGTGCTCGGACTCCCATTGAACTCTACGGGAGCCTGTATATGGACTGGTATACAGGCTCCCATAGTAAAAAGAGGGACGGTGGGGAAAAGAGTACTCCCTGTGGCGGGCAACCCATGTTGCCTGCCACACTGAGCATGTTTGGATTGGGGTGACCCATGTGCAGCCCCCTGCAACCAATTTGGATGGCTCCTGGTGAAGGGGGGCCTGCTCTGGCCCCTGAAGTCCAATTCCGACAGCCGTTTCTTCTCGCTGAGACCGAGTCGATACGGATGTCCGAATCGTGCATCGAACTCGCTCATTCGGAAGATGGTTCCATTGCACAGCACGATTTGGCTCCAGACGAGTCAGACGGACAGATTTGGGTTCGGAAACGATGCGGTCGGCATGGATGAGATCTTCGCATAGTACTTGCTCGTTCGGAATGGGGGGCAATTCGAACTGAAACATGGCTCCGAATCGGATTCGGTCATTCTTGATCCCGTCAGGAGCCCTTCCGACGGGATCGGAATCGAGCCCTTAAAAGTAAGCTAAAGAAGGATAAGTATTAAGATGCAAAACTTTGGACTTCTTTACATAAAGGTGACATGCAATAGCTGGCATTTGAGTTGGCAATTAAAACCAATATGTGAGTAAAAAATAATTCTGTATGTCAAAACATTTGCATACATTGATCTCCACCTGTACGTTAACAACTCCTGAAAACAGCCTTAACAGAAAAAAGATGTTTCTATTTATCCATAATTTACAACATTTGTATAGGTGTTGCATTGTAAACACACATAGAAAGTGGGCAAAATTATTGAGCAAAGCATTTTGACAGTAAGGTTAGCCTTCCAGTACTAACTTATCCTGATGCACACAACCTTGCTTGATCTATAATGTGTGTTGCCATGTGGTAGCCAAAAGTGCAACTGCACAGTGGTAGCATATCTTACTAGAAGGGGTGTTGTTTTACACTTCCCTCTGACAAAATACACCACTGTAACTTTGGTTGTTATGGTGTATAGCAACTGACAACGCGCTAAGAACCAATATTGTGGTTTGCTGGCACAGTTCCTGGTATACAATGCATTACATATTGATAAAAATGTGCATTTAAAATCGTACATTCATGTAAAAAATACAATATTGTATAGTATACCCTATATACATGTAGTGAACATAGATTTACAGAAAACAACATTGACTTTATATTGGCACAATGAGCCATGTAAGCGATGTTTCCTTTAAATGTTACACACTTTTCTCATAGATGCTTTATTGGTCACACACATTTAACACATAAGCATGTATGTGAATTATATATTTAGGATCAGTTTTATTTTCTAGTAATGCCAATTTACTAAAATATTATTCAATTCTGTATCAGGACTAAACAATGTATAGAAAATAAAAATACAGGCTATCCAACTAGAAATGTTATTTTAATTAAATATAAAATATCATTAAGAACATTGACATTGTTGCATAGCTTGTGACTCTTAAAAAAACAAAACAAAATACATATAAGTGCTTATTTTGATTAGAATTTTCAGCATGGCATAAAACCATACCTTTAATTTAGTTTTATGATGTATGTTAAGTTTTTAAGCCAGGCTAGAAAGTTAAAGGCAAATATGAATATAATACTTAGATCACTAAATAAAATGGCAAGATTAATTTACTGAGAGCTGTAAATAGAAATATGCCACCATATTTTAAAATTTTCTTTTTGATTTGTTACATAATATTAGTAAAAGGATGAACCATGAACATATAAGATGCTCAAATGAGTGCTTCTTATCAACCTGAGATATAGTTGAAGCTCATAGTGTCAATGCCCCTAATGCCACCAACCCTTTTAGGTCCTATGACTGCTGCCACTTTCTCAACCCTTGAAGTTAAGCCCTCATGGATTTCTGGACATCCACCAGCTGTCATTTCAGGCCTCAAGTTCCTTACCAGTATGCCCTTGGTCCTGGTCATGGCACCTCATCTTGCGTTCCTCCATAGCCCTGCATATTAGTGCTACTGCATTGACTTTGTCTACTATAGCTCTCTAACAAAGCAGCCTTCGAGGATAATGGTAATTTAGAGGTAATAAACAGATGTTTCTCTTGTTTGGTCATCGCAGAAATTAAAATTTCATTTTGCTCAAGAGTAAATTTTGTTTTTCTGGAACCCTCCCGACCTCTCTCCCCTCTTTCTTGTTGTATGCACTCCAAGCTTGCACCTCCTTCCTGAATTGCCATCTTCTCTATTTTTCAAACGTATACATATTGTGTTATACTTGTGTAGCTTTTTGAAGTGAAACTAATTCAAGGACGCTTTGCTTGACCCAACGACGAGCTGCGCCATACAAGTTCCATGTATAAAATGCAGCAGCGAATAGCGTTAAGCTATGACGCAGGACTTTAAGCCAGTGTGTGGCACATTGTGGGCTCCTGGGGGTGGCATTCGAAGATTGTCCACCCCCGGGCAGCTTCGGGCACTTAGTATGGCCCAGGACAGGAGGCAAATTTCTATTGGCTGACACTGGTAGCGCGAGCGCCAAGAGCAAAAATTCCCCGTTGCGCACTTGCTTGTGACGGCGGCAAGGTAGGGTCGGTAATTTTTGGCGGCTTTATTTTAATATTGTATTTCTATGAACCTTGTTCATTACGAGGCGGCCGTTTTCATTCGGGAAGCGCTGCGTGCGTTATTACTCTATTACTCACCAACGCCTTCACTGGGTGTCAGCCAAAAGAGTCACCGGCATTGTCTAATGAGGGGGGAGGCCACGCACACGCGCAATGCCTGTTCCAGTCCCTGCATTGAAGTGAAAGCAACGCTAGTCGTCTCGCCGCCTCATGGTGCAAGAAACCAGGGTTCGAGCCCTGAGGTCGGGTCCACATTCTGGGCAAATCATTAAATCTCCCTGTGCCTGAATGTGTAATGTAAATATGGTGCCATGTAAAGCACTCCAATACCTTCGGGTCAAGTTCGCGCTATATAGATATGCAAAAAAAAAAAAAAAGGGAGAATACTCCATCTAGTGGATATTCATGGCAACTGCATAGCCCTACCTTTCAAAACAGCAAAGGTGTGGAGAGAAATAGTATATATTTCTATTTGGCAAACAACATTTTAAAAAATAAGGAATTGAGAGTCGGGCTGTCCACCGATAGTTGTTTGTCGTGCATAATATCTAGTGAGGGGGGGTGTTTTCTATTGCAACGTCCAAAACTAAATCAATGGTTTTTAGATGTAAAAGTACATTGTCTAAGCAGTTTAAGAACGACGCAGATATTTTTTCAAGCATGCAGTTGCATATAGCGGAAAAGTTTTTTGCCCTTGACATACACAGCAGGACAGAGGTCAGTTAGGAGATTTGCGCAATAAAATCAGCACAGGATGGACAATGGGTGGGGATTCCGGAAGAGATTCATATGAATTTAGATGATTAAAATTAAAGGAGAACAGATATCCGGCTGCTGCAAAGTCAAGCGTTTTTGCAGCCAACGAGGGCGAGATACTGCCAAGCGCAAGAAGGGGCAGTAGGGGACAGCTCGGTCAGGCCTCTAGCGTCCTGCAACGTAAGAAGCAGAAATGAGGGGAATTTTTCAAACGAAATTTCCCACGCCGTTGGAGGCACGGAAAGGGGCTCACTACGCACAGGCTATTAATTGGAAAGTATATGATGGGGGTATAGGAGGCGGGGAGCATTCAAGTGGGGGGGCAGTAGGAGGGGTGGTAGAGTAGGGAATATTGGGGTGGTAGGTAGTTTTATAGCGGAGCATGATAATGAACCTTTGGAAGAAGAAGAATTATTGATGGAGGCATGCTATTACAAGGCTTTCAGGAATCTTTACAGAAAGGGGAGGGGGGCTTGCTAAACATGTCTCCAGAACTTATTTTTCACAGGACAAAGAAAGGGAAGGTGCTCGGAGCAGAATCAGTACAGGACATCAAATAAGGGGATGAAGAAAAGGCTTTTGATGGAAGAACATATATATACAAACTCAGGTGAGGCGCACACACAATTTTCTCACAAAAGTCTACGTGCAGATAAGAGGGTAGGAACGGACAGTGAACGTAATAAAGTCACATTACAAAATACAGCTAGTCAAGTTGTTAAAGATGATGAGATGTCAGATGATAAGGTGAAAGTTACGGTAAGCTCGGATAGGAGTTATGAAGCTGAAGGTGAGGTATTAAACACATCGAATTTGGGGCACTTACCTTACATGGGTTTGTCGATGCCATTGGGTGCTCATTTAACTAAGGCTACAAAGGAAAAGATTGGAAGGGGATTTTTATTGCTGTGTTTTAAATTTCTGTATAGGGAAACACAAGCAAAAGAAGTTTCAAGGTAGGAAGCGTGGGAGTTGGCGTAAAGACCAAGGGTGCCAACCAATATAGATACATCGACATCAGCTTTCTTGATTTCCGTGAGCATATACTGTGAAAAGTTCACCGATAGTCAGTTGCCAATTTTTCATACTTAGACACAATAAAGAAAGCTTCCACAACATTTGGGGGTTACGCCTGGTTACATTACGATGAGGAGTTTGGCGCCAGACTATATTTTTAATCCCAGATAAGCCATGGGGGGGAAGTACATAATGAACGCTGGTTTCAATGGATGTACCCTCAACGGCCTCCTCCATCCATGTATACGGCAAGTGGCTTAGTGGTTACTAAGCGGCCTTTTCAGAAGCAGACTCACCCTGGGGGGTAAGGGGGGGGTAGTTGGAATAGACCACAAACTTTCGCATCTGGCGCACGCTGGATTTTCAATTAGGGATTTGGCGCAAAAACCCTTGAAGATATAAGCACGAGTGCTCAAGATGGTGTGGGAAGCACACCATTATGCAATTGTTTCGGAGAGCAATCCAATTGAGGAGGGGGGGGGGTTCCAAACAAGGGAAGGGGTTTTTGGACTTTCAATCTGGAAACACGGGCTTCTACTCTAGTGAAGGTTGACAATTTATTTAGATACTTAATAGTTTATCATGCCACGCATAAGCCACATTACTGGAATGGGGTTTTTCAGGGAAGGGCTTAATCTGGGATATCAGTGGCCTAGATGTCGCAGTTTTCCAAGAAATTTAAGGTCCGTTGATGACTTTCCATACATCGGAAGTAGGAAGTTGTTGACAGAGGGATAGAAAGGAGGATGACAGATCCTTTCGATTCATGGCAGTTAGGGCAATCTCATAGTTTCTCTATTAGGCGTGGTGCCTAAGAAAACAAAAGGGGAATTCAGGATGATCCAATATCTATCATGGTCTCAAGGTGCCTCTGTGAACAACTTTATGGCAAGGGAAGGCTCCATGGTCAAATTCGATTTTGTAGATACGGCATTAGAAACAATAAGAATTATAGGAGAGGTTTCTGAATTAGCGAGAGGTGACATCAAGTCTGCATTCAGATATTGATCAGTGCAGTTTTCCTTTTGAACAGGACACAGTGACTTGAGGCACTGTTTTGATAATAATGTTATTCTTGGGAGCTGCGGTTTCCCAGCGGTATGGAAAGGCAGAGAGATTTTACAGTGTTTGCGCAAGACATAGGGGATTTTCTCTAGCGGAAGATAAAGCAGAAGGCCCTAGTTGCTGTTTAACATACCGGCATCGAAATAGATACCAGTTATGGGAGCCAGGCTCCCTGAGAATAAGATAATTGAACTGACCATTTTCTTGGAATATGCAGGACAAGTGGACAAATTGACAGTCTGAAGTTCAACGTTTACTAGGCCATTTGAGCTTTACCTGCAGAGTCATACGGGCAGGCAGAACTTTTGTAGGTATCTGGGGTTTTTTCCATGTCAGGCATTTAACTTCCACATCATAGAATTATTATAATTGCCAGCATGCGGGCCGATTTTGAGGTGTGGTTATGGTTCTTGAAAGATTTAACAGTGTCACAATCTGGTCGTTGATTGAGGATTTTGGTTTGGCTGATGCAGTTATTCTCCGAGGCTTCTGGTGCTAACGGTGTCGGCCTATTTTGCGAGGAAAATGGTGCCCAGAGCAGTGGCTAGCCAGATGGGTTGCAGAAAGGAACAGCATAGCATTCCTGGAGTTGTTTTCCGATTGATAGTTACTTAGGCTGTCTAAGGTTTGAGGTTGGTAAATAGAACGGTGATGTTCAATGTTGATAATGAAACTGTAGTGGATCTAGTAAATGGGCAGAAAGCCAAGGATAGGCAGTTGTTAAAGTTGTTACAAACATTTCTGCTAGGATGTTTTCAAGTTTAACATGATTTGCAAGGATAAACACATTGCGGGATAGGTAACTAACAACGCAGATGCCATATTTCATTTTCAGTGGGAGATATTTCGTTTTTTGGCGCCCAGATCAGATTTACGTAACACTCAGGTACCCAGCGAGTTATGGGATTGGTTGAACTGACTGCTCCTCGGCTCATCGAAAACTCATCAGCAAAAAGTAACAAATTGTTGGGGTTACGAGCCGTCACCAGGGCAGATGGGTAGGAGAATCCTGCAGGGTTGGGCAAAGACAAAAAAGAAAGGACAACATGCAAAGAGAGCCAATTTCTTTAAAATTATGGTATAATATCACATTTAGTTTATAAGAGATTTGTTTTTCTACATTTGAATATCGTTTGTTCAAGCTATGCATGACTTGACTCTTTTTTGGGGCGTTCAGGATAGAGAGTTAGACAATGCTCACAATGATGATCTCAATTACAGAACGTTTATCTGGTCCGATCATCTCTATGTATTTTCTGGAACGTGCTAAAACAGATCAAGCGGTTAAAGTTTCAAGGGTAATATTACAAGCATAGGTGGACCACTGCGCCCCAAATAAGCTTGGTTAGATTTTCTAGTAGTTGGAGGTGCAATTTCAATAATTTGGTTTTAGGCATCTAGTTGGATCGCGGCTATAAGCTTCCCAATCGCTGTCAATCTTGAAGAAGTCGTAAAAAAATAAAAAATAAATAAATAAATAAATAAATAAAAAAATTAAAAAAAATTTTTTTAAAAAAAACCCTCTCAACTTTTGGTACACACTTGTTCGCCATTGGTGCGGCTTCAGAAGTTATTAGCTGGGCCTTTTTTCTCAGTGAGGTCAATAACCTAGGGCCCTGTTCCTCAGATTGTTGCTTACGTTATATTAGAGAATTAGAGTCTGGAGTTTATAAGCAAGGATATTAATGGTTTTTTCTTTTCAGGTTTGGTGGCAGGTTTCTTACTGTCACAACGACAAGTTCGGATAATTGGACATTCGTTCATTAAATGGGCAGCAGAACAATCAGTGAAAAGGCAGTTCGGGAAGAATTTGGGTTTAGTTCTGAAGAAGTGTCTGTGTCATGGTTCGGGGAGAGTGGCAGGAAGTGGGGGTCAGCTAATGCCTTTGATGAGCGAGCTTTCTTGTAAGATTAAACACGATGTTGTTTTGTTTCACTTGGGGGAAAATGAATTTAGTGCAGTTATCAGGTCCTGGATTACTATTAGAGATGAAGACAAATTTAGAACTTTTATCAAAGACCTGGTTTCAAAGCACAGCCAGTGTTAACAGCATTAATGCCACGCAGAATTTGGAGAGGGGCGCGGAGATGTACGGCAGTTGAAAGAGCAAGAAAGAAAGTTCAACGATATCTACATCAAATTTTTGTTGTGGTAATGGAATTTATTGGCTCTTTCATGATTAAATCACAAAAGAGGACTACCAATTCTTTAGCCATGATGGCGTCCATTGATAATTTATTGGTAATGAACTTTATATATTAAACTTAAAGAGATGATCCCTAAAATTCTGCAAATACAAACATGGTATCGATAATTCGCTGTTGGAGCGACAGCATCACTGTTTCATTAAATAGATACACAGGTCTTTCAGGTTTTTATTGATTACACTCACCCCCCCCTTTTTTAACATCCTCTCCTCCCTCAACCCCCCAAAAAAAAAAAATCCTTAGAGGTTTGTGGTAGGGTCTTTGTATATATGGAAAATACGTTATCACCTGTTTGGCGACAGTGTGGGTTTTGTGTGCATACAGACATGGCACTGCTTCATGAAATATTAACTGGTTTCACCTGTTTGGCGACAGTGTGTGTTTTGTGTGAATATAGATATAGCACTGTTTCATGAAATAATAACTGGTTTCACCTGTTTGGCGACAGTAGTGGTAATTTTATTCAATTGATGACAAGGGTCCAGATAACAATGGAATTCCTTTCCAATGGGGGGGGGGGGCAGGAAAAACACCTGGGTTAGGGTTTTTCCTGTTGGCAGAGTTGGAGGAGATCAAGACAGGCAGGAAGGGTTGGGGGCATTAGGAATAGCTTCGGACAGAGGGAAGCAAGGGAGCGAGGTTGGAGGCAAGAGGTAGGCAGGTGATGTAGATAGGGGTTTGGGGGGGAGGATTAGGCCGAACAATGTTGGGGAAGTTTGTTGTTGGGGAAAATTCTTAGGGGCGGGGGGTGATAGTTTGGAATATGTATTAGTGAGGCCTGAATTGTATATGATTATGTATTGATTTGCCTACCTGTCCAATAAAGCGGCCTTTTACCCCACTTTGGCCTGTGGACGTACTTATTGCCCGATGTGGGCTCCTGGGGGTGGCATTCGAAGATTGTCCACCCCCGGGCAGCTTCGGGCACTTAGTATGGCCCAGGACAGGAGGCAAATTTCTATTGGCTGACACTGGTAGCGCGAGCGCCAAGAGCGAAAATTCCCCGTTGCGCACTTGCTTGTGACGGCGGCAAGGTAGGGTCGGTAATTTTTGGCCCGCCCACCCCCTTTTCTGTTTCTTCAAATGAGTTACATTAATTTCCGCCGGTTGTACAAAAAAAAAAAAAAAAAATGTTTCTTGATGTTTTGTGGTTGTCGCTTGGACAGGTGGCAGAGTTGGAGGAGATCAAGACAGGCAGGAAGGGTTGGGGGCATTAGGAATAGCTTCGGACAGAGGGAAGCAAGGAAGCGAGGTTGGAGGCAAGAGGTAGGCAGGTGATGTAGATAGGGGTTTGGGGAGGAGGATTAGGCCGAACAATGTTGGGGAAGTTTGTTGTTGGGGAAAATTCTTAGGGGCGGGGGGTGATAGTTTGGAATATGTATTAGTGAGGCCTGAATTGTATATGATTATGTATTGATTTGCCTACCTGTCCAATAAAGCGGCCTTTTACCCCACTTTGGCCTGTGGACGTACTTATTGCCCGAAGTAAATATGGCGCTGCTCGTGTCAAAAAACAGGTATGCATTGCAACTCTTTTTTTCATAATGTAGCAATGCATGACGTTTAGTAAATCTGGATTCTATAGTGAACAATAAAGCCATGTTCCAAAAATCATGAAAAATGTCATATAGTTGGCCAAATCCCTTAATGCCCGGTGGTACGATCTGGCAATGAGTCTCAAGTAACACATTCTCATGTTTAAACTGCGCTTGCAAAAGAGCAACCTCAAAACTGTCTGTTTTAATTGTTAATTATGAGACGTCATATTTCGTTTTATTCTTTTTGTCTGTACTATTGGTTTGGTATTACCGTTGATTTCCGCAAGTGACGAGGGAATTCTGGGGCTGGTTGCAGGAACAAATTCCACCATTTGTGCCCTAGAGGATTTGTTCCTAATATTTCACGTGGCAATTCATCACATTCGATGATGCCACCGGCCTCATAAAACAGATTTGATAGGAGCCTCCTGTTTCCACACAAATCCATATTAAGAGCCCATTTGTAATGTGGTCTAAGAAGAAATAAAGTAAGCTGAACTAAACCAATTATGATTATCCCTATACTGCTTCGTATTTGCAATACCCTTTTTATTATATTTAACTTCTAAATGCAAGTTTTTTTGTTTCTGCCAGCCCCACGCTCCTGGTGTTATAAAATGTGCAAACCTTATCTTTGAAACAGACTCTTTGTATCAGAAAAGTTCATTTAGGGCTTGCCCTGATGACTTCTTCCTTCTCCCACGTGAATGCTTTTGTGCACTACTTCAGAGGGAAGCAACATGCATGAAATGCAATTACTCCAGTGAACACACAGACGCATGAGCCAGAACTGCGGCCTTTCATCTTCCCTTTGAGGACACGGTAAAAATCCAAAGGCTGCATTATTTACGACAGAATTTTATTCAGCGTACAATCTGCCCAAGATACACAGTTTACTTTAAGCTAAGAGTTTGCTTTGGATATCGACCTCACGTTCCAAATAAATTTCTTAATAAAGTTAACAATATTTGTCTAAGGCAGTGCGCATGGATTATGAAGAGACTGTGTCATGATAAGAACAACCGCATCCTGTTAATGGATTCTGGGAAAAATGATCAGGGTCAGTGTATTCAGCTGCCATTTTCGAGCTACTCCATTGAAATGAGCAGCCACTGCGGAGATGTGTGTGTAACCTTCAGGAAACTGGTTCACATGCCGGCACCGGCGACTGAACTCTTAAAGAGATGAGCATCTTTAAAGTGGATAATTGACCTTGCAATCATTTTAGGAGCCGAGCCTCTCTCGGTACGTCTCTCTCTGTTTCTCTCTCGCCTATACTGGATGCTCCCTTCTGTCGGAGCAAAGCTATGCTTCTCTGACAAGTGCTGACTGGAGTGTCAGGAAGGGCATTTCTTTATTCCAGGTTGGCTTGGATGTTGTTATACCAATCCAACGCTGTAATACTGTGCCTGGAATGGTAAAATATCTTTGTTATTTTCCACCTCTACAATGATACCATATGCTAATCTTATGCGTATTTAATTGTGCTAAAAATAAACATTTGTGATTCATAAAAATGAGCAACTGACCACCTACAGCGAGGGAACTACCTAGTGTTCCCTATCTGCTGTTTTGCCTAACGTATGCGCACCTCAAGCTTGTGCCTGTTTGGTGTTATATATATGCAGATATTGATATGTCTCTGTGTTATACCTGCTGCTCAGCCAGGGTGACTGTGTGAGAGAATGTTGGTGTCTGGAATGTTGGTGAGTGCATGAGTCAGTTGGTGGATGGGCTGAGCAGCAGGAAGGCTGCTCCTGGTGGGGCTCTCTTATGTAACATCCTACCTGAATAAAGATACCTGAAGAATCTACCTGGATGGACTACTTTTATTTACAACAGTCTGTCAGATGCACTTCACATTACAATGGAAATCTTAACCTATGCACTCACCATGCCATTTATCGCTGTCTCACACATAACATTGTTGGTGAAGTATCAAATGACATAATCAATAATGACATCTCAAATTATATCTGATGACATTACCTAAGATATCCCTCAAATCGTACAAGGTTTGTGTAAGAAATTGGGTTATTGGTTGAGGGGGTGGAATCCCACTCAGGCATCAACCACAATCCTTGTCAGGGTGAACCCCAAAAGTCACTAAATTAACCTGTGCTTAACCCTCTGTTAGCTTGGCACAATGCTGTTAGCCTTAATCTAGAGGCAAAGTGCAAAGTATTTATTCAGCAACCAGCCAGTTATAAAGTCAAAACTGAAATCAAGAAAAATCCCAAACCAGTTTAGAAAAATAGAGTACATTTTAATAAATTAAATAATATCAGAACAACAACAAAAAACATCAGTAGAGCCTGATATGTCATTTTTTTTAAAAACTCTATTAAATTTTCATATAATACACAGAAACGACACAGCAGTATGCACAACACATAACAAATGTACCCACTCTAAGGATCCATCATAGTGCAGACAGGACAATATTGCTGCTTTTCCCCCTCCCTCACAAACCCCACACAAAGACAACATCATCACCTTAGGTGAAACGTGCTCCCCCCAGGGGAGGGCTGGATCCTTCCTACTAATATTAGTAGCAGGTGAAGTCAAGGTGTGATCCGTGGCTGGAGAATTCCTCCCTTCGGGGAGCCCCACTACAACTTCCACCTCTCCAACAAAGCTATCCAGAAGCCCCCCACAATGCCTGCAAGTCCTCTTGCACCTTGTCATTTTGTCCAGACAGTTTAATATGCTTCTCTTCTGCTCGGACCCAGTCCTTAACATCTTTGTGCTAAAAGAGAACCTGATGGCTCCTGCTACTCAAACAGCAGATCACAAATCGTCTGCGAGCTAAAACTGCACTAAGTTCAGGAATTTATGTTGCATCTTTCTTTCTTTTTTCTTAGGGACCACTCCCAGGATGCCTTGCAATGGCCCGGGCGCCAGCCAGTGGAAGGCCCATGCCCATAACTGCTGTCAATGTAGCAAAGACAGACTCCCAGTAATGCCACACCAGGGAGAAAGCCCAGGCTAGATGCAGGAAAGGGAGTACATAAGCAATTTTAAAGTTTTTAGGGAAATAGAGCTTAAAAACACAAAGCGACACTCTCAATCATCTGGTGGTACTGGACATGGGGAAAGTCACATGTTCAGTCCGATCGCAATGTGGTGCTGGTGGGATTCAAGGACCAGGTTAGTCCTGCTGAAAATTTACCTGTAGAGTCTGACATGAAGAGTTCAGTTCACAGTGGAGGAGGCCCACGTGGAGGAGGCAAAGCATCAAGAGTCATCATTGCTGTTGTGTGAAGAGCAGGTCAGGCATTGCAGTCAGTCGTCACTGTAGCGTGAATAGTCAGTAAAGCATTGTAGATAGTTGTTGCTGTAGCTTCGCAATGGCGCTTTTCGCAACCTGTCACTTGAAGTGCAGGTCTCGCATTCCAGTTACCACGGACAGTCTTTGCAGTCGTGAAGAGCCCAACTTCAGGATTTTCACTTTTTCTCAAGGAGCAGTACACTGTGATGCCAGCCAAGGGTCCGGGACCTGTGAAGGGACTTCTTGGGGATAGGCTTACTCCAGCAGAGGCCAACAGGGCTCAAGCAGATTAATTTGTAGTTCCAGGCAGGCCCAGTTGCAGCAGATAGGCTAGGTATGTGTAGGTAGGCCTTCCAAGATTGTTGTGACCCAGTGGCTCACACAGAAGTTCAGCCACCTGACTCTTGTTAGCCTGGAATAAGCAGGTCTAATCTCCCTTCTCAGGCAGCAGGAGAGTCCTCCATGCAGCAGGGCAAGCATCTGTCATCAGAGGAGTCCTTCTTCTGTGGTTTCCATAGGTTTAGGAGTTTGCTGATGACTGGCTTTGACCATCCAATATTTCTACCTGGTGCCAGCCTTTGTTTGGGAGAACTACCTGTCCTATCTCCACATCTGGTTCTGGAAAGTTCTTAACCTTCTCCTGGAAAGGCTCCAAACGTTTTGGGGTGACAAAGAAAGGACAGGCCTGGTGTCAGATTGCTTTGCGTGGGCAAGAGCCAAAGGCTTTGAAGTGTAAGTGGGCCTGAGTACAGCCCCTTCCCATTCATCCTGCTAGGATGGCCCATGCTGTCCACACTTAAGACCCCTTTGTGTCACTGTCTGAAAGCAATACACAAACTCCAACAGCAGATCAATTCACAGTCATGTGACCAAGATACTAGCAGAAAATGCCATCTATCTAACAATTTGTATACAAGGAAGTATCTAGTTGCTTTAATCCATTAAACAATTAAACAAATGATGAGCCAATGTATATAATACACAAGCTTGTGTGATGTATTCCACTTTTCTTTTTTACTTTTTAGAAAAATGTTGGTTACATTTCCATCATGTCATCATAAAGGACAACTCAAAATTCCGACAGTTTTTTTACATTTTGATTTCACAAATACACATTGGACATCAACAATGATACATAAATACATGAAAAATGTATACACATTTTAAGACTAAACATTGAGCACCAGTGATATCTCTTACCTGTGTGTGCAGCTCTGTTGTCAAAAGGAGAAAAATTATGTGTGGGCTTTCTTCCTGATCACTCTGGAAGTGTCTTGTCCCAGATGCAGAGGTCAACGCGTTTCGAAACCCGCAAACATTATGGGGTTTTCATCAGCACCTGGATGTGGTGGTGTCTATTCAAAAGAAAACGAGAAAACAAGGTGTGTGTTACTGATACCTAACTAACAAATAATATATTGTCCACTGCTAGACCCTAAAGTTATTCTAAATGTACCTCATTTAGGCGTTGCTCCTCCTTAATAAATTTGGTGATGCCTTTTACTAAAAAATACATGCTTACAAGTGAATTTAGAATGGAGAGATGACAGCTGTGTTTATAAATCAGAGCATTGATCTCAAATCACGGTGAGGTAATCTTAACACCACCGCAATTACACATGTGCAGATGAATACATTTATTCTTAACGTGCGCACATATATAGTAGCGCGCAAGGCCAAAAGTTATGAAAAAAGAGGTGCTGTTTAAAATAGATAATGCCTTTCCCCTCATTGTAGGAAGTGGGCATTAGCATGCATTTTCAAGTAGATTTTTGCGACTCAGTCATGCTGGAGGGACTTAAACTCTTTTAATGACTTTTGGCGTTGTACGCCATTATATACGTTTGCACGTTAAAAACAAATGTATTCTTCTACACATGTGCAATTGCGGTGCTGTTAAGATTACCTCACCATGATTTGGGATAAATGCTCTAATTTATAAATACATCTGCCATCTCTCCATTCTAAAAGGCATCTCAATACTTTACAGATTTCGACTCAGAAGATCAGAATTGGCAACAATTGAATCTATATTGTCAAAAGATCCAGGCAAGTTTTCGAGCTACCCCTGTTATTACATGTACGATAAACACATTATAAAGAAAATGAACAAACAATAGTTATAATTTTTCTTGGTAGGAAACAACCACACTTTTGATTCCTCCCCAAATTTATTAAGTAGGAGCACAGCCTAAATGAAGTACATTTAGAATAACAATAGGGTCTAGCAGTGGACAGTATATTATTTGTTAGTTAGGTGTCAGTAACACACACCTCGTTTTCTTTTGAATAGACACCACCATGTCCAGGTCCTATTGAAAACCCCATAATGGTCGCAGGGTTGGAAACGTGTTGACCTCGGCATCTTGGACAAGACGCTTCCAGAGTGTTCAGGGAGAAAGCTCACAAATAATTGTTCTTATTTAGACAACACTTAGAATTATAGGTCCCAGACCTGCACACACAGGCAGGAGATATCACACATTGGGTGTTTGTACACTTTAGCCATTCTCCGCCTAAGTGTGATCGTTATTTTCTTAGTCAACGACTGGTGCTCTATATTTTGTCTTAAAATGTGTATACCTTTTTCATGTATTTATTTATCATTTCTGATGTCCAATGTGTATTTGTGAAATGTTAATGTAAAAAAACTGTCGGAATTTTAAGTTGTCCTTTATGAAGAAAAGATGGAAATGTATCTAACATTTTTCTAAAAAGTAAAAATGAAAAGTGGGATAAATCACACAAGCTTGTGGATTATAGACATCGGCTCGTCATTTGTTTAATTGTTTAATGGATTAAAGCAACTAGATACTATCTTATATACAAATTATTAGTGGTCTCATCTAGTTTGTATATGGACCCAAGCCTTCCATAGGTTTTCAACTAACTAACAGTGGCATTTTCAGAATTGTAACTTAAAATCTAACTTCACCGTTAAAGAGGGTTTTACCTTGCAATGCATTTGACTGTATACAACATATCTCTAGCTGCTCCCAATCTAAAGTTAAAGACACACAATTGACGGACGGAATGCAGAACAAATCAAAACATTCATCCCCAGTCAAGAGATTTGAGTTAAATCCATCATTTTTTGCTTACCATGCCACCCCAGTTTAGACCTGGCCATATGCAAATCAGTCTTGACCCTGTGCCTCATAGGAACAGTCCAGCCCAAACTGCCAATCCAGGTCCTCCCTGGACAGAAAACAAAAACACTAGGACTGGTTTCGGGTTTCACGCCTCATCAGCCAGGATAGCTTGACTCAAGTGGCACAGTGGGCCAGTCAAGACTGATTTGCATATGGCTGGGTTCAAACTGGAATGGCATTGTGAGCAAAAAAACGATGGATTTAGGCCCACCGTACTGGGGTGAATGTATGACATTGTTCTGCATTCTGTCCATCAATTGATCTTTGCGCATTTGTCACCCCGAGTGGGTCGTGTATGCCCAGACTTGGGCTCCGTGCTCTCAATGCCACTGAGTAGGCCTGGGCCAAAATTCCGTTCCGTTCGCGGAAATTGCGATAATTTGGCATTTTCGCGTTCCGCGGAAAGCACGAAAATGTCAAAATTTCTGCATTTCCGCATTCCGCAGCTTAGCGATAATTTGTTTCTTGCTCGTGCTGTAAAATAATACATTCTCACGTGCGCGCGATCACCTTACCTGAATCCCCGCGTTCGCCAACAAGTTTTCCCGATCCGGTCGTGTTCTCCACGAGATGTTGGATTGTTGGTAGCCATTTGCGCTGTCTCGCGACAGTTCGCGCCCGCAGTAACGTCATGCGTCGAGCGATCACGTCTTTCTTCTCGCGATCATGCACCGCGAGACAAGTGAAAACAAGATGGCCGCGCCCGCGAGCAACCGCATGGGTAAGTTGGTGAGCCGCGACCACGCAGAAAATACCGCGAACGGGCGGCAAAAAACTTCCGCATCTTCGCGATATTTCCGCGTGTTTGCGGAGCTTTTTAACATTTTCGCAATAATTTGCGAAAGTGAATTTCTCAAATTCCGCCCACCCCTACCACTGAGTCAAGCTATCCTGGCTGAGGAGGGGTGAAACCCTGAAACCGGTCCAAGGATGTTGGTTTCCAGTTTAGGGAGGACCTGGCCTGGCAGTTCGGAGTAGACTGTTTCCATTGGGCGCAGGGTCAAGACTGCTTTGCATATGGCTGGGTTCAAACTGGAATGGCATGGTGAGCAAAGAAACAAAGGAATGAGGCCGAGATCACTGTACTGGAGTGAATTCATGACAATGTTCTGCATTCTGTCTATCAATTGTTCTTTTTGCATTTGTCACTGCAAGTGGGATGGGTATGCCCAGATGTGGGTCCCGTGCTCACCATGCCACTGGAGTCAAGCTATGCTGGCTGATGAGGGGTGAAACCCCGAAAACGGTCTTAGGAAGCTTGTTTCCAGTCCAGGGAGAACCTAGTCTGGCAGTTTGGGCTGGACTGTTCCCATTGGGGGCAGCGTCAAGACTGATTTGCATATGGCTGGGTTCAAACTGGAATGGCATGGTGAGCAAAGAAACAATGGAATGAGGCCCAGATCACTGTACTGGGGTGAATGTATGGCCTTATTCTGCATTCTGGCTATTAATTGTTCTGTATGCATTTGTCACCCCGAGTGGGACGTGTATGCCCAGATGTGGGTACCGTGCTCTCCATGCCACTGGAGTCAAGCTACCCTGGCTGAGGAGGGATGAAACCCAAAACCGGTCCTAGGATGTTTGTTTCCAATCTAGGGAGGAACTGGTCTGGCAGGTCGGGCTGGACTGTTCCCATTGGGCGTAGGGTAAAGACTGAATTTAATATGGCTGGGTTTAGACTGGAAAGGCATGGTAAGCAAAGAAATAATGGAATTAGGCCTCTTCACTGTGCTAGGGTGAATGTATGGTATTGTTTTGCATTCTGTCCATCAATTGTTCTTTTTGCATTTGTCACTCCGAGTGGGATGGGTACGCCCAGACGTGGGTCCCGTGTAGGCCTGGGTGTTAAATTCCGTTCCACTTACGGAATTTGCGGAATTTGCAGAATTTGCAGAATTTGGGTAATTTTGCGTTCCGCGGAAAATGCGAATTGCCAAGAATTCCGCAATCCGCGGCTTTTCAGAATTTTTTGCTTGTTTGCGCTTTCAAAGTGCATGTTTGTGAGATTTTTCCCCCGAGCACGCAAACAGCATTCGCGAACAGGAAAAAAGCATCGCGAACGGACGGAACAAGCAATTCCGCATGTTCGTGGAACTCTGCATGCTCGCAGAGATTTTTTACCATTTCTTGGAGCTTCGCGTAGCGCGACTACACAAATTCCGCTCACCCTAGCTCACCATGCCATTGGAGTCAAGCTACCCTGGCTGATGAGGGGTGAAACCCTGAAACCGGTCCTAGGATGCTTGTTTTTTCAGTCCAGGGAGGACCTGGCATGGCAGTTTGGGCTAGACTTTTCCCATTGGGCGCAGGGTCAAGACAGATTTTCATATGGCTGGGTTCAAACTGGAATTGCATGGTGAGGAAAAAAATTATGGATATAGGCCCAGATAACTGTACTGGGGTTAATGCATGACATTGTTCTGTATTCTGTCCATCATTTTTTTTTTTTTTGCATTTGTCACCCCTAGTGTGACGGGTATGCCCAGATGTGGGTCATATGCTCTCCTTACCACGGGAGTCAAGCTATCCTGGCTGATGAGGGGTGAAATGCCGAATCGGGTCCTATGATGCTTGTTTCCAGTCCAGGGACGATCTGGCCTGGCAGTTTGGGCTGGACTGTTCCCATTGGGCACAGGGTCAAGACTGATTTGCATATGACATGGTTCAAACTGTAATTGCATGGTGAGCAAAAAAAAAAATGGATTTAGGCCCAGAGCACTGTACTGGGGTGAAAGTAGGACTCCGTTCTAAATTCTGTCCATCAATTGTTCTTTTTGCCTCAATCTAAAGCTAGCACATATTGAATTTAATAACGTAACCCAGTTGTGACTATGTCGTTGAGCAACAGGAAAAATGTCCTCATTAATGTGAAACTGCACCTTTATGGTTTAAAGCTTTTCTAGTCCTTGAAATAAGGATGGGAACTGACTTGCTGTGTCTGCATGTGCATTCACCTTGTAGTTGATAGAAATCAGACCCATGTCAGCAGCAGTATTGAATCTGAGTAAACATGCACTCGACAAAGTGCCATGAAGAACATGTATAGGCGCTTGTACCTTCATCTTCCTGTGCCACATGTTTGCTACAAATGCTCCTTGACTCTGTAATGATGTGGAAGCAGTCCACATGTATACCTTTGTCTTTGAAGGATTAAGACATGGCACCAGAGAGAGTTCATGATAATTTTCTGCTGGCACTGTCAATGATAAAAGGTACAGGACAACAGTTTACTTTGAGTGTGATCTTGGGGTACTTTCCAGAGGAGATTGGTTGTTTCACATGGTGACCTCTTTTGGAGAGAGTAGACACCATCATCGAACAGCCATTTTTTTTCACCGTCGCTCGACACCGATGTTGAAGAGTCTGTGGACGATGAATTGGATGATGATAGCCTTCGTTCAGTTTCCACTTGCCTCACTTGATGTCACAGTTTGGCCTTGTGGGTCGGGCTGGAGTGCTTCTGGAACTTTCTGCCATCCTTTCTCCCTTCTCGTATTGTCTGCAAACTATTTGTCCAATGGTGGGACATGTTCCTTTGTGCGAAAAAGAGAATCTGTATCAGAAACACAATTTATATTTCCTTGGCGACATCACTTTATGGCCCTTTACCTTGTGTCTCTTCTTACTTTTCATGTTCAATGCTGATTTCTGCTGGGCTACTCCGACTTCCACATCTGCTGCTTGTCGACCAACACAATCTTCTGCTCTCACATGCCATGAGCACTCTCTCCAGACTGAGTGCCTCGCGCAGCATACTTCATCTGAACTTGTCAGACTGGCACCAATCAATTACTCAGAGACGTATGGCTTCTTCATTGTTGCATTCATTGACCTTGCAATGCTTGATGAGGGTTTCATGTCTTTAAGCAAAAGTAAATTGATCCATCGTTTCCCCGGCTTGCTGTGTAGATTGAGTGAAGACTTATCTTTCATAGTCGATGATTGGCATTGGATTGAACTTGACCTCTACAGACGCTTTAATCTGTCAGTAAGATATTTTCTCAGCTTGTGGTATTTATTTGACCTGAAAGGTTCTTTAAGTATTTGATGATCTTCTTGTCATCTGTTTCTTCTAACGCGTCAATGAAATCAAACTTCTCAAGCTAGGCAGTTCATCTGGTTTTAATATTCAACATTTTGATGCTACGTGCTTGCATCAATGTCGTATGACCCCTTTTTCATCTTTGTCGGTAAGTGTTGGGTTTATATCTCGAATATGTTCATCACCGCTCTCAACCTTGTGCTTTGTACCTGGTCTTCACCTGCTTTAGCGTTTCTTGGTTCCTGTGTGCGTCTAATTTTGGTGCACTTTTGCACCTGGCTCTTACCACCTTCTGCGCTCCTCGTTGTGTATGCTTGAAAAGTTTGAAAGTTTGATGTTGTGTGATGGGGTAGTAGCTCTTTTTTTGGCCTTACTAGCTGGTTTTGGGCCAACTGTGACAGAATTTTTCATAGGGCCTTCGCCGCCTTTGGAAAACCTGCATAGGCTGGAGAGGCGCTTTTACTCCACACGTGCCAAACGTCGATCGTCACTTCAACTAAGGCACACATGGCATGCACAATCAGTTTGCTGGTTCTCTGCAAACCCTCAGGGAGATCACTCTTGGATCGTTGGGTTACAAATCCCCTGACTCGTAATTAGTTGCAGCATCCTACCCAGTTCGGCAGCATGCAAATGACTACACCACACATGGAGTTTTGTTGTGCACATCTTCAGAATGCAATCATGAACTGATACACAATACATAAACAGCTTTATTTAACCACACCTAGACACACACCAATGCCTACTTCATTCCTATGGAGTCTTTCGGAGATCAGAAGGGTCCCGTTCTACAAATATACACAAGACACCACAATTGTCATTGTTTCATTTTCTTCTTTAAGCTCAAACTCCAACTGTCAGATTTTATTCTTCGCAGTCAAAAACATTTATGTATTGGATTCTACAAACATTTTGCCACCTCAGCCACCATGTTTAGCCTTCATAACTGCTGCACTGAGGGCAGAAATAACCTAGCAGGCAGCAGGCGATCTCTAATTATGGCAGGCAGTCCTCCACCAGTGAAGTAGAGGCCATTACGTCTGCTCATTTGCAGGATAGCAGGGTGTCTGCCAGAGCTTAAATGACCCATTTAGTTCTAATCCTGACATCCCTACTTGACTAATGTGATTCTGTAAAATCCGTTTTTTACTCTGCTTTGATTTCTTTATATGACTACTTAGAACCAGGCACGGTCCGCATGTGTAAAACTATTGTATGTTATATATTGGCATCCACTAATTGTATAACTTTATCTCGAAACTCTGGGCTAGAAAGGCAATAAAACGTTAAAAGTGCATTCAGAGTGAGTGTTCCTCTGCACTCAAAAGTACTATGGCATTATTTTCGGTTTACAAAACATTCCAAGGGTAAACTTGGAAAGCTGGGTTCTTCAAAGGTACCCAAACTAACTGCTGAGTATTTTTGCAGAGGGGAATTGTATGCACAGTACACACAGTTCCACATGGAGGAATGGCAGTGCTTTGTTGCAATTGCACTCATTCTTTTTCGCCTTTTGACTTCTGTTCCGTTTCCCATTCAACCATGCAAAGTCCAACCCACAAGCCCTTGATGGGTATATTTTGGGAGAGATGTCTGTCAGTTCACACAAAAAGATGTGTTAATAGGCATTCACAAACTTACATCACAAAGCGAACCTTGATCTCATATTCTCTACCACTTGAGTGCGATTCCTGGCAATATATATCCAAACGTGTGGTACTTTTGTGCAGGAGTAAAAGTATCTATTCCTATAAAGCCACCGTCTGTGAATGTCTTATATACCAATATTCTGATATTTCTGATAGTAAAATCCCTTTCATAATGTATAATAGCTCAGTGAATTGGAATTGTTTTATGTTTCATTTTCCACCCAATACTAATATGTATTAATCTCATGCGGTTGAGGACAAGGTTTCCCGACCAAGAATTGAATTGGGCTGCCAGCCTAATGTGTTATTCTATTGAATTACATGAATAATGAAGTATTATTATTCGAATAAAGAACAATCAACCAAATACTAGGATGTCCTTATTTGTCACTAATGTAATTTACAATACAGTGTCATTTACAATACAATACAATAGCTCTATAGACAATTTTAAAATTCTCCCTATGGCAAGGAGATTTTTAAAATTGTCTCTAGTTTCATAGACCCAAAAACCATATCCCAGCTCCCAGAAACCAGTTATTGACTTTATACTGGATTAAGTGATTTTTTTTTCAGAAAAGATCTTCAAAATCCAAACCTGCATGGAGAGCTCCTACTCCATGGGCGATGCCTCAGATTTTGGTGACATTACAAGCCCATTAGCTAGGACAATGCTGACATGCTTTTTGCCACCCTCATTAGGGCTTTCTGTAAATCGAGATCCCCTGAAGAACCACTTCCGCATCATATACTGGTGGTGGTCGTAGATAACATAGCCGCTATTTATCAGGAACTATTCTCGGTCTCATTTCATTCAGGCACCATCCCTGACTCTTGGAAGAGAGCCATGTTGTCCCCATTCTCAAAAAGGCCAATGCTAACTTTTATCCTGTCTCACTATTGACAGCAGCCGCTAAGATCTTAGAAAAAGCAATAAATCAGCAGCTCACTACTTTTTTGATAGAAAATTAGCTGCTACAGCCCTCCCAGTCCGGCTACCGCTCACGAAATTATACGGAGACAAAATCACACTCAATGAAGATCAGCCTGGACTTTGGCCTCAGCGTTGCATTGGCGCAGCTGGACCTGTTAGCAGCACTTGACACGGTGGACCGCAGTATCTTGCTAAAAAAGATTGGAACATTTGGGCCTGGCAGATTTTGCTTCAGATTGGTTGGGGATGAAACTGCACTCTTTCACAGCGAACAGTAGAAATGAGGGGGGGGGGGGGGGGGGTGCCTCGAGGATCTGCACTGAGCCCCACACTTTTCAACATTTATATTTCTTCTTTGGTATTTCTTATTGAATCAATTGGCATTAAGATTATTTCTTATGTGAACGATACACAGCTCCTGCTCACATATGACGGGAACTCAGCTTGCGCCAAAGAACCATTCGCTCTTTGCTTAAAGGAGCTACTTGACTGGCTCAGGAAGAACAAAGTTCAGTATAATCCAGATAAGACGGAGATCCTGTTATTTGGGCCAAATTCCCTTCCGGGATGGACTGGAGCTTGGCCAAAGAATGTTTCTCCCCCGCTGCCTCCGGCGGAGGTGGCAAGAAACCTGGGGGCAGATTTATAATAACTCGAGCATCCCTGCATATCAGCAGGGATGCGCCAGTTATTGTGCGCCACAGCTCCGCCACCATGGATGCGCCGCATTTACAATGCGGCGCACCATGGGGCAAAAACGGCACAGATGCGTGACGCATCTGTGCCGTAAAAGTAGCGCATTGCTGGAGTTGCGTCGCAACCGCGACGCAGCTCCAGCAATGCTTTGGGGGAACCTATCTTCACAATGCTGCGTCAATCCTTACGCCTGCTTCAAACAGGCGCAGGGTTTTGAAGCAGCATGGGCTCAAAAGTGACTGAATGAAATCTTGTAGATTTCACTCAGCCACTTTTAGGAGGCGTTCCTGCGACGGAACGCCCCCCCTGCACAGGTACGCCTACTGCTGGCGCAGGGCTTTACAACGTGACGCATCTCCCAGATGCGTCACGTTGTAAATACCCCGCAGCATGGCACAGGATTTGCGCCGCCGCTGCGTCACAAAAGTGACGCAACGGCGGCGTAAATGAGGCGCAAGGGCCTCATAAATCTGCCCCCTGGGGATTCTGTTTGACTCGCATCTTTCCTTCAATGACTAGGTTTCTTCAGTGCTCTAGAGATTTCCACATCTGATTCCTCAGAAAGCGCATATCACATTGGTTAGGGCTTTCTACCAATCATGGCTGGACTATGTTTATGTGCTCTTCATGGATATCCCAGAGTACTTAGTCCAGCGCTTAGAGGTGGTACAAAACATGGCAGCCTGTCTATTGTACAGGCTCCCACAGCACTCATTGGTTTAAATTTTTTGCAAACAGCTCCACTGACTCCCAGTGCATAAGCGGATAATGTTTAGAGCCCTGACACATCTGCCTATTTATTTTAAATACACTTCAAACCCTTTATAATAAGGGGGCCACTATATCTGAACGAAAAGATTAATGCTTACAGCCCAAGAAGAGTGTTGCACTCCAGCCAGACTTGGCTGTTAACAGTTTCCTGCTTTAAAAAGAAGTGGAGAGGAGGTTCCTCCTTGACTGTGTTGTCTGCTGGCTTGTGGAATCAGTTGCCTAGCCAGATGGGAATAGTAAAAGAGGAAGTGAGCTTAAAAAAACACTTAAAACATACCTCTTTAGCCTTTAGGACAGGGTCTAATTGTCTGAGGTATTGCTTCTGTTGTATAGTTGATGCTGAGCACCGGGGCACTCTTGTAGTAGCTGAGTGCTATACAAATGTTTTTCATTCATTCATTCATTCCCCAAGTGGAGCTAAATTGATCAGATATTCGTATTAGTTGACATTTAGCAAGAAAATAATTGTGGCACACATAATCTAGATGCTTCATACACTGAAGATCTAAGGAGAAATGTTGCTCTAGAGTTTTTATACACCATGGCAATGTCTTTTATGAAGGGGGCTAATATTTCATAGTTTCTCGTTCATGGCAGAAACCATCCTAACTTTAGCAGAGATTTCGTGGTCTCCCAATAAACAGTAAATCAGTCGATTAAACTAATGTTATTAAAACAAAACCTCTTCTCTGTAAGATCTAGCTATTCCCAGAAATCGCTGTGACAGTTTTGAGTTTATTGTTCCCAACAAGTCCTTGTGCCAGCAACGAAATCACAGACAGCAGTCTGTCAGATGAACTATGCTTAGAAATGTCACAAGCTATTAGCTAGAGATGGTTCCCACACATTCTTACAAATATACATCTTGTTGGCACTCCTTAAGTTTTTGAATCACAAAATCCAAACTCTTTTTTTTACTCATCTTTGAAGGTTGTTAACAATACAAGGGGCCTAAGTACTAGTGCCCCAGAGAGATAGACAGAATTTCGGGGCTATTCACAAAGGTAACTTACACATGTATTTTACATTTACACTTTAGACTAACTTTACCACTTTTGGCTTTTTACAAAATCAGAGGGGAATCATAATCAAAATTGTAGACCTGCATGACTTCACTCCCTACAAAAGGGGCTGTAGCCAAAGTTATGAGTATAGGATATTACTGTCATAAAGAAACACTAGTAACGCCAGCATAACACATGGCCAATCACCGATACTGCAACACCCTCCCATAGAAATGAATGGAGACAGGGACTTAAAATAAAACCCCTCAGGAAATAATGGTTACATTATAAAGTAGCTTAAAATGTAGATTAAAATCATCTAATATTAACAAGATATACACAAATGTATATTTATTACTCAATTGTAAACTAATTAAACTTTTTTTTGCATTAATACATTATGCGCACACTCATTTTTAATCAAATACTGAACACTTTTAATTATTTCTTGCCATCCCTTTTATTAATTATTAATGTAAAAAGAAATGTTTCTTACTTTATCCAGGAATGCACTTTTTAATTTAAACTAATAGCAATTTAATATATTTAAATTAGTTAAAGATTTAATTATTTTGAAGTAAGTTAATAGTGCTGTAGCATTTTTGTTCTCGTTTCTACAATTAACATATACAACTAATTTACAATAACTTTCAGCATGAACATGTTTTTAATAATTTATTACAAAATTCAATAATTTTTTTTAAATTTCATGTGTACTCTAACATAGGGAGATCTCCGCCCAGCCTCTGGAGACTCCCTATGGTAAAGAAAAGGGAAAAATTAAAAAAAGTGTATTCAACTGAAAAAAGCCAAATAGTGAAAAATGTTTATGTTATAAATTAGTGTAGATAAATTTTATATATTTCGTTTAAATGTCGAACAAAATAAATAACATACAGCAGCACTATAAGCCTGCTTTTGAAACACATCTTTTGTTAAGGTAAACGATATAAGCTGTTAGGCCTTTCCCCCCGTGCTAAGCCTTTTTTTTGGCTATTTGGGGTAGTTCGCGCTTAGGCCCCTGTAAATTTTTGACCACATAAGGTATCCACGCCAAATTTGAGCCCTTTTCTCCCAACATCATGGGGATTCTAAAGGTACCCAGGGTTTGTGGATTCCCCTGGAGGGGACCCAGAAATTATCCATAATACAGCTATTTTTTATTTATTTTTTTAAATGGAGAAAAAGTGCAGCAAATGAAAGTGTCTGTTTTTTTCCCTGCAAATGGTATCATCAAAGGGATTGTGGGGCTGAAACTACCATTTTCCCAGATTTTAGGGACTGACAGACTTTGTCAGACAATCAACATTTTTGACACAGTTTTGGCATTTTACTGGGATATAGCCTATTTTTGCTATTTTTTGTGCTTTTAACCTTCTTCCAGTTAATGGTAGAAATGGGTATGAAAGCAATAAGGATTCCTGGAAAGCTATACATTTGAGTAAAGTAGACAAAATTCTGAATCCAGCAAGGGGTCATTTGTGTAGATCTTTCAAGGATTCTTTATAGAAACTAACAGTTAAACATTGGATAAATTGAAAATTAGTTGGAAAATACAGCCATTTGTGCAAACGTTTTCACCTGTAACTTCTTCTAAATGTGACATCTGTTTGAAAGCAATATATCATTACATCCGCTGGACCTTTCTGGTTGTGGGGATATATAGGACTTGTAGGTTCACTGTTAGAAATAGGATCTCTGGTTGGTTAAGGCTTGCGCCAAAGCCAGGCAGAGACCACCACTCTAGTTAGGGCAAGGGAGTTACACGCCAAAGATAACTCCTGGTCACCCCCTTGGTAGCTTGACGAGCAGTCAGGCTTATCCTGGTGGCAATGTGTAAAGCGTTTGCGCACGCACACAGCAACAACACCCCAGGCACACTACAAAAGGATCTCTGCATAAGGCTATATCAAAAATAGCCTTTGTATTCTCATAACATTAGAATAGTAAACACATAATATACATGGTGCCACCTGGCACTAGGTCATATTTACAAGGGATTATATACACCTGACAGGGCCCACTGGACCACTGTCAGAACAATCACAAAGCGAACTTAGTAAAAGTAAAACATATCATAAACGTACAACCAGGAACCTTAACCTCTGAGGCGGAAGCCGGAGGAGATACTCGCCATTTTAAAAACTGTGGATATTTGTGTTCACATATTTTTTTAAACTTGTACTCTCACCTGAGCTCTTTTCTGGGCAAAAGCGCCAAGCAGGCTCAATACATCTCAGCGGAACTAGCGCTGTTTTGGTTCTTTGTTGCTCACGGCCGCCATTGCAGCAGACGCGAGGCCACGCCCACCTGACAGGCCACGCCCACACCCCCCGCCTATATAATGTGCCTTCTATGCAAGCGCAGCGGACGAGCGCAGCGGGAGCGCCGTTTGCGTGCCGAAGGCGTGCTTAAGGCACGCCCGTCTGGGCCCGTCCGGGCCCGGACGGACCCAGGCCCAGGGATGCTGCCAGATCCATCCTCCAGTCGCCTGATGTATTCAGCAGACATGCTTCTGGACCTCCGACCTGAAAAAAACCATGGTTGTCGCTACATTCACGAAGCAGGTAAACCCTTCACAAACTGCGCGCGCTGTTACACAGCCACGCAGACCCAAGCCAATTCCAGGCTACAGCTTGGTCTCCTCAACTGTCGCTCCCTCCCCAGGCACGCACTTGAAATCAATGGGCTGATTCAAGACC
This sequence comes from Triturus cristatus, assembly GCF_964204655.1. Taxonomy (NCBI): domain Eukaryota; kingdom Metazoa; phylum Chordata; class Amphibia; order Caudata; family Salamandridae; genus Triturus; species Triturus cristatus. The sequence goes on from NC_140590.1 coordinate 441,266,768, forward strand.
AAGGCCTAGACACTTTGTTTTTAACAGAAACTTGGCTTTCTGACAGCAATGATGCGGACATCGTCACCGCCCTTCCCCCAGGCTACCTCATCCAAACCCGCCATAGACCCATAGGAAGAGGAGGCGGGTTGGCTATAATCTACCGCGATCACCTCAGCTGTAGAATTAATGACGCCAATATTGATGACGCCGAAAGCTGCCACTTTTCCCTCCAAGCCTCACTGACGCACTCCCTTTCGGGACTGCTCATCTACCGGTCCCCGGGTACCCTTGGGAAATTTCTTAACGCAGTCACTGAAATGACCTCTCAATTGGCCGCCTCTGTTTCCAACTTCCTTATTGTAGGTGATCTTAACCTCCATTTTACTGATCCCGCTGACCGGTCTGCCTCTGACCTTCTAGTAGACCTCCTGTCACTCAACATTCGTTTAGTGAATAACGAGCCCACCCATGACAAGGGACACCTCTTAGATCCCGTCCTTACTAATGACGCCAATATCACCACGAGTCCCTCTTTGCCACTGCCATGGACCGATCATTTGTTAATCCCCATTTCCTGGGAGTTTCCTACTGTTACCACCAAGTCCGCGAAAATCAAAGTCACCGACAGACGTTGGCACAAACTCGTACCATCTGAATGGTCCTCCGTTCTCTCTAACTCTATTCCATCGTTTTCCCCCGATACCATCACGGCCGATAAACAATTTAGCTCCTGGATCACATCCTCGTTGGATATACTTCTCCCTAAAACCACCACCCTCAGACATACCAAACGAATACCTTCTGCCCCGTGGTATACTCCTGAGCTCAAGTCGCTTCGGCAGGACTGTAAAAGAGCTGAACGCTCCTGGAGGATGGAGAAATCCAACACTAATAAGGATGCCTATCTCACCTCCTTATCAGTATACAAATCTTCTATTGGTGAGACAAAAAGTCTATTCTTTCAGGAAAGAATTGAAAAAGCCGCCTGCTCTAGTAAAGAAACTTATACCATCCTGAAAGAACTTCTCAATGTTCCCGATCCAGTCCCGAGAAACCCCCCAGACCCCAAAGCGGACCAGGAAAAATGCCATCAGCTAGCCAGCTTCTTCCATGAAAAAATTAAAAAAATCCTTAACTCCATCCCTCCCTCCATTCCGAGTGACTTTGGCGATCCCCTCGACACTCCGATCTCCCCTAACCTAACTTCCTGGGGGCGAATAACCATCGAAGAAGTCGAGAACACGCTAAAAACTATCAAAAGCGGATCTCCTAGGGACCCCGCACCGCTACGGATCCTTAAGGAAGTAGCTCCCATCATTATCCCCCCCCTCACCCATCTGATTAACGCGTCTTTTCAACAAGGAACCGTCCCCCTTAGTTGGAAAGCGGCAGTTGTTAAAGCGCTCTTAAAGAAACCCTCCTTGGATCCAGCGGAATTGGCTAATTATAGACCAATATCTCTCCTCCCTGGGACTAGCAAGATCGCCGAGAAACTGGTGAATAAGAAACTTTCCCAGTTTCTTGAATCTAATAATCTGCTAAAAAACTCGCAGACAGGTTTTCGTCCAGGACAGGGCACTGACATCGCCCTCCTGGCGGCGGTGGAGGAGGCCAGAGCACTCTTAGACAAAGGAGGATCAGTGGCAGTGATCCTCCTCGACCTGAGCGCGGCCTTCGACACCGTCAACCACCAACTCCTGATCAAACGGCTCAAGAAGGTTGGAGTAGAAGGCACTGCTCTATCCTGGCTTTCCTCCTTTCTGGCCCAACGTTCCTTTCAGATCTGGGAGAATAACTCCTGCTCCTCCGATATTCCCCTCCAATGTGGGGTGCCTCAGGGCTCATCCCTGAGCCCCACACTGTTTAACATATACATGGCCCCATTGGAGGAGGTTGTCACCCCGTTCGGAGTGAGCATCGTCAGCTATGCGGACGACACACAATTAGTCGTCTCCCTATCCCACCCCAGTCAACAACCTGCAGACTTATTCAACTGCTTGACGCATATACAAGGGTGGATGAACAACTCGGCTTTAAAGCTGAATGGATCAAAGACGGACATTCTCCTTCTGGGTCCAAAGGGTCTTACCTTTCCCTCGAATATCTGGCCACCCTGTCTGGGTCCCCCCCCAGACCCAAAACAGGAAGTAAAAAGCCTGGGAGTGTGGATCGAAGCTGATCTCTCGTTCACCACGCAGGCCAAAAAAGTAGCCGGTACCTGCTTCGGACTACTGAAATCTATGAGAAAGATCCTGCCCCTCCTTCCACCCACTTCCCAACGACTTCTCATCCAAGGCCTCATACTTTCCAGGCTTGACTATAGTAATGCAATCTACCTGGGCGCACCTGAAGCAACTCTTAATAAACTTCAGAAAATCCAAAATGCGGCGGCCCGGATCCTCACTAACACCCCGGCCAGAGCTTCAGCTAAACCTGCCCTGAAGCTCCTTCACTGGCTCCCAGTGAGGGAACGAGTGATTTTCAAAGTCCTATGCCTGGCGCATAAGCTACTGCAGAATCAAGGCCCTCCGATTCTTAGAAAATTTATAAAATCTTATAAAGCTCCAAGATCCCTTCGATCGGATAAGGAGTCCCTTATCATCATGCCTAGATTCAAGAAAGCCCGCTCGGGTGGAAGACGCTTCTCGGTCCACACCGCTCGCCTCTGGAACGCTCTCCCCCGAGACCTGAGAAAAGAACCCAACTACCTACGTTTCAGGAAACGTCTCAAAGCTCACCTATTCCCTCAATTTTAATCTTCCTCCTTCTGATTCCTGCCGTCCCCCCCTCTCAGCCGCCCAACCCACAGAGGTAGGGTTCCCCAGCGCTGGGATACCTCAGGGTGACTACGCGCTCTATAAAATGTTTTAATAATATTAATAATAATAACTTGTAATCACTGTACTTAGCATCAGCCTATAACATAAACCACATTATGCACAGTATCACATTTAGGGGTGAAATACATTCTGCGCCAACCTTACCAGCATAAACACACTATGCAATGCTCTCATAAGTCTAAATGCATTAGACCCTAACCTCCTAAGCATAACTCACATTAGGAGATAATCTCACTGGCATAAACATATTATGCAATAACCTCATAAGTCTAAACGCATTAGACAATAACCTCACACATAAACACATTATGCATAAAACAGGGTGCGTAAATCATAGTACATAAATCACATTTCCTAGCACCACATAAACCACCTTAGGGCCTGGCGCCCTATTACCCTCAGTGTCCCCCTGACCAACTGGCCTTCTTGGAGGGCTCAAATGCCCTGTGTCCAGAATGTCAGGGCTGCTGCCTAGCAGCGGCATCCAAAGTGCGCCACTGCGCTGGGGCCAAGGAGTGTATCTCACTCCTCTCGCTCATAATGTCCCCAAAGAACTGTGGCCTAAACGTTGCAGCTGCCCACTACTTGCTGGGCAGCTGTGAATCAGATAAGGCCTGGCACCTCTGTGCCTCTTCTGTCCCTCTCAGGGACTCTCTCGCACAAGGTGGCCAAATGGGCATGGGCCCCTCAGGGCCCCTACGAACAACTGTGCCCACGTGGCAACTGCCCGCTACTGCGGTGCAGCTGTGACATCACTCCAAAAGGGGGGCCCGACACGTCTATGCCCTCTGGACCCCCACGTGGCTCTCCAACCATGCCACCATCGTTGGGGCGGCCCGCTCTCTTGCGGGACCGCCCAGGTGCTGGAAATGCATCGCGCTTTGCCCCTACAACTCTGGGGCCCACTGGAACATGCCCCCCAAACATTGGAGCAGCCCGCTGCCAAACGGGGCAGCTCTGACTCTTCAAACAGAGGCTTCAACACAAAGAGTGATAACTTACCCGCTCTCCGGCTCCCTCACGCTGGGTCCGCCTTGCTGCTCTTCACCCGGGCCCCCTCCTGGGACCCGGGACTTCTCTTTTCTGGCTGCAGCACTTCTCTCGCAGTGTGGGGCTTCCCTTCTCTCCTGGGAGCGCCGCACTGCCGTCGGCAGCCTCGGTGGCCTCGGCCGCCTCTTCGCTTCACCCAGGCCCTCTCCTGGGACCTGGGACTCTACAGCGGTGCCAGTGGAGGCGGGGTAGGCTCCTGTCCTCTGTGCTTCACCGGGGCTCTCCTCTGCTTCACGGGAGCCCCGGGCTGCAGTGCACCTATCACTCAGCCGGCCTCTCTCACCAGCGGCGTGCACGGGACTTCCCTCGAAAAACCGGAAGTCCCGCCCGCAGTCAGGCACCATGTTGCCTGACTTCCCCCCAACCATGGCGGTGCTCATTTTCCCGGCTCAGATGTGGGGTGGGCACCCGCAAATGACGAAAACGTGGGGTGGGCACCCGCAGCATTATTTAAAAGCAAAAGCGGGCATGTGGGGTGGGTAACCACCACCCAAATAAAATAATAAGCGGGGTGGGCACCCGCAACCATGAATCACGAGGGAGTCCCCACGCTGGGGACTCCCTCTCTCTCCCGCCAGACAGCACAGCACTGCAAAGCCGGCTCGCTACTCCTCTGGGCAAAAATGGGAATCCAGCACAGCGCTCATGAGGCTCTTAGATCTCCTGAAAAGTCCTTTTCAAAGATAAAGGGGCAATGCAGGGCCCAGGCAGCCCTCCTGACAGCCTCCCACTGGGCCCCAGCAGCAGCTCGCCCCAGCAGGAACAGCACAAATACAGCACACTGCACATTTTCATGGGGTCACAGCCCCTATATTTATATCACTCTTCCCTTTGTGTCACAGCACAGGGCTTGGGGATACCAGTCAGAACTGGTTTAGGGGGGATTTGGAGCACTTTGTTTTGCCCAGGTCCTCTCCCCTTTGTCAGGTAGGGGTTCAGTGATAAGACACACCACAGGGGGCGGAGCCAGCATTGTGGATGGAAGGCACAGCCCTATTCAGGTCCCAGGTGCAAATCCTCCCTCCCATCTAGATGCAGATCTCTCTATTCACCACTGGGCTGACTCACCCTGTCCCCTGGAGCCACCCACACCTCTCAGCTCCTGTCACTCACAAGCCAGACATGCAATTCACATCAGGCAGGCAGACACATAGCATACAGAAATGCCAACTTCTAAAAGTGGCATTTCTCCACCAGTCACCCTACATCTGCGCACACCATTGTGCAGCATTTATTCTCACAAGTTCATACATATTAAACTCGCCCCTGCACTCCTCTCATACCCGGAACTACCATGGACACACATATCCCCCATGCATTCCCATGGGAGGGCAGGCCAATCTCACCACACGCACTCAGAGAGTGCCCGCACTTTACACTGGGCCACAGTGCTAAGGTGCCCAGAGGCCTAAAACCACTACCACCATGTCAGAGCTTAAGGCAAAAAGTTCAGGGGTGAACCTGCCAAAAAGGGCCAAGTCCAACATTCACCAAGACCCCAACGAACCCAGAGCAAATAACTGATCAGCGTCTTGCAATGGTTTTTCATTATGTACCAGGTATATAGCAATTCATTTGAGAAAATATATACATGAAAAAAATTGGTATGAAAGACACCTATGTATTTCTGAAATTGGAACAAAATATAGAGTTTAGAAACAATAGTTATTTGCACATTTCCGAAATTGTGAGTACCCATACTAACATGAGAATTATAGGTCATTTTTCAAAATGACTTCTTTTTTACACATTGTCTTTCATTTGGAAGGCATAAATGCATTGAAAGTCAATAGGTAATAACAGTTTCTTTACAATTCTGTGTTACCCTAAGTCTCCCAATAAAAATGGTACCTCACTTGTGTGGGTAGGCCTAGTGCCTGCAGCAGGAAACTGCCCAAAACACAACGTGGACACACCACATTTTCACAGTGAAAACAGACCCTTTTATTGCAAAGTGCCTAGCTGTAGATTTTGAACACTAGCTCTGCCGTCACCAAGGGAAATGTTAAAACTGGGGGTCTCTAGTTGGCAGAGGTAAGTACCTTTGACCAAATAGGGTAAGGGGCTACACTTCTAAAATAACCTCTGCTCACCCCCTTGATAGCTTGGCACGAGCAGACAGGGTTATCTCATAGGCAGTGTGTAAAGCATTTGTGAACACATACAGTAATACAGTGAAAACACTACAAATGGACACCACACCAGTTTAGAAAAATAAGTAATCTTTACTAGACTTTAAACCTAGGCACCCAGGGGAATCCAGGATGGGGTGACTTGACTGGCTCTCACCAGGTTCTGGTACCCAGAATCCCTTGCAAACCTAAAAATGTGTCCAATAAAACACATTTTTCTCACATTTCTGTGGTGGAAAGTTCTAGAATCTGTGAGGATCCACAACATTCCACCCACCCTGCATTCCCCAAAGTCTTTCAAGGTAAATGGTACCTCACTTGTGTTTGTAGGCCTAACACCCGCGACAGGAAACGGCCCAAAACGCAACATGGACACACCACATTTTCACAGTGAAAACCGACCCTTTTTTTGCAAACTGCCTAGCTGTAGATTTTGAACCCTAGCTCTGCCGGCACCTAGGGAAACCCATGAAACCTATACATTTTTGAAAAGTAGACACCAAAGGGAGTCCAGGACGAAGTGACTTGACTGGCTCTCACCAGGTTCTGCTACTTAGAATCTTTTGCAAACCTAACATTTTGTCACAAAAACACATTTTTTTGTGGTGGAAAGTTCTGGAATCTGCGTGGATCCATAAATTTCCTCCCACCCAGCGTTCCCCCAGGTCTCCCGATAAAAATGGTAACTCACTCGTGTGGGTGGGTCAAGTACCTGCGACCGGCAAGGGCCCAAAAACCATTGAGGCAGCATCAAAATTACCAATCGCAAACCAACCTGGTTTTGCAAGTGGGGTCCCATGAGTTTTTGGCCCCGGGCTCGGCGCCCATCTAAGGAAACCTACCAAACCCACACATTTCTGAAAACTAGACATCCGGGGGAGTTTAGTGAGGTATGACTTGCATGGGTACCCCAACATTTTCCTACCCACAATCCCCTGCAAATCTCAAATTTAGCTGAAAAATCACTTTTTTCTCTGATTTCTGCGTGGGAAAGTTCTGGAATCTGTGTGGATCCACAAATTCCATGCCACACAGCGTTCCCCCAGGTCTCTCACTTGTGTGGGTAGGCATAGTGGCTGCAACAGGAAATGGCCCAAATTGTACTGTGGAGACTTCCAAATTACCTATAACAAAACTACCTGGTTTTGGGAGGGGCACCTAGGGTTTTGGCCCCGGGCTCGCCGCCATCTAGGGAAACCTACCAAACCCACACATTTCTGAAAACTACACACCCTGGGGAGTGCAATGAGGTATGGCTTGCGTGGATCCCCCAACGTGTCCCTACCCAGAATGCCCCGCAAACCTCAAATTTAAAGCTGTAAAAAACACATTTTCCATATATTTTTGGGTGGAATCACCGCGTCTGCACAAATGTCCTTCACCACAGCGTTCCCCTCAGTCTCCCGAGTAAAATGATACCTCACTTGCATGGGTGTCCAATACAGAATTGGCTAAAAATGTATTTTAAAAAAATATAGTGCTGAGAATTCTCGGTGCTATACCCTTAATCCCTATGTTTTGGGCTCTACCCAGTCACAGGCCCTTGCCCCACCCACACAAGTAAGGTATCATTTTACAGTCAGACTGCACCTTAACCAGAACCAATGACTCACAGCTTGTGAGCTGTAAAGCCATGGCAAGGCACCAACCTCTTTACAGGCCATTCACACACCTTTCATACATGACACACAAGACCATTCACACTGCCAGACGCGGGCCCAGCACATTACAACATTCACATCAACAGACAGCGCCATTCAAGGGCCCCCATGGGTGCGAGGCTGCCGAATGGCAGCCTGGGGGCACCTATGGTGCCCCTCTGTGGATCCCCGCACCCGGTGGCAGGCACCTCGGAGTGCCACCCACAGGGTGCAGGGATGAACTGCACCCCTGCTTTCAAGGATGCAGGCATGCATTCCGCTCGGAATGCATGCCTGCATTGACTTGTATAGGAGTTCGACCGAACCCTGTTCGGTCGCATCGTACTAGCAGGGCCGTAACCAACGACAGCAGGTCGGTTGGTTACGGCTCCTGACCGATGTCGGACGGACCTGAGTCTGTCCGACATTGGAATCAGCCCCTATATCGTGACAGTCTGCCCGCAGTTCGAACCTCCCCCCGGTTCCATTCCTGAATGTTGAACTACCCTGTCAGGTAGGCTTTTTATTTGCTTGACAATTAGAACATGTACTGCAACTGGCAACCCGCGTAAATGCATGAGTGAACTTCCACACAATCTGGAGGTCAACATGGTGGTCAAATGAAGCAATGTGATCCCCATGATGCCCTACTTCTACACCTTACCAAACGGACAAAAAGACAAGATACCACCCCCCAGATGTCCCATTGTTTCAGAGATTGGATCCTTACTTGAACCACGCTCAATCTTTTGTGATTTCGTGAAACCATTGGTTGAGTCTCTCCCTTGTTCTTGAGAGATACTAAGGATGTTCTCAATTTGATCCAACCCATTAATAAACAAAACAAAACAAGAATGATTATAAAATTGGATGTAGAGGCTTTACAAACAATGTTCAGACAAACGTCGACTGACACAATAATCGAGTTGGAAATATAGTGACACAGAAATATCATGAGCAAGAATACTGTGGACAAGAATATCGATTTTGAGGTAAGTTATAAAATCTAGACATCATTAATATCATTTGCAAAAATATAGGGGCATATCAGCAAGTCGAGGCGATAGAATTATCGCCGCTTTAGCGTCCGTTTTCGGCCGAAAACCAGCGATAATTTTATCGCCCTATCAGCATGGACACGCTAACGCGTGAATCCATGCCTTAGCGCCTGTTTCTAGAACGCCCAGCTTCGCATCTCTAATGAGATGCAAAGTGGGCGTTCCTCCCCAAAATAAATGGAGAAATGTCGCTAACCGACATTTCTCCAATTATCAAGCTTCACGCTAACAAGCAGAGCGGTAAGAAAAGCAGTGCTAACCGTGGTTATCGCTACTTTCCTTACTCCTGCTTTTCTTCTGACTTAGCCATGTAATCCAATTGCCCTTTCAGCAAGGTATCGTCAGTCGCAGTGCGATTATCAATTACACTGTTTTCTAGCTAACGCATGAATTTCTATCGCTTTGGAGATAAGCGTTGCTTTCTCCGCGATAGAATCCAGCGATAGCTGGCGATAATTATCCTAGCGCTAAGTGCGCTTAGCGATAATTATCGCCTCGCCTTGCTGATAGTTCTTTAAAATAACGATTTTTTAATTAGTGTTATACATTTTAGTATATATTTTACATGTATGTAATGTGATTTGTTTTGCAGAAGTATTGTTTATGTTTTTTAATATATGTGTTACATTTTTAGTAGTTATTACACTTAATTTAATTACATTTTGAGTATTAAGTTCCGTAGCGGGTTGTGGGTTTATGTGGGAATGGGGTGGGAAGTAATGGAATTATAATAAATAATGATTATTTTTCATTTAATTATATTTATTTAATTGATATTTAATAGTGTCAATTGTGCTTTTAATTGTTTTTGGGTAAATTTTATGTGTGGGTTGTGGGTTTTATAGGGATAAAAGGTGGGAAGTAATTTATGTTTAGTTAATAAATAATTCTTTGTTAATTATTATAAATGGAATAATTGTTAATTATTTATGGTTATTGTATAATTTCTTTTTCTGTGGGTTGTGGGGTTTATAGGGGTAAAGGGTGGAAAGTAATTTATTTTTAATTAATGGATTCGTTATTTAATTTATATTAAATAATTAATTGATAATTCAGTATGGTAATTATGTAATCTCTTTTAAGTGTGGGTTGTGGGGTTAATAGGAGTAAAGGGTGGGAAGTAATTTATTGTTAATAAATTAGTAATAGTTTGATCATTTTATATTAATTAATTAATCAATTGATAATTAATTATGTTTATTGTTTGATTACAATTTTTTGGGTGTAGGTTTTGGTTTTATAGGGTTAAAGGGTGGAGAGTAAATTAATTATATTTTATTTATAATTAGTGTTGTTAAATACTATTAGTTATTTAATTGGAAATTAATTTTAATTGTGTAATTATTGTTTTTAAAGTTAACTATTAGGTGCGGGTTGTGGGGATTATAAGGATAAAGGGTGGGAAGTTAATTAATTTTGATGAATTATAATGTGGTTTTTAATGAATATTTATTCAATCGATTTTGTTAATTGTACAAATATTTTTTGTTTATATTTTAGATGTGGGTTGTGGGTTTTGTAGGGGTATGGGGTGCAAAGTAAATCAATTGTGAGCAATTCATATGTTTTTAAATTAATAATAATGATTAGTTTAATAATTAATTGTGTTGTGTGTTTTGTGGGGGTATATTGTGGGAAGTACATTGATGATAATTAATTAATAAAGAATATGTAATTAATGAAAAATAATTTGTTGATGAATATTCATATTAATAGTGTAAATCATTTTGTAGGTGCAGGTGTGAGTTTTGTGGTGTTTATAGGGTGGGAAATGCCTAAAATAAATATATATAATAATGAATGTTTTTGTTAATAAATAATTTCTAAATAAAAAAAAAGTATATTTGGTAATCATTTTTGTATTTTATTTATAATAATATTTGTCGCTATTTGTGATATGTATTTAACATAATATGTTTTTATTTTTAATATTGAATATATTATTAATATTTTTTCAACCTATTTATATATTTTTTTATTTACTTTGTTTTTAAAATACTTTTATTTTGTTGAAGATATTTTATTTGTTTTTAATGTTGAACTGACTGGAGTGGGAATAGTAATTTTTCCCCTCTGCTATCCAACACTTATCCTAATGTTGCATTTATTGGAGTGGGAATAGTAAACGTTATTCCCTCCGCAATCCAACACTTTTCCTACTGTTGTATTGACTGGAGTGGGAATAGTAATTTTTATCCTTCCCCTATCCATCACTTTCCCTACTGTGCACTCACTGGAATGGGAATAGTAATTTGTACCCCTCCGCAATCCAGCATTTTCCCTACTGCTGTACTGACTGGAGTGGGAATAGTACATTTTATCCCTCCGCTATCCACACTCCCCCTACTGTTGCATTTACTGTTGTGGGAATAGTAATTTTTACCCTTCCGCAATCCAACACTTTTCCTACTTTTGTAGTGACTAGAATCGGAATAGTGAATTGTACCCATCCGCAATCCAAAACTTTCCCTACTGTTGCACTGACTTGAATGGTAATAGTAAATTGTACCCCTCTGCAATCCAATATTTTTCCTACTGTTGCACTGACTGGAGTGGGAATAGTACATTTTACCCCTTCGCAATCTAATGCTTTCCCTACAATTGCACTGAATGGAGTGGGAATAGTAAATCTTACCACTCCGCAATCAAAGCCTTTCCCTACTGTTGCACTGACAGGAGTGGGAATAGTAAATTTTACCCCTTCCCCATCCAGCGCTTTCCCTATTGGTGAACTGACTGGAGTCGGAATAGTAAAAGTTACCCCCGTCACAATCAAACACTTTCCCTACTGTTGCACTGACTGAAGTGGGCAGTGCTTTTATTTGGTAATTATAAATTCTATTTTTATGTTAAGTGTAGTGGGAGTAGTAAATTGTAGTATTTTGTAATGTTTTATTCTATGTAGTTTTATATTTATTGTAGTTAGAAAAGTAAATCTTATTTTTGTGTGATGTAAAATATTTTTTTACTGTTGTGTTGTGTTAAATGGGAATAATTATTTTTATATTTATTCAGTATAACATTGTTTGCTTTTTAATGTGGTGGGAAATACATATGTATTTATTTTATTTTTTAATAATTTCGTTTATGTTGTAATTTATATATTTATGTATTTGATCTATTATAATAATCATATTATAATTAGCAATATTTTTTGTTTGTTACTTATTTTCAATTAAATTGTAAAATATGTGTGTTGTTTAAATTATATTATTAATTAAAATATTAGATTATATTTTTCTATACGTATAATTATATATATTTATATATGTGTGTTTCCGTGTTTAAAAGGAAGTTTATTTGTTGTATCTGTTAAATTATACATTTAATTATTTTTTAAACACATTAAAGTTAGCATTGAATGTATGTTTATTTTAATATTTTAAATTATATATATTTTAAAAATGATATTTAATACAACTATATTATTGTAAACGATATTTTGTTTTCAATATTTATGGACTTACCTTTTTAAGTATAGGGAGTCTATATTTTTGTATTCTATATTTTTCCTTCGATATTTTTTACATCTATGTGAACCGTTATAAACTAGTATCCAGCAAGGCGAGACACTTATGGTGAGTGAAGAATTCTGAAGAGCACCTAAAACTGGGTACACAGAAAGTTGGGGATCATACTTGGTAACTTTTCTACACCTGTGCTCCACTTGGTCTAATCACAGGGTGACTCTCAATTATTTTCTAATTCACAATATTATGTGCCAGAAATCAGGTCAAAGAAATGTCTAGTTAAATTAGTTACACCCGAAACAATCTGTAATACCTAAGTATGCAAACCTTCAACTGCTATGCGATTGAGCACTCCAGGTGAGATCAATAAAATCTCAACCTAATTTATGCTCTCTTTCTGTGTGGAAAAGGAAACGAGAATATGAGGAAAAAGTGCATTTGAAAATCGCATGATTTCCTCATATTCTCAGTTACTCCCCACTTGGGGTCTTTTTGCTCCGAAAATGTGTTTTTTTGGGAGTAAAAAGTGCGGTGAAAGGACGGACAATGCCTCCACCATTCCTCCTCACATTGGGGCAGATTTACAAACCCCTTGCACTGCCAGTATGTCAACTTTAAAAACAATCTCACAGTCTGATGGGCGGGTGGGGACTTGAGAGGGGCGGGGCCTCGTGCCGAGAAGTACCTAGGAGGTACTTTTGAATACTAACCCACCCCCCAAGCTCCCCCTCACCCCCCCAAAAAAGCTTGCTGAGGCTGGTGCAGATGTCCTGGGGTGTTTTCACACCTCTTAATGGACGTCGGCAGGTCAAAGCCTCGGTGAACAAGCTAAAAAAACACTATATGTAGTAGCTTCCGGCTCGTTTTCCTGCCACCGTGTGACATCGGCTCCTCACCTGAAGACCGTTTGATGGGAGCTGATATTGTGTGTCCCACAGTGGCACCGTGTTAGTTGGCAGGTATGTTACTGTGTGTACTTGCATGCAAGAGTGTTGTGTGCAGTGTCCATTTTACTGATGTTTAACAGATTAGGGTTTTTGTTAAATGGAGTGCTATCATGCTGTTCAATTTTAAGGTTTCTTTTTTTTTGAGTTATATATAGCACAAACTTAAGCCGAAGGTATCAGAGCACTTTACATGACCACCAGTTGCGTTACTGATGGACATATTTATTTTTGTTAGGCATGGGGTGATTAAGAGATTTGCTCCGAGGTCGACCGCTCTAGCCATTAGACCACAGTCTCTCCCCTCGCTATTTGCTATTGTGCATAATGGAAAAATGTGAAATGTCTCTATCCCATTAACTGAGCTCCCCTTTCCCCACCCCAACGCATCACCTCTTACCCCGCTCCTAGCCCCACCCCCAACCCATAGTCTGCGACTCAGTTTGGAGAGTACCTGCACTTATTTTTTCTCATTTAAAGCACTGACTATGCTGCATTCTGCCCTAATTTAAGGTGAGTCAAAACTGTAACAAGACAAAACTCTGATATCTCCCTTCAGCAGGTGCATTAATCATCAGTTTTCTTAATTTATTTTTACGTGGGCGCACAATAACTCTGCAGCAGGTGTTTTTAACACTGTAAGGCATCATCATACAGCTTAGCCAAGTGTGGTGGCTCCAATCGCATCGACGGGTCTGCTTTCAACGCTTCCACGTGTGCCAACAAACTCCCTCTCTGTAAGACATGTTTTGGACATTGGAAAACTAAAGCAAGGTACCATGCAGTAGGGAACACTGTCTACTTGCCTCTTTTCATACACTGTCAGAATCGAATCCCGGCCTCACCTCGAAATGATTATGGCGTTGTATAATGTAACCAGTGCACATGTATAGCCACAGTCGGATTAGGGCCCAAAACATTTTCAATTTCTGAAGTACCAAGAGCAACCCATATGTCATGTGAACTGGGTATTACTATTAAGTAAAAACAATGTTCACAAGGAACTCTTTTGAAACAAACAATATTCACTCTACAAGAAGATATGGCTTGCTAGAATTAATCAAAGAAACAAAAAATATAGGATAAACGGAAAGACATTAAGTTGAATCAGTCAGACAATATTCAAAAGGTTTAGAAGCCCAAAAGACAATAGATCTTAGTCGTGCTCACTTCAGCCGAAGTGAGCGTAATTTTATTTTGCAATCAAAGCAGTAATAAGTACAACAGAAAGTAAGAATTATTTAAAGTATATACATTATGTACAATCTAAACGTGATTTTGTGAGCCCCAGTGGAGTGACCATAATCTAACAGTGGTGTAAGAAAAGTTGTAAGGTGACAGGCGAAAAAAGTGGTTATTGGAAGCATAAGGGAAGCGGGAGCCTTTAGCATTTATGATACATTGAATTGTATTAGTTTTTTTCAGGCTCTCTCTTTATGCAGTCAACGACGGATTTCCCATAATATACCACTCTAGCCTTATCTTACCTTTTCTATTAGTCCCCAGCACTCCTGTCCTGAAGAGACCCCATATTGCGAGAGGGTCGAAACGTCGTCGACTGTATAAAGAGAGAGCCTGAAGGTCTTTCCGTTTATCCTATATCTTTTGTTTCTTTGATTAATTCTAGCAAGTCATATCTTTTTAGAGAGTGTATATTGGTTGTTTCAAAAGAGTTCCTTGTGAACATTGTTTTTCACTTAATACCAAAACATTTTCAGGCACCTAAAATATGAGTGGCACATGTTTGCAGATCGTAACACTTTATTAAAGTTTGGTTTTGGATGTCCGGGCGTATTTCTGGTCCCAATAAGATCCACCACAACTCCAGCTACTAATGACCTGTGTCTCTTGTCTCCTCCCACCTTTTTAGGCATACAAGCAGTGTGTGTCTCATATGAAAGTAATATACAGCAGCATCTGCTCACTTGGTTCATTCAGGCCAGCGGTGCAACTAGACCCGAACTTCGGGGGGGTGGGCTAACACTTCCAGCCAAGGCTGGCCCTAGCACTGGTCGTACATGGTGCAACATTTCTTTTGGCGCACCCTCCCCATTTCCTACTTTTCCATGAATTCCCTCAGTACCACTCACCAAGAATGCACCTCATCGCTCTATTGCACCTTTCTGACAAACATTTACTTTTTTTAAAGCACTACTCATAGTACACTCCCTTATTTTTGTGATCTGCATGGTACACGTTCTTTGTAGCAGGCACAGTAATCCCCTGCACTGTGTGGGTGGCATAAGTGCCCATGTGAGTGCACGGTGAGCAATGCGACACTGTGAGAGTAGGATAAGAGGAATGACTGAAGGGTGAATGAGATGATCATATGGTGCGGATGTGAGTTCAGAGTGGGACAAATGAATGCATGATTAGTGATGGAATTGTTTGAGTGAGATTGCAGATTTAGCAGTGAGGGGGACAAGTGGGTGAAGTGTCACATGAGTGAGGGAGTAGTGTGTTCCTGTGAATGCAGGGTGAGGTGCAGGGTGAATAGCGCAAGTGCATTGTGAGTGCAGAGTGATCGCTGTGAGTGCAGGGTGAGCGTGAAAGTTAAAGGCGAGAATGAGTACTGAATTGTCTGAATGCAGGGTGCATTTTCAGACACTTGAAGTAACTCAGCTTGCTATTGACGGCTTCATAGAGTTTCTGATATAAGTTAAACTATTGCTATTATGCAGGGCTTTAAGTGGGATGAAAAAACTGGGGAGTGTAGGAAGCTGGGTTTCTGTTGCAGTAACCTCCCCCCCACTTTTTGCTAGATTTCTAATGCACTTTGACTTGATGTCCCCTGGGTCTGTGCCAAACAGGTTCCCAGGGCCTGTGTTCTTTCCCAAAACTGTACCTTTGTACCCCCAATTGGCATCTCTTTGGCCACATGTAAGTCCCTTGTAAAAGGTACCATGGGTACCAAGGTCACTGTGACCAGGGAAGGCCTCTAAGGGCTGCAGCACATATTTTGTCAGGCGTAGAGGTCATGTACCTTAACACACACACACTGACATTGCAGGATGTGTGTTTTGATGCAGAGAAAAGTGAAGAGTCGACATGGCACACATTCCTGTGTGCCATGCCTGCAACCTACTGCCTATGGTAAAGGTAAGACACCCCTCTAGATGGGTGCACAATACCATTGGTGAGTGTACAGTTGCATGAGCACTGTACACTTACAGTGTCTAAGTCAATTTTAGACATTGTAAGTGCAGTAAAGTCATAAAGAGTATATGGTCTGGGAGTTTGTCATTACAAACTCCACAACGCCATAATGGCATTACTGAATTCTGGGAAGTTTGGTAGCAAGCTTCTAAGCATAATAAACCCACACTGATGCCAGTGTGCGATTTAGAATACAATGCACTCAGTGGACATGTTAGAGATGCCCCATGAAAAACAACAAGCATCTGGTGCGTTCCCTGATGGGTCACACCAGCCTGCCACAACTAGAAATGTTTCTGGACCCCTGGAGTGGAAGCCTTCGATCCCTGAGCCCAGAAACAAAGCATTTCCTGGGGAGAGGTCGTCAACCTCCCCCAGGCCAGGAAGAGTCATCTGTGACAGGGGAGCTTCAAAGGCAGTGCTGCCTTTGTGACATGACCCCCAGCCTCTCCTGCTGTCAGGAGCAGGTCCCCTTCCTGTCTCACCTTCATTTCGGGGGGAAGACAGGCAGTAAAAATTAGCGCAGCCAAGAAGGTGTGCCCACCTCTGCCAATCCCACCCCTAAAGTGGGGGAGGAGAGGTGAAGCCCGCTCTTCAGTGTCTGCGATCATCCAGATAGCAGGCACTCTCCAATTAGGATTAGGGATTGTGCCTACTGCCCCACGTGGGGTGAACACACCAAGGGTGTAGTCACCCTAAGGTCAGAAGCCCATTGGCTGCTGACCTCGAGACCCCTAAAACGTCCCCTAAATTCAGTATTTATGGGCAGCCCTGAACCAAGAAGACAGATTCCCACAACCTAAGAGGAGAAGGATGAAAAAAAACGCCCAGCAGACTTGGCCCTAGCCCGACCAGCCCTTCTGCAATTTCCAGAGATCCTGCAACAAAAGTCGCCATTTCCTGCAGCCAGTGACCTCTAGAAATCTTGGGAGGACTGACTGCCTTAAACAAAGACCAGATCTCCTGTGAACAGCAGCTCTGTTCAAAAGAAATTTACAAGACAGACTCTGAGCCTGCTGAGGACAAAGAAACCCAACACCTGGAACCACGACTGCACATGACGTCTATGGTCCGAATCTGGCTGGCCCAGCAGTTTTAGTGAGGTCCCCTAGTGTTCCAGAGTCCCAGTCCACTGTGG
This sequence comes from Triturus cristatus, assembly GCF_964204655.1. Classification (NCBI taxonomy): domain Eukaryota; kingdom Metazoa; phylum Chordata; class Amphibia; order Caudata; family Salamandridae; genus Triturus; species Triturus cristatus. Next base: position 441,284,178 of record NC_140590.1, read on the forward strand.
GTTGACCCCTCCAGGACTCCCCGATGTCACCTGTAGCTTCTGCGCGGAGACCCCCCCAACCGCTAGCGGCCCGGTAAGGTGAAATCCGACATCAAAAGATAGCCCTGCATACAGCCACCCTGCGCCCTGGAGAAGAGAACCCAAGGTGCACTGACGTCCTCGAGCCCTCCAACTTACCTGCCCAGCTGTTGGTTCCTCCTAGAGTCTTCCTGGACTGAGCCTGCAGCCAAAAAACAAAACCGGCAATTTTCATTGAAAACAACTGGGCACCCAACGCCAAAACAGCAACCTGCACCCGGCCGCCCCAGTGCTGCTGTGGGTGCACCATGTGTGCTAACTCAGGCCCCCCTTTGCCCTGAGCCTAACACTAGGAGCTTTGCTCCCACAACCTGGTGGCCTGCTTGTGAGCTGCCACCAACCGGAGGCCCCCTATCCCCCACTGAATAACATTGGGCCTCAGCACTATGCACCCGGCGACCCTAGTGCCACTAAGAATGTTCTGAGAGCGCATCCTCAACCCTGGGGGAACCCTGGTTCTAAACCCAGAATACCATCTCCCACAAACCAGTACTTACCTGCAAACCGATAACTTCATTTCCTCTCAAATGATTGCATTGACTGCTTTACCTATGTAATATGTAAAGTAACTGAAAAATAATTTCGAACTATTGACTTACTTGTAAATCAACCAACTGCATTTGAACCTGCATTCAATTGTAAATCACTGCATAAGGTTTTGAAAAGTATTATTTCACTTGCTTGCACCAGGCCTGGCTTGGTTTTAAAAGAAATAAAATAACTAAATAATATTTTTATATACAGTCTTTGAGTGTGTGACATTATTTCTTACCAGAGTGTGTACAATAGATGCTTAACACTACCCTCTGATAAAGCCTTACTGCTCACCCACAATACCACAAAAAGAGAGTAATGTGCTATCTACTTTTACCTCTGCCTACCTTTAGGGTTCCACTGGACTCTGTGCACACTATACCACATTTTGGTACAGTATATATAGAGCCAGCTTCCCAAAGGGGGTCTCTCAAAGGGGCGATATAATTACGGGTGTGACTTAAAATATTTGTGATAAAAATCTGTGCTCCGCATATTGTGCCGCCCGACTGGTATTTCGCTGCTTCTGTTATTGCCTCCATATAAGAAACATTACACCTACAACATACCAGGACTATTGGCTTTGTCAAAGGTTGTTAGTCGCATAAGATAAATATACTACATGAATACATACAACTATGGCTTAGTTGTATATAATGTTGAAAATGCTTTCGTTCTTGCTCGGGACGATGTGGCGTAATGGCTAGAGCTGCCAATTTTGGAGCTGATGAAGCAGGTTTGAGTCTCAGCATCAGCTAAACATCCTGTGTTTCTGGGCAATTCACTTAATCGTCTGTACCTACCAAATAATAAATGAAGATATCTTTGTTGGTGCACATGTAAATCACTTCAAGTTTAGCAATACAGAACTGCAAAAAAACAGTGAACTGCTGCAGAATTAAGATTTTATTTCCAGTCTGAGTGTGAGGGTGAAAATGGAGAGCCCGATAGGGACCCGTCTCGGCACCTGCTTTTACGAACTGCTGGCAGGACCAGGCCCACTTAAACCCTGCTATTATGGCATTAATCAGGGATCCAGGGTGAGTAAATAAATAATGTGCTGATCCTGCAACAAACTTCCAGTCTTATGATTCGGGTTGCCAGCTTATTATTTTGATGTCCCAGACAGTACAAAAATAAGCACCTAAAGCCGTATTTTCAGCACTTATGTGCATACTTAGAACAGCATATATAAATAAAAAGCACTTTTAATTGTGTTCTAGGGCTGCCTGAATGATCCATGACTAATAATTAAAAGGAACAAAGAGAGAGAAGTCACATTACAAATGAATACATACTTTTTTATTTATAACCCTATTTATTGTCAGGGTTTTGCAGGCTCTTTAAACAACATATGGCTGGCATTTTTCTCTTGGCAACCCTACTTTGCAGGCTCTTTAAACAACACATAGCTGGCATTTTTCTTTTGGCAACCCTACATTATATTATTTTTCATGAAATGCATTCTCACACTACAGCAATAAATGTAAAATATAATGTAAGAAATAGGCAGAGTAGGGCCCCGGGGGTACTGGACCAGAAAAAATAACTAAGCCTCGGTAACCAGTTTTCGAAGGTATGTAAATATTAAGGGTGGCCGCCAAATTCCGTTCCACTCGCGGAATTGCGATATTTTGACATTTTCGCGTTCCGCGGAGAGCGCAAAAATGCCCAAATTTCTGCTATTTGCCGCGTTGCAAAGATTTTTTTCATGTTCGCGCTTTGAAAATGCGTTCTCGCGCGCGCGATCGCCTTCCCGGGATCCCTGCATTCGCCAAAGAGTTTTCCAATCTGTTCGCGTGCGCCACGAGATGTTGATAGCCGGTCGCGCTATCCAGTGAGAGTTCGCGGTCGCGATCACGTCATTCTCCTCGCCATCAGTCACCGCGAGAGTCTGCGATCGCGAACACGTCATTTTCCACCACGAGAGAGAGCGTGAGGTCACAAACACGTCAATCTCTACCGCGACAACGAGCATGAGATCGCGAACACGTCATTTTGGACGCACCATCGACATCCGGCGGAAGTGTGGTGAAGGTCGCGAACGCGCCAAATTTTCAATTTGGAGAAGAATGTTAACTCTTGCTGCATAAAACCTTCTCTAAATGATGATTTGGATGGAAAAAACTCCTCTTATTGACATTTGGCTGTCCTTTTTTGTGCAAGGAGTCCTTTTTAAAAAAAAAAACTTTTTGGGGGGAGAGGGAGGAAGTGCCACAGAGTCTCCAACTTCCTGTTCCTGTCCATCAGGCTCCTCCCAGTGCTTTGTCCATCTCCTGTTCATTCTGCCTTTGGATTTCAGCTGGAAGGATCACTCTTTGTGTCTGTTGCATCATTATCATTGGATTTGAGGACTTTTGAGTTTGATATTTTACAAGTAAGTTGGTGTTGTGTCTGTTTGATTGGGGGCATTGCAGTTGCTGCAACTACAATTTTGGTACTCATCATTCTTTTTTTACCAGAGTGTGTACAATAGATGCTTAACACTACCCTCTGATAAAGCCTTACTACTCACCCACACTACCATAAAAAGAGAGTAATGTGCTATCTACTTTTACCTCTGCCTACCTTTAGGGTTCCACTGGACTCTGTGCACACTATACCACATTTTGGTATAGTATATACAGAGCCAGCTTCCCAAAGGGGGTCTCTCAAAGGGGCGATATAATTACGGGTGTGCTTAAAACATTTATGCTAAAAATCTGTGCTCAGCGTATTGTGCCACCCAACTGGTATTTCGCTGCTTCTGTTATTGCCTCCATATAAGAAACATTACACCTACAACATACCAGGACTATTGGCTTTGTCAAAGGTTGTTAGTCGCATAAGATAAATATACTACATGAATACATACAACTATGGCTTAGTTGTATGTTGAAAATGCTTTAGTTCTTGCTCGGGATGATGTGGCGTAATGGCTAGAGCTGCCAACTTTGGAGCTGAGGAAGCAGGTTTGAGTCTCAGCGTCAGCTAAACATCCTGTGTTTCTGGGCAATTCACTTAATCGTCTGTACCTACCAAATAATAAATGAAGATATCTTTGTTGGTGCACATGTAAAGCACTTCAAGTTTAGCAATACAGAACTGCAAAAAAAATAAAAGTTACATCAAAACAGTGAACTGCTGCAGAATTAAGATTTTTTTTCCAGTCTGAGTGTGAGGGTGAAAATGGAGAGCCCGATAGGGACCCGTCTCGGCACCTGCTTTTACGAACTGCTGGTTCTGAGCCACCAGAAGGACCCGGCCCACTTAAACCCTGCTATTATGGCATTAATCAGGGATCGAGGGTGAGTAAATAAATAATGTGCTGATCCTGCAACAAACTTCCAGTCTTATGATTCGGGTTGCCAGCTTATTATTTTGATGTCCCAGACAGTACAAAAATAAGCACCTAAAGCCATATTTTCAGCACTTATGTGCATACTTCGAAAAGCAAATATAAACAAAAAGCACTTTTAATTGTGTTCTAGGGCTGCCTGAATGATCCATGACTAATAATTAAAAGGAACAAAGAGAGAGAAGTCACATTACAAATGAATACTTACTTTTTTATTTATAACCCTATTTATTGTCAGGGTTTTGCAGGCTCTTTAAACAACATATGGCTGGCATTTTTCTTTTGGTAATCCTACATTACATTATTTTTCATGAAATGCATTCTCACACTACAGCAATAAATGTAAAATATAATGTAAGGAATAGGCAGAGTAGGGCCCCGGGGGTACTGGTCCAGAAAAAATATCTAAGCCTCGGTAACCAGTATTTGAAGGTATGTAAATATTAAGGGTGGGCATCAAATTCCATTCCGCTCGCGGAATTTCGATATTTTGACATTTTCGCGTTCCGCGGAGAGCGCGAAAATGGCAACATTTCTGCTAACTGCCGCGTTGCGAAGATTTTTTTCATGTTCGCGCTTTGAAAATGCTTTCTTGCGCGTGCGATCGCCTCACCGGGATCCCTGCATTCGCCAACGAGTTTTCCAATCTGTTCGCGTGCGCCACGAGATGTTGATAGCCGGATGCGCTATCCCGTGAGAGTTCGCGATCGCGATCACGTCATTCTCCACGCCATCAGACACCGCGAGAGTCTTCGATCGCGAACACGTCATTTTCCACCGCAAGAGAGAGCGTGAGGTCACAAACACGTCAATCTCTACCGCAACAAGGAGCATGAGATCACGAACACGTCATTTTGGACGCGCCATCGACATCCGGCGGAAGTGTGGTGAAGGTCGCGAACACGCCAAATTTTTGATTTTGAGAAGAATATTAACTCTAGCTGCATAAAACCTTCTCTAAATGATGATTTGGATGGAACAAACTCCTCTGATTGACATTTGGCTGTCCTTTTTTGTGCAAGGAGTCCTTTTTAAAAAAAAAACTTTGCGGGGGAGAGGGAGGAAGTGCCACAGAGTCTCCAACTTCCTGTTCCTCTCCATCAGGCTCCTCCCAGTGCTTTGTCCATCTCCTGTTCATTCTGCCTTTGGATTTCAGCTGGAAGGATCACTCTTTGTGTCTGCTGCATCATCATCATTGGATTTGAGGACTCTTGAATTTGATATTTTACAAGTAAGTTGGTGTTGTGTCTGTTTGATTGGGGGCATTGCAGTTGCTGCAACTACAATTTTGGTACTTATCATTCTTTTTTTTTTAAATTGTTGGGGGTAGCCAGTAGGCCCAGAGTTAGTCATGGTTGGGTTCATGATGAAGCAACTGTTCCTTTGGTGTGTGTTGAATGTTTTTCAAACATCATTTAGGGCATGGATGGCATTGGATTGAGTTGGAAAATGTGTTTTTGGGGGTATTTCTGTTTTTGGGAGTGTGTTAAAGAAATGCCTTTGTTGTGTGTGCCTGGTGTGTTGGTGTGCACCCTGCAGACCTTGTTTTGCCCTCTGGATTTTCGTTTTTGCATTTTATTGCATTAAAAAGGCACAGCAGTGTGGTTTAGCATGCATCTTTTGCTTGGCTTCTTTATAGGCCTTTTGGCAGTTCATTGTTTGCCAGGCCTCCAGCTTGTTCCTTGTGATTTGCGAGTGTCCATGTGGCTGTGGGCCTTTTCTGGTGGGAGTTATTAGTGTGCTGCTTTTGCAATATATAGGCCTGCATGGAATTCCTTTGTGGCCTAGGCTTCTTGTTGTGGGCCTGGCCATGAGGCTGGTGGCCATTTTGAAGGCAGGCAGTGTGTTTTTTGCAACAGGCCTGCATTGTCTGTCTTCTGTTTCTGGTAGTTGGGTGGGCCTGGCCATGTGGCTGGCGGCCATTTTGAAGCCTATGCCTGCAAGCTTGTGTGGCCTTGTCTGCCCATGGGCCTGCCTTCATCCAGTAGGCTCAGAGCAGGTAGCCACAAGTGCATTAAACAAGTGTTTATCTGTCTGTTCTGTTGAATTTAAACATCATTTAGGGCATGGATGGCATTGGATTGAGTTGGAAAATGTGTTCTTAGGGGAGTATTTCTGTTTTTGGGGGTGTGTTATAGAAATGCCTTTGTTGTGTGTGCCTGGTGTGTTGGTGTGCACCCTGCAGACCTTGTTTTGCCCTGTGGATTTTCGTTTTTGCATTTTATTGCATTAAAAAGGCACAGCAGTGTGGTTTAGCATGCATCTTTTGCATGGCTTCCTTATAGGCCTTTTGGCAGTTCATTGTTTGCCAGGCCTCCAGCTTGTTGCTTGTGATTTGCGAGTGTCCATGTGGCTGTGGGCCTTTTCTGGTGGGAGTTATTAGTGTGCTGTTTTTGCCATATATAGGCCTGCATGGTATTCCATTGTGGCCTAGGCTTGTTGTTGTGGGCCTGGCCATGAGTCTAGCGGCCATTTTGAAGGAAGGCAGTGTGTTTTTTACAACAGGCCTGCATTGTCTGTCTTCTGTTTCTTGTAGTTGGGTGGGCCTGGCCATGTGGCTGGCGGCCATTTTGAAGCCTAAGCCTGCAAGCTTGTGTGGCCTTGTCTGCCCACGGGCCTGCCTTCATCCCCTAGGCTCAGAGCAGGTAGCCACAAGTGCATTAACCAAGTGTTTATCTGTGTGTTCTGTTGATTTTTAACCTCATTTAGGGCATGGTTGGCATTGGATTGAGTTGGAAAATGTGTTTTTGGGGGGGGTTTCTGTTTTTGGGGGTGTGTTAAAGAAATGTCTTTATGTGTGTGCCTGGTGTGTTGGTGTGCACCCTGCAGACCTTGTTTTGCCCTGTGGATTTTCGTTTTTGCATTTTATTGCATTAAAAAGGCACAGCAGTGTGGTTTAGCATGCATTTTTGCCCGGCTTCTTTGTAGGCCTTTTGGCAGTTCATTGTTTGCCAGGCCTCCAGCTTGTTGCTTGTGATTTGCGAGTGTCCATGTGGCTGTGGGCCTTTTCTGGTGGGAGTTATTAATGTGCTGCTTTTGCCATATATAGGCTTGCATGGTATTCCTTTGTGGCCTAGGCTTCTTGTTGTGGGCCTGGCCATGAGGCTGGCGGCCATTTTGAAGGCAGGCAGTGTGTTTTTTGCAACAGGACTGCATTGTCTGTCTTCTGTTTCTTGTAGTTGGGTGGGCCTGGCCATGTGGCTGGCGGCCATTTAGAAGCCTAGGCCTGCAAGCTTCTGTGGACTTGTCTGCCCACGGGCCTGCCTTCATCCAGTAGGCTCAGAGCAGGTAGCCACAAGTGCATTAAACAAGTGTTTATCTGTGTGTTCAGTTGAATTTAAACATCATCTAGGGCATGGATGGCATTGGATTGAGTTGGAAAATATGTTTTTGGAGGGTATTTCTGTTTTTGGGGGTGTGTTAAAGAAATGCCTTTGTTGTGTGTGCCTGGTGTGTTGGTGTGCACCCTGCAGACCTTGTTTTACCCTGTGGAATTTCGTTTTTGCATTTTATTGCATTAAAAAGGCACAGCAGTGTGGTTTAGCATGCATCTTTTGCCTGGCTTCTTTATAGACCTTTTGGCAGTTCATTGTTTGCCGGGCCTCCAGCTTGTTGCTTGTGATTTGTGAGTGTCCATGTGGCTGTGGGCCTTTTCTGGTGGGAGTTATTAATGTGCTGCTTTTGCAATATATAGGCCTGCATGGTATTCCTTTGTGGCCTAGGCTTTTTGCTGTGGGCCTGGCCATGAGACTGGTGGCCATTTTGAAGGCAGGCAGTGTGTTTTTTGCAACAGGCCTGCATTGTCTGTCTTCTGTTTCTTGTAGTTGGGTGGGCCTGGCCATGTGGCTGGCGGCCATTTTGAAACCTAGGCCTGCAAGCTTGTGTGGCCTTGTCTGCCCATGGGCCTGCCTTAATCCAGTAGGTTCAGAGCAGGTAGCCACAAGTGCATTAAACAAGTGTTTATCTGTCTGTTGTGTGGAATTTAAACATCAATTAGGGCATGGTTGGCATTGGATTGAGTTGGAAAATGTGTTTTTGGGGGGTATTTCTGTTTTTGGGGGTGTGTTAAAGAAATGCCTTTGTTGTGTGTGCCTGGTGTGTTGGTGTGCACCCTGCAGACCTTGTTTTGCCCTGTGGATTTTCGTTTTTGCATTTTATTGCATTAAAAAGGCACAGCAGTGTGGTTTTGCATGCATCTTTTGCCTGGCTTCTTTTATAGGCCTTTTAGCAGTTCATTGTTTCCCAGTCCTCCTGCTTGTTGCTTGTGAGTGTCCATGTGGCTTGTGGCCTTTTCTGGTGTTAGTTAATATGGGCCTGCATGGTTTTTCTATTGGCTTACTGCTTCCATCCATCCCCTTTGCCAGCAGCAGCTCCCGTCCATTACATTTGTATTTTTGTGGTTATTCTTATTCTTTCCTATCCTTCCTGAGAGTGTAGTGTGTGTATGCTGTACACAGTAAGTAGTATACCATAGCCCTTGTTGCCAAAGTCTCACAAATGGCTACACTATATCTTCTATTTTTTTGTTTGTACTAGTAGTAATTGAACCACAACAACAAATGCAACATTTCACTGATGTTCTTCTCCTGGCTTATTTGCTGTTAGGTGCACAAAAAGACAGAGGAGGAGGTAGCTATCAACATCATCCGTTGTATTGCCAGACAGAAGTCCTGCTGCGCACCACATCACGTCCAACTGTGACCACAGACATCTCTGCAACTTGTGCATCTGCGACCTGTCTGATCTCTGAAGAAAATGGGCCCAAAGAAAGGTACCAGGTCCTCCAGTACCAAGAAAGTTGCCGGTGAGAAGAAGGAATAGAAAAAGCAAGAGGCACTAACCACTACTGGTGTGCCGGCAAATGTGTTTTTGGGACCAAAAAACACACGCCTGCAGCATCGTTGTCCGGCGGGAACCAAGCTGGGAGCAGCACATCCGCACCAGAGGGCCAACCCAACCAACCTAGGCCCAAGCACATGAGTGTCGCAGAGGTAGCCAGTCTACTAACGAGCAGCGATGTTGAAATGTCAGTATCACAAAGTAGTACACAATCAACGCATGCGGAAACTCAGCATGTAAGCCTGCAGCAGCAGCCGCAGCCACAAGAACAGCAGCAGCAGGCGCAGCCACAAGAACAGCAGCAGCCGCAAGAACAGCATATCTGCAAGAACAGCAGCAGCCGCAAGAACAGCCACAACAGCCCACAATAGTAGTTGTTCCTCCTGAAGTAGGGGCTTTTCAGGAAATCGAGCTTCATGCAGACAAAGAGCCACTGTTTCAGAAGATACATTGTCCTCCAGACCCCCAGCAAGGAAAAGGAGGGTTATTCCATCATCTTCTTCTTCAAGGCCCGCTTCTGATGATCTTGATGCCACTTGGAAGCCACCAGCTCAGTCTGAGAGTGATGCACGTCACAAGACAAGGCTAGTGAGAAGGAAGGTTCCAGAAAGCCATAGAGTTATGGAGATAGATGTACAAGAGGGGGATGATGATGATGACGAGCCAATCATCACGGACATCACTCCCGGCCCAAAGGATATGGAGACCAACATTATTACCCTATCCAAAATGGCTGCAAGGGATGTAGCACGGATACCATTAACTTGTCCATTTTTTTCAACTTGGTTTCAAGTCCTAAAATCCTAAAGTTAGGAGTCCTAATGCATGCGCATTTGTGAGGAAGAAGTCAGCGAGAGAAAAGGAAGAGGGAGCCCCGGGACGCCGCAGCTCAGATAAGGTATTTAAAATACTTTAAACTTGTTTTTTTTAAGTTTTGGAACATTCTCACTGCATTTTAAAAGCGGGCGGGAGGGAGGCAGGTGGTGCATAGTGGGGCAACGCGGAGTGTGCGGGTGTGCGTAGATTTGCCCCCACTCTGTGATGCTCCACATAGCCCCACTACGCCCAGGGTTAAACAAGATGCTGCGCCCATTATCGACCGCATGGGCAAGTTGGCGACACATTTCCAACGCGATCACGCAAAAAACATCGCGAACGGGCGGGACAAAAACATCCGCGTCCTCGCGATATTTCCGCGTGTTCGCGATCATTTTTAGCGTTTTCGCGAAGATTTGCGTAACGCGATTACGCAATTTCCACCCACCCTTAGTAAATATGCAAATGGTATTTAAAGACCTATGAAAAACTCTGGCATGCCGGAGATAAGACACTAGACACTACCCAGCAGAACCCACAGCAGCTCGAGTGGCAGCAGCCCGGACTGCGAAACACAAGGAGGGGGCGGGGCTGACACCCTGGGATTCAGGCAGAATGTAGTTATAACAGCACAGGGCATCTAAATGCTCCATGCTGTTGGAAAACAAGGGAATTGGGTGCAGGAAATCAAATGATTACTTGAACTTTACATTTCTCCAAGAAGGAAGACGAGATTTAAATTTAAGAGAATGAAAATAAAAAAAGAAATGCTGATAGAAAGAAAGTCTTCCCCAAATGGTTAATTAACAGGGGTGCCTATGGGGGTAATGGTATCCTAGAAAAGAAAATATAAATATGTTATATTTATTCGTCGGGTGATGCTTCCCCAGGGATCTCTGCCCATCTCTTTGTGGATGAGTCAAAAACTTCTTAATGTTAGAGGCTCAACGCTGCGGACCTCGCAACTCACGCCTCAGAGAAGTGGAAGGGCATGCTCTTGCCTATGGTTTGCGCCCTGCTGCCATCACCTACTTCTGTAATAATTCTTTTCCTTTTTTGGGAGTTTTAAATTAAGTGGACTCAACCCTAAGGTATTTGAGCGCTTTACTTATGCATCAGTATTGACAGTGTGCTGTGCCATGAACACACATATGGGCTTTACATAATTTGTGCATTTTCTAAGCAGTTACCCTACATGCTGTGTGATGTTACATCGCAGGTTGAAAATATTACCCTCCAATGATATGCTCTAATCTGCAGAGCAAAAATCAGACAGAGAAACTTAAAAATGAGTTTTCCTTTAAATATTACATAAACCCATTTATACGCTGTTGTTGAGTCGTTAACTCTGCTTGAGGTATATTCAGCAAAAAAAGACTGCGGGCATATTCTCAAGGACTTATCGCCGAGTTAGCGGCACTTTATCGCAGCCAAAGTGGTGATAAATTCATCGCACCATTTACAAGCTGGCGCTAACAGCCAATATCACCAGTTTTCCTGCGATAGAAGCCGCAAAAAACATCGCCACAGATGACATAGGCAACTTACGCTAATGATATGCAGAGTAGGCGTTCCTGAGCAAAAAGCCGCAACATCACCATTTCGCAACATTCCCAACGACCAGCCAGATCGGCGATAAGATCACAAAACATGCGACAAGGCGCATTAGCAGCAGGGATTTAACACCTGCTCCTAACTGGTGTTAAGTCGGACGACAACCTGCACCATGAAAAGGTAGCCCAGGCCAGACCCACACCAGAAGAACAACAAATGCCATGGAGCTACTAATCATGCAACTCTGACACCCAAGAGGGCCACAACACTCACCACCACCACACCCAGGCCCCCCCCCCGGCCCTACCCCGGGCACCCTCCACCCCCGGACAAAGATATTTAGCATCAACTTTACAAAATCATGAACAAAACAATTCGCCTGATGTCGCAAAATTACAACACATAACATTCATGTGTGGTCAGAAAAAGGAGAATCATTCATTCATCTTTGAATTACCAAACAAAATATTTTATTACATTTAAACTCAATATAAATATTTGGAAGATATTCTCTGGACAATCTGTAAGTCACAGCCTGCAAGACAAAATTCAAGATAGGAAGGTGTGTCATGCGCTCTTCAAAGGGCAGAGAGAGAGAGCAAGAAAGGGAGAGAAAGAGAGAGAAAGAGAGAGACAGAGAGAGAAAGAGAGAGAAAGAGAGAGACAGTGAAAGGGGGAGAGGGAGAGAGAGTGCCAACACTGCGGACCCAGGCCTCACTGCTCACCTGCTGCCACCGGTGTGTCTCCAACCACGTGCCGGTATACACCACAGCCCACCAGGTCCCTTATCTGAAAAAGAGTCCAGAATCATGAATGGCAGAATCCATACCATTGCCAACGCCATCCTCATTTGCCTGTCCCTGTGCACACAGACCGCTGCACCCCAGCACCTCCTGCAGCCCAGCTGTGATTTCCCACCCCTGCACACCCAGACATCACTGCTCACCTTCTGCCACCTGCGTATCTCCAAGAGGCCCCACCACGTGCCGGTGCAAGCTCCAAGCCCGGGGCCTGCGATCTTGGCAGCCTACACATTATGCAGCCCCGCACCGCGGGCCACAAGGTCACACACGTGATTCTGGGTCTTGATTTCACAATGTCAAAGATCATATCAGTGCACACTGCATCATTGCAGGCTGCACACCCGCCCAGCTCTTTAGGTGCCACTAACTCTGTGAACTGCGAGGCAACCCCACGTGGCGGTAGGCCCGCGCTGCCTCCTGGCTCAGGCCTACACAGCGGTCCAGCAGGGCTCACATAAATCCCTACCAGTCCAGACCGCCAGGATAGCGCATCATCACAGGCTTCACACCCGCTCAGCACTTAAGGTGCCCCTACCTCAGTGCACCGAAAGTCACCCTCCCGTGGCGGTAGGCCCGTGCCGTCCACTGTGTATCCGGTGCCACCAAGTCTGTGCAACGCAAGTCGTGGACCCTTTATGATTGAGTCTCGTGATATGGCAGGTGGACGCAGTCATGTCACCTCTGGCAGTGGGGAAGAACTGGGACACGCAGCGACGTCCCCCCCCCTTTATACATAAGCAGAGTGGGCTGGGTCAGCGTACGCCAGGCCAGCGTAGGGGTGTGAATAATTATCCCTGGGCTCTGAGCGTGGTTCCTCTCTGGGCTGGACAGGAAACCAACTGATGGGTATGTCTCTGTCGCAGTGTCGGCGCCACACGGCCCGCAATCGACAATGTTGCAATTTTGCATGCACCCAGAGGGCGGCCGCGCACGAAGGGATTGTACAAGGAGTGCAAGACCGCTCGGGCTCTTGGATCAAACATGCCAACTGTTGTGTGTGTTTCACCAGGGGTGCACCATAAGCCTAAGGCCTAGCCTCATTTGCAGCACAAAAGCCACTTCACATTCCCAGAATGCAAGCAGTTGTCAGTGTTAGACCTGACATCCTTGGCGTGGGTTTTTCCCCTATCTTTTGCCTCTGCTACCTGGATTTTTGATGCTGTGCTGGATTTCGTTGTACTGGTTTAGATGCTTTGGACACCCTGCCACTGCTAATCAGTGCCAGAGTGTAAGTGCTCCCTGTGTAAAATATCGTATTGATTGGATATACCTGATTGGCGTATCTGTATCACCATGAAGTCCCTAGTAAAGTGCACTGTGTGTGCCAGGGCTGGTGATGACAGATGCTACTAGTGGGTCTGCAGCGCTGATTGCGCCACCCACCTGTGTAGCCCTAAAACAGTTTCTCAGGCCTGCCTGCCTGCAGTCCCCGGACTGCCATGTCCTCCTGGCCAGTGTCCACACTGGCCGGGCCTAACCCTTCCCTTTTCGTACACGTCAGTCATCCCTATGGAAGGCCCAAGGTACCCCCCTGGGCAGGGTGCAGTGTATGTAGAAGGTAGAGCATGTACTAGTGCAGGTAACATGTTCTGGTAGTGAACACCGGCCATTTTGTGTGTTATCTTGTTCCGTAGGCTAACATGGGGGAGGCGGGTGCCAATGGCTATCCGCCTATCTTCTCATAAGAACAAGATAAGACATGAGTGTTTGATATCCCTGAGCTCAGCATTTAATAACACATCCTTTAGGAGAGGTTGTTTTTAAATCCTGAGTTGGAGAATAGTACTTTTTAGAGAGTAGCTGTTCTCTTGTCTGACCTTTCTGTGTGCCTGGGTGCGCTTGTGGATTGACTGTCTGGTTTGAGAGTGACAGGGGCTGGGGATCCCCCGGGAGGTTGGCTGAGTCAGCCCTCTGCTGAATGGCGACATTTGCAAGGAGAGTGGAGGGAGGAGATAGCACCTGGGATTGAATAGGGCTGTGCCTGCCTGCCACTCTACTGGCTCCACCTCCTGCTGGGCGGCTGACGACCTTGCCCCTCGCTCTGAAAAGAATGTAGAAGCCAGGAAAACAAAGTGCTCCAGCAACACCCAGAACTGGATCAGACCAGGCTCAGGACCCACTTGCACAAAGACTTCAAAGACTTCTAGGGGTATAAGTACAAGACCCCTGACAACAGATTTTGAGATTCGACCATCGAAAGGAACCTCTGCTGAAAGACGGACCGCTGAAGAACTAAAGGAAGATTGCCGTGCTGTGTGCTCTAAAGGCTGACCTGTTCTGCTGTGCAACTGAAGCGGAGGAGAAGAAGGGGTCCTGCTGTGTGCTGACCCTATCCACTTGACCAAACAAGACTTTGCTGTGTGCTGTGTCTTCAACTGAATCTCCAAGGGCCTGAGAAGAGCTGGCCTCCTGTTTCGCAACCCAGGGATAGAAAGGTTGCCAAGAACTCAAGACTCTGCTGTGTCCCACCTGCGCTGCTGTGTGCCGCAGGGACCGTGGACTGTTCTACCAAGCTTCTCAACATCTGCCTGTGAGGTGGGCTGGCTGCTCTCTGTCTTGCTGGAGAGTACCGCACCGAGCCGGGCCTGACACCTGTTGCCGCATCAAGAAGATCGACGTGCTCATCGGCACGTGCGTTGCCGCGACCCGGAGGCCTGAAGCAGATCGAGAGTCGTATTTCCCTGCTCTACGAAGCCGCGCTGTGAGTGGCTGACTCCAGTGACGTCGACATCGTCACTGGGGGCTCGTCGAGGGAGTTGTGGAATCCTTGCACCGAACAGCCCGAGGAGCGCTTGTACAACGAGTGCAGCAACACCGCCAGAGCAACGTAGCTGCCTAAACATCAAGAGCCTACAAACTGATTCGTTCTCAGTGAGTATCGAATCACACAAGAGACTAGAGACTATCATCTTACGATCTCGACCAACCAAGAAAGCGAATATTGTGTAAACCTGTGATGCTTGATTTCAACTGCGGAAACTAGATAAAGATATATTATTTTTGATATAACTCACCTGTGTGGTCTAAGTTTGTGGTGTGCGGAGGGGGGATCATTGTGGTGTCTACGTGCAAATACCTTACACATTGCCTTGGGGATAAGCCTGTCTGCTCGAGCCAAGCTACCTAGAGGGCGAGCAGGGGTTATCTACCGTGTGTGTCCTTGTACCCTGACTAGAAGCAAGGGTCCCTATTTGGTCTAAGGTGAATACCTCTGCCAACTAGAGACCCCCAGATCTAACATTGGTGGTCAGCGGTGCGGATTAGAACCAGTATTTGCACTTGACCTGCAGTGATTCTTCGTACATCACTAATCTAGTAAGCAGTTGCATCGCACAAAGTTTTTGCGAAGACTATTCTTGGAGGATCGACGAAGCATCATGTCTCTGAATGGAGTAGGCGAGGAGCCGGAATTGCAATTCGAAGTGAAAAAGTTGCTCGAATATAAGAAGGAGCAACTAAAGCAATTCTGCAAGCAGCTTGGATGCCCAGCGAAGGGCAGCGCCAACAAGACGGAGCTACAGAAAGCTCTAAGGGCCTGGTTGGAGGCCAAGAATGGCGCAACCGAGGAAACTACTGAAGGGGATGGCACACCGGAGCACGGATTTGGATCCGATGATCTGCCAGTGAATAGGCCAGCATCTAGGGCTGGCAGCGCCCATTCCAGTAGGAGCCTCTCTCCAGAGGAGCTGGAGGAAAACCAGAGGGTTAGAGCCCATGAGATTGAACTTTTTAAGCTCAAAGCTCAAGCGGAAGAAAGGAAACTGCGCCTTGACAGTGAGAAAGAGGCGGAGGAGAGGAGGAATGCTCTCGCTTTGGAAGAGAAGAAACTCCAGTTGGCTCATGAGTTGAGCATGAGGGAGCTGGACATTAAAGCCAAACAAGTGGCGTCCAGTCCGAATGGTGGCAGCGCACAACCAGTACAGGCGGGTAAAGTATACATACCGAAAGATTTGGTGCAGAATTATCAGAGGGGTGAGGATATCTATGCATGGTTTAGATCCTATGAGCTTGCCTTGAAGATGAATGAAGTGCCTGAGAAGAGTTGGGGAGCAGGTTTGTGGAAGCATTTTGAGGCCTCTGGGAGGGATGTCTTAGCACCCTTAGAAGCAGCAGGGACCTTAACCTACCCCACTATGAAGGAGGCCTTATGCCTCAGGTATGGGCTTACACCAGAACAGTACCGCCAGAAGTTTAGGAACTTCAAGAAACTTGGTTCGAGTACGTGGGTGGAGTGTGTGAGTATGTACACGCGTGCACTGGAATTTTGGATAAAGGGCAGCAAAGTTACTGATTATGTGGGGTTGTGCCACTTGATTAGTTGGGAGCACTTGAGTAGTCTATGTGTTCCAGAGCTGCGCCAGCATCTTTTAGACAGCAAGTTAACTGATCCCAGTGAGCTTGCTAAAGAGGCAGACCGCTGGACTAGCACCAGGGTCAACAAGGGGGTGGTAAGTATGCCAGCCAAGGGTGGACAGGGTCCCCAGCAGAAAGGTGGGGAGGACAAGGGTAACAGTAAGGAGTTCTCTAAAGGGCCCCAAAACAGTTCCCAGGAGAAGGACTCCCAAGCCCCCAAGCCGAAGAGGTCTTGGCCCCCTAAGGGCAACAGACCACCGCCTACTTGCTATGCTTGTAGGGAAATGTGGCACATCGCCCCTAAGTGTCCCAAGAAATCCCCAGCACCAGCTGCTGCTCCAGTCCCAGGGTTAGCTAGTGTAGTTTTGGGAGGGGATTTGATTTCCAGTGGGGAAGAGGGATTAGCTATGATGACCCTTGTCTCGTTAGGAGACCAAGAGATGGTCCAGGATACCTTGATACCCGCTAACACTAAGAAATACGGGCAAAAGGTGACCATCAATGGGAGGGAGATAGAGGCTCTGAGAGACACCGGGGCTAGTGTGACATCTGTCAGGTGTCAGTGGGTGTCTGAAGAGCAAGTCATTCCCAATTTGCTCCGCCCCGTAGTGGCAGCTGACACTTCAGTTCGCCTCTGCAAGATTGCGCGTGTTCCCTTTAAATGGGGGGAGTCTCTGGTACCTTGGAAGTCTGTGTCAGTGATGCCTTGCCGGTAGATTGTCTGTTGGGTAACGACCTGGAGAGTTCTCCATGGAAGGACGTAGAGCACAGAACTCACTTGGAGATGTTAGGACTGCCAGTGTGGATCTGTGTATCCACACGTGCCATGACAGCCAGTAAGGGTGGATTAGTAGAACTGGAGCCTGGAACAACGGCCCAGGAACCTGCCAGGAGAGGAAGGGGCAGAGGGCGCAGGAAACCGGCCCCCACTGTTCCCACGGTCCAGGAGGAAGCAGAACCTGAGGGGGATGCCCTGGAACCTACAGGGGAGCAGGTGGCCGAACTGGGGGAGTTGCCTGAGCTGACCCATTGGCAGCAAGAGGGTGGCCCCTCCAGGGAGGAATTCTGCCAGGCTCAGAAGGAGTGCCCTTCTCTCGTCGGTGTGCGGCAGCAGGCTGCAGACCAGGCAGCCGGCCTAGGGTCCAAGGAACATTTGATTTACTGGGAGGATGACTTACTGTACAGTGAGCCTAAGTTCGCTGAGCCCGGTGCAGCCCGTGTGCTGGTGGTACCCGAGCGCTTCAGGAACTTCTTACTGGGTCTGGCTCACGACGTGCCTCTCGCAGGACATCTGGGGCAAGACAAGACCTATCACAGGCTTGTCACCCACTTCTACTGGCCTCAGATGAAGAAGCACGTCGGTACCTTTTGTAAGTCTTGCCAAACCTGTCAAGCCAGTGGTAAGAGCGGAGGGAAGTGCGTGGCGCCCCTCTAGCCGTTTCCTGTAGTGAGCACCCCTTTCGAGCGGGTGGGCATCGATATCGTAGGGCCCCTGGATCCCAAGACCGCCTTAGGCAACAGGTTTATCCTGGTCTTGGTGAATCTCGCTACTCGGTACCCAGAAGCCGTCCCTCTCCGGACAATCACAGCACCCGTGGTGGGCCGTGCATTGATGGGGATCTTTTCCCGTGTGGGGTTCCCCCGAGAGGTGGTCTCCGACCGGGGTACCAACTTCATCTCTAGGTATATGAAGTCTCTGTGGGAGGAGTGTGGAGTAACGTATAAGTTCACCACTCCTTACCACCCTCAAGGAAATGGGTTGGTTGAAAGGTTCAACCGCACCCTGAAAGGTATGATTATGGGCCTAGCGGAGCCCATGAGACGGAAGTGGGACGTCTTGTTACCATGCCTGTTGTTTGCCTACAGGGAGGTGCCTCAGAAGTCCTTAGGGTTCAGCCCCTTTGAACTGCTGTATGGCCACCCTGTTGGAGGACCTCTCACACTGGTGAAGGAGGGGTGGGAGAAATCCCGTGGGAAAACCCCCCAGGATGTGTTCAGCTATGTGCTGGCCATCCGCAACCAAACGCAGCGCTTCAGGAAGCTCGCTCAGGAGAACCTAGAAGCCAGCCAGGAGGAGATGAAAAGATGGTACGACCAGAATACCACTCTGGTAGAATTTCATCCCGGGCAGAAAGTGTGGGTAATGGCGCCGGTGGAGCCTTGTGCGCTCCGTGACAAGTGGACCGGGCCATATGAGGTGGTAGAGCGCAAGAGTGAGGTGACCTACCTGATCAACATGAAGACTCCTAGGCAGCCCCTTAGAGTCTTGCATGTGAACCGCCTCAAACCCTACTTCGAGAGGTCTGAAGTGACGATGCTCATGGCTACAGACGATGGTGGGGAGGAGGATAGTGATCCTCTCCCTGACCTCCTGGCAACCAAGGAGCAAGACGGGTCAGTGGATGTGTGGTCCTCTTGCCCACCCTGACCCCAGAGCAGCAGAGAGACTGTCGCCAGGTGTTGGGTCAGTTTGCCTCCCTGTTCTCCCTGACACCAGGTGTCACCAATTGGTGCGTCCATGATGTGGACACTGGAGATAGCCTGCCTGTGAAACAGAAGTTTTACAGAGTAGCTGACAAGGTCAGGGCCAGCATCAAGGAAGAAGTTTCCAAGATGTTGGCGTTAGGGGTAATTGAGCCCTCTAGCAGTCCCTGGGCTAGCCCAGTGGTCCTCGTTCCCAAGAAATCTGCTACGCCCGGTGGCCCGTCAGAACTTCGGTTTTGCGTGGACTACCGCGGGCTCAATGCGGTCACCGAGACTGACGCGCACCCCATCCCCAGAGCTGATGAGCTTGTGGATCGGTTAGGAGCTGCCCGGTACCTCAGCACCTTCGATTTGACTTCAGGGTACTGGCAGATTGCCTTAACTGACGGGGCAAAGGAGAGGTCGGCATTTTCAACGCCAGAGGGGCACTTCCAGTTTCGAGTCATGCCCTTTGGATTGAAAAATGCCCCTGCCACCTTCCAGAGACTGGTCAACCGGGTACTGACCGGGCTGGAGCAATTCAGCGCCGCGTACCTGGATGACATTGCTGTGTTCAGCTCCACTTGGGAGGAACACTTGCAACACCTCTGTGAAGTGTTGAGGGCGCTGTGTTGTAAATTGAAACAACGATGTGATTAAGCATTTACTAAAGACATTAATTCCCTTCTCTAGATCATGTTTTCTCCGTTATGTTGACCGAAGTTCGGACTCCATTTTGTATTGTTATGCTTCCACGTGTTCCCCACGAGAAGAGTCCAACCTCTGTGTTAGTTGCTCTTGTAATCTGCCTAGTAACAGTCTATAAATAGCTCCTTTGTCCATCTGGCGCATGCCCAGACTTGACCACATCTGTTATCAGTTAGCCTTGCTTGACCATGTTTTCGCGGGCTCAAGGAGTGCGTTAGCTCCGCCCACATATTGATTCAGTATCGAAAAGGACCATAAATGGTAATGTTCTTCGGCCTCATGTTGTATCCACCCACTTATGAGCCCCTCTATTGTGTATAAAAGGGGACCATGTACGTAAGTTCTTTGTGCTACTCTATGCAATACTGAAGAGTGTTGTGTGGATTGTAGGACCACCCTTAAGGGTTAATAAATGCTGTCTTTGTACTTTGCAGTTTCCGTGCCAACTTCCTTATAGATTCCATTACAGGAGAGCGAACCCTTGTGTCCTGCGGGCCTAGCTGGGGCCTGTATTCATCAATTGGCGCCCGTCACGTGGGGCTCATCGGCGACTCGGATGCTCAAAGGACTGGTCGCGACGAAGGTGAGGAATTTGGCCGGGGACGTGATCACTGCCAGCGGCGTCTTAGCCCTGGCATCCCGAGGTTTTTCTTCCTTCCCTTCCGAGCTGACCGTCTGGGTGGCGCCGGTCCTCGACTGAGACCTCTTCTGTCGGTCCTGCCGTGAAAGCCGTTTGGGCGATTCTGGAGCTTGGCAGTTGGAATCTGGACTCTTGATTGGTAAGAACCGGTGTACGGTACTTGCTCCGAGTTTTTGAAGCCTGGTCCGGCTATTTGAGTTTGATTTGTGATGACTAGTCATATTTTGTATTTGTCTTTGTGAAAATATATGCGTTGCAACACATATAGGCAGGTAATGTGGAGAGATTTCTCCGGAGCTGTGTAACTTTGAACGGCGCAACGATTAAGTGCCATTTTCTCTATAATATTGCATATTTTGCATTATTCCTGAGCATGCCTGCTTTTAGCGCACTCCGTAAGTGGTGTTGCTGTTTTGGAAACCGGTTGAACCTCGAGGAATCTGCTCCAGCTCCCCCAGAGGGGACTCCTAATAGGGATATGTATGTGAAGCATGGTCTTTCTTCCATAATGTACAGCACAGTATGGAGGAAATATACTAAAAAAGATCCTGAGTTGCGATGGCCTTTGTATGGATCGTTTGATATACGTAAGATTGAGTATGTGGAACAGTGTATGTGTAAGCGGCGTGCTCGTCAGGATATGTTTGAGTGTGTGCGGTTGTGGGTGAAGGAGGTGCGTGAGCGAGAGAAGCGTGAGAAAGCGCTGTTCGATAAAGAACAACGGAAGAATGATCATGTGCGAGCACAGGAAGCGAGGCGTCGGGAGGACAAAGAACAAACGGAGAGACAAGAGAAAGAGCGTAGGCTGCAAGTCTCGGGTCAATATGCTGTTCGGCAGCCACTTTATCCTGTCCTTAATAATTTTGATGATGATTTTTATTTACTAGATCGCTCTCCGCCCCCTTATGTTGGCGCATCTGCTCCGAGGCCACAAGATTCTGTCCCGGGTCCGGGTAAGGTAGATACGCGGTCCATGTTATCGGCTGAGCATATGGCTGAGCTTCGGCAAATTTCCTTCCGTGCACTTAAGGGCAAGGTGTCCGTGGATGAATTGTTCCATACGTGGGGGTCGTGGCAGGATAGAGAGAGATTGTATTTTTTGAGTCATTTCGCGGAGGAAGTGATTGCTGCTTTTCGGAAATATTCTAGTGTCTTTGAGCCTGAAGAAGTGACATCGGATGCTAAAGCATTGCATGATGGTGTTTTTTCTCCCTCTAAGGCTCCTGATACGGCTCGGCGGCTATTCGCCTTGCGGGACGCGGTGCTGGCCCATAAAGAAAAAGCGCGCCAACGAGCAGGGGAGGAGACGCAGTCGGATTCGTGTACTACAGAAGGCCACTCATCCACCTCTCAATCAGATAAGAGCGATCTAGTGCATGCTAAGCCAATGCGCGAGGCGGCGCCTTTGTATGTTCCTCCTAAAGGAGCGGGGACTAGCTCGGACATTACCTCCGCCGATGCTAAGGGATATTTTGTGTATAATTGGGTTTATACTCCGTGGCATAGAGCTGATGTTATGGCATTAAAGAATGCGCTGCCTGACCCCCGCAAGAATCCAGCGGCCTTCTACGAAGAAGTCGAGGGGGCCTTGAATTCTTGCGTTATGACTTTAGCAGATATAGACCTGTTCTTTGGCCTTATTCTACCACCGGATATGTGGCGATCTGTCCGAAAGGTAGATGATATAGTTGCCTTTAAGGCCCGGTGGTCTGACCTTGAGGATGAGGATAGGGAGCGGAAGCCCGCGCAGAAACCGCCCCAGAGTATTTTAGATCTCCCTGCTGCTATTGTGGCTAAGTTGAAGACAATTATCCCCCCTAAAAAGATTGACTGGAATATGTTAGCTGCATGTAAACAGAAAGTTGACGAGTCAGTTGCGGACTTCTTTACGCGCTTTGAGGAGACGTTTCATGATTTTAGTGGCCAGTCGCTTACTGACGATACGGGCCGCCACCTTTTTGCGGATAAATATGTGGCTAATCTGCTGCCGGCAGTTGCGGCCCGTTTAAAAGCGAGTGAAAGTTCTTGGTCTTCCGCTACACCGACAGCCCTCCTGACTATCGCCCAGTATTATGAGCGTCAGGAGCAAGAAGCAAAGGGCCAGGAGGAAAAGAAATCGAAAGATTTGAAAACAAAGGTGATGTTGGCACAAGTCTATGGCCCGCCCCGACGGGGTAGTAATAGAGGTAGGGGAGGATCTTATGGTCCTCCCTCGGGCCGATCTGATTTGTATAGGAACCAATGTGCGTATTGTAAGCAATCGGGTCATTGGGCTAGGGACTGCCCGGTGTTGCATGCATCGCGTCAGGGGCATACCCACGGTGGCCCGCGAGGTAGAGGGGGTTTCTCGAACTTTCGAGGGAATTCTAACGAACAGGCTCGTTTTGACTCTGCTGGGCAGCACCGAGACAGATCAAATGTTTTCGATCGCCAGCATCAGTATCAAGTGTCGGGGATTGACCGGTCGGGGTACCATGACTCTCAGCATGCATAGGGATGCGTTGGATGGGGGTTAGAATCAGTTGAGGTGCCGGTCGATCAGAAGGGTCCTTATGTATCGGCTGAGGTTTTGGGCTCTACTGATCAGTTCCTAGTGGATACAGGAGCGACACGTAGTGCACTGTCTAAGCAATTGGTTCCGGGGGCTCCCCCATCCGGCTTAATGGTCACATCGGTAGGGTTTGACGGTACACTCTCCCGAAGCCCTCTTTCGCAGCCCCTCATGTTTAAGGTTGATTCTTTTTCTGCACCCTGTCCGTTTCTGCTTGCCCCGTACACACCAGACAACATTATGGGTCTTGATATGTTAAAGCATTTTAGGGCTACGATCCGCTGCTCCCCTGCTGGTGTGCGGGTAATATTGAATGACAATTACCCCCGATCTGAACGGATGTGTGCGATGTCAGAGGATGCGCTGTTAGCTACCCTCCCTCGTGCTTTGTGGGCAACTTCGGATACTGATGTGGGACAAATGGTGATTCCACCGGTCCACATTAGCGTCCAGGAGGGGGCGGTGTTACCACGCCTCCCACAGTACCGTATTTCCCAGGAGGGTGAGGAGGCTCTCATACAGATAGTGCAGGATTTGATGGCGGTAGGGGTAGTGGAGGAAGTCCCCTACAACATTTGTAACAGTCCGATTCTTCCCATACTGAAAAAGGATACGGATGCCAGAGTTTATCGGTTTATAATTGATTTGAGAGAAGTGAACAAGATCGTGATACCTCAGTACCCAGTGGTTTCCGATATCACGACGTTGCTTACTTTGGTACCACCTACGGCGACTATGTTCTCCGTGATCGATTTGAAGAATGCCTTCTTTTCCATTCCCATTCACCCTGATAGCCGATATCTTTTTGGGTTTACATTAAATAATAGATCTTATCGTTTTTGTAGGATCCCCCAGGGCTACACAGAAAGCCCTAGCATTTACAGTCAGGCTTTGAAAAGACAATTGGATTCCTTTGTTCTGCTCGAGGGGGTCGCCCTCATTCAATATGTCGATGACATCTTGCTGGCGGCTGACACCCTGGAGTTGTGTGAAAAAAGTACGTTATCCTTACTTTCCTTTTTAGCATCCCACAATCATAAGGTATCTAGGAAGAAATTGCAATTCTGTAGACCAAAGGTGACTTATTTGGGTCACCTTTTGTCTAAGGAGGGACGTGCACTCACACCGGATCGTATCCAAGTAATTTTGGACACACCGAGACCGTCCACACAGAAGGATGTGCGTGCATTTCTGGGCCTTGTTTCTTTTTGTAGACAGTGGATATTGGGGTTTTCGCACATAGCTAAGCCATTGTTGCCCTCTTGACAAAGGACACGCCTATCCCAATCCCTTGGTCAGATGAGTGTGATACTGCTTTTCAGCAACTACGACAGGCCCTTTGTTCAGCACCAGTGTTAGGGACCCCTGATTATGCAAAACCCTTTTCGTTGTATGTGCATGAGAAAGATGGATGTGCATTGTCAGTTTTAGTGCAGATGCACGGCGATAAGCAGCGCCCTTGTGCATATTTTTCGGCTGTACTTGATCCTGTCGCCCGAGCATTACCAGGGTGTTTTCGCTCGGTTGCGGCGACAGCTGTGTCAATACGCCAAAGTGAGGGAATTGTGTTATCTCATAAGTTGTTGGTATTAGTCCCCCATGCTGACGATGCCCTGCTCAATCAAACGAAGACGCAGCATTTGACCAGCGCCCGTTTAACGGGATATGAGTTGACGCTTTTGGCTCCTCATATTACGTTAAAAAGGTGCGTAACGTTAAACCCGGCAACATTGTTGCCATACCCCGAAACCCAGCCTGAGGCGCTGAAAGCGCATGATTGTATTCTCGTGACTGAGGAACAAACAAAGGGTCGTATTGATCTCCAGGATATGCCCTTTCCAGATGTAGATGGAGAACTGTGGGTGGACGGATCATGTCTGAAGCTACCAGATGGTACGACTTCAGCAGCGTATGCGATTACCACATTGCACACGATAGTGGAGACAGCACGCATACCACAGAAATCAGCTCAAGCAGCGGAACTGATAGCATTAACACGAGCATGTGAGCTCAGTACAGGACTATGTGTGAATGTTTATACAGATAGCCGCTATGCCTTCGAAGTAGCGCATGACTTCGGCCTACTCTGGAAGGAGAGAGGGTTTTTAACGTCACATGGAGTACAGATAATGCATGGAGAGTTAGTTCACAATCTTTTAACCGCATTGACATACCCAAAGAAAATTGCCATCGTTAAGTGTAGCGCCCATAGGAAAGTAGTTGATAAAGTTGGAGAAGGGAATGCGTTAGCGGATCGAGTAGCACGAGAGACTGCGATGCAACCCGGTGCTACTGCTATGTATGTAGTAAAGTCACAGGTGGAAAGATGGCATGATGCGAAGGAGGAAGTGCGAGAAATGCAAAGGACCGCTTCTGACAAAGAGCGGGAACAATGGGCTAGCGAGGGAGAACTGGATGACGAGGGCTGCTGGAGAAATAAGCAGATGGATAGATGGAAATTACCCACGGCTTTTGTACAACCTATGGTTCAGATGGCACATGGGCTAGCACATGTTGGAGCTTCCGCAATTGTGAAATTGCTTACCCAAGTCTGGGAGCATCCAGAGATTGCTAGCACAGCGAAGAGGGTGGTGCAGACCTGTATGATCTGCCTGAGGTATAACCCAGGAAAGGGTACTCGAACTCCGGCAGGAGGATTTGTGACACCTACTGCACCCTTCGAGGTTTTGCAGATGGATTACATCCAGCTTAAGCGCTGTAACAATCTGAAGTATGTTCTAGTAGTGGTCTGCGCTTTCAGCAAATGGGTTGAAGCGTACCCTACGAAAGACAATACTGCAATGACTACTGCGAAGTTGCTGCTGAAAGAGTTCTTCCCTCGATATGGCGTCTGTAGACTTCTGTGGAGTGATAATGGGCCTCACTTTGTAGCGGATGTTATAAAGTACGTCTTGAAGGGCCTGGGCATCACCCAGAAGTTTCATGCGGTATTCCACCCTCAGTCTGCAGGACTAGTCGAGAAGTATAATGGTACACTGAAGCTCAAGATCGCTAAAATTCAAGCTTCGACGTCCTTGACTTGGCCAGACGCTCTACCACTGGCGTTATTGTCAATTAGATCGGTACCGCACTCTCGAACTGGCCTTACACCGTACGAGATTGTCTTCGGACGCCCAATGAATATTTGGGGTCCACCAAAACCTAAGGCTGTGTATGATGTACCTTGTGTAATGATGAACGATTATCTGGCACAGTTAACGGATAACTTGGTTTCTATTCATCAACAGGTCCGAGAGGCGCTCCCTGATCGGTCTACCGGTGAAGGACATGGTCTCCGACCTGGTGACCACGTGATGGTGAAAATATTTGACAGAACAAACAGCTTGGAACCAAGATGGGTGGGTCCTGAGCAGGTCCTCCTCGCAACGAGGACGGCTGTGCGAGTCTCCAACAGAAAGAATTGGATCCATTCCCTGCACTGTAGGAAGGTGCCGCCCGGATTGGTGGAACCTGCCGTGCTGACCGACCAACGAGAAATCTTGGCTGCAGAGACCGGCCGTGCTGCGGAGCCAAACGCCACTGAGGAGCTCTTTCCGGACCACGCGACTCCTGGAGGAAGGCGATATCATCTTCGACCAAGGAAGTGAGTTTTCCAGTACCGGGACACACTGTCAGAACGGCCCTTGGGTTAGTGAAACGGAGAGCCGATGAGGCAAGGGGGGGGGATCAGCCCTGCATTAGTGTAGCGACACCCGTCTTGGCCCGCTGGTGAAGAAATCGACCGCTGCCCAAGGGGAAGAGTTCTGACAGACTTTTAGTTTCAGGAAGATATTGGGTTTTTATCTTTTACTTTGACATGGAGAAAAAGAAAATCCTTTGTGCATTAGGGTTCATGTTGACAGTAGCCATTGTTTGGATAACCACATGGTTCGTGGAGGATGTAACTCCCGCCCGGAAAATTCTTGTGTTGACAACTCCGGTGCCTGAGGAGCACTACTTTTATACATTACCGTATCAAGAGTTGAAGCATCGACAGTCTTACTTGAACAACACTTTCATCCAGATGCTGCATCATACCCACGTTGCTACGAATGCTACGAACTGTTGGATATGTGGGATGATGCCAGCTCATCAGAAGAAAGGAGGAACGCCATTTATACCACTTCCTTTCTCTCATAATGGCTCTTGTAGAGCATGGTATACTTTGCTTTTTGCCACTCGGAAACCGACAGTGGGACGATTGCTCTTCAGACTCAATAAAGAATGCCATCAAGACAAAAATGGGTATCCACAAGCGAATGGGACAATTTGGGAGTGGGAAGAGTACCGACCAGACAATGAATCCATTCCCTACATCTTCACGAACACAAGAGACACTGTGGGAAAGGACAAATTTGTGATTCAAGTAGCACAAGCTCAAGCGGACCTGTGTGTCCAGAGTGTGGGTTTTATCCCTGTTGGTGTTAGTGATTGTATTACTGTTCTGAACATTGATGGGCTGAACAATAGTACCTTTTTAGCCTCCCATAATACGTACTTTGTGTGTGGAAATAAAGGTTATTACCGTCTGCCGGCTGGGTGGTCTGGGGTATGCTATGTATCATTTCTATTACCTCCTGTATTCCTAGCTCCCGCATCTTATCATAAGGATCAGAAATTATTGAATAATGTGACTGTAAATAGGTATAAACGTACTTTATCAATTGACGATGTAGATCAGACTGATACCAGTCTGCAGCAGTATATTGATTTTAACTTAGGACTGTTTTTCTTTGTTGGAGCTGCCCTGAACAGTAGGAAGATCCGAAGATTAACAAGAGTGGTAGAAGCTGTGACAAATCAGACTGCTGCTGCACTTGGGAATCTTACGGAGGAATTGCAAATTACTAGAATTGTTGCATTGCAGAATCGTATGGTATTAGACGTTATGCTAGCTGACAGAGGAGGAGCATGTAAAATTATTGGAAGTAGCTGTTGTGTGTTTATCCCTGATCATACGCCATCAGTTTATAATGCCATCAATAAACTGCATAAAATTGCAGCTGAGATCCATACAGAAAACGGCACTTGGTCCTTTTCTGGATGGTTTTGGGCGTTAATTACTGCCTGGGGATGGAAGGTTCTAACTGGTCTCTGCATTATTGTAGCAGTTCTGTTTTCGTGCTGTATCTGTGTTCAATGTGGTCCCTTGCTCTGCTCATTATGCGTATCATTCTTTATCCCTGATAAGAAAGCTATTGCCGATGTTGCTCACCAGAAACGTTTAGCTAAAGAAGTTGAAGAAATGATGACAATTGACATATATGATGATTATCCTAACAAACCGGATGTCTTCAGTAAATGCTGAAAGGGTCGTCTGTTGTAAATTGAAACAACGATGTGATTAAGCATTTACTAAAGACATTAATTCCCTTCTCTAGATCATGTTTTCTCCGTTATGTTGACCGAAGTTCGGACTCCATTTTGTATTGTTATGCTTCCACGTGTTCCCCACGAGAAGAGTCCAACCTCTGTGTTAGTTGCTCTTGTAATCTGCCTAGTAACAGTCTATAAATAGCTCCTTTGTCCATCTGGCGCATGCCCAGACTTGACCACATCTGTTATCAGTTAGCCTTGCTTGACCATGTTTTCGCGGGCTCAAGGAGTGCGTTAGCTCCGCCCACATATTGATTCAGTATCGAAAAGGACCATAAATGGTAATGTTCTTCGGCCTCATGTTGTATCCACCCACTTATGAGCCCCTCTATTGTGTATAAAAAGGGACCATGTACGTAAGTTCTTTGTGCTACTCTATGCAATACTGAAGAGTGTTGTGTGGATTGTAGGACCACCCTTAAGGGTTAATAAATGCTGTCTTTGTACTTTGCAGTTTCCGTGCCAACTTCCTTATAGATTCCATTACAGGAGAGCGAACCCTTGTGTCCTGCGGGCCTAGCTGGGGCCTGTATTCATCAGCTGCAGAAGGCAGGCCTCACTATCAAGGCTAGTAAGTGCCAGATAGGGCAGGGATCAGTGGTGTATTTGGGAGACCAGGTGGGGAGCGGCCAGGTGGCGCCCCTACAGGCGAAGATCGATACCATTCTGGCTTGGGAACCCCCCAAGACGCAGACAGAGGTGAGAGCCTTCCTAGGACTCACCGGGTATTACAGACGGTTCATCAAGGGATACGGCACCATTGTTGCCCCCTTGACGGAACTAACCTCTAGAAATCAGCCCAGGAAAGTGAATTGGACCGAGGCCTGTCAAACTGCTTTTGATGCCCTGAAAACTGCAATGTGCACAGCACCGGTGCTTAAGGCGCCTGACTTTTCGAGTGAGGTCGTAGTGCAGACAGACGCTTCAGAGCAAGGCGTGGGAGCAGTACTCTCACAGATGGACGACGAGGGCGGGGACCAACCCGTAGCTTTCATTAGTAGGAGGCTACTTCCCAGGGAACAGAGGTGGAGCGCTATTGAAAGGGAAGCATTTGCTGTGGTCTGGGCCCTGAAGAAGCTGAGGCCCTACCTGTTTGGGACTCACTTCCGTGTTCAGACCGACCACAGGCCCCTCAGGTGGTTAATGCAGATGAGGGGTGAGAATCCAAAACTGTTGAGGTGGTCCATCTCCCTACAGGGAATGGACTTTACGGTGGAACACCGTCCCGGTACAGAGCACGCCAATGCTGATGGTCTGTCCAGGTTTTTCCGCCTTAGCGATGAGAACTCCCAAGAGGGTGGGTAGTTCTCCCCGCTTTCAGCTGGAGGGGACACATGTTAGACCTGACATCCTTGGCGTGGGTTTTTCCCCTATCTTTTGCCTCTGCTACCTGGATTTTTGATGCTGTGCTGGATTTCGTTGTGCTGGTTTAGATGCTTTGGACACCCTGCCACTGCTAATCAGTGCCAGAGTGTAAGTGCTCCCTGTGTAAAATATCGTATTGATTGGATATACCTGATTGGCGTATCTGTATCACCATGAAGTCCCTAGTAAAGTGCACTGTGTGTGCCAGGGCTGGTAATGACAGATGCTACTAGTGGGTCTGCAGCGCTGATTGCGCCACCCACCTGTGTAGCCCTAAAACAGTGTCTCAGGCCTGCCGCCGCAGGCCTGCCTGCAGTCCCCGGACTGCCATGTCCTCCTGGCCAGTGTCCACACTGGCCGGGCCTAACCCTTCCCTTTTCGTACACGTCAGTCATCCCTATGGAAGGCCCAAGGTACCCCCCTGGGCAGGGTGCAGTGTATGTAGAAGGTAGAGCATGTACTAGTGCAGGTAACATGTTCTGGTAGTGAACACCGGCCATTTTGTGTGTTCACTACTGCAAGGTTATCTTGTTCCGTAGGCTAACATGGGGGAGGCGGGTGCCAATGGCTATCCGCCTATCTTCTCATAAGAACAAGATAAGACATGAGTGTTTGATATCCCTGAGCTCAGCATTTAATAACACATCCTTTAGGAGAGGTTGTTTTTAAATCCTGAGTTGGAGAATAGTATTTTTTAGAGAGTATCTGTTTTCTTGTCTGACCCTTCTGTGTGCCTGGGCGCGCTTGTGGATTGACTGTCTGGTTTGAGAGTGACAGGGGCTGAGGATCCCCCGGGAGGTTGGCTGAGTCAGCCCTCTGCTGAATGGCGACATTTGCAAGGAGAGTGGAGGGAGGAGATAGCACCTGGGATTGAATAGGGCTGTGCCTGCCTGCCACTCTACTGGCTCCACCTCCTGCTGGGCGGCTGACGACCTTGCCCCTCGCTCTGAAAAGAATGTAGAAGCCAGGAAAACAAAGTGCTCCAGCAACACCCAGAACTGGATCAGACCGGGCTCAGGACCCACTTGCACAAAGACTTCAAAGACTTCTAGGGGTATAAGTACAAGACCCCTGACAACAGATTTTGAGATTCGACCATCGAGAGGAACCTCTGCTGAAAGACGGACCGCTGAAGAACTAAAGGAAGATTGCCGTGCTGTGTGCTCTAAGGCTGACCTGTTCTGCTGTGCAACTGAAGCGGAGGAGAAGAAGGGGTCCTGCTGTGTGCTGACCCTATCCACTTGACCAAACAAGACTTTGCTGTGTGCTGTGTCTTCAACTGAATCTCCAAGGGCCTGAGAAGAGCTGGCCTCCTGTTTCGCAACCCAGGGATAGAAAGGTTGCCAAGAACTCAAGACTCTGCTGTGTCCCACCTGCGCTGCTGTGTGCCGCAGGGACCGTGGACTGTTCTACCAAGCTTCTCAACATCTGCCCGTGAGGTGGGCTGGCTGCTCTCTGTCTTGCTGGAGAGTACCGCACCGAGACCGGTTGCCGCATCAAGAAGATCGACGTGCTCATCGGCACATGCCTTGCCGCGACCCGGAGGCCTGAAGCAGATCGAGAGTCGTATTTCCCTGCTCTACGAAGCCGCGCTGTGAGTGGCTGACTCCAGTGACGTCGACATCGTCACTGGGGGCTCGTCGAGGGAGTTATGGAATCCTTGCACCGAACAGCCCGAGGAGCGCTTGTACAACGAGTGCAGCGACACCGCCAGAGCAACGTAGCTGCCTAAACATCAAGAGCCTACAAACTGATTCGTTCTCAGGGAGTATCGAATCACACAAGAGACTAGAGACTATCATCTTACGATCCCGACCAACCAAGAAAGCGAATATTGTGTAAACCTGTGATGCTTGATTTCAACTGCGGAAACTAGATAAAGATATATTATTTTTGATATAACTCACCTGTGTGGTCTAAGTTTGTGGTGTGCGGAGGGGGGATCATTGTGGTGTCTACGTGCAAATACCTTACACATTGCCTTGGGGATAAGCCTGTCTGCTCGAGCCAAGCTACCTAGAGGGTGAGCAGGGGTTATCTACCGTGTGTGTACTTGTACCCTGACTAGAAGCAAGGGTCCCTATTTGGTCTAAGGTGAATACCTCTGCCAACTAGAGACCCCCAGATCTAACAGTCAGACTAACATTAGGGATGAAAGCACCTTTGTCTCAATACATAATGCGGAAGGACATCTGCACCTCCGACCTTGGTCTTGCATGCTGCTGGCACCCCCTGAGAGAGATACCATAGCAGATGATGACGACTCCCACTCTATGCACTGCGCAAATGAAAGAGCAACATATCCACACCACACACACAGAAGTCCTGGCTTGAGGTACTCTTGCATGGAATGCCCTTGACCCTTACGTACACAACTACCCATACATCCAAATGTTGCACACACATATGACTCATTGCTCCGAGCTGTGGCATATCATCCACACAACTGCTGCAGGCCTGAGGAGTGCTGGTTATACGGGAGCCACCAATGCACTGTCCAAACATCCCGCTGCCTGTTAGTGTCTGATGCATTGGTCTGCATGCTGTCTCCCTTGTCTTGCCCATACCGACACGCACATGCAAATTAAGTATACGCAACTTCACTAGTGTTCAATTGTGAATGACAAATTGTGTGCCTCAATGAGCATCGTCCATACACAGTGAAGGACTGACTGACGCATTTCACTGAGTGGTGATTCCCTATTGCCAGCTCCACCTCTGTGAGCCAGACATTGTGGGTGGGATAGTTGCTGATAGACCTGTGCTCCTACGTGTCTTCAGCAATGTGAGTATGGTGTCCAACTTCTTGCCATGTGAATCAATGTGATCCATCACTACAGGCTGTGTCCACCCAGTTGAGTGTGAGTAGGTATGCGAAGAGATGTTCTGTTGTCAAATCTAATGGGGGAGAATACTTAAGGCCTGCCAGCGACTTAGACATTACACACACAGCCCTATTCCTAAAATTGCATGGGGCAAATTTGTGAAAGCGCGCGAGTGCTGTTTCTGTGCATTGAGGCCACAGATAGTGCACACATTCCCAGTCATCTCACTGCCTATGTGTGCCACGGTCACACATGCACATTGCTTTCATTTCCCAGGGTGTACCTTTTTGTGCAATCAATGTTCTTACAATCAACCATACTTTCATACTTGATCATTTAGGAATTGACATGTACATCAGAAGAGTACAGTCCGCAGTGTGATTGCTGTGTCATTGTTAAGCAAACAGATTATGGCAGTCAATGTCGAGGTCCAAGGTGAGTGTCGTAGAGTGTTTCGGGGGACAGTTGGAGGTGTTGTTTCAGGGCATGATGCAGGGGGAAGAACCAAGGTGACACAGGGCATATGGCAGAGTAGATTGCTACTGGCTCCTTCTTACTACACAGGTGGAATCACCAGAATCTTAGTCCTCTATGTCATCTGTCTGACATGTGGGTGCTGATGTTTGGTCTGCAGCACTGTGTGCCACAGACACATCAGGGGCCGTAGATGTGTGTGTGGGGTGGGGTCTACTCAATGCAGCTAGGCTGCCCTGTTCCTGGAGGTGGGTTGCAGTAGCTGTCTATGAGCTGTTGAAGGGCGTCAGTGTCGAAGGTGTGGGGGTTCTTTTCATCATCACTGATGAGTTGCATGGTCTGCTCTGCAGGAGGTGTTGATTGTCCCTCTGCAACGTGAAGATGAGATGCATTTTAACATTGTGTTGACATGAATGTTGAGGCATTGTTCAATTTTACATACAGACTGCATGACAATGTACATTGTGGCTTTTTGGGAGGAGCTGACTATTTGATGCGGGACAGTGGACATTTGAACTACATCACAGATGTGAGGTTGTACACGTACATTCTCATCTCACAGTTTCCTGCTATGCCAGATGTGATTGGCCAGTTTCTACGCACAAGCGGAACCAGTTGTGTCCTCTGTTCTGTAATGAAAGTGTTGCACTTTGTACCACATTTTCATCAATGTCGATGTGCTGTTGTTGCTCTGTGTGTGTGCTGCATTGTGGGTCAGTAGCTCCTGCAGCTGTGATTTTGCTGCCCCTTATCTCTTTGAGACGGTGTGCCTTTGACTTCTTTGCTTCTACAGTGCTGAGCTTTTGAAGACTTGGCAAATTTTGGCTCTTGGTAGGAGTTGGGACTCTCGGGCATGTTTTATCCGCAGATGTGTTATTGCTGTCAGGGGTTGTATGTGCACGTCGATGTGTCAGAGTGTGACCTGCTCCTTTCCGGATGTGTTCCACACTCAGCCACCTCAGTGTTGTGGCGTGAACCATGTCATGATCATTTGAAACCAGCCATGCTATTCATCATGCAGTGTCACTTGCATCGTCAGTGTGGCTCACAGACTTGCATCTTTGCTGGTTTTCACACATGTGCATGTGTTGGTTGTGAGATTGTTGCAGTGTGTGGAGGGACCCCTTTGTGCCCATAGTGGACGGGGTCCCACTTGGTGTTTGTATGTGAGCTGCAGGGTACCAAGGGGATGAGGGACATGATCCAGAGTCATTGTGGGTGTGCAGTGTGCTTTACTTAATTGTGAATGTGTGCCATTGTGCCCATCTCCCCCGTCCCCCCGTCCCCGTTGGGTACCTGCCCCTGGTGCTGTTGTGTCAGTTCATATCGTGCAGTGTCCGGACCCCCAACTCCTGCCACCGTCTCCCGACTGATGACTGTGGACACCATTTTCTCATCCAGCTCCTGGTGTTCCGCTGGACTGCCACCTCCAGTCTGCATTGCTGCCTGATGGTTGTCTTCTTGGGTTTGCACTTCACATCATTCCAACGTCTCTTGACCTCTCCAATTGTCCTCCTTCTCACTCCGACTGCATTCACCTTGTCCAGAATGTCCTGCCATATTGCATTTTTATTTGCCAATGACACATTGGGGGTGACAAACAGTTGTTGGTGGTGTTCTATCACCTCTGTGATGATGATCCTGTTTTCCTGCGGACTGAACCTCATCTTCCTCGTCTTCTTCTCCTTGCCCTTCCGTGAGCCCGAGGTCCCAGGCTGGTCCTCATGGGGGCTTGTGGGGTTCTGGTCGTCTGTACTTTCTCCGGCTTCCTCCATGGTGCTACGCAGCTTGAATTATTTTGTTTGTGTTTTTCGGTGCTTTTATAGTGCATTTTCCCGCATGACGCGTGGGAATTGCAGGCCTGTCGCTGGTTATCGCTGATTTTTGTATGGCGATTGGTCACATCACAACATTTTCGTGTTCGTGCTTCGCGTTCATCCGGCGTCGCGTTGTTTTTAACGCCGTCATTTGGCACGTTATCGTGATATTATCGCATGGTGCCGCAAGATGGAGAATACAACGTTAACACGGTGTTATTTTCCCACGATAGACTGCGATGTGCAAAGTTGTGTCAAGCTAATTTTGTGATGATTATCACACGTTCTTGAGAATATCCCCCTCTGTATGCGGTCGATAAATGAGGGTGTCTCTGCCATCCTAGCTACCCTTCAACAACAATATTGGATGGCACCATTGATTAGAACGGCATTGAACAGAAGTCAGGAGTGTGTCATGTAACGGGCAGCGGCTTCTGCATGGATTGTGAGCCACTCCTGTTTCACGTCTTCGGGCCTGGTCTAATGAATAAGCACTCGTCACACAGTGGTTGCATTATAACTTGGGC
The DNA here is from genome assembly GCF_964204655.1 of Triturus cristatus. Taxonomy (NCBI): domain Eukaryota; kingdom Metazoa; phylum Chordata; class Amphibia; order Caudata; family Salamandridae; genus Triturus; species Triturus cristatus. The sequence goes on from NC_140590.1 coordinate 441,319,238, forward strand.
TCTGGATCCGATGGTGTTCCTGACCTCGCCTGGCCGTGCCCTCTTTTATTAACTGTGGTCCACGTGACCGCAGGACTGCACCAACACACTGACAACAGCAGGTGAACACACACAAACTCCCCCGTCCTCCCTCACAGCCGCGGCCACTGCAGGTAAGAGTGGTGGGGCATTGGGGCCGGGTGGGGCGGGGATTTTAAGGGACAACCACGAGGGGAAATTAATGATTTATTTATTTTTTCCTCATGGTCGTCACTCAAAATCCCCCTTCTCCCACCCGGCTCCCCCACTCCTATCTGCAGCAGCCGCCGCTGCTCCCTTGTCTATAATCAAGGGTTTTGAGTATGTACCGACTTCTTCACTGGTAGACATTACACTCCTTCACATTTTTTAGGAAAGAAACAGGGCAATATCACACAAGCCAACTGATACTCACTTCAATACAGAACATCTCTTTCCAACTGCCTGTCTGTCAGACCACAGGGCGCACCCCAGTTCCCTTCAGTGTTGTCCCATCAGGATACACGGTGATGGTTCATATGACATGGTCTCAAACGTGTGCACAGGCAGGATTGCCCCAAAGACAATATCTGGTATGCTCATCTCAATTCATCAGGGTCCCCTGGGACTTCAATCTCATCTCTTTACCTTTGTCTGACTCATTGCCAGCTTCGGAGCTACCACTTTCAGTCCGCACAGGCAATTCAGCGGTGGGAGCAGCCCTTGTCAGTTCCTATTCTTGGCAGGAACCAGTAGAACCATCCTCGTCCTGCTATGACACTCCATCACCAGATTCCTCTTTAGTTGCAGAGTGCAGGGGTATTGGATGGAACTTTTTGAAATTAGAAATGTTTCTGGTGACTTCTTCCTCGCCCCTCCAGGCCGTTACTTTCGTACCTTGCCTCTGGACAATCACCCACAGGTGTTATTCAAACTTGAGTCTGAACTTGCTCCCTGGAAAAGGATCCTTGACAAGTACTTAGCTGCCTACTTGCAGATCACACTCCTTTGGCCTTCAACGTCAGCTGGCTTCGGTGTTAGCCATGTATCATCCCATGAGCACCTGACAATCATCTATCTGGGCGGGGTTGCACCCAGGGTGATGGGGGATATAATCTTGTACTACTCATCCGATGATGAGGTGTCCTGGTGCCTGTTCGATGGCTGTATGTGGAGTATGTCGGTATTCTTGTAGAAATGAGTATATTGCCCACTCAAGTGGCTGCTGGATGGCATGGGCTATCCAAATTACTTTATTTAGGGTCCTCATACATTGTTCTACCTCCCCATTAGCTTGAGGCCATCAAGGAGTGACTGCCGATATGTTGCTACCTTCCCCTAAAACAGTGGACTATTGTTGGTCTGGATTTTTTTGAGGAGGTCAGGAGTGGCCGTCATTATTTCCTGCTTGGGGAGCACTTCATGAGCTCCTTGGGAGTTGCGCATCTCCACTTTGGGTATTTGGAGCAGTCATCAATAATGGCCAGAATGTGGCTTCAAGTCAGGACTTACACACACCCATGATTGCTGAGACCCTCATTCAGTAATGACTGGAGCTGGTGGTCTGGAAGCTCCAGCTACCTACCACATGGATCAGACCGCACCATTATCTCAGCTACTTTGTCCATGAGAGGGAACCTTACCTTGGTGCGAAGCCTGTTCTTCATCTTGATCATCCCTTGATTGCCACCATGGGTATGCACTACCTAGTTGGTCAGGTCTGTAGAAGAGATGAGTCAGTGTCCCAGTAGGAGGCAGCCTTTGAGCTCCGCCACCAGCTCGTGTGGTACTTGGTACAGAGAGTCAAGACTGCGTTGATCCTCCAATGTGAGTTGAGTCCAGTTGTCTTTGAAGTGGTGTCTGCGACCCATTCAGACAGCTGCAAGGGGTCACTGAAAACACTCATCCTCTGAAGTGGCATGACATATGGTGTCTACCCAGGTGGGTTGAGAACCTATGTCTGCCATATGTCTGCCACATTCCGCACATACTCCTCTGTTTCATCTGCTTCTTCAGTGGTGGTTGCCCTTGGAATAGACAACAGACAATCAGCAGGGTTGTTGGTTCCAGGACGATATTCCATCTGTCAGTGATATTCCTGCAATTGTAGCATCCATTATTCAATGCATGGGGGTGGCTTTGATTCCATCCCTTGGAACAACAGGATCAGAGGTTTGTGCAGAGGTTTGTGGTACATGGCAACCACAAAGGGATGTCCACACACATATATGCAGAAATGCTGGCACCCCAGTATGTCACAATTGCTTCTTTCTCTATTTGAATATACCGCTGGTCGGTCAAGGTCAATGACCTGCTCACATATCCCACGGGTTCCCATTCCCCACTCAGGCCATTGCATTTGAAGCTCAAAAGCAGAATACTTTAGGGCACAAATAGACGATGCCAAAAACAAACCTAAAAAACGATTCAAAATCGTTAAATAACAAGTTAGTTGCCAATCTAACTTCCAATCAGTAGATAATGTGACTTTGTCAGGGAGATGAATTCTCTGCCTATTTCATGGAAAAGACAAGGAGGATTGATTCAGAACTGCAACTCACCTCTCAATGTCTACTTACCCAGGCCCAGCCCAGTCTCCTCTCAGTGCAACATCTGCTATGATCCCCTCACATTGGCTACATTACTAAAAATAATGCTTCTTGGAGTGCCATAAAACTTCTGGGTGAAGCCGATATACTCAGAACAATAAAATCAATAAAACCCTCCAACCACTTTGTTAGACCTGGCACCATTGGTGTGGTTCTCCCTTCCATTTTTTCACTGTCACCGCTTGTGTTTTTGCTATGTTTTTGCTGGTCTACATGCTTTGGGCACTTTGCCACTGCTATTCAGTGCCAAAGTCCCTATTGTAAATTGTTGTATTGGATTAGTGACTCCATGATTGGCTTATTTGATTTACTTGTCAGACCCTAGTACAGTGCACCATATGTGCCCAGGGCCTATAAATCAAATGCTGCTGGTGTGCTTGCAGCACTGGTTGTGCCACCCACAGAAGCAGCTTGTAAAATATGGCTCAGGCCTGCCATTGCAGAGCCTGTGTGCAGTCTGGCACAGCCATGTCGACTTGGCAAGTGCACACACCTTTCCTTTTCTACATATTAGTCACCCCTAAGGTTGGCCCAAGGGGAGAGTGCATTGTATGTAAAAGGTAGGACATGCCCTGATGTGTGTGGCATGTCCCGATAGTGAAGTGCAGCCAATTTTGTTTTTCACTATTGCAAGGCTACCTGTTCCCATAGGCCAGAATGGGCAGTTTGAATATAATATCTTATAATCCTAACCGAACATAGGAACAAGAAAGGAAAATGAAGTTTAGTATGCCTGAACTCAGAATTTTAAAATATATCTTTTAGTGTGGGTGATTTTTACATTCTGTGTTTGAAAATACCAGTTTTAGAAAGTAGGTATTTTCTTGTCTAACCATCCAGCATGCCTCTGCTAGGTTTGTGTATTCCATGTCTGGTTTGTGAGTGACAGGGGGCTGGAGAGGGCCTTGGTTGTAGCAGTCTGATGGGTAAGTGCTGGACTGAATAGGACCTACATTGAATAGAGAGTAGGGGGAGGAGATTTTCTTTCACTGACCAGAGCCTTCATATAACTGAGAGTAAGGAGAGGAGTTTTCCTTTCAGCTACCTGGGCCAGGTCTGCTTTCAACAATGCTGTCTCCACCTCCTGCCATGAAGCTGCACCAGGGAGGACAGAACTGGTTTTGGCTGGGCACATACACCCTCTACCTTGAGAGGACAAAGGATTTTGTGGTATAAATATTGGGGCCCAGACCCCAGAACTTTAGATCACTTCTGGGGATCAAGATGAACCCTTTGCCAAGGAGAAGAACCGGAGAAGCCGAAGGAAGATTACTGCCCCTGTGCTGTTGCTGCTGGGGTTGGCCTGCAGTGGTTACTTTATTGCCAAGGAAAGGAGAAAAGGAACTTTGTGTGAACTTTTACTATCTTGAAGAAGATCTCCAGGGCTTGACGTTTAGCTTGCCTCCTGTTCTGAAGTCTCAGGGACACAAAGACTTCACCACCAGCTCCCCCTGAATTTCCTTGCTGAGAATTCTACCTGCAGTGAGGTGCCTGCTGTTGTTTTGGGCCCTCTGAAGACTGCGTGTTTCTGGGAGCTAGAAGCGTGACTCAATGAGGAAGGAGCGTGTCGCCACCGCAGCAGTTGCCAGTGCATCACCGAGGAAGCGTGTCACCGCCACAGCTGTTCACCGTCGCATTGCCGAGGAAGTGTGGCCCATCACCAGAGAAGCGTGCTGCCGCCACAGAGGTTGCTGTGGCATCACTGGAGAAGCGTGTCGCAGAACCTGTCATGGCTCTAAAGTTCATCGATTTTGCCACACGGCTGTCGGGCATGCACGCATCGCATCGCATCGCATCAAAGACGCCTTTTTGTCGTATCGTACCGGATCCTTGCATCGCATCGAGGCACCAACTTGTCGCATCGTATCTGGAACGCAGAAAGAAACCGATGCATCAACTCCTTTCCGGTAAGGATCCGACGCATCACCTTCCCTGTGACCCTTTTGTTTGTACTGCGTGACGCACCCAAGGTACTTTGAGAGTAAAGTGTCGCTTTTATCATCTACATTGAACTAAGCTATTTCTACCATTTTAAAGTCTTATTTTTATTATCGTCTTGTGGATTACTTATTTTTCTAAACTGGTGTGGTGTCCATTTGTAGTGTTTTCACTGTATAACTGTATGTGTTCACAAATGCTTTACACACTGCCTCTGAGATAAGCCTATCTGCTTGTGCCAAGCTACCAAGGGGCTGAGCAGGGGTTATTCAGGAGTGTATCCCCCTTTTCCTGACTAGAAGCAAGGGCCCCTACTTGGTCAAAGGTACCTACCTCTGCCAACTAGAGACCCCCATTTCTAACACACTTCAACGATCCTCAGCCTGCCAAGATCATCAAAGAGCTCAGATCTTCCATACTCCTGCTTTGGTCTAAGACTGTCCAGGCTTCTCTCTCTCTTAAGGCTTGATTCCTGATTGGCTACATATAGGACACGTCACATATCTGACCTGAACAATTTCCTTCCAATCACCAACATACTGACAGCAAATGCGTACTCCTGCAACTATCCAAACACATTGAGCAGTTTTATCTCCTTGACCTTTGCCAATGTGGCTTCAGAACTGGACCTACCACTGAAGTGGCTCTAATACACATTACAGATGATGCCCTGACATTGGTTGATCAGAACGAACCCTGCCTGCTTATACACTCCTCTGCCTTCGACACGGTAAAACATGTCTACTTGATTAACGTTCTTGAGAATAGGATGGAGCTATCTGATCCCGTCTTAAACTGGTTTGACTTCTTCCTCCATAACAGAGCTCAAAGAATCAAATGTAATCAAACCCTTTTGGACATCACTCTGTTCTTGATTTGAGTACCTCAAGGTTCCACGCTCTTACCAACATTATTCAACCTGTATGTGGAACCTCTGACCGATATTCTGAAGCTTTTTAAACATTTATTACCATTTGTACACAAATGATACACAATTTAACCTGAAACTTTCTTCGCCCAAAGATATAAAAAATCTCAAGTGTTCCCTACTGAAGGCCCAACAATGGCTAATTCACAATCACCTCATGCGCAACACTCTTAAAATGGAATTCCTTTTGATCGCTCACCACAGTCACTCTTCCCCCATAGAAGAATAGCTCAAACAACTTACAGCTTTCAACTGCACCCCCATATTATTACATCTAAATGATCTATAGGTATAACATTGGACAAATTCCTGAATATGCAATATCATATTAGTGCAACCACCAGGGGAGCTATTTATTAACTGAACACATTAAGGAAAAGTAAACTCTTCTTACACTCAGTTGACTTTTGGCTTGCAGTCCAAGCCCTAGTCATCTCCTGATTAGAGTACAGGAGTGCTACTTTTGCAGGCTTATCTGAAGTAAGGTTGGCACAGCTTAGGGCCACATTGGACTCAGCTGCTAGGCTCATCATGGGATCTAGAATATTCGACCACATTACACTAGACCTAAACATCTAAAGTAGCTCCTGTTTGAAGCAAGACTTCAGTGGAAGATAGCCTGCATGAGACACAAAGCCCTCCACCACAACACTCCCATCTACCTGGCCAAAAAACTTGAACTATCTGGCGGTAGCAGTACTTCAAGAAATGCTAACTCCCTAATGCTGAAATCATAGGAGTTCAACAAAAAGAAAACTTACAACCGCTTCTTCTCCAGTCTAGCCTCAAGAATATGGAATGCACTGTGTACAGAAATCGGGACAAAAAAGAAGTAAAATGCTTTTTTAATAGATTCCTCCAATAGCACGCCTGAAGTCATCCAGCTTGACTATTTTCCTATGAACAACCCTGGATCTTGTATCTACCAGGACATTTGTTTATATTGTATCTGTATTGTTGCTTTCTTATTCCTCTTTGCATTTTCCCTATATGTCTGTCTTGACTGCTATCTGTACAGCACTCTGATACCCTGATGCGTCATGTTACCGCCATATAAAACTCCTCAAATGAATAAGTAAAGTAAATAAATAAATAAACATGGCTCTAGCCCTCTTAGACTGGCAACCACAGCTATAATGGTCTCCCGCCATGGGTCAAAATAGACGAGCATGGTGTCAGCTGAGATGACATCATTTGTCACTTGGAATGACCGTTCTTGTTCTTTGACCTACATCCAGGTAGGTGAGAACTTAGTCAGATCTCAAAGCCGTTGGGTCAGAGTGGTCAAATCCCTGATAAATTGGCCACACTAATTAACCATCCCTAAGAAGCTTTGTACCTCAGATGTGTTGGATGGCAGGGATGCTTCCTTGATGTCTTGAACCTTTTCTGGATCTGGAGCCACACCATCCGCAAACAAGCATTAGCATAGCCAATAGGTCTCGCTTTTGGGACCTTATAAGTGTTTAGCCATGCAACAGATGATGTTGTTGTGCTGCAGATCAGGGCATACAAATTCTCCCTACTTCCACGGATAGAGTAATTTCACAGATACACGCACATGCACTCATCACACACTTGGGCCCATTTCACTAACATACGCTCGATTACTCTATTAGCGCTGAACATGAGAGAGAAAACTCCTAAGACACTCTGTATCTACAGTAGGGTCAATGCGATCAACCCAAAAAAAAAAACAATTTTAGTCCCATTTTAGGAGAAATTGAAAATGTCTTTTTTTTTTTTCACAACACTACACACCAGACTCCCTTTCATCATCCCTCTTCGCCTCCAAGTAAACACTCTCCCTTAATTCCTCTAATTCTATCTCTTGTGGGTCTCTTTTTGACCTCTTATGTTTCTTTTCAATATTTCTTTTGATGAATTTCTTTTTCCCTCCCCTGTTCTTACAACACAAACACACCAATCTAAGTATCAATAAAGCAACAATTATACATGTCAAAGGAAACAATATCTTACCTATAATAGTACTACCTATCTTAGCAATAAAATTCTTAACAGCTATCACTTTATTAGCCAATTTAGTCCAGATACATTCAGCTTCCAGTGGTACTAACTCTTCATGCAAATCAGTAATATTTTTGATATAGACCTTCAGGTCTTTGCTTTCGTCAGGAATGTAAGTGCAACAATGTTGAACTTTCAGCATTCCACAGACTCCACCCTCCTTGGCCAATAGAATATCAAGGGCAAGTCGATTTTGCATAGACATGGCACGTACGGCAATCATCTCCGTATTTACCAAAAGAAACCCTCCAGCGGTACTTGTCGATAAGCGATCTACCACTGTTGACAGTTTCCGAATTCCATATGCATTTAAAGAAATTCCCACTGCTGGAATCAAAGCTCCAAAGATATCACCAACTATTTCTGACCAAGTTTCTCTCCTAAAACGTGTTAGTAAGTTAATATGTTCTACATCTTCTATCTTATCTATATGAAAGATCTTTGGAAAGACCAGACCAATATAACATGTGCCATACCAATGGTCAGGCAACCTGTAATAAGACTTATTTCCACAAATATAATACACTCCTGGAAAAACTGGATCTTCTCCTCCCTTGAAACCCCATCCTGTCGCAAAGAAGTATGTATCATGGCACTCACTAGCCCCAACAAAATAATGATCATATTGGGATTTTCCCCTGGTAATGCATAGTTTACCCTTCTGTGGTGCATCTAAAGCCAAAGTTGGACTAGCCCCATTCTTCAGTTCCTTTCCCATCTCAATGTCCCAAATTGTCTCACTCATTTTATATTTCCCTGCCTTATCATGCATGCTCATTCTCCTTTCCTCCACCATGTTTAGGAAAGCCTTCTCCTCTTCTTTCAAACTGCAAGTTAAATTGTTCTTAAAAATGTAATCTAATGTTAATTCTTCTTTCTCAATAAAAATTTCACCAAAAATGTTAGCTTCTTTAGCTGGATTCAGCCTTTTATTCATAGACAATTGTCCAAAAATGTTATCTTTGTTAGACATTTCATAATCTATTTTCCCTAGCAAATAAAAAACACTACTCAACACACTACATGAAATTCCATACGTGGCTGGTAAATGATGATAAGTAACACCCTCTGAAACGGATGCAGGCAATTGCATACAGACGTAGCAATCCCTTACTTCCATTGTCTTCACGTATTCATACAACAACTTTGAAAAACATTACTAGAAAAATCATTAATTGACCTATCTTTATGTATGTAAGTATTACTAATTCTTGTCGGAACTACTTTTCGCGAATTCTTCTCTATCCTAGTCACATTATCAGTATGCATTCCAAAAGTGTCTATTGTAACCCTAAATGTAACTAATAAAGCTAGTACACCCCATAATAGCATTAATAATCCAGTACAGCAGCAGCACATTCTACACCATCTTTTTAAGAAGGCACATCTACTTTGATTATTTTCTGTGTTAGCCATTTTACTACTTTGACCGTGTCTTTTGACTCAGCCTCTACTACTCCACTACTGAAACTTCTAGAACTCTGGATTACTTCAAACTTTCTTCTTTTCACTTTTCTCCAATTGATTTCTTCAGTTCACTCAATTTGGATATTCATCACTCTTCACTTCAACTTCTTCAACATCAAACTGTATTAGATCTCCAACAACATCCTCAGTGTCCGACTTTTCTCAGATGTCAGTCAAAATTACTTTCAGGATTTCACCTGTATCTTCTTCAACCACTTCACGTATGGTCTCCTCTGGATTTCCCTGACTTTCTGCCTCTTCACCTTCAGACAGTGCCACGTACGTCCATTCCGGTGACCTATACTTCTGGTTAGGTTTTCTGATTCTTTTGATTTCCTCTGGTTCCTTAGACTCTTTTCGCTTTTCACCTTTTGCTGGATTTTGACTCGACACTTCGTTCACTTGTTCATCTTTCGATGTATTTGCTCGTGTCAGTCTGTATCTCAGCCTCTTTATCCTGTTGTTAGGCCAAAGATCTCCTTTTACAACTCTCTTTGGTCTCACTTCTTTATTTTTTCTTTCTCCAATCCAAGTTCTCTTTCTCAGAACTCGACCCTCTGATTTCTCATCCTCACTCTCATCTGATTCTGTCTCAATTGCCTTTCGTTCTTCAATGGTTTTCTTTTGCTCCACAGTCTTTACCACCACTGTTTGAGATTTCCCTAATTCTGTCCCTCCTCGGATCTCCGACACGCAATCTTCTTGCTGTCTACTTGTCCCTTCACCTAACTTATCAGGAATGTTCCCTACACCTCCTCGGGGGTCTTCCGCAATCTGTCCCTCTCTAACTTCTTCTGACCCTGCTTCTTCAGGTGTATTCTCAAGTGGATTTTCAACTTCTTCATCTGATTCAGGTGTAGTCACTGTGGAACTGCTCTTTTCTTTTCTGTTTTCTCCACTGCTCGTTGGAACTTCAGGCACTCTTACAGAATCCGATCTCTCTTCTGAGACTCTCAATGTTTCTCTTGAAGCCTCTCCTGGAAAGAAAGAATCACCTGACTCTCTTTCTCGTTCACCTCTTCCAAAATTCCGATTCCTTCTCACTGGCTCAGTTTCTGCATCATCACTGGAATCTGACTCTTCAAAATACTCCTTACCAGTCCCTTCCTTTGGATTTGGAACTCTCAGAGTATGACTTGCATGCACCCAGTTTTTCACACCGGCACACTTTACTGCAGTTGTCGTAGTCAGAATAACTTGTCTTGGCCTTCCCCACCTTGGCACCAAGCAATTTCTTCTTCTGTGCACCTTAATCCTCACCCAGTCCCCTGGACTCAGATCATGGGCTTGCTTCTTCTCAAGCGTTGTAGCGTCTCCTCCAACCTGGTGAAACACAGAATGAACTGCGTCAGCCAGGCCTTTACAGTAATGCAAAATCATGTCATCAGTTATTGTCATCAACTTATTGACAGGCACAAATGCATGTCGCATTGCACGTCCCATCAAGATCTCATGTGGACTCAAACCAGTAGTTCTATCTGGAGTAGATCTAATGGTCATTAGCACTAGAGGCAAGACATCAGGCCATTTCATTCCAGTGGCTAAACACATCTTACCAATTCTGTTTTTGATTGTGCCATTCATCTGCTCTACAACACCAGAAGCCTCTGGTCTGTAAGCACAATGTAGCTTCTGCTGTATGCTCAATGCTTCACAAATTAAACTCATGAGCTCATTATAGAAGTGTCCACCTCTATCAGACTCAATCGTTACTGGAAACCCGTACCTAGGAATCAATTCTCTTAACAGTAACTTTGCCACTGTTATTCCATCATTTCTCCTAGTCGGATAGGCCTCCACCCATCTCGAGAACGAGCAGACTACCACTAAAACATACCTCAATCTGTTCACTTGTGGCATTTCAATGAAATCGATTTGCATTCTCGTAAAAGGACCACCTTCTCTGCCTATCGTTCCCAGACTTACCACTGTCTTTTTCCCAGTGTTAAATTGCTGGCAAATCAAACATCTTTGACAGATGCTTTCTGCAATCAACCTGAATTTTGCATTATACCAGGTCTGTTTAAAGGACCTGATCATAGCGTCCCTTCCCATATGTCCCTGTCCATGATACATCCTTGCCATTGTTGACAGCATCGAGTTGGGCATGACTGGTCTACCATCTCTATAGATCCAGACATGATCTGTCTCTCTTGGGGCACAACCTGCCTTGATCCAATCTTTTTCTTCATTTCCTGCCTCATCCTGCAACTGTTTCACTTCATCCCACGTTTCTAGGACATTAGTAAACATCACAGAACAAAAAGACATTTCCTTTTCTCGTGCCTTATTAATCGAATGATTGTTTTTAGCACAATATTGTGCTATGTCATTAGCAAATCTATTACCAAGGGTAATAAAATCATCTCCCTGTCCATGAGCAGCACATTTTACAACTGCTAATTCTTTAGGCAGCTGTATCGCCTCAAGCAATTTCCCAATCACTTCAGCATTCTTTATTGGAGTCCCACTCAACGTCAAAAAACCTCTCTGTAGCCAAAGCTGGCCAAAATCATGCACAACTCCAAATCCGTACTGACTATCAGTCATCACAGTCACTCTCAGATTCTTCCCAATTTTGCAAGCTTTCGTCAATGCCACCAATTCAGCAACTTGAGCAGACTTCACTCCTTTCAATGGTGAAGCTTCCATAACTTCTGAAACTTTGCACACTGCATATGCTGCACATAGCACACCATCATCATTCCTCAGACATGATCCATCCACAAACAGCACATGATCACTCTCAGGCAATGGAAGATCTCTTATGTCTGGTCTCGGTTTTGTACAGTAATCAAGCACATCCAAACAATTATGATCAACTTCATCCTTTACACCCACATTTTCAGTATCAGGCAATAATGTTGCTGGATTCACATTCACACATCTCTCAAGGGTCACATTTGATGCTCCCAGAATGATTTTCTCATATTTAGTCAGCCGACTATGTGACATATATTGAGTTCTGCTTCTTGTCAAAAGAATTGCCACATTATGAGGTACGAATACCCTTACAGGATATCCCATTATTATACCCTCACTCTGTTCCAAGCTTCTGCATGTAGCAGCTACCGATTTCAGACAACCTGGTAAACCCACAGCTACAGGGTCAAGTGTCGATGAGAAGTACGCAATAGGCCTTCTCAGTTGTCCATGCTTCTGGATCAACACTGAAAGTGCACATCCATTTCTCTCACTGCAGTACAACTCAAACTCTTTTTCATAGTCTGGCATTCCCAAAGCAGGTGCTTCACACATTCTGCTCTTCAACTCCTCAAATGCTGCCATTTGTTCTCCATCTAGTTCCAATGGGTCTTTCACCTCACTTTTAGTCAACTTAATCAGTGGCTTTGCTATCAGGGAGAAATTACTAATCCACTGACGACAATAACCCACCATCCCCAGAAACATCCTCACTTCTCTCTGGGTCATTGGGGCTCTCATTCCCCTGATAATTTTGATCCTGTCATCGGTCACCTTTCTCAGACCCTTTTCAATATTGTGTCCAAGATAATGCACCTCTTTCTTGCAAAATTGCAATTTGGCTGGAGATACTTTTAACCCTCCATCTGCCAGATGATTCAGTAAAGCTATGGTATCTACTTCACAAGCTTCACGTGTCCTTGATGCCACAATTAGGTCATCAATATACTGCACAAGTACTGAGCTTTCAGCCATGATCAAACTCTCCAATGATTTTTTCAATAACTGATTGAAAATCGAAGGACTCTCTGTGTACCCCTGTGGGATTCGACACCATGCTAAAATACGCTGGCCAAACCTAAATGCAAAAATCGGCTGGCTGTCATGATGCAATGGAATTGAAAAGAAAGCATGACACAAATCAATCACTGTGTACCACTCAGCATCATGTGGAATCTGATACAAAATCACTGACGGATTTGGCACAATAGGACAACATGCCACCACAATTTTGTTAACCTTTCTCAAATCTTGTACAATCCTGAACTTCCCATTAGGCTTCTTTAGCCCCATTATCGGTGAATTACACGGGCTACTCAGTAATTCTCTCAAAACTCCTTGCTGAATCATTTTCTCAATTATAGGAGTTATTCCTTCAATTATTTCTGGTGTCATTTTGTACTGAGGAATATTAGGATAAGTAATTCCCTCTTTCAATGAAATTTTCACAGGATCTACATTATTCATCAATCCCACATCTTCTCCAGTAAAATCCCAAACTGTCGTTTTCACTGTGTCTCTCAGCTCTTGAGGCAGGTCCTCTGGATTAAACACAGCATATGTACCAACCATCTCACTCTCTCTATTATCTAGAGTCATTCGGTACAAAACATCCTCATCCGGTGTTTCAAATGCTATTCCATCCGGTGTACAGAAAATTGTACAATTCATCTTGCACAATAGGTCCCTACCTAACAAATTCACCAGACTAGTGTCACAAACTATAAATCTGTGCATGTCTGAAAATTTCCCTATTCTCACCCTTACTGGTTCAGTAAGACGTGTCTTGATTTGTGTATTAGCTACACCAACTACTTGGATTGCTTCATCCGAGAGAGGAAGATTTCTAATATCTGCTAACCTGACAGTTGATCTCGTCGCACCTGTGTCTACTAAAAAAGTAACACTTTCTTCATTTATTTTCCCATCTACAAATGGTCCTGCCTGGTCTATTTCTAGAGTTGCACCAAGTCTGCACTCTTCCTCCTCTCTTCAGCACCGTCAATAATCACCTTCGGACTCACTCCCTTCATTCTTTAACCAATACTGTTGTACCGGGTTAGAACGCCTTGGTTTGTTTACCTGCTCATCATTGTAGAATCCCGAATCCTGATTGTACTTTTGGGACACTCTATTCTGCGGCAAGGGCGGTCTTGGGTCTTGACTCTGCTGTTTAACAACCTTCTGCTGTTGCTGCTGATGATTACACCCCTCAGTCTGCACCTGTTGATTTAATGGTTTACTCTCGTTATTCACTAATGGTGGATTGGTACACTCGGATCTCCAATGTCCCAGTTGACCACAGTTGTGGCACGGGAATTTCTTTTTTTGCCTCTTCTAAATTCCCCTTTCCTTTCCCTACATATCTGGGCCTATTCCCTGGATTATTTGCCTGTTCCACCAACTGTGCTTCTTGTCTCTCCGCAACTTTCACCTGTGCCCACATTGCCTTTTCTTTCAGCTTTCTCTGTTTTGCTTCAATTTCATCACTGAAGTACTTTGCATGTCTTAGAATCTCATCTATTTTCTTACTCTGCCAGTCCACTGTATGCTCACGAATTCTTTCACTAATCTCAGGTCTCAAGCCATATACAAATCTGTATACAAAATGACTCAAATCCTTGTCACCCAGGTGTTCATCCCCACTGAATTGTTTAAAAGCCAGTATCAGCCTTTCATAAAAAGCATGAACTGATTCTTTTGCTTCCTGATGTGTTCGATCTATCTTAACCCAGTCTGTCTCTTTTGGAGGTACCTTGTTTTTCAGGAACACAATAACCTGATCGTACTTCCTCATTACCTCTGGATCTGGTGCTCCTGTTTTCTGATCTCTTGGATATTCCTTTGCAGGCCAATCTACAACTATTTTACACTCAGCCCACAAGTCTGCTGGAACAATTATATCAAACAGACTATTCAGGTCAATCCACAGCACTTTTGACAATTTCACAAACCTGTCTACCTGCCTATACCACTCGACGGGCTTTTCTCTCAATCGAGGGAAATCATTTGTAAATGATAAAATATCTTGTCTAGTCCATGGAACATGTACATATCCTCCTCCAGGTATTTCTCTCATAGGATAAGCATCCACTGTTTTTTCTTTTTCTCTCACAGGAAATGCTGAATAAGTCCTGTCCACTGATTCTTCTCTTTTCTTGTACCACCTGTCCTTCCATCTTTCTACATCACCCCATTTCCGCAACAGGGAAATCATTTCCTTAATCTGCCCTGTTCTGCCAACATTATTTAGATTCTCTATGTCCTTTTCATTAAAATCCACTCGATACGGTCTCTGCAGAGCCTTCACCTTATCCATATCGACTCCCAATTCACCCGCTATTTCTTTCAACCTGTCATGTGTACTCTTAGCCCTCCAAGTAATGCTTTTACACATATATAACAGCTCACCATCATGATGATCTTTCAATATTTCTGTAGTAACTGTCCCTGCAATAAGCTCCTCTAATTCTATGCGCAACCTGGCCACATCAACTGCTTGAGAATCTTTCTCTTTCTTTTGAAGAACTTTCAACCAATCATTCAAATCTTCAGCTGTTATTTCCGTAGACCTTTTCACTGCAACCACTTTCTCTGGCATCCTTTGTGGTTCCAAAATCGGCATCCCTGAACAACTAGTATCACTAGTATCCAATCTTGAATTAGACTGCACCTCTAATCCTCCACTACATGTGTCATGTCTTGACTGTCTCAAATCATTACCTTCTGTCCTTATTCCTGACTCTCCTGAAGGACCAGCCAAACTTGTTAATTTATTCCCAACATATGGAACCATCAAACCATTCTCACCCGTCCTCTGCTTATCAAAAATAGGCATAACCGGACCTATGGTTACAGGCACTGTAACAGCTTCCAAATTCTTTGTCAGCTCTCTAATCTTTTCAGTCAGCTCAGATGTAGTTCTGGCTAATTCTCTCGTATTATCGTCACCACATTCAATTCTCTCTCTCTCTTTCTCTGAAAGAGCTACCACTTTTAAAATCAGGTGTCACAACTTCTGTCTTAATGATACGCAAAGTGTCTCTTATTGGAGTAGCAACTGGTGTGCTCTCTTCTGGTTCTGGTCTATATGGAGGTGGTCTCTTGTAAATCATGTCGTCCATGACCTCATCCTCATAATCATTAGCTCCATACCCTTTCACTTCTGCTTCAGGTACCCCTCTTATTTCCTTTCGTTCTTCCTTCTCTTCAATTGCCCTCATGGATATAATCCTTCTGTCATACTAGCATCTCGCCATCTCCTCATTCGATCATGATGAGTTTCACGATCATATTTCCTCCCAAACATATACCTATAGTTGCCTCCAGACCTCTGCTTTTCTCGCTCATGTACTTCATCTTCCCATTCCACCAACGCCTCAAACTGTGTCGGCCTTGGTCTTGGATCAAGACACAACATCTTCTCCCGTAAATTTCTCAACACGGCCATTTTAAATGAACCATGTTCCGGGAATGCTAAGACACCATCTTCCTTAGTATACCTAGCCCAGTTCTCCAACCATATACAGGTATGATACCCATATTTCGCAACCATGAAGGATGCAGGAGTTTTCGTTGGAGGTAACAATTCACCTTCTCTTGTTTTAATGTCTTTATCCTTGTCAAACCATCTTTTTATTTTACCGAACAAGGATTTCTTCTTTTTCTCCTCTTGGTAATACATTTTAGCGTTTATCAAAACTTTCTAATCCTTTCCGTACACAACTATACAGTACGATCTTTCGTCCAATAACAGCGCGACTCACACCAACGCACCAATCCTGGAGCGTCTACGTCACCCTGTATTCCTTCCAATCCCTGCGCAGCTCACACCAACACACCAATCCCAGCGCGAGCACTATTCTGATTCACTACCCAATCAGAGCGCGGTCTGTATGACGTCAGCAGTCGCTGCAGTCGCTCCTGCTCCTGTCTCCTGTCACTCGTCTACCCCTCCTTTACAAACCTTCTCAGTAGACTTCGTTTTAAATTTCTACAAAATCATTAGTTACAACATTAAAACATCTCCATTGTCTGTTTCGCTAACCACAGAACAGTAAAGAAAATCTTTTTCACAAGAATCCCGTCTTTCCCTGAAACAGCACTCACTTCTGCTCCACTACGGAATTAATACTCTCGTTGACACAGTAGCACATCCCTCTACTCTGCCCTTCTAACATGCATTCATTAACTGTTTCCTCTAGGACTGCTCCAAAGAGTCTTACAATCAACTAAATGCTCATACATTCACCCACTTTCATACAAGAAAATGTAGTACATACACACAGAATCCTGCTTTTTCCGAGAACAGTATACAGTCTGCCCCACTACAGAATTATAACACACGTTAACCAAGCAGTGTTTACCTCTGCCCAGTCCTTCAAACAAGCTCAGAGAATACCTATTACTTCTCCAGCGGTAAGCTTTAACGGCAAACCTTACGGATCCCTGGGACTTAAGACCAGAGTTTCACAGATAACCTTTGCTAACATACACACTCCTGTTATACCGAAAATATATCTCTAATAGTAACACACGACGATGTCACTGATGACGAACCCAGACAATGTGACGCGCAACTTCAATTGTCACACGTTTCTCCTGCATACGTACAGGACCAACAATCCCGTCTTTCCCGAGAGCAGCATACACTTCCCTCTGCCCTACTACGGAACTGCCACCAGCTCCCAAGTTCCAGAAGCACTACATAAAACTCAATACGACGACTCCAACATATAGTATTAGTACATATACCAACATTATCAGTAAATCAATAAATCAAAAAGCCTATGTACAAGCAATCTATCAGATCAAGACAATAATCAAAACCATTACTCTGCTACCAGGAAATTGCAGCAGATCAGGGCATACAAATTCTCCCTACTTCCACGGATAGAGTAATTTCACAGATACACGCACATGCACTCATCACACACTTGGGCCCATTTCACTAACATACGCTCGATTACTCTATTAGCGCTGAACATGAGAGAGAAAACTCCTAAGACACCCTGTATCTACAGTAGGGTCAATGCGATCGGATTGTTACTGTCCTGAGTCATGATTTAAACAACAATAATCACGTTAGAGTATTTAATAAATGACAAGAAATAACCACCAACACCGTAATTCAAATAATGGTATTTTATCTAAAATTAGTTCAAATGAAAGTCAATCAATAGCAAAATCATTATTCTCATAATTACCTATTCTAGGTAAATGTCATAAATGGGTCAGGACAGGTCTCTCAGTAAAGTCTCCCGAGTCGCCGTCCTCACAGCATCGATCCTCACCAACGCAGGTTTGGGAAGAAGTGGCCTTAGACCCTCTCTAGTCTAACAATATTTATAATGGAACTTGCAAAATAAAGCAACATAAAAATTATAAATGTCCATTGAGTCACCGAGCGAAACGAGCAGGAAAGGATGTTGCATCGCAACATTTGTAAGAACCTCCGCTCAGGAAAATCACAAAAATAAAAAGACGGAAGAAGGAAACTCGAGTTTTGCAAAAGATACTTTCATGAATATATTTCCTCGGAACCATAGCGAAGCCACCGCTGTAATCACAAAGTTCATTGTGGCTTTCTTTTCCTCCAAGGACAGTTGGAAACTTGCCTGGAGTCGCTGTCATCACGGAAACTTTCAAAACTCCAGCAGAAGCCATGGTCAGGTGACTTTCAACCATGTTCAGCAAGGCCTTTTGTCATATTTTATTCACTCGAGTGCAGGCTGTAAACGGCAGCCATCTTTACTTAGGCCAAAACGAACCATCTTAATTGAAAGAAACACAAACAACGTTACTACATCATCGCAATGATTAAACAGTGTTAATTCCCACTAATACCCTTATGTGTATGTAATTAACTAGCCATCTGCGACATAAATAAGCATTAGCACACGTTATTATTTAAAAGCATCAACACAAAACAAATAGCACACTTGTATTAAATAACTGCACATATTATTAAGCCACATATATGCATTCCCACGTGTTGTTTCTCATGTTAATAATATTGGTTAGTCAAAGTTTCTCACAAAACCAATAATTATCGATTATAGATTAATGATTTTAGTTATGACATATAGACAAAACCGGAGCTTAAAACTCGATAAATTTTCAACAGAAAACCCTGCTCCAGCAGTTGTACCAAGGCTATTGTGCTGCTTAACTAAATACTTATAAGGTCCCAAAAGCGAGACCTATTGGCTATGCCAATGCTTGTTTTTTTTAACGTATAGTATGAACTTGCCCTCGCTTTCAACGCGTTGGGCATGGAACCTTTTTTTGACAGATCCATTTGTTTAACAGGTGTTTTAAATTGACCTTTGATGGCGAAAGCTGAAACACTGATACAAATTGAATTGAAGCAGGGTGTAGCTCGAGTCTACCTCCTGCATTGACTAGTCCAGTACTAGGCAAGGTCATGAGAGGCTATTAGTAGCCTTTCATCACTTTTTGCAATGTTCAAAGGGATGTTTTGATTTTACAATTGCTTCTTTTCCTGATGCCGTTTTACCCTCACACTTACAATACCCCACCGTTTTATAAAGCGCTTGTTTCTCCTCAGTTCTCTCCGTGGCTGTTCTGACTGTGGTCCAGGTATATGTTTGCTGCCCGTGTGTGGTTTGTTGGAACAGGGGACCGGCAGTGCGGTTGAGTTCATCTGAGCACTGCGGTTTTGCGGCTCGGCTCGCAGTGCAGCACTTTTGTACAAAGTGTTTGTTCACTCCCGCTCGCTCGGGCTGGGGATTACGGAATTAGCCTTTCATGCAGGCCTTTGAATACTTCACCCGAGGCCAGCTGAAAGTCGCTTGCGCAATGCTGCACGTGTTCTTTCGGCAGCCAACATTTCCCTGACAACTTGCCCGACTTGTTTGGCGCCGAAGCCTCCTGAGGTTTCTTGTAAAACAAGTTCTGCCCTGAGAAGTGGGGAGTGTTTGAGATCTACGTGGCCTGTTGTGGAGGGCGCGTGAGGGATGGGAGTGCCTGTGAAGCGGGGCCTGTTGCGCAGGGTGCATGAGGGATGGGCGTGCCTGTGAAGCGTGGCCTGTTGTGCAGGGCGCGAGGGACGGGAGTGTCTGTGAAGTGCGGCCTGTTGTGCAGGGCATGAGGGACGGGAGTGTCTGTGAAGTGCGGCCTTTTGTGGAGGGCGCGAGGGACGGGGGTGTCAGTGAAGCAGGGCCTGTTGTGCAGAGCCTGTTGTGCAGAGCGCGTGAGGGATGGGAATGACTGTGAAGCGGGGCCTGTTGTACAGAACGCGTGAGGGATGGGAGTGACTGTGAAGCGGGGCCTGTTGTGCAGGGCATGCGAGGGATGGGAGTGCCTGTGAAGTGCGGCCTGTTCCACTGGGCGCACTAGGAATGAGGGAGGGAGAGGGGGGTTGTGTGTGTCTGTGTGTATCGCCGTGTACTGGCCTCTCTAGCGGACTTGCATACTCAATGGAGCAACTGAGAGGGGCTCTGGATGTGTGCCCCCTCTCTATGCATACACTGTACATTCCTTTAACACAGTCACAAGCTCGTTTCTCACTGGCTGCCTGCTCGTGGGCGGGAATGACTTTTGCCGCATGTAGGATCCTGGGGTTTACTTTTGGCCAAGTTTGTGTGCAGTTTGTTGTGTAATTCTTGTTTTTTTTTTATGTTTCCCATTACTGACCTCATTGGTTTAGATTGCAAGTAGACATTTTTTTTTTAAAGCAGCAGATATGCAGTAGAAAAGTACAGCCAAATAGCGTATCGTAAAGCACTCCTCCGCGATTTATCAGGTATTTGACTCCAGATTCAAGACAGGAGCTGCTGATAAAGACGTTTTGAAGGAAAAAGATAAGTCAGTCTAAAAATCTACTGTCGCAATACAGTGGTACGGTCTCACTGGAACACTTAAACAAGTGCCTCGCGCTAAAAGTGGGAGGGGTGGGGGGGGTGCGACAGCACACCAAGCGTTTCCCTCGTGGGAGTGAGCCAGGGGCACAATGTGTTTGTAAGTTAATTACAAACATATGGTGTCAAGCTCGCTCCCGCAAGGCAATCGCCACACGTGCACGCATTGCCATTG
The DNA here is from genome assembly GCF_964204655.1 of Triturus cristatus. Taxonomy (NCBI): domain Eukaryota; kingdom Metazoa; phylum Chordata; class Amphibia; order Caudata; family Salamandridae; genus Triturus; species Triturus cristatus. The sequence continues at coordinate 441,339,965 of NC_140590.1, forward strand.
AAGGCAATGGATGCGTGCACATTTTCGGCTGAAAAGCCGAAGCGATTGCAAAAGGTATTTTTGCCTACGGAGCGCATGCACGCTGCGTAGGCGAGACCTAAAAAGGGATAACCAAAAAAGTTGATCCTCTGTTTTAGAAATTGACATTTGCTTTGGTGTGGTGTGAGCCCGGATTCCTGTATTGTCTGCAGGACACAATCTCAGTCTCATGTTATGTTCCTTTACAGACATGCCATACAATAAGATGTTGTCGCTTACGGTGACAACACCTGGTAGTCATACCAGAATCTCTTGTATAATGTTCTGAAACACATCTGCAGCACTTGGTATCCCATAGTTGAATCTCTTATATTGCCTCGGACCAACGTGGGTGGAAAATGTCATAATATACTGTGACTCCTTAGCCAGGGTGAGTTGATGGTAACTGAACCCCAAGTCTACCTTGGAAACCCAGCAGGCTCCACTCAGTTCTCCAATAATGTCATCAATGGTGGAAGACAGATGTCTTTCCATCTTTATTACAATGCTGAGAAGTCTCATGTCCACACAAGTGCGGACCTCTCCTGGTTGTTTTGGCTTCCTTGTGACCATGTTGGGGGTCACCCAGGGAGTGGGGCCTGACAACTTTTCAATGATTCCAGCCACTTTCAGTTTTTCTAGCTCTTTCTTCTTGTCGTCTCAGGTAGAACATGATGCATCAATGTTGAAGTACCACTGGTTGGATGGAGTGCTCAATGTGCAGCTTAACAACTTTTCCTTTCATGCACCCTTTGCCTTTGACCACCTTATTGAATTCTGTTAAGAAGTGTGATTGCTCTACGTGGTGAACTCCGAATGCAAAGTTAATGATCCTGAGGACTTCTGCTATGTGGCAGCTAAGAAGCCTGCCATGGACACCTTGAGCAACATATATGTGGGAGTCTACGATTGTGGACTCATGAATGATGGGTGCTTTAAACATGCCCAGTATGGGTAGCGGTCTGTCCTGTCTTTAGGCGAACATCTGAATTGCAGCTCTTTGAAGGGACTGGGCTGGTTTCATGGTCTTCAAAGCCTCTGCAGACATGATGTAGATGGATGCACCGGTATCAACTATTGCAGTCAAGGGGAGCATTCCGACTTGCATCTGACACCGTGGTAGCTGATGCTGTGTTTTTGTGGACCCACAAGCATTGAAGACGGAGTGAGCTGTATGCTATGAAACTCAATCATCATCCATGTCACTGGGTTCTTCTCAGGTCTCTGGTATCGCATTGACTATTGTGTGCAGGATCTGACTTCTACTCAACCAGCAAACTCTTGTAAAATGATTGTACTTCCCACATGCTGCGCATCTCTTGCCCTTTGCCAGACAGTCTAAAGGGCGATGGACCGGTGCTCCACAAATGGCCACTTGCCTGGGATGCGTCAGGAGCTCTCTTGGGCCTCTATGGCCTATGTCAAGGCATGATAGCATTGACAGGGTGTAATTGTACTGTCCTTTATAGTGCCACTTTCATGTATGACTAGAATACTAACAAGGGTTCAAGTACCCCATTACCAAAACATAAACTTAACTGATATTGAAAAACCCAATAAAGAAAATTATAAGATTACATCACATAAAAAACGATACCCCTACACAATAACACAATGCATACAAAATGTAATACGATAATAATATAAAGGACAATGTGGTCATACAACTGTGGTGCTCACACAGCTACACTAAAAGCATTATAAAAATGATTGACAGTGTAAACAAAAAACAGTGGCTGAGGAAAAATTATACCTAAAGACTGTTAAGACATAACACAGAAACAAAAGTAGCAAAAGATGCTTCCTCTTCAATAGAAGCCACAGATGGCCTTCATGCCTGAGGTGCGGGTCTCCAAAAACTCTTTGCGGTGGCCCATGGTCCAGATGTTGTTCATCGACTTTCCCGACTCCTGTAGAATGTGTTCTCTTAGTTTCATAGAGGCACATCCTTGGATAATCTGCCCCTGGATTGTCTCATTTTCATCAGCAAAAGCACATGTGCTAACAAGTTCTTTCAATCTGGTGTGGAGCATATCGATCGTCAAGCTGGTGTGGAGTGTATCAATCGACTCGTTCAGGGTTTGTTGAGCTTGACGGAAAATGAACCCTCATAATATTTATTGGCCATAGGCTCAAAATATGCGTTGAGGTCAGCTTTGAGTGTGGCATGTATCTTTGGGATTGCTTCCATGATGGTTTTGGAGATATTGTGTATAGTTTTCCCTTCTAGATGGAAGAGCAGAGCCCTCTTCCTGTAATCGTCATCCTCTGTTGCTTCAGAGTACAGTTCTAGATGTTCCACCAAGTCCCTCCAGCTGGGCACCTGTTAAGAGAGAACACGTTCAACGATGAATGGCTTGATAGCAGCGATGTTGGCCATGCTGGTTTCCTAGGAGGTATCACAGATCGGCGGTCACCAAAAATGATCTGAGGCTGGCACTGTGGCGTTAGGGCTGTTGTCAGGGAGGGTATCAGTACCATGCAGTCCTGGGACACTTGGATATAGGCCTCACCATAGATTACTCATGGGACCTCATCACGGATTGGAAGCAAGCCAGGGGCACAGATCTGTCACTGCTGCTGGGAGCACTGGTGCGAGTAACATGATCGAGGTCTGGAGTCACCCGGAGGTCAAGCAAAGCTGTCCCTGCAGCAATAGGAGGGACTCAATGTTTGCACTGTGGAGATCCGATGGGAGCTCAGGCCTCTCCCCCTGTTCCATATCGCAGGCAATCTCTCCAGCTCCTCCTGCCCTCCCTGGCATGTGGGGGTTGTCTGTCACACACAGGTGGTGTAGCAGCACCTTGTAGTTGGCATGGAGCTAAGGAGGCGGGGTTGAGAAACACGTGTGTGGCACGAGCACCACTTGATGTGACTATCTGTAGTATGCAGGTATTGTGTATTGCACCTTTCCTGATTCCCTACCTTGCTGCTCAGCCAGTGTGGATGTTCTTGAAATGTAGGTATGCGTGGTGAGATCATAGAATGCTGGTATGACTGTGTGTGGAGTGTCAGTTGAGAGGATGGGCTGAGCAGCAAGGGAGCTGCTCCTGGTGGGGCTCTGAATTGGAGATCTATCTTACATCAATTGTTATCTTGTGATTCCTGATTTACCGACTCTTCAATAAATATACATGTAAATCAAACTGGTCATATCTCCATACTTCGATTATTACAATGGCGACGATTGGAACGAACCTGCACCTCAAGAAACCCCATGACACTTCAAGATGAAGAACATTAAGCAAGAGAAAAGAGATTTTAAAAAGCAACTCAAGTTTACTGGCACCCGACCGACCTGAGCCCCACCAGTGACCGCGCTATCGGTCGCCCTCAAATCCGGATGTGCCAGTTCCTGTCTGCATACAGCTTAAGTATGCCAATATCTGCCTGCATACGGTTTAAGTGTGCTATTTCCTGCCGCAAGCTGTCTGGAGTCAAGCTGTCTGGAGACAACCCAGCGTTTACATAGAGAGTATGCTGTACGCTATGAGCACTCTTCAGTGAGCAAACGGCCGAGCTTCTCTCCCAACTAGACAGTCTGTCAACCCTAGAAGTGCATACTTGTGGAAAAACGGACTTTATAGCTTTCCTGCACTTGCTCTTGAATGTTGACAGAGAGAGCTTTTCACGGCGCGTCTCAACTGTTGGTGAGTTTTCATGTGATTTGTGTCTTGGCAAATCTACATATGCTGTTTGTGCGCAGTCGAGCTCTGCGTTTGTGAGCTTGTACGGCAGTGTCTGTTATGGCGTGAACACTTCATCTTTGGACATTGACTGTACAAAGGAGTTCGTGTTTTCAACTTCAGCTTTTTATTTCTAGCATTTATTTCCCTGATGGCGTCTGGATTTAGTGTATTCTTTGCTTGCTCGGGATAAAGTCAAGTGCAACGTATTTTTAATTTTCATGTGTGGCCTATGCTGAGACCTGATTCCTTAACTTGCCAACTGTCATTTTAAAAATTCGAAAATAAAGATGTGGCTCGAGTTCCAGCGCGCACTCACCTTCATCTTCTGGACATGCTGACGTCTCGTCTTTCCTCTGTGACGATGTAGGTGCTGCTCATTGCACGCCTTGGTGCTTCAACGTGCTGTGAACCATACGGTGCGCCGTCAACTAAACGTGCCGCCATCTTAGCTGCCAAGTTTCCCTTCAGGCTGCTGTCAGTGCGAGTTACTGGAAAAGTCTGTGGTGAAGATTAGTTTCCAGAATGCTTCGATTCTTGTCGTCTATGTTTTTTTTAAATTTAATACAAACTCCGAAGTGGCGGAAAACGTGAGTACGACATGCTGCATTTTGACACTGCAATGGAAAGTGATCTTCGCGCTGCAGACAAGATGACATTGCATCTTATTGTGATTTAAGCACTTTGACTGCCAGGAACTTTTCAATCCTTCGTCAGTAAACAGCTGAAGCAAGATTTTCAATGGCGATCTTTTCTAACATTAGTGGGTTCGGGTGAGACATCGCTCATCAGGGTTTCTGGACTATATTTTGGAGCTGTCCTATGTGTCGTTTTTGACTCATTATGGTCTTACTGTATCTGTACTAGTATTTTACTGTACCAGACTGCTGCTGGTGATTTTTGCAGTTTTATTTTATTCTTGTAATTGAGTCATATGTTATGCGCGCTATGTCAGTATGCTATTTCATGCTTAACTAATGAATTTGCTCACGTTGCATTCACTAAGCAAAATTGTTATTTATTTGCGGAGGTGCTTGATCTAGATATTTTTAGGATACTAGGCTTTGAGTGGTTTTGTGAGGGTATTTCTTGTGTTGAAGCTGGTCTTCACACATTCTATTTTAATCTACAGTGTGGGTAGTGCACACCCTTTACACTGATTCTACCCTATACGGGTGTGCCTAGCATTAGTGTTATAATCTCGCTACCTTTTATATTGTTATTTAGCTGTGCGGATTGGTAGTTACCTCTAGTTGTTGCATAAGTTTGAAGTGGGCAATGGACAGCATTCATATTTTATTAGGTAGTGCACAATAGCCAGTGTACCTATATTTTGGGTAGTGTTCCCATATGTAGTTTATGTGCAATGGGCAGTGGTCCCATATTTGGTTTATGTGCAATGGGCAGTGGATCCATATTTGGTTTATGCGCAATGGGCTGTGGACCCATCTTTGGTTTATGCGCAATGGGCAGTGGACCCATCTTTGGTTTATGTGCAGTGGGCAGTGGACCCATATTTGGTTTATGCACAATGGGCGGTGTACCCATCTTTGGTTTAGGCGCAATGGGCAGTTGATCCATCTTTGGTTTATGCACAGTGGGCAGTGGACCCATATTTGGTTTATGCGCAATGGGCAGTGGACCCATATTTAATTTTAATGCGCAATGGGCAGTGTGTCCATACTTTATTTTTTGAAATCCATAATGGGTAGTGTTCCCATATTTGGTTTATGTGCGATGGGCAGTGGTTCCCATGTTTTTGGTATGTTATGCTGAATGGGCATTACGTTCTTTCTTAGTTTGCTTGTAAAGGAGGAAGAGGTGTGTGTAGTTAATTGATTTAATGCGTTCATTATTGGGATTGATCGCATAGTTTCCTTTTTGGAGGTATTACATATTCTATGTTTATTTTGTTAGTTTAATGTAATGTTTTACTACTATAGTTGGTTATGCTTTTACTATGCTTACTGTTTACATAATTCTTTTGTTTTCTTTATTAAAGGGGGAAGGTGTGTAGTATGCAGGTATTGTGTATTGCACCTTTCCTGATTCCCTACCTTGCTGCTCAGCCAGTGTGGATGTTCTTGGAATGTTGGTATGCGTGGTGAGATCATAGAATGCTGGTATGACTGTGTGTGGAGTGTCAGTTGAGAGGATGGGCTGAGCAGCAAGGGAGCTGCTCCTGGTGGGGCTCTGAATTGGAGATCTATCTTACATCAATTGTTATCTTGTGATTCCTGATTTACCGACTCTTCAATAAATATACATGTAAATCAAACTGGTCATATCTCCATACTTCGATTATTACACTATCGAATTGAGGGGCCACCACACACGGCTGTCAAGGCAGACAATGTGGAGCAGTGCGCTCAACGCTCCCACTCTTGTCACCAAATGTAATGGGCAGTGCCTTCCGCATGGAATGCGAGCCACTTCCATTTCACGGCTTCGGACCTGGCCTAATAAATAAGCACTCAGCACACAGTTGGGCACCAGCACAGATGGTATTCCTGACCGCGCCTGGCCATGGCCTCTTTCATTAACCATGGCCCACATGACAGCAGGACCGCACAACAGACCTGCAACGGCAGGTGAGCACACATAAACTAACTCCCTCGCCTTCCCTGGTCTACATCCAAGGGTCCTGAGTGTGTACCAGTTATGTCACTGGTAGACACTACAAGTGGTGGCACTTACTCCTATCTTACATTGAAGAGACATCCAGTGAATCATGTCATAATATGTCTCAAAACACAGGCATGCATCATAACACAAAGGAACATTCTAGAATGTTTATTGTTGGCGATTGTTTGTGAAAGTCCATTTTATATTCTGGAAACAGCCCCACCCCTGCGAATACTAGATGTTGCTTGTTGGGGAGAATCACTTATTTTTTATCACCAGACGTTGACCTAGAGCAAAAGAGAGGAAGGCAGAAAATTGTGAAAGTTGGAAGAGAAAGACAGGGAAACGGTTACAAATGGAGAACGCATGAATGATAATGAATCTGCAATGGTGAGGTAACGAAACAGAAAGTGTAGGTTGTTGAAAGAAAAAGGCTTGCCATGAAATCATACTAGGCAGGTCCAGCTTTTGGTCTCTGGCACATGTTTTTTTTAAAGAATCAAGTACTGATACTAGTTCTTAGCAGTGGGCAGGCAAAATAATGAAACTTCCATATAGAATGCTGTACCCATTCAGAGCAGTAGTTCTGTTAATTGCTTTGCTTCTATCATTTTACTAGGAGGGGTCCCTTGTCCAGATACTAATGCCCATGTTTATCAAGTGTTATGCAAAGAAATGCAGCAAGTCACCTTGCTGCACTGCGCTACGTGAAAGGGAAAGTGCAGGAAGGCTCTGGGGCAGATTTACAAGCCCCATGCGCCACTTTTGCGTCATTTTTAACATGGGAAAAGTGATGTAAGGGTGCCGCTACGGGCTTGTAAATAAGCCCCTCTATATTTACCATTAAACAGTGCATTCCTGTCCTTTTCTAGAGCAGTTGGACCTTTGGCTGCCTAGCACCAATGCAGGAACCCTTGCACCATATTGCAAGGGTGCCTGTGTTGTAAGCAGGATTTGATTTGTGCTGAAAGGGACACCTTCCTGCATAAAACAAAACCTGAGAGGCATTTTCTTCTTTTTACATGTGCTGCAGAATGGAGCACACTTAGAAAGAGGGAAAACTAGGAGAAATACAGATATTTCTTCTTGTTGGCCTCACCTATGGAGGCATAGCATTTTGACAAATTCCCGGCTCTAACATAAATGGTAGCTGGGGGAATGCGCAAAAATCCATGAGTGGATGCGTGGGAACACCCACACTCCAATCACGGAATGCCTGCCTGCCCAAGAGTAACGCAAGGCAGGGATTTGCACTGCCTTGCACTACTCTAGATTTATCAAGTCATGCAGGGCCACGCAAGGGAGCCACATGGTAGCCTTGCGTGGCTCGATAAATCTCAATTAGGTTTTGCATCGCCCTTACACTCCCCTGTTTGGCGCATGGACAACGCAAAGTCTTGATAAGTATGGGCCTAAGAGTGTGGGTTTCAGAAGTTGGTGCAAGGATAGTACGAAACTACTTTTCATCTGCGGCCTAGAAATTAAGAGAGAGTTATATTTCTGAGTTTTTTGCTGAGAAATTGTTAAAATATGAATCCTTAAACCCATTTTCCTCTTAATAATCTTAATGATAAGAGACTAGGAATTATGCTATTATGATACTTTCATCAAGATGTACGTATACATTACAAATTCTGTAATTTCCGTTGTGTGTTTCTTTGTTTGAGAGTCTAGCAAAGCAATGTTTTGTTTTTAATAAAGGGTAAGAAGGAATTATTTTTCATTTAAAATGAGAACGCATTTCATATTTGTGTGTTGCCAATGGTTTATTGTTGCCATCTACAACTGAGATTAATTTACTTTTGAGCTTATTTGAACAGAAAAATTGACTACAAAGCAGGCTTATGTAACTGGGTAGGAGGAATGCGTCCTAGACATCCTGTTTCTATAGATTCAAGAATAAGATATTAGAAGCAGAAATTAGAGTTTTTTTATCTTTCAACGCACCAACTATCAGGGCAAAACCTGAAAATATACAATTGATCTCCTTTCAACCTAGCAAATAAAGATTAAAGCTCCTATTTTACATTTTCATTAACTTTTACACATAAACACAGACAAAAACCATTCTGTTTCCTTGTCAGTATTTACATTTTTTAACTAAAAACTTCAAAATTTGATTATTTGACTATTCAAGTGCCATTTTGTTCTGTCAATCATGACTACGAGGGCAACCGCTGAGCATTATAACCAAATAGGCAATTAAAAGGACGAAATATGATGTTTTTAAAGAAGCCTAAATAGCTGAAAATGCCATGTTTTAATAATGTATTGTTAATGTCTTAATTCGAATTTGTTGGATTATTTTATATGTCATTTATTGCACTAAGGGCCTGAGGTACTAAACGACGTTGCTCTCATAAAGGCCGTGTGTCACCTAATTTCAGGCTTTGAAAGTGCAAAACCCAAAGTCGGAAGGACACTGTGGTTTGCAAGTGTCCAAATTATGACTCCTTCTGATTCGCAAAGAAGAGGTGTGAGGAAGTGGGTCATAACACTCCACACAATTATTTTGGTTTTGGATTTCTAGATCTGTCATGACTGAGCCTACTGATGAAGTGAAATGAAATCCAGTATTTATAAAGCACGAACAAGTACCCAAGGGTGTCAAGGCGCTGGGGGCCATCGGGAAGATTAAGCGAGCTATTGCCCAGAGTCACAAGGTGTTGGGCTATCCTGCCGCCGGCATCGGGGATCGAACCGCGTGCCCCTGTGTTCCGTAGTCAGCCGCCCTGGCTGCTGCGCCACACCTCTTCCCTGGAGTCTAACCCACTGTAAGCTTCTGGGAAAATTATTGTCAACTGTAATCCCTAGTACCTGGCAATTTAAATAAAGTCTGCTACTGTGCGAAAAGCTCTGCACTGGTTGTACATAGACACGCACACGTACACATTTGGAGGATTAGAGAAGACGAATGTTGTGAGACTCATCCTGGTATCGGTGGATTGGTTGCCCTGTTGCAGATAGGATCCAACATTTCTTTGTTATGGACTGTGTAGTTCTTATTTGATTGCACATCTCTCAAGAAATATTCCCTTCCTTTATAAGTAAAGTCTAAGTCTGAGGGGCCGATTCCGATTTCAGCCGGAAGGGCTCTGAACGATGGTCGAAGCCCTACTGAGCGAATCGGAATGTGTCGACCGGATTCCTTTCTGACCGAGCCATTCCGATGGGCTCGGTCGGAAAGGAATCCGACTCAGAATTCCAGATGGCTGACGACAGCCTCAGAGAGCCCGTCCACCGTCTGGAAATCCCTCAGTACTCCCCCTGCCGCCTCTTTACGACCGAGGGAGTACGATAGCAGTTTTTCACTGCCTTTTTGTGCCGGTCTTTCTGGCACAAAAAAGCAGTCGGAAACTGTCTTTGGGGGCCCACAGTTGGGCCCACATGGGTGCAAGGCTGCCAAATGGCGGCCTGGGGGCACCTATGGTGTCCCTCTGTGGATCCCTGCACCCGGAGGAAGGCACCTTGGGGTGCCGGCCACAGGGTGCAGGGATGAATTGCACCCCTGCTTTTCACAATGCAAGCATGCATTCCGCTCGGAATGCATGCTTGCATTGTGAAGTATACGAGTGCGACCGAACGCTGTTCGGTCGCATCGTACTTGCAGGGCCGGAACCGATGACAGCAGGTTGGTCAGTTACGGCTCATGACCGATGTCGGACGGACCTGAGTCCGTCCAACATCGGAATCGGCCCCAAGTGTTTAGCTGTATTAATACTTAAAATATCATTTTAGAGATATCTCATCTGAAAAAACAATTGCAATTAGTTTGTATATGTTTTCGTGAGTCCCATATGCACATAAAATATAAATGTATACCTTTATGTATTCATTTTTGTGCTTTGACTTTTGAATATTTCCCTTAATCCACTCTAATGGGATTTGGGTTTTGATCTACCCTACTGGGCCAAATTAATTACTCTGCTGGCCTGCTGGCAATTCAAATCTTCTCCCTGGACAATAGACCCTTTTAGGAGGATTAACATTCTTCTGAAATTCAAAGTGGATGGTGGAGAAATTTTCACATGGTGAATAGGTGCCACTCTCCTATAAGCATGGCCATGTCGTTCTCACAAATCCAAGGTTCCTTTTGAAGTCTTGGAGGAAAGAATCCTGTTGCAGTGTCAGTTAGGAGTGGAGCTAGGTTCAGAAAAGAAGTCTTCAAGACCATCTCTTGGATGCTCCAAGAATGATGCGCAGGGTGAGGGTCACCTGTGGGTTGTGCCCACATTCTAGAACTCAAAACCTCCACTTTTGAACCCCTACGCAGTGGCAAGACTCTGGGGCTGATTCACAGAACTAATCTGAGATAAAATCCTAAACTTACTACTTTTGGTATTCCCAGAAGGCATTTTGTAGTAGTAAAGTTAGGACTCCTAACTTTACTACTACTAAACTGAGACAAAATCCTAATTTTACACTTTTGGTATTCACAAAAGTCATTTACTAGTAGTAAAGTTAGGAATCCTAACTTTACTACTAGTAAATGCCTTTTGTGAATACCGAAAGTCGTAAAGTAAGGATTTTGTCTCAGTTTAGTAGTAGTAAAGTTAGGAGTCCTAACTTTACTACTACTAATTGACTTCTGTGGATACCAAAAGTAGTAGGTTTAGGATTTTATCTCAGAATAGTTCTGTGAAACGGCCCCTCGGAGAATAGTGAGACTACAGAAAAAGAAGAACTGACCAGCTCTATGATGAAAAGTTGCTTGGACTGGAAATACTCTGAACTTGTACTTCTCGTATTCCTTTGTAGTCTGACTCAAGAACCAGTAACACTGGGGGCCCGATTCACAGAACTAACTTAAGACAAAATCCTAAACTTACTGCCATTCTCGTATTCACAGAAGGCACTAACTCATTTTGGTATTCACAGAAGACACTTACTCACTTCGGTATTCACAGAAGTTAGGAGTCCTAACTCCTAACTTTACTACTACTAAACTGAGAAAAATCCTAATTTTATGGCTTTCGGTATTCACAGAAGGCATTTAGGAGTCCTAAAGTTAGGAGTCCTAACTTTACTACTACTAAATTGAGAAAAATCCTAATTTTAAGACTTTCGGTATTCACAGAAAGCACAGGCCGGTCCCTCGTCCCGCGAGGACGCGCGCGGGACGCGCCGGGAGAAGCCCGGGACAAGGGCAGGACCGTCTGAGGCCGTCAGAGGACTGAGGAGGCCGGGCTGGGCCACCCCCCCAACGTGAAGTTACTGGCATCACCTACACACGCTATCGACAAGGTACTGTGCACCGGCAATTGACTTCCTGGTAGTGTGTGGGTTCGGGTTTTTTGTGGTGGATCATTGGACTTTTTCCTGCTATTTGCTTGTTTGTTGCCCGACATCTCGAGCCTTGTTATCATTGCTCTGCTAAAATCATGGGCAAAAGAAAAGCCGTGGAGGGGGGTCAGATGAGCACCAGTAAAAAGGGGAAAAAGCCCAAAAAGAACGTTCATGCTGCTATGAACTGCGTTCTGACTAGAATAGAGGAGATTGTGCATGTTTGTGAGGACACTCTGCGCGACGAACAAGAGGGGAATCAGATAGCTAAAGTTGCCCCAAAGATAAATAGCACAATACCATCTATGTTTCATAGCCAGCGGTTGACAAAACAACAAAGGTCTGACTCGACCATCGTCACTGCCACTTCTGACTTGCAACTCATTCCCTCACAATCTATGGTCACCACGAATGCTTCTGAAGTAGCCCCAGTAAACCCGGACCCTGTCCTCCAAGCCCTACTATGTACTAATAGGTTTGCCTCCCTTGATCCTGACTTGCTACACCCACCTAGCCAGGCCATTGAGCCCACAGTTGACCCTGTAATTGTTACCAGGTCTGATGTTGATAACCTGGCTGCGCTCTATGGTAGAATTGAGAGATTAGAGGAGCTGGTGGCCGATCTTAGCAAGAAAGTAGAGAGTCTCACCTTGAGTAAGGTTCCCCCTTCAACTTCCCCGGTTTTCCCACCTGATACTGGGTCAGTTCTCTCTATGAAAAAAACTGACCTACCAAAGTCATTCTCCCCAACAACTAATGCTGGTATTGTAAACATGGGTGTTCATAATAAGGGGAACATTACTAGAGCAAACAATCATGTCGAGCTACATCTAGACATGCGGAGACGCTTTGAATCACCAAGCGCACCCACTGTAATTCCTTCCCCTAGATGTACCTATAATTCTTTTTCATCTGGTAGTGACAACCCTATACTTCACACCTCAGCTCATTCGGCTACCCCCCATCCTGTGTACAACAGCTTTCCTGTTTTCATGACCCATGTTCCAAAATTGTCATCACGTTATGCTTTTGAAAACAGTGAATCTTTACAAAACAAAGTCATACACTGGCTAAGATATGTAAGAGGATGTAGATCTGTCATCAGAGAGGACATTATAAAGGTAAGGAGGCTCTCACGGGTGGATGCTGACACTGATTGTATAGAGATTGTTTTTAGGGACCCTGATTTAGCTGAAAACCTACTTTTGCTTGAGTTTAGGACCTCACCACCTGCACACTCTTCAATCCAGATCCGTAAGCTTCATGTCTGGAACCACCTGAGAGAGGGAGAGGATTCTGGCTTAAGGCAAGTTGACTGACTACTCAATGCAAACACAGGATCTCCCTTATATCCACTCACTCTTCACTCTGCAGCGGGCCCACCCCCCAATACCATCTCAGCTCTTTACCCGCTTATAAATGACTTGGGTGAAGTAGCTGATAGGCTGGAAACAGATGAGGGCTGTCAAGTTAGTACACCGGTAGATCTAGGGACCCCCTTGCTGCCATCCCCCTCGCCCGCTATCAAGTTACTATCTTGGAACATTGCAGGGTTAAGGAGGAACCTCACAGATCCTGTTTGGAGTGATTTTATCGACAAGTTCAATGTTATCCTCTTTCAGGAAACCTGGAGTCTGCTCCCCCTGCACAGATCAGGGTTTACTACCTTTTTTATTCCAGCTGTTAGGTCTACACGAGGCCGACCATCTGGGGGTCTCTTAATTTGGGTCAATATTAGCTTGAACTGGACAGTTAAGTGGCACCCAATTTCATCTTATGACCTCCTGCATATTTCTATCAAGGGGTCAGCTCACCAACTTCCCCTAGAAATATTTAACATCTATGCTAGGGGCACTTCTGGCGGACAAACAAGCCCGACTGTTTCAGCTCTCGAGTCTGAACTTTCTGTAATCTCCCCCAAGGCGGGTGTCATAGCTGCCGGGGACCTAAACTGTACCTTTGAGCCCCTGAGCAGCGATGACATCCTGGGCACTGGCGATATTGACTCCAAACAGAGCATACCCCAACTAACGCTTCCACCGCTAAAGAAATGGTCTAAGAGAGCAGTACAAATTAATGCTCTCACTTTGGAGTTCAACTTAAGGGCTACAAACGGACGAACCCATTCAGAACTGGTGTCCCTTCACGTATCGATTATATCTTGCTGAGCACAGAGCTCTGGCCGGACCTAATTGATATGGTAGTGGTTGATAGGCCCGAGAGTGACCATAATCCCCTGTTTATGCAATTCAGACGGGGCTTGGTCACTACTTCCATCAAGCCCCTAATTGAACAAAGGCCCGGGGCAAGAGACGTTGCCCCCTCAAACTGCAACAGGCGCCTCAAGTCGCCTAGGGTGGCAAAGCGAGAGCTGGACTTGTGTAAAATCAGAAGCCTAATTGTAGATGGTATTGCAGCTATGGATTTGCCCACGGGCTGCCCCTCGAAGACCCTCCCCCCCAATGAGTTTATAGAAGTCTATCAAAGGACGGTAAAAAGGATTGGGAACTTCTTCAAGATGCAGGTAAAGGGTGACTACAAGCGGCACCCCCCAAAAATAGGTAACCCCTGGTTTTCACAAGATTGTATGGTTATGAGACAGACCCTATCCCGAGCTATCAAATCCAAGGACCAGCCAACTATTACTAAGGCCCGGAAAATGTACTTGTAATATCTAAGGTGTGATGTAATCATTCACTGTGTGTTCTGTCATCTCCTGGGTGATGGAATGTCTACACTTGAATATGCTGTTTATTCCCTGGAAGCTGTTGTGATGAGCGGTAATAAACCTGACTTCTTCCTCTACTTAACTGGATTGTGGTCACTTCAATACTATATTACCATAAGGAAGGCAAAGCGATTGTGGGACGAGTCCCACTGGCAGGACTTAAAGGCTGCAGCCCTGCTAAAAGATTCGTCCCTTTTCTGGAACCTTATAAGTGTCAACACCAGGAGCGGGGCTGATCCAATCCCGAACCATATAACAGGCTCCCAATGGCACTCACACTTTATAAACCTTTATTCATCTAGGGAAAGAGTGGATCACGAGGAGCAGTTGTCGGAACCGGAGTACTCAGAACTTTTGGAGTTGGAGGCCGATTTTAGCCTAAATGAGGTCCGGTCCGCAATAAATATGATTGCCCCGGGGAAAGCAGCTGGCCCTGATGGTCTCCCAGGTGACTTATTACTCCACGAAAAAGATCTTTGGGCAGAATTCATCCTCAGGATTCTTGAACATCTAGCCCAAGGCTGTCCAATTCCGGACTCCTGGAAGGGGGCGGAGGTGGTGGCCATTTACAAGAAAGGGGATAGAGGGGACCCTGCCAACTACAGACCGATTAGTTTAATCGATGTAATCCAAAAAGTGGTTGGCAGAGTCCTCTTAACCAGGGTCAAGGCCTGGATTGATGAGGAGGGTATTTTGAGCCATCTGCAAGCTGGTTTCAGGGAGGGAGTAGGTACTATTGACCAGGTCTTTAGATTTTGTATCATTTACTGGAAATCCGTGGTCATCGAAAAAGGCAGCCTCTATTTGGCATTCATTGACTTAAAAACAGCCTTTGACCTGGTGCCACTGCTGGAGCAGAGTTTTCATTTAGAAAATTCAGGGGCTTTTGAAGCTCTAGTATGTCTATGCGTTTTATTAATTATTAATAAATAACAATTAATTATTTGTCTTGTGCAAGTGTGTTTTTATTAATCAATCCGTTTGTCTTAACATAAGAGAAAGTTACACGAGGGTTAGCATGTGTGTGCTGTTTCTGTTTCCTAAAAAATAACGTGCAAGTTTTCATGTTTAAACGTTGCTGTGTGCTGTTTATTTTGAGCACAAAATGCTGTCTGAATTAATGCTTTTTATGTTGCGAGAGCTAGATAAATGCATACACATAAGGGTATTAGTGGGGTTAACACTGTTTAATCATTATGCTGTAGTAACGTTGTTTTTATTTCTTTTAATTGAGATGGTCTATTGTGGCCTATGGAGGCCTAGTCCATGATGGCTGATTTTGTGAGCCTGGCCTCGAGTGAATATGTGAAAACTGAGACGAGGGAGACCCCTGCTGGAAATGGTCTTGAAGCTAACTGACCATGGTCCATGTTGAGAAACTTTCCATGAGGACAGCAGCAGTTTTTGGGAGTTCTCCAAGAGAAGTGAAAGTGTCCTTGGCAATCTTGAAAAACAAAGGAGCCTTAGAGGGAAACTCTGAACTGTGGCTCGATGGCCGAGGAGAAGCCGGATTAATGTGATACATGTTTTATTTTCTTGGTTCCTGTTCCGTAGTCTTTGCTATGTGTATTTTTTCCTGAGCGGAGGTTCACAAATGTTGCAATGTTGCATCCTTTCCTTCTCGCTCTGCTCAGCAAGTCCGGCGGACATCATGATTTTTCCTATGTTCCAATGTATCTTTCCTTTGTTCAATTTATTATAAAAACTGTTAGCTTAACTGTTTGCCACCCTTTTGCCACTTGCCATTTTGCCTTTGCCGCGTGAATCTGCGTTGCTGAGGATCGATGCTGAGGACTTCGTCTTGAGAGACTTTACCGAGAGACTTGTCCTGACCCGTTCTGACACTTAGTTAGAATAGGTAACTATGAGTAATGATTTATTCTGATTGATTTACTTTGACTAATTTTAGATAAAGCAATA
The DNA here is from genome assembly GCF_964204655.1 of Triturus cristatus. Lineage (NCBI taxonomy): Eukaryota > Metazoa > Chordata > Amphibia > Caudata > Salamandridae > Triturus > Triturus cristatus. The sequence goes on from NC_140590.1 coordinate 441,356,225, forward strand.
TAATTTTAAACATGGTGTTGAATTTACTTTCTTGTCAATTATTGGGTTTATATTTCTGATCATTATTGTATATGTTGTGTAGATTATGTTATTGATTAGGACAGTCACAAAACCAGATCTGATCGACCTGATATCGATGCAGGGTGTTTAGGTTTTTCTTTCCACAGGTTTATTGCTGGTAGAGTATTTGAGCGTATGTTAGTGAAATGGGCCCTAGCGTATGATGAGTGTATGTCCGTGTAACTGTGTGATTACTCTATCCGTGGTAGTGGGCATATTTTAGATACCCTGATCCCTATCAATTTCCTGGTAGCAGAGATTGATGGTTTTGATGGTTGTCTTGATCTGATAAGATTGCTTGTACATTAGCTTATTGATTATTGATTTTATTTTGTTGATATTGGTATATGTACTAATACTATATGTTGAAGTCGTCATGTTGAGTTATATGTAGTGCTTCTGGAACTTGGAAGCTGTAGCAGTTCCGTAGTAGGGCAGAGGAAGGTATATGCTGCTCTCGGGAAAGACGGGATTGTAAGGAATAACGTGTGACAATTGAAGTTGCGCGTTCACATTGTCTGGGTTCGGAATCAGTGACATTGTTGTATGTTACTATTAGAATATATTTCTGGTATATAAGGAGTGTGTATCGTAGTGAAGGTTATCTTTGAAACTCTGGTCTTAAGTCCCAGGGATCCGTAAGGATTTTCGTTAAAGCTTATCGCGGGAGGAGTAATAGGTATTCTCTGAGCTTGTTTGAGGAACTGGGCAAAGTTGCTTAGTTAATGTATGTTATAATTCTGTAGTGGGACAGATTGTGCGCTGTTCTCGGGAAGCAGGATTCTGTGTGCATGTACTATATTTTTCTTGCATGAATGTGCGTGAATGTATATACATTTATTGATTGTAAGACTCTTTGGATAAGTCCTAGAGGAAACAGTTATGAGATGTATGAAAGTTTGTTGACTCTTGAAAAATAGACTCTCTTTTACTATTCTGTGGTTAGCGAAGCAGACAATGGAAATGTTTTTATGTTGTAACTAATAGATTTTGTAGAAATCTTGACACGAAGTCTACTGAGAGATTTTGTAAAGGAGGGGTAGACGAGTGACAGAAGACAGGAGACAAGCGACTGCAGCGACTGTTGACGTCAGAAAGTCCGCGCTCTGATTGGATAGTGGATCAGAATAGGGTTTGCGCTAGGATTGGTGCGTTAGTGTGAGTCGCGCAGGGATTGGAAGAGCTGTTTAGTGACGTAGACGCTCCAGGATTGGTGCGTTAGTGTGAGTCGCGCTGCTATTGGTTGAGAAGCTTGTATTGTATATTTATAATACGGAGAGAGTAGAGAGTTTTGGTAAGCGCTAAAATGTATTACCAAGAGGAGAAAAAGAAAAAAACATTTTTTGGGAAAGTTAAAAAGTGGTTTAGCAAGGATAAAGAGGTTAAAACGAGAGAGGGTGAGTTGTTACCTCCAGCGAAAACACCCGCATCCTTCATGGCTGAGAAATATGGATTACATACCTGTATATGGTTGCAGAATTGGGTTAGGTATACTAAAGAAGATGGTGTTCTAGCATTTCCAGAACATGGTTCATTTAATTTGGCCGTGTTGAGAAATTTACGGGAAAAGATGGTATGTCTGGACCCGAAGCCAAGACCTACACAGTTCGAGGCTTTAGTGGAATGGGAAGAAGAAGTTCATGAGCGAGAAAAGCAAAGATCTGGAGGGTATTACAGGAATATGTTTGGGAGGAGACATGATCGTGAAACACATCATGATCGGATGAAAAGGTGGCGAGATGTTAATATGTCAGAGGGATTATATCCTATGAGAACAATTGAAGAAGGAGCAGTTGGAGTTAATGAGTATGATGATGAGGTCTTAAATGACATGATTTACAAGAGACCACCTCCATATAGACCAGAACCAGATGAGAGTACACCAGTTGTTTCTCCGATAAGAGATACAGTCTGTATTATTGAGACCTATATCTATTGAGACCTATATAAGTGACACCTGAATCAAGAAGTAGTAGTTCTTTCAGGGAGAGAGAGAATCGAAGTAGTGAGGAAAATGCCAGAAAATTAGCAAAAACTACAACAGAACTGACTGAGAAAATTAGGGAGTTAACGAAGAATCTGGAAGCTGTTACGGTGCCTGTAACTATAGGTCCGGTTATGCCCGTGTTTGACAAACAGAAGACAGGTGAAAATGGACTGGTGATTCCATATGTTTGGAATGATTTGACAAATTCAGTTGGTCCTTCAGGAGATTCAGATAAAAGAACAGGGAAAAGTGACCTGAGACAAACCAGACATGACACATGTAGTGAACTATTGGATGCTAGTGAACCTAGTTGTTCAGGGATGCCAATTTTAGAACCGCAGAAAAGAGTGGTTCCAGTGAGAAAAACTGCTGAAATAACAGTTGATGATTTGAATGATTGGATGAAGGTTCTTCAGAAAAAGGATAAGGATTCACAAGTTATTGATGTGGCTAGGTTACGTATAGAATTAGAAGAGCTTGTGACAGGAACAGTTCCAATAGAAATCCTGAAGAGTCATCATGAAGGTGAGCTGATGTTTATGTGTTAAAGTATTACCTGGAGAGCAAGGAATACTCATGACAGGCTAAGAGCAATAGCAAATGAGCAGGGAGTTGACATTGATAAAGTGAAAGCTTTACAGAAAACTTACAGGATGGATTTTACTGAGAAGGACATTGAAAATTTGAATGCTTCTGGTAGAACAGGACAGATTAAAGAAATGGTGGCATTATTGCGAAGATGGGGTGATGTAGAAAAGTGGAAGGATAGGTGGTATAAGAAAAGAGAGGAATCTGTAGATAGAACAACTTATTCAGCATTTCCAGTAAGAGAAAAGGAGAAACCAGTGGATAATTATCCTATGAGAGAAATACCTGGAGGAGGATATGTACATGTTCCATGGACCAGACAGGATATTTTATCATTTATGAATGATTTCCCTCGATTGAGAGAAAAGCCCGTCGAGTGGTATAGGCAGGTAGATAGGTTTGTGAAATTGTCAAAAGTGCTGTGGGTTGACCTGAATAGTCTGTTTGATATAATTGTTCCAGCAGATTTGTGGACTGAGTGTAAAATAGTTGTGAGTTGGCCTACTGAGGAGTATCCAAGAGATCCAAGAACAGGGGCACCAGATCCAGAAGTAATGAGAAAATATGATCAGGTGATGGTATACCTGAAGAGTAAAGTTCCTCCAAAAGAGACAGACTGGGTTAAGATAGATCGAACACAACAGGAAGCAAAAGAATCAGTTCATGCTTTTTACGAGAGGCTAATACTGGCTTTTAAACAATTCAGTGGAGATGAACACCTGGGTGACAAAGATTTGAGTCACTTTGTATACAGATTTGTATATGGTCTTAGACCTGAAATTGGTGAGAGAATTCGTGAGCACACAGTGGATTGGCAGAGTAAAAAAGTAGATGAGATCCTGAGACATGCAAAATACTTCAGTGATGAAATTGAAGCAAAACAAAGAAAGCTAAAAGAGAAAGCAATGTGGGCACAAGTGAAAGTTGCAGAAAGACAGGAAGCACAGTTAGTGGAACAGGCGAATAATCCAGGAAATAATGCAGGAAATAGACCCAGATATGCAGGAAAAGGAAAAGGAAGTCTTGAGGAAGCGAAGAAAAAGTTTCCTTGTCACAACTGTGGCCAACTGGGACATTGGAGATCTGAATGTCCTAATCCACCATTAGTGAGTAATGAGAGTAAACCTTTAAATCAACAGGTGCAGAACCAGAATGAAGGAAATAATCAACAACAGCAACAACAGAAAGTTGTGAGACAGCAGAGTCAAGAGCCAAAACCGCCCTTGCCGCAGAATAGAGGGTTACAAAAGTATAATCAGGATTCAGGATTCTACAATGATGAGCAGGTAAACAAACCAAGACGTTCTAACAAAGTACAGCAGTACTTGTTAAAGAGTGAAGGGAGTGAGTCTGAGGGTGATTATTGACGGTGCCGAAGAGAGGAGGAAGAGTGCATACTTGGTGCAACTCTAGAAATAGACCAGGCAGGACCATTTGTGGATGGGAAAATAAATGAAGAGAGTGTTACTTTTTTGGTAGACACAGGTGCGACAAGATCAACTGTCAGGTCAACAGATGTTAGAAATCTTCCTCTCTCGGATGAAGCAATCCAAGTAGTTGGTGTAGCTAATACACAAATCAGAACACGTCTTACTGAACCAGTAAGAGTACAGATAGGGAAATTTTCAGACATGCACAGATTTATTGTCTGTGACACGAGTCCAGTGAACCTGTTAGGTAGGGACCTATTGTGTAAGATGAACTGCACAATTTTTTGTACACCGGATGGAATAGCCTTTGAGACACCAGATGAAGATGCTTTGTACCGAGTGACTCTAGAAAATAGAGAAAGTGAGTTAATTGGTGCATTTGCTGTGTTTAATCCGGAGGATTTGCCTCAAGAGCTGAGAGACACAGTGAAAAGAGCAGTTTGGGATTTTACAGGAGAGGATGTGGGATTGATGAATAATGTAGATCCAGTGAAAATTGCAGTGAAAGAGGGAATTACATATCCTAACATTCCTCAGTACAAAATGACACCAGAAATAATTGAAGGGATAACTCCTATAATTGAGAAAATGATTCAGCAAGGAGTTCTGAGAGAACTACTGAGTAGTCCGTGTAATTCACCGATAATGGGACTGAAAAAGCCCAATGGGAAATTTAGGATCGTGCAAGATCTGAGAAAAGTTAATCAAATTGTGGTGGCATGTTGTCCTATTGTGCCAAATCCATCAGTGATTCTGTATCAAATTCCACATGATGCTGAGTGGTATACAGTGATTGATTTGTGTCATGCGTTCTTTTCAATTCCATTGCATCATGACAGCCAGCCGATTTTTGCATTTAGGTTTGGCCAGCGTATTTGAGCATGGTGTCGTATCCCACAGGGGTATACGGAGAGTCCTTCGATATTCAATCAGTTATTGAAAAGATCGTTGGAAAGTCTGATCATGCCTGAGAGTTCAGTGCTAGTACAGTATTTTGATGACCTATTGGTGGCATCAAAGACACGTGAAGCTTGTGAAGTGGATACCATAGCTTTACTGAATCATCTGGCAGATGGAGGGTTAAAGGTATCTCCAGCCAAATTGCAATTTTGCAAGAAAGAGGTGCATTATCTTGGACACAATATTGAAAAAGGTCTGAGAAAAGTGACTACTGACAGGATCAGAATAATCAGAGAAATGAAAGCTCCAAAGACCCAGAGGGAAGTGAGAATGTTCCTGGGTATGGTGGGTTATTGTCGTCAGTGGATAATTAATTTTTCCCTGATAGCAAAGCCACTGATTAAACTGACAAAAAGTGAAATGACAGATCCATTGGATCTAGATGCAGAACAATTGGCAGCATTGAAGAGCTCAAAAGTAAAATGTGTGAAGCTCCAGCTTTGGGTATGCCTGACTATGAAAAAGAATTCGAGCTGTACTGCAGTGAGAGAAATGGATGTGCACTTTCAGTGTTAATCCAGAAACATGGACAATTGAGAAGGCCTATTGCGTACTTCTCATCAACACTTGATCCTGTAGCTGTGGGTTTACCAGGTTGTCTGAAATCTGTGGCTGCAACATGCAGAAGTCTGGAACAGAGTGAGGGAATCATAATGGGATATCCTGTAAGGGTATTCGTACCTCACAATGTGGCAATTCTTTTGACAAGAAGCAGAACTCAGTACATGTCACATAGTCGATTGACTAAATACGAAAAAGTGATTCTGGGAGCATCAAATGTGACTCTTGAGAGATGTGTGAATGTGAATCCAGCGACACTTTTACCAGACATTGAAAATGTGGGTGTGAAAATGGAAGATGATCATGATTGTTTGGATGTGCTTGAGTACTGTACAAAACCGAGACAAGACATAAGGGATATTCCCTTACCTGAGAATGATCATGTGTTGTTTGTGGATGGATCATGCTTGAGGAATGATGATGGTGTGCTATGTGCAGCATATGCGGTGTGCAAAGTTTCAGAGGTCATGGAAGCATCACCATTGAAAGGAGTAAAATCTGCGCAAGTTGCTGAATTAATAGCATTGACAAAAGCTTGCGAAATTGGGAAAGATTTGAGGACGACTGTGTTGACTGATAGTCAGTATGGATTTGGAGTGGTGCATGATTTTGGCCAACTTTGGCTACAAAGAGGTTTCTTGACATCGAGTGGAACTCCAATAAAGAATGCTGAAATGATTGGAAAATTGCTTGAGGCGATACAGCTGCCTAAGGAGTTAGCAGTTGTAAAGTGTGCTGCCCATGGTCAGGGGGAGGATTTCATAACGATTGGAAACAGGTACGCCAATGATGTTGCGCAATACTGCGCCAAGACAAATCAGTCCATTAATAGGGACAGAGAAGGGGAAATGTCTTTTCTTTCTGTGATGTTTACTAATGTCCTAGAGACCTGGGATGAAGTGAAACAGTTACAAGATGAGGCAGGAGAAGAAGAGAAACGAGATTGGATTAAGGCAGGATGTGCTCCAAGAGAAACAGACCATGTTTGGGTCTACAGAGATGGCAGACCAGTGATGCCCAACTCAATCTTGTCGTCAATGGCAAGGATGTATCATGGCCAGGGACATTTGGGGAGAGACGCGATGGTTAGGTCGTTTAAACAAACCTGGTACAATGCAAAGTTCAGGACAATTGCAGAAAGTATCTGTCAGAGGTGTTTAGTTTGTCAGCAATTTAACACTGGGAAAAAGACAGTGGTGAGTCTGGGGACAATAGGCAGAGAAGGAGGTCCTTTTACAAGAATGCAGATTGATTTTATTGAGATGCCCCAAGTGAACAGACTGAGGTATGTTCTAGTGGTAGTCTGTTTGTTTTCAAGGTGGCTGGAAGCTTACCCGACTAGAAGAAATGATGGATTAACAGTGGCAAAGTTACTGTTAAGGGAGTTGATTCCTAGGTACGGGTTTCCAGTAACAGTTGAGTCTGATAGAGGTAGACATTTTCAAAATGAGCTCATGGGTTTGATTTGTGAAGCATTGAAAATACAGCAGAAGCTACATTGTGCATACCGACCGGAGGCTTCTGGTGTGGTTGAGCAGATTAATGGCACAATCAAGAATAGAATTGGAAAAATGTGCTTAGCCACTGGCATGAAATGGCCAGATGTTTTACCTCTAGTTCTGATGACTATGAGATCTACTCCAGATAGAACTACTGGTTTGAGTCCGCACGAGTTAATCATGGGATGCGCAATGCGCCATGCATTCGTGCCTGTCAATAAATTGGTGACAATAACTGATGACATGATTTTGGATTACTGTAAAGGCCTGGCTGACGCAGTTCATTCTGTGTTTCACCAGGTTGGAGAAGAAGCTACCACACTTGAGAAGAAGCAAGCCCATGATCTGAGTCCAGGAGACTGGGTGAGGATTAAGGTGCACAGGAGAAGAAATTGCTTGATTCCAAGGTGGGGAAGGCCGAGACAAGTTATTCTGACTACGACGACTGCAGTAAAGTGTGCTGGAGTGAAGCACTGGGTACATGCAAGTCATACTCTGAGAGTTCCAAATCCAAAAGAAGGGACTGGTAAAGAGTATTTTGAAGAGTCAGATTCCAGTGATGGTGAAGATACTGAAGATACGGAATCAGTGAGAAAAGAAGCAGAGAGAGCTTCAAGAGAATCACTGCGAGTATCAGAGAGAAGATCAAATTCTGTAAGAGAGCCTGAAGTTTCAAACAGCAGCGAAGGAAAAAGAAAAGAAAAGAGAAATCACACAGAGACTACTCCTGAATCAGAAGAGGAGGAGATTGAAGAACCACTTGAGATTATACTTGAAGAAGTAGGGTCAGAAAAAGATAGAGAGGGACAGATTGCGGAAGACCCCCGAGGAGGTGTAGGGAACATTCTTAATGAGCCAGGTGAAGGGACAAGTAGACTGCAAGAAGATTGCGTGTCGGAGACCCGAGGAGGGACAGGAGTAGGGAAGTCTCAAACAGTGGTGAAAAAATCTGTGGAGAAGAAGAAAGCTGCTGGAAAACGGAAACAAGAGGCACTTGAAACAGATGATGAAGATGAACAAACAGAGGGTCGAGTTCTGAGAAAAAGAACTTGGATTGGAGAAAGAAGTAATAAAGAAATAAAGCCGAAGAAGGTGTTAAGAGGAGACCGTTGGCCTAACAACAGAGTTAAGAGGCTGAGATACAGAGTAATAAGAGCAAATTCATCAAAAGCTGAACAAGTGAATGAAGTTTCGAGTCAAAGTTCAAAAGCTGAAGGAGAAGAATCAAAGGAGTCAAATGAACCAGTGGAAATAAAAAGAGTAAGAAGACCCAACCAAAAGTACAGATCACCGGAATGGTCTTATGTGGCACTGTCTGAAGAAGAAAATGAAGAAACAGTGACTCGAGATAATCCGGAAGTGGTCTTGAGAGAAGTGGTTGAGGAAGATACTGGTGAAATTCTGAAAGTACTCTTGACTGACATTGGAGAAGAGTCGAGTACTGAGGATTTTGATGTTGGAGATCTGATACAATTTGATGTTGAAGAAATTGAAGTGAAGAATGACAAGTATCCAAACTGAGTGAAAGAAGGATTCACTTGGATCAAGTGAACGAAGAGATCATTTGGATAAACTGAAAGCTGAAGAATTGCTGAAGAATTGAAGAAGTTCAAATAGTAGTGGAGTAGTAGAGGCTAAACTAAAATGGCTAACATAGAGGATAATAGAAATAGATGTGCCTTCCTTAAGAGGTGGTGTAGGATGTGCTGCTGTTGTACTGGATTATTAATGCTTCTATGGGGTGTTTTAGTTTTATTAGTTACTTTTAGAGTAGAGTTTGGAATGCATATAGAAAATGTGACAAATGTAGAGAAGAATTCACAAAAAGTAGTTCCAATTAGAATTAGTAATGCTTACACACACAAAGATAGGTCAATTAATAACTTTTCTAGTAATGTCTTTTCTAAATTGTTATATGAATATGTGAAGACAATGGAAGGAAGGGATTGCTACGTCTGTATGCAATTACCTGCATCCGTTTCAGAGGGTGTTACTTATTATCATTTACCAGCTACATATGGTATTTCTTGTAGTATTTTAAGTAGTGTTTTTTATTTGTTAGGGAAAGTAGATTATAAGATGTCTAACAGAGATAGTATTTTTGGGCACTTGCCAATGAACAAAGAGCTGAATCCAGCTAAAGAAGCTAACACTTTTGGTGAGATTTTTATTGAAGAAAAAGGATTAACATTAGATTACATTTTTAAGAATAATTTAACTTGCAGTTTGAAAGGAGAGGAGAAAGCTTTCCTGGATATGGTAGAGGAAAGGAGATTGAACATGCATGAGAAAGCGGGAAAATATGAAGTGAGTGAGACAATTTGGGACATTGAGATGGGAAAAGAGTTGAGAAATGGGGCTAGTCCAACTTTAGCTCTAGATGCACCGCAGAAGGGTAAACTTTGCATTACAAGAAGGAAATCCCAATATGATACATATTTTGTCGGGACTAGTGAGTGCCATGATACATACTTCGTTGCGACAGGTTGGGGTTTCAGAGGTGGAGAAGATACAATTTTTCCAGGAGTGTACTATGTTTGTGGGAACAAGGCTTATTACAAGTTGCCTGACCATTGGTATGGCACATGTTATGTGGGCCTGGTTTTTCCTAAGATTTTTCATACAGATAAAATAAGAGATGTAGAAGATATTAACTTATTAACACGTTTTAAGAGAGAAACTTGGTCTGAAATTGTGGGTGATATTTTTGGGGTTTTGATTCCAGCAGTGGGGATTTCTTTAAATGCTTATGGAATTCGAAAACTGTCTACAGTGGTTGATCGCTTATCGACAAATACCGCTGGAGGGTTTCTTTTGGTGAATACGGAATTAAGTGCCGTGCGTGCCATGTCTATGCAAAATCGACTTGCCCTTGATATTCTATTGGCCAAGGAGGGTGGAGTCTGTGGAATATTGAAAGTTCAACATTGTTGCACTTACATTCCTGATGAAAGTAAAGACCTGAAGGTCTATATCAAAAATATTACTGATTTGCATGAAGAATTAGTACCACTTGAAGTTGGGAGTTTGTGGACTAAAATAGCTAATAAGATGATAGCTGTTAAGGATTTTATTGCAAAGATAGGTAGTACTATTATAGGTAGAATATTGTTTCCCTTGTCTTGTATAATTGTGGCTTTATTAATAATAAGATTGGTGTGTGTGTGTTGTAAAAACAGGGGAGGGAGGAAGAAATTGAATAAGGAAAAGAAAAACAAGAGGTTGAAGAGAGAACCTCAAGAAATTGAACTAGAAGAATTGAGGGAGAGTGTTTATTTAGAGACAAAAAGGGATGATGAAAGAGTGACTGGTGTTTAATGTTTTTTAGAGACAAAAAGGGATGATGAAAGAGTGACTGGTGTTTAATGTTGTGTAAGGGGAAAAGACATTTCTGATTTCTCCTAAAATGGGACTAAATTTTCACTAATTTTTTTTTGGGGTTTATTTGGTGATAAAATCACCAAAGGGGGGATTGCTGGAGCAGAGTTTTCATTTAGAAAATTCAGGGGCTTTTGAAGCTCTAGTATGTCTATGCGTTTTATTAATTATTAATAAATAACAATTAATTATTTGTCTTGTGCAAGTGTGTTTTTATTAATCAATCCGTTTGTCTTAACATAAGAGAAAGTTACACGAGGGTTAGCATGTGTGTGCTGTTTCTGTTTCCTAAAAAATAACGTGCAAGTTTTCATGTTTAAACGTTGCTGTGTGCTGTTTATTTTGAGCACAAAACGCTGTCTGAATTAATGCTTTTTATGTTGCGAGAGCTAGATAAATGCATACACATAAGGGTATTAGTGGGGTTAACACTGTTTAATCATTATGCTGTAGTAACGTTGTTTTTATTTCTTTTAATTGAGATGGTCTATTGTGGCCTATGGAGGCCTAGTCCATGATGGCTGATTTTGTGAGCCTGGCCTCGAGTGAATATGTGAAAACTGAGACGAGGGAGACCCCTGCTGGAAATGGTCTTGAAGCTAACTGACCATGGTCCATGTTGAGAAACTTTCCATGAGGACAGCAGCAGTTTTTGGGAGTTCTCCAAGAGAAGTGAAAGTGTCCTTGGCAATCTTGAAAAACAAAGGAGCCTTAGAGGGAAACTCTGAACTGTGGCTCGATGGCCGAGGAGAAGCCGGATTAATGTGATACATGTTTTATTTTCTTGGTTCCTGTTCCGTAGTCTTTGCTATGTGTATTTTTTCCTGAGCGGAGGTTCACAAATGTTGCAATGTTGCATCCTTTCCTTCTCGCTCTGCTCAGCAAGTCCGGCGGACATCATGATTTTTCCTATGTTCCAATGTATCTTTCGTTTGTTCAATTTATTATAAAAACTGTTAGCTTAGAGAGGGTTCTTGCCACCCTTTTGCCACTTGCCATTTTGCCTTTGCCGCGTGAATCTGCGTTGCTGAGGATCGATGCTGAGGACTTCGTCTTGAGAGACTTTACCGAGAGACTTGTCCTGACCCGTTCTGACACTTAGTTAGAATAGGTAACTATGAGTAATGATTTATTCTGATTGATTTACTTTGACTAATTTTAGATAAAGCAATATAATTTTAAACATGGTGTTGAATTTACTTTCTTGTCAATTATTGGGTTTATATTTCTGATCATTATTGTATATGTTGTGTAGATTATGTTATTGATTAGGACAGTCACAAAACCAGATCTGATCGACCTGATATCGATGCAGGGTGTTTAGGTTTTTCTTTCCACAGGTTTATTGCTGGTAGAGTATTTGAGCGTATGTTAGTGAAATGGGCCCTAGCGTATGATGAGTGTATGTGCGTGTAACTGTGTGATTACTCTATCCGTGGTAGTGGGCATATTTTAGATACCCTGATCCCTATCACCACGACTACAGCTGTGGCAGGTACTGCATGATCTGGGTATCCCTCCCCTAACCCTGGGCCTCCTCAAACGCCTCCATGTAGGCAATTTTGCTAAAATCAGGTGGGGACATCAGGGACAGCTCACAGAGAGGATTTCTGTCGAGAAAGGAGTGCGCCAGGGCTGTGTTATGGCCCCGACCCTGTTCTCTCTCTATATAAATGGTGTGGCAGACCATTTGCGAGGCGACAGGGTCGACGCCCCAACCCTGTGCGGGGAAAAAATATCTACCCTGCTCTTTGCCGACGACACCCTCTTGATTTCAAAAAGCCCTATGGGCTTACAAACACTGCTGTCCCGCTTCTCCCAGTTTTGTGACACTAGGGGGCTCAAAATAAACACATCAAAAACTAAGCTGATGGCAATATCTCCCTCAAAAAACTTCAGGAACAACATTAAACTTAATGGCACAACACTCGAGCTAGTGGACGCTTTTGATTACCTCGGAGTGAGGGTCAATAACAAGCTTAAATGGGCTCCCCATCTTTCAAAAATGCTCCTTGCCCATAAAAGAACTGCAGGGGCAATATCGAAACATCAGAGGCTCTCACTTAGTAGGCCAATAGCGGCGGCTGTTAAGGTTTACGAGGGGAAGGCACTGTCAGCAGCCCTCTACGGGGCGTAATGTCGTACTTTAATATTCGGGACCGCGTAGGGGACAGGGCCCTACCCCTGTCCATCTTGGTATTAGCAAACCGCAAATGGTAAATGCGGCATGTACAAGTGCTTTATATATCGTTCTAGCTATGAATGCACTGTGTACACGTTATTCTGCTTCACTACGCGGGTTCCATTTTGGAAGCAGTGGCCATCTTGTCATTGCCCTCACATAGGCTATAATGGAGTAAATACGGGCCTCACAGTACATGGGCTTTCCCTCTGACTTCTCTGTGACCTGGGCAGCTGGCTCTGCTGCCCCAGGTCAAACCGGTCTCACGAGCTCCCCTTCCTCCGTCCACCTGTGATTAGCATCAGGGCTTGACCCATCATAAAACCCTTTCATTCTACACAATCCTCCGGCTAATCTCTTTCACACCTGCTTGTTCCTGCTTTATGACTTGTTTCCCAAAACAGAAGATGCTCATGTTTATTGGGGGGTCTATTGACATCAAATGTGGGACCTGAACCTTACTGTGTAAATCATTGTGGGCTGGCCGAACTGGAATGTGGGATGGTCATCATGACTCTGCTTTTTCGTTTGTAATGTATACTTGTAATGGCCATATCGTAAACCAAGGAATGTGTGCCTGAAGCATGATATTTTGTATTTAAGGAGAAGCCCGTTCCTATGATTTTCAGCAGTCTCCTGAGAACATACACGCTGTTGTACTTCTAGGATACCTGTAATTGGTCTGCAGCCAATAAATGAATCTTTGACTTCACCCAGAAGACTCTGTGTTTCTGTAGGTCTGGAACAGGGTGAACCCAGAAGTCATAGGGTGTGTGCCCCTGCACCGCTGGGACTAAAATACCCAGTACTTCAGTTTGGCGCCCAACGTGGGGCGATTTCAGCGGTACCAGTCCAAGCCAGAGGTTCGTGAGGAGCTTCGTGTGGAAATTCCGGAGGAAGGCCGCCACTTCATCGACCCCTGCATGTCGACGTGGTCCGAAAGTCTTTTCTGCGAGGTTCTCCGCGTCCCGACGGCTACGAAGGACTGCTGCCCTGATTAATCGACCTGTTTTGGACCCTTGACGAGTTTTGAGAGAGCGAAACAATCGAGAGAGTCTTCTGGTGACGCCATCGATCAGCAATATTCAGTTAAGTATAAGTGGAGCGTCTCCCATTTGTTTTTGGTATCCTTCGGGATCGTTTGATTTGGTAATTTGGTACTTTGGAGTTTGCAAACGCCAAAGCCAGAGGACTCGTGTATTTACGAGAATATCGTAATCGATAATCCTTTGACGTTTGGATCTAGACTAGTGAGCAAAGATGCCTGGTTCTGGACTATTTGGTAGATTATTCTGTTTGGGTTGTGGAAAGGATTTCCAGCTAGAGGAATCATGTCCGGTTCCTCCGGTTGGAACTCCAACTTATGAGCTCTATGTAAAACATGGCGTAGGCCCCATTGCATATAACGAAGTATGGATCCACTACACCAGGAAAGACGGTGTTTTAAAATGGCCCCAAAATGGTAGTTTCGATACCGATATTTTAGATAATTTGGAAATTAAATTGTTTAAGAAGAAAGCCCGGCCGGCGATGTTTGACTCTTTCCGCTTATGGCGAAAGGAAGCCAAACAAAAGGAAATTAAGTTAGCGAAAAAGAATAAGAGAGAGAAAGGTATGACAGTAATGCAAGCAGCTGTACAATTTAAAGACAATGAAGAGGAGCAGATGAGTAACCAATTGCATAGGCAGCGCAAGTTAGGGATTGACAAATGTTACCCAGCCTTACCACATTCTAAGCAGAATGGGTTAGAAGAAAAGGAGAAAGATCCCCTGATGTCACATTTGTTGAGTTCGCCACCCCCGTATGCTCAAAATGCCACGGCGCCTCCCCAGCTTGTACATATGCCACCTCCAGTGAATATACTGCAAGCCTTGCCGCAACCGCCAGTTGCTTTGCAGCCGGCTCTTATCCATGTAGCGCAGCCCTCTCAAGGACCGCCAGTTGTGCTTCCAACTGCCCCCGCACTTCCTGCGACTTTGCCTAATACAGCAGCTGCCTCCGCTGACACTCTTCCTTCCACCACTCCAGTACCTGTCTCTACATCCTCTTTTCTTCCCTCTGTTTTTCCCCCTGTTCTCGCCTCAGCTTCTCCTTCGGCGCGACAGCACTTAGCTAATGTGGTTACTACATTAATGTCGCCCCTCTTTGAGTCATCTGGTGCGACTCCTGGTTTACAGCGTAAGCAGTTGCGCAGCCAATTGCCTAACCCTGACGAGAAAAAGGTAATAGATAACATGGCGCGTAGATGGATTGTTTTCCCTTCACTGTATGATGTGGAATCAGTTGTCAACGTTTTCCATCAGTGGGATGCCCCAAAACAGAGATATGTGTTCGAGAAAATGTGCGAAATTCTCTGTGAAGAATTGGAGGATAGTGGTTAAAATCCGAACCCGCAGGAATTGTGTAGAGTGAGGTTCGATTTTGGAACTGGTATAATTGTGGACCGCGGGGTAGATAAAGCAGTTGCGGTTGTATTGTCCTTTAGGAATGATGATTGCCAACAGTCATTGTTTGAACAAGATGTCCTTGTGGGGAAAAAGGTAAAAGCACGACAATACCCTATGAGAGAAGTTCCCCCGGTATGGAAGGAAGCGGTTGCAGCTGCCGGTGGTAACCCCGCTGTGGCAGCGCATTTCCAGCGTGTTTGGGTGCATGTTCCATGGAAGCGCTCTGAGGTGTTAGCGCTTAAGCAGTCCTTGCCTGATCCCCGTAAAAACCCAGCAGGTTATTATAAAGAGTTGTCGCAGACGGCAGGGTCATGCGTTATGAATCTGGCCGACATAGACATGTTGTTTGGTAATGTTGTTCCTCAGCCTCTATGGGGGTCAATTCGTAATGTAGATCACAATGCAGAACTAGGGGATACATGGGCTAACATTGTTGCTGCTGATGCTAGACAAACTGGTGGTGCGAAACCAGAACCTTTAGTAGCTGAACTGCCTGGTAGAATCATTACGTATATGAAGACAATAATGCCTGCGATGCGCGTAAATTGGGACAAGTTATCTGCATGTAAGCAGAAGAAAGATGAGACAGTGTCAGACTTCTTTACTAGGTTTGAAGAAACATTTATTGACCACAGTGGGCAGGATATGAGTACTGAGGGTGGCCAACGGTTATTTGTGGATAAGTTTGTGCAGAATTTACTTCCTGACCTGTGTAAAAAGTTAAAAGATTCAGAAAGTTCTTGGGCTGTTTCTTCTTCAGCGCAAATACTGGCTACTGCACAGTATTATGAAAATAGAGATAAAGACGAGAAAGATAGGACAGAAAAGAAAACGAAGGAACTAAAGACAAAGGTACTTTTACAGCAGGCCTATCCGCCACGTGGAGGTCAGAATAATTATAGGCAACCCCAAGGTGTCTATCACCAACCCCAACAGTTTCAGAACAATCAGCAAATGAACGGGTATTATCAACCACGTGTCCCTGTAGGTCCCAACCAATGTTCATACTGCAAAGAGGAAGGTCATTATAAATATAGTTGCCCTAAATTGATGCAGCGGAACGGTAATGCGTATGGCGCAAGAGGTAGGGGTGGTCAGCAAGCTCCTAGAGGGCGTGGAAGTGTTCCCCAGAACGCGCGTCCTCTGCCGCCTCAAAATACCATCAATAGCTTTGATCAGCAAGCTAACGCGATTAGTAATACGGCCCAGTATTATAATAATGATTATTATGCAGAGGACGGTGATGCAGAAAGTAATGATTACTAGGACAGCCATAGACAGAGAGAGGGAGTTGTTTCAGTGCCAGTGGATCAGAGTGGACCATATGTTGAGGTAACTACAGCAAATGTAACGGAGCCTTTTCTGCTAGACACTGGTGCTGCAAAGAGTTCAATCATGCATTCAAAACTCCCTGGCGCACCTTTGTCTGGCGATATAAATGTTTCAGTAGGTTTTTCTGGCGCCCCAGTTAGGAACCCGATTTCTAGTCCCATGTCACTTTCTGTTGGACCTTGCGAGCTGAAAGCACCCCTGATTCTGACAACAGGTTGTGGTGAGAATTTGCTGGGATTAGATTTGTTGAAAAGATTGCATGCTACACTGTATTGTTCTCCTTCAGGAGTACAACTTACATTAGGCAAGAAAGTGATTTCCCCAATGTACTTGTCTAAAAACACAATGCCGCCTGAATTGTCATCCCTTTCGGATGCCCTTTGGGCTACTGGTCCCAATGATGTGGGCCTCTTGGAGATACCGCCATATGTGGTGACTTTAAAGGCTAATGTCAGACTGCCACGTATTCCCCAGTACAAGATCTCTAATGACGGGCAGAAAGCTTTGTTAGACATTGTCAGCGACTTGATTAATAAGGGTGTGATTGAAGAGACAAGAGGCAACGTTTGCAATAGTCCGATTTTACCTGTCTTAAAACGAACGGATTCTTCACAGCCACCTGTTTACAGATTTGTGATCGATCTTAGAGAGGTTAATAAGATTGTTGTGCCACAGTTTCCGATTGTCCCCGATATAACTGCCTTGTTAACGATGATTCCAGCCTCTGCTGCATGTTTTTCAGTGATTGATTTAAAGAATGCTTTCTTTAGCATCCCAATTGCAGAAGAGAGCAGAGATATTTTTGGTTTTAGTCTGGGAGGCCGAAGCTTCCGCTTCAAACGCGCTCCCCAGGGCTACTGTGAAAGTCCATCAATATATAGTCAAGCTTTGAAAGCGCAGCTTGATGCACTTGTTTTACCTAGTGGCGCTATCCTGATTCAGTACGTGGACGATTTACTGATCGCTGCGGATACTGAGAAGATTTGTAAAGAAGCCACATTGTCACTGTTGCGCCATTTATCTGCTTTCCATCACAAAGTGTCTCTCTCTAAGCTGCAATATTGTCGACAAGAAGTGACCTACTTAGGTCATCTCTTATCGAAGGAGGGAAGGAAACTGACCCCAGAAAGAATTCAAGCCATTGCACAGTTGAGTGTGCCAAGAACACAGAGAGAAGTGCGTGCTTTCTTGGGCATCACTTCATACTGTAGGCATTGGATCCCTAGTTTTTCTTTATTGGCAAAACCTTTAGTAGCCTTAACATGCAAAGACACACCGAATCCTATCCCATGGTCTGAAGAGTGCCAGAAAAGTTTTGTGGAATTGCGTAATGCATTATGTTCAGCACCTGTGTTGGGTACCCCTGACTACAGTAAGCCTTTTACGTTGTATGTTCACGAGAAAGATGGTTGTGCGTTATCAGTGTTAACACAGCCTTTTGGCGACAGACCGCGCCCATGCGCATATTTTTCATCAACCTTGGACCCTGTAGCGAGGGCATTGCCAAGCTGTCTGAGAGCGACAGCTGCTGCAGCGATGTCTATCCGACAATCTGCTGGTTTGGTAATGGACAATACATTGATTGTTATGGTTCCACACGCTGTAGACACATTATTAAATAGGACCAAGACACAACACTTGACTAGTGCGCGATTATCAGGCTATGAGCTCACACTGTTAGCAAATCACATACACATAAAGACATGCAATACGCTGAATCCAGCCACATTGTTGCCAATTCCAGCAGACTCAGATGAGATTGAGCAACATGACTGTCTGTTCAGAACAGAAGAAGAGACGAAAGGGAGAGTAGATCTAAAAGATACTCCCCTGACTGAGTGTAATGGCACTTTATGGGTAGATGGTTCATGTTTCAAACTCCCTAATGGTGACACGACTGCTGCATATGCTATCATGACTTTACACACGGTCGTGGAAACTGCACGAGTGCCACATAATTCGGCCCAAGCAGCGGAATTAATCGCCCTCACGAGAGCATGTGTGTTATCTGAAGGAATGAGAGTAAATATATACACAGATAGCCAGTACGCCTTTGGCGTGGCTCATAATTTTGGGCGTTTGTGGAAGGAGCGTGGGTTCCTGACGTCGCATGGAGCTAAAATTCAAAATGGCAAGTTGGTGAATGATCTCCTTGAGTCACTGACCCTACCGTTGCAGGTTGCGATCATGAAATGCAGTGCGCACAGGAAAGTCACAGATGATGTTGGACGTGGGAATGCGTTTGCTGATGAGACCGCGAAAGAAACAGCACAGAATGTGAAGACTAGAATGTATGTTGCAGGCCCCGCAAGATGGGTTAATGATGTGGGAATGTGTGAGAACACAATAGAGAGTGTGAAGTCGCTTCAAGCTGAAGCCACAGAGAAAGAGTTAAGCAAGTGGAGAGAAAGTATGGGTAAGTTGGATGAGAATGGTTGTTGGATTGATCTGACAGAACATAGGCGATGGTTATTGCCTGATGCATATGTGCTTCCAGTGGTTACTATGGCACATGGAATGGCACATATCAGTACGAAAGGTATATGCAAGTTGTTGGCTCCAGTGTGGCAGAATGCTGGGATTCCCAAGTGTGCAGAGAATGTGGTCAAGAATTGCATAGTATGCTTGAAGTACAACCCTGGTAGGGGAACCCCAACTCCAGCTGGTCACTTTGCACCCCCATCATGTCCATTCGAAGTTTTGCAGCTGGACTTTATTCACATGGAAAGATGCAACAACCTGAAATATGTACTGGTGGTTGTTTGTGCTTTCTCAAAATGGATAGAGGCTTATCCTCTGAAAGATAACACTGCCCTATCCACAGCCAAAGCCCTTGTGAAGGAATTTTTCCCTAGGTTTGGAATGCCAAGAATGGTGTGGTGTGATAATGGAAGTGAGTTTGTGGGTAAGGTGATGAAGAATGTATGTGAAGGGCTAGGGATAAAGCAGAAGTTCCACGCTGCAAATCACCCCCAATCAGCTGGATTAGTAGAACGCTACAATGGAGCCTTAAAGCTCAAGCTGGCCAAAATCCAGGCGAGCACCGGTCTTAAATGGCCTGACGCTCTGCCTTTAGCACTCCTGTCCACCAGAATGACCATACACTCACGAGTGGGACTTAGTCCCTATGAGGTCGTCTTTGGCCGCCCGGCTAATGTATGGGGCGTGCCAAGACCGGCGAAATTCAGTGAGATCGAGCATCCAGTACTACTCGATTACTTGTATGATTTGACTGTTAAACTGCGTGTTTTACATCAACAGGTGCATGATACTCTTCCTCAAGCTTCTGAAACTCCTGGACACCCTATCGACCCTGGCACATGGGTGCTGATTAGAAATTTCCAGCGTAAGAGCAACGACGAGCCTCGCTGGATCGGCCCTCACCTTGTGCTCCTGTCGACAAGATCAGCGGTGCGAGTAAAAGGGAAGAAACACTGGATCCATGGTACCCACTGTAAAGTAGTCCCCTTGCCTCTGTCATATGACCAGTGGGTCAAGGAGGGTATCGCCGACTCTGAGACAGACACTGTACCTCGTTTTGTATCATTCAGTGACGCACGCCTAAAAGACACAGTTTCAGACCAAGAGAGTGACAATATTCTGCAGGAAGCTGTGCCACCATCAAATCGATTGGACACCACTGAGCCTGAACTTTTGTTTCAAGACCAAACAGCACCTGGCCGTCTCCGCTATAATTTGAGACCAAGGCCCATGGACAAATAAAGATTTCCTTACTATTTCCTTTTTGACATTTTTGCTCTCCCATCTGAAGGACTTTCTTGATTTTTGTTTTTCGAACCACCATCCGGGTTCTGCCGCAGGGTCGCGGTGCCAAGACTTTGGGGTACAGGCCGAAGACGCTAGGTCAATGGTTCTGGTTGGTCTAGGGCGTTTCCCTGGACTGACAGGTGTACTCCTTAGCAGAAGAAACTCATCCACCGCGAGCGGCCCGAGTAGAGGATGGAGTTTTTTAAGATGGAGAGACCGATTGAGGAAATGAACTTTAACGCAAGGATGTGTAGAATTGTAAAAAGTAAATGTTTTGTCTTTTTGTGCCTTTTTACACTGTGTAGCATAATAATGTTTATTGTAGGATTTGTGTTTTTCTCCGCTCAAAAGCCCATTGCACCCACTCAACAGCCTATATCTCCTTCTACCGCCTCCTCTCACTCTTTTCACCCTTTGCCTGAGCACGAACAGACCAGACGATCGGAGTTTGTAAATAACTCGTTTATCCAGCTCTTGCACCAGCACCAACTGGTAATGAATACGACCAATTGCTGGGTGTGTGGGTTAATGCCACATACCATTAACAAGGGTATTCCCTACCTAGTGCTGCCGTATAGTTACAATGGATCGTCATGGGCATTCCAGACCATGTTTCTCTATGCTCTAGATACATATTCCCCTCGCCAACGGCGTTCCATCAGACCTATCACCAATAATAAGGCTTTGATAAAAGGAGTTGCCGATATGAGTAGGGATATCGATGCATACTCATCCATTCCCAAAGAAGAGTTGAGACCTTATGTAGGATGGAACGCGACAGGGTATAGTATTAGTCTGGGTGAAAGACAGCGAAAAATCTCATCCCCAATCTGGGTCGTACCCCACATGGGTCGGTTCTGCTTACAGGGTAATGGTCAGAATCCTAGAGCTCAACTGGGAAGAAGTGACTGTACTGAAACGTACACCTTCCCGTCGCAGTTTTCCCCTGCGTTTTTGGCTGCCAAGGGCACATATTTCATCTGTAATGACCGAGCATATACATGGCTGCCCCCTGATTTCTCGGGCACATGTTATATTGCGAACTTGCTACCGCCGACATTTACTGCTGCCTCTGACTATCACAAGACCAGAGTTGTGAGAGGTCTGAATAGTAAGGAGGATACTGCCGGTCAGGAAGCGGGAGACTTCTTCTTGGGTTTCCTGCCGTTTTGGGGACCTATGGTCAATAGTAGGAACCTGAGACAACTGACTCGTGTGGTTGAATCCACTGTCAATGTAACGGCTGGTACCCTTAGTAATCTGACAGCTGAGCTCCAAGCGGATCACCTTATGACTCTGCAGAACCGCATGGTTCTAGACGTTATTCTTGCAGACCGCGGTGGGGTATGCAAGGTCATCCAATCCAGTTGCTGCATTTTCATACCAGATAATGCTCCAACAGTGTATCAAGCCATCTCCAAACTCCATAAAATATCTGAATCCATACACGTGGATAAGGGAGATTGGTCACTGGTGGGGTGGTTCTGGGAATTGATATCTGCCTGGGGTTGGAAAGTTCTGATGGTCATTGGAATGATCTTAGCCATTCTTTTCCTGTTCTGTCTGTGCATACAGTGTGCTCCTGCGATATGTGGCCTCTGTGATACCTTATGTGTAAGGAAACCTGTATCGAGGGACGAACTAAGTAATAGGATGATGCTACAGCAACATCTCCATGACTTTGTGAATATTGACCTAGACTCGGATTAAGATGAGTATAGTGATTGCCTATGTAAGGGCAAAAGGAGGGTCTGTCGTACTTTAATATTCGGGACCGCGTAGGGGACAGGGCCCTACCCCTGTCCATCTTGGTATTAGCAAACCGCAAATGGTAAATGCGGCATGTACAAGTGCTTTATATATCGTTCTAGCTATGAATGCACTGTGTACACGTTATTCTGCTTCACTACGCGGGTTCCATTTTGGAAGCAGTGGCCATCTTGTCATTGCCCTCACATAGGCTATAATGGAGTAAATACGGGCCTCACAGTACATGGGCTTTCCCTCTGACTTCTCTGTGACCTGGGCAGCTGGCTCTGCTGCCCCAGGTCAAACCGGTCTCACGAGCTCCCCTTCCTCCGTCCACCTGTGATTAGCATCAGGGCTTGACCCATCATAAAACCCTTTCATTCTACACAATCCTCCGGCTAATCTCTTTCACACCTGCTTGTTCCTGCTTTATGACTTGTTTCCCAAAACAGGAGATGCTCATGTTTATTGGGGGGTCTATTGACATCAAATGTGGGACCTGAACCTTACTGTGTAAATCATTGTGGGCTGGCCGAACTGGAATGTGGGATGGTCATCATGACTCTGCTTTTTCGTTTGTAATGTATACTTGTAATGGCCATATCGTAAACCAAGGAATGTGTGCCTGAAGCATGATATTTTGTATTTAAGGAGAAGCCCGTTCCAATGATTTTCAGCAGTCTCCTGAGAACATACACGCTGTTGTACTTCTAGGATACCTGTAATTGGTCTGCAGCCAATAAATGAATCTTTGACTTCACCCAGAAGACTCTGTGTTTCTGTAGGTCTGGAACAGGGTGAACCCAGAAGTCATAGGGTGTGTGCCCCTGCACCGCTGGGACTAAAATACCCAGTACTTCAGTAACTGTGGGGATTTGAAAACTCGACAGAGTTACTCAAATCTGAGAATAAGTTTTTTAGAGACTTAGTCTTGCTTCCCATGTCCACCCCGCTAGCTCCACTTCGCAGTGACCTTGGTAGACAAACCATCAGCAACGTGGCCAGGTTGCACCCGATACTATACTGGGCAAGGATTAGAAGATCCCCTGAACTCCACCATTATGCTTCCGCCCTGGACAAGTTACTAAATTTGGGAGCTGATCATAAGATCCCCTGGGTAATGAACTTGAAAAAACAACTGCAAGAAATTGGCTTGGAAGAAGCCTGGGTGAGCCAGGCTCCTCCCCCCAAACCAATGATAAAATTTTTTTATTGGGATTGGGTCATGGCTGAAACCCTAAGAAAACAGGAGGGTGTGCTTAGTGTGAACTTCCTGGATATAAAACCGGCTCCTAGTTTGGAGCCTTTTCTGGATTTCATTGAATTACCTGAAGGCAGATCATTATATCTCAAGTTGCGATATGGCACACTTCCACTACATGATTTCCAAACTAGTTGGAGCAAGGCAATTACGTCTTTAAAAGGTTGCCCAGGCTGTGCTTCGCCTACAGAGTCTATTGGCCACTTCATGTTTGCCTGTCAGGCCTACACACAACCTAGACTAAGGTGGCTAAAACCTGTCTGTAAAAATCTGGGTATAAGGTCTGCCAAAGAGGCACTGCGCATTCTGACCTATGATACATCTGTTCCAAGTGTAGCCTGTGGGACCGCTAAATACCTGGGTTGGGCTTGGAGGTTAAGACGCAGGTTACTTAAGGCGCACCATTCACAAGTAAATCACCCTTATTCTTGATTTTTGCAGCCCATTATTGCTTACATTATTAATCATAGGGGATATCTGATTATGATATGTGTATATACATGCAGTTTTATCTTTTTTAATCTTTTTAACCATATATGGATTGAAACCATTTGTTGTAGTATGTCTTTTTTAACTGTTTTAAATATATGCTGTACAGAACTTTTATGATATTTTTTTAATGTCGAATAAAGTACTACAACAACAACAACAAGAAGGCATTTAGGAGTCCTAAAGTTAGGAGTCCTAACTATACTACTACTAAACTGAGAAAAATCCTAATTTTAAGACTTTCGGTATTCACAGAAGGCATTTAGGAGTCCTAACTTTAGGACTCCTAACTTCTGTGAATACCGAAATGAGTAAGTGCCTTCTGTGAATACCAAAATGAGTAAGTGCCTTCTGTGAATACCAAAATGGTAGTAAGTTTAGGATTTCGTCTTAAGTTAGTTCTGTGAATCGGGCCCTGGGTTCCCTACCATGTAGAAGAGGATTCCTTTGGAAGTCTATAGACTAGTCCTGGTGAAGTCGAGTTACCAGACCTGGAGGTCCAACAATCTCCCACTAAAGCAAAGGTGCTCTGTAAGTGGAAGTCTATGGACTAGTCCTGTAAAAGGCATGTGGTACCAGTCATGGAGGTCCAATGATCTCCCACTAAAGGCATAGGTGCTTTGCAAGTGGCAAGAAAGCCTGGGACCTTGGATGTGCATACATGGGGTGTAGTTTAACTTTTAGTGCTGCAGAGTACTACTTGTAGAATACATTTGGCCAAGAGGCTACCGAGAGCTAGGGGCAGGAGGGCAGGTCCCCACATCTCTTTTTCAATGGAGGAAGGGCAGTCTAAAAGAAGCTCAGAAAAAGTCTAACAATTTAGAGCCGGAAGGCCCTAAAATTACATTTGTGGTGGTTGGAGCTCTCTACTGGGAGACAGAAATATAAAACTGTGTCAGAAACAGTCCATTGGAGTTAGGACTCAAAGCACTTATAAGCCACTTGGATTAAAGAACAAGTACACGAGACTAACATTCCCAATGAAGATCAGTAAACTGTCTATTCTGAAACTGCACTTTATAGTATGTTTAGGAGTACTACAACAGTGCTACTCACATACTAAAAATGCTATTCACTAATCTACTGTAGTACATTTCCTGCTTCATATCCGCTATCTTTTCTAAAGAGAGCTCTCCACACGTGTAAGTTTATTTCATCATAATAAATGTGGGCGAGACCAAGGCAAATGGAGGTACAAAGGAAATTTTTAAACCACAGAATAGGAGGAGCTTTAAGAGAAGTAAGAAGGAGTTTAGGGAGGGCAAAGAAGGGGTTAAGACACACAGATGCACATACAAATACCCACCCCAAAATGAGTAAGCCCATTGCTATTCACAAACTACCCTTCCACATGAAATAATGAAGGCAGGAGTTAAAAATAGAACACTGTAAGAAATATTGAAATATTGTGAACCCAACAGAATTCATTTCTTTTGATTGTTTAAAACACGCACACACATATATGTATATATTTATATATATATTTACACATATTAATATATATATATATATCCATGTATATATATATATATATATATATATATATAAATATATAATAACACATATGTATGCAATTATTTAACAAAATGGTATATAAATATAGTATAAAATATTTCAATTACCTTTTTTACTTTATAAAGAATTTAAAATTTTAAAAAAGAAACGTATTTTTTAAAAAAAATTATGAAACTCAGTCAAATTAATTGTATACAAAACTTTTTAAAATGTCCCTCTACTTTGCCATATTTGCAAGCAGATGCAATGTTGGCATTTGCCAATGTGACTGCAGATTTGGGGGTTTACTGTCAGTCACAAGCCTATTTCCCTGAATTTCCAAACATTCAGAAACATTTATAGAGAGAATCCTGACTTTTTAATATTAACGAAGCAGGGTTTATGCAGATTATAAAAGAATATCACTTTTGTATTTAGGACATTCATTGCAGCACAAAAAATATCTCCAGTCATTCCACATCTAGATTTGACCTTAGGAATAGTACATCGAGCCCTAAATCCCTTCAGACACTGAGCAGACATTTATGAGTTCAATAAAGCTGGAAATACGTAGGTGCAACTGCATTTTCTCTCCCACCCAAAAAATAATTATGTATAAAAGCAACAAAGGGACAGACCATATGGGCAAATATGGATAAATAAAGACAGAAGTGTGGAGAATGTATGTATCATAAATCCTGTAGCTCTAATTATTAGGGGAGGGGGTAGCTTGTGTAATTCTCTCTAGCATGCATAAATACTCACAATTACCACAAAATGACTCACAATTATGTGAGAAGCATAAACCAGAATTTTGCGCTATTTTCTGTACAAAATTGTTAGACCTGTCAGCCTTAGGGTGGTCTTCACCCAAACTTTTTGCCTTACTCATCCATTTTTTGCTGATCTTGTTTTTGTTGGCCTTAGGACTCTGTGGACTTTATCACTGATATCTAGTGCTACGGTGTGTGTGCCTGCTCCCAAAAACATGGTAACATTGGCTTACACCCAAATGGCAAATCTAATCTATTTGTAAGTCTCTAGTATAGTGGTACTACATGTGACCTGGGCCTGTAAATGTAAGGTAAATGCTACTAGTGGCCTGAAGCACTTATAGTCCACCCACTGGAGTACCTCTGTAAACATATTTCAGGCCTACCATTGCAGCCTGTGTGCAGTTTTAAACTGCCATTTCGACCTCAATGAATGAATGAACCGAATTTGTTATAGCGCTACAGTTACTCACAGAGTGTGTCCTGGCGCTGACAGAGAGCGGGTGGGGTGGCAAGAAAACGCTGCTAAATTCTAAAAAGCCATGTTTTAAGTTGTTTCTTAAAGACTGAAATGTCTGGGATGGCCCAAAGAGTGGCCTGGAGTTTGTTCCAAGCCTGGCCCCCCAGGAAACCAAATGATCTGCCACCCATACAGGCCAAGCGTACCTTGGGTGTATGGCAAGGTCAGAGGAAGAGGATCTTAGGGACCATGCTGGAATGTAGGGGTTAGCTCATTTGTTAAGGTATTCTGCTCCTTTCCCATGAAGGGCCTCAAAGAAGACAACAAGGGCTTTGAATGAACGAGTGTGTTCAAAGCGATTGAATCAGTATAGGATTCAACAAATTAATGCATGTGTTTCATTTATTGTTTGCATTATTGCGCTACCCCAACCCGAAAAGGCTCCTTACAATATTAGTTTGTAATGCAATCTTATAGTATAGATGAAATGAAAAAGAACCACACAAGGTATTTATAAAAATATGTATTTATTATATGAGACTCTCTTACACGTTCAGATAGCTCCTATCTGGAAATAAATACAATGCACACAATACTTGCATAGAAATCAAGTAAATAGCGCAGAATACACAGTGGACCCCGGGAGGACCAAACATATGCAAAGAAAGTGGTATAAGAACCACAACTTGGGTAAAGACAGTGTCGAGAGGACGTAGAAGTGCTGGGGACCCAAGGAACCACCCAAGGTGAGGAGATAGGGACCCCAGGTAGAGCATGTGCAGTGTGGGAACATGACCGCGTTCTCTGTACAAATAAACATGTAAGTCGCGTTGCAATTTTAAAGATTAAGGACCCTTCCCAGTGGACCCTGAAGAAATCCTGTGGAAGATAGAGGGTTGGAGAGCCACCCCACCTGTGGATACATTAGTACCCATGTTACCTACACAAGGGAACCTGGGTGCATAGGTGTGAAGTGGTGTCGGAAACTGCAGTGGAACCCAAAGGAGGACTTGAGGAATGTGTCGCTGCTGGAGAAGAAGAAAGTTTCCGGTGGAATCTGAAGGTGGATTCAGGATGAGAAGTACCTGCAAGCAGAGGGGACATGGTCTATGTCACTCAGGAGTGACTAGGAGATCTGGAAGAAGAATGTCCACCGATGTCGAATGTTGCAGGAGAATTGCTGGTGGACTTGACTCTGCTGCTGTGAGGACTAGGCAATGCTGAGGAAGACCACAAGCCATGCATGAGCTGTCCCACATCGAATGTTGAGTGCTGAGGGGTCAATGTCCATCGGAAGCACCAACAACCCTTGGCAAACAACGTGGATGTCGAAGAAGGTGCAATGTCGGGACCAGCAAGGTCCAGGGGACTCACCACAAGCAGGGGAGTCAGGGCAGGCCCCGAGCAATCAGGGGAGCCCAAAAGAAAGAAAAGTGACCATCAACAGGACCCATAGACTGGAAGCACTGGAGTCGCAAGAGGACCTTGAGCAGTTCACCAAAAGATGCACACCAAAGTGCAAGCAATGTGGTGTGGACAAAGATTCTGGTCACTGGAGATGCTTGAGGTTGTGGCTACTTGGAGCCCAAAGACGTTGGTGGAAGGAAGCCAACAAGCCTTTGCAGCAGCAAGTTGACGCGGTGCACAAGGGGTTCAGTTCCTGCGGTTCCCATGAGGGATACTGGCCTCAAACTTGGTGAGAGGGCAGGCCTCGAGAGTTTTGGGGAACCACCACCTGTGTTGTTGAACCTTTTAGTCCTTAGGACCTCAGGATAAGAAGACCAGTCAGTTTAGTTGTCGTGCCTGCAGATACAGGGAAGTGACTCCTTCACTTCAAGGGAGATTCCTTCAAGTGTCTTAGATGCCCACAGGCCTTGGAAGGTTCCGGTATGGTGCACAGGCACAGACGATGCAGCAGACTGAAAGATGGATGAAGTGGAGCCAAACAAAGTCCAGCAAAGTCAAAAGTGCCCAGACAGTAGAAGTTGAAGTGGTGTCTGAATTGAATCGTGTCCCACAACAAATATAGGGACCCACCCACAGGTAAGCCCTTAAGTACCCTTAGGAAAGGGTTGGGATGATTCAGGGGACCCTCCCAGGGGAGGGTTTGGACAGGGGAGAGGTTACTCCCATGTCCTTTGTCCAGTTTCATGCCAGAGTGGGAGCCACTGGATTCCAGAGCTAGTTTGATCTGGACTATGCACAGGGACATCAAATGAGCCCCTCATGCAGAATTAAATGCACTGGCAAGCACACCCACCCAGCCCCAATACACTGAATCATGTCTGGAAGGTGGTCACACCTCCCTATGACAGGATACCTATTGCTCTGCCTTCCCCTCCTCGAGATTGGCTCAGAAGCAGGAGGGCAGAATGGTGTCTCTGGTCAGCAGCAGCCATGTTGTGCTGTCTGTTTCTAGAAGACTGGTACCGGGAGCATTGAAAGCCTAATGAAGGGCTCTTCCTGGGGGTATGATTCCAAGATGTTTGATACCAAACATGATAGGATTTGTTGCAGCCGATTTCGAGATGGTCATTGCGTAATTATGCAGTGCCCCTCTATATAGTATATGGCTCCTTCACTTACAACGTGGGAGAATGGACTCTGTAGGCTGTGGGGGGGTTCATCTCATGCAGGGGCACCCTCACACTTAGAGACAATCACCCAGCCTTCAAGATTGCAATGGCCTGCTATAGGGGTAACTTATTCGTTTTAAGTGCAGTGACCCTAGATCTTTCTTAAGTGGTGCAAACACCAGCTTCTACTGGCTGCAATGGCAGGCCTGTAGTTACAGTTTAAATGGTCTCCCATGGGTGGCATAATACATGCTTTAGCCCATGGGGGACCTCTGGGGTGCCTATGCCCTAGGTACCTTAGTACCATGTGGTAGGGACTGATAAGAGTACCCCAGTATCCAATCTGGGATGTACCCTTATCATAACAATTTAAGAGAGAAAGCAGAGAGACGGGGTCCTGATTATCAGGATCACAGTCAGGCTAGTCAAAAACAGCTTAGCACCAGACAAAAAGTGGGGGTAAACATGCAGCAGGAACCTACCTTCCTGCAGTTACTGTTTGAAGATCTGCATTATTAATTTACACATTGCATGTAAATTAGGCCTGACTGCTTTGTGCCAAGCTACCTGAGGGTTATGATGTTTAATTTAGGGTTGCTTGTGACTTCACCCTGACAAGAATTAAGGCTGCTTGAGTAGAGTTTCACTCCCCTCAACCAGTAACCCAGTTTCCTACAGAAATGCACCCCCACATCCAAAATGAAAGAAAGAAAATAGCACTTACTGATACAGGGCATGAACAGCAATAACCAGCCGCCTTTCGCTCTATCCTAGTTCATTGTTCCTTTGCTCCTGCATAATAATTTTTGCTGCATATCACTCCTAATTACCTAAAGCGGCGTAATCGTGTAAATGTGGTAATGTGACATCACAATACTAATGCGTAATCACTGAAATAACTGATTACTCCTGCATAATAAAAATTTCTCCCAGGCCTACTAATTATATCTTTATCCAGGGAAAATTTTCAACAACTTCCACGGTCATGCATTCACAGACTGCCCATGACCTTACTAAAGATGCCCATCACGTGGTAGACGGTTTACATCGCAATTCTAACAGCTGGCAACAAAAAAATGTAACTAATAAGACAAAAATGCGGTCCATCAAGCTTTGTGGCAAGCGGCATCCCACGGCATCCAACGATGTATTCGCTGCACGCCTGAGAACAGTGCGATCTGGTTGTGAAATGCTAGGGGATGTCCACAACAAATGAAATCTGCAACTCATTATAGTCCCTCCTGCCCCTGCTCCCACAATTCCTTTGGGATACTGTTATTGAGCGAGTCACATTGGCAAGTTGCATTCACGAAAACGCTAGCCAGCCAGCTCCAGACTGTCTGATGGAATTTTTGACACTCAAGGCGAAACAAAACTTCCCATGAGGAAGGAAGAATTTTGGGGAAGCTGCACGAAGAATGAAAAAAAGTACATGTATTTTGTTCAATGATGAGAACAACCTTTCTCACAATGAACTCTAGAAACACTCTTTGGCACTTGTTTGTGTGTGTTGTCCTTCAAGGATAAACTATGTTTTTGCTTCAGTTTTTAAAGCAGGAATACATAGTACGCTGTTCCATCCCTGGTGCAGGGGGGCCAGCTCGATAGTAAATACGTTGAATGATGCAGACACTGTTTATACAGAGTTAGGGTGTAAACAATAACGCTTGCCCCCAGTATCTGATACAACATCCCTCTTACCTTCAGGACTCCTTCAGCTGTCCTTCAATTCAGAGAGCTAAATACCTTTTCAAAGAGCATTGGGCACCATTCATTAATTTGTTTTTGCAAAAGTAGGGGCGGATATTCGAATCTCCGCATGAGTGAACTTTAAAACAAAAATTCTATTCTAAAACATTCTCAGAGATACACCTGTGCCACGTGTGTGTCTTCCGGTGAACTGAGAATGTCACGTGTCTTTTCCTGAAGGCTCCATTTCCTCCTGTGGGTATTTCTCCATGGTGGGTGTGGAGCCTTGTGTACAAATACACTTAAAGAAAGCCTTCCTCTATACCCCAGAGAGTCTGGGAGTGATCCGTTTCCCTTTCCATCTACCCACTAAGGGCTGAAAAGGGGTTGGAAAGGAGTTAGAAAATTCTCACAAATGTATGTTTTTAGGTGTTCCCAAACATCATGCCTTAAAAAGCCCCCTTCCATCCCTTGAGTGGGATTTACTACTGTGGATTTCCCTACACTTGTGGTGAAGACATTTGCACTAGTAAATGCATATATTCACAGCAGGAATGCCTTTGTGGATTGTTGGCAGGCGTAAAAAAAGGTGACTTTCAGGCAGAATGTTACGATTAGGACCAATATTACCTTTCTGAATTGAGTCCATCATATCTAAATGCCTTAGAAAACTCGACTCTCCCTAATAAATTGTGTTGCCTGTCCCTTAGGCAAGGAGAGCTCGGGGCAATGAGCACCAGCAGAGTTCTGGGTATTGTGCCTCTGCTTAACACTGGGCATGATTGTGAAGAAAAGGGTGACGTGCTTCAGGGGATTACTGGATGAAGTAGGTTTGTGGAGCACTGATACTGTGAATCAAGAGAGAATTGGGTGATGTGTGTGAGGTGAGCATTTTGATGTGCGTGAGGGAGCATTGGGTAAAGCACAATAATAGAGAACAGAGTTGCCTGCATTAAGGGAAAAGCAGATAACACGCAGAAGGCTGCACGTGATGGTGTATGATAGGGGCATTGGATGATTTTCGATCCTAGAGCAGTGTCGACGATGTCTGATATTATTCCATGTCAAGAGGGAGGTCACAAGGCTAGGGGGAGGCACGCCAAACACAGATGATGGGCGGATTCTTGCTTCCTAACTTTCTGCAGTATAGTTTCACTGAAACATTGGCAGACTTGCTGTCATGACAGAGAAGCCTCACTGTTCTCTTTAGTGAAAAACACAAATAAGGAAGGGAATCCTTAACAGACAATAGTTCTCTCCACGACATGGTAGTTTCTCCCACTCCTCCTGGAGAAACTAAGTAGACAGGTTTACCACTGGCTGTGAGAACAACATGAGGTAGGCATGTGCAGAGACTGTCATGATCAGTGCTGCACAAGGGCAGGGGAGCAAGTGGTGCATATCAAGCATGGCCGTGGCCTGGTAGTATGCTGCATGCTCATGGAGGTTACTCCAAGTGGCACCATCCAACAGCAAACTACAAGGTCCAGAACCCCCAGTAGTCTCGCGAGTGTTGGAGATGGTGGCAGCCAAATTTAACATGTGAGGATAACTTTCCTCATGTTTCACGGCATCACTACTAGGCAATCAAGCTTTGAAGTTGCTGCAGCAAGAATCTTGTTTCCTTGATTAATGATTTGAGTTTTGGACAAATGTTTATTACTAAATGATCTATTTCAGTAAAGTTCTATAAAATATCAAGTTAGTTGCACAATGAAATTAAACTGTCCCTAAAAGACATTGAGATCATTTAATTTCTTAGTGAACTTCAGTTCTTTTGTGAAGTAAGGGCATTCTTTCGTCAAACATCTATGGTTATGGTATGTATATGTGCTGAACATGTGCTACCCGTCACGATGGTACGCAATCTCGGGGTCAGTTTTAATGATAAACTGAACCTTGAAACCCAAGTCAACAAAATCGTGGGAAGCAGCTTTTCGCTCATTAGGGTTCTTCAGAAGATTCTTCCATTACTCCCATATCAGGTACGAGCACACGTAGTAAGGAGTGTCATTCTGAGTCGACTGGACTATGGTAATGCGCTACTGCTGGAAACCCCTAGATACCTGATTGGGAGACTCCAGAGAGTCCAGACGGTGGCGGCTAAACTGGCCCTATCTAGACCACGACAGTCATCCACATCCCTGGCGTTGACGGAGCTCCACTGGCTTCCGGTATTCCAGAGTATACAATTTAAATCACTGTGCATTGTCTTTAAGGCTCTGCATGGGATGGGACCGACACCGTTGCAATCTAAGTTCAACTGGTATAATCCAACCCGCAGCCTTCGGTCCTCCTCGACTAGTCTGGTGAATATACCCAAGATTAAGAAAGTTAAATCTGGCGGAAGAGCCTTTAGGTACGCGGCAGCACGCCTTTGGAATAGTCTGCCAGTTGAGCTAAGACAGATACAAGATCTGATGAAGTTCAGGGGAAAAAATAAAACTTGGCTTTTCCCTAGAGTACAGGCTTAGCCTAGCAATCAGCTAGCCAGGAAGTATGGTGGTAGAGTATTGTACTGCAGCGCCAGGATGCCCATAGGGTTACAGTGCGCTTTATAAATCTGAAATACATACATACATACATACATTTCAGGTCCTAGCGGTATTGGGGAAGTGATACATATGTGTTGAAGATTAGGAATTTCAATGAGGTGATATATGTGACCTAATTTTCAGCTGTCCTACAAACATAATAGACCTTCAGGCACATTTATATCAGGAGACACATATATGTGACGTTGTAGAGACTTTTATTGTAGGGAGGAAGAGTTGTAAGTGTTTATGCACATTCTTATGTTTTATAACATTTCAGTTTTCAGGAAGAGTTAGGTTCGTATCAAAAACAAAGAGAGTTGGTTACGCAAAAATAACTGCGAGGTATATCGCTGTTACTGTGAGAGGGATATACTGCTTAATTCCATTAGTGAACGAGTTTCCTTCATGCTAAATAGTTATGTGACCGGCAGCCATTGGTGTTCAACTTCTTAGATGAACAAGTGGTGTCGAGTCACACGAGATTGAGCAATGATTGATCTGTGATGTCCTGATATTGTGAGAAACTGGCTCTGTATATATTGTTCCGAAATAAGTACAGAGTGTACAGAGTCCACAGTCCCCAGCGGTTTGGCAGAGGCTAAAGTTAGATATATCAAAACACTAATACAACCTGGGTCAGTAATTGAGCCAAAAAATTACACAAACACGTCTAAGTGAACCCCATTCTCAGCATGACAACTCTATGAGAGAGCACTCCCTTCAACAGGACCCATCAATCACTTAAGGTGGTTAATTGTTATTATCATCTGGGTCTGTGTACTCCATCCAGCAGGACCAGTTCATGAAACAGTGACCCGGTCACTAGCATAGAAGGAGCAACAAAGGAGGATTGTCACCTGATCTCTCACGAATATTGTCTTGGATGAGGTACTACCCATAGACCAAGGTGAGAAATCCTAAAAGTCAGCAGTAAAATCATAATAGTGTGAGTTAAAAATGGCTAAGGGTGCCCAAAAGTTCTTTAATAGTAGAGAACCCCTGTCATATTTAAAAAGCAAGATGGCAATCAAAACCGGATACCCATAAACAGTGGGTACAGCCCTCACCTCAACCTGGTCTCGACTCAGGGAAAGGGGCCCCGCTCTATCCGTCGGTACCCCGGGGCGGTCATTGAGTTAAGACCGGACTTAACTTTGATTGCTGATAAAACTTGACCGGTGCGGTAAGAATTTTTATCTGCACCCCATTTTTGTATAATTTACACACACGTTTTTCTCACAAAGAAAACCACAGCAGTAATTTAGGTCCTGACGAAAGCCCAGATACTATTGATCGATTGAGGGCAGAAACATGTTGACCGTACTTGCTTTGGACAATAGCATAATGTCAATTTAATTTATGCAATATTGCCATCTTGCTTTTTAAATATGACAGGGGTTCTCTACTATTAAAGAACTTTTGGGCACCCTTAGCCATTTTTAACTCACACTATTATGATTTTACTGCTGACTTTTAGGATTTCTCACCTTGGTCTATGGGTAGTACCTCATCCAAGACAATATTCGTGAGAGATCAGGTGACAATCCTCCTTTGTTGCTCCTTCTATGCTAGTGACCGGGTCACTGTTTCATGAACTGGTCCTGCTGGATGGAGTACACAGACCCAGATGATAATAACAATTAACCACCTTAAGTGATTGATGGGTCCTGTTGAAGGGAGTGCTCTCTCATAGAGTTGTCATGCTGAGAATGGGGTTCACTTAGACGTGTTTGTGTAATTTTTTGGCTCAATTACTGACCCAGGTTGTATTAGTGTTTTGATAATTGTTGTTAGGGGAAACACAACCTGCTGGTCTACTGTTTTGTTTAAACTTTCCCTTAGACCTCCCCCACGTTGATATGTGTTATCAGTAAAGTTAGATATAACCTTACTCTCTAAAGTAAGGCTCTTACACTCTAAAGTCGAGCCGTAAGGCAGTATCAGAGGACAGTGTAAAGCATTTGTTGTACACACTCAGTCAGCAAATGGTCTCACACACTCAATAACTGAACTCTAGGCCAGTGGTTTATAAGTAAAAAAAAAATATGCTTGTTTTATTTTAGAACCAACAATTGGAATTAAAATATCCTTTCTCAGAATGAGATGCTTTACATAAATACTTTTGCAATATGCAATTGACTTTTGTAAACAGTTACAAGTGGTTGCAATAGGCAACACTATTTTAAACACAATAATGCATTGAGTTCAATGGAAGTTTCATGTTATTTGCCGCATATTACTTTTAGGATTACTTTTGGAATTCCAGGACTGAATCCTAGATTCAGTCCTGGGTCAGCACATGGAATCAAGTGATAAAAGTCGACTTAATTACTGTGATGATTCTTAGACAATATTTTGCTATTTTAAAAGATGACACTTAGAAAATATTTCATAGAAAACAGTCAATCATTCCCTATGGCAGAAAATTCAAGTTGCAGGTATAGTATGTTCTCGTTACTTTTATAATCCAGAACTGGGTGCCTAGACTCAGTACTGGGACCTTTATCCAAAACAGGTAAGTAATTACGTTTTCAGATATTATACGATTTTTAAAGAATATTTAAAGATTGCAGAAATTGACACAGAAGAAATTTCACAGAAAAACAGTCAATGATTTCCTATGGAAGAAAATTGGGTTACTGGTAAGTACAGTTGTAAGTAGTTTTCAGAGTCAGTGCTGGGCACCAAGATCCAGCACTGGGAGCTCACCTAAGAGCAGGTGACTATTTTCGATTTCGTTACTCGGCTGATTTTGGGTGAATATTTTAAGTTTTGAAAAGTCCACACTTGGAAGAAATTTCAGAAAAAGCCAGTCAATGTTACCCTATGGAGAAAATTGAGTTATCGGTTTAAAGGTAAGTACTCGACTGGCAGAGTTAGGGTTCTGGGCATAGACTCAGGGGTCTCCCAGGGTCAGGTAGGTACAGTTTGTTCACCCTCAGCGGCACAAGGGCGACCGGGTGCAGAGAGAGTTAGGCCCAATGTTATCCCATGAGAGGTAGGGGGGCCTTGGTTGGTGGCTGCTGACTAGCAGGCCACGCGGCTGTGGGAGCTGGGTTCCTTGTCACTTACTCAGGGCAAGTGGAGGGATAGAGATAGGTGTAGAGGTTGCACTGCCAGGGCCACTCGGCGGCTGGGTGCAGGGTGCTTTTGAGCCTTCGGGTGCTCAATTGATTTCAATGGGAAATCTCCGGTTTAGAAAAAGACAGCAAGCTCGGGGACGAGGATTCTTCAGGTGCCACCACCACTTCGAAAAGTAGGTTGGGTAGTTGGAGGATAGGTAGGTACCCCGGCACAGGGGGCCGCGGGGCGCCGGATGCAGGGGTGCCTTTTGTTGTCGGGAAATCTTACCCTCTGTTGATCGCGGTTGGGGGGGCACCTTGTTCTGAGGCTGCAGGCTTCTTCAGTAGTGTCGAGGGAGGTCCTTGGGTGCCGGACTCGGGGTCACAGTCGCCGTGGGGTCGTTCTTGTGGTCTTTGTTCACTCCGGCACAGGCCAGGCTTGGCTGGTGCAGAGTGTGCTGGGTACGCGGTTCCGGGCTGCTGCCAGGGATTAGAAGTAGATTTTGAGTAGAGCCTCTACTCATGGGAGTCCCAGGGGCTTAGAGTCAAAAGGTAGCCAGGTCCTCCGGGGTTTGTGAGGTTGCTGGCCACAAGAGATGCCGGGTTGGAGCAGGAGCAGGTTCGAGGGTCGACAGGCCGGTAGGGCTGGGGCCAAAGCAGTTTGTGTCTTCCTCTTAGCAGCTGCAGGGCAGGTCTTCTTTCTTCTAGTTCTTCTTTGGATTTTGGAATCTGGAATCTGGGGAAGGAAGGTTCAGGGTACCCCTAAATACTAGATTTAGGGGCGTTACAGGTAGGTGAAGGGCAGGGACCAATGGGTCCCTGTCCTGGGGTGGGTACACCCCCTATCCTGCCTCTCTTCTGTGGGAGGGGGGCAGTAGCCTAGTCCTGATTGGGTAGGGCTTCCCATCTTCAAGATGGCGAGAGCCCGGGGATGTGCTTCACCTCGCCTCCCCCACCTGAGGGGTGGGGTTGGCAGGCTGGCACATCCCCTGTCCTTATTTGGGGTTTCCGGCAAAGCTTCCTGCCAGAGTGGGGGGTTGCAGTGGCCTGGGGAAGCTCACAGAGGCGGCATGCCTTTGAAGCTTCCCCCTTCCCATCCTGGGGGAGGAGATTTCCCACCTTGACCAGGATGTGCATTGTTGCAGGCCCAGGAGAACAGGGGCTCTCCTTCCCAGGGGTCCAGCAACATGTCTGCTGTGTGGCAGCCTAGGCAGCCTCAGAACAGACGTGGATTGTGGGTTAGGTTTCAGGGGGCCTCTCTAAGATGCGCTCTGTGGTGCTTGGTACATTAAATCCCACACTGACATCAGTGTGGATTTAATGTGCTGAGCAGTTTGATACCAAACTTCTCAGGCTTCAGTGCTGCCATTATGGTGCTGTGGAGTTCGTGTTTGACAAGCTCCCAGCACCATGTACTCTTAAATGGCAGCACTGCACTTACAGGGCCCAGGAATGGACCTGGGTACCGTAGGGGCACAGGGCTCCTGCCTCTGTGCACACACCACTGGCATAGGGCACCCAGCTAGAGGGGTGGCTGATGTATGCCAGGGCAGTGTAGTTTGTGGGCATGGCACACAGGGATATGTGCCATGTCGACTCTCTGTTTTGTCTTGTACCCAGACACTCAGCCGGCCAGGGCAGTGTGTGGGTGTTAGGGTACAGGGCCTCTAAGGGTGGCACAATGAATGCTGCAGCCCTTAGAGGCCTTCCCTGGTCACAAGGCACTGGGTACCTAGGGTACCATTTACCAGGGGCTGACATGTGGCCAGGGTTTGCCAATTTGGTTTTGAGGTTTTTTTTTAGGGAAGGAACATAGGCCCTAGGCACCTGATTGGCATGAGTCCAGGGCACACTCAGTCAAAGTACATTCAGCATTTCAGCAAAAAGTGGGGGCATACCATGCAAGAAAGATGGCACTTTCTCACAGATATGTCCTGGGATTCGTACACGCTACACTGAACAGATCAGCCTGTGTCTATCCTTCACTGACAGGTGTGGCCGAGGCACTAAACCCCGTTCATGATTGGGTTTTAGATTGCATTTATTTCACATGAACGAGGAGTTTTCAGTAAGTGCAAGCTAGAAGCTCGCGCTGATTATTTCTCTGCCATTGATACACACTGCCTGCCTTTACTACTAATTAGATGGTTAAGTGATGTGCACAGATCCACCCCACTGGAGATGACAGTGCCCCTGGATTAGGGCCGATAAGAGGATCAAACTTGACTATCTAGAGGAAGTAAAACTTGTAACAGCATTTTGTAGGTGAACCTGCAGAAAGATCATTAATTGTGGAGCAGCCTGAGCAACAAATATTTCCAGTAAGAGCCCTCAGCTACCACCAAAATGGAACACAGCCTCCCCTTGTGCACCAGATTTTGGAGTGGTCCATGGCCTGTGAAAGCTAGAGGAAGGACTGGGCATGGGGCAAGCTCCACCACCCCATGAGGACCCGACAAGGATTCTGAGATGGGTGACCCCAGCCCCTCTGGGAGGGGCATAATACTAGAGACAACCCTGCTCAATAGGACTCATGCTCACGCAGAACCCACCTTGGGGGAACCAAATTGCTGTGCCTCCCCAAGCTTGAACCCTCTAAAGGCCCTGCCGCCCGTGTTCCTCCATGCCAGATCCTGGCCCATGCGTGTTTCAAGCGACCAAGGAGTTGCCTGTCTTGGGTAGCTTAGCATCCTGGATGAGAAGAAGTTGGGGCTACAAGGGAACCCTGGCTTCTGTTGGTGGAGATGCTATGCCCCTTGAAGCTAGTGTGAACGGCTTTCAGGTATCGGAGGAGAAGCTGCCTCAGGGACTTTTGAGTTCCTATGCATGTATCCACATGAGGGAAACAGTTGAGTTGATTTGACGACTCTTCTGCCCTTGGTGCCTCCCACCAGGGCAAGGTGGACACCAGCCTACAAGCATGGCTTGGGTAGTCGACTATACTGGGGACTCTCGATGTGCAGGGGTTGAACCTTGGCTCCCCCAGCCCCAGTGGGTGGCAGATCCCTAAAGTGCAGGTAGGGTGACTGTCGTAACAGCGCGATATAAAACACATGAGACAGTAGATTGAATATACTGTGTCTTTTTTTTATTTATATAAACAGTGTGACAGTCAGTCTTGGTTTATTTATCTTTTCTCCTTTTCTTCCTCTTCCTTAGATGTGGGGCAGCCAGGGCCATCGATCGTTAATGTGTGCCTCAAGGGAGAAAAAGAAACAGTTGATAAGGATTGGGACCTTAGATATGTTTCATTATTTAATTATAGGTTCATTAAACCAAGGGGGAATGTTCTTGTGTGGGATACTGCCTTTTATTTACTGTCAACCAGTTAACCCGTCACCACAGATATATGCCAAGTCTTGAGTTTTTGCTACTTGCAGCTACTTCCCTGTGAACAGGAAGAAGTATCACCAAGTAATGCAGGTGTTCTGGTATTGAAGTCACTTCTCTCTCCAAGACCTTCAGTGTTACATTCCCCTAACACCAGCTTTGCTTTGTCTGCAGGGCTGAGAGAGATTGACCAACTCTGTTCCCTCCCCAGCGACTGGCGACCAATCCTGAGGTGCGCTGGATTGGGGTAGGGAGATGAAGCTCTTTGCTTCTAGCTCAACTGTTGACTGGCTCAGACTATTCTCAATGTGCCCCGACTGCGTAATGCAGCCAGGTGGAAAGGCAGATGATAGGCACCAGGGGTTTGCGGCGATGTCAGTTACCCACTTGACATAGCTGCATACCCTTGTTTTAAGACTATTGTCATGGATCAAGGAGTCTAACATGTGTAGGAGTTTGAGGACTTCTTGAAAACCTGTGGTGCAATGAAGGTTAGGGCTGGTGGATGCTACCTGAAGTTGGATCCAGTTATAGCCTCATGGCGCATTCACTATACCCCTCTTGCCCACTCTGTCGAGAATGTGGAGCATGAACGTGTGTAGTAGGACCTGAAAGATGGTGAAGTATGAGTGGGAAGTGCAAAGTCAGAGGAAACTCCACTAGATGTCCATATTGCTCTAATTTGTAGATCAGTTGCCCAACTTGGGTATCGGGGTGAAAAAATATTAAAACCACCTAATAGCTGGTTCCCTCTTAAGTTCCCTTCAGGATAGCACAAGCTTTGAAACTCCAGTTTTATTAAGTAAAGTGAATGATACTGTCTTTTATTTACTGTCAACCAGTTAACCCGTCACCACAGATATATGACAAGTCTTGAGTTTTTGCTATTTGCAGCTACTTCCCTGTCACTTCTCTCTCCAAGATCTTCAATGAAGAATTAGAATCAAAAGAAAAGAATAATGTAGTAAATTACGTGTCTGCTATTCTCCACTGTACTGCTCTGTTGGAATGTTTCATGACATCATAGAATGCCTGAGTGCCTCTCTGGGTGAGATTGTCAGTTGGTCAACTCAGGTTGAGCTGCTGGGAGCTTGCTCCTGGTGGGGCTATATTTGTATCATCTTTCTCCTCCTGTCATCCTGACCACCTATGCTGGAACCAAGCTACTAATAAAGAAGTAACCTACATGTACATATGGACTCTGTATCTTCCTTTACAACAATTTTGGCGACGATCTGAAGAACTGACGCGTGAATTAAGGAGTAAAGACAACTAAGGAATCAAGGAATCAAAAGACAAAGATCTATGGACATTAAGGACTTTCAAAATGTCAATTGAAGCTTAAAGGTAACGCCCTGGTCAGCCCCACCAGTGTCCTGGTCCATCTGGACAGCCTGCAACCTGGGCGTTTGGTCTGCTGTCACCCATCTGTCTGCCGTCACCTGGGAGTTTTCAACAGTCTTTTGTATCTCCAGCTACACCCTCAAGCCCTGTAAGGCTTGCCGAGTTTCTTTGCAGGCGCTGGGTCTTGTCTTCATGCTCCTGACAAAGTCCACGGGGAGTTGCCTGTTTAAGCAAGAGCAAGAACAATTTTCTTGGAGATGTGGTAGTTGTGCGGACAACAGAACAGACAATGCATGGACCTGCAGCTCCTATTCTGGCAGGGGCAAGTACTGCGCTCCTGCCTTTGTGGGCACTGCGCAGACAACAGTATGAAATATGCATTGGTGGGTTGAGGTTTTAGTGGCGCTCAGTTTCCCTTTTATGTTAGCGCAGCATGTACCCTTTTTCTTTGGGGATGTTGTGGGTGTGTCTACTCTTGTGTAGCGTGCCATTAGAAGGTGGGTGTCCTGATTTAGTCGCAGTACATAGAGTGTAGCCATTTCTTTGGGGAGGTTGTGGGGGTAGTCAATGCCTCTAATTTAGTTTTCAGTGTTCCAGGGTGAGTACCCTGCGGTGTACCCTATTTAGGGGAGGTTGTAGTTTTGTTTTCCAGGGTGAGTACCCTGTGGTGCACCTTACTTAGGGATGGTTTTTTTTTTTCCAGGGTTAGTACCGGTGGTGTACCTTTCTAGGTTTATACTAGTTAGGGGAAGTTGTGTTTGTGGGTAGTCAACGCTTCATGTCAGTTCCCAGGGTGAATACCCTGTGGTGTACCCTACCTAGGGGAAGTTGTGTCGTTTTGTAAAGTGTTTAACTCGTAGTATACCCATCTCTTTGGGGAGGTTGTGGGGGTAAACAATGCCTCTAATTTAGTTTTCAGTTTTCTTGGGGGCGTGTACCCTTTGGTGTACCCTATCTAGGGGAGGTTGTTTTGTTTTCATGGGTTGGTACCCTGTCGTGTTCCTTGGTGAAGTTTTTTTGGTTGGTTCCTAACGTTATCTTGGGTCTTCCTTTCATGTGGACACTATGCTCCGGTCGAAGTCTACCTGCGTGGAATCCGTGGCCAAGGGCTTCACGCTTGTACAACTTTGAGTGGGAAGCTTTCCTCTAGTGTTTAGACCTCTTTAAGTGTCAGCATGCCTTCTACCAAGGGACCTTGTGTTCTTTACAGAGCGTTTTCTCTCTGGAGTATCTTTGTTTTTGAGGTCGCACTCTTCTTGTTATCTAGAGTGTATCTAGCCTCTATGGTACCTCTCTATTGGGGATGTTGTTTTCTCCTAAGGGTCTGTGTTTTACACCCACCTTTGTTTAACAGGGTGTCTACCCTGTGGTGTACCCGAGTATGGGGAGGTTGTGGGGGTGACCGCCCTTCTTTGTTGCATTGGTTTTTTCTCATCTAAGCCATGCTTTGTTTTTCCCTAAGGGAGGGGGATGGGGTGTGAGGTAATGTTGTTTGCAATTATAATTTTTGCATCTTAACACATTTCTGTTCATGTCAGTGAAATTCATGATGCCTCATGCAATACACCTGTGGATAGGTGCACCTCATTGTTGCACCTTCTTGCTAAAGATATATTGAGGTATCTTATTTGTCTTTACTTTTACTTCTGCTGTTGTTCCCTAAGGAAGGAGGATGTGTAGTAAATTACTTGTCTGCTATTCACCACTGTACTGCTCTGTTGGAATGTTTCATGACATCATAGAATGCCTGAGTGCCTCTCTGGGTGAGATTGTCAGTTGGTCAACTCAGGCTGAGCTGTTGGGAGCTTGCTCCTGGTGGGGCTATCTTTGTATCATCTTTCTCCTCCTGTCATCCTGACCACCTATGCTGGAACCAAGCTACTAATAAAGAAGTAACCTACATGTACATATGGACTCTGTATCTTCCTTTACAACAAATAACAAGTCCCAGTGTTTCAGTGCCAGTGATAATAGTTTCAGATAGTGCAAGAGAAATGATTTCAATATAACGTTTCCCTGGATTTTACTTTTTAATTCACTACCCTCCTCCAGTCCAAGTCTTTTCTCTCCCGTCTCGCCCCAGGAGATGTGTGCATATCTGGGTTAACCATGCTCCTCCTGGAGTGCGGTGGGGCACTTCATCTTCTCTGTGGTCTCCGTACTTCCTGGCGGAGTCTTATGATGACTCCGAAGTCTGCACTCTGACCGGCACCTGCCTTCCGAAGTATTCTAGGTTCTGACAAGGTATTCTGCACTCCCTCTGTGTTGACATTGGATTTGGGATTGAATCCTGTTTTCTCCGCCTCCGCATCTTTCTCTCTAGTGATCCTCGCGTCCACCTCAGTGTCTTCCTCGCTATTGATCCTCACATCTACCTCGGCATCTTTCTCCCACCCCTTCCGCTTTTTATCGAATTTCGTCTGTCCCACGTGCTCTATTGGCCAATTGTTTTTAAGGGAGTTGCGCCCTGTTTGTATGACCTTAGTTTCCTGGTTCTCATAGGAAAGTAACGCAAGGAATGTCATGTTCTCTGCTGCTTGCCTTCCTGCATTCTGCTGGAAATAAAGAACCGCCAAGGTGAGAGATATCGGTATGTGCCACGGAAAGTCAGTTTCCTCTTCGTGTTCCCTTCAGGATTAGGTATTACCTGACAGTGACACTTCCTCATTACCATGTACCTGGGGGTCTTGTTATATGTGTCCAGGCTGAGGTTTCAAGACTTGTGCAACCCTGTCTGGAAGTGCCAGTGGTGGAGTTGCCTACTTATATTCCCATAGGAGCTGCTTGCTCGCCTGCCTACTGTGAAAACAGGGTGAAGATACTGAGCCAGGTGCCTGGAAACACTCTTTAAATCATGGAGCCTGACTTCTATCGGGGAAGACTGGTGGGATGCTGAACTGTCTACCCTCATGGGTAGCACTGCCTTCCTCCCATGTCTTGTGCAGTAGCTGGTGGGAGAACATTGTGAAAGTTGTCTGTGACTCTTGGCAGTGGATCATTCGACTCTTGCATTGATGAAGAATGTAGCTAGCATCAAGAATTAGTGTCAATTACAGGACACATTGATCATCGACACTTCAAATGCGCCTTGTGTCCCTGAGTTTCTCCCTGGGCTAGGGCTGTGTGTA
Organism: Triturus cristatus; assembly: GCF_964204655.1. NCBI lineage: Eukaryota > Metazoa > Chordata > Amphibia > Caudata > Salamandridae > Triturus > Triturus cristatus. The sequence goes on from NC_140590.1 coordinate 441,400,310, forward strand.
GGTCGCTTGAACATCAACTGCCCTGGGGCTCTTCCAGGGTATGACAGAGGCTGTCATAGGAGGCTCTTCTCCCTTGGTCCTCCCAAGGTCAGACCCCTGATCACCTGTCAAAGGGGCCTTTCCTGCTCCAACTTGGTGGGGCAGGTGATCACCCGGATGCATTCCCTACATGGCTGTCTGTGGTGCCACATGGCTGTCCATGTGAATCACCAAGGGTTCCCACTTCCTCAGCTGGGGTTGGGAAGGCCCAGTGCCTGCCGACTGCACCCCGGTTTCCACTCTACCCCCTGTGGGCTTCGGCCTCCGATCTGGGAAAGGATGTGTTACAGTAAGCCCCCTGTTTGAAAGAGGGCCCCTCCCCCATGAGACACCCAGGAAATTAGTCCACCTCCCCCATACTACTGCATCTGACTATATGCTCAGATCAGAGGAAGTGACCAGCTGAAGAATATTACTGAGAGGAGGAAAAACAACTAACCAGGATTTTCTCAGTAATGGAGATCAAAGCAGAAAGAGCCCAGCACGAAATCCCCATCCAGTGGCATGTGCGGGAAATGTGGTTACACATATGGGTCGCTCAATGGGGCCCAATTCCTTCTAATTGAGGCTTACACTGCAGAGGGTGTTAGGCTTGTAGCGAACCTTAATGTGCCGGGATTGCATCTTGGTAAACACCACCTAAGGCTAAAGAGCTATAGTCAACAAGTACTTTAAGAGAAAGTTAAAAGTATCTTTGTAGAGAGAGTTCATGGTGGCATTTAGACATCTAGAGATAAATGGCTTGTGTCCATGCAGTCTGCCTGGAAAATTTAACATGGAGGGAAGGTCGGTCGTCCTGGAGACCCAAGAGTGTTACATTCCCCTAACACCAGCTTTGCTTTGTCTGCAGGGCTGAGAGAGATTGACCAACTCTGTTCCCTCCCCAGCGACTGGCGACCAATCCAGAGGTGCGCTGGAGTGGGGAAGGGAGATGAAGCTCTTTGCTTCTAGCTCAACTGTTGACTGGCTCAGACTATGCTCAATGTGCCCCGACTGCGTCATGCAGCCAGGTGGAAAGACAGATGATAGGCACCAGGGGTTTGTGGCGATGTCAGTTACCCACTTGACATAGCTGCAGACCCTTGTTTTAAGACTATTGTCATGGACCAAGGAGTCTAACATGTGTAGGAGTTTGAGGACTTCTTGAAAACCTGTGGTTCAATGAAGGTTAGGGCTGGTGGACGCTACTTGAAGTTGGATCCTGCCATAGCCTCATGGCGCATTCACCATACCCCTCTTGCCCACTCTGTCGAGGATGTGGAGCATGAACGTGTGTGGTAGGACCTGAAAGATGGTGAAGTATGAGTGGGAAGTGTAAAGTCAGAGGAAACTCTGCTAGATGTCCATAGTGCTCCTAATCTGTAGATCAGTTGTCCAACCTGGGTATACAGGTGAAAAAAGAATAAAACCATCTAATAGCTGGTTCCCTCTGAAGTTCCCTTCAGGATAGCACAAGCTTTGAAACTCCAGTTTTATTAAGTAAAGTGAATGAATATAGAGGTCTAGGGTGTCAAACAATCTATTCTCAAACTTTAAATCAGTAAGAAGCCCGGTTCCTTGAGGTGGAGCCAGGCATTGTACCTAATGGGCTGCTTTTAAGAAGCAGAACTGGTTCTGTGGTGAACCTAATGCCAGGTTGAGGCATTTATCAGACCCCTGAAAGGTGTTGGTTGTTATAGAAAGGAAGATACTGGCTAACAGTGGCCATAGAAGTCAGAATCCAATAAGGAGTGATTAGCAACTTGCCTGTAGAATCAACTAGCACTGAAAATAGATTATGCTGGACCTTCAGGCCCTTACCCAGCCATCCCTGGTGCTGAGCGCCACAAGGGCTAAGCTGCAATGAGCAGGAGGGCTGCTGCTGCTCTCAAAGAAGCCCAGGATTCGTCTGGAGCTGCCACAGGTGCCGATCTTGGTGGTAGTAGCAAATATTCAATCAAGAACTTCAAGGGCGAATGTCGAGAAGGGCTTCATGTGAACAGCAGTTAAACAGGGGTCAGTCGGTCCTATGAAATAGACGAGCACCAATTGGAAGGGACATGAGATGCCCTCTCTTGCCACTGGCTGATTGAAAGGGAGTCAGGTTCATATCCACAAATCCAGAGTAGGTGTACTCACAGCATCCAGTGCAGTAATGAATAGGATCCAGGAGAAACAATTCTGAACATGAGCTGGGACAATCCTGTGTCCTGCTGTGTAATTTAGAAGGACTGCTTTGCTGAACACAAAAAGGACTCCCCTGCTGCCTTAAGCCTGCTCTGAGCACCAGAGGTTGGCCCTGCTGGTATAGCCCTTCATTTCTCCGTGAGCCCAGGACTTCCAGGAGTGATTACAAGGCCTAGCTGGCTGGCCTCTTAATCAGAGTCTCAGGGATAGAAAAGGCTCTAATCATAATGAACAAGTACCTGTATCCTGCCTGAGTGAGCCCTAACCCTCCAAGTGGTGCCTCTCTATTCCTGGACCAACCATTGGAAGTGGGACTAAAGGTAACCAGATAGCCCAAATACAAAACTTGAGAGTTTTTACCTAAAAAGTGCTCTGAGAACTGAGAGGAGACTGGAATCTACCTGCTCAGCGATCCGCCCAAGATGCATCGCCAGTCTGACTGACTTTGTGGCAGGTCCCACTGCGTTCTTTTCTGCAGAAGCAAATCATTTTCAGCTGCTCCTCGCAGAAGGGGTATCTGGCTTTGTGTAACCATCATTGGCTACAGCCTGCAGCTTCGTGTCACTGGATATTTTCAACTTCTTTAAAGAGACTAAGTCCAAACATAGAAATCTTCACCTGACTTGGTTGAGAATGGCAACGCCTCATTCCTGGACACCACCAGCTTCCTTGCCCAGCTGAACTCCACCTTCTTAGACATTTTCTTTCAAAATGTCTTTTGAGTCCGAAGGTAAGCGGAGACCAGGTCCAATCCACTTTGTGTATCCGACCCGCGCTCCATCGCAGCTGGTCATAAATTTTGACTTTGCCCTGGTCTCGCGTGACTAGATGTCCATGGTTGGCGCTTTGATCTTTTATGTGGTAATTTACATTTACAACATTTAAAAAATCATTACTCTGGCTCTACTGTTTGGAGTTTTGTCATTTTGGTGTCAAATAATTTATTAAAATGTACTGTCTTTTTCAGGATTTTTCTTTTGTTGTGTTTTTACTTTATTACTCCTTAAGTGGTGCATAAATACTTTACACATTGCCTCTAAGTTAAGCTTAACTGGTTTTATGGTAAGCTACAAGAACACTAAGCACAGGTTAATTTAGTTACTTTTTGTGTTTCACCCTGCCTAATCCAGCATTATCTCACGGTGCCAGGGCACCTGACAACCCTTACTGGGCTTGCAGATGTGCCCTAATTGTTGGTGCAGCTGGGGATATCATTAGTTAGGTACAGGTGATGGTGGCAATCGAGTGAGCATCAGATGTTCGGTCTCGGCTTAGAGTGTGGCTTGATGGGCTTCTGAGGCCCTTCCCCCTCCACTCTGGAGGACCTTGAGGGTTTTGTGGGACTACTTCTCCTGGGCTGATCAACAGTGGTTGTGCACCCGATGTCCTGGTGCTCTCCCTCAAGAGACTCCTCCCCAGATGCCTCTCATCCCCCGTGTGGGGGCTGACACATCATGAGAGGTGGCTGCCGGCGATCATGACAAGGCTGCATTGTTTGTTGCACTGCTAATGGCCTGTTGTGACCAGCACGGGGGGGCTTGATACCTTGAAGCGGCTGGCTGATGCACTGAAATTGTACACCTGACACCCTGGTGTGGCTCCTCAAAAAGCACCTTCCTGATGACTTTAACTCTACCCCTGCAGAGGATGACATACCCGATCGCTGTGGACCGCACTGATTCTATACCATTCGTGGCCACTGTGACCGGCAGGTGGTGGCCCCAGCTATGTGAGGCAGTCGGCCGGTGGGACGCCACACCGGAAAGGCCTGCATTGCTTATGTTGAGTCAGTTACTGCAGGTGCCGGAGCAGAGCCTTACGGCATTGGCGGGGCTGCTGCTTCGCTGGACTGGTGAGATGTGCTGCAGACAGGCCCCCAATGACATGAGCAGATCTCGGGTGCATTTGCCTGCATTACCTATCTGCCACATACGTGGGCCTGATGATGGGATCAAAGCCGGACTGCTGCGGCCAGCGGCTGCACCCCACCCCTACTGCTGAGGAGGGAAACTTTGCGGTCCTCCACCGGACCTGGCGCCCGCCTTCTTGACTGGGCCTGCTGCTCCATCCGGTGGTGAGCACTTCATCTGTGAGGTGAGAGGAGGTGGGCCATGCACCTGGAGGACTGCGGGAGGGCCGCCTGTGGAGATTCTACATTGGACAGCATCTTTGAGGCCCTCTGGTAGCGGGATGACCTGATCAATGCAGGGGAGTACCTTGAGGGCGGTTGGTGTCCCTGTCTGCCAGAGCTGCTGGTTGCGGGCTTTGGTAGCCTTACCCGCCCCATTCCACCTGACGTAGGTCTGCTTGTGTGCCCCAGCAACTCTTACTCAACCTTGGGGTGAGGTGGGCCTTGAATAGACGGTGAAAGATCAGAGCACCCCGACAATGCACAAACAGTTGCCTCTACACAGAGGCTATTTATGGGAGTGATGCAAGGGGCCTGGATGCTCCAACACCACACCTGCTGGGCCCCTGTGTCAAACCCAGGAGGTCCCATTGTTTATGATCCCTGGGCCACCAGCGAGTGTGCTCTGCAGACAAAGACGCCCAACCTTCTCCTCTGGTGATGCGCCATGGGGAAGCTAGAAGCTCACCAATCCAAGCTAGTGTTGGAAGGAAAGAATCAAACGCATAATATGGACCAGGGTAGGGGTTCTGCTCCCCCCCAAGAGGCATCCCAAACCACAAACGTGCAGTATCTGGATATCAAGGAGGTGCTGGTGGACATAAAGGCCAGTCTTCACACCATTGATGCCAAGATAGACCTGTTAACCACTCTCATCAACCGTATCAAGGAGAAGGTGGACAAGCATGATGACCGCCTCGACACCGGGAGACCCGCACCTCCGATGTGGAGAACAGGCAGGCCGCTTCAGGGGAGCATCTCCTCTGCATGGATAAAATTCTTTAAGTAATCAAACTGAAAAATGAAGACCATGCTGCGGTTGCTGTTCGCCGATGCTCTGTCAGTGGTCTTCATTGTGTAGAGAGCCCATTATTACCTCAGTCCCCACCCTTCCCCGGGGTTGCCGGTGTAACCAATCATCGCACGATTGCTCAACTACAGAGATCATGATACAGTCTTGAGGCTTGCATAAGATCGTTGCACTGTCCAATATTAAGAGAATGATCTTTTCTTCTACCCCAACATCACGCTCGCAGCATGAATTTCTTCATGCAAAACGCCTGCTCCAAAAAGTGGAAAAACCTTACACATAATTACATCTGGCCAAGCAACAAATTCAATCCGATGGTAAACCTCATCACTTCATGCACCTCAAGGCAGTGCTGAAGTTCTCCTGCCACTTAACCAACTCTAAAGCTGGCCCCCAAGCTGGTCCCGCATCCCAGGGTGATAATTATCTGTACAACAATGACTGAGAGTCTCACGTGCCAGCACATGTCAACACTGCTCCCCTGATGCTGCTCTGCTCCTGGCTACAGCCCCCTCAGGTTCCCTGTTACCTTTCATGTTAGCAAGCCTCACTATTCTACTGCTGCTAGAGTGGCTATGAAGTTCCCCCAAGTGGGTTCCGCCACATATTACGTTGGCCAACTGAGTGATGCTGAGAGACTAGCCTCTTGGGGTGCTACCCAGGCGCCCTGTACCATCCGACCCTTGTCCTTTTGGCTTGCATATTTGGGCCCTGCTGCTACAGTCTATGTATGCTATTACTTAATACAACTCAGCCTCAGGTATATGCAGTGCGTTGGATTCTTGGCTTTTTCTTGTTGGCTCCCTCCCCTCCTGGTACTCTGTGAGACACTGCACCATCACATTGTCCCCACGGTTATGCACGCAGCGCTCTTGACACATTCATCATAGTGGATACCCCATTCTTAGACATGAAATTGCCGCCGTACAATCCCTGACTTGGAACATTTGCAGCCTAAACGTTAAGCGAAAGGCTAGGCTAGATCACACTTACGACACTGGCAGAAGGTACAAATATTTAGGGTAAGAAAATGCCATCTTTCTAAGCACTGCATTTTCTGATATGTGACTTAAAATCTGACTTTACCAATAAAGATGGGTTTAAATTCCAATTCATTTGAGTGTAAATAGCATATCTCTATCTGCTTCCAATCCAAGTTTATCACTTTTTAAATCTAATAAGGTATGCCACTGTTACTCACTCAGAGAGATAGTCCTTACAAGAGTGAAAAATGTCTTTAGCCATTTTTTACTGCCAGGACATGTAGAATTTAAGTACATATGTCCTACTTTTTAAATACAATGCACCCTGCCCAATGAGCCTTTAGGGCTAGCTTGGTGGTGACTTATATGCATAGGCCTTGGAAAAGGTTTATTTCGACAGAGACAGGGCTGAGATATGTTTTAAAAGGCTAATTTAGTGAGTGTCACAAGGCACAAATATTTAGGACAGGTGATTATTCTTTTCCGGTCTTGAGATGGTATTGGACAGAAGTAAGAATGCTAAGCAAAGAGGGAAATGATCGCTAAGGGGGTTATCAGACACGTAGAAAGAGTGGAGAGTATGTGCGTGGCTATTGGAGACTAAAACATAATCAATGGTGGAGCAGAGACACCTTCCATTGAATGTGTGGGGCATTTGGGCGGGAATTGGGCACATTTCATCAGCGAATCCCAGGTCAAGGGTGAAAATGAGCTCATTGAATTGTTGCCCCAAAACTGAATGACAAAAATGGGATATGCATGCCCCTTCATCGATTAACGCTTCACATAGTTTGTCCCCAGCATTCGCACATAAAGTACAATTAAAATCACCGGCCAGAATCAGCATTAAATCTTTACTATTACCTACATTTTTTTAACGTTTTTAACAGGTTATACATCACAGCCTTCATATTATCAAAGGGAATATTATTATATAGATTAATAACTACAATTGAGTGCTTAGAGTCTAGGTCTAGTTTAACTAGTTGGAAAAACTCATCATGTGCATACAGTATTATCTTTTTAAAGTTAATAGTGCACGATATGTACATACAGAGACCACTCCTGGTCCTACCACTCAAGCTACTAACTGCTGGGGTATGATAGGTCCTATAGCCGTTCGTATGGACATGGTCCTTGCTCTAGGTCTCCTTGAAACACAGGATCTCAAACTGGTTAATCAATTCTCCCCAGATTGGATTATTTAACTTAGAAGATATGCCAGCAATGTTCCAACTTTGCAAAGGTCAGATTTACTTCCTGCTGACGGTATCACTACATCTGTCCTGGTTGCAACCTCATTGATGTTATTAGAGGATGGAGAATTAACTACAGGGTCAGGAGAATCATAAAGTAATCTAATATTCCCTTCTAGCTCTTCTTGAGGCGCTAAACTATCACAAGGCATGGGACTACTGGGGAGCTAACCAATTAAATCCTCACTATGAGGGCTAAAAAATTGCCCCACCCTAAACCGTTCCATTGCAGAGGTTACAGGGGCTTGGATTCCCGTATACAGTCAATCTATATCCTCCAGTGAACGCAGAGCATCAAAGCGATTAAAAACTGGGATTGGGAATCTGGGATCCCTGAAACTCCTCGCATGGCCTCCCACAGGAATAGTACCTCAAAGTTTATAGGGATTTGGTGGTTTATAAAAATAGCCCAATGGTAGGATGTGTATGTCGCTAGAGTTAGGGGTCCCTAGGTTACTTCTCTCCAGGATAGTGCGCACCAAAAGAGGTGAACTGAAGGTTAACACAATGCAATCTCCTATGAGGGTCTTCTTAGAGGGACCAACCCAACCTAATCTACGGGCCATTTTAAATTCGGAAAAGAGAGGATTGCCCAAACCAGTTTTTTGACACAGGTAGTGGAATTATTTGTTCTTTAACGCTGCCCAGTGTTCCAAGGTGTTGTGGGGTAAGAGGGGAACATTTGCCAAAACCACTGTATAAGAGGTGGCAGCTGGAGGTAAGTTTAAAATGGATGGAGGTTGAGTAGAGGACTTGGAATGGTCCCTGGAAACAATACCTCTGTCACAGTCTTTCGTCTGACTTGATGACCTAGAAGTCATGTCTCTGGCTCGCTGCGTCTGAAGAACTGCTGGGATGTTCTGCAGGAGTTTCTTTATGAGAGGAAGACTGTCTAGAGCAGACAGAAGCAAATGCTGCACATGAGGCTTTACATTTAGCGATGTTCTCGCCCTTAGGCTGCTCGTTGATGGTTCTACAAGGATTACTAACCCCTGTGTCAACCTCTCTATTATTCGGGACGCAAGAGCTCGAGGATGGTGCAAGTAAGTGCATATGACTAAGGTGTTCCTCCACCTTATCTAACCTCGCTTCGACAGCAGATATTTTTAGCTGAATTGGCTCCAGAAGTGTTATCATCATGGTTTCAAGTCTACCCCAGAAGTTCCCAACTTGCAAACTATCTGGGAATTTATCTAGCACACTAGAATTAGGGACAATCTTTTGGACCTCACTCCACGCACTAGGACTGACTAGGGTTTCCACAACCTTTCCATTAAGTCTCAGCCCAGGTTTGCTCTGCTTCCGAGTGGTCCTGGCCTTTCTTTTTTTGGGCAGAGGCACCACAATGTGGGCTATCTTGGGCTTAGTTTTTTGCCCTCTAGTGGGAACGGATGGCTTGACCGAACTAGGTTCAGATTCAGTAGATGACAAGGGCACAATATCTGCTGAATGATCTTCCATGACGTGCTGAATGGAACCAGGCCGGGAAAAAGATGCATCAGTATTAGTCGACATACAAGGATCGGTAAGCACAGGCGTCATTGAAAGTCTAGTGGGAGGTGGAATTTACTCCAGTGACAACCTCCTTTCAGTAAGTTTAATTTTGTTTATTAGCACTGTTAGACCTGTCAGCCCTTTGGGTGGTCCCTCCTCATCATTATTTATTTTGTCCCACTTTTGCCTCAAACCCTGTTATAATTTTTCCTTTTTGGGAACGACCAGACTTTTTAGTGTTGATGCAGGGTCAGGGAGCCATTTTCCCTAACCCTGGAACTTCTGTCTGAGGGCCTGAGACACAAAATGGTGGCCACCCATTGTCACCTGTGACATCATCAGAACCCACTGGAGATTTCTAGAACCTTCCGTAACATTCTAGAACCCTGGGACAGAGGGAGGCAGTTTAGAATGTTGGGAGGCCATCTCAGAGTGGCAGTTGGCATCTGACTAGAGAGGAGAGAGGACCAGTTCAGAAGGAGGTCGGAGTAAGGCAGCAGGGGTGGAAACCAGTGCTTGGAGTGGGGTCCAGAAACCCACCCTTGATGCTAGTCCCTACTGACCAAGCTCAGCCTAGAGCCCTGTGTGGGACCAAGACCAGAAAATCCATCTTAAGGACCTACATATTGTGAAGAGGCCTTAAAGAAGAAGACCAGCAAGCTCCTGACCTGTTTAGCGGTGTCCTCCTGGAGTCCTGACGTCGAGAAGCCTGGAGACCTGAGGCCTGAGGTGGAGAAGCGGCGCTGACAGAAAGCAGACGTCGTACCCGGAGCCGCCAGAGGTCGAGTGAGGGCGCCGGCGGAGGTCGTGGAGAGACACCGGAGGTCGAGTAAGGAGTCACCCGAGGTCGGATGAGGGCGCCGACAGAGGTCGTGGAGAGGCGCCGGAGGTCGAGTGGAAGCACGCCGGAGGTCGGGAGTGGAGATCGCAGTCCGGAGACGCCGGAATCTGAGGTGAAGCGCGCCGGAGGTCGGGAGTGGAGGTCGCACTCCGGAGACACCCAGAAGCGGGGAGGCCGTGACCCTGCGACGCCGGAAGGCGACATCGAGCCGGAGCAGCCCAGCGACATCGAGCCGAGGCCGCCCAGCGGCATCGAGCCGGAGCAGCCCAGCGACATCGAGCCGAGGCCGCCCAGCGTCATCGATCCGGAACAGCCCGGCGACATCGATCCGAAGCCGCCCAGCGACATCGATCCGAAGCCGCCCAGCGACATCGATCCGAAGCCGCCCAGCGACATCGAACCGGAGCCGTCCAGCGACGTCGACCCGGCGGCGAGCGGAGCCGATCATCGTGAAAAGGGCAGTACGTGGTAGAGGGGGCGTCTGAGGCCCCGTGGAGCCCTAAAAGACCATTCTAGGGGCTAGAGGGGTGTTAGAACCAGCCTGGGAGTGCCAGGGGTGAACTGAGACTGGTGCAGTGACCTCTGTGAGGGGTTGTGTATTTTGGGAGAGCCAGATCTTTAGGTTACCCTTATTCTACCTCAGTTCAGGCCCAGCCTTGACCAATCTAGGTGGGACACCCCCCATGTCATCCAAATGACCACAAGCTGTACTTCGGCAAAGTGAAACCAAACTACCTCGTGAAAGAGTTGTGAACTGTAATTGTCATCGATTGTGTTATTTAAGTTATTGAGGGTGCTTTATTTATTGACTTCCACTATATTTATTCCTGACTGTATTTATTTGCCATCTGTATTTATTGCACCTCTATTTATTCCGTGTTTATTTATGACCTGATCCTATTTATTGAAACCCCACTGTGGTATTATTTATTTGACCTGCTATTTTCAAGAAAAGTCTTATGGTATTGTATGTATGTTTTGAAACCTGCAACTAAGAGAAAATAAGATAAAGACAAACTTCTTTCTTTCATAATTTTTACGGTGTAGTGTCGTTTTTGGAACGGATGAACGCATGGTTATTGTGAGGGTGTGACGTACGCTTAACACGGTGCCTGACCCCCGACCGCTCGAGCCAAGCTACCATTGTGCTGGGAACCTGGTGACTGCTAACCCGGTTGCCCGGTTTCCAACAAGCACTGATTCTGCCCTCTGTAGGAAGGCGTCCAAGGTCCCTGCGGCCCCCTGGCCATTGAGTGCCCTTCGTTTGCTCATTTTTACCCAAGAAAATGGACAGTTATTCATCTAAAGTCTGAGATCCCAGAACAAGTCACAGGTTAAATGGTACAGACCTCAAGTCCAGGAGCTTAGATGGATGGTCCAGCCCAGCCTCCTCCAGCCTCTGACGGGCACGGACGGGCCCTCCCTTGGCCCTGGCTTCGTCCGGGAGCCACCCACGCGCGTCCCGCACTGCGGAGGGTCAGCGGTGCTTTAGAGGATGCAGCAGATGCCCGGATGACACTCCAACCCTGCGCCAACCCGGGGCTGCTGGGAAACATAGGCCGTTGCCCTCACGGCGGTCCTCTACCAAACGGAGCCGTTCCCCTCACGGCATTTGTGTGTGCAGTGGAGCCGTTCATCTCACGGCACAAAGGAATTCCCCAATCACAAAGTGAGCTCTGGGAGCTATAATTTAGGACACAGTCTGAGCTGACTGGTGGCGTAGGTTTGTATGTAAATATATACATATGTGGCATTTTCATAGCATAAACCTAGTCAAAAGTCATTGTAGCGCTGTACAGGGGTCAAAAACTAGTAATATGTGATAGTTGATACGTGCTAATTGGTTAGACAGTATTATATGGTTATAGCAGCAGCATTTGCTAACATATCTAAAGTACACAAGTGAAAATAATGCAAGAAAATATATAAAGCAAGAAAACAACACATTGGAAACATAACAGGGAGCATAAAAACACAATCAAAACAGAACGTAATACAAACGCAGTGCAACACAACAGAATCACAAAGCAATAAGCGCAGCACAAAAAGACAACAGCACAAAAAAAACCATCACAACACATTCCCATCACATCAAAATACCACACAACAAGCTTGCCTAAACATTTTGTCAGAAATAGCCATCTAATAAAATACTGTTTTTGTACTGCTATCTTACAAAAGGTTTGGAGTGAGTACTGGCTTAACAGACCACCAAGAACATGAAATAGGGAAAAATGTATTGTAATCTGGTCCTTTGTAACCAAGATTCATCGAACGCGCTAATTTGCAGAAAGAGCATATTAATGCTGTAAACTTTGTGATTTCTTCAGAAATGTGTGCACAGCTTCTCTTCTACAACTGTGTGTACGCAGGCTGATACCATGATAGCGCCCTTGTTTTATTGTTCAGAACATGATTGTCTGTGAACCAGTAGGCTATCCCTGACATTAAAGCATTTTTTTCTCAGAGTATAATAATGTCATGGAGTGTAGAGCAGATCATCCTTGCTTGCAGTAGACAGCTTGCAATTCGTAAATAGCAAAGTCATCATATATGAAAGACCATTTGAAATTGGAACCTTATGTCAGGTGAAGGTAAGACAAATAACAAGAAAGTTGTATACATTAGATGTCTTTCTGAAAAATGTTAAAGTAACATGCTGTGGAAGTCAAAAGATATGTATTGTTGGCACGAAAAGTTAGAACTACACATGTGTACACAATCACTCATTGCATCATGTTGCATAGATTAATCTGTCAGTAAGACATGGCTCTTTGTTAATGTGATTTATTGGAACCAAACATCAAAAACACACGCTCATTATTACTTGAAAGTTACTGATCAACATCACGATCACAGATACTTAAAACAGAAGAATACATCTTCTAAAATGATACTCTTCTGTCATCTGGCACAGCAGCATGACCATAATAAAGAGAATATCATAAACCAACCAATCAGAATATACCACATATATGTTTCGAGCAGATTTTCCACTGAGAAGATGTTTTTTTGTCTTGCTATCAGCTTTGCTAATAACTTTTGTGCAATTTGACGAATCTGCTCAAAATAAGAATAGAGGTAGGAAAACATTAAAATGACGTTACCCAATTCACCTCGTATAGGAATCTGTCCCCTTCACATATAAAAACGCCAAATGGAATTACATTAAACTTAGCATGAAACTTGAACTTAAATCACGAAAGAGCCTTTGCTTGTTTTGTTTTCAGTCAGTTCAGAATCTTTTGAGAAAGTGAGCTTGAAGGGGTTAAAAGTTAGAGATAGCTGGACTATTAGTTGACAGACAGTTGCTGAACCCTGGTCCACAGACTGTCTGTGGACCCACATCGTTTTTAAAAGCCTTCCATTGGAAAAGGGAGCATTTTCCTCCTGTTTTCCATTTGTGGGTCTGCAACACAAAGTTGGGTCTGTGGGCCCAAAGGCTCAATTTGCTCTGATTGGCTGGCTGCGAGAGAACACTTTCTCTTGCAGCCAACATTACAGGATTCAGGCATGGTCCACATGACCTTATTATTTTTTTAAAAGACACCTTTACCTTCAGAGCTATATCACAACCCCCAAAAGGTCCTAAAAAATGTAATATATATATATATTTTTTTTAAATGTGCTTTGTGCCAAAGGTTTCATGAACTGAGCCCAAAGATGATGAATTCCAACCAGCAAAGTTCCGTGGGACAAGTTTTCAAAGTTTGTAAACAGAGTTTGGGAAATATGACAGGGGACCCAATATGGGTCTAAGAGTTTCAAAGTTTCTACACCTGTCGCTTGGGTTCAAGGACCAAGACTTGAGGACCTACTTTGGACCACCAAGTTTGTAAAAGCTGTTATGGCTATGTTGAGTCTGTGGACCCAAAACACTTCTCCTCATGGGAACAGTCCAGCCCAAACTGCCATAAGAGGGAACAGTATGCCCAGACAGGGGTTCTGTGCTCACAGCACCACTGGATTCAAGCTAGCCTGGCTGATGAGGGGTGATGCCACAAAACCATTCCCAGAATGCTTGTTTCTGGTCCAGGGAGGACCTGGCCTGTCAATTCGGGCTGGACTGTTCCCATAAGGAGCAGGGTCAAGACTGATTTGCATATGGCTGGGTTCAAACTGGGGTGGTATTGGTGAGCAAGAGAACAATGGATTAAACCCAGATCTTTGTGACTGGGGGTGAATGTTTGCATTGTTCAGCATTCCGTCCAGCAATTGTTCCTTTTGCTTTTGTCGCCCTTACTGGGAAGGGTATGCCCAGACGTGGGTCTCATGTTCACTGCACCACTAAATTCAAGCTAGCCTGGCTAATGAGGAGAAAATTAGAAAGGTCAAAAAATAAAAGGAACAACCACCCAATAAGAACTCTCCTTCTAATATTAACCCAAAACAAACAGCAATAGCAATGGCCAATACAGCAAATGCAAAAACTACATCCCAAAAAGCGCTTCTGTAATGACTGATGAGGGGTTATTACACCTTTCCTTGCCTTACTTTATACAAAATATGGCAACTTTAGGGGCAGACCAAATGTTCTGGTTAGACAGTTCGAGGTTATCAATAGTTCATTGCACTCTTCCCAGTGCAAACTGGTTCTGCATAGTGACTTGGCACAAGAGTTTACAATTCGTAATGGTTCTTCCGATTCCCATGTGGGGACCAGGAAAATGTATCTTTTCAAGGTGATAGGGTCCTATAGACAAGTTCATTCTTTGTCTCTTCCTTGGTTCTCATACATTCATCTACTGGCTTGCGGTCAAGTCCCCAACACATCGACTTTGGCACGCACATGGTGGCATCTGCTTCAGAGAACGCCATCTTGAGTACTGCAGCCTAGTAGGCCCAAATGTTAACTAAGAGAAAATAGACATAATAGCAATTAATATGTAGAAGTGAAGGTTCTAATGTTCAAAGCCACACTGATCCCAATATATATTAGTGTCTTCCTAGCGGCAGCAACATTTAAAGCGATAATACTTACCATACAATAACTTTAAGCCACAATACAATCACGAGGCAGTACAAACCATGTAATTTTACTATTTCAACACAATCTAAGGTTAGTTTGCGTACCATTGTTAATTATTTAACTTTGCCATGTAATTAGCAACTTAGTCCCACATGTACTTATGTTTATCAAGGTGCAAATATTGATTAGTACCACTTCCACTTCAAACATGTTATGTAAATTAATTTTAGAATGATTATGTAATTAATATCAGGCAAATTAGAGGAGGTATACAAAATCTTGTTTTACCTGCTCCATCAATCCCCCTTTAGTGATTTATTAACATCACCACTACTCACTAATTTCACAAAATTTGTCTAAGGAAATGGTTTTATTCAAATTCACTTGCATTTGTTAGTTTAAAGAATAGTGTTCTCTACACTGTTCTCCTTTGTTTTCTTGTACACATTTTCTTTAAATTCTTCTAATTCTATTTCCTCTATTGCTCTTTCTCTTATTTCTTTCTCTTTACATTTCTTGTTTTCTCTTTTTCTCTTATTTTGTAGTTTTTTCTTTTTATGCACAGACATCCTAATCTTGATATTAACACTAGAATAATCACAAAAGTCACAGGCATTAGTATTTTTCCCACAAAAGAGCTACCTAAATTTGTTGATACATTCTTAATAGAGGAAAAACTTTTACCAAGTTTTTCACATACACCTTCAACCTCCATTGGAACAATTTCTTCTTTAATTCAGTTATGTTCTTAATATATTTCTTTATATTCTGACTTTTGTCAGGAATGTAAGTACAGCAATGTTGTACTTTCAGAATTCCACAGACTCCTCCCTCTTTTGCCAATATAAGGTCACGGGCAAGTCGATTTTGCATTACCATAGCTCTCATGGCAACCATTTCGGTATTTGCCATTAAGAACCCTCCAGCTGTGTTTGTTGATAAACGATCCACAACTGTAGACAATTTTCTAATTGTATGTGCATTCAGAGATATTCCAACTGCTGGTATCAGTGCTCCAAAAATATCACCAATAATTTCTGACCAACTCTCCCTTCTTCTACGTGTTAGCTGTCTACCTATTTCATGCTATCCATTTTCTCCCCTTTCCACATGAAATATTTTTGGAAAGACCAGGCCTAAGTAGTAAGTTCCGTACCAATGGTCCGGCAACCTATAATAAGCTCTGTTTCCACAGATGTAATACATTCCAGGGAATACTGGATCTTTTCCTCCTTTAAATCCCCATCCTCCCAAGATTTTGTATGAATCCTTGCACTCACTTGCACCCACAAAATAATTATCATATACAGTATTATCTCTACTTATGTATAACTTCCCTTTCTGAGGCCAATCTAAAGCCATTGCCGGGTTTGTTTCTCCCTTTAAATAATTTTCCTTCCCAACATCCCAAGATGCTGTTTCCATTTTTTCCCCAGTCACTTTCTTTTGCATTTTAATTCTCCTCTCTTGCACCATATTCAGGAAAGTTTTCTCTTCTTTTCTTAAACTACAAGTAAGGTTGTTTTTAAACACATTTTCTAAGGTTAGTTTTCTTGTTTCTAGGAAAAATTCGCCAAGAGTTTTACCAGACTTTACCTTGTTTCAGGAACTACAGGAATTTGTGAGAAAATATTATCTATGTCAGTGTAATAATATTCTAATTTGCCTGTTTTATAAAACAAACTTGATAAGACACTACAAGTCATCCCATATGTTAAAGGAAGATGATGATAAGTGACCCCTTCAGATACAGATGCAGGCAACTGCAGACAAACGTAACAATCTCTAACATCCATTGTTTCTACATACTCATATAATAGCTTTGTGAAAACATTCTTAGAAAAATCATTTATGGACCTATTTTTGTGAAGTTCTGGACTATCTACCAGTTTTGTGATGTGGCTACTATCAGAGTTTTGGCTAATGGTTCCATTCATTGAGTGTCTGTCTACATTCTCCAATGTTATTCTAAATGAAATTGTTATTGCCAATATAATCCAAACAAGCATTAATAATCCTGTACAACAAAAACGCATTCTACACCATTTCCGAAAAAATCCACATGTTGGATTTCTATTCTCAGTGTTTGCCATGTTGAAAATGATCAGTGTCTTTTGACTTAACCTCTCTCTTCAACATTTTCTTTGTCTAAACCTAAGGCTTTAGTTGCCTACTTGGTTCTTTCTGGTCATTTGTCTTATCCGGGTTTTCAATTCCTTTCAGAGTCTTTTGCCTCTTAATTCATGTGTGAATCATCCTTATCCATGGGCTCACAGTCTTCATTCTGAATTTCTTGGTCATTCGTTTCTTCTCTAGTGTCAGATAATATTACTTTCAGGATTTCTGAGTCTTCTTCTCCCTTGTTCACCTCCTGCACTGTCACTCTCAGACTTTCTTGGCTATCAGCTTCCTCTTGTATATCAGGAAGTGCCACATATGTCCATTCCGGTGACTTGCACTTCTGGTTAGGCCTTTTTATCCTCTTTGTGCGTTGCAAGTGCTTCTGATCCGTGTCCTCTTGTTTTTCCTGACTGGACACTTCATTCACTTGTTCAGCATTATCATGCTTTATTCTTGTCAATCAGTATCTCAATTTCTTGATTTTGTTGGGCCAAACATCTTTTTTTAAATTGCCTTTTCAATGTAGATCCTTTCTCTTCTCGTTCGGTTTTCCAAGCCCTTTTTCTCAAACTTCTTCCCCCTTTATTTTCTGTTTCTCTTTCTTTTGATTCTGTCTCCGTTTGGATATCACTTTCCTTTAATTGTATTCTCAATATTTCAGGTTCACTGTCTGAATTTATCCCTCCTCCTGTTTCTTCCACACAATCGTCCTGCTGACTATCTGACCCTTTTTCTACCTGTTTGTGTTGTATCCCTAAACCTCCTCGGGGTTCTTCCGTAATCACTTCACCCTTATTCTCTGTATCTAGTTCCTCTCCTTCGATCTCTATAATTTCTGGAGGAATTTCTCTTGTACAGGTACTCAGGATTTCTTTGTCAAAGATTACTTGTTCAGATTCTCCAGTTTCATTATTAGTTCTTCCTCGTATTCCTTCTTGCTCTGTCTCAGATTCAGAACTAGTATCTGAAATTTCAAGGCGTCGTCTTAATGGTACATTTTCCTGACCAATAATTTGACTTTGACCTTGTTCATCTGCTTCTGGTTTTCGTCTTGTTTTCGTTTCTTCTGATTCTGATTCCGAACCGGTATCTGATATTTCCCGATGTTGTTCTTTAGATTGATCTTCCGCATTTGGGACTCGAAGAGTGTGACTGGCCTGAATCCAGTTCTTCACCCCTGCACACTTCACAGCAGTTGTCGTTGTCAGAATGACTTGACGTGGTTTTCCCCAGCGTGGCACCAGACAATTTCTTCTTCGGTGTACTTTTGTGCGGACCCAATCTCCAGGACTCAGATCATGGGCTGGCTTCCTTTTCGAGAGTGGTCGCATCCGATCCAACCTGATGAAACACTGAATGTACCATATCAGCCAATCCTTTACAATAGTCCAAGACAAAGTCATCAGATATAAACAGCAGTTTGTTGACAGGAATGAAAACATGTCTCATTGCCCTGCCCATTAAAATCTCATGGGGGCTCAGACCAGTTTTCCTATCAGGAATTGATCTAATGCTCATTAAGAAAAGAGGCAAGACATCTGGCCATTTGAGACCTATGGCCAAACACATTTTTCCCAATCTGTTCTTTATTGTATCATTCATCTGTTCTAACACTCTAGAAGCCTCTGGTCGATAGGCACAATGCAATTTTGGTTGTACTTTTA
Organism: Triturus cristatus; assembly: GCF_964204655.1. NCBI lineage: Eukaryota > Metazoa > Chordata > Amphibia > Caudata > Salamandridae > Triturus > Triturus cristatus. The sequence goes on from NC_140590.1 coordinate 441,418,782, forward strand.
ATGCTTCACAAATCAGTTTTATAATTTCATTCTGAAAATGTTTCCCTCTATCTGTTTCAATTGTTACTGGGAAACCAAACCTAGGAATGAACTCTCTCAGTAGGAGTTTTGCTACAGTAACTCCATCATTCCTCCTGGTCAGGTAAACCTCAACCCAACGAGAAAACAGACAAACAATCACCAGTACATATCTTAGCCTGTTGCATGAGGGAATTTCAATGAAATCAAGCTGCATACGAGTGAAAGGACCTCCCTCCTGTCCTATAGTTCCCAAGCTCACCACAGTTTTCCTTCCTGGATTAAATTGATGGCATATGAGGCATCTCTGGCAAAGGCTCTCAGCTATAAGCCAGAATTTTGCATTATACCAAGTTTGTCTGCAAAGTCTAATCATGGCGTCCCTTCCTATGTGGGCCTGCCCATGGTACGTCAATGCCATGGTAGAGATCATGCTATCATGCATTACTGGCCATCCATCTCTGTAAACCCAAACTCTGTCCACTTCCCGTTGTGTGCATCCTGATTTTATCCAATGTTTTTTCTCCTCTTCCTCTGCTGCTTCCTGTAACTAGCTCACCTCATCCCATGTACATACTGTGTTAGTAAAAAGCAAGGGACATAAATCCATTTCCTTTTCCCTTTTACGATTCAATGAAGTCAGATTTCGAGCACAGTATTGAGCTATGTCATTTGCAAATTCATTACCAGCTGATACATAATCTGTTCCTTTCTCATGTGCTGACCATTTTATGACAGCTATTTGTTTAGGCAGCTGAATCGCCTCAAGTAACTTGCCAACTATTTCTGCATTTCTAATTGGAGTTCCACTCGACATCAAGAAACCTCTTTGGGACCAAATCTGCCCAAAGTCATGCACCACTCCAAACCCATACTGGCTGTCAGTAACCACAGTGACTCGCAAATTCTTTCCCAACTTGCATGCTCTAATCAATGCAAACAGCTCGGCAACTTGGGCAGATCGTACTCCTTTCAAACAAGATGCTTCCAAAACGGTTGCTACAGTGTACACAGCATATGCAGCACTCAAAATTCCTTCTTCAGTTCTTAGGCATGACCCATCTACAAACATCACATAGTCAGACTCTTTCAGAGGCACATCCTTTATATCAGGACTCGGTTTGGTGCAAAAATCAAGCACTTCCAGACAATCATGATCAACATCATCCTTTACTTGTGCATTCACAGCATCAGGCAGTAATGTCGATGGGTTAACATTAGTGCATCTTAAAAGATTCACATTTGTAACATCCAAAATTACCTTTTCATATTTAGTTAGACGACTATGCGCCATGAACCGTGTTTTACTTCTTGTCAAAAGGATTGCCACATCATGTGGAACAAACACTCTCACAGGATATCCCATTACAATTCCTTCACTTTGTTCCAAGCTCTTACATGTAGCAGCTACTGCTTTCAAACATCCAGGCAATGCTACAACTACTGGATCTAGTACATCTGAAAAATAGGCAATTGGTCATCTCAATTTTCCATGTCTCTGCACTAACACGGAAAGAGCACATCTATCTCTTTCACTGCAATAAAGCTCAAATTCTTTTTCATAATCAGGCATACCAAGAGCCGGTGCTTCACACAAGCTGTCTCTCAATTATTTAAAAGATGTAATCTCTTCTTTATTCAGATTAATTGGATCTCTCACATCACTCTTTGTCAAACGTACCAAAGGTTTTGCAATCAAAGAAAAATTACTAATCCACCGGCGACAGTATCCCATCATTCCAAGAAACATTCTGACTTCTCTCTGTGTCATTGGGGCTCTCATTCCTTTAATGATTTTAATTCTATCCAATGTTACTTTTCTCAGGCCTTTTTCAATCTTATGCCTAAGTATTGTACTTCTTTCTGACAAAACTGCAATTTTGATGGTGATACCTTAAGTCCTCCATCTGCCAAATGATTCAATAGTGCAACTGTGTCAACAACACATGCTTCTTGCATCTTCGATGCGACTAATAGATCATCGATATATTGGACTAGCACTGAACTTTCTGGCCTCTTTTAATCTTCCAGTGATTTCTTTAAGATCTGATTAAATATTGTAGGACTTTCTGTATACCCTTGAGGGATACGGCACCATGCCAAAATACGCTCGCCAAACCGAAACGCAAAAATTTGTTGGCTATCAGGGTGCAATGAAATAGAAAAGATAGCATGAAACAGATCAATGACTATGTACCATTCTGCATCACAGGGAATCTGATATAGAATTACTGAAGGGTTTGGCACAATGGGACAGCAAGGAACAACAATTTTGTTCACCTTTCTCAAAATCCTGCACTATTCTAAAAGTCCCATTTGGCTTTTTCAAACCCATGACCGGTGAATTACATGGATTGCTAATTATTTCTAAGAATTCCTTGTTCAATCATTCTATCTATTACAGGTGTTACTCCTGTAATTATCTCTGGTGTCAATTTGTACTGAGGAGTATTCTGGTAATTTACTCCTTCTTTTACTGTTATTTTCACAGGAGCTACCCTTTTCATTAATCCGACATCTTCTCCTGTGAAATCCCACACTTCTGCTTTCACTGTTTCTTTTCATTCCTGAGATATTCCCTCTGGATCAAAAACAAAAAATGCATCAGTAATTTCTGGTTCTAGGTTAGCCATTGTCATTCTATAAAGAACATCATCGTCTGGAGTTTCAAAAGCTATACCATCAGGTGTACAAAAGATGGTGCAGTTCATTTTGCAAAGTAAGTCCCTACCTAACAGATTTACAGGACTAGTATCACATACTATAAAACGATGCATATCAGCAAATTTCCCTTTTCTAACCTTGACAGGATCGGTAAGATGGGCTTTTGTCTGTTTGTTAGAAACTCCAACCACTTGAATTTTTTACTTTAGCTGATCAAACAGTTGAACGAGTAGCACCAGTGTCCACTAGGGAAGTAACATTTACTTCATTCACCTTTCCATCCACAAAGGTTCCAGTCTGGTCTACTTCTAGAGTTGCACCAAGTATGCACTCCTCTTCCTCTCCTAGGCACCGTCAATAGCTCTCCTCTGACTCACTTTCATCATGTTGCAGCCAATACTGCGAAATGGCACCAGCACCCGGTAGCTTTGTTACCTGTTCTTCATTGTAGAATCCTGTCTCATTACTGTATCTTTGAGGATTTAGGTTCTGTGGAAAAGGTGGCTTTGGCATCTGACACTGTTGGGTAATAACCTGCTGCTGTCTCAGCGGTTGGCAACTCACCTCATTTTGCACCTGTGGATTTAATGATCACCATTAGCTTTTAGTGGCAATTTACACTTGGATTTCCAATGTCCTATCTTTCCGCAATTATGACATGGCCACTTCTTTTTTAGCTTCATCTATGCTAATCTGCCCTTTTCCCTTTCCAATATTAGATTTCGTCTTGCTTGCCCTATTCCACTGGTTTGTTCAATTAACTGGGCTTCTTGTCGCTCCGCTACTTTTACCTGTGCCCACATTGCCTTTTCCTTCAACTTGCGTTGTTTGGCTTCAATTTCATCACTAAAATATTTTGCATGACGCCACACTTCGTCTATTTTTTTATTTTGCCAGTCTACCGTATGTTGTTTAATCATTTCACTAACTTCAGGCCTTAAACCATAGACAAATCTGTAAACAAAATGACAAGTCCTTTTCACTTAGTTTCTCATCCCCACTGTATTGATTGAAAGCCAACAGTAACCTCTCGTAATATGCATGCACTGATTCTTTAACCTCCTGGTGAGTTCTGTCAATTTTTACCCAATCAGTTTCTTTTGGAGGTACTTTATTTTTCAGAAACGTAATTACTAAGACTGGACGCAGTGCTCCGCTCCAGCCGCAGAGTGTGCGTAGTTTTGCCTACTTTGCGATCCGCGAAGTAGGCGTAGGGCAGGCAGGCTACGCACACCCACGGCGGGTCAGGTTTAACTTGATGTCAAAGTGTAAAGTATCTATGCTGCACACAAGCAGTAATAAAGTGAAAACACTACACAAGAAAAACACCAAACCAATTTAGAAACATGGAGTCAATTTTAATAAATTAAGTGGCACCAAATCACACAAAATCCAATCAGTAGAATCAGAGATTGATTTGAGCGACAATAGCACCTAGAAGCACAAAGCATCACTCGCAGTCATCTGGTCGTGCAAGAGCAGTGGAAAATCTAATGTTCAGACTGTCTGCAATGAAGCGTGTTATATAAAAGGACCAGGTTAGTCCTGCTGAAGAGTCACCTGCTGAAGTCCACCGCAAAGAGTTCCATTCTCATTAGAGGAGGCCAGAAGGAGGAGGTGGCTTTCACCGTGAAGAGCACATCAAGCATCACAGACGGTCGTTGCTGTAACACAAAGAGCCAGTCGTCACTGGAGCTTCGCCTTGCCAGCTGTCACGGGCTGCTGTTGCTGTAGTATGAAGTGCAAATCTGGTGTTGCTTGTCGTGGCAGATAGTCACTGTTGGCACAAAGAGTAGAGTAGAGTAGATAGAGCTTTACGTTGAAGTCTTCATGGGCAACAGAGTTTCGACCCAAATGGGCCTGGTTGCGAAAGGCTAGAATTGCAGGATTTGTACCTTTTCTTTTAGGAGGAACTCTCAAGCCAGTTAAAAGTCCAGAAACTTGGGGGCCATGTCTTGGGGATCAACACTCACTTCCACAGATACCAGCAACAGGTCTCAGGCAGGCAAACCCAGGCAGGCCCAGTTGCAGCTGGTGAGATAGAGAGATGCAGGGTGGCCTCTGGCAGATTGTTGTGCACCCTTAGCTCACAGGAGGCCAGATAACTGACCCTTGGAGTCCCTGTGTATGGCCCCGGATGAAGGTAAGCAGGTCCAAATGGCTTTCATCCAACAGCAAGGTAGTCATTCAAGAAACAGCAGGGCAGTCCTTCTGGCAGCATGACGGTCCTTCTTCTGAATCCCCCACAGGTCTCGGAGAGCTCTGAAAAGTCAAACCCAACAAAAACAGGCTCAGCAAAGGAAACGCCAAGGATGGCAAAAACCTAGGGTGACCCAACAGAAAAGGCCAGGTCCCACAGTTTTAATTTTATTTTTTAATGCAGACTATATTGTTAATGTACTCAATTTTTTTCGATAGTTTTAAGTTTAGCTACATAGAAAAATTATATTTAACATTTTTACTGTACTCAATGTGCCATGTGATGTAATGACTCCTTATCTACTGCCTGTAATGTAATGGTAGTGAACCAGATATTAAGTTCCATAATGATCCACCATAGTCTTTTGATGTCCCTTTTATACCTGTTGGTCTTTAACTGAGTGCTGGTAGTTATTTGGGTTGTGAGGTTTTTATCCACACATAGCATCTTTTTTCACACCTTCATTTAACGTCCCTACATCGATGTCGGTGATGATATGCCTATATACAAATCAAAATGTAACAACCATAGCAGTTAGTGCTCTTTGGTATTAAAGACCACTCCTGGTTACTGTCTCCTGAGGCGAAAAGCCGGGAGTTGCTGCATTTGCTTTTAAACTTGTGTTTTAAAACTGTGTATTTCAAACTTTTGCACTCTAGCACTTTAGGGCGACGTGCAGCGGACCTAGCGCTGTCCCGTGACTCCCTCTACCGGCTCCCATCGCCGCTGGCCACGCCCACTTCTTGGCCACGCCCTCTTCCCGCCCTACTTATAGCGCTGAACCACGAGCGCTCACCTGGTTCCTGTCTCCTGAGGCGAAAAGCCAGGAGTTGCTGCATTTGCTTTTAAACTTGTGTTTTAAAACTGTGTATTTCAAACTTTTGCACTCTAGCACTTTAGGGCGACGTGCAGCGGACCTAGCGCTGTCACGTGACTCCCTCTACCGGCTCCCATCGCCGCTGGCCACGCCCACTTCTTGGCCACGCCCCCTTCCCGCCCTACTTATAGCGCTGAACCACGAGTGCTCACCTGGTTCCTGTCTCCTGAGGCGAAAAGCCGGGAGTTGCTGCATCTGCTTTTAAACTTGTGTTTTAAAACTGTGAATTTCAAACTTTTGCACTCTAGCACTTTAGGGCGACGTGCAGCGGACCTAGCGCTGTCACGTGACACCCTCTACCGGCTCCCATCGCCGCTGGCCACGCCCACTTCTTGGCCACGCCCCCTTCCCACACTACTTATAGCGCTGAACCACGAGCGCTCACCTGGTTCCTGTCTCCTGAGGCGAAAAGCCGGGAGTTGCTGCATTTGCTTTTAAACTTGTGTTTTAAAACTGTGTATTTCAAACTTTTGCACTCTAGCACTTTAGGGCGACGTGCAGCGGACCTAGCGCTGTCCCGTGACTCCCTCTACCGGCTCCCATCGCCGCTGGCCACACCCACTTCTTGGCCACGCCCCCTTCCCGCCCTACTTATAGCGCTGAACCAAGCGCTCACCTGGTTCCTGTCTCCTGAGGCGAAAAGCCGGGAGTTGCTGCATTTGCTTTTAAACTTGTGTTTTAAAACTGTGTATTTCAAACTTTTGCACTCTAGCACTTTAGGGCGACGTGCAGCGGACCTAGCGCTGTCACGTGACTCCCTCTACCGGCTCCCATCGCCGCTGGCCACGCCCACTTCTTGGCCACGCCCCCTTCCCGCCCTACTTATAGCGCTGAACCACGAGCGCTCACCTGGTTCCTGTCTCCTGAGGCGAAAAGCCGGGAGTTGCTGCATCTGCTTTTAAACTTGTGTTTTAAAACTGTGTATTTCAAACTTTTGCACTCTAGCACTTTAGGGCGACGTGCAGCGGACCTAGCGCTGTCACGTGACACCCTCTACCGGCTCCCATCGCCGCTGGCCACGCCCACTTCTTGGCCACGCCCCCTTCCCGCCCCAACGGTCTACTATTTAAATGTGCTTCCCCAGAACGCGCAGCGGACGTGCGCAGCGGGCGCGCCGTTTGCGCGCCAAAGGCGCGCCTAAGGCAAGCCCGTCTGCGCCCGTCCGCGACTGTCCGGGGCGAGGGGCACGCCACTCTGCCCCGCTTACCACCTGTACCCCGGACCAACTACGCAGTCTCCAGGGACCCTGGCCTATCACAGTCTCTACTTGTTCTCGCATTTCCTCCCTTGGTCTCTCCCCCGCCGCTCCCCCTCACATCCCCCTTCCTACAGTCGGCCCCTCTCTCTCGCCTTGTAGCATTGTTCCTCCTGCAACCCCTAAAGCCCTCACGGTGTTTTATCTCAACACCCTGTCTGCAGTCGCCCATGCGCATGAACTTTCGGTCCTGCTGGATCTTCATGCCCCGGATCTTCTTTTCCTAACGGAGACCTGGTTCTGCGATGACTCCCTCCCCGCCCTATTATCCACCTTACCGGCCACTTACTATGCCCTTAGGGCTGACCGCCCTACTGGCAGAGCAGGGGGTGGTGTGGCGGTCATCGCACGTACCGATCTTCCCTTTCAAATTCTATCCCTGCCTGATATCGCGACCACCGAATATCTGGTGATTCGCACCACTTCCACCTCTCCCCCTCTGACCTGTTTTCTCACTTACCGTCCTCCTCAAACCCCTCTACAGTTTCTCCCTGACTTCTTGGATGTTTTGGCCACTATTACAGTCAACAATTCCTCCATTCTGCTTCTTGGCGACTTCAATTTCTGGCCCTCTGACCCTGCTGAATGTCCGTCCTCTAAGGAATTTTCCGATACCCTCCAATCCCTCAACTTCACATCCTATGTTCACTCTCCCACCCACATCAAAGGTCATACGCTTGACCAGATCTGGTCCCTGAACTGCCCTGTGGAATCTCTCTCCATCTCGCCCTGCTCCTGGTCTGACCACCACCTGATTTCATTCTCCCTTCCTATTCACCCCCCAGCTAAGCCCCCCCGCCCTAAAAACACCTGGGTCCGATCATGGGTCCGAGTCAATCCGGAAAATCTCTCCTCCCTTCTTACCTCCTCCCTCCCTTCCCTGCAGAGCCTTTCCAGTCTCTCCCAGGTTAAGGCCATAGACCAGTGGCTCTCCTCTGGCCGCGATTCCGTCGCCCCGCTCAAGCGCATCTCCTCCAAGCGTGAGAAGGACGCCAATCGGTGGTTCAATGAAGAGCTTAAGGCCACCAAACTAAAAGTACGCCGCGCGGAGCGGGCATGGAGGAGAAACTATTGCCCCACTCTAAAACTGGAGTATACCACCATCCTTACCCAGTATAAAAAAGACATCCTGGAGGCCAAAACATCATATTTTTCCTCCAAAATCCTAGCCGCGGAAAACCAGTCTAAGGAGATATTCACGATCGTCCACAACCTGGCGTTCTCGGACAGAACCACTCTTAAGCCTGCCCCGTCCGAAGAACTCTGCCACTTCCTCAATAACTACTTTATTCATAAAATCGCTACCATTAAGGCCAACATCCCTCCCCCTTCTCCCTCCTTTGTTGACCCCCAATGTCCCCCTCCCAAGGGTGAACTCACCACCTTTCCCCCCATCACTAGGGAATCTCTGACCTCCCTAGTTCCCCTGGTCAAATCTGGTTCTCCGCTTGACCCCTGTCCTGCCCACATTCTCCGCCATATCTTTGTTACCTGCCCAGACCCCTCCCTTCATCTCCTCAACAGCTCTCTTGCTCAAGGTGTAGTTCCAAACCCCTTGAAGGCCGCGGTTATTGTGCCTATTCTGAAAAAACCTGGGGCAGACCCTTCTGTCCCTGCCAATTTCCGCCCCATCTCCCTCTTGCCATTTTTGGCTAAGGTGCTCGAGCGCCATGTCACCTGCGCTCTGAGCTCCTTTGTGGAGATGCATGGAGCTCTTGCCCCCCGCCAGGCTGGCTTCCGCCCCGCACACTCCACGGAGTCCGTTGTCATCTCGGTCCTGGACAACCTCAGGGAGGGTATGGATACCAATCAGCGCCAGGCCCTAGTGCTCCTCGATCTCTCAGCCGCCTTTGATACGGTGGATCACACCATCTTGCTATCCCGTGTCAAGGCGGCGGGGATCGGGGGGGACCGCTCTGGTCTGGCTCTCCTCCTTCCTGAGGGACCGCACCCAGGCTGTCCGCCTGGGTGACTTCACAGCGGACGTCCGGAAAGTTCAGTGCGGGGTTCCCCAAGGCTCTTCCCTTTCCCCCCTTTTGTTCAATCTGTATGTCGCCCCTCTTATCTTTTCCCTCCAACAGATAGAGGTCACCGTATTCAATTATGCGGATGACCTCCAGCTTGTTTTCAATCTATCCTCTTCCCCCTCTTCTGTTCTAAACTTTCAATCTGTCATGCTCCATATCAGGGACTGGATGAACCACAATCACCTCAAACTCAATCCCGACAAGACCGAGCTGGTATTGACGGGTGGTTCATCCAGCCCCTGGTCTCCTCTTTTCTGGCCCCCCTCCCTTGGCCCCTCTCCTGTACCCTCTTCCTCTGTCAAAACACTAGGCAGAAAAATCAATTCTCAACTCACCCTTCACTCCCAGGTTAGCTCTGTGGTATCTTCTTCTTTCCTCTCACTGCGCACTATACGCAGGGTGTCCCGTTTCTTCACTTTCCCCGCCCTTAAGCTCATCATCCTGGCCATGGTGGTGTCCCGCCTGGATTACGGCAACGCCCTATATGCCGGCATCCCCGCATATAGCCTGCGACGCCTACAGCAGATACAAAACCAGGCGGCCCGCCTGGCCTTCAAACTCCCTAAATTTCACCACTCTACCCCTCTTCTGAAATCTTTACATTGGCTCCCGGTGCGAGCTAGGGTCCAATTCAAGCTCGCTTCCATCACCTTCTTGGCCCGACTTGGCCTGACACCGGCGTTCATCTCTTCCGAGATCATTCCATACGTTCCCACCAGGGAACTACGCTCGTCCTCCCAGTCCCTCCTCTCCATCCCACGCTACCGGAGAAAGAAGTGGGGAGGTTCAAAATTTGCCACCCTTGCCCCGACCCTCTGGAACTCCTTTCCCCTTGAACTTCGCTCTATCACCCTGTACCCGCAATTCCGTAAACACCTCAAGACCTTCCTGTTCATGAAGTCCTTTGAATAATACGCCAGCAGCTTCCCCAGTCTTCTAGCCCAGGACCTTGTTAACTATAGCGCCAAGAAACCGCTGGTAGACGTGCGCTCTACAAGTAATTTTAAACTCAAACTCAAACTCAAACTCAAACTCAAATTCTACAAAAATGTTCCAAGATATTAGCTTGCCATTTTATGCAATTTTGATATCAAATGCAAAATTTTAATTTTGGATAAATAAGCTGACTCCTCCAAACAAAACAGTGAAATTTGTGATTAACAAACACCAATATATAATTTTAAGTAAATCCGTGTTTAGTTCACAGACATAGCTTAGGTATTTTCATCAGATATTCTTGTGTGCCACACATAGACATATTCTGCATTTAATGCCTGTTCATCATAATAGAATAAGGCACACAAATTATGGATTGAAGGCTGAACAAATCAAACATTGAACCCCAGTCAAGTGATCTTGGTTAAATCCATCGCTCTTTTGCTTACTATGCCATCCCAGTTTAGATCCCCCAGCCATATGCAAATCAATCTTGACCCTGCTCATCATGGGAACAGTCCAGACTGAACTGCCAAGCCAGGTCCTCCCTGGAACAGAAACAAGCATCCTGGGACCGGTTTGGGGGTATCGCCCCTCATCAGCCTCATCAGCTTAAATCCAGTGGCACAGTGAGCCCAAGACTCACATCTGGGCATACCCAGAGAACTTAGGGCGAGAAAGCAAAAGACACACAAGTAATGGATGGAATGTGGAACAAATCAAACATTCACCCACAGTCAAGAGAGCTGGGTTAAATCCATTGTTCTTTTGCTCACCATGCCACCGCAGTTTAGACCCAGCATGTTCATTATAATAGACAGGAATATGTGTCAAGAATACTATAGTTCACATCGTACCAATGATAGTCAGAATTATGTCATGAATGCTCACAAAATGCCAAGAACTATCATGCCACTTATAGGCACAATTATAACAGTGATGGGCTCCAGTGGGACGAAGTCACCATTATGTCAGGACATTCCACAGTTGTGTCAAAGTGCCCCAGTGTGTATAAAAGAATCACTATCAAGATTGTACTACTATTATTGCAGTGCTAATCAGAAATAAGTCAATATTTACCACAGTACACCAAAGATCATTTTTCCATCGCTGCTATTATTAAAAGCACAGCCACAATTGTATCCAGGATGTCCCAATATCTCAAAGATGGTTAGCCTCAGGCCACAGCCGCCATTATACCGGGGATAAAAACAAATATATCACCTGTGCCAAAGAAACATAATTTAAGGCACATTTATGGAATTTTTACCTTTATGCCGTGGAACGCATTTGTCCTGCCCATAATGTCCCCATTATGTAAACACTGGCCACCCACATGTCAGGGTTAGCCTCAATATGTTAACTTTTACCATGATATGCCAAGGAGGTCACTATTATCCTAGCGTACCCATGATGATCAGGACACCCATAATGTTATGCCCTCTTTTTGAGTGAGCATAGAGGTTGGAAGTAAAACCCCCTGCCGCGCTCTGAATACCTTCATGACGGTAACTCATTCTCCGGCCATTTATCTATAATTGTGGGATCTTTTTTCCCTATTAAGAGTTGGGTCTGGCAGGTCAACCTGCGGAGAAGCAAGGAGAAGCGTTTTGAAACACCACTCCTTATTTCACAGTGAAATTCTATCTAACACCAGGGGCAGACTGGGGAAACAAAATCCAGCAGTGGCTGCTACCGGACTCGGGTGGTGGGGCAGGGATTTTTTTTAAAAACACTTACCTGGCTACGGCTGATGCTAGCGACGACTGTCCACCGATCCTCTTCATCTTCTTGTCATCTTCCTGTCTGGAGTCCGGCATCAGGAAGCACCCGGGCTCCCAAGCTCCCCTGACCAATCACAACACTGCAATGCAGCGTTGTGATTGATCTGAGCACTGTGGTTCGGCGCTCAGACAAAGCTTGGGATCCACGGGCATGTTCTCCACCCAGGCTGTAATGTAGTCTGGATGGAGAACATGCCAAGTGCGCATGACTGTTTAGCTGGCCCCAGAGGGTCGGTCAAAATGTCATGCACAGTTGGCGTGCCACCACTCCTCCCCCTGCAGTGCTCCGGCATCACCGAGCCCAGCCCCGCCCCAGGAAACAACGGAGCCACTGCAGTTTGAAAAAGAAAATGATAATGATATGTTATTATCATTTCCCCCCCCCCCTTTTTTCACTGCTCGGAGAGCAGTGGGGCGATGCTCCTCCGCCTTAGCAGGGGAGCTGCCACTGCCAAAAGCAGCCCTGTCAAAAATGTTCAAACTAGCCTTGCTCCCATCATCTTCATGCGCAATGTCTCTCTTTCCATCCATCCACTCTCTCTCTCTCTTACTCGCTTCTCTCTTTCTGATCACTTTCTCTTTACCACCCCCCTCCCGCTCATTTTTCTTTCTCTTGAAGTATCCCATGCTTACTGCAATTATCCTCGGAGAGCTGCGGAAAGTGACCTAGCCGCCACTTCAAAAACGGCCTCCAAGGTCTTCAGCCCACTGGGGAAATGCCCGGTGGAATAAAAGGATTATCCGGCCCTGTGTGACATGGTCCTAGCTTCCTCACTTGGTGCATGCGCTTTAGGGAGCTGATTTTATCCCATGATCAGGCGCAACGTCTCAGTTTGTGTCTGTTGCACAGATTAGGTGCACACAGGAGACCTGCCCCTGATCGGTGATCTGGCGACAGGAATCTTAACAGTATTCAAGTCAAGTCAGAAGTACTTATACCGCGCACATATCACTCTTACAAGTCTCATGGCGCTTGCAGATGGCTCTGAAAAAGAAGAACGGACCAAAGACTAGTTTCCAAAGAGCCAGGTCTTTAGCTTCTTAAGGAAACAGCCATGATCTGACGTGTTGCAGAGGTGGTAAGGCATCTTGTTCCAAGATGCAGGGGCCAAATAGGAAAAGGCACGGTCTCCCTGCCTAGCAGTGTGAATTCTGAGGGGGGTGAGCAGGGCAGCATCACTAGAGCGCAGAGCCCTAGAGGGTTGGTACCATCGGAGTTTCGACAACCAATATTTTGGACTATTTCCATACATTTGCTTGTGGGTTAAACATAAGGTTTTGAATAGAGTTTGTTTTCTCACAGGGAGCCAGTGAACAGTGTTTAAGCAAGATGACGCCGAGGTTCTATACGGGCGATCTAGGACTAGCCTAGCAGCCGTATTCTGGAGAACTTGAAGCTTGGTCAAAAGATCAGAATTAATAGCATGCAAGAGAGCGTTGCCATAGTCCATTCTGTTGATAATTAGACCTTGTATTAGGGTTCTGCGGGCCTCGAGAGGAAGCCACTTAAACACTTTACGAAGGCTCCGCATGACACCGTAACACGTACCGATGACCTGATTTACATGCCCCTTCATAGACAAATTATTGTCGATGTAGAAGCCAAGGTTTCGGACCACGTTCTTATGTGGAGGACACGGGCCGAGCCTAGACGGCCACCAGTCCTGCGTCCAATGGTCAGTTGCTTTACCAAACAGCATAATCTCTGATTTGGTCCCATTTAATTGGAGATGGTTAGATGACATCCATTCATCCACATGAACCAGGCAGTCTTTAAAGCATTGCTTGGTTTCACAGGGATCGGGACCAAGAGTGATTAGGATCTGAGTGTCATCAGCGTAAGATATGACATCAAAGCCATATTGCCTAATCACTGCAGCCAAAGGGGTCATAGAAAGATTAAAAAGGGTGGGGCTCAATATGGAGCCCTGGGGAACACCCATCTTTCCTGGTCGTTCACTGGAGGTAATGCTACCCATCTGGACAGTAGTTTTGCGATCCCTCAAATAACTGCTGAACCATTTCAGAGCCGGCCCCCTGACCCCCATCTCCCAAAGTCGACGTTCAAGAATATGATGGGAGATGGTGTCGAAGGCCGCCGGCAAGTCAAGCAAAATTAGGATGGCTGACTGATGTTTATCTAAGGCTAATCTGATGTTGTCGGTAACCTCAGTCAGAGCAGTCTCCGTACTGTGTGCGGCTCTGAAACCGGATTGAGAGGGATCCAAAAGTCCATGACTCTCAAGGTGACTCACAAGCTGCTTATTTACCAGAGACTCCAGTATTTTCCCAAAGTAAGGTAGCAGAGAGATTGGCCGATAATTCAAAAATATCTCTGGATCCACCGAAGGTTTTTTTAGAATAGGCCTGATTCTGGCTTTCTTCCAGCATGATGGAAAGTCAGATTCTACCAAGGACTTGTTAAATACTTTGACTAATCTAGTTAGGACTGTAGGGTCCAAAGTAGAGAACATTTTGGAAGGGAAAGGGTCATCTGGGGAGCCGGATTTGATTTTTATCATGGCCTCGGTGACAGATTTAAGGTCACATTCCTTGAAATTCAGTAAAAGTTCACCTGAGCTAAGTGGGGTGCAAGGGAGTTCTTCCAAGTCGGTGTATGCAAGGATAGGAGGGAAGGTACGATGAATATTCATAATTTTTTCCTCGAAGAATTCTGAGAGGGAATCGGTCCACTTTTGAGAAACGTATACTGTGGGTTCGTTAGTAGAGGTTGTGAACTCTTTGAGGATATGATATAACTTCCTTGAGGAGTTCTCTGCCTTATTTATCCTGTTTACCAGATATAATTTTTTTGCTAATTTAATTTCAAACATATAACTGTTATGCTGCTTCATGTAGTTTTCACGATCTACGTGATTTTTGGTTTTTCTCCACAGTTTTTCTGCGGTGCGGCATAAACATTTAGTGGTGTTGAGTTTGTCAGTGAACCACGGAGAAGTTCTGTTCTTGGACCTGATATTCTGTACCGGCGCAATTAGGTCAAGAGTAGTTAAAATAGCATTATTTAATTGTAAGACATCGTGATCAACACTAGTTGCAGAGTTTAGGGAGTTGAAACAAAAGTTATCTTTAAATAGCGGTGTAGTTACTTTACGCCAAGGTCTGCGTAATACAAACTCACTGTCCAGGTGGGGTTTCTTATTAAGTGTAGAAGGGATAGTAAATTTCAATAGATGATGATCCGTCCATATTAGTGGCACCTGAGTTTCAACAGTCATTTCCATTGCATTAGTAAAAAGGAGGTCAAGCGTATGGCCAGCACAGTGAGTGGACCCAGTCACCAATTGGCCAAGACCAAGAGTACTCATATCTGAGAGCAATTTGTCTGTGTCTGGATTGGCAAGCAGTTCCGCATGATGGTTAAAGTCTCCAATAAGCAGGAAATTATCAGAAACTAAAACATGTGGGGCAATGATTTCGACTAACTGGTCAGAAAAGTCGCCCTTTAAGCCAGGGGGACGATAGACCAGGGCTCCTCTCCAGGAGCCATTTAAAAGGCCAATGATCTTAAGGTACAGATTTCTATTTTACTGCAAGATACATTGTCCAAGACACTAACAGTGAAAGCACCTTTATATACAATGAGTAGCCCACCCCCTCTTTTCTCCTTTCTGTCGATTCAAATAGTTTAATATTCGGGTGGAAGGGCCACATGTAGATCGGGACAGGCATGCTCCTGTAACCAGGTTTCAGTAATAAAACAGATGTCTGGGTCAATATGAGCCAAAAGATCCCTTACCTCCAGAGCATGTTTAGGAATGGAGCGGGCGTTAAAGTAGATTGCCTTCAGTGAGGTAAGGGGAGCACTACACTTCCTAAGGATTCTAGGTCTGACGGACGGAGTTGGGCTGTAAAGGACAGAAGGACGTCTAATTTCTGGACACGGAGTCAAATCAATTTCAGATGTGCCCGAGTGTTTGATAGGCGGAACATTTAAGCATTTTAATTGGGTGCTTGAGTATTGAATTAGACCCATTATCGGATAGTCGGCAGTTGCGAACCAGAGATAATGGTAGAGACAAGAATGCCTAAGGTCAGGGACCCGACCCAAACTGACAGAGTTTGTGGCTGCTACCTAGCGCAGACAGGATTGCCCTCGCCCAGGTCAAATAGGAAATTTGACAGGAAGACTAGAGCGTGTCCCTAGACTTCCGCCGAGACCGGAAGTTGTACAAGCCTCGGGTGACCCTCCGTGCAATCGGCACACGCCGTGACAGACCGGGGTCTGGGCTGTATCTAAGAAGAGGCGAGTGATCAGTGCAGGTAAGTTAAAACGTTTTTAAAACACAGTGAAAATACCGTTTCAAATATTTACATTAAAAACACAATGCGGCGTGTGATCAGTGCAAATAGGCTAAGGCGTTTCAGACACAGTAAAAACACAGTTTAAAATATTAGATTGAATAACAATGACAATGATAGCTGAGATAAAATAAGCAGTTAATAACGATATCAGAGGCGGGGGAGAGAGCAAGGAGCAACGGTCATTACCGTTCAATTCAGAGCAGTGCTTATGTTCATCTTTTTTTTTTTGACCAACCAGTAAGAACGAAATAAAAAGACAAGCCAAAATGCTTGGTCGGGACGGAAGGAGGCCGCACAGGCATGGAGCAATATATAGAACCAGTTATTTTGTTATTGAGAATACAAGCAGAACAATGAAACGAGCATCATTGAGTGTTATTGTTCAAATCCAACAAGGAATTTTCATAGCTGGGTTTCCCACATGCTATTTTATTTCCACATCAGTTGATGTGACTCATTCTGTAGCGGGACGGTGGGCAGGAAATGCGTTTCTTCACCAAATCTACATTTTGTTGGGAATTTACTCCACAAGTTCCCATCATTAGGGGTGATGCTTGGAGTGGGGCTGGACATTGATAATGAGTCTCCGCGTGCCTTCCAAATGGAGGTCAATGCCAGATCGTGAAATGGGGGAGAGACTGCCAAAAATCTGGAGGAGGCTTCCTGTCCAGGCTCAGAACGAGAACATCCGAGACACCAACAGCCTCGTCCCAGAACGCAGAACGAGAACGGGTCCATGAGTTATGGCTGTTTTTGATTGTTTTAGGCGCAGCTATAAAACTACAACAGACTGTAAACTGTGCACATAGAAGTCGTTGCGCTGCTAAAAAAAAGTTGTCTAGACTCGACCATAGCTTGTTGCATCATCTATTTTTCTGTTTATGTAGCTCCAACGTGCCGCCTACTGGCAACTTGATCGGGCTCATGAATGAATATACATCCACTTAGGTTTCAACTGGTTGCATTTTTAAGGTGATTTTAGCCAGACCTAATAGTTTAGTAAAAATCACTAAGCATGAAGGGATCATTAGAGTCATACTTATGTATATATTCATTTAGGAGCCATAGCATGTGGAATGGAAATAACAATTTCTATTCTGAAATTAATTGTGTTTTTGTCAAATATCACAATGATATTTACTGATGGTTAAACATAGACCTTAAAGGTGAGAGGTTAAGATGTGGACCATGCATAGACGTTGTGTAGGAGGATCAGTGGCAGGCATTGCACATATACATATTCACACTTCAACAATAACAATTATCTCATGCTGTAAATGCATGTGGAGATGCAGGGATGTGCCATTTCAACATTAATGCCAATGCTTCTGAGATTACGGAGATTGCTTTAAGGTGGTTTAAAAGGTTCCTGGGGAGGGAGTAATCCACACTCTAAGGGACTGGTATTCCATTGGGATTATCCAAGCAGATTGAATGAGCGAAAGTGGGATTGGGCAGAAGAGGGTTCAGGTTCTGGTAGTTGCTAGATTTTGCTCCACCAAACACAGCTGTGAAAGTGAGGAGGGGGTGACCTGAGGTTAAGAGGCATCTTCAATCTGCATGAAAGGGATAGAATATTGGCTTTAATTAGGTTTTCTAGGCTGCCACATGATTCTGCTGGGTTATGGTTCTGAGTGGGAATTGAAAATCTAATGAGGCGTTAAACCAGGGGTCTCCAACCTTTTCTGTATTGAGAGCTACTTCAGCTCAAGGAAAGTCCTGTTGAGCTACTAGCAAATTTTATCACTGTAAAATATTGACAGCACATGTAAACATTACACTATGACCACCCTAAGCAGGGTTATCATAGTGCCACCCAAGTATTCCAGGAGATAGTACCAGAATAAATGCTAGGGAAACATTTATCAATATCAAATGCCCCCACCTGACTGATAAAGTAACATTCAAATCTTCACATGCCTTGTGGCACAAAGGACATAACCACAGCAATAAGTTTTCTCAATTCAGCTTGACATATCTTTCAAGTATCAACTTTAAATGTGTTTTGGAATTGCAACCTTTTGTCTTCATCAGCATATCAATTTCTGAAAATATACAGATTTTTCTTTCACCACTTTCCATTTTGAGCAAACAAACTAAATTTTCCTGAAGAAAACCCTTGTTTGAAAAAAATGCCTTTAAAGTACACGTTTTCATTTTTAGGAAATACATAGTCCCCAAACATCAGCTAGTCATTTTAATTGGGCACTCACCTGTACAAATGCCTCAAATGGGCAGACTGCTTCAAATGCTCAGGTATTACAGTCATAATCCATGGCACCATAGCACCGAGGATGACTGTATAATGCCAATAATGCCCACCAGTATAAATTGTTCCAAGTCTGGACACCATAAGGACCAGGATGGCCACCATATTATTAGTCTTGGTTATTATTATGCAAGGGGCAGCCACAATTATATCAGGAACACCTAAATATAGTGCAGTCTTGCTGTTAATATGTCACTGATGGCTGCCAGTGTACCATAACTAGACCACGAATACCCAAAATAGTACAGAATGTCCATAATTATGTCATTGGCACTATTATGCCATGAACTGACACAATTGTGCAGCAGACAAAACACATATGATGGGGGCTAGCATACCCATTTGGTAGTCCTTGACACCAGGTGTAGCTTACAGGAAGCAACAGTGTTTATAATGGACGCAAACATAGATGAATGCAGATGAGGCTCTTCATTTTTTCTGCTCAGGATCATAGCTTTCCTCAGCCCTTGGCTGCTCATGCACCCAACTGAAACATTTTCACTGTGACTCCTGCAGTCCCACACTTTAGTGGGTCAGCCCCGATTACTGCTCAGGCTACCACTGCCACTCTTCATTTATGGCCCACTGTTCACACGCATGGTGAAATTGATAAAGCAGGGGACTACCACATGGCTAATCACCTTGTGACTTAGTCCGAGATTGGATAAAGGTGACCATGTGGCAGACTCAATAGGCCGACACAGTGCGTGTTTGATTGTTAATATTAGTCCCTGCCATAGGCTGGTTGGCTAAAGATCTTCAGATGAGAAGTGCTGCCTTTTTTAATATGCTTAGAGTCTCTGCATAGACTCTCTGAATGAAATACTGGGATTGACGTCACCTCTGAGAGCTACTTTGAGGGTACTGGCGAGCTACCAGTAGCTCCCGAGCTACTCGTTGGAGACCCCAGCGCTAAACTTTCTCTTGTGGTCATGAGAGGAGTTAGATCAAGGTGAATTTATGACGTCTTTGTGCACCCTGCCGAGGGAAGATGAGATGGAGGCAAGGTGTAGTTTTGGTTTTGATTGGGACAAAGTTTTATATAGTGGAAGAGGTAAAATATGAGCCAAGTAGATAAGGGCATGGAAGTGAATTCAGTGCTGGTTAAAAAGTACCTGACAATGTGGCAGGCCTATATACATATCAATTGAACTGCAATGTGAGTGAGAGGGAGTTGTATGGTGATTGGTACAATGTTAAACAAGGAGCTAAGAGAAGAGTGTGTTTGGAAATAATTATTAGGCATATTATCAAGACAGGCGATAAAATTATCGCCGCTAAAACGGCGATAATGGGCTTGATAATATGCTCTATGGAATTCCAATTGAAGCCCACATTAGACGTCCTTCACATTTAACATGGGCTTCAATTGGAATTCCATAGAGTATATTATCAAGCCCATTATCGCCGTTTTAGCGGCAGTCTTCTGCCGCTAAAGCGACGATAATTTTATCGCCTGGCTTGATAATATGCCCCTATATCTTCTTAGTCAAGGAAAATGAGTTTGGCAGAGGAGCATAGGGGCATATTAGCAAGGGCTGGCGATATAATTATCGCCGCTTTAGCGTCCGTTTTTGGGCAAAAAGCGGCGATAATTATATCGCAATATCATTAAGGACACGCTAGCGCGTGTTTCCTTGATGTAGAGCCCGTTTTTTCACAGCCTCGCATCGCTAATGATATGCAAAAGAGGCGTGGCTGTGAAAACAACACATGTTAATATCGTGAAGGCAGCTTCGCGATATTAACAAGGAGGTGCAGCGATAAAAAAAATCGCGCTACCTCAGCCTTAACTCAGGAATTTAACACCTGTTAAATTCCTGACTAAGGCATACTTCTAATGGGATATGGATTATGCTGATAGGACCACAGGGTCCTATCAGCAATATTATAGCTGTTTCCAATGGAACATCGCTGGAAAACCAGCGATGTTCCATTGAAAACACCGCTATCGCTGAAATATTATCGCCATAGCGCTATGCGTTGTAAATATAGCGTTATCATGGCGATAATATTCAGCGATAGCTGGCGATAATTTTTCTATCGCTATGAACGGCCAGCGATAATTATCGCTGGCCGTTGATAATATGCCCCATAGTTCGTCACAGAAGGATGTGCTGTGTCCAGCTGGATGGTGAATCACAATTTGTGAGTCTTAAAAAGGACAGGGACTGCCATAATCAAGTTTTTCAGTGGTGGAGAGGTAAGGTAGTGGCATATGGTGCGGAAGCATCTTGTTTAAAAGAATGTACCATCAGGCCCTTTTCAGCTGCCTCTTAACCCTGGAAGAAAAGGAGCGTGTGAAAATCAGTCTGTAATTTTTCTTTCCGACATTCTAAGAATAGTCATTTTCATTCCATAACTCATATAAGTCCCACTCAAAAACAGTCACTTCGGAGTCTTGTGTTTCTTTTTTTTCCATCCAAATTTTTATTAAATCAATGCTTTTCATCAGAAACAGTCAGCGCAGCCCAGCCCAGCCAACATGTTTCGTCCATAAGGACATCATCAGGGCTCAAAATCACAATTAGGTCAGAAGACTCTATTCTTTCTAAATCAAGCATTGACCAGATGGAGACTAGATGAGCAGCAGTCAGGAGATCTCAACGGAAAAGTTGCGTGGATTTAGAGTGCGAGAACAATGAGAACAGGAGGCCATGCATTAACATGAATTGTGTTGCACACTGACATACATAGCTCTGAGGGCCCTTGTTACCTGTCTTTGTCCAATTTATTGGAGCAATACACATCTCACGTTAGGTGGAGCCATCAGGAATCAGGTGGCAGGAATGCCTTTTTGTTTTAGGTAGAGAAATGACAATGTTCTAAAAGTGTAATTTCTAAAACAGTAATTTAAAAATCGACTTGACCATTGCATTTGATGTCAAATTACTATTAAAATGAGTAAGTGAATCGTTTTGCTAGCTATTCTCATACTAATTTTAGCACTTATTAAAAGTATTAATGTAAATTAGTGTTAACCTATGGAGAGCCAGCATTGCTACAGTGGAAAAAGAATTTGTAGGTTTTTCACTGCCTGAACATGTAAAACAATTTTCTTTTTATTAGGGATCCTGAATAGGGTAATCAAAGGAGGGGGGACTAAGTTTAAGGTAAGTTTCCAACTAACCCACTGAGTAATTCTGGTCCAATGCTCTGTCAACTTTGGACAAGTAAAACAGATATGAGACCAGTCCCCTTTTGGATGGTTGCATCTAAAGCACTCGGATGATACCGATGGCAACATTTTTTGGAATTTGTTGGGGATGTAGTATAGCTGCCATTTGGAAAAAAAGGCCAAAATTCTCCCCACGTATGGATTTCTTGGAACATACATTATAATCCTTCCATAGTGTTGCATCTATCCGACACCCCGTAGTCTCTTGTATTTTTAAAGGAGCATTAGGAACTATTTGTTCCGAAATTTGTTCCAGCAGTATGCGATACCAGTTCCCTACCCCCATGAATTCTTTTACATAAAATGCATAACTAATAGCCTCAGGGATTGGACTGTCCGGAAGTTGTAATTTTCTTACTGAACTGGAGATCTGTAAATATGAAAACGCTAGGGCTGAAAATCCTTCTGATCTGCCCCCTTTAACTTGTTCCCAGGACATCATTGCCCTCTGAATCATAAAATCCCTTATATGATAGATTCCTAGCCCTTCCCAATTGCTTAACGTCTGCCGATCTATCGATAACCCTAGATCCCTAGTGTCTTATCTTCATATCTGAATGGATTGATGTAAACCTAAACTCATTCTTTATTTGAGTAAACCTGTCTAGGATTATATGCAGTTTTATATCTATTATGCTTGTGTAATCTAGGGATCTTGATAAAGGGTTTTAGCTGGATATTGTTTTCTAATAGCATTTTCTGAAGACAAAAATTAAACCCAAAAGCATGTGGCAAAGCCATGCGCCCACACCAGTCCATAAACGCAGCTTGAAAATATTCTTTCATGTGTCTGAGCCCTAACCCACCTTCGTCCGAACTCAACTGTAATGTTTTTAGTTGAATACGTGTTTTTTCCCCTAGCCAAATAAACGTATGCAGCGTTTGCTCTATTTCCAAAAAATTGCTTTGAGGAACTTTGATGAAAGCATTTGAAAATACAAAGATGAATAGCGGGAGCTTTATCATTTTTATCAAGGCGATTCTCCCGATTATGGAAAGGGGTAGCGTTTGTCAATTACTTAGGATTTGTTTAGCTTTGTTAAGGGTAGAAACATAATTAAGTGAAAAAAGTTGGGAAAAATCATGAGCAACCCTAGATGCCCAAATAACCAATTGGATTAGCCTTTGCAACCTGTATCCGAAGTTCCCAAGGAGAAACATGGTTGGGACAATTGAATAGTAAATTCTCTGACTTATTATTATTGATCATATATGCTCCTAAATCCCAAAAAGGTCTAAATAATTCAAAGGTTCATTTAATATTTACAGAATCTGCCTCCAGATAGAGAATTAGGTCGTCGGCACATAACGTAAGTTTAGGTGCCGCAACTATTGGTGGTATAATTAAGGGGTTCTGAAATATCAGGAAAGCAAGTGCCTCAATGAATAGAGCAAATAGGACAGGTGACATTGGACACCCCTGTTGTGTACCTCTCAAGATCTTAATTGTCCCTGCAACATGCGCATTCATTATATTTTTTGCCTCGTCTTTTTCATATATTTTCTGTAGAATATCCATAAAGCCAGAAGGAAACTCAAATTTCATTAAAATGGCAAATAAAATGCTCCAATTTACCCAGTTGAAGGCTTTTTTGCGTCAATCATAATGATTGCCGCTTTAATGTCATTGTGTGAAAAAAAATCAATCGTTGGACTAAGAAATTTGTATTATTTGTAAGGAGCCTCCCCGGTAGAAAGCCGCATTGGTCCTCATGTACCAGATTTTGCACTATTAGAGTAATTCTACTTGCCAATATTTTAGTAAAAAGTTTATAATCATCATTTAATAAACTAATAGGGTGATATGATCCAGGATTACCAGGTGTCGCACCCTATTTTTGAAAACTATGACTGCTTCAGAAAATGTTTTCGATATCTGACAACCTTCCAAAATTGCAATAAAGAAGGTTACCAATAAATTGATTATTTGTGCCATTTATTTTTTATAAAATACGATAGGTAAACCGTCATTACCACAGGCTTTCCCGCCAGGTGTATTTTTAATAGCCTTCTGGACCTCGATTTCAGAAATTGGGTCCATAACCTGGGCTTTTTTAAAACAGTTTTGTGTGGGCAGCTCCATTGTACTGAGGAATTTATTGACTCCTTCGACCAATACTGGGGCAGAGTACAACTTAATATATTGTAATGGGAAGACCCCATCGATTTCTGCTATTTGATGTACATCTTGACCTTTCTCCTCATCAAAGATAGATTTAATAGCAGCATTATTATGTTTTTTTTAACAGAGCATGCCAAGAATATGCCTGTGTGTTCGCTCTCATCATACCATTCTAGTAAGCATCTCTTTTGGTTTACTATTGCCTGGGCTTCTTAGAAGTCTTTAATGTTCTGTTTGGCCTCTTTTAAGCTAGATGCTGTTGATCCCGTATGTATCATGGAATGGAGTTTGCTTGCCTCACCTAAATCTCATTGTAGTTATCTAGCCCTTTCCATTCTCTCTTTGATAATACTCGCCTTACACGCAATCACCTCTCCTCTAATAAAGACCTTGCTGAAAACTGCAGCGCTGTCCCCAAGTTCCTGTAGGCAAAATCCATAAGTAATTCTTGCATTTTTTTTATCCAGCCGCCATCGATCAACAAAGTTTTATCCAACGTCCACCACGGTTGCTCCCCTGAGCTACCTTTTATTCTAATCTCTATCACCGGGACCAAATGGTCCGAAAAGGGGTTAGGAATAATCCAGGACTTCCCCTTTTCGCATTGGTGTGGGATCAGAAAAAAATCAATTCTAGACGCTGAGTTATGTCTTTTTGAGAAACAAGTGAACTCGCTTATAGCGGGATACTGAATTCTCCATGGATCAACTAAGGCAAATTCTCTAATCATTTTCCTCAGTTATCTAGTGGTTAGTAGATTGTTTTGTGACTTATTTCTACAAGAGGAGTTTAATTGAGGGGTTCTCTACTTACACGCTCGCATTTCTTCCCATATTTTGCTCAGTTTGCACACGCTGTTTTAACTTGTTTTAAAAATATTGAAAATACTGAAAACTAACTGTTAGGCCTTTTAAGAATTATTTTAGCATGATTTATGTGTGACTGTGTTTGCTGTGCTGTGAATTTGAATTTGATCCTGACTTCGATTGGGGGCTCTTACTTGACTTCCTGATTCCCCGGTCAGTCAGTGAGAGATGCCATTTTAGGTCAGTTTGCTCTGTAGTTTTTCTGGCTGCCGGGATTACAAATATGCACGCTGTGCTGACGCGCAGAGGACGAGTGCAGTGGTTGCGCCGCTGGCATGCCAAAGGCGCGCCTAAGGCAAACCCATCTGCACCCGTCAGCGTCCCGGATGTGGCCAGGGCTAGTCACTCTGCCCGTCGCCCTATTGCCCCTATGGATAGGCTGTGTTACACTAGTAAGTCACTACGGTTACTTTGTCCATCTACTTGTAACTCCCATGGCTTGCTAGACCTGCAAACCGGTCGGATCACTACTTGTGCTGTGTGTGGCTTTAGACTGTGTTTAGACTCGTCTAGTTGTGCTCTAATTATGTATTCCTTTATCAGGCCCACCAGGCCTCCTCCTATCTCAGCGGCTCTTATCAATGCTCGATCCCTAAAGAAACACCACTTAGATGTTTTTGAGCTCTTCCCAGACAAACCAGCGAACCTATTGTTCATTACAGAGACATGGCTGGATGATACTTCTGACCCGATTGTCACGCTGGCCACTTCTGTGGGCTATAGGATCACCAGAGCAGGCCGTACTGTGGGAAGGGGGGGGAGGAGTGGCTATTATGTACATGGACAAGTGGGATCTTCACAGGGGAGTGACTAACTCATGGGGTGATTGCGAAGCCCTGGACTTTAGTATTCGGTTCTCTGCCCATTTTACGCTGGGAGGCTCTCTGATATACAGACCCCTTGGCTCTACCAGGGCCTTTCTTCAATCATGGCCCGATGCAGTGACCTCACGGGCACTCCGCTTCTCCCAGTACATGGTGCTGGGAGATTTGAACATTCATCTCGACCAGTCTGACTCCAGGGACTCACTTGCCTTTGGCAATATTCTTCAACTTGCCCAATTCTCTCAATGGGTTAATCTCCCTTCTCACCAAGGAGGTCATATTCTCGACCCAATCTGCTCCAACTTTCCTATAACGGTTGAAGTTCCCCTACCAGTGTCATGGTCGGACCATTATCTTAACTACTTCTCTTGGGAGGTGTCCTTGGCCAGCCCTTCTGGTCGCTGTTCTCGCACACCAGCTTTTAAAAAAATGTACCCCTCTAAATTTGGCACGGCCCTGGTGGCATCCAGACCCACTCTTTCTCTGGATCTCGAGGGGAGTCTGATGGGGTTCTCAAATTGGGTTTCCAAAACCATGAATAAGCTAGCGATACCCACTTCTTCTACTCTCTCTAGGGAATCCCCTTCCAAGCCCTGGTTCATCCCGGGCTTGTCGACTCTTAAGCATGAGTGCAAAAAACTTGAGCTTGCCTGGCACCTTGTGAGTATTGCCCCTTGGCTAAGGGTAAACTCAGGCATAGACAAAAAGCTTACTATGCCACGATTATACAGGCTAAGAAACAATACTATGCAGCACGTATCAAGCAGGCGCAAAACAACTCTGAGGAGATCTTTGCAATAGTTCAGAGTTTACCTCTCCCACGGCGCAGTCAAGCTCACTTTCTGTCACAGAGGATTGGTGCAATACTCTGTCTATTTTTTTATGGATAAAATCCGCACGATTCAGGCGGCCTTTTCAGCCAGCCCGGGGACTTTGTCCGACTACCTGCCGTGTGTCTCTTTGCCTGATGCCCGCGCATGCGCATTTCTCGCGAGAAATGCGCATGCGCGGGCGTCCGCGCATGCGCATTTGTGTGAAGAAGTTGCTGGCAAGCAGGAAGAGGGAGCCCCGGGACGCCGCACTGCAGGTAAGATTATTTATTTACTTTTTACATCCTTTAAAGTATTTTAAAATGAGGGCGGGCGGTGCGTAGTGGGGCCACGCGGAGCGCGCGAGTGTGCGTAGATTTTGCCACACTACGCGCTGCTCCACGTAGCCCCACTACGCCCACTACGCCCAGGGTTAGTCTGGATGCCGGTGGGAGAGCAGCCTTAGTTATGCTTGACCTATCGGCAGCGTTTGACACGGCCCCACACTCACTGCTACCTGCCCAGCTCACTGAGGTTGGCATCTCCTGCTCTGCCTGGGGCTGGCTTAGGCCCTTCCTGGATGGGAGGATGCAACAGGTCTGGCTGCCGCCGGATGCGTCAGCTCTGCAGCCGGACTCACAGGGGTCCCACAGGGGTCTTCCCTTAGCCCCCTCCTATTTAACATCTCTGTCACTCCTCTGGTCTATTTGGCCGAGGACCTGGGAGCTAAGGTGATTGCCTATGCGGATGACACTCGGCTCCTGTTTACCTGGGAAAAGGATGCGGACTCTGTATCATATGTCCATCACTGCTTGTCTTCAGTTTTCAAGTGGCTTGCCGCCGCGTAACTCAAGTGTAACGAAGACAAGCCGGAGATTCTCCTTTATGGCAATTTCCCCCCTGGCTTCAGGGACACGATCTGGCCTTCCAGGTTTCCCCTGCCAACTTCCAATGACATAGCTGCTAAGAATTTGGGGGTATGGTTCGAGGATAACTTATCCTTTTCCACCCAGGTCAAGAAGCTCGCAGGCAGCTGATTTGGCCTCCTTAAAACCTTAAGGAGATTCCTCTCCATTCTTCCCAAGCCTGCTAAAGAGACGGTCATCCGCACATTGATACTCTCCCGCTTGGATTACTCCATTGCTTTGTATGTGGGCATTCCCGGTTATGCTTTGAACAAACTCCAGGTTGTTCAAAATGCGGCTGCCAGGCTCCTCCTTGGAATTTCCAAAAGGAGTAGCGTGTGTGAACATTTACGCTCACTGCACTGGCTTCCTGTAGCCGAACAGGTCAAATTTAAATCCCTTGTCATTGCCCATCGCGCCCTCTATGGTCATGGCCCTGCATATTTAAGGAAGCGGTTTTCTTTCTACGTCCCGGTGAGACAACTACGCCCATCAGCACTTCTTTTAGCTAAAGTGTTCCGCTTCTTTCGCCATAGACTGGGCGGACGCTCCCTTGCTGTGAAAGCTACCCAGGCTTGGAATGCTCTTCCTTTTGCACTTCATGACACCCTCTGGCTTTCAAGAAACATTTAGAAACATACCTCTTTGCCTAGTGTCAGTTCGTTGACTCCACTTGGTTTCGCGCTGGGACACTCCTTGGAGTAGCCACACGCGTTCTAAAACTATATAGCATAACATAACATAACCTAATTCTAGATTCTGGATACAATTAAAATCGCCCCCTATAATTATAAACTCATGTAATGGTGTTAGCGAATTAGCCACATTTTCTAAAGTTGATGTCTCATCTTCTATAGGGTCATATTAGCTAACTACATGGAAAGTCTGATCCCCAATCTAGAGATTTACCATCACCCATCTAGACAGTGGGTCACTCATAGACCGGAAAGCCTTCCCCGGATAGTAACTGGTAAGTAGTATTACCACCCCCTAACTGCTGCATCGGCTGAAGACCGAAAAGCCTGCTTTATGAACTTCGGACATTTAGGTAAGGGCATATATTTTTTTAAAGGAGTCTCCTGTAGTAGAAACACTTGTGTTTGCTTTATCATTTGCCAACAACAACATTGTCAGTTTAGTTTGATTATTACCCCTATTAATATTACATGAAGCTATCCATAATATCTGATTCTCAGCCATTAGCAACGACTATCTCCTTCTGGCCTTACACGATCTGGCTACTGCCATCCCCCTTATCATCTCTTCTACTATCATAGTTATTTCTACTACATCCAATCCTCCATCTTTGCACAATGCTCCTATCCTGGTATGTGATAACCATTTTCTTTTTTAAGCCTCCCACCTCAAAGGGACCCCATATCCTCCCCCTACCCTTGAATTGAGCTCCTACTCGTCATGGGCCACTTCCCCCCCTGTGCCCTTAAACAACACCCTCACCTCCCCCCTTTACTACTACAACTGTACCTTGGTATGGTACTTAGAGCTCCCTCCGGAGGAGACAAGGCAGAACAGCCTACCTTCCCAAAATTAAGCTGGGATGGAAAAGTAAAAAAGAGAACCCTTGATTTTTATCCTTAGCAACGATTATTACTATCCTTTTCCTATCATTATGTCGATTTTTTTACTGTTTCCCCATTCTTCATTAATTAGGAACAGGAAGTCTTTAGCCCGTTCCACTGACTGCAAGATGTGCAATTGACTTTTATGCAAGACTTTTAGCTTGGATTGTTGTATGATACCAGCTGGAGCATTATAACATTTAAATTCATCAATCATTCCAATAAAATCTTGATGTCTTCGTGCTGCCAAAGCTGAATTATCAGAGTATATTTTGAATGAAAAATTGTCCGGGGCAGTAAAGGACTTCATTTGAATCGCTTGAGACCGAATTTGTTCTTTGATTCTGATCTCTCCAAAGTTAACCAGGATTGTTCTTGGATACTTTGGATTTATAGGACGAATCGCCGGTACTTGATGCGCTCTATTGATGGTCAGATCACCAATGTCTTTCGCTTTTTCCGGGAGAACTATTTTTCGCACCAACTCTGTGATTAATTGGGCTGGTGACTGCCCTGCTTCACGATCTTCAGGAATATCAGATAACCTTAGATTGGTACATCGAGCGTGGTTTTCAACATCATCCAATTTCAACTGTAGATCTTCAAACTCTGTTTGCAGTATAGGTCAAATTGCTTTCTTGATAATTGCTATTTAATTCTAAAGAGGATACCTTCTGTTCTACCTGTGTCAAATGATTCAAGAGTTTGTGAAAGTTCTCATTGAGCTGGCCCAGTTGCTCGCTGGTTTTGCGATGTGCGGATTCTTGAGAAAGATTCATTTCACGAAGCTCACATAGTATCTGATTTAATGTCGTCTTGACAGTGGTAGTTTGTACCATATATACTTGTGCTTCTACTTCTTCCTCTTCTGAACACGCCACCGCTAACTTTAAAGGCGATTTAGTAGGATCAGCTCCTATCTAGGCTGCACCCTTATCTGTGTTCTTTGTTGTTGGATCCATCCTGCTTTTTCTAGCCCGCGTAGATGTATATCCCACTCTACCTGGAGATAGGGATGGAGATGAATGATTTGAAGAGCGAGATTTGTTTTCTTCGCTTTGCTTTTTTGGGTGGGGTTTGTTCCTCTTGACACTTTTCTTGCTGCTGATGTGTCCCTTGATATACGCTTCATTGGGGACTCATTTTGTAATTTAGGCTATTATCATTTTTTTAGCATGATTTTTAGCAGGATGATGCCGGAGTTATCACAAGCCGCATCCACAGTAGGCGGACCTCTTCTGCAATCGACCAGCTTTCTCTCCTATCGAGGGGAAGTCTAAAGCTCTCCCCAAGCTGCTTCAAAACCCCGTTTTCTACGCTTCCCACTGTTGTGATTGGCTGGTCCAGCTTAAATAGTCTATATCAATGGGTGCTTGGCTAGAGCTGTTCTTATGTGCAAATGCCTAGTCCTTTCAAAGATCCTCTCCAATAATTGCTGCTGGAAATACCTTGATCCCATTAGCCTGGCTGTCCACATTTCAACCTCAGGTTTAGGTAATGGGGTGTGAAGAAAAAGGTAAAAATATCAGGAGACCCCCTGAAGAAAAACTCACCAGCAGATCCTGTGAGCTAGCATACTTCTTATCTTCTTGCCTTCTCAGACGTCTTGTGTTGAAGGTCGCATAGCTACAGCGCCAGCCAAATCTAGGAAGGGCATGCCAAAAGGCCACCATAACCCCCCCCCTGATCACTACAAACAGTTTGTGACCTTTTCTGTTTGACTCCTGCTTCCAGCGTCCAAGCGTTGGTTTCTGCCTTCGTTGTTTGCGGGCCAAAAATTCTACATGTCTTACTTTTTTTTAAATACCAGGCACTCTGCCCTTTGGGCATTTAAGGCCTAACTTAGGGGTGACTTATTTTTTTAAACATGGTTTTTAGTATCATTTTTCAAAGGAAACATAGGGTCACAGTAGTACAAATGCTGTGCATTGAGGATAACAGTGGTATATGGTTACATCATTAATTCTGTTCAAAATTCAGTTCCCTTTAAACATCAACGTGATGGCAGTCTTGCAGTCTAGGCCTGTATATTCCAGAGGCTAAGAGCGGAGTGGCTGTTTGCTCATCCTATGTAGGTGAGCTTGCCCGTGTGTCTGGGGAAAGTGGCCCTAAAACTAAAGGAAAGGTTGTGAGATTGTCCAGGTGATGAGGACAGACATCTAAGGGATGGTGGCAGCCAGACTTCAGGTTAAGGTGCTGTCCAGAGCTCTGCGACTGGAGAGAGGGCAGAGGAGGATGAAATCCATACGGGGATATCAGTGGAGTAGGGATTGCATGGGCCAACTGTGTTTAGTTGGTAGAGGTGGAGCCCTTGAGGTGTGAAGGTGGGGTCGGGCCACAAGCAAGTTGGAGCTGCTAAGGTGGGGTAGGGAGCTTGTGAGCCTCTTTCATAGGGTGTGGGTGGAGCCACTGAGGGGCGCAAGCTGGCAAACCTGATCGAGTAGGGTGTTCCAGGCTGTAGAGATGGGAATTTGACGTAGTCCTTGAGCCTCTTCATAGCAAAGAGCTTCCCCTCCAAACCTCTCCATTTGCACACCGCCCCATGACACACCACCACTGGCGGTGTCAATTCCCCCCTCCAATGCATGGGCCTCTTTCCCAACAGGAGTGCTCTGCTGGCAAAGTGCGTGTGTAACCCCGTGGCTCTTCCTGTGCCTGAATATGCCTAGGGCACAGGCTTTCCATCAGTAGATTTCAGGCTTGCAAGGTTGAGTGTATGGAAAGCCAATATGCAGAGTGGGAAGGAAATGGTCAAAGCACGTGACACAGATCGGCTGAGACTGATTGGCATCCGGGACATCACAAGTATGCTTTAGGGAAGTAGCGATTAAGCTGGTCAGGCATGAGATCGTCCCAGTGTAGTATAGAAAATTGAATGTTTTTAAACTGTGCATTCCGGGAGAAACCTCTGGAGGTGCTCCAGGGCCAGCTCCCATTCCGTGACGTGTACCACCCTCCCAATATCATCTTTTTTCCACCTGCTACGTAGCTCTGTCAGTGAGAACCCAGTGTGTTCACTGGACACTTTATAAAAAATTAGGAGTCCTTACCCTGCCCCCATTTTGAGTAGTGATTGTGGAACGGCGTGGACTTGGGGATCCTTGTTTACTGTGGACCAAAGAGTAGGTATCGCAGGGTTGTCTGTATGTTAAGAATTGTCTTTGGCACGTCGTGGTCAGTGATGAGCTGATCGAAGGTGAGCAGGTGCCCATCGGTGAAGAGATCCGGCAACGAGTGTTTAAGCCACTGCTGCAGGTCTGCAGTGAGTATATCCCCAGGGAGTGTGGCAGGCCCTGTAGAGGGAGTGCTGGGACATATGGTGAAATGCGGTATGTAAGAAAATTAATCATGGCCATGCATCTCTGGGCTGCTCTCATCTGTAAAGACCATGGGGATGGAATGGAGGTATCTTCCCAGGAAGTATAAAACTTCTAACTGTGGTCAGTGTAAAGGGGCCTGTCCCCTGCTATGTCTCGCCTAGGTTCCAGCCCACCAGAGAGAGGGACAGAGAGAGGGACAGCCACTGCAACTGAGCTGCCAGATAGTAGACCTCAAAAGAGGGGACACCCAGCCCATCCCGCCCTATCGGCAACTGCAGCTTTGCCATTGCCATGCAGTGACACTTGTCACCCCATATAAGCTCTCTCAGGAGGGTGGCTAGCTCCCAAAAAAAGAATTTTCAACAGGGAAATTCTCCTTTTCACGGCTGAAGCAATCTGTTTCCAGAACTACACCCTCGGTTTCAAGGAGGACAGTGCTTTTCTCAAGTTCCTGTTGAATAAACTGACTGTAGAGTGATAGATGTGTACACTGAGATGCCGGACTGTGGTGCTCCGCCAGCTTGCATGGATCGCGCAGGCAACACCTTCGGAGCGGGGAGGCTCCCCAGGGGAGCACTGGAGTGTAGTTGATAAACTCTGACTTTGACTCAGTTGACACAGAGGCCTGCAGTGCAGTTAAATGCATCTAATTTGAAGTTATTGGTTGTAAGGTTGAAGTGTACATCACAGAGACAGAGAAGCAGCTCGTCCGCATATAGGGGTACTGCATGCATTCCATCCTTCAAAGGGATTCCCCAATCTTGTCCCTGCTGACGAAGGCGGATAGCGAGGGCCTCCATTGCCATCGCGAAGAGCAGGTGGGCAAGGGGCATCCCGGCCTAGTCCACCTGCCTACGGGAAGGATGGTGAGATTGCCCGGCCCCAGGTGCAGCTGGGATGTGGGTTTTGTATATTTTAGGAGGTGGTTGCCCACTCCCATGTGGGCCAGTACTCAAATGAAGTAGACCCACGTGAGATTGTTGAACGCCAATTCAAGGTCCAAAATCAGGTCGGCCATGTAGGGGAATTATTTCGGAGCTTGCTCATGTACATAAAAAATGTGTCTATTATTTTGGGAAGTGCTATGGACAGGAACGAAGCCATTCGGTCAGGGTAGACTATCTCAGGGAGAATATGTGCTTATCTATCTGCTAGGATTTTGGCCAATATCTTACAGTCTGCGCCTAGGCTGGCGATCGGCCTATAGGATGACTGACTGTCAGCTTTGGGAGAGAGGCAGGAAGGAAATTTGCAGAGCGATGGGGCAATTCCCCCACATGTAGGGCTGTGTTGTACATCTCTGATAAGCAGGATGCGAGGCTCGTTTATTTATTTATTTAATGCGTTTTTATATAGCGCGGAATTTATCCGAAGGTGTCAGAGCGCTTCACAATAGGAGCAGTAATGATACATAAGGAGAAAAATGACAAGTGAGCATGTTACAAAATCAAACGGTACGTTACATGAGGCAATAGTGACAATTGTGCAAGTATCAGGAGCAAACAGGATACAACAGGTAGCAAACGATACGTTACAAAAGGAAAAAGTGACATGTGCAGGTTAAAAGAGCATACAAAGTACACGTAGAGGTAAAAAAATTGCAATAAATGGCAGACACTCAAAACACTAAAACAAAAGTTGCGTTACATGAGGCAGTGGTGGCCGTTGTGCATGTATCGAAAGCACACAAAATACAAGAGATAGCAAACGATACGTTACATAAGGAAAAAGTGACATGTGTGCATGTTACAAAAGCGTTCAAAATACAAGTAAAAGTATAATACTGCAATACATGGCAGACACTCAAAACACAAAAACACACTGGGAAGGCACTTCTATAGGCATGGAGAACAGAATTTCCTATAATGGAAGGACTTCCTTCAGAAAATAGAGGGCGTGAATTAAATTTGGAAGTGTCTTTGAAGGAGGAGAGCTTTGAGGTCAGTTTTGAAGGCCTCGGAAGAGCTGGTGGTCCGGAGCTGAGGCGGAAGTGAGTTCCAGATTCTCACCGCGTTGCCTGAAAAGGATTGGGCCATCGATCTTTCCTTCTTGAAAGTGGGAGGTTCAAGCAATACATTTTCTGCATTACGTGATGGTATGGAGCCTCCAGAGAGTTTCAGATTCTCCGCCAGGTAGCGAGGGAAGGAGGAGTGCAAGGCTTTGTGGGTGATACCCACAAAGCCTTGCACTCCTCCTCCTCTCGCTGGCTGTCTAGGCCTGGGTTTTTATTTCGAGCCAGGTCTCGGATGGCTTGTTTCACATCGGCGATTGAGATCAGTGCATCTAAGCTTTCATGGGCTTCAGCTGTGATAGAATAGGAAGCCTGGACATAAAGGGTAGTATTCAAAGAACACACTCAGGATGCTGGCTTGCATGTAGAGAGTGCCACCAGCAGGCAAAGAGATTTCTAATGTCGGGCGAATTAGCAATGAAAGTAAACGTCTGGAAGTGTCACCCTCGCGACGGGTCCTGGCGTCATAGGTATTGAAGTTAAAGCACTATACATGGGCTAAAAGAGCAGAATGTTTCTTTCTAGCCTCAACCATCACGGATCCCTTTAAATGCGCTGCTATCTGCCTTCCTCTCCAATGCCAGTAGTGTCTGCTTAACGGTCTTAATCTACCTGTCTAAGGTCCTGCCCATCCCTGCCACTACCTGTAGGCACATCCCCCTCGTGACCACCTTGAAAGTGCCCTATTCAATTGCTCTAGTGGATGCCAAGGTGTGGTTTTTGTGCAGTACTAGAGGATATTGGACTCTTGGGAGTTACGAAACATAGGATCCTCCAGGAAATCTCTAGGGAGGTGCCATGTGAGTGTTGGGGGGGTGGCCCATTCCACTGCACATCTATATATAGGCATTGTGATCAGATACCACTCTCCCCAGGTAGTCCATATGTTGTACTGATCCCAGAATAGCGTGGGAGCAGAGAATACAGTTTAGGTGTGCATATAGACTATGTGGTGTGGTATAGAATGAGTAAATCTGGGTGCTAGGGTATTTGGCCCTCCAGACACCATGCAAAGCACTCTGTTTGGTTATGTGGGGGAGATCGGGGAAGTGGTGGGTGGGAGCTGTCCAAGTGCAGGTCGAGCACGCAGTTATAATATCCTCCCAAGACCCACAGCATATGGGGTTTATGCGTTAGTACACTTGAGAGTGTGTTCCAGAAGGGTCCCTGATCCACGTTTAGGGCATGGATACTCCCCAACAGGAGCCATCTAGTTGGACCTCCCCTGCCCTTCTTGTCTATGATAGTATCAAGGCCTTGGAGGGAACTCCTGGGTGGATCCAGATCATTGCTCCTCTGGTGTATTATGAGTAGACAGTGGCATAAATCATCCCTCTCCAGCCCTTTTCCAGCTACTGCGGCTCTAAGCCTGTGGTGTAGGTCTCTAGGAGGAAGACAATGTGGGTGTGTTGATCCTTAAGGTAAAATGATATAGTGTATCATTTTTGTGCTGTGTGCATAACACACATGTTCAGGGTGAGGAATCTAGTGAGAGCGGGTCAGGCCATGGTGGGTGTAGTGACTGATGTTGGTCCCTGTCACGAAGGGGACATCATGGGCAAGCCCCCTCTGCTCCTGTGTCACCACCCTATCTCTTTCAAGGAAGCAGTACATATCTACTTGGCCCAAGTGCGGGGGGAGAAATACAGGTATCATAATAACTGGTATAAACAACTACTGTGAGAGCCTACCACAAACGGCGAAACTCCCAAACAGAGCAGTACATTTTACCTTCAAATAAAGAGGAGTTGTGGCTTTGGGAGTGCAGGTGATGTCCACTAGCGAGGTTGTCCAGGATGATCTCATCATTGTAGGGCTGGGCTCGGCCATAGGTGTGAGCAAAGCCGGGGAGGAGAGGCGGAGGGGGAAAAGAGATGGGTTGCTTCCAATCCCCCAAGAGTGGAACTCCAAAGTGTCTTAGTTCCAGAGAGGTGGGCAATATGGGGATTGAGGTATAGTGTGCAGGTCAGGGCTAGGCGCCGTCAGGTCCTGCATCAACCTTAAGGTGCTGGGGATCATATCAAGCTGTCTGCTGTCTGTGGGGTCACCAGCGGGGGGTCTGGAAATCCCAATGAAAGCTGTCTGAAGTGTGGGAGTCCTCACCAGTGGTGAAGATATGTTGTTCCCCATCCCTGTCTGCAGTCCCTGCTCCATCGTCAAGGGATGCTGCTGTCTGGAGGACCAGCACCTTTGTAGATGGGGATGTCGGGGAGGGAGCTCGCCTTGGACGATTCCTCCACTTGCGTCTTGGCTGTGGAGAGCGGGGAGCTGCTGCCGTTGAGCTAGTACGTGTTTCAGTGTGGTGCTTATCTGCCCAGTTCCAGGCCTCCTCATTGTCAGAAAGGAAGAGAGAGGTTACCTCTATAAGGATCTTTAGGTGGGAGCAGAAACAACAGGAAGTACTGAATGCCCATCTCTTTGCCCAAGCTCTTTGCCTCTGGGTCTAGTACGGGAAGGGCATGATGGTTTTGTCTTCAAGTTTCAGAAAACCCCTCTCCCTAGCTTCTTTCAAGATGGCGTCCCAGTCC
This sequence comes from Triturus cristatus, assembly GCF_964204655.1. NCBI lineage: Eukaryota > Metazoa > Chordata > Amphibia > Caudata > Salamandridae > Triturus > Triturus cristatus. Next base: position 441,455,281 of record NC_140590.1, read on the forward strand.
TCGAAGTGGAGGAGCTTTGCTAGAACTGGGTGCGGTGGGACTCCTGGAGGGGGTCATCAGGCTGGTACCTGGTGAACTCTTTCTAATTAGTAGAGGGGAGAGAGGTCTGAAAGGTCGACAAAGGATCGGAATGAGTTCTCTAAAAATAAAAGTGGGCCTCTGCCCTCAGTTCCCTCGGGATGTAGGGGTGAATTATAAGTATAAAAATTGAATGTTTATGTCTGTTAAAAGCTTTTATTCTGCTAGGTTCAAATGGAAGTTTAAAACTGCACTACAGGCTGTTTTGGTAGGCCTGAGGCATGTTTTACAGTGCTACTTTAGTGGATGGCACAATGAGGCCAGCAGCCCAGGGCCGCACTGGGAACTGAAACCAGCCCAGGCAGAGAGTTCTGCCGGCCGGATGATGGTAGCGGAAAGCTTTGTGCCGCTTTTGTGGCTGGGGTCCGATATTGCAGCTACGCTGCAAAACCGGCCCCTGGCAACAAAAACAGCCCCCCAGGGGTATACAACCGGCCCCTACCCTGGCGGCTCACCGGGGAAACACCCGGTGCCCGCTACGGCCAGTCGGGCCCTGCTGCAGCCCACTAGTTGCATTTAATTTACTGGACCTGGGTACATGTAGTACCACAAACTAGGACTTATAAGTAAATAAAATGTGCCAATTAGGTATATACCAATTTTACCATGTTTTAAAAGGTGAACACAAGCACTTTACCACTGGTTTGGAGAAGTAAAGAGCACGTAATCTAATGGCCAACAAAAAGAAGTTAAGCAAAAGAAGACAAAACTCTAGGGGAATGCCACGCAAAGGATGGCCGTATGTAACAACAACTATGTGTACAGAGGCCACGTACACATGATCACAGATATATGCATATTGTAGTGGCAAAATCAAAGTTTTCACTTTATTCATTATTTTAAAAACGTCTCAATTGTGCCATGAATATACTAAGCATTAGTACTTTAGGAATTTCAGAAATTAAAAAGAATAAATATGAACAGACACAGCCTTTGCATAAGGTGGAAAACACATCCTGATCGACTTTGTAATTGTGTCTTTCTAAATATGCATAGATCGGCATATTAGATTTGTATTACTCTTAAATCACGTGCTAAGGTATTTTTACGATTCGATTGCCTCTGCTTTAAATTCACCTGGGTCTTGTTTAACTGAGTTTGTGTAAATCTTCAATGTGTTCATTTTTATTTCATCTGCTATTAATTTAACATTTCAAAACCAAAAAAAATATATATTTTTGGCTAAGATTTGCGACTTAAAGAAAAAAAGGAGTAGAGAGCAGTCAAACCAGAAACTTCCACAGATTGGGCTAATCCTATTTTACGTGTTCCCCAATGCCCCATACGGGATGTCTACAACTATTAAAACAACTAACTACAAATGCAAGCCTGCCAACAATCCGCCATGGTTTGAGGTTTCAGCATATTATCAGCAGGAACAATCGTGATACCAATCGCAGGTGACTTTTAAGATATCAGCTATTGCTAAAGCAGTGAAAAATAGATTTCGACTATGCACGTGGCTAACCTCAGCTTTTGAACAGCCCTCGTAGCTTTGAATTTTTATCTGACCTTGTAGTGTGGAGTGCATTAAATGGACAGGTACTGTGTACTTGCGCTTCTGTTATTTGAAGGGAAGCGTACCAGCATTTCTCAGAGCAGGTACAATACTTTTCAAGAAAGAGTACCTGCACATCTCGGAAGCCAACAGGTGCTCCTGGTTAAAGAAGGCCTTTACTTTTATATTTCCATTTTAAGAAGTGGTGATGTGTAGAGCTCACATTCATTGCATGGGTTACTTACCATAAGGGCAGATACCATAGTGTGTAGTATGAGAAGTATGTAAGATTAACATAGCATATGTTTAGGAGCATGGCGCTAAAGTGATCCAACGAGCACCTTTCAAAAAAATGTATGCAATCTCTGCAGATGACTAGTTACAAATGGTGTCTTTTAGATCCAGTATCAGCCTATGGTTACTAACAATACACTGGATATGTGTTGTAGGAAAAACTAGGACATTTTTATTGAGTAAGTACAAAATACCAATTGAAAGAATTAAATATCGGCGGAGATCAATTACACACGTTAAACTCACAAAATGGGCTATACACCAATATTACCTCATCAACGAAGTTAATAGCAATGCACTATACAACAGTGAGAAAGTCCCTCTTTTTTACCATTTTTGTGGGCTGATGCTGCTGGGTTTTGACTCTGTGCACTGAGACACTGCTAATCAGGCCCCAGTACATGGGTCCTGACCTCTAAAACATGTTGAACTTGATAAAAAACCTTAGTAGCCATATTTAACTTTCCTAGAAGGGTTTAGTGTATGGTGCCTAAAGTACACCCCTCGCATGTAAAGTTAAATCTCCCCTTTGGACTGGATACAGTACTACTGTGCCACCCACTAGTGTGGCATGACAAACATTTACTCCAGGCCTACCACTGTAACCTTGCTACTACAGGTTTAAAAGTACGGCTTGACCTGTCAAAATAAACCTTTTTGATAGGAGAAAACCTCCCTCACTGGTGGCCCCGCCAAGCATATTACGAGTTTCCGCACCGGCATACATTTCATAGCGGTGAAACCACCATGAAAAGTGGGGCGGTGAGGGACAAACCAGGCCCTACAGGGCTCCCTTGTGCCTCTGCACCATGGGGTGCAGGAAGTGGGCACATGTTATGCCCCCCTGTGTGCATGCACTCCAGTACCTGCATGGCATGGACTGCAGCAGTCCATGCCTTGCAGGCACTAATTTGGACGTTCCCATTATGGTACCTATTTCATAGGCACCACCATGGAAACGCCAAAGAACAGCCTTCCAGAAAGGAGAAAACTCCCAATCTGACAGGCGGTTCAAACATGGGTTTGCCGGTGCTGGAGTGGGGTGGTCCTGCACCGCCAAACTCATAATTAGGCCCTTATAAAGGGGAAAAAGATTTTAAGGATTGTTTTTGTTCAGGAAGGTATCCCTTCCGTCCCTGCTGCCCAGTGTTGTGTGAAATGTTAGTAAAACTGGCCCCTTGTGTTTTGACCGCTGGGCAGCCAAAACCTATTCACCATCATCCAGTGGCCTGTGTGCTGCCTTAAACGTGAAATTTGTGTTTAAATGTATATATTTGACTCTATTGGTAACTAATATGTGGAAAGGTCTGATACATCTGCAAGAAGTTCAAATTAGAGATGTTTGCTTGAACAAGATATGTATCGTATTTAAGAAAAAAGGAAGCAAGCTGCGCAGCACATTGCAGCAAGATATATGTCTATGCATGAAACACCCTGTTTGTGATTACAATCATATATGAGATTTGTGCAAGGTAGCTGTACATGAGTACAGATGTTTTGTACAGTTGCATAAAATTCAAATCTGAAATATAAATTTGAAGGCGTAGTTTTCCAAGCTGCACCTAAAACAATAAGATGTGCCTAAAAACATATGTTTTGAGCACAGGTTAAAGAAGCCCATGTCAGAAAACAGTAGCCTTGTTGTCCACATTCCTTGGGTCTACACATCTCTAAATCCGTTTATCGTTTTTTTTTCTTTTTTTTTCTTTCTTCTATTGTACCAGTGGTTTGGCGGAATTTAAGAGCCGCCATTTCGATATGATTCCCCCATTTTGCACCTTTAGCTATGTGGATACCCAAGTAAACAAAATCTGAAACCAATTCTACCTTTTGGCCGTCCATGAAGAAGTTCCCTCTAAAGCTGGGGTGGGGATTGAATGCCATGAGCTTTGTTTTAGCTACATTTACTTCTAGACCACGCTCGGCACAAAAGCCCTCAAAGATGTTCAGTGCACGCTGGAGGCCACTCGGGGTTTTGGATAGAATGAGCGTGTCGTCTGCGAATAGTAGAATTGGCACTTTCGCACCATCCAATGTTGGTGCGTCTACAGAAGCAGACAACATACGCTCCACTACTCCATTGATGAAAAGGGAGAAAAGCATCGGGGCCATAGCGCAGCCTTGGCGCACCCCCCGTTCTACTAGGAACTCATCAGTTAGTTGCCCGTGTCTCCCCCACTGGATCTTTGCAGAGTTGCATTCGTGCAATCTCATTACTAGCGATAAGATTTCAGGAGGCATCCCCATCTCAGCTAGGACTTTCCATAACAAGAAGCGAGGCACTAAGTCAAAAGCTGCGCGGAGATCTATAAAGGCAGCATAAAGACTGCCTTCGCCAGCTCTACTGTTTTCCAGTACATCTCCTACCAACCATACACAGAATAATATGTTGGGTAACTAAAGACCTGGTGAAAGAGAAATGATATAAGAGAGAAAATAGAGACATGTATTATCACCAGTCTGACAACATTCAGTCACTACATTCAAATGGTTTAGCGCTTACATCTGCAAATAATAAGACGCCTTTAATGTCCTATCAGCCTTGCTTCCCTACATTCACATTCACTAACAGGAATTTGCTAATGGACTTTTGCCTCATTTATATTAATGAGGCAGGGGTATTTTAAGTCCCTCCAAATGGTGGTTAAAGGCTTTGGCTTAGTATTACGTCAGTTTCAGTGCATAACTCAGGTGGGGTCTCAAGGCAGTCTGTGCACATAAAATGCAGGCTGCTTTGTGATCTGAACTATACATGTCAAAGTCTGAGTCTCAAATGGCTATTTGAATAACCTTTTGGCCGTGGATCAAGTTCAGTTTGAGGCAGCGCCACGGTGCTTTTGGCAAGCGCAGAGTACCGCTGCTGTTTTCCTTGTGGGGGGGGGGGCTGGTTTGGGGGGAAATTACTATCTGTTACCCTTTAAAAACTATTTTTTTTAAACTATTACAGCTACTTTAAAAACTTTTTTACCACAACTTACTGTCACTCTGCTTCTGACCTCAGTCCGCCGCCCGGCTTGCCGGTTCGAGCGGAGGGAGCAAGAAGCAGGTGACCCTGCCACTACCTTTCCGGACTCACTTCCTGGTGGAGCTGCCATCTTGAGAGGTTGGCGCTCCAGTCTCCCTCTCTCTCCCCTCATAAATGGGAGTAAGGCACCGGGCGCGCCAAATGCGCGCCTAACGCAAGCCCATCCGCGCATGGACGGTGCCAGGGGCCAGGAACCTTGCCTTTGTCATCACCTATATTAGTGGTGAACTCCTCGCCCTTAGATCCACCGATACATACAGGTACTGCTCTCCTCAGGATTGGGTTCATAGCAAGGAGTAATACAAATGTAACTGTTGCGGTTTTACCAATTGCCCAAGATTGGCTCCCCGCAGCCCCTCCATTAAAAATGTTGTGGGTAGGCCACCAGCCGTAATGACACACCACTGCCTACTCCTTAATACCAGGTCTCTTATCAAGCATAAGCTTGAATTTGCCGTTTTCATGACCCAGCACAACCCGGATCTCACCTTCCTTATGGAGACCTCGGGTGATAATGCGTCGGACTCAGATTTTAAGGAGGCGGTTCCAGATGGATATAATATCGAAAGGATAGATAGACCAGACCACAGGGGGGAAAGGGGCCTAGCAACTATTTATCGCAGTACGTTTGTGGGCAAATTTTCCCCAGTACTCCATTTAGATTGCGAGGTGCTCAGGTTCAGCCTCAATCTGACAAAATCCTACACCTTTCAAGGACTATTAGTATACCGCCCCCCGGGGCCCAGGTGGGGCTTTATTGACAAACTACAAACGTTCATGGAATCATGTATTACCTATGCCAACTTCACTTTGATTGGGGATTTTAATTTCCATCTGGAGTCTTCCACTGATGTGGATACAGGATATCTGGTGGATTCTTTCAGATGCTTTGATCTACCCCAACGCATTGATGCTCCGACTCACACAGCTAACCATACTCTGGATGGCATTTTTACCAATAATGCCGAGCTGGGCACAATTAAGACCCTTTCACTTTCCTGGACGGATCATTCAGCTATCTTCTTTTCCATCCTGACCCAGTGGAAGGGAGTGGAACTGGGCAACTCAGCCAAAGTGGTCGAGTTCCTGCCTTGGAAAAGAGCGAATATAGAGGCACTACAGGAGGCTCTCTCTAACCCCACACCAGACCTTGGGAAGGATAATAACAAAGCTGCCATCAACCTCACTCAATGTCTGGAGACTGCATGCAGCAAAATAGTAACAATGAGAACAATAAAAACTCATAGGAACCGTCCCTCGGCGCCGTGGTTCTCCCCTAAGCTGAAGGAAGCCCAACTGAGCTGTAGGCGAGAAGAGCGTCTTTGGAGAGTAGATTACTCCCCCGGGAAAAAAGCGAGGTACAAAAAGATCCGTGCTGGGTATAAAGAGCTTATTAAAGCTGAAAAGACCAAATTTTTCTCAGGGAAAATTAAAACAGCTGGGTGTTCCTCCAGGGAACTGTGTAAAACAGTGAATGATCTGTCACACTGGAGTAACAATAGGGTTTTTGAGTTTGACTAAGCCTTCTGCGGCAAGCTGGTGGCTCATTTTCAATCTAAGGTCAATTCCATCTTCCATGCGTTTTTGCAGCAGCCGCCTAGTGCCAGCCTCAGTGGTAACTCAAAGGTCCTGGGCCTCTGACTCAGGCTACGGTCAGGCAACCTCCCCTACGTTCAAGAAGTTTTCTCCACTTACACAGGAAAAAACCATCAGCCTGATGAGCTCTATCAAGTCGGGGGCTTCCTCTGATCCATGTCCCTCTGGGATTTTTAATAAGCTGTCTAGTCAGGTGGCGAGTCCACTCAATGACCTTCTGAACTAGGTTCTAAGCACTGGGATATATCCTGATATCTGGAAGAAAGCCTCTATCCTCCCACTTGCAAAAAAGCCCTCTCTGGACCCTAGGTCAGTGGACAGTTACAGACCGATTTCCCATCACCCCTTTCCGGCTAAGGTCCTAGAGAAGACCACAAATGCAGATCTACAGACCTTTCTGGATTCCCATCGACTGCTGGACCCTGCCCAGCATGGGTTCTGAGCCCAGCACTGCACTCAGTCAGCACTGCTGGCGGCATCGGAGGAAATTAGAGAGAGAGTGGATAAGGGCGGCAGAGCGGCACTAATTCTACTCGATCTCACTGCCGCCTTTCACACGGTCCACTATGCGCTCCTGGGTAGACGATGCACCCGCTGGGCACCAGGAGTACAGCACTGTTGCTACTGACCTCCTTTTTAGAAAACAGGCACCAGTGGGTTGAGGTGGGTGGGGTTAAATCTAGCCCCTCCTCTCTCCCATGTGGGGTCCTACAGGAATCAGCACTCAGTCCAACGCTTTTAAACATTTACATAACCTCCCTGGTTCAGCTTATTGTGAGTTTTGGTCTGTCCGTACTTTCCTATGCAGACGACACACAGATTGTGGTGTCGGTAACATCCCAGGTTGAGATGGACGCTCACAATTTCCGTAGCTGCATGTCCGCTGTGGCAGGCTGGATGGAGAAAAACTGCTTAGGAAGACAGAGGTACTGCTTTTCGGGAATGAAATCTCCTTCTTGAATGCGTCGTGGTGGCCCCAGGAGTTGGAAGAGTTACCGAAGCCAGTTCTGAAGGCTAAAAATCTTGTAGTCATTTTTGATACCAATCTTTGCTTCAGTGTCCAGATCAATGCAGTGACCTCCAGGGGCTACTATTTACTGCGGGTTCTGGAAGAAATACTCCTGTTTATTCCAGCTGATCTTCAGAAGACCGTAATGTTGGCCCTAGTGGGGGTCGAAGCTAGATTATTGTAACACACTCTATCTAGGCATTCCAAAATACTCGATAAAAAAACTGCAGTCTCTTCAAAATGCGGTGGCTAGAACGCTCTTGAACATTCCTAAGTTCAAACCTGTGGCACATCTTCTACAGGTTAAACACTACCTATACAGACCCATGTGGTCATGTATATTTGAAGGGTCAGAAGAACCAACACAAACAAACAGGTCCAATGGAAGACAACAATCCCCTAATGAACACGAGGAGCATGACAAAGGGACCTCAAGGAGGAATGAACACGGACTCGTGGTGAACCTGTCAGATTACATGCTCAATTCAGAAGAAACATCAGTCTTGAACAAAGGTCTGGGCTTCGTTCCCACCACATATTTGGATAAGTTCCAATTACGGTGCGAGCTTAGCGAATTTTTCAGGTAAATACGAATCAAAACCTTTTTTATGGGAAAAGAGACACCAGAGATGGATACTCTACACACAACATTACGCCCAAAATCCACCTTCTGCCCTCCAACATCGCTCATGCCTCCTGAGGTGATGGCTTTTGAGGAAAGTGTCACAAAAGAAATTGATGAATTACCATTCAAACATGTCACCTATGACAATCTTAGTAGAAATGAAAGAAATGCATTGAAAGTTTTAAGTATGAACAATGACATCATCATAAAACCCGCGGATAAGGGCGGTGCTACTGTGATTCAGAACATCAGTGCATATAGAACGTCATGTCTCGATCTCCTTATGGACACCAAATTCTACAAAAGAATTAAAAAAGACCCAACAGCGCGCTTAAGGAAAACAATCAGTACCGTCACTGCAGAAGCATTGAGTAAGGGCTGGATCAGCAAAAAGGAACATGAGTTTCTAAACCCTGACAACCCACGGATTCCAGTATTTTATACTATACCGAAGATACACAAGAACAAAATACCACCACCGGGTAGACCTATCGTATCTGGGGTAGGATCTTAGTTGGAACCCCTCTCCCAGTACACAGACTGGTTCTTGCGCCCTCTAGTTAAGGGCATCAGATCATACGTCCAAGACACAAAACATCTACTGAATCTAATATCAGAAATCACGTACGATCCTTTGAACAACCTGTTGGTATGCTTGGATGTAGAGGCACTGTATACAAGCATTCCACAGAAGGAATGTATCGAGATGATTGACAAGCGGCTCAAGAAGGAAGAATGGACCTGGGATGCCCCAATTGACTGGATCATCACTCTGATGCGCATAGCATTGACTGAAAACTTTTTCCGGTTCGAAGATCAGCTCTATCTCCAAGTCCATGGCACTTCGATGGGCAGCACCTTTGCTCCTAGCATAGCGTGTCTGTATGTTGACCAGATTGAAGAACAACACATCTGGTCAACCAACCCCAACTCTAATAATATCTATAAATGATGGAGGTACATCGATGATGTCTTTGTTGATATGGAAGGGAGACAACACAACACTTATTGACTTTCATTAATGGTTGAATCAACTCCATCCCCATCTTAAATTTACAATGACATTCCACCACAATGAAGTCTCCTTCCTGGATGTGAAAATCAGAGCAAAAGACAGTGGCCTTTCAAGCTCTTTATATACAAAACCTACGGATAAGAATAGCCTCCTTCATTTTGAAAGTGCGCATCCACGCTCTTTGCGTTAGAATCTACCTGTAGGCCAGTTCCTACTCATTCGCAGGAATTGTGAAAGTATAGATGATTATAAGATTGAAGCATAGATATTGGAAAAGAAACTGCAAGAAAGAGCCTATCCCTAACACATCATTGAAAAAGCGAAGAAAAGGTCACGCAACACTCCCAGAGCTGCCCTTCTTGAGACAAACAAAAAAAATACCAATGATTCCATTATCTGTGTCACCACGTATAATGCATCTTCCAACGGCATCAAAAAGATAATCAACAAAAAGTGGCAGATTCTCATTTCTAACAAATTACAATTTGAAAAACCAATGTTTTCTTTTAAGCGGAATAAAAGTCTCAGAGACAGCCTGATACATTCGGATATGAAGAAAAACACTCCTAAACAACTTACGTTGTGGCAACAACCACCAGTTATGGGCCATTATCCATGCGGCAGCTGTGTGGTATGTCAATTCACGAAACACACAAAAGAGGTTTAACTGGGCATGCATCATGCATGGGAACAAAGATCCCACACGAATTGTAACAGCGAAAAAGTCATCTATATGATCAAATGCCCGTGCCACCTTATGTACATCGGGATGACAGGAAGAAAAGTGAAGGTTCGCATTAGCAAACATAGAAGTACCATCAGGAGAGCTATAAACGCCACCAGACTCACAGCGCATTTTGTTGAAATGCAGCACACAGACATGGACATACAATGGACTGTCATTGAAAAAGCAGAGGTGAAGGAGACCTAACCCAAAAATTGCTTGAACGTGAACAACGGTGGGTGTATCGTCTAAAAACCCACATCGATGGGCTCAATGATTCCATTCCTTGGAATCACTTAAACAGAAAGAGCTGAATCATCGATGTTTGTCTTTACATAGATTCATACAGGCGAATATTTATGTTTAGACTCTCCTCCTACAAAGAGGGTCTACAATAGATATTTTGCTTAGCATATACATCTTTCAATCATGAGGTTTCATGTAAAGAAACAGTGTTTTCTCACTGCCTATAAGAGATATTAGTCGGTTCTTTTACTCGTAAATTCCATCGGCCTCATCCCATATACAGTAACCACACAGTACACTTTCAAATGCGCAAGACTTATTAGACTCTTGCTCTATATACTATGCTGCACAGCAGACTAAATCACAAATGAGTGCACATAACCATATATATGTTTCACGTATATCCCAAAACCCAAGATACTGGGTTTAATATTTGCTACTCGCAGATGTATCTAGAGGACTAAACTACAGGTCCCACAATTCATTGCAAACGGCTCCATGAACAACCCGCCTCCATTTGTTTGAGTGGAGGGCGGATGCCGTCCCAGTTATGCCACAGATGCCCTCTGTCCAACAATTGAACCTCCTTCTGAGGACTACATATGGTTTTTGAACTTTTAGAAAGTTTCGAGAATTTAGGAGTATAATCGCGCTGTAATCTCGCGTTAACTCCAGCGTACCCGGAAATGCACAGTACTGGAAGGCCCTTTTTTCCTTTTTAAAGAGGTGATGCGAACGAGTCGTTGTTGCCCAAGCTGAAGGACTCCACGCCAATTAGGTTTTTCTGAGGGGTGAGACCGGTAAAAACCGGGAGTACTACTCTACGAACCACACGCCAACATCAATACTATCGTATATTTTAGATAGTGTGATAGCAGATATAACATTGAAGTAATAACGGTGGTGTCTTCTGTGTCTTGTATATCTCTCGCTGCATATCCACCTGGAACAATGACGTGTATACACATATGGTTGGTCCAACACACTGCCGCAATTATCGACATCAGGGATACGCCCGTTTAGGTGGAAGTCCACACAGACGATCACCATCTCTAGCGTGGGGTAAGATACTCTCATGTTAATAATAAAAAAAAAAATTGCATATACAAATCACCTTTTTTCAAATAACTTTATTACCCACCATAACGATATTTAAACAGATGAGTGAGTGTGAAATGCACGATGTGAACGACTGGTGTTTTTGAACAGAAAATTGGGGCGATTGCCACATGGAACAACCACACGTGGCATCCAAACTAATATGTTTGGTACAGCTTTACTAAACGTAATATTGCTAACAGCATGCCAGAGACAATATGGGGACATTTCTTACATTATGGCTTCAGTTGGTGTCCTAGGAGTTTGGTACACTAATATATGCCTTTTTGCTGTTTTCTCCCCTTTTCTTTTACTTTTTCATTTATTTTTCATTTACAGGTGGAATAACGTCATTTAAAATATAAATGTTAAAAAGGAGCAGCTACCTGCCCTTTATTATATTTCGGATAGGGTAATTCCCATTTCCTAGATACACTAGGGGACGACATAGCCCTGAAAAAAGTCCAAGCACTACAATAGTGGGCACACGAGGACTGGAACATGTTGCCCCTAGGGTCTTAGGACCATAACACTCCATACGACCCTACTGTCTTTATTTTTAATATTCCTGTTGAACCCAAGAATAAAGGGAAACCGGGGTCCAACAGTGAATTTTTAATCTTTATCCCCTTGCCTATGATATGACCTAAGAACTCCCTAGAACATTGGTTGAGCCCACCGCGACTTGTAGGGGTCGCGGTGTCCCGATGATGAAGCATGACACCATTAGGGTGTGTGAGGGAAAATAAATAAAAACTAAGAGTTTTCCTACTTTATTTCCATCAATGAGAGCTTCACATTGAAATCTTCCAACAATTGTCTCTAGCGTCATGATAAAAACAAATAGTGAAGTACTGTAAATTGTATTTGACATCTTCTACAGGGCCTGCACTGGCTCCCTGTGGAGAGGAGAATTTCGTTCAAAGCCTTGTGCCTGGTACATAAGGCACTACATGGTAGGGCCCCCTTTACTTTCAAGAACTATTTACCTGGTACACTCCCAGTAGAACACTGAGGGCTAGCAAAGAACACAAGGTTCAGATCCCAAGATTTAAGTGAGTAAAATGGTGTGGGAGAAGTTTGAGAGTTCAAGGGGGAAGGTTATGGAATTCCCTCCCTCCGGCCCTCCACTCCCAACAAAAGCTGCAGTTGTTTAGAAAGCAGCTGAAGACCTGGCTGTTCTCACTGACTCAGCCCTAACGACTGATGATTCACCTTCCTGGTTGCTGTTCTGCCTTGTCGGCTTGGTCCTCTCAGCGTTAAGACACCTTCGGGTATTTCACGGTTTACAAACCCAATTCATTCATTCATTTATCCATTCATTCATTCATTCATTCATTCATTCATTCATTCATTCATTCATTCAATGATATGGTTAAATGAGAGGTATGTTTCTCTTTTCTCTTCATATCCACACCAACAATATCGAGATGCAAGAATTTCGAGGACAGAATATTGAGGGACAAAGTATCGAAAGATAAGTGCATATAAGGAAGTATAGCTACACTTCACATCTGCATACCATGAAGATATGTGTACCACAAAGGTACATATATGTGTAGTTAGATATAGAAAATGTATACTTACTTACCTCTTGATATTTTATTTATATTTTGTCCTTGGTGTTCTGCCCTTGGTATTCTGCCTGATTCAGATTGTGTGTTTGATATTCAGGGTGCACACTGGTCTATTTCAATAGGCCTTCACTGCCATTTGTGGCAAATGTCTGACAACTGGGCTAATCCTATCAGCTCTCCATATGTGAAAATGCAGTTATTAATTTTGCCTTGTCTGCCTCTGAGATATCAACATTTGTTGATGTATTTTGCCTCCTTCCAAAATCACTGACTTGAAAAAGACCTTTTGGTGCTCTTGATGGACAGAAACACTGGTTACGGTCTCACTATGCTACATGTACAATTATTGTAATTTTTCTTTCCTTTTAGTTTATAAAGTGCTGGGCTTCTGGTCAGTGTAACTGCTATACAGTCTAGTTCTCTGCCTCATGGCCAGTCTCACAGCTGTAGCACCCTTACTGAGAACAGTGCTTGCAAGCCTTTGTCTGTCCTGACTTCTTGGTAGATAGCAACTATTGTTACGATCACACTCTGCTGCCTGGGCTGTAATTTTTTTTTTTTTTTTAGTTCAAAATATTTTATTACATTTTCCCATAATATTAAACAAATACAGACAATACAGAAAAAAAAAAGAAAATTTGATCATAAGCGAAAATACCTATGTAAAATAAGAAATTTCAAAAAACAATTCTAAATACAATAGGTAAAGAAGTATAAATAATCAAGTAAAGGAGGGATGACAAACTAAAAAGAAGGGAAGGAGCCATGAAAAATTGCGATGTCAACTTATTTAGAAAAAAGAGCTATAATCATCATAGAAATCTTGAAGTAGAATGACTGTAAAACGGTGGATCAAGTATAAATAAACAATTATAAAGATAAGTATATATCAATAGGTAACCAGAAAGAGTGAAACAACTTAGAATTATGATTGATCCCTTGCAGGGATAATTGAGCACCTCTTCTTGTAAAAATGACCCATGACCACCAAGCATGAACCGATAAAGACGAAATATCCTTCCAGCAAAAAGTAATGGACTTTAAAGCAGCTGACAGTAGGAAATTAAACAGTTTACCTTCTAATTCAGATAAGTTATGCAAAAGACCAACAGATTTACATATTAATATTTCGTATAATATTTTGGGCTGTAATTCTAAATTTTCTTTCCTTGTAGTTCAGAAGATACCTGGTTTCTGGTCAGTAGGACTCATTTTTCTTGCCTCCTAGTTTAGGAAGTGCATAGCTCCTGGATAGTTGGACTGCCTTGACTTAATCCATTGTTGATTTTAATTATTTTGTTTTAACATTTCTCACAGTTATTTTATCTTCATTTGTGTTCCTAGTGGTGACTCCTTGCAGAGGAGGCACCTTAGCAGCACAGGAGTGTCTAGGCTCCAGTTTATTCATTTATTTACCATAGTTTTTCTCTAGTGTGAGCACTAGTGTATGCTCAGTTCTCCACATCATGCCCACATTCATAGGACATTGCAACTTATTGAGAAGCATTGCTGCGCATCTCTGTTAGTCGTAACTTTCAGGTGGACAGAACTGCTTGTTATGGCTACACTCTGCTGCCTAGACCATTATTTTCATTTTTCTATCCTTGCAGTTTGGAAGATACCTGGTTTCAGGTCAGTGGGAGTTCCTGCACTTTTATACTAATGCGTTTGTAATAAGGTAGAAGGGATATCTGTTATGGTTGTGATAGAGTACCTGTCTACCAAAACTCTAAATTAGGCCCTTAATCGCTTTCTGGGTTTAAGGTGTGCCAAAGGCATGTTGTCTCTGCCTTTCCCTGCCTAAACCACACAGAGCACCAGAACCCCTGGCCCCGCATGCCTTGATTGACCTGCTCTAATTAAATACTCCCTTCGAGAATTGTGAGCCTTAAATAGCGCAATGTGTTGATTACATCAATCCTGCTCTTTGGATAGGGCCAGTGACTTGCCTAACATGAAGACCATTACATCAAAATCCTAAACTGTCAATAGTCACCCTTCCCTTTACTAACAAACCCTCTCATGTACCTCAATATGGGGCCATTTCTGAAGAGCAGTGTCGTACTTTAGAATTTGGGACCGCGTAGGAGGCAGGGCCCTACCCCTGTCTATCCCGGTATTAGTGAACCGCGAATGGTTAATGCGGTATGTACGGTGTGTAACGTTTTAGCTATGAATGCACTGTGTATACGTTATTATACATCACTACGTGGGTTTCATTTTAGAGCGGTGGCCATCTTATGGTTTCCCTCACATAGGCTACATAGCATAAAGCAAATACGGGCCTTTTAGAGCACATGTGCCTTTCTTTGACTTTCCTGTGACCTGGGCAGCTTGGCTCCGCTGCCCCAGGTCAGTCCGGTCTCACGAGTTCCCCGTCCTCTGGCCACCTGTGATTAGCATCAGGGCTTGACACACCATAAAGCCTTTACATTAAACACGAGCCTCCAGCTAATCTCTTTCGCACCTGACTGTTCCTGCTTTATGGCTTGTTTTCCAAACAGGAGATGCTCATGTTTATTGGGGCCTATGGATATCTGGTGTGGGATCTGATCCTTGCTGGGTAAATAATTGCGGGCTGGCTTAACTGGAATGTGGGATGGTCATCATGACTCTGCTTTTTCGTTTGTAATGTATACTTTATATGGCCATATCGTAAACCAAGGAATGTGTGCCTGAAGCAGGATATTTTGTATTTAAGGAGAAGCCAGTTTCTGTGATTTTCAGCAGTCTCCTGAGAACATACACGCTGTTGTACTTCTAGGACGCCTGTAATTGGTCTGCAGCCAATAAACTGATCTTTGACTTCACCCAGAAGACTCTGTGTTTCTGTAGGTCTGAAACAGGAAGAACCCGAAGTCATAGGGTGTGTTCCCCTGCACCGCTGGGCTTAAAATTCCCAGTACTTCAGTTGGCGCCCAACTCGGCGCGATTTCAGCGGTACCGGTCCAAGCCAGAGGTTCGTGAGGAGCTTCGTGTGGAAATTCTGGAGGAAGGCCGCCACTTCATCGACCCCTGCATGTCGACGTGGTCCGAAAGTCTTTTCTGCGAGGTTCTCCACGTCCCGACGGCTACGAAGGACTGCTGCCCTGATTAATCGCCCTGTTTTAGACCCTTGACGATTTTGGTAGAGCGAAACAATCGAGAGAGTCTTCTGGTGACGCCATTGATCATCGATATTCAGTTAAGTATAAGTGGAGCGTCTCCCAATTTGTTTGGTATCCTTCGGGATAATTTTGGTTTATTTGGAGTTTGCAAGCCCCAAAGCCAGAGGACTCGTGTATTCACGAGACTATCGTAATCGATAATCCTTTGAAGTTGGGAACTAGACTAGTGAGCAAAGATGCCTGGTGCTAGTGTATTTGGTAATTGGTTTTGTTTGAGTTGTAGAAGGGATTTCCAGTTAGAGGATTCATGTCCGGTTCCTCCAATTGGAACTCCAACCTATGAGCTTTATGTAAAACATGGCGTGGGCCCCATTGCATATAATGAAGTATGGATCCAATACACCAGAAAGGACGGTGTTTTAAAATGGCCCCAAAATGGTAGTTTCGATACAGATATCTTAGATAATTTGGAAGTAAAATTGTTTAAAAAGAAAGCCCGGCCGGCGATGTTTGATTCTTTCCGCCTATGGCGAAAGGAAGCCAAACAGAAGGAAATTAAGCTAGCGAAAAGAAATAAGAGAGAAAGAGGTATGTCAGTGATGCAAGCAGCTGTGCAATTTAAAGATAATGAGGAGGAACAAATGAATGAGCAATTGCACAGACAGCGCAAACTAGGGATCGATAAATGTTACCCTGTTTTGTCACCCCTTGTGCAAGATGAGACAAAAGAGAAAGAGAAAGATTCCCTAATGTCCCATTTGTTAAGTTCGCCACCCCCATATGCGCAAAATGCCACAGCACCTCCACAGCTTGTAAATGTGCAGCCTCCAGTGAATATGCCGCCAGCTCCTCTTCAGCTGGCTCCTATCCCTGCAGTGCAGCCCTCTCAAGGGGGCGCTCCTTCTTACACTACCCAGGTACCTGTATCTGAATATGTTTTTCTTCCCTCTGTCTATCCCCCCGTTTTCGCCTCAACTTCTCCTTCAGCACGACAACGACTAGCTAATGTAGTTACTAGTTTAATGTCGCCTCTCTTTGGGACATCGAGTGCGACTCCTGGTTTACAGCGTAAACAATTGCGCAGTCAGTTGCCTGGTCCCGACGAGAAAGAGGTGTTAGATCATCTGGCGCGTAGGTGGATTGGTTTCCCTTCACTCTATGATGTGGAATCAGTTGTTAACGTTTTTCACCAATGGGATGCCCCAAAACAGAGGTATGTCTTTGATAAGATGTGTGAATTCCTCTGTGAGGAATTGGAGGATAATGGTGCAAACCCAAACCCACAGGAATTGTGTCGAGTGCGATTTGATTTTGAAAAAGGTACAATTGTGGGTCCCAATGTAGATAAAGCAGTTGCGACTTTACTGTCCCTCAGAAATGGGGATTGTCAGCAATCATTGTTCGAACAGGAATTCCCTGTGGGGAAGAAGGGAAAAGCGCGACAATACCCTATGAGAGAAGTCCCTCCGGTATGGAAAGAAGCCGTTGTGGCTAATGCCGCTCAAGGTATTGCTGCTGCTCCAGCACATTTTCAGCGTGTTTGGGTGCATGTCCCATGGAAGAGATCTGAGGTGTTAGCACTTAAGCAGACTTTGCCTGACCCCCGTAAAAAGCCTACCGGTTATTATAAGGAGTTATCACAAACTGCAGAATCATGTGTAATGAATTTGGCTGATATAGATATGTTGTTTGGGAATGTGGTTCCACAGCCCTTATGGGGATCCATTCGTAATGCAGATCATGTTGCGGAACTAGGGGACACATGGGCTAATATCATTGCCGCAGACACTAGACAAGTTGGTGGTGCAAAACCTGAGCCCCTCATAGCAGCGCTCCCTGGTAGAATTATTACCTACATGAAAACTATAATGCCTGCGATGCGCGTACATTGGGATAAACTATCCGCATTTAAGCAGAAGAAAGATGAGACAGTGTCTGATTTCTTTACCAGGTTTGAAGAAACGTTTATCGACCACAGTGGTCAAGACATGAGCACTGAAGGTGGCCAACGGTTATTTGTTGATAAATTTGTGCAGAATCTACTTCCCGAGTTGTGTAAGAAATTAAAAGACTCAGAAAGTTCTTGGGCTGTTTCCTCTTCAGCGCAAATACTGGCTACTGCACAGTATTATGAGAATAGAGACAAAGATGAGAAGGATAGAACAGATAAGAAAACAAAAGAACTAAAGACAAAGGTCCTTTTGCAGCAGGCCTATCCACCAAGTGGAGGACAGAGTAATTATAGGCAAACACAAGGTATCTATCAGCAGCCCCAACACTTTCAGAATAATCAGCAAATGAATGGGTATTATCAACTACGAATTCCTGTAGGTCCCAACCAATGTTCATATTGCAAAGAGGAAGGTCATTTTAACTATAGTTGCCCTAAATTAATGCAGCGTAACAGTAATGCGTATGGCGCAAGAGGTAGAGGTGGTCAGCAAGCTCCTAGAGGCAGAGGGCGTGGAAATGTTCCCCAGAACGCGCGTCCTCTTCCGCCTCAAAATACCATAAATAGCTTTGATCAGCAAGCCAACGCGATTGGTAATACAGCTCAGTACTACAATAATGATTATTATGCAGAAGACGACAATGTAGAAGATAACGATTACTAGGACAGCCGTAGACAGAGAGAGGGAGTTGTTTCAGTGCCAGTGAATCAGAGCGGACCCTATGTTAAAGTAACTACAGCAAATGTAACGGAGCCCTTTTTGCTGGATACTGGTGCTGCAAAGAGTTCAATCATGCATTCAAAACTCTCTGGCGCGCCTTTGTCTGGCGAAATAAATGTCTCAGTAGGTTTTTCTGGCGCCCCAGTTAGGAACCCGATTTCTAGTCCTATGTCACTTTCTGTTGGACCTTGTGAGCTAAAAGCACCCCTCATCCTAACAACAGGTTGTGGTGAAAATTTGCTAGGCTTAGATTTGCTAAAAAGATTGCATGCAACGCTATATTGTTCTCCCTCAGGGGTACAACTTACATTAGGCAAGAAAGTGATTTCCCCAATGTATTTGTCTAAAAATGCAATGCCACCTGAATTGTCATCCCTTCCGGAAGTCCTTTGGGCTACTGGTCACAATGATGTGGGTCTTTTTCAAATACCACCATATGTGGTCACTTTAAAAGCCAATGTCAGATTGCCACGTATTCCCCAGTACAAGATCTCCAATGAAGGTCAGAAAGCATTGTTAGCAATTGTTAGTGATTTGATTAAAAAGATGTCATTGAAGAGACAAGAGGCAACGTTTGCAATAGTCCTGTTTTACCTGTCTTAAAACGAACGGACCCTTCCCAACCACCTGTTTTCAGATTTGTGATTGATCTTAGAGAGGTTAATAAGATTGTTGTGCCACAGTTTCCAGTTGTCCCTGATATAACTGCCCTGTTAACCATGATTCCAGCATCCGCTGCATGGTTCTCAGTGATCGATTTAAAGAATGCCTTCTTTAGCATCCCAATTGCAGAGGAGAGCAGAGACATTTTTGGCTTCAGTTTAGGAGGCCGAAGCTTCCGCTTTAAACGCGCTCCCCAGGGCTACTGTGAGAGTCCATCAATATACAGTCAGGCTTTAAAAGCGCAGCTCGATGCACTTGTTTTACCGAGTGGCGCTATCCTTATTCAGTATGTCGACGATTTACTAATCGCCGCGGATACTGAAAAGATTTGCAAAAACGCTACCTTGTCATTGTTGCGTCATTTGTCTGCCTTCCATCACAAAGTGTCTCTCTCAAAGCTGCAATATTGTCGACAAGAAGTGACCTACTTAGGTCATCTCTTATCGAAGGAGGGAAGGAAACTGACCCCAGAGAGAATTCAAGCCATTGCACAGTTGAGTGTGCCAAGAACACAGAGAGAAGTGCGTGCTTTCTTGGGCATTACTTCATACTGTAGGCATTGGATTCCCAATTTTTCCTTGTTGGCAAAACCTTTGTTAGCATTAACATGCAAAGACACACCGAATCCTATTCCATGGTCTGAAAAGTGTCAGAAAAGTTTTTTGGAATTGCGTAATGCATTGTGTTCAGCTCCTGTGTTGGGTACCCCTGACTACAGCAAGCCTTTTACATTGTATGTTCATGAGAAAGATGGTTGCGCATTATCAGTGTTAACACAGCCTTTTGGCGACAGACCGCGTCCATGCGCGTATTTTTCGTCAACCTTGGACCCGGTAGCGAGGGCATTGCCAAGTTGTCTGAGAGCTACAGCCGCTGCAGCTATGTCTATTCGACAGTCTGCTGGCCTAGTAATGGATAATACATTGATTGTTATGGTTCCACATGCTGTGGACACATTGTTAAACAGGACCAAGACACAACACTTAACTAGTGCGCGATTATCTGGTTATGAGCTGACACTGTTAGCAAATCATATACACATAAAGAGATGCAACACGTTGAATCCAGCTACACTATTACCAATTCCAGCAGACCTAGATGAGATTGAGCAACATGATTGTCTGTTCAGAACAGAAGAAGAGACGAAAGGGAGAGTAGATCTTAAAGATACTCCCCTGACTGAGTGTGATGGTACTTTATGGGTGGATGGTTCGTGTTTCAAGCTTCCAAATGGTGATACGACTGCTGCATATGCTATCACGACTTTGCACACGATTGTGGAAACTGCGCGTGTGCCACAAAATTCGGCTCAAGCAGCAGAGTTGATTGCCCTTACTAGAGCATGCGTGTTGTCTGAAGGAATGAAAGTGAACATATATACGGATAGCCAGTACGCCTTCGGCGTGGCTCATAGTTTTGGGCGATTATTGAAAGAACGTGGGTTCCTGACTTCGCATGGAGCTAAGATTCAGAATGGGAAGTTGGTGAATGATCTCCTTGAGTCACTGACCCTACCGTTACAAGTTGCGATTATGAAATGCAGTGCGCACAAGAAAATCACTGATGATGCTGGTCGTGGTAATGCGTTTGCTGATGAAGTCGCGAAAGAAACAGCAAAAGATGTAAAGACTCGAATGTATGTTGCAGGCCCTGCCAGATGGGTTGGTGATGTTGGAATGTGTGAAAACACAATAGAAAGTGTAAAGTCCCTTCAAGCTGAAGCCACAGAGAAAGAGTTGAGCAAGTGGAGAGAAAGTATGGGTAAGTTGGATGAGAATGGTTGTTCGATTGATTTGTCAGAACATAGGCGATGGTTGTTACCTGATGCATATGTGCTTCCAGTGGTTACTATGGCACATGGAATGGCACATATCAGTACGAAAGGAATCTGTAAGTTGTTGGCTCCAGTATGGCAGAATGCTGGAATTCCCAAGTGTGCAGAGAATGTGGTCAAGAATTGTATGGTATGCTTGAAGTACAACCCTGGTAGGGGAACCCCAACTCCAGCTGGTCATTTTGTGCCTCCATCATATCCATTTGAAGTTTTGCAGCTAGATTTTATCCACATGGAAAGGTGCAACAACCTGAAATATGTATTGGTGGTTGTTTGCGCTTTTTCAAAATGGATAGAGGCCTATCCCCTAAAGGACAACACTGCTCTGTCCACAGCCAAAGCCCTAGTGAAGGAATTTTTCCCTAGGTTTGGAATGCCAAGAATGGTGTGGAGTGATAATGGGAGTGAGTTTGTGGGCCAAGTGATGAAGAATGTGTGTGAGTGAGTAGGGATAAAGCAGAAATTCCACGCTGCAAATCACCCCCAATCAGCTGGATTAGTAGAGCGCTACAATGGCGCTCTAAAACTCAAGCTGGCGAAAATCCAAGCGAGCTCAGGTCTTAAATGGCCTGACGCTCTGCCTCTAGCACTCCTGTCCACCAGAATGACTGTGCATTCACGAGTGGGACTTAGTCACTAAGAGGTCGTTATTGGCCGCCCGGCCAATGTATAAGGTGTGCCAAGACCGGCGAAATTCAGTGAAATCGAACACCCAGTACTGCTTGATTACTTGTATGAATTGACGGCTAAATTACGTGTTTTACACCAACAGGTGCACGATACTCTTCCCCAGGCCTCTGAGGCTCCAGGACACCCTATCGACCCTGGCACGTGGGTCTTGGTGAAAAATTTTCAGCGCAAGAGCAACGATGAGCCTCGTTGGATCGGCCCTCATCTCGTGCTCCTATCTACAAGATCAGCTGTTCGAGTAAAGGGGAAAAAGAACTGGATCCACGGTGCCCACGTGAAGAGGATACCTTTGCCTCTGCCGTATGACCAGTGGGTCCAGGTGGGTATCGCAGACTCTGAAACAGACACTGTACCTCGTTTCGTGCCGTTCAGTGATGCACGCATAAAAGGCACAGCTTCAGCGCAGGAAAGTGACGATATTTAGCAAGAAGCTGTGCCACCGTCAATTCGATTGGACACTACAGAGCCTGAACTCTTGTTTCAAGATCAGACAGTACCTGGCCATTTTCATTATAATCTAAGACCAAGGCCTATGGAAAAATAAATATTCTTTTCCTTTTACCCTTTTTATTTTTTGATAACCAGAGCTTTCCCATCTGAAGGACTTTCTTGATTTTTGTTTTTTGAACCACCATCCGGGTTCAGCCGCAGGGTCGCGGTGCCAAGACTTTGGGGTACAGGCCGAAGACGTTAGGTCGACGGTTCTGGTTGGTCTAGGGCGTTCCCTGGACTGACAGGCGTACTCCTTAGCAGAAGATACTCACCCGCCGCGAGCGGCACGATTAGAGGATGGAGTTTTTCAAGATGGAGAGACCCGCTGAGGAAATGAACTTTAAAGCAAGAATGTGTAAAATAATGAAGAGCAAACGTTTTGTATTTTTATGCCTGTTTGTATTATGTAGTATGGTAGTGTTTACTGTAGGATTTGTATTCTTCTCCTCTCAAGAGCCCATTGCACCCACTGTACAGCCTATACCTCCTCCTACTGTCTCCTCACACTCTTTTCACCCTCTGCCTGAACATGAACAAGCTAGACGATCAGAGTTTGTGAATAACTCGTTTATTCAGCTCCTGCACCAACACCAACTAGTCATGAATACAACCAATTGCTGGGTGTGTGGTTTAATGCCACATACCATTAATAAGGGTATTCCCTATCTAGTGCTGCCGTATAGTTACAATGGATCGTCATGGGCATTCCAGACCATGTTTCTCTTTGCACTAGATGCGTACTCCCCGCGACAACTGCGTTCCATCAGACCTAGCACCAATAACAAAGCTTTAATGAAAGGAGCTGCCGATATGAGCAAAGATATCAACGCATACTCATCTATTCCCAAAGAAGAGTTGAGAGCTTATGTAGGGTGGAACGCGACGGGGTATAGTATTAGTCTGGGTGAAAGACAGCGAAAAATCTCATCCCCAATCTGGGTCGTACCCCACATAGGTCGATTCTGTTTGCAAGGTAATGGTCAGAATCCTAGAGCTCAACTGGGAAGAAGTGGCTGTACTGAAACGTACACTTTTCCGTCACAGTTTTCCCCTGCGTTTTTGGCTGCCAAGGGTACATATTTTATCTGCAATGACCGAGCATATACATGGTTGCCCCCTGATTTCTCGGGCACATGTTATATTGCAAATCTGCTACCGCCAACATTCACTGCCGCCTCTGACTATCACAAGACCAGAGTTGTGAGAGGCGTGATTAGTAAGGAGGATACTGCCGGTCAGGAAGCGGGAGATTTCTTTTTGGGTTTCCTGCCGTTTTGGGGACCTATGGTCAATAGTAGGAACCTGAGACAACTGACTCGTGTGGTTGAATCCACTGTTAATGTTACGGTTGGTGCCCTTGGTAATTTGACAGCTGAGCTCCAAGCGGATCGCCTCATGACTTTGCAGAACCGCATGGTTCTAGACGTCATACTTGCAGACCGCGGTGGGATATGTAAGGTTATCCAATCTAGTTGTTGCATTTTCATACCAGACAACGCTCCAAAAGTTTATCAAGCCATCTCCAAACTACTTAAAATATCTGAGTCCATACACGTGGATAAAGGAGATTGGTCACTGGTGGGGTGGTTCTGGGAAATTATATCTGCCTGGGGTTGGAAAGTTCTGATGGTCATTGGAATGATCTTAGCCATCCTTTTCCTGTTCTGTCTGTGCATACAGTGTACTCCTGCGATATGTGGCCTCTGTGCTACATTATGTGTAAGGAAACCTGTATCGAGGGACGAGCTAAGTAATAGGATGATGCTGCAGCAACATCTCCATGACTTCGTGAATATTGACCTAGACTCGGATTGAAATGAGTATAGTTATTGCCTATGTAAGGGCAAAAGGAGGGTCTGTCGTACTTTAGAATTTGGGACCGCGTAGGAGGCAGGGCCCTACCCCTGTCTATCCCGGTATTAGTGAACCGCGAATGGTTAATGCGGTATGTACAAGTGCTTTGTGTAACGTTTTAGCTATGAATGCACTGTGTATACGTTATTATACATCACTACGTGGGTTCCATTTTAGAGCGGTGGCCATCTTATGGTTGCCCTCACATAGGCTACATAGCATGAAGCAAATATGGGCCTTTTAGAGCACATGTGCCTTTCTTTGACTTTCCTGTGACCTGGGCAGCTTGGCTCCCCTGCCCCAGGTCAGTCCGGTCTCACGAGTTCCCCGTCCTCTGGCCACCTGTGATTAGCATCAGGGCTTGACACACCATAAAGCCTTTACATTAAACACGAGCCTCCAGCTAATCTCTTTCGCACCTGACTGTTCCTGCTTTATGGCTTGTTTTCCAAACAGGAGATGCTCATGTTTATTGGGGCCTATCGATATCTGATGTGGGATCTGAACCTTGCTGGGTAAATAATTGCGGGCTGGCTTAACTGGAATGTGGGATGGTCATCATGACTCTGCTTTTTCGTTTGTAATGTATACTTTATATGGCCATATCGTAAACCAAGGAATGTGTGCCTGAATTTTGTATTTAAGGAGAAGCCTTTTTCTGTGATTTTCAGCAGTCTCCTGAGAACATACACGCTGTTGTACTTCTAGGACGCCTGTAATTGGTCTGCAGCCAATAAACTGATCTTTGACTTCACCCAGAAGACTCTGTGTTTCTGTAGGTCTGAAACAGGAAGAACCCGAAGTCATAGGGTGTGTTCCCCTGCACCGCTGGGCTTAAAATTCCCAGTACTTCAGCGGATACCTTCTCTCATCAACTGCTCCTTTATAAACTCCAGGTTGCTTGCCAAATATTGTTTGGAGGTTTGTGACTACTTTCTGGAGCACACCCCTTCCATACTTTTCCTAATTAAGAATTGGCTGAATATCTCCAGTCTTTAGATAACAACCCAACGCGTTTCGGCATCTACACGCCTGTGATCAAGACGTGTAGACGAAAAATCGCTTTGGGTTGGCTGGCTATGAATAAATCACTCTGAGCCACATTTGAGGTGTATTTCATGTTTTGAGGGAGTGCGTGCCGTGCAGAAATTCTGCTATTGGTGGAAATTAAAAGTTACAGGAGTTTCCTCTTACCTTGGAATGCACCGGGCTGCTGGTTGCTGGCACTTATGAGGATGGTGGTCAGGCAATATGTAGTTAGGCCCAGATTTAACCTACAAAACCAATTACATTCAACAGTTATGGTTACCTGAGCTAACTATACCTTACGTCCCAGCACTGAACTGCTTATGACCTCACATGTTACATCACTTATGACATGGTCATTGACATCACTGATGACATCATTGATGGCATCATCCAGTGAGAGTTAAAGATATATAAGCTACTGCATAAGTTAAATTACTATTCTTTTAGTACTACTAATGAGAGACTGGGTGTGTAGGGGTATTGATGGGTAAGTGAGTGGCTGTTTGACTGAGTGTTTTGGTACGTGAATGGGTGTGTGATTGACTGTTATGCACAGTAAGTATTTGTGTGAGTGGCTATATATTTTTTTTATATTTATTTATTTGTAGAGCGCCAGAATCGACCCCCGAAGGGGTATCTCTGCACTGGGACGGGAGGTTTGTGGCAGGCAGTCCATTATAGACTAGAAACAGAAGAGAAAGGTCTTGAGCTGCTTCCCAAAGAGGAGCTGGTCCGTACACTGCCTCAGCTGTAAAGGAAGAGAATTCCAGTAGTGGGGACCCAGGTAAGAAAAGGACTTGCCCCCCAATCGGGCCCTTTTAGTTCTAGGTACCTCAAGTAGGAATTTATATTCAGAACAGAGAGACCTCCGTGGCTTATAAAGAATGAATTTGTCCACAAGGTAAGTAGGGCCAGAGTTGACTAAGGTCTTGTGTACAATACAGCAAACCTTGAACTTCACTCGCTCCCGCATAGGGAGCCAATGAAGCTTGTAAAGCAAGGGGCGGGAAGCAGTCCTTGGAGGGGCGTTGACAATCAGGCGTGCCGCAGTATTCTGGACAACCTGCAATCGGCGGCCTCGTTAGCGGAGACCAGCAGGCCATTTCTGTAATCCAAGCGGCTTATGATAAGAGCCTGGGTCAATGCTTTCCAGTTCGAGTCAGGGAGCAAATGCAGGATACGGCGCAACAGACCCAACACTTGGAAACATGAGCCAGCTGTCTGAGCGGCGTGCTCCTTCATAGTGAGTGTCTGTTCAATGCGAACGCCGAGATTTTTGAAGCAGGTTTTGCGAGTGGGAGGGGAGCCCAAGTCAGTTGGTCACCAACTGGGGGTCCATAGTAATTGGACCTCCCTGAAAAGCAGAATCTCCGTCTTTCCTACATTACACTGAAGGAAATTACTCCTCATCCAATGAGAAATGGTTCTCATTCCCGAAGAGAAGGTTTCCTGCACTGATGGAGTAAGCTTTGCAAATGGAAAAAGCAGCTGAGTATCATCAGCATAGGAGATGGGAGTGAACCCACAACTCCTTAACAGGTTGGCCAAGGGAGCCACGTAGATGTTAAACAGAGTTGGGCTCAAACAAGAGCCCTGAGGTACGCCCTTGGTCAGTTCTGTAGGTGCTGAACGATACGGACCGAGAGTGACAGCCTGCGAATGAGAAGAAAGAAAACTCGTCATCCACAGAAGGGCCAAATCTCTAAGTCCAATCTCCTCCAACCTCCTGAGCAGTATTTGATGGGATATTGTGTCGAACGCGGTGGAAAGATCCAACAGCACCAAGATAGTGGAATGCCCCCTATCTAGGGTCAACCTGATGGTGTCGGTGACCGCTAGTAGGGCTGATTCTGTGCTGTGGTTAGGTCGAAAACCTGACTGAGAGGAGTCAAGACTACCCGTCCGTTCGTCATAGTTGGAGAGATGTGTATTTATGTGCTTCTCTAAAAGCTTGCTCAGGAATAGGAGGAGAGAAATAGGATGGAGATTGGAAAACTCAGTCAGCGGGGCCTTGGTGTTCTTGCAGATAGGCATGACCTGTGCAGCTTTCCATTCTAAAGGAACATGGCCCTCTTTCAGGGAAAGATTAAGGAGATGCGTAATAGAAGGGGACAGAAGGCAGGCAAGAGATGTGGTAATCTTAGCCGGAATAATGTCCCTGGGGGATCCTGATTTTACAGTGTGGATCAGTGACTCCACCTCTACCTGTGTAACTGGGGGAAAACTCTCCAATGGTTGGCTAGCAATACGCACAGGTGTCTCAGGTGGTGAAGTGACTATGGAGTGCTTCCCTGCCAGGACTATTTTATCATAGATGAGCTCTATTTTCTGTGTGAAGAAGGTTCCAATGTCAATGCACAATTTTTGCGTGGGAGCTACTAGACTCTCACAGGCGATAGGATTAGTAAAGGTTTGGAGAATACGGAAAAGCATATTAGAGTCGTTATGCGCCTGGTCCAATTGTAGTACAATGTGGGCTTTATTTGCTGTCCTGATTTCCCCATGGTAATTGGCCAAAGAGGCATAAAACTGACCTCTGTCTCCTTCATCATGAGTACGGCGCCACCGTTTCTCATACTTCCTACAAAGACGTTTCAACACACGTAGCTGGGGAGAGTACCAGGCATGCTGGGGGCAGTTAGGGATGGTGGGAAGAAGTTCCAGGGGTGCCAACTGGTCAATAGCACTTGAAACAGCCAGATTGTATGTGGCGAGGGCGTCCTCTATGTTGCTAAGTTCTGAGACCCGTGGTTCTACAAAAAATGTGTGGAAGCCCTCCGGGGTGACGACAATGAAGGGTAGCACGGCTAAAGCTGTTTGTCTTCCTGGAGGGCCGAGTAAAAAATTCAATTGACGCGTGATCAGACCAAGGCAATACCTGTTGAGATTCACAAAGAACATTAGGGGAGTTAGAGAAAATAATGTCCAATGTGTGGCCAGCTGTGTGCGTAGGGCCCTCATTAAGCTTGGATAGCCCTAATGTAGCTAAGTCCGCCAGGAGTGTCTTTGCATCCATGTTGGAGGCACATTCACTGTGTATGTTGAAATTACCCAGTAATAGGAAATTGCTGCTTGCGATCACATGCGGAGCGATTAATTCAATAAGTTATAAAGAAAATTCAGTTAGAGGGCCAGAAGGTCGGTAAACAAGAGCCCGCTTCCAACTTGTTTGGGGTGAGAGGTCTATGCGAAAAACCATGACTTCCATAGTCAGGTCACTTCGTTGTTCTAATATGGTGACCTTCATGCTGTCTCTGTGCACTATGGCGATTCCCCCCCCCCCCCCCATCTTGGATTGACTGTCCAAGCGAACAAGCCTGTAACCCTCAGGTAAGGCAAGTGAGATGGAGGGAACAGAGTGGGGTTTCATCCAAGTTTCAGTCAGAAACCCAAGGTCAGGCTGCGTAGATGACAGTAGATCCCAAACCTCTGCATAATGCTTAGGAAGAGATCTTACGTTACACAATAGACTTCTCCAGCCTTGCTTCGTGGGGCGTTTACTTGTTTTAATGATGTCAAAGCCTGCATTGGAATGTTCGGAAAGAGCAGGTTGATAGCCTGAAGTTTCTGTATTAACAGGGGCACATGGAATTGGGGAACTCTCTCCCAGAGAGCCCTGAAACTGGCAGGCTAGGCATGCAAAAGGGCCCTCCGGAGATGGCCATGTGTCAAACCGGTCGGTGGAACAGGGCTTAAGTCTGAGCTCCAACAACTCTCCAATAGAGTATGTCTTTCTCAGTGGGAGGTCGTCTGCTACTACTAATTTGCCAGGGTCCCTGGTGACTCCCGGGCGTGGACGGGCGCAGACGGGCTTGCGCGACCAGGAGAGCATCCGCTTTTGTACAGGAGGTTAAGCCACTAGAGCGCTAACCTCCCTCTTGTCCGGAAACAGGATCCGCCTCCCTCCACTCCCACGAGCCAGCCTCGCGGTGGACTGGGGAGGGGTGTGGTGGTGTAGAAGTGCAGGTAAGCGACCAAATTTTACAAGTATGCAATTTTTAGAACAGTTTTTTAAAACGAGTGCAGACTAAAAGAACCGGCTTGCCAATGAAGCGCTCACTTCACACTGCCAGAGCGCGTCCGCTGCGCGACTGGGAGAGCATCCGCTTTTGTACGGGGGTTAAGCCACTAGAGCCCTAACCTCCCTCTTGCCCGGAAACAGGATCCGCCTCCCTCCACTCCAACGAGCTAGCCTTGCGGTGGCCCGGGGAGGGGTGTGGTGGTGTAGAAGTGCAGGTAAGCGACCAAATTTTACAAATATGCAATTTTTAGAACAGTTTTTTAAAACTAGTGCAGAATAAAAGAACCGGCTTGCCAATGAAGCGCTCACTTCACACTGCCAGAGCGCGTCCGCTGCGCGACCGGGAGAGCATCCGCTTTTGTACAGGGGGTTAAGCCTCTAGAGTGCTAACTTCCCTCTTGCCCGGAAACAGGATCCGTCTCCCTCCACTCCGACGAGCTAGCCTCGCGGTGGACAGGGGAGGGGTGTGGTGGTGCAGAAGTGCAGGTAATCGACCACATTTTACAAATATGCAATTTTTGGAACAGTTTTTTAAAATGAGTGAAGAATAAAAGAACCGGATTGCCAATGAAGTGCTCACTTCACACTGCCAGAATGCGTAAGCAAGAGTGGACATGTGATGATTGTATTGATGTGTGAATGGGTATGTAAGTGTTTTTTTGATGAGTGAATGGATACGTGTGTTGCTCTATGAGTGAGTGAATAGCTCTGTTAGTAGCTGAATGGATGAATGAGTAGCTGTGTGAGTAGCTGCATGGGTGAGTGAGTGTGTGAATGTTCATGTGAGTGGTTGTGTGGGTGTGTGAGTCAGTTTGTGAGTGGCTGCATGGGTCTGTGAGTGGTTTTGTTGTGTGTGAGTAGCTGTATGGATCTCTGAGTGGCTATATGGGTGAGTGAATAGCTGTGTGGCTGTATGAGTGAGTGAGTACGTGTGTGAGTACTTGATGGATCTGTGAATGGATGTAGAAAGCTGACTTTCTATATAATGTACTAAAAGGAAGGACACTGTGCAGAGTCCAGTGAATCCCCAAATGGCAAACCGAGGTAAACGCAGATATTTGAATGCTCATTTTGTGGTAGTGTGGGCAAGCAGTTAGGCTTATCGGAGGGCAGTACTAAGCATGAGGCATATAAACTGTGGTCAGATTAGATTAACAGCTCAGTAGACAATTGTTTTCGCAAACCCAAAACGTCAGCTCAACGCAACCCCCAAAAAACTGTATGGTTCAACAGCCACCTAACCTCTCAGAAAAAGAATTGCAAGAAACTCGAATGGAGCTGGAGGAAAACCTATGACCCAGACATTAAGTTTCTATATAAAAAAGCAATTAGACAATATCATGATGACATTAAGCTAGCACAGGCAAAAGAGGATTAATAAGATCTCCAACTCCCCCAAAGAAATATTCAAAATAGTGAAATCACTCACCACGATTGTACATAGCTCTCACTCGCTTCACCCTTCAATAGGGAGATGCAACGAGCTAGCCACCTTTTTTAAAACTAAAGTGGAAAACATATATAACTTGTTTCACTAGTTTCATATAGATAACTCCAAAGAGAGACAGGACAGTACGGGGATGAAAGGCCAATTCCCCGGGCCAGAACAGTCTGGCTCGCCATCCCCCTCGTCATTAGGTACCTTCCCAGCACTGAGCAAAGAACACACGGGCCTCCTCCTAAGTAATAAATAATCTGGGTCTCCACTTGATCCTGCCTCATCTGACATTTTACTTTAGGGTGGGGATCTCATCCTCCCCAAAATGGCTAACCTCATCTGGCTATCCCTAAACTTGGGCATAGTGGCCAAAGAGTGGAAGCATGCTACTGTGAAGCTTCTGCTCTAGAAGCCTCAACTTGATCCCACGGTACTGAGAAGTTTCCGCCCCATCTCATTACTACCCATTTTGGGTAAATACACCGAGAAACATGTCAATAGCATCATCTCTAAGTTCCTGGAGGAGAATAACATTCTGCACCAGACCCAGATGGGATTCCACCCAGAACATAACACTGAGTCAGCCCTCCAAGTGATTACTGAGAAATTGAAATGGATACTTGACCAAGGGAGAGCTGCTGGAATTCTACTTTTGGATCTTAGTCTGAATTTTGATACCGTGGATCACAAGATCCTCATACATAGGCTCAGAGAGATAGGGATCAAGGATAAAGCCAATCATTGGCTTGCCTCTTTTTTCAATGATAGATCATTCCAGTGACTGGAATCGGCTGTCATCTCAGACCTTTATTCAGCCCCATACCAAGTACCTCAGGGCTCGGCGCTTAGTCCGACCTTGTTTAATATTTATCTGAGTCCTCTAGCACACATCATACAGGAGTTTGGCTTGGCGATTGTTTCCTACGCTGATGACACTCAACTAGTGGTCTCAGTGTGAGAAGAGAAGAATTCTGAAAATCTGCGGCTGGTCCCATGCATGGAAAAAATAGTAAACTGGATGACCAACTGTAGCCTAAAACTGAATGGCGACAAAACTGAGCTGATGTTCCTGGGCAATGGCCCGAATCCATGGGCCAAGATCAGCTGGCCAAGTGGTTGTGGTCCCTTCCCCGCTCCTAAGCCATGCATACAAATCCTGGGGATGTGACTAGACCAGAATCTCTCCATGGAAACACAAGCCAAAAAATTATCTACAATCTGTTTCGGTATACACGGATGACTTGTAAGATCATGGACCTAATCCCAGAACAGGCTCGGAAGACGATGGTCCAGGCTCCAGTGGTCTTGCGACTGGACTACGGCAACTCCCTGTATCTGGGTTCTCCCAAGTATGTGACCAACAGGCTATAGGTTGTCCAAAACATGGCAGCCAGGTTGCTCCTGAAGATCCCCAGGCAGGAATCAGTGAGAACCTCCTGGAAAAAACAGCATTGGCTACCTATTCAATCTAGGGTTAGGTGTAAGGCCCTCTGCCTAGTCCATAAAGCCCAAAATCCCTCATCTCCCCACATGTCCCTAAACGGTCCCTCAGGTCCTCATCTGAACATACCTAAGATAAAGAGATCAAGATGCGGTGGGAGATCCTTTTCACACCAGATCCCAAAGCTCTGGAGCTCAATGACCATGGAATCAAGACTGGTATAAAATGAACGTTGTTTCAGGAAAAAAATTAAAACTTAGCCACATGTCAACCTAATGCCCTTATTGGTTAGCGCTGGGAAGCCCTCAGGTAGCCATGCGCTTTATAAATCCCATAAATAAATTAAGTAAATAAATAAATGTGTTGTACTCTACAGAGGCAATGAATGACACATACACTCAAGAATAAATCCAATACCAATTTATAAGAACAATTCTAAGGTAAGTACTTTCAGAGTTATGATTTTGCAAAGTTTGGAAAATATATCACTTTTGTGCGCAATTACGCACCTTAGGAAACAATGTGGAAAAAGCTGAAAAATGCATAGATAATCAGGTAATGCTTTCACAAACGTTGCCTTCTCATTTTAAATCAATGTCAGGACTAGATCCAAATTTCCAGCAGGAGAAGTTCGGGAGCTTCTTGGAAGCTCTTGCTCAAAGACGAGGGGGTCCACTTGAAAGTACACTGCACAGGAGAACTTACAGGTAATGCCAACGGGGCTCCTTCGAGGAAGGAGGTTGCAAGGGCTTGGGTTTCATGGGAGCACAGCTGGTTAGTCGGTGCTAGGACCAGTGGGGCCAGGTGCAGACAAAACAAGTCAGCCGGGTGTCATGCGTCTTGAGGTTCTCGCAGTCAGGGGCAGGCAACTTGGAGAGGCACTCTCAGGACAGCTGGGACACTCAAGAAGTGGGTCTCAGGTGTCTCAATATCCCTCGATGGGTATTTGCTTCTGGTGTCTTGGGAGTCTGGTGTGGACGGTTCTTCTCACTGTTTGTCGTTGGGGGTTCAGTACCCCAACTATTCATACGCCGTGGCTCCAGTAGGTCCAGGTGTCTCCAAGACTGGTAGTTAGACAGAGTTGACCCTCTGGAGCTGTTGTACCTTTTTTTGCTTTGGTGCTGCATCAAGGTCATTGGGGAGCTGCAAGTCGACAAACCAGACTTCACAGGATTGGTGCCTGTGGAGTGCAGAGGAGTAATACCTTCACTCCAAGGGAGCTTCTTGGTGATTTCTGGAAGGCGGGAGGTGCTCTGGGGTTCTTGGAGTCACTTCAGGTTTAGGACAACACAGCAGGCAGTCATTGTTGAGTCCTTGAAGCGGCAGGCAACGTTTGGTGCCTTTTTTTCTGCAGCAGGGCTTCAATTCTAGTTCAGCGGGTCTTCTTTGTCCTGTTCTTCTCTTGTCCATCGAATCTGATGTTCAGGTCTCAGGGTGCCACCTAAATACTGAATTTAGCGGCGTTACAGGGGGAGACAAGTAGTAGCCAATGGGCTACCTTACTGTATGGTGTCTACACTCTCTAGTGACCACTTCCTGTGGGAAGAGGCACTACCCTAGCCCTGATAGGCTGTTTTTCCACCATCTTGGGATGGTGGAATTTCAGGAGAGGGGTTTGCATCACCTGCCCCGACCTAGCGGTGGTGTAGGCTAATTGGAGGACCTTGCTCCTAATCTAACTAATTTTCGCACCTTTCCTCCTGCCAAAACTTGAGCACTAACTGGAGTTTCCTGGATTAGATTTCAAAGGCAGCATCATCTTTGAAACTTCCCTCACTGGAGGGCCACCCTGTCCTGTAGAAGGTATGATGCACCTCCGCCCAGAGCAGGCTTTGTCTCTGTCCTCTGAGTTCTTGGTAGTTTTTCAGGGGCTCTCATGTGTGAATTTATTAATAAATCCAACACTGGCATCAATGAGGATTTATTAAGACAAGATGTTTGGTACCAAACACATTGGAAATCAGTAAAGCCATCATGGATCTAGGAAACTTGTGTTGACAAGTTTATGGCCCATGTACGCTTTAAGGCTTCCCTATAGTGCACCTTGCTGTAGGGCTAAAGGCCTGCAGTAAGGATTGCTTAGCTATACCTTATGCAGTGTATGGGTGGTATGACACACATGGCTGTGTGCCATGTTGACTCTTTATAAAATAATAATAATCCACATTTGTAAAGCGCGAACAATTACCCGTAAGGGTCTCCAGGCTCTGGGGGCCGTCGGGAAGATTAAGCAAGCTCTTGCCCAGAGTCACATGGTGCTGGGCAAATCTGCCTCCGGCGCCGGGGATCGAACCGCTATCCCCAGATTCCGGAGTCAGTCACCCTGGCCGTGGCGCCACACCTCTTTGGATTTCTTTGCACCAAGATATGCAGCCCGCAACAGCAGAGTGCATAGCCTTGGTGAGGGGTTCCTGGGGTGGCACAACCAGTGCTGCGGGCCCAGAGGACCCTAGTCAGTACCCATGCCCTAGGTACCAGGGGTACCATTTACTAGAGGCTTTCAGAGGTAGCTGAAGTTGTGCAAATCGTGGTACAGTGTTTCAGAAAAGAGATTGGGCACTGGGAACCTGGTTAACTGGAACCCAGAGCACTTACATTTCGAAATTACATCAGATAAGAAGTGGGGACTAACCATGCAAATTAGGCACTTTCCGACAATGCATATTCGGGTGGTTTTGGGGGGTGTCAGTGGGTGTATGAGAGGTTGTATGGGAGTGGGTCTGTGGATGATGTCATCAGTGATGTCACTGACCATGTCATGAGTGATGTAATATATGAGGTCATAATCAGTGCATTACTGGGCATTAGATAAAGTTAGCTCAGGTAACTTTAACTGCAAATTTCCCTGACTTTGTAGGAGTGAAATCTGAGCCTAACTATAACGTCCCTCTAATGTTTGATTTTTTCAGTGAATTTCTAAGGATTTTTAAATTCTATTTGCTAATTATAACGACCCTGTAACCTTTGTTTTTTTAAGTGAATTTCTAAGGTTTTTCTAAAACTATTTCCTAATGGTAGCATCCCTGTAACCTTTGTTGTTTTAAGTCAATTTCTATGGTTTTTTTTAACTAGGAGCTGCGCTTGCAGAGTGGCGGAGAAAGGAGGCAGGGCCTCTGACCAGCTCTCAGGAATCCAGCTGTGTCAGACCTACTTGAGATAACAGTAGGGCTTATGGGCCCCCAGGAACACTCAGCATCCAAGTGGACTTATCTCCCAACCAGTAGTGCGCCAGGAGATGCATTTGCAGAGTTGTGGAGAAAGAGGGCGTTCTCTCCAAAGACCTCTCAGCAAATTTCGCTGTGTGGAACTTACTGGAGGTAACAGGCAGGCTTATTGGCCTCTGATGACACTCTAGAGCTAAGGGGGCTTTGTTCCTCAACCGGAAGTGCACCAGGAGGCATGTTTACAGAGTGGTGGAGGAAAGGGCCATGGCCTCTGAACTCCTCTCAGTTATCGCTCTCTGTGGGACATACTGAAGGTAACAGGAAGGCTGGTTGGCCCCCAAGGACCCTCGGGAGCAAAGGGAACTTCACTGCATCAGAAGGTGCGTTTGCAGAGTGCTGGAGAAAGGGGGCGTGGCCTCCGGTCACTTGCCAGTCTTGATTTATTATTAATATTTTTTTATTCAGGGAGGGGCCCCCCTTCCCTGGGTCAATATTGGCCCTGGGGACCCCATCCCCCCGGGCAAGGCCTGATTTTTTAATGGGGAGGGAGCCGTGCGGCCCCCCCTCCCTGGGTCAATTGCACCCCCAGGGACCCCATCCCCTAGGTCCTGACCTTTTAAAAACATGTTTTAATCATTTTGAGGGAGAGGGACCAAGAGGCCTTCCTCCCGGGCTGATTTTGTCCCCAGGGACCCCATCCCCCGGGCCAAGCCTCACTTGTGGGTGTGGGTGCCCTAGCCCCACCCAGGATACCCACTCCATTGGGGACTGTAGGGGGAACCTGAAGCCCCCCGCGGTCCCTGCTGGCTTTACATGTCCTGCGGGAGCCGGCATTGCTTTTGAACAGAGGGAGATGCTGAACATGCAGCTCCCTCTGTCCAAAAGCAATTCTGCTCTGATTTCAGCAAGCAAGAGCATTTTTAATGCTTGCTAAAAGTGGTGCAGCATTTGCTATGGCTTGGCGGGAGTGGTAAAGCTCCTGTCAAGCCTCAGTAAACTGCTATGTCACAGGGGTGGGCACCCTGTGACTTTGCAGGAGCTGGCCATGGGGGGTGGCAGTCCCCAGGGTCACTATTGGCACTAGAGAGAGGCTATGTGGCCCCTTCTTTTTTGTCATTTGGCCCAGGCAGGCCCCGTATTCAAATTTTCAGAAGACCCAGGGAGGTGGCGGTCCCCGGTGCTGCAGGGGGCTCCACATGGCCCCCTCGCATTGTTCTAAGAAAAGCACTGGGGAGGTGGTGGTCCCTGAGGCTAGGGAGGTCTGAGAGAACCGCCTACTAAAATCTAAAATGTAAGAAGCCACGAGTCCCTGGGGCAGTGGGGGAGGCCGTACTCCCACTCTTTTATAATAAACAAGCCCCGGGGAGGTGGTGGCCCCTAGGACATTTGTAGGCCACGGAAGGGGGGTCTTGCACCCCCTTATATTATCGTAAACTGCCCCTGGGGCCGGCCCACTCGGGGCTAATTACTAATGAAGCAAAATTTTCGAAGGGATTCGCAGATCCTGCTTTGACTCCCACCAAAATTCTTTTTTTTTGGTCTGTGGGGTACCAGAAGAACTCCACGAGCAGGTCTAGGGGGTCAGGGTATGCCTACCCAGCCCCCTTTTTTTGTTTTACATTTTTTTTCTGTGATTCGGTTCATGCCGAGTCACAAAATGGCTGCCAACACTGGTTTGAATTGTTGGTAGACAATCAGATCTCAGCATGAGATCTCGGGAGGGGTCACGGATCCACTGTATCTCCAGTTGCATATTTGAAAAACCTTTAAATAACTCCACAACTACTAAACAGATTTACACCAAAAAGGTCGCTTTCTGGACCAACAGCTACCTTTCTGACAAATTTGGTGTAATTCCGTTCAGCAGTTTGGGCTGTAGCCTTGTCTAAAGTTCCCATGGAAACTCCACTCTGTGAGGAGGATGAGGTGCTGGTCTGCGCAGAGTACATCTGATCCAGGGAGCACCAGTCTCACTTTGTGCCCAGGGGACAAGGTGAACAAGGTCTACAAGGTAATGGGGATGGCAGTGTCTGGCCAAGTGGTCCAGTGCATGTGTGAGGGGGCCAGAGGCAGGCCGGGCTCGCCACAGGAATGTCCAATCGGATTCTTAGTTTAAATTAGAGTGGAGCGGAACTCCACAGAATTCCACAGAGTTTTTATGCAACTCCACAAAATTTTGCATAGTGCAACTCAACGAACTCCGCCCACCCCAACTCTATACCGATCCATCTATTCCACTCCAGTCTACGTCACTTCACTGTACACCACTCCACTATATGCCAATTCACTCACACATTCTACTCTACGCTATTACACTGTACATCACTCAGTTGTATGGCACTCCACTTTACACCACTCCACTCCATGCCAGTCCACTCTACCCTACTGCACTCTTTTCAATTCCACTGTACGACACTCAATTCTATTCCATTCTATGCCTCTCTACTGTACGCAATTCCACTATATGCTACTCCAGTCTGTCACTTCACTGTGTGCCTACTACACTCTATTCAATTCCACTGTATGACACTCAATTCTATTCCATTCTATGCCTCTCTCCTGTACGCCATTCCACTATATGCTACTCCAGTCTGTCACTTCACTGTGTGCCAGTAAAACTCTAAACCACTCCACTGTACACTATTCCACTGTATGCCACCCAAATCTATGCCACTTGGGTCTATGCCACTTGTCTCAATGCCAATCGACTCTACACCATTCCACTCTATGCTATTCCACTCTACACCACTCCACTCTACACTATTCCACTGTATTCCACTCAACTCTTTGCCACTCTGCTCTATGCCACTCGACTCTACACCATTCCACTCTATGCTATTCCACTCTACACCACTCCACTCTAGAACAACACTATTCCACTGAATGCTAATACACGGTACCTTGTTCCACTTTGCACCACTCTACTGTAAACCAATCCACTGTACACTATTCCACTCTAGGCCACTCAACTCCATGCCACTCCACTGTACGCCACTCTACTCTATGCTATTCCACTGTACACCAGTGCACTATACCTCAGTCCTCTTTATGCCAGTCACTCTACAACACTCCACTGCAAACCACTCCATTCTATGAAACTCCACTGAACAACACTCTACTCTATGCCATTCCACTGTGTGCCACCACTCTTTAACACACTCAAGTGTACAACACCACACTGTACACCACTCCACTGTACACTGTTCCACTATATGCTGCTCAACTGTGCAACATTCAAGTCGACCCCACCTTATGCCACTTCACTCTACCACAGTCCACTGTATGCCAGTCCATTGTATGCCTCTCCACTCTACTCAAATGCACTGTACCCTACTACACTCTACCCTCCATTGTGTGGCTCTCTACTGTACACTATTTCACTATATCCCACTGCACTCTGCGTCACTACATTGTACGATACTAGTTATTCCACTCTACATCACTCTACTGTACCTTCTCGACTGTATGCAACTACACTTTACCTCACTACACTGTACCCCGCTCCACTCTACAACACTCCACTGTACACTATTCCAGTGTATGCTATTCCACTGTACGCCACTACACTGTACCTCACTCCACTGTACACCACTCTACACTACTCCACTGTATGCCACTCACCTCTATGCTGTTACCCTCTACACCTCTCCAATCTGTGCTACTATACTCTACCCCACTCGAGTATACACCACTCCACTATATGCCACTACACTCTAAGCTTATTTAATGTATGCCACTATGCTAAACATCAATCCTTTCTACACCAGTCCAC
This sequence comes from Triturus cristatus, assembly GCF_964204655.1. NCBI lineage: Eukaryota > Metazoa > Chordata > Amphibia > Caudata > Salamandridae > Triturus > Triturus cristatus. The sequence continues at coordinate 441,494,243 of NC_140590.1, forward strand.
TCTACAACACTCCACTGCATGGCACTCTACTCTATGCCACTCCACTGAATGCCACACTGTGCTATTCCCCTGTATGTCACTCCACTCTAACACACTCCAGTATATGCCACTGCACTGTACACCGGTTCACTGTATGCTATTCCTTTGTATGCTGGTCAACTGTATGACACTTCAGCCTATGCCACTCCACTGCAAGCTATCACACTGTACACCAATGCACTTTAAACTATTCCACTGTACTCAACTCCACTGTACGACACTCCACTCTTTACTATTGCACTCTAGCCCACTCCACTCCATGGCACTCTAAAATACGCTTTTCCACTCCACTTTATACCACTCCAGTCTATGCTACTCTACTATATGCCACTCCACTCTACCACAATCAACTGTACGCTATTACACTGTACATCACTCCATTCTACGCCACTTCACTGTACGCCACTCCAATCTACTCTTCTACACTCTACCCTTAATTTTATGCCACTCTACTGTATACTATTTCACTATATACCTCTCCACTCTACATCATTACTCTCTACAATACTAACACTCTGCATTATTCCACTCTACACCACTCCACTGTACCTTCTCCACTGTATGCTGCTTGACTCTACGCCACTACACTCTATGCTATTCCACTGTATGCCACTTCACTCTAGAACACTCCACTCTACGCCACTCCACATTACACTATTACACTGTACACCACTAAAGACTACCTGACTCCGCTCCTCTCTACAACAGTACACTGTATGATACTCCACTTCACACTAATTCCACTCTACAGCACTCCACTGCATGCCACTGCACTGTACACCACTACACTGTACGCCAATTAGCTCTACATCATTTCACTATACACAACTCCACTGTATGGAATGCCAATCTATGCCATTCCATGCTATGCCACTCCACTCTAAGCCATACCAGTTTATGCCACTCTACACTACACCACTCCACTACACCACACTACACTACACCACTCCACTGTATGCTTTTCCCATGCATGCCATTCCACTGACCTCATTCTATTTTACTCTATGCAACATACTCTATGACACTTCACTCTACGACACTCTCCTCCACTGTACAGCATTCCAATTAATAACACTCTAGTTGATGACAAACTATACGCTTTAAAAATATTGTTTTATTCAAAATAAAAAAACATTGAAATTCAATGAAAAAAACAAAGGTTAAACCTTTGCAATAGTAAGGAAAACTTAATGTATTCTTTCTATACAAACCAAACTTAAAACACACACACATTAGAAAATCTTCAATTACAGTTATACATCAAAAATGTATAATTTATGCACCACGTTTAAATTTAGAGAATTATTTATTCTTTAGATTCAAACAAAAGTTAAAGTACACAAAGATTTTAATTTCTAAACTTGTACCTTTCATTTATAATTTATGAAACACCTTCAAATTATTATAACTCGTGCACCTCCATACACAGTATATTCAACCTAAATACATATTATATATGTAATGTTTGAGAAATTTATATTTACTATTGCTTTTAAGTTGTATAAACTTTTAAACTTTTGCCTAGACTTCACCTTAGACTAGAGAGATCTGCACCCCAGCAGCGGAGACCACAATCGGCGTGTGAAATAATATAAGTAGTAACTTAACACTCATAAATTAGGCTCCACCCCCTGTATTCAATGGGTGAGGACATGCCAGTCTACATTTTCACTTGCAAATGGTAAACAGCTGAAAGAAGTAAAGTTACTTTAAAGTGTAAGAATACATTCTCATGTAAATTTACCTTTGCGACTATGTTTCCCATTTGTCACAAGATCAAAATGCTGATCAAAACATTGTTTCAAAGAAATTTGATGCAATAATGTCGTGGATGGACCTCAATTGATTAAGTTCAATTGGAGCTAACACTGCACTCCTGCTCATTGGTATGGATTATTGCCTGAAAACGAACAGCCTCTGATACTCTTACACCACTGTACAAGTTAGCAATTCTCATATAATTAGTGAGAAGGCCAGAATGCACAGCTCTATTTCAGACTCAAGAATGTCAACAGAGAGCCATATAAATGTAGTGATCCTGTCACTTGAAGATGTTCAGAAAATATAGATGCCTCCTCTGGGAGAGATAGGACTTCAGCTACTAGGGCCATCCTGGGTTCAAAGTTAGACTTTGGTGACATGCTTTTGGGAATTATCTTAAAAGCTAATGCAAAATGTTTCAGGAACTATTCTGCTATAAACCTGATTAGTCATTAGCGTGCTTGTATATACCAGGCACTAACTAAATATTCTAAACTGGCATCTAGTGTGAATTTCAATATATTGTTGGTTACACATAAATAAGTGCCCTGAACTACATGGTTAACAAATTTATACCGTATGTCCATGACACGGTTCTTTGATCTACTGAGCAATAGCTTACTGTACTGTAGCATGAGAAAAAAATTACAGTTAGGATAAATCAATCTCTGGAAGAGCAGGGCAAAGTGCCAGAGCTGTCCAAAAAAGGCTCGACCTTGATGGTTTAAGCTTAGTTCCTGTATCTACTTTGGACATGAAATTAATGGCTGCAACGGGACTGTTTTACATGCATAATTAATTTTATGGAGTTCTTCTTGGCTCTAGATTCCAGTCTAGCTCTGCTGACTGTTTGTTTCTACGTCCCATAGTAAAACTTAAGATCTGGGCAAGACACCAATTTTTAGTCTTCTGTGCGTCAGCACAAATCATCTAGAAAGGGAGCCCATCTCCAGGTTAATCATAATTTACAGGCTAACATTGCATTTTCTCTTTCCCATTGTTATGTCTCTTTCCCATTGTTTTTAAAGAAGCATTTTAGAGTTTGCAACAAACTTTGACCATTAATAAATGCCAACTTTATTTGGTTGCATAAATTAAATCTATTGAGATGCCACTGTTATCAAAGGCACAGCAGCAAGCTCTCATCCAGCCTATTACGGCGACAGAGATTGAATCAGCAATTAACGCATCGATGAATGCCAAAGCTTCTGGGTGTGATGGTCTGTCGGCGGAGGTTCACAAAGTAGAAAGTCAACAACTATGTAGTATATTAGCTAACATTTATAATGATCAATTGGAAGACATGGTACCCCCGAAGACATTCACTGAGGAAGTAGTCACTAGCTTTCTGTGAAAGGGGAAGCCCCCTGAGAATCTTGGCTCTATTAGTCTTTCAAACTGTGACTGTAAGATGTTAATGAAAATCTTGACATGTAGACTAGTTCTGGTAGATCAAAGCTTGGTCCACCCCGACAAGAATGTCTTTCGCCCCACCCGAGTAATGTCCAACAACACAAACTATTTGATTCAGGCTATTGATGATTTCCCAGTTAACCAAGAGAAGGCTGCTATCATTATGTTAGATGCTGAGAAAGCATTCGATCTGGTTCAATGGGATGCTTTATTTACAAAATTGTCCAAGTTTGGGTTTCAGTTGCATTTTGTCAGTTTCTTGCATGCTCTTTATAACGCAGCTGAGGTTAAAAATATCAGTTGTAGGGCTGTGGGCCATGTTATTACCAGGCGAGGCACTAGACGGGGATGACTTTTGTCTCCGGTGCTATTTTCCTTGCTTGTCAAGGCTTTAGCTTATGCGGTGAGACAAGATCCCACAATACGGCCCCCAATTAGGAATGTGGCGAAGATTAAGCCGTTTCCCAATGACATTATTTTGTACTATGCCACAGAGTAAGATAGTATCCAGAATGCCTTTGCTAAAATTGAGAAATTAACGTATATCAGCTGTTATGAGGTTAATCCCTCCAAAACTAAAGCGTTATTGTTTAACTCATCCTCCTCTGTTCTGCCATTTGAAGTGTGGGCTCAGTTTATGCTTGGCAATCTAAGCAGATATTTGAGGATTTATGTTACCTCCAGACCTTCCAAGCAATACTGATTGAATTTCCAATCTACCATGATCAAAGTTCTTGGGTTATTATAGCGGTGGCAATCTCTAGCATTAACTATTGTCGGTCGAGTTGCGTTGGCTAGACTAACTTTGTTTATTTTTGTATTTACTAATGTTCTAATAAAGGCTCCACAATTCTATTTTGACTAATTTGATCACATCTTTACATGCTATGTATGGCAGGGGAAAAAACCCCAAATACATTTTAAAGTATTGCAATTAGATATAGAAGAAGGCGGACTGGTACTACCCAGGATTAAAGTATATTATCAAGCCACTCTACTCAATTGGCTAAATCATTTGACCCATTCCACAGTTTATTGAAGCTTTATCTAGCTCAACGACATGCTGGGAGAAGCTGGTATTGAGGGTTGCGACATTTCTGAAAAATGTCCTTCCTAAGCACAAAAAAGAAGCAGAGACCTCTGGGTAGTTCTCAAGTTTAGGTGGAAGGTAGCTCCTGTACAGAGCACCCTCAACCCCAGCGACACTCTAAATTTGCTCACCTCAAATGTCTGCTTTTCTATCAAAGTCTTTAAGCATAGGATAAGCATAGTGCCATCCATGCCAAGATAGAAAGGGACAAAGTCTTTTGCCATTTCTACAGCAAAGACTTCAAGCATAGGATTAGCACACTGCTATCCATGCCGAGCTGTAAAATGGCCAAAGCCTTTTACCACTCCAAGTACCGTGTCACAGCTTTGGATTCGTAAAATACCATCCAAGCCAACCTGAAATGAATAAAAGCAACCCTTGACATTTGTTTCCCTCTCATTCAAGCTCTTAAGAGAGGTATGGCTCTGTCCAGACACAAGGGAGCACCCAGTATAAGTCAAAACAATACCCTTTTAGGCATAGAGTGACACATACATTTAGCAAAAAAGAAGCAGGTAGTTCTCAAGTTTATGTGGAAAGCAGCTCTTGTATATAACACACTCAACACCAGCACACTCTAAATTTGCTCACCTCAAATGTCTGCTTTTCTATGAAAGTCTTTAAACGTAGGATTAGCACAGTGCCATCCACGCCGAGATAGAAAGGGACAAAATCTTCTCAAGCGCACTAGGTATAAGACTTCTCATGCTTTAAGCTTTAGATGCACTAGAATTCAGCAGGAATATAAGGTACCTTGTATTCATTTATCCTTACATCTAGAACATGCCACACAGATAGGTTTACAATTAGACAAATCCGTAAATTCAAGATGGGAAGAGGCTGGCTGCCGTTTGATGGCAATTTTTGTTCAAGCTGCATCCGTGATACCATGGGACCATTTAGCAATGAGTTTCCCTAATATCACTCCTAATCTGTGGTTTAGTTATATTTCAATCAGGAGTTTCATTGTCGATAGCCTTCAGGACTCACCTCAACTAGCACAAATTATTATTTATTTATTTCTAGCGTTTTATATAGCTTGCACTTGACCCGAAGGCATTAGAGTGCTTCACAGTGTTTGCATAGTAGTAGGTATGTGGTTTACAAATCAAGGGACATATTATCAAGCACGGCGTTAACATTATTGCCGCTTTACCTAGGGCGGTAATAATGGGCTTGATAATATGCCGCAGAGAATTCCAATAGAAGCCCATGTTGACACCAGAACATGGGCTTCTATGGGAATACTCAAGGGCATATTATTAAGCCCATCATCGCCGCTTTAGCGGCGATAATGTTAACGCCGTTTCTTACTAATATGCCCCTACGTTAGGGTAGACATTAAACAGCTTATAAATATAAATGAAGTTTTAACAGCGCATAGTAGCAGTACATTTTGAGGCAGGTATAAAGAAAATACTGGAAGTAGGTACGTGAGCTATATGAAGGCTTTTTCTGGGTAGAGACAGCTTAGATATATAGAAATAGTTTTGACAGCGCCTATTAGTGGTCCATATTGGGGCAGGCCTAAAGACTTAATGGCAGTATGTAAGCAAAATATATGAAGGCATTAGGATCTGTAGCTGGCTACGTTTTTGAGGAAGAAATAGCATATATGTATATATATAATGTTTCAACAGTGCATTGATACATTTGCACAGGGTTCCACAGGGAATAAGTAAACATAGATAGAATCAAATAATAACAGTGAGCTATGGTGTGTCGTAGATTTGCAGGTTGTTAAACTAGTGGCTGCAGATTAACTTACATCCAGATCCATGCAGGACCCTGTTTGGATTAATACCACAGAATTTAGATATTTCTGTAAGACAGCAATAGTTAGCATTCATCGCCTTATTGGTCGCTAGGTCTTTAATATTGCAGAATTGGAAAACTAGGGCTGTACCATCATTTGCGTTATGGTTCAGCAAACAACAATGTAAAATTATTCAAAAGTTTATATGCGGCCCGAAATGGTGCTTCACAAAATTTATTTGAGATCTGGAATTTACCGGCCCGATACAACTCATTAGCTGTGGCATTATGCTATCTTTGCCATCGCAAACCTTGATTTTGATATATGTACACATTTTTTTGTAATTACTTGACGGGGGAACGATTTTCTCATTTTCTCCTACCTCAGATATGTATATTTTTGTATGAATTTCTACTAGCTTTTCTTCTTTGTATATTTGAGTAGTCAAATGTATTTATATGTAACAACATCTTCCACTTAATATATATATTTTTTTATTAATGTTCATTTTGTGTCAATCAATTTATTCATAACATTTTTTTCTTATCTTATCTTTTTTAGAAATATTAAGGGGCAGATTTATGAGCCCCTTGCGCCACTTTTGCGTCACTTTTAACATGGGAAAAGTGATGCAAAAGTGGCGCAAGGGGATCATAAATCTGCCCCTAAGTCTTTACTTCCTAACTGTACAGTTGTTTGGTATTATTGCACATAACCCACATGCATGTTTCTGAGGAAAACCTTGCTAACTGAGGAAAACTTTCAGAGGTAAACCCGGATTCCCATCGACCAGCTTACATTTCAAGAATTCAGATTGTTTGGGCTCTGACAGACACAGCTCACCACAAATCATTGACCTCCTTCCACTACAGTTTAGCAGTTCGAATTCCTTCATTGAGTCCCTGTTTTCTGAGGTTCCACCAAAATTGTTTGGACCTGCAACTCACTGACCACATGAAGAAGACTGACTTATGAGCTAACACAAGAGTGTCCGGACAGGACCTTGGAGGAACCAGAAGACAGGTGGCTCATGATCCCACGGGATGAACTTGGGTGGAGGTGGTGAATGGGGGACATTAAAAAGTGGTTGGTAGAAGCAGCCAAACACGAGCAGTAAAGATGAGTCCCATGGCACTTTAGAGAGGAGGCACGGTTACCAAAGGCAACATGCTCTTTTTGTCTGCAGGTTGAGGGGATTTTGTTGTGACTGCTATAGTTCATAGCACAAGAGAGAGGATATGAGGTTTATGGAGAGACCCTCCACTGGTGAGCTGTCCAAGAGGATAGCTGCGGAGTGACTTAACAATGGTAGGAAAGGTCTTTCTTTCTTTTTCCCATGGCCAGGGTGTTCCCTGCAGGTCTGTGTAGAGTGGAAAAGAACACCAAGCTCTACTGTACCTAAAGAAGGACCAAGTGAATAGGGTCACACGGGCCTGTGCTGTGGGTAACATGTGCCAGCTTGACTATGGAGGCCCAGAGACTGATATCTCCTTTGCAGTAGCTTGTTAGTCAGACTTCGTGGATAGTTAGTACGTATATACTGAGCATAACAACCCATTGTTCATGATCGTCACTGAGCGGAGAGTGGAGAAGGGTGGTTGCTCAATAGAGAGAAGTTGTATGTGCCAAACTACTAGTAGACTGCATTTTCTTGGTCAGGATTTGCTAAATGTGGTGTTGGAGCCAGTGAGTCTGAAAATCTGGCCACTTTTCATAGGAACTCTCAGGATACTGATCCTGAAACTAGGGTTCAGAATCCCAGGGACAGGTAAGGTGTAGGAAGTAAATATGACTATCCATGGCAATGTTTAATTTGTGAAAGAATTGGTGCCAGTGCCCAAAGCTTTGTTCAGATGCCAACTGTTGGCATCGGCACACCGAATACCAAGACTGTGTAGTCTGTAATCCACCTCATGCCTCATTAATCGAGTACCAGACACTACCTTCCCCTTTATCTCACTCTTGCAGGTACCTACTTTCTCCCTTAGTGGAAGTTTTCCCGATTAGACATTGTTATTAGACCTTCGGTATTTGACAAACTTGATTTCGATTTGACTCTTTTGTGAGGGTAGGGGCCTGAAACCCTAAGCAAAGTTTGCACAAACCTTAGGAGGCCATTGAGGCGACAGTTGCCTTACAGGTTGCATGTGTGCACATCATTAAATTGCTCTCAGCATTCGTGGGGCTCTTGGGTAAAGAATGATGTATTAAGTGGATACGTTTAGTGGTGAGAGTGAAATCAAGTTTGGGTTCCAGGAGTTTCTGGGAAGGTGCAGACTGGAGAGGCGCCATTCAAAATCTAATGGACCGTGTTGATTCTGTTGCTTCTGCATAGAAAACTCACAAGGAACTGGGTATGTTTCATTTGTCCATCATCTGTTAGGGACGTGTAAATGTTTGATGAACTCCAGAGTATTCTCTCCCCAGTAGCCGCCATAACCAGATCTGGGCACCAAGGTTCAAGATGATACCCAGATGCGAGTCCAGGGAATTGCTCAGTGTCACCGTAAATCTGTGAGAGCACCTTCACGTCCTTTGCTGTCATTAATATGACTGTGATATCTCTACAGGTCAGTATAATCGGGCACTGGCTTCCATCATAGGGCCATAGGAATCCAGAACGAGCTTGGTTGTGGTGAGTTGGTTAGAGGTTAGGTCACAGCCTCAATTTGCCATGGAACAAATTATAGTAAACTACTGCATAGCTCCCAAGCTCTGGATGTATACCTACTATCCGCTAATCCTTCTGGAGGTGGGGGAGGGTTACACCACCCACAAGTTACCTGCTGCATTGTCCAGATGAATGCCAGACAGCACTCCTTTAGGGAATTACAAGGATTACAAATTATTTCTGGGATGCTAGTGGTGGAGATGGCACAGTAATGCATGGTTATACATCAACAGCAGCTTGTTGAAATTGCCCATGCTTTGACATCTCGTAGACTGGGAGATTATAACATGGAATTATGCGGCAGAGAAGGAATGGCTCATGTGGCAGGATTAACTAAATTATGGAGCAGCAAAAACAAATTATGCAGCATAATTCAGTACATTTTGTGGCAGTATTAGTTCACTATTTGTAATTTTTACAATGCTATCACTTTTCGGCCAGAGGGATCACTTCTTTAGTATCGGTTTAATACTTAAATGCAGCAGTCAGTAAAAGCAAGGTGACCTGCCAGTGCACGGGAAAGTGCCTGCAACTGCGCAGCAACACGTATCTATTATGTTAACATTTGAAACCTATACAGACGATAATGTATTATGTGGCAAATCCATAGTTATGTGGAAAACACTGAGGCTGCAGAATTGTATAAATGCAGTGCCCATAGCATAAATGCGTGTGAAAATCAGTTTGACAAACCGTACCAAATGAATAACAGTCAGTTTGTAATCCACATGATAACTCTGGGATAATAAGCATGCCAAAATTTACCCCCAAAAAATGCAATTGGTAGGACAAAATATTTACAATTAATAATGTGTCATACTCTGCATGACACAGCGTAATTCCTTATGTGTGATTAAATTAATAACTCCGTAATCCTACCTAGCACTAGCAGCATGGTATCCGTTCACAAAGCTCTTCGGCGCTTCCTCAGGAATAATAAGCGCTATTTAAATACCGCACCATGGGGCATATTTACAAGCCCCTATCGCCACCAAAGCGTCACTTTTAGTGACGTTGTGGTGGCGATAGGGACTTCGCCTTATTTACAAGGCAGCTTTAAGCCACTTAATGTTTCTAAAGTGACGGAGCGTGGCATTAAGCCAAGGAGGCTAACGCCACGATCCGCCACTTAGGGCCATATCAGCAACGGCCAGCGATAATTATCGCTGGCCGTGCTTAGCGATAATTTTCTTATCGCTGGCTATCTCTGCTTTCTATCGCCCTGGTAGCGCGTTATCATCAATGCGCTGCTCCAGGGCGATAAAAATTCCAGAGATAGCAATGTTATCGCCGTTTTGCAGGGAACATCGCTGGTTAACGTCTTCTAAAATGCAAGGGCATCCTTGCTGATAGCGCAAAGACGCGTTATTGCTCTCCTGACATGTAGTGTATGTCAGGAACGCCCACTTTGCATCTCATTAGGGATACAAAGGTAGGAGTAGTGTAAAAGGGTGCTAACATGCAAATACGCTTGTTAGCACCCTCCTGCTGATAGGGCGTTGGTTTTATCTCTGCTTTTCTGGCTTTTAAAGCCAGAAAAGCAGAGATAAAGCCCTTGATGATATGCCCCTTAATTTGTAAATATGCCGCAATATCTTTACCATATCTTTCATTTCTCCTTTCTGAATTTTTATTAGGCCGTCGATAATGGGGTGGCATGAAGTTCCGGTAGCCAGATTATAATTAAGGCTCCCTGTTTTCCGTTTTTACTGAATTTTACAGATAATTACAGACAGAACCCCATGTATTTTCCTGTCTGTATTTATTTTTATATGTGCATAAAAACGGAAATTGGTTTTTTTTTAGTGATTCTAAATGCTGTCAGTCATGGCTGCCAAGTGTATAGCTGTGCGGATTAACAGGCAAGGGTGTTAAAAAAACGAAAGGAATGTTAGTAAAGTTGCTTTACCAGCAGAAGATATGCACGAGGTTGATGCTGGTATGCACATGTTTTCATATAAGTGCATTGATTTATCGTATGTGGATTTTCATATCATTAAAATCTCTCAGGCATTTGAGCATGAGTGAACATTTATCGGTTAAATACATGTGGAAATATATTAGGTTCAGCTCCATTTTTTCACAAAACCCAAAATAAATATGGATAAATACAGAAAAAATTAGCAAAAAATAAATATGGATAAATACAGACGGGAAAGTCAAAAAAATAAATACCATAAAACCGGGAGCCCTAATTATAATATGATGTTCTCATGCATGAATTTATTGTCCTAATAATTGGCAGTTCGCTCTGCTTGTAAAGCATTATGGCAGATATGGGAGCCACCTTTAGCACTTCAGTAAATATTCATAGTAATTGCATACAAAAAAGGGAAAAGAGGATTCTGTATTCCTATTAGTCAGGCACGCCTGTGAAAAGGTAGTGTTTTATGGTTCAAAAATAGCTAGATGTAGTTTTTAATAATGGCTAATGGCATCACAATATAGAGGCTCAGTGGCTTAACATTGCCCCCCCCCCCCCCCCCATCTCCCGTGCAAAAATGGGGTGGGGGTTGGCTTATGGCACAAGTTTAGCCACTGTAGAGGCCGATCCGCTAAAGCATTCATGGGTACAGGCGCAAGTGCTACAGACGCGTTCTCCTGTACTCTTACTTTTCTGTGTGAATTAGCCCCAAATGTACAAGCTCCAATAGTAAAAGTGCAAATAGGAAACAATCATTTCTATTTGCATTAATGGTATGTGAATATTCGTTCCCTTTTATGGATTCCTGGCAGGCATATAAAAGGTAAACATGGTCGTAAGCATAAGTTTACAACCAAACATACCATTTGAATTGGGACAATACTGTCGGATGAAACCCAAAATGAAAATAAGTATGGGAAAATGTAATTCCAACAACGCAAATTCTCTGAGCCATGCGCTTGTGGTGGATGTTTTGCTTAATGGTTTGAAAAATGCAATTATTTCCAGACTGACACTTCCTGTTTCTTAATGATGGCGGGTGTAGGAATCCTTGGCAGCTCTTCCAGACGTTCATATGCAAGCACCAGACAATCAACGAGACATTCACTTCCCATTAACCTTGCATTCTTAAGTAAATGTTTTTACAAAACATAATATAGCATTGTGAGTGCTACATCACCCAAACTAAACTAGCTTATTTTTGTGAATATTTCCTTCATGGTGACCATGATCCCAGAGAAACAAAAAACGTCAAAGCCAATAGGTTTGTCTCAAAGCTCTGAGGATGAGGCAGGGCTCACAGACCATACACACAACTTAATATGCTTTCCAATGATGCAGGGGGAAGTGAAAGTAAGCACCTGTAATGAAAACTGCAAGATCGGGGATGTTGTAGCAGGGTCCTCTGAGCTCCAGTCACCTGCACTGAGTATACCTGCGTGATTCCACTCACACGATGCCCATAGGCAAGGGAGCCACAGCGGCCGTTGCGTGACTCAAGACATTGGGTGGTGCTCATGCTGTAGTATGGTCTCCTCTTAAGGGGCCTGGTTGTCAACGTGCTTGGCTGCTTCATTGTGTCTTGAGAGTCAGATAGTCTGTGTGTACTGTGACCCTCAGGCTGGATTCACACTGCCCCGACCAATCCGATCATGGCAGTGGCCTCAGCCCCGGGTAACTGCATGTGCTGTGATGTGTGTTCAGTGCAGCAGACTGCGGTCCTGTGGTGGCGCTGCTGCATGCTCGGTGCTGCTCTTGGCCTACTGAAGAATGTTGCTGACACTCCGTGGCCTGTGCGCAGGCTCCAGGTGGCACTGCAGTGGGCTTTGGCTGGGCGAGCTCCGAGTGGCTGCAGAGCCACAGAGATTACATTTGAATGTGAAAAAACGGTGGCTTTTTATGAATAGACAAGATTTGTTTTTCTATTGTCTATTTGCCTCGGGATAGTCACACTCCTGATGGTCACGGGTAGACAACAGACACATGACAGCATAGTGTTGCCTAATCTTAATCTCATTTATCTAAATAGGAAGTGGCCTGGACAAACTAGACATATATGTAGCCATTTAATACCCCAATGAATGTCAGTTGGTTATCTATGTTTAGCATGGTAATCTATGAACCATACAATTTATTTTAGATTATAAAAAGAAATATGTGTCAGAAACAGCCTGCATCTACTGCGTTTAACCTTATCCCCTTTTACACCCCTTGTACAGTGATAACTGCTCTCAGGTGAGCCCTTTCACACCTATCTGTCCATCTGCTCTCTATCTGCGGCCATATTATGTATTGGCATTGTTTGTGCCCAGCGCACCTTTGGTGCCTAGGGGGCAGCGCATTTATGTGAAAACACGGAGCAGCTGCTCCATGTTTTCACACTGCAAGCTGCACCCGCCTGCACTTTCAGAGGGGATTAGAGATCCCCTTGCAGGCAGGCACAGTCAGGGACGGGACCCGCCTGCAAGTGGATGTCTGGGGTGTCCATGGCACCCTCTTTACCACCTACAGAGGGCTGCTGTCAGAAGGCGCACTCCTTTTAAATGGTGCACTATCAGTGCGCCTACTGAGCGCTTCTTCGCCTCTGCGCCCGCATCTGTAATATGGCGCCGGCGCAGAGTCAAAGGAATGTCCTCATGTGCATACGGCACGCCCCTATGCAAATGAGGGAACGCCCTCTGTTGATGCCGCTGGCACTTTAAGTGCGCCAGAACTATCGGTATTATAGAAGGGGACGCACAATCATCTGCACCCCCTTCTATAATACCAAAGTGCCCCTGGAGCGCACTAAGCTGGCGCAAAAGCCTAGCGACCTTTGACCCTGTTACCAGGCAGGTCGCTCCCCCCATCCGCCACGCAGGCCCCTGTGTGATTGAACCTCCGTTGCCGCTTTTGCCGCTTGCTCTCTCCCTTTTTCATTTCTGTACCCCTGCGCTTAGCATTCTGTAGCATTCTGTACCACTGTGTTTTTTTTTCATTCTGTACCCCCGTGTTCCTTTCATTTCTGCACCCCTGTGCTCTGTTATCCCCCCCCTCCCTCCGGGTCCCTCGCCGCCTCTCCCGCCCTCTTTTTCCCGCCGTTTTTTCTCCCGTTTTTTCCTCCGCCGCTGAGCCCCTGCGGCCCTGCCCCCTTCACTCCCAGTGGCCGCCCCGCTCCCACCTCCCAGCTGCTCCTCCCTCCCTCTGCCCCTCATATGGAGGCCGCGAAGCGGCCGTGCGCAGCGGGCGCGCCGCTGGCGCGCCGAAGGCGCACCTAAGGCAAGCCCGTCTGCGCTCGTCCGCACCCGGACATCACCCAGCACCAGAGCCCCTGGACCCCGCACCCCCGCAATGCCAGACTGCACTACGACGCAAGCACCCTCCACGCACTCAACACGAGACGAGACCACCCCTGCTACCGGGCCACCCCGAAGCGCACCCAGGGGCCTTTCACCTGCCGGAACTGCAGATTCACCAGCATCCAACCCTCCACGCCACCAGCCAGAGAACCCAACCACCTCCGCTGCATCCTCCTCAACACCCGCTCTGCTTGCAAGCACGCCATCGAACTCTGGGACCTCCTAGACTCCACCGCCCCAGACTTCGCCTTCCTGATGGAGACCTGGCTGAACGCCACCTCAGCACCAGACATCGCCATAGCCATCCCACAGGGCTACAAGATCTCTCGCAGAGACCGCACCAACGGAGTGGGAGGAGGAATCGCCATCATCCACAAAGACTCCATCAAAATCTCAACGAACACCGACGACACTCTCTCCACCGCTGAGCACATGCACTTCCAGATCCACACCGACCCCAACACCACCCTCAGAGGAACTCTCATCTACAGACCTCCCGGACCCCGCCCACAGTTCAGCAACACCATCGCCGACCTCATCAGCACCCACGCCCTCGCTTCCACGGACTACATCTTCCTGAGAGACCTGAACTTCCACCTCGAGAACAACAACGACGCCAACTCCACCGCCCTGATCGACAATCTCGCCAACCTCGGACTCAAACAGCTCGTAACGACTCCTACTCATACCGCTGGACACACGCTCGACCCCATCTTCTCCGCAAGCCCCCACGTCTCCTTCAACCACACCACCGAACCACACTGGACCGACCACAGATGCGTCCACTTCACCTTCAGAAAATCCAACACACATCACCGCACCCAACAGCTACCACGCCGCTGCTGGGGCAAGGTCACCGAGGACCAACTGACTACCGCCCTCGCCCTGAGACCACCCACCGACTCCACCGACCCAGACACTTCCGCGACCAACCTCACACAGTGGATCAACGACTGCGCCAACACCCTCATCCCTCTCAAGACCTCTACAACCAACCACACCAACAAGAAAGCCGCCTGGTTCACCGAGGACCTCCGGATCTCCAAGCACACCTGTCGGAAGCTGGAGAAGAAATGGCTCCACGACCGAACACCAGACAACCACACAGCCCTTAAGAGCACCACCCGCAGACACCACCAACTCATCAGGACCACCAAGAAGACTGCCTTCAAGGACCGCCTAGACAACAACGCACACAACACCAAAGAGCTCTTCAGCATCGTGAAAGAACTCTCCAACCCCAGCTCCAACACCAACGACATCCCGCCATCTCAAGACCTGTGCGACTCCCTGGCCACCTTCTTCCACCGCAAGATCACCGACATCAACAACAGCTTCAACTCCGACCCCCCCGCACCCAACACCGAGTCCATCTCCCCTGCAACTACCACTCGCACCAGTCGCCTGACCGTCTGGTCCAGCGTCAGCGACGAAGACACCATCAAAACCATGAACTCCATCCACTCCGGATCCCCATCGGACACCTGCCCTCACCACGTCTTCAACAAAGCCAGCACAACCATCGCGCCCCACCTCTGGAAAACAATCAACTGTTCCTTCGAGACAGCAACCTTCCCAGAAAGCTGGAAGCACACCGAGATCAACGCCCTTCTGAAGAAGCCCAAGGCGGACCCCAAGGACCTCAAGAACTTCCGGCCCATTTCCCTGCTCCCATTCCCGGCAAAAGTGACTGAGAAGATTGTCAACAAACAGCTGACCCGCTACCTCGAAGTTAACAACATCCTGGACCCTTCCCAATCCGGTTTTCGCAGCGACCACAGCACCGAGACTGCCTTCATCGCCGCCACTGACGACATCCGGTCCCTGATGGACAAAGGAGAAACAGCCGCCCTCATCCTCCTGGACCTATCAGCTGCCTTTGACACGGTCTGCCACCGCACCCTATCAGCACGCCTCCATGACGCCGGTATCCAAGAGAAGGCCCTGGCCTGGACCACATCCTTCCTCTCCGGCAGAACCCAGAGCGTCCGCCTCCCACCCTTCCGCTCCAAAACCACCGAGATCCTCTGCGGCGTCCCACAGGGATCCTCCCTCAGCCCGACGCTGTTCAATATCTACATGGCACCTCTCGCCCACGTCGCACGACAACACAACCTTAACATCATCTCCTACGCCGACGACACCCAGCTGATCATATACCTCACCGAAGATCCCCACACCGCCAAAGCTAACCTCCACAGAGGAATGAACGCCGTAGCCGACTGGATGAAGCACAGCAGACTGAAGCTGAACTCAGACAAGACGGAGGTCCTCATTCTCAGACCCACCCCATCAGCCTGGGACGACTCTTGGTGGCCCACATCGCTAGGCACAGCCCCGGAACCCACGGACCACGCACGCAACCTGGGGATCATCTTCGACTCCACTCTCTCCATGACCAGGCAAGTCAACGCCGTCTCCGCGTCCTGCTTCAACACCCTCCGTATGCTCCACAGGATCTTCAAATGGATCCCCTTCGACACGAGAAAAACCGTCACCCAGGCCCTCATCACCAACAGACTCGACTACGGGAACGCCCTCTACTCAGGTACAACAAACAAGCTCCTGAGACGACTCCAACGCATCCAGAACACGTCGGCCCAACTCGTCCTCGAGGTCCACCGCCAGAGCCACATCACACCCCACCTGAAAGGCCTGCACTGGCTCCCTGTCAACAAAAGGATCACCTTCAAACTCCTCATCCGATTCCACGCACACAAAGCACTACACAACACCGGACCCACTTACGTCAACAACCGACTCAGCTTCCACACCCCCACCCGAAGCCTCCGCTCAGCCAACCTCGCCCTCGCCACAGTCCCCCGCATCCGGAAAACCACCTTCGGCGGCAGATCCTTCTCCTACCTCGCCGCCAAGACCTGGAACACTCTCCCCACCATCCTACGACAGACCCAGGACCTGCTGGCCTTCAGAAGACTCCTCAAGACCTGGCTCTTCGATCAGTAGCACCCCCCCCCCCCCCCTCCCCAGCGCCTTGAGACCCTCTCGGGTATGTAGCGCGCTTTACAAATGCAGTGATTGATTGATTGATTATTGCACCCGCGGGCCACCTTCTGTAATACGGCCCCTGGTCTTCTCAACAGAAAATGTGTATGCAAATAACTTCACCATTTCGGAATATGCATAAAACACTACAACCAGCACCAATGTTCCCACTTTTGTTGCTGCCCATGCAGTTGAGTAACCTGCTGGTGCTGGGATACATTTAGCTTTTAGTCCCTGTGATTATGCATTTTGGGTAATTAACTTTCCCTTCTTTTACCCATCACTACATCATAAGCGAGAATCAAATACCATTTGGTAACGTTCACTAATGTTTTGTACATGGAATCTTTTCAATTCAATTCAATATGACTTTATTTCGGATGTTTTTCAATCCATAAAAGTACATAACAATAGACAGTACATAATAAAAACATCACGTTAATTACAAAATCAATCACAATAACATACAACACATAAATTCCTTAAAAGAGTGCAAAGGCAGAAGAGTGCAAAAAAAGTGCATTAGTGCAATTGACTACTGATAATTCATGGTAAGTTACAGTTACTCATCTAAGCATTTTCTAAATCTCAATGTCAATTTTAAGAATTCTAGCACCTGGAGAACACTATCCGAGTGGAGCAGCTGTAAATACATAAAGGCAGGTCTAATTTGTTTAAAATTTAGTTTCTTTAAAAGAGTAACAAGGTATCTCCTCCGGGGATATTCATAAAATGTACATAAAAAGATAAAATGCAGCATATCCTGTGGAGACTTCCCGTCGCAGCCACAGGGAGCTGCAGGTTTCTTAAAAATATCTGACGTGGGTCTAATTAAAAGATGATGAAAGATATTAAACCTAAAACGAGTCAGCAAAAATTTCTCGTGGGAGCTAAAGGAGCATGTTAGATACTTTTCCATAGAGTCACAAGAATTCAACATAATATACTTTCTAACATTAGGTTTTAAAAGCTCAACTTCATCTCTTAAAGCAATACAATTCTGAGAAAAAGCTTTCTTAATTGCTGCAACATCACCCTTAACTATTTCCCTTGGTTTATCAAACAGATTCAGGCGGCCAAGCTTCAAAAATTGGGACTTCAAATATTTAAGCCATCAAGTGATATAAGGTCTTCCACTATTAAATGTGTTAGAGGAATTTCAGCACTTAACCATAGTTTTACCCAGCATAGCAATGGTTTTAAACCAACAATGTCGGATAGATACTGGCAACCAAGTTCTTCATGTGCAATTAAATTCGAGGTGCTACCTGGAACACATAACAAACGCTTTAAAAAATTATTTTCAACTATTTGTAGTTGATCATCATTTGTGTAGCCCCATATCTCACTACCATATACTACAGTGGCTATGGATTTAGAGTTATATAGTTTCATCATGGCCACATTTGGCTTATTCCCTAATTTTGAAGCAATATTGAAAATGGAGGCATTACCTCTGGTCATTTCCCCCTTTTTCTTGGCCAAATGTGGAGCCCAGCTGAGTTTCGTGTCAAATAAGACACCCAGATATGATGTTTGGGTGATGGGAATCATGACATCATTCAATTTAAAATTGAACTTCTTTTTTGGTTGACGGCCAACATGCATTATATAGGATTTCGGATTGTTGACCATAAGGTCCCTATCAGACATAAAATTGTTAAAAGCATTCAGTAATGCCTGGAGACCTACTTCTGTTCGAGAAATTAAGACCGCATCGTCAGCATACAATAGTAAAGGAATACCCCTCGCACCAGCTCTAGGGCAATCTGATTTTACCTCTTGTAGTACAGCCTCTAGATCATTTATATAAAAATTAAAAAGGAAAGGGGCCAGAATACACCCCTGACGTAAGGAACTCCCCAATCCCCTTATCAATACCTTTGTCCCTCATGGTCTGCCACAGCCTCCCCTTGTTGACACAGTCGAAGGCTGAAGACAGATCCATGAAGACAAGGTGAATTGTTCCTTTATACACAATGGTATATTTATTCAATAAAAGAAACAGGTTAAGACATTGAGTTATAGTAGAACGCCCCTCACAAAATCCATATTGAGAGGTCGACAGGATCTTATTTTCATTCGTCCAACTTGTTAGGCGTTGAAGTATAACTCTCCCCATGATCTTCACCATCGAGTCAATTAAGGAAATTGGTCGATAACAAAGAGCACTTCCCCTGTCTCCCTTCTTAAAGACAGGAACTATTGTTGAGAGACCCCAAGACCCCGGGCAACCCAATAAGGCCGCGGCATTAAAAACAGCAGCCAGAATGGGAGCCCAGAAATCTGGATCAGATTTGTAAAGATCCGGCGGTATTCCATCAGGGCCTGGCACTTTATTGGCAGTAAGACCCATTATAGCAACCAAGACCTCGTTTTTATCAAAAATAATGGCAGTACTGTCCCTATCAGAGTGGACAGTGACCATGGTTTCATCTGCGTCTGAATAATACAGACTTTTAAAATGACTCTCCCATTCCTCTTTGGTTATACAACAAACCAGTCCATCTCCCGGGTCCTCAGTCAGAAAAGGTTTCTTTACCAGGGCCCAAAATTTGGTACTGCTATTCAAAGTAGAAGGATCAAGCAGTTCCTCCCAGGCCTCTTTCCTCAAAAACTCCTTGCGGGCAACAATAGTAGCCTTATATTCCTTTCTACAGAGTTTTACACCCTCCCTATTCCTCGGGGATGCTGACAAGGCATCCCTCAGATTACGGGCAGCTAGAGTACAGTCATGACTAAACCATCTCGGGCCTATATTAGATCGGGGTTTATTAGGGACCGATAGAAACGCCGATACCTTTTCCGTAATATTTTGATAAGCTTCTAGGACCAACCTAGGTTTACCTCCCCCGTTCGTACAAACTTTGATATCCTCTGCACATCCTGCAGCAATATTCTTGTAGAGGACATCCGGAGAAACCATAGACCATTTTAACCGCCTCTTCCCATCTGTTGTACCCAAACTGCCATGGCTAACAATAGTATTACCTTTTTTAAACCAAGGACAGTTTAAACCGATTGTAAGAGGGTTATGGTCACTAAATTCACTAAAGACAATGCAAAAGGAATCCACAAAAATTTGCATCGTCCGCGAAACAAATACATGGTCTATGAAGGTACCCCTTCCATGCCCTTTGAAAGTGGGGGTATCAAAACGAAATCGCGGGTCTTTCAGTGACATAGCCAAAGAAAGGTCATGGTCATTCAAAAAGTCATTACACAATTCCCCCTCCTTTGTGTGCTCCATATGGAGACAATCTGCACGATCACACACCATTTCTGGTAAACACTTGTACAATGGGTCTATACAAGGATGCAGATTAAAATCCCCCATAATCAAGAGGTTATGGCCCACATTTTCCATAAAATTAGAAACAAAAGAATTTAAAAAATAAATATGATTCCTGCCTCCACTATCATAAACAGCATTATAGAAATTCACCAGCCCTACACTGACATTACCACCAGTTAGAGTTAAGCCCATTACACCTGTATGGTGTTCTCCAATTCTTCGAACTTCACAGGGTATTAATATAGATACAAAAATTACAAGACCCCCTTTGGACCTACCCCGCACAGATGGCAAGGCTGGCACAAAGAAGGCCTTATACCCTTCTAAGAAAAGGTCACAGCCCAGTTCCCAGGTCTCTTGTAAACAAATAATCGAAAATTGCTTGATGTAGGTCACCCAATTTACATCAGACATTTTAGCAGCAAGACCCGCAATGTTCCAGGAGACATGGAATCTTATTTTATTTGTGAATATCCTTCTGGGAATTCAAGTGTATTGCTATGGTGGTGTTTGAACAAAATATCATAGAAAACATATCGTTTGGACAAAATATAGTGTCAAGAAATTCGAGGACAAAAAATATTGAGAAGGTAACTTTCTATTGTTAAGTTTTAAACTCCACATATATGTACCTTGGCACTACATATATCTTCAAGGTAGGTAGATGTAGAGTTAAGACTAGTAAATTATTTCCACAGGATTCTTTTGACTCTGATATTCTGTCATTCAGCATTGTACCCACTAGCAATAGATTTGTAGAGCAAATTAAATTCTACCAGAACCACAAGCAACAAGTTATTGCTGTAGACTGTAAGTTAAGTGAATTATAGCTTTCTTATGACCAGCAGACTTTTGAATTCAAGAGTTTCGAACTGTGCATGAGCAATCTGGATCTACAATCTTTATTTTGATTTTATCTTTTCAAGAAAAAGATTTGCATAAAAAAGTGAATATGTATACAATTGTGTTGTTTACATCTGGACCAGGCCAAGGAAATTAACACAACCATAGATTTTAATGAACAAAGAAACATATCTATGTGTCATGTGCACTATTTGATCATCACCACTGTGTGTTATCACTTCAACGAAGTTTGTGAATATCTACATTCTAATTTGAAAATTAGAACTTTAATTACACCAAAAAGTGCTGCATGTTTCACACCAGAATGGCAAAATCCTTTACCACTGGCTTTCAGTTTTAAAGTGCAGAAATATGACATCAGCAATTACATCAACAAAAGCCCAAGTAATGCACACCCACATAAGTCTTTAACAGTGTCTGCGCCACATCAGTCAAAAGAGACACTTTGATCAGTGATGCACTGCATCAGCGTAGGCATCATAGGAAATGTCAAAAACATTATTTTCGGTTCCCTGCCGGATTGTTGAGCTGGAACAAATTAATAAAATGAAAAAAAATGTTTGGTTTGTTCTCTTTTGTGCAAACTTTAATCAGGCCTGAAATATGCGAAATTCAAAGCAAGCATGGCACAAGGAGCCTGCTAGCATTATGTAAGGGCACTTTGAGTACTTGTGAAGCCTCCTGTCTCACATTAGGCTACGCCTGACATGCAGGAAATCCAACATGAAACGCAGCAGCTTCTTTATTTCTCGAACAATCAGTCTTTCTAATTATCTTCAATGAACGCCGAGTAATCATCGAAGATCACAAACAAGTGTGTTCCTTGCTTCCCCAATGAAAGCCTGCAGATTGCTTATAGGTCACACTGAGGCTGCTCATTCAGGCGTTTGTTGAATCCAACATTGGACTCCAGTACAGTCTGAAGGCGAGCGAAGTTGTGAGTTAATTGTACCAACACTTTTTAAGCAGTAAGTCAAAATGTTGTAATGTGAGCAACATTAAGGATAAGGGGGCAGATTTACGATAACTGGCGCATCCCTACATATCAGCAGGGATGCGCTAGTTATTTTACGCTAGTTATTTTACGTCACGGCAGACACCTCTTGCGCCACAATGGATGCGCCGCATTTACAATGCGGTGCACCATGGGGCAAGAATAGACAGATGCGTGACGCATCTGCTGCCGTAAAGGTGACCCATTGCTGAATTCGCGACGCAGCTCCAGCAAGGTTCGGGGTGCCCCTATGCCTAACATGCTGCATCAATCCTTACGCCTGCTTCACGCAGGCGCAGGGTTTTGACGCAGCATGGCCGTAAAAGTGACTGAGTGAAATCCTGCGCCGGAACACCCCCCCCTGCGCCGGAACGCCCATATGTGGCGCAGGGCTTTACAACGTGACACATCTAGGGAGATGCGCCACGTTGTAAATACCCCGCAGCATGGCGCTGGCTTTGCGCCGCCACTGCGTCACAAAAGTGACGCAACAGCGGCGCAAATGTGGCGTACGGGGCTTGTAAATGTGCCCCAAGGTCTTAAAGCCAGTCTTAAGGAAAACATTTGTGCTAAAGGCATAAACAAGCAAACTCGATGGCACATCATTAACTAATTTATTTTATTTGTAGGATTATTCTGATCCTCAATCTGCCAAGACACCGCCACATCTCCCAGCACCTGTGCACACTCCACTGGCTCCCCATCGAGGCTAGAGTCACCTTCAAGATGCTTACCTACGCACACAAGGCCCTCCATGACACCGGACCAGCATATCTGAACAGCCGACTCAAATTCCACGCACCCCAAAGGACTCTATGATCAGCCCAGCTTTCCTACACTGGGATACCCCGTACCATAAAGACCACATCTGCAGGCTGCTCCTTCTCCTTCCTGGAAGCCAGAGCCTGGAACGCCCTTCCACTCCACCTCAGACAGACCACATCGTTCCCCATCTTTGCAAGAAACCTCAAAACCTGGATCTTTGATGGACCCCCTCCTTGATGGACTGGAACCAGCACCCCACCACCCCCAACGCCTTGAGACCCTTACGGGTGAGTAGTCTCGCTTAACAAACCCATGATTGATTGATTGATTGACTACTTTATTTTAGTCTCTAAATGAAAACAAACTATAATAGCTTTTTATAAACCCAACAGGTCCCTTTCTAACACTATATACAGGCTGTGGCTGTGTCATGTGTCATCTATAGTTAATTTCCTTAGCTGCTTTAATACATATATAAAAAAGCAATTGAAGGTCATTTAACCGTTAGGCTGATAAAATAACCTAAAATCACAACATGCAGTTTCATTGGTAGATACAGTGCCGTCCAAATCAAATTTCACTAGATAGGAGCAGGAGAGTGAACACTATCTGGGGAATGGATCAGGGAAATTGCCTGTTGCAAATTTGTCTTTTGAATGGTCAACCCAATTTTTAAACTTTTTCCAGCTCATGCTTTTGCTGGTATTAGAAATGTGTGCTATGTGACACTGCTAATCAGTGCATGTTTCCTGACCCTTGCATACTTGGTAGTGGTTGGATTGGATTGGATTCGATTGGATTGGCATTTGTAGAGCGCACAAATGCCGAGTCGTCTTGGCGCTGGGGTGAAAGAGAGGGAGGACCAGTGTCAACAGAGCCGACACCTTAAGTCTGGGGAACAGCCATGTTTTTATTAGCTTCCTAAAAACTGTCCTGTTAGGTTGGAGTCTGACTGTGATAGGTAGTTGGTTCCACAGCCTAGCCACATAATGAGATAAACTCTTACCACCCCATCTGGCTCTACGAACTTTCGTGGCACAGATGAGACCAGAGTTAGCTGATCGAATACTTCTTGTGGGAGCGTACCAGTGGAAGTTTTTTCGAAGGTCCACAGCCCCTACACCACAAAGTGTCTTATGAGCCAGACATAAGGCATTGAATTCTAGATGTTGCTGTATTAGAAGCTAATGCAATGACTTGATGGCATCCGACGTAGGGTGACCTTTAGGAATATTCAATAGTAGCCGCGCCGCAGCATTTTGAATTTGACTGTAATTTAGTCTTCTGTGCCTTGGCAATGCCTAGAAATAGAGCATTGCAGTAGTCTAGACGGGATAAGACTAGAGCCACTACCACTGTTTTCCTTAACTCCAATGGAATAAAAGGAAACACCTTCCTAAGTAGCTTCAGAATATAGAAGCAAGTGGAGGTTACGCGATTGATCTGGGCCGTAAAGCCCAGTTGTTCATCGACTATGATCCCCAAGTTCTCAACTTTAGAGGATGGTGTTGGACATATGCCTGCCTGTGTTGGCAACCAGGTAGTGTCACACAGGGACGGGCCGCCACCAAACTCCATCACCTCCTTCTTATCGGTGTTTATTTTCAGATAGTTGTTACTCATCCAGCTCATGGTGTGAGTCAGACATGCATGGAAACTCGCTGACGCCACCTGATGTGATACAGAGATGATAATCTGTGTGTTTTCTGCGTAAGACACAAACGAAAATCCATGCTGTCTGATGAGACTGGCGAGAGGGGTGGCATAGATGTTGAATAGAGTTGGAGACAATGCCGATCCCTGTGGGACTCCGCAAGGCAGGAGGAATGTTTCAGACTGTAGATTTTCCCAGTGCAAAGTTTGTTCCCTGTCCTCTAAAAAAGACGATGAGAGGGACAGAGCTGCCCAATCCCCACCGCTTTCATCCGCTGCACTAACACCGTGTGATTCACGGTGTCAAATGCTGCCGATAGGAGGAGGAGGATTGCTCTACCCCCCCATCCACCTGTCTCCGAATATCCTCTGTTGCCATAACTAGCCCGGTCTCGGTCTAATGACCTGACCGAAATCCGTGCTGACTTGAATCCAAGCCGTCAGACTGCTCGACGCGGCCCTTGAGCTTTGGACATTTATGGATCCTTGTTTATGCTGATCAATTCAGCCGTCCCTAGACTCACTTACCGAGTGGTGGAATACTACACCTTCTGGAGCACTAAACTGGCCCTCCCCCAATTTTCCAGCTTGATTCATGCTGCTGATGCTGGTGTAAGCCCATTCCCTTGGTCCTGATGAAGACCCCGACTCCAAGCAAACCAATTTGCTGGTTCTAACAGGGGTCGAAACGTCGACTTACTTCTGTCTTCGATCAACACAGGAGATTGTCAGTGATTGTACAACTGCTTTCTAATTTTGTGTTGTCTGATTTAAGTTTTGTTGCCATTTAAGTGGCAGGTTAGGCTCTTCAACAAACTGTGGATGTTCCTATTTTACGCAACCTTCCTCCCTCACAACGCCCTGCACTTACCCCAATATCTTGCACTTATCACGAATCTTACACCTATATGTATTTAAATATGTTGACATTGTGATGTATCTGGCCCTGATTTAAATTGCTGATCTTCCTTTTGACTGAATCTCTGGATAATCGATTAAATTATGGTCATATATGCATAAAATAGGTGTTGTCTTTAAATCTGTTCGAATCACTAACAAATGTATGCTTTTTTTATTCCTTTAAATATGTTTCCACTGTGATTATCTTTTTGTGTACCTACCTATACCCCAGTCCAGTGGTCTACCGGGTTACCCCATTGATACATAACTTTTTGAATCCAACAGGTTGTTGATGTCTAGATAGGCCGACAACTCCTGATTTATTGACCTCTCAAGAATCTTGCCTGCAATCGGCAGACAAGAGATAGGTCGATAATTCTTGGCCTCCAGTGGATCAAGCTGGGGCTTTTTGAGAATTGGTCTGATACAGGCTATTTTCCAGACTGGTGGATAAATCCCAGATTGTATCATTTGATTTCAGATGGGGGTTAAGTGTCTGCTAATAACCCCAGATACCATATGCATGACAGTGGGTGGACACGGATCTCTTGGAGATCCTTACTTAGTGGATAGCAGGAGTTTATTTACTTCAATAGGAGACAATGTGCTAAACGTATTTAACTGACAATGCTGCAACTTGTCCTCTAGTATAGTAGTTTGACCATTGTCTTTTGTCTGCCTATTAATCCGAAGGTCATCGTAGATTGTTTGTATCTTAGTTTGATAAAAGTTCGCCATCTTGGTGCATAAAGCGGGGTCTGGAATAAAACGCGTGTTCTGACGTGCACTTGAATTATTTTATTTTTTAAAGTTCCTTAGTGGAGTTGTTGGCTTCCTTTATTTTTGTTGAATAATAACTCTTTTTAGCTTGTATGATAGCTTCTTTATACCGTTGTAGTGCTCTATTATAAGATATCTTATGCTCCCTACTATATTCAGTTCTCCATACACGTTCGGCTTTCCTGCATGTAACTTTCAACTTTTTCAACTGCGTACCGTACCACGGCGAAGACGCATGCACTCTTCTTAGTTTAATAACTTTCTCTGGGGCCACTATGTTTACCGCCGCTGCTATCCAATTATTAAACTGGCAGGCTGCCTCTTTGTCATCCGGATCCAGAATAAGCAAACAGCTGTTTAGGGCTTGCTCTAATTCAGCCCCTTGTATTGTATTTCAGTATCTGATTTTAATACTAGCTGGTTTATTTATATCAGACTGGACCAATGGGGAGAACTGAATGTTGAAGTAAATCACCGCGTGATCGGTCCATGGGAGGGGGGCCATGTTAGTGAGTGTAACATCCAAATTAGTGGCAAAAATGCTATCAAGTGCATGGCCTGCAGATTGAGTAGGACCCACCACCTTTTGGTGAAAGCCATAGCCTGCTAGATTATCAAGCAGCCCACTGGTATCCGAGTTGTTATTGAGTTCCAAATGATAGTTGAAGTCCCCCAAAATAATGAGTGAGTTGGAATCTGTACACGATTCAAGCAAAATCTGTAGCGCCTGAGAGAAAGGGGCTCTAGGGCCCGGCGGCCTATAAAGGAGTATTCCATGTAAGGTGGAGAGGTTATTAATTTTCAGTGTAAAGCGCATTGCCTCCGCTGACAGTTGTGTTATGGACTCTATATGCACTTTCAAATGATCACGATGGACGATTTCTATCCCACCTCCTACACTGCCCGTCCTACCTTGACTAACTACAGAGTACCCTGCCGGGAGAGCACTATTCCAATTCGGGTCAGAGGTGAGGTTAGTCCATGTCTCCAATTAAATCGGTTTCACTTAATTGATCTATTTACCTGTCCAGTAACGCCATTATAAATGGTGCAGAAAATGCATATGAGTGGTAGAAGTTAAATGTCACATATGGGCTGCTATGTGTGTACTTACACCACACACATATCTACCAAAAATATGTATCTGCCAGAGCATCACTTTTCTCTGGGTTGCAGTGCCGCATAGCTAGGAAAGTGTCTTTGCCATACAGGAAAACAGGAAAACCCTTCTTTTATATATACATGAGTCACTCCAGAGTGTGCCTTTTAAGCCCACTGGGCCAATATATAAAAGTATGACACACTACAGTAGGGTTAGTGTGCGCTCACAGTGAACTACAAACCAAAAGATATTTCACTGTTTAGGGTTTGCTGGAAGTTGGGTTTGCCAGACGTTTCCTTAAACAGGCATAGATTAGGATTAAAATCTCTATTTCCTATCTCTGCTGGGGAGAACGCTAGAAAACGCCAAACAGTTATTTTCTTAATTGCTTCATTGTGTGTTGCTTGCTATGCATTGTATTGTGTGCTTTTTAGTATTTCGCCCACCTTTCACACTGCAAATATATTTCTATATCCATGGATTATCATTAAAAGGCACTACAAACACAACTCTGGCTGGACATAGACATCTGTTTTCCAAGTGTGATAATTCTGTTTTACTGTACATAGACATGCACTGGACCACCCCTTGTCAACTAGTCCTCCATTGGAATATGTATCTTTAAACTAAGTCCACAGTAACATGGTGCTAGGGAATGTGCTTGTGGCATGAATATTAAATATCTCAGGTATGCTGTAGTGTAAATATATCTATCACATCTGTGACTATAAAAGCATTTCTTTCGGGCTAGCCACTGCACCCCTAAACTGCTGTGAGCAGTCGGGGTCAACTTCAACTGTTTTGAAATGTGTAAAAACCTACTTTTGACATTAGACAAGTAGCCAATAAGTAACAATTTGCAGCCCACGAAACATGGGTGCAAAATCTGCAAATGTAAGAACTGCCTGATGTTTTCCCCAGTATTGTCCCACTGTAGCATGACATGACAGCCTTTGCAGTGCATACCCTAAATGGTAAAAGTCATATTATAAATAAAGTTCAGACTTTGAAAATGTTGCAGAGATCCATGCACTGTGCGATGAACAGAGATTTCTATTAAATATGCAGCAAAGACAATAAAAAAGATCTAGCTTATCGCTGCTTGAAAGCTTGGACCTGAATTAATTCAGTTCTGCTTGTCTCTCTTGTCCCACCAGTGGCAGTTATTAGTAAATTGATAAAGTGTGATAACTAAAGCTCCTGAACTGGCTGGCAGAATGGGTGGGAGAAGTGATTATTTTCCTCCTATTTTTAAATGTGAAGTAGCAAAGAGGCTAGCAACAGCATAGACCCACACAGAGCCTTCCACAATAGCATGGTTGTACTAAACAAAGCCATTACATATGTTCTACTCACAGTCAAATGTTCTCTGTTACCAGAAACAGATGTGGGGGGATCTTGACTTCAGAACCAGAATGATTGGCTCTCGAAGTATGTTTCCTCGATTGCTTAGGAGGATGGCACATAACATGGATTTCTGTTATTGATTTGATGTATAGCAAGACTAGGCACTGTAACTGAGGGCAAGATGGGGTGGGAAAAGTTGTTAGCTTTGAAGTTATCCCCAATCACAATCTAGTGTGTGTTTTAAACACAAATTCACTCTGGCAGCAACATGAATAAAAAAAGAGACTGTTAACCTGCTGCCCGAGTGACCTGCATGAAGAAGGACTGAGGGTAACCTACCTCTCCTTGTATGCATTTCTTAAAAGTGCCCTTCCTCCAGCTGGCCTTCTATAGCCTTGGTGACCGAAAAGGCCGAAGAGAAGGGTGTAAGAAGGGTCTTCAATAAGTTTAGAAGGCAGATTTAATAGAGAAAGTCCCTTTATTGAGTACAAGGTATCAGAGACCCCATCCAACGCTCAGGACTGGCAACTGTCTTCACATCAGATGCTCAGCTCCCATAGCAAACCAAGAGTTCCACATTCCATCCCATGTTAAAGAATAACACATGCCCCTGTAAGCTCATGTAAGACACTACATTATCTCCCCCCTTATATAACAACATAATACCCCACAACATATGAATAAACAAAGGTAAGAAAATCCAACACAAGTATAACTCAAACTTTTGTGTTCTGCAGGAATACCTGAATGTGAGACTAAACATAATCTTGCAAACTAGCAGCACGTCTGACATCCCTATGAGGTCTCACTTTCACATCTACAATGGGCATAGATGAGGTTGAGGTAGCGGATGGACGTGAGGCTGATACCACCATAGGAAGACATTTAGACACTCTATTGAGATTCCATACTCTATGGTCACTGGTCTTAACCGCATTCTTAAAGAGCTTGATGACCTTAAAAGGTTTGCTAAATTTGGAGCACCCTGCATCAAGACGGGGCGACTTGATTTTTATCCAATCACCCACAGACACCACTGTTTCTTTTGTAGCTTTGCGACCATCACACCAAACTTTACGCTTCTCTTCTACGATCTTCTCCTTCTCCTTCCACCCTTCAATACAGCCAACATTCTCATCAACTAAGGTTCTTTTTGCTAAGACCTATGAAGGATAGGTTTCAACATTAAGCACTCTTCCCCTAAAAAGTCTAAAGGATGACACACCTGTTGAAGAATGAGGCGTAAACCTATATTCCCTTACCTTTTTTTTTTATAGCCTGTTCCCAGTTGTTGCCTGATATAATAGCTTGCTGTAAACATTCTTTCAGGACTTTTACAAACCTCTCGACCAACCCATTACATTCGGGATGATAGAGAGCTGCCCTTTTGTGTCTAATACCTCTTGAGGACAGAAACTCCTCAAAAACCCTTGAAGTGAATTGAACCCCATTGTCTGACAACAATGAAGAGGGAAAGCCTTCCCTCTCAAACAACTCATCTAGAAATTCAATTACTACCTGAGATTCCACTGAGTTTACAATCTTAATCTCAGGCCAACGTGAGTGCATATCCATACACACTAGGACATACCGATCACAAGTATTCCTTCTTACAGGGCCCAGAATATCTATGGAAATATCACACCATGTCCTTCAGAGGGTTCCCTTTTGACCATGGGCTGCGTCCTGCATTTCAAGATCTTATCACTGCTGGCACACTCTAGGCAATTTCTAACAACCCTTTCCACATGGGTATCCACGCCAGGCCACCAATAAACTTGTCTTATTCTCTCCTTTGTCTTAACAATCCCCATGTGACTAGAATGAGCACGTTTAAGCAAGTAATTCCAAAGTTCCTGAGGAGGAACCAATTTGCTACCTCTCATCAGAATGCCATCTACCACAGCTAATTCATCTTTGACCTGCCAGAACCCTTTAAGTTCATCACTGCAATCTTTTTTATCACACCAACGACTCAAGACCATAGCAATGACTGTCTGCCATACTTCGTCATTGGTCAATGACTCCTTCCAGACCTTTTCAGAAACTATACTCTCACTAACAAGACAGACATTAACTTCCTCATTAAGTTCATCACCATCAAACCAATCACTACCACCTTGGGCAATAGCCGTTTCATCACATGCATTTCCCAATCTGGACAAGCAATCTGCTAACGTATTGCTGGCTCCTGGAAGATAGTTCACAACAAAGTTGAACTCCTGTAGCGCTACCACCCATTTTCTAATTCGGTGAGACACCAAATCAATACCTTTTTTTGAAAAGACTTCCTTCAACGGTTTGTGGTCACTTAACACAGAAAACTGACAGCCCCACAGAAACTTACGTAACTTACGTATGGACCAATAAATCGCTAGAGCTTCCCTCTCAATGACCGAATAATTGAACTCGGCATCTCTCAAAGGTCTAGACAAAAACAAAATAGTCTTGTTCTCACCTTCCCCTTTTTGTAAAAGAACTGCTCCAAGACCTTTTGACTTAGCATCAGTCATCAAGTAGGATGTTTTCTTGGGATCAAAGCAACTTAATTCTGGAGCTTTGTTTAGTAGATCTTTTATGTTCTTAAACTCTTCATCACATGCGTCACTGTGGAAATGTGGATTTTCCTGATCAGTTATGTCCCCTATCTTGGACCCCAACGATTCTATGTGCATGTCACAAGTACATGTATGTTCCCTCCAGTTCCAGTTTCCAAGACGCAAACATATGTGTGTCTACCGTCGACATGTTCTCTGTCAGATCCGCCATCAATGGGCTGGATATTCAATTCCTAAGTATGAAAAGCCACCGACTTTATATGGCTAAGGTACTCCATTTTTACAGTTCAGGCAAGTAGGCCCGATTCTTTCCTCAAAGCCTTTCCCTGCTCTCTGTCTCTGACAGTTTCAGCTTGAGCTTGCATCTGTATCCATGAACTTTGTCCTACTCCCTGTGCAGCTAACGGTGCCTGCCTCGGCCAGTTTTCGCCTGCCTGCCAAGAAGCTGTATTTCACCTTCGAATTATCTATTTTGCTCTTCAGCCGATGCATTCCTGTCTAGTGATTTAGGTAAACATTTCCTTTAGCTCACAAGCAAAGGACTCAGCCTTTCCGTCCTCCTGCAAGTGATTCATAGCCCTGTTGCCATGGAAAGTTTTCTGCCCCTCGCTTCTCATATAGACACTTAGACGCTTGTACACGCACATACAGTTAGTATAGAATAGATTCTGTCCGAGAGTCCTTCCTTGTGGATAACATAGTTCTCTAAACATAGGATGTTAGATATGATTTGGGATTAGGTTGACATGACCCCCTAGACTTCTCGTCTCCACATGTAGAGCTAAATGTCAAGTCCCCTTCACCCCCTAGTTGCACGTCAATCACACGTCATGCTGCTGCGCACGCATCCATGTTAAGTATTATCGTATAGATCCACCTATGTAAGATAATGAGAGCCAATCATGTTTCTTTTTGCTCCTTATTACGCCTAGTTTCAATTACGTATCACTATGTTAATTTATCTTATCAATTGTTACGCCTTTTTGCACTTGTTTCATTGTAAATGTATGACCTATAAAAGTTACTTCTTGTCAATAAAGTATTGTACTTCACTTCCTGAACCCTCGTGGTGACGGAACCTGAAGGCCGCGACTCGAGTCGGCCATTTTGGATGGAATAAAGCCCATTTAGAAACCTCTTATACCACGGATTTCTGCCTCTTGTTATTCTGAGCTATTTTACTTTATTTTAAGGATTCCGTATGAAATTCAGTTTCGGTAAAAAGAATATTTACCACATAATGGCGCCCGAACAGGGACACTTTCTCATCTCACGCGCCGGCGGTGCGTTGCAGGCCCGGTCTCCTGCCACAGCTGGACGGACCATAAACGCGTACCAGCAGGATTTCCTGTAAGCTCCCTCCGGTCAAGCGGGGGCGACTGAGGCTGCGATCAACCCAGACGAGGCGGTGAGAAGTGCGAAGTATCCCGACCAGAGCCTAGCTGAGAGAGCAAGATCCGAGGTATACAGAAGCCCACCAGGTTTTTCGAAATCCCGATGTCCAGAGGGTCCGCTATCCGCAGTTATCGAGTCCTGTCCATTCTCTGAGGCCTTCCGTTTCAAGGAGCTACTCGGTGAGTACCATCGCCGAGGAGGCGTGTTGACGCGCACATAGGTTGTGCCGGTCAAGACGGATTTGGGTACACAAATCCGGTCGGCACTGTTTAGCAGTGTATATGTACTGTTTAGCAGTATATCAAGTATTCCGAAGTATTCAGTTATTGTCAAGAATTCAGCGTGGTGATTAGTTAGGCAGACTGTCATCATTGTCGGTTATTGTTAAAATGTTTAATGTTTAATGTTTAAAGTGTTCAAATGTCTTGCATATTGTGGTATGAATGATTGTTCTTTGTTCGCTGTTCATTATTGTGTTTTTCGTATTAAGTGAATTCAAGAGTAAGTATCAGATCAGTTGTCAATATGCCGCTCTTCTCGAAGTTAAGACAGATTACTACCAGAAAAGGGGTGCTTGAAGAAGCAGTTCCTATTCCTCCTAGGGACACTCCAGGGCATTTTATGTACCACAAGCATGGCTTAGATGCCATATTGTTTCTTGATCTATGGGTAGATTATACCAAGGGATTGCCGGAAAGTCAAAGGTGGCCCGCAGCGGGAACCTGGGATGCAGAGTGCATCATGAAAGTGGAGGAAGAGTTATGGAAAAGAAAGGTCAGACAGTCACAGAAAGACGCTGTTGAGTTATGGCGTAAAGAATCTCATAGACGTACAGAAAAAGCACGTAGACAAGAAGAGAGGAGTAAAGAAAGTTCAAATAAAGTTCAAGAAGATCTATTAATTGAGGAAGGTATCCGAGTGAAGTCAGAACAAGTAAATAGACAAAGAAATGCTCTTATGAATGGTATGTATCCCCTTCTAACCGAAGGACTACCAAAGGCTGTTCCAGGGATGCCAAAAGACTTGCCACCCCCGTTATTTCCAATTAAGGTACATCAAAAAGGGCATCCCAGAACCGCAGAAGATGTTTTTCTTTCCTCATATCTAGACGACACAGCTCCCGAGTATACTAACGCCACACTACATAGACCGTCTGGCGGAGGGGTTCAACGTCAGGATCAGGTATCCGACCCCGTGCAACAGCAAGTCCCGATACAAGCTTCGGCAAGCACATCTGTCCCCGCAGTCGATTCTACAGTGGTATCGACACCCATAGTTGCTGTGTCACGTTCAACGAACCCATTCACACCCGATGCCCCAGATGGGGCCACGGGAGGTGCTAGCAATACCTTTACACCACCCAGAATAAATAAACTAGTCTTTCAAGAATCAGCGCATTCACGTACACCTAAATTCGTAAGTGAACGTACGCTTAAGGAACTCCTTGTAAATTGTAGATATGACCCGGTGGTTGGTAAAGAGGACGAAATGGTCCTGGCATCATTACGCATCAGGCGAGCCGCAGAGTATTTAGCAAGGTTACCAGGAATGACTACGCATCTAGATAACATATACCATTTTGTTCAAACAGGACGAGATCCAGGATGTATTAACAGAGCTATGGAATTCCAGAAAGTAGAGATACAGGGGGAACTGTTACGTTTCCTCATAAACTGTGTGATCAGAAATCAAGACCGTCCGGGGGTAGACCCGAATGCAATGCTTATTCTTACAAGATGGAGCCAGAATATATCAGAAGGGAGACACGATAAGCAAAATTGTATAATAGCCATGTGCCGAAAAATCCGTAGAGAAATAGAGCGTATTCATGAAGAAAGATTGGGAACAGACGAGTTCGAGCAAGATGAAGTGTCCGAATCAGGGAATTCCGCAAGACAGTCAGAGACCATAGCCTATGTAGGCAGAGGAAGATCCTGTGATAATGCTAGATGTTTTTCTGATCCCATACACTCTGTATGCCCAAATAATAGCAGAACGTATCCGACGCCTGTAATAAATCTGAAGTCTCCTGAACATTTGTTTCAAGCCGCAGATAAAATACTACGAGAACGAAGGGGTTACCACCTCCTCGATTCCATGGATGAGCAAGAATTAGCCAGATCAGCTGTTCACTGGATTGACAGTCCTGAAATATACGGTGATGAGACCGTAGCACACACGTTTTTTAATCTCAGTGCAGATGAACAACGTTTAGCTGGAATCTATATGATTCAGCAACTCCTTATATTATATAAGAGCCAACATGCTGACCCTGGTCCTTTACCTGATATATTAACGGAACTACTCACGAACAGATGGAGAGGTTCTAGTAACAAGCTAATTAAAGAGATATTAGTGTCACGTAAACAGTATGTCCTTTTTGTAAATCCGGATTCTCTCTCGCTGCCCCACAGAGAAAGAACGCCGTACTATATGGATAGACAAAATCCTTTACGAGAAGTGCACCCAATAAAAGGCGAAGACAATGAGTTTCACCGTGTATTTGTTTACACACCCATATCAAAAATGGAATTATTAGAAATGAAGAAAGTAGTACCTAGTCATGATAAAGACCCAGCGGGTTTCCACCGAGAAATTAAAGACATGTTACTAATGGGAGAGTACACCTTTCCTGATATTATGACGATATTAAAGGTGCTTTTGCCTGCTGGCATCTATGAAAAACTGAAAGAAAAAGAGTGGGAAGTGGGAGACCAAAAGATAGACTGGACAGCATTAGCAGAGGAAGAAAGGGCCCGAACTGCAGGTTCAGGGCTCGGGGATAAAGTTAAACTGTTACCAGGTTTACTAGTACAGGTACTGCCACGTCTATTAACTACAAAAAAGGAAGATTGGGGTGCAATCACAGCCTGCAAACAAAAGCAAGATGAAGACACAAGCGATTATTATGCTCGATTTGAAAAATGTTTTGGTATAAACAGTGGTATAAAAGCAAGTAGTGACTCATATCCACATTTATTTGTGACAAAATTAGTGGAAAATGCATTGCCTCCAGTGAAGAATAGAATATTGAAATTCGAGAGTACCTGGCAAAGTAACACTCCGTCACAAATGCTACAAATGTTACAGTATCATCACAATAGAATTAGGGATGAACAAGAACACGAGCATAGACGCATGAAGGATACAAAAATGAAAATGCTAGTTTCTCAGACAGTACCAGCAGAGGGTCACAAAAAGGGTGTGACACATTCTGGTGATTCTGCAGCTCCTGTAAAAGGAACCTGCAATTACTGTAAGCAACTAGGCCATTATGTACACGATTGTCCAGTCCTGAAACGTAATATAGCTACAGGTATTGCAAAAGAGAGACCACGATTAGTTAGACAAGATCAGAATGAACAAGGAGCTATGCAGCATGGACAGTCCATGCCAGTTCAGCAACAGTCCATGCCAGCCTCACAGCAGCCCATACAGTTTGTGCCAGCTGCACCACCGTTGCCTGCTACTGCCACACAAACCACAACACGACAAATGTATCAGACTGCACAATATGAATATCCTGAGTATCAGCGTTACGCATGAACAAGCCTAGAGAGGGAAGTTGACTTACCGCTCATCGAGATTCCTGTAGATCAAGAAGGACCGTATGTACATAGTGAATTGTTAGGTCAAGATAGAAAATTCTTACTCGATACAGGGGCAAGTCGAACAACTATAAAACGTAGTGAAGTTCCAGGGGCACCCCTCTCAGGCTCTCAAAATGTTTCCCTTGGTTTTTCAGGAAAACCTATTGTTAATGAAGTATCACAGCCTCTCCCACTTACGATAGGACCTTTGACACGAACTACAGATTTATTGCTTACTAAATCATGCCCAGAAAATCTGTTAGGAATTAAAACTCTGAAAGCACTAGGAGCCATAATATGTTGTTCTCCGGAAGGAGTAAGGTTGTTTCTACGTGATTTTAAAGGTCACTATGTGTCTAGGGACATGGATCCCCGACTACAGACTTTACCAGTACATCTATGGGCACAAGGCCCTACGGATGTTGGCTGCATGAACATTACACCATACCGAGTCACATTGAAAGCAGGAGTGGTACTACCACGAATGCGACAATACAAGTTACCACATGATGCTGTAGTGGCTTTGCTGAAAATCATTGATGAGCTAATTGCCCAGGGAGTAGTTGTAGAAACAGACTCCAATGTATGTAATTCACCGATAATTCCGATTCTTAAACGAACTGATCCTACTGCCCCACCAGTATACCGATTGGTTATTGATTTGCGTGAACTAAACAAGTGCATTGTACCACAATTTCCTGTGGTCCCTGATATATCATCATTATTGACAGCAATTGATTCCGAAGCAACATTCTTTACTGTAATTGATCTCAAGAATGCCTTTTTCAGCGTCCCAATAGATCCGGAAAGCCAATATTTGTTCGGATTCAGTTTAAATGGGCGCAGCTTTAAATTCTCACGCGCTCCCCAAGGATTCACAGAAAGCCCCAGCATCTACAGCCAAGCACTGAAACGAGAACTTGACAGTATCCACATGCCAGTCAATACTGCACTGCTTCAATATGTCGATGATCTGCTGATCACCGCGAGAAGCGAACCTGAATGTGAAAAGGCTTCTCTGACAGTTTTACATTTTCTAGCCGACAAGGGGCACAAGGTGTCTCCTTCTAAGCTGCAATTCTGTGTCCAGCGAGTTATTTATCTTGGTCACTCGCTGTCCAAGGAGGGAAGGCAGCTTACACCAGATCGCATCCAGTTAATTGCTAACATGTCAATACCCCAGACACAAAAGGAAGTGCGGGCTTTTATAGGCCTCACTTCATATTGTAGGCAGTGGATCCCTCAGTACGCATTTCTAGCAAAACCACTCATTCAGCTAACCACACAGGAGGCAGCCACATCGACTGTTCTCCCTTGGACTCAGGAACATACACAAGCTTTTGAAAGCCTAAAGGAAGCTTTATGTCAAGCACCTGTTTTAGCAACACCATGTTATAGCAAACATTTTACACTTTTTGTTACAGAACGTGAAGGTACTGCCTTGTCAGTACTCACTCAGGATCAAGCAGGATCACGCAAGCCATGTGCTTATTTTTCCAGTACATTAGATCCCGTAGCTCAGGCTTTGCCTGCATGCCTGAAATCAGTGGCGGCGACAGCTTTAGCAATCAGACAAAGCGATGCCATAGTATTAGGACATCCATTGACAGTACAAGTACCACATGCAGTAGAGGTTCTTGTGAACCGAACACAAACACAACACTTGACCATAGCAAGACTTACCGGTTATGAACTGACATTGTTTCAACCACACATAGAGATCCGACGGTGTAATACATTGAATCCTGCTACACTATTACCTGTAATTGGAACAGACCCACTAGCTCATGATTGTGTTGAAATCATTGAAATAAAGACGAAACCTAGACAAGACTTGACAGACGTTCCATTGTTAGATCCAGACCTGACGTTGTATGTAGACGGATCGTGCATGAGAACAAGTACAGGAGATTTAGTGGCCGCGTATGCAGTCACAACAGACACTGAAGTTATTGAGACAAATTGTATAGATACTTTGTCAGCCCAAGCAGCAGAACTTATTGCTCTAACACAAGCCTGTATTCAAGCCACAAATAAGAAAGTTAATGTATACACTGACTCACGTTATGCATTCGGAGTTGTACACGACTTCGGCGTACTGTGGCGAGAGAGAGGTTATTTAACCTCCCATGGTGCCCACATTCAGCACGGACCCCTCATTCATGCCTTGTTAGACGCAATACATCTACCCACTGCTATATCGATTATGAAATGTAAAGCACACACGAAGGTTACTGATATCATTTCTCAAGGCAATGATTTAGCTGACAGAACAGCTAAACAGACTGCTCAGAATCGCACATTAGACATGACAAAGCCAATAGTTCAGACACCAACACAGTGTATGACAATTAAGGATCCCGCACTTGACGTAATTGACATACAGACACATGCTACTGCAGAAGAATTAAAGAAATGGACTGAACTAGGAGGGATCCAGACAGATCAGGGATGGATGACGAAGGAGAAATCTGTATGGTTTCTTCCTGACTCTATGGTCCAAGCCATTATAGCTACAATTCACAGCCCGGCGCATTTAGGAGAAAAAGCTATGCTAGATAGCATTCAACACATTTGGTTCAATAAACATTTACGAGCAGCAGCTAAACAAAAGGTCCGTACCTGTATGATATGTTGTCAGTTCAACCCGGGAAAAAGTGTTCCCGTAGAACAGGGTGGATTCCAGACTCCTGATCATCCTTTTGAAGTGCTCCAAATGGATTATATCCAGATGGAACGATGTCGAGGATTCAAATATGTTCTTGTAGTTGTCTGCGCTCTCTCCCGATGGACTGAGGCGTACCCAGTATCAGATTACACGGCCCCGACTACTGCCAAACAGTTAGTTCGAGAATTCTTCCCACGGTACGGGCTACCACGTGTTGTATATTCAGATAACGGCCAGCCTTTCTCATCCGAATTAATGAAACATGTCTCACTTTTGTTGGGATATCAGTGGAAGTTCCACTGTGTCCGACACCCCGAGGCAGCAGGTCTCGTGGAACGACATAATCAAATTTTGAAAATCAGATTGTCTAAAATATGTAAGGAGAAAGGTGTTGACTGGATAGTAGCCTTACCAGTTGCACTATTTTACATAAGAATGGTAGCACACTCTCGAACAGGGCTATCCCCGTATGAGGTGATCTTCGGAAGGCCACCAAATATGTGGGGGACGCCTGTACCACGTAAAATAACTGATGTTAATTGTAATATGCTGACAGATTACCTGGCTTCCTTGATGTCTGCACTACGATCTTGTCGTTCACAGGTAGCTGCAGCTTTTCCTGACAACACTGAGGTGAAACCCCATGACGTTGCTCCGGGGGATCTGGTGTTTGTGAGGAATTTCGATCGGAAAACCCAATTGGAGCCCAGGTGGAAAACACCGAAGCTAGTCCTGCTGACCACAAGAACAGCCGTGAAAGTGGAGGGCCGCAAAGGATGGATACATTCCAGTCACGTTAAGAAATTTCATGGACTATCCTCGGATATAGACACTGTGCCCTGCACTCCCTCACAGACTGATTCAAAACTTCCCTTTGTTGAAAGGAATGACTCTCAGAACTATAAATTAAAACTTAGGCCCAAACAGTCGAGCAATTTGATTGTTTAAGTCCTCTCCAAGGTGAAGCGGTTGAATTGTCTCTGACATGTATCCCTTGGACCTGAGTAGAGAAAATACCAGAGAAATGTTGAAACGACAGGCGTATTGTAAATCACTGCGTAGCTACTGTGTGAGGACATTATTAATTCTGTTTTTATTGAGTGTTTTAATAATCATTACGAGTGTGATTTTGCACATATATCATCCTATTTCTAGACATGTTTATAATATTACTGCTGAACATTCTTTTAGTGACCTACCGCCACATGAATTATCTTATAGACTTGCGCTGCGCAATAACACCTTCATTAGTATGTTACATCATTCCCATCAGACTAGTAATGCCACCAATTGTTGGGTGTGTGGCCGACTCCCTCCCTATCAGAATAACAAAGGAGTTCTGCCTTTCTTTCCACATCCGTTCACACACAATGGCTCCTGTGGAGCATGGTTTAGTTTACTAAATTCCATAGACCCAGACACAGCAGTTTATCAACAACATTGGATATGGGGAAATCTGAATCTAGTTTTATTCAAAGTCTGTCACCCTAATAAGGAGGGTCACCCCAGTAGAACAGGAACTGATTTAGAAAATGAAGTGTATAAATTAGGTAATTTTACGCCTAACCTCATGATTTTGAACGTCAAATCCGAAGTTGAATTAATTCTGCCCACTATGTCAGTATTTCCAGTTAAGGGTGAATTATGTGTGAGAAAAGTTGGTTCCATACACATGGGCCATAGCAAATGCGTTACTACAGTAGAATATAGTGATCAAGGGAAATCTTCATTTAGAGCTTCTCGCCATTCTTACTTTATATGTGGTCAGACGGCATATATGCGTCTGCCTCTAGATTGGGATGGTACCTGTTACATAGCATTCCTTTTGCCACCTGTTTTCCTAGCTCCCCCTGATTATTATCGAAATGTTCATTTAGTACACAAAAGAGAGCGTAGAGATCTCCCAGTTGTCGATTATACTGAGACGGCATGGGACAAGTATGTAGATTTCAATAAAGGTATCTTTCCCTATATAGGTACAATATCAAATAGTAAGCTGATACGCAGACTCACCAAGACTCTTGAAGCTGTAGTAAACGAGACTATAACCGCCCTAGGCAATCTGACAGAGGAACAATCAGTGATGAGAATTGTTGTTCTCCAGAATCGTCTTGTCCTTGACGTCATCCTGGCCGATAGGGGCGGAGCTTGCAGGGTCATCGGATCCAGCTGCTGCATATTCATACCAGAAAATTCGCCATCTGTATATAAAGCTATAACACGCCTTCATAAGATTGTAAGCCAGATACACGAGAATCCAGGCACTTGGACGTGGTCCGGGTGGTTTTGGAGTGTGATATCAGCCTGGGGATGGAGAGTTCTATCCTTCCTAGGTATTGGCCTTCTTATGCTCTTCAGTTGTTGTTTATGCCTGCAATGTGGACCAGCGATTTGTGGTCTGTGTGCCACATCATGCATTCCATATCAAAGTTCTCGTTCAAAATGCCGGAAAAAGAAGGAAGAAGAAATGATGCTCCATGAGCAAATCGATGGAATAATGAAGATTGATATCTCTTGAAGGGCAAGTAGGGGACAAGGAGGGAATGTGGAAATGTGGATTTTCCTGATCAGTTATGTCCCCTATCTTGGACCCCAACGATTCTATGTGCATGTCACAAGTACATGTATGTTCCCTCCAGTTCCAGTTTCCAAGACGCAAACATATGTGTGTCTACCGTCGACATGTTCTCTGTCAGATCCGCCATCAATGGGCTGGATATTCAATTCCTAAGTATGAAAAGCCACCGACTTTATATGGCTAAGGTACTCCATTTTTACAGTTCAGGCAAGTAGGCCCGATTCTTTCCTCAAAGCCTTTCCCTGCTCTCTGTCTCTGACAGTTTCAGCTTGAGCTCGCATCTGTATCCATGAACTTTGTCCTACTCCCTGTGCAGCTAACGGTGCCTGCCTCGGCCAGTTTTCGCCTGCCTGCCAAGAAGCTGTATTTCACCTTCGAATTATCTATTTTGCTCTTCAGCCGATGCATTCCTGTCTAGTGATTTAGGTAAACATTTCCTTTAGCTCACAAGCAAAGGACTCAGCCTTTCCGTCCTCCTGCAAGTGATTCATAGCCCTGTTGCCATGGAAAGTTTTCTGCCCCTCGCTTCTCATATAGACACTTAGACGCTTGTACACGCACATACAGTTAGTATAGAATAGATTCTGTCCGAGAGTCCTTCCTTGTGGATAACATAGTTCTCTAAACATAGGATGTTAGATATGATTTGGGATTAGGTTGACATGACCCCCTAGACTTCTCGTCTCCACATGTAGAGCTAAATGTCAAGTCCCCTTCACCCCCTAGTTGCACGTCAATCACACGTCATGCTGCTGCGCACGCATCCATGTTAAGTATTATCGTATAGATCCACCTATGTAAGATAATGAGAGCCAATCATGTTTCTTTTTGCTCCTTATTACGCCTAGTTTCAATTACGTATCACTATGTTAATTTATCTTATCAATTGTTACGCCTTTTTGCACTTGTTTCATTGTAAATGTATGACCTATAAAAGTTACTTCTTGTCAATAAAGTATTGTACTTCACTTCCTGAACCCTCGTGGTGACGGAACCTGAAGGCCGCGACTCGAGTTGGCCATTTTGGATGGAATAAAGCCCATTTAGAAACCTCTTATACCACGGATTTCTGCCTCTTGTTATTCTGAGCTATTTTACTTTATTTTAAGGATTCCGTATGAAATTCAGTTTCGGTAAAAAGAATATTTACCACATCACTCCAAACAAACTCAGACCCTTTTTTTAACAGATTTCTCAAATGTTCCGTGACCCTTGCAAAGTTAGGAATGAATTTATGATAAAATTCAGTCATCCCTAAGAACTTCACAAGTTCATCCCTATCTTGGGGAGTTCTTAGATTGGAAATAGTGCTAATCAGGTCCGGTTTGGGTTTAATACCCTTGGATGACAGAAGATGCCCCAGATATTCAATTTCTGCCACATTGAAGTGACACTTGTCTGCCCTCAGAGTGAGACCTGCATCACCCAACTTTTTTAAGACTGCCCTCAATCTACTATCATGCTCAATTGTATTCGTTCCAAACACCAGTACGTCATCTTGGTAAATTCTCACTCCCTCTAGACCCTTCAAAATTCGCTCCATAACCCTCTTAAATACTGAGGCGGCAGAAATGAGGCCAAAAGACATTCTCAACAATTTAAAGGTACCAAAAGGCGTTACGAATGCAGTGAGATCTTGGGATAAGGGATGTAATTTTATTTGATGGTAGTCAGAGGTCAAATCAAGGGAGGAGAATTGTTTAGCACAATTCAGCGAGCATAACATTTCGCTGATGTTCGGTAGAGGGTAGTGGTCAACAATTACAGCCTTATTCAATTCTCTCACATCCACACTGTGGCCTCTACCTCTTGCATGATGACATTGGTTACCAATTTGTCAAGTTCAACTTTCATAGATTCCTTTACCAAAAGTGGTACATTCCGAACCTTAGCCACTTTGGGTAACGTATCGTGTTTAACTTTGATGTGATGGTAGTAGTTCCTGAGACATCCCAGTTTTGCCTCAAAAACCTCAGGAAATTCTTTGACCCATGATTTACATTCCACCCCAACTTGACTTACAGCAGGTAACTCTTTTAAACAGACAGAGGGATCCTTATTGGGATCCAAAATTATATGTAAGTCACGCTGATGGAACCAGCTAATGAGAGAATCTCCCTTCATGGATACATACACTTTCCCAGGAACGATTCTGCCTTTAAAATCAATGGTACCCTTAACCCCTTGTGTGCCCCGCCCTTTCCCCGCCCTGTGCCGGGCGTTGAATTAGCGGGCGGGGTTCATGACGAGATAGTCTCGTCATGGGCACAGCGCAACCGCGGCCCATGACGAGACCATCTCGTCATGGGCACTCAAGGGGTTAAAGGAACCTAACAGATCAATAATTTTCCCACCATATCCTCTCGGTTTGATATCAGGCTTTGACAGTTTTACCCTCTTTGCCAAATGTTGTTCAAAAAAACATTTCGGAATCAAAGTCACCTTAGCTCCTGAGTCAAATAACATCTTTATAGGGGCATCATTAATCAGAACAACCTCCATCGGGACATCACCACCAGGCAATTTGATTTGACAAATATTCGTTATGTCAGAATCAGAGTCAGGTTCATAAAGGTCTACTTCCCTTACCTTTTTTGAATCCTTTCCTGATCTACAACATTTTGTAAAATGTCCTTTTCTCCCACACACACTACATGAGGCTTTTAACCCAGGGCAACCTTTAAAGTTGGCCATGTGACCTGAATTGCCACACCTAAAACACTTGCCGCACCTAAAACACTTGCCAGAGAATGACTTGAATGCGAGTGGTTTGTTCTCAGATTTGGTAGAGGTATTGACTTTAGAATTTTTTTCCTTTTCAACAACTAAAACACATTCACCATTTGTTTTCTTAAGTGTCATTTTTACATATGGTGTCTACACATGCCT
Source organism: Triturus cristatus (assembly GCF_964204655.1). Lineage (NCBI taxonomy): Eukaryota > Metazoa > Chordata > Amphibia > Caudata > Salamandridae > Triturus > Triturus cristatus. The sequence goes on from NC_140590.1 coordinate 441,538,619, forward strand.
TGGAATGTTCATGAGTTTTTGCAATTGTAAGAACCTCATGTATGGATGGGTTGTCTTTCTGCCACAGGTTATCACAGGCTTTGTCAATGTTACAGCCCAACATAAACTGATCATTAAGACGTTCGACCAAGGATGCAGCAAAATTACAGGTGGCAGCAAGTTTAACCTAAGCAGTGCATTAACAAGGAAGTTTTCCTTTCTGCACTGAGGGAGGTGCCACAAACCCTCGCATAATGAGTAAAACCTTTTTCCATTTTAACCATGGAAGAACTGGATCACCAGGAGATGATAAGGGAGGTGCAGTTACATTTTGCATTGTTAAAATACAGTGGTATGACAAAGAGAGAAGGATACACTCACAAATTAAATTTTAAAAATATAGTAATACTAGTGATGTATCAATTGCACCAGTGTTTTGTGATAGTAAATAACTTGTAACAATATTTTGTAAATGTGCACTCTCTTAATAGATTAATCAAGCTGTGTGTGTCAGCGCCGATGAGAAATGACACACCAATGTACACACTGAGGCTGTGTATGTCAGCGCGCTGATTATTGGAGAAGCTGTGTGTGTCAGCGTTAAAACTACGTGACACACAGGAACATTGAAGAAAGCTGTGCGTGTTAGCGAGTTAAACTGTGGTACACGCAGTGTGTAACAACGTACTAGTGAAATAACACACAACGAAACAAAGTCAAGCTGTGCGTATCAGCGAGATAAGCGACACGCTTGAAAACCCTTAACTGCTGTATGTGTCACCTGACATTAAACATATCCTTGTGTATAGGTGAGAACGGAACCCGTTGTAAGATGGCAGATTCAACGTGCAAGTCAGGGACGTGCAGACGAGATGATGCAGACTGGTTCACGCTGGTGAGACGTGCAGACGAGATGACGCAGACTGGTTCACGTTGGTGAGACGTCAGAGAAAGGAATGTCCGCCTCCAGGATGCATCCACGCGGACCGAAGGAAATTCAAAACGAAACACCCAAAGCACACACTCAACGGAAATTCGGTAGGATCGTTCAAAGATTATATTTAGAAATACTGATTCTCATAGACTTTGAATAAACAAAATATCCGTTTACATGAAGACACGTTAGTGTCAGATGGAATCTGGGAAGCTGATGTTTATACTCTCATAGTGATAACGCGGAAGATAGCAGAAACAAACACCATTAGAACACTCTCCTGAGCAACGTTGGGAAATCCTCACACGTAGAGAGAGAGACTCACCAGATCGTTGATAGATTCTTGAATGTCGGATGCCTAGTAGAGTTGAAAACGTGGTGAAATTGGTAGTTCAGGTCTTATGAGAATCCTTTTCTTCCTTGAAATGTTGTTGAGGTCTCAGAAAATGAGTAGGGTTCTTTAATTCTCCATCGTCACCAAATGTAAGAAGGGTCTTCAATAAGTTTAGAAGGCAGATTTAATAGAGAAAGTCCCTTTATTGAGTACAAGGTATCAGAGACCCCATCCAACGCTCAGGACTGGCAACTGTCTTCACATCAGATGCTCAGCTCCCATAGCAACCCAAGAGTTCCACACTCCATCTCATGTTAAAGAACAACACATGCCCCTGTAAACTCATGTAAGACACTACAAAGGGCTGCTCCGAGGATGAGTCATCTGAACATCTGCAAGTAGACTGGAAAAAACTTTGCTGAAGCCCATGGTGCAGTGAGTGGTTGAACGTGCCTCCCACTGCATGAACCCTAGGAGCTTCCGCTGACTATTTGGGTGTTGTAGGAGTGTCCAGAAAGGGAGTTTTTGGACACCCTTTCATGAAGCTTTTGCATTTGACTCGTGAGGGAAATCTAGTAACGGCTAGTGGAACTACAGCTTGATGTACTAATAATTTCAATGCTTTTGCATTTGCCTATTGAGGGACATCTAGTAAGGACTAGTTGAACTGCAGCTCTTTGTAGAAATATTTTGATATTGAACACTACAATATTCACTGCCCACTGCTAATCTCATCCCATAATGCTTTGCAGGGCCTTTGGTTGTGATTGTATTTTTGCCCATAACTGTGCTTGGGGTGGTCCTAAGAGGAAGGGACCACCACTGAATCGTTCACCAGCATGATATGCTCTTTGTTTTCAAGGCATCTGCTTGGTCCTCCCCTAGGTTAGGGGGTACCCCAAAATCATCACCTTTCTCATTGCCTAATATTTTCTTCCTCAAAGTTCACTTTTGTGAATTGGTTATATGCCTTTTAGCATGTAAAATTGCTTAATCAAAGCATTTGTGGGTGTTGTTGATTTTGCTGCTACGTAATGTTTTTAGAACAGTTTTTGCTATGTGCATTTTGCATAGTAGCGCAAACTATGCATGCTCCATGAGCGTAGTGCAGTGCTATGCCCAGGGTTAATCATGACCTGAATAAAACAGACACACTGTCTCTCTCCATTGAACTCTGTTGGTGTTGCTCTATTTTGGCCTAAATAATGCCCTTAATATGCTAGGTGGTACATACCAATAGACCCACAACATTACACACACAAACCAAAGAATCTGCAACTTGAGCTCACCTTATGAATTTGGTGGAATAATGTGCAAAAATGAGGGCTCACGCAGACATTCAAGAACTTCATTAAGCCACAATCTTCATTGACTGCCTGTCACGCTTAACCTCCCACTACGCAAATCTAAACAGGGCAACAGCTTGTGACCCTTCCTAAACATTAAAGTAGAAAAAACACATTCTCTATGAGAATCAATACAGCACACTGCACCCCATTGGCCCTTTAAAGAATGATTGGCTAGATACGATATATGGGTTAGCAATTTGCAAATTGAGAGTTTGATCAAATTGCAATTTGAAAAACACTGATCCTAATGCTTCACAGTGATGACAATTTGTTTTGCCAAATGGTTTGATTCACATTTGCAATTAAGCGATTTGCTACTTGTATTTGGAAATTGCTAAATTGTGAAAGTTGCTTTCGGGAACACCTAATGTCCTCGCAATGGGGAAGTACTTTCACATATGCTCACTGGATCTCTCTGAAGTGTGTGTGTTTTTAATTTCTAGGCTACCTTTTAAAGCTACTTTTGACAGCCAGATCCAAACTGGAGAAAAGAAAAGGAAGAAGAAGCATGCTAACAAAATTACATTCAATAAGAGGGAGCTGGAGATTGTGGCTTTTGAGGTTGCTGATATTCCGAGAAAAAATATGGCAAGGCATTCAAGACAAAATGAATGCAGCTGGAGTGACGCAAGGTACCATTGATGAGATGAGGAAGAGGTTGTACGATCTGCATTCACGAACCAAAGAAAAGTTCACAATTTGACTAGCTGAGGCCTGTGGAACAGGTGATAGACCCTCAACTCAGATACCTCCAACACCTCTAGAAGAAATCATTACAAAAGCCTTTGAGGCAAAAAGTTTATTTGGGCTTTCAGAAATCTATACCTTTGCACTAACTACTACTTCAAAACGTAAGTTAGTATATTAAAAAATTATTGTTACATGTATTATAATATGTAATTGACCTTTAGGAAAACGCTCTTGATCAATGCTTACTGTTACCTTAATGATGCAATATGGGAGATGTAGTAAACACAGCTTACCCTTTTCGGAGACTGTATTATTTTAGATATTTTTCAGAACTATTTAAGTGATCTAAGATTATTAAAAACTGATAATAAACACATTCTAATACAAAAGAAAAACTATTTTTTCAACCTATTATAAATAAGCATTTCGATTGTCCATACTTATTTTTTTTTATATTTAACATAGATGTACCATAAACAAGAGGTGAAGATTCTGATCATGATGCACTTCAATACACTCACTCAGATACAGAGCAAGATAATGTTTCAACACCACCACCTCCTATTCCTGCCAGATGCAGAGCAGCAGTTCCCCATTTTACACAGGACACAGGAGCATTTCACCATCATGGAAAAAGCACAACCTGCTAGAAGAGGCTGTCCCATGCATAGAAGGCGTTTTGCATGCAGAAACCATGCTTTGAGATGGAGTGGTTCAGGTGTTGTTCGGCCTACACATGATGGAGACACTATCCTACTTGATGGTCGTTTGAAGTAAAAAATGTGGCAGTGCAGCGCCTACAAAATTGGAACATGAAATCTGTTAAAACACAGTTAGAGTAAATTAATGCAAATGTAGTTAATATGAAAGGTGGCTTAGAGAAACTTAATAATACTATTGAGGAGGGACAAAAAGTTATTTCTGAGAATTTCAAACAACTTACAGATTCTGTATCAAACTTATATACAGCAGGGTAATATAAATCAACAGCTTTTGTGCTGATCAGATAGATTCACATGGTCTAGTTACAGACTGACACATACGATGGACACCTTATCAAGGCGTATGGTCAAGATACAGGTAGAGATGGGTCACTAAAGTTAGGAGTTTTTCAATGGCCTAGTTCAAGTCACCAGTGCTTTAGAGAATATTCAAACTTCAAACATTTTTGGAATATGTGGTGGTGAAAAGGAAGAGGTCTCAAGCTTCAGTAGCATCTCTGTCCCAGAAGCAATGACTTTGCATCACATTCTCAGACAAAATACTGGAAGTGATGCATCAGGGGCAAACACACCACAGAAATCTGGGATACCATCACCACCCTCTCCACGGACGTTGCCTTCATCACCGAACCATGGCTCAATTCATCCTACAACCCTGATATCACCACCACTACTCCTGGATGCTACAAGATGATACACTGTGACCGTGCCAAGAAACAAGGTGGAGGCATTGCCATCATCTTCAAGGAAACTATCAGATGCACAATCACCAATGATGACCCCACACCTCTCATGGAACACCTCAATGTCCTACTACAAACTGACGTGAAGACCATGATAAGAGGCACCCTCACCTACAGACCTCTGGAACCTAGAGCCACATTCTGCGATGTCAACCCCAATCCTATTGGTCCCCTACCAATTGACTCCAACCACTATGTCCTAGTTGGCGACCTCAACTTCTGCATCAACAACGCCAACTACGCCAACTTTACTGCACTCCTGGAGAACCTGAACAACATTGGCTTCACCCAACTAGTCCCCAAACTTGTGCACAAAGCCAGACACACACTCAACCTCATTTTCACCTCCAGCAACAGAAGCAAATTCTGCCATACCACCGAACTCACCTGGACTGACCACACTATCGTGCACTATACCATCACAGACTCCCAGCACACCATCACCAACCGTCAGATCTCCTCCTACTGCAGATGGAGCAACTTTCGCATCAACAACCCCAACTACGCCAACTCTACTGCACTCCTGGAGAACCTGAACAACATTGGCTTCACCCAACTAGTCACCGAACTCGTGCACAAAGCCAGACACACACTCGACCTCATTTTCATCTCCAGCAACAGAATCAAATTACACCATACCACCGAACTCACCTGGACTGACCACACTATCGTACACTTCACCACCACAGACTTCCAGTACACAATCACCAAGCATCAGATCTCCTCCTACCGCAGCCGGAGCAAGGTCATCAAAACTCAGTAGGCGCAGGCCCTCACCACATCCCAACCCGAGGCCTAAACAGACCTCAACCAGGCCATCCAGAACGTTGCCGCCAGGATCACCCACAGCGCCGACAGTCGCCGCACTGAAGCCTACAGTATCCAACAAACATGCCAGCTGATACATGCCAGAACTCAGGACCACCAAGCACAACTGCCACCAACTGGAGAAACTATGGCATGCCAGCAAGAACCCCGCCAACAGAGCAGCTCACAAAACAGACCTCAGCAACTATCACCTGCACATCAAAGAATCCTAGAAAGTAGCCATTATCAACTGCATCGAATCCACACAAAGAACTCTCCAAAATAGTCAAAGAATTCTCCAACCTGACAGACATAGAGAGGACTATCCACCCCTCCCAAAAACTCTGCGACACCTTCTCAGATCCCTTCCACAGCAAGATCACCAACATCTACTACAACGTCAACATCTAACCCACCACCCTCATCCCAGAAAACCTCAACCAAGCAGCAAATGCCAGCCAAACCATCCCCACCTCGTCACTGATCACTGCCTACTGCCCTCACCACCTCAGCCATCATGTCTTCCATCCACTCTGGGGCACCCACTGACCCTTGCCCCCACTATCGCTACAACATTGCAACAAACACAATCAGCACACAGCTCACCACCATCCTTACCACCTCCATCTCCATAGCAACCTTCCCAGACAGATGGAAACATGCAAACATCAGGCCCCTCCTAAAGAAAGCCTCTCCTGACCCCAACGATCTCATAAATGGTCATCCTATCTCCCTGCTCCCCTACCCAGCCAAAGTTCTTGAGAAACCACATACTGGACGCCTTCAATGAGGATTCTGTGCCAACCACAGCACCAAGACCGTACTGATTGCTAGCACGGATGACATCAGACACTACTCGACCATGGAGAAACCATGGCCGTGATCCTCCTCAACCTCTCTGTGGCATTTGACACAGTCTCCTATAACACCCTCATCAACAGACTCCACAACATAGTCATACAGCAAGGCGCCTCAAGAGGATCACCTCCTTCCTTACAGGATGCACGCAGAGCATCTGACTGCCCCGCTTCACCTTTGCACCCAAATACATCATGTGCCGAGTACAACAAGGATCATCCCTCAGCCCCATCCTGTTTATCATCTACATGACCCCTCGCAGACGTTGTCAGATACTATGGACTCCTACACAGATGATACTCAACTGATTTTCACACACCGATGACCCCTCCAACACCAAAACCAACTTCTGCAATGCCATGACGATCGTAACTAAATGGATGAGAGACAACTGCCTCCAACTCAACTCCGACAAAACTGCAATACTGATTTTTGGGAAGAACACCTCCATGTGGAGCCACAGCTGGTGGCCTGTAGAACTCGGATCCACACGCATCATCCTGGACAGCCAACTGACCATGAAATGTCAAGTTACCGCATTTGCCTCCTCCTGCTTCCACACACTTCACATAATCTGCAGCATCTCCAACCAACACCAGAAAGACTGCCACCAGCTGCCTCGACTAGGGCAACGCCCTCTATGCCGACTTCTCCACCCAGCTCCTCAGAAGACTCCAGACCATACCGAACACTGCAGCCAGACTTATCCTGGACCTCCCCAAACAGACCCACATCACCCCCCACCTGAGAGACCTCCACTGGCTCCACATGCAGAAAAGATGCCAGTTCAAGGTCCTCACATTCATCTACAAAGCCCTCCATGATCTAGGGCCTGCCAACCTCAACCATCTACTGAACTTCCACAAAACTGCTAGACCCCTGCACTCCTCTTCACTTGCTCTCACACACACTGTCCAGCCACCATCGCAGCTACAGCGGTGGCTGCTCCTTCTCCTACATCACCGCCAAGACCTGGAACGACCTTCTCCTCCAGCTCCCTACAGCCCCCTCACAGGCAGACGTCAGGAAGAGACTCAAGACCTGGGTCTTCGACGGAGACACCCCTAGGGGTGAGAGTGTTGCGCTCTACAAATGCTGGTTAATTGATTGATCATGTTGAATGCTCAGAAGCTGGCAGTCAGTGCAAATAAACATACATGCACCGAATACCAAGGCAGTAATCTTTAATCCCATTCCAGACACTCCCTGCCCCTGTGTCTCACTCTTTTCAGTTCCTGCTTTGTCTGATTGTGCTGGCTTTTCCGTCTTTCCCATCCTCCATCTTTCCGATCTGTGTGTTTACCCTCTCTTACACTCTGTAAATATCTGTGGCAGAATAATATGAGCCAGTCCCGGTGACCATCGGCTAAAAGGTGCAGTGAACAGTATACCTGCACATGGGTGGGAAATGAATTGCTCCTGAGAGCGTTACTCTCTAGCTAAGGCTTAATTTCAGCAATAATATCCAATATAACTGCACTACTCAGATTATATTTGTCAAAGATCTCCTCTGTCTAATTAAAAGGAGTAACTCTGACTCTAAATATGTGTTTCTGTCTCCTCCTCCTTCTCTGCAAACTAGCCAGTGCCCTCATCACGTGCAGAGCTGCCATTGTGGAAAACTAGGTGCATTCTGCGGCTGTTTAAGTAGGTTGCATCTAGTTGCAACCTGTTTTGAGTTGGTGGTGATTTGCACCTGCAAGATTAGCATTCTGTGACTAGTCGCAATTTGTGAATATTCTAACAATTCAAATTGCAATTCGATATTAATAAATCGCAAAAAGCAATTCACAATTTAATGTTGGTAAAAAACTGACCAAGTATTCATTTGCTTCATACAAAAAAGTGGAAAAAATGGATTTAGTACATAAGAGAAGACCTTTTTTGCAACTGTCAATGGGATAATTTAGCAAATCGGACCGTTTGGGAAAGCAAAAAGGTTTCGTACGTCTCGCCTGATGTTAAGAGAGTCAAGGCTGAAGCTCTTGATCTGCACATGGCACCACTCCCGACTCTTAAAAATGTTTTTGTCAACATTCACAAAGGGGAAGGGGTCTGTTTGTGAATGGCTTATCACCTTCTTTGAAGAGGTGGTAAAAGATTAATATTTTGCAACTGGAAATTCGTCTCAAACATTAATACATGCCAATCCATTTTGGCATTTGGCAGGGACACCCCAAACATGCTCCTTCCAAATTCAGAAATGCTATCTGTTCGTAGCATGTAACTGAATCAGAATTTTCTTTTATACCTAAGAAAAGGCCTTTTTGCAGTTGCAAACCACCCAGTTCTGTGAATCAGACCCTGTGTGACCACACAAAGGCTTCGTACATCTAGCCCTTTGTCTCAACACAAATCTTCTTAGTACCCAATGTAAAAATGTGTACTACATCACCCACTTTTCTGGGAGGCAGCCAATGTTCATGAACTCACAGTCACCACACCATAAAAGAGGAGCTTTCCATGAGTCAAGAGAAACTATGCTGTTATGAACTGATACGTTACCTGAAGCCTTTCTTGCATTTTAAGGCATGAAGCAATTCACCGCCAAGGACATTTCCACAGGATGGCGACCCAAATCAGATATATGACAAAGTCTTGGCTCAGGATTTATGTTCATCCGCCAGGTATTGGCTCAGTGCTTAGTATTGCAACACTTAAAGGCACAATATGAACAATTTTTCAAGGCACAGAAAGAAGTGCACGCTTTAATTACAGGGCAGAATAACCTGCGAGTCTCCAGAAACAGCTGGAACACATCAAATACTAATTTCAAGCACCAACACTGGGATTTCAGCAGAATATTGCAGGATTTAGGTTGCCTTTAAGCTTTACTGGTGGGCTGCAGTGTGGAGCCTTACAGAAAGAGATATTTGTGAAAAGGTGCCATCTACAGCTTATGCAGTGGATGGATGAGGCTGTCAAACAAAAAGGATTAATAACGCCACTTTAGCATTTCCATCACATACATCTGTTTTGCCTTCATCGTACATTAAACCATTTTCTATCCAGCCAGTGTCAGTGTCATTAAGTGAGGTCCAAGGGGACCTTGGCTCGTGTTCCATTCTATTCAACAGCTGAATGGCCGAGACACTCTTCTACGCAAGGTGCGAGAAATTTGTTTGATTATGGCTAAAATCCCGTTCTCTCTTCATTCCCCCACTTTGAATATGTGCAATGAAATTTACATTTCTGTAGTGAAATGTAAAAATAGGCACACATTAAGGGGCTTATTTACAAGTCCTGTGCACCCCTAGAACATCACTTTTCATAACGTCCCGGTGGCGCACAGGGTTTATCTACAAGGCCATGTAAAGCAACTATGTGTGGCCTTTCAAGGCCTTGTAGATTCGGAGTAATGTAAAGCAGTGCAAGTTGCTGCTTGCTCTGCATCAAAAAGGCATTCTGTGTGTTTTGCTGTGCGTGTTCCCACGCAATGCCCATGGACTTTGACGTTGCCCCAGATTTACAATATGTCCTAAACCTGGGCCAGCTCCAAATCCTTTCACCTCCCTAGAGCAAGCGTAACGAGGAGAAATGTTTATATTTCTCCTTATTTTTTTCGCTTTCCACGTGGAATGATGAAAATGCCTCTCATGATTGTTTTTGTGCAGGAAGATGTTTCTTCCTGCTCAAAAACAATCCTGCCAACAACACAGACACCCTTGCAAGGGAGCCTGCTTTGGCGTTCAGTTCAGCAACAAATTGTGTGCTGGCGGAGGCATAAAGGACAGGAATGAACTGTATCTTGTAAATACGGTGCATTCGTGCCCTTTTCAAATTGGTGTAGGGCAGCGTAGCAAAGCGACTTGTGGCGCTGCCTTCACCAATTCTTTGTAAATATGCCATTAAATGTAATATCCTAAATAATGCCATTCAAAATCCTATTCATAAACAATGATTGTCTTTTGAATAGAAACATCATTATATAAACAGGATCTCTTGTCTATCTCAGAGTACAATAGTTTATGTAAGTCAAATAATGTTGCATGTAGCAGAAAACACACCGTAAAACCAAAGGGGATGATGGACGGAGTGTTGAACATTGCAAGCACTCACCCCCAGTTAATTGATCTGGGTTTAATACATCATCATTCTTTAGCCTACTCCGCCACCCCAGTGCAGAAAACACACCTACATGAATTCACTTCTTTTAATAAAAGGGGAACATATTTAATTCTGGGCATCTTGGTTATGTTTTGGAACTAGTCTTTGGTTTGGGATAATGCTTATCCGCACTTCACGCCTGTACCTGCTTCTCTATCTGTTACGAAACAGCACATCACAACAATGCTGTAAAATCCATAAGTATAGTGTGTGTGACTCGCCAGGACGCACTGATGGATGAAAAAAACAGACATTATAAGAGAGAAGCAGAATTTTTGATGCTTCTGCTCTTCGAATTTTCTCTTTAAGTAAGTGTTCTTTTAGCTACTATGTTTGTGATGATATCTGGCGCTAACTGGCATGGAAGGTTTTTGGACAAAATATCAAAGAAATAAAAATATAAGTGATACAAAAATATTGTGTAAAGCATATTGAAAATTTTTCTTTTTAATGTTGTTGTAAAAAAGATAGTTTTAGAAAATATCGTTGTATATAATATTGTTTGCAAGTGTTATTTTATATGTAGAGAAGGGGGGTTAAGAGCACACTGCCTCACATCCCAGCACAGTGCACTCCTTTCCATTGTGGTAAATGCTGTATGCAACTAGTGCTCACTTCAGTATTAACTTTTGTTGCTTAACGAAGTTGGTGCAGATATAAACCTTTCAGTGTCCAACACCGTCTCTAAAATGGTTTAGATTGGAGTGGGTATAGTAAGTGTCACCTCTTTAGTGCACTTGTACAAAAGAAGCCCTCAGCAAGTAAGTGAATAAAGAACTCAAGATGCACAAATATATTGGGACCAAGGGAACATGTATATATGAAACAACTAGTTTATTGATTGATACAAATAGTAAAGTAAATATTTAATAACCTGTCACACATGTTTCTAGGGTTGAAGAACAGTGTAATTTTAATAAAAACAAATCACATCACATCAGTCATATCTCCATGCAAGCAGTCACACTAACAACAAAGGGGCCGATTACCATGTGGCCCGTATACTTCAGAGCCAGATTGTAATGGGTCGCACAGTTTACTTACCGACCGCCTCATGAACTGCACCTCCTTTTTCTCAATAGGAGCTTGTGTTATGGCTGGTTGACAGCCAGAAGACCAGCTCCAATTGAGAAAAAGGAGCATGCGACTGAGCAGTGTTCAGTCGCATTGTAATGGGTCAGACTTTATACTTGAGAATGCAATACTCAAACTTTTTCAATGGGAGGAGAGAAGGAGGGGACCTTTGTGCCATAAATATTGGATGGCTATAGTGTTGACTCACAATGCAACTTACGAAATATTGATGATGTGAATATTCGAAAAAAGATCCTCCCATAAAGAATTTTGGCTGACTGAATAGTTTGCTGACAAAGGGCCTGATTATGACTTTGGCGGTATTGTATCGCACCGCTTAGCCAGCAGCCCTGCTCCAAGACCGCTACAGTCGTCCATACACCAACCGCCTGTTTCCGAGTTCAAATCCGCCAGGTGTTTCTGCGGTGGAATTAGAGCCTTAGAAAGGTACTGCAGTGGGACCGCCAAAGAATATTCCTGCATGGCATGGACTGTGAAGACCATGCCGTGCAGGAACAGGGTGTGCAACAGTACAGGGGGGCACACCGCAAAACCAAAGGGGATGATGGACGGAGTGTTGAACATTGCAAGCACTCAACCCCAGTCAACTGATCTGGGTTTAATACATCAATATTCTTTAGCCTACTCCGCCACCCCAGTGCAGAAAACACACCTACATGAATTCACTTCTTTTAATAAAACGGGGTACCTATTTAATTCTGGGCATCTTGGTTATGTTTTGGAACTAGTCTTTGGTTTGGGATAATGCTTATCCGCACTTCACGCCTGTACTTGCTTCTCTATCTGTTACGAAATAGCACATCACAACAATGCTGTAAAATCCATAAGTATAGTGTGTGTGACTTGCCAGGACGCACTGATGGATGAAAAAAACAGACATTATAAGAGAGAAGCAGAATTGTTGATGCTTCTGCTCTTCCAATTTTCTCTTTAAGTAAGTGTTCTTTTAGCTACTATGTTTGTGATGATATCTGGCGCTAACTGGCATGGAAGGTTTTTGGACAAAATATCAAAGAAATAAAAATATAAGTGATACAAAAATATTGTGTAAAGCATATTGAAAAATTTTCTTTTTAATGTTGTTGTAAAAAAGATAGTTTTAGAAAATATCGTTGTATATAATATTGTTTGCAAGTGCTATTTTATATGTAGAGAAGGGGGGTTAAGAGCACACTGCCTCACATCCCATCACAGTTCACTCCTTTCCATTGTGGTAAATGCTGTATGCAACTAGTGCTCACTTCAGTATTAACTTTTGTTTGTTAACGAAGTTGGTGCAGATATAAACCTTTCAGTGTCCAACACCGTCTCTAAAATGGTTTAGATTGGAGTGGGTATAGTAAGTGTCACCTCTTTAGTGCACTTGTACAAAAGAAGCCCTCAGGAAGTAAGTGAATAAAGAACTCAAGATGCACAAATATATTGGGACCAAGGGAACATGTATATATGAAACAACTAGTTTATTGATTGATACCAATAGTAAAGTAAATATTTATGAACCTGTCACACATGTTTCTAGGGTTGAAGAACAGTGTAATTTTAATAAAAACAAATCACATCACATCAGTCATATCTCCATGCAAGCAGTCACACTAACAACAAAGGGGCCGATTACCATGTGGCCCGTATACTTCAGAGCCACATTGTAATGGGTCGCACAGTTTACTTACCGACCGCCTCATGAACTGCACCTCCCTTTTCTCAATAGGAGCTTGTGTTACGGCTGGTTGACAGCCAGAAGACAGCTCCAATTGAGAAAAAGGAGCATGCGACTGAGCAGTGTTCAGTCGCATTGTAATGGGTCAGACTTTATACTTGAAAATGCAATACTCAAACTTTTTCAATGGGAGGAGAGAAGGAGGGCACCTTTGTGCCGTAAATATTGGATGGCTATAGTGTTGACTCACAATGCAACTTACGAAATATTGATGATGTGAATATTCAAAAAAAGATCCTCCCATAAAGAAGTTTGGCTGACTGAATAGTTTGCCGACAAAGGGCCTGATTATGACTTTGGCGGTATTGGATCGCACTGCTTAGCCAGCAGCCCTTCTCCAAGACCTCTATAGTCGTCCACACACCAACCGCCAGTTTCCGTGTTCAAATCCGCCAGGTGTTTCTGCGGTGGAATTAGAGCCTTAGAAAGGTACTGCAGTGGGACCGCCAAAGAACATTCCTGCATGGCATGGACTGTGAAGACCATGCCGTGCAGGAACATGGTGTGCAACAGTACAGGGGGCACACCATGTGCCCCCTGCATGAACCCCCATGCACAGAGGTACTAGGGTGCCCGGTAGGGTCACCTTAATTTCCTCACTGCCACACCTTTCACGGTGGGCTCCCCACCATGAAAACTGTGGCAGTGAGGAAACTCGTAATATGCTTGGCCGTGCTGCAGCGCCACCAGCAGCATATTGCGGGCCTAGGACCGCTGCAAGACTGCCAGGGATCTGCAATCCCAGGTGGGAGTAGTGGTCCTATAGTGGTCCGACCACCCAACTCGTAATACGGCTGCCGCAACGCCACGACAGATTTAGTTGTCCATTGAACTTCCAAACTCGTAATTGGTTTCTAAGACAGGGCCGTTATCCTGTACTGGCCTTAGATGTCCATAAAGTTGGGAAGGTAATTTAGCTACAGTTACATCCTATTGCCATCTGTACCGACTCATTGGCCCATGCTACTTTTCACACACTGTCTTTTCTATTAAATTCGGTCATTTTGTTTAATATTCCTATCGTCTATATTTTGTAAGTTGCACCATGAGCCAACCCTATAGCCCTCCAATATTTAAGGCACATTGATTCCCTACTTCTCTCCTCCCATTATCAAAGTTTACTTACTGTATATTTTTTAATTTTTTAACATATATAGTTATAAAAATACTTTTATATATTGATACATAAAACACTTTTTCTGACATATTTATTACTGCATAAACAATGTAAATCATATTTAAATAGTATTGTATGTGGCACATTTTCTAGGTTTTATTCTATTTAACATTTTTTGAACAAAAATTCAGTTTAATATACATATTTTTAACAATATATTTACATAGGTTTTTCAACATTTTACATGTTTAATAATTTTTTACAGTTTCGAAAATGTTTTATTAATATTTTATTAACTTATTAACTTATTGTCCCTTTCATTTCTATGGGGTGTCGATATGTCATGTTATATTGTGTTCTGTTACTTGCATTTTGATGATTTAGGGCCTGTTTACGAGTTTTGGTGGTGTGGGAGAGGTTGGCACACCACTGCCACGTTCCTACACCGCCAAGACCTGCTGCCACCCGCCTGATTACAAGTTTTTTGTGGTTGGGTGGGCGGCCTGGTGGTCACGCAGGGGTGCTGTTTAAAAGGCTCATTGTTCGCCTGAAACACTACCGCCGTGAGACCGCCAGTGAATGCTCATGCACAGGAGGAAATGCAAATGTCGTGCAATTCTTGCTGTGCAGGAACTAGGGTTGCAGAAATACAGGGAGGAACAACATGTGCCCCCTGCATGCACCCCCTTGAACAGGGGCAAGATAGGGCCCTTTACGGACCCCTTTGTTTCAGTGGCGCCAGCCCTTACATGGAGAAAAGACCTCTATGACACGGCTGGCGGTCCTAGAACTCATATTATACATGGCAGTGTCCCAGTGGTGCTGCAGATCGGAGCATATAAATTCTCCCTACTTCCACGGACAGAGTAATTCCACAGTCATACGCACATATACTCACCATACGCTAGGGCCCATCACACTAACATTCATAACTATTACTCTATCCACACTGAATATATAAAGAAATCCTAAACCAATCTGCATCTAAAGTGGGGTCAATGCGACCTTAAAGATATGTCTTGAGTCATGATTTTAAACACAGGAAATACATTCGGAACTCAATAAATGACAAAGAAATAACCACCCGACACTGGAATTCAAACAAAGGTTGTTTATCTAAATTAGTTCAAATGGAAATCAATCAATAGCAAAATCATTATTCTCATAATTCTCATAGTTACCTATTCTAGCTAAATGGGTCAGGACAGGTATCTCAGTAAAGTCTCCCGAGTCGCCGTCCTCTCAATCAGCGTCGATCCTCTCGAGCATAGGTTCGGGAAGAAGTGGCCTTAGACCCTCTCTAGTCTAACAATATTTATAGGGAAACTAACAAATTAAAAGTAACAAACAAACTCTAAACGTCCGTTGAGCCATTGAGCAGAGCTAGCAGGAAAGGATGTTGACTCGCAACATTTAAAAACCCTCCGCTCTCGAAAATCTCAAAAATAAAAACACGGAAGAAGGAAGCTCAAACTAAAAAATGATACATCCATGAATGCTCTTCCTCGGATTCATAGTGAAGCCACCGCAAGTTTATCAGAGTTCATTGTGGCTTTATTCTTCTCCAAGGGCAATTGGCAGCGAGCCTGGAGCTGCTGTCCTCACGGAAACTTTCAATACAGTCAGAGGCCGTGGTCAGGTGGTTTCTAACCATATTCAGCGAGGCCTCTCGTCGTATTTCAATCACTCAAGTGCGGGCTGTAAATATCGGCCATCTTGGATTATGCCAAAACGGACCATCTTAATTAAAAGGAACACAAAACAACGTTACCACATCGTAATGATTATACAGTGTTAATTCCCACTAATACCCTTATGTGTATGTAATTACCTAGCCATCTGCAACACAAAGAAGCATTATAGCACGTTATTTTAAAGCGCAATCACATAACAAATTGCACTTTAGCCACACATATTCAATTAATTTGCTCACCAACTTAGTTCACGTATTAATTAGGCAATATAAATGCATTCCCGCGTGTAATTCTTTCATTAGTAATGTTGGTTAATCAGAAACTTTAACAAAATTAGTAATTAATAATTAATTATCAGTAATTTTAATTGTGACATATAAACATAAGCTGGAGTTTAAAACTCAATAAATTTTCAATAGAAAACCCTGCTCCAGCAATCCCCCCTTTGGTGATATATTATCACCACAAAAACCAACCCAAAAAAAAAAAAAAAAATGTAGTCCCATTTCTTAGGAGAAATTCAAATGTCTTTTCGTTTACAAACAACATAAACATGTTACACACCAGTCTCTCTTTCATCCTCTACTCTCGATTCTAGGTACACACTCTCCCTAAATTTCTCTAATTCAATTTCTTGTGGGTCTGTCTTTGACCTCTTTTGTTTCTTTTCAATATTTTCTCTTATTATTCTCTTTTTCCCTCCCCTGTTTTTACAACACAAACACACCAATCTTAGCATCAATAAAGCAACAATTACACATGTCAAAGGAAGTAATATCTTACCAATAATGGTACTACCTATCTTAGCAATAAAACTCTTAACAGCAAGTAGCTTATTAGCCATTTTAGTCCAGATACTTTCAGCTTCCAGTGGTACTAATTCTTCATGCAAATCAGTAATATTTTTGATATAGACCTTTAGATCTTTACTTTCGTCAGGAATGTAAGTGCAACAATGTTGAACTTTCAGCATTCCACAGACTCCACCCTCCTTGGCCAATAGAATATCAAGGGCAAGTCGATTTTGCATAGACATGGCACGTACGGCAATCATCTCCGTATTTACCAAAAGAAACCTTCCAGCGGTACTTGTCGATAAGCGATCCACCACTGTTGACAGTTTCCGAATTCCATATGCATTTAAAGAAATTCCCACTGCTGGAATTAAAGCTCCAAAAATATCACCTACAATTTCTGACCAAGTTTCTCTCTTAAAACGTGTTAGTAGATTAATGTGTTCTACATCTTCTATCTTATCTATATGAAAAATCTTTGGAAAGACCAGGCCAACATAACACGTGCCATACCAATGGTCAGGCAACCTGTAATAAGCCTTATTCCCACAAATATAATACACTCCCGGGAAAACTGGATCTTCTCCTCCCTTGAAACCCCATCCTGTTGCAACAAAGTATGTATCATGACACTCACTAGTCCCAACAAAATACCTATCATATTGGGATTTCCTTCTAGTAATGCATAGTTTACCCTTCTGTGGTGCATCTAAAGCCAAAGTTGGACTGGCCCCATTCCTCAATTCCTTTCCCATCTCAATATCCCATATTGTCTCACTCACTCTATATTTCCCTGCCTTTTAATGCATGCTCACTCTCCTTTTCTCTACCATGTCTAGGAAAGCCTTTTCTTCTTCTTTCAAACTGCAAGTTAAATTGTTTCTAAAAATGTAATCTAATGTTAATTCTTCTGTCTCAATAAAAATCTCACCAAAAATGTTAGCTTCTTTAGCTGGATTCAGCTTCTTATTCATTGACAACTGCCCAAAAATGTTATCTTTGTTAGACATCTCATAATCTATTTTCCCTAGTAAATAAAAAACACTACTTAACACACTACATGAAATCCCATACGTAGCTGGAAGATGGTGATAAGTAACACCCTCTGACACGGATGCAGGCAATTGCATACAAACGTAGCAATCCCTAACTTCCATTGTCTTTACGTATTCGTACAACAACGAGATGGCCGCTGACTGATCTCAGTGGTAGTCGTTGCTGCTACCATCTCCCCCCCTGGGGGTTTACACTGGACACTGGACACTGGGTATACTGGATACTGGATACTGGCCCCCAACTGAGATGCTGCGATTAAGCTGGCACACGAAAGGATGGTGATTTACTCACATACCTGGCTGTCTTTCAAGAGCTGTTTGAGGAGAGCTGTTTTGGCGAGTAGCGCTGCAAGGAGGCTGCTGCTCGCTTGGCTGTCTGCAAGCTTCGCTGATAGAGATCCGATGGTTGGCGGTAAAAGAATGGATCCGAGAACGGCGAGGATGACGGGGGATAAATCTGGCGCATTATCAAGATCAGCGGTGCCTCCTGCCCTCCAAGGCGCTCAAGTGCCACAATTGATTACCGGATTTTCTGGCCGGGGTCGAGCCGTGTCAGCCAAGGGGAAATCGACAAAAAAAGCCGGTTTTAATGCTGTGGGACCGGCCCCGATTTCTATGAGTGCCCTGGATGCCTCTGCTGCTTGTGGTAAACAAGCTGAGGCCAAGGAACCCTCCCTACGGCAATCTACAGTCCTGGAGGCGTTCGGGACGACGATGTGCTCCCCGGTGCAGGCTGCATCTGCAAGTGAAAATTTGGCAGCGAGTTTGAAGACCGGAGGGCAGACTGTAGCTGGAAACGAGGGAGACGAGCAAGGAAATCGAATAAGGAGCATAGTTGACCCTGGGGCTCCCCCTGCAGGGGCTAAGCAGGTACTGTGCACTACAGAAGCTTCACCTGAATGCTTAATCTATGATGGTAAAAATTCACAAAACGAAAATAATGGAGAAGGTGGATTAAGAAAAGTTCAACAGGGAGCTGCTACAAAGAAAGAGCTAATCATGGTGTGCAAAAAAAAACCGCAAGTTGAGCTAAACTCTCCCATAAACGGCTCCAGAAATAATAGTGATGCAGATTTCAATGAAGACTTTAATGAGGACTTTAATGCCTTGGGCAAGCAAAGTGTGAAGAATGTACAAGAACGAAGGAGCAGCATAACTATTAAGGGCAGGGTACCACTCAGCCCTTCGGACGCCGATAAATTCTATTCGGTAAGCGAGGACTCAGACAATTTTTCTAGCAGTGAAGAAAAATCGTCAGGAGAGTCAGATTCAGCGGCTTCTTCTGCCTCCCAGGGGGCGGCAGCACGCAGATGCATGACCCTGAAGCGGAGGTCAAAACAACTGCTGAATGCAAGATTAGAAGCGACTGCAGTCAAGGAACTAAACTGGGATTACTCAGCTACTAGCCAAGTGTATGGGGATACACCAGTGGCACCGGAAGCTCTTGGAGAAGCTGCCCCTCCGGCATCACTTGATCTGCTATACTCCACCCTTAAGCAGATGCAAGGGGAGGCCAGGCAGGAGAGCCGCAGGGCACGTCAGGCGACCAAAAAACTTCAAATATCATTACAAAAGGTAAATAAGCTGTATACGGATATGGTTGAAAGGGTGGACCAGGTCGAGTTAAGAACTGAGAGACTGGAGGAAGAAGTAGAGAAGATTCAGGTATCCAAGAAGGAACAGGAGAAGCGAACGGAAGATTTCATGTGGAAAATTGAGGACTTTGAGAACCGGCAGAGACGGAATAATGTTAGACTCCTGGGCCTTGAGGAAAATATCGAGGGTGGTGATATCCTGGCCTTTGTGGTATCCCTACTGAAGGGTGCCTTTCCAGATCTCTCTCATTGGGACTGGTCCACCGAGGTGCAGAGGGCACATCGGTATCCTCTTACAGCTAGAAAGGGCCAGAATTCAGGTCAGACGATGTACCCTAGAGTAATCCTTGTCTATATTGGGAATTTTCTATTAAGGCAAGCCATATTAGATATGGCAAAACCTCATACTAAACGGTGCTTTAACGGACATACCTTTTTTGCTAGGCCTGATTTCTGCCATAGTACAGTAGAGAGAAGGTGGAGAATGCGGCAGATGATTGCTCCCTTTCAGGAGAGGGGTTGCGAGGCATACTTGTTGTACCCAGCTAGGCTCAAGGTGGTGCTGAATGGTCGGGTCCGAATGTTTACGTCAGAGATCAAAGCACAAGAATATCTATTAGAATTGAAATCCACTAAGTGAAGGCCAAGGAGTGGAGTTTAAAAAAAAAAAAAAAAAAGGATGGGGGGTAAATAACAAGGATTAAAGAGCCAAAGCTTAGCCTAGACCCAGTACCTGGCGGGGGGGAACCCAGGGGGGAGATGTAGCAGCGCTGACCAGAGTTGATCAGTTAAGCTACCACATATAGGTCATGCTTGACCTATTTGCCTGTGATGGGATTGGGGGGGGTGGGGGAGGGGGTGGGAGTGGGGGTGGGAGTGGGGGTAGGGGTGTGGGTGGGGTGGGGGCTGGTCTCAACGAGGCCTGGGGAGTAGAAGTGGGAGGGGGAAGGAGACGTAAGAGCACAGCACAGCACGGAGCACTCTGGGTGGTACTAGGGAGATGTCGGATTTTTGGAGTAACAAGCCTACGGTATAACATTAAGCTTTAGTTAAATCATTAAAATGAGTATTAGAGTGGCAACTATTAATGTATGTGGTCTCAATGATCAACAAAAGAGGTTTAGAGTAGCTGCATATCTTAGGACACTTCGCATAGATATTTTGTGCTTGCAAGAGACTCACATTGAGGAAATAAGAGGGTATCTTTTGGAACAGCTGGGATTTAAGTTACTTACAGCCACTAAACAAGGGGTAAGGACAAGGGGTGTAGCCGTTCTAGCTAGTCACCAAAAACTAACGATTAAAAAAAAGGCTGCTGATAAATGGGGGCGCTGGGCCTTGGTAGAATGTATGCTCCAGGAGGAAACATTTACTATCTGTACTGTATACGGGTCAACAGCTGACGACCCAGAACTTTTGGAATTTTTAGAAGTAGAATTAGCTTTGTGGCCTGCCCCAGTGATAATGTGTGGGGATTTTAACATTGATGGTATTGGTAGATCTTGGGGGGGCACTGAAGGGGCTTACAGCGGCCGGAAAAAAAAAGTTTACTGCGCCCTTACCAATCTTTTGCGGAATAATGCTTTGGTAGATGTATGGGGGCGACTCAGACCCAATGATGCGGGTAGCACTTTTTTTTCTGTACCTCACAAATCAATTTTCAGATTAGATTACTTTTTTGTTTCAAGCACAATATTAGCTAGGTGTAGTATAGAAAAACACCCCCGGGTTGTTTCTGACCACAACCCTTTAGTACTTACTGTTACTCTGACGGGGTGCTCTCAGCCGAAACGAGAATGGACATTTGAAAGAGGGCTCTTGGTGGAACCGGAATATCTAACTCATATGAATCAATGGATACCGCTTTTTTGGAGGGTTAATCGTGGTAGTACAGGGGCAGGAATGGTCTGGGACGCCTTTAAGGCTGGAGTGAGAGGTGAAACTCTAAGTTATAGTCTGCTACGCCAAAAAAAGGAAGCAGCACTTTTGGATAAACTCTGTAAAGCATTAGCATTGGCAGAAGAGGAATTGCTGACCGCAATTGCTACTTGCAACTCACTGGAGAGTATTATGCTTAGAATTGCAGCCATACGATCAGAGATAGGGGATATCTCAACAACAAAGATAGCTGCGCGATACTTAGCAAAAAGACAAATATGTCATGAATATAGTGAAAAGGTGGGGCAAATATTAGCTGCTAGAACAAGGCAAATGAGTGCTATCGGAGAAATTTCTGAGATCAACGATAGTAACGGCTCCCTTGTAACAAGCATACCTGAGATTCGCAATGTGTTTCGTAACTATTATCTAAATTTATATAGCGAGGAGCAGTTGATGGAGGAGAACGGGATCCAAGAATATTTGGGAGAAATTTCTAGGGAAACTATCACAGAAATAGAAAGGGATAGCCTGGAAGGAGAAATTACGCAGGATGAAATCTACGCAGCACTTAGTGACCTACCCTCGGGTAAAGCTGCTGGGCCTGATAGAATTCCTCTCGAATTTTACAAAATATTTAAGGAGGCTATCGGCCCAGACCTGATAAATATTATCAAGATGGCTCAGTTAGGCCATGCTGTGCCCGAATCCTGGTCAAAGGCCGAGATAATAGTCTTCCTTAAAAAAGGCAAGCTACCAAGAGATCCTGGCTCCTATAGGCCTATCACACTAATGAATAGTGATGCAAAGATCTATTCTAAGGTTTTAGCAATGCGGCTTAATTTAATTATTGGCAAAATGGTACATCCCTGTCAACATGGATTTATATCAGGGAGAGGGACTACTCAACATATACGTAGAGTTATAACACTATTCGACTCCACAATAGTCTCGGGAGAACCTATGGCTTTAATTTTAATGGATGCTGAAAAAGCCTTTGACCGGGTCTCATGGGGCTATTTATGGGCTGTTTTAAGCTGGTTTGGGATCGGAGCTGGATATATAAATGCAATACAGGCTCTCTATCGAGATCCAATGGCTCATCTAAAAATAAATGGCGGATATACGGAACCTTTGGCGATCAAGCGTGGTACACGGCAGGGTTGTCCATCTTCACCCTTGCTTTTCGCTTTGTATATCGATCCACTTATCCGAAGATTAGAGGCCATTGAAGGAATACACCCAATTATATCACAGGGACTGGAGTCTAAGATACTGGCCTACGCGGATGATATCGCGGTGATAACCTCTAAACCTGGGGAAGCATTAGTGGCAATTGAAAACGAAGCTTCAGTCTTCGGGTCGGTTTCTGGATATGCGCTTAATCAAACAAAAACGCAAATTGTGAAAAATAAGCTGACTGTGATTGATGATTCTAGGGTGGTAGACTCGGCAACATATCTTGGTATAGTTATAACCGCAGATTTGGATATTTTAGTAGAGAGAAATATCAAACCAATTATACAACAAGTTACAAAAGATTTGGATAGAATGAATAATTTCCATTTATCAATAGTTGGATGTACTAATGTTGTTAAGATGATAATATTGCCCAAAATTCTATATCTTTTCAGGACAATCCCTCTGGAATTTGAGAAAAGATGGTTTGTAACCTTAGAACATCTGGTTAACAGATTTATATGGGCCCATGGCAAAACAAGAAGAGCAATGCGATTTATGTCACTCCCGAGGGAAAGAGGAGGCTGGTCAGTTCCTGACTTTCGGATGTATTATTGGGCTGCAGCTCTACAATATATGGGGATTCTAGTTGGTGCGCAGGATAAGGAACTATCAAATGGTCTTCCAGAGATATACAAACTATTGTTAGGAGAAGAAGCAACTAATTGTTTTCTACAATTTAAAGAACCTAGCTACTTTAAGCGGACTAGATTCAAGACAATCTTGGCAGCTTATAAAATTTGGAGGGCATTAGGGAAGAAAATAGGTATTGGTAGGATACATTACTATACACAGTTATATAAGAACCCCAATTTTCCGGAAACTTTTTCCGATAGAGTTATGGCAGATTGGGGGCGACTGGGAATCCAAAAGGTTGGAGACATTATGGGGGTAAGGGGAATCTTTTCTTTTGCGGAAATCCAGGCTTCATATGGGGTGGATAAAATACACTTCTTTAAATATCTACAGATCCGTAGTTTTTTAAAGGAGAAGACAGGTGGGGTGATTGGGTTCTCCCCAATAAAAATTATGGATACACTAAAAAAGGGTCAAGAATGTACTATTAAGAAAATATATTCTGATCTGGCTTTATTAAAGGCTGATGACATTGAAAAACATGGTAAAAAATGGGGAGATAAACTTGGTATAAAACAGGAGGTTTTTGAAAGGTCACTAGAACTGGGACAAACTGTTCTTTGTTTAGCAGGATTACAGGCCCAACACTATAAAACTATTTTTTCATTATATTATACTCCTGCAAAAATCGCCCAATGGGGCGGGCAGGAGGGAATTACGTGCCCTAGATGCGAGTGTAATGAGGCAGATTTGATCCATATGATGTCAACCTGTCCTAATCTGATGAACTTAAAAGGAGAAATTGAGAATTTTTTTATCCATTCTCTAAAAATTAAGCTGCATCTTAACTCAGCAATAATCCTGTTGGGAATTGGGGAAGAAGATGCAGCATTAAGGACCTCAGAATATTTTATATTTCTATCTATGGCGGTCTTACGAATCTGTATCTGCACGGCGTGGTTAGATCCTAACCCACCAACCTTTCAGCAATGGATTTCCAGGCTTCTTTCAATCTTCAACCTCGAAAGAGGAATTTATGATCGGAAAGGGAAGAAGGGGAGGATATTAGGGGAACGTATTTGGGGTCCTGTACAGAATTGGAAGAAAGAGCTACAAGGTAGTACTGTACGAGCTAATTAATTTTGTGATTTATAGTCTAAAGAAAAAGGAACGCACTTAGCTTTACTCTTTTTTGCAATGTACCTCTAAATCTATGTTGTATTATGTTTTAGTCTTTTATTATTTAGTCTTTTTTTTTTTTCCCCCCATTTTGGTTTCTTTTTCTTCTCATGTACCCAGTGTAAAATGAAATATATGATTAATTGCTGTGCTTTTTATGAAAAATAAAAAATATAATTAAAAAAAAAAAAAAAAAAAATGTTAGCTTCTTTAGCTGGATTCAGCTTTCTATTCATATGCAATTGCCCAAAAATGTTATCTTTGTTAGACATTTCATAATCTATTTTCCCTAACAAATAAAAAACACTACTCAACACACTACATGAAATCCCATACGTAGCTGGAAGATGGTGATAAGTAACACCTTCTGAAACGGATGCAGGCAATTGCATACAAACGTAGCAATCCCTAACTTCCATTGTCTTTACGTATTCGTACAACAACTTTGAAAAAACATTGCTAGAAAAATCATTAATTGACCTATCTTTATGTATGTAAATGTTACTAATTCTAGTTGGAACTACTTTCTGTGAACTCTTCTCTATGTTAGTCACATTCTCAGTATGTATTCCAAAAGTATCTATTGTAACTCTAAAAGTAACTAGTAAAGCAAGTACACCCCATAGTAGCATTAATAGTCCAGTACAGCAGCAGCACATTCTACACCATCTTTTCAAGAAGGCACATCTACTTTGATTATTTTCTGTGTTAGCCATCTTATTACTTTGGCAGTGTCTTTTGACTTAGCCTCTACTACTCCACTACTGAATTTCCAGAACTCTAGTTTTTTTTCAAACAGCTAATTTTAGATCTTCCACTTTTCACTTCTTCTCCAAGTGACTCCTTCAGTTCACTCAATTTGGATTTTCATCACTTTTCACTTCTTCTTCAGCAACATCAAATTGTATCAGATCTTCAACATCCTGAGCATCCGACTCTTCTCCAATGTCAGTCAAGATAACTTTCAGGATTCCAACAGTTTTCTCCTCCTCAACCACTTCTCGTACGGTCCCCTCTGGATTTCCTTGACTTTCTGGCTCTTCACCTTCAGACAGTGCCACATATGTCCATTCCGGTGACCTATACTTCTGGTTAGGTTTTCTGATTCTCTTGATCCCCTCTGGTTCTTTTGAGACCTTTTGTTTATCACTCTTTGCTTGATTCTGACTGGACACCTCGTTCACCTGTTCAGCTTTTGATGAATTTGCCCGTGTCAGTCTGTACCTCAGTCTCTTTATTCTGTTAGGCCAAAGATCTCCTCTTACAACCCTTTTTGGTCTCACTTCTTTGTTATTTCTTTCTCCGATCCAAGTTCTCTTTCTCAGAACTCGACCCTCTGATTTCTCATTCTCACTCTCATCTGATTCTGTTTCATTTGCCTCTGGTCCATGAACAATTTTCTTTTGCTCCACAGTCTTCTTCTCCACCGATTGAGATTTCCCTATTTCTGTCCCTCCTCGGGTCTCCGACACGCAATCTTCTTGCTGTCTACTTGTCCCTTCACCTAGCTTATCAGGAATATTCCCTACACCTCCTCGGGGGTTTTCCGCAATCTGTCCCTCTCTATCTTCTTCTGACCCTACTTCTTCAGGAGTAATCTCAAGTTGATTTTCAATCTCTTCATCTGACTCAGGTGTAATCTCTGTGCAATTGCTCTTTTCTCCTCTTTCTTCTCCACTGCTTGTTGGAACTTCAGGCACTCTTACAGAATCTGATCTCTCCTCTGAGGCTCTCAATGTTTCTCTTGAAGTCTCTCTCGGAAAGAAAAAAGAATCACCTGCCTCTCTTTCTCCTTCCCCCCCTTTCAGGATTCTTTTTTCTTCTCACTGGTTCAGTTTCTGCATCATCACTGGAATCTGACTCTTCAAAATACTCTTTACCAGTCCCATCCTTTGGATTCGGAACTCTCAGAGTATGACTTGCATGAACCCAGTTCTTCACACCAGCACACTTTACTGCAGTTGTCGTAGTCAGAATAACTTGTCTTGGCCTTCCCCACCTTGGAACCAAGCAATTTCTTCTTCTGTGCACTTTTATCCTCACCCAGTCCCCTGGACTCAGATCATGGGCTTGCTTCTTTTCAAGTGTTGTAGCGTCTTCTCCAACCTGGTGAAACACAGAATGAACTGCGTCAGCCAGGCCTTTACAGTAATCTAAAATCATGTCATCAGTTATTGTCATCAACTTGTTGACAGGCACGAAAGCATGCCTCATCGCACGTCCCATCAATATTTCATGTGGACTCAACCCTGTTGTTCTATCTGGAGTAGACCTAATAGTCATTAGCACTAGAGGCAAGACATCAGGCCATTTCATTCCAGTGGCTAAACACATCTTACCAATTCTGTTTTTGATTGTGCCATTCATCTGTTCAACAACACCAGAAGCCTCTGGTCTGTATGCACAATGTAGCTTCTGCTGTATGCTTAATGCTTCACAAATTAAACCCATGAGCTCATTGTAGAAGTGTCCACCTCTGTCTGACTCAATTGTCACTGGGATCCCGTACCTAGGAATCAACTCTCTTAACAGTAACTTTGCCACTATTATTCCATCATTTCTCCTAGTCAGATAGGCCTCCACCCATCTTGAAAACAAACAGACTACCACTAGAACATACCTCAATTTGTTCACTTGGGGCATTTCAATGAAATCTATTTGCATTCTGGTAAAAGGACCTCCTTCTCTGCCTATTGTTCCTAGGCTCACCACTGTTTTCTTTCCAGTATTGAACTGCTGACAAATCAAACATCTTTGACAGATGCTCTCTGCAATCAGCCTGAACTTTGCATTGTACCAGGTTTGCTTAAAGGACCTAATCATTGCGTCCCTACCTAGATGTCCCTGGCCATGATACATTCTTGCCATTGTTGATAACATCGAGTTAGGCATGACTGGTCTTCCATCTCTATAGATCCAAACATGATCTGTCTCTCTTGTGGCACAACCTGCCTTAATCCAATCTCTTATTTCCTCATCTCCTGCTTCATCCTGCAACTGTTTCACTTCATCCCACGTTTCTAGGACATTAGTAAACATCACAGAACAAAAAGACATCTCCCTTTCTCGTCCCCGGTTAATCGAATGATTGTTCTTTGCACAGTACTGTGCTA
The DNA here is from genome assembly GCF_964204655.1 of Triturus cristatus. Taxonomy (NCBI): domain Eukaryota; kingdom Metazoa; phylum Chordata; class Amphibia; order Caudata; family Salamandridae; genus Triturus; species Triturus cristatus. The sequence continues at coordinate 441,566,194 of NC_140590.1, forward strand.
TGTCATTAGCAAAACGATTACCAAGAGTACAAAATCATCTCCTTGTCCATGAGCAGCACATTTTACAACTGCTAGTTCTTTAGGCAGCTGTATCGCCTCAAGCAACTTTCCAATCACTTCAGCATTCTTTATTGGAGTTCCACTCGACGTCAAGAAACCTCTCTGTAGCCAAAGTTGGCCAAAATCACGAACCACTCCAAATCCATACTGACTATCAGTCATCACAGTCACTCTCAGATTCTTCCCAATTTTACAAGCTTTCGTCAATGCCACCAATTCAGCCACTTGAGCAGATCTAACTCCTTTCAAAGGCGAGGCTTCCATAACTTCTGAAACCTTGCACACCGCATATGCTGCACTCAGCACACCATCATCAGTTCTCAGACATGATCCATCCACAAACAACACATGATCACTCTCAGGCAGTGGCAAATCTCTTATGTCTGGTCTTGGTTTTGTGCAGTAGTCAAGCACATCCAAACAATCATGATCAACATATCTCCCACATTCACATTTTCAGCATCTGGCAACAAAGTTGCTGGATTCACATTCACACACCTCTCAAGAGTCACATTTGATGCACCCAGAATGATTTTCTCATATTTAGTCAGTCGACTATGTGACATATATTGAGTCCTGCTTCTTGTCAAAAGAACAGCAACATCATGAGGTACGAACACCCTTACAGGATATCCCATTATTATACCCTCACTCTGTTCCAAGCTTCTGCATGTAGCAGCCACTGCTTTCAGGCAACCTGGCAAACCCACAGCTACAGGGTCAAGTGTTGATGAGAAGTACACAATTGGCCTTCTCAGTTGTCCATGCTTCTGGATTAACACTGAAAGTGCACATCCATTTCTCTCACTGCAGTACAACTCAAACTCCTTCTCATAGTCTGGCATTCCCAAAGCAGGGGCCTCACACTTTCTGCTCTTCAACTCTTCAAATGCTGCCATTTGTTCTGCATTCAGTTCCAATGGGTCTCTCACCTCACTTTTAGTCAATTTAATCAGTGGCTTTGCTATCAGGGAGAAATTACTTATCCACTGACGACAATAACCCACCATCCCCAGAAACATCCTCACTTCTCTCTGGGTCATTGGGGCTCTCATTCCTCTGATAATTTTGATCCTGTCATCGGTCACTTTTCTCAGACCCTTTTCAATATTGTGTCCAAGATAATGCACCTCTTTCTTGCAAAATTGCAATTTGGCTGGAGATACCTTTAACCCTCCATCTGCCAGATGATTCAGTAAAGCTATGGTATCTACTTCACAAGCTTCACGTGTCTTCGATGCCACAAGTAGGTCATCGATGTACTGCACTAGTACTGAGCTTTCAGGCATGATCAAACTCTCCAATGATTTCTTCAACAACTGATTGAATATCGAAGGACTCTCTGTATACCCCTGTGGGATACGACACCATGCCAAAATACGCTGTCCAAACCGAAATGCAAAAATCGGCTGGCTATCATGATGCAATGGAATTGAAAAGAAAGCATGACACAAATCAATTACCGTATACCATTCAGCATCATGAGGAATCTGATACAAAATCACTGACGGATTTGGCACAATTGGACAACATGCCACCACAATTTTGTTAACTTTTCTCAAATCCTGCACAATCCTGAACTTTCCATTAGGTTTCTTTAGCCCCATTATCGGTGAATTACACGGGCTACTCAGTAACTCTCTCAAAACACCCTGTTGAATCATCTTGTCAATTATAGGGGTTATTCCCTCAATTATCTCTGGTGTCAATCTGTACTGTGGGATGTTAGGATAAACGATTCCCTCTTTCACTGAAATCTTCACTGGATCTACATTATTCATCAATCCCACATCTTCTCCAGTAAAATCCCAAACCGCTGTTTTTACTGTGTGTTTCAACTCTTGAGGCAAATCATCTGGATTAAACACAGCATATGTTCCAACAATCTCACTTTCTCTATTATCTAGAGTCATCCTGTACAGAACATCCTCATCTGGTGTCTCAAAAGCTATTCCATCCGGAGTACAGAAAATTGTGCAATTCATCTTACACAATAAGTCCCTACCTAACAAGTTCACTGGACTAGTGTCACAGACTACAAATCTGTGCATGTCTGAAAATTTCCCTATTCTTATACTTACTGGTTCGGTAAGACGAGTCTTAATCTGTGTATTAGCTACACCAACCACTTGGATTGTTTCGTCCGAGAGAGGAAGATTTCTTATATCTGCTGACCTGACAGTTGATCTCGTCGCTCCTGTGTCTACCAAAAAAGTAACACTCTCCCCATTTATTTTCCCATCTACAAATGGTCCTGCCTGGTCTATTTCTAGAGTTGCACTAAGTATGCACTCTTCCTCCTCTCTTCGGCACCGTCAATAGTCCCCTTCAGACTCACTCCCCTCATTTTTTAACCAGTACTGCTGTACTGGGTTAGTACGTCTCGGTTTGTTTACCTGCTCATCATTGTAGAATCCCGAGTCCTGGTTATACTTCTGGGACCCTCTATTCTGCGGCAAGGGCGGTTTTGGCTCTTGACTCTGCTGTCTGACAACCTTCTGCTGTTGCTGCTGATGATTACACCCCTCGTTCTGCACCTGTTGATTCAATGATTTATTCTCATTACTCACTAATGGTGGATTCGTACACTCGGATCTCCAATGCCCCAATTGTCCACAGTTGTGACATGGGAACTTCTTCTTGGCCTCTTCTAGATTCCGCTTTCCTTTTCCTGTACCGTATCTAGGCCTATTTCCTGGATTATTTGCCTGTTCCACCAGCTGTGCTTCTTGTCTCTCTGCAACTTTCACCTGTGCCCACACTGCTTTTTCTTTCAGCTTTCTCTGTTTTGCCTCAATCTCATCACTGAAGTACTTTGCATGTCTCAATATTTCATCAATCTTTTTACTCTGCCAATCAACTGTGTGCTCACGTATCCTTTCACTGATTTCAGGTCTCAAGCCATATACAAACCTGTATACAAAATGACTCAAATCCTTATCACCCAGGTGTTCATCTCCACTGAACTGTTTAAAAGCCAGTATCAGCCTTTCATAAAAAGCATGAACTGATTCTTTTGCTTCCTGATGTGTTCGATCTATCTTAACCCAGTCTGTCTCTTTCGGGGGTACCTTATTTTTCAGGAACACTATAACCTGTTCATACTTCCTCATGACCTCTGGGTCTGGAGCTCCTGTTTTCGGGTCTCTTCGATACTCCTTAGCAGGCCAATCTACAACTATTTTACACTCTGCCCACAAGTCTGCTGGGACAATTATATCAAACAGACTATTCAGGTCAATCCACAGCACTTTTGACAATTTCACAAACCTGTCTACCTGCCTATACCACTCGAAGGGCTTTTTTCTCAGTCGAGGGAAATCATTCGTAAATGACAAAATATCCTGTCTAGTCCATGGGACATGTACATATCCTCCTCCAGGAATCTCTCTTATAGGATAAGCATCCACTGTTTTTTCTTTTTCTCTCATAGGAAAAGCTGAGTAAGTCCTGTCCACTGAATCTTCCCTTTTCTTGTACCATCTATCCTTCCATTTTTCCACATCACCTCATTTTCGCAATAAGGAAATCATTTCCTTAATCTGCCCTGTTCTGCCAACACCATTTAGATTCTCAATGTCTTTATCCGAGAAGTCCATCCTGTAAGACTTCTGCAAAGCTTTTACCTTATCCATGTCAACTCCTAGTTCACTCGCTATTGCTTTTAATCTGTCATGTGTACTCTTAGCCCTCCAGGTGATACTCTTACACATGAATAACAACTCTCCATCATGATGATTTTTCAACATTTCTGTAGGAATTGTTCCTGCAATAAGCTCCTCCAATTCTATGCGCAACCTGGCTACATCAATTGCCTGTGAATCTTTATCCTTCTTTTGAAGAACTTTCAACCAATCATTCAAATCCTCAGCTGTTATTTCTGTAGACTTTTTCACTGCACCCACTTGTTCTGCCATCCTCTGTGGTTCCAAAATCGTTCCTCCCAAACAACCAGTATTCAATCCTGAATTAGGCTGTACATCTGATCCTCCACTACATGTGTCATGTCTCAATGGTCTCAAATTATTTTCTCCCGTCCTCATTCTTGATTCCTCCAAAGAACAAGAACCAACCAAACCATTTCCTACATAGGGAACTGTCAAACCATTTTCGCCCATTCTTTGCTTATCAAAAATAGGCACAACCGGACCTATGGTTACAGGTACTGTAACAGCTTCCAGATTTTTCGTCAGCTCTCTAATTTTCTCAGTCAGCTCAGATGTGGTTCTGGCTAATTCTCTTGTTTTCTCGTCACCAATTTGATTCTCTCTCTCTCTCGCTCTCTCTCTCTTTCCCTTTCCGTGAAAGAGCTACCACTTTTCAAATCAGGTTTCACAATCTCAGTTTTAACAATTCGCAAAGTATCTCTTATGGGAGTAGCAACTGGCGTTCTTTCTTCTGGTTCTGGTCTATATGGAGGTGGTCTCTTGTAAATCATGTCATCCAAGACCTCATCCTCATAATCATTAGCCCCATACCTTCTCACTTCTGCATCAGGCACCTTTTCTGTACCCTTCCTCTCTTCCTTCTCGTCAACTGTCCTCATAGGATATAATCCCTCTGACATACTAGCATCTCGCCATCTCCTCATTCGATCATGATGAGTTTCACGATCATATTTCCTCCCGAAAATATACCTATAATTGCCTCCACTCCTCTGCTTTTCTCGCTCATGCACCTCATCTTCCCATTCCACCAACGCCTCAAACTGTGTCGGCCTTGGTCTAGGCTCTAGACACATCATCTTTTCCCGTAAATTTCTCAACACGACCAGATTAAATGAACCATGTTCCGGGAATGCTAAAACACCATCCTCCTTAGTGTACTTAGCCCAGTTATCTAAACATATACAGGTATGGTACCCATATTTTGCAACCATGAAGGATGCAGGAGTTCTTGTCGGAGGTAGCAATTCACCTTCTCTAGTTATTATGTCTTTATCCTTGTCGAACCACCTTTTAATTTTACCGAACAAGGATTTCTTTTTCTTTTCCTCCGTTTGGTAATACATTTTAGCGTTTACCACTATTCTCTAGTCCCTTCCGCAACTGTACGATCTTTTGTCCAATAACAGCGCGACTCACACCAACGCACCAATCCTGGAGCGTCTACGTCACCCTGTACTCCTTCCAATCCCTGCGCGGCTCACACCAACGCACCAATCACAGCGCGAACACTGTTCTAATCCACTGTCCAATCACAGCGCGGTCTGTCTCTGACGTCAGTAGTCGCTGCAGTCGCCTCTGCTCCTGTCTCCTGTCACTCGTCTACCCCTCCTTTACAAAATCTTCTCAGTAGACTTTGTTATTTATTAGTTACAACATATAAACATCTCCATTGTCTGCTTCGCTAACCACAGAATAGTAAAGAAAGGTCTTTCTCACAAAAATCCCGCTTCTCTCTAGAACAGCGCTTACCTCTGCTCTACTACTGAATTATTACTTTCGTTGACACAGTAGCACATCCCTCTACTCTGCCCTTCTAACATGCATCCATTAACTGTTTCCTCCAGGAATGCTCCAAAGAGTCTCACAATCAACTAAATGCTCATACATTCACACACTTTCACACTAGAAAATGTAGCACATTTACACAGAATCCTGCCTTTCCTGAGAACAGCGAACAGTCTGTCCCACTACAGAATTATAACATACGTAAACCAAGCAGCGCTTACCTCTGCCCAGTCCTTCAAACAAGCTCAGAGAATACCTACTACTTCTCCAGCGGTACGCTTTAACGGCAAACCTTACGGATCCCTGGGACTTAAGACCAGAGTTTCACAGATAACCTTCGCTACCATACGCACTCCTTTTATACTGAAAATATGTCTCTAATAGTAACACACAATGATGTCACTGATTCCGAACCCAGACAATGTGAAGCGCAACTTCAATTGTCACACGTTTTTCCCCGCATACGTACAGGGCCAACAATCCCGTCTTTCCCGAGAGCAGCACTCACTTCCCTCTGCCCTACTACGGAACCGTCACCAGCTCCCCACGTTCCAGAAGCCGTACACACTACATATAACTCAATACGACGACTTCAACATATAGTATTAGTACATATATCAACATCAAACCATAAATCAATGAATTCAAAAGCCTATATACAAGCCATCTATCAGATCAAGACAATAATCTAAAACCATCATACTGCTACCAGGAAACTGCTGCAGATCGGACCATATAAATTCTCCCTACTTCCACGGACAGAGTAATTCCACAGTCATACGCACATATACTCACCATACGCTAGGGCCCATCACACTAACATTCATAACTATTACTCTATCCACACTGAATATATAAGAGAAATCCTAAACCAATCTGCATCTAAAGTGAGGTCAATGCGACCTTAAAGATATGTCTTGAGTCATGATTTTAAACACAGGAAATACATTCGGAACTCAATAAATGACAAAGAAATAACCACCCTACACTGGAATTCAAACAAAGGTTGTTTATCTAAATCAGTTCAAATGGAAATCAATCAATAGCAAAATCATTATTCTCATAATTCTCATAGTTACCTATTCTAGCTAAATGGGTCAGGACAGGTATCTCAGTAAAGTCTCCCGAGTCGCCGTCCTCTCAATCAGCGTCCATCCTCTCGAGCATAGGTTCGGGAAGAAGTGGCCTTAGACCCTCTCTAGTCTAACAATATTTATAGAGAAACTAACAAATTAAAAGTAACAAACAAACTCTAAACGTCCGTTGAGCCATTGAGCAGAGCTAGCAGGAAAGGATGTTGACTCGCAACATTTAAAAACCCTCCGCTCTCGAAAATCTCAAAAATAAAAACACGGAAGAAGGAAGCTCAAACTAAAAAATGATACATCCATGAATGCTCTTCCTCGGATTCATAGTGAAGCCACCGCAAGTTTATCAGAGTTCATTGTGGCTTTATTCTTCTCCAAGGGCAATTGGCAGCGAGCCTGGAGCTGCTGTCCTCACGGAAACTTTCAATACAGTCAGAGGCCGTGGTCAGGTGGTTTCTAACCATATTCAGCGAGGCCTCTCGTCGTATTTCAATCACTCAAGTGCGGGCTGTAAATATCGGCCATCTTGGATTAGGCCAAAACGGACCATCTTAATTAAAAGGAACACAAAACAACGTTACCACATCGTAATGATTATACAGTGTTAATTCCCACTAATACCCTTATGTGTATGTAATTACCTAGCCATCTGCAACACAAAGAAGCATTATAGCACGTTATTTTAAAGCGCAAACACGTAACAAATTGCACTTTAGCCACACATATTCAATTACTTTGCTCACCAACTTAGTTCACGTATTAATTAGGCAACATGATGGCATTCCCGCGTGTAATTCTTTCATTAGTAATGTTGGTTAATCAGAAACTTTAACAAAATTAGTAATTAATAATTAATTATCAGTAATTTTAATTGTGACATATAAACATAAGCTGGAGTTTAAAACTCAATAAATTTTCAATAGAAAACCCTGCTCCAGCAGTGGCACCACCAGCATATTACTGAGCCCCTGACTGCGGCACCACAGCCAGGGAACGGTGATTTCCTAGCGGCTGCAGCACTGCAATGGCAGTCCAACTGCCCAACCTTAGATGGGGCGGTCGGACAACCAGTGCGGAGGTGGCTGGAATGTCATGACCCGCGAGTCTCGCAGTAGTGGGACCACCAGACACATAATTATGCCCTAAGGGTTATGTATATGGATGTTTGGACTGCACTTTTTTTCTGCTGGTGGGTGACTGTTTTACTTTGCTGATTTTTCTTTACGAACGTGTCCTATGGGCATTTAGTTTTGCATTTTTTTAAATGTATTTGTTTATTAAAATCTATATAGGTTTCTAATAAATCAATATTTTTTACTTTAATTTCCTTTTTTTTGATCCAGGAGCATTTTATTTTTTAATCCCATATTTTGTGTTTTTTATGGTTCCTAGATACTTTGGATTGCTTTGTTGGATCTCTATTTGATTGGTTATATTTTAGCATTTTTGGGGACTTTTTGGGAAATATTTTTTCAAGTTTCTGGTGGATTATATTATTTGACTATGTGGATACAAAGGATGATCTGCAGCTATAGAACAGTAAATTATATTTCATTTTTTTTTGGGTGGGAAATGTTATATTTTTTCATTTATGTAAGTGTTATGTGATTGTGGTTTGAAATTGTGTAGTTTATGTTTTGTAATTATTTTATACAACAGGCTGAGTTTGTTGTTTGAGGTTTTTGGTTGGGGAAGTTCAGATATTTCTATAAATAGTACATATTATTTTGTTATATCAGTCATATAAAATTGGAGTTTTATTTAATATTTTGACTGATGTAATAACATATTATGTATAATATTTATATAAAAATAATTTGCAATGGTAAAGATTATGCTATACATTTTTGGGAGCTTTATAGGTTAGTTTTAATTTTATAATATGCTTTTGGCTATTATTGCTAAGTCATCTACTCCTTTGTTGTTTATGAAGATTTGTACTTTGAATTGTAGCATGTTGTATATTCTTTTGGTTTATTTTCTAAGTTTAGGCACAATTTGGGTTACAGATTGCGCCATTTGCAGTTGTTGTGAGCTTTGCTCTTTTTGTAGAGCTTCTATAAATGTATAGAGCGTAGGGTGGGTTCTGCCTAGTGTGGACTGTAAGGCATTGTAACATCCTACCACTGCACTGTTTGTTTTGGCTTCCTGTGCCAAGGTGCTGTTATAGACATTGCACCATCATACTTTAAAATTTGGGTTGGCATCTGTGTCCTTAGCAATGTAGTTAGCCATCCCAAGCATCTTTAAAATAATCAATTGGGGGCTTAGTTTGTGTTTGTTTGTTCGTAGAAAGGACTTTCTGCTAGTACATTGTAGTGGTTAGCGACCTCAGTGACAGAGACATAGGCGAGTGCTGTCATGTTTTTTATTGGAAAGGCAGTTTGACTATTTTTAGCATATTTGACAATACAGTGCAGATTGTTGGAGATGTCGTCATATGCTGTGATTGAAATCATAGTAATAGCCTCATATGGCTGTGTTTGAGTAAACTTAAAATATGAATTATGACTTTTTCAAAGCCTCTAGTTATTGTTTGTGGGTAGTAACCATTTGATCTAAATAGCCTCATATGGCTGTGTTTGAGTAAACTTAAAATATGAATTATGACTTTTTTCAAAGCCTCTAGTTATTGTTTGTGGGTAGTAACCATTTGATCTATGTTTAATGTGCTTTAAGAGTTTGTAGTAAGTACAACTTTGTTAATTTGGTACCGGGGCATGTATAAATGACATATTTGTGTTTTGATATTCACCATGTACTGTGTGTATCTGCGTGAATGGTTTGGGGCACATTTTGAAGGTCTCACTTATTATCAAAGATTGACAATTGCTTAGTTTTAGTAAATCATCTGCTGTAGAACATATTTGGATTTGTCTATCATTGTTTAGGTTGTCATATATTTCGATGGTTCTCTCGTGTGATTTTTAAGTTTTCACATATTTCAAAATCTCGGTATCTTTTAGGGGCAAGATGGGTAGAGTTGGTGGCTTTTTAAGTTCAGGCAATTACATGTTTATAGGTGGCATTTGACCTGTGACTGGTTCGAGGACTTTAGAGAGTACATCTTTTAGAATTTTTGCTATGAGCGCCTGGGAACTAGTGCTTGTGTCTCTGATATCCTGCAATACCTTCCTTACTTCTGTTTCTGTTATGCATAGGAGTTGATTGTGTTGCCTTACATTAATTACACCATTATCATTAGTAGTATCCCTCCCATAACATGCATTAGAGTTATATTTAGTACATTTTCTATTCACAATTTTCATTGATATACTTTCGTGGTTGTAAGTGTAGCCCATGTGACTTAATAATTGCTTTCCTTTCTGTGATGTTATATATCCTGCTTTTTCTGTCATTCTGTCTGCAAGTTGCATAACTGTATAAAGAATTACAATTTTAAAATGTTTCTATGTTTGGTATTGACATATAAAATGATGTACCTACTTTGGTTATTTATACTTACATATGTGTTCTTTTTAGATTTTTCACACCTTTTCTGCAGCTTTTGAGTTGGAGGTGTTGTAATGTGGAGCAGATGCTTTATTTTCTGTTGGTAGAAAAAAAGACAATCCAATTAGTTTTAATTGTTTATTTTTTGGTAGTTTGTAGAGGCTGAGGTCATTAGGTTTTGTTTTTTTCATTTTTTGGTTGAGTTCCTGGTTTATAATATTTAGAAACTGTCATCAGTGATGTCATTTGAGATGTCATCAGTGATGTCATCAGTGATGTCACTGACCATGTCATGAGTGATGTAATGTGTGACGTCATCACCAGTGCATTGCAGGCACGCGAGTTATAGTTAGCTCAACTAACTTTTACGGGCAAATTTCTATGTTTTTTTATGAGTCAAATGTCCAACTAAATATAACGTCCCTGAAACCTATGGTTTTTTAGTGAATTTCAAAGGTTTTTTAAATGCTAATTCCTAACTATAACGTCTGTAAAACCTATGGTTTTTTCAGTGAATTTCGAAGGTTTTCTAAATGTTAATTCCATATTTTAATATTTATAAAACCTATATTTTTTCTATTTTTTTTTGCAATATTTTGGAACTCTATTATCCTTTTTTTGAATTTTAAAAATGATGTAATGTTTTATATCTTCAAAAAAAAGTATGTATATCTTCATATTTTTTGGGAGAAACCTGGAGCAACGTACCGGTAGTGTACCAAGCTCCATCAGCATGTGAATCCTATCCGCCATATTGCTAAACTCATAAAGGATACGCATTTTGTATCCAACAGGTTCGTGACACCGTGTCCCGCCTAACATCATATACGTATGAGGTCGCGCCAGCTGCTAGTTTGGTATGCGACGGGTGCGCGGTACCAAGCTGTGCGTTACGTCATATACGTATGGGGTCGCGCCGGCTGCGTGTTCCGTATGTGACGAGTGCACGCTGCCAGGCCCAGTGTTACGTCATAGACATGTGGTGTCGTGCCTGGTACACCATTCTCTCATTTTTAGGTTTCGTCTAGGCAGCGCATGCGCTGTCTCGGCGAGAGATGCTGTATACAGTATTGTGGGGGAAGCTCTGCCCTCTTTCTGCCCATGCTTTTTATTGGCTCAAATCGGAAATGATGCATTCTCATTGGTTGCTGGCGTATTAGTCCCGCCTCCTTACTGCCATGACGTTATTTTTATCCTTCCATGGCTATCAGCTCCTTTACTTCAACAAGTCTTTTGTTCCCCTGCCTCCCCCGTTCACTCCCAAAGTCCGTGACTTCTCTGACCACCACCACCCCCCCACCCACTCCCGTTCCTGCCTTCTTCAGCGCCCGCATTTTTTTTTACAATGCAATTGGACTCGCGTAAATACGAGTTCTATTGCATTTGTAAATGCTTTTTTTTCATATGATTGGCTGCCTGCATTCGCACTTTCTTTTGCCTGACCTGTCCAGACTCTCGGATGCGCGTGATGCTTTACATCATGCGCATGCGCACCAAAAGTGTTACTCTGTAGTGCAGCAGCTGCCTCCGGCTCGGCACGCAGTGACTCGAACCACGCACGGCTGGCTGGCTGCAGGATGCAGGCGTGTTTGCCTCACTTCTCTTCAAAGCGGGTGCCGAGGCCCTGTGAACGAGCCCCTGTATAACCAGCCATCCTTTGACACCAGACGCTTGGCCCCACTGTGCAAACAGAGATTTAATGTCTCTCGCATGGGCAGAGGCAGCTGGTGACGGATAAGATATCTGAAAAGGTGGCTGGAGGGGTTAGTTTGGGGACAGCAGGGCCTGGCTCTTGTGATAAGAGAAATAGGTCCAGTGAAAGGGGTCGCCTCTTCAAACAAGTGTTAGCTGCCATCTCTTATTGGGTCTTCAGTTAAAGGACAGACCCCCACCTCTGAACAGAATAACAAAGTTAACAGCCCCCTTATATTTATTTATGTAATATCTTATGTAGCATCGACTCCACCCAGCGGGGCTTCATAGTGCAGTAAGACGCACTCTTAAACACGGCCGGTCAACCATTTATTGATTGCTGTAAACACGCTCATAATGCAGTTGAAATCAGTTTTGCCTTTCTTTTAAGAAATACGTCCTAAACGCTGACAGTGTGCTGGTTACTTAATGTCTCAAAACTGTATCTAAATAACTTTAAAGTGTATATGAGAGCAAGCGATAATCTAAAATATTTTAAACATTTATATATTTCTAACTGTAATAAACTTATATTATGGTAAACTTATTTTCTCAAAATTGTGTCGGGTGCGGTCTCCTTGCATGCTGGGTGTGCGATTGTCATGTGACCTTAAAAAAAAGCATTTGATTAGTTCATAACATTTCCCATTGTAGCAGTTGGAGAACACCACCCATTTTCATAATTCTCTCTGCAGCATTTGATGAGACACACCTCTTCTGCTTAGAGAGATTTTTTGAAAACTTTTTGCTATGTACACATATCTTACACTACACACAACATGCAACCATCATCTTCATCAATATTCATGGTCTGTAAAGTAGCCTTCTACCTCACTCAATCAATCAATCAATCAATCAAGACATTTGGAAAGCGCGCTACTCACCTGGAGGGTCTCAAGGCGCTAGGGGGAGGGGGGTCCGCTACTGCTTGAACAGCCAGGTCTTGAGTTGCTTCCTGAAGGAGAGGTGGTCTTGGGTCAGGCGGAGGTGGATGGGGAGGGAGTTCCAAGTCTTGGCTGCCAGGTAGGAGAAGGATCTTCCTCCCATGGTGGCTCTTTGGATGCGTGGAACGGTGGCGAGGGCGTGGCTGGTCGATCGTAGCTGGCGTGTGGGAGTCTAGAAGGTCAGGCGGTTGTTGAGGTATCTGGGGCCCAGGTTGTGGAGGGCCTTGTGTGCGTGGGTGAGGAGTCGGAACGTGATTCTCTTGCTGACGGGGAGCCAGTGCAGGTCTCTCAGGTGACCGGAGATGTGGCTGTGTCGGGGGATGTCAAGGATGAGTCGTGCGGAGGCGTTCTGGATGCGTTGGAGTCTTTTCTGTAGTTTGGCTGTGGTTCCGGTGTAGAGGGTGTTTCCGTAGTCCAGTCGGCTGGTGACGAGAGCCTGGGTGACCGTCTTTCTGGTTTCGGTGGGGATCCATCGGAAGATCTTTCGTAGCATGCGTAGGATGTTGAAATATGATGATGAGACGGCGTTGACTTGTCTGGTCATCGAGAGGGAGGAGTCTAGGATGAAGCCCAGGTTGTGAGCGTGGTCCATAGGTTTGGGTGCGCTGCCCAGGGTAGGGGGCCACCAGGAGTCGTCCCAGGCGGAGGGTGATGATCCCAGGATGAGGACTTCCGTCTTGTCTGAGTTCAGTTTCAGGCGGCTGTTCATCATCCACTCGGCTACGTCTTTCATCCCTTCGTGTAGGTTGGTTCTGGCGGTGGCTGGGTCGTTGGTGAGGGAGAGGATCAGCTGAGTGTCGTCGGCGTAGGAGATGATGTTGAGGTTGTGTTGGCGTGCGATGGCTGCGAGGGGGCTCATGTAGACGTTGAAGAGGGTGGGGCTGAGTGATGAACCTTGCGGGACGCCGCAGATGGCTTCGGTGGCCTCGGATCTGAACGGGGGGAGGCGGACTCTCTGGGTTCTTCCGGCAAGGAACGAGATGATCCAATCTAGAGCCCTGTCTTGGATTCCGATTTTGCTGAGGCGCTGTACTAGGGTGCGGTGGCAGACAGTGTGGAACGCTGCGGAGAGGTCCAGGAGGATGAGGGCTGCTGTTTCCCCGTTGTCGAGCAGGGCTCGGATGTCGTCAGTGGCTGCGATGATGGCGGTCTCGGTGCTGTGGTTGGCTCGGAAGCCAGACTGCGAGTGGTCGAGGGATCCGTTTGTCTCGAGGAAGGCGGCAAGCTGTCTGTTGACGGTCTTCTCGATGACTTTGGCAGGAAAATGCAGGAGCGAGATGGGGCGGTAGTTCTTGAGGTCGGAGGGGTCTGCTGATGGCTTCTTCAGGAGGGTGCTGAGTTCGGCGTGCTTCCAGCTCTCCGGGAAGGTGGCGGTGTTGAAGGAGCAGTTGATGATGTCCCGGAGTTGGGGTGCGATGACGGAGTCGGCCTTGTTGAAGACTTGGTGGGGGCATGGGTCGGTTGGTGATCCGGAGTGGATGGTGTTCATCGTGTGGATGGTGTCTTCGGTGCTGACCGGGGTCCAGGCGCGGAGGGTGGTGGTGGGGGTCGTCGGTTCGGTGGTTGGGTGCGTGGTCTGTGCGCCGAAGCTGTTGTGTATATCGGCGATCTTGCGTTGAAAGAACGAGGCGAGGGAGTCGCAGAGGTCTTGTGAGGGAGTGATGTCGTTGTTTCCGGCGCTGGGGTTGGAGAGCTCTTTGACGATGCTGAAGAGTTCCTTGCTGTTGTGTGCGTTATTGTCTAGTCGTTCCTTGAATGCTGTCCTCTTGGTGGTGTGGATCAGCTGGTGGTGTTTGTGGGAGGCTTGCTTGCGGGCGGTCATGTTGTCTGTAGTCGGGTTTTTTTCGCCAGGCTTTCTCGAGGGTACGGCAGTTCTTTTTGGAGTTTTTGAGGTCGTCGTTGAACCAGGAGGCTTTCTTGCTGCCGGGCCTGCTGGGGTGGTTTTTCAGAGGTGCGAGGTCGTCGGCACAGTTGGTGATCCACTGTGTGAGGTTGTTGGCTGCTTGGTTGGGGTCCGTTGAGCTGGCAGGAGGGTTCTGGCTCAGTGATGTGGTGAGCTGGTCGGTGGTGATCTTATTCCAGTTCCTGCTGGGAGCCTGTTGCGGGTGGTGGTGAGTCGTGGTTCTTCTGAAGCTGAAGTGGACGCAGCTGTGGTCTGTCCAGTGGAGTCCGGTGGCGTGGCTGAAGGAGATGTTCTTGCTGGAGGAGAAGACTGGATCAAGCGTGTGTCCGGCGTAGTGGGTGGGGGAGTTCACCAGTTGCTTGAGTCCGAGGTTGGTGAGGTTGTCCAGCAGGGTGGTGGTGGTGTTGTTCTCCAGGTGGAAGTTGAGGTCCCCTAGGAGGATGTAGTCAGCGGAGGGGAGGGCGTGCGGGCTGATGAAGTCTGCGATGTGTTCGCTGAATTGAGTGCGAGGTCCTGGGGGTCTGTAGATGAGGGTGCCTCTGAATGTGGTCTTGGGGTCGGTGTGTATCTGGAAGTGAAGGTGTTCGGCAGCTGTGAGGGTGTCGTCGGAGTTGGTCGTGATGCGGATGGTGTTCTTGTGGACGATGGCGAGGCCTCCTCCTGTCTGGTTTGCACGGTCCCTCCGGGTGATCTTGTATCCGTCCGGGATGGCGATGGCGATGTCGGGTGCTGAGGAGGCGTTCATCCATGTTTCCGTGAGGAAGGCGACGTCTGGGGATGTGGTGTCGAGCAGGTTCCAGAGTTCCACGGCGTGTCTGTGGACGAAGCGGGTGTTGAGCAGGATGCACTTCAGGTGGTTGCTGCTGGTGCTTGGCCTGGCGGGTGCGGTACAGGGCCGGATGCAGGAGAACTTGCAGGAATGGCAGCTGAATGGTCCGTGGGTGCGTCTTGGGGTGGCTCTGCAGCAGCCGGGGATCCGGCCGGGGTTGAGTGCGATTAGAATGGCGATGTTGTAGGACTTGCGGGTGGGCTGGCATCTGCGGGGGCCAGGGGGTCTGGCGCTAGGCGCGGGCCAGGCGCGGACGGCGCAGACGGGCTTGCCTTAGGCGCGCCTTTGGCGCGCCAACGGCGCACCCGCTGCGCGCGGCCACTGCGCGGCCTCCATATGAGTGGGAGAGGGAGGGAGGAGCAGCTGGGAGGTGGGAGCGGGGCGGCCAATGGGATGCAAGGGGGCGGGGCAACCGGGACGCGGCGGCGGGAAGTGGGTGGCGAGGAGGGTAAACGAGGTGAAGAACGAGGGTACAAAAGTAAAAAGGGAGCACAAATCAGGGCACACAATACAAAAAGGACACAGGCACTCGGGGCACAAAATGTAAAAAGGGCACTGGCACTCGGGGCACAAAATGTAAAAGGACATTGGCACTCGGGTCACAAAAGGCAGAAGGCACAGGTAGTCAGGGCATGGCAGCGAGAATGCAGGTCACACTGCGGGCTGCGTGGCGGTGAGGGGAGCGACCTGCCTGTGATAGCCATGCACCTAAAAGTTACAAAACCAAAGTTTTCCCCACTGCCAGAGGTAACATGGTTGCATACGCTGTCGTCGGCACAATGTAATGTGGTACGGTCTAGGGGCAGTATCATGCATAGATAATGAACACACAGACACAGATAGATAGTGGAAGTGGGTATGGGCACGTGCGCTCAACTACTTTTTATTACCAGGGTCAGATATCCAGTGACAACAGTAATCATCGGATCACTCACAGACAGTCAATAATTAAAGGGTCAATAGTTTGTGCTGCAGTAAGGTAGGGACAGTAGATGTGAAATAATACACATAAGATTCTATCGTAAAAGAACTATAACTTGTGGTATACTGAGATACAGGCAGTAGATCTGAAATAATACACAAAAAGATTGTATCATAAAGAGTCCATCAGTTCTAGTGCACTCAGATAGCCACATTAAAAGCATTCAGCATGTGCACAGCCAGCGATGATCCATGCTGCGGGCGGGCTGTACTAGGAGCAATGTCTGTTGCCTACAGGACTGCATCATCTGCAATAGCAACTTGATCTGAATTGTGAACACTGCTGTCTACAGTGTAGGCCAGAGAGAGCGGTCAGCAAGGGCCCACAGCCACGTGGCTTTGACTTGTGCTGTCCAGTTTGCACTACATGAAGCAACAAAAACCGTATGTGGAGCCTGCGATGAAGCGTATGCGTAATGCGGACAGAGCGCAATGGAGCAATGTCTTTTGCCTACAGGACTGCGTCATCTACAATAGCGATTCGATCTGAATTGTGAACACCACTGTCTGCAGTGTAAATTGAAGGCAGTAGTCAGCACAGGCATCCATGAATACTTTTTCTCACTTCCTCTTCACAAAATACAACAACATAACTTACAAAAAACTCTGCAATAAATAAATCAAAACAATTCGAATTGAGATCTCTGCTGTCCACAGTGTAGACTGTTATTCAGTGTTCTTTTCCACTTCAAGAAGAATTTGGTCATTGTACTAAACCTATACCTCATCTAAAAAAAGTTCTTCAAGCAAGTATACTAAAAGGATATTGTGTATATTTCAATAGACGTTGTAGTAAGTTCCCTACTGGATTCTGTAATATAACAATCACTACTCGATCTGAATTGTGAGCCCTGCTGACCGCAGTGTAGGCCAGAGGCAGTGGTCATTAATGCCTCACAGCCACGTGCCGTTGGATTCGGAAGCACGGAGTTGGTTGCACCTGATCGGAAGGGGTACACAGAAATCATCACAGACTTTAACTTCTGACAGCCTCAATCATAGAATCAAGACCTCGTTTCACTCTTCGGACCTGCTGTACCGCGGTGTACTCCAGCGACTGCAGTCAGCCAAGTCCAATAATCATGTGCAGCAGTTAGCTACGGAAACACAGAGTGTGATGCACCTCAACGGAGGGAGTTCTGTGAAAACCAAGCAGCAGGTAATATCGGACATAGTCCATTGTGGGATAAAGACACCGTTCCACTGTTAGGACCTAGAGTTCGTTGCACCTGGTCGAAGGGAGTACCTTCATCGCCACTCTCAGATGCAGTTCTAACATCGTCCATTGTGGGATCAAGACACCGTTCCACTGTTGGGAGCTAGAGTTGGTTGCACCTGGTCGAAGGCAGTACCTTCATCGCCACTCTCAGATGCAGTTCTAACATCGTCCATTCTGGGATCAAGACATCGTTCCACTGTTGGTACCTGTTGGACTACTGTGTTAGTAGTATACTGAGCACTCCATGGTGCTAGGCCTCAGGCTGGGCGCTGTGTGCCTGTGTCGCGGTAGCCAGCGTTGATCACAGAAACCTTCCCAGCTCACAGACCTCGGCCCAGGAGCTTCCACCGGCACATGGTGGGCCCTCTTTCACATACAACGGTGTCGGAAGGTGAACTGTGGGGCATATGTGCGTTGCAGCGGCCATGACGGTTTCTGGGTACCAGCAGGCTGAGAGCATCATTCACGCACCCACCTTCGCTCATGGCGTCCGCCTCGTGGTGGTGTAAGCTGCGCACGTTCGCCATTCTGAAAGAGAACCACACCTAGAGAAACGTGCCTTTTATTCATACCCCTACGCTAGCCTTGTGTACGCCGGGCCAGCCCATTATGCTACAGATTTGGGGGGGAGGGGGAACGTACGCTCTATGTTTTTGTAATCTTCCCTACTGACTGTACCATCATGGTTGCGTTCACTTCACTCAATAGACCATCAGTGTATGTTGACATGTACATGTCTGTGCTCTGCATACTCGAGTCTCTCCGACACATCCCCTCAACACTTTGCATTGCATAATTTTATGATCGAGAATCACTTGCCACCTTCGCACATACTTTGCTCCCATCTCGCCCCGCATTCTACATTGTGTGGTAGAGGTGCCATGCCATGTTTGGTTTGGGTACATGGCTAGCCACAGTTCACACAGTACGTAGTGTCGTTGTGTCTGCTAGGTGTACATGTAGTTTGTCATGTTGCATGTGATTAGTTAAGGTAGCACGTTTATTCACAAGCACTGGTTTCTCCCATTTACATATTGCTGTCTTAAAGAGGATACAGAAGTTTTTCTGACAGGTGAAAAGTGCGACCACAATGGCAGTCGTTCATTACTATGCAAGAATGTCCAACTGCACAACGCTTCTAAGCTTACAGCCCCCAATCTTGCGTGCTTTCTTAAAAGCATGCCAACTCCCACAATCATTCCAAAATTCACACAGCTTTCTAAAAGCAGTTATCTGGTTCTTAATAACATGGACTGCTAAAGAATGTGAGCTGGCATACCGTATGTTTCAAACCGAGTAACTACCTGTGGCAATGTCTATTCCCACCCACACAAAGTAACTCCCACAGTTCAACTTGGTCTTTAATACCTAATTTGAAAACAGATTTCATTGAACTGAGCAAACTGAAAGCGCTTTTGTTTCAAACAGAAGTGTCCCTCACTTCTGCAAAATAAATTTATCAACTGCAGATAGCACGAACTTCAAGTAAAATACAGTCCCTTTTAAATACGAACCTCCCATTACACTTTGTGAATTGTTACACAATTTTCAACACATCTGGCACATTTTTTTAACACGGTCTACTCCGGCCTTGTCACAGGCTTTCAAACTGTTTTTGGTATAATACCAGACTTCATTCATTCGATCATCTCTGGAATAACAGGAACAGTGCCCATAACTCTCGCTCTTTTTGCGGCCATCCTACTACTATTTTTGCTTGTAAAAAATGGCTGCGCTCCCTGTTGTAACAATCATGTCCGACAGAATACACCTCTAACGAAGCTGCATCAATACCGTGAAAAAATTGAACAACTTTTCAGCTGCCTGCCTCTATCTATTTTCGGAGCCAGCTACAACATGACATTTATTTACACATATGCAATCTGCGTGCAACCATCTTTTTATTGCAAAACTTGCTAATTCGACTGGCGAAAGGATCTATGCCTTGCCAACATCCCAACAATCGCTCCCGATAGCCGGCAGGTAATGGAGTATCTGGAAAACCATGAACTTGATTGTTCGGGCAGTGGAGCAATGGCGGATGCAACGCAAAAATGTATCCTGGCGGAATGGGATTCCTACACAGCCACGAAAGATCTCCTGCAATGTGTGACCTTTGACAACATCGCAGATTGCCTGCCAATTCAAATTGCCGCTCCAACATTCGAGGAACATTACTGTCCCTTTGAGGATATGAATTGGAACGCTTCGCTTTTCTAACATGATGGCAACAATCGCCTCTTGAAACATTATGCATCTCAAGCCGCTGAAGAACTTCCGGACTGCAATCTCCAAGACTTGTAAGAAATTCACGTTATCCTTGGATTGATTTTTTCCAACTTTTTTGACTTTTCCTATAACATTTTTGAATACACTTCAATTGAACTATTTTCATATAATAACTTTCTAAGTATGCTCAGGCATTTGAACTCTGTTTTCATTATTGGCCCTTACGTCTCCAGCCTAACCAGGGATGGGTGATGTATGGCCTATGCAAATACACTATTTACTTGCTAAATTAGCCTAAACCCAACATCCATTTTGAAACCATGTCTATTCTTTGTGCACACATCTCTCTGCCTGCCTGTTATCCACGAAGCCCTTTCACACAAATTAGCTCACCCTCAGACTCTGCTCACAAGCTGGCGATCAAGATCAAAAAACACGACATTGTTTAGGAACTAGTTGGCACAGTCTGGTAATCGTATCCTACCTTTATTTTCATTATAGAATTTACTCATTCATGTCTAATAGCAATTGTTTATGTCACATGGAACTGTAACATGTAATATGCAATTTACTGATGCAGCAGCTTAGATTTGAATACAGCAGAAGCGGTTGGAGTTTGCCTCAGCTCGATGCCTTAGCTCTTGCACAAGAATGTTTTTTTGAAAGGGCTGAAGATAATAATGTATGGTTTGACGAGAAGGGTACCAAATGTGCTTCTGAGAAGCGCAATGTTTGTGTTCCTCCTCAAAGTTCCGATGTGAGTAGAACTATTACCAATTCTGACACACACCAGATTGAATCTACTGTAGAAGAGATTGCTGACTGTTCTGCTGTTGATAATTTTGTGTTACAAAAAAGAAGTACCAGGGTATCTAAGAAGTTTGGTGATTACATTTTGGAATATTTTGTTTGGGTTTTCTTAACCCCTTCGATGCTGCGCAGATTCCGCCGCTGTGCTGGCGGAATCTTGCGCGGGCGGGGTCATGACGGAATGGTTCCGTCATGAGCACAGCTCAACCGTGGGTCATGACGGAACCATTCCGTCATGAGCACCGAAGGGGTTAAAGGATACATGTGGTAATCGTATCCTACCTTTATTTTCATTATATAATTTAGAGTAATTCATGTCTAATAGGTATTGTTTATGTCACATGGAACTGTACCATGTAATGTGGAATTTACTGATGCAGGAGCTTAGGTTCGAATACAGCAGAAGCGGTTGGAGTTTGTCTCAGCTGGATGCCTTAGCTCTTGCACCAGTGGGTCCATTTATGGCACTTAAATAAAGACACTTTTTATATAACTTGCAGACTCCATTGGTTTATTACACACAGCCACTTTCTTAGACGCACCTGATTTCACCATTTGCCTTCTGTGGCATTGCAACATTCTGCATTATATTCTTCATGATTATTTCTTTATTCCTGCTTGCTAAAACACTGCATTCGAGTCTTCACACCGGTAGGGGTGAGTAGTTCGCTTCCCACTCCCTATATAGTATAAACGCATACTAACACAACTTACACAGGTATGCTACAGCGGCCAGTATCCTACAGCGCCCACAGCACATCACTTTACAGCAATCAGCTCACGGCTTAGGCTCACGATTTGATCCCCGAGTCTTCAGATCGGTAGGAGTGAGTAGTTTGTTTCCCACTCCCGCTATTGTCTAAATGCATACTAACACCACTTGCACAGCTATGCTACAGCGCCCAGAGCACATTAGTTTACAGCAATCAGCTCACGGTTTAGGCGCACGGTTTCATCCCCGAGTGTACCGGCACCTCACCTCAGCACCATCTCACTCTGGGCAAAACAGCACTTTCACAGCAGTAGAGGTGAATACTTCGCTTCACACTCCCTTTATAGCACACCCTAACCACCCCATAGAGCTCACAGCGCTCCTACCCTCCTCTTTCCTACTTTTTTTGCCCTTTGTTTGCCTTACTCGCTTCAACGGAATCACAAAATTGCTGCCAACACTTCCTAGTTGCAACCGTTCGCAGCCAATAACCAGCAAGCTTGTGCTCGTAACGCCTCAGCCAATCAGATGGCAGAATTCCCAAATTTCGATATCTGTAAATTTCGATATTTCTCCAAAACTACTGAACGGATTTACACCAAATAAACAAAGGTGTGCTTTCTAGACCAAGACCCTTCTCCCTTCCAAATTTGGGGTAATTCTGTTCTCCCGTTTGACCAGTAGCCTTGTCTAAAGTTTCCTATGGAAATTGCATGGAGAAAACACGTTTTGGGACCCCCTTTTTTCTCGGCGCCCCTTGACGAATCACCCCCAAACTTTCAACATAGGAGCTGATATGAACAAATAATTAGTTTGAAAAATTTCATGAAGATTCATCATACGATGTCAAAGTTATAAGCAAAACAAAAAATGCTCTTCCTATGGAAACTTGGTCCTAACTACCTACTGGCGACCGTCAGTAGGTAATATGTATATATATATATATCTGTTTTCAGGTTCTTGTCAGAGAATCCAGCAGAGTTTCTGCTCCTTGTAGCTTTTGTTATTTTTAGAATATTAAGTTGATGAAATGTGTGTCCCTTTTATATTGTTGATTTAATTTTTTGTGCGATTTTATTGGTTAAGTTAGTTAATAGTTTCACTGTTTTGGTTAGTTTTGGTTTGGTTTGAATTTTATTTTTTCAGTTATGTCAGTTTATGTTAAACACAATTTTTTTTAATGTATGTTTAATATGTAGTTCAATACTTTTAAATCTTATTTTATTCATACATATGCATACATACATATCTATCTATCTATCTATTTATCTATCTATTTATCTATCTATCTATGTATCTATGTATATATATATATATATATATATATGCAAATATGTATATATGTTCATTAATATTTAGATTGTTATATAATTGTTTGCAAGTTATGTAAAAATGTTTTCTCTAATGTTGTTATATATTTATTTATATTTTTATGTGGGGTGATTTGTAATTATTTTGGTGTATATTTTTTATAATGTTTATTTTAATGTTTTGTGTAATGTAAAAAGTGGTTACTTTTACATTTGTTAATGATAATGTAATTATTTTGCCGATATTATTGTGGTAATTATTTTATGAGGCAATTTTTTTGGACTAGTCTTATGTTTATTTAACGATTACTTCATTTTTTGTTCCAAAATATTTGTTTTTCGATATGGGTAAAAAACTATAGGTTCTTGATATTTGTGGTATTGTTAGGTAAGTATAGGAAGACAAGGTTTTTGTTAACAATATTTAACTTCCGATATTTTTCTATATCGATATTGTGTGCATCGATACTGTGTCATTGAACCACCTGGATAGTCACGCCAGCCTTCTGCAGGACCTGAAGCACAGCTCAGAGGTAGCTGAGGTGGTTGAGGTGGTCCTCCCAGCTAAAGCAGAAGACCACAATGTCATCCACGTATGCAGCTCTGAAGTCTTCCAACCCAGCCAGGACAAGGTTGACTGGACTCTTAAAGGTGGATGTCACATTCTTTAACCAAAAGGGCATCATCTTGAACTGGAAGTGGCTCTCTGCAATGCAGAATGCAGTCCTCTCCTCGTCCCCCTTAATTATGGCAATCTGCCAGTAGCCTGATGTCAAATTGAAGGCACTCAGGAACTTAGCAGTTCCCAACCAATCTGCGAGCTCATTAACTCCAGATATGGGATCAGCATCAGTGTAGGTACTGAATTGAGCCCTTTATAAAGCAAACAGCACAGAGGTTTGGGGTGAAGCCTGGTGGGGTTGCCTTGGGTACCAGTACCACAGGTTTCAACCTAGAGCTGTTGGGGTGCTCAATCACCCTTAGCTCCATCATCGTCGACACTTCTTCCTTGATTCAACCCTCACTTTGTCAAATAGCCTGTAGATCTTATTCTATAATGGCATACAATACCTAGTACCAATGTCATGGCATTAGCTCCATCACTCACACCTTCTAATCAGGTTGCAACTCCACCAGAGTGGCTGTCTGGTCATACCAGAGTTTCATGCTTCCTTGCTGGCTCCTAAGTTCTCAGTGTTAGTCTTTCAAAACCATTTTATCTGGGATATTAGAGACAATATGTATGTGACTATATTTTTTGGGGGGTAATTTTAGAGATTGCTCCCACCCCTCCTTCACAAGGTTAAGAAGCTCTCTAACGAGGTGGACATACAGAAGCTCAATGGGACTGAACCCAACTCCTTCTGAGGCACAGTGCTATAAGCCAATAACTTGTATAGCATAAGGAAGTCCCACTTCTTCCTCAGGGTCTCTGATAGGCCCATGATCTTTCCTTTCAAGGTCTTGTTGAATCGCTAAACACACCAATTGATTTTGGGATAATAGAGTGTGAAGAGCTTGTACTACAAACTCATCCCTCATCAATGTCATGTATGCAATCATAAAGCTGGTACCTTATTTAGGCACCACCTCCTTGGGGAAACCCAGCCGGGTAAAAATCCCCATCAATGCCCTGGCCACAGTGGGTGCAGTCACTGTTATCAGGAGATGGCTTCTGGGTACCTGGTATCATGGTTCCTCATGACCAGGATAAACCTGTTGCCTGGGCTGTTTTGGTGTCTTGGGACCCAGAGGCCCCACAATACCAATGTCCATCCTTTCAAAGGGGATGCAAACAACACTGGGGAACCTGGGGAGCTCTTATGCTTTTCCTTTGCCTTCTCACTAGCCTTGCAAGTAGGGGTGATTTACAGAACGCATAGGGGCCGATAAAAGTAGGTAATAAACCTTTCAAAGATCTTGTGCTACCCCTGGTATCCTGGGGTAAAACATGAGCCACTCCCAGTAGGAAGATAGAGACTACCAACACAAAGGTTGCTGGCTCCCAATACAGGAGATCATTCTCCCAGTAGATGAGGTGATGTCCATTTGCCTGGGATTCAGCCTCGTGCGGAACACCCTTGAGAGTGGGGTACTCCTGAATTTGACAGAACTCGGCCCAGGAAGACCTCCTTTAGATTGTCATCTGATAAATTCAGGTAGATATCACAGGGCAGCATTGTCTTCCCTGTAAGTTCTGGAGCATCACCCACCTGTTCTGCTTCCTCTCAGACACTGGGAATCTCTGGGGCAGATGCCTGGGCCTTTGTTCCAGGCTCCAGGACAATAGGATTTTCCTCTTGGGAGGTTGTGGACCGTGTGTTCAGACACATCCACTCAGGCAACCCTCACATCTCCAAGTTTGACCGGAGAGCCACCTCCTTCCAGATGGTGTGTTCCACATCATTACCCACCAGACAATACAAAGCCATGTCAGGACTCACAGCTACCTTCAACGATCCTGAGCCCTCCCACCCCCATTCAAAGGAAACACAAGCTATTAGGTAGTGTCTCTTGTGTTGTCAGCAGTAACCACCTGGTGAACATTATGAGGAAGTGCCTGCTCTGAGGACACCAGAAGACACCAGACCATAGTTCTGCTGACTTTTGTGTCTCTGAGCGCCTATACCCTCTGCCCATTGATTGTGACCCACTGCATATACTTTTCAGTATTATTAGGTATGTGAGTCTTGTGTGCCATCTGTCTGCCTCCCAGGGACACTAATTTGACCTCTACTCTACCCCCGGTACTAACTGGGACAAACCCCTCCCCGAGAGCTGTTCCTGGGACTTACCTGCCAGGAGGGGCTGCTGCCTTTTTGTGCAGTTTGGCGTCACCTTTTGAGTGCCCATACCGCTAACATTCAAAGAACTTATAGGTGAAGTGACATAAAGGCTTTTTCCCATGGAACACTTATGGTCGGAATTGGCCTGGGAATCCTTTCCCTGGAAACCTTTTTAGGAGCCACTTGAGAACTCAATAATTTTACTTTTCTCTCCCCTCATTTGTTTCTGGTGGGAACCCGGTGCACTGCATCCAGATAGATTATTGCAGTTGCTGAGCCAGCAGTCTGCCTCTTTAGCAAGCTCCCTAGGACTTGTAAGCTAGCTGTTTATCAGATGTTGGTGTATCTCTGGAAAACAGACTGGACATGGGCTCTCTGGAAAACAGATCGTAAGCTCCCCAAGTATTTTCATTCACTACCCTTCATCCAACAATCCAATGCCTTTCTGAAATACTCCACAAAATCTACCCAAGACTTGTGAGGTGTTTTCTGGCTATCCTTCAGCTTCAGCCTATACTTTTCAGGGGTGAGCCCATACTTTCTGATAAGGGCTGACATCCTCAGGGGGTACTTCATTCTGTCACCCTTCCTTATGGACAACAAAATTCCCTCCCCTCTGTAGGCATGTGCCTTTACAGACGAGTTCCTCAATGTCTCTCAGGGACTCTGTGCTTTTCTAAATCTATCTTGTAGGTCTCAAACCATTTATTTATGCGGTCCTGCACTATAAAAATAGGCACCAGGTCTTTTGGTATGTGGACTCTCCTTGGGACACTGGAAGGCCGCTGCCACCATTGATGCTGCACTCTGAAACCTCCTTGGCTTTTAGGTCCAGCTCTTTTTTACTCATTTCAAGAGCCAACAGAATTTTCTTCTCTTCCAGAGTCAGTTTCTTTTTCTCCAAGGTCCAGCCAGCTCCATCCTCCTCATTTGCTAATGCTCTCTCTGTCTCAACCTTTCTCACATCTGCAGCCCTCTGGGCGGCTGCCTCCTCCATTTTCAGTTTAACCATTTGTTACCTGAACTCGCTCTCTGTTTTTCTGTCTACCAGTTTCTCAGAGGACAGGTTGTGCGAGGAGATAGTGTTGCCTGCCTTAGATATGGCAGGGAACCACACTTTTGGGGGCCCTCCTCTCTTTTCTGAGGCCCCAGTCAGAGTGTTGGTATCCTTCCCATCCATTTTCACCTAAAAGTCCACCTCTTTATCCTCCTGAGCTGGAGCCTGTAAATGGGAGGCATCCCAGGTCCTGAGGGCCTTTTGCATCTCCTGATACCTAGAGCTCTTGGTAACTGCAAGACCCCTTTCCCCACAGAATCCCTTGAGCTTATCCAAGGTGTAGTTCTCCAAGTTGTTGAGCTTAAACTCCATGCTTGCCCAGGCAGAGTCACAGGTGCATAACGTCTGGCAAAATAGAAGTGAGTTGAGGAAAGCAAAGCCAATAAAGGACTCTTGATATCAGATTACGTTTGAGATTTTAGATTTACACCAAATCACTGAGTGGCACTGTAAAAACACATGTACTGGATCCCATCACTGAGCACCAAAGTAGGAAACTGGATTTTTGCTTAAGGGGGGGGGGGGGGACCCTTCTCAAGCAAAAAACACAATTCCTGTCACTGTGAAACACAGACAGCCATTAAATTAGCACATGCTTAACTCCCTGGTTGCTTGAATGAAAAGCACTC
Source organism: Triturus cristatus (assembly GCF_964204655.1). NCBI lineage: Eukaryota > Metazoa > Chordata > Amphibia > Caudata > Salamandridae > Triturus > Triturus cristatus. Next base: position 441,593,349 of record NC_140590.1, read on the forward strand.
AGGCTTAAATTAAAGGCAATTTGTAAAGTATTAATGCAACACGCAAATAATAAAAAAAAGACAACACAATAAAAATCCCACAGCAAATTAGAGGAATAGAGTATATTTTAATAAATAAAATTATACCTTCCTCTAAATGGCTTAGATTGGATTGGGAATAGTAAATATGACCCCTTTAGTGTGCAACATCTTCCGGTAAATAGCTTAGATTGGAGTGGGAATAGTAATTGTGATCACTTTAGTGTCCAACACCCTTCACCTAAATGGCTTAGATTGGGGTGGGAATAGTAATTTTGATACTTTTAGTGTACAACATAATCTCAAAAAGGGTTTCAGTAGAAGTGGGTGTGGAAAAATGTAACTGCTTTAGTGTATAATATGTTTATCCTAATATGTTGTCTTACAGTGTCAGTATAAGATGTCAGTCAGAAACAAATGTATTCGGTCTAGCTAGACCATAAAAGTATAAAACCAATAAAACCAAACAGATTAATACAAACCGCAATAAGATTGCACAGCAAGCGGACTAAAATTAAAACACAATTAAAAGCCATTAAATACAGATGGTCATAAAAAGTGAGGGACCCATACAGATACAAACAGATAATAAAAGTGCATCAATTACTACATAATCAGCGTCACCCTCTGCTTTATAGCACATTGAATGAAAGCCGCAGTTAAAACACAAATTTTCACAGAAGGAAGAGTCTGTAATTAATTAAAAGCTGGTTTACAATATCGAATGTATGCTTCTTTTTTTTTTTAAAGTAGCATTTTCTCAGGGATTTATCAAATTTACAGAAAGACATAACGTGAATTGTGCTTTGTACTGAGTGATCTTTGCAGAGACAGACAGGTAGGCTATCGATATAGGAGCCCTGACAAGGAAAAGCAGCCAGTAAATGCACAGTGCATAGTCTAAGGGCCTTATTATGACTACGGCGGTCCATTGGACTGCCGTAGTCGTGATGGTGGTCCGTCGACCGCCGGACCTGCGATCCACCCACCATATTATGACTTTAGCGGTTGGACCTCCACTGGACCACTGCTACTACGGGGGATCCACAATCCCTCAGAATTGGCACAGTGGTCTGAGGCGCCATATGCTGGTGGTGTCGCTGTGTTACCGTCAAGCACATTACGAATTTCCTCCCATGCACATGAAAGAGCTGGTCCTTCTAGGGACAGAAAGTAACCTTTTACTAAAACCATTCTCAATTCCTTCCAGACTCAGCTGGTCAGTAATGGTCCATAACAAGGCCTTATAGGAGGCAATGGTACAGCATTTTGCTTTATAGATGGCCACAGATTCCTTGATTGACTTATGCCCAAAATAGCTCTTAGCACTTCTGGAAGTAAATTGCACCTCATTAAAAGGCTAACAGGTAAGCCCTCCATCACAAACAGTCTGTCAAGAAATTCAAGAACTTGATTATGTCTACTTTTTCCACAATTTCCACAACTCGCCATTTAGAAAATAAATCAATTGCAACTAAACCATATTCTTTAAATTCGCTAACTGGTCCAAAAATATCCACCGCCACAACTTCCCAAGGTAAATTAGGGATTAAACATTCACTCATAGGAGGTCTTAGAATCTTCTAACCCTTGTCCGCTGAACAACATACATCACACTCTCTAACAAATCTCTCCACCTCCTTGTCCACTCATGACCACCAAGAAATACCTTTGACAACAATCTTGGTCCTCACAACTCCAAAATGTCCTTTGTGACACAATTGCAAAACTTTATTTCTCAAACTCTTTGGTGGAATTGCTGCAGATTGGAGCATATAAATTCTCCCTACTTCCACGGACAGAGTAATTCCACAGTCATACGCACATACGCTCATCATACGCTAGGGCCCATAACACTCACATTCATTCTATTACTCTATCCACACTGAATATATAAGAGAAATCCTAAAACAATCTGCGTCTAAAGCGAGGTCAATGCGACCTAAAAGATCTGTCTTGAGTCATGATTTTAAACATTGGAAATACATTTGAAACTCAATAAATGACAAAGAAATAACCACCCGACACTGTGATTTAAAAAAAGGGTTATTTATCTAAATTAATTCAAATGAAAGTCAATCAATAGCAAAATCATTATTCTCATAGTTACCTATTCTAGTTAAATGTCGTAAATGGGTCAGGACAGGTCTCTCAGTAAAGTCTCCCAGGTCGCCGTCCTCTCAATCAGCATCGATCCTCTCGAGCATAGGTTCGGGAAGAAGTGGCCTTAGACCCTCTCTAGTCTAACAATATTTATAGAGAAACTAACAAATTGAAAGTAACAAACAAACTCTAAATGTCCGTTGAGCCATTGAACAGAGCTAGCAGGAAAGGATGTTGACTCGCAACATTTAGAAAACCTCCGCTCTCGAAAATCTCAAAAATAAAAACACGGAAGAAGGAAGCTCAAACTAAAAAATGTTACATCCATGAATGCTCTTCCTCGGAATCATAGTGAAGCCACCACAAGTTTATCAGAGTTCATTGTGGCTTTATTCTTCTCCAAGGGCAACTGGCAGCAAGCCCGGAGCTGCTGTCCTCACGGAAACTTTTAATACAGTCAGAGGCCGAGGTCAGGTGGTTTCCAACCATATTCAGCGAGGCCTCTCGTCGTATTTCATCTACTCAAATGCAGGCTTTAAAAATCGGCCATCTTTCAGTAGGCCGAAACGGACCATCTTAATTTAAAGAAACACAAAACAGCGTTACCACATCGTAATGATTAAACAGTGTTAATTGCCACTAATACCCTTATGTGTATGTAATTACCTAGCCATCTGCAACACAAAGAAGCATTAAAGCACGTTATTTTAAAGCGCAAACACATAACAAACAACACTTTAGCCACACATATTTAATTAATTTGCTCACCAACTTAGTTCACATATTAATTAAGCAACATAAATGCATTCCCACGTGTAATTCTTTCATTAGTAAAGTTGGTTAATCAGAAACTTCAACAAAATTAATAATTAATAATTAATTATCAGTAAATTTAATTATGACATATAAACATAAACTGGAGTTTAAATTTCAATAAATTTTCAATAGAAAACCCTGCTCCAGCAATCCCCCCTTTGGTGATATATTATCACCACAAAAACCAACCCAAAAAAAAAATGTAGTCCCCATTTCTTAGGAGAAATTCAAATGTCTTTTCGTTTTTTGAACAACATAAACATGTTACACACCAGTCTCTCTTTCATCCTCTACTCTCGATTCTAGGTACACACTCTCCCTAAATTTCTCTAATTCAATTTCTTGTGGGTCTCTCTTTGACCTCTTTTGTTTCTTTTCAATGTTTTCTCTTATTATTCTCTTTTTCCCTCCCCTGTTTTTACAACACAAACACCCTAATTTTAGTATCAATAAAGCAACAATTACACATGTCAAAGGAAATAATATCTTACCAATAATGGTACTACCTATCTTAGCAATAAAACTCTTAACGGCAACTATCTTATTAGCCAATTTAGTCCAGATACTTTCAGCTTCCAGTGGTACTAATTCTTCATGCAAATCAGTAATATTTTTGATATAGACCTTTAGATCCCTACTTTCATCAGGAATGTAAGTGCAACAATGTTGAACTTTCAGCATTCCACAGACTCCACCCTCTTTGGCCAATAGAATATCAAGGGCAAGTCGATTTTGCATAGACATGGCACGTACGGCAATCATCTCCGTATTTACCAAAAGAAACCCTCCAGCGGTACTTGTCGATAAGTGATCCACCACTGTTGACAGTTTCCGAATTCCATATGCATTTAAAGAAATTCCCACTGCTGGAATTAAAGCTCCAAAAATATCACCTACAATTTCTGACCAAGTTTCTCTCTTAAAACGTGTTAGTAGATTAATTTGTTCTGCATCTTCTATCTTATCTATATGAAAAGTCTTTGGAAAGACCAGTCCAACATAACACGTGCCATACCAATGGTCAGGCAACCTGTAATAAGCCTTATTCCCACAAATATAATATACTCCCGGGAAAACTGGATCTTCTCCTCCCTTGAATCCCCATCCTGTTGCAATAAAGTATGTATCATGACACTCACTAGTCCCAACAAAATACCTATCATATTGTGATTTCCTTCTGGTAATGCATAGTTTACCCTTCTGTGGTGCATCTAAAGCCAAAGTTGGACTGGCCCCATTCCTCAACTCCTTTCCCATCTCAATATCCCATATTGTCTCACTCACTTTATATTTCCCTGCCTTTTCATGCATGCTCACTCTCCTTTTCTCTACCATGTCTAGGAAAGCCTTTTCTTCTTCTTTCAAACTGCAAGTTAAATTGTTTCTAAAAATGTAATCTAATGTTAATTCTTCTGTCTCAATAAAAATCTCACCAAAAATATTAGCTTCTTTAGCTGGATTCAGCTTCTTATTCATTGACAACTGCCCAAAAATGTTATCTTTGTTAGACATCTCATAATCTATTTTCCCTAGTAAATAAAAAACACTACTTAACACACTACATGAAATCCCATACGTAGCTGGAAGATGGTGATAAGTAACACCCTCTGACACGGATGCAGGCAATTGCATACAAACGTAGCAATCCCTAACTTCCATTGTCTTTACGTATTCGTACAACAACTTTGAAAAAAAATTGCTAGAAAAATCATTAATTGACCTATCTTTATGTATGTAAATGTTACTAACTCTAGTTGGAACTACTTTCTGCGAACTCTTCTCCATGTTAGTCACATTCTCAGTATGTATTCCAAAAGTATCTATTGTAACTCTAAAAGTAACTAATAAAGCAAGTACACCCCATAGTATCATTAATAATCCTGTACAGCAGCAGCACATTCTACACCATCTTTTCAAGAAGGCACATCTTCTTTTATTATTTTCTGTGTTAGCCATTTTATTACTTTGGCAGTGTCTTTTGACTTAGCCTCTACTACTCCACTACTGAATTTCTAGAACCCTAGATTATTCAAACAGCTAATTTTAGATTTTCTTCTTTCACTCTTCTCCAAGTGACTCCTTCAGTTCACTCAATTTGGATTTTCATCACTTTTCACTTCTTCTTCAGCAACATCAAATTGTATCAGATCTTCAACATCCTGAGCATCTGATTCTTCTCCAATGTCAGTCAAGATAACTTTCAGGATTCCAACAGTTTTCTCCTCAACCACTTCTCGTAAGGTCCCCTCTGGATTTCCTTGACTTTCTGCCTCTTCTGCTTCAGACAGTGCCACATACGTCCATTCCGGTGACCTATACTTCTGGTTAGGCTTTCTGATTGTCTTGATCTCCTCTGGTTCTTTTGAGACCTTTTGTTTATCACCCTTTGCTTGATTCTGACTGGACACCTCGTTCACCTGTTCAGCTTTCGATGAATTTGCTCGTGTCAGTCTGTACCTTAGTCTCTTTATCCTGTTAGGCCAAAGATCTCCTCTTACACTCCTTTTTGGGCTCACTTCTTTATTATTTCTTTCTCCGATCCAAGTTCTCTTTCTCAGAACTCGACCCTCTGATTTCTCATTCTCACTTTCATCCGATTCTGTTTCATTTGCCTCTGGTCCATGAACAATTTTCTTTTGCTCCACAGACTTCTTCTCCACCAATTGAGATTTCCCTATTTCTGTCCCTCCTCGGGTCTCCGACACGCAATCTTCTTGCTGTCTACTTGTCCCTTCACCTAGCTTATCAAGAATGTTCCCTACACCTCCTCGGGGGTCTTCCGCAAACTGTCCCTCTCTATCTTCTTCTGACCCTGCTTCTTCAGGAGTAATCTCAAGTGGATTCTCAATCTCTTCATCTGACTCAGGTGTAGTCTCTGTGGAATTGTTCTTTTCTCCTCTTTCTTCTACACGTTCACTGCTTGTTGGAACTTCAGGCACTCTTACAAAATCCGATCTCTCATCTGAGACTCTCAATGTTTCCCTTGAAACCTCTCTCGGAAAGAAAAAAGAATCACCTGACTCTCTTTCTCCTTCCCCCCTTTCAGGATTCTTTTTTCTTCTCACTGGTTCAGTCTCTGCTTCATCACTGGAATCTGACTCTTCAAAATACTCTTTACCAGTCCCATCTTTTGGATTCGGAACTCTCAGAGTATGACTTGCATGAACCCAGTTCTTCACACCAGCACACTTTACTGCAGTTGTCGTAGTCAGAATAACCTGTCTTGGCCTTCCCCACCTTGGAACCAAGCAATTTCTTCTTCTGTGTACTTTTATCCTCACCCAGTCCCCTGGACTCAGATCATGGGCTTGCTTCTTTTCAAGTGTTGTGGCGTCTTCTCCAACCTGGTGAAACACAGAATGAACTGCGTCAGCCAGGCCTTTACAGTAATCCAAAATCATGTCATCAGTTATTGTCATCAACTTGTTGACAGGCACGAAAGCATGTCTCATCGCACGTCCCATCAATATTTCATGTGGACTCAACCCTGTGGTTCTATCTGGAGTAGACCTAATAGTCATTAGCACTAGAGGCAAGACATCAGGCCATTTCATTCCAGTGGCTAAACACATCTTACCAATTCTGTTTTTGATTGTGCCATTCATCTGTTCAACAACACCAGAAGCCTCTGGTCTGTATGCACAATGTATCTTCTGCTGTATGCTCAATGCTTCACAAATTAAACCCATGAGCTCATTGTAGAAGTGTCCACCTCTGTCTGACTCAATTGTCACTGGGAACCCGTACCTAGGAATCAACTCTCTTAACAGTAACTTTGCCACGGTTATTCCATCATTTCTCCTAGTCGGAAAGGACTCCACCCATCTTGAGAACAAACAGACTACCACTAGAACATACCTCAATCTATTCACTTGGGGCATTTCAATGAAATCTATTTGCATTCTGGTAAAAGGACCTCCTTCTCTGCCTATTTTTCCTAGGCTCACCACTGTTTTCTTTCCTGTATTGAACTGCTGACAAATCAAACATCTTTGACAGATGCTCTCTGCAATCAGCCTGAACTTTGCATTGTACCAGGTTTGCTTAAAGGACCTAATCATAGCGTCCCTCCCCAGATGTCCCTGGCCATGATACATTCTTGCCATTGTTGATAGCATCGAGTTAGGCATGACTGGTCTTCCATCTCTATAGATCCAAACATGATCTGTCTCTCTTGGGGCACAACCTGCCTTGATCCAATCTCTCATTTCCTCATCTCCTGCTTCATCCTGCAACTGTTTCACTTCATCCCACGTTTCCAGGACATTAGTAAACATCACAGAACAAAAAGACATTTCCCTTTCTCGTCCCCTGTTAATCGAATGATTGTTCTTTGCACAATACTGTGCTATGTCATTAGCAAAACGATTACCAAGAGTAACAAAATCATCTCCTTGTCCATGAGCAGCACATTTTACAACTGCTAGTTCTTTAGGCAGCTGTATCGCCTCAAGCAACTTCCCAATCACTTCAGCATTCTTTATTGGAGTTGCACTCGACGTCAAGAAACCTCTCTGTAGCCAAAGTTGGCCAAAATCATGAACCACTCCAAATCCATACTGACTATCAGTCATCACAGTCACTCTCAAATTCTTCCCAATCTTACAAGCTTTTGTCAATGCCACCAATTCAGCCACTTGAGCAGATCTAACTCCCTTCAAAGGCGAAGCTTCCATAACTTCTGAAACTTTGCACACTGCATATGCTGCACTCAGCACACCATCATCAGTTCTCAGACACGATCCATCCACAAACAGCACATGATCACTCTCAGGTAATGGCAAATCTCTTATGTCTGGTCTGGGTTTTGTGCAGTAATCAAGCACATCCAGACAATCATGATCAACATCATCTCCCACATTCACATTTTCAGCATCCGGTAACAGTATCGCTGGAACACATTCACACATCTCTCAAGAGTCACATTTGATGCTCCCAGAATGATTTTCTCATATTTAGTCAGCCGACTATGTGACATATATTGAGTTCTGCTTCTTGTCAAAAGAGTAGCTACATCATGAGGTACGAATACCCTTACAGGATATCCCATTATTATACCCTCACTCTGTTCCAAGCTTCTGCATGTGGCAGCTACTGCTTTCAGACAACCTGGCAAACCCACAGCTACGGGATCAAGTGTTGATGAGAAGTACGCAATCGGCCTCCTCAGTTGTCCATGTTTCTGGATTAACACTGAAAGTGCACACCCATTTCTCTCACTACAGTACAACTCAAACTCCTTCTCATAGTCTGGCATTCCCAAAGCAGGAGCTTCACACATTCTGCTCTTTAATTCTTCAAATGCTGCCATTTGTTCTGCATTCAGTTCCAATGGGTCGCTCATCTCACTTTTAGTCAATTTAATCAGTGGCTTTGCTATCAGGGAAAAATTACTTATCCACTGACGACAATAACCCACCATCCCCAAAAACATCCTCACTTCTCTCTGTGTCATTGGGGCTCTCATTCCTCTGATAAATTTGATCCTGTCATCGGTCCCCTTTCTCAGACCTTTTTCAATATTGTGTCCAAGATAATGCACCTCTTTCTTGCAAAATTGCAATTTGGCTGGAGATACCTTTAACCCTCCATCTGCCAGATGATTCAGTAAAGCTATGGTATCTACTTCACAAGCTTCACGTGTCTTCGATGCCACCAGTAAGTCATCGATATACTGCACTAGTGCTGAGCTTTCAGGCATGATCAAACTCTCTAATGACTTCTTCAACAACTGATTGAATATCGAAGGACTCTCTGTATACCCCTGTGGCATACGGCACCATGCCAAAATACGCTGCCCAAACCGAAATGCAAAAATCGGCTGGCTGTCATGATGCAATGGAATTGAAAAGAAAGCATGACACAAATCAATTACTGTGTACCATTCAGCATCATGAGGAATCTGATACAAAATCACTGACGGATTTGGCACAATGGGACAACATGCCACCACAATTGTGTTAACTTTTCTCAAATCTTGTACAATCCTGAACTTTCCATTAGGTTTCTTTAGCCCCATTATCGGTGAATTACACGGGCTACTCAGTAACTCTCTCAAAACACACTGTTGAATCATCTTGTCAATTATAAGGTTTATTCCCTCAATTATCTCTGGTGTCAATCTGTACTGTGGGATATTAGGATAAACTATTCCTTCTTTCACTGAAATCTTCACTGGATCTACATTATTCATCAATCCCACATCTTCTCCAGTAAAATCCCAAACCGCTGTTTTTACTGTATTCCTTAACTCCTGAGGCAAGTCATCTGGATTAAATACAGCATATGTCCCAACAATCTCACTTTCTCTATTATCTAGAGTCATCCTGTACAGAACATCCTCATCTGGTGTCTCAAAAGCTATTCCATCCGGAGTACAGAAAATTGTGCAATTCATCTTACACAATAAGTCCCTACCTAACAAGTTCACTGGACTAGTGTCACAGACTACAAATCTGTGCATGTCTGAAAATTTCCCTATTCTTACCCTTACTGGTTCGGTAAGACGAGTCTTAATCTGTGTATTGGCTACACCAACCACTTGGATTGCTTCGTCCGAGAGAGGAAGATTTCTTATATCTGCTGACCTGACAGTTGATCTCGTCGCTCCTGTGTCTACCAAAAAAGTAACACTCTCCCCATTTATTTTCCCATCTACAAATGGTCCTGCCTGGTCTATTTCTAGAGTTGCACCAAGTATGCACTCTTCCTCCTCTCTTCAGCACCGTCAATAGTCCCCTTCAGACTCACTCCCCTCATTCTTTAGCCAGTACTGCTGTACCGGGTTAGTACGTCTCGGTTTGTTTACCTGCTCATCATTGTAGAATCCCGAGTCCTGGTTATACTTCTGGGACCCTCTATTCTGCGGCAAGGGCGGTTTTGGCTCTTGACTCTGCTGTCTGACAACCTTCTGCTGTTGCTGCTGATGATTACACCCCTCGTTCTGCACCTGTTGATTCAATGATTTATTCTCATTACTCACTAATGGTGGATTCGTACACTCAGATCTCCAATGCCCCAATTGTCAACAGTTGTGACATGGGAACTTCTTCTTGGCTTCTTCCAGATTTCCCTTTCCTTTTCCTGTACCGTATCTAGGCCTATTTCCTGGATTATTTGCCTGTTCCACCAGCTGTGCTTCTTGTCTCTCTGCAACTTTCACCTGTGCCCACATTGCTTTTTCTTTCAGCTTTCTCTGTTTTGCCTCAATCTCATCACTGAAGTACTTTGCATGTCTCAAGATTTCATCAATCTTTTTACTATGCCAATCAACTGTGTGCTCACGAATCCTCTCACTGATTTCAGGTCTCAAGCCATATACAAATCTGTATACAAAATGACTCAAATCCTTATCACCCAGGTGTTCATCTCCACTGAACTGTTTAAAAGCCAGTATCAGCCTTTCATAAAAAGCATGAACTGATTCTTTTGCTTCCTGACGTGTTCGATCTATCTTAACCCAGTCTGTCTCTTTCGAGGGTACCTTATTTTTCAGAAACACAATAACCTGTTCATAATTCTTCATGACCTCCGGGTCTGGAGCTCCCGTTTTCGGATCTCTTGGATACTCCTTAGCAGGCCAATCTACAACTATTTTATACTCTGCCCACAAGTCTGCTGGAACAATTATATCAAACAGACTATTCAGGTCAATCCACAGCACTTTTGACAATTTCACAAACCTATCTACCTGCCTATACCACTCGACGGGCTTTTCTCTCAGTCGAGGGAAATCATTTGTAAATGACAAAATATCCTGTCTAGTCCATGGGACATGTACATATCCTCCTCCAGGAATCTCTCTCATAGGATAAGCATCCACTGTTTTTTCTTTTTCTCTCATAGGGAAAGCTGAGTAAGTCCTGTCCACTGAATCTTCCCTTTTCTTGTACCATCTATCCTTCCACTTTTCCACATCACCCCATTTTCGCAATAAGGAAATCATTTCCTTAATCTGCCCTGTTCTGCCAACATCATTTAGATCAGGGGTCTCCAACCTTTTCTGTAGTGAGATCTACTTCTGATCAATGAAAATCGTCGTGAGCTACTAAAGGCAGAGCAACTCACGTATTTTTACAAGAGATTCTCCCATGCCCAGCTTTTTTTACTTTAAGCCTAATTTCTTTGGAGCTCATACTGTGATTTGAACAACATACTCATTGTAGCTCCAATTACCTTTTGGCCTCACAAAATTAAAGCTGGTGTTGGCAACTAAAGGGGAGCACAACAGAATACAGGGACGGCACAAATGAATGTGCTTAATAGGCGCCTCTTCTTCGTCAGGGATCTCATCCTAAGGTAGTTCTGCCTAATGAGTGTCATCATGTATTCATTCATGCATCTGTATACTGGAAAATGTGTAATACATGTAATTTATTCGAGGGGCTTGCAGTGGCCAAATTTATACACAGAGCCGGGTTTCATCTTTTTTATGTGGTGCTGATTCCTTCAACCTGTGCCAGAAGTGTGAAACTTCAGCCTGGTACCACAAAAAGGCACTTTGAAAGTGTATCCTTAGTTAATTGGTATGCAAGTGTTATTTTTTATTCCTTTGAGACTTAGTCACTTCTGCTCTCACATCTACAGAATAAAGCACTACCTTGGCTTCAAGTTGGCAAGCACGGAGTCACCTTTTTGATTAAAGAAAACGCTCTGCTAAAATTCATCTGGCACTTTAAATAAAACTATCAAAATTATTTCTAAGTAAAATCCCACCCACTCCCCACTAATAAACCAATTCTTAGAAGAAAAAAAAATATTTTCTGCCTCTGTCACATGGCCAGACAGTGCATTTAGAAGAGTTTCTCCTACTCTTTTCAATCTCACAAATAAAAGAGATTTGACAGGCCCAGCTTTAGCCCACTCACTCTTCTTAAACTTGGAAATGAAGATAGTGAACACCGAGCTTTACATTTAGTAAAGCGTAGTGGCAGCAGACTCTAAAATCAAAGGGCATTGCCTGTCCCCTGGACTCAGATCATGGGCTTGCTTCTTTTCAAGTGTTGTGGCGTCTTCTCCAACCTGGTGAAACACAGAATGAACTGCGTCAGCCAGGCCTTTACAGTAATCCAAAATCATGTCATCAGTTATTGTCATCAACTTGTTGACAGGCACGAAAGCATGTCTCATCGCACGTCCCATCAATATTTCATGTGGACTCAACCCTGTGGTTCTATCTGGAGTAGACCTAATAGTCATTAGCACTAGAGGCAAGACATCAGGCCATTTCATTCCAGTGGCTAAACACATCTTACCAATTCTGTTTTTGATTGTGCCATTCATCTGTTCAACAACACCAGAAGCCTCTGGTCTGTATGCACAATGTATCTTCTGCTGTATGCTCAATGCTTCACAAATTAAACCCATGAGCTCATTGTAGAAGTGTCCACCTCTGTCTGACTCAATTGTCACTGGGAACCCGTACCTAGGAATCAACTCTCTTAACAGTAACTTTGCCACGGTTATTCCATCATTTCTCCTAGTCGGAAAGGACTCCACCCATCTTGAGAACAAACAGACTACCACTAGAACATACCTCAATCTATTCACTTGGGGCATTTCAATGAAATCTATTTGCATTCTGGTAAAAGGACCTCCTTCTCTGCCTATTTTTCCTAGGCTCACCACTGTTTTCTTTCCTGTATTGAACTGCTGACAAATCAAACATCTTTGACAGATGCTCTCTGCAATCAGCCTGAACTTTGCATTGTACCAGGTTTGCTTAAAGGACCTAATCATAGCGTCCCTCCCCAGATGTCCCTGGCCATGATACATTCTTGCCATTGTTGATAGCATCGAGTTAGGCATGACTGGTCTTCCATCTCTATAGATCCAAACATGATCTGTCTCTCTTGGGGCACAACCTGCCTTGATCCAATCTCTCATTTCCTCATCTCCTGCTTCATCCTGCAACTGTTTCACTTCATCCCACGTTTCCAGGACATTAGTAAACATCACAGAACAAAAAGACATTTCCCTTTCTCGTCCCCTGTTAATCGAATGATTGTTCTTTGCACAATACTGTGCTATGTCATTAGCAAAACGATTACCAAGAGTAACAAAATCATCTCCTTGTCCATGAGCAGCACATTTTACAACTGCTAGTTCTTTAGGCAGCTGTATCGCCTCAAGCAACTTCCCAATCACTTCAGCATTCTTTATTGGAGTTGCACTCGACGTCAAGAAACCTCTCTGTAGCCAAAGTTGGCCAAAATCATGAACCACTCCAAATCCATACTGACTATCAGTCATCACAGTCACTCTCAAATTCTTCCCAATCTTACAAGCTTTTGTCAATGCCACCAATTCAGCCACTTGAGCAGATCTAACTCCCTTCAAAGGCGAAGCTTCCATAACTTCTGAAACTTTGCACACTGCATATGCTGCACTCAGCACACCATCATCAGTTCTCAGACACGATCCATCCACAAACAGCACATGATCACTCTCAGGTAATGGCAAATCTCTTATGTCTGGTCTGGGTTTTGTGCAGTAATCAAGCACATCCAGACAATCATGATCAACATCATCTCCCACATTCACATTTTCAGCATCCGGTAACAGTATCGCTGGAACACATTCACACATCTCTCAAGAGTCACATTTGATGCTCCCAGAATGATTTTCTCATATTTAGTCAGCCGACTATGTGACATATATTGAGTTCTGCTTCTTGTCAAAAGAATAGCTACATCATGAGGTACGAATACCCTTACAGGATATCCCATTATTATACCCTCACTCTGTTCCAAGCTTCTGCATGTGGCAGCTACTGCTTTCAGACAACCTGGCAAACCCACAGCTACGGGATCAAGTGTTGATGAGAAGTACGCAATCGGCCTCCTCAGTTGTCCATGTTTCTGGATTAACACTGAAAGTGCACACCCATTTCTCTCACTACAGTACAACTCAAACTCCTTCTCATAGTCTGGCATTCCCAAAGCAGGAGCTTCACACATTCTGCTCTTTAATTCTTCAAATGCTGCCATTTGTTCTGCATTCAGTTCCAATGGGTCGCTCATCTCACTTTTAGTCAATTTAATCAGTGGCTTTGCTATCAGGGAAAAATTACTTATCCACTGACGACAATAACCCACCATCCCCAAAAACATCCTCACTTCTCTCTGTGTCATTGGGGCTCTCATTCCTCTGATAAATTTGATCCTGTCATCGGTCCCCTTTCTCAGACCTTTTTCAATATTGTGTCCAAGATAATGCACCTCTTTCTTGCAAAATTGCAATTTGGCTGGAGATACCTTTAACCCTCCATCTGCCAGATGATTCAGTAAAGCTATGGTATCTACTTCACAAGCTTCACGTGTCTTCGATGCCACCAGTAAGTCATCGATATACTGCACTAGTGCTGAGCTTTCAGGCATGATCAAACTCTCTAATGATTTCTTCAACAACTGATTGAATATCGAAGGACTCTCTGTATACCCCTGTGGCATACGGCACCATGCCAAAATACGCTGCCCAAACCGAAATGCAAAAATCGGCTGGCTGTCATGATGCAATGGAATTGAAAAGAAAGCATGACACAAATCAATTACTGTGTACCATTCAGCATCATGAGGAATCTGATACAAAATCACTGACGGATTTGGCACAATGGGACAACATGCCACCACAATTGTGTTAACTTTTCTCAAATCTTGTACAATCCTGAACTTTCCATTAGGTTTCTTTAGCCCCATTATCGGTGAATTACACGGGCTACTCAGTAACTCTCTCAAAACACCCTGTTGAATCATCTTGTCAATTATAAGGTTTATTCCCTCAATTATCTCTGGTGTCAATCTGTACTGTGGGATATTAGGATAAACTATTCCTTCTTTCACTGAAATCTTCACTGGATCTACATTATTCATCAATCCCACATCTTCTCCAGTAAAATCCCAAACCGCTGTTTTTACTGTATTCCTTAACTCCTGAGGCAAGTCATCTGGATTAAATACAGCATATGTCCCAACAATCTCACTTTCTCTATTATCTAGAGTCATCCTGTACAGAACATCCTCATCTGGTGTCTCAAAAGCTATTCCATCCGGAGTACAGAAAATTGTGCAATTCATCTTACACAATAAGTCCCTACCTAACAAGTTCACTGGACTAGTGTCACAGACTACAAATCTGTGCATGTCTGAAAATTTCCCTATTCTTACCCTTACTGGTTCGGTAAGACGAGTCTTAATCTGTGTATTGGCTACACCAACCACTTGGATTGCTTCGTCCGAGAGAGGAAGATTTCTTATATCTGCTGACCTGACAGTTGATCTCGTCGCTCCTGTGTCTACCAAAAAAGTAACACTCTCCCCATTTATTTTCCCATCTACAAATGGTCCTGCCTGGTCTATTTCTAGAGTTGCACCAAGTATGCACTCTTCCTCCTCTCTTCAGCACCGTCAATAGTCCCCTTCAGACTCACTCCCCTCATTCTTTAGCCAGTACTGCTGTACCGGGTTAGTACGTCTCGGTTTGTTTACCTGCTCATCATTGTAGAATCCCGAGTCCTGGTTATACTTCTGGGACCCTCTATTCTGCGGCAAGGGCGGTTTTGGCTCTTGACTCTGCTGTCTGACAACCTTCTGCTGTTGCTGCTGATGATTACACCCCTCGTTCTGCACCTGTTGATTCAATGATTTATTCTCATTACTCACTAATGGTGGATTCGTACACTCGGATCTCCAATGCCCCAATTGTCAACAGTTGTGACATGGGAACTTCTTCTTGGCTTCTTCCAGATTTCCCTTTCCTTTTCCTGTACCGTATCTAGGCCTATTTCCTGGATTATTTGCCTGTTCCACCAGCTGTGCTTCTTGTCTCTCTGCAACTTTCACCTGTGCCCACATTGCTTTTTCTTTCAGCTTTCTCTGTTTTGCCTCAATCTCATCACTGAAGTACTTTGCATGTCTCAAGATTTCATCAATCTTTTTACTATGCCAATCAACTGTGTGCTCACGAATCCTCTCACTGATTTCAGGTCTCAAGCCATATACAAATCTGTATACAAAATGACTCAAATCCTTATCACCCAGGTGTTCATCTCCACTGAACTGTTTAAAAGCCAGTATCAGCCTTTCATAAAAAGCATGAACTGATTCTTTTGCTTCCTGACGTGTTCGATCTATCTTAACCCAGTCTGTCTCTTTCGGGGGTACCTTATTTTTCAGAAACACAATAACCTGTTCATACTTCTTCATGACCTCCGGGTCTGGAGCTCCCGTTTTCGGATCTCTTGGATACTCCTTAGCAGGCCAATCTACAACTATTTTATACTCTGCCCACAAGTCTGCTGGAACAATTATATCAAACAGACTATTCAGGTCAATCCACAGCACTTTTGACAATTTCACAAACCTATCTACCTGCCTATACCACTCGACGGGCTTTTCTCTCAGTCGAGGGAAATCATTTGTAAATGACAAAATATCCTGTCTAGTCCATGGGACATGTACATATCCTCCTCCAGGAATCTCTCTCATAGGATAAGCATCCACTGTTTTTTCTTTTTCTCTCATAGGGAAAGCTGAGTAAGTCCTGTCCACTGAATCTTCCCTTTTCTTGTACCATCTATCCTTCCACTTTTCCACATCACCACATTTTCGCAATAAGGAAATCATTTCCTTAATCTGCCCTGTTCTGCCAACATCATTTAGATCAGGGGTCTCCAACCTTTTCTGTAGTGAGATCTACTTCTGATCAATGAAAATCGTCGTGAGCTACTAAAGGCAGAGCAACTCACGTATTTTTACAAGAGATTCTCCCATGCCCAGCTTTTTTTACTTTAAGCCTAATTTCTTTGGAGCTCATACTGTGATTTGAACAACATACTCATTGTAGCTCCAATTACCTTTTGGCCTCACAAAATTAAAGCTGGTGTTGGCAACTAAAGGGGAGCACAACAGAATACAGGGACGGCACAAATGAATGTGCTTAATAGGCGCCTCTTCTTCGTCAGGGATCTCATCCTAAGGTAGTTCTGCCTAATGAGTGTCATCATGTATTCATTCATGCATCTGTATACTGGAAAATGTGTAATACATGTAATTTATTCGAGGGGCTTGCAGTGGCCAAATTTATACACAGAGCCAGGTTTCATCTTTTTTATGTGGTGCTGATTCCTTCAACCTGTGCCAGAAGTGTGAAACTTCAGCCTGGTACCACAAAAGGCACTTTGAAAGTGTATCCTTAGTTAATTGGTATGCAAGTGTTATTTTTTATTCCTTTGAGACTTAGTCACTTCTGCTCTCACATCTACAGAATAAAGCACTACCTTGGCTTCAAGTTGGCAAGCACGGAGTCACCTTTTTGATTAAAGAAAACGCTCTGCTAAAATTCATCTGGCACTTTAAATAAAACTATCAAAATTATTTCTAAGTAAAATCCCACCCACTCCCCACTAATAAACCAATTCTTAGAAGAAAAAAAAATATTTTCTGCCTCTGTCACATGGCCAGACAGTGCATTTAGAAGAGTTTCTCCTACTCTTTTCAATCTCACAAATAAAAGAGATTTGACAGGCCCAGCTTTAGCCCACTCACTCTTCTTAAACTTGGAAATGAAGATAGTGAACACCGAGCTTTACATTTAGTAAAGCGTAGTGGCAGCAGACTCTAAAATCAAAGGGCATTGCCTGCACCAAGCCGCTTTCAATGAATACTACATGAAGGCAGATAAAAAGTGCAGTGTAGTTAGTGAAAGCGGCTCGGTGCATGCAAGGCCCTTTGATTTTAAAGTCTGCTGCCACCGCGTTTTACATCTGGCAATGCTGGGACTAAGACGCTTGCACTGAGGGCCATGCTGCTTTACATCCCTGGTAACCACGCTTTATTCTAATAAAGCGTGGTGGCAGCTGAAGTTAAAATCAAAAGGGCTTTGCATGCACTGAGCTGATTTCACTAACTGC
Source organism: Triturus cristatus (assembly GCF_964204655.1). Classification (NCBI taxonomy): domain Eukaryota; kingdom Metazoa; phylum Chordata; class Amphibia; order Caudata; family Salamandridae; genus Triturus; species Triturus cristatus. The sequence goes on from NC_140590.1 coordinate 441,611,194, forward strand.
AAATACAAAGCGTGGTCAGTGAAAATGGCACAGGGCACTCAATGCCCTTTCATTTTAACGTCTTCTGCCACTGCTGTTACATTGAAAGGCAGATATAAAGCACGGTGCCAGTCCGTTAAAATCGAAGGACTTTGCAACCACGGAGCTGCTTTATATCTCTAGAAACTGTACTTTAAATCTAGTATAGCACAGTGGCAAGCAGCGTTAAAATCAAAGGGCCTTACGTGCACTGAAATGCTTTCACTGACTGCAGGTTACTAGAGATGTAAAGTGGCTCAGTGCACACAAGGCCTTTTGATAATAATGTCGGCTGCAACCGCATTTTACTATGGAAGGCAGATCTAAAGCGCGGTGCCAGCCAATGGTAAAATCAAGCACCTTGCATGCGTGGGGCCGATTTACAAAATATACAGCTATGAGACCAGTATGAACACAAAGAGGAGGGTGGAGGCTGATTAGAACCGCACCAAACAAATATTAGTGGTTATCGTAAAAAGCTCAGAGATAGTGCACGAACAACATATGGATACACAAGAGGTTCAGCACTATGTACTTTCATAAGGTCTCCAAGTAGCTATACACTTTTGTATCTTCTCCAGGTAACAATAAACTCTTGATAAAGCATGTGACACAAATAGCATATAAAGATTTTCTTCTTTATTGATTTTGAATGAAGATTTCTTCCATGTCACATTTCATATTCTCATAGCCATAGCCAACGCGTTTCGTCTCCCATGAGACTTCTTCAGGGCTCAATAATATGGTGAGTATGATTCTTTCCTGTGTGGCCGTTCTTTTGGATATGGTTTCCACGATGCAAGTTTTATCTGGGTCTTGTGACGGTCTGGTAACCACCAACTCAGGTCATGATTTCAGAAAATCTTTATATGCTATTTGTGTCACAGGCTTTATCAAGAGTTTATTGTTACCTGGAGAAGATACAAAAGTGTATAGCTACTTGGAGACCTTATGAAAGTACATAGTGCTGAACCTCTTGTGTATCCAGCTATGAGACCAGTAGTTCACTTACCGATCTGCTGCTCTGCTAGGCGTAGGATCAAAAGGCAAATCTCTAATCATGCCGCAAGCCTGGAAAAGGCAGGTAGTGTGGTTCCCGCTTGTGCCAGACTTCAGGAAGAACGTCATGTTCTTCGACTTGCCCCGCCCCAGCTAAGCTCAGCTCAGCCAATCTGAGCAGCTATTTTGAGTTAGGGTGGGCAAACAAGGAAAACAGGATAAAAAACCTAAAAAGACAACGAAGGGCAAATAAATAAATGCTGGGGCTCTGAACAAACCCTTAATTATCAGATGCCAGCACGAGCTACTCCCAGGGGGTCGGCGAGCTACCGGTAGCTCGCGATCGACTAGTTGGAGACCCTCTCAATGTCCTTATCAGAGAAATCCACCCTGTAAGGCTTCTGCAAAGCTTTCACTTTATTCATGTCAACTCCTAGTTCACTCGCTATTCCTTTTAACCTGTCATGTGTACTCTTAGCCCTCCAGGTAATACTCTTGCACATGAATAACAACTCTCCATCATGATGATTTTTCAACATTTCTGTAGGAATTGTTCCCGCAATAAGCTCCTCCAGTTCTATGCGCAACCTAGCTACATCAATTCCCTGTGAATCTTTATCCTTCTTTTGAAGAACTTTCAACCAATCATTCAAATCCTCAGCTGTTATTTCTGTAGACCTTTTCACTGCACCCACTTGTTCTGCCATCCTCTGTGGTTCCAAAATCGATCCTCCCAAACAACCAGTATTCAATCCTGAATTAGGCTGTACATCTGATCCTCCACTACATGTGTCATGTCTCAACTGTCTCAAATTATTTTCTCCCGTCCTCATTCCTGATTCCTCCAAAGAACAAGAACCAACCAAACCATTTCCTACATAGGGAACTGTCAAACCATTTTCACCCATTCTTTGCTTATCAAAAATAGGCATAACCGGACCTATGGTTACAGGCACTGTAACAGCTTCTAGATTTTTCGTCAGCTCTCTAATTTTCTCAGTCAGCTCAGATGTGGTTCTGGCTAATTCTCTTGTTTTCTCATCACCGATTTGATTCTCTCTCTCTCGCTCTCTCTCTCTCTCCCTTTCCGTGAAAGAGCTACCACTTTTCAAATCAGGCGTCACAATCTCAGTTTTAACAATTCGTAAAGTATCTCTTATGGGAGTAGCAACTGGCGTTCTCTCTTCTGGTTCTGGTCTATATGGTGGTGGTCTCTTGTAAATCATGTCATCCAAGACCTCATCCTCATAATCATTAGCCCCATACCTTCTCACTTCTGCATCAGGCACCTTTTCCGTACCCTTCCTCCCTTCCTTCTCTTCAACTGTCCTCATAGGATATAGTCCCTCTGACATACTAGCATCTCGCCATCTCCTCATTCGATCATGATGAGTTTCACGATCATATTTCCTCCCAAAAATATACCTATAATTGCCTCCACTCCTCTGCTTTTCTCGCTCATGCACCTCATCTTCCCATTCCACCAACGCCTCAAACTGTGTCGGCCTTGGTCTAGGCTCTAGACACATCATCTTTTCCCGTAAATTTCTCAACACGGCCAAATTAAATGAACCATGTTCTGGGAACGCTAAAACACCATCGTCCTTAGTGTACTTAGCCCAGTTGTCTAACCATATACTAGTATGATACCCATATTTCGCAACCATGAAGGATGCAGGAGTTCTTGTCGGAGGTAGCAATTCACCTTCTCTAGTTATTATGTCTTTATCCTTGTCGAACCACCTTTTAATTTTACCGAACAAGGATTTCTTTTTCTTTTCCTCCGTTTGGTAATACATCTTAGCCTTTACCACTATTCTCTAGTCCCTTCCGCATCTGTACGATCTTTTTGTCCAATAACAGCGCGATTCACACCAACGCATCTACGTCACCCTGTACTCCTTCCAATCCTTGCGCGGCTCACACCAACGCACCAATCACAGCGCGAGCACTGTTCTAATCCACTGTCCAATCACAGCGCGGTCTGTTTCTGACGTCAGTAGTCGCCGCAGTCGCTTCTACTCCTGTCTCCTGTCACTCGTCTACCCCTCCTTTACAAAACCTTCTCAGTAGACTTCGTTTCAAATTCTACCGAATCTATTAGTTACAACATATAAACATCTCCATTGACTGCTTCGCTAACCACAGAATAGTAAAGAAAAGTCTTTCTCACGAGAATCCTGTTTCTCTCTAGAACAGCGCTTACCTCTGCTCCACTACGGAATTATTACTTTCGTTGACACAGTAGCACATCCCTCTACTCTGCCCTTCTAACATGCATCCATTAACTGTTTCCTCCAGGAATGCTCCAAAGAGTCTCACAATCAACTAAATGCTCATACTTTCACACACTTTCACACCAGAAAAATGTAGCACATTCACACAGAATCCTGCCTTTCCCGAGAACAGCAAACAGTCTGTCCCACTACAGAATTATAACACACGTTAACCAAGCAGCGCTTTCCTCTGCCCAGTCCTTCAAACAAGTTCAGAGAATACCTATTACTTCTCCAGCAGTAAGCTTTAACGGCAAACCTTACGGGTCCCTGGGACTTAAGACCAGAGTTTCACAGATAACCTTCGCTACCATACACACTTCGTTTATACTGAAAATATGTCTCTAATAGTAACACACGACGATGTCACTGATTCGGAACCCAGACAATGTGACGCGCAACTTCAATTGTCACACGTTTTTCCCCGCATACGTACAGGGCCAACAATCCCGTCTTTCCCGAGAGCAGCACTCACTTCCCTCTGCCCTACTACGGAACCGTCACCAGCTCCCCACGTTCCAGAAGCCGTACACACTACATATAACTCAATTCGACGATTTCAACATATAGTATTAGCACATATACCAACATCAATCAATAAATCAATGAATCAAAAGCCTATATACAAGCAATCTATCAGATCAAGACAATAATCTAAAACCATCATACTGCTACCAGGAAACTGCTGCAGATTGGAGCATATAAATTCTCCCTACTTCCACGGACAGAGTAATTCCACAGTCATACGCACATACACTCATCATACGCTAGGGCCCATCACACTAACATTCATTCTATTATTCTATCCACACTGAATATATGAGAGAAATCCTAAAACAATCTGCGTCTAAAGCGAGGTCAATGCGACCTAAAAGATCTGTCTTGAGTCATGATTTTAAACATTGGAAATACATTTGAAACTCAATAAATGACAAAGAAATAACCACCCGACACTGTGATTCAAACAAAAGGGTTATTTATCTAAATTAATTCAAATGAAAGTCAATCAATAGCAAAATCATTATTCTCATAGTTACCTATTCTAGTTAAATGTCGTAAATGGGTCAGGACAGGTCTCTCAGTAAAGTCTCCTGAGTCGCCGTCCTCTCAATCAGCATCGATCCTCTCGAGCAAAGGTTCGGGAAGAAGTGGCCTTAGACCCTCTCTAGTCTAACAATATTTATAGAGAAACTAACAAATTGAAAGTAACAAACAAACTCTAAACGTCCGTTGAGCCATTCAACAGAGCTAGCAGGAAAGGATGTTGACTCGCATCATTTAGAAAACCTCCGCTCTCGAAAATCTCAAAAATAAAAACACGGAAGAAGGAAGCTCAAACTAAAAAATGTTACATCCATGAATGCTCTTCCTCGGAATCATAGTGAAGCCACCACAAGTTTATCAGAGTTCATTGTGGCTTTATTCTTCTCCAAGGGCAACTGGCAGCAAGCCCAGAGCTGCTGTCCTCACGGAAACTTTTAATACAGTCAGAGGCCGGGGTCAGGTGGTTTCCAACCATATTCAGCGAGGCCTCTCGTCGTATTTCATCTACTCAAATGCAGGCTGTAAAAATTGGCCATCTCTCAGTAGGCCAAAACGGACCATCTTAATTTAAAGAAACACAAAACAGCGTTACCACATCGTAATGATTAAACAGTGTTAATTCCCACTAATACCCTTATGTGTATGTAATTACCTAGCCATCTGCAACACAAAGAAGCATTAAAGCACGTTATTTTAAAGCGCAAAAACATAACAAACAACACTTTAGCCACACATATTTAATTAATTTGCTCACCAACTTAGTTCACATATTAATTAAGCAACATAAATGCATTCCCACGTGTAATTCTTTCATTAGTAAAGTTGGTTAATCAGAAACTTCAACAAAATTAATAATTAATAATTAATTATCAGTAAATTTAATTATGACATATAAACATAAACTGGAGTTTAAATTTCAATACATTTTCAATAGAAAACCCTGCTCCAGCAGAATAACCCTGTATCACCTCATGATCAACTCTAACCTCCCAAAAAGGTCTCAAATCTTCAGATAAATTATACTTTCTGGGTCAACCCTTGCATATGTGTTCTGACACTGCTTGACACTGCCTGTAAATTATTGTCTTTAATTTGTTCCTCCATCCACTCAGCTTTAGCGATAACAGGTACTCCTGAATCGTGCATAAATACAATACTAAAATTTCCTTAAGGAGCATCCATACATTCTTCCATAGGAACTGGCAACCTCGACAAACAATGGGCCACAACATCCTCCTTGCCCGACACATAAACTTGTTTGTACACATACTCTTTCATTCTCATAGAAATTCTAGCCAACCTAGCTGATGCTCCAACACTCCCCTCTGTAGTCAAAAGTTTCACTAAAGGTCGGCGATCGGTACAAATAGTGACACGTTTTCCCTAGACAAAGGCACGAAGGTGCTCTAGAGCCCAAGAACAAGCTCACGCTTCTCTCTCTATAAATGGATACTTACTCTCAGTAGGCGATAACAATTATCTTCTCACAACCATCATATCTTTTTTGTGATAATACTTCCCCCAAACCTTTGTCACTAGCATCAGTCATCAAATAACATTCTGAATTTGGGTCAAAACTACTCAACACACTCACTTTTTCGAGATCGGATTTAACTTGTCAAAACTCTGCCTCACATTCTGCAGTCCATTCAAATTTTGCATTTTCCTTCAAAAGTAAACGTATGTTGTAAACTTTGCGGGCAAAATTTGGAAGGAACTTAGCACAATACTCGGCCATACACAAAAATGACCTCACTTCATCTTGAGTTGTTGGAGCCGGCGAACCTGCTATGTTGTTGACCAATGAAGGTTTGGGTTTTACACCTTCTTCGCTTATTACATCTCCCAAATAAGACACATTCCTCTGTGCAAACTTACACTTGCTCAGTTCCACAGTCAAACCGACCTCTCGCAGCATATCCAAAATATCATTCAAAATGCGATCATGTTCTTCCTTGCACCTGACTGAGACTAAAATGTCATCTTGAAAGAAACTTACACCACTCATTTTACCAAACAGCCTATGCATCGGCCGCAGAAGCAAGGCCAAAAGGCATCCGTCTGAATTGGTAACAGCCAAATGGCGTTATAAAAGCTGTGAGTTTACTTGACTTGGGCGTAAGTATGACTTGATGGTATGCCGCCGATAAATCAATGGAGGAAAACCAAGTTGCCCCCTTAAGGGACGACACCAGTTCATTAATTTTAGGTAAAGGAAACTTTTCAATGATATTATTATTAATTAGGTGGCGCAAGTCAATGCACAAACTGATCTTTCCATTGCTCTTGCCTTCTAACACAACCGGAGAAATCCATTCAGAACTCTCCACCTCTTCAATCACATCCGTTTCAACTAAGCCTTCTAACTCTTCTAACATAGGAATTGCCCTTACTTTGTGAACTTTGGGATCTGCATCCTTTTAAAGTACAATGGCATGTTCGACCCTTTGAGAGCTCCTCAATTTCTTGCGAAAACCTTTAACCAAAACATCTTCCATCTTACTAACTTCATCTACAATAAGTAATTTCTCTTCACTGTTGGGGTCTAAAATTATATGCAAATTCTTCTGATCCATCCAACCAAGAACTGATGGATCTAGTTTAGCCACATAAAGTATCCCTCTTGCTGACCTCCCTTTAAATAGAAATGTCAGCCATCTGAAACCTAACTTATTTATTTTCTCACCAGTAAAACTTACGGGGTTGAAATCAGTGGAAAACAACTGGTATCCTACTTTCTTTATGAACTTTTCTTTCCAGATCTCTTCACTTATGATAATATAAGGTGATCCTGAGTCTGCAAACATCTTGACTGAAATACCCCCTATAGATATGTCACACGCAGGCTTCCCTTTTAACGAGTTATCAGAAACATTCAACACGAAGTTTCCTTGCAAGCTCTTCACACAATCCCACTTAGGATTTTCATTCTCTACCTCCCCATCAATACAGTTCTGTTCATCCCACACATACTTAACACTGTTTTTCCTTCTCCAACACGTTTTACTGAAATTACCAATTAAACCACAAATGCTGCATTTCTTTTTTGCAGCGGGGCAATATTTGCTAAAAGCCAAATGTTTCGTGCTATCACAATGGTAACATCTTCTTTCCTCTGGTTTCTTCTCTTTCCACATGTTCCTCTGTAGTTGATTTTGACCACGGGCCATGCTTTGTTCATATTGACTTCTGTTCATGTTTTGTACTTTGAAAACTCCCCCAGAATCTTTGTCCAATTCTTTTACTTCAGTGGTGCATCTCCCAGACATCTCAGTTTTCCTCACAATGGCTAACACGTCTTCCAATGGTGCATCTCCATTGACCCATAAACGGTCTCGGATCACTGAATTATTATTGTGCATGTCTAATTGATCACGTATAAAGTCATCATGTAAGTCTCCAAATTTACAATCAATAGCTAACTTTTTAAGATTATCCACGTACTCATCCACGAGTTCTCCTGTGTTCTGTTTCCCTTGAAAACATTTATAACGTACCACACCGTTATATACTTTAGGAGCAAAGTATTTGTCTAGGTGTTTCAAAGCTGCTTCAAACACATTTACATCTTCACTAGTGGTGATCTTAGGCATGCAAGTATATGTATTTAATCCCATTGGCCCTAGAGAATGTAACAGAAGTCTTTTCATTTGATCCGGCTTCACCTTACCAGCCTCATCCACAGCCTTAATATAATTTACAAAATAATCTTTCCATTCTAACCATTTCATCATCGGTTGTGGTCCTGCTGCCCATAACGCATGTGGGGCTGATAGTAAAACTTTGCTGTGCCATGACTCTCTCAACTTCCTGATCACCTTGTTCCATGCACAGCCTTGAGCAAAACAGCTTTTAATTATATTTGTTATATTTCCTTATTTTTATATATTTTCCATTTAAGGATAAAATGCACTCTTGTTTTCAACACTCTCCAGAGAGTAAATGCTCAACACGTCAAAGTCAGTTATAATTACAGTCTATGTCAACTAAAAGGTGAGGCCTTTCTTGTGAATCGAGCAAAAAAAAAAAAGATAGTATGAATAGCCACCTCCCAACTATCTCACCTGTTTCGTAAGTCTTTACCAACTTAAATCGTCCGAACTTTACCTCAGATGAAGATAAGCAATAACAGGAGCTGCTCCGACACCTTTCCGACACAGCTCTGATGATGAGAGAGAATCCGAAATGGCTGCTACACTAGGTCACGCAAAATGACCTCGCGTGATGACGTATTGCGCTCCACCCCGCCCTGACATCATCACAAGTAGAATCGTCAGAGCCAGAATGGACGTGCAAGTAGAGAACACTGCCGCCGCTCGAAAGATTCAGGCAGTGGCAGTTCCCCCTAACAGCTGCCACACAAAGTAAGCTTTTCTTACCCCAAAACTTCCAGCCGCCAGGTAGTAAAGGTCAAGAAAGTCCTTCCTTCATGGCGTGTAGATATCCAATACAATGAAAATTTGACACGGTGGAGGATAATTAAATAAGCTTAAATCCTCTTCTAAGTTATGGAAAAAAATTAAAATAAATATCTTCTTTTCAGGCCGCTATCCACATAGTTTGATCCAAATCGTCCCCAATTGTAATGATGGAGGCACGCTGTAGTATTTTCCAATAAAGCTTTATTAGCTGGTAGGTGAAACAGGCGAGAGCCAGGCAGCACGCTTCCACTCCACGACATCAATAGTAGCTGATGCCCTGGACTGGAACCCACAGCGGAACACAATATGCATTTCATGCCTCGCTCTAAGCAACATTTGTCCAGCACCAGGGCTCAAAAAAACATATTTTATAAGTACTCTGCCTAAATCTTCAGGACTCCCCACCCCTGGAACACCTAGGGGAGACTTTAGGGGTTCTGAATATGTAGAAATATTGCAGATCCTCCCTCCATAGTGCTCCTAGCACCAAAGTCGATTTTGGGCAGCACATTAGCACATTGTGGGGAGTGGAATGTGCAATTTCACTTAATCCAGGGAATATAAAACTCATTATATAAGGGTCCTCCTTATAAATACCAGTTCCCCCACCCATGGGACCCCTAGAGGAGACACTGGGGGTACCTAATGCGCCCAAACATTGTAGGTTATCCATTTTTAAGTGCCCCAAACACCAAAGTCGAGTTTGCGCACAATTTACTTTTTAAAAGCAGTCCTGAAACACAGAACCACTTTTAAACTGACCTCATGCTTCAGCAGTGCACACATTCAAGTGCAGAAAGGACTGCTGGCCTTTAAACTGCCCAGTTATATGCTACGGACTGAGAGGTAGTTTCTATCACCCTCCCCAATTATGTACTAGCGCCCTATAGGGTAGGTCATTCCAATCACAGGGGTACCCCAACCCAAAGTGTACCCTAGTGTATGTAGGTGTTTTCACTTCTAAGTGTGTATGTTTCAGCATAGCACTGACCCTGGGCCTGGTTAGGCAGAGCCCAGGGTCAGTCAGAGTCAGTTACCACCAGTACCAGTCAGCAAAAAGTTGGGGGGTGCCCAGGGCACAGGATGACTTTCCAACATAGCCCCCCAAATGAAAGGTGATGGGTTACTAATCTACACCCTTGTAGTCCTCACCAGCTAAGTTGAAAAACCTGGAAAGTCCATCTGAATTTGCATGGGGAACCCCAGGTCTGTGTTCCCTGTTGAGAAATGGACCACCTTAACAGCTTGGGATTCTCCCCTCTCATCTGCATGAGCCATATGAGAGGCTTGTGGTCAGTCTGAACACAAATGTGTGTCCCAAACTAATATGGTCTCAACTTTTTCAGGGACCAAACCACAGCAAAAGCCTCTTTCTCAATGGCACTCCACCTCTGCTCTCTGGGAAGAAGTCGCCTGCTAATAATGGCAACTGGCTCATCAAGGCCCTCTTCATTTAGCTCTGACATCACTGCCCCAATCCCTTATTCTGAAGCATCTGTCTGAACCACAAATTCCTTTGTGTGATCAGGGGCTCAACACATAGCAGCTTTTAGAGTGTCAAATAGAAGTGAGTTCTGTTAGGGGCCCCACAATGGTCCCATAATTTTAAACAAACCTTCTATAATACCCTGTCAGTCCGAAGAATGCCTTCACCGGAGTCTGGGTAGCAGGAGCTGTCCAATCCAAAATAGTTTGAATTTTAGCTTGGAGAGGCTGTATATGGCCCCCACCTACCAGGTGGCCCAGGTATACCACAAACCTTTGCCCTATTTTGCTCTTAATTGCCTTAATAGTCAGACCTGTCTGCACATAGCCTGAAGCACTTCCCTTTGGTGGCTTAAGTGATACCCCCAGGTAGGACTATAGACAGCTATATCATCCAGGTAAGCTGCACTGAAATGTTCCAAACCAGAAAAGACCCTGTTCACCAACCTTTGGAAGGTAGCAGGTGCATTCTTTAATCCAAAGGGCATTACCTTGAACTGATAATGTCCCTGAGGTGTGGAGAATGCTGACCTCTCCTTTTCTCCATCAGTGAGGGCAATCTACCAGTAACCTGAAGTTAAATCAAAAGTACTCAGGTACATAGCAGCTCCCAACCTATCAATGAGCTCATCAGCTCTAGGTATAGGGTGAGCGTCAGTCTTTGAGACTGCATTCAGTCCTCTGCAGTCCACACAGAACCTTAACTCCTTGGGTCTCCCCTGTAGATTAGGTTTGGGTACCATCATCACTGGACTGTCCCATGGACTCTCAGATGGTTCAATTACCCCCAATTCCAGCATTTTAGCAACCCCAGCTTTAATGCTGGCTCTGACATGGTCAAACAACCTGTTCAGTTTATTTTTGACAGGTATAGGCTGTCAATAGTGTTACTGTGATGCGTGGCGTCAGAGAGAGCATGCCAGCAAACAGCTCCAGCACCTGCTTACAGTCTCGGTGCTGCTGGTCTGTCAACTTGGGAGAGAGTACAACCCCCTCTACTGACCCATCTTGCACATTAGTGAAGAGGAGGTCGGGCACTGGCTCAACCTCCTCCTCCACTCCCTCATCAGTGACCAGTAACATGGTCATATATGCCCTGTCATGGTGGGGTTTCAATCTATTCATTCACATGCAGGACCGTATGAGGGTTCCTGGGGGTGCCAAGTTCAAGCAAATAGATAACCTCACCCTTCTTTTTTAAGATTGGATAGGGCCCACTTCACTTGTCATGGAGGGCCCTGGGAGCCACACCAATTGTCCTGGAGTATACTCAGGCAAAGTAGCCTTCTGATCATACCAGTGCTTCATGATCTCCTGGCTGGCCTCCAGTTTCCTGCTTGCCTTGTACATGTACTCTGCCATTCTAGATCTCAGGCCTAGCACATAGTCAAGCACATTGCCCGTTGTTTTTTTAAGAGGTTTCTTGAAAGACTCTCTCAGCAGGCTCAATGGCCCCCTCACAGAGTGCCCAAACAACAACTCAAAGGGACTGAAACCAACCCCTTTCTGTGGCACATCCCTGGAGGCAAACAGTAGACATCACATATTGTCCTGAATTTCTCTGACAACGCATTTATCATGCCCTTCAGGGTTTTGTTGAATCTCTCAACTAGACCATTTGCTTGTGGGTGATAGGGAGTGGTGAACTTGTGGTTGACACCACACTCATCCCACATGGCAGTCAGATATTTGTACAGAAATTTTGTGTCCTTATCTGACACCACCTCTTTCCAAAAACCCACTCTGGTGAACACATCCAGCAGTGCTCTAGCCACCCCAGGAGCATCAATGGTTCTAAGAGGGATTGCTTCAGGGTAGGTGGTGGCCTGGTCCTCTACCACTAAGATATACCTATTCCCTGATGCTGTAGGTGGGTCCAGGGGACCAACAATGTCCCTCTCCACCCTTTCAAATGGAACCCCAACCACTGACAGTGGTATTAGTGGAGCCTTTGTCTTGCCCCCTGGCTTGCCACTGGCCTGACAGGTGACACAGGAGCTGTAAAACTCCTTTACCTTTTCAGACATATGGGGACAGTAGAAATGGTTCCCCAACCTGTTCCATGTCTTTGTCTGTCCCAAATGTCCTGCCAAGGGGATATCATGACCCAAAGTCAGGATAAACTCTCAGTACTTCGGGGGCACCACCAAAATCCTGGTGGCCCCCTCCTTGAGGTTTCTGGCCTCAGTATAAAGCAGTCCGTCTTCCCAGTAGATTTTGTGAAACCCACTGTCATCCCCCTCCTCTTGCTTAGAAGCAATCCGCCTCAAGCTCTCAAGGGTGGGACAGTCTCTCTGTCCCTTACTGAACTCCAGTCTGGAGGGTCCACCTGCCCCTGTCAGTTTTGCCAAATCTGACAGCTCTGGCAGGGATTGAGTTTCTTCCTCAGAGGCCAAATCCTCCCCATCTGGGTTAGATTCTTCCTACACCTCGGGATTTCCATGGGCTGGCTCACCAGGCCTTGTACCCTTGTCTTCGGATGCTTGGCCCTTTGTCCCAGGGTCCAAGTGTCCAACCCCTCCCTTCTGGTTAGTCTATGACCTAGTCACAGCACATCCCCACTCATGAAGCTCCAATATTTTCATATGGAGTCCTCTCTCCACCTCTGACCATTCAGAGGCTTCAATATCATTGCCCAGTAAACACTGGACTGGGAGCACCTTAGACACAGCTACCTTAATAGGGCCTGTCACACCTCCCCATTCTAAATCAACCACAGCCATTGCATGGAGTTTGGTAGTGCTGGTTGCATAAGTCACCTGGTGAAACTCACCAGGTAACAACCTCCCTGGAGGAACCAGCTCATTCAGGACCATATTTACACTACCCCCTGTGTCGCTGATAGCCTCAACCTCAGTCCCATTCACTTTAGGCCTCTGCCTGTACTTGTCCATATTTGGAGGTAAGGCAGCAAGGGTTGCAATATTCACCCCATCCAGGGACACTAAGGTTGCTTCCACCACCTGACTATCCCTTTCCGGGGCACCACTTTCCACCCCATACACTTACACTGGCAATCCCTGTGGATGGCCCCTTAGGGGGGCCCTTCTTGGTGCAGACAGCATCTCCCTTTTTATGCCCTGGCTGGTTACAGTCAAAGCACTTACTGAAACCCCCTCCCTTTGAATTTGGGTTGACTCAAGCCCCTCATCCTTGTGTCTTTGAGTCTTTGGAGGACTCCTTCTGGTTTTAACCTTCTTTTCCCTGACCTGTCCTCCTTTCTTCTGGTCACCCTCCTGGTGCTGAATGGAAACCCAGGTCCTCGCCCACTCATCAGCTGCTTCCCCCAGCTCCTTGGGGTCTGTCAGCTTAGAGTCCACTAGATACTAGCATTACTTCTCTTCTGTACAATGAGTCAAAATATGTTATTTCAAAAGCAAATTATACAATTCCTCCTATGTGTCAACAGTGTTACCAATAATCCAGCCTTCCAGTGCCTTCACTGAAACGTCCACAAAGTCTACCCAAGACTTAGAACTCACTTCCTAGATGCCTCTAAACTTCACCCTGTACTGCTCTGGAGTCCTACCAAATCAATTGACTAAGCATGCCTTCATCTGCTGGTATGATTCTATATCATCCCCCTTCAGGGTCAGGAGCCTATCCCTCCCAGCTACCAGAATCAACTCCCACAGGAGTGCACCCCAATAATTAGAGTGGACCATACTCATTCTAAGGACCCTCTCAAAGGCTGCTAGTCACTTGTCAATGTAATCCCCCATGGTGTACTTGGATACTATACCCTTGGGAAGTATATGATCAAAATCACCACCCCTGGACATCTCAAAATCTTCATAATTTTCACTGCCACCATTTCTTTTGAACACCTCCTTCCTCTCGCACTTCTTCTCAGCCAATTCCAGTTTCCTCTGCTCCAAAGCTATCAAAGTTAATTAAACCTCAAGTTGTCTCTCTGCAAGGGACATTGGTGTTTCCGGAGTAAGGGATCCTTCCACCCTCCCACCATCTGGAATCATATGGCTAACACTAGAGAAAATGGAAGAGGCATCATCCTCACCCCCTTTTGAGTGAGATTGGGGGAGCACCCTCCATTCCCCCTTGAATCTCCGCAGCTACCCCAGTCCAGGCCTTTAGAAACTTTAGCAACCCTACCTTCTTAATCTTGTTGGAAACAGGCAGCACCCTAACCCTATCCTTTACCCTAAGATAAGCCACCCCGAACTGGGACAGTTTAGCCAGGTCCAGCTCCATGGTTCCTTAGTTTTGGGTCACAACAACTAGGCACAACCGACTGAGAACACTTTGGAAAAATCAAAACAATGGATTAAAAACAGTTTAGTCCAACTTCCAAAAATCAAACTCAAAAGTTTTGTTCTAAGGCAATTTAGAAGATTTTTACAATTTTAATTCACTTTACTAAAAGGTGTACTTTTTAAACACAAGTCCTCATCCACACCGCTGAGCACCAATTGTTGGAAAGTGGATTATTAGTAGGGGCAAATGTATACCTGCCACTGGCAATAAGGCCACTAACACAGTATAGGGCTTAGAATAGGTCTTAGACAATTATTCCAATGCTCAACCCTTGGTAGCTTGGCGGCGAGCTGGTAGTCTTAACTTCAAAGACTGGTATGTAAAGCATTTAATAACACCAATTCAGTAAATAATTAAGGAATAATGCACAATAAAAATACAACAACGATTCATAAAAATAGGACATATTTTTATCTTTAAAATGAAAATAACAAAAATCCAATGTAGGGAACCAGAGATATGAATTCACAAAGATTTAGCACTATCCAGCACATAGAAACCAATAGCGCCTTATCGGGAAATCTGGTTGATATAGACCGGGTCAAAGTCAAAGTTTGAGGCCAACCACAATGGAGCCCTGGGCGGCTACACCTTGCGGAAGGTCTCAGTCAAAGTTTTTACCTTCTGACTTAGAAACTTTTCTGGAGCTTTTTCTCCTAGGGTCTCTCGAAGCTCTCAGCCAGTCCGGATTCGGTGAGGGTTCGCCGGATTGCCTTGCGACGAGCTCCCGGTCAAACTTATGGAAGTCTGACCTCCAGAGCATTCCAGCGGTAATGAACCAATGATCCAGGCCAACATGCGGTTGAAGGCATGCGGCTTGGCTTTCGCAGTTGCTCCCAGTCACCTTCTCTTCGTTCGGACTCAGAAACTTTTGCGGAGCTTTTTGTCATGGAGTCCCTCGATGCTCTTCACCAGGCTGGATTCGGTGAGGTTTTGCCAGCCTTGGATTTCCACTACTCCAGTCAAACTCTGGAAGTAGGACCTACAGAGCTTTTTAGCGGGACAAACCTGGACGGCAAGTCAACTCGCGGTTGAAGGCAGGCAGCTTGGCTGGCCAGGTTGAGTCGGTCCCCTTATGGAGCTTTTTTCAAAAGTTGCTCCAAACTCCTAGAACGTCTTCCTGAAGTTCCCCAAAGGGTCCCAAAGTGTCGCAAACTGACTCCAAGGGTCTGGAATCTCGAAGATGGTCCTTGAAAGTTGAGGACTTCAGTTCCCACAATCCACTTGGATAAAACACTAACAATTCCACTGGTAGTTCTCCAGGTGGAGGGTTCATGATGGTGATGTTCCATGTGAGCTCTGTTAACCTGTAGCTTGCAGGGAGTCCACTCTTTAGTCCTTTTACAGCAAGGTAATCCACAGGCTGTAGTTTCAGATGGTGCAGAAGGTGCAATCTTCAGCATGCAGGCTTTATGACATGCACATCAAACTTCTCAGCAATGCCTTTCTTGCTTTCTTAGTTTTCAAGCAGCAGGTCTGAGGGGCTCTGCACTTCTCAGATACTTTTCCAACTTCTCTGGGTCAAGCAGGAGGTCACTCCTGCCCAATGGTCTGCAGGGTACCACCCAAAGGTCTGACCACTTCCTGCAAAGTGTGGCACTATTTTGTCCCAGAGAGCACCAATTCCTCCAAATTCTTAATGGCTGATTTTACAGCAGGGAGGGAAGAGCTGGATAAACACACCCCTTGGATGGCTAATTCCCATAGCCCCTCCCCCTTGCATCTGCTCATTCCTCCCTTAATCCTAGCATCTAGCTGGGGGTCAAAAGAGTGGAGTTGTAAATGACACTGGTGTCTTCCCCTTCTCTTGAAGTCCATTGTTTATGAGTCCTCCCCTTGCTCTGGCATTCCTGTGTAAAAGAACACTGCCCTCCCAGTGGAGCTGGTCAACCCAGGGGCTCTTTATCACCTCTTCAAAGCAGCCTAGCTAATTCACTTAACTCTGACCAATCAGGACAGACCACTGGGAGGCTGAATCGGGGCTTACAAACAGGAAAGTCTTATAACTTCTTGCATGTACATTTTAGGAGAAATTCAACAATATCATTTTGTTGAGTTTATTAATACCATTCTGGGAAGTCTTTGAATGTTACGCTTAACCTTCTCCTATCAAGAGTTATTAGTTACTACCTTCCTGCCATGTTAACCTATGTGGCAGGGGATTTGCAATGGGGAACATGACTTGGACCATTTTTCCAGCACCAGGGCTTATAAAAACATATTTTATAAGAGCTCTACATATATCCACAGGACCCCCACCCCAGGAACACCTATAAGGGATTTTAGGGGTTCTGAATATATAAAAATAGAGCAGATCCTCTCCCACAGTGCTCCTATCACCAAAGTCGATGGGCAATACTTTATCACAATGTGGGGAGTGAAATGTGCAATTTCACTTAACCCAGTGCATATAAAATTCATTTTATAAGGGTCATCCTTATAAATCCCTGCTCCTCCACCCCTGGGACACCTATGGGAAACCCTGGGGGTACGTAATATGCCCAAATATTGTAGGTCAACCATCTTTAAGTGCCTCAAACACCAACATCGAGTTTGGGCACAATTTACTTTTTAAAAGTAGTCCTGCAACACTGGGCTACTTTTCAACGGACCTCAGGCTTAGCAGTGCACACATACAAGTGCGGTAAAGGCTGCTGGTCTCGAAACTGCCATGCCCAATTATGTACTAGGGACTTATAGGGTAGGTCATGCCAATCAAAGTGGTACCACAACCTATAGTGTACCCTAGTGTATGTAGTTGTTTTCACTGTATTCTAAATGTGTCTCTTTCAGCATAGCACTGGCCCTGGCCTGGTTAGGCAGAGTCCAGGACCAGTCAGTTACCACCAGTACCAGTCAGCGAAAAGTTTGGGGTACCCAAGGCACAGGATAACTTTGCAACACCTATGTAATTGGAATAATTTGAGGGGTTCTAGACATTCACATTAATCATTGTGTCTTTTATTTACCCACAGGGCCAGCTGGACACACCTCTGGCAAAAACCAGGCCAGCCAGTCCCAGAGTCTGCTCGACCCTGAGCCCTCCAGCATTGCTGTCTCCTAGCTATCTTCGGATGAGGATGAACTACCTGGCACATCAGATGTGGTTCAGCCCACAGCACCAGCAGCACTAACATCAGCATCTTCTGTGACCACTCCCACCTCAGCTAACAGCACACAGCTGACTCCTACCCTAATGGACACACCAGCCCGAGCCACCACTGAAAGCACAGCAACACAGGGAACTCTGGAGTTGGTGGACAACAGCACCACTGTCAACGATGAAGGAGGCTCAGTGTTGACTCTGCCAGCAACAACTGGTTCTGCTCGGGTGGGTAGGGGTGGTAGGAGAGGGTGTAGGTACATGCGCCATCATGCAGCAGGTGCTGCTCCTGATGCCTCACACATGTCCAGAATCCTCCATGCGTGTGAGGATAGCTGAAGAGAAATTAATTGGCCAGGTAGTTGGGATCTTCAGGACCATACAACAACAGCAGGCAGCCCATTATGACAATGGACACATATATCTCAAACATTGATGACCTGACTTTGGTGCACAAGGACATTCCCACCTGCCTCCACCAGATTCTCACCAACATGTCCACACCTCCCAATGTGAACACAACATCTGGTGTATCAACATCTGCATCTGCTACAGTGATAGATGTGGACTCTGACGGAGGGCCCCCTGCACTGCAGCTGCCTGCACCTGAGGGTCCCCGCCCCAAGCGTGGGATGGGCCATCTGAAGAAAGATCACTGAGAGACCCTAGGCCATGCATCTCCCCCAGGAAGTGACAACCTGCTCCTGATACCCTCCATTGTGTGCCAAGCTTTCACTTTGTTGACTCTCATAGAACTCTCCCACATTAGATGGAGAGTCTAAGTTGGACTTTGAACTTAAATAACTGTGGATTTACTGCAGAAGATTTCATCTACAAACATTACCAACTCCTCTCTGCATGTTGTTTGCCATGTTTTGTTTGCCCACTCCCCCATTATCTGAATTTTCATCTTCAAATCGTGCACTAAAATACCGTTTGCAAGCACAAGCAACAATCTTTGTCGGCAAAAAGGATCTTCTGGGAATATGTTTTGTTGCAGGATAATCTTTGGATCTTTGAAAACAGACAAGGCACACCTCAATGTGGATCCCAGGTTTAATAAAATTATACAAGCTCGCACCTTTATCCAAACTGTAAATACATCACACAGTAACAGAATGGTCACAAGTAAAAACAAATGATCATCAGTTCAGAAGGAAGTGCGGTCCATGGAGTCCCACAACTGGTCACTGGTGGAGTATGGCACAGCATTATGGGTCTGGTGTGGTCACAACTCTGCTGTTGACATGGGGAATTATCCTGTTAAAGAGTAACATAGGAAAGTGTCACACACTCAGGAAGGAGGTTGCTTAATGTTCTAACTCTCTCAAATAAAACATACAAATGTCTGTGTGAGCACAAGCTAGTAGTAAGTGTAGCAATGTCCATGTCATCTGCTAAATTTGTTTAAGCAACTCAGTACAAACTGATTGAAGAATAACATACACTCAGCAGCATGCATACACATAGGACAACAGCAACACACAAACAGACATTTTGGGTTTGCACCTCTCATTGAATACTCACATTTATGTGAAGAAGTTGCAGATGAGGTCTTGTCTCACATCCCCAACACCATCCTCATCATCACAGCCATCATATTCCAAGCCTGGGTCCTCCCTTGCTGGTGGCTGCTGATCACCGTCATCATTCTTTTGTGGACTTTTTTGTATTTCAATGTTTCCTTTTTAGTAGATTATGTTTGACAACATTGATATGGAAGAAGAACTACAGTTACAGGCTATTTAGGGTGGCTCATGCTTAGGCCCCTGTAGCTTTTTGACCACATAAGGTATCCATGCAAAATTTGCGTCCTTTTCTTCCAGCATCATGGGGATTTTAAAGGTACTCAGGGTTTGTTCATTTCCCTGGAGTAGACCCAGAAATTAGCCAAAATACAGCCAAAGTTTGTTTTTGGGGGGGAAAAATTGGAAAAAAGGCTTCGGAAGAAAGCTTATGGTTTTTCCCCTGCAAATGGTGTCAACAAAGGGGTTATGGAAACTGTAAAAAAAACAAATTTTCCTCACATTTCTGTGGTGGAAAGTTCTGGAATCTGTGTGGATCCACAAAATTACACCCACCCTGCATTCCCCAAAGTCTTCCGAGGAAAATGGTACCTCATTTGTGTGGGTTGGCCTAGTGCCCGCCACAGGAAATGGCCCAAAACGCAACGTGGACAAACCACATTTTCACATTGAAAACAGACCCTTTTTTTGCAAAGTGCCTAGCTGTAGATTTTTAACCCTAACTCTGACAGCACCTAAGGAAATCTATACATTTTTAAAACAAGACACCTAGGGGAATCCAGGATGGGGTGACTTGTGTGGTTCTCACCGGGTTCTGTTACCCAGAATCCCTTGCAAACCTCAATCTCTGCCAAAAAAAAAACACCATTTCCTCACATTTGTGTGATGGAAAGTTCTGGAATCTGCGTGGGTCCACAAAATTAACCCACACCGCATTCCCCAAAGTCTTCCAATAAAAATAGTACCTGACTTGTGTGGGTAGGGCTAGTGCTCCTAATAGGAAATGGCCCAAAACGCAATGTGGACACACCACATTTTTACAGTGAAAACTGAGCCCTTTTTTGAAAAGTGGCTAGCTGTAGATTTTGAACCATAGCTCTCCCGGCATCTGGGGAAACCTAGCAAACCTGTATATTTTTTTAAATAAGACACCCAGGGGAAACCAGGATGGGATGACTTGTGTAGCTGTCACCAGGTTCTATTACCCAGTATCCCTTGCAAACCTCAATCTTTGAAAATAAACAACACAATTTCCTCACATGTCTGTGACGGTAAGCTCTGGAATCTGCGTGGATCCACAAAATTCACCCACCCCACATTCCCCAAAGTCATCTGATAAAAACTGTACCTCATTTGTGTGGGTAGGCCTAATGAATATGCCAGGAAACGGCCCAAAACACAACGTGGACACACCACATTTTTACAGTGAAAACAGACCCTATTTTGCACTGCTGGCACCTAGTGAAACCTAGCAAACATATACATTTTTGAAAACTAGACACCGAGAGGAATGCAGGTTGGGGTGACTTGTCCTGCCCTCACCAGGGTCTGTTACCCAGAATCCCTAGAAACCTCAATCTTTGTAAAAAGAACACATTCTCCTCACATTCCTGTGATGGAAAGTTCTGGAATCTACGTGGATCCACAAAATTCCACCCACCCCGCATTCCCCAAAGTCTTCTGATAAAAATGATACCTCACTTATGTGGGTAGGTTTAGTGCCCGTGACAGGAAATGGCCCAAAATGCAACGTGGACATACCACATATTTACAGTGAAAACTGACTTGCCTAGCTGTAGATTCTGAACCCTTGCTCTGCCGGACCATGGGAAACCTAGCAATCCTATACATTTTTTTAAACTGGATACCCAGGGGAATCCAGGATGGGGTGACTTGTGTCGCTCTCACCAGGTTCTGTTACCCAGAATCCCTAACAACCCTCATCAAAATTTGTTTTAAAAAAAAATTCCTCACCTTTCTGTGATGGAAAGTTCTGGAATCTGCTTGGGTCCACAAACTTCCACCCACCTGCATTCTCCAAAGCCGCCTGATAAAAATGGTACCGCACTTGTTTGGGCAGGCCTACTACCCATGACAGGAAACAGCCCAAAATGCAGCTATTGCCCCGATATGCCCCCAAAGGGGGGAAGAAACACTGTGGCTATTTTTTTGGGGAGGGGGATTGGCACACCCATTCTGGGCAGCCCTCACTCCTGAATTTTTAAAACATTTATCCCTGGTGGCTAGTGGGCTTTCTGCCCCCCGAGGGGGCAGATAAAGGGTTATTGCCCCAACTGCCTCCTAGGGGGGACAGAAAGACTAGCATTTTGTGGGTAGCCCCCACCCCTGGACTATAAAAAAGATAATCCCTGGCATCTAGGGTGCTTTCTGACCCCTCGAGGGCAGATTGGGAGCTACAGCTGCCATCTGCCCCCCAGGGAGGGCAGAAAGACTATCTGTGGCAAAATGTAGTGGGGAAGAAAAGGTCCTTGTCCAAGGGGCCGCTCCCCCCTCCATGGTGGCTAGTGGGTGGATCCCTGCTTGGGGATCGTCCGCCTGGGGTGATCCCCAAGAAGCGACCCACTAGCGAACAGTACCATTGAGAAGGGGAGATTCTCCCCTTTCCAACGATACCTTTCCCAAGTGTTTCGGTGCTCGGGGGGCTGAGATAGCCCCACGAGCACTGAAACATTGAAACTGAAGCTAAGTTTCAGTTTCGTTTTCAATGTAATGAGGACAGCGTGCCATGCATGCAATCGTCATTACATTGAAAATAAGAAACAGGTGGGGGAGGTTGGGGAAGCTCTTCCCCAACTCTCGAGGCACCCTGAAAAATAGAAGGAAATCCCTCTACTGTTTGCAACATAAGGATTTAGTGCTCCTGTGCATCTGACGGAATGGTTCCGTCCTAGGCACCGGAGCATTGACAATATGACCTCACTCCAAAAGGTGACTCGCTAACAACAGCAGGCGACCATGCCATGGATGAGCCCAGCCAGCCCCCCCACCCCCAGGAAGTTGAACCCTTGGATACAGACTCCCTTGTCTATTCAAGTGAGGAGGACCGACATGGAACCTCCAGCGTGCCCATGACACCCCATGCTCAGGCCCTTACCGACCCCACCACCACCACGACTCCCACAACAGCTGTACTAACAACACAGACCCCTGCAGCAACGACCTGTGTGATAGCCACCTCCACCATCACCACTGCTGCCTCCAACACTGTTCCTGTGCCAGCAGTTGCGAATACCTCCAGGCACAGCAGGGATGCTGGGGATGGTGTGGAGCGGTGGCATGTCCATGGCTTCAGGGCAGGTACTAGGCCAACTGGGGGATAGTCACAGGAGGACAATGAGACAGAGGTCCTTGACATCATGCTAACTGTCCTTGGTGCATACCAGCAGAACCTGGGCCAGATGGGCCAGGTCCTTGAAGCACTGCATGAACAGTGCCTGCTGCAGAGGTCCATGGACACTCACTTGGGACAAATTGCTGACTACATGGGCCAGCTCGTGGGTGATCTGCGGGACATGCCAGCTGCTCTGACAGCTGCCCGCCCCCCCAGCCAGCCAGATGATAGTCACACCACTGCAGCAGCGGCCACAGGAAGGGGTGAGTCACACCATAGGGAATGCTCAGACACCTCTGAGCATGCAGCTGGTTCCTCCCCTGGCAAAGGCAGAGGGTGCATCTGAAAAAGACCCCGGGAGGAACACGTGGCACAGCACCGTGCTGTACCAGTTCCAGGAGCACCCGCTGATGTCACCACTGTAACACCGAGCATTGACTGTTGTAAATCAGAACCCACATTCCCACAAGGATGGGAGTTTTCCGTTGTACTTACCATTGTGTGTTCTACCCCAACCATCCGTGTACCATCACTGTCAACTTCACCCCTCACCTGTCACTCATTGTAAAATGAACACAACTCACAACAGTATGCTTTGGTGTCAAGAGCATTTACATCACAGTAAGTAGCATGTCAACTCACATTGCAATGTATCTGAATATGTAAAAGCGAAAATCCAATGAGAGTGGAGGAAGTTGGAAAGACACAAGGAAATAACAGTGCGTTGACATATCATGGAATAACCGCAAAAGCACACCACTAGGCAACACTGTAGAATATGGCTTCCAGAGAACACCGGCCAACACCATCAACATGGACAGTTGGGGGACTGGAGCACACGACTACACTTCCCAACACTGTTCACCCCTTAGCATCCTTGTCAATGCAATTCAGCTGAAATGCTTACTTGTGTCACTGTTGTCGTGTGTCACCAAGGTCGGTGCAGGTCAGTGCTGTGATTTTCTAGACACATGTGTATTGTGTTATCATACTACATCAGTAGAGGTAAGCTACATGTGATTGATGTCTGCTGAGTAAGCTGCCACAATCCACTCGTATCTCTGTACCTCTCCCTGCCCAACTCAGGTGAAACATCTCAGTCATATGACAAGTAAGCATCATGACTGAAATGCATTTGCCAGAATGCCAAGGGATGGACTGTGCAGGGAGGTGAAGCAGTGTGCTCCCACCCCCCTAATGACCTCAACATGGATATGACGGAAGTTGTCACAGATCACATAGCGCAGAAACATTAAATCCTTAGCAGTGTGCCCACAAGTGCCAGCATCACACCACATCCTGTCATGTGGACGATGGTGACATTGTCGCATTCACACACTCAAGTAATGTTGCACAGGGCTTTTCATGTGAAATAGGCGATTCATGCATGTTTATCCACATGAACCCCAGTCCCTGACAACATACCCACGCTAAATCTATTTTCCAAACGTACTTCGCTTCTCTTGCATGAGCACACCGGCTGCGGGCACAGGCCAAGTATCACATATATAGGAACTGTTGCACAACGTGTTCCTTTTGTGGCAATGTTCTGCTAACTCCCCCATATCTGAATGTGGATAGTCATTTGTGGCCTCATATTCCCACAGCAAAAGCATATTTCAATCAGTGTGCATGCACAATGGGCCTCTGTTTAGACAAGTAGTCGCTCCCACATCAGCCCGGAGACCTTCGAAATCCAGGTGTCTTGACCGTCAAGCACGATTCTGTCACTGCTGAACACAGCACTACCACTTTTTTCTCGATGAACTGACACACAAATTATTGATAGCGTTTGATATTGAAGGCCGTTGCACACTTTTTTCAGACTTGGGGCTCTGGCCTTGTCCCTTCCTTTCATGCTTTTCCGGGAATACCACCGGCTGTCATTTCTCAAAATTCCATACTGCATTTAGCAGTTTCAGATCATTACTTTGGCTGTACACCTGAGTGCTGGTTCTGAGATTGCTCTCACGCCATGTCTGACCATCCTGTGGGCCAGGCCGAGCACGGTCAGTTGCAACTGTACCGTGACCGCATGCAGCTTCTCTATGGATATATCTCATTGGCTGTGCTGCGCATCAGTTATAGGCTAACGTTCCGCTATGCCTATTTCACCTGCGTGTAACCTGTCTTTTCCTGCAGAAGATGTCTTTTTGAGTGAGCCATGGATGTCTGCCTTTCAAATACATACCTTGCTGACCTGGATCATGAGCTGTGGGTGACTCCTTTGTTGGTCCACGAGCAGGACTACTTCGGTGAGACACGTTTATGGGATGCCTTTCAATGTGTCAGACAGGCTGACAGCTGCGCCTGCGTGTTTCCGCAATGGCTCCTGTGCCATGCCTACATCAAGCATCTCCTAGGTTGCGAATGGATGCTCCTTTCAACCTCGTGGTGCAAGGAGCACATCTGTTCCTTCATACTGCTGGATTGCTGAAGATGATTTGGATCGTCTTTTAGAACTGATTGCCTTCGAAGCTGCCTTTGTCTTCTTGGATTCGTAACTACTTGACAGCAACAGGAACTGTTGGTGACTAATTCAATTTTCGTTAACCTTTCTTCACGCCGCCTGACAAAAATTGTCATCCAGCTCTCTGACTTTAGCCCTGTCTGAATTGGCATTGACTATGCTGAGCTCTGCGGTCTGTTTCGATTGGTACCACAGACCTGAGCAAGTGGAGGCTATCATCTGACCGTTGTGGACATTGTTGTCTGGCATCAGTCCAGCTTCCATTATGCAGCTGTAGCGCACGAATATTACATGGCGTTGTTGTTTTGCAAGTACCTAGGGCTCGAGTCGGGGGTACATGCAGGTACACGGCATCCCCCCCTCTTTTCACATGGTGGACGGCATCCCCCCAGCCAAGAAGTTGGTCCCCACATAAATATGCTGAACTTGTCCTGGTGTCCTTTCCAGACACCGGGACACGTTCAGCAGCACCTACACATTGACTGCTTTCTATTCCCAGCAGCAACATGCAGACGGCGCGGGAGCCTGTTTTCACCTCCGGCTGGGCCGAAGTAATAGGGTCCTCCAGCCTCCTTTTGTTTTTATATGCTGACTGGGGGCCACCTTGAACCTTACATTTAAATGTAGATGCCACAGGGGGAAACATAGGCACACAGATTGCCTTCTCTTCACAGGTACTTAAGAGAGGCATGCTTTTGCCTTTGTTCTGTCCCTGTATATCAATGCAGACACTGTAAGACTGTCAGATGGGTTAGTCTGTCCCAGTATTTGCACAAATCATTTTAGTCGCACTATTTTACCTCTTTCATAGTGCTAGGTCGTGAGGTTGTGAGATCATTTGCATTTTGCCTTACTTGGTCAGTCCCCCCACTTCTTTTTATAGGACTTGTGCCCTGCAGATAACTTAGTATGTGTCTGTCACATGAGAAGTGACCGCAGAGCTTGTCCTCTGCATGTTCCAGGAGTACTGTCTGAACATTTTTGTCCATCGTCGGAGAACATTGTCCCTTGACATTCTGGTCTGATCTGGCCCTAGCACCCCGACTCAACGAAGTTTCACAGCTGCAAGAGTACACGGATCCCCTTTAGATGACGTGGGAAGGCGGGCTAGATGCCCCAAACTTGGAGAGTGATCCATCCAGTGATGAGAACGACACAGCAAATGTGATGTAAATTTCACCATATATAGGCTGAGTAATGGTGTCTGCTGACAAAGCCCAGAGACCAGGGACATCCCATACAACTCCTTCCTGCAAGGGGTTGAGGGATATGCTCATGTGTCTACGCCCAGAGGGATTATTGATGCACCATCTTGCTTTATGTTAAATGGATTAGGTGCTCATGCATTCCCAACCTGTTGTGTCACGTATGTTTTATGCTTTGACACGTTAGTAGAAACTTCACATTTAAAACGTTTCTTGTCTTTGACTTATCTACTTGCGTACAGGCACTTGAATGCCTCTGAATGAGTAGGAGAGCTAGTGAGGCAGTATAGCAATTGTGTCCTGTGCGTCGGGGTGCTTTGGGGGGCTCAGTCCCTGCATGCCCAAGTTCTCTACTCCTACACATTGTCCAGTATGTGTACAAAATCCCAGGAACAATTGTCAAAGTTCGTGACACAACAGCAAGGCACACAGACACTGTCATGGTCGCTCATTGTTAATTTACACTCAACTGAAGTAGTTGACGTTGAACTGTTGACGCTAGTCAAGGCCTTTTTCTCACCACTGTCATTTTCACTGGGCATGTGTGGGTTGTGAGCTGGGGGATGGTGCTGTTCCGCCAGATGTAGCAGTCATGTGCCGACCCCTGATACTTTACACACATGTGTTAGATGATGTGCTCTGCCTGTCATACCACTTGCATGTTGATGGAGTGGTAGTGTTTGCAGTTCCTATAGATGGGTTCACTTGCCTATGGTGGAATGAGGCCAATTTGGCTACCATCAATGGCTCCCATCAACTTTTGGGATACCTCCCAGGCAGACCCGGCACCAGGAATTTTTATGTGGGTGGGCCAACGATTCATTCGGGTGGGCCACTGCGGGCCCGATTTGTGTCACTTATATCTCTCGCCAGGGCTGCTTCAGGGCCCTCTCTCTCCTCAGTTTTAAAAGGGCCAGTGAAACGCATTATTTCCTTCCAAAATCTCTTTCTAGATGTTATCACTCGCAAAAAGTGTATTTTTTCCATTAAAGGTCCTCCTGATGGGAGGAGGAGGTTTCCTGAGGTGGGGGTATCAGGCAAGTGACGCTTCTCAGGCTCTCACTCATGCCCTTCTCCTCGGATTCCCACACTGCCACCCTCGTCCAGCGCCCCTCATCTCTCCATGGCCACGCTTGCATGTGTATTTCATTTCTTGTATAGTGCTATTGATATCAGTGTAGGGTGTGACAGTACTTTACATCACTCACATATTGTAAAGAGACAATCAATCATGCAAGTATGTAAGTACATGACTCTACAGGGAATGTCACGAAAGCCAATGAGGATTACAAGGTGTGGGAATCACATGTCATCCATACTGGTGGGCAGGATTTTTGAGGGCGTTTGGTCTGGAGAAGCACTAACTCAGGATTTAATGCACACGGCAACATTCGAATGATGAAAGACTGGGGAAGTTATGTCTATGCTACAACCCATAAATAAAGCTATGTTCTGACTATTAAT
The DNA here is from genome assembly GCF_964204655.1 of Triturus cristatus. Classification (NCBI taxonomy): domain Eukaryota; kingdom Metazoa; phylum Chordata; class Amphibia; order Caudata; family Salamandridae; genus Triturus; species Triturus cristatus. The sequence goes on from NC_140590.1 coordinate 441,638,832, forward strand.
TCATTCAGGTTCTCATGCAGTTCTTTGATGACAGTTCCTAGGTCTCTGCCCCATGATAGGCATGTAACTTCTGAACTGCGAGTTTCCCAAGTATCTCTGTGACAAAGGCAGTAACCCACTGAGCTATCCACATCAAATGCTGTTTATCTGCATTTCAAAACTACTAACAGACAAAGGATTGGCAGAATCATTAATCAACAGTTATGTAGATATTTTTATTGTTGGCTTACATCCATGGCAGAGCCTTGATTGAGATTCTAAATGTTTAAATTAAGTATACAGGGAATATGTGTCTTGCTGGGCCTTCCCTGATGATTTTATGAGTAACAAATAGCCAGACATTCTCTCACCTGCTCGGTTCCTACTCACTGCCCGTTATGATAAGCAGCTGCAGAGGCCAGGTAAGGTAAATCCAGAGAAATAAACTTTTCTTCTCCGTGTGGAATTGAAAAGCAGATATCCACACAGCAGTACGGTTAAGGTTACCTGGTGCAGAAGAGAGGATTTGTCCCTTTCGCTATGCCCATATTTTAGCTGCACGAGTAAGCAGGGACAGAGCCTACCTTACTGAAAGGAGATGTGTGATTCGGGGTGCCTGTAAGAGAGGGCTCTGGCCCACATTCACAACTCCCAGAACAGGAAGATAATCAACGTTCGGAGGAACGTTTCACATGAATGTGGCCATTTACTACTGGTCTTCGTGCCGTCACTGCCAGGGCCACGGATCATGTTTGGGTGGGCCTGGCCCACCTGGCCCACCCGCTAGAAATGGGCATGCTCTCAGGTCATAGAACTCCCCCTTCACATCTACCAATGCATCCCTCCTCGGGAAGTGGACATGTCTGTCCTTGTCAAGCATCAATGCTGAGAGGACGTCACGCACCACCATGCTGATCACGGGCTGTGACATCCCACCGGCGCTGGCCACAGTGTACGGGTAAGGCCCAGTAGCAAGAAATGCAGTGCAGCCATAACCTTCACTGTAGCAGACAATGCAGCCGCATGTATACTTTGAACTTCACCTGGGGCTCCAACTGGGCACATGGGTTCTGTAGTGTGTGGCGATCCAAATGTAATTTCTGGATCATTTTGATGTCCTCCATCGTCGCCAGGTCGGGGACAGGTTGGAGGATGGGTGGTCTCCTACTTATGTCAGGGTACACGAGCATGAGCTGAGTTATAGAGATGTGGTGAACAGCTTACCATGAAACTCACACAACCACAACATTGAGGGGACTCTTGATCACGTGAAATGCACACGCGACCTGCATTCAGAAGTTGTTTTTCTTCACTCACTCGCCATACTGACACTACAACATCCACTGAAGTTGATGTGTATGGCATATGGTACACTGCTACATCAAGGATAAGCTGCCCTGTGGTTAGATGGTACAGCACTTGTGTTTTCCAGTATCTGTGCTGAGTTGCATGTAGCTGCTGTCACTGTATGGCCGCTAACTTTAGTCCCCCTATTCACAACAACCTTACAGTATGAGGGCAGTGAGTGTCATCTGGACAATGCAACATGGATGTACGGCATGGGGGACAAGCACATGTGGACATCATGTGGTCAGTCCTGCGTGAGTGTGTGAGGATTTAGCGTCACAGACATTGCAATGTTCACCTGAATGAGGCACAAATGCACATGGATTGTGTATACATGCCCACATGGTTGCTAATGTCCGATGAAGGGGGTCAGAGCTATGTTTGTTTGTTCCACATGTGCAATCCTATGACATGTGTGGGAACATTTACAGGCAATGGTAGCTAGGCAGACTACACGCCACACCAGTACGTGTGTTGGGAGTGCTAGGAATTACAAGTATGTCTGATTTGCAGGCAATGGACACCTCTGATTGGCTGCCTATGTCAATGGCCCTTCACAAGACGAGCCCCGGCCAAGAGACGCCAGTCAGATGTCGAGGGATATACAAGCGATGTTCACAGGTTGGATGTTTCATTACACAACATTGGTACAGTGCGAGTGACCTTTGTCCTTTTTGACTCCTTCCCTCATTTCAGTCCATGCTGGCCATGAGGCATGACTATGTATGTAATTTCACTCTCCTTTCCCTGGACATACCATGGGTGTGAAGACTGGATTCAAAGGTCACACTCTCTCATACCTTCACAGTGTAGTGAGCAGCTGGTCACTGTTCTAGTTGTTCTGATGTACCAGCCACTCCCAGAGAGCTGGTTTACCCCCCACCCCACAGCCACCCAGCACAGGCGTCACTGGACCTGTGACCCTGGCAACAAATGGGACCGAACGCACGTGCCCTGGGCCAGTTCTCCTATACATGTACGGTGTCTGTGTGGTTACTTGATATACACGGGGGCCTCATGCCCCCCCGACATTACACATGAGGTGGACCAATAACTTTAGGCAAATGAGTTGTGATGTGTGATGAAATTCGCATGGCAGCAATGGAAATGCAGTATGTGTTTGCATGCGCGGTAGCTGGAATCCACAGCAATGACACGCATTGGCCACAATTGAAAGCTGCAGGATTGCGGATTGCAGCTTCCATGCTGCCGCGGTGTGGCACACACTTTGCGAATGAGCCACTAGCCTATGGGAGCCTTCAGCGACGTCTATATTTTGATATGATGCCAGACACTGTTGGACCATTGTAATTTGGTGGTCGCAATGATCGCACCTGGGGCGGGAAATTGAACGTTTTCCGCCACCGCCACCAGCACAGATGGGCTTCCATTCATCATTGTAATGAGCCCCTAAGTGTGCTGATAAAGGGCCATATGTAGGTAAATTACATTTACCGATTCTTAAATACCGAATTTTACCGATTCGGTATTAATGAATCGGTAAATGTAATGTAGGTAAATTATTACCGATTCGGTAAATATCGGTATTTAAGAATCGGTATTTACCGAATCGGTAATGGCAACTGGCTTCCCATTCATTCCTATGGGCCTGGAGGCCCATAGGAATGAATGGGAAGCCAGTTGCCATTACCGAATCGGTAAAAACCGAATCGGTAATAGGGGAGGGGTGGCAGGGTGTCACATTGACACCCTGTTGCACCCCTGATTCGTGCATGTGTGCACATGTGGCGCACATACATGCCCTAAGGGCATGTATGTCTGCCACATTGCACATTTCAAATAGCACAATAATGCTTTTTTACAGGTATTCGTCATTTACCATCAACTTTTAGTTGGTGGTAAATAATGAATCCACACACCGACGAGACACTCCCCCTACATATCATTTCAGGATTCAGTATTTACCGAATCGGTAATTTTACCGATTCGGTAAAATACCGAATCCTGAAATATGCCCCCTACATAGCAAAAGCCTAAATACCGGTCGGTAACAGGATATTTACCGAAAATCGGCTGTTACCGACCGGTATTTGGCTTCCTACATATGGCCCTAGGTGTTGAGGAATTTGGATGTCTTGGGATCTTTTTGGGGCAGCAGGAGCATTATGGGTGTTATTTTAGTTTAGGCTATTAAGCATTTTAAAGTGGGTATAGCTGTAGCTGACCTGTGATGTTTTTGGGTACTTTAGGGAGTATACCTTTTAGAATTTTAATAGTAGGCTTTTTGAGAACTAGTGCTTGCCTCTTTTAAATCTTGAAGTACATATCTTGCTTCAATTTTGGTGAAATTTCTCAGGTTAATAAAAGCATTATTTTTCATACTAATCCTCCATTAACAAAACATTAGACTAGTATTTTGTACATTTCCAAATAACATTCTAGATGCTTGTGCTTTTTTGTCTGTAAATGTAGCCAATATGTGAGGTTGATCGTTCGCCTTCCTGTGATGTGATTTATCTTGCTCATTGTGTCATTCAATCTGAAAATAGTTGAAAGATATAGTTAATTAAATTAACATCATTTAATTTTGCTTTACAATTGTACATAAAACATTACAATTGTTTTTCATTTTATACTTACATATGTGTCGTTGATTATTAATTGGAGTTCTTTTTAATCAGTTTTCTATTAATGATGTTCCAATGTGGATCATAGGCTTTGCTTTCTGTTGGGAAAAAAAGTTGCATTAGTTATATTTAATTGTTTATTTGTGGATAGTTTGTCGAGGTTGAGAGCTTTTAGTTTTGTTTTTAATGTTTAAGGTTTAGCTGATATTCAGAAGTGCTTCATGGGGTTATTATGATGGCGGAAGGACTGCCAATGCCAAGACAGCGGTGGCGGTCCTTCTGCCATCACCAAGCTCATTACCCACTGCCAAATTAGGATGGCGGTGGGTATCGCGGTGGACGCAAAGTCCATCCGCCGCTTTTCCGCCAAAGACAATGCACCGATTGCCTGGCGGACCGGGATGGGCCCCTGAAATGGTGCCTACCAAGCACCGTCCACCAGATCAGGATGTGGGGTTGGGAAGGCCTTTCCATGGCGGCGATTCCGTGAAAAAGACGAACAGCTTATGGTGAGCAGTTATACACTCAATATGGTAGGAAAACATGGTTGTTATAGTACACAGAAATGTCACTGTCTTTATTCAAACCATGTATGAATGGCGGTAGGGACAATTTTTCATTTTTTAAGAGGAGTTCATCGCTGTCTGCGGTGTCACCGTGGGAAGCACAGTGGGTACATCACTAGAACTTCATTTTGCTAGGTTCTCTTAAGTGTCATCTGTGAGGGAGAGTGGAGCTGGATCCCAAATAGAGTCAGAAGTCACTATTGCCATATTTAATTCATCTTTGATTTGTTCATTGGAAGGCACAGAGCTAGACGCCCTTCTTCGCAGCCTCAGAATACCTCAACCTTAGTTCTTCAGAGTCACGTTGTGTGTCTTTAGCGCTATCAGCACATCCATTGTGCCCTGGTATTACTCTACCCAGTCCCAGGTCTCCTCTGGGCTTGTAAAAAAAAGATGTCTGCTGATCAGCAATAATTTCCTGTTTAGCGAGTAAGTGGAATGCATATGCGAGGCCCATGGCCCTGTGTCACTTTCTCATCAGCAAAAAGGAAGCCTTTTGGTTTTGTACTGTTATGATATAGTCAGGGAAGATCATTATTTTGGAATGGCTTATTGTCAAAGGGGTCCCAGAGCACGCTTTTTCATGGATTAAGTTGGGTCCCGATGATTGAGTAATTTAGCAACTGTTGGCTGGGGTGTAGCCATAGGTAGGGGAATCCAATGTGCTCATTCAACTGTGAAAATTGATGATAGGCCTTGAGGGGATCCATGAGCCACTTCTCAATAAATAGTATGGCGTTTGGGCCCTTCTTGTTCTCCTGGACACCAGCTATTCATAGGTTTTTTCATTTGGCCCACATCTCAGTGTACTCGGCATGGCCTTCCAGGAAAGCAATCCTTTCTGTAAGGTCTTGAATTTTTTTGGTGGTGTCACTAGTCTGTGGTAGTGGCTCCTTGACTGTCTCCTTGGTGCTCTGCTTGCAGTTCCCCTTGGGCTCGTTGTCTGTTCAATTCAAGAGTCAGGGTATTTGTTTTCACTTTCAGTGCTGTCTCTGTTTTGCCAATGGCTATAAGAATCCAATCAAGTTTATCAGGAGCAGTGTCTGCATTGCAGTGAAGCAGAAGACCGGAGTTGAATCATCAATGTTCAGAAAGCTTGGCATTTTCAACCTTGGCGATATACTTGCTTGTTAGATTTAGTCCTGCCCATCTGAGTGAAGGAGGGTGCCTACATTGGACACAGCCCAAGTGCGGTGTGTGACTTTCGAGGAACTGGCATTTGGACAGCCCGTCTGGCCCCAAGGAGGGATCTGTACATCTGCCCAAGTCTGCACAAGCAACTGTGTTATCCAGGTTTGGCTCAACCTATTGTAGAATAGAAGACGGAGGTGTTGCGGCTCAGCTGTGGTAAGTAACTTTCGAAATAACGTAATAAGTTGGATTCTATAATGAGGAATGTTTCAGTGCCAAGTCTGCAATGTTCTGGATCAGCTGTCACCACTGTATCATTTGCAACACTATTCCTCTCTATGGAGGGAGCAGGTATGGTCAGAAGCGAATTACCTGCCATCCAGTGACAAAAACAGACAGTGCTGGTATGTCCAGCTATATGTCTAAGATGGGTGACAGAGCCGCTCAAGGGCTTAAAAGGAGACCTTTACCCCCTCTCCCATAGCAGAAGAATTCTATGTAATTTGGCAGTGGTCTTGCTTATACCAACTGCCTATTTGCAGAACGTGGTGCAGTCTAAGGTGCCTCTAACACTCTGACAGTAGATTATCACACCTGACAAACTTAAGTAATTCATTTCTGATGATGAACAAGCTGGTTTGATCTGCAGTACCTTTGTATCACTTGGTGCACACCTGGTAGGGTCCAAGGGACTGCACCCATGATCCGGCCAATCTGGTTATCACCAGGGCACCATATGTTCAGGCCAAATTCAGGGAACGGGCTTTGCAAAGCAACCAATGTTCAAAAATGTGAACCGAGGATTCCTCTGCAATTTCATTCTCCACAGTATCTGCCAGAAGACCCAATCTGAAAGGCCGGCCACCAAGCAACAAACACTAGAATGGAAGATGAGGGCAACACTGTGCATGTATCTTGGCCATCCAGACACTCTAGCCCTCACCATCCCTAACCAGACATGGGTGGTGATGGGGAAGATTACCATACAAGCCAGTTCAGGCCTATAAGAAATTGGATTATTACTTGTGCAGGCTGTGAGGTCTGGCAAGTAATAGGTCCACAATTTCCCCATGCTCCCCACTTTAGCACTTGACTCTCTCATGGTAGTGAAGCAGTCCAAGGCCTACGCGGGGTAGGTGGTGTAGGCTAGCAATCACTATATATCAGATAAGGGACCTGGGGGACTGCTGTGTATACCGGCACGTAGTTGGAGACACACCGGTGGCAGCAGGTGAGCAGAAAGGCCTGGGTCCGCAGTGTCAGCACTCTCTCTCCCCCTGTCTTTCTCTCTCCCTCTCTTTCTCTCTCTTTCTCTCTCCCTCTCTCTACCTCTCTCCCCCTCTTTCTCCCTCTTTCTCTCTCCCTCTCTCTTTCTCTCTCCCTCTCTTTCCCTCTCTCCTTCTCTTTCTCTCCCCCTCTCTCTTTCTCCCTCTTTTTCTCCCCATCTCTCTCTCCTTTGCTCTCTTTCTCTCTCCCTCTCTTTCTCTCTCCCTCTCTTTCTCTCTCTTTCTATCTCCCTCTCTCCCCCTCGCTCTCGCTCTTTCTCTGTACTTTGTTGGGAGCATGACATACCTTCTTATCTGTCTTTCTGTCTTGCAGGCTGTGACTTACAGAATGCCCATAGAAGACCCGCCGTGCCTCTTCAGAATTGTTGTTTTGTGTTTAATCTGTAATAAACGTTTTATTTGGATTATATGATATGAATGTATGATTTCCCTTTTTCTGGCCACACCTGTATGTTAGGTGTTGTGATTGTGCGACTTCAGGTGATTTGTTTGGTCCATGGTTTCCTGGAGTTGATGTGCATTCTCTTTGTCCGGGGTGGTTGGGTGGTGGGGTCCTGGGGGTGGTGGCGGTGGGTGTTGTTGCCCTATTGGGGTTCCGGCTGCATGTTCAGTTGCTCGAGTGCATCTGTTGTTCTTCATGTTTGGCTATGGGCTGTGCTCCCTTGGCTGCTGCAGGTTGTCACCCGACTTTACACCAGGTCAGAGCAGGAGTTAAAATCCTGCTGCTAACACACCTTATCGCCTGTTTTGTGATGTTATCGCCGATGTGGCTGGTCGTTGAGAATGTTGCCGAGTGGTGTTGTTGCTGCTTTTTGTTCGGGAACGACTACTCTGCATCTCATTAGCGATAATTGCCGGGGACATCTGTGACGATGTTTTTTGCGGCTGCTATCTCAGCTAAACTGGTGTTATGGGCAGTTAGCACCAGCTTGTGAATGGTGCAATAAATTTATCGCGACTTTGGCTGCGCTAAAGTGCCGATAACTCGGCGATAGATCCTTGAGAATATGCCCCATAGAGTTGCAATCTGCTGAATGTCTAAGAATTATTGTTTCACCCATTCTGGGATGTGTGATGATATTCCCTACTATGACGTTGTTGCAATGTACACTGTTCGGGCATTTTCTCATGCCTTCAAAATTCAAATTTGCTGTTTTGTAGCTTGATGACGAGAATTCCTTAATGTTTTTTGTACCGGTGTATGCAAAGACTGGTCGGTTATTTAATATATTGCTGAATTTTGGCTCAATTTGTAGAAGTTCCCCACATTTTAGGATGATATTTTAAAATACATTTTGATTTAGTTGAAAACTTGCTCACAAATACTGGCTCACTGATAGAATATCGACCCCCAAAATATCACCATACACAAATATCGATTTATAAATATCGATGTCAGAATATCGACATCCTGTATTTATAATGGAAAGTACAAAAATATAGAAAAAATATAGATGTAATAAATATAGTTGTACAAAATATCGATTTTAATATACGTATAAAATAATATTAAATATATTAAATAATAAAGTTAACTTAAGTGTAATGTAAAAAATGTAAACATACGTATATAAAATGTAATATATGCATATATATTTACTTTAAAACCATTAATAAACTATTAATTTTAATTTATTTTATAATTGTATATATGAAAATGTACAAATAAATATATATATATCTATATATATATTCACTGAAAAAGCCAAAGGTTTCAGGGGTGTTATAGTTAGCTGGACATTTCCCTCGTACAAAACCTTAGAAATTCCCCCGTTATAGTTAGTTCAGCTAACTATAATTTGCACGCCCCCGCAATGCACTGCTGATGACGTCACATAGTACATCACTCATGACATGGTCAGTGACATCATTCATGACATCACTGATGACATCTCAAATTACATCACTGATGACATCATCCAGTGAGTCTGTGTTTCTGTAAAGTTTTAATATGTTTAATATATATAGGGAAAGGCCTATTGAAGAATGAGTGGGTGTATAAGTGTGTGAATGGATGATTTTCTAGGTGCGTGACTGACTCTATAAGTGAGTCATTAAATGTATCTTACTGCAGACGAGTGACTAAACTGTGTGAATGTCTGTATCTGTCTGTCTGTTGGTGTATAAGTGGCTGCATGGTTTTGTGAATAGCTATATGAGTGTCTATATGGGTTATTGATTGGTTGTCTGAGTATCTGTATCGGTGCCTGAGTGTTTGTGTGGGTAGGGTGTGTGTGACTCTGTGCATAGATGTGTGAGTGGGTGATTCTATGGGTGCATGGTTTTAAGAGTGCATCTGTGATGGACTGTATGGTTGGGTGAGTGTATGTATGGGTGTGTTAGTGATTGAATGTATATCTCAGTGGTACATGTGTGAGTAACTACATATGTGAAAGGCAGGGTATATGTGTGTAAGAGTATATAACTGGGTATATGTGAGAGTGTGTGATTGTGAGAGTGGCTGTATGGATGAGTGTGTGCTTGTATCAGTAATTGTATAAGAGTGTAAGAATGTGGTAGTATTTTTATGAGTAAGTGAACTTGTGTGTATAACTGTATAGGTGAGTAAATTGAAGTGTGATTAAATTATTTGCATGATTGACTAGGTGTGTGAGTATGTCTATGGATGATTGGTGGTGTCTGAGTGTCTATATAGGTGTATAAATGCATATAATAGTCCTGTACTGAGTGACTGTAAGTATGAGTGACTCTACAGGTGAGTGAGTGGAGGTGTGTGTAGACCTAAGAGTCAAAGAGTGGGTAAGTAGTTATTGGTATAGGGAGTATCTATGGTTTTGAGAATGGGCGTCTGAAACTTTGAGTCGGTGTATCAAAGGTTATATTAGGGTGTGAGAAGATGCACTAATGTATTACATGGATGATGTCATCCGTGATGTCATCAGTGATGTCATTTGAGATGTCATCAGTGATGTCATCAGTGATGTCACTGACCATGTCATGAGTCATTTAATATGTGACGTCATCAGTAACCCTGGGCGTAGTGGGCGTAGTTGGGCTACGTGGAGCCCCACTACGCGCCGCCCGCCTCCCGCCCGCCCTCATTTTAAAATACTTTAAAGAATGTAAAAAGTAAATAAATTACCATACCTGCAGTGCGGCGTCCCGGGGCTCCCTCTTCCTGCTTACCGGCAACTTCTTCACACAAATGCACATGCGCGGACGCCCGCGCATGCGCATTTCTCGCGAGGTAAGCAGGAAGCCCTGGGACGCCGCACTGCAGGTAAGGTCATTTATTTACTTTTTACATTCTTTAAAGTATTTTAAAATGAGGGCGGGCGGGCGGCGGGTGGCGGGCAGCTCCGCTTCGCAGCGGCGTGTGCATAGCGTTGCCTGCTATGCCTACTTCATAAGCGGCGAAGCAGGCAGCGCTACGTGCACTCCGTGGGCGAAGCGGAGCACAACGCCCAGCCTTAGTCATCAGCAGTGCATTGCGGGGGCGCACGAGTTATAGTTAGCTGAACTAACTATAACGGGGTAATTTCTAGGGTTTTGTACAAGGGAAATGTCCAGCTAACTATAACACCCCTGAAACCTATGTTTTTTTCAGTGAATTTCTAAGGTTTTTTAAATGCCAATTCCTAACTATAACGTGCATGAAACCTATGGTTTTTTTCAGTGAATTTCAAAGGTTATTTAAATGCTAATTCCTATCTATAATTTATCTCTAAAGCTATGATATTTAATGATTTTAATAGAATTTCTAAATTTTTCAATTTCAGTGTGTCAATTCCTTTAATTATGTTATTTTAAAATACTTGTTTATCGCCTTTTTTTAAACTTATTTTTTCAATTAATTCTTTTAAAAATTAAAAAATATTATTTTGTTTTCATTGGGTTTGTAAAAAAAAATGTTAATGTTTTAAAATATATTTGTATATTTTTTAAAATATTTTTTAAACTATATTTTCGAAACTTTATTTTATATATATTTTTTCCATTTTTTTGGGATCCGCGCACCCTATGCGCACCGTTCATGATCCCTACGCAAAAGCATCCACGTACGGTAAGCGTTGGGTACGTGTTTGGTGCGCGATTGCAATGCGACCGGTACGCGACTCCAAGCCTATACGCGACACGTACGATGCACGTTACGTGACGCTTGCGCGGTTTCGCGATGCGTCATGTGCGTGCAAGACACGATGGGTGTGCAAATCCCACAAAATATTTAACATTTTAAAAAATATATATATATGTATTTCATGTGAATATTAATTGAAGACAAACTCTAAACTACTCATAAAAGTAATATATTTTTACATCTAATCCTATATTCTTTTTAAATTCAATTTTGCAGATGCGCGCTGGGTGCGTGCTGCGTAAGCGCACGGTGCGTGGATCCCATCTGACCTGAAAAAATGAGATTTGATTGGTTCATTACACTTCCTGTTCTAACTATTGAAAGACCCCACCCATTTCAATCATTCTTCTTTGACCTTCTTTGGAGGAGCATCTCTTTGCAGAGACGAAGCTTTTTTGACTAAGTTTTCACTTAGCTCAAACTTTTTTCTTTAGAAACAATGGCTTCAGGGCAGCAGGCATCTCCTGGATCTCCTCATTCATCTGAGGGTGATTTTTTGGAAGAGCCAGCACGCACACCACGTTTTTTATCTGTGGTGTGGACATTTTTCACTTATCCTGAGGGGCAAACAAAGACCAATGCCACCTTGGTGACCTGCAAGATCTGCCAGAGAGTGCTGTCCCGTGGAGAACCAAACAAAAAATATTTCTGCAGAACTGAGAGCATGATGAAGCATCTGAGGACCCTTCATCCGATAAACCTTGCTTGGGAGGAATGCCGCAGAATGAGAGTCGTTCCTGCTCCTTCGGATTCATCGCAGCCAAGCACTTCAAGGGTGGATCCTTCTGCACAAAATTTGGACATCCTTCCACAGTTCCAATACTTGAAAGTGCTCTGCATAAAATGCAATGCTATTTTATGCTACGGGGAGCAGTCAATTGATCTAATCTGCCGCAAGCAAGAGTCACTATTGCTAGTTTTTTTAAATTATTTTTTCCCCTGAAGTTCATTGTTTTGTTCCTCCAGTTCTGTTTTTTCCTTTTTTTATCAAGAAAATCAAAACAAAAAAAATTGTTCAAAAAAACAAAAAAAATATATAAAAGAAAAAAGAAGAAAAACTAACTTTCCTGGTTTAAAAAAATAGCTATATTTGTTTGTTGGTTTGTGAAAGTTTAGATGAATGTATGTCTAGTACGTAATTGACTGAATGAATGCATTAATAGCGTATGGTGAATGTATAAGTGCAGAACTATGAGGAAGTGCTGCAGCATCACACAGTAACATTTTTAACTGCAGTGTGCTGTAGTACTTCCGAAGCACAGGGATGCAACATATGTACATAAATATGTTGCACATCTATGCTTCTCTCTGCACGGCTGCTTAAATTGCAGCCATGTGGTGACACAGGCACCCTTGCACCATAGTGGAAGGATATCTGTGTCATGTGCTGTTTGTTTTTGTGCAGAAAGACACACCTTCCTGCACAAAAACAATCAGAAAACACATTTTTCTCCTTCAATGTATGCTGAACATTTTAGCATGCATTGAAGATTTAAAAATGAGGAGAAAAGAAAACAATTCTCCTTGTTGTGCTTTCGTACACCAATTAGAGAATGGTGCAGCATTCACACACATATCGAGATTTATGATTTATGATAAATCTGGAGATGTGTCTTGTTCTATGAGTATTCAGTGCAATCATGCACAACAACACTTATAGAACAACCTTTCAACGCAAAGTGGTGTGTATGATGAGGTTGTATTTACATGGAGTAGAAAAAGTACACAGTGCCCCTTTTTCTCTCTTTGTAAATATGAAAGAGTATCTTGTGCAATAACTATGTTACAAAAAGTGAAATATTTCTGTTTTAAAATTGCTTCCGAATGATAGAAGGTAGCACAGAGTTTTGTCTGCAAAGATGCTCAAACAAGAATGATTGAAATGATTGCGGTCCTTCAATAGGTGCAATGGGAAATATTATGAACCCCTCAAATCTGTTCTTTTGGAGGTCACATAATATCCGATAACAGAGAGATTTCAAAACTACATAGGTATAAACAGAGTGTTTTTAAAAACGTGTTCAATCTTTGTAGGTTCTTGCAGATCTGCCCATTATGCATATTAATACTTGATTAAACTTACCTTCACAGTAATAGAAAATAGAAAAGATTTGTTTTGCAATGTAAATTGATGTAAATTGCTTATTTTAGAATTAGGATCTGTGAAAGAAAAGAAAAAATAGTTATAAAATGTAATAATACATTTTTTACAACACAGCATAATTCCAACAAAGTAACTTGTTTGCCTTTTTTGATGTTCTCAGAATATATTGAATTTCACTAGAAATAGTGATTTCAATCGTACTCATCACTTAACAGTGGGAAAAAAAAACAATCAAAAAGATTGTTTAAAAAAACCCAACATGCTATTCTCAGTAAAATACCACAAAATACAAATCACACATATATGAAATGCTTATGGCTAACACAATTTTATAACTTTAACTTATAAAAACTGTAAATGTTGTCGCTTAAAAATATTCACCGAGTCAATGAGCACAAAAAAGTCCATAATTCAAACATATACCTTTCCTTGAGGCCAAATGGTATTTTTGCACTCCTTTTTATGTAAATTGTCCAATGGTAGTCCTATTAAATTATAATAATAAATTCCTCAGAGAATGAATTATCTTCCTAAAACTTTGACTTAAAAAATATTAGGTAGGAATTTGGTAATTCCCTAGGCAAACGTTGTTTGAAAACCAACTGGGAATCATTACAAAGTGTCCAGCCTTTGTCACATTTTAGATAGATGTGGTGGAAGGACCATCATGGAATATTATTGCAATTGCTACAAAAGTCCTTCCTGATATTGATAGTTGTGTTGCTACAAACTGTTTTTTTAAAGTATCCAATTTTCTTCCATCAGCTGTACAACGTTGCATCATTAAAATTATGTACTGTCCATATTTTGTTAAAAATAATGTGGATAACATTTCTGATTTACATTGGCTACACTCCATGTTTTGAATTGCACCTTTAACTAATTTATTGAAAGACACTGATTTACAGTCTGGTAATGTTAAATACAGAAATCTTTCAGTGTCTACATTAGTGGTACATGTATACATGCAATTTTCACAATGATGTTCCCATTTGTAAGAAAGGCCAAAATATTTTCTATTTCTACACCTTCATTTTCAAAAATGGTATGCATATACATTAAAAATTGCTGAGCATCTTGTTGGATATTTTGTGTAAATTGTGTAGAACCAGAACGCACATCCAAAAGATTACGAACATCTGAAACAGATTGTATTTTACTTGTATCTGTTGTCAATTTTTCATAAACAGAATGCAACAGAGAGCAAAATCTTTTTTGCTGATTCTGCATAATTTGTTCTTGCAAACCTTCAAGATAAAAAACAATATTGACCACTACATTAGCATAGCAGTTGACACCTGAACTATTTTCAAACTGATAACCAACAATCTCTTCACCAGTGTCCAATTTCTTTTTACTTGCAATCACAACATTATCTTCTTCTTTTCCCTTCTCGACACCTTCAGAACAGATATTCTCAAACCTTCATTTTCGAACAATCACACACTTTTCAAATACAGGATATTGACCTAAATTTGGAGCATATTTATTTATTTATTATTTATTTATTGGGCTTATTGAGCGCGACAGCTACCCAAAAAGGGTTTCCCGGCGCTAGAAGATACTGAACCATAAAGGCAAGAGAAAGTCTCAGGAAAGAGACCGGAGCAGGTTACTGGTTGAAAAGCCAGGTCTTAATGGCTTTGCAGAAATGAGTGTAGCGAGTTTAACCTATTATACTCTTTTACACAGTTTGCATCTGCAGTAACCTTTGTCTCATCAAAATCAATCAAAAACAAACCAGATAATGTTCTGACTCGCGACAAAGCAACATATGCCATACCCTCTTTAAATACAGTAGAACCAATGTTCACCAATACACTGTCTACACTTAATCCTTGAGATTTATGAATAGTCACTGCATATGCCAGAGAAAATGGAAATTGTTTTCTACGGACATATAAATCTTTAACAAGCAAAAAACGAACTGAACAATGACCAATTTCTTTAACTTCTTCAATCTGATCAAATTTAATTTTTTTAAATTCAATTCCTTCTTTATTCTGATAATTAACAAAATCCACCACTTTACCCATTGCGCCATTAACTAAACCTTTTTCTACATCCAAATTACGCCTTAAAATTACCCGACAGTTTACACACGCATATAGTGTCTTTTCTAAACCAGCTGTTTTAGATATTTTTTTTCCCGTCAAAATAATAGTGATTCCTTCATGCTCTATTTTATCGATGGCTTCCATTTTTATAATTTCTTCATTTTTCAGTTTCAATAGTTCTTTGTTGAATATGGAACACTCATGCAGTGTTGGCATTAAGCAGATCACTGATTTATTTTCAGCAATTTTCATGTACACATTTGCAGGAACTACATTTTCATTTGGAAACACATTGCAAAGTAATCGATTCTCCAAAGCTTGTTTGCCATGTTCTGTAAGAATTCCAATTCTTATATCTTGAAGAATACTTCCATATTCAGCATCATTTGCCTGTCACATATTTGTTGTCAGTTCTTTGTATTCAAAATAAGTCCAAATGTTCACATTACCAACGCGACCAAGAGACTTTCTGGTATCTTCATGTGTAAGTGTTTTAAATACCGGTTGTCCTTTTACCGGAGTCAGTTGCAGTAGATCTCCAAAAACTATGACGTGTTTTCCTCCAAATAACACGTCATACTCTGTTTTAAGAATTTGCTGCATTCTTTTTGAAAAACTTTATTGTGCAAAAATAGCATAGTTACAAATATGGGCCTACAACCACCAGGGCCGGCCGCTAGTATATGCATATCAGTTGCTGGATGTCAAAAAGCCACGACTGATCCCCAGAGGCGAAGCAGGGTTACAGGAGATATTCTAAGCAGCTCAGACGCTAGGCAGGATACAGATATTTTGCTTTTTAAAAGAAAAAAACAAACAAAGAAACAATGAAACAAAACTCAAAGCGAGAAACAGTCTAGACGATGTCGATCTCCGACGGGGGGATCCCACCACACCAGGTAGAGAATCAGGAGGACAAGGAGGATGACCAGGGGGGGGGGGAGGCAGCGGGGAAGTCAGAACAATCAGCCAAAAGAGTACCGTATTCCAGGAACCTCAGGATCAGGGGGACAGAGAAATGTCCGGAGTATCTACAAAAGGTGGCATACAGATGTTACCTCGGTAGTGTTCCACTGACCCCAAATTCTACCCCACGCCCCAGGCTTTCCCCGAACCAGATACACCGTCTTCTCTCTGAACATGCACCAGTCCATGTTTTCCTTCCACACTGACACGGTGGGAGGCCGTCGGGAACCCCAAAGCTGCGCAATATCCCTCTTTGCAATCATGTTCCCCAGTGCCGCCCACCGGGCCTGGGCGACGTTGTAGTCATTAGGCTCCCATACATTCAGCAAACATCGACGAGCCTCAGGCAACAGAGCGACCCCAGTAACACACTCCATTAGAGCATGCACACAGTGCCAATATGCCGCAACCTCGCGGCACTCCCAAAGGATATGAAGGAAGGTGGCGCTCATTCCACAGCCGCGCTTACACAACCCATCCAAAGAAAAACCCATCACAACCAACCGAGGACCCGTCACATAAACACGGTGAAGAATTTTGAGCTGGACGAGATGGAGACGGGCAGGAATGGCAACCTCTTTCGGGGAGGACAGTGCGGACTGCCAGTCTTCGTCATCCAGCTCCAACCCGTCTCCGGTCCAGGCCTTCCTAAGACGCACAAGGAGGTCCGCCCGATTGTTGATCAATTTCTTATAAATCAAGGAAATCGTACTATCGGGCAGATGACCATCAAGTATACGGTCCTCGAGTGGTGAAGAGGCAGGGACTGTGGCACCGGCCTCGAAGACCGACAGCAAAGCGTGGCGGACCTGTGCATATCTGAAGAACTCCCTCTCACTCAACTCATACTCACTCTGAAGCACCGCGAAGGATTTGACTGCACCTTTCACCCAAAGATCACCCACTCTGCTAATGCCAATCATATCCCAGTTATCAAAGCCTTTCGTTGTCCAGAGGCGTCCCAATCTGTCCGATGCAAACAAGGGGGTTGCACGTGTCAGGCGATCATTCCATCCCACAGCCACAGTGGCATCCTTCCACACATGTACTGCGATCTTAGTGGGTCCCGTTAGGTTCCTCCCCGCCTTCCGAGAGTAGAGCGCTCTGTTGAAGTTGCCACCAGGCAACAGATATTTATCCATCTCAAAAGCCGGATTCGGACCGGGTGCATACGTAGCATGGTTGATGGCGGACAACTGGGAGGCCCAATAATACCTCCTGGTGTCCGGGAGCGCGATGCCCCCGTCATACCAGAGGAGAGTCAGTTTCGCCAGAGCGATGCGTGCGCGCCCATCTCAAACGAGTCTCCTCTGTAAACCCTCCACCTCCTGAAAGTAGGCCGCCGGAATAATATCAAAGGAGTTCTGGAGTGCGTAGAGAAATCGGGGCAGGGACATCATTTTAAAAAGTGCCGCTCGACCGAGTGGCGACAACGGCAATCTACGCCACCGAGTCACGTCCAACTTCAATCGCCGGAGAGGGGGAAGAAGATTATGCTTGTGGCGGATCGCCAGGTCCAATGACACGTAGACCCCCAAGTACTTGAAACCGGATTGCGAAATTTGAATAAGAAACCTATTCGGTAAGGGAGGAAGGCCACCGGAGATAACATACACACACGATTTAGACCAATTAATGATCAAACCAGAGTTTTTCCCGAAAGAAGTGAGGACGTCAAATAAGACGTTAAGGGATTCACGCGGGGAAGTGAGGTACCAGAGAATATCGTCTGCGTACAACGAAACCCGGTCTTCAAAGTCAGGGGCCCACTGAATGCCCCTTATCGATGGTTCCCATCGGAGCCAGGCTGCAAGCGGTTCGAGAGCAAGAGCAAAGAGCAGGGGGGACAACGGACACCCCTGCCTAGTACCCCTCCCGAGGGCGAAGGGCTGGGACACCCTACCATTGACAACAACCTGAGCTAGCGGATACGTATATAGAAGTCTCACCCAACTAATAAATCCCGCACCGAAACGAACTTCGCCAGAGTGGCCCAAAGATATGGCCATTCTATCGTATCAAAGGCCATCGTGGCGTCCAAGGAAGCCAAGATGGCCGGCTCGGAGAGAAACTCCGCCCTGGCAAGAACGCCATGTAAGCGCCGCAAGTTGAGGGCGGTGTTCCGGTGCGGAATGAAACCAGATTGATCCGGATGAATCAGGTCACAGATGACAGCGAGTAAACGATTAGCAAGGACCTTAGCGAGAATCTTTGGTTCAGCATTCAATAGGGAAATAGGCCTGTATGAGGCACAACGATCACGAGGCTTGCCCTCCTTGGGAATCACAACTATAGTAGCAAGACGCTGGTCACAAGGGAAGGAACCAAGCTCACGCGACTCCAGAAACATATCATGGAGAAACGGTGCGACTTTATCCGGGCGCAGTTTGTACAATTCAATAGGCAATCCGTTGGGGCCCATAGCCTTGCCAGAACGGAGTGAACGGATCGCGGTCGCAATCTCGTCGGCCGACAGCGACGCCTCCATGTGCTCTCGATCCTCTTCAGACAAGCAGGGCAGCGCAATGTCCCTCAACAAGAAACGAGAGTCATCCTCATCTCTATCGGACACCGGGGAGTAGACCACACGAAAATAGTCAGCAAAACACTCCACAATCTCGCCAGGGTCAGTCACATGCACACAGTCAGAATTCTGAAGCACAGGGACCACACGGTTCACTCTCTCCTTCTTATCAAGCCCTGCAATCAATTTACCCGCCTTATCCCTGACATCATACAGTCTACCTTGCTGTTCCCTGTACATTGTCTTGGCAGCATCCGTAACAAGGGATTTATATTCAAACTGTTTCAAGCTAAGGGTGTGGAGCCTATCCTGGGTGACACCTAAGTCGAGATCAGCCTCCAATTCCAGTATTTCGGCCTCCAACTGCACAACCTCCCCATTCCTAGCTTTCTTGGTCTCGACTATTAAAGATAGGGCCTGTCCACGAATAACAGTTTTGAAGGCTTCCCACAGGGACACTGAGGACAAAACAGACCCCTCGTTCTCCAGGAAGTAGTGGTCGAGCGACTTAATGAGGCTGTTATGAGTCTTGGGGTTGCGCAGATGCCAAGGGTTAATAGGGGCGACCCGCCCCGCGGCTTGCGTCCCCGTGTCGAAAAGAAGCCACACAGGGGAGTGATCTGAAATGCCCCGGGCCAAGTGTCTTACCTCCCCAACGTGGGGGGACTGGGCCGCGGGCATGAGGAAGTAATCAAGCCTAGAGAGACTTCCATGAGCCCCGGAGTGGAAGGTGTATTGACATTGCGTTGGATGCATTAACCTCCAGCAATCCACCAAACCAAAGGTGTCCAAAAACCCACCAAGCCATGATTGGGAAACGGGAAGGGCCCGGGGGGGTGGCGATCCAGATCGCCAGATAGCACAGAGTTGAAGTCCCCACCCATGAGGAGAAGACTATCGGGGAGTTCCAGCAACATCCAACCAACATCAGAGAAAGTGGAAGTCTGGAGGCCTGGTGGAAGATATATCGTGGCTAAAGAAAGAGTCTTACCCTCCCACCTACCGGTTAGGGCGGCATAACGCCCTCTGTCGTCAAGGATGACATTATCAATCTCTAGTGGGAGGGAAGACCGGAACAGAATACCAACCCCTCTGGAACCAGTGGTGAACCCGGAGTGTGCAACCAATCGGTACCCCCACCTGTTCATAGCATGACACACATTGCCGACCAAATGCGTTTCCTGCAGGAGCACAACATCAGGGGTCAAACGACGCAAATATTGCAGTACCACACCCCGTTTAATACGATCCCCCAATCCATTGACGTTCCAAGATATCAACCTTAACCCACTACCCCCCATCCCCACAAGAGTTGCATGAGTCCCCCACAGAGAGCAGGACACCTGAAGCAGAGAAAGAACCAATATGCCGCCTTGAGAAAACACAAACACAAACACCCTCTCCCACCCCCCAACCAAAACCTGTTACAACTCCCCACTCCCTGCACCCCTGCAGACTAAAAAGCCACCCCAAAATGCAGTGTGCCTGTCGCCCTAACAATCCCATTCTACAAAAAGACCCCGGAGTAGGAGAGAGGCCCGTCTCCACCCGCCACCCGGACGCGAACTACTATAAGGCAAAACATACAAAAGAAGTAGAACCCAACTGCGCAATGTCCGATTGTCAGGGTTAGAGACCAAAAGGTCACTTCTGTGTAGGCTCACCACCCTCGGCACAGCCAGGGTGCCCCGTTCGATCGCCCCGACCAGGCAGGGAATCCAACCAGTCACTCACATTGTCCGGTCGCTCAAAAAAGAAGGTCCGTTCCTCGTATTCCACTCGAAGCCTGGTAGGGAAAAGCATAGCATACTTTAATCCCAGATCCCGGAGACGTCGCTTAACCCCCTGAAAGCCCATCCTCTGTCTCTGGACAAGTTGAGTGAAGTCCGGGAAAAAATTGACAGAGGAGTTTTCAAATTTCACCGGGCCGTGCACTCTCGAAGCCTGCAAAATCGCATCACGGTCTCTGAAATGAAAAAGTTTTGCGATGATAGGCCTCGGAGGGGCGCCGGGCTTGGGCTTACCGCCCGGAACACGATGTGCACGCTCCACAGCGAAAAACTTGCTCAGTCCAGAAGGGGCAAGATGGGTGAGGATTAGATCTTCGACCAGGAGGTCAACCGCCCGAGTCTCGGGATTCTCTGGAACCCCTATGACGCGAATGTTGTTGCGTCTTGCCCTGTTCTCAAAATCCTCCAGCCGATGGGACATCAGGTCGTTGGCCGATTTCAGAGTGCCAAGGTCTGTGTGAAGTTCCCACACATGGGCCGTGAGGCTGGAAGTCTTCAAATCCAATGACTTCACCTTCTCGTTAGTCTTAGACAGGTCGGCCCTGATTAGAGTGACATCAGTGGCCACCGGGTCAATTTTATGAGCCAGAGCCTCATACTGCTGGCCGATGGTATCCTTCATGCCGGCGATGGCGCCCATATTGTCCTGCAGGGACAAGTCAACAGGGGCAGAAGGGTCGTCTCTGGCGTGGTCCGGGGTACTACTGGAGAGCCCGGGGGATCCTTTGGCTTGAGTGTAACGGTCCATAACATTTGTCTGGAACGGTCCCCCACGAAGAGACGTCTTGGTCTTCCGCTTCTCGGGTTCACCCCTGCCTGTCATGTTGGAAGGTGCACCCCGGAGGGGCCCGCAAGACCTGGTGAAAATGGCCGCCGGCAGGTCGGGCACCAACAGGCCAAGAAGCTGGCTCATACGGTCCGGAGAAAGTCACGACTTGACCCAAGAGGCTATAATGAGGAGGCAGCGATGACACTAAATGGAGGCTGGATTGGTCCCCGGCCAAGTGAAACAGTCTCTCAATCAGACCATTTCAGGATCCGTAAACGAAACCGAAAGTGGGGGTACGGCCACCGATGAGGTCCCACTGCCGTTGTTGTTCAACTACGACCCGGCTCCACAAGTCACCAAGTCCCCGGCACGGCCTCCAGGTGGGCCTCAAAAGTTAAAAGTGCTGTAATTCTGGTCGCCCAAGTCCGATTCAAATTCTGAAAAGAGTTATGGACTCAGTTGAGGTTCACCTTCGAGAGTCCGTCCGAGAAATCAGGATATCATCAGGATAAATTGCGAGGAGTGGCGAGGGTCCGGGGAGCCCTGTGCTCACGCGACCATCTTGGATGTGCGCTAAGCTCCTCCCCCAATTTGCTGCATTCTTAAATGCACAAAGGCAAGCATCAAGTTTGAGACCATGCTCACCTCATCAATAATGAGAAGTTTAATTTTCTTCAGAACTCTTGAAACTTCACAACAAGCTTCTCCAGATAGCTTGTGGTATTTGAATTTGTTCTCATGCTCTACTGGTAGCATTAGTAAACGATGTAAAGTAATTCCTTTAATGTTATGTGCTGCCAACCCAGTTGGAGCAGTGACAACACAAGACATATGCAACTCAGTTGTTTTCTGCAGATAACTTGTAATTACTTTAATTAGGAAACTTTTTCCTGTTCCAGCTTGACCACTCACATACATTCGGATAGGTTGAAATGATGTACATGAGCACCCTTTCTTTTCATGGTCAATCTGCTCTTTCACTTGTTGATATATTTGTTTCTGTTCAACATTTAGGTGCCGATTCCGATCCGTTAAAAATATTCCCCGTACGAATCGTATCCGGATTTTTTTACGTATGAATCGTACAAGTCCCGTACAAACTGACAAGTACGATTCGTATGTTAAAAAATCCATACGAATCGCATTGGGAAAATTCCCCGACACATCCTCGGGTCGGAAAAAGTGTCCGACATGTCCCCGGACATTTTTACGTACGAATCAGGAAACTAAAGTCCTAGCGCGCAAGTACGATCCGTCCCGTCCGTCCGAATGCACAACCGTATGGAAAAAACACCGTACGGAGCGAACTCCGATAGCAACCATGGAGACGTCCAAACATGTGCCCGCATACGCGCCGAACACCCCCCAGCCCACCCCCCCAACTACGCGCCGTACCCACAGCCCCCCATGTACGTGCCGTACCCCCACCCCACCCCCGTAGGCACGGAGCATACCCCCACCCTGTAGGTACGGAGCATACCCCCACCCCCGTAGGTATGGAGCGTACCCCCACCCCGTAGGTACGGAGCGTACCCCCACCCCGTAGGTACGGAGCGTACCCCCACCCCGTAGGTACGGAGCTTACCCCCACCCCGTATGTACGGAGCGTACCCCCACCCCGTACCCCCACCCCATAGGTACGGAGCGTACCCCCACCCCGTATGTACGGAGCGTACCCCCACCCCGTAGGTACGGAGCGTACCCCCACTCCCCGTATGTACGGTGCTAAACCTCTTGTATGGACGGTGCGTACCCCAACCCCGTACGCGCTGGGGGTACGCACCGTACATACGGGGGTGGGGGTACGCACTGTACATATGAGGGGTACCTACGGGGGTGGGGTGGAGCTTGACTCAGTGCAGCTGAACTTTGACTGTCTTGAGAACTGTCTCTAGCAATCTCAGCTGCAATTGTAGCTTCTTGATCAATTTCATCATTCAACATTTTCACATAATTTGCAATAGCACTGCATTGTATGCTATCTTTACAAGCATTACATGAATCTTCATAGCTCTGAAAATCTCCAAGTAATTCCAGTTCTGAACGCCACGGTTGGAACATTTGCAAAAGGGCTAAATAGTAAAATTCCCTTTTGTCAGCAGTGTCGCATCTCAGTTTCCTGTGATTAATTAAATTTCATTTCCTTTATTTCACCAGACATCCTTCGGAACCAATCACTGCATATTTTCCATCATTGATGTTCTCTGTAGTATTCCGTTTAAAAGTGTAGTTTTGCAGCACTTCATAGAGACACATGTTCTCAAGGTGATGACTTCTGTTTGGGTAATATGTGTCCAACATATTCGTTTTCAAAATATCTGTACTTTCTGGTTCTTTTTCTGCTAAATATTCAATTTCTTGAACAGATTTCAGTACCCGATTTCGCATTCCTGCAAGACCTAGACTCGCCCAAATGATTCTTCTACTTTTGGAATATAGACTTGCAGATGATAACCGATCTGAACATACATATGCTCCAATTTCACGATGCGATAACATCTTCAAACTGAAACTGTATAATTTCTTACTTAGAGTCTTCTCGTGAGAAATCACTTCCCACATTTCTTTCAATTCAGTCTTTTCTGATTTAGTAATGTAGGACGTTACATATCGAGCAACAGCAATGGAATTGTCCGCAACATACTGAATATCCATGTTAGCGTTCCACATGGATAAAATAACTGTATTCTAGTCATTTATGTATTTCGATTCTTCGCTTCTTCTTAAGTTGTAGGTATTTTTCGGAGACTTTCTTGTGATGGTATGTCGCATAGCCGACATAAAACTGTTCACTCTTCCTTTGGATAATACAGGATGTTGTAATCCAAAACGACATTTGGTATGCAACTTATCCTTTGACTTGTACTTTCGTCGACAGTATTTTCCACACCTATGGCTTTGGAATCGTAAGACTTGTTGTTTTAAGTTTTCATCTTCTCTGCTACTGGGTACAGCACATGTGGCATAATCTTCAATGAAAGGCAAAACAGTTTCATCTGAATCTGTTCCAAATTTGGGTGCGTCCTTGAGCCATGACAACATATGTATATGAGGAGCACCTCTTGCTTGATACTCCTTTCTCCAAAAGAAATCCACAACTTCTCCAAGAGGAGGATTCTTTTTATTGCAGATGAAAGGCATCATAGCTTCAAATCTATTATTGAAATATCTGCATACATTAACAGGATCCAAGGAACACAATTCTCCAGGTGTCTTGTATTCAATATTTTTTATATTGGAATTTGCCTCTCGAAGAAATTCAAGTAAATCGTCCCAAGCATACTCAGCACAGCTTAGTGTAACAAACCATGTAGGAGTTCCCAAGTTCCGTAGCATACATTTCAGTTCTCCATGACGAAGGTACAAATATTCATTAGTCCCACGCTGACATGCTATCAGATTAATCAACTGAGATTCTAAATGATCATCTCTCTGATGCATTTTATCCATAAAATCCTTTGCAGTTACATTTTGCAGATGCATTCCAGTTTTTAAAATGTGATTTACTGAAAGTCCAGACAAGTCACTTTCAAACAGAAGATGAAACATATAAGGGAAACATTGTCGAAATCTTGGATCTTCTGCATATAATCTTGTTGTCCGATATTCCGATGCAGAAATCTGCACAGGACATTCATCACATCGTCCACCTTTTCCTGTTGGAAACAACTGCGGGAAACAACGAGCTTCCTAACTCTCTTCCCATACACTCATGGGACTTCCTGTTGCTTTTTTCATTTGAAACAACTCAATGGTATTCCCCATCACCTATTTGGAATGAAGTGGATGTACACTGTAATGTTCATATATTTCTTCACATCTGGACATGTCCACTTTTTCAATTTGTCGACTTAATGTTTCAGTATCTTCTGCTACATCTATTTCTTCTTCTCCTACAAACACATTTCTATAGTACTCATTATTTTTTAACAAATACAATGATGCCTTTTACACTTTTCTAACATCCACTAACTCTTGCCTGATTTTCTTATTCTTAGTAGGAACACCATTACCTAGAATGACTAGTGGCTCATTTTCTGCATGGTCTACACCAATAGTTTCAATATTTTTCCTTAAATCTAATGGTAAATACACAACTCTTCCTTTCAATCCTCTTTGCAACTCTGATGGAGGTAATTTACCTGTTGTAGGCTCCATACGAACAATAGCCTGAAACGGGTGAACACATTGAATGAGAATAGACTCATACGTATTTAAATCTATCAGCTCTGGAGGAATAGCAACCAACTCTAGATTATTATGAACAGCTCTAGCAGGCATTTTATTCTCATCGAATTTGTTATAACAATATTTGCAAATGCGCTGCTCAGATCCCAAATCAAAACAATTCTCTACCAACAAATAAGTTGCAAATTCCATCCACTTATCATTATCTTCTATTTCACTTTTTAAATACAGATTGACACCCCTAGTCTGATTTTTATAGTGACTTCGCCGACAACAAATACAAGAAACATTTGGTCTTTCACCTGAAATTACCTTAAACTTTGTGATTTCATCCTCAAACTTTTTTGTAATTACGGGTTCTACGTTGTCTTCAACATTTTGTTCTACTAATGTGTCAGTTTCTGCACTCTCTTGCTGAGGACCAAAGTAACAAAACTCAATATCATCACAAACCTTCTTCACATCTGATACTGACCCACGCAAAAGAGCACTGTTCAACTCATTTAACTTTAGTGCTGGACTTTTTGCACAATACAATCTTCTCACTAACTTCCACATTTGAATATGATGTACTGCCAGCATCCTGAAATGGTGAAAAACACTTTGACAAACTTTCCTAGAAAGACAAGCCAGAGAATGACCTTGCAAACCAGTATTGTTTCTCACTCTGCAAGGGTCTAGTCCTTGCAACACCTTAATCTTTTGTTTAACACTTTTTTTTACTATATGCTCGTAAAAAACGACATAATTTATCAATAGATTCCTATCGTACACTACAAATACTACTGCAATCCCAAGTGTGCACAGGGTGTTTAGGAGGTCTCCCTAGAACTTTATCAGCTATCGCTTCTTCTGCATTTCTTTCAACCATTTTCTCTTTCTCAATTGGACAACCATCTCTGAACCTCATAACCTCTACCACTGGAGTCAACTGCATACAGTAATTTTTTACTCTGTAAATAACTCTCTTCATTAAAGAAAGGCTCTGAACTGAAACTGTGTTTCCATTCTCCCCAAAAAAATCAATTTTTTTTTTCTATTAATTACTCTTTAACTCCTACTTTTGGCCTTCATTAAATGGATTGGTTTATCTAGTGATCGAATTCTGTTTAATACTAAAATGAATAGTTTCCTTTTTACTTCAAAAGCCTTTTCAACATTGTTTTCAATATGCTTCTTCTTTTCATAAAATAGAGCTCTCTTTTCATATTTCTTCACATCTTTCAGCAAATTATGTACTACTCTCTTGTAAAAATTTTTTTGCGTAATTCCTTATACTGATTTTGCCTTGTTTTACCATACTTTGTCTCCTTTGACTGAACATTAGCTTTTTTGCTTTTCCTCTTATTTTGAATTTTTTTTCTAGTTGAAGCATTCTCAGTGGTTTCAGCATTCTGTACATTCTGTTTGCTCCTACAAACATTTTTAATAGATTGCTTTGTAATCTTACCAGAAGATTTTTTTCTTTTTAGCCACATTATCTTGTACATTCAATACTTGTGGTTGATGTTTCTTCAAGTAATTCTCCTGTCTCTGTTCTTTTCGTTTTCTTTTTCTTTCTGGCATGATTTCTCTATTTTAACATTGAAAAACAGTATCTGTAAAAAAGAATCACAAATAAAAGTATATTAATAACTTTCAAATTTATACTATTCTATTACTGTAGAAACACTTTTTATATAAAAACTGACTAAGAAACTATAGCCCTGAAGCACAATTGTAACAATGGTTAAAACACTACATGCATAGTACATACTACTTTGAAGCAGTTCATGCCCTAAAGCCTACCTCACTAAAAGACTACATGCTAACTGACTGAATGATTACAGTACTATAAGGAGACACACTGGGTGAGTGACAGGGTGTTTGCTAGAAGTGTATCAATACTGACATGGATATTGATGGTGTGAAAGACAAGTGTGTAGGTGATTAGAGACCTACATGCATAGTGGACACGTGTTTGAATCCATCCATATGATAAGGCCTGTCTCAGTCCAATAGTACTTGCATACTGACTTAATGTTTTGAGCGTTGCAAGGAGAGTGCCAGGATGAATTTATAAGTATTTGTATTTTGGTGCAGTAAATTCATTAGTACATGGTGCTGAATAAGTCACTGGAGAAGTATAAGGGGAGTGACAGAGTGTTTGCGGGAACTGTATAAATACTGTCTGGGATATTGAAGGTGTGAAAGACAAGTGTGTAGGTGGCTAGAGACCTACATGCATACTGGATAGACGTTTGAAACAGTCCATAGAGTAACCCTTGGATCACTGCAAAACTACCTGGAAGTGTATGAATACTGACTGGGAAATTGAATGTGTGAAAGACAAGTGTGTAGGTGGTTAGAGGACTGCATGCATACTGGATAGGCATTTGAAGCAATTCATATACTAAGGCCTGGCTCACTGCATGAGTACTTGGGTACTGACTGAATGATTAGAGTAAGTAGAAGAGAGAGAGCCTGGGTGAATTTATAAGTGGTTGGCTTTTGGCACAGTGACACTTGTATCACTGCAAAACTGCCTGAGTACTGACTGAATCATTAGAGTACTACAAAAAGAGTGACTGGGTGAATCTTTTTAAGATTTTGGATTCTAGTGCAGTGAATAGATTAGTACTTACTACCAAATGAGTCAGTGGAGGTATGCAATTAAAGTGACAGATTGTTTATTGGAGTTTATAGATACTGACAGAGACATTGAAGGTCTGAAAGGCAATTGTGTTGGTAGTTAGAGGCCTCCATGCATAGTGGAAACACGTTTGAATCAATCCATGTGCTAAGGCCTGCCTCACTCCATTAGTACTTAGGTACTGACTGAATGATTAGACTATTGCAAGAAGCTCACCTGGGTGAATTTATATGTGTATCAGTTTTGGCGCAGTGAATGCATTACTACATGGTGCTGAATAATTCACTAGAGCAGTGCAAGGGGAGTGACAGGATGTTTGCTGGAAGTACATGGATACTGACTGGGGAATTGAAGCTGTTAAAGACAAGTGTATAGTATGTTAGAAGACTGCATGCATACTGCATAGACATTTGAAGCAGTCTATGTAGTAACGCATGGTTCAGTACATGAGTACCTGGGAACTGACTGAATCATTAGACTACTGGTAAAAGAGTTCCTGGGTAAAACTTTTAATTCTGTTTTGGCGCAGTGAAGAGATTAGTACATGGTACTGGATCAGTCACTGGATGAGTACAAGATGAGTGACAGGATGTTTATTGAAGTATATAGATACTGACTAGTTAATTGAAGAAGTGAAAGACAAGTGTGTAGGTGACTAGAGGCCTGTATGCATTCTGGATAGGGGTTTGAAACAGTCCATGTTGTAAGGCCTGGCTCGCTGCATGCGTACTTGGATACTGTCTGAATGATTAGAGTACTGCAAACAGAGTGCCTGGGTGAATTTATACGTTTTTGGGTTTTGGCGCAGTACATGGTGCTGAATGGGTCACTAGAGGAGTACATGCGGAGTGACAGGGTGTTTGTTGGAAGTGTATGGATACTGACTGTGGAATTAAAGGTGTGAAAGAGAACTGTGTAGATGGTTAGAGGACTGCATGCATAGTGGATAAGCATTTGAATCAATGCATGTGCTAAGGCCTGCCTCACTCCGTTACTACTTGAATATTAACTGAATGTTTACAGTATTGCAAGGACAGTTCCTGGGTGAATACATAAGCAATGACTGCCTTCTAATTAGGCCTGGGCGGTAAATTCCTTTCCGTTTGCGGAATTTGCGGAATTTGGGTAATTTCGCGTTCCGCGGAGAACGTAAAATTGCCCAAAAATCTGCATTCCGTGACTTCGCGAAATTTTTTGCTTGTTCGCGTTCTCAATATGTGTGTTCACGAGATATTTCACCCGAGCAAGCAAACAGCAATCGCGAACAGGAAAAAAGTATCGCGAACAAGCAATTCCGCGTGTTCGCGGAATTTCTGCGTGTTCGCGGAGATTTTTTACCGTTTCGCAGAGATTTGCGTAACGCGTTTACGCAAATTCCGCCCACCCCTACTTCTAATTCTACCAAAACTTGAGAACAGGAAAGTTTTTAAGCAGTTATGCGTATTCAAAGATATGAAGTACCCACATGCTTCTCTCACAGTGGTTCCCAAATGCACACTCACAGTGTGATTCTAGACAAGCAACACTATCCCTAGGAGTTTACCAAAACTCATTCACTACTGTGGCAGGGATAAGGGGACAGCACACAATCTACATATTTCAGTACTGCACTTTACTGTCAATGCCTGACTCCTTTTATCAATGCATAAGCAAAGACTGGCTTCTAATGCTACTAAAACTTGACAACCAGACAGGTTTTAAAACAGTTATCTATCAGCAAATACACAATGTTACCAAATGATTCTCTCACAGTGGTTCCCAAATGCACACAAACTCACAACGTGATTCTAGACAAGCAACACTATCCCTAGGAGTTTACCAAAACTCATTCACTACTGTGGAAGGGGTAAGGGGACTGCACACAATCTACATATTTCAGGACTGCACTTTAGTGTCAAAGCCTGACTCATTTAATCAAAGCATAAGCAAAGACTGGCTTCTAATGCTACTAAAACTTGACAAGACAGGTTTTAAAACATGTATCTGTCAGCAAATACACGATGTTACCAAATGCTTCTCTCATAATCCTTACCCAAATGCACACAGACTCACACTGTGATTTTAGACAAGCAACACTATCCTAGGAGTTTACCAAAACTCATTCACTAGTCTGGAAGGGGTAAGGGTACTGCACACAATCTACATATTAAAGTACTGCACTTTAGTGTCAAAGCCTGACTCATTTTATCAATGCATAAGCAAAGACTGGCTTCTAATGCTACTAAAACTTGACAACATGACAGGTTTTAAAATAGTTATCTGTCAGCAAATACATGATGTTACCAAATGCTTCTCTCACAGTGGTCCCCAAATGCACACAGACTCACAGTGTGATTCTAGACAAGCAACACTATCCCTAGGAGTTTACCAAAACTCATTCACTACTGTGGAAGGGGTAAGGGTACTGCACACAATCTACATATTTAAGTACTGCACTTTAGTGTCAAAGCCTGACTCATTTTATCAATGCATAAGCAAAGACTGGCTTCTAATGCTACTAAAACTTGACAACATGACAGGTTTTAAAACAGTTATCTGTCACCAAATACACAATGTTACCAAATGCTTCTCTCACAATCCTTACGCAAATGCACACAGACTCACAGTGTGATTTTGGACAAGCAACACTATCCTAGGAGTTTACCAAAACTCATTCACTACTGTGGAAGGGGTAAGGAGACTGCACACAATCTACATATTTCAGGACTGCACTTTAGTGTCAAAGCCTGACTCATTTTATCAATGCACAAGCAAAGACTGGCTTTTAATGCTACTAAAACTTGACAACATAACAGGTTTTAAAACAGTTGTCTGTCAGCAAATACATTATTTTACCAAATGCTTCTCTCACAATGCTTACCCAAATACACACAGACTCACAGTGTGATTGTAGACAGACAACTATCCCTTGTACAAAATACATTTACTAGTCTACACGATCTAAGGTGACTGCACACATTGCACAAAATCTACTACTACAGATTAGTACAAAAATGTTTCTCTCAAAATGATTCCTAAATGCACACAGACTCACTGTGTGATCCTAGACAAGCAACACTATCCCTTGCACTATACCAAAACACATTTCTTAATCTACGAATACTACATTTTAGAGTAGAAACATGACTCATTTTGCAAATTCATAAACAATGACGGATTTCTAATTGTACCAAAATATAAAAACAGCACAGTTATCTGTCTGCAAACACATGAAAAACACAAATGCTTATCACAGAATGATTTCTACATGCACACACACTGTCAATAAGATTGTAGACAAAAAAAGTACTCCCTGCATGTTAGCAGGAGAAATACAAGTTGTTTTGTAGATTAAGAAGTATATCAGTCACACACCAGATTTTCTTATACATAATCTCTGCACTGTGCACCTGTCAGCAAAACCAAAGAATGGCAAAGTTTCCCTCTCATTTTCCACACATATACATGTAAACATCAAATCACATTCCTTCCCACATATATTCAAAAGCAAACTCACATTTATATTGGTTAAACATTTCAACCCTTTCCAAATGACATACATTTGAACCCTACCCAATCTGCCTTCTGCCTGTTACCATAGAAACAGGTCATGGGACACTGAACTGAGCACACAGGTCACAAGTTCAGCACACAATGTTTCTAATCAAAACAGCAAGTGTGCTTGACTTTTCAACAAATCAGCTTATCATATATAATGTTCCTTTCAATCACTTTTTGTTAACCAATAAGAATCATGCGTTTAAAAAACAGAAACATGCACCCTACCTTTCAGTATAGAAGGTTGTCAAACAACCAATGATTTCTTGTCTTTTTTCAAAACTGCATCTTAGCCACCATTTTAGAAAAATCTTACTTTTCAAACTGCCATTTCATTTACGGAGACCATCTGAGTGCATCCAGACCTCCCTTCAAGATGCTTAGAGTGTGGATTGTGGGACACAGCTATATTTTCTGGAGCCAAAGGTATGCAGAAAACAAAGGCATTCACAAAGACCTAGGTTTGCCAAATGTAGACATTAAATGGGTTGGACAGAGAGGGTTAAAGTGGCACCAATTGATGCCATTGGTAAAATCCTTTATGCATATCCAACACCCTGACCTCATAATAGTGCACTGTGGTGGCAATGACCTAGGCACTTTGACTGGGGTAGGTCTGGAAATGCTTATGAAGGACACCTTTGCAGAATTGATTTCACTTTTTCCCAAAACTGCCTTTGTGTATTCTAACATATGCCAAGGACAGAAATGGAACTGGTCCAATCATTTTTGTCCACAAATTGAGAAAGTTGGAAACATGTGAATAAATCTGTGTCTGCTTTTCTCCGAGACTATAGAATGGGTTCCATTTACAATAACAATCTGCGCTTTCATATGCAATCAATCAATCAATCAATCAATGACACTTATAAAGCGCGCTACATACCCGTAGGGTCTCAAGGCACTGGGGGGGGGGGGGGGGGTGCCGCTACTGCTCGAACAGCCAGGTCTTCAGCTTCTTCCTGAAGGAAAGGTGGTCTTGGGTCAGGCGCAGGTCGGGAGGGAGGGAGTTCCAGGTCTTGGCGGCCAGGTAGGAGAAGGACCTTCCTCCTGTAGTCGCTCTTCGGATGCGGGGGACGGCGGCGAGGGCGTGGTTGGCTGATCGGAGGTGGCGTTTGGGAGCGTAGAAGTTGACTCGGCTGTTGAGGTAGCTCGGGCCTTGGTCGTGTAGGGCTTTGTGTGCGTGGGTGAGGAGGCGGAAGGTGATTCTTTTGTTGACGGGGAGCCAGTGAAGGTCTCTCAGATGTCCGGAGATGTGGCTGGTTCGTGGGATGTCGAGGATGAGTCTGGCTGAGGCGTTCTGGATCCGCTGGAGTCTCTTCTGGAGCTTGGCGGTGGTACCGGCGTAGAGGGCGTTGCCGTAGTCCAGTCGGCTGGTGACGAGGGCCTGGGTGACGGTTTTCCTGGTCTCGGTGGGGATCCACCAGAAGATCTTCCGTAGCATGCGTAGGATGTTGAAGCACGCCGAGGAGACGTTGTTGACTTGCCTGGTCATGGAGAGGGAGGAGTCCAGGATGAAGCCCAGGTTGCGTGCATGGTCTGTCAGTTTGGGTGCGGTGCCCAGGGCGGGAGGCCACCAGGAGTCGTCCCAGGCGGAGGGTGAGGGGCCCAGGATGAGGACCTCCGTCTTGTCCGAGTTCAGTTTCAGGCGGCTGGTCGTCATCCACTCGGCTACCTCTTTCATCCCTTCGTGCAGGTTGGCTCTGGCGGCGGTGGGGTCGTTGGTCAGGGAGAGGATCAGCTGGGTGTCGTCGGCGTAGGAGATTATGCTGAGGTTGTGTTTGCGTACGATGGCCGCGAGGGGGCTCATGTAGACGTTGAAGAGGGTGGGGCTCAGAGATGATCCTTGAGGGACGCCGCAGATGACTTCGGAGGCCTCTGACTTGTACGGTGGTAGGCGGACTCTCTGTGTTCTTCCGTCGAGGAAGGAGATGATCCATTCCAGCGCTTTGTCCTGGATTCCGATGTTGCTGAGGCGCCGTACTAGGATGCGGTGGCAGACCGTGTCGAATGCCGCGGAGAGGTCTAGGAGGATGAGGGCCGCTGTTTCTCCATTGTCCATCAGGGCTCGGATGTCATCGGTGGCGGCGATGAGGGCGGTCTCGGTGCTGTGATTGGCTCGGAAGCCGGACTGTGAGGGGTCGAGGGATCCGTTCGTCTCGAGGAAGGCGGCCATCTGCTTGTTGACGGTCTTCTCGATGACTTTGGCTGGAAACGGGAGGAGCGAGATGGGGCGGTAGTTCTTGAGGTCGGTGGGGTCCGCTGTTGGTTTCTTGAGTAGAGCGCTGAGTTCGGCGTGTTTCCAGCTCTCAGGGAAGATGGTGGTGTCGAAGGATGTGTTGATGATGTCTCGCAGGTGGGGTGCGATGACAGCGTCGGCCTTGTTGAAGACGTGGTGAGGGCAGGGGTCGGTCGGTGATCCGGAGTGGATGGAGTTCATCGTGCGGATGGTGTCTTCGGTGCTGATCGGGGTCCAGGCGTGGAGGGTGGTGGTGGGGGGTGGTTGTTCGGTCATGGTGTGCATTGGTTGGTTGTAGAAGCTGTTGTGTATGTCCGCGATCTTGTTGTGGAAGTATGAAGCGAGGGAGTTGCAGAGGTCTTGCGATGGGGTGATGTCGTTGTTTCCTGCGCTGGGGTTGGAAAGCTCTTTCACGATGTTGAAGAGTTCCTTGCAGTTGTGTGCGTTGTTGTCCAACCGGTCCTTGAATGCTGTTTTCTTGGCGGCGCGGATCAGCTGGTGGTGTTTCCGGGTGGCAAGTTTGAAGGGGGGCCTGTTGTCCGGTGTCGGTTCCTTTCTCCAGACTTTCTCGAGGGCTCGGCAGTTCTTCTTGGAGCTCTTGAGTTCGTCGGTGAACCATGGAGCCTTCTTGCTGCCGGGTCTGCTAGGCGGGGTCCTCAGTGGGGCGAGTTCGTCCGCGCAGTTGCTGATCCACTTCGTGAGGTTGTCGGCGGCCTGGCTGGGGTTCGCTGAGCTGGCAGGAGGGTGCTGGCTCAGGGAGGTGGCGAGCTGGTCTGCTGTGATCTTGTTCCAGCTTCTGTGGGCGGCCTGTTGCTGGTGTTGGTGGGTCGTCGTTCTCTTGAAGGTGAAGTGGACGCAGCTGTGGTCCGTCCATTGAAGCTCTGTGGCGTGGCTGAAGTCGATGTCTGTGCTGGAAGAGAAGACTGCGTCGAGTGTGTGTCCGGCGAGGTGGGTGGGGGTGGACACCAGTTGCTTGAGTCCCAGGTTGGCGAGGTTGTCGAGCAGGGTGCTGGTGTTGCGGTCGTTGTTGTTCTCTAGATGGAAGTTGAGGTCTCCCAGGAGGATGTAGTCAGCGGAGGGGAGGGCATGCGGGCTGACGAAGTCGGCGATGTCCTCGCTGAATTGTGTGCGTGGTCCAGGGGGTCGGTAGATCAGGGTGCCTCTGAGGGTGGTGTTCGGGTTGGTGTGGATCTGGAAATGCAGGTGTTCGGCGCTGGTCAGGGTGTTGTCGGTGCTGGTCGTGAGACGGATGGTGTTCCTGTGGATGATGGCGATGCCTCCTCCCATCTGGTTGGCGTTCCGGTCCCTCCGGACGATCTTGTAGCCCTCTGGGATAGCGATGGCGATGTCGGGAGCTGAAGAGGCGTTCATCCAGGTCTCCGTGAGGAAGGCAACGTCAGGGGCTGTGGCGTCTAGAAGGTTCCAGAGTTCGATGGCGTGTCTGTGGACGGAGCGGGTGTTGAGCAGGATGCACTTGAGGTGGGTGCTGCTGGTGTTCGACTTGGCGGGTGCTGGTGCGAGGCTGGTCCGGATGCAGGAGAACTTGCAGGCGTGGCAGCTGAAAGGTCCGTGGGTACGTCGTGGAGTGGCTTGATGGCAATCTGGGAGTCGGCCGGTGTTGAGTGCGGTGAGGGTGGCGGCGGAGTACGTCAGGCGGATCGGTCGGGGTCCTCGGGGGCCAGGGGTCCTGGCGCTGGACGCGATCCGGTCGCGGACGGGCGCAGACGGGCTTACCTTTGGCGCGCCTTCGGCGCACAATCGGCGCGCCCGCTGCGCGTGACCGCTGCGCGTTCGCACGGTCGCCATTTAAAGGCGAAGTGCGCGGGTGGGCGGAGCAGCTGGGAGGCGGGAGCGGGGAGGGAACAGAAGAGAAAAGGGGCGGGGCTAATGGCGGTGGCGGGAAGCGGGAGCGGGGAGGGAGAGCGGAGGGCGGCGAGGTAGGCGGGCAAACAGGAAGGAGACAAGCACAAATGCACAAATGGAGGGCAAAACACGAAGAAGAAACGGTACAAAAAATACAGGCAACAATGCAGGTCAAAACGGAGGCAAAACAGTTAACAAACGATCATACGGCATACAAAGAAAACAAGCACAAATTTCGGTCAAAACCGGCGAAAACCAAAGGGGAGCGCTCAAGGCGGCAGCGAGGCCGGCGCTGAGGCAGAAGGCAGGCACTGGGGCACACGCAGCAGCTGGTGGCCGTGCGGCGCGGGGGTGTCCCACAAGTGGGTCACACTCACCTGCGTCGCACGGTCGCCATTTAAAGGCCAAGTGCGCGGGTGGGCGGAGCAGCTGGGAGGCGGGAGCGGGGAGGGAACAGAAGAGAAAAGGGGCGGGGCTAATGGCGGTGGCGGGAAGCAGGAGCGGGGAGGGAGAGCGGAGGGCGGCGAGGTAGGCGGGCAAACAGGAAGGAGACAAGCACAAATGCACAAATGGAGGGCAAAACACGAAGAAGAAACGGTACAAAAAATACAGGCAACAATGCAGGTCAAAACGGAGGCAAAACAGTTAACAAACGATCATACGGCATACAAAGAAAGCAAGCACAAATTTCGGTCAAAACCGGCGAAAACCAAAGGGGAGCGCTCAAGGCGGCAGCGAAGCCGGCGCTGAGGCAGAAGGCAGGCACTGGGGCACACGCAGCAGCTGGTGGCCGTGCGGCGCGGGGGTGTCCCACAAGTGGGTCACACTCACCTGCGTCGCACGGTCGCCATTTAAAGGCCAAGTGCGCGGGTGGGCGGAGCAGCTGGGAGGCGGGAGCGGGGAGGGAACAGAAGAGAAAAGGGGCGGGGCTAATGGCGGTGGCGGGAAGCGGGAGCGGGGAGGGAGAGAGGAGGGCGGCGAGGTAGGCGGGCAAACAGGAAGGAGACAAGCACAAATGCACAAATGGAGGGCAAAACACGAAGAAGAAACGGTACAAAAAATACAGGCAACAATGCAGGTCAAAACGGAGGCAAAACAGTTAACAAACGATCATACGGCATACAAAGAAAGCAAGCACAAATTTCGGTCAAAACCGGCGAAAACCAAAGGGGAGCGCTCAAGGCGGCAGCGAGGCCGGCGCTGAGGCAGAAGGCAGGCACTGGGGCACACGCAGCAGCTGGTGGCCGTGCGTCGCGGGGGTGTCCCACAAGTGGGTCACACTCACCTGCGTCGCACGGTCGCCATTTAAAGGCCAAGTGCGCGGGTGGGCGGAGCAGCTGGGAGGCGGGAGCGGGGAGGGAACAGAAGAGAAAAGGGGCGGGGCTAATGGCGGTGGCGGGAAGCGGGAGCGGGGAGGGAGAGCGGAGGGCGGCGAGGTAGGCGGGCAAACAGGAAGGAGACAAGCACAAATGCACAAATGGAGGGCAAAACACGAAGAAGAAACGGTACAAAAAATACAGGCAACAATGCAGGTCAAAACGGAGGCAAAACAGTTAACAAACGATCATACGGCATACAAAGAAAGCAAGCACAAATTTCGGTCAAAACCGGCGAAAACCAAAGGGGAGCGCTCAAGGCGGCAGCGAGGCCGGCGCTGAGGCAGAAGGCAGGCACTGGGGCACACGCAGCAGCTGGTGGCCGTGCGGCGCGGGGTGTCCCACAAGTGGGTCACACTCACCTGCGTCGCACGGTCCCCATTTAAAGGCCAAGTGCGCGGGTGGGCGGAGCAGCTGGGAGGCGGGAGCGGGGAGGGAACAGAAGAGAAAAGGGGCGGGGCTAATGGCGGTGGCGGGAAGCGGGAGCGGGGAGGGAGAGCGGAGGGCGGCGAGGTAGGCGGGCAAACAGGAAGGAGACAAGCACAAATGCACAAATGGAGGGCAAAACACGAAGAAGAAACGGTACAAAAAATACAGGCAACAATGCAGGTCAAAACGGAGGCAAAACAGTTAACAAACGATCATACGGCATACAAAGAAAGCAAGCACAAATTTCGGTCAAAACCGGCGAAAACCAAAGGGGAGCGCTCAAGGCGGCAGCGAGGCCGGCGCTGAGGCAGAAGGCAGGCACTGGGGCACACGCAGCAGCTGGTGGCCGTGGGCGCGGGGGTGTCCCACAAGTGGTGCAAGAGATGTATAGGAGTGATGGAGTACACTTTACTGATGAAGGAAACAGAGTTTTCCTCAACAACTTTAGACTCTGTATAGGTACTTACTAATGAGTACCAAAATCTCTCAATGAACACAACGGCTCTTTTTAGAGCCACTTAAGAATAAAACACTTAAGCTTGATATTTATCTCCCAAAAATTTCATTTTTTTTCCCTTGGATCCGCACACCCAATGCGTTAGGAGCCGCGCGACTCCTAATTTTACCGTAAAAAAAAAAATAGCCCCTATCACTAATTTTTATTATCCCCGGGGACCCAATCCCCCGGGGCTTATAAAAAAACGTTGGAAACCGTGGGGGAAGCCCCAACGCCCCCATGGTCCCAGCCGGCTCCCCCGCGTCCTTCGGGAGCCGGCATTGCTTTTCCACATGGGGAGCTGCTGACATACAGCTCCCCGTGTGGAAAAGCAATATCGTTTGGATTTTGAAAGAAAGAGCAGGTTTCCCTGCTCTCTCTTTCAAAATCCTAACGAAGTTTACTATAGGAGGGCGGGAGTCACCCGTACTCTTATAGCAAACAACAGTGTCCTGGGGGTGGGCACCCCTGGACACTGTGGGAGGTGGCGGTCCCCAGGATCCTCGAGAGGTCCAGGAGGGGGGCCACGCAGCCCCCCTCCCCTATTAATTTATAACAATTTGCCCCGGGATTTGGCCCACCCGGGGGCTAATTATGTTTTTTTTTCCGGCCGGATCCGCGCACCCTGCGCGCATTTCGTCGTTTAAAAAAAGCAACACTAGAGGGTCAGAGTATTTCTACCCTACCTCCTTTACATCTTTCAAACACTTATTTCCCTTACTTAATCAGCCTAGCTTCTACCGAGGCACAAAATGGCTGCCAACAGTTCCTGGTTTCGAATGTACATAGACACTTGACAGCCAATTAGCATTCAGAGCGTGATCTGGAGGGTGCGCGCTCGGTTCAGGGAGGGTGCACTTAGGGAGCGCATAGGGTGCGCGGATACTCCGAGGCCATAGATATATCTAACTCTTTTACTCTAATTTTCTCAGGAATTACTTAACGGATTTACACCATTTATGCAAAAGGCATGAATCTGAACTGAGGACTACCTCTTTGCCAAATTTGGTGTAATTCAGTTCAGCAGTTCGGGTTGTAGCTGCGTCAACAGGTCCTATGGGAAAATGCATGGGGAAAACGCGTTTTGGTACCTCCCTTTTTTCTCGCTTGACGAATCACCACGAAACTTTCAGGATAGGAGCGGACCGGAGCTGGCCAAAAGTTTGGAAAATTTCGCGAAGATTCGTCAACCCGCGCCAGACTTATTGGGAATAGAAGGTTGCGGATTTCCTATGGAAAATAGGTCCTAACTATAACTACCTACTGGCGACATCTACATACATAAGTGTTGGATAGCAGAGGGGCAAAAATTACTATTCCCACTCCAGTAAGAGCAACAGTAGGGAAAGTGTTGGATAGCGGAGGGGTAAAAAATAGTATTCCCACTCCACTGAATGCAACAGTAGGATAAGTGTTGGATAGTGGAGGGGTAATAAAATGTATAGCCACTCCACTGAGTGCAACAGTAGGTAAAGTGCTGGATAGCAGAGGGGTAAAAATTACTATTCCCACTACAGTGAGTACAACAGTAGGGAAAGTGTTGGATAGCGGAGGGGTACAAATTACTATTCCAACTCCAGTGAGTGCAACAGTAGGGAAAGTGCTGGAAAGTGGTGAAAAAAACTATTCACACAAACACTTGGAAAAAACTATATATATTAAAAAATTTAAAAATGAAATAAATTAATATTCAACATTTTATGAATAAAAAACTACAAATAATATATCAAATAAAATAATAAACACATTTACAGAAAAATTATTTGTTTAGTATTGAAAATATTTACAAAAAAAACAATGTATTAAAACATAAATTTATTTATTTTATTTCCTGCCCTATAACACCACAACAATAACTAAACTTCAACATTTTTATAAAATGTATTTACATAATCAACATAAGTAATAATGAATTAAAATATTATTAATAACATAATAATAAACATTAATTAACTACAAACACATTAAGACTATAATATCTACAAAACACACCTAAATTAAACTATAAAATAACACAATACAATTAAAACGTATTTCATAATTAAAAACTATTACTATTGCCAACAAATAATTAAATAATGAAACTTATTTTAACACCCACCCTTTACTGCTTTAAAAGTAAAAACAACACATAAAATAAACAATTACCCAACATATCAAATATTTCACATTTAGGTGCCGATTCCGATCCTGTAAAACCCGGGTACAAATGGTCGTACGGAGCGTTTTCTCCGTACGACTCGTACCCGGGAATTCCACAGTACAAACCAGCAAGTACGATTCATACAGAAATACCATTTCCGTACGAATCGTAAAAAACACAGTACGGCAAAAAAAAATACATACAATTCCGATCCTGGACAGCGCGTATGCGACGTCCGCACGGAGTCAGGCAGCGTTTTACGGACCAGCAAGTACGATTCGTACCCACAGCACTCCGCACGACTATATTTTTACGGGAGCCAAAAAGTGCCGGAAAAGCTAAGTACGCCGCGATGCACGAGGAAAAGGGTGCCCGCTACGCGACATACACGCCATCACCCACATCGTACGTGTCATAATGTACGGTGCGTACCCCAACATTGCATATGTACGGACCGTACCCCCCACCCCCCATATGTACGACGCGTACCCCCCACCCCCGTATGTACGACGCTTACCCTCCACCCCCGTATGTACGGCGCGTACCCCCCATCCCGTATGTATGCACCATACCCCAGGTGTACCACCCCACCCGCATATGTACGCACCGTACCCCAGGCGTACCCCCCACCCGCGTATGTATGCACCGTACCCCAATCCTCGCGTTTGTACGGTCCGTATATATGCGAGGATTGGGGTACGCCTGGGGTACAGTGCATACATACGCAGGTGGGGGGTATGCCTGGGGTACAGTGCGTACATACAGGGTGTGGGGGGTACACGCCGTACATACGGGGGTGGAGGGTACGCGCAGTACATACAGGGGATGGGGGGTACGCGCCGTACATACAGGGGTGGGGGGTACGCGCCGTACATACGGGGGTGGGGGGTACGGGCCATACATACGGGGGTGGGGGGTCTGGTGCGGACATTCGCGGGAGGGGTGGGAGGCTGGGGGGGGCCGTACCCTGGGCACAAGTGTACTCGTACAAAGTTTGCTGCGTACGGAGCCTTTTCCATGCGCTTGTGTTTTCGGATGGGCGCTACGGATCATACTTGCGCGCTCGGACTTCAGTTTTACGATTTGTATGTAAAACTGTCCAGGGACGTCTCGTAGACTTTTCCCGAGGCGATTCGTATGCATTTTTCACGTACAAATCGTACTTCGCCATTTGTACGGAACTTGTACGATTCGTACGTAAAAAAATACGGATACGAGTCGTACGGAAAAAAAAAACAGGATCGGAATCGACCCCTAATTAGCAACTATATAAATAATTAAACACAAATTACTTCCCACCCTTTACACCTATAAACACCACAACACACACCTAACATTAATTGCACAATTATCATAATTAATTACCAACTAATTATTAACAATTAAATAATAACTAATTATTAATTAATTGATACTATTTAACTTTACATATTTAACACTATAACATATCAATTAAGCATATATTAATAAATAAAAAATAATCAATACATTTATTATAATTAAATTACTTCCCACCCTATTCCCCTGTAAACCCACAACCAGCTACAGAACTAAAAATGCAAAATTCATAATAAAAAATAATTAGCAAATTAAATATAATTAAATTACTTCCCACCCTCTTCCCCTATAAACCAATGGAACTAAAAGCGCAAAATTCAAATAAAAAATTTATAACTACTAAAATTTTAACACATATATTAAAAGAACAAACAATTCTTATACAAGAAAAATCATCACATACATATAAAATATATACTAACATACATAACAATAAAAACGATACTTTTAACAACTATATTTTTGCAAATGATACGAAACACTTTGATATTTTTTAAATCGATATTGCTCACCTTAAATCGATTTTCTTGACCACTTTGTTCTTGCTGTCGATATTTCTGACCCACAATATTAATGACTCGATATTTGTGCAACTCAATATTTTGCACTCGGGTTTGAACTGTTTTTTGAGTAAGTATTGACGTTTTTTCAATTCTATTCATTGTTCAGCTTTCCCCACTGTTTACTCTGGATAACCTCAATGTAAATATCTTTGATTTATTTTAGCGATAGCTTCTTCACCCACTACTTTTTTAGAGGATATCCTTTTCACCCACATTATCTGAGAAAAAAGGTAAATTATCCATTAATTGGGGTGGATGAAAGATTTGAAAATGTAGAGCATTATTTCTGTCTGTTAGTTTAGTGAATAGGCCAGTGATTATTTCAGTATCAGTTTTTTCAATCAATACATCCAAAAAAGCAATACTGGTTTTATCGATGGTATAAGTGAATCTAATCCTGTCATTTATGGTATTCAAATCAATTATGTTCTTCTAAAGGGCATCCTCTGTATCATTCCAAATAAGAAAAATATAATCGATGTAACTGCAGTTGAAGACTTGATGTTCACTCCATTCTTTGGCGGAAAACATATATTCATGTTCAAACTTCGCCATTAAGATATTTGCATATACCGGTGCTCCCCCAAAACCCATGGTGGTTCCACTAATTTACAAGAAAAGTCATTTTGCCATTTGAAATAGCTATGTTGCAAACAAAACTAGTATTTCAAGCAGAAACATTTTGTTTACTCTCAAGGTGACTAGATTCAATAGTGCCCATTCGGCTGCTTCCATCCCATCCTGTAACGAAATTGATGTTTGCAAAAAAGTAACATCTATGGTGCACAGTGTCCAGTTTTCCATATTTTCCTTAGGTATATCCTTAAATGTGTCACAAAATCCATGGTGTCTTCTACAT
Source organism: Triturus cristatus (assembly GCF_964204655.1). Lineage (NCBI taxonomy): Eukaryota > Metazoa > Chordata > Amphibia > Caudata > Salamandridae > Triturus > Triturus cristatus. Next base: position 441,681,701 of record NC_140590.1, read on the forward strand.
ATGACTTCCAAGCTTGTACAATGGGTTGTACGAAATAGTCCACGTATTTGCCCAGAGGCTTAAACAAGGAGCCACATCCGGACACGGACAATGGAGGATCTTTCATATCTTTATGAATTTTTGATAACATGTATAATCTTTGGCATCTAGGAAATGGTGTAATTAGGAATGCCTTAGTTTTGTCACTTATCCAATCCATGTCTATTGCTTTACTTAGAATTTTACCTAGAGTATCTTTGATCTCGTTGGTGGGATGTAGATGAAATTTAACATGAATTGATTTGTCCAGGGCATGGTCAGATACCTTTCTGTTGTAGCATATCTTGTCCATGATCACCAAAACACCACCTTTATCTGCTCTTTGAAACATCAGGTCAGGATTGTTAGCTAAACTCTTTAACGTGTGTCTCTCTCTGATATTGAGAGTTTGGAACATTTGTTTACTTTAAAGATGACATTTGGTAAATCCTTTTTGCCAGAACTTGAAACGTATCCAATGTGGGTGGCAAAAATGTACTCTTGCTTTTGAATTCAGTATATCTTGGCTCGTCAACTTTATCTCTTTTAGGAATTACATTCTGAAAGAAATGTCACAATCTTAGTGTCCTTATAAATTTAAATAGAGCAATTTCAGTTTCGAACAAATTTGTATTGTACGTAGGTACAAATGAAGTGCCTTTGTTAATAATGTTAACTGTTTCTCTGTAAGGTTATATGTCGAAATGTTAATTACTAGGATTTCTGGCTCCTCAGGTTTTTGTGCCCCTTCCTGTACAAAAACAATCCTGCCTGTAATGCAGGCACCTTTGCACCATGGTGCAAGGGGACCTGCATTGGAGCTAGGCTACGGAAACAGTGCCAGTGCAGGGAGAACGGATAGGAATGCACCATATTTGATAAATACGGTGCATTCCTGCCCTTTCCCTTTGATGCAGGGCAGCAAAGCAAGTTAACTAGCTGTCATGGCCTGTGCCACCATTCTAGTAAATATGCCCCATATTGTCTAGCTTTGTGTTGGGGGATGACATAGTAAAATTGTATACCTCCTATGATAGAGCATAGAAAATGTGAAAGATGGACAAGCGACACTGTGGAGCACTGTTGTGGGTTGGTGCATACATCTGAGATGTATACACACCTGACCATAGATAGGGGTAGAGATAACTGACTGATACACCAAAATGAAGGACGTACTACTGAAAAAGATTGGTTTCACACCTGAAAAGTACTGGAAGAAGTTCTTGGGCACCCACAAGTAGGCACATCTAGCATGACTAGATATTGTGGATACCTCACTAAATGCACTGCAAGTCTGGGTGGGATGGCAATGAAGTGAGAATAAATAATGGCCTTTATAACCTGATTATGAAAGAACACATTTTTCATGAATTTTCTTCTGAGTTGGACCAGCATCTGATGGATTTCAAGCTGACTGACGCCAGATAGCTTTGCAAGGCAGCTTATGTGTGGGTGCACACTAGACACAACATGGAAAAAAAGAGAGAGTTCACAATCAGGCTTCAAAAGTCTAACCAAGAAAGGGGAAGTCCTGTACCTTTCCTAGAACTAGGTGGGGGGAGTACAAGCGGAAGTGACCATTAAACGCCTTTAAAGATGGGGTATGCCTGGAGTGTCACAAACCCAGGTACAGAAAGGGAGACTCTCTCTGTTCTAAAAAGTCCTCCACCGGTGTGCAGTACAAAGGGATTGCAAGTGTAAGAATTAGGGTGGAAGATGTTCCCCCCCCCCAAAAAAAACAGAGGTTGGACTGAAGTCACTCTATTCTCCAATGCTGGGGTGGATGTTGAGACCATGGACATCTTGTCTCCCAGCATGATAGATTACAGGCCATGGCCCACCATCAACAGGACCAGAGTAAATGCTCTGAGGGGCACAGTAGCAAGCACTACCACTGAGATTGAGATGCTATTGCTCCTAGAGCAGATATTCTAGGTATTCTCTATAGAGTGGTTAATGCTGATAATGAAGTGAAGTTTCATCTCATGACAATGGTCACCTTAGAATTTGGTGGGGCTACTGGTCCTGTGAAGGTAGCTGTGAGCCCTACCATACCAGTGGAGTACCTGTTGGGCAATGATCTTGTAACTTCTATTTATTTATTTATTTACGCAACTTTTATAGCGCGACAAATACCCGAAGGTGTCTCGGCGCTGTGGAGCAACTAAAGTTCATCATCCTACCGTCTTCTCACTGGTTAAACAACCATGTTTTCAAAAGCCTACGGAAACTAATCAGATTTGGAGCGGCTTTAATGGCAATTGGCAAGAGGTTCCAAAGTTTTGGAGTGGCCACGAGAAAGCGCCTGTCGCCCCAGGAGACTGATCTTGTACGTGGCACCGGCAAAAGGCTGGTATTGGCCGATCTTAATTGCCTTCTGGGGGTATAGAACTGAAAAGCTTCGATCAGGAATCTGGGTCCAGTGCCATGTATGGCCTTATAAGCAATACAGAGGGCCTTGAATTTAACGCAGCTCTCAACTCTCAGCCAATGAAGCTGACGAATACCAAGGGTGGTAGATTTGCGGCGAGGGATGTTGAGGAGAATCCTAGCAGCCGCGTTCTGAATAGATTGCAGCTTCGTTATGACACGCTTCTGAGTATGGAGGAAGAGAGCGTTCCCATAATCTATTTTTGAGAAGACTAAGGTAGAGACCAGAGTCTTCCCAGCTGACGGAGGGAGATATGGTAGCAGCTTCTTAATCTTTTTCAAGATGTAAAATGAAGATGACACAACCTTATTGATATGGAGGTCAAAGACCAGCTTGTTGTCAAAAATCACTCCCAGATTTCTGGCTTTTTCCACTGGGACAGGTGGATGGCCGAGCTTTTCTGGCCACCAACCGAGGGACCATTCAGGGGAAAGTTTTCCAAAGGTCATGATCTCGGTCTTGTCCGAGTTAAGCCTGAGGCAATTCAAGGCCATCCAAGTACTGACCTCGAGCATAGCTTTCTGGAAGTTGGCTGCTACAGTAAGGCCATCCTTATGGATACCCAGCACCAGCTGGGTATCGTCTGCGTACGATGTTAACTGTATCCCATAGGCTGTGGTGGAAAGAGGACCCATGCTGAAATGTTGAATCTGCCTGAGTGGATGTTCATCGCCACAAGGCCCCCAACAGTTCACCAGGGAATTCAAGGGAGCCTAGAGTTTGTAACAGTGGGCCACATTCCCACAGTCAAGAGGAATGACAAGGGGTGCAGAAAATATGCCCCAAGCTTCCCACGGCCCAGAGGAAGTCTGACCACCAACTGACATATCTGGAGCCTAACAGAGAAGAGGATACTTCTCTATGAGAACTGTCAGTAATCTCTGAGTTACATGGCACAGGAGGACCCTCCTGGGAGGAGTTCTGCATTTCACAGAAAGAGTCTCCAACTCTTGAAGGCCTTTGGCAGCAGGCTGAGGTCCAATAGCAGGGTATACCAATGTAACCCACAGGATCTACTGGGAAGAGTGTGTCCTATACAGCAAATCTGTGTACCCAAAATCTGAGGCAACCGGGGAAGATTAGTAGTCCCCTAGGGTTTCAGGACATACATTTAGCCTATGATATGCCCTTGGTTATGTATTTATCTCAAACATTTATACTGGTTCCAGATGTCTTAGAAGGTGAAGGAATTCTGTCACTAATACACCACCTCTCAAGGCAGTGGCAAGACAGGAGGGCAAAACAAGGCTCCCTGGATCTGACTGTCAGCGTTGGGATGTCTTTTGAAAGGAGGGGAAGATTATTATTGTTGGGCCTCTAGACCCTAAGACACCCTCAGGGCACAGGTTCATCTTGGTGTTGGTGGATCATATCACTAGGTATCCTGAGGTCATACCGCCAGAGACAATGGCTGCACCTGTAGTTGGTAGGGCAATGCTTGGTATCTTTACCAGAGTAGGGTTCCCCAAAGAGGTTATCATACAGAAAGCGACTAACTTCATGTCTGCATACTTGAAGGCTATGTGGGGGGACTTTCAAGTTAACCACCCCTTATCACCCCAAATCAATAGGCTTGTGGTGAGTTTCAACAAGACCCTGAAAGGTATGATTATGGGGTTATCTGAGAAACCTTGATGGCAGTGGGACATCCTGCTAACGTGTCTGTTATTTGCCTACTGGCAGGTACCACAAATGGGAGTGGCGTGGGAGTAGCCTCTCAAGGAGCCCAAAGAGGACATCATAAAGTACATACTGAGTTTGCGCTTCCAATTGGCTGACTACATGAAGAGAGCTTACAAGGACTTGGAAGCAAGCCAGGAGCTGATCAAGCACTGTTATGATCAGAAGGCCACTCTGGTGGAATATCAGTCAGGCTGAAAGATGTGAGTTGTAGAGCTTGTGGCTTCCAGGGCAGACCCCGACAAATGAACTTGCCTTACACAGTGTTGGTCAAAATGAGTGATTTTATATATCTTCTTGCTTTACTTGGGACCCCCAGATTCCCCCCGGGGTGATCCATGTGAATAAACTGAAACCCCACTTTGACAGGGCAGACATGACCATGTTGATGCAGGAGAAGAGGAGGAAAGTGAACCTCTCAGATATCTAATATTCCACAACGCAAAGCACGTTTAGTGGAGGGACTAATACTCTTCCCTACTCTGAGAGAGCAGCAGAGAGACTGTCATAAATTGTTGGGACAGTTTGCTGGATTCTTCTCCCTGACACCTGGGCTGATCCAGTGGAGTGTTTATAGTGTTGACGGGGGTGACAGCTTATCTGTAAAAAATAAAATCTACAGGATGTCAGACAAGATAAGGGCCAGCATCCAGGCATGATGCTCACAATGTTGTCCCTGGGGGGTGATTGAGCCATCTAATAGTTTCTGGTTCAGCCCAGTGGTACTGGTACCCAAGCCCAACACTAAAGGTGGGGGGGATGCCAGAACAAACTACAGTTCTGTGTGGACTGCAGGGGACTCAATGCTTTCATCAGGACTGATGCACACCCCATCCTCAGAGCTGATGAGCTAATTTATGGGTTAGGGGATGCTGAATATTTCATTACCTTTGACTTAACTTCCGGGATAAATACGATTTCCCTAAATGAGGGAGCAGAGGAGAGTTTGGCGTTCTCAATTGCCAAAGTCCCCTTCCAATTCAAAATCATGCCATTTGGATTGAAGAATGTCCCTGCGATCGTTCAGAGGTTGGTCAATTGGGTATTGTCTGGGCTAGACAGTGCAGTATGTCTGTATGATATTGCCTTATTTAGCTCCACCTGGCAGGACCACCTAACTCACCTCAGGAAAGTGCTTCAGGACCTGCACCTGGTTGAAGTGTAGACTGTCAAGCCCAAGATCTAAACTATCATGCCTTGGGAGTTTAATTCTTTACACTGAGCACTTCAAATAATTTATTTAAACTTTTAAAAAAATATTTAAACTGAACTAAAAATTAAAATATTTTTGAAACAATATTATTTAATGATAAAGCATTGTGATAACTTTTCAATTTAATCTTTTAAAAAACTTAATGAGCTTCAATGTATTTTAGTCATACTTTTTTTGAAATGTTTATACATTATAAGTAAATACAAACAATTTACTTTAGATGGGTTTTAATATAGATTTTAAAATTAATTTGTATTTAATTTAACATCTTTAATTAATGTGACAATTATTTAAGCACTTAAATAATAGTACAATCAATAGTTCAATCTTCAAACTTTATTCAGGATTTAAAGATGAAATCATAAAAGTACATAACATCATATATACACACAGCAAATAAATACACATGTTGACCTATATAGAGTAAAACAATCACAATCAAAATTAATGAATCAGGGTCATAATATTACTTTGCTGTGATTGATAGTAAAAAACAGGCTTAAAATATGGAACTAGCTTGGGGTGCGTCACTTGTATGCAGCATGACTCAAATCTTGGGTTGCAGTTAAAATCAAGAAACCTCCGTGTTAGGGCACCAGTATCTGGTTTAAATTAAACAGTACATTTTCTTGGATGCAATTCCAAGTCTCGTCTTTAGCAGGCCCAACATTTACGTTTTTTATCTGCTCTGGATCATCCCAGGCTTTAAATAGGCACAACATAGACATTCAAGTCTTGATATGTCTGAGTCATGTTATTAATTTGATCTGTACCCCAGATAGCCGCTCCATAAAGAGCTGCACCAAGCCTTCTTGCACAATAAATTTCAAGGGCAGTTGATATTGGTCTGTCATTAGAACTAATTGATTTCTTCACAGCTGTTCACCCAGTATAATGTAGAATCAACTGGCTCTTGGCAATTTGAGGTGCCCAAGATAATGGGCCAGCAATTGTTTCACCCAGATAATCAAAATCTTTGACTTGTTCCAAATTAGTAGATTCTAGCTTTATCTTCCCTCTGAAAGTCCTATCTGGATAAAGGGTCATAAACTTCATTTTAGACACATTTAGTTCTTGGCCATACTTCTCGCAGGAGGATGAGAACCAATCCATTAAATTCTGTAATCCTATAGGTGAATTAATAATAGTTTCTGCTGGTACCTTGTAACATGCAGATGGACGTCTCTGCCACCAAAGGGAAAGTATCAGAATGGTAAAGTTTACAGAAAATTGCAAAACTGTATTACAATTTGACAAGTAGAGAGCATATGTTAATGTAAAATATTAATGCTAAACAATATTATATATTATTTTGAATAAGTACATTGAATTAACATTATTTTTTTAAATATAAAATATAAAAAAACTCCCCTTCTAAAGTAATACAAATATTTTGCTGTTATGTATTAAAAGTTATCACCAGTGATGTATAGAATTCAAGAAACATTATTTAATTGTATTACAATAAAAATATATATGTCACATGTATTTATAAATTTCAAAAATGTTATTAAAATAAGTTGAAATAAACTGTCTTTTTTAGATAATTTGTATAACATTAAATGAAATGTTTTATATTATTAACTTGTTTAAAGAATGTACTTTAATTCAACATTATTTCCTATTAGGTTGTATCTCTATTATATTCTATGCGCTACCCTTGGCAGTGATCTGCCAAGGGTCGCGCTCTAGCACTTCTAGCACTGAGCTGGAGTACATTTTGGTGCCGATTACGATCCTGTAAAACCCGGGTACAAATGGTCGTACGGAGCGTTTTCTCTGTACGACTCGTACCCGGGATTTCCACCGTACAAACCAGCAAGTACGATTCGTACAGAAATATCATTTCCGTACAAATCGTAAAAAACACCGTACGGCTAAAAAATACATACAATTCCGATCCTGGACAGCGCGTACGCGACATCCGCACGGAGTCAGGCAGTGTTTTACGGACCAGCAAGTACGATTCGTACCCACAGAACTCCGCACGGCTATATTTTTACGGGAGCCACAAAGTGCCGGAAAAGCTATGTACGCCGCGATGCACGAGGAAAAGGGGGCAACGCGTTGGGGGTACGGCGGGTACATACGGGGCTGGGGGTATGGCGCGTACATACGGGGGGGCTGGGGGTACAGCACGTACATACAGGGCTGGGGGTACAGCACGTACATATGGGGGGCTGGAAGTACGGCACGTACATACGGGGCTGGGGCTATGGCGCGTACATACGGGGGGCTGGGGGTACGGCGCGTACATATGGGGCTGGGGGTATGGCGCGTACATACGGGGCTGGGGTATGGCGTGTACATACGGGGGGCTGGGGGTATGGCACATACATACAGGGCTGGGGGTATGGTGCGTACATACGGGGGGCTGGGGGTACGGCGCGTACATATGGGGCTGGGTTTATGGCGCGTACATACGGGGCTAGGGGTACGGCGCTTACATACGGGGGGCTGGGGGTACGGCATGTACATACGGGGGGCTGGGGGTACGGCGCATACATGCGGGGCTGGGGGTACGGCACATACATACGGGGCTGGGGGTATGGCGCATACATACGGGAGGCTGGGGGTACGGCGCGTACATATGGGGCTGGGGTACGGCGCATACATACGGGGGGCTGGGGGTACGGCACGTACATACGGGGGGCTGGGGGTACAGCGTGTACATATGGGGCTGGGGGTATGGCACGTACATACGGGGGGCTGGGGGTATGGCGCGTACATACTGGGGTGGGGGTACGGCACGTACATACGGGGCTGGGGGTATGGCATGTACATACGGGGGGCTGGGGGGTACGGAGCGTACATATGGGGCTAGGGGTACGGCGCGTACATACGGGGGGCTGGGGGTACGGCGTGTACATATGGGGGGGCTGGGGGTATGGCGCATACATACAGGGCTGGGGGTACGGCGCATACATACGGGGCTGGGGTATGGCGTGTACATACGGGGGGCTGGGGGTACGGCATGTACATACGGGGCTGGGGGTACGGCGCGTACATACGGGGGCTGGGGGTACAGCGCGTACATACGGGGCTAGGGGTACAGCGCGTACATACAGGGGGGCTGGGGGTATGGCGTGTACATACAGGGGGGCTGGGGGTACTGCGTGTACATACGGGGGGCTGGGGGTACGGCGCATACATATGGGGCTGGGGGTACGGCGCATACATACGGGGCTGGGGGTACGGCACGTACATACGGGCGGCTGGGTGTACAGCGCGTACATATGAGGCTGGGGGTACGGCGCGTACATACGGGGGGCTGGGGGTAAGGCACGTACATACGGGGGGCTGGGGGTATGGCGCGCACATACGGGGTGGGGGGGTACGATGCAGACGTATGCGGGAGGGGTGGGAGGCTCTCAGGGGCCGTACGACTCATACCCCCGACTCATACCTCGTGCAAAGTTCGCTCCGTAAAGGACGTTTTCCATACGCTTGTGTATTCGGGACACCGGTACGGATCGGACTTGTGCGCTCGGACTTCAGTTTTACGACTCGTACGTAAAACTGTCCGGGGACGTCTTGTAAACTTCTCCCGAGGTCATTCGTATGTATTTTTCACGTACGAATCGTACTTCGCCGTTTGTACGGGACTTGTACGATTTGTACGTAAAAAAATACGGATACGAGTCGGACGGTAAATTTTTTTAACGGATCGGAATCGGCACCTTTATGTCTAAATTGGGTCCTTTTTGGCTCTAGTAACTATAGAAGCTCAGTTTGTGAAAAGGAATGGCTTACTCTTGGGGGTAGGTGCATGTCTCTACCTTGAACGTCCCTCCCATAACCCCTCCTTACTCCTCCCTTCACGCTGTGTAATTCTCTCTTAACCCCTCCAATATTGTACTAAGTATTTCCCATTGTCAGCCACCACCTCTGTCCCTTCAATATTAACTACTGAAACATACACTTATATGTGGATTGACTCAGCAGACGGGGAAGAGATCTCTGCACAAATAAGACAGAAGCAGCGGAAGCTGAAACTCAGCACAAATGTTTCTGACTAGCATTTGTAGTATGTCAGTAATATTTTTGTAGGACGACTAAATTACAACAAAATTATGAATTTGTATGGTCTAGCAATGTTGAGAATTTTCCTTTCTTTAATTTTTCACCTTGTGTTGGTGAAACTTGAACATGCTGCTGATAATGCAATTCTTTTGTCACATAAAGTTGGCTCAAAACACCTGTTTGTTGTATGGGCAGCTAATGATATTGCATATGATGTTTAGAATATCTGTGTTCAGGGGAACTTGAATTTTGGGGACTCACAACCGCTACAAAATCCTCAACACAGAACACTTTTGTATAATTATTTAATTTTATTCTCACAACTGTGGCATACCAAACCACGCGGCTATCAAATGCCATATCCTACTTTAACATGATACATGAAGGATATTATTTGACACCTTTGATAGAGACAAGTAGTACTGAGGAAGCTTTTATGTGTTATTTAGAATTGTGCATTATTAACAACGTGAAGAATAGTAATCAGCACTCAAATTCACATGTCTGTACAGACATGATGCTAATACTTTTGAAACAACTTTGATACAACTTGTTAAAGTGCATTTTTCTGGCCTCAACCCAGGCCTCAACATCATCTTGTTCAACCTCATCATGTACGTGCTCTGTTTATGTGCGATTTATACTGTTCTTGTAAAGGATTTTCTAGCATATCTGCAGCATTGTATCTTTTCTCAAAGGTTCTTCTTGCTTGTGTCGTATTAATTCACAGTTGTTTACTCTTGTTTATGTAACTAGATTATTCTGACACCTCCAGATGATATTAGGTCATGGTTGCTGAATCTATATTAATGTAGTGAGTGAGTGCTTAGCTGGTAAGGCTGTATGATGTTTATTTCTGATTTCTTGAAAATGTATTTCTTTTCTCACACCATGATGATTCTGCACTTTACATGACTTTCTATGAGATCATTTCTTAAATAAATCTGCTATTTTGGGGGGGCCATGACACCTTTCCCAAGGTACTAGCGATGCTGTCTGATTTCTTCCTGATTTTGGTGCGCAGTCGAAATTTAGCATTTTCCATTGATTTTGTCATTTTCTCTACTGATGGCCTTTATGGCAATTAATGTCAAGTTATTCTAGCAGTTTCTGAATCTTATTATGCTATAATCTACTTTTAAATGTTTTAAATAAATCTTTATAAATATTTAAACTGCCCTAGGACTCACTCACTGAGTTAGTTCTTTCTTTTTGACTATAAAGTGTTATGTGCTGCTTTTGACACTTTGCCTCATGAAATTGATGTTTAACACCATCCCCACCCATCCACCTGCGTGTGCTATTGAGGTGTATTTGAGGTGTGAAGAACCAGAACCTTTTGGACCTGGCGGTGCAGGGTACGCCTTAATCTCCTGGGTACTCCTGCTTAGCTACACAGAGACACGGGGACACTCTGTCGGCCTAAAAGATCAGATTTATTAGCTGCAGCTTGAACAGTTGTCGCAGAAGTACACGAGGTAGGTTCTTAGGAGACTGCCACTTCACTCTGTGGCGTACAATCTTTTATAGCATGTATGAAAAAATATACATTAACCAAATACACATCCAGAGTACATAAGAAAGAACCAATAAGGAAAGTTGGAAAATAGGACAGAACCAATAGGAAAAGTTTGAAAACAAAAGTGTCAGATGACTCGAAGAAACCTTTCCTCCAACTATGTTTGTCACCCCTCCCTCAAACTAATTCATTAACAGATTTGTAACTAACTTGCAGGTGGCGAGATACGTTTGTGTGTGTTGGAGGACAGTTGTGAAATGAGAGAATGCTAGCAGAGGACAGCAAAGGTCAAACGATAAGATAAAGTCAGAAAAGAATAGTGTGAGCCAACAGATAGTTGAGATGGGGATTAGAAAAACCAGACAGGGATTAGTGTACTCGGCCAAACCTAACACCAGCTTTGCAAATAGAGGCAGAAGGTTAACTTTAACACGAATCTTGCAGAAAAAGACTTTGACCGTCGTGCTGCCTGAGTGAGGGCAACACAAGATGGCGGCGGAGCACAAAATGGCGGGTCGATACGATCTCAATCGAAAATCGAAGTTCCTCAGACCCTCCTTTTGCCAGAACTCAGGCAAGATATTAATCTGAGTCAATGTCAATGACCATAAGGTCATCGAGCTGTTGCTGTAGCATCATCCTGATATTCTCCGTTCTTTGTGGCTTGGTTTTAGGGATGCACATAGTAGCACAGAGGTCGCAGATGGCGGGGCCGCAGTGCATACAAAGGCAACAAGAGAATATGATGGCTAAAACTACTCCAAGGAACGTCAATATTTCCCAACCCCATTTGGACAGTAGTCCCCAAAACCACTCCAATAATGACCAATCTCCTTCGTCTTGATGAATCGACTCAGAGATCATGTGTAACTTAGAGATAGCTTGTTATACTGTCGGAGCGTCATTTGGTATGAAAATACAGCAACTTGACCCGATCAATTTGCATACTCCACCACGGTCTGCAAAAACAAAGTCTAAGGCAACTCGGTTCTGTAAAGTCATGAGACGATCTGCCTGTAGTTCTGCCGTGATATTACTTAAGGCTCCTACAGTGATGTCTAAGGTGGTTTCTACTACACGAACCAATTGCCTTATATTTTTGCTGTTGGCCATTGGACCCCAAAAAGGAAGAAATCCTTTGAGGAAATCTCCTCCCTCTTGTCCTGCTGTGTCCTCGGAATTAATAATCCCTCTACCGTATCTATTTCGATGATGATTTGCAGAAGCGGTGTATGTAGGGGGAAGAAGGAAAGCTATATAGCAAGTTCCGGAGAAGCCTGTTGGCAACCACGTGTAAGCCCTATTATAACAGATGAAATATGTGCCTTGAGACGGCACTAGAGGAGGCGAGTTTTGAGAGGAGTAAACATATGTGTGGGAACAGCTATTTCTTTGTATAGTGTCAGCAGACTGACCATTTATCTGTAAACAGAAATTGCCCTGATGTGGTATAGTCCAAATCGGTGAAGACTTTCCTTTTTTAACTTTATCACTAAGGCTAGTGACATATTGGGTGACGTTCCAGTTAGTATACGCTTTTCTTTCGTCAATGGAGATTTTACTATTTTCCATGATTTTAGATATAGCTACCATTCCCTTTATCAACGAACTATGACTAAAATCCGGATGACTAATACGTAAACTAACGGATCGTCTGAATTTGCTTTGATAGGCATTGGAAAAGATGACAAAATAAGCCCAAGCAGAACCCTCATAAGAAAACGGAAGGACTAAATATGGCATTCCTTTTTCTACGGTATGTTGCATGAGTCCACACACCCAACAGTCAGTTGTATTGATCATTAATTGATGTTGATGTAACAACTGGACGAAGGAATTGTTGTAATATTCAGTTCTTCTAATGAGTTCATGTTGGGGTAGTGTATGAAATAGATGTGGAGAGACAGTAGAAGAAGACGAAAAGGTAGAAGGAGAGACAACTTTTTGCTGCAGAGCAATGACAATCCAATTTATACACACCAAAAGAATACACAATAATATAATAATACATAAAGCAATACCACAACGACTATACATTGATTTACACTGATTTATTTTATCTTTACTTTCTCTTTTACCTGATGTAGTTTCCATCTTTCTAAGTGGATCCTCACGGCAATCTTCCTCAATCACTTAATAATGATTGTCTGCCGTCCTATGACACTGCAAGTCCTGCAGGCCTATTGCCACTACTCAGGTCGCAACTAAGACTCCTACCGTGACCTTGCAACCGGGACAGAATACTACATAGGAGAGAGAAATCTTAAGAGTTCTTTGGTCTGGGTCTCAAATTATAATGTTCTTTGTTAGGTGTAGTCTGTTCTTGGAACAATGTTCGTGGATTGGTCGTATTCAAGCGACGATGTGATGGTATTGCTTCCTGAAGAATGTCGTCGTCCTCTTTCTCAGACAAGGTTCCATTCAGGTGTGCATCACTGAAAGGTATGAATCGTGGAACTTTTTCACTTTCTGAGTCACCAACACCCTTACGAACCCACTGATCAAAGGGTAGAGGCAAAAGCACTTTCTTACAATGCACACCGTGAATCCAATTTTTCTTTCCCTCGACTTTGACTGCTGTTCTCGTGGTTAGTAGTACCACCTGGGCTCCAAATTTTTCGTCCTTTGGAAATTCTTGGTGCAGACCCAATCACCTGGTCGGATGGAGTGACCTGGGTCTGTGGAAACCTCCGGTAAAGCACTCTGAACCTGTTGCTGGAGAACACGCAATTTAGTCGTAAGGTCATGCAAGTAGTGAATTAACATTGGATAGGGCAAGTCTGAGTATTTCTTAGGGCGAGGGACTCCCCATACATTAGCCGGGCGTCCAAAAACCACTTCGTAAGGGCTAAGTCCCAAACGAGAGTGTACTGCAGTTCTGGTGGACAGAAGAGCAAATGGCAAAGCATCGGGCCAATTGAGTCCTGTACTAGCTTGAACTTTTGCTAGTTTTAACTTTAAGGTTCCGTTGTAGCCTTCTACTAAACACGCTGACTGTGGATGATTTGCCGCATGAAACTTTTGCTTGATACCAAGACCCTCGCAAACTTTCTGCATGACTTGGCCCACAAATTCGTTCCCATTGTCATTGTCACTGCAGACAATGCGCGGCAAACCAAACCTGGGGAAAAATTCTTTTAGTAGAACTTTAGCTGTGGATAAGGCTGTGTTGTCTTTTAGAGGCTATGCTTCTATCCATCTTGAAAAGGAGCATACTACCACCAGAACGTATTTGAGGTTGTTGCATCACTCCATATGAATATAATCGATCTGCAACACCTCAAATGGATATGTCGGAGGAGCAAAGTGACCTGCTGGAGTTGGGGTTCCTTTTCCCGGGTTGTACATCAAACAAACAATACAATGTTTCACTATATTGTCTGCACATTTTGGGATTTGTTCATTTTGCCACACTGGAGCCAAAAGCTTGCATATACCTTTTGCACTTAAGTGGGCTGGACCATGCGCCATAGTAACCACTGGGAGCACATAGGCATTCGGTAACAGCCAACGTTGGTGTTCAGACAGTTCCACCCAATAACCCATCTCATCCAACATTCCTGTACTTTCTTTCCACTTGCGTAACTCTTTCTCTGAAACCTCCTTCTGAATCGCTCTTACACTTTCCACTGTATCCTCATATATTCCTCTCTCTCTAACCCAATTTGCAGGACCCGCCACATACATTCGACTTGTTGCGTCTCTCGCTGTCTTTTTTGCTACTTCATCTGCAAATGCATTTCCTCGACCAACATCATCTGTAATCTTTTTGTGCGCACTACACTTTACAATCGCTATTTGGGTGGGTAAGGCAAGTGATTCAAGAAGATCAGTCACTAACTGGCCATGTTGTATTTTGGTGCCATCTGAAGTGAGAAATCCCCTTTCCTTCCAAAGATGCCCAAAGTTGAATGCTACACCAAAGGCATATTGGCTGTCGGTGTACACGTTCACTCTCTTCCCTTTTGACAGTACACATGCTCTTGTTAATGGTGAGCAGTCTAAATATCGAGTTTTAAATGTCGACCTACAAGTATATCGAGTTGTAAATATCGTAGGTAAAGAATATCGAAGTCAAGAATATCGATGGACAGAATATCGACCCCAAGGTAAGTATTATCGAAGTTAATAATATCGAAGTCATTAATATAGATGAAGGTAATATCGTAATCAAAAATTTCGATGTCAAGAATATCGATATTTTATTAGTGTAATGTATTTTAATATGTATTTTATTTGTATGTGAAAGATTATTGTAATGTATTTTAATACATTTAAAAATAAATGTTTAGAGATTAATAATTATTTAAAATATAATTTAGCGTTTTAGTATCAGAGCGGGTTGTGGGTTTATAGGGGAATAGGGTGGGAAGTAATTTAATTATAATTAATTAATTAATATGTATTGTTTAATTGGTATTTATGATTAATTAATTGTTAATTAATTACTAATTGTTAAATAAATATATTAATTCATTAATTAATTGTTAATTAATTATTAATTGTAAATTAATTGTATTAATTGGTTAATTATATAAGTTATAATTAGTTTAATATTAATATTTCTTTATTGGTATTGTTAATTAATTAATTGTTAATTACTAATTAATTGGTGAATTAATTTTATTAAGTGATTAATTGATGCTTAAATTAATTATGTCAATTTTTATGTGTAGTGGGTTGTGGGTTTATAGGGGAATAGGGTGGGATGTAATTAAATTCAAATAATTACTGATAATTTGTAATTATTTGTAATTAATAATAATTATTTGTTAATTAATTATTAATTGGTAATTAATTGTTATTAGTACGTTAAATATAGTAAATATAAATAATTTATTATTTCATGTTCTTTGTTGTTATTGCTAATTAATGTATTGTTAAATAATAATTAATTTGTGAATAATTGTAATTTGGTAGTTAATATGTATAAATTTGTAAATAATAAGTATATTAATTATAAAGAATGTATTATTAATTGTAAATATTAGATAAACTGATATTTAAATTTATTGTGTATTTTGTATGTGTAGTGTGTTGTGTGTTAAAGGGGGAATAGTGTGGGATGTAATTTAAAGTTATTTATATAAATATTTATTTTAAATAATTGGTATTTAATAATACATATTTTGTAAATTAATTATTAATATGTTATTTTTTTATAACTAATTATTTAATTGGTTATTATGTTTATAGAATCCCTATGCTATCCAGTGCTTTCCCAACTGTTTTACTATCTGGAGTTGGAATAGTAATTTTTACCCCTACGCTATCCTGCGCTTTTCCTACTGTTTCACTTACTGGAGTGGGAATGGTAATTTGTACCCCTACGCTATCCAGCATTTTCACTACTGTTGCACTCTCTGGAGTGGGAATAGTAAATTTTACCCCTACGCTATCCAACGCTTTCCCTACTGTTGGATTCACTGGAGTGGTAATAGTAATTTTTACTCCTACGCTATCCAACGTTTTCTCTACTATTGCACTCTCTGGAGTTGGAATAGTAATTCTTTTCCCTACGCTATCCAACACTTTCCCTACTGTTGCACTCTCGAGTGGGAATAGTAATTTTTACCCTTACGCTATCCAACGCTTTCCCTACTATTGCACTCTCTGGAGTTGGAATAGTAATTTTTACCCCTACGCTATCCAACGCTTTCCCTACTGTTGCACTCTTTGGAGTTGGAATAGTAATTTTTACCCCTACGCTATCCAGCGCTTTCCCTACTGTTTCACTTACTGGAGTGGGAATAGTAATTTGTACCCCTACGCTATCCAACGCTTTCCCTACTGTTGCACTCTCTGGAGTTGGAATAGCAATTTTTACCCCTACGCTATCCAGCGCTTTCCCTACTGTTGCACTCTTTGGAGTTGGAGTAGTAATTTTTACCCCTACGCTATCCAACGTTTTCCCTACTGTTGCACTCTCTGGAGTGGGAATAGTAATTTTCACCTTTACGCTATCCAACGCTTTCCCTACTATTGCACTCTCTGGAGTTGGAATAGTAATTTTAACCCTACGCTATCCAACACTTTCCCTACTGTTGCACTCTTTGGAGTTGGAATAGTAATTTTTACCCCTACGCTATCCAGCGCTTTCCCTACTGTTTCACTTACTGGAGTGGGAATAGTAATTTGTACCCCTACGCTATCCAACGCTTTCCCTACTGTTGCACTCTCTGGAGTTGGAATAGTAATTTTTACCCCTACGCTATCCAGCGCTTTCCCTACTGTTGCACTCTTTGGAGTTGGAATAGTAATTTTTACCCCTACGCTATCCAACGTTTTCCCTACTGTTGCACTCTCTGGAGTGGGAATAGTAATTTTCACCTTTACGCTATCCAACGCTTTCCCTACTATTGCACTCTCTGGAGTTGGAATAGTAATTTTAACCCTACGCTATCCAACACTTTCCCTACTGTTGCACTCTTTGGAGTTGGAATAGTAATTTTTACCCCTACGGTATCCAACATTTTCCTTATTGTTGTTTTTGTTGGAGTTGGACTAGTAGTTTTATTGTGTCTGATATTTCATATGTTTTGTATTTTGTTTGCTATTGTAATATATCATTAATAATAAAAATTAATCACATTAAAAATATTGATTATTATTTGCTATATGTAATTATTAAATATTTATTAATGTTATTATTTTATGTGTATAGATGTATTGGTAATTTTTAAAAACATTTAATAATTTATACGTTACAGAAATTATTAGTAAAATTAATTATTCAGTAAGTATATATATTATATATTATATGTACATGTTTAATTAAAGTTTTATTAAATTATATATATTAATTATACATTTTAAATATTATACAATATATTTAATTATGTTTATTTAATTTCTAAGTATAATTTGGTTTATTTTACATATATTTTTAAAGTAAAAGAAAAACGATATTTTTAATAACGATATTTTTGACATCGATATTTAATTTTCGATATTTTTGTACTTACCATGTTGTAGATAGGATGTCGATATTCTTGACATCGATATTTTTGTTGCGATATATTTGTAGGTCGATATTCTGTCTGTCGAAATTATGTCATACAACCCTTGTTAATGCTATCAATTCTGCTGCTTGAGCCGAATTATGTCTAATAAGTGCTGTTTCCACAACTGTATGCAAAGTAGTAACAGCATAGGCTGAAACTGTATCTCCATTCGGAAACTTGTAACAAGAACCATCCACCCATAGAATACCATCCGGATTCTCTAGTGGCGTATCTTTCAGATCAATTCTTCCTTTTGTCTCTTCCTCGGTACGGAGGAAACAATCATGTTGTTCTTGGTCATTTTTGTCCACTGGAAGAGGCAACAAAGTAGCTGGATTTAGGGAATTACATCGTTTGATGTGTACGTGACTAGCCAAAAGTGTCAACTCATATCCAGACAAACGAGCACTCGTAAAGATGTTGCGTTTTTGTTCGGTTCAGTAAGGTATCCACTGCATGCGGCACCATAACAATAAGGTGCCGATCACGATCCTGCAAAAACCGGGTACGAACCATCGGACGGAGCACATTCACCGTCCGACGCGTACCCGGTCGTCAAAATATACAAACATGGAATTACGATTCGCACGGAAACTCAATTTCCGTACGAATCGTACAAAACCCCGACCGACGAAAATAAACATACAAATGCGATCCGGGAAAGTGCCGACGTGATGTCGGGACGCACGCAGCCTGCCATTCACAAACCAGGAATTACGATTCACACCGACGTCATCCCGCACGGAGAATATTTTCCGGCTGCCAAAAACTGCCGGGAAATCAGGACGACGCGAACAAGGAGGACCTGTACGCGACGGACAGACATGGACCTGAACCTACGTGTCATCCTGGCCCTCATAGCAGTCGACCTCCTCTACAGGTTCCGACGCAGACGCTGCAGAAGGTCAGAACAACTAAGGGAGGGGGGGCAAGGGGGGGGCAAGACCAGGGGCAGGCCACAAAACCACCACCAAAGTCACACAGCACACATGCCCTGGACATACCTGACCCCCATGCCCTGGTCACCACGAGGGGGTGGGGGCGTGTCCAGCAAAGCCAGCGTCCGCCACAACGGAAGTGCCTGACGACGCGAACCGGCAACACAACTATACAGGTACGTCCCGTACCCACGCCTTAAGAGCGTGGGTACGAGTCGTACCATGCCCACACCTACGTCACCCCAACAATGGCGGGACGGCTCGTACCCACGTGGCAAAGGCCTGGGTATGGCCCGCACAAGCATTCCACAGCATGGGTACAGATATGTACGGACCGTACCCCCACCCGCGTATGCATGGAGCGTACCCCCCATGCCAACAGTGTACGTACGGACCGTAACCCCACCCGCGTATGCATGGAGCGTACCCCCACCACAACAGTGTAAGAATGACCCGTACCCTCACCCGCATACGTATGGAGCGTACCCCCCACCCCAACAGTGTAAGTACGACTCATACCCTCACCCGCGTACGTATGGAGCGTACCCCCACCCCAACAGTGTAAGTACGACCCGTACCCCCACCCGCGTACGTATGGAGCATACCCCCCACCCCAACAGTGTAAGGTACGACCCGTACCCTCACCCGCGTACGTATACGTCCCACCCCAACAGTGTAAGTACGAACCGTACCCTCACCCGCGTATGTATACGTCCCACCCCAACAGTGTAAGTACGACCCGTACCCCCCCGTGTACGTATGGAGAGTACCCCCACCCCAACAGTGTACGTACGACCCGTACCCCCCCGCGTACGTATGGAGCATACCCCCACCCCAACAGTGTAAGTACGACCCATACCCCCACCCGCGTACGTATGGAGCGTACCCCCCACCCCAACAGTGTAAGTACGACCTGTACCCTCACCCGCGTACAAATGGAGCGTACCCCCACCCCAACAGTGTAAGTACGACCCGTATCCCCACCCGCGTACATATGGAGCGTACCCCCACCCCAACAGTGTAAGTACGACCCGTACCCCACCCACGTACGTATGGAGCCTACTCCCACCCACACACGTGTATGTTCTAAGCATACATATTGTTAAATAGGAGGGGTGTGTGCCTATCACACCCAGCAGTGCCCAGACGCAGGAGGGGTGGGTGCCTATCACTCCCAGCAGTGCCCAGACACAGGAGGGGTGGGTGCCTAACACTCCCAGCAGTGCCCAGACATAAGAGGGGTGGGTGCCTAACACTCCCAGCAGTGCCCAGACATAGGAGGGGTGTGTGCAGAGTCCTCCAAGCAGTGCCCAGAGACAGGAGGGGTGGGTGCAGAGTCCTCCCAGCAGTGCCCAGAGTCAGGAGGGGTGGGTGCAGAGTCCTCCCAGCAGTGCCCAGACACAGGAGGGGTAGGTGCCTAACACTCCCAGCAGTGCCCAGACATAAGAGGGGTGTGTACAGAGTCCTCCCAGCAGTGCCCAGAGACAGGAGGGGTGTGTGCAGAGTCCTCCCAGCAGTGCCCAGAGACAGGAGGGGTGGGTGCAGAGTCCTCCCAGCAGTGCCCAGAGTCAGGAGGGGTGGGTGCAGAGTCCTCCCAGCAGTGCCCAGACACAGTAGGGGTGGGTACCTAACACTCCCAGCAGTGCCCAGACATAAGAGGGGTGTGTGCAGAGTCCTCCCAGCAGTGCCCAGAGACAGGAGGGGTGGGTGCAGAGTCCTCCTAGCAGTGCCCAGAGACAGGAGGGGTGGGTGCAGAGTCCTCCCAGCAGTGCCCAGACACAGGAGGGGTGGGTGCCTAACACTCCCAGCAGTGCCTAGACATAAGAGGGGTGTGTGCAGAGTCCTCCCAGCAGTGCCCAGAGACAGGAGGGGTGGGTGCCTAACACTCCCAGCAGTGCCCAGACATAAGAGGGGTGTGTGCAGAGTCCTCCCAGCAGTGCCCAGAGACAGGAGGGGTGGGTGCAGAGTCCTCCCAGCAGTGCCCAGAGACAGGAGGGGTGGGTGCAGAGTCCTCCCAGCAGTGCCCAGACACAGGAGGGGTGGGTGCCTAACACTCCCAGCAGTGCCCAGACATAAGAGGGGTGTGTGCAGAGTCCTCCCAGCAGTGCCCAGAGACAGGAGGGGTGGGTGCAGAGTCCTCCCAGCAGTGCCCAGACACAGGAGGGGTGGGTGCCTAACACTCCCAGCAGTGCCCAGACATAAGAGGGGTGTGTGCAGAGTCCTCCCAGCAGTGCCCAGAGACAGGAGGGGTGGGTGCCTAACACTCCCAGCAGTGCCCAGACATAAGAGGGGTGTGTGCAGAGTCCTCCCAGCAGTGCCCAGAGACAGGAGGGGTCGGTGCAGAGTCCTCCCAGCAGTACCCAGAGACAGGAGGGGTGAGTGCAGAGTCCTCCCAGCAGTGCACAGACACAGGAGGGGTGGGTGCCTAACACTCCCAGCAGTGCCCAGACATAAGAGGGGTGTGTGCAGAGTCCTCCCAGCAGTGCCCAGACACAGGAGGGGTGGGTGCCTAACACTCCCAGCAGTGCCCAGACAGAAGAGGGGTGTGTGCCTAACACTCACAGCAGTGCCCATGGAACGCAAAGGGTGGAGTAGCCACAGATACCATGCCCACAAATTTCAGTCAGGTGCACAAAGACCCTGCAGTACATGTAACACATGTGTGCGAGGCTGGGAGTATACGCATGCATAGCGCAGAAAAGAAAACATGTCCACATGAAGTCATGTCAATAGTCCACATACACAAGTACAATGACTACCAAGGATGCCACGAATGATGCGGGTGGAGACATCGCTCAGCATGCATGTGCAAAGTTGAAGGAGTCCATCACACACCCAGCTAATGTACACACAGCTCAGCGCTAAATATTGGGAACACCCTGCAGGGAAGATGTCAGGGTACACAGAGGAAGGAATACATCTTTGGACAATTTCACCATGCAGCAACTGCTTACATGAACACAGAATCCTAGCTAACACCATGTGATGGCACACAGATCCCAGGGTCCCCCCTATGACCAGCACACTCCTACATTTCCCACACACCCAACACATGAACACCACCCAAAACCATGTAGCAGCCCCACCAACAGCAATACCAGCAAAGCAGTAGTGTTCCAAGGGGAAAAAAAAATTGCTTTATTCCGCATGAACCAAAAAATCTTGTTTGTAGGAAGTTCAATATTTACAAAGCCCATAGGGCAGTCCAGAAGTCACAGCTGGATGGGGGACACAGTGGGATGCGTGTGCCCTAGCTTGCCTGCACAGTTACATTCCGTCGTCTTCCACAGGGGTGAGGGCATCATGTGGGGGGGAAGAACCAGGCACCGCAGGGACAGGAGGGTGAAGGGTAGGCGTCGTGGGTGCAGGGATGGAGGACTCCACCACAGGGGGTGGGGCAGGGCCAAAGGCGGAGGCCAGGATCTCGCTGCACACCTTAGCAAGGTCCTCCAGGGAATCCCCTGCACCCGAAGGAACCACAGGCCCCAAGGAGGGGGAGGGGTCAGAGGGATGGGTCGCAGCGCCACTGGGGAAGGGTGTGGATGGGGGGGGAATCAACCACCCTGACCGGGGACTTCCTTGACCGCTTGCGTGGTGGTGTCACTGTGGGGCTCAGGGACAGAGCGGCCATGAAGGAGTCTTTGGGGGAGATGTGGCCAGGAGAGCTGAGGGGAGGGGATTTGGAGGGAGTGGATTTGGTGGAATGCGGACACCCACTCTGGCAGCGTGTCACACGTTTGCCCC
Organism: Triturus cristatus; assembly: GCF_964204655.1. NCBI lineage: Eukaryota > Metazoa > Chordata > Amphibia > Caudata > Salamandridae > Triturus > Triturus cristatus. Next base: position 441,704,271 of record NC_140590.1, read on the forward strand.
CCGACCCAGTGGGTGTGCCTACTTCACCCTGTGTGTGCGTGTCAGGAGGTGTGCGGTGGACCTTCCCTGCTGGTGTGGTGCCTGTGTGTGTTGTGGTGGGTGCATGCTGATGTCTGGGTGTACGTGGGACAGGCATGGGAGTGGGAAGTGTGGATGGGGCAGGGGTAGAGGGTGGGACGTAGCGCTGCAGGACACCCACTGCTGCAGTCAGTGTCGAGTCTATCGACCTCAGCAAGCTGCGTTGGTCAGCCTGCGATGAATGAATGCCCTCCAAGTATGCCTCCATGTTGTTGAGGACCTGGCTGTGGCCATGGAGGACATTAAGGATCGCAGCCTGACCAATCTCCAACTGCCGCTGGATGTCCACAGACTCGGCATTGGCGGCAGCAGTGGAGACAGGGGCAGGGGGTGCAGTGCCTGGCAGGAAGGAGACATGTGGTGACCGGGCACGTTGGGAAGGGACACGAGCAAGTGGGAGGTGGCTGATGGCAATGGAGGGGGCGGGGTGCGATGTTGTGCCACTGTCAGCTGGTGGTGCAGCCTCCGCCCACTCGGAGAGATCATCCTCGGACCCGTCAGCTTCATACTCTGTTGTGCCAGTCGACAGGTCCCCGGCTTCACTCTCCTCCGCCTCAGTCCCACTTGATGTGCCTGCCCCGATGTCACCGCTGGCACTGGTGCTCGGTCCCTCTGCTCCGTCTGTGCCCATGTCTCCCTCCGTGTCCCCCGACGATGCTGTGGGCAGGGTGAAGAGACAAAAATTAATCATACACCTGTATACATGTCACATGAGTCCAATCTACATAGGTTACAGTGCATAGCCTGAAACAAAAGAAGAGTTACATCTACAAAACAAGGTACATATGTAGGGCATGCAAGACACAGTTGTTTGACCCACCATGCCACTGAAAAACTGTGGAGAGCATGACACAATAGCAAATGAGATGGAATGGAATTTTGACTGAGGAACAAGGCCCTGGGGACAATCCAGCACTGCATCTGCACCACACAGCGTGGCAGGAAATAGGGATGAGCAGGGACCATATCCAGGAACAAGAGGCACATGCAGCATAGGTTATACTGAAAACATGCCCACCATGACTGGCTCACTGCACCTTGAGTGCATGTCCAGACAAACATCACACACTGGCCAGTCCTAGCAAGGAGATATCAGGTTGTGACATGAAGGCCATGCCCGCACCACCCACCCCCTACATGAGACAATTATTTGGAGACACAGGAAGCACTTACAACCCTTAGTCTGGGTGAAATACACATGGGATGCAACAATTCAAGATTGCACACAAAATACCCAAGGTGCGCCTGTCCAAATAATCATGTACAAATGGGTATCATCAGATGATTGTAACAAGACACATAGGCAATGTCCACCGTGAGTATGAACAAGGAAAATCAGGTCAGGCTGTACAGTGGACACTTGTACTACATTTCACGTCAATATACATTTGGCCAGGGGACAATGGCACAGAGCACAACCTATGCTGTAGACACAGAGATTGTCGACATATTCGGATTACACACATGATACCTAGGAAAATATGCCCCTGGGGACAGTAGTGGCCACACAACTCCATGCTCCTGAATGGGAATGACTGCAACACACGCTACCATCCCTGCACTATGCGTACCGCACACTCATGCACATCATGTCACAGGCCACCACATAGGACATGCGTGCTGTAAGGCCTCACACTTGAGAGACTAACTCCCATGTCTGGACTCAGCATTAGTGCCAACTGACATGGAACCAACAAGACCAGAACTGGACAGGGCACAGGCAAGGTCCTAAAACCTGTTACACACCACCCCCACACATGATGCTGCAGGCATTGTACACGTGGAGAAGGTGCCAGGCTACATAACCTTGTGACGGAGTGACGTCACACAGACCAGGGAACACATTGCAAGGAGGGGAGGAGAGGCAGGAGAGCACTGCAATACTGTGGGTAACAGGATCTGCACAGCACCATTAAACCCTGGCAGTGTATCCATGGAACAGTGCACTTACAAATGCTGGTGAAACACAACAAACACACATGTACCTACCCCCTTCCTGCTGCTGCATCTCCTGTAAGCGCCTGTCCAAGTCTGGAAATACCACCGCCAGCACACGCTTGTGGATGTGGGAGAGACGGCGGCGCCCGCGGTTCTTATGGCTCTCAGGTGAGTCCCCCAGCAGGACCCGTGCGATCCTCCGCGTCCAGCACCGGATATCCTGCCAGCGTTTCCTCACCTGGGACAGGTGGCGCTTGCGACCATCCGCACTCCTCACGGTACTGACGGCGGTCAGCCAGATCTGCTCCTTGGTAGAGGCGCCTACCTGTGAGGATGAACAAGTGACACTACATCAATACACCTGCAACATGTCACAGAGACACATATGAGAACAAATTAGCTGGTTACAACAAGGCATGTCATGCAGCCAACGCATTGCACCTTTGCCATAGGGACATACTCCTCTGGGGCAGGGCAAAAGCAGTACGTGCCAGTGAAAGTACACAGGTGGAATGAGGGCAAAGACACAATCAATTATCAAGGCTCACACTGTGCATCACACCCACCCCTCCTGCGTCTGGGCACTGCTGGGAGTGATAGGCACCCACCCCTCCTGCGTCTGGGCACTGCTGGGAGGACTCTGCACCCACCCCTCCTGTCTCTGGGCACTGCTGGGAGGACTCTGCACCCACCCCTCCTGCGTCTGGGCACTGCTGGGAGGACTCTGCACCCACCCCTCCTGACTCTGGGCACTGGCTGGGAGACATCAGGCATTCCCCCCCGTGGGACCCCCCCTACAGTACATAGCATGTGTGTCACACCTGGACACAATGGCAGAAGTCACAGTCACAAAAAAGGGACACAGTTTGTGCTAGTAGCCTCTGCACTCACCTGATACCCTGGTCGCCCATACAGCAGGGGGTACTGTGGGAGGATCACATCCAGCAATGCCAGGTTCTCCTCCAGGGTGAATGGCTGTGACCTCTCCACAGACCTTGACATGGTTCCGGGGAATCAGGAGCAGCAGCAGTGTGGTAGAATCGAAATAGGTGCAGGCAAGTGATCCCTCATGGGACCTGGCTGCCTTATATCTGCCTTGCTGTCCTGTTTCATGCACAGGAGTACAGAGTGATTGGTCACTCACATTTGCATCCTATGTTTCCTCCAATCCCTTCAAACCTAGAACAGTCAGTGGGTTCTTATTGTGTTTTTTTCTTCAGCATGATGTCAACCCCACAAACACATTGCAACAAAGTCGATTCATTCCAACTGACTTCTGCTGTGCACCTTCCAGAACAAATTCAAACTTAAAACTTGGTCTCCATGACAACCAGCATGCATGTAGGCCTTAATACTTGTCCCTCATGTGTCCCCTATGTAAATTTGAGCTTCACACACACGTACGGTGCGTTCCGGGGCCCTAGGGCACCCCAAATGCATAGCAACGGCCCGTACGCGAGGACACCCATGGTGATAGTGAACGTACAGGCGTGTGTACGGGCCGTACCACTATGAGTACGCATACGCAAGAACACCCATAGTGGTACGGCCCGTACACACGCCTGTACGTTCACTATCACCATGGGTGTCCTCGCGTATGCGTACTCGCAGTGGTACGGCCCGTACACACGCCTGTACATTCACTATCACCATGGGTGTCCTCGCGTATGCGTACTCGCAGTGGTACGGCCCGTACACACGCCTGTACGTTCACTATCACCATGGGTGTCCTCGCGTATGCGTACTCGTAGTGATAGTGAGCGTACAGGCGTGTGTACGGGCCGTCTCACTATGGGTGTTCTCGCGTATGCTTACTCATAGTGATAGTGAGCGTACAGGCGTGTGTACGGTCCGTACCACTACGAGTACGCATACGCGAGGACACCCATGGTGATAGTGAGCATACAGGCGTGTGTGCAGTCCGTACCACTACGAGTACGCATACGCGAGGACACCCATGGTGATAGTGAGCGTACAGGCGTGTGTATGGGCCATACCACTACGAGTACGCATACGCGAGGACACCCATGGTGATAGTGAGCATACAGGCGTGTGTACGGTCCGTACCACTACGAGTACGCATACGCGAGGACACCCATGGTGATAGTGAGCGTACAGGCGTGTGTACGGGCCGTACCACTACGAGTACGCATACGCGAGGACACCCATAGTGATAGTGAACGTACGCACGCGTGTACGGGCCGTACCACTATGGGTGTTCTTGCGTATGCGTACTTACTGACCGTACACATGCCTGTACGCTCACCATCACTATGGGTACACATACGGCAGCACTCCCAGAGTGATATGGGAACGTACAGAGGCCCTCTTAGCAGCAGTACGGTGGTTTTCACACATCACAGTGGTGACAGGCAGCACACAGGAAGGAATAGGGCTGACATACTTGTCCATGGATGGACATCAAGGCATTGTCTGGGCAGTACTACATGTGTGGGGCACAGGTGTGAAAGGCTGTGATGTGGCACATGACTCCTGAGTCGAGAAGGCACCAGATGTATGATGAGATGTGTACACATGTAATGTGTGACGGTGCAATGTGTGCCAGGCATGCCCTTGACTCCTTTGACATGTGTGCATGTCGTACTGCACACTTGTGATGAGCGTCACTGGCATGGCACGGACACCAACACACGGAAGTGTCCCCTGAGGCCCGGTACAGGGGTTACCACACCTGACATGTCACTACCCACGGTGCACGATGTGACTATGTCATGTATGTGTGGGGGGTTCACATTAGGTTGATGTTGGAGCTCCCTCAAAAGCTGCAGCTGTTGTAGCAACCAACATGTGTCTGTGTGTAGATTGACATTGCACACTGTTCCGCACACCATGCCACATGTGGTATCGGATGTGAGGTGCGTATGTATGCATGGGACACGGAGTAGCGTAACAAGGAAATGTCTGCATCCTCTCTATGAATGTGTGGTGAGTCATCACATGTACACCTTCATGGCAAGGTGTGTGGGCTGTCCTAGTGTAATGTCATGTGACCTGTGGCTCTAGTGTTCCGCTACCAGTCTCTGCAATCTACATCCTACTTCTGCCGATGTGTGGATGTATGTCACTCCTTTCTTGCGTCTGGCTGTTCACTTGCACTGGGACACAGCTAATCCCATGCCATGGCATGTGGAGGTTCACAATCTCCGTGTGTAGCTGGGTCTTGGTAGGAGTGTCACCTGGCAGCCATACATGTCCAGGGCATGTGGCACATACCTGACTCCGTATGTAGCATATGTGTATAGACAGATTAACATGTGCTCAGTACTAATTAATTGTTGTTGTGGTGCACTCACTCTTCCTTGTCACTTCCAAATTACTGCAGAGCGCCGCCTCTTCCCCGACCAATTCCGGACTTGGCTGCCATGCGGGAGAATGACTGTATCTGGTGCTACCGCTTCCCCCAACGGTTGATTCTGGATTTGACGGCGAGACTGGCACCACACCTGCAACCGCTGCACAGGTATCCTACGGCACTGACACCCAAGCTGAAGGTAATGGCAGCCCTACATTTTCTAGCCACGGGTACCTTTCAAAATACCATAGCTCATGTTGGTGGCATGTCCCAGAGCATGTTCTGCCGTGTGCTGCATGATTTCTTAGAGGCCATGTTGATTCACCTGGATGAATTCATCCATTTTCCTACCCCTGAAATGTTGACTGGGGTCAAGCGTGGATTCTATGCCCTGGGAGGGATGCCCCATGTCATTGGTCCATAGATGGGACAGATGTGGCTTTGGTACCACCACAGGCACAGGAGGTAGCGTACCGGAATCGCAAGCACTACCACTCCATCAATGCCCTTGTGGTGTGTCTGTCCAACATGGTGATTTCACATGTCTGTGCTTGTTTTCCAGGATCAGCACACGATGCCTACATCACGAGGCGTAGCAGGGTGCCTGAAATGATGACGCAGCTGCGCAACGAACGAGCATGTGTTGTTGGTGGGTAAACTCTGTCTGTCCTGTATTTTGCGTAGACTTCCAGCACGACCGCTTCTCCTGTCCTGCTTATGTCCATGTGCTTTCCATGTAGGGGACGCTGGCTATCCCAACATGCCATGGCTGATCACACCTTTCCGCAACCCCATCACGCCGGCCCAGCTCCGCTACAACACCGCCCATGGCCGGACAAGGCGAGTGATAGAGAGGACGTTTGGCCTCCTGAAGAGCCGATTCAGATGCCTCCACAAGACCGGCGGCGCCCTCCCATATGCCCCGTCGAAGGTCTGCAAAATCTTCATGGTCTGCTGCATGCTGCACAACATGGCAGTTGAGAAAGCTGTGCCACTCATCCTGGATCAAGATGACCAGGACCATCCACCCGTGGAGGACGAAGGGCTTGGCAATAGGGCTAGTGATGTGGAGGATGTGGAGCCGCAAGAGGACATCCGGACTCGGTTCATACGCGACTTCTTTGCTTAGTGGTGAGTACCAGTGTCTGAGTGTGCACGCATTGGTCCCCGTGTGGCATGTGTTGCGATGTGTGTCTCCACCTGCATGTATGGCACGTGCGTCAGAGGTGTGTGTGGGTGTGTCACTGGAGTGATGGTGCCAGTGATGGTTGTATTTCCCCAGTCATAATTGTGACCTAGCATGTTGTCATCCATACATGTGTCGAGTACATGCACATGCAAGTGGCTGTGATTTTTGTGGCTGACTTCTTGTGTGTCTCTCTTCCCCAGGTACTTGCGCATGCCGTCTGCTGGTTGCATTGTTGTGGCACTGCTATTCCTCATGGACACGTCATCGTGTGCTGACTCAGCGTTACAGGCACGGACACGTTTGGAAGTCACCTTAGGGTAAGGGATGCATCAGGGGTGTATTGGGTGTGGCAGTTGTTCACGATGTATGCACACTGCCCCTGTCGATGTTTGGTTCCTCTGCAGACATGTAGCATCACCATGGTACACATTACATGCAGCTGGGTACACCTGAATAGATGGTCAGACTTGTTGACAGTCATCAGTGATGGGATTTTGGAATGTGATGATGGCATCAATGTGTGTAACACTGCCCTCGGACACATACGGTTTGCATTGGCTTGACATGCTGTGGGACTTCCACATCAGCGGATCAATGGTGTATGGCAGGCTCTCCGTGAGCAGTTGGGGGTGTTTAGCTGTTAGCCGACACTTGTGTGCCAGTTCCATGGCTATCACGCATTTGTGCTGCAGAAGGGGGGTGCCAGTGTTGGACCCACACGTTACTCCACATGAACTGTTCATGTGTACTTCGAGTTGCCTCTGCAATCCCGAATACATGACTAATAAAGGTGTCCCTATGCTTCCAAGGTGCCTCTTCTCAGTCAATGCTGGTGGGTTGTCACGGTGCATCCGGCATGTCTGGCATGGTTTTCTGTGATAGTGGCTATGTGTCTATGTGTCGAGTAGCAAGACGCAAGCTGTTTGTGTGGGATTAGACTGTGTATTGTGCATGATGTCCATGACTGTGTGGGTATTGTGACATGTGCCATCCCCATGCATCCAACGTTGGCCAGGCCACCATTCTCTGCATCCACCGGACTCAAGCTTGCAGGACATGGTTCTGCCACCTGTCTACACATACCTGGGTGCCCCCCAGGACACTCGACATGATCCCTGACCTCTGCGCATGACTGTTGCTGGACTCAATATGTCTGTCGGCACGGTTATGCGGCCACCCCCTCAGCTGGTTGGGCCCATCACGGGTGTGTATGGTGCTCCATGTCTGTCTTGCCTAATACACTGTGACCCATGTGTGTCCTGTGCCAGACTCAGGCCCCAGGGTGTGGATGGTTGAAGTCAAAAGAGAACTCAGGCATGGTTAGACTTTACAAGACACATGTAAGGTAATAATGCAACCAGCAGACATCTTCTCTTCATGGTGTGACTTTTTATTTTATTGGGGAGGGGGGCGGTTTGACATGAGGGGCTTTCCGGGTGTGTGGAATCCAAAGTTCACTAGGAGAGTTGGTGTCCTTGCCATTTGAAATCCTCAGAGTCCATGCCACAGTCTTTGTCAAAATTGGTCAGACAGTGACCAGCAAGGCCATGTGGCAGAGAATGTCTTTTGATGCTGTGCTGCTGTTGCTCCAGTGGGCCAGGTGCCAGGCCAGGTGTCCTGGGAGATGGTGCTGTAGCGCCGACCCTCACAGTCTTTTCCGTGGACGGCCCGCCCTCCTGCGGGGACGCTCAGAAGCAGGCCTTGACGTTGTTTGGGAGGCTCCATCGGATGTTTCCTCCTCCTCCTCCTGATCCCTCCCTGTGGGTGGTGATGTTCTACGCCTTCTGGCACAGGGAGGGTTGCCCATGTTGTCGGCCATCCGACAGAGTGTATCGTGAATTCCCGTGTACACCGTCACGAGCTCAGCCTGTCCGTCCTCCACCCTCCGTTGGTGTTGCAGTAGACAGGCATGTAGCTCCGCATGTTGCTGGGCCTGCTGGGTCTTGATCCCCTCGAGGACGGACACAACCTGGGCCAGGCCCGTGGTGTCCTGCCGGTATGTGTCCAGGATGTTTCGGACATGGGAATATACCGGATCCCCAGCCAACTGGTCAGGCTGGCGCCTCCGCTGTCCTCCACTCCCACCACCCCTGCCCACTTGCACCTGGCCTGCCCTTGTGGGCACATCGGGTCTCCGGGACCCCTGAGGGGTGGCATTGGCGTTGTCGCCTGCCTCCTCCTGGGTGCCCGGGACACCGTGTACCTCCTGGCCAGCCTGGCTGCTTTGTGGTGGTGGGGCAGGGATCCTGGGTGTCTCCTGGGATGTGGCAGGAGTGGGGGTGGTGGTTGGCCCCGTTGTACCTGACGCAGGTGCTGCAGGTCGTTGGACACCAGAGGGGCCAGGTTGGTCGGGGTCGTCCACAGAGTGGTGAGAGTCGTCGCTGCCGGTGGGATCGGCCTCCCGCAGAGCCGGGTCCTGTGAGTCTTCCCCCCCAGTGTTGGGGGGTGAACCACGAGGTTGACCTGTGTGTGAGAGAGACAATGTTAATTTTGGTCCATGCAACATCCATGTTTCATCAGTTTCAAAGTTGGAACATTTCCTCTGGGAATTTGGATCTGTCTTGCATTCCACTTACAGTGCACTTGTGCATGGGTGTGTCCCTTGGGCACAGCTTTGGCACCTTTAACTATGTGTGGCACAGTCTTACTTGCTGCGTCAAGTGTGACTGCAGTCAGCAGTGGAGTGGGCAGGTGTGGCGAGCCGTGCATTGGCGCCTTCCGTGTTGCACTGTACGTGGGCACATGAAGTTGTTACACACACTTATATGATGCAGGTAGCTGTCGTTGTGCTCGTGCACAGGTTGTGACATGGCCCTGTGTTTTGCCATGGAGGAGAGGGGGGGTGCTGGCACTGGCCACCCTTGTCTACATGCACGCAGTCCACCTGCTGACGAGCAGACATTCCCACACACCACATGGCTGATTTGCTCTCCCTGTGTCTCCCTCCCTCTCTGTCCCCCTCTCCCTCCCTCTGTGTGTCAGCCTCCTCCCTCTGTCCGTCTTCCTGTGTCTCCCTCCCTCTCTGTCCCCCTCTCCCTCCCTCTCTGTCCCCCTCTCCCTCCCCCTGTGTGTCAACCTCCTCCCTCTGTCTGTCTCCCTGTGTCTCCCTCCCTCTCTGTCCCCCTCTCCCTCCCTCTCTGTCCCCCTCTCCCTCCCTCTGTGTGTCAGCCTCCTCCCTCTGTCCGTCTCCCTGTGTCTCCCTCCCTCTCTGTCCCCCTCTCCCTCCCTCTCTGTCCCCCTCTCCCTCCCTCTGTGTGTCAGCCTCCTCCCTCTGTCCGTCTCCCTGTGTCTCCCTCCCTCTCTGTCCCCCTCTCCCTCCCTCTGTGTGTCAGCCTCCTCCCTCTGTCCATCTCCCTGTGTCTCTCTCCCTCTCTGTCCCCCTCTCCCTCCCTCTCTGTCCCCCTCTCCCTCCCTCTGTGTGTCAGCCTCCTCCCTCTGTCCGTCTCCCTGTGTCTCCCTCCCTCTCTGTCCCCCTCTCCCTCCCTCTCTGTCCCCCTCTCCCTCCCTCTGTGTGTCAGCCTCCTCCCTCTGTCCGTCTCCTGTGTCTCCCTCCCTCTCTGTCCCCCTCTCCCTCCCTCTCTGTCCCCCTCTCCCTCCCTCTGTGTGTCAGCCTCCTCCCTCTGTCCGTCTCCCTGTGTCTCCCTCCCTCTCTGTCCCCCTCTCCCTCCCTCTGTGTGTCAGCCTCCTCTCTCTGTCCGTCTCCCTGTGTCTCCCTCCCTCTCTGTCCCCCTCTCCCTCCCTCTCTGTCCCCCTCTCCCTCCCTCTGTGTGTCAGCCTCCTCCCTCTGTCCGTCTCCCTGTGTCTCCCTCCCTCTCTGTCCCCCTCTCCCTCCCTCTCTGTCCCCCTCTCCCTCCCTCTGTGTGTCAGCCTCCTCCCTCTGTCCGTCTCCCTGTGTCTCCCTCCCTCTCTGTCCCCCTCTCCCTCCCTCTCTGTCCCCCTCTCCCTCCCTCTGTGTGTCACCCTCTGTCACCTCAGCCCAGCTTCCTGGGCACACACTGTTAGCAGATCTTTGAATGGCCCTTGGCTTGTTGATGTGAGTTTGTTTCTGATCTCCAGGCACCCATTGGGTGTAGTGTGTGTCTCTGCGCTGCTGCTGTGGTGGTGTGTGCTGCCACTCTTTCACAGTGTTGGCTGTTCATTAGCTGCTGTCATGTGCAAAACAGTGCCTTCACCCCCATGTGTTAATGCAAGGCGTCCGCCATTTGCTGGCGAGTCTTTCCTGTGTGGGGACACACTGTTTGTCTGGCTGTGACCTAGGCCATATGGGCAGAGGGCATTGTTGTCTGCTTCTGAGTTGCACTATGTGATTTTTTGGGCCCACCCTCCCGCCATCCGGGTTACCGTGTCATGTGTTGGTGTCTTCTGTGGCCTGTGACTTGACATTGTCCAGCTGGGTGCATGGGGCATGGTGGCGCCAGTGGCATGTGCGTGTTCATGGAGTGTGGTTGAGTCATGCGATAGCTTGGGGAGGTTGCGTGCCTGTTTGTGAGTTTGGTTGTGGATGACGTTCCCCCCATGTGAGGTGCGTTGTTTGTGTACTCACCCGGGTCTCGGAGTCCTCCTATTCCTGCGACTGCCTCCACCGGCAGTATGGCCATCACCCTCTCCTCCCAGGGATGGTAGTGTACGGGTCTGCGGGACGGCCCTCCTCTAGTGACGTTGGCCTGGTTGTGTTCATCCGTCATCTTGGCTCGGACCCTCCTCCGCAGATCGTACCACCTGGCTTGGCATTCCTGCTTGTTCCTTCTGGTGTCCGCAACAGCATTCACAGCATCGACGATGGTCTGCCACATGGCTGTTTTTTCTGAAATGCTGGTGTGTCTGACCAATGTTCCAAAGAGCTGTGGCTTGACTCTGAGGATTTCATCGACAAGGACCTCCAACTCTCGGTTACTGAACTTTGGATTCTTGTTAGTGGGCATGGTGAGGGGTGTGGGTGTGGATGGTGGGGGGGTGGGTGTGGATGGTTGTGGGTGTGTGGGTGTGGTTGTGCAGGTGTGTGTGTGAATGTGATGAGGGGGTGTTTGTGAAGGTGGTTGTGTGAAGGTGTGCAAGTGTAAGGTGTGGTGAAGCTTCTAGTTTGGTGCTGTAGGTTGTCCGTGGGGTCTGGCAGCAGTGAGTCTGTTGCTAAGGCTCATGGTTTGTGTGTGTGGGCCCTTTTTATTGGTCCATTGGTGGGTGTGGCTGTGTTTGAAGTTTGGGTGGGTGTGTTATAAGGAGTGGTGGTGTTTGGGGCCTCTGTTTTTGGCAGTTGCAGGTCAGTGAATGTGTTGTTTTAGTGGTTGTTGGACATGTTTAGTGGCTTTGTGCCATTCGAATGGTGTATTCTTGTGTTGTTTTGGTTTGTCCTGGTTGTGTACGTGCGTTTTTAGCGTGTGTACGGGGTGTACATGGGCCATTTTGTTGTACAGTGCTGTCCTTGTGTGTGGCTTGGTACGACTCGTACATGCGGTTGTGATGTTGGGGCCTGGGGTGCGCTCCGTACTTAGGAGGTTGTGGTGGGGGTACGACTCTGACGTACGCGGGTGTACATACATGGTTGGGGGTACGACTCTAATGTACACGGGTGCACATACACGGATGGGGGTACGACACGTACAGGGGTGTACATACACGGGGGGTACGACACGTACAGGGGTGTACATACACGGGTGGGGGTACGACTCTAATGTACACGGGTGCACATACATGGGTGGGGGTACGACACGTACAGGGGTGTACATACACGGGTGGGGGTACGACTCTAATGTACACGGGTGCACATACACGGGTGGGGGTACGACACGTACAGGGGTGTACATACACGGGGGTATGACACGTACAGGGGTGTACATACACGGAGGGGTACGACACGTACAGGGGTGTACTTACACGGGGGGTACGACACGTACAGGGGTGTACATACACGGGGGTACGACACGTACAGGGGTGTACATACACGGGGGTACGACACGTACAGGGGTGTACATACACGGGGGTACGACACGTACACGGGTGTACATACACGGGGGGTACGACACGTACAGGGGTGTACATACACGGGGTACGACACGTACAGGGGTGTACATTCACGGAGGGGTACGACACGTACAGGGGTGTACATACACGGGGGGTAGGACACTTACACCGGTGTACATACACGGGGGGTACGACACGTGCAGGGGTGTACATACACGGGGGGTACGACACGTACAGGGGTGTACATACATGGGTGGGGGTACGACACGTACAGGGGTGTACATACACGGGGGTACGACACGTACATGGGGGTACATACACGGGGGGTACGACACATACACGGGTGTACGTACAGGGGGGGTACGACACGTACAGGGGTGTACATACACGGGGGTACGACACGTACACGGGTGTACATACACGGGGGTAGGACACGTACACGGGGGTACATACACAGGGGGTACGACACGTACACGGGTGTACATACACGGGGGTACGACACGTACACGGGTGTACATACACGGGGGGTAGGACACTTACACCGGTGTACATACACGGGGGGTACGACACGTACAGGGGTGTACATACACGGGGGTACGACACGTACAGGGGTGTACATACACGGGTGGGGGTACGACACGTACAGGGGTGTACATACACGGGGGGTACGACACGTACACGGGGGTACATACACGGGGGGTACGACACATACACGGGTGTACATACAGGGGGGGTACGACACGTACAGGGGTGTACATACACGGGGGGTACGACACGTACACGGGTGTACATACACGGGGGGTAGGACACGTACACGGGGGTACATACACAGGGGGTACGACACGTACACGGGTGTACATACACGGGGGTACGACACGTACACGGGTGTACATACACGGGTGGGGGTGTACATACACGGGGGGTAGGTCTCGAACGTTAGGGGGCTGGGGGGGGAGTGTTGGGCGCGTATGCGGGCACATGTCTCCATGGTTGCTATGGGAGTTCGGTGCGGACGGTGTTTTTTCCATACGGTTGTAACATCGGACGCACGGGATGGATCGTGATTCCTCGGTCGGACTTCACTTTTCACATTTGTACGGTAAATCGTCCGAGGATGTGTCGGACACATTTTCCGACCCGAGGACGTGTGGGGAATAATTCCCAATGCGATTCGTATGGTCTTTTTCCCATGCGAATCGTAGTTGGCAGTTTGTACGGCATTTGTACGATTCGTACGGTAAATAGACCGGATACGAGTCGTACGGGGAAAATTTTTACCGGATCGTGATCGGCACCTAAGTGTTCACATTCTAGCCTGCAGGTTCGCATGTTCACGCAGCATCACCAGCTTTTAACCTCACTGGGCACTTTTTTAGTTTGCGTTTTGATTTTGGTTTGGTGTTTTGATTTATGCTGAGTTGACCCCATGGGTGGATTTAAGTTTCGTTTTATCACTGACACCATTGAGCATGGTTATGTAAAGGCAGTGCTTTCAGTAACTCAATTCAGTTTTCCTTTCCTGACCGTTTGAGTCAATATGTCAGTCCTTACATGTAATTGTGACAATCACTGTATATTTTGAATTTATAATTCATATATTTACATGTTGCAGATTCCCCTGATGAAGAGCTTGTTTTAAACCTCGAAATGCATTGGGTTTTATGAAGTTTGTTACCGCATGCTGAATACAAGCTACACTATTTGTTTATTCTTGGATTTCATTCACGAGGATTCTGAATTAAAGCAGATCCTAACGTAGTCCTGCTTCTGAAGAATTTATTTGGAACCTTTGGATTCAATGGAATATTGTTTTATTCACTGTTGTGACATTGTATCATATTGAGCATTTTTTCAAATAATTTTGTGATTACGTTTGGTACACTATAATGTGACGCAATTGTAGTGCACTGGGTTAACCTGGATACATTTCCAGGTATTTTCCTTTCCATATTTTAACTAGGTGGCCTGCAGAGCCCCTTATCTGGTGCACACGCAACTTCTATACAATCTATTTAAAGTTTGTTGATTATGAATAATTGCTTGAATTAGAATTTTGAGTGCATTCTTGCTGCGTTCTTTTACTGTAAAGTGGCATACAGAGCATTTGTCACATGAAATCATACCCATACAGAAAGAGTTTATTAAGTAAGGACACTGACAAAGCAGACAGCAGGAGCAACGGTCTTTATTACATATTACCCAGATAGGCATCAAAAGTAGACAAGAGCAAGGTCAGTGGCAGGTCCATAGTTCAAAGTAGGCACATGTGCGCATGAGAAGCTACACGGGGAATGGGCAAACAAAGTGACAAACAGCAGGGCCAGTGGCCAGTTCATAGCTCAAAGTAGGCACATGTGTGCATGAGAAGCTGCACATGGAATGGGCATTCATAGTTACAAACAGCAAGGCCAGTGGCCAGTCCATAGTTCAAAGTAGGCACATGTGTGCATGAGAACCTTCACAGGGAATGGGCATCCATAGGTACAAACAGCAAGGCCAGTGGCCAGTCCATAGTTCAAACTAGGCACATGTGTGCATGAGAAGCTACACGGGGAATGGGCAAACAAAGTGACAAACAGCAGGGCCAGTGGCCAGTTCATAGCTCAAAGTAGGCACATGTGTGCATGAGAACCTGAACAAGGAATGGGCAAACAAAGTGACAAACAGCAAGGCCAGTGGCCAGTCCATAGTTCAAAGTAGGCACATGTGTGCATGAGAGCCTGCACAGGGATTGGGCAAACAAAGTGACAAACAGCAAGGCCAGTGGCCAGTCCATAGTTCAAAGTAGGCACATGTGTGCATGAGAACATGCACAGGGAATGGGTGATACCGTACACTGTCATGGGAAGCAACACAGCTAGGGGGATAACAATGGGCAGTCCAGCCACCGCTGTGGGAGAGATAGGTGTGGAAGGGGGACTTAGCTTCAGACTTGGCAGTCAGTCAGACTGGGAGGTGGCTGATTGTCGGGGACAGTTGGAGGACTGGACCTAGGAGAGAGAGGACCAGCTGAGGTAGAGGCATCAGTGGGTTTGTGAGCCGGAGGGCTGCTTGGACCGGGTGGTGTGGTGGCACATGGAGGTGGAGACATGCTGCCGGGAGACACAGTGTGGGAGGGAGAATTTGGAGGGCTGCCTTTCCACTTCTTGGGGATTCGATAGGTAATGAGTGTTTTGGTAGGAGTGGAAAGTGTGGCAGGCACAATACACTCACTCTCCACCACAGGTGCATCAGGTGCAGGTGGTGGCCCTCCTTCTGGGGATCTGCTGGATCGGGCGGTACGCTTGGCCTGGCCTTGCCTTTTCCCTTCCATCCCCTGTTGACCAGGTGAACCCCCTAAAGTGCCCTCCTTTTGGGATTGGATTGTCCTTGGGTGAGGCTGATTTTGAGGCATATGAGCATGAGGCCTGCTTCTTGGCTTGATGCCCCTGAGTGTCACCTGAAGGTGTTGCAGGGATTCTGCTTATGCACAGAACTATGCACAGGAAACCAGGACCTCAGTGAATTGTGGTGTACCAAAAACTCACCTCAGAACCCAGAACCCCTTATCCGACCAGCATCAGCGTCCCATTCGTTCTCTGAGTTTTATCTCGGCGGTCCCAATGTATAGACAACCGAGAACAAGCAACTTAGGGCCCGATTCACAGAACTAACTTAAGACAAAATCCTAAACTTACTACCATTTTCGTATTCACAGAAGGCACTTACTGATTTTGGTATTCACAGAAGACACTTACTCACTTCGGTATTCACAGAAGTTAGGAGTCCTAACTTTAGGACTCCTAAATGCCTTCTGTGAATACCGAAAGTCTTAAAATTAGGATTTTTCTCAGTTTAGGAGTCCTAAAGTTAGGAGTCCTAACTTTACTACTACTAAATTGAGAAAAATCCTAATTTTAAGACTTTCGATATTCACAGAAGGCATTTAGTAGTCCTAAAGTTAGGAGTCCTAACTATACTACTACTAAACTGAGAAAAATCCTAATTTTAAGGCTTTCGGTATTCACAGAAGGCATTTAGGAGTCCTAAAGTTAGGAGTCCTAACTTTACTACTACTAAATTGAGAAATATCCTAATTTTAAGACTTTCGGTATTCACAGAAGGCATTTAGGAGTCCTAAAGTTAGGAGTCCTAACTATAATACTACTAAACTGAGAAAAATCCTAATTTTAAGACTTTCGGTATTCACAGAAGGCATTTAGGATTCCTAAAGTTAGGACTCCTAACTTCTGTGAATACCGAAATGAGTAAGTGCCTTTTGTGAATACCAAAATGAGTAAGTGCCTTCTGTGAATACCAAAATGGTAGTAAGTTTAGGATTTTGTCTTAAGTTAGTTCTGTGAATCGGGCCCTTAGTGTATTCTCAGTAATGGTGGGAATCAAAAATACCTGTTCGTAATTATTCTCATATCAGTCCACAACAAGAGTAAACAGAGACACGGTAAAGTTTAAAGAGTTTATTTTATAAACCTCGTGTCCTAAGATGCAGTACTTTGGCTAACATAAGCAGACAAATGATTAAAATCAAAACCATCAGCATAGTTACAATACCATAGAAAATGAAAGGAGAAATCATACTAAAATGACAGTGGGTTACAGCCACCTTCCTTTCCCTAGTAAACTAATATTATTATTATTAGACTAATAGAGGGTCTCTAGGCTTGAATGGGGAACCCCATACCGTAAAAATCAGCTTAGTGGAATCACATCACAGGATCAGGTATTCTCTGCTCCTGGGAAAGCTCTTCCGAATGTGTATAAAGCATGCAGCCTGCAATATTAAAAGCACTCGACTTTCAGGTATTTGCAGCTGCGTGCGTGTTATGGCTAAATAGTGGGCCGATCAACCTGAACCCAACAACATGCACCGTCTAGCGACCCAGACTGTTTCTTTACACAATGTTCAGACCAAGGTCGCAGCTCACTGTTAGGGATGTGAACAAAAGACAGTTCTCATGTGAAGCAGAGGCGAGCAAGCATTTCTTAATTAATAACATGTAACTACAGTGTTGTGTGCAAAAGCAGCAAAAGTGGCAAGATGGCTTTCTAACATCTAACACGGTTGTGCTAACTTAGCATTGTATGTATATAAATAGCAGTCCTCACTACAAAGGGCTTTTGCCTTTGTGCTCCTGTGTCACTTTAGTTTGTTTGGGGGATGGTGTCAGTGCTCTGGCCCGCTTGGAGTGCTGCTGTTGTGTGCTGCGTGTGGTGTACCTGGAGCCAGTGGGCTGTGGTGAGTGGTCACTCTGGTCAGATGTAGCCACTGGCAGGGGGTTTGCCAAAGGGACCGGAGCTGGACTCTGAGCCTGTGACAGCTGAATGGCTGCTGTCACTGTGGAGGACAAAGACTGGACAGTCCTGTGTAGCCCACTCACATCTGAATGAATGCCCTCCATGAAGGCAACTACCTGTTTCAACTTCTTGTCATGGTCTTGGAAGGCATTCAGGAGAGTTGTCTGACCCACACACGGCTGGCGCAGAAGGTCCACAGCCTCAACATTGAGGGCTGCAGGGGAGACATGGGCAGGGGCAGCGGTGCCTGGGGGAAAGACACTCTTCCCTTCTTACTGGTGTGAGCACATGCAGCACTAGTGGAAGTAGCTGGGAGGGTGGGCACTGGACGATGTGTGGTGGAAGAGGAGGCAGTGTCAGTAAGATCACGTGTAGCAGTTGTGCAAGATGCCTCACCACTGGTGTCCGCCCCATGTCCTTCTGTGACCTCGGTAGATGCTGTAAGAGACAGAGACATAGGTTCAGTTTAGTGCCATACACACAAACATCATATGCAAGCAAAGCACAAAACAAGATGATGATACCCGCAAGTTGCACACCACCCTGTGCAGTCCCATTGTGCAACCTTAAGTCAAAACTCAAAAGATGCACGGTAACATACACACTTGGCATTATTGATCCATGTGATGTCCACACAGCCAAATAGCTTGCCCGTGCCTCCGTGTAACCTGACATACAGATCCCTGTGAGCATACCTAGGTCCCTATGGGTGAAAAAGATGCACATCCCAAAATGTTGTCACAGTCACATATGGAGTCAACATAAGGGGACAACACACATACAGACTCAAAAATGTTATTTAGCAATGACCATGAGCTCCTGCAATCCACCATGTCCTGCTTTGGTGGACAACTACAGTTGCACATTGGTGTCAGATCAGCCGCTGTTGGTATTGGGAGTAGCTGCCGGGTGGTGATGTGGGGAGGGAGAGGGGCAGGGTGGGGGTAGTAAACAATGGATTACGGAGGTTTACAGGTGAGTGAACAAAAAAATTAAAAAACGAATTTCGTTGCGTGCACTGCATCGCATTTAGGGATGCAGTGCGTGCAACAAAATTAGTTTTTTAAATTTATGTGTTCACTTACCTGTAAACCTCCGTAATCCATTGTTTACTACCCCCCACCCTGCCCCTCCCCCTCCTCACATCACTGCCTGGCAGCCACTCCCACTACCGACCGCGGCTGTGTCTGATGTGTAGTTCTCACAATTTCGAGCTCAGGCACTGCACACATTGACGAAGCACACTCAGGTGAGGCACACAGCCGTTCACTGCCATAGGACGTCCCTGACTCCCCTAATGCAGCCGATGCCATAAGGCCACAACTCAGAATGCAACGTCAAGGGCCATTGAGAAAAGTACATGTAGTGAAAATGCATGACAGCTGCACTCAACACAGAGGCCACTTACAAGCTATTGCATCACACTAGCAACATCACAGAGCTCAGCAGTGACTCAGGGTTGGAATGCATGCAGTCACACACAACCAAAGTCACCCGTCCCAGAATACTCACCCCCAGCTTGCTGCTGATGAAACATTCATCCAGCTCTGGCTGTGTCACAGCCAAGATGCGGGCCATTAGTGGTGTCATACTCCTGTGCGCTAACCTGCCAGTCCGGGGGAGCAGGCCCAGCGTAATCTCTGCCAAGTTTTTGTTCAGCCAGCAGATGTCATCCCACCTCTTGTGACAGTGTGTGTGCCATCGGTTGGAGACACCCAGAGCCCGCACCTAGTGTGCAGTGGCCCTCCATATGGCCTACCGCTGGTGGAGTTTGAGCTGCAGGCATGGGAGACAAGGAGAGCAAATTTCAGTGACACTGGGTTATGCACCACTGTGTCTCAGTACAGAAGCATGCACACAATCAGCACAGCCATTCAGATATGTTTAGCAGAGACAATACAGCATGACACATAGTACATTAGCATGAGATAATCATACCTAGATGCATGCAGGTATGAGGATGGACACAGTACCTGGCCATCTCATACACATGCAGAATGCCAGCACAGAAAGGTGAAGATGGCCCACATCTGCAATGCAGTATGTGAAGGAGCAAGACATACATTACATTGCAAATTATGTTTTGGGGCAGACTCACTGTATCCAACACTGCACACCCCTCAATGTCCTTGTCCTGTGAATGGCTACCTGTGTCATGGAGGTTACATATAGGGACATGATCTTACAATCTCACACCCTTATCACAATGTCTGTCTTGTGCAATCCACAGGCGTAAGATAGCTCATTGAGGAATAGGGTAGCAGACAACCCATATGTCTCAGTCTGTCTATACAGTGATGGGGCCCTGACAAAATGGGCAGTAACTGTGCAGGCCAGGGGGGCTTATACTGCGGTCAAACGTGGGCCATCATAACTGTCACAAGCATGTACAATATGAGAGGGCAAACAGTACCTACACATGCGAGTCAGTACACATAATGATGAAAATGGAAGGGGGATGTTTCAAAAGTACAACAATCTGCTGTGTCATAGGTAAATTTCCACCAAGAGCGTCACCCTCTGGCATTTCACTCTTGTGCATAATGCTGACATATCCATGGTGGCAATATTAATTCAGACACACTTCCATCAGTACCCTCTGGATGGAAACTCGTTGTAATGTCACAGATTAGTCTGTGAAGAACATCATGGACCCAAACATCCATTAGAACAGGCACTTTCTGTCCTTACTCCCACTTACCAAACTTGCAGTGTCACTGTATGGCTGCCAAAAACACTGCATGTCTCTTCCATCCTGATATGCAGCCAGGGAAATGTGTAAAATAGGCTACAAACCCCTTTCCCCTGAAGTCAGCATGCTAGGAAGTGTATCACACATACCCTCACTCTCAGGCACATACTGCAGCAGATCAACTTCCTTCAACTTCCTTCATGCACTCCCTGCT
Source organism: Triturus cristatus (assembly GCF_964204655.1). NCBI lineage: Eukaryota > Metazoa > Chordata > Amphibia > Caudata > Salamandridae > Triturus > Triturus cristatus. The sequence goes on from NC_140590.1 coordinate 441,724,948, forward strand.
CTCCCCTACTTTCACTCTGAAACAGTTACCATGACATCAGGAGCACCAAATAGCCTCCCATACTGTGAGAGCACCTCGTCCACCGGGACCCCCAGCTCCCTGGTGAAGGGACGGGCCCTGATGTTCTCGGTCCTCACCATCACTGGATCCAGGAGACAGTAACAGCAGCAGTTGGTGGTGAAGTGTGTCAGTCAGCAGTGTCTGGAAGCAGTGGAAATGTGTGGCTCTCTCCCACATATATATTGCCCCCTGGGGTTGTTTCAGTGGTACTAAGCTGCCGAAATTGGTGTTCCAGGTCAGCTTTTTTCAAATGCATCCAATGACCGGCCCCGCGGTAGCTGAGCACACCTACCGCGATTTTTCAAAATTGCATTTGGCTACAACGATTGCGCTTCCCATTAACTGTAAGGGCATGGGCATTGGTGGTGGCACACCGCAGGGGCCAGGCGGTCGCTATCGTGATTTGCCCGCCTGATATTGGTGCCCATGGCAGTGATTGTGGTGGCGGAGCACACCAATCGCCATTTTACAATGTGTATATCACTACCGCGATTGCGGTAGGCATTGGCGGTGGCACACTGCAGGGGCCAGGGGGTCGCCACCGTGATTTGGCCGCCTGATATTGGTGCCCATGGCCGTGATTGTGGTGGCAGAGCACAGCAACCGCCATTTTACAATGTGTATATCACTACCGCGATTGTGGCGGGCATTGGCGGTGGCACACTACAGGGGCCAGGCGGTCGCTACTGTAATTTGGTTGCTTGATATTGGTGCCCATGGCCATGATTCCGGTCGCGGAGCACACCACAACCATTTTACAATGTGTATATTACTACCGCAATTGCGGTGGGCATTGGCAGTGGCACACAGCAGGGGCCAGGCGGTCGCTACCTACCGTGATTTGGCTGCTTGATATTGGTGCCCATTGCCGTGATTGTGGTGGCAGAGCACGCTTATGGCACCTATGGGCACATCATGCAGTGGCAGTGTCAATGGCTAGTTCAAAACATTGTACAGTAGACACATGAATCATGCCACCAAAGTAATGCTTGTGCGACATTTAGCCCTCTGATATTACACATGCCATGTCAGTGGATAGGATTACATGCACAGGCATGTACTCACTCACAGGTCACTTGTTGTGCATGTACACAGATCTGTGGTGTGATGGACTCTCACATGTGTACACATTTCAATGTGTGCTATGGCTAAGCGACACACAGTAATGAAGGTATGACCACATTATGTGCCTATTTCACTGTGCAGATTACGGAACTCATGCTAATACTTGCTCTATGTGCACACACTGTGCAGATTGTGTTGTTAATGGGTGCCCTGTCTGAATTACACAAGAAGATGTGGCAGGTATAGCAGCTACGTAGAGGCTATCAGTGTTGCTGTCTCACACATGTGCTGTGTCAGGGCTGGTGGCACAAGATGTTGAAATGTACCTTTTGGAATTCACATAGTCTGATTCTGTTTTGGGGGAACTTACTGTGTAAATACTGGACAAGTGTGTGACTAGTTTAGATCAAGGTGTCCCTACATTTGAGTTGTGCTGTAAGCTGAAGTGTTTTTGCCAGTCATTGTTGGTGCTGTCTCAGTGAACATGTAAGATGTTGGACACATCACATAGGAGGATTTAATTGACATGTGTGCCCTTTCATCTCACCTAGGAGACAACCAAATGTGCATCGTCCATTCACAGTGCTGGCGGACATGGAGGATGAGGACATCATACGAAAATTCCGTCTGGCTCGACCTACCCTTCAAGACCTATGTGCTCTGTTGGAGCTCCATCTGAGGCCTCGCAGAACCTATCCGACTGCTTTGACACCAACGTGTAAGGTGATGGCGGCTCTGCATTTCTTTGCTACTGGTTCATTCCATTACACGGTGTCCACCGCAGGCGGGATGTCACAACCTATGTTCAGCATGGTGCTTCGTGATATCCTGTCCACTATGATGACCTACAAGGACCGATACATCCATTTCCCCAGGCGGCATGAATTGGTGGCTGTGAAGGGTGATTTTTATGTCCTTGGCCACACCACTAATGTTGTTGGTGCCATTGACTGCACACATGTTGGTCTGGTTCCACCACAGGCACGTGAGCACATCTACAGGAATCGGAAGCATTTCCATTCCATCAATGTGCACGTGGTATGCCAGGCAGATATGATAATTTCACATGTCTGTGCCAAATTTCCAGGATCAGCACACTCTTCCTACATCCTGCGTAACAGCATTGTACCACAGCTGATGGCAAATCTGCATCCAGTGAGTGCGTGGATTGTGGGTGTGTATGCAGAGTCAAATAGTGTGCTGTATGTGTGACATGCTTTTCTCAGCTACTGTTTATATTCAAATATTGGGCTGTGTATCTCACACCTAGGTGACTCTGCATATCTCAACCGGCCTTGGTTGCGGAGCCCACTGAGGAATCCCAGGCCCCGGGGGATGTCCGCTACGGTGAAGCCCATGGGAGCACACATTGTGTGGTGGAGCGTACTTTTGGTCTACTAAAGTCACGATTTTGCTGCCTGGACAAGACCGGAGGTGCACTGCTGTACTCTCCCAAAAAGGTGTGTCAGATCGTAGTTGCATGCTGCATGCTCCACAACCTGGCCTTGCGCAAGGCGATCCCCCTGTTCCTGGATGATGATGAGCAGCTGAGGCCCCCGCCTGCAAACCCACACATGCCCAGTGACGAGGATAGTGGAGAGGAGGAAGGTGTCGACCTGCGTCAACAGCTCATCAACCTATACTTCCCTTGAAGGTGAGTGAAAATGTACAATGGTGCCATTGTCTGCTGATTTTGTTGTTGGTGAAAAGGCCTAGGTGAGATTTGTGACTGCTACCTGTTTTTGGCTCTGTGCTGACTGCTAATGTTTCTGGGACAGGGTAGTCATGCACAGCTACAGGATGTCTATGTAGGTACTGTTGCTCATTGTAATGTGTGAAGATTTGAGTACCTTGATGACAAGTGTTATCTAATGGCTGTGATGCTATCACCTGACAAGTGAATAGTGTTCTCTTGTCTTTTCCCAGGTCCCTTCAGCCTCTCAATGCCTCAAAACAATCAGTGCTCCTGGTAAATTGTAAACAGAGTCAACATTGTACATCCTGTGATAAACATGGAGCTGACACGAAAACATAGGTGTGTAAAGAGTGTTTATTTACAATGGGTATATGTGACAGGGAAGTGAATATTTACAAAAAGTTTAAAAGTGAATCAATGAGTTGTCAGTGATGGTAGATGAGACAATCGAGTAGTCACCACATTAATGTGGTGACCCAGTCCAACAGACGCATGCATTAACCTGGCAGTGTTGGTAAGAACAGCCAGCAAAGTCAATGGCAAGGTGAAGCGGGGTGCCATCCTGGCTGGCTCCTTGACTGGCATTTGGCTGGTGCTTTGCCACGGGAACCTCCCTTGAATTTCTTTGGATGGCCCATTGAACGTTTGGCAGGGGGGCCTCTGCTGAGGGCTCAGTGGGGTCTGAGGAGTTACCCCTCTCTGTGGCCGCAGGGGAGGTGGGAGAACTATCATCCTGGGGCCACTGGAGGGAGGTGGAGCTGTTGTTTGGGCCACAGGCCTGTCTCTCAGAACCCTCACAAGCTGGCCCAAGAGGTTCACGATTTGGCCCATGCAGGTGTCTATGGACCTCAGCAGCAGGCTGAGCTCACGGGAATCTTCAAGAGCCTGGTCCGTGTGTCCCTGGGCTCGTTCATAGGCCCCAAGGAGTGTGGCGATGTTGGCCAGGGCTTCGTCCCAGTGTCCAGTTGGGTTTGATGCCCAGTTGCCCTCCTACCTGCCCAGCTGTCCCGGACCTGTGGCATCACACTCTATGCACCCGGGTACTCTCCCTGCCCTCCTCAGATTGTGGGGTGGGGTGGTCATCCTCTGAGGCAGGGAGAGTGTTGCAGGCAGCACTGGTGGTGGTTGTGGTGTGGTGGTGGCCGCACAGGCCGTTACAGCAGGGGTCAGCGTAGTTGTTGTTGCTGAGGGGGGACAGTGGGGTCCTGGGACCTGCTGCGCCCTGGCATGCCTGATGCGCCGGCGTCTGGCTCTGCATCCAAGAAATCTAGGGAGTCAGCATCAGAGAGTCCACGTTCCGGGGGTGGAGACTGGCTCTGCAGGTAGGTGTGATCATCTTCTGCTGTCAGTTCTTGGTCACTTGTGGAACAGAGGGGAAATGATCATTGAAGTGCACCCCTTAAGCTTGGTGTTAGATGTTTCTTATTTACAAGTTATACACCACACAGTTTACATTGATATCACATTGTATGTCTGCACAGTACTGTGCATCATGACATGATGTGGAGATACATACATTACTTGTCCATGGTGTGACATGTCAATAGATACCATGCGCCACGTGCAGATTTTGTGATTACAAGGACATGTTGTCATCTAACGACTAGCAGCACAACGACTTTATGTGAAGCATCTTGGGGGCATATTCACAAGGAGCCATCACCAAGTAAACAGCAATTTTATCGCAGTCAAAGTTGTGATAAATGTATCGCCCTAATCACAAGCTGGTGTTAACAGCCCACAGCACCAGTTTACCCATGATAGCAGCCACAAAAAAGATCACCACAGACGACCCCCGCAACTATTGCTAATGTGATACAGAGTACGCATTCCTGTGCGAAAAGCCGCGACAACACCACACCTCAACATTCTCAACAACCAGCCAGATTGGCGATAAGAACACAAAACAGGCGATAAGGCACGTTAGCACCAGGAAACTAACACCTGCTCTGACCTGGTGCAAAGTTTGACGGCAGCCTGCACCACAACAGGGAGTCCATCCCAGAGCAACATCAGAAGGGCAACAGATGCTATGGAGCCACTGATCATGCGGCCCGGACACCCAATAGGGCCACAACACCCACCGCCACCATCCCAGGACCCCCTAACCCTCCCGGAACCACCCCCAGACCAACACAGAGGCAGTGTAGACATAGACAGCGGACCCCCGGGAAGCGCACCAGCCGGACAGACCCAACACCTGACAATGTCATTGTCCACTACAGGCTCAAAAGGACAACCATCCTACGCATCCTGACCATCATCGCCCAACAGGCCGATGGTACCAACACAACGGACAACCAACATCCCACCCCACAAAAGCTGATGGCTGTGCCGCACCTGTTGGCCCCTGGTACTCCCCAACCAACACCCGCCAGAAACTGAGGAGTCTCACAGCCAGCCACATCCAAGTCCCTCACACCTGTCATGGACATCACCTTCACCCCCAGTCCCTATACGTTCAACACAATGCGCAGGATCCGCTAGAGACCAAGCAAGGACCATACGCCATAGCTGAATGCACGCACATTTTGGGGGCAATCTACAGCACACATGTCCTACCTGTGCCCCCTGGTGACACAGCACATAATCACCACAACAGAAAGCACACGTCTCACACCAATGTACAGGCAACATCCAAACACAGTGGAACCTCCACCAATGTCACCTCCAAATACCCAGCCAGTGTGCATGAGTACTTCATCCTCCGACAGTCCATTATCAACCAGCGTTCCCAGGATGGCACCAAGGGAAATGCTCAGCCCCTTGGCAAGTTCCAAATGAACACCCCACTCACCTCAACTCCAAAACTATGCAACTCACGACTCTGGCAATGCAAAAGTCACAAAATCACAAACAACATGCAAAACAACATGCCCACCCACCAGACACGACAGAACAACTTACTATGGCAACCTGGGCAAGCCGTGAACATTAGACATCAACGGCATGGCACCTCAGCCACACAATAGCCGAATGTAGGGAGAGGTGGCAACCAGCAATGTGTGAAGGATGCAGGAGAACCATGATTGGGAAAGTACACAATGCCAAAAGTGGCAGAGATGTGCTGGACAGACTGCAGTATGCAGAACACACCCATATACATGGCGACATACACCTCTGGTGTATGGAGTGTAGTGGACAGTGGACGCAACCATGTCACCCCAGCCAGTGGGATAGTTTATGGAAATGTTGCCTGCTATGTCCCCCCCCGTAAGCGTGAGCGGAGTGGGATGGCCTGGCGTATGCCAGCCCAGTGTAGGGGTGTGAATAAAAAGCGCGTAGCCTTGGACGTGGTCCTCATCCGGAAAGCCCAATGTCTCTGCCAGGGCGGTGCCTCTCACCCTGCCACGAGGGCGATGCCGTCCTCCTGAGCGGAGTTGCCTGTGATCCTGTGCGCCTGCCGTTCCCCGACCCGCTGGACCCCGAACCCGTCTGGCCCGCCCATGCGCAGCCAGGCCACACTGATCACCTGCCAACACCGGCGTGTGTCAAGGAGGGCCCGTCACGTGCCGGGGTAAGCTCCAAGCCTGAGGACCGTGACCTTGGCAGCCTCCTCAGACCATCACGGCCTCCACAACACAGGCCCACCTTAGTCCTTTCTCGTTGACGTAATCTACTGCCGCCTTCGGCCTACACCGCAGTCAAGTATGTCACACATTTGGAACTGAGTCTTGATTACACGATGGCAGAGTACATATGTTCATTGCAGATCATATATCAGTGTACTCCCTTCGATGTGGTGCCACCAACTCTGCATAGCAGTCTTACGACACAAGTCTGTTGTCCCCTGCTGACCACTGCCTTGGGCCTACACTACGGACAAGTAGGTCACACATTTGAAACTGAGTTTTGATCAAACATTGTCCGTGTACACACATTAAGGAAGATTCTACTTCACTGTAATCCCTTTGCTCGGGTGGCAGCAACCATGTGCATAGCATCCCAATGACACGTGGCTGTGTGCCCACGCAGACTACTGCTCCCAGCCTACACTGGGCACGAGTAGGCAACAGATTTGGAACTGAACATTGATCATTCAAAGGCAGAGTAAGAATCATTGCACACAAGGAGAGGCGTAAGAGGAAGACGCGGTTCAGGCAGGAGGAAAAAAAGGATAATTGTTACGGAGGTGATTGGACACTACCGACAACTGCCCTGGTGTCACTAACTCTGTGTATCACAAGACAATGACACGTGGCTGTGGGCCCTTGCTGACCGTTGCCCCCGGCCTATACTGCGGTCCAATAGGTCACACACAATTTTGAATTCAGCCTTGATTCATTTATGGCTGACTTGATGTCATTGTACAGGCCTCAACGCAGACTGCATCCCCTTTGCCACTATGTCTATTCCCCGAGACCCATTCCCCGAGACCCATGGACACTATCTGGTTGGACTTTGGTGGCGACTGAGTCCATGGACTTGGGGTTGTCGTCGCCATCATGTCGATGATACTGACTTTGTGGCGAAAACAATGCCGTGGCATTCCACTCTTCCATTTTCTGCTTCCGGACAGCTTCCACCCTCTACATCATGCCCTGGAGGACACCTTCCACTGTCCCCCGCAACCCTCCGCAACGTATACCTCGGACATTGATGGGGACCCGCTCAGGACTCATGGCCCATCTGACTGCACTGCAAGTCACCGTCTCGTGGGTGGCTGGCTGCCCGTGCCGGCCGCATTGCATTCGGGGCCACTAACTCTGCGCTGGTCAGGTCCGCTCAGGTCAGGTCAGGTCCGAGACTCCTTCTTCTGAGATATTGGATGGCCTCTGAAGCGATGGTCTTGGGTTCATCAACGCCATGTGTCTGTGGCCCTGTGCTGTCCGCAGCCTCCGGCCTCATCTGCGGCCCACCAGGGCCCACACATAGAATCGAGTTTAGACTGGCCCGGACGTCGCATCACCGCAGGAGGCGCACACCACCACTGCTAGGACCACCTCTAGCCACCATATGCCAGAGTCGAAACGGTGGTCCTGACAGACTTACGGAGTTGCTCACACTTGTCGTGGATGCCGTCATCGGCCTGAAACCCTGCCCAGCAATCCAGGTGCCACTGACTCAGTGCAACACAAATCATTGTCCATTACTGTATTGGTTAGGTACTGTGGTGAGTTCACGCAGCAATGTCACCACAGGCAGTCTGGGAGATCTGGGATGACGATGAGGAAGTTGATGCAGGTGCGACACCCCCCCACTGCAGCTGCATCATGTGGGTCCCGAAGGGACAGAATCCTAGACATTCTCTTCACATGAGAGCGTTCAGCTCTGGTGCCCCAGACTCAGCGCACTGCAACTCACGGACACTTCTGTTTGCTCATTGTGTGCCTTCTGAACTTGCTCAGGCTACCTCCATGATGCGCCGCAGTTGTCCCTGTAATGCTGGTGTTGTCTGTTTCCGTATTCATTGTGTTCACTGTTGTGTTTGTTGCCAGCACCAACAACTCCCTGAGGGCTGGCTTGCACTCACCCCACACACATCCAGCACAGGTGTCACTGAACATGTGGCCCTGCCAATAAAGGGGCTGGACGCACGTGCCCGTAGCCAGTTCGACATAATATCTGCATGTGTCCCTGTTATCTTGTTGCATGCTTGAAGGCCCTGGGCCCTATGACATAACATTGTGCTGTGTACAGCGGACGCAGACATGTCACCGCAGACAGGGAGTTAGAGCTTGGACATGTAGCTTTGTCGGTACCCACTCAATTTGTAAGGGAAGTGGACTGGGCTGTCGTATGCAGTGCCAACGTGGGTGTGTGACTGATATGTGCGTGCCCCTGGGCGTGGTTCTGTACTGGAAATGTGCATCTGTATGTGTCTCTATGGCAGTGTGGGTCTCCTTTGTGGGGTGGTGGTGGTCCCTGAAGTGCAATGGACACCCACGTATGTGTTCTAGTTGGCCTTCCATGGGTTCAGACCATACCCGCACCTTTTTTCACCTCCTTTTGGCATTCTGACACCTGGCATTGGTGTGCCATGTGTGGGTCGGTGAAGCATTGTGTGACAGCCTTGCTTGCATGTGCTTCATGCTGTGTGCTCTGTTGCAGGGGATGGGTTCTCCTCTAAGTAGCTTGTCTGCCCTGGTCCTGGTGGTGGGTTGCGTGGGATGTCCATGGGCTGTTGTAGGGCGTCGGTGCCGAAGGCGTGGTGGTCGTCTCCGGCATCACTGATGGGTTGTCTGGTGTGACCTGCTGGAGGTGTTGTTTGTCCCTCTGCAATGTGAAGGGGAGATGCATGTTAACATTGTGTTGATATTTATGTCAATCAATCATAGGCATTTGTATAGCGCACTGCTCACCCGGAGGGTCTCAAGGCGCTGGGGGGGGAATGCTACAGCTCGAACAGCCAGGTCTTGAGTTGCTTCCTGAAGGCGAGATGGTCTTGCGTTGTCCGGAGGTGGATGGGGAGGGAGTTCCATGTCTTGTCTGCCAGGTAGGAGAAGGATCTTCCTCCGGCGGTGGCTCTGCGGATGCGGGGGACGGTGGCGAGAGCGAGGCTGGCGGAGCGGAGCTGGCGGGTGGGCTTGTGGAAGGTCAGGCGGCTGTTGAGGAACTTGGGGCCCAGGTCGTGGAGGGCCTTGTGTGCGTGGGTGAGGTGTCGGAACGTGATTCTTTTGTTGACAGGGAGCCAGTGCAGGTCTCTCAGGTGTCCGGAGATGTGGCTGTGTCGGGGGATGTCCAGGATGAGTCGTGCTGAGGCGTTCTGGATCCGTTGGAGTTTCTTCTGGAGTTTGGCGGCGGTGCCAGCGTAGAGGGCGTTCCCGTAGTCCAGCCGACTGGTGACGAGGGCCTGGGTGACCGTCTTACTGGTCTCGGTGGGGATCCACCGGAAGATCTTTCGAAGCATGCGCAGGGTGTTGAAGCATGAAGACGAGACGGCGTTGACTTGTCTGGTCATCGAGAGAGAGGAGTCCAGGATGAAGCCTAGGATGCGTGCATGGTCCGTTGGCTTGGGGGTGGCTCCCAGGGCGGGGGCCACCAGGAGTCGTCCCAGGCGGAAGGTGATGATCCCAGGATGAGGACCTCCGTCTTGTCTGAGTTCAGTTTCAGGCGGCTGTTCTTCATCCATTCGGCGACGTCTTTCATCCCTTCGTGTAGGCTGGCTCTGGCGGAGTCAGGGTCGCTGGTGAGGGAGAGGATCAGCTGGGTGTCGTCGGCATAGGTGATGATCTTGAGGTTGTGTTGACGTGCGATGGTTGCGAGGGGGCTCATGTAGACGTTGAAGAGGGTGGGGCTGAGCGATGACCCTTGTGGAACGCCGCAGATGACTTCGGTGGCCGCTGACCGGAACGGGGGGAGGCGGACTCTCTGGGTTCTTCCGGCGAGGAATGAGGTGATCCACTCCAGGGCCTTCTCCTGGATGCCGGTGTTGTTCAGGCGCTGTACCAGGGTGTGGTGGCAGACAGTGTCGAACGCTGCGGAGAGGTCCAGGAGGATGAGGGCCGCAGTTTCCCCGTTGTCCATTAGGGATCTGATGTTGTCTGTGGCTGCGATGAGGGCGGTCTCCGTGCTGTGGTTGGCTCGGAAGCCGGATTGCGAGTGGTCGAGGGATCCGTTGGTCTCGAGGAAGGTGGCTAGCTGTCTGTTGACGGTCTTCTCGATGACTTTGGCAGGAAACGGGAGGAGCGAGATGGGGCGGTATTTCTTGAGGTCGGAGGGGTCTGCAGTTGCTTTCTTCAGCAGGGCACTGATCTCGGCGTGTTTCCAGCACTCCGGGAAGGTGGCGGTGTTGAAGGAGGCATTGATGATGTCGCGGAGGTGGGGTGCGATGATGTGGTCGGCCGTGTTGAAGATGTGGTGTGGGCAGGGGTCCGTAGGGGATCCGGAGTGGATGGTGCTCATTGTGCGTGTTGTGTCTTCGGTGCTGACTGGGGTCCAGGTGCGGAGGGTGGCGGTGGGGGGCATCGGTTCGGTGGTGGGGTTCGTGGTTGGTGGGCCGAAGCTGTTGTGAATGTTGGCGATCTTGTCGTGGAAGAAGGCTGCGAGGGAGTCGCAGAGGTCTTGCGAGGGAGTGATGTCATTGTTTCCGGCATCGGGGTTGGAGAGCTCTTTGACGATGCTGAAGAGTTCCTTGCTGTTGTGGGTGTTGTTGTCCAGTCGTTCCTTGAAGGCTGTCTTCTTTGTGGCGCGGATCAGTTGGTGGTGTTTGCGGGTGGCGTGTTTGAGGGCCGTCATGTTGTCTGTGGTCTGGTTGGTGCGCCAGGTGTTCGCCAGGGAGCGGCAGTTCTTCTTGGAGGTGATGAGCTCGTCGGTGAACCAGGAGGCTTTCTTGCTGCCGCATCTGCTGGGGGGGTTCTTCTTCAGTGGTGCGTGGGCGTCTGCATAGTTGGTGATCCACTGTGTGAGGTTGTTGGCGGCTTCGTTGGGGTCCGTTGAGCTGGTGGGGGGGTTCTGGCTGAGGAAGGTGGTGAGCTGGTCGCCGGTGATCTTGTTCCAGCTCCTGCGGGGGGGCTTGTTGAGGGTGGTGGTGGGTCGTCGTTTTACTGAAGCTGAAGTGGACGCAGCTGTGGTCAGTCCACTGGAGATTGGTGGAGTGGCTGAAGGTGACGTATTTGCTGGATGAGAAGACTGGGTCAAGCGTGTGGCCGGCGTAGTGGGTGGGGGTGGTTACCAGTTGCTTGAGTCCGAGGTTGGCCAGGTTGTCGAGCAGAGCAGTGGTGTTGCGGTCCTTGTTGTCCTCCAGGTGGAAGTTGAGGTCCCCCAGGAGGATGTAGTCGGTGGAATTGATGGCGTGCGGGCTGACGAAGTCTGTGATGTCTTCGCTGAACTGTGTGCGTGGTCCCGGTGGTCTGTAGACAAGGGTGCCTCTGAGCGTGGTCTTGGGGTCGGTGTGTATCTGGAAGTGGAGGTGTTCGGCGGAGGTGAAGGTGTCATCGGAGTTGGTCGTGATGCGGATGGTGTTCTTGTGGATGATGGCGATGTTGGCGCATTGTTCTTGTAGACATGCAGACTGTTTGACAATGTACATCAAGACTGTTTGGCTGGTGCAGGCAATTTGAGTTGGGACAGTGGACATTTGGACTACATGACTGATGTGAGGTTGTACCCGTACATATGCATCTCACAGTTCCCTGCTCTGTCCAATGTTATTGGCCTTTTTCTGCACATGGGCGGACCCAGTTGTGTCCCCTGTTCTGCAGTGTCGGTGTTGCACTTTGTCCCACATTGTCATGGGATGTGCTGTGATTGCTATGTGTGTGTGCTGCAGTGTGCCACTGGGATGGGGACATGTCCCTGGGTATTTGTGGTTGTGCAGTGTGGTACACATCGTTGAGCATGTGTGCCATTGTGCCCATCTCCCTCCGTCCCCCCAGTCCCTTTTAGATCCACACCCTGTTGTTGTTTGTTCAGGCCCTATAGAGCTGTGTCCGGACTCCCACATCCTTGCATGGTCTCCACACTGATGATTGGCCTCCATTTCCTCCAGCTCCTCCTGTGGCGCAGGACTCCCACCTCCTGTCGCCATTGCTACCTTCCCGTTGGCAGCAACTTTGTGCCTGGTGTAGGTTTCCACATCACGCCATCACCTCTTGGCCTCCTCCATTGGCCTCGTCGACACTCCGTCTGCATTCTGGATAGTCTGATTGTGGGTCAGTTGCTGGTAGTGTACTGTCACCTCCGTGACGCTGGTCTTGTTTTCCTGCAGTCTGCAGCCCGTCTTCCTCTCCCTCTTCTCCTTGGCCTTCCCCGATCCCGATGTTCCCTGCTGGTGGTCTGTGTGGCTTGTGGGGTTCGCGTTGGCCTCTGCGCTGGGCCAGGGTGCATCCATGTTGCTACGCACTTTGGATTCTTTCTGGTGTGTTGTTTTTGTTGCTTTTATAGTGCATTTTCCCACCAGACGTGTGGGATTTGCTGGCCTGCCACTGGTTTTCGCAGCTTTTTGTATCGCGATTGGCCTCATTGCAGCTTTTTTGGCATTTGTGTTTTGCATTTTTGCAGCGTGGCATTGATTTTTGCTCTGCCATTTGACGCGTTATCTGGTGACTATCGCATGGTACTTGTTGGACAGGCCACACAGAGGGCTTGCTCCCTCCCCGCACGACAGGGCCCGAGCTCCGGCCCACCAGGCATACCCCCGCGACAAGCACCTGTACCCCGTCTCCCGACGGATCTTCTGCCCTCGGACCACTACTCATCACGGGGTCTAACCCCACCGGCTTCCCCGGCCGGGTCAAGCCTCCATCTTGGGCCCTGCACCACGCGGCCGCGTGGCCTCACCCCGACCCCAACCCCGGGCCTGGCCGGCCCCGACATCCCGGCACCACCATCCACCCAGGAGGTGAGCGGATCACTTGGCAGGTCAATGGGAGAACGAGGTGTCAAAGGCTCTCCCTCGCCAGGTGCCGATCGCCCCCCGCTCCCCCAGGCACTGGCTCCACCCCCTGCTGGGTGTCTGGACACCTTCATCCCGGACCCCCCGACCTCCAAGTGTGAGGGTCCGGACATCAAAGGGCACCAGCCCTATAACTGGGGCAGCTCCGGAGCAGGAAGGCAGTTGTATCCTGGAGTCGAGAGACACCGAGTGAACTCAGCCTTGACGGCCTACTGGCGCTGCCGTAGCCCGCTCTTGTGACCCATCGTTCTGCCTGCTGGCGCTGCCGCGGCCTTCTGCAACCTCCATCTTCACCGGGACCTGCTGGCGCTGCCGCGGACCGTACCTCGACCATCTTCCTGGGACCTGCTGGCGCTGCCGCGGCCCGTTGTAACAACCATCTTCACCGGGACCTGCTGCCGCTGCCGCGGACCGTACATCGACCATCTTCCTGGGACCTGCTGGCGCTGCCGCGGCCCGTTGTAACAACCACCTTCACCGGGACCTGCTGGCGCTGCCGCGGACCGTACATCGACCATCTTCCTGGGACCTGCTGGCGCTGCCTCGGCCCGTTGTAACGACCATCATCACCGGGACCTGCTGGCGCTGCCGCGGCCCGTACCACCTAACCACCAAGCTCGAGGATTGTGAGCTCATCATCTCATCCGAACTACCTGACTGGTAAACAGACTGTCCCGCTACCCCCTTTTCCTACCTTGCGAGACTCGAATCGAGGGGACCCCTGAGTCCAGACCTCCTTGTACCATTCAACCGTACCTTTAAAAAGTGCTTATAAAGAACACTGAACCTTATCCGTGTGTGGTATCTGTCTGTGGGGGGGAAGTTACTTGTCTGTACGATCGCTGGAGACGGTTCTCCCCGGAGACCTCTCCTCCTGACCCCGGCCGACCCTCCCGGTCCGTCTACCTTTTCTAACATTGGTGGCCAGCGGCGCGATCCGAATCAACGCGTAATCGTACAGAGAGTAGCTCACCCCACGACAGAAACACGATGTCGACCAAAGATAGCAGCCCCACCGAGAAATTCCAAATGGAGAAATTAGAGGAATACAACCACCGCGAACTGAGACAATTTTGCATAGAACTTGGCATTGCTACCACCGGCCTAAGTACCAAGGATGATCTAAAGCGCGCCCTTGAGTCATGGACAGAAACTGGGGTCGCAGGATCCTCCGACCAAAGCAGCGTCACACCAGACCAAAACAGCATCACACCAGAGGGGAACACCACGGCTCCCGAGGAGCGGGGAACGGGCCTCTCACAGGAGGAGATCCGAGAAAGAGACAGAATCAGATTACACGAGTTGGAGATGGCACGACTCAAGATGGATGGGGAACTCAAGTTAGCTGAACAGAAACTCAACCTCGAGCACATGCGGCTCCGAGATGAACGAGAAGAGAAGCAGAGACAGAGAGAGCTGGAGGAGAAAAAAATAACGCTAGAGCACGAGCGCCGACTAGCGGAGATAGAACTGCGAAAACAGAATAAGGAACTGGGGGTGCCTGAGCGACCACACACCCCGGGGCCAATTGAGAAAAAAGTCCATATCCCCAAGGATGTTGTCCGCGAATATGTCCGAGAAGACGACATACAGCAATGGTTTAAAGCCTATGAGATCGCCATGACCTCCCACCGGATCGACCGGAGTGATTGGGGAGCCGGACTTTGGGGGAGGTTTATCAACGAGGGTCGCGATGCCCTACTGCAGCTCCCAGATCACCAAATGTCGTCCTACGACCACATGAAGGCTGCCCTCCTCACCCGCTACGGCCTCACACCCGAGATGTACCGCCAGAGGTTCAGAGATTGCACCCGGATCCCAGGTACAACTTGGGTAGAATATGTGAACTATTTCAGCCGTGCCTTCGAGGGTTGGATCAAGGGGAGTCAGGTCACCACCTACGACCAACTCTTCAACCTTATGGTATGGGAGCACCTGTCAAACAACTGTTTCGTCGAGCTCAGGCAGCACCTCCTCGACAGTAAGCTGACTGACCCCCGGCAGCTCGCCGCCGAAGCTGACCGATGGGAAAGCACCCGAGTGAACCGGAAAGGGCCACACGACCAGAACAGAAGCAGCCAAGGCCAGCACCGTCCTCGGGGAGGAGGAGGGGGCCAGGGTCGAGGGAGAGACGCCTTGCCAGCAACACCCGTGGCCAGCACCCCGCCTCCGGCCGGCCGGGGCAACCCCCCGTTGCGGCCCGGGTTCCGAGCCAACGTCACGTGCCACCGGTGCCAGCGACTAGGCCACTACGCCAATGACCCGAGCTGCCCGCTAAACCAAACACCCAAGCCCCGCCAGGTAGCGGCCGCCGCCCTGGGGGAAGAGCGATTATCGGAGGAACCCGAAGAGTATGAGCCGGCCCAGCAAGGGTGGGAACCGGCCGCCATGGTCCTGGCGTGCTTAGGGGGAAGAGACATGGTCCCGCGGGCTCCCCTACCCGCCAACACCAGGAAATACGGTCAGTGGGTGACCATTAATGGACAGAGGGCCGAGGCCCTGCGTGACACCGGCGCCAGTGTGACGGCCGTCCGCTGTCACCTGGTGAAGCCCGAGCAGATCCTGCCGAACATTCTCTGCCCCGTCCGCTCGGCAGATAACTCTGAGAGTATGTGTAAAATGGCCTGCGTCCCATTCGAATGGGGAGGGGTCTCCGGCCTGCTGAAAGTGACGGTCCGGGACGATGCCCCCGTGGACTGCCTCCTGGGGAATGATCTCGAGAGTTCCCCGTGGGCCACCGTCGAGAGAAGAGAGCACCTGGGGATGCTGGGCCTCCCAGACTGGGCCTGCATAACCACCCGGTCCATGGCCGCCCGTGCCGCCCCCCGATCAGAAGAACCCGAATGGCCAGCACCGCCGCCCCCGGTCGCCCCAGTAGAGGGCAACGGCGAGGCCGGCCTCCCGGACCCGACGACCGAAGAGGACGCGCAACCCCAGGACCTTCCGGATCTGGCTCAGTGGCGTCAGGAAGGGGGGCCCACCCAAGAACAGTTCCGCCAGGAACAAAAGACCTGTCCCTCCCTCGAGGGACTCCGCCAACAAGCCAGCGCCCAAAACGCAGGGGACGCCACCGGAACTCACTGGGTCTACTGGGATAACGACCTGCTCTACAGCGAGCAAAGAATCGCCGAGCTGGGGGCCGGTCGGGTTCTGGTGGTACCTCTCCGCTTCAGAGACTTTCTACTCAACTTAGCCCACGATGTCCCCCTGGCTGGACACCTGGGCCAGGACAAAACGTACAGTCGCCTAGTGACTCACTTTTTCTGGCCAAAAATGAGGAATGACGTCCTGAACCACTGCCGATCTTGCCCCACATGCCAAGCCAGCGGGAAGAGTGGTCGGAAGCTGAAAGCCCCTCTGCAACCCTTCCCTGTGGTCACCACCCCGTTCGAGAGGGTGGGGATAGACATTGTGGGGCCTCTGGACCCCCGCACGGCACAAGGACACAGGTTCATCTTAGTGCTAGTGGACCATGCCACCCGCTACCCCGAGGCGGTGCCCCTACGGACCGTGACAGCTCCGGTGGTTGGCCGGGCCCTCATGGGGATCTTCTCCCGGGTAGGCTTCCCCAGAGAAGTCGTCAGCGACCGAGGCACAAATTTCATATCCAAATACATGAAGTCCCTCTGGCAACAATGCGGGGTCACCTACAGATTCACGACCCCCTATCACCCCCAAGGGAACGGACTAGTGGAGCGTTTCAACCGCACTCTCAAGGGGATGATTGGGGGATTGGAAGAGCCCCTCCGTCGCCAGTGGGATGTACTACTCCCGTGCCTCCTCTTCGCCTACCGGGAAGTTCCCCAGAAGTCCCTCGGTTTTAGCCCTTTCGAACTCCTGTACGGGCACCCCGTGCGAGGGCCCCTCAGCCTAGTCAAGGAAGGTTGGGAGATGGCCCCCCTAACAACCCCTCCAGACGTCTTCAAATACATCCTGGCCCTACGAAACCAGACCCGGCGCTTCAGGGAGATGGCCAAGGCGAACCTCGAGGCCAGCCAGGAGGACATGAAGAGGTGGTATGATCACAACGCCTCCTCCGTTGAATTCGAGCCTGGTCAGCAGGTATGGGTGATGTCCCCCACCGAACCATGTGCCTTGCAAGATAAGTGGACGGGGCCCTTCAAAGTGGTCGAGCGCAAAAGCCCCGTCACTTACCTCATCGACCTGGGGACCTCCCGGAACCCCCTTCGGGTCCTCCACACCAACCGACTCAAACCACACTTTGTGCGCTCAGAACTCAGCCTCCTGATGGCTACGGACAGCGGGGCAGAGGAAGACTCCGAACCCCTCCCGGATCTTCTGAAGGCTCAGGAGAACGACGGCTCCGTGGACGGGGTCCGGCTCTCTGACGCCCTCACTTCGGAGCAACGCCAGGACTGCCGGAACCTCCTGCTGCAATTCGCTGCCCTGTTCTCCCTCACCCCCGGGGTCACCCCTTGGTGTTTGCACGACGTAGACACCGGGGACAGTCCCCCTGTCCGACACCGGGCCTACCGCGTACCAGATCGGGTACGGGCCTGCATACAAGAGGAAGTGGCCAAGATGCTCACGATCGGGGTCATCGAGCCCTCGGACAGTCCCTGGGCCAGTCCGGTTGTATTGGTTCCCAAAGCCGCTGCCCCCGGCACCGCACCTGAACTGAGATTCTGCGTCGACTACCGGGGCTTGAACGCTGTCACCCGGACCGACGCTCATCCCATCCCCCGAGCAGACGAGCTGATCGACCGGCTGGGGGCCGCCCGCTACCTTAGTATCTTCGACCTAACAGCAGGCTACTGGCAGATCGGCCTCACACCCAGGGCTCAGGAGCGGTCAGCCTTCTCTACCCCCGATGGCCACTATCAATTCAAGGTCATGCCCTTTGGCATGAAGAATGCCCCCGCCACGTTTCAACGCCTTGTGAACCAGGTCTTGGCGGGGCTCGAAGAGTTCAGTGCTGCCTACCTGGACGATATCGCTGTATACAGCCGCCACTGGTCCGACCACCTCCGTCACCTCCAAGAGGTCTTACAAGCCCTCCAGCGGGCCGGCCTCACCATTAAGGCCGGCAAGTGCCAAATTGGCCAAGGGTCTGTGACCTACCTTGGGCACCAAGTGGGGAGCGGGCTGGTGGCCCCCCTACAACTTAAGATTGCGGCCATCCAGTCCTGGCAGCCCCCCGCCACCCAGACCGAGGTCCGAGCCTTCTTGGGGCTCACCGGCTACTACAGGCGGTTCGTGAAGAACTACGGCAGCATCGTGGGGCCCCTCACGGGTCTCACGTCCAAGAACCACCCGAAGCGGATTGAATGGACTCCTGATTGTCAAGCGGCCTTCGAGAAGCTGAAGGCCGCCCTGTGCACCGCCCCTGTGCTCCAGGCCCCCGATTACAGTCGGGAATTTGTGGTGCAGACCGACGCCTCCGACCACGGCATCGGGGCCGTCCTCTCTCAGTTGAACCCCGAAGGTCATGACCAGCCGGTGGCCTTCATCAGTCGGCGCCTCCTGGCTCGAGAACAGCGCTGGAGCACCATCGAGAGGGAGGCCTTTGCAGTAGTGTGGGCCCTCAAAAACCTCCGACCCTATCTCTTCGGTACCCACTTCCGGGTACAAACCGACCATCGACCCCTGCAATGGCTGATGCAGATGCGGGGGGAGAACCCAAAACTCTTGCGCTGGTCCATTTCCCTGCAGGGAATGGACTTCACCGTGGAGCACCGACCAGGCCAAGACCACGCCAACGCGGATGGCCTGTCCCGCTTTTTCCGCCTCGACGGAGAGAGTCCCCAAGAAGATGGGTGACTCTCCCCGCCTTCAGCTGGGGGGGACGCATGTTGGACAGGCCACACAGAGGGCTTGCTCCCTCCCCGCACGACAGGGCCCGAGCTCCGGCCCACCAGGCATACCCCCGCGACAAGCACCTGTACCCCGTCTCCCGACGGATCTTCTGCCCTCGGACCACTACTCATCACGGGGTCTAACCCCACCGGCTTCCCCGGCCGGGTCAAGCCTCCATCTTGGGCCTTGCACCACGCGGCCGCGTGGCCTCACCCCGACCCCAACCCCGGGCCTGGCCGGCCCCGACATCCCGGCACCACCATCCACCCAGGAGGTGAGCGGATCACTTGGCAGGTCAATGGGAGAACGAGGTGTCAAAGGCTCTCCCTCGCCAGGTGCCGATCGCCCCCCGCTCCCCCAGGCACTGGCTCCACCCCCTGCTGGGTGTCTGGACACCTTCATCCCGGACCCCCCGACCTCCAAGTGCGAGGGTCCGGACATCAAAGGGCACCAGCCCTATAACTGGGGCAGCTCCGGAGCAGGAAGGCAGTTGTATCCTGGAGTCGAGAGACACCGAGTGAACTCAGCCTTGACGGCCTACTGGCGCTGCCGTAGCCCGCTCTTGTGACCCATCGTTCTGCCTGCTGGCGCTGCCGCAGCCTTCTGCAACCTCCATCTTCACCGGGACCTGCTGGCGCTGCCGCGGACCGTACCTCGACCATCTTCCTGGGACCTGCTGGCGCTGCCGCGGCCCGTTGTAACAACCATCTTCACCGGGACCTGCTGGCGCTGCCGCGGACCGTACATCGACCATCTTCCTGGGACCTGCTGGCGCTGCCGCGGCCCGTTGTAACAACCACCTTCACCGGGACCTGCTGGCGCTGCCGCGGACCGTACATCGACCATCTTCCTGGGACCTGCTGGCGCTGCCGCGGCCCGTTGTAACGACCATTATCACCGGGACCTGCTGGCGCTGCCGCGGCCCGTACCACCTAACCACCAAGCTTGAGGATTGTGAGCTCATCATCTCATCCGAACTACCTGACTGGTAAACAGACTGTCCCGCTACCCCCTTTTCCTACCTTGCGAGACTCGAATCGAGGGGACCCCTGAGTCCAGACCTCCTTGTACCATTCAACCGTACCTTTAAGAAGTGCTTATAAAGAACACTGAACCTTATCCGTGTGTGGTATCTGTCTGTGGGGGGGAAGTTACTTGTCTGTACGATCGCTGGAGACGGTTCTCCCCGGAGACCTCTCCTCCTGACCCCGGCCGACCCTCCCGGTCCGTCTACCTTTTCTAACAGTACTGCCGTGTTGTGAATACTTGGGTGACGTGGCATAATTTTCCAGTGATAGGCTGCGATGTTGAGAGTTGAGTTACGCTACTCTTGCGGTAGTAATCACACGTTCTTGAGAATATAACCCTTTGTTGATTACTCTGCATGGAAGAAGTTACATCTGAGCATGAACTAGACATTGTAATCTCATGCATACCTTTCTCATGTCATGTGCTTTGCTTCCTTTTTGCTACAGACCATGCTTGTTTTGATTTCATATGGGCTGTGATGCCCTGCCCCCATGGCACTTACAAATAGCATTCAGTGCTGTGCATGATTGTGCACTGAATTTCTTCAACATTTGATTTGGTGAATCACACTTTGGTATCTGTGACAGTTACATACGTTTAACTGTCTGCACACTGTAAGTGGCAATTGGATCTGTGCCAATTTTGGTGGGATGTGAGGGCTGGTGTGGTCATATGGCTCCATGCTTTTTGAGAGAAATGGCGGGGTGCAAGCACTATCTACTTACTTGTTCTGTGGCACATTTGGGGGGAATTTATGATACATCTTTCTGGGTGTGTGGTGGAGTGCTCCATCCTGCTGAGCTGTGGGACAAGGGGGCCTGCTGGGATTTGTAGGGCTGGCTTCCCACCCACAAACACCCCTCCCTATGAAGATGGCTTCCTACCTGTAACTTTGAGGAGATTCAATGTCTGCCACATAGTTGTGGGTGGGGGGAGTACTACATTTTACTCAGCTTTGGGACAAGGGGGCCTGGTGGGAGTTGAAGTGCTGGCCTCTAACCCACACACACCCCTCCCTGTGAAGATGTTAGTTTGATGAGTGAGATTCAATGTCTTCCACATGGTTGTGGGTGGGGGAGTACCACATCTTGCTCAGGTTTGGGACAAGGGGGCCTGGTGGGAGTTGTATTGCAGGCTTCCTCACCACAAACACCCCCTCCCTGTTAAGATGGTTACCTACCTGTAAGTTTGGTTGGTGAGATACAATGACTGCCACATGCTTTTGGCTGGGGTGGAAGTGCTACATCTTACTGAGCTGTTGGACATTGGGGCCTGTTCGGAGTTTTAGTGATGACCTCCCACCCACAGACACCCATCCCTGTTAAGATTGCTACCTACTTGTTAGTTTAATGAGGGTAATGTAATGGCTGCCACATGCTTCTGGTTGGGGTGGGGTGGGGTTGGGTGGGGTGAGTGCTCCACCTTGCTGAACTGTGGGACATGGGGGCCAGTTGAGAGTTGTGTGGTGCTGGCTTCCCACCCACCCACAAACACCCTACCTGTAAGTTTGGTTGGTGAGATACAATGGGTGCCACATGCTTCTGGCTGGGGTGGAAGCGCTACATCTTGCTGAGCTGTGGGATAAGGGGGCCTAGTGGAAGTTGGAGTGCTGACTGCCTATCCAAAGACACCCCTTCTTGTTAAGATAGCTGGCTCCCTGTGGAGCAGAGGAAGTGAATGATTACACATGGCTCTTGGGTGGGGGAAGTGTTCCATCCTGCTGAGCTGTGGGACAGGGGGCCTTGTGGGAGTTGTAGTGCTGGCTGCCTGTACACATGCAACCCAGGGAATTTTGCTAGCTACCTTTGGGGTGAATGAGAGGGAGTGAATGTTGGATCTGTGAGACATGTGTTGGAGAGTGTGTGGTGCACATGGGTGCATTTGGGCCCAGGAGGTGTAGCTTTTTATTTGTGCAAGACAGTGCATTGCAGTGTGATGGTAGACATTTGTTTGTACTTTACCAGCCTCCACTTCCCCAGCTATTCCTGTGAGACTCTCTTGATGCAGTATGGCAAGCACCTTCTCCTACCATGCAGTGAATGTTCTTGGTGGAATGAGAGGGCCACCGCCAGTCATCTGAGCCAGCTAACTGTTCTTGTTGTTCTTCTCCTTCACTTGCCTCTTCTGGTCATGTCACCGCTTCATGATCTCCTTCTTGGTGAGCGGGGTGGTCTCTACTGCATTGACCTTGTTGACTATCCTTTCCCACATTTGTGCTCTGGTGGCTAATGGTGTCTGTTGGACTAGGTAACCAAACAATTGTGGTTCTACTCTGATTATCTCATCTGCCATGACTGACAATTCATTGTCGGTGAATTTGGGCATTTTCTTTTGTGCCATGGTGTTGTGATGTGCAAATGGTTTGAGGTGCAGGTATGAAGGTGGTGGGGGTGGTGAAGGTGAGGTGTGTGTGTGTGTTGTTGTGCTGGTGAGATGTGTGGTGTTTTGCTTATCCAATGTGCTGTAGGGTTTAGTTCCTTCAGGGCTGGAGTAGTGCAAATGATTCTGGTCAGGGAAGGGGAAGGTTTTATACTCACCTATGTGGGTGTGTCAAAATGGTGTATTGCTGTCTAGTGTGTTGTGTGGGTTGTCCTGGGCTTTGTATTTTTTTAGTTGCCCTGGGGGTCTGTCCTTGGGGTGTGTTAGGTGTTTTGGGGGACTGAGTTAGTTTGATGTGCACACTTGGTGGCCTTGTTGTGTGTGTTTCTTTTGTCGATCGTCATAATAGTTCCGGTGCGGCCGCGGTGGTGGGTATTCAACAGTCCTTCCGCCTGCTCTCCCATTCATCACTGTTAGCGATCGTGGTGGTCGGAAACAGGGGATCGTTCCGCTGTCACCTCAATGGTATCCTAATTGTGCGTGCAGTCACTCCACTGGCCTTGCAGCGCGTTTGAGTTTTTTGCGCCGCAAATCTGACCACCGCGGTCGGATATTCACCTGCTCCGCCCGCTTCCTGTGGTCATTTGTGGCATTGTTCTGCCACGGTCTGATTTGGCTGGCGGTTGATCCTAATCTGACCACCGGTTTTCCCGCGGTACCGGCGGATGGTTCATTTCTGCTACCATGGCGGTCGGAATTGTTTTCCGACCACCATCCTAATAGGCCCCATTGTGTTATGCATAAATTCTCTCATTCTACAGTGAGTACACTTCAATAATGAGGTCAAGTGCAACACCTTTATTACTAATGTCGTTAGGTCACACAGAAAAGTACTAAGTGCACAGTTGGGTTATATATTTGTGACGTGTAAAGGTTGAGTCAAAATTATGCTGTACCACAGGTAAGTACGGATTTTCTATTACTTATTCCACATATATGTTCCTACAGGATAAACATATATATATATATATATATTTTTTTATATATATATATCTATATATATATATATATATATATATATATATATATTTATATATATATATATTTATATATTTATCTTCAAGGTATGTAGATGTGGAGCTAGTAAAGGTAAATCTATTCTTCCCTATATGTATTTACCTTTCGATATTTTGTCCTCAATATTCTTGTACCACAGCATTCAATAGGTCAATAATTACTAGTACAAACAGTATTTGGGACAGAAAGCACCTATAGAGCACAGCTTTAATATTTGGTCATACATGAGGGACATGCCCACTCCTGAAAGAAATACTTCTGGCTATGGGCCTGTGTTGGAATAGTGGGAGGTTAGTGGGGTTTATAAAGGGGCCTGCAATTAGCAAGAAAAGCAGATGGCCTCAGGAGAGGCCGTGCAGGTAAGAGCGGTGGGGCTGGGTGGGGAGGGAGTTGACAGACGACGATGAGGGAAAATTCTATTAAATAAAAGAAAACCACTTACCTTACGCTGACTCGGCAATGCGGTGAGCGCAAGGTAGTGTTTTTCTTTTTTATTCAGTTTTCCTTCGTCGTCGTCTGTCGGCTCACACCCCACCCTGCCTCACTGACCCACTGCTCTTACCTGCACGGGCCACTCCTGGATGGCCTAGATGTTCTACATTACAGACATTCGCATCGGCCAAAACCACATGCACACCATTGTGGGGTGACAGTGCTGTGAGAATGCGAGTATTTGGCAGTGAACAAAGGTGACAGTTCGCTGACACTGTAAATGGGTCATCAGATCGAGTTTCATTAATGCTGAGGCCAGGAACTGAAATTGATGTTTTTTTCAAGTGACCCAAGAAACACGAGCTCTAGTTAGACACTGGTCACTGTCACCATAATTGAATAATGCCGGTCAAAGAGAACAACGGTAACGATCCTTTCTGGCCAGTGGGAGTCGATGAGTTAGTTCGCTCCAAGCGCTCCTTTTCGCTAAAGTAGCAGAAACACATTCCCGCAGAGGAGCTTTAATCTGCAGATTCCAAACAATTACGGCGAACACTCTGACGGGAATGAGCTCACTGTTTTCATTCCGTCAGTAATAGCAGAGTATTTGTCATGTGGAACTTGCAACTGTGCCTTGTAAACACGTCTTGAAGGCCTTGGAATCAGCATGACTCATAGCTTGGACTTGCATTAATGCATCAACATAACCTTTCAATCTCTACTAATACCAGACGAATTATGGGGCAGGACGAGATTCAAACTGGCCCGATGAATGGTCCAGCATATCTTAAATATAGACGCACTTCAGACTTGGTCATGTGTATTTTGTGTGGGAAAGACCCAAAAACAGGGTAAACACTGCCACGGAGGTCAGCAGGCTCCCAGAGCCGCTCTCTCTGAGCCCATCTGTAATCGGAACCTTCCCGTCCGCTCCCTTTGATTGAAAAAGCAGCAATTCTCACCATATCATTTCAAGAAATCAACCATTGTGCGATACAGTGGGCGTCACACTTGTCAGACGTTCTTCGTGTTATCATGGACATCAAGTGACCTCCGGTCCTTTCTAAATAACAGTTGTCCACATGAGACAGTCTGCACAAAATGATTAGATATTATTGTTTAAAAGTGTGGGTTTACAATACACATTATCTCACTCCAGTCCCATGTCCTCGTTGATTGGGCTGATTGTCAGCACTTTGAAGTGGCCATTGGGTACGCATAAACTATGCTGTAATAATCTATAAAATATAATTTTAAAATGTGTGTGTGTTAAGTAGTCGTGTTTTCCTGTTAAAAATACAACCAACTTACTTTGTTGTCATTCCACATCTCGTCCCCGAGGGTTTTTTCAATCAATAAAATCAAAAAGTAAACAAATTAGAGAAAACATGAGTTGATAAAATCGAGATTCTTAAGGCATACAATACTTGAATTTGTGATGTGCAAATATGTTCCAAGGTGAAAAACCATAGCCAGTTGCAAAAGTCAAAAGGTTGTAGAGGGCAACTGCGTTAGTTTTTATTAATGGACAAATTAAGTGGCTCAAAACAAAATGTACTAGCCCTAGATGAATATCCCAAAATTTGCAAATCTTGCTCAGCACCAGACTGCCAGTGTCATTTTTAGATTCATTATTATATGTAATACCACCTAAAGGCATTTCATTACAAGTTATGTTATCAAATGACTCCTAGAATTTACAACAGAAATTAGTGAACTAAACAATTGGGCCTCTTTAGATTTGCTTTAGTATTTCCAGCAGTAATACCACATTTCGGATCTATCAGTTCTGTGGGTTGTGGTATTACTACATCATTCTAAGTTCTGCATCCCAAAACCGGGGATAACGCAAGTACACCACATTTCTTCTCTATATTCCGTGGCGCAAAAACCTGGATTTCTGTTGATTTCCCTGCAATTTCCCCTCAAATTCTGTCTGGCTTTACCCGGCAGAGAACATGTGAAGAAAAAGTGCTGCTTGCGTAACATGTTAAATCCTGATCTGGGTGAAAAGTCTTGTTACCCTTTTTCATATGAAGACTCATATTTCTTTTTTAAAGCTAAATCAACACTGACTTTCTGCTTCAGGCATCACATCTTACTGCACTGTCCCCTTTCAGGCCTCCAACTAGTTACCTTGAAGCTCGGGTAAGCAAAGGGTCCACATTTTTACAGAAACCCTGGGTGCACTCAGACCTCTTACTATTCTTTACACTCAGGTGCCATTTCTTTATAAAATGCTGCAATAGGGTGGAAGAGTTAATCAGATAAATGAACTTCTGCCCACCTCCAATGTTGGTTGTAGGGACAGCTACAATATTAATACTGCAATCCAATGGTAACTCCCTCTGTAGAGTGGACCAGCGTAACTGATTGCTACATCTTAGCTGGATCCAGCGGCTCACTGGACTAATGCATCCAGTGCAGAAATCTGTCTTTCACCTCATTGTCACAGGTTCAAATCCTGTCAACCTTTCATCGCTAACAACAAACATACGCTCTTCCATAACAAGATACACCTGTGGGGGAACCTGTGACATAGAAATACACATGCAATGTTATGTGTATGTACTGTTGTCATTAGTCTGTCAGTGCCTTTTGACACAAGGATCTTTTGAATTCTGCAAAGCCCTGGCGGGATGGATTCTGTGTTGTGGTGCTGGAGAGGTTTACCTCGTTTGCAACTAGTAGATAAGGATTTCTCAAAATGACAAGCCATGTTCACACCTATACTGTGCTTTTCATTTTTTGCAGCGCCTCCTATGGAAATAAATGTGCAAACTGTAGCAGCAAAGTACACAAAGTAGAGTTAATAGGTAAAGTAACCACAAGCACCACTTTCATTCCATCTACTGTCACTAACTGACCCATGGAATGTCCAGCACACAGAGTTCTGGAGGGCAAAGTAAGAAGTAGGTGAGGATTGGGTGAAGAAGAAGGGTGGAGGGGGAAAGGAAGAGGGCATAGGATGCAAACTGCACATTAGAATATAAGAAAACGGGTGGCGTGGCTTGGACGGCAATGGGTACAAACGCCTGAATCCAGCGCTCCGCCGAACCCTGGGAGCGAGCAACAAAAAGAACACACATGAGCCGAGGAACCAAAAAAAAAAACACACCAAAAGACGCCGGAACGATCGGGAAAGAAGTAGATCCGAGTATCAGACCCAACCCCAGCAACAGAGTGAAGTAAAACAGCGAAGAGGAAAACTCCCGGTGAGAAAGAGAAGGAAGATCCAAGATGGTGCCCGCAAAGTGAAACCCCCTTACGGATGCCTGAATCACGTGCCGACTGTGAATAATAACTACGCTCACCGGGAGACCAGCAGCTAGCTCACCTAAGGTTAGTGCTGGGGACCTCCTGTGAGCGTTCACGGAGGCAACGGTATTCATTGTAGGAGCCCGGGAGGGGAAGACGCTCGATAAACCTTCCAGAGCGAAACTGAAACTTGGGATGGGGGCCGCCATCTTGGGAGAGCTGGCAAAACAACTCGGCTGGTTTTAAGAGAGCAAGCCGGGGAGCGACGGAGAGAATAGAAACACGATAGAGGATCACCACAGTGAAATAGCGAAGTGTGCGGCTTTTGGTAAACGCACGCGCGAGTTTTGCTCAACGGGTGCCATTAAGTACGCGAACTAACGAGGACGGATGTTGTGTGCACAATAATTTTTTTTTTCTTCAAAAACGAAAACGAAAGTGCATTCTATAGCGGGAGCCGCCGCCACAGACTGGGTTGTGCCGCCATCTTAGCTCCGCCAGACAAACAACTTGCACTATATAAAGACCTTGTCAGTGAGGTGGGGGAAAAAAAAAAGTTACATAAGACAGAGTGCTACAATAGAGTGCACTCTCAGCAGAGCTGGGAGAACGCGACATTTTGTAGCTTCGGATGCATGCAGCGGATGACCAACAACAAACCAGTCTAAAGAGGCTGACGTAAGGGGGCTATTGAAACGAAAACAAACGCAAGGAAATGAAAGAAAGACATCAGTAATTACCATCGCCACAGATTGGAAAGAAAATAATAATAAAAACCTCCACAATTGGCATACTGGTCAACGAGCAAGTTAAGGACAGAACTCCTAGCGATACATCGCGATACATAGCAAAGCTAAGGAAAACTACACCAAAGAAGTATTTCTTGCTATTTCTTAATGAAGACATCGCGGTCTTAGTGGGAGAAGGAAAACATAAAATCTGCAACCGAGGTCACACACTGACTCAGCACGAAACCAACAACCAGCCACAACAAGGGAAATAAATCCGGCAAGGCATACAAACCACAGAGAGACTGGAAAGACCCCAATTCTTCTATCGCGACCACACATAATATCAGAGCAACGCAAAATTAGAAAGGTGTAGCGGTGGTTCCAAATAGTTAGATAAGACATGAACAAGGTGAGCGTGGTGATCAAAACTCAGTGGGGTGCATAACGTGGAAGAACTAGTAGCAACCAAGCTTAAAAAATTAAAAAATATAAAGCAACGAGGTCTAAAGGATAGCAGCAACCAGCTCACTTGCGCAGGTCAGTCGGCATAAAACCAACATACAGAGTGATCCGGAGCCCATTGGGGGAAGCACAGCCTACAAGACCTTCAAGCCCAACAACAGCCCATCGTCTCCGAGACTGTACTTTAACCAAGGACGGGGGACAAAAGTGATAACTAAGTGTCAACAAGGGAGGATCACAAGAGAACCAACCATAGAGCAGAAAGTCAGAGGAAGGCACAGCCTACAGCACGGGAGAAGAGGGCTAGTAGCCATGGCTTGTAATGACGGGAAATTCATGCAGCAGCCCAAAAAGAATAAGAGTGACACTCTTGACTCCCCTATCAAACAAAGACCGGATATCAATAGCACGCTGGACAAGATTTTGAAAAAACTGGCGGAAGTACATGACCTAGCAAAATCGACTAAACAAACCACAGATGCTATCCAGCTGGAATTGGCTGCGGTCAGAGCTGGTATACATGCAGCAAACAATAGACTAACAGAAGTAGAGCAGAGGGTGAGTGATGTGGAGGATAGCGAACAAAAGGCAAACAAGACTCTGCTAGAACTTTCCAAAACCACAGCAATGCTCCGAAGGCAAACAGCAGAATTAGACGATCGCAACAGGAGGGGGAACATCAGAATACTAGGGGTCGCCGAGGGAAAAGAGGAGAAATGCGGGTCGTGCATTGCGTTCATACAGGACATGATCCCTAAAATTACCAACATTAAGTTTGACCTCCCGCTGGAGCTAGACAAGGCATGCAGAGTTTCAGCCTTCAAAACATCAAATAAGACCACACCACGCCCCATAATATGCAAGCCTCTCTGACTACAACACACCAAAGCCATCTTCGCAATGGCCAGGAAAAACCAGAATTTGCAGTGGAACGATAAAATAAACATCCTCACCCAAGACTACTCCAAACACACAGTGGACGTAAGGAAAGGATTTCTAGCCCAAAGAGACAGATTAAGGAAGGAAAACATCCCCTTCTCATTCATAGGCCCTACGAAGTTCAGATTCACCGACAAAGGCAGAACGCACATCTTCGAAGACCCCAATGACCTGTCCAGTTATCTACAAGGTCTGACTGCAAGAAATTGAATTCTCCCAAGCAAGAGCGAACAAGAGGAGAGCCTCGCCAGATCTAGGGGGGAATTAATAAATGTATGTCACCTCAAAATTCTGGCTTTGCTGTCAATCTCCACTACTCACTACTACTGAAACATTCACGATCTACCTCACGATCTACCTCAGACAGGCCGCTACTTTCTCACACTTATCTACCTCAATGGCCAGACGGCCGAACCTACCTCAGGTAAGGACCTGCACTTGGATCTTAAAACCGCCACATCGGATTTGGGACACTAACAGAGCGCGCCAATAAATAAAACAATGCTGAGACAAATAAGGCTGATACGAGAACAACATAAATGCTAATATCCTTTCTAAGATCATTATTACAGTACTGTACAAATGTGTTTGTATTAACAGTGTGGGAACGCCCGTATTCCTCAAGAGGGGAACATAGCATGCTAGACAATATGCGCTTAGCTTTTAGTCTAGTGTGAATAATGCCACAGATGCATGTACATACGGAACCATATTATCCCAGGGAAAAGCGGAGCTGGATCTTTGCTGTCGCACGTCCAGAATTCTATGTGTAGGTTGCGGGCGGGGTGAGAGGGAGGGAGTTTGGGGGGGTTTTAGTGTTTTTTACATCATGTTAGTAATGTTTGTCAGGCACTCATGCTTTGTCTCTACCCTTTGCACCCTTTCCTCTTTAAACCTTTCCATCTACACTTCTGCATTCACTGTAGAGAATGACACCAGGCCACGGGAGGGGGCGGGGACGTGGGCCCAGAGAGGGATGACACAGAAAGCACACACACAAAGTCTCAATAAGAGTAGGAGTAATACTGTACGGAGAAGGAAAATGGCTTTGATCAAACAACCATTACCTAGCATAATAAAATGACATCTAACCTTGTGAAAACATTAACGTCCAACTTAAAGATAGTCTCCCTAAATGTTAAAGGTCTCAATCACCCAGTTAAAAGGAAAAAAATACTTGACTACCTAGCTAGAACTAAGACAGACATCTTTCTCCTACAGGAGACTAGGCTATCCCTGGACGATGCAGAATGGATTAGGGCAAGATGGGTTGGTCAGATGGCATGCTCTCCGGCCGTAGGAAAGAAACAGCGTGTGATCACTCTGATAAATAGGAACTCCAAGATAAATATAGAAGATCAACAATGCGATGTAGAAGGGAGAATACTAGTAACACATCTGAAAAGGGGGGAAGAAAGCATTCATGTACTCAACATCTATGGACTAAACACGGATGACTCCGGTTTCTGGGACGGCATCTCGGAAAGTCTGGAGTCACTCCCACAAAATGACCTTACAGTGATGGCAGGTGACTTCAACATGTCGTTAGACTACACTATAGACAGACAATCACAGTGCCATGCACTACCCCCGGGGGCACATAACGTTCTGAAAAATGTATGTACCGAGTTCAATCTTAAAGACACATGGCGACTTCAACACCCGGACACGAGAGAGTGCACATTTTACTCAAACCCAAACAATTCATACAGCAGAATAGATTACATACTGATCACAGGTACACACACCCACTTACTAGAGCATACAGACATAGCCACGAGAACTGTCTCAGACCACTCCTGTATCAGCCTTCTACTGTGCTGGCGCCACAATGAGGATCATCCACGAAGATGGAGATTCAACAGCGATGTGGTGACAGACCAGAGCAACAGATCCAAAATAGAGGTGGCCATAAAAGAATACATTAACTTTAACGACACTACAGACACAGACCCTAAAACCATGTGGGACGCTTTGAAAGCCACAATTAGGGGGACAATTATGGACATTAAAGGCAAGATGAACAAGAACGCAAAAGCACTGCTGGACCAACTAGAAACGGATATCCAAAGACTATAGGCAACCCATATCTCAGACTCAAAGAACGCAGAGGTACTTACAGAACTCACAAAGAAGAAATACGAATTCAACAGAATCCTGAGCGAAAGAGCGGGTCTGTGGATAAACAATTTAAAGCAATAAACCTATGCGAGGCCAACAAAGCTGGGAAGATCCTGGCATCCTACCTAAAAACACAAACAAAGACAGCATACCATCTCCACAATCACAGACTCACAAAACATCACACACACACAACATAAAGAAATTCTACGTACATTTAGTGTATTTTATCAGGAACTCTACAATAAAGCCCAAACACTGGACGAAAAGGGCTGCACCGAATACCTCACAGACTAAACCTCCCAAATATAACACCAGAAGACACTCTCACCCTAGGAAAAGAGATTAGTTCAGCTGAAATTGAGATGGTAGTTAAGTCCCTCAAAGCTAACAAGGCACCCGGGCCAGATGGATACACAGCCACTTTCTATAATACTTTCATAACTCAACTACAACCAACTATGAGAAAAGTATTTAACCATTGCGAGGGGGCAGGGATGGTCTCAAATACCATGTCCGAAGCTAATATTATAGTTATCCCCAAAGAAGGCAAAAATACCCAGTTCCCCCCAAACTACAGGCCTATCTCTCTGATTAACGCAGATTGCAAGATATATGCAAAAATCCTGGCATCAAGGCTTAATAAGGTTCTTCCACAACTTATAAGCAACACACAAGTTGGCTTCCTCAAGACACGCATGTCACACAATAACACCAGACTTCTATGCCATATTCTCGATAGCGTGGCCAAGTCGGTCAAACCTGCAGTGACCATCACACTAGACACAGAGAAGGTGTTTGATAGGGTATCATGGCATTTCCTAGAACAGTGCATGTGGGCTTTCAACTTGGGAAACTCCTTCACAAGGAAAGTTATGGCACTATACGCTAAACCCACGGCTCGCATTGTGGTCAACGGGGCTGTCTCAGAGCCCTTTACTCTGCAAAGAGGGACAAGGCAAGGTTGCCCCCTGTCCTCCTCGCTATTCCTACTAGCACTAGAGCCTCTGATTAAGGACATCGAGACCAATGAAGAGATGAAAGGGATCACCATCAATGAGGTCACAATCAAACTAGCAGCGTATGCGGATGACATCCTCGTTGTCACTGAAAGCCCTAAAGCCTCAATCACGGCCCTCATGGAATCCATAGACAAGTATTCGGCCCACTCCTGTTATAAACTTAACAAAAACAAGTCAGAATGCAAACCACTCAACATACACACCACTAGAGACATATTGGTGGATTCGGGGCTCGCTTGGCAAACCAGTTTCATAAAATCCCATGGCATTTACTTTGGCAACGACCTTAAAAACACACTGGAACAAAATCAAAAAATAATGCTGGACAAAATAAAGAAGCTGCTGGAGGGCTGAGACTAGACAGAGCTATGCTAAACAACCTTGAACCATTAGCACTACTAACAGCCAGTAAACATAAAATGGTAGTAAACCCAATACCCAAAAATACCAGAAGCGCCCTTCTGAAGGTAGACCAGAAGATGGAACATAGCATAAAAAACTAGAGATGGGAATCACTATGGGCATACAATAAGATAAAATACAAAGGTAAACCGCTCTCTATGGATACGTGGAGGAGAACAGGGATCTCCCAACCTATTCAACTTGAAGAGGGAGGGAATCCCACCACTTTCAGGACGCTAAAAACCAAGCACAACTTACCAGACATTGATCTTTATAATTTCCTAAAAATCAAAACAGCACTGTCCAAAACGAGACTTGCTGCTAACAAGCCGTCAGTCATCCAGTATATGACCAACCTCAATAAAATAGGTCACCAGGTTTCACACATTTATAGACTCCTACGGCCCAGCACATCTAAACTTAACGAGAAGACACGTAAATACTGGGAGTCGCAGCTAGGAGATACACTGAGCGAGAAAGAAACCCAGGTACTATGGTCCTCCCCCAGACAAAGTAAGATAACCCCGGTACTAGCTCAGACAAAATTCTGGACGCTACACAAACCACACTGGATCCCAGCGCGCCTGGCGAACCTAGATTTGAACACCAATGACCAATGCTGGAATTGTAATAGCGGAAGGGGGGATCTGGCCCACCTCAAATCATACTGGGAGAAGATCTTTGCCTTTTTAACCCCTTCGATGCGGCGCCGATTCCCGCTGAGCGCTGACCGTTTCTTGCGCGGGCGTGGTCATGACGAAACGGTTCCGTCATGAGCACAGCTCAACCGACGCTCATGACGGAACCGTTCCGTCATGAGCACCGAAGGGGTTAAACGACATGTTAGGATGTTCCCTTAAAACAGAGTTAGCCACCCTGGTAACAGCCTCTGTTAGGACAGAGGCAGTCCCACAACAAGATAGCGACTTACTTGATCCCCTCCTAACAGCAGGTGTAGAAATGGTTCTAAATAAATGGAAAGACACCTCCAAGGCATCGTTTAAGGGATGGCTCAATTGGGTGACGTACCTTAGAGGTGCAGATACGGTGGCCCTACGAGACTCACTGTGGAGACAGCCCACCAGGAAAATGTGGGCATCCCTGGACAAATAGTTTGACCCCTATGAACCACCTTGAAGGTGTCTAGTATAACGACCCGGATACCAACCCTTTTTAGACAATGGCGACCGGGGAACAACCTTTACAACGCAACTTTTACAACGCACTACACTTACAATGCATTTTTTACAACGCAAAATCCATTACAACGCACTACACTTACAACGCATGACACTACAACGCATTTTTAAAAACTACCTTTACAACGCATTCCATTACAACGCCTACCATTACAACGCATAATATTACACTACACTATCCAACACTTACCCTACTGTTGCACCCCCTGGAGTTAGAATAGTAATTTTTACCCCTATACTATCCAACACTTACCCTACTGTTGCACCCCCTGGAGTTAGAATAGTAATTTTTACCCCTATACTATCCAACACTTACCCTACTGTTGCACCCCCTGGAGTTAGAATAGTAATTTTTACCCCTATACTATCCAACACTTACCCTACTGTTGCACCCCCTGGAGTTAGAATAGTATTTTTTACCCCTATACTATCCAACACTTACCCTACTGTTGCACCCCCTGGAGTTAGAATAGTAATTTTTATCCCTATACTATCCAACACTTACCCTACTGTTGCACCCCCTGGAGTTAGAATAGTAATTTTTACCCCTATACTATCCAACACTTACCCTACTGTTGCACCCCCTGGAGTTAGAATAGTAATTTTTACCCCTATACTATCCAACACTTACCCTACTGTTGCACCCCCTGGAGTTAGAATAGCAATTTTTACCCCTATACTATCCAACACTTACTCTACTGTTGCACCCCCTGGAGTTAGAATAGCAATTTTTACCCCTATACTATCCAACACTTACCCTACTGTTGCACCCCCTGGAGTTAGAATAGTAATTTTTACCCCTATACTATCCAACACTTACCCTACTGTTGCACCCCCTGGAGTTAGAATAGTAATTTTTACCCCTATACTATCCAACACTTACCCTACTGTTGCACCCCCTGGAGTTAGAAAAGTAATTTTTACCCCTATACTATCTAATACTTACCTTAAATGCAATTTAATATTATGCGTTGTAATGGTATGCGTTGTAAAGGTAGTTTTTAAAAATGCGTTGTAGTGTCATGCGTTGTAAGTGTAGTGCGTTGTAATAGATTTTGCGTTGTAAAAAATGTGTTGTAAGTGCATGCGTTGTAAAAGTGTGCGTTGTAACGACATACATCCTGGCGACCAGGCTTCTCTCTCTCTCCGCTCTGGTCCCTTCTTCCCTGTCCCTAGCTATGCTTCCTGTGACCTTTTATGAGAACAGAGGGTGGGGGGCAGCCTAAAAAGGAAACAAAAAACTATACCTCAACTAGCACAACCAACATGAGCTGCCCTGTAACATCATGCGATACAAAGTGCATATTTTATGTTTTATGTTATTTGTATTTGTTTTGTATGGCTTTTGTACATGACAAAATCTCAATAAAATTCTATTGAAATAAAATAAAAAAAGAATATGAGAAAACGTTTGTGGTAGTTTTCTCAAGCATCAGCAATCCTCATCTAGATGCGGTTTTAGTTGGCCTAGGTCCTCTTTGCCGCCAACTTTTTTCCTGCATTTGTTTTTCTACAATCTTGTGCCAAACATCTTTTCAGAATTTCACATTACCTTGTTGTGCATTTAAAAATATATTATTCTTTATGCCCATTTAGGCACATTCAGGGCTAATTTATTAAGTTGATCAATATTTTAATGTACTTTTTGGACAAATATCCGTTTTCAAAGCACAATTGCATATTTTGTTACTTAGCGTTGTGTTGTAAACAAAAGGTAAGAAAGTTTTAACAAAGGATTGCTGTTTTCATAGGCACCTATATAATGTGTGTAAATTCAGTAAATTATTAAAGCGATAAGCACACTGTTCCATTAGTAGCACTGTTAGATCTGGGGGTCTCTAGTTGGTAGAGGTATTCACCTTAGACCAAATAGGGACCCTTGCTTCTAGTCAGGGTACAGGGACACACACGGTAGATAACCCCTGCTCACCCTCTAGGTAGCTTGGCTCGAGCAG
This sequence comes from Triturus cristatus, assembly GCF_964204655.1. Lineage (NCBI taxonomy): Eukaryota > Metazoa > Chordata > Amphibia > Caudata > Salamandridae > Triturus > Triturus cristatus. The sequence continues at coordinate 441,760,868 of NC_140590.1, forward strand.
ACAGGCTTATCCCCAAGGCAATGTGTAAGGTATTTGCACGTAGACACCACAATGACCCCTCCTCCGCACACCACAAACTTAGACCACACAGGTGAGTTATATCAAAAATAATATATCTTTATCTAGTTTCCGCAGTTGAAATCAAGCATCACAGGTTTACACAATAGTCGCTTTCTTAGTTGGTCGGGACCGTCAGACGATAGTCTCTAGTCTCTTGAGTGATTCGATACTCACTGAGAACGAATCAGTTTGTAGGCTCTCGATGTTTTAGGCAGCTACGTTGCTCCGGCGGTGTCACTGCGCTCGTTATACAAGCGACCCTCGGGCTGTTCGGTGCAAGGATTCCACAACTCCCTCGACGAGCCCCCAGTGACGATGTCGACGTCACCGGAGTCAGCCACTCACAGCGCGGCTTCGTAGAGCAGGGAAATACGACTCTCGATCTGCTTCAGGCCTCCGGGTCGCGGCAAGGCACGTGCCGATGAGCACGTCGATCTTCTTGATGCGGCAACCGGTGTCGGGCCCGGCTCGGTGTGGTACTCTCTAGCAAGACAGAGAGCAGCCAGCCCACCTCACAGGCAGATGTTGAGAAGCTTGGTAGAACAGTCCACGGTCCCTGCGGCACACAGCAGCGCAGGTGGGACACAGCAGAGTCTTGAGTTCTTGGCAACCTTTCTATCCCTGGGTTGCGAAACAGGAGGCCAGCTCTTCTCAGGCCCTTGGAGATTCAGTTGAAGACACAGCACACAGCAAAGTCTTGTTTGGTCAAGTGGATAGGGTCCGCACACAGCAGGACCCCTTCTTCTCCTTAGCTTCAGTTGTACGCCAGAACAGGTCAGCCTTTAGAGCACACAGCACGGCAATCTTCCTTTAGTTCTTCAGCGGTCCGTCTTTCAGCAGAGGTTCCTCTCGATGGTCGAATCTAAAAATCTGTTGTCAGGGGTCTTGTACTTATACCCCTAGAAGTCTTTGAAGTCCTTGTGCAAGTGGGTCCTGAGCCCGGTCTGATCCAGTTCTGGGTGTTGCTGGAGCACTTTGTTTTCCTGGCTCCTACATTCTTTTCAGAGCGAGGGGCAAGGTCGTCAGCCGCCCAGCAGGAGGTGGAGCCAGCAGAGTGGCAGGCAGGCACAGCCCTATTCAATCCCAGGTGCTATCTCCTCCCTCCACTCTCCTTGCGATTGTCGCCATTCAGCAGAGGGCTGACTCAGCCAACCTCCCGGGGGATCCCCAGCCCCTGTCACTCTCAAACCAGACAGTCAATCCACAAGCGCGCCCAGGCACACAGAAGGGTCAGACAAGAGAACAGCTACTCTCTAAAAAGTACTGTTCTCCAACTCAGGATTTAAAAACAATCTCTCCTAAAAGATGTGTTATTAAATGCTGAGCTCAGGGATATCAAACACTCATGTCTTATCTTGTTCGTATGAGAAGATAGGCGGATAGCCATTGGCACCCGCCTCCCTCATGTTAGCCTATGGAACAAGATAGCCTTGCAGTAGTGAACACACAAAATGGCCGGTGTTCACTACCAGAACATGTTACCTGCACTAGTACATGCTCTACCTTCTACATACACTGCACCCTGCCCAGGGGGGTACCTTGGGCCTTCCATAGGGATGACTGACGTGTATGAAAAGGGAAGGGTTAGGCCCGGCCAGTGTGGACACTGGCCAGGGGGACATGGCAGTCCGGGGACTGCAGGCAGGCCTGCGGCGGCAGGCCTGAGACACTGTTTTAGGGCTACACAGGTGGGTGGCGCAATCAGCGCTGCAGACCCACTAGTAGCATCCGTCATCACCAGCCCTGGCACACACAGTGCACTTTACTAGGGACTTCATGGTGATACAGATATGCCAATCAGGTATATCCAATCGATACGATATTTTACACAGGGAGCACTTACACTCTGGCACTGATTAGCAGTGGCAGAGTGTCCAAAGCATCTAAACCAGCAAAACGAAATCCAGCACAGCATCAAAAATCCATGCAGCAGAGGCAAAAGATAGGGGAAAAACCCACGCCAAGGATGTCAGGTCTAACACGTGTCCCCTCCAGCTGAAAGCGGGGAGAACTACCCACCCTCTTGGGAGTTCTCATCGCTAAGGCGGAAAAACCTGGACAGACCATCAGCATTGGCGTGCTCTGTACCGGGACGGTGTTCCACCGTAAAGTCCATTCCCTGTAGGGAGATGGACCACCTCAACAGTTTTGGATTCTCACCCCTCATCTGCATTAGCCATCTGAGGGGCCTGTGGTCGGTCTGAACACGGAAGTGAGTCCCAAACAGGTAGGGCCTCAGCTTCTTCAGGGCCCAGACCACAGCAAATGCTTCCCTTTCAATAGCGCTCCACCTCTGTTCCCTGGGAAGTAGCCTCCTACTAATGAAAGCTACGGGTTGGCCCCCGCCCTCGTCGTCCATCTGTGAGAGTACTGCTCCCACGCCTTGCTCTGAAGCGTCTGTCTGCACTACGAACTCACTCGAAAAGTCAGGCGCCTTAAGCACCGGTGCTGTGCACATTGCAGTTTTCAGGGCATCAAAAGCAGTTTGACAGGCCTCGGTCCAATTCACTTTCCTGGGCTGATTTCTAGAGGTTAGTTCCGTCAAGGGGGCAACAATGGTGCCGTATCCCTTGATGAACCGTCTGTAATACCCGGTGAGTCCTAGAAAGGCTCACCTCTGTCTGCGTCTTGGGGGGTTCCCAAGCCAGAATGGTATCGATCTTCGCCTGTAGGGGCGCCACCTGGCCGCTCCCCACCTGGTGTCCCAAATACACCACTGATCCCTGCCCTATCTGGCACTTACTAGCCTTGATAGTGAGGCCTGCCTTCTGCAGCACCCTCAACACTTCACAGAGGTGTTGCAAGTGTTCGTCCCAAGTGGAGCTGAACACAGCAATGTCATCCAGGTATGCGGCGCTGAATTGCTCCAGCCCGGTCAGTACCCGGTTGACCAGTCTCTGGAAGGTGGCAGGGGCATTCTTCAATCCAAAGGGCATGACTCGAAACTGGAAGTGCCCCTCTGGTGTTGAAAATGCCGACCTCTCCTTTGCCCCGTCAGTTAAGGCAATCTGCCAGTACCCCGAAGTCAAATCGAAGGTGCTGAGGTACCGGGCAGCTCCTAACCGATCCACGAGCTCATCAGCTCTGGGGATGGGGTGCGCGTCAGTCTTGGTGACCGCATTGAGCCCGCGGTAGTCCACGCAAAACCGAAGTTCTGACGGGCCACCGGGTGTAGCAGATTTCTTGGGAACGAGGACCACTGGGCTAGCCCAGGGACTGCTAGAGGGCTCAATTACCCCTAACGTCAACATCTTGGAAACTTCTTCCTTGATGCTGGCCCTGACCTTGTCAGCTACTCTGTAAAACTTCTGTTTCACAGGCAGGCTATCTCCAGTGTCCACATCATGGACGCACCAATTGGTGACACCTGGTGTCAGGGAGAACAGGGAGGCAAACTGACCCAACACCTGGCGACAGTCGCTCTGCTGCTCCGGGGTCAGTGTGGGCGAGAGGACCACACCATCTACTGACCCGTCTTGCTCCTTCGCTGCCAGGAGGTCAGGGAGTGGATCACTATCCTCTTCCCCACCGTCATCTGTAGCCATGAGCATTGTCACTTCAGACCTCTCGAAGTGGGGTTTGAGGCGGTTCACATGCAAGACTCTAAGGGGCTGCCTAGGAGTCTTCATGTTGATCAGGTAGGTCACCTCACTCTTGCGCTCTACCACCTCATATGGCCCGGTCCATTTGTCGCGGAGCGCACAAGGCTCCACCGGCGCCATCACCCACACTTTCTGCCCGGGATGAAATTCTACCAGAGTGGTATTCTGGTCGTACCATCTTTTCATCTCCTCCTTGCTGGCTTCTAGGTTCTCCTGAGCGAGCTTCCTGAAGCGCTGCGTTTGGTTGCGGATGGCCAGCACATAGCTGAACACATCCTGGGGGGTTTTCCCACGGGATTTCTCCCACCCCTCCTTCACCAGTGTGAGAGGTCCTCTAACAGGGTGGCCATACAGCAGTTCAAAGGGGCTGAACCCTAAGGACTTCTGAGGCACCTCCCTGTAGGCAAACAACAGGCATGGTAACAAGACGTCCCACTTCCGTCTCATGGGCTCCGCTAGGCCCATAATCATACCTTTCAGGGTGCGGTTGAACCTTTCAACCAATCCATTTCCTTGAGGGTGGTAAGGAGTGGTGAACTTATACGTTACTCCACACTCCTCCCACAGAGACTTCATATACCTAGAGATGAAGTTGGTACCCCGGTCGGAGACCACCTCTCGAGGGAACCCTACACGGGAAAAGATCCCCATCAATGCACGGCCCACCACGGGTGCTGTGATTGTCCTGAGAGGGACTGCTTCTGGGTACCGAGTGGCGTGATCTACCAAGACCAGGATAAACCTGTTGCCTAAGGCGGTCTTGGGATCCAGGGGCCCTACGATATCAATGCCCACCCGCTCGAAAGGGGTGCTAACTACAGGAAACGGCTGGAGGGGCGCCACGCACTTCCCTCCGCTCTTGCCACTGGCTTGACAGGTTTGGCATGACTTACAAAAGGTACCGACGTGCTTCTTCATCTGGGGCCAGTAGAAGTGGGTGACAAGCCGGTGATAGGTCTTGTCTTGCCCCAGATGTCCTGCGAGAGGCACGTCGTGAGCCAGACCCAGTAAGAAGTTCCTGAAGCGCTCGGGTACCACCAGCACACGGGCTGCACCGGGCTCAGCGAACTTAGGCTCACTATACAGTAAGTCATCTTCCCAGTAAATCAAATGTTCCTTGGACCCTAGGCCTGCTGCCTGGTCTGCAGCCTGCTGCCGCACACCAATGAGAGAAGGGCACTCCTTCTGAGCCTGGCAGAATTCCTCCCTGGAGGGGCCACCCTCTTGCTGCCAATGGGTCAGCTCAGGCAACTCCCCCAGTTCGGCCACCTGCTCCCCTGTGGGTTCCAGGGCATCCCCCTCAGGTTCCGCTTCCTCCTGGACCGTGGGAACAGTGGGGGCCGGTTTCCCGCGCCCTCTGCCCCTTCCCCTCCTGGCAGGTTCCTGGGCCATCGTTCCAGGCTCCAGTTCTACCAATCCACCCTTACTGGCTGTCATGGCACGTGTGGATACACAGATCCACGCTGGCAGTCCTAACATCTCCAAGTGAGTTCTGTGCTCTACGTCCTTCCATGGAGAACTCTCCAGGTCGTTACCCAACAGACAATCTACCGGCAAGGCATCACTGACACAGACTTCCAAGGTACCAGAGACTCCCCCCCCATGTAAAGGGAACACGCGCCATCTTGCAGAGGCGAACTGAAGTGTCAGCTGCCACTACTGGGCGGAGCACATTGGGAATTACTTGCTCTTCAGACACCCACTGACACCTGACAGATGTCACACTAGCCCCGGTGTCTCTCAGAGCCTCTATCTCCCTCCCATTGATGGTCACCTTTTGCCCGTATTTCTTAGTGTTAGCGGGTATCAAGGTATCCTGGACCATCTCTTGGTCTCCTAAAGAGACAAGGGTCATCATAGCTAACCCCGCTTCCCCACTGGAAATCAAATCCCCTCCCAAAGCTACACTAGCTAACCCTGGGACTGGAGCAGCAGCTGGTGCTGGGGGTTTATTGGGACATTTAGGGGCGATGTGCCCCACTTCCCTACAAGCATAGCAAGTAGGCGGTGGTCTGTTGCCCTTAGGGGGCCAAGACCTCTTCGGCTTGGGGGCTTGGGACTCCTTCTCCTGGGAACTGTTTTGGGGCCCTTTAGAGAACTCCTTACTGTTACCCTTGTCCTCCCCACCTTTCTGCTGGGGACCCTGTCCACCCTTGGCTGGCATACTTACCACCCCTTTGTTGACCCTGGTGCTAGTCCAGCGGTCTGCCTCTTTAGCAAGCTCGCTGGGATCAGTTAACTTGCTGTCTAAGAGATGCTGGCGCAGCTCTGGAACACATAGACTACTCAAGTGCTCCCAACTAATCAAGTGACACAACCCCACATAATCAGTAACTTTGCTGCCCTTTATCCAACCTTCCAGTGCACGCGTGTACATACTCACACACTCCACCCACGTACTCGAATCAAGTTTCTTGAAGTTCCTAAACTTCTGTCGGTACTGTTCTGGTGTAAGCCCATACCTGAGGCATAAGGCCTCCTTCATCGTGGGGTAGGTTAAGGTCCCTGCTGCTTCTAAGGGTGCTAAGACATCCCTCCCAGAGGCCTCAAAATGCTTCCACAAACCCGCTCCCCAACTTTTCTCAGGCACTTCATTCATCTTCAAGGCAAGCTCATAGGATCTAAACCACGCATAGATATCCTCACCCCTCTGATAATTCTGCACCAAATCTTTCGGTATGTATACTTTACCCGCCTGTACTGGTTGTGCGCTGCCACCATTCGGACTGGACGCCACCTGTTTGGCTTTAATGTCCAGCTCCCTCATGCTCAACTCATGAGCCAACTGGAGTTTCTTCTCTTCTAACGCATGAGCATTCCTCCTCTCCTCCGCCTCTTTCTCACTGTCAAGGCGCAGTTTCCTCTCTTCCGCTTGAGCTTTGAGCTTAAAAAGTTCAATCTGCTGGGCTCTAACCCTTTGGTTTTCCTCCAGCTCCTCTGGAGAGAGGCTCCTACTGGAATGGGCGCTGCCAGCCCTAGACGCTGGCCTATTCACTGGCAGATCATCGGATCCAAATCCGTGCTCCGGTGTGCCATCCCCTTCCGTAGTTTCCTCGGTTGCGCCATTCTTGGCCTCCCACCAGGCCCTTAGAGCTTTCTGTAGCTCCGTCCTGTTGGCGCTGCCCTTCGCTGGGCATCCAAGCTGCTTGCAGAATTGCTTTAGGTGCTCCTTCTTGTACGTGAGCAACTTTTCTACTTCAAATTGCAATTCCGACTCCTCACCTACTCCATTCAGAGACATGATGCTTCGTCGATCCTCCAAGAATAGTCTTCGCAAAAACTTCGTGCGATGCAACTGCTTACTAGATTAGTGATGTACAAAGAGTCACTGCAGGTCAAGTGCAAATACTGGTTCTAATCCCCACCGCTGACCACCAATGTTAGATCTGGGGGTCTCTAGTTGGTAGAGGTATTCACCTTAGACCAAATAGGGACCCTTTCTTCTAGTCAGGGTACAGGGACACACACGGTAGATAACCCCTGCTCACCCTCTAGGTAGCTTGGCTCGAGCAGACAGGCTTATCCCCAAGGCAATGTGTAAGGTATTTGCACGTAGACACCACAATGACCCCTCCTCCGCACACCACAAACTTAGACCACACAGGTGAGTTATATCAAAAATAATATATCTTTATCTAGTTTCCGCAGTTGAAATCAAGCATCACAGGTTTACACAATAGTCGCTTTCTTAGTTGGTCGGGACCGTCAGACGATAGTCTCTAGTCTCTTGAGTGATTCGATACTCACTGAGAACGAATCAGTTTGTAGGCTCTCGATGTTTTAGGCAGCTACGTTGCTCCGGCGGTGTCACTGCGCTCGTTATACAAGCGCTCCTCGGGCTGTTCGGTGCAAGGATTCCACAACTCCCTCGACGAGCCCCCAGTGACGATGTCGACGTCACCGGAGTCAGCCACTCACAGCGCGGCTTCGTAGAGCAGGGAAATACGACTCTCGATCTGCTTCAGGCCTCCGGGTCGCGGCAAGGCACGTGCCGATGAGCACGTCGATCTTCTTGATGCGGCAACCGGTGTCGGGCCCGGCTCGGTGTGGTACTCTCTAGCAAGACAGAGAGCAGCCAGCCCACCTCACAGGCAGATGTTGAGAAGCTTGGTAGAACAGTCCACGGTCCCTGCGGCACACAGCAGCGCAGGTGGGACACAGCAGAGTCTTGAGTTCTTGGCAACCTTTCTATCCCTGGGTTGCGAAACAGGAGGCCAGCTCTTCTCAGGCCCTTGGAGATTCAGTTGAAGACACAGCACACAGCAAAGTCTTGTTTGGTCAAGTGGATAGGGTCCGCACACAGCAGGACCCCTTCTTCTCCTTAGCTTCAGTTGTACGCCAGAACAGGTCAGCCTTTAGAGCACACAGCACGGCAATCTTCCTTTAGTTCTTCAGCGGTCCGTCTTTCAGCAGAGGTTCCTCTCGATGGTCGAATCTAAAAATCTGTTGTCAGGGGTCTTGTACTTATACCCCTAGAAGTCTTTGAAGTCCTTGTGCAAGTGGGTCCTGAGCCCGGTCTGATCCAGTTCTGGGTGTTGCTGGAGCACTTTGTTTTCCTGGCTCCTACATTCTTTTCAGAGCGAGGGGCAAGGTCGTCAGCCGCCCAGCAGGAGGTGGAGCCAGCAGAGTGGCAGGCAGGCACAGCCCTATTCAATCCCAGGTGCTATCTCCTCCCTCCACTCTCCTTGCGATTGTCGCCATTCAGCAGAGGGCTGACTCAGCCAACCTCCCGGGGGATCCCCAGCCCCTGTCACTCTCAAACCAGACAGTCAATCCACAAGCGCGCCCAGGCACACAGAAGGGTCAGACAAGAGAACAGCTACTCTCTAAAAAGTACTGTTCTCCAACTCAGGATTTAAAAACAATCTCTCCTAAAAGATGTGTTATTAAATGCTGAGCTCAGGGATATCAAACACTCATGTCTTATCTTGTTCGTATGAGAAGATAGGCGGATAGCCATTGGCACCCGCCTCCCTCATGTTAGCCTATGGAACAAGATAGCCTTGCAGTAGTGAACACACAAAATGGCCGGTGTTCACTACCAGAACATGTTACCTGCACTAGTACATGCTCTACCTTCTACATACACTGCACCCTGCCCAGGGGGGTACCTTGGGCCTTCCATAGGGATGACTGACGTGTATGAAAAGGGAAGGGTTAGGCCCGGCCAGTGTGGACACTGGCCAGGGGGACTCGGCAGTCCGGGGACTGCAGGCAGGCCTGCGGCGGCAGGCCTGAGACACTGTTTTAGGGCTACACAGGTGGGTGGCGCAATCAGCGCTGCAGACCCACTAGTAGCATCCGTCATCACCAGCCCTGGCACACACAGTGCACTTTACTAGGGACTTCATGGTGATACCGATATGCCAATCAGGTATATCCAATCGATACGATATTTTACACAGGGAGCACTTACACTCTGGCACTGATTAGCAGTGGCAGAGTGTCCAAAGCATCTAAACCAGCAAAACGAAATCCAGCACAGCATCAAAAATCCATGCAGCAGAGGCAAAAGATAGGGGAAAAACCCACGCCAAGGATGTCAGGTCTAACAAGCACCTATTAATACAACATGACTGGAGAAATAGCAACATTGAAATCTATAGGTATATGTCCCAAAGCTAGAGTTTATTATTTTTTTTTAAACAAAAAAAAAATCTTGACAAATTTTTTTCCTATGCATCCGCGGCATTTTTTGATTTCCCCATCAGGAATCAAGCAGGGAAATTTAGTGGAAGGCAGGGCTCTCTTCACTATGACACGGCAGTCCAGTGGTGGATGGGCCATACATTTGGTGGAGAGACCACTAGATTAGAGGGGCAGGTGAACTGTAACAAAGAGAGATTCACCCATTCCACCAATATCAAAATAGTGGCCCAAGTCTAGTGCTTACCTGTTAGAGGCATCTTTTATCTTGGTGTGTGGAATAAGTATTTCTCCATTTTTGTAGTCCATAATTTCAATAGGCATTTGAGACCAGGCTCTTGGCACCTGAAATAAGCAAGTTGGCTATAGTATCATCCAATGAAGATTTTGTGTGAACCTGAGAATAAGTTATAAACCACAGGGAAATCCAGCCAGAGGAATGAGATTCTCTCTCTACTCTTATTATTGTTGGGATTCAGGCAAGCAGTATGGCGACCAATAAAACACAGGAAAAGAGTGCAGATAATCAAAATCTAATATTTAAATTGATTTGGTCATATCCATTTACGCGCACACTGCACATTTGAGGTTTGTAGTATTCACTAAGAAAAGTTATGAAAATAGCGTTGTATTTTTATGTCACATTTTTATAGACAGATCTCTGAAATCTGTTGCACGCGAATGTGGTTTCAGTCAGATGTTATTTGATTTTGATGCAACTGTGGGAAATATTACCCTTAATCTAGCATCACTTGTCTGAACTTTGCGCAACTGGACAAACCCAATGCAGACAATTACAGCCAACATCACATTAAAACCAAAGGATGTTCCCATTTTCATGGCATACCCCTGGAAAATAAGGGCTAAACAGCAGGCCCGAGCAACACAGTTAACAAATACCAGACGTTTAGGGCAAAACTTGAGGCCAGAAGTATGTGTTTCTTACACATTAGTTGTAAACTCTTAATTCTATATCGTCTGTAGCACTTGCGATAGCCTAACCATCATCTTTATTTAACAGTGTATGTCTCCTTCACACTTTAGCAATGTTCAGCATGAAAAGAGTAAACTACGCATCCGAGAGATTTATTCATTGGCGGTTCCGAGACATCCGAGATGCACAGGTAAGTGCCAAAAAAGTCTAGAAATCATGCACCTAAATGGCGTACTTTTGGGCACAGTGTGGCATTTACTGTATCAGACCTCGATTGTTCACTGTATTTTTGGAAGTGCAGATTAGTGTGGAAAAAGCCTTTGCACATGTTTACGAGAGCAAAAATCTGTGTGGTTGTTCACCTTATTTGCATTGCATTTTCCTGAGCACCCCTTCTGGTAAGCCAACATCCATTCTTCTAGATGCCACTTAAGAATGCGAAAAAGTTGCAGACAAAGAAGAATTTTTGCACATGTGAGAAAACACTTTATGACTCACCTATCAACAGTGCTTAATTTATAACAAGTGCCTGTGTCTTAAGCACTGCGGAAATGACAGCATCTGGTGCTATTAAATGTCCCTGTGCTGAATGCCATGGCTGCGTAGTCCTGAATCCACTCCAGGCCTCTTTAATCCACTGCCAGATGCTCTCAGCCGGAGGAATAGCGACAGGGGCAGTATGCCCCCGGCGGCACGAGTTTTGGGGGTGCAACCTCCCATCCGCACTTACCTGCGGCCGTCGCAGGGCGGCAAACCCAGGAATTGCCACCCCCACACGCTCTTACCTGCGGGCGCTGTTGGTGGCAAACGCAGGGACCGCCACAGGTGGCCAAAGGTCTAGCTACGCCACTGCTCACTGCCCCTTTGTCTCAATATTGCAGGCTCATGCTGTCTCCCTTGTTGACGAGTTTCCTGTCTTTTCTTCTTTCCTGTTTGTGTTTTCCCAACTCTTACTCTCTAGGCATGTCTGATAAAGAAAATTAAGTGCTGGTGGTCCCATCAGCATCAAAAATCAGTACCAGAGGGCCCAACAGCAGCCACTTGCTCAAATTACGCACTGTCTATCACTTTCCAATGCTTAGGTAGTACTTCCATGAAAAATAACACTGTGAACAGGGTCAGGCTGGAGTAGCGAACAATCAGGCAGTGCCCGATGAGCTGGTCTGACAGGTCAGTGTGTGGTCCAGACTTTTGGCTTTTTGTGGGCCTGTTTTCTGGTCTACTGAGCCACTTTTTACTGTTGAACTCCCTGTTATTAAAATAACATTGCCTACGTGAAGCTCAAATCCATGCAGTCCTCACTGCCTTACAAAACACTTATATAGCATGTCCTTACAATTCAAAACAATCCCAATTTGCAAACATAGGCCACTTTTTTACCTTTCTAATTCACTAATGGGGTACTTTTATTTTGATATCTGTGCCTATTTTCTGTCCCAGTCAGACCATGACTGTGAATGAGACCCTAACCTACATTGTTTCCAATTAACTTGCCAAATCTTTAGATTTTGTATCCCAATTCTCAAAGCACATGGTCATGCAAATAAAACTTACACATGCCAAAGTTGCATCTGCATGTACCATTCACAGATTTGATTGACAGTTTTGTTTTCTGAAATGTTTTTTACATTGTTGATAGGACTTCTTACTATCTTATGAGTATGTATTTTTCACAGCGGTAAGCGGGGATTAAAGAGGGGAAGTGGGTGTTCCCATAAGAGTCCAATAGATATTCACATTTCAGTGTTGTGAACCCTCAAACAGACATATATATATATATATATATATTAGTATTCAGAAATATTGTCCGGGCATTTTAGACCTGGCCCTCTCTGTAGGGTCACACATATACATGTTGCCTTCATCCCTCCTATTTTTGTTGAATTTGTTTTTGTTGGCTGTAGGACTCTGTAAACTTTACCACTGCTAACCAGTGGTAAAGTGCCTGTGCTCACGCCCTAAAAAATGATAAAATTGTCTTACACCTGTTTGGCATATTTAAGTTACTTCTAAGTGCTTGGAAAAGAGGTGCACCATATACCCAGGGCCTGTAAATGAAAGGCTACTAGTGGACACGGAGCACTTATTGTACCACCCACCTAAGCAGTCCCTTAAAACATTTTCCAGGTCTGCCATTGCAGGCTCACTGCTGTTTTAAACTGCCAATTTGACTTGGCAATATAACCCCCTTGTCAAGACTTAAACTACACCTTTATTATATACGTCACTCCTAAGATAGGCCGTGGGTAGCTCATAAGGCAGAGCGCATTGGAACTAAAAGACTGGACATGTACTATTACATTTTGCATGTCCTGGTAGTAAAAAACTCCTAAATTCATTTTTCACTACTGGAAGGACTACCTCTCCCATAGGCTAACATTGGGTTGGCTTATAACATTTAATAAGCTAACTTTCGATTGGGAACAGTTAAACATTTCATGTTTGGTGTCTGAGAAATTATAATTTTAAACACTCTTTACTGATAAAATCGGATTTTAAGTTACAGTTTTGAAAATTCCACTTTTAAAAAGTTGACATTTTCCTGACCTAGAATAGAATAGAATAGAAACTTCTACTTGTTCAAAGAAGGCACCAGGTATAAAAATTGGACCCTCAGACCTACTTTTTACTTCATTTTCTGGACCTGCAGGAGAACTGTCACAGGACTGCTTTGCTACACCTGGATGGACAGCCTTGCTGCCTCAAGCCTGTCTTGAAACCTCAGAGGACTGCCCTGCTGCTTGAACCCTATTCCACTTCTTGAACCCAGGACTACTAGAATGAATCTGAAGGCTAGTTGTCTGGCCTCCTGAATAGAGTCTCAGGGACAGAACAGGCTCCACCATCTTTAACCCGCACCTGGACCCAGCCTGAGAGAGTTCTAACCCCCCAACTGGTGCCTCTTCATTCCTGGACCCTTGGTGGTGGTGCAAAAGGCACCCTAATTGCCAAAAGCCAAAATTTGGAAACTACTCCGAGAACCAAGAGGCAACCGGGGCTAACCTGCTCGTCTACCTTCCCAAGGCTCACAGCAACAAATCCTGTCCTGTGGTCTTTGGCCAAAGAGGTATCTGGCCTCGTTGTACTCTCGTCAGCTGCAGCCTCCAGCTTTGACCCTTTAGAGATATTTGACTTTCAAAGGAGAGTCTATGTTCAAATGTAAAAATCTTCACTGCAACTTTGTCCAGTGCCTCCACAACAATGATCTCTCCTCCTCGGACACCACCTGAAGCCTTCCACAATGAACTTCCACCTTTTTAGATAGATTTTCTTCAAATTTCTTCTAAGTCCAAAAGTAATAACCAACCGGACCCTAACTACTTTTTGTATCTGACCCGCACGCCATTGCCGTCAGCCATATTTTTAGACTTTAACCTGGTCTCATGCAGCCAGATGTCCCCTGTTGGTGCCTTGATCTTTGAGGAGCTATTTTTTACATTACACTTTTTTAATTGTTTGCTTTGGTTCTACTGATTGGATTGTTGTTGTTTTGGTGTCAAATAATGAATTACAATTAACTCTGTTTTTCTAAATTGGTGTGGTATTTTTCCTGTGTTGTGGTTTCACTTAATTACTGTTTGTGTGCTGCATAAATACTTTATACATTGCTTCTAAAGTCAGCCTTACTGCTTTTATGCCAAGTTACCAGAGGTGTGAGCACAGATTAATTTAGTGAGTGTTGCAGTTCACCATGACAGAAATTGTGGCTGTTACTTGAGCAGGGTTAACACCCCACTCAACCAACAACCCAAATTCTCACAATGTCCATCTCGTGTTTATTGCCATTTAATTATTCACCTACATCAAGTAGTGCAAGTGGTGTAATAAAAGCGAGAGACTTTCTCAGGGTGTTTAGTATACTGAATTTCATCAAAAGAAAAATGTTCTTTATGGGATGAAAGAGAGATGAATACGTGCAACTACAGATTTACTGAAAACCTATGACTGAGGCAGACAATTGAAAGTCATAAAGTCAGCAGAGAAAGGCAGTTCATATGCTATCCCCTAGCAATCATGCTGTCTCATATTCTTCGGAAAGGGCGATTAATTCTAATATATATTTTTTTGGCAGTGTGAAACACAATCGGTATTTTCTTTGTGACACGTTTTATTTCATTAGTAGGACAACTTACACAGGTAACTCCGCAGTAAACAAATGAAATAATATAAAAATTACAACTGTGATTTCATTAGATTGCTATTTAAGAAAAAATAAATCTTACCTCACTTTTTGGCAATAAATTATGTAATTATTATTATTATAATTATATAATTAGAAAAAGAAGTTGTCAAGTATACTACAAATTGCGGAAGTTAATCTGTAGTTTTAAGTTTACTTGAGAAATATAATAAACCTGTATTTTTTTTAAAGCGTATTGTTGAAAAATACCCGAAATCTAGACAGTCCAATACCTGAGTAAACCATATCCTACACTAGGCAATCATAGCTAATACTTCCACTTGACAGCATAAGAATAATGTGTTCTGATGTGAAACGGTTGATCAGCTTTAGAATTCCTGCTTAAGTGCTTGAGTTGATTTACAGCTGGGTTACAACATGACCATTATCCATGTGAAGCACCTACCTCGATTTTTCCACAGCGCTCTATTTTTGCAATTACATTCCCGGAGAATTTTACCAAAAGGTTTATTTTTGGAAAAAGTAAAAATCTTGGCTCTCTGACAAAGAGTTGGTCTGCTCAGCTGGGTAGTTTTCCTTAAAATAGAGTCTTGTTTTGGTAACAGAGGTCTTTTTTCGTGTATATTGCACCTGCTCTGATTTTGGCAGCATGGTTGTCGCTGCCGAATATAACCTTGTTTTAGAATGTTTCCATAAAGCATAGTGGCGTCCAGCAAACAACACAAGCAACATCATAGCATCTAAATCTACCATGAAACATTTGCTCTGAGAAAGCAGCAGTGCTTATGACACACAACATCCGATTTTCCAAGTGTTCTGCAAAAAATCAATCCTGCTTCAGTATCTTTTATCTGTATCCTTAACAAAATGTATTTTCTTAGGGATTATGCTGTTTCCCTTCCCATCTTAATTGTACAATTGCACAATGCTTTCTCACATCTTTGACAATATCTACAGCAGCTGTGATTCAGATTTATTTTTTTCATTTTTCTTTGATGCTATTGTGTGTATTTCTGGTGGGAGGACAGCAGATTATTATACTTTGGAGACAGATAAATATCTGATGCAATCAACGCTACAAAAGGCTAAGCCATAAAAAGCTAGCAACAATCCAGTGATTTGCATGTTTACAAAGACTGAAAAAAGTATTGATGTTTTTCTTTTTTCCCCAAAAAATATTACTTCTTTTAAGGCACTGCATGTTCCTCTTCATAGCTCATGAAGTCTGCGAGATGATGAAGAATCTATTTTCATAGAACACGAGTGTTCAGCGTAGGCCCAAGAGGGCCAGATCCATGACGTAGTTTCAGGATAATTGACGACAAAGCAAATAAGTTTCATTTACATTAATTGTATGTACATTTTCATTTATGATTATCCTGATAATCTCTTATGGATAAGGCTACCATGGACTTATGTTGGGCACCCCTGGTTTAGAAAATAACTGACTGCGGCACAAGATGTTATCAATAAAGACCTAAGAGGTTTAGAGTGGTGAGAATTATTAAAAGGGAATGAGAGGAATATGAGTTCCATAGAACGTCCCCGTAGCATTAGTAATTAATATTCAGAAGGGCCTAACAGAAGAGAAAGTAAAGTATTTTAGTATTTTCAAATACTGACTGGCCTGTGAATCGGGGGTCACACGGTGTCCTCTAAAAGAACAACACAAGTCCTCACCCACTAAACTTAGTGGCAAGCTGTATCATCTGGCAAGCTCTTTCAAACCCCATGGTGATTGTTTGACTGGGCTTCTATTACTTTTAGAATTACTTTGGAGATATTTTACATTGAGTAGGCACCTGGACACCTAGCTTTCCACTTGCCTGTGGCATTCATTACCTACTTGTTCCAGACTGATCCATTGACACCTCCACTGCCCAGGTTTTCCTGCTGAGATTTCCTGACTGGGTTTTCCCACTCACTATTCTTCCTGCCAGTAGAAACCCTGCTCACCCCAGGACCTATTTAATGCAGACCACATTGTGACCACATCAGTAAGCACTTGTACACCTAGCTTGCCACTTGCCTGTGGCCTCCAGTTCCTGTTTTTCCCAGACGGATGCAGAGACTCTGCAGCTTCCCGGGTTTTTCCGATGGGGTTTTCCCATCCGGGTTTTCCCACTCACCTTTCTTTCCACCAACAGAAGCCCCACCCACCCCAGTGGCCGCAGCGCGACAAAGACAAGCATGTCTACGACTATCCGTGCACAGACCATACCCACATTCACGACCCCTGGCCTTTCCAACCCCAAAAATTCACCATCGCCGACCTCTACATCCTTGACCACATACGCCGCAACAAACACTGCCACCGCGCCGACACATGCTCCACAGTAGAACCTTTGACTTGCACCCACTCACATAGAAAATGACTAAATTTGGCATTCATATGTGCTTAGTATGAATATACAAACATATAGCCTTATTCTTTGGCATGGATATGTGCGATACTAGTATGGAATACCTAATCTGTACGTTGACGTTTCGACCCCCAATAAAAGAGTGTTACTGCAAAATATCACCGAGGGTCTTCTTCAGGACTATGGATATATTTAAAAGGAATCTGTGGTAAAAAAAAAAAAAACGCGTTCTGTGATAGAAAGCCTAGTCTGTGTACAAAGAAAAGGAAAGGGTTCCCCTTACACCTGTATCAAAAGCCGTTTGGTTGCTACATGGATGGAGGGATAACGAAAATCTCAGAAGCCCTACATATGTGCCTGTATTTGAGAAACAGTATTGACTAAATGTCAAAAATACAAATCATAAGGTAAAGAGAGTGTGTATTGCACTCAGACCATTAGTATCCCTACCTTTAGGATCAATAGTTCATATTATGGAGACAGCCCCTCAGTTGAAACCTCTGTGCGTGCTAGGGACTATATCCAGGAGCTGGTTTGCACTTTCCTGCATGACTACACCAAGGGGTAACTATGGAACAAAGGGGTATTGGCTCAACATTAGAACTACATATCAAGCACATTATATGGTCGCACAGTGTGCTTTAATGTGGAGCAGTCCTACCTTATCTGTCTAATAGCCTGTGTCAATAGGGAGAAATGACACCCATCTGATTCCTTCCTTTGTGTTGACGTTGGGAAATGGGAGCTGGTAGTTGTTAGACCCAGCATATCTTGGAGTGATTACCCCTGACGTTTTGCCTCTGCCTCCTTTGCAATCTAGATGCTTTGGGCACTTTGCCACTGCTGATCAGTGTCAAAGTACAAGTAAAAGTACACGTGTTCCCTATGTAAAATGTAATGGTGATTGTTTGGCCATGATTGGTATGTTTGCCTTACTAGTAAAGTCCCTAGTGATGTGCACTGTGTGTGCCAGGGTTAGTAATGCAAAGGCACGTCCAGAATGGAACTCAGGCCTGCAGTGTAGGTCCTGCGCTCAGAGTGCTAAGTTAGCATGTTGTCCTGACAATTGCAACCACTTGTCAGGCCTGACTTTCCTTCTTACATACACATTGGGCACCCCTGTGGTAGGTCCCGGGTAATCCCTGGGCAGGCAGGACATATACTAAGGTGTGTTATGTCCTGACAGTGAAAAACACTCCATTTCGCTTTTCACTGCTGAAGGGCCATCTTGTCCATAGGACAGAACGGGGGAAACTGGGTGTTGTGTTTGTTAGCCTAGTTTCCTGTCAGCTTATAATGGAGAGGTGAAGTTTAGTATGTTTAGTATGTATGAACTCACAATGTCATAACACATCTTTCTGTGAAGGTGGTTTTTGTCACTGTGTGTTCAGAAACCACTCTTTTAGAAAGTGACAGAGCATTTCTCTGTGTCTCTGCTGAAATGTGGATTGTTTGTCTGGAACTGAAAGGTGAGAGATGCTGGGAGAGGCCTTGACCCAGGGAGGGGTTGAGATGGCACCAGGCTGCCCTGCATCTGGAGAATAGGGGGGGAGAAGCCTCGGAGGTGAAAAGGCCGGGGCTGGTGCTATAAACCAATTGATCCATCTCCTGCTGAGTTATTAAGGATCCAGACCCACAGTATCAAATGGAGAGAGGTGGCACTGGGAGGGAGACACTCAAAGCTGATTTAGGGAGGGGTCAGGGAACCCTGAGCACAAACGAACTTCAAAGACAGTAAGGGGTATAACTATGAGAGCTGAAACCCCTGAACGTTGGAATGAAACAGATAGGGATTGAGACTGAAACGGCTTGGACCCATTCTGTGGTCAAGAGGAACCTCTGCTAAAGAAGGAGCAACTGAAGATACTATTGTGGAAAGACCAATCCTCGCTTCATGATCTGGGGCTGGTCTGCAGTTTGCTGTTCTAACTAACAGAGAGGCTTTTGGGACTGTGCTTGGAGGCGCTGGGTCCCCCTGCTTGAAGAAGACTGTGCTTTGTGCTGTGTCTTGTAACCCCAAGGGCTCGAGGTGAGCTGGCTCCCTGTTTGTAAATACAGGATCATAAAAGTTTCCGGAGAAGTCCCAAGCAATGTGGTGTGCACTTGCCTTTGCAGCATGGGACCTCAGAAGTTGTGCCTTGTGATCGTGGGCACGCAGGAGTGAGCTGGTGAGGAGCGCCTGGTCGTTGTGTGCACCAAAAGAAGAAGTGAGTCTCAGACACGCAGTGTGCGTGTGGTGGTGCAGCCAGGGCATTGGTGAGGAGCACCTGGTCATAGTGTGCTCCAGGAGAAAAGGTGAGACTCGGATGCGCAGAGTGCGTGTCGTATTGCAGGCCAGGGTGTTGGTGAGGAGCGCCTGGTCGTTGTGTGCCCCAAAAGAAGAAGTGAGTCACAGACACGCAGCGTGCATGTTGTGGTGCAGGCAGTGCGTGGGTGAAGAGCACCTGGTCATCGTGTGCACCGGGAGAAAATGTGAGACTCGGACGTGCAGAGTGTGTGTCGTGATGCAGCCAGGGCATTGGTGAAGAGCGCCTGGACATCGTGTGCACCGGGAGAAGAGATTCGGACGCGCAGTGTGCGTGTCATGGTGCAAGCTGGGTATTGGTGAAGAGCACCAGGTCGCTGTGAGCATCAGAGAAGAGGCGAGTCTCGGACACGCGGTGTGCGTGTTGAGGTGCAACCTGAGGTGCTGGTGAGGAGTGCCTGGGTAGGGCGTGCACCGAATTTCAAGTAAAGTCTCCACAGTGCTGAGGGCGAATCTCGGTGTTGATTGAGACCGTCGGAAGGAGGGCCAAGTCATTGGGCCCTCAGAGTAAAACAGCGGCGGCCCGAACCGGTAGGCCCGGAGGAGCTGAGCCGCCATCCTGAGTCTGCCGCACCTCATGACGGAGTTCTGAATCAAGGCCCAAGTTGCTGAAGTCGGAGAGGAGAGTGGGGTTGCACCCCCCCAGGTAACCTGGATCACCACCTGGGGCGGGGTGTGGGCCCGGAGGGACACTCTCTCGGCCTCTCGCTTCTGTCAGCTGCGCGAGCCTGCTGCTTCGGTTCAGATCTCGGCCCGTGCTGACCCAAGGATGGGCAGTACTGGGGCCAGAGTGGTAAGCAGTAGTTTTGTGATACAAAAGGGGGTGGTGATGGACGGAGCACCAGAACCAATCAAACACTCACACCCAGTCAACAGATCTGGGTTTGATCCATCACCGTTCTTTAGCCCACTCTGCCACCCCAGTTCAGACATGGCCATATGCAAATCAGTCTGACCCTGTTCCTCATGGGAACAGTCCAGCCCGAACTGCCAAGTCATGCCTTCCCTGGACCGGAAACAAGCCTCCTAGGACCGGTTTCTGGCAATTCAGCCGTCTTCAGCCAGGCTTGCTTGAATCCAGTGGCAAAGTGAGCAAGGGACTCACGTCTGAGCATACCCTGCCAACTTATGGTGAACAAAGCGGTACAAAAGGGGGTGGTGATGGACGGAGCATCAGAACCAATCAAACACTCACACCCAGTCAACAGATCTGGGTTTGATCCATCACCGTTCTTTAGCCCACTCTGCCACCCCAGTTCAGACGTGGCCACATGCAAATCAGTCTGACCCTGTGCCTCATGGGAACAGTCCAGCCCGAACTGCCAAGTCATGCCTTCCCTGGACCGGAAACAAGCTTCCTAGGACCGGTTTCTGGCTTTTCAGCCGTCTTCAGCCAAGCTTGCTTGAATCCAGTGGCAAAGTGAGCAAGGGACTCACGTCTGAGCATACCCTGCCAACTTATGGCGAACAAAGCGGTACAAAAGGAGGTGGTGATGGACGGAGCATCAGAACCAATCAAACACTCACACCCAGTCAACAGTTCTGGGTTTGAGCCATCACCGTTCTTTAGCCCACTCTGCCACCCCAGTTCAGACATGGCCATATGCAAATCAGTCTGACCCTGTGCCTCATGGGAACAGTCCAGCCCGAACTGCCAAGTCATGCCTTCCCTGGACCGGAAACAAGCTTCCTAGGACCGGTTTCTGGCATTTCAGCCGTCTTCAGCCAGGCTTGCTTGAATCCAGTGGCAAAGTGAGCAAGGGACTCACGTCTGAGCATACCCTGCCAACTTATGGTGAACAAAGCGGTACAAAAGGGGGTGGTGATGGACGGAGCATCAGAACCAATCAAACACTCACACCCAGTCAACAGATCTGGGTTTGATCCATCACCGTTCTTTAGCCCACACTGCTACCCCAGTTCAGACATGGCCATGTAGTAGTTTTGTGTCATCATTTGATCCATAAGGGGGGCACTGTTAACGGAGCACCTAAAACTGTCATATTACACTTTGCATTATTGCTGCTAACGAACTATCAAACTGTCATATGACGCCTGACCTCATTTGTACCTGACAAACTATATGCTTGGTGCGCTACGCACTGCGGTATTTTTCCCTTGCAGATTACCTGATTGTAACGTGGCGCATTGCATTATTTCTTCAGTGCACAGTATCTGATTATAACGTGGCGCAGTGTATTATTTCTTCATTGCACTGTACAGGATTGTAGCGTGACGCATTGCTTTGTTTCTTCCTGGTACAGGGCATGCTGGTAGTGATACGCATTGCATTATTCCTTCAATTGCAAAGTACATGACTGTGGCGCTACGTATGGCATTGTTTCTCTGTTGCACAGTACAAGAGAATATCATTACGTATTGCAGTATTTGTTTCCTTTTGCAACGTGTGTGATTCTAGCAATAAGACTTGCCTAACCTTTTGAAAACGCTTAGAAGTGAGCTTAACTGTTGGTTACAAGCAGTGCTTGAGATTAGAACCTACCAACCCACCGGAAAGAATACTACCCATTCTTATATGTTGATTGTGTATCTTGTGTTGGTATCGTATAATTTTTCATATAAAGATTATACTCATTTTATAAAAACTTGTGTGGAGTCTATTTGTGGTGACATCATTGGGTTACTGTGAGCGTGGTTGCACATACTGTACACTTGTGCCTTGGAGATAAGCCTGGCTGCTAGTTCCAAGCTACTAAGGGGAGTGAGCAAGGCTATCTCAGACAGTGTCCTAACGTTGAGTCGAGGGGTCGGGGACTCTTGCCTCCAGCATTTGGTGGCGGTGGTAAGCGATAAGGACCCCCACTTCCAACAGTAGTGCTTCCTGATTCTCAGTAATTCAAAACATTTCTACAGAGTACATAATACAAAATGTCCCCGGTGGTTAGATGAAAACAAAAATAAAAATTTCAAAAAGTAATTAGTTGCTGCTTAAAAATGTGATATCCGATATAACTTCAAAAGCTGTGGGATATGGCGGCCGCTAGCTAGAGCGGTCGCGGACTCTCTCCACACTCTCGGCGGACAAGCAGGGTACTTACAGCCTTTTGGATGCAGCCATACTGAAACCAGCACTCAGAGCTGGCGGCCACAAAGAAGCGAGACGGGGGTTTTGTGTCCTTTTCGTTCTCCTCTCTTTACTGGCGTTAGATCCCGGGTGGTGAGCTACGGTGGCAGCGGCAGTAGCGGGCCTGCCGTGAGGTGGAAACTGGACGGAGGCTGCTCTACGGATCACCAGAGGTCGGATCGTTGCAGCGAGGATTGGCTTTCAGAGGTGTAGGAGTTCTTTCTTAGCTTCAGCAGCCTGTGATCAGGAGAAGGTACAGAAAGGCAGCAGCGGTGCAGCTCTAGGCGATGTACCAACCCCCTTGATGACCCCGGTAAGAAGGAGGAAGAAGGGGGTGTGGGAACAAATATCAAAAGAGGGGGAGATCAACCTTAGAGAACAGCAGACCCCAAGGGAACCAAGAAAAAATAGCAAGCTGAAAAGATACACGCTAAGAAGTAGAGGCCTTTGGGAGCAGGATTTATCTCCCACTGAGGTTCTACCTGAAGTGACTACCCCATTAACTCTGCATCCTCACCAAAAGCCTATAATATTTGGCCCCATTTTTCAAAAGAAAAGCTGTCAGCAGACAAGCCACCACCTATAGAGGGGAAAAAAGTGATCAAAAGCAAACAAATTAAACCAACTAAATCGGCCAGTTCTCGAATTACCCCTTCTCTCCGTGCATATTTCAAGGTACAAGCAGAGGCCCAAGACGCCACTGTCTCCACTGCTCTAATTCCAGAGAACACCACTAGCCTCACCCATAAGTTTCAAGACCCTATAAATACAAGAGTAATGGAGGCAAGAAATGACACCATAGCAGAAATTGAGCCTACGCCAATATTTGCGTTAATGACCGATGTCTCGGCACAGGGGATAATCAATTCCAGTCCTAGTCTTAGTCCCTGTCTCACTCGTAATCTCAGTTCGGATATTCTACGGAGTCAACCATCTGAGCAGGGAGAGGATTTGAGAGAACAAGATACAGGTTACAGCCCTTCAAAGCAGCCCTCCACAGAGACTTTGCTATCTACACTAATATCCGAAATGAGAGAGAAATTTTCAGTGTCGGAGAACAATCATCAAAAGATCCAAGGGGTATGCGAAACATTAGAACTCAAAATCAATGACATAATGGGAAGCATAGGAGTAGTGGAAGCAGCAGTAGAAGACCTCTCAAACAAGTCAGAAAAAAATACATCGGAGGTCCTGAGATTAAACCAGAAGGACAGAGAACTGACAGATAAGCTTGAAAGTTTAGAGAACAACGCTAGAAAGAACCATATCAGGATCCTAAATATCACAGAAGATCTTGAGGGGGGAGACATAAGGTCCTTCGTTATCAATCTCCTTAACGAGCTTCACCCAGAGATTGAAAAACAGTCCCTGGAAAGTGATGTTCAAAGAGTTCATCGAGACCCCTTTGCTAAAAGGACTGGCAAAAAAAAAGAAAGAAACATTTTAATAAACTTCAAAACTTAATTAAAGAAAAGATTCTTGCTGGGGGTCTCAGAAAAGGAGTATGTAATAAAGGGGACTGGTCTTTCCGTATCAGGTCGGACAATTCATGCACCACACAGGACTGGCAGTGGGAGTTGGGAAAACGCATACTGAAAAGCTTGGGCGCTACCGCAAAACTCCAATTCCCTGCCTCCCTGTAGGTGATGTGGAAAAATAAAATGTATAAATTTAGAGATCCCATCAGCTCCTGGATTGACCAAATTAAAGATACATCCAATTAAATAATGTTCACTTTCTTATGTCCGCCTAGAAAGGGAGAGAGCCCGAAGCGGAGGTACTCTAGCATACCTCCAGAGTTGAGGGAGGGTTCCCCAGGGTGGAAAAGGGTGGGTGGGCTTAAAAACAAAAACACAAAATAAAAAGTACAGGGTTTGTTTTTAGGTACAGGGTGGGGGAGCATGTGGGAAAAAAAGAAAAAAAGGTCCTCATCCATGAATAAAATTTCTCAATTGAGTGATCTCTCAACTTCTCTTCTGGGGGACTTACAGGAAGTACGTCTAAACAATTTATTTTCCCATGACAGATTTGGGTAGACCAAAAAATCTGAAAGTTTTATGCCGGAATGTGAACGGGCTCAGGGTTGCCCCTAGAAGAAGGAACATTTTAGAATACCTGCGCCTCGTGAACCATGATGTGCTGCTCATCCAGAAGTCACACCTTTGCGAAGAAGACTGGGTAGGGATACTTAAAAACCAAAAATGGATAGAGCATTGCATCTATACTTGGCAGACTTGTCCCACGAAAGGAGTTACCATTATTTAAAAAAAAACAACACAAGCAATCTTAGGGAATGTTATTGTAGACTCAAATGGTAGGTGGGCAATTGCCAGGGCAAAAATCAGTAGCTCTTGTTTTACCTTGATGGGCTATTATGGCCCTAATATGGATGACCCGACCCATCTACAATCCTTGTTTCTCCATTTAGTTGACGTTAATGACCATATTATAATGGGGGGGGGGATTTGAATGTAGTCTTGGATCCTTGGTACAACTCCACGTCCAAAAGAGCTGCAGGGGTTACCCAGAGCACACGAAAAGCCCTGAAACAACTGATGTCAGATATAGGACTTCTGGACATATGGGGAGCGAAGAGACGAGACCTTGGGACATCAGGGGGAAATTTTACTTTCCATTATAAAAAAATGTGGTCACCGTTCTAGGATAGATTTTTTCCTGGTAGATCGCACCACCAGTAAGAACACAACTAAAGTCACTCATCTCCCAGAACATTTGTCCAATCATTCAGCCTTTCGTTTGGAAATTGTCTTATCAAAGAGTCCCCGTATGTATAGATGGACATTAAATCGCTCAATACTCCTCGAACCGCTAGTTATTGATAGGTTAAAAAAAGACACCAATGAATTATTTTTATTTAATACAAATTCTGCACCTCAACACATAGTTTGGGATACATATAAGGCCTTCTTGAGAGGCTTATGAACTTCTCTCTTAATAGCTCAAAATAAGAAAGTGGGGGAGGAAATTAAATCGCCAGAAGCAACAATACGTCTAAAACAGGCAGCGTTAGAATACGCGCCCAATGACTCAAACAACATACAAAAGCTAATCATGGCTAAAAAGGAGCTAGCGGATTACCTAGAAGCAATAACTAAAAGGAAATGGAAAGCAAGTAGGCTGTCTCATCATGAATATGGACAGGGATGTGGCAAATTCCTCGCGTAGAAAGCCAGGAGTGAGGTGAAAGCTCTTAAGTGCCGGAACTCTGGAAGAATCATCTCAGAGGAAACAGAGATTGAGGAGGCCTTTGCTTTTTTCTTCCAAGAGCTAAATTCTGAAGATTTAACCCTGAGCGAAGAACATATTGAAAGTTTTTTCTCAGGCTTGCAACTTCCTACACTACCAGACTCTGATAGAGATAACCTGAGTAATCCAATTACTTTGGAAGAAATTCTACATACCATCAAAATCCTAAAGAAAGGAAAAGCTGCGGGTCCTGACGCCAATCCGAATGAAATATATAATATTCTCAAAGAAGAGTTAGCTCCTTTCTTGCTCCAACTATTTAATTCTGCTTTTATATCTGCCCAAGACCTCCCTTCATCCTGGAACGAAGCCACCATTACCATCATCCTTAAACCAAATAAAAGCCCACAAGTCTGCAAATTGTACAGGCCTATTTCCCTTCTCAACAGTGACCATAAAATATATACTCAGATTCTAACTAAAAGGCTAGATAGGGTAGCGGGGTCTATGATACATCCTGATCAGAAGAGATTTATGAAGGAGAGACAACTCCATGAATTAACTAATGACCTAATTGGAGCAATTGATCTGGCGAATTTAAATGGGATCCCATTAGCGATTATGACCTTTGACGCTGCAAAAGCTTTTGATAGGGTCAGCTGGCCCTTCTTACTCAAAGTGATCCAGCGTTTTAATCTAGGAGAAACTTATACAGCAGCGGTGGGGGCCCTATACAAAAATCCATCTGCTAGGGTACTTGTTAATGGAAAACTAACAAAACAAATCAAAATCTCCAGAGGAACCAGAGAGGGCTGTCCCCTTTCACCCCTTCTGTTCAATATGTATATTGAACCATTAGCATGCAAATTAAGATCCTGCCAGGGCATCTCTTCTTTTAGTTGTAATGGCTGGGAAAAGAGAATAGGTTTTTACGCCGATGACCTCATGATTTTGATGGGAAATCTAGAGCATTCACTCCCTGAGATATGGGAGCATTTGGAGAACGTCTGGAAAGTGTCTGAATACTTAATTAACCAGCAGAAAACAGAGCTAATGACATGGAATACCCCCTATAAGAGTGATCTTTTAAAACATCAAATAAAATATCTTGGGGTCCAATTAGTTAAAAACGTAGACAAGTTAGCACAGGTGAATTTTGATAAAACAACTACTAGCGTAAAACAACAGCTACAGGCATGGGAGACCCTTCCACTTGCTAAAAATGTCAATTTTACCCAAATTTACTTTTTTATTTGAGTCTCTCCCATTAGAATCCTCAAAAATTTGGTTTAGGAAAGTACAGGGGCTATTCTCCTCTTTTATCTGGGGTAGGAAAAACCCAAGAATTTCTCAGAGGACGCTCAGGAGGAAAAAAGTCAATGGGGGCATAGCCACCATGGAGCTCTATATAAACTACTGTGCCTTCCACCTTAAAAATTCTCGTCAACTATTAAAGAATAGCTCAGCTTTCTCACCGCTTTTCAAGGCTTTAACAATGATTCATATGAGTCAAGCAGATTTCTTCCTTTTAAAGTTTGGTCACCCCAAATTCTTCAAGAAGGTTAGGCTGAAGATCTTTCTAGCCGCAACCAGAGTATGGTCTCAGGTGAGGGCATTGCTGCACATACCTTACTATAATTATGAAACACCTATATGGGATTCTCCAGGCACCTTGGCATGTCTATTGGATTCACTTGCACTTCCCCTGCGTAAATCCAGGATACTTAAGTGGGGGCAGTTAATTGTGGACAATGAGCTGATTTCATGACAGTGCCTCTCTGTACTATAAAAACAACTCGGTCTCAAAATTTAAATATTATCAGATCTTGAGCTGTATAAAATCGATAGGGAGGGAGATAGAAGGAAACCGTGAAATGGTGAATAGGATCTGTACAAATTCCACAACGCGGAAAGAGGTAGCAGCATGGTACTGATTGATAATTTAGACTGGGGAGGACATGCAGAATCCATTCACAGAGAGCTGGAAGAAGGACCTGCCGGGTGAAGACCTCAAAACTTTAGGGCAAGTATCTATGTCTCTTCTGTGGTCGTATGTGAAAGCTGCACCTTTAAAGAGAAACCATCTTTTCACTGTCCATAAGGCATACTGGACACCACAGAAATTGTCAAAGATGGGAAACGGAGCAACAAAGAAGTGCCCGAAATGTGATGAGAACAACGTGAACGAGGTCCGTATGTTCTGGCAGTGTCCTTCAATTCAGCCCTTTTGGAATCACGTGGGTAAGACCATCTCCGATATTATGGGCAGAGAAGTTGGGTTGCCTGGAACTTCAGTTATCTTTGGGGTGATCCGAGGTGGGGTGGAAAACCTAATATTTTCTAAAAACCAGAAGGCACTCTTTTTGTTTTGAACCCCTGGCGCGAAGGGAGATATGTGTAAAATGGATCCTCCCTTCTTCCCCCACTAAAATTGAATGGATTGGCTCAATACAGAGAATTTCACAACTTGATCGAGTAAGTAAGCGGGTTAAAAAACCAACATTTTCGGATCTGTGGGACACTTGGTTCATAACTTATGTTTCTAGCTTTTCCCAATGAATATAACTCTCACAACGTCTTTTTATAGGCATCATTTATCGACACCTTTTTGTGGGATCTCTTTTTTCCTCTCCACTAATGTAAGAAATGTAATTTGTGCACCTAATGGTCCAATGATTACCAACTTGCTCTACTGGCCGTTATGACGGTGGCCCAGTTAAGTGTAGTCAAACTGGCCTGTAGAAGAATAGGGACCACGGTCAATCTAGGTGGCTTACTTTGACAACAGACCCCAGGGGTAGAATTTGCCCACCCTCCGGAAGGAAGTGACCGGGTGTTCTCTTGCCTCTTACTGATCTGACTGGCCCTATCTTCTTGAAACCTGAGCATCTTTTCTTAAATGAGGACTAAGAAAAAAAAAATAATAATAAATAAGCGGTGCCTATGCACCCGTCTGTCTCCCTGGTGCGACCTGAGTCTACTGATAAGACGCGGGCTGGCAGAGAGGGAGGTAATGAAGGACGGTCGCTACGTAAGCATGCACGTCTGAGTCAGCGCACTGTGAGACAGGTGCTTGATGACTCGGGGTGATGCGGAAGCTGTCAAATCTGAGCTTCTTGGTGCTTATTGCAACATGGCCTGGTTGGACCATGAAATGGATGTTGACATAATAGTATCTCTTGTCTGTAGGAATGTCAGGACCAAAGTGTAATCCTCCATAATAAATGGAAAGTGCCCGTGCCAATATCGATAATAATAATGTGATTATATAAAATTATATACAACAAGCTGCATTTAGATGATTACCACACGTTACTATCAGTAACAATAATGTAAATGTACCACGTAACCACTATACATTTATATACAATTATATACTAGCTGCATTTCGATGATTAACATACGACATACTAGGTAATCATAGCGACATTGTCAAGACTACACATTTGTGAAGGAAATTGCTTATGTAAAAGCACAACAACAATTGCTTTAATTCCATGACTCGTTGAGCCAAGATATATTGATACATGCATGACAAGAATGAATACATGCTAAAACAGTACAGTACTACTTATTTGGCACTAGATTTCTAACCCATACAAAGAAAGGAAACCTCAGATTCATTCAGCCCCTTATTAACCATATCTAGCAAATGTATCCATTTGCACTTGCGTAAATTGAGAATTATGTCAAGTCCCCTCCTCTAGTGTTAGGAATCACTTTTTCCAAAGCCCGCCATCGTAGAAAGTCAGCAGTGTGTTGCATACAATTGCAGTGTTCAACTAGGGGTGCACCCTGTGTCTTGCAGAAAATCCTTGTACAATGTTGAAGGATTCTGACCTTCACTTTCTGCCTGGTCTGATCCACATAGCGCATATTGCAGGGGCATGTTATTACATGGATGACATCTGCAGAATTACAATTAGTATGATGTTTGAGTGCATATGTACGATTGGAGTACGTGAACTCTTTTTTCTCCAGAGTGAGGTCTCAAGCCTTGCATCGTCCACATCTGAAGTGACCTATTCGGGGTAGTAGTAACAGCTGGTTGTGTCTTTAAATATGAACTGACCACAAAATCCCATAAATTCTGTCCCCTTTTAAAAGCAGAGTGGTTTCTCATCAGTGTCAATCTCATCCGAGCTAAGAACCCAATGTTGATTAATGATCTTTTTAATCTCATTACTTGTATTGGTAAATGTGATTACACATACCACTCTGTTGTTAGCTTCACTCCAATTGGTATTTACTTCAAGTAAAGTTTCTGTGTGGCAATACCATGCTCTTTTTCTAGCACTTTTCAGTAAGTCCTTGGGGTACCCTCATTCTCTCAGTCGTGTCATGAGGTGATCAGTTTCTTTGAAAAAAATAGCCCTATGTGTACAGTTTGTACAGAGTCTCAGAAATTTACCATAGGGTAAGTTGTCTCCCAGGTTCCTTGGGTGATGGCTGGAATACCTGAGCAATGTGTTGCATTCCATCTGCTTCCTGAAAAGTGTAGTATTTAATATTTCATCCAAAATCTTGGAACTCAAATCTAAGAAATTTATTTTGTCTTGATTGTGTGTCATGGTGAATTGTATGTCCAAGGATGCATCATTCAACCATGCAAAGAATTCCTGCAATTTAGGTTCTTCCCAACTCCAGATCATCAAAACATCGTCAATGTACCTTTTCCAAAGAGCAATGTTATCATGAATGGGTTTATCAGAGTTATATATATGCTTCTCTTCATATATATCCTTAAAAAGATTAGTTATGTCTGGAGCAAATCTGGCTCCCATAGCCACTCCCTTTGTCTGGAAAACATACTCATTCTTGAACACAAAAGCGTTTTGTCATGGCAATTTTGTCATGGAAATTTTGAGCAACCCCACTATAACTTCACTGGGGACCCAATTGGGTCCATCTCTTTTATTGAGGACCTTCTGGACCACTTCCAGCACCTCTTCCTGTGGAATACTAGTATATAGGTTGGATATGTCGTGTGTCACTAACAGTTGTCTATCTCTGTCAAAGGGCTGGTTCTCAACTTGCTTGTTGACCTCCAATGTTTCTCCAAAATATAATCTTGCCTTTATCACCCACTGCTGTAAAAAAAAGGTTGAGACATTTGCAGAGGAGTTCTAGGACAGACCCACAGCCTGAAACTATGGGCCTCCCTGATGGTTTCTCCTTGTTTTTATGGACCTTGGGTTAGGTGTACAAGGTTGAAATATGGGGATCCCTCTTATTCAAGAAGACAAATTCCAATTCACTGATAACCCTCTTTCAGTCCTTCTGATATTAGTAGATGTATGAGTTTAGCAACTTATTTAGTGGGGTCACCCTGAATCTTTTGGGATTTATCAACTACCTGCAACTGCATTGTGATCTCTGTGCTATAGTCTTCAGTGCCCTGAATTACAATTGTTCCACCCTTGTCAGCAAGTGTGATGACTATATCATTGTTTCTTTTAAGAGATTCTAGGGTAAGTCTCTCTTCCTTGCATATATTGTGCTTGTGTGCTTGATGTATTTTTTGTCATCAAAGAGTTTCATTACATCTCTCAAGACTACTTGCTCAAATGCCAGTATCTTATTGGACATCAGGTGGGCAAAAGGAAAGCCCTTTCACTAAAACCATTTGTTCGGCAGGGGTTAATCTGTGCTTTTCAGGTTGATGATGGGGTTGTATAAATCTGTGGTCTGATCCATCAGAGGACTGTGAGACCCCACCCAGTATTTCAGCTCCAAAATTACCTTCACCTACTGATAAACCCACAGGGATCACCAACAGTATGTCTGTCTCCTGGTTTGGATCTCTCTGTGTGTTTCCTGGGGGTAGAATCTCACTGCTTCCCATCCCCTGCCTCTGCCCCTGTTCCACCCATGATTCTGGCCTCTGTTGTTGTTCCAGCCCTGATCAAGTCCACCTACTGAGTGAGTTAGCCATCTTCCATCCCCTAAAAAAAGGTCCAGAGGATAATTCTTGATAGTTCTGACCCTGGTTATACTGGTGGCCAGTTGCAGAGGTACCACGCCACTTGTGATAGTTATCTGGACCACTCGAATACAATGATTTAGAAAAAGTTTTGTAGCCATTTATGGCAATGTGTTGGACACTAAGGGGGTGCTATTTACTATTCCCACTTCAATCTCAGCAATTTAGGGAATCTGTTGGACACTAAAGGCACAACATTTACTATTCCCACTCCAATCTAAGCCATTTAGTGGAAGGTGTTGGACACTAAAGGGGTGAAATACACTACTCCCACTCCAATGTAAGCCATTTATGGGAAGGTGTTGGACACTAAAGGAGTAACATTTTCTATTCCCACTCCAATCTAACCCATTTTTTGCAAGGTGTTGGACATTGAAGCAGTGACATTTACTGTTCCCACTCCAATTTAAGCAATTTGGGGAAGATGTTGGACAGTAAAAGGGTGATATTTCCTCTCCAATATAAGTCATTTTGGGGAAGGTGCTGGTTGCTTAACAGGTGGCATTTACTATCCCCACTCCAATCTAAGCCATTTTAGGGAAAGTGTAGGATGCTGTGATCCTGGTTTCTAGTCCCTCTTACATCCTCTGTGCTGTGGGCTTTCTGCTAGGGCTCATTTCACCATGCCCTCATGGCTTCTATGAGCTCATATCCCTGTTGACTCTGTGGGGTATATTGTATCACTATTGAAATCTGCCAGGACATGTAGGCCATTTGCTAATGTTAGTATGTTGTTCAAGATATCTCCCGGGGCCCGCAGGCCACTTGTTAAAACATTTGTATTGTATATGGATATTGCCCTGGGCCAGCACTGGCAGTGTTGACAAAGCTATGTACAGGAAATCATGCATTTGAATGGAGACATGTGTTTATCAGGGGGACTGGCCTTAAACACCTAATTTAGCCGCTTGCAGACCAAAATATCATGAGATGTCGGAGCGTACTTGCAGGGTGGCCATCTTGAATTCTGAAAGGGTATTTATACTGCACCCAAACCACTAGGCAGTGCTTTGTGGACATGTAGTGTACAAACTTCTGTGCATGGTTATCTTTGAAGGACATTAAAAGTGACCCTGAAAGTGCATCAAGAGGCTTTGCATTATATTCATGTTTCCTCCTACTGTGACTAAAGCAGTGACTTTGAGTATGTAATTCAAGCATGCAGCAATATCATTGTGTGAAGTGGTATCTCTAAATATTCCTAAGGAGTGCAGGACGCTCTTTAATTTGTTTAATTTCTATGTAGCAATATGCTGTGCACATGTAAGTGATTGTTAATGACTATCCAAAAACAATGGTTGGCATGTTCAACTGGTAGAAAATCTGGATTTGTAATATTGTTCTATTTGTCATTAGCAGTACACCTCACCACCACTCTATCTGGATGGTGTTGTCAGGAACAGAAGAGCCAGTTAAGCAGACTCTCAAGAAGCCAGTGACTGACCCCAGAGATGCAAGTCTGTAGTTTCTTATTTTGTCCCACCTCTCTTCCCTTCTGGGGCGGTGTTTTATTGAAGGTTTCAGCTCCTTGATCAGGCACCACCCAAGGAGAGATAGGTGGTCCAGCATCATCTCCGTGGATAGGAGCAGGTGATTGGCGTGACATTGGATACTGAAGGTTTAACATTTACTGTTCCCAGTACCTTTAAGTTATTTCAGGAAAGTTGTTGGATACCATTCCCACTCCTGTCTAAGCCATTTAGGGGAAGGTGTTGGACACTAAATGGGTAATATTTTCTATTTCCATTCCAATACAAGCCATTTTGGGGAAGGTGTTTGATACTAAATGGGTGGCGTTTTCTGTTTACACTCAAATCTAAACTATTTTGTGGAAGGTTTTGGAGACTAAAAGGGTGAAATTTAGAGATCCCATTCCAATATAAGCAGTTGAGAGGAAGGTGTTGGACACTAAAAGGGTGACATTTACTATTTCTACTCCGATCTAAGCAAGTTTGGGGAAAGTGTTGGATACTAAACCGGACACATTTACTATTTCTACTCCAATGTAAACCATTTTGGGGAAGGTGTTTGGCACTAAAGGGTTGACATGTACTATTCCCACTCAAATCTAAGCCCTTTTGGATAAGGTATTGTACACTAAAATGGTTACATTCACTATTTCCACACCAATCAAAGTCCCAATCCGATCTAAGCCTTTTTGGACAAAGTAGGAGACTTTAAAGGGGTAACATTTAATATTCCCAGTCCAATCTAAGCCATTTAGGGGGAGGCATTGGACACTAAAGGGACAACAATTATTATTCCCAATTCACTCTAAGCCATTCAGTGGAAGATGTTGGACACTAAAGGGGTGAAATTCACTATTCCAACTCCAATGTAAGCCATTTAGGGGAAGGTGCTGGACACTAAGGGCCTTATTATGACTACAGCGGTCCATCAGACCACCGTAGCCATGGTAGTCCGACTGCCTCATTATGACTTGGGCGGTCAGACTGCCTTGGCACCGCCACCTTAGTCTCTTCGTCGTACCCTCCTCCCACCCCTACACCCCTCCCCCTTCTCCCTCTATGCTCCTTTCTTTTCGTCTTCTTTAATGTTTTTCCGTGGAGACTTAGCTATTTGGCTGATGCCCGGTGGAGCTACCTGATAGCTATTGAGGAGATGGGCTATGGACTTCCCCCTCTGCCCTCACCTACCCAGCTGGTCCTTGGACAGATGTTCCCTTCGTCTCTCCGATGTATCTCCCCCCTACTCCTTTTCCCCACCCCCTTACCTTTCTTCACTCAATGAATCTCATCCTCTATGCCACTTAATTGTTTGCATTGGTATATTATGTAATTTGTAACGGATGTCATTTTTGCACCTTTGCGGAACCTTATGTAAAGTGCTCTGATACCTTCGGTTCTAGCCAGCTCTATATAAAACTCTTTAAATAAATAAAATAAATAAATAAATAAATAAGTGCAGGCAATGCAGTCCGTGCAGAGTACGATTCCGAATCAGCCAATGCAATTGATACCAGAAGATACTGCACGGAGTTTCTATGCTGCTAACCTCAATAAGGGTTTCCCAGCTCTACCTTAGTTAGAACGACCTCTGTTATTTGGTTGGATGGACTATGCTAGGATCACCAGTGTGTGAAGCTGCTGGCAGTTCTCGGTGGCTAGGCCTGCATAGAGTGGTTTCTAATAGGTCTGTTCTGTATCCCACGTGAGGCAGGATCATGTGGTTGTATTTTTTGCTCAGCTAATGGAAGAAATCTTACTAGTCTGGAATTTCGTTGTGGTGCTCCTGGATCGAAACATGCCAAAACTGCTTGCCTCCTTGAGCGAATTCCCCTATGATTTAAAGGGATTTTAGCAGCTGTTTCCTTTCCTGCCACATCTCCTTGCAGGTGCATAGTAGATGGATGATATCTCCCAGGCCGTTTCACACAGGCAGCAAGAATTTGGAGGTGACGTCCTCAGCCACGGTGGAAGGTTCTGAGTGCACAGGAGCATGTGAAGGCAAAACTTTAAGAATTTTATTTTCCTTGCTGTTGAATATCCTAAATTAAAGTATTTGTGCGGGGCTAAGATTTTATAGTTATTCAAGGTCATTCAGGCATGGGATCTTGCCAAAAAGGTGTCTTTATCCTCCACCAACAAGAGTTGTTTTAGGGATTTCCAGACCAGCTTCATAAAGGCTAAGTGATGGATCTGTGTATTCCAGAGGGCAGAGAGCTCACTGCTTGCCAGAACCTCTTGCAAGTAGCTTCTTGCAGGGGACTTCTCCCTCTGATGGAGGTCTTGCAATAAGAGCTGGTTTAAAGTGTTTGGGATGATAGTCTGATCTTATTCTAGCAGATGATGTATGCGCCGTATCTGGCCCATGATTGCTTCAATAGGCCAAACTCCAGCCTTAGTTGCGCCGGGGAGGTGTAATTTGGGAGGCTGAACATGGTTTTATATTCTTTGACTGCAGTTCTATCCAGTAGCTTGGCGTCTCTACCTCTCATTATTTCGCTGCCATAAGTTATTGTTGGTAGAATTTTGGCCTGTGCTTCTTTCAGGAGGGGGCTTAGTGTTGGACCTGTTTGTTTTGACATTACATTTTCCAAAGATAATGCTAGCAG
The DNA here is from genome assembly GCF_964204655.1 of Triturus cristatus. NCBI lineage: Eukaryota > Metazoa > Chordata > Amphibia > Caudata > Salamandridae > Triturus > Triturus cristatus. Next base: position 441,796,269 of record NC_140590.1, read on the forward strand.
CAGCCCTTTTCTTTTGAACTTATCTTGTTGTCGTATGAAGGATCCTTCTTTATCTTTGTTAACGCCTATGTACTTATAGTCCGCCGCTGGTTCTATTTGTGTGCCGCTTAGGTACCAGGACATCTCTCATTTCCTCCTGTACTTAATGGACATTGTCCTTGTACACTTGAGAAGTTGTTTTCTCTGGCATAGTCTTGCATTTCGTTGAGAAGATGTTGCATGCCGACTGCTGTATGGCTAAGCAGAATTACATCATCGGCGTACAGGAGGTTGGACAAAGTTGTGCTCTCCAGCCTGGGCGCATGAAAGTTACGGGAGTTGAGTGTCTGTGGTAGATCTGGCATAAATAGATTAAATAAGGTAGGAGCCAGCACACAGCCCTGTTTCAGGCCTTTGGTTGTTGTTACTCTTCTCGAGAGGTGGGTCCCTGCTCCCAGTTTCACCTGAACCCAGGTGTCTGTATGGAGGAGTATTAACATTTTTAAGAGGGCTTGTAGGATGCCCTAATTGGCTAGCTTCCCCCACTATCTTACCCTATCAACTTTATCGACGGTAAATGTGCACCGGCATTTTCTTGAACATTGCTGCATCAATAAGCAGAGAGACTGTCATGAAATTGGTTGATGTACCTGTTTTTTTTGCGGAAACCTGTCTGGTTTAATGGTATAATATCATTGCCATCAGCACAGGCTATGAGTTCCTTCAACATGGTTCCCGCAAAATATTTGGCCTCGTTGTCGATCAATGCCACCAGTTGTAATTATAAGGCATGGCCTTCTCGCCGCTTATATGGATCTGGACGATTGTGGAGCCTTTCCATGAGTCAGGGATTCTGCCCAGTGATCTCACATCCAAGAATAATTGTTGAAGTATGCTTTCCTACTCTTGCGCCCTCGGTTTGAAAAGGGCCGGCGGGATTCCATTTGGTCCTGGGGCCCCTTCCTTTCTTTTCTTTGCGATCTGCTGCTTAATTAGGAGCAACTCAGCAGCATTTATCTCCTCCTCCATCAATTGATCTATATCGGAAGATGTTTGTAGGACTCCCTCCTTTGTTGGAGTGCCTTCTGACCAAACTCCCAGTGAGACCCTGTTTTGGGCGAATGATGAAGAACCTGAAATTTGATGATTGAAGTGATCATTTAAGAAGCGTGTATGTTTACCATTTTCCAGAAACGGGCACTGTCGTTGTGGTTTATGTTATGGAGGAGCTTTACCCAAATATCCTCTTCGTGATTTTTATTGATGCCCCTTTTAATTTTCTTTAGCTTTATTCTCTGATGTTGCAAAGCATAAAGGAGACTTGTGTTCCCTTGTTCATGTCGCAGGGATCTCATTGAGCCATTTATGGATCTTTTGAGGCCCTTTATTTGGACCCTCTGTGCTTTCGTTAAACTTTTTTCCTGCTTGGGTGCCAGAGGACAGATCGTTTAGTTTGCGAGGCATGCAGGTCTGTAAATGTGGCTGTACAGCGTTCCCAGTTTGATATATAACTCTTTACTGTCAATTGTGAGAGTACAAGATTAATTGCTGTTCAAGACAGGGACTCAATATTTTCTGCAATAAATTAGATTCTTTTGTAATTTGACGTGTAACTGGAGCCCCAGATTGGTGCTGGCTGAATGTAAGGAGGTACGCTAGCAGCTATGGAGATTTATTGTGTCCTCGTTGTCTCCCATTCTGAAGCCGAATATGAAGGGAAACAGCGAGAGACTGGCGAACGTGTAGTCCAGTATCGAGCAGGTCGCTGTGGAATAGTGGCTCGCTACAGGGGGGGAGTCACCTGCCAATCTTCCTTTTAAGGCCCTGAGGTTGAGATGTTCTAGGTCCTCTAGAAGACATCTGTTTTTTGTTGTTCTTTCCATAGGTTGAGCCACATTGAGTTGGTATGTTACAATTTGAGGATTGGAGGCTCGCTTTGTTGACCTCTGATGTGCCAAAAAGATATTGATTTAAGTTCCCCGACAGAATGAGGTTGGGTGTTTCAACATTACTTATGTAAGTTGTTAATTGGCTGATTAGCTTGGCAGAGTCAATTGCTTTATGTTCTGGGTGGATATATGCATTAACAATCACTACATCGTCTTGTGCCCCTGGCAGAGAGAGAGAGTGAATTTAACTGCCGTGTGGACCTCTGTAGTAAGGCCAACTATTGCTGCTGACGTTATGGCAGTTGTAGATATTTAAGTTGCCAGCCCTCTTGAGGAATGTATAGATTTCCCACCCTTTGTGGCTAGCGTGGCACAGCATATGAACTCTTGTAAATGTAGTGGTTCTATGAGCCATGTTTACTGGAGCAAGAATATGTCAAACGTGTTAAGGTATTGCAGGAATACCGGGTCTGATATTTTTGTTGCCAAGTCATTGACGTTCCACGAACAGAGGCAGACCACCATTTTTTTCCTCTGGAGCTTCCGTATGCTTGCCTCTGTTGTCATTGGATTTCTGAAATGGTGGTTATGGTTCTTGTAATCAGCTCGAGATTTGGATGACTGCTTCGGGGAGCTATATCTGCCCAGGAGAAGGTATGCAGGGTGCCCAGAGTGCGAGTCCTTTGTTGCGGAGATTGGCCCAATGCCCCTCTGAGCACAGATATCGGGGGCCTTAGGTGGCTTTTTGCTCCAGACCTTGGGGTGGGGATTAGAAGAGGCGTGGATACCCTGAGTTTTGGTGAGGAGTAACAATGATGTCCCAGGCTTTGAAGGTGTAGTACTCATCTAATACTCTGTGCAATTGCGGTTGTTTTCCACATTGCCCTGGTTTTCTCGGGTGTTGATAGATTTTCAGGGTGGAGGAATAGTTTTGTTTATATCTTCAAGATTGGGTGTAACACTTAATAGTCTCAAGATGTTCCCCCTGTTCAGGATGTCATGATTCCCTTTTGAGGAATCCTGGGGTTTGAGCAGTATTGAGCTAGAACCTGGCAACATTCTGTTCGGGGCTTGCATCTGCTTTGGTAGCTCTCTAGCATGCAGCTCAAAGGCGTGTTGACAGTTGAGTTGGATGTCCTCCGTCAATGTTGGTTGCTTTCTAAGGTAGCTGTGTTTGATTTCCGTCCTTGTTATAATGGTTGGTGCACCTGGTGATGTTGGTTTCAACGAGCACAGGGTGCCCTGAAGCAGCTGGTAGGAATCCTGACATAGGTGCCTTCCATATCTAAGTGAGCTTGTCGGGTCATTGTTAGCTTGGTGTGCAGAGGGAGTCCTAATAATTACGTCCTTGTCAGACTCCTGATCTATTGTTGTTGCTAAGTCTGTAAATATTTGAGGTGCATCCTGTCCCTCAGGCTGAGTAGGAATGGTTTGCGGCTTTTGGGGCATTAATATGAGTGCTGGACTTGTGTCTGAGTTGTTTCTTTCTCACTAAGAGATGGTTGTTCCCAGTAGTGAGTTCACGTTACCTTCGTCGGCTAGTGGCCACCTAGTGTTTTGGCAAGGTGGCGGTGTTTCTGAATCTGGTTGGTTGCTAGTTTGTAACAGGACCTTGTTTTGGTTGTTCCCATCTTTCAGGTCGGTGTCAATTTTAGAGAACTGTGAGCTGAAGTTAGGAAAAAAGGCTGCATGATTTGGAAGAAGTTTCTGGTTGTGGCCTTTCCTTTTCTGCTGACGACATTGCTTGGCGTCTGTCTTTATAGTGAGTGATACTTTATGGTCTGTTGCAGATGGTTCACTGACAGTGCCAAAGGCCCCCTTTCTTTGCTGGGTAGCTGAGTCCTCACACTTGATGTTCTGATTGATTGGGTTGGCATGCTCCCCTCTTTTTTGCCCAGGTTCTCATATCAGACCCCCCGAGCGGGAGCGAGAGAAGGTGGATGATGCATTCCTCAAATCCTTAAGCACAGTGGAAAGCATTGATGGGAGGGTTGATAACTTCCACTATCTGACTGCAGCCGCAGCTAAGATGCACCTCTGATTGTGCTCTTCTTATAAGGCCATTGAGATCCCCCAATTTCTCATCAATTCCAGTTGTGAACGAGGACAGAGTGTTTAATAGAGAGAGCTGCATATCCATCTTATCAGATTGGTATTGTAGCACTTTCACTGACAGTTGCATGGTATTCAGAAGGGCAGCCTAGGTTCTGCCGGCTTGTACGTTAGAGCTCTCTGCCCACTTGGGCTCTCCTTTGGGTCCTTCCCGGCGAAACTGTTTGTCATAGGGTGTGTTAGGCTAGGGCTTCTTCATGGTGGTACACCTGATTGGCAGTCTGGCGAGTAGGCTGCTAACATGTCCTCCCATTCTTGAGGGCTCAGATAGGAGAGGGACACCCTTCCTTCTTCCTGCTTAGCATGGTCAGTGGTAGCTGTTGAGGTCGATGCGATTGATGTGAAAAGGCTCGGTTCCAGAGCTGCAGTTTTAACTTTTAGTTCCTGGCTGTTAATGCCTTTTCGATGGGGATCTGGTTGAGAGTTTTGCCTGCTCCTCACAGCAACTGGAGAACCTGTAGGACTTATGGAAGATTAATTATTGTAGGTGCCCTTTTCCGTATGCACGTGGCAGCCAATTCCATTGAGGCAGTTGTAGCGTGCACTTGCTGAACATGCCCCAATGCTGTGGACAAGGATATTGCAGATACTGGGTTGACTATGGCCTGCGCCTCAGACTGTTCAGCTGTTGTCTGTAGTCCTGGTTGTCTCATTAGGGACTGGATTGTGTTTGCAGAAATCGGCGTAGGGGAAAATGCTGAGGATTGAATGAGATGGCCAACGGACGTGGACAGTGTGACGGTTAGTGGTGGAGTTATCTCAGAAGTATTCACCATTGGGTTGCTGTAAGGAGATGAGCAGATCTGGTCCTCCATCAGTATGAACTAGTGGTCCTCCATCAGTTTGAACTAGAGCCAAGGTCTGCTGTAGATACTGTGGTATTTGTACAGGTTGATCCCTCTGATTGAAGTCCTTTGAGTGCTGCGTTGATTGAGTAAAGAGCAGCGCTAATGTTTCTTAAAAAATTGAATTTTGTGTAAATTTTTGGTTGAGTTGGAGAAGCCGTGGGTTTTGGCATGGCTCCCCTTCTTCTTAGTGACGTGCTGACCATTGCTTCTGCCTCTCTCGAAATTAGAGGTTTGTTTGCTATGTTGGGTGTTAGTGGAGCATGGCTTGCGCTGCTTTCCTTATCTCCCAGCTGGCCAGGGTGGGACGATCTCTCTGGTTGGATTGGAGCTGATAAGGGGGTCGAGGTGTGGGGCCAGGTGGGTGGTGGGGTGCAGGGCTCCCCTCCGCTGCGGTCCTGGCCAGAATTGTCCGAGCCCTGTAGCTCACAGTCATTGATTGGGGGGGAGAGTTGCCTGTCAGCTGGGGAGGCTGAGGCAGTTACCTGCGGCACAGTGCCAGGAGCCGGGGTCCGAGCCGGGCATCGAGCCGGGCATCGCAGCTGCTCGCTGGGCAGCTCCTGCGGCCCCCACCTCCTGCATCCTTCTTGCTCCTGGCTGGAGCTGCGACCCGAGGTGCGATGCAGTGCCAAGAGCAAAGGTCTAAGCCGACTCCGCAGCACCACAGCTCCTGTGGCCCCTCCTCCTGTGACCTTGCGTGCTCCTTGCTTCCAACTACGTCTGACTTCTGAGCGGAAGAACATGAGATCTGAGACACACAAGGATTTTCATTAAAATGTTTTCTAAAATTAGATATATTAATTCCATACATATTATACATGTATATTATATAATCATTTTCCATCACATATATGAAAAAGTATTTAATTAAAAACAGCAATATAACTAAAAATCTAAACATTATAAGAGCAAAACAACTATAAACAAAAAATATGTGCTATACACATCATTTTTAAAATGTTTAATCTAAATGTATTTTTTACAACATACTTAGATGCAAAATCGATCAAGTAAACATACAAAAATATCTAATTGATAATAATTTATTTCATTAAGACAAGTTAAATGTTTCAATCATATACATTTTGAATTAACATCCAAAATTATTTATATTGATAGACCACAAACATGAAGTGCCTCATTTGGATGTCATTCGAAAAGCCATCCATGGTTTAAACTCTGAGAGCCTTGTTACAAAAAAGCCGGTCAAAATTCAAACTGGCCAGTCAAACCGACTGGCGTCCAACGGAATCAAGGAGCCCGTTTACTAGTCGTAAGCTGCCCTGAATGGACAGCGTTTCCATGCTCTGGATTATGATGGGAGTTTTAGACAGGCTTTTCCTGTCAGTTGATGGCCTGGGGGGCGCCTGAAAATCCCTGAACCGTGTGGCAGGCACCATGAGGTGCCTGCCCCACAGATCAGGGATTTACACAAACTCCCATTTCTCTATGGGAGCTTGAGCTGTGGGAGGTTTTTGCACGCAGAACAAGCTCCCATAGGGAAATGGAAGTTTGCGACCGTACCATGTGCAGTCACATCGTAATTGCAGTCTTGGACCGTGGATATGTCCGTCGGAGGCAACTCCAACCGACATCATAATTAGCCCCATAGTATTTTTGAATATTTTATTTGATAAATTAAATTGTACATAACATTCTATTAAAGCAATAAAAAGAAAAAAGTAGACATTAAAATGAAAATAAATTAGGAATAAATATTTAACTGAAAAATAAAAGATTTTTTTTTTTTTTTTTAATTAAACAAACAAAAATGTTTCCAAAAATCATGCAAAATACAATTTTATTATATTGTGGTAGGAAATATCTTCACAAATACCTAAATATTTTTTAATATTACATTTTATTTACAAATTAATTAAAGAATTAAAAGAGGTTTTTTTTAAACTTAGAACATATAAATTTTTTACCATATGATAAAAAGCATTACATTTAGATGTAAAAGCCTTTTACCCATAAACCCAACATTCCGCATGAATACCATAACAACATATATAAAATGTAAAAACTAAATCTAAATAATAAATACATATTTAATAGTTAAATAAAATAAATTATAAACTAATTATCAACACACAAATTAACATACAACACTATTTTATTACTATAAAAAATCAAGAAATGACCCATAAATACGATTTTATTGATAACAATATTTAAGAAAAGTATATTTTGCAACAATATTAAGACAACACTTAAACTGATCTTCCTATCTCCACTCCATGATATTTATGACATCACAATATTATTGACACAATATTTTCCCATCATGATATTTTTTATTCGACATTTTGTCCAAACACCTTCATCAAATACGTAGGGTCGTTGGAGACTAAGGCAGTCAAGTATTAACCAACTCAAGAGTTAATATTTTGTTAATACAAATCTTATACTTATTCTGTTTGCTTTCCCCTTTTCTATTTTCTGATAGTATGGAGGTCTGGGCCATCGTATTTTGTTCTAATGTGTAGATATACATACTTTTTCTGAGATTATCATTTATGTGTTTGTATATATATATGTTTATATTGTCACTTGTTATGTTATGTCACATTGCTGTCATGTTTTGTCTATAATGTTACAGCCCTGACGAAGTTCCCTCTGGCAATGAATCGGGAACAAAACGCGTTGGCTGTGTGCCAGTTTTAAATTGACTGAATAAAAGGATCTAATCATGGAATAATCGACTACATCAAATTCTCTCTTTTCATGACTCTGGATTGTGTGCACCTTCCGGTTATTCCTTCAAATTTGGCTCCTGTTTGACACCCTTGGACGGCGGGTGTGGGAAGAGATTGCACCAGTATATAAATTAGAAGTACAAATTGACTGGATGTGCTTGACCTTGGTCTGCCGTTTATCCTTTCGCAAAGAGTTTCTCCAGCACTCTGGCTTGAAGGGTTTGAAGGCGCAATATGGAGCCCACATAAAGAGCATTACAATGATCTATTTTAGTTATGACAAGAGCCAGGATGACTGTGTTCCTAAGCTCTATAGGAAGGAAGGGCAAGATTTTCTTAAACATTTTTAACATAAGGAAACAGGAAGCTGTTACGTGCTTGGAGTGGTCAATAGGAGTGAGTGTTGAGTCAAAGATGACCCCCAAATTTCTAGCGTTCTAAACTGGGAGTGAAGGGGCCAGAAGCTGAGTGGCGCCAAGAGGTGCTCCAGAAAGAGGAATCCTTACCACATAGCAGTACCTCTGTTTTTTTCTCAATTCAATTTTAAGATTGCATGATGTTAGCCATACACGTTCTAAAAGCTTTGGCCCTTTTTTTGGGTTCTGCAGAAATTGATACCCTTATTTGGGTATCATCAGCATAAGAGGATACTGTGAACCCACAGGGTCAACTTAGTTTGATTAATGGAGTGATGTAGGCATTAAATAAAGTCTGACTTAATGAAGATCACTGAGGGACATCACAAGGAAGAGTAAATGGGGCAGAGATAAAAATCTTCCAAGCCACCAAATGCTCTTTGGTTGACAAAAAGGACCTGATCAGTTTGAGAGCAATACATTTGATGCCTAAACTTTCTTAATGGTTTACCAAACAGAAATGGTCAACCATATCAAATGCGGCCAAAAGATTCATTAGTATCAAGTCTGCATGATCTCCTCAATCCACAATGGCTCTGCTCTCTTCAGTTGCCACCAATGAAGTGGATTTTGTACAGTGGTAGGGCCTAAACCCTAAAAGAAGCTGTAAGTAGATCCTTAAATCTTAATGAGCTATAAACCAAATTCTTTGCTTCCATCCCCGGCCCAAAGTGGAAAAGTTAGTGAATGCACAGCTCATGGAATATCTTGATCGGCTTAGTCTTATGCACATCTTTCAATCTGACTTTAGACCTCAGCATCCCATGGAGTCAACCCATCTCAAAATTTCTGAATCCATAAAAATACTTTTTGACAATCCTCAGAATGTTGTCCTGCTATATCTGGATTTGTTGGTGGCTTTCAAGACGGTGGCACTTGCTTTACTACTGCCATGCCTTTCCAAACTTGGAATGTGTGGCCACATTTTGCGATGGTTTTGTTCATTTCTTGCGGATAGGAAATAGGTGGTCACAGCTGTTCATTTCAGCTCAGGGGGCACTTTGCTTAAACATGGGATCCCCCAGATCCCAACACTGTTTAATATTTACATGACTCCTTTGGTTTCTTTTTTTCAATCCTTTACGATCACTGTAGTTTTGTATGCAGATGATATCCAACTGATTCCATCTTTAGATAAAGATTCCTCATGCTCTGAATTGAACTTTAAGGCCTGTCTTAACCAAGTCATTTGTTGGATGGAAGCTAGCCATTTAAAGTGCATCACAGATAAAACTGAAATCCTCCTTTTTAGGAGAAACAACAGTTTCTCCACCTTTGATTGGTGGTCTGATGGACTTGCTAACCCCCCCTTCCTCCTCCCACTGTAGTAGCAAGGTATTTAGGGGTTACATTTGACAGAAATATGTTGTTTCATCCTCAAACATTCTGTTGTATATGGCACCTGTTTTTCTATTCTTAAATATTAAAAAAGTGATTTGATTTTCTGCCTATAGTAGCTCATAAGACAGTAGTTCACACATCAAGAGCCTTTAGAAGTGACTACTGCAAAAGTCTTTAGGGTTACTGAAATATTTAATCAATAGATTTCAGGTTGTGTAAAAAGCTGCAGCTAGACTTCTGCTCAAACTACCTCGTAGGCATTCTGTATCTGACCGCCTGAGGGTCCCCAACTTTAGGTTGAGTACTAGAAGTGGGAGATCCTTGTTGGTTATAAGAGCCAAAGCTTGGAGCCACTCCCTATTTCCTTGAGACAGGATGGTAATCAGTATACCTTCAGCAAACTAATAAAGACCTGCTCATTTTCTTTTCCTTAGGTCCCTTTGTCCTACCTCCTTATGCCCATTTTTTTTTAAATAGCAGTAATTACGGGTACAGTACCTGGTATTTTGGACTAGACCCAGATTGTTATTTGTGGTAGCAATGTGCTTAATAAGCATTATTTCATTTCACATGCAAATAGTCCTCGTTCTGCTTCAATAGGAACCTTACAATCTGAACAACTAGGTTTGTGTCCTCTAGGTTAGAACACTAGAAACTTCATATCAGTGTCAAACTGTTTGTTTTGAGTCTCATCAGTCTAATGCGTAAAGTTGCAGAGTGAACATGGGTATAAAATCTAGACATATTCATTGCCCTAATAGTTTCACTTAGAAAAACAAAACAATTATGAGTGGAATGGTACAATTAATATAAGCCACTGATTTTCACTCAGGATGCAGTCCATAGTTTTTCATGCTAGTCTTCAGAGAAGGGAAGGATCATTTTATTTCACTACATTTTCAAAAAACCAAAGTTATTAAATATATAATAACTCAAACATCAAGTTTCAGTCATCAAGTCTACTTGCGATAAGAGCCTGGGTGACTGTACTTCTGGTATTCAACGGGATCCACTTAAAAATGTTGTGTAACATTTGCAGGATGTGCAAGCATGATGAGGAGATAACTTTGATCTCTATGTAAAATAATACTGAAAAGATCGGTGAATTATTTTTCTGATTTAATTTTTACAATAACTTTGATTATCACGGAACAAGGGCTCTTGTTTTATACATTTGAAGAACTTGATAAATAAAGAGACTTAAGTTCTTGACTATACTTCCAACGCAAGACATTGTCCTTTTCAAAGACAATAAGGTGCATTATATGAACCTAAGGTATTCAGTGGTAAGAAGGATTACCACTCATCAAAGATAATAACTCACTATTTATTGTGAAGAAAAACACGAGAACTGTTATATTTGTAACCAAATGAAAGAAGGTTATTTATTATCATTATTATTGTGCTTTTCTCGTTTCACAGCACAAGAGAACTTAAAACACAAGTTATAGAAAATGCTTCTTAGATTGTAAAGAAGCAGCTAATAATGTTTAGGTAATGACATTGATTTGTGAACACTAATGTACAGAACTAGCAAACCTGATATTCCTATGTTATAATATTTCTAATATATGGTCTGTTATTTAGATAATCTTGGATGCTACCAGCCCAGAGACCACAAACCCATTGTACAGTATAAAGAAGTTCACGACGAAGCAGCATGGTTTCCAGAGTGCTAGCATCCAGAAAAGAATCTCTCTTGTTCTTTTTGATTCCCATCCCCGTTTCCCCTTGGGGGCTTTCCAGGCATCAGAGTATTCTATTATTTCTTCAGTTTGGGGAGCTTCTGGGGAGATTGGGGTTCGTTAATCATTAAAGAAGAGCAAGGAGATCAGGTGAGTGACCTGCTTGACAGAAGACAAGCCACATATATAGCTCTTCTTTAACGAACATGGATCTAACCGATACCACCTCAGACTTTTCTGAAATAATTAGGAATCTCCAATTAGAGATGCAGCAGTTAAAACAAGAAAATCACTTACTAGGGAAGAATCATCTAAAAGTAAAACCGGGTTTATGTAATGGAGAGATCCTAAAACACCTGATAAACGCCCTATTTTGGCCCCACCTAAGTTCGGTCCCACTACCTTTTCCCCTTTAAATCCTGTAGTACAACAGCCTGATTCAAATGTTCAAGTCACAGTGGTTACCCCTACCCCTGTCCCTCGTTTTGCAGCTTTCATGAGCCAATGCCAGATGCATTGTCTTTGTAACCCCCAAATCTTCAATACAGATTCTTCCAAAACAGCCTTTATCATTTCATATTTAGGTGGAGTAGCAGCAGATTGGGCTATTCCTCTAGTCGATAATAATGACCCTCTTTTACAAGATTTTAATGCATTCAAAGATGCAATGACACATCTTTTTGCTCGTCATTTTTTTGTACAATCAAGTGACAACGAACTGCTAAATCTTCACCAAGGAACTAAAGATTTACTCACTTATATTACAACTTTTAACTGTCTTCTGTCTGAAACCCATTGGCCAGAAGAGAAGCATACTTCATTATTCTACAGAGGACTTAGAGAAGATTTAGAAGATTCTTTGGCCCACATAGTTGACTTGCCTGTTGATTACGGGGACCTTGTTGACCTGGTGGTAAAACGGGACCACCGTCTAACTGAAAGAAAAGGTGAAAAACCTAAAACAGACTTTAGACATAGGTGCCGATCACGATCCGTTAAAAAAATTCCCCGTACGACTCGTATCCGGTCTTTTTACCGTACGAATCGTACAAGTGCCGTACAAACTGGCAATCACGATTTGCATGGTAAAAAGTCCATACGAACCGCCTTGGGAATTATTCCCCACACGTCCTCGGGTCGGAAAATGTGTCCGACACGTCCTCGGACGATTTACCGTACAAATGTGAAAAGTGAAGTCCGACCGAGGAATCACGATCCAACCCGTGCGTCCGATCTTACAACCGTATGGTAAAAACACCGTCCGCACCAAACTCCCATTGCAACCATGGAGACATGTGCCCGCATACACGCACAACACTCCCCCCAGCACCCATTCGTACGAGTCGTACTCCCCGTGAATGTATACCCTCCCTGTATGTACACCCGTGTACGTGTCGAACCCCCACCCGTGTATGCACACCCGTGTACGTTCGAGTCGTACCCCCACCCCTGTACGTGTCGTACCACCGTGTATGTACACACCTGTACGTTCGAGTCGTACCCCCACACCTGTACGTGTCGTACCACCGTGTATGTACACCCTTGTACGTTCGAGTCCTACCCCCACCCATGTACATGTCGTACCACCGTGTATGTACACCCCTGTACGTTCGAGTCCTACCCCCACCCCTGTACGTTTCCTGTTGCGGGCACTAGGCTGACCCACACAAGTGAGGTACCACTTTTCTCGTAAGACTTTGGGGAACGAGGGGTGGGTGGAAATTTGTGGATCCACGCAGATTCCGGAACTTTCCACCACAGAAATGTGGGGAAAATGTGTTTTTTTTAACAATTTTTTAGGTTTGCAAGGGATTCTGGGTAACAGACCCTGGTGGGAGGCAGTCAAGTCACCCCATCCTGGATTCCCCTGGGTGTCCAGTTTTCAAAAATTTATAGGTTTGCTAGGTTTCCCAAGGTGCCCGCAGAGCTAGGGTTCAAAAACTACAGCTAGACATTTTGCCAAAAAAGGGTCATTTTTCACTGCGAAATTGAGGTGTGACCACGTTGCGTTTTGCGCCGTTTCCTGTCGCGGGCACTAGGCCGACCCACACAAGTGAGGCACCGTTTTTCTCGTAAGACTTTGGGGAACGCGGCTTGGGTGGAAATTTATGGATCCACGCAGATTCCGGAACTTTCCACCACAGAAATGTGGGGAAAATGTGTTTTTTTTGACAATTTTTAGGTTTGCAAGGGATTCTGGGTAACAGACCCTGGTGGGAGGCACTCAAATCACCCCATCCTGGATTCCACTGGGTGTCTAGTTTTCAAAAATGTATAGGTTTGCTAGGTTTCCCAAGGTGCCCGCAGAGCTAGGGTTCAAAAACTACAGCTAGACATTTTGCCAAAAAGGGTAATTTTTCACTGCGAAATTGAGGTGTGACCACGTTGTGTTTTGCACCGTTTTCTGTCGCGGGCACTAGGCCGACCCACACAAGTGAGGTACCATTTTTCTCGTAAGACTTTGGGGAACGCAGGGTGAGTGGAAATTTGTGGATCCACGCAGATTCCGGAACTTTCCACCACAGAAATATGGGGAAAATGTGTTTTTTTGACAATTCTTTAGGTTTGCAAGGGATTCTGGGTAACAGACACTGGTGGGAGGCAGTCAAGTCACCCCATCCTGGATTCCCCTGGGTGTCTAGTTTTCAAAAATGTATAGGTTTGCTAGGTTTCCCAAGGTGCCCACAGAGCTAGGGTTCAAAAACTAGAGCTAGGCACTTTGCCAAAAAAGGGTAAATTTTCACTGCAATATTGAGTTGTGACCACGTTGCGTTTTGCGCCGTTTCCTGTCGTCGGCACTATGCCTACCCACACAAGTGAGGTACCATTTTTATCTGGAGACTTAGGGTAATTCAGATTTGTAAAGGAACTGTTATTATCTATTGACTTTCGATGCATTTCTGCCTTCCAAATGAAAGATATTGTGTAAAAAAGAAGTCATTCTAAAAAATGACTGATAATTCTCATGCTAGTATGAGTATTCCCAATTTCAGAAATGTGCAAATATCTATTGTTTCTAAACTCTATATTTTGTTCCCATTTCAGAAATACATAGGTGTCTTTCATACCGATTTTTCCATGTACACATTTTTACAGAATAATTACTATATACCCGGTACATAATAAAAAACCATTGCAAGTTGCTGCTCAGTTTTTGGCTTTGGGTTCGTCGGGTTCTTGGTGAACCTACAAGTCCTATATATCCCCACAACCAGTAATGTCCAGCAGATGTAATGGTATATTGCTTTCAAAGAGCTGTCATAATTAGACAAAGTTACAAGTGAAAACGTTGACACAAAATGCTGTTTTTTTCAACTAATTTTCAATTTATCCTATATTTAACTGTTAGTTTCTATAAGAAAACCTTGATGGATCTACACAAATGACCCCTTGCTAAATTCAGAATTTTGTCTTCTTTTTGAAAATGTATAGCTTTCCAGAATCCATTATTGCTTTTGTACCCATTTCTGCCATTAACTGGAAGGAGGTTAAAAGCGCAAAAAATAGCAAAAATAGGCTATGTCCCAGAAAAATGCCAAAACTGTGTAAAAAATGTTGGGTTACTGACAAAAGTCTGGTATCCCCGAAAAGCTGGGAAAATGGTGATTTCAACCCCACAAACCATTTTTTGATAACATTTGCAGGGAAAAACCCAGATGCTTTCATTTGCAGCCTGTTTTTCCCATTTTTCCGAAAAAAAACTAAATTTTGCTGTATTTTGGCTCATTTCTGTAACCCCTGTAGGAGAATCCACAACCCCTGAGTACCTTTAGAATCCCCATGATGTTGGAAGAAAAGGACGCAAATTTGGCGTGGATACCTAATGTGGTCAAAAAGTTACAGGGGCCTAAGCGCACACTACCCCAAATAGCCAAAAAAAGGCTTGGCACAGGAGGGGGAAAAGGCCTGGCAGCGAAAGGGTTAACAGATGTAAAAACTGAATGTCAAGCAATCAGAAAAGACACATGGTTACAGAAAAAACACAATTCAATTTCTGATGGGTTTTATTTTAATAAAGGGAAGCTATTTATTCCATCTGTAAAAACTAAGACAACAAGTTATAACTTGGCACCATGACTCTAGTCTAACCGGTCATCCTGGTACGCAAAAGACAGGAGAATTGTGTTCCCGAACATTTTGGTGGGATACTATGAGAAAAGATATTCAGGACTATGTCAAAAAATGTCCCATTTGTGCTCGTAATAAATCTCAACACATAGCCCCTGCTGGTACTTTACAACCATTACCAATTCCACCAGTCCCATGGCACACAATTAGTGTCGATTTTATCACTGATATGCCCTTGACAAATGGTTTTACAACTATTCTAGTGGTTGTTGATTTATTATCTAAAATGAGTCATTTTAATCCCTCTACAAAAATTGCCTACTGCAATGGAGTTTTGTGATATTTTTATTCAGCATATTGTCAAATTGCATGAATTGCAGAGTAAAGTTGCCTCCGATAGCGGCACGCAATTCATTTCCAAATTCTGGAAAAATCTGTGTAAACAATTGGGAATTGAGTTGGCGTTGTCATCAGCCTTTCATCCACAAACTGATGGTCAAACCAAGAAGGTCAACCAGTATGTTGAACAATCTTTACGATGTTTTCTAGCTACTTTAGCTTCTCCATGGGACGAAGTTTTACCACTGGCAGAATTCTCGTATAATAACAGTATACATTCAGCTTTGGGTTGTTCACCTTTTATTTTATGACTGGTTACCACCCAGAGGTATCCCAATACAGAGTACGTCTCATCAGGAAGCAATACCAGCAGTGTCTAAAAAGATCAAACAATTACAACACCTTCAAGAAAACGCTAGAAATTTCTTAACAAAAAGTAAACTCACTGCTAAAAAGCAGGCGGATAAGCATAGAACCCCCTAGCCTCCTTATAAAGTTGGAGACCTAGTCTGGCTACCCACCTGGAACATCCACTTGGATGGTCCAAAAAAATTACAACCCCGTTTCATAGGGCCTTTTCCCATTCAAAAGATTTTTAACCCAGATTCAGTTCAGCTGTCATTACCAGCTGATTACACTATTCATCCAGTTTTCCATGTATCTTTACTAAAACCCCTTCACTCAGCAACCAGAAAAGATAAACCCCCTTCTCCGATTAAGGTTGATGATCATCTGGAGTATGGGGTAAATCGAATCCTTGACGCCAAAAGAATGAATTAAGAAAATGCATTATCTGATTGATTGGAAATGCTATGAAGCTGCTGAAAGATCTTGGGAGCTGGCATCCAATGTTAATGCCCCTAGTTTGATTAGACTCTTCCACGTCCATCACCCCAACAAACCACAACCTATAGGGCGGGCTTTGCGGGGGAGAACTGTCTTGATTATCAGCAACCCCACTCA
The DNA here is from genome assembly GCF_964204655.1 of Triturus cristatus. NCBI lineage: Eukaryota > Metazoa > Chordata > Amphibia > Caudata > Salamandridae > Triturus > Triturus cristatus. The sequence goes on from NC_140590.1 coordinate 441,812,605, forward strand.
TGCAATGCCCTCGTAAAAACCTAGAAATCCCACACCCTAAGATTTCCTTTCATGATTTGCTCCATTCCATTTTCATGAGCTCTCTTGCTTGTATTAAACTATATGAATCATAGGTATGATGTTCATGTTTATTTCAGATTATAGTGTAGTGTTGTAAATAGATTCATTAATCTATGTTAACAGTAAACCTTTTTCCTAGTAAGCAAAAGAACTGCCAGACACTAGAACTAGCACAGGGTTAAACCACCAGCGTAGGCAAGAGCACGTTTCAAACTGTCAAAATCTGCATGCACATTCTGGAGCAACGAGATGGACATTACTCACGCTAAAACGTGTGAGAGAATAACCGGTAATAATTTACATTGCAATTCACGTGTTGGAGCAATGAGCGGAATCACGCGGCATACGCGAGCGGTTGAAAGCTATTTAAACCGCTCGCGCTCATCGATCAGTGCTTCGTCTCATCTCACGAAGTCCTAACCTGCTCTCTCCAGCATCTGTGCATCGCGTCTCCAGTTCTCGGCGGATTCCCGACGTCGGCTGCTCTTCTTGGCTTCTCTCCGGTTTCCGGGGTGGCGTTTCCTTTTCCTGTATGGCCTGGAGTCTTCTTCCGCTTCCGGATCATTGACCTGTAAAACAGAAAACAAAAGAGATAAGTGACTAGGTTATACGGGAGATTGGGGTTCATTCATCATTAAAGAAGAGCAAGGAGATCAGGTGAGTGGCTTGCTTGACACTCCATGTCTTGAGTAGCTGAGTTGACTGACAGAGTCTGCCTTCTTGAGGGGTGTGCAGAAGATGCTGAAGAGAGTGCTCAGAGAAATAATGTACACAATATCGGTCTCCTATAGGGGGCAGAAGGTGAGGCTGCAACATCCTTCATAGAGTCCTGGCTGCTGTGAGAGATCGCCTCACATGCACTATCTACATTGTACCTCTGCGGCCTATAGTGGCCAGTTTCCTGAACTTCTAGGACAGAGATAACAAATTGCACAAAGCCAGAGCAAAGAGTCTGATCACAACAGTCTCCTCTTGTGTAAAGATCTTTTTTGATTTAGCTCATGCTGTCCAGCGGCATACATAGGACCTCATTCCTTAGCATGAAAAAAACATTCTGCAACATGACTCTCAAACCAGTCTTGCTCTTCTCTGTGAGGATAAGCGTGGTGGCCAAGGAAGATACTGATTATTTCAAGGACCCTAAGGAGGAGAGAACCTGGATTGAGCAGCAGCATGGCAGGGTGGAGTTGCCCCTAATGCATCTGGAGCTGGCTTTCTTCCATGAGCACCCTGGCTGCAGCAGCCGGAGTCAGCAGAGATGAACAACAACCATTACCCCCTCTACTGATCAAACCCCAGAGGGCCGGACGAAAGTCCTACTCTTGCTGCTTTGAGGGCTACTGCTTTCTCCCCACAACATAGTACACTGATTCAACATTGGCCCTCTCAGGGAAACCCACAAGTGACCCTCTAAAAAAGGAAATGACCTTCTTTGATAGATCATTGGTGATTTTCCTCCTGGTATCTTGAACTGCCATTTCCTAGTTCTTGACTTTAAACATATGTATCTTGGCCAGGAGCATTAACATGTATGTTTTGTATTACCTAGACACTCGTGCTCTGGTAAACTCTCTCCTTGGTGGTGGTTCTAACAGCTTGCAACTATTTGCCGGGCTAGACATTTTATGGCAATATATGTGACTCGCTGGGCCAGCTGCCTTCTTCCCTCTGGCAAATGCCACATACGTTAGAATGTGGGACAACGTTCCAGTTGTTGTGTTTGGTCGGATGGCCTGTTAGTCTCTATCTTTTGTGGTTGAGGGGATTGTTTTATTGCTCTTGTGTGTGCCTCACCACTTTTCAACACTTATATGTAATTCTTTCTGGTTATGGAGATAGCTCACAATAGATGCATTTCAGCTGCTAAGGCAATTACATCTTACATATATTACAACACCATGAGACACTGAAAGGGATTTACACACTCTTAACATATAAAGCTACGGGCATGTGGTCAGTGAACAAATGCTAGGAATTCATACACAATTGAAAAGGTCAGGTGCCCATGTAATCTATCTCCAGGAAATGAACGTCAATAGGCAAGAGCTTGACCACCGCAGATCAACCACATTTTTCTGTGGCAACTGGATAACTGAAATACATGTCCTTCTCTTCGAGGCTTGTTAAGTGTGCCACTATCCCATGGATAGTAGGGGGAGAGTTTAACTGCATATTAGATACCATACTGGATAAATCACAGCACTTGCGTCCAGGCACATTAGCTATCCGCAGCACCAGAGTCCGGTTGTCTGGCTGCATCAATTGACTCTAGTCAATGTGTGGAGCCTGTTGGAATAGAAATGTTTCTGTTTGTGCATTATTGTATGTAAGTTAGCATTCGCTGCACAATTTTCTATTCAGATGCCATTTTGAATCATGATCGAAACTAATCCTTCACTATTTCTGAGAAAAGGCCTCTGCTAGGTTTCATTTCTCCAAGGTTGGGTTTTTGCTGCACTAGTGAATGGACTGTTCTTATTAGCACATTACTTTCTCACTAAATAGAGGTCTTCTCCCACTTGTTTGGTGAGGGGGCCGACTGGAGTAACCTTGGACTTTGTAACTTTGTATGAGATATGAGCACTGTGATTGTTTTTCTATTGTATTCCATTGCTATGCAGCACCTGCCTGGAAAATTCCATTATGGGTTTGTTGTAGCCCAGTTGCGAAATGTACTAAATTTATCTTTATGCTTGTTGATTTCAGTCCCTCTGCAGCACTCCTAGCGACTGGGAAGACTGGGCCCCGCTCTGAGTGTATTCTGAATAAACAGTTATTGCTTTGTATTCTCTATTGTTGACTGACTCTTCATTTGTATGGAAGTGTGAGAGGTGGTCATTAGTGACCCGAAGGACCAGAATCGGGCCATTTCCTTCAGTTGGCGCCCGAAAAGGGACTCCTTCGGGTGATTGATCCATCCCCTTCTGCGGACGGGGGGAGGTCGAGGCCATCGTCTGGTCAGACTGACGGTTCAGGGATCCCTCAATGAGGACTATCGATTGCTTCCAGCTGCCCCTTCCATCCTGCCGGATGGTGCCTCGCCCAGTGGTCATCCCGACTGGAGTCCTGAACGGCTAAACCCTTGGATCGGACCATTTGGCCTGAAGAGTTGGCAGTGGAGAATTGGTTTGTTTGGTCCTCATATCAGGTGAGTTTGTTTTGGTTCTTTGTGGATATGGTACCAGTGGGGTTTGAGTTTGGTACGGTCTGAGGACCGTTTTTGATAAATGCACTTGCAATTGCTTTGCCAGGCAAAAATAACGAATTTGTTTTCTTTTTGAAAATGCCTGGACTGAGTAAGTTCTTGTTTTCTTGTTATCATTATTGTTCTGTAGATGCTTGATTGGAAGAAGCTCAGCCGGAGCCTCCAGAAGGCACCCCTAATTTTGATATGTATGTGAAGCATGGTCTTGGCCATATTAAGTTTAGTACGTTATGGCACAAATATACGAGGGACAATGCTGAGTTACAGTGGCCATTAATGGGCAATTTTGATAAACAAAAGATTGGGTTTTTACAGGAACAGTTATTTAAAAGACAAAGTAGACGGTCTATGTTTGATTCTCTCAGAACATGGCAGAAAGCAGCTAGAGCAGCTAGACAGAGACGATTCAAGATGGAAAAGGATCCATGGAAGGGAAAGATGCAAACACTGACTCAGAAATCTGTAGTATATGATAGAGAAAAGCAAGAGGCAGGAGTTGAATGTGAAGATAGGAGGTTTCGGTTGCAAATTGATAAATCGTATTTGGCCCAAGATGACACAGATACTTTTGTGGAGGAATTGTAAGACACTCGACCCCCGCCTCCATATGCCCAGCAGAGGATATACCCCACTGTTCCTTTACAGTCGCAGCCGCCTGTTGTATCTGCCCGACTGTTCTCATATCTACAGCTGTTTTTTTGACGGCTTTGGCCACAGCACCCCCTGCTCCTTGTTTGTCTTCGCCATCTTTGGCAACTGTGGCTATTAGTCTCAACTCCTGTATCCTCTGTTCTCTCTCCTCCGGTACAAGCGCCAGCAATGATCGGACCTGGCACTTCTGTTGCTTCTCCTTATCCCATAAATCTCATTTGCCTGAGCCCAGGAAGAATCCCACTGCTTATTAAAAAGATGTGACAGAAGCTGCCTCTTCTACTGTTATGACTCTTGCTGATATTGAAATGTTCTTTGGCCTTCTTTCTTTCCGGTTGATATTTGGAGACACGTTCATACTCAAGAACATGTTGTGGAGTTGGGTGGCACATGGGACCAGATTAAGGGATGAGATAAGGAAAGGAAGGTGATAAGCCCCGTGCTGAGATACTTGCTTTGCCCGGTCCTATTATTACATATATGCATTCTCTTATTCCGCCGAAGAAGGTGAATTGGGATAAGTTGACGGCTTGTCGACAGAAGAAGGATGAAAGTGTGTCTGATTTTTTCACTCGGTTTGAAGATACGTTTTTGGATTATAGTGGGCAGGATATGTCTATCAAGGGAGGAATTTGACGAAGGTGTTGTTACAGCAAGCGTTTAGGGGGAATGGTGCAGGACACATTGGTCCTTCTAGACGGCTTCTGCGCACCAGCAGACAGCCGACCACGACACCTTTGGGGCGGAATTAGTGTGCCTAATATAAGGAGGAGGGCCATTGGCGTAGTGAGTGTCCTGTGCTTTTGCAGAATGTTGCGGTCCCTAGAGGGCGTGGTTCTCGTGGACGTGGTCATGGAACCATTAGAGTTATGACTGCTGCTGCCTTGCAGGGTCATTCTGATAACAATTACTTTGATGACCCTTTGGGGGGGACAGTATTATCATGATGATTATGATACGGATGAGGAGACAGGGATGTCTTACAGCTAGGACAGCCAGGGACAGAGTGAGTGACCAGTTCCAATACCTGTAGATCAGCTTGGTCCTTATGTCACTGCGGATTTGTAAGGCTCGACTAAGGAATTTTTGGTAGACACAGATGCGATGAAGAGTTCTGTTTCTCGAAATTTGGTCCCTGAGGCGGCTCTGTCTGGCCATGATAACGTTTCAGTAGGTTTTTCAGGTGTACCGGTTGTAAACCCCATTTCCTGACCCCTTGCATTGACTGTTGGACCTTTTACGGTGGATTCTCCATTTTTGTTGACCTCAAATTGTGGAGAAAATTTGAAGGGTTTGGATTTGTTGAAGAAATTGCATGCTACTATTTATTGTTCCCCGGAAGGTGTTTATATGACGATGGGCCCAGAATGCACCTCTTCCCGTTGAATTCGCTGATGTGCCACCCACACTAAGGGCGACAGGTGATACAGATATAGGACTGTCGCAGATACCACCAGTTTTGATAAAAGTCAAAGACAATGCTATTTTGCCTCGTATTCCTCAGTATAAGATACCTCGGGCGGGGAAGTGAGCCCTTCTACAGATTATTCAGGATTTGATACAAAAGGGTATATTGAAGAGACTTCTGCCAATATTTGTAATAGTCCTATTCTTCCAATTTTTAAACAGACACCCTCAGGTTCCCCTTATGATCAGGAGGATGTTTATCGTTTTCTGATTGACTTACGCAAAGTTAATAAAATTGTGGTTCCCCCAGTTTCCAGTAGTTGCTGATATGACCACTCTTTTGGCAATGATTCCTTCTGCTGTTAAATTCTTTTCTGTTATTGATTTGAAAAATGCATTCTTTAATATTCCTATTCATCCAGATAGCAGATCTCTGTTTGGGTGCACCCTAGCTGGTGGGAGCTTTAGGTTGTGTCTAGCTCCTCAGGGCTATACAGAGAGTCTGAGAATTTATAGTGAAGCTTTAAAGAGTCAGTTGGATTCCCTTTCATGTCCCTCAGGTAATGTATTGGTGCAGTATGTTGATGACTTTCACATCACTTCTGATACAGAACAAGGTTGGAAAGACAGTACAGTTAAACTGTTGTTACATTTACCCCATCATAGACATATGGTTCCCCTTTCTAAATGTCAGTATTGTTGACAGGAGGTCACCTAATCATGTCATCTACTGTCGAAGGAGGGTAGGAGGTTGACCCATGAGCTTATCGGTACCAATGTTAAAATGTCCACTCCCCAAACTCAAAAAGATGAACGCGCTTTTCATAGGTATCACTTCCTACTATCGCCAGTGGATACCTAATTACTCCCTACTTATTAAACCTTTGCTTGCATTAAAGACGAAAGAGGTGCATGAGCCTTTGCCTTGGATGCCTGAATGTCAGCAGTCTTTTGAGCAATTGAAAACTGCGCTTTGTTTAGCTTCCGTGCTTGGTACACCTAACTATGGCAAGCCATTTGTGCTTTACGTCCATGAGATGGTTGGTTTCGTACTTTCTGTCCTAACACAAAAATTCGGAGATAAGCAGCGACAGCGTGCTTATTTTTCTGCTGTGCTTGATTCAGTTGCGAGAGCCCGACCGAGTTGTCTAAGACCGGTCGTGGCTGTGGCAACTTCAATCAGACAATCGGCTGGACTCATACTTGATACTGGCCTCGCAGTCATGGTACCCCATGCTGTGGACACACTTTTGAATAAGACAAAGACACAGCACCTCACCAGTGCACGTCTTACTGGTTATGAATTGGCATTGTTTGCTAAACACATTACAATTAAAAGATGTGCTACTCTGAATCCAGCCACGTTACTACCCCTCCCTTCCGAGAGTGATGAAGTTGATAAACATGACTGTATTTTCCGAACAGAAGAAGAAACAAAAGGACGGATAGACCTGATTGATGTTCCCTTATCTGATCCACAAGGGGAACTATAAGTCAATGGCCCTTGTTTTAAGTTACCAGATGGCACTACCACTGCAGCTTACACAATTACCCCACGGTGCAGGGTAGTAGAGACATCACGGGTCCCTTATCAGTCGGCTCAAGCTGCTGAGTTAGCTGCCCTTATTCAAGGTTGTGAATTGAGAGTGAGGGGCTGGTTGTCAATATCTATACTGATAGTCAGTATGCCTTCGGGGTCACGCATAATTTTGGGCGACTCTGGGATGAGAGAGGGTTTCTTACTTCACACGGCACAAAACTTCAGCATGGACACCTCATATATTGAGGCATTTGTCTACTTTTTTGCTCCCCAAGAAATTGGCAAATGTAAAGTGTAGTACGATGATGTTGGTAGGGGAAATGCTTTTGCTGATTAGACAGCTTAGGAGACAGCCCAGACAAAGATGAAAAGAATGTTTGTAGCAGGTCAAGCTAGGTGGGTTCCTGGGGTTGTCATGTTTGAAGATACCATTGAAAGTGTAAAGGAGATACAGAGTGAAGCCACGATAGAAGAATTAGCGGTGTGGCAGGAAACTACAGCACAGTTGAATGAGGAAGGGTGTTGGATTGATAAATCAGGGAAACCGAGATGGATATTACCAGATGCATATGTTCTTCCTGTGGTTACTATGGTCCATGGTCCAGCTCATATTAGTGCAAAAGGCATTTGTAAATTGTTAGACCCTGTATGACAGATTGATAACATCTCTAAGACAGCTGCACAATTAGTAAAGTACTGCATGGTATGCATGATGCATAATCCTGGGAAGGGTACCCCTGCACCAACCGGTAACTTTGCACCACCTACTTATCATTTTGAAGTCCTTCAAATGGACTACATCGAATTAGAGAGATGCAATAATCTTAAGTATGTTTTGGTGGTATGTGCATTTAGTAAATGGGTTGAGGCTTATCCCACTAAAGTTAATACAACCTTTACGACTGCAAAGGTACTCCTGAAGGAGTTCTAACCTAATTTCGGTTTGTCCCGAGTGATCTGGAGTGACAATGGAAGTCATTTTAATGCAAGAGTGTTAGAAAAACACTCCCACACCGGAAGGGTGGTGGTGTTCTCCCAGACATACACTGTGGTAGCTTGGCTCGAGTGGTCAGGGATCAGGCACCGTGCTAAGCATACGTCATACCCACACAATAACCATGCGTGCATCCGTTCCAAAAACGACACTACACCTTAAAAATTATACTGAAAATATATCTCTTTATCTTCTTTTCTCTTAGTTGCTGATTAAATAAATAATAATACAATCACAGTAGACAAGGCTTTTCCTGTGGAAGGGTAAATCAAATCAATAATACTTCAACGATTCAATAAATAAGGTAGATCATAAATAATCAAGGCATAAATATAAGTGCATTACATAAAAGGCAATTAAATATTATGAGGCAATAAATACTGCGAGACAATAAATACTGTGCGACAATAAATACTGTGAAACAATAAATACTGTGAGGCAATAAATAGGATGAATACAATAAATACAGTGCTCTCAATAAATAATAAAAGCCAACAGTGACACTTGAAAATCAGTTCACATTCCTGAGGTACTATGGGATGATTTGGCCCATTCCCAGCTTGTAGAGTTTTGGATGACCTGCGGGGTGTACCACCTGGCTTGGACAAGGCTGAGGCCTAAACTGAGGTAGATCAAGGGGGAATCTAGAGATCTGGCTCTCCCACACTACACAACCCCTCTGTATTAGTCTCAGCTCACCCCTGGCACTATCAAGCTGGTTCCAGCACCTCTCTAGCCTCTAGGATGGTCTCTTAGGGCTTCACAGGGCCTTAGGCGCCCTCTATTCCACTTACTGCCCTTTTTATGAAGTTCCGACGCCGCTGGAGTCGTGAGGCGGTTCCGGTTCGATGTCGGCGGCCTCGGCTCAATGACAGTTCTTGTCGACGCCGGGAGGCGGTTCCGGTTCGATGTCGGCGGCCTCGGTTCGATGTCGACTTCGGGCGGCTCCGGTTCGATGACGTCGGGCGGCCTTGGCTCGATGTCGACTTCCGGCGGCTCCGGAGTGCGATCTTCACTCCCGACCTCCGGTGCTCCTTTCCTCAGGTTCCGGCGACTCCGGAGTGCGACCTCCACTCCCGACCTCCGGCACGATTCTCTTCAGGTTCCGGCGACTCCGGAGCGTGATCTCCACTCCCGACCTCCGGCACGCTTCACCTCGGTCTCCGGCGACTCCGGAGGGCGGACTTCACTCCCCCGTCGACGCCGCACACTCGACCTCAGGTGACTTCCTCCTCGACCTCTAGTGTCTCCACGGCCTCCGTCGGCGCCCTCTCTCGACCTCTGGCGGCTCCGGGTACGACGTCTGCTTTCCAGTCAGCGCCGCTTCTCCACCTCGGGCTCCAGGTCTCCAGGCTTTTCGACGTCGGACTTCAGGAAGTTACCAGTAACCAGGTCAGGAACTTGCTGTTCTTTACTTTTAAGGCCTGTTCCGGCTGTCCAGGTCCTTAAGATGGTTTTTTTTGCTTTCTTCCACACAGGGCTCCAGGCTGGGCTCAGTCAGCAGGGACTAGTATCAAGGGTGGGTTTCTGGACCCCACTCCAGGCACAAGTTTCCACCCCTGTTGCCTCACTCCTTCCTCCTTCAGTTCTGTGCTCCTCTTTCTTCACCAGTCAGGTGCCAACTGCCAACTCCAACTGACAACCTGGAGATGCCTTCCCAACATTCTAAACCTGCCTCACACTGTCACAGGGTTCTGGAATGTTCTGGAAGGTGCTGGTAGGTTCCAGTGATGTCACAGGTGACAATGGGTGGCCACCATTTTGTGTTTCAGGCCCTCAGACAGAAGTTCCAGGGGTAGATAAAATGGCTCCCTGAATCTGCATCAATACTTAAAAGTCTGGTGGTTCCCAAAAAGGAAAAATACTAACAGGGTTTGAGGCAAAAGTGGGACAAAATAAATAATGATGAGGAGGGGCCACCCAAAGGGCTGACAGGTCTAACACGCGTCCCCCCCAGCTGAAAGTGGGGAGAGCTACCCAACCCCTTGGGAGTTCTCATCACTAAGGCGGAAATACCTTGAGAGACCGTCTGCATTGGCGTGGTCCACTCCAGGCTGATGTTCCACCTGAAAGTCCATTCCCTGTAGGGAGATAGACCACCTCAACAACTTGGGATTCTCCCCCTTCATCTGCATCAGCCAACGAAGGGGTCTGTGGTCGGTCTGAAATAGGAAGTGCGAGCCAAACAGGTATGGCCGCAACTTCTTCAGAGCCCATACCACTGCAAAGGCTTCTCGCTCTATTGCACTCCACTTCTGTTCCCTGGGAAGTAGTCTCCGGGATAGGAAGACCACGGGTTGATCCAGACCCTCTTCATTGAGTTGCGATAACACTGCCCCAATGCCATGTTCCGATGCATCCGTCTGGACAATGAACTCCTTGGAAAAGTCTGGGGCCCGTAGGACCGGGGCCTCGCACATGGCTTGCTTCAGTTTTACAAAGGCCTGCTGACAAGCCTCCGTCCAGACTACCCGTCGAGGTTGCTTCTTGGACGTAAGCTCCGTGAGGGGGGCCACGATGGTACCGTATCCCTTCACGAAGCGGCGGTAGTATCCGGTGAGGCCCAAAAATGCTCGGACCTCAGTCTGAGTCTTGGGGGGTTCCCAGGCCATGATGGCCTCGATCTTCGCCTGGAGGGGTTGCACCGCTCCCCTACCCACCAAGTGTCCAAGGTACACTACCGACCCCTGCCCGATCTGGCACTTGCTGGCCTTGATCCTTAACCCAGCTTGTCTCAGGGCCTGGAGAACAGCTTGCAGGTGACGCAAGTGACCCTCCCAGCTGTTACTGAAGACGGCTATGTCATCCAGATAAGCAGCAGAGAAACTCTCCATTCCAGTGAGGATCTGGTTCACCAGATGCTGAAACGTGGCATGTGCGTTCTTGAGCCCAAAGGGCATCACACAGAACTGGTAGTGGCCATTGGGCGTGGAGAAGGCTGACCTTTCCCTAGCTCCATCAGTCAAAGAGATCTGCCAGTACCCAGAAGTAAGGTCAAAGTTACTTAGATATTGGGCAGCTCCCAGCCGGTCAATCAATTCATCCGCCCTTGGGATCGGATGAGCATCAGTTTTGGTTACTGAATTCAGTCCCCGGTAGTCCACACAGAACCTCAGTTCCGGTTGGCCACCCGGTGGTGCGGCTTTTGGTACTAACACCACCGGACTGGACCAGGGGCTGCTGGAAGGTTCGATCACTCCTAGCTCCAGCATCTTAGTGACTTCACTGTTAATGCTGGCCTTCACCTTGTCTGACATCCGGTAGATCTTGGACTTCACAGGTGGGCTGTCTCCTGTGTCCACGTCATGGACGCACAGGTGAGTCCTACCCGGAACAAGGGAGAACAACGAAGAGTACTGTCCCAGGACCTGGCGGCAGTCCTCCTGCTGTTCAGGAGCTAGGGATGGGGAGAGAATCACTCCCTCCACCGACCCATCCTTCTCTTGAGACGCAAACAAATCGGGGAGAGGCTCGCTTTCCACGTCCTCTGCTCCGTCAGTCACCATCATCAAAATGACTTCGGGCCTCTCGTGGTGGGGTTTGAGGCGGTTGGCATGCAGCACCCGTAGGGGCTGACGAGGGGTCTTAAGATCCACCAAGTAGGTAGCCTTACCCTTCTTCTCCAATACCTCAAAGGGTCCTGACCAGCGATCCTGGAGGGCGCTAAGCTCTCCTGGTTCGATCGCCCACACCTTCTGGCCAGGCTCCAACTCCACCGGGTGCGCGTTGTGGTCATACCACGCCTTCATTACTGCTTGGCTGGCCTCCAAGTTGTCAGAAGCTTGCTTCCACAACTTAGCCATTTGGCTTCGGAAGGCCAGCATGTAGCTCACCACGTCCTGGGGAAGCTTTCTGGGAGTTCTTTCCCATCCGTCTCTCACCAGGCTGAGAGGTCCACGCACAGGGTGCCCGTACAAAAGCTCGAAGGGGCTGAAGCCCACTCCCTTCTGTGGCACTTCCCTGTAGGAAAACAATAGACAGGGTAGGAGGACGTCCCATTTCCTCCGCAGGCTTTCAGGCAGACTTCTAATCCTGCCTTTCAAGGTTTTGTTAAACCTCTCCACCAGACCATTGGTCTGGGGGTGGTAAGGAGTGGTGAACCGGTAGGTCACTCCACACTCCTTCCACATGGCCCGCATGTATGCTGACATGAAGTTGGTCCCCCTGTCGGACACAACTTCCTTGGGAAAACCCACTCGGGTAAAGATTCCCATCAGGGCCCTAGCCACAACAGGTGCTGTAATGGTCCTTAGAGGTATAGCCTCTGGGTACCGTGTGGCATGATCCACCAAAACTAGGATAAACCTGTGACCAGCTGTAGTAGGTGGATCTAATGGACCCACAATGTCGATGCCCACCCTTTCAAAGGGGGTGCTAATGACAGGAAGTGGTTCCAGGGGAGCTTTCAGCTTCACCCCTGTTTTCCCACTGGCTTGGCATGACACACATGTCCGGCAGTAGGTGTCGGACGACACTTTCATCTGAGGCCAATAAAAGTGTGGGACAAGACGGGCGAAGGTCTTGTCTTGCCCCAGGTGTCCTGCCAATGGGATCTCGTGAGCCAACTCCAGAAGGAAGGCTCGATAACGTTGAGGGACTACCAAGGCTCGTGACGATCCATGTAGGGGTGCCTTGGGTTCACTGTAGAGGAGGCCATCCTCCCAGTAAACACTGTAGTTCCCTTCAACGTTCCCTGCTGCCTGGGCTTCGGCCTGTCGCCTCAGTCCCTCAAGGGTAGGGCACTCCTCCTGGCCCTGGCAGAATTCCTCCCTGGTCGGGCCTCCCTCCACGTGCCACTCGGCCGGGATGGGGAGGTCCTCCAGTTTGGTGACATCCCCCACCGCAGACTCCTGGTCCACCACCTCTGGTGGCCTATCCGTCCTACGGGGTGCGGACGCCGAGGCAGGCTCCTCCTGTCCTCGGTTCTTCCCTTGATCGGCAGCTGGCTGGGCCTTTGTTCCAGGCTCCAGCCTGAACGAACTCCCTCTCCGGGTAGTCGCGGACCCTGTGCTCACACAGGCCCAGACAGGTGTACCCAGCATCTCAGTGTGAGTCCGGTATTCCACCTCTTTCCAAGCATTGTGCTCCATGTCATTCCCCAGCAGACAATCGACTGGCACGGCAGGGCTTACGGCAACTCGAAGTGAACCTGCAACCCCTTCCCATTCAAAGGGAACCTCGCCCACCGGATAGTGGCCCATTCTGCCGTCAGCCATCGCGGCAGGGTGGAGTACATCGGGAATCACCTGCTCTGGAGACACCAGTTGGCTACGCACCATAGTCATACTGTCTCCTGTGTCTCTCAGAGCCTCCCCACTTTGGCCGTTGATGGTGACCCACTGCCCATACTTTATAGTATTTGCGGGCACCTGGATCTTAGGAACCATCTCCCGTTCTCCCAGGGACACTAAAGTGACACCCGCCCACTCCCTTCCCTTAATTAAGGGCATCTCCTTCCCGAGCACTACACTAGCTACCCCGGGGGCCTTTCCTCCAATGGGAGGGGGTGGTCGTTTTGGGCACTTCGCATCTCCCTTATAGTGTCCAACGCCACCGCACTCGAAGCAATGGACAACCCTTGGCTGCTGACTCTGGCCAGGATTAGGGTTTCTGGGTGGGTTAGCCCTAGGGGTGAATCCTGTTCCCTTACCTTGGAAATTATTTTGGGGGCCTTTGGAGAACTCCTTTTTCTTTTCCCCTCCCTATTTCTTCTGGGGGGCACCCTGTCCGGCCTTTTGAGTATCCCCTCCAGTCCCCCTTGTGGACACCCGGGTACTAGCCCAAATGTCCGCCTCCTCAGCAAGCTTCCGGGGATTGGTCAGCTTACTATCCACCAGGTGTTGACGCAGTTCAGGGAAACATTTTTCGAGCAGGTGTTCCTTCAATACTAAATCAAACAACCCCTCGTAGTTCCTTACTTCACTGCCCTGAATCCAACCCTCTAATGCCTTCTTTGCATAATCCAGGAAGTCCACCCAATTCTGTGTGCCCAGTTTGTGGCTACCCCGGAACTTCTGTCTGTATTTCTCGGGTGTTAGTCCAAACTTTCGTATGAGCGCCACTTTCATGGTGGGGTAGTGGGTCTGCTCATCCTGCTCTAGGGCCAATAATGCATCCCTACCAGCTGGAGGCATGTACCTGTACAATCCCCCTCCCCAGTACTTCTCTGGAACCCCATGGGCCCTTAATGAGACCTCATAGGCCGCTAGCCACTTGGCAATATCGTCGCCCACACCATAGCTAGCCACTATGTCTTTCGGCAAATAGGGTTTGGGTTCCCTGGTGAACTCTCTTTCTTCGCTGCCACCATTAGGAATAGGGTGTGCCCCGGCTCGTAGGATCTGGAGATCTATTTCCCTTAACCTCAGCTCATGAGCCATCCTCTGTTCCTCCTTCTCTTTCTCCAGCCTTGCTAAGTCCCATGTGAGCTGTCTTTTCTCCCTCCGGTCTGTTAACTCCACTTCAGACAAGCCACCGCGAGAGGCACTGCTGCCCTTCCTAGAAAGTGTCCTGGGCCCCGCTAACAGGTTCCCCACCTCAGGTTGGTACAAACCAGCTCCCTCACTGTCGGGCTCTCTATCCCTGTCCTCCTCCTCAGCCTTGCTTTCTCGTCGTGCCTCCCCCCAAGCCCTTAAGCTGGTTTGGAGTGCACCCTTCTTTGCTCCTGTGGGACAATACACCCCCCTCCCGCTGACAAAACTCCCTGAGTTGGGCCACAGTGTACGTTTCTAAATTCTCCAGTACAAACTCCATCTTGCCCACTCAGGTCAGAGGACAGTTATTTGCAGAAGCTATGCAGGGGGGTACCTTTTATAATACCTCCTCCCACCACCAGAGTAAATTTGGAAAAAAACAAAAACTCACAATTAGGAAGTCCGCTTGGAGAAAACTCCCGGTGTAGGCCTATGGACTACCCACAGTTATTGTCGAGTATACGTAGGCACAGCTCTATCCCACCACTGAACACCAATTATGTTAGAAAAACACTCCCACACCGGAAGGGTGGTGGTGTTCTCCCAGACATACACTGTGGTAGCTTGGCTCGAGTGGTCAGGGGTCAGGCACCGTGCTAAGCATACGTCATACCCACACAATAACCATGCGTGCATCCGTTCCAAAAACGACACTACACCTTAAAAATTATACTGAAAATATATCTCTTTATCTTCTTTTCTCTTAGTTGCTGATTAAATAAATAATAATACAATCACAGTAGACAAGGCTTTTCCTGTGGAAGGGTAAATCAAATCAATAATACTTCAACGATTCAATAAATAAGGTAGATCATAAATAATCAAGGCATAAATATAAGTGCATTACATAAAAGGCAATTAAATATTATGAGGCAATAAATACTGCGAGACAATAAATACTGTGCGACAATAAATACTGTGAAACAATAAATACTGTGAGGCAATAAATAGGATGAATACAATAAATACAGTGCTCTCAATAAATAATAAAAGCCAACAGTGACACTTGAAAATCAGTTCACATTCCTGAGGTACTATGGGATGATTTGGCCCAATCCCAGCTTGTAGAGTTTTGGATGACCTGCGGGGTGTACCACCTGGCTTGGACAAGGCTGAGGCCTAAACTGAGGTAGATCAAGGGGGAATCTAGAGATCTGGCTCTCCCACACTACACAACCCCTCTGTATTAGTCTCAGCTCACCCCTGGCACTATCAAGCTGGTTCCAGCACCTCTCTAGCCTCTAGGATGGTCTCTTAGGGCTTCACAGGGCCTTAGGCGCCCTCTATTCCACTTACTGCCCTTTTTATGAAGTTCCGACGCCGCTGGAGTCGTGAGGCGGTTCCGGTTCGATGTCGGCGGCCTCGGCTCAATGACAGTTCTTGTCGACGCCGGGAGGCGGATCCGGTTCGATGTCGGCGGCCTCGGTTCAATGTCGACTTCGGGCGGCTCCGGTTCGATGACGTCGGGCGGCCTTGGCTCGATGTCGACTTCCGGCGGCTCCGGAGTGCGATCTCCACTCCCGACCTCCGGTGCTCCTTTCCTCAGGTTCCGGCGACTCCGGAGTGCGACCTCCACTCCCGACCTCCGGCACGATTCTCTTCAGGTTCCGGCGACTCCGGAGTGCGATCTCCACTCCCGACCTCCGGCACGCTTCACCTCGGTCTCCGGCGACTCCGGAGGGCGGACTTCACTCCCCCGTCGACGCCGCACACTCGACCTCAGGTGACTTCCTCCTCGACCTCTGGTGTCTCCACGGCCTCCGTCGGCGCCCTCTCTCGACCTCTGGCGGCTCCGGGTACGACGTCTGCTTTCCAGTCAGCGCCGCTTCTCCACCTCGGGCTCCAGGTCTCCAGGCTTCTCGACGTCGGACTTCAGGAATTTACCAGTAACCAGGTCAGGAACTTGCTGTTCTTTACTTTTAAGGCCTGTTCCGGCTGTCCAGGTCCTTAAGATGGTTTTTCTTGCTTTCTCCCACACAGGGCTCCAGGCTGGGCTCAGTCAGCAGGGACTAGTATCAAGGGTGGGTTTCTGGACCCCACTCCAGGCACAAGTTTCCACCCCTGTTGCCTCACTCCTTCCTCCTTCAGTTCTGTGCTCCTCTTTCTTCACCAGTCAGGTGCCAACTGCCAACTCCAACTGCCAACCTGGAGATGCCTTCCCAACATTCTAAACCTGCCTCACACTGTCACAGGGTTCTGGAATGTTCTGGAAGGTGCTGGTAGGTTCCAGTGATGTCACAGGTGACAATGGGTGGCCACCATTTTGTGTTTCAGGCCCTCAGACAGAAGTTCCAGGGGTAGATAAAATGGCTCCCTGAATCTGCATCAATACTAAAAAGTCTGGTGGTTCCCAAAAAGGAAAAATACTAACAGGGTTTGAGGCAAAAATGGGACAAAATAAATAATGATGAGGAGGGGCCACCCAAAGGGCTGACAGGTCTAACAAAGAGTGATTCAATTGATTTGTGAGGGTCTTCGTGTGAAGCAGATATGTCATGCTGCCAATCATCTGCAGTCAGCTGGTTTGGTTGAGAAGTACAATTGTACTCTCAAGGTGAAATTGGCAAAAATTCAGGAGATGACAAGAATACAGTGGCCAGATGCTTTACCATTAGCACTTTTGTCAACAAGAATGACAGCTCATTCTAGAACAGGATTGTCACTGTATGAGGTCGTGTGTGGACGCACGGCAAATGTCTGGGTGTCCGGCGCCCTTGTCGGTTCTCTGAAATTGAGTACCCTGTGTTGTTGGATTATCTTGGCCAGTTAACAGAAAATTTACATTCTATTCACCAACAGTTGCGGGAGTCACTGCCTTCTACACCAGAGGTTCCCAGCTATGATATTCAGCCCAGTGATTTTGTGCTTCTCCGGAATTTTCAGTGAAAGAAAAGTTTGGAGCCGCGATGGAAGGGTCCGGAACAGGTCCTGTTAGCGACACGTACTGCTGTAAAGGTTTCTGGCCATAAGAACTGGGTGCATGCCACCCATTGTTGGAGGGTTCCTTTACCTCTACCCTACAATCAGTAGGTCAAGGACGGCATCGGGGACTCAAGTGCGAGCAAGTGCCTCGGTTTGTCCCATTCAGGGATGCCCAACTAATTTGAACTCAGACGGATAAGTAAAATGACGATGTGTTGAATGCGGATGTTCCTCCAGAAATATGAGCTATTCGAAAGCTGTTGTTCACTGATCCTACAGTGCCTGGGGCTACCATATACAGTATGTGCCCTCAGCTGATGGAAAGTGCATCCAAGGAGAAAAGAGATTAGGGATGGACTGCGTAAGATAGGCTGTACTGAGTTATAGTAACAACGGAGATATATCAATCTTGGTGAAGGATTTTTGCTTACTTTAGTTAGTTGTTTGAACATTAGATAGGGCAGACCAAAGTATACCATGGAGGTATACCATTGTGATCGACGTGGGATACGAGCTTAGGCAAGAGCAAGCATCCCCGCCGGTGCTAAAGAGCGCAAACGTATTGATGGACAAAAGGAGCTTGTACCATTGAGGCTCTGTCGGACACTGGGAACTTGTATATTTCCTCTGCATTTTGCCCTCATTTCATCATTCACTATGCATCCCTTTGGTAGGTTAGTTGCTGTTGCTATGCGTAATGTGGTGTGGACTCCCAAGAAGAAAATAATGTTTGTTGCTCTTGTGGTTTTATTGCTGATAATATTGTGTGTGGTGTCATGGGTTTTGGAAAATGATCAAGATGTGTCTTTGTGTACCAAGGTTAAAATTATTTCCCAACCACAAAAGAAAAGAACAGCCCGAGCAATGTGTTTCTAGACACGCACAAGAGATTCTTTGGAGAAGGGACCGCATGTTACCCCACTGAGTCCATCACTAGTTTATGGACTGCATACCCATTATCTCTTGTGAACTATACATATACTCGTCCACCGCAATTTGTGGAAGTGAAGAGAGTATTCGGTTTTGGATATCCAAGTCCTTGTTTATATTATAGAAAGCCATTGGGAATAGGTTATCCAGGGTGTGATAACACATATTGTGCCAATTTTTACATGGAAGAACAGAATGTCACATTGGTGGGTTGGCACTATAAGAAATTGATAGTTACCCGGAAGGCTGATTATTATCCTGCTTGTTGCCCCATTGTGAACAGTACGGACACTTTTTTGTATATCAATTGTTCTGGGATAGTGCTGTACAAAAATGCAATCCCCCTGGTGAATGACAAGGATCCAAGTACGTTTGGAATGAACACCAGATATGTCTCAGTAGATTACGAAGGACCAATTTATGGACACAACCAGGGTTTTACTTTTTGTCCAACTGAACTTATTCTGATGTTCATAATGTACTAACGATGTCGCCCTTGGGATGATGTTGCCTTTAGGTGTGCCCTGTAAATACTACTAATGTCCGTTGGGTTAAGAGGACTCTGCCCGAAGAATTCTGTGAGGGAGTGACTGAAATAGAGGTCAATAACTATAGTGATGGAAGTACCTTTGGACACATCCTTTCTTCCATTTTCACTTTGGGTGGTATCTCTATGGCCCGGGGTGAGAAAGCCAGAGAATATTTTGGGTGCAAGTTGCAAATATAATCTAACACTACCGTGGCTGCTTTACGCGACATCACTACTCAGTTGGAGTGTATGCGAATATTTTCTGAACAGACTAGATATGTAGTGGATTTTATTATAGCCAAGAGTGGTGGTGTATGCATGGTAGTGGGCGACCAGTGTGTGGTCAGGATCAAAAATATGGAAAAGAATATTACTAAACACATATTAGACATCCTCGAGAACGTCAAGGGAATGGAAAGTGGAAATTGAAATTGGTCTCTTTTTGGTGGCTGGGGTTGGATTCTTGAAAGGTAATTTACTTGATTGTGATGTTGGTGTTTTGTTGTGCTCTCATTCGCTGCCTCCCCTTCTGTTGCTCCTATTGTACCACTCCTTTTACTCCCAACAGGAAAATATCAATTAATGAAACCAATGCTGCAATTATGGTGCAGAAAGAGATAGACGACCTAAGCCAGATAGATGAGGGCATTTTCAAGACTTCTTCTCTCCTTACAGTCTCCCTCCCCGATACTGACAATATGGAATGTTAACGAGGAGTTATGCTCATTCTCTTTTGTTTTCCTGCTTAAATATTTTTCTTATTGCTGCTGGGAAATGTTTTAGCTCATGCTAAAAGGAGGGTCAGTGAAAATAGGAATGTTTCTGTTTGAGCATTATCTCATGTAAGTTAGCATTTGCTGCACAATTTTCTATTCAGACTCCATTTTGAATCATGATCAAAACGAATCCTTCACTATTTCTGAGAAAAGGCCTCTGCTAGGTTTCATTTCTCCAAGGTTGGGTTTTTGCTGCACTAATGAATGGACTGTTCTTATTAGCGCATACCTTTCTCACTAGATAGAGGCCTTCTCCCACTTGTTTGGTGATGGGGCCGACTGGAGTAACCTTGGACTTTGTAACTTTGTATGAGATATGGGCACTGAGATTGGTTTTCTCTTGTATTCCATTGCTTTGCAACACCTGTCTGGAAAATTCCGTTATGGGTGTGTTCTTGCCCAGAAATGTGCTAAATGTATCTTTATCATTGTTGATTTCAGTCCCTCTGCAGCACTCCTAGAGACTGGGTAGACTGGGCCCCGCCCTGAGTGTATACTGAAAAAACTGTTATTGGTTTGTATTCTTTACAGTCAGACCGACTCTTCATTTGATATGGAAGGCTGAGAGGTAGTCATTAGTGACCCGAATCAGGCCACTTCCTTTAAGCCTAAGGAATACCCAGTTTAAAGAATGCTTTGTCTTTCCCCCCCTAGAGGCTACATGCTTGAATAGATTGAATAGTGAGCTCTACAGATCTACTAACCTCTGTCCAGCACATGACTTACCTAGGCAAGACCCTGCCATGCCACTATACATTGCAGGTTAGCTAGCATACAATGGAGGAAAATTGCCGCCTCTCTGGCTAGATGTTGCTGCTTTCAAAGTCTGCCATTTAGGAAATGATCATTAATCACTTTACTTACAATGCAAACAAAGCCTTCCCCTCAATGGAAAATGAGAAACTTTTAAGGTGGTTGGGGGGGGGGGAAGTCCATCAAAACTAGCACGGGGTCCACCACACCCTGTATTTGCAGGTAAGAGACATTGAGAGGTCTCTGGAGACAAAGGCAAGCACTGACAACACTTTACTTGGAGACATGGTTGATAGAATGCCTGCGCTGCCTTGATTGAAAAGCCCATGTGGCTACAACTCATGAGGAGACCAAGAAACTTGGGAGCATGGCTCATCAAACCACAGCAAACAGGGACTCCTATTCATGCCAACAGTGACCAGGGGGGGACAGAGCGGACTATGCACAGTGAAATCAACTCCTCCTTTTACTCCTATTATGCTACTTTATATGGTGGGCATAAGGCCTCCACTGTCTGAGGCACTTAGCTCTTTTTTAGAGGGCATTACTCATCCCTGGTTAGTGGTGGGATACAGGGAAAAGCAAAAGCCCCCATTTCACAACAAGAAATCAAACATGTGAATACCTCTCTTCCTCGAGGTCCCTCCCCTGAGAGTGATGGCCTATCAGTAGAATTCTATGCAGCATACAAGTCTAGTTTGACTCCAAGACTTCTTCACTTGTTTACTAAGGCAAGGGAATTGTGAACCATTCCACCTGCCTTGAGCGAGGCCCTGGTTGTACCTACACCACAACCTGGGCGAGATCCTGCTTACCTCTCTATATATAGACAAACCTTCCCTCTTTTAAGGGATTATAACCTCCTCGTCAAAATTATAGTGGACTGTATCCTGCCTGTTTTGCCAGATGTGGTCCACCTGGACCAGAATGGGTTTATCGCATGTCGGAATACATCCCTGAATTTTTGTGGCACCTCTACATGCTCATAAAAGAAGTACCCCAGAAGTAGACTAGATTGGCATGCCTTCCACTTCACCTGGAGCAGGCCTTGAACTTGCTAGACTGGGTATACATGTTCAGGAGCCTTCTGCTCTTTGGCTTTGGTCTGTAATTGGACAGCTGAATCTGCCTGCTCTAAACTAACCCCATGACAAGAGTCAAAACTGGGTGCCACATCTGAGATATTTATCCGGTAACTAAGAGCATCCTTAAGGGATGCTCCTTACCTCCCTTATGATTTGCAGTGCCCCTTGAGCCGCTTGCAGCAGGCTACGAGTGGGAGGCCAAGATAGGGGATTCCATTAGGTGACCTAACCCGTGTCATTTCTCTTTACACTGATCATATGATTCTTTATATCCGAGATGTCCATGATAATCTAACCCTGTTAGCATCGTTACATGAGGAATTTGGCAAACACTCGTGGCGCTTCGTCAGTTACACTAAGGGCCTGATTAACAGTTTGGCGGACCAATGGACTGCCAAACTAGCAGTGGCGGTACACCAGCGTTCTGACTACCGTATTTCAAGTTGGGCCATCGGACCACCATAGGACCACTGCTACCGCCAGGGATCCAAGAACCTTGGTGGTCCTGCAGTGGTCCGAGGCCAGCAATATGCAGGCGGTGCCCCTGCCTCGCCACCAAGCATATTACAAATTTCATTATTGCCACAGTTTTCATAGCGGCGAACCTTAAAAGTATGGCGGTGAGGAAACTAAGGGGGCACTACAGGGTTCCCTGTTGCTTCAAAGCCAGGGGATGGTGCCACCCCCCAGGATGAATGCACCCCTAGTTCCTACACAACATGGACTTAACAGTCCATGCCATGCTGGAACATGCTGTGGCACTCCCACTGTGTTGCCTTTTTTAAGGCTTAGATATGAGCCTTTGAAAGCGAGAACGACCTGTACAACCCGGTCGTTACACCGCGGTATGTTTACATCGCGGGCATTACAACGCAAGCCGTTACAATGACTTACGCTGGATGGTGCTCTAAGCTAAGGAATAGTATGATTTACTATACCAACACCTTCCCTACTGTCACGTAGGCTGGAGTTGGAATAGTAAATCATACTATTCCTAAGTCCAGTGCCCTCCAGCGCAAGTCGTCGAACCCAATATAAAATACTGCGTTGTGAATATATGCGTTGTAATGTCATAAATTCCTTTGAAAGGCACCTCCGTGAAATTGTCGCAGCAGGACCGACCTACCTGTATTACAATCTGAATACAGCGGGCGGCCAGATTACATGTTTGCTGGTCTTGGAGCAGGGCGCGGGCAAGACGGCCTGCTCCGAGACCACCAAACTCGTAATCAGGCCCTAAGTTCCTGGCCTCTGCTTTCAAAGAGAATCTTAGAGAATGGAATATGTTGATACATGAAAGCACTCTCTCTTAGTCACCCAGCACATTTAAATACTTTTCTTGCGAAAACCATAAAATCACTGCGCTCTCACCAGTGACAAAACTACTGGTCCCTTTGTCTATTGCAGGCCTCATTGCCCTGTCCAAAAAGGTAATGTTGGCACACCTCTTTATGTTTTTCCTAATTTTCCAGCTGTTGTCCCTCTCTGAATGCACCGTGAACTGACTCTCTCCTGATTTACCTCATTTTGGGAAAGGGAAAAAGAAGAGTGGCATTCTCTAGACTGATGCTCCCTACGGTGAGGGCAGAATTGGTTTTCCAAACTTCAATCAATGCTACCTAGCACCGAAACTGCAATCGGTGGCCATTGGCATCAATATCGCTGGAAAATGGGGCTTATAAGCATGCAGCTATGAGAAGGATATCTACACAGACTTTTGTTTCCCAGCACAGTCAAATAGTCGCGGCCCCCACAACATGAAGGGGGGGTGACGGGTGAAGGAAGGGCGGGCGGGTGACAGTGGGAGGAATATTAATTATATTATTAACGTACCTTTTCCCCGCAGCCTCTGACACCGACGGGCACATCCCGCCTCAGAGCTCTCCCAATGGTTGTATGATTTTACAATGCATTCCGTTGTAACGCATGCCTTTACCACGCATG
Organism: Triturus cristatus; assembly: GCF_964204655.1. NCBI lineage: Eukaryota > Metazoa > Chordata > Amphibia > Caudata > Salamandridae > Triturus > Triturus cristatus. Next base: position 441,835,874 of record NC_140590.1, read on the forward strand.
CATTACAACGCAAATGCCATCACCATGCATATCCTTTACCACGAAAATTCCTTTTACATGTATTCTTTTACAATTTTCGTTGTTAAACTATGCATGTAAATGGCATTTTCATGTTAAAGAATTTTCACCCTAAAAATGTACCTCTTAAATGTACCCCTCCTTGACACCACCACCTCATTCCTCCTTACCTTTCCTCTCCTTGATCTTCCGTGGTGACGTTGTACGTCGTTAAGAGGAAGCAGAAGTGTTTTTCCGTTTCCTCTTATGATGCCGATTGCCTCCACCTCATTTTCTTTATACTTCAGAAACAGGTGTGTTTTTTTTTTGGGGGGGTGCCCCCCCAGGATCCAGTTTTTTATCCCACGCTTTTTTTGTGTGGGGGGAGATGCCCCCAATACCCTCTGTTTTTTGGGAGAACTTTAGCACACATGCCTTTACTACGTATTTGCATGTGTGGTTATGGTAATGCGTGGAATCGGCCACGTTGTAGTGGCTGTTTTCCCTCCCAACAGTTTCTGGGAAGGCAGAGACTGATCAGTCAATCCAGACGTTGCTCTGCTGGGAGAGGAGCATCTGGATTGGTCTGAGCTTGCTGCTCTGCCGATCAGACACTGCCTGTGAGCCTGAGGCATTTCTCCTTTTGGAGAAATAGAAGTGTGCATGTATGTTTGGCCAGACTAGGACGACCAGCCAAACTTACATGTGCACTTCTAAGTCCCACCACCTGCCTGTCAAGGCCCCGCCCTAACCGCCGCCCCCCACACATGCCAAATCCAGTCAAATAAAAGTAAAATCATATTGTTTCATTATCATTTTATTTTTCTTTGACTGGCGCTGACAAGTGGGGCGACGTTGTTCCGCCTTTACGGAGGAGCCGCCTCTGCAGTCAACAGTGGTCTCCATTCACAGGAGTGCACACAGCCCTGGAATGCCTGAGGTAGGATTCCCACATACCATGAAACTGCGTCCTTACTCCTGGTCCTATCACTTATGGGTCTCCCAAATAGTGACAGTATTCTCACGCGAAGCACTCTGATTGCCTGGTAGGGAGCGGGAATGATCATTACTCAAGACTTTGTAGTGCATGCCAAACAGGATGCCCCCTCATCCTGAAAACCTGGATCAGAATATTTACAAGTCCTCTTGAAATACTCAGGGCTCCTGGGGATGAGATCCCTAATTCTTTAAACCTCCATGCTATTGCTCAACTATATGCACCCCTATCATACCCTCGGCGTTTTCTATACAGCAACCTCCTTCAACCTTCTGTTGCATGGGAAGTTTTCTACCTGTAAAAAGGGATGACCATGCAAACCAGTAGTGAGCTTCTTGGGGGGAGTGGATGGAGGGGTTTTCAGGTTACATTTTTTTTCTTTTTATACATCTTGCATGATACTTTCTATGACTCTTTAGGCTCTTGAGCCAATCGTCTAAATGACCAATTATATAGGGAGCAGTCCTTGATTTCCTTGAACAGGTATCCGACACTGTCCCCTACTGCTTGCCCAGTTGCCTTGACCTGATTATATGTACTTCTCTGTAATGAATGTGACTCTCATAAAATAGTGCTGCCTTGTTATCTAAAAGGTTAATTAAAATGTATTTTAAAAAATAATCCTAATTATAACTACACTTCATGAAAATTATACTTTCTCTCCTATATATTTTCAAAATGTGGAGTTATTCTCAAGTAGAAAGCATGTTTGTGCACTTTTGGCTATTCTAAGTGTATTCACATAACATAATTAAGCATTGCGAGGCAGATTTACAAGCCCCTTGCGCCACTTTTGCGTCACATTTCCCATGTTAAAAGTGACGCAAAAGTGGCGCAAGGGGCTTGTAAATCTGCGCCGCAATCCTCAAGTACAGCAGCGCTTCTGAGCCCCTTCAAATATTGATTCTTCACTTTGCTGCAGTCCTGATGCTCTATGGTCAGCATTTTCTTCCTCTTCCTGTGTTGAGAATGAGGTCTACTCTTCCATGTGTGACATTGCCAACACCCTCGAGAAGAGTTATTAAAAACTGTTTTGAATCTCCATGGGTATGTATTAGTGCCGAGCTTTGCAAGCTGTGAATCAGGACAAGAAAAAAGTTGAATGTGCTTATGTTATTGGCACCTATTTTGCAATATTACACATGTCTTTGTTGCAACCAGGACAAGAGGTGCCTACTATATTCATCTGGACAGTAACACTCAAAACATTTACGGCTCGGCTTAGGTGCATCATTTAAGACTGTTTCAGGAAAGTGCAAAGTACTGAAACACTTTTGGAATGCTGCGAAGGGTCATAAGTTTTCAAAACAGCAATTTTAATGGTTACCTCTTGTTCTTTCTCCTTTAACCTTTAGGGGAGGTAATCGTTAAGCACTGAGTGTGACTCTTGCCTCAAGTAATAGAACTGGAGACGAATAAATCTCAGCTCCCGCTGGTTAGTCTGCCAATATCTGCTTGTGGTGAGCAGCCAATAAAAGATATGCTAGCGAAACATGCTATATTGTTTTTATCTCAGTATCACCAACTACTTAGCAACTAGCTATTTCAACTTTAACATGTATATACTGCTCCGCATACTGCATACATAGCATGCAAGATACGTGCTCTTGGACTGTGCTCTGAGAATTCCTCCTGATAATGAAAAGACAAATAGTCATCTGTGCCCATGCGGAGACAACATTGTCTGAAGTGGTCGCATGTTATCAGGATGGAAATTAGTTGGAGCAATTTGAGCATATGGCAGCCATTTTGTTCCCACTAAAGGAAAGAGCGTGTGGGATGACCCGGCTCCGCAGTGGCACGGACCTCCCACACAGATCACAACTCACATCGTGTTCTGATTCCATGAAAAATATCATTCTATCGTTCACGAGATAAGTAAACCAGAGGAAAATAACAGACAAAATCCATTTTTCTAAAGTTGTGTGATTAGAGTGGGGCCAGCATCCTTAGGCAGAAACTCAAAGGATGCTGTTGTTAAAGCACATTGATTAGCGCCCAGAGGCACCTGCATTGCTGGTTCCTTCAAAATAGATTTTGGCGAGAAATATACTATTATTCCATCCGCAAATAGTGGTAATAAACTGTGCATCAACTTTTTACGAATGGAATTGGTTTTGCAAACTGACATCTACTAATAGGTCAGTTCACAAACTAACACAAGTTGTCACAGAACAACCTGCCGAAATAATATATTATGTTACGTTCTGTGTATTTGTAAAGCATGCTGTCACCAGCAAGGGTATCCTGGTGCCGAGCAGGTTTGTGCCTAGTCCTGCCTAGGGTAGGTTGGTTAATTGAAAAGCAAGTTGTTCAGCTTCTTGCAGAATTCAAGAAGAGGGGAGGAGGAGGCTCTGATGTGGAATAGGAGATCGTTCTGCACTTTAGAAGTGTAGAGAACCCCCAGCTTCCTGATCTGGGACTGTGTATGCGTGGGATGAGTGTGGTCAGGAGTCCTGCGGAGCAGAGGTGTCTGAGTGGTTGGTGGAAGGAGATGCAATGGTAGGTGGGGCCAACCATGGCCGGTGCAGGAAAGAGCTGTGGGGCCGGGTGGGAGGGGATTTTGACAGACAATGATGAGGAAAAATGTATTATTTATTTAATTTTTCCTCGTCATCGTCCGTAGAAATCCCCCCCACCCGGCCCCACCGCCCCACCGCTCGAACCTGCACAGGCAGCGGATAGGTTGGGCATGAATTGTGTTGTGCTTTGAATGTGTGCATGAGGAGTCTGAATTGAGCATGTTGGTGAATCTGGAACCAGTGTAGCTTCCTGAGGTGTGGTGTGACGTGAGTTTTGTGTACGAGGTTGAGGATGAGTCGGGCTGCTGAGTTCTGGATGGTTGTCTTCTAGTGTTCTAGTGAGTTGCCTGGTGTTCCAGGCATAGAGTGTGTTCCCACAGCCCAACTAGATGGTGATAAGGGTGTGAGTGACAGTTTTTCTAGAGTTGCTTGGCTGCCATTTAAAAATCTTCATCAGCATCTTTAGGGTGTCCAAGCAGAATGCAGTGACGGTGTTGACTTGTGTGGTCATGTCCAATTTGATGTTGATGATTATTCAGAGGTTCCTGACGTGGGTTTTAGGATTGGGTCAGAGGTCTGCCGGCCACCAGTTGGAGTCCCATGGTGAGGTGTTCTTACCAAAAACTACTGGGCTTTGGACAATTGGTTTACATCCAATGAAAGGCATGGCTGGGTCAGTGGGTGGTTTCTTGAACTAGGGCATTTTTTCAGGTCTCCGGGAATGAGGCTAAGTCATTGGAGGCATTGGGGTGAGCATTAGTCCTTTGCTGATCGGTGGGAGCCCTTTGGTCAAGGCGTGGTGGGGGCAAGGGTCAGAAAATGCCCCTGTGTCGATGGTCTTCTTGGTAGCAGCAATATCGGCTGTGGTGAAGGCAGGCAAGAAGGTAAGGGCCTTGATGGGAAGTTGGGAAGTTGAGTTTGATGTGACAGGCTCCAGATGAGGGTCAAAGTTGCTCTATATGTAGGTGATTTAGAGCCTGATTTAGATCTTGGCAGACGGATTACTCAGTGACAATGGCTATTCTGTCCACCAAAATATAAAACCAATTATATCCTATGAGATTTTTATTTTAGCAGACGGGTCACCCGTCACCGTTGTGACACAGTAACCTGTCTGCCAAGATCTAAACCAGGCTCTTAGTTATAGAAGAATTCAGAGGGTTTGATATAAAGGGGTGATGTTGCTCGAGGTGGCTGTATGCCCAGTGAAAATCTTTGATGATGGTGAAGATTTCCTTGTCACTGGTAGTGCTGGCATGGAAGTGATCTGCAAAAGCTGTGTGCTTGCTGTTCCTCATCTGCTGGAGGCAGAGTCTTAGGGCTCATTTGAAGATGTCTTTGCCTGCGGAGTCTTGACTTGTTTTGCATTTGCACTGCAGATCCTTGCAGTGAATCAGCCTGAGTTCCTCTGTCTACCAGCTGGCCTGTGGTCAGGCTTTTGCCATTGGATTGCTCTTGAGGGGAGCCAGGGTGTTGGTGCATGCAGTGATCCAGCTGTTGATGTTTTTGATGGCTTTCAGTGAGTCTCTGAAGTGGGACTAGTCAGCAACGAGGCAAGTCTACCCGGAAGACCCCAGCTCACATGAAAATTCACCCATCTGTGAAAGTGGCCACTCGACCCTTGCTGCTGGATTAGAGCATTCGCTTGGGCTCATCTATAATTCTATAAGACAGATTCAGGAGGAAATGTGTAATGAGCGCTTTCTTCCACATCTAGATACTAAAAAATTGCATGCATTGCCATTAGAAAGGTCAATAAAACCTGTACAGAAATTGTGAACAGAATCACTTCCTTGGAAGAGCTGGCTGCGATACTGGAGTCCAATGTAGGGACATTGAAAGGTTAAACCGATACATAGCAATCCCTGATGTCCGACCTAATGTGGAAGATGGAGGATTTTGAAAACAGACAAGTAGGAATCATTTGAGATTTTTGGGCCTGGCAGCTGGACTTGAAGGCAGTGGCATTAGTGCCTTCATGGTGAATCTCCTGAAGGGTGCTTTTGCTTAACTTGCTACCTGGAATTGGGACATGAAAGGTTAGCGTGCGCATCGTTTCCCTCTAACGCTCAAAAACCATTGAGATAGGCAAGCCGTAGACCCAGAGCAGTCTTGGTTCACTTCGGGAGCTTTTTGCTCCGGCAAGCACATTTTTAAAAGGCACAGCAAGATGCCAAGAGGAATAATGATGGGCATTCCTTTTTTACTCAGCCATATTTTGTCATGCTACAGTGGAGAGGAGATGGTGGCTCAAGCAACTCATCAAACCATTTCAGAATTTGGGAGGAGAAGCCTTCATACTGAATCCAGCCAGGTTGAAGGTTATCTTCAATGGCAAAATTCTGACAAACGTCTTCTGAGATAAAGGCTGCATAATATCTGAAGAAACTTCTCTCTGGGGGTGAACACCTCTCTTAATCAGGATGTTAATCCTATAATCTAGAGAGAATGACTAACACAAGGCAGGGGGATTTTTCTATCTTTGGGTTTACTGTTCTCCAGAAAATCCCTTTACACTGAATTAATACTTTTGGTATAGGCTTAATGTTTTTTAGGGTGCATTGTGATTTTAAATCCTGCAAAGGAATGATAGAATAAGGGGGTGGTTTGCTAGTCACAGACTCTCGGGGGTATGGGAATCTGCATGGATTGTTTGCTCCTCACTTGTTATTCCTTTAAAAATACAGGGGCAGATTTACAAGCCCCTTGCGAGACATTTATGCCGCCGTTGCGTCACTTCTGTGACGCAGCGGCGGCGTAAACCATGCGCCATGTTGCACCTTATTTACAACGTCACGTTGTAAAGCCCTGCTCTACATTAAACCTGCGTCAGGTTTAATGTATGCAGGGTGGGCGTTCCTTCTGAAAAAGCCTCGGAAAAGTGACGCAGTGAAATCTACAAGATTTCACTGAGTCACCTTTCCGACGCTGCTGCGTCAAAACCCTGCGCCTGCTTGAAGCAGGCGTAAGGCACGACGCAGCATGTTAGGTATGGGCAGCCCCTGAGCATTGCTGGAGTTGCGTCGTGCTTGCGACACAACTCCAGGAATGCGCCGCCCTTATGCCATCAGATGCGTCACGCATCTGTTTATCCTTGCGCCACGATGTGCTGCATTGTAAATGCGGCGCATCTGTGGTGGCGCAAGGGTAAACTTGCGTGACGCATCTTTCCTGGCGCATCCCTGCTGATTTGCAGAAATGCGCCAGGAAACATAAAACTGCCCCACACTGTTTAAGAGCTGACGGGAGCGTAAGAAGGGTGATTCAAAGAGTCATCATTCAGGACATGAGAGGCCTGACTGCCTCATGGTGGTCGAAGGGGGGAGGTCAGCGGTGGGCTTTCTGTGGGAGTTGGGGTCTGGGTCGAGGGTTCAAAGGGGTGGGCCAAGGAGGGGGGTGGAAGAGTGGGGTCATACTGGGTGATCTATACCAGCTGCTGGGAGGGAAACAGAACCAGAAATGTAACTTGGGGTCTCTGGTAGATGTCCTTATCCCAGACTGGCAAAGATGTGTATGTATCATATAGCAACAGTGAATATTTGTTGACTGAATGATAGCTGTAAGAGGAGAAAGGTGGCCCAGGATTTAAAGTTATTACAGGCAGATATTTTCTGCTTACAGCAGACACATAAAAATTACCTACTTGAATCTCTTGGCTTTAAACTGATTGGCTGTAGAACCCAGGTGGTAAGGGCCTGGGGTGTGGCCATCATGGCATTCAGAAATATTTGTAGGTTTAACCATACACTAGCAGATAGGTTAGGAAGATGGGTGATCACTGAGTGTCATCATGCGAATGGTTTCTTCACCCTGGGATTGGTGTATAGGTTAGTCATGGAAGATCCAGTGATCTTTGACTGGCTGGATAATAATTTGGCACTCTGATCAACTCCAATTATATTCTGTCGAGATTGTAACATCAATATAAGAAGAGGCAGCTAGAGGAAGGATTCAGGTCATAATCAGGTGGAAAGCCAAAAGTATTTAGCTCTTTGGGCTATGTAGGAGCTAATCATGGGTTCGCTGATGCTTGGTTTAAGATTAAGCAAAACACACAAGATGATGGACGGAATGTTGCACATTGGCAATACATTCACCCCCAGTCACAGATATGGGTTTAATCCATCGTTATTTTGCTCACCACGCCACCCCAGTTCAGACATGGCCATATTCAAATCAGTCTTGACCCTGTGCCTCATGGGAACAGTCCAGCCCGAACTGCCAAGCCATGTCTTCCCTGGACCGGAATCAAGCATCCTAGGACCGGTTTCGGGGTTTACCCCTCTTCAGCCAGGATAGCTTAACTCCAATGGCGTAGTGAGCACGGGACCCACGTCTGGGCATACCCTTCCCACATAGGGCAAAAAGCAAAACACACAAGATGATGGACGGAATGTTGCACATTGGCAATACATTCACCCCCAGTCACAGATCTGGGTTTAATCCATCGTTATTTTGCTCACCACGCCACCCCATTTCAGACATGGCCATATTCAAATTAGTCTTGACCCTGTGCCTCATGGGAACAGTCCAGCCCGAACTGCCAAGCCATGTCTTCCCTGGACCGGAATCAAGCATCCTAGGACCGGTTTCGGGGTTTACCCCTCTTCAGCCAGGATAGCTTAACTCCAGTGGCGTAGTGAGCACGGGGCCCACGTCTGGGCATACCCTTCCCACATAGGGCGAAACCCAGATCAGTTGACTGGGGGTGAGTGCTTGCAATATTCAACTCTCCGTCCATCATTTCCTTTGGTTTTTGCTTTGTTCGCCATAAGTTGGCAGGGTATGCTCAGACGTGAGTCCCTTGCTCACTTTGCCACTGGATTCAAGCAAGCCTGGCTGAAGACGGCTGAAATGCCAGAAACCGGTCCTAGGAAGCTTGTTTCCGGTCCAGGGAAGATATGGCTTGGCAGTTCGGGCTGGACTGTTCCCATGAGGCACAGGGTCAGACTGATTTGCATATGGCCATATCTGAACTGGGGTGGCAGAGTGGGCTAAAGAACGGTGATGGATTAAACCCAGATCAGTTGACTGGGGGTGAGTGCTTGCAATGTTCAACTCGCCGTCGATCATTTCCTTTGGTTTTTGCTTTGTTCGCCATAAGTTGGCAGGGCATGCTCAGACGTGAGTCCCTTGCTCACTTTGCCACTGGGTTAAAGCAAGCCTGGCTGAAGACGGCTGAAATGCCAGAAACCGGTCCTAGGAAGCTTGTTTCCGGTCCAGGGAAGATATGGCTTGGCAGTTCGGGCTGGACTGTTCCCATGAGGCACAGGGTCAGACTGATTTGCATATGGCCATATCTGAACTGGGGTGGCAGAGTGGGCTAAAGAACGGTGATGGATTAAACCCAGATCAGTTGACTGGGGGTGAGTGCTTGCAATGTTCAACTCTCCGTCCATCATTTCCTTTGGTTTTTGGTTTAAGATTAAAGCACCAGATCCTGAGTTTACCTATTATTCTGCTCCACATCGATAACATGCCCGCTTGGATTATTTTTTCATTTTTCATAGCCTTGTAAATGGGTCTAAGGTCGGTCTATTTCTTAGGGTCATGTCTGATCACAACCCGCTGATATTAGAGATAGCTGGGACTGGCTTGGGGTTGAATGTGTGGAATTGGACTTTTGAGTGAGCTCTGCTCATAGATGAAGAATATGCCTGACATTTGGAAAGCCGTATCTTGCAGTTTATGGAGTATAATAGAGGGAGTGCATCAGTCGTGGCAGTGTGGGATATTTTTAAGGCTGGGGTGTGGAGGGAGACTCTAAGTTTTGGCTTAAATCACCAATAGAAAGAGAAGCTGCATATGAAAGAGCTTTATAGGGCCCTGGAAGAAGCTGAACTTCAAATAATTTCAGCAGCCTCTGATGCTCAAAACATTGAGGGGGCCCAATGTAAGGTGGCACTGGCTAAAGCTGCGATTAGTGATATCTCTGGAAAGCACGTTGCTGATAAATACGTAACTTGAAAGAGAGAGTGCTATTAGTATAGCGAGTGGGTGGGACATTTTTGGGCCGTACGGACTAGACAAAAAACCATGCAAGCTGAGATAATGGAGGAAAGGGACTTTTGCAGAGCTTTGGTCTACGACCATATGGGAATTTGAGAGGTATTTTGTGGGTATTATGAGAGGCTCTATAGAGAAGAAAAAGAAGAGGATGATGCAGAAGAGAATTTACTACACTTTGTAGAGTCAGTCACCTTTGAAAGATGAAGGCCCTTATTACGATGTAGAATCGCTTACACCCAACACCTATCATCATGGGACCAACCGGAAACCGGTCGGTGTCCCGACTGCCACATTAGGATGCGACCGAACACTGTTCATTCGCATTCCTACATTTTACAATGGGAGCATGCATTCTGGCCGTAAACCGTCCGTAATGTATGCTCTCATTGTAAAATGGGAGGTGTGGTTCATCCCTGCACCCCATTGCACACACCTCAAGGTGCCTGCCACAAGGTGCAACGATCAACAGGGGGGGCCAGTCATCGTAATCTCAAGTGTGGAAAGGGCTGCCCTTGAGATTACATGATGCTTTCCAACTGGTGGACGGGCTCTCTGAGCCCGTCAAATGCCAGCCGGAAGGACCGGTCGGATTCCTGTCCGACCGCCTCCATTGTAATGAGGCGGTCGGAGATTAATCCGTTAGGCACATTACAATGTGGTTCGGAAGGCACCGATTGATGGTCGAAGCCTTCCGAATTGCATCGTAATCGGCCCCTATGTGTGGAAGATCAGGATTTATTGGATGCCCCTTTTTCATGGGAAGAAGTTCAAATCGCCATTAAAGATTTTTCTTCAGGGAAAGCAGTAGGAGTGGATAAGATCCCCCTGGACATGTAGAAGGTTTTCTCCTTGCTGTTAGGGCAGGATCTGATTTTTACATTTCTGCAAATATAAAAGGGGCAAGTAGCTCCAAACTCGTGGTCTATGGCAAATATAGTTTCATTCCTGAAAAAAAGGAAACCGCCGCAAGACCCAGGGTTATATAGACCAATAACCCTTATTAACAGTGATACAAAGATCTATTCTAAAGTGCTTGCTACCCGGCTGATTCTAGTTATAGGAAAAGTTGTCTCCAAAAAAGCATGGCTTTATACCTGGGAAGGGAACTACAGACCACACCCGCTGCGCCATCCTGCTCTTTAGTGCCTCGACAGTGTCAGGGAACCATATGGCCTTGATTTTATTAGATGCAGAATAGACATTTGATAGGGTTTACTGGAAATACTAATGTACGGTCATGGGCCAATACGGAATTGGATCCAGAGATATCAAAGCAATCAGATCAGTGTCACAGACCTATTGCCAGACTTCAACTGATGGGTGCTCTGTCAGGGGGAATTCAAATTCAAAGAGGTACTATGCATTGGTGTCCGTGTTCTCCCCTTCTGTTTGCGCTTTATATTAATCTCCTAATATGGAAATTATATTTGAACCCCTCAATAGTACCCATGCATTGTCAGGGCTGGGATACTAAAATTCTTGCTAAAGCGGATGACGTGGTCATATTGATATCTAGCCCCGGTATGCCTATAATTGAAACTGAAAAGGAGGCCCAGGGCTTCAAAAGTTTTTCTGGGTACCTGCTAATTTAAAGAAAAACCCAAATAGTGCTCAATGGTAAACATCGTTTACCCTCAATCCAGATCACTGCATGCAATTACAACGCATGCCATTACTCCGCAAGTCGGAACAACGACTTGTGGAGGGGTCAGAAGGTGTTGGATTTAAAATCCAACACCTTCCCTACTGTTGCACAGACTGGAGTTGGAATAGTAAATTATACTATACCGCCATCCAGTGTCCCCCAGAGCAAGTCGTTGTTCCGACTTGTGGAGTAATGGCATGCGTTGTTACAACGTGGTAATTGTAACGACCGCTTTGTAATTGCATTCGGAAAAAAAGCATGCGTGGTAAGGTGGCATATTCATTCTCAATAGGTATGTTCAGTTTGGGGATGAAAGGTTAGTTGAGAAAGCTGTGCATCTAGGGGTCACTAAGGTGACCAAGGTGGATCAATTGGTTGAAACTAACCTACCCCCTGTCATCGGGAAGGTAAGTGGAGATCTGCATAGGATGCATAATCTGCACCTTTCTATAGTTGGACGCATTGGCATTATTAAGATGATCTTTCTGCCTAATGAGCTGTATCTGTTCTGGGCCATTCCACTCAAATTCAATAATCATTGGCTCAAGGTCATTAATGATATGGTTACACATTTTATTTGGGCATATTCGAAAACTAGAAGGGCGCTTAAATATTTAATTCTCCCTAGAGATAGAAGGGGTTGGGCTGTGCCAGACTTCAGACTCTATCATTGGGCAGCAGCCTGCCAATATATATGCTCTTTACTCAGAGGGCAAGGGGCAGATGGATGGGTGGGTGGAGTTCCTACTATCTTTAAATTATTGCTGAGAAAAGAAGCTCATGGTCGTTTTTTGCGGCAGGTTGAACCCAGTTACTCTAAGAAGGTATGGTTCATGACCTTGCAGGGAGCTTTTACGGTATGGACCTCACTTTGAAAGAAATTAGGGCTACGGCGTGTTAACCACTATACACCACTGTGCAGAAATCCATTACTGCCCAACATCTTTAGGGGTTCTCCTTTGATAGATTCGGAGGATTGAGGGCTAAAGAGATTGAGCAATGTTTTCACCCTAGATGGAATAGTTCTTTTGAAAAACTACATTCTAAATTCAAGATTTTCCAGGAAGACTTTTTCATGTATCTTCAAATTTTTGATTTTTTAATCAGGACAGGGGTGCACCACGGGGATTTGAGAAAATAGAATTGCTGGATCAGCTGGTTGGGAGTGAACAGTGTACTATTAGTCAAGTCTATAAATATTTAAATACACTCTCATGAAATGATTTTGAAAGGCAAGCTGAGAAGTGCCAAAATAAGCTAGGGTCTCCAGATTGCTCTTTCTTAGAATCGTTATAGCTAGCTCAAACCACATTACTCTCGGCTAACTTACAAGCTCAACACTACAAAACCATTTACGATATTTATGATATGCCTGGGAAAATTGCTAAATGGGGGGGAGTGGTCGGTATTATCTGTATATGAAGTCCACATCTTGGGGTTGATTTGATTCATATGTTTTGTAGTTGCTCCAACCTAGAACCACTTAGGAGTGAGATCGCTAAGTTCTTTGATTCCTGTTTAAGAATTAATATCACTCTAACTCCTCAGCTCATCCTATTGGGGGTACACAAAGAAATGGTTCCTGTTCCACGCAGAGGTTTACATTTGTCGCAACATCGCCCCGACCTTCCATCAATGGCTTGCATGCCACTTAGGTGTATATTTGGAAATGGCTATATACTCAAGAAGATGGAAAATCGCTAACATAAAGGGGAAACAGATCTGGGCACCTTTTGTACACTGGTGTAGCAATCAATTTAGGACCCAATCCTCTGGATGATATTATCATTAGATTCGGAAAGTCTACTTTTGGATATTTGGTGTAGTACGGGAATAACCGTCCTGGAAAGAAACACAACCAGCAAAGGTGGATAGGCAGCTGCACTTTACCTCAGGTATTTAGGAGGACCACTCACCGGCAAGTTGAGGCTGGCAGAGTTCCTGGAAAATCTCCTTGTTTGCTATGCTTTTTATGATGGAGCGTGGCAGTATATCTTTAAAAGAGGACATCAAAGCCATGTTATCATTCCAAAGTCCTTGAATATCAGTTCCAGTTGTTTTGAATAACTGATACGGCACCTAATGGTATCCAGGTGCCTAAATACTATGGTCTCTTGGGAAGGAGTATAATGACCGACCATTATTTGTCTGGGTAATGGCTAGGCAATCCGTATAAAACTATTTGCACTCTCTTAGACGAATTGTATTGTATAATTGTATGTGTGATAAATTGAGACTCCTCTGCAAGTTAAGAATAACTCCTGAATCAATATGTTAAACAGCTTGTTTTGTTTCTATTGGTATAACTGGTGATATATCATAGCGGCTTTTTCCTCTTGTGTTGTTTTTGTGTTGTTTTTTGTATAAAAACTGCAAAAAATATATATTGTTTTTAAATGAAAATGTCTTTGCCTGCGGTATCTTGACTTGTTCTGAATTTGCTCTGCAGATGCTTGCAGTTGGGTTTAGTCAGCCTGAGTTCCTCAGTCTACCAGCTGGTCTGTGATCAGGCTCTTGCCATTAGCTGCACTTGAGGGGACTCAGGGTGTCAGCGCATGTAGGGATCCAGTTGTTTAGGTTTTTGATGTCCTTCAGCAAGGTGCTGGTGTGCTCAGGCCAGTGGAAGGAGAGGGCAGAGGCCCACTCCTCTTCTGAGATGCTTTTCAAGCTATGATGTGTGGTTCCCAGAGTGGTAAGTCGATGATGCTGCAGGATGGCTATACTGAAACTGATGAGGGCGTTGTCTCTTCATGGAATAGTAGCTGTCTTGTTGACTGTGATGTTGCTGATTGAGAAGAAAATCTGTGTTTGGCAGTGTGGGTGGGTTCAGTAACGTGCTGGTGAGGCCAAGGTTTCTGAGACTTTTTTTGAGGGCCATAGATTTTGGGTTGAGTGGTGTTCTAGGTGAAAACGAATGTCTCTTTGGTGGATGAAGGTGCTGACATTGATGATAAAGGGTGCAATGAAGTGTGTGATGTTACAGCTAAAATTGGTGTGGGATCCTGGTGATCTGTATATGCAGGTCGGCCCAGGCAGAAGTTGGTTGTGATGAGTATCTTGAATGTGAAGTATTCCATGTAGCTGGTGGGGGTGTCCCGGTAAGTGGTGCAGCTGATGTTATCATTCAATATGATGGCGACTTCACCTCTAGGCTTATGCTGAAAGTCTTGCCTAACAACCTTATACCTGGTAGGGATGTCTGTAGCAATGTCTGGTGCCGAGGTTGGCGTTAGCCATATTTCCGTGAGAAAAAGCAGGTCCATAGCATGGTCGTGTGGTAGGTCCCATATCTACAAGGCAGTTTTGGTGATGAGCGGGTATTGACTAGAATGCATGTGAGTGTGGTATATTGTTTGGGTGGTGTTTGGTCTGTGTCAACATGAGTGGGTGGCTGGTTTGTGTGAGAGTGAGTGAGTGGGGTACAGGAGTGATGGGTGTAGGGTGTTTGAGAGTATTTGAGAATTTGCAGGAGGGGCAAGTGAACACTCCTTCTGTGTTGTGCGGTGTGGCAGCGGCGAGTGGAAGCCAGGATTAGGATCATGGAAGAGCACAGCAGAGAATTGGTGGGTAGGAGGAAAAAGAGGTTTCCTGGTGTTGGGCATAGTCCAGGTGTGGACTGGCACAAATGGGCTTGCCTTTGGCAAGTCAGAGGTGTGCCCACTGCACATATCCACTGTTATGTTATGTTATAGTGATTTGTATAGCGCACTAATCACCTAAGAGGGTATCCGGCGCTTGAACAGATGTGTAGCTATGAGGTCCCCAAGTGCTTATATGAAGAGCCAGGTCTTCAGCTTCTTGCAGGACTCAGGAAGTAAAGAGGAGGCTCTGATGTGTTGAGGGAGGTCGTTTCATATCTTGGGTGTGATGTAAGAGAAGGAGTGATCTCCAGTTCTGCTTTTGCGGATGCAGGGAATATGTGCGAGTAAGAGCGAGGCAGATCATACATGTCTGGTGAGTTCGTGAAAGTGTATGTGACTGTTCAGGTTTTCTGGTCCTGTGCTGTGTGGGGCTTTGTATATGTGTGTGAGTAGTTCAAATTGTCTGAGCTTGTGAATGGGGAGCCAGTGAAGCTTCTTGTAGTGCGGTGTGATGTGGGTGCGGTGTTGGAGGTTGAGTATGAGTCTTGTAGTGGTGTTCTGGATGGTCTGGAGTCTGTGTAGGAGTGGTTTGGAGACTCCAGCATAGAGAGTGTTGCTACAGTTCAGTATGCTTGTGATGAGAGCTTGTATGACGGTCCTTCTAGTGTTCTGTGCAACCATTATGCACACCACGCTAACACATTGATCTTGTCATCTAAGATGATCTCTAGATTTGGTGTGTGGGTGTGAGTGAAAGTTGCTCCGTTGCTCAATTGATTTGGGTCGGCTATGGACTTCTTTTGAATGGCATTGATTTCTTCATAGGCAAGAGTGACAGACATGATGGAGGTGTTAATGATGTGGGTCAGGGTGGTGTGATTGGTGATGTTCTCAGGTTGTAGATGTAGTGGGGGTATGGGTCATTTGTGGTCCCAGAGTGAATAGTCCGCATGATTGCTGCTGTGTCGCTTCTGGTGAGTAAAGTCTATTCAGTCAGGTGGCTGTCTTGGTTGGTGGTGGGTAGGTTAGCAATGGGTTGTCTGGGGTTGGGTTGGTAAGCTGTAGATGTGTTAGGCCTGGCATCCTTGGTGTGGTTTCCCCTAACTGTTCACATTCAGACCACCTGTTTTTGCTGACTTTGTTTTTGCTGGCTTTAGGATTTGGCACACTTTCCTACTGCAGACCAGTGCTAAACTTCTTGTGCTCTTTCCCTAAAACATGGTACATTGCCTTAGCCACAATTGGCACATTTAATTTACATATAAGTAACTAATAAAGTGGACTACATGTGCCCATGGCCTATAAATTAAATGCTTCTAGAGGAGTTGTAGCACTGATTGTGCCACCCACTTAAGTAGCCTTTTAAACATGTCTCAGGCCTGCCATTGAAGATCACGAGTGTGCATTTTTAAACTGCCATGTTGGCCTGGCAAGTTAAACCCCTTTCCAGGCCCAAACCTTCCTTTTTAATACATATAAGGGACCCTTAGCATAGGTCCTGGACAGCCCAAGAGAAGGGGGCAGTGCATTTAAAAAGTAGTACATTTACTTTTAAGTTTTACATGACCTGATAGTGAAAAACTCTTAAACTAATTTTTCACCATTGCAAGACCTATCTCCCCCATAGGATAACATTGAGATTACCTTTTTACATTTTATAAGTGTAATTTCCAATTGTGAAGAGATAGACTTTTCAAGTTTGGTGTCTTTGGAACCACAATGTTAAATACATACTTACGGTGGTCCAATTTTAAACTACAGTTCTGAAAATGCCAAGTTGGCATTTTCTTGTTTTAGCCATTTGGTGCCTGCTGCCTGTCTCTGATAACATGTCTGAGGTGGGTGACAGCTGGGCGTTGTGTATTCCTCTTAGACAGCCACACACAATGGGAGCTTAGGTGTAACCTGATGGGCCATCCAGGCAGGATGAGATGGATGAGCTGGACCCACTTACACCTGAATAGGCTGTGTCATGTCCCCACACAAAGGGCTGCATGCCACCCTGTAGTGAACCTGATACCAGGGCAGGAAGGGCAGGACATCTGTGTACTTTAAAGGTACTTCAAAGGTGTGTCTTTGAAGTCTCCCCTACTTCAAAGGCACCGCGGGGTATAAGAGCTGGACCTCAGACACCACCATTCAATACACTTCTCAACCTGTGGAAACTCTGTCAGGTAGAAGGACTGCTGTGCTGCTGGAAGGACTGTCACTCTGCTGGACTGCTGCTCTGCTGGTCTCCTGCATTGCTATGCTGACCTGCTGCCCTCTTGAGAAGCACTGGTCCTGCAACACTTGAACCCAGAATCCAGAGTGACTCGAAGGGCTAGCTGGCTGGCCTCTTGATCTGAAGTCTCAGGGGCATATAAGACTTACAACTTACCTGCTTCTGCACCTAGACTCTGCCATCTGTGAGTCTGCACGCAAGTGGGTGTTGACATATGGGTTTGTTGTGGCCTCTGTTGTAGGGTGGGGTGTAGGTGTTATTGGTGCTTGTGTATTTGGAGGTGGCTTGGTGACTGCTGGAGAACTGGCAGTGCATGCAGGTGGAAGATCCTACAGCTGTGTCAGTCACGGCATGACAGCAGTTGGGGGAATTGTGTCAGGGGTCTAGCGTCCTAAGGAGTGGTGCGGAATATTGCTGGGCAGTGATTGGGCCAGGGTTCTTGGATCTGGGCATGGTCCTGGCACAGACAGGCACAAATGGGCTCGCCTTTGCATCTGTGTTGTAGCTACCATTAAGAGTGGAGGGGGGGAGTGCCGAGTGCCGTGATATAATGTCTTGTGCTGATGAGTGATGGGAAATGAAGTCCTCTTGCTTGTTTTTTTCTTTTAAAGACAGTTTTGGTGGGAAAATCAGTAAGGACACTTCATGTTCAGATGAATGATGGAAATTCAGTGATGTCACTTCCTGTGCTGATGGGTGATGGGAAATCACTGCACATCCATGCTACAGCCACTATTACATAGGTCCTGAGAGGAGGGAGGAATGATTTAATTAATCTCAGCCCCTGATAATTACACTGGCCATTATTTTGCACACCATGATACCTCAATTTGGATGCAGCTATATGAAAATCAGTCTTGACCCTGCTCTAATGGGAACAGTCCAGCCTGAACTACCATGCCAGGTCCTTCCTGTACTGGAACAAAGCAACCCAGGAATGGTTTTGCCCATGTTAGGAGTTCATCAGCCGGATATAGCTTGGTTCCAGTGACACAGTGTGCCTGGGATCCATGTCTGGGCATACCTGGAGCATTTATGATGGCTCCAGTGTAGGACACCAGAGCACAAAAAAGAACAAACTTTAAGACAACCCTTGAATGCCTATTGCCAACTAGATTGCAGGGAATATGTAGCTCTCCATCATTTGGAGGGTGACAAAGCGTAACAACTGCTAGCATTGTTTCTGTGATCTGAGACCCCCAAGACCCAAATCATTGCAATCAGGACTCACAAGGGGAGATGTTGCAAAGTCATCCTGTGCTCTGGGCACCCCCATTCTTTGCTGACTGGTACTGTTGATAACTGACTCTGACTGTCCCTGGGCTCTGGATAGCCAGGCCCAGTGCCAGTGGTATGGTGAAACACATGAGAATACAGTGAAAACACCTACACACATTAGGGTACACTATGGGTTAGGGTATACCTATGATTGTTATGACCTACTCTATAAGTCTCTAGTACATAATAGGGTGGGCGGATTAAAACTACCTTTAAGTCTTTGCAGTTTAAAAGGGCATGGTAGCTAAGATGCCAGCAATCCCTCCTGCACTTGCTTATGTGCACTGCTGAGAGCC
Organism: Triturus cristatus; assembly: GCF_964204655.1. NCBI lineage: Eukaryota > Metazoa > Chordata > Amphibia > Caudata > Salamandridae > Triturus > Triturus cristatus. The sequence continues at coordinate 441,854,423 of NC_140590.1, forward strand.
AGAGGTCATTTTAAAAGCAGCCCTGTGTTGCAGTACTGCTTTTCAATTTAAATTGTGCCCAAACTTGACTTTGGTGTTAGGGACACTTACAAATTGATAAATTACAAAATGTTGGCATATTAGGTACCTCCAGGGTCTCCCCCAGGTATCCCGGGGTGGGGGGGTCAGGCTATTATGAAGAGAACCTTTATAAAAGATGTTTTATAGGTCATGGGGATAGGGATAGATAAATTGCACATTTCATTGTAATAAAGTGCTTCTGAAAATCGACTTTTGTGCGAGGAGCACTGTGGAGTGAGGACCTATATTATTTTTGTATATTCAGTATCCCTAAAGTCTCCACTAGGTGTCCCAGGGGTGGAGCGTCGGGTAGCTATAAGCAGAGTCCTTATAAAAGCTGTTTTTTAGGCCCTGGTGTTGCAGAAATTACACATTTAATTTTTCCCATTGTAGCCCCCCCCGCCACATAGGTTATGAATTCATAACTACTGCAAGGGACTATCGAAAAATGTCATTCAAGAACTTAGGGGAATGGTATTGATAAATTCAACAACATACTGTTGAATTTATCCTAAAATGTACAGAAAAAAAGTTATAAGACTTTTTTTTGTCTGTAAGCCAAAATTCAGCCTTCCATGGTCTGCCCTGATTGGTCAGAGTTAACGGGATAGGTCAGGCTGCTTTGAGTTATAAGTGGCTCAACCCAGAGAGGCTAATCTGTTGGAAAGAGCTCTGCTACAGAGGAATGCCAGAGCAGGGGGAGGGGTCATAAACAATGTTGCTTCAAAGAAACAATAGGACAGGAAGGAATAGCCAGGTCCATCTACCTTATCCCCTTTGAACCCAGTCAGATGGGGGGCTTAAGGAAGGAATTTATAAATGTCAGGTGAGGGAAGCTATGAAATTAGCCATCCTGGAGGTTGGTTTAGCTAGCCATTGGTCCTCTGTTGAGACTTAACCCATATTGAAGTTTGGAGAAATAGTGCTTTCTGGGAGACCATTATGCTACACTTTGGAGAAAATTGTCATGCGCTGGGGTGTTGCCCTGCACCTCACTGGACAGGAGTGCCCTACTGCTTGTCTCCAGAGAACACTGAATAAGTATCTGAGAGGGGCAAAGCCTGTCAGAACTGCAGCTTGAAACTAAGAGAAGAAGAAGGGTCCATGCTGGAAGTTTGATTTGCACCAATCAGGCCCTGCACTCTGACTGACTGCGGCTGCTGCACAATCTGGAACTACAGCTGTGTGGACCTAACTTACTTCAAGAGGATTAAAGAGTGGACTCCCTGCAAGGTAAAGGTTAACATCGCTCACCTGGACTACCACCACCAAGAATCTCCAGCCTGGAGGGCTTCTAGTGGACTTGTAAGGGTTTTGTCCAAGCAGATTGTGGAAACTGATGGCCCAAACTTTCAAAAACCATCTAGGAGCTTCCAGACTATTGGTTCGTGTTTTGGAAACTTTGGGACTCCTAGAGGAACTTCAGGAAGAAGTTCCAGAACTTTGCAGAAGTTTGGAGCAACTTTGAAAAAAAGCTCCATAAGTGGACCGACTCAACCTAGCAAGCCAGGCCAACAACCCTCAATTGCGAGCCAGCCTGCCTGCCCTGCTGTTTCGTCCCTCTGAAAAGTCTGGAGGTCCAACTTCCAGAGCTTGATTAGGAACTCATCCAGCGTCAAGCTGGCGAACCCTCATGAAACCTTGACTGGTGAAGGGCAACGAGGGACCCCGGCAGAAAAAGCTCCAGAAACGTTTCTAAGTCTGAAGGTAAAAGACTTGCCCAGTTCCGATCGCGCAAATCAAGCTGCCCACCTTCAACCGCCAGCCGACCTAGATCTCTGGTTTGGCCCGCTGAAAAGCATTGCAGGTCTGACTTCCATAGTTTGACTGAGAGCTTGTTGAAAGTCAAGTCGGTGAACCCTCACTGGAGCCGGACAGGTTGCGAGCATCAAAGGACCCCGGCAGAAAAAGCTCCAGGAAAGTTTCCAAGTCAGAAGGTAAAAATTGTGACCGAGGCCTACCGCGAGGGATAGCCACGCAGGACTCCATCACAGTCGGCCTGAAACTTTGACATTATCTTGGTCTGACGTGACAAGATGTTCCAATAGGCGTAATAGGTTTCTAAGGGGTGTATAGTGCTAAATATTTGAAAATTCACATCTTCAGTTCCCTACATTGAACATTTGTCATTTTAAAGATACAAATATTCTCTATTTTTATAAATTGGTGTTGGATTTTTATTGCGTGTTTTGTCATAATTATTTTCTGAATTGCTGTTTTTAAATGCTGTTCATACCTGTCTCTGAAGTTAAGCCTGCCTGCTCCCAGCCAAACTACCAAGCATTGAGCATGAGAATAATTTTCTGAGACCTATTCTGAGCCCTAGATTGTGTTAGTGGCCTTATTGCCAGTGGTAGATGCATATTTACCACTACTAATAATCCCCTTTCCAACAGGAGAATAGTAAACAATCAGGTAGAGATTGATGAGACATTCAGGGATTATTACACCAGACTTCATGGTTCCAATAGTGTGGCAGATGACTCCATGATAAAGAGATGCTTAGACGCTTTACACTTTTCAGCAGCCTCTCCCTTACAGCAAGTGGAGTTAGATACTCTGATAGCGACAGAGGAGATAGGATGCCAGGTACAGCTCATGGTGTTCTACGCTACATATGCGCAATGGCGTACCCCCAAGTTACTATCAGTATATTCAGTGGATAAGACTAAGAGGCAGCTTTCGACTTCCAGGGGAGAGGTGATAATCACAGTCCTCCCAAAACCTGACTAGGATACATTGGTAGTGGGCTTTTGCCGACCATTATCACTTCTAAACTTAGACTACAGGTTACTGGGTAAAGTCTTGGTGAATTGATCGGTATCTGTAGCCCAGACTCTGGTGGAGTTAGAGCAGAATGGCTTTATCCCAGGCAGAAACAAATTCCTAAATCTCCATCAGCTGTTTCTAATAATGAAATGGACTCACACCTCAGGGACCACCCCCTGAGCACCCTCTCTTGAACATAGAGAAGGCATTTGATACATTGTAGTGGCCATACAGGCTGGCAGTGTTGAGGAGGCTGTGCCTGGGAGCTGGGTTCCTTTCCAGGGTTTGACTCTTACATGCTGTTCTGACAGCCCATGTGAAGACTGAAAAATAATCTCTGAGCCCGTACCAATACACAGAGGCACCCGTCAAGGCTGTGTTATTTCCCCATTAGAGTTTTATTGGTAATGGAACCACTGGCATGTGCATTTTGGGCTAAGGTTCTGAATGGTGTTTTCTGCCTGGATGGGAGACGGCACATAATATCTATATATGCTTATGACACCCTCTTTTGCCTCAGATATAACAAGGACTTTACTGACATGATTGCCTTAGTTGAGGAATTCGGAAAGGTATTCGGTCTCAAGTCCTGCCTCATCCCCCTAACTTCATAGCCTGATGCACAAACACCACATTGATTATTACCCCATTGGGTTGGCAATTCAATTTGCTGAAATATTTGGGAGTTTGTATCTATCACAAAGATAGCAATCTGATAACTGGAAGTCTGGGACGGGCTCTGACAGAGGCTAGGAACCTGCTCCCCTTTTGGTGCTGCCTCCCTCTATCGGCCATGGGGCACACTTCGATCGCCAAGAGGTTAGTGCTCCCTCGCCTGCTGTACTTCCTTTCGGTGCTTCCAGTGCGGCTAGGTAGACATTTCTCGCAATTTGGTATGTACAACAGTGTCTGCGACATTGATTCCGATTCCCAATGGGGTCACAAACTGCATGCTTCATGCATTTTCATGAGGCGCTTGCAATTTGCGACCCCATTGGGAATTGCTGGCCCTCCCAGGGATGGTGGCCTGCTGGGCTCAGCAGACCTCCATTTGTGGAACTGCTTTTAAAGAAAGCAGTCTTTTTAATGCAGCCCGTTCTTCCTTTTTTGGCACCACTGCCTGCCCTTACAAAATATTTTTAGAGCCAGTCACAAAGGGGAAAAGGTCCCCTAAGGACCCCTTCCTGTTTGCGCGTGGTTTACCACCCTTCTACGAAGGGTGGTAAACTGCGACTGTTTTACGATAGCAATTGAGGCTGCAAAACAATAATACATTGCATTTGGGGTCACTATTAGGAAGGGAACGCCCCTTCCTAATAGCGAGTCGCAAATCCTATTTAGCGACTTGCAAATAAATTGCGACTCACTAAATAGGGTTTGTACATGGCCCTGTAAGTTTTTGCATGCCCAAACGGGTCGCACACCCGTTTGCGCATGCAAAAACGGGTCGTACATTTGGCCCTTGGAGCCCCAAATTATTATCAATACTACATTGCAGCACAGTTACAATGGTCTATGCAGTGGTTGGGGGACGACAGCCTGCGGGAACTGGAAAACTGGTTTGCTCCACCCTCGACGGATTCTGTATTTGAATGGCTGCTGGGCTCCATGCATGTGGTATCCATAACAGGAGGAAACTCCCACATGCAGGTGGCTGCATGATGCTGGAAGAGGTCTCTCATGTCCATGACCCTCTCATATGAGTGGTACCGAAATGAGGGCTTGTGGGGATGGCATTCATAGAATGACGACCCCCGGGCAGCTTCGGGCTAATGGCACAGTCCAGGACAGGTAGGTTGTCCTGAATGGCTGGCTATTAGCGCGAGCTGCACTGAGCGCGAATACTCTAGTGCGCAGTCAGCCAGGATCCAGGAGCCAGGTAGGCGCCATTGTCGTGGCTAAATTTATGTCCTGGGGCATTTTTTGTGTGAAGTTCCAAGGCTAGAGCCGATAAGCATGTTAGCACAATGGCGGAAGTGGCGGCTTCGGTGAGGGAAGCTTTGCGGATGTTATGTGAAGCCGGGAGTGAAGACTTAATTCCTCCCGGCATATTGTCTCAGGCTTGGGAAACAAAAGAGAACAGCAGAAAGTGATGTGCCCGCTGCCGTTGCTACATTCATGTCAAGTGAGGGCTCCTCAAACAAAAGCAAGAAAGCCTACAATAATTTAATTGCGCACAATGGAAATTCGAGCCGGCAGGCTCCTCATACCTCTGCCACACCGGGTCACTTCTCTACGACAAAGAGAGGGAGGGGCAGAGCTCGCACATGTGCAATGCAGAGATCTGCTCTCTATAAGAAAAGGCTCCTTAAAGGGGCAATGTTAATTAAAGGAGAAGGTCCTGGCAAAGAAAATAGCACAAATGCTTCATCTAGTGGCAATTTTGAGCAAGTTGAATATTTATATGGTAATCAGGTTAAGGAGACAGATAAACAAAGAAGGACATACATCTTTTTGGCAAAAAAACTTCAAAATATAGGTAACACCAATATATCTTTGTCAGCAGAAAGGAGTCTGTCGCCAATGTTTTCTAGTGAGTCTGGTGACACACTATTGAAGCCAGTGCTTATGCCTAATTAATTATCAAAATCTGGAATAATTACTAAGCAAAGGTATTTTACTCCAGCTTGAAGTTCGGAGATTGTGATACAGACAAGGAAGTTTCGGTCAAGAAACACAAAAATAAACGTGCAATTTCTGATATTATGGACAGCGAGTCAGAATTGGAGGGTAATTGGATCTGGGTCCCTAATGAAATTAATAATGAGGACAGATTAGCTAAATTGAAGAACAGAAGAGTTCCTGAGGCTGCAAGCTCAAGCGGCTCGCAGTCTCTTGGTGGAGAGATGCTGCCAAGCAAAATAAAGGGCAGTGAAGAAGTTTTTGACAGGTCTCTAGCATCCTGCAACAAAACCAGTGAAGAGATGGAGAATTTTCAAGCAAATGTTCCCGCACCTGATGGATACAAAGAGAGTGGCGTACTATACTAAAGAGATAAATTGGAAAGTATGCGATGGAGGGATTAGGGACGGGGAATGTCCGGAGGGCAATATGAAAGGAGAAGAAGGGGCAGAGTAAAGGGGTGTTAGGTAAAGATTGGGGTGATGACGAATTTGAGTTGTTGGAGTAGGGGGAGATTGATGACCATAGAGAAAATGTTAAACTGGCAACAAAACTGTCTTGGGGTCAGAGGGGGATCATTAAAAATTTCTCCAGAGATTATTTTCACACGATAAAGAAAATGAAATGTCTTAGTGTAAGAGAAGTGCAAAGTATAGTCAACAAGATGAGGGAAAGAAGAAAAGAACAGCATATGAAGAAGACACTTCTTTAAGAACAAGTGAGGTTCAAAAAAGAGGGTTTACTAAAAAGGTATGCGTTGACAAAAACGTGGGGACTGAAGAGAAAACTAACAATGAGCATTCTTCAAAGGATGCAACAAAGCAGGCGGTTAAGGAAGGTGAGACTAATGATGGTAAGGATAATGTTGAAGAAAGTTTCGAAAAGGTTAACAGAATTGAAAGTGAGAAAACAAATTAATTGAGTCTAAAACATTTACCTTATATGGGGTTATTAGTGCCTTTAGGTTCTCATTTAAACGAGGTTACCAAAGAAAACATTTGGAAAGGGGAATTTGTAGATGTTTTCAAATGACTTTCTAGAGAAATTCAGTCAAAGGAAAGCTTGAGAGTGGAAGCTTGGGAATTAGTTGAAAGACCAAGGCTACCTACTAATATTGATTCATGAACATCCGCTTTCCCTATGTTCGCTAGCGTATATTGCGAAAAGTTCCCTGATTAATCAGTGGCGATATTGAAATATTTAGACAAAATAAGAAAAGCTTATACAGAATTTGGAGGTTACGCTTATCTCCATTATGATGAGGAGTTCCGAGCCAGATTGGTACTAATACCCAAAAAACCATGGGGAGAAGTAGACAATGAACTCTGGGTTCAGTGGATGTACCCATAGAGGCGTCCACCTTCCATGCAAATTGCAAGTGGCCTGGCTGTTGCTCATCGGCCTTTTCATGGCAGACCCACCCCGAGGGGGGTGGGGAACTAGAGAAACCTCAATCAGTCGTGTCAGGTGCCTTCTAGAATTTTAACAGGGGCTACTGTCAGAAGAACCCTTGCAAATATAAGCACGAATGCTCCAGGTGTGGTGGAAAACATGCACTATTGCAATCCTTTGGAGATGAGTCCAGCTGGGGATGTTTTTGCCAGAACAGATGGAGAGGATATGCATTTCAGCCTGGGAACAAGGGCTTTCACACACTGTGTGCTTTTGGTTCAAATGTTACCCTGAGACAAGCGAGGCAACAATCTTAGAATGGGGATTCAAAGAAGGTTTTAGGCTAGGTTATCAAGGGCCTGGATTTCGCAGATTTGCTAGAAACTTAAAATGTGTAAACAAATTCCATCAAGTGGTGAGAAAGAAATTAATGATGGAAGTGAGAGGGGGGAGGATGGAAAGCCTGTTTAATTCATAGTCATTACAAGACCACATTGTTTCTCCCCACGGTGTAATTCATAAGAAAGCCGAAGGGGAATTATGAATGATACAGCATTTATCTTGGCCTCAAGGTCTCTCTGTTAACGATTTCATTGCTAAAGAAGATACCATGGTCAAGTTTGCTTCAGTTGACACAGCCTTGAGCATGATAAAGAAAATGGCTGCCAATACAGAGCTTGCAAATTGTGACATTAAATCCGCTTTGAGGCTATTGCTGGTACACCCACCAGACTTTTCATTACTGGGTATCCATTTTGAGGGACAATTTTTTGTGGATAAAGCACTTCCGATGGGGTGTGAAATTTCCTGCAAGTTGTTTGAGACCTTTAGCACTTTCTTACAGTGGTGTTTTTCGTTCAGAACAGGTCATATGGATGTGACATTATCTAGATGACGTTTTATTCATGGGAGCGGCTGGCTCTCAACAGTGTGAAGCATTAAGAGATTTTAAAAAGGGTAGCTGAAGTGTTGGCAGTACCATTAGCAGAAGAAAAAACTGAAGACCCAAAATGTTGTCTGACATATCTTGGAATTGAAATAGATACAGAAAAGATGGAGGCTAGGCTTCCGAAATAAAAAAGTAATTGAAATAACAAATATGTTAAAGCATGCAAGAAAATCTCACAAGTTAACGTTGTCTGAGGTTCAATGCTTATTGGATCATCTACATTTTGCTTGCTGTGTTGTGAGGGCAGGTAGAACTTTTTGTAGAACACTTGGTTTTTCCATGTCAGGTGTAAAGTTGCCCCATCACAGGATAAGGATATCTGCAGGTATGAGAGCCGATTTGGAAGTTTGGCTGATGTTCCTCCGAGCATTTAATGGTGTCACGATTTGGTCAGTAGATGATGATTTTGTTTGGCAAATGCAATTATTTTCTGATGCTTCTGGTGCAAACAGATTTGGTCTGTTTTGGGACGGGAAATGGTGTGCGGAACAGTGGCCATCTAAATGGGTAACAGAAAAGAAAAGCATTGCCTTTCTGGTATTTTTTCCATTGATAGTTGCATTTGCCGTTTGGGGGAAGAGTTTAGCAAACAGGACAATGTTGTTTAATGTAGATAATAGAACAGTAGTGGATTTAGCAAATGGTCAGAGAGCAAAAGACAAACATTTATTGAAGCTTCTACAAAGATTCATGTTGAGCTGCTTAATGTTTAATATAGTGTTCAAAATGAAGCACATACACGGAGCTGACAATAACATTGCGGATGCTCTATCTCGTTTTCAATAGCAGAGATTCCGTGGTTTGGCACCCGGAGCGGATTTGCAGAAGACTCAGGTTCCAAAGGAGGTATGGGATTTAACGAATTGGATGCTCAGCAACTTGTTGAGAACTCTCTGGCAAAAAGTACCAAATTGGCATACAGGTGAGCATGGTTAGAATTTTTAGAGTCAGGCACTTCTTATAGAACTAGTAGCCCCAGAGGGATGGAAGAACGCAGGGATGACATAACTGATTTCACAATGTCCAACATAGAAAGGAATATTTCTTCAACAACAATAGCTGGTAAATTAGCGGGTGTGGCCTTCTATGGGAAGTTCTTTTGGGGATACGAACCATCAGCGGGTGAAATGGGCAGATGAATACTTCAAGGGTGGGCAAAAATAAAAAAGAGAGGGCAATTTATGCGAGAGACAATTTCTCTGAAACTGTTATACAATATAACAAGGGATTTGCAATGTTTGTTTTTTTCTGAATTTGAATGCCACTTATTCAAGTTATGCATAATCTGGTTATTTTTTGGAGCGTTCTGAATATCTGAATTGCTAGGAAAGGCAAAAAAATGAAGATCTTAAAGTTAAAAATGTTTTTCTGTTTAAAAATTCAATAGGTATTTTTCTTGAAAGATCCAAAACAGATCAAGTTCGTAAAGGTTAAAAAATTATTTTGCAAATGCTAGGAGGACCGTTATGCCCTATAAAAGCTTGGTTAGAATTTGTAGAGGTGGGAGGCGCTGCTTTTCAATTTGTATTTAGGCACCATGATGGCTCTCCTCTCACGGCTCCCCAAATGCTGGCAGTTTTGGGAAAGACTCTAAGAAATTTGGGTAAAAATCCTTTTCATTTTGGTACCTACTCATTTAGAATCGGAGCGGCGTCAGAAGCTGCCAGGTGATGATTCTCAGTCAACGGTGTAAAGAAATTGGGGCGTTGGTCTTCGGACTGTTGCTTAAGATACATTAGAGATTTAGATGCATAAGTATATTTCCAAGTATATTAATTGTTATTTCTTGTCAGGTGTGACAGTGGGTTCCTCACTTCTGCAAAAACCAATTTAGATAGTTGGACATTCTTTTGTTAAGTGGGCTGCGAATAAAGCAGAAAAGAGACATTTTGAGAAAAATGTGGGTTTTCGTTCAGATGAAGATTCTGTTTTTTGGTTGGAGAAAAGAGGCATGAAATCGGGTCAGTTGATGCCTTTGTTGAGTGAACTGTCATCTAAGAATAACCCTGAAGGTATATTGATTCACCTGGGGGAAAATGATCTTGTGCAGATATTGGGCCTGGAGTTGTTTATAGAAATAAAGGCTGATCTGGAATTGCTAGCAAAATTATGGGCCAATACGAAAGTTATTATGACAGCACTGATGCCTAGAAGAGTTTGGAGGGGCACAGAGAGATTTACTGCTGTAGAAAGAGCAAGGAGAAAAGTGAACAGGGATCTACACTGTTTTTGTTCCATTAATGGCATATATTGGTTGGCACACAGTGATATTACAAAAGAGGATTATCCATTTTTTCGTCATGTTGGAGTGCACCTTTCTTTCATAGGTAATGAAAGTTACATTTTGAATATAAAAGAGATGATTGCAAAAATCCTTGAATTAAAAGCTTGGTGTTAACAATAGCTGTTGGGCGACAGCTTTCTTCTTTTTTATATCTCTATTTTCTCCCAGCCTCTCCAATGCTCCTCCCCTTCCCCCCCAATGCCCCCTCCTGCCACTCGTCTATCCAATGTTTTGATCAAAGTTTTTTGACCGGCTTGTTGCATTAATCAGAAGAATTTTGACATAATTTTCTAGCCATTTTAATAAAGAGTTTTTACCTGTTTTGGCAACAGTGTTTTTTCTACAAATAATACATTTTCATGAAAATTTTTATACATTTGGATTTCAAGTTGGAAGAGGGACAGGAAAAACAACTATGTCAGGGTTTTTTCTGGTGGCAGAATTGGAAGAGATCAAATCAGGCAGAAAACGCTGGGGGCATTCAGCCTAGCTTCAGACAGAGGGAAATAGGGGAGCGAGGAATGAGGCAAGAGGTAGGCAGGTGACAGAGATAGGGGTTGAGGAAGAGGATTAGTTAGAACAAGGTTGGGGTAGTTTGTTGTGGGGAATTGTTTATGGGCTGGGGGTGATAGAATATAAATATATATTAGTGAGGCCTTATTTGCATATCTGTATTAAATGAAACTGCTTACCTGTACAATAAAGCAGCCTTCAGGGCCGGCTTTAGGGCGGTGCGACCGGTGCCACCGCACCGGGTGTTGGCTTTCTGGGGGCGCTGTGTTTGAAAGTTTATTATGCTTTTGAAGCACCTGCTGCAGGGTTTCTTTCCCTCAGCAATTACCAGGCCTCACATGAATGTCAAGATAACTGGTGTGATTAATTATCTTCCTGTAGAGAGATCAGCATTTTGTATAGTTGAGGTTTTCACTTCGGTGAAGTTAGTGCAGAGGGTTAATATGCCTGCTGCAAAGAACGTGTGCCAAGTAGATTACAGAGTGCGTATGATGTAAACAGATCAGCAGGTTACTGCTTTCAAAAGAGTCATCCTTTTGTTGCTTGCAATTTATAACTTAAAGTCCTAATATAGGATAGTGAGCTATTAACTTGCATCCTAGAACTGCATACACACTGCAAAGTATACATTATTAGAACATTGATTAATGTTGCAAAAAGGGTTAATTTGGCTAGAAATCGATACTTATTATTAAACAAAAACTCCCAACTATGCTGTTTATTTTTCGACTCTGAGTTTGTGCTTCTCCACACCGAGCACTCTTAAACGATACTGCCTACCAGTATGGATGACATGTGACTCCTACACTTTTAGTCCTTTGGCTTATGTAACATTTCCTATACACTGATTTACACACGTATGATTGATTGTCTCTGTGTAATGTGTGTGTGATGCAAAGTGCTCGGACACCCTACACTGGTATGAGTGGCGCTATATAACTAATTCAATGCATCTGAGAGAGTGTGGTTATGGAGACTTGGTCACTGTTAAAGGGTGCTAGTGAGAGAATCCGTGGTGGAGGTGGTCATTGGGGGCGCGCCAACAAACATTGTCGCACAGGGCACCACCAGCACTAAAGCCGGCCCTGGCAGCCTTTCACCCCATTTTTGGACTGTGGATGTGCTTATTGCCCTATGGGGGCTCCTGGGGGTGGCATTCATAGAATGTCCAGCCCCGGGCAGCTTCGGGCTAATGGCACAGTCCAGGACAGGTAGGTTGTCCTGATTGGCTGGCTATTAGTGCAAGAGGGTGGTAATGTACCTCTATGGAGCGGTGCAGAAGTCAGAGAAGTCAGATTTGACTCCACTAAAGGGAACTGGGAAGGAGACTTAAGGCTAGGACACATCCAATGTGGATGTTGCCAGTGAAATGGGTCTCACGCAACTCAGGCCTTAATTACACACAGTTTAATTACCTATGCCAGGCATATTTGGCCCATGCACAGCTCACACAAATGTACTAAATTGTCCGCCACAGCTGTCCGAGTTGTACATAAATCAATGATAATTTCTACCACATTGTATGGCTCTGCCTACAAATTATAATATTTTGGCTGATGTAACAACTTATTTATCGGAAATAGTAGGCACATAGATCACAACGGACCCTTCAGATTTCCTACTGGGACTTGTGAAGCACATCTTGCATAGGTTTCTAGACCATAGTTTAGTGCCAGCAAATCATCGTATAGCAATGGCCTGGAAGCCCTGTGTGCCCCCTCCACTTGAGAGATGGCTGGATGACATCAAAAGGGGGTGTTGTGCTCCATACTATAGCAAAATACTCAGGTTCCACTGGAAACCCCGCAAAGGAGGGGTTGTTAAGGGAGGTAGGTGGGAGACCACCCTGAACAAGACATGTGACTTTCAGCATCATCTCTTACACATTTTATTTGCCTACACGCCAGACACACTCAATCCACTACTGGGCCAGGACCTCAAACAAAATCCTTTACCCTCCTCCCTTGCATCTCAAACACCTGAAGAGGCCACTATCAACTGTAGATGTACAACCCCGACCCCCCATAACACCAGCAGACATGCTGATTCTGACACGCGTTCACCGGGCAGCTGAATGTAAGTTCTAGATTTGGTTCTATATACAGTTTTCTCTCTCCTCACCAATGACCTCTTTGAAATGTGAAATAAGATGGTATTTGCACGGTAATGCAATTGTGACAATTCGTTCCATGCTTGTTGACTCCCATGCAGGTATGTACGGGATGCTGTTGGTAAATCAATAAAACAATTACTGGGAAAAAAGTCTGCTTCTGCTCCATGCAGACTAGGAACCTACAGCACATCCAGCCCCCACCATAAAAAGGTAACGCCTTATCAAAGCAATTTAGTGCTGCAAATGAGAGAACACTCAAAAATGAGAATACAATTTAAAAATCATTTGGCATGTCAAATTTGCTGAATTGTTCAAATTTCCATTTACATTTCCAGGTAATTAAAAGAGAGGTGAGTTAGAAAGAAGTAGGTTAGAGCGAGGCAGAGAGGTTAAATTGTGAGAAAATTACAGATGCAAGGTAGAGAGAGTGGTAAGGTAGAGAGAGGGACACATTGTAGAGCCTGATGAAAAGTCAGAACAGGTAAAGTGAGCAGTGAAGCAGAGAGAAAGGTGGAGAGAAGGATGCGGATAGAAAGAGATGAGGCTCAGTCAGAAAAATGGTGATGTAGAGTTATGTTAGATGTATAAACATAGAGGTAGAGAAAGAGATGAAATAAGGAGGGTGATTTGAAATAGAGAAGAATATGCACAAAACTATAAGAAAGAGGTGTTGAGGAAGAAAGACAGTTGTGGTGTAGTCAGAGAAAGAGAGCCAGAAAGACTAAATAGAGAGATGTACAATGAGAGAAAGGTAAAGATAGAAGTTAGGTAGAGAGGGTGAATTGAAATAGAGGACTTACAGCAAGAAATGGGAAAGAGAGAGAAGTCAATGATAGAGGAGATAGGTAAAGATAGGGAAAGAGATGCAATGAGGAAGAGTAAAATAAGGACGGAAAAAGAGAGGGAAAGGGAGAGAATGTGGAGAGATAAGGCAACATTACGGGCGAAAGATGCAGTCGTGAGAGATGTGAGGTAGAGAGAGAAACAAGGCAAACAAAGGAGTGTGGTAAAGAGTGGTAAGGTAGAGAAGGCTGAGAAAGAGGTAGAGAGGTGAGGGACTGAGAGATGAAGAGAAAGGTGTTTCAAAGAGAGTTTGAGTTTGAAAGATGTAAAGCAGATGGAAGAAAGATAAAGAGAGGTGAGAGGAAAACGGAGGAATGAGATATAGTGCAAGTCATGAGGTAGAGTACTGAGGAGCCAGTAGATCAGTGGAGAAGTAGAGGTACCCATAGTGAGCTAAAGAGATGTAAGGACTCAAGAGAGGTAAAGTGAGGTGGGGTAGAGAAGTATATAGAGAGAATTGAGACAGAGTACAAGGCTTGTTAGATAAGAGATGTACAGGCATGTAGAGAGAAGGAGAGAGAGGGAAAGAGAGGGGCCAGGTCCCAATGGTAAGTCGAAGTAAGGAGAATGAGACATATAGATTTTTTTAACCTATTTGTCACCAACTTCCAGAGAGTAGAAGGGTTAACATTCGGAAGGCCAGGCATACCAGGCTATCAAAGTAAAAAAGAATCTGTTTTTTTATTCACACAGCTATCATTTTATGTGGGGCCCCTCTGGAAGGTGGGGGCCCTGACTAATGTTCATTTTGCCCAGACCTTAAAACGGTTCTGCACCACACTTCCCTTAACATGAGGGAGCGGGGGTTGGCAATACGTTTGTCCCAGTCCCAACTGTCTCACACCTCACACATTTGTCAGTTAGTGCTCAAGCGGATCAGGTGAGTGGAGGGCGGAGAATGGAACGACTACCCACCCTCGCCTGTGACGCATTCTGGGGCATGGAGGACACGGGTGATTTTTACAGATCCCCACCATTTAAACCAAATGCTGCCACGGACGCGCAGTGGATCGGGTGACTAGAGGGCTGTGACTTCCCGCCTAGTGTGCTCAATGCTGTGGTGATTACGCGCTGCTATTGCTGTCTTAACAAAAACGTTTTTAAAAAGCTTTTAATCAATGTTACCTTGTAACTTTGCACATTTCTGCACTTCCGGTCCCGACCCCGGTCCACAGCGGCTGTTGTCGATTGAGTGGAGGGCAGAGACTGGAACAACTACCCACCCTCGCCAGTGACAGATTCTGGGGCGTGGAGGAGCTGGGTGCTTTTTACCACTCCCCACCATTTAAAGGAAATGCTGCCACGGACGTGCAGTGGACACTCGCAGCGGGCGCCTCTAAGGCAAGCCCGTCTGCGCCAGGCGCCAGGACCCCTGGTCCTGGACTCCCCCAAAACCTATTCTATACTCAGGAGTTGCTGCTTGCCTTGCAACCCAAAGAGCCCTGCAAAAACTACAAGTGGCATCATGACACCCCTCAGAAACAGTGTAATAATTGTGGGTTTAAAGTTACAACAGGCCCTAAATGCTCCCATAAGGCCTCAGGTTCAACCCATATTAATATATGCAGCCTTAATTGTAGGTCACTGGTAAAACACCATGCGGATATCTTCGATCTTCTTCTGGACTCGGCCCCAGATATACTGTTTTTGACAGAAACCTGGCTAACCACGGACTCCACAGCAACACCCGCATTAGCCTTACCCGCAGGCTATAGGCTGCTTACTCAGAACAGGCCTAGCGGAAGAGGGGGCGGTCTTGCAGTTATAATCAAATGTGCTTTCCAGTCAGTCAGTCAAAGTATGCTTTATTCAAATATTATTCATAAAAGCAAGAACATTTTACAATAAGAAATTCATACATGGATAAAAAGGAATTAAATTGAGATCAATATATACAAAACATACACATGTCTTGTACATGACCATAACATGTTGATCTTAGGCGGTAAAGAGTTAAAAAATAGTTTTAAAAAAGATAAAACATAAGAGAGAATAATCAAAGGACTAGCAGTCTCTCCTAAATCATGAGAGTAGTCAAGTGACTAGCAATCTCTGTCTGATTGTCCACGCCCAGCCTAAATATTTTGCAGTGGCTACTGTGATCCATGGCAAAGTATTAGTACGTATTATACGCAGGGCCACAGTGCCACTAGTTGTTCCTAGATTTTTGCACATCGGAGACAACCAGTAACGCCTTGGGGCCGCGTAAGACCTGCAGACAAATAAAAAGTGTCCAATAGTCTCCTTGTCTGCACCACAAGCAGGACATCCATCACACGAACCCCCTGCCCACTTAGATGTCAAAGATTTGAGGGGAAGAGCGCCTACTCTCAATTGGAAAAGGAGCTTTCTTTCCAGGGGCCTCGTTATGATATCCCAATATGGTTCCAGACAAGGATACATCTTGACCTCCATAAAGTCTGCAGTCATGGAACCAGCACACAAGCTGCTCCAGTTCCGTCTAGCAGCCGACTCCCAATATATATTCTTTAAGGTGCTTTTAGACGGAAAGCTTGCTCCCGCCGGGTCATCCCAAAGTGTGCGCAAACCAAGTTTACACAAAGATGTCCTAAGTGCCTTTAACCATTCTATTTTATGGAAAGCATCTGACCTTATAATATCTAAAAAACCATCTACATAGTGAGAAAGGGCAGGAGTTGTCCATATCCTGCGCCAATACAAAATAGGGCGCAGTTGTAACAAGTCTGAGATTGCTTTTCTGCCCAGGTCATATTTAAGAGGCAACAATCGGGTGCTTTTAGGTAGGCCTGTTATTGCCCTTAAAAATTTATTTTCTGAGATTTGAAGAGCAGCAACCTTCTCAAAGCCCCAGAGCTCAGCACCATATAAGGCGGAGCCTATAGCTTTTGCTTCGTACACCTGTAAGACCGGTTTTATAGGTTTGGTCAATGATTTTCTATGCTCTGAGGAAATAGCACCTGCCAATTGCCTATGCCTAAGTGTAGCTATATCAGTGTGATGCCGCCAATTTTGCTCGGTGGAGATATGCATGCCCAAGTACGTGAAGGTGTTCACTACTTCCAGCGGGCGATCATTCAAAATAATTTTTGATTTAAAGCTACAGTGCGGATTGAATGTCATTAGCTTTGTTTTGGCAGTGTTAATTTCTAATCCATATTCCCTACAGAATTGGTCAAAGATAGATAAGGCACGCTGAAGTCCACTCGGAGTTTTAGATAGGATGAGCGTGTCATCAGCAAACATTAAAATGGGAATTTTAATCCCAGCTAAAAAAGGAGCGTCCACTTGAGCAGAGGTCATGCGGGCTACAACATTATTAATATATAGGGTGAAAAGAACAGGAGCCATCGAGCATACCTGCCGCACTCCCCTTTCAACAGGAAAGTCCGTGGTTACCGAACCGAGTCCTCCCCACTGGATTCTGGCATAGTTAGATTCGTGCAATCTCATAATCAAAGACAATAAATCGCTAGGAAGCCCCTGCTTGTTTAGAACCATCCAGAGCTTGGAACGGGGAACGAGGTCGAAAGCGGCCCGTAGATCGACAAAGGCAGCATACAAGCTACCTTTGCCCAGCGTCACCGTCTTCCATTGTATTAGGGTGAAGCGGAATGCCTGGTCCACCGTACTTGTGGACCGTCGGAAGCCAGCCTGGAATTGTGAGAGAGCATTGGTCTCATCCACCCATTCCAGGAGCCTATTGACGATCACACGTCCCACGACCTTCTGAATGGTATCAATAAGGCTTATTGCCCTATAATTGCCTGGCAGGGATCGATCGCCTTTCTTGAAAATAGGAATAATGACTGCACCCTGCCAGGATTTTGGGACCGTAGCACCCAGGGCAATAGCGTTAATAAGGAGAAGAATATACTGGCACCAACGGTCCTTATCATTTACAAATAAATCTGCTGGGACACCGTCGAGACCAGGCGCACGGCCGCGGGCAACCGTGTTCAGGGCCGACATGATTTCATCTATGTCGAAGAGATTCACTTTGGGAAGGTCTAACCTAAGCTCCTCAGCCGTGCTATCATTATTATTATTTGGGGCAGCATACTGATTTTTGAAAAATTGTATCCATTCCTCTTCAGGCACATTGTTATTTGGGGACCCTGGAAAACCCGTTTTACCCCATCTAACAATATGCCAAAATAACCGGGAGTCCCTACTGTCACTGGCTGCCTTTAGCTCAGACCAGTGATGTTCATCCCAATCTTTTTTAGCCTTAGATATACTTATTTTATAATTCTTTCTAGCGGCTTGAATTAGAATAGATTGCCCCCCCTTGATAGCTTCGCCCAGGGTTAATCGTGATTTTCTGCATTGTTCGTTATACCAATTGGCTGGCTTAGGAACTCTATTAACTTTATTTTTTACAGGTTTGAAGAAATACTCCTTAATTTTACAAAAGAGAGAATTGTGTAAACCTTCAACCTCACCTAAGCCAGTCCCAAGTGAATTAAGGAGTTTTATATCCGATATTGCAGTGTCCACCCGAGAATTAATCTCGGCAACGGCCTGGTGGTTAATAGCTACCTTTTCCCACCTTAATCTCCGCATGTCATTTGTGGGGACGATTTGTGGGGACGACCCGGGGAGGGGCAGTCACAAAGAGGCAAGACGATAAGGTGGTATAAAGCCACCATTTGTGAGTAACACACAAAGGATTGTGGTCGCTCTCTATCCTCTTCACAACCTCCATATCACAGATCAAAGGCCATAATTTTAGACTACAGATCACATAGTCAATTCTAGAGTTATGCCGGCCATTGTCAAATGTGCTTGACCCATTTCTGTCGCCAATAGTCCTGCCATTTAGAGCTCTGAGGCCCTTTTCATAGCATAAAGTGTTTAGGGCTATAATATCTACCGTCCATCGCAGAACTGGTGGAAGTTCTTATTTAGGAACACCCCATTGTCGATCCTCTTCATCGTCAAATAAGTCATCGTTATTCAATAGGGGTTCGAATGTTCTATTAAGGTCACCCGCAATAATTATATTGTTATTTGAAGAGTTAGTATCTATTAAACTGCTTAAAGCACCTAAGATATCAGACCTTCCTCCCTTATTACTCCGGACATAAACATTGTAAATGTCCAGTATGCCTGATTTATCTGTTGCCAGTCTGATCAGTTGGATATCTTGGTTCTTAGTGTCAATAACTTTAATAACCAGCTTAAGACACTGGCGAACCCATATTGTTAGTCCTCCCATGGGTCTGCCCCTAAGACCCTTAGAAGCCGGCACAGAGTAGTTCAAAAATCCCTGAACAAAACAAGGTTCATATGACCATGTCTCCTGGAAAATACAAAGGTCATGATTATTGACAAAACCAATCCAATCTTCTGATTCCAATTTGGAATTCAGGCCAGCAATATTCCAAGACAATAAACTCCCCCTGGTTCCCTGTGCATTATTGGGGCAGGTATCAGGTGTTAGAGGATCATAGGTTTGTTTAGAACAAATATCTATAATTACCTCCTTTTCGTGGTTTGGTGTCATATTACTAAGAGGGAAAGGATCAGACGGTGGCTCAGCAGGCTCAGCAGCTCTTGCTGACATGACCTGATTATTATCAAGTCAATCTACCTCTTCGAGGTTAGCTAGCACCTCAAATCGATTTCTCATTGGGATCGATACATTTGATTGAGCCCTTGTTGAGGCCCCAGAATTGAAGGTAGAAACTAACCTAGGTCTAGGAAAAAAATAAGTTAGTTCCCAAGTACTAATGGCGGACCTCCCAGAGTCAGTATGCCAGTTTAAAATGTAGTTAACAGCCCTGGAATCCCTAACATTAACCAAAATGATATCTCCACTGATATTTTTCGGTGTGTTGCCCAACCATGGTAAACGCCTGACATGTAAAATTTCTCCATTGATGTGCTTTCCACTGTCTCACTGTCCCCACAAGCTAGTCCTGACTGCGAAAGTGCCCTGTTTAAAATCTCCTTATCACAAAATTTCACCTTCATGGGGCTTCTTATTTATCGCCCACCAGGCCCAGCCAGGGCTTTTCAAGAGGCTCTGGTTCACACGGTCTCCACTTCTGCCTTAGAACCAGCAAATTTTAACATTATAGTCGATCTTAAGCTACACCTGGAATGCCAGTATTCCCAGGAGATTTCCAACTTCCTGGGTGATTTGGAGTCCTGCCAATTAATTCAGTTGGTGGAAGGACCTTCACGGCAGGCCACCTATCGGATCCAATCTTTTCGAATCTCCTAAATTTAGCAGCTAATACTCCTCTTCCTTTGATTTGGACTGACCATTTTCTGATCTCCTTGCGTCTTGAGATGGCAGGCCCCATCCTGAGGTCCCCTTGCCAATCCCTTATGAAGCGCCCATGGCACAAATTGAATGAAACTACTTTCCTATCTGCATACGTCCCACCCAGACTGGCCTACGGACTTGGAGGCAGCTGATAGAGTCTTTAGGGCCTGGATTAATACTATGCTTGACCATTGCATCCCAATGAAACTGACAGGGGCTAAGCGTACGCATACGCACGCATGGTATAATGAGACCCTAAGGGTGGAAAAGATAAAATGTAAAACTTTGGAACGGGCTCGGAGACATACTTATGACGCTGTTGCCAAAAATACCTATAGGAAGGCTATAAAAAACCTTCCAGAAATCAGTTCAAAAGGCCAAGTCCTGGTTCTATGCCAACTCAATCTCATCTAGCTCCAACACCTCCAAAACTATCTTCTCCCTTATGAAAGATATGTTAAAATCTCCCACAGAAACCAATAACACCATATCTTCCAACACTCAATGTGACTCAGTGGCAAGGTACTTTATTAATAAGGTAGAATCTATATACAACACGCTAGAAATGAGGTGGAGTACCACTGAATCCATGGTGCCCCCACCTCTAGAGCACTCCCATACTCCTTACAAACTCTGCCACCCATGTCTCCCGAAGACCTAGCGACCCTAGCGGCTAAAGTCAAATCAGGTTCCCCTGATGATCCCATAAAACCGGACATCTTCAGGAAATTCCATGCCTGCCTTATGACTGAGGGCCAGGAATTCATGAATGGCTCACTGCTGTCGGCAGTGATTCCTAAGTCGTGGAAGCACGCCAAAGTTGTCCCACTGCTGAAAAATCCCACACTAGACGCATCTTTGCAGGAGAATTTTCTACCAATATCTCTGCTTCCCGACCTGGCCAAAATTATGGAGTTCCGTGTCAACATCACTCTGACCAAATATCTGGAGGCCAACCAGATCTTAGATAGATCTCAGAGTGGATTTCGACCCAGGCACAGCACAGAATTAGCCCTTCTGGCGGTCACTGAGCAGCTGTGGGCCACGCTAGATGAGGGCAATACTTCGTCACTATTTTTTACTTGATTTTAGTGCGGCCTTTGATACGGTCTCCCACAAGATTCCTCTTCAACGTCTTGAAGAGATCGGAGTCAAAGGCAGGGCTCTGGCCTGGTTTGCCTCTTTTTTATCAGAACGCTCTTTTCAGATACATGCCCCCCCTACCAGTCTAGGAACTACACTCTTAGCTGTGGTGTCCCGCAGGGCTCCACCTTGAGCCCCATGTTGTTCAACGTGTATGTCCGCCCTCTGGCCCTCTTGGCAAAAGAGCGTAAGATCAAAATGGTATCTTATGCGGATGATACACAGTTGGTATTCATTTTTTCCAACAACGCTGCTCAGGACCAAATTAAATTTTGTGCTGATGTTCTGGCCATTGCAGATTGGATGGCAAACAACCATCTACAGCTTAATTCGGCCAAGACGAAGGTGCTCGTGGTTGGCCGTGATATTCACAAGTGGGACTACCAATGGTGGCCTGTGACCTTGGGCACTCCTCTGATACCGAAAAACGAAGTCAAAGATTTAGGGGTCCTGATTGATACCGCCCTCTCATTTGAGCCTTATGCAAAAAAACTGTTTCGGTCTTCTGCACAGCTTAAAACCCATTCTAGGATTCTTTGACACTGCCACCCATCAACTGATAGTTCAATCATCTGTTCAGTTGCGCCTGGATTACTGCAATGGTCTTCTGCTCGGCGTAAATAAAACAGTTACTGCAAGACTCCAAAGGGTACAGAATGCAGCAGCCCTTCCTAGGAAATGCCATACCGCCAATCTCCTTCACCGTCTCCAGTGGCTGCCAATCAAACAGAGAGTCCAGTTTAAAACACTCTCCACCACACATAAGATTGTACATGGCCAGGGCCCCCAAATCCTGCAGGGACTTTGCACTCCTTATGTTCCTTTGCGTACATTGCGCTCCACTGATCACCATCTGCTGTGCATGCCACGGGTCTGCCGGTGTAGAGCCGGGGGTCACTCCTTTAAAGCTCAGGTCCCTGCACTATGGAATTCCATCCTACTGACTGCCCGCAGCACCCACGATCACTAGGCTTTCAGGAAACTGATTAAATCTTGGCTTTTCTCTTCCATCTAGCCACATCTCCCCTGGTCACTTGTCCGCCAGCGCTGGAACGCCCTGTTGCTGGGGCAGCCATGCACTCTATAAATCACCCTAACATAACATAACATAACATAACATAACATAAAATAACATAACATAACATAACATAACATAACATAACACTGCATGCTGGTTGATATTGACTGTCTTGCCATGCATTATGGATTAGCAACCCTATCATAAGTGGAGGCCAGGTTGACAGCAACCAAGCCTCCCAATGGCATTGTGCTATCCCAGCCCTCCCCATATTGGTGGGCCTCTCCCAGGCCCCTGATGACCAGAGGGGTGTAGTCTTCCAAAGACAGCTCAAAGCATGGTAGTTGTTCCTTCCTAAATGCTCCAAAGTGATTTTGTCAGAAACCAGAGTTTTTAAAAAGAGATGGGTTTCTGAATGGTGGACAATGATCAGATTGGTACTCACCCTTCATGACACTGTGTCCACTGGTGTAAGATGTTTCACCACCCGAAACAGTGTGGCCAGCTGCTTCACCTGCTCATGAAGATGCTGCCAAGACATATACTATAGTTTTATCGTATCTATGTAAATATAACTGATCATGATTTTTTTTTCTCAAAGCATTTGCCAAATGTTCATATTTCACCTACTGCAAGGCTATTAAACTTTGGTTTATTGTTATCATTATCCCCTGCATGTAGAGAACATCTTCAGAAACCATTTAGTCACAGTTTTGGAATTCCCATTATTGCTACAATATAATTTTTCATCATTTCTCTCAACCATTTTCAATTCTCTCCAGGAACTGGTTAACACCTCTGAATGGTGCTGATTTGCTGTTTTGAGTTGAGAACTTATGCCATAAAAATAAATATAAAGCACAAATTCCTTCGTGCATTGTGTGAACAGGGCCAAAAAGCTGGTTTAACTTTATTTAAAAAAATGTATTATGAACCAATGTGTGCTAATATTTACTGCAATGCTGTACCAATATTTGTATAAACTGAAAGCCTGTTTAATTTGTTTGGGCATTTCACAATGGTAATACTTACTTCAAACAACTTAGTATTCTTCCAATGTCAAAATTAATTTTATGGATTCAGCACTTAAGTTGCTTATTAAGGTATCACACCCTATGTATTTACTTATGCTGTTGAAGAGATTCAAAATTATTTTTTTGAGTAGTCAAGTTACTTCTACAGCATAAGTAAATACATCGGGTTTGATACATTTCTAATCCACTTCAGAACAAAGCTAACCCATTTAAAATTTGACTCTAATTATTTATAGTTTGTTTTACCATTGTGAAAAAAGAAAAAAAATATTCTGGATTTCAGTTTGGTCAGAAAATGGTAGAGCATTACAGTAAAATTTAAATACATTATTTCATATATATTTTTTGAAATACAAATAGAAATGCAAAATACAGTGTGAAAAAGATTAAACCTAGATACACTTCTAAAAGTTCCTAATAAGTCTTTTTTTGTGCATGATTTTGAGTTTTCCAGATAGGATACTCCAACATATATGTGATGAAACATTCCATCTGCAAAAATCCCTTTAACTATCCTATTTTGGTTCATCATTGATTTATCATCCTGACATAACAAAGGACATAAAAATAATATTTGTGTGTATGTGTTGCTCTGTCAGCAATATGTTCACATTCCTGTCGGTTTTCTGACAAATGTATGCCTATGAAATAAAAAAAAACAGACTGGCTTACATAGACATTTGTGAAGAAGTAAGACATCATGTAAATCAGTCACTTTTAACATAAATTAAATTGTATTTTTTATTAAAAACATATTTGCAATATAGTTTTAATCAGAAATATAGCCATATAATGCTTTAAGGGAGGCATGTGACTGCTCAAAACAGTCCTTTAGAAGTGATCAGAAATATACTGATATAATTTTCCACAAATTAATATGCAAAACACATCACCATACACCTTGTGCAAAACTTACACCTTCAAGAACTCTTCTTGTGTCTTGGAGATGTGTCAACCTTTATGTTGGTGCCATAATTTGTTGCTGTAACAAAAATAGTAATTTAAAATGAAAACCTCAATAAATAACTTACCCCCGTGATGCTGTTGTCGTGCTCTCAACTGACCATCAAACTGGGGAGAGGCCACCGCAAGTATGCAGGCTATTCAGGGGGTCAGGGTGCGGTGCACACTCTTTGCATGTTGGGTAGACTGGCCACCACTAGGTCCTTCCATCGCTCCCTGCAGTGGACGCTGCACCGCTTGTAGATCCCCAGGGTATCCAGGGTATCCACCTTCTTGCTGATTGCCCTCCAGATCTCATTCTTCTGACAGGAGCTGACCTGTATCGATACAAATAACTAAAAAACAAAAAAGAAATATTTGTGACTTTTTGTTTGTTTGTATTGATGTAACACAATTTTAAGAAATCAATTAAAATCATTTTATATATTTAAAAATACACACCAAAAATTAGAGGTCAAATACAAAACATATACTAATGTTGTGGTTTTCTCTAATAATAATGTGTTTATAAATATACACCATAATGTTTCTATGTAATTTAAAAAACAACAGGAACGTCATTTCAATCACTACACTTCACTCAGTATCGAAAAGGGACGTTCTAGCTGGAGCTTAATTAAAAAAAGTTAATCCGAAATAAATTTTCATTTTAAACATGTACCTGTTCCTCTGGTGAGACATACAGCCGGCTGTACAGGGACAGGACCTCAGTAGTCAGCATCTCATTCTCCTCTGGT
Source organism: Triturus cristatus (assembly GCF_964204655.1). Classification (NCBI taxonomy): domain Eukaryota; kingdom Metazoa; phylum Chordata; class Amphibia; order Caudata; family Salamandridae; genus Triturus; species Triturus cristatus. Next base: position 441,879,119 of record NC_140590.1, read on the forward strand.
GAGAGATCTGGTGCCCTGTCTCCTGCTTTCCTGGCATTGTTGCTCCTAGAGGTCGGAAACAGCAGCAAACGTTGAGGAGGTATTGTTCATTGCACTGTTAGTAGGCAAATTAGCTATTTTTTAAATGTCGTGTACATCTACATGACAAGTGAGATAATCGGCGGGGACGAAAAATATCCACTAGCTTTCATACATTGCTTTCGCAAACATTAGCCTATGGCTGTGTCCGTTGTGGAGTTTCACACCAGTACCCGGCCAACTTCTGCCGACTTCAGTCTAATTGGAAATGTCCTGATGGAGAGGTCAGTCATATGCTATTTTAGATTGGTAAATAGTGTGTTTGTAAATGTTAAGGGCATCCTCAGCGTTCAAAATAGTGTCTAGTTTGTGTACATATACAAAATGCTAATCTTATTATTTTGTTTTAACAAACAAAATATTATATAGTTTGTTACTATGGTTAAATGTGATAAATGCATGGTTTTGTAATAGATGCATGGCTTTGCTTACACTTCCGTTGATGGAATTTTTGAGCAAAAAATAAAAACAATAGAATGTGTACGTAATACATTTTAAATGTATTATGTACACATTCTATTTCTTTTTTTTTTAAATACACTTAAAAAAATATTTTACAAAAATAAAAATGAATTAATTAATATTGTGTAAAATTATTTTAAAAAATATTTTTTGAAAACTAAATGAAATGAGTGTTTTATTTTCAAAATATATGTGCAAAAATGTATGAATTTTCTTTTCTTGTGAATGCAGACATTAGAACCCAGGGAGAGTGAGGCGACAACAGCCTCAAGTTATGAGATCATTTCCAGACCTTTGTAGATCACCGTAAAGATAGGTGTGCAGATCACCGTGATGACGGCGTAACCATAGTGTGTATGGCAACAGGTGTGCGAATCACAGTTATGATCAGCGGATTTGCCCAAATGAATATTTTCTTCAGACACTGGCTAGTATAAAATTATTTTGAGTATGGTGTGCAAATCGCCGTGATGATCTGCATATATGTATAATACATACAAGATGGTATCCCGTAAAGCGTCCAGAGTAAGCGTGAAGTAATGACGGGCGTGCAGGCAAGCTGAAAGATCAAATGCAAAAGAGTCCTGGTAGTGCGAGTCTCCCCATGGGCAAGCTGAGACATCGAATGCACGAGAATGTTGGTAGCGCGAGGCTGCACACTAGATCACCCTTAACTGGTAAGCAAATAAAGAAAAACAGGAAACAGTACCTGAATTTTGTAGTATGAAGTACGTGTGCGGATCGGCAATAAAATTAGACGTGGCAGAGTATACCAATAGTGTAGGGTGTTGACACTGATGAGTGTTGACGAGTGTGATCACTGGTGCCATGTGGGTCTGTTCCAAGATGGGAAGGAGCGCAGGCAAATCGTCGCCAAATTGTAGAAGTTGGAAGAAGCACTCGTACGTCGACGGAAGTAAGATGAAATAGGTTTATTGGCTTCTTTACAACTGCAAGGAACTCCTGCCTGTTTGGTCCGCCAACCATCCCTAGTCTTGTTGTGTATCTCGTGAAAGCCCAGCATTCCACGTTATCCACGACAACATCCCACGGAAAATCAGTAGTGCATAGGTCACAACACTCTGGAAATAAATGTCAGCAATTATACAAATCATTAATAATCTTTCCATTTATGGAGTTCTGAGGACCGCGTGCTTTCCATTTACATTCTTTTATGATGAGACCACTCACTCATGAAAAACAAGTTGTGTACCTGCATGCACTCTTGTGTAATTTCTAACTTTTTTCTACAACACCTCTAGCTTATGTATTACTACAAGGTCTCCACCCAATGATTGGAGCATTTCTTTGGTGATCATCCATCATACCAAACCAAAAAGCTCTCATTAAGATCATACCTCAAGGCAACCCCTTTGTATCATGCACTACAAAAGCCCCCCCCCCCATATTCCCAATGGGAAACTGATTGCTTAATTGACTCATCAGGGTTATGAAGTGATATTTTTATTGTACAAACTGTGGGCCTTATTAAGAGTTTGGTGGCACAGTATTTGGTCATAAGCTGGCAGATGTCCCATCTGCTGTATTACAAATGCTTTATGGCTTATACACTTGTAATACGGGCAACAGGATATCCATCACATCAGGCAGAGTATCCCATCTGCCAAAATCTACATAAGGCACTATATATTGAAAAGCAATTGTTGGAATTGTGGCTATTGATGTTCCTGCATACAAAGAATGGTGTCAAGGCATGGCAGGGTGTCTGCAATAATGTGCACCAGTCGTGGAGACTCACTGGACATCGTTGTCATGTTTCTGCTTGCCATGAATGCTGCTGAGCTATGATAGGATGTCTGTTGTAGTGCGTGCCTATGATGAGACCCACCCAAATCCAAGTTCCTGCATAAATTAAATGATGGTAAAGGAGGCCAAGAAAGGTTTTCCACCGTGATACATTCTCACGGTAGGGACTGCACCAAGTCTGGACCTCCTGATCTTGCAATATTGAGATCAATCCTATGTGCTCATACTCAAAACATACATGAGTTGCTTGCAACAGAGGTCAGCATTGTCATGTGAGTATGGGAGTAAGTATTTTTCCTGAAACATTATATGATGTGACACTGATTTTATGTTGTCATTGTGGCTAAAGTGGACTTTGTATTCCCACCTATTATGATTAAAATTGCACCACACACTATTGTTGTTCAATCTTTGAATTATGTGTATTTTTTTAGCAGAACTCTTCTATTTTTGTAATATTCTTTCTAACTAAATCCATTAAAAAAATGTTGGGTATTCTTTCATAGGTTTTTGTATTATTTTAGCATTGTATTGGATTTAGATGTGGATTTATATGGTTTCAAATAACCGAATAAAGTATTCTTGACTGAATGACTGGCTTTGCATACATTTTCACCATGACATGATTATCTGATACTATGTAGCACTGCAAGTTAACTTCAGGTTGCATTCTATTTTCACAGTGTTGCTCTGGGCTTGCTCATGCCAGTGCCTGAAGCTCTTTGTTCATGAATTGTTTGGTGAACCTCTTTGCACAGGGACTTTTGTTGCCTTCTTATTGACCTAGTCCTTTGATTCTGCCAGGATCTGAGTCCTGATCCTGTGATGATTTCTGCACACTTGTTGCTGCCGATGACTGTATTTTCCTTTTTCACATTGGTCTGCAGTTAGCTGTTGCTCTGGATCAGCACTTGGTGTGTTTTGCTTTACAGTTAGTTTATTTTTATCTTGTTTCAATTCCATTTACTACCTCCTTTGTTTTCCTGTGTTTTTAATCATGTAATCCCTTTTGCACACTTTTTGTATTTCTGTCCTGCGCTCCTCTTCTTCTCCTTAGTTTTGATACATGTGTTATTTGTTCAATATGGCAATTACTTGATTTCCCTATTTCTGTCTTTTGTTTACCTTGCAGTCCATGTATCTTACTTGATACATTTCCTAGGCTCTATGTGCTTGTCCTGCTATATTTAGTTACCAGCTTTGCCTTTCTACTTTCCTCTTGTGATAGTTTCTTTACTTAGTTTTGTCTGTCTTTCTATGTGCGTTCTTCATTTTTATCTTATTTCTTTACTCCTGCGTGCTTGCTAAATTTGTTATGTTTACTGTGCTGGCCCTTCTCTAGTCATTCTCCTGCTTTGCTCTTTTGTTTGCCAGTCTCATGCTTAAATACCGTATCTACAGTCTTACAGACACGTACTTAGTTGAAGCAATCTTCTTCTGTAGCTTACGTTATCTTCCCCTTGAGTTCTTAGGCCCTCATTTAGCATATGGGGGGATGTACTCCGATCCTCCTGGAAACCTGAGTGATGTACTATGCTGCACTTCCCTACATCCCTCAATATTTTGAGATCTCCGTCAGGAAGGTGGATATCGCAGTGGCTTCAGCTGAGTCATTGCCAAGGCTTTGCAGGCAGGATATTAAATTTGCGCACACATCAATGTTGTTTGTTTATCAAAAATAAACTCTAAAAGCGAAAATGTGATTTTGAAAAAAAAAATTGAATTGTTCCTAATACCGGGTCATTTATTTGTTTCCTGTCCAGGACTAGTAGGCTTTCTCTTGTGGTCCCAAACAGGAGACAATATATTGGAACATCCACCCAAAAGAGGGCAGATGGTCGGAAGCACTTTGACTAATGGCCCAATGTCACTCAGGCCATAGGTCAAAGGTTTCCAAGGTTTCCACGAGCAGAACCAGTGGAGACTTGGCTGGCGAGCAGAGCCTGTGGAGACTTGGCTGGCGTAAACATGGTAGTTCCTTGACTCTAAAAAAAGCAGAGTAACCACACGTTTGCCAGACTTTTGTACTACAGCACATTTGTGCGACAAACTGTAAAGATCAGATTGAGTGGCCCAGTATATTGTGACCTCTGTGCAAACAACTATTACAGAGATCACAATTATAAGTGGTGTAATAATGTCAACACCACTTGTTAAATTTTGGCAGATCAGACCTGCTAGAATTCAAAAAGTGAATAGCACTGAGAAAAATACCAGTGCATGAAGATTTTGCAGTGGTAAGATGCCTTGTGTGCCCTATTGTTTGGGCAAAAATCTGGATAGGTAATAGCTATTGCACCACATAAATTCTGAACAGCTTGGTTTTGGATTTTATCAGATGTGATAATTATCTTATATGATGTCAGGCCACTCATGATTCCCTAAGGACTTCATTACAAGTTAAGGGCTGAATTCCGATCTCTCTGTAAATTCCTGTTTGCACTGGGATCTAAATTTGCAGTTGTTTGACACCCTTGCAGTTTTCCCCTGGTAAATATTGACAGGTCAAATGTGCAAATATTCATTGGGAGAAAGGGTTTAGAAAAAAGGCAAAACAAGCAGCATTAAATGTGTTAAAAAAAGCTTCAGCATGTTATATATGCATCATTTCCCAACTGAAATCTTGGAATACAATGTAATTAACATGTGTAGTAAATAACTCACTCAGGGCGTGATAGTATTTAGCAGGTGTGTGATAAATGCCCTACCCTATTCCACTCAACTTATAATGAGGGCCAAAGTGTTTTTATAAGTGTATCTGTTGACCTCATCTTTGCATAACTGTATTTGTTTGTACAGGCACTGGTATCTGGATTGCAAAAAGCAAACCATGCCCCACCTTTTGGCTTGGGATACCAGTGGCCTTCACTGACTTGTTACAGGCAGCCATGTTTCTGATTTGACAAATAGCAGCTTGGTTCATGTATGCAAATATAACTTTTGCTTGGGCTATTGGTTCCAGAAACAGAACCACTTCTGCTGAGTATCTATGTTTCTGTGGGAGTCTTACCACTAGTTGTAACTGTGGAAACATGCCTTTTGTGCAGGATAGCCTGCATTTTATTTGGGCTGATGTGGCAGTTTTTTAACTCTATGCACTCAGACTCTGCTAACCAGACCCCAGTGCATGGGCTCTGGCCCTCAAAAAATGTACAATTAGGCTATACACCTGATTGGCATATTTAACTTACATAGGCCTGTAAGCTAAATGTCACTAGTGGACTACAGCAGAAATTGTGACACCACTACAGTGACAATGCAAGACATGATTGCAGACCTGCCTGTGATCACCTGGCTGTGCAATTTTAATCTGCATATTCGACCTGTTCAATTAACCCCTTCTGATAGGCCTAAACCCTCCTTTTAAAAATGAATAAGGCACACCTAAGTAAACCTTTATGCCCAATAAAGCAGTGTGAATGATATTAAAAAGTTGGACATGTGGAATTTAATGTAACATGTGCTTTTGTTGACAAGCTCCCAAAAACTATTTTCATTGCAGAAGGGTTAGCTGCCCCATAGTAAAGCACTAGGAATTAATATTGAAATTAAATAGGTTAGCTCCACCTAGGAACCATTTAAAATGTTCATTCTTGGAATTTTTAAAATATTTATTGCAAACCAAATTGATTGGTAACATCGGATTTGTACTAAATATTATAAAAAATACTTTTTTTAAAAGTTCACTTTTTGCCCCCCTGAAGCCTCTGAAAGCCCATTTTCATCAATTTCCAACTCTCACCCAGGAGCAGATTAGGTTCATGATGAGGTGAACTTGCTCCCAGAGCTGAAGCAAAGGCCATGAATCTGGGGATGTTTTCTGTTCCTCTGATAGGATGGCCATTGGGCAGTGGCTAGGAATGTAATTAACTTCTAAGGAGACTTAACCTATTACAGACAGATGTAGCTAATGTCGGGGCCTGCCTCATCTTTTGTCCCTCTAGCCAGCCAGGCACCAATTCCAGTGTGAGAGAAACTGCCCCCATATCCAGTTTTTAGTCACCATGAGGGGTAGGGGAGTTGCTCGTCTTCCTGGCCACACCACTAAGGTGGGCACAGGAGCTCTGCATTGGGGTAGAAAGGTTCTGTCACCTTGGTTTTAAGGTTGAAAGGGGCACGGTGGGGTTGTTCACCCCCACCCACAGACTACTGCTGGGTATAAATGTAGCACAGCAGGGTCCCTATTCAGAGCACTACTGGACCTGTGAAAAACAGGAGGAGAACTGCACCTACTATTGAGATCTGTGAGTAGAATCATAAAGGCTGGGCCTGCTCCTACTTGTATCCAGGACAAAAAAGTAGACTCCAAGAGTCAGTTGGCTGATCTCCTGTTAAGCTCCAGAGACACAAAAGCTATAAAAAGTCAATTTTCCTGGGAGAGCTCAGCTGGACAGTTTCAACTGCACCTTCTCTTGACCCTACAGGTGACTTCTGTTGTAGTAAGACCTCCAAGTGCTGTTCCTAAGGTCCCGGAATGCTTGGCTGGTGTCAGAGTGTATTCCTCCTGATTAAACCTAAAACCTCCGACTTTTTTCAGGCTTCTTGCCTGGAGAACTAACAGAAGACCAGGAGCAACCAGCCAGGCAGATCTTCTGAGGGTGCAATACTGGGAATCACCCTAGTAGGGGCCCTCCAGCACCAGGATGGTCCTAACAGCACAGAATGCTGCAGGTAAACAGAAATGCTGGAATAATTATCTAACAAACCAAATCCCTCTATGGTTGGGCTCCTCCCTACCTGATGTGTATTCCTTGCCTGGCCTCAGGGACTGGGGATGCCTGGGTATTTCCACTCTGGGAGGTGTAGCACCTAAGAGCAGACTTAAGGTTTTCATGGAATAGGGGGAGGAATTTGGATTACTGTATAACCAAGTCTATAAATATCTGCACCTGAGACACACAATTAACCAGTGTCTTGATGGTTATCATGAAACATGAGAATTCAGTCTGCCGGAAGCCAAATTGACCATGTCTCCTATTCCTCTATTATGGGAACTGTCCTGTATATATAAGACATAATTGTCACATATATATAAGACATTGATCATTAAGTCGACTTACAATATGGCCAGCTTAAAGAAAATGGAAAGAAGAGATTGGACACACAGTGTGGGAGGAGAAGGTTTTTGCCCTTGTGGCCCCTAGGCAGGTGGCAGTCATGATTAGGCTGCACATGATTCAATGTAGATACTTGCACTGTGCCTGCTTAAGACTTGCAAGTCTTTTGAAGTTTAATAGGGGAGGCTGGACCAGAATGCTTGTGATGTCAAACAGCAATGGGTGATTTCATTCATACGATATTGCTGTGCCTCAAATTTGAAACTCTTTTGGGAAGGGATCTTCCAAACTTTCAGCGTGTGTTCTAGTTGGCCATTTCTGCAGGGTCTTCCCCAAACTTTTTGCCTTCAGACCCCTGTTTTGCTGACTTCGTTTTTGCTGGCCTTCGGACTCTGCATGTTACCACTGCTTACCAGTGCTACAGTGCCGGTGCTCTCTCTCTAAAACATGGAAAGGATAGCTTATACCCAACTGGCATATTTAATGTACTTGTAAGTCCCTAGTACAGTGACAGTACCTGTACATTAAATGCTACTAGTGGGCCTGTAGCACTGATTGTGCCACACACTTAAATAGCACTTTTAAATATGTTTCAGGTCTGCCATTTCAGCCTGTTTGGGTAGTTTTAAACTGCAGTTTCAACCTGACTAAATAAACTTTTTGACAAACCTGAACCTTCCTTTTTGATACATATAAGTCTCCACTAGGTTGGCACTGCACAGCCCAGAGGGCTGGTTGTAATGTATTTAAAAGGTAGGGTATGTACTTTTAGTATTTACCTGTCCTGGTAGTGAAAAAATCTTAGATTTGTTTTCACTACTGCATGGTATACCTCTCCCATAGGATAACATTGAAGTTACCTTATTACATTCAATAAGAAATCTCGCTGGGTGGTGGTCTGGTGTAAGACTTTCCTCACTCGCACTCGCCAACTAAACTAAACTAAACGTTGGGAAGTGCAAGGAAAAAACTCTGCTACGCAAACAAGAGTTTTTGGGAATTCTGCGCCCTACGTGCAGCACAGAGTGGAAAAAATCTCTGCAAACTCCGCCAGCAGAGTGGAATTTCATGTCCAGGCCTACTTGTGACCCCAGACAAGCTGGGGCCAGGACAGGGGGGAAGGGCATGCCTGGCACCTCAGGGGGTGGAAGCCTCAAGGAGCCTCTGCAGTTCCAAGTAGGCACTGGGAGTAAATATTGGACCTCAGACCCCAACTCTTCAGTACTCTTCTGGACATGTGGATACTCTGCCAGGAAGAAGTACTGATGTGCTGCTGAAAGGACTGCCACTCTCCTGGACTGCTGTTCTAAAGGAACTGCTGCCCTGCTTTGCTGGCCTGATGCCTGTGTGAGAAGGACTAGACCTCCATCTATTTAACCCAGGAAACCACAGTGTCTTTAAGGGTTAGATGGCTGGTCTCCTGACTTGAGCCTCAGGGACAAAAGGCTCTAACAACCTTGACCCCAGCACCTGGTATCTACCACCAGTGAGTCTACCCTGTCAAGTTGTGCCTCCTGAGTCCTGGAATTTTGGAAGTGTGCCTAAGGTGATCTGCCAGCCTCTGTGGGCCCAGCAGAACTTAAGCATCTCCTCTGCTGCGTGGCGCAGCCCCGAGCAGAACTGATGTACTGCCTCTGCTAAGTGGGTCTCCTCTGTCGCAAATACCCACATTGCATCGCAGCCCGCCACCTCATTGGAATCGCCGCTGCATGGTGTGTCCTCGGTGCAGGCCCTCGCATTCCTTGTCGACAGCAGCCTCGATGATGACACCGGACTCCGCATCACAGCCTCGCTGCTCCTCGGAACCGATGCATCGCCCCAACTGCATGACACAGATTCAACAGTAGAATTCCCATTGCAAGCCCCCATCAACAGGATCCTCCACGATGATCCAAGACCTTGCATCGCAGCCAGGACACACACAAAGATACACCCTAGTCAAGTTTTTTTTTTTTTTGTCTTTTCTGTTTATGCACTTGGTACACATTCCAATTGACACTTTTATATGTTGACAATAAGCACTGCAAAATAATATTCTTGGATAAAGTATAAAATATGACAAGCAACGGTCTATTATTGCATTGAGTGAGAATAGTACATTTTACTCATTGTCATGTTTGACTAAATGACATCAATGAGAGAAATTGTTTTTTTTAAATAATAATTACATATCTAAGTGCCCATGACTTTAAGGGTTGCTCTTGTAATTTTGATATAGACCATGAGATTTATTGATAGATTTATAGGGATCACTCAGAAATTCCTCTTTGTTATTGCTGAGTGTCCCCAAGACAGGTTTGTGGAAACAGCTTAACAGAGCCACATAATTCCCTAAGATAACCCTACCCAGCAAGCATTAGGTAACTCATCACTCAAACAATTGATAAAAGTCACAATCTAGTGAATATTTGCCCATTTACACCACTGAAACAATGCAACTAATATTTATTAGTTATGTACTAATCCAGCTTCTCCCCAACCATGTTACCACTAACTTTCCATGCAAATGCCTTACACCATCTTTGCTTTGTATATTAAAACAATCCTTCAACTCTGTGTCCCTCTACTGAGGCCCGGTAAGAACACACATTAATACCCCATTTTTTGGAGTGGTAAAGTCTTCTCCTTGATGACAAAGTCTATGACGTGCAACTGTATGTGTGCATGTATTAGTAGCACATTCATAGTGCAGGAGGAATGGAGTGCGGAACAACAATGGAGGATGATGGAGACCACACCAGATTGTGTACATCATGTGAGAATTTGCTTGAGAATTGTGCAGTTACATTAACATTTCACATATTTACAACCTTAAGTATAGGGAGATTAAGGGAATTGCACAGAAAGACGTGATTTTCAGTCCAGTGAGGAAGCAGAGGTTAGAACCCAGGTGCCCAGGTTAGAGGGTGATCAGGTGAGCAATTAGATAGGGTCACCAGGCGTCCCAGATTTGCCCAGACAGTCCCAGGTTTTCACTAGCTGTCCCAGCGGATTTCGGCAATTTTGGCTCATGTTCCGGTTTTTAGAGGGGGGGGCACTGAAACCAGTGAGAGGTAGGTGTTCTAAAGTTGGGCTAGTTAGCAGCTAAGTAAGTAATTTAATTAACTGGTCCTGACATCGTGAAAGCCACCCCCCCCGGCTTCAACTGTCATACTCAGAATAGAACTAATAAAAAAGGAGGCGGACTAGCTATAATTTACCACGGATCCGTTAAAGCCACTTTTAACAACTCCACCAATGCTGACTGTGAAGCACTGGACTTCTGCCTCCGCCTCTCTTATCAATACACTTTTAGAGGCACCTTACTTTACAGACCTCCTGGTCCCAAAGCAGGGTTTCTAACAAAAGCCAGTACCTGGGTGGAAAACGAACTAGGATCGAGTTCTTACTCGATCCTAGGCGATTTCAACTTCCACTTAGAAGAAGAAGAGGACCCAGACACTATTAAACTCACTGAATTATTCAAGGCCATTGATCTAACTCAACGAGATGTTGGTCCCACACACAAAGCGGGGCATACCTTAGATGGTATTTTCACCAATAATACGGAAGTTTCCGTTAATGAAACATTACCTATTATTTGGTCAGATCACAAGGCTATTATTTTCTCTATCTCACCTTTAACACAAAACTCTACAAAAACTACATCCAATTACACTGAGTTCCGCTCCTGGAAAAAAAGGAATGCTGACGTCTTTAACATTAAGCTAAAAAAATCACTCCCTAATATTTCTGATGATGTGGAGGCTGCAGCTACTGACTACTTTAGGTGGTTGGACTCAGCATGTACGCAACTGGCCCCCAGGATATCTCGTCGCAACTTTAGAATTTACCCATCTGCCCCATGGTACTCTCAAGATCTGAGAGAAATGAAACGGGAGTGTAAACGTATGGAAAGACAATGGCGGACTAAATAAAATGCGCAGGACAAAATACGTTATAAGATTTGCTTAGCCCAGTACAAACAACACCTCTTTAAAACCAAACAAGATTTTTTTGCTGCCAAAATCAAAAAAGCAGGAAACTCCTCTAAAGAATTGTTCAAAACAGTTAAATCCCTAGCAGAACCTCCCACTCTACAGCTTGAATCCAGTCAAGAATTGTGCGATAAAATAGCAAAATTCTTTTTTGAAAAAGTGGATAACATTTTTTCAATCTTTACCCAGCCCACCACTGCTGGGGCGCCATTCTCACATGACCCGGCCGACGACCTCGGGACATTAAAAACTTTTTTACCTACTTCACCCATGGAGGTTCTTAAACTTTTAGAATCAACTAGATCAGGCTCCCCGATGGATCCCTGCCCCCTTTCAGTACTCAAACTAGCCACTGAACCAGTCACTGAAACTCTCACCTCTATTTTTAACTCCATGTTTGTCAAGGGTTACTTCCCGATGTCCTGGAAAATAGCCTCCATTATACCACTATTAAAAAAAACCCAGCTGGATCCCCTCGACCCAAATAATTTCAGGCCCATATCAAGGTTGCCTCTCCCTGCTAAACTTATTGAGAAAATCATGAACACACAATTAAGCAGATTTCTGGAGGAGGCACATGGACTAGACCCTACACAGTATGGTTTCAGATCAGGACACAGTACCGAATCGGCACTAGTCAAATCTACAGAAGAAATCAGAAAGACTCTAGACCACGGTGGTAAGGCGGTCTTGATCATGTTGGATCTGTCTGCAGCCTTCGATACGGTCCATCATGGTTTATTGATGGACCGGCTCCGAGAAATTGGAGTTAAAGATGAGGCCTGGAACCTAATCAAGTCTTTCCTTTCAGAAAGAACCCAGGCGGTCTATTTGGGAGACTTTACTGCTAAAGCTTTCTCCCTGCCTTGTGGTGTGCCACAGGGATCCTCTCTAAGTCCTACCCTCTTTAATGTATACGTTAAACATCTGGCTTCCTTGGTTGAATCCTTCGGCTTCAACCTTACATCATATGCTGACGATACCCAGATTGTGGTATCTTTATTTCCTTTGGCACCCACCAATGTTGCGGATGACTTTAAAAAATGTATGTCAGCAGTGGATAATTGGATGACCCTCAACTGCCTCAAGTTAAATTCAAATAAAACGGAGGTAGTCCTGTTTGGAAATGATCCCAGTTTCTGGACACCCACATGGTGGCCAGATTCTATGGGTTCACTACCTACTCCCAGTAGGAAAGTCAAGAACATGGGATTCATCATAGACGACAAATTATCATTCAAGGATCAGGTCAATTCAGTTATCTCCTCAACAGCTTTCATTCTCAGATCATGCAGGAAGATACTCCCTCTGCTTCCCAAAGATTTACATCGAACGGTTATATCGGCCCTTGCCTTATCTAGACTCGACTATTGTAACGGTCTTTACATTACCATGCAAGAAGGACTACTCAAAAAGCTTCAATTACTTCAAAATGCGGCGGCAAGACTTATATCAGGCATTCCTAAATATGCCTCGATCTCTGCCAAAATAAAAAAACTCCATTGGCTCCCAATAAACAAACGCATTCGATTCAAAGCCCTATGTATTACCCACAGAGCTCTTCATAATAATGGACCTGTTCATCTTACCAAGCTCCTTCAATGGTATACTCCTGGAAGAACTTTACGCTCTTCTCAGGCTAATCTAGCTGTAATCCCCAAAGTAAAGAATGCTAACTGGGGAGGACGCAGCTTTCTGGTAAAGGCCACTACAGCATGGAATGCATTACCGTTATATTTGAGACATATATCTAATCATTTAGAATTCAGGAAGGCTCTTAAGACAAGCCTCTTTAACGCCTAATATCTGTCATTCCGTCTCTACTCAGGACTGTTTTCTGTTCGACAGCGCCAGGACACCTACGGGTATTAGCCGCGCTATATTAAACAGATTAACATAACATAACATAACAGGTATGATGTTGGTTTTACAAATTACATTTTATTTACTTTCTTTGGGGCATATTATCAAGAAACGGCAATAAAATTATCACCGCTTTAGCAGTAGAAAACTGCTGATAAAGCGGCGATAATGGGCTTGATAATATGCCCTTGTGAATTCCCATAGATGCCCATGTTCTGGTGTCAACATGGGCTTCTATTGAAATTCTCACCGACATATTATCAAGCCCATTATCGCCACTCTAGCCGCAGTTTTCTGCAGCTACATCGGCGATAATTTTAACGCCGTGCTTGATAATATGCCCGTTAGTGCTTCTTCTGGGTTCCTATGTTGATAAGAGTTATCATTCTGCGCAGCACCGTGGACGTAAAATTGTAGTCCTTCTTCTATATTTGCAAAATGTCCCGGTTTTTGGTACTCAGATCTGGTCACCCCACAATTAGACCAGGTTTACCGAAACCGTGAACTCATATTTAACCACGATATGTTTGAGGACGCCGAGTTTACGTGGCGATAGTGGTGCCTAATGTCACCTTCTGTGCTTTTTCGGTATGTGCCAGTGAAAAGGAACTTCAAATATATACAAATAGTCTGATTTTTTGTTTTAAAATAAGTGTCAAATAGTGATTCGTTATTTCTACCAACACTACCGAGCACCCAAAACTGAATAAAGTTGAATGGATTTGAAAAAACTGGCACTTAAAGAAAGCACAACAGCCACTTATTTTACACAAGCTCGAGACAGGGGATGTCACAGGGAATGTCTGGGAGAACGTTTTCCGAAAAGAAGGAAGTTCTCATTTATTTCGTGTAATGCATGCTTTAATTAGAGTAATTTCAATGTCTAGACTGTTGCGGTACTAGATTTGGATGGATTGCTGGGAAATATGCTCGCACTCAGAGACAAAATAATTTGAAGATGGATAAATGCAATAGCAAATAAAAGATGATGAAACTGTATACGATGTAAGGCCAAGTTTTAAGTAGATGTCTGCCCTACACGTCTCCCTGGGCAAAGGGAAAACAACTTTCGTGAGTGAACGTCTAGTGAATGTCTATTTACTCACTTTCAGTTTTAGAGAACAAATCTTCACTTTTCACTGATGTTATTAGGGCGTTTTTACAATTTTTTCACATTTTTGATGAGATATTTTCAGGTAGGTTCTTTACTTTTAGACTTTATAACACACCTCAAGCAAGCACTCATCACAAGCAGGCTTGCCAGCCGCAACACACTCTACGCCAGAATCCCTAAGCAGCACCTACACAGACTTCAGACCATCCAGAATACCATGGCAAGACTCCCACTCAACCTCCCGTGCCGCAGCCAGATCTCACCCCTCATCAGAGAGCTCCACCGGCTCCCCATTCACAAACACAGACAATGCCAACTCTCCATGCACAAATACAAAGCCTTGCACAGCACTGGGCCAGCATACCTGAACAGCGGCGTACACTTTCTCCAGCCTGCCAGACACCTGTGCTCAGCCTCACTCTCACTCGCACACAAAAGCAGAGCAGGAGGTGGCTAGTTCTCCTTCATCGCTAACAAAACATGGAATGACCTCCCACAACCCATCAAAGCCGCCTTTTGACTCCTGGAGTACTGCAAGAAGCTGAAGACCTCACTCTTTGAATAACTCTACAGGGACCACACGCCTACACACGTGCTCAAGAGCCTGGATACCCTCATGAGTTATTAGTGCACTAAACAAATCAACATTACATAATGTAAAAACTGTAGTTTGCAGGAAAAAACAAAATTTTATTTGCTCCAAACGAATCCCTCTGTGGCTTTGCATGGAACGCAACATACCTAACAACAAAGGCGGCCCTCACAAAAAGTTTATAAATCTTTTAAAGGATATTGTCAAGAAGGTAAGTGGGCACATAGGTCTATTTTGTGGTTGAACGGTTATTTTCAAAGTGAAGAGAATATAAGAGAATATAATTGCGATTCATCAAATATGAAGCACTTCTGAAGTTGAAATGCAAAACTACGCACTAAAACACTATTTGTATGAAAGAACAAAATGCTAGTAAACTAGCACTCTACTACAAGTGAAGTTAACTATCTATAAGTGACTACTGTGGACAAGCACCATCCAAGCATCCCAGCCCACACTGATCTCTAACATGCCTGAAAGGTCCTGAAAATATCCTCCCTGCAAAGAAGCCCACACAGTGACCACACAAAGAGATTCTCCACGGGATCAAGGGTGCTGCCCTCCGCCCCCACTCAATGGGACTCCAACATTGCCCCTCCCAGAAACATACAAGGAAGTTGAAGAAGGAAAGTTCAGGAAACATCTAGAGTAGATGTGCAATGCACGCCTGTGGACACTGATGTGCATCCATTCAGAAACATCCTATACCTATGAGGGGTCACCATTTAGCACAAGGCCAATGAATACATGTGAGATATAAAAAATTCAGGGGCCCCTCTTCACATTCTGTAGGGGAGCCCATCAATGTTACACCGCTGACCCAGAGAACAAACTCTGGTTTATAATATTAATAATCACATTTTTTTTGGAACTCCATGGTTTAATATCTGAGGTGTTGATAGTATTCTGGGATTATTTTGTAAATAAAGTCAAACCCTTGCGTTTTAAAGTGGCAGATGCCCCTGTTCCTCTTTCTTTTGAGGAAGTCCCAGCACGAGCTGGTGAATTGCGCTAATGCGGCCGCTAGCATTCTGGGTAAATCTCTCACAAAGTCCCTCCTTGCCAGGAAGCAGCAGTTGAACTCTGCCCTGCTTGAAGTATGCAGGCAGACATGTTGCCAGCACATCTTCCCTCCACTGTTTTAGTCTGCCATCTCAGGAATGTTTGAGAGCGGAATCCTCTGCCAATGCTACAGCACTGGCGCGCGCCACAGTTTTCCACTGGAGTTCAGATTTCCCCTGCGATGATCTCTAGATACCTGTCCCCTGGCGGGGCGCCGCTTAATAAGCAATGATTTGCTTTGCTTAAGGTAATAAGGAGCGGCGCGGGTTTCATCAAGTGAAGGTCGGAGGAGTCTTAGATTCTAGGTTGGCCGGGCCTTGTCGTCTCTCGCATTCTAATTCCGACTCCATTAACCTCCAGAGGGAGACACGCAGAACGCCGCGTTCCAGCAAGACGTGCATTACTGCAGCTCCCTTTTCATTGGTCTGTGACTCTCTGGGGTCCCTCTAGCCTTGACACGTTCACTTACCCATCGTTTCTTACGTGATGCTGTAATCCTGTAAGCTAGTCTGTTGTTGTGTTTGACACGCCATCTCCCTTTCAAGGAATGTCATTGCGTCACCGTCAGAGTAGAAGAACACAAATACAACAAGCTCAAGGTCTTTGGGTTGTATTTCGTGTCCAACAGTGCTTCTGTAAGCCATCCACGATGTTTTTTTTAAATTTGTGAAGTATTTTCTTGTTTTATCACCGGTTCTCTGTTATTTCTGCTGTCTGCGATTACCCACGCAACATATAATAATGATTTTCACCAGTTTCTAATGTAAATATTAATAGCTGGTATTGCCTCTCAGACTTCTCAAGCCCCGAGGGATATGGTGTTTCTCAATAACAAATAGGCTGCAAGATTGTGTTACAACCAGCTCCTTCATTGCTTTTAGCTACAGTTCATAATGTAGCGTCTGATGAAATTAGAAAACCAAATTGAAATCCTGCTGCACAATAATTTGTATTTATCAAGTCTTACATTGTACCAACTTCCCGTCGCAGTGAGTAAAAAAACGAAATAGGTGGGGACGCTTACATTAATCTAAACCACTTGGAATTACTCTGGGCACATTCTAATTCATTTTTAGACACTTTACCACTACACACAGGTAACAACTATAGGCAAGGAAATGTGTATCTAAATGATTTGCATCGAAGCATGTTTATGCAATTAGGGCATTTCATTGTCAGTAAAGAAAGCTTGGCATTAAAAAAAATATTGTTGTTCACATGGTAATGCCATGTGCCACCAATGGAAACCCTCTTGACGCAAACTAAAGCAAATTAGCGCAAATCACTTTTTCCATTTGTTTTTGCTAGTGTTTGAAGTACATAGGTTATCAAGACTTTGTGTCGTTTACATCACGTTTTGAGACTTTGCACTGGCTCAAAGCCTTCATAAATCGACCTTTGCATCTCCCAAATGCATGTCTTTGCGTGCGCACGCACACGCACTATTATAGAAGTGTACGTTTCTGCCGAGAGTTGCTGAATTGCATTAGACAGAGATTTACAGCAAGGCCTATGTGCATCAGTGCAAATCTTCAGAAATGTACAGCTGCACATAGGTTTAAATGTGGGTGATATTTTCCTTGAGTAAATTGTGAATTGGACAAAGTTTTTCAAAACGCATACTGAAATGTGCCTCATACAGACCCATACCAGCTATGCTGCATACTTTAAACAGTAGCTACACAACTAAACTGCCTTTTTGTCATGAAAATCAGCTATAATGAGTTGTTCCAATGGATTTTCCACCCCTGAGTTCCATTTGATTATTGTAGTCTCACACAAATCATTGACAAGGAATTATGGGTTGATTTTTCACATCCAATAACCAGATGTCTAACATCCAATACCACTTTGTTAGAAATTACGGGGCATATGTACAAAAAAATGGCACATCGTGGTGCCGCAAGCAATTTTGCTGCACCGACCTGTGTCTTTTTCCAAGTACAGGAATGCAGCATATTTACAACAATACGGTGCATTCCTAAACACACCTATGCACCAGCGCAAATTAATCAGCCTAGCGCCAGTGCAGGCACCCTTGCACCATGGTGCAAGGGTGCCTGCATTGCAGGGATGAATGTTGTTGTGCAGGAAGGGACACCTTCATCCACAAAAACAATCATCAGGGGCATTTTGCTCCTTCTGCAGCACACATAGCAAGAGCAAAAAACAAGGAGAAATAAAAGCATTTTTCCTTGTTGCGCCACTCTCACGCCTCCCATAGGGAGGCATAAGTTTTTGGCGCTGCTTCAGATTTACAGATCATTAGAAACTTGGAGCAGAGTCAAAAAGCAATGGGTGTTGTGTGGGAACGCCCACAGCAATACCATTGCACGCTCCTTTGCAGCAGAAAACTGCATCGAGGAGGACCATATTCAGAAAGCAGCATTAAGCGACTCCAAGTGGCGTAGCACCACCTTGTAAATATGTAGAAGGACACAGCGCCACTGGAGCATCGCAAATAGTGAAGTTCTGGTGGTGCAATGCCTTTGTAAGTATGCCCCAAGGTCTCTAGTTGGCAGAGGTATACACCCTGTCCAAGTAGGGACCCCAATCCTAGTCAGGGTAAGCCAGATGCATGCCCTAAATTAACTGGTGCTCACCCACTGGGAGCTTAGCACACAGCAGTCAGGCTTAACTTAAGATATGTCAAGTATTTGTGCAACACTTAAAACAGTAAAACAGTAAACACACCACACAAAAAGAAACCACACCTGGTTAGTTAAATAGAACTAAGTTTAAAGTTTAATAAGTAAAACACGACTAAAACGGCAAGAATTGAATAAGTAGATTCTGAGACATATACTTTTAAAGATGAAAGTGAAAATAGCACATAAAAGCTCTCTTCTGTGTTACCCCTGATGACCGGCATCCATTTTAATACCCTGTACCCTCAACTTTCAGTGTTGGTACATTTTCGATTTCCACCGCCCTCGTCCTATTCTCTCATTGCCCTTCCATCCAGTCTACTCTATCGAAATAGAAAGAGGACAGAGAGCAGCTTCCTGATAAGGCGGCCTTCTGTATCTGGTCCCATTCTCACCTCTAACGCCACTACCCCTCTCCTGCTACATTGCTGCATCCTCAAATGTAATCACACCTGCACCTCCCCCATGTGAACTAAAGCTTTCCCAACTTCCAACCTGGATGACCACCCCCACCGGGCGAAACTGACAAAGGACTGTGCTCCTGCTGTTTTGTTGTTGAGTCCTTTAGGGGGCGACCGTCCTGTAATGGTCTTTTCGTGTATAAATCTACACTTTCAACCCCACCCATGAGCTTAGATCCAGAGCTGAAGCTACCCTCTGTTTCACACCCCAATACCTTCCACCACCTATCTCAAAAGAATCAAACTTTAAAGACTACTGACCCTGTCCGTCCCAGCCCAACTCTCCCTGCCCCACCCAACACCTCCAATCCAATCTCCCCCCAACTCCTTCCCTCTTGCTACCACTAGACTAGAGTTGATGGCAGAACTAACTACAGGGCAGGTGGATAGTGCACCTTTGCTCAGACTGCGGTTTGAATAATTTTGTGTCTACAATACTTAGCCTGTTCGGGGTTGAACAGGTCACACAAAGGTCGCACCTTAGATCACTTTAGTTTCACTCTCATAGAACTTTGGTTCACAAATAAATTTATAATTGCAGGAGTGCAGGTTGTCAATCCTTACATTTTTGTCCGAACTAACTGAATGCCTTACACATATGGAAAAACAACTCAATGCTCTCTTATCACTTAACCCTATGCACATCATATCTGTTAGAAATGGGATTTCTGGTTGGCTAAGGCTTGCGCCAAAGTCAGGCAGAAACCACCACTCTAGTCAGGGCTGGGGAGTTACACGCCAAAGATAACCCCTGCTCACCCCCTTGGTAGCTTGGCACGAGCAGACAGGCTTATCCCTGAGGCGATGTGTAAAGCGTTTGCGCGCGCACCCAGCAACAACACCCAAGGCCCACCACAAAGGAAACTCCACACAAGGTATTCTATAAAAATAGCCTTTGTATTATACACAACACATTAGATAAAAACACACACTCTACAATGTGCCAACAGGCACGGGCAGAATTTACAAGGGATTATATATACAGGGGACAGGGCCACCCGGACCGCTGTCCGGAATTAGCACTTTTTAGATATTTAGCACATAAAATATATAAAATCACTGTAGCACAAAAATAATCTGTATAGCACACAACCAGTACTTACTGGTATCGGGGAAGTACCACCTACGTAACCCTAACTACTTTAGGAGGCTGTCACGCAGGGAACTAGAACCTCACTAGCACCACCTGTACTAGGAGAAAGCAACCAACCACCTACGTATCACAATACCTATAGGGGTAATAGAACGTTACACATGATGCTTCACATTCAGAGGTGTAGGGAAGGAAAACACATGATGCCTAAAACATTCAGAGGTGTAGAGCAATGGCACATGACGCATCAAAACACATTCAGAGGTGCACGGAAGGAACACACATGATGCATAAAACATTCAGAGGTGTAAAAGCAATGGCACATGATGCATCAACACACATTCAGAGGTGCAAGTAGGAACAATTGCGCAAGACTCCACATGAGCCACCACCTGTGGCAGTCCCTGGGCCAACTGGCCTGATAGGGGCTAGGACGCCCTGCGTTAGTCAAGCTGCGCCAGCTGCGCAAGCTGAAACGAAAATGGTCCCCCACCTAAACGTGGCAGCTGCCCACTAAGTGCTGGGCAGCTGGAAAACGAACTTCAGGCACTCTGCGTGCCTCTGGAGCCCTCTCTGGGCTCTGTACACTCAAAAATGTCCCCTAGAGCCCTCGTGGCTCGGAACAGTCGTGCTCCCCTTCGTTGGAGCGCTCCGGGCGCTCTGAACACCGGACAATGCCATCTAGAGCCCTCGTGGCTCTGCACAACGTTGGAGCCTCACTGGGCTCAAGAAGCGATACTGCCCCACACGTGGGAGTCCCTCTGGACTCTGCGCCAATCGAGATGCCCCCCTAGAGCCTCACGGGGCTCGAGAAATGCTGTGGCAACCGTTGGAGCCTCACGGGGCTCGATCACTGCCCCCGCACATGCGCGGAGTCCCCCAGCCCTTCTTAAACACTCACCGGGCTGCTCTGGGGACTCCCGCGTCGCCTCCGTTCTCTCTGCTCTGGGGCCGGGAAGTCACGTCCTCTTCTCCGTGGGGAAGCACGGGGTAGGCTCCCGTCCGCTTCCCTCGATCTCTACGCGGCTCCCTCCTCCTTCGTCCTCAGGATCCCAGGAGCGCGGGGTAGGCTCCCGTCTGCTTCCTGGTTGGGCCACGCCCCCGTCCTAGTCAGCGCTGCCTGACTTCCGGGGCTTCCCCGGCCGCGGCGGTGATCCTTGGCTCGTAAGAGGGGTAGGCTCCCTCGATAACCACTACCAATAAGCGGGGTAGGCACCCGCCAACGAAAGGACCAGATAAGCGGGGTGGGCACCCGCCAACGAACACACAATGCGGGGTGGGCTCCCGCTCGATCCGATGCCCAAGGGGGGAATCCCTACGCCGGGGATTCCCTCGGTTGTGACGGGGCGACACCGGAGCGCGCTGGCAGCGCTCGGGCCTCAAAATGAAGCGCTCCTAGCGCTATGCAGTAAATCATAGCGCTCCCAGGCGCTACAAGCAAAAGGGTCCAGCAATAAAGCGCTCCTGGCGCTAAACTGCAAATAAAAGCGCTTCCAGGCGCTTGAGGGACACAATAAAGCGCTCCCAGCGCTTTGGGGCAAATTACCACAAAGTCCAGCAAAGTTCTTCCCTGCATGCAGCAGGGCAGGGGTGGGGGGCAAGGCTGGACCCAGAGCCAGCTCACTGGGCCTCCAGGCAGGGAGGTAATCCAAGTGGCGGTCCTCTGGTCCAGCAGCAGCAGCAGCAGCCCCCCTCAGGTAAGATCCTGGCAGAGAACAGTTTCTGTGGGGACACAGCCCCATTTTTATACAGGCAAACCCTTTGTCCTGGGTTCAGGGTGAGGGGGAAAACCAGTCGCAGCTGGTTGGGGAGCACCCTTGATGTGCTCAGCCCCTCACTCTATTCACTGGCAGGGCTAGGGTCGTCAGTCGCACCACAGGGGGCGGGGCCAGCATTGTGTGTGGAAAACCCTGTCCTATTCAGGACCCAGGTGTACTCCTCCCACCCATCTAGCTGCTGATCTCCCCATTCACCACTGGGTGACTCATCCTGACTCTGGGGAATCCCTAGCCCGTCACATAACACGACCAGCCAATCACGCGACAGACACACTGCACACAGAAGTGCCCACTTCTAGAAGTGGCACTTCCACACTAGGTACATGCACGCCGCACACATCATCGCGCAGCATTCACTCCCACGAGTCCGCACATACCAAACTTGGGCCTGCACACCCCACGCATCAGGAACTACTAGGGACACATACACTCCCCATGCATTCCTATGGAAGGGCAGGCCTATCTCAACACATGCACTCAGAGCACGCACGCACTTTACCCTGGGACACAGGGAAAGTGCGCAGAAACCAAAAAAATTACCACACCAAGTCACCAATAAAAAGCCAAAAAGTCCAGGGGTGAACCTGCCAGAAGGGCCAAGTCCAACACAACCCCCTTCCAGCCAAAACGCAGGGCAGACCAATCACCACCGTGATGGACTTCCCTGCTTGGGGCGATAGAACACGGACGCGGGCCCGCAACTGCAGGGACACCCTCCGGTTCTACGCCACGGTGAACCCATGGAATTCTTTCTAACACCACTGTCTGGACCAACTGGGCTACCCCACTGGTACTCCCAAGCTGTCCGCGGCCAAGACCAGGCCCTAGGCCACCCAGGTGCCACTGGTCTTTGCCTAACCACAGAGTGGGGGGTAGTAACCCCTGGCACATAGCGGCCATTCTCCACTCTTCCTCTCTGAAAGACAGGACTAGACTGCCACTGGTTCTCCAGCCTAGGGTCTACACCCTCAGGCGGACCAGGAGTCTCAGGGAAAGCTCTCCTCCCCCTACCTCTTCTCCTAGGGTTCCTCCTCCTCTGGCGAGGGGTACACCTAGAACGCCATTCCAACCTAGGGTTTAACCCCTCAGGTTGTACCGGGGGCAGAGGTGGGCTCTCCCACCCTCTGCACCCCCTTCCAGAACCCTGCTCCCTACCAACTGGGGCGGTACCTCTGGAAGAAGAACTGGTCGGGACGCTGATTACAGACGTTCCACCCTTCAGGTCAGGCTGATCCTGAACCTGGCCTCCCAACCTCCGGCCTAGAACCTTTGGTGGAATAATTGCCTGGCACTCCAGGACTTCTGGGGATTTCCACTCCATCCCCCTGAGGCTATCAAAGGACACATATGTCGAGCGACTGTCTGTCTGGCGCTGATCTCCCGTCCCCTGTCCACCTGACAGTGCGCGGAGATCCCCCAGAACAGAAGTGGTGCCACCCTGGTCACTACACGGGATCCTAGCCCAACTGGGTAGCCCCTGACCCACAGGCTCTTCCACTGGGAAACTCATCCCCCAATCACTCCTCACACTGGACTCCTGTACCCTCCCCACCGGAGCGGTACTGCCAGACTCTAGAACCACAGGAGCCCTGGTTACAGGTGCTCCAGGTCCTCTACTCACCAGGAGATCTCCCTCAAATGGGCTAACAGGACAGCCTAGGTCCCCAACTTGGTGTTCCCTCATGGAACCATCCAAGTCCTGAGGCAGGGTTTCGTACGTCCGGGGACCCTCGGTCACCCTCTCACTCCTGCTCCACTGAGCCAGGCAGTGAGCCCCTACACCCTCCTCGCTATCCTGGGACCTAGCTGGGCTACACTGAGCCTCTTCCACCACGCTGGGCTGGAAGATACCTGACCCACTACTTTTGGAGTCACTCCCTAATGACTCTAGAGAACCTCTAGCCCTTTCCCAGCGGTCTGCTTCCTCTGCAAGTTCCCATGGACAAACAGAGCCATACCTCAACAGGTGTTGGCGCAACCCTGGCGAACAACTACGGAGCATCTGCTCTTTCATAACCAGAGTATACAGTTTACCAAAATCATCTTCTGCGGTAACTCTTACCCAATCAAACAGTGCATCATCGCATTCCCCCAAAAACTCCTCCCAAGAATGGTGAGACAATTTCCTACTGCCCCTGAATTTTAACCTTAACTCCTCCTCCTGGGGAACAGGTACCAGACTGGGGGAACTGGGACTGGGATCTCCTACACTGAAATCTACATCGCTACTACCACTGGACTCAACCCTCCCTGGGGAGCCCAGAAAATTAAAACTGCGCGCAGGGGATAGTCTACCCTCCAGAGCTACTTTGCCTCTGGTGGAGGCCCTCTCAGCCTCCTCTAGCCTCTCCCGCGCCAAGACCCACTCAGTCTCTCGCTGTTGCTTCCTGGCCTCCAGCTGCGCCATAGCCTGAGCATGCTCTAACCTGAGCTTCTCTAACGCCAGCTGGTGCTCCCTTTCTTTCCTCCTATCTTCCCACTCCTCTGGGGACAGGGAAAGGGATGAGGCGCTGCCTCCTACGCTGGACCCAGCAAGGGACGCCCTACCTATGGGGTCCTCACTCTCTACTGGCGTCCAGGTATTGTCATCCTCTACCTCCTCTTCTGAATCTTCAGGGCTCCCCACAGACCCACCACCCTCCAGGTGTGAGGCCCGGGCCCTTTCCATACTGTGCTCAAGATCCCATGGACCCCTTTGCCATAGGACCAGGTGGTCCTGAAGTTCGTACAGGGTGTCGGACTCTCCGTCTGTACAGTACCTTTCTAACTCCTGCCTCTGGCGCCAAGCTAGCTCATAGGGATCACAAGCAGGCTCCATTCTGGCGGACGTTATGGTAAAAATTATACAGGGAACCTAGGGGTCTGAGTTTCACACAGGAGCACACAATTCACAAAAAGATTCAGCAAGCTCTCTAACCCAGAGAACTCACACTCACTTGCCTAGTGCCACTCACCACTCATCCACACACAACCCTCCCCTCGGACTGGTAAGGCAGTTTCTACCACCCCTGATTCCTCAACCTGACCACCACGTGACACAGGTACCAACTCTGGGCGCAGGGCGGGGGACAAATGCACTGGCCACTATCACGCTGCCACCACTGGATCCCACCCTCTGGTGAATCCAGAAAACACAATGCACTAAGGGGGATGATCTACCCTCCCGAGCTAGAGACACCTAACTCACAGTGCACAAAAACACATTTCCAAAGAAATGACAATTAAAAACAATCTTAGAACAATAATCCCTATACCATGTGATTTATCTAATGCAGAGTTTTGTAGTGCGGCCAGTTGCCGCTGCGGTACAGCGCAAATGCAAGTCCAAATCCCACCGCTGATCACCAATGTTAGAAATGGGATTTCTGGTTGGCTAAGGCTTGCGCCAAAGTCAGGCAGAAACCACCACTCTAGTCAGGGCTGGGGAGTTACACGCCAAAGATAACCCCTGCTCACCCCCTTGGTAGCTTGGCACGAGCAGACAGGCTTATCCCTGAGGCGATGTGTAAAGCGTTTGCGCGCGCACCCAGCAACAACACCCAAGGCCCACCACAAAGGAAACTCCACACAAGGTATTCTATAAAAATAGCCTTTGTATTATACACAACACATTAGATAAAAACACACACTCTACAATGTGCCAACAGGCACGGGCAGAATTTACAAGGGATTATATATACAGGGGACAGGGCCACCCGGACCGCTGTCCGGAATTAGCACTTTTTAGATATTTAGCACATAAAATATATAAAATCACTGTAGCACAAAAATAATCTGTATAGCACACAACCAGTACTTACTGGTATCGGGGAAGTACCACCTACGTAACCCTAACTACTTTAGGAGGCTGTCACGCAGGGAACTAGAACCTCACTAGCACCACCTGTACTAGGAGAAAGCAACCAACCACCTACGTATCACAATACCTATAGGGGTAATAGAACGTTACACATGATGCTTCACATTCAGAGGTGTAGGGAAGGAAAACACATGATGCCTAAAACATTCAGAGGTGTAGAGCAATGGCACATGACGCATCAAAACACATTCAGAGGTGCACGGAAGGAACACACATGATGCATAAAACATTCAGAGGTGTAAAAGCAATGGCACATGATGCATCAACACACATTCAGAGGTGCAAGTAGGAACAATTGCGCAAGACTCCACATGAGCCACCACCTGTGGCAGTCCCTGGGCCAACTGGCCTGGTAGGGGCTAGGACGCCCTGCGTTAGTCAAGCTGCGCCAGCTGCGCAAGCTGAAACGAAAATGGTCCCCCACCTAAACGTGGCAGCTGCCCACTAAGTGCTGGGCAGCTGGAAAACGAACTTCAGGCACTCTGCGTGCCTCTGGAGCCCTCTCTGGGCTCTGTACACTCAAAAATGTCCCCTAGAGCCCTCGTGGCTCGGAACAGTCGTGCTCCCCTTCGTTGGAGCGCTCCGGGCGCTCTGAACACCGGACAATGCCCTCTAGAGCCCTCGTGGCTCTGCACAACGTTGGAGCCTCACTGGGCTCAAGAAGCGATACTGCCCCACACGTGGGAGTCCCTCTGGACTCTGCGCCAATCGAGATGCCCCCCTAGAGCCTCACGGGGCTCGAGAAATGCTGTGGCAACCGTTGGAGCCTCACGGGGCTCGATCACTACCCCCGCACCCCCAGCACATGCGCGGAGTCCCCCAGCCCTTCTTAAACACTCACCGGGCTGCTCTGGGGACTCCCGCGTCGCCTCCGTTCTCTCTGCTCTGGGGCCGGGAAGTCACGTCCTCTTCTCCGTGGGGAAGCACGGGGTAGGCTCCCGTCCGCTTCCCTCGATCTCTACACGGCTCCCTCCTCCTTCGTCCTCAGGATCCCAGGAGCGCGGGGTAGGCTCCCGTCTGCTTCCTGGTTGGGCCACGCCCCCGTCCTAGTCAGCGCTGCCTGACTTCCGGGGCTTCCCCGGCCGCGGCGGTGATCCTTGGCTCGTAAGAGGGGTAGGCTCCCTCGATAACCACTACCAATAAGCGGGGTAGGCACCCGCCAACGAAAAGACCAGATAAGCGGGGTGGGCACCCGCCAACGAACACACAATGCGGGGTGGGCTCCCGCTCGATCCGATGCCCAAGGGGGGAATCCCTACGCCGGGGATTCCCTCGGTTGTGACGGGGCGACACCGGAGCGCGCTGGCAGCGCTCGGGCCTCAAAATGAAGCGCTCCTAGCGCTATGCAGTAAATCATAGCGCTCCCAGGTGCTACAAGCAAAAGGGTCCAGCAATAAAGCGCTCCTGGCGCTAAACGGCAAATAAAAGCGCTTCCAGGCGCTTGAGGGACACAATAAAGCGCTCCCAGCGCTTTGGGGCAAATTACCACAAAGTCCAGCAAAGTTCTTCCCTGCATGCAGCAGGGCAGGGGTGGGGGGCAAGGCTGGACCCAGAGCCAGCTCACTGGGCCTCCAGGCAGGGAGGTAATCCAAGTGGCGGTCCTCTGGTCCAGCAGCAGCAGCAGCAGCCCCCCTCAGGTAAGATCCTGGCAGAGAACAGTTTCTGTGGGGACACAGCCCCATTTTTATACAGGCAAACCCTTTGTCCTGGGTTCAGGGTGAGGGGGAAAACCAGTCGCAGCTGGTTGAGGAGCACCCTTGATGTGCTCAGCCCCTCACTCTATTCACTGGCAGGGCTAGGGTCGTCAGTCGCACCACAGGGGGCGGGGCCAGCATTGTGTGTGGAAAACCCTGTCCTATTCAGGACCCAGGTGTACTCCTCCCACCCATCTAGCTGCTGATCTCCCCATTCACCACTGGGTGACTCATCCTGACTCTGGGGAATCCCTAGCCCGTCACATGACACGACCAGCCAATCACGCGACAGACACACTGCACACAGAAGTGCCCACTTCTAGAAGTGGCACTTCCACACTAGGTACATGCACGCCGCACACATCATCGCGCAGCATTCACTCCCACGAGTCCGCACATACCAAACTTGGGCCTGCACACCCCACGCATCAGGAACTACTAGGGACACATACACTCCCCATGCATTCCTATGGGAGGGCAGGCCTATCTCACCACATGCACTCAGAGCACGCACGCACTTTACCCTGGGACACAGGGAAAGTGCGCAGAAACCAAAAAAATTACCACACCAAGTCACCAATAAAAAGCCAAAAAGTCCAGGGGTGAACCTGCCAGAAGGGCCAAGTCCAACAATATCCATATCTGAAAGCCTTTCCCATCTCCATAGCCAATTCAACACAATCATACAGGGCATAAACAAAATCCTTCTTAACACCAAAGCCCCCCTTTTCTGCGCCTAATACTCCCCTCCCTCATAAACATCAGTGAGCCGTCTCAACTGCCCAATCCCCAGATGAACAGCTGGTGCTCCACCCCTCTCAACACCCAATATCACAGACCAAAAAGAGTGAAACCTGAGATGTCCATGAGAGAGGCAATGAATCTTGCTAAAACCTATGACCCCAGAAGATCCCATACTCCCCCTTCAACATACAGGTAATCACCGGAATTGGCAGAGCCAACAACCAATTTTGCACTACAAGACTTCCCTCTCAATGCACAATCATTCCCCGGGCTCCTCTCAAAACCATTCCATCAACTACAAGGTCAACTGCATGCCTGTTAACTGCAGATCTGCAATCAAGCATGCAACAGAGCTGGCTGATGTCATACTGAATTATGACATGACATCGCGTTCATCACCGAAACCTGGCTCAATGAAACATCCTATTAGATCCTTGACATACTGGTCCCCTCTGGTTTCTCCATCATTAGAAGGACAGAATAGACCAACGTGGCGGTGGCATTGTCATCATTCATAAGAACAACATCAAAATAGTAGAAAACCACTCCTGCTCTACTTTCGAATACCTCAACACCAACCTAACACGACAAGGCAACAAAGTAACTAAATGCCATCTCATCTACCACCCTCCTGGAAACACTCTTGCATTCGGAAAACAACTATCTGACCTACTTACACACTGTTCCCTATCCAACTCCGACAACATCATCCTAGGTGACTTCAACCTCAACTGGAATAACGAAAAGGACACTTTAATACAGTCACTAAATAAACTTCTTCCCACCAATGAGCGCACCCAACACTGCAAGGGACAAACCCACAACAAAGGCTCTACCTTAGATGCAATCATAGCCAAAAACGAAATAATAAGCATCAATAACATTCTCCCAATCGACTGGTCAGACCACCACATCATTCTATTCAACATCAACCAAACTGCAGCTCCACCAGTAAAAGCCCAGATTACCCATCAATGGAGCAGAAACCTCAATCCCATCCCCCTCTCTGACCTCGAAGAAACAATAACATCACTTCTCCCGCCCTACACAGACAACCTTAACACAGTCGAACTCACTACACTGTACAACACGATGATGAAAAGTGCATTTGACCAACTAGCCCCCATGAAACACAAAAGGATCAGAGACATCCCATCCAGAGCCTGGTTCAACAAAGACCTCGGCTCCGAAAGGAGACAAGTAAGAGCCGCTGGAGAGTAAACCTATCCACAACCAACCTCTTCCAGCTCAGAAGAGAACGCAGGAATTGCAAGAAACACATAATCAAGGAGAAAGTCTCCTTCTTCCAGAGTGCACTAGACAAAGCAAAAAACCGCCCCAAAGAACTCTTCAACATCATCCATAAACAGACTTCCAAGCCCACCAAGGTAAATCTTCCTTCCTCCAAACTACAGTGTGACAACCTGGCCAAATTCGTCAATGACAAAATCACCAAAATTGAGCTCTCCCTAGACCACCACACTCAATCCCAACCCAGCAAGTCATTGCCCATAACAAAACCACACCCTGCCCATGTTCACTCCATGATCCCCAAAGTCAAGACCGCTTTCCTGTCAACCACCAAAATAAGCCTATACCCTAGACCCTCCACTTCTTCCAAGAGTTGGAAGGACTTCAAACCTCTCTCAGAAGAAGACATTTCCAGGGGGATTGCCAACTTCAATCCCTCCAACCACTATGCAGACACACTACCTGTTTCCCTGGCTGAGAACCTCAACCTCACCCTAACCCCACTGTAGATGATCATCAACAGTTCCCTAAATAACAGATTGATGTCTGACTGCCTTAAACAAGGCCAAATCACCCCCCTACTATAAAAAACCTGATGCTGACCCGAACGATCTCAAAAACTTTAGGCCCATCACTAACCTTCCATTCCTAGCTAAAATCCTCGAGAAATGTGTGCTCTCCCAGCTCACCCAATGCCTGGAATCAAACAACCTACTTGACTCACACCAATCTGGTTTCACGAAGGGATGCAGTGATGGAGTGGGTAAAATGTTTTCTTTTTAGGCATGTTTGTATTAAAATGACTAATGATTAATCGTATTAATTAACAAAGTGTTGTATGAAAAAAATAATCAACCTTATTAACCGAGAGAATACACGTGGGATTGCTTTGCATGGCTAAAAATAATCTGTAAACTAAGTCTGTATGCATATTAATAGGATAAACGTTGCCTATGTGATGTTATCGTGAATTATGCTTAAATAAACGAGTACTAATGGCTTTGAATGTGGCATATGGCTAGATAAATGCACACACATATGGGTATTAGAAAGGGAAATTACACTGTTTAACCATTTTAATGTATTAATGACGTTTTTGTGTTTCTTTGCTTAAGTTGACCATTTGGGCCTGCCATAAAATGGCCGCCGACTGAATCAGACATTTACGAAGTAATATCCATGAAGGGAAAGGAGAAACGCGCCTGCGCAAACTTCAGCAGCTGCGACCTGCCGGTGAACTGTCATCGCTGTGCCCATCAAGGTTGCTCCGGGCGAAAGGCCAACCCTTCAACAGAAATTGTTGCAACCTAAAACCTAAAACTATGGATTGCCAACGTTCCCATACATTCGTTTTGGAACTTTTAATATGTGGGAACGACAACGAATGTTTCCTGATGAATTAGGATGTACTTTGATTGTCCAATAAGAAGCTCTGAAAATGACGATTGTAGCATTTAGAATGTAATTTTTAGTATAAATAATAGTAGACTAGAGAGGGTCATTTAGAACGCACTTCATCATTTCCCGTATCTTGATGTTATGCTGACGGAGAGGACGGTGACTCTGCATGATAGAACAGAACTTTGATGATTTGACTGAGGACCAGATTCTGACTTTGAAAACGACAAATAGCCAGAATAGGTAAATATGACAAAAGATAAAATGTATTAATTAGGTTTAACCTGCATTTGATTTAGATAAAGAAATATTAATTGAATTCATGTGTCAGGTTGTTCTTTTATTGAAATGTACTATTGATTGAGTCAGAGAATTAAGAAGTCATTAAGCTAATTCCAACTAAATGATTCATTGACTGAGATTTGTTCTCCTTGATGGGAAGAGAAGCGAGGGATTCTGTTAGTGATGTTAGCGAGTTCCCATCGAGGGAAGCAGTGTAGTTCGGAACCAAATGTTTATCCCTTTCTGAATAAAAGGTACGGATAGATTGCTTAGAATGAATGTTGGTGTTATGGGCCCCACCAGTGTGTGATGTGTATGTGTGTGTGTGACTGCAAAATCACTCTGTCCGTGGTAGTAAGGGGAAATTGAGGAACCCGAACTGCACCAGTTTTTCTGGTAGCTAGAGATGGTTTTTATTGTTTTGGTTTAATGATTTTTGGCATGTATATAGCTTATCGATTATTGATTTGTATTGATATTTGTACTAACACTATATGTTGAAGTCGTATTGAGTTTTATATTGTCTGCACGGTTTCTGGGATGTAGGAAGTCGGGAAGTGGTAACAGTTCCGTAGCAGAGCAGAGGTAAGTGCTGCTCTCGGGAAAGACGGGATTGTTGTTGCCCTATAGGTACACGGGGAAAACGTGTAACGATTGAAGTTGCACGGCGCATTGTCTGGGTTCGATTCGGCAGCATCGCCGAGTGTTACCATTAGAGACATTTTTCTGTGTGAGAGAAGTGTGAATGATAGCGAAGGGTACCTGTGAAATTTTGGTCTTTAAGTACCAGGAAACCAATTGGCATACCGATAACGCTTATCACTAAAAAAGGTAGCAGGTGATCTCTGAGCTTGTTAGAAGGACAAAGTAGAGGTAAGCGCTGCTTTGTTAACGTATGTCATAATTCTGTAGTAGGACAGACTGTTTGCTGTTCTCAGAAAAGACAGGATTCTGAGTAAATGCACTACATTTTCTTGTGTGAAAGTGCGTGAATGAAGTAGCATTCGGGTTAATTGTGAAACTGGTTTTATTTCTCAGGAGCATTGCGTTTCCAACTATGTGTCTTAAATCTGGAGAAACAGTTAATTGATGCTTGACAGAAGGGTGAAGTAGAGGGATGTGCTAATTTGCCTACGGACGTAACGATTCTGTAGTAGGGCAGAGGTAAGCGCTGCTGTCGGGAACAACAGGATTCTCGTGGGAAAGGTCTATTGCTATTCTGTGGTTAGTGAAGTAGACAATGGAGATGTTTATATGTTGTAACTAACGGTATTGTAACATTGAAACCAAGTCTACCGAGTAGTTTTGTAAAGGAGGGGTAGACTGGAGACAGGAGTCAGAAGCAGGAGCTGCCGCAGCGACTGATGATGTCACAAAGACCGCGCTGGGATTGGACAGCTAGTCAGAAGCATAAAACGCCTTGGTTTGGTACGTTAGGGTGAAGCCGCGCTAGGATTGGAGAAGTACAGGGTGACGTAGACGCTCCAGGATTGGTGCGTTAGTGAAAATTGCGCTGCTATTGGACTAAAGATCGTACAGTTGAAGAAAAGACTAAGGGTTCACGGGAGAAAGGAAAATGTATTATCATTCAGTCAAAAAGAAGAAAAAATCATTATTTAGTAAAATAAAAGGATGGTTTGTGAAAGACAAAGAGATTGTGACTAGGGAAGGACAGTTACTTCCTCCGACGAAAACACCCGCATCCTTCATGGTTGCGAAATATGGATACCATTCTTGCATTTGGTTAGACAATTGGGCAAAGTACACAAAGGAAGACGGAGTTTTAGCGTTCCCAGAAAATGATTAGTTTAATTTGGCAATTTTAAGGAACTTGCGGGAGAGAATGATGAGTTTAGATCCATGGCCTACACCGACACAGTTTGAGGCTTTGACTGAGTGGGAAGATGAGATGCATGAGCGAGAAAAACAGAGAAATGGCAGTAGACATAGATATATGTTTGGACGGCCAAATGATCGCGAAACTCATTGTGATCGAATGAGAAGGTGGCGAGACGCAAGTATGACTGAAGGACTATTTCCAGTAAGGGCTGCAGGAGAAAGTGAAGGACGGAAATGTATAGAAAAAAGACATAATGTAGAACCTATGGAGCAAATGAATCAGAGGATGATGTCCTAGATGATATGTTTTACAAAAACCCACCTCCATACAGACAGGAATCAGAGACATTAACTTCAGGTACTCCAGTGAGGGAAACCCTGCGAATCATCAAAACAGAGGTTATGACTCCAGAGGTGAAGAGAAGAAATTCCCTTAGGGAAAGAGAGATGGAAAATAAGGCGGAAAGTGAAAATTCGAGGGAATTAGCAAAAACCACGTTAGAACTGACAGAGAAAATAAGAGAATTGACTAAAATTCTAGAAGCAGTTACAGTCCCTGTAACCATAGGTCCAGTTATGCCCATTTTTGAGAAGCAGAAAGAAAGTGAGCATGGTCTAACAGTTCCGTATGTGAGCAATAGACAAGCGGAACAACCCCTAATGAGAGCAAGGGAGAATCCTTGGAGACACACAATGAGTGAAGGTGAACTACATGTGTCAAATAACCCGTTTTATAGTCCTGATACTGTAGAAAGAAACAAAATGGTAGGAGGTCCAATATTAGAACCACAGAGAATGACAGAACCAGGGAATGTAGAAAAATCAGTAGGTATAACTACAGACGAATTGAGCGAATGGCTGAAGGGCTTGCAAGGAAAAGAGAAAGAATCTCTAACAATTGATGTGACAAAATTACGCATGGTGTTAGAAGAATTAATAGTAGGGACAATCCCCACAGAAAAGCTGAAAAATTACCAGGATGAGGAGCTGTTGTTCTTATGCAAGAGTGTCACTTGGAGAGCAAAGAATTTACATGACAGGTTAGAAGAAATAGCAAGTGAAATGGGAATTGACATGGACAAGGTAAAAGCTTTACAGAAGCCTTATCGAGTGGATTTCATGGAAAAGGATATTGAAAATCTGAACACTGCAGGGCGAATAGGGCAGATTAAAGACATAATCACATTGTTAAGGAAATGGGGAGATGTGGACAAATGGAAAAGTAGGTGGTATAGAAAGCGGGATGATTCCCAGCATTTCCTGTGAGAGAAAAGGAAAAGGTAGTAACAGAGTTTCCCATGAGAGAGATTCCAGGAGGGGGATATGTGCATGTCCCATGGACAAGACAGGACATTTTGTCATTTACAAATGACTTCCCTCGATTGCGAGAAAAGCCCGTCGAGTGGTACAGACAGGTGGACAGATTTGCTAAGCTGTCAAAGGTACTGTGGATTGATCTAAATAGCCTATTTGATATAATAGTGCCAGCAGACTTATGGACAGAATGCAAAATAGTCATAGATTGGCCAGCTAAAGAATACCCGAGAGATCCCAAAACAGGAGCACCAGACCCCGAGGTAATGAAGAAATATGAACAAGTTATGGTATTTTTGAAAAACAAAGTGCCTCCCAAAGAAACAGATTGGGTAAAAATAGATCGAACACATCAGGAAGTGAAAGAATCAGTTCATGCTTACTATGAAAGACTAATACTAGCCTTCAAGCAGTTTAGTGGAGATGAGAATCTTGGTGAAAAGGATCTGAGTCATTTTGTGTACAGATTTGTGTATGGTTTACATCCCGAAATCAGTGAAATGATTAAGCAGCACACCGTTGATAGGCAAAGCAAGAAAATTGATGAAATCCTGAGACATGCCAAATACTTTAGTGATGAGATTGAGGCAAAGCAGCGAAAACTAAAGGAAAAGGCAATGTGGGCACAAGTGAAAGTTGCAGAAAGACAGGAAGCACAGTTAGTCGAACAAGCCAATAACCCAGGAATCAAATCGAGATTTGGTCCAGGAAAGGGGAAAGGTAATATAGAAGAAGCTAAAAAGAAGTTTCCATGCCACAATTGCGGAAGGTTAGGGCATTGTAAATCCAAGTGTAAATATCCACCAAGTACTAATAATGAAAATCCATCATTGAATCCACAGGTGCAGTGTGAGGTAAGTGGCCTACCGCAGCAACAGCAGAAGGCTGTTAATCCACAGAATCAGGTGCCAAAACCGCCATTACCGCAAAGCAGAAATACCCAGAAATATAGCAAAGAAGTGGGATTCTACAATGAAGAACAGGTAAACA
The DNA here is from genome assembly GCF_964204655.1 of Triturus cristatus. Taxonomy (NCBI): domain Eukaryota; kingdom Metazoa; phylum Chordata; class Amphibia; order Caudata; family Salamandridae; genus Triturus; species Triturus cristatus. Next base: position 441,914,442 of record NC_140590.1, read on the forward strand.
AACCACAACGCGCGAGCGCTGTTTCACAATATTGGCTGCGAAATGACGAGAGTGATTTAGAGGAGAATTATTGACGGTGCCGAAGAGAGGAAGAGGAGTGCGTACTTGGCGCAACTCTAGAAATAGATCAGACAGGACCATTTGTGGATGGGAAAGTTAATGATGAAAACATTACTTTTCTAGTAGACACTGGAGCTACACGATCTACTGTCAGGTCAGCAGATGTAAAGAATCTTCCTCTCTCGGATGAAACAATCCAAGTAGTTGATGTGTCAAACACCCAGATTAGGACCTACCTTACAGAACCGGTAAAGGTTAAAATAGGGAAATTCACAGACATGCACCGATTTGTGGTGTGCGATACCAGTCCTGTGAATTTGTTAGGAAGGGATCTTCTGTGCAAGATGAATTGCACTATATTCTGTACTCCAGATGGAATAGCATTTGAGACACCAGATGAGGATGTACTGTATAATATGACAATAGCTAATCAAGAAAATGGAGTTACAGGAACTTATGCAGTATTCAACCCTGATGAATTACCCAAAGAATTGAAGCAGTCAGTAAAAGCAGGAGTCTGGGATTTTACTGGAGAAGATGTAGGCCTTATGAGAAATATAGATCCAGTAAAAATTACACTAAAAGAAGGAGTAATTTATCCAAACATTCCACAATACAGACTAACACCTGAAATAATTGAAGGAGTGACACCTTTAATTGAGAAAATGATTCAACAAGGAGTTTTGAGGGAAATAATGAGCAGTCCACGTAACTCACCTATAATGGGACTGAAGAAGCCTAATGGGAAGTTCAGGATTGTGCAGGATTTGAGAAAGATTAACAAAATTGTTGTGTCATGTTGTCCCATTGTTCCAAATCCATCAGTGATTTTGTATCAGATTCCCCATGATGCAGAATGGTACACAGTAATTGATTTGTGTCATGCTTTCTTTTCCATTCCGTTGCATCATGACAGCCAGCCGATTTTTGCATTTCGGTTTGGAGAGCGTATTTTGGCATGGTGCCGAATCCCACAGGGGTACACAGAGAGCCCCTCAATATTCAATCAGTTGCTGAAGAAATCTCTGGAAAGTCTAACAATGCCTGAGAATTCAGTTTTGGTCCAGTATATCGATGACCTATTGGTGGCGTCGAAAACACACGAAGCTTGTGAAACAGACACGATAGCTTTGCTGAATCATTTGGCAGATAGAGGACTAAAAGTATCTCCGACAAAATTGCAATTCTGCAAAAAAGAAGTACAATACTTAGGACAACATTGAAAAAGGGCTGAGAAAAGTAACCATAGACAGAATCAGAATTATTAGAGGAATGAGAGCCCCAATGACTCAAAGAGAAGTGAGAATGTTCCTAGGGATGGTTGGCTATTGTCATCAGTGGATAAGTAACTTTTCCCTGATTGCCAAACCATTGGTAAGGTTGACAAAAAGTGAGGTTAAAGACCCCCTTGAATTGAACAAAGAAGAATTGGCAGCATTTAGACAATTAAAGGTCAGCCTTTGTGAAGCCCCAGCCCTGGGAATGCCAGACTATGAGAAAGAATTTGAATTGTACTGCAGTGAGAGAAACGGATGTGCACTCTCAGTGTTAATACAGAAACATGGAAGATTGAGGAGACCAGTTGCATATTTCTCGTCAATGCTAGATCCAGTGGCGGTAGGTTTGCCAGGATGTCTGAAAGCAGTAGCTGCTACCTGCCGAAGCCTAGAGCAGAGTGAAGGAATTGTGATGGGATATCCAGAAAGAGTGTTTGTACCTCATGATGTGGCGATCCTTTTAACAAGGAGCCGAACACAGTTCATGTCCCATAGTCGGCTGACTAAGTATGAGAAGGTCATTCTAGGTGCAACCAATGTGAGTCTGGAAAGATGTGTGAATGTGAATCCAGCTACACTATTGCCAGATGCAGAGAGAATGGAGGTAAGAGATGATGTTGATCATGATTGCTTGGATGTGCTTGATTTTTGCACGAAACCCAGACCAGACATAAAAGATTTACCATTGCCTGAAAGTGATTATGTGTTGTTTGTGGATGGATCTTGTTTGAGAACAGATGAAGGATTGTTGAGTGCAGCATATGCTATTTGCTAGGGGTGGGCGGAATTTGCGAAATCCACTTCCGCAAATTATCGCGAAAATGTTTAAAATTATCGCAAACAAGCGGAAATATCGCGAAGATGCGGAAGTTTTTTTCCAGCATGTTCGCGAGATTTTCTGCATGGTTGCGGGTCGCCAACTTACCCATGTGGTTGCTCGTGGGCACGGCCATCTTGTTTTGAGTTGTCTCACGGTGCATGATCGCGAGAAGAGAGACGTAATCGCGCGACGCATGACGTCACTGCGGACGCGAACTGTCGCGAGACAGCGCAAATGGCTAAAAACAATACAACATCTCATGGAGAACGCGACCGGATCAAGAAAACTAGTGGCGAATGCAGGGATTCAGGTAAGGCGATCGCGCGCGCGCGAGAATGTATTATTTTACAGCGCAAGCAAGAAACAAATTATCGGCAAGCTGCGGAAAGCAGAAATTTTGACATTTTTGCGCTCTCCGTGGAACGCGGAAATGTCAAATTATCGCAATTTCGCGAACGGACGAAATTTTCGCCCAGGCCTACTATATGCACAGTTGCAGCAGTCATAGAAGCATCACACTTGAAAGGAGTTAAATCCGCTCAAGTAGCAGAACTAGTGGCATTGACAAGGGCATGCAAAATTGGGAAGAATGTGAGAGTGACTGTGATAACTGACAGCCAGTATGGCTTTGGAGTTGTCCATGATTTTGGCCAACTTTGGCTGCAGAGAGGTTTCCTGACCTCAAGTGGAACTCCCATAAAGAATGCAGAAGTGGTGGGAAAATTGCTTGAAGCAATACAGTTGCCCAAAGAACTGTCGGTTGTAAAATGTGCTGCTCATAGTCAAGGTAGTGATTACATCACTACCGGGAACAGATATGCCAATGACATGGCTCAGTACTGTGCCCGAAACCAGTATTCAATCAATAGGGCAAAGGAAAAGGAAATGTTTTCTTGCTCCATAATGTTTACTAACGTTGTGGGAACATGGGAAGAAGTGAGGCAGTTGCAGGATAAAGCAGGAGATGAAGAAATGAAATAGTGGGTAAAAGCAGGTTGTGCACCAAGGGAGAAAGATCATGTGTGGGTCTGTCGGGATGGAAGACCAGTAATGCCTGATAGCATGATGTCAACCATGGCACGGATGTATCATGGCCAAGGACATCTAGGGAGAGATGCCATAATAAGGGCCTTTAAGCAGACTTGGTACAATGCAATATTCAGGTTGATAGCAGAGAGTCTCTGTCAAAGATGCCTGATATGTCAGCAGTACAATCCTGGAAGGAAAACAGTGGTGAGCCTAGGCACAATAGGCCGAGAGGGAGGACCTTTCACCAGAATGCAAATAGATTTCATTGAAATGCCCCCTTATAACAGGTTAAGGTATGTTCTGGTGGTTTGTTTGTATGTGCTCCTGGTGGGTGGAGGCATACCCAACAAGAAGAAATGATGGAATCACAGTGGCCAAGCTATTGTTAAGGGAATTCATCCCAAGGTTCGGGTTCCCAGTGATCATTGAATCAGATAGAGGAGGACACTTTTACAATGAGATCATGAGATTGATTTGTGAGGCATTGGGTGTACAACAAAAACTACATTGTGCCTATCGACCAGAGGCTTCTGGTGTGGTTGAACAAATGAATGGTATGATCGAAAACAGAATAGGGAAAATGTGTTTAGCCACAGGAATGAAATGGCCTGATGTCTTGCCTCTAGTCTTGACGACAATCAGATCTACTCCAGACAGAACTACAGGTTTGAGTCCCCACGAAATTATCATGGGACGGGCCATGAGACACGTGTTTGTTCCAGTCAACAAATTGATGACAATAACTGATGACATGATTTTGGATTACTGTAAAGGCCTGGCTGACGCAGTCCATTCTGTGTTTCACCAGGTTGGAGCGGATGCCACCACCCTTGAAAGAAAACCAGCCCATGACCTGAGCCCAGGTGACTGGGTGAGAATAAAAGTCCACAGAAGAAGGAATTGCTTGGTTCCAAGGTGGGGAAGGCCAAGGCAAGTTATCCTGACAACAACAACTGCTGTGAAGTGTGCTGGACTGAAAAATTGGATACATGCAAGTCACACTTTGAGAGTTCCAAATCCAGCAGACAGCATTGGAAAAGAATATTTTGATGATTCGGAATCAAGTGCTGATTCAGACAATGAGAATTCAAAGACAAAAGAAAATCCCGAAAGGGGGGAGAAGGAGCCAAGACTAGTTCCAACTCCAAGAGAAGAAATCCTGAGGAAGAGATTGCAGATTTCAGATAGTTCAGATTCTGGAGACGAGCAAAACGCCAGTGGCGAGCACAAAAAGAAGAAGAGAAAAGAAAAGAATGTCTCGACAGAAGTAACATTCACACCAGATGAAAGAGTAAGAGAAGTTCCACCTGAGAAAATTCTTGAAGGAGAAGAAGGGACAGAAATAGAGAGAGAGGGACAGATTTCTGCGGAAGACCCACGAGGAGGTGTAGGGACATCCAACACTGAATTAGGTGAAGGGACAAGCAGCAAGCAGAAAGATTGCGTGTCGGAGACCCGAGGAGGGACAGAAGTAGGGCAAACACAAGAGGTGGAGAAAGTAGCTGGTGGAAAAGAAAAGCCAAATGAGACAGAATCTGAAGACAGTGAACCATGAAGGGAAAGGAGAAACGCGCCTGCGCAAACTTCAGCAGCTGCGACCTGCCGGTGAACTGTCATCGCTGTGCCCATCAAGGTTGCTCCGGGCGAAAGGCCAACCCTTCAACAGAAATTGTTGCAACCTAAAACTATGGATTGCCAACGTTCCCATACATTCGTTTTGGAACTTTTAATATGTGGGAACGACATTGAATGTTTCCTGATGAATTAGGATGTACTTTGATTGTCCAAAAAAAAGCTCTGAAAATGACGATTGTAACATTTAGAATGTAATTTTTAGTATAAATAATAGTAGACTAGAGAGGGTCGTTTAGAACACACTTCATCATTTCCAGTATCCTGATGTTATGCTGACGGAGAGGACGGTGACTCTGCATGATAGAACAGAACTTTGATGATTTGTCTGAGGACCAGATTCTGACTTAGAAAACGACAAATAGCCAGAATAGGTAAATATGACAAAAGATAAAATTTATTAATTAGGTTTAACCTGCATTTGATTTAGATAAAGAAATATTAATTGAATTCATGTGTCGGGTTGTTCTTTCATTGAAATGTACTATTGATTGATTCAGAGAATTAAGGAGTCATTAAGCTAATTCCAACTAAATGATTCATTGACCGAGATTTGTTCTCCTTGATGGGAAGAGAAGCGAGGGATTCTGTTAGTGATGTTAGCGAGTTCCCATCGAGGGAAGCAGTGTAGTTCGGAACCAAATGTTTATCCCCTTCTGAATAAAAGGTACGGATAGATTGATTAGAATGAATGTTGGTGTTATGGGCCCCACCAGTGTGTGATGTGTATGTGTGTGTGTGACTGCGAAATCACTCTGTCCGTGGTAGTAAGGGGAAATTGAGGAACCAGAACTGCACCAGCAGCACAGACACCGCTATACTGAGTATAACTGATGACATTCACAACTCCCTTGACTCTAACAGATGCTGCCTGCTTGTCCTCCTCAACCTATCGGCGGCTTTTAACACAGTGGATCACAAGCCACTTTTACATGCCCTACAAAAGCGTATCGGAGCAGATAGCACTGTCTTAAAATGGTTCTCCTCATTTCTGCATAACCAATCCCATTTCATAAAAATCCAAAAATCGATGTCCGACATCTCACCCACACCCGAGGTATCCATCAAGGCTCAGTTCTCTCCCCCACACTCTTCAACATCTTCATGGAACCCCTCACTACCATTATTACCATTATACAACAAGCAAATATCGCCAATCATCTCTATGCCAACAACACTCAACTGGACCTTGAAATATCCTCTCTTAAAGATATCCTCTGAAAAGTATTGTCTTCTCCAATTACGACCAACCCCCTGAGATCCAGGAATGGATAAACAACCTAGGCTCCCTAAATTGCAAACCTAACCCAGCATTCTTAGCTAAATCTCTAGGGATCTCTCTGGACACAAGACTTAACATGAGCTCCGACATAATCTCCACTGCAAAAGCTGCCATCTACAGCGTAAAACTCCTCAACAAAATCAAGCCTTTCATACCCCCAATGACCTAAAAATCCCAACTCAAGCTCTAGTTCTGTGTACACTTGACTATGGTAATGCCACACTAACTGGTGCAGCTACAACACACATAGCCCCCATGAGAACCATCCTAAACGCAGCAGCAAGAATGGTCATAGGTTCCAAGAAACACAACCACATTACCCCTGCATTGCAGGATCTAAAATGGCTACCTATGAAAGCACGCTGCTGTTTCAAAATAGCCTGTCTCACCCAAAAAGCCCTACACACAGGCAAACTGGATTACCTTGCAGCCAAACTCACTAAAAGCAGGACAATCGAGACACCTAAGAAACTCCAACTCGCTCCTCCTAATCCCCCCAAAAGACATAAACAAAAAAGACCTCTCCCACTCTTTCTCAGGGAACGCCCCCAAAACCTGGAAATATCTCCCTATTCATATCAGAACGAACACCTCCTTCACGAGTTTCAAGAGACAACTAAAAAAAATTCTTCTCAAACGTCATCTCTATGCCTCTGGACAATAACCACCCAACGTGTTTTTTTTCTCGAACTGTGTAACCTAAAGTATCTAGATGTATCATTGTACTTGACTGATTATGCTTCCATACATGTATGCTGTTGTAAAGCGCTCTGATTCCCCTTGGGTCATGTAAGCGTTATTTAAAACTCCTAAAATAAATAAATAAAAATTGAAAAGCACAAAGCGCCAACTGTGGTTTTCCGTTTGCGCTTGACCGGAACAAAGTCACAAATTCAGGCCGACTGTGATGGAGCACAGGCCTGCTACATGGACCCACTTGGGCCTTATAAACACAGTACCTTAAATCCTGGTGCACGGTCTGAACAGTGTTGCTTTGTGAGGCTTGGCAGCAGTTCCTATGAGGACCACAGAGAGCAGAGCACCGTAGGCCCACTTCCAAGAGTCCAGGACTGGGGGTGATACCATCTGACAGGGTAGACTCACAGATGGCATTGTCCAGGTGCAGGAGCAGGTTGAATGGAAGTCTTTTGTGTCCCTGAGACTTCAGAAAACAGGAGACCAGTCAGCTGGCCCTTGGAGTCACTATGAGTTCTGGGTTGTAGCGATGCAGGTCCAGTCCTTCTCAATCCCAGTTGGGTGGGCAGCAGGCAGAAGGTCAGCACACCAGGAGTGTAGCAGTCCAGAAGAGCAACAGTCCTTGTAGCAGCACAGCAGTCCTTCTTCCTGTCACAGTATCCACAGTTCCAGAAACGTACTGAAGTGGTGGTATCTGAGATCCTTCTTTCATACACAATTGTGGCTTTGAAGTGGGGAGAAGCTTCTAGAGGCATACCTTTGAAGTGCATAGAGTCCCTGCCCTTTCTACCCTGACTCCGGACTCACTACATGGGGGTATGCAGCCCTTTGTGTAGGGACAGGCACAGACTATCAGCTCTCACCCTCCATCAAGCTAGTTAATCCATTAAGTCACACCTAAGCTCCCATTGTGTATGGCTGCCTAGAGGGAATGCACAAAGCCCAGCTGTCACCCACTCCAGACATGAATTCAGAGACAGGCAGAAGGCAGCAACTGGCTAAGTTAAGAAAATGCCATCTTTCTAAATGTGGCATTTTCTGAACTACAGTTTAAAATCCAACATCACCATAAGTTTTGATTTTAAATTGTGAGTCCAGAGAAACCAAACTTGAAAGGTCTATATTTTCCCAGTTGAGAGTCACACTTATAAGTTGTAATGAGGTGATCACAATGTTAACCTATGGGAGAGATGGGGCTTGTAGTAGTGAAAAACAAATTTAAGAGTTTTTCACTACCTGGACATTTAAAACACAACAGTATATATCCAACTTTTTAAATACACTGCACCCTGCCCATGGGACTTTCCAGGGCCTACCTTAGGGGTGACTTATATGTTTTAAAAAGGAAGGTTTGGGCTTGGCAAGAGGGTTAACTTGCCAGGTCAACATAGCAGTTTAAAACTTATAAGTACATACATATGCCAATTGTGGATTTGCCAATGTTACCATGTTTTAAGCAGAGAGCGCATGCACTGATTAACAGTGGTAAAGGGCGCAGAGCCCTAAAGCCAAATAAAACAAATCCATCAAAAGGGGATGAGGAAGTCAAAATGTTTTGGGGTGAACCTGCAGAAATGTCCAATTCCAAAACACACACACATTCTAGTATTTGTTGTACATGTTACATTATTGTCTGTCACAGCAAATTTAGACATTGTGGTTTCTGCTTCAGCAGGGTTTTACCCTCCTGAACTAGTAACCGAATTTGCTACGTCGGTGTTCAGCGGTGAGGATTAGACTCATGTTTGTGCAGTGCCATACAGTGATTATGCATTACTCTAAAAATCGCAGATAAATAATTTGATACCAAATTAAGTTCTTTAAATTCACCTTGGTTGTCTCTTTTGCTTTTCCAAATTCACTCTCATTCCACCTGACTCCCTGTGACTATACCTGCAGAAATGGAATTTGAGGTCATCACCTGGAGAGTTCTGTAAGGAAAGGAGACTTCAAACTAAAAAAGGTACCAAAATGCGGGGGCTTCAGAAAACTCTTAGGGCCTGTGTAGAGACTCACCATTTACTGACAGCAACAGATGACTAGAATGATGGGAAAAGAGATAACCTGGACGTAGGTCCTGAGATGCAGCACAGAGGTGAGGGGGTGGCTTGTCTACTGAATTAGAAATCCCTTCCAGAGCAGAAGGCAGTGTGTCTTCCCAAGGCCTGTCCCCAGAGGAGCTGGAGGACAGGAAGACTGACAGGGAGTTTAGGCTGCAGATGTCCAAGTTTAAGATAGGATAGAGGAAAATAAACTGGCCATAGAGGCAGATGAGTGAAAACTTGCTCAGCAGAGTCCAGCAACAATGGTGGCAGCATACCCATAATGTTTAAGAGGGACAGGAAAGTCCACATACCTAAAGATCTGGTGCCCAGCTATATTGTAGGGAATAAAATTGACAAAACAAGTATTTTTCTGCCAATGAGATGGCCCTTAAAATGCAGTGTCCCAGAAGAATATTGGGGTAATCACTCTGGAAACACATGCCAAGAGTGGAGAAGGATAACTTACTTACACTGGAGGTGGGGGAACCAGATGAGGTATACTCCCATGAATACCATTGTTGTCACCAAATAAGGGCATGCCAAGAGAAATGGTGCATAACGATCAGGGATAGCCAAAAGTTGCAGAACCAGTCTTTGGTGAATTCCATGGATTATGCCAGCAAGGCACTGAATGGTTGGGTATGGGGTAGCAATGTTGATGATTTTATTGGGTTGTTTAATCTGATACTGAAAGACCATATGTTCAATATCTATTTTACAGAAATGCGTCAGCACCTGATTGATAGTAAACTGACTGATTCTAGGGAGTTTGTTAAGGAGACGTAACTCTGGGTCAGCACCTGAGTGTCCAAAAAGGTATCTGGGGTATCGCCAGAAGGGTGTTCAGGGGTCCTACCAGAAGAAAGCGGAGGGAGAAATACTTACAAATAAGAAGTTCTCTAAAGGCACCCAAAATATTTCCCAAGGGAACATTAACTAGTCCCAACCTGATCAGAAGAAGAAAGGATTCTTTGATCACAAGACGGGGAGGTGCATCCCCCATTGAACTGAATGTTACAAATATGGGCACTCCGAGGGAGACAACAAATGTACCAAGAGGTCACACCCCACCTACCTGTGGGCAGACATCTGGGTTGGCCTATGTAGTATTTTGGGATAAGGTGGTCCCAGTTAGCTTGAGGGAGAGAGCAGAAGTTGCGTTAGTGTCCCTGGGGATATATAGATAATGCAAAATGCTCATATGCATTCTACTTCTTCTGAGTATAGGCAGCGGGTCACCATCAATGGGCACAGGGTAGAGGCTCTGAGGGACACATGGGCCAGTATTACTACTATGAGGTGTCCTCTGGTGTCTTTAGAGCAGGTCCAGCATTATACATTCCACCAAGTCATAGTCGCAGACAACCGTGCAAGCCGCTACCCAGTGGCTCTGGCCTCCTTTGAATAGGGGGATCTTAGGTTCTCTAAACGTAGCTGTGAGCCATGTCCTGCCAGGAAATTGTCTGTTAGGCAACAACCTAGAGCACACTGTATGGAAGGAAGTGGAGCTCAGATTACACCTGGAGATGTTAGGCTAGCCTGAATGGGTCTGTACGACTATGGATGGCCAAGATAGGAATCAAGGAAGCCTGGAGCCTGGAAGAATATCCCAGGCAGCTGCCAAGAGGAGGAAGGGCATGGGGCATTAGAAACCAGTCCCTGAAGTTCCATGGTCCAGATTGATGGGACTCTTGAGGGAACTACCCCTGAGCCTAAAGCTGAGGACTTTGCTGTTGTGGGAGATCTGCCCGAGCTTGCTGGATGCCAAGTTGAGTGTGGGCCCACCAGGGAGGAATTCAGCAAGATGCAGAAAGAGGGCTTGAGACAGGAAGATGAGGCCAAAGCAGCGGGTGATACCTCTGGAGATCACTATATCTATTAAGAGAATGATATCTCCTTCAGTGAGCCTAAGACCTGGGGTAGACTGTGTCCTGGTGATCCCTCAGTGTTACATGGTCTTCCTACTGTGGTTGGCTCATGACATACCCCTGGCAGGGCATCTTAGGCAGGACAAAACTTATGTCAGGCTTGTCTCCCTCTTCTTTTGGCACCAGATGAAGACAGCCCCAGACTCGTTCTGCCGGTCCTGTCCCACCTGCCAGGTAATCAGTAAAGCAAGGAAAAAGCTGAGGCTCCCCTGGTTCCCTTGCCTGTCATTGGCATTCCTTTTGAATCCCAAGACAATCTTAGGCAACAGGTTCATTCTGGTCTTGGTGGATCACACCACACGGTGCCCAAAGGCCACCCTTTGTGGTCCGTGACTGCACCTGCAGTGGCCAGGGCCCTGGTGGGATTTTAATCGGCATGGGGTACCCCAAAGAAGTGGTGTCTGACAGAGGGCCTAACTTCATGTCTGCACACATCAAGTCCATGTGGGATGAATGTGGACCCTAAAAGGCATGATAATGGGACTGGCTGAGCCCATGAGGTGGAATTAAGACATCTTATAGCCATGCCTTCTGTTTGTCTAGAGGGAAGTACCAGAGAAGGGGGTTGGGTTTAGCCCATATGAGCTCCTCTATGGACAAACTGTTAGAGGACTTGTGAGAGAGGGATGGGAGCAAGCTCCCATGAAACCCCTTCAGGATGTAATCAGCTACATGTTGGCTCTCCGTAACCAGATGCAAGAAGGCGAAAGACAATATTGAGGCCAGTCAAGAAGTGATGTAACTCTGGTATGACCAGAAGGCCACCCTGGTAGAATTTAAGTCTGGCTAAAAAGAGTGTGTTGAAATTGGGTTACGTGAGGGGGGATGAAACCCTACTCAAGCAGGAACCAAAATCCTTGTCAGGGTGACATCACAAGCAAACCCTAAATTTTCCTGTGCTCAACCATCTGGTATCTTGGCACAGAGCAGTGAGGCTTAACTGAGAAGCAATGCATAAAGTACGTACACAGCACTTCAAACAGTAAGAAAGTGAGAGCACAACACAAGAAAAAATTCCACACCCCTTTAGAATGATAGAGTACAATGTAATAAATAATTTGATACCAAAATGACAAATGTCCAATCAGTAGAACCAGAGATACACAATTTTAAAGATTTAGGTGAAAATAATGCCAAAAAGCACAAAGCATCACCACGGCTATCTGGTCGTGCGAGACCAGGTGAAAGTCACAAGTTCAAACTGACTGTGATGGAGTGCGGGTCTTTAGGAAACCAACTCTGTACAGTGTACTAAAATGAACTACACTATGCAGAGAGTTTGAGAAATCCCCAAAAGGCAAGTAGAGGTAAACGAAGATAGTACTAACTCTCTTTTTGTGGTAGTGTGGGTTAGCAGTTAGGCTTTTTAGAGGGTAGTGTTAAGCCTCTGTTGTACTCACAGAGGAATAAATCTGAGACCAATTTGTATGAATAATAATTGATTTCTACATATTTTTACAACCCTAAACACAGTTTTATGGTAATTACTTTCAGAGATACGATTTTGCAAAGTTTGATAAATATATCACTTCTATGCGCAATTCTGCATATGGGAAACAATTGGGAAACAGCAGAAAAATGCATAGAAATTCAGGCAATGGTTTCACGAAGTTCACCTTCTCATTTTAGGTTAATGCTGGAACCAGGTCCAAAGTTCCAGCAGGAGAAGTTCGGGAGCATCCCAGATCGGCCGGCAGCAGAGGTGCTGAGGTCTTGGAAGCTGGTGGGCAAAGACAAAATGAGCCACTTGAAAATGCACTTCACAGGGGGACTTACAGGTAAGCCCGTTGGGCCTCCTTTGAGGGAGGAAGTCATATGGTCCTGGGGACCATGGGAGCAGGGCTGGTTGGTCAGTGCTGGGGACAGTTGGGTCGGGTGTAGAGCGAACAGGTCAGCTGGGTGCCGTGGATCTTGAGGTCTTCACGGTCAGTAGCAGGCAACTTGGAGAGACAATCTCAGGACAGCTGGGCCACTGAGGCAGTGGGTCTTGGGTATCTCGATGTCCCTTGATGAGTGCTTGCTTTTTGTGCTTTGAGGGTCCGGTGTGTATTCTTCTTCTTGGTGTTTTCCATTGGGGGTCCGGTACCACAGGTATTGGTACACTTTGGCTCCAGTAGGTCCTGGTGTCTCCAAACGTGGTGGGGAGACAGATCTGACCCTTCAGAGCTGTTGTACCTTTTCTCGCTTCAGTGCTGGGTCAAGGTTGTCGGGAGCAGCAAGTCGACAAATCAGGGGGGGATTTATATTTCCACTCCAGTCAGTAAACTGTAGGAAAAGTATTTGATTGTAGACGGGAACCATTTAATATTCCCCTTTCAGTCGATGCAACAGTAGGGAAAGTGTTGGATTGTGGAGGGGTACGAATTACTATTGCCACTTCAGTCATTGCAACAGTAGGAAAAATGTGTGAATTGGGGAGCGGAATTTATTTGTATTCCCACTCCAGTCAGTGCAACTGTAGAGAAAGTGTTGGATTGGGGAGAGAAAAAATGTAATATTCCCATTCCAGTCAATGCAACTGTAGGAAAAGTGTTTGATTGCGGAGAGGTAAAATTTACTATTCCCACTCCAGTCAGTGCAACAGTAGGGAAAGTGTTGGATTGTGGAGGGGTACAATTTACTACTCCCACTCCAGTCAGTGCAACATTAAAAACATGTAAAATACCTTAAACAAGATCCAAATAATTTAAAAGCAGTAAATAAGTTAAAAAATATGTTGAATACAAAATTGAAATATATTTAACTTGTTTTTTGTGTTACAAACAACCCAGTGGCCACATTTCACAAATTCTTCTCAAATGGATGGTGCACTGCTAGGTTCTCCATGTCGCGTATATGGATAGGGATCCAGAGGGCATAATTCTAATGGTCCAAGGTGAAGAACCATGGGATCAAGGCTTTCAGTGACTCTACATACAAAGCAAGTCCACAGTGGCGTAGCAAGGGGGGACGGGGGTGCAGTCCACCTTGGGCGTCACAAGTTTGGGGGCGGCAAATGTGGGAATCATCTCCAGTTCCCCCGCTCTTCAGTGCAGCCACAGGACGGCAAAAGCAAGGCCTGCCACAGGCGGCGCTCTGTCTAGCTACGCCATTGCAAGTCCAGCTTCTCGATGTGCTCTAACAAGGAGGAGACCAAGGAGTTTCAAGCATGAAGATGGAATATAACTCATAATTTGTGATTTATTGTCTTGATCATGTGGATCCTATCAAAAATATAAGTGTTAGCAATGCCGAGCATATGAAAAAAATATGGTGCTTTTGTTCATCCTGTCCCCATCCAATTAAATGATCAGTCTAACAGATTGTACTAACACAGTCTCAATTCCGTCTCCAAGACTGCCGCTCACCCCATCCCCCAAACTGATAAGCTCCTAGACAGGATGGGTGCTGCCAAATTCCTCAGTATTTTTGACCTCACATCAGGGTACCAGGCAGATTGCAGTAGCTGAGGTCAGCATTCCCGACCCCAGAGGTCCGGTTCCAATTCAGGGTGATGCCCTTTGCATTAAAGAATGCTCCCACCACCTTCCAGATGTTAGTGAACTGGATACTGGCTGGGAACGAGGCATTCTGTGACTGATACCTAGATGGCATAGCTGTCTTTAGTTCCAGCTGAGAGGAACACCTGTACCACCTCCAGGACTTCTTCAGGCTTTACAGCGGGCAGGCTTCACTATTAAGGCCAGTAGGTGCCAGATAGGGCACAGTACCATAGTGTATCTATCTGCATTATGGGGGGTAAAGTGCATACCCACCAGGCCAAGATAGAGACTAGCCTGGCCTGGCAAACCTCCAAAACTCAGACTTAAGCGAGGACCTTTCTGAGCATCACAGAATAGCACAGAAGGTTTGTTATCGGGGTATGGCACCATTGGTGCCCCCTCAACTGAACTGATTTCAAAGAAGCAGCCCAAAAAGGTTATCTGCATGGAGGCCTGTCAGAAAGCTTAGCCTTTGACTCCCTCAAGGAGGCCATGTACACACCATCTGCACTCAAGGTTCCTAACTTCTTCAAGGGGTTAATTGTGCAGACCGACACTTCAGAGAACACTTCACTTAGCACAGTTAAATGATGAGGGCCTACACCAACCCGTAGCCTTTCGATAGCAGGAAGCTACTTTCCCAGGAACAGGAGTGAAATGTTATTGAGAAGGATGCCTTTATTGTGGTTGGGCACTGCAGAAGCTGAGAGACATACATCTCCGGGACTCATGTCCGGGTTCAGACAGACCACAGGCCACTCAGGTGTCTCATGCAAATGAGAGGTGTAAATCCCAACTGTTGAGGTGGTCCATCCCCCATACAGGTATTGGACTTTACGGTGGAAAATCATCCTGGGTCAGACCATGCTAATGCTGATGGTGTATCCAGATTCTTACTCGTTAGTGATGAGAACTCCCAGGATGTTGGGTAGTTCTCACTTTCAGCTGGGAGAGAGCAATTGTTAGACCTGTCAGCCTTACGGTGGTCTTGCATCAAACATTTGTCCTCACTCCTCCATTTCTTTTGCTGTTCTTGCATTTGTAAGCCTTAGGACTCTGTGCCCTTTACTACTGCTGACCTGTGATAAAGTTCATGTGCTCCCTCCCTGAAATGTGGTGGTATTGGCTTACACCCAAATTGTCACATGTAATTTACTTGTAAGTCCCTAATAAAGTAGTACTACATGTACCTGGGATCTGTAAATTAAATACTACTGGTGGGCCTGCAGCACGGATTATGCCACCCACTTAAGTAGCCTTTTAAACATGCCTTATGCCTGTCATAGCAGCCTGTGCATGCAGGTTAATTTGCCATTTCAGCCAGGCAAAATAAACCTTTTGCCAGGCCTAAACCTTCTGTGTTAATAAATGTAAGTCACCTTATGATAGGCCCAATACATGCCAGAGGGAAAGGTGCTGTGTATTTATGAAGTAGGACATGTACTTTAAAACTTTACATGTCCTGATAGTAATAAACACTTACATTTGTTTTTCATTACTGCAAGTCCTACCTTTCACATAGGAAAACAATGGGTTACCTTAGTACATTTACTGAGAGATAACCTTCAATTGGGAGCAGTTACAAATGGTGAGTATGGTGTCTAAAGAACTAATTTAAACTCTGATTCAACAGTAAAGTCAGATTCTAAGTCACAATTCGGAAAATGCCGCTTTTAGAAAGTTGGAAACACTAATGGGTTCTGGCCCTAATCAGGAAGTCTAGGCCAAATCTAATACTAGAATAACAACACAATTGCCAATGCTGATGATTACTAAATTCTTATTTGGTCACAATCACACGTGGCACTCATAGTGACTGTAAAAAATATTTTTTAATTTTAATTTTCTCAATATTTTTGAATTTTGCTTCATCATTTAGTTCATTTGCTCATTTTTTCTTTCTTAACTAATTTTTTGATTCATAAGAACCACAAACTGGTAACATTAATAATACAATATTCACATAAATGACATTGCAACAAACAACATATTGCTTAAGTAGCATAAAAGAATCAACAAGTGAACTAGCTCTAGTTCCAACAAAGAGAATTATGTTTAGTAAAAAGGAAAGGAAAAAAGTGAAAGAAAAAGGGAAACCCAAGGTGGGCAAAGTGCATATATAAATTGTTTATACATGGCCTTTTTCAACAAAAAACATTACCCCATTGAGGGCTCTTGCCAAACATTGTGTAACTCAGGTAACCAAAATGCACTCAACAATTGTGTGTTCTACAAGAGAAAAAGGGGGTTAGCTGGTTACATTATTTTTATAAACATGTGTTTGGACAAGGGATGGTCTACGCATTTCGAACCCCGTGGTATTTTTCAGTGGGCTTCTCTTCAGGACCAGGAACGAGCTAAAAACTAAAAAAGTCGGGGAGGGGGAGAAAAAACAACAAGTGCTTGTGTTACCATTTATTCGTACATTCAAACACTCCATTTGTTTCTTCATCTAAATATTTTATGTTTATCTTGCGCTGGACGAATACACAGCAAGGTGTCACCTTTGAGGTGAGAACAGACAACCGAGGTCTCCCTGGACTCTCCCCAAGTTGTGCAGAGCGCTAAGGCTCCCCTGAACTTACATGTGGCCCTGATTGGCAGAGACCTCCAAGGTCTCTCTGAACTCGCACAAGTCTTCTGAACGGCCCGGGCAGCTTAGGTCTACCTACTGTGCACAAATACCTCACACAGCTCCATGACTGACAGACAGCTTAGATCTCCCTGTGCTCACAAGGCTCTCCCTGATTGGCTCACACAGCCCAGGTCTCCCTGAACTCACACTAGCCTAATTTTGTACAGGCCTCCCAGGTCTCTCATATTGATGCAGAAAGCCCTGGTACTTCCGGCTTCATGTGCCTTCCAATATTAGACACATCTCCCCAAACATCTTAAAGTGTAAAATGTCAGTCGAGTGTGTTTTATTGATCCTGGTATCGTTGTGCATTCAGGACCAATTTGTTGTTAATGTCACCGCAATCGTGCAACTGAAGTTTTATTACGAGGAAACGTAAACAAAACACCCTCGAAGCCAACACTAGTCCAAGCAGCTCTGGAATGGACAGAAGGAGAGTGGCATTGAAGCTG
The DNA here is from genome assembly GCF_964204655.1 of Triturus cristatus. Classification (NCBI taxonomy): domain Eukaryota; kingdom Metazoa; phylum Chordata; class Amphibia; order Caudata; family Salamandridae; genus Triturus; species Triturus cristatus. The sequence continues at coordinate 441,931,780 of NC_140590.1, forward strand.
TGATGAGTGCATTTCCAGGTCAATGCTCTTGTACAAGATAGGAAAATGACAGAGAGGGGTTGGCTTAACGGCTAGGGCGGTCGACCTCGAATCTGGGAAACTGGGTTGAGTCTCGGCAATGACTGAACATCCTGTGATTCTGGGCAAATCACGTAATCTCCCCGTGCCTAAAAAAATGAATGTAATTCAACTGGTGCTATGTAAGGCGCTCTGATACCCAATTCGGGTCAAGTTCGCTCTATATAAAACAGTGAAATTAACAGCCTTACTGAGAATGAACAGAATGCATCTTATCTAGCGCTTCCAGTCGCATTAGTGGCGCTTATTAGCTAGGGTTGCCCACAATATTGGAACTTGGTGAATATAGCTCTGAGGAAGGAAAGTGTGAGTTGTTCACCTCTGGTATTTGTGCTTCATGGCCGAAATTCAAGTTATTGTCCTAAATCCGCTTGGATGCAGCTAATTTGAAATCACAAATTTCAGAACTCCCTTCAGAATGTGACTATTTAGGTAACTGTTCAACAAAGGACTGAGCCCCTAGAACAGTATTTAGTCCAATAGAGGGGAGGCAATTCCAATATCCAGTAGTGTTATGTCTTAATCAAGCAAAAGTCCATTGACAAGAGTCCTGTAATGAGGATCAGAGGAAACTCTACAGTCAGTTAATTACAAATAATAAAATAGCCAAACCCTGGAAAATTACAGCCTCTTTATTCCTTCCTCTACTTTTAGTTTCGCAACTTTAAACAATTGTTACAGTATTCAAACCACATCAATGGCCCAGCCAATGTGTTTCGTCCCTGCCATGGAACTTCATCAGGGCCTATAAAAATATATACAATTAAAAAAAATATATGTATTTATAATAAGGAACATTTAATAATGATACATATGCATCTAAAACGAATCCACAGATCGAGTCGTCCTAATTTTACATTTGAAATATATTTACTTTACAAAACCCCTGACATCACCCTGTAACAGTAATACCATGTAACTTGCTTACCATTAAAACCCATGACCACTTATCCCACCATTCATAACCAACTTCAGTTCATCATATTTACCCATATTCCTTTTACACTGCTAACTAAACAAATATTAATATCATTCAATAACTGGATTATTACTCATATATTCTAATCTCCATTAGTCAGTATTACGTACGAACGTTAATACTGACGTTTCAGTGATGGAATCATTTCCCAGATATTTATCTGTTGTTCATTTGTTCAAGACTGTCGATAAAAAAATTCAAATTTGACATATTACAAATAACTCCCCTTCATCAGCATGTACCTCGGTGTTACAACAACCACTAAATATACGTAGCATTAATCGCAGCCAAGTTTTCTAAACAATATTGCGTTATCCATTCAAAATCTGTCCCTTCTTTCCCTTTTGAGGACAACTGCTTCAATTATTGCAAATCTTAACATTTCAAGAAGTGTAAAGTAACGTATCTAATTTTATACCAATATGCAAAGGATGTTTTATAACGACATAAACATTTTTTTGTACATTTTCTCTTTTCTCTCCATCATAAACAAAGTGCAAGTGCAAATTTACCTCAAACTCTAACCAAGTATACGCGGTATCAGTCCCAACCACTCATCCTAAGAATCTCCCATATTCCAGTGCTCAGTCGAGTCTGTCCATTTTTCACTTAATGTCTTCACAACTACCTATTCCAATCACCCCCCAAACCAAGCAATTTCCCATTCAATCTCTTCCCTCTTAACAATAAAAACTCATTCGTTCCATGACTGACAACCCACCTGCCAGTCAGTCTTTCCCTTCCCCATAGCAACTTCCCATCTCTCCCACGGTCAGTAACATGGGAAGCTAGGCCCAACCCACTTCATCTACTCAACAATCTCTCTCCCTACAACCCGATTTCACCACACTCGGCGACCCCCCGCAAAACAATGATCAAACTCAACACATCAGTCCACTTACCCATATTTGACCATCTTGTCTTTCAGCCCCCCTCCCCCGGACTGGCAGGAAAGGCTCCTCCCTCCCTTCATCAGCTGGGGCACTCTTATCCAACATGGTGGCGCCCTTCCCAACTGGAACACAATCTGTACTGAGGTGGGGCTGGAAGAAAGGCGACCATATGGGTCCATTTATATCACTCTGTGTGACAACTGCTGGGCCAGCGCCTGGAGCCGCCATGGCTACCTCTGATGGTGCCCACCACAGGCTCTGCCTTGTGTGAATAAAGATCATTATTAGTCAGCCTGATATCTGAAGGATGAAAGGCTGAGTCAGTACCGCAGGGATTAGAAATCTGACATACTGTTTACGATGAGATCTCTTCACCTGGCGCTCAGCTCACTGAGCTATGTGTATGTCCCAAAAATCTCTGAGTGCACTTATTCTGCGGGTGTCACACACATTTATATCAATTACACGTAAGATGTATTACAGTGAGAGCGCGACAGGAGGCAGATGAGCAATCAGCTGTGCACCGGATGGTGACCGGTCCATGGGACCCACCTCCCCCATGTTTGACGTGATGTGGACCACCTTATCGGTGTGCTAGAACAGACTACCTGTGCCCTCATCCTTATGCATTGCACCAAACACAGTGTAGAACTCGAGCTTACGACTTACAGCGGCAGGGCATAGTCCAACATCTGCTAAGGTCGCTCCGTGGGCTACTGGTCTGCAGTGGTCGTCTGGTGACGTTCAAGTCCGGCAAGGACAATGTAGCCTTTCACTCCTCTGAGGCTGATAGAATGAGTCTGGGGTTGGTTTACTCCTGCGACGTATGTCCGATCACTGACACGGAAAGAAAACAAGAAAAATAACCAGGAAACCTGCGAGTTCAGTGCAAGGAGAGGTTTAAAGTGCGGTAGCGAAAGAGCAGTGTGACGTGAGAACAGCAGCCTTAAACCTGCAGGAAAGTGGAAAGCTGCCGCGCGTCATGATGAGAAAACGACTTTTATGATGGATTGTTCCAGAGCGCCACCTACAGGTCCCAGCTGGGTCCCAGATGAAGCTCTGGTCTTCTGCCAGCCGCGCTGGGGCTCTCGACCCCTTGCCCAGGTGCAACACCAAGGGGTTTGAACACTCCACCTCTGAAGCACGAGAGCCTGTGTGGGAGAGGTAAATATGAAAGAGGGAAAGGGAGACAATGACCCTGTCCACCTGTGACAACGTGTCACAGATCTACAAGGAAACACAATTGCGACATAAACAAGCGTGGGCGCCTCGTGCTAAAAGTAAAAAAAAACAAGTTTGAGGAGGAGACAGCAGGGGGAGGGGAGAGAGGAGGGGACCTGCGCCTGTTTCCCTTGCGGGAGCGAGCAGGAACCATCTGTTAATTACAAACAGATAGTTTGAAAGCTCGCTCCCGCAAGGGAATCGCCAAACGTGCATGCGTTACCATTCAAAGCAATGCAATGCAATGCGTGCACGTTTTCTAAAGGTCTTTTCCTAAGCAACGCATGCGCGCTACATAGGCGAGGCCTTAAAAGTACTCACAGAACACAACTTGGTCTACACCCAGTGGGGGGACAGCATAAATGCAGCACATGTGTGTGCTGCTCTCACACCATTGAAGGCTCTCTATTTTCATTGAATAACATCACATGGAAACATGACACATTTTCCAATTGCAAAACCAAATACGTGGTCTATGGCATCTTATGCCCTTGCATGAAATTGTACATCGGCAAGACAAATCAAGAAGTCCACCAACGGATAATACAACATATGTCAAGGACCCGTAAAAAAATAGAAAATGCCCCATTGGTGAACCATTGGACATCTGAACACCACACCATCAACGATTTACGTTGTACGGTACTATCCAAAATTGAGCATGATCCACGAAGTGAAGATATGGATAGACAGCTACTACAAAGAGAAGCTATGCTAATTGTAAAGTTCATTCAACCGTGGATGGGCTCAACGAATTATCAGAGATTTACAGTCTATAGCCAGGCTTTAATGGTACATGTATTGAACAATGAAACATGTTTCAAAACAACACAGGTTTCAGTAGAGAGGGACAATTTTTCCCTACACGTCCCAAAGTATTGACACCTTTCTCCCTAACAAACTTTCGTTTCAATAAACTTTGAAGGAGCAGCTTGTCATATACAAGGACATTCATCTTGAATATTTTCTGCCGAATTGGCGTGTAAATTCTTTGCAACATTCTTCATAATCGCATGAGCCATTTCTTTATTTTTTATTTTTTATTAGCCAATAAAATTAACATACATTTATATTTCATTCATTAGAACAGAAAAGCAAGATATTAATCTGAGAGGGTTCGTTACAAATTTTTCATCCTGTACTAGTAACATATTTCACAGAGCTATAATTGTGCCAGGAACCAAACATTCAAAGAAATAAAAAAGTGATAGCCCTTTAAAAGAAGAAGAAGATAAAGGGTAAACCATCAGGGGAAGAGTGGACATAAGACAGGGTATGTTAAAATATAAGTTGGAGAGGAGGAGAGGGATTATTGTAGATACTCTACTAACGCCCCCCAGATCTTAGTACCTAGCCTGCATTTCTGAGAACCCTTGAGAGCGTAGAGGCTATACTCTAGATTGCATATGGAGTAAAGTCTACCCCTCCATATTTCAAAAGATGGTGGCTCTTTCTCCCTCCATAATGATGCTATATATAATCTAGCCACAGCTATAAATAGAAAATACCTAAATTCATATATTCCCTGTGAAACTACTAACTCCTCCACCACTCCCAGCATCATCCCAGTGGGTGTAATCCCTATCCGCACCCCTGTCACCTCTGTCAGAAAGATCTCCATCTTATTTATAAATTGTCTAAAGTCTGGACATTCAAAAAACATATGAAGGTTATCAGCTTGATCTGCTGCACAGCGCGTACATTTACCTTCATTTTGACCCCCCCATCGTGCAATTTTGGCAAATCATATATAGTTTTATAATGTTGCAACTTAAGACTGGAGGAGACCAAAAGCTTTTCTGACAGTGCCCTGCCTGATTTAATCTATTATTCCATTTGAAATTCTGTTTTTCAAGATCATCCCCTTGCAGTTCCATGAGGTTCTGGTATAAAATATCAATCCTCCCGTGCTTCCTAATTGTTTCCAGTAAGTTGCTTTTTATGGCCAGATTTGATACATCTACTCCCTTTTGTAAATAGTCAAAAATTTGTAAATATTTAAAAAAATCATTTTTGGGGAGATCATATTCAGATATTAATGAAGCATATGTCTTAATGCCACTACAGTCAATTAAATCTCCCAAAGTCATCAGTCCTTTCTGTCTCCATCTAGCCACAACATTGTCAGAAAAAATAAGGGGGGTAATGCTAAAGATGAAGTGGGTGTAAAATAATTAATTTTATCAAGCTTCAGATATTTCCGAACTTGTTTCCACACTTTATAAGCGGCTTGCATCACATTAAAACTATTTTTTTTTTATAATAGCTAGGTTCCAAATTTAAAAATAGATTCCTCTCTGTTTTTGAGCCCAGTAACAACTGAAAAATATTCGGAGATTCTTCCACCTTTCCCTCTCTTTCCCCAACCAACAGAATGCCCATTTGTTGTAGCATACATACCCAATAATAGAACAAAAAGTTCGGAACAGCCCACCCCCCTCGAGATCGATGAAGGGTCATATACCTCATTGCTCTCCGGGGTTTGCCTTGCGCCCATAGGAAACTACCACAGATGGATTGTAGTTTTTAAAGTTGCTTCACCGTGAGTTCCAAGGGGACACACCTAAAATAGTACATCACTTTGGGCAGAATATCCATTTTTAAAACATTGCATCTCCCGACTATCGATAAATGTAAGCTTTCCATTCTATCCAAGTCTTTCTTAATTTTCCGCATTAACGGCTCCCAATTTGATAATACCATTTTGTCCAGACAGGCATTAATACAGATCCCCAAGTATGTGGCCTCCTCTGTGACCCTGGAGTCATTACTTCAGACTTGCTCAGTGCAGATTATTTGCGTTTTTGTAATATTTAATTTAAATCCTGATCCTTCCCCAAATTGAGCCGCTAATCGTTCAATCTCTTTAACCGTTTGAATTGGATCCGGCGAGATAACCGCAATGTCATCTGCGTATGCTAGTTTGGTAACCTCCAACGCAGGTCTCGCTATCACATTATTTAACCTATGTTCCAATAAATTCAAAAACAGATTAATATATAAGGCAAATAATAGAGGGGAGCAGGGACACCCTTGTTGGGTACCTCTTGATATTGTAACGAGGCTAGACTCCAGTCCCAACGCACATATTTTTGCCTTGGGTGAATGGTACATAGTCTGTAGCGCTTGTATAAAACCTAATCTAAAGCCTTGCCATCTCATCGTTGCCCATAAAAACTCTCAAGAGAAACGGTCAAACGCTTTCTCCGCATCGAGTAATACTACACCGCACTGAGCTTTCAGTACATTAGCGACATCCAGTGTGGTGACTACCCGACTAACATGGTTGACCGTGCCTCTACCTGGAATAAAGCCATGCTGTCGAACAGGGACTATGGGGGTTAATACATGAGAAAATCGCGTTGCCAATACTTTTGCGTATATCTTCCCATTGCAGTTTAAAAGTGAAATGATGGGTCGATACGATCCCGGCAATGGAGGTGGCTTATCTATTTTTTTAAAATAACTATACTCACTTCGTCCCATGATGCTGGGGCATGTCCTTTCTGAGCCTCTCAAAAGACTACAGGCATATGCTTGTAGCTCAGTTAAAAATTTCTTATAAAATTCAAGTGGGATCTTATCAGGCCCAGCAGCTTTCCCTGTTCCAAATGTTCATTGTCCTCTGCGTTTAATATCTTCCTATGAGGGTCCTTAAAAAATTCTATAGATGTATTTTGATGTACATGCTCTTCTGTATATAATTCCTCATAAAAAGCTCGAAAAACTTCAAGGATCTCTACAGATGTTTCTACCCTCTTTCCATTAACATCTTTAATTGCGGTAATACATTTTTTTATCTCTCTCCTCCTGATTTTCTTGGCCAAGCATTTGCCTGTCATCTCCCCATACTCATAACACTCTCTTCTGCATGTTTGATATTTTTTTGCATTATCTTTAGCCCATTTCTCGTTTATCTTAGCCTTGCATCGTGCTATCTCGGTTTGTGCCTGAGAGCTATCTTGCTTCTCTCTTAGAGTGTGTACTAATGTATATTCTGCTTGCTTAAGGTTGTCGTACAGTCCCTGGATAAGCTGCCTCTGTTGTTTTTGGGCATAGAGTCCGAAGCTCAAAATTTCCCCTATAAGTGCGGCCTTTAATGCATCCCACATAATGAATTCCGATTTATAGCAAGAAATTATTTTAGCCATTGTCGTATATGACTAACGAACTGATCGTTGAACAATAATTTGTGATCGAAAGAGAAATTCCCTCGGGTTCAAACCACTCCTGGCATTTTAATCGTTAATAATAGTGGATTATGATCGAGGTGATTCTTGGGAAAACCTGTATCTGTGCTTCCGATAAAAGTGTTTTAATAACCAAAAAATAATCAAGTCTTGCTAGCTTCTGATATGGGCAAGAAAAATAAGTGTATCCGGGATCTGAGTGATTTAGTCTGTGCCAAGCATCCTCCAGCCCATTCTCATTTAACATTTGCTACAGTGCCTTATAAACCTTTTGTTTTCGACCAATATATTTTTTATCTGGAGATGCCCAAAAAGCTAATTTCGTATTTAGATATTCTAATATTTGAACTTCGTCATGATTAGATCGATATACTGCGCATATTGTAAACGTTTTACTAGCTACAGCACATTCAACAATTACCCAGCGCCCATATTTGTCCGCCAGATGTCTCCCAACCTTTAAATTATTTTTTTTATCCAGAATAGCCACCCCTCTGGTTGTAGTCCCTTGCGACGTAAAAGCCAGTAGCTAATACCCTAATTCTGTGAGTACCTTATATTTAGCCCAGGGGATATGGGTCTCCTGGTGAAATATCACATCAGGAGATACATTTTTTATTTCTTGCGCTACCCTTTGTCATTTAGACCTCTCATTAAGGCCCCAGACATTAAAAGAACATATAGAGAACGAGCTCAACATTAACTTTCTTTCAATTCAAAGAAGCACTTCCCTCTCTCCCAACATACCAAATAATTTCTTCTCATTTGCATAACCTAATTTATTGGCTTTTTTACCCCATTTTTAAACCCCTGTGCACTTCCAGCAGCCACCCTCCCCCCTACTACCTCACCCTTCCCTGTCCCTTGGTCTCTTCTGCCAGCAGAGACTCCCCTTACCCACCACACCATGGAGGCTGCAAGACCCAGGTCTTGAGTGATGGAGAACCCTGTCCCAGTACTGACCGTCGCCCCCTCCCTCCACCACAATTCCCCAACCATGGTACCAGTAGGTCAATACTCATCAAATATTTACAAAGGAGAAAAAAGGAAAGAAAAAAAGGGAAAAAAAAATGTAATTGAAGACCCACACTCATGCTGACAGTTATACTGACAGTTATACTATACAAACTGACAACTAGAGTAGCTGCATACTTCACCTTTCGAAATTAGGGTACAATATTCTGGAGATGCTCTTTAGCCTTCGTTGCAGATGTGAAAAACCTTATGCTATCCTTGTATATAACCTTAAGCTTGGCAGGATTCAACAGGAATACTTGGGCACCTTTAACTTGAAAGGGGGAAATAAACTACCGAAGTTGCCACCTCTTTTCCACTGTTTGATGACAATAATTAGGGTGCACAAAAAAAAAAAAACATCCCCCCTTCTCTTCCTATCTGGCCTAGCCAGATCATACAAAGCCTGTCTAGATAGAAAGATAGCTAAAGCAATGAGAATTGCCCTAGGTTGAGTAGATTTACTGGTCTCATGATTAGTCTTTTGCTGAAAGGGAAACCGGTGGGCCCGTTGCACCTCATTATCCCATGTCCGCTGTGTCAACTCCGGAAAATATCCTGTGAGGAGCTCTACCACGAATTTCCGTGGATCGGACCCCTCTCTTCCTTTAGGGATTCCTAAAATTCTTAGATTATTTCGCCGGGAGTCTGTTTTCCATATCTTCAAGTTTCCAAGCAATGTCACTACGCTGTGCCGTTAAGTCCTCTGTTACTGCCTTCTGGACGATGATCTGATCCTCGAGAGGGGAGATCCGACTTTCAGCTTCTGGTATCCGTTCAGCAAACTCAGAACAAGTCTTGGCCACCCGTCAAAGTGAATTTTGCAGTTTTCGGCATGCCCCCTGTGTTTTCTGGCTTTCAGCCCGGGTTTCCTCTCTATGTGACATTATTGACTCATAGATGACAGCCAGAGAGATTTCTTCTGTGCCAGCTAATAAATTAGGCTGATCTCGTCGCAACCCCTCTGACGACTCGGGTTGTATCTCATTAGTTAAGGGCACAGACCCATCCTCCTCTCTGGGTTTTGCTGTTTTTTTTTCCCGTATTGGGCCTGAGCCAGGTGTCCTAGTCCAGTTCCCTGGGGTCTCATCTTGCTAATCTTGCTCCATTGCCAACCAGGGGAGCTGGAAGGACCATCAGTCAGTTGTATGGACTCATCCCCAGACGAATTAGAATGATCAGAAAGTGAAAAAAAAGGTTCCCATTTCGGGTAGGCCATGGGGTTTACTCTGGTCTGCCTGTTTGCTCATATGTTGCACAACACGGGCTTTTTCAATCATCTCTAGATTGCCGCCGTCCATTCCTGCCACATTTGTGCCATGCTCTGCCTTATCCAAAATAGAATTAGCAGTACTCTCCCCCCATGGTCCATCATGAACCGCTGGGGTGTGAGTAGTAAAGACGACATTGGCTTTGACATCAGCGCCCCCCTGCCCTCCTTGCCTTTGTCCATTTACTGTCTGCACATTGCATTTGTGGAGCTCTGTGCCCCCCCTGCTCACCTTATTCTGATGTACATCTATAACTGACTCTTTCGACACAGTCGCAGTCCCAGTCTCTTCTGAGCTGTAATTCTTGCCTTTCATGCCGATGAGGAAAATGGCAGGCGTGACTTTCTTTGAGGAGCGAGTATTCCCAGGTTGCAGGTTACTTCCTGGGTCTAGTGTAGCCACTCCCTGTCTTTGTTTCTCTTGGGCGTTTTCTAATTGCTTAGACAGGTAGCGGTAGCGAAAGAGCAGTGTGACGTGAGAACAGCAGCCTTAAACCTGCAGGAAAGTGGAAAGCTGCCGCGCGTCATGATGAGAAAACGACTTTTATGATGGATTGTTCCAGAGCGCCACCTACAGGTCCCAGCTGGGTCCCAGATGAAGCTCTGGTCTTCTGCCAGCCGCGCTGGGGCTCTCGACCCCTTGCCCAGGTGCAACACCAAGGGGTTTGAACACTCCACCTCTGAAGCACGAGAGCCTGTGTGGGAGAGGTAAATATGAAAGAGGGAAAGGGAGACAATGACCCTGTCCACCTGTGACAACGTGTCACAGATCTACAAGGAAACACAATTGCGACATAAACAAGCGTGGGCGCCTCGTGCTAAAAGTAAAAAAAAACAAGTTTGAGGAGGAGACAGCAGGGGGAGGGGAGAGAGGAGGGGACCTGCGCCTGTTTCCCTTGCGGGAGCGAGCAGGAACCATCTGTTAATTACAAACAGATAGTTTGAAAGCTCGCTCCCGCAAGGGAATCGCCAAACGTGCATGCGTTACCATTCAAAGCAATGCAATGCAATGCGTGCACGTTTTCTAAAGGTCTTTTCCTAAGCAACGCATGCGCGCTACATAGGCGAGGCCTTAAAAGTACTCACAGAACACAACTTGGTCTACACCCAGTGGGGGGACAGCATAAATGCAGCACATGTGTGTGCTGCTCTCACACCATTGAAGGCTCTCTATTTTCATTGAATAACATCACATGGAAACATGACACATTTTCCAATTGCAAAACCAAATACGTGGTCTATGGCATCTTATGCCCTTGCATGAAATTGTACATCGGCAAGACAAATCAAGAAGTCCACCAACGGATAATACAACATATGTCAAGGACCCGTAAAAAAATAGAAAATGCCCCATTGGTGAACCATTGGACATCTGAACACCACACCATCAACGATTTACGTTGTACGGTACTATCCAAAATTGAGCATGATCCACGAAGTGAAGATATGGATAGACAGCTACTACAAAGAGAAGCTATGCTAATTGTAAAGTTCATTCAACCGTGGATGGGCTCAACGAATTATCAGAGATTTACAGTCTATAGCCAGGCTTTAATGGTACATGTATTGAACAATGAAACATGTTTCAAAACAACACAGGTTTCAGTAGAGAGGGACAATTTTTCCCTACACGTCCCAAAGTATTGACACCTTTCTCCCTAACAAACTTTCGTTTCAATAAACTTTGAAGGAGCAGCTTGTCATATACAAGGACATTCATCTTGAATATTTTCTGCCGAATTGGCGTGTAAATTCTTTGCAACATCCTTCATAATCGCATGAGCCATTTCTTTATTTTTTATTTTTTATTAGCCAATAAAATTAACATACATTTATATTTCATTCATTAGAACAGAAAAGCAAGATATTAATCTGAGAGGGTTCGTTACAAATTTTTCATCCTGTACTAGTAACATATTTCACAGAGCTATAATTGTGCCAGGAACCAAACATTCAAAGAAATAAAAAAGTGATAGCCCTTTAAAAGAAGAAGAAGATAAAGGGTAAACCATCAGGGGAAGAGTGGACATAAGACAGGGTATGTTAAAATATAAGTTGGAGAGGAGGAGAGGGATTATTGTAGATACTCTACTAACGCCCCCCAGATCTTAGTACCTAGCCTGCATTTCTGAGAACCCTTGAGAGCGTAGAGGCTATACTCTAGATTGCATATGGAGTAAAGTCTACCCCTCCATATTTCAAAAGATGGTGGCTCTTTCTCCCTCCATAATGATGCTATATATAATCTAGCCACAGCTATAAATAGAAAATACCTAAATTCATATATTCCCTGTGAAACTACTAACTCCTCCACCACTCCCAGCATCATCCCAGTGGGTGTAATCCCTATCCGCACCCCTGTCACCTCTGTCAGAAAGATCTCCATCTTATTTATAAATTGTCTAAAGTCTGGACATTCAAAAAACATATGAAGGTTATCAGCTTGATCTGCTGCACAGCGCGTACATTTACCTTCATTTTGACCCCCCCATCGTGCAATTTTGGCAAATCATATATAGTTTTATAATGTTGCAACTTAAGACTGGAGGAGACCAAAAGCTTTTCTGACAGTGCCCTGCCTGATTTAATCTATTATTCCATTTGAAATTCTGTTTTTCAAGATCATCCCCTTGCAGTTCCATGAGGTTCTGGTATAAAATATCAATCCTCCCGTGCTTCCTAATTGTTTCCAGTAAGTTGCTTTTTATGGCCAGATTTGATACATCTACTCCCTTTTGTAAATAGTCAAAAATTTGTAAATATTTAAAAAAATCATTTTTGGGGAGATCATATTCAGATATTAATGAAGCATATGTCTTAATGCCACTACAGTCAATTAAATCTCCCAAAGTCATCAGTCCTTTCTGTCTCCATCTAGCCACAACATTGTCAGAAAAAATAAGGGGGGTAATGCTAAAGATGAAGTGGGTGTAAAATAATTAATTTTATCAAGCTTCAGATATTTCCGAACTTGTTTCCACACTTTATAAGCGGCTTGCATCACATTAAAACTATTTTTTTTTTATAATAGCTAGGTTCCAAATTTAAAAATAGATTCCTCTCTGTTTTTGAGCCCAGTAACAACTGAAAAATATTCGGAGATTCTTCCACCTTTCCCTCTCTTTCCCCAACCAACAGAATGCCCATTTGTTGTAGCATACATACCCAATAATAGAACAAAAAGTTCGGAACAGCCCACCCCCCTCGAGATCGATGAAGGGTCATATACCTCATTGCTCTCCGGGGTTTGCCTTGCGCCCATAGGAAACTACCACAGATGGATTGTAGTTTTTAAAGTTGCTTCACCGTGAGTTCCAAGGGGACACACCTAAAATAGTACATCACTTTGGGCAGAATATCCATTTTTAAAACATTGCATCTCCCGACTATCGATAAATGTAAGCTTTCCATTCTATCCAAGTCTTTCTTAATTTTCCGCATTAACGGCTCCCAATTTGATAATACCATTTTGTCCAGACAGGCATTAATACAGATCCCCAAGTATGTGGCCTCCTCTGTGACCCTGGAGTCATTACTTCAGACTTGCTCAGTGCAGATTATTTGCGTTTTTGTAATATTTAATTTAAATCCTGATCCTTCCCCAAATTGAGCCGCTAATCGTTCAATCTCTTTAACCGTTTGAATTGGATCCGGCGAGATAACCGCAATGTCATCTGCGTATGCTAGTTTGGTAACCTCCAACGCAGGTCTCGCTATCACATTATTTAACCTATGTTCCAATAAATTCAAAAACAGATTAATATATAAGGCAAATAATAGAGGGGAGCAGGGACACCCTTGTTGGGTACCTCTTGATATTGTAACGAGGCTAGACTCCAGTCCCAACGCACATATTTTTGCCTTGGGTGAATGGTACATAGTCTGTAGCGCTTGTATAAAACCTAATCTAAAGCCTTGCCATCTCATCGTTGCCCATAAAAACTCTCAAGAGAAACGGTCAAACGCTTTCTCCGCATCGAGTAATACTACACCGCACTGAGCTTTCAGTACATTAGCGACATCCAGTGTGGTGACTACCCGACTAACATGGTTGACCGTGCCTCTACCTGGAATAAAGCCATGCTGTCGAACAGGGACTATGGGGGTTAATACATGAGAAAATCGCGTTGCCAATACTTTTGCGTATATCTTCCCATTGCAGTTTAAAAGTGAAATGATGGGTCGATACGATCCCGGCAATGGAGGTGGCTTATCTATTTTTTTAAAATAACTATACTCACTTCGTCCCATGATGCTGGGGCATGTCCTTTCTGAGCCTCTCAAAAGACTACAGGCATATGCTTGTAGCTCAGTTAAAAATTTCTTATAAAATTCAAGTGGGATCTTATCAGGCCCAGCAGCTTTCCCTGTTCCAAATGTTCATTGTCCTCTGCGTTTAATATCTTCCTATGAGGGTCCTTAAAAAATTCTATAGATGTATTTTGATGTACATGCTCTTCTGTATATAATTCCTCATAAAAAGCTCGAAAAACTTCAAGGATCTCTACAGATGTTTCTACCCTCTTTCCATTAACATCTTTAATTGCGGTAATACATTTTTTTATCTCTCTCCTCCTGATTTTCTTGGCCAAGCATTTGCCTGTCATCTCCCCATACTCATAACACTCTCTTCTGCATGTTTGATATTTTTTTGCATTATCTTTAGCCCATTTCTCGTTTATCTTAGCCTTGCATCGTGCTATCTCGGTTTGTGCCTGAGAGCTATCTTGCTTCTCTCTTAGAGTGTGTACTAATGTATATTCTGCTTGCTTAAGGTTGTCGTACAGTCCCTGGATAAGCTGCCTCTGTTGTTTTTGGGCATAGAGTCCGAAGCTCAAAATTTCCCCTATAAGTGCGGCCTTTAATGCATCCCACATAATGAATTCCGATTTATAGCAAGAAATTATTTTAGCCATTGTCGTATATGACTAACGAACTGATCGTTGAACAATAATTTGTGATCGAAAGAGAAATTCCCTCGGGTTCAAACCACTCCTGGCATTTTAATCGTTAATAATAGTGGATTATGATCGAGGTGATTCTTGGGAAAACCTGTATCTGTGCTTCCGATAAAAGTGTTTTAATAACCAAAAAATAATCAAGTCTTGCTAGCTTCTGATATGGGCAAGAAAAATAAGTGTATCCGGGATCTGAGTGATTTAGTCTGTGCCAAGCATCCTCCAGCCCATTCTCATTTAACATTTGCTACAGTGCCTTATAAACCTTTTGTTTTCGACCAATATATTTTTTATCTGGAGATGCCCAAAAAGCTAATTTCGTATTTAGATATTCTAATATTTGAACTTCGTCATGATTAGATCGATATACTGCGCATATTGTAAACGTTTTACTAGCTACAGCACATTCAACAATTACCCAGCGCCCATATTTGTCCGCCAGATGTCTCCCAACCTTTAAATTATTTTTTTTATCCAGAATAGCCACCCCTCTGGTTGTAGTCCCTTGCGACGTAAAAGCCAGTAGCTAATACCCTAATTCTGTGAGTACCTTATATTTAGCCCAGGGGATATGGGTCTCCTGGTGAAATATCACATCAGGAGATACATTTTTTATTTCTTGCGCTACCCTTTGTCATTTAGACCTCTCATTAAGGCCCCAGACATTAAAAGAACATATAGAGAACGAGCTCAACATTAACTTTCTTTCAATTCAAAGAAGCACTTCCCTCTCTCCCAACATACCAAATAATTTCTTCTCATTTGCATAACCTAATTTATTGGCTTTTTTACCCCATTTTTAAACCCCTGTGCACTTCCAGCAGCCACCCTCCCCCCTACTACCTCACCCTTCCCTGTCCCTTGGTCTCTTCTGCCAGCAGAGACTCCCCTTACCCACCACACCATGGAGGCTGCAAGACCCAGGTCTTGAGTGATGGAGAACACTGTCCCAGTACTGACCGTCGCCCCCTCCCTCCACCACAATTCCCCAACCATGGTACCAGTAGGTCAATACTCATCAAATATTTACAAAGGAGAAAAAAGGAAAGAAAAAAAGGAAAAAAAAAATGTAATTGAAGACCCACACTCATGCTGACAGTTATACTGACAGTTATACTATACAAACTGACAACTAGAGTAGCTGCATACTTCACCTTTCGAAATTAGGGTACAATATTCTGGAGATGCTCTTTAGCCTTCGTTGCAGATGTGAAAAACCTTATGCTATCCTTGTATATAACCTTAAGCTTGGCAGGATTCAACAGGAATACTTGGGCACCTTTAACTTGAAAGGGGGAAATAAACTACCGAAGTTGCCACCTCTTTTCCACTGTTTGATGACAATAATTAGGGTGCACAAAAAAAAAAAAACATCCCCCCTTCTCTTCCTATCTGGCCTAGCCAGATCATACAAAGCCTGTCTAGATAGAAAGATAGCTAAAGCAATGAGAATTGCCCTAGGTTGAGTAGATTTACTGGTCTCATGATTAGTCTTTTGCTGAAAGGGAAACCGGTGGGCCCGTTGCACCTCATTATCCCATGTCCGCTGTGTCAACTCCGGAAAATATCCTGTGAGGAGCTCTACCACGAATTTCCGTGGATCGGACCCCTCTCTTCCTTTAGGGATTCCTAAAATTCTTAGATTATTTCGCCGGGAGTCTGTTTTCCATATCTTCAAGTTTCCAAGCAATGTCACTACGCTGTGCCGTTAAGTCCTCTGTTACTGCCTTCTGGACGATGATCTGATCCTCGAGAGGGGAGATCCGACTTTCAGCTTCTGGTATCCGTTCAGCAAACTCAGAACAAGTCTTGGCCACCCGTCAAAGTGAATTTTGCAGTTTTCGGCATGCCCCCTGTGTTTTCTGGCTTTCAGCCCGGGTTTCCTCTCTATGTGACATTATTGACTCATAGATGACAGCCAGAGAGATTTCTTCTGTGCCAGCTAATAAATTAGGCTGATCTCGTCGCAACCCCTCTGACGACTCGGGTTGTATCTCATTAGTTAAGGGCACAGACCCATCCTCCTCTCTGGGTTTTGCTGTTTTTTTTTCCCGTATTGGGCCTGAGCCAGGTGTCCTAGTCCAGTTCCCTGGGGTCTCATCTTGCTAATCTTGCTCCATTGCCAACCAGGGGAGCTGGAAGGACCATCAGTCAGTTGTATGGACTCATCCCCAGACGAATTAGAATGATCAGAAAGTGAAAAAAAAGGTTCCCATTTCGGGTAGGCCATGGGGTTTACTCTGGTCTGCCTGTTTGCTCATATGTTGCACAACACGGGCTTTTTCAATCATCTCTAGATTGCCGCCGTCCATTCCTGCCACATTTGTGCCATGCTCTGCCTTATCCAAAATAGAATTAGCAGTACTCTCCCCCCATGGTCCATCATGAACCGCTGGGGTGTGAGTAGTAAAGACGACATTGGCTTTGACATCAGCGCCCCCCTGCCCTCCTTGCCTTTGTCCATTTACTGTCTGCACATTGCATTTGTGGAGCTCTGTGCCCCCCCTGCTCACCTTATTCTGATGTACATCTATAACTGACTCTTTCGACACAGTCGCAGTCCCAGTCTCTTCTGATCTGTAATTCTTGCCTTTCATGCCGATGAGGAAAATGGCAGGCGTGACTTTCTTTGAGGAGCGAGTATTCCCAGGTTGCAGGTTACTTCCTGGGTCTAGTGTAGCCACTCCCTGTCTTTGTTTCTCTTGGGCGTTTTCTAATTGCTTAGACAGGACAGCAGCGGCGTCTCCACCATGCTGCTTAGCTCCTCGGCCACCTTTCGGGGGCATCACAGCTTCCACAGCCCCTCACCAGCTGTCTGATATGGCGCACTGAGCTCCTTGTGACACGGACCAAAGCAGGCGCACAAGCGGAATCCGGGGACCAGGAAGCGCCAAACGCTGGTATGTCAATATGCTCCAGAGCATCGGAGATCCTCTTGCTGGTCTTACGATACAATTTTACTCTCTTTCCCCCTGATCAGCATCCATAGCACTGCAGCTGCGTCGCGATCTGCATCCAGTCAGAGGAGGTTTAGGGAGATGTAGGGGGCCGTCAGCTACAGGAGTTCACTCGGCCACAGTAGCGGCCGCCATCTTGCCTCCCATTTCTAATGACACCATACTGTAATAATGTCAATTGAAATGTGGCAATGAAGTTGCTACATTCAATGCGGCAACCACGTGATTTGAAATGAAGCGCATGGGCTTCTGTCCATACAATCAATGTCAAACATCGTTGGTGCGGAAGAGTTGAACGAAGTCCCTGATTCAAGCTTTCAGGTAAGAGGAACTCATATAGTGCGAGGCATAACAGAACTAATAAGGCAGTGCCACGATGCTTCGGCATATGTTTATCCACGCATTTAGTCTTAAAGAACTATACGAGTGACTACAAAAGCTCGTAAAAACAGGCAACAAACTGTGAATAAATTTTAGTCTGACATCAAGGTTTTTCCATTCTGTTTACGGCATACATGCTTAACAGAATCCGGTTGAAAATGCCCGTGTAAGAAGGTTTAACAAACTGCAACTGTGACGCACTTCAGTCAGGTAATCTCCCATTTTCACTTAATGACAAAATGGAAATCCTTACTTAAAAGACAAGATCAATGCTATGATGATTCAACAGCAACATCAATTCCCTTTTTTTTAAAACAGAAGCACAGGCTTTCCGGAACCGATTTTCCTCCTTGCAAAATGCCAGGTTAAAAACATCTCAAGCACAATCCTCCCCTATTTTTTTCTGCATATGCTTTCACGATCTTAAATACACACAAGCACTACTTGGCAGTTAAAAATTAAATATTAAAGTGTACTCCCGTTCTAATAGTGCAGTATCTATACCTTTTTTCCTCTTCCAGCGCGAGTTAACTGACAAGAAGACTTCACTGCACTGCCTAAAACAAACCTCTCCCACCAAGGACTTGTGGAGAACCACTACTGCTTTGGAAATAGCACAATTGCCACCAAAAAGCTCAGTAAGTAATCTTTACGAACGAAAACAGTTTGACAGTTTGCTCTTCGATCTTGACAAAAATACTTAGCTTTTCCCTGTTTCCCTTCTTGCTTCATTCTTTTTCAAAGCAAAACCAACAGCCTTTGCAAATCTAGCAAGGATAGGACACACCTTGCGGTGTATTCGTCCACACGCAAGGTAAACATAAAATATTTAGATGAAGAAACAAATGGAGTGTTTGAATGTACGAATAAATGGTAACACAAGCACTTGTTATTTTTTCTTCCCCTCCCTGACTTTTTTAGTTTTTAGCTCATTCCTGGTACTGAGGAGAACCCCAATGAAAAATACCACGGGGGTCGAAACGCGTAGCCCATCCCTTGTCCAAACACAGGTTTATAAAAATAATGTAACCAGCTAACCCCCCTTTTTCTCTTGTAGAACACACAATTGTTGAGTGCATTTTGGTTACCTGAGTTACACAATGATTGGCAAGAGCCCTCATTGGGGCAATGTTTTTTGTTAAAAAAGCCTGTGTATAAACTATTTATATTTGCACTTTCCCCATCTTGGGTTTCCTTTTTTCTTTCACTTTTTCCTTTCCTTTTTACTAAACATAATTCTCTTTGTTGGAACTAGAGCTAGTTCACTTGTTGATTCTTTTATGCTACTTAAGCAATATGTTGTTTGTTGTAATGTCATTTATGAGAATATTGTATTATTAATGTTATCAGTTTGTGGTTCTTATGAATCAAAAAATGAGTTAAGAAAGAAAAAATGAACAAATGAACTAAATGATGAAGCAAAATTCAAAAATATTGAGAAAATTGAAATAAAAAAACTATTTTTTACAGTCACTATGAGTGCTACGTGTGATTTTGACCAAATAAGAATTTAGTAATCATCAGCATTGGTAATTGTGTTGTTATTCTAGCTTTTAGAAAGTTGGCATTTTCGGGGTGGGGTGGGGCGGGGTTGGACGTCATCACAACCAGCAGGGGAGGAGTGGTTGGTGCACTTAAGTGCACGTGATGGTTTGGCCGGCTGTTTTGGATGTATTGGACAGCCTGGTTGGAGAACATGCACTGGCTCCAACTCCCTGTCTGAGCTCTGAACCAGGGTGCTCAGACCAATCACATCGCTGCTGTCATGCTGGTGACAGCGGTGTTATGATTGGCTTGGGGCAGTTTTGGAGCCTGTGTGCATCATGAGATGAACAGAAGAGGATGCAGGAGAGGTGGCGGCTGACAGCCAGGTATGTGGATTTCTTTTCTAACCCCCCCATTCCCTTACCCACCTGTAGTATTCCGTGGCAGCCACCACTGCTCTCAGCAGACTGTTGATAGGTACTGTTTCCTGTGGGCTCAGCGAACTGCAGAAGGCAATTTTGATTTCATTGATTTTATTCATTGACATTTGGAAAGCTCCACGAGTCATGAGTTGAAGGCTTCATTGCATAGGTAAAGCTACGGAGGTCAGAAGTCAAGAATGAAAAAAACAAGCCTTTATGTCCAATTACAGAAATATAGAAGTATGGAAATGAAATGAATATGATTTTAATTCCCACAATATTTAAAATAGATAAGCACAGATTTAATCATGGCCATCAGATATGTATTTGATGTCTTTATGGTGCATGTTGACGTTTGGAGTTCTCTTAGTGTGTTGAACAGATCATTCCAGAGTCCAGGCCCTCTCACTTTGAATATATTGTGCCTGTATGTCTGCAGGAGAGATTTAGACCAAATAAGGCTTTATCTGTTGACAATGGCAGATTAGGTTCTAGAGTATATGACACCTTTATCTGCTACAGATAATGCAGTTTGTGTTCTTTTGGCTTGGCACATGAGGCATAAAACTTTCAAATCAGCTGAATTGTTAGTTATGCCAAGATAAGCCTACGTCCACGTCTCAAATATTTGCTTTGACACAAAAATTATTCCAATTGCCCGCATATGCAATAGTAGCTTCCAGGAGCGTTTTAATTTATTTTTGTTTTTGGTATGTACGCAGTGGGAACTTAGACCAAAATAATATGGTTCTGGGGAACATGAGTTAGATGCACTAGGTTGCGTGGTGGGTATTTGATGCAGCTTGTGTTTTGCTTAAGCATGACGCAGGTGTGGGGCACTAGAGGTAGTGCCTAATTTGACACTTTGGGATGCGAACAGTACATATCACAAACAAAGTCCTAGCACATCTTTGGCACTAATTATTTGGTTCTAATGCCATTGCTCAATAACTGCAGCTCTGTTATTGGATAGAATCTGCAATACCATATTTATATCAATACTTGGAGCCAGAATTACTAAGAAGTCACGCAGAGCAACAATTAAAGTGGCTGCGCTGCATTGCATGAAATGATGAGAGTCGAACAATGCCATATATATACAACGATAAGGACCTGCTTTCCTTTCTCCCAGTTCAGGCGCACTTATAGCAGCCATGCACCAATGCAGACACACTTTAGCCAGGGTAAAGATTGTCTGCATTCTCTAAAGCATAGGTTTTGTACTGGAGGGGGTCCATTCCAGTTTAAGAACTATGCTTTAATGGTTTTCCCATTTTGTATGTGTGCTGAACAATACAGCACTCATTGAAAGTAGAAAACATTTCTCGTCACTATGCCCACCTTGAGGATGCACTCATTATGGGCTCATGTTCCTATCTATGACCCATGGGTGAGTGCATTAGAGTCCCTATACACCTCCCATGGAGCCTCCCCTTGATGCAATGTAACACAAGGCAGTGCATTGCACATTTTAGTGTTACTTTGGGATACTGGTCAACGCAAATCCAAATTTGCATTGCATTGTAAATCCCACCTTAACCCTCGTGTATTGTGATATCCCAGTGTGGAGGAAACTTTTGTGTAGGGAATATGAAAATTAGGTTTCCTACATAACTTGTTATGTGCCTCCCTACATGAAAGCCATTGAATGTTATTCTTGGCTTCATAACAGCATAAGTCTTTGGTTGTTTCCTGACTTGCTAACAACATGGAGAGAATTTTAGATTGTAGTGATAGTTTTCTTCTGAGATTGTTTGTCTCCTTGTCTTCTTCTGTTGTCTCTTTTTAGGTAGAGCATCAGCGCGCATGCGGTGTCTGCAAGACCTGCTGCAAACACTCACACTGAGCGTAATCCTGCGTGCCATTTGCCATTGGTTCACTCGGTTGCCACTATCATTTAATGGCTTCTTATTGGCCGGTGCTCCAGATACATCACTTCCGTTTTTAGGAGAGGAGCACCGACCAACTTCTGGGCCCGATTCACTGAACTAATTTAAGACAAAATCCTAAACTTACTACCATTTTGGAATTCACAGAAGGCACTTACTCATTTCGGTATTCACAGAAGTTAGGAGTCCTAACTTTAGGACTCCTAAATGCCTTCTGTGAATACCGAAAGTCTTAAAGTTAGGATTTTTCTCTGTTTAGGAGTAGTAGAGTTAGGACTCCTAAATGCCTTCTGTGAATACCGAAAGTCTTAAAGTTAGGATTTTTCTCTGTTTAGAAGTAGTAAAGTTAGGACTCCTAACTTTAGGACTCCTTAATGCCTTCTGTGAATACCGAAAGTCTTAAAGTTAGGATTTCTCTCAGTTTAGGAGTAGTAAAGTTAGGACTCCTAGCTTTAGGACTCCTAATGCCTTCTGTGAATACCGAAAGTCTTAAAGTTAGGATTAGGTAGCAGCGCCGAGGCAGGAGGAGGCTGTGTCAGGCATCGGCAAGATCATCTAGCTCAACTTCGGAGGCATCAGGTAAGAACAGGTGGTGGCTTGGCCAAGGCGGGCAGTCAGGGCTGCTGCACCCAGGCCGAGGCAAAGAAGGCACCGAAGGGGTAACGTGAGAGCGCCATGCCCTGTCAACTGCTCATAAACACTGAGGGGCAGATTTACAAGCCCCTTGCGCCCCTTTTGCGTCACTTTTCCCTTGTTTTAAAAACCTGCAAGTGGTGCCTAAACACGCACTTTGTACTTACAGTCCATGCTTACGAGAAGAAAGGCTGCCAGTGAAAGAGGCGCAGTTACTGCCAGACTTGCTTCTGACAAGCAATGAGTTAAGTACAAAGTGCGTGTATACACAGCACTTGCAGGTTTTCAAAACACATAAATAAAAGGCATTGTCATTTACAGTGCCAATAGCTCCAACTCTCGCAAACGCTAGACCTATTGCATGGCAAATGCTTGTTTTATTTCCATCCCAGCTAGAACTGGTATTTGAATGAAACGTAGGCCACCTTTTGCATAAGTAGAATCAGGCCTTAGCACTGAATGTCATCAGATGGTGTCGATAGCGCTGCGTTCTATTGTTGTGTTGGTGCATGCAGCGTATTACTACAGAGAGAATGGCGATCCGGACATCATAGCTACACACTGTGGTCTGAATGATGTGAACCAATTAAAAATAGTTGAAAGTTCATTTTAGGTAATATTACACATGAAATCTATAACTAGAAAGAACAAATCATTTCATACATGAGAACAATAAAACAGGGACAAATACTATGAGGCAGTGTCATTATCAAGTTCCATTGTCACAAGATAAACACCTGCAGTAAAATGAACAGTTCTAAGTCTCCTAGATAAACAAATTAAAAAAACACACAAATGAAAGTGTATATCGCAGTTAACTACTGCGAAGGAGGATACATGAAACTGGAAACAGCAAACAATAAAGAGGAAATGGCAGAGCTATGACCGTTGGCTGAGCTATGAGCTTTCTATATGTATTAAACAAATTTGTAATTTAGAATTCCTACGTAAAATGTATCTAAGGTCTGCAATTGCAGAACCTGCGTGCAGTCTGGTACTGTCATGCTGACTGGACAAGTGCACCCACTTCCCAGTCCCTAAACCTTCCCTTAACTTCATATTAGTCACCCCTATGGTAGGCCCAAGGGCAGGGTGCATTGTAAGCATAAGGAAGGACAAGCCCTGATGTGTGTGGCATGTCCTAATAGTGAATTACAGCCATTTTCGTTTTTCACTATTGTAAGGCTATCTGTTCTCCATAGGCCACAATGGGCTGTTAGAATTGTTACATCCTATGATCCTAACAGACCCAGGGAACATGGTAGAAAATCGAGTTTAGTATGCCTGAACTCAGAATAATAAAATACATCTTTAAGTTAAGTTTATTTTAATATTCTGTGTTTGCAAATACCACTTTTAGAAAGTTGGTATTTGCTTGCCTAACCATTTCAGCCTGCCTCTGCTATGATGTGTATCTGCCTGTCTGGTTTGTGTGAGTGACAGGGCTGGGGAAACCCAGAGGGGCAGGGCTAGGTAGCCTGGTGGTGAATGGAGAGATTGACATCCAGATGGGTGGGAGGAGTGCACCTGGACTCTGAATAGGGCTGTGCTCTGCCACCACAATGCTGGCTCCACCTCCTGTGGAGCGGCTGATGTCTCTGCCCTGCACCCGGAATAGAAAGGCAGAGTCATGTCAACAAAGTGCTCAAGAACTGGTTTGGACTGGGCAAAGGCCCCTCTACCCCAGAGTAACAAAGGAATTAGGGGTATACGTATTGGGACCCTGCTCCCAAGAAATTAGACCCTGCTTGACAAGAATAATCTCTGCCAGAGGAGAAGGAACTGGGAAAGCTGTAAGGAGGAGTACTGTCCCTGACCTGGGGGATTGGCCTGCAGTGGTTGCCTTGCTGCTGAAGGGAGAGGAGAAAGACTACAAAGACTTTATTTCAACTTGTGCCTAAAAGATCTCCAAGGGCTTGTGCTGAGCTTGCTCCCTGAACGAAGTCCCAGGACCAGTGGACTTCACCCCCCAGCTCCCCAGAGTCTTTTGGAAGTGCCTGCTGCTGTTGTTGGGCCTTCTGAGGGACTGCGTGTCACAAGGAGCTGGAAGCGCGACTCAAGAAGGAGAAGCGTGCCGCCGTTGAAACTACTGTCGTCGCATCACGTAAAGGGTGTTGCCGCTGCAGCCTCGCATCGAGCGGAAGCTTCTCACATCGACCAGGAAGTGTCTCGCAACGCCGAAGAAGCGTGTCGCCATCGCAGCCATCGTAGCTGACGCATCGCACCGCATCAAGAGAAGAGTCTCGCATCGTGGAAGAAGCGTGTCGCCATCGCAGCCATCGTAGCTGTCGCATTGCACCGCATCAAGAAAAGCGCCTCGCATCCACGGAGAAGCGTGCCGCCATCGGAGCTGCTGTCGTCGCATCGTGTAAAGGGGTGCCGCCGCTGCCGCATCGCATCGAGCAGAAGCGTCTCGCAAACGTCGGAGAAGAGTGCCGCTGCCAAGGCCGCTGTCATCGCATCGCATAAAGGGTGACGCCGCTGTAGCTGACGCATCAAGTCGAGTCCTCTCGCAACATCGGAGAAGCGTAACGCATCTGGAAGATCTTCACGTCTTTATTTCTTTGCACCAAAAACTTCATCGCATCAGCATCATTGCAACACTTTCGTTGCCCTGCGTGTTGCATCTAAGGTACATTGACTTAAAGTGTCGCATTTAAGAACTTAAGAGAACTCAGCAAACTTCTACCATCTAAGTAACAGTATTGTGTATTTTTGTCGTTTAATGGTCTTGTGGTAACTCTATATAAAGAATCCTTATTTTTAATATAAAAACCTGTGTGGTGTCCATTTGTAGTGTTGTCACTTGGTTACTGTATGTGTTCACAAATGCTTAACCTATAACGCTCTGAGATAAGCCTTGTCTGCTCGCGCCAAGCTACCTAGAGGGTGAGCAGGGGTTATTTTAGGAGTGTAACCCCTTACCCTGACTAGAAGAAAGGTTCCCTGCTTGTCACAAGTACCTACCTGTGCCAACCAGAGAACCCAGATTCTAACATTGGTGGGCAGCGGTGAGGATTCTGGACTTGCATTTGTGACTCATGTACAGTAATTGGTGAACACTACTTAGTGAGTGCAGACCTTAAACGCAACTGATACTTGTTGGTAGATTTCTTTTTGGGACTGTCTATTTTTGAGCACTGCCAAGCTTAACCATGGTGGAGAAAGCAGCATCCATAGTCTCTGTTAATACTGAATTTGAATGGGAAGAAGAGAAATTGGATAGCTACTCTGCCAAGCAGCTGAAATTCTTCTGCAAGAAATGTAATGTTTCTACAACTGGATGTAAAAACAAGGCAGAGTTCTACAAGGCGCTGAGGGCCTGGGTAGAAGCAAGGAATGCCACTGATGATAATAATGCAGAGGAGCAGCTGGATGGGCCAGTGGGTGCAAGAGGAAGGAATACCCCTTCCCCTGCAGGTAGCAGTGTTTCTAGTAAAAGTTTATCTCCAGAGGAGTTGGCAGACGGGAAGGAAACCAGAGCTCATGAGATAGAGATGGCGAAACTACTGGCAATGGAGCAAAAAAGGCTGGGAATGGAAGAGAGAAAAATGGAAATGGAGCATGAGTTGATCATGAGGAATCTTGACATAGAGCTCAAGAGGCTTGAGGCCATGAGTGTCTCAGCCCAGCAACAAGAAATGGGTGTAGCTCAGAGATTGAGCTTTGCTGAGTGGGAGGAGGAATCCAGCTCAGATGGTGGCAGCCATATTGAATTTTCTAGTGCAGAGAGAATAGTACACACACCCAGAGACATGGCACCTGACTTGAAGGAGGGGGTTAACATACACCAGGAGGTTCAAGGACATGAGGTAGCTCCAGTAGTGCGCAGTGTCCCTGAGAGGGATAGGGTAACTGGCGCAGGGGTTCATGGTCCTAGTAGTGGGAGGGACACTCTACTGACTCTAGATGAGAGGTGCATGGAGAGGAGTTCCCCAAAAATTGAAGTCCTGGTATGTGAGTGTGAAGACCGCCCAGAAGAGTGTGGGTTGTGTGACAGAGACAGTCAGATACTGTCTTGCCAGTCTCAGGAGAGGGGTGTGCAGTACGTGTGTGAGGCACTGGATGGTGAGGTGAAGGATAGTTTGGTTAACCCTGCTAGGGGGCTGTGTGATCCAATTGTGGGAGAGCATATTGTAAGTCCCTGTTTTCCAGAGCTATGCCAACACCAGTGGGAGAGTGAGTTCAATGACCGCAGTTAGCTCACATTGGAGGCAGACCTTTTGGTGGAGTTCAGAGGGTCTGGAAAGGCATTGGGGAGTGATCCCCAGAGGAGTGGTTCAGGTATCTTCAAACCCAGCGTGGTGGAAGTGGCTCAGAGTAGCCCAACTAGGTCCTGTAGTAGTGAGAGGGGTGTAGGGCCTCACATCCTGTCTTTAAGGGGAAGGAGTGAGAATGATTTATGTCCCGGTAGTGCCCAACCTCAGTCTCAGAGCCTGGATGGTTCTTTAAGGGAACACCAGGTGGGGAGCCTAGTCTGTCCTGAGGGGCTGCCCGTTATGCGGGACCCCCTAGTGTCTGGTGAACGGGGATTGTCTGTAAGCAGGCCTCCATCAGTTCTGGTGTCTGGCAGTACCGCTCCAGTTGGGAGGGTGCAGAAGTCCCGAGTGAGGGGTGAGAGGGGGAAGGAGTCCCCAGTGGAAGAACTAGTGGGTCAGGGGCCAGCCAGAAGGGCTGCGTCACCAGTAAATGACCATGGTGACACCACTTCTGTCCTGGGGGATCTTCGCGCACTGTCAAATGGACAGGGGTTGGGAGATCTGCGCCAGGCAGACTGTCACCCGACACCGGAGTTATGTGTCACCCTCAGGGGGGCATGCGTGCTCCCCGGTAAGTCCTGGTGCGCCAGGTGCGTGTCAACCGCATGGGTTGGTCCCAGGGTTGGGAAGCCAGGTTCAGGTGTTGTCTGACCTGGAGGGTGGGACAACTGTAATCAGTGTCCTGACCCATGTTGCTTCTAGGGGTACCACGCCAGTTGGGAGTGTGCAGTACTCTGGAAGCGGGTGCAGAGGGAGGGAGTCCTCGCCTCTGACCCCGGTGCAGCCTGAGGGTTTAGACCCTAGGTTGGAGAGCCAGGTTCAGGTGTTGTCTGACCTGGAGGGAGGGGCATCTGTAATCAGTGTCCTGACCCATGTTGCTTCTTGGTATACCACTCCAGGTGGGAGGGTACAGCCATCTGGAAGGGGGTGCAGAGGGAGGGAGTCCTCGCCTCTGACCCCCGCTCAACTGAAGGGTTTAGACCCTAGGTTGGAGGGCCAGGTTCAGGGTGTCCCCCCTGACCTGGATGCCCAGTTGCAGGATAGAACCCCTGAACTGGTGGGCGAATTGCGCAGGACACCTGCCACAGGTGCGCTGGCAATTCTGGAAGGAGGTACCACTCCAAGTGGGAGGGTACAGAGCCCCAAGGAGGAGGACCAGGTGTGGGAGAGGCCACCCCAGTCTTTGGTCCAGCCGCCGGGTACGGACCTGGGGCTGGTGGGTCAGTGCCAGGATGTCATACCTGACCTGACACAAGGGAGAATGGACAAAGGTTGCCAAGCACCTGGGGCTACTGCCCCCCGCTCCCTGGCGCCACAGAGGTTTGAGAGCCCTGAGAGGCATACGGCCTGGGTCTCATCCCTGACTACTGTCAGTGGCCACTGTAGCATTTTGCTGTCTGTCTGTTGGGACACACCTGTGAGCCAGTTAAGGTTAGGTGTTGCACAGGTGGTGTCCACGGGTGAGTAGAAGGGTTCCCCAGGGATTGGCTTGGTGGGCCCTGAGAGTATGGACAGAGGGATTCCAATAGATTCAGATTGGCGTAGGACTGGAATCTGCCCCTGCAGTTGCGGGCCAGGTCCTTGTTCTACCGCCCGCAGCAGGGAAGCCCATCAAGGTAGTGATTGGTCTACCCTGCGTTTTGGCTAGAAGGGGGTTGTGTTGGACCTGGCCCTTTTGGCCGGATGGTCCCTAAACTTTTTGCCTTCCACCTGTACTTTTCTGACCTGTTGTTGGCTATTCTATGACTCTGGGCACTTTACCACTGCTGTTCAGTGCTAAAGTGCATATGCTCTCCCTATGTAAAATGTATATGTTGGTTGGATTCCATGATTGGCTTAATTGGTTTACTGTCAGACCCCAGTAAAGAGCACCAGGAGTGCCCAGGGCTTGAAAATACAAATGCTGATGGTGGGTTTGCAGCATTGGTTGTGCCACCCACAGAAGCGGCCTGGTAAAATGTATCTAAGGTCTGCCATTGCAGAACCTGCGTGCAGTCTGGTACTGTCATGCTGACTGGGCAAGTGCACCCACTTCCCAGTCCCTAAACCTTCCCTTAACTTCATATTAATCACCCTTATGGTAGGCCCAAGGGCAGGGTGCATTGTAAGCATAAGGAAGGACAAGCCCTGATGTGTGTGGCATGTCCTAATAGTGAATTACAGCCATTTTCGTTTTTCACTATTGTAAGGCTACCTGTTCTCCATAGGCCAGAATGGTTACATCCTATGATCCTAACAGACCCGGGGAACATGGTAGAAAATCGAGTTTAGTATGCCTGAACTCAGAATAATAAAATACATCTTTTAGTAAAGTTAATTTTAATATTCTGTGTTTGCAAATACCACTTTTAGAAAGTTGGTATTTGCTTGCCTAACCATTTCAACCCGCCTCTGCTATGATGTCTATCTGCCTGTCTGGTTTGTGTGAGTGACAGGGCTGGGGAAACCCAGAGGGGCAGGGTTAGGTAGCCTGGTGGTGAATGGAGAGATTGACATCCAGATGGGTGGGAGGAGTGCACCTGGACTCTGAAAAGGGCTGTGCTCTGCCACCACAATGCTGGCTCCACCTCCTGTGGAGCGGCTGATGTCTCTGCCCTGCACCCTGAATAGAAAGGCAGAGTCATGTCAACAAAGTGCTCAAGAACTGGTTTGGACTGGGCAAAGGCCCCTCTACCCCAGAGGAACAAAGGAATTAGGGGTATAAGTATTGGGACCCTGCTCCCAAGAAATTAGATCCTGCTTGACAAGAAGAACCTCTGCCTGAGGAGAAGGAACTGGGAAAGCTGTAAGCAGGAGTACTGTCCCTGACCAATGGGATTGGCCTGCAGTGGTTGCCTTGATGCTGAAGGGAGAGGAGAAAGACTACAAAGACTTTATTTCAACTTGTGCTTAAAAGATCTCCAAGTGCTTGTGATGAGCTTGCCCCCTGAACGAAGTCCCAGGACCAGTGGACTTCACCCCCCAGCTCCCCAGAGTCTTTTGGAAGTCCCTGCTGCTGTTGTTGGGCCTTCTGAGGGACTGCGAGTCGCAAGGAGCTGGAAGCGCGACTCAAGAAGGAGAAGCATGCCGCCGTCGGAACTACTGTCGTCGCATCACATAAAGGGTGTCGCCACTGCAGCCTCGCATCTGGAAGATATTACATCACTGATTACATATGTGTCTTTCTGAAAAATAAATATTTGTAATATATGTATAGCTAAAGATTAATGGAAGAAGACACGGGTAAATAGGTGTCTAAATACAGTGATGTAATATCTGACGTCATCAGCAGAGGATTGCGGTCGCGTGAGTTATAGTTGCCTGCACTAACTATAACGGGGGAATTTCATTGGTTTTTTATGAGGGAAATGTCCAGCTAACTATATCATGTGTGAAACCTATGGTTTTTTAAGTGAATATATATACATATATATATAATGTGTAAAAAACCTAGTGGTGATTGCAAGTAGGTAGTTATAGTTAGAACCTAACATCCATAGACAAACGGCCAGATTTGCAAGCCCCTTGCGACACTCTTGCACCATCGTTGCGTCGCTTTTGTGATGCAGCGGCGGCGTAAAAAGTATGGCCAATTTACGACGTGACGCATTTAGGGAGATGCGTCACGTTGTAAAGCCCAGTGTCACATTATACCTGCGTAAGGTATAATGTATGCAGGGTGGGCGTTCCCATTCAGGAAATCCCCGTAAAAGATTTTGCTATGTCAGTTTTAGAATGCCACTGCATCAAAACCTTACACCTGCTTGAAGCAGGCGTAAGGAGTGACGCAGTGTAGTGGGAATAGGCCTCAAAATGAATTGCTGGAGTTGCATTGTACTTGTGACATGACTCCAGCAGTGCATGACTTTTGTCCCAATATATGCATCAGAATTTCTGACGCATCTGTCAATCATTGCACCGTGGTGCACCGTATTGTAAATATGGCGCATCCATGATGGTGCAAGGGTTTCTCAGGGTGGCGCAGGGAAAGGTACGCATCTCTACAGATGAGTCACTTTCTTGTAAATCTGCCCCAAAGTGTTTTCTGTTTTGCTAATAACTTTAGCGCTATTTGATGAATCTTCATGAAAGTTTCAAAACTAGTTTGCCACTGACTTCAGCTTCTGTCTTAAAAGTTTAAGGTGGATCCATAAAGCTGGGGCATAGAAAATGGACTTTCCCCATACAATTTCCCATAGGGATTTTAGACACAAATGCAGTCCGAACTGCTGGACAGAATTACACCACATTTGGCATTAACACAGCTCTTGGTGCAGAAAGATAGATTTTTGTGATTTGGTGCAAATCCAAAGAGTAGTTTTGGAGTTATTAAAGGAAAACAAAATTTATATATCTAAGGACGTGAATCCTCCATGCATCCGACAGATATCATGCTGAGATCTGATTGGCTGCCAACACTTTAACCAGGAACTGTTGGCAGCCATCTTTGAACTCGGACTCATCTGAGTCCCATTGAAAAAGGCAAAAAAAAGAGACGAGGCAGGGTATGAATACCTTGGTGGAGGTGACCCTGCTGGAGCCAAAAAACTTTCTGATATCAGCCAGTAATATGGGAAGCTGGGCCAGGCGTCACCCCTCCCGGGCCAAAATCTGACCCAGGGACCCCATTCCACAGGGTTTGGCCCAAAAAGAAAATAGGAAAGCAGGCTGCAAGCCCCCACTCCCTGGGCCATGTTTGATCCCAAAAACTGCAACCCCCGAGGCTCGGCCATGCAATGAAAAGGAGGGGAGCACATGACCACCCTCCCAGAGCCATTAATGGCCTTGGGGACGCCATCCCCAGTGCTGGGCTCCATGCACTAGTGTGGGCAGGGAAATCTCTGTTTGCTCTCGCTTGACCGGAGCAATTTAAAATCCCAGCAGGTGGGAGCAGGAAAAATCCTCCCATCCACTGGGAGCAAACTTTTCATCTGTTTCTCTGTCCGCTGTGAGGAAGATGGGGTATCGGGGTCAAAATCGACATGCACTGCTTATTACCCTACATATTATATCCTTCCTGACTTCCTCTTTGACATCACTGATAATATCACTGCAACATTTGCAATAAAATTATTGATGAGGAAATTGTGCATTACTGTTAAATTTCTATGGGTTTATCCATGTAAAATCTGAACCTAAACTTTCGTTTTTTTCATAACTCTCTTACTTTTAAAAATGTTGTTTCCTAATAATAATGTCACTGGTTATTTTCAGTGAAGATATATATATATATATTTAATATATATATATATATATATATATTTGCCAAAATGTCGGTCCCAGTTAAGAAAGAATCCACACGAGCCCGCTCGATCAGTATAGCAGTTTATTTTCCAACAAACAGAAGAGGACGACGCGTTTCGACCACGTCCGTGGTCTTGGTCACATGACCATTGTCTCCATTCCACAGTTTATAAAGGGTAAGTGCACTTTTTTCATAGATATAGAAAAAATACATAATTAATGCGTTACTTCAAACAGTGATAGAAATCATATTGATTGAGTTTACAAAATGCAATTCAAACAATACAGGTAATTTCGTGACAATACAATTGTTTTTCATTGATTGTTTGTACCAGTTTAGAGTCAGTGAATTGCGCAAGCATGCATTGCTGGCTAAGTTTAATTAGCCATAGAGGACTAGTGCCTTTCTGATAAGCTATGTGATAGATTCAAGTGGTTTGGAAGATACCCTAGGTCAGTCACGAGTTGAGAGGTCTAGTGCCCTTAACATATATTCAATGTTGACTTGGCGTAAAGGTGACTCCGGTGCTCATAATTCTATCACAGATGTGAGGTACAGGAAGGTTCCCAGTGGTGTTCCTGTGTGAAATTAGAAAACAGATTTGATTAGTGACATAGTTTATCAAAAACAATACTATTCATAATTGCAGCTATATTTGACTCTAACCGGTTACATTTGATTGTAATTCACAGAAAATAAATTGGAACCCGTATACTTGTTTAAATACAAAAAACATAGGTGCAATTATAGATTAAAAATTTTATTAAAGGAGGAGAGGTATGGGTCGGGCGTGAGTAGCCCACCAAGGTCTTGATATTTCTGTATCTGGCTGTCTCTCATTACAGGTGGGAATATAGTTCCTCGTCCTGATTCAGGCCATCCGGAAATTTGGTGCCTGCTAGGAGGATGAAACGTGATTCGAGTTTGCGTAGAGCAGCAGTACGGTTTCCTCCTCTTGGGTTGGGTTTGACTGTGTCCAATCCAAAATATTTGGCTTTGGTCCAGTCGGCCCCATGTTCCCTTAAGAAGTGTCTTGCCGTGCTGTAAGTTTGGTCGCAATTAGTAATCGCTCGCCAGTGTTCCAAGATGCGTTTTTTAATCGGAAATGTAGTTGACCCGATATACCACAACTGGCAGGGACATACTATTGCATATACCACAAAGTCAGTATTGCATGTAATGAGTTTGGGAATTTTCCAGAGAGTTTTTGTTCTCTCTAGTGTGACTTCTAAGACATTACTGCTGTTCTTACATGCCTTGCAGTTCCCGCATGTTCGGAAACCCTTTGTTTGCTTGAGCCAGATTGCTTCTTTCGTTTGAAGATGGCTATGTACCAGCATATCTTTCAGGGATGGGCTTCTCATGAATGTTACCGATGGAGTGGCCCCTATCTCATTTCTTAGAATTGGGTCCTGTTTGAGGATATCCCATCTGTTTTTAAGGATGTTTCGCATTTGGTTAGATTGACTGCAGTATTTGGTAATAAATCTCACAGTTTTTTTGGGAGTAATCTCATTAGTCTTGGTATGTTTGGCTTTGTTGAGAATCTCATCCCTTGATTGGCTCTCCACTCTTTTTTCAGCCTGAGATACTGCTTTCTTAGAGTACCCTCTTTCCCTAAATCTTATTTTCATTTCCTGCTTCGTGGTTTCATATGCTGCGGTAGTGCTGCAATTGCGTTTCGCTCTCAAGAATTCACTGTAGGGGATTTCCCATCTGAAACTTGGTGGATGAGAACTGGCAGCATGCAGGATAGAATTTCCTGCTGTCTTTTTCCTGACAAGATTAGTACTGATTCTGCCGTTGTCATTCTTGAGTTTCAGATCTAGGAAATCAACACATTCCTGACTGTAATGTCTAGTGAATTTAAGATTGACATCGTTCTGGTTTAGACAATCAATAAACAAATTAAGTTCATTCGCAGTTCCTTCCCATACAAAAAAGATGTCATCAATATACATTAGCCATTTAGATACACATAGAGTCCAATGTTCAGTTTGATTGTTCCAGAGCACCTGCTTCTCCCACCAGCCCACCATGAGGTTGGCGTAGCTGGGAGCGAAGCAGGTGCCCATTGAAGTACCTTGTAGTTGCTTGTAAAACTCTTTCTCAAACATAAAAACATTCTCCTTCAGACAGATAGTTATCATGTCTAAGAGCATACGGGTATGTTCCAAGAATTCAACTCTGCGTTTTTTGAGAAAGAATTTGCAAGCTTTTATACCATCATCGTGTCTGATACTGGTATACAATGCCTCAACGTCCAAACATACCATCCAGTGATTTGCTCCCAATTTCACATCCTTAATTTTTTGTAGGAAATCTGTGGTATCTCTGAGGTGTGATGAGAGATCTTTTACAAAAGGGAATAGGAATTGATCGACATATGTGCTAGTGTTTTCAAGCAGACTATTTTTTGAGGAGACAATAGGTCTCCCTGGAGGTTCATTTATGTCTTTATGTACCTTGGGAAGAAGGTAGAATGTCGGGATAGTGGGAGTATTGTTTTTGAGAAATTGCTTCTCATCCCACGATAGTAGACTCTTGTCATGCCAAACCTGGAGTTTATCATGATAGATCTTTTTTAGTTCACTTGTATATTTTCTGTCTGCTTTCCCATAGCAGGTGGGGTCATTGAGTTGGCGTAGTGCCTCTTTGGTATACATAGCCCTCGTCATAATGACAACATTACCTCCCTTGTCGGAGGGTTTAATCACTATTTCTTGATCCTTTTGCAAACTGTTAATCGCCCCCCACTGATTTTTGGTCAAATTATTGCTCTGTGTATTCTTTTTCTTAAGAAGCTCAAGAAAATCTTGTGCCACCAAGTCACTGAAAACATCAATATTGTCTTTAGCTAAGGTTGGAATATACTTGGATTTGGTTTTAAAGCCTGTACTAGTGATTTCTCTGGTGTCTAAATCAAGGGTAGTTAAAATTTGGGGGGATCAAATGTTTCACTGACAACTGCGGAAGATTCCGGCTGTTCAAGAGTAGTCATGACATGTAATGTGGGTATGT
Organism: Triturus cristatus; assembly: GCF_964204655.1. NCBI lineage: Eukaryota > Metazoa > Chordata > Amphibia > Caudata > Salamandridae > Triturus > Triturus cristatus. The sequence goes on from NC_140590.1 coordinate 441,966,654, forward strand.
CACAAATAGATAGGCCTATGTTTTCAGTTGTCACAGGTCTGGGTGTTATCTCTGTCTTTTTGTTAGCATGCATTTTACATAATTTCAGCTTTCTTTCAAATTTATATAAGTCAACTCGTGCCTGTGCATAATCAAAACGCATCTCTGGACAGAAGGACAGGCCTAATTCTAGTACATTCATTTATATATATATATATATATATATATATCACGCTCCTTTTCTCCACTTTCGCCTCTTAACGGAGCACTCGTGGACGGGTGCAGTTTGCGGTAGTGGACACCGCTCAATATCAAAGCTCCAATTTCCTTTGTTTTTCACGAAATAACGCACTCCGGGGGGACCATCACAGTAGTTGTTTAATCAACGGTAACTGCAAACAGAACAAACGCGTTTCGGCGTCAGCCTTCTTCTGTGTTCATTACACATTTGTGTCGGCATGTTTAAAAAGGTTTACTTAGTGCTCTCAACATAAAGAAAAGACAAACATTTTATATGCAAATGTCAGTGCCATATTGTGATGGTTACAATCGTTGTTTTCCGCCGTGTATCGGCTTAACCCTAAGGCAATTCAAAGTGTCATTACATTATTCAAAGTAAATACCACGTCAATAATACTTTTAACCATACCGTGGCATTTGCGTTCGTGATCTCGCCGTGTATCGGCGTACGTCCTTTCATGAAGCACTATTCTCAACAAACTATTGATATTACTCATCAATTGTAAATACACAATTTTAGCCGTGGATCGGCTATAACTTTGATATCAGCACACCTTATTATGTTGCTTTCTACACAATAACAAAGCGTAAATTCAAATTCAAAAACTAGGAGAGAGGTAAGTCTACATAAGACACTTAATCCAATGGCTATGGGGAAAACAGTAAAACACATAGAAGCCCAATTCATGAGTGTTGGTTTATCGACCTAAGTGAACCACTAATTCCTCCCCACTATTTAATCCTCGTGGGTACTTGCTCTGAAGATCTATAATAAATCTCGACTCAAGTTTTCTCAACTTGCGTGTTCTATTGCCTCCTCTTGTATTTGCCGGAACAGAATCTAGGCCAAAATATTGTAGCAAATTCCTGTTACTCTGATGGCATTCTGCAAAATGATGTGCAACTGGATAGGCTGCATCTGATTTATCTATGGCTCGTAGATGTTCTAAGATCCTAATTTTAAGTTGGTGTATAGTGCTGCCTATATAGCGCAGTCCACATGGACACACCAGGCAGTAAACTGCAAAAAGAGTACTACAGGTTAAGAATTTGTTGATAGGTCTAGTTATCATGGTATCTGGTATGTTGTAGGACAAAACCTTCTTACTGGTGGAACACGCTTTGCAGCGTTTACATGGAAAGAACCCCTTCATTTCTTTCAAGGTATGACAACGCTCTGGTATTCTTTCGAGATGACTTTTCACAAGCATGTCTTTTAGGGACCTAGCCTTTCTAAAGGTAACTAGGGGAGAGTTAGGAATATCATCACTGATTATACTGTCGGTTTTCAAAATATGCCAGTTTTTCTTTAGCAAATATTTCAAATGATTGGCTTCGGAAGAATAAGTCGTAATCATCCGAAATTTCTCATTACCAACATTCACAAGATGTTGTGACTTCTCTGCCAGTAATTTTTCCCTAGGGATCTTTCTAACCTGGTTTAATGTAGTTACCAGAGAATCAGGATTGTATCCCCTGACAGTGAACCTGTCTATGCATTCCACTGCTGCTGCCTCAAAATCTTTGTTCATGGTGCTATTTCTCTTCAATCTAAGGAGCTCCCCATATGGAATGCTTTGAATCAATCTGGGAGGATGGTTGCTGGTAGCATAAAGGGTCGAATTGCCAGCTGTCGCTTTGCGAAATAATGCTGTCTGGATCTTTCCATCCTCAATAAACACCCGTAGGTCCAGATAGTCTGCTGCCACCGGACTAACTGTTCCAGAAAAGTGTAAATTCAGATGGTTATCATTGAGGACATCTATGTACCCATAAGCTGACTCAATTGACCCTTGCCATACTATGAACAAGTCATCGATGTATCGATGCCATTCCACAACTCTACCTCCATTCATACCGGTATATGCCCTGGGCACCCGCTCCTCCCACCAGCCTACGAATAAATTTGCGTAGCTGGGAGCAAAGCAGGTGCCCATAGCTGTACCAGATGTTTGCCTATAGTGTTGATCTTCAAATAAGAAAATGTTATTTTGTAGGCAAAACTCCAAAAATTCAATTAACATTTGGTTGTGCTCCGCAAAGCGAAGTTGTCGTCTTTCAAGATAACACTTGATAGCATTTACACCATGTTCATGCTCAATGATCGTGTATAGGCTTGTAATGTCCAATACCATCAGTAGATAGGATGAGTCCCATTTCATAACTGATACTTTGTTTAGGAAGTCCTTAGTGTCTTTCACATATGACTTTAGTTGCGTTACAAAGAAAAACACTTCCTATGAATGTATAGCAGTCTGAATCACGGTAGGACGTACGGGGGGAAATCACAAGTTAAATATACAGTAACGAGGCAGCTTTGAAAGCGGCTTGTTTTCTGAATCAGCACGCCGCGAAGACATTTTCAAAAGTCATGGAGGGGCGGCATATGAACACACACCCGATCTCGGGAGTCCTCAGAGCGGTTTATACGATATACTGAGTAAATTGGAGAAACTGTACGAGCGAGAAACCCGAAAATGGTGGGAAGCCACTAGCCTCCAAAGTTATATAGATGAAAATCGAGTACCAAGAGGATTAAGAGTTTACACAGTCCCGTCCTACGAAAATCCGGACCCACAACTTCTCACAGACTGGGCAGAGCACACAGCACGCTACTGCCAAGGAACTCTGGAACTCCTGGTAAAATATGCCTGGAGTGATAGGCAAAAAACGCTGGAAGAAATTAAATCATTGGAAGAAACCCTGGCCAAAGAAAGTGAGAAGGATAAAGTGGAGGAACTGAAACTTCAAATGAAATCCAGATTACTAAGATACGAACAAAAAATTAAAACCAGGAAACAAGAGAAATTCAGCCGTGATGAGAATGATTATAGGCTAGTACGGATTTTAACTTTTGCCCGCAAATTTGATGTCCCCAGAAAAGAGTTCAACTCACGATCAAAGCAACCCACAGTACAATGAGTGGAAACCTCCGAATCCGAGATAACGGAAAATGAATCCAGTGATGAGCAATCAGGGGGAGCAACAGCAGGGAGAACAACTATCCCGACCCCTTTTCACGACGAATTTCAGATAATTCGGCAGTCATGGCTCCGTGGCGGCAAGAACAAGCCACCGGAAGAAAACGAAGAAGAACGAGACGATCGCATGGGGGCTGGAAGAGGAAAATCAAGGGCCTGGAGAGGCCGACCCAAGAAATCGGGCAAAAGACAGTAGAGGCAATCAATCTAACAGTGGTGAATCTGACCAACAAGAGCCTCACAAATGATGGAAACTGCATAAATATTTTAAATTGAGATCTAACACCAGAGATCCAAAAATTGGAGCAAGACTTACAATCACGGATATTCTAACGGGGAAAGATCTACCGGCAATTGAACTCCTGGAAGACTTACGTAGGGAAGAATCATCTAATTTGGACATCAACAAAAGTATGGCAGAAAGAGCAATAGAAATGGGGATTGAGCAAGAAAGAGAGGAAAGTCCATTCAAGCCTACCTCCTTATTTAATCCCCAAATGCCATTTGATGCAATTGATGTTTTCTCAGAGGCTGTGGTAAAAGACCTCCTGAAATTTAGATCAAACAAAAACACAAACAAACATCAAAAAAGAAGTAACATTTCAATTGGACAGAAGAAGGCGTTACAAGATTTAATGAAGGACACATCAATCATAATAAAATCCTCCGACAAATGAGGTAACGTGGTTCTACAGACAAGGGATAATTATAGAAAAGAGGCACTACGACAGTTGTCAGACCATAAATATTATGAAAAAACAACGAATGAGGCATATCAACAGAGTATCATGAAATATGACAAACTCATTAGAAAATGGTATGACAAGTCGATGCTAGGAACAGAAGAGCATATGTTCCTGCGCAGTAACAATCCAACAACACCTACTACTTTCTATCATATCCCCAAACTACATAAGGACAAAGTAACTCCTCCTGGTAGACCTATCGTGTCCTCTCTAAACAGCTTAACGGAACATTTATCAATGTTCATCAATCATTTTTTGTTTTTCTTTGTAACGCAACTAAAGTCATATGTGAAAGACACTAAGGACTTCCTAAACAAAGTATCAGTTATGAAATGGGACTCATCCTATCTACTGATGGTATTGGACATTACAAGCCTATACACGATCATTGAGCATGAACATGGTGTAAATGCTATCAAGTGTTATCTTGAAAGACAACTTCGCTTTGCGGAGCACAACCAAATGTTAATTGAATTTTTGGAGTTTTGCCTACAAAATAACATCTTCTTATTTGAAGATCAACACTATAGGCAAACATCTGGTGCAGCTATGGGCACCTGCTTTGCTCCCAGCAACGCAAATTTATTCGTAGGCTGGTGGGAGGTGCGGGTGCCCAGGGCATATACCGGTATGAATGGAGGTAGAATTGTGGAATGGCATCGATACATCGATGACTTGTTCATAGTATGGCAAGGGTCAATTGAGTCAGCTTATGGGTACATAGATGTCCTCAATGATAACCATCTGAATTTACACTTTTCTGGAACAGTTAGTCCGGTGGCAGCAGACTATCTGGACCTACGGGTGTTTATTGAGGATGGAAAGATCCAGACAGCATTATTTCGCAAAGCGACAGCTGGCAATTCGACCCTTTATGCTACCAGCAACCATCCTCCCAGATTGATTCAAAGCATTCCATATGGGGAGCTCCTTAGATTGAAGAGAAATAGCACCATGAACAAAGATTTTGAGGCAGCAGCAGTGGAATGCATAGACAGGTTCACTGTGAGGGGATACAATCCTGATTCTCTGGTAACTACATTAAACAAGGTTAGAAAGATCCCTTGGGAAAAATTACTGGCAGAGAAGTCACAACATCTTGTGAATGTTGGTAATGAGAAATTTCGGATGATTACGACTTATTCTTCTGAAGCCAATCATTTGAAATATTTGCTAAAGAAAAACTGGTATATTTTGAAAACCGACAGTATAATCAGTGATGATATTCCTAACTCTCCCCTAGTTACCTTTAGAAAGGCTAGGTCCCTAAAAGACATGCTTGTGAAAAGTCATCTCGAAAGAATACCAGAGCGTTGTCATACCTTGAAAGAAATGAAGGGGTTCTTTCCATGTAAACGCTGCAAAGCGTGTTCCACCAGTAAGAAGGTTTTGTCCTACAACATACCAGATACCATGATAACTAGACCTATCAACAAATTCTTCACCTGTAGTACTCCTTTTGCAGTTTACTGCCTGGTGTGTCCATGTGGACTGCGCTATATAGGCAGCACTATACACCAACTCAAAATTAGGATCTTAGAACATCTACGAGCCATAGATAAATCAGATGCAGCCTATCCAGTTGCACGTCATTTTGCAGAATGCCATCAGAGTAACAGGAATTTGCTACAATATTTTGGCCTAGATTCTGTTCCGGCAAATACAAGAGGAGGCAATAGAACACGCAAGTTGAGAAAACTTGAGTCGAGATTTATTATAGATCTTCAGACCAAGTACCCACGAGGATTAAATAGTGGGGAGGAATTAGTGGTTCACTTAGGTCGATAAACCAACACTCATGAATTGGGCTTCTATGTGTTTTACTGTTTTCCCCATAGCCATTGGATTAAGTGTCTTATGTAAACTTACCTCTCTCCTAGTTTTTGAATTTGAATTTACGCTTTGTTATTGTGTAGAAAGCAACATAATAAGGTGTGCTGATATCAAAGTTATAGCCGATCCACGGCTAAAATTGTGTATTTACAATTGATGAGTAATATCAATAGTTTGTTGAGAATAGTGCTTCATGAAAGGACGTACGCCGATACACGGCGAGATCACGAACGCAAATGCCACGGTATGGTTAAAAGTATTATTGACGTGGTATTTACTTTGAATAATGTAATGATACTTTGAATTGCCTTAGGGTTAAGCCGATACACGGCGGAAAACAACGATTGTAACCATCACAATATGGCACTGACATTTGCATATAAAATGTTTGTCCTTTCTTTATGTTGAGAGCACTAAGTAAACCTTTTTAAACATGCCGACACAAATGTGTAATGAACACAGAAGAAGGCTGACGCCGAAACGCGTTTGTTCTGTTTTCAGTTACCGTTGATTAAACAACTACTGTGATGGTCCCCCCGGAGTGCGTTATTTCGTGAAAAACAAAGGAAATTGGAGCTTTGATATATATATATATATATATATATATATATATATATATATATATATATTCACTTAAAAAACCATAGGTTTCACACATGTTATAGTTAGCTGGACATTTCACTCGTAAAAAACCATTGAAATTACCCTGTTATAGTTAGTTCAGATAACTATAACTCGCGCGCCCGCAATCCACTGCTCATGACGTCTCATATTACATCACTCATGACATGGTCAGTGGCATCACTCATGACATCACTGATGACATCATCCTTGTGATAGAGTGGCGGTCGCGCAAGTTATAGTTATCTGAACTAACTATAACGGGGGAATTTCAATGGTTTTTTACGAGTGAAATGTTCAGTTAACTATAACATGTGTGAAACCTATGGTTTTTTAAGTGAATTTGTAAGGTTTTTTAAATGCTAATTCCTAACTATAACGTGTGTGAAACCTATGGTTTTTGAAGTGAATTTGTAAGGTTTTTTAAATGCTAAGTTATGTATGTTTTATTATATTTTTTATATATTTATTTTACAATAAGCTACCTATGTATATAGTTATAGATTGACTGTATCCTGCAATATGGAATGGCTCGTTTAAAATGTTTTTTTTTTTTAAGGTTTTCACCGTGCGCGCACTCCGCGATTTTTTGAAAAAAAAAATGTTTTTTTCACCCTTCGGGGTCCTTCAGGGACCCCCTGACAAAGGCTAGGGGGCCAGGAACTCCCTACCCTGCCCCCTTTTCACGTTCTCCACCTTTCTTTTTCACTGTCACCCACAAAACTGCTGCGGTAAAGTGCCTATAACTCAGCGATAAGTTCTTGAGAATACACCCCTTCGTTTTTTTTTTTCCTCCGGATTCGTGCACCCAGCCGCTTTAAAATAATAATAATTTTAATCATTTTTTGGCCCTGTGACTTTTTGTGGGATCCCCTGAGCAGGCCTTAGATGTCAGGGTGTTTGTACCCTGCCAACTTTTCTTGTTTTTTCATCTTTTTTCTTGTGATTCGAATGTAGCTACAACAAAGTCCTAATAAAGTCCTAATAAACACCAGGGCTCGTTTTAGAGTCACCCTATAACCCAACAGTTGGGACTTATCGCCGAGTTATCGGCAGTTCAGCGCAGCAAAAGTGGCAAAAGAATTTTCGCCCCATTCTCAAGTAGGTGCACACTGCCACATTGCCCACAGGCTGACGGTACCAACACCACGGACAATTAACATCGTTACGCAGAGAAAGCTGCAAGCTGTGCTGCACCTGTTGGACTCTGGTATCTTCCAATTAACAACTTCGAGGTTCGGAGGAGTCTCACAGCAAGCCCTATTAAACTTCCTCACACGTCTTGGATGCATGTCTACAAAAGCAACTTAGGGCCCCTGCTTTCGCACCACCCGCTCGTCCCAATTCGAAGTATTCCTGCACAACCAAACCCAACCCCAGCCGTTGTTTGACGCCTCTGTGCTCCTGCTCCAAGATTGTAGTCACTGAAATGGGGGTGCGCCTGGTCATGAAGTCTAGTAGTCCACAGTAGTGGAAAAACAGTACTTTATTAGAAAAACATAAATTAACAACACAAAAACATCAAACAATGAGTGACATTGCCAATGGGGAACATCAACTTGTTGAGCGACATAACTTTAGATCGTCCTGGAAATCCCAAAACTCCGTATTCAGAAACCTGTTGGATAAATGAAGACAATGGTCAAGCGTTAGTATGGTCACAAACGTAATATGGTACAATGTATTGTAGTTGGACAAACCAGAATGCTTACAGGTGTGATCAATCCTGTAGAAAATGACTGTAACAGAAGCTTGTGTGGTCGTAACCCTCGTAGGAAAGAAAAGGAACGTTACAACCACACAAACTTCTGTTATGGTCTCATTATGCAGGATTTATCATACCTGTAACCATCAGGGTTCGTTTCAGCTTGATACACCTGCTTCTTCACTTTACTTACACTGCGCAGACACAGCTGGAGACCAAGCAAGGGAACCACTCCATAGCAGCCTTCCTGCATGTGTTGGGGCCAACTGACGTTATAGTTAGTTGGACATTTCACTCGTACAAAACCAGAGAAATACGGCCGTTATAGTTAGTTGAGCTAACTATAACTAGCGCCCCTGAAATGCACTGCTGATGACGTCTCATATTACATCACTCATGACATGGTCAGTGACATCACAGATGACATCACTGATGATATCTCAAATGACATCACTGATGACATCATCCTGAGACTGGGTGATTTTTAAAAGTTTAAGAATGTTATATATAGATACGCAAAGGTGTATTGAAGAATGAGTGGGATTCTGAGTGTCTGAATGGATGATTTAGTGGGTGCATGACTGACCATAAGTGAGTAATAAAACATGTCGTAGAGAATGCAGGGGTGAATGACTAATCTGTGTGAATGTCTGTATCAGTCTGTCAGTTGCTGTGTAAGTCGCTGCATATGTTGGTGAGTAGCTACATGAGTGTCTATATGGGTTAATGATTGGTTGTCTGAGTACCTGTATGAGTGCCTGAGTGTCTGTGTCAGTAACTCCCCTCATGGATGTGTGAGTGTGTGGTTCAGTGGGTGCATGGGTTCATGAGTACGTCTGCGAGGGGCTGTATGGGTGAGTGAGTGTGCATATGTCTGTGTTGGTGATGAATGGATGTCTCAGTGGTATATGTATGAGTAACTACATATGTGAAAGGCAGTATATGTGAGTGTTGGAGTATATAACTGAGTATATGTGAGAGTGAGTGATTGGGAGAGTGGCTGTATGGATGAGTGTGTGCTTGTGCCAGTGATTGTATAAGAAAGTAAATATGTGTTAGTATCTGTATGAATAAGTGAATTGGTGTGTGTAAAACTGTATTGGTGAGTAAATGGCAGTGTGATTGAGTCTCTGGTTGATTGACTAGGTGTGTGAGTATCTCTGTGGATGAATGGCAGTATGTGAGTGTCTGTATGGGTATATGAGTGCATATATCAGAGGCTGTATTGATAACTGACTGTGTGTATGAGTGACTGTATCGGTGAGAGACTGGATGTGTGTAGACCTATGAATCAGTGGTGCAGAAAGGGGTTAGGGCCTCCGACCAGCACTCAGGAATTCTGCTCTGTAGGACTTACAGGAGGTACCAGAAGGTCTTCTTGGCCCCCAAAGTCCCTCAGGAGTAAAGTGGACTTCATAATTTGCAGAGTGGTGGAGAAAGGGGTGTGTGGCCTCTGAAGACCTCTTAGCATTCCCACTGTGTGGGACTTACTGGTGGTAACAGGAGGGTTAGTTGGCACCCAAGGACAACCTTGGGGGCCAACTACCACTCCTATTACCTGTAGTAGGGCCCACACAGCGGCATTGGAAAGTTCTCATAGCAGGCCACGCCCCCTTTGCCCACCAGTCTGCAAACGCGCTCCTTGGCACACTCTTGGATGGGGATTAAGTCCCCTTGCCTCCTGAGGGTCCCTGGCGGCCAACTAGCCCTCCTGTTATCTCTAGTAAGCCCCACACAGCTGGATTGCTGAGAGTGTTCTAAGACACACACCCTTTTTACACCACACTGCAAATGCACCTCCTGGCACACATCTGCTCAGTGGATTAAGTCCACTTTAGTCCTGAGGTCCTTAGGACTCAAGAGGACCAGCAGTGCGCCAAAAGGCGTGTTTGAAGAGTGGTGTAAAAAGGTGCATGGCCTCAGACCAGCTCTCAACTGTGTGGGGCTTACTGGAGGTAACTGGAGGACTAGTTGGCCCTTAAGGACCCTTAGGATTCAAGGGAACTTAATCCACCAATCCAGGAGTCGCGTTTGCACAGTGGTGCAGGGAGGGGTGGGCCTCTGACGAGATGCTGGCTTCTGTTTTTTTTTAATTATTGTTAGAGGGGGGCTGTGTGGCCCCCCTTCTCTTAATATTTTGTGGGCCCTGGGAACCCCATCCCCAAGGGCCTGACCCATTTTTTATTTATTTATTTTTAATGGGAAGAGGGTTGCGCAGCCCCCATCCCAAGCCTGATTTTGGCCCCAAGGACCCCATCCCCAGGGGCATGGCCTTGTTTTTTGTTTAAAAAAATATTTGTACAGGAGGGGGTCACGTGACCCCCTTCACTGGGTCACTTTTGGCCCTGGGCACCCAATCCCCCAGGGCCGGTCCTCGTTCTTTTTTTTTACATTATTCATACGGGAGGGGGGTCGCGTGACCCCCCTTCCTTTGGCCATTCTTGGCCACGGGAACCCCATCCCCTGGTGCCTGGCCTTATTTACTTTTTAAAAAATATTAATAATATCAAAAGGGAGGGGGCCGCGTGGCTCCCCTTCCCTGGGCCAATATTGGCCCCAGGGACCCCATCCCGGGCCGGGCCTCAACATTGGGGATCGTGGGGGGAGCCCCAATGCCCCTGCGGTCCGAGCTGGCTCCCCGCCTCCCGCAGGATCCGGCATTGCTTTTGGACAAGGGGAGCTGCTGACATGCAGCTCCCCTTGTCCAAAAGTAATACTGCTTTGCTTCATGGAAGCGAGAGTAGGTTTTCTGCTCTCGCTTCTACAAAGTGAAGCAGAGCATGCAATGACAGGGCGGGAGCAGTGCTCCTGCCCTGCCATTGCAAACTACAATGTCCAGGGGGGTGGGCACCCTGGGACATTGCTGGAGCCGGCCCTCTGGGGTGGTGGTCCCCAGGGCCATGGAGGGCTCCAGGAGGGGGGCCACACGCCCCCTTTTCAATGTCAAGATAGCCCCGGGAGGTGGTGGTCCCAGGGGCTAAGGGGGAGACTGCGAGGCCCCCCACACAAAAATAATAAAGCCTCGGGGAGGAGGCGGTCCCCAGGGCTGCGGGGGCCCACGCGGCCCATTCATATATTTTTTACCTTACCCCCGGGACCAGGCCCACCCGGGGGCTTAATAAAAGGAAGCGCGGGAGCCCGCACTTTGTTTAATTGAAAAAAATGTCGGCGGATTCATGAACCCATTGCGAATACCGCCAAATTTTTTAAAAAAATGCTTTTTTGGGCACTCGGGGTGCCTGTGAGACCCCCTGAGCAGCCCTAGGGGGCCAGGGTGTTTCTACCCTCTACCCTTTTCTTCATTTTTCACCTTTTTTCTTGTGACTCTGTTCTACTGAGTCACAAGATGGCTGCCAACACTTTCTGGTTTGAAGTGTTGGCAGCCAATCAGAATAAAGCTTGTGCTCGAGAGGGTTTGCGAATCCACCTCAGTCACCAGATATATATTTGTTATTAAATATGAATATTTCAGGAACTACTTAATGGATTCACACCATTTTAAAAAAAGAATGCTTTCTGAACCAAAAGCTACCTTTTTGCCAAATTTGGTGTAAATCCGTTCAGCAGTTCAGACTGTAGCCTGTTCCAAAATTTCTTTTGGAAATTAAAATGGAGAAAACGCATTTTGGAATCCCCCTTTTTTCTCGGCCCCGGCTTGACAAATCACCCCAAAACTTTTAAAACAGGAGCTGACCGGAACGCCCCATTAGTTTTGAAAATTTAGAAAAGATTCGTCGAACGGCGCCAAACATATTGAAAAATAAAAAAATGCTTTTCCTATGTAAACTAGGGCCTATCTATATTTATTTTTATATATATATATATATAAAGTCTTTATACTTACCTGCAAAATAATTACATTTTCATTGAAAAGGCATGCTTGGAAAAGGAGCATATTTGTGGTATAATTCTGTGTGATAAAGACATTCATTGTAAAGACATATGTGCTGTTAAGGACACTTTGCAAAGGCATGCGTGGTAATGGTATGCATGGTTCCGTCATACATCTGTGTAGAAAAGAAAGACCTCAGACACCACCACTTCAGTACACTTCTGACCTGTGAATACTCTGCCAGCAAGAAGGACTGCTGTGCTGCCACAAGGACCGCCACCCAGCTGGACTGCTGCTCTAAAGGAATTGCTACCCAGCTGTGCTGACCTGCTGCCTGCTGGCCTCTTGCTTAGGGAAGAAGAACTGGACCTGCAACTCCCTCATGAGCCCAAGACCCCAGGGTGACTCAAAGGGTTAGTCTGCTGGCCTCCTGATCTAAGCCTCAGGGACATAAAAGGCTCCCCAACAGCTCCTGGGCCCATCTTCAGTGAGTTCCTGACCTCAAGTGGTGTCTCTCAGGTCTGGAACACTTGTGTGGCTTTCAAGCTTTTGAAATCCAGCTTTTGGACTCTTTGCACCCACAAATTGGTCCGTTTGCACCTGAACCGCATCCCTCTGTGCCAAGGTACCAGGGGGTTGAGCATAGGTTAATTTGTTGTTTGCTTGTGCCTTACCCTGACTTAGGTTTGTGGTGGCTGCTTGCCAAGGACTCACACCTCAGTCAACCAGTAACCCAATTACTAACTTCTGCCCTCTGTTATCACCTCTTCATCACAGCTCAGCAGACATGTGGCTCACAATGCTCCTGTCTACTGCTTGACCCCGCCACCCTTGTGAAATTTTCACTGTGCGCACAGTAATCTTGGTTTCTCCTCTGCCTCACTAGCACCAAGAAGGTCCCCTGACATGCTTGCCAGACTGCTCATTTGTTTCTAATGCTGACCACCATGCAGGCCCTCTGATGCACTTTCCTGGCACTGATTCGGTAAGCAGAACATCTGTCAGCCACCATTTATCAAAACATTAGACGGTCAATCCCTAACCTTATGAGATGAGGACAGTTTAGGTTAAATGCTGTTTGCATGAGTCCATAACATTGAAGCCAGAGCTATTGGCTTTGCCAATGCGCATTTTTTCTATGGTGATAAACTGAACAAAAGAAAATATTGTTTCTCTCTAAATTATCAACCTTGGGCCTCCAATAATAGGTAAGTGAACAAATGGAGTAAGCATACCTAATCTTAACGTTAAATGCAACGTTGTAGCACTCTGTTCTCAATGCATCCTAAGTAGTATTCAAGTTTCGGGTTTTTGATAATATTGTAAATCTTCACTCCAGTTAACAATTCAGAATCTATTGATGTCAAATAATTATAATTGATTAGACAGAGTTTAAAGAGATAGTGAAGGGATAGAAAAAAGGTTTTCAAGTCCTCTGTGTGTATCTTTCAGTTCAATCTGTTGGTCTCGGAGACGGAGCACTTCCTGCTGGAGCAGCTTGATTTCCTCATCCCTGCTGGATTTGTGATCCTCCAGGGTAGAGATCCTGTCCTCCACCTCCATGAGGTTATGGCGTACCTCTTTTAGTTCCTGGGAGAGGTCTTGCTTTACCATCTGGAGGTCCTCTCTGAGGGAGGCGAACAGTGCCTCTAAGAACGACAAGTCACAGGCCCCTCTGTGTTTGCACTGTCAAGTGACTGTTTCAGCTCTGAGGGTGGAGGTCGCTCTCTAGATGGGCCCGGCTGGTTTTGCCAGCATCTCCTTGAGGGATCTCCCTCATTTTGTCTGTGCCATTGTCATGTGTCCCTAGGGTGGATTCGCATCGCTGCCTTGATCAAAGTGTGTCTAACCATCCGGGTCCCTTTCGTGGGAAGATATCTCAGGGTGCTACATGGCTCCCACCATCTGAGGTGTGTGTTGCCTCGCTGCTCGGGCTGTAGATAGAGCTGATGGCTCTCTGGCTGCCAGTCTGAGGTCATCAGTAAGAGTCCCTCCTAGGGCTCAGGCAGGAAGAAGGCATTACACTTCCCTCAGATCCACCTTGGCTTCGAACGCTAGGGTGCCGAAGGGGCAGTGCACATATGTTTAGGTGGGGTCGCAGTATGTGTCTTTCCCTACTTGGCTTGGCCACTACTGGGTATGATGTAGTGTCTCACCATCTCATGGCCAATTAGCGCAAGGTGGGCCGTTGCCTCTATGGTTCTTCACAGGAGGCCCACAAAAGAAGGGCTGTGCAATTGTACTTTAGTTAGAGCTGAAGGCTGCCTGTTAGGAGAATTTACCCTGGGAGACCAACAGCAAACAGCCCCAGTTAGCCTCGCTGCAGCTTCTTGGGGCAAGTCTGTGAGAGCCCAGTCTGTCAGGGCCTAGGCTGTTTCTCCACTATCAGGTCCCTGCCACCACCATTCAGGGTGAGCTGGTCTTGTGGCCTCCACACTAGGGTGTGATGGTGCGTGGTGGGCCACCAACGGTACAGCTATGTAACTCAGCATTCATGAGATGGGGTCAGGGCCGGTGGCAGGCGGCTGCATGCAGCGCTTGACTCACCGCACCGCAGCTGCCACAATACCACTTAGATCCAGGTCCGCTCAGCACCCCTTACTGTAGTCTCTGTGAGGGAGGATTCTTGGCGCTGGGCCCCAGCAGGTATTGTGTCTAGCCTGCAATTCGTGTCGCTTGTGAGGCAGTGTGGGGACTAATTATGCTGGCATTCAGGGAGTATCAGGGAGGAGTCTTAGGCGTCACAGATTCAGGAGGTTCATGGGGCCCCGCAGCTACTGGAGGGCCCCCAACTTCATCAGCAGCGCACTTAGGTTTGACACAGAGGTCCGAGGTTCATGAAAGCAAGCTGGGGCCGGCACGTGACCTACTGTACCACCTCAGGTTGCTTAACCCTTCTCAATCACTAGCTTCATGGGTAGGCCACACATCTCTCAATGACACCGCCCACTGTGGGCCATGGCAGTCAGTGCAGCCAGGCTGCAGTGTACCCATACTTAGACAAGGCCCGGCCCTAGTGGCAGTGCAGCACGGCAGGTCATTCAGGTGGGCCGGTGTCTCCCAGAGGTGCGGCTTGCATCTCAGGCCTGCAGTGTCCCCAGGGCCTGCAGTAGTAGAGGGGTCCCTGATCACCTCCATGGCAGTGCTGGAGCCCCGAGCAGGGGCTGGGAGATATGCTTTGATAAGCCATGGCTGGCGATTCCCTTACCACGCCTCAGCTATCATCACGTTCGCCCATGCTCATTGCCTCTGCAGTGCTGTGGAGGTCCGTAAAGGTGGGTCCCGGCTTCCTCACCAGCGTCCCCCGAATCTAGGCTGTTGCTCCTCCATTACAGTGCAGGTCTGGACCTGTGCAGAACCATGGGGAGGCTGGACGATAGGGCTCGGTGACAGCAGCGATGGACGGACAAGAAGGCATGTCCTATACGTCTGCCATCTTGGCCACGTCCCCAATGTGACCCTTTATAACAAAAACAAGTTCCAGTGCCTGCGATTCAGCTTAGAGTCATGGACTGGACAACTCATGCAGACCACTGGTTGTGATGGGGGTTTAGAGGCAAGGTGTTTTCTTGTTGCCGCCGTTCCTCATAACTTAAGTAAATGAGTGGCCAGTTTGCACTTGGAACATGTCTCTGCAATGTATCTTGGAGGCCTTAATGAAGGGGGTGTAACCGGATACCCTATTTGAATAGCTGTGGAGTTGGAACAGATTGAGCAGTTATGAGGGAGCGGTGTGCCAGAGCCTCCATGAGCACCTTCCATAGTCATTGCTGCCTCAGCCTTACCCAGGGTATGGATTTCATCAAGTTTGCTGTGCCAGGATGGGAAGGCACGGAGATCCCCCGGGTCATCACCGAGTAGGGCTAGAACTGCCCAAGATCGGTGTATGTGGCTGAGGGGGCACTGTCACATCTGCCCATTGAGAGACTTCCTCCGGGGAGCCGAAGAACAGATTTTGTCTCTGTACATAATCTCAAGTTTATCAGTGTACAGTACCATGTATTTGATGTTCATATCTCACAGTCTCTTTTTTGCAGTGATAAAGGATTTACATTGTTCCTGGACTAATTTAGGGTTGTCTGGAAATATAATTTTATGTGATTGAAACTACATTGTTACTTGTGGTCATGTGTGTTGAAGGATCGCCTCTCTGTCATCATAGTTAAAAATGCATACGATTGATATCAGATTGAGGGGTGCCCAGGGGGCATTTTTTTGGGGCAGAGCTCTGTGAGCCCCATCAATATTAAAGCATGTCAAAGGGACCTCAGCTGGTACATTGAAGCGTTACCATTGATCCAAAAATTGTTCTGGAGAGGATCCTTTCACAACCTTCTGGAAATCCCACAAAGCGAAGTTTGTTCCTACAGACTCTCCCTCCTGCATCCTCCACTCATGCCGCAAGTTCCTTGGTTGTCGAAGTGAGTTATATGATAGTTGGTTACACATCCATTATGGAATCCTCCATGTCTGAGGCACGGACTTCAACGATCCTATCTACTTCTTGGTGCAGATCTTGCCTCAGTGGCATTACATCAGAGCCAACCACACTGATTTTTGCCTCCAGCGCGTCATGGGACTAAGCGATAGTGGCAAGAATTTTGGAGATGGCAGGGCTTGTGTGGTCAGGACCATTTTCATCACCATGTGTGTCATCTGTTATCACCTTTGAAGCATGGCCAAATTTATCTGTTGTACCCTGCTTGTTAGGAGGGGCCAATTCGTCTTTGACCATGGCGGGTATTAGATGATTGATGATGTCTCCTGTGCCCACAGGGACTTGGATCTGCCTGCCACCAGTAAGCCTCTAGGGTGGCACAAGCAGTCCAGTCAATCCAAGCGAGAGGTGCTCGGCCCATGTGTAGGATATCCACAGTCAGAAGGAAAGCTTGTGAACCGATTCGTGCCCACCATGAGGTGCTTGCATCTCAGGGGTCTGGAGGCTGCAGTCTCCCGGCCATCTCCCCTTCTCCAGAGGCCAATCCCAGGGGCCAGCGTCCATGGGCCAGCTCAGCCGAGCATTGGCATTCGGCACATCAGCGAGTCTTGGCCTCCTTGGTGCCCAACTCACCTGTTGATGGCGCAACCAGGCAGGTGCAAGGAGCAAACCTCTCGAGCCCCGCTGAGCCAGAGAGTTTGTGGCTTAGGGCCTGCCGCTCAAGGATGGGACTTCTCTCGGCTGAAGTCAAGGCTACAACCGCCAGGCACCAGCCAGCATGCCACCTTCCTGCGTCTGGGCACTTTGGCATGGCTCTCAATCTGAGGGCCACAATTACAAAGGGCAGCCGCAGCCATGGTGCCACACTCCACTCACCAATCCAACTATATAGTCCAGTCAGAGCATCTTCCAAGGCTGCCAGTGGGCAAAGGCTGGCTCCCTTTCATCCATAGCGCCCAGGAAACCCGCCAGCTCTCTCCTGCCTGGTCTGCCCTCAGAATCTGTGGCATACTTCTACCTACAGGGGTACTGCATGGTAGGGTGTTTGTCATGAAGGATGGAGTAGGATTCAAAGTTGGTGGCTCGAAGTTCATTTAAATCACTACCTCCATCTCAGACTCCCTCCAATGAGTACTCTTAAAGCGTCTGCACTTTAAAGGAGTAGATAGATTCCCCCTTGCAGGTGCTACAATGGCTGACTGCATCTGCCTGTATGGGAATTCCCTGGGGTCCTTAGTACCCCATTCCTTCCCTTCAGAGAGCAGTCTTCAGGGTGTACACTGACTTTGCAACACTTCTTTTAGAGCACAGTTAATGTGCTTCTTTACAGTCTCTTTGCCTTTGTGCCCACATCCATAAGAGGGTGTGGGCACAGAGGCAAATTGTCTTCCTCGTTCCTCTGGAGGGCAGGGCTGGCGCTAAATGTGCACCAGTGCTATCTGTAATACAGAAGGAGAAGCTTTTCTGTAATACCAAACTATCCAGAGAGTAAAAAAGTGGGAATACATGCCTGTTGCGCCCCCAGGGCACTTTATGTAGTACAGACCCAGGCGATTACTTTAGATTCCTTCAACATAATACATAAAATACTAAATGGGTATGGAACCCAAAAAATTATATATAAATTTTAAAGCAGGACTGCCATGCTAAACACTATGATTAGCAGCAGGTATTACATACTCCATGGCTCAAGGGCAAGAACAACATCATTGTGACTGTTACACAATATTTATACTTTCCAGAATATCTAACGCAATTCTACAGCATACACATGCTGCCCCTGATTGACAGTTACATGATGTATATTAAGTTGTATCTCTCTAATCACGAATCATCTTCTCTTTAAAAAATGTTTTAACTCAAAAGTAAATGTCTCCAAATCGCTGTGCATATATTTGGGCCGTTACACCAACCTTCTTGTGTGCACAACTGGTCCAGATGGATGTGGTTTAATTGGCTCAGCTATTTTGGAAAAATGTTGTAACTTGCCAGCGCTAACAATGACTCACTTTCAATATCCACTCAATTCACACAAACATTGTGAAAATAATTTTGCTATATATAAAAATGCAGATTATCCAGCCATAAATATTTAGAATATCGAGGGACTAAAGTCAAGAATTTATTTGAAGTAATATTGTTCAAAAGTCCACCGAAGAAAAATGCGCAGGAGTGCTTTTTAAAGTCCGAGCACCTCCACGCGCTGTGCAATGATAATAGTTTTAGGTCCTTAATCTCAGTTTTTTCACATCCTTTATTATATGGCTTCCATCAAGAGGACTAGGATCGGATTGGCTGGTGATGTGAAATGTGAAGTCATAAGCAGGGCTCATGGGGGCGCTAGTTATAGCTAGCTCAGTAAACTATAACAAGTGCATTTCAGTGATTTGTTCACTTTTAAATGTTACTGGAACACATATCTACGATGTCATTTTAACATTTGTTTTCTTCAGTGAATGTCTAAAGTTTTTAAACATAAGCTAAAATCTCATTACCCAACTATAACGCTGTTTTAAACGTAGGTTTCTTTAGTGAATATATATTCACATACATAAATATGGAACTATAGAGCTGTGGTATTGTATGATGCTTTGACATTTTATAATAAATACGTTGGCACTGTATAATGACAAGAATTAAAGAGAAACAGAATCCTGAAGAACTTTGGGAACTTAAAACTCAAAGTAGACCACTGGGCCACTATTAATTAGATAGTTGTAGACTCCGGGCACATTTTTCAGGCTCTCACTTCTTGAAATATAGAAGAACAATGCTGATCCACAGTGTCACAAGACACTCATTCAATAGTTTCCCATGCTACATGACCATTCAAGCCACAGAATGAAAAGTGTTACAAGCTGTAGGATTAACATTCTGACATTAAGCTGCATGACTAAGGGGCCACAAACAACTTGATCAAGCACTTTCATCAGCAGTGTAACAACCCATTTGATCAAAAGTTCAACAAATAACATGATGGACTGGGGTTGGAGAGATTCATTTCAGAAATTAAAAAGAACAGGAACTTAAAAATGCAGTATTCAATTTGAAAAATATCCTCTTTTAAGTGATTAAACAGATTTGGTGAATGCAGGATTTTGTCCAGGATCGTTTATCTGCAGCATTGTCGATTTTAATCAACTAATACTCCACATCTATTTTATATAAGAATCATTAACCTGCTATTATCTATGGTGACAATCACGGTGAACCTAATTTTTTACCATAGTGGGCAATCTTCAATAACAACGTAATAATCTAGAATTTAAAGTAGTCTATTTACCCTCACCAAAATGGAAGATCTTCACTTAGTGTGATTACAGTGTCTACAGCGGTATTCATTTACTATTAAAATATAGTATTTATTTAGTATGCATGAAGACTATGTAGTATGCCCACAAGCCGAAATATGAAAATGAGGAAATACTAGTTCTACTCAACTTCCCTTCAAATACATGATGAACACTCCAATTGATTGCTAAAAGAAGACTAGTAGTATTCTAGAAGAATAGTATTTGAAGCTTAGTAGTATTCTGTTAGGGTTTATTTGCAGCTCTTGTGCTATTTCAAGAGCAAAATGAAGGCTTGTATCATTGGTTGTGACCACTGTTTGAAGACTAGTGGTATTCTTTGTGAGCAATATCTGAATACTAACGGCAATGATTGTGAAGACTCAAGTAAGACTAGCAGAATTTAAAGTGAATGTTATTTGAACACTATTGTGCTATTTCAAGAGCAAAATGAAGGCAGGTCTAATTTATTGTGACCGCTAATTGAAAATTAGTGATTTCTTTGTGAGCAATATCTGAATGGCAATGACTGTCAAGAGTCAAGTAAGACTATAGCAGAATTCAAATTGAATGTTAATTGAACAGAAGTTGCATTAATTCTGATTAATTTATAGCAATTTTATTCATTTGGTTGCTTGCACAAGACTTCTTTTAATGATGGCTTTTGGAGTCAATGATTCTAATACGCCTGTTACAAACTCCTAAGTCATGCATTTAGTAGGCATTTTATAATTGTGGTATGTGAGAAGACCGGAGCAAGAGATCATAGGAGAAGCACAAATCAAAGGAGTCAACCCAGACGTACACAGGATTGTACCAGGAGACCCCTCCTCCTGTAAGTAGAGAGCCCGTTGAATTGTCGAGAACCTGACTGAATTCCCACTTGATCCATGACAAGACAGTATCACCACTGTTTGTTTTCAGGTTACCCAAAATGAGCAATTGTGCAAAATTTAATTAGTTGTCAGATAAAAAAAGGAATTGTTCTAATTCCTCCTGTGTTGATTGTCCACCAGACTCCATTAATGTTAGAACTTATAAAAACAATTCACTAAAAACGTTTGTACAAAGCGTTTATGGCATTGACTTGTAAATTATTTTAAAGGAAATTCAGTGGACACAAAAATGTGTGATATGACATTTCAATGATATTTGCCTATGGAAGAGCTATTGGCTTTGCCAATGTGTTTTTGCCATGTTGTGCACTAGCTAGTGGTGTGGAGTGTTGCAGTGTGGAATTGCGAAGAGTGGAATAGAGTGTTGTAGAATGAAGTGGCAGATAATGTCATGTATTGGAGTGACAGAGTGGAGTCGCGTAGAGTGGCGTACATTGGAGTGGCATAGAGCAGAGTTACTAATCTGTTGCTGCATTGTGGAAGTCCTTTTGTGAAGGTTGATGGGTCACCTTTCTGTAGCCTATTGCTGTATTTGAGTTTTAAAGTAGTACTGATAGAGTAAAACCTTCGCTAAGCCAGTGTCAACAACAACAAAAATGCTAAAATAATAAATGCAAAAATATGTCACAAAATGTGCTGCATTCGTCTACAAAATTTTCCTTTTCTTACCACATCATTTAGTCAACTATGCCCCATGATTTTGTCCTCTTCAGCTGCATTATTTCAGTGGCCCCTACATAGATTGACAATTTCTTGAGATAATGGAAATACAGTTGCCTGTTGATTCTCAAATAATTACCAGCAGCAGCGAATAAGAAGAAAAATGTTTAGTGGTGAGTATTGTTACTAGTATGTGTTGTGAGTGGGTGATGGTATAGTGAGCAAGAAGCACAGTGGCTTTGAGTAGGGTCTGGCAAAACTGAGAGGGATATTGAGTAGTTTTGTTAATGACTGCAGATTAGTACTTCAAGTGGCCTACAATGCAGTAGGTGTTTCTTATTAATTTTTTTTTAAGGGTCTGCATTTGGTAAACAGAAACTTATTTCCGAGATATGAAGGTGAGAGTACAAAGAGAAAGTGCCAGAGAATTAGGTGTTTTGGGTTATGTGGTCAAAGTTGCTGCTACTCACTTGGTTTTAAAATATGAGTTTCACTTACCTTTTTAGCAACCATTCTTACCTTGAAATGTTCTTATTTTTCAGACCAGTAGCAGGGCAATCCGACGAATAGCTGTAATGATTGACAAGGAGATATAAGTGATTTACTAATGTAAAATAGTATTTTGTAAATAGGTACATAACATTGTGAATTCAACTTCTTAAGCATCAACTGAGACAGAATGTGTGGTTGAGTTTCACTAACCATACACCATATTATGGCATATTGATTGATGAATATTAAATTTATTACACAGTCACCACAGTTTAGTTCTAGTTTGGCCAGAGTTTCCATAAGAAAGGCATGTTTCCTTTCTTTAATAGCCTTGGTACCGTTTCATTAAAAACATTTAAAAAAAACAATCACTTTGGCTTCATCATGGAAAGTTATGCAGAAATTATACCAAAATTGATCAGCACATTGTTAGAACTTTATAGAGAAAACCTGCTTTTGGTTATTTGGTGTAAATCTGTTCAGCCATTTTTGAGAAATTAGCATCAAAATGGAGATCATGATGAGCTGGTCTCTTGTCTTCGTGGACTAATGCATCCACTGTAGGAGTCTATACATGACCTCACTGCAACAGGTTCAAATCCCAATCCACTCAGCCTTTTATCCTGAGGTTAATGAGTACCATTGAGTTGGGTAACAATAAACATCTATTAATCAGCAACAAGATACCTTTTCGCTGAACGTGTGCATTACAAATGTACATGTTATGTTAGGGTAAACACCAGTTAAAACTTAAAAATAACTGAACCATTGGTGTCAGATAGTCTGCAATTGGCCAATTCAAAGTGGAAGGGTGGACCCTGATTGACTGGCAACAAAAATGAGACTGTTGGGTCAGCCTTCTCAATCCTCTAGTCCTGAAGGGGGGGGGGAAAATGAAAGGCCACATAGGGGTCAGGATAGGCATGCCTTTGCCTTTGCCTTTTGGGACACCCCACTTTACCAAAACAGGTAAAAACTGAAAATAAGAAGATTGGGTGGCAGGTACCCCGGTATCAGTGCCCGGTACTAGGGCACCCAGTGCAGTAGCCACTGTGGTACCAATAAAACATTAAAAAATAAAACACAAAACCCTACGGCCAATCACCACTTTGCACATGTGAAAGACAGGCACCATCATATCATGGAAGCCTACAACAGGACAGGAATTCCTACCATTATATCCAACCCAGCATTTTACCAGAGGTAGCCAACATATCATGCGTGCTTACATATTGCCAAGAATTACCCTTTTTATGACTGAGCCAAAGTTTTCCAAAGGTTGGGTATCATGCAATGGTTGCCTAGTTGCCAAGGAAAACCATTATGTGAGGGTCAGCATATCACCAGTGTTGGCAATGGGAGCAACACTACTCCCTCAGGCACTCAGAGCCTAAAATGTTTTTCTAGATTACATTTTACTGCTGTCATGATGCCAAATGGTGCTCCAGACTGCCTTGCTTTTCCCCCCATGTAGACAGCAGCAGTTCCCCGATTAGTACTCCTGGGAGAAGTGGACGTGAGTCCTTTGGGTAGACTGCAGGAGACAACTGGGAGAGAATGACACGGCCAGGGGGAGGGTTTGAAACAGGAGAGCATGATAGCAGCAAGCAGGAGCGGGACTGCATGGATAACTGGACACTGCAGTGGTGAGAGACCTTGTTATGTGAAAACTGTAGGTGTGAATGAAAGCATGAGTGACTCCACACCCGTGTAAACATTTACAATCTTTCTGATAGGACCATCACAGTGTGCCCACCCGCTGGTATTTTTGTTGCTTTTGTCATTGCATTTAGACATATATTACATGTAACATTGCACCTACAATATACCAGGACTATTTGCTTTGTCAGTGATTATTTGTTCCATGAGGAAAATAAGCACCAACTATGGCTGCGTTGTATATAATAATGAAAATGCTTTAGATTGTGAAAGTACTACAAGGAGTCTCTTTGAAGTTACCTCAAAGGCAATGAAGTGGGGGTGGTGGGTAAAAAATACAGCATTAAGATTTATTTTTCATCCTGATGGTGAGGGCAAAAATGGAGAGACCGATGGGGACCCGTCTCAGCATGTGCTTTTAAGAACTGCCAGTGCTAAGCACCGGCAGGACCCGGCCCACTTAAATCCCTGGTGAAGACCTCTGTTGGTGGCCAGTAAAATTGGGATTTAACTGGGTGTGCCTGGATTTACTTCTGCATTGGACATTCTGTTGTCAGAGCTGGAGAAGCATGGCAAACGCTCGACATAGGGAGGGGGTAAGAATCGAAGTGATAACTGACAAATCATTGGCTTTGCGGTGCTGTGAAGCTACCTCAGTTTGTGGGTATGGATGAGAACCTATGGGGACCAAACACCTCGCCTGCTTACTTACTGAAGGACTTCAGAATGACTGGCCAACTCCCAGGTGTAAGCACCCCCTTTAAAACAAAGATTGGCTTCGATTTGGAGTGGCCATTGGCCGCGTATCACTGAATAAGCCCTTCCCTTCTTTCTCTCCCGCATTCTTGGGTCTTTGCCTGGTGATGCCTCAGTACATCAGGACTCCTTGTTGGGGTGTGTCAGTGTGAGCAGGGCGCCCTCCTCGGTGCATTGTGATTCACAAGGGCCTTTGTAGCAGGTGCTTTGATCTCCCACCCCTGGAGCTCAAGGGTGGGTGTACCCAAACATTCTAATGGGAAACTTACACTGCCTTTAGGTTTTTCAAACAAGTGATCTATTGAACTGTGGGACCCACCTAGGTGTGTTTATGGGGGAGGCGGGAGGGGGATGCTCTGCATTTCCCTTTAGTGCTAAATCTGATGAAATGTTCCTCAGCTGACCCTGTGAAGGGGATGCTGTAGAAACAACCAGACGGAGTGTATCCATCCTCTTTAGTGTAAAGCTTTACAGTCCTGTCTCCCCATTGGCATTTTCAAATGCAGACAGCTACACGGCAGGGCTCTACTGTCCTTTGAGGTGTTCGTCGTGTCATGTGGTAAGGTGAAAGTGTAATATATGGATGAGACCCATTTGTTTTACTTTTTAACTGCATTTTTCAGCTATCTAGTCAGTGGAACCTACTTTCCGTACGTTTTGAAGCTTTAGTCGGGTTGGCAGTCAAATCCATTCCAGTCAGAGAACGTATTTATTTACAACCTGTCAACCATGGCAGGGGTATTAAACACCTCTGTTCATAACCCCTTGTGTAGAAACCCCAGTGTGCGTCACAAGTACATGCATAGCTTGTTTGTATTTACAGAACTATTTCCCTACAACCATTTAATGTGCCGGGCAAATATGCCAACACGCTGGGCTTTACATTCCTGCAAGGGTTTAATATCAGTGGTGTGGGCTACACTTCGTGCTGCTGGCTCGGTAAAGAGACTGATAGAAGACTTTCCCTCGTCACTTGCGTTATGTGTTTTATCGCGTGCCGATCGCGTGCCTCGACTCACACCTCCCTCCCCACCTGGTTTCACTCACCGGACTCTCTGTCTTCGTCCAGTCACACTGCAGCTGCCCGCTGGGCTCCCTCTTCACCACTGGAGCCCCGCCTGGTATATCGCTCGGTCGCGGCCTGCTCCGGCCGCCTCTCCCCTTCACTCGTGCTACCATTGGCGGCCGCGGCAGCCTTCACCTTCGGCCGCTCTGCCTCTTCACCCGGGCCCCCTCCTGGGACCCGGGACTTCGGGTTTAGAGCTCTTGGAGGCGTGGTAGGCTCCCGTCCTCCCTTCCGCCTTCACTTCTTTCGACGCCTCGGGGATCCCATCTGCTCACGGGAGCCCCGCACCGTCACCAGCACTTCTTCCGGTCCATTTTTTACTCGGGCCGCGGTGGTGATTTCTCCCCGGAAACGCGGGGTGGGCTCCCACTAATTAAATAAATGTGTAAACGTTTTTGCAGACTCCATAAGCGGGGTGGGCACCCGCAAAGCCAAACAAATGCGGGGTCAGCACCCGCCATTTCTCCCCTCCATCAGGGGGAATCCCCACATCGGGATTCCCTCGGGAAAAGAATGCAGTCATCGCTGCGGAGACAATCGTGCTCCTTTTCCTTGGGGAAATTAGAAGCGCTCACACCAAATTTCACCCATTTTTTGTTTGTGCAGATTTCGGTCTGCTAGTGAGAAGCCTGATGCGATATTACCACATCACTCACCATAAAACCAGATTATAAAAACACTTTTAAAACCCAGGACCGGCTCCAGCAGTCTAGGTCTGGGAGGGCCGGGATCAGGCAGGGGTGGGCCACGAAGAAGACTGGGACAGACCTCCATAAGAAGAGAATATTACTTATCTTTACCAGTGTTGGATAGAACAGAGAAAGCAATTGACCATGCCATGTGCACAGTGGCCAAGGTATGCTATAAGCAGGCATACATGAGGTTGGGCATGGGTGCAGACCATGCCTAGTGCCCACTGGGTGCGGATACAGACCATTTTTAATGGGTGCTAGGAGCAGCTAGGGCACAGGGTCCAGGCTAGGTTCTGAGCCTGGTGCCCGCTGAGCATAGCCGGGCCTAGGGAAATTCCACAAGAATTAGCATTTTGACTGCAAGGTATCGCAGAAGATTTAGAGGTGCTGTATCATATTCATAAATGATGAAAATTCCAGTTTTTTTAGGTTTGGATCATACTTATAAAATCCTAGCAAGCAGTGGTTCCAAAACCCGTATTTGATGGGAATTATAACATAAACATGAGTTATTTATTTTCCATAATTTATGGATGCCCTATGAACTGTATATTTCAAGCAACGAAAGGGACAGTGATCTAGATAACAGACGGATGCAGCAGTGTTTTGCAGGACTATATTAAACATGCATGTCCGTTTTATTTCAAAACATATGTAACTTAAAGTAATTTATAACATGTTATTGAGGTCTGATGACATGTACCCAGAGCTGATTATCATAACACATAACACCCATTTTGAGAGCATACAACGAGGAGCATGCAAACTCTAAACTTCACCTGGCTAGTTTTGCATTAACCCCGCCCTATTCCATACATTACAGCTGTAAGTCCAGAGGGACATCCTACTGAAGGGAATTGTCAGTCTGAATAACAACAGAGAATACAATAGCCTCTTGACAAGTCACACACATCCCCTTCCCTGCAGCTGGAAATCCTGCCTTGGGACATCCGACATCAGGGATGGAAAGGTATATGACTACACTCGAACACTACCCTGCACGACCCCCCAGCACTAACATAAACATTAAAACACTACCCTACACTACACAAACACCACAACACTACCCTAAAACACTACCCTCAGCATGACCCTCCCCCAACCCCCAGTTCGGTCCCCACACTCAAACACTACCCTGCATGACCCCCCAGCACTACCCTAAAACACTACCCTACACTTCACAAACACCACAACACTACCCTAAACCCTAAAACACTACCCCCAGCACGACCCTCCCCTGACCCCCAGTCCGGTCCCCACACTCAAACACTACTCTGCATAACCCCCCAGCACTACCCTAAACCCTAAAACACTACCCTACACTACACAAACACCACAACACTACCCTAGACCCTAAAACACTACCCCTAGCACGACCCTCCCCCGACCCCCAGTTCGGTCCCCACACTTGCACACTACCCTGCACAACCCCCCAGCACTACCCTAAACCCTAAAACACTAACCTACACTACACAAACACCACAACACTACCCTAAAACACTACCCCCAGCAAAACCCTCCCCAGACCTCCAGTCCGGGCCCCACACTCAAACACTACCCTGCACCACCCCCGAGCACTACCCTAAAACCTGAAACACTACCCTACACTACACAAACACCACAAAACTACCCTAAACGCTAAAACACTATACCCCAGCACGACCCTCCCCCAACCCTCAGTCCGGTCCCTACACTCAAACACTACCCTGCACGATCCCCCAGCACTAACCTAAACCCTAAAACACTACCCTACACTACACATACACCACAATAGTATAATAAATAAGGCACAAAAATAATAAATAAGTCACCGATCTACCATTCAGCATGCAGCTTGAATAGAATGTTAATAGTAGTCTGGGTAAAGTCCAGTAGTATTCAAAATTGTTTGTATTCACTAACTGTTCTGCATTGTAAATGAAGATAATGCGATTACAAATAAGTATGTGCTTAGTATTCTGTTAGTATTCAAGAAGTACCACTCACATATCAGTAGTCTTCATGCACTAGCCTTCCCAAAAAGAACACTATTGAACACTAAAATTGGCATAAAATAGTCTTCGAATCCCATAAAAAGACAGGTTAACCACTAAATGTAGTATTCAACTTCGGTAAGGGATAGCTCTACCTCTTCATAAAGCTGGATTTATTGAGCACACATTGAACTGTGCATGGTCAATGTGTGCCCAAACATTTTGGTAGAGTTAACAAAAGTACATTGGGACCACAAATGGATTTATCTGAAAAAAATGGAATAGAACAGGACAAGACCTCTGCAGATTCCATGCAAAATGTGGAGGCTTTTCATACTGACTTCTTTTCATGAGCAAGATTAAACCAATCTTAAGACACTGCCCTGTAGTCAATCGAAGTAGGTGTAACAATGTTCCTGATTCTATATGATACAACAAGTTACTGATGATGTATAATTTAAGACATGGTACCCAACAGACAGTAATCTTCCTAGAATTGTCATGAGTAAGCTAAATGATATATGTGTATGGAAGGCTAAAGTGTGCCAACAAAGAGAGAGAGGAATACAGCACCATAACTTAGTAGCTATGGTGCTGTTCTGGTCTCTCCATCTCATGCAGACCAACACAGAAAGTTGGGAGGCTGCACCGCAGAGTTTGAAAAAGTTAGTAAATCTACCCCAAAGTGCCCTTCAGAAACCTGTGGTCAGTAATGGTACATTTTATATCTCAAAAAGCCTTCAGATCAAGTAAAAATACAAAACGAATTCTGGCAAGTTAGGAACCATCACCTGGGACAGTGAACCTAATCTTGAGGGCAAAAGTACAACTGCTTCAGGTAGGACCAGAAAACAGAAAAGTGTGGTTTTAATTACATGCACACATATGTGTGCAGGAACTAAAGATTTACAGTCCTTTGTCAATTGCATACCCTGTGTTTCACAAAATCACTGGCTTAGAACAATGTATACAAGCCATTTTAAAGTTGAGAAATTCTTTTTGACAAATTAAAAGGCTTTTGTGAATCATTCTGAATTGTAAAAGGGGGGAGTGAGCGTGATAAGGGAATCCTCCTATTTCGAAATTTGAACAAGATCGTATGCTGCCACAAACCATTACTCAGTTACTGACCTCTGCTCCTGTTTCATTCTTTCCAGGTTAAGTGGCAATTGAGTGTGGAAGCCTTCCTTCTTGTGTGCCTTTGATTTGGGGTACCTTGACAGGGACATATCAGCACACCTTTGCTTCCTGACACTTTAAGACAAAGACTGTGGCTTAACAATTCCAGTAGAAATACACAACAATCAGGATATGCCTGAAACCAGCCCTAGAGCTGTACCACAGGAATCCAAGATCTTGTCTATGAACGGAATTTAAAGATGGGACTGAAGCTGCCTTTCATCATGCCACGTATACACACCAACCGAGTATGGTATTCCCAACATAGTGAAATTTCTTTCTAGAAACAGCTGCCTACAACCATCTTAAGAGAAGGAGCCGACAGACTTAGGGAATTGGGGAACGGAAGTTGTCTCTGCATGAAAAGTAAGCTGCCTAGATGGGTGGGCTTTAAGGAGCAGGGCAAGAAGTGCAGACAATTGGCTTGTTGAGTTCCAGGGATAGGCCGAGTTTGAGAGGTCTGGCAGTGAGGTCTTGTGCACTGGTGCCTCCACAGTATGCATAGACACAATAGAGTGTTGCAACTACGGTACATGGTGTCATATAAGTTATAAGCGGCATCAAAACAACTTCAAGGAGCCTCAAAATGGGCACCGTAAAATGCTTGTGATCCCGGTTGGTGGACACCCCAAAAATCGAGTAGGCATTCTGATGGGTTTGGTTCCGTGCAAAGTTCACATCTGCAATCAGTGGAACCTTTGATCTCTGTCTGATGACTTCTTATGACTCTCTGCTTTATTTAGGAGGTGGTTTTGAGACTTGGCCTGAAGATTCACCTCTGAAGGAGGAGCCGTGTTTTCCAGGCACATAGAGTTGAGTGAGATCCCTTCTCAACCACATTGGGCTGTCCTGCCTTTCCCTTCTGGTGATTGTTTACATGAGTAATAGTGACTGGAGCTGAAGGACAGCAGTGATGCTGATTGGGCAAGCGCGAAGTCAATGTAACCTCTCCCTTTCTCCCTTCAATTTGATACGCTTTGGAAGTAGTAGCGCAGCCCCTGCCTTAGACAGCAAGAGTGGCTCTGGTGACAGGAACTTTTAAACAGGTACTGTGTATGGATTATAAACAAGGCAAGAAGGCAATTAGTAAACTACCATGACACTCTGGACCAAAGAATCCACCAATAAATGGGGGGAGGTCACGGGAAAGCAGAGAGCATTCACTTGTATCCCAGTCCACTAAAGGCAGCTTGCCTTGCACAAACTGTCTCCTGCCTGCAGGAACCGCCTGAACCATGCCAGTGGGTTCCTAAGCAAAGATTTCCTCTACTAAAAAACAGGATTGAATCCAGATGCTTTTTCCAACTATAGACCAGTTTGTCAAATATCTTTTCACAGTAAAGTCCTGAAAAGGAGAATGTTTCATTAACTGACCAGTTTTATTACCACCCATAACATTCTGCACACTGCTAAAATGAGCTTATGAGTGGGCCATAGTACTGAACTCAGTATTGTGTAGATTTTGGACAATTGAGACTATTAGTGGATTCAAATACACCTATGGCTCAAATTTTGCCGAGCTTAACAGCCGTATTTGACTCTGTGAATCTTTCTACTCTCCTTTCCATATTTAAAGAACAAACAGATCCTTTCATGTAAGATTGGCCACTTTCGAAAATTCTCTTAGGCCATACTCATGTGGTATCGCTCAAGGTTCCATCCTTCCACCACTCCTTTTAAAATTGTGCTTAACCCCATTAGCACATTTGATTGAGTAGTTCTGCCAAAACGTTTTATTTTTTTACAGACAATACCCAAAAAATAACTTATTTTTTAAAAGGTGATACAACTGCGTCTTTAAATCTGTGCACCTGTCTAGCTAGAGTACAATACCGGATGAATTCTATCTTAAGTTAAATGGATCCAAAACTGAGGTTTTGGGTCCCTCGTAACCAATAGTGACAGCACCGCCCAGTTTTTGACACACAAGCCTAGGTGCCTTCCCTTCATTGGTCCCAGAGGTAGAAAATCGAGATTGACGCAGTGCTATCCTTCACTGAATTAGTGTCAGAAGTGATAATCGCTTTTTACACTGTCTTAAACACGTCTTTAGATTAGTAATGCTGTCCAAATAAATATAATCTTAAATGCTTTTATAACTTCACTCTGAACTACTAACTTCATTTATTTAGGACTGCATTTCTTATAAAGAAACTACAACTGGTCTAACATTTTGCAGTGAGGTTAGCTAACGGAGTCCAACGCAGTTTTCACATTTCTGTAGTTTTTCTAAAAATACATAGGTTGCTTGTAAAAAAGCGAATTATGCTCAAGTCTCTTTACCTGGTTCACAAGTTTACTCAGTTTGTCGAAAAACTGTAGGCAGTCGTTCCTTTTCGGTTATAGCCACGCAACATTGAACCTCCTCCCAGATGTACTCAAAGATGATTCTGATATTTTGAGATTTAGAAGACGGCTCAAGACCTGACTTTGCCCCTGTACTTAATATTGGTAATGGTTAGCTGAAATAAGAATGTGTTTTGACCAGTTTTTAGCACGATTCCCCAGCGGGGTGAAAGACACTCCTTATAAACAAACATAGACATGAAGATAAAGCAGTGATTATTCGCCAGATGCCCCTTCTGAATGCCAACTGAACTTTTATGTACAGTATTAAGTTAAGTGTGTAGTATTTAAAGTTAGTTTCCTTTTTAAGAAGATGCACTGGTTGGACAATGATTTACTAGCCAGGTTATTTGCTTTACTGAAGTCTTAATATCTACCTCACACTGCATTTACACGCCCTGAAATGCAGAAACTGGTTCCTCTGAAAAGCTCCAGACAAGAGCTGCTGTGAACATACACCTGTTGCTTCCTATATCTCCCACAAGATTTCCACCTGTTGCAACCCAATCTTATCACCAGAATTTAAAATCTCTGACTCATGTGGTAAGTTTGATAGTTCAGCTTTAGTGCAAATTATTTTGTACCAAGGGTAGTGGTGACATTTGTTGTGACTTTGCATCCTCTCCTTAGTTACCAGTTCCCTGCTGCTCAGCCAGTGTGCGTGTGATGCAATAGAGGGCTGGAGTGCCTGGTGATGTAATGGAATGCTGGAGTGCCTGGTGTGATGGAGTGTCGGTTGGAGTGTGTGGGCTGAGCAGCAAGGATGCTGCTCCTGGTGGGGCTTTCTCTACTACTTACCATCGTACCTATATGTAGTGATGTTATTGTTCTGTGCTCGAGATCAACGCAGCGCGTGCATCCTTCAACTAGGCTCTTGCGTGCGATCATCTCGTGTGTCAACATGTTAGTAAATAAAATGTGTTCCACGCTCTGCGCCGTTCACTGCTCAGCGGTTCTTCAAGCAACAGTTCGTTTTGTGCTTGAATCCGTAGCAGCAGGACGTCGTGGTCGTGGGTGAACTTTGTTCAGGAATAAACCTACTTTCCTTACTTCTGCTTCCTGATTTTCATTTCAACATCTTGGCGACGATTAGACTCTTCACCCACCGACCATTTTCTTCACTTTCACGGATTTATTTGGCGGCACCTCGCTCTTCTTCTCCAATTTGAGGACGTGTGTCGGAGTCTGGCCTTTTCCCATACCCCATTGTAAAGGCTAGACGACATGCACTTATCTTCACTTTCATGTGGATCGCATTTACGGATCTCCGGCTTCCGCCCTTTCTGTTTGTTGCGCATTCACAGGGGGAGCGCTGCCTCACATCCAAACGAGATCGCGCACGTCGATCTCCAATGTTACGTCCTCGCTACAATTTAGAAATTTAAAGGAACAGCACACAATTTTCATGCGCTCACAGGCGCTGTTTAGCAACGTTACCGGCTTGCTACAATTCAGGAATTTAAAGGAACAGCATACAATTTTAACGTGTTTACACACGCTAATTATCACAGGAAGTCTTTAAGAAGGAAGTATTTAATACAACTGGAGCCTGTATCGATTGTTTTGAATTTTGTGCTGTCAGCTTCCTTTCAGGTACTGTCAAACTTTATTACTTGCAACTAAATTTAAATTGCTTTCATATACAGACTCATAATTTAGGCACCTTATTTGCTTGTACTGTTTCACATCGTGCCTTTACAAACCATTTAATATTTTTTCAAGTTACTTAATTATATTGTGCTAAGCTCAGTTTTTATTTGGTAACATGGCGTCATCTCAGCAAATCACAACCCCTCCTCCTTTTCTTCAGTCTCCCGGCAAACCTAGTGTCAAATGGCGTCAATGGATCAACATTTTTGACAATTATTTAGTAGCAATTGATGCTACAAAGTACCCTGCCGTTTGTAAAGTGGCCATTCTGTATAGTTGCATTGGTCTTGCAGCACAAAAAGTCTTTGATAATTTACCTCACATTGCTCATACAGGTTCTGGTGATGATTGGGACCCTTACAAAGAGGCACTTGCTCGCTTAACTAAACAATATGATGAGGAACCAAGTATTATGTTAGAACGCCACAATTTCTTTAAAAGAAAACAAAATATTGAAGAAACAGTAGAGGAATACATTGCAGAATTGAGAATACTGGAAACCACCTGTGAATTCGGTGCAAATACAGATTACGCAATACAAGACCAGTTTGTATTCAGATGTTTTTCGCACAAAATTCAAGAAAGATTGTTAAGTTGCAGAAACCCAACATTATCTGAAACCATTGGTATTGCTAAATCAATTGAACGTTCTATGGTCTCATTTAAAGCCATTCACGATGGACATTCTGTAAATTCTATTGCCAATCAACCTGAAGCAAATGTCTCT
The DNA here is from genome assembly GCF_964204655.1 of Triturus cristatus. Classification (NCBI taxonomy): domain Eukaryota; kingdom Metazoa; phylum Chordata; class Amphibia; order Caudata; family Salamandridae; genus Triturus; species Triturus cristatus. Next base: position 442,000,415 of record NC_140590.1, read on the forward strand.
GCTATTTCTACTTACAATTCTGGAAGAAACTTCCAAAGGAAAAACTTAATATGTTACAGATGTGGCTCAAAATCACATATTGGAAATTCTCCTCTATGTCCAGCAATAAGCAAGAAATGTATTGTGTGTAAAAAATATGGACACTTTCAAGGAGTATGCAGAGCAAGGAGACCAGTGAAAATCAACAACATAGACGTAGCTGAAGATTTACAAACCATTTCAGAAAAACTCACTAATGTTGTTGTGACAATTGAATTTAATTCTATTTGTGATGTTGGTACTGCTAAAGGTCCTTGGTGTGATATTTTTATTGCAGACTTTCCATTTACAGCCATGGCTGATTCCGGATCTCCTATCACAATCCTTTCAGAGATCTCATTTGTAAACACTTGGCATGATTCCATATCACTCACTCCAACAGACATCAACCGTAAGGCATTTGGGGAAAATAAAATTGACATGCTTGGATACTTTAAATCTAAACTAATATACTTAGGACGTCATATTTTTTACAAAAATTAATGTTGCAATTTAAGGTAGGGAAATTGTTGGATGGCAAGAGCTTGCAAAGATGGGAATTTCTCTTAAGCCTGGCTCAGATAACCCTATTGTTCTTGGTGAATTACCAGAAGGGTATGTTACAGATGATACTGACAGTATTGACACGTTGGCTATTAACACTTCTTCATTTTCAGAGCTTCCCACTGATGTCAATGATATTATTAACCAGTTTCCTTTAGCCCTTACTGATAAAATTGGTACTGTTTTGGGTTTTGAACATCAGATAAGACTCAAACCAAATGCCCAACCAGTACACAAAGTTACATCTCACCCCTCAGTGCCAGAAATGATCTTAAGAAAGTATTAGATAATCTTTGTTCTGAAGGCATCATTGTTCCTTGTGATTCATCTCAATGAGTGTCTCCCATCGTGGTTTGCAAAAAAAAATCAGGCGAGGTGAGAATCTGTGCTGACTTGCGCTCATTAAATAGGAACATCATCATAGATTGTCACCCCCTTCGAAAGATTCATGATCTTTTAGCTGGCATAGGAGTACTTTTCTTTAATTGATCTACGATCCACATACCACCAAATTCCCCTTAGTGTAGATTCTCAAGAACTCACCACTTTTATCACTCCCTTTGGGGCATTTAAATATCTCAGGCTACCATTTGGACTCGCATCCGCTGCTAGCGTATTCCAAAAGCTCATGGACTCGCTTTTCAAAAACATTTCTGGAGTCCAGGCATATCAAGATGATATTTTGGTCCACGCGAGCAGTCGCAAAGCACACAATTCCACCTTGACCAAAGTGTTACAAATATTGTCCACCTCTGGTATGACTATCAGACATGAGAAATGTAAATTTGGCGTTCAAACTCTTGATTATTTGGGTCACACACTGTCTCCAGAAGGCATCAAATCTAAACATTCACTAATCCAAGCAGTACGTGAAGCATCACCTCCTAAAGATAGAGACGCTCTACGTTCTTTTCTTGGCTTAGCTGAGTATTATGCTCGCTTTGTACATCGTTATGCCCAGATAGTTGAACCCCTTTGAGCATTACTTAGGAAAGGTGCAAAATTTTCATGGAGTGATGATTTGCAAGACACTTTTAATCAGGTCAAGGTTATTATTGAACGTGCCCCTGCTCTCCGTCCATTTCAAGATAATTGCAGAAGTTTTTAAAATGTTGATGCTAGTTTGTCTGGCTTAGGAGCTGTTCTTTGTCAGTGGGTGGGAAATGAGGAACATACAATTGCATTCGCCTCAAGAACATTACTACCTCCAGAAACACGTTATAGCACAATTGAAAGAGAAGCACTTGCGTGTGTTTGGGCTATTCAGAAGTTTAGATCTTATATTTGGGGTCGAGAATTTGATATCTTCACTGACCATAATCCCTTGGTTTATATTCTTTCAGGCTCTGGCCCCAACAAGGCTTCTGCAAGACTCATACGTTTACTCTCAACCTTGCAAGAATACCATTTCGTAATCAAACATTTACCGGGAGGGAAGAACTTTAGAGCAGATTGCCTCTCCAGAATGTCTTTAGAAAATGTTCGGAATGAAGGTGATAATAACATTTCTGAGTGTGTGGTGGCAGCCATAGATGCTGTCGTTGAGTTACCCTCTATTTCCGAGCATACATGGAAAGAAGAAAGTGACAAAGATCACAACCTCAAAAAAGTTAAACAAATTATTGTTCAAGGTTGGTCGGCAACTAGAATGCGTCCTTGTGACCTGAAGAAATTTGCTCATGTCACTGAGGAGCTGTCTATTGCTGATGAAATCATCATGCATCATGATCTGTTTGTTCCCCCTGAGAATTTACGCAAGAAAATCATTCAGTTAGCACATCAAGGCCACCTTGGTATTTCTAAAACCTGTAAGAGGATTAAGGAGTTTTATTGGTGGCCTTCCATTGAAGCTCAAGTGAAATCCACCATTGAAACATGCTCAGAATGTCTTTTATCTGATAAAAGATGGAATATGTTACAAACATCGTTACATCCTGTACCTTTCCCATGCGGCCCTTGGGACAAAGTAGGTATAGATATTTCTGGACCATATGAATTATTGCCCACACACAATAAATTCTTAATTTTATTGGTTGATTATTTTTCTAAGTGGATGTATTATTGGTTTTGTGATGGACCCACTACCGAGAACACCATCAAGTTCTTAGAACATGTCTTTAAACTTGAAGGTTCACCAAAATCTATGGTCACTGACAATGGTACGCACTTTTCATCTCAACGTATGTGTAAATTTATAGAACATCACGACATACAACATTTGAAAGTTGCTCTTTATTCTCCATCTTCAAATGGTCTAGTTGAAAGAGGTAACAGACTTATCAAGGAAGGTATTCAAACTGCCATTGCATCAAATCTAGATTTTGCTGAGTATTTGAAAGAAAAGGTTTGGTCCTACAACACCACTCCCCATTCCACCACTGGGGTTGCACCTTTCACGCTGCTGAGAGGTAGAATGGCACATTCTAATTTATTCCCTACATGGTTATCTAACAAATCTGAATGGAAAGTTGATTCATTAGATGTGATTAGAGACAGAGTGAAGAACATTCAAGAAACCATGAAAAGTCAGTTTGACTCAAGCAAAGACTTTAGTGGAGATTCTTTGAAACCCGGTGATTGGGTCTTAATTAAAAAGCCCAAGAAAGTAGTGAAGGGTTCTTCTAGATTTTCTTCCCCAGTTCGAGTTTGTAAAGTAACCAAAGGTTCAGCCTTCTTACTCAACAAAGGGTGGTGGAACAAAAGGAATTTAGTTTTAATTTCAAACTCTCAAGCTGACATTATTTCTAACCATTATGGTTCCAATGCAGGTCATTCACAATCCTACAATTGGTTACAAGATGTGGTTCCTCCAAAATCTCAAAATGAAGAAACTTTAGTAACAACTGTTCCTTCTCTTATGAGTCAAACACACTCTTTAGTTACCCCTACAACTACACAATTGTGTGACAAAGGTGAAGCAACGTTCGGGAAAAGTTTTATTCGCACAAGAAGGTTACCAGGAAAATATAAAGATTATGTTCTAGAATAATTTAGTAGTTTATTACTTTTTCAGATTCTGTAAAAATTGCATTAGATATTATAATTTTGCGCCTACTAATGATAGATTATTGCTTTAATAAATATGTATTTTTTTATTTTTATTTGTTAACCCCTTGTGTGCGCACGACGGCTCCCGGCCGTCGTGCATTACGGTGGGTGTGTGCGCACGTTTGCCGGGAGCCGTCGTAATCCCGCCCACCGTTTATTTCTCCCGCACAGCGCGGGAAATAAACTCGCACACAAGGGGTTAAGGGGAAAGATGTTGTAGTGATGTTATTGTTCTGTGCACGAGATGAACGCAGGCCATGCAGCCTTCAACGAGGCTCTTGCGTGCGATCATCTTGTGTGTCAACATGTTAGTAATTAAAATGTGTTCCACACTCTGCGCCGTTCACTGCTCAGTGGTTCTTCAAGCAACAGTTAGTTTTGTGCTTGAATCCGTAGCAGCAGAACGTCCTGGTCGTGGGTGAACTTTGTTAAGGAATAAACCTACTTTCCTTACTTCTGCTTCCTGATTTTCATTTCAACACTATATTACCTATAACTAAGTCTTAGAAACCTTCTTCTTATAACCTACACTACCTGCTTGCAAGCCCTCAACTTGGTTTACAACAAATCTCTCTTCCTCCACCCCCATGTCCCTTTATGATGTCAGTTTCTTGAATGCATGCCCATTTCAGGATCAGCACTTCCCACCGGACATTCTCGAGGGCATATCACACACTTAAGTTCACTAGTCAGGCTTTAATGCTGGAACTGTTGAGGCAGTATCAGCACTGTCATTAATCTATTTTAATTGTCTCTAAGAACCAATGTAAGGATGGCACATCACTGAGTCATCCTTAACCCATAGCTAGCCTTCCTCTACGCTTTTACAGATACTGTCAAGCTAACAAGGGGTCAGCATTTCTGTATCTATTTCACATGCAAGCAAGCAGGTGTGTTAGTGGGTGGGCACAGCTGAGGTGCCAAGGCACTTGTGCGTGGCTCATGTAAAGGAGGAAAAAGTATTTGATCTGTAACAAAGAATTACAAATGAAACGAAAATGGAAGTAACTTCAGCACAATGCTTCCAATGACTTTACTGTGATGCTGAGGCAAAGTCAGACATTTTAATGCAGTCAGGAGCGGAAGAGAGATCTTGTGCGTATTTAGGAAAAATAAGGGCCCTTGCTTATAACTGAGAATAATTGAAGTCCCTATCGTATGTCACATTTGTGCGGATTGCCTTAACTGATGCTAGATGTGGCTTGCCTAATGCCATGGAGAGACACATGTTGCAAGCATGCACCGCCTCTTCTGTTGTCACCATTCCCCTACAACCCTGGAACAAGTTTTTGGATTACCAAGAATCAATTTAGAGTCTGATTGTACCATGTAGACCTATCATTTTAAGAGTAGGACTAGGAGAAATTGTAATTACGTCAAATTAATTTAGTGATTTCAGTAGTTTTGTATTACTTCAGGAGAACAGGCACAACAAACTTAGTGAAAGGGATGAGTTACAGGCTGCTATTGCTATGTTCTGTTGCATTTGGCGCTATTTTCTTAGTGAAAAATGCATCCTTGCGTCAATTTTGGATTCCAGAGTGCATTTTCCCCTAAGAAAAGAGCTAAAAGCTGGGTTACACGCTTCGTGTATTTCAGTATAATGTCAATTAATTTAGCATAATTACACAATAGCAAATTACATAAATTATGCCCACCCGTATTAGGAGCTACAAGACTGTTAATGAGTGTGCTACAATGTAGACATTCTACCCAGCTTTTGCTTGCTGAAATATATTTCAAGCTGTAACATGATGCGTTGGCTACATATATGTAGTTAGAGTTGGGCTAATGATTGCAAGCAATTCAAATACAACAGCAGCTTGTTTCTCAAATTAGTGATGGGACTTTAAGAATGCAGTGCTAGTAAGGCCAACATATTACTGCATTCTGAGAAGTAGTATAAGGATTGGGTAAATAGGAATCAATTTTTTACCAAATGGCACCCACGCTATGGAAGCCTTCTTAGCTCTTTTTGACCTACCGACCTCCAGACACTACTTTGTCAAAGAGCGTACTTGTTGCCTGTTTAATTATGGACTTATAATACCTGCAAAATAATATTTCAGAAATAAAGTGTTTTCAAGATGTATGTAGGAAACTGGGTTACTGGATGAGAGGGGAGTGAAACTATACTCAAGCAGCAAACATAATTTTTGACAAGGTGAAACACGAGCACACCCTATATTGACCTGTGCTCAACCCACTAGTAGCACCAAACAGTCAAGCTTAACTTAGAGGCAGTGTGTAAAGTATTTATGCAGCACTTCAAACAGTAATAACATGAAAACACAACACAAGAAAAATCCCACACCAATTTTAAAAAGTTTAGTAAAATGTAATAAAATATTTGACACCAAAATCACAAGACACCAACCAGTAGAACCAGAGATTGCAATTTAAAAGGTTTAAGGTAAGTATAGCACCTAAGAGCACAAAGCGCCTCTACAGTTATCTAGTCCTGTGAGACTAGGTGAAAGTCGCAAGTTCAGGCTGACCATGATGGGTCATGGGTCGGATACAGGGACCAGGTTAGTCCTGCTGAAAGAGTTACATTTAAAGTCCAGCTTAAAGAGTTCCATTTGTGATGGAGTGGGTCGCACGGCAGCATGAAGAGCAGGCCAGGCATCATGGATGGTCATCGCTGTAATTCGAAGTTCCTGTTGGGCGTCATGGACTGTCTTTCCTAGAGATTTGCGCTGGTGGTAACCGCTGGCTGTCGTTGCTGTAGCTCAAAGTGCAGTTCTCTCATTGCTGAGCATTGCTAGTGGTTGCTGTGGCGTGAAGGATCTGGTTCAGCAGAGCTTCGTGTTGGTGTGTGGCAGGATTTTGCTGCGAACAGGCCCGTTCGTAGCCGCAAAGGGAATAAAACGTCAAGATTTCTCTTTTTCTTGGAGAGGGGACTCAACCGATGCCACACCAAGGATCCAGGACCTGAGGGACAACTCTTGGGGATAGGAACACACTCCAGCAGAGGCCAGTAGTGCTTAGGCAGGGCCAGTTTCAGGTTTAGGCAGCAGGTCAGCTGGGCACCTCAGTTCTGCCTCTGAAGCTTGCTATATCTCTGTAGCTCAGAACAGGAGGTCAGTCAGCTGACCCTGTTGAAGGGATTTTGCACATACACAGAACTATGCACAGGATTATGGGGCTTCGATGTATATGCACTGTGCATTCCTACCGCCTTAGCACCCACAAGCCCAGGACTGACTAGCTATAGTGTCTCACTCACCCTCCTACACACTCACGGAGAAGCAAATGATTAGACACCCCAGAACACAACACTCCCGTAGCTCTCAGGAATCGCGGTAACAAGACACACCTTTTCGCTCACACTCTCGTACCTGTCCACAAAAGGATCTGACTGAGACACGAATATAGTTTAAAATGTTTATGTGAACTAATGTGTTTTAACATGCAGTATACGTTCCACAACAAGCAGAAAAATGCATAACACAAATATCATTAGCATTGTAGCTAGGACATGCACCATAAAGGGAGATGTCATTTTACAAAGACAATGGAGAAAGGACTATAGTGCCTAACCTCCCTCCCCTTGGTTAGAAGAAGTATTATTATATAATAGAAGATCTCTGGGCTTTGTCAGCAGACCCCAGACCTTAGACCATAGATGGTATTTCTAAATCGTAGGTGAGCGTTTGCTTTTCTTCCTGTAAAGGTTCCTCTCCAAGTGTGTGTCAACTAAACATGTATCCCCATAATATCAAAGTACGAGCTTCCAGTAGGAGCTGTGTTACTGTGTTTTGTCTAGGTGCTAGGGCCTGACCAGAACAAAATAACAAGAGGCATTGTTTATCGACCTTGCTCACAATGTTCAGACTAAACTCAAGGAACATGCAGAGAACGAACACAGCAGACAGTTCTCATGAGAAAGGCATAAACAGAGTCTTGCAAAAATAAAGCTTTTTAGTAATGTGCGCAAAAGCTGCATCAAGGCTGCGATGCCCATGCTAATTTAGTGATGTCGACAATGTCCCTATCTGCCACATGACAACCCAAGGAATCACTTCATCCTGGGATGAAGGGACCAGGTCCAGTGTTTCTTCACAGCAAGCAGGGCAGCAGACAGCAGGGCAGCACAGTAGCTGGGCAGCATGGTAGCAGTCTTTCTGGCAGTATAGCAGCACACCAGTCACTCTTGTGTATCATCCACAGGTCCAGAGGTATAATGAAGAGTTGACTCTGAGGGTCGAATATCTATACTTGAAGTAGGAGAAGGGTCTGGAGGTTTCTACCCCAGAGGTATTTAAAATGTCCTGCCTCCCTGCCCTGGCTGCAGCTTGTCTGCAGGCACAACAGACTGCTGTCAAACCCTTTGTGATTGTGCTGAGGGAGACTCAGGGAGGGTGACAGATCAGCCCCCTATCAAATCAAAGATGGCCCATCCTGCCCACACGTATTCCCCCTATGTCTCACTGTCTGGGAGCAATACACAGAGACCAACTGCTGACTTCACCTAGTCATGTGACTCAGTATACTGACTCCATGCTCAAATTGGTTGGGACAAGAGGATGCCAACTTTCTAAATGTGGCATTTTCAGAATTGTGACTTAAAATCCAACTTTACCATTAAAGAGGGTTTTAAATTATAATTCTTTAGACACCAAATTCAATATTCCTACCTGCTCCCAATTGAAAGTTATAATTTATCAAATGTAATAAGGTAACCCAATATTATCCTTTTGGAGAGGCAGGCCCTGCAGTAGGGAAAAATGAATTAAGAGTTTTTCACAACTAGAACATTTAAAAGTACATGTCCACCTTTGTAAATACATTGGGCCCTGCCCTATGGGCTGTTTAGGGCCTACCTTAGGGATGGCCTATATGTATTAAAAAGGAAGGTTTAGGCCTGGCAAATGGTTTATTTTGACAGGTTGAAACAGCAGTTTAAAACTGCAAACACAGGTTGCAATGGCAGGCCTGAGACATGTTTATGGGAGAGAGCACTTGCACTTTAGCACCAGTAAGCAGTGGTAAAGTGCTCAGAGATCTATAGCCAACATAAAAAAGATCAACAAAATGGAGGAGTAAGGCAAAATATTTTAGTAAGACCACCCTAAGGCTGATGGGTCTAACACTGTAAAAATAATTTTCTGTGACATCTGTAAATGGTGAACATGCATCTGAATCTTAGTTGACAAAAACAATTCTTACGGTAAATTCAGTTTATAATTGTTTTGATTTCATATTTGTAAATGACATGGGACTACGAGTCTATTGAGCGGGCATGTCCTTTTCACAGGCTGTTATCAAAACTATGTGAAAAACAAGAGAATATTCAATCTTTTTATTTCAGCATAAAAATAATGACTCACATCCAAGTCGAGATAAAGAGAAGAAGCACATGAGGGGAAATAAAGAAAAGCCTATGGAATGTGTGTGAATTGTCAGTTTGGAAAGTGTCACCACTTTGCCACGACCTGCCTGAGTCACAAGGGAGGCTGGAGATATCATGCATACTGCTACAGTGTGGAATTCTGCAGAGGATAATTTTCCTTTGCTGTGTGACAGCACACATTGAGAAAGGCAAACAACATAGCTTGGGATACTGCAATCCCCAAGAAGCATATAACACATAGATATACATGTATGCATACATTTAAATATGCAAACAGAATCCACTTATAGCTATGCATACACAAACAGGTTAACCCATACAGGCACACATGAACACAAAGCAACATAAGTACACTAGACACACTAGACTAACAGAAACAAATTTAGGGGGAGTGAAGAGATGCTGTACCGAATATGCTAACCCTCCTCTGAAACAGAACTTAGCACAAATTATAGAGCCCAACTCAATTGGATCAATCTAAGAATCCGCCCGTCGACCAAAGGGTAAAATAATCCTTTTGCTTTAAAGAACTCTCACCCAGCAGAGGTACCCCTTCGTGACATGCTTCATCATAGAGTTCCTTCCCATTTCATTGCAGAATGGGGCATGCTACAACCTGTGAGATGCACAGGAGCTCTTTGTTGGAGAAGTAATAGGGTAGTGAGTGAGGTACCGTTGCTCTTTAGAAATACCTGCCTGATAGCTCCAATGTTTCATTCTGGGTGCCAGCCACTATAAATAAAAGCAGGTAATGTCAGGAAGTCCCGTGGGCTATAGTTACACCTGCTTCCTCTTAGGGTTAACATGTTTTTGTCACTTATACTACCCAAATGCTCATGATTTTCATCGGGCACTTATTTTCAGCGATCAGGCTGGGTGGGGACTTTGGAGTCTTATGACAACAGGCCCACCTCTCCCCTGTTTACCTATGGATCACTATTAACTGCGTTAATATATCCACATTTATGGACACCAAGTTGGTGGTTTAGGTGTGCTTGATATATGTATGGTAAATTCGCCAGTTACATCAGTATTATAGAAGAGGTGTGGAATGTGGCAGTATGATCGGTCTTGACGAAAGCCACAAGCATTTGGGAACATAAGTGGCAGAAACTATTGACCCTAAGAAGACGTAGTGGTTACTAGAGCCACGTGACTTCATAATTGTTCCCATTCTTAATCATACAGGCTGATGCCCAAATTAAAAAGTTAGGGCTACCGGGCAAGTACTTTTAAAGAGTAACCCTAGCCCCACTGACTACCTCGTTGCTTTTTCAACAGTGTGCTCCAGTGCATCTCACAGGTTGTAGCATGCCCCGTTCTTCAAGGGAATGGGAAGGAACTCTATGATGAAGCATGCTGCCAAGGGGTACCCCTGGTGGGTGAGTTCTTTAAAGCAAAAGGATTATTTTCTTCTGAGGTCGACGTGAGGGTTCTTAGATTGATCCAATTGAGTTGGGCTCTATAGTTTGTGTAAAACATTTGACTAACAGGCATGCAGATTTATATGCAAAATCAGAGCACAAATAAATGTACGCAAGTAAACAGACAAAATGTAAAGGCTCACATGCATATCAAGTTAGTGCACATACAGGTACACATATGGTTAAATCCAATCAAAACAAAAATAATATACAAAAAGTAACGTTAAATATTTAAGTCTGAAATCAGAGTCCTAGAATTTATCTGTGCAGCAAGACAAGCTAAGTGTTGCCAGATATTGTTGGATTTCTTCTGAACTTGAGTTGGAAAAGGAGAGAAACGTCATACCCCTAGAGATGCCTCACCCCATCTTGAATTTTTGAAAAAACAAAGCACAAGAATTGTGGTGCCAAGGATTACTTTGTGGTGACCCATTAATCAAAAGCTGGTTTGCCATTGGACATCACTTGCTTGACCCAATTGCATGTCAGTATTTGCTTTTTCATCATAAACTTGTTTGATATATAAACAAACATTGGCAAAGCCAGTAGGTCTAGCATTGTCCACAAGCCTTTTTTCAATTCTTGCTTTGTTTTGACATGGTTGTTACAGCCCTTCATTGTTTGGGAAGCTGTGGGCGTTTATCATTCAAAACAAAAAACACATTAAAGGCAAAAAGGTTTTTTGGTCTCAGAAAATCACACATTAGCATAGTACTTCTTGTCACTGAAAGGAACTACTTAGTGTGTGGATGTGCTCAGTGAGAAAGGGCAGTACGTCATAGCTCATAGGGAAGTCAGCCAATATCTGAAGTGTGCTGACACACTGCCCCTTGATGCATGCTTGAGTGGTTTGGAGAAAAATGTGAATGACACAACTACAGACATTGGATGAAGTGTGGTTGAAAACCCCTGTAAATATATCATACACAGAATTTTTATAAAACCAAATGGCCTTGGCTAACACAGACCTAAAAAACACCAATTGTTCTGTCATTGACTGCCATCCTCTCTTTTTGGAGAAAGAAAGAAAGAAAGAAAGAAAGAAAGAAAGAAAGAAAGAAACAAAGAAACAAAGAAACAAAGAAACAAACAAATAAACAAAGAAAGAAAGAAAAAACCAAAGAAACAAACAAACAAACAAATAAACAAAGAAAGAAAGAAGAAAGAAAGAAAAAGAAAAAAAGAAACAAACAAACAAAAAGGATATTAAAAAAATGCCACAAGTGCTGCAAATTAAACATGATACAGGCTAATTTTCTTCCTGAGCAAAGTTTATTAGAGAACAATCAGTGAAATGAGTCCAGAATAAACGGTTTCTGTAGTGCAGCATTGTAAAAAGAGAATAACTTAATACTGAACAGTTTCAAAAGGACACAATTTGTTATGATGTGAAATACCAGCAGTCAGATAAACAAAGGACACTTCAAAGGGAATTTGCAAAAGCATTAGTGCGAGAAAGAAACTGATAAAGTGTGGAATGTGGTCTGTACCTATATATGGTAGAAAGGCCATGATGTCACCTCACGCTCTCAATACGAAAGCAACACTAAAATAATTATAAAGTAAAAACAAAAACACTGTCACTGTCACTGAAGGGAACTATCTTGTTTACGGATGTTCTCATTGTGAAAGAGCAAAATGTAGTCACTCAAATTGAAGTTAACCAGTGGCTGAAGTAGGCTGACCCATGCTGAATGTTGTAGTGGGCAGAAGCAAAATGTGATTGACACAACAACAGACCAATTGATGGAGAGAGGTGGTTGAAAACCCATTAAAGTAAGTATATTTACACATATAATTCTAGTAAAATGAAAAGGTCTTGGCTAAGTTTTGGTCCAAGCCCCAGAGAGCAGAGGCACTTTTCTGGGCAACAGTTGCCATTGTGTGGCTGGTCAGAGGAGGAGAACATGGCGGCCGGCTAGAGATGGGTCATGGGAGTGCTCCAAGTGTGCTGATGGGTGAGGAACCTTGAGAAGAGTGGGTCAGCGGAGGAAGAAATTATGTACGGTCTAAGCTCGGAAAAGGCATAAATCTAAAGAAATATTAGTAAGTTCGGAGGAACAAGGAAAGTTCACTAGCCTAATTGAACCATGGGAGAAGGGAGATGTGGCATAATCACGGCAGGTACCGGCGAAGGTGAGCAGCGTTGGGCGAGAGCCGTGCTGGAACTCCGTAAAGGACAGCGAGCAGCTGTAAAGATCCCTTCCAGGGCAGAGGGGGAAGAGACAGCTGTGGAAGGAAAGAAAAGGACAAGCCAGAGATGCTGTCAGCCTAACAACAGGTGCCAAATGAGCTTGAGCTGGCAAAAGCTGATTCACATCTGAGATTGGCCCGAGGGGAAAAAGGATACGCTGGGTTAGAAACAGGTAACAGAGGGAGTGATGGCAGGCCAGAGGATGGGGGGGGGCAGGGGAGAGGATTGAGGGGAGAGAAGGGTTTTTCCAGATACTCTTTGAGGAGCGCAACGAAGGGAAAAGAGCTGTTCGAGCAAATTATGGAGGAAGGAAAGCTTGTAGCTGGAGTGGCTAATGAGGGCAAAAAAGAAATTATAAATCCATTTATGAAAAAAAGAACAGTCTTGACTAAGAACCAGAATTACAAAAGAACAAAACAAAATCAAAGTAAAGTTGACCAAAGGATTAAGGTTACACCCTCCCTCAGAACCTTTTTCAAAGTCCTCCCAAAAACTTTAATATTGAGTGAAGAAAGTATGCCAGACAAGGGAGAGCAGAAGAGGGTGGCTAACAGGGAGCAGCTAAACCCCTCGGGGGGGGGAAGCTAGGTCTGACTGGGCGAAAGTCATGAGTCCAAATAGATTTCAGGTGTTAACCATGAATGACCCAAAAGTTTTAGAGGCAGGTTCAGACAGCCACCAGTCAACTGTACTAGGGTCTGGAGTGATCAAAGCACCTAAAACATTACCTGGTGCATGACGGCCCGTGGAAGAAAGGGATACTGAGGTACCTGAGAGGAGTGAGGCTGATATAAGCAACAAAGGACCTTCAGTAGGGGCCTAAATAACATCTTTTGCCTCAGAGATTAAGAGTAGGTTTGAGATATCAGAAGCTAAATAAAAGGAGATTAGGTTGGCCTGTGAGTATTTGTAGAAAAAGATAGACGATCTCACAAATAGAACTACTAATCTTGAGGGAACAGTAAAAGATCTCAGAATGACAATGCAAACTAACACAGCAGACATCAAAGACTTAAAAATGAAAGAGCAGGCGCAGCAGGAGAGGCTGGAGAGAATAGAAAACAATCAGAGTCAAAATAATCTCCGGATCCTGAATGTACCGGTGGGGTAGAGGGGGAAGATCTGAAAGCTTTTGTACTTGATAAAAATGGGCTGCAAATGGAGGACTTGGAGCAAAACAAATTTAAGGATATCCAGAGAGTTCATAGGGATCCGTTCAGACTGACCCCAATAGAACCAAGCCGAGAAACATTCTGATACATTTCCTCACTTTTGCTTTAAAAGAAAAAAAAATGTTAAAAGTCCTGAGAACAAAGTCAGTGAAAGTAGATGGTGTTATATGTGAGAACAGGTCAGATATCTCTAATATTACTTCTAACAGGCAATGGGAACTGGGAAAGAGGATTGACCCACTAAAGAAACTGGGGGCCACAGTGCAGCTGAAGTTCCCAGCAGTCCTAAAAGTGATGTTGAATAACAAAATGCACAGCTTCCAGTCAGCAAGTGGAGTGGACGAATTTATAGAGAGCTTACAGACTGGATTATAAACATTTGAAAGTGGACTCATTAGAATATAGGTAAAACTCTTCTCACTAAATGCACTTAATTGTTGATAGGTGCATTTGGAGGGACACCCATAAGACTGAGGCCATGGAGAGATGGAGGCAGGTTCTTCGGGTGGGGGGGAGGATGATGGGCACTGGGTGGGTAACATGTGGGGAAAAATAAAAAAGGAACTTCAGATGCTTCAGAATCACCAGATACTAATCCTAATGCAAAGGGGGATGGGTGAGGATTAGATTGCACAAATTAAGATTCTGTCCTGGAATGTGAATGGGTTAAGGGGAAGGGGAAGGAGAAGGAGGGAAAGGCTACTGCAGTACATAAGAGATTACCCTGCTCAGGTAATAATATTACAAGAGACACATCTGACAGAGAAAGAATGTCTGGAGGTATTCAAGGCAAAGAGATAGGTGCAACAAGTATTATGCACAAAGCACTCATCAGTTAAAAAAGGGGTGTCTATTTTGTTAAGGTTAAAAAAAGATGCAAAGATCACTATTACAGAGAGTGTCTCGGATAGTGCAGGAAGATGGGTCATAGCACAACTGATTGTATCTGGGCAAGGCTTTACATTGGCGGGGTATTATGGGCCAAATAAGGGTGAAATAACACCCTTTAAAGAGATGTTAGCAGAGTTGGCGAACTTCCCTGACGAAATCATTATAGCTAGAGATTGTAATGCAGTCTTGGACAGCATATTAGATAGATCAACTAAACGTAGAGCAATGGTTAACCAAAAGATGTTAGCGCAGATAAAATGGATTATGAAACAAATGGGTTTATGCGATATATGGCAACAAAGAGCTAGGACCAGAAGAGGATACACGTACAATAATAGGAAATACAGTCATCAATCTAGAATTGATTATTTTTTTAATAGATATTAGTCTAAAAGATCTGGTACAAGATATTAAGCATATATGGGCTCATTTATCAGATCACTCTGCCGTTGTGTTAGAGCTAGCCTTATTAGACAAGAATATACAGAGTAGGTGGACAATGGATCGCACTCTGTTATTGGATCAAGAGTCAGTAGAAGTATTGAATAAGGAGACAAAAGAGTTTTTTAGGTTAATTTAGGTTCTACCTCTGTGGAAATAGTGTGGGATGCGTATAAAGTTTATCTAAGAGATAGGATAGGTAGTTTATTGGTGATAAGGAGGCAGGCATACCAGGAGGAAGTCTCTTACCTGGAAAAGTGAATTTAAGTAATAGAAGAGGAAATAGATATACTAAATGTGAAACAGGGAGAAACACAGACCTCACAGCTAGAGCTAGTAGGCGTAAAAACAAAACTACCCATATTTTAAAGGACTGGGTTAGGAACAAATGGGAGGCTAGCAAGTTAGCCCATTTTGAATACGGGGAAAATGATAGCAAATTATTGGCATGGAAAAGCAAAAAAGACCGGGTGAGGAATTTGGTTAAGGAAATTAAATGTAAAGACATTGGGGCAGAGCTAAAGAATTAGAAAGAGATTGAGGGAGTCTTCTATAGTTATTTTGAAAGATTGTAGCAAGAAGAGTTAAAGATCACAGAGGAGGAGCGAAGCTGGCTAAATCAGGATCATTTTGAAGTCCTAAATGAAGAAAAAAGCACCGCTTCAAATAGTCAGATAAGTATCTTGGAAGTGGAACAAGCACTCAAGGTCAGCAAACAGGGGAAAACTTCGGGCCCAGATGGCTTGCTACATGGAGTGTACAGAGCTTTAGCAGGAGCCCATGTGCCAATCTTAACTAAGCTATTTAAAGAGATTTTCATGAAAGGGACTCGCATGCCCGAGTCTTGGAAGGAGGCTATCATTAGATTAATTCTGAAACACGGTAAGTGTGCAAAGAGCTGTGACTCATATAGACCGGTGTCATTATTAAACTGTGACTATAAAATCTTTGCTAGAATTTGGCGGTTAGACTCAACAGGATTATGAGAGACCTAGTACATGAAGATCAGAAGGGCTTCATACAAGGGAGATCATTACATGAGCTGACATATACTCTTATTGGCTCGATAGAATTGGCCACTGTTCATAACCTTCCTTTGGCAGATATAGCCCTGGATGCTACAAAAACATTTGACTGTGTAAAGTGGATATTCTTGCAACTTTTATAAAATCACTAAACTTAGGAGCTAGGTTTTGTAAGTCACTCGCTAAAATATATAACTCTCCATGCGCGAAATTGCTTTTGAATGGGATTTTGACGCCCGCTTTTAAAATAACCAGAGGGACAAGACAAGGTTGCCCCCTGTCACCTTTGTTCTTTGGTTTATATATCGAACCTTTGGCTAGAAGAATCAGAAGTGAGCTGGGGATTTTTCCTTTTAGATACAATGGTTGGGAGAAGAAATTAGCCTTATACACTGATGATCTCTTGATTTATACGGCTGATCTGCGGGCTACAAATACGCATGCTATTAAGATGAATACTGATTATGGCAAGATCAAGGGCTATGAGATTCACAGAGAAAAGACCGAGATAATGATCTGGAATGCTGAGAAAGGGAATGAGAAAGTCAAGAAGCAGAGATGAGGGTCTTGGGAGTCAGGATAACACAGGATATTACCGAACTCTTAAAGGATAAATTTTGATAATGCTAAGAAAGAAGTTTGTAACCTGATGGTGAGTTGGTCACATTTGCCCTTAACCATTTTTGGAAGAGCCAATCTGGTAAAAATGTTAATTCTCCCAAAGTTTACATTTGTATTCAATGCAATACCATTTCCTTTTAAAAACGAGTGGTTTGGACAGTTGCAGGCCCAGATTGGTAGCTTTATATGGTCATCCAAAGGACATATAAATTGCATGAAAGAAACTGAGAAGGAAAAAAGAGAGAGGGAGCTTAGACTTGCCGGACTTACAATTGTATTCCTGGGCGTTTCTGCTAAAGAATGGGAAAATACTCTTGGACAGACCTCTTTGTTCAGAAAAACGTAGGCTGCTCTCGGTAATGCTAAAAGATGTGAAAGGAAGAGAGGTTGGGTACATGCAGAAGTTTGCAGTCCCCAAATACTTTAAAAAAGATGAGACTGAAATTATTACAGGGCATAGCGTAAACATGGTATCTTATTTAGAGAAATATAAAATTACCATTCTATAGCAATTTAGCTCCAATCTGAACTCTCCGGGCTCTCCGTATTGGATGAAGGATAAGTTGGCACACCTCTTGAGGGAATTGGGTGTGCTTATATGGGAACATTTAATGGATGGAGGGCAATTGATACCTTTTGAGTTGTGTCGAGAAAGGACTGATAATACAGTATTGAGTTTTCAACTTCTACTTATCCAGAGTTGGTTCCAATCTCCTAGTACTAAAAAAGGGGGCCATAATGAATTGGAGGAAAAACTGTTGCTTAATACACCTAAGAAGAAATAAATTGCAATGTGGTATTGGTTGATGATCGCCATGACCGATGGGAAGTTCACGCTGCCGTAAGAGCTGTGGGGCGAATAGTTGCCGGAGCCCTCGCTGGAAAGCTTATGGCAAGTATCTATGACTATGCTATATAAAGCAGTTAAAACAGCCTATTTAAGAAGGAACCATCTGTTTTCATCATAGGGCATACTGAACCCCACTCAAGTAGTTGAAGTTTGGGAGCGGCGGAGTCGTAGCATGTCCCAAATGTGGGTAAAATAAAGCCAACGACGTACATATGTTTGTGAAATGCCCAAGAATACAGTCAATTTGGGAAGACATGATTTAGGCTTTATCCGACATTTTAAGATTCAAATTCAGGTAAGCTTGTCTCTTGTCTTTTTTGGATTACTCAAAGTACAATCAAAAGTTAATAGAGAGCAGTTGAAATTGCTGTTTTATGTAATGTTGTTGGCACGTAGGGAGATGTGTCGGTAGTCGATTCAAACCCCCCTATTCTATAATGATTGGATACAGTCTGTTAATAACACTATCAGATTTGATGTGGTAGAGGTTGGAAAGACAAGGTACAATTTTTGGCTACCTCTAACAAGATGTCTAGACATAGATGGTTAGGGGGTAGATGATGGGTCCTATGATTACACCTAAATGCTTCAGTTGGCACTCATCCTACCAGGTAAAGTCTGGATGGTGGATAAAGAAGTGCTGAAGTAAGGTTGCTGTCAATGGGCAGAACTGATATTTCTCTTCCAGCGAAAGGGTAAGAAACTGAAAAATCATGCTATGGAAGGTGAGTCTGAGGCAAATGAGGACTCAAAATAAAAAAAGATCTTGGCTAATGCCTGAACAAAAAAAGAAGGTGCCTGCTTTCCTTCTCCAAAACACTATTTTCTCAAGGAAATCTTGAATGTTTCTTCCTACACCCCGTTTAATTGTCTGTGTTCTGTGCTTGATGGCATTGTCCAGGAGTGTATTTGTTGACCTGTTTTTTGCAGGGAAGTCAGCTACATGAAGTCACATGCTTCAAATGTCTGAGAGTTGAGAAGCTGCAAAGGTCCTGGAATCATGAGCTTGCTAAGTGGAAAAAGAGAATTGAGGTTGGTATATTCAGTCTTCAAGAACTAAGAAGAATTGGGTTCTACCAAAACAACCGGTACACCTTTGGAAGTTGTGAATAAGCAACAACATACGCATCAAGCAGGAGATCAAGTTGAATTCTGCTCAATTGAGATAGCTGTTAGCAGGTGCCTCCTACAGGCTCTGTTAACCAGTCAGAGATACCGGTGAGCAAAGTTTCAAACCTCAAAACGTCACAAATTATTTTTATAAACTTTGCTAGATTTGAGAACATTACTGCTCTGCAGAAGACCACTAGTTACTGCTTCAGGCTAGTGGGGGCAAGTAAATACCAATCGACACTGCCACATGTCCCAAGGAAGGGCTTCCTACAGTACAACAGGCATGATGTGGAGGGTGATATGTCGTTAGTGTCCTGTCTGGCTGTAACTCAGGGCTATGCAAGCTGATTGATAGAATAAAAATCCAAATCCCTGCAGCCCGAAGTTCCATCCATCTTTTACTTGACATCCTGTAGCAGGCAAAATATCGTGTGAAGTAAAATTTTGCCTTTGGCAAAGTCTGGAATCTTTGGCTTTCTTCACAAAGTGTGAAGTTGCCCTTCAGACTAGGCCATCGTCACTAGCAGTCACTCTTGGCAGGACTAGGAGTCACACATACCTTTGACAGGCTTCATCTGTGAGCTCAGTCCACTTATGAATTACAATCTGTACTAAATAAAAATTGAAGTGCAGAATCTGAAACTTGACTTTACCCCCTAAAAGACCAACGCTTAGCCGTTTATGGGGTTTAACTGTGATAATGTTTGTATTGGGTTTACCCAATTTGTTTTGGGGCCAATTTTACGTTATCTTCCAATTTATGAATCCCTTAAACAAACTCCTTTGTTCTTGATTAATGTCTTATTAAATTTACAACATAATATCCATTGTGGGGCACTTTGAGTTCTTTATTTCTTACATGCATTGTTGTTTGGTTGTGCTGTTACAATTAGAAGTGCAAAAACAACAATTGATGGACAGAATGTAGAACAATGTCATACATTCACCCCAGTACAGAGATCTGGGCCTAATTCCATTGTTTTTTTGCTAACCATGTCATTCCAGTTTGGACCCAGCCATATGCAAATCAGTCTTGACCCTGCACCCAATGGGAACATTCCAGCCCGAACTGCCAGGCCATGTCCTCCCTGGACTGAAAACAAGCATCCTAGGACCGGTTTCGGGCTTTTAGTCCTCATCAGCCAGAATAGCTTGACTCCAGTGGCATGAAGAGCACAGGACCCACGTCTGGGCATACCCGTCCCACTCGGGGTGACACATGCAAAAACAACAATTGATGGACAGAATGTAGAACAATGTCATACATTCACCCCAGTACAGAGATCTGGGCCTAAATCCATTGTTTTTTTGCTCACCATGCCATTCCAATTTGGACCCAGCCATATGCAAATCAGTCTTGACCCTGCACCCATGCAAAAATACCTGGTTCTTTGGAAAAAAGACTTTAATATTCCTTTGAGCTGGTATTGTTAAAAATGGGGAATAAGTTGGAGGTACATTGCTATGATGAGCAGTCCTCCTATGTCAACATGTTTCGAAGCCCTCCCCTGGCTTCTTCATCAGGACCAAAAGGATCCCTTCTACACTCAAAATATAATACAAAGAAATATCAGAAAACAGTGAATGTACATGTAGTCACTACTACGTGGTGCGCATGCCAAATAAACATGCACAATATACAATACCCTAATAGGTATGCTACTTTATAATAAATTGTTTTGAGAAGAGATATTACCCCACGAGCCTTAAAATGGGTAGAAAGGGGTGCCTATAGTCACACAAATACCAAGGTCACCACCTCTCCTGGACACTGCCTCCCTGCGGCTCCGTGGATTCATGGAGCCATGGGGAGGCACTGGAAGCAGTGGTCCGAAACATGTTGACATAGGAGAGACTGCTCATCATAGCAATGTACCTCCAACGTATTCCCCATTTTTAACATTACCAGCTTTTTCCAAAGAGCCAGGTATTTTTTAATTCATAATCATTCCTTCGCTCACTCCTGACCCTTCCACTCACATTCCTACACTATACATAGTCTTGTTTTTCATAAACAGTGCTCCCGCGTGGTCGTAGGTTGTAGCACGCCCCGTCCCGCAGTGGGGCGGGAAGATCCCCATGATGAAGCATGACACCAACGGTCCTTTGGTGTGTGAGGGGTATTTAAACAAAGCTGTGTGCTTTCCACCACTGTAGGAAACACATGTAGTCTGGGAGAACATGGTCATACACCTGTCTGAGGGTGGATCTTTTTGTTTCTTATATATGTAAAATATCTACCTCCAGAAACACTTGACAGCAGTTCATTAATATGAGGAAGAGGATGGCAATCCACTCATATGCATTTGTTTAAATCTCTCAATCCACACACATGCAAATTTTATTATTATGTTTCATCGCAATAACAATGGGGCTAAGCCACTACGAGGCTTCGATTGACTTAATGGCCCCATTGTTACATCATTTTTGTAATTCCTTTTTTAGAGCATCCCTCTTAGTCGATGGCACATTCCGTAGTTTATGTACAACCGGTTTAGCATTGTGTTTAAGTATAATCCTGTGCTCAATTTTGCCACTAGACAGTTCTGGAAATTCAGTAACCCATTAACATGTATCTTGAGTTAATAAAACTTGACGCGGATGATTAGGATCTAAAATCATACTTAGAGCACGTTGTTTTCTCCAACCTAGTAAGGATTTCCCTTTATCAACTATGTACCCTTTACCTTTTGCTTGTTTATCTTGGAATTTTATATTTGCCATGATATATCCCATCACAGGTAGTTTACCCCCACAGTAACCTTCCGGTTCTACATCTTTGGGAACTAATACCGGAGTGTTCAGCTTTTCCCATGACAATTTGTCAATGATGGTGAAAGGTGAACAAGAATGTGCCCAAAATTGAACAGGAATATCATTTACCATGACTTCACACTTCAGGGTATGATAATTCTCCCCAGATACAACCGACATGGTACATGAATAGTCATTTATACCACCATCAACCATTAACACTTCAAACTCTTCCTCTTCTGAATGAACAGAATTTTCTGTAAGAAAACCTCCATTCATAGTATCGATTAAATTAACACTTTTTTTCTTTACCATATTCTTTCATGTTGCACATCCCAGCAAAATGCCCCACTTTGCTTCATTTAAAACATTTGCATGCTGCAGCTGGACAATTTTTCGCTCCTGCAGTGTGTCTCTAACTACCACACGTAAAACATCTCCTTTTGGTTATTTGTTGTTTCATGACAACATCCCCAGAATGTTTTGCCTTATGCATTTGGTTGTTAATGGCACCAATTTCACACACATTTTCTATCTCTGAATTTTGTTTGGATGCACCTTCCAATTCTTTTACATAAGTAGAAGTGTTTTCCATATGTTTAGCCACTTCAATATTTTTATCTAGCGTAGGATCCTTCAAATCAAGTAATTTCTCTTGAATTTTGAGATTGGTCAGTCTGTTGATCATCTGATCTCTTATGGTCTCATTTCTGAGATCTTTAAATTTACATGTCACAGCTAACCTTCTTAGTATGGTAACGTATTGTGCATCTGTCTCTCCTGGATGTTGTGCATGTGAAAAGAATTTATGTCTCTGCACCACGGCACTGAGCTTTTTGCCAAAATTCTCTTCCAGGGCTGACAAAGCCTCCTCATATACATCAACGTCACCTCCTGAACCATTAGCGTCTCCATTCATAGGTTTAGGTAACGTCTTTAACACTTTCCTTCCCTCAACACCCAAACAATTCTTTAAATTAGCCAACTTTCCTTTTGCAATATACATATCACCCCTAATAGCATCAATGTAAGTAAAGAACGATTCTTTCTAATCATCACATTCCAAGAGAGGTGATACTGGTTCTTGTAAAAACAAAGAGGTGGAGGAATTATTCTGTAGTGTCATTTTTCTTCCCTTGAAGTGTTAGTGTACAACTGTGATGCTCTCTTTGTATCCTCGCACGTTCTGATGTCTTACTGCAGGAATGCTAAAGTAAACCAGATTACTGCTCCAGGGATCTGGTGTCAGCGCAGCAATGCCCCACACAATGCGCTCCTTATATGCTCACACGTTCTAATGCCTTGATGCAGGGATGCTTAAGTAAACCAGATTACTACTCCAGAGATCTGGTATCAGTACAGCAATGCCCCACCCAACTTGCTTGGACTTACTTCTTTGGTGAGCATACCTGAGAGTGATACCGCCACAGAAACAATCAGCAGAGCAATCACGGTACACAGGAAAAGCAACTGTACCAACCAGCTGCTCTGAGGATTACGGCAGTGCAGTTCTCTGACACTGCGTCGAAAAACCACACTTCCTAAAAGTGACAACATGTCCGGACTTCTCGGAGCACGTCGACGTAATAGCAACATGTCCCTTCAATACACTAAACCGTAAACTACGAAGCGTCGCACACACTGAAAATGCCGGCACGTCGAGGCACGTCAGACGGAACGACAACACGTTCCCAGAATGCACTCACATTGCAACAGCACAGCCCCGACAGCAGTCCTACTGGCACCAGGACGCTAAAGCACGTTACCATGGTTGCCCACAATGGCGCTCGCGACCACGCCGCATCTCTCACTCCAAGCGTTGAGGTAAATTTAAATGTAAACCTTGTCAAATCCGTAGTAATTTTGTGGTGCTCACTGTTGCCTTGTCAAGCCTCTTTGCCAGCACCTTGACTAGGCCACACTCGATGGTAGTCAAACTCTGTGCTGCAGGGGCCACCTTCTTTAGTAGACATCTTGAAGTTGTCCAAAGTAAGATCCCGTCAATTGATTCAACTACTTTGGGGGTATCATATCCTTGTCGTCATTTTTAAGAAGACAAATCACCTCTTTTAGTGGTTTATCCTCTTATTGAAGACATCTGGAACGGCCCCTGGGAGCTCACCAACTCAGCTGCCAGCTGGACACTCTCTATCTTACCATAGTTACATTCCAGAACCAGAATCCAGAGCCCAGCTGCATCATAACACAGCAACAGTATCCCAGGGTAACCTAAAGCCAGGATATTACATAGAAATACCATACCAGAATATAACACTTTTAGCATTAAAATGATCTCTGAGTGTTTTCTTATTGTAAAAAGACACTAACACATCACACAACAAAGTGTCAAGGTTCATAGTTTTTTTGCTCCTCATCCTAGATGGAGGTTGGGTTCTCTAGTAGACGCCATTCTGTGAGAAGTTTGTAGTATCCTGTTCATGTTAATGTTCTGCCATTATCTCTCCCCCTGCTCAGCCCAGTGTGAATATGCTGTGTGCTGCATGGAATGTTGGAGTTATAATGCGTATTGGAATGTTGGGTGCCTGTGAGGTGAAGCGTGACAGTTGGAGAATGGGCTAAGCAGCATGCAGGCTGCTCCTGGTGGGGCTGCTTCACAGGAACGTATCTGCATGTAACCTACCTCAATAAATCTACTTAATCTACATCTTACCTGCGTGGACCTTATTACTACAGAGTTCTTTTAAGGATTCCTTTCCCTGTTGTACTGTTCTTTTAGAGAACCAGATACCCAGGGTAATGGTTGTTGTATAGTGACTGTTTCACCTTGTCACTGGAAGGGACTCCGACAGTTAACATTGCTTTGAGAGAGGCTGGTTGCTTACTTTTATTGGTGTCTCTCTTCAGCAAGCTAACATCAATAGAGTTGTTTACTACGCTTCATGTCTTGTGTATGCACATGTTTCTTGCCTTTGGACTGCCCCACATGGGTCACTACAATTTTCTGGACAAGAGCATTCCTACGTCCTAGACCCTCATTAAGTATTTTGATTAGGGAGGTGTCAGAGTGTGTGTGTAATTTAAAAATAATATGTAATAACACCAATTTACCCTGGAATACTTTTGTCATTCATTATGTACTGACTGATGGTTATAGAGATTTTTCTTATACCTTGAAATATCTTTAATTCTCTTGTGCTAAACTGAATATTTAGAAGACCTATCTTATGTTTGTTGAGTGTTCAGTTGGTCATTGGCAGGATGGGAGTCATTAACCCGTGATGCTACTGCCCTTGTTCTGAAAGATTGCGTGGACCCACTATACCCTCTCCCACCTGCTCCTGCCACCAATAGCAGGTACATGAAGAAAAAAACACATAACAGGGGAAGGTGATAGAAAATGCCTTGTAGATTCATCACTAGGTTCATCATCAGTTCTTTCTCTGCCTTTGCAGCCTTTTGGTATTTGATCTGTTAGACTAGACCAACAAATACAGATAATTAAAATAGAAAAAATATCAATCCAAATCCCAACCGCAAAGATGCCTGTTTAGGAAGCCTTCTTGGAATGTCTCTCTGTCATAACACACACTTCTTCCTTGGTTGTTACAGCTGCCAACTTAATCTTAGTGCATAAAAGAAGATACATGACCCAACTAATTGGTGCAATAGTACTTACAAATTAATTTCCCCTCTCTCACCTTGTTGACAGTCTCCCTTACACTCAGATCACATTGTTTCTGGATGCTCTTGCCATGCTCATGTACTCGCTAAAAGCATTTTAATAACCAGGAATAGTGTGTTCCATTATGAAGAAATCTCACATTGAGCATTTGTTTTTGTTGCCACACTGAATGAGAATATAAAAGAAGTAATGCCATGTGTTAGAATAGAATTGTTTCTGTTTGCACATTGCCCTATGTAAGTTAGCATTCGCTGCACCATTATCTATTCAGGCGCCATTTTGATTCATGATCGAAATGAATCCTTTGCTGTTTCTGAGAAAAAACCCTTTGTTACATTTTGTTTCTGCAATGTCATGTTTTGCTTCACTAATGAATAGACTGTTCATATTATTGCATACCTTTCTCACTACATAGAGGCCCTCCCCCACTTGTCTGATGGCGGGAGCAGGGTGAAACGACCTTGGGTTGTATTAGGAATTGGAAGCATGCTCTGGTGCTCCCTCTGCTGAAAAAGACTGACCTTGACCCTCTCTGTTGGTCAAATTACTGTCCCATATCTCTTCTTTCTACCTTTTCCAAAGTTTTGGAAAGACACATCAATTCCCACCTCTCCTCACATGTGGCATTGCAAACGTTATTTCATCCGTCACTGTCGGGTTTTCATCCTGGGCATAGTATTGAATTGGCTCTGCTTGGTGTTACGGAATATCTTAGGCAGCAGCTTGACTGCAGTGGTACGGCAGCACTTTTCTTATTGGACTTGGGCGCAGCCTTCGATACGGTCTCACATTCCTTCTTGGTGGATCGTCTTGAAGCCTCAGGTATTGTAGGAGTGGCCTTCCAGTGGCTGATCTTGTTTTAGAAGGATCGCTCATTCCAAGTCTTCTCACATACCACTAATTCAAATTCAGTAGCTCTAACATCAGGAGTACCACAGGGCTCGATTTTGAGTCCTTGGCAGACATTGCAGAAAAGTCTGCGTTGACCATTTTCTCTTACGCAGATGATACTCAGATCATTTTCTCTCTTTCATCTACTCAGCATCAGGACTCTTCCTTGCTCCGGCTCGGACTGCGTAATATCTCTCTGTGGATGTCCAGTAATGCTTTAAAGCTGAACGGCTCTAAAACTGAGGTCCTCATTCTGGGAAACAAACCTGATCTCTGGGGAGCAAACCATTGGCCTGACTCTCTGGGGCCTCTACCTGCTCCGGCTCCAAAGGTCAAGAACTTGGGTTTTATCATTGATAATAATCTCTCTCTCAGAGCCTAAGTGTCTGGAGTCCCCGCAACTTGCTGTGCGGTTCTCAAGTGACTAAAAATAATCCTTTAGTTAATTCCACCCACAGCCCAAAGAACTGTATTGCAGGCACTGGTGACCTTCAGACTTGACTATGGCAATGTACTGTACTTGGACGCAGACAAGGCCGCCGTTTGCTGTTTAAAGCTCATTCAAAACGCGGCCGCTCACCTGCTTTTTTGGTTGCCTCGACAAGCCTCTATCTCTCCTCTGCTCCATCAACTTCATTGGCTTATGGTAAACAAACGCATCGAGTTCAAGGCTCTATGGTATATGTTTTTTGAGCTAAGCACGGCTTGGCTCCCTCGTACGTACAAAGCCTGTTCAAATCCTACCTACCTACCTGTCAGTTGAGATCGGCCAGCCTCTTTAGTTTTTCTGTTTCCAGAGTGCGACTGACCCATATGAGAGGCTGCTTGTTCTCCTACCTTGGACCTAAACTGTCGAATTCCCTTCCTTTGATACTTAGGACCTGTCAGTCTCTTTTAGCCTTCTGCAAAAAGCTAAAAACCTTTCTTTTAACCAAGTTTAATATCTTAGTTTCAGCTATCTGCAATCTCGCTTGCCCTGTTTAGCACCGGGAAACCCTGTTGGGTAGCTGTGCGCTTTATAAATGTTTTAAAATAAATAAATAAATAGGTGGTGTGAGATATGAGAATAGAAACTTATTTTTTTTGTATTTTGCTGTCCAGCTGCATCTGCCTGAAAAATTCCACTGTGGGCGTGTTTCAGCCTAGTTGCAAAATGTACATAATGTATGTTATGTTATGTTATGTTATGTTATTATAGTTTATAGAGCGCACGATTACCTTATGGTGTCCTGGCGCTAAGCACTGATAAACTACGTTAAAAGAAACTAAAACTGAGAGAAGAACCATGTTTTGAGATTTTTTTTGCTTGTTGATTTCAGTCCCTCTGCAGCACTCCAAGCGACTGGGCAGACTGGGCTCCGCTCTGAGTGTATATGAATAAACAGTTATTGGTTTGTATTCTCTACTGTCTGACCGACTCTTCATTTGGCATGGAAGGCTGAGAGGTGGTCATTAGTGACCGGGGTGACCCTAAATGGGCCACTTCTTTCAGTTGGCGCCCTAACAGGGACTCCTTCGGGTGATTGATCCATCCCCTTTCCATAGACGAGGAGGCCGAGGACATCGTCGGGTTGGACTGATGGTTCAGGGATCCCTGCAAGAAGAGTTTCTGTTACTCGTAGCTGCCCCTTCTGTCCTGCCAGATGGTGCCTTGCCCAGTGGTGATCTTGACTGGAGTCCTGAACGGCAAAACCCTTGGATCTAACGGTTTGGTCTGAAGAGTCGGCAGTGGAGAACTAGTCCATTTGTGCTACTCATATCAGGTGAGTTTGTTTTGGTGCTTTGTGGACATGGTACCATTGTGATTTGAGTTTGGTACGTTCTGACAACCGTTTTTGATAAAAGTATTTGCAACTACTTTGCCAGGTAAAAAATAACGAACTTGTTTTCCTTTTAAAATGCCTGGTCTTAGTAAAATCTTGTATTCGTGTTGTTGTTGTTGTTCTGCAGCTGCTCGATTGGAAGAACCTCAGCCGGCTCCTCCTGAAGGCAGCCCTAATTTTGATATGTATGTGAAGCATGGTCTTGGCGCTATAATCTTTAGTACATTATGGCACAAATATGCGAGGGAAAATGCCGAGTTACAGTGGCCGATGACGGGCACTTTTGATGAACAAAAAATTGGGTTTTTACAGAAGCAATTATTTAAGAAAAGAAGCAGACAGTCTATGTTTGAATCCCTCAGAACTTGGCAGAAGGAGGCCAGGCAGAGGTGGTTGAAGATGGAGAGGGACGCACGGAAAGGGAAAATACAAACATTGACACAGAAAGCTGTGGCTTTTGACAGAGAAAAACAAGAGTCTGGAATTGAATGTGAGGATAGGAGATTTTGGTTGCATATTGATAAGTCTTATTTGACCAAAGAAGAAGACGATGCCTTTGTAGAGAAGTTGGGTAGATACTCGACCCCCGCCTCCTTATGCCCCGCAGAGGATATATCCCGCCGTTTCCTTACAGTCACAGCAGCCTGTTATGTCTGCTTCGGCTGTACCAGTGTCTACGGCAGTTGTTTTGACGGCTTTGGCTGTGGCACCTCCCACACCTTCTTTGTCCTCGCCATCTTTGGCAACTATGACTCGCAGCACATCTACTGTTTCGACTCCTGTATCCTCTGTTCTTTCTCCTCCGGTGCAAGTGCCAGCAACGATTGTACCTGTCACTTCTGTTGTTTCTCATTCCATGGTTTTTCATCCTCCGATACCTTTGAATATTGAGATACCATTACGTGGATTCGTGGATAGAGACTGGATGAAATTCAAGGAGTGAATAGGCCTGTTAGTGCGATCTGGGGTGGGGGATGAAGAGAAACAAATAATAGCTAACCAAGCTGCACGATGGGCTCGTAATGTGATCCATAGTGTGGAGGATGTTTGGGAAGTCATGCAAGATTTTGAACCCTTTATACAGCAACATGCCCATAAGCAAATGTCTGCTGCACTGATTAGTCTTTGGCAAACACAAATTGGGCCAGAAGCGCCTCAAATTTTATTTGATATTAGAGATCGTGTGTATGCTACTGACTTGGAGCCAGGCCAAGTATTTGGGAATGTTACAACTCTAGTTGCTTGCAAGGGTAGACTACAAGATAACTCAGTTTCCGATGCGGGAGGTCCATCCCATATATCATGTAGAAATACCTGAGATAACAGATCAGAGTGGTAATGTTACTAGACCAGCTGTAGCGGCCTGTTTTCAGGAACAATGGGTTTACACTCCATGGAAAAGGAGTGAGGTTCTAGCCTTTAAGACTCATTTGCCTGATCCTAGGAAGAATCCTACAACTTATTATAAAGAATTAACAGAGGCTGCCTCTTCTACTGTAATGACTCTTGCTGATATTGAAATGTTTTTTGGTCTCCTCGTTCCGGTTAATGTTTGGAGACAGGTTGATTCTCAAGACCAGGTCACGGAGTTGGATGGTACATATGATGTGATGAAGGGATGGAATCAGGAAAGGAAGCCAGGTGATAAACCCTGATACTTGCTTTGCCAGGTCGCATTATTGCATATATGCATTCCCTTATACCGCCTTAGAAGGTAAGCTGAGACAAATTGACGGCTTGTGTACAGAAGAAGGATCAGAGTGTGTCTGATTTCTTTACCCTGTTTGTAGATACATTTTTGGACTATAGTGGGGCAGGATATGTCTTTTGAGGGAGGAGTTTGTTCGTTGACAGATTTATCTCTAATCTTCCTGAAATTACGACTCGTCTACAGGTGTCTGAGAGTACTTGGTCCACCTTTTACCAATCTGTTATTTTGAATATGGATCAGTACTAGGAACACCAAGATATGGAGGTGGAGAAGGATAGGACTGATAAGAAACACCAGGTTTTAAAGACAAAGGTGTTGTTGCAGCAAGCTTTTAGGGGAAATTGTAGGGGATGGGGTGGTCTTTCTAGACAGCTTCCACGTACCAGTAGACAGCCTTCAATGACACCTTCAGGGCCAAATCAGTGTGCATATTGTAAGGAGGAGGGTCATTGGCGTAGCCAGTGCCCTGTGGTTATACAAAAAGTTGCCGCTCCTAGAGGGTGCGGTAATTGTGGGAGAGGTCGTGGGACAGAGAGAGCTCAGAATGCTACGGTTTCACAGGGTCGTGCTGATATTAACTACTTTGATGACCCTCATGATGGCCAGTATTATCATGATGATTACGTTATGGATAAGGCGACAGGTATTTCCTATAGCTAGGACAGCCAGGGACAGGGAGAGGGACCAGTTCAGATGCCTGTAGATCAGCATGGTCCTTATGTCAAGGCGGATTTGCAAGGCTCGACTAAGGAATTTTTGGTGGACAGAGGTGTGACAAAAAGTTCTGTTTCTCAACATATGGTCCCTGTGGCATCCCTGTCTGGTCACAATAATGTGTTGGTAGGTTTTTCAGGTGTACCAGGTGTAAGCCCCATTTCCTGCCCCCTGGCATTGACTGTTTTTCCTTTTACTGTAAAATCTCTGTTTTTGATGACATCCAACTGTGGTGAGAATCTGATGGGTTTCGATTTGTTGAAGAAGAAGTATGCTACTATCTATTGCTCTCCTGTGAATGTCTATATTACTATGGGTCCGGATGTGAGTACTAAACAGTGTTTGTCACAGGATGCACCCCTTCTGGCTGAATTTGCTGATGGCCCACCCACTCTATGGGCTACAGGTGACACAGATGTAGGACTGTTGTATATACCACCAGTTTCTATACAAGTTAAAGAGAATGTCGTTTTGTCTCATATTCCTCAGTATAAGATACACACGCAGAAGAACGGGCTCTTCTTCAGATCATTCAGGATTTGATACAAGAGTCGTTGAGGAAACGTCTGGCAATATTTGTAATAGTCCTATTCTTCTGATTCTTAAAAGGGCACCCTCGGGCTCCTCTAAGGACGCTGATGATGTTTATCGTTTTGTGATTGATCTGCGCGAGGTTAACAAAATAGTGGTTCCACAGTTCCCTGTGGTTCCTGATATTACTGTGCTTTTGACGAGGATTCCTTACACTGCTAAATTATTCTCTGTTATTGATTTAAAAATGCTTTCTTTAGTATTCCCATCCATCCAGATAGTAGATATTTGTTTGGGTTCAAACTGGCTGGTAGGAGTTTTAGATTCTGTCATGCTCCTTAGGGCTATATGGAGAGTCCTAGTATTTATAGTCAAGCATTAAAAGGTCAGTTGGATTCCGTACCGCTTCCCTCAAGTAATGTATTGGTGCAGTATGTTGATGATCTACTCAAAGCTTCTGATACGGAACAGGGTTGCAGAGATAGTACAGTTAAATTGTTGTTGCATTTGGCCCATCATGGACATAAGGTATCCCTTTCTAAATTTCAGTATTGATGACAGGAGGTCACCTACTTAGGTCACCTACTGTCGAAAGAGGGTAGGAGGTTGACCCCTGAGCGCATCAGTACCATTGTTAAAATGTCCATTCCACAAACTCAAAAAGATGTGCGCGTTTTTATAGGTGTCACTTCTTACTGTCATCAATAGATATCTAACAATTCCCTGCTAATTAAACCTTTGCTTGCATTAACAACGAAAAAAGTGCATGAGCCTTTACCTTGGACGTCCGAATGCCAGTAGTCTTTTAAACAATTGAAAACTGCGCTGAATTTGGCTGCAGTGCTTGGTACACCTAACTATGGCAAGCCATTTGTGCTCCGTGTCCACGAGATGGCTCGCTGCACGCTTACTGTCCTAACACAAATTTTTGGGGATAAGCAATGGCCCTCCCGAGCTGTCTGGGAGCAGTCGCGGCTATGGCCACTTCAATCAGACAATCGGCTGGACTCGTGCTTGATACTGACCTCACAGGTATGGTACCCCATGCTGTGGATACACTTTTGAATAAGACAAAGACACAGCACCTCACCAGTGCACATCTTACCCGCTATGAATTGAGCCTCTTTGCTAAGCATATTACAATTAAAATTTGTGCTACTCTGAATCCGGCCACGTTACTACCCCTCCCTTCCGAGAATGATGCAGTTGATAAGCATGATTGTATCTACCAGATGGAAGAAGAGACAAAGGACTGTCTAGACCTGACTGATGTTCCCTTATCTGACCCCCAAGGAGAACTATATATCAATGGCTCTTGTTTTAAATTACCAGATGGCACCACGGCAGCAGCTTATGCTGTCACTACGTTACATACGGTGTTAGAGACATCACGGGTCCCCTCTCAGTTGGCTCAAGCTGCTAAGCTTACCACTCTTATTCGAGCTTGCGAATTGAGTGAGGGACTCGTCAACATCTATACTGACAGCCAGTATGCCTTCGGGGTCGTGCATAATTTTTTGGACGACTCTGGGAAGAGAGAGCGTTCCTTACTTCTCATGGCACCAAGATTCCTCATGGGCACCTCATATTGAGGCTTTTGTCTGCTTTAAGGCTCCCCAAGAAATTAGCCATAATTAAATGTAGTGCCCACAGGAAGGTTACTGATGATATTGGTAGAGGAAATGTTTTTGCCGACCAGACAGCTAAGGAAACGGCCGGAACAAAGATGAAACCTATCTTTGTAGCGGGTCCAGCTAGGTGGGTCCCTGAAGTTGTCATGTTTGAAAATACCCTTGAAAGTGTAAAGGAGATACAAAGTGAAGCCACAATGGAAGAATTAGTGGAATGGCAGGAAAATACAGCACAGTTACATGAGGAAGGATGTTGGATTGATAAATCAGGGAAGCAGAGATGGATGTTACCGGATGCATATGTTCTTCCCGTGGTTAATATGGCACATGGTCCATCTCATATTAGTGCAAAAGGCATTTGTATTTGCCTGTATGGCAGAATGACAATATCTCTAAGACATCCGCGCATTAGGTGAAATATTGCATGGTTTGCATTATGCGTAATCCAGGGAAGGGTACCCCTACACCACCCGGTAATTTTGCACCACCCAATTTTCCTTTTGAAGTCCTTCAAATGGACTATATTGAATTAGAGAGATAAAATAATCTTAGGTATGTTTTGGTGGTTGTATGTGCATTCAGTAAATGGGTTGAGGCTTACCCCACTAAAGATAATACAGCCATTACGACTGCAAAGGTACTCCTGAAGGAGTTCTTTCCCCGTTTCAGCTTGCCCCGAGTTATCTGGAGTGACAATGGAAATCATTTTAATGCGAAAGTGATTAAATTAATTTGTGAGAGTCTCCATGTCAAACAAAAATTCCATGCTGCCAATCATCCACAGTCAGTGGGTTTGGTTGAGAAGTACAATGGTACTCGCAAACTGAAATTGGCAAAAATTCAGGAGACTACAGGGTTAAAGTGGCCAGATGCTTTACCGTTAGCACTTTTGTCGACAAGAACGACAGCACATTCTAGAACAGGATTGTCTCCTTACGAGGTCATGTTTGGGTGCCCAGCGAACGTCTGGGGAGTCCGGTGTCCCCGACGGTTCTCTGATATTGAGTACCCTGTGTTGCTTGATTATCTTGGCCAGTTAACAAAAAATTTGCGTTCTATTCACCAACAGGTGCGAGAGTCCCTACCTTCTACACCAGAGGGACCCGGCCATGATATCCAGCCTGGTGACTTTGTCCTATTGCGAAATTTCTAGAGGAAGAAAAGTTTGGAACCATGCTGGAAGGGCCCTGAGCAGGTTCTGTTGGTGACACGGACTGCTGTGAAGGTTGCTGTCAATAAGAACTGGGTCCACGCAACCCACTGTCGGAGGGTTCCCTTGCCTCTGCCCTATGACCAGTGGGTCAAGGACGGGATTGAGGACTCGGAGTGCGAGGAGGTGCCCAGGTTTGTCCCTTTTAGTGATGACCAGCTAACATGGACGCACACGGATAAAGAAAATGACAATGTGTTGAATGAGGCTGTTCCTCCAGAAACACGAGCTATCCAAGAGCCTTTGTTCACTAATCACACGGTGCCTGGAGCTACCAGGTACAATTTGCGCCTATGGCTGAGGGTATTTGAGTCCGAGTCGAAAAGAGATTAGGGATGGACTGCATAAGATAGGCTGTACTGAGGTATAGTACCAACGGAATTAGCTGAAATAAGTGAAGGATTTTTTTTCCTCACTTTATTCTAGTTGTTTGAACATTACTTAGGGAAGGCCGAAGTATACCTTGAAGGTGTACCATCTTGATCGACGTGGGATACATTAAAGAGCTTAGGACAGAGCAAGCTCCGCCGCCGGTGCTCAAGAGCGCCAACTTATTGATGGACAATAGGAACCTGTACCAGTGAGGCTCTGATGGACACTGGGAACTTGTATATTTCCTTTGCATTTTGCCCCTTTATATCATTTATTATGCATCCCTATTGGTCACCCGATTGTTGAGGAAGAGCAAGCAGTGATTCTTATTGCCCAGCATAATGTCGTGTGGACCCGCAAGCAGAAAATAACTTGTGTTGCTCTTGTGGTTTTGTTGCCAATAATATTATGTGTGGTGTCATGGGTTTTGGAAAATGATCAGGATGTACCTTTACGTAATAAGGGTAAGGTTATTCGTCCGACAAAAAAGAAAAGGAAAGCCCAGAGTAATCTGCTTCTAGACACACACAAGAGATTCTTTGGAGAAAGGACCGCTTGTTACTCCACTGAATTTGTCACTAGTTTATGGACCGCATACCAATTGTCACTTGTAAATTATACATATACTCGTCCACAGCAATTTACAGAAGTGAAGGGAGTTTTTGGTTTTGGCTATCCAGGTTCTTGTTTATATTATAGAAAGCCACTAGGGATGGGTTATCCAGGTTGTGGTAACAACACATATTGCGACAACTTCTATATGGAAGAACAGAATGTCACACTGGTGGGTTGGCAACAGAAGGAATTGATAGTCACCCAAGAGACGGGTTATTATCCTGCTTGTTGCCCTATCGTGAATAGTACGGACACTTCTTTGTATATCAATTGTTCTGGAATAGTGTTGTAAAAAATACGATCCCTTTACTGAATGACAAAGACCTGAGTACTTTTGGAATGAACACCAGATATGCTGCAGTAGATTATGAAGGGCTGATTTATGCACACCCAGGGTATTACTATTTGTCTAACGGTACCTATTCTAACGTTCATAATGGTACAGATGATGTAGCTCTTGGGAAGGTGTGCCCCTTAGGTGTGCCCTGTAAATTCACTAAGCCTAATGTCCATTGGGTTAAAAGGGCTTTGACCAAAGAATTCTGTGAGGGAGTGACCGATAGAGAGGTCAATTATTATAGTTATGGGATCACTTTTGGATACATCCTTTCTTCCATTTTCACTTTGGGTGGTGCCTCTATGGCTCGGGGTGAGAAAGCTAGAGAATATTTTGGGTGCAAGTTACAAATTGTATCTAATACTACCGTGGCAGCCATACCCGACATCACCACTCAGTTGGAAAGTATGCAAATATATTCCGAACAGACTAGATACACTGCTGATTTTATCTTAGCCGAGAGTGGTGGTGTATGCGCAGTAGTGGGAGACCAGTATGTGGTCGGGATCAAAAACATGGAAAAGAATATTACTAAGCACATTTTCGATATCCTCGAGAATGTCAAGGGAATTCAAAGTGGAAATTAGAGTTGGTCTCTTTTCGATAGTTGGGTCTGAATTATTGAAAAGGTGATCTACATGACTGTGATATTGGTGCATTGCTGTGCCCTTATTCAGTGCCTCCCCTTCTGTGGCTCCTATTGCACCACCATTCTCACCCCCAAATGGAAAATATGGATTTATGATATCTACGCTGCAACTATGGTACAGAAGGCAATAGAGGACCTCATGAACATAGATGAGGGCATTTTCGAGACTTCTTCTCTCCTCACAATCTCCTTTCCCGATACGGAGAACATGGAATGCTCATAAGGATTTATTGTTATTATTATATATGGTTTCCTTTTTTCCTGTTTTTCTGTTTTTCTTGTTGCTGTTAGAAAATGTTTTAGCTCATGCTAAAAGGAGGGTCTGTTAGAACAGAAATGTTCATGTTTTCGCATTGCCCTATGTAAGTTAGCATTCGCTGCACCATTTTCTATTGAGGCGCCATTTAGAATCATGATCGAAACTAATCCTTAGGCTGTTTCTGAGAAAAAGCCTCTGTTACGTTTCATTTCTGCAATGGTTTTGCTTCACTAATGAATAGACTGTTCATGTCAGTGCATACCTTTCTCACTAGATAGAAGCACTCTCCCACTTGTCTGGTGGTGGGTGCAGGGTGAAATGACCTTGGATTATATTAGGTGGTGTGAGATATGAGAAACAAAACTTATTTTTTTTTGTATTTTGCTGTCCAGCTGCATCTGCCTGGAAAATTCCACTGTGGGCGGTTCTAGCCCAGTTGTGAAATGTACATAATGTATCTTTATGCTTGTCGATTTCAGTCCCGCTGCAGCACTTATAGCGACTGGGCAGACTGGGCTCCGCTCTGGGTGTATATGAATAAACAGTTATTGGTTTGTATTCTCTACTGTCTGACCGACTCTTCATTTGGAATGGAAGGCTGAGAGGTGGTCATTAGTGACCAGGGTGACCCTAAACGGGCCACTTCCTTCACAGGAGCAGTTGCAAGACAAATCTGGTAAGAAGCACTTATGCTTGTTTGCTGTCCCGGCTATGACTCTGTATCAAGGTGGCTGTAAGGACTCCAATTATGGCATCAGGAAGATGCACTACTGCAGCTGTCCCAGAACAAACAGCACGTTAAAGTGACGCCCTGGAGCAAATTGAAGTAGCACGAAAATAGGAGCTCAAAAACAGAGGTGTAACCTTGACAAGGATTCCTGTAGGCAACCAGAGGCTCCACCTTTAGCAAAACCCATACCTAAAATGGTCCCAGTTCCCCAAGAGTTCAGTCCTATAAACTCCCTCATCAAGGGTGTGTTCAGTTTTCCTTGGAATGAGAGGAAGTTCAAAAGAGGGAGATGAAGAAGATCAAGGGGACCCACCTGGTGCAGGACACCACCATGGCAGGAGTGCAGGCTTGCACCATGTGGTTAATGACTGACCTCATGAGGTGCATGTCGTTTTCGTCAGCACGTGCCGCTTGAAAAATAACCATGCCATCGCATTTCTATACCATCTTCACCTAATGTTGAATGTATTATTATTGTTACAATGTTTAGTTTCATAGTGTGCCTCTTAAATTATGAATGGTTCTCAATGTATTTTGCAAAATGTGATGGCCATTCTGTATTATGAATTGTGTGTGCCACATCCTCTGGATAGCGTCCTAAAAATAATGGGTATACTTATTTTTTAAAACTGGATTTGTACTGATGTTTGTGATGTGAATTTTATCTAGACAAATGAAATATATTGTTGCTGATGGTAGAGATGGTACATATTAACACTGTGACTAAGCTACAATAACCTCTTTTTTTGCACGGCATATGCAGTCAAGGGCTTTGTCTGGTGTTTTGCCTCTGTAAAAATGGGTTCCTTCTGTTGCAGCTTAGTTGCAGAAATAGCTTGGACTCATCACTACCTGAGCTATAATTAGCACCAACGCGACTATGTTATCAATGAAATAGTGGGTCATCACTAGTTCTATACCCAAGAAGATAAGGTGCAATGATCGCCTCAATTTTTCTCATGTCATTGTTTATAACAAAATGGTCCCCTCAATTTAAAGGCCCATTTGTTGTTGAAAACATTATAACTTTAGTTATGACACCATTATGGTTGTCTAAATCTTGACTTCATCATTCACCTTTTCATGTTTCAGGGGTTAAGTCTTATATTGGTGGCACTCATCAAGAAATATTGGGGCATATTATCAAGGGCTGTATCGCCGCTTTAGCGGCACTTTTTGCTGCTAAAGCGGCAATATTTTTATCGCCCTATTAGCAAGCTGTCGCTAACAGCTGTTAGCGACAGTTTACTGGCAATAGCGCCCATTTTTTCGCCGCTGTGCACGTCAGCGATCTTTATCGCTAATGACATGCAAAGTAGGCGTTCCTTACTAAAAGTAAAGGAAAACAGTCGCAAACCAAACATCGCACTATTTACAATCTTGCCCCAGACATGCAGTAATATAACACCTGTTTGAAAGGTGACTTTAACCACCTTTTGCATGGAGGTGAATTGTCTGGTTAGGTTCACACTTGCATATTAGCAAGCATTTCAGTAGAGCTGAGAAATCATCGCATGATTTCTCACGCTATTGCTGCTTATCGCCGTATATCGCTGGTTTTGACATCGCCTCTGAGCAAGACGCTAACACGGCGATGTCAACCAGCGATAGACGGCGATACAGAAAAAAGCGCTAAGCGCGATTTGCGATTATTATCGCATTCTGTTGTTAATATGCCCATGGGTCTTTTGTTCTTGTGGGTGGAAATCCAGAGTTTGAGTTAAGTGGAACTTTTGTTTCCATGTTTCTTTTTAAATTGACTTCAGGTTCTGGTGTCTTGTAAGAAAATTCTCCTTGGAACCATTTTTAGAATAATCTCTTTTGGGGCATATTATCAAGCACGGTGTTAAAATTATCGCCGCTTTAGCGGCAGAAAACTGCCACTAAAGCGGCGATAATGGGCTTGATAATATGCCCGTGAGGATTCCAATAGAAGCCCATGTTCACACCAGAACCTGGGCTTCTATGGGAATTCTCCAGAGCATATTATCAAGCCCATTATCGCCGCTTTAGCAGCAGTTTTCTGCCGCTAAAGCAGAGATAATTTTAACGCCGTTTCTTGATAATATGTTGCTTGTTCCCCACGGTGGCCCGGAGGAGAGGCGGTCAGTAATCCTCATGGTTCACTCTGGTTTTTTTATGTGCTCGAGGTAGTGCTGGATCTCTCCTACAGCATCTTGACTTCGGTCTCACCTGGAGACCCAGATTCGAATAGGGGCACTTCGTCGCCTTAATAATTAATTGCACTGATACTAAGGAGTGCCAGTACTGTTTACTGCACTTATGCATTTACATTCATACATGCACAAGATACACAAACCACTCAAAAGAGAACCTGTGTGACTTATTAGCAAGGAAGTGTAATGCACTGTTAGCCTGGCCGTACAAAGCACGCCCCGCTATCTAGAAACATCGGGGTACGAGACATGCAGTAACATCTCCAGCGAAAAAATGGGCTGAAAAATCTGCCATGATCGGTGCGGAAACACTTACTCTGGCAGTTCCTCTCATCTGCATAATAACTTCTAAAAATACTGTGGCATTTCCGCACCTGGTCATTACTAACTGCCATGGTGTTGGTAATTCCTGCTTTAGTATCACGCTATGGTGTACCCCCACATGCTGCAGCGAGAGCCTTAGTTTGGCATGGTAAAACAAACCAGTTGAACCAGTTCGAGAATCCTGGGAGAGAAATTCTGAAAAACGTCTGCCACATTGATGCACAGGCACGCTGCCACTGAAAGGGCTATACAGCTGAGCTATCTCACCAGCTAACATCATTAGGGAGTCTGTAAACTAACATTTTATAGTGCCAAACAAGGGGCACATTAGTTTCCACGATTCAAATATGCCTGGCATCCCTCATCTGGATATCACAAGATCCAATCATTCTAACCTTCCATGAGAAGTTGATAAGTGTTGTCTTTTGGGACCTCGCCAACGAAAACCATCCCAAGTATTACTTCAATTGTGCTCTGGGGTCCTGCTCTTTATTCTGTAATCATTCTAGTAATACACGTTTGATTCATTTCAATTCAAAAACTCACAAAGTATAAATACAGGCAGTTCTGTGCAATCACTGTAAACATCAAGCAGTTATGTTTTAATGATGAACATGTGCAAGCCATTAATGTTGATTTTAACATCTGCTTGCCGCATAGTTTATACTTGAAAACACATGCTGCATATTGGCATCCAGTGCACAGAAGGCATGTGGGCCAGCCACTGTTTGAGATTATAACAGCGAAATCGGATCCTTTTGTAAAAAGAGTATTTAAGAGCAAAAAGGAAACATTTTTCTTAATTGATTATGAAATTTCTATTCCTATTTCTTGTGGGGAGAGAAACTTTTTTGAGAAATAAATAATTGAGAGGTTTTTGCGGTTTGCAAAGTACGATACCATGAAAAACAACTAGTCCTAATAATTTCAGGCTTTAAAAAACATTGGCAAAGTGAATACGTCTGTTCTTGGTATACTACATGCACTCCTGATAAGTGAGGTAGTACCAAGCACTAATGTGCAGATAATTATACTCATGGGAATACAGATAAAGGGCCCGATTCACAGAACTAACTTGAGACAAAATCCTAAACTTACTACCATTTTCGTATTCACAGAAGGCACTTACTCATTTTGGTATTCACAGAAGACACTTACTCACTTCGGTATTCACAGACGTTAGGAGTCCTAACTTTAGGACTCCTAAATGCCTTCTGTGAATACCGAAAGTCTTAAAATTAGGATTTTTCTCAGTTTAGGAGTCCTAAAGTTAGGACTCCTAACTTTACTACTACTAAACTGAGAAAAATCCTAATTTTAAGGCTTTCGGTATTCACAGAAGGCATTTAGAAGTCCTAAAGTTAGGAGTCCTAACTTTACTACTACTAAATTGAGAAAAATCCTTATTTGAAGACTTTCGGTATTCACAGAAGGCATTTAGGAGTCCTAAAGTTAGGAGTCCTAACTATACTACTAATAAACTGAGAAAAATCATAATTTTAAGGCTTTCGGTATTCACAGAAGGTATTTAGGAGTCCTAAAGTTAGGAGTCCTAACTTTACTACTACTAAATTGAGAAAAATCCTTATTTTAAGACTTTCGGTATTCACAGAAGGCATTTTGGAGTCCTAAAGTTAGGACTCCTAACTTCTGTGAATACCGAAATGAGTAAGTGCCTTCTGTGAATACCAAAATGAGTAAGTGCCTTCTGTGAATACCAAAATGGTTGTAAGTTTAGGATTTTCTCTTAAGTTAGTTCTGTGAATCGGGCCCAAAATATACAGGATCTGTTCTACTATTCATATACCATAGATAAGCAATTTTTATACCAACTAGTTTGCAAATGGGAATGGAATGTACAATGCGACCTATGTACCACTAGGTCGTACCGTAAATGGTGCATTCGCAGGGGGTCGCAAAAAGACCTACTTACTGAATATTATTTAGGCAGTCATAATTCTCATGACTCGCTTGTATGGGCAGCAAATTCTGAACTGAAACCTGCAGTAGACAGAATATCTTCGTCCCCACATCATCATTTCCAAACAAGAAACGTTGGGGCACATCAGCAACAACCGGCGATGATTATCGCTAAGCGCACTTAGCGCTAGGATAATTATTGCCGGCTAGCGTGGATTTTTATCGCTGAGATAGCGTGCTATTTGCAACGCTTATCTCAAAAGCGATAATAATCCTAGCGCTAACTGCCTAACGTGAGATTATCGCTGGAAACCCTGCGATAATCTCACGAAATGTGGCGTTAGCTTGTTGATAAGGCCCCACAAACTTAGCCATGATATCCACCTTCCATAGGATATCATGGCTAAGTCAGTCCTGAAGCAGGCGTAAGGAAAGTAGTGATAACAGGGGTTATTGCTACTTTTCTTGCCGCTATGTTTCATAGCGTGGGGCTTGATGATAGGAGAAATGTCGCTTAGTGACATTTCTCCTGTCATGTCAGGTCAGGAACGCCCATTTTGCATCTCATTAGAGATGCAAAGCTGGGCGTTAAGAATTTGTGCGCTAATGCCAGGTTTCACGCGTTAGCGTGACCTTGCTAATTCGGCGATAAAATTATCGCCGCTTTTGCGGCCGAAAACGGCCGCAAAAGCGGCCATCATTTTCCATCGCCGCCTTGTAAATATGCCCCATTGTTTTCAGACCAACGTCTCGATTAAATGGACCATCACTGCTTTAAAAAAATGTTTTCTATTTAGGAAGACTTTGGAGGAAGCAAGCAGAGGTCTCCCAGGGCACCTACATGCTTCCCAAAGGGGATGCTTCTCCTTTGCGGATCAGAAACATCCCCATTTGAAGTGATGGTATCTGATCAATCGTTGTGATCACAAACCATTGAGGCATACCTTTCCTAATTACAGATAGGAGAGGGACATTCGGATAGGGCCTTAGCTCCTAAATTAGCTTTTGTAAATAATAACAATGTATTTTGGAGGTGCAGACCTTGTGATTGTACACCTCACAGGCTTTGTGATTGTAAAATATCTTTGTGTATCAGACCCATGATCACACACAGCCAGCGTACTGAGAGGTACATGTCAAGAAACAGGAAACACAAACAGACAGACATGAACAGAAAAAAAAACACATTCAGCCACCAAATTCAAGTCTATACTGGGTCAACTATAAAACAGGAAGTTCTGTTTTCCTTGAACTGTACACACACCGCACTGCAGGGATGAAAATCCTTT
The DNA here is from genome assembly GCF_964204655.1 of Triturus cristatus. Taxonomy (NCBI): domain Eukaryota; kingdom Metazoa; phylum Chordata; class Amphibia; order Caudata; family Salamandridae; genus Triturus; species Triturus cristatus. The sequence continues at coordinate 442,042,712 of NC_140590.1, forward strand.
GTCAAGACAAGGGTACTGCCACTAATGTAGACCTTTTATTCTAACCTGCTTTATTGTAACAGATGATTGGATGGGGAAGTCTGACTGACGCCAGTTAATGCTTCAAATGTTCAGAATCTATTATGCTCTAAGAGCAAGAGCTGACCTCAATTTTCAAGTTAGTGGCATTAACAGCAGCAGTCAGAGGCTGTCAGGCCACTTTTACGTTTGGGAGCACAATTGGGAATACTAGTACGGTGTACTGGCACCAAGCCTCCCACTCCCAAACCGCAGAAAGCATGTATCTAATACGGACGGATGCAGTGTCTGACAATACTTAAGTATGCTGGCGAGGATGAAACACAGTCAAGACCTGGACAACCACCAGGCCAACATCACCAATGCACAGCCACCAAACAGTTATGATGCAACATGTGATTGAAAAACGTCTGATGGAATTTCATGGGGGTTGGGATAATTGAGGTGAATGGGGTTTGGATTGTGTGGGTGTTTGAGGGGAAGATTAAGTTTGTGTGAGGTCGGGGTTGGGTTCGTTGGATAGGATGTCTGGGCTAGTGCACAATCTAGTTAGATAAGATGAATAGGGGTACAAAGAGCAGTGGTGGTTGGCTCAGATAGGGTTAAATTGAGGAGTAGAATATAGTGGGAAATTGGATGAGTTAAGATTTTATGGGTTTATTCCTGAAGTTGGGGATGGAGACTGGATAGGAATCAAATGGGGTATAGTGAGATGGGGACTGGATTGGGATTGTGGGAAGCAGTGCTTGCTATGTTGGGTTGGACTGAATGCAGCAGAAGTGTATTTGAGAGATAACAGAAGGACAGGGATGGGAAGGATGAGGATTCAGGGTAATGCTGCCCGATGGAATGAGATGGTATAGTTGAGAGTATGGGATGGGATGATGGGTTTGATCAGGTGAATGAGATGTGAGTGTGAGAAGGTGGCCTGATATATGCTGTCCACTAGTTCTAGTGGGCACCTTGTATCAGTCCAAACAACCCCTTATGATGATAGGTTAAAGACAACCTTTATTGAAAGCTATCCTAGTGGTAGCTATGGAGAGTAGCCTTCAGGCTAAGTCTTGAAGGAATGTAAAGCAGCTTGTTTTACAGGTTTATAATCTCTTGAATGATCAAATGAAAGGACAATCACACCAGGTATATATTTAAAATATATGTATTTAGGTTAACACACACCCCTCTAGTCTCTTTATGAGGCTGGAGTTCGAAGTACTTAAGGTACAAGATAGCAATCATCAGTAATAGCACAAATACATGTTTGGGCCCTAGGGGCGTACCAAACCATATAACCAAAAAGTGGTATAAGAACCACGACTGGAATAGACACTGGGCCTATTGCCTCTAGAATCGCTGAGACCCCAAGGAACCATCCAAGGTAGTGACACAGGGGACCCACGGGGACTGTATGCAGTGTGAAAACACAACCGCGGGTTCCTATTATCTTCTATGGGCAATGTCGCGATTGGAAATTTAAAGATTAGGGACACTTCTAATCAAGTCTGGACCAAACCCTTTTGGACTTAAGAAGTTCTAGGGCTACCTCCCACAAGAGCACCGGAGTACTCGAGTTACCTCACCCAGGGAAGCCGGGTGCATAGGGGTCTTTTGGTGTCGGGTCGCGTCGTCGATTTCAATGGAAACCTGCAAAGAACTGCTGCTGCCGTTAAGAGTCCGCAGAGATCCAAGCCTGGATCTGGGATGTAAGGAACCTGAAAGCAGGGGGACAGAGTCTGGGTCACTTGCCAGTGACCTAGGGCAGGATGGACCAATGCCCACAGATGTCAGGTGCTTCAGGTGAGTTGATGGGTATCTTGACTCTTCAGCCACGAGGTCCAGGAGGCATTGACGAAGTCCACGAGCCTGATTCGATCTGTCTCATTCATTCATTCAATAACATTATTCGATTAAAAAAAGAATCATAAAAGTATACATATTTAACATACAAACTCACAAATGGTATTTCTTATCAAAAAGGTACGAATACATAAGTGGCAAAGACCATATATCAAAAACACATTATCTATGGACACTATATTCTTTATAAAAAGTTCTTTAAAATTCAATACAATAACACTGGTAAAAATTACATTTAAAACAACAAACAATTTATAAAAATCTATTACTCCAGATTTCCCAATGGACTCACGATCAATATATATCTCCGCGGACATTATAAAGTATACTGTGCGTTATCAAAACTACAAAAACGTATATATTGGTGGGTTAGCCTCTCACACCAACCCACTTGATTTTGTAGGGTAGTTACCACGACTCAGTTTATTTTAGCTGAATATGTTCATATAGGTTATCAATTCTATGAATTTCAGTAACTTATAGCAGGGAACATACTATCAATAACGATTTCTGATTGAGAGTGCCAATCTAATAAAACTGATCATAGAGCTACATATAGCAGCAGTTTGTAATGTTCTTAAATGTTCAAAACCTTCCTTAAAATTGCAAGGTCTAATTTCTCTTAAAATAGGTTTAATAAAACGATCTCTTGGAGCTTTGTAAAGTGTGCAAAAAAGTACAAAGTGCAGAGTGCTTTGTTCAGCTTCATTGTCACATGGGTAAGGGGGTAGCCTCTCACACCAACCCCCTTGCTTCGGAAAAGCAACCAAAAAATGCTATATTTTTAACCGAAATCTGATCAAATAAAAACGCCACTACATATGTGTAGTGAAAGACAAATAAAATTGATGCTGTAATGTAGCTGCCTGGTATAATGGTTGTTCATCATATTTAGATGAACCCAGCATACTACGATATGCATTCTTAATCGCCATCTTTGAGCCTGGGTTAATAGAGTCAGGATTATCACATAAATTACCAAGGCCAATTTTATGAAAGGTTTCCTTTACATAACTTAACCATGGGATCCGCATGGCATGATCCAGATTTACACAATCTTTCAAAATTTCTTTTGAAAGATGCAAATCATCTGAGGACCATACTTTTCCCCATAGGAGCAATGGGGACATATGGATATTATCGCTCACAAAGTCAAGGCCCATCTCGGAATGACAAAATATATTAGGAGAACTATTTGAAACTGATAAAAGACGTTTTAAAAACTTGTTCTCCATAACTTGTAATTGGACACTTTTATGGTATCCCCACACCCCTGCTCCATAGGTAGCAACTGGCAAGCATTTACATCTATACAATGTCTTTAATTCAGCAATGGGTTTTTGGCCTAATTTATTTGAAAAACTTAAAAGGGCCTCTATAGATCTTGTTGTCTTTTGTGCCCGTGTTGTTATTAAAGGATCCCAACTCAAAGTTTTGTTAAAAAGATTTCCCAAATAATTGAAATTTGTGACTTTGGCAATAATCAAATTTTCTATAACAAATTTACAAGTTTTGGTCCTATTTGGGCCACAGACCATAATAAATGATTTTGTAAAATTAACCTTTAGATCTAGCCCCAGCATAAATTCATTAAAAGCATTCAGGCACGTTTGCATACTATTTGCAGTTAAAGTCATCAATGCAGTGTCGTCTGCCTAGGACAATAAAGGTATTTGTTTGCCATTTATTTTAGGAAAGTCCGCACCTTTTTCCAATAGAAATTTTTCTAAACCATTTGTGTAAACTAAAAACAAGGAAGGGGCCAAAATGCAACCCTGACGGACATCTTCAGTTGATGAAATCGGCCCTGTCTTTTCGCCCCCAGGGCCATATCGAATGGACACAGAGGTAGCAGCATGTAATCTCCGCAACAGACTCCATCAATAACCACAATTTCTTCCTACACGCAGTGTCCAAAGCACTGGATAAGTCCATGAAGGCCAGGTGTATGGAAACACCCCTAGCCTTCATGTACTTACCCATGATCAGGGTCAGATTGAGGCACTGCATCGTTGTTCCCCTACCCTTTCTAAACCCATACTGTGAGTCCACAATAAGGCCAGAGGTATTTGCCCATGTCTCTAAACGGGCCAATATCACTCTCCCCATAAGTTTACAAGAGGCATCAATCAAGGAAATTGGCCTGTAACAGCAAGGGTTACTTTTATCACCTTTTTTTAAAATTGGCACAACTACTGCCTTTTTCCAAGATAAGGGGATATGTCCCACGATGATCGCCTTGAAAACGTTAAGCAACAATGGTGCCCAAACTTCAAAATTGTTCTTAAACAGATCCAAGGGTACAGCATCAGGACCTGGTGCCTTAAGTGGAATACCTTTTCTCAGTGCCTCCTCCACCTCTCCCAAAGAAAGTGAGAGACTAAGTTGTTGTGCAGACTCAATGTTAAAATCAATTTCATCCTCACCTTCGCTTAGCAAAGTGACACCCTTTGGGTTGAAAATCCTGGAATAATGGATCTCCCAGGTTTCCCCATTTATATGGGCAATCATGATTCTATTTTCATTACTGAGGAAGGGACGATTTATTACCTCCCAAAATAATCTACTGTCCCTTAAATCAGAGGCTTTCTCGAGGTCATCCCATGCTTGCTTTTTCAGTTCCAATTTCCATTTATCAATGGTTTCTTTATAATTTTTTCTTGCCTTTCTAACCAGTTCCTTATCCCGAGGGACTCCATGTAACGCCTTCCTCAATAGTGTTTGAGCCACGGAGCATTCAGTATCAAACCATTTATGCTCCCGAGTATCCCCCTTCCCTGCAGGTTTAAGTAGGTATGTGGCCACACTCCCAGAGAGAGCTTCAAAATTCTGAACTATTAATTCAGGATCACAAGTGCTTGCTAAACAAATATCTACTTGTGATTGATTAATTCTGAAGATTGTTTCCTCCAATTTTGTAGGATTTACCCTATCCCACTTTAACCTAAGGCCATGATTATGATCATATTTCATCGTATGTTCAAAGGACTGTTCCCTGTCAACAATGGTGCTCAATATTAAAACAAGTGGATTATGGTCACTGGCTGGATTTATTTCTATTTTAAATCATCAGTAAGATAAGCATACCTGCTCGAAATTAACACAAAATCAATTATACTCATTTGGCCCCCAGTCCCTTGAAAAGTTGGTATTGGCACCGTTGGGGTACTGGTCGACATTTCTAACAAGCAGAGATCATTTACCACAATGATGTCATTCAAGGCATCACCCTGTGCAGTGTGCTTAAAATGTGAAAGTGGTTGCTCATTTATATCAAGTAGCCCGCAGGCCCTGGTTCCACTCTGGCAGCATGTAGTACAATTAAAATCACCCAGCCAGATAATACAGAGGGGTGAAAAACTTTCGGTCACTTTCGCTATTTCAGCCTGTAAACCATCTATAATAGATATATTGTGAATGTCAAAAATATTATAGTACCATTTAATTAAAAGTAATGGGACCGGGAGGAGGTTTTTGATCAAAATCAGTTGATACCATGGAGAGGCCACTATTTTATCTATTTTCAATGACTTATATTTTACCGAAATGGAAGTCATTAGGCCACCTTTTGCTCTCCCAGCCAATGAAGGTTCAGCATGGACGATAAATGAACAATATCCATCCAAATTTTGATCAGTTCTGCTCCAAGTCTCTTGGAGACAGATTATATCAAAGGATTTAATATATTTCATCCATACCTCGTCCCGTAATCTTCGTGAAATGCCTGCCACATTCCACGAGATTAGACGAAATGTACATCTATCCCTTTGTTTACTTATTATATCTGGATGTTTACTCAGGCTAACACCATCCCCCATTTGGCCAACCTGTATGGAGTTCTGGTCATCCTCCCCATCTATAGCCAAGGCCTGCGTTATTCCCTCATCAAGAGCCAGCTGGATCTCACCACCTTCCCCCAGAGGATCTATGGCTAATATATGCTCGTTGTTGTTCCCATGACATAATAACGGTACAGTCATATCCTTAGCATCAATTTTCTTAACAGGCCCTATTTGTAGTCAATCGACCTCAGCCAAGGTACTTAAGGGGCCAAAGCGGTTGGCATGAAACCATGGTGGACACTGTGGTTGCTGGTTTACTTTATTTTGTGAATCTATTCTTATTGGATTAGGTTGCCATGCAGGTGGGCGATAAAAGAACCCCAACGGTAAAATCATAACCTCTGATTTCCCCATGAGTTGGTTAGACATCCTATCGATTATCGTTCTCACCAGTCCTGGGGACTTAAAAGTTAAAACCATACAATCCCCCTCCAGTGATTTCTCACTTGGTCCAACCCATCTGACCCTACGAGCCATTTTAAGTTCTAAAAACAGGGCATTGCAATTTACTCCTGTCTTGGCATTTATAAGGTACAGTGATTTGTTCCTCAAGGACGGCCAGTTCTCCCCTTCCCCTGATGTTAATGGGCATACATTTGCTAAAACAACAATGTAGGGTGTAGTTTGAGGTGGCAAATTTAGAGTTGAATCTGGACTATTGGCTACCAAAACGCGTGGGGAACATTCCCTAGCAGGGATCTTTACCGGTCTTCCTTCATTTTGGGTATTTCCTGCCCCTGGTAGTTTATTCTTACTCATAGAATTTATACTTGGATTACCTTCCTGGGTCGATGTAAGGAACCTGAAAGCAGAGGGGACAGAGTCTGGGTCACTTGCCAGTGACCTAGGGCAGGATGGACCAATGCCCACAGATGTCAGGTGCTTCAGGTGAGTTGATGGGTATCTTGACTCTTCAGCCACGAGGTCCAGGAGGCGTTGACGAAGTCCATGAGCCTATTTCGATCTGTCTCATGAAGTTTGTCGAGTGCTGCGGTGTCGGCGACCAGAATGGACCCAACAAGCCTTGGCAACAGCAAGTCACTGGAATTCAGAGAAAGGACTGCGGTGCAGACCAGCAAGGTCTGAGGGACTCACCCAGCGAGGGTAAGTCGGGGCACATCTGGAGCAACCACGTAAGCCCAATCAGAAAAGGAGTCGCCTTTGTGGGGACCTGCTAGCCAACGGGCTAGTGATCGCGAAGGAGCCTCGAGTGGTCGCACTTGAAGCTGGCCCATGGGTCACTCGTGGAGTGGAGGCCAACAATCTTCGGTGCAGGAGGTGTTCAAGGCTGGGGCTACTGGAGCCCAAAGCACAACTTCGAGGAGGACCAGGAAGATAGTGTGGCTGCAAAAGTTTACGGTGTCCCGGGGTCACAGTTCCACGTCACCCACGATAGCAACGGGTCTCAGCTTTGCTGTGGACTCAGGGTAGCCTCGATGAAGTCTGGAAATCCACCTCTGGGGATGCAGAGACTTCAGCGTCCGGCGGGAGCTTCAGAATTGCAGACTGGTCAGTTGCTTCTTTGGTGCCTGCCAAGCAGGGGAGTCACTCCTTGACCCCAAGGGAGATCTCTTCAGTCTTCTAGTCAGGATAGAACGTCGAAAGTCCAGAATGTACATTGCAGAGTTTCGTCCAGGTTAATCTAAAGTCCTAGGGACTGGATTCCTATACTTATACTACGTTTAGGGGATGGACTAACTCTAAGGCCCCACCTATGGGTGGGTGGGCCAGGAAAGAGGGGTGGTTACATCCATTTCCCTCGTCCAGTTTCGCGCCAGAGCAGGGACACATCAGCCTGTCTGGGGAGGTGGGGACACCTCCCCTCGACAGGAAACCTATTGTCCAGGCCTCCCCTGCCAGAGTTTCGGTCAGCAGCAGGAGGCCAGACCTGTGTCTGTGGCAGAGGCATCCATTTTGTGATGCCAGGGCTCAGGAAAGTCCTACCGGGTTTAGCCAGTGTGAACATGTCTCTCCCTCTAGAAGGGTGGAATGCTACCCCCGCCGCCAGAACTGGCGGGGGGGGGGGGTAGTATTTTAAAGCGTTTGACACCAAACACAACATGTTTTGATGCAGCTATCCCAAAGTTAGCATTTACCGTGAGGTTATAATGCACTTAAGAGTATATGGTATGGCTGTATCACAGAACAGCCATAAGGAAGTATTTCTGAAAGCTGCTGAAGGGCTCAGCTCATGCTTGGGCACCCTCTCACATAAAACCAAGCACTCTGCCTTCAGGATTGTCAAAGCCTGCTGTAGGAGTGGCTTATAGGTTTATATGTGTCTGTATAGGGAAGTGATATAGGTAGCCTATAACACAGTAAGGGGTGCAAGCACACCCTTACCCAGGCTGCAGTAGCAGACCTGTGGTGCCCTTTTGGAGTGCTTCCCAGGGGTGGCATAATATATGCTGCAGCCCCTGGTAGGCCTCTGAGGTACCTATGACCTAGGTACATAGTATACCATATACTAGGGGCTTATAAGGCACTCCCAAATCCAATTAGATATGTAGCTAATTTGCATGGAAACCATTTAAGAGAGGAAGCAGCTAGGCTGTGGTCCTGATTAGCAGGGCCACAGCCAGACTAAGGTCGAAAAACAGTGAAACACCAGCAAAAAGTGGGGGTACCCATGTGAAGCAGATCCTACTCTCCTACAGTGAGGTACTACTACTGAGGGATAGGTTTGGGTACAATGATGAAAATGATGGGTATGAAATGAGATGTGTATGCCACATGAAGGTCTGAGGACTATGAAAGTGTGCTGCATGTGAAGCGAATGGAACATGTTTCTTTGATCCAAGATAACTAATGGTCCTCAGGTCCACAAACACATCTCCTCTGCCCTTTAGTAGATGACAAGATGAGAGTTCTACAGCTACACAAGAGGAGCATGATGGTGAAATGCTCGGAGTGGAAACGAGGCCCTATGAGTGTTGCCCCAAAGTGAAAAAATGTGTGTGGCACATCTAAGTAGACTGCGTGGAAAGCACATTGTAGGGATTAAGGGCCATATGTAGGTAGAACGTGTTTTGCGATTCTCTAATTGCAATTTTTAGGGAATCGCAATTAGAGAATTGCAAAACGGAATGTAGGTAGGATTAGCAAATAATTTTGCGAATCCTACATATTCCTTAATTGCGAAATGCAAATTGCAATTTGCAATTAAGGAATACCTCCCCATTCATTCCTATGGGCCTAGAGGCCCATAGGAATGAATGGGAAGACATTCTCAATTTGCGATTCTCAATTAGAGAATCGCAAATTGAGAATGCAATTTCAAGTGTGCCAGGGTGTCAAAAGGACACCCTGTTGCACCCCTGAAATGAGCATGGGTGCACATGTGGCACACATACATGCCCTAAGGACATGTGTGTGCACCACATGCCACTTTGAAAAATGCAAAAATATGCATTTTTGAAAGAAATCGCAAATTACCACCAACCTGTAGTTGGTGGTAATTTGCGATTCCTTAAGGCCAAATTGCACTTTTTTGGTGCTTCTTACATTGCATTTAAGGAATCGCAAAATGTGCGATTCCTTAAATGCAATTGCAAAATAAGGAATCGCAAATTTAGCTATTCCTTATTTTGCACGCAGATTTGCCTTCCTACATACAACTTAGCAAAATTGCGATCGCAAACGCCGAAATTCGGCGAATTTCGGCGTTTGCGATCGCAATTTTGCTTTCTACATATGCCCCTAAGTGATTAGTGGAATGTACTATGTGTTTGCAGCGGCAGCCAGCACAGTTCAGTGCGGTAGGGTTGGGTTTGTGTGTGCGGTTGGGTGAAGTCGACAGACGATGGCATAGGTACAATTAAATAAATAATTAATGCTTATTCTGTCGTCTGTTGATTTACCCCCCTCGCCACACCCCGTCCCGCCCCATCTGGCTTACCTGTCCCGGCCGCTGTGCTAGTAGAGTGGTGGTGAAGGTAGCTGGGTGTGCGACCCCTGGAATATTTTTGATTTACTTCAAAAGGCTTGTAATATGTGGCACTTACCTTGAGTCCTTGATGCAAAGAACATTCATGTATTAAAAGTGGAAGCCCAGAAAAATGGTACTAAATGTTTGTATTCATCAACTGTTTGCTGTGATCCAATAGTTTGACAATTACAGCTCTTCAATGTCCTGTTGTAAAACATTGTGTTATTGGTAGAGGGAGGTGGAAGTCCATACTCTAGCAACAACCACAATCCTTTCCAAGGTCAACCACAAAAGTCACTAAATCAAACAGTGCTTAACCTTCCAGTAAACTGCACAAAAGCAGTTAGGCTTAACTTAGAGGCAGTGTGTAAAGTATTTATGCAAGAGACAAACAGTAATAAAGTGAAAACACAACAGAGAAAAATCCCAAACCAATTTCGAAAAATAGACTAAATTTTAATAAACAAATGTTTGAAATGGGTTTCTGGTTGGCAGATGTATGCACCCTGTCCAAGCAAGAATCACAATCTCAGTCACCACACCCCCTAAATTATCCTGTGCTCACGCTCTGGTAGCTTGGCACAGAGCAGTCAGGCTTAGCTTAAGAGGCAAGGTGTAAATTTGTGTAACGCTTCAAACAATAACACAGTGAAAACACCACAAAAAGACTCCAAACCCGATTAGAATAAAATAACCTAATTTTATGAACATAATAACACCAAAGCAACAAAAATCCAATAAGTAGAACGTGAACAACGAATTTGTAAAGAATAAACAGAATTGTAGTGCTTAAAAGCATAAAGCGCTAACTGGGCCTATCTGGTTGGACTAGAAAAAGCTCACGCCAACCGCAATGGAGCACGGGTCGCATACAGTCCCAGGTAAGTCCCGCTTAAGTTTTACCTTCTCAATAATTGTGGCAAGAGTCCCGTTCGCTGGGAGAAGTTTGCAAGGAGAAAAGAGAACTTTGTTTGTGGTGGTCTTTGGGCGTAAAGCGCCACCAGGGATCGCGGAAGGATGGGCTGGAGCCTCGTGGTCATGAGTGCCGGTGTTTGCTGTGAAAAGAGATTAACTTACGCCCAATTGCACTGATCCTATGTGTGAGCAGAGCCCAAAAGCTTGATTTCCAGAGTCCAACAAATGCTTCTAAGGGCCAAGTACCTAAGAGGTGCCTTTAGGGTTCAGGAGCTTGTTGAAGAAGGGTCCAGGTGCTGTGGGAAGCCTGTTATGTCCCTGAGTGCAGATCACGAGTCTAGCAGACTAGCCCTGGGAGGCACTGTAGGGTACTGGATTTAAGATGGGTTCCAGGTCTAGTTCATCCTCTCCAGGCAAGAGAACAGCATGTCAGCATAGCAAGAAAGCAGTTCTTCAAGAGTAGCAGTCCAGCAAACTGACAGTCCTACAGCAGCACAGCAGTCCTTCTTCTTGGCAGAGAATGCACAGGCCCAGAAGTGTACTGTCTTAGTGGGATCAGAGACCCAGTAGTTATACCCAGTTGTGCCTTTGAAGTGGAGGTGAGTTCAAAGAAGGGTCTTTGAAGTGCACAGAGGTCTTTTCTTCCTGCCCTGGCTCCAGACTTGCTACAGGGGGTTAAGCAGTCCTTTGTATGGGCATAGGACACAGCCTATTCAGGTGTAATTGTGAGGCTGTGTCCATTTCCTCCCTCCCATCCTTCCAGGAAGACCCATCAAGTCACGCCTAAGTTCCCTTTGTGTGTGGTTGTTTAGAGGGAATGCACAAAGTCCAGCTGTCACCCACCCCAGATGTATATTAGATACAGGTGGCAAGCACACAGGACAAAGAGGAGAAAAATGCCATGTTTCTAAAAATGACATTTGTAAAATAGTAATGATAAATTTGACTTTATCAGTAAGGAGGATTTATCATTACCATTCCAGAGGTATTAAACTTGACAGATCTACTCCCTCTCAATCAGGAATTACAATTTATTAAGTGGAATAAGTAATCCCCAATGTTATCCTATGAGAGGGCTAGTCCTCACAGTAGTGAAACATGAATTTGAGTGTTTTTAACTACCAGGACATGCAAAACTTAAAAGTATATGTCCTACCTTTTGATTACACAGCACCCAGCCCTATGAGCTACCTAGGGGCTATCTTAGGGGTGACCTATATGTAATAAAAGAATAGTTTAAGACTTGGCAAGAGGTTTTAAATTCCAAGTCGGCATTGCAGTTTAAACTGCACACAGTGGCAGGCCTGAGGCACATTCAGGGCCTCATGTAGGTAGCTAAATACCGGTCGGCATATATACATGCGCTTAGGGCATGTATGTGCGCCACATGTGCACACATGCACGAATCAGGGGTGCAACAGGGTGTCAATGTGACACTCTGCCACCCATGATAATGCCTCCCCTATTACCGATTCGGTATTTACCGAATCGGTAATAGTAACTGGCTTCCTATTCATTCCTATGGGCCTCCAGGCCCATAGGAATGAATGGCAAATAGAATGTTACCTACATATGGCCCTTAAAGAGCTACTTGAATGGGCGGCACAATCAGTGCTACAGCCCCACCAGTAGCTTTAATTTACAGGCTCTGAGCACAGGCAGTGCACTCTATTTGGGACTTATAGGTCAATTAAATCTGCCAATTGTGGATAAGTCAAGAAAACCATGTTTAGGGTTGTGAGTACAAGCATGTTAGCGCTGGTTAGCAGTGTGCTAAGTTCAACAAAAAGAATTCTGCAAAATAGGAGGAAAGCAGGCAAAACGTTTGGGGAAAGGCCACCCTAAGGCTGACAGGTCTCCCAATAAAAAAATAGCAGCACAATAAAAATCAAGTCCGAAGAACGGGGATATCCAGTTTTAAAGTTCTCAGTGAAAATAGCGCCTAAAAGCACAAAGCACCACTCATAGTCATATGGTCACGCTAGATCAGGAAAAAGCCACAAGTTCAGGAGGACCACGATGGAGCACTGGTCGAATACAGGGACCAGGTTAGTCCTGCTAAAAAAGTTACCTTCTAAGTCCAGCACAAAGAGTTCTGTTCACAGTGGAGGAATCTGCAATGAGAAGGCAGAGCGGATCAGTTGTCGATGTACCATGAAAAGCAGGTCGAGCATCTCGACCGTTGTTGCTGTAGCGCGAAGAGCCAGTCAAGCACCACGGACTGCTGTTGCTATAGCTCAGCACTGGAGGTCGTCACAGGTTGTCATCGCTGTAGCGTGAAGTACAGGTCTTGCATTGCCCGTCATCACTGGTGGTTGCTATCTGCGTGAAGCGCACGTCTCATCATAGTGTCATATTGACAGTCTTCACGGGTGACAGAGCCTTGGCACAAACGGGCCCATTCGTGGTCATGAGGAGCCAAAACGTAAGGAATTTCACTTTTTTCTTCAAAAGAAGTACACTATGATGCTGGATGAGTGTCCAGGACTTTGAAATCAAGGACTCACCTCATCAATGCCAGCATGGCTCAGGAAAGTTCAGTTGAATTTAGTCTGGGCAGTTGCAGAGAGGCCTCTGAAGCTTGTTGTGTCCCTGGAACTCACACAGGAGAGCAGCCAACTGACCCTTGGAATCACAGTGGATAGCCTGGAATGAAAACAAGCAGCAGGGCTGTCCTCTGGCAACAGGGCAGTCCTTCTTTTTTAACTTCCACAGGTCCAGGAGTGTTCCAATGAGTGGTTCTGGGGGTCCAATATTTATACATACTGCTAGCCTTTGTGTGGTGGACTCTGTGTCCTACCCCCATATCTGGTTCTGGAAAGTTTTCCCCTGACCAGGCTCCAGAGTGTCTTGGGTGACAAAAGACAAGGCAGGAATGGTGTCAAGTCCCTTTGCGTGTGTAGGAGGCAAAGCCTTTTGAGGCGTGAGAGAGGCTGGGAAGAGAATAGACAGGGCAGGTGTGGTGTCAGGTTCCGTTGCATGTGTAGGAGGCAAAGCCCTCTGAAGTGTGAGTGAGGCTGGGTACAGCTCCACCCCCATCCATCTTGCCTGTCCACATCTAAGTCCCTCCTTGTGTTACTGTCTGGAAGCACACCCGAACAGCAGAGCAATTCACAGGCATGTGAACCCAGACACTGGCAGAAGGTAGAAATGGTTTGGGACAAGAGAAAATGCCAACTTTCTAAAAGTTAAGAAATAAGGGGCAGCACTTGTGCCCCTTGCTGCTGCACTGCGAAGATGAGGAATCTTCTTCTTCCAATAATCAGTGTTTCAACCAAGTAAACCAAGTAATCCATAGTAATCCAGTGGAAGTCTGCGAAAGTAATAATCCATGTACTCCATTCTCTTAAATCACTTCAAGAGACAGCCAAGTTAAATTGGAACGTTTTATTCCGCATTTTCAAATGCCAAATGCTGCTGAAAGCTTAAACATTGACACATGCTTTCAACCTTCCTTAAACCGGTGCAGTAAATAAACCCAATGCATTTCGAACGTTTGTTCTTCTTCAGGGGTACTGCAAATAAATTAAAAAGAACTGCATCAAAAATAATAAAAAAGCCCATGACATTTGATTTTATAAAACAATAACATCAGCTACAGTTTTGCGCAGGTCTGCCATTAAACACCCATCCCCTCTTGAAACCAAGCCAACTAAATTGTGAAACAAAAAAGAATATCAAAAATTTCCTCCCCACTTATAGTGACATAGAGCCATCTAGAAACAGTGTGAGTTTACCTCGTGAAACCGGCAGCTCGAAATCTAAGTGTCTTCCCTTGTTTACGAAAATTATCAACTTCCCTCCTTCAACAACCCTTCCTTAAATCCAGTTTTGCACACGTTTTCCCAATTAAACCTGATTAGACCGCGTACCGTTCCCTACTGCATCCTTCAGTGCTCCTAAACACCACATAAACTACCCATCCCACAATGCACTAACCTAAAAATCAGAACACCACATGGGAATATAAAACAAATCGAAACTAATCTTCCTTAACCAAAAATGATTTGTAAACATACTAAATGCAAAACCTCCTACTATAATGTATTGCCAAAGAAAAATAGAAATAACATGAACATTGAAATGTAATATCTAAAGTCAATGACTTTCAGCAAAGCAAAATCCATAATGTAATTAGCAACCCATTAGCTGTCGAGGCAATTTCATTAGAATAAACAGATGCAGTTCAAGCTTGATATTTGTTTTGATCGTTGATCTTGCGGTCTTGGAAGTTATCCTGTCTCCAAAGTGATATATATGTTGTATCTTTTATAACTCGTTTGATTCAATGTAAGTCACTTGTGGGGTGCAACTCGCTTTGGGACGAATTTAATTGCGCAGCAAATATGAAAATATATCGCGAGTGCACTCCTTCCCTTCATGAATAAATTTTGCTTTGACTGCCAAATGTGCGTGCATAACAGCGCATGTGGTCGCCCCACCACACAGCATTCAACAAGATAAGAAATAAGGGGCAGCACTTGTGCCCCTTGCTGCTGCACTGCGAAGATGAGGAATCTTCCTCTTCCAATAATCAGTGTTTTAACCAAGTAATCCAGTGGAAGTTTGCGAAAGTAATAATCCATGTACTCCATTCTTTTAAATCACTTCAGAGACAGCCAAGTTGAATTGGAACGTTTTATTCCGCATTTTCAAATGCCAAATGCTGCTGAAAGCTTAAACATTGACACGTGCTTTCAACCTTCCTTAAACCGGTGCAGTAAATAAACCCAATGCATTTCGAACATTTGTTCATCTTCAGGGGTACTGCAAATAAATTAAAAAGAACTGCATCAAAAATAATAAAAAAGCCCAAGACATTTGATTTTATAAAACAATAACATCAGCTACAGTTTTGCGCAGGTCTGCCATTAAACACCCATCCCCTCTTGAAACCAAGCCAACTAAATTGTGAAACAAAAAAGAATAAAAAGGAATATCAAAAATTTCCTCCCCCACTTATAGTGACATAGAGCCATCTGGAAACAGTGTGAGTTTACCTCGTGAAACCGGCAGCTCGAAATGCACTAACCTAAAAATCAGAACACCACATGGGAATATAAAACAAATTGAAACTAATCTTCCTTAACCAAAAATGATTTGTAAACATACTAAATGCAAAACCTCCTACTATAATGTACTGCCAAAGAACTTTCTAAAAGTGCCATTTTCAGGTTTAGGACTTTAATCTGACTTTGCCATTAAGATGGAATTTAAATTGCAATTAATTTGAATGTAAACAGCATAACTCTATCTGCTCCCAATCCAGAGTTAGCACTTATTAAATGTACTAAGGTACAATGCGAGACATAGACTTTACAACATTGCTAAACGACTTGAGAAATCTTTCACTGCCAGTACTTGTAAAACTTAAGCACACATGTCCTGCTTTTTTAAAAACAATGAATGAACATTGCCCTATTAGCCCAAAGGGCCTACTTTAGGGGTGACAAATAAGTAATAAATGGCAAGGTTTAGACATGGCAAAAGATTCATTTTGCCAGGTTGAAACGACAGTTTAAAACTGCACACAGGCTGCAGTGGTGGGCTTGAGACAAGTTTTAAAGTGCTACTTTAATGGGTGGCACAATGAGTGCTGCAGGCCCACTAGTAACATTTAATTTACAGGCCCTGGGTACACACAGTACAATTTCCTAGGGAGTTACAAGTAAATTCAATGTGTCAATTAGAAGTACACCAACTTTACCATGGTTGAAGGAGAGAGTACATGTGCTTTAGCACTGGTTAGCAGTGGTAAAGTGCAGAGTACCCTAAAGATAACAAAAATGAAATCAGCAAAGACAGCAGGATGGAAGCAAAATGATGGTGCAATACCACGCCAAGGATGTCAGGTCTAACATGTGTCCACCCCAACTGAAAGCAGGGAGAACTACCCACCCTCATTGGAGTTCTTATCGATAAGGCGAAAGAACCTGGAAAGACCATCACCACTTTTTGTGGTCAGTTCCAGGGCCATGTCCCACCGTGAAGTCCATTCCCAGTTGGGAGAAGGACCACCTTAACAGTATGGGCTACTCACCCCTCATCTGCACTAACCATCTGAGGTGTCTGTGCTCTGTCTGAAACCTTAAGTGTGTCCCAAACAAGTATTGTCTCAACTTCTACATTTGCCAGACCACTGCAAAGGCTTCCTTTTCAATTGCACTCCACCTCTATTCCCTGGGAAGTAACCTCTTACTGATGCAGGCTACAGATTGGTCTAGGCCAGTGATACTCAAAGTACGGCCCAGGGGCTGCATGCAGCCCTCCTGACCTTTGCAAGCAGCCCCCTGGACAACAACAGCATTGAGCTGCTGTTTACTCGACTCAGCAACTGCAGTAAAAAGATGATAGGTTGTCCCACTCTGCTTAACTTTAGAAATACCTGCAGTTTTAAAGACCACTTGCAGTAAAAGTATATACATCTGATAAAGTATTTTTGAAATTCAACAAGTGTATTTTACTAACATGCAGAACTGTTTCACCTTAGTTATCAGATTATATCAGTGCATTGAGAAGTATTTTTATTAAGTGATAGTTTTCAAACATGAATTTAGAAACATTCATTCTTCCTCCCACCCCCACAAGAATGCCAATAGTGGACCAAGAGGCACATCAGCTGTAACATGCACTCTTTGGGTGACCTGGGTTCGTATTAAACATGAAAAAATTATGGTTTCTTAAATTCAACACAATGGAAGGTTTTGTACAGTGCATATCCTGAAGTCGCATGTTGATGTCCTCGTATATGTAATAATGAAGAAAAAGGAGGAAAAGCGAAATAAAACAATTGCCTAGGATCGTGCAATTTGATAAAGTGGGAAACCAGGATTAATCCTAGATTTTCTGGTTTCACGTTGTGCAATTCATCCACTAGATAAATGTGCTTTGTTTGCTTCCCCTATGCCCACCTTATCACTACCGCCATCAACTCCTCCTCCCAGTCCTTTTCTATCATGACCACCACCCTGCTGACATCATTGCTGCTCTCGGTCACATCACAGACAAAACATTTTGGCCCCCAGGAAAATGTATGCGTGTACCCAAGCCCCCACCCGCGTTGTGACCTGAGAAAACCACAGATTTCTTACCTATCTGGCAGATACTGGACTTGATAGCCAGGCCTGCCTTCTGCAGGGCCTGGAGCACTTTCTAAAGGTGGTCTCTCCAGCTGGAGCTGAAGATTACAATGTTATCCAGATAAGCAGCACTGAAAGTCTCCATCCCAGCCAGGACTCAGTTTACCAACCTCTGGAAGGTAGCAAGGGCATTCCCTAACCCAAAGGGTATCACCCTTAATTGGAGGTGTCCCTCTGGGGTGGAGAATTCAGACCTCTTCTTGAGGAACTTCACAGTTACCAACTTGTTAAAAGGCTCACCAGCTCAGGGGATGGGTGAGTGTCAGTCTAGGTGAATGAATTGACCCCATATACTCTACACAGAACCAGAACTCCGGTGTGGCAACTGGTGGGGCTGCTTTGGAGTACCAGAACCACTGGGCTCGGCTAATTCTGTAGAAGTGCTCAGTCACCTCTGGCATTTTGGACACCTCATCCTTAATGCTTCCCTCACTTTGTCAAATAGACTTTAGACTTTGTTCTTGACAACCATTGTAGAAAAGTCATCCATGTTGCCCTTATCACCCACATTGTATGACTGATGCTGGTGGTTACTGACTCTGAAAGTGTGCCGGGCTCTGCTAACCAGGGCCAGGGCCAGTGCTATGTCCTCTGAAGGTATATGGAAATTGGTATAATTCTAATTGGCAAATAAAACCTACTTGTAATTACCTAGTATATTGTAGAGCATGTGGGTTTAGAGACCCCAGCGGACAAAATGCAATTAAATGTGCACTGCTGTGGTGTCTGGCATCATTGTAAATTAAAAGGACTTCTAAAGTCTAAAACTACCTTTTTATTACATTTAAGTTACCCCTGATGTCTGCTCTAGGTGGCCCAAGGTTAGGACACACTGTTTTAAAAAGCAGGGACAATATAAAATATGCTTTATATGCTCTGGTAAGCAAAAACAGTCGAAGTCGTTTTTCCCTATTGTGATGCTCCTAGCCCCATAGACTAACATGGAAAGGCTTTATTAAACTTAATAAAGTAAAACATTTGAATGGAGCTAGCATCAAAGTATCAAAATAATGGTTACAAATGTTACAATAAATCCAACAAATTGCCATGGCTGGATTTATTACAACTATTACAGAAAAGTCGTTTTAGAACTTACTGTCCTGGAATTACCTAAATCAGCCCTGTAGCAGTCTCTTCCGATTGTTCAATATCGTACAGCCTGAGCCAAGCTGCTACTTGAATAGGTATGAAGAGGTCTGGGGCTTCAACAATACAGCCATTTGGTGGGAGGAGATTGGCTTTGTGGAGGTTTCAGCGAGAGGAAGGGGGCTGAGGAGATAAGCTGGACTTCAAAGGCAGGAGAACAAATGTCAAAAGACGCAGGCCACATACCAATTCCTTGATCCCCAGCCAGATGGGAGCACCCCTAATCAGATTGGGAAAGGGGCTGAAATAAGAGCATAGTCAGATGTCAGTCACACCTCTGGGTTGGGTTACCCAGACACGCACACCAAGGAGAGAATTCTGGGTAACAAATTTGCCACACATCACAGGGAGTGGTCATAGCAGAGGGAGGTAGGTTTACTCCTATTGGTCGGGGCCTCCTGTCAGCCTAGAATGAATGATAAATATGGTAGAGGTGCAGGAGCTCCTCAGACCACTGCCTAGAACATCAGAAGAAGGCCCTTCTGGACCCTTGGACTGTACCACAAAAGATTTGCACTCAGAAGGACTGGACCTGCTGCACTCATAAGTCTCCCCTAAGAAAGGACAATGCCTCACTCAAAGGAAAAGGAGTGGACTCCGTGATCAGCAACAGGTACAACAGAGCTGGAAGAAGTTGCCTGCCAAGCCAAAGAAAAAATCACTCCAGCAAGCCAGTTGCAACTCGAATTTTCCTGGACTGTCAGGTGCGTTGTGGGAAATTGAGTCCTGGCCCTCAAGAGGCAATCCAGAGTCTCTGAACCCTTGGATGGTGCTAGTGTATCCTGATTTTCCCCAAAGGAACCAAGAAAATGCAAGAACTAAAAGTGTGAAAACTTTCTGCAAAGTGTTGCAGAAAAGCTCTGGAAGGAGACTGGCTGGACATCGAGAGTCAAGCTGCCGACTTCGACTCGCCGATTGGATCGACCTTGCTGGTTCATCCTGCTGAACAGTAGTGGGTGAAGCCCAAATCGAAGATGAAAGAAAAACATCAATGACTGTTTTGAGACCCTCCTCGCCATGGATTTGATGCCGATCTTTTCACTGAGCCGCCGTGTTGCAGCTGGTTGCCGTCGTCAACTTGGACTTCGGATCTGAAAAGAAACAAGAAAAAAACTAAGGGACTGATTTAGATCTTGGCTGACGGGTTACTCTGTCACTACGGTGAAGGCTATCTCATCTTCCGCAATATAAATCCCATTATATCCTATGAGATTTAAATTTTAGAGGATGGTATATCCGTCACTATTGTGATGGAGTAACCCGTCCGCCGCGATCTAAATCAGGTCTTAATTACGAAGGTAAACTTTTGGCCGGGACCTAGCCCTCTGCTTATCCAACCCATGCTCCATCATGATTGTCCTAAAACTTTGACTTTGTCCCAGTCCAGCATAACCAGATTCCTCTGATTGGTGTTTTAAGCTTTTTGGCACTAGAATGCACAATTTTTTATTTAATCTTTACAAATTAATTTCTCCAGTTCCTTACATTAGAGTTTTGTCATTTTGGTGTTGTTTTAAAGATAACAATATTCTCTAGTTTTATAAATTGGTGTTGGAGTTTTATTGTGTTGTGTTCTTTACTTATTTACTGTTTTAGTGGTATTAAATGCTTTACACATACCTGTCTCCTAAGTTAAGCCTGACTGCTCATTTGCTAAGCTACCATGGGTTGAGCAAGGATTAATTTACTGAGACTTAACTGGACCTATTAGTGATTGTGTTATTATTACTGGATAAGGGTGAATACACCCACCTACTAATAGCCCACTTTCTTACAGGCATGCTCTCCCCAATGTCAATGTTGTGAGAGCATCAAGTGGTGATCCCTTGGGTAAGTGACAATAGGGAGGCAAACTACCCCAACAAATGGCAGCAGTCCCATTGTTGCTCTGGGGTCAGGGTAGGGGAAAGGACTACACCGTTCACTGACCCATCTAGCTCCTTGGAAGATAGGAGGTCAGTGAAAGACTCAATGTCTTCCACCCTATCATTTGTCGCCAGGAGTATGGTTAACTCAGACCTCTCAAGTAGTACTTGAGGCAGTTGACTTGCAGGATACTAAAAGGGTTCCTGGAAGTTTTGAGATCTACCAGGGAGGTGACTTCCCCCTTGCACTACTTCACCTCATAGGGCCCAGTCCACCAGTCCTGCATGACCTGGGGTTCCACTGGCTCCATCACCCACACTTTCTGACCAGAAAACAGAGAGGCCTTCTGGTCATGCCAGAGTTTCATGATTCCTGGCTGGCTTCTAGGTTCTCAGTGGCTTTCTTCCAAAAGTGTTCCATCTGTGTCATGTATACATACTCTAGTGGCGGCTCGCCGAGGTAGTGCTGGGGGGCAGTGGGGTTGGGAGGGGCAGGGTGGAGGGGTAGTGGAATCCCTCGGTGAGCCGGCACTGACATACCAGGGGGGTCCTAGGAGCTTGCTCCTACCCCTCCATCACAAGGCTGTGAGGCCCCCTAACTGGGTTCACAGGGTCAAGCCTCAACCCTAATCCCTTATGAAGCACCTCCCAGAAAGAAAATAGCAGGCAAGGCAAAAGAATGTCCCACTTCCACCTCAAGGCTCTGACGGGCCCATGATCATGCCTTTGAGAGTCTTTTTTAACCTTTCAGCAAACCCATTGATCTGGGGATGACATGGCGTGGAGAACTTGTAAGTTACTTCACATTCAATCCACATGAACTTCATGTATGCTGACATGAAGTTGGTGCCCCGGTCAGACACTACCTTCTTGGGGAAACCCTCTCTGCTAAAGAACTCCATCAGTGCCCTGGCTACTGAGGTTGTGTTTTTAGAGGTATAGCCTTGGGGTAACAGGTGGCATGGTCGCCTAAGACTAGGATTAATCCTTTGCCTAGGGCATTCTTGAGGTGTAGGAGCACAACAATGTTGATGCTTACCCTCTGAAAGAGGGTGTCAATGACAGAATGAAGAACTAGGGGAGCCTTTCACTTTCCCCCTGACTTCCCAATGTCTTGGTAGATAGGACAAGACATTCAAAATGCATCTGAGGTCAATCTCATCCAAGGCCAGGCAAGTGGGTGGCAAGCCTTGCAAAGGTCTTGCCTTGCCCCAGATGTCCTGCTTGGGGTACATCATGATCCAATCCCAGTAGGAAGTTCCTGTAGCACTGGGGAACCACCAACACATGGGTTGCCCCAGGCTCAGGAACTGTATGCTCACTATACAGAAAATCATTTCCCCAGTAAATTAGGTTATCACCAGAATTGTTGCAAACTTTCTGGGCCTCTGCATGCTGCTGTAGGCCCTCAAGAGTAGGCAACTCTGTCTATGCTTTGCAGAACTCTGCCCAGAATGGCCACCCTTCAGCCTGGCAGTTGGCCAGTTCCACCAGGCCCCCCGCCCCAGTGCAGCAATATACACCCCGCAGGCTCTGGGTGTCACCCTCCTCCCAGACTGTGGGAGTCTTCGGAGAGGATTTCCTACGCCCCTTGCCCTTCCCATTTTCGGCAGGCTCCTTGTCCTCTTGACTTCCCATTAAGGCTGCCATGGACAATGAGATCAGACACACCCACTCTGGCAACCATGAAAATCTCCAAGTGGTACCGGAGCTCCACCTCCTTCCGGATGGTGTGGTCCATGTCATTATTAAGCTCGCAATTCACACGCACAGCAAGACTAACAGCTATCCTTAGGGAACCTGAGATCCCCTCACCCCATTAAAAGGGAACAAAAGCCAAAGGCTCTCTTGGTTGTCAGCTCCTACAACCTGGTAGAATACATTATTAATTACCTACTGTGAGGACACCAGATGACACCTGACAGTAGTCTTTATGGCTACTATGTCTCCCAGACCATCCATCTGCTGCCCATTGATACTGACCCACTGCCTTTACTTTTAAGTGTTACTAGGCATGTGAGTACCATCTCTCTGTCACTCAGGGACAATAGTGCAACCTCTGCATTTCCCCCATGCTAACTGGGACAGCCTCATCCCCAAGCGCTACACTGTCCATCCCCGGTGTCCACCCACCATTAGAGGAGCTTCTGCCTCTTAGAGCCGTGGGGGTCCCCTTTAATGTGCCTGCACCTGTCAAACTCAGAGCATTTAATGCAAAAATGTCCCGAGGCTGTCTTCTCAGGATAACCATTTCATCTGGTCAGGTTGGGACTGAGAATCCTTCCCCTGTGAATGGTTTTGGGGCCTTTTGAGAACTCTTTATTTTTTTTTTTTTAATTTCCTCTCCCCCATCTTTCAACCCTTTTGGCAATCTCCCAGGTACCTTCTTGGAGAACATCCTTCAGCATCCTGTATCCCTAGCATCAGGACCGTTCCATTAAAGTCTATGGCAGTTCACCCACAGAGCCTGAAACTGGACTAGAGTCTGCTTTGACTGTGAGGTAACTGTCGAAACATTCCTCATTGGTGTCTGTGACCTGCTCCCTGCCAGAGTTGGTCATCCACAGCATGCCCCAGGAGTAGTTTACAACTCTGTAAATGTTTTCCAAAGTTTCCAAAGTGAACCGCTAACCACAATAGTTGCCAATGCTTGGTTGTGGTTCAAACTAAAAGAAGTGATTTATTACTTGGCCAATAATTTATGTCTCCGGAACCCTCTGGTGGATTTTTATTGTTGAGGTTTCATTTTAATGATAACATTACAACCTATTTTTCTGGTTTCATTCTTGTGCAGCTGTTCTGGTATTTCTTCACTTGGTTCTTTGAGAAAACTTGACTGCTAAGAGGCACAACTACCCAGGGTTGAGCTAAGGTTTTTCAAACTAATCTGATTGCACTTAGGTAGTGAGTTTATTAGACAGTGAATTCTCACAGCCTCACTGTTGTGATTGTAAAGTTCTCTGTATGGCAAGAGACGCGTGCCCTTGTCCTGAGTGCCCAACTGCACTGTTGTCTGGATCTCTAATGCTGATTTTTTGTCACAGGCGGACATGGATCATGCATGTGAGCCATGACATAGGGCTATCTCACAGATTGCGGTCTTGTTAGACCGGTAGGGGCACCCAAAGTGCCACTCTCATAGTGGCCGAAGACTACCACCTTCATTAGGAGTTACGCAGCATGAGTGGGGTGGTGGCAGAATACCGTGTTGTGATCAGTAGTAGTGATCATGACCCTTGTGCCTGGTGTCACTGGAGTGAGGCCTAAAGGCTCACTCACCTTTTTCTTCCAATTTCACTGCTGTGTGCTTACCCTTCCCTTAGCCTACAGCAGGAAGATGTGGATTGCTGCATATCTTAGGAGTGGTTATTCTACGTTGGTTATTTGTGTACCTGGGGAGGGTACAGTACAATGATGGTGTAGTGTTGTGCAGCACATGTGTGGTTAGTACATATGCTGGGTGTGGTTTACGTATGCCTGAGAAGAATACAGTATAAGAGAAAGTTAGTGCGGGCAGTGTGAGCGCAGGGATCGCATATGCTGGGTGTATGTGTGCTTATGTGAAGTACAGTAAATTAAAGGTGAAGTGTTTTGCAGCGCGCACATCAGAGACATTTTAAGGCATGGGCAAAGTGGGCTCTGGCCAAGGATCCCAGCCTTTCAGGGCGCCCCCTGATAGACCCAGCTCTGTTCTGCCGTGAGTCTTGCCTTGATGACCTTGAATAATTCTTTAACAAATTGTTTTAAAAACATTGTTCTTTAATTTATTTTTAGTGTGGATGATATGTGAGTCTCTTACAGACATTTTGCAGAGAAATTATGTTTGTTTCAAGTAACATCCATAAAAAAAGTTTCTTTTACATCAAAACAGGACCTCACATAGAAGAAATGAGAGGGTGTATGTTAGTGGTTTGCTGTGGTTAAAATATTGAAATAACACGCCACTATCATTGAATATTAGATGTAAACACATTCACCTTTAAGGCCTTGCAGAGCATCGGTCCAGAGTATCTAAAGAAAAGGTTTATCTGGTATGTTCCATCTAGGTTCCTTAGATCCTCCTTAGCTTTCAATTTAGCCAATCTGAAATTTAAGAGAACTCCCTGGGGAGGAAGAAGTTTCATCTATGGCACTGCTTAGCGGTGGAACTCTTTGCCTTTCCAATTGAAGAAATATACCTCCTTGTCAACCCTTAGGAAACATCTCAAGACTTGGCATTTTAATCTTTAAGATTAGTTCTTCTTCAGTCTTTATTTATTTTTCTTCTTTCCTTCCCCTTTTTGGTTAAACTGGCAGCGCCAAGACGCTCACAGGCATAAGTGTGCTATATAAAATTAATTTTCATTTCATTTTCATTTAGAATTTGGACCAGTGTGCCTGTGCACTGCCAGTGACCAGGCCAAAGAGGGCATGAAAGAGATGAAATTGGATCATAAATTCAAAGATGTTCTGAACGGGGGTTCCCAAGATACGTTTGCCAGGGCCCCCGGAATCCTCAAGATGTCCCTGGTGCACACAGTGAGGGTGTGTGCTGGCAGAGTGTATGTTTGTAAAGAGCACACCCCTGTTAAATATAGATTCAGTGCTGAGCAGTGCGCACAGTTTGAGTGTTTGTACTGAGTGCATGTGTACATGTGTACATGTAAGGGTACAATGTATATAGATAACTGTGCTGGACCCAAAGTGTGCTGTGGAAGTACACTGAGGGAATGAGTCTGAAATAATACATTGTATGTAGGACTCTGGGTTCCATTTTGGGAAGCCCAGGCCTGCCTCGTGGACACATGAGGGGGAGAGGAATCCCCCAGACAGATTTCTGTATAGATGCATTTGTGTGAGATGGGTGGGAACACATTGGAGGGAAGGAAGAGACTCCCTTGAAGTCTCTAAAGACTGCTCTTTGATTCAGTGTTAGATCACAAGGAGAGGTCTGGACACATCCCAGGAAGAGAGATGTAGGGTGATAAGAAGATTGTAAAGAGTAGGACTGGAGTCTGAGATTAACCCTTTGATGCACATAACACTTCCTTGAATTATGTTGTGGACAAGCAGCTTTGGAGTCGTGCCTTCTGTGACAGATCTCTTTCACATTTCTCTATCGGGAAGATGAAAAGGAAAAGTGCCCACTTCAGAAGAAGCAGAACTTCAACATAAAACTTCAAAGACCCAGACCCGAAATCACATTTGGTGTCTGGAAAAGCACTATAAGAAGAGGAGGTTCAGTTCTTAAAACTGTGTTTTCTGCCAAGCGGCCTGGTGGAGTGTGTGAGAAGGGGAAGCTCTGCAAGATCTCTGCCTGTGACCAGGACTGGTAGCAAAGGCCTGTTATTCTCCCAGCTGGGTGAGGGGACATCACCCGGGACACCTGCCTCAGAGCCTAGAGCACCATCGCTTGCCTGCTTACTAAGACCAGTGTTCCCTGTGAGGGAAAGGAGAGCATTGGAAGGAGTGAGGTCCAGTGGAGAGCCCTGCATTAGGGTTCCCTGAGCGAGGTGTGAGGCTGTGCACCAATCAGGCCATTACCTATGTGTAGTATGGGCTCTGTGACCCTCTTATGACAGGAGAGGGCAACGTTGTTCTGAGCTGTATCAGAAGCGCAAGGCGGTAGAATTATGCTGCACCCCTGAACACTGTAATGTCACTGCAGCGGGTAAGACTGACACCGAGCCTTTACGGCCCCAGGGATTCGCTGCTGAAGGTTTTGCAGCACCACAGACACTTTTGACTGAAAGCCTCAAGAGTCAAAAGGGAACTCTTGAAAATGGCCTAATAGTTTGCATTTCTTGATGCGGCCACCAGTGAATGCCTAAATCAACTGATGACTGCTACAGCCCCGGCCTCAAGGGGGTCTGTGTTATTCCATTTGAATGTCTCATCTCTTTGCCTGTGTAGAATTAGAAATATACCACTACTTTTGTCTTATAAAAGCAAGTACTTGGCTGGACATTGATTTATAGTTCATAGGAAGCCTTGACTGCTTGACCACGACTACAACTAAGAGTCAAGTGCAGCAGGGGTAGTTGGCCCAGATTAACGGGATCCATAGTAGGTTGAGCCCTGTGACAACAGGAATAGAATGACTCAACCACCCTGTGTGCCCCTTGGCCTTCTGAAAAGGGTTCCCGACGCACACGATATAGTAAACTGCTTTCCTCACATTATCCTTCCCAATATTTTCCATATACTTCCTGGGACGAGGCCCCAATCCTCTTCTGGGACCCTATGTTTACTAAGGGCCATCTCATAAGCTAAAACCTATCTGGTGATGTTATTCCCCACCACATAGCTAGGCACCAGATCTTTAGGGATGTGGACCTTTCCTTCTCTACTGGACACTGTGCTGTCACTGTCATCACTGCTGCTGGACTCTGAGACTTGCTTGGCTTTGAGGTCCATCGCTTTTAGACTGACTCAGTAAGCCAACAGACGTTTAATTTCCTCCAAGGCCCTCATTGCAGTAGCATCCTCCTTGGCAGCCTCCTTTTTTGCAACAGCCTCCTCTTTTACTGCTTCCATTTTGATCTTGGCCAGCTGCAGCTAAACCCCCCTCTCAGCTCTCCTGTCCTCCGGTTCCTCAGAGGGCTGGTTGCAGAAGGAGAAGCTGCAGCCTCCTCGGGATCCAACAGGGGACCTCACTATTATGGATCCTCCTCTTGGGCCATGGTCAACAGGTTCTCTTCCTCCTCCTCTATTTGCCCCTTTTGCTTTATAACATTCTCATCCTCAGCTTGCTCCTTTGCTAGTTGGCAGCTGATGGGTCTCCTCCCAAACCCTAAGGGCTTTCTGGAGCTCCTTCATCCTTGAACTGGTAGTCCACTCTCCCAGCAAGATCATGTCAGCTCTGCCACAGTGTAGCATTTGGAGTAAAGGAAAAAATAGCCAAACAAGGAGAATTTAAAAAGGGGTTGAATCTGATGTCAGATTATTTATCTGTGATTTTTAGTTTTGCACAAAATCACTGAGTGGCACTGCACAAACACAAGTCCTGGATAACTGAACACCAATGTAAGAAATTAAGATTGAGGAGGGTGGAATTCGCAACTCAGGCCACAACCACAATCCTCCACAGCCAGGGTGAAAAACACAAATTACTAAAATAATTTCTGCTTCACCCTTTAGTAACCTGGCACAAAAGCAGTCAGGCTTAGCTTAGAGGCAGTGTGTAAAATATTTATGTAGCATACAAACCAAACTGTGAGGCAGTGAAAATACAAAGCAAGAAAAGTCTGAAACCAATTTAGAAAATAAAGTATATTTTAATCAATAAAACGGTGCCAAAAACACCGACATGTAGAACCAGAGATCTGTTTTTTTAAAAATGTTTGTGAAAATAGTGCCAAAAAGCACAAAGCACTATAAAGTTTTAAGTGAAAATTGCACCTAAAAGCACAAAGTGGTCATCTGGTCAAATTGGACTGGTGGAATGTCACATGTTCAGGCTGACCATGATCAAGCGCCGGTCGTTTACAGGCACCAGGTTTGTTCCGTTGAAAATGTTACCTTCTAAGTCCAGTGCAAAGAGTTGCGTTCACGGTTTTAAGAGACCATGAGGCGAAGGCTGAGTGTCGCGGACGGTTCTTGTTGTAGCATGAAGTGTGGGTCGGGAGTCATGGGCGATTGTCGCTATAGGTTGAAGAGCCGATCTAACATTGCAGTAGTTTCACATTGGCAGTTCTCATAGGCTGTCTTTGCTGTAGCATGAAGTGCAGGTCTGGCATTGCGAGTCATCGCTGGTGGTTGGTCGACACAACGAGTAAGTCTCACTGTAGCTTTGCATTTGTGGTTGTCATGGGTGGCAAAGTATTGTTGCGAAAGGCTCCATTTTTAGTCATAAGGAGACCAAACTTCAGGATTTTAGCCTTTTCTTTAGGAGGAGTACACTCTGATGCCAGCCAAAGGTTCAAGACCTGGGAAGGCACATCTTGGGAATCTGGTAGTCACTCCAGCAGAAGTCAGCGGCCCTCAGGCAGGTCCAGTTGCAGGTTCAGGCAGGTCCAGTTGCAGCAGATGACCTGGGCAGTTGGAGAGAGGCATCTGAAGTTTGTTGTGTCCCTGTAGCTCACACAGGAGGTCAGCCAACTGAGCCTTGGAGTCACTCTGATTTGTCTGGGATGAAGGCAATCAGGTCCAGTCTTCCTTCTCAGTCAGCAAGTCAATACTTCAGGTAGCAGATCAGTCCCCTGGCAGCATGGACATTCCTCTTTTGTAACTTGCACAGGTCCAGGAGTGTTGTAATGAGTGACCCTGGTGGCCGAATATTTTTAACTGGTGCCAGCCTTTGTGGAACGGAATCTGTGTCAAACTGCCACATTTGGTTCTGGAAATTACCTCCACATCCCCTGTCAAGGCTCCGAAGTGTCTGGGGTGACAGGGAAGGCCTGGTGTCGGGTTCCTTTGTATGCACAGGAGGCAAAGTCCTTTGAGGTGTAAATGGGGCTGGTTACAGTTCTTCCACCAGCCATCCTGCTAGGACGAGCCATCCTATTCACACGTAAGCCCCTTTGTGTAACTGTCTGAAAGCCATGCACACACTTTAACAGCACAGCCATTCACATTCATTTGATCCAGGGCGATAGCAGAAGGCACAAATGGTTGGGCAAGAAAATGCCAACTGTCTAAAAGTGGCACTTTCAGGATTGGGACATAAAATATGACATTACCATTATAAAGGTTTTTAAGTTGCAGTGCATTTGTGTTTAAACAGCATGGGCCGGATTCACAAAGGTAACTTACTGCAAGTGTGGAGATTCCGCCGCGAGTGCTGAGACACCATCGCGAGTACGGAGACTCAGCGCTCATAAATTTACTGCACATATGTTATCTTTGGGAATCAGGTTCCATATCTTTATGTCCTCCTAATCCAAATCTAGCACTAATTAAATGTAATATGCTAACCCTGTGTTAAACAATGAGAGAAATAGGCATTACAACAGTGAAAAGAAACTTGAGGAATTTTTCACTGCTAGGACATGTAAAACTTCAGAACACGTCCTACTTTTTAAATAAAACGGACACTGTCCTATGAGTTTATAGGGCCTTATCCTTGGGGTGACTTATAAGTAATAAAAAAGGAGGTTTAGACATTTCTTCAGGTTAAAATGGCAGTTTAAATCTGCACTACAGGCTGCAGTGTCAGGCCTGAGTACAAGTATCATTTACTAGGCACTTACAAGTAAATTAAATGTGCCAATTCTTTGTAGGCCAATTATTACCATGTTTGAAGGGAGAGAGCATAAGCACTTTAGCACCGGTTTTCAGTGGAAAAGTGTACAGAGCCCTAAAGCCAACAAAACCGAAATCAGCAAAACTGAAGGAATTAATGTAAAAGTTTTTGGGGAGTTTTATGTAGCTCGAACTCGACCCGAAGGTATCAGAGTGTTTTACATGAGCACCAGTTGCTTTTCAGACGGACACGTTCATTTTTTGTTAGGCACGGGAAGGTAAGTGATTTGTCCAGAATCACAGGATGTTAAGCATCCCCGCCACGACTCCAACCCAATTCCGCAGCTCCGAAGTTGACCGCCCTAGCTGTTAGGCCACATCCTCTCACCTTTGGGGGATTACCATGTCAACGCTGTCAGCTCAAACACCTGTGCACTGCACATTCTCCCTATTTCTTCCTTCTTCCTCTGGAGTGGGAGTTCACTCACACATTTGTCAATGGGCAGCTTTAATTTATTTTCAGTGGTTTGACTCTTGTGGTTAAATTGTTTTATTGGGTTTCTGAAGATGAAACAATGATCAGGAACTTTGATGGGCACTATGCATACCCGGGACCTCAAGACTTGTGCCCGAATTTACTATTCTTCACACAACAAAGAACTGAGGGAAAATAACAACACCAGTTGTGAGAATGACTAAAAACTGGGCAGCACTTGATTCCTTTAATACTAGAAGAACTATTGTAGTGTTCCTTATCTAAGGCGAGTGACAAACATGTAAAGTACAGCAGTACAGATATACAGTTAGTCATATGGTATTTCAGTGTCTCTGGGTCACCAATAAGACTGGGGTAGAGTCAATCAGATAGTAGAGCCCTTTAGATGTAGAAGCCTTAGGATGCAGACAGTCACAAACCCCACTTGTTCCACTGATAGAACGATCGTGCATGGCCATAGTCAGTAAAAGGTTAGGGTAGAGCAGGCCCAAAGTCAACAAGAGATTAGGATGATGTCTCAAAGAGGTTGACAATGCTAGGAATAGTCAGTCATTGCCCTTCTTTTGAATATTGGACGTTATTGGGGCTGTCATGGTGTCAGTTGCATATGACACCAAAGGGTGTGCTTCTAGAGGAATAGGGGCTTTCAAAATTAGCTGCATTCCATGTTATTAGAAGGCCAGTGCCATATTTTTTGAAAGGGTAAGATATATTATTTTACTAGATTTACTAAACCCACTACAATATAAACTAGAGAATGTGATGTACTTTAGAGGAATCAGATTGACTATTCCCACTCCAACATAAGCAATTGTTGTACTTTGGAAGTGTTAGATTTACTGTTTCCACTTCAATCCAAGCAACTGTATGGAAACTGTTGGATGTATTACTTCCACTCCAATAAGAGCAACAGTAAAGAAAATGTTGGACTTTGGAGAGGTCAGGTTTACTATTCCAATGCCAAGTACGCAAACGTAGAGAAAGGGCTGACTTTGGAAGGGTTACATTACTATTACCCCTCCAAACTAAGCTACAGTAGAAAAAGTGTTGTACTTTGGAAGGGCCAAATGTACCACTCCCACTCCAACATGAACAAAAGTAGGGAAACTGTTGGACGTTGAAGGTATCAGATTTATATTTCCAGTCCAACCCCAGCTGCAATTGGGAAAGTGCTGGACTTTGAAAGGGTCAGGTTTACTATTCCCACTGTAATGTAACTTGCCTCGCCACCTGACCCTTTCCCACCACCCGGCGCCCTGGCCTACTTAATTGAGGTTGTTTCATGGCTGTGCTGCTGGCACACTGCTGGTGTGTCAAAGGCAAGTCTGTCTGTGCCCATAAATATCTGGACTGTGCCCAGCTCCAGGAACCCTGGTCCTCCTACCACAACATATACTCTGTCAAAGAGCTCTTGGCCCTGGACCCCAGATAGCACAACAACAACTGCTGCCTCGCACCTCCTCAATCAATAGTAGGACCTTTCACATGACCTTGCTTCCACCTCACCTGCAACTCAGAACCTCTCGTCATCACGGACACCCTCAATACCCTGCCTCACTGACCACAACTGACCTGGAACTACTCCACTGCCTCCTGCTCAACACCGGATCTCTCTCAAAGCACACTACCGAAATCTTGGACAACATCATCACCCTCATCGCTGACGTAACCTTTATCATAGAGACCTGGCTCAACCCCACATCCACCTCTGACATCGCCACTGCAATGCAAAATGACTACATTGGGACCACACCAACAAGCACAGAGGCGGCATTCACTGAACCACCATCGAAGAGGACACTACACCAATCATGTAACACCTCAACTTCCAACTAAAAACCGATAGCAGAACTACCACCAGAGGCACTCTTATGTACAGACCCCCAGGACCACGCCCCCGCTTTGCAATGCCATCCCCAGCTTCATCACTATACTTGCCATAGACTCCAAGCACTTCATCCTCTTCGGTGACCTCAACTTCCACCAAAGACGCAAATACCACCAAACTCCTGGAAAGCATAAGCAACATTGGCCTCACCCAACTGGTCACCAACCGCACACACAGTGCAGGACACATGAGTGACCCAATCTTCACGTCCAGCGACGGAGTCAAGTACAGTCATGTCACCGAACTCACCTGGACCGACCATGCCATCATCCATTTTACCATTGCTTGATCTCTCAGCAGCATTCAAAACCATATCCTAACCACACCCTCATCAAGAGACTCCAGGGGGATGCCCTTAGATGGATCGCATCTTTCCTCACAGCTTGAACCCAGATAATCCGCCTACCACCCTTTACCTCAGAACCCAAGAGCATAATCTGCGGCGTCCCTCAAGGCCCATCCCTCTGCCCCACCCTGTTCCACACCTACAAGAAGCCCCTGGCCAACATCGTCCAAACCCACAGCCTCAACATCATATCCTACTCACACGACACCCAGCTCAGCCTCTCACTGTCAGAAGACCCCTCCACCACTACAACAAACTTCCAAAACTGCATTGCAAGTGTTTAGAACTGGATGAAGACCAACTGCCTCAAGCTCAATACGTACAAGAGGAGAGTGCTTTTTTCTGGGAAGAACACACCCCCATGGATGGCACCTGGTGACCCTCCGTACTCGGTCCCCCACGGACAGACTGCACCCGCAACCTTGTCATCATCCTGGACAGAAACTCACCATGAAATGTCAGATAAATGCAGTCTACTCTGTCTGCTTTCACACCCTCTGCATGCTCCAAAAGATTTTTAGATGGCTCCCCATCAGCACCAGGCCCTAGTCACCAGCTGGCTGGATTATAGCATCGCGCTCTATGTGGAATCACCATCCAACTCCTAAAGAGACTCCAAATGATACAGAACTCTGCTGCCAGACTCATCCTCAAGCTCCTCAAATGGACCCACATCACCCCCCACCTCAGGAACCACTGTTGGCTTCTGATTCGGAAAAGATGCGAATTCAAAATGCTGATTCATGCCTACAAGGCCCTCTAATGACCAAGGACCAGCAAATATCAACCACTGCCTGAACCACCAACCATGCAGACACTTGCGCTCTGCCTCTCATGCACTCACACACACTCCTTGCATCCACCGAAGCTAAAGTGTAGGAGGCTCCTTCTCCTATCTCGACACCAAGTCCTGGAACGACCTTCCCCTTCACCCCCAAACATCATCCTCTCTCCCGTAATTTAGAAAGAGACTCAAGACCTGGCTGTTCAACTGATCCCTGTAAGAACTTAGTGCCTGGATACCGTCATTGTCGGTTAGTCGTGCTTTACAAATCCAGATTGATTGTTTAATTGATTGAACTATACAGGAACTCATTGAAACCAAAACACACAGCCGCGGCCCGTGGAGGGAGTTCCGTGGGGCGGTAAGGCGGGTCGGGGGAGGGGCAGGGTGGGGGGTTCTAAAAACCGGAATATGGATAATTGCAGGTAAGTAAACAATTAAATAAATAAAATGAATTTCGTAGCGCGCGCTGCATCGCATTTTGCCACACTGATTGAAGGGAGTCTGGTGCTGTGGCCGCTGCCATGGACTTGGGGTCCCTGCCATTCAGGATGCGGAGGATGGATGCCCTTTTGAGCCTGTTGTGAGCTATGACTTCCGTGGGCGTTAGGTCAGTGAGAGTGGTGAGTTTTCGGTAGATCCACTGTCTTACTCTGTGCTGCCTCTGTGGTGGTCTGGGGGGGCGGGTCCGGGTCCAGGGGGTGGTGGAGGGCCTTGGGTGGTGGCGGTGTGTGTTGTGGCCCTGTTGGGGCTCCGAGCTGCATGATGAGTAGCTCCATGGCATTGTTTGGTCTTCAGATGTGGCTGTATGCGGGGCTCCGTTGCCTACTGCAGGGAGTCGTCCGTCTTTACACCTGCTTGAGGCAGGTGTTAAATACCTGCGACTACAGCGGCTTATCGCGTGGTTTTGACTCGCATTGCGGATCTGGCAGCTTGTTGTGAAAGTGGTGTTGTGGTTTTTTCTTGCGTTTTTGCACGGGAACACCTACTCTGCATCTCATTAGCGTTAGTTGCCGGTGTCATCCGTGGTGTTGTTTTTTGCTGCTACTATCACAGGAAAATTGGTGATATCAGCTGTTAGCACCAGCTTGTGAATGGTGCGATGAATTTATCACCACTTTGGCTGGGATAAAGTGCCGCTAACTCGGCGATAAGTCCTTGAGAATATCCCCCAAAGACGCACAACCTTTACAAGTCACACCAAGTTTCTCAGGCTAGGATTAAGCTGACTAGCAAGCTGGGTACTGGAGTATAATTTCTGCAGGACCAGATGAAAAAGGGATGCAGGTTTGCATGCAGCCTCACTTTTCATCCTCAGCTGCATGGTAATATTCTATTGTTTATCAGTCTGTCTCAATGTTTCCTGAGGTGCTTGAGTGCTTCTGCAGCAGTTTAGAATTTCACCAGTCATTGTGGTCATTTTTTTGTTTTTTTTAATAACATTTTATTGATTTTGTCAGTTGCACATACAGGGTTATACTTCTAGCAGCAGCATCATATCAACACATTTCCAAATAACGTACAGTAATTTACATTCCTTGTTTTAACACTTCTTTGAGTTCTTTCCGCCGTATTGCCAAATCCGCCAGTGGGGATGTACACAAGGACCCTCTGTATTGATTCCATGCTTTCCATTTCTTTTCCCACTTCCTGGGGCACCCTTGAATTATGAAGACTTCCTTTTCAGCTATCATACATCTGTCTAACTCCTGTACCCATGTTCGTATGGATGGCACCTCTGTAGCCCCCCAGTGGCGTGCTATCTCCCGTTTGACTAGGGTGAAGCCAAGCGTTACCATCTGCTGCTCTATCTCCGTGAGGTCTGTATCCTCCCATATGTTGAGTAGGCCCACCTGGGGCGTGAGGGACAGTGGTGTCGCCTTTTTAAGGACGTTTGCCCACCCTAGTTGAGAATTCGCTCGGTGCCAGATGTCAATTGGATGGGACATGGGGCCTATAAATGAATGTCTTTTGCCTTTAGAGTAAAGCGCTCCCAAATATCCCGCACGACCTGTTTGGTACTTGTCGAGCACGATTGCAGGGTCATCAGGGGGCCGGTACATCCAATGATTTATCACCACCAACTGTGAGGCCCAATAGTATAGTTTGAGATCCGGCAAGGCTATACCACCATCGTACCACCCCTTGGTGAGTTTTTATCCGGGGGGCACCGCCATTCCACAGTAGCGTACGAACCTCACCCTCTACCGCTGTAAAATAGCTGTCTGGAACCTTCTTCGGGCAGTTTTGAAGGATGTACAGGAATTGCGGGAGAGCTAGCATCTTAAAGAGGGCGGCTCGGCCCGCCAGGGAAAGCGTCAGTGACCGCCAATGCTCGACATCGGATCTCAGTCGGGTCAGCGGGGGGGCCAAGTTGTGGCTGTAGAACAGGGCCGGATTTGCCGTAACATACACCCCTAAGTAGCTAAATCCATCCTCAGCCACCTACAATCTGCAATCAGTGGGGAGGGGGGGCACCTGCCCATGGAGCATATACAGTATAGATTTGGCCCAATTAATGGAGTATCCCGCGTACTTACCAAAGTTGGTGAATATATCTAGAACTGCCCTGATGGACCGATAGGGGGAGGCAAGATAAAGGAGGATACCATCTGCATATAGTGAGATTTTGTCCTCCCATTGTGGTCATTTTTAGTGAATACTAGCATCGGTGCGGTTTGGAGCAGACTTCAAGGTGCTGTGTCGCTATCTGTTTCATTGTGCTGACAGGGCCTCCCATGCATTCAATGTAAGAAATATGATAGCTCAGGTAAGCCTCAGGAGGCTCTTCAGACTTAATGCTAGCTATGATGAAGTAGACAACTTGCCGGTCCACACTGTGGATACACAAGAACACAGAATACATGAAGAACCAAGTTTAAATATACTTATTGAGCAGCAAGCAGCACCACATTATAATCCCAGTGTAATGCAGTTGGGCAACACATCATGGACAATGAGTATTTAATTATAACATTTTGATCAGTGTTTGCAGCTCCATTTTATAAATAACTTTCTAGTCAAGCTCCTACTTCTCTCTATTTAATGCCTTCTCAACATCCAAGAAAATGATTTCAAAGGCATGTTACAAATCGTGCTTGATGAATCCTATTAACTGCTGAATTGCAGTGTTACACCCCTTAGCCAGCCTAGGATAATGCCATTTTCAGTCTTTAAATACCAAGGACTGATTTGTACTTATGATGCAGCTAGTCAGAATCTTGGCAAACCTGTTTCTATCCACATTTAGCAGTAATATCTGACTTTGCTCTACACAGCGATGTGGATCCCATAATCCAATTCAAGAGCAGGTATCATCAGTTGAGTTATAAGTAATGTGTTATATATCTCCATAGGGAACCAAAAGCCCCCCCCCATGTCATATACTAGAAACATATTAAGAATCTTTTTCCTGGTGGTCCCTGCTTCTGAAATACACCTTTGATTGACTGAGAGACGTTCCAGAACAAATCAATCAGAGATAGGTTTCTTGGAGAAAAAATCAAGGGTGTTTCGAATATCTCCATATTTGTTCTTCATTTGCCAACTGTATGATCCTGATTCCAAACTGCAACTTTTTCTTTGACTTGCCGCGCCAGCACTTTCTAAATGTATCATGATATTCATAATATGTTTGCTTGCTTGCCTGACTTGTTCAGTTTAGTTTGTGTCTCAAACATACTCATCACAACTTCCTCTTGAATACAAGCCAATAACAGATTGTGATTTCTAATAAGTAAGGTGTGTTTTATCACTAACTTTGCAAGCGGTAACAATCCTAACTGATCATGTATCAAACAGCACATTGTACACAACCCAGATAAGTAATGTTGGGCTGTAGCGTGACTTACCTGCATCCTACACTACAATAGGGGAGGCATATCAAAAGTCTCCTTAAAGTAGTTCATAATCGCCCCGTATTTTATTTAAGAAGATTGACATACCAGAGCAATGGCATATCAAAGGTCCAGCATTTGTCCAGATCGTGGATGTTGAAAGTATCATAAATTAAACTAGAGCACGGTGGGACATCACAATTGGATTACTAATGGTCTTTTTACCCAGCATAAACAAGGGTGAAGCATTTCCTTGACAAGCAGATCCTCAATAGTTATGGAAGAATATCAATGGTACTTAGTAGTGATGTGATAATATTGTGTGTACTATAATAATGACGATAAGTATAATGTTTAATGTTTTATAATGACAATATTGAAGTATTAAGTTATCATTACTTTAATATTGTTTTCTAATATCGGTTTCATTTTTTATTAATAATGTGCAATTTATGTTATGTTTTTAAGCATTGTTTAATTTTTTATGAGGCGTTTTTAAATATCATTTTGGTTTACATTTTTTTGTTTTATTTTAACTACATTTTTAATATTTATGTTTTTGGGTTGCTGGATTATATAGGTGTTTTAGGTGGGTAGCGATTTTAAATTAATATCATTTTGAATATATATGTGCTAGTAAGTAATATAATTATTTTGAATTCATGCCTTATTCATTAAAATATTTTCTTTTTTATATGTTTCATCATTTTTTAAAAACAAATGTTTCAAGTTCAATGTTATATATTTTCAGTGCTAATGAGTTGAATAGGTTTTTGGGTGGACAGTGATTTAAAATAATATTTTACTACATTGAAACTAATTATGTGAATTATATTTTGTATTTTATATCTATTTGTATTTATGTTGTTTTGGTTTATGCCTCAGGCTATCGGGTTTTAAGGGTTTTGGGTGTACAATATTTTTTAAATTTAATAATTTTATATTTATATTTTAAATATGTTTATTTTTGATGGTTAAAAATGTTATTCAAATGTTTTATTTAAGTAAGTTAAAACGTGTTTCCTATTTGTATTTTTTAATTTAAGAAAAACATTTTATTTATTAAATATTTTAAATTAAGCATTACATTTTCTGAATAAAACTTTTATCCAAGATTTATATGTCTGATATTATTGCATTTAGTACATGTATTATATTTATATTACTTTTGTGGGTTTTATTTTTTAAATAATAAAGCTTTGTTAATAAAGTTTTTCTGATCTTTTTTAATTTATATTTATTTGTATACATTTTTAGCTTTTTGTTTAATGCTCATTAGTTTGGAGTGGGGATAGTAAATATGACCCCCTCAGAATTTAACATATTCTCCAATGTTGCTGAGTTTGAAGTCAGAATAGCAGATCCTATCATACTCAAGTCCAACACTTTCCCTAATGTTATTTAGTTTGTTGTGTAAATAGTAAATTTGACTCTTCAGACTCAAACATATTCCCAATGTTGCTTAGTTTGGGGTTCGATCAATACATCTGAAATCCCCAAG
This sequence comes from Triturus cristatus, assembly GCF_964204655.1. Taxonomy (NCBI): domain Eukaryota; kingdom Metazoa; phylum Chordata; class Amphibia; order Caudata; family Salamandridae; genus Triturus; species Triturus cristatus. The sequence goes on from NC_140590.1 coordinate 442,081,435, forward strand.
TTCAACACTTTCTTCAGTGTTTTTTCGTTGGCAGTGGGAATAGTAAATCTGACCGAATCAGAGTTTAACATGTTTCTCACCATTGCTGTTAAATTGACACCTTCATTACTACATTTTTAAGTGAATATTTTGATTTAATTTTAAAAGTTATTTGAATAATTATTCTAATTAAGTTTATATAGTTTTTTGAATAATGTTATTACACAATGTTTTTGTTACAGATGTTATTGTATTTTTCTCCATTTACATTTTTAATATATAGTATTTTTGATTATTCTTAATTATTATTAGTATTTTTTTGTTTATTGTTCATGTTTATTTCACAATTTTTCTATATATTTAAATTTTATGTTATTATATTATATGTATTTTTATTCAATTGTTAATGTCAAATCAGAGATGCATCCTGAACATCGAAAAGGTTGTTTTAAAGATCAGTTGTCATGTTCTATTTTAACACTTGAAGGCAGTTTACACAACAGAATGAGAAGCCTATCAATAAAAACACATTCTGAATTTGAAAGATAAAATAGTTTGTATTCGGAAATGCAGTAAAAGCTACAATATCAAAAGTAGGGAAAGGCATATTTTTTCCTACAGAGTATGCTTGCATGTTTGAATCACACATAATTTTTTGAATTCACTGTACTGAAAGGAACCGATCCAATTAAAATAAAGAATGCATATTTCAAATTACTTCATAGTGCAGTGTAAAAGAAAGAGCTTGTTGTAGGATGAACATTTTACAGTCCCAATGAACCCCTATTAGCCCATATAATACATACAGTCAAAGTTACAGAGCAGATGGATTAATTCAGATAAATAACAATATAACTAATTTGGATATTATTAGGACATTAATGTACTGAAATAACTGAAATAGAAGTTGCAATTTGCTGTGGTTCCTAGAGCAACAATTGGCCTTTAATGTTAAGCAAACAATCTAGTCAATAAAATTGCAAAGTGCATGCGGTTTATAATTAATGCATTTGTTCATGGTGTTTATGTAGTTGCTACACTGAACTTGCATGAAAACAATTTGTCATAAAAACAGTTACTGTGAAATGTGCAATGTCTTTGTAGTTTTAAATTACCATAACTTTAATGCTGAAGTGCATTGAAATCACTGTGCAAAAATAGATATATACCTGTGGGACAGAAAGTGCACTCCAGGCCCTGCTTAATTTGAACCCGAGCGTGTTTTTCCACATTAGAGTTTGACACAGAGCAAGAGAGAGAAAAACACAAAAGGGGAGAAGGAGAAAGAGAGACATGGGAAACAGTGTCAAAGAAAGAAAGCAGGGATCTGAAAGAAACTGAAAGAGTGAGATAATGGGGCAGAAAGTGTCTGGTGGTGGATGACAGAGGTATGAGGTGGAATGTGGACTACGCTACATTAGTATTTAGAACCCCTGACTTTCGGTAGCACAGGCTTCTGAGCAAAGTTTTGGGCCCTGGCACCTATTTGTTTAAAAAATTGACCAACTGTAAACATTTGTTGGTAAAGGTGAAGTTGCACTTCTCTTCACTTCATGCCACTTTGTTTCCTGTTCCTTACATAGTTACTAGACACAGCAGTGCATCAGTTACTTCAATTAATGCATTTGCTTGTTCCATTTTTGATGAAGAAGTTGAGATGCCAACAAAGCGATTTATGCTTTGTCTTTTTACTTCCGTGTTTAAGACAAACACTTTTAGGGAGTTTGTTGAAGTATATTGTTATCTGTAAGAGCATATATAGTGTGAATTTGTGGTTTGACATGCTGTTGGAGCATATCTTAAGGGGTTTCTTTTTACGTTTACAGAGCTGAGCAATAGTGGCTGCACCTCAAAATCCAAAAAGACAGGAAAATCATAGGCTAAGAACAGCCTTACCCTTACCTTTCACTAACGACATAATCACTTAACCTGAACATCCATCCTTCATATCTAGGGGGATATTAACAAGGAAGTTGCGGAGAGAGGCGTTAGCCTTCTTGGCTTAACACCTCTCTCCGCCACTTCGGAAACGCAAGGCTGCACCATATTCATTCACAAGGATATGGTGCAGCCTTGCGTTTCCCCCTGCGATGGCGCTAAGTTTAACTGCTTAGCACCAACGCACCAGAGTGCAAGGGTGTCTGTGTGCAGGGGAGGATTGTTTATGTGTAGGAAGGTGTCCCTTCCTGCACTTAAACAATCCTAAATGCAATTCTCCCACTTTCATGTGTGCTGCCTTATGCACATCTCCTCGTGTCGCCTGTTTAAGACCAGGATTATCCTGGTCTTAATTTTGGCGCTGCCTCCTATTTACGCTGCCCTTGTGAATAGGGGACAGCGTCAAAATCAATGGATGTTGTGGTGGAACGCCCACCACAACACCCATTACCCTGCCCTTTTCACGCTATATACAGCATGAAAGGGTGCCTTATTCACAAGGCAGCGTTAAGGCACGTTGAGTGGCTTAACACTGCCTTGTGAATAAGACAAGGCCCGTATTGCGATTACAACGTCACTGAAAGTGGCTTTGTGGTGGCGATAGGGGCTAGTGAATATGCCCCCTAGTGTTTTTAAAGGGAAATGGAATGGCAACCTCAACTGACATAGTAGCTAGTTTTCAAGATCAGCAATCACATTTTTGATTAGGACTGACGTGGTATTTTGTCTGTTTCAAAATTTTGCAATATACTTTCATTATTACAGACCCATATAGCATTAACAGTATCCATATACTTGACACATAGGCAATAGAGACAAACTAAACAGTCTGAAAACAAACAGCAAAGTTCACAGATTTTACTACATTCACCACACCTGAGGTTGCAATGGAGGCTTTAGAGATAGCTGGCATGTGGTGCTCTCTAATGACTAGAGGCCATACGCTCTGCTGACCTGGCAAGCTGGAGGGCCACCAGCTGGACTACAAGTATGTTCATAACTCATTCCCATAAAGTGTCAATACCATAAAATTAATTAGATGCTTCACTCTATTTATAACATTACGCATTCTGCAACACCTGTTACAAATTTCATAATACCTCATCTGCATGACATTCAAATTGGACTTCCACATGCATAATGTTTTAATTTACGTGAGCAAGTTGAAAGAAACTGATCAAAAAATGCAAGTTCCAATTCCTTACTCCAAAATAAGCCTTGTAACAATAACCAACTACTTACTAAACAATATCTACAAATTACTCTAATTTAATAGATGTGCTGTGTAAAATAAGATTGACAAAGCTTAGACATAACTATGCTTGAATTTATCACAGGTGACGGAACGAGATGTTATTTTATCTGAAACAGAGACCTGTGGTTTGCAAGGTGTACTGTCTCCTGAGTTAAAATGGCAAGTTTCCTGAACACATTTCATGCATATCTTCTTAAGAAAATAAATAAAGTCCCACGATTTAGAGCCCTCTGTGTTACTTGATGACCAATTTGCATTCTCTTAAATTCATCATTATGATATTTTTATTTTGCTCATAATGTCTGCATTCCTATGTAAAATGCCAAGGACAGAAAACAGCTCGAAGAACCAGGAGACCTACATCAGCTTCATCGAATTTGGCTCGTTAATTAGAGCTTGGTTCCAAATCTTTCCAACAGACATTTATTTGTTGTCAAGAAGGATTCTTTTTAGCCCTGCACGCCACAATAAGACTGACTAACAATCAACCATTTTGGTGGCTCTCTTTGATCTTTCTGAATGTTATCGAATTCGAATTGCCATTCCATTCTTCCAGTAGTAAACAATAGCAATGGTCCCCTTGAAGTTACTCAAAATGAAAATCGAATCTCTCAGACAGGGAGCCAAAATGTGCTAACCCCCAAAAGAACATGTAAGAAAGAAAAAGATTTGAACAAGAAAAACTTGTATTGACATTTGTTTAGTTGGATATACAGAACAAAATAGAGTAGATGCTCCATACGATGGTACAGTGCAAGTGACTAATGAGAATATGTGAAATGTTTACAGCAGAACAATAAAGGGAGGAAACAATATTAGCTGTGTAATAGAGGACAGGTCCCAGTTTCACTCCAGGATCCAAAATCATGCACAAGGAATCTTCAGCTATTAAAGTAAACAAGTCGACGTTTCGACCTCATGTATTAATTAATTATAGGGACTTCATCACTACGACAAGATGATATGGCATCCTGTAATGTAATGAAAAACGCACCATTACTCTTCTGCGTCAATGATATTACATGAGAGGCCTGGAATTTGATATAGTTTGATATAGGGCATCCATTCCCCAACTCTATAGTAATAAAGGATTGTAGAAATTTAAAATAAATTATCAATGACATCAAAAATAAAATGATGCTATCATGTGGAAGCAGCACCTGAAATTACAGAATGATCCCTTCTTCTACCTAGTCTGAACGTGGGCAAGCACGTGTGGTATACATAAAGGCTCACTCGTACACCTGGAATGCACACTATGTTATTTTAGTTACACGCTGACATTGTGTTTCGAAGGCTCAGCAATTGTGTGGCATTGTGTTTTGAAGGCTCAGCAATGGTGAGGATTAGATCTTTTTTTTTTTTTATCTTTCATTCCAAATGTATTCATCTGGTGTCAAGCACGAACTGAAAGCTTTAACTTCTGGAGTATCCCGAAGGCTTAGTCCTGAGTCCCCTGTTGTTCACCTTGTGCTTCCGCCCTCTGGCAGATGTAGTGGAGAGCTGTGGCTTGACCCTGTTTTCCTGTGCAGATTACACACAGATCATCTTTACACTGTCATCTGCAATCAAGTTAATTCTGATCTTAACCTGGGATTGAGTCGTATCTCCCTATGGATGAATAAAAACACGCTCAAGCTCAATGGCGATGAGATGGAGGTCATGATTCTGGGCAAACCCATCTTTTTGGGGCCTACAACACTGGCTGGTTTCCACTGGGGGTCTGCTGACTCCCTCTTTGAAGGTTAAAAACTTGGCATTTCTGCTAGATGCTAAACTATCCACGAAGCCTCAGGAGACCAAGGTGACTGCCACATGTTTTGCTGTGCTTAAAGAAAGATAATTTGGATGAGCCCCATTTCAGCCCTAAGGAGTGTGATCCAGGCCCTAATTCTATCCAGACTAGATTATGATAATGTGTTATACTTGGGCATTGACAAGTCAACTGTTCATTGGCTGTAGATAGTACAGAATGCAGCCACTAGGCGTTTGTACCGGTTTCCAAAATCTGCCTCAGTCTCCCATCTCCTTCAGGAACTGCACTAGCTCGCAATTTCCGAACACATTGAATTCAAAGCCTTATGCTACATGTTTAAGTATTAAGATGGATTAGGACCCCACTACATTCAGGACCTGGTGTTGCCCTATCAGCCCACTCGAGCCCTGAGATCTTTGCTTCTCTCTTTGTTTATTGTCTAGTTTTTGCTTGTCCTGCATGCAAGGGTATTCCTTTTCCTATTTAGGTCTGAAGTACTTGAGACCCGGTATGTTATTACTTTCTTTCTGCAAGGGTTTGAAGACCTGGATCTTTTAGGCTGATTTACCTAAAATTCCATACCTCTGCTGCTGTTGCACCTGAAACCTCTAGGGTTAGCTGTGGCATTACAAATCCTTGAATACATTTTAAAAAAAACTCTGAAAACTGGATGGAACCTTTGGGTGGTCATTCCCCAAACCTTTTGTCTACTCCCCTCATGTTTGCTAAAATTCATTCTGGTTGGCTTTAGGACTCTGTGCACTTTATCGCTGCTAATGAGTGCTAAAGCACATGTTCTCACTGATTAAAACATGGTAAAATAAGCCTGCACCTGATATTTAATTTACTTATAGATCCCTAGTAAATTTGTGCAACGTACCCAGGACCTGTAAATTACTAGTAGGCCTGCAGCACTTACTGTGCCACCCACTTAAGTAGCCTTTTAGAACATGTCTCAGGCCTTCTATTTCAGCATGTGTGCAGGTTTGAACTTCCATTTCGACCTAGCAAAATACAACTTTTTCCTGGCTTACAACTCGCTTCATAATGCACGTAACTCACCCCTACGGTAGACCCAAAGCAGCCCAGAGGACAGGGTTCAGTGTATTTAAAACTGTGGAAATATACTTTTACGTTTTACATGTCCTGGTAGTGAAAGACGCCTCCTAAATTTGTTTTTCACTATTGTGAGGCCTACCTCTTCCATAGGATACCATTAGTTTAGGTTACTAAAGTTAATAAGTAATAGCGTTTGCTTGGGAACAGGTAGAAATTTCATGTTTGTGTCAAAACCCAAGGGGAACGTCTATCAGTAGCACTTTCCTGAAGTATCCAGTAGAAGCGATGCATGATGAGGGTCCTATCACGCCACTTTATAATCTGCAAAGTGGTCAACGAGTCAAAGTTGTCAACGAGTCAAGGCTAACCACCAAAGATCACCTAAGTGAATGGGGGATGGGACAAAATAACAAACTGACCAATTGCTGTCCTATCCTTGTCTACAACTGGATCGTCCTCTCAATATCTTCCTTCTGTGGTTCGAGGAGATTTTTCCTTTTGCAACTCTGTAGAAGGATACATACACATACATATTTATTTCAGTTTTTATACATTATACCCCCACATCACTAGTATCACATTTACCATGGTAATGTTAATACCTGAATTGATCAACTTTGACTCCTTCTGACAGAAGTATTTCTACAACTGTGATGCCTGGCTAGCATTTTCCCAGCGAATCAGCAAACTCTCACTGATTGCACAAGAACAGTTCAAATGTTTCTTAGGAGTTCTGTTTTCAGTTTCCAAAATACGTAATTCAATGTCGCTTTAGAGCTCTGCTTTCAGTTTCCTAAAGTGCGTAATTGCATCTCTCTTGAAAGTTTTTATTTCTCCAAGACACAATGATTCTTTCTTTCTCCATGGTGCAGCTTTTCACTAGTGCTTAAATGTTATGACTCAGCAACTTCTAGAATGTCTGTACTCATGAGTACGCATGAGCTACAACGGGCCGTTCGTTAAATTCCTTAACTTGTTTGTCTTTTTCTACTCTTGTACAGATGCTGACCTCTTCTGAGGACCACAAGCTGGATCTCTGAGGCTCTGGATGACTGGACCAGGCACTGCTCCGGAAGAATGACAACAGTACTTTTTTTGCCTGATATCTCTGGGCACACTGATTGCCTAGCAGTGGTGTGGCTCACATGGTGGGGTATTTATCGCCTTCTTATTTTAAGATAGCTGCCAAGATTTCAAACTCTTGTACAGTCAGTTCTAGCAGGTTCTGAAAGGTTCAAGTAGGTTCTGGAAGCTTCTAACAGGTTCTGGGGATCTTCACTGTTTATTTTATGTGAGTGTAAGCGTGCTTCTTCTTGGATGCTTTTGTCACAACACTTGATTGGCATCATACTTAACATATTGCTTTCCCTGAGTTCCTTGGTTAGATTTGGGTACAATTCAGAGATGCCATGATGCAAAATTACTTTATCCCTGTGACCCGGCACGTTATATTCTGGTTTTGCCTGGGGCAATAGATGCCAAGGCTTGGCATCTCCCTATGTGCATCCAACATATCGACCCACCTGTGAGAAGTTGGCATGGTATATGCTGTTCACTAATTAAAGCGGGCACCTTGCACCAGTCCAAACCAACCTTATGGTAATTTAAGAGGTCAAAGATAACTTTAGAAAGCTGTCCAAGTGTTAGCTGTGGAGAGCAGCCTTCAGGCTTAGTCTTGAAGGAATGTTAAGCAGTTTGTTTTACCAGAATGCAACCTTATAGTATTGGTTAAATGAAAGGAGAACCACACAGTAGTTATAAAAATATGTATTTATTAATATAACACTCTCTAGCATGACACAGTATCTTCTACACAAAGATACTCACAAAGCACACAAAAATCATAGTAAATTGCACTAATACACAGTGGAACCCAGGGGGGAACCAAACCATATACTATAATAGTGGTATAAGAACCACGACTCGAGTCAAGACAGTGTCTAGAGGATGTAGAATTTCTGGGACCCCAAAGAACCACCCAAGCTGCGTAAGTAGTGACCCCACGGAGGACGGGTGCAGTGTGGGAACACGACCGCGTGATCCGTACAATTCTATGGGAAAATCGCAGTTGAAGTTTTAAAGTTTAAGGACCCTTCCCAGTGGACTTCGAAGAAACCCCGTGGAAGTTAGGAGGTTGGAGAGCCACCCCACCAATGGTACTGTAGTACCAGAGTTACCTATCCCAGGGGAGCCGGGTACATAGGTTTGAAGTGGCGTTGGAAACCGCCGTCGATCTCAATCGAGGACTTCAAGGAAGAGCCACTGCTGGAAGGAAGAAAAGTGTCCATTGGAATCCAAAGGTGGATTATTGTCAAAGAGTACCTGAAAGCAGAGGGGACAGAGTCTGGGTCTCTCAGGAGTGACCAGGGGCTCGGTAGACGAATGCCCACAGATGTCGGTGCTTTAGGTGTGTGAGGGGGTTCTTGACTCTGCAGCCACGGGGACCAGGAGATGTCAAGGACACCCAGCAGCCAGATACGAGCTGTCCCACAAAGGATGTCGAATGCTGAGGGGTCAGTGTCCAGCGGGAGCACCAACAATCCTTGGCAGCAGCAGCCCACACAGAAGGTCAAAGAAGGTTACGGTTCAGACCAGCAAGGTCCAGGAGACTCACCACAGTCAGGGGAGTTAGGACAGGCATGGAGCAACCAGGAGAGCCCAAGAAAAGCAAAGTTGACCCTCAAGAGGACTCACAGACCAGAGACACAGGAGTCGCAAGAGGACCTTGAGCGATTTCACCAAACAGCTGCCCACGGAGCACTAGGTGTGAAGAGGCCGGAGTTCTTGGTAGCAAATGGTGCCAGAGGTTGGGGCTACTTGGAGCCCAATGCACTTGTTTGGGAAACGCCAAAAAGCATACGCACTTGCAAATGAATGCGGTGCACAGGGGTATGGGTATTGCAGCCCCAACGAGGGATTCTGGCCTCAAACTTGGTAAGAGGGCAGCTCACACCTTAAGAAACATAGAAACCCATGTTCTGTGTTGCTTGAGCCTTTGGAGTCCATAGGCGCTCAGAATCAGCAGACCAGTCAGTCATGATGTGGTGCCTGCGGATGCAGGGGAGTGACTACTTCACTTCAAGGGAGATATCTTCAGTTGTCCTTGATGCTCCACAGGTCCTGCACAGATCCTGTATGGTGCATGGGCACAAACGATGCTTCAGACTGAGAGGGAGACGAAGTCGTGCCCAAACGAAGTCCAGCAAATTCCAGAGTGTCCAGACAGTTGAAGCTCAGTGGTTTCTGGTTCAGAAACTTGCCCACGTCGAATCTATGGTCCTACAGCCAGGTAAGCCCTTTTGTACCCACGGTAGATGGTTGGACAGATTCAAGGGACCCTCCCATGGGAGGTTCTGGACAGTGGGGAGGTTACTCCCATGCCCTTTGTCCAGTTTCGCACTAGAGCAGAAGCCAGTGGCTCCCAGGACTGGTTTGAACTGGACTATGCCCAGGGACACCAAATGTGCCCCTCATGCAGACTTTCGAGCTGGCAAGTGCACCCACCCAGCCCTAATACACTGAATCCTGTCTGGCAGGTGGTCACACCTCCCTGTGACAGGATGCCTATTGTTCTGCCTTCCCCTGCTTGAGCCTGGCTAAACAGCAGGATGGCAGAAATGTGTCTCTGGTCGGCAGCAACCATTTTGGGGTGCCCGGGACTAGAAGGCTGTACCGGGAACACCAGGGACCCAACGAAGCTTGCTTCTGACAGTTGGAATCATACCTCCCACACCGTTTACCGGTGTGGGGGTATGATTCCACAATGTTTGATAATAATACCTCCCACACCATTTACCGGTGTGGGGATATGATTCCACAATGTTTGATACCAAACACGATAGGGTTACTTTTAGCTGTTTTAGAGTTTGTCATCAGGCGGTTGCATAATTCCACTCTATATGTCGTATATGGCTGCTTCACTAACAACCCAAAACAAAGGTTGTCACAGCTCCGATGGTCAGTCACTTTATGGAAGCAAACCATAGCGAAACAGATCTGAAATGGATGGTATTGTGTGCAATTAAACCAAGCCCTAGAGGAGGTAACGTGGAGGCGACGTTGCTACAAGGAAGTATATTTGATCTTGAAGTTTAATAGTGCTGTTACAGGTCTTAATGAAATGTCAGAAATGACTCCATTCTGAAGTTAAAAGGGCAATATACGATCCTGTCCTTCATTGACTACAAACCCCATAATGCATTGCTCTAGGTCCGTTTGAATGCGATTTAAACACCGACAACCGGAAGTCATCAAGACCGATTCAGTCAGAGCAAGTCTCAAGAACGATGTAGATGGAAGTACTGCCAGAGAAGTAAGTGTCCACGCTAGCTTCGAGTGTCTTTGTGACCACATGAACTGCATATACAAGCTTACTCCTTTTGCAGATGTGCGTAGAATGATTGTCGCTCGCTTTTACTTATTTCAGAATTTGAACCTGTCACGGAGTAAAACAATCCTTGTAGAAGGAGCAGTCACCCTCATTTATCTGTGAGAGAGCACTGGAAAGTAAGTCGACCAATACTGCTTTCTCGCTTGCATATTCTGATTTCAAATTAAAGTGGTGACAATTATCTACATGAATTGTGCACATTTGTGTTACAGACCGGATGGTTGGCAGCATGAGCTCCGTAATTTGTACCAATTAAAGGAAGATGTTCACATGACACATTTAGCAGGTACCGTAGTTAATACAGCAGCAAATACTTTTGACAAAAATGCAGTATTCGAGAAAGGGGCACATTGAGTTAAAATCTCATATCGTTTTAATTTATTTGATTTGTAGATTACATACAGTCTTAGCCCTGAGGAAAATCCCAAGAATCAAATTGGGATTCGAAACGCGTTGGCACGCTTTACCAATGGGGAAGCATTAGTGTGGAAATAGGAATTGCTCTAATTGGATTTTTTGGAATGTTTGTATACCCGATGAACTTGAACTCTTGTTCCCTCTGGTCAGCAACATACAGATGAATTGTTAACCCAATTACAAATCGAGATCAGTGTTGCTGTGAAAATATTGACTGGTTGAATACTTTAATTTACTTTTCAAATAATTTGTGTGTTACATTTGTAATGTTTATTTAGATTTATGTGTTAGTTTGTTTATATGTTCAATGTCAAAGCAAATAGTGTGGTTTCTAACTCTGTTTTTTTAAAAAAAGCTAAATGAAATGGTTTTTCTAAAAACAGTACCAAAAAAGATAATGTAATAAATTATGGGACCAATACAGTCAGAGTTTGGTTTTAGTCTGTTGAAGTAGAAAACAGCATTGTAATCCATCAGCTACATACTTTGTTCGTCTATACTTTTAGAAAGTTAGCATTTTCTTGTCCTAACCAGATGGTGCCTGCAAACTGTTCTGTCCTGACTGTGATTAGCAGTTGGCAGTTGTGTATTCCTCCAACACAGTGGGACACAGGGGGACGGACTAGTTTCTAGCAGTATGTGCCTTTATGGATGTGCAGGGGAGAGCTGTTTTCTGTCCCACTTACATTTTAAAGGTGCTGCCTCAGAACACTCATAGAGAACATCCGGAAGGCCTGCCTTGTGCTTCAGAGGACTGCCCTGTTGCTTGAGGTCTGATTTGTACTTCAGGGGGCTTCCCTGCTGTTGGAAGCCTGTCTTGAACCCTCAAAGGACTGCCATGGTGCCAGAGGACTTCCTTGCTGCTTCAACCCAGGACTACCAGAGTGACTCCGACAGATAGTTAACTGGCTCAAAATTCTGGGAGAATTTCCAGCCAAAAGTGCCCTGGGAACCGTGAGAAGACTTGGACTTGGCTAACAGAGTGTTAAGCACAGGTTAATTTAATGACTTTTTGGATTCACCCTGACAGAGATTAGGGTTGATGCTTGAAAAAAGTACACACCCATTTCAAGCAAAAACCCAATTTCGAACAGAAACACTAATGAGATTATAATAAATTAATAAGTGTTTTGGAAAAAAATCCAAAATCTTAAGTGGCGGCAGTCAAAAATGTTACTCCCGCTATGCATGATGGGCTACAATCAAGAGAGAAAACAGACTGAAAATATCACTGTATGCATGCAAAAAGTTATTTTGTGATCATTTTCACATAAGAATGTGGTGAATAGCTCTCTATTTGGAAAATGGAAACTCTATCATTTGATTTATATGATGACCATCAAAACACAGTAGTACTACCAAGCATGATGGACTCCAATGGGAGTAGACCTTAGACTATATATGCCACTGGATGCGTACAAATAAACAAAGAAATATGCATGCACACTATTACATTTGGTAAGCATGTCACTAGGGCTAGAATAAGCACATTAACAGCCTAATTATGATAATATATGATACCCTATATAGGTAAGCTATAACTGATCAATCCCAGACCAAACTGAAAATACACAACTGGAGAAAAACTTCATTTTTAGAGGGTCATTAATTGACCGCATTCTAAAGAGTTAATTTAGACTATGGTCAATAGATTTGATGCCGTCAATCGATTTACATTCATTTAGATTCCAAGGAGCTGCATAGTTATCACTTCGTGGGTAGGGAGAGATGAGCTCCACAACCTGCCAGTGAATATCCTGGATGGATATGTTTTGTTGTACATTACATATTGTAGTGTTCAACTAATGGTGCTCCGACAGTTTCACATTAGTTCATGCTCCTGTAGTGTAGGATTCAGTCTGTGATCCTCTGTTTGGTTTGACCTATGTAGATAAGGTTACAAATGCACCATGTTGCATATTTCAAACCATTAGAATTCTCTCAGGGGAAAATATTGGGTGCCAACTGGATATTAAAAGCGCAGAGAGCCTATGGATTACAAGGAGTATTGTCTCCTGAGCTACGGTGGCAAGTTACCTAAACACATTCCATGCATAGGTTCTTCAGAAAATAAACGCAGTTCTGAGATTTAGGGCCATATGTAGGTGGGCTAATATTGGTCGGTAACGGCCGAAAATCGGTAAATTTCCCGTTACGGGCCGGTATTTAGCCCTTTGCAATGTAGGGGGCTGGATTTCAGAATTCGATAATTTACCGATTCGTTATTTTAAGGAATCGGTAAAATACCGATTCCTTAAGTTTAGGAATCGGTAAATTACCGAATCCTTAAATCCTATGTAGGGAGCACTCAAGTGAGTGCATTTGTGGTTTAAGGATTCGTTATTTACCACCAACTACAGGTTGGTGGTAAATACCGAATATCTTTTAGAAAGCAATTTTGTGCTTTTTTAAAAGTGCCATGTGGCAGACATACATGCCCTTAGGGCATGTATGTGCGCCACATGTGCACATATGCACGATTCAGGGGTGCAACAGGGTGTCAATGTAACACCCTGCCACCCTTGACTATGCTCCCCCTATTACCGATTCGGTATTTACCGAATCGGTAATAGTGAATGGCTTCCCATTCATTCCTATGGGCCTCCAGGCCCATAGGAATGAATGGGAAGGTATTCCTTATTACCGATTCGGTAAATACAGAATCGGTAATAACAAATATTACCGAATCGGTAAAATTTACCGATTGTTTACCTACATTCTATTTACCGATTCTTAAATACCGAATCGGTAAAATTCGGTAAATAGAAATTACCTACATATGGCCCTTAGAGTGTTCGTTGTTTCTTGCTGACAAATATTCATTCTCCTTAAATTCAATATTATTTTAATTGTGCTCATAATGTTTGCATGCTGATACAAAATGTCAAGGACAGAATACAGATAGTGGAAGGAGGCAGATCTACATCAGTCGGTCAGTTAGAGATTGGTTCCAAACGTTTTCAGCAGTTGTGCAGTTGTTGCCAGAAGGGGTCATTTGTAGGCCTGCACGCCACAGTAAGGCTGAGTAACAATCAACTTTGGTGCTTGCTTTTTTTGATCTTTCCACATGTTAACTAATTCGCATTGCCATAGCATTCTTCCAGCCAACCTCCAATTACTCCCCAGGGAGGCGTTAATGTGATACTCCGCCATAAGCATGGTGCCATTTGTTTTCTGCCAGCACCACTTCCAACGTGCTGGTACATAAATGTAGATATTCAGGGTGCAATATTTTTGGAAGATGATAGTTTTGTTGCTAATATTCTGATGCACAAACCTTGCTCAAATGAGGATTTGGCCTATATCTAGAACTGACCATTCCACGCTCTCAGTCAAGTGCACTGTACTGTAAGTAGGGGGGCATCATTGCATACCAGCATACATAGCAGTTATTTTCCATATTCTGTAACCAGTCTGCCCTTCTGAGATAATCGAAATTGATGGAACCAAAGAGCGCTTTCAAGAAGTGATGAAAGTATCCACTGCCTGCTCTTAAAAAACGTTTTTACAGCCATTCACAAAGGGGAAGGGGTTCCTAGGGGGCCCCTTCCCATTTGTAAATGTAACCCCTTCCCCTTTGTATATGGGTTACCACCTACTTGAAGTAGGCGGTAAAATGCGAATATTTTGCGATCGCATTCCGGTTACAAAACATTCACACATACCACTGTGAGTCGCTATTAAGATGGACATCCTTAAGAAGCCCCTTCCTAACACCGAATCACTAATCCATTTTGCAATTCAGTAATAAGTGAACATCCTTAAGAAGCCCCGTCTTAACACCGAATCACTAATCCATTTTTCAATTCAGTAATAAGTTATCAAATTTCAAAATAGGGTTTTGTACATTCAAAAAGGATTTTTTGCGCTCGAAAATGGACCGATTCTGCTGTTCTGCTGAATCAGGTTGTTTGCTACCTCTAAAAAGCTACCTACATCAGGCCTCATATGTTTAGGGAAAGTTACACAACTTCATCAGTCATGGCAGCCTTCTAGCATAAGGCATGTGTAACCTGTATTCTATGCTCACCCTTTAATAAGCAAATATAATATTACAATAAGCACATTTTGTTTCCCCCCTCCTTTTTACCTAACACTGCATCAAGGAGTGTTGTGCCTCAGAACCACAGCTGTCCTCGTGTAATAGTCCATTAATTACCTCTATCGAATATGGGGAGGTTCCATGCCTGTCTCAGGAGGGGAGAAGCCTGGCGTGAGTTATCATGCCCCTACTCTCCTCAATAGTTGTAATAAATAGTATATCTTACTCTGTCTATATTCATATATGTAAATGCCATGGCGTATTTGCATTAAGAAAATGATTTAAACTAGACCAGGAGGCAACAGACTCAATTTGTGCAACAAGGCACAATCACACTCAAGCAATATCGCAATTATTATGAAAATTGTTTCCCTGCTTAAAAAATATTACTTGCAATATATGAGGCAGTAAACCTGTTTTTCTTATGTTGCATTTGCTGTGCTGTGTTAATAAACTTGAATTTGACTTTTGCATTCCAATAACAAATATGCAAATCTCTGCTTATTAGTACAATTTATCTCAATAACGTGCTATTGGGCCAAATGTATTTTCACTGCTATCAATCAGCATCCAACGACCATTGTGCAGAGTCAAAGGCCATGTGCAGTGTGGGTTGGTCACTCAAAGAGGGCTGGGCACAGGGTCTGTTCCTACGGCTTACCCCCGCTGCGCAAGGTCAGGGCAAAGTATTAGAACCTATGGATTTATTTATTTGAAAAGTTTTATATAGCGCTGGCTAGACCCAGAGGTATTAGAGTGCTTTACATGAGGTAGGACATTGTTTCAGAACATTGTTACATAGTTACATCAGTTTCTGGAGCGTCGCATAACATAGAAAGGGAAACAGTATAACATAGTTAGAAGAGTTACTAAAGCATAGCATAACATAGAAAACAAGCATTGGCATAGCCAATAGGTCTCGCTTTTGTGACCTTATAAGTATTTAGTTATGCAACTGTTGCATGGCTAAACACTTATAAGGTCCCAAAAGCGAGACCTATTGGTTATGCCAATGCTGGTTTCTTTTTAACAGGGGTTAATTGGATGAAGGAGTATCACTGCACTCTGTTCAACTACTGCATGGGTTCTCCAGGTGAGCAAATGTTACCAATGTCCGTGGATGCATGGATCCCAACCGTTTCATTTTGTTGGACACAAGCAGACAAACTGGTCCCCGCTATTGATAGGCTGCTTTCAGTTCAAGCAATCTCTTTTGTGATCACCCACACTGCACGCTCCAGGAAAGAATCAATAGTTGCAACAGTAGTTACAGGAGCAAACTACTCAGGTTTTCTCTTTCTCATATTAGCAGGGGGAATAAGCCACTAAAATGACAAACACAAAAGGGGGGGGGGGGTCCCAGCCTCTTGCGGGCAATGACTGGCGTAGACGGGCCCACTCTTGGCCTGGTCTTCGCCTGGGCATGCGCCCGGGCACATCCCGTGCAGCGGGAGACAGTCAAGCGCTAAACAGCACATGGAGGATGTGGCCCCTCCTCCTCCAGCAAGCAGGCAGGTCTACTGGGACTCGTAGTCCCTAGGCGGAGGCAGCAGCAGGAATGGATTAGGTGTCCTCCCTGTCCATGGTCAATTGCCCTTTTCTGTATTTATTTTTATTTGTCCTTTACAAAATATTTGTCATATTTCATAACAATATTTCTTAACCATTAGGAAGCCCACCTTTCTTAAAAACAGCTGAACAGGGGGTAACTTATCAGATTGTCTCCCAGTGCTTGGCATCGATGACCAGCTGCACTTGGAGATTGTCATCAATCTTTTCACCGGTACTATGGGTGATGACCCTGGTGCTGATATTTTTAATTCTGGCGCTCTTTCTTGCATGTCAGAGCTCCTACAGCTCACGAAATTCATTTAGTAACAGAATCTCGTCTATCTCAGTTGCAGTGCTTACTTAATTTGAGCAGGTGGGTCACGGTGCTCAGCCCCGGCGCTTGTGACAGTCTGCTTGTGGCGGTGTCTGGCTAATTTAGAGATGACCACAACAACAGTTATTAATTCAATATGCATTAAAAATGCCTATCACCTGCCGCCCAAGCCAGTCTTATAGCTTTAGGGGCCCGAAATAGTCCGAATTGTAACACTTGCAGGAGTGTGATGGTTAGTAGTTGTGCTGTACTGTCATTGGCAGCACTGCCAGGGTCAATGTTTTGTGCATGCTTCAGTGATCTTCTGATCAGAACCCTGGCACTTATTGTTTACAAATTAAGCGCTGGGTCAGTTGCTCCTACTGGACTCATCTTTATCCTCTTAGGTACTGTTGCCTTAGATCTTTCAAAGTATGACCAATGTTTTTGGGACTAAAGAGGGCCATTGTACGAAAGCAAAAGTAAACTAGGTGGAGCCTGTAGGGTGACGTCAATACCAAATGCATCTCTCTTCTCCCCTAATCCAATAATACCTTACTTGACTACCCGATTAAAGGTCTTTAATTTTTAAATAACAGCTTTTGAAGGAGCTTGTACTGCTTCAGATAGCGAAGGAAACGCTTGTGTTTCTCTCTCGTCCTTTCACCCTCAGCCCGCCCCCTCACGTGACATTTTACTGTAATCCTTGCACACAGGGCCATGCTGCTGAATATGCGATAAGAAGATGGCCCAGACAGGTGAGCGCTTGGCCACCCACAACTGTGCCAGTCACAAGCTTGAATCCGGAAAGAGTCGACTTATTTCCTTATCTTGAATGCCATTAAGCTGTGAAATATTGTCTAACATTCAAGGGCTTGCAACAATTTACTGATAGGTGCGGTTTGTCATTAACATTGCTCATGTGAGTCCATAAGAAAGGCCCTGAGTGCAGAAGATCCAGATAAAGGCTGCTCACACACAGTAAAAGACACATTTTTCCACCTTCTGAGCCCCACTCATCTGTTATTGACGCCTGGCGGTAGGCAGTGGATGAGCGGTGGGCCAGGCTGGCCTGCCTTGGCTGACTGGGGTCCTTGGGTATATAGCCTGCATGGTATGCCTAGAAGAAAACATGCTTGATAAGATGGCTCAGCAGTTTAGTGCACCTTCTTGATCTGCAGGTCATGAGTTCAGAATCCTCCATAGCCAATTCGGTGTTACATGCCCAGCGGCCGTGAAAGGAAAGTGATCGCGATCAAACATCAAAGCTGCCGTGCAGCCGCGAAAGTGAAAGTAATGCCGGTTAAGCGCGGCGCGCGCGCCCGCGCACATGCACTGTAGCTCTAGGCTGGCCTGGTAGCACTTTTTGGAGCCCTCTCAATAAGTCTCGCCAGACCAGCGCATGCGCTGGGTCAGGCGAGACCTAAAAACTGCGAGGGGGAAAGTACTTCAGGGGACACAGAAGGGGCAGGCTGAAAAAAGGGGAGGCAGACAATGAATCACAGAGGGAGGAGGCAGGGGAGGGAAAATAAACACAACGGGGAGACGAGGAAAACAATGTCCGATGTCCGGCTGGGTAGGTGACGGCCGAGTGGTGAACCAGAGCCAAACTCCTCTATAGCTGCATAGGACAGCTCCACCGGGCATCGGCCAAGGTTGCTCAGGCACCGCGGTACGTACAGACAGTTATGGTTTCTGCCTAGGGAGCTGACAATGAAACACGGAGGGAGGAGGCGGGGGAGGAAAATGAAACACAACAGGGGTCGAAGAAAATAATGTCCGATGTCCGGCTGGGTAGGTGACGGCATGGATGCTGACATGGATGATGCCATCAGTGATATAACCAATTATGTCATTTGAATATGTCAGATGTCCTCAGCGTTGTCATTAATTATGTCATTTAACATCTTGTTAGTCATATAATATGTAAGAAAAAAGGCAGTGTATGATGGGGGCACGAGTTATGGTTAGTTCACTTAACCATAGCTTAAAGACTTCAGTGAGTTTTAGGTTTTATATGAGAGAGAGAGAGATTTAGGTTTTATAAGAGAGGGAGATAGAGATAAAGAGGGGGGAGTGGAAGGGTAGGGGTGGGGGGTGGGGGAGAGAGGGACTAGTATATGCCGAGCATGGATTTCTAAAATGCCATTTGGTTTGAGTTTTGGTCTGCATGGGTATTCTGATATGTAATCTCATCTGTAAAGTTCTTTACAACATTTGTAATCGCACCTGTCACACAAGTGTTCCCCTTGTGCTCGTCGAGGGAGGCGCCATGCACAGCCTTCACTGCTCTGTAACTTGCTTCGCTTTGATGCACTGTCAGGGAAGTGTGGCCCCTTGACAGTGCTTGACAACACAAGAATTCCTTCTCATGCACAACCTCACTGCACAGAATGAGGAAGGTGTATATTTTGCCTTTTTTTTTTTAATTTGGGGTAGATAAATGCAAACTTTTACATCGACTTACGACTGACAAAATAAATTGCTCACTTCTAACTGACACTAGTACAGGCAGACAGGTGAAGAACTGAAGCAATACAATATGTGCCTTATCCTGCCATGCGTAACCCAGGTATGTCAAGGAATATGTTTAGAGATGTGGGAAGAGACAATAAGGGGACGCCTGGCCAGGGCTGGGCATTCCCTTCATTCCACAGGGCTTTCCCTGGTGGGCTGGAGCCCCTGGAAACCGGCTTTAGGGCAGGGAGGGCACTCCGGTGCCACTGTTACCTACCCCAGCTCCCAAAGGTTAATTGCAGCAGTCACAGGAAGACTTCAAGAGAGAGGGAAGGAGAGGGAGGGGGAAGTGCAGCGAAGAAGGGAAAGGGAAGGTAGAGAGAAAGTGACCAGAGAGGGAGAAGAGAGAGAGAAGAGAGTGTAAGAATCGATGGATGGTTAGAGATTGCACAAGGAGATGATGGCAGAGGGGCTAGTTTGAACATGTTTTAGCTGTTCAGGAAGCAATATCTCTTCTTGCTTCTTCCCAAGTAGCTGGCACTCTTGTGAGAATATATACGAGGAAAGAAGCAGCCGCTGGGGCACTGAAAGTACAAACAGGGCGCTTGACCTTTAAAAGCGGCTCCCTGATGAATAGCCGCACTGGGCTGCTGTTAACTTGAGATAGAACCAACTTTCAGAAAGATGTTAAATAAAAGGGCAAGTATTTATTTATACACTAACTGAAGTAACAGAAAAGAAGCAAATAAGTTGTCCTGCTCCGCTGAACTTTAGGAACTAATTCATTTTCAAAGACATTTTGCAACAAATGTGTAAAAATGAGATAAAGTCGCTACAAAAATCCAAAGCGTGTATTTCACCCGCAGTGCATTGATAACTATTTTTAAGAGTGGTAGTTTGAAACAAAGGGACATAGTAACGTTCATGCCACCTCTAACCTTGACAACAATGCCAATAGTCAATCCAGAGGCAAGTTAGTTCTCATGTGGACCCCATTCTAATGTATTAAATCAAACACAAGAAAAGCTTTTGTTCGCCTCACACCCTGAGCTAATGTATTTCAAGGTGCTCTTATAAGTGAAATAAAATATTAACCTTCGGATCACATAATTTGGTCCAGTGGAGATGCCAGGATTGTTCCCAGGCTTTCTAGTTTCACATTGAGCAATTTTGTTACATTCCAATTCAGTAATCATATCTATTCTACACTTGACTCTCCCATGGTGGCGTTAGCTAGCAAAGTGCAGTAGAAAGATGGGGATTCAGATGCAGCATAACACAATATTGTCAAATATATGGCTCTTCTAGAGATGAGGGGCTTTTCTTGGGGGGCAATATAAATAAAACCCTGAGAATTACCCCATGACTCACTGTCCATACCATGTAAATGTTTCACTTTCCCTACACCCACCTTACATGCCCCCCCCCCAAGGCCCCACTACCACACTACTGGCACCAATACGCCCTCCAGGCCCACCACACACCCTAAATGTTTGTCCCGTGGGGAAATGTCTGCGAATACCAATGAGTTGGCTTCTATGGAAAACGAGATAAAATGGGTATTTTGCAGGCATGCAATGCTGATTTAGCCAATATGCCAGGACACCACGCCTACTTTCTTTCTGACAGTAACTTGGATATGTTCCGGCATACTTGTATTTTTCGCCTATGTGATTCCGAACGGCCCATCTTCAGAGCAACTAGAATTAATTAGGCCCATCCGTTCCTAAATATGTAGTTCATCTCCAGCCTTGGTTACCCTGTGTTAATATGCATAGAATTCCTTTCTTTTTGATACCTCAGGCATTTTATATTTTTTCATGTTCTTGCTCTCATGCTTTTAATTATAAATATTCCAGAATGACACATGTGTTGCTCAATAGAAGACTTGGCTTCCTTGCATTTTATTGAACTAATTTTATTTTGGCTCACTGATTGATTTCAATAAAGGCGCGGTTCGACTTTTGAGAACCGCAAAGAATGAGCCAGGTCTGTCACAACAGTGGTTCACAATGAAGCAGGATGAAGTGAGGAGAGTACAACTGGATCTAAAGATCAGATTACAAATGTTTGATTGAGGACAGAAGGTGAAAAGAAAGCAAATGTTTTATTGTGAAAAATAGTTAGGAATGTGTGGCACCTCACAATTGAAAATCTGGGACCGAGACAGGACCAGTAATTTTTTTGAGACATGGAGAAATTAAGACTGTGAAAAGTGGATGGTAGTCCACCACAAGTAATGATGCCACTGTTCTTATTAGGTCCAGTAAAGGTGTAATTTAAACTTGAGCCCAACCCATGATCGATAAGGCAGAGAGCAGACAGGCACAACTTATTAAAAATTCCTCTCCAATTTATAAACATGGAGATTTTTTTAAAGAACAAAATGACACTAAAATGACAAAAATCCAATAAGGGGAATCAGAGACATAAACTTTTAAACCTTTTAATAAAAGTAGTGCTAAAATGCTCAAAGCACCAACCGCTGGCAACTGGTCCCATGAGACTTGTACGTCAGAATTCTTTTTGCCTCAGTCCTGGTCAGAAATTTACCTTAACACTTAGAAAATTTCAGAGACGGGATAGTCTCCAGCAGAGCAACGGTGTAGGCTGGATCTGAAGATGGGCTTGTTGACTGCAGGTTGGCAAAAGACAAGGTCTCAGTGAAGTCGTCGACGAACGCAGGAAAATCTCTGAGTGGGAAAAGTATAGGGTTCTCACCTAGTAAGTCATCGATGTCGATCGGATGCTGCTTGGCATCAGACTCAGAGAACATTTCTATCTTTGGACTGAAACTCTTTTCTGTAAGTTGGGGCAAGGCTGCAGACCCTAGCAGAAGATCGTTAAACGTCATCCAATCGCCAACTGGTGATAATAATTTACTGCTGTGGTGAAGAGAGTAGCAGGAACTGCATCAAAGTGAGACCCACTGGCAATGCACCCTCAGTTGCTCAGCAGGCAGGTCCCTCGACAGTGCTCCAGGCAAAAAGTAAGCAAACATTTCTTAGTCCCAAGTTCTTAGGTTTAGGTAGAAGTACAATCTGACACAAGCAGAAGGGTTCCCTAACCTCAGGAACAGCACTTGAGGGTCAAGACTCACTCCAACAAAAGCCACCAGTTGGGTCCATGGAAGGTCCAGTTGAAAATGATCCACTGGGGAGTTCTAAGAAAGTGGGCTTCTTGTAGCTTAGCTTTTGTTTCCCTGTAGCTTAACAGGAGGTCAGCCAACTGACCTTTGGAGTTCACATCTTTGTCCTGAGTAGAAGTGGGGGCAGGTCCATCCCTTAGTGTCACCTCACAGATCTCAACAACTGTAGTCCTTCCTCTGTCTTCCACAGAAGTAGTAGTATTTTGAAAAGGGGGGCTGGGGTTCCACATTTATGTCTGGTACTAGTCTGTGGGAGGGGCTGATTCTTGGTCCCTCCATGACCAATATGGAAAAGGTTTCCAGCTTTTAACTACAAGCATTTGCAGCACTTCCTAATTGCCCTACTGCAAACAATCCCACAGTGCCCTTCTCTACCTAAATTCAAGATGGTAGAATCTTTCCTCCCTTCTGCAAAATTCCTGTCCCCACCCTAGTGCAGTGGCCAAGAAAATGAGTAAAACTTACTCTGTTGTCACTAAAAACTGGTTCTGGGGTCAGCTCCACTCCCACTGGGATTAGTGCCTTGCTGGCTAGAAGGTCAAAAGAGTAGAAGAGGGGGCAAGACCAGGTGTTAACTACATCTGCCTGTGACAGGGAAGGCCTCTTTAAGGAAGATTAAGGTAATTAAGGCAATTATGTACTGGGCACTGCCCATATGGTCATCCTGTCAGAGGAACAGAACACCTCCCTACACCCAAGGCCTTGTCTCAGCTCTGGGGAAAAGTTCACACCTCATCAAGGAGTTATTCACTTCCTGGGTTATAGTTAGAAGCGTATGCAAATGGGCTTCTAGGGGTTTTAGGCAAGCAAAATGTGATTTTTTTAAATTACCTTTTGTAAAATATTTAGTACAAATCTGACTATACCAATACATTGGTTCTTTACTAAATATTTCAAAAAGTCTAAGAATGAACTGGTTCATAGGTAAGGTATATGTATTTAATTTTAGTATTAACTCCCAATCCAATGCTTTCCTATGGAACAGCTATTCCTGCTACAGTGGAAATATCTGTTGGAGCCTTGTTACTGGAAGGAAATCTTTTACAGTAAACTTTTACATGTCGTACTTTTAAATACTATGCACCCTGCCTTATTCGGTACTAACACCTATGTAAGAGCGACTTATAAATGCTTAAAAGGTCTGTCAAAAATAGGTCTGTCAATTAGGTCTGTCAAAGGCGGTTATTTTGACAGGTTTATTTTTCAGTTATAAAACTTGACAGAAAGGCTATACTAGTAGGCCTGCAGTAATTTTTTGCATCATCACCCTAGTGGTGGCAAAATGTGTGTTGCAGTCTATTAGTGACATTTAACTTACAGACCCAGGGTGCACTTTGTACCATATACTTACGACTTACTGGTAAGTGAAATATGCCAATTTGGTGTATACCAATTTTGACATGTTTTTAGGGGTCAGAGCACATACCCTAAGCATTGGACAGAAGTGTCTCATTGTGCAGAGTCAAAAAAGCAACAATAAAATCTACCAAAAAATGGGGGTGGTCAGGCAAAAAGAGGCATTTCTCTACACAGGCCAATAAGCTAAAAAGCAACAAGCAACAACCATTTCATTGGTAGTTCTTAATGGTTTTCAGAGGAGAGGATGTGGAGAAGCCCTTTGCCTTGGCAGAGCCTGTTCTAGCCTAAAATTCTCCTGCCAAGTCCACTCCCTATGGGGTGTTGGACAACCTCAACAGTTTTAGGCCTGCCCTCACAATACTGCTACTCTGTCAAGCGCAACCGCAAGTATAACCTTGGTCTACGGGGAACCCTTCTCATCTGCAGACCTCAAATAGGATAGAGATACAACTAGCTTAATAAAGGAGTCAACTCAGCAGGGGAATAGCACCACCTTGGTCAAAAAGGCAATGTGGTCAATCTTCCCTTCCATGTCATGATGTGTCCTCAAGTGAGGGCCAGTGCTGTCCCAAAGGCAAGTAACTAGCAGAGGCTACTGACAACTGTCAGTGTCAGTAACTAGGCCTCTAGCCATCTCCTGAGAGGTGGTAGTTCCAGTCTGGTGCCCAGATTAGGCCACACTTGCAGCATGAGGATGGGCAGTGAGCCATTTACTTGCTCCTGAGACACTTTGACCTCTTACGTTTTTCAGAGTGGGGGATAAAACCTCATATTGTAGACAAATTCCTTCCACTCTAACACTTTTACCTCATATTTTTAATTAGGTGAGGAGACATCGTAATAAAATTGTTGAGATAGTACTTCCTCTCCTATTTTTAACATTCATCTACATTCTCATCGAGCCCCACCTTTCCATTTGAACTATCGGCTATCTTGGATATAAAAGATCTCCATAAGAGTGCTCTCTAAACAAGAGCCCGTCGGGTATTGCACCAGCCGACTCGACGTAGGAGCAGCCCGATGATGTTACATTACATCCTGAAGGGTATGTGATTCACAATATCCTGATGGCTGTGTGAGGGCTCCAATATCCATAACAGTCCTCCCCTTACATGGTGCGTCCTCTTCCTAGGAACAGCTTTGTCATTTTCTTATTATAGCGTGAGGTTAGAAACACTAGTAATATCGTCATGGAGCCAGGTTTCGCAAATTAAGAGAATGTCAGGCTTCTCTTCGAGTAGGAGAGTATTAACCTCTGGATGGTGCTTATAGAGAGACCTAACATTAAGTTGTAAGATGGTAAGAGGGGTTTGTTTAAGCGCAGCTGAGAGATGCCTAGGTAGACAGGGGTTGGGAGTAGAAAAGTGACAGGACTTACATTGAAGACATGTCTGTCCGAGATGTCCGGATATCGTCTCACAGCTCTTTCCAGGGTTCAGGGCGACAAGGCATTCTCTGTCATAGTGGTAGGCTTCCCGTGTAGCTTGGCCAGGGGGGCAGGCGAGAGGCGATGTCTAGCAAGGCCACATGGTGGACAGATTCTCACCCATGGACATTCCCTACCCTGCAATCCTCTCCTGGCAGATACTGGTCTTGGGAAACTAGCCTTTTCACCACCATGGACTGGGAGGCACCAAGCTCCTTAAGAGCAGTGACTCGGAACCCACCTTAGTGATCACCAGCTCACCGCCTTGGTGCACTTCTCAACTAAAGGTTATTCAGGCCTCCTCTGGGAAATCATCCCCCAAAGCTACACTAGTCACTCCAGTGGAGTACCATCCAGTGTTCGCATTTGGTCTCGGGCAAGAGGCATCCCCCTTCTGTGGACTTGCTGCTGTCAGTCAAAGCATGCACCCCTCCAATAGAGCTTCTTTCCACTTGGTTCTCACTTTCATGCTTCTCAGGAGTGGTTTGGGTCTCTTTCCCCTGGTCAGAAGTTTGGGGCCCTAAATATTTTCTTTTTGAGTCTTGTTGCTCCCCTCCTTCCCCTTGTGTAGTTCCACAGGCAACCTCCATCTTGGAATCACCCCCATGGTATCTTTTGGGCACCCTATTGAGAAACTACACATCAGCTACTGTTTCAAGCTTTCTAGGGTCAGCCAGCTTACAATGCACTACTGGTGTTATTGTAAAGAACAATTACCCAAGATATTCTCTCACATAACCAAATTGTGTAGCCATAAGTGTCAACTGCATTGCCCTTCACCCAGTCCTCCAGTACTTTTATTAATATGGCCACAAAATCTGCCCAAGTTTGTTATGATTCTTTTTGTGAGTCCTGGAATTCTATCCTATACTCTTTTTTTTTTTTTGCAGAGTTTTATATAGCGCGAAATTGACCCGAATCCAATCAGGTATCAGAGCACTTTACATAGCACCAGTTACGTTACATGAGGACACACATTCTTTTTTTTTTTTGTTAGGCACGGGGAGATTAAGTGATTTGCCCAGAATCACAGGATGTTTTAGCGTCGTTACCGAGACTCAAACCCAGTTCCCCAGGTCCGAGGTCGAGCGCCCTAACCGTTAGGCCAACTCCTCTCCCCACTCTTTATGTGTGAGACCAATCTTCTGCACTAGTATATGCTTCATGTGGGTGGATGAGTCTCTTCTAGAGACAGGAGTGTATCCCTCCCCAGTGTAGATGCTAACTCCCATCATAATGCTCCGCAGTGCTTCTGGTCCACCCTGCACATTCGTAATACTCTTTCATAAGAGGTAAGCCATTTGTCAGTGTCATTCCCCACCACAAAACTAGGCAGTACCTTTTCATGCAAGTGAGAGGCTTGTGCCGCCGTGTAGACTCCTCACCATTGCTGCCACCATCTTCACTGTGTTGTGGGGCATAACAGGGCCTGATCTAAGTCTCCATATTGGCTTCATGTTGTAGATTGGTATCATTTTTTAATGTTGACTTTTTACATGTTTTACACTTACACAATAATATACTAAGACGCTATTCTGTATGCAGTTTATTTCTTAGTAAGCATTATTATCATGTTGCTCGTACCAACTGTCCAAGGCTAGGCACATGGACTACAATGCCCTTGTATTTGGTTGTTCAGTTGCAGACACCTCTAAGGCACCAGACACATCATCACATCAGCTCTTCACCTTTGACACATTGAGATTGAAACAGTGCTTTCATTATATAAACAGTCTCTTTACTACATTCGGTAGAGGAGCACGTCTGCTGAGATTGTCCTGGAACGCAATGCACTGTGGCTGAGGTGCAGTCCTGCTGACTCTGACATCTATCATGCAAAGGACGATAACCTATTCTACATAGGCCGGCTTCCTGATACATCACACTCAGGTAACTGGAGGTAAGGCTATCCCAAGGGGTCTGGCAGAGAGTACCACCACTATGCTCTCAACAGTATAGGCAGTGTTCGGTAGGAGTATAATGATATATTCACAGAGTAATGTTATAATGGTTGAACTGTTTCTTTTTCACCATTCTTGTCGTGCTGGCTACAATATTTTGCTTCTTATGCCTAATAATTGCAGAAAACTCTTTTTATACAAGAATACAATTGTTTCAATAAGTATTTGAAAAACCAGTTTGTATTTTTCTTGTGCTTACCTTGGGCATGCAAAAGTAAACACTGAAAGAGTGGTCAAGTTTGAGGCTGCTGATATCATCTGGTAAGTTGGTAAGTTTAGGGGTTCAGATGAGTCACTGTGAGCTAGCTAGGAATTAGGCCAACATTTCCTAATGATATCTGTGAATCGAGTTCCCATATTCTTATGTTTATGTTGTCCAGCTATACAATCCTACTTAATTTGGAGGAACTGTATAACAACTGGGCATCAGGCCAAGTCTGGCCTTCTTCTCTTCTAAGGCCAGATTCTTCTTCTACAGTGCAATCTTCTTCTCCTCCAAGGCTAGTGCAGCCTGCTTGCCATGAAGGTTCCTCTCCGACTGCTTGTCCTGAAACTCCATTTGGCGGGCTGGCAGTTGTGAGGAGGGTCAAGCTGTGGCCTCATTCACTTTCTGCCCTGGAAAATGCACATGGTAAACCTCTCACAGGTTTCATCAACCTCTTTAATATTCTCCTGCAAGATGACCTGTAGTTTTTGGACTTTCTCACAGCCTCTGAGGGCCTTCTCACAGTTTTTATCTGGAATTCAAGCTGAATCGTAATTGCCTGTCTCGGCATAGGGCTTTCAACTTCTCCACTGCGAGGGTTTCTAGGATAGCCCGATCAACCTCCATCTTTCCTTTGACTATTTAAGGTGCAAACATTGAAATGGAAAATAATTTTTTAAAAACGTACAAAATTACCCAATCAAAGACCTGATGCCAATTACAAATTTAAAACAAACATGTTTGCTCTCAGTCTAATTTAGGGATTTTTCATTTCCAAATTTACAGCTGAATAGTACTGCTAAACACAAAATCTGGATCCACAGCTGAAGACCCTTGGGCCATATTGTAGAATGTGGCGCACTCTCCTTGTTAGCGCCAAGCATACCTTATAAAATGTGCGCTCGGTGCTAACATAGTATGGAGCACTCTCCTTTTTCAAAGGTACGCTAGGTGCTAACAAGGAGAGTGTGCCATATTATGTTGGATGCACTGCTCCCATGACAATTGCGAAGTCTTGCTGCCCTGGGGGCAGAGCCTTCAAGTGAAATACAGAGCAGCTTTGAACCAGCCTCACCCTGTTTCACAATTCAGGTGGCAACCCGCCGGCACTTTTAAGGGGGATTGGAAATTCCCTTGCTGGCAGGTGCAGTCAGTGCCAAAAGGGATGTCTGGGGGTCCATAGGATCCTTCTATAGAGGGCTGCCATCAGGGAGCATACTGAGAGCGTGCCACCTTTGAGGTGGTGCACTGTCAGTGTGCCTCCTGACAGCTTCTTTGCCTCTGTGCCTGCATGTTTAATATGGCGGGAGCGCAGAGGCAATGGGATTTCCTCATTTGCATGGGGCCACACCCCCATGCAAATGATGTGACACACTCTAGTGATAGCGCAGGCACTATATGTGTGCCAGCGCTATCTATATTACAGAAAGGGCCGCACATGCTTCTGCAGGCCTTTCTGTAATATCAAAGTGCCCCAGGGACACAGGAAGCGGTCACGCATGCCCATTGCGCTGCCGGGGCACTTTGTAGAATAGGGCCCCAGTATGGGAAAGTGAATTATTAGCTGGGGTGGATGGTAGTCTTTCTCAAGTAATTCTATCCCTATTATCCTTAGGTCCACATAGGGTTTTGTAATTTCAACTTAATTTCTATCCCTTGTAGGTGGCACAGAGCAAAAACTCGTAACTTGAGAAAATGTGTAAAGAATTTAGTAGCAAAACAGTTAAAAAAGTCAAAACACAATAAAATAGAAAAACTCCAACTTCATTTTTATAAAAAATAGCAAATATTTTACTGTACAAAAGGACACCAAAACAAAAAAAATAATTAGGAGAATTGGAGTCAAGAATTTTAAATGCAATTTTATATCAAGTCAGTACTAAAAGAGTGCAAAGTGCCAACAGCAGGCAACTGATCATGATTCAATGCGTCAAAGGCCGTCCGCGATGGCTCACCAGTCAGATACAGGGATCATGTTTGCCCTGTTGAAAGGTTTACCTTCTGGCCTAGAAACATTTATGGAGAAAAAATGGTCATCCACGAGTCAACCACAGGGCAAGCTGCAAGCTGAAAATAAAGAGGGGATGGAGTGTGGCAGATCACTTTGAGGTGGGTCCAGGTGCAGTTGAGGATGAAGATGGGAAAACTCTGAGTGGATGAAGTCTGAAGTTTGAGCTCAGGAAGTCCTCAGTGTCGATCCTGGTTTAGCCCTCTGTGTCTGGATTTAGAAACTTTACTCGAAGTCGGATCTTCTTCAGCAGGACAATTCAGGAAGTTAAGGTCGACTGATAATTCAACCTCGTCAGCGATCCCAGTCTCCGGTAGTTCTCAAGGCCAAAAGGTGGCAAAAGGTTTCTAGGTCTTACTTGCGGTTTCTACCACAAGACACACCAGGATGCACAGATGCACAGGAGGAGGAGCTAGCAGTAGCAGTGAGCCGCAAGCCGGAAGCTGAGAGTGCCGCGGGACATGCTGCAACCACTGAGTGCCGGCACCGTTCATCTGTACTGTTGGGTGCAAACTGGGAGTTGGCCTCAGGGCGGGCCTAAGCAGACTGTGGGCCCCTGACTTTGAGGTGAGGCCAGGTGGCCAGGGAGTGGCTAGGGGGTCCGGTGCAGCCTGGCTCCTGGCTTTACCAGTGCCGTCATCAGCTGTGTGCTTATCCCCACTACCTGCTGCACTTACTGCAGCTGGAGTCCCCACTGGCATTGATACAGAGAAGAGTCTACTGGCAGGCATCAGGTGTCATTAATGATGAATTAATGATCTTATGATTTAATGATCTAACGATCTAATGATGCTAAAAGGACAGATTTAACTCCATCCAGCCAGTATGCTCAATTTAAATTCACATTTAATTCTATTTAATTATCACTGTCTGATCAACTAACCAGATCGGTGCACAATTAGAGGAGGTAGTAGCCGAGGAGTAGGGATAGGTGGCTGGTAGCTGAGAGCAGCTGGTGTGCTCGTGGTTCCCCCGAGTATGCCGGTCTCGGGAAGAAGGCAGCACCAGCGTAAAACAACAAGACGGGGGGCTTGTGTGTTCCAAGCCGCATCAACCTGGCCCTCTCCTGTTGCCCAGTCTTCCAGAAGGGCAGCCCACCAGAAGTGCAGAAAGCATTCCACAAGAAAAGGAGAAAACCCAAAAGGGCATAAAAAATGTTGTCAGCTGCACTCCAGACTGCGACCAGTGAAATCCAATGGCTGCCCCCTACCAGGTGTCGTACAGCCTCTCGTTAGGGGCTAGGCCCACTACCTCAAAGAGACCTTTGTATGCGTGCTTGTGCTCTTCTCTCCTTGCTACCAGTTAACACTTCAAGGGAGAGGTAAGGCAGTGCACTTTGACTGTGGAGAGTCAGACATTTCCCTGACACTAGGAAGGGGCGAAGGTGGTGCAGCATAAAGTCACAACTCTCCTGCACCAGACTACCTGCCATTTATCTGTTATTGCAGCAACACAAGAAAGCAAGCAGTCTACAGTGGAGGCTCATGAGAGACCCTAGGTGATTGGTGACTGTGGGGAGCAGGCGCGGAAGCGACCGGAGTTAGTTCGGGGTGGCTTGCAACTCTCCTGTAGCCTGTTACCTCACGCTGACCACTCCTCCTGACTGCTCCTCCTGGACCACCCAAAAGTGCTCATACAGTGGTAGAGAGTTCCAGCTGCAGACAGGGGTAAGACAACTATAGCCATGAGCCTAGTCTTCCTCGATTTAACTAACTTTGTGTGATCCGGAAAGTCGCAAGGACCTATGGTGGTCCAAAAGAGGAGAAAAAAGCGGACAGACCACCCAGTGCATCTTTTCCCTCCAGACCAGATCCACCACTAACCCCAACCACAGCACAGCTGCGTGCAGCAACTACTCACTTGGTCGCAACTAGCTTCTCAGGAGGGGCGAACTCAAACCGCTTTCAGACAAAAATTATGACTAAATTCAACTTTCTAAAAGACGCTGGGGCAGTCATTTTGTCCAGCAATTGCAAATTCAAGGAGCTTCCCATCCCCGTAAGCCCCACCCTTGGCAGAAATGGAGCCCAGGATGCTTCAAGGAACTCAAGAATTTTAAAGTCAACCAAGACCCCTCTTCCAATGAGTGTGACCCTGTTGCTCAGGGCAGGGATGAGGAGCTGACTGTTAAATGCAGTTTGAGTGTTCTCTTTAGCCCACTACAAAAAGGGAAATCAGAGGCGTCAGAGGCAAAAGCCAAGGAGATGGAATTCAAACCTTGTGTGTGTGTGTGTGTACATATATATATATTCACGTCAGCAAGCGACGTGATTCAGAGGCCCCCACTTTGTCAAGTTGGCCATGGATATAACTGGCGGCTGCAGTTGCAGCATTGTTTGGGCTCCGAGGCATCGGAAGATCCGTGGCCCGCCTCACTTTCCAGAACATCAGACGGTGGCGAGATGTAGGGCGGGTTGCACTGTCACTCCTGCCTCCACCGTAATTGATTGCCTGGATTGCGGGGCTGAAGCGGGGTTTGGGGACCCGAGGATACACCGAGAAAACTACACAAGCAGGATATTGGCAATTGTGTATCACCTTCACTTGCCCGGCACCCCGCGATTCCATTTGGACTGTACAAAACCCCCCTGCAGCACCTACCGGGAGTACAGATGCATCCTGGGACCCATAGTTCCTACGAAGTACGGATGGGTGAGCAAGCATTTGGCGAAGGGTTGGAGCGGTTCCCCCCCAATGGAGAAGTTGCTGGACATTTAAATGTAGGTGTTCCCATGCCTCCTGATATTTAGGCACCTGAAGAAGGCTGGTTAAGGGCCGAAATGCATTCATATAATTCAAAAAAGGTGTTTCCAAACAGTCCCCCGTGAGGCCTCTGCTCTTTCTTCTGGAGGAGACATTTGGGATATATGTATATATATATATATTCACATAAAAAAACATAGGTTTCAGGCATGTTATAATTAGAAATTAGCATTTTAAAAACCCTTAGAAATTCACTGAAAAAACCCATAGGTTTCAGGCACGTTATAGTTAGTTGGACATTTCTCTCATACAAAACCATAGAAATTCCCCTATTATAGTTAGTTCAGCTAACTATAACTCGCGCACCCGCAATGCACTGCTGATGACGTGACATTTTACATCATTCATGACATGGTCAGTGACATCACTGATGACTTCTCGAATGACATCACTGATGACATCATCCAGTGACTGTGTTTTTCTTCAAAGTTTAAATATGTATTATATATATAGATGCCAAGGTGTATTGAAGAATGAGTGGGTGTATAAGTGTCTGAATGGAGGATTTAGTAGGTGTGTGACTGACTGTTTAAGTGAGTGATTACATGTGTCTTACTGAATGCATCGGTTAATGACTAAAATGTCTGTATCAGTCTGTCTGTTGTTGTATAAGATGCTGCATGGGTTGGTCAGTAGCTACATGAGTGTCAATATGGGTTATCAATAGGTTGCCTGAGTATTTGTATGGGTGCCTGAGTGTGTGTGTGAGTGGGTGGGAGGTGTGTGATTCTGTGCATAGATGTTTGAGTGGTTGATTCACTGTGTGTATGGGTTCAAGAGTACATGTGGAAACAGCTGTATGGGAGGGTGAGTGTGTGTATGGGTGTGTTGGTGAGTGAATGGATGTCTCAATGGTACATGTCCAAGTAACTACATATGTAAAAGGCAGTGTATGTGAAAGATCAAGTATATAAATGACTGTACGTGAGAGTCAGTGATTGTGAGAGTGGCTGTATGGATGAGTGTGTACTTGTATCAGTGATTGTATAAGAGAGTAAGTATGCATTTGTTTCTGTTTGAATAAGTGATGTGTTGTGTGTATAACTGTACAGGTCAGTAAATGGAAGTGTGATTGATTATTTGCATGACTGAAGGTGTGTGAGTAACTCTGGATGAGTGGTGGTGTGTGAGTGTCTGTATTGGTGTACGACTGCTTATGATAGTGTTGTATTGATGAGTGACTGCATGTATGAATGATTGTATGGGTGAATGAGTGGATGTGTGTGTAGACCTAGGAATCAGTGAGTGAGTATGTAGTAACTGGTATTGGTGTGTCGATGGTTTCAAAAATGGTAGTCTGTATTTTACAGTGGGTGTATCAAAGGTTATATTATAGTGTGAGGAGGTGCATCAGATTTTCACGTGGATGATGTCATCAGTGATGTAATTTTTGATGTCATCAGTGATGTCACTGACCATGTCATAAATGATGTAATATGTCACGTCATCAGCAGTCCATTGCGTGTGCACGAGTTATAGTTAGCTGAACTAGCTATAACGGGGGAATTTCTATGGTTTTGTACGAGAAAAATGTCCAACTAACTATAACGTGCCTGAAACCTATGATTTTTTCAGTGAATTTCAATGTGTTTTTAAAATGTTGATTTATAACCATAACGTGCCTGAAACCTATGTTTTTTTCTGTGAATTTCAAAGGTTTTTTAAATGCTAATTTCAAATTATAATGTTCTGTAAACCTATGGTTTTTTCAGTAATTTTGAATTCTTTTTTAGTGATATTTTATAACTTTAATATCCCAAAAATAGTTTTTGTAATGTGTTTTGTTTGTTATTAAAATAATATAATGTCTTATGCTTTCTCAAATATTAATATATACTTTTTTAGGGGGAGAAAAAAGTGGAGTCGCGCACCCATCGTGCACCTACCTCGGTTGGTGTGCGGATTCAAACTGCCATATTGCTAAAGTCGTGAACGATGGGCGTTTAAGCCAGCCCACTCCACTTACGCTTACAGGGAGGGAACTACAACGCTACATGTCCCAGGTCTTCCCTGTAGAGATCTTCTGAGCACAGGTCTAGTTGTCAGCATGCTACAGCCACTCCCTCATGGCTGCTTTACACCAACACCACACGCATCCAGCACAGACGTCACTGGACACATGACCCTGGTAATAAAAAGGTGCAGAGAACACGTGCCCATAGCCAGTTCCACTATCTATCTAACGGTTCATTTTATATGCATGATGGCCCTGGTCCCTACCACATTACATTGTGCTGTTGACTGCGCACGCAACCAGGTTACCTCTGGCAGTGGGGAAGACCTTGGTTATATAACTTTGTCTGGGTCATTCCATGAGTACATGGGTAGAGACTGGATGATTAGAGTACTGCAAGGAGAGTGTATAATGAATTTATAAGTGCTTGGGGATTTGCGGAGTGATTGGATAAGCGGAGATTAACTCCCAAGCACGAGCTTGGCTCTAATTGGCTGCCAACCAGTGGCAACCCCGGCGTAGCGTCAGCATTGCAAACCAAGCCTCAAGAAAGGCCCAGAATCCTGTGTGCAAGATATTCCCCGCCCCACAGCTGGATCATTGACATACGGCAGATAGAATCTACGGAATTCTGTAAGCGGAGTGGACAGAGCTGTCACACACCAGTCAGAAGCGGAACTAGAGCCAAATTTCGGGGGAGGCTGATAGAAATTTCAGGGGGGAGCTAATTCTTCCAGTCATAGGTAGAGTGGAGATGCTGGGGCTCTAAGAAGAGGTGAAATCACAACAAAGCCTCATTTACAGGTAAATGATCTTTTAAAGACCTGTGAATTACTCGGGTGCCGCGCTGAGAGCCATGCACCCAGCGCATTCACACTAGAGGGCAGTGCTGAGCGCTGTGTTAGAATTGCAACTCCAAACTTTTCTAAAAAAAAAAATGGCCCACTTCCATTAATTTATATTCACCCCTAGGACCCCATCCTCCGGGGCATGCCCAACTCCTCAATGTTTTTATTAATCATTAGGAAGGGGGGCTATGTGGTCCTTCTTCCCTTGTCCACTACAGGCCCCAGGGACACCATTCCCCAGGGCCTGGCCTCTTCATTGGGGACCGTGGGGGGAGCCCCAATGCCCCCATGCTCCTGCCGGCTCCCATCCTCCTGCGGGAACTGGCATTGCTTTTGGGCAAGTGGAGCTGCTAACATACAACTCCCCTTGCTCAAAAGCAATCCTGCTTTGCTTCATTAAAGCGAGAGTAGGTTATCTTCCTGTTGCTTCAACGAAGCAAACCAGGGTTTGCTATAACAGTGGCCAGGATGTGCCTCCACCCTGTCATAGCAAACAACAATGTCCTTGGGGTGGGATCCCCTGGACATTGCAGGAGCCGGCCCTGGGCGGTGGTGGTCTCCAGGGCCATCAAGGGCTCCAGGAGGGTGCCCGCATGGCCCCCCACCTTCTATTTTCAAAGCCCTGGGGAGGTGGTGGTCCCCGGGGCTTTGGGGGGCCTGCAAGCCTCCCCAGCATATTTAATTAAAGCCCTGGGGTGGCGATCCCCGGGACTTGGGGAACTCAGAGGCCCTCTACAATTACAAAACAAGCCCCGGGGAGGTGGCGTAGTGCCGTATTGATGGTTGACTGCATGTATGAGTGACCGGGGAGGTGGCGGTCCCCTGGGCTGGGGGAGAGCCATGTGTCCTCCTGCACCTAATTTACATGGGTGGGGGCGGTCCCCGGGGCTGCGGAGACCCTGCGGCCCCCCGCAATATAATTATAGGATTGCCCCCAGAACCTGGCCCACCCGGGGGCTCATTCAAATGAAGTGGGGGAGCCCCCGCTTTTAAATGCTAATTTCTAACTATAACGTCCCTATTAAGTCCCCTTGAATCCTGAGGGTCACTGGGGGCCAACTAGCCCACCAGGTACCTCCGGTAAGTGCCACAGAGCTGCGTTGCAGAGAGGACGTCCGAGGCCACGCCCCTTTTTACACCACTCTGCAAACGTGGCTTCTGGCGCACTGCTGCTCAGAGGATAAAGTCCACTTGTGTCCTGAGTTCCTCAAGACACAAGAGGACCTAATCGCCCCAACAGCAGTGGGAGCCAGCATTGATTTTGAGCAAGGGGATCTGCTGACATGCAGCTCCCCTTGCTCAAAAGCAATTCTGCTTTGCTTCATTGAAGCGAGAGCTGGTTTTCCTGCTCTCGCTTCAATGAAGCAAAGCAGTGTTTGATATAGCAACACGGGAGCCCTGGGGAGGTGGTGGTCCCCGGGGCTTTGGGGGGCCTGCAAGCCTCCCCAGCATATTTAATTAAAGCCCTGGGGTGGCGATCCCCGGGACTTGGGGGACCTCAGAGGCCCTCTACAATTACAAAACAAGCCCCGGGGAGGTGGCGTAGTGCCGTATTGATGGTTGACTGCATGTATGAGTGACCGGGGAGGTGGCGGTCCCCTGGGCTGGGGGAGAGCCATGTGTCCTCCTGCACCTAATTTACATGGGTGGGGGCGGTCCCCGGGGCTGCGGAGACCCTGCGGCCCCCCGCAATATAATTATAGGATTGCCCCCAGAACCTGGCCCACCCGGGGGCTCATTCAAATGAAGTGGGGGAGCCCCCGCTTTTAAATGCTAATTTCTAACTATAACGTCCCTATTAAGTCCCCTTGAATCCTGAGGGTCACTGGGGGCCAACTAGCCCACCAGGTACCTCCGGTAAGTGCCACAGAGCTGCGTTGCAGAGAGGACGTCCGAGGCCACGCCCCTTTTTACACCACTCTGCAAACGTGGCTTCTGGCGCACTGCTGCTCAGAGGATAAAGTCCACTTGTGTCCTGAGTTCCTCAAGACACAAGAGGACCTAATCGCCCCAACAGCAGTGGGAGCCAGCATTGATTTTGAGCAAGGGGATCTGCTGACATGCAGCTCCCCTTGCTCAAAAGCAATTCTGCTTTGCTTCATTGAAGCGAGAGCTGGTTTTCCTGCTCTCGCTTCAATGAAGCAAAGCAGTGTTTGATATAGCAACACGGGAGCCGCAGAGCTCCTGCCCTGCCATAGCAAATGGCAATGTCCCAGGGGTGGGCACCCGGGACATTGCAGGAGCTGGCCCTGAGGGTGGTGGTCCCCAGGGCCATCAAGGGCTCCAGGAGGTGGGCCACATGGCCCCCCTCCCTTTGTCAAAATAGCCCTGGGGAGATAGTGGTCCCCGAGGCTGGGGGTCTGCTACTGACCCCAAATTTAAATAAGTGTGTGCCCTGGGGAGGTGGTGGTCCCCTGGGCATGTGGGGGCTCTTTCCCCCCACACATCTATTTTTTTTTAAACTAGAGCCCGGGAACGTGGTGGTCCCCGGGGCTGCGGGGGGGCTGCGGCCCCCCTGCCTCGAATTCACAATGCCCCGGGGAGGTGGTGGTCTGCGGGGCAGCATGAGGGGGGTTGGGACCCCCCACATTCATTCAGCAGAAAGCCCCGTGGAGGTGGCAGTCCCTGGGGCTATAGGGGGCAGCGTGCCCCCTGCACATAATTACCATAGCCATCCAATTCACAATCCTCCAGGGAGGTGTCGGTCCCCAGGGGGACCCCATGCATTAATTTGTCAGGAAGCCCCGGGGAGGTGGCGGTACCCAGGCTGCAGAGGCCCCCACAGGCCCCCACTTTTTCATACTGACATTGCCCCCTGGACCTGGCTCACCCGGGGGCCTCATTAAAATTAAGCACGGGAATTCTGCCAAAATTATTTTAAAAAAATGCTTTTTTGGGCCCTGGGGGTCCTTGTGGGACCCCTTGAGTAGGCCTAGGGGATCAGGGTGTTTCTACCCTGTCCCCTTTTCTTCATTTTTCACTGTGGTTCACCCTTTTTCTTGTGACTTGGGTACCGAGTCACAAAATGGCTACCAACACTTCCTGGTTTGGAGTGTTGGCAGCCAATCAGAGTGAAGCTCGTGCGCAGGATGGTTCGCAAACCCTCCTCGGTGCTCAGATGTCAATATTTTTTCTTTTTTAAATATCTCCGGAACTACTGAACGGATTTACACCATTTAACAAAAAGGGCGCAGTCTAAACCTAGACCTACCTTTTTGCCAAAATTGGTGTAATTCCGTTCAGCAGTTCGGGCCGTAGCCTGTAATAAAGTTCCTATGGAAATTAACATGGGGAAAATGCGCTTTGGGACCCCCCTTTTTTCTCGGCCCCCCCGCTTGACGAATCACCCTAAAACTTTCAACACACAAACTGAATGGTCCAACCCTGTTTTTAAGAACATTTCACCAAAGCTATTGGCAAATCAAAAAATGCTTTTCCTATGGAAACTAGGTTCTAACTATAATTACCTACTGGCGGCCGCCAGTAGTTAATATTTATATATATATACATATATATATATATATATATATATTACCTACTGGCGGTCGCCAGTAGGTAGTTATAGTTAGGACCACGTTTCCATAGGAAAACCTCAACATTCTATTTTGAATAACTTTGGCGCCGGTCGACGAATCCTCGCGAATTTCTCAAAATAGGTGGGGCGCTACGCTCCGCTCCTACCCTGAAAGTCTCGGGGGGATCCGTCAAGCGGGGGCTGAGATAAAAGGGGGGTCCCAAAACGCGTTTTTCCCATGCATTTTTCCATAGGACCTTTAGAACGAGCTACAGCCCGAACGGCTGAACAGAATTACTCAAAATTTGGCAGAGAGGTAGTCCCTAGGTCAAGGAAGTGCCTTTTGTAGGTTTGGTGTAAATCTGTTCAGTAGATTCTGAGAAAATAGCCTTTAAATCAATATATATATCTGAGCCCGCTTACGGTACGCTTACCGTACGCTTACGGTAAGCGTACGGTGGCGTGCGCGAGCGCGATTCTGATTGGCTCTTAGATCTTAGTAAACATTCGAATCGGCCGAAACCAGGAAGCGGCGGCCGCCATTTTGTGTATTTCACTCTGAAAAAAAAGAGTGAAAACAAGGAAAGGGGGCAATGAGGAGAGTTACAGACCCCCTAACATTTGTAAGGGGGTCAAAGAAGGACAGAAAAGTACAAAAAAAACATTTATTGATTTTAAAAAAAATCAAGGGGTACGCGTACGGTAAGCTTACGGTAAGCGTACGGTAGAAAAAAAAAAAAAATGAAAATCAGATTTAAGTGTTTAGATATTAGGGGGCTCTAAAAAGAGCCGTTGTGTTTATGAAATGATTTTTTAGTGGTATCTACAAGTAAGTACCGATGCAGAGTCTAAGGTTCAAGAGGAAGACTCTGTTCCCTTCATCATTGAAGTGCACACCATCTCCTCTATAAATGTCTTGCATGTCATAACGCAAGTTGTTGTGGTAAATGGCACCCATACCATAGTCACGGAGGAAAGCAGAAACAGATTTGTTGACGTGCTTTCTTGCTTTGTCATCGCACCGCGTGCCCACCGTGCGCGCACGGCACTAACTGCGTAAAGTGGGCGCGCGGTGCGCGAAGCGCACCGCGTGCTCACTGTGCGCGCACGGTGCGTGAAGCGCACCGTGCGCGCACGGAACGAACTGCGTTAAGTGGGCGCGCACGCCACGAATGGCGTAAAGTAACTTAGCATTTAAAAAACCGTACAAATTCACTGAAAAAACCATAGGTTTCACACACGTTATAGTTAGGAATTAGCATTTAAAAAACCTTGCAAATTCACTGAAAAAACCATAGGTTTCACACATGTTATAGTTAGCGGAAATTTTACTGATAAAAAACCAATGAAATTCCCCCGTTATAGTTAGTGCAGGCAACTATAACTCACGCGACCGCAATCTTCTGCTGATGACATATGTGTCTTTATGAAAAAAAAATATTTGTAATATATGTATAGCTAAAAATGTATGGAAGAAGACATAGGCAAATAAGTGTCTAAATACAGTATTAGCATCAGCAGAGGATTGCGGTCGCGTGAGTTATAGTTGCCTGCACTAACTATAACGGGGGAATTTCATTGGTTTTTTATCAGTAAAATTTCCGCTAACTATAACATGTGTGAAACCTATGGTTTTTTCAGTGAATATATATATATATATATATATATATATATATATATATATATATATATATATATATATATATAAACACTACTCTCCACTTCAAGGAAAGCTTGCACACAGTTCATTAAAATAGCATTTAATTAGTGGCAGCGCATGTTTCTACAGGAACGCGTTTCGGCTGTCACAGCAGCCTTCATCATCCTGAAATTGTGCCATTTTAGTAGTCCTTAAATACTCCCATCTGGTGTCCTGTGATGTAACAACATAGAAGAGCCACTGCCATTCTCGTGGGCTTCTCAAATAAGTTCCAAAATAATTTTGAAAGTACCTTTAGTGGATCATTAATTAAAAAATGGAAATAAATGTCTCATCAGTTTAGTGAATATTTTGAATCAAATAAGAATTCAGCGTGTGCTGCACTACTTAAAGGGTCATTAAAAACATCCCCAACTTATTCATAAAGGAGATGCCGGCTGAAATCCACATGGTACTTTTTGTTGTTTGAATAAACCTTGCAATTAGATAGTTTCTTGTACGCAACTATGTGTTGCTAGCCCCGATTTTCACAGTGTTCAAATACAAAGTCAATCTTTCACACAAATGTTGCTGGCAGCGATCGCCTAATGTCTTGAATAATAAAACTGCTTGAACTTTTCCCTTTTAAATAAGCGCTGTCCGTTATACAATGGTTTCCAATTATGAACTCACTGCAGCACAGAGTTCCTGCAACAGTGCCCGGGTCGGAATACTAATCCAATGGAATGTGGGTGCTTGAAGCAGGACTTCCATCCCCCCAAGGGGAGCCAAAGACTCCCAGCATTGAACAGACGGCACCGCTGGTAACACTCCAAATCAATCGTTCAGTGCTTGGGGGCGTGCCAACATTGATGTTAGTCCTTAGAGATGTGTGGCTTAGATGGCATGCTCCGAACCACTGGTTGTGCAAGTAAGAGGCGAATACCATGCACGCCTCATTGAATATAGAAATATCTATATATTCACTGAAAACGCATAGGTTTCAGGGACGTTATAGTTAGAAATTATCATTTAAAAAAACCTTTGAAATTCACTGAAAAAAACATAGGTTTCAGGGACGTTATGGTTAGAAATTAGCATTTAAAAAACCTTAGAAATTCACTGAAAAAAACCACAGGTTTCAGGGATGTTATGGTTAGTTGGACATTTCACTCATACAAAACCACAGAAATTCGGCCGTTATAGTTAGTTCAGCTAACTATAACTCACGCCCCCGCAATGCACTGCTGATGATGTCACATATTACATCATTCATGACATGGTCAGCGACATCACTGATGACATTACTGATGACATCATCCAGTGAGTGTGTGTTTCTGTAAAGTTTTTTTAAAACATGTTTTTTAATATCCTCATTCGCCTCAGACCACAGTCGACATTAGGTGAGCTGTCAATACCATTTCTCGGTTTCAAGGAGACGTAGGCAATCGAGTTGGAAATCTGGGACAATGCCCGCCT
Source organism: Triturus cristatus (assembly GCF_964204655.1). Lineage (NCBI taxonomy): Eukaryota > Metazoa > Chordata > Amphibia > Caudata > Salamandridae > Triturus > Triturus cristatus. The sequence goes on from NC_140590.1 coordinate 442,122,896, forward strand.
ACTGATATGCCATAATCCCCAGAATGTCGCTGACCCCTTTGTAGAGGGGAAAAGATCTCACTCTCTTCAGGTGGATTATGGCCTGCACGCAATGGAAACTGTGTTTCTGTAAAGTTTAAATATGTTTTATATATATATATATATATATATATAGGTCAAGGTGTGTTGAAGAATGAGTGGGTTTATGACTGTCTGAATGGATGATTTGATAGGGGCGTGACTGACTGTATAAGTGAGTGATTAAATGTGTCTCACTAAATGCATAGGTTAGTTACTAAACTGTGAATGTTTGTATCAGTCTGTTAGTTGGTGTGTAAGAGGCTGCATGGGTTGGTGAGTAGCTACATGAGTGTCTATATGGGTTATTGATTGGTTGTCTGAGTATCTGTATGGGCGCCTGAGTGACTGTGTGGGTGGATGGGGGTGGATGAGAATGTGCATAGATGTGTGAGTGGGTAATTCACAGGGTATTTGGGTTCAAGAGTGCATCTGTGAAGGGCTGTATGGGTGGGTGAGTATGTGTATGGGTGTGCTAGCGAGTGAATGGATTTCTCAGTGGTGCATGTGTGAGTAACTACATATGTGAAAGGCAGTATATGTGAGTGTTGGGGTATTTAAATCACTATATGCGAGAGAGGGTGATTGTGAGAGTGGATGTATGGATGAGTGTGTGCTTGTAACAGTGATTGTATAAGAGAGTAAGTATGTGTTAGTATCTGCATGAATAAGTGAGGTGATGTGTGTATAACTGTATAGGTGAGTTAATGGGAGTGTGAATGATTTTTTGCATGATTGGCTAGGTGTGTGAGTAACTCTATGGATGAGTGGTGATGTGTGAGTGTCAGTATAGGTATATGAGTACAAATGATAGTGCTATATTGATAAGTGATTGAATGTATGAGTGACTGTATGGGTGAACGAGTGGACGTGTGCATAGACATATGAATCAGTGAGTGGGTATATAGTAAGTAGTATTGGTGTGTCTATGATTTCAAAAACTGTAGTCTGTATTTTAGAGTGGGGGTATCAAAAGGTTATATTAGGGTGTGAGGTGGTGCATCAGATTATCACATGGATGATGTCATTAGTGATGTCATTTGAGATGTCATCAATGATGTCATCAGTTATGTCACTGACCATGTCATGAATGATGTAATATGTGACGTCATCAGCAGTGCATTGCGGGGGCGCGAGTTATAGTTAGCTGAACTAACTATAATTGCCGAATTTCTCTGGTTTTGTATGAGTGAAATGTCCAACTAACTATAGCATCCCTGAAACCTATGGTTTTGTCAGTGAATTTCTAAGGTTTTTCAAATGCTAATTTCTAACTATAATGTCCACGCGTCCCTGAAACCTATGGTTTTTTCAGTGAATTTCAAAGGTTTTTTAAATGATAATTTCTTACTATAACATCCCTGAAACCTGTGGTTTTTTCAGGGTATTTCAAAGGATTTTTAATAACTAATTTCTAACTATGCCTACAAAGGTAAGAAAGGTGCAGAAATAGGAAGAAAGGTGCAGAAAGAAGCAAGAGAAATGCAGAAAGAGGCAACAGAAGTCCAATAAGAGGAAGAAAGGTATAGAAAGAAGCAAGAGATGTGCACAAACAACCAACAGAGCAGCAGAAAGAGGCCTTGTTGCAAAGTTTTCCTGTGCCCCCAACTTTTTGCTGATGGTTACTGGTGGTAATTGACTCTGACTAACCAGGTCCCGAGCCAGTGCTATACTGAGAGACACTTAGAATACAGTGAAAACACCTACTTACACTAGGGTACACTATGCGTTGAGGTACCCCTGCAATTGGCATGACCTCCCCTGTATGGCACTAGTACATAATAGGGCTGGGGATTAAAACTACCTCTAACTAAGAGGTGCAGAAGGAGGCAAGAGAAGTGCATAAAAAAGCAACACAGGTGCCGAAAGAGGCAAGAGAGGTGCAGAAAAGAGCAAGTGAAGTGCAGAAAGAGGCAAGTGAGGTGTAGAAAGAAGCAAGAGCAGAGCAGAAAGAACCAACGGAGGTGTAAAAAGAGGCAAAAGGGGTGCAGAAAGGGGAAGGAGAGGTGCACAAAGAGGCAAGAGAGGTACCGAAAGAGGCAGGAGGGGTGCAGAAAAACGGAAGAGAAGGGCAGAAAGCGGCAAGAGAAATTGCTGAAAGAGGCAACAGAGGTGTAGAAAGAAGCAAGAGAAGTGCAGAAAGAGGCAAGTAAGGTGCAGATAGAAGCAAGACCAGTGCAGAAAGAACCAACAGAGGTGCAGAAAGAGGGAAGAGGGGTGGAGCGAGAGGCAAGAGGGGTACAGAAAAAGGTAGGACGGGTGCACAAAGAGGCAAGCGAGGTACAGAAAAGGCAGGAGGGGTGCATTAAGAAGGAAGAGAAGTGCAGAAAAAAACAAGAAAAGTGCAGAAAGAGGCAAAAGAGGTACATGAAGAGACAACAGGGGTGCAGAAATAAGCACGACAGGTGCAGACAGAAGCATGGAAAGTGCAGAATGAAGCAACAGGGATGCAGAAAGAGGCAAGAGAAGTGCAGAAACAGGCAAAGGAAGTGCACAAAGAGGCAAGAGAATTGCTGAAAGAAGCAAGTGAGGAGCAAAAAAAGGCAGGAAAGGTACAGAAAGAGGGAAGACGAGTGCAGAAAGAGACAACAGGGGTGCAGAAAGAAGCAAGTGAGGTGCAGAAAGAGGCAACAGACGTGCAGAAAGAGGGAAGAGAGGTGTAGAAAAGGCAAGAAAAGTGCAGAAAGAGGCAAAAGAGGTACATAAAGAGACAACGGGGTGCAGAAAGAAGCAAGACAGGTGCAGAAAGAAGCATGGAAAGTGCAGAATGAAGCAACAGTGGTGTAGAAAGAGGCAAGAGGAGTGAAGAAACAGGCAAGACAAGTGCACAAAGAGGCAAGAGAATTGCTGAAAGAAGCAACAGAGGTGTAGAAAGAAGCAAGAAAAGTGCAGAAAGAGGCAAGTGAGATGCAAAAACAGGCAGGAAAGGTACAGAAAGAGGGAAGACAAGTGCAAAAAGAGACAACAGGCGTGCAGAAAGAAGAAAATGAGGTGCAGAAAGAGGCAACAGACGTGCAGAAAGAGGGAAGAGAGGTACAGAAATAGGCAAGAGAAGTGCATAATGAGGCAAGAGAGTTGCTGAAAGAAGCAAGAGAGGTGTAGAAAGAAGCACGCAAAGTGCAGAAAGAAGCATGGAAAGTGCCAAAAAAAGCAACAGGGGTGCAGAAATAGGCAAGAAAAGTGCAGAAAGAGGCAAAAGAGGTACATAAAGAGACAACGGGGTGCAGAAAGAAGCAAGACAGGTGCAGAAAGAAGCATGGAAAGTGCAGAATGAAGCAACAGGGGTGCAGAAAGAGGCAAGAGGAGTGAAGAAACAGGCAAGAGAAGTGCACAAAGGGGCAATACAATTGCTGAAAGATGCAACAGAGGTGTAGAAAGAAGCAAGAAAAGTGCAGAAAGAGGCAAGTGAGATGCAAAAACAGACAGGAAAGATACAGAAAGAGGGAAGACGAGTACATAAAGAGACAACAGGGTGGCAGAAAGAAGCAAATGAGGTGCAGAAAGAGGCAACAGACGTGCAAAAAGAGGGAAGAGAGGTGCAGAAAAAGGCAAGAAAAGTGCAGAGAGATGCAAAACAGGTACATAAAGAGACAACAGGGGTGCAGAAAGAAGCAAGACAGGTGCAGAATGAAGCATGGAAAATGCAGGATGAAGCAACAGGGGTGCAGAATCAGGCAAGAGAACTGTAGAAAGTAGAAAGTGAGGTGCAGAAAGAGCCGACAGAGGTGCAAAAAGAGGCAAGAGAGGTACAGAAACAGGCAAGAGAATTGCTGAAAGAAGCAACAGAGGTGTAGAAAGAAGCAAAAAAAGTGCAGAAAGAGGTAAGTGAGATGCAAAAAACAGGCAGGAAAGGTACAGAAAGATGGAAGACAAGTACAGAAAGAGACAACAGGGATGCAAAAAGAAGCACATGAGGTGCAGAAAAAGGCAACAGACATGCAGAAAGAGGGAAGAGAGGTGTAGAAAAAGGCAAGAAAAGTACAGAAAGAGGCAAAAGAGGTACATAAAGAGACAACGGGGTGCAGAAAGAAGCAAGACAGGTACAGAAAGAAGCATGGAAAGTGCAGAATGAAGCAACAGGGGTGCAGAAAGAGGCAAGAGAAGTGAAGAAACAGGCAAGATAAGTGCACAAAGAGGCAAGAGAATTGCTGAAAGAAGCAAGAAAAGTATAGAAAGAAGCAAGAAAAGTGCAGAAAGAGGCAAGTGAGATGCAAAAACAGGCAGGAAAGGTACAGGAAGAGGGAAGACAGGTGCAAAAAGAGACGACAGGTGTGCAGAAAGAAGAAAATGAGGCGCAGAAAGAGACAACAGACGTGCAGAAAGAGGGAAGAGAGGTGCACAAATATGCGAGAGAAGTGCATAATGAGGCAAGAGAGTTCAGAGGTGTGGAAAGGAGCAAGCAAAGTGCAGAAAGAGGCATGGAAAGTGCAGAATGAAGCAACAGGGGTGCAGAAACAGGCAAGAGAAGTGCAGAAAAAGACAAGAGAAGTGCACAAAGGGGCAAGAGAATTGCTGAAAGAAGCAACAGAGGTGTAGAAAGAAGCAAGAAAAGTGCAGAAAGAGGCAAGTGAGATGAAAAAACAGACAGGAAAGGTACAGAAAGAGGGAAGACAAGTGCATAAAGAGACAACAGGGTGGCAGAAAGAAGCAAATGAGGTGCAGAAAGAGGCAACAGACGTGCAAAAAGAGGGAAGAGAGGTGCAGAAAAAGGCAAGAAAAGTGCAGAAAGATGCAAAACAGGTACATAAAGAGACAACAGGTGTGCAGAAAGAAGCAAGACAGGTGCAGAATGAAGCATGGAAAATGCAGGATGAAGCAACAGGGGTGCAGAATCAGGCAAGAGAAGTGTAGAAAGGAGAAAGTGAGGTGCAGAAAGAGCCTACAGAGGTGCAAAAAGAGGCAAGAGAGGTGCAGAAACAGGCAAGAGAATTGCTGAAAGAAGCAACAGAGGTGTAGAAAGAAGCAAAAGAAAGTGCAGAAAGAGGTAAGTGAGATGTAAAAAACAGGCAGGAAAGGTACAGAAAGAGGGAAGACAAGTACAGAAAGAGACAACAAGGGTGCAGAAAGAAGCACATGAGGTGCAGAAAAAGGCAACAGACATGCAGAAAGAGGGAAGAGAGGTGCAGAAAAAGGAAAGAAAAGTGCAGAAAGAGGCAAAAGAGATACACAAAGAGACAACAGGGGTGCAGAAGAAAGCAACAGAGGTGCAGAAAGAGGCAAGAGAAGTGCACAAAGAGGCAAGAGAATTGCTGAAAGAAGCAACAGAGGTGTAGAAAAAAGCAAGAAAAATGCAGAAAGAGGCAAGTGAGATGCAAAAACAGGCAGGAAGGTACAGATAGAGGGAAGACAAGTGCAGAAAGTGACAACAGGGTGCACAAAGAAGCAAATGAGGTGCAGAAAGAGGTAACAGATGTGCAGAAAGAGAGAAGAGAGGTGCAGAAAGTACATGAGATTTGCAGAAAGATGCAACAGAAATGCGGAAAGAGGCAAGAGAGGCTCAGAGGGAAGCAAGAGTGGCTTGCACACCATTAGGACCAATTTAACACTCGCATTTAGCAATAAGTAACACGTGACTATTCTAGGTTTGCAAAGGACCTTCCACCATGCTGTAACCCTTTTCGCTGCATTTTTGGTAACGTTTGACCCGTTTCAGCTAGAAACAAGGCTTTTTTTGTTCAAATCTGCAGATTACGGTGCAGATGATGAATTATGTGGCTAATGCAGAAAATGTATAATGGTGCAAAAGTCGGTGCAGCCAAACAGTCACATAATTCCAGTGACCCTCCTTATACCTCTGACTAGGTCCACAAGTGCTCCTCAGTGATTCCATCTTTTTTTGTCTCACTGAGTTCATAGTTGAGCTTTCATGGAAACGAGCAAGACTAAACCTGAGGTTACCACTCCACAACACAGACTACCATACCACATAATTACTCTCCATAACACATAATCCCACTCTACATAATTTCTATACACTAAATACCACATACCTTCTATCCACATAATTTAACTGAACAACATGCCACATAAATCCACTACACACAACGTACATCCACTCCACTCCAAAAAACATTAGCAAAAAACGTTTGCATTTACAACGCCAATAGCTCTAATTCTCTCGAATGCAAAACCTATTACATTGCAAACACTTCTTTAACTAGAAGTCGCGTTTGCAGAGTAGTGGAGGAAGGTTGCTGTGCCTCCAACCAGCGCTCAGGAATTCCGGTGTGTAGGGCTTACAGGAGGTACCAGTAGGGCTTCTTGGCCCCCAAAGTCCCTCAGGAGTAAATTGGACTTCATCCCCCATCCTGTAGTCTGCCAGGAGGTGCGTTTGCAGAATGGTGGAGAAAGGGGGGGCATGGCCTCTGAAGACATTTTAATAATCCCACTGTGCGGGACATACTACAAGTAATAAGAGGGGTAGTTGTCCCCCAAGGACATCCTTGGAGGCCAACTACCCCTCCTATTACCACCAGTAAGTCCCACACAGCAGCATTGCTAAGTTCAAAGAGCAGGCCACGCCCCCTTTGCCCACAACTCTACAAACACGCTCCCTTGCGCACTCTCTGACAGGAATTGAAGTCCCCTTCGCTGCTGGGGGTCCTTTAGGAGCCAACTAGCCTACCTCTTACCTCCAGTAAGCCCCACACAGTGGGATTGCTGAGAGGTTGACAAAGGCCATGACCCCTTTCTCCACTACTCTCCAAATGCGCCCCCTGGTGGGTTCTAAGTTGGGGGATTAAGTCCCATTGAAAACTGAGGGTCCCTGGGGTCAACTAGCCCACCAGGTATTTCCAGTAAGCACCACACAGCTGCGTTGCAGAGAGGTGGTACGAGGCCACGCCCCTTTTTATACCTCCCCGGGGCCTGGCCACTCCGTTGGGGACCGTGAAGGGAGCCCCGATGCCCCAACAGTCCCACCGGCTCCCCGGCTCCTGCAGGAGCCAGCATTGCTTTTCCACAAGGGGAGCTGCTTATATTCAGCTCCCGTTGTGAAAAAGCAATCCTGCTTTGCTTCATTGAAGCGAGAGCAGGTTTTCCTGCTCTCGCTTCAATGAAGCAAAGCAGAGTTTGCGATGGCAGCGCAGGAGCTGCATTGCTCCTGCTCTGCCATAGCAAACAGCAGTGTTCCAGGGGTGGGAACCCCGGGACACAGCAGGAGCAGGCCCTGGGGGGTGGCAGTCCCCAGGGCCATCAAGGGCTCCAGGAGGAGGGCCACGCGGTCCCCCTCCCAACATTTAAAACCCTGGGGAGGTGGTCATCCATAATGGACCCCCGCATTTACATAAAGATTGCACTGAAAGGTGGGGGTCCCTGGGCTGTGTGGGGGGCTAGGCCCCCCCACACTTGTATTATTTTTAAAAAAGGAAACACAGCCCCGGGGAGGTGGTGGTCCCCGGGGCTGCGGGGGGGGCAGCGTGCCCCCCGCACATAATCAGCACAGCCTCGGGGAGGTAGCAGTCCCCGGGGCTGCAGGGGCTCCCTCTATTTTTTGGCAATGCCCCCTGGACCTGGCCCACCTGGGGGCCTCATTAAAATGTAGCGCGGGAGCCTGTGCTTCATTTTTAAACATTTTCAGCGGGATCCGCGACCCCAACGCAAATTCTGCCATTTTAAAAACAAAAAATGCTTTTTTGGGCCCTGGGGGTCCTGGTGGGACCCCCTGAGCAGGTCTAGCGGGTCAGGGTGTTTCTACCTGCCCCCTTTTCTTCATTTTTCACTTTGTTTCACTGTTTTCTTGTATCGAGTCACAAGATGGCTGCCAACACTTCCTGGTTTGGAGTGTTGGCAGCCAAGCAAAGTGAAGCTCGTGAGGGTGCGCGAACCCTTCTCGGTGCTCAGATATCGAAACTTTCTTTTTCTAATTTCCCAGGGACAACTGAACGGATTTACACCATTTTAAAAAAAGGGCTCTTTCTGACACAAGGGCTACCTTTTGGCCAAATTTGGTGTAATTCTGTTCAGCAGTTTGAGCTGTAGCTTTGACTAAAGCTTCCTATGGAGGACAGATATCGAACCTTTTCTTTTTCTAATTTCTCAGGAAGTACTGAACGGATTTACACAATTTAAAAAAAAGGCTCTTTCTGAACCAAGACCTACCTTTTTGCCCAATTTGGTGTAATTCCTTTCAGCAGTTCGGACTGTAGCTTTGTCTAAAGTTTCCTATGGAAATTAACATAGGGAAAATGCATTTTGGGACCCCCCTTTTTTCTCAGCCCCCGCTTGATGAATCACCCCAAAACCTTCAAGACAGAAGCTGACCAGAGCCGGACACTTTTTTTGAAAATTTCGCGAAGATTCATCAACCGGCGGAAAAGTTATTGGGAAAAGAAAAAACACTTTTCCTATGGAAACTAGGTCCCAACTATAACTACCTACTGGCGACCCCAGTAGGTAATTTATATAGCTGCAAATATATATATATATATATATATATATATATATATATATATATATATATATATATATATATATATATATATATATATATATATATATATACCTAGTGCCCAAAAGCTTTAGGATTCACTCACCAACTCATACAGCAGCAGCGTGATGAAACATTTTGAAGATCCTGATAGATGTGCCTTACGCGTTTCAAACTAAATGTTCTTGTTCACAGGCAAGGCGGCTGCACTTATGCACAAAAACTGCTGCTGATTAACACCTGAATTTATTCACCTCCATTAGGTCATATGATAAAGCAAGGCATTGTGATAGCAGTAGCTTTTCAAATGTGTCACCTCCATATCACTCTGTGCACACACTTATAAATATATTTGCAGTACCATCCTCAATTAAAAGTTTTGAGCTGCACCTCTGTAATCTTCTGTGTCCATTTCCTGTAATGGACCCTGTGCCAGGGATAGACCCCCAGGGTCGGCACCTTCTGGGCAATGGCGTTCCAAATGGATTGCTTTTGATGGGAGTTGACCTGTGTGGATGTAATAGATGAAGAAACAGATTATAACTGCATTAATCAATATTTAACACCCTACAAGTGTCATTCTCACATTAAACACTACAAAGACATGAATTCACACTTTTGTAGTCATCTGCTGACTATCCTCAACCCTGGTCATGACCTACAGTGACTAAGCCTGGTGACTAAAATCATGTAGCACAGGGCAATACTACATGTACAGTGATGTGAGCTTCAATGAAGCACAACACACCATTGTGACCTTCTGAAGGGTAAACTACTTCTACATGACTGTACAGACACGTTTACAGCCAAGCCAATTGACTTGATGCCTACTGTCCTTACAGGCTGGTATGATAGTATAGACTACATCGTAAGACTTAGGTCACAATGAAAGGGTTGAGATGTGTGTCACTGAGAGTTTCCTCTCTGTGGGTATGTGGACATGTTGACTACTTAATGTGATATCATACTACGTCTGATTGAGTTTGAGCAGTATTTACTACCATCACAGGACACACCCTTTGCCATATGTGGCACTGTTACAGGGATGACATTCAACATACCATTGTATGTGTTGTTTGATTGGTTGATTGTAACAAAGCTGGTGAGTCACTTATCAAAATCACTTCAGAATTAGCCAACTATCTGCACTATTAATGTGTCACGTATGCAATAGGCCTGTACAATGCAAGTATGACTTATTGAAAAGTGACAACAGACCTGTGGGAGTAAGTGGCCCACATTGACAATGTGGGTCAATGGAAAGAAGTATCAGGTTCGGGAGTTACCTCAGTCACCATTAAAATGTAGTCCATGTAAAAGCAATCAGGGCTAATATTGGTTCAGAAATCTAATTTGGGGAACATTCAAGGATCAGCAGGCCTACAAGGGGATTACTTAGTACATCAGTTGTATTGCCACAGTAACTCTGCCCCAGCCTGGGCCATGGCCCAGACTGGGCACAACTCATTGTCAATCCTTGCTCTCTGTAGGCTGAGCATACTGATCCCAATTGAACATCCCATTTCCACCACTTCAGTACATACAAGTACATCTTGTGGCCATCCAATAGGTGACCTCAAGGTTGTGTGGCACTTTGAAGGGGTCTGTGAGGTATAACTAGCTCCCAGACAACAGTTTGGCGAGACCTGATGTGGCTGAGTGATCTGCGGAACAGTGCACATAGCTAACATCATCCTCAATTCCTTTTTACAGTATTCACGCACATCTCATGATGTAATTCCTATACATTCCTTTGCACATTTACCATGATCTGATTAGCAAATAGATGATAGGTACCCTGAAATGTATACATGCATTGCTATGTTCATGCAACTCAAGTAGGATGCATGACTTATCACACATCACATATTACAATGGTGAAGTAAAGTACACAAAGTGCAGTGTTCCGCAATCCATTACATGATCTGTTACCTGTTCCTCTGGTGAGCCTTAGAGTTGACCATACAGGGGAAGGACCTTTACAACAGGTTTTGCCAGTTCCTCTAGAGAGAAGGCAAGAGAATTCACCTCTGCTTGGCCTGGCATGATTGCTCCCGGAGGTGGCAAACAGCAGCTAAGGTGGAGGAGCTGTTGATAGCAGCAGTGTCAGGAGGCAAGTGAATTATTTTTCAAACAGCTGCGTACAAGTACGCCACATACATGGTCTTCAGTGCAGACAGACACAGCCATTGGCCCGCGACCAACACAATCACCAACATTAGCCTATGGCTGTGTTTGCCATGGATGAAACTGCCCACCGCACAGTCGACTTCTGTCTTCGGTGGTAGGTTCCGAATGTCCTATATGGGGAACAACCTTTACAACGCAACTTTTACAACGCACTACACTTACAACGCATTTTTTACAACGCAAAATCCACTACAATGCATTCCATTACAACGCATGACACTACAACGCATTTTTAAAAACTACCTTTACAACGCATTCCATTACATCGCATACTACCTTTACAACGCATACCATTACAACGCATAATATTACACTACACTATCCAACACTTACCCTACTGTTGCACCCCCTGGAGTTAGAATAGTAATTTTTACCCCTATACTATCCAACACTTACCCTACTGTTGCACCCTCTGGAGTTAGAATAGTAATTTTTACCCCTATACTATCCAACACTTACCCTACTGTTGCACCCCCTGGAGTTAGAATAGTATTTTTTACCCCTATACTATCCAACACTTACCCTACTGTTGCACCCCCTGGAGTTAGAATAGTAATTTTTACCCCTATTCTATCCAACACTTACCCTACTGTTGCACCCTCTGGAGTTAGAATAGTAATTTTTACCCCTATACTATCCAACACTTACCCTACTGTTGCACCCCCTGGAGTTAGAATAGTAATTTTTACCCCTATACTATCCAACACTTACCCTACTGTTGCATCCCCTGGAGTTAGAATAGTAATTTATACCCCTATACTATCCAACACTTTCCCTACTGTTGCACCCCCTGGAGTTAGAATAGTAATTTTTACCCCAATACTATCCAACACTTACCCTACTGTTGCACCCCCTGGAGTTAGAATAGTAATTTTTACCCCTATACTATCCAACACTTACCCTACTGTTGCACCCCCTGGAGTTAGAATAGTAATTTTTACCCCTATACTATCCAACACTTACCCTACTGTTGCACCCCCTGGAGTTAGAATAGTAATTTTTACCCCTATACTATCCAACACTTTCCCTACTGTTGCACCCCCTGGAGTTAGATTAGTAATTTTTACCCCTATACTATCCAACACTTTCCCTACTGTTGCACCCCCTGGAGTTAGAATAGTAATTTTTACCCCTATGCTATCCAACAATTACCCTACTGTTGCACCCCCTGGAGTTAGAATAGTAATTTTTAACCCTATACTATCTAATACTTACCTTAAATGCAATTTAATATTATGCGTTGTAATGGTATGCGTTGTAAAGGTAGTATGCGATGTAATGGAATGCGTTGTAAAGGTAGTTTTTAAAAATGCGTTGTAGTGTCATGCGTTGTAATGGAATGCGTTGTAGTGGATTTTGCGTTGTAAAAAATGCGTTGTAAGTGCATGCGTTGTAAAAGTGTGCGTTGTAACGACGTACATCCGTCCTATATGCGAGGTCAGGCATCTGCCATTTTAGAGGTTGGAACTACAGCATTAGTGACTGTTAAGTGCGTCACCACCACTACAAATGTTTTGTAACATGTTTACATATGCATTACTTCATTGCTCTGTACTTTCCTTTACACAAATATCAGTGTAGTGCATTACTGTGCATAAACGCTATATTACCGGGGTGCAGTATACACCTCCAGTGATGGTATTTTGTGAGAGCAATTAAAGCTTTAAAATGTTAGGGTGCTCATGAAACATTTTTGGATGTTTAATGTGCACATTTCTGTTACAGAGAAATATGAAGACCACAATGGGGATTATAGGTGGATGCTAAATACTAGACAAATATTATGTTAATTATGTGTAATGCTTTCCGAAGCAGTTATGTTTTGTCATATGACTTTTGGCTTACTCTTCACATATGTTTCTATGGACACTGTGACCAATGTTTAAAATTGTTTCGCTCCACACATAGGTACCCTGGGAGAGGGAGAAGATGACTGCCTCCAGTATACCACATATACCAGCTATTTCCAGATCTTCAGACCATGAAAGAAAGGGATTTTATCAAGATGTTTAGTTTGAATGGTCAATAAACCAATTATGTTCTTGGAGGTGGATGCATCCAATGTAAGGTAGTTGCAATGTCAATGAAAATTCAGAGAGTAGTATGGCTATCCTCCGTGGCTATTACGCAACGGTCGATATAGTAGTACCTTGTCCTGTACCGGGTCCGTGTTGGCCCAGTCTCAGCCAAAGCTAAAGATAATACACTGGAAGTACACAAAGTGGAGTGGCACTCTGCAGAACTCACAGAATTTTCTTTGACATTGGAACTACCTTACCTTGGATGCGTCCACGCCAAGAGCATAATTGGTCTCCTTATTACAATAGAGTGGACAAGAGATCATCTTTAATGGTACGGCTGTGCTATTAGCTTGACCCCATTAGAGATAACAAGCCCTGACGAAGTCGATAATTTTGAAGAAACACACGATGCCTACCGTGAAGAATCAGGTTTGTGAACAAGCAAAATAAATCACTTGTGGAGCCCAAGAACTGGAAAAATAATTGATGCGTGGTTATTATTGTGATTACGAATTTAACGTTTACACTATTAGTGTGTGCCAATTGGAGTTATAAAAATATAGGATTTATGTCACCATTTGGAGCCTGATCTCCCCCCTCAAAACACTAATACCATATGTATCCTACCTTATGTGAGACTTATGGCAGCATTGCATTTTTTGGGCACAGATTCCTTTCAACAAACTGTGGCTATATTGGTTGGTATGTCACAACCAATGTTCAGTGGTGTACTACAAGATGTGCTTTCAGCAATGATAAGACACATTGACAGCTACATTTAGTTCCCCAGAATTGAAGATTTAGCCAATGTGAAGGTTGACTTCCATGTTTTTGTTCACATCCCACATGTAGTTGGAGCCATTGATGGCACCCATCTTGCCTTAGTGCCACCGCAAGCTAGGGAACAAGTTTACTGTAACAGTAAGTACTTCAAATCTATCAACGTGCAAGTTGTGTGCTTACCGGATTTGTACATCTCAAACATCTGTGCCTGGTTCCTAGGATCAGCCCGTGATTCCTTCATACTGCAGAACAGCACCATACCTCAGCTGATGTCACAACTACTACTAGAGATTCCTGGCTTGTTAGTAAGTTTCATCTGTCCTAACTTTGTGTGGGCGATGTCAGGTAAACTTTGTGTGGGTTATGTCAGGTAGTATGATCAGAAAGTGGGTAACTTATTGTTGCACCTATGTCTGTCTTCCATCTAGGAGACTCAGCGTATCCCAACTGTCCATGGTTGTTGGTACCACTGAGTAATCCAACTGCGCCATGGGAATTCCGCTTCAACAAGGGCAATGGAAGAACATAGTGGCCAGTGGAGCCGGCTTTTGGGCTCCTGAAGGCCAGATTCAGATGTCTGGACAAGACTGAGGGAGCCCTCCTCTACTCCCTCAGGAAGGTGTGTCAAATCACAGTGGCCTGCTGCATGCTCCACAACATCGCCCTGCGATGTATCATCCCGTATATTGCAGAGGATGGAGACCTTGAAATGCCACCGGGTGAGGATCCCAAAACGCCATCAACAACTTCATCTCATGAGTGTAAGTATTTTGTGAGATGTCATGACTTTGACTATCAAAGCAACTCTTGTTGTGATGATGTAAGGAGCATGTTTAGGTAAACTAAAGTTCTGGCAAATTCAGGCGAAAGGTATTTGCGGAGGAAGGTTTTGACACATGGTCATTTTGTTAGTGTTGCTTTGTTTAGCTTAGATTTTTATCATAGACTGTGTTCTCCAGAGGTTGACTATGTGAATTGTGTCAGATGTGTGGTTTCATTGTTAATCTCTTTGTTTTGGTCTGTGTTAGGTACCTTCAACGTGGCATCTTTATTTGGACATTTCAGAGGTATATGCTGCTGTTTGGACGTACAAAGTGGACATGGATTGTTCTTGGGAATAAGTGTCATGGACTTTGGGTGTACAAAACCTGTACCTAGATAGCTTGCACAGCGATAGGAAGGAAGTTAAGAGGAATCCACTGGACTTGTTCCTTGTTGTGTGGTGGCCCTAATGCAATATGTGTGCCATCATGTGCTCCAACAAAATGTTGTTGTGGGCCCAAATCATGTGAGTCTCCCTTCACATTGGCTAAATCCTCATTTTGTATAAACTGTATGTAGCTGTTGATATGTTTCCTCATCGTGGCACATCACTGACATTTGTTTGTGACATTCCACCGGATGAAGCAACAGTGGATTGGAATGACCCTCTGATTAGAAACTGTTGCACTGCCATGTGGCTGCTTACTGGTTTAAATGATTTTGGGATTCCTTTTGTGAGGTATGCGATATGGCTCCTGCTGATGACATAGAGCAATTTTATTTTTGCCTATTAAAGAGGAAATTGTCTGATATATCCATTCCTTCCATGTTGTTAAGGTCGGCACCTTAAAATGTGATCACTGACACAGAATTTATTGTCATTTTTTGATTTGCTATGTTTCTGACATCATGCCAGCCTATGATTGGAACAATGGAATACAGATTTCATAAGGCAAGACACTTGCATGTATGTGTTGGTGTGACATGGTTGTGATCTTGTGCTAAACATTGTGTACATGCAACATATCCATGCTTACAGAAGTAGCTTGATTTAGCATTTTGAAGTTCACATTGGAGTACATATAAAAATAAGTAGATGTGAGATTTACTACAGCAAACAATGAGTTTGCGACTTGTGTATTTATTCATTTCATACAGGTGAAGAGATACATCATGGTAAAACAAACAACAACAAAAGTGAAGTAGTCAGTCATGGTGAATGAAACCATAGTTGTAGATGCCAAATTGTCTGAAGTCCAAAATACTACTCACATCAGAAAGAACAAAAATGGCCAGAAATAGTACACAGAGTGAATGTGTGACTCACACTGGAGAAAATTATGGTTGAGGTATTTTGCTGACATTGGTGGGTGTCTTGCCATCAGCACCTCCTGGATTTTTGCATTCATGTCCCCACTTACAAACACATGGGATCCGCTACTGCAGAGACAGGGGTGTCTGCAGGCTTGTCTTCCTCTGACAGGTCATCTCTTCCTGTGACTGCCGCAGATGTAAATTGGCTGGATGTAGTTAGAGCACAGGAAGAGGTAGATGGTGATGGAAAAGCCCTGCACAGGGTAGTGTTGATGTCCTGCAGCACCCCAATGAGCTGGCCCATGTTGGTGTTGTGGGTGGCCAGCTCCTGGTGTTTATCCCTCTGCAGCTGCTTCATCTCCCTGAATTTCAGTCAATACCTGACCCATAATGTCTTGGGATTCCTCCTATGCCCCCAAAACTTGGTCGATGGTGGCCTGGGTGAGAGTGTTGCCAGTGGCCTCACTCTGTTAGCCCACAGTACACCTCCCACTACCCCTAGCCCCATGGGCCTGTGCCCTTGGCCCGGGTGCCATTTCCCGCTGTTTCCTGGTTCCACTATGTTTGAATTTGTGATTCACACCTTAGAATTCAGGACTTGGGGGCACAAGATGGTAGTGACTGTGCTAGGTACACAGGTTAGGGGGACTGGGGTTGGCTGAGGTGTTGCAGCGAGGGTGGAAGGTGTTTGTGTGGGTCTAGTGAGACTGTCTGTTTGCGTCTGCGCAGGCTGACCAGATGAGCCAGGATAATCATCCACATCTCCAGGAGTGTTGTCCTCACTGAGGCTTCATCCAGGGGTAGAGTGGGAGTTTGTTCAGTGGCCAAGCTCTGGGCAGGTGTTGTGCCAGATAGACCTGTTGTAACATAGAGAACATTATTATTGGTGGAAGTGTGGTATACACATCCAACTGTTTTGTGTCACAGTATGCAAAGACATAGGAAAAAAAAATAGGAAGAGATCACAATTGTGATATATTTCCGTGGTATTGAACTTGTTAACAAGACATTTGGAGACATTCAATACATGTACCAGAATTGAGCAACTCATTAGATGTGCTGATATGTTGTATTTTGGATTAAGGAATAAACATGACATCTCCCAAACATTAAAGGCAACACAGTGGAAAGATAACTTGTATTTGACCACTCCAAGGCATAGTTGTGTACAATGCAGGTGAACACACAGCTTGTTTGTATATTTTGCATTAGTCATTATGTGAGCAGTGCAGAGTCAATGGGTCACCTGCCACTTCTAATTACCTGAATTAGCTGAATGCCTTACAAATATTTGAGGTACACACTTGGTATGGTGTCACTCATGACATCAATAGTTTCAGTTGAGGAGACCAGGACAACATCAAGCTAAGTAGCCATATATGTCTCTGAGTAGAGCATTGTAGGGAGATTGATCAGTCCATGAGAAATGAACATCCGTTGTAATATGTCAGACAAGTGAAAATGGTAAAAATCTCTACTGCATCTTGTATTGAGTTACCGAAACAGGGCATCATGATAGTTGTAGTCATTTCAATCTCTACTTCCCAACACTTGGCAAGTTGTTAACTCCACAAGAATTGAACATCAGTTGTAACATGTCAGGCAAGTGAAAATGGGCAAATTAACGATTGTGTCTTGTTTTGAGCTACAGTAACAGGGCCTCATGGCAGTTGTAGTAATTTCAATTCCTACTTGCCAACACTTGCAAATTGGCTAGTGTAACACACCTGTTGTAAAAAAACAGTTGAGCTGGACTTTACATTTACATGTTGACACATATGAAGGGCCCTGTGATGATGATTTAATAGTAATACACTTCCAGACAGCATTCCAACTTGTGGTAAGTAATAGAGATTGATACATGTGTTCTTATATCCAACAATACACATTGACACTGACATTCAAAGATCACTGACACTTTGAGTGTTTCATGTTAGGGAAGTATAGTGACAATACAATAGCAAAAGCTGAGATGAAAGCATACAAGACATTGAAGTGTTGTGACAGTTAGTTAGGTGTAACTAACCAGACTCCACTCTCTCAGGTACTCCTGTCAAGCCCTCATGATGCAGGATGGCCAAGACCTTCTCCTCCCAGGGAAAGATTTGTAATGGGGTGCTGGGAGGACCACTGCCAGTCTTCTGGGCCTCCAGGTATTGGTTGGAGGCCTGGGAATGCACCTCACCCCTCAGGTCATTCCACCTCTTCCTTACTTCCTCCTTTGTGCACAGGGTGGTACCTACACCATACACTCTCTTGACTATCCTGTCCCACATTTCCATTTTCCTACTGAGAATAGTATGTTGGACTTGAGCTCCAAACAATTGTTGCTCTACTCTTCATCCACCATAACTGACAATGCAACGTCTGAAAAATTTGGATTTGTTTAACGTGACATAACTCTAAATTAAAGTGAGTGACATTGATAATAGAAATGTAATAAAAGTGTGTGGAGGGTGTTAAATGGAATAAGGAAAAAACTTCTGCCTTATCTCAAGAAACACTCATGGTATCTGTCTTGCTGTGCTGCAGTGGAGAGGCAAAGGATCATGGTCTAGGATGGGGTGTGTTTTATAGTGTGATTTGCTATGTGTACACTTGGTCAATGGGTATCAGCTGTGTTGTTTTTGTATCCATCCAATGGCCACTGTTCTGGTGCTTTGCTGAGAGCGTACCATGATGGCCTACCACCGTCGAGCAACCGCCACTGCAAAGGGACCGCCAGTACAACTGTGTTTTCGTAATTGGCTTGGTGGGAAGCCGCAGCCCCAATGGCGACGGAGTAGGCATCGCCAACTTTGCAGTCTGCTGTGGCCCAAGGAGGAAACACTGTTGACGGCGGTTTAGGCTGCATGCATTGTAATATGGCAGGTGGAAAACTGCCCGCTCAGCGGTCTTCTTGGGACCGCCACCTTAGCAGTACACCAGTGAGACCGCCAAACTCGTAATCAGGCGCTAAGTTTTGGCACAACACAGTATGGCATGCAAGAGTTGCCATACTGTGTTGCGTCAAAGGGTGAGAGAGAAACAATGCCATCTATACGAAGATAATCTGCTATTTTTGTCTCTGCCAGTGCTGGCGCACTCTCGGCTGCCTTGCACTAAATGGCATGCCCTTGAAACATAGTGCAAGGGTGTGTGCATTCTGTCAAGCATGTTTACTACTTTTTCCACTTTGCATGTGTGCTGTACAGTGCAGCACATATGCAAAGTTGGAAAAATAAGGATACTTTTAAAAGTTGCTCCACTCTAACCCCTGCCTCACATAGGTGTCGTTTGTGATGCAATTCCCCATCTATCGATGTTAGTAGGTAGGGATTAGCATCAAGACCCATGTGTGGTTGCAAGGGAACATCCATGTACCACTGATGGCACGCCCACTTGACACAAAGTAGTGCATAGGGTTACTTTACTTTAGGAACCTTTCCAGGGCAATCATGATTTGCGTTAAAACAAAAATCACACTACAACACTTTGCACTCGGTTTGTATCACTTTTATGAGGCAAAGCCGATGGAAAGTGTTTAGTTTATCTGGGCACCTGAGTCTGGAAGCAACAATTCATTGTTAACAAGTCATGGAAGTTTCCATTAAAGCTGGATATGGAGAATGGAGGTCCTTACATTCATGAGCCACCGGCATAATTTGTTTGTTAAAAATTGGATTCCTGGTTAGCTGAGATATGCACCCAGGCCAGGCAGGAACCACCACTCACGTCAGAGTAAGCTAAGTACACACTAAACGAAAACGTGTGCTCACCCTCTGGTAGCCTGGCACACAACACTCAGGTTTATCTAAAGAGGCAATTTGCAGAGTATTTTTGCACCACACACACACAGTAACACAATGACTACAGCACATAAAGACTACACACAGGTTTATAAAAATAGATTATTATAATATAAACAAAACAAGGTCAAAGTGAAAAAATCTAATCTATAGAATTTGAGTTATTGAATTTTAAGGGAATAAACGCAGTAAAGATCTTAGAACCAAGTAGAAATATTAAGTGTACTTTTGGTCGTGCTGGACTGGGGCAAAGTAAAAGTTCGGGCAGACTGCAATGGAGCGCTGGCTATCTACAGGACCCACGCAGACCCCGGTGAACAAAGTACCTTTCCTGTCCGCAAACAATGAAATGCTTAGATTTCGAGACCCACAATCGCAGGATGTTGCACTCTTCTCCACACAGTGTAGTCGATGCATCCGCTCCGAAGACGGGTGTCAGATTCGAGAGGAGTTGAGCAATGCACCAGATTCTGTCATGCAGTCATTGGATGGGTCGATCTCACCAAGTGCACCAAGCTGCAGCCGTGGCAATACGCTGTCCGATACGTTGATCTTTGGAGGCAAATCGCATCAGCAACCGGGTCTATGCACCTGTTCTGCTACACGCAGACAGGAGAGTCATCAAAATCTGTGTTGCAAGAATCTGGGCCACTTCCAGTAAGCCAGGCACAAGAGCTGGGGTAGAGCCCTTGTAGATCACTTGGAGTGAAGGCAGAGTCCTGCTCCTCTACAGCAAGGTCAGAGAGCAGCAGGCAGCAGGGCAACACACAGCGAAGCAGGTCTTCCAGATCAGCAGTCCAGTTTAGTCCTTTATGCAGCACAGCTGTTCTTCTGGCAGAGCTTAGTTACAAGTCCAATAGTGTCAGTTTTTAGGGAGTCAAAGAGCCACTACTTATACCCAAAAGTGCCTCTGATGTGGGGGTGACTTCTCTGAAGTGCACAAGTATCCCTTTCAACCTTGTCCTTTCTGCCAGGCTATCTGTGGGTGTAATCAGACCTTTGTGTGGTGACAGGACACTGCCTATTCAAGTGAAGTGTTAGCCACTTCCTTCCATCCTGCCCAGGAAAGGCCATCATAATGCAGATATATGTAGATGGGAACTCAGATACACCTAGTATTCCTATGTTTTTGGCTGTCTAGAGTGAATGCATAAAGTGTAGCTGCAACCCACCCCAGACTTGTATTGGAGACAGGCGGTTAGGCACCCAGAGCAATAAGTGCAGAAAAATGTCCACTTTCCACAAGTGTCATTTCTAAAACAGTAATGTTAAATCCACCTCAACTAGTGAGGAGGATTTATTATTACCATTCCAAAGAAATGAAACATGAAAAAGCTACTCTTCTATGATCAATAATTACAGTGTAAAAGTTTATCAAGGAATTCACAATGTTAGCCTTTGAGAGAAGTAGGCCTTACAGTAGTGAAAAATGAAATAGGCTGTTTGTCACTACCAGAACATGCAAAATAAAGGTACATGCCCTACCTTTTACTTACATGGCACCCTGCCCTTAGGGTTACTTATGGCCTACTGTAGTGAAGGCAGCGATTTAGATGCATACATTGCTATGTTAGCATAAGCGCGTTAGATGTTAGAAAGCCATCTTGCCACTTTTGCTTCTTTTGCACACGGCACTGCAGAGACATGTTATTATTTGAAAACTGCTTGCTTGCATTTTCTTCACATGAGAACCGTCTGTTGTTCACATCCCTAGACGTGCACTGTGACCTTGGTCTGAACATTGTGTGCAAAACACTCTGAGCCACCAGACAATGTATGTTTTTGAGTTCAGGTTGATCGGCCCACTCTCTAGTCATAATATGCACACAGCTGCAAATACCTGAGTGCCGAGAGCCTTTAATATTACAGTTTGCATGCGTTAGAAACACATTCTGGAGAAGACCTTTTCCAGGCGCAGAGCAAAGCTGATCCTGTGATGTGATTTACCTACGCTGATCTTTACGGTATGGGGTTCCCCATTCAAGCCTAGAGACCTTCTATTAATAATAATAATACTAGCCTACTAGCTAAGGGAAGGTGGCTGTAATCCACTGTCATTTGTAATATGATTTCTCCCTTCATTTTCTATAGTATTGTAACAATGCTGATAGTTTTAATTATAATCATTTGTCTGCTTATGTTAGCCAAAGTACTGCATCTTAGGACACGTAGTTTATAAAATAAACCTTTTAATCTTTACCGTGTCTCTGATTACTCTTGTTGTGAACTGATATGAGAATAATAGGTATTTCTGATTCCCACCATTCCTGAGAGTACTCTAAGTCGCTTGTTCTGGGTTGTCTATACATTGGGACCTCCGAGAGAATACGGATAACGAATGGGACACTGATGCTGGTCGGATGGGGATTCTAGGATACTGAGGTGAGTTTTTGGTACACCACAATACACTGAGGTCCTGGTTTCCTGCGCATAGTTCTGTGCATGAGCAGAATCCCTGCAACATGGAGCACCTAACGTTTGGTCTTTTGATTTGAAACGCCTTAGTAGTGATTATATTAGTCCACAACACCCTCACTCTTTTTTCCGGATTACGGGAGTGACGGATTTCACCTACCTGTTAGTCACCTAATAGCTTCACACAAGCTTGTTAATTAAAAAGGTGCTACTGTAAAATCCATTGTTGTTCTTCTCTGTGTCCTTATTGCAGTCGATATTGCTGCACATAGCTGTAAGCCTCTGCGGCGTCATTTGATGCAGTATGGGGTGCCGGACGATGGGATGGCTGTTATTTCTGTGGTGAGTGCCGATGCGTCACACCCCTATGAGTTGTTTTACTCTTGGGTGACGCTGCCGGCTGTGAATGCGGATGATAAAACGTTTCACTCGTATACTCACATGCTGGTCCCAGCAAATTATACACCATATAGGACGCAAGAGATTCCCCTTTCAGCCTAGCAGCATAGCTTTTGGTTTAATGGCGCCCTTCCCCATGCGGTTGCACCGGCTAGAATGGGCCTTTTGTCGATTCCAGGGGCCACATGGCCGGTGCTGGCCGGATTTACGCCTCACCCCCGCTATTTGACTGTTGCGGTGGATGAATTGCGTACACTCCATGCAGCCCTTATTGCAGTATATAGGGCTTTAGTGCAATACGTTTCACACAACGTGCAGGTGGGGGCACGTGCTGTTGCGGGACTACCGGATGGTGATCCCGCGGTTGTTATTAGCCCAGTCATAGTTAATTCGGTGATGGGCAAGCGCCCCCAGAATAAGAACGATTTGCCTTATTGGCTTGCCGAGAAATTTGACCAACTAGAAGCAGTATTTCCGCACTCTACTCCTGTTGAGAAACACAGGATCCTCACCATTAGTTGGTGAAAGATTTAATCCCAGAAGTGTCCGATTGTGACAACTGGGGTAAGGTTTTGCCGCGGTCTACTCGAAGTGCTTTGGCACTCCGTCCAAAGCTGTGTTTTCCTCCGTCATTAAACGTGTTCAAGATAACCACGGTCCGGAGGCGGCTGTTGAGTTGGGAATGCGGTTTGTCGGGGTGTTTGACGTAGTTGCATCTCCCGTCCTTGGTAATCTCAAGGGAGATGCGGTACAGTTCCAAGTGGCTAATGGCTTAGCCCGTGTCGTTGAGCTCGATAAGCCCAAAGAGTTGCCTAAAATTATTGCGGAAGCATATAGAACTATTGGCCGCAGTAGTTTAGGGGTCAAACCAACTACAGTCATTCCTGACTTAATACAACACACTAAGGTGAGTTCGTCTGTTAAAGACGATCGTCCAACTTTTCCAAAGCAAAATTGGCGAACAAAGAAACAGGGAAAGCAGCAACAGAAACAGGGGTCTCGTCCTGCGTCTCCCGTACAGCCGACTAGTGAACGCACATACGATTTGCGCGATCGCACTAGGATTAGGTCACCTGATAGATTTCAGGTTACTGAACAACGCTCTCCTCGTTCTTCACAGGAAACATCGGCCTCACCGTCCGGTGGCAGAGAACGTGGCAAAGGTCGGGGTGCCCAACAAGGACGTGAGCAACCCCGTCAGGCTGACGGTAAAGGCAAGCAAGACGAGTTTGCACATCAACGTCCCCTGTTTCAGAAGAAGAAGGTTGCTGCGCTAACAGCGAGGTATGCCACAGATTGTGCGGACGCAGCTTCGGAACCTGACATGGGCACTAACGCTGCTCGACAGCGCAGCAGAGGTTACAGTAGTGCAGCAAGCACTGCGTCCATTTCTGGAGGCAACAGCAACTGACACGTTCATTACTGTAGAAACTGCTGACACTAGAGTGGCTCCCCCTGACAGACTATATTACATAGTACTCTTAATTGAAGGTGACATACAACGCACAATTAAAGGGATTTTTTGGGATAATCTGACCTCTTCCTATGACATTCTCTTGGCAGAGGCAGACTGGCCCCCGGCTTTCATTTTAGATGCTCCTAGAGGGAAGAGGTAATCCTCCCGTCCTTTGCGAACACAGTGCCAAGGGAGCACGCTGAAAAGGTTTGCCGAAGAGTGGGCTCAGCTGCTTGCACCGGCTTTGTATCGTACTCAGGTAGGCTGGGATAAATTGTCCCCCAGCCATGAGATTCCCTTGCGGTCTATGCCTCAACCACAACCTCAATATCCCATGCGTCGCGAAGCTAGATCTCACGTCGCGGACATCCTTGAGCAATTGGAATATCAGGGAGTTATTGAAACATGTTTGTCACCAATGAATAATCCTTTATTCACTGTAACGAAGCCTGATGGGTCGTACCGCCTAGTTTTGGATTACCGGCATTTAAACTCTCATTGACGGACTTGTGAGGTACAGAATATCCACAGTTCTGCCCTCGTTGATAGTCTTGTTTAAAGGTTTAAAGCCACACTTGACATATGCAAGGGCTTTTACAGCCATAACCTGTCCTCCATTAGTAGTCAGTGGACAGCGTTTACATCTGGCGGCAAGCAAAAATAATTTAAAAGATTGGCCATGGGCTATAAAAACAGCCCTGGCGTCTTTGCCGCACATGTAGTCTCTGTGTTAGAGAGCATTGACCCGGATGCGTACTCGTATGTTGATGATATCTATCTCACGGACGACGAGTTGTGGCCGCATCTGTGTCGCGTTGATCGCATTATTGTTATGTTTGCAGACTTTGGTTACAAATTCAATTTTGCGAAGTCTCACATTGCAGAGTATACAGTGTTGTTTTTGGGCTACGAGCTCAACAATGAAGCTCGAGGATTAGCTCCTCACTTTCTGGAGAAGTGCGCATGTCTGCGTGCTCCTACAACATTGAAAAAATTACAATCTTTGCTGGGCTATCTGAATTTCGGTCGTACGTACATTCCCGACTATGCCCAGCGTATCAAGCCGCTTTATGCCTTCGTATAACCAACTTTTTCCAAATCGAGCTGGCTGCCAGAGCATTCAGCTATTTTGCAATCTTTGCAGGCTGATCTTCTTGCTTCGAAATACTTACTGACACGCGATAACCACACAAACCTGGTGATGATGAATTGTGCCAGGCGCAGTGGGTTTCACGTACTTAACGTTCAATGAGGGCGACACAGTCCCCATTGCCTACAAATGACATTTGTACACTTCGGCTGAACTGCGCTTTTCCTCAGTTGAGAAAGTTTTAACTGCGGCACAGATGGCGATTCTTAAACAACTCGCGGTGTCGCAAGGAAAACGCATGTTGGTGATCACACCGTATCCTGCACTAGAGGCAGTGACGAAAGCCAGTGTACCCAATTCAAAAGTTTTGCATCCACGTTGGATACAATGGCCCACTTCTCTGACATCGCCAGATGTCACCTATATCTTTGACGCCTCATTGCAGATGCAGGAGTACTTGCAATATGAATTCGTTCATCAGGCTCCTCTGTCTTTGCACCCGCTCGAAGATTACCATTGTGTCATTTATACTGACAGCTCGGCGCAACCGGCGACGGGATCGAAGCACGCCTATTCTGCAGCTTGCGCAATTGTTGCAAGTACTTTAGAGAATGGAGAATTCAAGTCTGATATCGTGCATACGCAGTCGTTGGGTGATTGTACCGCACAATTGGCGGAGCTCCGTGCTCTGGTGCTTGCATTGGAGTTTGCTGATCCTCGGGTTAATACTCTTATAGTGAGTGACTCGTTTTACTGTGTTCAGTCTTTTAACGACAATCTATTCTTTTGGTCTCAAAATGAATATTGTGATTCCAAAGGTAGCACAATTAAGCATAAAATGCTTTGGGTTCGAGTGGCAGAACTTAAAGAACATCTGCCTCTTGTGAATGTAATTCACACTCTTGGTCATCAACGAGTTGGTGTCCATGCTGTCGGCAACAGCTTAGCTGACGAGGCAGCGAAAACAGCAGTGGCAACATATCTAGTAGCAGCAGTTACAAGATCCAAAAGTAAGATCGATGATGACATTTTGGCAGCTATCGCTGCAACAGAGAAGGGAAGTAATTACCCAATAGGTTTCCCTTCTCGTTACAATTATCACTTAAGTCCTGATAACGTCCCATTAGTGAGAATTAACGACGTTGGTGACAGATTGATTCCCAACGCGGACTGCAGACTATCCTTGATAACAGCGGCTCACGAGGGTATGGCCTCTGCCCATGCCGGCGTTGCAGCAACTGTTACCCTGTTACAACAACGTTACTGGTGGCGCGGGTTATATAAACAGGCTCGCACTTATGTTCTTGATTGTGACATTTGCCAGCAGATTAAACCTTCAACTGCTGCGTGCCCACCACAAACTCAGTTGTACATATCTAATAAACCACTTGGTTGTGTTTATTTAGATCACTGCGGTCCTTTCTCCTCTGATACTGCGTACAAGTATATCTTAGTTGCAGTGGATTCGTGCACACGTTTTCTTTGGGTATGGCCACAAAGGAGTGCTGATGCTCGCACTTTCATCAGGGATTTGCGTGTCTTTGTGGGAAGTTTTGCTTGTGGTACCTTTCATTCTGATCAGTGCCCCGCGTTCGCCTCTAAGGCGTACAAAGAAGCCATGAAAAATATGGGGGTCCAAGTCAAATTTTCGTCTCCCTACCGACCTGAGGTTAATAGTGTGGTGGAGCGAATGAACCGTGACTTAAAGCAATCCTTGACAGCTAGGGTTTTAGGCACTGGCCGGAACTGGTTAGCCCATCTGTATAACATTCAACGTGCACTTAATAATCTCCCTAGAAGGTCTCTGGGTGGGCGGACCCCATACATGATGCTCTTTGGCATATAAATGTTTGTCCCGGACCTTGATGGTCTAGACATGGTGGCGTCTGCCGCACCCTTTGACGTAGATGATCACTGTGCTGTGTTACAGAGTCTGCAAGAGACCAGAGATAGTCTCGCGAAGGAACACATGCCCTCCAAATCTGATGCTGCACTTCAGATTCCGGTAGTCGGCTGGCTACCTCTAGTTGGTGACCTGGTCCGTGAGAAGGTGGAGAACAAGAAGGAGTTCGGCCCCTCTTATCGTGCCCCGGTTCCAGTGCTTGGCGTGCAGGGTACAAGAACAGTCATTTTACCTCCACTTCCTGGTCGCACGGATAACAGGTACATCTCCATTGACAATGTCAAACTACAGCGAGTGGCCGATTCTTCTTAGTATGACTCCAGCGGTCTCTTGCCCTGCGATGCTGAGAATTTCTGTTTTGGCTCCGGCTTCTACCACCATGCCTGATATTGCTATTGAGATGCATACAGTTGCTGATCCTTTGTTGCTGCCACTAGCTGATGGTCTACCTGAAGATACTGAGTATGCTTATCCTGCAGATGTAACATTACCTGTTTTACAATCAACCGCAGTTACCCAGTCACGTTTCTCCTTTGATACTAACTCTATGACTTCCAGGGCCCCATCAAAATTTTCTATTTTTGCTGTTTGGTCTAAAATACATTTTTTGATTCCCCCTTGGACTTACATTTGGCTAATGCTCATATGTGTTTTTTTATTTATGTCCATCGGATTTCTGGTGGTATTTTTTCGACTTGTGAACAGACACTACCTAAAAGAAAGATCTACAATTAGACTAATTGATGGAACTTTGGCCCCCCACTCCTCATCACACATCATGAAGAGAGGCCAGACTTTTGTGAATATTACTGCCTGGCCTGTGTTAGATGGGATTGCGTGGGATGCTGTTAAATTTCAAATTCATGGACCCACTGAGGTTATTAATGTTCCGAATGTATTTCGTGTTTCTATGGGTGATGTGGTTAAACAAAACATCCGCTCTGATGATTGGGACGTTCAGGGCATAGAAGCACTGTTTTCTGATTTGAAATATTATGCCGCTTTTGATGCTGAAGATTTGTATTTAGACACTGCTAATTACGGAGAGTTGTTTTGCTATCTACATTATGGCAATCATTTCCTACATAAAGCCAATACGTTTCGTAATTTTGTAAATTATACACAATGGAAACATTGTCCAACGCCAATGTTAGGCAGCTCAAGCACATTGGTGAACAAATTTGCCTATTTTACTGATTTCAGTGTTTCAAAACCTGCCGCCTTTTATTTTAAAATGGTAACAGAGTCTGCCTCGAAGGTTAGGCTGACACCCACTAAATTATTATATTCCAAATCCTTTATGGATGATTTAGCGGTCAGGGGTTATGATCTGTGGAAAGATACTATTGATCTTAAATCTGTTTGGGGTTCTAAACCATGGCAGGTACAAGCTTTACATCGTGCCTGCCTCATCCCGAACCACATATTATTTTTTAATTCGACTATTTTTCAGTCCACCTGTTTTCGATTGGCTTCTTCTAAAAAGCTGAATTCCCCCTCTATTCCAGATCTGGGTGCTTATCCACATTGGGAGAATCATACAGATCTGTCCCTTGATATGTTGCAGTCACATATTACTAACACATCATTCAATATTTCCAAATTAAATTCGGAAGGATGGTTGACTTGGCAGACAAGCTCAGATTCCTGTCAACATCATTTTTTGGGTCTGCAGCCTGGGTATACGCAGGTTCGCATAGACCCCCGCTTTGAATCTTCTCATTCTGTTACTACCTACTCAGTTGGGAAGTTATGCCAGTCTTGGCTGCAACATTCCACCTTGGCATCTTTTAAAGTTCATTTATCTAAATTAAATGACAAAATAGATTTGAATGATTTTGTTAAGGGTCCTGTGGGTGGCAGGTCCAAAAGATGGGTGTATGCTATTTATAACGAGGTTTGGAAGTTATCACAAATTGAAGCGGCTTCCAGATTGAGAGCTATTGATCAAGCCAATATGGAAAAAGTACTAGCTGTTATAGATAATAGCATTAACACCCTTTCTTCCAGAATCTACACATTAGATAATATTGTTTTGTCTGTTGTTGATATTGTACAGGATGATATGTCTGTTTTGTATCATGGTCAGAATCAATTGCGTTCTATAATGCAGTGTGCATGGACATTGCAAACGTTAAAAGCTGGGAAAGTCCCCTGGGACTTCATGAATACTTCATCATTATTCCTTCCTTTTAATCTAACTGCAAAACAACAATTCATGTCCATGAAAGATGCAACATACTCATTACTGTATATTGAAAAATTAGAACCTTTGCCTTTCTCAGTGGCCGAATTGAACTCAGCTGTGTGGCTTATTCACGGGTTAATCACATTGCCATTTCCTTTATTTAAACTCAGTTTGTGCATGAAACATTATGCCCTAGGCAGATATGAACCATTGGGTACTGCTTTCCTGCATGAAGTATGGTCACTCCCATTTACATACAGGTGCATAAGAGAAGGTAAAGAAGTTTATTTGAAGGGTGAGGAATGCTCTTCCACACCTGACCATTCTGTAGTCTGTAGGCACATCCAATTGCATGGCGCGTGCAATGTGCAAGCGCCTAATTTAGCATGCGTCCTGAAAGGGATTCCAGTGCCAGCTATTACACCATGTTTCACGTTGTTAGCTAACGGTAGTTATTTGCTTTTAAATAATGAGGCTAGTTGTGGGATGCTAGTGGGAATTCCTTACATTGTGACTATCACAGAGAGTAGTGTGCTGTAAAAATGTCCTTTTCCCACCCCCGCATGGGCGGCTGGATGTATCCATCTGGCCTTCCATTCCAACCTTGAAAGCAGAGTTCAACAAGATGAGCAGAATAAGGGCTCTATTGTCTCAAAAAGAAGTCGCTCTGACTTCGTCCTGTGAAACATTTGTCCTTCTCGTAGCCAACACCCGTACCGAGGTGCAGGCGCTTTTAAATACTGATCTCCCATTTCATTTTGGTGCCCTGATACAAACTATATTTAAGGCCTCATCAACGACTGGCTTGGCACATTTTTTCTAAATTGTGGGCTCCGGCCTCGTGACCTCCTTCCAAACTATTTTTGGTGTGATACCGGCCTTTTTTCATTCTATTTTTTCCAGCGTCTTTGGAGGGCTCCTGTTGATTCTCGCCCTCACGGCTGGCGTGCTGCTGTTGGTCTGCGCACTACGCAATGGCTGCACACTTTGTGTCACGCGATAGCCTGTCCCGGCTGCTCCATCTTCGTAACCGGATGCTTGAATATTATGGAACATTTCCACTGGCTACCCTGAGCATAGCCTATGGATTATCCTTCCGGTTTGCCTACTTTACATGCGTACAACCTGTTTTTCATTGCCTAGATTGTCCTTTCAAATGGGCTCTGGATTTGTGCTTGTCAAACTCTGTGTCTCCTTCCCTGGATTATGATCGACTGATGAGTCCATTAGTGGCTCATGAGTTGGACTGTTCTGGTGTTAGGATTATGGCCTGTGGAGTGGCACATGGAGTCCTAGGGAATTGGGGTATCGGAACGGCAGCGTATGACTTCTTGGCATGAAGTTATTTAGAAGAACACGCCAGTTGTCCTCTGAACGTCCTAGAGGCTCCAGTGGTCGAAGAACATATATGTTTGTTTACCTCATTAGACTGGATGGCGGACACTTTTGCAACTCGTTCCAATGACTTCTTTTTGGAAGCTGTTGCTAAGTACTATGCTTACACATTGATGGATTAACTTGATTATCGTCCAGCTTCCCTTGCACAAACGACACATTTTTTTGTGTGTTCCAACATCTGGGCTCGTTGAGCCTTTGCATGATGTATTGACTTACCATTTTCTTTTTTTTCCCCTTCATTGTCTTTTTTTAAACTTTTTTTTTTTCGAACTTTCACTCCTCTTTATTTGGATTTCTAATACATGCACTTGGTTCCGCTCTATCGAACTTGAACTCTGCGTTCCTTTTTGTATCCCTATTTGTTCGTGGTCCGATCAAGGGAGGGTGTAGTGAAGGCAGCGATTTAGATGCATACATTGCTATGTTAGCATAAGCGCGTTAGATGTTAGAAAGCCATCTTGCCACTTTTTCTGCTTTTGCACACGGCACTGCAGAGACATGTTACTATTTGAAAACTGCTTGCTTGCCCTTTCTTCACATGAGAACCGTCTGTTGTTCACATCCCTAGACGTGCACTGCGACCTTGGTCTGAACATTGTGTGCAAAACACTCTGAGCCACCAGACAATGTTTTTTTTTGAGTTCAGGTTGATCGGCCCACTCTCTAGTCATAATATGCACACAGCTGCAAATACCTGAATGCCGAGAGCCTTTAATATTACAGTTTGCATGCGTTAGAAACACATTCTGGAGAAGACCTTTTCCAGGTGCAGAGCAAAGCTGATCCTATGATGTGATTTACCTACGCTGATCTTTACGGTATGGGGTTCCCCATTCAAGCCTAGAGACCTTCTATTAATAATAATAATACTAGCCTACTAGATAAGAGAAGGTGGCTGTAATCCACTGTCATTTGTAATATGATTTCTCCCTTCATTTTCTATAGTATTGTAACAATGCTGATGGTTTTAATTATAATCATTTGTCTGCTTATGTTAGCCAAAGTACTGCATCTTAGGACACGTAGTTTATAAAATAAACCTTTTAAACTTTACTGTGTCTCTGATTACTCTTGTTGTGGACTGATATGAGAATATTAGCGAACAGGTATTTCTGATTCCCACCATTCCTGAGAGTACTCTAAGTCACTTGTTCTGGGTTGTCTATACATTGGGACCTCCAGGAGAATACGGATAACGAATGGGACACTGATGCTGGTCGGATAGGGGTTCTGGGTACTGAGGTGAGTTTTTGGTACACCACAATTCACTGAGGTCCTGGTTTCCTGCGCATAGTTCTGTGCATGAGCAAAATCCCTGCAACACTACCTGTGGGTTGGAGTATATATAATAAAAGTGGGAAGTTTGAGGCATGGCAAGTAGCTTTAAATGCCAAGCTGATGTAGCAGTGAACTGCACATAAATGCACTGCAGTGGCAGGCCTGAGACATGTTTGAAAGGCTACTTATGTGTATGGCACAGTTAGTGCTGAAGGCCCACTAGTAGCATTGAAGTGCAGGCCCTGGGTATATGGTATACCTCCTTAAAAAGGGCTTACCAGTTCTTCAATTATGCCAATTAGGTATACACCAATGTCATCATGTTTAGGGGAGAAGTACATGCACTTTAGCAGTGGTTAGCAGTGTTAAAGTGCTCAGAGTCCTACGGCCAACAAAAAGAATCAGCTAAAACAGGAGGTAAAAGGCAAACCATCTGGAGGAAGACCCCCCTAAGGATGCCAGGTCAAAGAATGTCACTTTCTAACAAGAGCAGACTACTTATTGGTTTATTGGGTTGCTGAGCTTGAGGTACCGCCTTCATGGTATCCCTCTCCTAGTAGGTACAGTAGCTACTCTTCCCTTGGATCAGGGTTAGACAACAAAGACGTGCACAGGTGAAAGGATTTTGTTGATTGTAGGTGGGTGTTTTATTATTATACACAAATAACAATTTAAGAATCTCAATCTATTCTTTATTCTGACAGTTTACTGCCTGTCATATGCCGCTTTAATAATCAAAGCAAGGATGAGATATCTTCTTGGCTTGCATGTTCACATCATATTCCACTTGTATAAGGCTACATATGATCTTCCTATTCAGGATGAGTTCCTGTCCCTTTTTAGGGCTCAGTTGGTTTCAATCTGCTATAAAAGGAACACAGGGTGAAAATATTTAACTTTTCACGAAAATAGGGAAATTTTTATCTTTATCATGGCATCAGCTAAGTGATGAAGAGGGAGAGTCTTGGCAGAATGCTGATATACCAAAGTCTCAGACACAGAAATGTTGAGGGAAAGAGAGTTGCTTTTTAAGACTTAAAGCATACAGGGTTAAGGTACAAATAGATTGTCTCTTTTGTCACCTGAGCTTTTAATTTTTCTGGAGAAGAATAATAGCAGCACTCTGGCAGGGCTTGGGTCCACATTCCACAGATGCCCTAAAAGATTAGGGGCATGTTAGATGAACTTTTGCATCAACTTTCTATTCAAAAATAAATATTCTTGCTTAGCACATGTGAAGGGAACAAATGGCTTATAGGAAAGGCACAAGGGCAATGGTAGAGTTGTTTAGGACATGACTTGCACGGCATGGGTGAGTAGAGGAATTACCAATAGACAGATAAGGGAGGAACTATTTTGAATAGAGGACAGTACGGTTTAGATTAGATGTAATAATTATGTCATTTTTGTTTCCTTTTTTTAGTTTTCAGAAAGAGATGAAAGCACCTCCTTAGGAAGAACCTTCATCGGTTCAAAATTAAGTTGGTATTTGGCATTCTAAACCCTAAATCACAATGTAATATACTTGTAAGAAACATAATGAAAATGTATGGATTCAAGTAAAATCAAAAATCTATATTGATAATTAAATTAATGACATTTTTGAATTGCACAAAAATATTTAAATAGAATATTATGTTAATTGCCTTCTCAATGGCTGTGTGCTGTAGCATGGGGCAATCCACCCAGTGCTTGATTTAGTTTTATGAAATACGCTGCAGCACAACACCCAAGTTTAAAAGTTTATAATTGTTCATAATTATGGAGTCATTGTCAGGAAATGTAGCAAAATAAATCCTCACAGGATTTAGATGTCCAGTTAGTAGGCATGATCAACAATTGCATACTTGTCGTGACTTGTGATGACACTATACTTATTGCCCAAACCAAGAACATTATATCAGTAAATAGTCTGCTGTGATATACCACATCACACAAAACTAGTAAAGGAACTTGAACTCTTGTGCCAGCATCGATCTCACTGTATTTGATAGAACCATATGCCTTCGCTCCCTGTCCTAATTGTACCTCCATATTTAAATGTACCAATTAGCAATCACCTGTTCAAAGCACCCAAGTTCTGTCAGAGGGTCAAACAGAACTCCAGACTTTTGTGATCTGTCATCAGATAAATCTTTATCCCTAAGACCTCAATAGTACTGTGTAACTTTCAATGTGAACTAACGTGTGTGCCATAGATATTAATTAGACAAGAGTGTTAACATCATACACGTCTTCGTATCCATATCATTATATCAAATTGCAAAGTCAGATGGGAAATATTGTTCTGTTACTTGCAATTTTCCTATTTTCCCTGCTTATTCCAAGTCCATATATCAAAAACTTTGTAGAGGAACAATTGGAGTACAGCAACAGCATGCAGGGCATGCACCCACAAATCACCTATGGCTTAAGTAGATAAGGTAGATTAGGGTTCAAAGTTACTGTACCGATTTTAACCTATTTCTTATGCCTTTCACAGTAACATGTCAATTAAATAATTACTTGAGTAGCAAAGTAATTTATATACTGTATACAGTCTCAGCAGTATCGTTAAGCCCAACATTATTAGTGTTTCTGACCCTTATATCCTTTCCTTGTGTGCTCTTAATTTTTCTTTTATAGGCAGAATTAGGAAACTCACATACTCCAGCAATTAAATAATTAAAATATTGGACTTAGGTCTGTCCTTTGGAGAAACTTTAATGGAGTGTACGAGTACCTCTTGCGACATGGCACATTCTGGTAACTCTCACTCCGTGGCTACAACTATAACTCCTATGAGGTTGTATGACGGAACCCCGCATGCATTTACCCCACATGCCTTTAGAACGCATTCACTACCCCGACTGCGATGTTACCACGTAATACTTTATCACGCTTTAGGGTATGTTGGACTCTGGAATAATACAAAATACTATTCCAACTCAAATCTACACAACTGTAGCAAGGAGTTGGACTTAAAAATCCAACACCATTACAACAATGTGCCGCCTAAAACAAGTCATTGTAACAACTTGCGTTGTAAAGTAATGCATGGTAAAGTCACAGTCGGGGTAATGACTGAGTTGTAAAGGCAGTTCGTTGTTGTGACTGCGAGGTAAAGGATGTTTCCCCTCCTTTGACGATGCACTCATCTTCTGCTGCTAATAAAAGACTCAAACATGACCCCCTCTCTCCAGACAAGACCTTTACTCCTATTTCTTTAGAAACTGTGCTATAGGAAATTAGAGCCCTAAGACCATTTATTGACTAAACAAATACACTGATTCAAACCCTTGATGA
Source organism: Triturus cristatus (assembly GCF_964204655.1). Lineage (NCBI taxonomy): Eukaryota > Metazoa > Chordata > Amphibia > Caudata > Salamandridae > Triturus > Triturus cristatus. The sequence goes on from NC_140590.1 coordinate 442,157,651, forward strand.
TAAATGGTCATCTATGGAGTCTAGAATATTGTCGGCGTATTAACAGGTCAGTGATCTCCAAGATGAAGCTACTAAAATTTCAGGTTTGGATAAAGACATCCTCATGCTGAAAAAACACTCAGAAGACCAAGAGAACAGAAACAGTTGCAATAACTTACAGATATATGGTCTTTCTGAAGGCATTGAATGAAAGGATCCTATGACCTTTTTTACCTGATTTCTACCAAAACTTCTTTGGTTACCTCCTACCACAGTCTTAACCCCTTCTGTGCCCATGACGAGCTGGACTCGTCATGGAGCACAGTCGCGCTGTGCCCATGACGAGTCCAGCTCGTCATGACACCCACCCACGGGGGAAGCGCTGGCGCTCCCCCGTGTGTGGTCAATCTTTTTTTTTTTACTGGGAAGGCAGGGGAAGACCTTACCCTGCCTCCCCCCGCCCCCACCGTCATCAATGACGTCAGCGCGCGAGCCGCGCTGACGTCATGGAGGTTTCCCCTTTGTTCTCCGTGGCGCAGGAAGCCATTTGCTTCTAGCGCCACGGAGAAGAATGAGGAGAGTTTTGGGGCTGGGGAGGGGGGATTTGAGTTATAAGCGTCTTGGAATTTTGTTTTGGTCAAAACTGCCTGTTTTTATTGCCATGTAAACCAGCATTTGCAATGCAATAGGCACGGTGACCTGTCATGTAAACAAAAAATATCTATACTATTTACTTGCTGCTCTTTCTCATACTGTAAGGGCTTCCAGGCACTGGTGCCTCTTCCATGTGTATCCCCGGACAGCAGCTGAAGAGTGTGTCCAGGACTCTGAGGCCTTGAACTCTCTCCATGTTATCCCCCAGCCTTTTCCCTGGCGAAATTCTTGTTGTGATGCCCCCCAGTACTCAAGGACTCGCCTTCAGAATGGCTCCTTGTAGGACGCCTATGCGTATATTTAGACACTAAAACCATACTTTGGGGCTTATGTGTCTGCTGATTCGATTGTTTATGAAACCCAGGCACTGAATACACACTCTATTTAAGTCCGGATGCATCCCAGAAACAACAAATAGTCTCAAACTTGTCACAGATAATCCGTAATCAGTTTCCCATTACACCTCCATTCTATCACAACTCCGCAACGATGCCAGGAAGGGTCTTGGAGATGCACATGTTGCAGGGTTTGCAGCACACAAATAGTTACATGCAGTGCAGGGATTGTGGGTATTTCTTTGGGGGGAGAGTAAAAACAAATTATTGCAGACAGCTGGAAAACACATATTCTGTCATGGTGTGTCTAACCCCTTCACTGCCAGAGATATGATCACATACCTGCCGCAGCCCCAATGAACTATTCACTGCTTTGAATACCTTGGACAGTCTCAGTAACTAAGCCCGGGGACTCGGAATGCAATAGCTGTGAATGTATTTTTGGTTGCATATTTATATAGCGCAAACTCGACCCGAAGGTATTGGAGCGCTTTACATAGCACCGTATTTACATTACACATTTGTGTGCACTCTTTGACTGTGCACCTTATATAAATGCCAAAGTGCAGCAGGATGGAGAGAAATAGATGGTAAATAAATACATAACTAAACAAAGCAAGACAGGCGGGTTGAAAAGTGGCCAGATTGATTTTTATTTACATCCAAATACATCCGCATCACGTTACTTTAGTTTCTCGTCTTTCTTTGAACAGCATTGTTGTTCCCAGGTGGTTGATGGGTGGATTGGAAAACACAATGTGTACCATGGCTCTGTGTTTATGGATGTGGTCTTTTTATACCATACTGCTTACTTTTTTGTAAGGATATAAGCAATGGACATTGAAACGGTTCCCTTCAGGGCCCTCTAGTCATGTCCATAACTTTTCAGGTAAAACCACTCGCTGAATAGTGAGTGAGAGATCGTTAAGGTAACCATGTTGTTTCTGCTTACATTTCACATGCTTTACTTAATCTTGCATTCCCTATGAGTGGTTGCTTTTATTCATTTTTTAGGCAGCATATTACTCTTATCAAGTGCAGAATTTGAACTGAGCCACATCCAAGTGTTTGTAGCGGGCACAATTAGGTTATAGCTGAAGGCAGTGCGAGTTTCTCTCAGTGAGGAAGTATGGTGTTCATGGGGGAGAGGATGTGGCACTATGGCCAGAGCTGTCGAATTTGGAACTGGGGAACCGGTTCAGCCTTCATGACCAGTCCACCAGACCACTGTACTGAGGGAGCACATTCCCATGCTAGATCTTAGAAGGCCCCACTAGACCTTAGAAGGCTTGATGTCTTAGCACAAGCAGGTGTACCCCAGTGGTGTCAATTGTGGGTTAACCTTGAAGGCCTGTCCACCACAATCCATACTGAAGTTCATCTCCAGTCTTGCGGGCAGGCCTACGAAGCAGAACACCCTAGAGCAACAGTGATCCAGTCGCTGTGACTCTGTCACTGAGGTCACATGAACCTTGAGCAGGTTAGGGCAAAGCGAACGGTGTGACCTCACTGGATACCTATTTCGGGTGGGTGCGTAGTGTTTGCAAGTATATTATGGTTTGAGAAAAACTTGCTGCCTCCTTCCTGGCCTCCAGCAATTTTCAGAAACAATTAAAATGTCATGATAACTTTGGTGATGAATGTTCTTCCTAGAGAGAGATGGAGTTTTGTCTAGTGGAAGGGTTGACTCCTGGAAAGGTACCACAGAGGGTTAATGTGCCTGCTGCAAAGAACATGTACCATGCAGATCACAAAGTGCACTGCTTTAATGGGGGGACCATGATGAATGTTCATTTAATGTCAGCTGTAGATGATGGATCCCTGAACAGTGTCATGTATGTGCATGTTTGCATTGTGCGGAGGGGATTACCAGGTAATTATTCACGCAGCTCTCTGATGGATGTCACATGCGGTTTTTCTGAGTCCCCAGATAGATCATGCAGTCTGTGTGTTCTCTTTTGTACTGCCAGTCACTGGTGTATTCAACTGTGTAGCCTTGGACCGTGTCATGTATCTGCATGTAACTTGCATGATCGAGGTAACTATTAGCGGTGATACTATGTGTCTCTCGGACCTCTTTCAAGTGGTCGCCGTCCTTTTTCCCCAGCAACCCCCCCCCTCCCCAGGGGCGGCAATCTGAGAGATAGCCCCGGGCGCCACAAGCTCTAGCTACGCCTCTGCCCCGGATGTCTCTTTTATGCATTCCTGCTGCACGATTGTGCAGCAGGAATGGCCACTAGTGCCAGGGTTTTTTTTCTTTTTTTAGGTTTGGGGTTGTTTGTGGGAGCGGCCCCTTAGGCAAGGGTCGCTTCCATTATGGCCACATTATTTTTTTAATATTTTAAAGTGCAAACAAAATCAAAGAGGTAGCAGACAATACGTTACAAGAGGAAAAAGTGATGTTTGCATGTTACAAAAGAGTACAAAATACAAGTAGAGGTAAAATACTGCAATAAATGGCAGACACTCAAGAGCAAACGTTACGTTACATGAGGCAATGGTGGTAATTGTGCATGTATCAAAAGCAAACAAAATACAAGAGGTAGCAAACAATACGTTACAAGAGGAAAAGTGACATGTGTGCAAGTTACAAAAGAGTACAAAGTACAAGTAGAGGTATAAAAGTGCAATAAATGGCAGACACTCAAAACACGGGAACACACTGGAAAGGCACTTCTATAGGCATGGAGAACAGAATTTCCTATAATGTAAAGACTTCCTTCAGACAATAGAGAGGGCGTGAATTAAGTTTGGAAGTGTCTTTGCAGGAGAACTTTGAGGTCACTTTTGAAGGACTGGGAAGAGGGGGTGGTCCGGAGCTGAGGCTGAGTTCCAGATTCTCGCCGCGTTGCCTGTAAAGGATTGGGCCATTGATCTTTCCTTCTTGAAAGTGGGAGGTTCAAGCAATACATTTTGCACAGTACGTGATGGTCTAGAGCATTATATGCATATGTGACATTAATGTTTTTTTCTCCTTTTTATTCTAGTCTAAAGCTTTTGATTCCTGTTTCCGGTTTCGACAGTGGTTGTTCTGCAGTTTTGTGTAGTTGCATTTTTTTGGTAAGAATTTTTTTTTGGTTGTATTTACTCCAAATGAGTAATATTGTAATGTTTGAATGAATTTTTTTGTAAGTGATGTCATAATGGCAGCATATTTAGTTAGTGGTTTGAGCATGAAATTCTTTGCGATGTGTTTTGCATAGTCTTATGTGTAATTTATTTTCTCTTTGTTTTTTAGTGGGATATTGTTGATCCATACTGTTTCTGTGCAGAGTAGATGGCGGTGAGTAGTTTAGCTGCCTCTGGCAAGTGAGTGGTATTGTTTTGGAGTATATATGTGTTTTTGATAAAGGTGATTTTTGTTGATTACTTATTTTACAAAGTGTTTGTTCTTGTTGACTTGTTTGACAAGTTACCTTTATTTATAAGCATTATGGCTAGCCGTAGAATGACTGCTCAACAGGTGGTTGGTATGCTTCATGAATCTTCCTCTGAGCATGATTATGAGACTGACAGTGCGTCTGAGGGAGAGGAGGGAGGGGAAGAGTCTGGCAGTGAGTTTTCTCTCCACATGGAATCATCGGATGATGAAGGTACTCTCAGTGCAGATGAAGGTACTCTTGGTGTGGATGAAGCAACTCTCAGTGCGGATGAAGTGCCTGTCTTAGAGGAGGAAACTGCTGTGCCGATGGTGCAAGAGGCATCTGGATTGCAGTCTGAGGCTGCTAGGCTTCCTACTGGAAGTGCTGGACTTTGGGTTGATCCAAACATGGTGCAGCCGGTGCTGCCTGCCTTTAGCGGTGATGCAGGGTGTAGAGTGGATTGTGAACACTTTTTGCCTATACAGTTTTTTCAGTTGTTTATGGATGATGTATTTTTGGGTGAGATTGTTGAGCAGACGAATTTGTATGCTGAACAGTTTTTGAGGGACAACAGTGACAAACTTAGGCCCCAGTCTAGAGCTACCCGGTGGACTCCCACATATCTGGAAGAGATTAAGAAGTTTTTGGGTTTGACTTTATTGATGGGTGTTGTAAGGAAGCCAACCTTGGCTTCATATTGGTATACTAGCCCCTTGTTGGCAACTGCCATATTTCCTGCAGTTATGACTCGTAATCGGTATTTACTTTTGCTACGTATGCTGCATTTTGTTGATAATTCTATGGCGTTGCCACAAGATCACCCTGACTGTGACCGTCTTTTTAAGATTCGGCCCGTTCTTGATCACTTTGTAGATCGATTTTCTGAGATCTATACTCCAGGGAAAGAAATATCTATTGATGAGTCTTTGGTCTTGTCCAAGGGCCATTTTGTTTTTAGGCAGTTCATCCTTAGCAAGAGGGCACGCTATGGAATTAAGCTGTATATGTTGTCTGAGAGTAGGACAGGATATGTTTTTAATTTTCGTGTGTACACTGGTAGAGATTCTACTATTGACCCCCCAGGTTGTCCGTCTACTTTTGGAGTTTCAGAGAAAATTGTGTGGGATCTTGCTAGAAGACTGTTTAACAGAGGCCACTATTTGTACCTTGATAACTTCTATACTGCTGTGCAATTATTTAAGAAATTGTATAAAGTGAACACTTTTGCATGTGGCACAATCCACTCTAACCGTAAAGGTTATCAGAAAGAGCTTGTTTGCAAAAAACTTCAGAGGGGGCAGTGCAGTTCCTTGCGTAGTGATGAACTACTAGCTGTAAAATTTGTGGACAGGAGGGATGTGTACATGCTGACTACCATCCATGATGAGAGTACTTCACCTGTGACTGTTTGGGGTCAGGTTGCTGAAGTGCGCAAACCTGTGTGCATTCTAGACTAGAATAAGCACATGGGTGGTGTTGACAGAGTAGATCAGAGGTTGGAACCTTACTCTGCTATTCGGAAGGCTTATGTTTGGAATAAGAAGTTGGCCATCCATTTATTCGAATTAGCAAATTTCAATGCTTTTATTGTGTTCAAGGAGTGTTCTCCTGCGTCAAAGTTGACATTTCTTCAGTTTCAGCACTCTGTGATAGCTAGTCTTGTTGTTGTGGAACAGGCAAGTGTTCCTAGATTTGGAGTGGTGGAGTATGTGGCTCGATTGAAAGATCGCCACTTTCCTGATTTCATACCTCCCACACCGTCAAAAGATTTACCCACTAGGAGATGTAGAGTCTGTTGGCGAAGAGATAAGCGGAAGGAGTCTCGTTATTTCTGTCCCGGGCTGTGTTTGCAGGGGATTCTGGGTAAGGATACGTTGGGGGATCCACGCAAGCCATACCTCCCTGGAAGCCCCCAGCTGTCTAGTTTTCAAAAATGTATGGGTTTGGTAGGTTTCCTTAGATGGCCGCCGAGCACCGGGCCAAAAACCCAAGTGACCCCCCTTGCAAAACCTGGTGGTTTTGAGATAGGCAATTTTGATTTCGCCTCACTACGTTTTGGGCCCTTGCCTGTCGCGGGTACTTGGGCCTCCCACACAAGTGAGGCACCATTTTTACCGGGAGACCCGGGGGAACGCTGGGTGGTGGGAAATTTGAGTGAGCCCGGTGATGCCACAACTTTCCCAGACAAAAATGTGTGAAAAATGTGATTTTTTCAGCTAAAATTGAGGTTTGCAGGGGATTCTGGGTAAAGAAACGTTGAGGGATCCATGCAAGCCATACATCCCTGGAAGCACACGGGTGTCTAGTTTTCAGAAATGTATGGGTTTGGTAGGTTTACCTTGATGGCTGCCGAGCACCGGGCCAAAACCCAAGTGACCCCCCTTGTAAAACCAGGTGGTTTTGAAATAGGCAATTTTGATGTCGCCTCACTACGTTTTGGGCCCTTGCCTGTCGCGGGTACTTGGGCCTCCCACACAAGTGAGGCACCAGTTTTACCGGGAGACCCCGGGGAATGCTGGGTGGTGGGAAATTTGAGTGAGACCGGTGATGCCACAACTTTCCCACACAAAAATGTGTGAAAAATGTGATTTTTTCAGCTAAAATTGAGGTTTGCAGGGGATTCTGGGTAAGGAAACGTTGGGGGATCTATGCAAGCCATACCTCCCTGGAAGCCCCCTGGTGTCTAGTTTTCAGAAATGTATGGGTTTGGTAGGTTTACCTTGATGGCTGCAGAGCTAGGGTTAAAAAACTAGAGCTAGGCACTTTGCCGAAAAAGGGTGTGACCATGTTGCGTTTTGTGCCGTTTCCTGTCACGGGCACTAGGCCGACCCACACAAGTGAGGTACCGTTTTTCTCGTAAGACGTTGGGGAACGCGGGATGGGTGGAAATTTGTGGATCCACGCAGATTCTGGAACTTTCCACCACAGAAATGTGGGGAAAATGTGTTTTGTTTGACAATTTTTTAGGTTTGCAAGGGATTCTGGGTAACAGACCATGGTGGGGGGCAGTCAAGTCACCACATCCTGGATTCCCCTGGGTGTCTAGTTTTCAAAAATGTATAGGTTTGCTAGGTTTCCCAAGGTGCCAGCAGAGCTAGGGTTCAAAAACTACAGCTAGACATTTTGCCAAAAAAGGGTCATTTTTCACTACGAAATTGAGGTGTGACCACGTTGCGTTTTGCGCCGTTTCCTGTTGCGGGCACTAGGCTGACCCACACAAGTGAGGTACCATTTTTCTTGTAAGACTTTGGGGAACGCGGGGTGGGTGGAAATTTGTGGATCCACGCAGATTCCGGAACTTTCCACCACAGAAATGAGGGAAAAATGTGTCTTTTTTGACAATTTTTTAGGTTTGCAAGGGATTCTGGGTAACAGACCCTGGTGGGAGGCAGTCAAGTCACCCCATCCTGGATTCCCCTGGGTGTCTAGTTTTCAAAAATGTATAGGATTGCTAGGTTTCCAAAGGTGCCCGCAGAGCTAGGGTTCAAAAACTACAGCTATACATTTTGCCAAAAAAGGGTCATTTTCCACTGCGAAATTGAGGTGTGACCACGTTGCGTTTTGCGCCATTTCCTGTTGCGGGCACTAGGCTGACCCACACAAGTGAGGTACCATTTTTCTCGTAAGACTTTGGGGAACGCGGGGTGGGTGGAAATTTGTGGATCCACGCAGATTCCGGAACTTTCCACCACAGAAATGAGGGGAAAATGTGTCTTTTTTGACAATTTTTTAGGTTTGCAAGGGATTCTGGGTAACAGACCCTGGTGGGAGGCAGTCAAGTCACCCCATCCCGGATTCCCCTGGGTGTCTAGTTTTCAAAAATGTATAGGATTGCTAGGTTTCCAAAGGTGCCCGCAGAGCTAGGGTTCAAAAACTACAGCTATACATTTTGCCAAAAAAGGGTCATTTTTCACTGCGAAATTGAGGTGTGACCACGTTGCATTTTGCGCCATTTCCTGCCGCGGGCACTAGGCCGAACCACACAAGTGAGGTACCGTTTTTCTCGTAAGACTTTGGGGAACGCGGGGTGGATGGAAATTTGTGGATCCACACAGATTCCGGAACATTCCACCACAGAAATGTGGAAAAAATATGTTTTTTTTGACAATTATTTAGGTTTGCAAGGGATTCTGGGTAACAGACCCTGGTGGAAGGCAGTCAAGTCACCCCATCCTGGATTCCCCTGGGTGTCTAGTTTTCAAAAATGTATAGGATTGCTAGGTTTCCAAAGGTGCCCGCAGAGCTAGGGTTCAAAAACTACAGCTATACATTTTGCCAAAAAAGGGTCATTTTTCACTGCGAAATTGAGGTGTGACCACGTTGCGTTTTGCGCCATTTCCTGCCGCGGGCACTAGGCCGAACCACACAAGTGAGGTACCGTTTTTCTCGTAAGACTTTGGGGAACGCGGGGTGGATGGAAATTTGTGGATCCACACAGATTCCGGAACTTTCCACCACAGAAATGTGGAAAAAATATGTTTTTTTTGACAATTTTTTTAGGTTTGCAAGGGATTCTGGGTAACAGACCCTGGTGGAGGCAGTCAAGTCACCCCATCCTGGATTCCCCTGGGTGTCTAGTTTTCAAAAATGTATAGGATTGCTAGGTTTCCAAAGGTGCCCGCAGAGCTAGGGTTCAAAAACTACAGCTATACATTTTGCCAAAAAAGGGTCATTTTTGACTGCGAAATTGAGGTGTGACCACGTTGCGTTTTGCGCCGTTTCCTGTCGCGGGCACTAGGCCGACCCACACAAGTGAGGTACCGTTTTTCTCGTAAGACTTTGTGAAACTCAGGGTGGGTGAGAATTTGTGGATCCACACAGGTTCCGGAACTTTCCACCACAGAAATGTGGAGAAAATATGTTTTTTTTGACAATTTTGTAGGTTTGCAAGGGATTCTGGGTAACAGAACCTGGTGGGAGGCAGTCAAGTCACCCCATCCTGGATTCCCCTGGGTGTCTAGTTTAAAATTTTTTATAGGTTTGCAACATTTCACTAGGTGCCGGCAGAGCTAGTGTTCAAAAAGTACAGCTAGACACTTCGCAAAAAAAGGGTACATTTTCATTGTGAAAATGTGGTGTGTTCACGTTGGGTTTTGAGCCATTTCCTGTCGTGGGCACTATGCCTACCCACACAAGTGAGGTACTATTATTATCGAGAGACTTAGGGTAATTCAAATTTGTAAAGGAACTGTTATTACCTATTGACTTTCGATGCATTTCTGACTTCCAAATGAAAGACATTGTGTAAAAAAGAAGTCATTCTAAAAAATGACTGATAATTCTCATGCTAGTATGAGTATTCCAAATTTCGGAAATGTTCAAATATCTACTGTTTCTAAACTCTATATTTTGTTCCCATTTCAGAAATACATAGGTGTCTTTCATACCGATTTTTCCATGTATACATTTTTACAGAATAATTACTATATACTAGGCCTGGGCAAAAATTTCGTTCCGTTCGCGGAAATTGCGATAATTTGACATTTTTGCGTTCCGCGGAGAGCGCGAAAATGTCAAAAATTCCGGTTTCCGCAGCTTGGCGATAATTTGTTTCTTGCTCGCGCTGTAAAATGATACATTCTCGCGCGATCGCCTTACCTGAATCCCTGCGTTCGCCGACAAGTTTTCTTGATCCGGTCGCGTTCTCCATGAGATGTTGTATTGTTTTTAGCCATTTGCGCTGTCTCGCGACAGTTCGCGCCCGCAGTGACGTCATGCGTCGCGCGATCACGTCTTTCTTCTCGCGATCATGCACCGCGAGAACAACTCAAAACAAGATGGCCGCGCCCGCAAGCAACCACATGGGTAAGTTGGCGACCCGCAACCATGCAGAAAATCTCGCGAACATGCCGGAAAAAAACTTCCGCATCTTCGCGATATTTCTGCTTGTTTGCGATAATTTTAAACATTCTCGCGATAATTTGCGAAGGTTAATTCCGCAAATTCCGCCCACCCCTACTATATACCCGGTACAAAACAAAAAACCATTGCAAGTTGCTGCTCAGTTTTTGGCTCTGGGTTCATCGGGTTCTTTGTGAACCTACAAGTCCTATATATCCCCACAACCAGTAATGTCCAGCGGATGTAACGGTATATTGCTTTCAAAGAGCTGTCATAATTAGAAGACGTTACAGGTGAAAACGTTGACAGAAAAGGCTGGTTTTTTCAACTAATTTTCAATTTATCCTATATTTAACTGTTTTTTTCTATAAAGAAACCTTGATGACCCCTTGCTGAATTCAGTATTTTGTCTACTTCTCTAAAATGTATAGCTTTCCAGGATCCATTATTGATTTTTATCCCATTTCTACCATTAACTGGAAAGCGGTCGAAAGCACAAAAAATAGCAAAAATAGGGTATGTCCCAGAAAAATGCCAAAACTGTGTAAAAAATTTTGGGTTTCTGACAAAAGTCTGGTATCCCCTAAAAGCTGGGAAAATGGTGATTTCAACCCCACAAACCCTTTTTTGATAACATTTGCAGGGAAAACCCAGATGCTTTCATTTGCAGCCCGTTTTTCCAATTCTTCCGAAAAAAAACTAAATTTTGCTATATTTTGGCTCATTTCTGTGACTCCACCAGGGAAATCCACAAACCCTGAGCACCTTTAGAATCCCAATGATGTTGGAAGAAAAGGTGCAAATTTGGCGTGGATATCTTATGTGGTCAAAAAGTTACAGGGGTCTCATCCCGCACTACCCCAAATAGCCAAAAAAAGGCTTGGCACAGGAGGGGGAAAAGGCCTGGTAGCGAAGGGGTTAAACCTTTAGCATGCGCACACATTAGGTCCTCTCTTATCCTCCCTGTCAGCTCCTGTTATATCTCATGGAGTGATTATTTTGTTTCTGAAGTTTACAGACCTTTTGAAAGTTCTAACTGCAGCCAAGTCTAAGAAACAACTTCTTTTGTCTGGTGCTGTAGGAGGGAGGACGAATCTGCACAGCGGAAGTCGGAAGACACGGACGGAGCCATGTGGGAAATGCCGGAAACTGGACGCGTTCTAGTCACACTGGAAACGTGTGACGTCAGGACGCCTGTAGAGGGCAAGAGGGGCGGAACCCGGAACGAGAGCGAGAGGAGCAGGACGGAGAGCGAGTGGAGCGGAGGAGAACGGACAGCGGAGGAACGAGTATCAGGAGCGGAGGCCATAGAGACACAGGAGAGGAGGACCGGAGGCGCTGCCGGAGAACTACAGAGAAGGGGACGACAGGAGAAGGTCAGAGACCCATGCGCGGGAATCCCAGAGGCCGCAGCGACCCCAGAAGAGGAATACACTGCGTTCAAGCCCAGCGGCTCACGAGAAGGAGAGGACGCCCCGGGTCCGACTGCCAAGGCCCGGTACACGGGTCGTGGCCTCAGGCAAGTGCCACTCAGAGGGTCTTTTTGGTGGGGTAGCTGGGACATCCATTAGGAGTTACACACTACCGGAACCCTTTACTCCCTCACAACCCTTTAAAAGGTTCCCATCCTGATAACCCCATTCCCCTCCCTCACGTCGTTATGGTGGAGGTGGCACAACCAAGAATAGGAAAGGATAAATCCTAACTGGAGTATTTCTGTTCTTTATTTTCTTTTGCTGCCCTGGTGAGGAGACCCCTGGAGAGAATAACAAGACCCCGAAGAGGGAGGACCAGGACAACCAGGAGTAGAGAGTGGTAGCGGGACAAATACTCTTCGCAACAACCAGAACTCAGAAGCCTGATTTCTTGGAGGCTGTTATTATTTTACCTTTGAAAGCAATTTTGGTAACATAGACTACTTGCCTCTTACTGTGGCGAATAAACAGTACCCCGTATTCAAGAATAAACTGACTGGTTTCTTCCATATCACTAGTCTGCCCTCGAACATCCTTACAGGTGCGAAGATATTTATCTCACAGGATGTCTCCTCAGCTAAAGCTAAGAGGAGGAAAGACGTTCTCAATCTTTGTCTGGTGTTGCGTGCTATGGGCACTTGCTATGGCTTATTTCATCCTTGCATCTTCAAAGTCGCATAAGAGAATAAGACTGTTTCGTATGATGATCCAGAAAAGCTCAGAAACTTTATTCACTTTTATTCAACTAACTCAATGGATATAGCGAGTCCTTCCTCACGTTGAGATTTCAAGCAATGTTTTAAATCATTCCAAATTTATATTATTTTCTCCACAGGTTGCCACTTTTTGGTTATTTGTCTTTTCCTCGCTCACTCTTTCTTTTCTTTATATTCTTTTGCAGTCAAACAAGATTTTTTCACTTTCTCATTTTCCTATGTAACGTCCCAGTGTGGTGCATTTTCCCTAATTGGTCATGGGGTCTTCCTCTGTATGTCACCACCCCATTATTCCTCTTGGTCTTCAACAATGTACATGCTCTCAGTCGTCAGTTTCTGACATGTACTATCCTCTATTGTTCTACCTTCTTATTTTTCTTCTTTCTTCTTCTTCCCTGTTCTATCTTCTTCATTTACTTCAATTTTTTACTCTTATTCCTTTTATACTTCTTTATCCAATTTTATAACTCTTCTGTTGTTATTGTATACTGTATAGTTTTATATATTTATAGATTGTTTAAAACATTCCCAATTTTTTTTTGGAACATGAAAGAAATTGTTCAACCTATAAAAAGGCAGAGAATTTTATCTCACTTGGCTATCTATAATCCAGACTTCATCCTCCTTCAAAAGACTCATTTTACAGAATCAGAAGACTTAAAACTCATACATAATTGGGTAGGTTCTGTTTTTGTTTCACTTGCTCTTAATTTGAACATTGGAGAAATAATTTTATGTCACACGAGGTTGAAATACAATGTTGTTGATCAAGAAATTGATTCCATTTATTAAGGTTCTAATTAATGATATTTCATTAACTGTTTGCAATGGGTATGACCCGACCCAACCAAGTTATTTATTCTGGGCGAACATATCTAAGAAATGTCTTCAATATAATGATGTTTTTTTTATTTTAGCTAGAGCCTGTAACCAGATTGTAGATCCGTTAATAGATCTTTAGTCTCACGTTAGATTTGTTCCCCACTGAAAACATAAACAATTTAAGTCCACTATTTCCCAAAGCTGCCTAGGAGATGCTTGGAGATTGTGCAATCCTTCTAAAAAGGTGTTCCCTTTTTACTCCCCTCCACATGGTACTCTTACACGATTAGACCACATCTTTGTTAGCAAAACATTATCACAAAACCTTATTAATTCTACTACTGTCATTTCTCGGTGGTTGCAGATATAGACCTATGCCCCGCACATCCCAAATCTGGTAGGTGGAGGTTAAATAATTCTCTTTTACTTAACCCAGGTTCCTCTATCGCTTTCACTTCTTTTGCTGACTATTTGTTTGTGTTTCACACAAAGTCAGGTGCATCTCCCCGAATATTATGGGATACTTTTAAAGCTGTGGCTCAGAGTTTTATAATTGATTTTGTTAAAAAATAAAATAATCATTTTTCCAAACAACATAAGTCCTTATTATCTAATATGGCCTCGGAAACTAACCTACAAGAACTTGTTTGTGCTAAATTTCAGTTTAATAAAATAACTACAGACAATGCTTCATCCATGCTACTTCATAGTAGTGTTCGCTATAATGGAGAACGTAACAAATTAGGAAAACTCCTAGCTAAATATTAAAAATTCCAAAAACAACATACCACAATTGATTCAATCCATTCTTCTATTGGAAAATAATTGTCAAAACACCAAGATATTTTAGAGGAATTTATGAAGTTCCATCAAAACCTTTATACTCCCAAAAGTCCTTCTCACCCTTCTATGATCGAACTATATCTAAAAGATATCACTCTTCCTGCCCACGACAATATTCATTTTGCATCCCTTGAACGTGATCTTTCAATTTCAGAAACTCTCAAAGCTCTCAATTCGCTCAAGAAAGGTAAAACTCCAGGACCAGATGGCTTTATGGTTCAGTTTTATTTACACTTCTCAAATGTTCTTCTTTCCAAGCTTTTACAGCTTTTTCAATTCTTTCATACTTCTGGTTATGCTGGAGTCACCTTTCAGGAGGCTACCATATGAAGATGGTCGAGACCCTATGCAGTGCAAAGATTATAGGCGTATATCCCTCGTAAATGTAGACTATAAACTTTTTGCCAAGTTATTAGCTTTGCATCTGGAACCAGTTTTACCTAAATTGATAGGCAAGGAGTAATCTGGATTTGTTAAAGGTAGACTTGCGTCAAATATGTCTAGACTATTTTTTAATGTATTAATTAAAACCACTTCTCTTTCTTGGCTTCTGCGGCTATTGATGCAGAAAAGGCATTTGACAGAGTCAACTGGACCTTTCTGTTTAAATCTTTGACTTGGCATGGATTTGGCCCTAATATTATCTCAATTATATCTCTTATTTAATAGCTCCTTCAGCCTCTGTATTGGTTGATGGACGAACTTCCCAATATTTTCCTTTAAAAAGAGGTGTTCGGCAAAGTTGTCCTTTTTTCCACTATTATTCATTTTAGCCCTTGAGCCTTTTTTTGCCCAAAATTTGTAATAATAATCTAATAACAGTTTTTTAGTATGATGATAAACACTTGAGACTCTCAGCATATGAGGACAGTAGTCTTCTTTTGCTTTCCAACCCTGATTGTACGATTCCTGCCTTACTTCATGAAATATCTCAATTCTCTTTAGTGTCAGGTTATAAAATAAATTCAGACAAAACAGAGGTATTGCCCATTACCAAATTATGTCTTAAACATTCTTTTAATTCTACTGGCTTATATTAGAATACTTCTAAAATTAAATACTTAGGTATTTGGCTCACCAATTCTATTAAAGAATTGGTCACCATAAACATGAAAAAAGAAATAAGTAGAATTGATGAACTACTACCTTCCTGGAATCCTTTATTCCTTTCTTGGTGGGGTCGTCCTGACTCCATTAAAATTATAATTTGACATATTCTGTTGTATATTTTGTCCATGAATCCAGTACACATTCCGCGTATATTTTTTAAAAGAGTGGTCTCTCTCCTCTTTACCATTCTTTGGCGTAATAAAAAATCTTGGATATTCCTATTGCATCTCTAAAAAGGTAAACTAGAGGGTGGTGCAAATTTTCACGATTCTCGGACTGATCATAAAGCTTTTTTTTTGAGACAGGTCTCAAAATAGCTCCTTATTTCACCTTCCTAATGTTTACTCCTTTGTGGTTTGATATTGAACAAACCTTACGTGCACCGTTCTCTCCTAGAGAAGTTCTTTCTTTCTCCTCTTAGAATTCTACTACCTCTTCACCTTTATTCAAACATACTTGTAACTGTTGAAGTATTATTATCAAACTCATTCTATTTATCACAATTCTTTTCAGCAATCTCACTTATGGCATTATCATCTTATTACCATAAAAAATAAACCTCTATATTGGAAGTCGTGGATGCAAACAGGTATAATATGGGTTTACCACTTATTTCCTCATTTCCAGGCAACATTTTAGTGTTCCCACTCATTATGATATATATTTACTATACTTACAGATGTCATTTTGGAAACTCTTCACTCATTACCTTCAAATCGAACAGTCTTTCCTCCGGATTCACCTCTAATCAGAATACTGGTTTCTTCTCCTGAAGTTTCTCTTATTTATAAATCTTTTCCCCCTGATCTATCTAAAACCAAGATGGAGCTCCAATGGGAGGCAGATTTGGAATGTGCTTGGTCAATCTCCATTAGAAATAAAATCTGGCCTAGAGTATTTAAGGTTTCCGGAAGTGCTACCACTACTCGATCATTATTCTTTTTATATCATACATTACATAATACTCCATCTTCTTTTGCCAAATTCTCCAATACTAATAATAGTGCCCGTTGGTCTTGCTGTCATCTGTTTGAAGACCTTATGCACCATCATTTTCTGTGTCCCCTATTGCATCATTCTGGGAGAAAGTCTGGTCACAACTTACAAAACGTTTTGAAATAAACTGTGTTATTTCCCCTATATTGTTTTTTCTAGGAAGTCTGTACGAGTTTACCATGTTAACTGTTTAGAAGAAAAGATTGTTAGACATTATGTTAACTTTAGCATTTCAAAGCAAACACAAGGAGATGATGGACTGAGCACTGAAGCTTTTCAGACACTCACCCCCATTCACAGATCTGGGTTATATCCATCATTGTTCTTTAGATCACTTTGCCACCCCAGTTCAGACACAGCTATATGCAAATCAGCCTTGACCCTGTGCCTCATGGGAAAAGACCAGCCCGAACTGCCAAGCCTTGTTTTCCCCGGACCAGAAACAAGCATCCTGGGACCAGTTTTGGGCTAACTGCCCTCATCCGCTATACTCGCTTGAATCCAGTGGCAAAGTGATCAAGGGACCCATGTCTGGGCATACCCTGCCAACTTAGGGCAAACAAAGCAAACTCAAGAAGATGATGGTCGGAGCGCTGAAAATTTTCAGACACTCACCCCCAGTCACAGGTCTGGGTTGAATCCATCATCGTTCTTTAGCTCACTTCGCCACCCCAGTTCAGCCACAGCTATATGCAAATCAGTCTTGATCCTGTGCCTCATGGGAACAGTCCAGCCCGTACTGACAAGCCATGTCTTCCCTGGACTGGAAACAAGCATCCTGGGACCAGTTTCGGGCTAACAGCCCACATCAGCCAGGCTAGCTTGTATCCATTGGCAAAGTGAGCAAGGGACCCACGTCTGGGCATACCCTGCCAACTTATGGCAAACAAAGCAAACACAAGGAGATGATGGACGGAGCGCGGAAACTTTTCAGACAGTCACCCCCAGTCACAGATCTGGGTTGAATCCATCATCGTTCTTTATCTCACTTCGCCACCCCAGTTCAGACATAGCTATATGCAAATCAGTCTTGACCCTGTGCCTCATGGGAACAGTCTAGCCTGAACTGCCAAGCCCTGTCTTCTCCATGCCACTGGAGTCAATCTATCCTGGCTGATGAGGGGTGAAACCCCGAAACCAGTCCTAGGATGCTTGTTTCCAGTCCAGGGAGGACCTGGCCTGGCAGTTCGGGCTGGTCTGTTCCCATTGGGCGCAGGGTCAAGACTGATTTGCATATGGCTGGGTCCAACCTGGAAGGGCATGGTGAGCAAAACAAAAAGATGGATTTAGGCCCAGATCTTTGTACTGGGGTGAATGTATGACATTGTACTTCATTCTGTCCATCAATTGTTCTTTTTGCATTTGTCACCCCGAGTGAGACGGGGATACCCCAGACGTGGGTCCCGTGCTCTCCATGCCACTGGAGTCAAGCTATCCTGGCTGATGAGTGGTGAGACCCCGAAACCGGTCCTAGGATGCTTGTTTCCAGTCCAGGGAGGACCTGGCATGGCAGTTCCGGCTAGACTGTTCCCATTGGGCGCAGGCTCAAGACTGATTTGCATATAGCTGGGTCCAAACTGGAATGGCATGGTGAGCAAAAAAACGATGGATTTAGGCATAGATCTCTGTACTGGGGTGAATGTGTGACATTGTTCTGCATCTGTCCATCAATTTTTCTTTTAGATTTTAGCATTTCAACAAGTTACAATTAATTAGCAATGTTCTTCAAATATCACATTTAAAGTATGGTGGTATAATGTTTGTCATTTTTATAGGTTAGACATAGCTTTTGCCTCCTCTTGTATGCCACAATCAAATATAGATTTATATTGATTTCCATTAACATTTATTTTTAGACAAAATCATTATGCAAAATACTAATTTGATGCTTTCAGAAAATTTTAATCCACCGTAAAGTGTTACTTTCTCTGCGTATTTTCAAATGTACTTTATCTTACCAGCCATTTCTTTCTAAAGTTTATTCTCCTTATTATTCTTTAATACTGTTTTCAGTCTTCAATTACTGTATGAATTCCCACCACCCTTGTTTCTTCTCTTCTTTCTTGATGAAATTTCTAAAATTATAAACAGCTTTAGTACCATATGGTTTAATATCCTTGTTGTCTCCATTTAAATTATGCTGTAATTATATCCACTTGTGTGTGCCTGTATTTTAAATAATGCTGATTAAACACAAAAAGGTTACAAGTCCAATGGTGGATGCATCAAAACCATAGGTGCTTGTTACTGCTGACAAGCCTCACCTACTCTTTTAAACTACTCTGCTGGTACCCCAGTTCAATCCACAGTTCCAGACTTCCTAAAAGGTGTAACTCTAGTGTTCATTCCTTGATCACACAAACAGGACTCTCCTGGACCCCAATCATCCTTCATTTGCCACATCACAGCCCCTCATCATGTAAATCCTCCTCCTGCTACTCAGCCACCAGCCAAGGAGATATGACCACCCATGCGTGGATGGTTGGCTTGGTCCAGGAGATTACCCTGGAAAAAGGGCTTTTCTGCCCTGCATGACATCATGTAGCTTGATGTCACCAACAGTGAAGGACATTTACAGCCCAGGGACAGCCACCTGTGGGATCAAAACCGCCTCTTGTAGAACACACTTGAGTTTTGGACTGTTAACATCTACAAATACAAAGGGAGGAGAACTCCTATAGACATAAAGAGGTCTTGCATCTACTACAAAACCTGGCTAATAGGCTGCTGGTCACACATGCAGTACCAAGGCATGCACGTGGTAGATCTTGTGGCCAAAAACCTGAAAGGCCCGCAAACTCCATATGCATCTCCTCTGGTGGTTAACCGGGACGCAATGCCATCCCAAAACCTGTACTGACTTGCCATGGATGTGGAAACACCCCTGCAAAATTGATGCCACACCCCACTGCTTTTCTCACGTGTCAATACCCACTGTAAATCATCACCTTTACAGTCACACACCTGACGCAGCGCAGGATGGGGTTTCTACCATGTAGATCTATGGAGCAAATTCAATTAGAAACCACACTTGAAGGGATGGACCTTTACCTGAAATTGAGACTTGACATCAACAGTTTAACTACATCGCAATGACAATCAAGCACATTGTGCCCATAATAATGACAGGGTGTAGTAGATTTGCAAACCTTGAAGGTTATTAGTAGATTAGCAAAGTTACAAACTCAAATCAATCGGATTAGTCATGAATCAATGATCACCTTATTACAGAGTTATTTGATATCATCCAAATAGGGTCAAAATAGCAAGTACAAAGGCAAGTTATGTAAAGATGGTCATATGAAAAATTGTTAAATTCCGTTTTGATTAATGGAATTTCCT
This sequence comes from Triturus cristatus, assembly GCF_964204655.1. Taxonomy (NCBI): domain Eukaryota; kingdom Metazoa; phylum Chordata; class Amphibia; order Caudata; family Salamandridae; genus Triturus; species Triturus cristatus. Next base: position 442,177,126 of record NC_140590.1, read on the forward strand.
TAACGCTAAGCTGAACTTCAAAAAGGATCGGGGAAATGTAAGCAGCTGGTGTCAGCGAGTAAGGTCTCTAAAGGCAGAACCAAATGACGGTTCGATCAAGCAAAGGAAAATAGATTGCTTTAGAGTCTAACTTTATGAGTAGGAATACAAATAAGCATGGGGTCTCAAAGGAGTGCAGAGGGGCATCTGCTCTTGAAAGAGCAGATAGGAGCATCTGACCTAACTCAGCAATGCACAATTAAAACATAAGGTTAACATGTGGACACTGGCCCTGTCCTTCTGCCGCCTCACTGCATAGATTGCACCCCTTATGCTTTTGAGTCATTGAGAATGTTGGGGACCGACTGAACTTAACACCATGGTCACAACCCCACTGCCTGACCTCAAGATGGCCGCCTCAGTTGGTCTCTCCATGATGCCCCGCCACTCCTGGACAACAAAACTGGTCATCGACTTGATCTTAACCACATCCCTCACCTGACCTTGATCCTGCTCTCCCTCTAGGACATGTACTCTTCGAACTTTTCCTCGACCGTGGAGACCCTGCCATTTGACCGATGCCCGGTGGAGCTACCTGTTAGCTGAAGAGGAGGCGGGCTGTGGATTCCCCCTCGGCCGTCACCTATCCAGCTGGACATTGGGCAGATGTTCCTTCATCTCTCTGTCGTATACCCTTCCTACCCCTTCACCCTACCCCCTTCCCCCTCTACTCTCCCTTCTTCTTGCCTTTTATCCCTTTACATTTTTTCTGTTGAGACCTAGCTATCTGACTGATTCCCGATGGAGCTACCTGATAGCTGAAGAGGAGATGGGCTGCCGATTCCCCCTCAGCCGTCACCTACCCAGCCGGACCTTGGGCAGACTTTTCCTTCGTCTCTCCGTTGTATCTATACCCTACCCCTTTCTCCCATACCCCTTTACCCTTCTCACTCCATTTTCGTTTTTAGGTCTCGCCTGACCCAGCGCATGCGCTGGTCTGGCGAGACTTATTGAGAGGGCTCCAAAAAGTGCTACCAGGCCAGCCTAGAGCTACAGTGCATGTGCGCGGGCGCGCGCGCCTTGCTTTACCGCGATTACTTTCGGTTTCGCGGCCGCACTGCCGCTTTGATGTTTGATCGTGATCGCGATCGCGATCACTTTCACTTTCGCGGCCTCACGGCCGCTTTGCATAACCAATAGGTCTCGCTTTTGGGACCTTATAAGTATTTAGTTATGCAACTGTTGCATGGCTAAACACTTTTAAGGTCCCAAAGGCGAGACCTATTGGCTATGCCAATGCTTGTGTTTTTTACTACCCTATTGAAAGTGGCAGGGGTCTGTGGCTTCTGTTAAAGGTTAACAAGTAATTAAATGCTTCACCCACCCTGACCGAGTGACATTTAATTCCACGTCTATGAGGATACATTTTCCATGGGGAACTTGCAGCGTGTTTATGACGCCTGCGAAGTGCGAGATTTTACTCCCACACAGGTGAAGAGTGAACCGCGACGCCTCTCTGATGGATGCGTCTGCCCCTTTGGCTTCTGTGCAGAATGACATCTGTAATGCCAGACTTAGACTCGCCATTCACACATTGCAACCTGTAAATATGCTCCCACGTCCTGCTCCAGCAGCACCTTTTGAAAGACGCTAGATGTCTACTGCTCATTAACCACATGGGACCTGTATTCTCTTTCTGTGCAGCACATACGTCTGTCTTGTCCGCCCACTGTTCTCTGATTTGGCGTTTTTGTAATTTTAAACTTCTGAATTTGAAAAATGGATTCCTTAAGGCAGTTTTCAGCAAGTAGTTAAACCGGACATTCTAACTTTGGCTGAACTTCATTGGAATTTTGAAGTGCAGGTAGTCACTGCCCAGTGTACTCGGTACTCGCCCATTCTACGAAAGTGCGTAGCTTAGTCGGTGATTTTAGATGTGTGTGAATCTCAAATTTCCCAACGCGAAAAGCAGCGTCTGCAGGGCGGAGGGGTGAGATGGCCAAAGATCTTGATGAGCTGATTCAATGAGGAACAGGGTCCGTTCTGATTTGCATTAGGTGAGCTTCAGTGTAGAGTGGCATAGTGGGCAAAAAGTCCTTGCTTTCTACAAATCATTTTATCAAGTGACGGACGGCTCAATGTACTAAACCCGAATCGCAAATAGAGGGCGAAATTTTAGTAGGCAGAGCCAAGCGAGTTCGAAGCCAAGCCATGAAAACATGTGGCATGTATATTGTGCAACAAACATAACAAGCATTGGCATAGCCAATAGGTCTCGCCTTTGGGACCTTATAAGTGTTTAGCCATGCAACAGTTGATGTTGTTGCACCAAGGATATTGTGCTGCATAACTAAATACTTATAAGGCCCAAAAGCGAGACCTATTGGCTTTGCCAATGCTTGTCTTCTATGCTCCTTAAATGTTTTTACTGGTATCATTGGTAATATGTAACTGATGTAAGTTTGCAACTATGTGGAACCTTATGTAAAGCGCTCTGATACCTTCGGGTCTAGCCAGCTCTATATAAAACTCTTTAAATAAATATATAAATAAACAAACAAATGGTTACACGGCCCCACGGTTCTCAAGAAATTTACAATTTCATCAATAAGGTGTTGTTCCCTTTTTAAGAGTCATCACCACACAAAGGAGGCTTACAGCTGCACGACCTTCACTAGATAACTTGTACAGGGTGTTTCACCTCGGTCAATCTGCCCCAGACACTGGTGGAAGGCACCAATTATTTGGTTACAGTGAAACTAACAATAAAGATAAAACTAAACAAATGAGACTATTCATTAATGTAGGTACAGCAGTCTAGCTTGGCTCCTCAAACGAGAAGAAAGAGTGAGATAACATAAAGCAACCAAAAACACAGTTTCGATATTAGCAGCAATATATAGCTGAGACCCACATTTACTACGGCGAACACACTCTAGCTATGATCAACTATAACGTGAGATACACTAAACTATAGTCAAACTTAAAATGGAAACCAAACTTTAGAGATATGTAGGTAATGTGCATTAGTATTATGGTTAAACAAAAAGAAAAATAGTAGAACTTCACCGCACCCCTTCTTGTATATTCTTAAACAGTGATTAATTTGTGCTGGTGGTTGCTGGTAGGTCCCACTAGCACTTACCTACCAGTCATGACAGTCTGCAGGCCTGTTATGGGCGGTGCTAGCAGAGTGTGTGGGGGTAGAGGGCAGGGATCCTCCCGGCTGACAGTCTCCTTATTAGCTGATGCAGTGAAGGGTTGGGTTACAAAGTCTGCGCTAAAAATAGCTAGAAAGCAGCTCAACCAGTATCTGCCCAACGCTGTCAAAGAATAGATATTGTTAACGGTGTTTTTGTCATCGTTGGGCCAGGGAGATTGATAGCAGGGGAGCCAATGTGCTCGCCGGAGTCCTGATCCTCAGTTTACATGCACTGCAAATTGGCACGTGCTTAATCCTGGAATGTGATTGGCTGCTCTCCCTCTCTTCCTTTCTTTCTGAAAAGTCCTGCGTGAACCCACCCTTTTATTTTCGGACATTGTCACCTGCCAGACGACCTCTACTAGGAGAAACAGCCCTTTCCAAAATGGCCAGCACAGAGAAACGAAAACTGATTAGCTGGAACATATTATGATTAGCCAGTAGCTCCTGTCTCTGTAAAAGCTTTTTGTTTGCAGACGACTATTTGTTTGGCACATGATGGAATTAACTGTGCTATTTAAAATTGCCATAACAGTTGTAAACAAATAATAGGTCTGTGTCGAGAGTTCCTGCACGGTTCTAGAGTGCCGATATGATGTGTGTGACAGAAAGAAATAGTATCCTACCTACACAAAACTTAACGTGCTTTTGAAAGTGCCTGTTCTCTCCGGCAGGCTACAGGACATATTCCCAGTGCTTTAAGTGGGATTAAAAAAACTTGGGGGTTTCTCTAAGGGGCTTGGCCAAAGTAATTAAGGGCGGGGCTTACAAACACGTAAGCTAAAAACCTGTGCTTAGCATAGTGTGCCGCCCGACTTGTATTTTGCTATTTCTCATTGAATCCAGATATATGATACAACAAGTAACATCATACCTACAAGTCAGGACTATTGGAGTTGTTAATGGTTGTGATGGAGCAGGGTTTCACAAAAATGAAACCTGGTCAGATCTATACCCCCATAAAACGTACTAACAGTAAGTAGACGTAGCAAAACGAATGCACACCAACATAAACACAAGGGAACTGCTTTGCGCATGTCTGACCTAACGTGTAATTACATCGTATTGTAAAAATCTTTGTGCTTTGGAAGAAAATAAAGAAGTTGCACGAATAGGCCGCAAGTGCATCAGTATTTGCATGTAGCAATCTGTTTCAATGTAATAATTGATGCTGCTTTTGCACTAAGCTTATGCTAGGTCACATTAATGGGTAATAGTGAATGGTGGGTGAAACAGTGAAGGTTTCATTATCATATAATTAATAAATGTTCATTTTTCATCTACTTTAGTGTGCTGGATGGAGCCTCCATTTTCATAAACTGTCCGAGGTGAGAGGGGGGAGAGCTCCAAGGAGTGATTCTGTTCTGTCACAAGGAAAGCAAGACGCGCTGTGCACCACAGATGACATGAAAGGAGTGAAGGCCAGTGTGTCAGTCGCCTGCCAACTACTATACCCGAGTGTGGGACCGGAGATGTTCTCGTTTAATAACTTTAATTCATAAATGAAGAATGTACATTTTGTAACTTGTGTGGGGAACGTGCGAATAGGCTGAGATTCAGACCATGGGAACTGTCTTCAACAAGAAAGTTGTTGAATAAAGGTGAAGTCATGGTGGCGTGACAACGCCACCTCTCCAGCCCACCACTCCCTGTGCGAGTTCGATTGTAGAATGCAACATTTGTGGGATAAACATGTCAATTTTAGACCATAACTAAGGTACCTTTAGGGGTGTGGTTGAGAGTGTAGGCTGGCAGGAGAGAAGAGGGGAGATGCGTCACTGTCCGTCGGTTTGCAGAGAGGCCTAGCTGTTCCTGACCTATCCTGTTCCTGTCCTTATACCTTTGTTCCCTGATTCCCTATTGGGGAATCTCCATCATCTCTTGGGTCCAGGGGGTGGTTTTTCCTACAGACCAATAGGTTTGTATCTAGCCTATATCGTTCTCAGAATCTCAGTATTAATGTATTTGTCTCTGAATCTTTTGTCTCTCCACCTATCCACTCCATCAATAATATTTTGATATGCATTATTTTAGATGAACATATTGCCTCTTCATCTATCTCTTCGTTAGGTATATTATGTTTAGCATAACTATTTGCTGAAATTTTTGCCTCTTACCCTATCCACTCCTACATTACATAATGTAATTGCGTAGTGAGTCTGTATGATATATATAATTTCTCCTTCATGAGATTCGATGTTTGTAATTGTGACCTAATGCAATTGAGCATTGACTTTTAAAATTGAGATAAAATTCATTATTAACCTTATCGAGAGTCTGTAATTAATTGACTAAATGGTTGGTAAGCTAGTAATTATCATTGCCATCAACTATTCAACTAATTGGTCCATCGACCAAGTAGAAGAAGAGTTGATATGAAAATTAGCTATTTAACGGATGTCCCAAAGGGATTTAAGAAAAAGAATATTTGATAGACAAACAAATTGACCCCAGCTCATCAGGGATACTGGGTGAATGTGTATGGGCCATTGTAGTGATGTTGTTGAGTATCGATCCCTGATCAATTATTGGTATTGGCGCTGGATCAGCTGTTATTTGCATAAGATAAATATGCAGCAACTATGGCTTGTATATAATATTGAAAAAGCTTCCACTTAAAGCCCTGTTGACACCACAACAATGTTGCTGCTCCTGAGTTTCAAAAAAAGAAAGGAAATCCAGATAGAAAATGACTCTCTTTAAAGGATCTCCCTTCCCCTACAACGCTCACCTGGCATGACGTCATGCCGTAACTTCTCCACCAGTGAGAAGTGAGCAGTGTGAGCACGTGCACATCGATGTGCCGGCTGTTACTGACTGCCTTTAGCAGGGCACAAAACAGAGCCCGATAGAACTTTGGAAATATGAACTCTATTCTACCCCAGCTCCTCCGAGTATTTAATAAAAGGCCTACAAATCCATAGCTGGGCTTCTGATTGGACAGATCTAGTTAAGAATTTGGCATAGCCCGAGACAGCAGCTGGCAATAGAAATAAAAGACATGCAAAGGCCAACAAGGTGAAGAAGGATTCTCATAGGCCTTCCTGGATCACGTCTACCTGTCTACAGCTCTGTAATACATGTTTACTTTCTCATTTTAGGGCTAGAACAGAACACTAGAGGAGGCCTGTAGCAGATGTAGGCTCAGGGCTGGAGATTGTCATTGGACAATTGGTGGGATTATCATGGAAGGCAAAGAGTGTGATCAAGAAGCATGGAGAGCCCAGAAAAAGTAAAGAAGATGGTACTATGATTAAATGTTTGATGTACGAGACAGTGGGATTGTACCACAAGCATCTCATTGGAAAGAATCAGCATCACAATAATATTTAATCTGGATGCATTTTGAAAGAGATGTGAATTCTAATATGATTGTCACAGGGATCCTCACCAGAATCTGTCTAATTTTACCCTTTAAAATACTCTTCATGCCACACTAAAAGGAGAGAACTACTTGGAACACGTGGATAAGAATAGATATCTGCTCTAATCCTTTTGCCTCCTTGATATCTCCAGCTAATGTCCTGAGTCTCTAGGGCCGGTAATGTCTCCAAGGTTAGAGGCACCAGCTTCCTGTTATTCCAAAAAGAAATAAGTGGTCAAGGTCTAATCAGAAAAGCCCAATTGTCCTTGTGGCACAGTTCACTTTTTTGCCACAAGGGGACATGCATACTCTTGCTGGAGGGCGCTGAGGATCCTGAGTGCAGAAGAGCTGAGGCATAGATTTCCAAGTTACTAAGGGTGACTCAAGAATTTATTTTTACAGAAAACAGACTACCGTTTGAAGATTGGCTTGGACATGTGGGAGCTCAGTCACTCCTCACATCAAGACTTCGGCTTCTCTCCTCCATGGCTTAACAATTTATGCCCTACAATGCTCCCTTTTCTACCCTCAAATCCATCTGTTATGTAGTGAAGTTGTTTGAGGACTCACCTAGTCTTCCCTCAATATACCATCCCCATTCACCAGGCAGTGATTGTTTGTTCCTCCAAAGGGAAATCCTCAATGGGAAAACAACCCCTCTTAGCTACTCTGTACTGCATTTCATATACTTCACATTCTCTGGGATTTTTTTGCATTTTTTCAGCAATGCTTCCCACCAGTCATACCTTTCTTCCAGTGGAGTTCCTTTAGAAACCCTTAGGAAAAAACTATGAATGAAAGTAGCTGGATCCGCCTGATCCCCGTGGGTTTATTACTGAAGTGTACAGCTAATTGTAAATCAACTAATGGACCAGAGAACCCAACTCCGAGTGTTAACATTGCACAAAGTTGCCCACTCATTGACTGATATCAGAATATAAGCAGTCTTCACGGCGAGGGATTTTGTGCCACCCCGACCACTCTACCTGGACTTTGTCACCTTTTTGCAAACAGTAAAGAAGTGTAAGATATGTAGTTGCTTGATATCCTCCCTGAGGAGTATGATCACGAAAAGATACTTACAGGAGAATTGAAACCATGGTTATGTGTTGATGGGTTCATCACCAGTTCCCAACCCCATTAAAAAAAAAATGTTCCGAGAGGTGTACAGTAGATCCCATATAGCTGCAGACAATCACAGACCATGTTGGTGTGTCTGTATTATCACAGGTACTTTCATGTCCCTCTTCAATGAAGGTCCCTAATGCTGTTATCCCTATCTAGACCATAGACTGGTTCAAAAGTATTTAATTTTTTCGTTATATTTCCGAGTCTGGAGAAACCGAAGGAATCTACGGCCCTTGCCCTTTGTCATAATTGTGTGAAAGCTGTGTTTGGCAAGCATGGCAAGACAACCACGGAGTATCTGAAACAACGCATTTGGAAACCTGTTTGGAAAATTGGTGGAAGCAAGACTAAAATTAGGCCCTGAGGTCTTTATCACACACTTTATGCCCAAAGTAGTACTCACTTGGGCGCATAATGAAGAGATTCATGCAGGCAGCATTAGCACAATCTGGCACTCAGGGACGTGGGCAGTCATCAAGGTGCACACCACTCATTATAGACATCAGCATCTCTGGCTTCGTAAAAAAAGATGGAACCAAAGCTGACAACGGTCTGTTTTCTCTTTTTACTGCACTAGTCCACGTTACTGAAGCTTTGTGTTCACAGAATGGCAGGCGATGGCCTCCAGGGAATAGTAGAACAACTAGACGCTTAGGAACACGTTAGATACATTTCTTGAGTAAAATTAACAGGATGATAGTTGGGCTTTGATCTCCCTTAGAACTCATGGGGGAAAAAGCCTTGCCAAGTGGGAGACATGATTCCTTTCTTTAATAAAATATTTAAAATGAGCAGCACTGTGATTATCTGGAAACATGGGCATAGCTCAATGGAGTGAGGACTACACAACAGTCTCAACATGACGTCTCAAGTCAACACCGATTGCGTCTCCTGCTTAAACATCCTACTCATGCTGCGAAAGATCTTCACATGGTTGACTCAGAACACCAGACAGAAAGTCACACAAGCACTCATCACCTGCAGACTGGACTTCAGCAACACTCTACACAGAAATCTCAAAATAACTCCTAAACAAACTCCAGACCATCCAGAACACCGCCGCAAGACTCATACTCAACCTCCCATGCTGCGCCCACATCACACCGCTCCTCAGGTAGCTTCACGGACTGCTCCTATATAAGCATAGCCAATTCAAAATTCTCACACACATATACAAAGCTCTACACAACACAGGACCAGAATATATGAACAATCGCGGACACTTTCACCAACCTAGCTGACACCGAATCTCTGCTCCACTCTCATTCGCACACACTCCCCACATCCGTAGAAGTAAAACTGGAGGCCGCTCATTCTCCCACATCACACCCACACCATTAAATGACCTCCCTTAACACATCAGAGCCACCTCCCCACATCTTGAGTTCTGCAAGAAGCTGAAGATCTGGCTCTTTGTATAAGCAGATTGAGGACCACACACCTACGCACCTTCCCAAGTGCTTGGATACCCTCTTGGGTGATTAGCGCGCTATACAAATCAACATACCATAACACAGTGCCAAGAAGTGGAGACTCTACGTCAGCTGATGTACTACAGGAGGGAATGTATAGAACACCAAAGTCTGTAGATGAGCATTAGTGAAATATGACATACAATGTATGATCGAGGCTTAATTTACTTGTATCTTTTGTTTCTAATAGGTTCTTCACTACAACAAAAGCATTCTATCTGCAAGCACCCATGTTCTGCAAACTTACCAGCCTTTTCAGCTGAGTGAGCCAGAAAAAGAATAACTCAAGCGGATCTCTGGAGCCAAGCACGAAGGGAGCAGGCCAACAATCCTAGCGCCAAGTGTTTTGGTCCTTGCATTACATCAAGATTATTCACTCTTGAAAAGATGTAGTGCTACAAAAGCAGTTGTGCAGATAGCGGATGACTTGAAACTGAGCACATGGAGAAATGAAATTAAACACACCGCTCTCTCTCTTGCACAACACATGGCTGTGACCTTACGCTGCCTGCATGTAAAATCTTGGTGTGAGGCAGGCTTTTGTTTTATCGGTCTACAAATTCAGGTTTTATAGGTCTTCTTACTGCAAAGAAGCCACGCGATAAAACGTAAAATGCTCAAGAAAGCTATGGGATTCAAATCACACAAAGGTGAACGTCCACCAAGCGTATGTTTTCCATTAATTAGTTTGCATTGCTTTCCTATGGTTTGGATAATGGCGATGTTTGTCTATTGCCTTTATTCACCACAAGGATATAATATTGGAAGACAATGTACCCCCACCCCCAGCTTAATTTGTAATTGCCTGTGGTTTGAAATATTTGTTGGCATCGCTAACATTTTCATGTCTGGCTAAAATGCTGTCCAATACTCAGACTTGATGAAAAATTGATGGACATGTAATTTCTGTTTTATTGCCATCTAGACAGAATTGGAATTTTAATTGCTGTGATAAAATTGTTCTCAAAGTCTGTGCATGCATTACAGCTCATACATTAAAGGGATTTTTTAAGTATGGGGGTGGGCCACAAGCCAGGCCTCTGCCTCCTCCCTACAAGCAGAGGACCACCTCCAATATTAAAAGATCACTGCTATGTCGGTGGTTGTCGTTCTCATGAAAGGACTTCTACCAAAACAGTTGTCACTTCATGGCGGCCTGATTACATCATTCTAAGTTTTACAAAAGCAAATCCCCAAAGTGGGAGTACAGGGCCAGATGTACAAAACAGTCGATTTGTGAATATTTAGTTGAAAATGTTTGCAATTCGCAATTGGGAAATCGCAAACACTCAATTACGAATGTGTTTTAGACACATTTTGCGATTCCCATTGGGGGAAATAGACCTACTTTGTGAGGTAGGTCTCGGTTTGCAACACATTGGAAATGGCCTGCACTTACAGGATGGTGGCCTTCTGGGGTCATCAGATCATCATGTCTGTGATTACTTTTAAAAAAGCAATTTAAAGGAAAATGGGACGCATTACAAAAATAAAAATGAAAAGCTACCTTTTCATTTTTAAAGAGTAGGCAGTGGTCCATGGTCAGTGATCCGTGTGACCACAGCCTGCTCGTAAAAAATATTGGTGCCCACATTCACAAAGGGGAAGGGGTTTGCTAATGGGTTACCAACAACTTGAAGTTGGTGGTAACTTTGAATGTTTTGCAACTGCATTCCTGGTTGCAAAACATTCCTACATTCCAGTGTGACTCTCTATTAGGAAGGGACGCCCTTAACATGCCCCTTCCTAAAAGCAACTTGCAAAACTTATTTTGCTAGACGGTAATAGGTTACCCACTCACCAAATAGGTTTGGTACATGACAAAAAGCATTTTACTGGTCGCAAATGCCCAAAATGCTTAGTACATCGAGCCCTTGGTTCTACAAAGCAAAATAATATGTTCCTGACACGTAGGATATTTCTCTGTGTGTGAAGGAAGGGCTTTGCTGACCTTTTAGCCCAAGTCCCCCTTGCCTTTCTGGGTGAAATCGAGAATGGAAAATATGTGTGGGAGGGCCACCCTTAATTGGCAGGCAATCTAACACATTAGTTGTGGTGGTGAAGGAGTCAGGTCTGTATGTTATAGATGTGCTCTAGCACCTCAAGTCGATGGTACTTTTTCCCAGCATGAGAGCGTGGATTGGAGAGAAATCATTAACAATGCCAATCAATTCAATTGCAGTTCTCTAGGTCCATAATAACCACAGACTACTAAATAAAGTTAGTTGATTTATTATAAAGCCAAAAAAACGGGACGTACAGATACCGCAACATGAGGATGGTAGAAATACATAGGAACCAACTTAAAGCCAAGTCTACGAATAAGGTTAAGGCGGTGCAGCATGCACAAGACAATTCAAGAATCAGGATACAAAAGATCAAGAACCACAAGTCCATGTTCCCCTGCATTGAAGGTTGATGAAAATAAAGTGTTAATCTATCCCTACATCAATGCTAATGTGACATCCCTAATTAAGCAATCTTCGGAGCAGGATAGGTTAAGATGTCAGCGTGTGGAGTCTTCCTTAGAAGTCTCTCCACTTCAATGGGTTGAGTACCATGAAGCTACTGAAACAGACCTTGTTCTAAGATGCTCTCTACCCAAAGGCAGAGAAGAAGTTGGGCTCTTTACCTACATGCATTACTCCACTATCACAAGTCTCTTCCCATAATTCCTTTCAGGTCAAGCCATCCGATCAGGCCACGCTCTCTTAGGTGATTTTCCACAGGACAGCGATTGTTCCCAAACAGTAACACAATGACCTTTATTCCCAGGCCCTTTCCAGTGAGAAAATACAACAATCTCCTTATAGGCAGTGATGGAGCAAGGATTCAAGGAAAAGAAACGTGCTTGAATCAACCTCTTGTTAACAAGTTAACAAGTGCTAACAAATAAGAGTAGAAGATAAACGAAAATTAATATACACACAACATTCATACATGGGGAAAAAGGCTTTCTGCTTGCTTAAATAACAAAGAATAATGTGCTACGTAACTGAAATCTGGCTTGAAACCGAAAATTGTCTTGCGCATGTGCGAACCAGTACCGTGCAAGTAATCATGTGATTAACCCATGTGAGAAGGAAAACGCTCACGCATGTGCAAGGAATCACTATCTGTAGGTCTCGAGGTGCACTGAGGGTTTGAGGTGACCTGGTGACCGGATCATTGACCGGCTCCAAAGAACCAAGGATGGATGCCTGGGAACGTTTTCCAACTGAAGAATTATATACATTTTGTATCTAATCTGTTTTCTGAATGTGTGCGAAAGGAAGTTCTCCTGACATATGAATAAATTAAATGGGAAGGGTTTATTAGACAAAGAATTAGTTAAGAAATAAAGAATGACAGCATGAAGTGATGACAACTCCCCTGCCCTTACCCAATCGCAGTCCAGGATTCACGAATACTTGTAACATTTGAGGGTGGGACATGCAGAATTAAAGAGTATAACTTGAGTAACTTAAAGTTGATGAGAGACGACATTGATAATGAGTGGAGAGTGGGCGAAAGCTGCTGCTGGAGAAGAAGAGACTGGGAAGATTCAATACGGAAAGACAGCCTGATTAGATTGAAGATTTGCGGAAGAATATCGAGGACGGAGAGAGTGTAAGAGAGGGCTGTGCTCCAGTGCGTCGGGTTCTAGAGATGTGTAATAAGTATAATCCTATCCTGCACCTGTCCTATAGTCTTTGTCACCGGACTTCTTTATCAGGCGACCACCACCAATCCTTTTGACCAGGGGTTTCCCCATTTCACCACTCGGTAATTATATTTCTGTCTTGAATTTGCAAAAGTATGAGTTACTGTGTCTTTTGTCTCTTCATCTATCACTCCTAATGTGTTGGGATTGTTGAATGTATTTGTGTATTTGAATGTTATTTGATAAATGAATTTTTCTCTCCAATGAAAGTTGATGGAGTTTGCATTGTGAATCTGTACAAATAAGCGTTCAATTTGAATGAGTTATTAGATAAAATTTATTGAATCTTACTTGGAGTCTGTGATTATTTTATTGAAAAGTTATAAGATAGATTAATGAATTTGTTAATATCACCATCAAGTACTCGACTAATGGTCCATTGACCAAAGGAAGAGAGTTGATCTGTGAAGATTAGTTAGACATTGACTAATTCAGATCAAAGTAAAATAAAACTTGACCCCCAAAGGAACAGTCAGGAAACCCGAATGTGTACATAGGCCCATAGTTAATAATATGTTGATTGTGAAAAGTTTATCCTGGCCTTTCGCTGGATCAGCAGTAGCTCCCAATGCATCCTCCTCTCTCCTTGCCTAACTCCTAAAACAAAGACATTATTCAAACTAACCAGGACGCTTCTTCCACTGACCACACAAACGTGAGAAAGAACAGAATCTAACATGCACATGAAATTCAACTATTAATTCTAATGCGAGGCCTACAAATTCAGCTAACATAAGAGAAGTGGAAAAAGCAACTTTACGCAGTTGCATAGAATAGACCCCCAGATCTAACAGTTACTTATAAAAGCTACATATAAAATGATATGATTACTAAACATATTTAATAATAAATGGTTGTCAATTGCACAACACAAGTGTTTCCTGTAAGTCTTTTCTGCTGATTACTTTTGATTTTCCACATAATTCTTCACATATTCTACATTATGGCCTAAGCCCATCACATTCATGCTATTACATTACAAGATCCTTAAAACTTAGGTTAATACGACAAAAGATCATTTGCAGATGCAGTCTAACCGTGTGATTATAATGCACCCCTACAATGAAAAACTGATTTTGCGCTACATCAGCCACGGCGGCCCTAACTCGGATTGACTGTTGTCAATGATTGTGCACTGGCTATGGCTCCTCCAGTGTACTGTAAGCAAGTCCCCACTTGTAAATTGGATGGGGAAACTGCAGGATTAGTCACATGGGAGTCCCACCTGTATATAATGGGGCTTATGAAACCCTAACAAGCCCCTAATTATCCAGATCTCCAACACGTCATAAATGGGGTTTTGAAGATGACAACGCATGTGTAAATTTCTTAGCCTAAATGCGAGGAAGTCCTATTTGAACAATGCATGGTCATGTATCTGTTTAAACAAGGGAAGTAGTAGGAATAAAGTAATGTCTTTGTTACAGATGGCCACATATAATTGTAAATTTGAGCCATTTCATTTCTACTTTTCTCCAAACTCATATGTACTTTTTCGGTTTGGAACATGGTTAACCACATAAAACCTAATACATATATCTCCTGGAAAGCATTGCATATGTTTTTTAATTGTTTACAAATCAGTCACAGGAACCAGGAATTTGTGATTGTCCTCTCATATAAGCTTGTCTCTTCTTTTGCTATGGATTATTTAGTGCTTTGTATACACTGTGATGTATGAGTCACCTCTACATATGGACAGATTGTAAACTTATACACGTTTAGGAAGAATCATTTTTTCAGAAGATAAATAATTGCAATTCAATATCAACTAATTGAAAACTTTCAGAACAAGGGAATGCATATATGAATAATAGAGCAAAATCTAAATGGTATGCGATTTCCCACACTGTATTCATCTGGAAATCCATGTGTATTGTACCTTCCTGTGAGGGAGCTGGGAACATGAATCAGACAGGATTATATATGTAACTAGTGACCCATCGACCCCCAAAGGGTCCTTCTCACTCCTCTCGGGGCAAAATAAAAAAAATGAAACCAAGTTAGTGGAAAACAAAATAATGACACTGAGACAGGACAAACAGGCAAACATAGAAAACCAACTCATATTTTCTCAAGAGGAAGTGGTATGTAAGAAAAAGAATCAGAAGTCAGGCACTGGGAGTGGTATACAAAAGGGACAGCATGGAGAGTAGGTGGAGGAGAGAACCAATGAGGAAACAAAGGGAACTCTGCCAGAAAGAATGAGAGCAATCCAAAACCACGACCGCTGTTGGTGGGAAAAAGAGAGAGCCAAGACGTTGCAGTTGCAGTTGCAGTCCCTGTTGAGAAGCGGAGACCAAGGAAGCAGAAGGTTGAGCTGCTGGTCGAAGGACCATGAGGAGCCTAAGATGGCAGGGAACTCCAACACTGGGAGACCACCACTTCAGCCACAGTGTTTCCCAGATGCCAATCAGACTGAAGAGATGCCAGGCCCCAGACACGCTCACCGGGAAGTGTGGCTTGACCATGTGGGTTCCGTATATGGGAGTGGCAAAGGCATTCTTGGCAGAGGGAGGAAGTATGATGGAAACATTTAAAAGGAGTGCCGCTCAGGTTTCTTTTGCTGAAAACCTACTTTCTATTGTGTTGCCCAAAGATGCCAAAGTGAGGTTTTTTTTCTTCTCTTAAAGCAATGTAAGCTAAATTTGAGTTGTTTTGTTTATTGGTGACCATGGGGCATATTATCAAGAAACGGCGTTAAAATTATTGCCGCTTTAGCGGCAGAAAACTGCAGCTAAAGTGGCGATAATGGGCTTGATAATATGCCGCAGAGAATTCCCATAGAAGCCCATGTTCTGGTTCCAACATGGGCTTCTATTGGAATTCTCTGTGGCATATTATCAAGCCCATTATCGCCGCTTTAGCGGCAGGTTTCTGCCGCTAAAGCAGCGATAGTTTTACCGCCATGCTTGATAATATGCCCCTATATAAGTTCATTGAGCAAGTGAGAGGAAAAAGATGGAAAAGAAAAGAACAGCTGAAGGTAAAATTAAGCAGGGGCCAAAGATAAGAAAGAGAGCAGGAGTACTAAGGATAAAGAAAAAAAATAGAAGAACTATCAGGAAGAATAAGAAGGAGCAGAAAATAGAGGGTCATGCATACAAATAGAGCACCTACTTACCGGTCATTTCAGTGTCCTTGTCCAACACATCTAGTCCCAGAGGCAAGGCTTTCCTGCAAGAATGGCCAAGGAAAGGCATCCTCCGGCAAACAGACCAGAAGCAAATTTGAAGACTAAAAAGGGAAAACCACAATGAGGATGAAATGTGATTTTGATTAGACAATACTGAGAGTAAAATAATAAAGACTCCTCTATCTCAGCATTTGCAAAGTCTGGTCGTTTTCTTCAACAGATCACATATGGTGTCAGAAATGGGATAGATCCATTTGAAACAAAATGTTTCAAACAGTCTTGTGGAAGAACTACATAAACTGAAATGGGTCCTAGAGCGGCACATCAAGTCTGCAGATAAAGAGAGAGGAGTCTTTCAAAATGCTCTCAAATTACAAGCTGATAAGTTTAATCAACTATCGGAAAACTGACTGCAAATAGCTACAGGACTATCCCAAAACCGGGAGCCTGTTCCCTTTGGGTCAACCACTTCCTTGCATAAGTATACACCCAGAGATCCAACTGCCTTTCTCATAAACTTTGAAAGAGCAGCTTAAGCCAGTCAGTTGCCCAGGTATAATTGGACATAATATCCTGTCCTTTTGCTAATTGGGAAAGCTCAAACTGCAAACCTCACAAGAGAACCTCCATACCAGAAGGTTAAGATGGTGATCTTGGAACATTGGAAATAGGTGAGGAGAGTTATATAATAGCTTTCCTGAAGGAGAGAGGCAGCTCTTGAGACACTCCCAGGTCTCTTTTTTTAACCTAAAGGATGTTGCAGATAAATAGCTGAATGCCCAGGGGAGAACTAATAAAAAAGTTATTAATAAGATAAACTTGGAACAGTTTATTGAAGCCCTTCCCGGACCCACACAGAGGTGGTTAAGGCCAAATGCTAGATTTACTCTTCCATGAACAGAACCCCAGGGGTAGTTATGAACCTAGAAAAACCCTGAAACCCCTTCAGTCCTTCTCCTCCCACTTTCCAAGGAAGTCAGCACCCTACAAAAACGAGTCTTCCCACTCCACACCCACTCCCCAAGATTTACAGGTAAACACTGGACCCGATGTTTTAAAAATAGTGCCTGTTAGCAACCAGGTTTCTGGTTGGCAGAGTATACACCTTGCCCAAGCAGGATTGCCAATCCTAGTCAGGGTAAGTCAGATACATAGCAAAAATTAACCTGTGCCCACCCTTCGGTAGCTTGGCACAGAGCAGACAGGCTTAACTTAAGAGTCATTGTGTAAAGTATTTGTGCACACAACACACAGTAGCAGTGAAAGCACCACAAAAAGACTCCACACCAATTTAGAAAAATAGATTACAATATTCTGAACAAAACAAGACCAAAGTGACAAACATCCAATACGTAGAAGTCCTGTTACGAATTATTAAGGAGTAAGTGTCAAAATAAAGCTTAGAAGCAAATAGCACTTACAGAGATAAAGTGATCATGCTGGACCGGGACAAAATAAAGAGTTCATGCCACCCACTGTGGAAATGAGCCTTTTTAGGGGACCACCGGTGCAGGGGTTCACCCTAATCTGTCCACAGGTCCTTAGACCAACAAAATAGAGATTGACACGGAATCTGGAATTCAAAATAACAAGTTAATTGACTCTTGAGTGAGACCACGTCCATACAACACCCTCAAGTGTTCAGGGAGGCAGTGGCTTGAATACACAGACCATGGGCCTTTTATAGTGAGTTTTCTGCACTGGTAAGCATGTAGTTACAAATTAAGGTACAGGCCTACACAAGAATAACTACTGAAAAACATGGTCAAATGGTAGATCACTTAGTCAGCAAAGTGGGAGGGGGAGCAGGAGTGCTTATGGTAGCACTAAGAGATTGACAGTTGAGTCTGAGACCAGGTGTTCTGGCAGCTACAAACTCTTTAGCATGCATATTGCTTTTAGCTGAGTCAGGAAGTTAACTAAAATAGACAGCACAGGCAGGGAAAAAAAACGAGCAACAGAGGATGGAAGAATTACATAGCTGACAAAATGGATGCCACAAACAAGATGGTTTCAGCTTATGCTAACAGAGATTATTTGTGATTTCCACAGATGGCCCTTTTAGCATATGCTGAAGACATCTTCCTATAATTTCGAGGGAGTACGGAACACATCACACACATCTATCTGCATTAATTCAGTAATTTCTTGGTCCATTGCCAAGCGAGCATTTACATTTGTGACATTTTGTTTAGCTGGTATGCATGAGGTACAGGTAGAAGCACAAAGGGAACAGAGCATTGGGCCACATTGGATATATTGAATAGCAGGAAAAAAGGATCGCAACAAATATACATAGGGCTGATAATAGTTTTCAACCCTATACAGTAAATATCTTCCATAACCATGCAGTCAAAGTCCACTTTCCTGACTCCTGATGGATTTCAGTGGCTATTTTGTGCTGCTTAGAAATTGCCTCAAAAACTGAAGGGGCGTGGTCAAGGATATAGACACAGCAACTACTTCCGATGATGCGGCATGTTCCACCACGGTCCGCAAGGAAACCGTCGAGGACCATCCTGTTTTGGAGCGCCGCAATTCTCGCAATTTGCAGTTCTTCCATGATATTCACAAGGGCCATAGCTGTCTGATTGGTTACAGCCTCTACAACATGTATCAAGCATCTGATCTTCCTACTGTTTAAGGCTGCACCAACAAAGAATAACAGTCTCAAATTAAAGTCAACATATTGCTGGAGTGCAGTATTAGTCTGATTTACCTCATCATATATTATTGGTCTCTTTGATCGGCTCTTAGACAGTTGTACAGTTTATAGTCTTTGTGGTAGGAAGCAGGAGCCAAAAACACAGGTGGGAGCAAAAAGGACACATAGCAGCTTCCAGACCACCCAGTAGGTAGGTGGTAATACCCTTTACTTCCACAAATGAAATAGGTGTTATGTGATGACAAAAAACTTCTATTGTTTATTCCAGTAATGTTCAGTGCTCGAATACAGTTACTTTTTCCCACTGGGATGCTATAAATACTGCTTACACAAAGATCTGCTCGTGCTCTAGTAACAGCAATAACAGGAGGCCCATTGCCTTTGACTGTCCGAGTGTTGGAGAAAATATAGCGTGTGGAGGCATTTCCTCTGCGATATTCCTCCATTTCCCATTTAGTTCCTGTAGCTTGTGGATCTCCTTCCTCATCAGGCTATTTAGCTGAGCATTGAGTCCTCCTACACCAGCATTAGTGATCTTAGCAATTTTAGAAGCCCATAACAGTGCGAACCAGGCTCTATAGGAGCCGTTATGTCAAAATGGCAAAGGAATGAATGAATTTCCTCCCTTCTTTTGATGAGCTGGCATCATTCCACACACCCAACAGTTGGTGATGTTCGTAGCATTTTGGGTGTGATGCAACATATGAATGAACATATTGTTGAGGTAGGACATCCTGTGCTGCTGCTCATGATAGGGAAGAGTGAAATAGTGGTGCTCAATGGGGACAGGAGTAGTAGCAGTCAGTAGGTTTCGAGCAGGAGTTACTCCCTCTACAACCCATGTGATTGTAGCAATCAGAACAATAATTGAAGTGAGTCCAATAATAAACATACTCTTTCGATCACAAAGTCTTCCTGCAATCGATTTCTTCTCCATAGGCAAGTTCATCTTGTCGTTGAACAACAAAACAGATAACACACTAAGGTCCTGGGCAGAAGTTGGTTCTTTCACTGAGGTTGAGACGAGTAATCACTACTAGAAGACACCCCCTTTGCAACTCAGGCTTTCACTACCCAGGACAGTGATTCAACCAGTCTTTTTCATTAACAAAGTGTCTCTCTTCCGGGGTCGCAGCTGATATCGGGATGTACCAGGGATCGTGTGGTCCGAGAAGACTTCCTCAGGTTCTTCAGGTGACGTGGCTTGTCCTTTCTCTGTGTCCAGGATGTCACGATGATCCGCCAACACAGATGGGCTCACTAGGTCATGTGGAACCCGCCGACAGTGGGTGGCATGGACGCAGTTCTTCCGGCTGGTTACTCGTACCGCAGTCCTGGTAGCCAAGAGCACCTGCTCAGGGCCGCGCCACCTCGGGGCTAGGGAGCTGGCTCTCTGGAAGGACTTCGTCAGCACGTAGTCTCCAGGCTGTAGATCATGGCCCTCACCCTGCGACCTGTCTGGAAGCATTTCCCAAACCTGTTGATAAATAGAAGACAAACTGTCGGTCTACTGAGACAAAAAGTCGTTCATCAATACACAAAGTACATCATGTATAGGGCGTGGCTTAGGAATCCCTCATTGGCCTCCCAAAAACCACCTCATACGGTGTGAGGCCATATTGTGTACGTGGTATCGATCTAATGGATAGCAATGCCAAGGGCAGTGCATCAAGCCATTTCAGAGATGTGGAACTTGTATTTTGGCCAACTTAAGTTTGAGGGTAGAGTTGTATCGTTCCACTAGCCCTGCTGATTGTGGGTGAAAAGCAGCATGGAACGTCTGCTTAATTCTCAATCCTTTCATGAGGTAATCAATAACTTGCCCAGTGAAATGGGGTCTGTTGTCATTCCACAAAACTCGGCAAATGCCAAATCGAGGGAAAAACTCTTTTAGGAGCACCTTTGCTGTAGTAAGAGCTGTATTATCTTTCGTAGCGAATGCCCCTATCCATTTACTGAAGGCACATACCACCACTAAGACATATTTTAGATTATTACAGCTTTCAAGCTGGATATAATCCATTGGCAGAACCACAAAAGGTGCAGTAGGTATTGCAAACCCTCCTGTTGGAGTTTGTGTTCCCTTTCCAGGAATATGCTGGAGAAAAATCAGACAAGAATGGACTATCTTTTTAGCTATGCCGGCATTATCTGGATGATCCCAAACTTGCATAAACAGCTTTGCTATTGAGAATGCACCAACATGTGCCGGTCCATGTGCCATGTGAATCATGGGATGTAAATAGGCTGCAGGCAATTTCCACTTGGTCATTTCTTTATTCCTTCAACAGCCCTCATCATTCAATGTTCCCTCCTTAGACCATTGGTCTAATTCATCAGCAGAGGCAGATCGTTGCATGTCCAGCACCTCTTGCCTGGCATCATGCCAATGTTCAGCTTGTGACTTGACCACACACATAAATGTAGTACTTCGCTGCATTGCAGTCTCACAGGCTGTGTGATCCGCAAAGGCATTGCCCTGTCCTATTTTATCAGTCACTTTCTTGTGTGCGCTACTTTAGCAATCGCTACTTTTTAAGGATATGTCAAGGCTTTAAAGAGATTGTGTACTAATTCCCCATTCACTATTTGTGTCCCATGTGAAGTAAGAAAGCCTCTTTCCTTAACGAGTTGCCCGAAATCGTGAGCCACTCCAAAAGCATATCGGCTATCGCTATAGATGTTAACAAACAGATCAGTACTAAGCAGCTTGAGCTGACTTCTGTGGGATGCGAGCCGTCTCAACTACTGTCTGAAGTGTTGTAATTGCATACGCAGCAGAGGTCGTGCCATCGGGCAATTTCAAGCAGGACCCATCAACCCACAACTCCCCATCAAAACTAGAAAGGAGAGTATCTTGTAGGTCAACACAACCCTTTTTTTGTTCTTCAATAAGGGATATACAATCATGTGACTCTTGTGGCTGGGACTGAGTAGCTGGAAATGGCAATAGTGTAGCAGGATTCAGAGTCAAAAATCTTTTCAGTGTGATATGAGGGGCCAAAAGTGTCAATTCATAGCCTGTCAAGCGAGCACTAGTCAAATGCTGTGTTTTCGTTTGATTTAAAAGGGCGTTAACTGAATGGGGCACTAGCACAAGCAATCTATGTGACAAGACTATTCCCTCACTTTGACGTATGGACACAGCTGTCGCTGACACCGCTCGAAAACACCCAGGCAACGCACAAGCGACTGGATCAAGGACAGCTGAAAAGTAGGCAGAAGGACGCTGCTTATCACTGTGTATCTGGGTTAAAACCGAGAGAGCGCAAACGTCCCTCTCGTGTACATAGTGTGTGAAGTCCTTAGTGTAGTTTGGAGTTCCTAAAACTGGTGCAGAACAAAGAGCAAGACGTAACTGTTGAAAAGCATTCTGGCATTCAGTAGTCCATGGGAGGGGCATTGGAGTGTCTTTAGTCAAAAGAGCCAACAAGGGTTTAAAAATGTCAGAAAAGATAGGGATCCACTGCCGACAGAAAGAAGTAAGACCAATCAGTGCATGAACATCCTTCTCAGTACGGGGCACAGGCGTGTCAAAAATAGCTTGAATACGGTCTGGTGTGAGTGCACGTCCCTCCTTAGACAGGAGGTGACCTATGTATGTAACCTGCTGTCTACAATATTGCAATTTCTTCCGAGACACTTTGTGATGATGAGATGCAAGAAATGATAGTGATAACAGTGTTCCTTTTTCACACTGTTCAGGGGTATGAGCAGCCAACAAGATGTCATCGACATATTGAATAAGTGCCACCCCTTTCGGTACAGGAAAAGAATCAAGCTGTCTTTTCAATGCCTGGCTATAAATGCTGGGACTCTCTGTATACCCTTGTGGAGCTGTACAAAATCTGAATGAGCGATTATTCAAAGTGAAGCCGAACAAATAACGGCTGTCAGGATTAATAGGTATCGAGAAGAAAGCATTCTTCAAATCGATCACACTGAATGAAGTTGCAGTAGGAGGAACCATAGTAAGAAGTGTCGTGAGTCAGAGACTACCGGGTATTTTCTTGTTGACCTCTCTCAGGGTCAATGATAAATCAATAAACTTTAGAATCAGTGTCTTTTTTAGGTCTCGCTGAGACAGCGAAAGCTGTCTCTTTGAGACATTTTGTAAGTGGGTTTTCAAAAGTGCTACCCACACGGTTTTGCTGGCCTAGAGCTTGAGTGCACGATGATGTGCACTTGCACAGCTGCTCCTTGCATTCCCCCCTCCCTTCTCACCCAGCCCTTTGATGCTCTGCTCGTATCTCCCTCCTCCCTGGGCGTGAAGGGAGACAGAGCCATCCTGCTTGATTAATGGCTTTGCATTGCCATGTGTTCCAGCAATAAACATGCCCGAGGCGCCAGCCGAGCCAAAGGCACACGGAGACATTCTCTTTACCCTCGTTAGTCCCTGTATCTCTATTTCATTCAGAAGCTCTTGCTTTTCCTACCTTTCTGCCCAGCGATTTGCTTTTTTTTTTTAGCCTCCAAACACCATACTGTATTTTATCGATTCTGTGATGTTCTCACACATTGTTTTAGCGTAATCCGTGTCTCCCTCATACATATTGATCATGTTACTTTACTAAATAATTCTTGCTACCCTTACATGAACCCTTTACCGTGCTCTTTCGATTTTCTTTTGCCCCATACTTACATTTATCCTATATCTGTACTTATATTTTCTTGACCTCTTCAGTTATATATACTTTTTATTATGTTACGCGGTCTCTATTTAATCACTTCTTCTCTTTTGATCGTTTCTTTCTCTCCTAAATCTTATGACTACTTTTCGTCTGTTTCGTACTCTGTCATGCACACCAAATAACTGGTCTGGGACGGTGACGCAGCAGAGCTCCTAATCCATGACTCAGCAGGAACCATCTGAGTGATACAATACCTAAATATGGTGCAAAATCTGTGTTTTTGGAAGTTCTAAAATGAATTTTGAGGTGATGTTGGAAGCTTACTTGCAGTGTCAGAGGCCATGCAAGGCAGAAACACATTGGGTCAAAGGTTACACGGTAGGATGAGTATGTCACGATAATTTCCACCGATTACTTATTTTTTTTAATGTATTTAGTTTGACGGTCTCTACTTTGAGATACTTTCAGTTAAGTGCTCCAGATAAAATGTTGTTTTGTAGATGTTTAGGATTGCGTAGGAAGATAACTTCATTTCTTTTGTTTACCATTTTCAGCTTTTTCCATCTTTGTAACAAAATTCAAGCCGTACTTTCAGCACATATTTCTGTGCTCAAAAACGTTCCTACTTTTCCCACCTAACTAATTAGTTATTCAATATCGGCCGATTGTGCTGGTATTTTGTTTCTCAGTATGCTATTCACCTGATTGGCATAAGTGTGAAACACTTTTATGTACCCATTTGTTGACTTTACTAAATTTGTACAAATAATAAATGGCTTTATGGATAATGTACCTGCCAAAAGCATAGGGGTGTGTGTACACCCAGTTTCCACAGGTGTGGTTCTAGTTTGTGGATATGGCTAATAACTTCTCCATTGCCAGTCATCCTTTATTGGGTAGCTTTGCTTATGCCAGAATATGCTGTTTGGGACTAGGCAAGTGGTTAGCCAATGCATTCTTGAACTTTTTGTCTTATATTTAGCGTGACTTGTGATTTCATCTGAAATGCATGAAACCAAAGGCTGCATCATTGTGAGATTGTGCCGAGAGACTAGTTGAATTTGCAGTTTACTGAGTTTTGGAGTGGCGCAGGTTTACACTTTCTCTGTATATTTTAGAAACAGTTTTTTTGGTGGCATAGTAAAGTCAAACAACCTTGTACAACAACAGGACTGCATTTTAACCATCTTAACATTCAACCATAATCCCACAGGGTACATACAACCAGTAGTGTCAGTTGGTCATAGTAAAGTAATTAGCCTTATAACCTTAAGAGAGCGAAATATTAAGCAATCGTGCCACAATATTTTATTAGTACAACCAAGATGTTGCATTTTCCTGGGTAGAACAAACTTCATATATGGACTTTTCCAGGATTCTGCATCTGCTTTCCATTAAATAAGACTTTGGACTGTTGTCGCCCTCCATTGCTGTGCAATATCCATTTTGGTGATAACCAGGCGAAAACTCCTAAGACCAACTGAACCTGTTCAAATTTAAGTTACCAAGTGTTAATAAAGGCCTGCAGGGGTGTCCGTGATTTGTTGACCTGTAATATCTGACAAGACCCTTCCCACTGCCCCCAAAACCCTTTAATGACTCCACTCTTTGTGGAGGCAATCCCCATTCTTGGCTGGCGTGTCAGGCAGAGGAGAGGAGACTTGTCCCATTGGCCATTAGCAACCCTTATTTAAATACTTATGGTGAAGTAGTTGTATTTTAGGAGTCTAGAATGGGTCTCCAGCTATTTCTATAATATGAGCCTCTTATGTTCAATGATTATCATCCAGAGATACTAATATTATTAGTGTTGCAATAGTGACCACATCAGACCAAAATAGATTAGTGGCCACTATATGCCAGATTACTAGCAGTGATCATTTCAGTGCCTTTGGCCGGGTTGCCAGCAGTAATGTAAACAAGCATTGGCATAGCCAATAGGTCTCGCCTTTGGAGCCTTATAAGTATTTAGTTATGCAGTACAATATCCTTGGTGCAACAACATCAACTGTTGCATGGCTAAACACTTATAAGGTCCCAAATGCGAGACCTATTGGCTATGCCAATGCTTGTTCAAATTGGGAAGAATAGGGCTATTACAGGTATTGTAAGGAACTTCTTCCACAACACCCACTCTGATCAAATCCTGCACAATGTGTATCAATGCTTCTTCGCCTTCTTGAGAGATTTTATATTGAGGCAATTGGGGCAAAGAAGGCCCTTCCTTCACTTGAATATGTGCTGGTGGGATAACCATTTGACCCACATCGGTATCTGATGCAGCCCACAAGGTACTAAGTAGCGATGCCAAAACAATATCATCTTTAATAAGGCAAGACCTCTCAACCATTGGATAGTTATCGTTTAAAATGACACCTTCTGGGAAACAACATATTGTAGCACGAAAATGTTTAAGCATATTGATACCCACAATGTTATCTGGCGTGTTAGGGGAAAGCAGAAATGGGCATGTAGCAGTGAATTTATCAAGACTAAATGCAAGTGGTTGTGACAGTGGGCTAAGGAAAGGGGTCCCATTGAATCCTATCGATGTTATCGTTGTGCCAGACAGGGAGCCCTAGGAACCAATGTTTAGACAGAGCACTACGAGTAGCTCCTGTATCAACCAGAAAACGATCAGTAGAATCCAAGACATTTGCATAATCAGAATCCTTAGGTCCATCAGCCAAGTAATCAGACATTTGGTATTGGTTGCACCTATCAAAGGTATTAAAAGAATTAGGATTGTGTTCAACTGCCTCAATTCTGTGACGATTATCCATGCCTCCCCTATTTCCTGTGTTCCCTGGGCGGCCTCTCTACCCCGCTGCTACTGCTGACCACGTAAATGGGGGCACTCAGAACGCCAATGTCCAATCTCTTTATAATACGCACACTGATCAGAAGACAAAGTTGCTCGAGCGAAAGGGGGTACACCAGGGTGATACATCGCACGTCCACCTCTACCACCGCCTCTAAATGAGGGACCATACATAGACTTGAGCCAACATAACTTTTGTTTTTAAATCCTTAACCTTTTTATCCTCCTTGCCTTTTGCTTCTAATTCTTAACGCTCATAATAATGGGCCATAGTCAAAAGGGAGACAGGGGAAGATGTAGCCCATGAACTCTCGCTGGCCTTTAGGAGGCTAGCTATTTCTGGCAACATGTTAGTGACAAATTTGTCGACGAACAGATGCTTACCCATGTCATCTGTCAACGACTGCCCACTAAAGTCATGGAATGTCTCTTCGAATCGTGTGAAGAAATCAGAAACTGACTCATCCACTTTCTGCTTACAAGATGCTAATGTAGTCCAATCTATTTTATTAGGGGGTATTAGAGTTTTCAACTTAGTTACAATGGCTTTGGGAAGATCTAATATCACCTGTTGTGGTTTCTGCGCAGGCTCTCTATCAGCATCTATTTCCTCTAAATGCACCCAAGTATCACCATAAGCTACATTATCATCTACCTTCCGACTTCATCTCCACATATCAGGGGCTAAATTATGGCCAAAAAACATGTCAATATCAGGCAACGTCATAGTGCAGGAGCTAATAGCTCCTTCCACTTCTTCATAAAAAGCGGCTGGAATTTTGCACGGATTAGGCAAAGCAGCTTTAAGAGCCATAACGTCTGCTCTACTCCAAGGGGTATAGACCCAATTATAAATAAAATATCCCTTCGCATTATCGGAAGTTTTATCGTCACTTGTTTCTGCTCCCTTTGGGGGAACATACAAAGATGCAGCTTCACGTATCGGCTTCACAGTAACTACAGGATTACTAGTGTCTTTATCTGTCCCTGGAGCTTCTTCTTGTCGCGCTGGGATCTGAACTGGGAGCTCAGCTGTAGCTTTACCAACTGCCTTTTTCTCTTCTCGTAGACGGAATGCGTCAACTCGCAATTTAACCACTCGCCTAATTAGATCGGACACCTGTGAAAAAAGAAATGTGCCATCAATTAACTGTTTATAATCAGAATTGATATCAGAGGGCTCTAGAGCACCAGAATGTTTTCTAAAACTGAGTATTACTTCCCAAGTGAACGTCTCTACAAAATATAACTGCTCTAAATCTGACCATTGCAGAACCATTGCTATAATTTTTGGAGCGGAGGCACTCCCACGAGCTGCTTTACGAGCAGCGGATCTAAGAGAGGCCTTGCGTTTAGTAGTTAAACTAGAGCGAGTTGTCCGCCCGTCTGGTTTATCCATATCTTTCTCTTCTGAAGAAAAATGCTCATCAGAGCCTTAATTCTCAGGGGCAGTAAGGAATTTCTACGGGGGTGGAGGTCAATCTAACAAAATAGAATCATCTTGAGGTTTATTAAGTAAGGGATAAATGGGGCGCCGCCGCCTAACAGGGTACTGGCTAGTTAACTCTAAATGACGCTCCCTATCTTCTTTTTCTTTCATTTCCTTCATCTCTTTATTTTTCAATTCCAATGCTTTTTGATAAATCGATTTGCGCTGTTCTTTTTCTGCTATAGCTTCCTCTCTCCTCACTCTCTCATTCACCTCCTTCTCCCACATTCGTACACAATCAAATATATCTTGTCGACTCTTTCGTTTAAACAGACACTGCTCAAATGACCCATTTACTGGCCATCGTAGCTCAGCATCCTTTTTCGTATATTTGTTCCATAGTGTACTATACATTATGGAAGAAATACCATATTTAATATACATAAACCTATTAGGTGTCCCCTCTAGGGGAGCCGGCTGACTACTTTCCAGATCCATCAAGACCATTCCTTCGGACGGCTGCGTCTCCGATGAGCCCCACGAGTCGGGCGTCAAACTGTGGAAATCAGCCTTTTTAGGGGCGCACCGGTGCAGGGGTTCACCCTTATCTGTCCACGGGTCCTTAGACCAACAAAATAGAGATTGGCACGGAAGCTGGAATTCAAAATAACTAGTTTATTCACTCATGAGTGAGACCACGTCCATAAAACACCCTCAAGTGTTCCAGGAGGTAGTGACTTGAATACACAGACAATGGGCCTTTTATACTGAGTTTTCTGCACTGGTAAGCATGTATTTACAAATAGAAGGTACAGGCCTCCACAAGAATGACTACCGACAAACAAGGTTGAATTGGAAATCACTTAGTCAGCAAAGTGGGAGGGGGAGCAGGAGTGCTTATGGTAGCACTAAGAGATTGACAGTTGAGTCTGAGACCAGGTGTTCTGGCAGCTACAAACTCTTTAGCATGCATATTGCTTTTAGCTGAGTCAGTAAGTTAACTAAAATAGACAGCACAGGCAGGGAAAAAAGACGAGCAGCAGAGGATGGAAGAATTACATAGCTGACAAAATGGATGCCACAAACAAGATGGTTTCAGCTCATGTTAATAGAGATTATTTGTGATTTCCACACCACAATAGAGTGCAGGTCAGCTTCAGGACCGAAACAGGGCCACTGAACAAAGTGTCTTAATCCTCGCCGAAGCACGAAATACAATAGTAGTGATTTGTCTGCTCCGTGGCTGAAATGTCGACTCCGGAGTGCGGTGGTTCCAAAGGTGCTGCACCAGGTTCATCCACGCTAGAGGGGCGATATGTCAATTTTCTCCACTCAGTGGCAATGATGTGTTGGTTCCAGTTCACTGATTCTGCAGGCGAATCGGCGGCTCCAATGGCGATATGCCGGTCCCAGTCCCTGCAGCGGCATCGATGTGAAGGTTCTTGGCAGATGCAGCACTTTAAGTGAACTTAGAAGTGCTCTGGACTGGACTGGCACCACTTGGCATAGTAAGACCAGGTGCTGGACTGGGGATGAAAGGTGAAATCTCGGATACCCCTGAGACTTCAGCAACAGGAGGCAAGCCAACAAGTCCTTTGAGACACTCAGGTTCAAGGATGTAGAGAGCAGGTACATTCCTTCTTACTTCCAGGCAAGAGGCAACAGGCCAACACAGCAAAGCAGTTTAGCATATTGGCAGCTCCTCCTACAGCACAGCAATCAGCATGAAGCAGGCCAACACAGCAAAGCAGTATAGTGATTTGGTGGCCCCTCCTACAGCACGGAAATCAGTGTGAAGCAGGCCAACACAGCAAAGCAGTTTAGCAGTATGGAGTCCTTCCTACAGCACAGCAGCTCTTCTTCCTGGCAGAATGTCATCATTTCCAGCAGTATTCTCAGTTGGTGGGGTCAGAGGCCCAGTACTTATACCCCATTTGGCCTTTGAAGTAGGGGGACTTCAAAGAGATGCTTTGAAGTGTACATGCCCCTGCCTTTCCTTTCCTTGCTCCGGGCTCACTCCAGGAGGGTATGCAATCCTTTGTGTGGGGACAGGACCCAGCCCTTTCAAGTGCAGAGTATCAGCTCACCACTCCCATCCTGCTCAGGATGATCCATCAACATGCAAATGGCAAAGCAGTCACACCTACCCTTCCTTTATGTTTGGCTGCCTAGAGTGAATGCAGGAACCCAACTGTCACCCACCACAGATGTGTATTCCATAGACAGGCAGAAAAGCACCAAATGGTTTAAGCAACAACAGGCCAACTTTCTAAAAGTGGCATTTTTAAAACTACAATTTAAAAAGCAACTTCGCCATAAGTTATATTTAAAGTGTGATTTCAGAGACACTAAATTTGGTTTCCCTATTGGGTCTCAATTAGAAATTGCACTTATAAACTGTAATAAGTCAGGCCCAATGTTATCCTATGGGAGAGATAGGCTTTGCAGCAGTGAAAAATGAATGCAAATGCATTTCACTATCAGGACATGTAAATCTTAAAAGTACATGCCACTCTTTTTTATATACACTGCACCCTGCCCATGAGCTATCCAGGACCTACCTTAGGAGGGTTTGGGCCACGCAAGTAGGTTAACTTGCCGGAACGATGAGGCCATTTAAAACTGCACACACAGGCTCTGCAGTGTATCAAGGTCCAGGAAAGTGCCTCTTTTGAGATAGTTAGCCCCACTTTTTGCCTGGACCATGATGTGATTTCCACTAAAAGTGCACTGGGTCCCTGCTAACCAGGTACCCAGTGCCAGAGCTTTTCTCAAAACTGTACCAGCATTGGCAAAACTTCAGCACCCCTGTAAATCCCTAGTAAGTGGTACTCCTGTTACTTAGGGCATTGGAACTGAAGAGGGTCCTGTAGGGCTGAAGCACAAATTGTGACACCCTATGGACCCCTCACCAAGACCATGCAAACTGCATGAGATATAGGTAAGCCACCCCTACTGTAGGCCTTCCAGCCCTAAGGCAGGGTGCACTATATCACATGTGTGTGGTCACTGCAATATCTAAGTCCATTCTTGGAAATTGTAAGTGCGCAGGGAAGTCATAGAGAGTACATGGGCTGAATACCCCATCATTACGAGTTACCCAGCACCATGATGGCTTCACTGTACCCAGAGATGTTAGGTGCCAAACATTTCATCTTAATAAACCTACACTGATTCCAGTGTTCGATTTATTAATAAATACACACAGAGGGCACCTTAGAAGTTACCCCTGAAAACATACCAACTACTAGTGTGGTCTCTGACTAGTCTCATCCAGCCTGCCACACTAGAGATGTTTCTGACCGCATGGGATGAAAGCCTTTACTCTTAGAGGCTGGGAACAATGCCTGCTCTGTGCAGAGGTGCTTCACACCTCCTTCAGGCAGGATTTGCATCCCAAGGCAGGAAGCTTCAAAGGTGATGTAGCCTTTGAAATGCGGCCCCGGCTCCTCCATTTAGTAGAAAATACCAACCCCCCTTTCCTGATCCAACTTTGGTGGGAGGACAGGAGGGAACATTAGTAGGATCAGAAGGCGTGCCCCCATTCAGCCAGCACCACCCCTATGCGGGGGGGCGGTAGGTGATGTGGACCCCACTTTTCAAATGACTGCTCCATCTTGCATTGGAAATAATTGACCTATCTGGGTCATGGTTGTGTCCCTTCCCACAGAAAGTGGTAATAAAGGGTGTAGATACCCTAAAGGTAGGTAGCTCATTGGCTACTACCTGGCACTCCCTTTAATTCCCTTAAATGTAGGATGAGGGTGGCTACTGAACACCGAGAACCGAGTACTTGCTGTGAACTTTGGGCACGAACTCTTGCCTGCTGCTGCCAGACTTAACCATCATGGTGAACTGTCTCGTCCTGCTGCTACGAGGACTCTAAGAAGCCCAGAGGACCGCCAACCCTTTGACAATCACCCAAAAACTCCCTTGTAGTAGAGGAGCTACTCCCCGCAGACTGCAGGCACCCAACCCACAGAGTAAAGCTTACCGACTTGGAGCTCCCCAGCCCGACCAATGCTGCAGCCATCCAGGACGAGGTAATCATGCTCTGGAAGGTCAGATCTGTCTCCCCATCGAGTGTGAAGACACCATGACCTACAGGAGGTGTGTCTTACCAATCCATGGGGTACTGGACCACCTGCGACCAACACCGACCGAAAAAGTCCACTCCGGACTCCAACTTCCCAGGAAGCAAGCAGCCATCGAGGGACATTTGAACCCTTGACACCCACTTTGTGAGTGACCTAGCTGTCTGGAAATTGTCCCTGCAACCTATTTGCCACTGATCGCGAAGATCCATCTTGACGCACAGAGCCCGGCTGACCAACCTGCTCTGCACCCAGACAGCCTGACCTTGGTATAGGCAAACCGGCTGTGTATCCCATGCTCCTGGGGCCTTGTGACCTGATCCCCCGTTTGGGAGCTCTCAGAGTTGCCTAAAATCTGCCTGTGCAGCCTGCTTTTAGGTGCCCCCCCCACTTCTTCATAGCGCACCAGCTACCAACACCTTCAGCAGCCTGCTCCCGGATGAATCAGGAACTCTACAGATGATCCACTGGTGGAACACTGGGCCTTGGCCTGCTGCTACACTAACCCTCAAAAGTGAACCCATAGGCCAAACTGCACAATTCTGTTACACATTTTTTAATTTCCTCCTATAGGAATGCATTGTGTGTAATTGTACACAACTGTGAACTATTTTTTGAACTTTACCAATTTATAAGAAATTAACTACTTACCTGTGGACAAAGTTCTTGGTCTGAAATAATATATCGAAATATTTGATATTTTTGTGAACTGGTCTCAGATTTATTCCTGTGTGTGTGTCTCATTTATTGCATCTATGAGTACTATAAATGCTTAGCACTACCCTCTGATATACCCAACTGCTCACCCACATAATCACAAATAAAGCATTAGTATGATCTACTTTTGCCTTCCTTATACTAATCTGGGACTCACTGGACTCTCTGCAAAGTGTAACTCTTTTAGTGCATTATATAGAGAGACAGCTTCCTACACTAGGTATCAACAATGCAGTGCTTATCTGAGAGCCCGCATTGTTTGGGTCGCAGAGATGATGTGAACCCAATTTCTCATGTCCTACCTTACTGCCTCTGTGTTGAGATGTCCATGAGGGAGTTTAGGTAGGGGCCAGGGAAGAGGGCCTGGTTGTTGGGATGTCGTTGATGCCCTTTCGTAATCATAGACCTTCAAAGAAAAGGGGAGATTCAGTATGTGTCTCTGAGGTTCTTTTTTGGTGTTCAGTTCCTCCTTGTCGAATGACCCTGCATCCATACCTGTCCATGCTACCACAAGAAATTGCTGTCATCTCGATATCCTCCTTGTGTCGGTGTAATGTGTGTTTACCTGTTGATTGTATGACATTATCATGCCTTATTTCACCACGACATCTTTACATCACCGATTTTACAACGGATACCACTACCACGCATTTACATTCCCTCGCATTAGAAAGACCTTCAGCACGCATTCCATTACTACGCATACTTTTACCACGTTTACTGTTTCTGAAAAATCCTGTCACAGTCTAACAATGCCACCTACTGTTAAATAAGTATACATTAAATCTTATTATATTAAATTAATTGCCTTTGTGGTTTACAGGTTTGGCCCCTTTTTAATTACCATCCAATGTTTGGTTTAGTTTGCGTTGTAAAGACTTGTGTGCCAACAGTCTTTGCAATGTAAAAAATGTGTGTAAAATGTAATACAAAGTAAAAACTTCGGAGTAAAGGCTGTTTACTGTACCTGGGTCCAGATTTGTCTCTCGGATTAGGAATTGAAG
The DNA here is from genome assembly GCF_964204655.1 of Triturus cristatus. NCBI lineage: Eukaryota > Metazoa > Chordata > Amphibia > Caudata > Salamandridae > Triturus > Triturus cristatus. Next base: position 442,210,471 of record NC_140590.1, read on the forward strand.
GCTGAAGTGCACAAGGCTGGATTTATAACATAAAACAGATAAATCTCACAACAAATCTACACCTCTTTCCCCCTGGTTAGTTGTACAATTTTACCCAAAGCACTTACACGCATTAACCACCGCTGGGGTTCTTGTATGATATATAGCAGTTTCATTAGGAGGGCAGTCCATGTCTTTCATATGAGTTCTATCCTGTTAGTAGCAGAGGGATAAGAGCCTAAGGTGAGTCTCAGCCCTGTAAGTGGCACAAGGTGAGTGTCAGCGCTGTTAGTGGCACAAGGTGAGTATCAACGTGGCAATGGGAGGGATTACAACAGCAATGGGAAGTTCTTTTCCCAGGAAGAGGGCGGTGCTTACTTGCATTGGGTACCTAAAACTTGTATTGCTCCTTTGTCTGTTGTTGCTTTACTTTGCAAGGGATCTTTTACTGTAATTCACAGTTTTTTCCCAAGACCGCAGGGTCAGGGTTTGTCCGGGTGCCATACATGACAGGAATGCAACAAGCGTGACAAGCATTGGAGAGCTGCCAATTCTTCCCAAGACCGATCCTTTGGACCATATTCCTTCCAGTCCACTAAATAGTTTAATCTGCCATGGATTCTCTTGGAATCGAGGAGGGCGCAGACTTCGTATTCCTTCTCTCCTTCAACTTGTATGGGCAGGGGGCGTGGCTTTTCTGGAGAGTCAGGGCGATATGGCTTTACTAAGGACACATGGAACACTGGGTGTGTCCTGTTTGTGTCGGAAAGGGTCAATTGTACCGTGACTGGGTTTATTATGGAACAGATTTGAAAAGGACCTATTAACCGGGTAAGGAACTTTCTCTTCTCTTTGAGTTTCAGATGTTTTGTGGAAGTCCAGACCTGGTCACCTATTGTGTGTTGTGGTTCTGGAGTGCGAAGGTGATCTGCAAATGTCTTCTGAGCTTCTTTGGCTTTGCCTAGATGAAAATGGGCTTATTGCATAATGGTCTGTAAGTGAGCATTGAACCGACCGTTCCGTCTTCCAGAAAATTGGTAATATGAATACTGATTTGAAAACATTTGGGTGTGAGGATTGGTTAGGAATTTTCAGTTTTAGCATATGTCCCCTTCACTAGTGCGATATAGGGCTTAGAATTGTTTTTTCTAGGTCTATAGTTTATGACAAAATTATAGTCATTAAAAAACATTGTCAATCACAGCTGTTGTGCAGATAGAGCTCTCACAGAACATAGGCATTGCAAGTTATGATGATCAGTGTGCACTGTTGTAGGGTGTCTGGCCCCTGACAAGTAATTTCACCATTTTATAAAAACAGCTTTGACAGCCAATAACTCTTGATTCCCTATTGGGTCCTTTCTTTTTGTCAGGAGTAGGTTTTGTGAGTAATAAGCAATGGGGTGCATTTGGCTTGTGTCAGTGTGCCTCTAAGAAAGAATTGCTCCGGTAGCAAATGGTGAAGCCTCTGATTCTACTATGAAAGGATGAGCTAGGTCTGGGTGCATGATTATGGGCGCAGCAGTGAACTTGGCCTTTAGTTCTTGGAAGGCCTCCACGGCAGCTGGATCCCACTCAAATCTCACTCTTTTACGGAGGAGTCAGGTGATAGGAGGAATGCTGCCAGAAAACTGATCAATAAATCTCCTACAAAAATTGGCAAAGCCAAGGAAGCTCTGAATCTGTTTTACAGAGGAGGGACTGGGCCAGTTTATTACTGCTTCGACTTTTTTGGGGTCCATCCCAACCCCCTTGGGGCTGAGGATATAACTGGGGAATTCAACCGAGTTGTATGAAATATACTAGTGCAGAGTCCGAAAGCCATGACTTTGTACTCATAAAGCCCAAATTTTGTTTGGAATACAGTCATTGGTCACCCATTCGGGCTTACACTAGATGATATGCCCCATGGAGATCTAACATGGTATAGATCGTGGCGTCTTTAACCTGATCTAATTAGGTGGGGATCAATGGACAGGGATAGCGTTTTTTAACTGTCACTTTGTTTACTGTGAAGTAATCAAACATTTCCTGAGTCCTCTTCTCCTTTTCGGGCACAAAAAACAAGAGTGATGACACCAGGGACTTAGAATGTTGGCTAAATCTGTTAGCTAAATATTTGTCTAAGTAAGTACGAAGATGTTTATTCTCCTTCTCCGTAAGTGAATAAATACAACTGCAGGAACGTTTAGCCCCTGGTATTAAGTCACTGAAAGTAACTCTTTATTGCTTGATTAATTAAAACCATTGAAATGTAATACATGATAAACAGCTATACAATAACACATACAATCGAAACATCATCATAAATTAATGGCAATAAAATCAATTAAAACCCGTTCCTCTGGCCTAGGGAGCCCCTTTCCTATGCATGTTCTGCTGCGTCAAGAAGTGCTGTGATGTAGTAAGAGTTAAAGTCTGGATGCTCATTTTTAGAGACCAGGGCAGGTGCGGGGACAGAGAGGGTAAGGTAAAGGATCAGTACCCTTCTTAGTTTAAAAATGTGAGTGCTTATTTTAAAATCAGAGAAAGATAAAATCTAAGAAAGCAGTGCAACCATAAAAGCAGAGTCAATTTTGAGATTAAAGTGCAAAAGCTCATTTGAGCATTCTAGGACAATGCATGGGCGAGTGCTGGGACTGGGATCAGTGACCATTATAGAAAAGAAAAGAAAGTCCAAAGTTCTTGTTAAGTGGTCTGAAGTGGTGCATTGTTTAAGTTAAAATGTGAGTGCTTACTTCTTAGGAATTTGTGTGATTGACAATATGGAATTTAGACATGAGTGCTGACAATTGAGGAGTTTTGAGAAGATTTGAGGTGTGAATGCACATAAAAAAATCAGGAACAGTGCTTTCTTCTCAAACGCTTCCCGCCTCCCCGCCTTCAGCTAGATCCTTGATCGCAGACTTCTGATCAATTCTTTGTAGAAACTTAACCGTTGCGCAGCTCAGACAAATGTCTTTTGGTTCAAAGCAGGCCAGCACTGCATCCCTACATGACCTTATGCCCCGATCTCTCTACTTCCTGCACAGGAGCTCACGTTGATCCCGCATGCCAGAGTGGAACAGGCATAAGACGGGAACAATGTTCTCTGGCTCTTGTCTGCATAGCAAACAGGTGTCTTGCCCTGACCTCTTTCTCCATGAAGGAAGGTGTTTTAATAGCGGTAATAGTCCCAGCCTGTATTTCAGGGCGTGTACTTTGGCCTGGTTGCTGTATGTTTTGCTTAGGTAGCCCTGCGGTTTTAGCCTAGTATAGTTTTGAAGAGTCATCCACCCATGACTGTGTTTGGACAGTCTGTCTTTGTCCTCAAGAATTGATAGCAACTGTGTGCTGTTTTTAGTTTGTTTTTGAAATCCAGGCAGCCTAAAAATGCCTCCCAAGCATTGGTTAGGCAACAACAGAACAAGGACTGATTTAAGTAGGCAAGTGCCGGAACCCTCCACCTAAATTACAGTTTGTGCCACAGGTGACAGCCCAAGGAACCCGCAGGTGCCATCCTTAGTAATTGATAACAAATTGCAAAGGACGCCTTCTGAGCCAGAGACTGTTTGCAATGTCAAACTACAGCCTAATTTGTGCAGGCGATGTGTTTGGTAGTAATTGGAAGATTGACATGTATATTTTGAGTATCATTTTATCTAAAGTGGCACAATCCCGACCCATGAATGCCTTACTCCCCTAGGTCAGAGTGGGGAGGATCTTGGCTTGAGGTTCCAGTGTATGACCGTAGGGCCATTTAGTTTGTTGAAAAGAGACCTCAGGCCAAAAGCCAACGCATTACATTTCTTCCTTAGTTCTTCCAGTTGGTCACCATATCCTCCCTTCCCATTGAAGTAAACTCTAAGGTACTTGAAGCTATTTACTGATTTGATTTTGTTTGCTTCCAAGAGACCAGCTGTGCTTTTGTGCAATTTTTCCGTTGCACTATTATTTTTCCCTATTATTGGTCAGCCCATTTCTTGCTGAATAGGTGAAAGTTGCATCAAACAGATGCTGTAAACTGACCTCGATTCTGCTTACGAGAACTAGGTCATCTGCATACAATAAATTTGATAGCTGGAAGCCCCCCAATTTGGGAGGGTGAGAGTTTATTTCATTTATTAAATGAGTGAGGTCAGAGAGAAGCAGAATAAATAAAGATAAATACATACATGCTTCAGCCCATGCGTTGTTTTGATTCCCCTTGATAAATGGGAGCCATCCTCCAGGTTAATTTTGATTTAGGTTTCGGTGTGTGATAATTCCAAGGCCTTTAAGAGACCATTCAGGATGTTCAAGTTGCACCGATTTGAGAAGTTTTTGGTAAACTTTTCCTAGGTGGTCAATGGGTTTTCGCCTGATGTTTTTAAGGTTCCCATCAGTTGTTTAGCACCTTGTGATAATGCTGGTAAGGACGAGACCATGCACTTTACACGTTTGAGGTTGATCATATAAGCTGGAATTCATTGATCTATTGCAGGAGCATGAGCTTGTAGGCCTATGTTGAGAATTATTTCTTGTGTGCGATGATTGCTTTCCAGGTTCTCGCAAAATCCATAAGCTGTGACAACCTGCAATAGTGGAAGACTCACAAATGTGTAATCGATGAGAGATACTCCAGAGCTATTTAAATACGAAGGCCCAGGTGCTTTGTCAGGATTGTAGGACCCATTTCTTTCTCTGAGGCCTAGCTGTTCTAGATTTCCTTGCAATCTTTGACCTCTCCTATCTTCATTTTGCCACTGTGGAGGCTCATGAGTTGTAGTCATCCAAAGAGCATCTTGAGCCTCTGTGACATTGTATTGGAATGATTTTCTCATTAGCCACATATTGAAGTTGCCTGTGACAATCAATTCATTGTACTGTCCCTTCAGTCTTTGCACCAGAATCATCTCAACCAGCTTATCTGTTAGCTTAGACATTTACCAGTACGACTTTCTTGGACAGGCGGTTTGCTCTTTAGAGAGTCAGTTCTACTGCCAGTAGACCAACCTTATTACTTTCTTGCTCTAGGCATTCAATTTCACTAGCAGTGGAAGCATATATTGCCAGACCACAATTGATTACTGTTAGACCCGGGATCCCTGGTTGGCTAAGGTAGGTAGGTTCCAAAGTCAGGGAAAGGAAGGCCACCTTTTTAGATAACCCCTCTCATCCCCTAGGTAGCTTGGCACGAGCAGCCAGACTTATCTTCAAGGCAAATGTGCAAAGTATTGGCAACCACGCTTGCAATAATCCAATGATGAGACCACAAATAGACTCCACACGAGTTTTGTAAAACGTGTATAAACTTTATGTAAAAAGATATACGATAAGACCACACGATATAAAACCAACATATGAGGTTGCGTAATATTTCTCCTGGCCGGTTGTTAGGAGAGCCAGCCCTGGTAAGTTCAGGCGATATCAATGAGCACTTCTAAACATTCTCCTGTACTCCTAAAATCATATCATACAGTCGTAATGCTAGAATCAGATACTTTTGCAATGTAACAATACTGTAATGTGTAACGCAGCAATCAGACACTCTGCAATGAAAAGAATGCAATGCATAACGCACCAATCAGGCACTTTGCAAGATCAAATAATGCAATGCGTAATACAACCACCACATATGTTGTTCTGCAAAAATAAGGCAATGCGTATTTTGACAGTGGTCAGTCCCGGGATCGGTTTGTTGCCAGGAGTGGTCCACCTCTTGATCTAACCAAGCCTTAAAGACGTAATGGCACAGGTCATCGGAAGGATCAAGTGGGAGAAGGAAAGGAAGGGAACAGCAGGGCGGGAGATCTGTAACAAGAAAAACACAACGATAAACACCTTCTATTCCTTTTTTGAAATCATGGAATACATATAACAATAACACACCCTGAAAGGGGGACGCCTCTTATACCCATAACAAAAATTAATAACCCTTGTAGAGGTTGTTGCTTGGATAGAAGGGGGTGCCTTCTGTGTGGATGCAGGAATGAAAAAGAACATATAGCCACGTACTCATGAGCTCATACTTTTCTGTAGGTACAAAACATATCAACAACCTTGCACCAGACATAGACCAAGGACCTACCCTTATCTGGACTCCACTGTACTTCACAGGGATAGAGCGTAGTCCTCTACCACTCGTACCAACCTCTGTTAAAAATAAAGCCATAATAACACTTATTACACAATCTTTTAAATCCTCCAAGTACATAACAAAAACACTCCTGTGTAAACTCAGCCACAGGACTGGTAATTCAACATATGTAACTTTATCCTTTTGTAAGGTTTTGTTGATCCATTTGAAAGTACTTTCTGTGTAATACGTCTTACACAGAAGTATTACACAGAAGTACTAGAAGTAAAGCGGTATGCACCAGTACACAGAACGTAAGGGGTGGTGACTTTGAGGAATATGTCAGGAAGGAACAAAATAGATTCCCTGGTAAGAGCGTACAAGAACCGCTCTACACAGAGCCACCCGCCGGCCGACAATGCAGGCTGAGAACTCCAAGGAAACTCCAACTCCCGCTACCAATAAAGCAGGACGCAGGATCCAGGTGGAGGGACAACAAAAGAACTCGCCGCCGGCCGAAAATGCCGGCCGAGAAGGGAAACAAAGAAACTAGCAAGCCTCCGCATGAGCAGATCGCTGAACCAATGGAGGATGGCAGAGGAGGAACAACGAGTGGTGCAGAGCACCCTTACCGGACAGCTACTACCGAAACCAGGAACCGCTGCAGGAGACCCGGCGTGGACCAAGAATTTCCGACAACGGCTCGGAAAACCACTTCCTCCTTAAGCAGCCCTTTCGCGACCTCATATATTACGTGCAAGGGTTCATGGGTAATGTAGTTTATGCGGAACGGAACGTAATTGCCCAGCGAAGAGTTCAGAGCCCTGGACAGTGCGCTTGCTGTAATGAGCTCATGACACGTATACACTAATCAGGTAATTTGTTATGCAGGAGAAATGCAATGCGCAATATGCTAATCAGGTGGATCGTTATTCAGAAACAATGCAATGCGTCATATGACAATCAGGTAGTTTGTTATGCAGATAGAAATTCCATGCATCATACACTAATCAAATAATTTGGTAAGCAGGAATAATGCAATGCATAATACTCTAATCAGGTACTCCGTTATACATAAATGATGCAATGTGTAATACAACAGTCAGGTACACCGTTCTTCAGAAATGGAATAATGCATAATACACTCAGGCCTGATCATCGGGTCTTAGGCGGTCTCTCCGCCTCTCACAGTTGCCGCCAACACAGTACAATGTATCCCTAAGTGCAGCATCGCACTCCGGCCCCTGTACCACCACTCCTTTGGCGATACGGGCCGTGACACGAGCCGAAGCAGAGGCTTGCTCTGCCAACACGAGAGAGAGGCCGAGAACGTCTCCCTCCGAGCCCGCGCCCCGCCCCAGGAGTCGTCACACAGTACCTGAGGGGCGCAAACTCACTCTCCTCTCATCGTCCAGCGGCTGGGCCTCCAATGCAGCTTTGTGAAATGGCAGTGACAGCTCGGGCCGGCAACTCAGCTCCTCCGAGACTGCCGGTCCGGGACGCTTCAACTACGAAGATTTCAGGCTGCCACAAAGCACACACACACAGTGTCACTGAATCTTCCTTCACTCCGGGTGCACGATCACTGGGCACTCCACACACAAGTCTCCGGCTGCACGAAGTTCACGCGCTCAGAGTCACTGAGACTCACTTTAATCCAGTGCACACTATAACAAGGCAAATCCTCACGAAGGTCCCACGATGCACAACGCACTCGTACACAACGGCATTGAGACTCACTTCGATTCCGATGCACACGATCACTGGACAATCCTCACAAAGGGGTTTAGGCCGCACAAAGCACACGCACATCGTGTCGCTGATCCTTGCTTGGACTCCAGGTACCCCTGATCACAGGCCGATCGTCCTGAAGGTCTCAGGCTGCACAAGGCATGCACACACAGTGCCAATGAGACTCTCCTGGAAACGTTTATGTTCCTGTGTTTCCGAAAAGGGAGTCAGCTCACCTCAGGCCCTTGGGGATAGTTACTTCAGGACACAGCACACAGCAAAGTCCTTCAACCAGGGGTACACAGCACACCGCAAAGTCCCTTTAGCCTTTCCTTGGTTGAAACAGAAAACTGCTGGTCAGCCCCAGATCACACAGCAAGAGCAGTCCTATCCTTTAGTCTCTTCAGTTGTTTCTTCCTTGGCAAAGGTCCTCTTGACCACGAAGTAGCTCCAGTCTTGTTCACACTTGATCAATCCATTCTCCCAGGTTCAGGGGCTTCAGTTCTCTTAGTTATACCCCTCAATGGCTTTGAAGTCTTTGTGCTTCAGGGGGCACTGACCCCTGTTCAAAAAGCAGGTCTGGGTGCCTCCCTGCCAGTGACACCTTTCTTCCTTTGATTAGTGGGAGTCTGGATTCTCAATCACTCAGCCGAAGATGAGACAATTGTTTTATAGCAGCACCCCAGGCCTCTTCACCTCTAGGAGCTTCTGCTTCAACTACACTCCAGATGCAGGTCAGCCTGATGCTGTCTCACCTCCTCCCCTGGGTCAAGACATTCCCCAGATCCTATCACTTTCAAATCCAGACAGTCAATCCACAGTCAGGCAGAGACACACAGAAATGTCAGAACACAAAAACTCAGCCCCTTCTAAAAGAGTATATTCTGAGCACACAATGTAAAAACCACTGATGTAAAAAGATGTGTTATTACATTGTGAGTTCAGGCATATTAAACTTCACCTTTCCATCTTAAACCTTTGGGAAGATAGTCTGGAAAACATATTACCCAGCCTTCTCATTCTGTCCTATGTGCAAGATGGCCTTTCAACAGTGAAAAAACGAAATGGAGGTTATTTCACTGTCAGCAAATGGTAAGAGAACACCTGGGCAAGCTTATGCAGGCATGACTAAGAAGCAGTCACCTGTTAATTCTAGGTTTGTCCCATTGTAGCCCTGAGATGGTTCTTATCTTACATTGTATTCCCTCTAGGATAGCGGTTAAAAGACACGGCAATCATTGTCTCCCTCCACTCTTTGGGCCTCATGTAGGTAGCCAAATACCGGTCGGTAACGGCCGATTTTCGGTAAATATGCCGTTACCGACCGGTATTCAGACAAGTGAGATGTAGGAGTCCAAAAACCACTTTTCGGTAAATATGAGGCGGTAAATACCGATTCATAGTTACCGAATTCTAAAATACCGATTCATATTTACCGAATACACATTTAACGAATCGGTAAATATGAAGTGGTAAATATGAAGTGGTAAAACTTTAAAATGACATGTAGGAGCAGTCGGTAATTAAGAAATCCAGGAAAATCGGTAAATAAGAGTCGGTAATTAACACGGATGGAAAGCAGGTGGTAACCATCAACAATGCACATAAGCAATCCCAAAATGCAACAGCGTGGACAACATGGCCACCATGTACGTCATTGCAAGGCGCCTACGTCTACAGGCAGCAGGACTGAGGGTGTGGCGACGGGAGGAACAAATCTACAGACAGCGCATCACACTATTCCAGCTGACTGATGCAGAGATACATGAGAGGTACAGGCTACACCCCGAAACCATCATGGACTTAATCAGGGACCTTCACCCACTCCTGGACCAGCCAATAAGAAGGGCGCACGCCATACCCCCACATGTGCAGGTGCTCTGCAGCCTACATCTGTTGGCATCCGGCAGTTATCAGGTGGTGATAGCTGCGGTGGGTGGTGTATCCCAGAGTTGCCTGTCACGTTTCTTCAGGAAGTTCCTGGATGCCATGATGCAGAGAATGCACCACTACATAAGCTTCCCAAACACACAGGCTGCACTGCAGAAAACAAAAACAGACTTTTATCACATGGCACAGTTCCCCCATGTCATCGGCTGTATTGATGGTACACACATCCCAATCTGTCCACCAGCTGAGACAGAGCACATCTACAGGAACAGGAAGTCCACCCACTCCATCAATGTGCAGGTGATCTGTGATGCAGGGAACATCATCACAGATATTGTTGCAAAGTTTCCTGGGAGCACCCACGACTCTTACATCTTCCAGAATAGTGGGATCTACACACGACTGAGAGCCGGAGAATTCGGAGAGGGATACCTGCTGGGTAAGTAACAGTGACGCCCCTTGAAACCTGCAAATCAGAGTGTATAGAGGCATGTAACTGATGGTTCCCTTTTACTCATCCAGGCGACAGTGCATATGCATGCCGTTCATTCATCCTCACTCCCTACCTACACCCAGCAACCCAGAGTGAGAGACGATACAACGTGGCCCACAAATCTACACGCAATGTGGTGGAGCGCACGTTTGGACTGCTGAAGAGCAGGTTCCGCTGCCTCCACAAGAGCGGAGGCGCACGCCAGTACAAACCCATCACCTGCTGCAAGATAATTGCCACTTGTGCAATGCTGCACAACCTTGCCACGAAAAAAGGTACAGATGTGGAACTAACATATTTTGAGGACAACGAGGATGAGTCAGGCCAGCCCGAGGGCAGCGCAGCTAGAGTGCCAACTGCAATCGATGGGAGAGAGAGACGGGCAGAGATCACATGCAACTATTTCTGAGTAAGTGAGGGGACACAGCGAGTTGTGAGAAGTCATGACGTAGTTTAATGTGGCACCACGCCATGAACACATGAACAGGCCAATCTGGCAATATGCCATCTATACAATGAGTATGTCCAGGGTTACGTCACCCAATGGCAAGTGGATAACTAGGGCCACATCAATGTTTGCGCATACGCGCTGCAGTGGTGGATTGCACGGCCTGTGCATCCTCACTAGAGCCAACCCCAAGCCGCCTGCTGCTCCTGCGTGCTTCTGGGACGGGGGGTGTGATGCTGCTGCTGGTGTCGATGCTCTCCGCAGCATCCCCTGCAGCAGTTGTCGACGCCTGACTAGTCAATAGCACCCCTAGTGCACTTGTCACCTGCACCATCCCCCGAGACAGGTCGCTGCAGCACTGTGTTAGGCCCTCCTGCATCGTCACAGAGCACCGGCAAAGTAGGGAAGTCGCAGTTGCCAGACGGTTGAGTGCCCTGCTGGTAGTGTCCCTTCTCTGGCGTTCCCGGCGCCGTGCTTCGATGTCAGCATCTAATTTGCTGCACAACTGCTGGATTGACTGGGACATGTCCCGAATGCCCGCAGCCATGCCGCCAATGTTTGTGTCCATGTTGACTAAGCTTGTCCTCATCACCCGCATGTGCCTCTGGACTGACATTACTGCCTTTGATTGCAGGCGCTGTTGCTTCAACATTTGGCCCTCGAGCCCCAAGAAGACACCATGGCCGTCAGTGGGTGCTGGTGGACTCTGGACACGCGACCTGCGGCGCCCTCTTGCTCCCGTCTGTGCTGCCTGTGAGGTGTGGGGCACAGTGGGATGGCTCCCTTCCTGGGGCCCGGTGCGGTCTTCTGGGCCCATGCTGTCGTCTGATGAGGTGTCTAAGGCTCGTAGCCTGGCTGCTGGACGCCTCCTCATTCTCACACCTGCAAGCGGAGATGTGGCCGGTGAATCGAACATGAGTGGCGATGCTGGCTTTGGTGGTGGTGATGCTGGCTCTCGGTGAGGTGATGCTGGCTCTGTGTGCGGCGAGGCTGGCTGCGTAGGTGGTGCGGCTGCAAGTGGGCCTGCTCCCTGGTCTGAACTCGTGCTGGCTAGAGGTGATTTTTGTGGCCGGTGTGCCGTCTCCCCTGCAGCATGCCCTGTACTGCATGATGTCACATCTGTGGACAGAAAAACAACATTGGCTCAGTGTCCCCGAAGGGCTGCATTGCAAGCGTCACAATAAATCATTTCACATTCCAATCTGTCCTCTGTCTCCTTGTGCCTCGAGTGCGTGACATGCCTTGTTGCCCTGTGACATTTACGTCATGGTTAGTGTTGCCCTGACTACATCTCCCGGAATGCATTGCCTGTCTGCACTGACACGTGTGGACTGCAGTGTGATTCTCGTTTCACAATGGGGGATATGGGATAGGGGTAGGGGCGGCTACATTGCTGTGCTTTCGTCTTACCTTGCTGTGTTGCGGCTCTGGCAGAGCTGTCGGCGTCCCCAAGACCCACGACGCTCTCTTGCTCGAGTGTGGCCGCCACCAGCTCCTCCAGTTCGGTGAGGGCAGGTGCCCTGTTGGTTCCACCTCCGGTCTGGCTGGCCTCCTTCTGGATGTCGCCCATCTTCCTCTTGGTCACAATCCTCAGGTCATACCAGCGCTTTTTGAGGACCTCAATGTCCCTGTGGGTCACTCCCACAGCATTGACCTGCGCCTGGATGGCCAGCCATATGTTGCGCTTTTCGGCCTCAGGCACTTGCAGGGATTGCCTCCCAAACAGCTTCTGGTGCTGCTTCACCACCTCCTCCACCAGCACCTGGAGTTCCTTGGGGCTGAATTTGAGCTTCCTCCTCCTTTCCCCTCCGTCTTTCTGTGTTCTCTGGCTGGACATGCTGTTCGTTTCCCGCTCGCACATGCAACTGCTCCCTGCCTCTCCTCTGCACTCCGAGCCTCTCCAGGGTCGGCTAATTATGTACACCTGCCTGGTTGTGGCCACTTCGGCTAATTGTGTACACCTGCCTGGGTGTGGGCAGTTCCTGGTTGGGTGGGCTGTCGTTGCACAGGATTAGCTGTTTCGTCAAGTCATGTGATGTTATTTACCGAATCCGTACGTACCGATTCGGTATTTTCCGATTCGGTAGATACCACCTCGGTATTTTCCGATTCGGTTGATTCCACCTCGGTATTTTCCGAATCGGTAATTATCACCTCGGTATTTACCGAATCGGTGAATTCCGATTCGTATTTACCGAATGTTACCGAATCGGTAACTGTTACCGAATTTTTACCTACATATAACTTACCGATTCTAATTTACCGATTCGGTACGGCTCGGTATTTAAGAACCGGTAAAATTATTTTACCTACATGAGGCCCTTTGTCTCTAAACTTGGAAGTTTGGAACAGCATTCATCTGACTCAAATCTCAGGTACCTATATGAAAAAGGGACTCACGTCAATTTTCATGTTTGCCCCTGTCAATTTTCATGTTTGCCCCATTGTTCCCTAGGTATGACTCTGTTATCTACTTGGTCAAATTGATATCATTTGACCGAACACTTTTTTCGCTCTTTTTATTCTTTTCTATTTTTTCTTCTTCTTTTCACTCAGAATAGGAGCAATTGCGCTCTCCTGTCACTATGCAACTTGCACTTGGCACTCCATCATCTCATTTCCTCCATACATAGGAACTCCTGAGACAGCCTCTAGGCTAGTTATATACAGGTATGTGGAGATATGTCACTACTCAGATTGCAAGATCTCACCTGAAGGAATAAGAGCAAGTAATATGGACACCTACATGAAGATATTTGCTTCATATTACATGTCAGGAAACAATGGCTCGTGTGGATTAATACTTACTAATATAATATACAATACATGATAGTAATCAAAAAAAGGAAAAAGGGTTAAATATGGTGTCAGAAAGAAAAGTTTAGCCATACACATTAGAACTTCAGTAGAAAATGTTCTTTTTATATTTACAATGGAAAAGTTTATGAGAGGTAGACACAAACTCACAATACAAAATAACAATGTTTGTACAAATTTCAAAAAGTGTCCCAGTGAAAAATTAACCTAAGCAAAAGAAAGTGACATAAAGTGCAACATACAAAAAGGTTTCAATTTTTCATTACAAAGGCAATCAAAAATTAATAAATACAATTATCAACACTTAGTCATTATAAGTGTCAAAAGAATGATTCGCCTTTCACGTCAACGGCGTTTCGACCCTATGACAAATAGAGGGTCTCGTCAGGACAGTCTCATATAGGGACACCTAAGAAAAAAAATAATAAAGAAAAAGTCTTGTCAGAATAGAATGCTCTTTTTTCTCTCTAAAAAAAGGGGGTTTAGAGGAGCATTAATATTAAGTCTCTCTACCTGGCCGTCGTAGATGATATCTAACGTATATATATGCAGTGTCACCGTGCTCAATGTGAAATAAAATACTCACAACTATTGTGAGTTTGTGTCTACTTCTCATAAACTTTTCCATTGTAAATATAAAAAGAACATTTTCTACTGAAGTTCTAATGTGTATGGCTAAACTTTTTTTTCTGACACCATATTTAACCCTTTTTCCTTTTTTTGATTACTATCATGTATTGTATATTATATTAGTAAGTATTAATCCACACAAGCCATTGTTTCCTTACAACAAATAATACCCAGGCTCCTTGTGGGTAGGGTTTCCTTGTCTCCTAATTAATCATATTGCATGTCAGGCACAAAATTCTTTTCTCACCTTCTTTTAGATAAAAATTCACCGGCTTTTCTACATGCATAATCACCACACACATCTTTGTTTTACATCTGTAAATATGATATTTTTGCGTTAACAGTGAAACACGACATCTCCTATCAGGCTCCACATTGTTCTTTATTTTGTTATTTATTCAACCAACCAGCGGGCATCCAATTTCATATTTAACTATGTGATTATGTGTTTCATACAGTTAATTCTGAGATGGAACCCTGATGAAGGCATTGCCGAAACGGGCGAAGAATAACGACATACCGCCAGTTTCTTCATACAGTGTCTATTCATCACCATATTGTTGGGTTGCAATCAAGGATTTGAATGTTGAATTATTTGTTGCATATTTTGAATCATTTGTAAGATATCTTTAGGCCTTTTGACTGCTGTATATCAAATTGTACACTATTAATTCACAACAAGAGATTACTGAATGATTGTAATAATGTTTTTTTTAATATCAATTTACCTATTTGATACAAATATCTAAATTAAGAAAAAAGAGAAAAAAAAATATATTTTTGTATATGATTGTATTTAATAAATATTCATTTTTGAATATATGTTTGATTTATTATGACTGTTTCTTGATTAACTTGAAATTGTCATGCCCGCATAAGCTATAATCCACTTTGCCAAGGTGTTCTCTTACCATTTGTTGCTTATTCCGTCAGGGCACAGTCATCCTGTACACAGAGGCCCCAGTTCCTTCCCAAATATTTCACTCTCAGAACATGACACACACCTTGGTACATGTCCTACCTTTCACATGCACCACACCCTGTCCAGGGGTACCCCAGACCTACCATAGGGGTGTCTGAGGTGCACAGAAAGGGAAGGGTAAGGTCTGGCAAGTGAGTGTACTTGACAGAACAAAATAGCAGTTTCACAAACTGCGTGCAGTCCCTGAAATGGCAGACCTGAGTTCCCTTTTTAAGGCAACTTGTGTGGGTGGCACGAATAGTGCTGCAGGCCCACTAGCATTACCAGCCCTGGCACACATAGTGCACTTTACTAGGGACTTTAATATTAAGGCAAACATACCAATCATGGACAACCAATTGCCATTACTTTATTCGGGGAACACTTACACTTTCACACTGGTTAGCAGTGGCAAAGTGTCCAAAGTATCTAAGTTGGCAACACCATGTCAGAAAAAAAAATGTCTAGGGGCAAAGCAAAAAGTTTAGGGACTTTAGCCAAAAAGGGCCAAGTCCTACACTTACGCTCATGTTTATGCACTTTAGATGCCATAGTATAAACATTTGTAAACCCTCCTTGGAGTGCCAGCTGTGACTAAGTTTCTTGGAAAAGGACTACTTGAAAAGACCGGAGGTATTGAAGAGATTTAGGATCTTTTAGCCTGTGGACCAGATCATTGGTTGGACAGATATCTTGTCACTGTAAGAGTCTGGTTGTGTTCTGGGCATTCGACAACCAGCCCGACTCCACTACCATCTCAGGTTCTGAGGCTGGCTTTCTGCAAAGCCATCCCGATCATTTCATTTGAGATCCCATGGATTTCCTTGTGCATTTCCTAGGACAGAGTTGACAGTTCTGGGTCGAGCTAGTATTGAACCACCCTTGTTATGTCATTGTAGGACATAAGGCTACCCTGTTCCCTTAAAATCCCCCAACATTTTAAGGTCTTAGCCTCATTCAAAATCTTTTTAACCATATCAGTAGAGCCTCATACAACTTTAGTTGATTTGTTTCACTGACCAAAACCTGGACTGATGAATTCTATTGGCACTGTATCTTGTGAGGCAACCTCTCCATCCTACCAAGTGTTTGAATGAGCTTGAGAATGTTGCCTCTATTTAGGAGATTGAAAGGACCCCTAGAGATGTATTCTGGGTAGAATAGTGTGCAAGAAGATTTTTGTGAGGATCTCAGATCTTGCTTAGGAGTTGGTTGTGGAACTGTTGTTGGTTAAGCTCGGTGTGATCTTTTATCTTGGGTTAATTTCAAGGATGAATCAGAAGAGCTTAAAATCCTCTGCACCCCAATATACAAATTTGCCTGTTTGCTCAAAGGCTGTGACATGAGTAGGTTAGGTTGACGTTAAGAGGCGGCGTGGAGCGTACCACAGGAGATGTGCAAACCGCACAGGACTAACTCTGATCACTTCTGCACTGACTCCTGGAGACCTCCAGCCACCTAGGGCTCCTTTGAGGACCTTTCCCGCTTCTCAGTTTCTTGCACAAATCACAATGCCGAATCCAAGTTGGCCTCTGGAGAGACCAGGGCCAGTGCTGCCTTCCTCTCATGACTGCGAATCATCGCTTGTCAGTTCGGTGCCCACTAGGAGAGGCGCAAGCACACCAGCTACCAACTTATATGGCACCTCGGGTTTTTCTTTGGGGTTTCTTGGGGTTTCAGACCTCACTGCAGCAGGCCTAAAAATAACAATTGTGCCGAAAACACAAACTCTGCAACAGCATGCATGCAGGCCCTCAGCTCTTCTGCTGTTCTCTTGCAGTCCTTCACTGCCCTTTACAGCCCTTCAGCGCTTCCATGGGAGGATTTTGCACAGTGAATTCGCAACAGTAAGTCTTGATATAAGCTGGGTTCAGAGGCCAGCTTTAGGAGCAGGGAGAGTAGCCACTGTGGTTGGTTTAGTGAAAGGAGCAGAGTTGGTGCATGGATCTGACCCGGAAAGGCACAAGCCACACCGGTCTAATGCCGGCTGCTTCCGCACATTCAGGTTATGTGCCGCAGCCCTAAAGCCTTACCTTCGCTCATGCTCAACACAGTGGTCCAAAGCTCACAGCCATCCCCCTTCTTCCTTTTTTCTGGTGAGCCTGATTTGCTCAGAGGCTGCACGCAGGCTGCTCCACTCTAAGTGCTGTGGGATCTTTAACTCATTCCCCTGCTCCCCGAGGGTCTGGAGTCTGGTGTTCCAAAGGTGATCACAGGCTTTATGAGCTATTTGAGCTTTACCCTCTCCCTAGGAGCAAACGAGGAGCCCCTGCCCGCCTTGATCGGAGTCCCCATCTCTGGCCATACCCACTGCTCGTGTACACCGCAACACTGTGTTCTCGGGTTCAGTGATTCACAATACCACCAGTGATATTAAATCTATCCTGCATTCATAATCCCTATTTGGTAGTAGGGTGTAAGCTTTTTGTTTGTCGAAACATCAACTAGATCAGAGTATTCTTTTGTACCCCTTCCACAGCTAAAATGCAGTTAACGTGTTTCGGGAAAGTCATGACCCTGAATCGTGCAGTTTATTGTGGTACTCTGGGAGCATGAGGTGATGCAGCCCGTAGGTTGGAATGACAAAGTCTTTTTCTGCAGTCAATTTGAGGGTTGTGCATGGTTAACGAAAGGATCCCTTAGATTAGACAGAATCGTGGTGTGTCCATGATATTGAAATGTATGTGTTCAATATCTGTGTTATCACAAGTCATTTATTGATTCTCAGTCTGATATTGAATTAGTCCTGAAGTCAACTCCTTCCCGATGACTGCCCTTACTATTTTCAGATTTATCTTTAGGGACTGTCTGGATTTCTAGGGTGTCCAGAAAACGAGTGTCCAGAACATTTCTATAAGACCTCCACTGCCCAAGAGTGCTGGGATGCTGAGGTTAGAGTCACAGAAATATTGTGATGATGGGGGGTGGAACCAAAAAGTGTTTTAGAGGTCAAACTTAAAGATAAACCCTGTAGGTTGACCTCATCATCTACAGAGCATTCTAATTTTCCACCTGCTTGGTCATGGCCGTGGAGTCTGAGGAGGTACTTAGCCTGATTGTCCTGGGTTTGGTTGGGCAGATAGGAATTACTCTAACGTAGTGTCCCGAATTCCCACTGTAAAGGCATTTATGAAGTTTTCTTCACATTTCTTCTTTCTCTTTAGTGAGAGGGCCTCTTGTGGTTCCAATTTGCATTGGTTCAGGTATGTCAGATTTCCTGGAGGATTGACTTTCATCACTTCCTCTGTCTCTAACTATGAACGTCTGATGGTCTGTCAACTTCCCTTTCTCACTCTTCCTTTCCGACAGACAATGGTGTAATCTGACCACTAGGTCTATGAAGGTGGCACAGTTCTCTGGTGGGTCTAAGAGTTGGGACAGTGGGTCTTTAAGTTCATCTTTGAGTCCCCTAGAAAATAAGGACACCCTCTTGTCTTCCGGCCATTTTGCTTCGATAACGAGTCTTTTAAATGTTGATACAACAGATCTGAAGATCCTTGCTTTAGATTTAACAACTCATTATCTGCTGCTTGAACAAAGGTGTGTTTTCCGAATAGCTGCTTCATGGCGTCCTTAAACTGTCCAAATTTGTACAGTAATGAGTTATCCAATTCCACTAAGGGGATTGAGCACAATGCTGCATCACCTCCTAAATAGGAGAGTATGAATGCTACTTTTGTGGCGTCATCCAGAAAAATCCCAGCCGAGCCATGTAGTTCAGGTGGCAATGGTTAAGGAAAATACCACACTTGTTATCATCCCCACAGAAATGTTAGGTGCTGGAGAAGTAGGCATGGGGTGAATGTGTGGGAGGAATGCCAGCTGTAGCTGATGCTCCAGGTGGTATCAGAAAGCTAGGAGCCTTCAACATGGCTTTGGTCTGTTGCGCTGATGGTGACAATGTCCAGGGATTCTTTTGGGCCTTTAGTTGTGATTGGATAGCTGTCAGATCATGCCACAGCATTCTCCTATTGTATGGCGGATAGCATGGCGGCTGTAGGAAAAGGAAAACCACCTCTCTATATAGAGCACCACAATGGGGTACACTTTGCAGAGAGGTCGAGTAGACCCTTAGTGGTTTACAGATACAACAGCAGATGATACTAACGCTCTATTTTTGTGGTAGTGTGGGAAAGCAGTTAGGCTTATCAGTGGCCAGTGCTAAGCATTTGTTGTACTCACAGAGGCAATAAATGATTCCCTCACTCAATGAATGAAGTCAAGACTGAATATGAAAAATAGTACTTCTTTTCAAATAAATATTTAGACCAAGAACTTCAGGTACACAGTAAATACTTTTCGCAAAATATAAAAAAATCACAGTAAATGCAAGATTCACAGTTCTGCGCAATTACGCACAATACATTTCCTATGGAAAGAAAAAGGCAATCGGAAAAGCAATGCAATACAGTTAGTTTTGTGGTTCACCTTTTGGAAATAGGAAGGTTTGGGGCCAAGGTCCAAAGTTCGGAGGCTAAAGTTCAAAGGACTTTGTAGCTGGAGCAATATGAAGAAAGGGGCCACCTGTGAAAGCAGAGCAAAGTGGGTCTTGAAGAGAAATCTGAGGGTTCTCACAGGTCAGTAGAGGTCACAAGGGCTCTGGGGCCTCGGGAGCACAGCTGCTTTAAAGATGCCCCAGCTCGGCGCACTGGGTGCACTGAAGTTATGCAGCTGTGCAAAGGCGCGCAAAGATACACCTCACGGTCCGGGCCTGGCACCTTGAAGTGACTATTCTGAAACTGCTGGGCCAGTGCTGAGGTGAATATCTGGAGTACTGACATACTTCATGGGTGCTGGTTTGCTATAAAGTCCTCCCAGCGGCGGCTACTCCTCAACGGTGGAGGAGCGTCGCTCCACTGCGTGGCGCAGAGCCAGCAAATGTAAAATAAAACGATGTTCTTGCATCGTTTTAATTTGCATTTGCCGGCTCTTAGCCAGCGATGTAGAGAGGGGCGGGGCCTAGACATGGGAGGGGGGAGGAGGAGTGCTATGTGCACTCCACTCCCTAAGTGCTCATGTGTGTTTTGCCGACTATCTCAGGCTGATCTAAACACACATGGGCACTTAGGTTTTCTCCAGCCCAGCGGCATTGAGAAGCCGAACTGGAGAAACTTCCACACACTCCCGGGTCTGAGCAGGGCGTCTTTTCAGCCCGCTTAGACCAATCCCTGCACAGCTCTGCAGCATGGGGATTGGATGGGAGACTGTCCCAGAGGCTGCTGGGACCTACGAAGAGGAGAGGCGGTGAACACAACGCTGGAGGCGGCTGGCAGCTAAAGGTAAGTTTAAAAAAAAATATCCATTATTTCTACCCCCGCGCAAATCCCCCCGTGCTCTCCTTACCGCCCACCACCCTTTATTTGTGGTGGCTGCCACTGAGTCCTCCTAGACTCAGTTTCTTTTTTTTTTTTTTTCTTTTTCGTTTTTTGAAACCGTTTATTACAAGACTCAAAAAATATACAAATATGGGCCTACAACCTTCCGGCCGGCCGCTAGCAATAAAAGGAGCATACGATATACATTTATAAAACACATGGTGCTGCGGCCGAGCATGCACAGGAGGTAACATCGTTGCGAGCCACACTATCCAGACCCCACTATACGGTTCCATTTTAAACTTAAAGAACAACAAATACAAACAAACCCACAAGGCAATCCTCAATCGGAAATAGCAACACATGCTCCCCTAGAGGGGGGATCCTAGCCATCCATAGGAATCTCAAGAGGGGGGAGAGAGATCAGAACTAGGGCTGGGTACACCTAATGCCCAGGTACCGGGGGGATGAGTTGGCTAAGGGGACGGGGCCGGCGACGGATCGGGCAATAACGGTGGAGCACAGATTCCCCCGCGGTAGGCGTTCCAGGGGCCCCATACTTTCACCCATGTCGCAGGCTTACCTCTCGCCACATACACCACCTTTTCCCGAAACATGCACCAATCCATATGTTCCTTCCAGGCCGAGACAGTCGGGGGCCTCTGGGATCCCCACAGTTGGGCAATATCACGCTTGGCAACCATATACCCCAGAGTCATCCACCACGTCTGCGGCACCGAGTAATCGGTAGGCTCCCACACATTCAACAGGCATCTCCTCGCTTCGGGCAACAGCGCCACATGCGTGACCACTCGCAGCACCTCATGCACACCACAGCAGAACCCCTCCACCTCCGGGCACTCCCACAAGATATGCAGAAAAGTCCCCAGCGCACCACACCCACGCTTACACAAACCGTCCTCAGCATAGCCCATACGCAGGAGCTTTGGCCCCGTCATGTAGACCCTGTGGAGTATCTTGAGCTGGACGAAACGAAGGCGAGCCGGTATGGCCACCTCTTTCGGGGAGGCCACCGCGGAGATCCAGTCCTCGTCGTCCAGCTCCAGCCCATCGGCTACCCAAGCCTCACGAAGGGCAGTCAACAAGTCTGAGCGGTCGTTGATCAGTTTTTTGTAGATCAGTGAGATCGTGCTGTCAGGGACGTGTCCATCCAGCACTCTATCCTCCAGGGGGGAACACTCCGGGATGGAGGCAACGTCCGGAAAGACGGAGCCCAGCGCATGCCGGACCTGCAAATACCGAAAGTACTCGCTGCCCTGCAACTGAAATTCCGTCTGCAGCATCTCGAACGTTTTAAATCCTCCCCTCGTCCAGAGATCCCCCACTTTGCTAATGCCTATTAAATCCCCCTTCTCAAAGCCCTTCGAGGTCCACAAGGAGCCCAACCGCTCAGATGCGTATAGTGGTGACGCCCGGGTCAAACGGTCCTTCCACCCCATTGCAGCATTGGCCGTGTGCCACACTCGCACCATGACACGCGTGGGGCCCGTTAGGCGAGCGTCGGGCGCGCTAGAGTAGAGCGCTCGATTATGGTCACCACCTGGAAGTAGCATCCTATCCATTTCAAACGCCGGGTTTAAGGCGAGCCCATATAGGCCCTGATTAATCGCAGCTAGCTGGGAGGCCCAATAATACCGTTTAATATCCGGGAGGGCAATCCCCCCGTCATACCAGGGGAGCGTCAGCTTAGCCAGGGCAATACGTGGCCTCCCGTCCCAGAACAGGCGGCGCTGCAAACTCTCCACTTCGCGGAAGTAGCGCGCTGGGACGAGGTCCATAGTGTTCTGCAACGCCTATAGGAAACGTGGCAGCGACATCATTTTAAACAATGCCGCCCGGCCGAGCGGCGAAAGCGGCAAACGCCGCCAGCGCGCGACATCCTCTTTCAGACGCTGGAGGGGGGGAAGCAAGTTCCGATCATACCGAGCCTCCGGGTCCAGAGTAATGAAGACACCCAGGTACCTAAATCCCTGCGGGGCGACCTGGATCGGACAGCCCCGCGGGAGGATAGGAGCCTCCCCAGAGAGAACATACACACACGATTTAGCCCAGTTGATGACCAGACCGGAGTTACGACCGAATGAATGCAAAACATCAACCAGTACTATGAGTGATTTACGTGGGGAAGCTAGGTACAAGAGGATGTCATCAGTGTATAGGGATACGCGGTCCTCATACTCAGGGGTCCAGCGGAGACCACGGATGGAAGGCTCCCACCGCAGCCACTCCGCCAGGGGCTCCAAGGCAAGTGCAAAGAGGAGCGGCGATAAGGGGCAGCCCTGCCGTGTGCCCCGGCCCAGCTCGAACGGAGCCGACACTCTTCCGTTCACCACCACCTGCGCCAATGGGCCCGAATACAGCAATTTGACCCAACTGATGAACCCTGGGCCAAATCCAAACTTCGCAAGCATCGCCCAGATATATGGCCACTCAAGCGTGTCAAACGCCATGGTGGCGTCTAAGGACGCCAAAATGGCCGGCTCCCGTATGAACGGGGCACGTGCGAGCACACCGTGCAAACGCCGCAGATTAAGGGCTGTGTTGCGATGGGGAATAAAGCCAGATTGGTCCTGATGAACCAAATCGCCCACCACGCCGACCAGCCGATTGGCCAGTACCTTGGCGAGAATCTTGGGCTCCGCATTCAGTAGCGAAATGGGCCGATAGGATGTAACCCGGTCCCGAGGTCTCCCTTCCTTGTGGATGACCACGATTGTAGCCAGACGCTGGTCCGGCGGGAGGGAGCCCACCGAGTGTGCCGCCAGGAACATAGCCCGGAGGTGGGGTGCCAGCGTATCCGGTCGCAACTTGTACAACTCGATAGGGAGACCATTCGGACCCATGGCCTTGCCGGAAGCGACCGAGCGTATGGCGAGGGCGAGGGCGATCTCGTCGGAGGTGGGAGCGGCGTCCAACGACACCCTGTCCTCCCCGGAAAGGGACGGCAGCGCGATATCACTGAGCAGGGCACGGGAATCCTCTTCCGAGCAGGGAGACACCGGGGAATACACCCTATGGAAATAATTCGCGAAGCAGGAGACAATTTCTTCTGGCTCAGTTACACACACACCATCCGTTTTCTCAATCAGCGGGACCACACGATTCGCTCTCTCTTTTTTGTCCAACCACGCTATAAGTTTACCAGCCTTATCACCCACATCATACAGTCGCCCCTGTTGCTCTCTACTGAGGCCCCTGGCCGCCTCCGTGACGAGGGCCCTGTAGGCCGCTTGCTTGAGTTGGAGGACATGTAATGCAGCATCCGTCACCCCACCTTCTAAATTCCCCTCCAACTCGGCTATTTCAGCCTCCATCCGGGTCACCTCCTCCCGCTCGCGCCTCCGGGCGTGGGAAATAAGGGATAGGGCCTCCCCTCGGAGTACTGTCTTGAAGGCCTCCCATAGCGGTACGGCCGAAGGCACAGACCCCACATTCTCATCAAAATATCGCTGAAGGGATTTAATCAATTCAGCGCGAATGGTGGGGTCGCGCAGGTACCAAGGATTGATTGGGACCACCCTACCCTCACCCCTCGGAAAGACATCAAAGTGCAGTAGGAGCGGGGAGTGGTCCGAAATACCCCGTGGCAAATGGCGCACTTCTCCCACCCTCCCAACATAGGCCGCCGGGACAAGGACATAGTCTAGTCGTGAGAGACTACCATGGGCTCCCGAGTGGAAAGTGTACTGCAGCTGCGTGGGGTGTTTTAAACGCCAGCAGTCCACTAATCCAAATGTATCCAAGAGGCCGCGTAGCCACGCCTGTGCCCGGGGGAGGTCCCTAGGGGGGTGACGATCCAAAGACCCAGATACCACCGCATTAAAATCCCCCCCCCACAACTAAAAGCCCCCCCGGAAGGCCAAGGAGAAGGCGCCCAAGGTCCGCAAAGGTGGTCGACTGCAGCCCCGGTGGGATGTATACTGACACAAAGACAACCACTTTGCCCTCCAGTCTTCCCACCAAGACCGTATAACGTCCCCTGTCATCGTGGAGCACCTCATCAATCTCCAACGGGAGCGAGTTCTTCACCATGATGCCCACACCCCGTGAGCCAGACGTGAAGCCCGAGTGAGCCACTAGGCGATAGCCACGCCGATTCATGGCGCAGAAGGAGTTGCCAATGAGGTGTGTCTCCTGCAGAAAGACTACATCGGGCGAGATTCGCTTCAAAAACTGCAGGACCACACCCCGTTTGATCCTGTCCCCCAGTCCATTCACATTCCAAGACAACAAAGTTAGTTCCCTACCCCCCATCATATACGGAAGCCATCATTCGTCCCCCGGAGAGCACTTTAGAACTAACACAATAATACGTTTGCCTTGTGATAAAAACGAACAACACCCCATCCCTACCCACCCACCCCAACAGAACTCCCCCCTCCCTGCACCCCTGCATGAGCCCAAACAGCCCCCCCAACGTGCAGTGTGCCTGTCGCCCCATATATCGTTAGACTAACTAAACCCCCTAGAGGAGGAGGGAGAACCCCCAATAGACCCAACACAACCTCCATAGGAGGGGAACTTACAAAAACTGACGCAGAATCAAAAGTGGCATCATTTTCGTCCAGAGTGAGGCCCAATATTAGACCCTCAGTCCTGATCCAGCGTGCCGTCTCCCCCCGCCGCCCCCCCCCCCACCCCCCCGATCACGATCCCCGGGCAGAGTATCCAGCCAGTCCCCGGCCGCTTCGGGACGATCAAAGAAGTGCGTGCGACCATCCACCTCCACACGCAGCTTGGCCTGGAAAAGCATGGCGTATTTGAGGTTTAGGTCCCGAAGACGGCGTTTGACGCCTAGGAAGCTCAGTCTCTGCTTCTGGACCGCTGGGGTGAAATCAGGATAAAAATTAACCTCCATATTGTCAAGCTTGACCGGTCCATGCAGTCTGGAGGTTTGCAGGATAGCGTCTCTATCCCGAAAATTGAAAATCCGGGCGATGAGAGGTCTCGGAGGGGCTCCGACCTTCGGCCTTCCCCCGGGAACCCTGTGGGCCCTCTCCACAGCGAAGAATTTGCTCAGCCCCCGTGGCTGGAGATGGGTAGCAATCAGGTCCTCCACAAAGAGATCCGCCGCCGCCTCCTCGCGTCCCTCGGGCACCCCGATAATGCGGATGTTGTTCCTCCGTGCCCGACTCTCGGAGTCCTCCAGGCGTCGATCCATAAGCGCAGTCGCCTGACTAAGCCGGCGCACCTCTGTTTGCAAGGCCGCCACATCTGTCGTTAGGCCCGATGCGGTGTGGGCCAAAGACTCTACTCGGTCGTTGGTTTTGGAAAGATCGGCCCTCACCAGGCCAACATCCACGAGGACCGAGTCAATCTTCTGCGCCAGTGTATCAAACCGCTGGCCCACCGAGGCCTTCATCTCGGCAATGGCGCCCATAACATCTCGCAGAGTCAGATCTGCGGGCAGGTCTGGGGCATCAGGAGGGCTCTCAGGGGACTTGCGCGGTCCATCGGGAGATCCCTTCTGGAGGGTATAGCGGTCCATACTGTTGGCCTGATGGACGGCGCCACGCCGGGTCGATTTGGTCTTTGCCCGGTCTCCATCTTGTTTCGTGGCCATGGCCACCAGTCTCCCAGTCGCACCAGCCACGTCGTGTAGGGCAGGAAAGCAGGGCCACGAGCTCCGGGGGGGCCACCTCAGAGCAGCGGGGTGGATCACAGCCTGCAGGCAGGCAGGGTCTCCCAGCAAGGCCACACCACACCAACACCAAGGGCTCCGCGACCCAACCTCGCAGAGACGACAAGGTGGTGCGAAAGCGAAAGCGAAAGTGCGGGGTACGCGAGTCGCCAGGCCCTGCCTGCCGCTGTTGTTCACTTTGTCACTGGATCACCCCACAGCGCAAATCCGGGGTCCGGCGAGGGGAAGGCCGCACACCTCAATCGGTGCTCACTCCGGTGTCCGAGGTCCGATTCGGAAGCGGGAAACGGGTGCCACCTCAGCTCAGGTTCACCAACATAGTCCCCTCATCCAGGGCAGGATAATTTCAGGATAATCGTAGGAGGTTGCGGAGGTCCTCGGGAGCCTCGCACCTACGCGGCCATCTTGGTTGCGCGCTAGGCTCCTCCTCTCCTAGACTCAGTTTCATAGGTTTTTGCAGCAAGGGGTCTGGTACCATGGGTATTCTTGCCTTTCAACTCTGGTGGGTCCTGGGGCTTCAAGACTTGATGTAGAAGCTAAACTGACCCTCCAGAGCAAGTGTACCTTTGGCTTGCACATGGAGACATCAGTCGGGCTAGGAAGCTGGACAAAGCTGAACAGGACTTTGCAGTTTTTGGTGCCTGCGGCTGCAGGTAGATAGCTCCTCCTTCTCAAGGGAGTTCCTTGGTGATTGCGAAGGTCTGATGATCCTTTGGGGTTTGTGGAGGCCACACAGCGATGAGACAAGCTAGAAGATGTTTGATTGTTGAGTTCCGTGGTGGTAGGCAAGTCCACCACAGTCCAACAGTGTTTCTTTGTTCATCGTCTTCTTGTGTCTGTGGATAATCTGATTCAGGGTCTGGGGATGCTACCTAAATACTAGGTTTAGGGTTTTTATAAGGGAGTGACAAGTAGTGGCCAATGGGCCCCTTACCTTGGGTGTCTACACCTGCTATTTTGCCCCTGTCCTGTGGGAGGGGGCATAGCCCTAGTCCTGATTGGAGAAGTCCCACTTTCTTCAAGATGGTGAGCACTGAAAAATGTGCTTCACCTAGCCTTCAGCACCTGAGGCGTGGACTTGGCAGAAGGGGGCACACTTTCAATTCTTTCTTCGTTTTTCCGCCTGTCTTCCCACCAAAAGGGGCGAGGACAGGAGAGGCTGGGGTTGCATTTCAAAGGCAGAAAGGCAACAGATGTCTCTCCCTGACTCGGGGAAGGTGTGAACAGCTCTGCTCATGGCAAGCCTTGTTCTCAACCTCTGAGCACAGAGGCGCTCACCCCATGAGGTCAGAACTCTGTCTGGTAGTGCCAGTCTGGCTTAGGCCAGTCGGGGACAACACTAAGGGTTATTAGGTTTCTGGAGACTCCTCTAAGGGGTCCTTTATGTGCAGTTATTAATGAATCTGACACTGCTATCAGTGCAGGTTTATTAAGATGAGATGTTTGGTACCAATCATCCCATTATACAGTGAAGCCATCATGGAGCTGGGAAACACGTAATGACGAATGTCCAGCCCATGTATTTCCTATGGCTTCCCTGTTCACTTACAATATCCGCAAATTGACATGAATATTGCAGAAGCATATCTTGCACATGTCCTTACAGGAGATATAGTGTACCTTGCCTTAGGACTATAAGGCCTGCAATAGGGGTGCGTTAGCTATATGCCATGCAGTGTCTGTGGGCATGGCACACAGGGATGTGTGCCATGCAGAGTCTTCGGTTTTGTCTGCACCAAGGCACGCAGTATGCAATGGCAGTGAGCGTGGCCATGGTGAGGGGAACCTGCAGTGGCACAATTCATGGTGCTACCCTTGGGGTCTTTCTTCAGTGCCAATGCCCTAGGTACTGGGGTACCATTTACTAGGGACTTACAACGGCCAAGTTGTGCCAATTGAGAAAAAAAAGGTACAGTTTAGGGAAAGAGCTCTGGCACAGGGGACCTGGTTGGCAGGGACCCTGTGCACTTTCATTGGCAGTTACATCATTTTCCAGTCAACAAGTCAGGGATAACCATGTCCAAAAGAGGCACTTTCCTACAGCTACTGTATCCTGAAGGGAGATATCTTGAGGGTTTGTAATGCTCAGTCGAAGCAGTCATCATGGGCTTTGCCTTCTGTAAAGGTATAATGCAGTGCTTACCTCAGAGCCCACACTGTTTGGTTCATAGGGACCATATGAACCCAATTTCTTGTGCCCTACCTTACTGCCTGTGTATTGAGATGCCCTCGGGGGAGTTTAGGTGGAGGCCAGGGAAGAGGGCCTGGTTGTTGGGAAGCCATTGAAGCCCTTTCACAATCATGGACCTTCACAGAAAAGAGTAGATTCTATAAGAGTTCTCTGAGGTTCTCTTATGGTGTTCAGTCCCTCCATGCCTGAACAACCCTGTGTCCATTCCTGTCCCCTGTACTCCTGGCGTTCTCCTTGTGTCTGTGTAATGTGTATGTAGCTGTCCGTATCCATGTCCAGATTCATCTCTGGGATTAGAAATTGAAGGCTGAGGAGCCCAAGGATGAACCCATAACATAAAACAGATAAGTCACACAACAGATCTACTCCTCTTTCAGCCTGGGCAGTTATACAATTTTAACCAAAGCACTTACAAGCATTAACCACTACTGACATTCTTGTATAAAACATAGTGGTTCATTAGGAGAGCATTCCCTGTCTTCTCATATGAGTTCTATCCTGTTAGTAGCACTGGTTTAAGAGCACAATGGAGGTCTCAGCCCTGTTAGTGGAAGAAGGTATCAGTGCTGTTAGTGGCACAAAGTGAGTAGGAGCTTGGCTATGAGAGGCATTACAACAGCAATGGGAAGATCTTTTAAGGCAGGATTCCCAGAAAGAGTGAGGACCTTAACTTGCACTGGATACCTTAAACTCATGTTGCTCCTTTGTCTGTTGTTGCTTTGCTTCTACAAGGTATTGTTTACTGTTACTCAACGATTTTGCCTTTTCTATTACTTTCACGGTGGCCAAAGACTGTAGGACTGCAGGACATGGAGATCGAGGAGGCCCGGCTTCAGAGGGATGCTCAGATAAGTCGTAGGGTAGCAACGTTGTTCTGAGGAGGCCGAACTGGATGAGTTCAGGACTCAATGTCAACCAGCAGAATCCTCAAGGCAAAGCCCCTTCTGGAAACCAGGTGTGGTCTTTAATTCAGGAATCACACCCAAAATGGCTGTCAGATGTCACTAAAATCTTGTGAGGTCTTGGCGGCTTTTGTACTCAGCATCAGGCATTCAGGATAAGAAGTGCTGGGGGACTAAGAGCATGGCCACATACCAATATGGGTATGGTAATCAGGAAAAAAAGAGAAACATATTGTGATCAGTCCATAATAACACGCCAATATAATCATACCATAATGTATACACACCATAATCATCCCTGCTGTGCAGTTTTTAAGGGATGGTATATAGTATACATCAACAGTACATACACAGTGGTGCTGATTCCAAGGGTTACAGGCAGGGTTTTTATGATCTTGTGAAGTTCTATGAACTGGGATTCTGGCCATCATAACAAAGTGACAGGCTTGAGACATATTTAAAGTGCTACTTAAGAGTGTTGCACAATCAGTGATGGAGGCCCACTAGTAGCATTTAATTTACAGGCCGTGGGCACAGATAGTGCACTTTCATAGAAACCTATAAGTAAGCTAAATGTACCAATTGTGGATAAACCAACGTTACCATGTTTTAGAGTAAGAGTACATTCACTTTAGCATTGGTTATCAGTCCTAAAACCAGCAAAAATTAATCAGCAAACTGTCAAAAACAGGAGGTCGGAAGGCACAAAGTTAGGAGACATCAGTAGGAGTATGTTCAAACCTACCGAAGGACCTTATTATAGGAACTGACAACCCTCAGTTTCTGGACTTCCTTAAAGCTAGTTTAAGCAAAGAACCTAGTTAGTTGGAATAGTCTCCTTTTTCACACAAAGAGCCAGAGTTTGAAGGGCTAGTTAGACCCATAAAGAAAGACACATGGAGAAAAGAGGGGTCACACAATAAACATTATTTGCCACCCAGCCCTGTGAATTGGACAAAAATGTTAAGGCTCCCTAATTAATGACAGCACCCTTCACAAGCTTGGAGAAAGGCACAAGATGATGAGAACCCTGAGTATCAGGTATACCTCCTTTTTATTATACTAAAGGGTCTACTGTATATAGTGAAAAACAGAGAGATAGACCTCAGTTGTTGGTACCTTTTTTTGAGAACAAGTTCTTCTTTTTGATCGTTCCCGCTATTAGCAGGTCATTTTGTCTTGATGAGGACCTCTAAGGCCATTCTGGAACATTTCTATTGGCCAGACATTTATAACCAAATCAAAATGTATTGTCAAACTTGCACAACCTGACAGAATAAGAATCCATATAGACTCCCTGTAGCACCTTTGGAAAAGATGCATATCATGGGAGGTACTTTTGAATGAGTTGAGTTAGATTTGATGGGCCCTCTTATTAGCTCCAGTAAAGGTAACAAATACATTTTAGTATTGGTCCATTGTGCCACACATTATATATAAGCCGTCCCCCTGAAAGTAACTACTACGAAAGAAATAGCTACTCACCTAATTGAGATGTTTTGATGAGCAAATCCTAACCGATCAAGGTACTCGCTTTGTCTCCAAACTGATGCAGCAGATTTGCAGTAACGTACCTTGATCTAGCACCCACAAATGGATGGGCTGGTGGAGAGGTATGATGGTACCCTGAAACTAACACTTAAACGAACGATAATTTGTGAGGGCCACAAATGGGAGCAGCTCCTTGACCTTAGCCCATACGTTATCTGTAGCCAAGTCCAAAGTAGTATCGGTGCTAGTCCTTCAAGCTATTTTATAGGAAAAAACCCTGTACCCTTCTGGAAATGACCCATGAAGCCTGAGAAGAAACTTCAGAGGATGATAAGACCCTTTTAGAGTATACTCTTCAACCTAAAACTAGACTCTGGAAATTGCGTGAGTTGGCCAGGACACAATTGAAGCAGGCTTAAAAGAGACAACAGTATTTTTACAATAAAGGCTCAAAGAGGAGGGAATTAAAGGTAGGACAGCAGGCCTTAGTATTGCTACCCTCAAGTAAAAATAAACTTTGAGCCAAATGGCAAGGTCCATATAAAATACTTGAAAGGGTAGGGAAACTCCTGCAGTACAGATTTCACAGACCCACACCCAGATTAACTATATTAATATCCTACAGAAGTGGCTAGGACCTCCTCCCCAAGATGGTAACCTAACTGGCTCTGAATCCTTTTCTAGAAGCACCAACACTGATCTTTCTCTAGGAGACGCTGTTAATGAAAAACAAAAACAAACATTGATGCATAACTTACAACCCTTTCTCCCCATATTCCCAGACCTCTCAAGTAGAACCCTATTGATTACTCATGCTATAATCCCGTAAATTTGAGAAACCTTTTATTTTACATACTGATGCATCTAATGTGGGGCTAGGAGCAGTCCTCTCTCAGATGAATGAGAACAATGTTGCAAATCCCATTCGTTTCCTTAGTCAGAAGCTATTTCCTAGGAAATTCCAATATTCTACTATTGAGAAGTAATGCCTAACCATTAAATGGGCTGTTACCAAACTCTGGTATTATCACGAAGGGCGCCACTTTATCCTTTTTACCAACCATTCTCCACTAACATGGATGTATAAAAACAAAGGTCCTAATCCCCGGGTCCTTGATTGGTTCCTTTCCCTACAGACCTTTTCCTTCCATGTGCGACATGGGGAAGGTAAAGATCATATCAATGCTGATATTTTTTTGGGCTTTTACCTGTTTCTCATGATCAGATTAGGGAAGGAGTGTGGGAGGGGACTGGGGGATTGGAGCCCAAAGGGATTATGTACTTACCTGGTGACCTGTCGACTGCCCACTGAGAGAACGTCTTGCTCCTCCCTGGGTAATAGCAAAAAAGCAAAACCAAGTTGGGGAAAACAAAAGACTGACACTTAGGAAGAACAGGCAAATGTAGACAATGAACTCACAAGTGGTACATGAGATAGAAAGAAGTCAGGCAGAGAGAAGGGGTCAGTGCGGAGAGGAGGCGTGGGAGGAAAACAACTAGGAATAGGAGGAGACGCCGCCAGAGATGGAGAGAGACAACCAAAATCTGACCGCTGTAGGTGGAAGAAAAAAGATGTAAGTGATTGCAGTCCCCATCAAGAATTGGAGAACAAGGAAGCCGAAGATGGAGCTGCTGGTCGAAGGACCCAAAGGTGCCCACTACAGCAGGGGACTCTGATGCCGGGAGACTACCAGTTCAGCCACAATATCTCTCAAGTGCCAGTGGGACTGGAGAGACACCCGGCCCCAGCCATGCTCACCAGGGAGCATGGCTAGACCAGGAGGTTTACTGCATACAGGACTGGCAAAGGCGTTCTTGTCAGAGAGTGAAAGTTGAAGGGAAACATTAAAAGGAGTTTCTTTTTGCTGAAAACCTACTTTCTTTCATGTTCTCTTAAGACGCCAGATTGAGGTTTTTTTTTCTTTTAAAGCCGTAGAAGGTAAATTTAAGTTGTTTTGTTTATTGGTGTAGGCCAATTTTATGATGTTTTAAGAAGAGAGCAGCAGTAATTTAATGTAAACAAAACAATTCAAGAAAACAGGAAGGATGAAGGCAGAAAGTCTGAGGTGACCCTTCAGGGAGGACCAAATCCAACAGTGTCTCTGTTTGTTGAAGTCAAGCGCATCCGCGGGACACACCGGTGAATAAATTATTGATGGCTCAATTGTGGGCATTCCTTTGCTCTTATTTCTTCTTGGGGCAGCACCCCTAAGGAATTGTGTATTCCTCCATGCTCTCCCTAAGGAACAGGAAATTATTCAACCATAATGGGACAGAACTTCCAACTCATTGTCACAGTGCATTATGACTGCGGCTAATAGTTGTTTAGTGAGGTTTCCAGGTTCAATATGGAGGAATCTCTTTCTAGGTCATTTTGCCCAATAAAAGTCACTGGCAACCATTGTTCAGTACACCACAATACTCCCAGATCTCTGTCCTGTCTTGTGTTTGCCCCCTTCTTCCTGTGTCATCAAACAGTCAAGTTTATTGTTGTTGAGGGTACATTTCTGGAGGTTTCTCTCTGCTTCTCGCTTTTTCCTCTTGACAGTTTTCTTAGAAGACATATTCCAGCTTCATGTTCCCATCACTGGCTGGCAAGGTGGTTTCTGGAAGAGGTTGTCTCATCTTCAATTAAGTACAGTGATATTCCTAAGGACATGGGATATTTATAACACCACTCTCCATGGCACCTCACAGAATCCTGCAATAGAAGGAGTTAGTAACTTTCTATTCATCACCTATTGTAAACCTCCTTACCATAACTACGTTTAGACTTTAGTACTTCATTCTCCCTGTACTTGGAAGTGTAAGTCAACATGGTGGCCTTCTATATCATACCATCAAAGTCATGAGCTAAGGGCACACGACGAACAACCTACTAATGGCAATAGGGCAAACCAAGTCTTGTACAGAGTTCCACAAATATTTTTATGTCCTCAACGTGTTCCTTAATCATAATGCCCTTGTTTGGAATAATATATGTATCATGTTTTTGTAGTGCTGTTTTTGATATCCCTAGCTGTCTATGCCACTAATTAGGAATACAATGTAAATTTGTGGGATGTGCTGTTTTTTAAAACAACATACAAGATTAAGTACATTTTGTAAGAAATTGTTCTAAAGAATTGTCAATTGTATAAGACCTAACATTGAAATAAATTAAATCTCACATTCATTGACTACCTTGGAGAAGTCAAAAACGTACTGAATGAAAGATGTTACTTGAAACTTTCCACGCACGGCCGCCATGTGGCTGAAGAAACTGCTGCAGCCTGAGTTCAGTACACCCTGTCTCCGAAGTCCGAGACTCTGCACTGACTCCAAGGCAGGCCCTGCTGTGCGGCTGAAAGAATCGATGCATAGTGGGATAGCAGCTGAAGTAATTGCCTGTTTGCCACCTCATCGTCATCCTCCACCGCATCCAGATTTCCACACCAGCGCATCCGGATTTCCACGCAACGCCCCTGTGCACCAAGTTTTCCACCGCATCACCTGCAAATCAGGACCATATTCAATTTTGATGCATCGCTTCCCCTCACAGTTGAGATTCAACGCATCGCTTCTTCTGCGTGCAGCAGAACTGACACATCGCCTCCCTAGGGATTTAGGAATTGACGCATCACTGAGTTTTCCAATGCTTCCCCCTGCTGTGGCTGTTTTTCTTTGTGGATTTTGATGCATCTGAGGTATTTTGTGTAAAATCACTGCCTTCATAAAGTCCTATGGACAGAATTGCTTGAAACCTTTAAAATGTCACATTTTAAGTACTTTATGTAGTAGTTTTATTGGTTTGGTCTTGTTTGGTTTAGATTAAAATACTTTATTTTTCTAAACTGGTGTGGTGTCCATTTGTAGTCCTTTCACTGTGTTACTGTGTGTGCTATGTATAAATACTTTACACATAGCCATTGAGATAGGCCTAACTGCTAGTGCCAAGCTACCAAGGGGGTGAGCGGGGGTTATCTTGGGTCTGTATCTCGCTTATCCTGACTGAAAGGAATTGTCTTTACTTGGACAGGGTACATACCACTGCCAATTAGAGACCCCTATTTCTAACAGAGCACACTTAGCTGAAACAGGACATTTGGTGGCAACTGTGGAAAGTAAAAGATGGTTTTAAATGTATGTTGTGTGCATGCTTGTGAGTAAGAATGTGTTTATCTGAGAGAGCATGTGTCTATGTGTATGCATGTGTGTCTGTAGGAGTAGTCACAAAACAATGGGGTAACCGAAAATTAACCCAAAGGACCTTGGCAACGTATGATACAGACAAACAATGATCCGATCAGAAAAAGCAACAAGAGGCATTGGAGAACTGAATATATCAAAAGATCTCCTACCACTAAATGGAAAAGAAGATGCAAACCACACTTAGGTGGTTAGGACATCAGACAAGACTTCAAAAACAGAAGATATAGGGCCAGATGGACGACCATTTTTGCATGCGCAAATACGTTTGCAAACCCATTTGCACATGCAAAAATAGCATGGGGAATGTGTAAACCCTATTTTGCAAGTCGCAATTTTTGAGACTTGCAAAATAGGCTTTTGCGACTCGCTATTAGGAATGGGCGTTCCCTTCCTAATAGCAAGCGCAACCCTATGTAAGAATGTTTTGTGGCTCCAATTGCGGGCGCAAAACACTCGCAAAATACCACCCTCTTCAAGAGGGTGGTAATGGGGACACAAAAAGGAAGGGGTCCCTAAGGGACCCCTTCCCCTTTGCAAACGTAGGGGAAAATATTTTTAAGGGCAGGCAGTGGTCCCAGGGACCACTTACTGCCCTTAAAAAATGAAACAAAAACGTTTCCTTTTTTTTTTAAATGCATCCCGTTTTCCTTTAAGGTAAACAGGCTGCATTTAAAAAAACTGCTTTATTTAAAAGCAGTCCCAGACATGGTGGTCTGCTGAGCCCAGCAGGCCACCATACCTGGGAGGAAATAACCAATTAAGGAGGGGGACCCCAACGTGGCAATAGAGGGCCGGACCAACGGGGTAAGGAAGTCAAAATGAATCAGAAACAGAATCAGGCCCTCGTAACAATAAAAAGGGCCTAAGGTTTAGGTCCCAGATTCAAACAACACTAATAAGGAGCTGAAACCACATTAGGAGATACATAAAACATGAAACGAACAACAAAGAGTTCAACATGTTAGTTTGATACAAAAGATAAATTTCAAGTTTATTTAATTATTTTTTTTGTTTGTAAATACACATAGTATAAATAAACTGTTTTTATATATTTTGTTTGGTAAAAAACATTTTTTTTTTTTTTTTTTAGTGCAATTGGGTGATATGGAAAGCGACAATACATAGTATTGGTGTATAAAACTGTGACATGTCCCACTCAGCATTCAACACATACATACCCACAATCATTCATCACAACTCAAGAACAATAGAACAAAACAGATAATGAAATTCGAACGAGAACAAATGTATCGTACAAATAAATAACAAAAAAGAAACATATCAGGAGTGCAAACGCCAGATGAAATGAGGACAGATGGACGTTACAGGTGTCAGGAGTGTAAGCGCCAACGCGCGTTTCGGTGAATGACCCGAGCAGGGGTCACACCTTCATCAGGGCGCCAAGAGATAAGTGGAGGGGGACATGTAGAATACGTAATTCGGAGGGGACGTGCCCTTAGTGGTTTATTTTAAGGGGTACATCAATCATTGGAACTTGTTCCACCATTAAATCGCTTTTCGCAGGACCAGGTAGTCGTAGGGAGTGCTTGGAGAACAGGGGGTTTGTATGGCCATACAGGAGGTAATTTCAAAAATGTAGAGATGGCAGCCTTGGGCTAAAGCTTCCAGAGGAAGTAATTGCTGGCCTGTGGCAGATACGCGTCGAGGAGACAGGTGTTGAAAATCAGCGTCTTCTACGAAGCCCCGCAGCGGTCAATGAATCGAAAATGGGTAATGCGGGATGAACGCAGTACGGACTGCTAGTTTCCAAAAAGTTTACGTGAGGTGCGTTCTGCACGAGTTCATCCATTGTACATGGTCCGGTCCGGCGTACGTCCGGGATCCTGGGAGGGCCTGCCATTCCCAATGGGGTCGCAAATTGCGAGAGGCTCATTAATATTCATGAGCCTCTCTATTTGTTACCCCATTGGGAATTGCTAACAGTGTGAAATACACTGT
Organism: Triturus cristatus; assembly: GCF_964204655.1. NCBI lineage: Eukaryota > Metazoa > Chordata > Amphibia > Caudata > Salamandridae > Triturus > Triturus cristatus. The sequence goes on from NC_140590.1 coordinate 442,247,167, forward strand.
TGTAGATTGGTAATAGCGCATCACAGATTACGATTCACAAAAGACTCGCAATTTGTGAAGCGCTATTTCCAGGGTCGTACATCTGGCCCCAAGACACATACAATAATTGCATTTCTGAAAGTTTAGTTACATATAAGTCAGTCTCAAACAACATTTTAATTTACGCATTATATCGAAAAATGGATAAAGTGATAAAGATGAGTGCTCTGAGAAGGTAGTGATGTGGATAAGCAGTAGAAAAAGAAAAAGAAAAAAGGGGTGCGGGTCCTTTAGACCTTTTCACAAATCATATTATTGTACATGTAAGCTTGTCCAGTATACATTTTCTAATAACATATATCGCATCTAGAAGTGGTGCAGTTGTTAAGTTACTATTGTCACTCTCCACAGATATCCAAACGATCCAGGTTTGATGAAAAAGCGTCAACGAGTAAGCATGTGTGTGTGTGTGTGTGTGGGTGTGTGTGTGTGTGAGTGTGTTTGCGTGTGTGTGTGTGTGTGTGTGTGTGTGTGTGGGTGTGCACGCACGTGTTAAAGTGAGAGTCAGTGACAGGCAGCAAATGAGCTTGTGTGCAATTGAGGCCAAGATTTAACATTTTTTGATGCAAGGCAATGCTTAACAAAAGTTGCGGCGCTGTTTTGTGTCAAAAGGAGAGATGTAAAATGTGCCATATCTACTAAGATGTGGTGCATTTTTTTCTCTTCCCTCACACTGGAGCACTTTTGGAAGTCATGCTCAAACGCACACAACCTTGCATCATAGTTCAAGGGTGTGTGCATTCTCTGAAACATTGGGTTTGTACTGGAAGGGGTCCTTACCAGTACAAAAAATGTGTATTATGGCTTTTCCTACTTTGAATCTGTGGTGTATAGTGCAGCACACATGCAAAGTTGGACAAAGTAGGAGAAATTAAAACATTTCTCCTTGTTACATCTGCTTGAGGAGTCATAAGATTTCTTAAAAAATTCCTGTCTATCAATTTATGCAGATAGGTATTTCCACAAAAATCCATGGGTAGTTACGATTGAATGCCCATACACCACTCAGAGAACGCCCTCTTAATGCAAAGTAACACGAAGCAGTGCATTGCGCAACTTTGTATTACTATGGGTTACTATCTAACACAAATCCCGATTTGCGATGGATAGTAAATCCCACCCTAATATTTTGCACTGGGTTTCAATCACAAAAGTGATGCAAATTCGGTGCAAAGCGTTAGTACATCTGAGCCTAAGTGTCAGTATGTATGAGTGAGTAAGAATGTGTGAGATTAAGAGTGAATGCGAGTGAGTCAGTGAAAATGAATAAGAATGAGTACACGGAGTGTAAGTGAGTATGAGTGAGACTGGATCAGTGTGAATGTTAGAAACTGACTTAACCCCTTCAGCGCAGCGTGGATTACCGCGCTGTGCTGAAGGTTCCATTGAGTGGGCGGGGCCATGACGGAGTGGTTCCGTCATGCGCACAGCGCGACCGACGCGCTTGACGGAACCACTCCGTCATAAGCAGCGATGAGGTTAACTGAAGGTTAATGAGTAAAGTATTTGTGAACAACTCATACAGTAAAACAGTGAAAATACCCCATAAAAAGTTTCCAAACCAGATTAGAAAAATAGCTCTTAATTTAGTAAATAAAACAAGACCATAATGACAAGAATCCGATAAGTAGAACTAGAGATATAAATTTGTAAAGTATAAACTGTAAAATAGTGCTTCAAAGCAATAAGTGCGAACATGGGAACTCTGGTTGTGCTGGACCGGGACAAAGTCAAAAGTTCAAGTCAACTGCGATGGAGCATTGGCCACCGTCAGAGACCCAGTGAGGCCTGCTGAACAAAAGTGCCTTGATCCTGGCTGCGTCGACGTCGAAGATGCGGGCCGCAGCTGAAGCAATATGTCAGTGTTGATGCACGAAGTGGGGTTGATGTGCCGGTCCTGATCTGCGCAACAGCGATGATTTGCCGGCTCTGATGTGCGAAAAGTTGCAATGCGGAGATTCATCGTCGGCATCGAGGAGTCGGTCGATGGAGATGCGAAGACCTTGTGAAGTGGTGATTCCGAAGATAATGCGTTGGGCCGATCCACGTAGCAGAGGAAATGCCCCGCTTCAGGTCATGCAACAGGAGTGATGCACTGGCTCTGATCCATGCAACAGGAGCGATATGCCAATACTGATCCTTACCACAGGGACGATGCACCGGTTCTGATGAACACAACGGTGCTGATGCGCCGGTTTGACAGAGTATGCATGGGTGTTCCTGAAACAAGCACCTTAGCACTCACTTCCAATGGACTTGGCAGGACAGACTCACAGATAGCAGTGCTGGCTACTGACATTTTAAAGTGGTGAGGCGTAAAAGTTAAGGAAATGGTTGCCCCCTTATTGTTTGTTTGGCTTGAGTGCGCATTAGCATTTCCTAAAACCACCCTTGAATCCTGGACGTCACTGCAGGGGTGTGAAGGTTGTAGATGAGGTGTGTGAGATGTCTGTCAAGTTCAGGTTCTGAGTACACCCCTAGGCCAGTGACACCGCTACACCTTTCCCATCCACTAAAATGGATTAGCTTAACTGAGTCCTACATAAATGTTGTGTCTAAAACCAAATGTATGCAATAATTTGAAATAGTCAACTCATAAGTATACATTCCTCTTCAGCTGCTCACACACCAAAATACTATTTTACCACACGTGGAAATATTTGTTCGAGGAGATGTACAAAAATGCCCCAACATCTCGCTAAAACTCTTAGGACAGTTGACCTATCAGAATAAATAGCCAAGACCAACATGGACTTAACGGGCTCTTAAAGATACAAAACTGCAGTAGACACCACACCAGTGCAAGAGGTGAAATTTTTGCCAAAATTATTTTGAATGGCCATGAACTAAAGCTGGCTAACAACCTCACTCTGATGAGCTCTCCATTAGCTCTCTGCTAGCAGGCAATCTGTTGTCTGTTCAGCCACATGAGGCACCGCCATTTATGAAATGATTTTTGTCCCTGAGCCCCCACTTCATTTCAGCAGCAGAGGCACATTTAAAGCCAGTGGCCTCTTCAAAATAAACTTGTTTACCATCCACACATAGACCAGTCTCTGCTATGCTCAAATGTGTTTTATACACCTTATTTAGACCATATTACTCACAGCCTTCATGTTTTCCTATGAACTGATTTTGAGCAAAAGGCTATTCAGTGACCACCCATGGCCAAATCGCTGATGACCCAAAAAGGCAAACAGTGCAGACTCCTTTTTCTGCACCATTATTGAAGTTGTCAAGGCTCAAAAATTGTTACAAATATAACAGAGAACAAGCTGCTACCTAAGTTATGAAAAATGTATGTGATTTTTAAGGATAGCCAACATTAGCGAAGGCTAAACTGGCGATCCAATTCCAAATACAAACATGTGCTAGCCACACATTGACTACCTGCAGAGGCCTGTTTTGTGCAGCAGCGGTACTGTGTGTGATTATGGGGTGATTGACCAGAAGCTGGGTGTGATCTTGTTAGGCGCATCCCGTGCAGGTATGAGCTGCGGGGCCCGGTGAGGGGGGGGTTTGACAACGATGACAAGGGTAAATTAAATAAAGGATTAATTTTCCCTCGTCGTCGTCTGACCAATGAAAAACCGGGACATTTGTGTGTTTAACCCGGACACTGTTAGAAAACGGGGACATTTGACTAATTTGGAGAAAAGTTTCGGGACACTTCTCCAAAAACGTGGACCGTCCGGGGAAAATCGGGATGTCTGGTCACCCTACGGCCCCACCGGGCCCCACTGCTCTTACCTGCACGGGCCACTCCTGGATCTTGTGCCTCCAATTCCAAGTACATACATGTGCTTGCCACACATCGACTACCCACATAGTCCCGTTGTGTGCAGCAGCAGTACTGTGTGTGATTAGAGAGGAAATTGGCCAGAAGTGGTGTGTGAGATTGTGCCTCCATTTCCAAATACAAACAAGTGCCCACCATACATCGACTTACCGCAGAGGCCCGTTGTGTGCAGCAGCATCACAGTGTGCGATTACGGGAGTGATTGACCAGACGTGGTGTGTTACCTTGTGAAGGGGACCCTGGTGTGCTGCTTATCCTGCGAGGGTTACCTTCATGAGTACTTGGCAGTGTGCGCCGAGACAGCAGGTGGGCATTGGGACTTGCAGTGCTGCGCAGCCCAGGTGTGAATGTGAGTGAAGCGGTGAGTGATAGTGTGCAAATAGACCTAAAGGACAGAGTGAGCCCAGCTCTTTCTTCCTCCCATAAGGGATTTGAAATGCTGTAAAGTGCATGGATGCAACATTGTGGCGCTACACAAAATCCCAATAAAATAGTATGCTTCTATTTTTCAGTACTATTTGCAATTGCAGCTCTACAAAATGTGTGCTTACCTGATGGCTGTTGTAGTAGCTACGCACTTGTACTGCGAGAAACTTGCGGTGCTTTCACCTTCAAGAAGCCAACCACGCACCACCGAACCCAACAACTCCCACGTCGCTGCTTGAGCAAAGTCACCAAAGACCAACTGACCTCCACCCTCGCCCAGAACCCACCTGCGGCCTCCACCAACCCAGACACAGCAGCCCGCAACCTCAGACAGTGGATTAAAGACCGCGCCAACACCCTCGCACCACTCAGGAAACCCCCCATCAACCATGCCAGCAAGAAAGCCACCTGTTTCACCGACGAGCTACAGACCTCCAAACGCGCCAGCCGGAAACTGGAGAAGAAATGGCTCCACGATCGCACACCTGACAGCCACGCAGCCCACAAGGATGCCACTCGCAGACACCACCACCTCATCAGAATGGCCAAAAGATCCTCCTTCAAAAACAGACTGGACAACAATGCACACGACAGCATAGAGCTCTTCAACATCATGAAAGAACTCTCCAACCCCAACGACGTCCCGCCTTCACAAGAACTGTGCAACGCTCTGGCAACCTTCTTCCACCAGAAGATAGCAGACATCCACAACAGCTTCAACATCCCAATCAACCCGACCGCGCCAGACTCCTCCCCTGCGAACACCACCTGGGCCAACTACCTGACCTCCTGGACCAACGTCAACGATGAAGAAACACGCATGGTCATGAACTCCATCCACTCTGGATCACCGTCAGACCCTTGCCCTCACGTGTTCAACAAAGCCAACGCAACCATCGCACCCCAACTACGGAGGGTCATCAACGCCTCCTTCCAGACAGCCACATTCCCGGACAGCTGGAAGCACGCCGAAATCAACACCCTCTTCAAGAAGCCCAAGGCGGACCCCAAGAACCTCAAGAACTTCCGACCCATCTCCCTCCTCCCGTTCCCGACGAAGGTCATTGAGAAAATCGTCAATGCGCAACTAACCCACCACCTTGAAGACAACAACATCCTGGACCCGTCCCAGTCCGGGTTCAGACGAAACCACAGCACTGAAACAGCCCTCATCGCCGCCACAGACGACATCAGGCGACAACTTGCCAATGGCGAAACTTCGCCCTCATCCTCCTGGACCTTTTGGCCGCCTTCAAAACGGTCTGCCATCGCACCCTAAAAACACGCCTTCAAGAAGCCGGGATCCATGAGAAAGCCCTCAGCTGGACCACATCCTTCCTCTCCGGCAGAACCCAGAGAGTCCAACTCCCACCCTTCCTATCCGAAGCCACCGACATCATCTGCGGCGAACCCCAGGAATCATCACTCAGCCCGACGCTGTTCAACATCTACATGGCCCCTTCGCACACGTAGCCCGTCAACACAACCTCAACATCATCTCCTACGCCGACGACACCCAGCTCATCCTCTCCCTCACCAAGGACCCGCACACCGCCAAAACGAACCTCCATGAGGGAATGAAGGCCGTCGCCGAATTGATGCAGAGCAGCCGTCTGAAACTGAACTCGGACAAGACGGAGGTCCTCATCCTCGGATCCACTCCCTCGGCCTGGGACAACTCGTGGTGGCCTGCAACGCTGGGAACGACACCCACACCTACCGACCACGCACGCAACCTCGGATTCGTCCTCGACCCCTCCCTCTCCATGTCAAAGCAGATCAACGCCGTCTCCTCCTCCTGCTACAACACCCTCCGCATGCTCCGCAGGATCTACAAGTGGACCCCGTCCGAAACAAGGAGAACTGTTACACAGGCCCTCGTCAGCAGCAGGCTGGACTATGGCAACGCACTCTATGCAGGAATCCCAGCCAAACACCTGCATCGACTACAACGCATCCAAAACGCCTCCGCACGTCTGATCCTCGACGTACCCCGACAAAGCCACATCACCCCCCACCTGAAAGACCTGCACTGGCTCCCAGTCGACAAGAGGATCACCTTCAAACTCCTCACCCACGCACACAAAGCACTCCACAACACTGGACCAGCCTACCTGAACGACAGACTCAACTTCTACACCCCCACCCGCCAGCTCCGCTCAGCAAACCTCGCCCTCGCTGCCTTTCCCCGCATCCAACGAAAGACCACCGGCGGCAGATCATTCTCCTACCTCGCCGCCAAGACCTGGAACACCCTCCCCACCCACCTACGGCAGACCCAGGACCTGATCAACTTCAGAAGACATCTCAAGACCTGGCTCTTCGAGCAGTAGCGGTTCCCCCCTCCCTTCAGCGCCTTGAGACCCTCACGGGTAAGTAGTGCTCTTTAAAAATTCCTTGATTGATTGATTGATTCAGTCTCCACTCCAGAGCTCAATGAATCGCAGCATAAACACTCCAGAGCTCAATGAATCATGGCATAAACACTGGTGCTCGAAAGAACAAACTAACCAATCCTAGAACTGCTCTAATGCTGTTTTCAGCATGAGAGAAGCACCAGGATTGGTTGTAGCAGGCTAACGCAGTGCTACTTTTCAGACTAGGGGCCTGTGCCTACAATTCACAGGGCTGTTTAAAACAGCTCGGAAGTGAGCATGTCAGGCTGGCCGTCATAAGATGGTCAGCCAATCGGACATGCGCACTCTGCACTTTCCACCTTACTCACCCCTGATGCCAATCATCACAGGCATTATCCCCACCCTGCCCCACACTCGCGATAGAACAGTGCGCTTAGCAGAGCACTTTATAATAAAATGTCACTATTTAGCCATTTTATTAAGTTACATTTGCAGCAGGCGGTGCGACACTCATTTGCCTTAAAGGAGGACCCACCCCTGACAGATGGCCGAGTCCAGGTGCAGAAGCAGGCAAGTTGGAAGACTTTTATGTCCTGAAACTTCAGATTAGGAGGCAGCCAGCTAGCCCTTGGAGTCACTCTGGGTTCAAGTGATGCAGGTCCAGTCCGCCTCACCCAGGCATGGGAACAGCAGGCAGCAGGGCAGCACAGCAAGTCAGGAGTCCAATAAAGCAGCAGTCCAGCAGAGTGGCAGTCCTTCAACAACGAAGTAGAAAATTTACTTACCATTTTGACACATTCCTTTACCAGTCAACAATTGTTTGCGAAGTGGTCACACTTGGGAAACTACAGACCGGTTTTTCAAGGAGTTTGGGTCTTTAATGGCTTCTAGCATCACCATTTTCTCTGTTCTTTTTCATTTTTCCTTGTAATAATTTGGGCACGCAGCACTTTCTAATACACGTTTTCACTGTTTCAATTGGAGACTAAGGATAACATTTTTCCCAAAAGTGCTTTTTGTTTCTTCTCTAGAGCACTATTGCATGAACTTATATTCAGACTGAAGAGGTCGAATTTGATACTAATTTTATTGGGGTATATACTATCTTTAATTTTCATGGTTTATCTTCTGATTTTTACTCAATTTGAGTAGAGTAACCTGAATGGTTTTAAACCCTAGTTGTTTCCTTGCTTTGTTTCTAGTTGCCCCTGAAGAAGTGACCTTGTGATCCCGAAATGCATTAGGGTATTAAAGATTTTGAAATGTATTCAACACATTGGAATCAAAGGCATTCTTATAAGCCTCATAAATTGCAGGAGTGATCTATGTATTAGTTTGGAATAGCAACATTGCTTATTAATAAATGTAAATAGATAAAATCATAACAGTTACGTAAAGAGTGTAAACAATTTTTGTCTGTTACAAAAAGAAAATATCAGAGTGATAGATTCTCTAGTAATTCATGCTGTTTCGTGGCTTTTTTCACAATAGGTCAGCTGCCCTGGGGAGTAGCCGTGCGCTTTATAAGTACCCAGTAACATAGTAACATAGATCTCACCCCTATCTATCCACATTGCCACATAATTCCACTACACAAATCAACTCCACATCACAAAATTCCACAACATACAATTCCAATACAACACACATAATTCCACTCCACATCCCATACATCCACTCCACTCCAAACGAAAACAAATGGGTAAAAGACATTGTCATTTACAAAGCCAATAGTTCTAGCTCTCTCAAATGCGAGACCTATTGGCATTGCCAATGTTTGTTTATATGAGTGGCACACAACGAATATGGGGATCTCCCTGTGAATATATCAAGACAGCTCCAATTTGCCCAACACTTTGCTGTTCATCTTATTCTTGGCTTGAACTGATCACATCATGTCTGTTGAATTTTAAACCCCTGTTCCTCGTCCATAAAGCCTTGACTTGTAGACCTGAATAGTCACCTATCCTGTTGTGCCAACATCATCAGACCTATTACCCAAGTCATGTATCTGTGGTCTGTCTCTCACTACTCCTTCTGTGATACAGATACAAACTTAGGCCAGGGTATAATTACGTGAGCGAAGTCTTGTGTAGTTCCTGATTGCTGGCTTTCAGATATTTTTCTTATTTTTTTTTATATGTTGTTGCATAATGTTGCATAATTTTCACCCAGAGGAGCCCGGTTCGAGCAGAAAATGTATCAATGAAACTATGTAGCTGATGTGTGTGCAGTGTCATCTTAAGAATTTTCAGAGCAACTTTTAATTGTATTGCCTATTTTCTGCTAAATCAAGCCTGCATCAATATAAAATTATACACACACATATAATTATATAAAGTTATATATTGTGGGGCCGTAAAAGGGAAAGACAGAGTCAGAAGTAGAGGTTCACAGGTTATAATAGAAAAATCAACAAAGGAAAGATAGAGTGAGAACAAGATTACATTACCAGGGGGCACCTTGAAAGGTAGGGGGGCCCGGTGCAATTGCACACTTGGCCCATGCATAAACCGTCTCTGTGAGTGAGCTATCTACAGGATATTTACTGATTGAGTTAGTTTTCTGCCAGTATCTCACATGATTTTGCACGCATGGACACTCTGTAGGTGTGGTGCACTGGGGAATGTAATAATTATCAAACCTATAAAAATCTGATACCAGGGGAAAGAGAATTGCAATAATGGAGGTGCAATAATTATCACATTTTAAACATTTGCCTATTTAAAGGGGGCACAAAATGGATATTTTAATACTTTCCAGATCAAAATCCGCATGTACCAGTATTCACCAAACGTTTTCTCCTGGTACATTTCAACAGGTCTGACCTGTTGAAATGTATTTGGGAAAAGCTGTAGCTGATGTGTTAATTATTGTACAATTTGTAATTCCGAGCCTGTGCAAATAGAAGTGTGTGTGGGGAATTGTGGAGAACAGGCCATTTGTAATGAAGGTCTCTGTATGTCCTTACATACAGTTCACAGGCAAATGGCTGGCTAAATGCATTTTGTTTAAAAGATTCTATGTTACAAATGGGTGTCTCTAGTTGGCATGTTGTTACCCTGTCCAAGTAAGGACCATTCTTCCTAGTCAGGATAAGGAGGATACACTTCTAAATTAACCCTTTCTCACCCCCTCAGTAGCTCTGCATGAGTAGTCAGGCTTATCTCAGAGGCAGTGAATGAAGCATTTGCACATAACCAAGAGTAATACAGTGAAAGCACTACAAAAGGACACCTCATCAGTTTTAGAAAAAATATCCAATATTTAAAAAAATGATAAAAATCCACCATACAGTTCTTAGAAATATCAATAAGCAAAAATAGACTTAAAATACAGTTCCTTGAAGTCGATAGCTCCGTCTGGGGCTATCACTGCATCATGAACAACAAATCCAAACAGTTCTGGCTGACTGTGGCGTTGCGGCCCAGCTACGGTGTCGGAACGACCCGCAAAACAGTACCTTTAGAAATGCAGGACATCGATGACCTCGCGGTGAGCTCCGAAGAGCCGGTGTCGGCTCGTGTTGGTTTTGGAGGTCTGTGTAGGATTCATCCGGCCCTTGAAGTCACACGTGTTACAGATCGAACTCCTCGCGGTTGAAGTCAGGGAGTGCCGTGTTGGCAGGCATTGGGGCTGCGGTGGGAGATGCAGCGGTGTGACGTGCAGTGCCCTCAGGTCATGGTGCAGGCAGAAGCTCAGTGACGGTCATACAGCGGCGTCAGTAAGACCAGGGCTGCATTGCGAAGTGATGTAGTGCTCGTCTCGGTGCTGGAGGGTCACAGTGCAAGCAGCGGCGTTGTCATTGCTGAAGTGCTGTTGGCAGCTGACGAGCTGGAGTCAATGGCGCTGGCATCGGTAGGTCAAGGCTGCAGTGCGGGATGAGGGCGGTGCGTTGTGCAACTTATGAGTGGTGCCCTCGAACCACGGTGCAAGCAGCGGCATTGAAGTCAGCGTGGAGCTGCAGGCGTCGGGGATACAAGGGCGGTGGCGGGAAGTGAGGCAGTGTAAAGTGCGGTGCCCACAGGTCGCAGTGCAAGCAGTGGCTCGGTGGCAGCGGCTCGATGGCAGCGTCAGGAGGCAGCATTGGTGAGACCAGGGTTGTATTGCGTAGTGCGGCGTGCCCTATGCGGTGCATTCAGGACAAGGAGCCGGCAGCTGTGTCAGTGACTGTGTCTGGTTGCTTTTTCTTCTGTTACAGCACAAAATACACACTTCCCAATGCTGGTAGCAGATGAACTTGAAGTGTTTGCTGTTCCTGAGAGTTCTTGAAAAGGGGCCAAATTCAACTTGAGGCCCTTGGAGAAACTCAAACAAAAATTTGCAGAAAGTTCTCTGCCCAAGCTCGAACCAGCCACTGCAGGCCAGCAAAGTACATAGAAAAGTGACAGTTCCTCTTCACAGCTTCTCCAGCTCTTCTTCTTGGTAGGTTCGTTGATCGAAAAGAGTTATAAAGATCTGTGGTTAGATCCCCAATATTTATACCACATTTCCCTTTGTCCTCTTGTGGCAGAGAGTCTCTGTGCGTAGTTCAAACCAGTTATGTCCTCTCTGGCCCAGCTTCCTGCCAGGCGGTGAAGACAGCATTGTGTAAGGCAGACAAAGCCTATTCAGGTGCTAGGAAATCTCCTCCCACTACTGAGGGCCAGATGAACGACAATTTTTGCATGCGCAAACGGATTTGCGAACCCATTTGCGCATGCAAAAACAGCATGGGGAATGTTCCACTAACGAAAATAGGGTTTTGCTACTTGCAAAATAGGGTTTTGCGACTCGCTATTAGGAAGGGGCATTCCTATGTAAGAATGTTTTGCGTCCGCAATTGCGGGCGCAAAACACTCGCAAATTACCACTCTCTTCAAGAGGGTGGTAATACACTCGCACTCGCAAAAGGGAAGGGCTCCCGAGGGGACCACTTCCCCTTTGCAAATGCAGGGGGAAATAATTTTTAAAGGCAAGCAGTGGTCCCAGGGACGTAAATCTGGCCCTTTATGCAGCCCAGGTCCATTCAGCCCAGCCCTGACTCATCCAGGAAAGGCAGGACACACCTCAACCCCCCCAAGTGGTTGTCTAGAGTGAATGCACATCCCAAGCCCTTGTCAATCAAAAGCCAGTTAATACACAGCCCAGCAGATGCACACAGGATGGTTAAGCAAGAAATTCCTACTTTCTAAAACTGGCATTTTCAAGCCCTTGAGAATTCCAATAGAAGCCCAGGTTCCGGTGTGAACCTGGACTTCTATTGGAATTCTCAAGGGCATATTATCAAGCCCATTATCGCCGCTTTAACGGCAGTTTCCTGCCGCTAAAGCGGCGATAATTTTAACGCTGTTCTTCATAATATGCTCCTTAGAGACTATTTGAAATGTTGCCCACCCATACTGCCTACCTTTGAGACTTAATCTCGACAATGATGTCACAGAATATCATAAATTCTTAACAACCCACCTCTTCCACTAAGTAAGTTTATAACCTGAACTCACTATAACATTTTGATTCTCTTTTCTCCAGTGTCTTCCTCCACTCCATGCACCACGAGCAAACTCCGGCAGAGCTAACCCCATACTAAAGCTTTGCAGTAGTAGATAGATTTAACAGAATAGGCCTATGGGTTGAGGGCACATTTATCCTGAATGGAATCCTTCTGCGACATTTCCGGAAAACAAACGTTTATTGTCACCCAACTCAATGGGTCTGATTTGATCTACGTCAGAAGGATGAAAGGCCGGTTGGTAACAGCCACAGAGGCCTGTAAAGGAGGCAGAGGCCTCCTGCACCACCAGACTTAGCTTATGAACGAGTAAAACATATTAGTTAACTGAAGTCATTTTGAAGATATGCATTTAATAAAAATTGGACATGTGGCTGGCCTGTCAATCGTTTCCGAGTATCTCTAACATAATCACATTCCTGCCATGTCAGGCTGGCTGAGGGTCAGAACAGGAAGCGCCAAGCGTGTGTGGGCCGAGAGCCTTCCAGACCACAATCCTTTCGATTACTGATACCGAGAGGTGTAAGAGAGCACAGGAAGTCTGCCATATCACAGCCAATAATGCATACTGCTACCAAAAACAAAATCCCTTAACGCAAAATAAAATACTTTCAAATGTAAATAAACATAACAAAATGATAACAGCAAATTCTTAAACCACTGCCCTTCTCTCCAATCCTCATATTCCTCTATTTTAAATGCTGAAAATATTTTTTCGCCGAATCTCGTTTCAGTCTTAAGAGAATGGAAAGCATTCCAAACCCTCCCAGTTAAAGCGACCTTCTTCAGCTGTGTGTACGTAAACAATTTATCGGTATTGCAAGATGTCTCTGTAAACTCCAGAAGACTTTGTTTTTGGAATTCTGCTTGGTCATAATATTTAGAGCCTGGGCCACGTACTGATACGAAAGGTGGCCGGTGAGAGCACCGGGCAGATGTTTGCGCACGCGACCCGAGCCATGGTTTTCCAAAGAATGCGTGTTACGCAACCTGTTTGTAAAGTGGCTTCAGTTAAATGTCACATGTAAAACTGCGCAGACGCGCTCTGCCCAAGGTGTTTAAATTAGCGCTAACGGCTCTTTTGAAATCAGATGCCAAATTTGCTTTTAAACTTCCTTAACCAGTGTACGTAAAATAACTCTGGATTTAGGTTTATATAAGTGGCATAACTGTGCCACAAAGTGTGTATTAAGAAGACGTAGAATAAAAGGGCACCCGTTGCTTCTGGTAGCGAGGGCTCGTTGTATCCTACCTGAGCGGCACCATCTGAAAATATTGACCCACTTTGAGGATGGGCAGACCTAAACTAGAGAAATAGTTCCACCGTGGACGTAATTGGCAGAGCTGGTGAATGGAACATGGTTGGCGAGAAAATGCGAAACACCTCAGCCTTCTGGTGACGACATGGGTTTTAAGCGGTGGACTGATGATTGCTGCAGAGCGCACCCAGATTTTGTAACGATTTTCCATTTTACATGCTCAAGGTGGCATTCCGTTTACAATCTGTTCTATATTATTTTACGGGCTGTATTCCTTGTTTGATGTGAAACTGTGGCTCGTCCAGTACCCGTTGTCTGTCACGACCAACAACGTTTTCCATTGCTCTTGGTTTTTTTCTTCTTTATTTAAGGTGTTCTTGACAAAACACAAGTAAATGCTCGCTTATTGTCATATGGATGCATGAGTGTTTTACCAAGCTTTATTAATATGATTTCATTAGGATAATATATACTATACAATTTATACACGTAGTATATTTACGTTGTACACAACTGACGAAATGAACAATGTAAAGTTTCTCCGTAAATGTTCTCAATCCATATGACCCAAAATCAATCTTTTTGTAACTTTTTATTTGTATTTATCACCTTCTTTCTCTGGAGTCACACTCACAGAGATAAAGTCTTCCTGGGCACACGTTTTCAAGGCTGTACAATCAATACATTAATCTGTTAGTGTCCTAATCCCGAACAAAAAGATCGGATTATTTGTGTACCTAGACCAATAGCACATATTTAACTCAACAAAGTATCTGCTAAAAAAAGTCATAAAAAAAGACTTCATAGCACCCAGAACAGTAAATAAAGCCAAAAAATACCCAAATGACATTAGCGTCAACCACCAATTTATTACAGTCATAAAGCTTTTCATCATTTTGAGGGCCCTTACAGGACCACATCCCTCAGGGCCAAACATAATAAAAAGAGAGGAGGGTGTTATGTAGAGGGCCCGGCTAGTGTTGCGCGGGGCCTCCGGGACAGCACACGTGGACCTCAGTGCAGGGGTGCAATTAATTACTCAGAGCCGCTTATGGTGGTGTTATTGGTTCCGCGGCCGCAGCCCAAGAGCGCTTACGCACGCGCGTAACCAGTATTTATTTAACGTGCGGGGTCATGTGACTTTGCGTTGCCATCAGCACTTGTGGCGTCAGTGACGCTACATTACATTCCTCCCCAACAACATCAAAACAAAAGGTTGCCAATAAAACTCTAGAGTCTGTTCTCAGCCTAGTACCCCATTCCAGGTCAAAGTTCGGACCCCAAACTAGCACCCACTAAATAAAATAAAACAGTCTTACGTTAGGTAGTCTCTCAGCCGGCAGGATGGCTCGGGATTGCTTCTCAGGCCGTATTGCGACAGGCCACGGCTCAGGGAGTCTCCGCCCTCACTGTCCTGCAGGTTGGTAGGAGCCACAGCCCCTGGGGAGTGGCTGGCACCGCTCACCGCAGATTCATCGGCCCGATGATGCGGGGTTGTCATCGAGGTCTCAGACCTTACGGCTGTCCCGGCCTCTTCACAGGCCAACCCCCTCTCAGCTCCACTTGATCTGGACTCTTCCGCTGAGCGCATGGTGGGACAGTTTTCCCCTTGGTTGGATGACTGTCCCGGTCTTGCAGGATGATATTTCTTGAAGTGTGACACATTCCGCGTTATTCTTTCTCTCCCTCGAACAGCCAAGACACGGGTTCCGTGGACATGCACTACTGTCCATGGTTCCTTTTCAAAAGTCAGGCGAAACTTTCCACTTGTGACTCGGTTTTTGAGTAGCACTACGTCCCCACTTCGGAAGCTGGGCACTGTAGATCTTCGCCGAAGGCTGACATGTGCATGTGTTTTGCGTCTCTGGGCATCTATGAGGCTGTCCCTAGGGGTCTCTGGCTGCCACGTCGGGTGATGAGGGATTGAGTCGGTTATTACTCGCTCCATGAGCAGGTGAGCCGGGGCTATGCCTGTTGTAGTGTGTGGCGTTTGGCGATAGCTCCTGAGAAACGTGAATATGGCCATTTCTAAGGACTGGGCCTTGTCATGTGCAATTCTGATCACCTTGTTGAGTGTTCGCATGAATCTTTCAGCCTCCCCATTTGCCTGGGGCCACCGGGGAGTGATTTTCCGATGGCGAATGCCAAGGGCCTGTAGGTATGATGCAAATTCTTGACTTTGGAACGGAGACCCATTGTCCGTCCTCAGCTCCTGCATGATACCATGGGCCGCCATGATTTGCTCCATCTTTGGTATGATCTCCGTGGTGCTGAGTACCGACACTATTTCAACTTCAGGATATTTGGAGTGGTCATCAATGGCCACTAGGGTGTGGCGTCCGTCCGGCAGGCTGCCAAAATCAAGGCTCACTCGAGACCACGGGGTTCTCGGTCGAGGTTCTACGATGATCGGAGCGGGTCTGGGTACCTCCCCAGTTACTTGACAGGCCGTGCAAGCTCGGACCGTGGCTTCCACGAGGTCATCCATCAACGGGAACCACACCTTTGTGCGGAGCCGCGACTTTGTTTTGACCATTCCCTGGTGCCCCACGTGGGCGAGGTCCACCACGCTTTGGGTCAGGGATGTTGGAATCACCAACCTGTGTCCCCTCAACAAACATCCTGTGTTGTCTTCGGTGAGTTCATCTCTGACTTGATACAACTGTCCATCACCCTTTGTGCCGAGGCGGTTAAACTTTTCCATTCCTCCTTGGCTCTGTGCCAGCTGTTGTTCTGGAGGGCTGCCTTGGCTTGCTGTATACATTCATCTTGGGCCGTCGCATCCTGTAGTCGTTCCATGGAAATGGGTATAGGGCATGATCGCGCGGTGACACACCTGACGGTGTCAGCTGCATCCTCCATTTCCTGCGCCGTGGCCTTCCGAGGATGTCGGGACAGGTAGTCCGCCGGGTTTTTGGACCCGGGCTGATACTCTACTTTACAGTTATAGTTCTGGAGCTGCAGCATCCACTTCTCAATCCGTGGTGGTGGTTTGGTCGAGGTTCCTGAGAAGAGGGCCACCAGCGGATTGTGGTCTGTCGTGACTACAAAAGGCTTCCTGTAGATGTACAAGTGGAAGTGGTGGCACCCCCAGTGAATAGCGATAGCTTCCTTCTCTATTTGTGAATATCTTTGTTCCGTTTCGGTGAGGGACCGGCTGGCGAACGCCACGGGGGCCCACTCCTCCTGAGAGTTCTTTCTTTGGAGAAGGACTGCTCCTAACCCTACCGGGCCAGCGTCCACTGCTACTAGTGTCAGCTTCGTGGGGTGAAAGAACGCCAGGGTGGTCCCTTCCGAAAGGGCTTCCTTGACTCTCTCGAAGGCCTGGGCTTGTTCAGGGCCCCACTTCCAGGTGATAGATTCCTTGGTCAGCTCCCTCAGTGGTGACGTTAAGTTAGCCAAGTCTGGGATGAATCTCCCACAGTAATTAACCATGCCCAGGAAGCTGCGGACTTCTGTGACATTGGTGGGAGCGGCGGCTTCTTTGACATCCCGAACCTTTTCTGGGTCCGGGTTGACCCCTTCTGAGGAGAAAGTGTAGCCGAAGAATTGTAGGTTTTGGCATAAGAACTCGCACTTTTCCCGGTGAAGGGTGAGGCCGGCTTCCCGTAACCGGCGGAGCACTTGAAGGAGACGTTCATTGTGTTCTTGGGTGGTTTTAGCGTGTATCATGATGTCATCGCTGACATTAATGACACCGGGGATGTCCGCGATCAATTCCTGTATCACATTTCGAAATACCTCCGCGGCGCTGGACACTCCAAAACTTAACCTGGTGTACCTCCTGAGTCCCACATGTGTCGAGAACGTGGTGATGTTGCGGGAGGCTTCGTCCAGTACCAGTTGATGCTATCCGGACCGTAGGTCCAGTTTTGAAAACCAGCGAGCCCCCGCGATTTCTCCAATGAGGTTGTCTATTGTAGGAGTGATGTGCCGTTCTCGCTTGATCGCGACATTGGGGAGTCTCATGTCGACGCAGATCCTCACGGTGCCCGGCTGTTTGGGCTTTCTTGCGAAGACGATCGGGGACACCCACGGAGTGGGACCAGATACCTTCTCAATTATTCCTGCTGCCTCCAGCTTCTTGAGCTCCTCTTCGACCAGGGGCCTCAGGTGGAACGCTATTCGCCGGTGTCTTAGGGCAACAGGCTGGACCGTTGGATCGACATGAAGGTGGATTTCTTTCCCCCTGAACTTCCCTATTCCTTGAAAAACTTCCGCGAATTCTGCAAGGAGGTGTTGGAGTGACTCTTGGTGTACTCCAAAAGCAAACGTGACGACTCCCAGGTCCTCAGCCGCTCTGCACCCCAGAAGCATCCCCTGGCCGTCCTCGGTGACATAGACATTGGTGGTGATGGATTTTGAGCCATGTGCGACAGTGGTTCGGAACCGTCCCCTTATCTTCAAAGGAGCATCTTGCCCATAAGCAAACACGGTGATGGTTGAGGGGTGGAGAGCTGGTCGTGGATCCATGGTGCTGTATAAGGTTGAGGCCATGATGTTGATGGTGGCCCCTGTGTCTACTACAGCAGTGACTTCCTGGGATCCTACCCGGATGCTGCATTGGGGTAGGCGTCTTGACTTCCTGGTGGCAGTGCTGATCATATGGATTTTGTGCACCACTCTCTCTTCCTCCTCATCATCGTCCATATCACTGGGTTCTGGTTCTTCGGCTTTGAGGGTGTTCGCTACCTGGCGAGGCTTGCGATACTTCTTTGACCTGCACACTTTTTCGAAGTGGTTAAATCGCCCACATCCTGAGCATCTTTTGCCTTTTGCGGGGCACTCGGCCGCCATGTGCGGTGGACTTCCACAGTATCCGCATGACTTGGTTTGTCCCAGAGAGGGTGTTCCTGGCCCTTTCCTGTTCCACCTTTGCGGAGGTTTGGTGGTTACCGCATTTACTGGTTCTGATTTTACTGGTGTTTGGAGAGCAGCCTCCATGTGCGCCGCCCGCGCTTTCGACAATTCTTTGGTCCGTCCTAGTGTCAGTATTTCCGCTAGGGGCTTGCCGGATTCTTCTAGTATCCGTTCTCGCAATTTGGCCGACGCACATCCTTGGATTATCTGTCCCCTAATTTCTTCGGTTTTGTCGCGAAATCCACAGGTAATCACTAGGTTCTTCAGTCGTCCGGAAGTTGGCGCGCTTGCCGGAATATGAACTTTTCATAGTCCTGATTAGCCATGGGCTCGAAATGCTCGTTGAGGGCATTTATTAGTGTATGGTGGCTCTTTGGGGTGGCTTCAACTATCGTTTTGACGATATTGTGTATGTCTTTGCCTCGTAGGTGGATCAGCATTGCCCGCTTCTGGTCTTTATGGACCTTGGTGGCCTCAAAGAAGATACGCAGGTGATCCACCCAGTCCTTCCATCTGGCCGCTAACGCCGACGGCGGCCCTTCCACTGTAAACGGCTCAATGGGTGGTATGGTGGCCATTCTCCTATGGTGTCTTGTCACCCGGGTCCCTCCTGACCTTTATGGCCTTGTTGTGCTGGGTACGAGCAGTGCCCGTGGACTGGCCTTCCCTTGGTGGCTCGCGCTGTTTGCCCGCGTCTGCTGGGGATCCTGCCTGGAGTAATGTCCTTCGTCCCCCTTTATTGCTGGGCCCCTCTAAGGGTGTTGGGTGCTGCTGCACTACGGGGTGTGGGCCTACTTGAAGACGGTGAGCCTGCTCCTGTGTTTGCTACTTTTGTGAGCCTGCTTCTTTCCTTCCTTCACCATTTAATCTTCACACCACACGGCAGAGGTAATCACAGTCAGTTGCAAGCAGATCTGTGCCAGGACTCTGAAGAAGCCCCCACTTGTTCACCCCCGTGAGGCTCACAACGATCAGCTGCACCGCCAGCAGTAAGGCCTGGACCACGTGGGCCACAGCGCTGTGATCCGGTCCTTTCCCGCCTCTCATGGGGCCTAAATCACCCGAGCACTCGCGTGGAAAACAGCGGGTGTGCCGCGCTGCACTCCGATGGGGCCTCCAAAGACCAGCGCGTACTGGGGCACGAGCGCCGCGAGCGGAAGACAGCGCTCGCGGCCACCACACCAGCGCACAAGTCAAGCGAGGGCGTGCCCACCCTCGTCGCCAATTTGTTATGTAGAGGGCCCGGCTAGTGTTGCGCGGGGCCTCCGGGACAGCACACGTGGACCTCAGTGCAGGGGTGCAATTAATTACTCGGAGCCGGTTATGGTGGTGTTAGTGGTTCCGCGGCCGCAGCCCAAGAGCGCTTACGCAGTATTTATTTAACGTGCGGGGTCATGTGACTTTGCGTTGCCGTCAGCGCTTGTGGTGTCAGTGATGCAACATTACAGGAGGAGGCCAGGCGCCCCCCTCCCGAGCCTTTAAATGGCTCTGGGGACGTTATACCCCATGGCCGTTTTTTAGGTCTCGCCTGACCCAGCGCATGCGCTGGTCTGGCGAGACTTATTGAGAGGGCTCCAAAAAGTGCTACCAGGCCAGCCTAGGGCTACAGTGCATGTGCGCGGGTGCGCACGCCGCGCTTGACCGCATTTCTTTCACTTTCGCGGCCGCACGGCCGCTTTGATGTTTGATCGCGATCACTTTCACTTTCTCGGCCGCTTGTTTTCAGTCTCTTCAGCCTCCATTCTCTTCTCTTTTCAGTCATTTAACTTGTCTTCTCTCCCTCGTTTTTCATGTCTTTCTTCTTTCCTTTCTCTTCCCCATTCTCGCACCTTTCCTCCTTTCATCTCCACTTCATAATGCCGATTGAAACCGTGGCCCAAGCCTCCTGCATTCAGGACCTCTCAGGGATAATTTAGATTGCTGTGACCTTTTGAAGGGACCCACCCCCATGCTGTGTCGCTATAGAAGTTCATTTACTGTACCCCTGAAGTGAGAAATACATTTTGTGAGCTGGGAGTTCAGTCTCTGTAGACATGCCGTGACCCACACATCTAGTGAACAGAGAGATAGTTTCCGTAGACACAATAGCATAACTAGTAGGGTGAGAGTTCAGTCTTCATAGACAAGCAGTGACCTGCATATGTAGTGAGGTGAGCGATCAGTCTCTGTAGACACCCAGTGACTGGCATAAATAGTGGGTGAGAGTTCAGTCTCCATCGACGCGCAGGGACCGGAATATCTATTGAGATTGGCCTATTTAAGTGAGCTGAGAAATCAGTCTCCATAGAAACGAGGTGAATGGTATATCTATCTAGCGAGCTGTGAGATCAGTCACTATAGACATGCAGTGACTAGCATCTCTAAGTGACCTGAGAGACCTGTCACTACAGACACGAGGTGACCAGCATATCTAAGTGACCTGAGAGATCAGTCACTACATACACGAGATGACCTGCATATCTAGCGAGCTGGGAATTCAATCTGCATAGACACGCAGTGAACAGAGAGATCAGTCTCTATAGACACGCAGTGAGGAACAAAACTAGTGAGCTGAAAGTATATTCTCCAAAGACACACAGTGACAGGCGAGTTCATTTCACACAGACACGCAGTGACCGACATCTCTAGTCAGATGAGAGATCAGTCTCCATAGACACCCAGGGACTGGCATATCTAAGTGAGCTGAGAAACCAGTCCCATAGACATGAGGTGACCGATATATCTATCTAGCGAGCTGTGAGATCAGTCACACTAGACGTGCAGTGACCAGCATATCTAAGTGACCTGAGAGATCAGTCTTCATAGACACACAGTGACCGGCATGTCTAGTGAGCGGAGAGATCAGTCTCCATAGACACCCAGTGGCCGGCATAACTAGTCAGATGAGCGATCAGTCTCCATAGACACACAGTGACCGGCATATCTAAGTGAGCTGAGAAATCAGCCTCCGTAGACACGAGGTGACCGGTATATCTAGCCAGCTCTGAGATCAGTCACAATAAACACGAGGTGACCATCACATCTAAGTCCACCCGGTACAAGGGGTGCGTTTTTAGAGTCAGCGGGACTGTTGCTTGAAGAAGGATTATGTGTAAATTCTTTTACCATTTTAGGAGATTTTAACTTTTATTTGGAGGATGAGCAGGATGCAGATAATATCAAGCTTCAGGAGATTTTTGGTGGGGGGGACCTCACTCAATTAGTCTCTGTCCCTACACACAAGGCCGGCCACACTCTGGACGGCATATTTTCCAATAATCCTCACATTAAGATCAACATGGTACTTCCTATCTCTTGGTCTGACCATGCAGCTATACTTTCGAGATTCCTACTACGGAGCCCCCTAAGCTAGCTAGTGTATCTCTACCCAAAGTTAATATTAGGGCCTGGAAAAATATTAACATCGAGAACTTCGGAAACCACTTGGAGTCTACTCTGAATGTCTGGCCTTACTCCGTTGATAAAGCTGCTGTGTTGTACACAGAGTGGATAGACTCGGCCTGTAATAATGCGGTCCCTATCAAAGTCTGTACACCTAGGAGAGCAACACCTTCTGCTCCTTGGTACAATGACAGTCTTAAACACAAAAAAATAGAATGTAAACATCTTGAACGTATGTGGAGGAAAGACTACCTGCCACTTGCTAAAAAAACATACAGAGTCTGCCTTCTCAGCTACAAAAAACTGCTTATGGAAGCCTAAAAACTGTTCTATGGTGAACAGATTAATAATGCAAAATCCTCCATAAAAGAATTATTTAGTACAGTTCTAAAACTTACTACCCCAACTTCGGCCAAACCTAATAGCGACCCTGAATTGTGCGAACTCCTGGCCTCTGCCTTTCAGGATAAAGTGGACTCAATCTTTTCCTCCTTCAGTATCTCACAGGCAGAAGAGTCAATAAAAGATACCGGGGACTATCCTGCTGGTAAAGAAACACTGCCTTTGATGAACCATTTTGAGAATATGAGTGTCAACGACACTATAAAGCATCTGCAGGTAATCAAATCCGGCTCTCCTTTAGACCCCTGTCCTGCACATATAGCTAAACTTGCATCGAACACCATTGGAGCTGCCCTTACCTCTGTTTTTAATAACATATTTAAGCACGCACTGTTCCCTAAAATCTGGAAAAAAGCCTCCATCCTTCCTCTTCTCAAAAAGGCAAATTTGGATCCCAAAGTACCAAATAATTATAGGCCCATCTCTCGACCCCCACTACCAGCCAAGCTAATCGAAAGAGAGATGAACAGCCAGCTGAGCGAGTTCATTAAAAATAATGAACTTCTTGACTCTACTCAGTTTGGTTTCCGCACCGAACATAGTACGGAGCTCGCGCTAATTAAGTCCACGGAAGAAATCAGAGAAACACTAGACCAAGGTGGTTCGGCTATCTTGATTATGTTGGATCTGTCGGCGGCCTTCGACACGGTACACCATGAGGTGTTGATTGACCGATTAAACAGGAAAGGGGTCACTGGCAAGGCACTTGCTCTTCTAAAATCCTTTCTTTCTGACAGACATCAAACTGTAGACATTGGGACAGATTGCTCTAAACCTTTTTCCTTGCCCTGTGGGGTTCCCCAGGGCTTGGCGCTTAGTCCCACACTTTTTAATGTATACGTCTCTCCTTTGGCAGCTATCATCCGTTCTTTTGGCTTCCTACCTACCTCTTATGCCGACGACACCCAAATTGTGATGTCCATTCAAAAAGGCAAAGAGGATGAAGCCGGCCAGGACTGTTACAATTGTATGCAATCCATTGCCGGTTGGATGACAGCTAACTGTCTGAAGCTTAATGCTGGAAAAACTGAGGTGGTCATCCTTGGTAAATCCTCAAATCTTTGGTCACCTAGCTGGTGGCCTCAATCCCTGAGTTTACTTCCAACTCCCACGGAAAAAGCTAAAAATCTGAGAGTTATGATAGACTCCAGTCTGTCCTTTGCTGACCAAATAAGTAAGGTGGTTTCATCCTGCTTTTTGATACTCAGGATTATGAGGAAAATCAAACGTTTTCTTCCCGACGACTGCCTCAGAACAGTAGTCACAGCACTGGTTATGTCCCGCTTAGACTACTGTAATGCTCTGTACATCAATATCCATAAAAGGCAGCTTAGTCGATTACAGACAGTACAGAATGCTGCTGCCAGACTCCTTCTGGGTATCCCTAAGTTTGTATCAGTAAGAAAGGGACTCAGGGACCTTCATTGGTTACCTATGAGACAGCGGATTGAATTCAAGGCCCTTTGCATTGTTTTCAAAACCCTGGAGGGATGCGGACCAGAATTTATGAGGAAACATCTACACTGGTATACCCCTTCCAGGGCACTCCGTTCAACCTCAGCAAGGCAGGTACAAGTTCAACGTGTTAAAACAGCCAGTTGGGGAGGCAGAAGTTTCTTCTATTGTGCCGCTAAACTTTGGAACAACCTCCCCTTGCAGCTGAGAAAGGCTTCTGACCTCCTGGAGTTTAGGAAGGGTCTTAAAACCTGGCTTTTCTGCTAACAGCTCCCTTCTCTCACCATTTCAACCTCTCAACCAGTAGGCAATGCATTTCAGCGCCAGGACACCTAACGGTAACAGTGCGCTTTACAAGTCTCATTAACATAACATAACATAACATAAGTGACCTGAGATATTAGTCTCCATAGACGCGCAGTGACCGGCATAACTAGTGATCTGATTGATCAGTCTCCACATCGATCAGTCTCCATATAGACACGCAATAACCGGCATATCCAGTGACCTGGGAGGTCAACCTGTATAGACCCCCGTTGAGCAACATAGCCTAGATGCGACGAGGCCAAGATATTCGAGCTGTCGTCACAAGACTGTGTGGCAGAGGTCTCTGTGGCTCACTCTGTCTTTTTTTCCAGAAATGTGGTTCCTGAAGGCCCTGTTGCAGACAACATATTTGAATATTTACGGATATTTTTTAATCTGTAGTTGTGCACCTCAATAACATCCTCCATCAACTAACTCCCCTCCACCCCTCCAAGAAAAGCATTAAATTAGATGTATGTTCACCGAGGCGACCTTTAAGCAACACGAGGTACCTCATCTCACACAATATGTAAATTCAATTGAAAGGCAGGTTGATCAACAGTATAATTTATATGTAGGGTATAAGTCAAAGGATGATCTTATTACAGGAAAATTAGGTACGCGTTTTCCAAACTGAAATTGAGTGCTAAAGTTTGAGTTTAAATCGTTGTCTCCGTTGGTGAGTATAAATGAAACTGTAACGATTCTTTCCCTGCTTTAGTAGCCTTGCAAAAGCACCAGCAATTGCATAAATACAATAGACACGTGACATGAGTTGGAACCCTACAAACGTTTTAAAATACATTAGCCGGCCCATTCTCCCAAATAGTTCACTCAAGTCTCCATGAGTCCATCACCTCAGTCCATATTTTCCATCAAGTAACCATTTTATTAATTCTGTGAGTGGTGTTAGAAATACTACATTGTTAAAAGCCTTCTCATTTAATACATTTAGGCAATGTGGTCCCCGCAAGTCTCTGCTGCCATTGGTTCGACCGCTTGATGAGGAAACCCTTCATAAAAAATCAATACCCCTCAATGTCACTTACTCTCACCGTGCAGATACATCCTACCAAAAGAGGACTTACATATGCTGTTTTTGAAGGATCCAAACATTCTGAGTTTCTTCCTTATAATTTCTCTTAAGTCATTTTTTCAAAAACAGATGTTATGTGAAGTATAGCTTTCGATTGCAAGCTATGGATTGCATGTGAAACTCGATAATTTGCCTTTTGCTAGATTCATCATTTTTTTTTTTTTTTTTGCGGGGAAGCTATGGGAAATCATACTTGTTTTCCAGACCTGCTTGATCATCAATAGTTTGCAGAAAATATGCCTACAAAATCCTTTTTGCAGGTATTTCTACATTTTGCAGAGTCGCAATGGTAGCGCTATGGGTCGGAGGGACCAGTCATCCAGTTTAGGTGACCTCATTATGCGCAAGTAACAGAGAATGACAGACAATCTCTAGTCATCTGTTTGCGCCATTAGTGAAATCATGGAGAGCAGCCATTCCCCTCATCACTGCGACACAGGGGTCTTCATTTAGATTGCTCTCAGAACAAGCATGTTCAATGCAATAGGTCTTGTAAATTACAATGCCTTTTTTTTTGTTTTCGTTTTTTAAAACATAAATAAAAAGGCATTGTCATTTATAATGCCAATAGCTCAAACTCGCGTAAATGCGAGACCTATTGCATTGCAAATGCTTGTTTTTTCTTAAATGGAAGAGGGCCGTGCGGCCCCCCTCCCTGAGCCTGTTTTGCCCCCTGTGACCCCATCCCCTGTGCTTCAATTTTAAATAGGTGGGTGCCCTGGAGCCTAACCTGGTCACCAATCAAACACCTTGTTGAGGGCCATGAGGAGAGTCCCAGGGCCCCTGCTGCCCCAGATGGCTACCCACATGCTGTGGGACCAGCATTGCTGTCATCTGCTGGGAGCAACTATTTATGCTGCTCCCACCAGACGGGAGCAATCTGTTTGGCAGTTTTACAAATCTCAAGTCTGCTTGCATTTTTAAAGCTTGTGAGTGTCCCACAAACCCAATTTTAGAAAATAGTTCATTCTGATTGGCCATGGGAGCTTATATTTCCCTAGGGCCATTTCGCTCCCAGGTGAGCGAGTGCTCTGATTGGCTGCCAGCAACAGAAATAAATACAAAAATAATATAAGGGATCAGGGTAGGGGTACCCTGCCCCCCTATGCCACATGGGGGACAAAATGAAAAAATAAAAAAATTAAATCGGAAATTTTTGTCGTGATCTTGCATGATTCCTGCAGGATCGGAAGAAAAAAGAAAATGACTGCCCAGGACTGAGCCATTTTAGGCCCAGTCACCCACCCCCGGGATGCATTACTTAAGTGAGGGGGGCATGTGACCCCCTCCCTGAGCCATTAGGTATCCCAGGTAGCCCATCCCTGGGGCCGCATTACTTAAGGGAAGGGGAGCACATGGCCCCCTCCCTGAGCCATTATATATCCCGGGAAGGACACCCCTGGGGCTGAAATGCCAAAAATAGCAGAGGGGGCCACGTGGACCTCTACCCAAGCCTTGAAAGGTTGCTGGACCCCATCCTATGAGGCCAATATATTTTATTGAAGAGAGGATGGCTGCATGGCCCACCTACAGAGCAATTGAAGGCCCTAGGGACCCCTCCCCTGAGGGCTAAAATCCCCCCAAATAAGGGCCATGGCTGCCCCTTCCCAGAGACTTCTTTGGCCCTGGGGGACCCCATCACCTGTTGCCCGGCTCATATGCTGTGTCCTGGTGAACCCACCCCCAGCGCACAGCTGACATTGTGTTTGCTCCTGCCTGGCAGGAGCATTTTTAAAATGCCTGCCAAGTAGGAGAAAACACAAAGTCTACTGCCAGCAGGCGGGAGCTTTGAAAATGCTCCCACCGGTTGGAAGCAGACTTTTGATCTGTTTCCCTGCCAGCACTGATGCGGGCAGGGAAATAGATCAAGAGATTGCTCCTGACCGAGGATGCAGCATATATATCGGCTCCTGCAGCATGTGGGGAACTGGTTGATGCCGCTGGGACTCCCCCCACAGCTCCCAATGTGTACATGGTAGGTGCCCTGGGTGGACTCCCTCTCATAGTACAGGAAGGTCCTGGGCAATGGGATCCTCAGGTCTAAAAAAGGCTCAGGAAAGGGGAGTTGTGCAGCCCTCTTCCCCTGTAAAAAATTGACAGCCCGGGGGATGATGTTCTCAGGGACTTTCTAAGGCTCAGGAAGGGGGCACTTGGCCCCCCATTGTTTGGAAGTGCTGGCCCCAGTGGTGAGATCTCTGGGGTATGGGGTCCCCAGGGCCTGACACAGGTTCAGGGAGGGGTGCCATACAGCTCCATCTCGTTTTATATCAATTTGGGACATGGGTGATGGGGCCCTGGGGCCGTAATAGGCTCAGAGAGGGGAACCACGTACCTCCCTCCCCTTTTAGGTTGAGCCTAGGCAGCACATGCGCTGTCTCTTCAAGACATGCTGTATTCACTCTGTGGACTTACAGTCCGCCAATTGCCTTTTTATGTATCCCTGCGATTGTCACTCAAAAATGCCTGCTTGATAATGGTCAATCCTTCCTCTTCGTCACTCTTTTTTTTGTTTGGCTTCCTCCCACAAAGTACCATCCAATTACTGTTAACATTACGCTTCTATGTTTATGTGTTCATTTGGGGGACTATTTTTTTCTTTGATTCCTGTTTGTGTCACTGTTTGCCAGTCTTTGGTGGTTCAGCTTCTCTCCCATCAGTTAATCTACCCGTCCCATTCAAATACCGAGATGAAATGTCAGAGGCTGTTTTCAAAATCATCTCTTTAATTTTCTCTGACTTCAAAGTGAGAGGATTTCCCCTAAACCTTTCCCGCTTCATTTCTTGTTGCTTTAGAGAGCCTCGGTCATAGGACCTTCAGCAGCCCAACTTTGCGGAACAGTTAATGGCAAGGCTTGGGCAACTCCTGTCGCATTTTCTCTGGTGCTTGTTTATATAATGTGAACTTGAGCAACCTGAAATTCTTGGAGCACTTTACATGAGCTCTAGTTACATTACACGTCAGATTATTTTTTGGGGGCATTTTTATAGAGCGCAAACTCAACTGACCCAAAGGTATTGAAGCACTTACCAAAGCGCCACTTACATTATACAAGGGCAGGTTCATTTTTTTTTATTTAGATGAGTGGATATTAAGTGATGCAGATGCTGCTCCCAGTTTATTCATTATTTCCCCTCTACCTGACAAATGGGAGCAGCATTCATCCTTCCCACCTCCTCCCATGTTGCTGCATGCCCACCCCTCTGCTTCTTCCTATCACCCTCCTCCTCTCAGAGCTCTGATTTCAAAGCACATTCATGGCAGATCCCCACGGATCGTGAGGCATATTTTATTATATAAGGAGAACTCAAGCAACGCAAAGGTGTTGGAGAGTTTTTACATGAGCGCTAGTTACATTACACAAGGTCAGATTCATTTTGGGAGGCATTTTTATAGAGCGCTAACTTGACTGACCTCAAGGTAGTAGAGCGCTTTACAAATGCGCCACATACATTTCACCAGGTCAGGTTATTTTTTTCTGTTTTCAGGTGTGTGGAAATTATGTGATGCCAGTGCCGTCCCTGTTTATTCATTATTTTCCCTCTACCTGACAAATGGGAGTATTTGTTGTTGTTGCTATGTCCAGCGCTCCTACACCCAGGGGGGGGGGGGGCAGGGGCTTGGCGGTATACAGATGATACAAGCAGTTTTTTTAATGGATAACGCTGGAGAAGGGTGCCAGGTGAATAGAGGCCAGGGGGAGGAGAGATGTGACGTCTGCACCATTGGAAAGTACTGCACTGCTTTTTATAGGCTGTTGAATCCTCTGGTGATGAAGTTGCACACAATGTTGTAGTACTGTTGACTTACATTGAGACACTTGTCTTTCTGTCTGTGTGTTAAAAAACCTTGGAATGTGTCCATTAATGTTTCCTGAGGCAAGCATGTATTCCTGACTCACACTGTAGGACTCAGTGTGTAGTAATTGTATAGCTCTTCAATCCCTGGCAGCACAGCACCCAGGATAATGTGCCACATGGCTTAACACTTATTGGCTCCCAAAGGTGAGACCTATTGGCTATGACAGTCCTTGTTTTGTAAGTTTCCATCCCCAGGATGGGCTCTACAGAGCCAATTTCAGCTCCGGGAGGAGAGCCCAGAGACTTCTTCCCTTTAAAAAAAAAGGCCCTAGGGGATGGGGTTCCCAGGGCCTAATAAGGCTTGAGGAGGGGTGACACGCGACCCTGCTTTCCAAAAACCTCACTGACTTTCTTCTCTCTTGTGCATTTTAAAGGGCAGTAACTGTAAACTTTTAAATTGAATTGGTAAAGTGTGTGCCAAATTTCCTCTACTGTTTCTTCAGAAGTCTGATGCATGAGTTGAAAGTATCCGCTACAGACAGCTTTCCCATAATTGTTGATGCATGCTCTCTTCTTTGGCCTAGTCTTTTGGCTATCTGTGTGCAACTAAACATGCTCACAGTGCTGTCTGCCCTTTTCTGCGCCTGACCGGGCCCAGGGCCCCTGCCCATTTTGGGTCAAATGTAATCCATTACTCAGCTGGACAGCTAAGAGAACTCCAGACCCTCTGTCTGGAGGGCTGTTGAGGGTCTCTCGACCTGCTGAAGGAATCCATTAAATGCACAAGTTGCACTTTCTCTTTTAAGCCGGCTGAGAACTTGGGGCCATATTATCAAGGAACTGCGATAACATTATCGCCGCTTTGGCGGCAGGAAACTGCAGCTAAAGCAGCGATAATGGGCTTGATAATATGCCCTGGTGAATTCCCATAGAAGCCCAGGTTCTGGTGTGAACCTGGGCTTCTATGGGAATTTACCAGGGCATATTATCAAACCCATTATCGCCGCTTTAGCAGCAGTTTCCTGCCGCTAAAGCGGCGATAATGTTATCGCCGTTCCTTGATAATATGGCCCGTGGAGACATTCTTCAGTAGCTCCACTACTGCTGCCTTACATCATGGCCAGGCCCACTCCCCATTTGTTAGACGAGAAAGTAAGTTCCTCTTCTTCAGCATTAATGCTCGCTCACTACCACTACATCAGCAACATCTTTTTAATTTTATAGAGCATCATGCACCAGATGCCTTATTCATTACTGAAACTTTGCTCCATGAGGACTCAATGCGAGATGTTATCACAGCCCTCCTTTAAAACTACTCCATGCTACAGAGGGATTGATCAGGCAGACCATGAGGTGGCATAGCGATTGTATTAATAGATAAAAACTGATGCAAAATACAAGTTCTGCCTATCCCTGGCATGCGAAGCCTTGTTTTTTGCACTAGAACATGCACCTACATTTACCCTCTCCAGCGCCTTGATTCATTGTCCGCCTGGTAATGCAAGCAGCTGAGGCAAGTTATTGCCTTATATCTAACCCCCCACCCCAATTCTTAAATCAGCCAATTTTGTATTGTTGGGCAATCTGAATATCCATCTGGAGGACCCCTGCTGCAGCATTGGTCAGAACTTAATTGTGGATTTAGTTGCATTGAACCTCAATCTTACGAACTCCACTCCTACCCACCAAGCAGGGCACTTGTTAGATCTAGTTTTCTTGTAATATTAAAAGCCTAATTTTCTTGCCTTTGGTACCTCTCCTATGGTCGGCTTAGCTGGCTGTTCCTTTTGTTGTATCAATATATATTCTAAGCCTTTAATGTAGTGGAACAGACCCCAGATTAAAGCAAGGGGTTGGTCAAGACTGGACATTGGGGCTCTCAATTGCCATTTGAAGAATGCGACTCCTAACTTAGGGGAAAAGGTCAAGTTAGATCAGCCTCAAATTGATAACTGGCTACAAATCTCTTTAGAGCATATTTTGCTCTAAAAAGCCATCCAACCACCTCAGTCCCAAACTCTGGAACACTGTACCGGAACACTTGGCATCCTGTACTACTTTAACGAGCTTCCACAGACAACTTAAGACTTGGCTGTTCTGAACTAGCTAGGCCTGTGAAACCTCATCTGTTGCCTTTAAGGCACCACTAAACACCAAGTGGGTAGCTGCCGTGCTATATAAACATTTTAACATAAGATAACATAACATTGACTTCCACTCCACTGAATGTGAGGTTTTACTGCCCAGCTAGCAGTGGGGAATACTAAAAATCTCTTTTCCTTTCCTGTGGTAGCTCTTCTGTGGTCAGATCATCTGCCTGTTTCTTTGCTAGGTTTCAGATGTCGTAGCCTCGACTGGCTCTGCCACTGTAAACATAGACCCAGCGACCTCTCTGACACAAGCTCTCACTGATATTTGCCTCATAGTATTTAGGACAGGGCCATCAACACTGACATATACTGCTCAAGTCCGCCATGGAATACATAGCAAAGCCAATCAGGAAAAACAAACAATGGATATGAGGCATTGAAAGAAACCTCCCCACTAATCATGGCCATTGAGTTGTTGTGTTTCTCAAATAAACTTCTTTTTTGGGGTGGTTGTTTGAGAAAATCTAAAAAAATACAATGCTAAGTGGTCAGAAAAATGCACAATTGGCAACTATAGTTGTAAAGGTACCTTCAAGACAGGAGGGAATCCCTACAGACAGAGGGTGGTCTTCCAACAGGGTGGTGGAAGCCTGGACAACATTTGACGTAGTGGGTGGCATGCTACCTGGCTGGTGTGGTTTGAGTCCATTTGGTGAATACCATTTCTATAACTATATCATATTATAACATGACATAACATTACATAACATAACATAACATGATGTTCAAACCCCAGATGAAACAGTAAGAGGAAGGGGGTTTAAGGCATTGTTGGAGTTGGTGGCTAATACCGCCTCAATGACTGTCTACAGAAATGGAAATATTGTCCAATGTAATTTTAAGGTTGATATAGGGTTAGGTCTTTAAAAAGAAGTTTCTGTAAAACAGGAGAATGATTTATAAAAGTAAGTATCAATGACAAGAAATCAGAACGTGTTTAAAATGTTTCTGCTTTACTTTATAATAAAGCATAAAAATGTGGCAGTTTTTCCTCTTACTGTGAGTCATGGGAGGAAAGTTTGATATGTCTACTGCATGAAAGTTACCCAATAAATACAAACAGAGTATGTGTTAAAAATTCATTACAGTACACAGTACTTTAAACTACGATTAGTGAAAGTCACATACAAAGGAAATTCTTAAGGAATATGAAAATTTGTCATTTTCAATGAATGCTTATCTTGTCATAAGGTCTGATGGGACAATAAGTATACTCATTACAAGAAGGTATGCAGTTCATAAAGTCGAAGGAGAGAGAGGACAGTGGGACTAGGTGGTCGTATAGTCCCAAGAGTTACAGGAAGGATGAGGGATTCCTCCTGTTGGAATTAGGGCCCTCACACACCCGGCAGGGCGTCATTCTTCATCATAGGGCATGCTCCTCGTCAGGTCAGCACTGCAATACCTAGTGTTGGTTGCTCAGCGGCTAGTGTGCTGTTAGATCTACCCACTCGCTGCCGATTCCGGGACGAGTGGTTAGGTCTGACTGCACACTTGCCGCTGAGCAACACTAGGTAATTCTAAGTATCAGTCCTGCCATGAGTTGTTGACGACTGACACCAACCTCAATGGGGTCGGTCATTGAATTTCAGGTACCACACTGTAGGTTTTAGGTTTGGTTTATCAGAGTCACATTACCAGACAACCAACAACCGTGTAGATAGCTTTTTGCTTAGGTCCTGATGAATTGCCACGAGACCTGCGGACTATTCCGGCAAGAAACATGTTGACCACTTGTTAGTGCGCCATCCCTGAAACATTATTTCAGTACTGCGCCATCCTGTTTTTAATCAGGTTGGAAGACTCACTGATTAAAATAATTCTCTGGAGTACTTCCATATCCCGTTTTAATACTCACTATGAACACTCACCTGCACCACATTCATCTACACACCTAGGCCCCTCAACCCCACAGCACCTAACGGTACTCTGGAATAAAAGATCTCCTACAAAGAGCCCCTCATAGGGAGCCCGCCAGGTATTGCAGCGCCGACCTGATGATGAGCACGTCCTATGATGAAGCATGATGCTCTCCTGGGTGTGTCAGGGCCCTAATTCCAACAGGAGGACTCCCTCATCCTTCCTGTAACTCTTCGGACTATTCGACCACCTAGTCCAGCTGTCCTCTCTCTCCTTCGACTTTAGGAACTACATACCTTCTTGTATTGATAATTATTGGGGCACGTATGCTGGAGTTTATAAAAGCCCTCGGTCCCTCCTTTTTGAGTTGTTACATTAAGTATACTGTCATGGTGGGTGGGCAAACCATGAGTGACTTTTGTTCATATGTGTGTTGATAAATCTAAGTCTCTTTGTAATTTCTTATAGTGACCTTTGCTCATAGCTCTTTTTCAGGGTGTGCTAAAATTCAAATAATTGGGTACTTTGGCTCACAGTTCAGAGATGCAGATCAACGTATTGATTCATGTCCTGATTCACAATGAAAGAAGGAAATCTAGAGGCTGATTTAGAGTTTGGCAGAGAGGCACCCCGTTGCAATGGCATTGCAGTACCTACTCTCCAATGCTAAAGGCCGGCCCACCTGAGTTACATTTGGGTGGATCTTGAGTACGTCATCAATGAAGAATGCTCAATTTCCATCCCTGGCGTACTCCTCCAATGAACCGACGGACTAAGGGCCATTCGAAAGCCCACCCAATTTAAAGTGGGCAATTGAATGGGCAGTATTTACTCTTCCTTACCGCTGTGAAAAACATGGTGGCATGGAACAATAAAATGGAGTAGGGTCATCATTAGTTTTTTTTTTTCAAAAACAAATTCCTGCTTGGGGATTTTGTTTTTGAAGCAACAACAACATGTTAAAAGTTTGATGGATGGTACCATCATTTTGACTGTACAGTCAGTCAAACTTTTAAAACAGTGAAAGGAACAGCTGTCAACTGCCTTTCCTGCCAATGATAAGAGATGCCTGCTGGGTAGGAAGACATCTTTAATTTCGGAGTACACTTACTCGGCAGCCGAGCATTATACTTTGAGAGTCTAATGGAGTAAATAATGTACTCCAAACTATATATCAGACCCTTAGGCATTCTAGATCTCAGCTTTTGTTTTACATAGGCTTCAGCTTTCTTTTAGACCTCAGAAGCGCAAACAGTACACAACCAGAAATTTGTATACATAGTCTTAATCCTACAGAAGATGTGTTACTTTTTGCTGAAAGTAAAATGCATTTATTCATGGGGATTAAAGCCTTCCACTATAGCTGTTAAAGGGACATTCCTCTGATAAAGTCCTTGGGAACTGCTGGTATTGGTTGGGGGAAACTGTCGAAAGTGGAATATTGTTTTATAATCGTCGCATTGCTTTTACCTTTGTACACGGAGCTCTGTTCAATGCTCCTTTAGTGCCATTTCTGTAGGGCAGGTCACAGGTTCTGCTGCAGGCTGACACACCCCCCACACGTGACTCGCATACTCGGCAATATCAGGAGCCGAGACGCGAGCGCACAGCGGACATTCCTCTGATAAAGTCCTTGGGAACTGCTGGTATTGGTTGGGGGAAACTGTCGAAAGTGGAATATTGTTTTATAATCGTCGCATTGCTTTTACCTTTGTACACGGAGCTGTTTTCAATGCTCCTTTAGTGCCATTTCTGTAGGGTAGGTCACAGGTTCTGCTGCAGGCTTACACACCCCCCTCACGTGACTCGCATACTCGGCAATATCAGGAGCCGATGACGCGTACGCACAGCGGATGCGCGCAGCGGGTGCGCCGCGAGCGCGCCAAAGGCGCGCTCAAGGCAAGCCCGTCTGCGCCCGTTCGCGCCAGACTGGGCCCAGGGGCCAGGACCCCTGATAGTTTTAGAGTGATATATTCACGTGACTCATTACTGCAACTGAAACCAGTTGTATTAAACAAATGTTTGCATTCTATGAGCTGTGATATATCTAGGCTACGATGTCCACACTGTGAATTTGGAAAGATTCACCGACAAGGTAGACAGGAAGCTATATTGGAAGAAACGAAATTTACAATGCTCCTTCTTAACTGCCATTCTCTTGTGAAACACTCTGTCGAAATAAACTTATTGATGGAAGAGGAAAAACCAGATATTTTATTCCTAACCGAAACCTGGTTGGATAAAAATTCGAATTATGCCATAGTTGAAACCCTTCCTCCCCACTATCTTGTTCAGAGATTAGATCGAGAAAGTGGCCGTGGAGGAGGCATTGCCATTCTTTATAAGGAAGATTTTAAAGGCCGCTTTTCAAATAGTCCCATACCGGAGTGTGAGAGCATTTTGTTTTCTTTCCAACTATCCTCCACCTCCACCTTTTCAGGGATACTTTTATATCGCCCGCCCGGCCCTTACGCGCCCTTCTGCCAAGCTTTTACAGATAATGTAGTTAAGTTTGCCAGCACCGTATCGAATTTCACGGTGCTGGGAGACTTTAACATTCACTTTGATAGAATGGAACACCCTCAGATTTCTGAGTTTGTTGAGGGATTAGAAACCTTTCAGCTCTCTCAAAAAGTGGTTGGCCCTACACACACTAAAAATCACCTTCTGGATCCTATCTTTTCTAATATCCAGTCTTTAACTGTTAGTCTACCCATTCCCCTTCCATGGACCGACCATTTTCTGATCCCTTTTCTATGGATCAGGCGGGAAACCAAAGTGATACTACCAAACATAAAGAAATCTATTCGTTCTTGGACAACCATCTCATGGGATGAGTGGGAAAGCGATCTGGAAATCAGCCGTCCTCATTTACACCTTAACCCCATAATGGCTAATGACATCTTTAATAACTGGCTTGAGGTTTCATTAGATAAAATTCTGCCTAAGAAAAGGATTCAGGTGAAACCAGACCCCAAGAAAAATCCATGGTACTCCCCAGAACTTAGAAAACTTAAACAGGAATGTAAAAGATGTGAAAGGAAATGGAGGAAAGATTATTCACTGAATGATGGGATTCTTTATAGAAATGCCATTAGAGTGTATAAAAGCGAGATTAAGTCTGCACAAAGTTCCTATTTTCAGGAAAAAATAACATTTGCGGCTAACTCTCCAAAGGAAATCTTTCGGATTGCAAAATCTCTGCTGACCCCTCCATCTCCCTGTTCCATCCGGGATAATGCTCACTCCTGGTGTAACCAAATGGCAAATTTCTTTGCTGAAAAAATTCAAACTATTTATAAATCCTTCCCCATGCAGAAAGACACTGATTTGTCCAATCAATCTGAGGTAGAGACAGAACAACCTCTCCTGGTAGAAATTCCGCTGGTAAACGAACTGGAGATAGAGGGAATTCTTACCCATCTTAAATCTGGCTCCCCATCTGACCCTGCCCCTCCTACTGCTCTTCTTAAGATTAAAAAGACAATCTTATCAGCACTGGCTGGATTAATTAACGCGTCATTCCAAACAGGGATTGTTCCTCCCTTATGGAAAAAGTCAATAGTTAGGGCTTTGTTGAAAAAGCCCAATCTAGATATGGAAGACTGGTCAAACTATCGTCCCATATCCTTACTCCCTGGTGTCTGTAAAATTGCCGAGAAATATGTTAATTCGATGTTGTCGAATTTTCTTGAAAATAATGCCCTGTTGCATTTCTCGCAGACTGGTTTTAGGGCAAAACATGGAACCGAGACTGCGGTATTGTCAGTAGTGGAAGAAACTAGGAAGATCCTAGATTGCGGAGGCTGCGCTGCAATTATTCTTCTAGATCTCAGCGCAGCCTTCGACACTTTTAATTAAACAACTGCAAGACATCGGGATAAGAGGAATGGTAGTGAAATGGCTCAGTTCTTTTTGGGAAGACAGAGTCTTCTCTGTATTCCTGGATGACTGCGTTTCTGATCCAGTACCGCTCTCATGCGGAGTACCTCAAGGCTCTGCATTAAGCCCTACGTTGTTCAACGTCTATCTGAGTTCACTGGCAAGTATTGTCACCCCGTTTGGGGTGCATATTGTCACCTATGCAGATGACACTCAGCTAGTCGTTTCTCTGAACAATGATAACAACTCAGGAGGGGCACTTACATTATGCTTGAAAAGAGTGGCTAACTGGATGGAGGCATCTTACCTCAAGCTCAATGGGGCTAAAACAGAGGTTTTGCTTCTTGGAAACGCTACATCCTTATCTGTTGAATCCTGGTGGCCAATCAGCCTGGGACCCTCGCCTATCCCAAAAAAAAACCATAAAAAGCTTAGGTATCGTGCTTGACACCAAGCTTGATTTTAAGGAACAGGTTCATAAGGTTGCAGGTACCTGTTATGGCCTTCTGCGAATGATCAGGAGGATTCTTCCTTTGCTCCCGTTTATGGCTAGTAGAATATTGGTGCAGGCACTTATTTTGTCCAGGCTGGATTATTCTAATGCCATCTACTTGGGGGCCCCGTCATTCACCACTAAAGTTTTACAGATCGTACAAAATTGTGCAGCTCGACTTCTGTTAAACATCCCTAAACGTCTATCTGCTACGCCGGCACTCTCCTCATTACACTGGCTCCCCATTCATGAGAGGATTAAATTTAAAGTTATGTGTATTATTCAAAAATCTTTGACTGGAAAAGGTCCTACTCTGATAGAGGACATGATACACCTTCATCTCCCTCAAAGAACACTGAGATCGGAGGGTAAATATTTGTTAACAATTCCTAGAATAAAACGCACCAGATGTGGAGGTCGTAGGTTTTCCTACTGTGGTGCGAAGCTTTGGAACTCGGTCCCCATCCATATCCGTTCACAAAACAATCATTCCATTTTTCGCAAACAACTAAAGACACTACTTTTTCCCTAAGGATCTTGAGGAACTGAATGTCCACTAGCGCGGGGATGCCTACTGGTAACCAGGCGCTTTATAAATGCTTTTCAATTCAATTCAATTCAATTCAAAGTGCGGGTTTGTTTGTGGCACTTTCATATAATGTTATTTCATGTAGTCTGCATTTGTAAAGCAGCACTATCACCTCTGTGGGTATCCGGGAGTAGAGGAGGTGTGTGTGCCTAGCCCTGCCAATGGTAGGTTGGTTCACTGAAAAGCCAGGTCTTCAGCTTCTTGTGGCATTCAAGAAGAGAGGAGGAGGATGTGGAGTGAGGGACTGTTCTGTGCTTCAGGAGCAATGTAAGAGAATGCACGTCCTCCTGATCTAATTCCATTTATGTGTGGGATAGGGGTGGGTGGAATTTGCGAAATCCACTTTCGCAAATTATCGCGAAAATGTTAAAAATTATCGCAAACACGCGGAAATATTGCGAAGATGCGGAAGTTTTTTTCCCGCATGTTCGCGAGATTTTCTGCATGGTTGCGGCTCGCCAACTTACCCATGTGGATGCTCGCGGGCGCGGCCATCTTGTTTTCAGTTGTCTCGCGGTGCATGATCGCGAGAAGAAAGACGTGATCGCGCGACGCATGACGTCAATGCGGGCGCGAACTGTCGTGAGACAGCGCAAATGGCTAAAACAATACAACATCTCATGGAGAACGCGACCGGATCAAGAAAACTTGTCGGCGAATGCAGGGATTCAGGTAAGGCGATCGCGCGCGCGCGAGAATGTATTATTTTACAGCGCGAGCAAGAAACAAATTATCGCGGAGCTGCGGAATGCGGAAATTTTGACATTTTCGCGCTTTCCGCGGAACGCGAAATGTCAAATTATCGCAATTTCCACGAACGGAACAAAATTTTAGCCCAGGCCTAGTGTGGGATGTATGCTGTAAGAAGTTCGAGGAGCAGAAGTGTCTGGGTGGTTGGTGGAAGGAGATACAACTGTTTGGGTAGTTGGAGTTTAGTTTGTGTAGTGTCTTCAATGTGTGTTTGAGAATTTTGAAAGGAGCTTATTTGTGTATCAGGAGCCAATGGAGCTCCCTGAGATGTGGTGTGATGTGAATTTTGTGTGGGAGGTTGAGGAAGGGTCTGGCTGCCGAGTTCTGGACCTTTTGCAGTCTACTAGTAAGTTGCTTGGTGATCCCAGTATACATAGTGTTCCCGAAGTCGAACTTGCTGGTGACCAGAATGTGATTGACATTTTTTCCAGTGTTGCTTGGGGGTGATTTGAAGATCTTCCTCAGCATCTTGAGGGTCTGGAAGCAGGATGCAGTGATGGCAGTGACTTGCTTGATCATGTCCAGTTTACTGTCAATGATTATTCTGAGGTTCCTGGCATGGGTGCAGGATGTGGGTGTGGCTTCGAGTTCAGGCGGCCACCTTTTGGAGACCCATTGTGAGGTGTTCTTGCGAAAGATCACTACTTCTGGCTTTTCGGTGTTGAGCTTGAGACAGTTGGCTTACATCCAGTTATTGACTTTTGCCATAAAGGCAGTAAACTTGTTTCTTGTCTTAGGGGTCTTATCCAAGAGGTAGAGCATAAGTTGTGTGTCATCGGCATAGGAGATGATGTTGATGTGTGTGCTGATAATATTGGGCAGTGGGATTAAGTATACGTTGCAGAGACTGGGGCTGAGCGATGAATCTTGAGGCACTCCGCAGATGAATTTGCAGGCTTCCAAGGAGTAATGTGTCAGGCTGACAGCTTGTGTTCTATCTATTAAGCAGTAGATTCAGCAGATAGTGGGTCCTTGAATGCCAGTCTTGTGCAGGCGCCTGATGAGGATGGGGTGGGAGTCTGTGTCAAATGATGCAGAGAGGTCCAGAAGAATGAGGGCTGCTGTGTCTCCTCTGTCAAGGATCATGCAGCTGTGATCTGTGGCAGCGATGAGTGCTGTTTCTATCCTGCGGTTGGGCCTCAATCCAGACTGTGGGACATCGATGAGCTAGAGGTTACTGAGATCGTCTGACAGGCATCAGTTGATTAGTTTATTTAAGACATTTGCTGGGTATGGTAGGAGGAAGATGGGTCTGTAGTTGTAAAGCGTGGCTAGGTCAGCAGATGGGTTTTTGAGCAGGGGCATGACAGTGGCATGTTTTCAGGTGTCTGGGAAAGAGGCTGAGTTGAAAGAGATGTTGAAGATGGGTGCTAGTTCTTCGCTATCGTAGGAGTCCTTTGGTGAAGGGGTGGTGTGGGCAAGGGCCGGATGGGACCCTAAGTGGATGATATTCATGGCAGTAGCGATTTCATTAATGGTGACTGTGGACCACAAGGTCAGGGTTCATTCATTGGTTGTAATGGGAAGCTGAGTTGGCAAGGTGACGGGGCTGGTTGATGGTCAAAGTTGCTGTATATGGAAGTGAATTTGTTAAGAACAATGCCAAGAGCTTTATGTAAAGTTCTTGTGAGGGGCTGATGTTGCCAGAGGCTCAGTGAAATATTTGATGATGGTGAATATTTCCTTGATGTTTTTAATGCTGGCTTTGATGCAATCTGCAAGAGTTGTGCACTTGGTGTTGCATGTCACGGTTCCAGCTTTCACTACAGCATGTCCCGATAATGCGCAGCTTGTGCGCTGATTTTCCTTGAGTAACTGGTCCTTCTTCTTTAAAAGAGTGAACCCCCTCCCAGGGGTTTATGAAGTACTTCACTAAAGGAATTTATTGAATATGCATCATGTGAAATAAAGTCTATACACACCTTATTGCCATAACATTCCTGGTGACAGTGGTAGGTTTATAATGTACACTTGAGTTCATGTTTTATGTAAACATCCCTGGTGGAAGTGGAATACAGAACTCTGTATGCTCCAGAAACTGTGAGCCAGCTATACACGTTGCATGAGAATCATAACTCAAGAGAGTGTTGTGTGATAAAAGTTGACTGCTCAACCACTCTTGGTATAGTCTGTCTCATTGCTCAATGAATTTCACATTGTTCCATGAATCTCCCATGAATATGAACCTTGAGAAGAACAGGGTGTAGTTCCTACACTCTATCCTGTGTTTTTGGGTGAGATTCCTGTGCAACTTCAGGATAAAGTGTGTTATATGTACTCTCACATGAATATAGATAAAACTGTTTTATTTCCTTGACAGAACCCCCGTACAGTAGCTCAACAACATTCTGGGGTGCAGAAGCAGCTGAGCAGTGATTAGGACTGAAGCAGCAGCGCAGTGACCAGGTGAAAACGATCCGTCTGCAATATTTTTCGCTCTTGTCAATCCCATTCCCCCTTTCCCCCGGGTACCAGTGCCAGTGCAGAGTCTCTCATCTGATAGGGAGGTTAGCGCTTGAGTGATGAGGAGGTCCAGCGTCGCCCCAATGGAACTGCCTGAATTTCAGGTGAGTGGCTCATGCTTGAACATTGACATTGCATGTCTACTTGTGGTGGTGTCTTAGGGTTGATTTGAAGATGTTTTCTTCTGTGGTGTCTTGACTTGTTCTCCATTGTGATCTAGTTTCTTGCAGGGCTGTTTTGATAGCCTGAGTTTCTCTGTGTACCACTTGCTGTTGCTGTTTGGTTGCGTTTGAGGGGAGGGTGGGTGTTGGTGCTTGTGGTGATGCAGCTGTTCTGGCAAGGTGCTCATGTGCTTTGGTCATTGCGCAGAAAGAGTGGAAACCCACTAATCTTCTGTAATTCTTTTCTAGCTGCACCGGGGGTTTCTGGTGGTAGTAGGTCTGTGGTGGTGCTGGATGGGTATGCTCCTCACTCCAGCAACTTTTGCCACTAGACTTCAATGCAATAGTTAGAGGTTAAAGAAAATTGTGAATATTGGTGAAAATCCAACTGAAAGTCTATGCTGCTGTATTTTCGTCAGTTGTAGTTGGAATTTAGGGCCAGAAAAGAATTTTTTGATTCTTTGGATTAGGCTTTTTATTTAAAATTCAATTTTTATGCAGATATGACCAGAAATGTTCTGTGAAATCAGCACCACACCGCCTGCAAAAAGGGAAGAAATGTGATACAGGCCAAGCTCAATAATACAGCTCTTAAAAAGAGCTCTACAGGAGTTCAAGCACCATGGAAAAGAGCAGTGCTATAACTGTATTGTGCTCCTATGTTGACTTAAATTGTGTGGCTAGAGATTATATTTTTGCCTCTTTGCACAGCACTTTGCACACTGTTCCACAGGGTCTGGCATGTCCTACTAAGTTCAGTGGGCCCGATTCACAGAATTAACTTAAGACAAAATCCTAAACTTACTACTTTTGGTATTCACAGACTGCACTTACTACTTTTGGTATTCACAGAATGCACTTACTACTTTTGGTATTCACAGAATGGATTTACGACTACTAACTTTACGTCCGCACTCGGGCCGGAAATTCTGGCCCGGAGGCGCTGCTTATGGCCTGGAGGCGGGGCTTCCGGGCCGGAGGCGAAG
The DNA here is from genome assembly GCF_964204655.1 of Triturus cristatus. Lineage (NCBI taxonomy): Eukaryota > Metazoa > Chordata > Amphibia > Caudata > Salamandridae > Triturus > Triturus cristatus. The sequence goes on from NC_140590.1 coordinate 442,289,170, forward strand.
CTTCCGGCCCGGAGGTGGGGATTCCGGCCAGTGGCGGAGATGTAGCCATGGCCAAAATCTCCACCTCTGGGCCGGAAGCCCCGCCTCCGGCCCGGAAGCCCCACCTCCGGGCCTGAAGCTCCGCCTCCGGCCCGGAAGCTCCGCCTCTGGGCCGGAATTTCCGGCCCGAGTGCGGACGGAAAGTTAGTAGTCGTAAATCCATTCTGTGAATAACAAAAGTAGTAAGTGCATTCTGTGAATACCAAAAGTAGTAAGTGCAGTCTGTGAATACCAAAATGGTAGTAAGATTAGGATTTTGTCTTAAGTTAGTTCTGTGAATCGGGCCCAGTGTCTGGATGTCCCAAATAGGCTATTCCAATCTCGTCTAACATGGAAGCTTTTGCATTTTGGTATGCTTATTCCTGCCTTTCTTCAGGTGCTCACTCTTTGCATTGCTTCACCAGCTCATAATATCATATAATTGGAAAAACACACGTTACCATTCTGAGAAAACACTAACATTCTGCCAAGTTCTGTTGAGTTTCCACTGTTCTCATATGGTGCAAATTCTGTAGCTCTGCAATCACCTAATCCTCACAGGGCACATATCCGAAGAATGTCAGGCTTACATTTTGTAATTCCTGTTTCTATCAGTGAAAGGCCAATTCTTCATCTTTTGCCTCTGCAAGATGGAGCATAACTATTTGTGTTGTTCCTTCACTAACCAGGCACCGATTAGGTTGTCATGGTTGGCATAGAGGAGATCAGCCAGGGCTGAATGTTGCAGACACAAATGAGTGCAGAAAATATAACTAATTGTATCTGCTCTAGGTAAAGTTACGGTGTACAGGCACTGACTGGAGCTTACGGGCATCAGGCATCGGTTCACTGCTGGTGACGGCCGTCTTTGTTGCTGGGGAGTAGCTGGCCTTATCTTCTGCTTACAGCACTTCTAAATAAAGAATGCAAAACAAATGATTTAAAAGTGTGCTTCAGAACCATTTGTTTTTGCATTTGGGTGGTTCCTGTTTCCTGCAAGGTCGCCAGGGGCAGCGTTGACTTTCACTACATTGAAGGAGGAAGGAGGGAAGACTTCTGTTGCTCAGAGAGCCAGTACATACACTGTAAAGACTATTCATAAATTCAAAACAGCATATATCTTTATAATGTGATATTTGCTATGCTTTTCAGCATGTCACAATTGCATTGAGTTGCAATTGTTGTGGCAATTGGTAGAAGTTAAAGATCTAATCATGAACTTAGAAACAGCCATGACCCCACCCTGGCGATGATGGTATTGGTGAGCCAAGAGAAAAGCTGTCTTTTGTCTGTATATATTGCCTAGGGTATTACTGTAAGAAATTGTGTTATTGATTTGAGGGGTGGAATTCCCACTCAGGCAACAACCCAATCCTTGTCAGGGTGAACCACAAAAGTCACTAAATTAACCTGTTCTTAACCCTCTGGTAGCTTGACACAAAAGCAGTTAGGCTACATTTAGGGGCGATTGGTAAAGTATTTATGCAGCACACAAAATAAAAGTGACAACGCAAAAAAGTTCCAATTTAGAATGATAGAGTACATTGTATTAAATAAAATGATTCCAGTATGGCAAACATCAGTAGAACTGGAGATATTGAATTTTAAAGGCTTAAGGAAAAAGAAGCAGAAAGCACCAACTGTCACTGTCTGGTAACACTGGACCGGGACAAAGTCACAAGCTCAGGGAGAGCGCAATGGAGTTCAGGACGGGCACAGGACCATGTTTGGTCTGCTGGGAGATGTACCTAATGTAATTGGAGCAAGGTCTGACAGTGTGGCCTTGCAATGCTTTGCATTGCTCTGAGCCAGTTCCAAAGTGGCTTTCGTCTGTACACAAAGCTTTTCAAGGCTTTGTGTAACTTGACATTGGTTCTGATGAAGCTTGAAGCTGTGCAGCAAGGCTTTGCAGAGATTTGTGTAGTTCGGCATTTGTTCCGCTGAAGCATGCAGCTGTGAGGTGAGGCTTTGCGGGGTTTGCGTCAGTTCTGATGAAACGTTTTCTCTGTAGCGAGGCTTTGCAGATCTTCGTGTCAATTCACACCAAATTTGATGGAACCTTCATTAAGGCAAGTAGGAGTTCTCTCCGATACCAGCCAAGTATCAAAGACCTGGGAGGCACGTTTTGTGGATCAGTGGCAGAAGGCACAAATGGTTTAGAAAAGAAAATGCCCACTTTCTAAAAGTGCCTTAAAATTCAACTTTGCAATTGAACAGAATTTTAAAGTATAATTCATTTGAGGCTAAATATCATATCTATACCTGCTCTGATTACAAAGTTAGGCCTTATTAAATGTAGTAACCTGGTGTTAGTCAATGGGAGAGTTAGGCCTTACTAAAGAGAAAAACAACTTTAGGAGTTTTTCACTAACAGGGCATGTAAAACTTAAACCTACATGTCTTACTTTTTAAATGCCATACACCCTGCCATATAAGGTTTTAGGGCCTACCTTAGGGGTGACATATAAGTATTAAAAAGGAAGATTTAAGCCTGGCAAACGGTTACTTTGCTAGGTCGAAATGCCAGTTTAAAACTGTACTATAGGCGGCAGTGGCCGGCCTGAAACATGTTTTAAAAAGCTAGTTTCCTGGGAGGCACAATGAGTGTTGTAGACCCACTGATAGAATTTAATTTACAGGCCCAGGATACATATAGTAAAGTATACTACAGCCTTACAGTTAAATTAATTGTGCCAACAGGGTGTTAGCTAATTTTACAGTATTTTAGGAAGAGTGCAAAAGAAACAATTGATGGACGGAATGCTGGACAATGCAAACATTCACCCCCAGTCGCAAGGATCTGGGTGAATCTATCATTATTTTGCTCACCACACTACCCCAGTTTGGACCCAGCCATATGCAAATCAGTCTTGACCCTGTTCCTTATGGGAACAGTCCAGCCCGAACTGCCAATCCAGGTCCTCCCTGGACCGGAAACAAGCATCCTGGGACCGGTTTCAAGGCATCACCCTTCATCAGCCAGGCTAGCTTGTATCCAGTGGTGTAGTGAGCACGGGACCCACATCTGGGCATACCCTTTCCACATATGCAAAAGAAACAATTGATGGACGGAATGCTGGACAATGCAAACTTTCACCCCCAGTCACAAGGATCGGGGTTTAATCCATCATTCTTTTGCTCACCACACCACCCCAGTTTGGACCCAGCCATATGCAAATCATTCTTGCATTGTCCAGCATTCCATCCATTCCGTCTTATTTGCAATCCTTTCTTGAATTAATTCATCCACACACTCCTCACCATCCAAATATTCATTCATTGAGCCGTGCAGGCCAGTCTCCAATCTTTATTAATTCATTCAATGACTGGACATGGTTCAATAATGAAAATGTGTTCTAAAATGCATCATATTTACAATTGTTTTCAAAAGGATTTCGGGGAGGAGAAATTTCAATACATTTTGGCTTACTTTCCTTCAGTTGGCCAGCCCAATTCACCAGGAGCATTTTCTTGAAGCCTCCTGGCCTTTAAAGATGATTTCTGAAGGGAACTGGGTTTTAAGCTTTCCTGCACCAAACAAGTTCTCTGCTTGGTTCGTAGTGCTCTTTTCTACTTTTGGGGACATTTTGCATAGCTGCTCTGCATCGAGTCTCCAAAACACCCTCATTCCCTGCTGCACTCTCCCAAAGTTCCTTGAAGGGCACTGATGGCTCAGTGGAGTCTAGGTCCAACCCAGAGAAGTCCTAGAGGAACCATCCAGAATCCCCCAGCACATCCATTTCCACAACTGTTCCTCAGGGGCATAAAAGGGCCACTAGCGGTGGAGAAACCCACCCTAGTCCAGGAGGCAGATGTAGTCAAAGTCCCAAAGTCCATTCATGCAGAACATCTGATGGTTTCTCCTTCCAGAAGTGTATCATTTCATAATCATCACTCCCAGGCCCAGTGTATTCTAAACTTACTCTCTCTTGTGCAGGGGTTTCAAGTGGGGGGAATAATATCTCACGCAATGCACTCCTGGCCTGTCCTAGTATGCTGCATCATCCCTCCACCTCACCTCAAACCTCCTGCACAGCATGTTTTGTAACAATCCAGTGTGACAACTTCAAGTTGACTGTGGAAAGAGCTCCCCTGTGAGCCTCAGCTCTGCCTCTACATGACTTCGCTGCCTGATCCCTTCCCACCAAAAACTTCAAAAGCAAGCCCTCCTGTGTTGGCTCCAGATATCTGGAAATCAATCCTCCTGTCCCAGCCCAGATACATAGTGACAAGCTGATTAACAGATAAAACGTTCCCCCCCCAGCCTTTCCTTCCCCTGGAAATGGGTTAAGCACTCCTAAATGCTTTATTGTGCAGGGAGGCCCTTGATCATTTTCCTTGGGAGCATAGTAATTGGCTTGGGTCATAAAGGGGAACACAGCCTAGAATCTGATTCTGAACTGAGCAAGGGAATTATGACAAATCTCAAAGTGACATAATAAATGTATGTTGGATGATAGAGACTGAAAATCCACACTCAGGTGCATGTTAATCACCAGATTGGTACCCCGCTGAACACTATCGGACTAAGTAGTACAAAACTGTGCTTTAGGGCATATTTCACCAATAACTTCTACAAAAGTGAAACATCATGGGCCTTTTGTAAGCACAATGGACCTACTCTATGAATGCTTACTAACTATATAAAGCCTACTGCAGGCCAGTACCAATTGCTGAAGTGTCCTTCCTGTGACAGGCTGCCTGTAGGCAGATTCAGTTTGAGAAAAACAGTAGTCATACAAATGCAGCCCACAAACATGCACACTGGTATGTGTGCGCACAGGTTCATGTCTAACCAGTCCAGAGTCTCTAACCCCAACAAGGACCTTATTGTAAAAGTTAGACACTGGGGGTTAATGAGACTCGTTCAGAGTAGAAATCAAAAAACCATGTACTCAAAAGCAAAAACTTCTGTGAACCTAAATGGTACGTCCCACCACATAAGGGACAAGAAGCAATGCCATTAGAAAAGCTGTGCACAAACTCTGGAACTTGGTCTTAAACTAATTAGTAATTGAAGGCAAACCCTTATTTGCTTTCAAGAGATGGAACGATGTGAAAGACTCTTGAGGAAGGGCATTACTACCCAGTGCAGGGCAGACAACTATACAAACCTTATGGAACCTACTGCCGACCATAGGTCATTCCCAATTCACTAAATGTAAGGCCGGTAAATTGTGCATAGAAGTCAAGGCATTTGAATTTTAAAGCAAAATGTATGAACTAAAGAGTTTTATGAATTGTAATAATATGAATGTAATCTACGCTATTCCATGCCCATGCAATCTCCCCTCTCTAGGTCAACCTACACAAAAAATACAGCAGCACATCCTGTATCACTCCAGTGGCATCCGCTGTGACACTTTAGGAGCTCCCCTGGTGGAGAATTTCAAGAACTTCAGTCACAGACTGGAAGACCTCAAATGGCTGATCCCAAATCCCTGTGTTAGGGACATTGGACTGATTTTGAATACACAATCATGCAATAGGTGCATTTATTGGATTCAATTAACAGAGGACAAATTCGTCGGTAGGATGGATCACTTACAAATAGGTAATTATAGTCATCTGGGTACTGTGCATGTCTACCAAACCCTGTTTGTTTACATTTGTGATCTCCCTTTTCCAACCAACAGACGAATTAGCACATATTGAAATAAGAAATCCTTTAGCAGAAGTCTCATTCGGTATTATTACATTATTAATTGGGTATTCTTCATACCTATAAAGTATACACACTGAAGTTCCAGTTTTCTGACACATGGAAAAGATACAGAGTATTGTTTTGTGTATTGTTTTGTGTCTCCTCTACTGTGCACATTGACACATGGCTACTCCCCTCATTTATAAACAAATCTGAATATGACTCGTTACTACGCGAGTCATTACATCGCGTGGCATTACAACGTGAAATGTAATAAGACCCTGTAACAGTGTCTCAAACCATTGAGACACCGTTACAGGGTCTTATTACATTTACATTTGAGAGCTTTCTCAAGCCCACCCTTTTGAAACACACGGCAGAGATGCGCCGCTGTCTTACCCTAGTGCTCTTCTCAGTTCAGTCCTGATGAAGACTCCACCGCGAGGATAGCAAATAATCCTGCACTTTAGGAGTCGAAACGTCGACAACGCATATACAACACAAACTCTGGCGACAATTGTACGAATGAATGTTTGTCCATTAGAGTGATGTGTTCCTACAGGAACATTTGATATATCACGGACCGTAAACGTTCAGACCATGTATAACTGATGTATATATGCCACTCACACCTTTTCCCTGTCCTTCACGAATACGTCACCACCCAACTCCCATTCCTTCCCCCTTTTTTCCTACTCACACCAAGAGCACTGTAATATATTGCACTGTGATATGAATGAGCAACTGTGTTGCCTTCCTTTGCTAATGCTTTGAATATAATTGCATTACATGCTTCTGTTCTATAGTGAATAAATTGGACGTACGCCATAACAAGGACATTGGTTTATGCTACTAATTATTATCTGTATAGAAACAATTACTACTGCGACCATTCATTTATATGTACTGGATCTGCAACTCAACCTGCCTGAGCCCCGCTGGCCTCTGCTGGAGTGAGTTCCAGATCCCTAAGAGGTACCTCCCCAGGTTCTCGTGCCTTGGCTGGTATCAATTGAGCTCCTCGTGTGAAGAAAGGGAGAAATCATGACATTTTGGGCACTTCACAACCGCAAATTGGTCTGTTTGAGCTGAGATCTTGCTGCCATTGAAGACCACCAACCGAAAGCTCCAGTGAACCTTACTCTTCACACTAAAGTGACCACCAGTGACAACCGACAACACGACATCTGCATTCCACGCAACAGCGATTACAGCCCACAGTGACTGCCAATGCAAAGTTACAAGAATGACTGCCTATGATGCTCGATAGGATCTTCGCACCACAGTAACGACCATCCATGATGCTCAGCCTGCTCTTCGCGCTACAGCTACGACCATCTACGATGCTCTCCTTGTGCTCCTCCACTGTGTGCTAGACGCTTGGCGCTGGACTGTAAGAAGGTAAGTTTTTCAGCGGGATTGACATGGTCACTGTATCTGGCGCATGCTCCATCACAGTCGGCCTGAACTTGTGACTTTGCCTCCATCTAGCATGACCAGATGACCAAGAGTGGTGCTTTGTGTTTTAGGTTTTATACTTACCTAAATGATTGAAATGTATTATCTCCACTTGTACTGTTTTAATTTTTGTCATTTTGACCACTCTGTTATTCTAAATTGATGTGGGATTGTTCATGTTTGTTGTTTTCACTTTCTTACAGTTTGTGTGCTGCATAAATACTTCACACTTTGCATCTCATTTAAGCCTGACGGCTTTTGTGCTAAGCTACCAGAGGGTGAAACACAGGTTGATTTAGGGACTTTTGTGGTTCACCCTGACAGGAATTGTGGTTGTTGCTTCAAGAGGGTTACCATGCCCACCTCAAACAAAAACAAATTCCTAACATATGCCTAGATGTAATGTTTGCAATCTGACAACACTTGGACATATGCTCTAGTTTGTCTATTATACTACTGAAATTTGGGGGGCGTGGCTTGGACGCCGCGGAAAATGGCCGCTGCTCGTCGGAGCTCCGTGAGGGAGTAGCGCGTTGGGATCTCCCCAGGGCATTTTTTCCTCATTTCGGGACTTTCTGCCAGCAACATCATGTTTGGGACACTCGCCTGCTCCGCCTGGGACATTGCCGACTTCTGGTGCTGACGGACTCGGCAGATTTTTGCCTTTTACTTCCTCTCGCGGCTCTCTGAATGCCGCGGCCGCCATTTTGAATGCTCCGGTTTCCCGCGATGGAGTTTCTCCTCATACTCGGCTCCTCATGTGACCAGCGGTGAGCTGTTTTGGCCTCATTTTCTTCAATTTTTTTGTTTCCTGCATCCTCTTGATGTTGTTATATATCTTTTCATTCACAATTTTTTCTCTGAGGCGTTAATTCTTTTAATTACACCGTTTCAGTCTCATTGGACTATTTTGCCTGCTCAAGTCAGTTTTATTTATTTTTGTGGCTTTTTGTATTTTGGTCTATATGGCAATGCCTCGCACTAACCGTGGAAGTGTCCAGCAGGGTAAAAATGCGTCAATGGCAGACTCTAATCCTTTCAGTGTGCTACAAGATACTATAGAGGACGCTAACTCAGACTCTGTAAATTCTAAGTTTTTGCCTTCTGCTCCTCCTGGTGCCAGTGCTAAAGTAGTCTCGAAAATTCCTTCTGTCTCGCCTTCAACATCTGGTAAGAGAACTAAGGTAACTCCTCCTTCTCCTCCTACTACTTCACCTACAATTTCAATGGAACTTTTGTTAGAGGAGATACGCTCTCTTAAACCCTATATGACAGAGACTAATGTTCGTCTCCAACATCTTGAAGATAATTGGTCTAACACGGAGAAGAGGGTGGATGATCTTGAGATTCATGTTGGTTCTATTCAAGCTATCACAGATCATATTCCTGATATGCGAAGGGAAATTTCACATCTAACGCAACAGGTGGAGAATTTGGAGAACCGAAATAGGCGTAATAACCTACGCATTTATGGCCTTTTGGAGGGCCTTGAGAATCCTTACCCCTTGGTATTTTTTTGATCTTTCCTACCAAAGCTTCTTGGTTTTCCTGAGTCACCCCCTCTCAACATCCAGCGAGCTCACCGCCTGGGTCATAGTCCAGGTCCTTCTACTACTTCCGCTCATGTGAAACCCAGGGGTGTCATTTTATATTTTTTGGAATATACGGACTTGCTCAGGGTCCTTCAGGCTGCCAAACAGAAAGGAAAGATTCTTTGGAATGGCTCTACTTTGTTTTTTGCTCAAGACTACTCCAAAGCCACAGCGGATCGCCGGAAGAAATTTTTGGATATGAGGCCTGCACTTCGTGCGTTAAATGCTCGTTATGGTTTATTTCACCCGTGCCTGTTCAAAGTGACCTATCAGAACAAGACTACTAACTATGACGATCCCGCGCTTCTCCAACATTTTCTGAATACTTGTAGAGATGAATCTATGGATGTTAGATCTGGGGGTCTCTAGTTGGCAGGGTAGGTACCACTGTCCAAGTAGGGACCCTTGCTTCTAGTCAGGGAAAGGGGGATACACTGTTAAGATAACCCCTGCTCACCCTCTAGGTAGCTTGGCCTGAGCAGTCTAGGCTATCAAAGGCAATGTGTAAAGTATTTGTACCAACACTCACAGTAACACAGTGAAAACACCACAGATTTACTCCACACCAGTTTTAGAAAAATAAGGTATCTTTACTAAAAACTTCACAAGACCAAATACTACAGACAAACCAACATATACTTCAAAAAGGTTACTTTAAAGATAGTTCAAGAGTTTGCAGAAAGTACTCCAGGATGTCAAAGTCAGTGTCCTGCACAATGCGACTCTCAATGCACAAAATGCGACACTTTCGTGCCCAACAGTACCTGTAGTTGCGATAAGGTTCCCAAAAGCTATAACAAGGAAGCTTGCAAAGGCGATGCGATACTCCTGAGATCCTGGGGAGGCTTTGCAGCAGCCCTGCTTCACGCAGCAGAGGTGGATGCGCCGGCTCCGATCTGTAAGGGGAGGATGCGATGACTTTGGCCTTCGTTGCGTAGGTTTCTTAGGGGGAAGCTTCACGCACAGGTTCGATGCGACACTCTTCGATGTGGTGCGATGCGTGGCGCAGCGTTGCCTTCCGGCGCCGCAATTCTCGATGCGCCACGGAACGGGACTCTGCGTCGACGCACGCAGCGATTGGAGACTTTTCACGCACCGGCAGTGGTGCGGCCCGCAAACTGGTTCTGCGACAACCCTCGCAATGGCAGGAAGCTTCACGCTTCGGGACGATGCTCGACGCACTCGGCGATGCGGAGACCCTGCGTGTTGCGATGGTGCCGCGATGAAATTTTCCACGCACTCTCGTCTTGCGACACGCAATCGGATGATGCGTTGGGTACCAGTCACTCTTGTTCACGCTTCTGCTTCCCAGCTCCCACACACAGCAAAACGACCTCCTGAGGCCCCAAGACTGGGCAAGCACTCCAAGGCAGGTCAGAACTCTCTCAGCAGAGTTCCAGGGGAGCTGGTGGTGAAGTCCTTTTGTTCCTGGGACTTCTTAACAGGGAGCCAGCTCTTCTCAGGCCCTTGGAGATCAGAATCAAAAGAAGGGGACACAGCAAAGTCCTTCCCCTCTCCTTGGCAGCAAAGCAAAACAGCAAGCAGGCAGTCTTCTCCTCTTCAGTTTCTTCCAGCTTTCTCCTTGGCAGAGGTTTCTTCTTAGTTCCAAAGTGATCTAAAGTTTTAGGTGTCTGGGGTCCTCTTCTTATACCCCTCCAAGTCTTTGTCTCTTGTGTTTCAGTGGGGGGATTCCCCTGCTCAAACCGGTTCCTGGGTGTGCTCTGCTCTGGAGCACCTGGTTCCTTTCAGAGTGAGGGGCAGGGTCGTTAGACGCTCAGCAGGAGGTGGAGCCTTCTTTGTGCCAGCAGAGGCAGAGTCCTCAGCCTGGCCAGCAGGGGGTGGAGCCAGCTTTGTGTTTGTCAGGGGCAGCCCTATTCAGACCCAGGGACTACTCCTCCCACCCATCTAAAGCAGATCTCCCTATTCACCCTGCTGCTGACTCATCCAGGCTCCTGGAGCCACCTAGCACATCACCTGACACCAGTCAGCCAACCAGCACACAGGCACACAGGAAGGTTAAACAGGAGAATAGCTACTTTCTAAAAAGTGCTATTCCCACACAGTGAATTTAAAAACCATCTTGCTAAAAAGATGTATAATTAAATTCTGAACACAGAGATACCAAACTTGGATTTTCTATCTTGCCCCTATGGGAAGATAGGCATGTAAACAGCCTTCCCCATTCTATCCTATGGGCAAGATAGCCTCTCAGCAGTGAAAAACGAAAATGGCTGTAATTCACTACCAGGGCATGTTACACACCTCAGTACATGCCCTACCTTTCAGATACACTGCACCCAGCCAAGGGGGGTACCTAGGGCCACCATAGGGATGCCTGACATGTACAGAAAGGGAAGGATAAGGCCTGGTCAGTGGGTGCACTGGCCAGGTCGACATGGCAGTCCTGGACTGCACATAGGCACTGCAAGCAGGCCTAAGACATCATTTTAGCGCTACTCCTGTGGGTGGCACAATCAGTGCTGCAGCCCACTAGTAGCATTTGAATCACCAGCCCTGGCACACGCAGTGCACTTTACTAGGGGCTAACAGGTGAAACAAATATACCAATCATGGATAACCAATCAATATAACAATTTATACAGAGAGCATATGCACTTTAGCACTGATCAGCAGTGGTAAAGTGCCCAGAGTCCTATTGCCAACAACCACGGGTCAGAAAAAATAAAGGAGGAAGAAGCAAAAAGTTTGGGGATAACCCTGCAAAAAGGGCCGTTTCCAACACAACCCCCTTCCAGCCTAAAGCCAGGGTAGACCAAGCGATACCTCGATGGGATTCCCTGCTTAGGGCGATAGAACACGGAAACTGGCCCAAACAGCAGGGTACTATTCCTGTTCTACGCCTTCCTGAACCCGGTTGGATCTCTCCATCCATACTCTCAGGGTCCACCACGCCAACCCATGTGGAACCCTTCTCCTCACCTGTGGACACCACCTGTGCAGCACCTAGCCTTAACTTGCTCACAGATGTGTCCCAACAGACAGACAGCAAGCCACAGTGACCACTGACAGTGGTCAGGGATGAGACCCAGGACTTATTCCTCTCAGTGCCCTCAAACCCCTGTGGCGTCAGAGGGTGGGGGGCGGTAGCCCCAGGTGCTTGGCACCCTTTGTCCACTCCCTTCCCTGTCAGGTCGGGTCTGTCAACCTGGCACTGACCGACCAGCCCCGGGCCTGTATCCGGTGGCTGGACAGGAGGCTGGGGTAGGCTTTTCCATACCCAGTCCTCCTCTTCCTTGGGGCTCTGTACCCTCCCACCTGGAGCGGTACCCCCTTCTAGAATAGTCAGGGCACCTGTGGCAGGTGTCCTGCACCATTCACCCACCAGTTCAGGGGTTCTATCCTGCAACTGGGATCCCAGGTCAGGGGGGACACCCCGGACCTGGCCCTCCAACCTAGGGTCTACACCCTCTAGGTGAACCGGGGTCAGAGGCGAGGACTCCCTCCCTCTGCACCCTCTTCCAGAATTCTGCACCCTCCTACTCGGAGCGGTACACCTCAAAGACAAACTGGTAGAGACACTGCTTACAGATGTCCCTCCCTCCAGTTCGGGACCTCTCTCCAGCAATTGGTCTCCCAACCTAGGGTCTAAACCCTCAGGTTGCACCAGGGTCAGAGGCGAGGACTCTCTCCCTCTGCACCCCCTTCCAGAGAGCTGCACCCTCCCCACTGGAGGTGTACCCCTGGAAGCCAAACCGGTCAGGACACAGCTTACAGATGTCCTTCCCCCCAGGTCAGGCAGATCCTGAACCTGGCCTCCCATCCCAGGGACTAAACCCTGCGGTTGCACACCTGCCTGGCATGCCAGGACTTCTGGGGACTCACACAGTATCTCCCCGAGGGTGACACATGACTCATGTGTCTCGTGACAGTCTGCCTGGCACAGATCTCCCGGCCCCTGTCCACCTGACAGTGCGCGAAGATCCCCCAGGACAGAAGTGGTGTCACCATGGTCACTCCTAGGGGACTCAGCCCTTCCGGCTGGTCCCTGACCCACTGGTTCTCCCACTGGGGAACACATCCCCCTCTCACCCCTCAGTCTGGACTTCTGCACCCTCCCAACTGGAGCGGTACCGCCAGACACCAGAACCACTGGAGCTCTGTTTACAGAGGCTCCAGGTTCTCCTGACACTAGGAGATCCTCCTCAAATGGCCTACTAGCACTGTCTAGGCCCCCAACCTGGCGTTCTCTCAAGGAACCCTCCAGGCCCTGAGACGGGGTTTCGGGCACCTTGGGACCCACAGTCCCACACTCACCCCTTCTCCACTGAGACAGGACGTGAGCCCCTACACCCCTCCCACTACACTGGGACCTAACCGGGCTACACTGAACCTCTTCCACCTCACAGGTCTGGAAGATATCCGGGCCACTCCTTTTGGGATCACTCCCCAATGCCTCTCCAGACCTTTTGACATCCAACCAAAGGTCTGCCTCCAACGCAAGCTCTCTGGAACCAGAGAACTCACACTCCACCGGGTGTTGGCATAGCTCTGGAAAACAGGGACTTAAAATATGCTCTCCAACAAATGAATCACACAGCCCCCCACAGTTGTTAACCAAGCTACCGTTTGCCTCACCCTCCAGTGCCTCACACAAGTACCCCACACCACTCTCCTGAGATTGGCAAGACAGTACCTGACTGTCTCTGTCACACAACTCACACTCTTCTGGGCGGTCTTCACACTCACACACCAAGGTTTCTACCATGGGGGAACCCCTCTCCCTGTACCTCTCATCTAGGGTCAGTAGAGTGTCCCTCCCACCACTAGGAATATGGTCCCCTGTGCCAGTTCCCCAATCCACTTCAGGGACACTGCACTCCACTGGAACTACATCATAAACCTGAACCCCCTGGTGTATGTCAACCCCCTCCCTCAAGTAAGCCGCCACATCTCTGGGTGTTTGTACCTCTCCCTCAGCACTAGAAACTACAATCTTGCTGCCACCATCTGAGCTGGAATCCACCTCCAACTCAGCAAAGCTCACTTCTTGAGCTAACCATTCTTCTTCAGCTGAGACACTCATGGCCTCAAGCCTCTCGAGCTCCATATCAAGCTCCCTCATTCTTAATTCATGTGCCAAGGTCAATTTCAATTCTTCCAAGGCATACATCTTCTTGCTCTCTTCTATTTTGTTTTGGGTTTCCATTTCCATCAGCTTCAACTCAAGCCTCATGACTTCTAACTCATGATCTCTAGCCCTTTGATTCTCCTCCAACTCCTCTGGAGTGAGACTCCTACTGGAATGGGAGCTGCCAGCCCTTGAGACTGGTCCGACCACGGGCAGAGCTTGGGAAACAAAACCATCCTCTTCACCTGCATCATCCTCTTCATGGGCCTCCCACCAGGCCTTCAAGACTCTTTGTAGCACATCCCTTCTAGATCCGCTTTTCACAGGGCAACCAAGGTCTTTGCAGAATTGCTTGAGCTCCTCAACCTTGTACGAATACAGATCCTCCATGGAAAACTCCAATTCTGCCCTCTCACTTGTTGCCACCTGAGACATGATGCTCTTGAAGAGTTACTCAAAAATAGAATCAAAAATAATACAGTATGTGGTTGTCTATTGGTCTGCACTCCTAGTGATGTACACCAATTACTGTGGGTCAAGGACAAATACAAGTTCAATCCTCACCGCTGACCACCAATGTTATATCTGGGGGTCTCTAGTTGGCAGGGTAGGTACCACTGTCCAAGTAGGGACCCTTGCTTCTAGTCAGGGAAAGGGGGATACACTGTTAAGATAACCCCTGCTCACCCTCTAGGTAGCTTGGCCTGAGCAGTCTAGGCTATCAAAGGCAATGTGTAAAGTATTTGTACCAACACTCACAGTAACACAGTGAAAACACCACAGATTTACTCCACACCAGTTTTAGAAAAATAAGGTATCTTTACTAAAAACTTCACAAGACCAAATACTACAGACAAACCAACATATACTTCAAAAAGGTTACTTTAAAGATAGTTCAAGAGTTTGCAGAAAGTACTCCAGGATGTCAAAGTCAGTGTCCTGCACAATGCGACTCTCAATGCACAAAATGCGACACTTTCGTGCCCAACAGTACCTGTAGTTGCGATAAGGTTCCCAAAAGCTATAACAAGGAAGCTTGCAAAGGCGATGCGATACTCCTGAGATCCTGGGGAGGCTTTGCAGCAGCCCTGCTTCACGCAGCAGAGGTGGATGCGCCGGCTCCGATCTGTAAGGGGAGGATGCGATGACTTTGGCCTTCGTTGCGTAGGTTTCTTAGGGGGAAGCTTCACGCACAGGTTCGATGCGACACTCTTCGATGTGGTGCGATGCGTGGCGCAGCGTTGCCTTCCGGCGCCGCAATTCTCGATGCGCCACGGAACGGGACTCTGCGTCGACGCACGCAGCGATTGGAGACTTTTCACGCACCGGCAGTGGTGCGGCCCGCAAACTGGTTCTGCGACAACCCTCGCAATGGCAGGAAGCTTCACGCTTCGGGACGATGCTCGACGCACTCGGCGATGCGGAGACCCTGCGTGTTGCGATGGTGCCGCGATGAAATTTTCCACGCACTCTCGTCTTGCGACACGCAATCGGATGATGCGTTGGGTACCAGTCACTCTTGTTCACGCTTCTGCTTCCCAGCTCCCACACACAGCAAAACGACCTCCTGAGGCCCCAAGACTGGGCAAGCACTCCAAGGCAGGTCAGAACTCTCTCAGCAGAGTTCCAGGGGAGCTGGTGGTGAAGTCCTTTTGTTCCTGGGACTTCTTAACAGGGAGCCAGCTCTTCTCAGGCCCTTGGAGATCAGAATCAAAAGAAGGGGACACAGCAAAGTCCTTCCCCTCTCCTTGGCAGCAAAGCAAAACAGCAAGCAGGCAGTCTTCTCCTCTTCAGTTTCTTCCAGCTTTCTCCTTGGCAGAGGTTTCTTCTTAGTTCCAAAGTGATCTAAAGTTTTAGGTGTCTGGGGTCCTCTTCTTATACCCCTCCAAGTCTTTGTCTCTTGTGTTTCAGTGGGGGGATTCCCCTGCTCAAACCGGTTCCTGGGTGTGCTCTGCTCTGGAGCACCTGGTTCCTTTCAGAGTGAGGGGCAGGGTCGTTAGACGCTCAGCAGGAGGTGGAGCCTTCTTTGTGCCAGCAGAGGCAGAGTCCTCAGCCTGGCCAGCAGGGGGTGGAGCCAGCTTTGTGTTTGTCAGGGGCAGCCCTATTCAGACCCAGGGACTACTCCTCCCACCCATCTAAAGCAGATCTCCCTATTCACCCTGCTGCTGACTCATCCAGGCTCCTGGAGCCACCTAGCACATCACCTGACACCAGTCAGCCAACCAGCACACAGGCACTCAGGAAGGTTAAACAGGAGAATAGCTACTTTCTAAAAAGTGCTATTCCCACACAGTGAATTTAAAAACCATCTTGCTAAAAAGATGTATAATTAAATTCTGAACACAGAGATACCAAACTTGGATTTTCTATCTTGCCCCTATGGGAAGATAGGCATGTAAACAGCCTTCCCCATTCTATCCTATGGGCAAGATAGCCTCTCAGCAGTGAAAAACGAAAATGGCTGTAATTCACTACCAGGGCATGTTACACACCTCAGTACATGCCCTACCTTTCAGATACACTGCACCCAGCCCAGGGGGGTACCTAGGGCCACCATAGGGATGCCTGACATGTACAGAAAGGGAAGGATAAGGCCTGGTCAGTGGGTGCACTGGCCAGGTCGACATGGCAGTCCTGGACTGCACATAGGCACTGCAAGCAGGCCTAAGACATCATTTTAGCGCTACTCCTGTGGGTGGCACAATCAGTGCTGCAGCCCACTAGTAGCATTTGAATCACCAGCCCTGGCACACGCAGTGCACTTTACTAGGGGCTAATAGGTGAAACAAATATACCAATCATGGATAACCAATCAATATAACAATTTATACAGAGAGCATATGCACTTTAGCACTGATCAGCAGTGGTAAAGTGCCCAGAGTCCTATTGCCAACAACCACGGGTCAGAAAAAATAAAGGAGGAAGAAGCAAAAAGTTTGGGGATAACCCTGCAAAAAGGGCCGTTTCCAACAATGGACATATCCAGAGCGTGATTTCCCTATTGTATTAACATTGTTGTGATTTTTTGCCTCGTGTCCACCTTTTTTGCATTTATTCCTTGTTTAGTCTGTGACTTTGTTGGTTAACATGTTTTCTTTTCCATTTTCTTGTAGATGCATTATTCAATCCCTTCCTTCTTCCTCCGTCGCTCTCCCTGGAGGTCGTTATCCCTCGTGCTCTCGTCAGTCCTGGAGTTGTCCGTCTTGGTATGCTGCCTTTTCCTTTGTGGCTTCACCCCCCCCATCCTCAATGTTTACTTGTGGTATGTCTTTTTGATTTATTATATTGGTTTGTATTACCATGTCTCTTTACTCTTTGGTTTTCCTTTCAAATATTAGCGTTCTTCTGTACTGTTTCTTCCCCTACTCACTGTTTCCTACTTTTTTCTATTTCCCTCTCTTTCTTCTTTCCCTCTCATTGTTATATTTTTCATACTGTTGCAGCTGTTTTTCTGTTTTCTGTTCTACACCTCTTTATTACTTCTTCTTTTCATCCTATGTTGCTAGCTCTCTTCTCTCTTCACTTTCAAATATCGACATTATTTTGTATTGGTTATTCCAGTATGGATTCTTTGTCACTTTTTTCTTTTTCCAATTCCTTTTCTTCTTTTCTCTTTTCTTATTGTTGCATTACGCATGATGTTGTCGTTGTCTCTCTGTTTTCTGTTCTAATCCTCTCTGTTATTTCTTTCTCTCCTTCTGCTTTACTAGATTTCTTACTTCCTCGCTCTCAATTTTGTTCCTATCATACTTCTTTATTGTACCTTATCACTTCTCTTCCTGTGTTAATATTACTTCTCTCCAATTTCTATATGATGAGTTTATGGATACTTATATGCCTGATTGTTTCTTATATAAATGATATCTTTTACTACGAGATGTATAGTTAGATGTTGCTAAATATATTTACCTGGAATGTTAAGGGTTTGGGTTCTCCCATTAAGCGGCAACGAGTTTTGTCCCATTTAGCAAATTTAAAGGGAGATATTGTGCTATTACAAGAAATTCATATACAAGAGGTTGAAGTTGCCAAATTACGTCGTAATTGGGTAGGGCATGTATTTGCATCTCCTGGATCAGGGAAGCGTAATGGAGTTGCTATTCTCTGTCATAAACGGTTAAATGTTAAAGTTGTAAATCAAACCAATGACTCTGATGGTAGGTGGGTTATTGTATCTATGTTGGTTGATAAAGTCCCTTTAACTATTTTTAATTTATATGCTCCTACTGTGCATGATAAGCTTTTTGGGCCCCAGATGTTAGTCTCGTTGATGCAATCCTCTGATGATTATCTCATTTTAGGAGGGGATTGCAATATGGTTATGGATCCTATTTTAGATCGGAAATCCCATTCACGTTTTTCCCCCTCATCCATGCACACTCAATTTACATCCACTATATCCCAACGCTCTCTTGTTGACTCTTGGAGACTCTGCCATCCTACACTCCAGGAATACACATATTACTCGCCAGCTCATTCTTCTCAATCCCGAATTGACTATATTTTTGTTTCTAAAGCTCTGATCCAACACATTACCCATTCTGAAATAGGCTCCATTTTAATTTCTGACCATGCCCCAGTTTCCTTGCAACTTGATTTGCTTCCCCCCATAAAAGGTACTAGGAGATGGAGATTCAATAACTCTCTCCTATTAGACCCTAAATTTACTCCAGCTTTCCTTGAGTTTTCGTCCATATTTTTTACTGAAAATGAGTCTCCTCTAATATCCCCTCAGGTATTATGGGACACTTTCAAAGCTGCTTCTAGAGATTTCATTATCTCGTTTGTTTCCCATAAGAGACGAGCTGCATCCCACTCCTTACAGTCCATTAATACACAAATTAAGCAATTGGAACATCGCTATTATTTAACTAACTCTCAATCTGACTTGGATAAACTTCTCAAGGCCAAACTCTCCTTTAATAAACTCTCCACGGACTCTGCTAATCTAATTTTACTTAAATCCAGTGCCAAATATTATTGTGCGCAAAATAAGGCAGGCAATCTTCTTGCCAAGTATCTTAAAGTTAAACAAGAGCGCACGAAAATTGAATCTATTGTTTCCTCGTCAGGCCCCACTCTTCATAAGGATGAAGATATCCTAGCAGAGTTCACTAATTTTTATCAAAATCTCTATACTCCGGAATCTCCTCCTCTTTTAACAGATATTGACCATTATTTATCTTCCATTCCTTCTCCATCCTTTCCAGACACAGACTTTGCCCCATTGGAGGCAGATATAGGTCCTAAGGATATCCTAGAGTCCATTCGAATAATTAAAAAAGGTAAGGCTCCCGGACCAGATGGCTTTACGATAGAATTCTATATACATTTTGCGAATTTGCTTGTTCCCAAACTTCATCAATTATTTTTGTTTTTTATATCCTCCAAAAAGTCTGAGGGGTCTTTTCAAGAGGCCTTAATTTGTCTCATACCTAAGGATAATAAAGATCATACTTTGTGTAAGAATTATAGGCCCATCTCTTTAATCAATTTGGATTATAAGATCTTTGCAAAAATTCTTGCACTACGTCTTGACAAAATTTTACCTAGTATAATTGGCAAAGAACAATGCGGTTTCATCAAAGGACGTCATCTTTCTGACAATACTCGTCTTTTCTTCAATGTTCTGAGTAAGTCTCACTCCTTTCCGCATTCTTTAGCTGCTGTCGCATTAGATGCTGAAAAAGCTTTTGATAGGGTTAATTGGCAATTTATGCTCGCAGTCCTTGCTTGGTTTGGTTTTGGACGGAAATTTCTTGCTTAAGTTTCTTTGTTGTATTCCTTTCCCAGATCCTTTATTTTGGCTAATGGCCTTGTTTCTTCCTCGTTTCCTCTCTTCAGAGGCGTTAGACAAGGGTGTCCACTCTCTCCTCTTCTTTTTATTTTGGCGTTAGAACCTTTCCTGATAAAAATTCGTATGAATGCAGATATTACTGGTTTCCCCTATGGGGATAAGAATTTGAAGCTTTCTGCCTATGCGGATGATATTCTATTATTTATTTCCAATCCACAATCCTCTATCCCATCCTTTTTGTCGGAGGTATCTGATTTTGCGAGAGTCTCGGGCTATAAACTCAATGTTGACAAGTGTGAAATTCTCCCTTTGAATAAATTTTGTTTTCATGCAGACTTCTTGGCTTCTTCTTTCCACTGGAGTCCGGCTAAGATAAAATATCTAGGCCTCTGGTTTAAATCCTCTATCAAGGACACTGTAGCACTTAACATTAAAAATCTACAAACAATAATTCAGGACTCTACTACCCGTTGGCATCCTTTGTTTTTATCCTGGTGGGGAAGATTGGATTCCATTAAAATGATGTTGGTTCCCATTATTATTTTATCTGTCCAATCTCCCTGTTAATGTACCTAAGTCTTGTTTTAAGAATATATACTCTACGTTGTCTAAGTTCTTATGGCAGCATAAAAAAGCTAGAATGTCTTTTGCAAAACTTAAACGACCCAAGCAGTTGGGTGGAGTTAATTTTCCGGATTTTGCCTCTTATCATTCCTCATTTTTCCTTAAACACTCTGTTCCCTTGTTATCTGAGCAGTAGGCTGATGTCATTTCAAGACCTTTGTGGGTTGAGATTGAATCGTCTTTTTTTCATCCATTTACCTTTGAGGAATTTGTATCGCTGTCTCATATTCCAAATAAATTTTCCCTCCCGATTCTTAAAAATTCTCGCAAAATCTTTTCTCCTCTTTTCCTGGGAGGTTTAGATGACCGGTCGCGTTTTTTACACTCTCCCTTGTGGTATAATCCTCTTATTAAACTTCGCAATAGGATGCTTTTTTGGAAAGACTGGAAGAACCTTGGTATTAATTGGATCCATCAATTGTTTGATGAAGACGCTTGTGTCCCCTTCTCTACTCTTCAATCTCGCTTCTCTTTACATGATTCCTTTGAACCCAAATATAATCTACTGCATAAGGTTTTACAAAACAGCTATGACACTCTGGTGGAGAGGTGTGGCTCACTGGTTAGAGGCGGCAGATCCGCAAGCAGAGAATCGGCCAGGGACCAGGGTTCAATTCCCGACGCGGCAGGGTTGAGGACCAGGGTCAAAAACGGACTCGATAATTCTCGCCTCGGTACCTACTCTAACCAGGAACACACTCGGCAACTCTGGGCATTAGCTTGCCTCATCTCCACAACGGCCCCCCACATTCGCCGGGGATACCTGGTTTCACCTTGGAGATACCCAGGAGGGACCATCTCACAGGGATAGCCAGGACGGGTTCCCCAGCGGTCTACAGCGCCACGACGCCTCAGGGCAGCAGTGCGCTTTACAAGACACATACATTTACATTTACATTTACTCTCTCTAATTCCACCACTCGCACTAATTTCTCCCATCTTTCTCTCCCTTGTTTGCTTGCTTCTTCTTCTGCTTCCCAGATATATGCAAAGCTAAGAGACACTTCTGGCTTTCGGGATAAATCTAAAACAGAAACGGACTGGGAATCGGATGTAGAGGACACATTTTCTGTCTCCTTGTGGCAAAAGGTTTGGATCAAGATAAGGAAGTCCTCTAGGGCAGCGAATACAACTCAAACATTATTTTTTATATATAATAGACTTTTGATTACTCCTGCCAAGTTGCATACAATTGATCCTTCCATCCCTCCCACTTGCTGGTCGTGTTCAGCATCGAGGGCAGATCTTAAGCACATGTTATTCTGCTGTCCGAGGATTCATAAATTTTGGACTGAGGTGTGGAATCAGATTAAGAAGATCTTTTCCACCTCTTTCCCTCTCACATTTTCACATATCTTTTTAGGTAGTCTCTCCGACATATGGTCCTCTTCCACCACTAATACGTCCATTATTGATTTACTTCTAGCTGTAGCATTTCAGCAAATCGCTAAGTCTTGGAAGGATACCTCCAAGGTTTCATTTCAGGCTTGGTGGTATGGAGTCTGTTATCATCATAGACTTGACAGAGCCTATGTTTATCCCATTGCGCTTGCCATTAAACGTGATTTATTATGGCTTCCCATTACAGATTTTTTAGATATGTCTGCTCGTTCCCTATCCCTACATAATCCACGTACAGAAGAAGTTCCCAAGCCCCCATAAATCCATTCCTGATGATTTCATGTATATATTTTTACTGCTTATTTTATGCTTATCTTGTATATTTTTTATTTTTCCTTTATTGGAGAATTTTTTGTACGTTTGACCTATTTTCTTATTCTTTTATATAATTTTATATGACAGTGATTACATTTTTATTGCAACTGCTTTTGTGTTATTTGATGATACTTTTTCCCCTCTACCCTTTACCTCTTTCCCTTATCTTTTATCCCTTTCTTTTAATTATGATGCTTTATTTTTCTATTTGAGATGAATTTTAATTCTATGTCTTCCTGTTAATCTGTTGTTAATGAACTTCAATAAACTCTTCTTTAAAACTTAAAATACTACTGAAATTTCACTAGGTTGTTATCCTATCTTGTTTTCACCTAATGCTCACTTACCTTGCACTCCTCATGAGCATTGCGCAGCTGTATAAAACGTGGTCTTGTGGAACACCTCTTTGTCAGTACTGTTTACCATTGGTGCAATACATAGTCCGTTTTTTAGGAACCATTTTATATGCTTGTTATGTGCATTCTAATTAATTACACACAAAGAGTACATTTGCTAGGCCTCTTTTATACTTTAAATTATCCCCTGTCAATGTTAAGCCGGCAGTTTAGGTTTATAACTGTCTTGATTGTCCAGGTTCTGAGTAATACTGGGATACCCAATTGTTATAATAATTTACACTTCATGAGGGGCAAGCTACATTTAGTTTTCTTTGATTATGGAAAGCCAATGAAATTTTGAGGTAATTCATTCAGGGCCAGATTTACAACCCTTCCAACATTTTCTGACTCGCATACTACAGTGTCTTAGACACTGTTTGCGATCCCCAATGGAGTTGCAATCAACCTGCAGCATTAATATTCATGAGGCAGGTAGCAATTTTCGACCCCATTGGCCATGGCCAGCACTCACAGGGATGGTGGCCTGCTGGGGTCAGCAGTCCACCATGTCTGTGACAGCTTTTTAAATAAAGCAGTTTAAAAAAAAAAATGCAGACTGTTTTCCTTACCGGAAAACGGGATGCATTTAAAAAAGAAAAATGAAACGTTGCTGCTTCATTTCTTGAGAGTAGGCAGTGGTCAACGGGACCACTGCCTGCTCTTAAAAAATATTTTTGCTGCCAGTCACAAAGGGTAGGGGGTTCTCTGGGGACCCCTTTACCGTTTGAGAGTGGCTTACCACCTACTTGAAGAAGGAGGTAAACTGCGAGTGTTTTGCGACTGCAGTTACGGTCGCAAAACAATCGTACATAGAAGTGCAATTTACTATTAGAAGGGACGCCCTTGGCACGCCCCTTACTAATAGCAAGTCTTAAACCCTATTTTGCGAGTCGGTAATAGGTTACAGACTCGCAAAATTAGGTTTGTACGTTACACAGACCTATTTAGCGGTTGCAAACAGGCTGGTTTCTCATTTGCGAATGCTAAAAATGGTCGTACATCTGGCCCTGAAACCATAAGATGCCAAAGCAAGAGTGTCCCTTTTCTTTTTCCCTCAAGCAGCCAATTCTAACGTAAGATAGCCCAATGCTGAAAGATTTGAAGGAATACTGCAGAAACGTGTGGTGAACTGTAAATCATAATCATTAACTTAAATCCTTATTCTGCGTAACCGCAGAAAAAGAACATAATAAAATACAATAAACCCATTAAAAACTGCCAATAAGCTAAATATATAAAATCACATAAAATCAATCACTAGCAGTCCAAAGGACATGATTCAATCATGTGCCAAGAGTGGCAGAAATAAGTACAATATATTTAAAATTCATTGAAATAACAGCACAAAAATTCTGATGTATCTAAAAAGGTTGAGCCTCCTTGTAATATATACCAGCCACAACACATTTCTCCCAGCTCTAAAACAAAGGTTATCTTAAGACAGCATCCTTCCAGGGGCTAAGTTTTTTGCCTGATTCTCCACATGTTCAGCAAGAAACGGGAGATGACAAATGGTATTGCTTCTCAGAATCCTAATCAATAATCTGTAATCCCTAAACCCAAAACTGCGGCAAAGCAGCAAGATCTAATTCCCTCTGTAGCCATGATAAAATGGACAGAGAATTACAACATGATCGATAGATTCTATCACCTGGGGAAAGAAAGGGCAGAACACATTTGACTCTGAATAGTTACGCTCCCCCTTGGTCGTAATTGTACAAGTGGCAGTGTGTCAAACTGGAATTTCATATACAATGCTTTGACAAGAGGGGGTACGATCTTATCAAGATAACCTTCCATGATGTAATAATTTTTAAATTCAAGAGAAGCCACAGTAAGAGATCCTCCTATTCCTAGATGTCAAGAACATAATTAAAGTGCTGATAAAGCCTCTTAAGTGTTGATTTCGAGGTCCCACTGTCAGCCTCTGGAGTATACCAGAGTTTCCCATATCCTATCTCAGTCAATGGCATTTTATTAACCTGAACCATGGGATTTTGGAAACCCCGGGTAACTTCTGTACCTCCTCCAGGCCCAACCAGTATGGTACAAGTTCTGGGGATGCCCAGACCCTCCTTCAATACAATAGTGGTCTAAGACCCACTTTACTGGTAAGGGATCTGTGGCACAATTCTAACTGAAGGGAAACAAGTGGAGTGCTGATTGGGAGATTAGTGAAGATGCTTACAAGGCGATTTTCTGCTAGCTCCAAATTGCTTATGTTCTTATGACCCCCTCCTTACAGTGATGCCCCAAAGGCTTGGAAATTGCAAATTTGGAGAGCTAGGGATACTGGACGAAATGTAGAACCTCGTAGAGACCTCACCATGCTCCCTGAATATTGCTCTAACTTGAGTCTACACTTAATATGGGGAGACGAGTCAAACTACTCTGTGAGTGTAACCCCTACATAATCAAATGTGCATACTCTCTCCAGGGTGTGTTCTGTAAATCACAATTTGGAGAAGGCAAGGCTGACTTAGCCTGCCATTCTTCTGAGATTGGCAAATGGTGTACCATTAAATTGAGAAATAGCAACACCTGTTATTTACAGTGCATTGAAATGATAGTAGTGCAGTATAGAGGCTTCATAAAAAATCAAGCCTTCTTGTTCTCTTTACTTGTCTGTAAGCAAGGTGTTTTGCACCGCTACAGGCACTATGCCCATCCATGTACTTGGCTGGAGCGGGGAGCCTCGATCAGCATGCCGCAGATGTCTGCCGAAGGACCACCTAGGGATTTCCAGAGCCCTGCTGGGTGCGCGAGTGCACGCTATGTCAGAGACGGTTGCAGGCTGCTTTTTCAGCAACCATATCTCGTCTTCATGGGATTTGGTTGCTGAGCAACCAGTATAAATAGGAAGTGTAGATAGAATCAGTTTTCCTGGGGCAATAGAGCGTGGTGGATCAGAGACGAGACTGGGAAGCTCCACAATATAGAGACAATTGAGGAGTTGGATACCCTCAAGATTTCAAAAGCAGACTTGCAGATACTAATTAAACAAGCAGTGGATGAAGCTATAAAATGATCCCCAGTTAAAAAAGGAACAACTGGATGCTGATGATTAACTTGATGTTT
Source organism: Triturus cristatus (assembly GCF_964204655.1). NCBI lineage: Eukaryota > Metazoa > Chordata > Amphibia > Caudata > Salamandridae > Triturus > Triturus cristatus. The sequence goes on from NC_140590.1 coordinate 442,314,584, forward strand.
CTCCTAAATGAAAAAATATACAAGGTAAGGCTCAAACTGACATGCTCTGTCACATCATGGATGTACTGAGGTTCGAGAAAAAGTCTCAAAAGGCTTTTATGCCCATTACAGTGGATCCATGGTGGAGGATCTGCCTTTTCATGACATTCTTCAAGAAATCCTAAAACAATGGAAGGATGTGGACAAGCTAAATGTTACCTGATTCTTGACTAAGAGATACTTATTGAAGGGTTTTGAGGAGAAATTCCCTCAGATTCCCAAAAATAATGTAATTCTGTCTTCCATGGCTTCTTCCTCCTTGTTGTCTTGTGAGGAGTATACTTTATCGGATCCTATAGACAGGACAATTGAGTCTTCACTGAAACGTTCCCTGCTTCTAATTTTGTGGTCCTAGCTAATTCATATGAAGCACATGCATTCCATGTCTTACTCAAGTATTTTCAGAGACCGATTGATTGCCTTGAAGAAAATGAATATTAGGCATACATAAACTGCAATTATTCATGTTTCCTCCCTGTTTCCCCTCATCAGGAGAGAGGGTTTCTACTAATCCCTTTTTCTGGTGCTCAAACCAGATGGGTCATATCAGCTAATTTTCAGTCAAAGGCATTGAACAAGGGGGGCATCTTAAAACCATTCCGAATGGTTTTCTTGCAGTTGATAATCTCATTGGTTTAGACAGGGGATTATGTAGTGACTCCGGATTTGGAAGATGCATACTTTTATGTGCCCAGTCACCCCACCAGCCAATCATTTCTCCAGTTTTGTGTGCAAGCAAGACATTTCCAATTTCAAGCACTGCCCTTCAGTTTGTCAACTGCTCCGAGGACCTTAACAAAGGTTCTAGCTCCAGTTGTTCCAGTTGTACAACTTCATGGATTTTCTATCTTCCTCTAGTTGGATGACTGTCTTATCTGTGCTTCTCAAAAGTCTCAAGAGGCAGTCCTAGTATCCCCAGCACTTCTTAGCATGATAGACTTGAATTCGAACTTCCAGAAATCACATTTAATGCCAGTCCAGATCATCCAGTTCATAAGGGCAATGTTCAATACCCAGAGATGGTCTAGGTTTTTCCTTCCAGAACAGACTGTGACTTTACAAAACAATCTTCTGGAACTATTGTCCCATATCTCTGCATTAGGCAGATCTTGGTTGCGAGTCCAGGGACTGATGGCCTCAACAACAGAAGTGGTGCCATGGTCTCGGTTCCACCTGAAACCTTTAGTGAATCACCTTCTGAGCAGTTCAGATCCTACATCAATGGATTATGAGACTCCGGTTCCGGTGACTCAAGAGTCTCTTCTGTGTCTATTGACGACAGATGCCAGTTTGTGGGGGTTAAGGGCACCCCTTTTCAACTGGGAATGCAAGGAGCAATGGTCAAAGGAGGACAGATGTTCCTCTAACTGGAGGGAACTGGCTGCAGTCTTAAAAGCAGTCCTGTTTTTTCAATTTCTAATTTCTAATTTAAAATGCTTATAAAGCGCAGCATACACCTTGCGGTTTCTTGGCGCTGTTTTTTCAATCTCAGTTGGAGGGTAAATTCCTCCTAGTCTAGACAGACTATCAAGTAGTTTGGCCCTTACTTGAATCAACAAGGCGGAATGAGGTGTCCTTATTTAAATCAGTTAGCAATCAAAATTTGTACCAGGGTGAAGGCTCATGTATTGTCCCTGAGGGTGGTGTTCATTCAAGGGGCTCTGAATCTTCATGCAGACAGTGTAAGTCGCGATCTGCCTTTTTCAGTCCAGTTTCATCTGACGACTCCACTGTTCCGAAAAAACAAAGAGAGTCCACTCTCAATTCCAAAGAACCGTGCTATCCTTACAAACAGAGACTAAACCCAAGAGAACCATTCGGTTTCTAGCATGGGAGAAACGATATGTGTTCTAAAATAACCCTCACCCACCAAAAGGCCCCTTGGTGGCATGCTTTATCATCGGGTTCTCCCGCCCTGCTGCAGGACAACCTATGGATACGTGGGAGCACTTTCAAGTGAAGTGAAATAATGTGTTTGATGTTAGAGTGGAAGAGTCAGAAGCTAAGTGAGTAAAAAAAATACCTGGCTGCGTGGAAAACTAAACTTTAATACTCCCTATAACTGGTATTATTAAAAGTGGAGAAAAGGAGAAAAAAGTGCTATAAAGGGCAGTTTCCTCACGGGTCTACATTTTTCGAAGCCTACCCCTAAGCTTCTCTTCAGGACCTAGGATGTTGATCCCTTCTACCACTCTGACAGTTACCTAGTGTGGTCAGCCTAGTCAATGTCAAAGGCTAATATGGATCTTTGTCAAAAATACATTCATCCAATACCTACTTGGTATTCTCTATAAAAACGATATGGAAGTATAGAGGAACAAAGTTAATAATCGTAGTATATACTCTGATATACTCGAAACACCCCTTCACCACACTTGTGAAAGGTTTAAAAGGTGATATATTTTCCACTCCATGCATGGTAGTTCATCGTAATTTTTACATGTATAGCATGCTGCCCTCTTAAAGTTGTGTTCAAGACGTACAACACAATACAATACATATAACGAGAAACACACACTCTAAATGCGCTTTCAGTTTGCAGAGATCGGTGCCCTTTTATAATGCATAAGTGCTGTGTGCCAGTATTCATTTATACAGGAGAGAAAAAACACGATGTGGCAGTTTCTCAGCATTTTATAAAAACTGACAGGGAACGTACAATTAGGTTGCCTAATTAGGGCCCCATGAGCTCCAACACGGGAGGGGAGGAGCGCTTGTAGTCAAACACTGTGGGTAGAGGAAGGATTCAGTCAAAGTTAAAATATATATATATACATATACAGAGTAGAATGGTAGTGTGTCTGGATATGCTGCCTGGTGTATCGGCTACGCCATACTCGTCAAAGCATCTCTCTCGCTCAAGACACTGCCTGCCTGTGTCTCAGATGAACAATGCGTGTTTGCAGAGCACCGGTAATTATAACTGGTTTGCAATCAGCATGCATGTACATCTATAAACTTAATGATAACCTCCAAGATGGCCGCCTACCTTGGAATTACTAAGTTCCAGGCTCGAGGTAAAGCTTCGGCCATGAAACTAGAACGCTGGGTTCACAAAATGGGCGTCTTAATATGGCACAATTTCCTGGTTGGTTAGTTGATACAAACCGTGGTTCGCTGTTGCATATAGACTCGTCAGGTGTGACCTGAAAGGTTTGAAATTAGACTTAAAATTATGAGGTAATATTAATTATCAAAGAAAAGGGTCGTGATCAGTACTATGTTAAAAATGAGTAGAGGGGATAACTAAATAGGTTTAGGTAGAAAAACGTATTCCTTCCTTGGTGACTAAGTACCCCAAGGAACTAAATATGTACATAAAAAGGATCTGGGTCTGTGCACTTAGTTACATTCATAAGTGGTGATATGCAGAGCACTTTTTGAGTGTTCTGCCAGCCAAACTGGAAAATTTGATGCATTTTGGCTTCTTGAACATGGAACAGTCTTGGGCTGTTTTTTTGTGCAGTCTTTTGAACTACTTTCGAGAGCTTTTCTTGTAAATATGGCTTACAACGTTTGGTTTAAGTACAGTCTGTGGGCTGTCTTTTGTTTCTGTCCTAAATGTTGATTTGTGGGTTAATTGTGTATTTAAACGTCTATGTGGTTTATCATTGGTGGTAAGTAGCGATTGCGCTCTTTGTGTAAGAATGGTTATCCTTAAGCACACTGTATTGTGTGTTCTGAGTGTATGACCCCCTTCTAAAAATGTCTGGAATGAGCTCAATGTGTTTTTTTGTCATCATTCTGTTACGCAAAATGTCATTGAATGAAGTACATTTTTTAACAAAAATCCAGAAATGAATTATGCAATATATGCTAAATAGCTGCACGCTATTATTAAAATTGAAAGAGTAAGAAACTATACATGTATGCAAATTGCCACAATGCTAAAGATAAATTAGAATTCACAATCAATAGAAATAAAAAAGGCCTCATAGAAAGGAAGAAAAAACGAAATTGTGTGTTTTACACACCAAGGACTCAATAAAAAATGTTACAGCATTTTCCTTAGATACATTGTATTAGATATTAGATATTAAAAGGCATTCACGCCATCTGAGTGAATTGGTTGTTGCTGAAATGAACGCGACAGTACAGAACAATAGATTTGTGCTGGCTTGAAAGGCGTGTAAAGTGATGCCTGCTGGTCAGAGCAACAGCTGCGTCAATAACACATGGCTATTTCTGGTCCCAAGCCACACAGACAAACTGCTGAGTTAACTAGATTTTACTAGATTACAGACTGCTGATTTTAAAAGTTACAAAAGACAGTTTCATTATTTTGGATAACAGAGAAGAGATTAGAAGGGATTTCCTTTCTTAAAGCCTTTTTACATAAGCATATCTGTGGTTCTGATGTTAAATAATAACTGTCCTTTAAAAAGTGGCGCAGACTTTTCATATATCAAGTAAGGCTTCTGTGCTTAGGGTTATAAATGAATGCATTTAAATATGATAGGAAAGGAATGAGGCTTGCTTTTCATATGTGGAACCATAAAAAGGGTTGGCGATCATTATTAAAAAAAGAAAAAGGAAATTTTGATTATATGAAAAAAAGTTTATTAAAAATAAGTCCACTAAATTCGTTTTTTAATCTCTATAATGCCTAATAATCATACTGTGAACTCCTAGCATTAAAGTTGAATTTAAGCGACGCTTTATCACAATGGGGGGGGGGGGAACTAAAATGTGAAATATCACTTTACCCAGGCGTACAAAACTAATTTTTTAAGGGTGTACCTCATGCATTTCTGATACCCCATTCCTGAGATATGTAGGGGACACTCTGGGGGTGACTAATATGCCAAAACATTGCAGGTTATTCATTTTTAAGGGCCCCTAACACCAAAGTCGAAATTGGGCAAAACTCACTGTTCAAAAGCAGTTCTGTCACTCAGAGCAGTTTTCAAACTGATCTTAGGCTTCAGTAAATACACACATGTAAGTATAGAACAAACAGCTGACCTCTATACTGCTAGAAAAGCACACCGCACACGGCTTACAATTGAAACTATCTATGAAAAACCCAGCAGAAGTTATTAAGCGTACCTCTAAATTACTGGAAAACAGGAAGGGAACAGGACTGCCTTTCAGCTGTGATTCTTCATAGTTGCTTTGAATTGGAAAGTCTGCATGGCGTAGCCCTTCTCAGACAGAGGACAACAGGTTTAAGGGTCAAAGGCAAATGTCTGTTTTTAGAACTAACCAACTAAACGTTCAATTTCCACGTAGGGAGCCACTGTGACAGTATGTGATTTCTTTGTATTACTTAAATATCCTGATCCTCACACTATAGGGTCAAGCACTATAAGTAATGTTTTAGGTAACATTAGCTGAAGGAAATATTGCATATTTTGTTAGGAGCACACAGGGATATCACTATTTTGTTGAGATATAATACAAGTGTAGGAAATGTGCAGGAAATGTGCAGGTGGGGTTATCCTATTGAATACCATTATCAAGGGATAGCAGCATTTGTAAGTGATATGCAGAGATAGCTTTGCCATGTATATAGCACTAATGGTTTTAGTTTAAAGATTACTGTGCAAGGGCTGAGATAGGGAGGCAATGGGATTTAGTTTGAATTTATTCGCCCTCATGTTACACTAGTGCAATTGCTAAAGGAATTGGTAGTTGGTTATTAATGTGTTCTAGCTAGCTCAATGTGGTTTTTACCTCCTATAAGTTTGTTTGTGCCCAGCTGCCACAAATAGGGGTTGATAGTGTCGACAGATGTGAAACCTGTTTCAGGTTTCCTACTGTCGAAATGGGGGAAGGAGGTTAGCTCCTCTGCAAATTAAGGGTAGGCAAATTTATGTTTTCTCTCTCTTTTTCTCACTCTCTTTTGAGCCTGTATAAGCTGTCTGGGAAACAGCCATGAGACATTTAATTGGCTATTGAGTAATACTGTTTTAAAATTGTTAGCATTAATAAAATGAATATATAAATATGCTTTGTTACTGCTTTGTTACTGCCCATCTGATGAAATTATGAAAGGATGAGTAGTCTAGATTGCTGTTCCCTTATTTGACCTTTAAGGGGAAACTATATGTTATTCTCATGTTATATACAGTTTTTGCAAGGGCATTGCTAGTCTTTTATTAGTTAGTCTGTGTAATTAAGTTGACAGCCCTTATTAGAGCTGGTGAATAGGATTGTTTCCTTTGAAAATGATGTTGCATAGTCCACATCCTGAAAAGTAGAATGCATAAGGTTTATAATGTCAGGGAAGACGCCCATGTGTTCCTCAGCAAACATTTTTGAAGGAAAATATTGTTTTATAGGAGTTTGTTTGTTACCGCATGTTCTGCTGGAGAAATTTATGTACCCACTATGTTGAGTTTTTTAGTTCTTTATGTAATAAGAATCTCTGTTAAATTTTAGATTTTCCTGCTGCGCCTATAACATAAGAGCATGGTCCCAAGCGTACAATGTAGGTGTCTTTATGAAAGAAAAAAAATCATTTTAGAAGTGTCTGAAGTCCTGTACAAGTAATGTAAAGTCTATGAGTAAAAGTGCAGAACATTTCCTTTTTTCTTGAGGGTCTTCAGAAGAATAATATAGAAATACATAAATGTAAGGATTTGGAGTATGTCTGTATTGCTTTTCTCTTTTCCTCAGAATTTAGTAAATGAACACAGACTTCCTTAGCTGCTTCAAATAGTGTAATAGGTCCAGGGTTGTTTTTACTCTCAGATAGATGAAGTGGTTCTTAGGTGTCTAGTTAATGTATGGGACGCCTCAAGACTAAAAGATGTTTTCTGAAATAGAATATCCTCTCTGTTGATAGATTATTTGTATGCCTTGTCTAAAGACCTTTTGTTCTGTCCACCAATAGATATTTGCTGCCTTACAACCACTGTCAGAGGGGCCCAGACATCAGATCCAGCCTGGGGAGTCAGCACCAGTCCAGCTTGAAGCCAAGGTGAAGGGAACCAGAACAGGCATTGCTGGCAACTAGGACCCCAGTGAAGGTAGAAGGCCGGAAGCACTGGGATGTGAAGTGTGTACCCCTGCCACTGTCTTGGGCGAAAGATGGGGTCACAAATCAGAAAGGAGAAGTCGTGGATCCAGTTTTTGATGCCCAGCTGAGAGTCACACACCGACCAGAACGGCAAGGAGGCTTTTGCTTGAGGTGACCCCCTTTGAAACAAGGGTTGCTTCAGGTAATTCAGCATCACACCCCTGAATGCTGGCTGTAAAGTCTACACCTTTGTTTGTTGATCAAGAGATACCTGGGCACACTGGATACAATATGTGGCCCCAACGAAAGCAGTGTGCCAGAGGAGCAAAACAGGAGTTAGGGAAGGACTTGAGTTCAGGGTACAGGTGCTGTGTCTCTGGTGCCTGTTAGATTGAAGTGAAGAAAACTGGTGCACTGCCTGAGACACTGGACAGGATCGCTGAGGGCATTTGCCCTGGGGGGTGATTGCCCTATCCTGAAAGAAGAAACTTTTCCCTTGAAACTGGGCCGTGATTCCTGAGTTGCAAGTTGTGCAGCTCCACCGTGGGAACAACAAGAGCCTGCCTGTGAGGCTCAAATGGACACAGGGAGAAGACTCCCCTCTGGCTGGTTGTACAGTGGCTTCAATTTCCCAAGGACTTATTTTTGTTAGTAATGTACCCTTACGGTCGTCCCATTTTTGAGGAGGAGCAGCCCTTTGTGGCTCCTCGTCCTAATTCTCATGTCCCTGTGTAGTCCTCCTGGTCCCCTGAAGCCAGGATTGTTTTTGTAATAATATGTTTGACTGCTTTAATATTTGCATTAGGTATAATGTTTTTTTTGCGAGAGAAACATTTTTCTGAGCAGTTAACAAATTAGACGTTGCCCTTTCCTTGAATATATTAATTGATACTCTAGCCCTCATAAAAGGAACACTGGAAAAGTCTATTGAAAATGTTTTTTACATAGAATTGGACTAGATGGTTCTAGGATTTGCTTTCTGCTTAGGGTTGAAAAATATTGGTAGTTCTGTTTGTAATATTAGTCATTACTCTCTCCTGCTATCTGTATGTTAATTATGACCCAATGCTCTGTTCCCTTTGTCCTCCTGCTTATACCTTATATATACCCGCTTAATTAAATGTTTAGGATGAAAAATGCCCACCTAGCAATGGATTGGGATATTGATGAATTTATGAAAATAAATGTGCAAAATATTTTCTATATTCCTTCTAGATCATAGGGATGTCTTTAGCTCATGCTAAAAGGACCATCTGTTAAACATGGCAGGTATTGCTGTTAGCATGAGCTAAAAGCCAATTTCTTCCTGGCAGCCATTTTAGTTAGCCATGTGCTTTCTCCCTCTTCCAGAGTCTTGCACATGCTCAGAAAGGCCTAGCTGGTAGAATGCACCTGCTCCTAGTATAGAACTGTCAGGCTAGTCTTACTGATGTAAGCAGTTTAGTCTCCCCTGCCACTCTGTTGAGCAAGCTAATTTTGTATACCCATATTAGTCAATAAGCATGCTCATGCTTGTATGTGCCGGGACCTCCCCTTGGTTTTATGCTGACTATGTAACCTATGCATATATAAGGCCCCTGTTCTCTGTACTCCTTAGAATGTCTCCTATAGCGGCCTGAGGGTACTGTGTGACGCAATCTCCCTCATCTGAGGTTAATAAATGCATTGTTTTTATATTACAGCTGCTGTGCCAATCTCTTCTTTGTTGGTTTAAAAGGACCAGGTGTATCAGTGAACCCCTTAGAAGGGTTTTATTTCTTCTCTTCCTCTACCCACAGTGTTTGACTACAAGTGCTCCTCCCCTCCCGTGTTGAAGCTCAAGGAGCCCTCATTTTTTTTTTTTTTTTGCAGAGTTTTATATAGCGCGAACTTGACCCGAATCCAATCAGGTATCAGAGCGCTTTACATAGCACCAGTTACGTTACATTAGGACACACATTCATTCTTTGTTAGGCACAGGGAGATTAAGTGATTTGCCCAGAATCACAGGATGTTCAGCGTCATTACTGAGACCCGAACCCAGTTCCCCAGGTCCGAGGTTGAGTGCCCTAGCCGTTAGGCCAACTCCTCTCCCCTAATTAGGCAACCTAAGTGTACGTTCCCTGTCAGTTTTTATAAAATGCTGAGAAACTCTCACATCGTGTTTTTTCTCTCCTGTATAGATGACTACTGGCACGCAGGACTTATGCATTATAAAAGGGCACCAATCTCTACAAAGTGAAAGCGCATTTAGAGTGCGTGTTTCTTATTATATGTATTGTATTGTCTTGTACGTCTTAAACAGAACTTCAAAAGGGCAGCACGATATACACGTAAAACTTACGATGAACTATCGTGCATGGAGTGAAAAATATATCACCTTTTAAACCTTTCATGAGTGTGGTGAAGCATTGTTTTGAGTATATTAGAGTATATACTACGATTATTAATTTTGTTCCTCTATCCTTCTAGAACTTTTTTAAAGAGAATACAAAGTAGGTATTGGATGAATGTATTTCTGACAAAGATGCATATTAGCCTTTGACATTGACTAGGCTGACCACACTAGGTAACAGTCAGAGTGGTAAAAGGTCAACATCCTAGTTCCTGAAGAGAAGCTTGGGACACCGATTGTAAAATGACATTGATTTTGACAATAAGTTACTGCACGTGGGGGCTCTCACAAGAGTATCCTAAGTCAGGCTCCAGTCTTCACTCATTAGTTCATAACGGCAATTTCCTCAATCAGACCCCACGTTATAACGCGGTGGGATTTAGGGAGTACTTGATGCACGGCATACTGGCTCCATCGAACTTCGGGGGTCTGATTGAGGAAATTGCCGCTATGAACTAATGAGTGAAGACTGGAGCCTTAGAATACTCTTGTGAGCGCCCCCACATGCAGTAACGTATTGTCAAAATCGATGTCATCTTACAATCGGTGTCCTATGGAGAAAGATATAAAAAGGTATTGATGCCATTTCATGAGCGGTGCTAAAGGTCTTTGAAAATAATCTGATAAATGCTTACCTGCTAGTGAAAAGGATCAGAGGGTTTTAATCAACAGAAGTACAATATAGATGTATTAGCGTGAAAGGAGAGATTTTTATCTGACCCTGATGGCATGTCAACATCTGCTTACCAGCTAGTAGTGGTGCCTCTATGAATTTCTCCACACTGCGCTCACTTGTACCCCTACCACTCGTTGAAATATCATAATTTTGGAAGGTCCTGAGCAAGGTGGCCAAAACAAGGCTAATACCACCGAAACATGCGTCGACCTATTTGTATGTGCGCCAAGCCCACAACACGGTCACGGAGACGTAAAACATCACTTTCCCCTTCTGACCAGGAGGTGTATGTGCTCTTGGATTGGTTGTCAGTATGGATGGTTTGGTAGAGTATGAATGTGGATATGATAGGTCAGTATGAATGTATGGTGAATTAATAGGGGTCTTATGAAGAGAATTGCTATCTCATGTGCAACTAGGTACAGGACGTTTTGTCTATTTATGAAATGTACAAAAAGGGGAAAAAATGGAGAAAAGAAATCCAATAATATGTATGTCTTTTAATAGTTTTTAATACTACGAATTAAAATAAGTATTAATCTAAATAAAATCAATACATTATTTTTTGATCAAATGATGATATTGTATATATCATGTCTCAGAGTATATATTGACAGCCCATTGAAGCAGATTTAGTTAAAAAAATCAAAAAAATCGAGGTCAAGTGGGAGGCTTTTTGATATAATGCACTGCCCCTCTTTACATGTGGCTGGGCAGATAAGCTGTGTTGTGCACCACTCGTGCATCTAGACAGTTGTGTGCTCGCGCTTGCTGACAGAGCCTCCCTGGAACTCAATGCTCCCAGTGCATTGCTCAGAGATACATTGTCCACAGGCCTGAGCAGTGGATGCCCTATTGAACGTTGGTCACAGGGTCTTCTATATGCCTTCTCCCCGATTCCATTATTTCCAAAGTTCTTCGGAAGATTCGAGTAGAGGGAGTATCAGTGATTCCGGTGGCAACATTTTGGCACAGAAACCCAGTGTTTTCTGTTCGAATGACTTAAGGGTTGGTTTGTCAAGTTTCCAACAATCCCGTCCCCCTTGCAGTTTCTGGGAATGTCTCTGAGTCAGTTGCTCCACCTCAGTCTAACTGCCTAGGACTTGAAAAATGGAGTCTGATTTCCTTGGGCTGTCTTCCCAGGTGGCAGAGCAAATTCAGCGATCTAGAACTTATTCTACCAGGGCTTCTTTTAGAAAGCATTGGGATTCTTTTGTTCTTTGGTGTTCTGCTTAATATTTTGATCCTGTTGATCCTTTCCAGGTTTTGGGTTTCTTGAGAGACAGTTTCCTGAAAGCACTGTCTCCTTCAAATCTCTCTGCCTTTAAATCATGTAGAAGTATTGAGTAACTTGTCTGCTCTTACTCCTTTGCTCTACCATTTATTGAAAAGTTTTCATTTACCTGATTCTGTTCCCTTGATTAAAGTTCCCTTTTGAGATTTACCTACTGTTTTGAGGGGATTGTAATGTGAGCCTTTCTGGCCTTTCTGGGCTTTGGATTCAGCTCAGAGGGTTTGGTTGATAGCTAAATTAGTGTTTCTTTTAGCCATCACAACTGCAAAACAGATTGGGGAGCTGGGTTCTCTGGTTATTACTTACCCATATTTTAGGATATTACTAAGGATTTGTCCTGATCCCAAATTTGTTCCTAAGATGAATGACTTTCAAATTCCCTCTTTATAGCTTTTTGGAGCCTTTACAAAGGTAAACAGGGCTCTGTGTCTACTTTAAGTCGATGGATTCCACCAGCCGTTTCTCAAACCTATAAGTCAGTTTGAGAATCCCCTCCTCCTCGGATTCAGGCTTGTTCCACCGGATTGGGTCTCCTTTCCTGAGGTTGTCTATTCAGGAGATATGCCAGGCAGCTACCTGGGCATCCTATCACACTTTTGTAAAACATTTCAGGTTGGATGTGTTGACTGACACTTCAGATAAGTTTAATTTGAATGTTGTAAAGGCAGCAGTGAGGTCATTGTTGTTGCTGTATTACACATTTTTGGCATCGAAAGTTGGTGCATTGTAATTTGTAACAGAGCTTGTGAGCTCCTCACGTCATATTGACTGGGACAAGTGGGACCAAGGAGGGGGTAATGAAACCATTACTTACCCATAAACTTTATTACCCCGAATTAGATGCCCCCTCATACCTTTCAGAGCCCCTCCCTCTCAAATGAGTACTTCTGCATCTCCATTCTTTTGTGTCTTGAGACTCTTAGTAAGAATTGGGGGGGAGCCTTGAGTCCATGCACGTCATGGACACAAAGGAAGGACTTTTTTTGTAGGAGGGTGCTAAAGACCAATGCTTGGTGGGGCCACCTAACATCATACTGACTGGTATGGGGGGGACCTAATTCAGGATAATGATGTTTAGCGGTAAGTAAGGATTTCAATAGCCAACAATAATGAATAACACTGGACTAACCACTAACCTTCGGTTGCAGAGCAGCATGTTGCCTGAGGTAAAGCACATCAATGCCTCACCAGGGGTAGTAAGCACTATATGAATGCAATTACAATTGCAATAATTAAAATCATCCGGCGAGAGCAAATCTCAGCATTCAGGTTACATGGAAGTGGGATCCACTGCCCAGCTGCAATGGCTGCAGTAAGAGGGGATCCCCGGGGACCATCAGAATTAACTTTCTTTTCATAGACCACATTGAAATATATAGAATGTTTCATAGAAGATGGGCAGGTGGGGTTGTGCACTTTATTTGTAATCATTACTTTGATCTTAGTTGAAGTACACTGAAGATAACTTCAACTCTATGGAGAAATGCTGCATATTTAGACCAGATTGATGTAATGTTTGCACAAAAATAGCCGCATGAGAAGGCGGTATCGCACCAATCTTATCAGCAGAAAGGCTTTAACTTGGCATGGCATTAAATATTGTAATTGTGTATCCTGGCAGTGCACTCTGAGAGGACATAAAATAATTTGTCATTTGTTTGAAAATACTGATCTCATTTTGTCTTCCAGTGGCAAACATATAACAGCACAGCTGCCTTCCAAGTCACCAGATTTGATTTTCATGCAATGTTTTTTTAGTTCTGTGTCTTTTAATACAGGGTGAATGTTTAATTCGTACAGACGGCGGTAACAGAAACAGTTTCTCAAAGCCCGCGGAGGATATTGTGAAAAAGCTGTTTTTTTATTCAATTTCACCAACCTTTAATTTTTTCTTAAAGAACTCAATAGTAGTCACGGAAATCTACGGACACAACCCAGCAAATGCACATCTGCAGATATTACTTTGTTGCCTGCCTAAATTCCAGATTTACCCTATATTACACATGTAAATTGCATGAAATGTGTGCGTTGCACATATATAAGGCATGCAAACTGTACTCATGACATACCATTGCATCTAAAAGGCATGCAAGATATCACCTCATTGTATTGCCAGTATATTTTCTAATGTCATGCATGGAACCTTGGTAGCACAGCTCATGCTGCGATGTCATATATCTAGGGGCAAACTCCCTAATAGTTCACACAGTGCAGTGCAGCATGACAAGTTGTGTCATTGGAGAGAGCTGAACAGCTCCTTATTTACTAAGATGTGAAGTTGTTCAGCTCCCTCTATCCACTGGCCCACTTGCGACTGCCTAGCACCAACGCAGGCACCCTTGCACCAGGTTGCAAGAATGCCTGAATTATGAACAAGATTGTTTTGTGCAGGAAGGTATACTCTCCTGTACAAAAGCAATCCTTTGAGGCATATCTCTCTTTCCAGGTACATTGCAGAATCCTGTGAAAGAAAATTTCAGCATGAGAGAAAAAAAAACAATTAAATAAAATATAGTTCACACAATAATCTGAAATTGAATGAGATTTCATTCTTAAACTAAAACGTTACCCCACCTCTTTTACCTATTAACCACTGGAGCAAGACTGGCAACAAGAGTGCCAGACAGCCAATTTTAGCCCTGATAACCAACAATACTAAGGACCTTAATATGACTTTGGTGGTCTTGCAGCGGGCCGCTATGTCAGCGCCCCACTGAGAGACTGCCATATCCGTTTGTTCACTGCCGGCCAGATAAGAAGTTTAATCTTGATCTGGTGAGTTGTGCTTTAGCGGTCCTACAGCTGTGACTTTCTAAGGCTCATATCTGAGCCTTGGAATGGCACGGCAAAGGGAGCGCCAAAGCACGTTCCTGCATGGCATGAGCTGTGCAGTCCATGCCGTGCAGGAACAGGGGGTGCATGCAGACAGGGGGTCACATCATGTACCCCCCAGCATGCACCCCACGGGCCATAGGCAACAGGAGGCCTTATAGGGCTCCCATAGTATCCTCACTGCCACACTTTTCATGGCGCACTCATCTTCATGAAAACTGTTGCAATGAGGAAACTCTTAATATGCTTGGGGGGGCTGCTGTGGCACCACCAGCATATTGCAGCCTCACACTGCAGCAATCGAGGGATTATGGATCCCCGGCAGTTGCAGCGGTCTGACTGTGGTCCGACTGCCAAACTCATAACAGGGCGCTCAGACCTCCAGTATGGTGGTGCCTGCACCGCCACTGAGGCTATGGCAGTTCATGGGACTGCCTTAGTCGTAATAAGCCCTTGGCTTACTCCCAATTGGCACATTTAATTTACATATAAGTACCTAATAAAGTGGTACACTATATACGCTGGGCCTGTAAATTAAATGCTACTAGTGGGCGTACAGCTCATATTGGGCCACTGACTCAAGTAGTCTTTTAAATATGTATCTGACCTGCCATTGCAGCCTGTGTGCAGTTTTAAACTGCCCTTTTGACCTGCCAGAATAAATCTTTTTTCCAGGCATTCCTCTTCCTTATTAATACATATTTGTCACCCTAGGGCAGGCCCTAAACAGTCAATCTGGCAGAGTGCATTGTTTTTAAAAAGTCAAGCATGCGCATTTAAGCTTTACATGTACTAGTAGTGAAAAACGCTTACATTCATTTATCACTGCTGCAAGGTCAACCTCTTCCATAGCATAAAACTGGGTTACTATATTTCATATACTAAGTGATACGTTTTGCTTGGGAACAGGTAGAATTGTCACATGTTGTCTCCAAAGAATTGTAATTTAAATTCTATTAAATGGTGAAGTCGAATTTTAAGTCACAAGTCTGAAAATGCCACTTTTATAAAGTTGCCATTTTCTTGCCCTATTTGGTGCCATAGCCTGTGTACTGGTTCAACTGACTAGGTATAGTTAGCAGTTGGACTTTGTGTATTCCTCCCAGACTGTGCTACAAAGGAGAACTGATGGGTGGGGGCAGAGCTGTCACCCACCACACTTGCATTTCAAAAAAGCTGCCTAGGCACACTCACAAAGTACTTCATACTAGCTTTTTGTCACCCCAGAAACGCTGGGACCATGGTAGGGAGGAAGGAAATTCCAGTAGCATCTGTGAGGGTATATTCTAAACGATTCTCCCACTTCAAAGCTGGCAACAGGTATACATATAGGATGCAAGACCCACTCTTCAGTACACTTCTACCCCTGTGCATACTACAGAAGAAAAGCTGTGTTGCTGCCAGACAACTGCCCTGCTGCTTGAAGCTTGCCCTGCTCTCAGAGAAGGAAGACTGGACCTGCTTCTTTTATCCCTGGCAGAGTGACTCCAAAGATCAGCTGGATGACCTCCTGTTCTAAGCTGCAGGGACTCAACAAGCTTCAGTGGCTACCCCGCAACGGCCCAGCTGACCTGACCTGCTGCACCTGGACCTGCAACTGGATCTGCCTGAGCCCTGCTGGCCTCTGCTAGAGTGAGGTCCTGATCCCCAAGAGGTGTGTCCTCAGGTCCTGGCCCTTAGGTCACATCAAAGTGCACTCCTCTGAAGAAGAAGGAGCAATCCTGAAGTTTTGGGCTATTCACAGACAGGCCTGTTCACACGAGAACTCGCCGTCCATAACGACTGCCAAAGTGAAGCTCTTGTGGACCCGATTCTTTGTCCTACCATGACCACCAGTGCTGACCAGCAATGCAAGATCTATACTTCGCACCACAGCATTGACAGCCCACTGTGACCACCAACTCAAAGCTCCAGCAACGACTGTCCGCGATGCCCAATAGGATCTTTTGTGCTACAGCTACGACTGTCCACTACACCTGGCCTGCTCTTCGCGGTACATCGATGACCATCAGTGTCCATTCTGCTTCTCAAAACCTCCTCCACCGGGAACTGGACTCTTTAGGACTTTGAGAAGGTAACTTTTTCAGCAGGACTAACCTGGCCCCTGTATTGGGCCAGCGCTTCATCAGGCCGGCCTTAATTTGTGACTTCCCCCAGTCTAACACGACCAGATGACCACGATTGGCGCTTCGTGCTATTATGTGCTATATTTAACTAAATCAATTTAAATTGCATATCTCTGAATCTGCTGATTACATTTTTGTTGTTTTGGTGTCAAAAGATTTACTCTATTCTTCATTGGTGTGGGATTTTTCTTGTGTTGTGTTTTCATTTATTTACTGTTTGTATGCCACATAAATACTTTATACATTGCCTCTAAGTTAAGCCTGGCTGCTTTTGTGCAATCTACCAGAAGGTTAAACACAGGTTAATTTTGTGACTTTTGTGGTTCACCTTAACAGGGACTGTGGTTGTTGTTTGAGAAGGGTGTTCACCCCCTCAAACAAAAACTTGATTACTGACAAAGTTGATGAGCTACCACAGGTCGACAGTAATCACCACTAGGGAATGCACCTAACAATCTTCTTACTAGACCACTAGAGAATCAGGAGATACCCCACATGATGCAACTCAAAAGATAGGGGAAGGATAACATTTACATCAAGAGATAGTATATACCCTACTGTTTACAATCAAGTCCATCTTTCAGTTGCTCAGAATTAGACATATGTATGTATGTTTCTATATAAAATGTCTATAATGTGAACCTTGCAAAAAGGCAACAGAGAGCTTTACATGGTCATAGACAACAAGAAATAGGAGTGAAAAAAGCTAGGTTGAGAATGAGAGATCCACTGTGATGTAGTGTTCTTTAACAAGGTAAATCTCCACGTCTTTACTAAATTGGAACAATTCTTGGGGATCCTGATGGATATGAGGATGTTTTTCCAGATCCTGGGTGAAATAGATGGAAAAGGCTGTTGTCTTGTTTTTTCTAAATTTTAAAATTTGAAGAGGATGGTTTTGAGGATTGCATAGGCTAACAGAATCCATCAAAATTGTGGGGTCATGTGATCATGTTTCTTCAGGCTGTGAGTGAGACATGCTGCTGCATGCAGGATACTCCTGATGGGTGCAAGTGTTGAGTCTGGGAGGGCATTGAGTAAGCTATTACCACCATCCAGATGCCTGAAACCTGTTCTGAAGTCGTTTTCTGGTAGAAACTGTTTGATTTTATTTGGAAGAGAGAGCTGGTACCAGGCTGTCTTTGTTTTTTGGGAATATGTTCTTGAGGATGAGGTTAGTCATCAAGGTAAACCAAAGTAAATTGGGGTTCAAAGCCATCAAGATTCATGTCACTGAGCTAGGTTGGTACTGTATCTTGTTTGTTGTTCTTGGCAAAAAGCAAGAATTTTGTCTATGTTAGGTTGAGTTTCAGGTTGGCACTCAAGATCCTGGTCTGGATGATGTGCAAGCAGTGTTTGAGGCATTGTATGTGTGAAGCAGAGGAGATTTTTAAGCAGTGCTTTATTTGAGCAGGTGGTTTCCGGTGCTCGGCACCAGCACTTAATTTTCAACACCACCACTTATGACAGCTTCCACATGGTTTCGCTATTTGCGTAAATTAGACATGAGCAGAACAACAGTTGCTAATTAATTCAATATACATTAAAAACAACTAATACCTGCCACATGAGCCATTCTTATAGCTTTGGGGGCGTTGAACGGTCTGAATTATCACACTTGTAGCAGTTTGATGGTTAGTAGTTGTGCACTTAATGTCACTGGTAGCCCTGACAGTGTTAATTGGTGGTGCAAGCTGCGGTGGCCTCCTGACAAAGGCTCAGGCACTCATTTGTTTTTAAATTAAGCTTTGCTTTCAAGTACAGTTGTGCATCATTGGCATATTGATGAATCTGGATGCTGTTTTCTTTGAGTCGAGCATCAAGTGGTTCCATATACAAATTGAGGATGACAGGAGACAGTATGGAACCCTTGGGTTCTCCACGTGTGGTAAGGATGTTTTGTGACCTCAAGGTGCCCATGTAAGCAAACTGATGACAGTTGGACAGATATGGGGAGAAACATTGAAGGACATTAATGGTAAATCTCAATTGAGAGTGGGATGGCTGACTGTGTCAAAAGCAGCTAAGAGGTCCCACAAAATAAGGATGCACGAGGGTCACTACGTCTTTGGCCAAGATCACATTGTTTTCTATGTGTAAGGTAGTGATCCCTATGCTGCAATGTGATTAGAAGCCAGACTGGTATTTGTGCAGGAGATGGCTAGCAGTGATGAGATTTTGTAGTTGAACGTACACTGCTTTGGCAATGATCTTCTTGATGAATGGTGCGTGAATGATGAGCCAGTAGTTAGAGAGGTGAACAAGGTCTAGTGTAGGTTTCTTTATGAGTGAGAGGTTCTGGCCTGCCCAGAAAACTTCGCTGACGATACCTTGAGTGAGGGAGGCATTGACACTGATAGGCAGGGGGTAAGAGAGCATCTCGAGGGAGAGCTTTGATGAAGGATAATGGTAAGACATCATCTTCATAAGAATAGGCTTTAGAGCAAGGAGAGTATGTCATCGAGTTCTGGGAGGGATACGATGTGACACAGTATTGGAAATGGAGTATTAAAATTGAGTAAAAGTGAAATATAACCACTTTATATACCGCTTTAATTGGCAATTCCAGGTAAGTCTCTAACTGATCTAATAATGATATTTGAGTCCTGATATTGTGCTGAAAATGTTCACAAAACTCACTCAGTCAGTTATTGTGACATATTGTGAAACTCTATACTTCTCACGACATTGGAAAAAAGCCATGAAGTCTGGCTTTAATTAGTGGTGAAACAGGTAAATATACATTTGAGCTCAAAAGAAAACAATTGCATTCATTTAGAAAGCAAAGCCACTATCACTTAATGTGGTATTCACCATATATATATTTAAGAGCTCTCTTTTTATGGTTGTGACATTTTTAATGTAGCTTCTGCTATATGTAATCCTTGAGTTTACTTTAATTATATTTATGTTCTGTAGCAAAGCCTTCTTCCTTGAAAGCACAAGTGTAAAAACATTACATGCACATTAATAAAATATTATTTTATATTTGATTGTATCTGTGATTGACCCTAAATACCATATTATAAGTGACAAATATGCAAGTAAAAGAGTATGATCATGTACAGCGCCAACTTATGTCTATGGTGGGGACATAAACAACAAGGTATGTTAGTGAGTTGTGAGGGATATGGTAGTAGGGCTCATTTGAAGTGATGAGAGGATTGCACACCTAGGCTGTTGGACAAATTCATTAGGATATGATATCTTCGTCAACTCAACTTTCTCATTTTTATTTCTTGATCCTTCTTTGTCTTCCTTACCTAATCATTTCAGTTCTGTGTTGATCAGATAGCCGGACATTTTCTTCTATGTTTAGGTTTTTGCACTGCACCTCATGCTGGTACTTTTGTCTCAGCCTGAAAGACAACAATTATTGATTCCTATGACAACTGTGTCACTTCCCCATGTGCCATCTAGGTTCTTGGTTAAACTCCTTGTGACTTCTTAATCACTGATATTGCTCATCCTTCAAAATTTTCCAAAGAAGTCTTTGCCCTTGGCCTTAGCTTTATGAGGAAATTCCTTAATATCAACTTAACCATTTCATTTATTGTGCGTCAACTGATCTGTCTGATATCTGATGTTTGCCTTATCTTCTCAAGTTGCATTGGAAGCTAATGTGTTCTATGAGTATTAGGGCATTTCTTATTTCCCTTACTGATGAACTTATCTTCATTTTGTTTCCATCCAAATCTCTGTTTAGGTTCATGCAATTTAGCCAACTTCAGGCTTGCTTTTTGTTCTTGGCGAATAGCAGAAGTTTGTTTCTTATGGGATTTCTCTTAAGGTAGTTACTGGACATTTAGGTGTAGATGAGGTGCAAGAAGCTTTTAAAGCTGAAAACTTTCCAGTAGAGTTCTGTGTTGTCGCATACTGGGGAAATTTGATGCTGCTAACTATGAAGAGACTACAAAGGGCTCAGTGTAAAAGATGATGTGGTACAGGGTGGACCTTTGAAAACTCTGCTGATGGAAGGGATTTCTGGAATCTGGAAGCACCCATGTGAACAAACGTGTATTGGCTGGATAGATGGGGGAGAACCAGTGTTAATTTCAAATGTGTGTTTTTCCTCTCAGCAGCAAATAAGAGTTTCCTCATCTCTTTTTCTTTGACTTTGTCAATTAACCCCTTGGATGTGGAAAACGTGACTTCCACTTCCTCCACATTATCTCTTGATTGTGGAGGAGGTGAAGGTCACATCCTTTATCCAGGGATAGGAATCCTGAGCATTTCAGACAAGAAGAGGTCCCGGAGAATCCAGGTTGTAGTGGCTTGCATACTGAACTTCAAGAATATGTCCATAAAACACAATTTTTCATCTCACTTTCTATGGGAATGGATGCAGTAGTTTGGCTCTTCCTCGGCCTGCACCTAGAATATACTATGTATTGTGTCCATTTCTAAAAACTAGTACCTAATGGGAATACAGGGAGCTGTAGTGGGCATGGATCCTGGCATGTGTTCTTATTCAAAATGCTCAGGGAACATCAAACCTATACATTAAACACCAAAATTCCACTTCACTTTTCATGGGGGGATATCTGCAACATTTATACCCGGGGTCGGCCAGCAACTGGGAAACTAGACCAGTCTTCAGCATTTCTGAAAACAAGAGAGTTAGGGACTTCCAGGGAGGTGTGTCCTACATGGATCAAGTGCATTTACCTAGAATGCATGGGTAAAAAAATACAAGTTCCGCAAACTGAACCTGAATTGTGAGAGGCACTAATACATATGATAAGAAGGGATAAAAGCTGTAAGAATATAAAGATCATGTTGATGCCATATTGACTTCATATTGTTCCAGCATTAAACTATTCTTATCTGGTAGGATGGGCCCACCAGGATGGCAGATATTTTACTGTTGGGTGCAAATTCTGGAGTTTTCTGCCACATGAGCTTGTTTTTTTGTCCAGTATTTCGATATTTTCAAGACATTCTTTGTCAGAAAAAGTGGGAGGATAAATGCAACCCACACAACTTCGACTACTGCTAGATCTGTAGTTTTACAAAAAGCAAGGAACTGTTATGTTTTGATATGGGCCAGCTGAGTTCAGATCCTGATACTACAGCAACCCACATCCCAGGAATCTGTGTAAGTTGCAAACAAGATTCTGGGCTTTTCCATAATGATTTTGTATGCTTCTTCTTTTCCAAGTGACAGGCCCACACACACACAAGTATTGTAACAATTTTTTAGGAAGGAGTGAAGGAATTTTAAGTGTAAATATTGTTGTTACACACAGATTCTAAAACCTATTCTCATAAAAAAGATGGTAAAGTCTGATTTTTGCGCTACTAGTTTGATGTTCGTAGGGGATTCTAGGTAAGAAAAGGTTGTACGATCCACACAACTCTATTTTTCAGAACTTTCTGGGGTTGGTGGGTTTCCCTGGTTGCTTGCATCCTCGGACCACAATACTGCAGCTTTCCACATTCCAAGAATAATTGTAATAGAAAGCGAAACTTTCCATGTTGCGCTTCAGGGCCTTTCCTGCCCAGTAAGAGAAGCCTTCCCATACAAGATAAGTACTGTTTTATTGAGAGAAGTGTTGGAACTCTGAGTGATCGTCAATTTGTAGGTCCCCAGAGATTACAGAACTTTATCTTGCAGAAATGTGAGGGTATACTCTGATTAAAGCTGGGGTTTGACATTTGCAGGGCATTCTGTATTGACAAAAGCATTGGGAGTCACACAGGCAAAGGAGTCCAGGCCTAGTTTTCACAAAGATCTGGGTTGGTAGGTTTCCTTAAGTGCCTAGGTGCCAGCTTACCCAGGCCAATATACTCTGGCCTCTCACATCTCAAGAATAATTGTACTCTATGGATAAATCTCACATTTCCACTGTGTTAATTTGGAGCTTTTCATGTCCCGGGTGGTATTTTAAGATCGTATTTTCCATTGTTTTTTAATGACCTCTCATACTTGTAATTGAGTGTTATATATAACACTCAATTACAAGTTTGAGAGGGCAACAGCTTTCCTTTTATACTTTACAGTTTCCTGAATTTTTACAACCTGCTTTTGACTGGCAGTATTTTAAGGTGATATTTTCCACCGGTTTTTAATAACCTTTCATACTTGTAATTGGGGTTTATTTATAATACCCAATTAAAAGTATGAGATGTCATTAAAAGCCAGTGGAAAATACCACCTTAAGATACTACCAGTGAAGAGCAGGTTGTTCATAAATATGAACGTTTAGGGTATGAAAGGAAAGCTGTAAAACAATAGAACAATTCGAAGGCCAAGACAATAATGCAAAAACAACATCGATCATGCACAGCTGAAAATAATAAAATTTCACAGACCTGCACACGGGCCTGGCCTACATTAAAGGTCTGGTACAGTTGAAGCTGTCGCAGGTTGGTTGCAGCAACCCACACATATTCTGCAGTATACCACCATAGATGCAGCATTGCTAGACCACTATATCATGCTATGCCAGATCTATCTTCTCCTACAACAAACCATCCAGCATGAGGATGGAAGCTGGCCCACTTATCAATCACCCCAAATAGTGTAGCAGCACAGGATAAGAGCATGGTTTTACAGAGTAAGCCTGGAACCCATAAACGTGAGTCAGCTTGGGATCCAGAGGATTCACATGCTCAAAATAGTCACCATACAGAACATATTTTCATAATTACTGATACCCTAGAGCAGGAGCCCAACATAGAGATCCACTTCCATCCCGCTTGCTTAAAATGCTAGAAGCTCTAGAATGCTTTGCAGCTGGCACTACGCAGCAGACAATAGGTTTGGCGTGTGGCATTTTTTTGTCAGCCTTTAGCAAAATACTCTGCTAAGTTATGGTGCATTGTGGAGGGTTAGTGAGAAGCATGTACAGTTTCCCTTGAACACCCCCACAGCTAATTCCAGCAAAAGAAACATCTGTGCCACACCAGGATTTTCTAATATACTAGGGTCAATTGGCTGCACTCATGTACATGTGGTGACCTCATGTACACAGGAAAACATATTCTGCAACTATAAAATGAAATATACTATTCATGTGCAAATACAGTGTGATATGGATCTGGGTTTACTGAACTGGTGTTGTGTTAGGTGCTCTGGATGAAACCACAATGTTATGATCCTGACAAGAAGCAGCAATATCCAATCACAAAGGAGGGACTCTGGGCTTTTTGGACAGGTCCAGCATACATGCCCAATGTGACGCATCTAGGGTGATGAGTCACATTGTAAAGCCCTGCACCACATGTGGGCGTTCTGGCGCAGGGGGGGCCATCCGGCGCAGTACCAATAAAAACAACTTTAATCACAGGGGGGCAGATTTACAAGCACCGTAAGCCACATTTGCGCCGCCGTTGCAACACTTTTGTGACGCAGCGGCGGCGCAAAGCCAGCGCCATGCTGCGGGGTATTTGCAATGTGACGCATCTAGGGTGATGAGTCACGTTGTAAAGCCCTGCACCACATGTGGGCGTTCTGGCGCAGGGGGGGCGTTCCGGCGCAGGAACGCCTCCTAAAAGTGGCTGAGTGAAATCTACAAGATTTCACTCAGTCACTTTTACGGCCATGCTGCGTCAAAACCCTGCACCTGCTTGAAGCAGGCATAAGGATTGATGCAGCATGTTAGGCATAGGGGCACCCCGAGCCTTGCTGGAGCTGCGTTGCGCTTGCGACACCTTTACGGCAGCAGATGCATCACGCATCTGTCTATTCTTGCCCCATGGTGCGCCGCATTGTAAATGTGGCGCATCCATGGTGGCGCAAGAGGTGTCTGCCGTGACGCAAAATAACTGGCACATCCCTGCTGATATGCAGGGATGCGCCAGTTATTGTAAATCTGCCCCTAGGTCTACCAACCTGATTAAAAGAGACAACAGCGCATGTCTCAGGTTATGTCTCAGGTAGGGCGCTCTATTGTGTGGTCAAAATGTTTCTCACCTAGTAGTCAATTATTCTGGTGGCGATTCATCAGGACCTAATAAAATCGAATCTATCAACACACAGGTGGTTATATGGTGTAAACAACGTCTTTAAACCAGCCTAACACACACTCTGTGTAGTACCTGATTGAACATGACTAACCCCAGTCGGGTTTCTCATTTTACTTCATCAATTCCCGGCAGGTATCACACAAGGAATTTCCCCATGTAGTTTGCTGAATCAGCAACAGGCTCTCTGACCTACCCACTTCTTCCGGGATTGGGATAGTCATACCTACTGTGGTAACACATCACCCTTAAGGTACCGGGCAACAAATCAATCCTTCATCATCAAGATTACAGTGCATTATGATTGTTGCAGTCCAATCTTAACCCAACAGCAGTACCATTAGAGAGTTGTTAGCCGCTATGACATGCAGATGGATCAATGTGAGTATGTGTAACAAATTACATTGGCCACTCTTTAAAATGATGACAATTCTCAGCCAAGTCAACTTTTTTAGCAAACATAGTACTTCCATTACAACTCTCATGACATTACCTTGGATTCCTCCAACCTATAGACCTTACATGCCTTACATTATAGACATGCTGAGGATGACCATAATTGTTTCTTCCTACAGCTTGAGGCGAGCTGAGGTGGAGAACAACCACCAGTTGCATTGCCATGCCATGCGTTTGTACTTTTGCTTGGCAACTGACTTCAGTACCTAGAATTTCAAGGTTTAGAACCTGTTTTGATGTTCTCAACATAATTTGGATATGTTGATTCAGTATTGATTTCACCATTATCTGCTATCAAGCATGTTTTTGTTTGGTTTTGGTTGCATCTTCAGAGGCGAGAGCACATTGGACAGTCATAGTGTATTACCACCTTTTTGGCTAGGACCTCCAGCTCTAGATCCATAAACTTGTGCTTCCTTTCCCCACCTGGGTTGATGATAGAAGAATCTGGCAGGTTTCTACTGAGTGCTGACCAAGTGATGGCATAGGATAGCATTCGATTCTATTTATCCGTTTTCAAGGTGATTTGTCTACATAAAATGTATGTCTACACCCCCCCAAACAGGAAGAAGGTATTGGTCTACTTTTGGGGTGTTTTAAGGTCATATTGTGTGTTGCTCTGGCTGTTTCCGTCCTCTATGAATTCATTTCCACACTCTAGGAACTTCCAATGCCTGAAAATCACCACTTCCTGATGTTTTATGCACATGCTTTTCATTGGATGAGTTATTTAGCGCATGCACTAAATACCACATTCAGGGCCAGATGTACGACCATTTCATTTAGCGCCTCGCAATTTGCGACACATTGCGAGTTGCAAATTGCGAGGCGCTAAATGAAATGTACAACAGTGTGTTCCACACTGTTTGCGAGTCCAATGGGGACGCAAATTGCGAGGCTCATTAATATTAATGAGTCTCTTGCAATTTGCAAGCCCATTGGGAATGCCAGCCCTCCCAGGGTTGGTGGCCTCCTGGGCTCCACAGACCGATTCTGGGACTGCTTTTAAATAAAGCGTTTTTTTTTCTTCAAATGCAGCTTGTTTTCCTTAAAGGAAAACGGGATGCATTTAAAAACAAAATGAAACATTTTCATTTAAATATTAAAGGGCAGGCAGTGGTTCCTGGGACCACTGCTTGCCCTTAAACAATACTTTTGCATGAATTTGCAAAGGGGAAGGGGTCCCCTCCCCATTTGCAAATGCATTACCACCTACTTGAAGTAGGTGGTAATTGCGGGTTAGCAAACCTGTTTGCGCATGCAAAAACGGGTCGTACATCTGGCCCTCAGTATTTACCACATATTCCCTCTTTAACATGTGCGCTATATAACGATTCTGCGGTACATGGTAAAAGCTCATAATCAATGCTATTTAACACATGTTATATATCGAACCCTGTGGTATCTCTATTTACTCTATGTGAAACTTTTGGCTGAACTAATTGATTGAGTTTGCACTGAAGGTCTTTTGCACTTCTACCAGACCGGGTTCAGAGCAGGGGGCTCTACCGTAGATAACGTTACTGCCCTGTCATGTTTAGTCCAACAAGCGGTGGCCCATCGCTCCCTGCTGCTCTTCGCCTGCCTCATTGACTATTCAGCAGCCTTCGATGGGGTAGACCGTACCATCCTCTGGCAGAAATTGGCACGCTGGAACATCAGCCCATCTTTATTACAAGCAATTAGAGCGCTGCATTCTTGAACCTGGGTAAGGGTCAAATTTTCCAGGGAGTCTGCCACACTGAAAATAGCTACAGATCAGGGGCTAAAGCAGGGATACGTCCTGGCACCGATGCTTTTTAATTTGTACACCGCGGACATGGGCTGAGCTTTGCACGGAGCTACTTTAGCCACCCCTAGGATCGGCCAACCAAATATCCAGCTGATGCAATATGCCGACAACCTGATTCTTTTGGACCATACCAAAATTGAGCTTCAAGAAGCAGTTACAGCTCTCTCCGAATATAACGCCCAAAACAAGCTGGTCGCTAACCCAAGCAGGTCCAAAATAGTGATTTGCGGCCATTACCCTTCAAATAAACTGGCAAAGTGGAGGTTGGGTCCACTGATCTTGGACTGTGTACAAACCTATAACTATCGTGGGGCCTGGTTTAGCGAAACAGGTTGCCCACGGGCCCACCTCCACAAACTGCAGCAGAAAGGAAAGATGGTCACCTATACCCTATGTAAACTATATGCCATCTTAGATAGTCCAACAACTACGGCCATTCAAAGAGTATTGAGGGCCAAATTACTACCGTCCATCAACTACGCGCAAGAGGTATTTTCAGGGAAGTTTGCACAGGACTTGGAATAAATACACTTTACAGCTTGCAAAAATATATTTCATTTACCAGCCTATACTAGAAACACCTTGATTTGTCTGGAATTCGATCTCAACCGACAAAAATTAGAAGAGCTGGCAGCTCTGACGAAATACTTTTATCTAACAACGGCGGCTCCGGAGAATACCATGAAGGCCGTCATAAAATTCATTTTCCTACAACCTAGCAACCCTTGGTCCGCCTGTCTTGCTTCAGTCAAAGAACTTCTGCAACTTGTCACAGAGAACTGGGACCCTAGCATAATCTACTACGCTACCATCAAAAGAACAATAAAAAAGCAATTATGATTACGCTCTTGCAGTCTGGACATGGAATCCTTGGCAGCCAGAAACTTTCATGAGACCCAAAGTCTCCCCCACATACTGCTTAGCCACAAACCCCACCTCACGCAGCCCGTGCAGAGACAAGAATTACATCGGATCCTAGCAGCTAGACTACATCCGCACCCCCTAAAAGAATTATATCCAACTGGGAAAGCATGGCTAGGCATTACGGAGTATCGCCTCTACGAATAAAAAAGAGAGTCCCTGGCCCACATCTTACTTTGCTGCCCTGGTCTGCGACTAGTTCGCAGAATCCATCTTAGACCTATTCTTCTCCAACTGGGCACCCATACAGCAAAGGAGGCAGTCCAACAGCTTTACACTCTGGACATTGTGAAGCATATGGCCAACTTTGGGAAATTTGTTCACCATACCCGTATTTATTTATTTATTTAATTTTTGAAGCTTATAAAGCGCACAGCTTTCCCCAACGGGGGTGTCCCGGCGCTTGTGGCAGGCGGCAGATGAGGTACTAGACAGGGTCTAATGGCTGGAAAACAGACAGGTCTGTAGTGAACGTCGAAAGAGCGTCTCAGACTTGGCCGACCGCAAGGAGAGTGCTAGGCTGTTCCAGATTTTGGCCATGAGCACGGCAAAGGCTCTGCCGCCCATTCTAGAGTGGCGGAAGCGTAGAGTATCCAGAAGGAGGAGACTGTGTGATCTGAGGACCCGGCTGGACTGGGAGTGCTTGAGTGGAGCTCTAAAATAGGCTGGGCCGGGAACCTGAAGCAATCTAAAGTCAAGATGGGAGGTGATCAGAGCATGGATGATGGTACGACGGGACTCCATGGGAAGAAAGTGAAGGATTTTGCGGAGCAAGTGTAGCTTTCCAAAGCAGGCCGAGGAAACCTGACTGATTTGGGATTTACACAATAGTTCATTATCAAACCGGAACCCAAGGTTCCTAGCCGAGTTGACCGGCTTGGGAGGGGGATTCAGCTCGGATGGCCACCACAGTGACGTAGGAGGGGGACTTGTTTGATTGAAAAATAGAACCTCAGTTTTGTCCGAGTTGAGTTTCAGCGTGTTCTGCGACATCCAAGTGGAGATATTACATAAACAGTGTCTGAAATTGACAAACGTTGCCTTGGAGGGATCATCGAACGAGAACACCAGTTGTGTGTCGTCGGCATAGGAGATCACTCTTACCCCACAGGATTCAACCAGTGCCGCCAGGGTAGAGAGATAGACATTGAAGAAGAGGTGGCTCAGGGCAGAGCCCTGAGGGACCCCGCAATACAAGGGTTTCTCCTAGGAGACAAAAGGTTGGAGAGATACTTGTTGAGTGCGACCACTCAGGAAGGATCGAGTCCAGGGCAGAGGGGTGCCCTGGATCCCAAGGTTGTGAAGTCTCTCTAGCAGGATAGAGTGAGAGACCATATTGAATGCCGCGGACAGGTTGAGGAGCACTAGCATGGCTGATCTGGCTGAATCCACATGTTCGCGGACGGTCTCAGATATTTCAAGGAGGGCAGTCTCAGTACTGTATCCAGATATAAACCCAGACTGGGAGTCATGGAAATGACACCGGGATTCAAGACAACTAGACAACTGTTCTTGAACTAGCTTCTCCAAAACTTTGGCTGGTGCTGGAAGAAGGGAAATGGGACTATAGTTTTTTTAAAACAGACGGGTCCGCATCCGTTTTTTTAAGATAGGTACTAGGAGGGCCTGTTTGCAGATAGAGGGGAAAGTACCCGAGTTCAGGGAGGAATACCAGATTCGGTCCAGTGGCGTATTAATAAGGGGGGCAAAGGTGTTAAAGAACGGGCAAGGATCCTTAGGTGATCCAGATTTGCAGGCGAGAAGTTTCTGAAGCGAGACGTCAGTCAATATTACTGAAGGACAAGTCTCCACAGGCTGAGTGCGGTGAACAGTCTGGCAGCCCCTAAATGTCAGGATCATTGTCTCTGAGGTCTGGCCAACACTGAACTACTGACTCGCTTAGCTTAAAATCCCGTCGCCTATTTTTATAAAAGAAGGATAAAAAAAATAAAAATGAAACGATTTTAACAATGTCCTGCACATATATTTATTCTTCGACCCCCAAAAGTTTTTAACATTGTAATTTGTCATGATTTTGATTAACCATACAAATAAAGAATTCATTCATTCATTCAATTTTGGTGGTATTTACCACCAAACTCGTAATTTTGGCCTCCGGTGCAAATGTGTCCAAAGGAAAACGTTATCACCTATTTCTTCTTTTTTCCAATTTTCTTTCCCAGTTTTTTCAACAGTTTCTGTTATGTTATCCACGCAAATGACATCTTGCTGAATTCAGAATGAGGCTTGTGTGTTTATTAAATAAGGGCTCAGAAATGTGGGGAAAGCCATCAGTATTGAAGAGGAGAATTGTTTCCATTTTGTGTTTGAGCAGTTTATTGTACTGCTCTTCAGATATTTTTTCTCTCCTCCCTGATTGCTCCCTTACTTTCTTTCTTCAGAAGACCCGATTCTATACAATGCAGTTCAGGTCAAATCAGTGCCTTTAAATCACAATTGTGCTGGTAAACCATCGATTAGATACTGTCAAAAAGGGGCAGTGGTATTAATTTGCAAAGAGGAAGCTGCCCTTGAAGGATCCGCATGTTGCACCGCAAAATACGTTCTAAAAGACATTGTGTAAAAAACAAAGCAGCTGGTTTGTGAGCTGGGCTTTGTACATAAATATCATTAGCTATTCATACCAAATGAGTAATATGTAGAAGGCCTACAGAAATGTAGGGCGACTCCTATTCTTAGTAGCTTAAAGTATGTAAGTGTTTGCCATATTTGAAGGCAGCAATAATTTTTCACCTGCTTAAAAAGTAGAAGTTTGCTCTCTTCAAGCAGAATCTTAGAATCTTAGAAAGGGGGAATCTTAGAAAGGGGGAATGTTTTCCTTGTTCAGGTAATAAAGTGTGCTCTCCGAGTATTGCTGAGCTACTGCAGTACTGACCTGCATGAGTTAGTGTCAGATCAATTGTTGAAGCCCATCAGAAATACTGATTGTCAACAAGGCACACCAGGAAATCTGCTGGGAAAGCACATGAACAAAATCTGTTAGGCATAGACTTTGAAGTAACCTTTTTTCTAATCTTTTACCCACTCTGAAGCGCCTGAAGAAGTTTATGAATTTCTTTCTTGCAATTATTCTCAGGTAGGCATGTCAGATAAGAGGTATCAAATGCCATTTGACAGGCTCCTGACTTTTAGAAAATAGTGCTGCACAAGCCCTGAGGGAAGAGGAAGATGCTCTCTGCCAGGACCCGGTCATGCCTTTTTGTTCCCTGTAAATGTACATGCCGTTCCCAGTTGCCAAGAAGTATATTTTTTGGGGAAAATCTGTGATCAAGAATATAAGTGTTCATGACCTTGACACTTAAGTTCTTCATAAGTTCCAGTTAAAATTGTACAACATTTTAAGGCAAGTGGAAAAATGGGATTTCAGATGTACTGCAAAAAAATACCCGTTTTATCAGTGGCCGCAAGCACAGTTACTGCTGCAATGGGAAAGCAGACGTTTACCTGTAGTTGTCTGCTCTGCATTATTGATGCCGCTGCTGCACGCCATGACCCTGAGCCGTGCAGACACTGGCAAGGTAGAGGTTGTGTCAGACACCTGGAGTACAGCAACAGCTTCAGCAGGGAGGCACTTCCCGAAGCAGACTACTGCCAAGGACGGACCGGATGACACTCAGTTGCACAGGGCACGCAGATACTGCTCACCTGCAGCAGTGCGGCACCAGATACAGCGGCTCCTCTGACCAGTGGTTAGGTCCCTGACTGGCAAATGCTGCAGTACCTCTAAATGCCGTGGGACAGAAGTTGCACTTTTTGGCCTCTTCTTTCCCTCTGAGTAGCAGCCATACTGCGGGCTGTAACACAGTGTGAATGACACATAACTAATCAGTGGCTGAAAGTGGATCAGCAACAGCTGCCTAAAACTGAACTCACAGAAGACAGAGGTCCTAGTCCTTGGACACTCTCCCACTGCGTGGGACAGCTCTTGGTGGCCCTCCACCCTCAGAAACCCACCCACCCCAACGGACCATGCCCTGGACCTCAGCATCATACTCAACTCCTCTCTCACCATGACCCGCCAGATCAACGCTGTTGCCTCCACCTGTTTCAACTCCCTCTGCATCCTCCGCAAGACCTTCAAGTGGATTCCATCCGAAGCAGAAAAAACATCACCCACACACTCATCACAAGCAGACTGGACTACGGTAATGCCCTCTGCGTGGGAATCAACAAATCCCTGCTACGGAAACTCCAGACCATCCAGAACACCGCAGCCAGACCCGTCATTGACACCCCACGACATGAGCACATGAACCAACACCTGCGAGACCTCCATTGGCTCCCTGTTGAGAAGAGAGCAACCTTCAAGCTACTCACCCACGCCTACAAATCCCTCCACAACACCTGACCCAAATATCTCAACGATAGAATCTCTTTCCACGCACCCAAAAGAAACCTCTGATCAGCCGACCTCGCAATAGCAACAACGTTGCGCATCCACAGAACCAGAGCAGATGGAAGATCCTTCTCCTACATCGCAACCAAATCGAGGGACTAGCTCCCAGTCAACATCAAATGCTCCCCCACCCTGCACACCTTCAGGAAGATCCTCAAGACCTGGCTTTTCGGCTGTCTCAGAGCTGCACCTCCCCCTCATAGCGCCTTGTAACCGTCATGAGTGAGTAGCAAACTTTATAAACCCCTGATTGATTGATTGAGCGGCTGAAAGGATCTGACTCATCGTCCAGCTCTCTATTTATGCTAACTTTATATTTAAAGTGTGAACCACACTTCAAACAAGCAGTTACCGGAGGAGACTGTCGCAAAGCCCCTCTCCGTGTATTATACATTGATGCTTTAGAATGGTGCATTCATTTCAACAGATTTGGCAAAACAGCTAACACTGTAGTTAAAGCCAGATCTAAACATGTATTGAATTATACGCCCATAATCCGCACAATTTACCAAGTTAGTCATGGAGGAAAACACATTTTTCAAAACCTTAACTGTGCATTATATGCTTTTTGTGTAGAAGTGTTTATGAAATGATAAAATGTTATTCCCCAGTGTGCAGAGAAGTTCAGCTGGCTGTATGCTACAAGAAATCACTTTGCCGACAATCTCAAAACAGCCATGATCTCTCCTGCAGGGACTCCAGCGTCAAACTGGAAAATCTAGTACCGCATGCACACCAAGAGCATCGTGTGACCTAACACTAATTATATCGTTGAGTTAATAAAGTAAATGTTGGATTCACTTCCCAAAATGAGACCTTTAAGGCCTATTGACCCCCACCACCGCAATAAATTACTAATAAGAGCAAACGTCACCCTTTTTCATGGTTTAAAACATTGTTTCTTCACTGCAGATTTTAAAAACAGTCGTGATTTTCCCAAAAAACAGTGCAAAATAGCCATAGCCGAAAAGTTAAAAAAAATGTTTGAAATATGTTGTGCCTCTAGCGGACTAGGGCCTCCACTTGAAGTATTTATTGCTGTCTGAGCAGACTTACACCTTCCTTACTTCCTTTTGTTGTAAATCCGGGTGTGTAGATATCGAAATGAGAAACATGAGCTTCAAACGCTTTCAAAGTGTAGAGTTAAGAGAACTCAAGCACTAAGTGTTGCGAGACAACGTGCAGTAATGCAATATATCATGTGAAGGGGCTGGAAATCAAAGTCAGGTATTCTGGCGCTGACATAGGTGGGTTAACCACTAGACCGTACCTTGACTCTAGCTGTACTAAAGAGTAAATGCGATTTGATGATATGGATTAAAAAATACCACACGTCTCACGCAAAACCCTTTTTTTCAAATGTCCTGAGCAGTACAGAACAAGTCTAAATTTGGTTTAGCTGCAACCGATGCATGGAAAAAAAATACTGTTACATTATCACCTGGAAGTTGTTTACTGTTTCTGGAAATTTGATAGCTCGAATTATTTTGGTCTTTTGGTCAGAACAGGAAAATAGAGTTCCCCTTTCCAGAACGTGCCATACTTAATGATCTAAAAAGCTTTACCAAATTTAGAAAAACAGCTCAAGAATGGTTTAAAAGCGTTACCTGTGGCTAAAAGGTGCATTTTTTCAAAGTGAGAAATCAGTATGCAAAAGAACTGTGGACAACAGGGAAGCAGAACAAACCTGTTAGGGTCATGATACGAAAACCAATCGAGACATGAAATGTGTTCGGTCCATTTGATTGTTTATGTATTATTCTAACACCGTTTAGGAGAATACTCACAAGTATTCGTCGCTATCTATTGTAGTCTGCTAGGATAAAACTACTTCTGCCAGAAAAGAAAAATATTTTGTAGGTACGCGGTTACAGGAAAAGCATTTTAACAAGTTCCCTATTTTTTCTACCTGTAAAATAGCTCTTCATTTAAAAGCATGTGGGAGGGAAGTGCGACTTGTGGGGAACTGCTGATAGAAAGGAGGGACTGTCGTGCAGATGAATTGTCTGTCCTGGAACAGAGGGGTATGCGGGAGAGATTTCGGGAGAGAGGCTACTCGGGACAGAGTTTGAAGACTACTGTTTATACTCAGAAAAAGGAGTTTAAGAGGGAAAATCAACCAGGCCACCCTCCACTCAATCAATGATACACAATACAAGACCTGGTGATATCAAAGCACTTCTTCCAAATAAACGGGATTGTTAACAGGGCAATGTAAACATCTATTGTACCCTTAACAGTAGTTCGTATCATGAACTATCAGTAACATCCCTAGTGCCACAAAATTTAATATTTCCCAAAAACAATTATTAAAAAAGGGGCAACCAAACACGTGCAATTGATTCCACCTAGAACATAAACCAGGAAAAAGTGTGGAGAAAGAGAAAGCATCTCACGTGCGCAACACCAGAGGAGCTGCTGGCTGGTTCTCGCCAGTGTGCTCACGAGTTTCTCATCATCGATGTCTTTCTCATGAAAATAATGATGTGAAAAAATCATGTGTAAAATAAACCGGGAAGGATTTGTTTAGGCAGCCCAAAACCAACAAAAGGAGAAAAAAGGAACGAAGACCCGTGTGATCTTGCAGATAAGATTAGGTATGACCCACGTATATAATTCCAACTGTTTTATTCCGCTCTGTGAGTCATCCCAAGGTTAAAAACACGGTCATGTTCTGTAACCACATTTATGAATGGCCAACATGTTTCATTGCCTACTTATCTTTGCGGCAAATTCATCAGGGCGTCATGGAACTGCAATTGCTTCCCTGGATTTAATCTATTTAGAGACAGAAATCACTGCACATATGCAGGGAACATAAAAACACATGTAAGGTTGACAATTACATGAAGGAGCCAAATTACACCCCACATAAAAACCTAGAGACAAACAACCTTCCAGAAAAGACAGTATATGGAGTGTCGATGGAAATTACCTAGTGAAAGCCAAGGGCCCATGTACCAGCTCTCACGTTGTTGATGTTTTAGAAGAGCCCTGCCAGTTGCTCTACTAGTCCTAGCACAAAGCACATCCGTTGTTTATGTGTTGCTTAAACCTTCATCTGCAGAGACAAATATGAGGAACAAACAATTTAGGAAATCCCTACACCTAGACCCTAATAGAAGCTAACTCATAGCCTTCATAGTCCACAAACAGGGGATAGTTAGCAATGAGGGGATAGTGTTTCCACTTATATCCTGTCGAATTCAAACAGGGTGCAGGCGGTAATATAATTCACACGGTATATGGGCATCCAACCTAAATCAGATTTTAAAAAAACACAAACCTAATTCTCCCATGTACTGTCTGCTAACCCTTCGTGATATTTCTATATCACCCTGTTTAAAAATGAATGAGGTTACTACCTCGGATTTTCTATGTTTAGCTTATTTACCAGTGGCCCCGCAAATACTAATCCGGACCTAGCCGGTCTCACCGTAAGGTTAAGGAGCTCGCGCCGTAACTCATTCCAGGAACAACCAGTCGGGATGCGCGGCTGGGATTTAAGCCGGCGGCGCGTTCCGAGCACTTCCGGGTCGGAACTACTAGGTCGGAACTACTCTTCCGGATTACTGCGGGGACGCTAATTCAGAAACCCACAAGGCGGCCATCTTATAGTGGCCAGGTTTTAACTGAATAAATGCCCGGCGCGCTAATCTATGAACTGATTCTGACATGTATTTATCGCTTGTAAAGACTAACAAGCGCCTTGTGGGTTTCTGAATTAGCGTCCCCGCAGTAATCCGGAAGAGTAGTTCCGACCTAGTAGTTCCGACCCGGAAGTGCTCGGAACGCGCCGCCGGCTTAAATCCCAGCCGCGCATCCCGACTGGTTGTTCCTGGAATGAGTTACGGCGCGAGCTCCTTAACCTTACGGTGAGACCGGCTAGGTCCGGATTAGTATTTGCGGGGCCACTGGTAAATAAGCTAAACGTAGAAAATCCGAGGTAGTAACCTCATTCATTTTTAAACAGGGTGATATAGAAATATCACGAAGGGTTAGCAGACAGTACATGGGAGAATTAGGTTTGTGTTTTTTTTTAAATCTGATTTAGGTTGGATGCCCATATACCGTGTGAATTATATTACCGCCTGCACCCTGTTTGAATTCGACAGGATATAAGTGGAAACACTATCCCCTCATTGCTAACTATCCCCTGTTTGTGGACTATGAAGGCTATGAGTTAGCTTCTATTAGGGTCTAGGTGTAGGGATTTCCTAAATTGTTTGTTCCTCATATTTGTCTCTGCAGATGAAGGTTTAAGCAACACATAAACAACGGATGTGCTTTGTGCTAGGACTAGTAGAGCAACTGGCAGGGCTCTTCTAAAACATCAACAACGTGAGAGCTGGTACATGGGCCCTTGGCTTTCACTAGGTAATTTCCATCGACACTCCATATACTGTCTTTTCTGGAAGGTTGTTTGTCTCTAGGTTTTTATGTGGGGTGTAATTTGGCTCCTTCATGTAATTGTCAACCTTACATGTGTTTTTATGTTCCCTGCATATGTGCAGTGATTTCTGTCTCTAAATAGATTAAATCCAGGGAAGCAATTGCAGTTCCATGACGCCCTGATGAATTTGCCGCAAAGATAAGTAGGCAATGAAACATGTTGGCCATTCATAAATGTGGTTACAGAACATGACCGTGTTTTTAACCTTGGGATGACTCACAGAGCGGAATAAAACAGTTGGAATTATATACGTGGGTCATACCTAATCTTATCTGCAAGACCACACGGGTCTTCCTTCCTTTTTTCTCCTTTTGTTGGTTTTGGGCTGCCTAAACAAATCCTTCCCGGTTTATTTTACACATGATTTTTTCACATCATTATTTTCATGAGAAAGACATCGATGATGAGAAACTCGTGAGCACACTGGCGAGAACCAGCCAGCAGCTCCTCTGGTGTTGCGCACGTGAGATGCTTTCTCTTTCTCCACACTTTTTCCTGGTTTATGTTCTAGGTGGAATCAATTGCACGTGTTTGGTTGCCCCTTTTTTAAAAATTGTTTTTGGGAAATATTAAATTTTGTGGCACTAGGGATGTTACTGATAGTTCATGATACGAACTACTATTAAGGGTACAATAGATGTTTACATTGCCCTGTTAACAATCCCGTTTATTTGGAAGAAGTGCTTTGATATCACCAGGTCTTGTATTGTGTATCTTTGAAGACTACTGTGACAAGAGTCAGCAAAGGGAACGGAACTGACGTGCTTGGAGGAGGCTCTCAGATCCGGAAGAAGAACGAGGCCATGACTGAACCCCTGTACCCGGTTTGTGACCATATTTAGTATTAGATCCAGGGAGGTCAAACGGATTTTATAATGATTCTGGCGTATTTTGAAAACTGATATTACACAGACAGGAATATTACGGATCATCCTAATGCTACATTTAGGAGGAGCACCCATCTTAGGGACAAACTTAGCAAAGCAAAGATCATTTTGAGTCCAATGTGACTAGGAAACCTGACAAGAAGGATTTCTTCAAATGTAATGAATGTTAGTCTTGCAGGAATAGTGGGAATACCAGTACGTGCAGTATACCAGCATTCACCAGATTAACAAACGGGTACTTAGCACATGAGTGCAATATAGAATAATGATAGTCACTATCCAGGGGCAAGACATTGCAATGGAAGGCCTTATGGGGATAGCAATATTTTAAAACTATTTGCCATCTATAAGATTCTACCCAATGTGAGGGGTAGGGATTGAAAACTATGTCTAAGATGGTTTGAGTCAAAATACATTATAGACCTGGAGAGCAGATGCCGAAAGGGAGGAATGCTGAGGAGAAACTGGGCATACACTTTGATTGAGAGTATTCTGCGCACAGTGGCGGCTCCTCCGCTAAGGAGGAGCCTCACCCCACTGCTTTATGCAGTGTAAAAAAAGGAAAAATAAAATGATGATAACATGAGGTTATTATCATTTTATTTCTTCTCGTTGTGGCATCTTTGTGGGGCAGGGCTGCTCTCAGAGCAGGGGCAGCAGTGGTTTGCACTCCCTATGTCAGCATAAGTGATTGGCCGGGCTTCTTGGACCGGCCTAACAGTTATGGGCACATAGCATGTCCTCCAAGCAGGCTGCTTTGTAGCCTGCATGGAGAACATGCCCACCCCTCCAGTCTCTAGCTGAGCACCGTGTCATGGCGCTCAGACCAATCACAATGCTACTTTGCAGCGTTGTGATCTTCTGCAGGGAGCCTGGGAGCCCTGGTGATTCCTGCTTCCTGTTTCCCCCAAGATGCCAGGAAGTGGACGCAGTAGAGGCAAGTGATTTTATTTATTTTTTAACCCCGATCCCCCCTGCCTTTTATCCCCCACCCACCCCACTGCTGCTTCCAGGTAGCAGCCACCACTGCTTGCACATTATTTTAGATAATAGAAAACCTGTAAATATGGTAATATACTTGGCTTTCTCTTTGTGTTTTACAGCTAAAGTTAACTACAATGTTTATCCTTGTTCAGTTTTAACTAGTGTTATTTTGCTCATCCAGGTGTACACCGAGGGAGTCCTGTGTTTGGAGTTTGGGATCAACAGAACCTAAGCATTTTGTTCACTTCTGTTTCAATGTTTCTTTGGAGCACATCATTTGCAGAGCATTGATAGTTCTGTTACGATGGTCTTGCAGGCTGTTCCTATTCACATCTTTCATATATTCTTTGCCAACTTGGGCATGATTTGGTACCATAGCGAAATGTTTGGTGGGTACAGCATGATGTTGGATGGCTAATAGTAGTATTTATGCAAGTGGACACATGCCAGCAAGATCATGAACTATTACAGATATTTAGATATGTTTCAGGCAAGTAGGTTTTTACAAAGCACCCAATACACGAATAGCCTTCTTTGGAAACATAGCCTGCATAAAGGCAATACTAAACAGATGTGTGGCAAGGAGAACCTACTTGTAAGTAGAAGCCTAAAGTATGCCACTGCTACTAAAAGAGAGGCAACATTTGTTTTTGCAAGGTGACAGATTTCCCCACATGGAATGGTTTTACCACTTTCGTGAGGAAAGTGGCCCTTTTACGAAGCACCAATTCATCAGGGAATATTGACAGGTAAGGAGGCTTGGATGACAAAGCCTGCAATTTGAGCAGCCTCCTGGCAGAAGGTATTGCCACTAAAAAGGCTTTTTTGATTGTAAACAGTCAGAGGGGGCAGTTGTGCAGAGGTCTGAATATAGCACGCGTCAGTAAGGTAAGAACCAAATTAAGGGCCATATATATGAAAAACGCGTTTTGCGATTCTCAAATTGCGATTTTTAGGGAATCGCAATTAGAGAATTGCAAAATGCAATGTATGTAGGATTTGCTAAATATTTTCCGAATCCTACATATTCCTTATTTGCGAATCACAAATTGAGATTCGCAAATAAGGAATACCTTCCCATTCATTCCTATGGGCTAGAAGGCCAATAGGAATGAATGGGAAGACATTCTCAATTTGCGATTCCCAATTAGAGAATCGCAAATTGAGAATGCAATTTCAAGGTTGCAAGGGTTTCAATAGGACACCCTGTTACACCCCTTAAATAAGCATGTGTGCACATGTGGCGCATATACATTCCCTATGGGCATGTATGTGCGCCACATGACACTTTGAAAAAATGCAAAAAAGTGCATTTTTCTAAGAAATCGCAAATTACCACCAACCTGAAGTTGGTGGTAATTTGCTATTCCTTAAACCAAAATCGCACAACTTGGGTGCTTCCTAGATTGCATTTAAGGAATTGCAATTTGGGATTCCTTAAATGCATTTGCAAAATAGGGAATCGCAAATTTTGCGAGTGGGTTTTTGTGTGCTACATTGCACACTGCCTTAATTGCGATCGCAAACGCTGAAATTCTGCGAATTTCAGCGTTTGCTATCGCAATTTGGCTTCATACGTATAGCTCTAAGTTCCCACTGAGGCACAATGAAAGGGGGAGGTGGGAACATATGTACAAGACCTTCGAGTAATCTATTTACAATAGGAGATTTAAAAATGAGGGTTGGTCTGGCAGCCTCAGGAAGGCAGACACGGTCAAAAGGTGCCCTTTAAGAATGCCATGTGCAGGGGCCTGCTGGGTACGGGTAAAAGGTAAAGCAAAACTTAAGAGAGTAAGCAGAAAGAGGATTAATAGACATTTCTGCACAATATTTTACAAGTTTGCTCAAC
This sequence comes from Triturus cristatus, assembly GCF_964204655.1. Classification (NCBI taxonomy): domain Eukaryota; kingdom Metazoa; phylum Chordata; class Amphibia; order Caudata; family Salamandridae; genus Triturus; species Triturus cristatus. The sequence goes on from NC_140590.1 coordinate 442,354,616, forward strand.
CGGCAGGCGTCCGCGGTCTTAGTGGAGGGCTGCCTGGCTGCCATAATAACATTGCAAACTTCAAATAGCCACCACTGCCAGCACATTATTTTAGATAATAGAAAACCTGTAAATATGGTAATATACTTGGCTTTCTCTTTGTGTTTTACAGCTAAAGTTAACTACAATGTTTTTCATTGTTCACTTTTAACTAGTGTTATTTTGTTCATACAGGTGTACACTGAGGGAGTCCTGTGTTTGGAGTTTGGGATCAACAGAACCTAAGCATTTTGTTCATTTCTGTTTCAATGTTTCTTTGGAGCACATCATTTGCAGAGCATTGATAGTTCTGTTACGATGGTCTTGCAGGCTGTTCCTATTCACATCTTTCATATATTCTTTGCCAACTTGGGCATGATTTGGTACCATAGCGAAATGTTTGGTGGGTACAGCATGATGTTGGATGGCTAATAGTAGTATTTATGCAAGTGGACACATGCCAGCAAGATCATGAACTATTACAAATATTTAGATATGATTCAGGCAAGCAGGTTTTTACAAAGCACCCAATACACGAATAGCCTTCTTTGGAAACATAGCCTGCATAAAGGCAATACTAAACAGATGTGTGGCAAGGAGAACCTGCTTGTAAGTAGAAGCCTAAAGTATGCCACTGCTACTAAAAGAGAGGCAACATTTGTTTTTGCATAGGGGGTTAAAGATCATAGCACCCGAGCTGCATGGAACGAACACTGCAGGGAACTGGAATGCATTTGATAAATACATCCTTGCTTACTGTTTAGGGCATAATGTATAAATGTTTTAACCGGTGCAAACCCCTAGATTCAGTAAATCTGAGGGTTTACAACCACCAAAACACTTTTTTAATTTATTAAATCTAATTAACAACTCACTAATGTTTTCTGAACTTTTAAATGGGTTAAGTAAACACTAAGCAATCACTATATGGAAGGGGCATGTTAAGGGCATCACTTCCAAAAAACAATTTCCTAAGAGATGTATTAATGTTTTGCAACCGAAAACTGGTTACAAATCATTAATATTTTACCACAAATTCGACATTGATGGAGAGCCATTTGCAAATGCAAAGGGGTCCCCCTGGAACCCTTTCCTTTTTGAGAATGTTGACTCCCTAAAGGACAAGTTACTTACCTTCGGTGACGTCTTATGTGATAGAGACATGATCCAGCTGTAGATTCCTTACTTTGAACTCCCAGGCACCAGACTGGATCCAAAAGATTTTTCTTTGAGCAATCCCCCTGCACACCAGTAGGTGGTGTCGGTCGGCTCCATGTGACGTTGTCAGCATCGTCTGCACTGTTGTGATGACTGCGTCACCTATATAGGCACCACCTCGGTGCACTGATGTCAGTTACTTTTCACAACTTTCCACACAAGAAGCGCAGAACCATGAAATGCACTCACATTGGCATGTTTCTGAACAACTAGGGCCCTGAAAGGTATTAGCCATGAACCTTGAAACCTTTCCAGAGTGCGGGAAGAATGGGTGGAACGGTAAGGAATCTGTGGCTAGATAATGTCTCTACCAGATAAGGTGTAACCGAAGGTAAGTAACCAGTGGCGGCTCCTCTTTTGAGGTGGAGGTGCATCATCCACTAATAAAATGCCCCCAGAGATAGACAAATAAAATGGTAATAAAGTACATTATATTTAAAAACCCCATCCCAAGCCAAGTGTCAAGACGGCTTGACGTGGGGGGCGCTTTCTGATTTCTACTGCTAACAGTCAGCAGTTAGGTAGCAGCAGAATGCAGTGATGACCACGACACTAAGTTTAAAGTATGCATGTCTTTTTGGCTGGCTGTCTGACGATGGGCAGCCAGAAATGCTCATTTTAAACCTCTCTTGCCCAGCTGTCTTAGACAGCTGGGTTAGAGATGGTAGAGGGCTCCAGTGCCCTCAGGAGTGGTGAGAGAGGCCGCTTCCTCTAATCCTGGCACTGCTCTCCCACAGCATGAGAGCAGCACCAGGATTGGTTACTGCAGTTTCCTGGAGCCTGCCTGCCTGGAGTAGACCCAAGTGAGGAGGAGGACATCGTGACAGGAAGGTAAGTGGGATTATTCTTGCTTACTTGTTTTTTTACTTTGATTTTTTGTCCCCCTCGCCCCACTATCCTCCTTACATGACAGTTACCACTGTAAGTAACTTGTCCATCTGACAGGGACATAGACCAGGAAGTCTTGCAGTACAGAGCAGCCAAAAAGGCCATCCCTGCGTAGTTTAGTCTCCAGGCAGTAGTGCTTGGTAAACGTATAAAGGGATGCCTACGTTGCTGCCTGACAAACGTTGAGTACTGGAAATCTACGTTACAACGCCGTGGTAGCAGCCTTAGCTCTGGTGAAATGAGTCCGTAAGCCTTCAGGAGGCTGTTCTTTGGCCATAGTGTAGCAAATTTGGATGCAGTGGGTGACCCATCATGAGATAGACCTCTCCTGCACCGCACAACCTTTCTTCGTTCCAACGTACCCCACGAAGAGTTGCCATTCCACCGATAATTCTTTAGTGCGGTAAAGGTAGAACAACAATGCTCCTTTTGGGTCCAGACGATGGAGTTGCTCCCCTTCTTTAGAGGGGTGTAGAGGAGTGGATAAAGTGGGCAAGGTGACAGATTTCCCCACCTGGAATGGTTTACCACTTTCGTGAGGAAAGTGGCCCTTTTACGAAGGACCAATTAATCAGGGAATATTGACAGGTAAGGAGGCTTGGATGACAAAGCCTGCAATTTGTGGTAAATGCACCAGTCAACGTTGAGTGGTGTCCCCCTTATAGCACAGCCAAAATGGGCAACGAAGTTGCAAGAATTTGATCAAGGTTTACGTTATGGTTTACAACTCAAATGTTTTATTGTAGATAATTCATCTGTGTTTCAATCTTCATTGTAGTCATGAGATTTACCAGTTGCAAGAGAAGTAATTCACTAGAACCAAGGACGTATAAAGTAATCCTCAATGCATTTCGGGTATAGTTCTACCCTTCATCAGGAGAAGTCCTATGGAAATATGATAAAAGGAGAGATGTGTCGACCTGTTTGCCTAAATGCAGAAAGTAATAATGAAAGTGACTTCTTAAACACCGGATACCAGAAACAAAAGTGTATTGGTAGCGGTAACCGAAAAAATCAAAAACCCAAAGTAGTAGGATGTTCATGCAAAGAAAGTGAGATAGAATGCCATGTGTGGAAAAAACGATATTGCGAATGGTGTATAAACCTTAAAGAATGAGTAAAGGTGCACAAATAGAGCCAAGAAATGAGCGGGGTTAAGAACGTGATCGCAGTGACGTGCCAGGATTTAAGTGCGAAAGATTGCTTAGAAAAAAGTGCAAGTGCAAAGTACTGAGTGACTGCGAGTCAGTGACCAAGGTTAAAAACGTGATTGCAGTGAAATGCCGGGATTTAAGTACGAAAGATAGCTAGAAAAAAGTGCAATTACAAAATACTCAGTGACTGCGAGTAAATCAACGTGTAACCCATAAACGGATAGTACTAACGCCGCATGATTAAACATACCTCGGTGAAAAGTTTACCGGAGAGAATCAACGTTTCTCCATATGCAAAAGCAGTCAGCGTGTCCGCATGAAACCAACCTCGAGAGGTGTAATGGGTTGTGGAAAGTGAAGAGGGAATTGCAGATATAAGAGCCTGGTTTGGCGGCCATTTTGGAATGGTAAAAGACGATATCAATATGTGAAGTAATCAAAGCTAATCAAAACAGATATAAAGTGACTTGTGATGATTGCTATGTGTAGTTACATGCATCGAAACAGAAAATCAGACAACAGAAATCTGGGTACTAAAATGAAAAGAAAATTGTGACTGAGGTAGTGGTAAATTATGTTAGATAAAACATGATAATGAGTGAAACTAAGATTAAGAGAAAAAGTAAAAATAAGATTAAAAGAAAAATAAAAGTAAAAGAAAAATTAAGAGCCATGTAGAGAAATATAATAGAGAGAAGTATGTGGAGGAAATCCAGGCTTGGAAAAACAAAAGTCAATGTAAGTAAGGTGAGATAAAGATAAACAGGGACAGGGCACAAAGTACAATAGTTACAAAAAACAGCTGAGTTCAACGCGGTCATTGAGTCCGTGTGGCACCAATGAATTCATTTTATAAATCCATTCTGTTTCTCTCTGTTTCTCTCTGGAGTAGAAATTTCCAATTTGAGCAGGAATTTCCAATTTGAGCAGCCTCCTGGCAGAAGGTATTGCCACTAAAAAGGCTTTTTTGATTGTAAACCGTCAGAGGGGGCAGTTGTGCAGAGGTCTGAATATAGCACATGTCAGTAAGGTAAGAACCAAATTAAGGGCCAAATATATGAAAAACGCGTTTTGCGATTCTCAAATTGCGATTTTTAGGGAATCACAATTAGAGAATTGCAAAATGCAATGTATGTAGGATTTGCTAAATATTTTGCGAATCCTACATATTCCTTATTTGCGAATCACAAATTGAGATTCGCAAATAAGGAATACCTTCCCATTCATTCCTATGGGCTAGAAGGCCAATAGGAATGAATGGGAAGACATTCTCAATTTGCGATTCCCAATTAGAGAATCGCAAATTGAGAATGCAATTTCAAGGTTGCAAGGGTTTCAATAGGACACCCTGTTACACCCCTTAAATAAGCATGTGTGCACATGTGGCGCATATACATTCCCTATGGGCATGTATGTGCGCCACATGAGACTTTGAAAAAATGCAAAAAAAGTGCATTTTTCAAAGAAATCGCAAATTACCACCAACCTGAAGTTGGTGGTAATTTGCTATTCCTTAAGCCAAAATCGCACAACTTGGGTGCTTCCTACATTGCATTTAAGGAATTGCAATTTGGGATTCCTTAAATGCATTTGCAATATATGGAATCGCAAATTTTGCGAGTGGGTTTTTGTGTGCTACATTGCACACTGCCTTAATTGCGATTGCAAACGCTGAAATTCTGCGAATTTCAGCGTTTGCTATTGCAATTTGGCTTCATACGTATAGCTCTAAGTTCCCACTGAGGCACAATGAAAGGGGGAGGTGGGAACATATGTACAAGACCTTCGAGTAATCTATTTTACAATAGTAGATTTAAAAATGAGGGTTGGTCTGGCAGCCTCAAGAAGGCAGACACGGTCAAAAGGTGCCCTTTAAGAATGCCAAGTGCAGGGGCCTGTTGGGTACGGGTAAAAGGTAAAGCAAAACTTAAGAAAGTAAGCAGAAAGAGGATTAATAGACCTTTCTGTACAATATTTTACAAGTTTGCTCAACCGGCAGGCGTCCGCGGTCTTAGTGGAGGGCTGCCTGGCTGCCATAATAACATTGCAAACTTCGAGAGGAAGGTTGAATGCTATCAACTGCCACTGCTCAATCTCCATGTAAAAAGGTGTAGAGTTGAGAGGTTCGGGTGGAGGACCCTCACCAGTTGCTCCGACAGAAGATCCTCCAAAAGGGACAGCCTGATCGGAGGATTGATGCTCAATTGGAGAAGCTCTGGATACCAGAGTCTCCTTTGCGAGCCCGGAGCCACAATAATGACTTGGGCCTGGTTGCTCCTGATCTTCTTGAGCACTCTGGACAGGAGTGGTATGGGCGGAGAGGCATATAGCAGGCCTGAGTTTTACTCAAGATGAAAAGCGTCTCTGATCGAAGAGCCACCATGGAAACTCCAGCGTGCAAAACTGCTGACATTGTGCGTTCTTGACAAGCTGAACCGATCTAACCTAGACTCTTCCCATTGTTCAAAGCAACCTTGTACCACCTCTGGTCCATTCATGATCCACTAGGCATCGACGGCTGCCAACATTCAGAGTACCTGCCAGGTGTTGAACCACCAGGGATATGCCCTGCTGTTCCAGCCATGCCCAGAGATGCAGGGCCTCTTGACAAACGGTCCACAACCTCACTCCACCCTGTTTATTGTAGTACCACATGACAGTAGTACGTGAACACTTGAACAAGCTTTCCCTTGAGTGAAGGAAGAAAATATTTGCACAGAGTTCCAGTAAGTTGATGTGGAGTCCGAATTCATCCAGAGTCCTCTGATCTCCACCTCTCTCAGATGGCCACCCCATTCCAGGAGTGATGAATCTGTCACTACTGTGTGGTCTGGTTGGGGAAGGGAGAGGGGTCTTAACCTACCCCAATCACGGTTGGTCAGCCTTCACTGCAGGTCCAGTGCAGTTCCCTCCAAGATCTGGACCATGTTGGAGAGATTCCCTTGATGCTGAGCCCAATGGAACTTAAAGTCCCACTGCAGAGCCCACATACGCCATCTGGCATGTGTCACTAGCAGGATGCAGGAGGCTATGAGGGCAACAACTTGATTACTTTCCTTTTTTTGGACTCAAACGGCGTATGTGTTCAGGGCATCAGTTTGCCGCTGGGCTTGGACTAGGTTCTCCGTAGGACATCAGTTAAGGCCTCGCTACAGGGAAGAGAGGGTTCTGAGCAGAAGACCCCGGGCTGCATGACCTCTGTCAAGATATTCGTCTTGACAGCCATGAAAGGGAGCTGAAGGTCCAGGACCTCCTCTGCCTTTGCACCACCATAGGATATGATGTTCATTCCTCCATAGCCATGGTAGGAGGAGAAAGCAGGACAGAATCTGAAAAGGTATGCAGTCCACTGGACTCACCCTGTTCATCATACCAGTCCATTTCTTGGTAAGGCTGGTCTTGTAAAGGGTCCAGCGATCCCTTCAAATCTTTCTCCATTCCTGGCCCTCCATAATAATTCTGAGGAAACAACCTAGGACCTAAGGGTTCCGTCAGCACCAGCATCAGCTCTGGTAGACATTGATCTGGGTTGTCTGGATTAGAATGGGGCCGGCGCTGCTGGGGGGCACCGGGGGCGTCAGGAGTCTTGATGTCGGGGCCAGAAAAGATCACAGAGGGACAACTGTCCTTTGTCTGGATCCATCCCCAGATCCATGGGTGAGTCATTGATGCCTGACCCAGAGCCGCTGATGCGGGACCCTTTAAAGCGGCCTCTGAGTCTCTGGGGCCCAAAGGCATGCCGGTAGGGTCAGGACGCGCAAAGGCACATGGTGTCATAAAAATCCTGACGCTGGGTGGAGGTCGCTCTTGCTCCGAGAAAGGTGGGGAAGCGTGAAGCTGACCCAGGCGCAGGTTCAGAAGAACGAGGCCTGGAATGCCGAGACTCCTCTGTCGTGTCGGCCAACAGAAGGGGAGAAGTGAAATGAAATGAAAACAATATTTATAAGGTGCATGGTTACCCGAGGGCATCCCAGCGCTGTGGGCATAACTGAATTAAGACTGAGGCGGGATCATTTGGGGAAGAGCCAAGTTTTAAGCATCTTACGGAAGGCCATATGGTTGGGTTCCTTTCGGAGCTGCAGAGGGAGTGAGTTCCACAGTTTAGCGGCGTTGTAAGAAAATAGACGGCCTCCGCTTCTAGCCCTCATAATTCTGGGGACATAGGCCAGATGAAGATCATTAGAGAGAAGGGCCCTATTAGTTAGGTAGGGCTGGACGAAGGATTAAATAATTGCTGGTCCTTTCCCTCCTATCAGCCTGTGATTAATGCACAGGGCTTTGAACTGGACTCTTTCCAAAACTGGGAGCCAGTGGAGAGCCTTTAAGGCCGGCCTTGCTGTTTGGCGGCTACGAATTCCCATGAGAATCCTAGCAGCACAATTCTGCACCATTTGGAGTTTTATGAGCACCAAGCTAGGGGCACCGAGGTACAAGGCGTTTCCGTAGTGCAAGCGTGATAAAATAAGCGCCTGGACTACAAGCTTTCTGACCTAAGGTGGTACCAGGGGGAGCACTTTGCGCAGGATTCTTAGAATGCCAAAGCAAGGGGCAACAACCTTTCTGGCTTGAGTTTTAAAACCGAGCTCAGTGTCAAGCCAGACACCAAGGTTCTTTATTTCTGATTTAGGGGCAGGCATAGCGCCCATACTTGTAGGCCAGGTGGAGACTATTTCAGAGAGAGACGGATTACCAAGGAGCATAAGCTCCATCTTGTCCCCATTTAGTTTAAGATGGGAATGTTTCATCCAGCTCATCAATTCTTCGAGGCATGGTCCAAGGTGGGTAGATGTTTTGCTAGTATGGTTCAAAGCGACGACCAATTGAGTGTCGTCGGCATAGGTGATAATTTGCACCCCCAAAAGGGAGAACAATGTCGGCGAGAGGAGCCATGTAAATATTAAAAAGAGTGGGGCTCAGGGATGACCCCTGAGGAACCCCACAATGGGGAGGCCGTGGAGTAGAAATGGCCTCACCCTCAGCAACTTGGAAATATCTGTCCTCCAGGAAGGATCGTAGCCAGTCAAGGGCAACTCCCGTAATACCCAAGTCCTGAAGTCATTGGACTAGGATGCGGTGATTAACCGTATCAAAGGCCGCGCTAAGGTCTAAGAGTAGCACGGGCAGTGAACCTCCTGCATCGAGGATCCTTCTGGAATCCTCGACGACTGCTAATAAGGCAGTTTCCGTCCCATGTCCTGGACGAAACCTGGTTTGGGATCCGTGAAGAAGGTTCTCCCTTTCGAGGTATCTGGAGAGCACCAAATTGACATGCTTTTCTGCAAGTTTGCTCACCCCTGTAAGGAGCGAGATAGGTCGGTAGTTGCCGAGGAAGTCGGGGTCTAAGCTGGGTTTTTTCAGCAAGGCTTTTACCAAAGCTTTTTTCCACAGGGGGGGACCACCACAGAGGAAAGCGAAGCATTGATAATTTCCATAATGGTGGGTCCTGCTGAAGCAGCTACAGATTTCAAAATATTGAGGGGGGCTGGGTCTGTGGGTGATCCACTCTTGACTAGTGCAAAAATGTTTTGAAAGGCTTCTGTGTCCAATGGCGGGAACACTCCCAGAGAATGTTCTCTGCTCCATACCTTGGTTTCCTCGGAAGGAAGGATGGGCGGAGAGTTAGGGAACAGGCAGCAGATGGTTAAAATGTTATTGTGGAAATAATACGCAAGTTCATTGCATCGGTGGTCTGTGGCTTCATGAGTGTCCGGGGGGGTGGGTGCATTCATGAGTTTTTTTACAATGCAAAAGATCTCCCGAGGAGAATTAACTGCGGCAGTGATTTTTTCGCTGAATTAGAAAGCCTGAGTATTTTTGATTTCACTTTTGTAACTTCTGATGGTATCCCTATGTTGCTTTTTCTTAAGGAGGGAAAAATCTTTCCTCCAGATTCTCTCCGCTCTCTTGCACAGTTGCTTTAGCTCACGAAGATTGGGCGTATACCATGCTGCTTTGTTGGGCCGTATATTTATCTGGATATACTTCTTAGGGAGAACCTGGTCTAAAGTCCCTTCGATCCAGTAATGGTCATTAGCTAATACCAGATCAGTATTAGTAGAGGGTTTGGTGCGTTCCAAAATGGAAGTCCATTCTTCAAGACTGAGTTTAGGCCAGCCACAAACTGTTTTTCCTATTGGTTGAGCAGTGGGGGTAGGTGACTTAGGAGACCAGTGTAGGAGGATCAAATGATGGTCTGACCAGGGGGTGGGAATAAGGTCCAAGCAGAGGAGTTCTTGTAAATTGGAAAAAAAATGGATCAAGAAGGTGACCTTTTATATGAGTAGCATGTGGCACCTTCTGAGTAAGTTGGAGGGCAGCAAGGTCGGAAGAGAGTTCTGACACGACTATTGATGCTTGGTCGTCAATATGAACATTCAAGTCTCCTAGGATAGTAACGTTTGAAGCGAGACTAGCCAGCGTAGTGACAGTTTCAGATAATGAGTTAAGAAACTGGCCCATAGGTCCAGGCGGTCGATAGATTAAGATTCCAAAGGAAAGCAGGGGGGAGAGTCTAATGGAGAAGTGGAGATTCTCACAGTCAGTTAAAGGACTCCCAAGAGTACGACACTTGAGAATATTTTTAAAAAGAGTAGCGACCCCAATGCCTTTCCCTATTGGTCTGTCTAGTCTCTGAAGAAGATAGTCAGGGGAAGGGCTTGAACAATGTCAGGTTCAGAGTGAAGGTTCGTCCAAGTTTCAGTAAGAAACAAGATATCCGGACTTTCCTCTGACAGCAGAATGAACAACTCCGCAGAGTGTTTGGGTAGGGATCTGCAATTAAGCAGAAGGACTTTGCAAGTTCTCAATGGCGAACCTTTCAGTGCGGGGAGGGGGAGACTGTGTTTGTAGCCTGAAAGAGCAGTGCCTACAACTAGTGATGGAGCCACTAGTATTAAAATATTAAGTGCATCCTATATCTGGAATCTTTTTTAAACTTTCTAGTTGCTCAGGGCTGTAACAATACCTCTCTTGGAGAAAAGGGACAGAGTTCCTAGCCCCTCACCCCTTAGGCGCGCCGTCGGTGCGCCCGCTGCGTGGTCGCATTATGTGGATTTTAAATATCCCTGACAGGGTCCAGCGACTAGAGCGCTGACCCCAATATGGCTGCCAACTACGGAGATCGGGAGAGAGCGACCATATACCCCCCCTGAGCTTTAACACAGCTCAACAGTACAGCAAACCCCACAGTGAGTAACAACATGTTAAGAACAATTTCTAAAATCAGTTTTAAAAGAATTAGGCAGAGTTTTTTTAAATGCCCCCCTCGCGCTGGCAGCCTCGTAGCAATTTAATGCCCGCTGCGTGGACGCTTCATGTGGCTTTTAAATATCCCTGACAGGGTCCAGCGACTAGAGTGCTGACCCCAAAATGGCCGCCAACTACGGAGATCGGGAGAGAGTGAGCGTATACCTCCCCTGAGCTTTAACACAGCTCAACAGTACAGCAAACCATACAGTGAGTAACAACAACACGTTAAGAACAATTTCTAAAATCAGTTTTAAAAGAATTAGGCAGAGTTTTTTAAAATGCCCCCCTCATGCTAGCAGCCTCGTAGCAATTGTTGCCCGTTGCGTGGATGCTTCATGTGGCTTTTAAATATCACTGACAGGGTCCAGCGACTAGAGCGCTGAGCCAAAAATCTCCGCCAACTACGTAGATCTGGAGAGCGAGAGTATACCCCCCTGAGCTTTAACACAGCTCTACAGTACAGCAAACCCCACAGTGAGTAACAACAACACGTTAAGAAGAATTTCTAAAATCAGTTTTAAAAGAATTAGGCAGAGTTTTTTTAAATGCCCCCCTCGCGCTAGCAGCCCCGTAGCAATTATTGCCCGAAGTCAAAGCATGTTATGACTTCTTATGTTTTTTGCGCTTCTTACCTGACAGAGTCAACAAGTTCAAGTGGGACGATGAAGACTTAGGATTCCCAGAGCGGTGCAGATTCTTTCTCTCGCTTGGGACCGTAAATGAGACCTCTGAGGAGAGAGACGTGGTGCAGAGCACAGGGACGCAAGCAACTTTATGGGCCACTCCCTCAAAGATTTTTGAGCCATGACACAGCAGTCAGAACATGACTTCGAGTCATGGTCACGCTCCAAGCAACAGAGGCAAACCAGGTCTGGGTCCGTCACTGACATGGCACGGTGACAGGCTCAGCACTGTTTAAAACCAAAAGTTTTCCTAGATATTATGGAAAACCAACACACCAAAAAAGGGGTCAACAAAACGTTGAAAAAAACCTTGAAAAGTGAGAGAGGGTAGCTCTTTACATGGATCTGTGCTGGCAGTCGTGGATAGAAAATAACTGAAGTCAGCATGCCAAGGTGGTGCCTATATAGGTGATGCAGATGTCACAATGGCACAGACTACGCTGATGACGTCACGCAGAGCCAACGGACACGATATTCCAGCACTCAGGGGTATTGCTCAAAGAACAATCTTACGGATCCAGTCCAACGGCTGGAAAATTCAAAGGTAAGGAATCTGTGGCTGGATGTCTCTATTAGATAAGGTTTGTTTAACTTTTCTTTTTTTTTTTAAATGCATCCTGTTTTCTTTTAGGCAAAAAAAGTTTGCTTTATCTGAAAGCAATTACAGACATGGTGGTCTGCTGACCCCCGCAAGCCACTATAACTGTGACTTTAGCCAATCGTAGTGGGTCGCAATATACATCCTGTCTCATACATAGTAACGAAGTGGGTTGAATTGCTACTGATTACGATTTGGAATTCTGTGAACTGACTTATTTGTACGTAGATCGCATCCCAAAATTCTTTTCCATTTACAAAAAGTCAGTGTGCAGTTTGTGATCACTTTTTGCAAATGGAATGTTCATACATCTGGCCCTTAGTTCGGCCATCTCTCTCCTAGTCGCTATTACAACTGTTTGTTCTATATAAAATGCCTGGGATTATCTTTACTTCCTTTGTGTATCATCATTGTAACTCCCTTCCTAAACCAACTTAAATAGGCAAAAATGATCTTGCAATCTGCAAAATCGTAAATACTTTATGATTTATCTAACTTTCAAGGACCCCTCAGACAAACCTTCCTTCATTGTTCCAAAAGGTGACTCAGTTTGCAGAGTGTGCATTACAAATTTTCGACTCAATAGAGCTATAGCCATCGGAGAATACTACTGCTATAATAATCCACATTTGTAAAGCGCGAACAATCACCCGTAAGGGTCTCTAGGCGCTGGGGGCTGTCGGGAAGATTAAGCAAGCTATTGCCCAGAGTCGCATGGTGCTGGGCTAATCTGCTGCCGGCGCCAGGGATCGAACCGTGATCCCCGAGTCAGTCGCCCTGACCTGGCCAGGGCGCCACACCTCTTCCAGCTAGAGCAGCTATGCAAATTTATGACATCGCACCTGGCATCACCAGTGAAGACACCAATTACATCAAGTTTGACTTCATGTATGAAATGCATTTATGTATAGGATGTATGAAAATGTATGATTTATTGAAGTATTAGAGGACAAGATTTTAGGAAGCAGGCAATGATGGAACGGAGGCAGGATGTATTTGGGACAGTATTACACAGTATACTGTATTATTTGCTTTAGTTTCCCATTTCTCCATTGCAAATGTCTACAGTTTCAGGCACAGGGCCGGATTGACCAGAACAACGTGCTTTTTGGTCCAATTTTAAAACCAAATGTAGAATCCAGAGCCCTAGCCTCCTAAGTATGCAATACAAATATTAGACTACACCCTCTCCCTGGCTAACCTATCACTCGAATACAGTCACAGAATTTGTACATGTATGAAGTTTGTACAGCCTGTACTTAAAGTATTATGTTATTTATTAGAAAAATGCACAATTCAGTGGAAAATCATTATTTTACAGAGGTAGTTGATGTTAATAACTAATAACCTGAAACCGTGCTATTACAATCGTGCATGTTGCCTGTGAGAAAACTGTTTCTAGAAACGTAATTTCTCATGTTTACTTCTCATTTTGATCCACAATACTGACAGAATTTGTCACTAAACAGTGCATACGTCTTTGTAAAACTGGCAAAATAGCGTTAACCAAACAAAGGGGTATATTATCAAGGACGGCGTTAAAATTATCGCCGGTTTAGCAGCAGAAAACTGCCACTAAATGGCAATAATGGGCTTACTAATATGACCAGGAGAATTCCAATAGAAGCCGCTGTCCTTGATAATATGCCCCAAAGTTTTAATATAGACCGGGAGCTGGTGATGGAGCCGATCAAATTAGTGAAGCCTGTTATCCCAAAATAGGCACCCGCCTGATGGCCCACGGTGCCAGCGAATAATACAATGTCACATGCTTAACTTTCGTTGCTGGTTGATATGTTTTTAAGGGTAAAAGCAAGGGGCGTTTTAAACAGAGGGAAAATGTTCCACCTGTGCGTGGAATATTGATTTTGAAAGTGCAGATGGATAATTCTCAATGAAGGACTTAAAACTCAAAACATTCTTCTTATGTAGATTGTACGTGGATATTGGGATCCAAAACTCTGACGAATGTTTTGTAGCCATATTAGACCCTACTTCAGTTTCCCAGGATAGCAGTTAATCAACTATCTTAGACTGAGAAAGGAGCAGGTTACTTCCTTCCCCAATGCAACAAACACAGGGCATATTTACAAGCCCCTATCGCCAGAGGAACGACCCTTTTAGTGACGTTCCTGTGGCGATAAAACCTTTACCTTAATTACAAGGCGGCATTTGTGGCTTAACGATGCCTTGTAATAAGGCCCCCTTTCACACTACACTTAGCATGAAAGGGGCGTTGTGGTTGGCATTCTGCTGCAACACCCATTGATTTTGACGCTGCCCCCTATTTGCAAGGGTGGCGTAAATAGGAAGCAGCACCAAAATTAAAACGAGGGAAAACCTGGTCTTCACATGGCAAACCGAGGAGAAATGCTTTATTTCTCCTCGTTGTTGCAGTTTCTATGTGTGCTGCATTATGCAGCGCACACAGAAACAGCAAATTGCCATTAGTGATTGTTCATGTGCAGGAAGGGACACCAATCATTCCCTCAATGCAGGCACGCTTGTACTATGGTGCAAGTGTGCCTGTGTTGACGGTAGGCAGCTGAATTTAGCACCAGCGCAGGGAGTTAAGCAGGGGTGCACTGTATTATTGTAAATACGGCACATTCCTGCGTTTCTAAAGTGACATAGTGCAGAGTTAGCAATTTTGGAGCTAACCCGCACTCCACCACTTTCATATGCATATGCCCCACAGTTCGTAAGTACTTTTCGTAAGTTCTGATACTGATGTGCCCTGTGAAACACTGACAATGGGACTAAGAGGCAGCAGCTTGCAGGAAATCTGTCAATGAAAGAGCATACCTTTCTGAAACTCCAATCATGCAACAAGGCTGTGCTAACATCAGAACAGCATTATACAAAAAAGAGCACAAGGCAGTATAAAGCCTATTATAATATTCTTGAATACTGGCTGCGTTTTCCTTTGAACAGTGAGATAAATAAGTCAGTCGAAACATTCATAGATTATCATCTTGATTTATATGTTCGATTCCGGAAATGTTTTCAAGATGCATAGTTGACATTGTGTAGTGAAAGTAATAGACACGAAGAAGTACATATAAGGATACTGCAACAACACATTAGGCAGCAGAACACAAAAAATTGATTATATATTGTCAATTCAATAAAGTGCATTCATAAATGGTTTTAAGCGTGCAACCCTATCATCTTTCAAAATCTGAACTTTTTTCTATTTTTCCACCTAGTCAATGGGAGATTAGCTGTGCATCTGTGGAATCAAAATACCCATGAGTTCCAAAAACCAAGTGTAATTCATGCAAGAACATTTTAAGCGCCCTAGGCGTCGAGCGAGACCTGCTGCTTTATAACTGTGTCTGAACTTTCCTGCCGCAATTGTTAATTGTTTAATAGTTCCAAACATAGTCAGGAGTCTGTCGACGGGGATCCTTTCCACTGCATACTTTCTCTTTATTTTCAAGAAAATCCTGACTATACCAACAATCATCATTAATCAACAATAATCGATAACACTGCAGTAATCACTTACATTAGTTTCCTGAGTAAAGCGCTTCCCACCATAAAGTTCCTCATTGCCTCATCAGGTTCTGTAGGCGCTATACACATGCATTTACAATGCAATGCAATACAAATAGACTGTTAAGAAATGGCCCAATTAATTACTAACTGGCTGTCTAAGCATATATGATGATTAGTTATAATAAAAAATGCCGCGCAGAAACAAGTATTTTGTTTGTAGGAAAGACATTGTGCACAGAGCAAGAATGCAGATAAGTTAATATAACAGTACTGCCATAAGATATTTTTTAGGGAGAAGGTCATCGCAACACCCACAACCAACACAAAAGCAAACACTTGTGATGTACTGATTGCCACAACAACCTCATAAACAAATGACGATAAATGGTGCGAAGAAAATGAATAGTAATTATTAATAATTGTTCATTATTAATAATAATTTAATTGTGAATTAAAATAATTGGTTATGCAAATTGTGTAAATAAGACATTTTATAGTTATATATGAAGCTTGAGTTGTGTTTGTAGGGGTAAAGGGTGGGAAGTTATTTAAATATAATTAATTTAGTATTCGTTATTGGTTATTCATTATTTAATTGATAATTAATAATGTACATTATATACTTATGATTCATTTAAAATATATTAGGTGTGCGTTATTGGGCCTGTAGGGATAAAGGGTGGGAGGGAAAATAAATAAAATTAGTTTATTCTTAGGTAATTACTATTAATTGTTTAATTGATAATTAATTATGTTCAATTTGTAATTATTATAATTTTAAGACATGCTCCAGGTGTGTGCTGTTTGCTCTGTATTGATATAGGCTCAGAAGGTATTTAGGTAACAAAAAACATAAAAATTATTATTTATATTTAAAAATGTATTTATTATGTTATGTGTTAATTGTGTTATGCTTTTTTAATTGTATATAACGGTATATTTGTTGGTTGTTATAATTGTGACTATATAATGTGGTATTTTAATTATATGTTTATTACTTGTTTTAATTTAAACCTTTGTTAAACATTGTAATAAATATGTATTTTTTTCACTTTAAAAACAATATATATATATATATAAATATATACATATATATATGTATATATATATACATATATATATTAACTCAAAAAACTATAGGTTTCACACATGTTATAGTTAGGTGGATATTTCACTCGTAAAAAACCAATGAAATTCCACCGTTATAGTTAGTTCAGATAACTATAACTCGCGCGCCCGCAATCCTCTGCTCATGACGTCACATATTACATCACTCATGACATGGTCAGTGGCATCACTCTTGACATCACTGATGACATCATCCTTGTGATAGAGTGGCGGTCGCGCAAGTCCTTCAGGGACCCCCTGACAAAGGCTAGGGGGTCAGGAACTCTCTACCCTGCCCCCTTTTCACCTTCGCCACCTTCCTTTCGATTCGAACGTTGACTAACATGTAACAACCAATCAGAATTCCGCTCGCGCACGTTAGGGTGCGCGCACGGTGCGCGGCTATAGATATGTATGTGCTTTTAAATGCAATATTCTCAGGAACTACTGAACAGATTAACTCCATATATGCAAAAGGCACATCCCTGACCTGAGGACTACCTCTCTGCAAAATTTCAAGTAATTCTGTTCAGCCGTTCGGGCTGTACCTTCGACTAAAGGTCCTATGGGAAAATGCATGGGGAAAATGCATTTTGGGAACCCCTTTTTTCTTGGCCCCCGCTTGACGAATCCCCCCGAGACTTTCAGGGTAGGAGCTGAGCGGAGCGCCCCATTAGTTTTGAAAAATTTGCGACGATTCGTCAACCGGCGCCAAAGTTATTCAAAATAGAATTTTGAGATTTCCTATGGAAACACGGTCCTAACTATAACTATCTACTGGCGACCGCCAGTAGATAATATATATATATATATATATATATACATATATGCAACATCACAATCCTGCAACACCACTTGACGGCGAAACAACAGGTGCGGACCACAATGTATTCCAGCAAGTATCTTTTATTCTTTCAGCAGTGCAAATCCAAATTCAGCAAAAAATGTTCATGAGCAAGTGCTCAGCATGACGCGTTTCAACCTTACGGTCTTGATCACATGACACGCTCTAAACCTAACATTTCTTTAGTAATGCTCACCCCCATTGCAAGTCCCGCCTTACTATAATGGACATGGCAAACAGACTTGTCGTAAATTGAAGAAAATACTCAGGTAAGAACAATTTTTATTGAGCATCACCAACTGGTCCAATATATCATATCACAGTGAATCGCCTCAGGGAGGCTGCATAGAACGTTGATAACAACAGGGGAATGTACCAACAGGAAGGGAATGCAAGGGGGTGGGCAGAGCATACCAAGATTACAACACA
Organism: Triturus cristatus; assembly: GCF_964204655.1. Taxonomy (NCBI): domain Eukaryota; kingdom Metazoa; phylum Chordata; class Amphibia; order Caudata; family Salamandridae; genus Triturus; species Triturus cristatus. Next base: position 442,372,304 of record NC_140590.1, read on the forward strand.
TCTCCCTGGGCAACCATAATAGCAACCCCAGATACAGATCTGAAATCTAAGTAATCACATAGTCTTTGTGCCACACCGGACTTGTAGTTTTCCTAGTGGAACTGCGACCCATGCCGTGGTTCTTACTCACCAGTGCGTGAGTACCTCCTTCTTTTGTTGGAGGGGCACACTTTACCACTTTGTCCATGCCCCATGTTTGTCCATTGTTCAAAAGGACTACGTTCCTTCCAACACTTGCTATTTTGATAGGCTCAGAGAACCTAGAAGCATTCCTCCTTCTGGCAGGTGGTAAGTCTATACGAACCCAATCACCTGGCACCATTTGTGGTACCTTGACGCTTTGTTTCAAATCATATCTCAACTTGTACTTTTCCTGTTGTTTCTCAATTTGCCTAGCAATGTTCGACCTGTCTACCACGCACTCATAGGTCTTACATAACCATCCTGGTGTGAGAATGGTCTTAGGCTTCCTTCCTTTCAAAGATACAAACGGAGACACATGAGTGATGGTGTTGGGTGCTGTCCGGTACGACCATATCATTTCCTGTAGGGCTTGTTTGGCTGGAATGCCAGTGGCCTCTGCTCTTTGTATGCATTCCTTGATGACTCTGTTCATACGCTCCACAAGACCATTTGCCCTCGGACAATACAAAGCTGTTTTCAAATGGTTGATGCGTAGGCCCCCCAAAAATTCCTTCATCAACTCTGAGGTAAACTGGACTCCATTGTCAGTTACAATGGCATCCGGAATACCTTCTTCAAAGAACGTGTCCTTTAGGAACTGGATCAAGACTTTAGTATCAATCATATTCGTCCACTTGGTTACCACCCATCTTGAGTGATAGTCTATAAGGACCAGTATAAAGCGGTCCGAGGCTTGTCTTAAGTTTAATGGTCCTATAATGTCTAATGCTAGTTTGGCCCAGGGGCGATCAGGAACTTCCACGGGTGATAAAGGAGGTTTCCTAGCCGACAGAGTCTTGTCACTCCTAGCACAGTCTTCACAGTTTTTAACAACTTCCTCTACTTCCTTGTCCATGCTGGGCCACCAGTAACCTTCTCTTACTCTATTTTTTGTTAGACTCCTCCCTAGATGACCCACATGGGCTAGGGAAATGATTTTTCTCCTCATCCCTTCAGGGGGTACAATTTTCTCCCCTCTATGTATCGTACCATTGACTTCAACTATTTCATGTCTAACTTCCCAGAATTTCCCCACCATGTCAGACAAACTGCTCTTTTGTTCTGGCCAACCATTGTGTATGCATTCTTTTACAGTTTTCAAAGTTTCGTCTAGATCATTTTGGTCTTCCCATTCTTCCTTAGTCAAACCAGTTACTTCTAGTACAATTACATCACTTTCCTCCTCCTTACCATCGTCGTTGACTTGTAAAGGGGAACGAGACAGGAAGTCAGCAATTACATTAGTTCTCCCAGGTACGTACTCCACCCTGAAGTTGAATCCTTCCAACCCTATCATCCACTTAGCTATCCTCGGGGTTAGCCTAGTGGATCCCTTGGTCGTGAAGACATACATAAGTGGCTTGTGATCCGTTTTGATGGTAAACGGTATCCCCCACAGAAAAAACTTGAAATGATTTGCAGCCCAGTAACAAGCTAACGCTTCTTTCTCGATGACCGAGTAGTTTTGTTCTGCACCTTTCAGAGTTCTGGATGCAAATGCTATCACTTGTTCATTATTACCTGTTTTTTGGGTAAGGCTGGCTCCCAACCCTTTGTTACTGGCATCCGTGGAAAGATACGTAGTTTTAGTAGGGTCAAATCTACCCAAGAAAGGAGCTCGGGTAATGCAGTCTTTTATGTCAGCAAAAGCTCGCTTACAACTCTCCTCCCATAAAAACGGCACTTTACTTTTGAGAAGATTCCTTAACGGTTCTACCCTTTCTGCATAGTTTTGAATAAACTTAGAGTAGTACTCAGCTAACCCTAAAAAGGACTTGACTTCTTCAACATTAGTGGGGGCCGTAGCTTCCTGTATTGCCTCCACTAAGTTCATTTTGGGTTTGATGCCTTCATTGGAAATGGTGTGTCCTAAGTACTCTACGGACTTTACTCCTATTTGGCATTTTTCTCTTTTTAATGTAAGCCCTGCTTGGCTCAATTTGGAGAGTGTACTTCTCAACCTGTCATTATGTTCAAGTTCATCCTTACCAAATATCAAGATATCGTCCTGAAAGCACATCGTGCCAGGGGCCTCTTTGAGTACATGCTGCATGATTCTTTGAAATGCCGCAGCTGCTGAGGCCAGCCCAAATGGCATGCGGCGGTACTGAAATGCCCCTAACGGAGTTACAAACGAGGTCAGATGTCTGCATTCCGGGTGTAACTCAACCTGGTGGTATGCTGAAGATAAGTCCAGGACACTAAACAGACTGGCATCTTTGATTAAGGTTAGAATTTCATGTATTCTGGGTAGCGGATGCCTATCTACCCAAATTTCTTTGTTTAAGTCCCTAAGGTCAATGCAAAGCCTAATGTCCTTACTGGCCGCCTTGGACGTGATAACAATAGGAGACAACCATTGGGAACATTCAATGGGCTCTATGACCCCTAACCCCAGCAGTCTGTCTAATTCTTTTTGTAAAGGTTCATGCATTAAATGGGGAATAGGCCTCACTTTATGTGCAATGGCTTTGGCTTTGTCTTTTAATTTTATGCAATGCTGGTAGTTTTTGAGTTGGCCCAATTTGTTAGTGAATACCTCTGGGAAATCTTCACAGACTGATTTGCCACACACCGATCTATCCACTAAGAGAACTTGGTCAGTGCTGTTAGGATCTAGCTTCATCCCTAGATCTTTTTGATGACGCCATCCAATTAAGTTGGATCCTTTCTCTGATACATAAATTTTCCCCACCGTGCTCCTACCTTTATACTCAATCCTCATGGTGGTCATACCTAACAATGAGATGGGGTCTCCCCCATACCCTCTAAGTTTTATGTCAGCTTTTTCCAGAGAATCTACTTTGTTGGGAAATAACCCTTCGAACACTTTACCATCCAACAATGTATATGGGGAACATGAATCAGCAAGGACATTTATCAACTTATTGTCAACTGTGATGGTGCATTCCGGGAAATTTACAGTACTGTCTTTGTCTACTACCTGAAAAGTGAATTTAACGTCCTCTGGCACATTTTCTGAATCCACTAATGAGACAGTCACAGAATTATTATTACACACTCTGGCTATATGTCCTTTCTTGCCACAGTTATGACATGTAGCACCCCTCGCCGGGCAGGTTGGACTATTAGCTAAATGCGCAGGATTACCACACCTGTAACACTTAAATTTGCCACTTGAGGTGTTCATATTCTTAAATTTAACCTCCTTTTCTTTAGACCTGTCTTGCTTTACAATAGCATTAACTTCATGACATTTAGTTCTAGTATCATCCCCCACATTAATCTCTTTTATGCACTCCGCTGTGTGCTCAACACTTAATGCTATGTCTACTGCTTGTTTCAAATCAGGATTACCTGTCAACAACTTCTCCTGAATTTTATGGTTATTTGTACATCTGACCAACTGGTCTCTGATAAGGGAATCAGCTAACCCTTCAAACTCACACGTGTTGGATAACCCCTTAAGAGCAGCAATGTACGATTTTACCTTTTCACTCTTGCCTTGAACCCTTGAGAAAAATTTATGCCTTTCCAAAACCACATTTATAGCTTTCCCAAATTGTTTCTCCAACTTGTTCATAGTAGCCAAATACACATTGAAATCTCCTTCACTACCTCCTTCATCCTCTGTATCAGGTCCTTCCAAATTATTGTAAATCTTCCTCCCCTCTATACCTAGATTATGTAGCAAAATATGTTGTTTTCTGAAGTTGGAAAATTTTTCTCCTCCTATCGCAACTAGGTATGACTCAAAAATGACCCTCCAATCTCTCCAACATATGGCAGGATCCCCCTCTTCATTTAGGAACGAGGGAGGTAACGCCATATTTAATGCCGCCATGCCTGACTAGTCAATACCCCAACCCACCAGAAAATAGATACAAAAACACTGGTGGAAACTTACACACTAGATAAGCAGTAATGACACATAAAACACAATAGTACATGCAATAACCAGTAATTCAAAACACGTACAATGCGACTAATATGAAATTCCTGAGAAGAGAAATCCCAAAAAGGGCTAAAAAAACACAGTGCCCCTAATAGTTGACCCCAAACTGGGCCAGTCAGTGTTAAGAAAGTCACCAGAATGTACTTATGATGGAAGACAGGCGGAATGCTGTGCCCATCAGCGTTGAAGAAAAGAGAATGCAGAATCAGAAATTTATTTTGAAAGAAAACCAGAGTGGAATAAGCCCCAAAAATGACTATCCAGTCTGAAGGAAGACAGGCAGACAGCTGTGCCCATCAGCGTTGACTAACTCTGTGGAATCTGCATAGCCGAAACTGAAGTGAGTTTGACTAAATATTTCCTGAATGGAAACAGCAGAGCTGAACAGTGAGACCACCGGGGGCGCTCACTGACGCAGATCTCCTCAGGAACCAAAGACTGATGTAGCCGGCAGAGGATCACTCGATTACCCTCTACGCGACGGAAACCCCTCACAACGAAGCTTAGCTGAGGAGGAAAGAAGCGCTGAGGTACTTCTCAGGAGCGCTGAGGCAAACTGAGGTAGCTTCTGAGGCGGCGAAACTGCTTAGCCGCGATGATTGTAGCTTCTGAGGCGGCGAAACTGCTTAGCCGCGATGACCCGTCGACAGCAGCAGGGACGCAAAGGCAGCGGCAGCGCCAGACTGCAATCAGAGCCCAGCGTGGGACGAGTCACCGTCCGTCACAGAAAAACACGGTGAAGCGCCGTGAAGCGATCACCCTGCTTGAGGTATACCAGACAGTTCCTGAAGAACAGCCGAGAGTGGCAGGGGTGGAAAGGACAGTGTGTGGTAAAACTTGAGAAATGTCAAACGACCCCTCCTGGAAATCGTACGTTGCCACACTACTCCAAACCCCACTCACTTGAATAGCGCCTGAACGACAGGAATAGCGCCAGCTGACAGAGTCCTGATCACGATAGCAGAAACAGGATGGACGAAGAATAGCTTCAAGCATCAAGCTGGGGATGGTGATGCACTGCCCCCACGCAGTGTTCGTCGCCAGTGTCGTAAATTGAAGAAAATACTCAGGTAAGAACAATTTTTATTGAGCATCACCAACTGGTCCAATATATCATATCACAGTGAATCGCCTCAGGGAGGCTGCATAGAACGTTGATAACAACAGGGGAATGTACCAACAGGAAGGGAATGCAAGGGGGTGGGCAGAGCATACCAAGATTACAACAAGACTCCTTAATGTTAATCCTGGGCGAGTGCTCGAACAATGTAAACGATAGTACTCTGGTTAAAACATCTATAAAACCAGTAATATCATAATACATGAATCACAGATGGGAACAACAGAATAAAATTAGGGTAAAAGCAATTATCTAATACATGGTATTGTAAAATAAAAACCAAGTGGTAACATGCTAATCCCTTAATAAAAGACAGTATAAACACATAAAAATTGTTTGTTTTCTACATGTGACGACAAAAACAAGAGTCAATTTTGAAACCATTTATATATACAAACAGGACTTGTTCCCCAAATAAAGTGCAGTTATAAAGTGCTAATGCAAAAATATGTGCAAAAGGAAATATAAAGTGAATTGTGCAATAAAATTGATAGCACGGCCGCAGTCCTGTGGTATGCCTAAATTCATGGCAAAATACTGAAATTTCCGAATGTCATGTCTGACGTAAAGTGCTAGTGCTGATGATGTAGATGTTTAAATACATGTGAAATGGCAAATATGAGTTAAAACCAGGTAAAAACCAAGTAAAAGCACTCACAATGACTGTTACTAAAATACATGTATGTAAAAACACTAGTCAAAAATGTATTTATAATTATTTTTTTATTAGTTCATAGTAAAAATACTGTTCTCTAAAACTAAGTATCCAAACAAAAGATTGCCCAATGAGGAGATGCCACACAACAGAAATTTACACACCTTTAATCTAGGAACAACAGTTCAGCAATTTCAAAGGCACCTTTGTATGATAAACATTCCCACCCTTGTGGGCATATGCCCACTGTCATGCTGGTCCTTGTGGTTCCTATGGCTGTGAAATCCCAAGTGGGTGCTGTTTTGCATTCATATAACTTCTAAAAAATTTCCCCCAGTGGGTCAAGTAGGAGCAATGTATCACGCCGAGTTGGTCAATTAACATCCCTTGACACGGCCCTTCCGTTCCACTGTGCTTGAGGTCTCAAAAACTGATTCTGCACACATCGCGGCAGGGCATGCCCCGACCTGGGGCAGGCCGCCTTAACATCCATACAAAAGTTTGCCCAATGAGGAGATGCCACACAACGTAAATTTACACACCTTTAATCTAGGAACAACAGTTTAGCAATGAGGCAAAGTCCCCCTCGTGTGAGTAAAAGCCCTACGCGTTTCAAGCACTCCTGTGCTCCAGTTCACGGGCTAAGAGTGAATAAACAAAGCAGCAATTTCAAAGGCACCTTTGTATGATAAACAGTCCCGCCCTTGTGGGTGTATGCCCACTGGCATGCTGGTCCTTGTGCTTCCTTTGGCTGTGAAATCCCAAGTGGGTTCCACTTTGCATTTAAATAACCTCTAAAAATGTTCCCCCAGTGGGTCAAGTAGGAGCAATGTATCACGCCGAGCTGGTCAATTAACATCCTTCGACACGGCCCTTCCGTTCCACTGTGCTTGAGGTCTCAAACACTGGTTCCGAACACATCGCGACAGGGCATCTCCGTGCCCTGGGCCAGGCCGCCTTAACATCCAAACAAAAGTTTGCCCAATGAGGAGATGCCATACAACGGTAATTTATACACCTTTAATCTAGGAACAACAGTTCAGCAATGAGGCAAAGTCCCCCTCGTGTGAGTAAAAGCCCAACACGTTTTGAGCACTCCTGTACTTTGTTCATGGGCTAGGAGTGAATAAACAAAGCGGCAATTTCAAAGGCACCTTTGTATGATAAAGGGTCCCACGCTTGTGGGGCATGCTGGTCCTTGTAGTTCTTTTGGCTGCGAAATCTCAAGTGGGTGCCGTTTTGCATTCAAATAACCTCTAAAAATGTTCCCCCAGTGGGTCAAGTAGGAGCAATGTGTCATTTTCATGTGACCATTAATAGCAATGTTATTTGATCGGCAACACCTTTGCAGAATACCCACTTCTGAAATATGTGCCTTTTGGGGAGCTGGATGTTTCTACGTGTCACGCACGTCACGTTGTCATTCATTCTGAAAGGCGTGACATGCTGATTGCGCTGAATACTTTCTAGTATGCAGAATCAGTGCAGTGTTTTGTAGTACAAATTGTATCCATGTGCAAAGCATACCATGCTGTAGTTCGTTTTTTTTATCAGTCTTTGATTTTTTTTCTTTTTTATAATGTCGGTGTAATTGTTCCTGCTAGCTGCAAAAGAAATATGAATTATAAGTGGCAATTTAGTGCCTTGAAGCGTTGTAGGCGGATTTTCTTTGAGCTCTCCATGACAGGCAAACCCAGATAGTTATCTGCAGTACATGACTGTGTTGTTTTAAGACTTTGGTCACTTCTCGCATTGATTTTTGATGCCTGCAGTCTGCTTTACACAGCCCTACTCATATGTGCTCTCATGGCGTACTCCGTACTATATTTAATCATATACTCTTATGTAAGTGTCTGTCTGCACTGAGCTGGTGTGTGCTCACCAGGGGCAGAACACCTAGGTACAAGGAGGAGTGACAGAAATACAGGATGCCACGTGATAAATCCACGTACAAGCCCTCTAATAAGAATCCCATGCATAGCCTGTGGTTAGCTTGAAAATATGAAAATACCTAGCATGGTTTCGGTCCTACGGACCAAGGCTGGACACTCCTGTTGTACAATGTATTCATGTGGCGCTTGTCGACAACTTTTTGCATATTTGTGAATGTGCCCAGTTTGCGAGGATAAAGGAATCGAGGCACAGGGAGATAGAGTGACTTCCTCAACTCAATAACCTTTTCGTTAAATGGCTGAGTGATGGTACTAACAACCTAACCACGTGAATGACCCACATTTATTAGTGTACATTTTGCTAGGGGTGGGCGGAATTTGCAAAATTCACTTTCGCAAATTATCGCGAAAATGTTAAAAATCTCCGCAAACACCCGGAAATATCGCGAAGATGTGGAATTTTTTTCCCGCCCGTTCGCGGTATTTTCTGCATGGTCGCGGCTTGCCAACTTACCCATGCGGTTGCACGGGGGCGCGGCCATCTTGTTTTCACTTGTGTCGCGGTGCATGATCGCGAGAAGAAAGACGTGATCGCGCGATGAATGACATTACTGCGGGCGCGAACTGTCGCAAGACAGTGCAAATGGCTACCAACAATCCAACATCTCGTGGAGAACGCGACCGGATCGGGAAAACTTGTCGGCGAACGCGGGGATTCAGGTAAGGCGATCGCGCGCACGCAAGAATGTATTATTTTACATCGCGATCAAGCAAAAAATTTCCGGTAAAATGCGGATTGCGGAAATTTTTCCTTTTTTGCGCTCTCCGCGGAACGCGAAAATGTCAAATTATCGCAATTTCCGTGAGCGGAACGAAATTTTAGCCCAGGCCGACATTTTGCACTGATTCTTCTCCTGCCTTGCACATAAAACCTGTTTAAGAGTGAATCTAACCAGGGGCCGATGTGTGCTTACTACCGTTGTTATGTACTGTATGTCGTTGCCGGTGTTTTGACTTGTGCTCTGGCTAAGTGGCGACAATCTAAGTTTTACCAAAATACACTCCCATCTTAGTTATGAAAGACTTTGGACAGTATCTTTCACTACACAGTTCGTGTTAACTCAAGGACGGGGCCTTTCATAATCAGCTACAAACTATGAATTGCATTTTTGAATCGCCACCCAATATAATTACTTCTCGTTGAAACCACATTCGGAATCCATTTTTTTGGGACACGGTGCTCTGTTCTGGGAAATTGTATTTCCGGGTCAGAGTTAATTACCTTAATCAACACACGTACTGTATGTAACCTTTGTGTTGCGACTGCATAATAACGCTTTCAGCAGTGCGTACCAAAATGGGTCTTCCCTTGGTACAGTGGACACTTACGAAGTAAAATAAAAAGGCTGCCCTGTTGCCACAGATAAATAAATGTTTTGCCTCTCCTTGCAGGCTCACCTTCTAGGTGTACTAGAAGAGAGGCCCAACTGTCCCTTCAAAAGAGGGTGTAAGTCCCGCGGGAAGGAGGTGCTCGCCCCCAAGATTTACCAAGCAGAGATGCATCCTATTTTACACAAAAGACAAAAGCTGCAAAAAATTCTGCTAAAGAATTATTCCAGAATGTTAAAAAACTGACAGCAGAAACATCTAACAAGCTGGTTAAATGTTCTGTAACACTCCAGCTGACTTCTTTCAACATAAAGTAGACGAGGTGTATAACAGATTATCAGAGTCAGTTCCCTCTTCCTCTACCAATCTTACCCCTTCTTCAAACGTTTCGGTCTATTTTCCAATTCACACGCAGTGTGAATCACTATTGAAAGAATTCACCCCTTCCACCTTGGACGAAGTAGTGACCCTGATCAACGCTGCTAAATCTGTCTCCCCTTACGACCATTTTCCCACAAGGTGGCCAAACTGGACCGGGTATTATAGCCTTCAAATTAATTGAAATCTTTCAATTGATGTTTAGGACAGGCAGTGGCGGCTGCCTTGTACTGAGGGTGGTGGGGTGGGGAGCAAAATAAATCAGTAAGTAGAACACTTACCTTGAGGCGTGACACGACATCCTTCTCCACCGGTCGTCTCCCTTCCAGGCAGGCTGCAACGCAAGCCCAGAAAACTGCACTAACCAATCCTGGTGCTGCTTTCGCAGCTTGAGAACAGCATCAGGATTGGATAGAGCATGCTCTCTCAGCGATCCTAAGAGCACAGGAGGCCTGCGCTTTCTCTAACCCGGCTGTCTAAGAAAGCTAGTTTAGAGAACTTTAAAATGCGCATGTCTGGATGCCCGTCCCAAAGAGACATGCACATTTTAAAGCGCACAGCTGCCTGCTGCCACTCAGCAGCACTTGCCCCGCCCCGTCCTGTCACTCAGTTCAGGATGGGGTAGTTGCTGAAAAATAAAATGGTAATAAATAAACTTTATTACCATTTTATTTTTCAGCTCTTGCCTGTGTGGAGACGCTCCTCTGCTCAAATGGAGAAACTGCCCCTGAGGACAGGGATCTTTCTTAACACCTAGAAGAGAGCATCACTGCTTCTATTAATGAAAAAGCCCTCACTTAACCCTTTGGACCCAAAAGTTCCGTCCCATATCACGACTCTGCCTACCACCCAAAATGTTAGAAAAATCATGAACAAACAATTGTCTAACCACATTCTGCATAATAACTCATTAGATTCTATCAAAGCTGGATTCCGCAGTGGCCGTAGTACAGAGTCAGCACTGATCAAAGCCACAGAGGAGATTAGATGGTCCCTTGATCAGGCTGGCAGAGCAGCCTTCATCATTTTAGATCTATCAGCAGCCTTTGATACCATTTATCATGGGCTGCTGATAGATCGTCTGACCGCGATTGGCATTACTGGGGAAGCCCAGGACTTGCTAAGATGATTTCTCCTCAGATAGAGAACAGTCAGTGGCATTAGGTGAGTTCGTTTCCCAGCCCTTCTCACTTCCCTGCATGGTCCTTGCTTAGCTCTACCTTGTTCAATGACTATATCACCCCACTAACAGAAGTAATTAGATCACATGGCTTTGCTCTCACATTTTATGCTGACGACACTCAAATCGTCATCTCTTAGGCCAGGAACTAAATTGATTCAGTATCCAGATTTAATGACTGCATGGTGGCTGTGAGCACATGAATGAGTAGGAACTGTTTGAAATTAAACTCCGGGAAAACTGAGGTTTTGCTATTTGGCTCTCATTCATCCAATTGGACCCTAAATTGGTGGGTGCAGGATTTAGGTGTACTTCAGTCTCCAGTTACTAAGGCCCGGAACTTTTGGATCGTAATTGATAACAAACTCACTTTTTACTGATCGTGTCAATGCAGAGGCATCATCTTCATTTCATACTTTAAGGGCCATGAAAAGGATCCTACCTTTTATCCCTTCAAATCTTCAAAGACGATAATCAGCTCGCTAGTACTTACTACAATAGACTACTGTAATGGACTGTATCCAAATCTGCAGCAGCACTTACAAAACAGGTTGCAAATTCTTCAAAATGCTGCAGCACGACTATTGTTGAAGATCCTAAAAGTCAATGTCTAAATCTATCAGGAAGTTACACTGGCTGCGAGTAAGACAGACAATTGTTTTCAAGCCTCCATGTACTACTTGTAAAGCATTATACAACCAAGGTCCAGTTTTTTTCTGAAGAATAGTTTCAGCTGGTAAAAAGGCTTGGAATTCTCTTCCCCTCCAAATTAGAGCCATGCCCAATCTACTGATGGTTGTTCAATGCAGAATGAGCTTCAAACCCCCTTTAATCCCCTAACTTAAAATGCGAAACAGGGCGCATTTGCACACTTGACACATAAGGCCCCGCCCCCTCCCTGCACCACTGTGCAAACGCGCCTCGTGGCCCGTTTTAAGTAGGTGGATTAAGTCCCCTTGAATCCTGAGGGTCCCTGGGGGCCAACTAGCCCACTAGGTACCTCTAGTAAGCACCAGGGAGCTGCCTTGCAGAGAGGTGTTCCAAGGCCATGCCCCCTTTTTACACCACTCTGCAACGCAGCTCTGTGGTGCTTACTGGAGGTAGCTGGTGGGCTAGTTGGCCCCCAGGGACCCTCAGGACTCAAGGGGACTTAATCCCCCAATATACAACGTACCAGGGGGTGCGTTTGCACAGTGGTGCAGGGAGGGGGCATGGCCTGATGTGACAAGTGTGCAAACGCGCCCTGTGGCGCGTTTTAAGTTGGGGATTTAAGTCCCCTTGAATCCTAAGGGTCCCTGGGGGCCAACTAGCCCACCGGTACGTCCAGTAAGCACCACAGAGTTGCGTTGCAGAGAGGTGTAAAAAGGGGCATGGCCTCGGACCACCTCTCTGCAACACAGCTCTGTGGCACTTACTGGAGGTACATGGTGGGCTAGTTGGCCCCCAGGAACCCTCTGGATTCAAGGGGAAATAATTCCCCAAATTAAAACCTGCCAGGGGACGCGTTTGCACAGTGGTGAAGGGAGGGTGCGTGGCCTGGTGTGACATGTATGTACTTATGTAATCAGTCCACCAAAACCCAAGCACTTATAAATTCATCATGCACTCTCCTTGCAGCACTCTAATCATCCAGTCACTACCCATGCACTCATGCAATGACCCATGTACTAACTCATGCACTGCTACAATACCCTGAGCAGTACCCATGCAGTTCAGCCATTGCCCTGTCACTACCCATGCACTCCTCCAATCACCCATCCAGCATCATGTACTTATCCAATCACTCTGCCAAAACCCAAGCAGTTATAAAATCACCATGCACTGTCCTTGCAGCACTCTAATCATCCAGTCACTACCCATGTACTCATGCAATGACCCAGGCACTAACTCATAGCAAATACAGAGGAGGACATGCTGATTACAGGGGTACCCCAACGCATAGTATTCCTTAGTGTATGTAGGTGTTTTCACTGTATTCTAAGTGTCTTTTTTAATAGCACTGGCTCCGGTCCTGGTTAGTCAGAGTCAGTTCCCACCAGTACCCATCACTAAAATGTTGGGGCCACAGGAGGATTTTCTGCTCCTCTGTTGGTTCTTTCTGCACATCTCTTGCTTCTTCCTGCACTTTTCTTCGTCTTTCTGGACTTATGTTGCCTCTTTCTGCATTTGTCTTGCTTTTTGCTGCGCTTTTCTTCCTCATTCTTCACATGTCCTAACTTTGTAGGCACAGTTAGAAATTAGCATTTAAAAAACCATTAAAATTCACTGAAAAAACCATAGGTTTCAGGCACGTTATAGTTAGAAATTAGCATTTAAACAACCATTGAAATTCACTGAAAAAACCATAGGTTACAGGCACGTTATAGTTAGAAATTAGCATTTAAAAAACCTTAGAAATTTACTGAAAAAAACATAGGTTTCAGGGATGTTATAGTTAGTTGGACATTTCACTCATACAAAACCATAGAAATTCACCCGTCATAGTTAGTTCAGCTAACTATAACTCGCGCCCTCACAATGCACTGCTGATGACGTCACATATTACATCATTCATGACATGGTCAGTGACATCACTGATGACATCTCAAATGACATCACTGATGACATCATCCACATGAAAATCTGATCCACCTCCTCACACTGTAATATAGCCTTTGATACACCCACTGTACCAGTCACTACATACACACTCCCTGATTCCTAAGTCTACATACACATCCACTTATTCACCCATAGAATAACTCATAGATGTAGTCACTTATCAATACAACACTATCATAAGCACTCATACATTTATGCAGACACTCACACACCACCACTCAGCCAGAGTTACTCACACACCTAGTCAGTCATGCAAAGAATCAATCACACTTCCATTTACTCATCTATACAGTTATACACACACCACATCATTTATTCAAACAGAAACAAATGCATAATTACTCTTTTCTACAATCACTGATACAAGTACACACTCATCTATGCAGCTACTCTCACAATCACTGACTCTAATGTATAGTCATTTATATACTTCAACTTTCACATACACTGCCTTTTATATATGTAGTTACTTGGACATGTAACATTGAGACATCCATTCTCTCACCAACACCCCATACACACACTCACACAGCTGTTTCTACATGAACTCTTGAACCTGTACACACAGCGAATCAACCACTCAAACATCTATGCACAGACTCACACACCTCCCAAGCACCCACATACACATACAGATACTCAGACGACCAATCAATAACCCATATAGATCCTCATTTAGCTACTCACCAACCCATGCAACCGCTTACACACCAACTGACAAACTAAACTGTGTGAATGTCTGTATCAGTCACTAACTCATGCATTCAGTAAGACACATGTAATCACTCACTTAAACAGTCAGTCACACACCTACTAAATCCTCCATCCAGAAACTTATACACCCACTCATTCTTCAATACACCTTGGCACATACATAATATATATTTAAACTTTATAGAAACACACATTCACTGGATGATGTCATCAGTGATGTCATCAGTGATGTAATTTGAGATGTCATCAGTGATATCATCAGTGATGTCACTGACCATGTCATGAATGATGTAATATGTGATGTCATCAGCAGTGCATTGCGGGGGGGCGCGAGTTATAGTTAGCTGAACTAACTATAACAGGGGAATTTCTACGGTTTTGTATGAGTGAAATGTCCAACTAACTATAACGTCCCTGAAACCTATGGTTTTTTCAGTGAATTTCTAAGATTTTTTAAATGCTAATTTCTAACTATAACGTGCCTGAAACCTATGGGATTTTCAGTGAAAATATATATATATATATATCACTGAAAAAACCATAGGTTTCAGGGGCATTATAGTTAGCTGGACATTTCCCTTGTACAAAACCCTAGAAATTCCCCTGTTATAGTTAGTTCAGCTAACTATAACTCGTGCCCCCACAATGCACTGCTGATGACATCACATATTACATCACTCATGACATGGTCAGTGACATCACTGATGACATCATCCAGTGAGTATGTGTTTCTGTACAGTTTTAATATGTTTAATATATATAGGGAAAGGTCTGTTGAAGAATGAGTGGGTGTACAAGTGTGTGAATGGATGATTTTCCATGTGCGTAACTGACTCTATAAGTGAGTCATTAAATGTATTTTACTGCAGACTAGTGACTAAACTGTGTGATTGTCTGTATGTGTCTGTGTGTTGGTGTATAAGTGGCTGCATGGTTTTGTGAAAAGCTATATGAGTGTCTATATGGGTTATTGATTGGTTGTCTGAGTATCTGTATGGGTGCCTGAGTGTTTGTGTGGGGAGGGTGTGTGTGACTCTATGCATAGATGTGTGAGTGGGTGATTCTATGGGTACATGGTTTTAAGAGTGCATCTGTGATGGACTGTCTGGTTGGGTGAGTGTATGTATGGGTGTGTTAGGGATTGAATGTATATCTCAGTGGTACATGTGTGACTAACTACATATGTGAAAGGCAGTATATATGTGTGTAAGAGTATATAAGTGGGTATATGTGAGTGTGTGATTGTGAGAGTGGCTGTATGGATGAGTGTGTGCTTGTATCAATGATTGTATAAGAGCGTAAGAATGTGGTACTATTTTCATGAGTAAGTGAACTTGAGTGTGTTTAAATGTATAGGTGAGTAAATTGGACTGTGTTTAATTACTTGCACGACTGACTAGGTGAGTCAGTACCTCAATGGATGATTGGCGGTGTGTGAGTGTCTATATAGGTGTATAAATGCATATGATAGTCTTGTACGGAGTGACTGTAAGTATGAGTGACTGTACAGGTGAGTGAGTGGAGGTGTATTTAGACCTAAGAGTTAATGAGTGGGTATATAGTTATTGGTATTGGAGTATCTATGGTTTTCAAAATGGCCGTCTGAAATTCTGAGTCGGTGTATCAAAGGTTATATTAGGGTGTGAGAAGATGCACTAATTTATCACATGGATGATGTCATCAGTGAGGTCATCAGTGATGTCATTTGAGATGTCATCAGTGATGTCATCAGTGATGTCACTGACCATTTCATGAGTGATGTAATATGTGACGTCATCAGCAGTGGATTGCGGGGGCGCGAGTTATAGTTAGCTGAACTAACTATAACAGGGGAATTTCTAGGGTTTTTTACGAGGGAAATGTCCAGCTAACTATAACGCCCCTGAAACCTATGGTTTTTTCAGTGAATTTCTAAGGTTTTTTAAATGCCAATTCCTAACTATAACGCCCCTGAAACCTTTGGTTTTTTCAGTGAATTTCAAAGGTTTTTTAAATGCCAATTCCTAACTGTAACGTGCATGAAACCTTTGGTTTTCTCAGTGAATTTCAAAGGTTTTTTAAATGCTAATTCCTATCTATAACTTATCTCTAAAGATATCATGTTTAATGATTTTGATTGGATTTCTATATTTTTCCAATTCAGTGTGTCAATTTCATTAATTATGTTTTATTTTAAATACTTTTTTATCACCATTTTTTAAACTTATTTTTTCAATTAATTCTTGTAAAAATATTATTGGAATTTAATGGGTTTTTCAAACATATTGTTTTATATTTTTCAAAATATTTTTTTAACTATATGTTCAAAACGTTATTTTATATATATTTTTTCCATGTTTTTGGATGCGCACACCCAACGCGAGAGGATCCGTGCACCAAATGCGATAGGATGCGCGCACCCTGCGT
Source organism: Triturus cristatus (assembly GCF_964204655.1). Classification (NCBI taxonomy): domain Eukaryota; kingdom Metazoa; phylum Chordata; class Amphibia; order Caudata; family Salamandridae; genus Triturus; species Triturus cristatus. The sequence goes on from NC_140590.1 coordinate 442,388,738, forward strand.
GCATTTTGCCGTTTTTTTTTTTAAAAAAGGGGGCCCCAGGGGGTCCTTCTGGGACCCCCTAAGCACCTCTAGAGGGTCAGAGTATTTCCACTCTGCCCCCTTTATATGTTTTACACACTTATTCCTCTTGCTTCTTCAGCCTCGCTTCTACCGAGGCAGAAAATGGCCACCAACAGTTCCTGGTTTCGAATGTAGACAGACACTCAACAGCCAATTAGCATTCAGCGCGCGATTGGGAGGGTGCGCGCTCGGTTCGGGGAGGGTGCACTTACGGTGCGGGTAGGGTGCGCGGATCCTCCCCGGCCATAGATATATATGTACATTTAACTCTAATTTTCTCAGGAACTACTGAACGGATTCACACCATTTATGCAAAAGGCACGAGTCTGAACTGAGGACTATCTCTTTGCCAAATTTGGTGTAATTCCGTTCAGTGGTTCGGGCTGTAGCTGCGACAACAGATCCCATGGGAAATTGCATGGGGAAAATGTGTTTTGAGAACCCCTTTTTTCTCGGCCCCCGCTTCATGAATCACCACAAAACTTTCAGGGTAGGAGCGTAGCGGAGCTGGCCAAAAGTTTGGAAAATTTCACGAAGATTCGTCAACCGGCGCCAGACTTATTGGGAATAGAATGTTGCGGATTTCCTATGGAAAATAGGTCCTAACTATAACTATCTACTGGCGACCGCCAGTAGATAATATATATATATATATATATATATATATATATATATATATATATATTTCCACAGTTTGTCTCCCTTGCTTGGAGGCGCACTCAGGAATCAAGCAGGACCCCATCTTTTGTTACAGAGTCCTTTAATTTTAGCAAACCGGCATTCTTTTAAAACCATTACGGATGCCCTACGCGTTTCAGTGCTGCTTGCACCTTGTTCACGGGCTGGTGTGCTATTTCCTGGCAGATTCACGAGGGCGCCAGGTCAGCTCCTTTAAATATCAGTTGCTCGCCCCCTGGTGGGCTTGCTTCGGTGCAAAACAATTAAGAGGCATTATGGAGCTTGAAGTCTTCCTTCGTGTACTGACACCCTGCAGTGATTACTGTCATCAATAGTCCTTCATTTCAATCCTTCTTATTTCCCTCCAGTGGGTCGTTTGTAAAGAATCCAGTTTTCCGTTCACGCTATTTGAACTTGACCCTCTGCTAAGTGCCGAGACTCCGGTGCCTCGCAGCAGTCCATATCTCTTTATTGGCGGTGCAGTCTCCACGACCGAGAACTGGCCGTAATATGTATTTCCACAGTTTGTATCCCTTGCTTGGAGGCGCACTCAGGAATCAAGCAGGACCCCATCATTTGTTACAGAGTCCTTTAATTTTAGCAAACCGGCATTCTTTTAAAACCATTACAGATGCCCTACGCGTTTCAGTGCTGCTTGCACCTTGTTCACGGGCTGGTGTGCTATTTCCTGGCAGATTCACGAGGGCGCCAGGTCAGCTCCTTTAAATATCAGTTGCTCGCCCCCTGGTGGGCTTGCTTCGGTGCAAAACAATTAAGAGGCATTATGGAGCTTGAAGTCTTCCTTCGTGTACTGACGCCCTGCAGTGATTACTGTCATCAATAGTCCTTCATTTCAATCCTTCTTATTTCCCTCCAGTGGGTCGTTTGTAAAGAATCCAGTTTTCCGTTCACGCTATTTGAACTTGACCCTCTGCTAAGTGCTGAGACTCAGGTGCCTCACAGCAGTCCATATCTCTTTAATGGCGGTGCAGTCTCCACGACCGAGAACTGGCCGTAATATGTATTTCCACAGTTTGTCTCCCTTGCTTGGAGGCGCACTCAGGAATCAAGCAGGACCCCATCTTTTGTTACAGAGTCCTTTAATTTTAGCAAACCGGCATTCTTTGAAAACCATTACAGATGCCCTACGCGTTTCAGTGCTGCTTGCACCTTGTTCACGGGCTGGTGTGCTATTTCCTGGCAGATTCACGAGGGCGCCAGGTCAGCTCCTTTAAATATCAGTTGCTCGCCCCCTGGTGGGCTTGCTTCGGTGCAAAACAATTAAGAGGCATTATGGAGCTTGAAGTCTTCCTTCGTGTACTGACGCCCTGCAGTGATTACTGTCATCAATAGTCCTTCATTTCAATCCTTCTTATTTCCCTCCAGTGGGTCGTTTGTAAAGAATCCAGTTTTCCGTTCACGCTATTTGAACTTGACCCTCTGCTAAGTGCTGAGACTCCGGTGCCTCGCAGCAGTCCATATCTCTTTAATGGCGGTGCAGTCTCCACGACCGAGAACTGGCCGTAATATGTATTTCCACAGTTTGTCTCCCTTGCTTGGAGGCGCACTCAGGAATCAAGCAGGACCCCATCTTTTGTTACAGAGTCCTTTAATTTTAGCAAACCGGCATTCTTTTAAAACCATTACGGATGCCCTACGCGTTTCAGTGCTGCTTGCACCTTGTTCACGGGCTGGTGTGCTATTTCCTGGCAGATTCACGAGGGCGCCAGGTCAGCTCCTTTAAATATCAGTTGCTCGCCCCCTGGTGGGCTTGCTTCGGTGCAAAACAATTAAGAGGCATTATGGAGCTTGAAGTCTTCCTTCGTGTACTGACGTCCTGCAGTGATTACTGTCATCAATAGTCCTTCATTTCAATCCTTCTTATTTCCCTCCAGTGGGTCGTTTGTAAAGAATCCAGTTTTCCGTTCACGCTATTTGAACTTGACCCTCTGCTAAGTGCTGAGACTCCGGTGCCTCGCAGCAGTCCATATCTCTTTAATGGCGGTGCAGTCTCCACGACCGAGAACTGGCCGTAATATGTATTTCTACAGTTTGTCTCCCTTGCTTGGAGGCGCACTCAGGAATCAAGCAGGACCCCATCTTTTGTTACAGAGTCCTTTAATTTTAGCAAACCGGCATTCTTTTAAAACCATTACAGATGCCCTACGCGTTTCAGTGCTGCTTGCACCTTGTTCACGGGCTGGTGTGCTATTTCCTGGCAGATTCACGAGGGCGCCAGGTCAGCTCCTTTAAATATCAGTTGCTCGCCCCCTGGTGGACTTGCTTCGGTGCAAAACAATTAAGAGGCATTATGGAGCTTGAAGTCTTCCTTCGTGTACTGACGCCCTGCAGTGATTACTGTCATCAATAGTCCTTCATTTCAATCCTTCTTATTTCCCTCCAGTGGGTCGTTTGTAAAGAATCCAGTTTTCCGTTCACGCTATTTGAACTTGACCCTCTGCTAAGTGCTGAGACTCAGGTGCCTCGCAGCAGTCCATATCTCTTTAATGGCGGTGCAGTCTCCACGACCGAGAACTGGCCGTAATATGTATTTCCACAGTTTGTCTCCCTTGCTTGGAGGCGCACTCAGGAATCAAGCAGGACCCCATCTTTTGTTACAGAGTCCTTTAATTTTAGCAAACCGGCATTCTTTGAAAACCATTACAGATGCCCTACGCGTTTCAGTGCTACTTGCACCTTGTTCACGGGCTGGTGTGCTATTTCCTGGCAGATTCACGAGGGCGCCAGGTCAGCTCCTTTAAATATCAGTTGCTCGCCCCCTGGTGGGCTTGCTTCGGTGCAAAACAATTAAGAGGCATTATGGAGCTTGAAGTCTTCCTTCGTGTACTGACGCCCTGCAGTGATTACTGTCATCAATAGTCCTTCATTTCAATCCTTCTTATTTCCCTCCAGTGGGTCGTTTGTAAAGAATCCAGTTTTCCGTTCACGCTATTTGAACTTGACCCTCTGCTAAGTGCTGAGACTCCGGTGCCTCGCAGCAGTCCATATCTCTTTAATGGCGGTGCAGTCTCCACGACCGAGAACTGGCCGTAATATGTATTTCCACAGTTTGTCTCCCTTGCTTGGAGGCGCACTCAGGAATCAAGCAGGACCCCATCTTTTGTTACAGAGTCCTTTAATTTTAGCAAACCGGCATTCTTTTAAAACCATTACGGATGCCCTACGCGTTTCAGTGCTGCTTGCACCTTGTTCATGGGCTGGTGTGCTATTTCCTGGCAGATTCACGAGGGCGCCAGGTCAGCTCCTTTAAATATCAGTTGCTCGCCCCCTGGTGGGCTTGCTTCGGTGCAAAACAATTAAGAGGCATTATGGAGCTTGAAGTCTTCCTTCGTGTACTGACGTCCTGCAGTGATTACTGTCATCAATAGTCCTTCATTTCAATCCTTCTTATTTCCCTCCAGTGGGTCGTTTGTAAAGAATCCAGTTTTCCGTTCACGCTATTTGAACTTGACCCTCTGCTAAGTGCTGAGACTCCGGTGCCTCGCAGCAGTCCATATCTCTTTAATGGCGGTGCAGTCTCCACGACCGAGAACTGGCCGTAATATGTATTTCTACAGTTTGTCTCCCTTGCTTGGAGGCGCACTCAGGAATCAAGCAGGACCCCATCTTTTGTTACAGAGTCCTTTAATTTTAGCAAACCGGCATTCTTTTAAAACCATTACAGATGCCCTACGCGTTTCAGTGCTGCTTGCACCTTGTTCACGGGCTGGTGTGCTATTTCCTGGCAGATTCACGAGGGCGCCAGGTCAGCTCCTTTAAATATCAGTTGCTCGCCCCCTGGTGGACTTGCTTCGGTGCAAAACAATTAAGAGGCATTATGGAGCTTGAAGTCTTCCTTCGTGTACTGACGCCCTGCAGTGATTACTGTCATCAATAGTCCTTCATTTCAATCCTTCTTATTTCCCTCCAGTGGGTCGTTTGTAAAGAATCCAGTTTTCCGTTCACGCTATTTGAACTTGACCCTCTGCTAAGTGCTGAGACTCCGGTGCCTCGCAGCAGTCCATATCTCTTTAATGGCGGTGCAGTCTCCACGACCGAGAACTGGCCGTAATATGTATTTCCACAGTTTGTCTCCCTTGCTTGGAGGCGCACTCAGGAATCAAGCAGGACCCCATCTTTTGTTACAGAGTCCTTTAATTTTAGCAAACCGGCATTCTTTGAAAACCATTACAGATGCCCTACGCGTTTCAGTGCTGCTTGCACCTTGTTCACGGGCTGGTGTGCTATTTCCTGGCAGATTCACGAGGGCGCCAGGTCAGCTCCTTTAAATATCAGTTGCTCGCCCCCTGGTGGGCTTGCTTCGGTGCAAAACAATTAAGAGGCATTATGGAGCTTGAAGTCTTCCTTCGTGTACTGACGCCCTGCAGTGATTACTGTCATCAGTAGTCCTTCATTTCAATCCTTCTTATTTCCCTCCAGTGGGTCGTTTGTAAAGAATCCAGTTTTCCGTTCACGCTATTTGAACTTGACCCTCTGCTAAGTGCTGAGACTCCGGTGCCTCGCAGCAGTCCATATCTCTTTAATGGCGGTGCAGTCTCCACGACCGAGAACTGGCCGTAATATGTATTTCCACAGTTTGTCTCCCTTGCTTGGAGGCGCACTCAGGAATCAAGCAGGACCCCATCTTTTGTTACAGAGTCCTTTAATTTTAGCAAACCGGCATTCTTTTAAAACCATTACGGATGCCCTACGCGTTTCAGTGCTGCTTGCACCTTGTTCATGGGCTGGTGTGCTATTTCCTGGCAGATTCACGAGGGCGCCAGGTCAGCTCCTTTAAATATCAGTTGCTCGCCCCCTGGTGGGCTTGCTTCGGTGCAAAACAATTAAGAGGCATTATGGAGCTTGAAGTCTTCCTTCGTGTACTGACGTCCTGCAGTGATTACTGTCATTAATAGTCCTTCATTTCAATCCTTCTTATTTCCCTCCAGTGGGTCGTTTGTAAAGAATCCAGTTTTCCGTTCACGCTATTTGAACTTGACCCTCTGCTAAGTGCTGAGACTCCGGTGCCTCGCAGCAGTCCATATCTCTTTAATGGCGGTGCAGTCTCCACGACCGAGAACTGGCCGTAATATGTATTTCTACAGTTTGTCCCCCTTGCTTGGAGGCGCACTCAGGAATCAAGCAGGACCCCATCTTTTGTTACAGAGTCCTTTAATTTTAGCAAACCGGCATTCTTTTAAAACCATTACAGATGCCCTACGCGTTTCAGTGCTGCTTGCACCTTGTTCACGGGCTGGTGTGCTATTTCCTGGCAGATTCACGAGGGCGCCAGGTCAGCTCCTTTAAATATCAGTTGCTCGCCCCCTGGTGGACTTGCTTCGGTGCAAAACAATTAAGAGGCATTATGGAGCTTGAAGTCTTCCTTCGTGTACTGACGCCCTGCAGTGATTACTGTCATCAATAGTCCTTCATTTCAATCCTTCTTATTTCTCTCCAGTGGGTCGTTTGTAAAGAATCCAGTTTTCCGTTCACGCTATTTGAACTTGACCCTCTGCTCAGTGCTGAGACTCCGGTGCCTCGCAGCAGTCCATATCTCTTTAATGGCGGTGCAGTCTACACGACCGAGAACTGGCCTTAATATGTATTTCCACAGTTTGTCTCCCTTGCTTGGAGGCGCACTCAGGAATCAAGCAGGACCCCATCTTTTGTTAAAGAGTCCTTTAATTTTAGCAAACCGGCATTCTTTTAAAACCATTACGGATGCCCTACGCGTTTCAGTGCTGCTTGCACCTTGTTCATGGGCTGGTGTGCTATTTCCTGGCAGATTCACGAGGGCGCCAGGTCAGCTCCTTTAAATATCAGTTGCTCGCCCCCTGGTGGGCTTGCTTCGGTGCAAAACAATTAAGAGGCATTATGGAGCTTGAAGTCTTCCTTCGTGTACTGACGTCCTGCAGTGATTACTGTCATCAATAGTCCTTCATTTCAATCCTTCTTATTTCCCTCCAGTGGGTCGTTTGTAAAGAATCCAGTTTTCCGTTCACGCTATTTGAACTTGACCCTCTGCTAAGTGCTGAGACTCCGGTGCCTCGCAGCAGTCCATATCTCTTTAATGGCGGTGCAGTCTCCACGACCGAGAACTGGCCGTAATATGTATTTCTACAGTTTGTCCCCCTTGCTTGGAGGCGCACTCAGGAATCAAGCAGGACCCCATCTTTTGTTACAGAGTCCTTTAATTTTAGCAAACCGGCATTCTTTTAAAACCATTACAGATGCCCTACGCGTTTCAGTGCTGCTTGCACCTTGTTCACGGGCTGGTGTGCTATTTCCTGGCAGATTCACGAGGGCGCCAGGTCAGCTCCTTTAAATATCAGTTGCTCGCCCCCTGGTGGACTTGCTTCGGTGCAAAACAATTAAGAGGCATTATGGAGCTTGAAGTCTTCCTTCGTGTACTGACGCCCTGCAGTGATTACTGACATCAATAGTCCTTCATTTCAATCCTTCTTATTTCCCTCCAGTGGGTCGTTTGTAAGGAATCCAGTTTTCCGTTCACGCTATTTGAACTTGACCCTCTGCTCAGTGCTGAGACTCCGGTGCCTCGCAGCAGTCCATATCTCTTTAATGGCGGTGCAGTCTCCACGACCGAGAACTGGCCTTAATATGTATTTCCACAGTTTGTCTCCCTTGCTTGGAGGCGCACTCAGGAATCAAGCAGGACCCCATCTTTTGTTACAGAGTCCTTTAATTTTAGCAAACCGGCATTCTTTTGCCAAATATTAGCATTATACCACAATTGTATGTTGCCACATGCAGGTATTAAAAACAAATCATCCTGTTTTTTAATTTCCCATGCTGTCCATCTGCTCAGTTGTTGGGCTATTATTCATGAAAGACCTCAAGAAGAGTCACCTAAAAGATGCACATTTTCTGTATGTATCCACTTTAAAAAAATTAATCCAGACAGAAAACACATTGTTTTCTGTCTGTATTTATCTGTAAAAATCCGTAAAAACGGAAAACAAGGAGCCTTATTCATGAGTAAGGATTCTCTAGATCTCTCCTTGGTTTTATTCAGGGCTGTCTTAAGTGTCCTCTCACTGTAGCCCTTTTGTTTGAATCTATGATAAGCCTCCTCAGTTAATCTGTTTAAATCTTCGTTATTGTTGCAGATCCTCTTTAGACGTAAGAATTCACCATAAGGAATATTGTCAATCATGTGCTTGGGATGGGCACTGCTGGCGTGCCTAATTGCCCATCCCTTTGGTAAACCTTAACGTCCAAAAAATCAATGTTATTTTTACTAATGTTGGATGTGAATTTAAGATTAGCCGCATTGATATTGATCTCCTGGATGAATTCAGATGCTTTAGCTTCACTCCCTCTGCAAACAATAAAAACATCCTCAATGTAGCGCATCCAATACAAAACACGTTCTTTAAAAATACCAGCATATAAAACTTTGAGGACCTGCTCCTCCCACCATCCAACATGCAAGCATGCGTAGCTAGGGGAGAAGCAAGCCCCCATAGCTACTCCGCTTTTTTGTAAATAAATGTCATTGCCAAATAAAAAATAATTATTATGCAAAGCACCATGAGATCAGACATAAAAGCATCTTATTATGTTGATAAAATTCAATCGGTCTCAAATCTAAAAAATGCTTAATAGCCATCAGACCTGTAGAGTGTTCTATACTGGTGTACAAGAATTCAATATCCAATGTGATAAAGAGTAAATCCTCTGACCATGTGATACCTTGCACTTTTCCTAGAAAATCACCAGTATCCTTTATATAACTCGGCAAATCCTTAACAAAATCTTGGAGAAAAAAGTCCACATATTGAGTAACAGTTTCACCTACACTGTTAATTGCCGATATAATAGGTCTACCGGGAACTGGTGTGGTTTGTTTGTGAACTTTCGGGATGAAGTAAAGTTTCGCCAAAACTGGATGTTCAATGTTCAAAAACTTGAATTCCTCCATAGATATCACCCCTTCCCTTTTCCAGGCCATTAATTCCTTCTTCAAAGTCTGTCTTGCCGCATTATATTTTACATTATATTTATTATGGAAAGTCTTTTCATAACACTCTACATTATGTAGATGCCTGTTGGCTTCTAAAATTTAATCTTTCTGGGGCTAGATGACCATATTGCCCCCCTTGTCCGATTTAGTCACTATGATCTCATGTGTGCTGCCCAATTTTTTAATCAGTTTGGTATATTCTATATATATATATTACCTACTGGCGGTCGCCAGTAGGTAGTTATAGTTGGGACCTAGTTTTCATAGGAAAAGTGTTTTTTGTTTTCTCAATAACTTAGGCGCCGGTTGCCAAATTTTCAAAACTAGTGGCCCGCTCCGGTCAGCTCCTGTCTTGAAAGTTTCGGGGTGATTCACCAAGAGGAGGCAGAGAAAAAAGGGGGGTCCCAAAACGCATTTTCCCAATGGTTTTTTCCATAGGAAACTTTAGACAAAGCTACAACCCGAACTGCTGAACGGAATTACACCAAATTTGGCAAAAAGGTAGCCCTTGGTTAAGAAAGTGTGGTGTAAATCTGTTCAGTAGTTGCTGAGAAATTAGAAAAAGAAAAAGTTTCGATATCTGGGGCAGCGGTGGGTTTGTGAACTCTCCTGAGCACGAGCTTCACTGTGATTGGCTGCCAACATTCCAAACTAGGAAGTGTTGGCAGCCATCTTGCGACTCGGTAGAACCGAGTCACAAGAAAACAGTGAAACAAAGGTGAAAAAAAAGCAAAGGGGGCAGGTTAGAAACACCCTGACCTCCTAGGGCTGCTCAGGAGGTCCCACAACGACCCCTAGGCCCCCAAAAATCATTTTTTTAAAAATAATTCGTTGGAATTCGCACTGGGGTCGCGAATCCCATAGAAATTATTTTAAAAAATGATGCGTGGGCTCCCGTGCTTCATTTAAATGAGCCCCCGGTTGGGCCAGGTCCCGGGGCATTGTGAAAAAATAATAGCGGGGGCCCATGGGGCCCCCGCAGACAGTAGCCTGCGTGCAGAGTGGTAGAACATGCAGCTTGTGTGTATTACTCCAAGAGCGAGGCACTAGGTCATGTATGTGTATACCCTGTGAATGGGACACATACCTATAAGGAGAGAGACTTGTGCAGTGAAAACAGAAGACATGGCATGCATGCAGAGTGGTGGGCATGCAGTCTGTGTGTACATTCCAGGGGTGAGCCAGTCGATAATGTACTGTGTATACCCCAGAGAGTGGGACGCATACCTGGAGGGGAGGGGTTTCTGCTGTATTCACATAGATAGGCGGGGTACACACAATGAGGAATGGCAAGGCACGCCCTGTGTACATATTAAGGATAATTAACGGGGTATTTTCACAGATAGGCATTTGTGTACACGCTGAGAGTGGGGCTCAAGCCCAGAGGGCAAGAGATATTTATAACGTGTACCTCAAGAGAGAGCTAGAGACATGCTCGCAATGTGTAATGCAGGCACTTCAGGAGAATAGTGAGTATATGCAGCCAGAGACTTGTGCTGTGAATACCCAGAGAGTGAAGCACACGTGCAGGTAGGACATGATACTTATGCTGAGTACACAGAGAGCCAAGGGCATACACGAAAGTAGTCCGGGAATAGGTTATGTATCATGTAGAGCGGGGTCATGCGTGTAAAGAGAGGAGTGGGCGTTTGCCACGTATACCAAGAGAGAGGCGTGTACACAAGGGACATGTACGTGATGCACAGGCACACAGAGGTACATGAACATAGAGGGTGCTTCTGGAAAGGGCCTGGTGCATCCGGAGCAAGCGAGAGGGGAATAACTGACCAGTGCGGCACATTCACATAGAAGGCACGTATATGTGCTGCATATACCCACGTGGACTATTGCAGCATACATAAAATGGGACAGGAATATGTGTTGCTCATCATATCCATGCATGAGACAGTAGTATATAGTATAGAAAAAGGCAGAGTAAAACAGAGTCCACTTATATGTACATATGTACAGTCAAGCAGCTCGGAAATAAGCTCAAATACCCTCTACAATAACTCATCATACCACAGTATCCGCGGGACTAAGTAATCACATGTTAACATCAGAACAAGACATGAAAAAGGAATCCGACAACGCAGCAAGTGAAATGAGGGACTACACACCCAAACAGAGCATTATTACAATACATTGTGCCGACAGCCTGCGTAATGCTATTTTATACAAAGCTATCGACAATCGACACAGATAAGTCGAGATTGGTGACACGTTCAGTTGATATTGATTATGATACAAGTATGACAAGGAAATAAATTATCTAATATTCAAAAAGACTGCATACTTTGTTAAGTGTTCAAAATAAAACCACAAACATACTTAAAATTATATACAGTTTACACCATATCATTCAAATCGAGTTTTCCGTTTGACACATTTATTGTATGTGTTGTTTTGTTTATAAAAGATGAGAACATTTTATAGCACTGACCCTACTCTTATCTCAGTCTGTTTTAAGTGTGATACATAATATTTCACAATAAACGTAGATAAAACATATAAAATGAAATGTAAGTGCCCCGTGGCTACTCATTGCTGTCGAAAAGTAACGCAAGTACCGTTCCTGCTATGGCGCGGGAATTGCATGTTTGGTACGCGTGCCTCCAGTTAGATTCATAAACTGGGTAAGTATTGTGTAGGTTAAATGCTTTATTATTTCGAATTACGATATGTATTCCTGTTGCTAGATCAAACACAAAATATATAAATAAAGAGGAGCACAAATGTATTTCACAATTTGCCTGAGTTTCAACGGAAATTCACTTAAAGTGTGCAACAGATCAATCTAAAATAGCTGGTAGCGATCGAGAGACGTAGCCGGATAGTGAAAAAGCACGGACTGTAGTCATCTTACAGTCACAGTATTTATTCACAATGAGTCGTTTTATATCAATCAATCAATCAATCAGGGGAACTTGTAAAGCGCGCTACTTACCCGTGAGGGTCTCAAGGCGCTGGGGGTGGAGGGTGGGGGTCCCGTTACTGCTCGAAGAGCCAGGTCTTGAGGAGTCTTCTGAAGGCGAGTAGGTCTTGGGTCTGTCGTAGGTGGGTTGGGAGGGTGTTCCAGGTTTTGGCAGCGAGGTAGGAGAAGGATCTGCCGCCGGCGGTCGTTCGTTGGATGTGGGGGACGTCTGCGAGGGCGAGGCTGGTGGAGCAGAGCTGGCGGGTGGGAGTGTTGAAGCTGAGTCTGCTGTTCAGGTAGGCTGGTCCGGCGTTGTGGAGTGCTTTGTGTGCGTGGGTGAGGAGCTTGAAGGTGATCCTCTTGTCGATGGGGAGCCAGTGCAGGTCTCTCAGGAGGGGGGGGATGTGGCTGCGGCGGGGGGCGTTGACAATCAGTCGGGCGGAGGCGTTTTGGATGCGTTGTAGCCGCCGTTGGTGTTTGGCTGGGATTCCTGCGTAGAGTGCGTTGCCGTAGTCCAGTCTGCTGCTGACGAGGGCCTGTGTCACTGTTCTTCTTGTTTCGGTCGGGATCCATTTGTAGATCCGACAGAGCATGCGTAGGGTGTTGTAGCAGGAGGAGGAGATGGTGTTGACTTGCTTGGACATGGAGATGGAGGAGTTGAGGATGAACCCTAGGTTGCGTGCGTGGTCGGTTGGTGACGGTGCTGTCCCCAGAGCGGTCAGCCACCAGGAGTCGACCCAGGCTGAGGGGGTGGGTCCGAGGATGAGGACCTCCGTCTTGTCCGAGTTCAGTTTCAGGTGGCTGCTCCTCATCCAGTCGCGATGGCCTTCATGCCCTCGTGAATGTTGGTTTTGGCGGTGTGAGGGTCTTTGGTGAGGGAGAGGATAAGCTGGGTGTCGTCGGCGTAGGAGATGATGTTGAGGTTGTGGTGGCGGGCCACTTGTGCGAGGGGGGCCATGTAGATGTTGAACAGTGTCGGGCTGAGGGATGAGCCCTGGGGAACTCCGCAGATGATGCCGGTGGCTTCTGACCGGAAAGGTGGGAGGCGGACGCTCTGGGTTCTGCCGGAGAGGAAGGACGTGGTCCAGTCAAGGGCCTTCTCTTGGATTCCTGCTTCTTGGAGGCGTGTCTTTAGGGTGCAGTGGCAGACCGTGTCGAATGTGGCTGACAGGTCCAGGAGGATGAGGGCTGATGTTTCGCCATTGTCCAGTTGGCGTCTGATGTTGTCTGTGGCGGCGATGAGGGCTGTCTCAGTGCTGTCGTTTCGTCCGAATCCGGATTGGAATGGGTCCAGGATGTTGTTGTCTTCGAGGTGGTGGGTCAGTTGAATGTTGACGATTTTCTCGATGACCTTTGCCGGGAACGGGAGCAGGGAGATGGGTCGGAAGTTCTTGAGGTCCTTGGGGTCCGCCTTGGGCTTTTAGAGGAGGGCGTTGATTTCGGCGTGCTTCCAGCTTTCCGGAAATGTCGCTTTTTCGAATGAGATGTTGATGACCTTCCGCAGTTTAGGTGCGATGGCCGCGTCTGCTTTGTTGAATACGTGGTGTTACAAAAGGGGGTGGTGATGGACGGAGCATCAGAACCAATCAAACACTCACACCCAGTCAACAGATCTGGGTTTGATCCATCACCGTTCTTTAGCCCACTCTGCCACCCCAGTTCAGACATGGCCATATGCAAATCAGTCTGACCCTGTGCCTCATGGGAACAGTCCAGCCCGAACTGCCAAGCCACGCCTTCCCTGGACCAGAAACAAGCTTCCTAGAACCGGTTTCTGGCATTTCAGCCGTCTTCAGCCAGGCTTGCTTGAATCCAGTGGCAAAGTGAGCAAGGGACTCACGTCTGAGCATACCCTGCCAACTTATGGCGAACAAAGCGGTACAAAAGGGGGTGGTGATGGACGGAGCATCAGAACCAATCAAACACTCACACCCAGTCAACAGATCTGGGTTTGATCCATCACCGTTCTTTAGCCCACTCTGCCACCCCAGTTCAGACATGGCCATATGCAAATCAGTCTGACCCTGTGCCTCATGGGAACAGTCCAGCCCGAACTGCCAAGCCACGCCTTCCCTGGACCAGAAACAAGCTTCCTAGAACCGGTTTCTGGCATTTCAGCCGTCTTCAGCCAGGCTTGCTTGAATCCAGTGGCAAAGTGAGCAAGGGACTCACGTCTGAGCATACCCTGCCAACTTATGGCGAACAAAGCGGTACAAAAGGGGGTGGTGATGGACGGAGCATCAGAACCAATCAAACACTCACACCCAGTCAACAGATCTGGGTTTGATCCATCACCGTTCTTTAGCCCACTCTGCCACCCCAGTTCAGACATGGCCATATGCAAATCAGTCTGACCCTGTGCCTCATGGGAACAGTCCAGCCCGAACTGCCAAGCCACGCCTTCCCTGGACCAGAAACAAGCTTCCTAGAACCGGTTTCTGGCATTTCAGCCGTCTTCAGCCAGGCTTGCTTGAATCCAGTGGCAAAGTGAGCAAGGGACTCACGTCTGAGCATACCCTGCCAACTTATGGCGAACAAAGCGGTACAAAAGGGGGTGGTGATGGACGGAGCATCAGAACCAATCAAACACTCACACCCAGTCAACAGATCTGGGTTTGATCCATCACCGTTCTTTAGCCCACTCTGCCACCCCAGTTCAGACATGGCCATATGCAAATCAGTCTGACCCTGTGCCTCATGGGAACAGTCCAGCCCGAACTGTGAGGCACAGGGTCAGACTGATTTGCATATGGCCATGTCTGAACTGGGGTGGCAGAGTGGGCTAAAGAACGGTGATGGATCAAACCCAGATCTGTTGACTGGGCGTGAGTGTTTGATTGGCTCTGATGCTCCGTCCATCACCACCCCCTTTTGAATACGTGGTGTGGGCATGGGTCTGACAGAGATCCTGAGTGGATATGTGACTCTTTTGCCTCTGTTTTCCGTCGCATTGAATTTAACACTGAGTATTTGCTAATGTGAAAACTACTAGAAATCCAAATTTTTGCTAGCTTTATTACACCGATCTAGGCCATGTTTCATAGAGCACCCAGTGGAATGAAAAAGAATGCCCTTCTAGCGCTTAAGGCGTTTTTTCACAACTTACGTAAACGTGAGCGTAGGAGCAATTTTACACTCTGGTGTTGTCACTTTTTCAGAGACGCTGTTATATTTGTGAGTGATACAAATGATTTCCATAACACAAATCATATCGAAACCGCACGATGTCACTTCTCCCCTACAAAGCCCCCTATCACATGATAATCGCAAACATGCTCTCCAGTTATCATACAGCGCGTACATCTTCAGTGCAACCGGATTTTATACACATATAAGGGCATGTTTAGGATACAGTGTCAAAGTAAGAAGAATATTGAAGCATTCAAACTGTATGCGGTGTGGTGTCAGTATCTAAATGGACATGAAGTATTCTTAAAAACAATAAAACTATTATTATTGTTATTATTATTGTGTAAATGTTGCACATCCCAAACTGAATTGTGTGTTGTCGATTGCCTTCCAGCACTTACTCGTTTCTAGATCAATGCGCTATAAAAGCAGAGGGCTACAAACACGTGTATTCGGGGACGTCTTTATACACAGCTATGATACACACTGGGCAGCTATTTCTAACAAAAGTGAGGTTGTATTTCATCTAGTGCCTCCTCGGCACTCTTCGGCCACATTTATATTAGGCCTGGGCGAAAATTTCGTTCCGTTCGCGGAAATTGCGATAATTTGACATTTTCGCGTTCCGCGGAGAGCGCGAAAATGTCAAAAATTCCGGTTTCCGCAGCTTGGCGATAATTTGTTTCTTGCTCGCGCTGTAAAATAATACATTCTCGCGCGCGCGCGATCGCCTTACCTGAATCCCTGCGTTCGCCGACAAGTTTTCTTGATCCGGTCGCGTTCTCCATGAGATGTTGTATTGTTTTTAGCCATTTGCGCTGTCTCGCGACAGTTCGCGCCCGCAGTGACGTCATGCGTCGCGCGATCACGTCTTTCTTCTCGCGATCATGCACCGCGAGAACAACTCAAAACAAGATGGCCGCGCCTGCAAGCAACCACATGGGTAAGTTGGCGACCCGCAACCATGCAGAAAATCTCGCGAACATGCCGGAAAAAAACTTCCGCATCTTCGCGATATTTCTGCTTGTTTGCGATAATTTTAAACATTTTCGCGATAATTTGCGAAGGTTAATTCCGCAAATTCCGCCCACCCCTAATTTATATAGACAGGAAAGCACGAAGGTCGTGACCCTTTCTGCACCTAACGTCATAGTCTTTCACAGTCAATATTGCGAGCTTGAGATTACTCACAGTGTCGGCCGCATTCACCCACTGAGCTATCACAGGATCTTGGTGCCTGTCATGAATGTTTGTCAGCCTCTTCGGACCGGTGAGCCCTTTAATCCTCGGAAGGCCCTCTGGAAGATAATATCTTTGCCTCATTTCCGGCAATGGTTTCCACTGTGTATTACAATTGGGGAATGGTTTTATAAATCGAGGATTGCAAGTGCAGTAATACTCTCCACCTCATTAGCCAAGCACAAAATGTGGGGGACCAGACACCGAAGGGAGACCTGTTTCCTGCAGTGGCCGCCAGTGGACGTTATTCTATCCTCACAATAGGCAGTGCATGGACGGTTTATGGAAGTGTCACTGTATCTCTACAGGCAGAGAGCAGCCCCACGGGTATGGAACACTGTGGGACTGTGGCAGCATGACTGGGCTGGCCTGGCCTGTCGGCTGGTGGACGTGGGTGAGTGCCATTAAACTATATCAAACTGGCTCCATTGTGCGCCTGCCAAAATATATGTATTACCTGCAACAATAGAAGCCAGGACACAGGCCTCGGGTAATCCTTGCAAAGACCCACTTTAAATATCACAAAACTTCACAGGAACTGACCCCTCTCTCATCTTGTTCACATACCCTTTGGGTTGTTTTAGCCACAGAGTGTGTCATCACTTGAAATAATTCACCAATTAGCACACGCTGGGCCCAGAGAAAGCTTCATTGTTTTGCTCTGAATAGGGGTTGTTTAAAAAGTGACACTGTCGGGAAAAACAATTAGCAAAGCCATCAGAATACTCCAGCTTCAAACAAGCAATGCCAGCAGTGAAGACAACTAATGACACAGGCAGAGAAAAATCACATGGCGACGAGGAAATATAGACAGTGTGACTGAGCTCGGGACATCAGGCAACATCGTGCAGTGTGTAGTCCTGCTTGAGGCCTGAAGCCGAAAAACACAGTTATATTTATTCACTGTTTTGTTGTTCTCGGCATTATGAAGGGCGTTATGGCGCTACACAACTGACATAGTTTCGCAAATTAGTAGACAAGTGTATATCCAGTATCCATGATTAACAGCATATGGATATGGAAGCAGCTTAGAAAACATACAGTTTAACAGGTGGCTAGTGAATACATATCTAAATATCCAACAGGCTTGTGATGATTTCCCGAAACAGCTCTCCCTTTAATTTGCCTCTGTTGGAGCCTGCACAATGCACAGGCCGCTTTCCTTCACACTGTTGGTAGAGCAAATATTACAGCGCAGATTACACCTATTCTCATCCATGCGTCAACACTGGGCTATCGACCTGTTCCCACTGCCCCACAGGCTGGCCTTGGCACTTCCTCCGTGGTCCCCAGGGCCGTTGCTTCCATTGGTGCAGCAGGTGCAGTGGCACTGGGCCCAGAGGCCGCGATAATTACTGTATTTTAGAATTCCATGGGCTCATTTCCATCCTTGCAGTAGGGCCCACGACACACTGGCTGAGCCACTAGTGGGCCAGTGAATGTTTCACCCTACCCATATCCCACATTCAGAGCACTCATTAAATCCCAAAGCGTGTCCGGAGCATAATTGAAAAATTAGCTTGAAAAGAGAACATCTGTTGCGGAATATATGATCTTGTGTAGAAATCAAATGGTGCGCGCTGCACATGTTTCACGTCCTTTAATTTGTTTAGTGCAAATGGATAGGGCCCTCCCTCAATTAAAAAAAACGAAGGAGGCAGAGCCCCGGGGGATGGGGTCCCGGGCTAACAGAGTCCTAAGGATGGGGGCTACGCAGCCCCCCTCCTTAAAAAGTAGTTAAAAAAAAATATATATATGGCCATGTCCTAGGGGATGGGGTCCCCGGGGGCCGATATTGGCCTCGGGAGGGGGTGCCACGTGGCCCCCTTCCCCTTTTAAAAAAAAAATAAAAAATAGGGGTTGGGCCCTGGGGGATTGGGTCCCCAGGGCCACAAAAAAGGAAAGCCACACAGCCCCCTTCTGAAAAACAACAACAACAAAAAAGCCCGCATCGTGCCGGAGGACCCCAATTTGCAATGCGCCAGGGGTGCGTTTGCACAGTGGTGCAGGGAGGGGGCGGGGCCTGATATTACAAGTATAATTGCAGCATGGTGTGAAAAGGGGTGTGGCCTCAGAACACCTCTCTGCAATGCAGCTCTGTGGCACTTACTGGATGTACCTGGTGGGCTACTTGGCCACAAGGGACCTTCAGGATTCAGGGGGACTTAATAGGGATGTTATAGTTAGAAATTAGCATTTAAAAAAACATTGAAATTCACTGAAATAACCATAGGTTTCAGGCACGTGATAGTTAAAAATTAGCATTTAAAAAAACATTGAAATTCACTAAAAACCATGGTTTCCGGGACGTTATAGTGAGTTGTACATTTCACTTGTACAAAACCAGAGAAATTCCACCATTATAGTTAGTTCAGCTAACTCTAACTCGAGGCCCCGCAATGCACTGCTGATGACGTCACATATTACATCATTCATGACATGGTCAGTGACATCACTGATGACATCACTGATGACCTCATCCACGTGAAAATCTGATGCTCCTCCTCACACTCCAATATAACCTTTGATACACCCACTGTAAAATACAGACTACCATTTTCGAAACCATTGACACACCAATAACAGTTACTACATACGCTCTCACTGATTCCTGGGTCTACATACACATCCACTTATTCACCCATACAATCACTCATATGTGCAGTCACTCATGAATGCAACACTATCATATGCACTCATACACCTATACAGACACTCACACACCACCACTCAACCAGAGTTACTCACACACCTAGTCAGTCATGAAAAGAATCAATCACACTTCCATTTTCTGACCTATACAGTTCTACACACTCCACATCACTTATTCAAACAGAAACAAACTGTTACATCCTATACTTCCTAGTCCTGGCTGCTCAGACTACAAAACAAACGCATACTTACTCTCTTATACAATCACTGATACATGTACACACTCATCCATACAGCCACTCTCACAATCACTGACTCTCACGTATAGTCATTAATATACACCAACTCTCACACACACTGCCTTTTACATATGTAGTTACTTGGACATGTACCACTGAGACATCCATTCACTTACCAACACACCCATACACACACTCACCAACCCATGCAGCTGTTTCCACATGCACTCTTGAACCCATACACCCAGAGAATCAACCACTCACACATCTATGCACAGAGTCACACACCTCTCACCCACCCACACACACACACTCAGGCACCCATACAAATACTCAGGCTACCAATCGATTACCCATATTGACACACATGTAGCTACTGACCAACCCATGCAGCAGCATATACAACAACAGACAGACTGATACAGCCATTCACACAGTTTAGTCACTAACTCATGCATTCAGTAAGACACATGTAATCACTCACTTAAACAGTCACGCGTCTACTAAATCCTCCATCCAGACACTTATACACCCACTCATTCTTCAAAACACCTTGGCATATATATAAAACATATTTAAACTTTATACAAACACACAGTCACTGGATGATGTCATTTGAGATGTCATCAATGATGTAATCAGTGATGTCACTGACTATGTCATGAATGATGTAATGTGTGACGTCATCAGCAGTGCAATGCAGGGGCGCGAGTTATAGTTAGCTGAACTAACTATAACGACGGAATTTCTCTTGATTTGTATGAGTGAAATGTCCAACTAACTATAACGTCACTGAAACCTATGGTTTTTTCAGTGAATATATATATATATATATATATATATATATATATATATATATATATATATATATCATACCATGAACAACTCCTTCCGGACTTGAGTGGACACGTGGAAAATGGCACGCACGCCGGCGGAGATAACCAGCTAATTCAATTTCGCAATAATCACTCTTTCAATTCGCGCGCTCTCAGGAATCAAAGGGTCTTTGATTCCTGAGAGCGCGCGGATTGAAAGAGTGATTATTGCGAAATATATATATATAGATATCTATATATATTATCTACTGGCGGTCGCCAGTAGATAGTTATAGTTAGGACCGTGTTTCCATAGGAAATCTGAAAATTCTATTTTGAATAACTTTGGCGCTGGTTGACGAATCCCCGCGAAATTTTCAAAACTAATGGGGCGCTCCGCTCAGCTCCTATCCTGAAAGTCTCGGAGTGATTCGTCAAGTGGGGGCCAAGATAAAAAGGGGGGTCCCAAAACGCGTTTTCCTCATGCATTTTCCCATAGGACCTTTAGTCGAAGGTACAGCCCGAACGGCTGAACAGAATTACTTGAAATTTGGCAGAGAGGTAGTCCTCAGGTCAGGGAAGTGCCTTTTGCAGGTCTGGTGTCAATCTGTTCAGTAGTTCCTGAGAAAATAGCATTTAAAATCATATAAATATCTATAAGCGCGTGCCATGCGCGCACCGTGCGCGCACCGTGCGAGCACCATGCGAGCACCCTAACGTGCCCGAGCGTAATTCTGATTGGTGGTTACATGTTAGTCAACGTTCGAATCGGTCGAAATCAGGAAGTGTCGGCCGCAATTTTGTTTGTTTTCAGTGCGAGAGTGAAAAAGGAAGGTGGCGAACGTGAAAAGGGGGCAGGGTAGAGAGTTCCTGACCCCCTAGCCTTTGTCAGGGGGTCCCTGAAGGACCCCGAAGGCAGGGAAAAAAAATTTGATTTTTTTTTTAAAAATCGCGGGGGTGCGTATTTTATTGTAAAATAAATATATACAAAAAATAATAATATATTCATAACTTAGCATTTAAAAAAACGTACAAATTCACTGAAAAAACCATAGGTTTCATACACGTTATAGTTAGGAATTAGCATTTAAAAAACCTTTCAAATTCACTTAAAAAACCATAGGTTTCACACATGTTATAGTTAGGTGGATATTTCACTCGTAAAAAACCAATGAAATTACCCCGTTATAGTAAGTTCAGATAACTATAACTCGCGCGACCGCCACTCTATCACAAGGA
This sequence comes from Triturus cristatus, assembly GCF_964204655.1. Classification (NCBI taxonomy): domain Eukaryota; kingdom Metazoa; phylum Chordata; class Amphibia; order Caudata; family Salamandridae; genus Triturus; species Triturus cristatus. Next base: position 442,409,687 of record NC_140590.1, read on the forward strand.
TGATGTCATCAGTGATGTCATGAGTGATGTCACTGACCATGTCATAAATGATGTAATATGTGACTTCATCAGCAGTGGATTGCGGGCGCGCGAGTTATAGCTATCACAACTAACGATAACGGGGGAATTTCATTGGTTTTTTACGAGTGAAATATCCACCTAACTATATCATGTGTGAAACCTACGGTTTTTTCAGTGAATTTGCTAGGTTTTTTAAATGCTAATTCCTAACTATAACGTGTATGAAACCTATGGTTTTTTCAGTGAATATATATATATATATATATATATATATTGGATTTAGGTTTTTATATTTTTTGTTATTTAATGTAGTTGTTAAAATATTTTATTTGTTTGAAGTGAATTACTCTCTCCCTACTGTTGCACAGACTGGAGTTGGAATAGTACATTTTATCACTCCACAATCCAACATTTTCTCTTCTGTTGCACAGACTGGAGTGCGAATAGTAAACGTTACCTGTCTGCAATCCGACACTTTCCCTACTGTTACAGCAACTGGATTGGGTATAGTAGTTTATACCCCTCCTGAGTCCAACACTTTCTCTACTGTTGCACCGACTGAAGTGGGAATAGTAACTTTTACCTATCCTGAGTTCAACGCTTTCCCTACTCTTGCACAGACTGGATTGGAAATAGTAAATTTCAACCCTCCACAATCCAACACTTTCCCTAATGTTGTACCAACTAGAGTGGGAATAGTACATTGTTACCTCCCCTGAGCCCAACCTTTTCCCTACCATTGCACCGACTACAGTGGAGATAGTAAATGTTACCTCTCCGTAATCCAACACTTTCCCTAACGTTAGAGTGACTGTAGTGGGAATAGTAATTTGATTCCCCTCTGCAATTCAGCACTTTCCCTACTGTTGCACACACTGGAGTGGGGATAGTACATTTTGCCCATCAGCAATCCAAAACTTCCCCTACTGTTGCAGTGACTGGAGTGGGAACAGTGATTTGGACCCCTCTTGAGTCCAATGCTTTCCCTACTGTTGCACTGGCTGTCGTGGGAATAGTACATTTTGCCCCTCTGTAATCCAACATTTTCCCTACTGTTGCAGTGACTGGAGCAGGAATAGTAATTTGCACCCCTCTTGAGTCCAACACTTTTCCTACTGTTCCACTGACTGGAGTGTGAATAGCAAATGTTACCCCTCCTCAGACCAACACTTTTGCTATTGTTGCACTGACTGGAGTTGGCATAGAAAGTTTTAGCCATCCTGGGTACAACACTTTACCCACTGTTTCACAGACTGGAGTAGAAATAGTAAATTTTACCCCTCCGCAATCCAACACTTATCCTTTCTGAGTCCAACGCTTTTCCTATTGTTGCACCGACTGAAATGAGAATATAACATTTTACCCCTCCGTAATCCAACACTTTCTCTACTGTTGCAGTGACTGGTGTGGGAATACTAATTTGTACCACTCCTGAGTCCAACGCTTTCCCTAATGTTGCACACACTGGATTGAGAATAGCAAATTTTACCCCTCCTGAATCCAAAGATTTCCCTACTGTTGCAGAGATTGGAGTGGGAATTGTATAAGTATTATTCATACAATTTTATATTTTTGTGTACATTGTTTAGATTTATATTATTTTGATGTTTCAATGTATTTAACATGATACTATTTTTATTTATTAATGTTTGCAACATGTAATATATTTTAGTAAATAAATTAGTATGTTTTTTCTCAACTTTCCAGTTTATTTGTTACAGTTTGTAAACTGTCAAATGTACTATTCCCACTCCAGTCAGTGCAACAGAGGGAAAGCATTGGACTCATTACTATTACTATTCACAATAATATAAATATATATATTATTGTTTTTTTTAAAGTTTACAAAAAATTAGTAAATTGTAACATTACTTATAATTAATATTTTGATAATAATGTTAAATTATATGTTTAAATAATCATATATATATATATTCACTGAAAAAACCATAGGTTTCAGGCACGCTATAGTTAGAAATTAGCATTTAAAAAACCTTAGAAATTCACAGAAAAAACCATAGGTTTCAGGGGCGTTATAGTTAGAACCATTGAAATTCCACCCTTATTGTTAGTTCAGCTAACTATAACTCGCGCGCCCGCAATGCACTGCTGATGACGTCACATATTACATCACTCATGACATGGTCAGTGACATCACTCATGACATCACTGATGACATCTCTGATGACATCACTGATAACATCATCCAGTGAATGTGTGTTTTTCTGAAAATTACATATGTTTTATATATCTATATCTCAAGGTCGATGGAAGAATAAATGGGTATATAAGTGTCTAAATGGATGATTTGTTTTTGAAAAATTGATTGTATTACTGACTGATTAAGTGTATCTTAGTGAATACATGGCTTAGTGAATAATGTTTAAATGTGTAAATATCTGTATCAGTCTCTCACTTTGTGTTGTGTATAAGTGGCTGCATGGGTTGGTGAGTAGCTACATGAGTGTCTATATAGGTTCTTAGTTTGTTTTTTGAGTATCAGTATGAGTGTCTGAGTGTCTGTATGGTTCGGTGGGGGTATTACGTAGTGCATAGGTGCATGAATGAGTGACTCACTGTTTGTATGTGTTGAAGACAGCATGTGTGCAGGACTGTATGGGTGGATGAGTGTGTGCATGGGTGTGTTAGTGAGTGATAGACTGTCTCAAAAGTGTCTTTATGAGTAACTACATATGTTTTAAACTAGTATATGTGACTATTGGTGTATATATACGTGAGTATATGTGAGAGTGAGAGATTGAAAGAGTTCCTGTATGAATAAGTATGTGTTTCTATAAATTATTGTTTAAAAGACTAAGTATGTGTAAGTTTCTGTAGAAGTAAGTGTGGTGGTGTGTGTATAACTGTATATGCAAGTAAATGGATGTTTGATTCTTTATTAGCATGAGTGACTATGTGTGTGAGTAACTCTATGGATGAGTGGCGTTGTGTAACAGGATGTATAGGTGTGTGAGTACATATGATGAGTGAGTACATGTATGAGTGACTGTATAGGACTGTTGGTGAATGAGTGGATGTGTATGTGGATCTTAGAATTACTGAATAGGTTGTTGTAACTGGTTTTGGTATGTCCATTGTTTTGAACATTGTAGTTTCTAGTTTTGAATGTGTGTATCAAAGGTTATATTAGGGGAAGAGGAGGTCTGCCACTCTATCACAAGGATGATGTCATCAGTGATGTCATTAGTGATGTCATTTGAGATGTCATCAGTGATGTCATAAGTGATGTCACTGACCATGTCATGAGTGATGTAATATGTGACGTCATCAGCAGTGCATTGCGGGCGCGCGAGTTATAGTTAGCTGAACTAACTATAACGGGGGAATTTCAATGGTTTTGTACGAGTGAAAAGTCCAGCTAACTATAACGCCCCTGAAACCTATGGTTTTTTCAGTGAATTTCTAAGGTTTTTTAAATGCTAATTCCTAACTATGCCTACAGAGATAGGACATGTGAAGAAAGAAGAAAAAACGCACAGAAAGAAAAAAAAGAAATGCAGAAAGAAGCAACAGAAGTCCTCAAAGATGAAGAAAAGTGCAGGAAGAAGGATAATGTGCAGAAAGAACAAACAGAAGAGCAGAAAGAAACCTTGTTGCAAAATCATCCTGTACCCGGACGGATACTGGTGTTAACTGAGTCTGACTAACCAGTCCTAGAGCCAGTGCTATGTTAAAAGACACTCAGAATACAGTGAAAACCCCTACATACACCAGGGAACACTATGCGTTGGGGTCTCCCTGTGATCAGCATGACCTCCTCTGTAAGCCCCTAGTATATAATAGGGCAGGGGATTAAAACTACCTCTTAAAACGCGCCACAGGGCGTTTGCACACGTCACCTCAGGCCCCGTCCCCTCACTTCCCCACTGTGTAAACACGCCCTGTGGCCGTTTTAAGTTGGGAGATTAAGTCCCCTTGAATCCTGAGGGTCCCTAGGGTCCAACTAGACCACTAGGTACCTCCAGTAAGCTCCACAGAGCTGCGTTGCAGAGAGATGTAACAAGGGGCACGGCCTAGACCACCTCTCTGCAACGCAGCGGAGTGGTGCTTACTGGAAGCCCCTGGTGGGCTAGTTGGCCCCCATGGTCCCTCAGGATTGAAAGGGAATTATTTCCCCAACTTAAAACGCACCACAGGGCTTGTTTGCACACGTTAACTCAGGCCCCGTCCCCTCCCTTCACCACTATGTAAACACGCCCTGTGGCCGTTTTTAGTTGGGAGATTAAGTTCATTTGAATCCTGAGGGTCCCTAGGGTCCAACTAGCCCACAAGGTACCTCCAGTATGCGCCACAGAGCTGCGTTGCAGAGAGGTGTAAAAAGGGGCACGGTCTGGACCACCTCTCTGCAACGCAGCTTAGTGGCTCTTACTGGAAGCACCTGGTGGGCTAGTTAGCCCCCAGGGGCCCTCAGGATTGAAGGGGAATTATTTCCCCAACCTAAAACGCGCCACAGGGCTTGTTTGCACACGTTAACTCAGGCCCCGTCCCCTCCCTTCACCACTGTGTAAACACGCCCTGTGGCCATTTTTAGTTGGGAGATTAAGTTCATTTGAATCCTGAGGGTCCCTAGGGTCCAACTAGCCCACTAGGTACCTCCAGTATGCGCCACAGAGCTGCGTTGCAGAGAGGTGTAAAAAGTGGCACGGCCTGGACCACCTCTCTGCAACGCAGCTCAGTGGCGCTTACTGGAAGCACCTGGTGGGCTAGTTAGCCCCCAGGGGCCCTCAGGATTGAAGAGGAATTATTTTCCCAACTTAAAACGCACCATAGGGCGTGTTTGCACACGTCACCTCAGGCCCCGTCCCCTTCCTTCTCCACTGTGTAAACATGCCCTGTGGCCGTTTTTTAAGTTGGGAGATTAAGTCCCCTTGAATCCTGAGGATCCCAAGGGCAAAATAGCCCACTAGGTACGTCCAGTAAGCGCCATTGCAGAGAGGTGTAAAAAGGGGCACGGCCTGCACCACCTCTCTGCAACGCAGAGCAGTGGCACTTACTGGAAGCACCTGGTGGGCTAGTTGGCCCCCAGGGTCTCTCAGGATTGAAAGGGAATTATTTCCCCAACTTAAAACGTGCCACAGGGCGTGTTTGCACACGTCACCTCAGGCCCCGTCCCCTCCCTTCACAACTGTGTAAACGCGCCCTGTGGCCGTTCTAAGTTGAGAGATTAAGTCCCCTTGAATCCTAAGGGTCCCTAGGGTCAAACTAGCCCACTAGGTACCTCCAGTAAGCACCACAGAGCTGCGTTGCATAGAGGTGTAAAAAGGGGCGTGGCCTCAGAACACCTGTCTGCAACGCAGCTCCCTGGCGGACACTGGAGATACCTGGTGGGCTAGTTGGCCCTCAGGGACCCTCAGTATTGAAGGGGAATTAATTCCCCAACTTACAACTGGCCAGGGGGCGCGTTTGCAGAGTGCTGCAAGGACAGGGGTGTGGCCTCCAGCGCGATGCCGGTCTTTTATTTATTTTATTTTTTTAAGGAGGGCTGTGTGGCCCCCCTTCTTTTTCTAATTTACTGGCCCTGAGGACCCCATCCCCCAGGGCCGGCACCCTAATTTTTTTTGTTGAAAAAAATTAATTTGGCCCTCCCAAGGCCTTAATCGGCCACGGGGACCCCAACCCCCGGGTCATGGCCTTTTTTTTATTTAAATTCTTTAGGAGCTGGCTGCGTTGCCTCCCTCCTCAGGCCACTTATGGCTCCGGGGACCCCATCTCCCGGGGCCGGCCTTTGTTTTTTATTGTTTTAAAAATATATATATTTATAGAAACACCTAGGACATGCTGGACAAACCGTATGTACCTATCACCATGACGATTTGCGTGATATTCATTAAAAGGCGACTATGCATAGAATGAATCCACATGGAATGTATTTACACCACTAGTGAAGCTCTGACACGTCTGACGCCCTACCGTGCCTAATCCTGGCGCCCCCGCCGGTGGGTACTCTCCAAGTAGACACCCTTGTCGTTTATTTATACAAACATGGGTAGCTATTGACGGGCACATTTAATATACACGCACACCAAGCCATTCAAAGGGGATTCGACAAAAATTCGACCAAACTATGCAAGAAACCCCCCTCACGGTTAATAAAAAACACATCCACCGCCAGATGTGTAATACTTTTTATTTTACTCTCTGGAAAGGGGACAAACCTCACTTGAGAGTCACAGCGTGCTCCTGGCTGAGCCCAATGCTGTGTTACACCCACCAGGGCCCGCCGATTGCCTCACACCTCTGTGTTGTATTCCACCAGCTAGTGCGTATGCTATGACACTCTCTATCCCATGTGCACTGTAACACCACCCCATGAATATGTCATGCCACACTTGCCTTCGCACGGGTTATATTGCCCCATCTAACGTGCCTTCCTCGATGTGTATGATATAACGCACAGCGCTATGCCATACATATTACAATCTGGCATCCATATCTTTGTCACAGTGCATATGCAACATTACACTCCCCAGCACATATTTTATGTTACAACTTTAGAGACTAGTTATGTTACACAATACTGCCCTGTGCATATTACACTCCAAGGCGCATATCGCATAGCACGCGCTAGTTCCTGTGCTATCTGGCGCTCTCCAATGAATCTGTCATTGCGCACAATGTATTGCATATTATATTTCACGCCCCGGTTCATCTTATATCAAACTTGTTGGTGCATAGTTTATACCATATACTACATCTACTTTTCATTTTCAATCGTGCTCTCAGGACTATGTTCTATATAACACTGCGTCCACCTACCCTTTTCACGGGCATTACATTTTGCGATGCGGGTGGAGGGTCTGGGGGTGTTTCTGCCAAGTGAGCCCGGAGTCACAGTCACAAACGTCCTCTTCTTCCTGAATAAAAGTGAGATAATGCTGCATACTTGTTCATAGTTTAAGTATTTCGCACAGCCACACATTTTAAAAACAATAAAGTTCCTAATACCCACCTTCTCTGAACAGTTAGCTTGCTGCCCCATCCACCTCCTCCCTATCCTCTGTTGTCTGAATCCATGGACTAGCCTCCTCCCTCCTGCCATGCATGGTCTGATGTGCTGCCACTGCCCTCCATTTAGCATGATGTACCAGTCCACTCCTCCTGCCCTCCATTGCCCAATTCTATGGCCCATCATTGACCTCCTGCTTAGCCTCTGTGCTTAGCTTGCTGCCCCTATTCTCCTTCCCCCTGCCCTCCGATGTCTTTGTGCATGCCCCTGCTCCATCCTTTTTGCCCACTATGTTCCATGGACCTGCCACTCCTATCTACTCTGAGTGTTCTGTTGAGCTGCCACTCCCCTCCCACCTGCCTAACATTGTCAGATGACTGTAACCTGTCCCTGCCACCTCCACCACGGAAGTCTGCTGCTGGTATTAAAAGTGCATGTTTCAGTATGCATATCAGAATTTTTTAATGAAATAGAATAGGATTTGAGAAGTCACTCAAAATGTGCCCTAATTTTTCTTTCTTCAGCACTAATCATAATTTCTATGGCAAAATGAACCCCCTCATTGTGTTCCTTTTTAAATTAAATGTTTTAAGTGTTACCAGTTTATTCCAATCAAGATGGCTTCAGGTGTCCCATACTTTTGTCATAAGTAAGACAGTAAGCGCTCTAGTTGTTCTTAAGAACCCTCTGGGACATTCTGTCATTAGGCTATACTTGGGCTACATCTGGGTGATATTTGGGCTCTTTTGTCTCTGGTGGCCATCTTGGGAGATTTATTCGTTATGAAGTTTCTTAATTTCCTCATTTACTGCAGTCTCCTCAGTAGGAAATACTTTCAGTTTTTTACTTGGTTCCATCAAGAAGGCATTCAGATGTGTCACACATTTGCCATAAATTCTGAATGTTAGCACTCTAGTTGCTCATTAGATCACTGTAGTAAAGCTACTGCTCACCAGGGAAGTCTGCTGCTGGTATTCAAAGTGCATGTTTCAGTCTGCATGTCAGAATTTTTTAAAGAAATAGAAGAGGATTTGAGAAGTCACTCAAAATGTGCCCTAATTCTTCTTTCTGCAGCACTAATCATAATTTTTATGGCAAAATGAAACCCCTCATTGTGTTCCTTTGTAAATTAAATGTTTTAAGTGTTACCACTTTATTCCATTCAAGATGGCTTCAGGTGTGCCATACTTTTGTCATAAGTAAGACTGTTAGCGCTCTAGGTGTTCGTTAGAACACTCTGGGGCATTCTGTCATTGGGCTATACTTGGGCTACATCTGGGTGATATTTGTGCTACATTTGGGTTCTTTTGTCTCTGGTGGCCATTTTGGGAGACTTATTTGTTATGATTTTTCCTAATTTCTTCATTTACTACAGTCTCCTCAGTAGGAAATACTTTCAGTTTTTTACTTTGATTCCATCAAGAAGGCATTCAGATGTGTCACAAATTTGCCATAAATTCAGAATGTTAGCAATCTAGTTGCTTATTAGATCACTGTAGTAAAGCTACTGCTCACCAGGGAAGTCTGCTGCTGGTATTGAAAGTGCATGTTTCAGTCTGCGTGTCAGAATTTTTTAATGAAATAGAAGAGGATTTGAGAAGTCACTCAAAATGTGCCCTAATTTTTCTTTCTGCAGCACTAATCATACTTTCAATGGCAAAATGAACCCCCTCATTTTGTTCATTTTTAAATTAAATGTTTTAAGAATTACCACTTTATTCCAACCAAGATGGCTTCAGGTGTGCCATACGCTTGTCATAAGTAGGACTGTTAGCGCTCTAGTTGTTCTTTAGAACACTCTGTGAAACTGCAGTAGAACACAAAGGAATCAACTGACAGTCTCTGCCCTTGTTGGATGTACATGTTTTACTGAGAATGTCAGACTTCATTCTCACATGACTGAGAAAGATAATGTGAATTTACAGAAAATATGCTCTCAGTTAGCTTATAGATCACCTTCCAAACCTCTGTGGGAAAAGCATGAGAAAATAGTTACTCTCAAACATGATTCATGATATCACAGCAGAAGGCTTTTTCACATGGTAAAATCACCTTAGAACACACCACAATTCCTAAAATGAGTATGGTACCATCAACAAATGATTTATAATGTAACTAAAGTCTTAAAACCTTCTATTAACTGCAATGCTTTTTAATGAGGTGCTATCATGAATATTGGTCCCAAGAGGGCTGCCAACACTTCTTGGATGAAGTGCTGACAGCCAATCAGATCTCACGATGAGATGTGTGGTTAGGCTCCTCCCAGATATATATGTGATTTTACTTTTGATCTTCTCAGGAACTACTGAACGGATTTACACCATTTAAGCAAAAGGCACATGCCTGACCTGAGGACTACCTCTTTGCTAAATTTCAAGTAATTCTGTTTCCATCTTTCGGGCTGTACCTTCGACTAAAGGTCCTATGGGAAAATGCATGGGGAAAACGCGTTTTGGAACCCCTCTTTTTTCTCAGCCCCCGCTTGACGAATCACCCCGAGACTTTCAGGGTAGGAGCTGAGCGGAGCGCTCCATTAGTTTTGAAAATTTCACGAAGATAAGTCAACCGGCGCCAAAGTTATTCAAAATAGAATTTTCAGATTTCCTATGGGAACTCGGTCCTAACTATAACTATCTACCGGCGACCGCCAGTAGATAATATATGTCTTTTATAAGTATAAAATATATATATAATTTTTAATTATTTACATATTTTTAATTTGTATTATATTACTGTTTAATGCTGATATATTTAATGTTTAATATGTTAAACAATGTTTATATTAAAAAACAATCTTTTTGTGTTCTATTTTAGTGTATATCAATTTATTTTTCTTGATATTTTTGTGATTTACGATAAAAGTATAGGATAATGATTTTTTTGTGCTCAATATGTTTGGCACAATATTTATGTCTCACCATATTTGTGGTTTCAATATTTTGTCAGTGAACCGGAGGGAGAAGGGAAAAATTTCACCAACCCATTGTTTTTAAGCTTAACAATTTTCAATTCAGTCAGATGCACCTCCTGTAAGAAAGAAATTTGACATTTCAAGCGTGCTAGATGCGATAGTACATATTGCCTTTTAATGGGGTTCTCTAACCTCTTGACATTCAATGTAATCATTCTAAGTTGCATAACATTGAGGGAAAATAAGCATATGCTGATTCTTAAGTAATACAGGGTATAACATTATTGAGACAGAGAAGAAGTAAAAAAAGAGGGAAAGAGTGAAGTGAGAGAGGACCACTTCCGAAAATGGGACATGAAGAAATATGTCATTGCACGGACAATGGTCCAGGAATGCTGAAGAAAGAAAAAAGACAAGAGAACACCCTGGAGGGTAAAGAAACAGTGGAACACCTGAGAGAGACAGGCAGTTGCAGCTGCAGGAAAGACAGTGAAGTACTATACATAGGAGCCTAGTCAAAGACATCAACCTGAGAATAGAACAGCTACACGTATAGGTAAGATGGCCGCTGACTGACTTCTGTGAAAGCTGCTGTGGAGACTCTCACCTCGAGACTCTACAGGATTATCGAAAATATGCTGATATGCCACTGATATGCCATCCCATGCTTACCTTATTTGACCAGCTGATTTGGTGGGTACTGCACCGCGGTCTGCATCGGAGATCCAAGACGCTGGCTACGCTGGTTGAGGCACTGCAGCGGGAGATCGGGATAGTTGCTGGGACACTGCAGAGGAGTTCGATCCGTTCCGGCTGCCATAAGGCGATGGGCCCGAAGCCGAATAGATCCGTGAAGGATGCCCTGCGGGATCTCTCGAAGGAAGCCACGGCTGCTGCTTTTGTTGGTGCTGGTGCCACAGCTCCGCGAGGACCAGATCAAGCTCAGCGCGGGCCCCCTATTAAAAAAACTGAGGAGACTGGTGTCAAGGCGAAGGACGGTGGAAGTAAGCTCCGTTTGGCCGGGATGGAGGGCTCCCTGCGACAGCCTATGGTTGCAGAGGCCTTTCTGTCAGTATGCGCTTCTGCTCCAGCGGCTGCGGGCGGAGGGGAGAGTGTCATCAGCTCAGCTGAGGCCGGGATGCAGGGAGCGGCTGAGCCTGGCTGGGCTCCACCTGTCGATGATGATACATTGTTGCAGCAACGTCTCGGACCGGAGTTAGTGCAGCAGGGGTTGGAGGCAGCGGAATCTGCTATTCTCTCAGGACAACAGGCTCTACCAGAGCTGCAGGATTCATCCAATAGCATGATAGACACCAATAGGAGTAAAGCTGAACCTGTCAGCCTGATCTCAGAGTCTGAATCCGCTGTGAAAGGTAATGACAATACTTTTATTATGCCTCAAACTGCAAAATTGGCTCTACTTTTCGGAAATATAAAGGGCCAAAATAAGAAAGTGCCAAGGCCTAAAGCAACCCTAGGATCCCCAGATGGGGACAAGTTCTTCTCGCTTAATGATGATACAGACTTTTCGCTCTCAAGTGATGGTAATGCATCTGAAGTGGCTCTCATGGGGAAGAAGCGGTCACAGCCCGCAAACTTAAGTGGGATTACTCAGCCACTAGTCCGGTTTATGAGGATGATTGACTGGCAAGTGCACAAGGAGAGCCACACAAAGAGCCTGCAGGCTCAAAAGACCCTGCTGCCCCTATGTCGCTAGATTTGGTGTATGCCACTCTAAAACTGATGCAGGGTGAGGCCAGATTCGAGAGCCGTAGGGCGCACCACGCCTCTTAAAAATTGCAGGGGTCTCTGCGAAAGGTAAACAAGATCTGCACTGATATGGCAGAAAGGGTTTCTCACGTGGAGGAAAGAACTGTTGCATTGGAGGAGGAAGTTGGAAAGCTGCAGGTATACAAGGAATCACAGGAGAAGCTGGGGATATGATTTGGAAGTTTGAAGACTTTGAGAATCGGCAACGTAGAAATAACGTGCGGTTGCTGGGCCTTGCCGAGAACATTGAAGGAGAGAACATCTTGTCATTTGTAGTAACACGTCTAAAAGGAGCATTCCCTGACCTTGCCCAATGGAACTGGGAAACGAAGGTTCAGAGGGCACATCGCTTCCCAATGACACAAAGGAAAGGCAACACATCAGGACAAGGGGAGCGACCTTGAGCAACTTAATCTAATATCGGCAACATCCTCCTTCGGCAGGCTATTATGGATAGAGCACGTCCAGATGCAAACATTGACCTTTGAGGGCCATACTTTTTTTGCGCGGCCAGACTTTTCTCACGCCACTGTTGAGAGGAGATGGAGACTCCGGCAGATGATAACCCCCTTTCAGGGGATTGGTTGTGAAGCTTATTTACTGTTCCCTGCGCGGCTCAAGGTTATCCTAAACGGGAGGGTGTGAATGTTCTTTTCTGAAATTAAGGCACGAGAATACTGGACCGAGCTGAAAGAGGCAAAGGGGAGGGCTGGAGTAATGAGACTGTCTCAAGGGGATCCCACAGTTGGCTGAGAAATCCTTACTAGCCAGAGGGTACAGCTTAGCGGGATCTCCTTGAACATGTAAATGGTTAACTTCCCCTTGTTTTCTTTTCTTTGTTATATTTATGTTAATGCTACAATCGTGTGAAACATGGTGGTGTATTTCGGGCTCGGGTGGGGGAATCCGCAGCAGCTTGAGAGGTGAGTTTGGCTGCCTATCATAAGGCATGGTTAACCTATTTGCCGGTGAGGGTGGTGGAGGGGTGTGGGGGGGGCTGTAAGGGGAGAGTGGGGGGTCCAGGGTGGTAGGGAGGAGGAGGGAACAGCACAGCACAGTACAGTACTTGAGGTCTAAACCTAAAAATAAGTATGGAAATGGAAATGGAAAGAAAACAGTGTATCAAAGAACTTATTCTGGAGGGCAAAGATGTAAAAGAGCCATAAATCTGGTTGGGAAAATTTCTAATATGAGTTAATGAGCCTGCGAGGGGCGTCAATAAATATTTGTGGTTTGAACGATCAGGCTAAGAGGCAAAGAGATGCAATTGTTCTGAAAACTCTATGTATAGATATATTATGCATTCAAGAGACCCATATAGAGGGTACTAAAGGTAGCATCATGGAGCAGCTTGGCTTCAAACTTATGGTTAATACTACGCAAGGTACTAAAACAAGAAGGGTCGCCATTCTTTCCCGGCTTAGTGATATAGTCTTTAAGAGGAAGCTGTCCGATAGATAGGGATGTTGGGCATTGGTGGAATGTATGCTGCATGATGAGGTGTTTACCATCTGCTTAGTTTACGGCTCAACTGGGGATGATTCGGAAATTTTAGAATTCTTGGATGCTGAGCTTGCATCTTGGCCTACCCCAGTACTCTTGTGTGGGAACTTCAACATTAACGGCCTGGGGTGGCTTTGGGGGGCAGCTGGAAATAAGTATGCGAGTCGGAAGAAAAAGGTCTTTAGGGCACTTACCAATCTAGTACAGAACAGTGGGTGTGTAGACGTGTGGTCACACCTTAATCCTGATGATCCCAGAAGTACATTTTATTCTGCTCCTCATAAGTTAGTTATCAGACTAGATTATTTTTTTGTTTCATATTCACTCATTTCTAGATGTAAGATAGAGAAACACCCCCGGATAATCTCGGACCATAACGCCTTAATTTTAACGATTGCAGTAGGGAGGGGGGAAAAGTCAGAACGGGTTTGGACTTTTGAGAGAGCACTTTTAAAGGATACAGAGTATATCCGTCACATGAACAAATGGATTAAGGGCTTTTTGGACATCAATAGGAAGAGTGCTAGCTCTGGGGTGGTCTGGGATGTGTTCAAGGCCGGGGTCAGAGGGGAGACATTGAGTTACAGTCTGTATCGGCAGGGTAGGGAGGTACAATCAGAGAAAATGCTTTGCAGGATGCTAATGGGGTAGAGGAGGAGCTCGCAGCTGCAATAATGCTGGGCAAACCTCTGGATGATATACTGCTCAGGTTGGCTTTAGTTAAGGAAGAAATAGGGGATATTGCATCAGCTAAGGCAGCGGAAAGATTTCATACCAGAAGAGAGCATTGTTACGAGTTTAGCGAGAGAGTGGGGCACACCCTGGCAGTTCGATTGAGACAAAAGAGTGAGGCTGGGGAGATTCATGAAATTGTAGATAACAGTGGGAATTTGATTGAGGGTACATCTGGGGTTCGGGATGTATTTCAATAATTTAAAAAAAATGTATATAGTGAAGAGCAATCTGTGGAGCAGAGGTTAATTCAAGGGTATTTAAGGGAAATCCCAATACAGGGTATTGCCCTTGAGGATAGGGATACACTGGAGACCCCACTGACACAGGAGGAGATCTATGCGGAGGTGGGTAATCTTTCACCTGGGAAAGCAGCAGGACCGGACCAGATTCCCCTGGAGTTTTATAAAACGTTTGTGGATGCAATCAGTCCAGATCTGGTAGATATAATGCGTCAAGCTCAGCAAGGGAGCTCTGTTCACGAGTCTTGGGCCGGGGCAGATATTATTGCATTTTAAAAATAGGGTAAGCCAGCTAGGGACCCAGGGTCCTATAGGCCTATCACGCTCATGAACAGTGACGCAAAAATCTTTTCTAAGGCCCTGGCAACCGGCTTAAATCTTATTATCGGGAAAACAATCCACCCTTGCCAACACAGGTTTATACCGGGGAGGAGGAAAAACACAGCATATACATAGGGTTATTACCCTGTTTGATGCAGCTGAAGTCTTTGGTGGCCCTATGGGTTTGGTGCGTATGGATGCCGAAAAAGCATTCGAACGGGTCTCCTGGGACTTTCTCTGGGCTGCTATGAAATGGTTCGACATGGGGAGCGGCTTTATTAAGGCAATTCAGGATCTAAATAAAGCACCGTCGGCCCGTATAAGATTAAATAGGGGGTATACTGCACCATTATTAATTAAACGGGGTACAAGGCAGGGTTGCCCATGCTCACCCCTCCTCTTTGCCATATATGTTGTTCCTTTGATTAGGAAGCTGGAGGTAAGTAATGGAATAATACCTCTCAGCTATCATGGCCTGTAATCAAAAATTCTGGCGTATGCAGACGATGTTGCTGTAGTCACATCCAATCCTCAAACTGCTTTAGCTGCAATAGAAAGTGAAGCACAAGCTTTTGGTCTGATCTCTGGGTATTTAATAAATAGTCAAATGACGCAGATAGTTAAGAATAGTGTGGCTGTATTAGACGACCCACGGGTGATGGAATCATCCATTTATCTTGGTATAGATATTACACCAGAGCTGGGGAAGCTGGTAGAGAAAAATATCGAGCCAATACTTACAAAGACCAAAAAAGATTTCGACAGATTCCATAATCTACCTATCTCACTGGCAGGTTGGTGCAATGTGACCAAAATGGTCTTTTTACCTAAAGTACTTTACCTCTTCATGGCAATTCCGTTGGAAATTGAGAGACATTGGTTTATAACGCTTGAAAATATAGTGAATAGATTTATTTGGGCACACAGTAAAACTAGGAGGGCTCTACGGTATATGTAACTGCCAAGGGAAAGAGGGGGCTGGGCAGCCTCATTCTTCAAAATGTATTATTGGGCTGCGGCCTTCCAATATATGAGCAGGCTTCTTTGCAGGAGTGTCTCAGATCCCTGGTCTAGTATAGGTTTACCAGATATTTACAAGCTATTGCTAGGAGAGGATGCTGTGAACAGCTTTATGAAGTTTAGCGAACTCAGTTATTTAAAAAAAACAAGATTTAAAACTTTGGCGGCTGCATTTAAGCTCTGGGCCACGTTTAAAAAGAAGTTTGGTCTCGGGAGGATACATTTTTATACCCAGATGTACAGAAACCCCGCGTTTCCTGGAATTTTCGCTGATGCAACAATGTTAGGGTGGGAGGGATGTGGGCTTGGGAAAATAGGGGATCTTTTAGGTCAGGATGGAATTTGTTCATTCTGTGAAGTGTGGTATTGAAAGGAGACATTTTTTTAAATACATACAGATACGTAGCTTTCTTGTTGGGAAAAAGGACGTGTTGAACGGCTTTAGGGAAGTTAAAATTATTGATGTTATAAGAGATAATTAGAATTGTACCATTAAGAGAATATATGCAGAACTATCGTTACTTAAGTTGGATGACCTGGATAAACATGGGAAGAAAGGGTCAGATAAACTGGGAATAGATGAAAATAAATTCCTTGACTCCCTAGAGCTAGGACAGACCATTCTGTGCTCTGCGGGGCTCCAAGCGAAGCATTTTAAAACAATATTTTCACTGTGCTATACTCCTGCAAGTATTGCTCAGTGGGGTGGACGGGAAGGAATCAGATGTCCCCGGTGTGATAGCTTGGATGCTGATATAATCCATATGTTTTCAACCTGCCCTCAATTAGATATCTTGAGGCGAGCAATTGAAATTCTTGGATCAAACGTTGAATATGAAAGTTCTGCTTACCCCTGAACTAATGCTCTTAGGGAAAGATAGTAATGAAACACAAGATTCATTTTATTACTTCATCTTTTTAGCTATGGCCATGCTGCGGATTTGTATAGGCTCTGCCTGGTTGGATCAAGCAGCACCAGCGTTCCAGCAATGGCTTGTCAGGCTTCTAGCTTCCTATAATCTTGGAAAAGGGATTTATGAAAGAAAGAGGGAGAATGCTGGATAGGCAAATTTGGGCTCCTATTTATAGATGGAAGGAGGATATTGCTGTTTTATGACCCCTAACAAATTGGTAGTTCTGTAATTTTTCTTTTACATGTTGCTAGGTTTGAAAATAATAATTATTTTTCTTTTCAGTGAAGGATTGTTTTGTCACTGCCTTAAATGATCGGATGGTTCTTTCTTGTTCTTGGGTATATTGCAATTGATTAATCTTTTCCTCAAGTATTAATGTATGTAATAAAATTGCTGTTTAATAAAAATTTAAAAAAAAAAAAAAAAAAGGTACACCTATAATATATAGGCATGAGGCAAAAGCAGTTACGAGAATAAGGCTTACCATTTAGAGCATAGAGATGGGCGGTTGGAATATCGGAGAGAGAGAAACATTAGGGGGTACTATATGCAGAGTTCACATTAAGGTTCATAAAGGAGTAAGTAAGAGGGGAGAAAAAGAAAGTAAGTGAAAAAGGAAACAATAAGTAAGCAGGAAAAAGTTTGCTAATATCATCTAATCTGAATGAAAAACATTACAAACAATGTTGGAACAATACAGTTCAGATGCCCCTAGTTCCATGGATTCAGTTTTGTGATGGTTATTGAAGGCTTGTAGATCTGCAGGTTCTTTGCAGAAGTAAGGTTTTGTCTTTAAAAGTGAGTTTTAAAAGGCAGGTGTGAAGTAATCCATATCTGATGTCCATAAATCTCAGTTGAGAGCGTAGTTCCAGGAATTGTTTCCAACGCACTGCTGTAGCGGAGAGTGATCCTGCATGAAAAACACCTTGTGACCTGACCGCTAAGAATCTTGGAGTCTGATTCGAAGAGAATCTCTCTTTTTCTACCCAGATTAAGAGGTTAGTGGGGAATTGCTTTGTGATACTCAGACCCTTAGGAAATTTCTCAGCAGCTAAGGAAATGGTGACTCGGGCCCTGATACATTCACAGATCGACGACGCGAATGCTTTGTATGTCGGCCTGTCGGGTTACCTTCCTAATAAAATACAGGTTGTCCAAAATGCTGCTGCGAGACTAGTCTTTACCATCCCGATGAGAAGCAGCGTTAGACAGCACATGCGCTCACTCCATTGGATGCCTGTGGCCGAACGAGTCAAGTTTAAAGCCTTGACCGTGGCCCATCATGCTCTGCATGCTACCCGCCCCGCCTATTTACGGAAGCGTTTTCGGGTCTATACTCCTGCCAGACATCTCCGCTCATCATCCCAGCTTTTGGCCCACATCCCTCGCTTCCGGCTTACCAGAATGGGGGGCAGTTCTCTTGAGGTCAGAGCTGCCATGGCTTGGAACTCACTTCCTCTGGCTCTTCGTAGCATCTGTCTATTCAAGAAAAAATCGAAGACTCATCTTTTTATTTAATTTCTGGCATTTTTTCCCCTCTCCAGGTTCAAGCTGGGACACTCCTTGGAGTATCTGTGCACGCTATAAGTTTAAATAACATAACATAACATAACATTGAAGAGAGCCTGCCTTTTTGCCCACCCAAAAATTTTTGCATTAGATCAGTGAACTGTAGGAAAATTATGATGATTCCTCTAGGATGTGAGTTAGGGCTGGAGGAAGACGTAGGACCGAGGCGACGGACCCATTGTATAGACAGGGAGGATGTGGGTGGTAGGTTCAGAATTGAAGGAATCGCCATTTGCAAGAAGGAAATCAAGTTGGAACTTTATTCGATACCCAAAACAACAAAGGTTACCCCTTTTGTTCCTGTTTTCTAAGTTTTATGTTAATAGTTTCAGTTGAACAGTTTCTTTAGCCATTTGAGATATGTCGGAGTTGAAGTCCTCGAGGTTACTCACTCTCCGTTCCAGTTTGGAGATGCGTTGATCATGAGAGGACCATTTATCCTCAATTTGTTGTAACAAAGCATTAGCGTTGTCCATAAATTGCTTCAGGGCTCTGAATTCCTCCATAACGTCCTACAAAGTCAAATGGGGAGGTGATTTAGTGGAGGAATTATGGGCCTGATAAGGATGGCCATCCGATTTATGCCCGAACGCCATCCTGGTGGCAAACGGGACCCCCTGATGAACAGTTGGCATTCCTGCACCCTGAATCACGATGCGAACACCTTCAAGGTGGTCACAAAGTGTATATTTTGTATTGCAGTGGGTGTTGCGGGCTGCAGCACACACCGCAGGACAAAATATGCACCTGTACATATCCCTGCACTATGTGGCAGGCACCATGTGGTGCCTGCCACATGGTGCAGGGGTATGTTGAAGGGCACCGTAGGTCCCCCCTAGAAGACATGTCAGAGGGCCAGGGAGGAAGGGGGGCCCACTACGGGCCCCCAATGTCCGGTTCTGCCAGCCTTTTCATGGTGGGTAAACCGCCATGAAATTGCCGGCGGAAAGGGACACTGTAATCTCTATGGCGGTGCCTGGCAGTCACCGCTACTGTTGTAGGGATACTAGTCCCTCTGATGGACCGAAGGGCTCTTTGAGCCTGTCGTATCCGTGGTTGTCGGTCTTTCTGACCACCAACCATCCACCCACCATTGGTGGCGGTCCCACCATCTTCGTAATCAGGCCCTAATTCCTTTTTTAGTTGTTTGACCAAAGTGGAGTAAGTGGCCTTTTTCGATATGGCTCCAGCAGCGTTAGAGGAGGAAGTGCACCCTTCCCCTAAGTCAGAAATGCTTTCTATGATAGCAGGCGGGACCTTGATAATATTTCTTGACTGTGTTCGCAGGATGTTGAAATAATTCAGAGATTTGGAAGAGGGGAAAGTTTTGCTGCCACTTTGCATTCTGCGAGATATCCCCATAAAAGACTATGAATTTATTTCAATAGGCAGAAACATGTTGACCTGACCTAGTCAGATAAGAAATCTTTTATTCTTATCGTCACACTACTTATTTTAAACCATCCATTAGGGAGAGTCAATAAATAATTTTTCTCCCATTTGAGATGATTTTAAAGTCACATTAGTTATTGTTATTTTTTGCACTCTGCCCCTTATTCACACACTCACATTGGAGTATAGAACACCCTGTGCTCCTCTCCTGTGGGAGAGTTGTAGCTTACACAGAGTACCTTGCGGACACTGTGTACAAGAGGGGACCCAGTGATGAAGCATGTCACCATCTTGGTGAGTGAGGGTTCTCGTCTTTAAACTTTACACTGTCCATGGTTTCTCTCTGATAGTTTTTTGGATATATAAACTTTTAAGTCTCCTTTTTTCTTATTTTTCTATCAATCTTCCATTGCGGTATTTTTTGTGAGTTTTGAGCATGGAAGTTAGCCAGTCACACAAACATTCCCCAAGTTATAGTGACGGAACCGTGAGACGGCAGGGATATTACAATAGAGCTGTTGCCTCATTGTGAAGAGCGAGACAGCAATGTCAAAGGAAACAGTATTATATGTAGCAAAACATGACAGCTGGTATTAAATGACGAACTGAAAAGGGTCAAAAAAGTGTTAGAAAGTGTTCCAAAGTACATATGGACTAAGGAAGCATTAAGTGGATTTAGGGGTGACGGTGGCACAATTCCATACAGTTTCTGGTTGCATTGAAGAATAAATTACCTCAGGATTAAATGACGGCTGTCAATGCGGGCGTCACAGAGGGATTCCAAAACTGTCGCAAATTGAGCTGCCTCAGTGGCGGTCGTGTTGCAGTGAGCTGTGGGTCAGAGTTCTTCTGCCCAGGCATGACTACAAGCCCGAGGCTGCCGGCGGGCTGTGTGCGACCAATTGTGTGCCTGAGCTTGCTGTGCACAAAATTCCCGGGGCTACGTGCTGCTCTCTGCCCCTGTTACTGGAAGAGTCCACACGAGGTTCAGCACATAGGCGAGACCTAAATAGGGTAAAGGAAGAGTAATCAACTAGGTGGGCGGAATGTGCGTAGTCGCGCTACTCAAAGCTCCGCGAAATAGTAAAAAATCTCCGCGAGCATGCAGAAAATCCGCGAACACGTGGAATTGCTTGTTCGCGATGCTTTTTTCCTGTTTGCGAATGCTGTTTGCGTGCTCGGGGGGGAAATATCTTGCAAACACGCATTTTGAGAATGCGAACAAGCAAAAAAATTCAGCAAAGCAGCGGAATGCAGAATTTTGGGCAATTCCGCGTTCTCCGTGGAACGCGAAATTACCCAAATTCTGCAAATTCCGCGAGCAGAACTGAATTTTTCACCCAGGCCTAACTGTGAAATGAGGAGAGTAGGAGGCGGACCAATCAAACCTGTGACAGTCAGTGCACCACACATGAGATTCCAAAGAGGGGTTATTTTCTGTCAGAATAGGTAACGGAGTTGTGAATAGTGTTCACCGTTACAGTAAAATTGTATTGTTCTTGCTGCTTTTTAGGTCTCGCTAGCGTAGACTGCGCACATGCGCAGTCTCGCTGGCGAGATTTAACGTTTTGGGGATATTTCAGTAAAGGGTGTTAAGCCCCGCCCCTCTTTCCCATTGGCCGGCGTCACTGTTTATGCTAAACGGCAGCCAGCCATTGGGAAAGAGCTGTTGGTGACGTTTTCGCTCAGCTTTTTCTGCCGTCCCACTTGGACGGCCTCGCCTGCTTTCCTTCTGAAGTAAAAGGTTTCTTATCTTTATGGGGCCAAACACATGGCCCCATAAAGATAAGAAACCTTTTAGCAGGCGAGGCCGTCCAAGTGGGACGGCAGAAAAAGGCAAACGAAAACGTCATGGCGAGCGCTTGTTGGAGCTCTCACTGGGTGCTCTTGCATGCTGGCGTTGCCAGACGTGAAAGTGCGATGACGGCAAGGCGCTTCTGCGTCTGTGTGTGGAAACCCTGGCTGCCGGCCCAGGATGGCGTGGAATGTGCGCGAATAGGGACTATTATTGCCTCGCCCTCTGGAATCTACGTGGGATCTCGGCTGATGCTACTTCCGAGGCGGTACAATGAGCAAAATAATGGGAGCGATGAAGTTAGAGTGGGGGGGCAGCTGAGCACAGTCCTTTCATTATTTGGGAGGTCTCTGCAGAGCTCGCGTTTGCGACGGAAACGTCAAATACTGCACATCTATATTCATCCATCAACATTCACCCTCGTTTGGGAACTAAGCATCACCTCTAAACAGCCATCCAATCCACGCTCGTGGCAGAATTAATCTCGCTTCCATGCCCCCGCATTAACAATCTATCAACTGCTTCAAAACACCTCGTAGTAGATCTTAAATACCATTTTCAGAACCCACTTGTTCTATAGCACTACTACAGAACTTTAATACCACCAAAAATCAATCTCACCCAAAATCCCAATTGTCATAAGAAGTCGATTCAAAACACAAGCCACTACCAAAAACAATTGAACAAACGTAAATAAAAACCATATCTTGTGTTCCTACAGTACAGATTCCCACCAAAGAGCCCAAAAAGGCAAGAACCAAACAACCTTCAACTGTGCAGAAATCTATAAACAAAACAAGCATTGAAAATGCAATAGGTCTCGCCTTTGATTAAGTTAAAGCCATTTGCTTTGCTAATGGTCCTGTATAGCAAAGCAAATGGGTTCAACTTAATGAAAGGCAAGACCTATTGCATTTTCAATGCTTGTTTTGCGTTACCATCATGTTAGGGAACCAAGCCCGCCGTTCTCGATCGTCTCTAGTCGTGTCATTTACAATTCCATGATCACAACCTGTTGCTAACGCCAGAGACTAAAGACGAAGCTATGAAACGAAACTGACCTGGCTGTATTTTCGGTTTCCTCCTCTGATTCTTCTGTAAAACGAAGAGAGGCCAATCCGTGCATCCAGAGGGTGAAGAGGGAAGGCACAGATTGGCCTCCCTTAATTTTACAGACAAATCAGAGCAGGAAACCGAAAACACAGCCAGGTCAGTTACGGACCCCGTCCCAACCCTTCCTGCTGTGTTGATACATTACTGAGATCCACAAAGGTAGAACTCGGCAGAAGCACTGGGTAAGTCTGCTGTTAACACTCCTCTGTGAGCTGGTCGGTGGTAAGGGCCATAAGCAGGAGAGAAATCGACGCTAGGAGTTAGCTATTAGGCCCCAGAGGCTTAAAAACAGCAAAGCTTCTGGGTATTCCCAGTCAGCAGGATAGCCAGGGCTCGAGTCAAGGGTAAACGGGTAACCTGCTGCTGTCTGCACAATTGTATCTGACATACAAGCTTCCCTTTGCACATTCTGCAGCCCTTTGCAAACCTTCAGCACTACTGAGATTATGTTTCTGACTGCTACCATGTGATGTTGGTGCCCTAAACTGTTGTAACACAACACAGTTTTAAATAAGGGATCCAGGGTACGGATATTTAGAGACCTATAGTTCAACTTTATCCCCACAATATACCAGTACAAACAACACAGAAGTTGAACAGGTCTATACTACCTGCCACTCAAAGTTGAAGGGCGGGATATCAAGTTGTGACTGGAACGAGAGTCTCTCATTCAGCTAGGACAATTTCAACAGAGAAACTGAAGAGATCCGAAAAAATGCCATCATCGACCCCCATTGGCCAAACTCATCATCTGGGATAGTGACAGCTACCATCCTCCTAAGCGGCAACAACAGGAAAAAATTCCCTTGCCGTATTAAGGGTTGAGCTGTATGTCTCTCAGTCACTTCAATATGTTGAACAATGTACCAACTGCAGGAGATGGGATAAAGTGTATGAAAGGTAAATTATGTGATCTAAAATTGTCTACCATGCAGCTATCAACTTTTATTAGAGCTACAATGGTGACAAAATAAAAAAGCGTAATTGGCCTTTGACATAATAGGCCACGATACTACCAAGATTACTAAAAAGCAGGCCAACATGTTTCTGCCCAACTGACCATACTAGATCAGGCATTCGTCAGGACCATAAGTAGACATCTATACACTATGAGAAAAACTTGAAAAACAAGAGAAAAGTGATCATACAATTCCTGTTAATCCTTAGATACGAACACAGGAGAGTTGTCACCTAAAAATAAACAACAAAAATTATTGGTACAGTTTGTCAGTGAAATTATCACTAGCACAACTTTTAACATTCACAATTGCTTAATACCGAGGTAATGCGCCCAAAATTTGACGCCATCACGATCGTGCAACACTCATAAGCAATTAAAAACTTACCCTGCTATGCTAGGGTGTGTGCCTCACCTCACTTATTGCAGCACGAAGCGTGAAGCACCGCTCTGTGAAGGTAATGGATAAACACACCAGTAAGAAAAACTATTTATCGAACATGGTGCCTCCCTTCTTATAACATGATGCTCCGAGAAATTTTGCAGCAACCCAATGTGGGCCCCAATTGCCTCACTGAAAAGACATTTACACCCATCATTCCAAATTTCTACATGGACTCAATATTTATGGGTAGATAGTGGATAAAACCCCTGAGTCCCAGAGAAATCGACTTTTTAATAGGTTAGCGTAGAGTCGCCTGATGAATTGAAACGGCAATTGACTCATACAGTTTGTTGAGACCATGCGAATGGCAACCCAATTCTATCATTAGGGCACACTCCTCTCTGGTGCCCATGAGGCTCACTGATACGATATTATTGAAGGTTCCCAAAATTCTAGCATGATCACAGAACCTTTCTTAGACATTGTTTCTATATATTCAAGATGGCAACAGAACATTCTCGGAGAAGCTTACCTCTCCGTCGGTTGCTCCCGGCATCCAGGGCTACAATCAGAGGCCCGGAGTTCCGGCATCTCACCATTTTTATTTTCACTGGTGCCTGATGGGTGCATGTTCAATTACGTAACGTAAAGCACGCCACGTTTGATGGGAATTGTAGTCGGAGGTCCAGAGTGTCGGCATCTCACCCTTTTCGTCAATGTCTGAACACACGCTTGACGTTGCGATGCTTCATTACGCAACATATAGCACGCTGTGTTAGATGGGAAGTATAGTTCTCAAATAGGTTAAGTTACGGAGGTGATCCTCGCTATATTTAATACACGCGAAACAAATGCGTGCAGAAAAAATGTATTTCGTTAAAAATCCCGTCATAACACCTATTAAGTTAGTCCCAATTTTATCTATATTGTACCTTAACGTCATCCTTCTGTGGCCAAATAAAATACCTACAGAATTGCATCACCAATCGTTCTACTTATGTGTTAGATGCTAAGTCTTAGTAAACAAACTTACGAAAGGCCCTGTATAGGAGGAGGGAAAGCAAGACTAACCATATACAGAGCGGGAGAGGGGATGTGGCGGTATAAAATCAAACCAAAATATACCTGTCACCTCTCTACTCTCCTTCCCAATCTTACAGCTGTATCAATAGTTATTATAGGCTATTCAAAGTAAGGTCCAGGGTATGTCATCATTCAGTCCCTGTTTACTACTTGACACCCTAAAAATCCAGCGTTGCTCCTTTCTAAATAAGTATGTTTTTAAGTCTGTAACATGAGGGGGTATATATGGTTTCTCCAACACAACCCATCTCATATCTTCCGCTTTGTGTTTCAATGTAAGGAAGTGTGATGTAAGCTTCGTAGACTGTTTATTGCACCGGATTGTGCTCTTATGTTCTGCAATACGAGTCTTGACCTTTCTCAAGGTCATCCCGATATACCTCAGATGGCACGGGCACGTGATCTGGTATATCACGCGCTCACTGTTACAGTTAGTGTGGCCAGTCAGTCTCCATGGTCTAATGGTGCCAATGTCTATTTGAGTTGTATGGTCTGTCTGTGGGCATGCTGCACAAGACCCACATGGAAACTCACCAAATAATCTTTGTCTCTATCAAAAGATATTTCTGGAAGTATAGAGAGAATATCTCTTGTATCTTTGAGGTATGTAGGCATAAACCTGAATGACCCCCTCCGGGTCGCCCGATTATCTCTGGCATCGGGTCTCTCCTAGAACCCCTGTCCACTTTTGAGGACTTTTTCCTACGACCCTTGGTCATGGTAATGCCTACATACCTCAAAGATACAAGAGATATTCTCTCTATACCTCCAGAAATATCTTTTGATATAGACAAAGATTATTTGGTGAGTTTCGATGTGGTTTCTTTATACACTTGTATCCCACAGGACGAAACCCTAGAGACTATACGTATACTACTTGAAAATTACGATCACAAATCTATTACACCTGTTCATTTTATTCTCGAATGTGCAAGACTGGTAATGAAAGAGAATTTCTTCCAATTTGCTGATACTCTGTATCTCCAAATATCTGGAACTTCCATGGGAAGTGTGTGCGCACCGAGCCTGGCTAATCTGTACATGCATTGGTTCGAACAACAACATATCTTGACAGATACCAACCCGTTCCGGCAACATATAATTGTCTGGAAAAGATATATAGATGACGTGTTTGTACAATGGCGGGGAAATCTTTCCAGTATTCTGGAGTTCCAAACCTGGCTAAATCTGAGGAATACCTTTCTTGATTTCATGGTGGAATATAGTAAAGAATATCTTGCTTTTCTGGACCTTAAGATATCTCCCAAGGCAGGGGGCTTAGGGCCTCATGTAGGTAAATAAATTTTACCGGTTCATAAATACCGAGCCGTACCGAATCGGTAAATTAGAACCGGTAAGTTATATGTAGGTAAAAATTCGGTAACAGTTACCGATTCGGTAACATTCGGTAAATACGAATCGGAATTCACCGAATCGGTAAATACCGAGGTGGTATCCACCGAATCGGTAAATACCGAGGTGGTATTTAGCGAATCGGAAAATACCGAGGATACTACCACCTTCCCTTAACTAAGTAGCCAATATCATAATCATGTCATTATAGAAGGTCTCTCAGGCTTGAATAGGGGACCCCATACCTCAAAGATCAGCTTAGTGAAATCACATCACAGGAGCATCAGGAGTCTCCTCGCAGGAAGGCTCGTCTTCGGTCTGAATAATAAACATGATGTCTGAGATATGAAAAGCACCAACTGTCAGGTATGTGCAGCTGCGCGTGTGCCATGGCTAAATCGTGGGTCGAACAACCTAGAGTGGAAAACATGCATTGTGTAAAATTCCAGACTGTGTGTCACAGCATGTACAGACCAAGGTCGCTGCGCAGAGCTTGGGATGGGAACAACAGAATGCACTCGTCGGAAGGAAGTCTCGAGTCAGCAGTTTATTCAAGAAAGAACATGTAAACGCAGTGTCGTGTGCAAAGACACAAATATGGCTACATAACATTCAACGTGGTTATGCCAACTGAACAATGCATGTACGTATTCAGGGAGAACTCACTACACGCCCCCTTG
Organism: Triturus cristatus; assembly: GCF_964204655.1. Lineage (NCBI taxonomy): Eukaryota > Metazoa > Chordata > Amphibia > Caudata > Salamandridae > Triturus > Triturus cristatus. The sequence goes on from NC_140590.1 coordinate 442,436,416, forward strand.
AGCGAAGCAATATGTAATAGGCAAGAAAAGAGAGAACGCAGAGTTCAGTTTCGTCAGAGCAGAACAGGGCGTAACCAATGCAGCGCCAAAGTCCTACAGTCCAATTAATTGCAGCATACAATTCCAAAAAACACAATGCAAGTATAGTAAAAAACTCAAGCAGACCATCAGGAAGAGAAAAACGAGAAATAAAAGAAATAAATGTTGCGCCAGGGTGCTGTCCAGTAGCACAGGCGCAATGGACGACAATCCAGTTAATCCATGAATGTATAGGCAGCATATGTGGCCACGGCTTCCAACAAGCAATCGTTTTCAGGGCCACGAAAAGTCTCAGCCATCCAATTGAGTAAAGAAAAGGAACATACGTGTTCTCCAACCAACGGAGCCTCTAGCACAATCAGAGGGCACCCGGAATGTTCCTCCAAATAGCTCATGGACAAGAAGTCGTAGGCTGCCGCTGAGATGTCCCAATTACCCAGGATACCATGCGCCGCTCCACACGCCATGATCCGGACACCAGAACAGGACAACTCGTGAGACACTAAGGGCCGCATCAGTCGATCGAAATCCGGCACCGGAGACACCATGTTGGTCAAGCACAAATCCAGAGGCCATTCAAAGGGACAATCCAGGCAGTGTAATACAGGTTGTACGCAGGTGAAGTAGGAATACCTGAAGGATAATCCATAAGCCAGGCTCAAAGTCGCCAATGGCAAAGTACCATAGAAGTCAAGCATCCTATCACGAAGAAGATGCAGACGGGACAGGTGCTCGTGTGGCACAGTAGGAGCAGCCATTCCGTAGTATGAAAAGTAAAAGCAGCACACCTGCCACCAGCGCCAGAAGCAGCGGAACACCTCCAAAGATGCTCGAGAACAGTGAATGAACAAATGCCGGATTTACACCAAAAATAGTTTGGAAAGAGGTCACGAGACCCGAGCCCCACATGTTAAAAAAAATTGAGCCAGGCCGGTCGTGGACGAGGCATTGATAATACTTTGGATCAAAGAGCCGAAATGCAGGGGGAGGTCAGTATTCAGAGGCGCCTGTTCCTCAGTGCGCGTAGTAGCAACGTGAAGGACAAATATTTCACGAGAGGAAGTCAAAGGCACCTCTTTGTGGGACAATGGCGCTCTATTCTGCTCAACTTGTTGGACTCTGCTTTCAAGGTTGGAATCGAAGGCCAGATGGAAACATCCCGCCGCCCATGCGGGGGTGGATAAAGAACAGTATTGCAGCAGACAACTTCATGCGAGACAGTTATGTACGGGATTACCACTCACATCCCGCAGCAAACTTCATTAATCATAATTAAAGGAATACCGTTTGCAAGCACAGTGAAAGAAGGTGTAATCACAGGCACTGGGATACCTCGTAGGACGCACGCCAAAATCGGGGCTTGTACATTGCATGCGCCGTGTACTTGCATGTGCCTATTGTCTCATGTATGAATCCTAGAAGTGAGAGTGCTAGAGCTAATATCTATCACGGCTTAGGCCTTCTCCATGTTTGCTTGGTCAATAGCTCTCAGTCTGGAAGCCGCCTCACTGTGCGACAACTTGCAGACCTCGTTGTAAATAGCATACGCGCACCTTTTGGTTCTGCCACCCACGGGACCATTCACAACATCATTCCATTCGGTATGCACATTGATGGAGTGGGTGGACTTCCTGATCCTGTAGATGTGCTCTGTGTCAGCTGGTGGACAGAGTGGGATGTGTGTCCCATCAATGCAGCCAATATAATGGTGGAAGAAATTCCTGAAGGAACGGGACAGGCAACTCTGGGATACACCACCCACCGCAGCTGTCACCACCTGAGAAATGCCGGATGCCAGCAGATGTGGGCTGCAGAGCACCTGCACATGTGGGGGTATGGCGTGCGCCCTTCTTATTGGCTGGTCCAGGAGTGGGTGCGGGTCCCTGATTGAGTCCATGATGGTTTCGGGGTGTAGCCTGTACCTCTCATGTATCTCTGCATCAGTCAGCTGGAATAGTGTGATGCGCTGTCTGTGGATGCGTTCCTTCCGTCGCCAAACCCTCAGTCCTGCTGCCTGTAGACGTAGGCGCCTTGCAATGACGTACATAGCTGCCAGGGTGTCCACGCTGTTGCATTTTGGGATTGCTTAGCTGCACTGTTGTTGGTTACCACCTGCTTTCAATCCGTGTTAATTACCGACTCTTATTTACCGATTTTCTTGGATTTCTTAATTACCGAGTGCTCCTACATGTCATTTTAACTTTTTACCACTTCATATTTACCACTTCATATTTACCGATTCGTTAATTATGTATTCGGTAAATATGAATCGGTATTTTAGCATTCGGTAACTATGAATCGGTATTTACCGCCTCATATTTACCGAAAAGTGGTTTTTGGACTCCTACATCTCACTTGTCTGTATACCGGTCGGTAACGGCATATTTACCGAAAATCGGCCGTTACCGACCGGTATTTCGCTACCTACATGAGGCCCTGTGTGAGCTAATTATATAAAAAACTAATGTCCAGGAACTCTCTTTTGAGATTTGATACTCATCATCCAAAAGCAGTGCGTCAGAACTTACCTGTGGGACATTTCCTGAGGATACGACGCAATTGCCCAGAACTCACTAAATATGAGGAACATGCACAAAACCTGTCTAAAGATCTTGAAGCTAGACAATATCCAAAACATTTGATCCGAAGAGCTCGTAAACGAGCGGCAAATAACAATCGTGACGCTTTGCTGGAACCTCCGATCCAAAAACCTACACTAGCGAGGATGACCTTTGTAAGTACTTTCAGTACTCTCTCTAACAAAATACAGCGAACTGTGTTAAGACACTGGAGAATCTTGAACATAGGGAATAACAAAATCCCTAAACCTTTATTCTCTTTTAAAAGAAACAGAAGTTTGAGGGATACTTTGGTACACACGAGACCACAGAACAAAGTGGTTTCATATACTCAAAGGCTCTGGGATATGCCACCAGTAGAGGGCCACTATCCATGTGGGTCTTGTGCAGCATGCCCACAGACAGAACATACAACTCAAATAGACATTGGCACCATTAGACCATGGAGACTGACTGGCCACACTAACTGTAACAGTGAGCGCGTGATATACCAGATCACGTGCCCGTGCCATCTGAGGTATATCGGGATGACCTTGAGAAAGGTCAAGACTCGTATTGCAGAACAAAAGAGCACAATACGGTGCAATAAACAGTCTACAAAGCTTACATCACACTTCCTTACATTGAAACACAAAGCGGAAGATATGAGATGGGTTGTGTTGGAGAAACCATATATACCCCCTCATGTTACAGACTTAAAAACATACTTATTTAGAAAGGAGCAACACTGGATTTTTAGGGTGTCAAGTAGTGAACAGGGACTGAATGATGACATACCCTGGACCTTACTTTGAATAGCCTATAATAACTACTGATACAGCTGTAAGATTGGGAAGGAGAGTAGAGAGGTGACAGGTATATTTTGGTTTGATTTTATACCGCCACATCCCCTCTCCCGCTCTGTATATGGTTAGTCTTGCTTTCCCTCCTCCTCTACAGGGCCTTTCGTAAGTTTGTTTACTAAGACTTAGCATCTAACACATAAGTAGAACGATTGGTGATGCAAATCTGTAGGTATTTTATTTGGCCACAGAAGGATGACGTTAAGGTACAATATAGATAAAATTGGGACTAACTTAATAGGTGTTATGACGGGATTTTTAACGAAATACATTTTTTCTGCACGCATTTGTTTCGCGTGTATTAAATATAGCGAGGATCACCTCCGTAACTTAACCTATTTGAGAACTATACTTCCCATCTAACATAGCGTGCTATATGTTGCGTAATGAAGCATCGCAACGTCAAGCATGCGTTCAGACATTGACAAAAAGGGTAAGATGCCGACACTCCGGACCTCCGACTACAATTCCCATCAAACGTGGCGTGTTTTACGTTACGTAATTGAACATGCGCCCGTCAGGCACCAGTGAAAATAAAAATGGTGAGATGCCGGAACTCCGGGCCTCTGATTGTAGCCCTGGATGCCGGAAGCAACTGACGGAGAGGTAAGCTTCTCCGAGAATGTTCTGTTGCCATCTTGAATATTTAGAAATAATGTCAAAGAATGGTTCTGTGATCATGCTAGAATTTTGGGAACCTTAAATAATATCGTATCAGTGAGCCTCATGGGCACCAGAGAGGAGTGTGCCCTAATGATAGAATTGGGTTGCCATTCGCATGGTCTCAACAAACTGTATGAGTTGATTGCCGTTTCAATTCTACGCTAACCTATTAAAAAGTCGATTTCTCTGGGACTCAGGGGTTTTATCCACTATCTACCCATAAATATTGAGTCCATGTAGAAATTTGGAATGATGGGTGTAAATGTCTTTTCAGTGAGGCAATTGGGGCCCACATTGGGTTGCTGCAAAATTTCTCGGAGCATTATGTTTGGGGCTAAAGGTGACACAATCCTACACATCAGGAAGATATTAGAATTGACAGTGTCTCTTTATTATGAAGGCAGCACATACATTCCTGTACTGTTTTTCATACATTAATTAAAACACATCTGTACAGGCGAGGACATTATTTCAAGAGCAAATCATTTAGATATTTGCCTACCCCTGGTATCTTCCAGTAGCAGGTGTGCACTTTTTTCTTAATGGGGGGTACACATTGTGTGGAGTAGATAGTGATAACTTGTCTGCACTGAAATGCTAAAAAGCATCTACTTACAGTAGCGCAGCATTCAATAGGCTCTAGAATACAGATGTGGCTACGGAAACAAGAAACATCTGTTAAGAAAAAGGCAGCCCCAATAGTTCCTCGTATTTACGAAAGGATTTTTGATGTTTAAAACATGCACATAAATACGGCCAAAAATGGAGTGCAATGTTATTGTATTGTGTGTGTTTGTGTTTATGTATGTATGCGCTTGTATGTTCATGTCTCTCAGTGTATGAGTGTCTGTTTAATGGAAGGGTTACATGTGTACAGATGAACCCGTGTGCGTGTCTGTGTGCGCGCCCTTCAATGACCAAAATGAATGGCCGATATGGTAGGATTTATGCTGGCTATATCTGAGAATATAGTGAACCTAATTGTGTAGTTGTGGCGGTGTAGGCATTTGGTGACATTTGCATTTAGTGCCCATCTTAAGCATATTTGTGGCATCCACAGCCTTTATTGTGGTCATCGGAGGTTGAATGGTTGGTAACACTGGCACATAGTCTGTCTTCCATAGCTTGTGGTGGGCATTACAAGGGTAAGGTGGGCAGCACTGATGCCTCCTTTTGGGAAATCACTGACGTGGTTTTGATAAATGAATAAGGGAGATACGTTTTTTACTCGTATGCATATATGAACACAATAGGCTGATATTGTCTACCAAGATTGTGGGCTTTACTAAAAAGATAAGCCTCTATTTGGATACAAACAAGCTATGTTTAACACCTCCCTACAAGTCCTTGTTTGGGGGCAAGGAATATTTGTTTTAAGTGGTGACTTAGCATTAGTAATCAAAATGTTAGAAATGTTAGAATTCCATGAAAATGCGAGGCTGATGTGGCCAATTTATTGCATTGCAATAGCATATGCATATATTACACATACGTATATATATAGTTGCTTTCTGAGCGGTAATGTATGTGAAGTGAGGATCCTTATTCTGGGTGTGATTTCCTGTGTGACAGAAGGCAGCTGCGGTTTGTCATGACTCACGTGGGGGCATAGTAATCGGTGTTCCATACAATTATCATTACCTATCGTCCCTCCCTCGCCTTCCTTCAATACATCTCAGGCCCCCTGCCTCATCATACCAGTCACACGTCATTTCCTATAGTAAAATTCACCTGCCCCCTCCACGCCTCCTGTCAGTAATGTAGGATTACTATTGGTGTCTGTAATATCGGTGTAAGTTTTCTGAGTTTCCTAGGTCTCTTCATACCGCTCTCCTGTCAGAGCCTGTGAGAGCTCTCTGACCTGGGGGGTAGCCCTAATGTCTACGGGCTGTGGCTACTAAATTGGTGTAACTTTTTCATGTTTCCAACCACCACCAAATAGATTTTCGTCTTGCAGAAAAAAATAAAAATAGCAGAGTAGAAGTAGCAATTCTAGAAGGTCATATGAAATGAAATGCTTAAATAATCGATGTGACCTGAACAACCTAAGGCGTCTTAGACAATGTGTTTGTAAAGATAGTTGTTTTTTTTCAAATGCAACTTGCCAGCCAAGAACATCAGGTGGTGTCACTTGCTGCACTCACCCGCTTACTGCAGTTTTGATCCTCAACAACTTGAAAGGTTCAGCGCTAAGACAGCAGTAAACCACTTCCATTGGAAAATAAACTTTTTGTGAATTGAGCCCAGTGTGATCATGCCTCTAAATGATGAACTAACCAATATACGTTTGCTGTTTTTAATGTTAACTGCAGCTACATAACAACTTTGAAGTTTTGACATCCTTCACTAAGCCGCCCAGTGTTGCAAAATGGAGATTTGCCCTCTTGTGTTAGAATGACTGAACACATGAATTAGCTCAGAGTTGCTGGCTTTCCCCATTGAAAGCCCTGGAGCTCGGCCAGTCTGGGGGTCTGGTGCTGAGCCAGGCACAAGCCCAGCTTGGCAACAGCATGTCTATTTTATTATCTCCACTTCGTGGTTGAGAGGAACAATAGATTTAACTAGAATGGTTGAGATAATAGACCATGTCTGATGTAATTTAAACTTTTCCCCTGTTCTAGACACCTGGATTTGATAAAGGGCCCCTGTGGGTGCTGCCACAAATTGTTATCCTTATCCATGAACTTGGCAACGTTATCCTCAGGGTAAAGAGCATTTGGAAGTTTTGCACTTACACCCTTTTTAGTGTTACCTAAAAAGTCTAGAGTTTTGACTTTGATATGGACTTGCCCAAATGTTGCAATGAGCGAAATGGGCTTGTAAATAAAGTAATTTAGAAAGTCGTCTTTAAACTGTGCTAGGAATTGGATAATTGTAGTACAATAAACTATCGGGCATATTATCAAGCACAGCGTTAAAATTATCGCCGCTTTAGCAGCAGAAAACTGCCGCTAAAGCGGCGATAATGGGCTTGATAATATGCCGCAGAGAATTCCCATAGAAGCCCATGTTCTGGTGTGAACATGGGCTTCTATTGGAATTCTCAAAGCCCATTATCGCCGCTTTAGCTGCAGTTTTCTGCCGCTAAAGCGGGGATAATTTCAACGCCGTCCTTGATAATATGCCCCTATATACTTTTACGTATAGGTTATGGTACCCCGTGCTGTACATTTTAAGGGAATTGCAACTCACCCAAGAGTTCCATGGCTATATAAAGGAATAAGGCCAAAGGCACATCTGCTTGCAGGGTAATGAAACCCCAAGGGGACTTGTAATACTCTTTCGACCTGAAACACAGGGTATTGTAATCCTTTAATACATGGTCACATCATCACCTTTCCCACAAACTGCTTGAATATTTAGCAGCATATTTATCAAGGTTTTGTGTCTCCCATACACCATGCAGGGAGACGCAAGGGCGATGCACCACCTAAATGAGATTTATCAAGCTACGCAAGGTCACCTTACATGGCCTCGAGTGGCTTGATAAATCTAGAGTATCACAAGGCAGCGCAAGTCTCTGCCTTGCGTTACTCTGCGCCAGGGAGGTGTTCCATGCGTGGAACGTGGCTGTTCCCAGGCATCCACCCGTGGATTCTGACACATTCCCAGATTTACGAACATAGGCAGACCTGGGATGCATCAGAACTGTATGCCTTCCCACCAGAGGCGCAACAAGGAGACATATCGTTCTGCTAGTTGTTTCCTCTTTCTAAGTGTGCTCTATTCTGCAGCCCACATAGAAAGAGGAAAATGCCTCTGAGGATTGTTTCTATGCAGGAAGGTGATCCAATCCTACCTGCCATGCAGGCACCCTTGCAACCCTCGCGACATGATTCAAGGGAGCCTACTTTAGTTCTAGGCAGCCAAAATTGCACCGACACTAGGAATGGACAGGAATGCTGTGTATAATGGTAAATATGGCTTGTTCCTGCCCTTTCACGCAGCGCAGCAAGGTGACCTGCTGCATTGTGTTAAATATGGCCCTTGGTGGCTCAGTCTTTCATTTGAAAGAGATTGCATGGTTGCAAACATGAAGAATAAAAACAGACTCTAGTGAGAAATTAAACACACCAAAAGCATTTAGCAATTTGTTGCAAAAGAGATATTGGAATCAATTTGATGCAGGTCAGATTAAAAAATGCGTTATCTCTGGATGTGTAAAGACATGCAGAGAGATTTTAGCTTTCATGTAATAACTTATAGAGTGCCAAAAATAAACAGGTTGCATAAATAAAGCGTTTCTGCTGATCACTGTTTATTTTAGAAAAAAAAGATCAGAAGCATAACAGCTAGTTCTTGTTTTCATTTCTGAATCAGGAGCTGCAATTAAGTTCTGTAACTTATTACAGTTGAGCAGATATGTCATTTTATTATTATAGGTGACTAAAGATGTCATAACGTGACTGCAATAAGTTCTTTTATGCAGGGATTGCGGGCTGCCATCAATTATAAAATAATAACAATAAATGTTATGTATATAGAACCACAAACTGCACCTTTACCACTTCTAAGCAGTGAAAATTGAAAAGATATGCAGTTGAGATGTCCTTACAACTATGTGTACCATCTCTCTGAAGCTTCCTAGGCTTGCGCAAAACTAATATTGTTTCTGAATAAATGTAAATCTTAAGTGACGCTCATTTCTTATTATATTCTTTTCATATTTATTATACCATGGCTTCATGCCCCCATGATGATATGTGTTGTTGTCTTAAACAATATAATGTGAAGTGTTGAATGTTCTAGCCTCATTTCCGAACAGTAGTTCAATAGATAGAAAGTTTAAAGCTGATATTTTTTGATACTGAAATCTTCTGATCCACCAGATAGAGTCCAAATGTAATAATTGTTCTTATATATTGTGGGCCTCATTTTTGGTGTGTGTTAGGTCCCAGATAGCCTATCCTCTATTAAGAAGGGTCACACTTTCGGAACGGGGCTCTATTGGTGGGAGGGGTAACACAAGGGAACATCTAACCAGCAGATAGGTTTTCAAAGTGTTCCTGTGAAGTGTAGGCTGGAATAGCCACGCCAATTGGAAGACGGTCAACTCCCCCCTTTCTCCTCCTTACGAGTGAGAAAGAATCTCTCTGTGTAATTGCTTTCTTGGTGGCTATTACGGCCTGGTGAAAAATGCCAATTATTGAGCCCTATACTTTATTTGTTGATTTTAGTGAGTAACAACATTATAAAATTGTAAGAGTGGCGTTTTTTATTGCATGGAAAAAAGAAGTTAGGGGCATAAGAGCAAGGGCTGGCGATAATATTATCGCCGCTTTAGCGTCCGTTTTCGGGCGAAAAGCGGCGATAATATTATCGCTCTATCTACAAGGACATGCTAGCGCGTGTTTCCTTGCATTAGCGCCCGGTTTCTTTCAGCCTCGCCTCGCATCCCTAATGAGATGCAAGGTGGGCGTGCCTTGTGAAACTTCATTGTGAAATATCGCTAACGGGGCTTCGCGATATTTACAACGCAGCCCCGACCGGCGTAGCAATATTCTTTTCAGTGCTAACTCGCCCTTAACGCTGCTTCCAGGCGTCTGCAAAAACATGAGTTATGTATGTTTTACATTGGGGGAGGATTATGGTGATACGACAACAGGGTCGTATCAGCAAGGTTATAGCCGTATTCAGGAGATCAACGCTGGTTTTCCAGCGATGTTTTTGCCATTTCCCCACTATCGCTGGAATTTTATCGCCCTGGGGAAATGCATTGTTAATAACGAGCTAACCGGGCGATAAATTCCAGCGATAGACGGCGATAAATAAAAATGCGCTAAGCGCTTTGCGATATTTATCGCCGTCTACTGTTGATATGCCCCTAAGTTCTTTGAGGGGAGTCTTTAACTCTTTTCGAAATTGGAGTTGCAATGGGGAAGTCCTGAACAAGGGATGTTGGTCTAGATCTTGAGTGGACCGATAAAAAATTCCTGATGCCTTGTGTTTTTTCTTTTTAACACTTCTTCGTTTGCAATCTGATGGTGTCCTGGCCGCAAGTATGTTGAGAACCACTAGTGATGGTCAGCTTGAAGTGCAAAAAAAGTGTTAAATGTTTGTGCATAAATAGCACGATTTGCATAAAAGTTAATAAATGTACAAATGTGAATGAACAGTTTTCAAACAATGTATAATCTATTCCCCATCCTACACGATTACATATGTATCATTACGGTGCATGAGGCAAGAGCCCTTTATGATTCCATGTCAATGACTATAAATATAGGAGTAGACGAGTGAGAGCATGAGCAGTTCTCTATCTATGAATTTGCATTTACTGAATGGCAAACATTTTTAAAAATCTCATGTCCCTTAAAGGTCAATTGAAAATTTACCACTATCTATGCTGAAAGTGTCAAAGGCTATGACACTAGAAATTATTTTTGCTGTACCTAATCTACTTAGAATGCAAAGTACGCCTTTCATCCCAGTACAGTACTATAGGGAAAGTGCTGTAGATGTACTACCTTATATTAGATAAGAGGAATTATTCAAGCAAGGAAATATCTGCAACCTACATTAATCCAGGCTGAAGGTATGTCAATATTTTTGGGTGCATGGCTGGGCAAATAACCAAGCCCTGCTTTCAACCTCCACCTCTTATATCTGAAGCAAATATTCAGTGAGCTGTGCCTAGGGTGGGGGCAGGCTCAGTATATGGCTGCAAGTGACGCGATATTTCATTGTAATAAGTAACAGAACATAGCAAACTGACATCAGCAAATAACAATACATGCACACTCAGTAGTATCTTCAGTACCCATGAGCATCCATATCAGCCAGCCTAAACATGACATAATTTACACTCTTTGCCAAAACACATCACCACCCCCTTTACCTTGCAACTTCCACTCGCCAACAATACTTTAAATACAAGTACTTCTCAGAAAACAAATACATCATCATCTCCTCTCATTACTCCACAAAGTCAAAATATAACACATGGACCAGCACAACAAAATCACACACACACACTACTTCATAGTACTTTCAGTCTCAAAGTAGAAACATACATGCACACCCACCCTCCTGTTAGTGGTATAGGACAGAGTTGTTTTTGGTGTGTGAGTGAAAGTGCTATTTTGTGGTAGTTGCGATAGAAGGATGCATAAGTGTGTTTTGTGGGGTTTTGTAGTGGGTGTTGAGACATTGAGATGTGTGTAGAGTTTGTAGTAAATGAATAGAGTACATTTGCTGTGAGTGTGTCAATATGTTTGTTGATTTTGATGTGGATGGGTTAAGGTGGGTGATGGTGAATGGAAAAAGGGTGGCATTTCTGGCCCTAGCACCAACCAGACCCAAACAGGCCCAAACAGGTAACTGCCCTTGTCCTCTCTGTTCTTAGCCTCACCGTCTGGGCTGAGATGACCTGAACTCTTGGCTTAAATAGCCTTAACAGTTAGGTGACCCCTTCGGTCAATAGGAACCCTAGCCCTAACCCTAATCAGTCACAACACTGGCCCTAAGCCTAGGACCAACAAGAGAACAGGCCCTAACAGCCAATCACAGCCCTAGTCCTAGTAGCCAATCAAAGAACAAACCATAAGCCAAATAGAAACCTAATCCCCAGGGACCAATCAAAACTCTAGACCTATTCTCCAACCAGAACCCACATTTTAACCCTAAGCCCTAAATCCAATACGATCACTATCCCAGGGACCAACTAGAACCTTAGACCTATCAGCAAAATCAAAAACTTAACTCTAAGCCCAATAGAAGCACCAGATGCAGCAGCCAATCAGAGTACATAATTATAAAAATGTAAATAACAAAAAATAATAAAGGAAAAGACACAGAACTATGGTGAGATGATGAATATTAGATCAAAGGAAGTTGGGAAAATTGAAAATAGTACAGAAGACCATAATACATATAGGTGGCAATAAAAAAAAGTAAGAAATAAATATTAAACATGATGACTCACTAGAAGAAGCAGGAATGGCTTCGGAGGCAGGGGCAGCACTATCGCCCTGAGCCCTGGCCAAACTGTTGCTGCTGGTTCTGACAGTCTTCTTCCACTTGTCCTTTTGCTTGGTTCTCTTCAGTTCTTCTGAAATGAGGAAGGATAAAAATACCAATGGTCATTTTAGCAGAATTCACTACAAAAGAGCATTTTTACAGGCATAACATTGTAAGGCCTGACTAACTAATCCTGTTCTTCCCTTCACCCTGCAGCCCAAAATTAGTTCTTTGTCTTACACAGTTTGCTTCCTGAAAATTATATTGCTACTCCCCTCAATAATATGCGTTATTGCTCTTGTTGATCAAAGTCAGTCTCTCTTCGCATACTTCACCTCAGGGAGATGTAGACTGTACTATAGACATAAAGCTAAGTCATGGAGAAACACCAACACCCCTGATAGCAGGCTAGCCTAGTGACTTACCTTGAATCAGCGTAAGTAAGCATCTGCTTCAACCTGGATCATAATCCAGGCATTACGATTCATTTGTCATTCTCTTTCAATCCCTGAGGCCTACACCCTTCCTGTCAGGCTGCCAGTGCCAACATGCCCTCGACTCTGCATCCCTTGCACTGCACTCACCAAAGTGTATAGAGAAACCCTAACAATGTGCCCCCTCATTTTAAACCTAGACAGGGAACGCAGGCACACTCTGCTGCAAAAAGTGCATTCATTTATGTGAGTGAAAGATTAAAAATCCTCTGACATGTTCACTGCAAACATGGTACTACTTATAAAATGAATGTCTTTTTTGCTCCAAAGGAGTTAAATCAAATAAATAAATTAGGAAGAAATTATATTTATATATATGATTAGTTGCACTTGTACATTGCACATCCACCCAAAGGTATCATGACGCTAGAAACTTAGAAGAGAGAACTGTCATACTCCTGCAAACTGCTATATTTCATAACCAAAAGCTTTCTCCAACAGCCAGGTTTTCCACGTAGGTCGAAAAGTTTCCAACAATGTAATTGATAGAACAGATATCAAGAGGGAGTTCCAAGACATGAGGGACAAAACTAAAAACCTTTGACTTCCAACTCTTATTTTGCAGAACCTTGGTATCACTAAGAAATTAGCATTAGATTAATGCAAACCACTTGCAGGGACATATCTTGCAATTTGTCTAGCAAGAAAATCCTGCACTAAACTATGGAATGCCTTAAAGGCTAAGCAACAGACTTTAAATTGAATATACTGTGTTATTGGGAGCCAATGTAATAGCTTTAAGAGAGGAAGATTATGTGATCTACGAGGGGCTTTAAGCACCAACTTGGCTTCTGCATTTTGATGTAGCAGGCACAGATAGATGCTGCTGGTCTAGTCTATTCTTCCCTCAATTGTTGCTGCCATAATTGTTTTCATAGCTCCTAATGAGAGATAAGGATTCCATTTACATCCTGTCCGGAGAGTGAAAACCCCTTTTGATCCCACAATAATAATTTGCGGTCTCAAAGATAGCTGATGGTCCATTATTATTTCCAGACTTTATGCAGCCACTTTTGGGTAGTTATTGTTAGGTATGTGTTTCCATAGGAAATGCCCTTTTCACTTTGCTAATAATTTTGGCGCCATTTAACGAATCTTCACAAACTTTCCAAAAAGGTTCTCTTTTTTGCTTCGTTTCTTCATGGGGAGTTTTGGGGTGATCTGTTAAGCAGGGGCTGACAGAGAAAAGGGGAGTCCCAAAATACAAATTTCCAATGCATTTTCCAGAGACGTTTTTGGAATGTGGGAGCACAACTCACCCCCATGAGAGGGTCCCTATGAGAGGGCAGGAAGCATTGTGTCTGTCCGGGGTCTGTCCCCAGATGAGCAGGAGGTCAGGAAAATGGTGAGGGAGCTCAAACTACACCTGACCAAGATGAAACGGGAAGCAGAGGAGAGGAAGGATGAGTCAGAGAGAGCTTTCCCAGGAAGTAGGCTAAAGCTGAAAGGGCCCAGGCTGAAATAAAAGTACTGCATGAGATGAGCATCAGGGAGCTGTAGCTCAAAGCCAGGTAAATCTCCGAATCCAGCAACAATGGTGTCTACGGGAGAAATTAGGGTTCATATCCCCAAGGATCTGGTGCCTAACTTTGTTGTAGAGGATGATATAGATAAATGGTTTGAGACCTATACGGTTGCTCTGGAAATGCACAGGGTCCCGGAGGAGGATTGGAGGTGCAGTCTCTGGAAACACATTCCCAGTGAAGGGAGGATGGCCTGTTAGCCCTAGGGAAAGGGGACAGGATAAGGTATTCCCTCATGAAGAACATTGTCACCTAGAAATATGGGCATGTACCAGCGAAGTACAGGTGGAGATTTAGGGACAGCCAGAAATTGTCCTAATAGTCCTGGGTAGATTTTGTGAGCCACTTTTTGCAAGGCACTGGATGGTTGAGTGAAGGGCAGTGATGTCAGTGATTATCAAGGGCTCAACAATTTGATTGCTAAGAAGCATATGTTCAGCAATGGTTTTAAAGAGCTGTGTCAACACCTAGTTAATAGTAAACTCTCTGACCCCAGGGAGATAGCTAAGGAGGCAGATCACTAGCTCAGCACCAGGGTCCACAAGAAGGTATCTGGGGGAACTCCCAAAAGGGTGGTCAGGGCTTCCACTAGAGGAAGGTGGGGAGAGACAAAACTATGAAGGAGTTCTCTCAAGCCCTTCAAAATGGTTCTCAAGAGGAAGGGTCCCAATCCCAAACTGACCTTCAAGAAACCTGCATGTGGTGACAAGGGTAATGGTAAGTTTGTCCCTTAGTGCTATGAGTGCTATAGGTCTGGACACTGAAAGGGTGATCCAAGTATCTTGAGAGGGCACAGTTCCCACTGGTGGGCAGACACAGGGGTTGGTAAGCGTAGTGCTTGTGGAAGAAATGATCCCAGTTAGTGTGGGAGAGACAGCTGTGGTTACCCTAGTGCCCCAGGGTGACAGAAAGATGATGTCCAAAGCTAACATGTTTTCTATTACTTCCAAGTGCAGGCAATGGGTTACCATCAGTGGAAAGTGATTGGAGGCTCTGCAAAGCACAGGAGGCGCATGACTACTGTCAGGTGTCATCTGGTGTCCTCAGAGTAAGTGGTACCCAATACAGGCAGCAATGCTGGTCTTATTGCATCTATCAGCTGCATTCATCACCATCTCCCAGACAGTCTTAACTAAGAGACTGGAAGAGATTTGTGTCAGCTGGAAAGCCTTGGGCTGGTTAAAGAACTTTCTGAGTGGATGGACACATATGGTGCAGTTAGAGCTCTTTGTTTCTGGTACCATATCCTTGGACAGGGGAGTGCCACAGGGATCTGCATTAAGCCCCACTCTTTTTAATGTCCATGTGGCACCACTCGCATAAGTGATAAAATCATATGGTTTCGAGGTTATCTCTTACATAGAAGGCACTCAGCTTGTTATCAAAATGGGACCTGATCTGGAAGATTGTAAAGTAAAACTATTTTTCTTCTGCGGAAAAGACTGTCTGCTGCTGTGGTCTGCTGTGTATTTCAAAAGACTAATTTGTTGCACCTGGAAAGACTGCTCTGCTGTCTGAAGCCTGCCTTGAACTCTCAGTGGCCTGCCCTGCTGCTTGAGACCAGTTCCACTTCCTGAACCCAGGACTACCAGAGTGACTCCAATCAGAGCCTCAGGGACAGAAAAGCCTCCCTCCATCTTGAACTCACACCAAGACCCAGCCTGAGTGAGTCTTGATCTTCCAGGTGGTGTCTCTCCAGTCTGGACCCATGGAAGTGGAGCTAAAGGTGCCTAGATAGCCAAAATCCCAAACTTGGGACTTAAACAATTTTTGGCTAAAAAGTGCTCTGAGAAACAAAAATAGGCCAGGACCTACCTGCTCATCTATTCTTCTCTGCAGCAGCAAATCCTGTTCAGCGAACACTGCAGGAAGGGGTATCTGGCCTCAAGGAGCCTTTGTTGCCTACAGTCTGCAGCTTTGTTACTCTGGAGGTTCTCAACTTCCAAAAAGGAGACTAAGTCCAAATGTAGAAATCTTCACCGCAACTATGTCCAGGGACACCCCGAAGGCAAGGCCGTCGCCTCTTACACCACCTGCATTCTTGCCCCACTGAACTTTACCTCCTCAGATCTTTTTCCACAAAATTTCTTATAAGTCAGAAGGTAAGTGCCTACCGTGTCCAATCCACTTCTTGCATCCAATTTGCCCCATTGTGGTCGGCCATATTGTTCGACTTTGACCGGGTCTAGTGCAACTAGATGTGGTTGACAGTTTGATCTTCAGGCTCTAGTTTTTTGCATACACTTTAAAAATTCATAACTCCAGTTCTACTGATTGATTTTCTGATATTTTGGTATCAAATGCTTTATTAAAATGTACTCCATTTTAAAAATATTGGTGTGAGATTTTTCTTGTGCTGCGTTTTCACTTTATTCCTGTTTGTGTGCTACAGAAATACTTTAATCCATTGTACCTAGGATAAGCCTGACTGCTTTTGTTCCAAGTTACTAGAGGGTTAAGGACAGGTTAATTTAGTGACTGTATGTGGTTCACCCTGACAGGGACTGTGGCTGTTGCTTGAGAAGGATTCAGGTCCCCCTCAAACAACAACCCATATTCTCATGGGCAGTCATTGCAGGACTCAGGGACTCGGAACTTGGTCCTCTGTCCTAAGATTATATTTAAAACAAGATAGAAGGGGGCTGTGTGATCCCACAGGATTCACAAGGGATTGTGGGGAAAAAACATGACATGGCCAGTGTTTTTTTAACATTTTATTGTTATGACTGCCGGGGTGAGCCAGTGCCTGGGGGTCATTATTTTTAAATATATTGGAAGGGGCCCCCCCCTTCCTGAGCCACTCTTGGGTCACAGGACCCCAACAGGACTAAACATCAATTTATGGGTTGAGAGCAAGTTTCCCCCTCCCGAGCCACTTTTATGTCCCAGGGACCCCATCCCATGGTGCTGATTTCTTAAAAAAGGAGGGGTCATGGCTCCTCTCTCTGAGCTTCTGGTGCAGCATTTCTTATTGTTCCCCCATCCCCTGGATTGTAATACTTCACAGTGTCTCTAGGGGCCTACCTCTGGGGCACTGGGATTCCCTGCCTGGGAAAGCACTGGCATGCCCTGCCCACACTCTCCTGGCCAGGGAACTCAACTTTGCTCTCACCCAGCAGGAGCAGCAAACAAAAGCTGCTTCCGCCTGGGATGGAGCAAAGGAAAGGTGTCAGCTCCCACAAGCACATCATATGGTACGAGCCAGCTTAGGCTGCGGGGGCTCTGTGGCTCCCCCTACAGTCACCAACATCCCCCTACATTGTGGGTGCCCAGAGAGGGAATGGGGCACCCACCAACAAAAACAATTGACAGGCTCCCAAAAGAAGAGCTCGCTGGTGCCACAGGGATCTGAGGGGTACCCCACACCCCACAACAGACTACCACTCTGGTCCCCCAGATAGGCACTGGGGCAGCCACTTAATATAAGACATGACGGCTTCCTCACAATTACTACCATGAAATTAAGATTCCTGAAGCAGAAGTCACTCAAGAGAGAATTTTGCCCTTCAAAAGTAATTAAGCATTATAAAAGCATGGCATATCCAACTGCTGAAGACAACACTATCAGTATATCACAAGAGCTGTGTGTCACAATAACTTTTTTAATCTTGTGGGGAAATTTCTCCACAACTCTGATGATTTACCTCAGTGGGATATCCTTATTATTGAAATTAGGTTGGTCTTCACTCTAATGAACTCTTAAACTATAACTCATGTTGTGAAATCTTTCTCCTCCTCGTCTCTGACAGATGTTGGTCCCATTCAACAACTAAAGAAGCTCTCCAAGACCATTATTCCTTCTTTTTTATTTCCTTGAGTTTGGAAGGGGTGCATTGAAAGTGGGAATAAGCTACGGTCATGCATCTGCTGAAGAAACCATCTGTACTACCAACAGTTTTGTTTAAATATCTGCTCATTTCATTACTACCTTTACACCCCAGAATGACTAAAACCTTAGAGAGCAAACAATTAAATTAACCAGCTTTGTAGAATCCAATTAACTGCTACACATTGTACAGTCAGGCTTTCAGAAAGGGTTTTGTACAGAAACTGTCTTTGCCAAAGTAACAGAATTTAGACAGATTAGAGCTCAAAGTGGAGTAGAAACCCTGCTATTATTAAACCTGTCAGTGGCCTTTGTTGCTATCTTACACCCCATCTTGCTCAATCAGCTTTTGGAAGTTGGCATGTCAGGCAAAGTTTGTGACTAGTTCACATCTTTCCAGCAAGACCAAACACATATGATAAGGTTGGCTCATCCCCAAAGCTGATTTTCTTGGGAGGTCCGCAAGGCTTGGTTTTGAGCCTCAGCCTCTTTAACCTGTATGTGACACCCATTGCCTCATTGATTATATCAATAGGCATCTGTTTTTCACCTTTGCTGATGATACCCATCTAATAATTTGACATGAGGGGAACTCAACTAGGCAGCTCACAACTTAAGGCACTGCCCTTCAAGTGGCCAGCTGCATGGATGGAAACACACTGGAAACTCACTATCTCTGAATGGGGAGAAGATGGAAGTCATTGTTGTTGGACCTTACCAGCATGGACCACATAGAGACAGCCAAAAATCCTAGGAATGTTGCTGCTCCCCTCACACTCTGCACAGAATATGGGCTAATTATCAATAAAGAGTTGAGCTTCTTTGAACATGTCAAGATCATTGGAACTACTGGCTTCCATTTGTTACATTTATGTAGGCAAATTCTGCCCTTCATTCTTACTACTCCAGAAAGGACTTCATTCAAGCTCTCAATATATCCGGAATGGATTATTGCAACACTTTATTGGTTGCCACACACAAACATCTGATCCAACACCCTCAGCTTCTTCAAAATGCTGCTGCTAGAGTGATTCCGGGCCTAGGGAGAAATACATCCATCTCGCCGCATTTATGAAATCTTCTATATTGGCTTTTTAAGTTTTTGTGCCAAAAAGGTCACAAATATGACTTCTCTTGGCGTTTTTGCACTTTTGCACCTTCTAATATTGCACTTTGGGATTGCAACACTTAACGCACACTTACCTAATTGAATCTCAGGGAAATATTGAGCTTTGTACTGCTCTTAATAAAAATGTTTTTCAAAGATTTTAATCCTGTTAGAATATTTTTTTAGATTCGAAATACTTTTTAGGCTACTATTCAGAAATGCGTTGCTGTGTGCACAATGGCTTATTGCATTGCTGGAAATGACTTACGTGTTTGTATCTTATCTCATGCATTGCTGTGTGAGCTGCTTTTTAATGCACTTATGTATCTGTAACTTTTTTTAAATTATGGAAATGTTTTATATGTATGCTTTGATGGTTTTTTATTAACCGAATAAAGCATTTCTTGGCGTGACTTGAGTTCACGTTCTTCATTGTATGCACCATCTCAAATAAGATCCAAATATCTGTTTCTGGTTAATGCCCCTAAATATAAGAAAGCCAGACAAGGAGGCTCATCCTTAGGTGTAGCTACAACGAACATATGGAATTCTCTACTACAAGCCATTCGTGCTCAGCCAATCTGCTCACCTTTAGGAAACAGCTTAAAACATTCTTGTTTACCAATCACTTTTAGCAACTGAAGCTCCACATCATCTTTGAATGTTCTGACTCCTTTTTGCTGTATTTATCTTTGAGTTGACAAAGTGTTGGGGCCACTGTCTGCCTTTAGCTTCCCCTTCAGAGCCTGGACAATTCTTTGGAAGAAGCTGCTGGTGCATTATAAAAGACTCTATTTAATCAATAAATATATACCACTTGCCAGGGTTTCAATAAGAAGAGTGTGTTTTATTCTGCTAATAATGTTGGTGCCTTTTGACGAATCTTCACAATCTTTCCACGCCAAACACATTTCATCCAGCTCAGATCTTCCTGTTACTATGTGATCCATCAAGCAAAGGGTAGAAAAAAAGGGTGGGGGGTCCCAAAATGCAATTTTCCTATGCAGGTTCCTCAGGGAATTATAGACAACAATACAAGAAAACAGCTGCACAAAATTACAACAAATTTGGAAGGAAACTAGATCACTACTTATAGAGATATCAAGGCTGAACATTTCCAGACATGTTCTGTTTGTCCACTTTAAAGAGGACTAGTCAATCCTGATTGTTTGGTCACAAACTGAACAATATTCTGTGGCAGCCGTTGTAGGAATGAGAGACATTATATCATGGACTGACGCCTGATGGAATCTTGCTGGATGTGAGGATGTCTAGGTCTTCACAGTCGAAGGGCCTGATTATGAGTTTGGCTGTGTGGGAGCGGGCTGCTACACGTGTGCTCTGCTCCCACACCCCCAAACTCGACCGGCGACCACCCACCAGATTTTGAGTTTTCTCCTGGTTTGGCATGCCGTGCTTTGGTGGCCCCACAGAGGTCCCTTCAATTGCTCATATGTGAGCCTTTGAAAGGCACTGCAATGAGAGTGAAAAAGCGTGCTCCTGCATGGCATGGACTGTGAAGACCATTCCCTGCAGGAATTGGGAGTGCATGTAGACAGGGAGGCACAACATTTACCCCACTGCATGCATTCCCTGGCCCTGAGGCAACAGAGGGCCTGTAGGGCCCAGTTAGTTCCCTCACCGCCACCCTTTTCATGGTTGGCTCACCGCCATGAAGAGGGTGGATGTGAGGAAACTTGTAATATGCTTGGTGGTGGTGCAGTGGCACCAACACCATATTGCAGCCTCACACTGCTGCAACCCTCCCGAGGGATCATGGATCCCTGGCAGTCGCAGCGGTCCTTTGGCTGTCCGACAGCCTAACCCGTAATAGGGCGATCAGACCGTTGGTGCGGCGTTAACCACACTGCCACCATGGGGACTGCCAAACTCATAATTAGGCCCTAAGCCTGCTAGAGGTAAGAGTGACCACTTCCAGTAGCCACATTGCCACTAACATTAGGTAGTGCCTGGTAGAAGGTGACTTCCAGAAGGAGAAAGAGAATACAGCCCAAAAAAGACCAAAACCCTCTGAGATACTGGTAAGGGGGACTTGGCTCGAAGAACAACCAGAAGCCCAAGAAAGAGGTGATGTAACCAGAAGACATCAAAAATCGCCAGCAGGATTCATGGAAGAGAAAGCTGAAGAGTGGGGAAGGATCCTGAAGGAACACAGGTTAGACAACCAAGTGGAAGGACTGAAAATCTCCAGGAAATAACCGAAGAAAAAAGGTCTGGAGAAAGAAAATATGACAATGTACTGTTCGAAGTGATGTGATGCAAAGAGTAAAATGCTGTCTGTCCTTTCATAGGCCAGTAGCAGGAAATTATGTTAGAACCAGTGCCTACCATCTTGACTTGGGCAGGCAGATTCCCCTAGAAAATAGAAAAACAGTGGCTATCTTTGATATGGAGAGGATACACCTTCACAAAGGCCTTTACAGAGGAACCCTAGCAAGGAGGAAGTTCAGTTTGCCTTGGACTTTGCACACATCTCATGAGTATCTCCTCACAGAGAAGACCTTCAGAGGAGAGGAGTCCCTCTTTGGGCTGGCCGCAGAAAGATAGGTTTGTTTAGGAAAGGCAGTGGTCCACCAGCCCTGACTAGATCTCCCACACTCGGGGTGTGGAGGAGGTAGAGCATCCCACCTACCCAAGGTAGAACTAGAAGAGGAAGGTGAGCAGAGTAGAGGCCACTGCTGTAGCAGCACGTATGTCCCCTATGTTCCGAAAACGAATTAAAATATGTATATAAGAGGAGAGGTTTAGCACACCCGGATCCCAAAAGGCAGGTGGAGGGTCACAAAGGGAGACCTTCTTAATTGGCTGGCTATAACATGGAAAACATATTGTAGGAGCCATTTCAGGAGTCTGGGGCACAGTTCCCATTGAAATGCACTGTAGAGAAAGCCTGTTTTTGAGGGCCACAAAAAGATGCACCTATAAAGCGTGATAACAGATTTTAGTCACAATGCAAATCATTTGTTGGTGGTACCATGCTAATTTTAGGTATTGTGGTGTATTCTAAGGTGATTGCACTCTGTGTGAAATGATGAACCTAGGATCAGATTTGATGAACCGGGTTTGAAAGAAAACACTTTTCTCATAGAGCTTATGAAGGTGCTCCAGAAGCTAAAATGAAAGCATATTTTCTGTAAATGCACACTGCCTTCCTCAGTCATTTGAGGATAATGTCTGATACTGTGTAAAACATGTAGCAGCAGCCTCTCAATTGATTTTCCTGTGTTCTACCGCAGCCTCCCATAGTGTTCTAATGAACGATTAAAGCACTAACATTCATATTTATGACAAAAGTGTGGCACATGTGACACCATTTTGATTGAACAAAACCTGTAAAACTTAAAAAATTTCCTTTAGAAATTAACAAAATGAGGGGGATGATTTTGTAATTGGATTTCGGTGAGTGGAGCAGACTGTGCCCCCCATTCTATAAACTTACAAGGGTGTATTTTTTTTATATAAAAGACAGATTTACCATTATAATGATTGCTTTGCTTTTACTGCGAAAGTAAAGGGGGCAGAGCCCCGAACCCTGTGCACAGAAACCGGTGCTGCTTACCACATCTGGGACTGTATTACAGAAAGCGGCCCAGGAGTGCAACACAATTTCAGAAGGGTCAACAGCGGCATGTGCAATCTGTTCTGTAATACTGGTGTACATGTAGCGCCAGTGATATGATGAGAGCGTGCTCCCTCGTTTGCATTAGGGTGTGGACCATTCAAATGAATAAATAACTTCCCCTCTGCGCCCGCGCTGTCTTACCGACATGGATGCAAAGGGAAGCATGTCCTTAGGAGGTACACTGAAAGTGCACCGCAAAAGGGTTGTGCACTGTCAGGGCGACCCCCGGGCGCAACTCTTTCAAGGGGTGCAAGGAGGTCTCATGGACCTCCCCCCCTTGACATCCACTGGCAGGTGGAAGCAGCCACTCACTCACTGCACCGACCTGCATGGGGATCTTTAATCCCTCTTGAAAGCCTGGACGGGCTGCCGCCTGCACTGTGAAAGATGGAGCATTCTTCATAATAGGGTGTACTATCCTTGTTTGAGCCAGGCGCACCTCTTTAAAAGTGCGCCATCGCTCAAACAGGGAAAGTGCTCCCTTTTAGTAATACGACCCTGATATTTCCAGTTTTTTAGGATGTTTCCCACTACGCCATTTCAGAAGCTTTTTCCACTTAAATATATGGGAAGGACAATATTGGGAATGTGGATTTACCATGGGAGTTACACGGTTACCTCCCAACTCAAAATTTAGGAAAATCCCATTGATGCAGGAAAAATATCATTATTATTACACAGGCTGATGGTAGATAAGAAATTTGGTTATTTAAAATATGAGTCTTTGAGGAACTCGCTTCGTTTTTAGGTTGAGCATTCGAGACCTCTTGTATATACTTTAGTTTATACTTATATGTGTATGTACTTTGTGGGCTCTGGAGATCAACCCTAGGACTTGTCTGCTTCCGCTTGGGTCTTTTTTTTCTGTTCAACTGCCTCTATTTAACTGTCTTGATAGAAAACGACCAGTAGAGGTCAGTAAAATACTAGATTTGCTTTCCGCTTAATTTGTGGGCTCTGGAGATCAGCCCTATGACTTGTCTGCCTCCGCTTAGGGACTTTTTTTATCAGTTCAACTGCCTCTATTCATCTGTTGTGATAGAAAACGACCAGTAGAGGTCAGTAAAATACCAGAATTGTTTTCCGCTTAGGGACTTTCCTTTTTTATTTTTCTGCCACCTGCCTCTATTTATCTTTGTTTGATAGAAAATGACCACCAGAGGTCAGTAAAATACCAGAATGACTTTAGCATTCTCTACATTCCAGTCCATAGAAATTGTCTTCAATGAGCACCTGTAGACAATAATATTTTTTTCAAATCTTGTATTTTCAGTGATATGACCACTGAAGGCCCTGATTTTATATTAAAAACAGAGCTTTGGACTATATCATTTCCTGCTGAAAGGCAATATTTCTCTCCATGTGTTCCATACCTGGCGTGTCACGCAGTATGGTGCTTACTTTCCCCCCATGTTAAAGAACAGCAGATGTTTCAGCACCCAGGCTAATGTGCTGAATAGCTAAATACATATAAGATCCCAGAGGCGTGACCGATTGCATTGCAAATGCTTGTTGTATTCGGTCAACACCACAGAGGGGAGGTTGTAGCACTTGTCAGCTAGTGCCACCAGCTGTCTGATTACTTTTTTGCTACCACAAAAAGCAAGCACGCACTGTCATATGATTATGCGCGCATCTCGGCCATGTAGTGAGTTACCCAGAAATGGTGGAGTGTTTCAGACAAGTCCAACTCTTGATGAGTGGAGAAAGCCACTGCGGGAAAGAATGAGGGGGAGAGACGGTTTCTCTAAGATGTAAATGTTATGCTGCTATTTTTAAATATGTTCAGTCATTTCTCGTTCACAGTCATATAGTACGTCACCCGCTTGACAGACATACTCTTCTTGGTTGCTAAGAATATCTCTAGCCCACTTTAGGCATCTGTGAAACTCACAGCCACAGGAATCCCACAACTATTTAAAACGGCTGTGAGGTTTCAGAATTCAAAATGCAAATAAGCTACAGTTTAGTATGGGAATAAATTGGGCTCTGCAATTTTGATCTCAGCAAACTGTGACAGCGAAATGGAGCCCTCTGGGGAATGAGGCATGGAGTAGAAGGGAACACCGCTGACCAGCGAGGTTTATTTGAAAGGTCAAGCGTCACTTGGTCCGATGACTGAAGGCAGTCTGCTTTGAGGTTCAGTCCGGCTCAGACATCCTGCCTTGAATTCCCATGTAACCTAATTATGATTCATAGAACACTCATACTGCCGTCACAAAAAAAGCCTTAGCAAAACCAATACGCCTGGCACTTGCAATTTGTTTCATTATTTATAAATGTGCAATATGCAAAAAAGTGAGCAAACACATAAAAATAGTAAAATGCAGGAGTGACTCATCAGCCCATGAACACTATCCTGACATTGTAGCCCACTCTTTTTCAGGAGGCTGTGCACATGTGGTCAGGCAAAATGCCATCACTCATGGTGCAACAAAGCCACTAGATGAAGTGGGCTGACCCATGCTGTATGCCCTGCTGGGTGGAAGCTGCCTGCCGAAAATCCTGTCTACGTATATGTACATGTATTTTTTTTTATTATGGTTTTTGGGAAAGGAAGTGGGTGCCGAGAAATATCAGTAGGACAGACTTAAAAGCAAGTAAAAAGAAAAAATAACCTACATGTTAAAGTCACAAATGTCTACTCAAAGCCCTTCGGAATTTTAGAGAAACTCAGTTTTAGCAAATCTATCTATCTAAGATATCTATCTATCTATCTATCTATCTATCTATCTATCTATCTATCTATCTATCTATCTATCTATCTATCTATCTATCTATCTATCTATCTATCTATCTATCTATCTATCTATCTATCTATCTATCTATCTATCTATCTATCTATCTATCTATCTATCTATCTATCTATCTATCTATCTATCTATCTATCTATCTATCTATCTATCTATCTATCTATCTATCTCTATCTACAGCCGGACCACTGAGTCTGTGAAGTTTGCACCAAGTGGTTGTGTACCAGGCAGGTGCTACTAAAACCTCCAAAGGCCATCCCCTTGAGTTTGGAAGCTTGCACCCTGTGATGGTGCAACGGGCCTCTTGAGTCTGTGAAGCTTGACCCTGATGGAGCTGTACCAAGCAAATGGTGCACATGTAAATGGTATCAGCTGCTCTGTAGCTAGGCCCCTTGAGTTCAGGAAGCTTGCATTCGGTGGTAGTGTGCCAGGCATGCAGTGCTAGCAACTCCATACCTGTGCCCTTTGATTCCGTAAAGCTTGAACCAACTTGTGGTGTCCCGAATAGCAGTACCAGTACCTCTGTAGCTAGGCGTCTTTAGTTCATGAATTCTGCACCCAGTAGTAGTGCTCCAGGGAGGCAGTACCAGCCCCTCAGCAGCTGGGTCCCTTGAGTCCACAAAGCTTGCGTTTGGCGGTAGTGTACCAGGCCAGTGTTACTAGTACTTCCATAGCCAATCCCTTTGAATCCATGAGGCTTGTACTGGTGGAGGTGTACCTTGCAGGATGTACTATACCCTTTGCAGAGGGGGTCCTTGAGTCTGTGAAGCTTACAACTGATGGCTGTGTACCAGGCGGGCAGTACTAACACCTGTAAATGTTGGCCCATTGAGATAGGGAAGCCTGCACACTGTGGTGATGATCGGGCCCCTTGAGACAGTGAAGCCTGCTCACAAAGATGGTGTACCAGGCAGACAGTAGATGTGTCTCTATAGCTGGGCCCCTTGAGTCCATGAAGATTGCAGCCTGTAGTGGTGTGCCGGGCGAGCACTGCAAGTGCCTCCATAGCCAGGTCCCTTGACTGCATGAAGCTTGAATTGAGTAAGGGTGTACTGGGTGGCAGTGGCGGCTCCTCCGTTATTGCAGAGGAGTGTCACCCCCCCCCCCCCGCTGGAAGCCAGCAGAGGCAAGGAGATAAATAAAATGATAATAAACTGTTTTTATTATCATTTTATTTTGCATCCTGCAGGCTGCCTGCCAGCCGAGGGAGGGGCGGGGTCAGCCACGAGGAGGGGGCAGTGGTGGGCACTGCTAAATGTACATTATGGTTTGGCCAGCCCCAGAGGGCTGGCCAAACCGTCATGCGCACATAGCCTTTCTTGATCTAGCTTTGTTGTACAGCTGGGTTGTGGAACCGGCTCCCAGTCTATGTCTGAGCACCGAACCGAGGCGCTCAAACCAATCACATTCCCAGCATGTGAGCAGCGGTGGGATTGGGAGCTGGGAGACCTGCGCAGTGTGCATCAGGCTCCTGACAAGGACGCGAGGATTGGGATGAAGGCGGCCATCAGAGCAGGTAAGTGCAATTTTATCTATTTTGTAATCATCTTTTTAAGTGTTCCCCACCACTTCACAGTACGAGCGGCCGCTCTTGCCGGGTGGACTGTGCTTGTGTGTCTGTAGCCAGGCCCCCTGAGTCCACAAAGCCAGCACCTGGTGGTAGTGTGCCAGAGGGCAAAACTAGTACCTAAGCAGCCCGGCCCCTTGAACCTATGAAGCCTTCACTCGGTGGTGGAATACAGAGCAGGTGGTACCAGGCTGTGGCGCTCTATTCGATGAAGCTTGCATTCTATGGTAATTTACCAGGTGGGCGATAGTAGTGCGTACCACAGCCAAGCTCCTTGAGTGCGTGAAACCTGAACCCAGAAGAGGGTTACCACCAGGCGAGAGGTGCTATTATCTCTGCAGTTGGGTCCTATGAGTCTGTTACTTGAAATATGGCTGTGAAATGAAATGAAATGAAAAGGAGATTTATAGAGCGTGTAACATTCACCCGAAGGTGTCAAGGCGCTAGCTCATCAAACAGAATTAACTGGACGATTCAAGGCCATGTCAGAGGTTAAACAGCCAAGTCTTCAATGCCTTCCTAAAAGCCAACAGGTGCGTTTCTTGTTTTAACCTCAGAGGAAGGGAGTTCCAGAGTCTGGTTGTGCCAACAAAAAAACTTCTTCCAACCCTAGGAACACTTTTTAAATCTGGTAACTATCAGGTTATGGGAGTGGAATGAGCGAAGATTGAGAGCCGGTATGTAAGGCTGCAGATTATGTTTAAAAAAGCCCAGCCCTCTATCATGCGTGTCCTTAAAACAAAGAGCCTTAATCTCAATCTGCCTCCTCACTGGCAGCCAGTGTAGTTCCTAAACACTGGTGAGACAGATTTGTGCCTTGGAATGTTCAGCAGAAGACGTGGAGCAGCGTTTTGCACAATCTGTAGTTTGGACAGGCACTTCTTCCGAAGGTTGATAAATAAGCCATTACAGTAGTCGGCTCTAGATAAAACCAGAGGCGCAACCACTAGCTTCCGCAGCTCAACCGTAAAAAATGGAAGAATCCTTCTCAGTAGTTTTAGTGTGAAAAAAGAGAGGGATGTGACCTGATTGACATGGCTTTCAAAAGAAAGCATAGAGTCAAACGTGACTCAAAAGTTTCTCCCCTTATGCGTAGGCGTTGGAAACGGGCACAATTCTAACAGCCACAAGGTAGGGCACCAGAAATTAGTATGGCTGCCAAAAAGTAGGACTTCGGTCTTATTGTCTCCTGCATCAACGGTCATCCTAATCAATTTGGACGCTGTGATCAGTGCCAATTCGGTACTATAATGCTTTCTAAAACCAAACTGGGTTGCATCCAGGAAAGAATGCTTCTCAATACATTCAGATATAGCACCATTCATGGCTTTCTCTACCATCTTAGCAGGCAGAGGGAGTCTGGAAATTGGACGATAGTTGTTAGGATCTGCCCCCTCCAAATCTGTGGTGACCTGGGTGGACAGTACTAAGGCTTCCACAGCTGGGACCCTTGAATCTGTGAAGCTTGCACTCAGGGGAAATGTGCTCATCAAGCAGTGCTAGCACCACTGCTGCTGGGCCCCTTGAGTCCTTGAATCCGGCTTCGAGGTTGGCTTCTGCCAGGGCCCGGAAGTTCCGATTCTGGTTCCGCAGGGTCAGGAGGTACCGGTAGACGTCGGGGGGGGCACCTTGGATGTTCGCCTCCCAGCCCTCCTTGACCAGGCTGAGGGGCCCTCGGACGGGGTGCCCATACAACAGTTCGAAGGGGCTGAAGCCCAGGGATTTCTGTGGTACCTCTCGATAGGCGAACAGGAGGCAGGGCGGCAGGACGTCCCATCTCCTCCTCAGGGGCTCTGCCAGGCCCTTGATCATCCCCTTCAGGGTTCTGTTGAACCGCTCGACCAGTCCGTTCCCCTGGGGGTGGTAAGGGGTGGTGAATTTGTAGGTGACCCCACATTGTTGCCAGAGGGATCTCATGTACTTCGAAATAAAGTTTGTTCCCCTGTCGCTCACCACTTCTCAGGGGAACCCCACCCGGGAGAAGATGCCCATCAGGGCCCGGCCCACCACTGGAGCTGTCACAGTGCGGAGTGGGATGGCCTCGGGGTATCGGGTGGCGTGGTCGACCAGTACCAGGATGAAGCGGTGTCCCAGGGCGGTTCGGGGGTCGAGGGGCCCCACGATGTCGATCCCTACTCGTTCGAACGGGGTGTGGATGGCTGGAAACAGTTGGAGGGGGGCCTTGACTCGCCCCCCAGTCTTTCCGCTAGCCTGGCAGGTCTGGCAGGACCGGCAGTGGTGGTCCACGTCTCTCCGCATTCGGGGCCAGTAGAAATGGGTCACTAGGCGGCTGTAAGTTTTGTCTCGCCCGAGGTGTCCGGCGAGGGGCACATCATGCGCCAGGTTCAGGAGGAACTCCCGGAATCGGAGGGGAACCACCAACACCCGGCCGGCTCCCAGTTCGGCGACTTTCTGCTCGCTATACAATAAGTCATTGTCCCAATAGATCCAGTGGGTTCCCGTGGGGTCCCCCGAGGCCTGGGCGGCCGCTTGATGTCGGGCCCCCTCGAGGGACGGGCAGGCCTTCTGCTCTTGCTGGAATTGTTCGCGGGTGGGGCCCCCGCCGTGGCGCCACTGGGCCAGCTCGGGGATCTCGCCGAGGGAGGCGGCCTCGTCGGGGGAAAGTTCGGATGGCCCGGCCTCATCGTCAGGTTCCTCCGTGCCGGAGGAGGGTGGCAGTTCTTGACCCGTAGGCTCGTCGGGGCCGCGGCAGAGGCTGGTGGGGCGGTCATGGACGGGGTGGTGGTGCAGGCCCACTCGGGCAGCCCTAGCATCCCCAGATGCTCTCGGCGCTCCACCTGGGCCCAGGGGGAGCTCTCTAGGTCGTTCCCCAGGAGGCAGTCCACTGGGGCGTCGTCGCGGACAGTTACTTTTAGAGTGCCTGACACTCCTCCCCACTCGAAGGGGATCCGGGCCATCCGGCACATGCTTTCGGTGTTGTCCGCGGTCCGGACAGGGCATAGGACATGCGGCAGGATTTGTTCGGGGGTCACCAGGTGGCAGCGGACAGCGGTCACACTGGCCCCAGTGTCCCGGAGGGCTTCGGCCCGTTGTCCATTGATGGTGACCCACTGCTGGTACTTCTGGGTGTTGCTGGGGATGGCAGCTCGGGGCACCATCTCTCGGGCGCCCAGGCATATGAGTGACATGGCAGCTGGTTCCCACTCGGGGGACCCGTCCTCGCGGTTTTCCTCCTCTTACTCTCCTTCCCCCAGGGCTGCGGCGGCTATTTGTCGGGGAGGGGGCCCAGCGGTCCCGTTCCGTCGGTTCATGGGGCAGGCCGGGTCGCTCGCATAGTGGCCTGTCTGTTGGCAGCTGAAGCAGGTCACTGTTGGTCGGGGTCCAGGCCTGGCGATGGGGGTCCCCCTTCGGACCAGGGTCGGGGACGTGTGGTTGGCAGCTTGGCCTCGTGGCGGGCTTCTGGGTGGCCCGGCCGGGAATTCTCGACTGCGGTGGGACCTCCCTCCTCCGCCCCGCTGGTGAGGAGGTCCCGTGGTACTCCGTTGGTAGTCCCCCACGGGGTTCCGGGGGACCCGGGTGTTGACCCATCGGTCGGCTTCGGCGGCGAGCTTCCGGGGCTCGGTCAGCTTACTGTCCAGGAGGTGTTGCCTTAGTTCCACAAAGCAGTTGTTGGCGAGGTGCTCCCAGACAATGAGGTCGAACAGTTCGTTGTACAAGGTGACCTTGCTCCCTTTTATCCACCCTTCAAAGGCCCGGCTGAAGAAGTCCACGTATTCGACCCATGTGGTACCGGGGAGCTTCTTGCAGTCCCGGAAGCGCTGCCGGTACATCTCGGCTGATAGTCCGTAGCGTGTGAGTAGGGCTTCTTTCATGTGGTCGTATGATGTCATCACCGCGTCGGGGAGTTGCAGCAGGGTATCCCGGCCCTCGCTGAGGAACCTCCCCCATAGGCCGGCACCCCAATCCTTCCGGGGTACCCGATGGGAGGTCATGGCTACCTCGTAGGCTCGGAACCACTGCTGGATGTCGTCGTTTTTGTAGTATTCCTTGACGACATCCTTGGGGATATGAACATTGGGCTCGGTCAGTTGCAGAGCGTCCCGGGCCCCGGGGGTGCTGGTCTCCCCCGTTTTGGATTTCAGTTCGAGTTCCTTGAGGCCCCTCTCGTGCTCGAGGGTTAGCCGTCTCTCTTCTAGTTCCCGATGCCGTTTCTTTTCTTCGATTTCCTCCTGCAGCCGTAGTTGCTCCAAGGCTAGTTTCTTCTCCGCCATCAGGAGTTCACCGTCCAGCCGGAGTCGTGCGAGGTCCATTTCGTGTGTCCGGACCCTCTCCCGTTCTTGCATTTCTTCGTGGGATAGGCCGGTTTCCGGGATGCTTCGCCCCCCATCTGTTGGGGTTATGGTCGGTGGCAGGTTTCCGTCCTGGGCCGAGGTCCCTTCGGCTCGGGGTGGAGTGGTCTCGGATTCTGCCCAGGCTTTCAGGGCTTTCTGCATTTCTTCCTTGGTGCCCAATCCTGTGGTTGGGATCCCTTTGTCCTTGCAGAATTGTTTCAGTTCTTTGTGGGTGTATTCTTCCAGCCTTTCCGGCTTGAAGGTTGCGGCCACGGTTGCTTCTTGGCCGTTCATGGTTCCCTTCTTTCCGTCTGGTTAGGTAGTGGGTGCGTTACTTGCCTGTACGATTGCGTCTGGCTCGGATCCCGTCGCTGGCCACCAAATGTTGGAGGGAGGACCACCGGGTAGTCGGGGGGACTACTCCGGCACCTTCCTACCGCAAAGTTATAGCCGAGCGCCGCCGAGAAGCCTCCTAGGAGAGGTCCTTCTCCTGTGATCGTACTAGGCCCAGTAACACCACTACACAGGACTCCGTATCAGTTGCTTATCTTGGTTCTTTATCAATGGTAGCACATTCAATATATTTACAGTGGGATCGAGTGATCCAGAAAGAGTCTCATTGTCTTTGGAGGGATAGGGTAGCGGGACAGTCTTAGTACCAGCTAGGTACGGGGAGGCTCTGCGCCAGACCTTGCGTGCTGGTCTCAAAGCAGCTCGGACGTGGGGAGCCGCGACGGTGTCTGCAGGGCTCGGGTGGTAGTTCCGCTTGGGTCGAGCCGCGACACAGTCAGCAGGGCTCCGGTGGTAGGTCCGCTTCAGTCAAGCCGCGACGAGGTCAGCTGGGCTCTGATGGTACGTTCAACAAGGTCGGGCCGCGACAGCGTCAGCAGGGCCCCAAAGGTTCGTGAAGGTCTTTTAAGCACGATGGAGCCGCGACGTCGTCAGCAGGGCTCAGAGTGTGGTTTCAGGATGAGTCTTTCTCCGTAGGGTCAGCCGCGATCCGATCAGCAGGGCTCTTGACTCCGGGATACAACTGCCGTCTTGTTGCCAGGTCGCCCCAGATATAGGTCTGGAGCCCTTTGATGTCCGGACCCTTGCGCCCGGGGGGCGGAGAGGCCGGGTCGGGAGCGGCCAGACGCCCAGCAGGAGAGGCGCCAGGCCCAAGAGAGCTGTGGGGCGAGCGCACCTAGGTGTGGAAGGACGGTTGGGGGTCCCATCGATACTGCCCTCCGCCGGGAGTGGGGAAGTGTTCACATGGTATCCCCCTGGCCAGGGGTTGGCGCCTCGATGTCGGGCCTCGCTGGGACATAGGCCGGGTGGAGCGGGGTCACGTAGACGGTTGCGTAGAGTCACGTTCAATCCAAAATGGAGGAGCCCCGAGGTGCAGGGGACCTCGTGCGGCTTAGCGAGGGGGAACAGGACCACGCCACGAGGCCGGCTCCAACAGTGGTGTTCTAGGAGAGAAATGCTATCACCTCCTCAGCCGGGCCCCTTGAGTCTGTGATGCATGCAATCTGATGGTGGTGTGACAGGCAGGCAGGGCTTGCACCTCCACACTGGGCTTCTTGAGTCTCTGAGGCTTGCACCTAGTAGTGGAGTCCCTGGCATGCTGTACTAGTAGCTCCACAGCCAGGCCTCTTTAGTCCATGTAGCTAGCGCTATGTGATAGTGTGCTTGGCATGCAGTACCAGCTCCACATCTCGGCCACTGAACTCTGTTAATCTTGAATCAAAGAGTGGTGCACCAGGCAGGTGGTAGTAGCCTCTTTGCATCTGGGTCTATTGAGACTGAGAAGCTTGATTCCGTTAGTGGTGTATCCGATAGGCAGTACTATCCTCTCCACAGTTGGGCTCCTTGTATCCCTGAAGCTTACACCTAGCTGTGGTACTAGTCCATCTGTAGTCAGACCCCTTGAGTCTGTGAAGCTTGAATCCAGTGATAGTGTACCAGGGGACAGTACAATCCCCTTCTCAGTCAATCCCACTTTGCATGGCCGAGATGGCCATATTGTTTAGACCAGGATGTTCAGCACCTTCCTGAAACTTAACCCAACCAAGACAGAATTCCTATTACTAATATCAGACTTTAGTCTGCATGCCCTTACTGTGTGGACTTTACTCCTTAAGCTTTTACTCTATAGTTTAAAACTCAAGACTTTACCCATCACATGTATTTTTTACTGTGTATTTTTGATGGTTTTAAAATTCCATATCTATCTATCTATCTATCTATCTATCTATCTATCTATCTATCTATCTATCTATCTATCTATCTATCTATCTATCTATCTATCTATCTATCTATCTATCTATCTATCTATCTATCTATCTATCTATCTATCTATCTATCTATCTATCTATCTATCTATCTATCTATCTATCTATCTATCTATCTATCTATCTATCTATCTATCTATCTATCTATCTATCTATCTATCTATCTATCTATCTATCTATCTATCTATCTATCTATCTATCTATCTATCTATCTATCTGCCTGCCTGCCTGTCTGTCTGTCTGTCTGTCTGCAATTCCATAGGAAATTCGTTTTTTGTGTTGCTAATAACTTTTGCACCATCTCCACAAAACTTTCCAAAAGTTTTCTACTTTTTGACTAGTTAGTGCATGGAAAGTATCGGAGTGATATGTCAAGCGGGGACAGAGAAAAAATGGTGGTCTCAGCTTTTTATGATTTGATGTAAATCCATTCAGTAGTTTTTGAGAAATCAAGAGTAAAAAATAATTGTATATCTGGATTGTTGGGTTCGCTCAGGAAACTCTTGCAGGAGTGCCAATTTAAAAAAGGATCATTCCGATTGTCCCAGGGAGCTTTATTTCACTTGGGCCATCTCGCTTCGGCAGACGTCAGACATTAGAAAAATGTTGCTGGCACCCATTACAGGACTCGGGGTCCCCTGTCCTGAAATAAAAAAATTAAAATAGTATAAAGGGGCAGGGTAGGGATGCCCTGACACTCTAGGCAACATGGTAGCTCACTGGGGCCCAAAAAGAAAACAAATGGGCAAAACTGCTTCAATCCTGCAAGATTTTTGTGGGAATTGGAAAAAGAATGCCAGCCTGGTCGCACTGATTATGTTTATGCCCTGAGTAGCCACCCCCCCCCCAGGGCTGTGCCCATGAAGAGGAGGGGGGCTACGTTGCTCCCCTTCCTGAGCCACCCGAGATCCCAGAGTTCCCATAAGGCACAGGGTCAAAACTGATTTGCGTATGGCCATGTCGGAATTGGGGTGGCGTGGTGAGCAAAATAACGATGGATTAAACCCAGATCTGTGACTGGGGGTGAATGTTTTGCCAATGTGCAACATTCCGTCCATCATCTTGTGTGTTTTGCTGTTCGCCCTATGTGGGAAGGGTATGCCCAGACGTGGGTCCCATGCTCACTACGCAACTGGAGTCAAGCTATCCTGGCTGAAGAGGGGTGAAACCCCGAAACCGGTCCTAGGATGCTTGATTCCGGTCCAGGGAAGACATGGCTTGGCAGTTCGGGCTGGACTGTTCCCATGAGGCACCGGGTCAAGACTGATTTGCACATGGCCATGTCTGAAGTAGGGTGGAGTGGTGAGCAAAATAACGATTGATTAAACCCAGATCTGTGACTGGGGGTGAATGTTTTGCCAATGTGCAACATTCCGTCCATCATCTTGTGTGTTTTTTTTAGAAAGAGCCCAAAACATACGGAATAAGGGTATAGCACCAAGAATTCTAAGCGCAACATTTTTTAAAAATATGTTTTTAGCCAATTCTGTATTGGACACAGAAACAAGTGATTTTTTCAACGAAATTTGAGGTTTGCAGGAGAATGTTGGGGGACCCACACAAGCCATATCTCGCTGGATGCCCCCGGGTATCTAGTTTTGTAGAAATGTATGGGTTTGGTAGGTTTCCCTAAATGACCGCTGAGCCCCGGTCCAAAAACTCATGGGACCCCCTTGCAAAACCAGATTAATTTGTGATAGGTAATTTTGATGTTGCCTCAATAGGTTTTGGACCCTTGCCTGTCGCGGGCCCTTGACCCACCCACGCGAGTGAGGTTCCATTTTTATCAGGAGACCCAGGGGACCGCTGGGTGGGAGGAAATTTGTGGATCCACGCAGATTCCAGAAATTTCCCACACAGAAATTTGAGAAAAAAGTGATTTTTTAGCAAAATTTGCGGTTTGCAGGGGAGTCTGGGTAGGAGAATGTTGGGGGACCCACACAAGCCATACCTCGCTGGACTCCCCCAGTTGTCTAGTTTTCAAAAATG
Organism: Triturus cristatus; assembly: GCF_964204655.1. Classification (NCBI taxonomy): domain Eukaryota; kingdom Metazoa; phylum Chordata; class Amphibia; order Caudata; family Salamandridae; genus Triturus; species Triturus cristatus. Next base: position 442,471,969 of record NC_140590.1, read on the forward strand.
TGCAGGTTTGGTAGGTTGCCCTAGTTGGCCGCAGAGCACGGGGCCAAAAACCCAGGTGACCCCCCTTGCAAAACCAGGTCATTTTGAGATAGGCAATTTTGATGTCGCCTCAATACGTTTTGGGCCCTTGCTTGACATGGATAATTGGGCCTCCCACATGAGTGAGGCACCATTTTTATCGGGAGACCCGGAAGAACGCTGGGTGATAGGAAATTTGTTGTTTCTTTCGGCAGCATGAAAACTTTGGCACAGTAATGCAAGGAAAATGTGACAGACACATTTTGAGGTTTGCAGGACATTGTGGATAAGATAACTTGTTCGGATCCATGTAATTCCATGAGTGTTTAGTTTGCCACAATATCTACAGTTGGTAGGTTAGTCTTAGATGGGATGTACACCTTGGTAGAGAGACTAAAAAGACAAAGATTACTGCATAGCCATCTATTCCTCAAGCACACACACATACTGGTTGGATTTGGCACAAGGGCGAGTGATGGTTCAGTATACACAATTTTATTAACAAGAGATTTCACAAAAAAGAAATGCACTGTCAATAATTGAAAGGACAAAAAACGGAACCAGTGACATGCAGCTCATGAGCTGTAAAGCCACGTCAAGGCCCCAACCGCTTTACAGGCCATTCACGCAAAAAGTCACTACTCACACACCACCAGCCAAGCACCTGTCCACGCACACCGCCAGCCAAGCGCCAATCCACACACACCGCCAGCCAAGCGCCAATCCACACACACTGCCAGCCAAGAGCCAATCCACGCACACCACCAGCCAAGTGCCAGTCCACTCACCGCCAGCCAAGCGCCAGTCCATGCACACCGCCAGCCAAGCACCAGTCCACGCACACCACCAGCCAAGCGCCAGTCCACAGACACCGTCATACATTTTTTTAAACAAGAAAGTAAACACAAACCAATTGCAACTAAATACAAAACTATAACTACAAAAACAACAGCAGTAACTAAAGACATCATTCTATTGCCAAACGTTAAACTGAACAACTATATAAAACCATACAGACCAGGCAGCACACTATTAGACTCAAGGTTGCTCCCAAAAACTCTTTTGAGTGTGATACAATCTGAAACATGTGGGCACACACAGCCCAGGATTAGAAGGACAATCGGCACAGTGCATACGACTCTCCTTCCGCACACCACTTCGCAAGCAGACTCTACATCTCTTGCGGAGATTTTTTTTTTGGGGTGTGGGAGGAATTATATCAGGAAAGGGGCGATCTTTCAATCTAGCCACATCCTCCACCACTCCAACTCTAGGAACACTTGCCTGTTCCACATCAACAAGGCTGCCTATCACAGACTCCTGAAACTGAACAAAAGTCATCTTTGACACAGGAGAACACCCTTTGTACACAACAAAAGCATTGAAAGTTGATAAATTGAAGAGATGGATGGCCAACTTCTTATACCAAATGTAAGCCTTACGAATAGCAGTGTAAGGTTCCAACCTACGATCTACTCTATCAACACCACCCATGTGCTTATTGAAGTCTAAAATGCACACAGGTTTGCACACTTCACCAAGCTGACCCCAAACAGTCACAGGTGAAGTACTCTAATCATGAATGGTAGTCAGCATGTACACATCCCTCCTGTCCACACATTTCACAGCTAGCATTCCTCACTACGCCTAGCACTGCACTGTCCCCTCTGAAGCTTTTTGCAAACAAGCTCTTTTGGGTAACCTTTACAGTTAGAGCGGATTGTGCCACAAGCAAAAGTGTCTACTTTGAACAATTCCTTAAACAATTGCACAGCAGTGTAGAAGTTATCAAGGTACAAATGGTGACCTCTGTTAAACAGTCCTCTAGCAAGATCCCACACAATTTTCTCTGAAACTCCAAAAGTGGACGGACAACCAGGGGGGTCAATAGTGGAATCTCTACCAGTGTACACCCGGACATTAAAGACATATCCTGTCCTACTCTCAGACAACATATATAGCTTAATTCCATAACGTGTCCTCTTGCTAGTAATGTATTGCCTAAAAACCAAATGGCCCATGGACTCATCAACAGATATTTCTTTGCCTGGAGTATAGATCTCTGAAAATTGATCTGCAAAGTGATCAAGAACAGGCCGAACCTTAAAAAGACGGTCACAGTCAGGGTTATCTCATGGCAAAGCCACAGCATTATCAACAAAATGCAGCATCTGAAGCAAAGGTAAATACCAATCATGACTCATAATTGCAGGAAATATGGCTGTTGCCATCAAGGGACTGGTAGACCAATATGAAGCCAGGGACGGCTTCCTTATCAAGCCCATCAAAGAAGTCAAACCCAAAAACTTCTTCATCTCATCCAGATTTGTGGGAGTCCACCGGGTAGCTCTACAGCGGGGCCTAAGTCTTGCACTGTTGTCCCTCAAAAACTGTTTAGCAAACAAATTAGTCTGCTCAACAATCTCACCCAAAGATACATCACGCATGAACACCTGAAAAAACTGTATAGGCAAAAAAAAAATCACAATCCACTCTCCACCCTGCATCACCACTAAAGGCAGGCAGCACCGGCTGCACCATGTTTGGATCAAACCAGAGTCCAGCATTTCCAGTAGGAAGCCTAGCACCCTCAGGCTGCAATCCAGATGCCTCTTGCACCAGCAGTGTCCTCCTCTAAAACAGGCACTTCATGTGCACTGAGAGTAGCTTTATTCGCACTGAGAGTAGCTTCATCATCCGATGATTCCATGTGGAGAGAAAACTCACTGCCTGAATCTTCCCCTCCCTCCTCTCCCTGCGAGTCAGAGTCAGTCTCATAATCATGGTCAGAGAAAGATTCAAAAAGCATACCAACCACCTGCTGAGCAGTAATTCTAAGGTTAGCCATAATCCTTACTAATAAATGTAACTTGTCAAACAAGTCAACAACAACAAACACTTTGTAAAATAAGTAATAAACAAGATGCGTCTTTATCAGAAAGACCTATATACTCCAAAACGATACCAGTCACTTGCCAGAAGCAGCTAGACTCACCACCGCCTACTCTGCCCAGACACAGTAAGGATCAACAATATTCCACTAAAAAAGAAAGAGAACAGAAAATTACACATAAGACAATGCAAACACATCGCAAAGAATTTCATGCTAAAAAAACTAACTAAATATGCTGCCATTATGACATCACTTACAAAAACATTCATTCATGAATGACAATAATACTCATTTGGAGTAAATACAACAACAAAAAAATGTCTTACCAAAAAAATGCAACTACACAAAACTGCAGAACAACCACTGCCGAAATCGCAAACAGGTATCAAAAGCTTTACATAAGAATAAAAAGGAGAAAAAAACATTACAATCACATATGCAACTAATGCACCAGTCCACACACAATCCACCAGCCAAGCTAAGGGGTAGGTGGGTCTAAGAATATAAATAAAATATTCACCCCTGTAGAAGGAGAGCAACCCTTACCCTTGAGGCCACTCCCCAACACAAGAATTTATGACCCCTGGTGTCTAGTGGCTTCTACCCCCCTTGGGGGCAGATGGGCCTAAAACATACTGCTAATCTGCCACCCAAAGAGGGCAGAAATGGATGCAATCATCCTCCCATAAAGGGGAGCGACCCTTGTCCAAGGGGCTGCTCCCGAACATAAAAAAAAACCCTGGTGGCCTAGTGGACCTCCAAAAAAAGAATTCAGCCAATCTGCCCCTCAGGGTGGCAGAAACTGCCAAATTAGTGCTCTCCAAAGGGGAGTGATCCTTGCCCAAGGGGCTACTCCCCAAAACCAAATCCCTGGTGGTGTACTGGGCCCAATTTAAAAAAAAACATGGCGCAATCTGTCACCCTGGGGGGCAGAAACAGCCACAAACATTGCCCCCAAAGGAGAGCGACCCTTGCCCAAGGGGTCACTCTCCACAAATAAATCCCTGGTGGTCTAGTGGGCCCTATATACAAAAAATGGAGGGATCTGGCAGAGAGCCACAAACAATGCCCCCAAAGGAGAGCGACCCTTGCCCAAGGGGCCACTCCCCACAAATAAATCCCTGGTGGCCTAGTGACCATACAAAAAACAATCAGCCGATATGTCCCCCAGGGGGGCAGAGACAGCCAAATTAATGCTCCCCAAAGGGGAGCGACCCTTGCCCAAGGGGTCACTCCCCACAAACAAATCCCTGGTGGTCTAGTGGGCCAAATTTTCAAAAAACATGGCGAGATCTGAACCCCTGGGGGGCAGACAGAGCCACAAACATTGCCCAAAAGGAGAGCGACCCTTACCCAAGGGGTCACTCTCCACAAATAAATCCCTGGTGGTCTAGTGGGTCCTATATAAAAAAAATGTCGAGATAGGGCCACCCATGGGGGCAGACAGCCACAAGCAATGCCCCCAAAGGGGAGCGACCCTTGCCGAAGTGGCCACTCCCCACAAATAAATCGGTGGTGGCCTAGTGGCCATACAAAAAACAATCAGCCGATATGTCCCCGAGGGGGGCAGAAACAGCCAAATTAATGCTCCCCAAAGGGGATCGACCCTTGCCCAAGGGGCCACTCATCACAAACAAATCCCTGGTGGTCTAGTGGGCCCAAGTTTAAAAAAAAAACATGGCAATCTGCCCCCCTGGGCGGCAGCCACAGCCACAAATATTGCCCCCAAAGGAGAGCGACCCTTGCCCAAGGGGTAACTCTCCACAAATAAATTCCTGGTAGTCTAGTGGGCCCTATAATAAAACAAATGGCACGATCTACCCCCCATGGGGGCAGACAGCCACAAAAAATGCCCCCAAAGGGGAGAGACCCATGCCCAAGGGGCCACTCCCCACAAATTATTCGCATGATCGTGCAGCAGGAATGCACAAAAGAGGCATCGGGGGAAAGGAAAGGGTTTTCCTCTCCCCCGATGCCTCTTTTGTTGAAATCCCCCCTCCCCAGAGGAAAAACTCACTTGTTTGTTCCCCGACGCGCTCGAAGCAAATGGCTTTCAGCGCATCAGGAAACAAAAGGAAACCTCCAATGACGTCAGGGCGCCTCGTGCGCTGACCTCATTGATGACGTGGAGGGGGGGCAGGGGAAGGCAGGGCAAGAGCTTCCCGTGCCTTCCCTGGTGGGGGCACGTAGATGGGTGGCTCACGGCGGGAGTGCCAGCACTTCCCCCGTGGGTGGGCTCTAGGACGGCTTGGAGCCGTCCGATGCACATGCCCACCGTGACGTTGGATGGCTCCCAGCCGTCCGACACATGGACAGGGTTAATGAGGTAGTTCACAATTTGCGACCCCCTAGGAATAGCAGCTGGGCACAGCAGACCATCATGTCTGCGATTGCTTTTAAATAAAGCAATTGTTTTTTTAAAATGCAGCCCATTTTCCTTAAGGGAACACAGGATGCATTTAATACAAAAAGAAACAAATGTTTTGTTTCACATTTTTTAAGAGCATGCAGTGGTCTGTGGGACAGGTTACCGAATCGCAAAATTGGGCTTGGGTTTGCTGCAACAGAAATGCATTTTTTTCAATCGCAAACGGGCGATTCTGAGATTCGGCCTGTTTGCGAGGAGCAATATGCATGAAGCATCTGGCCCTATGTCACTCCACTATTTACCACTCCACTCTACACTAATCCACTGTTCTCCACTCAACTCTACCCCACTCCACTCTACACCACTTCACTCTACACCACTACATTGTACACTATTACACTCTACACCACTCCATTTTTTGACACTCCAGTGTATGCCCCTCCACTGTACGCCCCTCCACTCTGCGCTACTCCACCGTGCACTATTCCAAAACACGTGGCTCCATTCTACTACACTCCACTGTACGCCACTTCAGTGCACACCACTGCACTGAATGCTATTCCACTGTATACCACTCCACACTACATCACTCTTCTTTATACCAATTTGTTGTATGCTACTCCACTCTATGACAATCCACTCTATGCCACTCTACTCTATGCTATTCCAGTATATGCCACTCCACTCTATGTCACTGTACACCCATAACACTTGATGTTATTGCACTCTACACCACTCTACTGCATGCTATTCCGCTCTGTGCCACTCCATTCCATACCACTACATTCTACACCACTACACTCTGTGCTATTCTACTATACACCACTCAACTCTGCAAGGCTCCACTTTACACTACTCCACAGTAAGCTATACATTGTATGCCACTACAGTCTACCCCACTCCACTCTACAACGCTCCATTCCATGGTATTCCACTCTACAACCCTCCACTGCACGTCACTCCACTCTACGTAACTTCAGTCTAGACTATTCCACTGTGTCTCACTAAACTGTACCTCACTCCTCTCTTTGCCACTCTACTGTGTGCTACTCCACTGTACTCCACTCCATTGTATGCTATTCCACTTTACCCCATTCTATGCCACTCCACTCTACCCCACTCCAGTGTACACTATTCAAGTGTGTGCTACTCCAATGTCACCACTCAACTGTATGCCACTCAATTCTATGCTATTCCACGATATGCCACTCCACTGTACCTCACTCCGCTGTATACCAGTCGACTCTACAACACTCCTCTGTACGACATTCTACTCTATGCCACTCCACTGTACGCCATTCCACTGTACACCACTTCATTTTATGTTAATCCACCGTACACCACTTCTCTCTAACACACTTCACTGTACACCACTACACTGCACACTACTATACTCTTCACCATTCCACTGTATGCAACTCCACTGTACGGCATTCCACTCTGCTATTCCACTCTATGCCACTCTATTCTACGCCAATCTACTGCACCCTACTCTAATAAATGCTATTTCATTCTATGTCAATCCACTGTACTTGGGGGCCATGCAAGGTCCCCAATTTTAAAGACATTTGCGTAGATGCCCTGGGTGGGTACCCAAAAACAATATTTGAAAAAATGCACACTAAATGAGAGGCGGGAGCTGCTCATCTATTGTTCAATGCTTCAGAGAAAGAGCACCCACATAATACTCTGCAATGGTTAGTTTTTTTCTATCTTGGTGATGCCCCTAAAATGGGCACCACCAAGCATTTTTGTAATGCTGTAGGGCTTTAGGGAGAGCAGCAGCCCCCTAGCAACACAAAAAAAACTTGTAAGGCTCCTTGGTTAAATCTATGACTCCAGGAGATCTGACCATTTATTTAAAGCAGTCCTAGCTGGAGCTCTATGCTCTTCAGCTGATATGCAGGACCCTCTTGTTGTTGTGTTTATGGCTACATTTTGTTTGCTCAAAAATGATTTGATGACACACTGATTTAAAAAAAAAAGCAATAATACAACTTTAATATTTTTTTTATTGAAAATCTCTTTTATTACCTTTATTAAGCATTGCAATATGTAAATTAATTAAATACATACTTGATTATGTTTATTAATCATTTTTAGACAAAGACTATAGGAGCGCTTCATGTATGTTGCTATGTTGAGCCCTTGATAAAGGCAATAAGGTTGCTTTTTATATTTTGGTGTTCTGACTCTTTGAGAAAATCATTAAGTCTGCCTTACTTAAAATAACACACCTCATATTGTAACATCACATAATTAGCTTGTGGGAGTTGGGCTGAAGGCCGTTTGCTCCAAGGGGTAGGATGCTAGCAGGGGGTTGGATGCCAGGCCCTGCTCCCAACCCCATGAGGCATGCAGCCAAACCAAACTATGTGCACATCGGGGGTGTTGGGCACCTGCTAGTGGTTGTCTGCTCACAGGGTTTGGTTGCACAGCAAGCAACATCTTACTTTATGTTAAAAAATATAGATGTTCACTGAAATTCCAAAAGTTAAAATTACATTATTGTTAGGAATTGTGAAAAAATATGTTACTTTACATTAAAGAAACTTTAGAAATTCACTGAAAAAAACAAAGGTTTAATGGACATTATAGCTAGGCGAAAATGTCAGTTAAAAATACCATTTTAAGCTAACATAACCACTAAAATTAAACAGTTATAGCTATCTCAAGTAACTATAACTTGTACCCTAAAGTAACTATAACTCTCACCCTGGCCATGCACTGCTAAATACTACATATATTACATTTCTCATGACATGTTCTATGACATCATTGATAACATCACTGCAGCATCAGAAATGAGATTATTGATAACAATAGTGTGCATGGGGGGGCACGAGTTACAGTTACCTTAGGGCACATCATACTTGCATACTCAAGCCACAGTTGTCACTCTACCCTCAATGCCAACTCCAGCGATCACTTTGTGTAGATAGTTTTAGGTTTCGTAGCCTTAAGGAACACTGGCCATGACTTAATGAGTGTAACATGCAAGACAGATATAAATGAACAGGCCATATAAACTACCATTTTCCCCCATGATATTTGTGGAAGACGCTAAATCTTGCCTTGGAGTACAATGCATGTGAACTTCAAACATATCCTGATCATTTTGATAAAATCTAAGCTTTCGAGGGCATCATTGTCATGAAATGCTCGCTCCTTGAAGCGGGGTAGGATTAACTGATGTCATTGGCGGCCGGCATGGCACCTGGGTGGGGAGATGGGCACGGGGGGTCACACAGGGTGAGGTGGGTGGACGATTCGTGTCTGCGGGAGGAACATTCTTTTTACATTCCTTACCTTTCCCATAGGTCCCATGTCTCTGGTCGTGCTCCTGCTCTCCTGCTTCCGACTTCAGGAACAGGAAGCCAGGGTGCCTCCCTTAAGCCAATCACAACACTACATTGGTCTGAGGACTGTGACATGGACCTCAGCTAGGGGCTGTAGGAGTGGGCATGTTCTCCATGCAGGCTGTAATGAAGCCTGCATGGAGAAGAGGAAAGTGTGCATGATTGGTTTGAGTGGCCATAGAGGGCTGACCAAACAGTCATGGCACACTTGGTAGTAGGCAAACCATTCCTCTCCTGCCCTGCCCTGCTCCATGAGCATAGCAGCCCGCCCACCCGCCCGCCCACAAAGGAAACATAAAATGATAATAACTTAAAGTTATTATAGTTTGATATTTCCTCTCCTTCCCACTGCTTGAAAGCAGTGGGGCTACGTTCCTCTGCCATAGCGGAGGTGCCACCACTGATGGAGGCACAATATTACACTTTAATGGGTCATACTGCACATTAGTAAATGGATTTACGAGTGCACAATCACCTTTTTTGACTACTTTGCATTCATAAATACTTCACTTTAATTCTTTGAGCTCTTAACATCATTGTGTCTCATGATTGTTTGGTTGTCCTAGGCATTTATGTTCCCTAGCTAAGCATTTACTTAAAGTTGCTCCTTGTAAAGACCAGCGGATGGTGTGTTTGTACATTTATAAGATAAAGTCATTAAACAAGTATGTATCTCAGGGCCTTTTGGTAGAAGAAAAATTCAAGTTCATCTGCAAATGTTAGATATGTTAATTCTTTCCGTGGTACGTTAAGGTCAGAAATAAGCAATCCGTGCAATTCTTCTTTAGTTGCCATTTTTGTTTGGGGAAAATTTACAAGCCCCTTGCTACACTTTTGCTCCGCTGTTGCGTCACACATTGCGGCTCATTTACAATGTGACGCATCAAGGGAGATGCTTCGCATTGTAAAGCCCTGTGGCACATAAATACCTGCGTAAGGTATAATGTATGCAGGGTGGGCGTTCCCACGCAAAACGCCATGTAGAACTGACGCAGTGAAATTTACATTTAACTGTGTTTCTCTATGCCTTCACTGCACCAAAATCCCTACACCTGCTAAGACCAGGTGAAAGGAATGATGCAGGGCTTTTAGAATGGGACTCGCCTATCTGTTGTGGCATGGTGCTGGAGTTGCGTCACTTTCATGAGCAACTCTAGCAATGGGTCAATTTTGTCCCAACAGATGCGTCAGAACTTCTGACGCATCTGTTAATCCATGTACCATGGAGCACTGTATTGTAAATACAGCGCATCAATGGTGGCACAAGGACATTTAGCACGAGCACAAGGAAACTGGTGCATCTATGCTGATGCATCAGTTCCTTGTAAATGAGGCCCTTAGAATTTTAGATGTGAAAAGGCATGTCAGAGCAAAGTTAGAAAAAGTGGTAGCACCACTGTCTGATAAATCCAAGTTTAGGATGTTTTGGGGGCCAGCCATCATAATTCTCTTACAGTTGGTTGAAACTGAAGAAACGTGTGCCAGAAAATGTAGAGCACAGTTATTTTACAGAGCTGATGGCATGGGAATGGAAATGTTATTTTTGTTGTTGTCTCTGATGGAAATGTTGTATCAAAAGTAGAGGGCTACACAGGTCACTGTTTTATTTAAAGGGTGGGGAAGTCAGCATTATGGCTGGAAGACCTGACTGAAGGTGGAAGCTCAAATCTTTTTGTGGTGGATATCTTTGTGGAGAACAAACATTCTGAGGAACTCAACAAAATCCACACGACAGACAAACAAATATTGGAACTCTTCTTACTCTCCTCTGATAATCTGTATGAAACCTCCCTTCATAGTAATGAAATCACCCTATTGGAACTAAGAAGTTGACAGTTGATGTTGACAATGGAGATAATAATGTAGCCAGGACCAACATTAGATCCAGATTATGATCTGTGGATATTTATGCTATGCAGCTTGCCAGAATGCTAATATTGAAAAGAAAATACATTCAGAGTGCAGCCTCTGAGACAGTGGGTGGCTGAGTCCAGTTTAGTTGTTTTCAGTGCAACCTTTGGTATTTTTGTTTTAAGGCTTTGGGAGGGATGATTACTTTTCAAATAATTTACATACTAACGAGAAGCACATGTATTTGGAAAAAAACATTTAAGTGTTTAATTAAAGAGGATAGTAAAGTCAGTATGCCCATTCAGCTAGTCGCTGGCTTGAACAATGAGGCAATCAGTCACAACCAGAGTAGGCTGGGACGATTCACTGAAAATTGATGATACTCATAATATCTGTTACCAAAGCATGTAGAGTAGGCTGGAGGAGATAAGCAGAGACACTCAGTACACATCAGTGAAAATCCCAAAATGCATCACATGTGAAGTTGTGTGAGACCTGCATCACCCGTGGCTTTTAGCATCTTAGAAGGCCTGGGCAGCAATGTTGGACTGTGGCTATATTTTGATTTCCCTCTTGATGTTGCTCATGTTTACCACCATAAATTCAAGTTAGAGAGAAACTAAAAAGAGCGACTTTAGTTTGAATCCACAGCAGTATGTTGAAGGTAGTGAAGTATAAAAAGTGATATGCATAGTTCTGACTGGTCTCCCAGTCTTCTCCCAGGCAGTCTCAGTTTTCCATGGTATTCTGCATGCTCCATCCTCAGGAGGGAAGTACCATAGTGCAAGTTGGGGATTAAGTCTTCTTGAATCCTGAGGGTCCCTGGGGTACAACTAGCCCACCAGGTACCTCCAGTAAGCGCCACAGAGTTGCGTTGCAGAGAGGTGTAAAAAGGGGCATGGCTTGGACCACCTCTCTGCAACGCAGTCCTTTGGCGCTTACTGCAGGTACCTGGTGGGCTAATTGGCCCTCAGGGATTCCCAGTATTGAAGGGGAATTAATTCCCCAATTTAAAACGTGCCACAGGGTGCGTTTGCAGAGTGTTGCTGGGAGAAGGCGGGGCCTCCGGCACGATCGCGGTGTTTTTAAAAATTATTTGTTTTAAAAGAGGGGCTGTGTTGCCCCCCTACTTTTGACTTTTTTATTGGCCCTGGGGACCCCATCCCCTAGGGCCTGACCCCCATTTAAAAATATTTATATATATATGAACGGGAAGGGGGCCGCGTGGGCCCCCCTCCCATGGTCAATTCTGGCCGGGGACCCCATCCCCCGCAGCATGTTCACATATATAGATATTTTTTCATGGAGGGGGTTGCGTGACCCCCCTCCTGAGGCCTCTATTGGCCCCGGGGCCCCCATCCCCCGGGGCCGGCCTTTATCTATTTATTAAATTATTTTTTGGGGGAGCAGGGCCGTGTGGCCCCCTCCTGGGCCACTTCAAGCCCTGGGGACCTCATTCCCCGTGGCAGGCCCTATCCGTTGGGGACCATGGGGGGAGCCCCAATACCCCCACGGCCCCGCCGGCTCCCTGCGTCCTGCAGGAGCCGGGATTGCTTTTCCACATGGGGAGCTGCTGACATCCAGCTCCCCTTGTGGAAAAGCAATTCTGCTTTGCTTCAATGAAGCAAAGCAGTTTGCAATGAAAGGGTGGGAGCCGCACGGCTCCCGCCCTGTCATTGCAAACAGCAGTGTCTCGGGGGTGGGCACCCCAGGACACTGCAGGAGCTGGCCCTGGGGGGTGGTGGTCCCCAGGGCCATCAAGGGCTCCAGGAGGGGGGCAGTGTGGCCCCCTTCCCAACGTGTGCGCAGGTGCAGAGGCGGTGGTGGTCCCCGGGGCTCAGGGGTCCGTTACGGACCCCTGCATTTAAATTCTTTGTGCCCCCGGTAGTTGCCAGTCCCCAGGCATGTGGGGTGGTTCAAGCCCCCCACACAGGTTCTTTATTTTTTTTTAAACTCAAGCCCCGGGGGTGGCGGTCCCCAGGGCTGCGGGGGGCCATATGGCCCCCGCAAATATTTAAGAAAAGCCCTGGGGGTGATGGTCCCCAGGGCTTGGGGGGGCCTTGGAGGCCCCCCCACACATTAAATAAAGTAATCCCCGGGGGTGGCGGTCCCCCTGGGCCCCCGCAATTACAATATGTCGTTTTGTTTTACTTTTCTCAGCTGGACTCGCACACCCAGCGCGAATGTGGCCAATTTTTTTTAATGCTTTTTTGGGCACTGGGGTCCTTGTGGGACCCCCAGAGCAGGCCTAGGGGGTCAGGGTGTTTCTACCTTGCCCCCTTTTCTTGTTTTTCACGTTTGTTTTTCTCTTTTCTTGTGACTCGGTTCTAGTGGTCGGGAGGGTCCGCGGATCCACCGCGCCTCCAATTATCAAAACTTTTATTTTTTGATTTGCTCAGCAACTACCGAACGGATTTACACCATTTAAAAAAAGGGCGCTTTCTGAACCAAGCACTACCTTTTTTACCAAATTTGGTGTAATTCCGTTTAGCAGTTCGAGCTGTAGCCGTGTCTAAAGTTTCCTATTGGAAATTCATTTTCCAACCTCTTCTTTTTGAATTTCTCAGGAACTACTGAACAGATTTACACCATTTTACAAAAAGGGCTCTATCTGAACCAAGGGCTACCTAGAGTTTCCTATGGAAAATAGCATATAGAAAACACGTTTTGGGTCCCCCCCTTTTTTCTCCTCCCCCGCTTTGCGAATCACCCCGATACTTGAAGGATAGGAGCTGAATGGAGCGGGCCACAAGTTTTGAAAATTTTGCGAAGATTCGTCAACCGTTGCCAAAGTTATTGGGAAAAGAAAAAGGGCTTTTCCTATGTAAACTAGGTCCTAACTATAACTACCTACTGGCGACCGCCAGTAGAAAATATATATATATTCAGCCCCCGGAACGCCCGAGACTAAGGCACGACATCCGCACAACAGGCACCAGGCACCAGGTAGGTGAACACGCGTCGGAGGACACGGAGGGCGCCAACCGGGAGGGTGTGAGTGCGGTAAAGGCCAATAACTGTAAGGCGAATCGGGTTTGGAGGTGTGCAGTACTTACACACAGAAAGAGAACTATTAAATTTCAAATTAGACCAAACAACACCATGTCAGCCGACACGCTCAAGGAAAGGGAAGAAGCGGCTGCTGAAATGTTTGATGATGAGAAGACTCCTAGGCAGAATTCTGTATCCCACAATGCACCAAACACGACACGCAACACCCGTCTCAAAGATAAAATGAAAACTCTGGGGAAACTAATGAAATCAGAGCAGAGCAAATGGTGGGAGGCCAAGTCCCTCCAAAGATATTTAGACGTCGGAAGGGTGCCCCGTGGATTGCGCATTTTAACTGACCCCAGTTATGAGAACCCTGATCATGACATGATGCGGGAATGGGCAGAGACCAACCTTGATTCATCCAGATGGTTAATTGTGATACTGGTCAAATATGCAGAAAAAGATCGGGCCAAGCTACAAGAACAAATAGAACTATTGAATGCAGAATTGGCAACGCTGAATTGCACTAAAGAAATTGCTAAACTTAGAGATGAAATGGTGAAACGATTAAAAAAGGAGGAGGACAAAATTTGCGAACATTTAAATTTAAATCGAGATCGCGTCGATTTTGAAACAGGACGGATCTTTACATTCACTAAAAAATATGATGCTCTTAAGGTAAACAAGTTTGGGGAAACACGAACAACTGACAGCAATGAGGGCACTAGTTCAAGATTAAACATGATTTCTCACACAGTATCAAACTCCGATCTTAGTTCAGCGCCGGACAGAGAAACTGAAAATGAGGAACGGATTCGGGCGATGAATCCAATTCCAGTAAAACTTGCACTAGCACAAGAAGTCGATTTTTTAGTATACGAAAGGAGAAATAAGTTACGCCCAAGGAATCAATTAACAAAACAAACAAAAGTAGATCCATCAAATGCCGGGAGAGGCGAAAGACAAAACAATGAAGAATTCAAGAAATCGACACGAAAGCCGAAAAAGAATTGGAGACGTTAACGGCAGTAACCAGTGAAGACCCCATCAATAATTCAATGGTTATTAATTTAACAGATGTGGTCTTAAACAAAGCGGAAGAGCAGCTTTTAACATTGGGTCTTTCATATTGCCCTGCTGGAACATTTAATTATGCAACAACAAGGAAGGACATCTTTAAGAGCATCAGGAAACTTAAGCTGAAAAAATAGTTCCTCCAACGTGGCCTAAACAATGAAAACAGTGCAACTGAAACTGATCAAATGCATATGGGATCTCAGGTGGCAAGTCTAACCGCGTCCGATTTGCCTTTCCTTTCAGAACTGCAAGAATTGGCTAATGAAAACATGAAAGTTACACTAAACAGTGAAAGTAAGAACACTCAAACAAACACACCGGTCCAAGTGGTTTAAAAAATAACACCATTCAAACCAAAGTCTACCTTTAACCCTATTACTACAAGGGACTCTATTGAAATTTTTCAAGAACAACTGATTACAGGCATCAAGTGATTCAATCATAGAGTGCAAAAAACTTTAAGATCACGCTCTAACAAAAATAAAAATGAACTCAAATATCATGCGCTAATGAAGAAATTAAAAGACAATAATGACATCATTATTCGCAGTGCCGATAAGGGGGGCAATGTTGTGTTGTGGAAGAAGAGTGATTATATTAATGAGGCAATGAGTCAACTTTCAAACAAAGACTGCTATCATCGCAGTGATCATCTCAAACTCAGATGATTACTATTTGAAGTTAATAGCATGGAAGAATGCAGGTCTACTTTCCTCTCAAGAATACAAATTTCCACGCAATGATAAACCAGTAACCCCAGTATTATACTTCATACCGAAGATACACAAGAATCCTGCAAAGCCACCAGGTAGGCCTATAATATCAGCTCGCAACAGTCTTCTGGGAAGGACTTCTCAATATGTGGATTACTACCTGCAAGAATGTGTTCAAAGCCTACCCTAATACATAAAAGATACAGGTGATTTTCTATACAAAATCCAAAACATTAAATGGCAAAGTGATTACTTACTTATATCAATGGACGTGACTTCACTCTATACGTCCATTCACCATTCTGATGGTATCAAGGCACTGAATCATTATTTGGCTCAAAGACCATCACACTGCACACAACACATAAGATGTTTACCAATATGATGGACTTTTGTTTGAATAACAATATCTTTTTGTTTCAGAATGTGTATTTACAACAACGCGGTGTAGCGATGGGAGCCAGCTTTTCCCCCAGCTATGCCTGTTTACACATGGGCTGGTGGGAGGAGCTGGTTCTACTGAAAGAGTATACCAACATTTTCAATAGCAAGGTAAAAAAATGGCTGAGATTTATAGACAATTTGTTTATAATATGGCATGGTTCGATTAATGAAGCTGAAAAATTTGTCAACGATTTGAATGACTACAGCCTTAACTTTAATAATGGCCAATTAGAAACAAAACTGCACAGGAAATCAACAGCAGGCAATGCAATTTTACATGCAGGTAGTGCCCATCCCCAACATTTGATACAGAGCATTCCCTATGGGGAAATTCTATGGATCAAATGTATCTGCAGTCGGGAAGATGAACTCCATCTTTCCCAACAGGCGAGCAGAGAAAGGTTTTTGGCAAGAGGCTATTCACGTAGCTGTATTGACAATGCTATCACCAAAAGTATGGCAGTGACCAGAGAGAGCCTTATTAACAAACACTCTAAGGAGAATGAAAATGAAAAAGACACAGAGGAGGCCCCTCCATTTAGATTTATCTTTGAAAACAACAGACAAGAAACAGCGATCAGAAACATCATTAAAAGAAATTGGCCACTCATTAGAGAGGACCCAGTGATTGGCCATCTTCTTCCTAAAAATCTGCTAATAACTTATAGTAGGGCTTTCTCTATGAAAGACACCCTAGTAAGAAATGACCCATTTATACCATCAGGGGGTACTTGGCTCTCACAGAGGATAGGTTTCTTTCCTTGTCGAACTTGCAAAGAGTGCCAACATGGCATTAAAAAATCTACTTACAATACTCCTTTTAGTGAACAAGAAAAGAAGATCAATAAGGCCATGACTTGCAAGTCTGATCATGTTGTTTATGTGTTGGAGTGTCCCTGTGCCCTGCGATATGTAGGAAGCATGATACTACAGGGACACAAAAGGATACTCCAGCACATGAGGGCAATTAAAAACAAAGACACAGCCTACCCTGTGGCACGTCACTTCGATGAAGTACACAATGCCAATCCTAAAGATCTCAAATATTTTTTAGTGGACACTATCCCGCCCAACAAAAGAGGGGGGGATAGAGAGAGGAAACGGAGGCAACTTGAAACACGTTACATACTAGACCTCGACACAAAGGCCCCTGGGGGCCTTAATGTAACTGAAGAACTCTACACTTGCCTCTGAGAAGGATAGTCAAAACTGAGTTGAACCTAGGAACCATCTAGAAGCATATATAATTGAAATGTAATTAAATCAAACATCTAATCACTGTGATTCTAATTGAAAGAACCCAAGCAATCGCTGATTCCCTATTATATATTTTAAATAGTTTTTTACACAAAGTATTTTGCACATATAACTCATATAGATTTGTAAGGGGTGTTTTTTACGTAAATTGAAGGAGGTTGTCACACAAGATATTTGCACATAAATCGAATGCCGAGCAATAGTGCCTAAAAGAAGCAAGGTATTCAAAAGAACATATATTGTATGAATTAATTGCTAAACTGACCTCAAACAGTACTTCTGATTATAAATCAATACATTAGGATGAATATTAGAAGTACAGTTATATATTCACACTTTAAGCATAGATGGTTCCTGTCAGGGTATACCAACAGGAAAACACCCATATGGGGAAAATATGGTACCCTTTTAGAAAAGCATCTATAGCCTTTTTATTGAATATTTATAAAAATATTATATGTAAATGTTTATATGGATATTTATTTATTTATTTGTGTATTTATTCAATATTTATTGTGTAAGTATTTATTGTATACACAATTGTGTGATCTAATAACATCAGGGTCGAGGCTAAACAGGTATTTAGACCTGGATGTTTCACAAACTCTGTGCATTACACATATTTAAATGTAAATTGTTGGTTAGTATCAAACTATTATGATTATGTTCTGGCTTGCATTATTTGCACAATCTCTTTGCTCTGGCACTCGTCACTTCAATGTGCTAAATAAATTTGTAAAGAAACGGCACAAACAAAGAGAGTAAAGTTTAGAGAAAAAAGTAAGAAAAAGAAAAAAACTTGAGGAAATGATGCACAAAGGTATTTAAACCACTCATGTACTGTGTTTTGTGTCATGTGATCAAGGCCCTTCGGGGTTGAAACGCGTCATGTTGGTGGATGTTTGTTTGGTGAAATAAATGAATCAATCTGCACCTACGCTGTGGTCTGTGCTCCTGTTCCTGTTTCCTGTTTTGTCAAATCTGGGAGAAAGGTCGGAGTTTCAAGGATATATATATAGATATATATATATTATCTACTGGCGGTCGCCAGTAGATAGTTATAGTTAGGACCGAGTTTCCATAGGAGATATGAAAATTCTATTTTGAATAACTTTGGCGCCGGTTGACGAATCCTCGCGAAATTTTCCAAACTAATGGGGCGCTCCGCTCAGCTCCTACCCTGAAAGTCTCGGGGTGATTCGTCAAGCGGAGGCTGAGAAAAAAGGGGGGTCCCAAAACGTGTTTTCGCCATGCATTTTCCCATAGGACCTTTAGTCGAAGGTACAGCCCGAACGGCTGAACAGAATTACTTGAAATTTGGCAAAGAGGTAGTCCTCAGGTCAGGCATGTGCCTTATGCATATATGGTGTCAATCTGTTATGTAGTTCCTGAGAAAAATGCATTTAAAAGTACATAAATATCTATGAGCGCGCACCATGGGCACACCGTGCGCGCACCGTGCACACAACATAACGTGCGCGAGCGCAATTCTGATTGGTGGTTACATGTCAGTCAACATTCGAATCGGTCGAAATCAGGAAGTGTCGGCCGCCATTTTGTGTGTTTGGTGTGTGACAATGAAAAAGAAAGGTGGAGAACGTGAAAAGGGGGCAGGGTAGAGAGTTCCTGACCCCCTAGCCTTTGTCAGGGGGTCCCTGAAGGACCCCGAAGGGTGAAAAAAACATTTTTTTTTTTTTTCAAAAATTCGCGGGGTGCGCGCACGGTGAAAAACCTTAATAAAAAAAAAAACAAGCAATTTCATATTACAGGATACAGTCAATCTATAACTATATACATAGGTAGTTTATTGTAAAATAAATATATAAAAAATATAATAATACATACATAACTTAGCTTTTAAAAAACCTTACAAATTCACTTAAAAAACCATAGGTTTCACAAACGCTATAGTTAGGAATAAGCATTTAAAAAACCTTGCAAATTCACTTAAAAAACCATAGGTTTCACACATGTTATAGTTAGCTGGACATTTCACTCGTAAAAAACCAATGAAATTCACCCGTTATAGATAGTTCAGATAACTATAACTCGCGCAACCGGCAATCTATCACAAACATGATGTCATGAGTGATGTCATAAGTGATGCCACTGACCATGTCATGAGTGATGTAATATGTGACGTCATGAGCAGTGGATTGCGGGCGTGTGAGTTATAGTCATGTGATTACGAAACAACACTTTTCATTGGTTCATAGTAGTTTCAGTTCCAGGATCTTCAAACACCACACCCTCTCCCCTCATTATTTCTTCTTATTTCCTGGGAGAAGGAGCTGAACAGCTTTTCCAGTACGTGAAAATGGCAGAACAGCAGTCTTCTTCAGGGAGTGAAGAGGAGACCTTTGTGCCACCAAGGCAGAGAAAACAAAAGGACTCATTCATATGGAAGTTCTTTACTTTTCCAGAGGGCCAGAAGAAGGTGAATGCCCCAAAAGTCACATGCACTGTTTGTGGAGTTGTCTTATCTAGAGGAGATCCCCCAAAAAATACTCCTTTAGTATTCATTATATGTTGAGGCACTTCAAAACAGTACATGCTGTGGCTTATGCTCGTGAGTCTAGAAGAGCCACAAGAGACAACCCTCCAGCTGCTCAGCCGAGCACATCATCTGCGGCCGCAGATTCACCTGCTTCAAGACCTCTGGATATCCACCCTCTGTTCCAGAAGGTTCATATATGGTGCAATGTGTGCAATGTTGTTCTCTGTTATGGTGAGAGCAGCATTAACTGAATAGAGAACAAAATACAGCTGCACACATACTCCACCCCATACATTTTTTCATTTTTTGTTTTTGTTCCTGTTGAACAGTTTTTCATTCCCTGTTTTTTTTTGCTGCTCTAAGAAAATACAAAAAAATACAAAATTGTTAAAAAACTAAAAAAAAAATACAAAACAAAAAAGACAAAAAAAACAGTTCTTTTCAGAACTCACTTCACTTCTCCAAGAAGAGCTATATTCCTATTATACTGTGTTGTAATTTTATTGAATGAATGTGTAGTGTATACATGAATGATTGAAATTATTGAAATGACTGAGTGAAGAGGAGGAAAGGACTGACAGAATGAGTGAGAAAAGGAAAGTATAATCAGTCATGAAAGGGAAGTGAAAGACTGAGTGCAACAAAAGGACTAAGGGTAGAGGATACAGGTAAGAAGAGTGAATGAGTAAGGGAATGGCAGTGAGTAATGGAGAGAGAGGGAGAGGGGAGTGAGAAAAGGGGAGTAAGCGACGGAGATAGGAAAAGGGAGTAACAGACGAAGCGGATGAAGTACAGCAGGGTAAAGGGATTGAAAGTAAGAGAAGTGGAGTGATGGGGAGATAACAGGTATGAGGATTAAAAAAGGGGCTAAGAGAAAGTGAGAGATGGGGAGTGAGGGGATGGAGGGATTTAGGAAACTGGAGTGAGAGAAAGGGAGTCAGGATTTTCATGAGCAAGGCAGAGTGAGGGAGAGTGAAGGAAAGAATGCAAAAAGGTGAAGGGGTGTGAGATACAGACAGGAGGAAGTGAAGTAGGAGAATAGGAGTGACTATGAGTAAGGGATAGTGACAGTTAGGGAAGGTGAATGATGGAGAAGGTTAAAAAATTAACATAGATGGAAAATGAGTGATGGAGAGAGGAGGAGTGGTAGAAACAGAGGGGCAGATTTATAACAAACTAACGCAGCACGGTGCAGCAAGTAATTTTGCTGCACCGTGCTGCGTTAGTTTCGAAGCACAGAGATGCGACATATTTACAAGAATATGTCGCATCTCTATGCTTCCCCTGCGCTGGCGCACAAACTGCAGCCATGCGCCGGCGCAGGCTCCCTTGCACCATGCTGCAAGGATGCCTGCGTGGTGGGGAGATTGTTCTTCTGCAGGAAGGGACACCTTCCTGCACAAAAACAATCACAAGAGGCTTTTTCCTCTTTCAATGCGTGCTGTAGCATGCAGCACGCACTGAAAGAGGAAAAAACGAGGAGAAATAGAAACATTTCTCCTCGTTGTGCCTCGCTACGCCACCTCTAGGGTGGCGTAGCAATCACACGCATCTCCAGAGTTACGATTTCTCGTAAATCTGGAGATGTGTCTAGTTCTATGGGTGTTGCGTAGGAACACCCACAACAACACCCATGGAACGCCCATTCAACGCACAGTGCTGCGTGTGAAGTGGCTGTATTTACGAGGAGAGGAAAAGTCACGCAGGGTGGCTTTTCCTCTCCTTGTAAATATGGAGGAGCCCCCTGCCCCAAAAGTACGTCATTAAAAGTGACGTAGTGGTGGCGCAGGGGGCTTGTAAATCTGCCCCAGAGATGTTAAGGAAATTAAGGGTAAGACAGACAAAGGGAGAAAGACAGAAACAGAGACAGAGAGCAAGGAACTGAGAAGGAGTAAGGCAGTTAGAATGACTGAGACATATGGAGACAGGGAGAGAAACATGGTTGAAAAAATAGTGATGGAGGCAGTAAACCTAGGGGAGTAGTAGAGAAGGAGTGAGGGAGTTACGAAAGAGCAGTAAAGGAAGAAGAGAGAGGGAAGGGGAATGAGAAAAGCAGAAGGAGGAGAAGTGAAGAAAAGGGAGCATGAAAGTGAAGGGGTGAGAAATACAGATATTTTAAACTTACAACAAAATAACTTAATAAGAAATGAATGTTTTTTTTTAATTACAAGAAAAATGGATTCCATTTCCTAAATTTTCTTTCTCGATCTGAAAAAAAAGAAAAAAGTAGTAATATTTAACAATACATTTTAGAATACAGTACAAGAGTGTGTTTCTGGAGACTGTGTATTGTCAGGTGCAAGAGAAATCTGCATGGACGCTTGCACAACTGCATGAAGACTGCACAGATGTATGTAAGATCACCTGTGGTAAGGGTTAATTGGAGTTTTGAACATGTAGGAACTACCTCACCCATTGCAGGGGTGGAAGGAAAATTTACCATGTTGATTTCAAATGTGTTAGCATTTGCCTCTCATTAGTGAGATAGTGATTTGTGCTGAATGCTAACCATCACAGTTCAAGAAAACAAGCTGCCCCTTTCCTGCGAGTGCAAGTCTTACAGAACAAGAGCAACACGAATTAAATCTCTGACAACAATTCCTGTGT
The DNA here is from genome assembly GCF_964204655.1 of Triturus cristatus. Classification (NCBI taxonomy): domain Eukaryota; kingdom Metazoa; phylum Chordata; class Amphibia; order Caudata; family Salamandridae; genus Triturus; species Triturus cristatus. Next base: position 442,494,047 of record NC_140590.1, read on the forward strand.
GCAGACAGACTCATGGTGTGATTCTAGGCAGAAAACGATATTTGATTGGCAATTTCAAAGCACATTTACTACTGTGGTAGAGCAAGTGATAATTACTGTAACAGCCTGACACATTTTTCTTATAGTTTAGAGCGGCAGAAAAGAGCACATGTCCTAACAGCTACTTGAGACCATGAGCATGTGGAACCTGGGTGAGTGATTAGACTAGAGCAAAGGAAATGAGCCTTGGTGACGTTGAATGTGTTAGCGTTACACAATGCTATCTGAAATACCACACAGTGCTGAATAGTAAGCATGGGAGTGCAGGAAAATCAGCTGCCTGTGTGCTAAGAGTGTGCTTCTGGAGACTGTGTATTGTCAGGTGCAAGAGAGATCTGCATGGACGCTTGCACAACTGCATGAAGACTGCAGAGATGTATGTAAGAGTACATGTGTGGTAAGGGTTAATTGGAGTTTTGAACATGTAGGAACTACCTCACCCATTACAGAACAAGAGCAACACAAATTAAATCTCTGACAACAATTCCTTTGTGCACACAGACTCATGATGTGATTCTAGGCACAAAACAGTATTCCTGAGTGATACCAGTACACCTTCACGTATGGTGAAGACATACTCCATAATATCTTACAAGTTCAAGGCAGTTAAATTTCTTCCAAAACATAAACTGTAAAACACAACTTTAAAAGAAGAAACACATTTCTATTATTTATATCAAAATGCACCACATACATCCCCTCTCAAATTCATAACTCACCTTTAAAAGTAGTTAGTTAAGAAAGAAATGTGGCACTCACACAGCAGATTATCAGAGCCAGAATCTCTGAGCTGTACACCTCTCACCAGAACCAGTAAAAGGCAAACTTTCCCTCTCTTTTTTCACACATATACATGTTAACTTCAAATCACATTGCTTCCCACATTTTTTCAAATGGAAACACACATTTCTATTGGTTGCAAATTTCAACCCTTTCCAAAAGATTCCTACCCCCAACATGACTTCGGCCTGCGAGCATAGCAACAGATCATGGAACACTGGTGTGAGCAGAGAGGTCAGAAGTTCAACAGTTCAGTTATAATCCGAAGAGCAAGATTGCTTGACTTTTCAAACCTAACAGCAAATCCAAAGTAATATTCTGTGGGAACACATTTTTCTGAACCAATACAAAACATGCTTTTAAAAATGTAAACATACAGCCTAGTTTTTAGTGTTGAATGGTCTGAAACAGCCAATGAGTTCTTTTCATTAAAAAAAGTATGTAAGCCTCCATTTTACAACTATCCTTCTTTTCATATTGCCATTCTACTGAAAGACACCTTCTGAGTGCATCCAGGTCTCCTCCTCACTCCCTGAAGTAGACTGCTGTTCTGCCATTTTCAAGTAAAATTGATAGCTGCTCAGCTCCTTGTCCCAGGAAATAAGAAGAAATAGTGAGGGGAGTGGGTGTGGTGTTTGAAGATTCTGGAACAGAAACTACTATGAACCAATGCTTCTGAGTGCATCCAGATCTCCTCCTCACTCCCTGAAGTAGACTGCTGTTCTGCCATTTTCAAGTAAAATTGATACCTGTTCAGCTCCTTTTCCCAGGAAATAAGAAGAAATAGTGAGGGGAGTGGCAAGGCATTTATAGAGGAGACGGTGTACATTTCACAGATGAAGGGAACAGAGTCTTCCTCTTGAACTAAAGACTCTGCATCGGTACTTACTTATAGGTACCAAAAAACACTCAATGAACACAACGGCCCTTTTTAGAGCCAACCAACATCTAAACACTTACACTTGATTTTTAATTCTATTTTTTTACGAATTTTTTGCCACCGTGCGCGCACCCCGCGAATTTTTGAAAAAAAAATAAAATGTTTTTTTCACCCTTCGGGATCCTTCAGGGACCCCCTGACAAAGGCTAGGGGGTCAGGAACTCTCTACCCTGCCACCTTTTCACGTTCTCCACCTTTCTTTTTCACTGCCACACACAAAATGGCGTCCGACACTTCCTGATTTCGACCGATTCGAATGTTGACTGACATCTAACCACCAATCAAAATTATGCGCCCATATATATATTTATGTACTTTTAACTGCAATTGTCTCAGGAACTACTGAACAGATTGACACTATATATGCAAATATAAGCGCCCCATTAGTTTTGAAAATTTAGCGAGGATTCGTCAACCGGCGCCAAAGTTATTCAAAATAGAATTTTCAGATTTCCAATGGGAACTCGGTCCTAACTATAACTATCCACTGGGGACCGCCAGTAGATAATATATATATATATATATATATATATATATATATATATATATATATATATATATATATATATTCACTGAAAAAACCATAGGTTTCACACATGTTATAGTTAGCTGGACATTTTACTGATAAAAAACCAATGAAATTCCCCCGTTATAGTTAGTGCAGGCAACTATAACTCACGCGACCGCAATCCTCTGCTGATGCTAATACTGTATTTAGACACTTATTTGCCCATGTCTTCTTCCATTAAATTTTTAGTGCCGTGCACGCACGGTGGGCACGCGGTGCGCTACGCGCACCGCGTGCCCACGTTACGCTGGATGGGCCATGTACGCACGATGCGCTTCGCGCACCGTGCTCACATGGAGGACATATTATGCGCTTCGTTGTGAAAGGTAATCTTTTAAATTTTCACAAGGAAACATATGCCATGCACAAATGGTGATCTTCGGACACCATTTGCACACGGGGTGGGGAGAGTGTGGATAATTTTTTTTTTTTAATAATTTTTACCGTACGCGTACGGTAAGCGTAATCGGCGATTTTTCAAAAAAAATTCAAATTGAATTTTTGGCCTTGGGGGTTCTTTGGGGACACCTTCATCAAGGCTAGGTGGTTAGGAGCTGTCTAAACAGCCCCTTTACATGTTTTTTGCCTTTGTTTTTCCTGTCCCCCTCTCAGAGTGCGAGAGAGAAAATGGCGGCTGCCGCTTCCTGGTTTCAACCGATTCGAATGTTTACTAAGATCTAACAGCCAATCAGAATCGCGCTCGCGCACGGCACCGTACGCGTACGGTAAGCTTACCGTAAGCGCACGGTATGCGCACCGTAAGCTGCCACAGATATATATATTGATTTAAATGCTATTTTCTCAGGATCTACTGAACAGATTTACACCAAACCTACAAAAGGCACTTCCTTGATCTGTAGACTACCTCTCTGCCAAATTTCAAGTAACTCTGTTCAGCCGTTCGGGCTGTAGCTGTGTCTAAAGGTCCTATGGAAAAATGCATGGGAAAAACGCATTTTGGGACCCCCCTTTTTTCTCAGCCCCCGCTTGACGAATCCCCCCGAGACTTTCAGGGTAGGAGCGGAGCGTAGCGCCCCACTAGTTTTGAAAATTTCGCGAGGATTCGTCGACCGGCGCCAAAGTTATTCCAAATAGAATGTTGCGGATTTCCTATGGTAAGAGGGTCCTAACTATAACTACCTACTGGCGACCGCCAGTAGGTAATATATATATATATATATATATATATATATATACATATATATATTCACTGAAAAAACCATAGGTTTCAGGGGGGTTATAGTTAGCTGGACTTTTCACTTGTACAAAACCATTGAAATTCCCCCGTTATAGTTAGTTCAGCTAACTATAACTCGCGCGCCCGCAATGCACTGCTGATGACGTCACATATTACATCACTCATGACATGGTCAGTGACATCACTCATGACATCACTGATGACATCTCAAATGACATCACTGATGACATCACTGATGACATCATCCAGTGAATGTGTGTTTTTCTGAAAATTAAATATGTTTTATATATGTATATCTCAAGGTCGATGGAAGAATAAATGGGTATATAAGTGTCTAAATGGATGATTTGTTTTTTAAAAGTTGATTGTGTAACTGACTGATTAAGTGTATCATAGTGAATACATGGCTTAGTGAGTAATGTTTAAATATGTAAATATCTGTATCAGTCTCTCACTTTGTGTATAAGTGGCTGCATGGGTTGGTGAGTAGCTACATGGGTGTCTATATAGGTTATTAGTTGGTTTTTTGAGTATCAGTCTGAGTGTCTGCATGGTTCGGTGGGGGGTATTACGTAGTGCATAGGTGCATGAATGAGTGACTCACTGTTTGTATGTGTTGAACACAGCATGTGTGCAGGACTGTATGGGTGGATGAGTGTGTGTATGGGTGTGTTAGTGAGTGAATGACTGTCTCAATAGTGTCTTTATGAGTAACTACATATGTTTTAAACTAGTATATGTGACTATTGGTGTATATATGTGAGTATATGTGAGAGTGAGAGATTGAAAGAGTTCCTGTATGAATAAGTATGTGTTTCTATAAGTTATTGTTTAAAAGACTAAGTATGTGTAAGTTTCCGTAGAAGTAAGTATGGTGGTGTGTGTATAACTGTATATGCAAGTAAATGTATGTTTGATTCTTTATTAGCATGAGTGACTATGTGTGTGAGTAACTCTATGGATGAGTGGCATTGTGTAACAGGATGTATAGGTGTATGAGTACATATGATGAGTGAGTACATGTATGAGTGACTGTATAGGACTGTTGGTGAATGAGTGGATGTGGATGTGGATATTAGAATTACTGAAGAGGTTGTTGTAACTGGTATTGGTATGGCCATTGTTTTGAAAATTTTAGTCTCTATTTTTGAATGTGTGTATCAAAGGTTATATTAGGGTGAGAGGAGGTCTGCCACTCTATCACAAGGATGATGTCATCAGTGATGTCATCAGTGATGTCATTTGAGATGTCATCAGTGATGTCATGAGTGATGTCACTGACCATGTCATGAGTGATGTAATATGTGACGTCATCAGCAGTGCATTGCGGGCGCGCGAGTTATAGTTAGCTGAACTAACTATAACGGGGGAATTTCAATGGTTTTGTACAAGTGAAAAGTCCAGCTAACTATAACACCCCTGAAACCTATGGTTTTTTCAGTGAATTTCTGAGGTTTTTTAAATGCTAATTCCTAACTATAACGTGCCTGAAACCTATGGTTTTTTCTGTGAATTTCAAAGGTTTTTTAAATGCTAATTTCTAACTATGCCTACAGAGATAGGACATGTGAAGAAAGAAGAAAAAATGCACAGAAAGAAACAAAAGAAGTAAGAAAGAAGCAACAGAAGTCCTCAAATACGAAGATAAGTGCAGGAAGAAGGATAACGTGCAGAAAGAACAAAAAGAAGAGCAGAAAGAAGCCTTGTTGCAAAATCATCCTGTACCCTCAACTTTTTCAGACGGATACTGGTGGTAACTGAGTCTGACTAACCAGTCCTAGAGCCAGTGCTATGTTCAAAGACACTTAGAATACAGTGAAAACACCTACATACACTAGGGAACATTATGCGTTGGGGTCCCCCTGTGATTAGCATGACCTCCTCTGTAAGCCCCTAGTGTATAATAGGGCATGGGGATTAAAACTACCTCTTAAAACAGGCCACAGGGCGTTTTTGCACACGTTAACTCAGGCCCCGTCCCCTCCCTTCACCACTGTGTAAACACGCCCTGTGTCCATTTTTAGTTGGGAGATTAAGTTCATTTGAATCCTGAGGGTCCCTAGGGTCCAACTAGCCCACTAGGTACCTCCAGTAAGTGCCACAGAGCTGCGTTGCAGAGAGGTGTAAAAAGTGGCACGGCCTGGACCACCTCTCTGCAACGCAGCTCAGTGGCGCTTACTGGAAGCACTTGGTGGGCTAGTTAGCCCCCAGGGGCCCTCAGTATTGAAGGGAAATTATATCCCCAATTTAAAACGTGCCATAGTGCGTGTTTGCACACGTCACCTCAGGCCCCGTTCCCTCCCTTCACCACTGTGTAAACGCGCCCTGTGGCTGTTCTAAGTTGAGAGATTAAGTCCCCCTGAATCCTAAGGGTCCCTAGGGTCAAACTAGACCACTAGGTACCTCCAGTAAGCGCCACAGAGCTGTGTTGCAGAGAGGTGTAAAAAGGGGCTTGGCCTCCGAACACCTGGCTGCAGCGCAGCTCCCTGGCGCATACTGGAGCTGCCTGTTGGGGGCGCGTTTGCAGAGTGCTGCACGGAGGGGGCATGGCCTCCGGCACGATGCCAGTCTTTTATTTATTTTAGTTTTTTAAGAAGGGGGGCTGTTTGGTTCCCCTTCTTATTCTAATTTATTGGCCCTGATGACCCCATCCCCCAGGGCCAGTCTCCTAATTATATTTTTTTGACCCCAATCCCCAGGGCCGGCCACTGTTTTTTATTATTTTTAAAAAATATATATTTATAGACACACCTAGGACATGCTGGACAAACCGTACGTACCTATCACCATGACGATTTGCGTGATATTCATTAAAAGGCGACTATGCATGCAATGAATCCACGTGGAATGTATTTACACCACTAGTGAAGCTCTGACATGTCTGATGCCCTACCGTGCCTAATCCTGGTAGACACCCTTGTCGTTTATTTATACAAACATGGGTAGCTATTGACGGGCACATTTAATACACATGCACACCAAGCCATTCAAAGGGGATTCGACAAAAATTCGACCAAAACTATGCAAGAAACCCCCCTCACGGTTAATAAAACACACATCCACTGCCGGATGTGTAATACTTTTTATTTTACTCTCTGGAAAGGGGACGAACATCACTTGAGAGTCACAGCGTGCTCCTGACAGAGCCCAATGCTGTGTTACACCCACCATTGCCTGCCGAGTGCCACACACCTCTGTGTTGTATTCCACTAGCTAGTGCATATGCTATGACACTCTCTAGCCCATGTGCACTGTAACACCACCCCGTGAATATGTCATGCCACACTTGTCTTCGCACGGGTTATATTGCCCCATCTAACGTGCCTTTCTCGATGCCTATGTTATAACGCACAGTGCTATGCCATACATATTACAATCTGGGATCCATATCTTTGTCACAGTGCATATGCAACGTTACACTCCCCAGCACATATTTTATATTACAACTTTAGAGACTAGTTAGGTTACACAACACTGCCCTGTGCATATTACACTCCAAGGCACATATCGCATAGCACGCGCTAGTGCCTGTGCTATCTCGCGCTCTCCAATGAATCTGTCATTGCGCACAATGTATTGCATATTATATTTCACGCCCGGTTCATCTTATATCACACTTTTTGGTGCATAGTTTATACCATACACTATATCTAGTTTTCATTTTCAATCGTGCTCTCAGGACTATGTTCTATATAACACTGTGTTCACCTACCCTTTTCACGGGCATTACATTTTGCGATAGGGGGTGGAGGGTCAGGGGGTGTTTCTGCCAAGTGAGCCCGGAGTCACAGTCACAAACGTCCTCTTCTTCCTGAATAAAAGTGAGATTATGCTGCATACTTATTCATATTTTAAGTAATTCGCACAGACACAATGTTTTAAAAACAATAAAGTTCCTAATACCCGCCTTCTCTGAACAGTTAGCTTGCTGCCCCATCCCCTTCCTCCCTATCCTCTGTTGTGTGAATCCATGGACTAGCCTCCTCCCTCCTGCCATGCATGGTCTGATGTGCTGCCACTGCCCTCAATTTAGTATGATGTACCAGTCCACTCCTCCTGCCCTCCATTGCCCAATTCTATGCCCCATCATTGACCTCCTGCTTAAACTCTGTGCTTAGCTTGCTGCCCCTATTCTCCTTCCCCCTGCCCTCCGATGTCTTTGTGCATGCCCCTGCTCCATCCTTTTTGCCCACCATGTCCCATGGACCTGCCACTCCTATCTACTCTGAGTGTTCTGTTGAGCTGCCACTCCCCTCCCACCTGCCTAGCATTGTCAGACGACTGTAACCTGTCCCTGCCACCTCCACCCTGCCTGTCCACATGCCATGCCCCTATCCTCTTCCTCCTGTCCTACATGGTCCATTGTACTGCCACACCCTTCTGCCCTCCCTGGTCTGTTGTGCTGCAACTGCTCCTCCTGCCTGCCCCGTGTGGTCTGTTGTGAGGTCCCTTCCCCTGAACTTTCTTGTCTGTGCACAGGTCCTGACCCTCCCTTCTATCCTCCATCGTCCTTTGTGCATGCCCCTCCACCCTCCTTCTTGCCCATCATAGCCATTGTGCTGCCACTAACCCTCCCACTTGCCATGCATGGTCTTCTGTGCTGCCATGGCCCCTCCCACCTTCCCTGTGTGGTCAGTTAGCTGCCCCTGACCCCCTCCCACCTTCCCTCCATGGTCTGTGTGTATGCCATCACAGTCTCACTGTTGCTCTTCATGGTGTGTCTTGCTTCTAGTGCCCATCCTGCCTGACCTCCATGGCTATCTTGCTGCTCCTGCCCTGCCCCCTTGCCCCCAGCCCTACTCCCTCCCTCCTGGCTTGTCTGTTCCATTGTAATGCCCCTGATCCGTCCCTCCTGCCCTTTATGGTCTGTTATGCTGCAGGTTTCTCTCCTGTCTGTCCATTATGGTCAGCTAGCTACCATTGCCTCTTGCCCCTCTGTTCTCTGTTGTCCATGTGCATGGTCCTGTCCCCTCCCTCTTGCTTTCTATGGATTGTTGTGCTGCACTCCCGTCCTGCATGCCCTGTGTGGTGTATTGTGCTGCTGCAAACCCTGATGGGGTCAGTTTGGTGCACCTCTCCATGTCCCTCCTGTCCTCTGTTATCCAAGTCCATGTCCCTATCCCATTTCCTTCCATGATCCAATGTACCATACTTGCGAACATTTTGAACTTGGTAAGAGGGAGATTTTGAAAAAAAACTGGGGTATTGATTTTCCCCTTTGAGTTACATTGAAAAAGAGGATATTGTAGACAGGAGACAGATCAAATAAAGCCCATTTGAGCTTAAAAACATTGGACGTTTCCTGGCTGAATCGGGTCTGTTGGCATGTATGGTTGTACTACCATTGCCTCTTCCTTCTGCCCACAATGGTCTATTAAATTGCCACAGCCTTGAAGGAGGGTAGATTTTGTATCACAGGGGGCCCCTGGCCCGTTCTGTCCACACCTGAAGTATGAGACCCTTGTCCTTGCCCTGCCAGCTGCATTTGTAGGCCGTATTAAATTGACCAGCGGGTCCTGTGTTGCTATATAATTATCCTGAGACATCCTTACCACTCAGCCAGCATAAAACCCCTGTGTAGGCCCTTCTGTTCAATATGTAGGCCTCTTTGTTAAATTGACCATAGCTCTGCAATTTTAGTGTATAGCAGTCTGAAGGCAGGTCTGCGAGGCCTTCTGATCCAAACTAGTAGCCCCCACCCTACCCGAGTGCTCCGTGCTCGGTATCAAAGTTCAACATCCCCCTGAAGCTGTCGACATACAGTAGGCTGCATCCTGGACTGGTACTTGCTTCCTGGGCAGGTTTCCCGCTTTTAAGGAAGTGGCAACCGCAGAGCGTCAAGTTAGGAGAACTGAGGAGATTTTATACATGAATATATTGAATTCCCGTACAATACCCATTATTTTCTGCTTGCTCTATGGAACTTACGATAAGCGATTGGCCTGAGAGACTGACCTTTTCACCCAGTCCATTGTCAGCATTAAGTGGGTAAATGACGAAATGTCTGGTAAAATCTGCAGACGAAGCTTTTGGGTAGCATACGTAGGTAGATGTAGCGTGCAAAGGAGCCCACAAAATGATATAAAAAGGGAGCACCCACAGATATCGACGGACTACCTCGCCGTCTGTATGTAGGTTAACAGGCAGTGCAGGTTTTCCCCAAGAGCTGGGAGCTCTTGTCTTCCTTTGCTTAAAATGTCTTGCTCTGCTTTGCTTGAAGTATCTTATTCTATTTTACCTATATGAAATGTCATGTTATGTTTAACCATTGTTCTCTTTACTTTTGCATTTAAAAGATTTTGTATTGTAATTGCAGGAATGCTTGCTCTAAGAGTAAACGTGAGTGTTCCTAGGTAACATTTTCCTTGGTGTAACTTGTTTCTCATGATGCATTTATAGATGTGTTTTCTCTCTCTCTCTGTCAGTACATTAATTGAGATACAGAGAATATTATGACAGCTGTATGATTATCTGGATTCTGTATTTTGTACTTTATGTCTCTATTCTGCGGTTTCTTTGAAGTTGCATCTTCTCATTAAACTGCCATTGTATTCTGCCTCCAATTCCATGTCTCATATGTCTGTTTTCTTCATTTTTGGAGCAAGCGTTCCTAGGCACCCCGGCTCAAATTAAGGTGCCCCTTTTGTCCCTGACTCACTCTCCTGCTCAGTTCTGTGGTGGCTCCCGGGGATCTGGGGACCGCCCCTAGCTTCCTTGACCCGTAATAGATCTTCCCTCCAACAGCCTCTCTTGCAAGTCCTGTATTGTTGGTTTGTTGCCCCTGCCCCCCTTTCCACTGCCCTCCATAGTCTGTTGTGCTTCCACGGCCCTTCCTGCCTGCTCAGTGTGGTTAAATTGTTGCCTTTGCACCCTCCTACCTGCCTTCAATTTTCAGAGTCCGTGCCCCTGGCCTCTGCCTCTCAACAGTATCCTAATGAACAACTAGATTGCTAACATTCTATATTTATTACAAAAGTGTGGAACGCCTGACATCATCTTGATGTAATCAAAACTGTAATACCTAGAGCATTTCCTTTAGAAATTACATATATGAGAGGGTCTTATTGGCATCAAAATTATGGTTAGTGCTCTAAAAGACTAAAATAAGGACATATTTTCTGAGTTTTCAAATAGCGACAAAGCACTTTTAAATTATTTGTTATCTTTATGTTTTTTTATCCAGTTGACCACTTGATTAAATGTTGCACTTAGGGGAGAGGATGTGGTGTTACTTCCAGAACTGCAGACTTTGCAACTGGGGAACCAGGTTGAAGTTTCTGCTTCAGCTCGACATTCTGTGATTCTGGTCAAATCACTTTGTCTCCCCATGTCTACAACCAAAATTAATTTGTTCTTGTGTGATGTAACCAATGCTCATGTAAAGCGCTCCAATACCTGACAAGTCTGCACTATATAACACTGTAAAAACACAAAATAATAAGTGTTTTGCACACTTCTGTCATTGGGCTATATTTGGGCTACATCTGGGTGATTTTGGGCTACATTTGGGCTCTTTTGTCTCCGGTGGCCATCTTGGGAGATTTATTTGTTATGAAGTTTCCTAATTTCCTCATGTACTGCAGTCTCCTCAGTAGGAAATGCTTTCAGTTTTTTACTTTGATTCCATCATGAAGGTATTCAGATATGTCACACATTTGCCATAAATTCTGAATGTTAGCACTCTAGTTGCTCATTAGATCACTGTAGTAAAACTACTGCACCATGGAAGTCTGCTCCTGGTATTAAAAGTGCATGTTTCAGTCTGCATGTCAGAATTTTTTAATGAAATAGAAGAGGATTTGAGAAGTCACTCAAAATGTGCCCTCATTTTCTTTCTTCAGCATTAATCATAATTTCTATGGCAAAATGAACCTCCTTATTGTGTTCCTTTTTAAATTAAATGTTTTAAGTGTTACCAGTTTATTCCAATCAAGATGGCTTCAGGTGTGCTATACTTTTGTCATAATGAAGACAGTAAGCGCTCTAGTTGTTTTTAAGAACATTCTGGGACATTCTGTCATTGGGCTATACTTGGGCTACATCTGGGTGATATTTGGGCTACATTTGGGCTCTTTTGTCTCTGGTGGCCATCTTGGGAGACTTATTTGTTATGAAGTTTCCTAATTTCCTCATTTACTGCAGTCTCCTCAGTAGGAAATACTTTCAGTTTTTTACTTTGATTCCATCAAGAAGGCATTCAGATGTGTCACACATTTGCCATAAATTCAGAATGTTAGCACTCTTTTTGCTCATTAGATCACTGTAGTAAAGCTACTGCTCACCAGGGAAAACTGCTGCTGGTATTGAAAGTGCATGTTTCAGTCTGCATGTCAGAATTTTTTAATGAAATAGAAGAGGATTTGAGAAGTCACTCAAAATGTGCCCTAATTTTTCTTTCTGCAGCACTAATCATACTTTTTATGGAAAAATGAACCCCCTCATTTTGTTCCTTTTTAAATTAAATGTTTTAAGAGTTACCACTTTAATCCAAGCAAGATGGCTTCAGGTGTGCCATACGTTTATCATAAGTAGGACTGTTAGCGCTCTAGTAGTTCTTTGGAACACTCTGGGAAGCTGCAGTAGAACACAAAGGAATCAACTGACAGTCTCTGCCCTTGTTGGATGTACATGTTTTACTGAGAATGGCAGACTTCATTCTCACATGACTGAGAAAGATAATGTGAATTTACAGAAAATAAGCTCTCAGTTTAGCCTATAGATCACCTTCCAAACCTCTGTGGTAAAAGCATGAGAAAATATTTTTCTCTCAATCATGATATCCCAGCAGAAGGCTTTTTCACATGGTGAAATCACCTTAGAACATACCACAATTCCTAAAATGAGTATGGTACCATCAACAAATGATTTATAATGTAACTAAAGTCTTAAAACCTTCTATTAACTGCAATGCTTTTTAATGAGGTGCTATCATGTATATTGGTCCCAAGATGGCTGCCAACACTTCTTGGATGAAGTGCTGACAGCCAATCAGATCTCAGGATGAGATGTGTGGTTAGGCTCCGCCCACATATATATATGCTTTTAAATGCTATTTTCTCAGGAAATACTGAACAGATTTACACCAGACCTGCAAAAGGCACTTCCTTGACCTTATGGCTACCTCTCTGCCAAATTTCAAGTAATTCTGTTCAGCCGTTCGGGCTGTAGCTGTGTCTAAAGGTCCTATGGAAAAATGCATGGGGAAAACGCGTTTTGGGACCCCCCTTTTTTCTCGGCCCCTGCTTGACGAATCCCCCCGAGACTTTCAAGGTAGGAGCGGAGCGTAGCGCCCCACCTATTTTGAAAATTTCGCGAGGATTCGTCGACCGGCGCCAAAGTTATTCCAAATAGAATGTTGCGGATTTCCTATGGAAACAGGGTCCTAACTATAACTACCTACTGGCGACCGCCAGTAGGTAATATATATATAAGAATATATATATATATATATTCACTGAAAAAACCATAGGTTTCAGGGGTGTTATAGTTAGCTGGACTTTTCACTTGTACAAAACCATTGAAATTCCCCTGTTATAGTTAGTACAGCTAACTATAACTTGCGCGCCCGCAATGCACTGCTGATGACGTCACATATTACATCACTCATGACATGGTCAGTGACATCCCTCATGACATCACTGATGACAATCAGTTAATTTCTGAGGTTTTTTAAATGCTAATTCCTAACTATAACGTGCCTGAAACCTATGTTTTTTTCTGTGAATTTCAAAGGTTTTTTAAATGCTAATTTCTAACTATGCCTACAGAAATAGGACATGTGAAGAAAGAAGAAAAATGCACAGAAAGAAAAACAAGAAGTGCAGAAAGAAGCAACAGAAGTCCTCAAAGACGAAGAAAAGTGCAGGAAGAAGGATAACGTGCAGAAAGAACAAAAAAAAGAGCAGAAAGAAACCTTGTTGCAAAATCATCCTGTACCCTCAACTTTTTCAGACGGATACTGGTGGTAACTGAGTCTGACTAACCAGTCCTAGAGCCAGTGCTATGTTAAAAGACACTTAGAATACAGTGAAAACACCTACATACACCAGGGAACATTATGCGTTGAGGTCCCCCTGTGATTAGCATGACCTCCTCTGTAAGCCCCTAGTATATAATAGGGCAGGGGGATTAAAACTACCTCTTAAAACAGGCCACAGGGCGTTTTTGCACACGTTAACTCAGGCCCCGTCCCCTCCCTTCACCACTGTGTAAACACGCCCTGTGTCCGTTTTTAGTTGGGAGATTAAGTTCATTTGAATCCTGAGGGTCCCTAGGGTCCAACTAGCCCACTAGGTACCTCCAGTAAGTGCCACAGAGCTGCGTTGCAGAGAGGTGTAAAAAGTGGCACGGCCTGGACCACCTCTCTGCAATGCAGCTCAGTGGCGCTTACTGGAAGCACTTGATGGGCTAGTTAGCCCCCAGGGGCCCTCAGTATTGAAGGAAAATTATATCCCCAATTTAAAACGTGCCATAGTGCGTGTTTGCACACGTCACCTCAGGCCCCGTCCCCTCCCTTCACCACTGTGTAAACGCGCCCTGTGGCTGTTCTTAGTTGAGAGATTAAGTCCACTTGAATCCTAAGTGTCCCTAGGGTCAAACTAGACCACTAGGTACCTCCAGTAAGCGCCACAGAGCTGCGTTGCAGAGAGGTGTAAAAAGGGGCTTGGCCTCAGAACACCTGTCTGCAGCGCAGCTCCCTGGTGCATACTGGAGATGCCTGTTGGGCTACTTGGCCCTCAGGGAACCTCAGTATTGAAGAGGAATTAATTCCCCAACTTACAACTCGCCAGGGGGCGCGTTTGCAGAGTGCTGCAAGGAGGGGGCGTGGCCTCCGGCATGATGCCAGTCTTTTATTTATCTTAATTTTTTAAGAAGGGGGGCTGTGTGGTTACCCTTCTTATTCTAATTTATTGGCCCTGATGACCCCATCCCCCAGGGCCTGTCTCCTAATTATCTTTTTTTGACCCCAATTCCCAGGGCCGGCCACTGTTTTTTATTATTTTAAAAAAATATATATTTATAGACACACCTAGGACATGCTGGACAAACCGTACGTACCTATCACCATGACGATTTGCGTGATATTCATTAAAAGGCGACTATGCATACAATGAATCCACGTGGAATGTATTTACACCACTAGTGAAGCTCTGACATGTCTGATGCCCTACCGTGCCTAATCCCGGTAGACACCCTTGTTGTTTATTTATACAAACATGGGTAGCTAATGACGGGCACATTTAATACACATGCACACCAAGCCATTCAAAGGGGATTCGACAAAAATTCGACCAAAACTATGCAAGAAACCCCCCTCACGGTTAATAAAACACACATCCACTGCCGGATGTGTAATACTTTTTATTTTACTCTCTGGAAAGGGGACGAACATCACTTGAGAGTCACAGCGCGCTCCTGGCAGAGCCCAATGCTGTGTTACACCCACCATTGCCTGCTGAGTGCCACACACCTCTGTGTTGTATTCCACTAGCTAGTGCATATGCTATGACACTCTCTAGCCCATGTGCACTGTAACACCACCCCATGAATATGTCATGCCACACTTGTCTTTGCACGGGTTATATTGCCCCATCTAACGTGCCTTCCTCGATGCCTATGTTATAACGCACAGTGCTATGCCATACATATTACAATCTGGGATCCATATCTTTGTCACAGTGCATATGCAACGTTACACTCCCCAGCACATATTTTATATTACAACTTTAGAGACTAGTTAGGTTACACAACACTGCCCTGTGCATATTACACTCCAAGGCGCATATCGCATAGCTTGCGCTAGTGCCTGTGCTATCTCGCGCTCTCCAATAAATCTGTCATTGCGCATAATGTATTGCATATTATATTTCACGCCCGGTTCATCTTATATCACACTTTTTGGTGCATAGTTTATACCATACACTATATCTAGTTTTCATTTTCAATCGTGCTCTCAGGACTATGTTCTATATAACACTGTGTTCACCTACCCTTTTCACGGGCATTACATTTTGCGATAGGGGGTGGAGGGTCAGGGGGTGTTTCTGCCAAGTGAGCCCGGAGTCACAGTCACAAACGTCCTCTTCTTCCTGAATAAAAGTGAGATTATGCTGCAAACTTGTTCATATTTTAAGTAGTTCGCACAGACACACGTTTTAAAAACAATAAAGTTCCTAATACCCGCCTTCTCTGAACAGTTAGCTTGCTGCCCCATCCCCCTCCTCCCTATCCTCTGTTGTGTGAATCCATGGACTAGCCTCCTCCCTCCTGCCATGCATGGTCTGATGTGCTGCCACTGCCCTCAATTTAGTATGATGTACCAGTCCACTCCTCCTGCCCTCCATTGTCCAATTCTATTCCCCATCATTGACCTCCTGCTTAAACTCTGTGCTTAGCTTGCTGCCCCTATTCTCCTTCCCCCTGCCCTCCGATGTCTTTGTGTATGCCCCTGCTCCATCCTTTTTGCCCACCATGTTCCATGGACCTGCCACTCCTATCTACTCTGAGTGTTCTGTTGAGCTGCCACTCCCCTCCCACCTGCCTAGCATTGTCAGATGACTGTAACCTGTCCCTGCCACCTCCACCCTGCCTGTCCACATGCCATGCCCCTATCCTCTTCCTCCTGTCCTACATGGTCCATTGTACTGCCACACCCTTCTGCCCTCCCTGGTCTGTTGTGCTGCAACTGCTCCTCCTGCCTGCCCCGTGCGGTCTGTTGTGAGGCCCCTTCCCCTGAACTTTCTTGTCTGTGCACAGGTCCTGACCCTCCCTTCTATCCTCCATCGTCCTTTGTGCATGCCCCTACACCCTCCTTATTATTATTATTAGGGAGGTTTATAAAGCGCTTGGTTACGCTAAAAAAGCGTGTCCCCGCGCTACAGCTGAAAGACTCAGAGCAGTAGTGAGGAGTAGGCACGACTATCTTGAAAAAAGGTGAGTTTTTAAATTCTTCCGGAAGCTGGATTCCGAGGGGTCTAGGCGGAGATTAAGAGGCAGGGCGTTCCAGCGCTTCGCTGCCTTCTTGCCCATCATAGCCATTGTGCTACCACTAACCCTCCCACTTGCCATGCATGGTCTTCTGTGCTGCCATGGCCCCTCCCACCTTCCCTGTGTGGTCAGTTAGCTGCCCCTGAACCCCTCCCACCTTCCCTCCATGGTCTGTGTGTATGCCATCACAGTCTCACTGTTGCTCTTCATGGTGTGTCTTGCTTCTAGTGCCCATCCTGCTTGACCTCCATGGCTATCTTGCTGCTCCTGCCCTGCCCCCTTGCCCCCAGCCCTCTGTTTACATGTGCATACCCCTACTCCCTGCCTCCTGGCTTGTCTGTTCCATTGTAATGCCCCTGATCCATCCCTCCTGCCCTTTATGGTCTGTTATGCTGCAGCTTTCTCTCCTGTCTGTCCATTATGGTACTGCCTCTTGCCCCTCTGTTCTCTGTTGTCCATGTGCATGGTCCTGTCCCTCCCTCTTGCTTTATATGGATTGTTGTGCTGCACTCCCGTCCCGCATGCCCTGTGTGGTGTATTGTGCTGCTGCAAACCCTGATGCCTGCCCTGCAGGGTCAGTTTGGTGCACCTCTCCATGTCCTTCCTGTCCTCTGTTATCCAAGTCCATGTCCCTACCCCATTTCCTTCCATGATCCAATGTACCATACTTCGAACATTTTGAACTTGGTAAGAGGGAGATTTTGAAAAAAAACTGGGGTATTGATTTTCCCCTTTGAGTTACATTGAAAAAGAGGAGATTGTAGACAGGAGACAGATAAAATAAAACCCATTTGAGCTTAAAAACATTGGACGTTTCCTGGCTGAATTGGGTCTGTTGGCATGTATGGTTGTACTACCATTGCCTCTTCCTTCTGCCCACAATGGTCTATTACATTGCCACAGCCTCTCTTGCAAGTCCTGTATTGTTGGTTTGTTGCCCCTGCCCCCCTTTCCACTGCCCTCCATAGTCTGTTGTGCTGCCACGGCCCTTCCTGCCTGCTCAGTGTGGTTAAATTGTTGCCTTTGCACCCTCCTACCTGCCTTCCATTTTCAGAGTCCGTGCCCCTGGCCTCTGCCTCTCAACAGTATCCTAATGAACAACTAGATTGCTAACATTCTATATTTATTACAAAAGTGTGGAACGCCTGACGTCATCTTGATGTAATCAAAACTGTAATACCTAGAGCATTTCCTTTAGAAATTACATATATGAGAGGGTCTTATTGGCATCAAAATTATGGTTAGTGCTCTAAAAGACTAAAATAAGGACATATTTTCTGAGTTTTCAAATAGCGAGAAAGCACTTTTAAATTATTTGTTACCTTTATGTTTTTTTATCCAGTTGACCACTTGATTAAATGTTGCACTTAGGGGAGAGGATGTGGTGTTACTTCCAGAACTGCAGAGTTGGAGTTTCTGCTTCAGCTCGACATTCTGTGATTCTGGTCAAATCACTTAGTCTTCCCATGTCTACAGCCAAAATGAATTTGTTCTTGTGTGATGTAACCAATGCTCATGTAAAGCACTCCAATACCTGACAAGTCTGCACTATATACCACTGCAAAAACACAAAATAATAAGTGTTTTGCACACTTCTGTCATTGGGCTATATTTGGGCTACATCTGGGTGATTTTGGGCTACATTTGGGCTCTTTTGTCTCCGGTGGCCATCTTGGGAGATTTATTTGTTATGAAGTTTACTAATTTCCTCATGTACTGCAGTCTCCTCAGTAGGAAATGCTTTCAGTTTTTTACTTTGATTCCATCATGAAGGTATTCAGATATGTCACACATTTGCCATAAATTCTGAATGTTAGCTTTCTAGTTGCTCATTAGATCACTGTAGTAAAACTACTGTTCACCATGGAAGTCTGATCCTGGTATTAAAAGTGCATGTTTCAGTCTGCATGTCAGAATTTTTTAATGAAATAGAAGAGGATTTGAGAAGTCACTCAAAATGTGCCCTCATTTTCTTTCTTCAGCATTAATCATAATTTCTATGGCAAAATGAACCCCTCATTGTGTTCCTTTTTAAATTAAATGTTTTAAGTGTTACCAGTTTAATCCAATCAAGATGGCTTCAGGTGTGCCATACTTTTGTCATAATGAAGACAGTAAGCGCTCTAGTTGTTTTTAAGAACACTCTGGGACATTCTGTCATTGGGCTATACTTGGGCTACATCTGAGTGATATTTGGGCAACATTTGGGCTCTTTTGACTCTGGTGGCCATCTTGGCAGACTTATTTGTTATGAAGTTTCCTAATTTCCTCATTTACTGCAGTCTCCTCAGTAGGAAATACTTTCAGTTTTTTACTTTGATTCCAAAAGCATTCAGATGTGTCACACATTTGCCATAAATTCAGAATGTTAGCACTCTTTTTGCTCATTAGATCACTGTAGTAAAGCTACTGCTCACCAGGGAAAACTGCTGCTGGTATTGAAAGTGCATGTTTCAGTCTGCATGTCAGAATTTTTTTATGAAATAGAAGAGGATTTGAGAAGTCACTCAAAATGTGCCCTCATTTTTCTTTCTGCAGCACTAATCATACTTTTTATGGAAAAATGAACCCCCTCATTTTGTTCCTTTTTAAATTAAATGTTTTAAGAGTTACCACTTTAATCCAAGCAAGATGGCTTCAGGTGTGCCATAGGTTTATCATAAGTAGGACTGTTAGCGCTCTAGTTGTTCTTTGGAACACTCTGGGAAGCTGCAGTAGAACACAAAGGAATCAACTGACACTCTCTGCCCTTGTTTTACTGAGAATGTCAGACTTCATTCTAACATGACTGAGAAAGATAATGTGAATTTACAGAAAATAAGCTCTCAGTTTAGCTTATAGATCACCTTCCAAACCTCTGTGGGAAAAGCATGAGAAACTATTTTTCTCTCTATCATGATATCCCAGCAGAAGGCTTTTTCACATGGTGAAATCACCTTAGAACATATCACAATTCCTAAAATGAGTATGGTACCATCAACAAATGATTTATAATGTAACTAAAGTCTTAAAACCTTCTATTAACTGCAATGCTTTTTTATGAGGTGCTATCATGTATATTGGTCCCAAGATGGCTGCCAACACTTCTTGGATGAAGTGCTGACAGCCAATCAGATCTCAGGATGAGATGTGTGGTTAGGCTCCGCCCACATATATATATGATTTTACTTTTGATTTTCTCAGGAACTACTGAACAGATTGACACCAGACCTGCAAAAGGCACATCCCTGACCAGAGGACTACCTCTCTGCCAAATTTCAAGTAATTCTGTTCAGCCGTTCGGGCTGTACCTTGGACTAAAGGTCTCTATGGAAAATTGCATGGGAAAAACTCGTTTTGGGACCCCCTTTTTTTCTCAGCCCGAATCCGCCCGAGACTTTCAGGGTAGGATCGGAGCGGAGTGCCCCACCTATTTTGAAAATTTCACGAGGATTCGTCAACCGGCGCCAAAGTTATTCCAAATAGAATGTTGCGGATTTCCTATGGAAACACAGTCCTAACTATAACTATCTACTGGTGACCGCCAGTAGATAATATATATATATATATATATATATATATATATATATATATATATATATATATATATATATATTACCTTCTGGCGTTCGCCAGTAGGTAGTTATAGTTAGGACCCTGTTTCCATAGGAAACCCGCAACATTCTATTTTGAATAACTTTGCCGCCGGTCGACGAATCCTCGCGAAATTTTCAAAATAGGTGGGGCGCTGCGCTCCGCTCCTACCCTGAATGTCTCAGGGGGATTCGTCAAGCGGGGGCTGAGATAAAAGGGGGGTCCCAAAACGCGTTTTTCCCATGCATTTTTCCATAGGACCTTTAGACACAGCTACAGCCCGAACGGCTGAACAGAGTTCCTTGAAATTTGGCAGAGAGGTAGTCTACAGGTCAAGGAAGTGCCTTTTGTAGGTTTGGTGTAAATCTGTTCAGTAGATTCTGAGAAAATAGCCTTTAAATCAATATATATATCTGAGCCAGCTTACGGTGCGCTTACGGTGCGCTTACCGTACGCGTACGGTGACGTGCGCGAGCGCGATTCTGATTGGCTGTTAGATCTTAGTAAACATTCGAATCGGTCGAAACCAGGAAGCGGCGGCCGCCATTTTCTCTCTCGCACTCTGAGTGGGGATTAAAAATTAAAGGACCAAAACATGTAAAGGGGCTGTTTAGACAGCTCCTAAGCACCTAGCCATGTTGTGGGAGTCCCCAAAGATCCCCCAAGCCCAAAAACGGAATTTTAATTTTTTCGATAATTTCGTCGATTACGCTTACCGTAAAAAAATTATCCATACTCTCCCCACCCCATGTGCAAATGGTGCCCGAATGGTGCACGGCACTAACTGCGTAAAGTGGGTGCGCGGTGCGCGAAGCGCACCGCGTGCTTACAGTGCGCGCACCGTGCGCGCACGGAACGAACTGCGTTAAGTGGGCGCGCACGCCACGAATGGGCGCGCACGCCGCAAAGCGCATCGTGCGTACATGGCCCATCTAGCGTAACGTGGGCACGCGGTGCGCATAGCGCACCGCGTGCCCACCGTGCGTGCACGGCACTAACTGCGTAAAGTGGGCGCGCGGTGCGCGAAGCGCACCGTGCGCGCACGGAACGAACTGCGTTAAGTGGGCGCGCACGCCACGAATGGCGTAAAGTAACTTAGCATTTAAAAAACCGTACAAATTCACTGAAAAAACCATAGGTTTCACACACGTTATAGTTAGGAATTAGCATTTAAAAAACCTTGCAAATTCACTGAAAAAACCATAGGTTTCACACGTTATAGTTAGCGGAAATTTTACTGATAAAAAACCAATGAAATTCCCCCGTTATAGTTAGTGCAGGCAACTATAACTCACGCGACCGCAATCTTCTGCTGATGACATATGTGTCTTTATGAAAAAAAAATATTTGTAATATATGTATAGCTAAAAATTTATGGAAGAAGACATGGGCAAATAAGTGTCTAAATACAGTATTAGCATCAGCAGAGGATTGCGGTCGCGTAAGTTATAGTTGCCTGCACTAACTATAACGGGGGAATTTCATTGGTTTTTTATCAGTAAAATTTCCGCTAACTATAACATGTGTGAAACCTATGGTTTTTTCAGTGAATATATATATATATACACACAGTCCTTTGTGAAATAAGCCAAGCTGCCTAGCCCAATTCCTTTGTAAGCATGGTTTCATTTTTCCATGTTGCGAAAAAACGCCCGATGCGTTTCGCGGCAGCCGCTACTTGGTCACGGGTCCGTCACCAAGGAGTGGCTGCTCCGAAAAGCGTCAGGCATTTTTGCTACTTGGAGAAATTAAACCACGCTTACAAAGGAATAGGGCTTGTCAGCTTTGTTCATTTCACAAAAGATTTTGTTTATTCGTTTTGAAAGAGTTACTCGCGAACTCTGAAGGATTTATATATATATATATATATATATATATATATATAATTCCTTCAGAGTACCAAATGTAATCCTGGCTGTGGACACCAGTCGCAGCCAGCAGGAAACAGCCACACCAACGCAGTTTTCAATAAATGGAACAGAAGCATTTCCAACTTTCGTTCTTTTTCACATGACCCAGTTTTTTCCACATTACTTCCTTAAATACAATGTCATCCTGACGCGTTGTCAAATAACAAAACAAAATACTCTGCATATCCTGCATGTTTCTATTCGTATTCAAACTTTATTGACAAGTTTTCTTTATAAATGTTGGACCAAGCTTAAGTGTAAAACAATCATAATGATTGAACACAATTTGTTTCATATGGTAAATCAATGGAGAAGCTCTCAGCCTTGTGTGACCCTCTCACATTTCTTAGTTTATAGTTAAATCACAATTTCATGTGTGTAATGGTCAGAACTGACAATAGATGGTCTAGACAACTCTGCACGCATGGGTGTAGTACCCATTACGATACTCTGCTGTATGTTAATAAAATAAACTCAAGTAAAAAGTCAAAAAGTGTTGCCACATGATCAAGACAACTCTGCACTCACGGTTATAGCACCCATTAAGATTCTCAGCTGTATGTTACTAAAATAAAAGGTCGAAACGTGTTGCCACATGAGGATCACCTTCTACTCTCCCAGAGGTACTTCCAGCATAATTCGCTTGGAGACTTCCGTTCAATCTGTAACAAAGACAGAGACTCTATTATATTTCACAAAAAGATTTTGCCCATTACATATTCAAACTTTATACACACATTTGTTGGGTCCTATGATCTAATGTTGGAACAATAGAACAATTCTATGCATTCGAGAAAAAGAAAAAGCAAAAATAAGGAGAGAAGACAATATTATTCATATTCATGCAAATTCACTAAAATCACAGCATTATCAGTTAAAGGAAAGAGGGTCGGAGCATCGAGGTTAGAGATGTATATAAAGCTCTTCATTAAGAACTGCCTTCAAGATGTACTTAGATTCCATCCTGCATAGTGCAGTGACTCTGTTTCCTCCCCTAGGGTGCTTAACGACTGTATCCAATCCCAAAAACGTGGTTTCGGTCCAGTCTCCCTCATGGTGTTCCCTGAAATTTTGTGCTGTACTGTGACACATGTCTGAGTTGGTGATTGCTTGCCAATGCTCCAATATTCGTTTCTGTACAGGAAATGTGGTAGATCCTATGTACCACCTGTCACAAGGACAGGTGATGACATACACTACAATGTCTGTCTTGCATGTAATCACTTTCGTAATGCGTTGTCTTTTCCTGATTCTCTCTAGATATACTTCCTGGATATTATTGCTATGTTTGCACACTTTGCAGTGTCCACACTTTCTAAACCCCCGGCTTTGTTGTAACCATGTTTGGGTGTTGATGTTCAGATGGCTATGTACTAGTATGTCCCTTAAGAGAGATTTCTTTTGAAGGTGTGGGGGAGGTGGGTATGTTTCTGATTAAAACACAGAATTTAGTAACGTGCAGATGGCGAGCTACTGAAGGTGATGTAGTACCACTGGGAGCACTTATAAAGTGCCCTATGGCATGGTATATGTTTTACCCGCAAATTTGTATGTTTTAATACGCTTTGCTCATGAGCGTTCCGGTAGACGGTTGTTGAAATTAAGTTCTTGTATTGGTACAGTGTGTTTATTAAGTTTTGTGTGGCTCTTTCTTTAATTTTGTGAAGTTAAGGAAGGATGGGGAAGAGGGTGGTGCAGTGGCAGTTTGCCTATTTATGAATTGGTTTATGGTATGGTATATGTTTTTCTGGCAAATTCCCATGTTTTAATACGTTTTGGTGATGAGTGTTCCAGCAGACAGGTACAGAAATTACACAACATTTCTGTGGATAAGACATCTTTGTGCTGATAAACACTCTTGTACTGTGGTAGAAGGCTGATAACGTTGATGGAAAATTATGAAACTTGGTGCCATTGTAGATTTAAATGGAAGGTTACACTGTTTGTTTGTTACTATGGTGTAATTAGGGTTCTAAGAGGCAGAAAAAAGTGGGGGTGCTCTAAAAGGGGGGGCAAAGCTCTTAAAGGGGTGTGGGCTATGCAAGTTGGGGCGTTGTCTAAATCAAGATAAGTATCATTATGTGCTTTAGAAAATCCTCTCCAATTATCGTAGGTTCGGAAAAAAACATTGTTTACAGGATTTCCCTTTCTTCTACAACGTGGGTAACCTAGAGTGATGTCTCCAGTTCTCAGCAGTGAGCAAAATAAGCATGCGTACACCGATGTGCATGCTGTCACTGCAGTGTAATAAAAAAAAACAATTGACTATCTTTGAGAGGGCCGAAAATAGAACCTGGTAGAGAGTCGTTTGGAGACTGCCTGAAAATAAGGGCTGGTCCCCAGACCCGTCCCAATTAAAGCGCAGTATCCATGCATCCTAAGCACTGTGCCATTCAACTATCTATTAATTGATGCATATATTCCTACTTATATATATACATAAATCTGTTCGTCCGCTTATCTTAAGCATCGATGAGCGCACTCGCCTATAGTAAGCACTGTGCCATTCATGCAGCGATACGCCTATATCTGCATAGATATATCTGTCCCAGAATCAATCCTAAGCATTTATCAGCCCACCTGTCTATCGTAAGTACTGGTCTTTGCATTCATTCATCCTTCCATCCATCCATACATTGATACATTGATCTATGTATCTATCCATTGATGCATCTGGCCAAACATCCACTCGCCCTTTATTCAACTCTTCGTTCTTATTTCCGTGCATCGTCAGCCCTGATCTTAAATACGACATATTATACTCATCCAGCTACCCTCTTCAGGTGTTGAAAAAGCTTGTGAAAAGCATTGACAGGCAGATTTTTTAATAAAGAATAACAAAGCTTTGAGTTACTCTTTGTGGAGCATTCTTCAACACCCTTCTTTGGTGGTGTTTTAAACAAAGGTACATCTAGCGAAAGAAATGTAAAGGAGCTTTTAAGTGTAATACGTTAATTTAGAAACATAATGTTTTGTCGAGTTTTTTATAGGTACACTGTTTTAAAGTGGCCGTAACTGACAGATACTGAATATCTCTACTTCTTATATTTGAGAAAGTATACCAGAGAGCAAATTTTGGGTGGTGAGAACCTTGAGTTCTAAATTTCCATGTGAAGTACAGTATAGGAATATAAAAGTAATTGGAAAGCTTTTATGTTCATATTAAAGAAGGGGTGTGAGAACTTAGTGAGGCAGGCAAAGTGTGTGTTTTCGTAGCACTAAAACAAGACTGTGTGTAAGGTGAGAGAAGGTTCGTGCTGGAGTTCCCTTGTTGTGGTCGTTTGCAGAGGCGCAACCAGAGGGAGATTTCAGGGGAGACTAATTCTTTCAGCAATAGGCAGAGTGGGCATGTAGGGTTTGTAAAAAGGGGTGAAAAAGAACAGAGTCTCCTTTACAAAAAAATTATGTTTTGAAGACCGGTGAAGTACTTGGGTGCGGCTCTGTGTGTGTGCCCGGGAAGCTGTGTCAGAGAGTCCAGGGCAATGGGCGTTGCGCGCCTGGTGGTCTGTCTGCTAATCACCCCACGATGATGTTGCTGGTGCGTTGCAAAAAGAAAAGGGAAATACTGAGAGAAAATGGCTCTCTTTAAAGAATTTCCCTACTCCTACAATGCGAGTCACTTGGCATGATGTCTGCAGTTCTAAGTAGTGAGCAATGTGCATGCTCTCACAGTGTCTCTGCAGTGCAATAAAGAAAAAAAACGGATTACTTTTGTGAGGTCGGAAAATAGAGCCCTATAAAGACCCGTTTCGAGGCTCCCAAAAATAAAGTGCTGGTGGTCACATCCCCACAGACATACCCTCCAGTTAAAGCCCTGGGTGAAGTGTTATGTTTGCGAAGTTGTTGATAAAATTGTTAGGTAATAATGGAAATTTTTATGTGTGCTGTTTGGTTGATAATATCATTCTAAGTACATAGATTACAATTTTTAAAAATTCTATTTATAAAGCTGTGTGCGGTGGGTTGCAGAGAAAGTGGTGTGGGGTCGTGGGGTGTGGAGGAGAGGTGAAAAGTATGAGGTAGTGCAGTTATATATAAATTGTAAAGGAGTATGTAAATAATTAACTAAATACTTGCTGTATGTTCTATGGCACTACTTGTCATCTTAGTGCTCATCTGTCGTGCTCCGTCACGTTGCAGCACTGGGTCTGGAAGTTGTTAGTGGAAGTTTTGCAATTCTATGTTATTATTTTAACATAGTGAAGAAATGTGAAAAATAATTGAATCTGTTTTTTGATTTTTAGAAAATTATTTTGTGTGGATTGAAATTTGGAAATGCCTAGAAGAAGTGAAAAATAATGAAAAGAGAAGAAAAATATATATTTGATGAAAAGGAAAGAACTTGAAGTAGAAAAAAATGCGAGTAGTAGAGAAACTGTTTGTTTGAGTAAAAGCAAAAGACAATTTTTGAAAAAAAAATTACGAACATTTAATGAGAAAAACATCACACAAAGCAAAAAAGAAGAATTTTCCAAGTAAGGTGAAGCAGAGTTCAATTTCACATACGAGGAAAAAAGGAAAGATGATAAAGAAATAGTATCTGGTACTCGGAGACAAAAGCAATTTCAAGAAATTCGTCAGAGGCTTTTTTGATCTAGAGTGATTCAGAATTTATTGAAAACATGCTGCAAATATAAAAGAAGAATGTTCCAAATCAAAGAGAAGCAGCGTATTGAAAGTATAGTGGATACTACTTTCAATTTGAAACAGAGGTGGTTCATTTTGATTTTAAAGAGAATGAATGTATTGGATAAAATAGTCAAAGTATTGAAAGACAAAAATAGAAAAAAAAGACTTGTGAACATAACCAACTTTTGTAAAATCTTTAGTGGACATTCGAGACATACTTCTAGTACTGAGCCTTTTTTGAATGAGGAAAGTTACTTCCAGGAAAATAGTTTATCATTTGCAGTTGATACTGGAGGTCATTGCTACAAAGTTCAGGATGGTGTTCCTCTTCCAAAGGAGGAAATGGTTGGTAAAAGTGAAGAAGAGTTAATAGCTAAAGAAGTGCAAGGGAAACGTCCACGAGCTCCTGTGTATGAGTGGAGTTGTTGTAGCATTTATAGTATATGACAGGAATTCATTGATATAATGCGAAATTTGCTACAAGAATATACTCAGAAAAGTATAAAACAGAAGATTAAGTTGTTACAAGGACTAGATCCATGTAATGTAAGAAAATATACTGAGAAGTATGGGCATTCTCTGGCTTGTCTTTCAAGAAAAGTTTGTAAAAGTGTTTTTCATCACTTGAGGATGTTAGCAGTACACCACTCAGAAATGCAGAACTTTGTAAAGAAACTGTACTATGTAAAACGTCCTGCATTAAGTTTAAGTGAACTGAATGGAAGTCTTTTATATGGTTCTTTATCAGATGTTCAAAAAAAGTGTGATGATATTGAAATGCGATATTTTGGTTCAGAAGAGCAGTTCATAGAAAGTGAAAGTTTGACAATTACAGATGTTGGAGGAGATGAGAAAGTGATTAGCACTGATCAGTTTGAAGAAGAAATTGGAAAAGTTTAATGTAGTGTGCTCTGAAATACCAAACTGTGTTTGTGTTTGTTGTCGATGTACTCATTATAAAAGTCAAAGTAGGAATGTTGATTTGTATTTGAAAAGTGAAAAGGAGAACACTGGTAAGTGGGAAGAATTTGCAACTTACTTGTTTGTTGAAGGTCGATTCGAGTTAGGTAGTGATCAACGTATATGTAAATATTGTTACAACAAATTAGAAGAGAACAAAATGCCTGCTAGAGCAGTGCATAATAAGTAGGAGTTAGTAGCTATTCCGCAGGAGCTGGCCAAATTGAATACATATGAGTCGGTTCTAATTCAATCTGTTCATCCTCTTCAAACTATAATTCGGATGGAGCCTAAAACAGGTAAACTGCCACCAACAGACTTGCAAAGAGGGCTGAAAGGAAGAGTGGTGTACTTACCTTTGGATTTTAAGAAAAACATTGAAACTATTGCTGGAGAGAAAGAGGAAGATGAGGCAGTAGTTATTTTAGTAAATGGTGTACCCACAAAGAGTCGGAGAATATGGCAAGAATTTGTGGATGTTAATAAAGTTGAAAAGGCTACCTTATATCTTATAGAGAACAATATTTATTACAAAAATGTAAATGTGAATGAACAGGTAATAGGTTTAGAAGATGATTTTGAAATTTCAAGTGGTCAAATAGAGAAAGTGGACAAGTCAAACACTGAAGAGATTTATAAACAATATGTCCTTTGCATTCAAAAGAAGTGATAGGAAGTAGTGTTGAGTTATTTCAAATGAAAAAAGCACAGGGAACTCCAATGAGCGTATGGGATAAAGCTTGGAAGCTCGTTGTTTTCCACAGTTGTTTCCTACTGGAGAAGGTGGACGATATGATGACTGACCTGTACGGATTCCAGATTCAGAATATCGGTCAACAAGATTATTTTCTGAAGATCCTAGATTTCGACAGTGCATTCCATACATATTTTACCTTTTGTTTGAAAGTGATCTGTCTTCTCTCTTGTATGCAGTGAATCATATACCTAAAACTGGAGTTCATGAATCACTTTTTTCTGCACAAGAATTTGTGGAGAAAGTTCAAGAAACAGATGAAAATTTAGAAGCAGAGTTAATCAATTTGATGGCATGTCAATGTGGAACAAATGAGTATTTGTATCGTCATCATGGAGAACTCAAGTGTATGTTCCGGAACTTAGGTACACTAACATGGCTTATCACACTTAGCTGTGCAGAGTATGCATGGGAAGATTTGCTTGAGTTTTTAAGAGAAGCAAATTCTAATATAACAAATTTTGAAATAAAAACTCCTGGTGAACTGTGTTTCATTGGATCTTGTAAATGTATGCAGATATTTTAATCATAAGTTTCAAGGTATGATGTCTTTTATCTGTAATAAAAAGAATCCACCTCTTGGAGAAGTTACTGATTTTTTTTGGAGAAAGGAGTATAAGGAGTATCAAGCAAGAGGTGCACCTCATATACATATGCTAGTATGGATCAAGGATGCACCTAAATTTGGAAATGATTCTGATGAAACAGTATTGTCTTTCATCGAACAGTATGTGACATGTGAGATTCCAAGAGAAGGAGATGATAGAAGCTTGAGACAGCAAGTTTTACGTTTCCAAAGTCACCGTTGTGGAAAGTATTGCAGAAGAAAATACAAGTCTAAAGGAACATTTTACACCAAATGTCGGTTTGGATTTACCCGTCCAGTCATTTGTAAAGGAAGAGTAAATTCTTTTTTCTTCTTCTGCGAGGCACACAATAACTCGGAAATCTCCAAAGAATACCTACAACTTGAAAAGTACAGAAGTGTCAAAGTATATCAATGACTACAATCCAGTCATTTAAAAAATTTGGAATGCGAACATGGACATCCAGTATGTTGCGGATAACTCAATTGCTGTTGCACGTTATGGTACATCGTACATAACAACATTTGAAAAAACAGAGATGAAACAAATGTGGGCATAGTCTTAGTAAAAAATTGTAGAGCTTTAGTTTGGAAATGCTTTCCCACCGAGAAATTGGATCGTGTAAATGTTCAGACCGCTTGTGTTCTTCAAGTTTATATTCAAAGTCATGAGGAATCATTTGGGTAAGTTTAGGCCTGCAAACGAAATAGAGTGTTGAAATCATTGGAAGAAATTGAACAATTAGCAGGAAATGAGCCAGATAGTACAGACATTCTTAAAATTAATATGTTGGACACATACTATCCGAAAAGGAGTCAACATCTGGAACAGCTATGTCTGTATGAAGTACTTCAACATTACAGCTTCAAAAGAAATGTTAAAGAGAATTTAAAAGAAGGAAAGTTTGCAGTAGTTGAATGTCATGGTTGTTTAGTAAAACATGCAAAGGGTAATCTTATAAACCACAAGAAACTTAGTTGTGAAACTCCAGATAAGCGAGAATTTTACTATTTAGCACTTCTGCAGCTGATTAAACCATGGCGCAGCGAAAGTGAATTACTTGGAGAGTTACGAAGATTCTTTTAATGCTTGTAAAGATAGCATTCGATGTCCAATTTTCCCTACATATTTAAAAATGTTGAATGATGAAGTTGAACAGGAAAAGACTATTATAGCTGAAATAGCTCATGAAAGCTCTCAAGATAGTCAAAGTAGTGGTCCATGTAGTCAAGATCCTCTTGGACAACCAATGCTGGAAAATGATGCAGTGATTGCTATGCATGAAGTCGAAATTGCAATGCAACAAGCACACAAGGAGAATATAACATTGGAAAAGTTAGAAGAACAAGTAAATGTTGAACAGAAAGAAATATATGTGCAAGTGAGAGAATGGATAGAACATGGTTTGCTGCATGACAAAAAAAGAATGTCTGTGTTCATTTTTGAAACCTCTTCTGATGTACATCAGTGGTCAAGCTGGGACAGGTAAAAGTTTTTTAATTAAAGTTTTGACCAGTTATCTTCAAAAAACTACTGGTTCACATTTATGTTGTGTGGTAACAGCTCAAACTGGATTAGCTGCACACAATGTTAAAGGAGTTACTTTGCATAGATTATTGATGTTAGCAGTAGAGCATGATAATAAATTAGAATATCAGAAGTTGTCTTGAGAAGCTTCTTATGAAGTGTCAAGAGTGCTGAAGAAAATGAAACTTTTAATTATTGATGGGGTGAGCATGGTCTTAAACTTAATGCCTGCTTTTGTACACTTAAGAATGCAACAGGTATTAAAAACAGATTACAACGTTTTCTTTAGGGGAAAACATTTAATTGTATTTGGAGATCTGCTACAACTAACCCCTGTAAAAGGAGAACCAGTGTTTAAAACTCTTCTACATGAAGACACTAAGACACCTTTGGGAAGTATTGGAAAATGTGAATCTGTGGTTACATTTTGAATATAAAGAACTCACTCAGAATATGCGACAAGCAAGAGATGAAGATTATGGCAATATTCTACAAGATGTAAGAATTGGTGTTCTAAGCAAACACGCTTTTCAAAGTCGTCTACTAAAGAACTTGTTTACCAATGAAAACACACCAGCAGAAGTAATTTACAAGAAAATGAAAGAAAAAAAGTCTAAAGTTTGCTTAATGCCTACAGTGGAAGAGTGTTATACATTTAAAAGAGAGTTTATGAAATTGGAAAATCAAGAAATAGTTCACATTGAAGCTATTGATAAAATAGAGCATCAAGGAATAACAATTGTTCTTTCAGAAAAACTACAGACTAAATTTGATTCTTTGGAAAAGTCTGTATCAAAAACTGCTGCCTTAGAAAAAAATGTAGATATATGTTTAAACTGTCGGGTAATTTTAAAGCGTAATCTGAATGTAGAAGAAGGTTTAGTGAATGGAGCAATGGGGAAAGTTGTTGATTTTGTGAAATATCAAAATAGAAATGGAATTGAATTTTTGAAAGTTACATTTGATCAGATTGCAGAGGTAAGACAGATTGTACGTTCTGCCACACGTTTTTTGCTTGTTAAATGCTTGGTGGATTGCCCATAGGTATTTGACCAGGTAGATAGTCCTGACCATCCCCTACCTGAAGCTTGCGTGAAGCATAAAGGGGAAATAAGTAATGTATTATTAAATCAGTCAGTCAGTCACAAAGTCTTTATTACGATTATTCATCTTAAAAGACACATACAATAAAATAATAAAAGGTACGGTGGCCCTAATGGAAATCACAAAATACATAATTTATACACAGCAACAATTCATTAAAATTTAAATAATCATAAAACCATAAAACTCCATCTAAAAAAATAAAATTCACCCATTTACTGTATCCCACCATTCCTTTCACGGATAGCCCAAGACCAGCTTAGGAATTTGGCAACACCTATTATAATGGTTTAATTGTCTCCAATTTTCAGGAGACGTTTGGCGATCATAGCAGAGGTTGTACGAAGGGATCTGCACAGGGGTTTGAGCCACGTACCCCTAGCTAAGTGGTAGGCTGGGCAGACATACAAAAGATGGTTTATGTCTTCAATACAGTCAGGGCAGAATGGACACCTATCTCCCATACCAGTTTTCCATTTACTGGTGAATTTCCTAAGTGGGAGCGTTTCAACCCTGAACTGATGGAACAGCCTACGATCTCGAGGTTTGGTGATCAAATCCCAATATACTTCAAGGGTTGGTTCATCCTTAAAATCCCAAAAGGCTCTAGTCAGCGGGGAGCCCACCAGATTAGAGTATCTCCTACGTTTTACCAGACTCCAATATGCTACTCTTATGTCTGTCTTAGATGGGGGGTAACAATGTCCGGTGATACCCAGAACTCCCTCATTCCCATGTCTACAAGGAGATTTTTGACGTTTTTTAGCCAAGAAATCTTATTTGAGTGGTCCAACCCCCTTACTTCAAGCAATGCCATGGTGAAGTGATGAAGTTCTGGGGTAGACCACAACCTTCTCCAGAAGAGGACCATTCTAAGCTGTACAATATCCTCGATAGGGTTACACCCTAGATCAAACAATAAAGGGATTCGAGGGGTCGATTGTGGGAGGCCTACAATGGATCTTAAAAAATTATTTTGGGCAAGAACTAGATCTGACAAATTGCAACACCCCCAAATCTCAGCACCATATAAAATGGCAGGGACAATTTTCAAAGAATACAGCTTGATTACCGGGGCCACTGGCTTGGTTAAGGAAAGCCTATGCTCCCTTAAGAGGGCTCCTGCAAGCTGTGAGTGTTTCAGAGCTAGGAGCTTCATCTGTGGGGTCCAGCTCAGCTTTTCACCCAGGGTAATACCTAGGTAGGTAAAGACTTTGGTCTGCTCTAGAGGCTTCCCACCCATTGAGACTTTGGCCAAGACGTCTCCTCTCCCGTGGAGAACCATAAATTTTGTTTTCTCTACGTTTACCTCAAGCTCATTTTCGCTACAAAAGGCCTCAAAGCGGGATAGAGCCCGCTGCAGACCCTGCCGTGTTTTAGACAGGATCAGGGTATCATCAGCGAACATGAGCAAGGGCACCCTTTGGCCATCCAGCTTTGGAGCATCAGTGGGATAATCCTCAAAGAACTGAACGACCCCATTTATAAACAATGAGAACAATGTTGGGGTGAGAACGCACCCCTGGTGCAATCCTTTTTCTACCTTGAATTGTTCTGTGACCTCTCCCGGGTTCCCCCAACGAACCTGGGCATAGTTGGAGCTATGAAGCTTGATAATGAAATCAACTAGTTCCTTGGGCATCCCTAACCTTAACAGCACGTCCCAGAGTTTGGATCTTGGGACAAGATCGAATGCTGATTTTAAGTCCACAAATGCTGCGAAGATGAGCCCCTTGCCCAGAAAGACCTCCTTCCAGTAGAGTAGAACAAACTTAAAAACCTGGTCCAATGTTCCCATGTGGGCCCGAAACCCTACTTGGAGATTAGATAGTATGTCTCCTTCAGCCATCCAGATAAGGATTCTCCCAAGAATGACACGAGCAATGATTTTTTGCAACGCGTCGATGAGACTTATTGGCCTGTAGTTGCCCGGTGCAGAATGATCTCCCTTTTTAAAAATTGGGATTATTTCTGCACCGGACCAGGAATTGGGGAATGGAGTTCCCCCTGCCAATGAGTTCATCAGATTAGTTTTATATGGGGCCCAGAGATCGTGATCCTGCCTAAACACGTCCGCTGGAATGCAATCGAGGCCGGGAGCTTTGCCACTGGGGATGTTCTTCAGGAACGCCTCCACTTCCTTAATGCTGAACCTTAGAGGAGCATCTATGGCTATAACAGGGGCGAGTGACACCCGCTCTGAGCCCTGTGGGTATTGAGCTTCAAAGTGGGCAACCCAGTGCAGTGGGTCCACATTGTTATTAGGAACTAGCGACCTCTGTCCATTCCCCCTCTTTATTAAGTCCCAAAAATGGGACATATTCCTGCCTTTACAGGCTTCAAGCAGATCTTTCCAACGGCTCTCGTCCCACTCTCTTTTAGCCTGCTTTAATGTGGACTTATACAAGAGCCGAGCCTGTTTAATTGTAGGATAAATTCTAGATTTAATAGCGGACAGGAGGGCTTTATGTGCGGACCTACATAG
This sequence comes from Triturus cristatus, assembly GCF_964204655.1. Lineage (NCBI taxonomy): Eukaryota > Metazoa > Chordata > Amphibia > Caudata > Salamandridae > Triturus > Triturus cristatus. The sequence continues at coordinate 442,528,088 of NC_140590.1, forward strand.
CTCATTGTACCAAGATGTTGGTTCGTGTTTTTGATTGGCCTTCATGGGCTTGGTGTTAATAAAGTAGGTCTTCAGCTTACTGGTGAGCTCCTTGTGGATCAATGGCAATTTGATATTAAGCATGTCCTGTGAGCTACATTCGTTGATTTCTCCAAGAGCTCTAGCAACCAGGGCCCTAATCTCTAATACTTTTAACTCATCAGGAGCCACCTTAGCCCATTTGACTCGCCTAAAATCATTACCCAACATTAGTGGGACTCCGCAACTGGCTGTATTCCCGGCAACCGGGGGGTTAAAGCCTTGAATATCTAAAGTGAGGACCAGTGGATTGTGATCACTTTCGATGCGAGTTTGAACGACCATGTCTAGCACAGTGCGCCAGATTACCAGTTTGACCAATATATAGTCAATCCTGCTTTTTGTACGACCGTTATCAAACGTTGCAACACCCAGGACATCTGCTTTGGTCCTACCATTAACTGCTCTGTAGCCCCATTCCAGACACAACCCTTTAACTTGGAGCGCTGCCTCCGTCCATTTCTTTACAGGAGGTAAATTCAACTGCGGGACACCCCAAAATGCGTCTTCCTCCTCACTCAGCATGCCATCCTCACTGCCCAGGGGTTCAAAACAAGTATTAAAATCTCCCATAATGATGGTGTTATCACATGTTGGGATTTCCGCTAAAAAGGTCTCAAGTGCAGAGATAACCTGGGAGCTCCTACCACCCACTTGGCCCCTAGCATATATATTGAAGAGGGCTAAACATGGGCCAAACTGAGATTTTACTTTAATACCCAGAATATCCGGGTTGTCAAGGGGAATCAATTCAATACTCACCCCCCTATTTTGCCTAACCCAAAATGTTAAACCCCCCACCGGTCTCCCTCTATGTCCCCTGATTGCAGGTTTCGAGAAATTTAGATAACCTGCATGAAAGATGTCCTCCACTGCCCATGTTTCTTGGAATGCCCAAATGTCGACTTCGTCGATAGATAGAGACCAATCTGCTAGGCCAGTCTTAGATTCCAACCCAGCAATATTCCAAGAAGCAATGGTCATGGGGTCCTTAGGCACTGGGTTAATCGAACACCCAACGGACGTTAATGGCTCTACATCTGTTCTGTCTGGCTGCATTGTATAAGAAGTGGGGATCTCTATTTGAACGTCACACTCTACCGAGTCGACTTATTATTAAATCATTTTGACGTTGATCCTGGTGGGGGAGTGGTAGCTATACCTACTCAAAATGCACACGTTCTAAGAGTAGCCTCATGGAACATCGCGGGCATTAGAACAAGAATTTTAGATGAGGCTTGGCTATCATATGTCAAGAAGTTTGACATTATTTGTCTCCAAGAAATTTGGAGCATGGATGAGTTGGTTATTGATAGTTTCTGTTCATCTAATACCCAGGCAATTCCATCAGCTGCAGGGAGGGCAAAGGGTGGTCTAGTGACCTTAATCTCTGTAGAATATGGGATGATCAAGATCGAGAATATTATGGACTCCCCTTGGTTTCAGATTATCTTGATCTCAAATCTAATTGATGTCCCAATTTTGCTAATTAATTGGTATTATAATATCTTCGACCCTAATGAATGTGGTGCCATTACTAATTTAAAAGAGGAGCTAAATAAGGCCGTAGCCAAATGTTTTCCTGTTTGTTTAATTTGGTTGGGGGATTTTAATTATACCTTATGTCAGTATAGCTCGCACTTGGTTTGCGGGGTGTTAGATACTGAATTCCAACCTCTCCCACATTTTCAACACTCTTCTCAGTTTGCCGAAACTATGGTTTGTACTCCACTGAAACAGTATCCAACATACCAGTGTGGGGGTAGGGCAAGTACTATAGATTTTATATTGATTTCTAGGAAATTTTCCCACCTGGTGAACAACTTTGTGGTGGAACACAACCCCGCTAGTGACCATAACCCCCTGGTTCTTAGTTTGCAAATAAAGGTATCAAAGGGTAAGACTGATGAACTCCCCTTAAATTATAACTCTAACCAGGGGGTGAGATTAAAATGGAGTAAATTAAATCCTGTTGAATTTGAAGAGAATATCATACGATCTAATCTTGATAAGGTCATGATATGTTTGTCCGACGTTTCCAGGCCGGAAGAGGTCATACAAAGCTTTGAAGATATTTGCAAAGATGTGGCTAGTAATCTGACCAGGACTATGAAGAAAAGAGAACAACAGGATGTAAAATGGTTTAATGCTGCATGTTCTAAGGCCCAAAAAGATCTAAAAAAAGCCCTCCATATGGTCCCCCGTTCAGGGGATTTAATTAAGAAAGCAAGACAATCATATAAATTAGCAATTGGGAAGAGAAAAGATGAGTTAAGAAGCCTTGCATGGGATGACCTGGAGAGAGCTAGTGCCCTTAAGAGCTCTAGAGACTTCTGGGAAGTCATAAATCGCCCCCTTTTCACAAATGAGGTTAGGAACATGGAATCATTATTAACTGAAGATGTATGGGTAGTTCATTTTACGAAAATATTTAATCCTAAGGGTGTATTATTGCAAGACCAAAAAGAAGATATAGCCGTTAATCTCGCAACTGCGAACCAACTGATTCTGTCCATTACGATTGGTGAGGTCGAAGATGCATTGCTGAAGGGTATTTCTGCAAAAACCCCAGGGCCCGATGGTGTCCCGTTAGACATGTTTAAAAGTAATCCCCCAATATGGGCACCATTGTTGGTGAATGTTTTTAAATCTGTAATAGTGGGCCGCATACCTGATTCATGGAAAGAAGCCGTGGTGGTCCCAATATACAAGAAGGGCAATAGGAATGATCCAATCTGCTATAGGCCTATCTCCCTAATTGACGCAACATGCAAAGTCATGGGTAGGGTGATTCTTGCCCGTCTTGAGTTCTGGGCTAATGAGTCTGGCCTGATATCTAACTCACAATACAGCTTTAGAAAGGATATGGGTATGAACGAACAATGCCTCAATCTGTCCTTAGTTATGGGTAAGTCCATGAAGGCCAAGAAAGGATCGATCCACCTGGCCTTCATGGACTTATCCAGTGCATTTGACACAGTTAATAGGGGGAAGCTGTGGCTACTTATGGAAAAGATGGGCTTTGAGGAGTCACTCATTACCCTTTTACGTAGGATGCATTCATCTACCTCCGTTTCTATACGTTATGGATAGGGGGGAGAAAAATCTAGATCCATTGCATACACAGAGGGCGTACGACAAGCATGCATTTTGACCCCCTTTTTATTTCTTTTATATACAAACGGGGTGGAGAAATTCCTAATAGAGCAGCACTTGGATTATCCGACTGTAGGAGGTAATGCGGTACCCTTGTTATCATACGCGGATGACACCGTACTGCTGACTTTAACGGCTAAAGGCCTTCAAAAAGCCTTGATGGCTTTTACTGATTTTATGACGGATTTGGATCTTAAGGTTAATTTTAATAAGTCTTTTATTATGGTCTGTGGTCCTAAAAATACAAGAACAAGAACATTTGTGGTAAATGGTAGAACAATTGAAAAGGTCCCTTCTTTTACATATTTAGGGAATGTTTTTAATAATAAATTAAAATGGGACAACACGATTGTGACTAGGGCCCAACAGACCAGTAGAACAATAGAGGGCCTGTTTCATTTTGCGTGCAAATTAGGACATAAGCCAGTGGCAGAAATACTTGTTTTATATAAATCAAAATACCGGTCAGTCACAACTTATGGGGCGGGAATATGGGGAAGTGAAAAAACCAGCCAATTGCAAATTTTGGAAAATAAATTTATAAAAAGATTGTTAATGGTTCCCATTAGCTCTCCTACCAAATTCTGTCACTCTGAGCTGGGACTGGATTATGTTGAAGATAGAATTAAAATTTCGCCCATGATTCTGTGGGGGAAAGTGTGGTCATCGAAAGAACTATCATTTACTAGAGCAATTATTAGGGACTGTTTAAGTTTAGAAAATGCATCGTCTATTCTCTGGCTCTATTATGTCAAAAATGCCTTAAGTAAGATTGGCTTAGGCAATTATTTTGAAAACCCAGATGGCTTACCAACCAACATTAAAACAATGATTAAAAATGCTTATTATAATGAGCAAGTGGCACCTAACCTGGACGATGAGACCCCATTCCATGGGTCGCCAAATCTTCATCAATTTTATTTATCTTTTAGTACTCACACACATTCCCGCTTCATTTTGACGAGGTTTCATCTCTGCACATTGCACTTTCTTGTGGCTTTTCCCAATCAGGTGAGTTGGTGTGAGAGACTGACTCCCTGTCCTTGTGATAACCTAGCCGAACAGAGCACAATGCACCTTATGCTGTTTTGCACTATGTATAAAGATATAAGGGCTTGTTTTATTCGGCCCATCCTGAGAGAAATTGTCCCTTGTTCACATCAGGATGGTTTTAATTATTTACGTTCTTTGTCCAATGCCGTCACATGTTGTGCTGTGTTAAATTTTATTAGAACTGTCTTGCGAATCAGAAAAAGATATGAAGTGTGATAGGGAAATTGGGAAATATGGCCTTATGCAATTTTTTATTACTTATTTATTTTTACACCCTTGGATTGATATAAAGAATATGGTAGCTTATAGAAAACCCTGCTATGAAATTTTCTATGTTGTTTTGGTTATATTTAGTATGTGCAAAATGTAATATGGAAGATTTTAAGCAATGTTTTACTACTGTAACTATGTACTTTTATGATTCAAAAGAATCGAATAAAGTTTTTCAAACGAACGACTTGTATGTTCGTAGAAAACAGTTTCCCTTCTGTTTAGCATATGCAATAACTATTCACAAATCACAAGGTTTAAGTGTAGATAATGCTTTGGTAAATGTTGGAAAAACTGTGTTTAAATAGGGAATGGTATACGTTGCCTTATCTTTGTATTTAATTGATTTTGATGAGAACAAGGTTAGTGCTGATGTTAATTGTGTAAGATAATATAATCATTTGAGAAGGCTTTATGCTCCCCATTTAGGTGAATATCCCTTTTATGAGAAAGGTGTTTTGTGTTCAAAATGCAAAAATGTTGAAGAGTTAACTATGGTTGAAAAGCAGAAAGAAAATCAACAGAAAAGAAAAGATGTAAAGAAGCAGAAAATACAAACAAGTGATGATGTTGTTGGATACCAATTAGAAAATGCTTCTGGTGTCAATTGCTATGTTAATGTCATTCTAAATGTTATATTTTATCTTGAAGATGTTTGTGGTGAAATTATGGAAAGTCAGGAAAAATCTTTATGTTCTGCACTCTACACTTTATTTCAAGAATTGAGAACTGATAGAAGTAAGATTCATTCTGCTTCTAGTATTCGCCAACTGTTGGATACATGTACTGGATCTTTAACGTTCAGTGCTAATATACAGCAAGATGCTCAAGAATTTCTGATGGTTATGCATGGAGTACTAGAAGATGAAGGAATTCAGATTGAGAATTTATTTGGACTCAGTTACAAATGGGAACATAAATGTGAAGAGTATTTATGATCTTTAAGGACTATAGTTGACAGAGAACGATTTTTAGATTTAACAATACCTGACTGCAAATCTGTACCATTTTCCAAATTAGTAAAAGAAGCTGATCATGAGATGATGTGTTCTCATTGTAAATCAAGAATGCTATCTGCATTATGCCTACAAAGATATGGAAAATATTTAATTATAATGCTGCAACGCTGTCGACCAAATGGAAGAAAAGTGGAAACCAAAATTAAAATATTTGTTGCTAATCAAGTATATACTTCTGGAAGAACTTTTGCAACAGTTGCTATTGTTTTCCATGCTGCAAGTACTACTACAAGTGGACATTATACAGTTTATTTAAAGTGTAATAATGGTTGGAGTCACTGTAATGATACACACTTGGAAGTGAAACCAAGATTGCCTTATGAATTACCCAACTCATACTTAATTTTTCTGAAACAAAGATTTTAGATACACTATTCGGCTTTAATGGGAAGGTGTATAGATCTTTAAGGAATTCATACTGGATGCTTTCAAAGCGAAATTTTTGATACATTATCTGGCGTATTGGGAAAATGTGCAGAGAAACTACGTAAGATCTTTAAGGAATTCATACTGGATGCTTTCAAAGCGAAATGTTTGATACATTAGCTGGTGTATTGGGAAAATTGTGCAGAGAAACTACGTTAAGATGTTTAAGGAATTCATACTGGATGCTTTCAAAGCGAAATTTTTGATACATTATGTGGTGTATTGGAAAAATTGTGCAGAGAATCTACGTAAGATCTTGAAGGAATTCATACTGGATGCTTTCAAAGCGAAATTTTTGATACATTATCTGGCGTATTGGGTAAATTTGCAGACAATCTACGAAGTAAAGGTAAGCTTTCAACATTTGAAGTACAATTGGATGTGTTATTTGTGTTGATTTTGTATTATATTTGAGAGAATTAGGGTTTTGGTTTTTTTTACAATGTAGTTCATTGTTTTTTTTCCCCTGCTGTTTATGATGAAACTACACTGGCATCACTGTGAATAGTGAAGTTAAGTAGTACCTGATGACAGCAAAAAAATGGAGAAAGTTGTTATCTGAATGTTAAATTGTTTTGAATTATTTAAAAACTCATTCTATTTTGTGAAATGTATTACGTTACATAGTACTTTTGCAGTTTATTTTATGTAGTTGAAAAGTTCGACAAAATAGCATTAATGACAAATTCACAATAGTAGTTCAATATTTAAAAAACCTTTGAAATTCATTGAAAAACCATAGGTTTCAGAGACGTTATCCTTAGAAATTAGCATTTAAAAAACCTTCGAAATTCACTGAAAAAAACATAGATTTTACAGATGGTATAGTTAGGAATTAGCATTGAAAAAACCTTAGAAATTGCAGTTGCTTACACACCAATGGAGAGACTAATACAGACTTTTACACAGTTTAGTCACTAACCCATGCATTCAGTAAGACACGTTCAATCCCTCACTTATACAGTCAGTCACACATATGAAATAATTCCTTTAGGCACTTGTAAATGCATTCATTCTTCAATACAACTTGGCATATATATATATAACATATTTACATTTTATAGAAACACACATTCACTGGATGATGTCATGAGTGATGTCATGAGTGATGTCATTTGAGATGTCATCAGTGATGTCATCAGTGATGTCACTGACCATGTCATGAGTGATGTAATATGTGACATCATCAGCAGTGCATTGCCGGCGCTCGAGTTATAGTTAGCTCAACTAACTATAAAAGGCAAATTTCTCTTGTTTTATATGAGTCAAATGACCAACTAACTATAACGTCTCTGAAACCTATGGTTTTTTCAGTGAAAATATATATATATACACACACACCTACTGCCAGTCACCAGTAGGTAGTTATTGTGAGGACCTCATTTCTATTCAAAAAGCATTTTATTCTTTTTGCCAATATCTTTGGCGCCGTTTGACAAATCTTAGCAACATTTTCCAAACTACTGACCAGCTCAGGTTAGCACTTGTTTTGAAAGTTTGGTGTGATTCATCAAGCAGGGTTGAGATAAAAGGGGGGTCGCAAAATGCGATTTCCCCAATTTATTTTCCATGGGAAACTTTAGACAAAGCTACAGCCAAAATTGAGGAACAGAATTACACCAAATTTGGCAAAAAGGTAGGTTCTGGTCCAGAAAGCGTGCTTTTTTAAAATGGTGTAAATCTGTTCAGTAGTTCCTGAGAAATTGAAAAAATAAAAATATCGATATCTGCGCACCGAGGAGGATTCGCAAATCCTCCCGAGCACAAGCTTAATTCTGATTGGCTGCCAACACTCCAAACCAGAATGTGTTGTCAGCCATCTTGTGACTCTGTAATCTATTCACAAGAAAACTGTAGAGAAAAACATAAAAAAACAAGAAAAGGTAGGCAGGGTAGTCCCACAAGGACCCCCAAGGCCCAAAAAAGCATTTTCATTTTTGAAAAATCATCCAAATTCAAACTGAGTCAATAATTCGGCAAGAACAATTTTTAAAAAAATGAAGCGTGGACTCCCGTGCTTCGTTTTCTATAAGCCCATGGGTGGGCCAAGACCCTGGGACAATGCGCAGTTAATTAGCGGGGGCCCCCGCAACCCTGGGGACCACCACCTCCCTGGGGTTTTTGATTTATAATGAGGGGGGGCTCCTCTTCCCCCACGCAGCCCCCGGTACCGCCACCTCCCAGGGGCTTTTTACTTTTTATTTATAATGCGTGGGGCGCTCCTCTCCCCCGATGCTGCCCCAGGTACCGCCAACTCCCCGGGGAATTGTTATTTTATGCGGGGGGGCCAGGGACCGGCACCTCCCTGGGGCTACATGATTGAAATGCGGGGGGCACGTGGCAGCCCTGGGGACCACCACCTCCCTGGGGCTACTTGTAAAAACAAAGTGTGGGGGGGGCTCGAGCCCCCCCACACTGCCCAAGGGAACACCACCTCCCCGGGGCACTGTTTATTGAAATAAGGGGTCCGATGAAACCCCTGGGGCTGTGCAAATGTATGGAGCGGGCTCTCAATGGCGCTGGTTATTGCCACCCCCAGGGCTGTCTCCTGCAATGTCCGGGTTGCCCATCACCGGGACATTGCCGCTTCCTATGGCAGGATGGGAGAAGAGCTCCTGCCCTGCCAAAGCAAACTCTGCTTCGCTTCATGGAAGCGAGAGCAGTAAACCTGCTCTCGCTTCCATGAAGTGAAGCATAATTGCTTTTGGGCAAGGGGAGCTGCATGTTAGCAGCTCCCCTTGCCCAAAACCAATGCCAGCTCCCGCAGGAGGCAGGGAGCCAGCAGGGAACGTGTGGGCATTAGGGCTCCACCCACGGTCCACAAAGAGGCCAGGCCACAGGGGACAGGATCCCTGGGGCCAATAGCGGCCCAGGGAAGGGAGGCCACGCAGACCCCTTCCATCTTTTTATTTTAAAAAAATGCTCAGGCCCTGAGAGAAGGGGGACCCAGGGCCCAAAAAATACTAAAAGAAGGGGGCTACACTGCCCCCCTTCTAAAAATATTTAAAAAAAAGAAAAGACACCATCCCAATTAGAGGCCCAACCCCTCCCTGCAACACTCGGCAAATGCACCTCCTGGCGCGTTCTAAGTTGGGGGACTAAGTTCCCTTCATTCCTGATGGTCCCTTGGTGCCAACTGGCTCACCAGGCACCTCCAGTAAACCCCACACAGTGGGATTGCTGAGAAGTGGTCCGGGGCCATGCCCCTTTTTACACCACTCTGCAAACACGCCTCTTGGCGCACTGCTGGTGGGGCGATGAGGTACTCTTGTGTCCTGAGGAGATTGTTGGCATCAGACACAGGGGAACAGACACTGTGGAACGCATTGTTACAGTGCAGTAAAGTGTCTCAGTGGAGTTATGCTACACAGCGTACGTGGCGGACGTTTTAAAGTGAGCGACATCTAGTGGTGAAACAGTCCTCATTTGGCATGCAAGCCTTTGGTGCTGTTTAAAAAGAAATATGTAAAATAGAACTAATAAATTAATTAGCTGAAAATATTGGTCGTGCATACTCATACATGCACAGTCAATCATTTAATCAGAGATTTGTGAAACGCGCTACTCAACCATGAGGGTCTCAAGGCACTGGGGGGGGTGTGAAGTACATTGAGCGGTAGGAAGGAGGCTACAATGCTGACTCGCACAGAACGGCATGTCAAGAAAGGGAAATTGAAAGTCAGGAGAAGTTTTTTTTTATCAGTTCAAAAGAAGTACTTTAAGTGCTATTCAAATTCATCATTCTTCACTGATCTGCACAGCTCAAGTGTAGGTGTGTGTAGAGATTTGTCTAACATCGGATAACGAAGTGACAGAGCAGCCATACATTACATGGAGTTGTTCTGTGTTTTTGTGGGGGGTTCACAAGGTAGTTCCACTCAAGATTTCTCTTTGTCCAAAGATTTCTGAATCCAATTTCACAGTTGTGTAGGATTTTTTATTTCCAAACACTTAGCATGCAGACCGACAATGTACCTCCACCTTTCTTAGGAATGCCTGGTGACCCACCAATACGGTGGAGAAAATGGATCGATGCTTTCAAGGTATAGCTGGTTGCCATACGTGCATTACGTTTCAATTCAGAAAGAAGAGCATTTTTCTTACTCCATTCCTTGAGAGTTGAAGGAAGAACTATATTGAAACATTTACCAGACCTTGTAGTTGAAGGAAATGAGGATGTTGATGAATATCAGAAAATGGTCAGGAAACTTAAATTGAGGTTTGACATCCAACCTATTCTGGTAGTTTTGCGTCACAAGTTCTTCTTAAGAAATCAGTACCCTGGGGAGGATGTGGGCACCTACATTACTACCTTGTGGAGACTAGCAGCAGAGTGTCAATTGGAGAATTTTGCAGATCAGTTAGTACGAGATCAATTTATATGCCATTGCAAAGACAAAATGATTAAGCAATAGCTGCTATCCATGGGAAATCCAACTGTAGAAGATACTATTAAGATAGCAAAGAGCATTGAGACATTACACATTTCTTCAAAAGAACTGGAAGGGAGAAATGTAGAACCTATAGCAACGGTAAAAGGAGGAAAAGACGGAAAGGACATTAGACACAGAATAAAATCTGGTTCTGCATATGTGGACAAAACTAACCAATTGTTTTCCCAACAGGGTGTCTGTTTTTGGTTTGGTTATAAGGCACATACCAAACGGGGGAGACCATGTGCTGCAAAATATGTTTCTTGTAGGTTATGCAACAGACAAGGACATTTTGCAAAGGTGTGTCAATCAAACATAACTAGTAGACTGACATCAGTTAAATCCATTACTGACAGTGGTGTTCAAGAGGAGGAAGAATTATGCATCAACAAAGATCTTAGGGATATGGTATTGGTTGTCCAGCCTGATGAGGTAACAACAGTAAACCCTGAATTGTGTGTGGATACTTATGTCGAAATCATGGTTGGCACCAAAGTTAAGATTGTTGGTGGACTCTGGTGCGCGTATCACGTTGATCACACAAGGGTTATACGAAAGTGTGTGGGCCACCAGACTGCTATTGCCACCAGATCGTCAAGCTGTGTTGTACGAAGGAAGAGACATACATTTGTATGGGCACAGCGAAGATATTCTGGAGTTCAAAGGTTGCAGGATAACGGGGAAAGTATATATACCACACAAAGGGTTGAATATTTTAGGCTGGTTCCACCAAGGGCTTTTTGGTATGATTCTCAGACCCGGGGGGGAGGAGCAAGTGTTGGCTGTTCGAGACAATCTGGATTTGGAAAAAACTATGAACAAGTTTCCACATGTATTTTCAGGAGAACTAGGAAAAGTTCATAATTTTAAACACAAGGTCATAGTCAAGGTAGGAGCGAAGCCTGTGATACACAAGTTGAGAAATGTCCCACTGAACCCATTGATTCATCTCTGTGGTTATCACCATTAGTTGTTGCATGTAAAAAAAATGGCGAATTAAGAGTTTGTGTGGACCTACGTTGCTTGAATAGAGAGATTTGGGTGGACTCACACCGGTTGCACAACACCAGTGAATTGTTGGCTGGGTTGAAGGACGCAAGGGTCTTTATGGCATTAGACATGGCTTCAGACAATCACTAAATTGAGTTGGAGCCAAAATCCAGACATCAGACAGCTTTTGTCTACTCGTTTGTATTCTATCAGTATTGTCAAATGCCCTTTGGGTTAGCTTTAACCCCTTCAGTGCCCGCCCCTTTCCCCGCCCAGTGCCGGCCGTTGCATTAGCGGGCGGGGTCTATGACGAGCTGGACTCGTCATGGGCACAGCACCACCGCGGCCCATGACGAGTCCAGTTCGTCATGGGCACTGAAGGGGTTAACAGCATCAGCTTTTCAGCGTGTGATGACTGATATTTTGAAGGGGATCAAGGGATTATCTGTATTCCAAGATGATGTACTAATTCATGCACCAGATAGGCAAACATACAATGCTATTCTTGAGGAGGTCTTATCTAGATTCCAGTTAAAAGGTTTGGTGTTGCGCAGGGATAAGTTTGTTTTGCTATCTGATTGTGTGGAGTATTTAGGTCACAGAGTCAGCAGCAAAGGCTTACCGCCCAAAATGAGTCTAGTTGACAGCATTGCTCAAACTAAACCACCTGTACATAGGCCTGGTTTAAAGTCGTTCTTGGAATTGTCTGAATTGTATTCAAGGTTTATCCAAAGTTTTGCATCAAAATTGAGACCTTTGTCTAGTATGCTCTTGAAAGTTGTCAGTTTTGCATGGGATGCTGAATGTCAAAGGGTGTTTGAATAGGTGAAAGATCAACTTATCTTACCAAAGATATTGAAGCAATACGATCCAGAATTGCAGTGTGTTCTGACTATGGGTGCCAGCAATGTTGGAGTTGGAGCAGTTTTGAGTCAATAGTTGATGGTTGATGGTGACATGAGGACTATTTGGTATGTGTCAAGGGTGTTAATTGGAGCAGAAAAAACAGTACTCTGTTATTGAAAAAGAGCAGTTGGCATATTGGTGGGCAGTCATAAAATTCAGGAATTTTATCTGGGGTAGGAAGTTTAGGATTAGAACAGATCACAAACCCCTTATATTTACTTTGAGTGGAAGAAACCCCAGGGAATTTACTCCACGTATTGCCTGGTTATCATCTAAGTTGCTTCAATTTGACTTTGAGCCAGAATACATCCTAGGTAGAAAGAATCGTTGTGTTGCCTTTCTGTCACACTCCTCAGAATTCATCCAGACGAGCAATGCTGGGGGTGATGGGGATAAGGAAGAATACATTATAGCATCTGTGGACTTAGTTACCACAGCTATGTGCTATTTCTGAACAGGAATGTGGGAAGCTGTGGAGAATGATTACTCTATACTGATGGTCATAAATTATGAGCAAAGTGGGTGGCCGAGAGAGAGAAAACTCAGCTTTGAATTTAAAGCTTATGTGAAGGTGAAAGAGGAATTGTCAGTTGAGGATGGTTTGTTGTTAAGAGCAGATAAGTAAGTATCACCTGCTACATTGAGAAAAGCCATTATTACTCATGCACACAAAGAGCACTTAGGTGCAACTATGATAAAAAAAGGATGAGGCTGTCTTTCTGGTGGCCCTCCTTGGACACGTAAATTGATGAGTAGGAAAAGAGTGTGTGATCTGGTCCACGTGTGGCAAGTCCATGAAATTGCACATACCTCCTTTGTGACCTATAGAGTACCCTTCTGCACCTTGGGAAAAGTTATGCATTGACATTGTAGTACCGTTCAGTGTTCCAGGACAGTCCTCTAGGTTTTCTTTAGCCATAATGGACTATTACACCAAGTGGTCGGAGGAGAAAATCGTTTGTGAGGTCACTTCTAGTGTAGTGGTTGACTGCCTCAAAGATGTGTTTCTAAGAGAAGGATTCCCAGCCACTCTTGTGTCTGACAATGGGACTCAGTTTGTTTCTAGAGAAGTGGAGAATGTTTTGAAAATGAGCGGTGTCAAACATTTGAAAAGCTCACTATTTCAACCACAGACAAATGGTTTAGTCAAGAGAATGAACAGGGTGTTGGGGGGAGTGTATACAGCGCGCTGTTTCTAACAACTTTGTAGTTGCCAATGCTGTCAAGGCCATGTTGAGATTTTACTGTACTACACCGCATTCATCCGCTGGGGTGTCATCTTTTGAATTGTTATGTGGTTGCAGATCAACTACAAGCTTTTGTCCAAGTTGGATGAGCAGATGGGTCAGGAATGGGAAATGGTTCAACAAGTCCATTAGGAAACATGTAGAAGTTATTTAAGAGAAGCAAAAAAGGTATTTTGATGTAAGGAAACGTGTGAAGAGATTTGTTGTTGAAGTAGAAGATGAGGTGCGAGTAGAGATACCCACTCACTTGAATAAAGGAGGATCCAAGTTTGGTCCACCCATCAGAGTTTTAGAAGTCAAATAAACAGTGTTAGTGTGGAAGGGGATCAGGGTTTGAATAGCAGCCAGAAGGTTAAAGTAAAAGCTGACTATAGTAGTGACGCGATTGGTGATGTGTCTGGTGGATGTCTGTATGGCTGGCAAGATTGAAGAGTCTGTGAGATTCAGTACCAGGACTAGGAGAGTTCCCATTCATTTCAAAGAGTGAGGTTGTGTGAGTTTTTAGATCCTTTTCTTTAGTTTCTTTTATAGACACGTTTCCCTTTTCCACATTCTATGTATTCTTTCTCTTTTGGGGTTTTTGTTTTTCCATCTTTTCCATCATTTTAGTTGTGTAGTCTCTATTTTTACTTTGTTCTTGTTTTTTCCTTTATTTGTAATTATTTCCATTTGTATTAAAGGGGAAACCCATTTAGGACTTTATGACATAGCTGAAGACCAGAACACTGCCGTGTGGCGTGTTCTGGTCACCGTGATCGAGAGCGATGTTTGAGAAGTGACAGTTGTTGCCTGTATTGGGACCTCCTGTGGACCGCTTGTATCAGAAACTGAATAAAGTAGAGGTTTATCAAATGTATTAACCGTCTCTACCTGTTTACTACACCATCCTTCTCCGATGTAACCTCCCCTGTAAAAGTATCAAGACTTGGACGGGTACAGCAGGCCGTTGGGTGTTTTCAAATATACGTTTTCCTGACAGAACACTGATCCTTAGCTCTATCTATGCCAATAAGACCAGCTTCTTGGTTAGCCTCTTTCTGATGGATTTCAACCACACTGACTGCTCCTGGAAGGTTTCCTGTTTCTTGGGATATAAAACTAACGGGAAGAAAAGTGAGGCAAACGCGTATCAATATAAACCACCAAACCGTGTCTTCGCACTTCAGACTTGCAGTGGGTGGTTAAGGGGCTCCTATACCTTGGCATCTAAATGAATAGTGGCCTTCAATGGTTGAAAGCGGATGACCTTCTCGCCCTTCAAGCATGGACCAAACAGGACTTTCTTAAATAGCAACAGTTGAACCTTTCCCTATGGGTACAAGTGCAAACTGTGAAGATGATTGTGGCACCTGGGTATTGCTATATCCTTAGTATGCTGGCCATGAAAGTCCCCCGTGCCCTTCTCCTGGCGATGAAGGCTATCATCTGGCCATAAATATGGAGTGGCTAATGCCGAACCTGTGGGCCTTCAAACTTTAGGCTAACACTTTAGCAGGGGGCCTCTGCTTACCACATATGTCCTCCTATAGCCTGGCTTTCAAACTCTCCCATCTGGCCCTGTACTTGTGCGAGTCCACGAGGGCACCAATGTCATCCAGATTGAATGCCACCTAATGACTTCACATGCTTGTATCTCCTGTGCTATCTACCACCATCTAACCTTCCTTGGCAAGACAACCTAGTGCTCACTGACACGGCCACAGTATGCTCGACAGCCAACAAAGTGCTGGGCATTGACACCCTACTTCAGAGCAAGGCATTGATGTGGTATAATTTAGCCCTCCATTTTGCCGGCATACTGATTCAATGGGCTGCATGGAATGAGAAAGAAGTGCAACATATTTACTATCTCATTAGTGAGGGCACTCTTAAACCTTTCCTGATACTTCCGGTGAGTTCACTCTTAACCATTGTTAACCACTTTTGAAAACACCATCAACTATCACACTGCCTCCGATCATTCCGAGCCCCCTCCCAGAGGAACTTCTAGTATCGCCCATTTTACAATACGCTCATCTCTGGGTGGATACAGGGGACTGGTCTCCATTTTATACAGGGTACTTATCAGGGGTGCCCACTCAGCCACCCCCTTTCACCCTGCCCTGACCAAATGGCAGTTGTTCCTTGGTAAGGAGTACACCCCAGAAGACTGAGTGGATCTTCTTCAATCCAGTGACAGAATCCTAACATCTTTAGAATTGAATATCCTGCATGAGTGGTACTGGACTCCACAGGGACTGCACCAGGCAAGGCTGCTGCCCCGTAGTGGTTGCTGGAGATGCTTGGAGGAGGACTGTGACATATACAATATTCTACGTAGCTACTTGAGACTTTAACCTTACTGGGCGTCAGTGTGAGCGCATCTGAAAAAGCTCCATCCCCAACTTATTATTCCTTCGCCATCTCACCCTACTTCACGACGTAGCAGATGTCTCAGAAATCGACATGCATGCCCATAGCTGGTTGGTTACTGCATTATCAGTGGTGAAAATATGTATTTTGAGACACTGGCATCAGCCCACATGCCTTAATCCCACACGATGGCCAATAGAGCTGCATAGAGTGGCTTACATGCAAACTCAATGACAAATTGAAGGTATACGAATGAGTATTTGAAGCCTTCCTAGGTGAAGTTGACTATCACATGCAGTTTCTGTAATGTTTCTCCCCTCTCCTCATCATGGGTATCAATCTGTCACCCCTCCTCAAGACCTTCAACATACGGACCACTTAGATGTGACCAATATGCTCGTTCCCTCTCCTACTGAATCCCTTCCTCCCCACCACTTTCTGGGGGGTTGGACTGGAGATTGGTCAGGACCCCAACAGGACCTATATCACCCACCTGTGCAGATTTAGCCTTTACCAAGTCAAACAGTGATTAACTACAGCCCACTTTCCCCTGCATTTCCTGTCTTCCCAGGAAGAGCTCCCACCTGCCACTGTTCATGGAGCACCATGGTATCACACTCTGGCCATGGTCCTCTGGAAAGCATGAAGGGGAAACAGGCTACGGACCATGACACAGGGGGCCATATTTATCATGGGCTTGCATCACCTTTGCAGCACGCAACATTGTGGAAAAGAGACGTAACCCCTAAGATGCAATTTATCAAGCCACACAAGGCCCCCTGGCATGGCCCTGAATGGCTTGATAAATCCAGAGTAACGCAACGCAGCACAAATCACTGTGTTTCATTACTCTGCCCCGGGGTGGTGTATCAAGGGTGGTGTATTGGTGCTCCCACGCAAAACCCATAGATTGTGATACATTCTCCGATTTACCAGAATGGTATACCTGGGAATACACCAAAATGCTACACCTTCCCAAGGGAGGCTTAATGAGGAAAAGCATCTTCATGTCTCCTCGTTTTTCTCTTTTCTATGTGTGCTGCATATCAAGGTGCAAGAGTGCCTGCAGTGGCACTAAGAAGCACATTGTGCACCAGCACTGGGAAAAGGCAGGAATGTAAGTAAGTAAGTAAGTAAGTAAATCTTTATTCGGTTATAATCATTAATAACCATAAAAGTAGATACACATAGATAAAAAGCTTCCAAATGCAGTAAAAACAATTTCCACAATACAAACTATATCAAATACATAGCAGCATAGTAATACACCAATCTATACACCTCCAAGTTAAGTTCATCCGAGGTTTGCTCTATGTTTAAAAATGCACTTTAAGAAGGTACTGACGGTTTTTGAAACTAGCACATTATTCAAAAATTGCAAATGGAGCATAGCGGGGCAACATCTATTGAAGCCGAGGGCTCTCAGCAGGGGTATTAGCCATAATTTACGGTGTGGAGTGTAGTACTTACAGAAGAGGACTGTGTGCAGTGTTGATTGTTGTGATACTTCATCACAGGGGCACGGCATTAACGAGTCATCCCAGTTGTTTCTTCTGGGAAAGGCTACCAATCTATGGAAAGAATTTAGTCTAAAACGTACTAAAAGGAACCGCTCAAATTGAGGCTCGACATAAGTCAAGTATGGTTCCATATCCAAGGTAGTCATGACTGCCAAGGAATGTTGGACAGATGGTTTGTTTATCTCCCTGCTCAGCCGGAGTTCTTCCATGTGAGACAAAGCCCTTGTTTTGAGATCTTTCTTTGAGATCTCGGCAATTGATTCGGGGTTGATATAGTATTTATCTAGACCCAGATCTGTAAGGAGGTTTTTTACGTATAACAGCCATTCTATTTTTTTCACATGTTCCAGAGACATACAATCTATCACTATCTCTTTCGTAAGTGAATTTTTTGTAGCTGTCCAGATACGTCGCCACAACATTAGGGGTTGGATTTTTGCCAAATCCTCAATATGAGGCATTCCAAGCTCAGCGTGGCAGGCTTAGGTGGAGGCACGCTTGGATACCATCAGGAGAAATCTCATAAACTTATTTTCTGCTGTCTGTAATGGGGTTGTGTTTTTATGCCCCCACAACCCTGCTCCATAAAGTGCGGTAGATTGACTCTTTGCTTTATGGATACAAAGGAGCTCTACTGGTGGTCTCTTTCCCAGTTTTTGAGAAAATTTTATGAGAGCGATTGTTGCTCGCAATAATTGGTGTTTGCGAGCCTCAATTGCCGCTTTCCAATTGAGTTTATCGTCTATCATTATCCCTAGGTATGAATATTGGGAAGTCTGTTCTAGCCTCTCTTTATCAAGGGATATAATCCTCCCCCCTTTCTGTCTCTTGCCTGCCCTCATTACATAAGTTTTTTTTGTGTTTATTTTTAGATCCAAGCTACCCATAAACGTAACATATCTATCCAGTGCTTCTTGCAATTCCCGCGGAGTGCGTGCCAAAATCACTGCATCATCCGCGTAGAGGAGTGCGGGGACTAGGCGATTTTTCACTCGAGGGAGGTCCTGGCAACCCCTCAGCATCTCTGCCTCGAGACCATTAGTGTAGAGGGAAAACAAGAAGGGGGCCAAGACACAACCCTGTCTAACGCCCCGCTCCACCTTAAATGATTCTGATAATTCTCCCCGTGTTCCAAAACGAACCCTAGAGGAAGCATCAGAATACAATGCACGAAGGAGGTTTACAAGGGTTGGGTCAATACCTATATCCGTAAGGACTGCCCAGAGTTTTGAATGGGAAACGCAGTCGAAGGCTGCCGATAGGTCAACATAGACCATATAGAGCCTTCCTTGCTTTGCCGACACGTATTTTCCCATTATGAGGGCAAGATTTAAAGCTTGTTCCGTGGTTCCAAAACCCTCCCTGAAGCCATATTGGATATCGGATAGTATTTTTTGGTCATCCGCCCATTCCTGTAAACGTTGGGGAAGGACTCTCCCCAGTACTTTTCCAAGCGAGGCCAGTAATGAAATTGGGCGATAACAAGTCACCTCCTCCCTGTTTCCCTTCTTAAAAATAGGGACCATGATAGAGTGTGTCCAAGTTTCCATCAGTCCACACTTCATGGCCGCGTCAAAGACCCTCTTTAAAATTGGAGCCCACAGGTCTAAGTTAAATTTAAAAAAGTCGACTGGGACTCCATCCGGGCCCGGAGCTTTTCCGCCTTTACTCATTTTAACGGCATTTGTGACTTCAGTGATTCCAAAATTTATAGGTATAGGAAATAGATTACCTTGTGGATTCTGATTGATCTCCTCTGGTTGTTCAGCTCCTGGTAATTTACCAAAGACTTTGGAGAAATAATTGACCCATGCAGAGCCGTCTATTGTTACTTCTATTGTTGGCTGATCGTTTACATCTACCAGAAAGGGTGTTTTCACTACCTTCCAAAACTCCGCGCTATTTTTATTCCTGGCGGACTCATATAATTGATCCCAAAGTGCTTTTTTTATTTCCTGTTTTCTTAATTTACAGGCTCGTCTATTTGACCTTCTTAGGGAACGGATCTCTTCTTTATCTCTAACAGAATTCGTCAGGGATTTTTTTAGAGCTTTGTGAGCCAGGGTGCAGTCTCGATTAAACCATCCTTTCTTCCCACCCTTGCTCCCTTTCTTCTTGTGTTTTAGACAATCGTTTACTTTCACCAAAATTTTGCTGAAGTTTTCCAGAACTTCCTCCTCGTCTATCTCCTCCTCTAGGCACTTCATTACAGCGGGAAATACCGCAAGTACCACCTTCTTTGTCAAGTCTGCTGGCTCTATCTTGCCCCAACCTATGGCATAGCCATTGATTTTAGTTAGGGTTAAGTTATTTTGTGCAAGTGCAGTCATCAGCAGATGGGGGGTTAAATTTCCCAAGTCCATCACTAAATCAAAAACCAGAGCAACATGATCGCTTAACGTGTTAGCGACTAATCTAAATTCCTGCGCCTTACTCACAAGGGCGGCTGAAACCAATATATAATCAATGGTTGACTCCCATCCCCTGCCCACATAGGTTGGCTGTAATTGTCCAGTACTAATATCCGTTTTATTTAAAATCACTAATCCTAGTTCTGAAAGAAGTTCGTTTAAGAAATCCCCTGCCCTAGAATGACTGAAATGGGTGGTATAAGTTTCTGTTTCATCCACTATTCCACAGATCTTACTGTTTTCCACCGCACATGGATGATGGTTAAAATCACCTCCCCAAACAATAATTGGGGCGTCTGACCCTTGTGTTTTCTTTTGCAGTGAGGAAAGTTTGTTCCGAAGGACCCCAAAGGTATTTATTCTCTCAGTATCGGGCAGATTATCATAGGTATTAACCAGGAAGATCGTCTTTTTCTTTAGGAACAATAACCTCAGGATCTGATAATTAGGCTGTAGGCTAAGTTCCTTGACTTCTAAACCTGGTATAGTGTTTTTTATATATATCGTTAGGCCGCCCTTGGCCCTTCCATATTAGCCTGCAACTGCTGGAGAAAAGTATGTTTTATACCCTATCATATGCAATTCATTAGTGGTCCATGTCTCCTGCAAGGCTATGACATGATAGTCCTGCAGAAAGTCCATTGCACTTCCATCCATTATTTTCGAGCGTAAACCCGCTATGTTCCAGGACATAATTTGTAGTATTAGAGCGTCCTTTCTAGGATCGCTGATGTTTTTAGCATTGGCTGATTCTTCTGCGGGTAAAATCTCCCGGACTTCCAGAGAACTATTTCCCGGATCTAAAGATCCGCTACGGGGACTATTACCGTGGGCAGTAATATCTGCTCCTCCAATGCAAGGGAGAGTGGGGGATTGTAAATAGTTATTGTTTTCAAATTCTTGCCTTTCTATATCGACACTCAGTTTAGCTACCTCTTTGGGCGTGATGAATACTGGAGGAATGGGTTTTTGGAACGGGGGCTCAACTTCGATGAGTCAATCTACACTTTCCAGATCGTAAAGTGGGAGGAAGTGATTAGAAGTAGGCACGCTATATTCCTGATAAGGGTAGAAATTCGCTTATTGGGGTGCTGCGGGGGGCCTTTGATAATGATACTGGGCATTATTCTGTGGACCCCTAAAAAGAGGAGGGTTAGGGATATAGTTGCAAGGATGAGAGAAAAAAGGTTGATAATTGGGTTCCTTCCAGCCTACAAGATTGTCCTTTGCAGGAAACGGTTTTAGTTGGGAAATCAATTCTTGTGGGTAAAAATAATTAACATAATGGGTAAGAATGCCGTCCCCCCCTCTGGCTTCATACCAGTCACCAACATATCTGACTGCTCTATGATCCCTAAAATTTATGATTATGACATCCCCCTTCCTATCTTTTGGTCTTGATCCAACCCAAGATGTGCGTCTTACCATTAAAATTTCTCCATTTATGTGCGCTGGAAGGGGTCTGTTTTGTTTTAACCAATATATAGTTTTGTTTCTTAGGGCGTAATAGTCCTCCCTTGTTCCTTCTGGGAGTTGTGGTACTCCCGTCATTATGATAGTATATGGTGCTGATTCTGGGGGTAGGTCCACTCTTCTACTCAGAAGAGTGGAGAGAGGCTGATTAGGATCCTCACCATTACCGTTCTCTTGTCTGTTTTTTAGAGGGATGTTATTAGTAGCCATAAGGGTTTTATTCCCTACTACTTTTTCGACGTTTCCTATTTCATCGATTTTAGTGTTATCAGCCCTCTTTATTTGTCTTCCTGATTCGTTACCACAGGAGTTAGTGGCACCTTTGCCTTTGATTTCTTTAGCTGACTTTCCCAGGGATTTTTTACCCAAAACATTATGCCTATTTGTAACGATGCCACTGGTTGATGGTTGTTCTAAGGGCCGGACGGGAAAAACGTCTGAGTCAGACGGGATGTTTTTTGTCTGTACTCTAGCTAGTTCGGTTAGAACTTCACTATTCTCTTGCTGCTTTTTGCCCAAATCGACAAGGTGCTGAGTCATTAGTCTAGTCCTCTCTAAGAGAGGAAGTAATAAGGACTTAACCATGATCTCAATTTTATTAAGTAGTTCACCCACAAAATCCTGACCAGATACGAGCCCTGTAGTGGTGGTGATTACAGGTGGGTTAGATATTTCCATGGGCTCTATGGATGTTAGCTTGTTATGTTGCGATTTTGCTTTCCCCTTTTTTGTCCTAGATGATGTAATGGATGAACCTCGCCTCTTTCTTACATTAAGCCTGGGGTCAGGAGGCCCTAAACTCGATGGGGACGATATGTCCAGATTTGGCGAGTCTGATAACCCGGAAATGGTTGAACTCGATGTATGAACAGGGTTAAGGATCGCAGGAGAGCGATTAGTTTCAGTATTCATTTCTTCCCGTTCAAACATGGAGTAAGAACCAGGAACACTTATCTCCTTCGCTGCCACCCCAGGGGAAAGAACATTCCCAATTCTACCCAGGCAAGATCGTTTACCCGTTAGCAAGTCTAGTGAGAGTCGCTTCTCTGTGTCCGCAATCTCCTTTTCCAAAACTGTGGTCACACGTTTAAAGAAATGATCAATAGTGCCGGTAACCAAGCCTTTAGATGTATTTACCAGTAGGGTGCGGGATTTCCCAGAGCATGTAGACATTTTCAGGGACCGTAGTGAAGGGTAACCCTAAATAAATTGTCGACAATGTCAGTATGATATCGTTATAACTTCAAATTTGGGAATACGCAATTGATAAGTCTAAGGAGAAGTTAGGGGGGTGGCCCGGCCCGTCCTCAAACGTCCTCGGACGGCCTCAGACGGCCCGCCCTTTGCCCAGGCTTAGCCCCGGTCTGCACCCCGCTCGCGTCCCGCGTACGCGGGAATCAGTGTTAGATATATCACCTGAGGGGGAGGAGCCGGGAAGAGGCACCAGGTGCGCTGCGGATTTGCGTTGCAGGGCAGCCTGGGCCTCGCAGTCCCGGGACGGATATTCAGTTCCAGAGTATGTTGCGCTATGGGAACTCTTCTTCCAGTCTTTTTAAAAGGGCTCCAGTAAAAACTTCCAATAAAAAGGATTTCTGTCACTCCTCCGTAGTGCCCTCAGCGTTTGCCAACAGCCACAGTTCCCGACTACGAGCGGCCCCCGCGAAGCGGGTGCCGCGAGTCGTTTTGAAGAGCCTGGTAACGAGGGGAGGGGCCGGGAAGAGGCACCAGGTGCGCTGCGGATTTGCGTTGCAGGGCAGCCTGGGCCTCGCAGTCCCGGGACGGATATTCAGTTCCAGAGTATGTTGCGCTATGGGAACTCTTCTTCCAGTCTTTTTAAAAGGGCTCCAGTAAAAACTTCCAATAAAAAGGATTTCTGTCACTCCTCCGTAGTGCCCTCAGCGTTTGCCAACAGCCACAGTTCCCGACTACGAGCGGCTCCCGCGAAGCGGGGGCCGCGAGTCGTTTTGAAGAGCCTGGTAACGAGGGGAGGGGCCGGGAAGAGGCACCAGGTGCGCTGCGGATTTGCGTTGCAGGGCAGCCTGGGCCTCGCAGTCCCGGGACGGATATTCAGTTCCAGAGTATGTTGCGCTATGGGAACTCTTCTTCCAGTCTTTTTAAAAGGGCTCCAGTAAAAACTTCCAATAAAAAGGATTTCTGTCACTCCTCCGTAGTGCCCTCAGCGTTTGCCAACAGCCACAGTTCCCGACTACGAGCGGCTCCCGCGAAGCGGGGGCCGCGAGTCGTTTTGAAGAGCCTGGTAACGAGGGGAGGGGCCGGGAAGAGGCACCAGGTGCGCTGCGGATTTGCGTTGCAGGGCAGCCTGGGCCTCGCAGTCCCGGGACGGATATTCAGTTCCAGAGTATGTTGCGCTATGGGAACTCTTCTTCCAGTCTTTTTAAAAGGGCTCCAGTAAAAACTTCCAATAAAAAGGATTTCTGTCCCTCCTCCGTAGTGCCCTCAGCGTTTGCCAACAGCCACAGTTCCCGACTACGAGGCAGGAATGTGCCATATAATGATAAATACGGTCCATTCCTGCCCTTTCCTGGTAACGCAGCACACTAAGGTAACTTGCTGCGCTGTGCTACATTTTGATAAATATGGCCCAGAGTGTTTCCTTCCTGTTCTTTGTTCACTGATCATGACTGCAAACACTTTTTGTGCTGGCGTTCTGTTCTCATGGTTATAATCGTATACTCATGTTGCATCACAGATTTCGGAACAATGTGTGAACAAAGCTGATATGAGAGCCTACTTAGACAGACATATTTAGCCTTAATACCCAGGTAAAGGGTTTTATTTTGTTTTGTTTTTCTGCACTTTTATATAATGCAAACACAACCCGACGGAACTGGAGAACTGTACATGAGCACCAGTTACGTTACACAAGGACACATTCATTTTTGTTAAGCACGGGGAGATTAAGGGCCTTATTACGAGTACCGCATTCCACAGTACCACTGTACTCGCAGTGGGGGTCTGACTACTGCCACCACTGCAGTTCCGCCTACAGAGTTCATATTGTGGCTGTCGTATTGCCACAGGACCGCCGCGACTACCGTGGAACCAGGAGCTGGCAGTGGTCACGCAGCAGAAAGGCGCAGCAAAATGTTGACGGTGCTGCTGCAATACGGTCGTACATGTTATGAGTTGCCAGTCCACCACCCCTTTCATGGCATTGAGGCAGCCATGGAAAGGGTGGCAGAGAGGCAACTAAGGGAGCCCTAAGGGCCCTCTTCCACTCCTGAGCCTGAGAGTGCATGCAGGGAGGCACATGTTGTGCCCCCCCAGAATTTCACCACAGTTCCTGCACGGTGTGACATACATGTCACACCCTGCTGCAGATGCTGTCATGGTGGTGTCTGCAGTCAAAGCTCACCTATGGGCCCACCCACCATGGATTACAGTTGTAATCCAGGGGACTGCCGCTCGACCGGCTTGGCAGTCCTCCTGTCGGCGCGACAGTGGTGCGCCGACAGGACGCAAACCAAACTCGTAATAAGGACCTAAGTGATTTGCCAATAATCACAAGATGCTGAGTCAACTACAAGACTCAAACCTGGTTCCCCAGCTCCATAGTCGGCAGCTCTAGTCATTATGACACATCCTTTCATATTTCTCTCTTTGCCTAATTTTCTTCACTGTTATTGTAATCATTTTGTTCTTTCAATAATCACTGTTAATCCACAATGGGACTCCTTTGTTTAAAGCTGAATCTTACTTTAACTTGAACTCTCGGACTGCAACTTAGATATGGTTTGGAAACAACGTCAAAGCATAATTGTAGTTTAGCATAATATGTGCTATCCTACTAGCCCTCTAGGAGCCAAAGGGTATAGGAGTAAACTATATAATGCTCCATCTTGGCATAATTGTGCTGCTGTTTATTTAGTAGACATTTACTGTTAACTAGGTCGTTCCCTAATTAAATCACACTTTGTCTGACAGATGAAAAGTGGATTTCTGAGGCAGCTGAAAGTAGCCTCCCTCCTTGTCTTGTGATAAGAGACTCTATTAGAGCATATGGGATCGTCGGACCGCTAACGCTTTCAGCTGTTTCTTTTTATGTATACGCAAATTCCATTGCTTTTTACTTCACACCATGCGATCACGTATGGCACCTAGCACCATTTCTGCACGTCAGCGTTGTTTTCTGCTGCCTTTTTCTTGGCAAAATGAAACTAATATTGAATGTACTAGGCAAATTATAAATTTGACCACTATTGGCTTGAATTGTCATTTGCTTTAAACACATAATGGGCATTTTAATTCACATCCCTTGTAGAGTAAAGAATACCATGTCTACCTACCGTTAATTCACAACTATTATTGCAAATATAAATTTGTAGCATATTCAAATGTGTCATTTTTTGTATATATTTTAGTGGCTTTGTGGGGTCTGTTTGTCATGCTACACATTCGCCCTTCCATATGTAAAATTGCATTTGTGCTTTATTTAAGGGTGATTGATTGCATTTATGAGTGTATGGCGTTATCATGTTTTGTTATGCATTGCATATTATTCAGGCCATGCAAGTATGTCAAATATGTTCAGATTCTATCTGTTTTATGGTAGACTGTTGAGGGTCACGTGGTCACAACAAACCCATAAAGTTCTCAAAATATAGCAACACGTTAAGCTCGCACACTCCTATTGAAACTCTTAATTTTTGTTGATATGACTGTTACTCTTTAGGTTGTGTAACTACGATATGTGTTTTTCTGTTGAATATTTGTAGTAATATTTAATGTCGCTTGGATAAACTTTATGGAAGCAAAATGATGCGTTTGTTCGGTCTTTAAACGTTCCTGATTGGGAGGAAGTTTCCATGAGTCATGCTTGCTTGAGCTGTGAAGTGGACGGTTACCTGAGAAACATGCACTGTGTGTAGTTCTCAGGAAATAATGAGGTTTACATAACAGGTTTAAATTTAAAACTAAGGCTTCGTCTGAAGCCTGTTTTTCCAATTGCTAAAATACGCCCAATCCATCGGCTTGACGTCAGACCGTGGATTTCGCATTGTATTGGATTTTGTGTTTTAATTAAAGCAACAAACTTTTCAATATCAAATCAACCGTGGGTGTAATCAATGTTGAAGTGACACATCAACATCTACTTTAATTTTTTGTACCCCATTATCAATGACTAAATACCCAGGACTGGAACAACACTCTCAGAGGCCTTTCGTATACCCATAAGAATTTTCACAGTCAACACGGTTCGACCTGGAGGCATTGCCCAGTCTTCAGAATGTAAAATGAGAACCTACTGCCATTGTCACTACATTTAATAATCAATAAACCATTCTTATTAGCTTTAACATGAACAGATACAAATTCAAACATGTGGCTCTGCCTACAAAGACCCATCAAAGATTTTAGTAAGACCCAAAGTATTTATTGACATAAAATTAAAACTCCCTCTGGAAATATCAAACATTTTCCAATGCCCAACATTAAGGGGACATATGTGATAAGCCCCCTCCTATTCCAGTTCCTATTATATGTGGCAGAGAGTTCACAATGTGAACCCCCTTCCTATTTTAGTTGTCAAATAGTTCAAAACGTAAATCCTCTTCCATTGGTGTGTATCATGGTGTTTAATGTAAAACCCTTTCCTATTGTGTTCAACCGAGATTTCCTAATGTAAATGTACTTGCTATTGCATGTATTAGAAGGTTAACAGTGTAAAGTCCCTTACTATGGCATTTGTCACAGGGTTCTCAATGTAGTGCCCCTTGCTGCAGCAATTAGAAAGAAGTTCACTATGTAAAATCCATGTCCTCCCTCCCTATTGATTTTGAGAACTCCACTTCAGGAGGCCTAATCGGGCAATTAAACATTACTAGCCCTGATTGTGTCAATGTAGGAATTTCACCTCAATCTGGGTGCTAGGTGACACTGTTAGGCCTTTTCTGAAAGGATAGGTGGATTGAGCAGCCCGAGGTTCATTACTCAGAGCACAGCAACACTCATAATTAACACTTGATAAATCAATATCCAGCTAGTGTTTTTTTTTAGATCGAACTCCTTGCAGAGACATATTGTGGACATGCTGAATACTTTCCCAGAAATGCATTCCCACAATTGCCTTTGTGCTTTGTAACACACATTTGCCTGCTTTCTACTTGCAGGCTTTATTTGTTTTCGGTTGTCCAGCATGTCTTTGACCCTACTGGGGAGCATACTTTGTTTACCACCTCTCTGACTGGCTCCTTGTATTCTTCCATGCTCACTTTCTGGGAACTCTTTTTTTTTTTTTTCATTAGTACATGCTTCCCTTGTATGCTGGTTCACAGCAGTAAATATGCTGCATTTCTTTAAAAATAGGGTGAGCATCGTTGGTGCCGCATGGGAATGGTTAAAGTCCTTCCTCGACGGTAGAACCCAGCAAGTTTGGATCCCCCCTTTTGCATCTACTACCCAAGCTGTGCAAACAGGGGTCCCCCAGGGATCCATACTGATCCCTTTGTTATTCAACTTTTATATGACCCCTCTAATCTAGCTAGCCGAGGAACTTGATGCTAAAGTGGTTAGCTTACGCTGATGATACTCAGCTTTTATTCACCTGGAAAAAGCATGAGACTTCTACTTCCCATGTCAGAACCTGCCTGTCTGCTGTGTTCAACTAGTTTATGTCTGCCCAGTTGAAATGCAACGAAGATAAAACAGAGATAATGTTCTTTGAGGAATTCCCTTTGTTGTTTTGGCATGGATGCTGGCCTGCTGCTGGCCCTCGACCATCCCCTTTGGGTCTTCCAGTGAAAAACCTTGGGATCTGGTTTGACGAAAAACTCAGCTTTGTCAACCAGATCCGTAAACTGACAGGCACCTGCTACGGTATTTTGAAGCTTCTTGAAATATTCTTGCCCCTGCTGCCTCTCCTCGCCAAACGGTAGTTCGGGCCTTAGTCACCTCCCATCTGGATTATGCTAATGCATTGCATGTGGGTCTTCCGGGCTACCTAATGGATAACTTGCAGGTTGTGCAGAATGCCGCTGTGCGGCTGCTGCTGGACTTACCCAAACACACTAGTGTGAGGCAACATATACGCAACTTGCATTGGCTGACGATAAAAGCAAGGGCCTTGTTCAAGGCTCTAGTTGCGGCCCATGCAGCACTCTACGAGTATGGCCCGGGGTATCTGAGGAAACGTTTCTCATTTTATGTCCCGGGCAGACTCTTACACTCATCGAACAAGTGCCTGGCCTCATACCCAGAATTTGTCTGAAAAGAAAGGGGGGCAGCTCCCTGTCCTATCTGGCTTCTAAGTCTTGGAACTCTTTTTCCCCGGAGCTTCGTAGCCTTCAAAACCCTTCTCAGTTTAGGAAAAAACTCAAAACGTTCCGATTCAATTAAGATGGTTTCCTTCTGCCTCTATCTTTGTACTCAGTTCATGTTCTCTCTGGGCTCACACCGGGACACTATTCCGAGTATCCGCGCGCGTTATAAATCACCACTAACATAACATAACATGCCTATGAGGAACAATGTTCTGTCTACGAGCTTGTACATTTTGGCCAGAGCTCTTTACTAATAACATAACCTAAACTATCCTCTTTCTCATTTTCACATCCATGCCATAGGCACTAGAAGTAGAGGAGTGAGGGGTGCTGAAGCACCCCAAAAATAACAGTGCTTGATTGAAGAACAGAATGAGCTATACAGAGGTATTTAAATTGTGTTGTTATATTGTCACATTTTCTGTACGTTCAAAACCAGAGGTCACATGTTATTGTCTGTTTTTCTGTGTGGGGTTTGTGTTTACCTTTCATTCTCTGACTGCAAAGTGAGAGTAGTTATGTGACAATCTTGCTGGGCACTGGGGCTGTGAAAGGAAAGGCTGTAGAATGTTATTTGTTTCTTGGACACAACAAAATGTAAATGCCAGAAAATGAATTGTACAAGTATTTCACAACTAGAAAAGCATAAATGAAGCCATTGTTTATTTATGAAGTGTATTCGAAACAAATATTTTAATCTGATACAAACAAATCAATACACTAGGTGATCCAATTTCCAATCATTATCGTTTTTGGCTATATAGTTTGATCAGTAAATCTATATGTCTGTGCAATTGAATTGAAAATGTGTTGTCTCTAATGGCAGTGTACTACTACACCATGCATACTACTCTATGCCACTCCACTCTACGACACTCTATGTAACTTCACTCTATGATACTCTAGTCTACTCTATGCCACTCTATGCCCCTTCACTCTAAGACACTTATGCCACTTCATTCTGCACCACTCTGCTCTACGGCATGCTACTTTACGCCACACTATTTCACTCTACACCACTACATGCGACTTTACTCCACTCTATGCTACTCCACGTCACTCCAGTCTTCGACAGTCTACTCTATGACACTCCACTCTATGGCATTCTACTTCACCTTAGGACACTCAACTTTATCCCACTCCACTCCACTCCACTCCAATCTACTACACTATACTCCATAGTAGACCACTCCACTCTATTCTACTCTATGCCACTCCACTTTATCACCCTACACCGTATGACACTTTATCCAACTCTACACCACTCTACTCTACACCACTCTACACTACTTCACAGCACTTTATGATACTCTGCTCTACATTACTCTATGCCACTCTATGTCACTCCACTCTCTTGTACTCCAATCTGCAACCCTCTATGGCACTCTACTCCACTCTATGTGACTCCACTCTACTCTACTCTATGCCACTCCATGCCGCTTTATACCACCCAACACCCCTCCACTCTATGACACTCAACTCCACTCCATGACACTCCCCTCCACTTTGACACTCTACTTCACTCTATGAAACTCTCCAGCAATCCACTCTAAGCCACTCCAATTTATCCCACTCCATTCTATGACACTCCACTCTACGCCACTCTATGACACTCCACTCTGCAACACTCTAGGTCACGCCACTCTGACACTCCACTCTACACTGCTCCACTCTATGACACTCCACTCTATGAATACCCAATCTACGACACTCTACTATACTCTACAGCCCTCCACTCTATGATGCTCCACTCTACAATACTCTACTCTATATCAGTCCACTCCACTCTACTCCACTCTATACCACTCCACTGTCTGACACTCTACTCCACTCTATACCACTCCACTGTCTGACACTCTACTCCACCCTATGATACTCCACTCAAGCCACTTCACTCTGCAACACTCTACTCCAGTCCATTTCACTCTGCGACCCTACACTCCAATCTATGAAACTGTTCACTAATCCACTCAATGACACTCTACCCCATTCTACGACCCTATGACACTACTGCACTATACACCACTCCACTCTACACCACTCTATGCCACTCCACTCTATGACACTCCACTCTACAGCACCCAAATCCACCCTACAATACTCCACTCTACAACACTCTACACAACTGTATGCCACTCTACTCTGCACCACTCCACTCTAACTCCACTTTATGCCACTCCAATCTATGTCACTCCCTTCTACAACACTCTACTCCACTCTACACTACTCCACTCTATAAAACTATACAACACTACACTCTTCAACACTCTACAGCCCTACACTCTATGACATTCTACTCTGCAATACGCCACTCCACTCTCTGACACTCTACTCCATTTCGTCTTTCACACTCAACTCCACTCTATGACACTCCACTCAATTCCACTCCACTTAACAACACTGTACTCTGCTTCACTTAAATACACTCTACTCAACTCAACAAAACTCTACTTCACTCTACGCCACACCACACTGCTCCACTCCACTCAATTCCACTCTACTCTCCTTTATGCCACTAACTTTTAATTATGCTGAACAGCAACCACGGGGTGTACATCACTGCTAAAACACACTGGCGAACCAATAACTCTAGGTGAGAGCTATTGGCTTTGCCAGTGCTTGTCTTTGAAAGGTGTAATTACTTTAACAAACACACAACTAAATGCTATACACACAATATCTATTATGAATAAAATGTTAGATGGAATTATAAATTGGAACTCCTCCTAGAGGTGCAGCACAGATTAACCAAGGGTCAAGCTTGTACCCTGAAGAAATACCAGGGGGGAATACTAACCTTGTAAATGCAGTTTTTCCCATTATCTGTGAGGTAGTGGCTATTTGCACACCAGCAACCAATTCTTAAAACAGCAATGCCTCTATATATAAATATTAGAATCCATGTATATGTTTACAATCAAAAAGGTTTAACCCACAGGCCTTCTCATGTCATTCACAATTTCAAATGAGAGGTCAAATGCATTTTTAGCCAAATTTATAATCTAAAAATAAAACCTTTAGCATGAAAATAAATATGACCATGTCAATCTTCCAAGAGAGACCCCTCAATCAATTTAAAAAGACCCAAAGTATACATTGACATAAACATTAACGTAACATTAACTCACCAAGCGCTAGATTTATTAATCCCTTAACTCAGATTCACCAAGCAATGTAGGAACCTTCCTAGGTCATTTTTTCAGACTTGCGTGGTGCAAATGCTGAGCTGCATCAGCCTGCGTGATGCCAGAATTGATGTATGCATGGTAGGTGTTCCCAGGTAAATTTCAATGCAACAGTAACACAGTGGGATTAACTAACATATCACTATGTGACACATCATCATGCAGTGTAACCCAACAATGGAAATGCGTCTGAATGCTACGCATGGCCAACGCAAGTTCACTCAACAATACAAGGAAATTAGCTATAAACAGATCTCCAACCCAAAACCAATGCCGAGCTCATCCACGCCATGGACATAGTTATTTTGCAATTGGGAGTTGGTGCGAGATGAGAACTGTGACAATGGAGAAATTAGTGCATATTCAAATAAAGCTCACCCTCATTGATACCATGGATGAGAGGTGATCAAGACATACAGACTCAAGAAGAAGAATAGCCTAGGGTTGCTGGAGAAGATGTCATCAACTCTTCAACTAGCAACAGGAAGGTCCAATGCAATCCCACCACATGTCAAACTGGTGAAAAACCTACACATGGTCTCTGGTTCTTCTCTGTAATGGCTGGCATATCACAGGGTGCAGTTTCTGCATTTCTGCCATCTGTGCTGGTTGCTATAATCAAGCTCGCTCCGCAGTTCCCGCTGTTTCATAAGACCAGCCAACAACAATTAGCCAACAGGCAAGGATTTTACAAAATTGCATGATTTCCTCATGTCCTTAGAGAAATTGAATGCACCCATGTGCAGTCGGTGCCATCTGCAGTTACAGCACTTTTTTTTTTTAAGTGTTCCATTTACACATAGTGGGTGTAATGCAACCAAATAGATTACTAAATGTGTACCATTCGGGTTCATATTTACAAATTTCTCATGCAACACATCCCAACAACAAATGTTGCTGTGCTCAGTTGCATTTAAAGGGAGAGAGGACACATACAGCATGCCTCCAAAGATACAGAGCGTAGTTACTCTCTTCATGGGCTGGAGCAATTTGTGCAATCTACCAGCAACACAGGCACCTTTGCACCATAGTGCTGCCAGGAAGGGATACATTGATGCTCAAAAATAAGCCTTAAACCATTTTCCTCTTTCCATGTGTGCTGAAGACTATAGTACATTTTGACAAAGGAAATAACTATGAGTACTAAAGATGTATCCTCAAAAAAAAATTCCTTATTCGATTGTTACATCATGAAAGATACACTATAACGAAATTTAAAAAGAAGCAATAAAAGAGATTCAAATACGAATACAGGTGATTTGGGAATAAAAGCAAAGAGCACGGGATCTAAAATCGTGAGGAAACATTACGTAGCTGGGTCCAGCCCAGTAAGACACTGCTAAAAAGTGATTAAATCAACATAGCGATCTTTCCTTACACCATAAAAGCCAGTGAAGAAAGGAGAATAAAAGTAAAACTTAATAGATAACAGCTGGGTCAATTATACAATTAAATGTCAGGAATAGAGGGTTCTGGAGGAGTAGCTTTCTTCACAATTGATCTACGTATGGCCCATGTCCAGCTCAAAAATTTAGCCATTGCGATAACTATGTTCTCTCGCGTATTTGTTCTTAAAATACGGAGTGCTGTCTTATGCGATCTGGTTCCTAAATTTGAACAGATCGGCTTCAGCCATGTGTGCCTGGGGCGAGCAACGGCAGGGCACACAAACAAAACGTGGGTAATTGACTCATCCTGTGTAGGGCATGTAAGGCAAGACCTATCATGGCCATCCTTCCATTTATTTCTGAAGGAGTTAAGTGGGAGAGACCCCACTCTGAATTGGTGGTATAATTTGCGGTCATCTGGTCTAGAGATAAAATTCCAATATGGTTCAAAGCTACTTATGTACTTATGATCCATAAAGAGACCAGATAAGGAGCTAGTGTTTACCCCTGACCTTATTATCCCAAACCTAGATTCCCAATATAGGGCTTTAAAGTCCAATTTATTGGGGAATTGGTTACCCCTAGGGTCTGACCAAAGGTGGCCCAGACCCATGTCATGCAAGCCACCTTTGATATATTGGAGCCAGGCTGGTGGAGAAGTGTGGCTCAATGATTAGAGCGGCAGACCCTGATGCAGAGGTCTAAGGGTTCAATTCCCCACCTCGGCGGGTCTTGGGCTCAAAAAGTCCACGGACCTGATAATTCTCACCTCGGTGCCTATTCCAATCATGGAGTCCCACTCTGCAACTCTGGGCAATAGCTTGCTTAATCTGCACAACGGCCCCCACAACGCTGAGGATGCCTGGCCTCCACCTTGGGGGTGCCCAGGAGTGGACGCCTCACAGGGAAAGCCAGGATGGGTTCCATAGCGTTATTCGTACAAGTGCCTTGAGACCCTAGCGGGTGAGTAGTGCGCTATACAAGTATCAATTTACAATTTCTCTTTAGCTTATCTTGATCTTTAATATACCACACTGCATTTGCATAAGGGAGTAGCTCAGGAGTTGTCCACAGTCTTCTCCAATAGGAGAGGGGTCTAAACCCAGCATCATCGTCAAACGCCCTACAACCCAGATCTAACAGTAGAGGTTGAATAGGTGTGGACTGGGGGAGGCCAGTCAATGAGCGCAAAAACTTGTTTTGGGCTATTACTAGGTGCGAAAGTTTGTCATAGCCCCATATCTCAGCCCCGTAGATGATTGAAGCTCTTATTTTCCCTTTATATAGGGCGATGGCAGGCCCCACCGGTTTAGTATGTGAAGCTTTATGTTCATTCAGTAAGGCACCAGCTAATTGGTTATGTTTGAGGACGAGTAGATCTATTTGTGGCTTCCAGGACAGCCTACGGCCCATGGTGATCCCCAGGTAGGTAAACGTGTCCGTTTGTTCCAACGGGATGTTATTCATTGACAGTTTACTCTTAATTATTTTGCTTTTGTGCATCACCATGTATTGGTCTTATCAACGTTAATGGCCAGGTCATGGTCATTGCAAAAGACTAAAAATCTATCTAGGGCCCGCTGCAGACCAGATTGTGTTTTGGACAGTATGAGAGTATCGTCTGCAAACATGAGGAGTGGGACCCTAGAGCCGTCCAATGAGGGAGCATCGGTTGGGTGGTTTGCAAAATAAGTAATAACCCTATTGATGAACAAAGAGAACAGGGTCGGTGCTAAAACACACCCCTGCCTTACGCCCCTGTTAACGGGAAATTTATCAGTGAGCTCACCCTGTTGTCCCCATCTAACTTGGGCATGGTTGGAGGTGTGAAGTTTGACAATGAGCGATAAAAGCGCCAGGGGCATTCCTGCCTCCTTGAGAGAATCCCACAACTTGCTACGGGGAACTAGGTCGAAAGCAGATTTTAAGTCTACAAAGGCAGCGAACAAGGTTCCCCCCGTCAGAATGACCGTTTTCCAATAAATCATTGAGAATCTAAAAACCTGGTCAATTGTACTAACGTGGGACCGAAACCCAGCTTGGTATGTAGATAATAGCTGAGACTCGTCAATCCATAATTGACCCTGAATAATAAGATCCTAGCCACAATTTTTTGGAGTGAATCTATTAAGCTAATGGGTCTATAGTTGAATGGACTGGAACGGTCTCCCTTTTTAAAAATAGGTATAATTTCCGTGCCTAGCCAAGAGACAGGCAAAGGAGCACCCCGAGCCAGGGCATTTATCAAAAAGAGAATATAAGTGGCCCAGTTTTTTTCATCAGATTTAAAAAGGTCCGTGGGAATACAATCCGGACCAGGCGCCCGGCCTGCCGGCCCGGCTTCAATGGCTTTCTCAATCTCCGCCAAGCCGAAGGTTAAAACCTCCGTGGTTGCAAAATCAATGGAATCAGACACAGAGGTTAGGGGACAAGTGAACTGGGAGACCCATTTGTCTGGGGGAACATTGTTCTGGGGAGTAGGCTCAGACACCCCACTTCCCCATTTTATTAAATACCAGAATCTCAGCCAGTTCTTCTCTTCTGAAGCTTTAGTTAATTCCTCCCATCTTTCCTTGTCAAAACTCTCTTTAGCCTTAGATAACACCCTTTTATATGATGCCCTAGCTGCTTTAATAGCCTGAATATCGTTAGATTTAATTGCTAGAGAGAGCGATTTGAAAGCTGCGGAGCAATCTTTGTCATACCATTTAGCTGATTTGGATCGGGTGGGTCTATTTTCCTTCCCTTTGAAGGTGAGCAATGATTTCAATTTGTCCTTTAGACATTGAAGAGGATCTTCTAAATAGTTATAAGCTGAAAGAGACAAGAGTGAGTCCTCTAGAAACTTTCGGAGAAGGCTTTGAATACTTACATTATCAATTACTTTAGCCCACTTCAATCGACGGCAGTCATTTGATAGCTCAATGTCTCCGGCCAGCGTTTCCCGGGAAGGGCCAGTACTCGCTGGTGGCTTAGTTACTAACCTCATATTTAGAGGTTTGTGATCACTTTCTGGTCTAGTGATCACGGCCATATCCAGCACAGTAGACCATAAATCCAGGCTAACAAGGATATTATCAATCCTGCTGCACCTCTTCCCATTGGAGAAGGTATTACTACCATTACTGTCTGATAGAGTTCTCCCATTAACGGCTCTCAGGCCCCACCCCAAAGAAAAACTTTTTAATTGGAGGGCCGCCTCAGTCCACTTTTTAATAGGAGCTAAGGACAATGATGGAACACCCCAATTACTATCCTCCTCAGTGCTAAGTTTGCCATCTTCAATCCCCAAGGGCTCGAAGGTGCAATTAAAGTCACCCATAATAACCAGCGATTTGGGGCTTTCTAACCCATCAATAAAAGTGTCCAGATACTAGATGGTTGGTGAGGATCTACTCCCCGGTTGTCCTCTCGAGTAGATGTTAATTAAGGTAAATGCTAACACGCCGTCCCTCTTAACTTTTAGAGCCAGAATGTCATCGTTATCCGAGGGTATTTCCTTAATGTGAAGCGATAAATGCTGCCTAACCCAGATTAAAAGTCCCCCACTGGGTCGTCCTTTCCCTTTAGTAGTGGCCGCTTTCCCATAAGCCAGGTAGCCCGGTCGATGAATGATGGATAATGACCAGGTCTATTGTAACACAATAAAGTCATGGCTGTCTACCAACTTCGACCATTCTTTAGATGGAAGTTTGGAGGACAGGCCAGCGACATTCCAAGACAACATAGAAAGGCTCCCACTAAAGAAGTTCTCGGTGTGAGCCTGTGGTACCACTACAAAAGGAGGCAATTGAGCTCTTAGTAATAAGGAGCCTTGAACGAGTGGTGGAGCTTCTGGGGGAGATGACTGTAGACTATGGCCTTTGTTGAACTCCTCATTGAGATCCAGAACAGCCAAATTGCGTTGTGATGGTCAATCGCAGGCTTCTAAATCCAAAAGGGGTGCGAACATATTATGTACTGGGACCTCAAATAAACTGGGGGCAGATCTCAGACTTTCTCTCAGTGGGCCGAATCCCATAGTGAATTTCTGGGTGTAGGGAAATTGAGGGGCTTACCTGTAAAAAACCCAAGCGGCAAGACCACTATTGAATTATCCTTTGGCCTTGCGGACCCACCCAGAACGTCCAATATCACTCTGGGAGACTGTGTGTTGTCAAAATTGACTATCACACAGTCACCCTGCATTTCCTTCTTGAGGGGTCCTACCCACATGATGCGTCTGACCATAATCATATGGTTGAGGATATTTTCATCCCAAAATCCTGCTCCCTTTAGTTTGGAATTAAGCCAGTGTCTAGTTTTGCTGAATAGTTGCCCAGTAGTTTCAGGGTTTCTACTTTGACTCTTAGGGACATTGCTCAAAATAACAACCAAGGGTGCTGCAGCCGGTGGAAGATGAAGGGATCCACTATTCAACCGAGATGCTTGCAATCTCCTATCGTCGTCCATAAGGGCTTGTGGAGGGGATCCAACCCTTGTTTGAGAAAGTCTATTTGGGCCACTTCTACAGTTGTAAGATTGGCCGTTGCTAGTATTAGCTACGGTCGGATTGGGCTCCTTACAGGGGCACAAAGAAATTTGTGCAAATTCACCCGATGTATAGGTCAGGGAAATTGAGTTCCCAGGGGGTGAGGTAGGCCTGATGTTAGGAATTGAAGGTCTCATTTTATCCTTCCCCCTGATGCCTGAATCCCTAATAGATGGTCTTAGGGTGTCTGTTGTAGGCTGAGGTGGAGAGTTACTGTCATACCTAACATTGGTAGGGTTGGTTGGAAGCCCTAAGATAAGCTGGTTACTATCTGTGTCGCAGACCTCCTTATTCCCAGAGTTGACTATCAAAGAGAGCTGAGTTAACTTTTCCTCTATTTTGCTCAGTCTATGTGTAATTGGGGATAATAAGGTGGACATAAGATTCTCGAGTCTATGCCACAGATCTTCGCTGCCTCGAGGGCTAACATCTCTGATGGATAGGGAGTTAGAATCAGAGAGTGTGGAAGTATCCTGTCTATTGCCCAAAGTGGAGCTCACGTCTTTGGCTTGGGAATTAAGCCTCAGAGCTTTGGCGGCAGAGGGTCTCTGAGGACCAGCACCCCTCTTCCTTTTAACGATGGGATCAGGGAGAACATTGGGAGACCTAGGCTAGCTAGCAGAAGCGGCTCTAGCTGGGACTCTTTTATTTTTGCTACAGGTCGCTGACTGCACAGGGAGAGAGGGAGTAGAAGTGTTCTCTGTTAACATGCTTGAGTTTTGGGATTGAGTGCCCAGAGGGGCATTAACCTCTGTTTGTATAGCAGGTAACGGGGCATAAGCGGGGGAGCTATAAGCGGCCAGAGGACCAAGGGAAGATCTTTTGTTCAACAGGGGTTCTAAAGACAGCCTTCGCTCCGTGTTGGCAATCTCTTTTTCCAACACTGAGGTTGCTCTAAAAATAAATTGATCAAGAGTGCCCACCACCCCTCCCCCTGGAGGCAGGGCAGCCTTATTAGTAGCCCTCCGATTCATTGTGACAAACTTCACGTAAGCTAGACACAAAAGAATGGCAGGGCAAGCAGAGGAAAATGAATAAAGAGACAAATCCAAATAAAAATGTCCGGCTAAAGGGGACACCACCAATGACCCCTAACAGCGTTAGAGGGGTGACCCAACCCAACCTCAATCGGCCTCTGACA
This sequence comes from Triturus cristatus, assembly GCF_964204655.1. Classification (NCBI taxonomy): domain Eukaryota; kingdom Metazoa; phylum Chordata; class Amphibia; order Caudata; family Salamandridae; genus Triturus; species Triturus cristatus. The sequence goes on from NC_140590.1 coordinate 442,566,947, forward strand.
GGCTCGGACGGGCCCTCCCTTGGCCCGGGCGCGCCCGCGTACGTCCCTCGCTGCGGGAGGCGTGTGTTCCTTATAAGGGGCCCTGGCGCCCTCTGATGACGCCTGGCGCACCGCGTGCACGACCCCCTGGGAGGTGTAGTTCTAGCAGCAGGCCGTTCCCCTCACGGCAATGATTGTATGGTGGCAGGTGAAACAGCAGCCCAGCGTGACAGGTGAGGCAAAGAGAGCGAGGAATCAAGGCAGCTGTTCCCCTCACGGCGAGTAGTGCAAGTTTGCTCCGTGTCCCGCGCTGTGGGAGGCGTGTGTTCCTTATAAGGGACCCTGGCGCCCTCTGATGACGCCTGGCGCACCGCGCGCACGGCCCCCTGGGAGGTGTAGTTCTAGCAGCAGGCCGTTCCCCTCACGGCAATGATTGTATGGTGGCAGGTGGAACAGCAGCCCAGCGTGACAGGTGAGGCAAAGAGAGCGAGGAATCAAGGCAGACGTTCCCCTCACGGCGAGTAGTGCAACTTTGCTCCGCATCCCGCGCTGCGGGAGGCGTGTGTTCCTTATAAGGGGCCCTGGCGCCCTCTGATGACGCCTGGCGCACCATGCGCATGGCCCCCTGGGAGGTGTAGATCTAGCAGCAGGCCGTTCCCCTCACGGCAATGATTGTATGGTGGCAGGTGAAACAGCAGCCCAGCGTGACAGGTGAGGCAAAGAGAGCGAGGAATCAAGGCAGCCGTTCCCCTCACGGCGAGTAGTGCAAGTTTGCTCCGCGTCCCGCGCTGTGGGAGGTGTGTGTTCCTTATAAGGGGCCCTGGCGCCCTCTGATGACGCCTGGCGCACCGCGCGCACGTCCCCCTGGGAGGTGTAGTTCTAGCAGCAGGACGTTCCCCTCACGGCAATGATTGTATGGTGGCAGGTGAAACCGCAGCCCAGCGTGACAGGTGAGGCAAAGAGAGCGAGGAATCAAGGCAGCCGTTCCCTTCACGGCGAGTAGTGCAAGTTTGCAAGATGTATCATAATCTTATACCTGGGTCCAGGAGACCCACTATTTTCATGCATTCACATAGTTAGTAGCTGCATTCAATGTGGCAATGTGCAGAAATATTTACGTTTATGCACATGAATGGCCATTTTCCACCAATGGAATGCTTCTCAAAAGTGGCCTTGTCTGGTGTTCTAAATATCACTGAGGTCTTTGGGTTCTCCTACTGTCACCTTGGGTGCCACAAGGACAATGCAACGGCTTAATTGCACATAACCTGCCCTCAATGTTGCGACAGTGTAATACTATCTGACTCACCCTTGTACCATTATGGCATTTCCTGTATGTCATGGCAAACCATGTTCCTACTCATTTAACAAACGTCTACACACAGACACATAAAAGTAGATATGGCAACATGTCTGTACATGACTCCAAAATATCAACCATCACACTAGTAATGGAACAATGGTTTACTCATGTTCTTAAAATGGTATGCGCTATTTTACCAATATATCTTACATAACCAAAGTGTCGCAGTATGAACAAAAGTAATCTAAGGAATATGCTGCATGGATAATAATGGTCCATGTAGGAAACATGGAAATAAAGTGTTTTCAGATCTGTGTCCATGCCCTTAAAAATCTTATTAATCTGAGACTGTATGTGTTTGGTTGTATTTAACCAAGTACTATCTAGGTCTGATTCAGATTGTCAATGTCACTGTTAACAAAAGACATGTAGTACTATATGTCACGTGTGTCAAATATGCATGACATTATACTAACTGAAATCTGTGTAAAACTGTGGATTCATAAACCCTCAATTTGTGCACTGTAAAACTATATTTCATACAGGCATATGAGCCAAACCTCTCTTATTCCCAACTAGAGTCACACCAACATAACAAACAGGAAGAGAAAGTCTAATAGTTGGTGTACACTGTTTCCACCACTATCATTCATCCATAATGCATCTCCAAGTTGTCAACTAGTCCTAATATGTTTTACTATCTTTTCATCAGGGGGTCTAGGCTATGGGCTACAGTCATTGATGATGATCCCGTTTTCAACAACTCAGACTGAGGAATAGAAATATTAAAATCAGCATTAAGAAAAACCCGCAATGTAGTGGAGCCAACTTTCTGCGTCTTCAAATCACGTTTCAGATGTTTGGACAAGTCTGACAGGGGGCGCCTCTACATACCCCAGTGACAAGCAAAATAATATTGGTGTGTGAAATTCAACGCATAATGGGCCTGATTCACAAAGGTAAACTGAGAAGAAAGTCTAACTTTACGACTTTCGGTATTCACAAAGGGCATTTACGAGTAGTAAAGTTTGACTTTTGTCTCAGTTGAACTTAAGTTTGCACTCTGTCAGACTTAAGACCAAAACTTAAGTTAAATTGAGACAGTCAGTCAGTCAAATCACTTTATTCGATCATAAGAAAATAAGATCATGAAAGCACATACAGAATAAATAAATATCATAATAAAATTTTGAAACATATAGTAAAAAATCATCTAATATGTACAAGATAAAATTTACATTTCATACTCAATGAATAGATAATATCCTAGTCTTCCAGACAAGGCATAAAAAGGATGCAACACTATAACAAATATAGGAGTCAGGTAATGATTTTAAAAAGAACAGCCCTGGGCGACATTGCCTAAAACCATATCCTCGCATGATAGGGATTATAAATCTTTTGCGATGCTCCACCTAAAAATTGCAAAAGAAGTCTGTTAGAAATGGGGGTCTCTAGTTGGCAATGGTTTGCATCATTGTCCAAGTAAGGACCCTTCTTCCTAGTCAGGGAAAGGGGGATACACTTCTAAAATAACCCTTGCTCACCCCCTTGGTAGCTTGGCATGAGCAGACAGGCTTATCTCAGAAGCAGTGTGTAAAGCATTTGTGCACCCATTCAGTAATGCAGTGAAAACACTACAAATGGACACCACACCAGTTTAGAAAAATAAGTAATCTTTATCTAAACCAAAACAAGACCAAATATGACAAAAATCCACTATACAATACTGTAAAAATAGTTACTTTGCAAGATAACCTTTAAATTGCAGAAATAGCTGATAAACACAGTTTCTCCAAGTCGGTAGCTTGTTCGGGGCTACCTCGATGCTGGAAACAACAGAGTCTAACAAATCCAGCTGACCGCATAGGTGCGGGGTCAGCTATAGTGAAGACAGACTCAAAAACAGTACCTTTACTCGTTGCAGCTGACACGATGGTAAAAGTCGGTCAGGGGCAACCGTTGCGTGCAGGGTCCTCACAGATTGGTGCAGGCAGCAGCTCATTGAAAGAGTCGGTGAGACTGAGGCTTACATTGCAGGGTGAGACGGTGCTTGTTGCGGTGCTGGCAGGTCACGATGTAGCGACGGAGCCGGTTGACATGTGAGTCAGGCAGCGACGGAATTGGTGACATCTGTGCAGCGTATAGCAAAGTGGTGCAAAGTGCGGTGCCCACAGGATCCGGTGCAAGCAGCAGCTCGTTGATGGAGTCGGTGAGAACAGGGTTGCGTTGTGAAGCAAGACGGTGCTCTCTGCGGTGCCTTCAGGACATGGAATCCTACAGCGGACTCTGTGACAGAGTCTGTTGCCCTTGTCTTCTGTGGTAACTGAAACCAGCGGTTTCCAGAGACGGTGCCCAGAAGGATGGTGAGGTCTTTGCTGTTCCTGAGACTTCATGAACAGGCGGCAAGCTCCACTTCAAGCCCTTGGAGATACTTTCTCAAGCAAGATGAACAAACAGTTCCTCTCCTTGGCAGAAACAGCCACTGAAGACCAACCCCAGACAGAACACAGCAAAGGGGCAGGACTCCTCCTCTAGTTTCTCCAGCTCTTCTCCTTGGCAGAGGTTTCTCTTGATGTCCAAAAGTGATCTAAAGTTCTGAGGTCTGGGCCCCAATATTTATACAGCAAAATCCTTTGTTCTCTGGTGGCAGAGAAGCCCTGTGTTCAGTCAAAACCAGTTCTTTCCTCTCCGGTGTAGCCTCCTGGCAGGAGGTGGAGACAGCATTGTGGAAGGCAGACCAGGCCCATTCAGGAAAAAGGAAATCTCATCCCCTTGCTCTAAATGCCGCTCAGGTCTATTCAGCCCAGCCCTGAATCATCCAGACTCTCTGGAGCCACTGCATCCCCAGCCCCTCTCACTCCAAAGCCAGACAGTCAATACACATCCTAGCAGAGGCACATTAGATGGCTACGAAGAAAATACCTACTTTCTAAAAAATTGTATTTTCAAACTCAGAATGTAAACATCATACTCATTAAAGGATGCATTTTAACATTCTGAATTCAGGCCTACTAAACTTTATTTTCCTACCTTGTTCCCAGGGTTGGTTATGCTTATAAGATGTTATAAGCAAACTCCCCATTCTATCCCATGGGAATAGGTAGCCTTGCAATAGTGAACAACGAAATTGGCACCTTTCACATACATTGCACACTGCCCACAGGGGTACCTTGGGCCTACCTTAGGTGTGACTAACATGTAAGAAAAGGGAAGGGTAGGGCTTGGCAAGTGAGTACTCTTGTCAAGTCGACATGGCAGTACTAGACTGCACACAGCTACTGTAGTGGCAGATCTGAGTCACATTTACAGGCTGCTTATGTGAGTGGCACAATCAGTGCTGCAGGCCCACTAGCAGTATTAAATTTACAGGCCCTGGGCACACACAGTGCACTGTGACTAGGGACTGACTAGTAATTCAAATATGTCAATCATGGAATCACTAATCCATAACTGCAATTTACAGGGAGAACTTGCACTTTGGCACAGAACAGCAGTGGCCAATTGCCCAAAGCATCTAGACCAGCCAAAACGAAGTCCAACACACAGCAAAATAACAGGAGGCAAAGGCTTACAGGGGAAACCCACACCAATGATGCCAGGTCTAACATGTGTCCCCTCCAGCTAAAATATGGGGAGAACTACTCACCCTCTTGGGAGTTCTCTTCAATAAGGCGGAAAAATCTGGGCAGACTATCAGCATTGGTGTGTTCTGTACCAGGGCGGTGTTCCACCATGAAGTCCAACCCCTGTAGGGAAATGGACCACCTCAACAACTTTGTGTTCTCACCCCTCATCTGCATCAACTATCTGGGGGGCCTGTGGTTGGTCTGAACCTGGAAGTGATTCCCAAACATGTAGGTTCCACAGCAAAAGCCTCAAGCTCAATCGCACTCCACCTGTGTTCCCGTGGAAGTAACCTCCTGCTAATGAAGGCCACAGGTCCAAGCCCTTCTCATTTAGCTGTGAGAGCACAGCCCTGCCACCATGCTCTGAAGCATCTGTGAGCACCACAAATTCCTGTGAGAAGTTGGGTGCCTTGAGCACGGGTGCTGTGCACATGGCAGTGTTCAGGGCATCAAAAGCTTTTTGGCAGACATCAGTCCAGTTCACCTTCCTGGGCTGCTTCCAGGAACTCAGCTCTGTCAAGAGGGCAATAATGGAGCCATAACCCTTGACGAATCTCCTGTAATATCCAGTGAGTCCTAAGAAGACTCTCACCTCTGTCTGGGTCTTGGGGGGGTTCCCAAGCCAGAATGGTATCAATCTTGGACTGTAGGGACACCACCTGGCCGCTCCCTACCTGGTGTCCCAAGTACACCACTGAACCCTGCCCGATCTGGCACTTCCTTGCCTTGATCGTGAGGCCTGCCCACTGCAGAGATTTCAACACTAAGGTGGTGCAGATGTTCCCCCCAAGTGGCACTTAAAACTGACTTAATCTGTGTAGGCGGCACTGAAATCCTCCCAGTCCAGCCAACACCTGGTTGACCAACCTCTGAAAGGTGGCAGGAGCATTCTTCAACTCAAAGGGCATCTCCCGTAATTGGTAGTGCCCCTCTGGCATTGAAAATGCTGACCTCTCCTTTGCCCCATCAGTTAAGGCAATCTGCCAGTACCCAGACGTTATGTCAAATGTACTGAGTGACTGGGCAGTTCCCAACCGCTCTATGAGCTCATCAGCTCTGGGTATGGGGTGTGCATCAGTCCTGGTGACTGAATTGAGCCCTCGGTAGTCCACGTAGAACCGGAGTTCTGGAGTGGCATCAGATGTGGCAACCTCAGGGCCAAGACCATTGGCCTGGCCCAAGGGCTGTTAGAGGGCTCAATCACCCCTAGCTCTAATATCTTGGAGACTTCCTGCTTGATGCAAGCTTTGACCTCGTCAGTCATTCTGTAGAATTTGTGCTTCCCAGGAGGACTGTCCCCAATGTCCACATCATGGACACACCACTGAGTGACACCAGGGGTCAGAGAGACCAGAGCAGCAAACTGTTGCAACAGTTTGCGGCAGTCACTCTGCTGTTCAGGAGTCAGGGTGGAGTAGAGGGTTACACTGACCACTGACCCATCATGCTCCTTAGGAGACAGGAGGTCAGAAAGAGGCTCTGTCTCCTCCTCCATTCCAGCATCGGTCGGTATGAGCATACCCACTTCGGACCTCTGCCAGTGGGGCTTAAGGCCGTTGACATGCAGGACCTGCAAAGGGTTCCTTGGAGACTGCAAGTCCATCAGATAGGGGACTTTACTCTTGCGCTCCACCACCTCAAATGGCCCAGTCCATTTTTCCTGGAGCGCACAAGGCTCCACTGGGGCCATGACTCACATTTTCTGAAAAGGCTGAAACTCAATCAGAGTGGCATTCTGATCATACCACCATTTCATCTCTTTGTGGCTGGTTTCCTGATTCGACTGAGCCAGTTACCTGAAGCGCTTAGTCTGGTTCCTGAAGTCCAACCTGTAGCTATATACATCCTGGGGAGGTTTACTTGGAGTTTTCACCCAGCCTTCTTTGACCAGTCTCAGGGGTCCTCTTACAGGATGCCCACACAGGAGATCAAAGGGACTAAACCCTAAGGACTTCTGCGGTATCTCTCTGTAAGCAAACAAAAGGCATGGCAAGAGGATGTTCCACTTATGCCTCATGGGTTCACCAACACCCAAAATGATGCCCTTCAGGGTCTGGTTGAATCTCTCAACCAGCCCATTACCTTGGGGGCGGTAAGGAGTGGTGAATTTGTAGGTAACACCGCACTCCTCCCACGGGGACTTCATATACTTGGATATGATATTGGTACCCCAGTCAGACACCACCTCTCTGAGGAACCACACAAGGGAGATAATCCCCATCAATTCACAGCCACCATGGGAACCATCACTGTCCAGAGATGGATGGCTTCCGGGTACTGGGTGGCATGGTCCACCAAGATCAGGATGATCCTGTTGCCCATGGTTGTCCTGGGATCCAGAGGCCCCACAATGTCAATACCCACCCTCTCAAAGGGGGTGCTGACTACAGGGAAAGGTTGGACAGGAGCCTTACACTTCCTCCCACTCTTGCCACTTGCCTGGTAAGTATTGCAAGACCTACAAAGCGTGTCAGTGTGCTTGCACATTTGGGGCCAGTAAAAGTGGGTGATAAGCCTTTCAAAGGTCTTTTCTTGCCCCAAATGCCCTGCCAAAGGCACATCATGAGCCAGAGCCAGTAATAAGGCTCTGAAGCGCTGGGGTACCACCAGCACATGGGCTGACCCAGGCTCAGCAACCTTAGGCTCACTGCACAGGAGGCCATTCTCACAGTAGATCCGGTGTGATCCAGACTGATCACCTGCTGTCTGGTTTGCAGCCTGCTGCCGTAAACCAACGAGAAGGGCATTTCTGCTGCTCCTGGCATAGTTCCTCCCTTGAGGGGCCTCCTTCCTGCTGCCAATGGGTCAGCTCAGGCAAGTCCCCCAGTTCGGCCACTTGCAGCCCTGTAGGTTCCAGGGCATCCCTCTTAAGGTTTGCTTCCACCTGAATCGTGGGAACCTCAGGAACGGTTTCCCACGCCCCCTGTCCCTTCTCTTTCTGGCAGGCACCTGGGCTATTGTTTCAGGCTCCAGGTCCTCTTGAATGCCCTTACCTGCCACCACAGACTGAGTGGTCACACAGGCCCACTCAGGCAGCCCCAACATTTCCAAATGAGGCTTGTGCTCCACCGTCTCCCAAGGGGAGCTCTCCAAATCATTGCCTAGCAGACAGTCAACAGGTATGGCTGGCCTCATAACTACTCTCAAGGTACCTGAGACCATCCGCCTCCTCTCAAAGGGAACCTGTGCCACTTTGCAGAGGCACTCAGAGTTGTCAGCTTCAACTGCTGGGTAGAATGTGTTGGGGACCACGTTCTCCTCAGACACTAGCTGACAACTGACAACTATCACACTGGCTTCAGTGTTTCTAAGAGCGTCCACACTATGGTCATTGATGGTCACCCACTGCCTGTGTTTTTTAGTGTTATCAGGTAGATGAGCTCTTGGGACCACCATACTGTCTCCTAAAGAGACCAGTGTCATCTCTGCGGACCCCCACCCCTCCTGGGAAACTGACTCCTCCCCAAGGCAACAGTAGTCAACTCATGGGGCGGAGCACCTGTGGGTGCAGTACTGGCTTTCTTGCGACACTTAGAATCCCCTATGAAGTGGCCCACCTGACCACAAGCAAAACACGCCCTGGGACCCTTCTTGACAGGCTTACCTGTAGGGACCCATGGTTTCTTCTCACTGGGGGGCTGGGAACCCTTACCTTGGTTCCCTTGGGAATTACTTTGGGGCCCTTTTAGTACTTCTAATGTTTATCCTTGTCCCCCCCATTCTTCTACTGGGAAACCCTGCCCACCTTTGGCGGAGTCTCCCACACAACGTTTGTGGACCCTGGTACTGACCCAGTGGTCCGCCCCCATTGCAAGCTCCCTGGGATCAATCAGCCTACTATCAATTAAGTGCTGGTGTATCTTTAGAAAACAATTATCCGACAAGTGCTCCCAAGCAATCATATCATAGAGCCCCTGAAAATCATTTACTTGGCTACCCTTCACCCATCCATCCAATGCTCTTCATAGATAGGACACATACTCCACCGAAGTGCTTGACTCCAGCTTCTTACAAGCCCTCAACTTCCGCCTGTATAGCTTCGGGGTCAAACCATACCTCCTTATTAAGGCTTCCTTCATGGGAGCATTAGACATCTGCTCCTCAGTGGGTAATGCTAGTAATGTGTTCCTCCCCTCAGAGACAAAGTGGCTTCACAACCCTGCTCCCCAGTATCTCTCTGGGAGTCTGTAGGACCTCATCGCTACCTCATGGGCCTTAAACCACTGCCCAGTGGCCTCACTCTTCACAAAGTCCTTAATTACCTTCTTGGGGGGGTACACTCTTACTTTTCCTGGTACTGATGGTGCGCTGCTACCATGGGGATTGGATTCTATACTTTTGCTTTCAGATCCAGCTCCCTCAACCCTCTCTCTTGCTTTAAAAGCATCTTCTTTTCTTCCAGGGCCAATTTCTTCTTTTCTAACTCAAATGTCTTACTCTCCATGTCACTCTCCTTCCCCAGCCTGAGCTTAACAAGCTGCCTCTCATGCACCCTATTTCTTTCTCTGTCTGCCATCTCCTCTGGAGACAGGCCTCTTGTAGATACACTGCTGCCATCTCTGGAAGGTACCCTCTCCCCTGGCAGATTCAACAGCCCCTCCTGCTGCCAATCCAAATTCTCTGCCTCTAACGGAGGCTCCTCATCCTGCCCAATGGCACTTCTGGATTCCAACCAGGCCCTCAGCACCTTTTGGTATTCATCCTTTCTCGTGAGGCCTTTCACAGAGATTTTACATTTCTTGCAGATGGCTTTAAGCTGAGACACAGTGTAAGTTTCCACCCTATCTTCCTCAAATTCAATATCAATAGATGCAATGAATGCTGGCTTGGTAATGATGAAAACATTGGCAGTTCTTAAGTTGCAGAAAATCCAAACGGAAAAGCTCACTAATAGTATGTGGTTGCGTAATGGTCTGCACTATGCTAGTAGTGTACATCAATCACTGTCTGTAAGGCACAAATGCTAGTTCAGATCCTTGCCGCTGCCCACCAATGTTAGAAATGGGGGTCTCTATTGGTAATGGTTTGCACCGTTGTCCAAGTAGGGACCCTTCATCCTAGCCAGGGAAAGGGGGATGCACTTCTTAAATACCCCAGGCGAACCCCCTTGTTAGCTTGACATGAACAGAGAGGCTTATCTCAGAAGCAGTGTGTATAGCATTTGTGCACTCATACATAAATACAGTGAAAACACTACAAATGGACACTACACCAGTTTAGAAAAAGAAGTAATCTTTATCTAAACCAAAACAAGACCAAATACGATAAAAATCCACAATACAATACTGTAAAAATAGTTACTTTAAAAGAATAACCTTTAAATTACAGAAAGAGCTGAAAAACACAGTTCCTCCAAGTTGGTAGCTCCGTTCGGGGCTACCTCGATCCTGGAAACAACAGAGTCTAACATATCCAGCTGACCGCGTTGGTGCGGGGTCATCTATAGTGAAGATAGACTCGAAAACAGTACCTTTAATCGTTGCGGCCGACACAATGATACAAACCAGTCAGGGCCAACCGTCGCGGTTGCAATGTGAGATAGAAGTGTTGCAGCATGCGATGTCCTCATGGTTCGGTGCAGGCAGCGGGTCATTGGCAGAGTCGTTGAGACCAAGTCTTGCTTTGCAGGGTGAGACGGTGCTCGATGAGGTGCTGACAGGTCACGATGCTGCGACGGAGCCGGTTGATGTCTGAGTCGGGCAGCGATGGAGTTGGTGACATCTCTGCAGCGTGTAGTGAAGTTGTGTGGAGTGCGGTGACAAAAGGACGAGGTGCAAGCAATGCTGGTGAGGTCTTTGATGTTCCTGAGACCTCTTGAACAAGGGGCAAGCTCCATTTCAAGCCCTTGGAGATATTTTCTCAAGCAGGATACACACATAGTTCCTCTCCTTGGCCGAAACAGCCACTTCAGGCCAATCCCTGACAGCACCCAGCAAAGGGGCAGTACTCCTCCTCTGGTTTCTCCAGCTCTTCTCCTTGGCAGAGGTTTCTCTTGATGTCCAAAATTGATCTAAAGTTCTGGGGTCTGAGCCCGAATATTTATACAGCAAAATCCTTTGTTCTCTGGCGGCAGAGAAGCCCTGTGCCCAGTCAAATCCAGTTCTGTCCTCTCTGGTGCAGCTTCCTGGCAGGAGGTGGAGACAGCATTGTGGAAGGCAGACCAGGCCCATTCAGGTGAAAGGAAATCTCCTCCCCCTACTCTAAATGCAGCCCAGGTCTATTCAGTCCAGCCTTGACTGATCCAGACTCTCTGGAGCCACTGCACATCCCCAGCCCCTGTCACTCAAAAGCCAGACAGTCAATACACATACTAGCAGAGGCACACTGGATGGCTAAGCAAGAAAATACATACTTTCAAAAAGTGGCATTTTCAAACATACAATGTAAACATCACCCTCACTAAAATATGCATTTTAACATTCTGAGTTCAGGCACACTAAACTTTATTTTCCTACCTTGTTCCCAGGGGTGGTTATGTTTATAAGATGTTATAACTCCCCTTTATATCCTACAGGAACAGGAAGCCTTGCAATAGTGAAAAATGAAATTGGCAGTATTTCACTATCAGGACATGTCACACACAACTGGGCATGTCCTACCTTTCACATACACTGCACCCTGCCCACAGGGGTACCTTGGGCCTACCTTAGGGGTGACTAACATGTAAGAAACGGGAAGGGTAGGGCTTGGCCAGTGGGTGCTCTTGCCAACTCTACATGGCAGTACTAGACTGTACACTGATACTGCAGTGGCAGATCTGAGTCACATTTATAGGCTGCTTATGTGGATGACACAATCAGTGCTGGAGGCCCACTAACAGCATTTGATTTACAGGCACTGGGAACACACAGTGCACTGTACTAGGGACTGACTAGTAAATCAAATATCCCAATCATGGAATCACTAATCCATAACAACAATTTACAGGGAGCACTTGCACTTAAATTGACACTGAACAGCAGTGGCAAAGTGCCCAAAGCATCTAGACTAGCATACAAGAAGTCCAACACACAGCAAAATAACAGGACGCAAATGCAAAAATACAGGGGAAACCCACACCTATAATGCCAGGTTTAACAAAGACAATGTGCAAATTAGATTGGGTGGATACACCATCACAGGGACAGGGCAGGAGATCGTGGGGTGATAATATTCCCAATGGGTATGCCAACATACAGGGTATCAGATTTGTGCGAAACCGAAGAAGGATAAATCTATGATGTTGATTTGTAACAGACAGTTAATATGAAGCCACCCCTTCATCAGTAATTGGTCCCTCTAAATAAGAATTTACCGTATATTTTAGCCAATTGAATTTAAATCTTTCTTTTGACATCTGGCAAGAAAATGTGTTTTGATCTCCCTTTTTTAGATGATGGAACAATTACTAGGGGTTTCGAAAATATGTGCTAAATCCATCGAGATTTGGGTCTTCTTTACATACATGAACCAAGGGATCCTATGCAATTATTCCAATGAGAGGCAGTCTGTGACGAACTCCTAAGTAAGTTTGTTGGATTCCCGTCTCCATATTGAGTGCCATGGGAGGATTGGGGTGAGCCTCACCAGATCGGATACAAAAGGGACACCCACCTCTGATTGTACAATACCATAAGAACAACTTATGGGGAAGCCTGCTAGTTTTTTCCAGAATGTGTTTCCTATAATCTGGAGAGAAGAGGTATTGGAATGAACCCAGAGACCCGTCCCATAGGTTGCAGCTGAGATGGATTTGGCCATATATACCTTTTTAATGGTATCTAAATGCTTCACACCCAACTTTATAGTGAAAGAACGGAGGGCGTTGATGCTTTTGTCTAGCATTAGGCCCCTAATTGTTAGCATACGGGACTGATGTACCATAAAAATAAACTAAAGGACTATACCTACCAATAGTCCCAACACCATTACCAAATAATCAGTCAGTTGACAGTGAAGAAGGTTCAATCGTTTATTAAACAAAATACTCTATAGAGGAGCCTCTCCGAACCTCACCCATCAGGTGCGCCAAGAAGACTGTTGGCTCGTATTCAAACATGAGGTTATATACTTTTCGGTTCAATACATACAATCACTGTAAAAGGAAAAACACCAGTTGGCCCTCGAACTCCAGGAAAGGACCATATATGGCACACATCAGATGAGTACAAAGGCTTGACTATCTATTACTGATGAGGTCAGGAGGGGCGACTCCCTTTCGTTTTGGTGCCTGGGAGTGTAGACACGGTGCCTCCAGGAATGCGCTTATCGCCCCCAAAGCCAGATGCGACCTTGAGTCTTAGAACAGTAAAAGTAAAATAGCCTACCTTCAGCTGCTACCAGTAACTCAAATGAACTGGGGCCTGACAATTGCAAGTGATCAACGCGTGATGATGGCCCGTGCTCGAGCATATGATCAGAAGATGGCATCTGTATGGTTCTTGGCCTACTCTTTTAGCAATAGATATACAGGGAGGAAATAAACAAGTTTCCTCCAATCAAAAGCATATATATCAAACAGGGAGTATACGCATAGAGGCATCATGCTAACATAATATAGGTCAGACACTCCTTATATACAGGAAATCTACTTTTTATCCCTCAGAACGGCCCTTTTAGCATGATGTAGCTAACTAAAACAGTTCAATCTTCAAATATTCCCTGATCAATCTGCATTAAGTCTTTGAGCTCCTGCTGAACTAGCTGAGCTTTTACTGCTGTTGGGGATGGACCAGACGCAGAGGAAGTGAGTTTTGTTGCGCAATAAGAGCAACATGCAGGTCTACATTGTACACAAACACAACACGTGAATATGATACCGGCTATGCATGCCAGCACCATCAAAATTTTCCATCCAACCAGAGAGAGACTACGTACCAGTTTCTGCATGTATCTCGGAAGCTAAACGATGTAGCTTCTGTATAGCCAAATGAACGGAGGGGGCAGAGTCAGGAATATAAACACAGCAAGAGCTGCCGATCATACGGCATGTTCCTCCTCGATCTGCCAAGATAACGTCCAAAACCATACGGTTTTGAAGTGAAACGAGTCTGGTCGCCTGTAGCTCTACTGTTATATTAGTCAGTATTCCTGCAGTGGTGTTAATTACCCCTTCAACTACTCTAAACAAATGTCGTACTTCTTGGCTTGTGATCACAGGCCCCCAAAAGGGTAACACTTCCTTCATAATGTCGGTAAAATACTGCAATGGAGTATCGGTCTGATCTATATTAGTGGTATCTATCACTCTTTTATTCGTCCTAATAAGCATGCTACGTTTATCTAGTCTGCGATTCTTGTGATAATCAGAAGGGGCAATATAGAGGGTACAAGAAGTATAGGTAACAACGTACAGTCCAACCTCGCGGAAACCATGTATAGGCACTTTCTCCACAAACAAAATATACATTAGGAGAGGTTAACAAAGGAGGGCTGCTAAAGGTACGCAATCGATAAGTGTAATTACACCGGCTTTTCCCTACTGATATGTACCCTGCTCCTTGAACACAGAACGCAGAGGTACTGTTTGATACAGGCACTGGAATAGCCCTATCTTTGGTAACATTACGGTCCTGAAAGTGTCAAAAATATTGAGTGAAATTGAATTCAACAAAGTCCAAAATTTCATTTTTCAACCAAGTGTTATTTTTGTGCGTTATATACATATTCACACAGGCATTCGGATCTAAGGTTCCCTCTCCATTATTCCCATCGGGGTTGAATCCTTGATGAACCTCAATATAAGCTAAAATCATTTCATAATTTCTCTGAAAACCTTTGAGCGTCCACAGTGTAATGCATATACATCATAGAAAGCAATTTGAACCAAGCCTCGCAACTTCCCAAATGAGACAAAGGTAGAGATATAAATAGGTCGTGCTTGTGCATAGCAGATGGTAAAAGACCACAAACCCAACAATTCGCAGTATTGGTGGCACTGTGTGTTTGATGAAGCATTTCAATTAATGCATTTTTCACATAGGTCTGACGATGCCTTTCCTTATGAGGGGCTAAAGTATGAAACACATGTTCCGGAGATGAAGTAGTTGTTCCTAAAACAGTATGCATTGCATGGCGAAATTCTAGATATATGAATACTCCCAGTAATATAATTAGCAATATTGCTATAGTAGCTATAAATGCAATCTTAACATGACTGGTCCAACTAGAAAAGACAGGCATAAATGTAGGAAAATAGAGTGGTACAAAAGGACGTTCCTCTTCAGGAACAAAACGAGCAAAGCGATACATGCTAACTAAAAGTCTGACAATAAACTAGGGCAATGCAGTCCAACCTGCCAGAGGGTGCTTCTTTCCTGTGTCCGTTTAAAGCCTCACAGGCAGGCTCCTATCGTTCATCACAGATAATACCAAAACAAACTTCTCACGTTGGAGTTAGGCCCTCGCACAACCCTTGATGAAAAAGACAACCTGGGCCCCTTTGGACATGAAATTCAGTCTTTCTTTCTGAACAGAGCAAACAAATGTTCAAAGTTCTCAGCGCGTTCAGTCCAGTGTCCAGAAGCGTATCTAACAGACATTCATAGCACTGGTCTGTACCCTATCATTCAAGTCTCTCCCTATCTCCTACCATATTCACCTGGTGTACCGTGTTGTTTTCTTGGCCGCAGGTTGTATCGAGTATGGCCAGGCACGTCTTGATCAGAGAACAAAACAGAGGATGACGAATCCGATGAAACAGGGGTACTGCGAGCCTCTGGGTTAACTGTAGGAACAACAGAATCTGGGACGATCAATTGTGCTGATGACAGCGCCCCTTCTGAGCCCGGTGCAGCTTCTCCTTGCCCTTCTCCAATTACCTGGGCGTCAGAAAAAGGGATGAATCGAGGAACTCGCTCACTTTCCTGAGTCAGAACCCGGTCCTGGATTCGCTAATCATATGGAAGCGGGAGGGTAGTTTTTACAGATGTGACACATGGATCCAGTGTCGCTTGCCATTTACTTTTACCGCCGTCCACGTGGCCAACAAGACTTGAAACGGTTCAGACCATCGAGGATCCAAACTGGATTTTCGCTGATAATTACGGACCATAACCCACTGTCCTGGTTCCAAGCGATGTCCAGGACCCTCCGGCAGGGGCTGCAAAACTGTTGAGACCTGTTGATGAATGGAATGAAGATCTTTAGTCAAAGTATACAAATAGTCTGTCAGCATAGGATACTCTACATCACAAAACGTTCTGTGTCTCGGGACGCCCCAAACATTAGCAGGGCGTCCAAAAATGACCTCATACGGAGACAAACCAGAACGGGAATGTGGGGTAACTCGTATTGACATTAATGCTAGCGGCAACGCATCTGGCCACCTCAATCAGTACTTTCTTGAATTTTAGCTAATTTGAACTTTAATATCCCATTATACTTCTCGACCAACCCAGCGGACTGGGGGTGTCGAGCTGCATGGAATTTCTGTTTAATCTGTAGTCCATCACATATATGTGTGATGAGTTCGGCATTAAAGTGTCTTCCGTTGTCACTCCAGATCACACGTGGCAATCCGTAGCGAGGGAAATACTCCTTTACCAACGCTTTTGCCGTTGCCAAAGCAGTGTTTTCTTTTGTTGGGTAGGCTTCCACCCACTTACTGAAAGCGCATACCACGACCAGAACATACTTCAAATTGTTAACGCGCTCCCGCTGGATATAATCCATTTGAAGCACCTCAAAAGGCAAAGATGGTGGTGCAAAGTTTCCACTCAGAACAGGCTCCCTACCCCCTGGATTATGTCGTAAGCAAACCATGCAATATTGTACCAAATGAGCATCGGTCCTCGAAATATTGGGGTTGTACCATACAGGATCTAATAATGCACAAATACCTTTCACCCCAATATGAGCTGAACCATGTGCCATTGTCACCACCGCATTCACTAATGCATTAGGCAATAGCCACCGCTGCTTTTCTGTCAGATCAATGCAACAACCATCTGCATCTAATCTCCCAATTCACTCTCTCCAGTGAGCCAGTTCACTAGGGGTAGCTTCTTTCTGTATCTCTTGGACACTCTCCATGGTATTACCAAACATCTCTGTTTCAGCCACCCACCTAGCAGAGCTAGTCACAAACATTGAGGTCAATTTTGATTTCGCAGTTTCCTTAGCTACTTGATCGGCAAAGGCATTACCCTCCCCCACTGCATCAACCACTGCCTTGTGTGCACTACATTTGACTACAGCCACTATTTCTGGAAACGTCAATGCTGTCAGTAATCGCAAAATCAAGGGGCCATGCTGTATTCACTGAAAACCTCTTTCTGCCCACAGTCAGCCAAAACTATGAGCCATGCCAAAGGCGTACTGGCTGTCGGTGTAAATATTTACTCTCAGTCCTTCACTTAACTCACAGGCCCGGAACAATGCCACTAATTCAACCAGATGTGCTGACTGATAGGGTACTTGAGAAGCCTCAACTATAGTGTGAAGAGTAGTTATCGCATATGCAGCAGTTGTCGTGCCATCTGGTAACTTGAAACAAGAGCCATCAACGTACAACTCCCCTTGGGGGTCAGATAGAGGAGTGTCAATCAGGTCTACCTGTCCCTTCGTTTCTTCCTCAGTCCAAAATATACAATCATGAACATCATTGTTTTTTTCATTCGGAGGGAGGGGTAGTAACGTAGCAGGGTTCAGAAAAGCACATAGTTTAATCGTAATGTGTGGAGCAAACAAAGTCAGTTCGTATCCGGTAAGACGCGCACATGTAAGGTGCTGGGTCTGTATTTGTTCAATAATGTCTCCACAGCGTGCGGTACCATAACTGTGAGGTCAGTGTTCAGAACGAGCCCTTCCGACTGTCGAATAGCCACCGCAACCGCAGCAGTAGCTCTTAAACAGCCAGGGAGTGCTCTGGAGACGTTATCCAACACTGCCAAGAAATAAGCACAAGGTCTCTGCTTACCACCAAATCCTTATGTTAACACAGAAAGCGAGCAACCGTCCACCTCGTGTACGTAAAGCACAAAAGGTTTTCGGTAGTCAGGAGTACCAAGAACAGGTGCAGAACAAAGCGCAGATTTCACAGAGACAAAAGCATCTTGACAAGCATCAGTCCAGGGTAAAGGTTCATGCACATCTTTAGTGGTTGAGTACAGAAGAGGTTTAGTAAGAAGGGAAAAATTAGGGATCCATTGGCAACAGTAAGAAGTGATGCCGAGAAATGCACGAACATCACGCTGAGTACGAGGTACAGACATATTAAAAATGGTGGTCGCACGCTCAGGGGTTAGTCTCCTCCCCTCCTTTGACAGTAGATGACTGAGATAGGTCACCTCCTGTCGACAATATTGAAATTTAGAAAGGGATACTTTATTGCCATTTGCAGCCAAATGAGACAATAATTGTACAGTGGCCTTCTTACAACCTTCCTCGGTATCAGAGGCCACTAACAAATCATTTACGTATTGCAAAAGTACATTACCAGGGGCCAAGACCAAATCATCCAACAATGTTTGCAAAGCTTGACTATAAATACTAGGACTCTCTGTGTACCCCCGGGGAGCGCGGCAGAACCGGAAGCTGCAACCAGATAATGAGAAGCCAAAAATATGGCGGCTGTCAGGATGAATTGGAATGCTAAAGAAAGCATTTTTTAAATCAAACACAGAGAAATATCTAGCAGTAGGAGGAATCATAGTGAGAAAAGTAGTGATGTCTGAAGCCACAGGGTTTTGAAGCACCACTATTTTATTAATTTCCCGCAAATCAATCACAAAACGATAGGTGTCAGCATAGTCAAGATCGCTTCCAACAGGGGCTTTCTTTAAGATAGGCAAAATGGGGCGGTTGCACACATTAGCAGCTGTCTCTTCCACCACACCCCTTGTTACCAAATCTTGTATGATGGAGAGCAAAGCCTTCTCGCCAGCCAGAGAAATTTTGTACTGAGGTATGCGAGGAAGCCGAGCGTTTTGCTTCAAAGTAATAGAAACGGGCGGCATCTTTAATGATCCTACATCTGTGTCACCAGTGGCCCACAATGTTGCTGGAATAACAGCAAACTCAGGAGGGAGGGATTCGTTTTAAGTAAAACACTGCAAAGAATGCTTCCCAAGGGAATTAATAGTCAACAAAACCCCATCAGGTGAACAATGAATCTTAGCATGTAGTTTCTTCAACAAATCCAAGCCCAACAAATTTTCGCACAATGGGAAGTCCAAAGAAACGGGGAGTCTATCATAACAGGACCAATTGTAAAAGGAAGGGGTTTGGAGATGGGGCTCACCACCAGAATTACCGAGAATCCTACCGAAACATTATTGTGCCCGGACAGAGCAGCCGCTGGGACCAGGGAACGAGAAATAGAACTATTCATTGCACCCGTATCAACTAAAAACTTCTCAGATGTCCCCATTAATTGTGCCTCTATATAAGGTCCTTGCTAATCAACGGGTACTGACACCTGGCCCTCACTCTGTCCATGGCTATCCTATGTATAAGCAAGCATACCCTTCGGTCGCGTCCATTACACACTCCTCATTATAATACTGCCTACCTCTTGGATTATCAAAATAGTTATTTCCTTGTCCAACTTGCGTCCTCTTCTCGTCGCATATCACTGCGATCCACACTTCCCCAACCTCTTCCGCTATTTCTCATAGCCCAGTTCTGGGTCTCCAACAATGGACACTGAGATCGCCAATGCCCTTCCTCCTTACAATAAGCACACTGATTTATTCCCAAAACAACAGACGGCCCTCTGCCTCGTCTAGTTCCCGCCCCCCTCAGGACGAACCCTCTACCGCCTCTCTCTCTACCTCGTCTTATCCTTACTCTCATTTTCTCTATGTTCGTAATATTGGGCCATACTCAATATTACCGAGGGCATGGAGGTGGTCCAGGTACTTTCAGCGGCTTGTAGCCGTGCAAAGACTTCTGGTAACAAATTGGTCACAAAACGATTCACAAATAATCGTATACCGCCTTCCAACGACAAATCCTGTCCACTAAAATCAATGAATACGCCCTCAAATCTAGTGAAAAAATCAGAAACGCTTTCATCTTTCTTCTGTTTACATGCGGTCAATTTGTCCCAATCCACCTTACGAGGTGGAATTAAGGAATGCATGTAAGTGATAATACTGCCAGATAATGCCAATAATTCAGGTTTCGGCTTATCTCCAGGCTTACGATCCTTGTCCCAAGCTTTTATCTGCTCCCATATTCCGCCCAATTCTGGAACATGGTCCTGATCATGCACCTGACGCCATACGTCAACGGGAACTAACAATGCAAAAAATAGCTCTATATCAGCTAAGGTCATGACGGCCGAAGAGGCCGCTTCTGTGAGTTCTTCCTAATAAGCCGTGGGATTCTTACGGGGGTCGGGTAATTGTGATTTTAGCGAGAGGACTTCACTCCTCTTCCAGGGGGTGTAAACCCATTGCTCCTGCACTGGGGCCTCTACACGAGGTCTAGTCACCACGCCCTGGTCATTCTTTAGTTCCGGTATTTCAGGATAAAGAATAGGATGAACTTCTCGCATAGGATGCTGAGTGTCCCACGAGGGACACTTCTGTTGCATCCGTTCTCGATAATTTAATATAACCTCCACATTTCTATACACTTCATCTGGGCCAAGTTCAGACTTATGAGCCCTGTCCCGGATGTCATACATTACTTGGGGGGCCATTCTCCTGGAAAACACTGTTCCCAGAGAGTAATAATACGTGCAGCCATGTGTTTCAAAGCATGTTGCTGCATTACAGGCTCATAGTCTCGAAGCGTGTTCCATATATCAGTTATAGTGTAAATAGGCTGTCGCATCCACTGGGATGACTGATTCTCAATCATCTGTTTCTCATTCACAGCCAAACGGGTAAACAACTTTTGTGTGTCGAAATCCCCCAGAACACGAAATGGAGTCGAAACAGCTGGAGACGGGGTCGTGCTCGCAGAAAAGGAAGCCCACACAGGGGTAGGGGGAGACAAAAGAGCTGTGGACATAACGGAAAGCGGCAGTGTAACAGGCAATAAGGTAGCCATCTCAGACACTGAGGGAGACAAAACCGAGGACGTTCCCGGAGAGGCAAGGGGCGGAAGCTGAAGGGGCCTGTACTAGAGTCGGGGGAACAATGGGATATATATATGCTGCGGAGCATAAGGTGGAGGTGGACGAGTATCCAATAAATCCTCTATTTCATCTTCCGCTTCAGT
This sequence comes from Triturus cristatus, assembly GCF_964204655.1. Classification (NCBI taxonomy): domain Eukaryota; kingdom Metazoa; phylum Chordata; class Amphibia; order Caudata; family Salamandridae; genus Triturus; species Triturus cristatus. The sequence goes on from NC_140590.1 coordinate 442,588,010, forward strand.
CCTAGACACATAGGTCTTATCCACTTGCAATCTAAATTGTCATTTTATTTATCATAAGCTATAGCTTTCTGCGTAATCGTCTGATTTCCTCTCATCCTACATACTTTCTCCTCCCGCATACATCTACGCTTTGCTTCCTTATGCCACAGGTTTAGGGAGTCAAACATTGACTGTCGACTACGTTTAGAAAATAATCGATCCTGCAGGAAACGTATCTTTTTTTCATCAAAAGACCCGCTTAAAGGTCATTGCAATTCCACATTATCTTCAGTATATTTATGCCATAGTGTATTAAACAAGAGAGGTGTAATACCATGCTTTACATACATATCATAACTTGGGCTGCCCTCAGGTGGGGCAGGTTGACTTTCAGCCAAACGCATAATATTAGGGCGACAACATCATCCAAAACAACCCAATTTGCTAAAACACGGCATGGTGATTATCGTCACGCGTTCCTCATTCAATCATAAAAATAAACTTCAAAACATGGCCATGTTCAAACACACATAAAATACACCCCCTCACGCTCATTCAAACATACACAAGACAATACTATATATACATACAAAGATCTTCAAAAAATGACGTCTTTTCAAACAAAGAACAGAGCCCGTCGACTCCTGTTCATGGAGAATCAATCAAATTCAGATTCCATGACTGACAGATACCAAAATCAAGTAGTCCAAAGACTACCAAGAGACCGTCAGACAGGTACAACCACAGACCGACCTACGGACCATCCTGCAGCCTTCCTGGATCATTCTTGGGACTATTCTGACTAAGCCTGCTTCATTAGCACCGCTTCAGATGTGTTCCCAAGGCTACCCAGGTACAGCCACAGGCTTTTCCGAGAGCAGTCCGGCCTTGCGGGCACCACACATGCCACACCGGGCGTCGGATCGGCGTCTCTATTATTCACAAAAGGTCCGTGGAGCATCTATACGTGCAGCCACCACAATGCTGCCCTGTCAGACCCCCAAGATTCTCCGTGGTACACTGACCACCAAATACTTACACAGTTAACTGCTTCAAAAGCACTGCTCAACAGTGCATACCAAGAACACCAAAACAATTCCACTCACCTGGTGCACACAGGTACAATTGCGTGTTCTCCACTGCCAACTCCTGAAGACCAACACGGTCAGCTCCTGGGTTACACCCGCAGTACTCCGGTGAAGGGTCACTAGCAGCTGGGGATACTCTGATCATGAGAGCGGAGTAAGTTCATTCCAAAGATGGCTAATTTTCAAAGGATCCTTTTTCCGTCCACCCGCTCGACCAGAATTACCCCTTGTCCTTACCACCCGTTGACGGTGAGGACGACCCAATCACGGAGTCCCGGCGGAGTCGCCTACTGATGTACCATAAAAATAAACTAAAGGACTATACCTACCAATAGTCCCAACACCATTACCAAATAATAAGTCAGTTGGCAGTGAAGAAGGTTCAATCGTTTATTAAGCAAAATACTCTATAGAGGAGCCTCTCCGAACCTCACCCATCAGGTGCGCCGAGAAGACTGTTGGCTCGTATTCAAACATGAGGTTATATACTTTTCGGTTCAATACATACAATCACTGTAAAAGAAAAAACACCAGTTGGCCCTCAAGCTCCAGGAAAGGACCATATATGGCACACATCAGATCAGAACAAAGGCTTGACTATCTATTACTGATGAGGTCAGGAGGGGTGACTCCCTTTCATCTTGGTGCCTGGGAGTGTAGACACGGTGCCTCCAGGAATGCGCTTATCACACCCAAAGCCAGATGCGACCTTGAGTCTTAGAACAGTAAAAGTAAAACAGCCTACCTTCAGCTGCTACCAGTAACTCAAATGAACTGGGGCCTGACAATTGCACGTGATCAACGCGTGATCATGGCCTGTGCTCGAGCATATGATCAGAAGATGGCGTCTGTAGGGTTCTCGGCCTACTCTTTTAGCAATAGATATACAGGGAGGAAATAAACAAGTTTCCTCAAAGCAAAAGCATATATATCAAACAGGGAGTATACGCATAGATGCATCATGCTAACATAATATAGGTCCGACACTCCTTATATACAGGAAATCTACTTTTTATCCCTCAGGACCAATTTAATAAACTATTGTAGGTCACTCCTAAATATGAAAAGGTGTCTACCTGATCTACCCTCCTTCCTTCAATATAAAAAGTAGGGGCCTTCTTGTCCTTACAACCGGTAATTAATACAAAGGACTTCGCCTCATTAGGTCTATTCAGCCCAGCCCTGAAATCATTCAGACTCTCTGGAGCCACTGCATCTCCAGCCCCTCTCACTCCAAAGCCAGACACATCCTAGCAGAGGCACATTCGATGGCTACGAAGAAAATACCTATTTTCTAAAAATGAAATATTCAAACTCAGAATGTAAACATCATCCTCACTAAAAGATGCATTTTAACATTCTGAGTTTAGGCATACTAAACTTTATTTTCCTACCTTGGTCCCAGGAGTGGTTATGTTTATAAGATGCTATAACTCCCCTTTCTATCCTACTGGAACAGGAAGCCTTGCAATATTGAAACTTGAAATCAGGACATGTCACACACACCTGGGCATGTCCTACCTTTCACATACACTGCACCCTGCACACAAGGGTACCTTGGGCCTACCTTAGGGGTGACTAACATGTAAGAAAAGGGCAGGGTAGGGCTTGGCAAGTGGATGCTCTTGCCAACTCTACATGGCAATACTAGACTGCACACTGATACTGCAGTGGCAGATCTGAGTCACATTTATAGGCTGCTTATGTGGATGACACAATCAGTGCTGGAGGCCCACTAACAGCATTTGATTTACAGGCACTGGGAACACACAGTGCACAGTACTAGGGACTGACTAGTAAATCAAATATCCCAATCATGGAATCACTAATCCATAACAACAATTTACAGGGAGCACTTGCACGTAAATTGAAACTGAACAGCAGTGGCAAAGTGCCCAAAGCATCTAGACCAGCAGACAAGAAGTCCAACACACTGCAAAATAACAGGACACAAATTCAAAAATACAGGGGAAACCCACACCAATAATGCCAGGTTTAACAAAGACAATGTGCAAATTAGATTGGGTGGATACACCATCACAGGGACAGGGCAGGAGATTGTGGGGTAAGAATATTCCCAATGGGTATGCCAACATACAGGGTATCAGATTTGTGCAAAACCGAAGAAGGATAAATCTATGACGTTGATTTGTAACAGACAGTTAATATGGAGCCACCTCTTCATCAGTAATTGGTCCCTCTAAATAAGAATTTACCATATATTTTAGCCAATTGAATTTAAATCTTTCTTTTGACATCTGGCAAGAAAATGTGTTTTGATCTCCCTTTTGGAGATGATGGGACAATTACTAGGGATTTCGAAAATATATGCTAAATCCATCGAGATTTGGGTCTTCTTTACATACATGAACCAAGGGATCCTATGCAATTGTTCCAATGAGAGGCAGTCTGTGACGAACTCCTAAGTAAGTTTGTCAGATTTCCGTCTCCAAACTGAGTGCCATAGGAGGATTGGGGTGAGCCTCACCAGATCGGATACAAAGGGGACACCCACCTCTGAATGTACAATAACATTTGAACAACATTTGAACAACTTATGGGGAGGCCTGCTAGTTTTTTCCAGAATGTGTTTCCTATAATCTGGAGAGAAGATGCATTGGAATGACCCCAGAGACCCATCCCATAGGTTGCAGCTGAGATGGATTTGGCCATATATACCTTTTTAATGGTATCTAAAGGCTTCACACCCAACTTTTTAGTGAAAGAACAGAGGGCGTTGATGCTTTTTTCTAGCATTAGGCCCCTAATTGTTAGCATACGGGCCTAATTTAATAAATTATCGTAGGTCACTCCTAAATATGAAAACGTTTCTACCTGAGCTACCATCCTTCCTTCAATATAAAAAGCTGGGGTATTCTTGTCCTTACAACCGGTAATTAATGCAAAGGACTTCGCCTCATTAGTTCTGAAGTCCAAATTGTGTATATAATTAACATATGTAATTATCAGTTTCTGGAGAGCTAATTCTGTATGGGCAATAAGGACAGTGTTGTCTGCATAAAAGAGGATAGGGACGCGCACCTGATTCATCTTTGGTATATCTGTGGTGGCTTCTAGCAGGAGGGCTTCCACCCCATTGGTGTAAATAGAAAAAAAGGGGGGCCAGGACACATCCCTGTCGAACCCCCCTGTGTATTGGAAATCACTTGGTGTACTCCCCCTGACTCCCCTAGCAGACGCAGCCCGAGGCTGAAGAGCATAGCTGCCTAATAAAAGTTATAATTGCCTCATCAATGCCAATCTCTTTCATTATCGTCCATGAGTGCTGGTGAACGATGCAGTCAAATGCTGCGGATAGATCCATAAATGCCAAGTATAGCTTACCTTGTTTGGCTTGCCTATACATGGCAATAAGGAGACTTAAGTTAAGGCACAGATCCTGGGTGCCTCTACCCTTCCTAAAACCATATTGAGCTTGAATAAAAACATCATTACTATCAGCCCACTCCTCCAGTCTGTTCAATAGGACTCATCCCATGAGTTTGGCGGTGCTCTCCAATAGCAAAATTGGCCTGTAATTTTTTGGCTCAGATTTCTTACCCTTTTTATATATAGGAATTAAAATGGATTTCGACCAGGAATCTGGTGGGCCTACAGTACCCACTACATTGAAAACATTTGTCAGTTCCGGTCCCCAAACATCTGGGTGATCTAAAAAGAAATCTATCGGGGTACCGTCCAGTCCTGTGGCTTTATTAAGGGAACACTGCAGAAGAGCTTCCCTAACCTCAGCGTAGTTAAAATGGAGGGTGGATTGCATAAGTAGCTTGTTATCTTTGTGCATTAAAATTCATCCCTTTCCAAGAGGGTCAAAGATATTAGAAAAATGTGTGACCCAAGATTCTTTTTCCACATGGGAATCTAAATTTGGGTCTAAATGTTCTTTGAGAAAGGGGGCAGTAATTACCATCCAGAAATCTCTGGAGTTATTTGTAATAGCAGCCTGATGAAGTCGATCCCAAGCTTCCTCGCTAAGTCTTTTGAGTCTGTTGTCCCTGGCCTCCTTGTATTGGCGAATCAGGAGCTTGACTGTGACCCTAGTGACAGCCTGAATTCAAGCCAGCCTGGCTGATGAGGGGTGATGGCCAGAAACCGGTCCCAGGATACCTGTTTTCGGTCCAAGGAGAACCTGGCTTGGCAATTTGGGCTGGACTGTTTCCATAAGGAACAGGGTCAAGACTGATGTGCATATGGCTGGGTCCAAACTGGGGTGGCATGGTGAGCAAAAGAACAATGGATTAACTCGTTAATCGCGGCGGCAATTCCGCCGCGGTGTGGCCGTTTAGCAGAGAGGGCGGGCCGCTTCGGCCAACGGACGTGCACAGCACTACGGAGGTAGTGCTCGCGATGGCCGTTGACCGACGAACGCACGCAACTGGTTAAACCCAGATCTTTGTGACTAGGGGTGAATGTTTGCATTGTTCAGCATTCCATCCATCATTTGTTGCTTTTGCAACTTACTAAAGCTGGCATTTTCAGACTTTCAATTTAAAATCCAACTTCATAATAAGTTGTGATTTTAAATTGTGAGTCTAGTGACACCAGTCTCAAAATCTCTATCTTTTGCTGATTGGAAATCACACTTAAAAGATGTTTTAAGTAGGCCTGGGCGGCAAATTCCGCTCCGCTCGCGGAATTTGCGGAATTTAGGTAATTCCGCGTTCCGCGGAGAACGCGGAATTGCCCAAAATTCTGCTTTCCGCGGCTTCGCGGAATTTTTGCTTGTTCGCAATCTCAAACTGCGTGTTCGCGAGATATTTCGGTCGCGAACAGGAAAAAAGCATCGCGAACAAGCAATTCCGCGTGTTCGCGGAATTTCTGCGTGTTCGCGGAGATTTTAAACCATTTTGCGGAGATTTGCGTAACGCGACTTCGCAAATTCCGCCCACCCCTAGTTTTAAGGCAATCCCAATGTTAACCTATGGAAGAGATGGTCCTTGCAGTAGTGAATCATTAATTTGCAATTTTTTCACTACCAGGAAATGTAGAACTCAAAAGTACATGTCCTACCTTTAAATACACTGCACAATGCCCATAGAGCTGCCCATGGCCTACCTTAGGGATGACATATATGTATTAAAATGGAAGGTTTGGGCCTGGCAAGTAGGTTAACTTGCCAGGTCAAAATGGCTGTTTAAATTGCACACACAGGCCCTTCAGTGGCAGGCCTGAGCCATGTTTAAAGGGCTACTGAAGTGAGTGACACAATTTGGGCACATATAGTGCATTTTACTAGGCACTTATAAGTAAATTAAACATGCACTTTAGCACTGGTTAGCAGTGGTACAATGCCCTGAATCCTAAAGCCAGCAAAAATGAAGTCAGCAAGACAAGAGGTCAGAAGGCAAAACGTCTGGGGAACTCATAGCAAGTGTTAGAATAGAAAAATATGCTTTAGCATTGTTTATGTAAAGTTAGCATTCACCGCACCATTTTATGTATGGGCACCATTTTAAATCGTAATCGAAACTAATCCTTTGCCGTTTCCGAGTAACAGCCTTCTCTAGGTTATGTTTCATCGGAGCTGAGTTCAGCTATACTAATGAATACACTTAGCGCATACCTTTCTGGTTAGATGTAGGCCTTATCCCACGTGTCTAGCAGTGGGCACAGTCAGGATGACCGTGAATAGCAGATAATGTGTTGCGGCTCCCAGACGGCTCCAGTGTCTCTTCCTACATTCGGCAGGTGCACCCGCCTTCCTGAACCTTTTCCTCGTGGATCGGCACAGCCACTCCCCATACAGGCTCCGCGCCGCCTGCTGGCGAAGATATCTTCACCTCTAACCTACATTGGACACTCGCTCACTCAGCTCCTGGGAACACTCACATCTATCGGATGTTGGGCGCACCCACCTCGGCACTGCTCATCACTTCCCCGGCATCTTGCCCAGCTTACGCCCACGGTCTGTACCTCCAACCCCCTATTCCATGTGACGCGGCGCATCCACCATGCCTCAATTGACCTAGATTACCATCTCTTCTCTTCACTACTTGAACTCCTCCACACACCCAAGACCAGGTTGGAATTAACACCGGTCAATAGGGGTCTGCTCTTGATACTTCACCGCACATGATTCAGCCCTGAAGAGTCACAGGACCATTCCTAGTGACGAAACACGTGTCGGCTGGTTGTTCGTTGCAACACGGTCGTTGCCTCACCAAATAACCTTGCAAACTTCATACTGGTGTCGACCACAGCAATTGTTATTTGTACAAAGACTTCCACAACATTGTGATATTTCCACCACGTGTGCCCAGAACTGTTCTCAGTAGATAATGTGTGCCCGGCCTCAGAATCGAAACTTACTCCTTTGTAATTTACTGTCCAGCTGCATCTGCTTGGAAAATTCCATGGTGGGCGTGCTTTCATTGGTTTCAAAGTGTACATAATGTATTGTTATGCTTGCTGATGTCAGTCCCTCTGCAGCACTCCTAATTGACTGGGCAGACGGGGCTCCACTCTGACTGTGTTTGAATAAACAAGTTTTTGTTTGTATTCTCTACTGTCTGACCGTCTCTTCATTTGGTATGGAGGGCTGAGAGGTGGTCGTGAGTGACCCGGGTGACCCTATTTGGGCCATTTCCTTCAGTTGTCGCCCGAACAGGGACTCCTTCGGGTGAGTGACCTGTCCCCTTCTGCGTACCGGGGGGGGAGGTCGAGGCCTTCGTCAGGTCAAACGGACGGATCAGGGATCCCTGCATGAAGAGTTCCTGGTACTCGCAACTGCCCCTTCTGCCCTGCCGGACGGTGCCTCACCCAGTGGTATTCCCGACTGGAGCCCTGAATGGTGAAACCCTTGGATCTGACCTTTTGGTCTGAAGAGTCGGCAGTGCAGAATCAATTCATTTGACCTGCATATATCAGGTGAGTTTGTTTTGGTTCTTTGTGGATATTGTACCATTGCGGTTTGTATTTAGTATGGTCGAACGACCGTCTTTTGGATAAAAGCAATTGCAATTGTTTTGCTAGGCATAAGTAGAGAACCTGTTTTCTTTTCAGAATGCCTAGTGTAATTAAGTTGTTTGCTTTATGTTGTCATTGTTATTCTACTGATGCTTGATTGGAAGAAAGTCAGCTGGCACTTCGAAATTTGAAGCATGGTCTTGGCCCTATTATGTTTAGTATATTATGGCACAAATATACAAAGGACAACGCCGAGTTGCAGTGGCCACTGACAGGCACTTTTGATGAACAAAAGATTGAGTATTTACAAGAACAGTTGTTTAAGAGACTAAGTAGGCTGTCAATTTTTAATTCTCTTAGGACATGGCAGAAAGCAGCTAGACAGAAGCGATTGAAGGCAGAGAAGGAAGCTCGGAAGGGAAGAATGCAGACCATGACTCAGAAAGCGGTTGCAAATGACAGGGAAAAGCAGGAGACATTTGTTGAATGTGAATATAGAAGGTTCCGAATACAAAATGATAAATCATATGTGGTTCAAGAAGAAGATGATATTTTTGTTGAAGAATTGTTAGACACCCGACCTCCGCCTCCATATGCCCCACAAAGAATATACCCCACTGTTTCAGTGCCCTCACAGCCGCCTGTTATCTATTGCTGTTGCTTCAACGGTGGTGGCTTCGGCTCCTCCTCCTTCTGTTTCTTTGCCGTCTGTGGTGACTCTGACTGTTAGTACCTCTGCCACACCTATTGTCTCGGAGTCTCTTTCGCCAGCTCTTTCTCCTGCGACGCAACCATCAGCGACGTTAGTGCCTGTCACTTCTGTTCTTTTCCTACTATGGTTTACCATCCTCCCACATTAGTAAGTAGCGGGACACCGGCATGTGGATTTGAGTATAGGGATTGGACGAAATTTAAGGAACGCATGGGACCATTAGTGCGATCTGATGTGGGAGATGATGAGAAGCAGGTAGTAGCTAACCAGGCTGCAAAGTGGGCCTGTAATCCTCCATGTAGTGTAGAGGATGTCTGGGTGACTCTGGGAGACTTTTAGCCCTTTATACAGCAGCATACCCTTAAACACATGTGTGCAACATTTATTGGTCTTTGGCAACAGTACTTTGAGGCGGAAGCGCCTCAAATTTTATATGACATTAGAGATCAGGTGTATATTAGTGAATTGGGGACAAGACAGGTTTTTTCTAATGTTGCGACAATAGTAGCTTATAGGGGAAGATTACATGAGAAAAGTCTCAGGTTGATGTCTCAGTTTCTAATGCGGGAGGTTCATCCTATATATCATCAAGAAATTCCGGAATTAACGGATGGCCGTGGTAATGTTACCAGGACGAGAGAGGTGGCCCGTTTTCAGGAACAATGGGTTTATACTCCATGTAAAAGAAGTGAAGTTTTGTCTCTTAAAACTCATTTGCCTGACCCTAGGAAAAATCCTACTGCATATTATAAGGAATTGACTGAGGCTGCCTCTTCTGCTGTAATGACTCTTGCTGATATTGAAATGATCTTTGGCCTACTGGTTCCGGTTGATATTTGGAGACAGGTACACACTCAGGATCATGTTGCAGAGCTGGGAGGTACATGGGATCAAATTAAGGCAAGGGATCAGGAAAGGAATCCAGGAGATAAACCCCGAAGCCAAGATACTTGCTCTGCCTGGTCGCATTATTACATATATGCATTCTCTTATTCCGCCGAGATAAGTAGATTGGGATAAATTGTTGGCTTGTAGACAAACGAAAGATGAGAGTGTGTCTGATTTTCTCACCCAGTTTGAAGACAGGTTTTTGGATTACAGTGGGCAGGATTTTTCTATTGCGGGAGGTGTTTGGATGTTTGTTAATAGATTTGTTTCTAATTTGCTTCCTGAAATAGCGATTGCAGGCATCTGAAAGCACCTGGCCCACTTCTTCCCCTTCTGTTATTTTGAATATGGCAGAACTGTGCAGGGAGGTGAAGCAGTGTGCTCCCACCCCTTCCTCTTGTGGCAAAGTATTATGATCATGGGGATAATGAGGAAAAGGAGAGGACAGAGAAAAGGCATAAGGATTTGAAGATGAAGGTGTTGTTGCAGAAGGCTTTTAGAGGGAACGGCAGAGGACGTGGTTGTCCTGCCCGACACTTTCCACGCACTAGTTAGCAGCCGAATACTATGCCTTTGGTGCCCAATCAGTGTGCGTACTGTAAAGAGGAGGGACATTGGGGTAGCACGTGTCCCATGCTTTTGCAGCAGGTGGCAGTCCCTAGAGGTCAAGGTTCTCGTGGATGGGGTCATGGAGCAGTTGGGGCAGATAGAGTTCAAAATGCTGCAGCGTCTCAGGATCGTTCTGATACCAATTACTTTGATGACCCTCATGAGAGGCAGTACTATCATGATGATTATTATATGGGGGAAGTGACAGCAATTTCTTACAGCTAGGACAGCCAGTGACAGAGTGAGGGACCAGTTCGGATACCTGTAGATCAGCGTAGCCCTTCCGTAACAGCAGAACTGCATGGTTCGACTAAGAAAGTTTTGGTGGACACAGGTGTTTTGGTGGGTTTTTCTGGTGTACAGGATGTAAGCCCCATTTCAAGACCTCTTGCATTAACTATTGGTCCTTTTACTGTGGATTCGCCATTCTTACTGACTCCTAATTGTGGTTAAAATTTGATGGGCTTAGATTTGTTGAAGAAGCTACATGCTACGATTTATTGTTCTCCGGCAGGTGTTTATATGACAGTGGGTCCAGATGTAGTGCAAGCTAAACAGTGTTTGTCTAAGGATGCACCTCTTCCTGTTGAATTTGCTGACGTGCTGCCCACTTTATGGGCAACAGGTGATACAGATGTGGGACTTCTGCTGATTTCACGAGTTTTGATACAGGTTAAGGATAGCTCTATTTTGCCCCGTATCCCTCAGTATAAAATACCACAGGCAGGAGAGCGAGCCTTATTGCAAATTATTCAGGGTTTGATTCAGAAGGGAGTGGTTGAGGAGATGTCTGCCAATATTTGCAATAGCCCCATTCTTCCCATTCCTAAACGGACACCCTCAGGCTCCCCTTAAGATCGTGAAGATGTCTATCGTTGTGTAATTGATCTGCGCGAAGTTGACAAAATAGTGGTTCCCCAGTTCCCAGGTGTCTCAGACATTACTACACTTTTGACAATGACTCCCTCCACTGCTAAATTCTTTTCTGTCATCGATTTGAAAAATGCATTCTTTAGTATTCCTATTCATCTGGACAGCAGGTACTTGTTTGGGTTTACGCTAGCTGTCAGAAACTTTAGGTTCTGTTGAGCTCCTCAGTGCTATACTGAGAGTCCAAGTATTTACAGTCAGGCTTTAAAAAGTCAATTGGATTCTCTTTCGCTTCCTACAGTTAATGTATTGGTGCAGTATGTCGACGATCTCCTTATCGCTTCTGATACAGAGCAGGGTTGTAGAGACAATACAGTTAAATTGATGTTGCATTTGGCCCAATATGGACATACAATTTGTCTTTCTAAATTCCAGTATTGTTGACAGGAGATCACCTATTTAGGTCACCTACTGTCAAAGGAGGGTAGTAGATTAACCCCAGAGCATATCAGTACCATCGTTAAAATGCACATCCCACAGACTCAGAAAGATGTGCACGCTTTTGTAGGTATCACTTCCTATTGCAGGCAGTGGATACCTAACTACTCCTTACTAATCAAACCCTTGCTTGCATTAACCACTAAAGATGTGCTTGAGCCCCTGCCTTGGAGGCCTGAATGTCAACAGTCTTTCGAGCAATTGAACACTATGCTTTGTTCAGCTCCAGTACTTGGCACTCCCGATTATAACAAGCTGTTTGTGTTGTTCGTCCACGAGATGGCTGGTTGCGCGCTTTCTGTTTCAACACAAAAATGTGGTGATAAGCAACGGCTGTGTGATTATTTCTCTGCTGTTCTTTACACTGTCGCAACAGCCCTCCTGAGTTGTCTAAGAGCGGTCGTGGCCGTGGTCGTCTCGATAAGACAATCGGCTGGACTCATACTTTATACTGATCTCACAGTTATGGTACCTCATGCTGTGGATAACTTTTTGAATAAGAAAAAGACACAGCAGCTCACCAGTGCACATCCGACTGGTTATGAACTAACATTGTTTGCTAAACACATCACGATTAAAAGATGTGCCACTCTGAATCCTGCCATGTTACGGCCCCTCCCTTCTGAGAGTGATGAAGTCGACAAACATGATTGCATCTTCCGGACGGAAGAAGAGACAAAAGGACTGGCAGAATTGACTGATGTTTCCTTATATGACCCATAAGGAGAAGTATATGTTGATTGCTCTTGTTTTAAATTACCAGATGGCACAACAACTGCTGCGTATGGTATTACCACGCTGCGTACAGTAGTTGAGACATCCTGAGTCCCTTATTAGTCATTTCAAGCTGCTGACCTTGTTGCCTTGATACGAGCTTGCAAATTGAGTGAGGGACTGGCTGTCAATATTTATAGTGACAGCAAGTACGCCTTCAGAGTCACGCACAACTTCGGGTAACTCTGGGCAGAGAGAGGGTTTTCTTACTTCGCATGGCACAAACATTCAGCATGGGCTTCTTATATTGAGGCTTTTGACTGCTTTGACACTCCCTTAAAAATAATTGGCTATAGTAAAGTATAGTGCCCACCGGATGGTTACCGATGATGTAAGGAGGGGTGATGCATTTGCAGATCAGATAGCTAAGGAAACAGCCCGGACTAAAATGAAAAGAATGTTTGCAGCAGGCCCCGCAGGTGGGTGCCTGAAGTTACCATGTTTGAAGACACACCCGAGAATGTAAAAGAGATACAAAGTGAAGCCACCATAGAACAGTTAGCAGAGTGGCAGGAAAGCACAGCACAATTGAACAATGAGGGATGTTGGATTGATAAGTCAGGAAAACAAAGATGGATGTTGCCCGATGCATATGTTCTTCCTGTAGTCACAATGGCCCATGGCCCAGTCCATATTAGTGCTAAGCGTATTTGCAAGTTGTTAGACCCTGTATGGCAGAATGATAAAAGACGACTGCACGTTTAGGGAAGTATTGCAAGGTATGCAAGATGCACAATCCTGGTAAAGGTACCCCCACACCACCTGGTAATTTTGCACCACCCACTTTTCATTTTGAGGTTCTCCAGATGGATTATATCGAACTGGAGAGGTGCGATAATTTGAAGTATGTTTTGGTGGTTGTTTGTGCATTTAGCAAAAGGGTGAAGGCTTATCCTACCAAAGATAAAACAGCCATTACGACTGCAAAGATACTCCTTCAGGAGTTCTTTCCTCGTTTCAGCTTGCCCCATTTGATCTTGAGTGATAACGGAAGTCATTTCAATACTAAGATGATTCAATTAATTTGTGATGTGTTGTGTATTAAGCAGTTTCATACTGCCAATGTTCCACAGTCAGCAGGTTTGGTTGAAAAGTACAATGGTACTCTCAAACTGAAATTGGCAAAAATTCAGGATACCACAGGATTACAGTGGCCGAATGCTTTACCATTAGCTCTTCTGTCAACTAGAACAACAGCCCATTCTAGGACAGGATTGTCACAGTACGAGGTCGTGTTTGGACGCCCGGAAAATGTCTGGGGCGTCCCGCACCCTGTTCTCTGATATTGAGTATCCCTTGTTGATAGATTACCTCTTCAGTTCACTGAAAATGTGTGTTCTATTCACCAACCAGCCCGGGAATTCCTGCTAGTTACACCAGAGGGGCCCAAACACGATATCCAGCCTGGGGACTTTGTCTTGATGCGCAACCTTCAGCGGATGAAGAGTTTGGAGCCGCGGTGGAAGGGACCGGAACAGGTCCTCCTATCAACACGTACTGCAGTCAAGGTTGCCCGCTGTAAGAACCGGATCCATGCGACTCACTGTTGCAGGGTCCCCTTGCCTCTGCCCTATGACTAGTGAAAGAAAGATGGAGTAGGGGACTTCAAGTGTGAGATGGTGCCCCGGTTTGTCCCCTTCAGTAATGCAAGGCTAACCTGGACCAAAACGGATGAGGAGAATGATAATGTGTTGAATGCAGCTGTTCCTCCAGAAATCCGAGTTGTTCGGGATCCCCTTTTTGCTGACCCTTCTGTGCCTGGCGGCACTAGGTACAATTTGCACCCTCAGCTGAGAGACAGTGCACCAAAGGAGAAGTCAGATTAGTTAGGGATGGACTGTGTAAGTTAGGGTGTACTCTGCTACAGTACCAACGGAGTTAGTGTAGGGTGATGTGAGATTTGTGCACAGTTTGAACATTGGACAGGATAGCTTAAAAGTATTCCCTTTGAGGGTACATTATCCTGATCAACGTGGGACCCCGAGCTTCGGACAGAGCAAGCGCCACCCCCTGTGCTCAAGAGCTCCAACGTTTTTGATGGACATTAATAATGAGGCTCTAACGGACACTGGGAACTTGTATAATCACCTCGCTGCCATATTTCTCCCCTTGGTCTCACTGTTTGCTAGGCCTCCCTTTAACAGAATGGTTGCTGATGAAGAGCAGCCAGTGATCTCTCCTGTTCCTACACGTATATTTTGGTTTATCAAGAAAAAGATGTTATGCATTATTTTTGTGATTTTTCTGCTAATGATTCTGGGTGGGGTGCCCTGGGTTTTGAAATGTGATCAGGATACATCATCATGTACTAAGAACAATTGTAAAATTGTAATTGTAAAATCATTTATATAGCGCATGGCTACCCGTAGGCATCCCAGCGCTTTTGGTGAACGGTGACCCTGGGTTGGTCCGATCTGCATTACTACTACGAGCTAATTTCTGGGGAATAAAAAGGTTTTAAGTTTCTTCCTAAACTGAAGGAAGGTCTGTTCCTGCCTCAGATTACATGGGAGGGCATTCCATTCTCTTGCTGCTTGTAGAGAAAAGAGCCGACTGCCCGAGCGGGCTCGTTTTATTCTGGGAATGATTGCAAGGTTGTGTTCGCTTGAGCGGAGATTAAGTTGGGGCCTGTAGGGACTTATCATATTTTCTAAAATGGAGGGGCCTTCTCCATGCATGATCTTATAGGTAATGCATAGGGATTTAAATCGCACCCGTTCCCTCACCGGGAGCCAATGGAGCGATCTTAAAGCTGGCTTCGCCGACATATACCGACTAGTTCCCGTCAGAATCCTGGCAGCATAGTTCTGCGCCACTTGTAAGGTCTTAAAAGTGGATGCCGGTGCCCCGAGGTATATAGCATTCCCGTAGTCAATTCGTGATAAAACCAAGGACTGAACTACGGTCTTCCTTGCTTTTTCAGGAAGTTGGGGCAGGATTTTGCGCAGGGATTTAAGTATCCTGTGACAAACTGCAGACGTCTTTCTGGCTTGAGTTTCGAAGGACAAAGCATTGTCAAGCCAGAAGCCTAAACTCTTTATTTCCGGCTTGGGCGGTGGTATGTCACCCATACAGGCCGGCCAAGCTAGACATTCGGGGATATCCTGCTTTCCTAAGAACATCAGCTCAGTTTTTCCTCCGTTAAGTCTGAGCTGAGACGAATTCATCCAGTTTACTACCACCTCCAAACAATTAGCCAGATTGTTCGGGGGGGCATCTATTTGTTGCAGGGAAAACACCAGCTGGGTGTCATCCGCGTGGCTTATTAACTGGATGCCAAACGGAGCAACTAGTTCCGCCAACGGGGCCATGTAGACATTAAACAGTGTGGGGCTGAGGGACGACCCCTGTGGTACCCCACACTGTAGCGCTAACAGGCGAGAGCAGTTGTTCCCCTCAAACACCTGAAAGTATCTTTCCTCAAGAAAGGATCTCAGCCATTCCAAGGCTTTCCCTGTTACCCCGATGTTTCGAAGTCGCACCAGCAACAGGTGATGACTTACCGTGTCGAAGGCGGCGCTGAGGTCCAGAAGGATAATGGCCGCGCTGCCACCTGCATCCAAAATCCCTCTGGCCTCTTCTACCACCCTCAACAGTGCTGTCTCGGTGCCTTGTCCCTTCCTGAACCCCGTCTGGGATGGATGGAGAAGCTTATACTTCTCCAGAAATGCCGCCAATTGGATGTTTATCAATTTTTCGGTTAATTTCCCCATCCCCGGTAACAAGGATACCGGGCGATAGTTAGCCGGGTCTCCTGGGTCGAGGTTCGGCTTTTTGATCAGGGCTCTAACCATGGCCACTTTCCATGCCTTTGGGACCGTAGCCGATTCCAAGGAGGTGTTAACCATCTTGATTACCGGTTTACTGATGGTTGGAAGTGCCTGGTTGAGTATTTCCATGGGGACTGGGTCTCGTGGAGATCCACTTTTTATACTCCTCATCAGAGAGGGGAGAAGCACTTCCGTGAGGGGAGCAAACTCAGAGAGTGTTGGACAATCACTTCTTTCCTCCGAAGGAGGTACCCTATGATATGAGGCCTGGTCCAATACCGGGATCGTCTCAAGAATTTTAAGTATTTTAGTCTGAAAGTAGTTCGCCATATCATCACATCTTGTGTCCTGCTCATCTGCTTTTACGGGGGGATCTGGGATTTTCGTCAGGAGCTTTACAATCTTAAACATTTCCCTGGGGGCATTGGCTGCGGATTCCATTTTGTTCGCGAAAAATGTAGTTTTAGTGGAAATAAGAATAGTTCTGTATTTCTTCAGTGTGGCTTTGTAACTGATCTTCCTTTCCACGCTAAAATCCTTCCGCCAGTGGCGTTCTGCCCTTTTGCATTCTTGTTTTAGTAATCTTAAGTCTGAGGTAAACCATGGATGTTTCAGCTCTCCCTTCCTAATTATTGAGGGTTTTTTCGGTATAAGCTTATCTAGGGATTGGGTAATCCATTGATTAAAATTATTGACAGCCCCTTCCACATTAGGGTTATCCAGTGGCTTAGTGCTTTCCAACAGTCCCTTCCATTCGTCCACATCAAGTTTTTTCCAAGATCTTATTAGTCCTCTATCTGAGGAAGTAGTAGTACTCATCCTGGAAATTCACCAGTGAAAAGGAATCACCGAATGATCCGACCAGGGGACAGGGTAAGGCTCCAGTGCACAGGGTTGCTTCACAGGTCCGCATGAAAAGGACAGCCCTGAGTAATGTATTTCTATACACATAAAAGATTCTTTGGAGAAGGTACTGCCTGCTACCCTACTGAGTCTGTTACTAGTTTGTGGACAGTTTATCCATTGTTAATTGTTAATTACACTTACACTCGACCCCCTGATTTTGTAGAAGTACAAGGAGTGTTTGGTTATCCAGGTCCTTGTCTGTCTCACAGAAAGCAACGAGGCACAGGTTATCCAGGGTGTAACAACAACACTTACTGTTATGCATTATTTTTGTGATTTTTCTGCTAATGATTCTGGGTGCGGTGTCCTGGGTTTTGAAATGTGATGAGGATACATCATCATGTACTAAGAACAAGGTTGCTTCACATGTCCGCATGAAAAGGACAGCCCTGAGTAATGTATTTCTATACACATAAAAGATTCTTTGGAGAAGGTACTGCCTGCTACTCTACTAAGTCTGTTACTAGTTTGTGGACAGTTTATCCATTGCTAATTGTTAATTACACTTACACTCGACCCCCTGTTTTTGTAGAAGTACAAGGAGTGTTTGGTTATCCAGGTCCTTGTCTGTATCACACAAAGCCACGAGGCACAGGTTATCCAGGGTGTAACAACAACACTTACTGTGACAATTTTTATATGGAAAAACTGAATGTAACTTTGGTGGGTTGGCATTTCAAGGAGCTGACAGTTCCCTGGGAGGCTGGTTATTACCCTGCATGTTGCCCAATTGTCAATGTTATTGACCATATGTTATTTGTCAATTGTTCAGTTATAATATTGTCAAAGGGTGCATATTCTATGGTAGATCCAAAGGATCCCAGAACCATCGGGTGGAATTCTAGGCATGCTTCTGTAGATTATGACAGGCCAATTTATGCACACCCACGTTATTTCTTTCTATCTAATGGGATTTATTCTAATATGCATAATGGTTCACATGACGTGGCCCTTGGGATGGTGTTACCTATAGGTGTGCCTTGTAAAAATGTGAAGCCCAAGGTAAGATGGGTTAAAATAACGCTGCCAAAGGAATTTTGCGAAGGAGTGATAGACCTCGAAGTCAATAATTATAGTAATGGTATCACTTTTGGGTATATTCTCTCCTCCATTCTTACCTTCGGTGGTACTGCTATGGCCAGGGGCAAAACAGATAGAGAATATTTTGGATGTAAGCTGCAGATACTGTCTAACTCTACCGTGGCTGCTTTGCGTGACATCACCACCCAATTAGAAAGTCTCGATTCATGATACCAATGCAACAATTATGGTACAAAAGGAGGTGGATGACCTCATGCACATAGATGAGGGTATTTTCGAGACTTCTGCCCTCCTTACGGTCTCTTTTCCTGATGTTGACAACATGGAATGCTCCTAAAAAGTTGATATATGATTTTCTGTTTCATTGATTTATATGCTTTTCGATATTACTAGAAAAATGTTTAGCTCATGCTAAAAGGATGGTCTGTTAAAATAGAAAAATGTGCTTTAGCACTGTTTGTGTAAAGTTAACATTCGCGGGACCATTTTATGTATTGCCGCCATTTTAAACCGTAATCAAATCTAATCCTTTGCTGTTTCTGAGAAACAGCCTTCTCTAGGTTATGTTTCTTCGGAGCTGAATTCTACTATACTAATGAATACACTGCTCTTATTAGCGCATATCTTTCTTGTTAGATGTAGGCCTTCTCCCACTTGTCTAGCAGTGGGCACAGGCAGAATGAGTTTGAATAGCAGATAATGTGTGAATTGAAACTTACTCCTTTGTAATTCACTGTCCAGCTGCATCTACTTGGAGAATTCCATGGTGGGCGTGCTTTCATTGGTTTCAATGTGTACATAGTGTATTGTTATGCTTGCTGATGTCAGTCCCTCTGCAACATTCCTAAGTGACTGGGCAGACTGGGCTCCACTCTGAGTATATTTGAATAAACAAGTATTGGTTTATTTTCTCTACTGTCTGACTGACTCTTCATTTGGTATGGAAGGCTGAGAGGTGGTCGTGAGTGACCCGGGTGACCCTATTTGGGCCATTTCTTTCACAAGGATGCCAGGTCTAACATCAACACATTAAATAATTATTATAGGTCATGATGTCTGTAGTTAAGAAACAATAGTATTGCCATATGACCTATATCTACTCAACCTGTCTTAAACCTAACCAAATTAAACATATCCCAAAACATATGTGATCTTTTTCATGTATCACACACAGTCATTTGCTGCCCACACTAGGCATAGCACAATTGATGCACACTCTCTTAAGGTACATTGGTCCACACCATTTAAAAAAGTGACGTAACAAGGCAAGTCGGCTTGTTGCACTATGTTGTGTCATGGAAAAGAGTGCAGGAATGCACCATCTCTGAAAAGACGGTGTATTCCTGCCCTTTCACTGCTGCAATAAATGCATCCTAGTTCCAACCCAGGTACTCTTGCACCATGGTGCAAGGGTGACTGTGTTACAGCCAGGTATGCTTTAGAATGAGGATAATTAAACATAGATGTTGTTGGTAAACCTCTTAGGGAAAGATTAGCATTGTGAGCCATTCCCAGGTTTACTTCTCTTAGAAAATCTGTGAATGCACCTAAAAACATGGGTGGATGTGTGGGAACAACCATGGTCCACCCATGTAACACCTTCCCAGTGCAGAGTAAATAAAGATAGTGACTAGCCCTGCCTTGCATTAATCCAGATTTACAAGGCCAAGCAGAGCCACGCAAGGTGGCTCTGCATGGCATAGTCAATCTGACGAAAGAGCTTGCATTGTCCTGCTTAGCATTGTACAGAAATGTAACTCTAGGCACCTGCTTGTGTTACTTCACATTATATTATACATTTTTAGATGTGTATTCGGTGAAGCAAGGACTTTACCATGCATCCCAAAAAGTGTTTTTCCTCATATTCCCAGCTTTATAAAGACTTGTAAATGTTGGACTGGGTCAAAAAGGTATACCTTCCCACGTGAGGTATAACATGGACAGAAATTAATTGATCTCAGGTTTGTTTACTCTTTCCACCTGTGCTGCCTAAAGCAGCACACATAGAAAGTGGAAACATGCTGTTTGGATTTAATTTTGGGCCGGGGGTAGTCCCTTCCTGCACAAAATGAGACCTTCCTCTAACACAGCCGCCCTTGTACTATGGTGCAAGGTTCCCTACATTGGCGCTAGACAACACATAGTTCAACACCACAAGGAGGAAGTAGAAATGTGTCATATCTTTGTAAATATGGGGTTTTTCTGCTGTCTCCATCACGCAGCCCAGTGCAGCAAGATGCTTTGCTGCGCTGGGTAACATCACTTCTGATTAAACGTGGGCCATAGAGTGCTTGCTGCCCAGCTTTGGGTGAATGGTAGCTTCAAACTACAGAGCAAAGCTCAAACATGTCTTGCCTGCACCCTGCGTGGTAAAATAGGACACTGCATAGCACAAACATGTCTTGTATGGCCCTTGCGTAATGAAATGGGACACGGCGTAACACAAACATGCCTTGCATGGCCCTTACCTGGTAAAATGGCAGGCTGCATAGCGGGAACATGTCTTGTGTGGTCCATGTGTGGTAAAATAGGACACAAGACTATGGGGCATATCAAGAACAACCGGCGATAATTATCGCTAAGCGCACTTAGCGCTAGGATAATTATCGCCGGCTAGCGTGGATTTTTATCGCTGAGATAGCGTGCTATTAGCAACGCTTATCTCAAAAGCGATAAAAATCCTAGCGCTAACTGTCTAACGTGAGATTATCACTGGAAACCCAGTGATAATCTCACGAAATGTGGCGTTAGCTTGTTGATAGGGACTCACAAACTAAGCCATGATTTCCTCCTTCCATAGGATATCATGGCTAAGTCAGACCTGAAGCAGGCATAAGGAAAGTAGCGATAACAGGGGTTATCGCTACTTTTCCTGCCGCTATGCTTCATAGCGTGGGGCTTGATGATAGGAGAAATGTCGCTTAGCGACATTTCTCCTGTCATGGCAGGTCAGGAACGCCCACTTTGCATTTCATTAGAGATGCAAAGCTGGGCGTTAAGATTTCGTACGCTAAAGCAAGGTTTCATGCGTTAGCGTGACCTTCTAATTAGGCGATAAAATTATCGCCGCTTTTCTGCCGATATTGTTGATATGCCCCTATGTTTCCAGGGTTTAAACACCCAGTAAATGATGCAACAGGTGTAGCTGCATATCAGGAATAGTGTGAAATTTAGTTTGACCACTTTAGTTTGGTGGGTGTGTGGAGCAACATTGGTGGCTTGTGAAAGGATTGTGTGGCTTGACTGTTTTGTTGAGTTTGTGATCTGTATTGTTTGTTTTAGCTGTGTTTAATTTGTGTGTCTATAAGTGTACTGTCTTGTTAAACTTGTGTTTGTCTGTCTGTTTGGGGTATTTTAGGGGTTTAGTTGGTTAAGCATGTGAAGTTTTTTTTTAGGTTAGTAGTTAGGCATAGTGTGTGATAGGAGTATGTCTGGGGAGAGAAGAGAGAGGAATTTTTATGAGGGGAGATAGGGGCCTTAACACTGCTTATAGTCCACTGCCTTCCTTGTATTCTGTAAGGGAGAGAGCTGAAGTGCCCCATATCTACTAAGATATGGCATACTACTGATCTCTCACAGTCACTCTCCAGGCAGCCTAGCGCCAATTCAAGCACCCTTGCACCATGGTGCAAGGGTTCCTGTGTTACAAGGAAAATTGTTTTAGTGCATGAAGGGATACCCTCCAGAACAAAAACAATCCCTTGAGGCATTTCACTCTCTCTATGTGTACTGCACTATACAGAATCCATAGAAAGGGAAACTGGCAAGGAGATTTTTTTTTTCATTACTCCATTCTATGGGGAAAAAACATTTTTCTTCTCACTACGCTATTCTCTGGGAGGCGTAGCGATTTCACACAATCTCAGGTTTACAAACCTTTGTAAATCTGGTATTGTGTGAAAACTCGGGGTGGAAGCACAGGAAACACCCATGCTCCACCCACGAAGAACCTCCCAGAATGAAATGTAAGGCAATGCAGTGCATGCCACTGCATTGCTTGATATATGTTTACCAAGCAATGCAAGGTGGTGCAAATTGCCCCTTGCATGGCAATGTAAATATCTGGTAGCATTTTGCATTGTGGCCGCATCACAAAGGTGGCACCACCATGGTGCAAGATGTAAATACATCTTACCCCAATTGTATTTGTATAGTTCCAGATGTATCATTATCACACTGAAACCTCGGCAACTAGTTGGCACCCTATACAATGAGTTTAACGCCTCCTTGACTAAGCCAGTTAATCCGGTGCTACAGATTTATAACATGAAAGTAGTAAGCTCAGTTCTTTACAGGAGGGAACTTTGGAGCTTTAAGTACCTTACCCAGCTAGCCATCGTAGAAAATAGGTTTCTCCGAAAGATCACCAGCCTACCTCAAAGCACTCCGGTGCTACCATTGTTGTATGATTTAGGCCGGAAAGCCTTGGTTGATCTAGCTAGGATATGCCCCATTGTGTTCTGGCGCAGAATCTGGTGTACACCGGAATTAGCAATCTATGCTGATGGCCTCATAAAGGAAAGATATTGAGATCTGGTGACTCAAAATACACTTAGGAAAAGTGATAGCACAACACTGACAGGGGGCTTTTTAGTATTCAAATCCTGGCCAAGCATGGAACGCTATTGGGATGTAATATCCAAACCTTTTGTTTGGAAATTGGATTTTCAATTTAGAGTGGGCTCCTTGCCATTAAAGTCATTCCCTGCAAATGGGCACATCAGGTAATAGTAAATGCCTTACTTGTATGGATCTAGAAAAAACCTATGCCCACATACTGTTTGTTTGTCCTGCTCATGCTGGCCCCTGCAAAGTATGGCTGGCTCCAACCTGTCGGGATCTGGGCACCAAACAAAGTAGTGTTGCCTTGAGAATATTGCGTACTGATCACCCTGTTACACAATCTCAGTAGCCAAGTTCTTGAGCTGGATGTGGGTTATTAGATCACATACATTGCCCGCGACCTGATGAACTTGCAATTATAATTATCTGTGATTGTGACGCTGGAATCTTATTCACGAACTATGGCTATTTTAAATATTTTAAACATGTTTCATGCACGTAGGACCTGCCTCTAATCTTCTCTGTTGCTTTTTTACTATTTACTATTATATGAATTTGCCCTTTTAAGACAACCAGGATGAATGCATTTCCGCCTATGGTTGCTTGTAGATGATTTTAAATGTTTTTACATATTTTAAAAAAACACAGTTTTAAGGCAAAAAATATTGTATTCTTTGTAACCTGCTTTTATAACATCTATTGTCGAATAAAACGTATTTGAACTGGTATTTGTATAGTTCCAGATGAATGTGTATAGCTCCCCTTATCTCATCCAAACAAGCACTCATTAGCCACATAAGGATTTCCCTTATGGATGGATGAATGTGAAATTGCAGTCTTAAAGAAACATGAAGTATTAGTAGCCTAAGGGGCATATGTATCAAACAAATTTTCGGTCGCAAACACTGTGATTTGCAAAAAACTGTGTTTGCAATCTCAAAATAGACTTGTCCTATGTATTACATAGGTTCGCAGCGCAAAAAAGGTATTCGCAAAAATTGCGATTACCAATTTTGCAAGGCCGGAAATATGCGAATAATATTTGCGAACTCGCAATCTGCTACACGCAATTTGCGATTTTCGCAAATAGCGTAATCGCAATTTGCGAATTTGCAAAGAAATGCATGACAAAATTGCAAGGTAAATGCATGTCTAACATTCTAACATACAGTTAAGGTCTGATGTGGGAGCACAGTAATTGACCTCATGTCTTTCATCCTGTAGGTGACAGTGCATATGCTGTGCGTGACTTCATCCTAACACTGTACCTCAATCCAGCCAATGAAGTGAAGATATAATCGCACACACAAATCTACGTGATGTGTAATTGAGCGGACATTTGGGATACTAAAGAGCTGGGTCTGCTGCCTGCATAAAAGCGGAGGAGCACTACAATATAGCTAAGAGACCTGCTGCAAGATTGTGGCTACTTGTGCCATGCTCCGCAACATAGCAACAAAAAAAGGCATTCCAATTTAACTTACTGATACAGATGCATTGGAGGATGAGGGCCCAGGTCCACGTTGCAGACCAGCAGGTGGTGGGGGCCCGCTGCCGGACGACAGAGACGTGATGAGATAACACAAAACTATTTCGAGGAGAGTAATGATGACACAATGCAAAATAAGATTTGTGCACAACTGTGTTTTATTATTCCTTTAGCAGCAGGAAAATATCAGTCACAAAGCCTGACAGACACTTTATGTGTGTCACAAGATGTTGCACATGTTATGCCCACAGTGCTTGGATGACGGCCAAACACAAGTCCACATGCAATGGGTTGCTTCACCCATTGGCATTCTTCAGTGGTAACAGTTTATTTTCTGCGTGAACGGCCTCCTGGTGCACGCTCAGGGTGCTGACTGCTCTCTCTTGAGTCATCCGATGTTGTTCCCTGCCTCACACTGCGCCGTCTGGTTTCGGGAACTGGTGGGGTGATGCTGCTTCTGCTTGAGCCCAGGAGTCCTGTGCCACCTGTGGTAGCTGTCTGCAGCTGTTCCACGGCAGTCGTCACCTGCACCAAGTCTTTGGCCACATTCTGGCTGCAGTGGGCCATTTCAACCTGCATGCTTACTGAGCAGCGTGACAGCAGGGAGGTGGCAGTACACAAGCGATTGACCACCTTGCTGTAAGTGTCCAGACGGCTGTAGAGACGCTGTCTTTCCCTGCATCTCGCTGCCTGGTCTCTCTTCATCATGGCACACAGTTATTTAATTGTGCCTGTCATTTCCATGATGCCCTGCCTCATGTCACACAGATTGTGATTGACAGAGACCAGCTGCCGGTGTATTGACCACATTGATTTTGTTTGCAGACGCTGTACCTTGACCATGCTGCCTTCCAGTCCTGCAAACACTGTGTGTTAATCAACAGCAGCAGCGCTGGTGGTCGCCCTTGGCCTGCGTCTCACACATGTTTCCTCCCTACGGTGCAGAGTGGGCTGTTCTTGGACCTGTGCTGCACGCTGGCCCTGGTCTCGCTGGGCCTCATCCCCTATGGACCGTGGTTCTGCCTCTAACAGTGGGAGTGGAGGCACAATATTACGCTGTCTCCGTGGGACCGGTATTGTCAGTATGGTTTCCTTGGTGTCCTCTTGCCCTGCCTGGTCCTATGTATGTGCTGCCTCCTCAGCTCCTGTACTGTCATCCTGTGTTTCAGGTAGCACTGTAAATGAAAAGGCACATTTTAATTGTGTGTTCTGCTCCACATTGTTCACTGAATAAAGTTTTCTGATTTTGCGTTAGCTAAGTACTGTCTTGCGAATTTTGCCTTTACTGATTTACTTATACTGATTCTACATTGCTGTGTCTCATTGCTCCACTGTATGATGCTTGTGACTACATCTCCCATTATGCATTGCTGGGTGTGCTGGAAAACGTGTACTGGAGTTGCATTTTTACTTAGTAGTTGGTGCATTCCTGAGTATGTGATTGAGATGGTAATGTGTGAGGGATGATTTGTCATGCATCTTACCTTGTCTGGTGTTGGGAGGGTCAGAGCTGTCGAGGTCAGCCACACCAATGACGCTCTCTGGCTGAAGAGTGGACACCACCAACTCCTCGAGAGGCGTAGACTCTGTTTCAGTGGAAATTCCCCCACCAGTTTTCTTTGCCTCTGCCAGGCTGACTGCCAACTTGTCCTTGAACCTGGAGCGCACATCATACCATCGCTTGCGCAGGTCCTCCATAGAGCGCTGGGTCACACCAATGGAATTGACCTTTGCTTGGATGCCCAGCCATATTTTTCTTTTTCATGACTCTGGCACAAGGAATGATTTTTTGCCAAAGAGCAACTCATGGCTATGCACCATTCCTTCTATGAGCACCTCCTACTCCCTCTCGCTGAACTTTTGCTTCCTTTTCCTCCCAGCCTTCTCCTTATCCTTCTCTTTCTCCTGGGGATCCATTTGGAATTGTTGGAGTTGCAGTACACAGTTGTTTGCCCCTCCTCCCAGCCTCTCACAGAGCCTCAGGCAATCAGGAACAGCATGGGCAGACACACTTCCTGGGTGTGATGTCATCAAGCTGCACCTGAATTGCAGATTCTCAATATTTTGCGATTCCTTAATTGCTAATTCACAATTAAGGAATCGCTATTAGCGGGGTCACAGAAAAATACTTTTTTATTCACATCGCATTTTGCGATTCTCAAAATGCGATTTGCTAAAAATCGCATTTTGAGAATCGCAAACTCCGATTTTCATACATATGCCCCTAAATGATATGTAAATTATTCATGCTACTCATGAAACAAGTGGAGTGGTACAAAGCCCATAGAAACTACTTGCACATGTCTGTTTATTAGAGACAAGTTTTCCTTCCTCATATTTGCCTGCTACAAGGGATGTTTATAATTGTGTCCTGTTATCAGATAGTCACCCTTGCTAGTCCTGCACTCATTTTACCCTGCTCCATCTTTCCCAGGACGCCGCCCATTACCCTCACCCAGTCCTTTCACCACCCCCGTTGTATCCCCACTATGCCGCCAAGGTCACAAATTCTTGCCATTTCAGGATCCTTAAAAAACCGATTCTGTCGCTACCTGAATATTTACATACAACACTTTCTAAAATGCTTAACCCATTGTCATGCATGCAGCTACACATGATAAAAAGAGTTATAATAAAACAACATACTGGGGTGCTTTAAAACAGTAATCAGTTGCACAGACCTGCGAGTATAGTTTAGTATAAAGTATTCACACAAGGCCTGCTTGTGGCAAAAGTGTAACCTGTGAGGACCGATGTCGTGTAGGTTCTGTAAATCCATACTGATGGACATGTTCCTTGAGTGGAGGGTGTTTAGCAATATTTTTCCGAGGACCGCAAGCCTAGTTTCCCTTGAGCTCATCATTTCAGTCAAGTTAACCAATAGGCGCTGTATAGCAGCGGGTCAGTAATCAGTGCCCCCACGTCTTCAAAGCATGTTGGAAATTTGCCTAAAGCCTGGGCCATTAACATCGAGATGATGAACGGACGGGTGGATGGGAAGAGCGTGAAGCTCTGGGGCTTTGTGAGAGGGAGATGCTCAGCTGTAGAGCAGCAGACACCAGCGAATAAAATTAGCCATGTATGCTCGTGCCACCCACCCACTCTTAATGATATTGTCAAGCGAGCAAAATATAGTCACATTGGACTTGTCATGAGTTCATAAATCAAAGGAGTTTGTCAAAGGTATTCAGATAGATTAATGAGGCGGCAGCAATAAAAAGTCAAATTTGCATAGGAAATTGCCAGAATCTTAGTAAAGTTAGGGGTGGGCGCCGGTAAACTACACCATGCCACAATATAAAGCTCCTTCTTATGGTGTTAGGCAAGCTGTCCAAAGTAATATCTCTGCCTTCCTACAGTATTTGTCATGAAGTTAAAGCATGTAAAGCCCTTTCCTACTTTATTTGACCTGGGGTGTGCATCAACAATGTCCCTATCAGTTATGAGCAATGGAACCACTTCTTAGATTGACCAAGAAGAATGTCAACATTTGGGCGTGGCCATGACCCCTCTCTTCATCCTGCTTATTACATTTATTTTTCTTGTGCTCACATAAGCCCTTGCATTCAGTGTTGCTTTAAAGCTAGGCCTAAAACCATTGAAAAAATCAGGGTCACAAGTAGTAACTCACACCGAAACCTCTGCCTACTACAGTAATCTGTTAGTTTCCATGTAGCAGAATATCTGTCTAGAGCAGTGACACTTAAAGTACGGCCCGGAGGGCGTTTGCAGCCCTCCTGACATTTACATGCGAGCCCCTGGTCAACAGCAGCACTGGGCTGCTGTTTTCTTGGCTCAGCACTAACATTGAGAAAGATGTTAAATAAAAGGGCAAAACAAAAAGAGTATGCTGTTCCTCTGTGGGAGTCGGAAGAAGGAAAAGGGGGTGGGGGAGTTAGGGAGTTGGGGAAAGAAGGGGTAAATAGGGAATAGTAAGGAGGTTACAACCAGGTGCTAGAAAGAGAGAATGCATGATTGCAATGGAATAGCTCCAATAAGGAGCAAGGGCCCTCACACACCCCGTAGGGTGTCATGCGTCATCATAGGGCAGCTCCTCGTTGGGCAATGCCGCAGGCCCCACGAGGGGGCTCTTTGCTGTAGGTCTTCTCTGGTTGCCGTCGTGAAGCTAAGAGTTATTGGAGGGGGCTTATCTGTAGTGAGTAGAGGTGAGATAGTGTGATTTAAAAAAAAATAGCCACAAGGATCTCTAAGTGTAGATTATTCACTGGGTTCTTGTGCCATGAGTAAAAACACGGACTGCTAAGTTGTGGACTGGAGAGGGGGAATCATACCTGCTTCAGCACAAAGGAATGTGTAAGGTGTGCAGGGGGTCGACATGTTTCATGCCCTATACAGTCCAAACGGATTTCGGCATTTCTTCTGGACCTAAATATCCTTTTTTACTCGTGAGGGATGGCTTTGACTATGTAAAATAAAAAGAAAGTCACATCCCTAAAATCTGGCCTTGAACTGTAGTACTGTGTAGTGGTGAAAACAAGAGGTTAAAATATATACCTTCTGGGAAAAGGCCCCTCTGAAGAGGAATTAATCTTCCACAACCGTGTCAGGCCAAGGTACTCGCTAATTTAGCGATTGAGAAAAACTTGAGTTAAGTATCAAGTATCTCCTCTGCACTGGACCGACCCGCGTCTGGCCGTCAGGGGCAAGCATTTATTAACAGATTAACTGAAGTTAAAGAAAGGAAGTAACTAAGGTGTCCTGCACCACTTTAGGAACACCTTCCTTTTTTAAAGACATCTTGCAACAAATGTGTAAAAATATAATGAAGTTTCTTAAAAATTCCCAAACTGTATTTCATTAACATGCAGAAGCATTTCACCTTAGTACATCAGATTATATCAGTGCATTGAGAAGAACACACATGCTTCCCCCCACCCTGGTAACGACGCCAATAGAGAACTAAGAGGCAAGTCACTTGTTATGTACACCATCTGAGTGGCCTGGGTTGCTATTATACATGGACAACTTTATAGTTTACTATATAAACCACAGGAAAAGGTTTTGAAGAGTGCACGTTTAAAAGTTGTGTATTTCGAGGTCCTCATATATGATAATGCAGAAAAAGGAGGCAAAGTGAAATAAAAACAAATCTGCCTAAGATCACAGAATGTGGTCAAGTGGGCAAGCCAGGTTTGATATTAGGTTTTTTGGTTTCACAATGAGCAATGCAGCCTTTATTTGTACTTGCTTCACGTCTTCTATACCCACCACTGCCACACCCTGCTGGCATCAATGCAGCCGTCAGTCACGCCACAGGCCAAACGTTTTCACTCCTGGAAAATGTTTGCACTTACCCATGGCATCGAGGCTTAACAAAATTTAAAGACAATCCTCCCTTAAAGGCCTATTGGCATTTATGGCATTAATACACTTTATGCTTTTAAGCACTATATTTGCAGCTATTTTTTAAAAATTCATAACTCTGGATCTACTCTTTGGGTTATTGTTTTTTCTTTCGTTTTGGTCTTGTTTTGTTCAATAAATTAGGTGCTAGTTTTCTATCCACTGTTTTACTGTTTTAAGTGTTGCCGAAATACTTTAAACAATGCCTCTTAAGTTAAGCCTGACTTCTCTGTGCCAAGCTACCAGAGGGTGAGCACTAGTTAGTTTCTGGTGTGTATCTGACTTAAACTGATTAGGATTGTGGTCCCTATTTGGACAGGGTGCATGTGTCTGCCAACTAGAGACCGAATTTCTAACATTACCATTCTCTGAGATATAGGGCCTTATGTAGGTGGGCTGGCATTTACCACTTCATAAATACCGAATCATACCGAATCGGTATTTATGAAGTGGTAAATGCAATGTAGGTAACGAGTTGGTAAATATTACCGATTCGGAAAAATTCGGTAATTACCGATTCGGTATTTACCGATTCGGTAATGAGGCATACCTTCCCATTGATGGGAAGGTATGCCTCATTACCGAATCGGTAAATACCGATTCGGTAATGGGGGAGCACATGCAAGGGTGGCAGGGTGTCACATTGACACCCTGTTGCACCCCTGATTCGGCCATGTGTGCACATGTGGCGCACATACATGCCCTAAGGGCATGTATGTCTGCCACATTGCACACTTAAACGTGCACAAAAATGCTTTTTTTCACCTATTCGTCATTTACCACCAACCTTTAGTTGGTGGTAAATAACAAATCCCCACACCCACCACACACTCCCCCTACACCTCATTTCATGATTCGGTATTTACCGAATCGGTAAATTTACCGATTCGGTAATTTTACCGATTCGGTAAATACCGAATCATGAAATTCTCCCCCTACATCTCAAAAGCCAAAATACCGGTCGGTAACGGTATAATTACCGAAAATTGGCCGTTACCGACCGGTATTTGGCTTCCTACATGAGGCCCATAGAGTGATGGATTAATACCATCTGGAAAATGTAGTATTTCTGCAACATAGCAAGGAAATACTGTAAAAGGCTACCAACATCAAAATGATGGTGATAACTCCACACACATAAATGTGGAAAACGAATGCCCCTGTGTGAACCAAAAATCCTATATCCAAGGGTTATATATACCTTACTAACAATGTTTTGGAGTATGGCCCCGTAGATGCACTGCGGTCCACAAAGCGAAGCCCTTAATGCTGAATGTGTTCGTGGTATACACAATTTCAGTAAACTCCACACCGAGAAAGAATGCAATCTTCTATGTAAAGTGAACTCTACTTGGTTCTTGTTCAATCTGCACAATTGAAACACTGGTCTTCCCACAGAAGGCTAATATAAATTGAGATTTAATACTCTGATGCAGTAGTAAAATTACAGCAGAGGAGAGCTATAAAATTACCTCTAGATCTTTGTTTGGTCCATTAATGACTAACAGCTTGTGGTAATATTGTGACCATGTTTTACTGCATTTATGTGGATGAAGATGTCACCAGTTTTCTTTGGGATTCGAGTGTTGTGGTTCTTCTATGATGGAATGCAGTATTGTACCATTGGTATTGGTAAACGGTAAAATGGTAATTGTACTTTGTATTTATAAAGCTCCCAAAAAAACTCAAAAGTACTTTGACACTGTAATGAGGAGTGGAGCCCCAATCGAAGAGAAGCTGATAAAAGCACAAACTCACTGCGGAGTTAATTTGATTTTACACAGTCTACCAGCATTGATTTCTTAGCAAGCCTTAGGGAGACAGAGAAAAAGCTATTGGCATGAAGATGATCCCTGGTTTGGGAGCTAATCATTTAGTTTCAGCAAGTTCTAAGTCATCCACGGCTTGACCATACACATATACATATATATATATATATATTCACTGAAAAAACCATAGGTTTCACACACGTTATAGTTAGCTGGACATTTCTCTCGTAAAAAACCATTGAAATTCCCCTGTTATAGTTAGTTCAGCTAACTATAACTCGCGCACCCGCAATCCACTGCTGATGACGTCACATATTACATCACTCATGACATGGTCAGTGACATCACTCATGACATCACTGATGACATCTCAAATGACATCACTGATGTCATTATCCATTGAGTATGTGTTTCTGAACAATTTTAATATGTTTAATATATATAGGGAAAGGCCTGTTAAAGAATGAGTCGGTGTACAAGTTTGTAAAGGGATGATTTTCTGTGTTGCGTAACTGACTTGATAAGTTATTATTATTATTATTATGATGTGTTCTTATATAGCGCTCAACTTACCCTTGGGCATCTTGGCGCTTGCATTGGGAACCCGTCCTGGTTTTTCCCTGTGAGATAACCCATACTGGGCATCCCCAAGGTGAAAGCCAGGCATCCCGCCGCGGGGGGGCCGTTGTGGAGATTAAGCAAGCTTGTTGCCCAGAGCTGCATAGTGTGAACTCGTGCTTAGAGTGGGCACCAAAGCGAGAATTATCGAGTCCGTGGACAATTGGGCTCCGGACCCTGCCGTGTCGGGAATTGAACCCTGGTCCCGGGTCTGACCTCTGCTTCAGGGTATGCCTCCTCTAACCAGTGAGCTACACTTCTCCACGATAAGTGAGTGGTTTAACTGCATCTTACTTCAGACTAGTGACTAAACTGTATAAATGTTTGTATGTGTCTGTGTGTTGGTGTATAAGTGGCGGCATGGTTTTGTGAATAGCTATATGAGTGTCTATATGAGTTATTGATTGCTTGTCTCAGTATCTGTATGAGTTCCTGAGTGTTTGTGTGGGTAAGGTGTGTGTGACTCTGTGCATAGATGATTGAGTGGGTGGTTCTATGAGTGGATGTTTTTAAAAGTGCATCTGTGATGGACTGTATGGTTGAGTGAGTGTATGTATGGCTGTGTTATGGATTGAATGTATATCTCAGTGGTACATTTGTGACTAACTACATATGTGAAAGGCAGTATATATGTGTGTAAGAGTATATAAGTGGCTAGATGTGCGAATGTGTGAATGTGACAGTGACTGTATGGATGAGTGTGTGCTTTTGTCAATGATTCTAATAGAGCATAAAAATGTGATACTATTTTTGTGAGCAAGGGAACTTGAGTGTGTATAACTGCATAGGTGAGTAAATGGCAGTGTGATTATTTGTATGAATGACTAGGTGTGAGAGTACCTCTATGGATTATTGGTAGTGTGTGAGAGTCTATATAGGTGTGTGTATAAATTCATATGATACTTTTTTATGGAGTGACTGTAACTATGAGTGACTTTACAGGTGAGTGTGTGGAGGTGTATGAAGACCTAAAAGTTAATATGTTTGTATGCAGTTATTGGTATTGCATTATTTATGAATATGAGAATGGAAATCTGTAATTTTGAGTTGGTATATCAAAGGTTTTATAAGGGTGTGAGAAGATGTGGTAATTTATCACATTAATGACGTCGTGAGTGATGTCATCAGTGATGTCATTTGAGATGTCATCAGTGATGTCATGAGTGATGTCACTGACCATGTCATGAGTGATGTAATATGTGACGTCATCAGCAGTGGATTGCGGGTGCGCGAGTTATAGTTAGCTGAACTAACTATAACAGGGGAATTTCAATGGTTTTTTACGAGAGAAATGTCCAGCTAACTATAACGTGTGTGAAACCTATGGTTTTTTCAGTGAATTTGCAAGGTTTTTTAAATGCTAATTCCTAACTATAACGTGTGTGAAACCTATGGTTTTTTCAGTGAATTTGCAAGGTTTTTTAAATGCTAATTCCTAAATATAATGTGTGTGAAACCTATGGTTTTTTCTGTGAATTTCCATGGTTTTTTAAATTCTAATTCCTAACTATAATGTGTGTGAAACTTACGTTTTTTTCATTGAATTTGCTTGGTTTTTTACATCATTTTTTTTCTTTTTCTTTTTTTCCTTTAAACACTATGCTACCTATGTATATATTCATGGATTTAATGCATACTTCAATATAGTATGATTCACTTTTTTTAAATAAATGGTTAGATATAGTTGTATAACATAGTTAATATCTTCAACAAACCTTTTTTTTAAAATTTTTTAATTTTTTAATTTTTTTTACCGTGCGCGTACGCTAAGCTTACCGTAAGCGCACGCTTAGCTTTATGTACGGTGAGCGTACGTAACATTTATACTCCGTGTGCGCATGCTTACGCAATTTGCGGACACGTCCGTACTTCCTATGCGACGCGTAAGCGCATGCTTAATACGCGCACGCTACGCGGAAGTGTACGAGTGTGCCTGTACTGCGCATGCGCGCGTGCTTGTGTCTTTCGTACGCGCATGCGTACTTTTACCGTACGCGCTCGGTAAGCTTAACGTGCGCGTACGGTTGGTCATGTGATCAAGAAACAACACTTTTGATTGGTTTAAACTACTTTCAGTTCCAGAATCTTCCTACACCACACCCACTCCCCTCATTACTGCTTGTGATTTCTTAGGAGAAGGAGCTGAATTGTCTTTGAGATACAATGGCGCAGCAGCAGTCCTCTTCTGAGAGTGAGCAGGGCAGCAGCATCATCAGACAGAGAAGGAGGAAACAGAAGACTTCTTTTATTTGGGAGTATTTTACATTTCCTGAGGGGCAGAAAAAAGTAAATGCTCCTTTAGTTACCTGCTCACTTTGTGAGCGTGTGTTATTTAGAGGTAATCCAAGGAAGAAGTATTCCTTTGGTAATCACACTATGTTGAGACACCTTAGGGATGTTCATCCAAGGACTTTTGCTCGACATACTGAAGCAAACCCTTCAGTAAGTCACCCGAGCACATCCGCAGAAGCTCAGCCGAGTACATCTTTGGCAGCTCAGCCGAGCACTTCCTCTGCGGTGGGAGCATCACCCTCTTCTGCTCCTCTGGAAACAAACCCTCGATTTCAGAGGGTATAAATGAGGTGCACCAGATGTTATGGTCTAATTGTTCATGGGGAGACCAGTATTTCCCTAATAAACAATAAGATAGACCAGCACATCTGTGGTCCTTGTTAATATTCCCATTCTTTCTTTCCTCTGTCCCTGTATTAACACAACAGTTCTTTTAAGAGCCAACCTTACCTCACAACTTTTTTTTAATTTTTTTAATATTTTTTTTTTTTTTTAAACAAAATTTTGTTTTTTTTCACCCTACAAGGTCCTTGAGGGAGTACAATGGAAATGAGAAAAGCAGAGAGAGGAAAAGTGAAAAAAGGGAGCATGAAACTAAATGTGTGATAAATACAGTAAATGGCAATGTTTCCCTCTCTTTTTTCACACATATACATGTTAATTACAAATCTCAGTGCTTCCCACATTTTTTCAAATTAAATCACACATTTCTATTGGTTGAAATCTTCAACCCTTTTCCAAATGAACCCTTCCCCCAACTTGACTTCTGCCTGCTACCATAGCAACAGCTCATGGAACACTGGTGTGAGCAGAGAGGTCAGAAGTTCAGCACACAATGTTTCTATTCCAAAGAGCAAGAGTGCTTCACCTGTCAAACCTAACAGCAAATCCAAATTATTCTTCTGTGGGAACACAATTTTATGAACCAATACAAAACATGCTTCTAAAAATGTACACATACAGCCTAGTTTTAACTGTAAAATGGTTTGAATCAGCCAATGAGTTCTTTTTATTAAAATAAAATATGTATGCCTCCATTTTACAACTGTCTTTCATTTCATATTGCCATTCTACTGAAAGACACCTCCTGAGTGCATCCAGATCTCCTTGACAGATGTTCACAGTGTGGATTGTAGGTCACAGCTATGTCTTCTGGAGTGAAAAGTATGCAGAAAAAAGAGGTATGGTGAGAGACCTTGCTTTGCCAAATGTAGACATTAAATGGATTGGTCAGAGAGGGTTAAAGTGGCACCAATTAATGCCTTTGGTGAAATCTTTTCTACACCTCCAACAGCCTAACCTTATTATTGTGCACTGTGGTGGAAATGACCTAGGCACTTTAACTGGGGTAGGTCTGGAAATGCTTGTTAAGGACACCTTTGTGCAATTAATGTTGCTTTTTCCTCAATCTGCCTTTGTATATTCTAATATATGCCAAAGGCAAAAGTGGAACTGGTCCAACCAATTTTGTCCACAGATTGACAAAGCAAGAAAGCACGTCAACAAATCTATTTCTGCTTTCCTCAGAGACTATGGTATGGGTTCTATATACCACAACAACTTGCGTTACAACATGCAAGGCATTTATAGAGGAGACGGTGTACATTTCACTGATGAAGGCAACAGAGTCTTCCTCTTGAACTTTAGACTCTGCATCGGTACTTACTTGTAGGTACCACAAAAAAAACACTTCATAAACACAACGGCTCTTTTTAGAGCCCCCTAATATCTAAACACTTAAATTTGATTTATACTTCTATTTTTTTATTGTTTTTTTTCTGCCGTGCGCGTACGGTAAGCTTACCGTACGCGCACCCCGCGATTTTTTTAAAAAAAATTAAAATGTATTTTTCACACTTTTGGGACCTTCTTGGACCCCCTGACAAACGCTAGGGGGTCTGCAACTCTCTTCGTTGCCCCCTTTTCACGTTCTCCACCTTTGTTTATCAATGTATTTTTGTGAGCAAGGGAACTTGAGTGTGTATAAGCAAGCTTGTTGCCCAGAGCTGCATAGTGTGAACTCGTGCTTAGAGTGGGCACCAAAGCGAGAATTATCGAGTCCGTGGACAATTGGGCTCCGGACCCTGCCGTGTCGGGAATTGAACCCTGGTCCCGGGTCTGACCTCTGCTTCAGGGTATGCCTCCTCTAACCAGTGAGCTACACTTCTCCACGATAAGTGAGTGGTTTAACTGCATCTTACTTCAGACTAGTGACTAAACTGTATAAATGTTTGTATGTGTCTGTGTGTTGGTGTATAAGTGGCGGCATGGTTTTGTGAATAGCTATATGAGTGTCTATATGAGTTATTGATTGCTTGTCTCAGTATCTGTATGAGTTCCTGAGTGTTTGTGTGGGTAAGGTGTGTGTGACTCTGTGCATAGATGATTGAGTGGGTGGTTCTATGAGTGGATGTTTTTAAAAGTGCATCTGTGATGGACTGTATGGTTGAGTGAGTGTATGTATGGCTGTGTTATGGATTGAATGTATATCTCAGTGGTACATTTGTGACTAACTACATATGTGAAAGGCAGTATATATGTGTGTAAGAGTATATAAGTGGCTAGATGTGCGAATGTGTGAATGTGACAGTGACTGTATGGATGAGTGTGTGCTTTTGTCAATGATTCTAATAGAGCATAAAAATGTGATACTATTTTTGTGAGCAAGGGAACTTGAGTGTGTATAACTGCATAGGTGAGTAAATGGCAGTGTGATTATTTGTATGAATGACTAGGTGTGAGAGTACCTCTATGGATTATTGGTAGTGTGTGAGAGTCTATATAGGTGTGTGTATAAATTCATATGATACTTTTTTATGGAGTGACTGTAACTATGAGTGACTTTACAGGTGAGTGTGTGGAGGTGTATGAAGACCTAAAAGTTAATATGTTTGTATGCAGTTATTGGTATTGCATTATTTATGAATATGAGAATGGAAATCTGTAATTTTGAGTTGGTATATCAAAGGTTTTATAAGGGTGTGAGAAGATGTGGTAATTTATCACATTAATGACGTCGTGAGTGATGTCATCAGTGATGTCATTTGAGATGTCATCAGTGATGTCATGAGTGATGTCACTGACCATGTCATGAGTGATGTAATATGTGACGTCATCAGCAGTGGATTGCGGGTGCGCGAGTTATAGTTAGCTGAACTAACTATAACAGGGGAATTTCAATGGTTTTTTACGAGAGAAATGTCCAGCTAACTATAACGTGTGTGAAACCTATGGTTTTTTCAGTGAATTTGCAAGGTTTTTTAAATGCTAATTCCTAACTATAACGTGTGTGAAACCTATGGTTTTTTCAGTGAATTTGCAAGGTTTTTTAAATGCTAATTCCTAAATATAATGTGTGTGAAACCTATGGTTTTTTCTGTGAATTTCCATGGTTTTTTAAATTCTAATTCCTAACTATAATGTGTGTGAAACTTACGTTTTTTTCATTGAATTTGCTTGGTTTTTTACATCATTTTTTTTCTTTTTCTTTTTTTCCTTTAAACACTATGCTACCTATGTATATATTCATGGATTTAATGCATACTTCAATATAGTATGATTCACTTTTTTTAAATAAATGGTTAGATATAGTTGTATAACATAGTTAATATCTTCAACAAACCTTTTTTTTAAAATTTTTTAATTTTTTAATTTTTTTTACCGTGCGCGTACGCTAAGCTTACCGTAAGCGCACGCTTAGCTTTATGTACGGTGAGCGTACGTAACATTTATACTCCGTGTGCGCATGCTTACGCAATTTGCGGACACGTCCGTACTTCCTATGCGACGCGTAAGCGCATGCTTAATACGCGCACGCTACGCGGAAGTGTACGAGTGTGCCTGTACTGCGCATGCGCGCGTGCTTGTGTCTTTCGTACGCGCATGCGTACTTTTACCGTACGCGCTCGGTAAGCTTAACGTGCGCGTACGGTTGGTCATGTGATCAAGAAACAACACTTTTGATTGGTTTAAACTACTTTCAGTTCCAGAATCTTCCTACACCACACCCACTCCCCTCATTACTGCTTGTGATTTCTTAGGAGAAGGAGCTGAATTGTCTTTGAGATACAATGGCGCAGCAGCAGTCCTCTTCTGAGAGTGAGCAGGGCAGCAGCATCATCAGACAGAGAAGGAGGAAACAGAAGACTTCTTTTATTTGGGAGTATTTTACATTTCCTGAGGGGCAGAAAAAAG
Organism: Triturus cristatus; assembly: GCF_964204655.1. Lineage (NCBI taxonomy): Eukaryota > Metazoa > Chordata > Amphibia > Caudata > Salamandridae > Triturus > Triturus cristatus. The sequence continues at coordinate 442,626,361 of NC_140590.1, forward strand.
TAAATGCTCCTTTAGTTACCTGCTCACTTTGTGAGCGTGTGTTATTTAGAGGTAATCCAAGGAAGAAGTATTCCTTTGGTAATCACACTATGTTGAGACACCTTAGGGATGTTCATCCAAGGACTTTTGCTCGACATACTGAAGCAAACCCTTCAGTAAGTCACCCGAGCACATCCGCAGAAGCTCAGCCGAGTACATCTTTGGCAGCTCAGCCGAGCACTTCCTCTGCGGTGGGAGCATCACCCTCTTCTGCTCCTCTGGAAACAAACCCTCGATTTCAGAGGGTATAAATGAGGTGCACCAGATGTTATGGTCTAATTGTTCATGGGGAGACCAGTATTTCCCTAATAAACAATAAGATAGACCAGCACATCTGTGGTCCTTGTTAATATTCCCATTCTTTCTTTCCTCTGTCCCTGTATTAACACAACAGTTCTTTTAAGAGCCAACCTTACCTCACAACTTTTTTTTAATTTTTTTAATATTTTTTTTTTTTTTTAAACAAAATTTTGTTTTTTTTCACCCTACAAGGTCCTTGAGGGAGTACAATGGAAATGAGAAAAGCAGAGAGAGGAAAAGTGAAAAAAGGGAGCATGAAACTAAATGTGTGATAAATACAGTAAATGGCAATGTTTCCCTCTCTTTTTTCACACATATACATGTTAATTACAAATCTCAGTGCTTCCCACATTTTTTCAAATTAAATCACACATTTCTATTGGTTGAAATCTTCAACCCTTTTCCAAATGAACCCTTCCCCCAACTTGACTTCTGCCTGCTACCATAGCAACAGCTCATGGAACACTGGTGTGAGCAGAGAGGTCAGAAGTTCAGCACACAATGTTTCTATTCCAAAGAGCAAGAGTGCTTCACCTGTCAAACCTAACAGCAAATCCAAATTATTCTTCTGTGGGAACACAATTTTATGAACCAATACAAAACATGCTTCTAAAAATGTACACATACAGCCTAGTTTTAACTGTAAAATGGTTTGAATCAGCCAATGAGTTCTTTTTATTAAAATAAAATATGTATGCCTCCATTTTACAACTGTCTTTCATTTCATATTGCCATTCTACTGAAAGACACCTCCTGAGTGCATCCAGATCTCCTTGACAGATGTTCACAGTGTGGATTGTAGGTCACAGCTATGTCTTCTGGAGTGAAAAGTATGCAGAAAAAAGAGGTATGGTGAGAGACCTTGCTTTGCCAAATGTAGACATTAAATGGATTGGTCAGAGAGGGTTAAAGTGGCACCAATTAATGCCTTTGGTGAAATCTTTTCTACACCTCCAACAGCCTAACCTTATTATTGTGCACTGTGGTGGAAATGACCTAGGCACTTTAACTGGGGTAGGTCTGGAAATGCTTGTTAAGGACACCTTTGTGCAATTAATGTTGCTTTTTCCTCAATCTGCCTTTGTATATTCTAATATATGCCAAAGGCAAAAGTGGAACTGGTCCAACCAATTTTGTCCACAGATTGACAAAGCAAGAAAGCACGTCAACAAATCTATTTCTGCTTTCCTCAGAGACTATGGTATGGGTTCTATATACCACAACAACTTGCGTTACAACATGCAAGGCATTTATAGAGGAGACGGTGTACATTTCACTGATGAAGGCAACAGAGTCTTCCTCTTGAACTTTAGACTCTGCATCGGTACTTACTTGTAGGTACCACAAAAAAAACACTTCATAAACACAACGGCTCTTTTTAGAGCCCCCTAATATCTAAACACTTAAATTTGATTTATACTTCTATTTTTTTATTGTTTTTTTTCTGCCGTGCGCGTACGGTAAGCTTACCGTACGCGCACCCCGCGATTTTTTTAAAAAAAATTAAAATGTATTTTTCACACTTTTGGGACCTTCTTGGACCCCCTGACAAACGCTAGGGGGTCTGCAACTCTCTTCGTTGCCCCCTTTTCACGTTCTCCACCTTTGTTTATCAATGTATTTTTGTGAGCAAGGGAACTTGAGTGTGTATAAGCAAGCTTGTTGCCCAGAGCTGCATAGTGTGAACTCGTGCTTAGAGTGGGCACCAAAGCGAGAATTATCGAGTCCGTGGACAATTGGGCTCCGGACCCTGCCGTGTCGGGAATTGAACCCTGGTCCCGGGTCTGACCTCTGCTTCAGGGTATGCCTCCTCTAACCAGTGAGCTACACTTCTCCACGATAAGTGAGTGGTTTAACTGCATCTTACTTCAGACTAGTGACTAAACTGTATAAATGTTTGTATGTGTCTGTGTGTTGGTGTATAAGTGGCGCATGGTTTTGTGAATAGCTATATGAGTGTCTATATGAGTTATTGATTGCTTGTCTCAGTATCTGTATGAGTTCCTGAGTGTTTGTGTGGGTAAGGTGTGTGTGACTCTGTGCATAGATGATTGAGTGGGTGGTTCTATGAGTGGATGTTTTTAAAAGTGCATCTGTGATGGACTGTATGGTTGAGTGAGTGTATGTATGGCTGTGTTATGGATTGAATGTATATCTCAGTGGTACATTTGTGACTAACTACATATGTGAAAGGCAGTATATATGTGTGTAAGAGTATATAAGTGGCTAGATGTGCGAATGTGTGAATGTGACAGTGACTGTATGGATGAGTGTGTGCTTTTGTCAATGATTCTAATAGAGCATAAAAATGTGATACTATTTTTGTGAGCAAGGGAACTTGAGTGTGTATAACTGCATAGGTGAGTAAATGGCAGTGTGATTATTTGTATGAATGACTAGGTGTGAGAGTACCTCTATGGATTATTGGTAGTGTGTGAGAGTCTATATAGGTGTGTGTATAAATTCATATGATACTTTTTTATGGAGTGACTGTAACTATGAGTGACTTTACAGGTGAGTGTGTGGAGGTGTATGAAGACCTAAAAGTTAATATGTTTGTATGCAGTTATTGGTATTGCATTATTTATGAATATGAGAATGGAAATCTGTAATTTTGAGTTGGTATATCAAAGGTTTTATAAGGGTGTGAGAAGATGTGGTAATTTATCACATTAATGACGTCGTGAGTGATGTCATCAGTGATGTCATTTGAGATGTCATCAGTGATGTCATGAGTGATGTCACTGACCATGTCATGAGTGATGTAATATGTGACGTCATCAGCAGTGGATTGCGGGTGCGCGAGTTATAGTTAGCTGAACTAACTATAACAGGGGAATTTCAATGGTTTTTTACGAGAGAAATGTCCAGCTAACTATAACGTGTGTGAAACCTATGGTTTTTTCAGTGAATTTGCAAGGTTTTTTAAATGCTAATTCCTAACTATAACGTGTGTGAAACCTATGGTTTTTTCAGTGAATTTGCAAGGTTTTTTAAATGCTAATTCCTAAATATAATGTGTGTGAAACCTATGGTTTTTTCTGTGAATTTCCATGGTTTTTTAAATTCTAATTCCTAACTATAATGTGTGTGAAACTTACGTTTTTTTCATTGAATTTGCTTGGTTTTTTACATCATTTTTTTTCTTTTTCTTTTTTTCCTTTAAACACTATGCTACCTATGTATATATTCATGGATTTAATGCATACTTCAATATAGTATGATTCACTTTTTTTAAATAAATGGTTAGATATAGTTGTATAACATAGTTAATATCTTCAACAAACCTTTTTTTTTAAATTTTTTAATTTTTTAATTTTTTTTACCGTGCGCGTACGCTAAGCTTACCGTAAGCGCACGCTTAGCTTTATGTACGGTGAGCGTACGTAACATTTATACTCCGTGTGCGCATGCTTACGCAATTTGCGGACACGTCCGTACTTCCTATGCGACGCGTAAGCGCATGCTTAATACGCGCACGCTACGCGGAAGTGTACGAGTGTGCCTGTACTGCGCATGCGCGCGTGCTTGTGTCTTTCGTACGCGCATGCGTACTTTTACCGTACGCGCTCGGTAAGCTTAACGTGCGCGTACGGTTGGTCATGTGATCAAGAAACAACACTTTTGATTGGTTTAAACTACTTTCAGTTCCAGAATCTTCCTACACCACACCCACTCCCCTCATTACTGCTTGTGATTTCTTAGGAGAAGGAGCTGAATTGTCTTTGAGATACAATGGCGCAGCAGCAGTCCTCTTCTGAGAGTGAGCAGGGCAGCAGCATCATCAGACAGAGAAGGAGGAAACAGAAGACTTCTTTTATTTGGGAGTATTTTACATTTCCTGAGGGGCAGAAAAAAGTAAATGCTCCTTTAGTTACCTGCTCACTTTGTGAGCGTGTGTTATTTAGAGGTAATCCAAGGAAGAAGTATTCCTTTGGTAATCACACTATGTTGAGACACCTTAGGGATGTTCATCCAAGGACTTTTGCTCGACATACTGAAGCAAACCCTTCAGTAAGTCACCCGAGCACATCCGCAGAAGCTCAGCCGAGTACATCTTTGGCAGCTCAGCCGAGCACTTCCTCTGCGGTGGGAGCATCACCCTCTTCTGCTCCTCTGGAAACAAACCCTCGATTTCAGAGGGTATAAATGAGGTGCACCAGATGTTATGGTCTAATTGTTCATGGGGAGACCAGTATTTCCCTAATAAACAATAAGATAGACCAGCACATCTGTGGTCCTTGTTAATATTCCCATTCTTTCTTTCCTCTGTCCCTGTATTAACACAACAGTTCTTTTAAGAGCCAACCTTACCTCACAACTTTTTTTTAATTTTTTTAATATTTTTTTTTTTTTTTTAAACAAAATTTTGTTTTTTTTCACCCTACAAGGTCCTTGAGGGAGTACAATGGAAATGAGAAAAGCAGAGAGAGGAAAAGTGAAAAAAGGGAGCATGAAACTAAATGTGTGATAAATACAGTAAATGGCAATGTTTCCCTCTCTTTTTTCACACATATACATGTTAATTACAAATCTCAGTGCTTCCCACATTTTTTCAAATTAAATCACACATTTCTATTGGTTGAAATCTTCAACCCTTTTCCAAATGAACCCTTCCCCCAACTTGACTTCTGCCTGCTACCATAGCAACAGCTCATGGAACACTGGTGTGAGCAGAGAGGTCAGAAGTTCAGCACACAATGTTTCTATTCCAAAGAGCAAGAGTGCTTCACCTGTCAAACCTAACAGCAAATCCAAATTATTCTTCTGTGGGAACACAATTTTATGAACCAATACAAAACATGCTTCTAAAAATGTACACATACAGCCTAGTTTTAACTGTAAAATGGTTTGAATCAGCCAATGAGTTCTTTTTATTAAAATAAAATATGTATGCCTCCATTTTACAACTGTCTTTCATTTCATATTGCCATTCTACTGAAAGACACCTCCTGAGTGCATCCAGATCTCCTTGACAGATGTTCACAGTGTGGATTGTAGGTCACAGCTATGTCTTCTGGAGTGAAAAGTATGCAGAAAAAAGAGGTATGGTGAGAGACCTTGCTTTGCCAAATGTAGACATTAAATGGATTGGTCAGAGAGGGTTAAAGTGGCACCAATTAATGCCTTTGGTGAAATCTTTTCTACACCTCCAACAGCCTAACCTTATTATTGTGCACTGTGGTGGAAATGACCTAGGCACTTTAACTGGGGTAGGTCTGGAAATGCTTGTTAAGGACACCTTTGTGCAATTAATGTTGCTTTTTCCTCAATCTGCCTTTGTATATTCTAATATATGCCAAAGGCAAAAGTGGAACTGGTCCAACCAATTTTGTCCACAGATTGACAAAGCAAGAAAGCACGTCAACAAATCTATTTCTGCTTTCCTCAGAGACTATGGTATGGGTTCTATATACCACAACAACTTGCGTTACAACATGCAAGGCATTTATAGAGGAGACGGTGTACATTTCACTGATGAAGGCAACAGAGTCTTCCTCTTGAACTTTAGACTCTGCATCGGTACTTACTTGTAGGTACCACAAAAAAAACACTTCATAAACACAACGGCTCTTTTTAGAGCCCCCTAATATCTAAACACTTAAATTTGATTTATACTTCTATTTTTTTATTGTTTTTTTTCTGCCGTGCGCGTACGGTAAGCTTACCGTACGCGCACCCCGCGATTTTTTAAAAAAAAATTAAAATGTATTTTTCACACTTTTGGGACCTTCTTGGACCCCCTGACAAACGCTAGGGGGTCTGCAACTCTCTTCGTTGCCCCCTTTTCACGTTCTCCACCTTTGTTTATCAGTGTGAGACACACAAAATGGCGGCCGACACTTCCTGATTTCGACCGATTCTAATGTTTACAGTCATGTAACCACCAATCAGAATTAAGCTCGCGCACGGCAGCGTGCGCATACGGTAAGCTTACCGTACGCGCTCGGAGCGCGCTTATAGATATATATATTGATTTAAATGCTATTGTCTCAGGAAATACTGACCAGATTTACACCAGACCTGCAAAAGGCACATCCCTGACCTGCTACCTCTCTGCCAAATTTCAAGTAATTCTGTTCAGCCGTTCGGGCTGTAGCTTGGACTAAAGGTCCTATTGAAAAATGCATGGGGAAAACACGTTTTGGGACCCCCCCTTTTTCTCAACCCCCGCTTGACGAATCCCCCCGAGACTTTCAGGGTAGGAGCTGAGCGGAGCGCCCCACCTATTTTGAAAATTTCGTGAGGATTCGTCAATCGGCGCCAAAGTTATTCAAAATAGAATGTTGCGGATTTCCTATGGAAACACGGTCCTAACTATAACTTTCTACTGGCAAGTAGATAATATATATATATATATATATATACATATATATACATATATATATATATATATTCACTGAAAAAACCATAGGTTTCACACATGTTATAGTTAGCTGTACATTTCACTCGTAAAAAACCAATGAAATTCCACGTTATAGTTAGTGCAGGCAACTATAACTCACGCGACCGCAATCCTCTGCTGATGATGTCAGATATTACATCACTGATGACATTTGTGTCTTTATGAAAAATAAATATTTGTAATATATGTATAGCTAAAGATACAGTATTAGCATCAACAGAGGATTGCGGTCGCGTGAGTTATAGTTGCCTGCACTAACTATAACGTGGAATTTCATTGGTTTTTTACGAGTGAAATGTACAGCTAACTATAACATGTGTGAAACCTATGGTTTTTTCAGTGAATTAGCAAGGTTTTTTAAATGCTAATTCCTAACTATAACGTGTGTGAAACCTATGGTTTTTTCAGTGAATTTGTACGGTTTTTTAAATGCTAAGTTATGTATTTATTTTTAATTTTTGCGCGCACGGTGCGCTTCGCGCACCGTGCGCGCGCTGTGGGCGCTATGTGCGCTTCGCGCACCGAGCACCCACATTGCGCCTTTCGTACCGTGCACGCCTCGCTATTTTTTTCAAAATATGTATTGTTTTTTTCTCCCTTGGGGGTCCTTAGATTTATATATTAAATGTGATTGTTAATTTTTTTTATTTTTTTTTACCGTACGCGTACGGTAAGCTTACCCTACGCGCACCCCGCGATTTTTTTTAAAAATTATTAAATTTATTTTTCATAATTTTTGGTCCTTCGTGAACCCCCTGACAAACGCTAGGGGGTCTGCAACTCTCTTCGTTGCCCCCTTTTCATGTTATCAACCTTTTTTTTTCAGTGCGACAGACAGAAAATGTCGGCTGATACTTCCTGGTTTCGACCGATTCGAATGTTTACTTTGATCTAACAACCAATCATAATCGCGCTCGCGCACGGCACCGTACGCGTACGGTAAGCTTACCGTAAGCGCACGGTAAGCGCACGGAGCGCTGCCACAGATATATATATTGATTTAAATGCTATTTTCTCAGGACCTACTGAACAGATTTACACCAGACCTACAAAAGGCACTTCCTTGACCTGCGGACTACCTCTCTGCCAAATTACAAGTAATTCTGTTCAGCCGTTCGGGCTGTAGCTGTGTCTAAAGGTCCTATGGAAAAATGCATGGGGAAAATGCGTTTTGGGACCCCCCTTTTTTCTCAGCCCCTGCTTGACGAATCCCCCCGAGACTTTCAGGGTAGGAGCGGAGCGTAGCGCCCCATTAGTTTTGAAAATTTCGCGAGGATTCGTCGACCGGCGCCAAAGTTATTCCAAATAGAATGTTGCGGATTTCCTATGGAAACAGGGTCCTAACTATAACTATCTACTGGCGACCGCCAGTTGTTAATATATATATATATATATATATATATATATATTTATATATATTTATATATATATATATATCCAAAATTCTTAGGGTCCCTCCGGGGTTAATCCGGGGTTAATCCCATAGTCGGGTGGCGCATTACCGGCAGGTACCCGAACGCCGGAATTAGGTATCACAATCCAAAATAAAGTAGAATGCACACTCAGGAGAGAGAATTTCACCAGATTTTTATTCCTTCGTAATAGCTGTACAAAGATCCGAAGTGGTCGCCCCCTCAGGCATGGACATATATATATCCCAACAGTTTTACGAGTTTTCCTGCATCAGTACAGCAGTGGGCTCATGGCAAGGTTGCAGCCTCAATAATCAACTCCTTAGTTTCTTGTTGATAAAAACCAATGGAGAGCCTAATTCCTTTAGCGTGGATAAATCTTATTTATTCCATGTAGCGAAAAATACCCAACGCGTTTCGGAGCAGCCACTCCTTGATCACGTGTATATATATATATATATATATATTCACTGAAAAAACCATAGGTTTCAGGGGCGTTATAGTTAGCTGGACTTTTCACTCGTACAAAACCATTAAAATTCCCCCGTTATAGTTAGTTCAGCTAACTATAACTCGCGCACCCGCAATGCACTGCTGATGACGTCACATATTACATCACTCATGACATGGTCAGTGACATCACTCATGACATCACTGATGACATCTCAAATGACATCGTAATTTTATTGTTTCTCTAGCAGAGGACAGAAATGTAATCATCAGGCCCTCTGATAAAGGGGGCAATATTGTATTATGGGGGAGAGGAATGTATATTGATGAGGCAACCAAACAGTTGGATGATACAACCTTCTACTGTAAAAGCAATACCAGTGAATACAATTCTAGCATAACTGACACATGGGATAAACTTACAAAGTGGCAAATGGAAGGTTTAATCACATGGCAAGAATATTGCTATCTTAACCCCTTCAGCGCTGCGCGGATTCCCCCGCGGTGCGGAAGGGTTCGAGCGCGGGCGGGGCCATGACGGAACGGTTCCGTCATGAGCACAGCTCAACCGATGCTCATGACGGAACCGTTCCGTCATGAGCATGGAAGGGGTTAAGAAAGATTACCCCAAATTGCCCATACTATATCTGTTACCAAAAATACACAAAAATCCCACTACACCACCAGGGAGACCCATTGTTTCTTCTATGGTAAGCATTAATGAAAATCTATCTAAATACATCGACTATTTCCTTAGCGAATATGTCACATCCCTACTGTCACATATTAAGGATACAAAGCATTTCCTTAATAAAATGGACAAAATTGTATGGGAACAGGGATTGATTCTCATTACCATGGATGTGAGTTCGCTTTACACTATAATAGATCACGATCAAGGAATTCAGGCATGTTTTCATTTTCTCAAACAGAGAGATATTTCATACCTGGAGCACACGCACATGCTTGTAGAGATGATGAGGATCTGTCTAAAGAATAACATCTTTCTGTTTAACAACAACCTCTACAGGCAGGTGCGTGGCACCGCGATGGGTTCAAGCTTTGCGCCCAGTTTTGCGAACCTCTTCCTCGGGAAGTGGGAGGAGGAGATCCGCAGTGAAAGAAATTTCACAAGGTTCTTTAATCTGGTCAAAGTATGGATTCGTTATATTGACGATCTTTTCGTTATATGGAGAGGATCAGAACAAGAGGCTAAGATCTTTATTGAACAACTTAACAATAATCCATACAACATCAAACTCACATCAACAATGAGTGACAACAGCATTGAGTTTCTCGACACTCAAGTAACTATATGTGAAGGGAAACAAACTACTAGTCTCCATAGAAAATCAACTGCAGGAAACAGCCTCCTCCATGCCCTCAGTGCTCATCCGGAGGCACTCAAATGAAGCATACCCTATGGTGAGTTACTGAGGGCCAAAAGAAACTGCAGTACCACAGAATTATTTGAACTCGAGCAAGACAGAATGATAACCAGATTTAAAGAACGGGGTTACCCAGATTGGGTATTGAGTAAAGTTATGAACAAAGCCAAAGATATCACCAGGGCTAGCACTTTAGGGGACAAGGGTATCACTCCCTTCAAGGAAATAGAATCCAGAATGGTCACCATTTTTAATCAAGATTCGAAAAAAATTCGCAAACTTTTGGCGGATAATTGGAATATACTTAAATCTGATCCAATTATTGGTCCGAAAATGGATGACCGGCCCAAAATAACCTACCACAGAGGCAGAAACCTTAGAGACATTCTTATCAAAGGTGACATATTTGAAACCAGCAGCCGCAATGTCCATAACTTGAAAGGTTTTTTCCCATGTGGACATTGCAGAGCGTGCAAAACTAGCCAGATGGTGAAAGATATAACGGTGCCTGGGAAAAGAAACTACATTTTAACACAGTTTCTTACATGTAGTACCAACTTTGCTATATATGTTTCTGAGTGCCCCTGCAAATTAAGGTACGTGGGCAGTACCGTGTGTATGGTCAAAAAACGGGTACAAGAACATCTTCGGGCCATCACTAATGGTGATTTACATTATCCTATTGCCCGCCACTTCGAAGAAAAACATCAGTCAAACAATGCTTTATTGAAATTTTATGCCATCGAACAGGTTAATATAGGAAAGAGGGGTGGCAATAGAGAATTAACATTAAGAAAGAAAGATTCAAAGTGGATCATTGAATTGGAAACTCCTTTCCCGGGGGGTCACAATTTAGATGAAGAATTGGCAACCCACCTTCATGAAAATTGAAAAGTGAAAATTGGAAATTGAAATTAAATGTAACCTCTTTATTTGTCTTTATTTGTCCATTTTCTGGATTGTGTGCAAGATGAAAAAGAAAATGTATATCTATATATATCTACAGGTTTTTAACAAGGTTTTTAACTTGTTTTGTTACAGGGATCAAGAAGGGACCCTACATCTTTTTTGCTCGAGATAGCCTATGGGTTCCCTATCTCCCTTGTTCATTCATAAGAAAAGAGATTTTTCTTTATTTTGGTGCTGTCACAATTTTTCACTGATATAATTTTATAATCGTCTTACTTGATAATCAGCATATGTACATTGCAGTGATATCTAAATATGACTACAGATCATGAACATCTATCAGGGAATAATTGAATGCTTGAAACGGTATACACAAAATGCTTTATATGTTTTTGTTGAACCGACAATGGGTACATCCAGGCACTAGTCCGCTTCCAGTTGAATACTCTTGTATAGAATCATGTATGGAAATATTTATTGGCACTTGACCAACTCAATGAGTTCAGACTTATTTCCAAGTTTTGTTATAATCATGCACTAGTCGGAAATATGATGTATTTCGATTCATGAATTATGCGATACAACCCACAAATGGCCAGATTTTGTGCAATGTTTCAAGCAAATGGTGTAAAACAATGTATTCAGAAAATAGTATGAACCACATATATGCCTTTCATGGCACATGCCAGCAATAGTGTTATTACGATAAAGGACATATAAGTTCCCATTCGTATTTACCATTCCAAGATGGCGCTCTGTTTGTCAGGTCATTTGACTGCAAATAAGCTGCAAGTACATCATTTATGTTTATGTATGGTTTACTTATACACGTTTGATTCCCACTGTAACTATTGTGTGAACAAGACACCAGTGTGTGTTGAAACGCGTTACGAAGGAATAAAAATCTGGTGAAATTCTCTCTCCTGAGTGCGCATTCTACTTTATTTTGGATTGTGATATATATACATATATATATATATATATATATATATATATATATATATATATATATATATATATATATATATATATATATATATCAAGTCCAAAAGGCCCCTCACGCAACATGAGGAACCGGGCACACACACAGGATCGTTTTCAAACCAGCAGATTTATTGGAAATGGCATGATGCATTTCGGAGTTATTTCTTCGTCAGATGCCTTTTCCCGACTAAAAAGTGCCGCCGGAATCCAATTTAAAAAGATGCCTGCTTTGCTCTGATAGGCTCAGCGACCAGGTGCTTGTGGTGGAGATTAGAGCACACAAGGTAAGTACACTCCCCCATGTGGGTGGCGCTCTCCTTGCCACCTCCTGCACCCGTGTCTCAGGCAACTCTCTGCCGGCCCCACAATCCATCACCCTGCCGCTTCCAAGCTCCTAGGGAAGTCCCGTAACGGAGTCCAGTAAAAAAGCGGCGGCGAAGCAGCGTTTCCAGTTCAATGAAAAAAGTCCAAAACACTTGCCACTTTCGCTGCCTCGCTGCTTGTAGGGTGGGGCGCCCAGGTGCACAGTGGCCACACACCTAAACATCAAGTCCCAAAGGCCCCTCACGCAACATGAGGAACCGGGCACACACACAGGATCGTTTTCAAACCAGCAGATTTATTGGAAATGGCATGATGCATTTCGGAGTTATTCCTTCGTCAGATGCCTTTTCCCGACTAAAAAGGGCTGCCGGAATCCAATATAAAAAGATGCCTGCTTTGCTCTGATAGGCTCAGCGACCAGGTGCTTGTGGTGGAGATTAGAGCACACAAGGTAAGTACACTCCCCCATGTGGGTGGCGCTCTCCTTGCCACCTCCTGCACCCGTGTCTCAGGCAACTCTCTGCCGGCCCCACAATCCATCACCCTGCCGCTTCCAAGCTCCTAGGGAAGTCCCGTAACGGAGTCCAGTAAAAAAGCGGCGGCGAAGCAGCGTTTCCAGTTCAATGAAAAAAGTCCAAAACACTTGCCACTTTTGCTGCCTCGCTGCTTGTAGGGTGGGCCGCCCAGGTGCACAGTGGCCACACACCTAAACATCAAGTCCAAAAGGCCCCTCACGCAACATGGGGAACCGGGCACACACACAGGATCGTTTTCAAACCAGCAGATTTATTGGAAATGGCATGATGCATTTCGGAGTTATTCCTTCGTCAGATGCCTTTTCCCGACTAAAAAGTGCCGCCGGAATCCAATGTAAAAAGATGCCTGCTTTGCTCTGATAGGCTCAGCGACCAGGTGCTTGTGGTGGAGATTAGAGCACACAAGGTAAGTACACTCCCCCATGTGGGTGGCGCTCTCCTTGCCACCTCCTGCACCCGTGTCTCAGGCAACTCTCTGCCGGCCCCACAATCCATCACCCTGCCGCTTCCAAGCTCCTAGGGAAGTCCCGTAACGGAGTCCAGTAAAAAAGCGGCGGCGAAGCAGCGTTTCCAGTTCAGTGAAAAAAGTCCAAAACACTTGCCACTTTCGCTGCCTCGCTGCTTGTAGGGTGGGGCGCCCAGGTGCACAGTGGCCACACACCTAAACATCAAGTCCAAAAGGCCCCTCACGCAACATGAGGAACCGGGCACACACACAGGATCGTTTTCAAACCAGCAGATTTATTGGAAATGGCATGATGCATTTCGGAGTTATTCCTTCGTCAGATGCCTTTTCCCGACTAAAAAGTGCCGCCGGAATCCAATATAAAAAGATGCCTGCTTTGCTCTGATAGGCTCAGCAACCAGGTGCTTGTGGTGGAGATTAGAGCACACAAGGTAAGTACACTCCCCCGTGTGGGTGGCGCTCTCCTTGCCACCTCCTGCACCCGTGTCTCAGGCAACTCTCTGCCGGCCCCACAATCCATCACCCTGCCGCTTCCAAGCTCCTAGGGAAGTCCCGTAACGGAGTCCAGTAAAAAAGCGGCGGCGAAGCAGCGTTTCCAGTTCAGTGAAAAAAGTCCAAAACACTTGCCACTTTCGCTGCCTCGCTGCTTGTAGGGTGGGGCGCCCAGGTGCACAGTGGCCACACACCTAAACATCAAGTCCAAAAGGCCCCTCACGCAACATGAGGAACCGGGCACACACACAGGATCGTTTTCAAACTAGCAGATTTATTGGAAATGGCATGATGCATTTCTGAGTTATTCCTTCGTCAGATGCCTTTTCCCGACTAAAAAGTGCCGCCGGAATCCAATTTATATATACCCGTGATCAAGGAGTGGCTGCTCCAAAACGCGTTGGGTATTTTTCGCTACATGGAATAAATAAGATTTATCCACGCTAAAGGAATTAGGCCCTGCATTGGTTTTTATCAACAAGAAACTAAGGAGTTGATTATTGAGGCTGCAACCTTGCCATGAGCCCACTGCTGTACTGATGCAGGAAAACTCGTAAAACTGTTGGGATATATATATGTCCATGCCTGAGGGGGCGACCACTTCGGATCTTTGTACAGCTATGGGCATTGATAAAAATATGTCCGTGAGTAGTGGACACAAAGGGAAATCCAGATTCTGCCCACAGTTGCCTCCTGGCAACAGGGTGGATGTCTTTCAGGAACTGGTGTCAGAAGACCTGAGGGACATCTACGTTAAAGAAAAAGACCACAGAAATTATAAGAAGGTCAATATGAAAAACGAGGATTGGTGGGCACTCACAGACTTACGGCAAGACATGAACATTATTATCAAACAGTCTGATAAGGGCGGTAATATCGTGGTGATGGACCTCAATAAATACCATCAGGAGGTCAAAAGACAGTTGGGGGATCCAACCAACTATGAGAAATTAAAGAACAATCTGATCCACGATATAAAGTCCACTTTCCATGTGAAGCTGCATCACTGGCATGAAGAGGGCCTCGTCGATCATGGAGAATTACAATACTTAAGGATAGATCATCCAATCATGCCGACCCTTAATGTACTGCCCAAGGTACACAAGAATCTTGAAAAAAAAAACGGCCGCCCAATTGTCAGTTTGTGTGGATCTCTTCTTGAAAACACCTCTAGATTCATAGACATCTTCATCTTCCCATATGTCACAGATCTACCACTCTACATACGCAACTCTATGGATTTTCTGAATCGGATCAACAATACTCCTTGAAAGCCAAGTTACATCATGGCCACGGTCGATGTGGTCTCCTTGTACACCTCAATAATCCATGAGGATTGTCTAAAAGCGTGCAAATACTTTATGAGATCAAGGTCCCTCAACTTAATGAGTCATACTAAAATGCTCCTCGAAATGATGTACTTTTGACTCACCAACAATGTTTTTATCTTTAAAGGCAAGTTCTAGAGCCAAAATCAAGGGACTGCCATGGGGACATCATTCACTCCAACCTACATGAATCTGACTATGGGCTTTTGGGAGGCAGAATGTCTGCGGTCAGAAAGCAACAACATCAACTTGGAGAAGGTGGTGCTGTGGGTCTGCTATATCAACGCCCTCTTCCTCATATGGGAGGGAGAGGAGGATGATCTGAAGGATTTTCAGTCATCACTTAACAACAATTCCCTCAACCTTCAGTGTACATACACATATAGTAGGAACTCTGTTGATTATCTAGACATACGGATCTACATTGAGGATGAACAAATATGCACCACCCTCTTCTGTAAGACAACATCTTGCAACAGCATTCTATTAGCAAACAGTGCACGTCCTAAAGTGGAGCATTCCATATGGAGAGTTCCTGCGGGCTCACAGGAATTGCTCCAAGGAGGGGGAGTACACAAGACAAGTAGACATGATGTTTGACCGATTCTTGAGGAGAGGATATCCTGTCACGGTCTTGGAAAATGCACGGTTAGGGGCCACCACGAGAAGAGAGAGGATTTATTGTTGCCTAAAAGTACTGTGACACCTACTGAATCCACTGCTGAAACAACTAGGCTAATTACGGATTTTAATAGATCCAATACCAAAGTCAAACAAGTAATAAACAAAGATTGGAATATTTTAAAGAAAGATCAAGATCTTAAACCGTTTATTACAGAGCATGCAAACATCACTTACAGAAAGGTACCATCATTGGGCCACTTGCTGATACAGAGTTATTTTACCAACAGAAATGCCCAAACACTTGGCTAACTCACAAGGGGTTAGTTAAATGCCCCAAATGTAAAGCTTGCAACTATGACCAAAATATGGTGGAAATAACAACTATCCAAGGTTTCAAGAAACCCATCAAAGAGAGGATCACATGTGAAACCACACATGTGGTTTACCTGCTGGAGTGTGGAAGCGGTCAACGTTATTTTGGAAGTACTGTGAACAAACTAAAATTACGCATCCTCCAGCATTTGCGGGCTGTGACTTTACGTATGTGATGGCCAAGCACACTTGGAAAGAACATGAAGGCATCCTAGACAAAAACAGCCTCTTTTACTCTGGCATTGAACATATCCCAATAAAAATCAGAGGAGGGGATAGAGAATTGGCCCTGAGGTGTGCAGAATCAAGATGGATAGTGACTCTGGCACAGAGAATCCAGCGGGCCTGAACACGGACGCTGAACGTTATACCTTTCTGTAAGACTATTCGATAAGATGTTTGAAAGATTTCTGGTAATATTGGATCAGAACCCATAGCAGCAGTGGGTTTCTTGTTTCTCTTCCTTGTACATGTTTTATCAATTGCATCAAAGTTGATTTCATGATCTGGCTTTTAGAGGAATGTCTGTCAGAATATGGAAAGTATCTTATTGGTGTTTTAAGATTGCACAGGCCACTTTCTCCTTAACAGAGCACTATTGTATTATGCACTTTATCATTTCTGAGGGAAAGGATGAGATGATAGAGACCAAATGCTGACTGATAAGTCATGGGTATTAATGTATTTTTGTCTAATTTGTTAGCCTCCTTTCTTGGTCCTCTCAGGATTACAATTATTCCGAGCACTTTATACGCATAGACTCAACGCTGTAAATAGAACCAAGAGTAACCTTTCCCCGGTTTGTCTATACGTTACAGGAATTATGCATAATGCACTTTGTTCAGAATGTTTACATTAGCATGAGTCACTTTATGAGCAGTTATTTGCACCTTGAAACCTTGTTTCTTTCTGTAAATATGCAAATGTATGATTAAGTGAAGTAGGAGTTTTGTCTGTATTTGACAGAAAACATGCACAGTGCACTTTAACATATCATAAACATGTATTTAATATTTATCATACATATCTGACCATGAGTCTGAACTAATCTGCTGTTTTGTGCATCTCAATTAGGGGTGGGCGGAATTTGCGAAATTCACTTTCGCAAATTATCGCGAAAATGTTAAAAATCTCCGCAAACACGCGGAAATATCGCGAAGATGCAGAAGTTTTTTTCCCGCCCGTTTGCAGTATTTTCTGCGTGATCGCGGCTCACCGATTTACCCCTTGTTTTCACTTGTCTCGCGGTGCATGATCGTGAGAAGAAAGACGTGATCGCGTTATGAATGACGTTACTGCGGGCGCGAACTGTCACGAGACAGCGCAAATTGCTACCAACAATCCAACATCTCGTGGAGAACGCGACCGGATTGGGAAAACTTGTCGGCGAACGCGGGGATTCAGGTAAGGCGATCGCGCGCACGCGAGAATGTATTATTTTACAGCGCGAGCAGGCAAAAAATTTCCGGTAAAATGCGGATTGCGGAAATTTTGACATTTTCGCACTCTCCGCGGAACGCAAAAATTTCAAATTATCGCAATTTCCGCGAGCCGAACGGAATTTTTTGCCCAGTCCTAATCTCAATACGCTATAAATATGTGCCTAATGTATATCCGGTATACCTAGATAAGAGTATGAGCCAACTTGTTGTCTAACAATATCTGTGGCTACAGATGAGCCATTCTGTTTTGAGGTAGAGATGGATACTTTATCCCCAAAATGATTTACTTTAAATGTTGTTGTTACACCTCTATCCTTGTCATATGTGGGATGCATATATATTTTATATGGTTTACTGATACCATAATCTTGCATAACTTTCTATTTAACTTTAGCACACTCCTCTTGGCAGATGAAAATACAGAAAAGTCTCTATTTTAAATATGTTGATTTTGAGGTCCCGGACTTTGTGTACTTTACAAGGTTGAAATGTTTATTATATATTTGTTTGCAATGCTGCTGACATATTCTCTATGAAATTTACTCCCTTTGGGACTAACATGAACCAACTGAGATATTTTGTTGTTGTGTCCCCTTTAAAACTGATGTTGTTTTTAATTGATGGTGGCAAAAAGCCAGTGTTTTCCCTTTAAATTGACACTTTTGATTTCACTTTATGGCCCAGTAGAAGGCGCAGGCCGGAACGCGTTGGTCATCTTTGTTTGTTTTCACCCCTGCACTTTGCTTGTTATGGCCCAGTGACGAATGGAGGCTGACTCAATTCTGAAAAAATAAATAAATTACCTCATTGTGAAGGATTTGTCAAAGCCGATCTTCTGCTCACCCTTGGGACGTGTGGTGAATTGGAGGACGTTTCTGCATGAAGGCTGAGAAGAAATACATATAAATATACATGTCCTCATTTCAAATGCACATCCTCTGGTGGAAAGCTTTTCTAGTTGCATTGTGGGATCTGTGGTCCAATTTGCAGTGTATAATTGCTTCCCTCTGGTGGGCGGTGCTTGTTCATGCTGTTGCGAGTAACTCACTCCATTTTAAATTATTTCTTTGTTTCAGCAATCAGTTTCCCCGTGTCAAGCCCACTTTTCAAGCCTGACTCGGGTCCAATACCGAAGACGGTCTTCGGCGGCACCGCATTTCCCTTTACATTTTCACAGACTACAGAGTTGGTTCAGGGTTGGGAAATGGTGGCGCTCTTGTGGTGGTGCGTCGCTCTTCGGCGGAACCAAGCCGGTGATATATTCACAGTTTCTTCCCACACGGGAAAGAGGTTGATGCGCACTTGAAACTTTTGATTTGCATATTTATTCAATGGTAAAACAGCATGAGGCGCAGTCCTGATGCGTTTCGTTCCTGCCTGGAACTTTTTCAAAGGTAAGCCAGAAGCTCAACACGCCAATTTTCTCCACAGGCTAATGTCCTTATTTCAAATGCACATCCTCTGGTGGAAAGCTTTTCTAGTTGCATTGTGGGGTCTGTGGTCCAATTGGCAGTGTATAATTTCCTCATATATATATATATATATTACCTACTGGCGGTCGCCAGTAGGTAGTTATAGTTAGGACCCCTTTTCCATAGGAAATCCGCAACATTCTATTTTGAATAACTTTGGCGCCGGTTGACGAATCCTCGCGAATTTCTCAAAATAGGTGGGGCGCTACGCTCCGCTCCTACCCTGAAAGTCTCGGGGGGATTCGTCAAGCGGGGGCTGAGATAAAAGGGGGGTCCCAAAACGCATTTTTCCCATGCATTTTTCCATAGGACCTTTAGACAGGGCTACAGCCCGAACGGCTGAACAGAATTACTAGAAATTTGGCAGAGAGGTAGTCCCTAGGTCAAGAAAGTGCCTTTTGTAGGTTTGGTGTAAATCTGTTCAGTAGATTCTGAGAAAATAGCCTTTAAATCAATATATATATCTGAGCCAGCTTACGGTACGCTTACCGTAAGCTTACCGTACGCGTACGGTGGCGTGCGCGAGCGCGATTCTGATTGGCTGTTACATCTAAGTAAACATTCGAATCGGTCGAAACCAGGAAGCGGCGGCCGCCATTTTCTCTATCGCACTCTGAGGGGGGGCTGTAAACAAAGGCAAAAAACATATAAAGGGGCTGTTTAGACAGCGCCCATGCACATAGCCATGTTAGTTGAGTCCTCAAAGATCCCCTAAGGCCAAAAACGGTAAATTTTTATTTTTTGAAAAATTTTAATAAAAAAAAAAAAACACTCTCTGTGCATGGCGTATTATTGTCATCACTTACAAATTAAATTTAACAGATTACCTATCACAAGGAAGCGCATAATATGTCCTCCATGTGCGCACGGTGCGCTACGCGCACCGCGTGCCCACCTTGCTTGTACGGCACTAACTGTGTAAAGTGGGCGCGCGGTGCGCGAAGCGCACCGCGTGCTCACTGTGCGCGCACGGTGCGCGAAGCGCACCGTGCGCGCACGGAACGAACTGCGTTAAGTGGGCGTGCACGCCACGAATGGCGTAAAGTAACTTAGCATTTAAAAAAATGTACAAATTCACTGAAAAAACCATAGGTTTCACACACGTTATAGTTAGGAATTAGCATTTAAAAAACCTTGCAAATTCACTGAAAAAACCATAGGTTTCACACATGTTATAGTTAGCGGAAATTTTACTGATAAAAAACCAATGAAATTCCCCCGTTATAGTTAGTGCAGGCAACTATAACTCACGCGACCGCAATCTTCTGCTGATGACATATGTGTCTTTATGAAAAAAAAATATTTGTAATATATGTATAGCTAAAAATGTATGGAAGAAGACATGGGCAAATAAGTGTCTAAATACAGTATTAGCATCAGCAGAGGATTGCGGTCGCGTGAGTTATAGTTGCCTGCACTAACTATAACGGGGGAATTTCATTGTTTTTTTATCAGTAAAAGTTCCGCTAACTATAACATGTGTGAAACCTATGGTTTTTTCAGTGAATATATATATATATATATATATATATATATATATATATATATACATATATATATATATATAAAAAAAAATATATATATATATATATATTCACTGAAAAAACCATAGGTTTCACACACGTTATAGTTAGGAATTAGCATTTAAAATACCTTGCAAATTCACTGAAAAAACCATAGGTTTCACGCATGTTATAGTTAGCTGGACATTTCACTCCTAAAAAACCATTGAAATTCCCCCGTTATAGTTAGTGCAGGCAACTATAACTCACGCGACCGCAATCCTCTGCTGATGCTAATACTGTATTTAGACACTTATTTGCCCATGTCTTCTTCCATTAAATTTTAGCTATACATATATTACAAATATTTTTTTTTCATAAAGACACATATGTCATCAGCAGAGGATTGCGGTCGCGTGAGTTATAGTTGCCTGCACTAACTATAACGGGGGAATTTCAATGGTTTTTTACGAGTGAAATGTCCAGCTAACTATAACATGCGTGAAACCTATGGTTTTTTCTGTGAATTTGCAAAGTTTTTTAAATGCTAATTCCTAACTATAACGTGTGTGAAACCTATGGTTTTTTCAGTGAATTTGTACGGTTTTTTAAATGCTAAGTTATGTATTTATTTTTAATTTTTGCGCGCTCCTACCCTGAAAGTCTCGGGGTGATTCGTCAAGCAGGGGCCGAGAAAAAAGGGGGGTTCCAAAACGCGTTTTCCCCATGCATTTTTTCATAGGACCTTTAGACACAGCTACAGCCTGAACGGCTGAACAGAATTACTTGAAATTTGGCAGAGAGGTAGCCATAAGGTCATGGAAGTGTTTTTTGCAGGTCTGGTGTAAATCTGTTCAGTATTTCCTGAGAAAATAGCATTTAAAAGCATATATATATGTGGGCAGAGCCTAACCACACATCTCATCCTGAGATCTGATTGGCTGTCAGCACTTCATCCAAGAAGTGTTGGCAGCCATCTTGGGACCAATATACATGATAGCACCTCATTAAAAAGCATTGCAGTTAATAGAAGGTTTTAAGACTTTAGTTACATTATAAATCATTTGTTGATGGTACCATACTCATTTTAGGAATTGTGGTATGTTCTAAGGTGATTTCACCATGTGAAAAAGCCTTCTGCTGGGATATCATGATTGAGAGAAAAATATTTTCGTATGTTTTTCCCACAGAGGTTTGGAAGGTGATCTATAAGCTAAACTGAGAGCTTATTTTCTGTAAATTCACATTATCTTTCTCAGTCATGTGAGAATGAAGTCTGACATTCTCAGTAAAACATGTACATCCAACAAGGGCAGAGACTGTCAGTTGATTCCTTTGTGTTCTACTGCAGCTTCCCAGAGTGTTCCAAAGAACTACTAGAGCGCTAACAGTCCTACTTATGATAAACGTATGGCACACCTGAAGCCATCTTGCTTGGATTAAAGTGGTAACTCTTAAAATATTTAATTTAAAAAGGAACAAAATGAGGGGGTTCATTTTTCCATAACAAGTATGATTAGTGCTGCAGAAAGAAAAACTAGGGCACATTTTGACTTCTGAAATCCTCTATTATTTCATTAAAAAATTCTGACATGCAGACTGAAACATGCACTTTCAATACCAGCAGCAGTTTTCCCTGGTGAGCAGTAGCTTTACTACAGTGATCTAATGAGCAAAAAGAGTGCTAACATTCTGAATTTATGGCAAATGTGTGAGACATCTGAATGCCTTCTTGATGGAATCAAAGTAAAAAGCTGAAAGAATTTCCTACTGAGGAGACTGCAGTAAATGAGGAAATTAGGAAACTTCATAACAAAGAAGTCTCCCAAGATGGCCACCAGAGACAAAAGAGCCCAAATGTAGCCCAAATATCACCCAGATGTAGCCCAAGTATAGCCCAATGACAGAATGTCCCAGAGTGTTCTTAAAAACAACTAGAGCGCTTACTGTCTTCATTATGACAAAAGTATGGCACACCTGAAGCCATCTTGATTGGAATAAACTGGTAACACTTAAAACATTTAATTTAAAAAGGAACACAATGAGGGGGTTCATTTTGCCATAGAAATTATGATTAATGCTGAAGAAAGAAAATGAGGGCACATTTTGAGTGACTTCTCAAATCCTCTTCTATTTCATTAAAAAATTCTGACATGCAGACTGAAACATGCACTTTTAATACCAGGAGCAGACTTCCATGGTGAACAGTAGTTTTAATACAGTGATCTAATGAGCAACTAGAGTGCTAACTTTCAGAATTTATGGCAAATGTGTAACATATCTGAATACCTTCATGATGGAATCAAAGTAAAAAACTGAAAGCATTTCCTACTGAGGAGACTGCAGTACATGAGGAAATTAGGAAACTTCATAACAAATAAATCTCCCAAGATGGCCACCGGAGACAAAAGAGCCCAAATGTAGCCCAAAATCACCCAGATGTAGCCCACATATAGCCCAATGACAGAAGTGTGCAAAACACTTATTATTTTGTGTTTTTGCAGTGTTATATAGTGCAGACTTGTCAGGTATTGGAGTGCTTTACATGAGCATTGGTTACATCATACAAGAACAAATTCATTTTGGTTGTAGACATGGGGAGACTAAGTGATTTGACCAGAATCACAGAATGTCGAGCTGAAGCAGAAACTCCAACCTGGTTCCCCAGTTGCAAAGTCTGCAGTTCTGGAAGTAACACCACATCCTCTCCCCTAAGTGCAACATTTAATCAAGTGGTCAACTGGATAAAAAAACATAAAGATAACAAATAATATTCAGAAAATATGTCCTTATTTTAGTCTTTTAGAGCACTAACCATACTTTTGATGCCAATAAGACCCTCTCATATATGTAATTTCTAAAGGAAATGCTCTATGTATTACAGTTTTGATTACATCAAGATGACGTCAGGCGTTCCACACTTTTGTAATAAGAATAGAATGTTAGCAATCTAGTTGTTCATTAGGATACTGTTGAGAGGCAGAGGCCAGGGGCACGGACTCTGAAAATTGAAGGCAGGTAGGAGGGTGCAAAGGCAACAATTTAACCACACTGAGCAGGCAGGAAGGGCCGTGGCAGCACAACAGACTATGGAGGGCAGTGGAAAGGGGGGCAGGGGCAACAAACCAACAATACAGGACTTGCAAGAGAGGCTGTGGCAATGTAATAGACCATTGTGGGCAGATGGAAGAGGCAATGGTAGTACAACCATACATGCCAACAGACCCGATTCAGCCAGGAAACGTCCAATGTTTTTAAGCTCAAATGGGCTTTATTTGATCTGTCTCCTCTCTGCAATCTCCTCTTTTTCAATGTAACTCAAAGGGGAAAATCAATACCCCAGTTTTTTTTTCAAAATCTCCCTCTTACCAAGTTCAAAATGTTCGCAAGTATGGTACATTGGATCATGGAAGGAAATGGGGTAGGGACATGGACTTGGATAACAGAGGACAGGAGGGACATGGAGAGGTGCACCAAACTGACCCTGCAGGGCAGGCATCAGGGTTTGCAGCAGCACAATACACCACACAGGGCATGCGGGACGGGAGTGCAGCACAACAATCCATAGAAAGCAAGAGAGAGGGGACAGGACCATGCACATGGACAACAGAGAACAGAGGGGCAAGAGGCAATGCTAGCTGACCATAATGGACAGACAGGAGAGAAAGCTGCAGCATAACAGACCATAAAGGGCAGGAGGGACGGATCAGGGGCATTACAATGGAACAGACAAGCCAGGAGGGAGAGAGTAGGGGTCTGCACATGTAAACAGAGGGCTGGGGGCAAGGGGGCAGGGCAGGAGCAGCAAGATAGCCATGGAGGTCAGGCAGGATGGGCACTAGAAGCAAGACACACCATGAAGAGCAACAGTGAGACTGTGATGGCATACACACAGACCATGGAGGGAAGGTGGGAGGGGGTCAGGGGCAGCTAACTGACCACACAGGGAAGGTGGGAGGGCCATGGCAGCACAGAAGACCATGCATGGCAAGTGGGAGGGTTAGTGGCAGCACAATGGCTATGATGGGCAAGAAGGAGGGTGCAGGGGCATGCACAAAGGACGATGGAGGATAGAAGGGAGGGTCAGGACCTGTGCACAGACAAGAAGGTTCAGGGGAAGGGGCCTCACAAAAGACTGCATGGGGCAGGCAGGAGGAGCAGTTGCAGCACAACAGACTAGGGAGGGCAGAAGGGTGTGGCAGTACAATGGACCATGTAGGACAGGAGGAAGAGGATAGGGGCATGGCATGTGGACAGGCAGGGTGGAGGTGGCAGGGACAGGTTACAGTCATCTGACAATGCTAGGCAGGTGGGAGGGGAGTGGCAGCTCAACAGAACACTCAGAGTAGATAGGAGTGGCAGGTCCATGGAACATGGTGGGCAAAAAGGATGGAGCAGGGGCATGCACAAAGACATCGGAGGGCAGGGGGAAGGAGAATAGGGGCAGCAAGCTAAGCACAGAGTTTAAGCAGGAGGTCAATGATGGGGCATAGAATTGGGCAATGGAGGGCAGGAGGAGGGGACTGGTACATCATACTAAATTGAGGGCAGTAGCAGCACATCAGACCATGCATGGCAGCAGGGAGGAGGCTAGTCCATGGATTCACACAACAGAGGATAGGGAGGAGGGGGATGGGGCAGCAAGCTAACTGTTCAGAGAATGCGGGTATTAGGAACTTTATTGTTTTTAAAACGTGTGTCTGTGCGAACTACTTGAAATATGAACAAGTATGCAGCATAATCTCACTTTTATTCAGGAAGAAGAGGACGTTTGTGCCTGTGACTCCGGGCTCACTTGGCAGAAACACCCCCTGACCCTCCACCCCCTATCGCAAAATGTAATGCCCGTGAAAAGGGTAGGTGAACACAGTGTTATATAGAACATAGTCCTGAGAGCACGATTGAAAATGAAAACTAGATATAGTGTATGGTATAAACTATGCACCAAAAAGTGTGATATAAGATGAACCGGGCGTGAAATATAATATGCAATACATTGTGCACAATGACAGATTCATTGGAGAGCGCGAGATAGCACAGGCACTAGCGCGTGCTATGCGATGTGCGCCTTGGAGTGTAATATGCACAGGGCAGTGTTGTGTAACCTAACTTGTCTCTAAGGTTGTAATATAAAATATGTGCTGGGGAGTGTAACGTTGCATATGCACTGTGACAAAGATATGGATCCCAGATTGTAATATGTATGGCATAGCACTGTGCGTTATAACATAGGCATCGAGGAAGGCACGTTAGATGGGGCAATATAACCCGTGCGAAGACAAGTGTGGCATGACATATTCACGGGGTGGTGTTACAGTGCACATGGGCTAGAGAGTGTCATAGCATATGCACTAGCTGGTGGAATACAACACAGAGGTGTGTGGCACTCGGCAGGCAATGGTGGGTGTAACACAGCATTGGGCTCTGCCAGGAGCGCGCTGTGACTCTCAAGTGATGTTCGTCCCCTTTCCAGAGAGTAAAATAAAAAGTATTACACATCGGCAGTGGATGTGTGTTTTATTAACCGTGAGGGGGGTTTCTTACATAGTTTTGGTCGAATTTTTGTCGAATCCCCTTTGAATGGCTTGGTGTGCATGTGTATTAAATGTGCCCGTCAATAGCTACCCATGTTTGTATAAATAAACAACAAGGGTGTCTACCGGGATTAGGCACGGTAGGGCATCAGACATGTCAGAGCTTCACTAGTGGTGTAAATACATTCCACGTGGATTCATTGTATGCATAGTCGCCTTTTAATGAATATCACTCAAATCGTCATGGTGATAGGTACGTACGGTTTGTCCAGCATGTCCTAGGTGTGTCTATAAATATATATTTTTTTAAAATAATAAAAAACAGTGGCCGGCCCTGGTGATTGGGGTAAAAAAATATAATTAGGAGACAGGCCCTGGGGGATGGGGTCATCAGGGCCCATAAATTAGAATAAGAAGGGGAACCACACAGCCCCCTTCTTAAAAAATTAAAATAAATAAAAGACTGGCATCGTGCCGGAGCCCATGCCCCCTCCTTGCAGCACTCTGCAAACGCGCCCCCTGGCGAGTTGTAAGTTGGGGAATTAATCCCTCTTCAATACTGAGGGTCCCTGAGGGCCAACTAGCCCAACAGGCATCTCCAGTATGCGCCAGGGAGCTGCGCTGCAGACAGGTGTTCTGAGGCCAAGCCCCTTTTTACACCTCTCTGCAACGCAGCTCTGTGGCGCTTACTGGAGGTACCTAGTGGGCTAGTTGGACCCTAGGGACCCTCAAGATTCAAATGAACTTAATCTCCCAACTAAAAACGGACACAGGGCGTGTTTACACAGTGGTGAAGGGAGGGGAGGGGGCCTGAGTTAACGTGTGCAAAAACGCCCTGTGGCCTGTTTTAAGAGGTAGTTTTAATCCCCCTGCCCTATTATATACTAGGGGCTTACAGAGGAGGTCATGCTAATCACAGGGGGACCCCAACGCATAATGTTCCCTAGTGTATGTAGGTGTTTTCACTGTATTCTAAGTGTCTTTTAACATAGCACTGGCTCTAGGACTGGTTAGTCAGACTCAGTTACCACCAGTATACGTCTGAAAAAGCTGAGGGTACAGGATGATTTTGCAACAAGGATTCTTTCTGCTCTTCTTTTTGTTCTTTCTGCACGTTATCCTTCTTCCTGCACTTTTCTTCGTCTTTGAGGACTTCTGTTGCTTCTTTCTGCACTTCTTTTTTTTCTTTCTGTGCATTTTTTCTTCTTTCTTCACATGTCCTATCTCTGTAGGCATAGTTAGAAATTAGCATTTAAAAAACCTTTGAAATTCACAGAAAAAACCATAGGTTTCAGGCACGTTATAGTTAGGAATTAGCATTTAAAAAACCTCAGAAATTCACTGAAAAAACCATAGGTTTCAGGTTGTTATAGTTAGCTGGACTTTTCACTTGTACAAAACCATTGAAATTCCCCCGTTATAGTTAGTTCAGCTAACTATAACTCGCGCGCCCGCAATGCACTGCTGATGACGTCACATATTACATCACTCATGACATGGTCAGTGACATCACTCATGACATCACTGATGACATCTCAAATGACATCACTGATGACATCACTCATGACATCATCCTTGTGATAGAGTGGCAGACCTCCTCTCACCCTAATATAACCTTTGATACACACATTCAAAAATAGAGACTAAAATTTTCAAAACAATGGACATACCAATACCAGTTACAACAACCTCTTCAGTAATTCTAAGATCCACATACACATCCACTCATTCACCAACAGTCCTATACAGTCACTCATACATGTACTCACTCATCATATGTACTCATACATCTACACATCCTGTTACACAATGCCACTCATCCATAGAGTTACTCACACACATAGTCACTCATGCTAATAAAGAATCAAACATACATTTACTTGCATATACAGTTATACACACAGCACCACACTTACTTCTACGGAAACTTACACATACTTAGTCTTTTAAACAATCACTTATAGAAACACATACTTATTCATACAGGAACTCTTTCAATCTCCCACTCTCACATATACTCACTTATATACACCAATAGTCACATATACTAGTTTAAAACATATGTAGTTACTCATAAAGACACTATTGAGACAGTCATTCACTCATTAACACACCCATACACACACTCATCCACCCATACAGTCCTGCACACATGCTGTCTTCAACACATACAAACAGTGAGTCACTCATTCATGCACCTATGCACTATGTAATACTGTTAAATGGTAGCGGCAGTTTCAGTCGATAACCTTTCAAGTATTTGCCCGGCGGTAATCGCCTCTTATACCACTCGATAATTTACCAATGAAAGAGGCAGGCGCCGGAGACTGGAAGGCAGGAAACAAAGTTTTATTCCGTCGGAGCAGAACACATCAGATCAGACAGCAAGGTATCGTCACGAGGTGCTCTAACCGCATCTCTGAGACCTGGTCTCTTATACACCGGTTTATTGCTTTATTACATATAGTACATTCTTGAGATTCTCTTGATGCCTGAAAGAACATCCCCTGAAGCCCCGGCTCAGATCCGATCCCACACATAGTTACAGTAGAGGTTCCCACCCTACCCGCAGTGGGAGATGGCTATCGCGCAGCAGGGAATTCCGCTAATTCCCGGGGGTGTGTGCAACCGGCCGGGTCTCAGGGGGTAGGGGCTTTGATCTACTGTAATCCCTTTGATGCGGGGTGTTTCCCTTACAGTAGGGGCAATAAACTGCATCCGCAGGGCTAGGTGATGGCCTGGGACCAGTTCGGACAATGGGGCGCAGAGGAAGGGGGTTATCAAAGGAGAGGCATGACCATGTATGGGATGTCGGTCGGATGTGGTTCCGTAGCAGGGTCGCGCAGAAGGAGAGGGTTTATGGCCTGTATGAGAGAGCGGGGGTGGCCGGCGCGCGGGGGGATGCTCGCAGCGCTAGGGGAAAGCGCTGGTGATCGAAAATGCGCGGGGAGAGAGTGGGGTGCCTAAAATGGCGGCCGTGCATTCGCGGTGCGTGGTGCTGGGGAGAGGCAAGATGGCGCAGATAATGTTCAGTTTGCACGCTAAATTTCCACAGTCCTCCCTTTTAACATGTCTCGCCAGCTTGCCTGGCCGTCATTTATTCTTCGTTAACCTTCAGCTATAATGTCGTTAATGTCTTTCGTATATTCCTTAAAGATACAGAGTTTTTAGGGCATGCAGGAGTAATCTGACATATTTGCTTATAGTTATTTACAGGTGATAAAGTAGGCGGGGAGGTAATACATACAGAGTTACAGTGTAGTCGTGTACATGGCTGGTGTTGTATGGATGTTACTATACAAAGTTACATTTCCTTAACCTCTCAGTGTACAGTCGGAAGTGATTGATGCAACACCATAAAAACTTGATAAGAAGATAGTTAGTATAAAAAGGTGGTTGGGAGAGGATTTTCGACTTTGACATGGGTTCTTCTTTCCAGTGTCCTTTTTATGAAGAGCTATCACTGGTAAGCTCTCATTGTTGTTCTTCTTTCGTTGGCACTGTTGAGCACCGGCGGTGGAGCTAAGGTCCAGCTCAAATCCAATTTCTCACGTTGCAGGGTGTGATCATTCATTGTTTTCCGATCACAGCCCTGTTCATTAACACAGTTCACCATAGGTACTTTGAGACAGGGTACCTGCCTTTTGTTCTTCTGTGGGTAGGTCAGATTCATAATCCATATAAAAGATGGAGAGAGAGAGAAGGGTGTGACGTGCTTCGGGACGCCGAGGGAAGAGGGGGTGGAGTGGGATCAGATCAAAAAATAGGGACCAAGGGGAGCAGAATCTTCCAGCACTGGGCCCACCAATCGGGCCCGACGGGTTGAGACTTCAGGCACGCTGGTCGGTGAACAGGGGGTCTCGATGTAGCCCGTCGCGCTTATCATCCTGAAAATGGTGTCTCGTCCCACGCCCTTTTTGCTTCGTAGCCTCCCCCTTGGTCGATGTCATAGATGTTCCAAGGTCTGCAGCCAGGCTGTGCGTCACGTCCGACCACTCCCTTCCGTTGGCAGCACGTTATCTTTAAATGGGTACAAGAAACAAAAGTTTTAGAGAGTTGGCAGGGAAGACATTTACATACTTCATCCTCTCTCCCAACCACTGAGTAGTTGCGGACATGTTTTTATCGGTTGCTGCATGATTGGTGTCTTTTAACTCTGATGTTAGTGTGTGCGTTACTAATCTATTAATCATTGCTGTGGTGCAAGTTTCTGTGGGTGTCTCTGCCCATCGTCTGGCCCCCTAGGTGCCGATTCCTGCGCCCGATAATCGTTGCAGGAAGCCTGACATCTGTCAACTTTCTGGTTTATTAAAAATTCGAACCGGCTTCTCCGGTGGAGGCTCATTCGCCTCAACATAAGGTTTGGTAGTACACATCTTCCTCCGAGGACTACTAAGTTTATGAAAAAGTAAGTGTGAGGTGCTACTGTCATGCGTTCACGAGTATCCCTTTCGGGGAGGAACATAAGCTAAGCATTATCTTTGTTGGGGACAATAGGTAACCCTGTATCAGTTTAGGCGATGGATTATTAGAAAATAGGGCCATCAGCCGTTTCGTTCGAAATACTCTGAGACGGCTAGTATAGGGCTGGGGTTATTTTTGGGAGAGCAGGGTGCTTTAGACATTCTATTTCGGGCTAATTGGTCAGGGGTAATTCTGGGTGGTGGAGATGGTATCCTTTAAGAACAAAAACCACTGACATATAGTCCCCGTGTTGAGGGTCAGATTGTCCCTCAACAGGGTCAGTCGTCTTACCTGTCCTTTCCTTCTCAGCCGATTAGGCTTAACATTTGCAAAAAGGAGAGGTAGTAACGTGGTAAAGTATGGTCGTTTTGTTTCTGTCAATTTGTTCGAACACCACCGTGTTCAGGCCAATTATACACTTACCGAAAAGGTATGTGTCGTTAATTTATTCAAACAGAAAAGAGGGTAAGAAGGCTTTTTAGTGAGGGAGGGAGTGGGAGAGAGAGAGAGAGAGAGAGATAGAGAGAGAGAGAGAGAGAGAGAGAGAGAGAGAGAGAGAGAGAGAGAGAGAGAGAGAGAGAGAGAGAAGGGAGAGAGGGAGAGAGAGAGAGAGTGGGAGAGAGAGAGAGAGAGAGAGAGATGTGCATCAAGTAGGCTATTTGGCATACATACGACACAAAACGAGAGAGACATGGGTAAGAAAATAGGCCACTTGGTGCACACACAACATGGAGTAGCATGGGTCTGTTCCATGTAAGAAAACACAAGCGGGGAAAAAGACATAAGTTCGGTGATCACGTACACACAAATGCCAGATAGGGTGTGACAGTACATGCATCAAGTGCAGAAACTTAAGATGGAGACTCAGGGCTACGTTGAGCATCGGGACCTCTCCTTTCCTGTCCTCTTTTTCTATGCTGCGTGCTTTCAGTATTTTGTAGTTTATCCTAGGGGGTGTCGGACCCTTTATTCTCCTCCCTTTGATCGGTGGACGAGTGCTTCAATCATATAGTGACGCTCTCTTCAAGTGACCCAAATATAAAACGCATACACATTCATGCCGTATAATCGTAGAACACACGCACAATCATATCATACACTTTTTCATGTTCCTAATGGTGGTCTGTAATTTTACGCACTATCTCACAACGTTTGTCTATGTTTTTCCCTGATATTGAACTCTGTGCGGTCCATGTCCATTCCACTCTTCAGTCGGAACTTTGTCGTGACCTGTAGAAGGGAAAAAAGAGGGGAGGGGATGTGCAGTATTCAAAGTACCCCAGCGCGCGTAGACACGAAAAAGTTCTACTTACCACGTACCAGGCTAGTCGCAGGAATGGGTGATACCACAGACCTATTATTCTCTTTGTCCGAGACAAAGATGCTCTAATTTATTTCATTTCCTAAATTCGGGTTCCCTTGTCATATATGCATTTCTCAATCGGTCGTGTATTAGGATGCAAGATACCATACCTTGCGTTCGGCATATACCCTGAGCTATGGTTGACCATGGTTTAACAACTCTTGGAAAAGATAGGTGTGATGGGTACAAATTCCGTTAATCAAAAAGATTCAGGCAAATGGGGACTGCATTATCTGTTTTCTATTGCTTGGGGGTAACAATCATTTATTCAAATGAAGAGATTTCTATCAACCTATGTGATTAGTCATGGCACTGATTCCGTAATTCTTTCAAGAGACCCTTTATTTAAAACAATGTCAGCATACAAGATACGGGCCTACAACCGTTCAGGCTGGCCACGTGGTGGGGAGGCGTCGAGTGTCATGAGCAACGCTACTACGGCATAAAATCGGTTCCCTTGCCGCCCCTCCCCGACCATCATGTGTGGAAGCATCGCATATATATATATATATATCTGTTTAACACAAATGTCACGTGACTGGGACGCCACAAGGGTGTGTAGGCCTCTCCTACATCGGCGCCATCTTGGGGCGAAGTCGGGCCAGAGTACAGTCTAAGTTTTTCCATGAATTTGCTGTTGGACCAGAATCCCTTTCAGTAGTTCGAGAACTTTCGTTAGCGTCAATTTTGCGTCAGCATGGCGTCACTGCGACCCCGTAGAAATGCCATGGTTCGTTCTTGGGGCGGGGCAGGAGGCGGGTTCTTCCGCCAACGCTTCGAACCAGTCTTTCTCACTGCACTAAGCGGAGGCAAGGTGGCTGCCGTCCGGGGCAAAGAGCAATGGCGGCGGTTTGTCCTTACCGGAAGTCCGCGGGAGTCGAGTGTCAAATGACTCCAGCCGATTCTGCAAGGCTGAGGGGAGCATCTTGTCAAGGGTGGGGCCCATGCCCAAGCAGACAAGCTTTCGAGTCCAGAATTGTCTCACGGTGGGCTTTAGGCCTGGATCCGGAGGAGTCGACCGCCGGAGTTCAAGGGCAGCAGTAGCAGCAGCTCTTCGGTACAGTCACCGGAGAGGAGCCAGCAGCAGTAACAGCGGCAGTTCGGATGGTACTGCTACCGGGGTGATTCCAGTAGCAGCGACGACAGCAGTTTGGATGGTATCACCACCGGGGTGGGTCCCCGATTACCTTGCTGCGGGGGCCCACTCCTCACGTCGGGTGCTAGCGGCAGTCCTGGTGAACCCGGTGCTTGGGTGGTTGCCTGGCGGCCGCGTGCAGGGGCGCCGGCTCAGCCGAACGGCGAATGAAGTGGCAGGGCGCAACTCAGCTGGCTGACGTGTGAAAGATGCGGTTGGGGTGCCCTCGTCTGCTGGCGAGCCTCCACCTGGGGAGGCGGGGGAAGCCCGTCCGCGTCGCTTCCCCCAGCCAGGGCACCCCTCCGCTATTGAAGGAAGAGGAAAAGAATGGGAGGATCCACTCGACGTGGCAGGGTGCGATCCAGCAGACCGATGAAAAAGATGGTTGGGTGCAGCTTAGCTGGCCGGTGAGTCAAAGATGGTTGGGTGCAGCTTAGCTGGCCGGTGAGTCAAAGACGGTTGGGTGCAGCTTAGCTGGCCGGTGAGTCAAAGACGGTTGGGTGCAGCTTAGCTGGCCGGTGAGTCAAAGACGGTTGGGGTGCCCTCATCTGCTGGCGAGCCTCCACCTGGGGAGGTGGGGGAGGTCCGTCCGCGTCGCTTCCCCCCGCCGGGGCACCCCTCCGTTATTGGAGGAAGAAGAGAATGGGAAGATCCGCACAGTGTGCCAGGGTGAAATTCAGCAGGCCGATGAAAAAGATGGTTGGGGTGCCTGGCGAGCCTCCACCTGGGGAGGTGGGGGAGGCCCGTCTGCGTCGCCTCCCCCCGCCAGGGCATCAGCCCTTATTAAAGAAAGAAGAGAAAGCGGAAAGGCCCGCACAGCGTGGCGGGCTCCGCCTTGGGGTTGCCAGAACTTCGGCGCTTCGTATAGCCTCCGGCCTATTCGCACAGTCGTCCGCCACTGAGGTCAATGGATTTTTGCATGGCTTTTATAGCCCAAAGCCGACTAAAAGAACCGCCCAAAACAGGCCAATGTTGCAATTTCGAGGAAGGAGAGGCGAGGACGGTGTCACGTGGACGTTAAGGCTTTGGGATGGAGGTTGCAGCAGACTGTCATGCAAATAGTTGTTTTAAAACGTGTTTTAACCTGTTTACCCTGTTGGTGTGTTTGTTATATCCTATAAGTTATTAAAATGTTATAACTATACTACTTCGTTGGAGTGTTTGTACATATTTGCAATCTGATGACGAGCACAAGGAGGTTACTGTGCAATCGGAAAAATAACATAGCCCAATTGTGCGCGATCTAGCCCTAGTTTGGTGACGTCGATGGTGGGTGTCAACAGGCTTCCGTTTGTGCGGGATTTTGTCATGCTTATTGGGCGGGGTGGGCAGTAGGGCAGACATGTTTAGGTAGCGAGAGTAATGGAGTCGGGCTACCTCGTGGTCGTCTCGACCGTGAGCTTGACTCCTTCCCTTGGTTTCATATGTCCCACAAAGGGCTAACTCCTAGCGTTATTTTAGTTTTTGTAAGGTCAAAAAGGATCCTACCAGTGCCTTTACTATCTTGTCGATTCCTGTTCGTTCATCCTTCGCTAGCCGATTCATTCTGGTGGACTCTTTCTTTCCCATCTCATGGTCATCTAGCGTTGTAACCGACATTGGGTTCAGTACAAGAGGCTCAGCCGGCGCGGAGGCCGTGAGGACCGAGGCCCCTGTACTGCTTTCGCTCGTGTTCGGGGGTTGTAGGTGTTGCACTACTGACTGGGAGGGTGCATATGGAGGGGGCATGTAAATGATCGGGGGACCTAACAGTAATTCATCATTCGTTCGCTGCTTGGAGGACAACTCAGGGTAGAGCAAAGAAGGGGTCCTAACAGCGTACTGTCCTGATGTTTCGGGTTCCTGTCTTAATTTAGTTTCCCTTCTCTCCTTTATTTCTTCTTCTAACTTTCTAGCGGCAAGGTGAGCTGCCTTTCGTAATTCCTTTTCTGCTTTTACTTCTTCCCTCTTTTTCCGTTGCGTTGCTTCTTTGCACCACATGCCGATACTGTCAAGCATAGTAGGCGTCGTCTTATTGCTACGCAGAGCTATTTCTAGCGCTTCTATCTTATGGTCGTCGAAGGATCCCATCAGTGGCCACTGACTCTCGGGGTCCTTCTTTGTATATTTATGCCATAGCTTGGTATAAGCTACGGCGACTAGTCCATATTTAGTGAACATGTCCTTATTAGGGGTGCCCTCCAGTGGAGCCGGATGGTTCACCTCTAATAAGCGGTCCGGGCAGAACCAACTACCAATCAGTGGGGAGAAGATAGGCATGACGGGTTTCAACGGGGACAAAAGTCAGCACTACCTATCTTTTCACTGCTTGCAAAGACTAGACAGAATATCTCTATTCTTTGTTATTTGCAAGCAGAGAATACCTCCAAAGAACCAATATCGAACAACTAGTGTTCGGACAATCAATCAATCAATCAATCAATGGGAGATAAAGATAGGCATGACGGGTTTCAACGGGGACAAAAGTCAGCATTACCTACCCTTCACTATTTGCAAAGACTAGACAGAATATTCCTATTCTACGTTATTTGCAAACAGAGAATATCTCAAAAAGCACTATTCTCCAAAACAATCAATGTTCGGACAATCAATCAATGGGGAGATAAAGATAGGCACGACGGGTTTCAACGGGGACAAAAGTCTGCGTTACCTACCCTTCACTATCTGCAAAGGGAGAGAGAGAGAGTATTTCTACTCCTCCCCGTTTGTAGACAGCGAATATCTCAAAGAGAACAATCAATGAGCACAATCAATGAGCAATACTAGTATTTCCAAAGCTTTAAACAATCAATCAATTATTTCGCATTTTGTCGTGTATCACGACCTTACCCGGACCGCGTGGATAGTTTCTCGTCTTCCGCCTCCAGCGCCCGATCGTCCTCTACTCTCCGTATTTGCCGCGGCACTCCTGATGGTTCCCAGTCAGGACCGTAGATCACTCGAGAGAGGTCTGCTCGGAACCAGTGAAGTTCGGATGATCGGCTGCCAGACGAGGGTCTATTGGGCAGGAGCTCTCCCGATCGTTGCAGTCGTTCACTCTGTCGTCGGGACCTCTCCCACTGGATCCACGTGTCGCTGATGGGCCCCACGTTTGGGACGCCAATTGTTAAATGGTAGCGGCAGTTTCAGTCGATAACCTTTCAAGTATTTGCCCGGCGGTAATCGCCTCTTATACCACTCGATAATTTACCAATGAAAGAGGCAGGCGCCGGAGACTGGAAGGCAGGAAACAAAGTTTTATTCCGTCGGAGCAGAACACATCAGATCAGACAGCAAGGTATCGTCACGAGGTGCTCTAACCGCATCTCTGAGACCTGGTCTCTTATACACCGGTTTATTGCTTTATTACATATAGTACATTCTTGAGATTCTCTTGATGCCTGAAAGAACATCCCCTGAAACCCCGGCTCAGATCCGATCCCACACATAGTTACAGTAGAGGTTCCCACCCTACCCGCAGTGGGAGATGGCTATCGCGCAGCAGGGAATTCCGCTAATTCCCGGGGGTGTGTGCAACCGGCCGGGTCTCAGGGGGTAGGGGCTTTGATCTACTGTAATCCCTTTGATGCGGGGTGTTTCCCTTACAGTAGGGGCAATAAACTGCATCCGCAGGGCTAGGTGATGGCCTGGGACCAGTTCGGACAATGGGGCGCAGAGGAAGGGGGTTATCAAAGGAGAGGCATGACCATGTATGGGATGTCGGTCGGATGTGGTTCCGTAGCAGGGTCGCGCAGAAGGAGAGGGTTTATGGCCTGTATGAGAGAGCGGGGGTGGCCGGCGCGCGGGGGGATGCTCGCAGCGCTAGGGGAAAGCGCTGGTGATCGAAAATGCGCGGGGAGAGAGTGGGGTGCCTAAAATGGCGGCCGTGCATTCGCGGTGCGTGGTGCTGGGGAGAGGCAAGATGGCGCAGATAATGTTCAGTTTGCACGCTAAATTTCCACAATACCCCCCACCGAACCATGCAGACACTCAGACTGATACTCAAAAAACCAACTAATAACCTATATAGACACCCATGTAGCTACTCACCAACCCATGCAGCCACTTAAACACAAAGTGAGAGACTGATACAGATATTTACATATTTAAACATTACTCACTAAGCCATGTATTCACTATGATACACTTAATCAGTCAGTTACACAATAAATTTTTCAAAAACAAATCATTCATTTAGACACTTATATACCCATTTATTCTTCCATCGACCTTGAGATATACATATATAAAACATATTTAATTTTCAGAAAAACAGACATTCACTGGATGATGTAATCAGTGATGTCATCAGTGATGTCATTTGAGATGTCATCAGTGATGTCATGAGTGATGTCACTGACCAGTCATGAGTGATGTAATATGTGACGTCATCAGCAGTGCATTGCGGGCGCGCGAGTTATAGTTAGCTGAACTAACTATAACGGGGGAATTTCAATGGTTTTGTACAAGTGAAAAGTCCAGCTAACTATAACACCCCTGAAACCTATGGTTTTTTCAGTGAATTTCTGAGGTTTTTTAAATGCTAATTCCTAAACCTATGTTTTTCTCTGTGAATATATATATATATATATATATATATATATATATATATATATATATCATAGCTCCGTCTGCACCTCCAAACCAGCGCACTCAGTAGACGGGTGCTTTGAAACGCGAAGGTGCACTCGCGTTTTAAAATGCGCGCTCACTTCCAATCACTTTCTGGAACTTGGAAAAGCACTCAACGGGACACTCCTGCAATTATTTAATCATTTATTGCATTTGCGAGCATGAGAAAACATGACGCATTTCGGCGATGCCTTAATCAAATGTTTTACAAAAATCGCGCCAGAAAACGGCATATTTAAAGAGGCAGAACAGGAGTCACATGATATTATTTCTCATGGTCATAGAAATGGGACAACAAAATGAGGCGATCGTCATTAAAAATCAGCCGCCATATTGGGAGAAACAATAGTTAAAATGTATAGATACAATTTACAAATCGTTAAACATTAAACCATAAATAGGTCCCCAATATCAGTCTACATTTTTGAAAAAGCAATTATTTACATAAATATGTACATTTACTTTACAATTATTTCGCCGTATATCAGCACATGAAGTCCCCCGAGCCTGACCATAATTGAGCCGTATATCGGCTATCTGCATTGCAGGATCAACAGTGAAATACGAAGAGGAAATATTCCTCCATTACAGAGGAACAACTTGCAACTGTAGATCAATTGCCAAATGTATGAAAAAAGTTTCTAACATGACGCCGTGTATCGGCCTGAACCCCTGCGTTAACACTATCTTACAAGCAGTACTGTGACCCCTAATACAAAAGCCTCTATCACAATCATTCTATACATACAAAAAAGAAAGATGTTATCAGTCCTCACACAGAAACAGAACCACTGATATAAGTGTAACATCTCACAGAATCCTAAATACCTGATCCCTATCATAGGGCCATATTACTCTATCCTGTTAATGTTTAGTCACCAAGATGGACCGATAATTCCTCGCCCACATTCATACCCACGGGATTTTTTGTTCCCAGATCTATAATGTAACGTGACTCAAGCCTGCGTAGTTGTTTGATTCTATCTCCTCCCCTGATGCTTGTGGGGACCTGGTCCAAACCATAATAGCGTAATAGCTCCCTATTACTATTATGTTTTTCAGAGTAATGTCTTGCGACAGAATAAGTGATATCATTCTTAGCTATCGCTCGCATATGTTCCAGGATGCGAATCTTAACACAATGAATCGTGCTGCCCACATACCGTAGGCCACACGGACATTCCAGGCAGTAAACTACGTAGTTTGTGTTACATGTTATGAACTTCTTAATGGGTCGGGGATTCTTGAGACCAATAACCTGATAGGTCAATGTCCTTCTACTGCCTACACAGGCGTTACATTTGCCGCATGGGAAGAAACCTCTAAGATCCCTTAGGGTTCCCATCACCTTGGGGCTAGTAGATAGATGGCTTTGAACCAAACTGTCCCTTAAAGATCTGGCTTTTCTAAAAGTTACTAGAGGGACAGAAGGAATATCTGGACCAATCACATGATCCGTTTTCAAAATGTGCCAATTTTTTCTTAGGATTTGCTTCAATTGATTGGCACCATTTGAAAAGGTGGTCACCATTCTGAACTTATTGGTATCACACTCGTCCATTCTACTTTTCTTGCTTTTCTTTTTCTTATCCTGTGTATCCTCTTGCTGGTCATCTTTGAATAGAGTGGCCCTGGGTATATTCCTTACTCGCTGCAGAGTATTCTCAAGGAATGCTTTACTATACCCTCTAGTTACAAATCTACTGATGCTATCTTTGGCTGCCTTTTCAAAATCATCAACCCTGGTGCTATTCCGTTTGAGCCGTAAGAATTCTCCGTAAGGGATACTTCTTACTAGCCCAGGAAGATGATTACTGGTAGCATGCAGGATCGAATTCCCGGCTGTGGGTTTGCGATACAGTGATACAGATAACTGGTTATCCACTACCCTAATCTGTAAATCGAGGAAGTTGACAGTCTCAGCACTAACTTCACCACTGAATTCCAAATTGATTGTATTTTTGTTCAGATTACTAATAAAGGTAGTAGCTGACTCGAAAGAGCCATCCCAAATAATAAAAAGGTCGTCTATGTACCTATACCAACTGACCACCCTGTTGTAATCAATCGGTCCCGGTGCTCTGGACACCTGCTCCTCCCACTGGCGCGATTTTTGTAAAACATTTGATTAAGGCATCGCCGAAACGCGTCATGTTTTCTCATGCTCGCAAATGCAATAAATGATTAAATAATTGCAGGAGTGTCCCGTTGAGTGCTTTTCCAAGTTCCAGAAAGTGATTGGAAGTGAGCGCGCATATATATATATATATATATATATATATATATATATATATATATATATATGTCGGGAATTTCGCCTAGAGAGCTCCTGCAATCCTCCAATCTTCCAGAAAAACACAGGAACAGACGATAACTGACCCAGAAGAAAGTGCAAGTGAGTAATTTATTTAAATCTCAGCATGCCTGAATGACGCGTATCAGCATTCCAGAGGCCTTGATCACATGACGCCTTGGGAGTTACAATGCCACATTTAAAGTGCTTAGTGCAATGAGAACTGTAACACGATTGGTTGTCTGACACGAGAGTAATGGACATAGTAAAAATACATGTTTGTTAATGGTCACAGAATAGTGGTCAATGGGACATACATTTAACACATCATAAATAGCTTAAAATCCTTTTAAGAATATAAAAACACAAAATAAGTGTAGTTACTTCAAATTAAAAGTATAAGCTAAAAGCAGGAGAATTGAAAAATACAATTGAATTGAAATCCTCTCCTACCTGTGCAAAAGGAGCATTGTTGTGCAAAATAAGCAAATTAAAGATATAACCCTAATGGATAATGTCTAATTTTAACAACCTGTCCGGCCGATAAATAACAAATGTCCCTGAAGATGTAATAAAGTCAGGTAACTAATCTTAACTAAGCTAGGTATGCATACCTAGCAAAGCCAGCTCAACAAATATCGTTATGTGCCCCTGGATGTTATGGATGGACCAGCAAACATTTTGACTATTTGTCCAAATGGACACCAACATGACTATGTCCAAGTATAATTGTCAGTGCAAAGTAACGTGCAAAGTGCAAATAGTGGTGAAAAAAATCGTGTAAAAGTATTTAAAATTACTGTAAATTAGGGAGGCATGGCCAATAAGAAAGTAGATATGTAAAATACTTGATGTTGTAAAATGGGCCAACCTAAAGACGTGTAAAAATCTTCACTTGAATTCAAACCCTGCGGTGTCTTTGTGTCCAGTTTAAGGATGTATTTGGATTCAAGGGCACGCAAGAGGTTTTCTCCCCATCTAAGGGGGAATACTGAGTCAATGACAAAGAACTTGAGAAGCTCACTTATGTTATCATGCCGTTCTTTGAGGTGACCCACAACTGGATAGGAGGCATCACTCCCATTGATTGCCCTAATGTGCTGGAGTATCCATTTGTGAACCTGCAACTTGGTGCTACCAACATATTGCAGGCCACACGGACACTCCAACACATAAACAGCAAAGTCAGTCTTGCAAGTAAGCAGTTTGGTGATCGACCGAGGAGTATCACGGAAAGGGATTCTAAACTCTGTTTTGCTGACACCATGTCTGCAGGCTTTGCAACTAGTGCGTCTCTTGAAGCCCTTAATAGCTTGTAGCCATGATTTACTGGAGCCTATTTCAGGACTGGATTTTACTAGGAAATCGCTCATGGATTGGGCTTTCCTGAAAGTAATTACAGGGCTGACTGTCTTTAGATCCCCAATGAAAGGATCATTGCATACCAAGCTCCAAATTTTCTTTAAGATTTTGTGCAGGGCTTGGTGCTGGCGATTGTAAGTTAAAATCAGTCTGACTGGCTCTTTTGTTTTTACCAATGTTACATTTAATGCTTTATTCTGTAAAACAACATTTCTGGGAATCTGGTTAGCCTTGTGGATCGCACTGTCAATCATAGAAGATGAATAGCCCCTGGCCAGAAATCTCACTTTACTGGCTTGCTGTGCCCCATGACACTCGGAATCTGTGCTGCAGATGCGCCTGATGCGCAGCATCTGCCCATAAGGGATGCTGCGTATCAGATGCTCCGGATGATGGCTTGTGGCATGAAGCACAGTATTGCCCACAGTGGGCTTCCTAAATAGTCGTGTCACAAGTTTGTCATTTCTGACAACAATCTCTGTGTCCAAAAAGAACACATGGTCCTGGCTTATGTTGAACATGAAATTAAAGTTTAATGTGTTGACATTAATCATATCAATGAAGTCCAAAGCTTGTTGTCTGGTACCCTACCAAATCAAAAAAATATCATCAATGTAGCGATACCATTGAATCACATATTTAGTGAAAGTGTCATGGTGTTGGCCATGGAGGACCTGTTCCTCCCAGCAGCCCATATGTAGACAGGCATAGCTGGGAGAAAAACAGGCTCCCATAGCAACACCCCTGACCTGTTGGAAGTACTGGTTACCAAACATTAAAAAATTGTTGTGCAGGCAGATGGAAATCATGGCAAGTAACATTTTGTTGTGGTTAGACATTTGTATGGACCTCCTCCCTAGGTAATGATTGACCGCTTTCAAACCATCTAGATGGTGAATGCTGCTATTAAGGGATGTAACATGCAATTTTATCAGCCAATAAGAGGGGTCCCATGTTAACCCAGCAAGTTTCCTAAGTAATTCACCAGTATCTTGGACATACGAGGGCAAAGCCATTACACGTTCCTGCAAAAAAGCATCTATATACACAGACGTGTTCTCCAACAAAACATTACGAGCCAATATAATGGGCCTGCCTGGAGGCTTTTCAGCATTTTTGTGAATTTTAGGGATGAAATAAATTACAGGAATTACTGGGTACTCATTTTTGAATAAAATTCAGTTTGTGCTTGTTTTACTGTAACTGAATCACAACGTCTGTAGCATTGGGGGTCATTCAGCTGATTGTAAGCTTCCTCCAAGTAAAGTTCTCGAGGCCACAGCACTACGTTTCCCCCTTTGTCTGATAGGCGGACTATGATATTGTCATTGGCCTACAATTTTTTGATAAACTGGGTATAACAGCTATTGTGTGCTGAGTGCTTGTATTTTTCACGTAGGGTAGAAGAATACAGTTTTTTGATCCCTGAGATGGAAAGTTCATGAAAAATGTCAATATTGTCATGCAGCATTAGGGGAGTAAAGGTGGATTTTGGTTTGACTTTAGTGTGGCCAGGAGTATTTAAAACCGGTAGTTCTTCGATATTACCAGAACTAGGGACTTCATTGTTTAGTTGCTGTAGATCTTGTAGCAAATCTAAGTCATTAACACATAATCCTTGTGGCATCTCCATAGTAGACATTAAATTAGGCTTTGGGCTATATATATATATTACCTACAGGCGGTCGCCAGTAGGTAGTCATAGTTAGGACCTATTGTCCATGGGAAACCCGCAACATTCTATTTAGAATACCTTTGGCGCCGGTTGACGAATCTTCGCGAAATTTTCAGAACTCATGGCCCGCTCCGGTCTGCTCCTATCCTGAAAGTCTCGGGGTGATTTTTCAAGGAGGGCCGAGAAAAAAGGGGGTCCCAAAACATGTTTTCCCCATGCAATTTTCCATAGGGACCTTTAGTCGCAGCTACCGCCCAAACTGCTGAACGGAATTACACCAAATTTGGCAGAAAGGTAAATTATGTAAATCCGTTCAGTAGTTCCTGAGAAAATCAAAAGTAAAATCACATATATATCTGGGCGGAGCCTAACCACACATCTCATCGTGAGATCTGATTGGCTGTCAGGACTTCATCCAAGAAGTGTTGGCAGCCATCTTGGGGCCAATATACATGATAGCACCTCATTAAAAAGCTTTGCAGTTAATGGAAAGTTTTAAGACTTTAGTTACATTATAAATCATTTGTTGATGGTACCATACTCATTTTAGGAATTGTGGTATGTTCTAAGGTGATTTTACCACGTGAAAAAGCCTTCTGCTGGAATATCATGAATCATGTTTGAGAGAAAACTATTTTCTCATGCTTTTCCCACAGAGGTTTGGAAGGGAATCTATAAGCTAAACTGAGAGCATATTTTCTGTAAATTCACATTATCTTTCTCAGTCATGTGAGAATGAAGTCTGACATTCTTAGTAAAACATGTACATCCAACAAGGGCAGAGACTGTCAGTTGATTCCTTTGTGTTCTACTGCAGCTTCCCAGAGTGTTCCAAAGAACAACTAGAGTGCTAACAGTCCTACTTATGATAAACGCATGGCACACCTGAAGCCATCTTGATTGGTATAAAGTGGTAACTCTTAAAACATTTAATTTAAAAAGGAAAAAAATGAGGGGGTTCATTGTGCCATAGAAAGTAAGGATTAGTGCTGCAGAAAGAAAAATTAGGGAACATTTTGAGTGACTTCTCAAATCCTCTTCTATTTCATTACAAAATTCAGACATGCAGACTGAAACATGCACTTTCAATACCAGCAGCAGACTTCCCTGGTGAGCAGTAGCTTTACTACAGTGATCTAATGAGCAACTAGAGTGCTAACATTCTGAATTTATGGCAAATCTGTGACACATCTGAATGCCTTCTTGATGGAATCAAAGTAAAAAACTGAAAGTATTCCTACTGAGGAGACTGTAGTAAATGAGGAAACTAGGAAACTTCATAACAAATAAGTCTCCCAAGATAGCCACCAGAGACAAAAGAGCCCAAATGTAGCAAAAATATCACCCAGGTGTAGCCCATGTATAGCCCAATGACAGAATGTCCCAGAGTGTTCTAAAGAACAACTAGAGCGCTAACAGTCTTACTTATGACAAAAGTATGGCACACCTGAAGCCATCTTGATTGGAATAAAGTGGTAACACTTAAAACATTTAATTTGCAAAGGAACAAAATGAGGGGGTTCATTTTGCCATAGAAATTATGATTAGTGCTGCAGAAAGAAAAATTAGGGCACATTTTGACTTCTCAAATCCTCTTCTATTTCATTAAAAAATTCTGACATGCAGACTGAAACATGCACTTTGAATACCAGCAGCAGACTTCCCTGGTGAGCAGTAGCTTTACTACAGTGATCTAATGAGCAACTAGAGTGCTACCATTCAGAATTTATGGCAAATGTGTGACACATCTGAATGCCTCGTTGATGGAACCAAAGTAAACAAGCATTGGAAATGCAATAGGTCTTGCCCTCGTTTACGTTAAAGCAATTCTGTTTGTAATTAGGTGGCTTTTTAGCTTTGCTTTTATTTTTCAAACTTTCATGTACA
This sequence comes from Triturus cristatus, assembly GCF_964204655.1. NCBI lineage: Eukaryota > Metazoa > Chordata > Amphibia > Caudata > Salamandridae > Triturus > Triturus cristatus. Next base: position 442,671,131 of record NC_140590.1, read on the forward strand.
TAACATGCATGCATATATGTATATATTCATGTATACATGTATGCATGCATTTATATTTGTATTTATATAGATATGCAGATAATACACATGTTTATATATGTATGTATATATATATACACATATATATATAAATGCATATGCATATATATATGTGTATATGTGTGCGTGTAGAGAGAGGTAGAGGTGTAGAGGTAGAGAGGTAGAGGTAGAGAGGTAGAGGTAGAGAGGGAGAGAGTAGTAGAGAGAGAGGTAGAGAGAGGTATAGAGTAGAGGATGAGTAATAGAGAGTAGAGAGTAGAGAGTGAGTAGTAGAGAGTAGTAGAGAGAGGTAGAGTGAGTAGTAGAGAGTGAGTAGTAGAGAGCAAGTAGTAGAGTGTGTGTAGTAGAGAGTGAGCAGTAGAGAGTGAGTTGTAGAGAGTAGTAGAGAGTAGTAGAGAGTGAGTAGTAGAGTGAGTAGTAGAGATTAGTAGAGAGTGAGTAGTAGAGAGTAGTAGGGAGTGAGTAGTAGAGAGTGAGTAGTAGAGTCAGTAGCAGAGAGTAGTAGAGAGCGAGTAGTAGAGAGCAAGTAGTAGAGTGTGTGTAGTAGAGAGTGAGCAGTAGAGAGTGAGTAGTAGAGAGAGTATTAGAGAGTGATTAGTAGAGAGAGTAGTAGAGAGTAGTAGAGTAGTCGAGCGTGAGTAGTAGAGTGAGTAGTAGAGAGTAGTTGAGAGCGAGTAGTAGAGAGTGAGTAGTGGAGAGTGAGCAGTAGAGAGTAGTAGAGTGAGTAGTAGAGAGTGAGCAGTAGAGAGGGAGTAGTAGAGAGTAGTAGAGAGAGAGTAGTAGATAGAGAGTAGTAGAGCCTGAGTAGTTGAGAGTAGTAGAGAGTAGCAGAGTGAGTAGTGGAGAATAGTAGAGAGTGAGTAGTAGAGAGAGTAGTACACAGTAGTAAAGTAGTAGAGAGTGAGTAGTAGAGAGTGAGTAGTAGAGAGAGTAGTAGAGAGTAGAAGAGTAGTAGAGAGTGAGCAGTAGAGAGTGTGTAGTAGAGAGTAGTAGAGAGCGAGTAGTGGAGAGTGAGTAGTAGAGAGTAGTAGAGAGCGAGTAGTAGAGAGCGAGTAGTAGAGAGTGATTAGTAGAGAGTGAGTAGAAGAGAGAGAGTAATAGAGAGTAGTAGAGTGAGTAGTAGAGAGTGAGAAGTACTGAGAGAGTTGTAGAGAGAGAGTAGAGAGTGAGTAGTAAAGTAGGAGAGATTGAGTGGTATAGAGCAGTAGAGAGTAGTAGAGTGAGTAGTAGAGAGTAGTAGAGAGTGAGTAGTAGAGAGTGAATAGTAGAGAGTAGTAGTAGAGAGTAGTAGAGAGAGAGTAGTAGAGAGTGAGTAGTAGAGAGTGAGTAGTAGAGAGTAGCAGCGAGTGAGCCGTAGAGAGTGAGTTGTAGAGAGTAGTAGAGAGTAGTAGAGTAGTAGAGAGTGAGTAGTAGAGAGAGAGTAGTAGCGAGTAGTAGAGAGTAGTAGAGTGAGTAGATGATAGTAGTAGAGAGTGAGTAGTAGAGAGTGAGTAGTAGAGAGTAGTAGAGAGAGAGTAGTAGGGTAAGTATTAGAGAGTAGTAGGGAGCGAGTAGTAGAGAGCAAGTAGTAGAGAGCGTGTAGTGGAGAGTGAGTAGTAGAGAAGTAGAGAGTGAGTATTAGAGAGTGAAAAGTAGAGAGAGTAAGAGAGAGTAGTAGAGTAGTAGAGAGTGAGTAGTAGAGTGAGTAGTTGAGAGCGAGTAGTAGAGAGTGAGTAGTGGAGAGTGAGCAGTAGAGAGTAGTAGAGTGAGTAGTAGAGAGTGAGCAGTAGAGAGGGAGTAGTAGAGAGTAGTAGAGAGAGAGTTTTAGATAGAGAGTAGTAGAGCGTGAGTAGTTGAGAGTAGTAGAGAGTAGCAGAGTGAGTAGTAGAGAGAGTAGTACACAGAAGTAAAGTAGTAGAGAGTGAGTAGTAGAGAGTGAGTAGTAGAGAGTGAGTAGTAGAGAGAGTAGTAGAGAGTAGAAGAGTAGTAGAGAGTGAGCAGTAGAGAGTGTGTAGTAGAGAGTAGTAGAGAGTGAGTAGTAGAGAGTGAGTAGTAGAGAGTAGTAGAGAGCGAGTAGTAGAAAGCGAGTAGTAGAGAGTGATTAGTGGAGAGTGAGTAGTAGAGAGAGAGTAGTAGAGAGTAGTAGAGTGAGTAGTAGAGAGTGAGTAGTAGAGAGTAGTAGAGAGAGAGTAGAGAGTGAGTAGTAAAGTAGTAAAGTAGTAGAGAGTGAGTGGCATAGAGTAGTATAAAGTAGTAGAGTGAGTAGTAGAGAGTAGTAGAGAGTGAGTAGTAGAGAGTGAATAGTAGAGAGTAGTAGTAGAGAGTAGTAGAGAGAGAGTAGCAGCGAGTGAGCAGTAGAGAGTAAATTGTAGAGAGTAGTAGAGAGTGAGTAGTAGAGAGTAGTAGAGAGTGAGTAGTAGAGAGCGAGTAGTAGAGAGTGATTAGTAGAGAGTGAGTAGAAGAGAGAGAGTAATAGAGAGTAGTAGAGTGAGTAGTAGAGAGTGAGTAGTACTGAGAGAGTTGTAGAGAGAGAGTAGAGAGTGAGTAGTAAAGTAGGAGAGATTGAGTGGTATAGAGTAGTAGAGAGTAGTAGAGTGAGTAGTAGAGAGTAGTAGAGAGTGAGTGTTAGAACCGGCGGTCTCTAGTTGGCAGAGGTATACACTTCTGACAAATAGGGACCAACCAACTCTAGTCAGGGAAAGGGGATTACACACTCAGATAACCCCTGCTACCCCCTTGGTAGCTTGGCAGAGCAGACAGGCTTATCTCAGAGGCAGTGTGTTAAGCATTTATGACCACATACAGTAATAAAGTGAATACACTACAGATGGACACGACACAGAAGTTATTATAAAAATAGTATTTTTATATAAGGCTTAGCACAAGACCAAATAACGACAAAAATATACCACAGTCTTAATAAATACTCTTTGGAAGGAAAAATAATAGTTCAAGTAAGGTTTCTTCTCGGCAAATAGTTCTTTAGCAAAGTATTCTTCTGAGCACAGTTCTTTGGCAACAATGTAACCCCCACAGGAGTCACACGACGTCGAGTCTACAAGATTCCCAAGGTTCGGCGTTGACCGCGAGGAGCGCTACGTCGAGCCTGGAGTCGCAACAGACCCCACAAGTACAGTACCTTGAGAAACGAAGAAAACGAGGATCCACGGCGTCGAGATGTCGGCGTCGAGGTCGGCGTCGATCGTGCCTCGGAGTCGGGTCAATCCGCAGCGGTGTCGAGGGGTGTCGGGCCGGAGCAGCGCTCACGGCGTCGAGAAGGGCGTCGAGTCGATGCGATCAGCAGCGGCGTCGGGACGGGGTCGCTTGGAGGTAGAGCCGATACTCACTCCTCACTGGCGTCGATACCGGCGTCGAGACGGGGTCACTTGGAGCCGGGGCCGATACCCACTGCTCACTGGCGTTGCTGCTGGCGTCGATCGGGCCCGGCGGCCGGCGTCGAAGGCTCGGGACACTGGAGCCGTTACTCACGATGTCGAGCTGGATTCGGCGGCGTCGGCGGCGTCGAGACTGCAGATTTTCCCTTGTGTACTGGAAACAACACTTTCCAGCAATTCAGCAAATGGTGAAGTCCTTTGGCCCTGTGACTTCAGCAGGAGACTGGCACTCTTCCAGCCCTTGGAGATTTCCTAGCAAGTTCAGAGAGTACACACCAAGTTCCTCTCTCCTTGTTCCTTGGCAAAAATAAAGAAGCAGCTTTCAGGTTCCTCCACAGCAAAACAGCACTCTGGCAGAAAGGGGAGGCAAGTCCTTAGATCAGCAGGCTTCTTGTCCTTGGTACAGGTTTCCTTGTCAGAAGTGATCTGAGTTCTTGGTTCAGGGGTCCTTCTCTTATACCCCTTTTTCCCTTTGTTCCCTTTGTCCAAGCAGGGAGATTCCCACCATCTCAGGTTTGTTGTGGGTGTTGCCAGGCAGAGGCACCTGGCCTATTCACTGAGCAGGGCAGAGTCCTCAGCCGCCCAGCAGGAGGCGGAGCCAGTATTGTCACTGGCAGGAGCAGGGCTATCAGTCGCCCAGCAGGAGGCGGAGCCAGTATTGTGTCAGGCAGGGCAGGCTACTCTTCCCTCACTCTATGTGTAAACGCCCCATTCACCCCACACTGACTCACTCAGACCTCTGGAGCCACCCAGCCCCTGACACACACACCAAACCAGCAGAGACCGGTAGATAGTTGGACAAGAAAATAGCCACTTTCTAAAAGTGCTATTTTCAAACATAGAATTTAAAAACCATCCATCCTAAAGGGTGTGTTATTAAATTCTGAGTTCAGGGATACTAAACTCGACTTGCTACCATGCTCCCTGAGTCAGATAGATTATAACGGAGTTAATAATCAGTCTGCCCAGTCTGGCCTATTGGAGGCAGGTAGCCCTTCAATAGTGAAAAACGAAAATGGCTGTAATTCACTATTAGGTCATGCCACACACATCAGGGCATGACCTACCTTTTACCAACAATGCACCCTGCCCTAGGGCCTACCATAGAGGTGTCTGAAATGTGGCAAAGTGAAGGTTTAGAGACGGGTAAGTAGGTTTCCTTACCAAGTCGACATGGCAGTCAGGGACTGCACGCAGGCGCCGCGGTGGCAGGCCTGAGACACATTTTACACGCTGCTTCTGTGGGTGGCACAACCAGTGCTGCAAGCCCACCAGCAGCAGTTAACTTACACGCCCTTGGCACACGCAGTGCACTAGACTAGGGTCTGAACAGTAAGTCAACCAAGCCAATCATGGTAACACCAATCAATGTAACAATTTAACATAGGGAGCACTTGCACTGTGGCACTGATCAGCAGTGGCACAGTGCCCAAAGCAATAATCCAGCAAAAACATCGTAAACAGAGGAGGCAAACAGAAAAAAATGGAGGAGAGACTCATGCCAATGATGCCAGGTCTAACACGTGTCCCCTCCAGCTGAAATGTGGGGAGAACTACCCTTCACCCAGGGAGTCCTCATCACTAAGGCGGAAAAATCTGGACAGACCATCAGCATTGGCGTGATCTGTACCAGGGCGGTGTTCCACCGTAAAGTCCATCCCCTGTAGGGAAATGGACCACCTCAACAGCTTTGGGTTCTCACCCCTCATCTGCATTAACCATCTGAGGGGCCTGTGGTCTGTCTGAACCCGGAAGTGAGTCCCAAACAGGTAGGGTCTTAGCTTCTTCAGCGCCCAGACCACAGCAAATGCCTCACGCTCTATCGCACTCCACCTTTGTTCCCTGGGAAGTAACCTCCGGCTGATGAAGGCTACAGGTAAGTCTCGGCCCTCCTCATTCATCTGTGCTAGAACAGCCCCCACACCATGCTCTGAAGCGTCTGTCTGAACAATGAATTCTTTTGAAAAGTCGGGTGCCTGGAGGACCGGTGCTGTACACATTGCAGTTTTCAGGGTGTCAAAGGCGTTCTGACAGGCGTCAGTCCAGATCACAAGTCTCGGCTGCTTCCGGGAAGTCAGCGAGGTCAAGGGGTGCACAATGTTGCCATACCCCTTGACAAACCTCCTGTAGTAACCCGTGAGACCCAAGAAGGCTCTCACCTGAGTCTGGGTTTTGGGCGGTTCCCAAGCCAGGATGGTATCTATCTTGGGTTGCAGGGGGGCCACCTTGCCGCTCCCTACTTGGTGCCCCAAGTACACCACTGAACCCTGCCCAATCTGGCACTTACTAGCCTTGATTGTGAGGCCTGCTCTGCGCAGGGCCAACAACACTTCCTGGAGGTGGCGCAAGTGTTCCTCCCAGCTGGCGCTGAACACTGCTATGTCGTCCAGGTAGGCGGCGCTGAAATCTTCCAGCCCGGCCAATACCTGGTTAACCAACCTCTGGAATGTGGCAGGGGCATTCTTCATCCCAAAGGGCATCACACGGAACTGGTAGTGCCCATCTGGTGGGGAGAATGCAGACCTCTCTTTTGCCCCATCAGTCAAGGCGATCTGCCAGTACCCAGACGTTAGATCAAACGTACTAAGGTACCGGGCAGCCCCCAACCGATCGATGAGCTCATCCGCTCTGGGGATGGGGTGCGCGTCAGTCTTGGTGACCGAATTGAGTCCTCGGTAATCCACACAGAACCGAAGTTCTGGTGAAGCACCAGGCGCTGCAGCCTTTGGGACCAAGACCACTGGGCTGGCCCAAGGACTGCTAGAGGACTCAACCACCCCTAAGGCAAACATCTTGGAGACCTCCTCCTTGATATATGCTCTGACCTTTTCAGTCACCCTGTAGGCCTTGTGCCTCACAGGAGTGCTGTCCCCAGTGTCCACATCATGGACACACCACTGAGTGACACCAGGGATTAAGGAGAACAGATCAGGGAATTGTACCAACAGATGGCGACAATCTTGCTGCTGCTCAGGGGTCAGTGTGTCAGAGAGGACAACACCATCCACTGACCCATCTTTTTCTTTTGCACACAGGAGGTCAGGAAGAGGCTCACTCTCCTCCTCCATCCCAGCATCTGTGGCAAGGAGCATGCCCACTTCGGACCTTTCTAAGTGGGGCTTTAACCGGTTGACATGCAGGACCCTTAAGGGGTTCCTGGGAGACTTCAAGTCCACCAAGTAGGTGACATCGCTCTTTTTCTCCACAACCTCAAATGGTCCAGTCCACCTGTCCTTGAGCGCACAAGGTTCCACAGGGGCCATGACCCAAACTTTCTGACCAGGTTGAAGCTCAACCAGAGTGGCATTCTGATCGTACCACCGCTTCATCTCTTCCTGGCTGGCCTCCAGATTTGCCTGAGCAAGATCTCTGAAGCGCCGAGTCTGGTTCCTAAAGGCCAGCATGTAACTATATACATCCTGGGGAGGTTTCCTGGGAGATTGCTCCCAGCCTTCTTTGACCAGACTCAAAGGTCCTCTTACCGGGTGACCATACAAAAGCTCAAAGGGGCTGAACCCTAGAGACTTCTGTGGCACCTCACGGTAAGCAAACAGCAGGCATGGCAAGAGGACGTCCCATTTACGCCTCATTGGTTCTTCAAGACCCATGATCATGCCTTTTAGGGTCCGGTTGAATCTCTCAACCAGCCCATTACCTTGAGGGTGGTAAGGAGTGGTAAACTTGTAGGTTACCCCACACTCCTTCCACAGAGACTTCATATAATTCGAAATGAAGTTGGTGCCCCGGTCTGACACCACCTCTCTGGGGAACCCCATGCGGGAGAAAACACCCATCAGTGCCCGTCCCACCACGGGGGCCGTCACTGTTCGGAGAGGGATGGCTTCCGGGTACCGGGTGGCATGGTCCACCAAGACCAGGATAAACCTGTTGCCCATGGCTGTCTTGGGGTCCAGTGGCCCCACAATGTCAATTCCCACTCGCTCAAAGGGGGTACTGACGACGGGAAAAGGTTGGAGGGGAGCCTTCTGCTTCCGCCCACTTTTCCCACTTGCCTGGCAAGTCTGACAGGTCCTACAATGGATATCTGAATCCCTTCTCATCTGGGGCCAATAAAAATGGGTGACAAGCCTGTCATAGGTCTTGTCCTGCCCCAGATGTCCAGCTAACGGAACGTCATGAGCCAACCCCAGTAGGAAGGCTCTGAAGCGCTGGGGTACCACCAGCACACGGGCTGACCCAGGTTCAGCAGCCTTAGGCTCGCTATACAGGAGGTCGTTCTCCCAGTAGACCCAATGTGATCCTGACTGATCACCTGTCGTTTGGGCTGAGGCCTGCTGCCTCATACCCACAAGAGAAGGGCACACTTTCTGTTCAGCACAAAATTCCTCCCTGGAGGGACCACCATCCTGCTGCCAATGGGTCAGCTCGGGCAGGTCTCCCAGTTCGGCCACTTGTTCTCCTGTCGGTTCCAGGGCATCCCCCTCAGGGTCTGCTCCCTCCTGGACCGCGGGAACGATGGGGGACGGTTTCCCGCGCCCCCTGCCTCTTCTCTTCACGGTTGGGACCTGGGCCATACTTTCAGGCTCCAGGGTCCCATCAACACCCTTACTGACTGACATGGACCGGGTGGTCGCACACACCCACTCAGGCAGACCCAACATTTCCAGATGCGCTTTTCTCTCCACCTTAGCCCAAGGGGAGTCCTCCAAATCATTGCCCAGGAGACAATCAACAGGCATGGCGGGCCTCACAGCAACCTGAAGAGTACCTGAGACCCCCCCCCCACTCAAAAGGAACTTGAGCTACCTCACACTGACTCTGTGAGTTGTCAGCAGCTACAACGGGGTAGAATGCATGAGGGACCACCTGCTCTCTGGACACCAAGTGACACTTGACAGCTGTCACACTCGCTCCGGTGTCTCTGAGAGCTTCCACCCTATGGCCATTAATGGTCACCCACTGCCTATATTTCTTAGTGTTACTAGGCAGAGGGGTTGGAGGGACCATTTCCACGTCTCCTAAAGAGACCAGGGACATTTCTGCGGGACCCCACCCACCGGGGGCACCCATCTCATCCCCTCCCAGGGCTACACTCGCTACCTGACGAGGGGGTGCACGCGGCGGTGCATTCGAATCCTTCATGGGACACTGGGGATCATAATAACGGTGTCCCACCTGCTTACAGGCATAGCAGGTCATGGGGCCCCTGTGAACAGGTTTACCTGTCGGGGCCTCTGGCTTCTTTACAGGGGGAGGCTGGGAACCCTTCCCTTGGTTCCCTTGGGGGCTACTTTGGGGTCCTTTCTGAAACTCCCTCTGTTTACCCCTGTCCCCCCCACTCTTCTGCTGGGGACCCTGCCCACCTTTGGCTGAGTCTCCCACTGGACCCTTGTGGACCCTGGTACTGACCCAGCGGTCCGCCTCCTCAGCAAGTTTTCTAGGGTTAGATATCTTGCTATCAACAAGGTGCTGGCGTAGCTCTGGAAAACAGTTATTAGACAAGTGCTCCCAAGCAAACAAATCATAAAGAGCATCATAACTATCAACCTTGCTACCCTTTATCCAACCATCCATGGTTCTGCAGAAAAAAGACACATATTCAACCCACGTAGTACCAGGCAACTTCTTACATTCTCTAAAGGTTTGTCTGTACTTTTCTGGAGTTAAGCCATATCTCAGCATTAAAGCATCTTTCATATGAGTATAAGACATCCTATCCTCAGCAGGAAGGCTCAACAAGGTATCTCTCCCCTCGTTTGTAAAGCGGCTCCACAACCCCGTTCCCCAATCCTTCTCAGGGACCCGGTGGGCCAACAATGCTAACTCATACGCTTTAAACCATTGGCTAATATCTTCATTCTTACTGTAATCTTTGATCACATCTTTAGGAAAATAAAACCTACTTTCTGCAGGCACAGATGGAGTGCTGCCACCAGAGGGATTCAACTCCAAACTCTTAGTTTTAAGCTCCATCTCCCTCACCATCTTCTCACGTTCAAACGCTAATTTCTCTCTCTCAAAATCTAATCTTTTGCTCTCCATTTCAGCTTCTCTCTTGCTTCTCGCATTCTCTAATTCCAACTGCCCTCCTAATTTAAGTTTTGCCATTTCTAACTTGTACCCCCTCTCCTTCTCCCTGTCTTCTAATTCTTCGGGGGAAAGGCTCCTAGAGGACGCACTACTGCCTGGAGATGACACTGGCCCACCTGTGGGCTCTTCCTCTTCCTCTTCTTCTTCCTCTTCCGGTACCACCACCGGATCAGAGGGATTTCTGGCCTCTAACCAGGCCTTCAGCGCTTTGAGGAAGCCCTCTTTCTTTGAGACACCTGTGGTAGGAACTTTAAACTGCTTGCAAAATCCTTTTAGATCTTTTAGCGTGTAGGAATCTATCTTCTCCTTATCGAATTCCCCCACAACATTCTCCACAGGTGTAGCAGCTCCGGCATTCTCCATGGTCAAAACTGGCAGTGTTTAAGAAAATAAGCTCCAGGAAAGCGGAGAACAAAAATAGAATATCCTACCAAACAGATTGTGGCTGCGTTATGGTCTGCTTTCACTATGTAGCGTACACTAATCACTGCACATGAGTCATAAATGCAAAGTTCAAATCCTCACCGCTGACCACCAATGTTAGAACCGGCGGTCTCTAGTTGGCAGAGGTATACACTTCTGACAAATAGGGACCAACCAACTCTAGTCAGGGAAAGGGGATTACACACTCAGATAACCCCTGCTACCCCCTTGGTAGCTTGGCAGAGCAGACAGGCTTATCTCAGAGGCAGTGTGTTAAGCATTTATGACCACATACAGTAATAAAGTGAATACACTACAGATGGACACGACACAGAAGTTATTATAAAAATAGTATTTTTATATAAGGCTTAGCACAAGACCAAATAACGACAAAAATATACCACAGTCTTAATAAATACTCTTTGGAAGGAAAAATAATAGTTCAAGTAAGGTTTCTTCTCGGCAAATAGTTCTTTAGCAAAGTATTCTTCTGAGCACAGTTCTTTGGCAACAATGTAACCCCCACAGGAGTCACACGACGTCGAGTCTACAAGATTCCCAAGGTTCGGCGTTGACCGCGAGGAGCGCTACGTCGAGCCTGGAGTCGCAACAGACCCCACAAGTACAGTACCTTGAGAAACGAAGAAAACGAGGATCCACGGCGTCGAGATGTCGGCGTCGAGGTCGGCGTCGATCGTGCCTCGGAGTCGGGTCAATCCGCAGCGGTGTCGAGGGGTGTCGGGCCGGAGCAGCGCTCACGGCGTCGAGAAGGGCGTCGAGTCGATGCGATCAGCAGCGGCGTCGGGACGGGGTCGCTTGGAGGTAGAGCCGATACTCACTCCTCACTGGCGTCGATACCGGCGTCGAGACGGGGTCACTTGGAGCCGGGGCCGATACCCACTGCTCACTGGCGTTGCTGCTGGCGTCGATCGGGCCCGGCGGCCGGCGTCGAAGGCTCGGGACACTGGAGCCGTTACTCACGATGTCGAGCTGGATTCGGCGGCGTCGGCGGCGTCGAGACTGCAGATTTTCCCTTGTGTACTGGAAACAACACTTTCCAGCAATTCAGCAAATGGTGAAGTCCTTTGGCCCTGTGACTTCAGCAGGAGACTGGCACTCTTCCAGCCCTTGGAGATTTCCTAGCAAGTTCAGAGAGTACACACCAAGTTCCTCTCTCCTTGTTCCTTGGCAAAAATAAAGAAGCAGCTTTCAGGTTCCTCCACAGCAAAACAGCACTCTGGCAGAAAGGGGAGGCAAGTCCTTAGATCAGCAGGCTTCTTGTCCTTGGTACAGGTTTCCTTGTCAGAAGTGATCTGAGTTCTTGGTTCAGGGGTCCTTCTCTTATACCCCTTTTTCCCTTTGTTCCCTTTGTCCAAGCAGGGAGATTCCCACCATCTCAGGTTTGTTGTGGGTGTTGCCAGGCAGAGGCACCTGGCCTATTCACTGAGCAGGGCAGAGTCCTCAGCCGCCCAGCAGGAGGCGGAGCCAGTATTGTCACTGGCAGGAGCAGGGCTATCAGTCGCCCAGCAGGAGGCGGAGCCAGTATTGTGTCAGGCAGGGCAGGCTACTCTTCCCTCACTCTATGTGTAAACGCCCCATTCACCCCACACTGACTCACTCAGACCTCTGGAGCCACCCAGCCCCTGACACACACACCAAACCAGCAGAGACCGGTAGATAGTTGGACAAGAAAATAGCCACTTTCTAAAAGTGCTATTTTCAAACATAGAATTTAAAAACCATCCATCCTAAAGGGTGTGTTATTAAATTCTGAGTTCAGGGATACTAAACTCGACTTGCTACCATGCTCCCTGAGTCAGATAGATTATAACGGAGTTAATAATCAGTCTGCCCAGTCTGGCCTATTGGAGGCAGGTAGCCCTTCAATAGTGAAAAACGAAAATGGCTGTAATTCACTATTAGGTCATGCCACACACATCAGGGCATGACCTACCTTTTACCAACAATGCACCCTGCCCTAGGGCCTACCATAGAGGTGTCTGAAATGTGGCAAAGTGAAGGTTTAGAGACGGGTAAGTAGGTTTCCTTACCAAGTCGACATGGCAGTCAGGGACTGCACGCAGGCGCCGCGGTGGCAGGCCTGAGACACATTTTACACGCTGCTTCTGTGGGTGGCACAACCAGTTCTGCAAGCCCACCAGCAGCAGTTAACTTACACGCCCTTGGCACACGCAGTGCACTAGACTAGGGTCTGAACAGTAAGTCAACCAAGCCAATCAAGGTAACACCAATCAATGTAACAATTTAACATAGGGAGCACTTGCACTGTGGCACTGATCAGCAGTGGCACAGTGCCCAAAGCAATAATCCAGCAAAAACATCGTAAACAGAGGAGGCAAACAGAAAAAAATGGAGGAGAGACTCATGCCAATGATGGCAGGTCTAACAGTGAGTAGTAGAGAGTGAATAGTAGAGAGTAGTAGTAGAGAGTAGTAGAGAGAGAGTAGTAGAGAGTAGTAGAGAGTGAGTAGTAGAGAGTGAGTAGTAGAGAGTAGCAGCGAGTGAGCCGTAGAGAGTGAGTTGTAGAGAGTAGTAGAGAGTAGTAGAGTAGTAGAGAGTGAGTAGTAGAGAGAGAGTAGTAGCGAGTAGTAGAGAGTAGTAGAGTGAGTAGATGATAGTAGTAGAGAGTGAGTAGTAGAGAGTGAGTAGTAGAGAGTAGTAGAGAGAGAGTAGTAGGGTAAGTATTAGAGAGTAGTAGGGAGCGAGTAGTAGAGAGCAAGTAGTAGAGAGCGTGTAGTGGAGAGTGAGTAGTAGAGAAGTAGAGAGTGAGTATTAGAGAGTGAAAAGTAGAGAGAGTAAGAGAGAGTAGTAGAGTAGTAGAGAGTGAGTAGTAGAGTGAGTAGTAGAGAGTAGTTGAGAGCGAGTAGTAGAGAGTGAGTAGTGGAGAGTGAGCAGTAGAGAGTAGTAGAGTGAGTAGTAGAGAGTGAGCAGTAGAGAGGGAGTAGTAGAGAGTAGTAGAGAGAGAGTATTAGATAGAGAGTAGTAGAGCGTGAGTAGTTGAGAGTAGTAGAGAGTAGCAGAGTGAGTAGTAGAGAGAGTAGTACACAGAAGTAAAGTAGTAGAGAGTGAGTAGTAGAGAGTGAGTAGTAGAGAGAGTAGTAGAGAGTAGAAGAGTAGTAGAGAGTGAGCAGTAGAGAGTGTGTAGTAGAGAGTAGTAGAGAGTGAGTAGTAGAGAGTGAGTAGTAGAGAGTAGTAGAGAGCGAGTAGTAGAAAGCAAGTAGTAGAGAGTGATTAGTAAATGTAAATGTAAATGTAAATGTGGGTGTACTTGTAAAGCGCACTGTGACTCCATGGAGTATCCTGGCGCTGAAGACCACTGGGGAACCCGTCCTGGTTTTCCCTGTGAGATGGTCCCTTTCTGGGTATCTCCAAGGTGAAACCAGGCATCCCTGGTGTCTGTGGGGGGCCGTTGTAGAGATGAGGCAAGCTTAATGCCCAGAGTTGCTGAGTGTGTTCCTGGTTAGAGTAGGTACCGAGGCGAGAATTATCAAGTCCGTTTTGACCCTGGTCCACAACCCTGCCGCGTCGGGAATTGAACCCTGGTCCCTGGCTGATTCTCTGCTTACGGGTCGGCCGCCTCTAACCAGTGAGCCACACCTCTCCAGGAGTGGAGAGTGAGTAGTAGAGAGAGAGTAGTAGAGAGTAGTAGAGTGAGTAGTAGAGAGTGAGTAGTAGAGAGTAGTAGAGAGAGAGTAGAGAGTGAGTAGTAAAGTAGTAAAGTAGTAGAGAGTGAGTGGCATAGAGTAGTATAGAGTAGTAGAGTGAGTAGTAGAGAGTAGTAGAGAGTGAGTAGTAGAGAGTGAATAGTAGAGAGTAGTAGTAGAGAGTAGTAGAGAGAGAGTAGTAGAGAGTAGTAGAGAGTGAGTAGTAGAGAGTGAGTAGTAGAGAGTAGCAGCGAGTGAGCAGTAGAGAGTACATTGTAGAGAGTAGTAGAGAGTGAGTAGTAGAGAGTAGTAGAGAGTGAGTAGCAGAGAGTGAGTAGTAGAGAGTGAGAATAGAGAGTGGTAGAGAGTGAGTAGTAGAGAGTGAGTAGTATAGAGTAGTAGAGTAGTAGAGACTGAGTAGTAGAGAGTAGTAGAGAGTGAGTAGTAGAGAGTGAGTAGTAGAGAGTAGTAGAGTAGTAGAGAGAGATTAATAGAGAGTAGTAGAGAGTGAGTAGTAGAGTAGTGGAGAGTAGTCAGTCAGTGTCAGTCAGTCAGTGTCAGTCAGTCAGTGTCAGTGTCAGTCAGTCAGTGTCAGTCAATCAGTGTCAGTCATTGTCAGTCAGTCAGTTTCAGTCAATCTGTGTCAGTCAGTGTCAGACAGTGTCAGTGTCAGTCAATCAGTGTCAGTCAATGTCAATCAGTCAGTTTCAGTCAGTCAGTGTCAGCTAGAGCAGCTCTGCTGACCTGGCTTTCTGGCTCTAAATCAGCTCTTCTGACCTGGTTCTCTCCCTCTAAAGCAGCTCTGCTGACCTGGTTTCTCTGGCTCTACAGCAGGTCTGCTGCCCTGGTTCTCTGGCTCTAGAGCAGCTCTGCTGACCTAGTTCTTTGGCTACAGAGCAGCTCTGCTGATCTGGTTCTCTGGCTCTACAACAGCTCTGCTGACCTGGTTCTCTGGCTCTAAAGCAGCTCTGCTGACCCAGTTCTATGACTCTAAAGCAGTTCTGCTGACATGGTTCTCTGGCTCTAGAGCAGCTCTGCTGACCTGGTTCTCTCCCTCTAGAGCAGCTCTGCTGACCTGGTTTTCTCCCTCTAAAGCAGCTCTCCTAACCTGGTTTCTCTGGCGCTACAGCAGCTCTGCTGACCTGTTTCTTAGGCTTTAGAACAGCTCTGCTGACCTGGTTCTCTGGCTCTAAAGCAGCTCTGCTGACCTGGTTGAATTGCTCTAAAGCAGCTCTGCTGACTTGGTTCTCTGGCTCTAGAGCAGCTCTGCTGACCTGGTTCTCTGGCTCTAAAGCAGCTCTGCTGACCTGGTTCTCTGGCTCCAAAGCTGCTCTGCTGACCTGGTTCTCTCCCTCTAAAGCAGCTCTGCTGACCTGGTTCTCTGGCTCTAGAGCAGCTCTGCTGACTTGGTTCTCTGGCTCTATAACAGCTCTGCGGACCTGGTTTTCTGGCTCTAAAGCAGCTCTGCTGACCCGGTTCTATGGCTCTAAAGCAGTTCTGCTGACCTGGTTCTCTGGCTCTAGAGCAGCTCGTCTGACCTGGTCCCTTGGCTCTAACGCATCTCTGCTGACCTGGTTCTCTCCCTCTAAAGCAGCTCTGCTGACCGGGTTCTCTCGCTCTAAAGCAGCTCTACTGACCTGGTTTCTCTGGCTCTACAGCAGCTCGGCTGACCTGTTCCTCTGGCTCTAGAGCAGCTCTGCTGACCCGGTTCTTAGGCTCTAGAGCAGATCTGCTGACCTGGTTCTCTGGCTCTAAAGCAGCTCTGTTGACCTGGTTCTATGGCTCTAAAGCAGCTCTGCTGACCTGGTTCTCTCCCTCTAAATCAGCTCTACTGACCTGGTTCTCTGCCTCTAGAGCAGCTCTGCTGACCTGGTTCTATGGCTCTAAAGCAGCTCTGCTGACCTGGTTCTCTGGCTCTAGAGCAGCTCTGCTGACCTGGTTCTATGGCTCTAAAGCGGCTTTGCTGACCAGGTTCTCTCCCTCTAAATCAGCTCTACTGACCTGGTTCTCTGCCCCTAGAGCAGCTCTGCTGACCTGGTTCACTGGCTCTAAAGCAGCTCTGCTGACCTGGTTCTCTCCCTCTAAAGCAGCTCTGCTGACCTGGTTTCTCTGGCTCTAGAGCAGCTCTGCTGAGCTGGTTCTCTGGCTCTAAAGCAGCTCTGCTGACCTGGTTCTCTCCCTCTAAAGCAGCTCTGCTGACCCGGTTCTCTGCCTCTAGAGCAGCTCTGCTGACCTGGTTCTCTGGCTCTAAAGCAGCTCTGCTGACCTGGTTCTATGGCTCTAAAGCAGCTCTGCTGACCTGGTTCTCTGGCTCTAAAGCGGCTCTGCTGACCTGGTTCTCTGGCTCTAGAGCAGTTCTGCTAACCTGGTTCTCTGGCTCTAAAACAGCTCTGCGGACCTGGTTCTCTCCCTCTAAAGAGCTCTGCTGACCTGGTTCTCTGGCTCTAAAGCAGTTCTGCTGACCTGGTTATCTGCCTCTAGAGCAGCTCTGCTGACCAGGTACTATGGCTCTAAAGCAGCTCTGCTGACCTGGTTCTCTAGCTCTAGAGCAGCTCTGCTGACCTGGGTCTCTGATTCTAGAGCAGCTCTGCTGACCTGCTTCTTAGGCTCTAGAGAAGCTCTGCTGACCTGGTTCTCTGGCTCTACAACGGCTCTGCTGACCTGGTTTCTCTGGCTCTACAGCAGCTCTACTGACCTGGTCCTCTGCACTCATGATGCACGCACCCGACTTCGCGAATATATATTTAAAAATAATATAAGTTTATTATAAGTGCAAATATATAGTTTTTTTGAATATCTTAGATAATCTTTTGCCCTAATAGGTATATTAAAGACACATACATATCATTTTGGAACATAACATTTTTTTGTGGGAGTCGCGCACCCAGCGCGCCCTAGCATGTATATGACGTCATGCGGGACCCGCAACCACGCAAGCATCTCGTACCATAATGCGCATGTGTCGCGAATGTGCGGGTGCAGGAGTCGCAGACTGGTCGCATACCAATCGCGCACATCACGTAATATTAAATGTATATGAAGTAACTGAAAAACACGCAGCCGTCGCACACTGTATGCAGATCCTTCATGACTTTTCTAAAATGGCGGCTAGAATCCACGCACCGACCGTGATGTGTACGCTTTAAGTGCGCAACTCCGAAAAAAAAATGGTTATTTTTTGTATAAATAAAATAATATAAATATATTAAAATACAAAATGAAAACAAGAAAATTAATCAATATTTCAGTTTTAATTTTTTTTAAAAAAATTTGCTGCAATTTTCAGAAAAATATATAATGTTATTTAATGAATAAAATATTTATAAATAAACAGTTACAAAAACTGTAGAAAATCAGTACAAAAAATAGATATAACTACTATCACACTTAAAAATTAGCATTTAAAAAACCTTTGAAATTCACTGAAAAAAAACATAGGTTTCAGAGACGTTATAGTTAGAAATTAGCATTTAAAAAAGCTTTGAAATTCACTGAAAAAAACATAGGTTTCAGAGACCTTATAGTTAGAAATTAGCATTTAAAAAAACCTTAGAAATTCACAGAAAAAACCATAGGTTTCAGGGGTGTTGTAGTTAGCTTGCCATTTCACTCGTAGAAAACCATAGAAATTCCTCCATTATAGTTAGTTCTGCTAACTATAACGTGCGCGCCCCTAATGCACTGCTGATGATGTCACATTTTGCATCATTCATGACATGGTCAGTGACATCACTGATGACATCACTGATGACATCTCAAATGACATCACTGATGACATAATCCACGTGACAATCTGATACATCTCATCATACACTAGTATAACCTTTCATCACTCACTGTAAAATACAGAGTACCATATTTGAAACCATTGACACACCAATACACCATCCAGACAGTTATATATCCACTCAATCTTCAATACAGATTGATATATATAATACATATTTAAATTTCAAACTAAACCACATTCACTGGATGATGTCATCAGTGATGTCATCAATGATGTCACTGACCATGTCATGAATGATGCAATATGTGACATCATCAGCAGTGCATTGCGGGCGCGCGAGTTATAGTTAGCAGAACTAACTATAACGGAGGAAATTCTATAGTTTTGTACGAGTGAAATGGCCAGCTAACTATAACACCCCTGAAACCTATGTTTTTTTCTGTGAAAAAATAAATAAAATATATATATATATATAAAAATATATATATAGAAATATATATTTATATATTATTATTATTTTTATTATGATTTTTTTTAACAAAGTTCGCACTCCACCTCCAAGACAGGTCAGACAAGCCCATCAGCCATCCTTAGTAGAAATCCTTTTATTCAGGCAAAGCAAGTAGCATGAACACAGTAGTGCCTCATTGGTCTTACTTATACCGGCAATAAATAAACAGTGATGCGGGACATCATCTACGGTTTCAGTCTCAGTGAGGAAAGACTCAAGGTGGACAATCGTCGGCTCGCAAGATCACAATTGTCAAAGTATAAATGAAATCAGCAAGGGAAGGTGTGAGCCCATTCTGTGTCCAGAAAAATGTCAGAGGAAGGAGCAGGACATGCACTCCCATGAAGTACTAAATGAAAAATGAATATGAAAACTGTCTATCCATCGTGTGAGCAATAGAAGAATACAAGAAAGCCAACTAAATGTAAGGGTAAAGAAATTGATCTTTGGGTGGAACAGAAACTAGAATAGGGAGGAAACTCACCCACTAAAGAGCAGGAAACTGAGGTAGATAAGAAGCCCTCTAATCTTGAGCAATGGGCTGACCAAAAGCCTAATCTAGGTAGTATTGTGTGCGATGCTGTCTGCAACAGACTGCTGAAGCTGTCTGTAGCCAGACCGCAAAAGGGAATCGTGCAAATGAAAAGCTCATCATTCAATAACGTACCTGGATGTAACCAGAATGTGGCCAAATCAGCCATGAAAACCAAATCCCTCTACTGCTCTCTTCCCATCACTGAAGCAAAATATCCAGCCAGGCACTTCGAGGTAGCATTGTGGAGAGCGTAGAATCTTGAAGAGAAGTTGGGAATTTCTACTTCATGTCCGGTATTATGTAGAGGCATCTATTGTAATTGTCAAAATATTCTAACTGCAGTGGCCCCATTAGGGAGGGAGTTGGGAAGCCCAAGTGGTCTCTTTCTGTAAATATTTTGCCTTTTCCATATTTAGCAAAAGAGCCTGTTTTGGTTCTGACCTGTTTATGAGGGATCAGAGTTCAAACGAGGGGGAGCGGAGCTCACTATCATCATGAACACCGAGGATACTCCCCGCTGGAGTCCAGGAGGTGGAGGGCCTTGGAGCCGATCGGATCTTCTGTATTTAGAAAACCTACCTCTAGCTTCTGCTCTCAAAGGAAGTTGAAGATGCAGAAACGAATTCATTTTCAGTGAAAGAATACCGGTACATTCTGTGTAGTGAGGTACAGAAAAACAAGCTTCTTTATAAATTCCAATCAATATCAAAGAAGGAGACTCAGGCCGAGTGAAGTAGGCTTAGTCCTAGATGGCTTCGAGCAGCACCAGGTAGCCTTATATGCACACCACTTCAAAACACAAAGCCACTACCAGGAGACTTATGTTTCTCTACTGCTCACACCAGCCATGGTGTGGTCATCACAACCCCTGCACCAGGCACATGGGCCAGTGCTCAATTTGTGCCAGGGTCCAAAGTTTTGCATGAAGCCTATGACCAGTGCAACAGATTGTCAAGTACTAAGGCTGTCTAGTCTTTATCCCGCGCAATGCCTCTTTTATCCACCACTATACACTCCCTTTCCCAGTACCTCAGTATTGCAGGTTCTTTTTCATCCCTGTTTGCTCTTTCTCGTCCTCCTTCTTTCTCCCTTTTGTGCTCCTTCTCTACCTTCTACTTATGGAAGCATGATGGTCCCTACAAATGAGTGCTGGTGGACCCCACTTGCAACCACCGGCTCAAATTAAGCACTGACAGGGGCCAAAGAGACACCGCCAAATGCGATGCTAGTAGTCAGGTATATGCTGAACGCGAGAAGCATAGTATAGCTGCTGCTTGGAGTCTGAGCACAAGATGCTGAATACTGTCCACATATGGGCTGCTGCTTGGGCAACTGAGCAGTCATCCTTCCCTGTGTTAACAGCTGCTGTGCCACAGAGTATTAGCTAAAGTAACCGTGCGGAGCAATGTTTGACGATTGTTTTCTGGGCACTGATTCAGTTTTCATGTCTGAACACGTACAATGGTGGCACTGCACCGCCGGGCACACTCATCCTGCTTACAGGAGTCTGCCACGGGGAATTCAAACAAAGTAAGTCGAAGGGTGATCAGGTATCCTTTCCTCGTCTACATTTCTTCCTCAAGGGATGGCTTCCGTGTCAAGCATGCAGTCATTCTCTGTGCTCTCAAGGCATTGCAATGGAATTAATGAACATTTTGAAAACGCACACTGTCCTTTCAGCCGTAAACTAAAGGTTGACACCATAAGACCCAGCGCCAGCTTCAGGGCAGTGCGACCGACGCCACTGCACCAGGCGCCAACCTCGCAGGACGCTGTGTTTCTACATTTCTAATGGAACTAAAAACACCTTCGCATAGTTCATTTTGTTTCCAGTAATTTTCAGACAACAATAAAAGTGTCAAGATAACTCGGGTGATTAATAGGCCTGCTGGAGAGAGCTCCGAGTTTTGTCTAGTGGCAGGTTGGATTCATAATGAAGTAGCACAAAAGGTTAATATGCCTGCTGCAAAGAAGTGTGCTGTGCAGGCGACAGAATTGTATGTTAAGCAGATAGCTCACTCGTAATATAGCATAGTGACCTATGAGCTTTCATCAAGAGAGCTGCATGCAAACCGCAAGGTATAGGTTAAGCTTTATGTTTTCCCCCTGGTCTTCCATTATCCTAATGTTGCTAAAAAGGGTTTGTGTGGGCAGAAATAAATTCTTATTAGTAAAGCCAAACCCAACCACTGTTACGTTTTAAATCCGGAGTTTGCGCTATTCCAGGCCATGTACTTTCAGGAGTATACTGCCTAGAAGGGGCCGTGATACACATTGTTCCTGCTTTGTGCTCCCCGGGGCACACCGGTACTACAGAAGGGGCCGCGGACGCTTGTGTATCTCCTTCTGTAATACTGATAGCGCTGACATGCATGTAGCTCCAGCACTATCATGAGAGGGTGTTGCCTTATTTGCCTGAGGATGTGGCACCATGAAATGGAATCACTTAGCCTCTGCCCCGTACCATATTACGGACGTGGATGCAGAGAGAAACATGTCTTTGAGAGGCGCACAGAAAGGTAGTCACAAATAGGTGGTGCACTTTTAGTGTGCCTCCTAAAGGCAGACCTCTTCGGGGACGAAAGAGGGTCCCATGGACCCCCCAGATATCCCCCCGCAGGCAGGTGCACTCACTCACTGCACCTACGTGCAAGTGGATCTCTCTCCCCTCTTGAAAGTGCGGTCAGTATACTGACTTTACTGTGTAAGACGGAGCAGCTTTGAAGTAGCCGCTCTGTATTTCACGAGTTTGCAGCGGCCCTGAGGCAGCGCATTCTGCATAATAGTGTGCCTTTTCCCTGTTTGCGCCCTACGAACCTTTTAAAAGGTGCGCCGTTTAGGAAACAGGGAAAGTGCATCGTGTATATAATATGGCACCAGTGTGGATGAGTTGTGAATCCTACACCTTGTAATTCTCATTGACTTAAAAATATATATATATTTTCTGATTGGCATCTCACCCAAGTTCAGTTCCGTATTATAGGAAAGATTACCAAATAGTACAACCGCAGTGAGCATCATGTGGAACTTCAAACGTTGCCAAGGCCATTCTCCAACATATCAGAAAACATCAAGGGAAAAGAAGACTCTCTCCATGCCCATCTCGTTTAATCCTCATTGTCCTATGTAACATTTCCTATACACTGATTTGCGCAAATATGATGAATTGTTTCTGTATAATGTGTATGGGATGTAAAGTGTTTTCACACGCTACACTAGTGTGAGTAGCGCTATGAAAAAAAAATGGAATGTATGTTAGAAAGGGGCTACGGAGACAAGGGGCCCACTGTTAGATAGTGGT
Source organism: Triturus cristatus (assembly GCF_964204655.1). Lineage (NCBI taxonomy): Eukaryota > Metazoa > Chordata > Amphibia > Caudata > Salamandridae > Triturus > Triturus cristatus. The sequence goes on from NC_140590.1 coordinate 442,692,760, forward strand.
AGTCAAGGAATCCATGGAGAAGGATATCAATGGGGTGCGCCGACAAAGATTGCCGCACTGGGCGCCACCAGTCCTTAAACCAGCCCTGATAAGACCAGTCCAACTTCCATCAGCTTCTTCTTATCAAGTCTGACAGGCTTTGTCATTGAAACAATTTAGAACCTACAACAGGGTTTGCTGAGTTAATTATGCGTGTGCTTATTTTTTATGTATTTAGGTATACTATAAAACTAATATGCAGCCTTCCACTTACTGCTACTTCACAGCCCTTGACGTTTACGAGTAGCACTCAAGGCAGCTGTGGGTTGACTAACATTAATAGGGTCAACTTGCCCTCACAAATGCTAAATTGGCAGCTACAATAATTACATTGGCTCATCTATCTCAAGTATATAATCCCATTTATTTTAGGCAATGCAAATCCAAATTCAGGGGATAACCTTTCATGTTAATAGGAAGCATTGCACATACTGTTGGTTGATTTTAATATGACAAGCCATTTCTAGAATGCTACACTTAGTCTACGAAGTTTTCCAATTATGGCTAAGACACCGTGTACATTTTGCCACAGTAACACATTTGCCACGGCAGGGCAGATGTGTTGTAATTCTATAGAGGGCTGTAGCTTTCCACATACACACAGAATTTTCCTTTTCCTGGATAGTGAGGTCCTTTGTGCTGCACATAACATAACATCCACAAGGCTTGCCAAGCTTCCTTCGTGGTGGCTTGTGGACAACAGCGTTGGCTTCTTCACCTGATTCAGGGGGTTCTGTCCTAATAGTTTTGTCCATAAGCGAGGACTCGATATGCGATGCCCAGGCGTTAACCAGTTCATGAGCTCTTCTTAGGGCAAGCGTAACAGAGAGGGGCATTTGCGCTGTCCTTAGAACGTCTGTACACAGGTCTGAATAGCGACATTTTTAGATGATTTGTACTTTCAGCTCTTCCTCCACATTATTGAATTCAAAGGTGCTTGTGAACCCATGAAAGCGAGCATAGGTTGCTTCTTTTTAGTCAGTCATAGGACAAAACGTTCATAATCATAGTTTGTTTGTGTGGCTAATTTCAAGCCGCATATTCATCATCTTGCCGATATCCAGTAGTGAAAGAAATTGGAGTTCACCCACCTAAGTAGTATTCACAATCCTTGTCAGGGTGAATCCTTTAAAGTTACTATACTAACCTGAGCCCAACCACCTTGCTGGACATGCCCTTTCTGCAGGATCACCCCAAAAACATTTGCCTTTACCCTCCACTTTTTGCTGAATTCATTTTTGCTCACCTTAGGACTTTTTGCACTTTACCACTGCTAACCATTGCTAAAGTGCTTGTGCTTTCTCCGTTAAACATGGTAAAACTGACTTATCACCAATTGGCATATTTAATTTACTTATAAGTCCCTAGTAAAGTGGTACTACTTGTACCTGGGGCCTGTAATTAAATTCTACTAGTGGGCCTGCAGCACTAATTGTGCCACCCACTTAGGCAGCTTTTTAAACATGTCTCAGGCCTACTTAGGCCAAAACCTTCCTTTTTAATAAATAGGTCACTCCTCGCATAGCCCTCCTCCTAGTGGCCCTGGACAGAGGACAAGGAGCACTGTATTTGAAAAGTAGGACATGTAATTTTAAGTTTTAAATATCCTGATAGTGAAAAACTCTTAGATTCATTTTTCATTATTGCAAGGCCTACCTTTCCCATAAGTTACCTTATTACATTTAATAAGTTTTCATTTACAAATGGGAACAAGTAATCAGTTCATGTTTTGTGTCTTTGGAATTATAATAACAAAACCTAACTGATGGTGAAGTCAGATTTTAAATTACAATTTTACAAATGCTACTTTTAGAAAGTTTGGATTTTCCTGCCTTAATTATTTGCTGTCTGCAGCCTCTCTCTAGGTCACATAACAGTATGTAGTTGGCAGTTTGGCGTATTCCTCCTAGACTGTCACACACAGTAGAGAGCTTAGGGGTGCCTCGATGGGCCATGATTGGCAGGGCAGGAGGGAACTACTGGGTATAGCTCTGCTTATACTTAAATAGGTTGTGTCCAGCCTCCACACAAAGGGGTGCATACCCTCTGTAGTTAGTCTGGAACCAAGGCAGAGAAGGCAGGGTGCCTGGGGACTTCAAATGGAATTTCTAGAAGCTTCTCCCACCTTCCAGAACAAGGGCACCATGTATAACTGTTGGACCTCAGACACCATCTCTTCTGTACGCTTCTGGACCTGTGGATACTAGGCCTGGGCAGAGATCACAGAGTTGTACTCCACGGAATTCCACAGAGTTCCTCGAAAACTCCGTGCTGACCCTACTATGGGATTTCATCCGGTCAGGCTTGCCTTCACGCAATATGACATGTTCACTGCAGTTCTTTCTGTCCTTGGAGTTGCATGAGCAGATATGACCCTGCAACATCCATGTCAATTATTGGATATTGTAGGTAAACAGGGAAGCCATAGGGAGTGCATGGGCTGAACACTCATCATGACAAGTTCCCCAGCTCCATGATGGCTTCACTTTGTTATTGGATGCTTGGTACCAAATATCTAATCTTAACAAATCTGCACTCATTCCAGTAAAAACAACACTACGTTGTACGTCTTGCGCATGCACACGTACAACGTAGTGTTTTTTTCATTGTAGAAGGACACGAGGAGCAGTGAGGAAAGTGGCAAGGCAGGGAAGGCAGCAGACAAGCAGGTAAGTGCCTTCTTTTTTCATTCTTAAATCATTTGGGAGGGGGGAGGGAGTCGAGCGGAGCTCCACTGAGTTTTTTTTTGTAGAGGCACTACGCCAGCTCTGCCCACCCTTAGTCTCACCCTCCTCAACCAGTAACCCAATTTCTTACACCCTGCTAGTTATGGCACACAGCAGACAGGCTTAATTTAGAAGCACTGTGTATTGTATTTATGCAGTCAAAGAACAGGAGTGAAGTCAAAACACAACCCTTGGGACAGTCCAGTGGTGTTGGTCCCCAAGACTGCCCCTCCAGGTGTCACTCTGGAACTTTGGTTCTGTGCGAACTACTGTTGGCTCAATGCTGTCATCAAGACTGATGCACATCCCATCCCTACAGCTGATGAGCTCATAGATTGGCTAGCAGCTGTCAGGTTCCTCAGCACGTTTGATTTAATATCTGGGTACTGACAGATTGCCTTTACTGAGGGGGCCAAAGAGAGGTCTTCGATCTCTACCCCAGAGGGGCACTTCCAGTTCTAGGTAATGCCCTTCAGGTTGAATAACACCCCTGCCACCTTCCAGAGGTTGGTCTACCATGTCCTAGCTGGGTCGGAGAACTTCAGTGCCACCTAACTAGACAAGATTGTGGTCTTCAGTTCTAGCTAAGAGGACAACCCGTGCCACCTCAAAGAAGTGCTTGAGGCTCTGCGGAGGGCATGCCTGACTATCAAGGCCAGTAAGTGCTAGATAGGGCAGTGATCAGTAGTGTACTTGGGTCACCAACTAGGAGAAGGCAAAATGGAGCCCCTCCAGGCCAAGATTGAAACCATTCTGGCTTGGGAACCCACCAAGACCCAGACAGTGAGTGGTAAGAGCCTTTTTAGGCCTCACCAGCTACAATAGGAGATTTGTCAAGGAGTAGGGTACCATTGTTGCACCTATCACAGAGATGAATTCCAAGAAGCAGCCACATCAGATGATCTGGACAGAGGTGTGCCAGAACACTTTCGACACCCTGAAGGAAGCCATGGGCACACCACACATGCTCAATGCCCGTGACTTCTCTAATAATTCAATGTGCAGAGAGATGCCTCTCACAGCTAAGCAAAGAGGGCCTGATCAACTTGTAGCCTTCATCAGTAACTGGTTACTTCCCCGGTAACATAGATGGAGTGCAATAGAGAGGGAAGCCTTTGCTGTAGTGTGGGCATTGAAGAAGCTGCAACATGCCTGTTTGGTGCTCACTTTCGGGTTCAGACAGACCACAGACACCTCAGATGGTTAATGCGGATGAGGGGTGACAATCCCAAACTGTTGAGGTGGTCCATCTCCTAACTGGGAAGGGACTTTACAGTGGAACACCATCCTGGTACAGAGCATGGCAACGCTGATGGTCTCTCTACATTCTTCCGCCTTAGTGAAGAGAGTTCCCGAGGGGTTGGGTAGCTCTCCCCACTGGCAGTTCGGGGGGAGCACATGTTAGAGCTGAGATGCTTGGTGTGTTTTCCCCTAACTTTTTGCCTTCAGGTCTCCTGTTTTTGCTGACTTTGTTTTTGCTGGCCTAAGTACTCTGCTTATGCTCTTTCCCTAAAACATGGTAACATTGGCTCATACCCGATAGGCACATCTAATTTACTTACAAGACCCTAGTAAAGTGCACTACAGATGCCCAGGGCCTATAACTTCAATGCCACTAGTGGGCCTGCATCAGTGATTGCGCCACCCACTTAAGTAGCCCTTTAAATATTTCTCTGGCCTGCTATTGCAGAGCCTGTGTGTGCAGCTTTACCTGGCATTTTTACCTAGCAAAATAAATCTTTTGCCAGGCCCAAACCTCCCTTTTTAATGCAGATAAGTCACCCCTAGGGCAAGAGCTAGACAGCCCAGAGGGCAGGGTGCAATGTATCTAAAAAGCAGGACATGTATGTTTAAGTTTTCGATGACCTGGTAAGTCAAAAACTCTTAAATTCGTTTTTCACTACAGCTAGGCCTGTGTCTCCCCTAGGATAACATTGTGATTGCCTTATTACAATTTATAAGTGTAATTTCCAAATGGGAAGATATAAATGGTTCAAGTTTAGTGTCACTAGAGCCCTAATTTAAAATCCTGACTTACAGTGAATTTGGATTTTAAATTACAATTCTGAAAATTACACTTTCAGAAAGTTGCCATTTTCCTGCCTAAGCCATTTGTTGCCTGCAGCCTGACTCTGGTCACATGACTGGGTGTAGTTGGCTGTTGATCTTTGTGTATTCCTACTAGACAGCTACACACAATGGGAGCTTAGGTGTGATTGAGTCAGCCATCACTGGCAGGATGGAGGGAGGAGCTGGGACCAGCCTCACTTACACCTGAATAGTCTGTGTTGTGTACCCACACAAGGGATGCATACCAGGGAAGGCAGGGATTATGTCAACTTCAAAGGCTTGCCTCTAGAAGCATCTCCCCACTTCAAAGGCACAACAGTGTATAAAAGAAGGACCTCAGACACCCCTACTTTAGTACACCTCTGGACCTGTGAATACTCTGCAAGGAAGAATGATTGCTGTGCTGCTGAAGGACTGACACTCTGCTAGACTCCTGCTTTGCTGTGCTGACCAGCTGCCCTCTTGTCTGGGTGAAAATGTCTGGACCTAATTCTCTTGAACCCAGAACCCCAAGTGACTCCACAGGCTAGTTGGCTGGCCACCTGATCTGAAGCCTCAGGGACATACCAGACGTCCAACATCCTTGAACCTGCACCTGGACTCTGCCATCTATGAGTCTACCCTGCCTAGTGATGCCACCCCAGTCCTGGACCCTTGGAAGTAGGTCTAAGGTTCTTGCCAATGGAATTGATTCATCTTCTCTGCTAAGCGGTGCATCCCCGAGCAGAACAGGCACATCTCCTTGGCTGAGCAGCACATTCCCAAGTGGAAGTGATGCATTGCAGCTGCTGCATGGATTTGACCGGTCACAAAAGACTCGCATCGCAGCCCCACATGTCCTTGGAACCAATGCATCGCCCTGATGCCGCGGCACATCCACAGTTCAATTCCTCGCATCTCTTGTTGACGGCAGCCTCAACAACGACGATTGACTCCAGATTATAGCCTAGCAGCTCTTTGGAACCGACATATCGCCAGCTGCACACTGAACTTATGACTTTGTCCCAGTCCGGTGTGACTAGATACCCCCAATAGTGCTTTATGCTTCTTGGTGCTATTTTCACTATAAACTTTGAAATTCAATATCTTCATTTCTACTGATTGGATTTTTGTTGTTTTGGTCTTGTTTTACTTACTAAACTAAACTCCATTTTTCTAACCTGGTGTGGGATATATTTTGTGAGGTGTTTTCAGTGTTTTACCGTTTCAAGTGTTGCACAAATACTTTACACATTGCTTCTAAGTTAAGCCTCACTGCTCTGTGCCAAGCTACCAGGGGGTTGAGCACAGGTTAATTTGGAGTTTGTTTTTGCCTTACCGTGACTAGAATTGTGGTTGCTGATTCACCAGGGCTCACACCCCAGTCAACCAGTTACCCAATTTCTAACAGTGTGCTATTTAAAGCATAATTAAATAGCGATAGGTAAGAGAACATGATTTACTACTGCTACAATGGGTGCAGTCTGCGTACTGGATGATTCTGTAATGGCACCACGTTGTAGCTAATGTTTTTCCATGCAGCAGATACTTAATGAAGACTGATTACATCATGACCACTAGAGGATGCATGAAACCTTTTCCCCCCTTGCACTTGCATGCACTGGGGCCAAGGCACAATGGCGCCTATTAATGACCATAATTCAGAGTTGATATTGTTGAATAGGTAATGTGTCCTCTGTGCTTAGCGTAATGAAAAAGCCAAAATAAACTAATTGGGCAGTGTCAGCAACAAACACATCATACCCCAAATTGGCATGGGATCGAAAGGAGATTCTAAAGGGACCCTGGGACAGGTTTCTGTAGGTTTCTGAATTTACTGATACATTGGATAGAATTCTGCAAGCCAATCCCGACAGCAAGCCAGAACAGTAGATGGAAATTGTCAAAGTTGCACTGGATATTGGACTGCTCCCAACAGTCCAACGAAAGATAACCGAATGGATGCTGTAGAAGTGGTAGAATATGAAGTGGTGGACCTTTGTAAATATGTAAGGGAGCTACAAAAAAAAGTAATGTGCTGAAGACTCTGAGGGATGATCTCAAAGAAATATTATCAGGGGTAGGCCATCCAGCGTGAACAGAGGGACTGAGCATGGAATTATATGTGGAGGTCTGACTCAGTAAGACTCTGGTGCCAAAGTGATTGTTCAAATTCTTTACCATGGAAAGGCCTCAGAGGGCAGTGGTACCTCCTTTACCACTGGGCACTAAGCCATGGCCGATAACTGCACGGATTTTGAAGTATCGAGCCCGTGATGTGATGTTACAAACAGTTTCGCAATGGGAAATCAAAAAGTACTGATATTCACGGACTAGGCTCATGAAGTATCAGAGCAGCAGCATTAATTTCTCCAATTGAAGAAGAAACTGCGAGATGTGCACTTGAATATACGCTCTTCTTTCCTGGCGATTAAAAACGTTGGTGTATGGAAAATTGCATGTCTTTATTGAGAAATGTGAAGACAAAAACTGGGTGGAGCAGCTGGCAAACGAAAGAGGAAATGGAGATCACCCTCCCAGGTCGGGCATCTACAGAAAAAACAGGGACAGAAGAAGGCACGTGAATGCATAAAAACCACCAACATTGCATTTGATGTTGGAAAAGAACAGGGTGATATCAGTAGTGGTTATGTTGGACATAATGAAACTTCAGCATTGATGAGTGAAATTAAGGGAGTCGAGAAGAACTTGGAAAAGGACAAAGACGATCCTAACACTGCAATCAGGCAGGGACCTAATGTTACCTTATTGACTTCTGATGTGATACTTTAGTAAGTCTGAAAGTGGGAAGTGACATATAGTTAACCACTGCTGGTAACTAGAAATGATGATGTCTAAATATAAGGGAGCAACAACTGTGATTAAGAAGATGGATGGAGTGGGAGGATTGTAGGGCCTGCCTCCGTTCTCACAATTGTCTTTAAATAACATTAAGATTATAATATATATAATGATTACCGTTTGGCACCCTTGCTAGGGGTAGCTTTTGAGGTGGCGCAAAAGACTGAGATGATACCAGCGAGTGGATCATGCACAAGTTGTTATGGTTTAGTCTTATCTTGGTATATTTGATTATAGATTTGAAGTTTTTTATTATGTGCCAAGAAATTGTAAAACTCCGTCCTGAGTAGGTTTTATGCTATTGCACAGAGACTGACATATGTTGTGACATTTAGCATATGCAAGCAGGACAAACTGCTCAACAGAACGTGAGCCCCTGGCATGATGAAGGGAGTGGATTATATTGATATTACTGACCTTCTGTGCAAGAGAGAGACGTTTATGCACTACACAGTAAGAGAAACTGAGATTCCCCGGCCTCTATACACTGGCATAAAAAAACAGGGAGGCTCCCATCGATTAAAAGATGATTTGAAAATATGTTGAAGAAAAATGGAGGTAGCACCAGGGATGAAGTCACACTTTATCCAGTATTATTATTTCAAAATTCTTTATTCTTATTTTATATAGGGGAAGACACGACAACAGCCAATACGTTTCGTTCCTTTTAAAGGAACTTCATCAGGGCAAAATGTTGTAAACAAAATGGTCCCACTGTATATGTCGAGGGAATAGGAAGCCCCACAATGCGGGCAGAGTGACTTTAGATTCTGGCCAGAGTGATCTAAATGTAATCAGCTAAATGGTCCAGCTTCTATAAAAATTTGTAGTAGATCCCACAGTGGGGGTAAAGTAACTGCGGAATCCGGACAGAATAATCAGAGTGCGGTATATGAAAAGATCCGGTAATACAGGAAGGCTAGTAAGCAGCAACAGTCAGTGGGATCTGACCATAATAGTCCGAAAATAGTGGATGAAGGATGATCAACAATCCCACAAATTGGATGAAGTGAAGGTAAACTTCAGCCAAGAAAGTCACATAAGCCTTATGTACGGCGACGGCGAGTATGCCCAACAAGTGGATGAATATTGCTAGAAGCTGGACCGTTTAGCTGATTACATTTAGATCACTCAGCCGGAATCTACCGTCACTCTGCCTGCATTGTGGGGCTTCCTATTCCCTCGACATATACAGTGGGACCGTTTCTTTTACAACATTTTGCCCTGATGAAGTTCCTTTAAAAGGAACACAACTCCTTGGCTGCTGTCGTGTCTTCCGCTATATAAAAGAAGAATAAAGAATTTTGAAATAACTATACTTAATAAAGTGCCTTCATCCCTGGTGCTACCTCCATTTTTCTTCAACCTATGTCTCTGGACTCCAGAGAGACACAACTGCGGCAGGTCTCGGAGGTTGTTTGCACAGGACTGTTTACTGAATAGGCATTACGATTGAGGTGCTGAACGTTTGGTCAGCCGCAGTCAGGAGCATTTTTGTATAATTTGAAAATATGACAATGTCTAACCACTACACATTTATAACCCTGAACTCGGGATGTGCAAGGGACGGGCCGAACACCAAAACACAACATATTTTAGAAGAAAGTTGATCCATTTTGCATTTCTACAAGAAACTCACCTCTCCAGGTTTACCAAGGGGGACACTAGGTTGAAAATGGGATGGACAGGTATATGCTACTTGATTGGTGCAAGTGCATACTGGCATTAGTTCATCCCAATTAAAATGGTGTTGTGCTTGGTCACTGTATCTCATCCAGCTTTGAAGACTCTTTCATGTCATCTCATGGACCCCACTTGAAGGACCACTGTCAGCTGTAGCATCGCTAGACATAGAAATGACATTTGACTTCTGAAATTGGTAAATATTTATAGGCAGTATTGAGACAAATAATGCCTGGACTACAGATCCTAAATGGATTGGCTTCCTTTACTCACAATCCATGGATTGAGTTTGAACTGATTACGTCTACTCTTGTAGGTGGCCAATACAGAGAAATATGCCCATTGTGCCTGATATTATCTGCACTGGTTCTGAAATCACTATCATATCACTTTAGGGCATATGATATTACCAAGGGCTTCAATAAATTCCTATTCTTCCAACAAGCAGCAGAACTACATTTCCTGCACGTACCTTAAATGGATTAAAGCAAGGCTTGCGGCATTAAGAATGGGCAAGTGGAATCTTCAAACTCACTTTCCGGCCTGGTGCCACTCAGTTCTCTTTGACACAAGATACCGCCTATACTGACAAGGAAAATAATCCTTAATCCATATCCTATGTATCTGCCCTCAATTGCTGCAGCAAAGGAGACAACTTCATCCGGCTAATAGTGCGCACCAACCAGTAGGCAGTCATTACCAGCCTGAACCCACCAAATCCTGTACTAAATGTCAAAAACGTTGAGATTCTACGAATGGTTGCTACCAAACTGGACTCTGTCAATTCCACCAGTATCATGGTAACACGTTCTTAAATGCTGTAACTCTTGCTCCACTGCGGCACCCATCACTGCATGTCCAATATTGGGCTGGGCAGAGCCAGCTATAACAACGCCATGTCCTTCACGCTATAGCTTAAGATCAATTATATAATGGCTGGTGTAGCTCTGTGCACATGGGCCGGGTTCAGCTACGTCATCAGTACATTTTGCATTATTCACTCTAGTGTCTATATTTGCTGCTCACAATAGTTTTTAAAATGATCCAATGTGTTGCTCTACTCCTTGGGTTTTGACATTGTCCAGTGTGTTTACAACATTTCACTGACGATCACTATTCGTTTTATTGGTTTGCTTCAAGCGTGCACTGCCTGGACTATATTAGGGCAGCCTTTTACCAAAACAAGTTTGCGTTTAGTGCTGTTTGCAGATCTATTGTTCCATATCAGGCCTGCGTTCGGTGTATTTTGCACATTGCTTTATAATCTAAGCGTAAAAATTTGATCTGTTATTAGCACTCCCTTAAAAATATTGTTCAGCTGAATCTTCTTTGCCTGTACTCTTAAGATCTATTGTTTCACAACAGGTCTGTGTTTGGCGTATTTTGCACACTTTTAATTCCATGCGCAAAGGTCCCTTTTGTTGTGTGCTCTAACTGATTTCTTACCTACTTTTTAAGAAAACTTTTCAACGGAATCCTCTCTATTTGTTTATAGTGCTGCTTGTTTTCATCATACGGTTTTATCATTGTACGCTGTATATTGTTTTCTTTTTTTTTAGAAGTTTTTAAAGGTTTTATTTAACCATACATTAAAATTATCTACTGAGGGTTTGGTGATATAAGGCAACGGACATATTGTTTCCCAATATGCTGATGGCGTACTGTTGTATAGCTGGGATCTGACTTTGCAATTGTGAGAAGTGATGGGCATGATGAATGAACTTGAGCAGCCTGGCTTTAGGGTTAATTGGTAAAAGTCATGCCTGATACCATTAAGCAAAGCAGAAACAAATAGAAGAACCTTAAGCGCCTCCCGCAACTTGTGCTGGAACTACTGTTAAATACCTAGGACATAAAAACATACTGTTGATTCTGACAAAATTTCAAGAAATGTACATAAAGCATATATTTCCAATAACATAATTGTTTGCCATCATTTATTATTGGAAGAACTCTCTCTGGCCAAGCTTGTAATTATTCTGTGGCTAATGTACAATTTTTGTTAACCTACCCGTGGCAATACCGCATACTTTATTCAGAATTTTATAAACAGTACTGATGGATTGATATGCAACAATGGGAGATTAGTGCTCATCAAAATGTGACCACTTCTAAATCGCAAGGGATTAAATGACCCTTATTATGAATTACAATAGTGACAGATAGTGACATAAATATATTCACTGAAAAAACAATGAATAAAGTAGCATATTCGTTAGGTGTTGAAATAAGGTATAAACCAATGTTTATAAAGCAAAGAAACCCTGAAATTCACCAGTTATAGTGTACAGAGCTAACTACAACTTGAGGACCCGCCATGGACTGCTTATAAATAAATACATTTGTTATTTGTAAAGCACACACTACTCATCCCTAAGGGTCTCAGAGCGCTAGGGACCATCTGGGAGATTAAGTGAGCTATCGCCCAGAGTCACATGGTTCTGAGCTGAGCTGCCACCGGTGCGGGGATTGAACCGTGAGTCCTGCGGTCTGGAGTCTGCCGCCCTAGCTGCTGCCCCGCACCTCTCCCTTGTGACCTCACATATTACATCACTCATGACCAGCCACGGCCCGTATAGGGCGTGCTACCGGGGTGGTGACGGAGGGCGGGGGAGGGGCAGGGTGGGGGTTTGTAAAATGCGGCATACGGCCGATTTCAGGTAACGAAAAAAAAAACGAATTTTGTTGCGCGCGCTGCATCGCATTTGGCAATGCAGCGCGCGCAACAAAATTCTTTTTATTTATTTTTTACGTTACTTACCTGAAATCGTCCGCGGGCCTCATTTTACAACCCCCCACCCTGCCCCTCCCCCGCCCTACTTCACCGCCCCGATAGCAAGCCCTATACGGGCCGTGGCTGATCATGACATGCTAAATTACATCATGGATGACATCACTGATGACATCTCAAGTGACATAATTAAGTGCATCATAGAAGATATCAGTGATAACACCATAGTCGTGTAGAACATAAAGTAACTGAGTGTACACATGTGGGTCGATAGCAGGGAAATAGCATAAGCCCTGTAGACTGGCATTCACTACAATGCATTTCAATGGGCACCATGTCCCTGAGTCCTTTAATGGTTGCCACAACATGTTGTCCATGTAGTGGCCAGCCAATCAATGGGGGGGTCCCTTTGAGACCCCCACATGCTCTTGGGCCCTTGCCCCTTGTCTGCTTTTAGTGATTTGACGTAAATCATTCAGTGGTTTTTGAGAATCTAAGGTTCAAAATATTTGTATACTTCACACTGCAGAGGATTCATGGATCTACCAGATCAAAAGATATGGTCTGACTGGTTACACCATATCAACAAAGATGTGGCAGCAGCCATTTTAGCACTCTGTGACTCAATCCCCTATCCAGAATACAAAGTAAAAGAAAGATAGGGGGGTAGGGTAGGGACACTCCACCCTACAAGAACTGGTGGGGGTGGTCCCAGAGGAACCCAGTCTGGGCCAAAAATATAATTTGTGTTTTTAGCACTGCGGATCTGTGGATGTTCCATGGCTCCTAGAAAAAGAAATGTGGGCTCTGTCCTTTTTCAATCTGAGCTCCTCGTAGTGGGCTGGGGCACGTGAGGCTTGGCGGTTTTATTTTTTGGGGGCAGGGGCATGCTGCCGCTTCACTGAGCCTTTTTAGGGTCATGACCCCATCCCCAAGGGCCCCTTTATATTAAAAGGGGAGGGGGGCAGGGCCCCAATCCCCAGGCTTCCTTTAGGTCCCAAGGACCCATCCCTTACATAGCTGTGTTGTGGGAGTGCAGACGCAGTCCGTGCCATGCCGTTGGTTAAGCAATTTGATGACTGACCCACAAGTCACGTACTCGCCTAGCTGCCAAGTTTTCGGTTGCATACATTTGACATTTTCAAAGTTTGAGGGTCTGTAAGAGTGACATTTTGCCAACAGGGTGAAACTTAAGTGACACTTAAATGTGAGTAAAACCAAGCAATGAAGTTCACCTAAAAAAAAGGCTCTGAAAATTGCATTGCAACTGCTGCAACCAAGTGTAAAGTCTTCCCTCCTATTTGTGTGTTGGGCAATAGAGCTTCACTAATGAACAGAGCTTAGCATGATTGGGCAGAATGGCCATCACCAGCCTCTAACACTGTGTTTTCTCCAAGATGAGGCCAGTGAGGGAGCAGACCAATAGGCAGAGGTCCGGTGTGTGACACATTCATTTAGGGGGCAGACAGGAAGATACAGGCTCAGTCTCTGACACCGAGGCCCATCCTCAGTCATTCACTCATGGGACAGGCATTGCAGCATGGGCCCAGCATTGACACTAAGACCACCACTGACCCTTGAGGCCTTCTCTATGGCGCAGATATAATGGCACATGCCCAGCTTCTAACTCCAATGCTTGTCCTGTCCCTTAGAGGCTGCACAGCCCCAGCCTCTCACACGAGCCAATGAAAGAGCCCCAAGGCCTTCAGCTTGGGAGAAGAGTGAGGACCAGCTGCACGAGCATCTAACAATGACACTGCACCCCAAGGTCTTCACTGAGGGCCAGAGACGGAGGCAGGCTCTGCAGGACTGGCCTCACTCTGAGATGGTCACTGAGGTAGCAGAGAGTAAGCAGCAGAGAGTGAGGCTCAGCAGCAGGCTCGCACCAAGAACATTCCTCCCCAAACCTGCTCTCCCAGAGCAGAGAAGTGACACTGGCTGAGCATCAGCCAAACTGATGGTGGTAACTAGACTATGACGAAAGAGGATGACTTCACTGGCTGACACTCATTGCGGTTGCCTGTTGTGTTTACTTTTATCGCACAATGTATCATTCTCTCCACCCGATGCGTTGTTACCGGAACCCTGCAGCCGGCAGGCCAGGGATTCAGCATTTCACTGTGAGGACAGAGTGAACCCAGTGAGTTGAAAGAAGCAGCAGGTCAGGAGACAAGAGTAATGTGCGCACATACAGGAACGGGCACGAAAGGTGGCTTTCATTTATAAAAAACAAAGAAAATTGTCTGAATTTGTTTCCACGTTTCTTCAAGAAATAAGATATAAACCATGGGGAAAGTTTGAATTCTCAGAAATGAAAGACGCACAGGGTGCATTGCTTATGCTCGAACTAAACTATTTTAAACTGCCACGGTTGCATTTGATTTTCAACCACGCTCATATTACAAATATTTAAATATTTAAATAATTTTTGCAGTTTTATATAGCACTAACTTGAGCCGAAGGTATTGGAAGGTCTTACATGTTCATCAGTCACATTACACGAGGTCACATTCAATGTGTTTTCGGCATGGCGAGATGAAATGTTTAACCCAGAATCATGGGGCGCTGAGCTGATGCTGGGACTCAAACTTGATTCCCAAACTCCAAAGTCAGAAACTAAGGCGGAGGAGCGTCGCCCCAGGTAAAAAGGAAAACTAAGACGATAATAGCTAAGGTTATCGTTTTAGTTTTTCTTCCTGCTCTGTTGCGGGGTGGGGCAGGTAGGCTGGGCTTGCCAGTGCAGGGGCAAGGAGGAGAAGTGTACAGCACCCTCTATAGTGGGCATGACTGTTTGGCCAGCCCAAGAGGGCCGGTCACATCGTCATGCGCACTTTGCATCTTCCCCACAGGCTACATTACACACCCTGGTGAGGAACATGCAAAGCCTCCAAGCCCCTGGCTGAGTGCCGATCTACAGCGCTCAGACCAATCACAACGATGTTTAAGGCAGCTTTGTGATTGGACAGGGGATTCTGGAGCTACCGGTTGCAGCGCGGAGGAGACGGAGCAGAGGCGGCAGCACCCGGCTGCACCCAGGTAAGTCTGTTTATTTGTATTCTTTGTATTCCCCTGACCCACTCCACCTCTGACACACCACCTGCACTTAGTAGCGACCACTACTGGTCAGAAACTCTAGAATGGGATCCGCATTTCAGGGGCTGCACTTTATTTATATTTTATGAGCTTACTTCGAACAGCTGAGCTCGAAACAGCCACACAGCACTGATAGACGGTAGGTGGCAGGGCTGCTTTCACTGCGGGCCCTACTTCACTCTCCCTCCTCCCTGGGCTCTCTTTGGTGGTGGGAGGTGGCATAGCTTAATGGCAGAACAGCGAGGGGTGTGGCGTCTCTTCCACAGCCACATGATCAAAAGAAGCCAAGCCCAGGGCTGTGAGGCAATCTTTTATTTTGTCTTAGAACCCAGGCTCCCCTAACAGGACCCGGAAACCTGGCACTGAGAGCATGAGCACACTGCAACAGAACGCATGGACTTCAAAGAGCCATGCTGTCTGCCGCTTCGAACAATTAATGCAGGACCCAAGAGTAATGTGTGACAATGCATTTCAACAGGGCTGAGATGACCGCAGCAGGTACCGGGCATTTCCCTGATGGACCGGAGGGTGGGGGCCGGTTTTGGCACTGCGGGCCTGTTATGCAGCAATGCTGCAATATGAGCCCCCTGTAAGAAAAGCGGGAGCGGTGCTTCTTGCTAGCACCCCTGCTCCCAGGACTGGTCAAGCAGCAATCTGCCGGGGCTGGTTGCTGTTCCCAGTACAACCCTGCATTTCAGTGCAGACATGCATAGACAGGCACTGGTATGTGGTAGACTAACGCGTGTTGCTTGCCACTTGACAGGGCAGTTCTCAGTGCCATTTTTCATAATATTGGCAGGGGGCATGAAGTGCTGATCCTGAGCATTTTTTGGACCCAGGGACCCTCATCTCTGGGACTGATTGCTTTTTTTAGTGGAGGAGCATGTTCTACCCACCTCCCTGAGCCTCTTTAAGAACTCAGGGACCTTATCACCAGGAGCTAGTGTTTCTTTGGGGGTTAGGGGTATCAGGCTGTAGATCGGCCCAAAAGACCTCATCCTCCCGGGAGATACCTGTGCCGTGTCCCAAGGACCCCATCCTCGCTGGCGTTCCCTGCCTGGAAGAGAGTGGGCAGAGAATATAATCTTTATTTCTTACCCATACTCTCCTGGGCAGCGAACACAACTTTGTTCCTACCTGACGGTAGCAGGGAAAAATACTGCTCCAACCTAGGTCGGAGCAATCAATCAATCAATCAATCAATCACTGCATTTCTAAAGCGCACTACATACCCAAGAGGGTCTCAAGGCGCTGGGGGGGGTGCTACTGGTCGAAGAGCCAGGTCTTGAGGAGTCTTCTGAAGGCCAGCAGGTCCTGGGTCTGTCGTAGGATGGTGGGGAGAGTGTTCCAGGTCTTGGCGGCGAGGTAGGAGAAGGATCTGCCGCCGGCGGTGGTTTTTCGGATGCGAGGGACTGTGGTGAGGGCGAGGTTGGCTGAGCGGAGGCTTCAGGTGGGGGTGTGGAAGCTGAGTCGGTTGTTGAGGTAGGTGGGTCCGGTGTTGTGCAGTGCTTTGTGTGCGTGGATCTGGAGCTTGAAGGTGATCCTTTTGTTGACGGGGAGCCAGTGCAGGCCTCTCAGGTGGAGTGTGATGTGGCTGCGGCGGGGGACGTCGAGGATGATTCAGGCCGAGACGTTCTGGATGCGTTGGAGTCGTCTCAGGAGCTTGTTTGTAGTTCCTGAGTAGAGGGTGTGGTAAGTGGTAACTGGTAGAAATGTGTATCTGTGTTATTAGCAATGATGGGGTTATATCTAGTATTGTGATGTAGGTAGAATGTTAACTCATCGTTCTAAGTTCTAATGTGTCTTGATGTCAGATCTCGCTACTTCTCTGTTTGGATCAGTCGTGGGTTTCCATGTCTCAGAATAAATTTACATATTTTGGATTCTGTTACTTGAAACGTGTTTGGATTCTTTCTTTCCAAAACTGGGAACTTACTACAATTATTGGCGATGATTGCTGATCTTGTGAGACCCACCGACCTACCAATTTCGATGTTTGGATTTTGACTTCAAGAATTTTGTTGAGTGGATTTTTTTTTTTTGGGGGGCATCATTTCATGCTTCCTTTGAGACATTTCTGCTTTCGTCCCGGATTCGAATAGATTTGAGGTATTTGGACTTTTCCACTGTGTCATTTGGATTGCTGACGAACCTGTTGTTATCTAGGAAAGGGCTGAACCATTCACGGAGTACTGGCATGCACGAATTGAAAAAACAAAAACTGTAACTGGTGTAATTCTAGTCAACGGGCATCGCACTTCAACTGTAAGTTACCTTTGTTGGTTAGGCCGTTGCCTTGTAGTGTTCCTTTGAATGCAGCCTGGAATTCCTGAGCGCGCCGCATCGCATCCTTCAGGGGTGTTCTACTGCGCACGCATTTGTTCGTCTCTTGTTCGTTTGAAGGCGTCTATCGTCAGAGAAACTTCACGTAAACGACGTATCACGCAAGTGCGGCATCATCATCATGTCGCTACGGCCATCTTGGATCACCATGACAACTCGGCGATTGCTAGTACACTATTATCTTCGTTCACGTAATTAATAAAAAGCACGTTCATAGTCAAATAGTTTCAACAGTTCTCTGTGGATTTTACTCAAAGTATAATACTTTCTCTTACAGGTATTCAATTGAAATTGGGGACTCTTGTACACTTTAGTACCTAGACTTTGACTCAGAATTTACTTACTGTTAAATATATATATATTTGAGGTTTTTTTTTCTCTTTTATTTTCTTTTATTTCCAAAAGCACTCCATAATTTCAATACCTATTTCCTCTTTACATTGTTTATTATTAAGATGGCTTCTTCTTCTTTAAATAACGTCATGCAACCACCTCCATTTTTAGAAAAGACTGGTAAACCAATCACTCCTTGGCATAAGTGGTACAGAAATTTTGAAAATTATCTGGAAGCAATTGATGCATTAGAGTATCCTGCTGCAAGAAAAAAAGCCCTGATATTTAATCACCTAGGTAATGCTGGTCAAGAAGTTTTCGATAACTTACCGGTTGTACCTGCCCCTTCCAGAGATGAAAATTGGAATGTATTCACTGAAGCACTTACTAGAATGGGTAAACAATATGTTGATGAGCCTTCGGTTATGGTTTAACGTCACATGTTTTTCAAACGCAAGCAGGACCAAGAGGAATCAATTGATGATTATTTAGCTGTTTTGCGTGTTCTTGCCTCTAAGTGCCAATTTGGTAACTATTTACATACTGCTTTACGTGACCAACTTGTATTCAATTGTTTTAATAAAAAGATACAAGAAAGGATTTTAACATGTAAAAATCCGTCACTTGATGAGGTAATGGAATTAGCACGATGCATTGAATGATCTGTTGTCTCGTCAAAAATAATTGCACAAGATACTCACAAACTTTCAGAAAATTCGAAAGCTATAGCTTGCACAATTGATAATGATGAGGTTAATGCTGTTAGCAATAGACCAAGAGTGAATCAACCTTTTGAAAAAAGAGGTACCTGTTTCCGGTGTGGCTCAAAGTTTCATTTGGGAAATTAAGCAAATTGTCCTGCACAAGGCAAAAGGTGCAATAAGTGTAAAAAGATAGGCCATTTTTATACAGTATGCAAAGCTGTCAAACCCAAAAATAAGGTTAACTTCCTCAAGGTAGATGAGGATACGCTGACTGAGGGGATGAGTAATCTTCTTTCTTCAATTGAAATTAATGTTTTACAGAGTGATAACAAAAGGTGCAAAGGGCCCATATGTAATGTTTTGATTGGCTCTATTGAAATTAATGTTATGGCAGATTCGGGATCGCCAATAACTATCTTAGACAAAAGGACGTTTGATAAATTTTAGTGTGAATCTATCCTTAAACCAACTGATGTTAATCCTAAAGCCTTTGGCGAATTTGACATAGTTGTGTTTGGTTATTTTAGTGACTCAATCAAATTTAAGGATCGACTCATCTACACCAAAATTTATGTGGCGCTCAATGGTCGCGACATTCTGGGTTGGCAGGATCAAGCGAAATTTGGTATGATTCTTAGACCAGGTCATGCTGAACCCATTGTTTTAGGGGATCTTCCTCTTGTCGCGTCTTTACAAGAACCTATATGTCCTTCACAATCTGAGCATCTGGAGAATTGTACTTTACTGAATCTGTTTTCAAAGTACCTTAATGTGTTTTCTGATAAAGTGGGACTTTGTAAGGGTTTTGAACATACTATCAGACTTAAAAAAAAAATTATACCAGTTATTCAAAAGTGCAGGCCTGTTCCACTTTCAGCTTGAGATGATTTACACAAACTTCTTCAAGATATGTGTGCTCAGGATATTATCAAACCCGTTGAGTCATCTGAATGGGTTTTGGCTGCTGTGGTCGCACGCAAGAGCTCCGGCGAGATTCATCTGTGTGCAGATTTAAGGGTTTTGAACCGCAACATAATAGTGGATTGTCATCCTTTGCCACGTATTCAAGAGATGCTTGCAAGGTTAGGGGGTAGCAAGTTTCTCACCACTATTGATTTGCGCTCAGCATATCACCAAATCCCTTTACCAGAAGAATCTCAACATCTGACTACCTTTGTGACTCCTTTAGGAGTTTACATGTACAAACGTCTGCCGTTTGGATTAGCTTCTGCGGCTAGTGTTTTCCAACGATTAATGGATCAAATGTTTGGTGGTTGTGTTGGGATTCAAGCGTTTCAAGACGACATTTTGATCCATACTGAAACTCTTGCTAACCATTATGTTCTACTAGAAGAGGTTTTACAGAAATTAGAAAAGTATGGCATGACTGTAAATAAAAATAAGTGCAAATTCATAGCAGAGCAAGTAGACTATTTAGGTCACAATATATCAAAAGGGGGAATAAAACCAAAATCTTCCCTTCTGAATGCTATAGAGAAAGCTCCTATACCTAAAGATAAGGATTCTTTAAGGGCGTTTTTGGGTTTGAGTGAGTATTATGCACGTTTTGTACAGGGATTTGCTATTATCGTGCAACCTTTGAGGGACTTGTGGAGAAAGAATGTGAAGTACGTTTGGTCTGATGTTACACAATGTTTATTTGACTCTGTCAAGAAGTTAATTCTTGAGGCTCCTGCTATCAGATCTTTCATGCATGGATGTTGTTGTATCATTACGGTTGATGCAAGCTCTAAGGGTTTGGGAGCAGTACTCAGTCAAATGGTAGAAGGAAAAGAGTTCACTGTGGCCTTTGCTTCTAGAACTTTAAGCAGTGCTGAACAGAATTATAGCACTATCGAGCGTGAAGCCTTGGCTTTCTCTTGGGCCGTAGAAAAGTTCAGGATGTATATATGGGGATCAAAATTCCAACTGTATACTGATCACAAACCACTCATGTATATGTTAGGAGACAGTACTTCAAATAAGGCTTCCTCAAGGTTAATTAGATTACTAGCAAGATTGCAGGAATTTAATTTTGACATCAAATACATACCTGGTGGTAAAAATATAAGAGCAGATTGTCTCTCCAGATTACCAATTGAGGATAATGAGCTTGTTAAGAATCAATCGTACAATCAAGATTATGATTGTGTTTTCTCCATGATAGATGTAATGCAAGTTGCTAATCTTTCCGAAGAAGAATGGGTTAAATGCTATAATGAGGATTTATGTTTAAACAGAGTCAAAAGATTTTTAGTTCAGGGGTGGCCTTGTGATCGCAGTATGTCATTACAAGACAAGTCATTCTCTCAGATTGCTCATGAACTGTCTATTGTAAACGATATACTTGTTAGACAGGACAAATTTGATCCACCAGAAGGTATTAGGGACAAACTAATTTTGCTTGCCCACAAATGACACTTGGGTGTTTCTTGTACGGTTCGTAAAATTAAAGAAACTTACTGGTGGCCTGGGATTGATAATCAAGTCAAATCCTTTATTGACAAGTGTCCTGAGTGTTTATGCTCAGATAAGCATTGGCATTCTTCCACCTCTCCTTTAAGTCCTGTTGAGTGGCCGAAAGGACCTTGGCAGAAGCTTGGGTTAGATTTCTCGGGCCCGTTCAATTTATTAGGGAATGATGCAAAATTCTTAGTGGTGTTTATTGATTATTTTTCCAAATGGCTTTATTTTGCATTTGTAAGGCATGCTGATTCTTGTTCAGTCATTACTTTCTTGCAAAGCGTATTTTTGATCGAAGGATTACCAAAGGAAATTGTCACTGACAATGGTACTCATTTTGTTTCCAAAGAATTTGAGAATTTTCTTGGGCAGAATCAGATTAATCACACTCTTGCACCCCTATACAGTCCATCTTCTAAAGGCTTAGTAGAGCGTGCCAACAAAATGTTAAGAGAGGGTGTTCAAACTGCTATTTCTAACAAGTTAGATGTATCGCGTTACATCAGTCAAAAAGTGTGGAGTTATAATACCACTCCCCATTCTACCACCGAGGTTTCACCATATGTATTACTCAGAGGTAGAAGACCTATATCTTCTCTCAATCCTTCTTGGTTGACCGATAAAATTGATTATGGTGTGTGTTTAGATCTACAAAGAATTAGAAAACATGTTGAGCATAAGCAAGCTTGTTATAAAAGAAACTATGATGTAAGAAATCATGTGAAGGAAGTCCTGTTGTCATCGGGTGATTGGGTTCTTATTAAAAAGCTATTAAAGTAGGAAAAGGTCAGTCTAAGTTCACGGAACCTGTGAAGGTCATAAAAGTTGCTCGTATGTCTGTTCTCTAACAAGATAGGGGCTGGTGGAATCGTAATGCTTTAATCAAATTGACTAATGAACAGGCAAAAATTATTCTTAACAAGTTTCAAACTCATCCTGAAAAAGATTGGTTTGACTTGGGTCAGTTGACTTCAGTGAGGGAGGATGGTGAGAACAATTCTGATTTGTCCTCATCTATTTTACAAGATAGAGGGGACAATGTGATTGGTAATCCTTATAATTCTCGGTATTTTGACTCCAGTACTTCTTCCAATGTTTCTGGGTATTGTAAACAAGTGAGAACCAGTTCTCGTGTTAGAACTTTACCTTTTCGGTCAAATGATTTTGTTTATTACTAAATGTTATTTTAGTTCCTTATATGTTATAGGATGGGGGGCGTGTGGTAAGTGGTAACTGGTAGAAATGTGTATCTGTGTTATTAGCAATGATGGGGTTATATCTAGTATTGTGATGTAGGTAGAAGGTTAACTCATCGTTCTAAGTTCTAATGTGTCTTGATGTCAGATCTCGCTACTTCTCTGTTTGGATCAGTCGTGGGTTTCCATGTCTCAGAATAAATCTACATATTTTGGATTCTGTTACTTGAAACGTGTTTGGATTATTTCTTTCCAAAACTGGGACCTTACTACAGAGGGCGTTCCCGTAGTCGAGTCTGTTGGTGATGAGGGCCTGGGTAACGGTTTTTCTCATGTCGAGGGGGATCCATTTGAAGATCCTGCGGAGCATACGGAGGGTGTTGAATCAGGACGCGGAGACAGCGTTGACTTGCCTGGTCATGGAGAGAGTGGAGTCGAGGATGACCCCCAGGTTGCGTATGTGCATGGTCCGTGGGTTCCGGGACTGTGCCTAGTGACGTGGGCCACCAAGAGTCGTCCCAGGCTGATGGGGTGGGTCCGCGGATGAGGACCTCTGTCTTGTCTGAGTTCAGCTTCAGTCTGCTGTCCTTCATCCAGTCGGCTACGGCCTTCATTCCTCTGTGGAGGTTAGCTTTGGCGGTGTGGGGATCAGCTGGGTGTCGTCGGCGTAGGAGATGATGTTGAGGTTGCGTTGTCGTGCGACGTGGGCGAGGGGGGCCATGTAGATATTGAACAGCGTCGGACTGAGGGAGGATCCCTGTGGGACGCCGCAGATGATCTTGGTGGTCTTGGAGCGGAACGGTGGGAGGCGGACACTCTGGGTTCTGCCGGAGAGGAAGGATGTGGTCCAGGCCAGGGCCTTCTCTTGGATACCGGCGTCATGGAGGCGTGCTGATAGGGTGCGGTGGCAGAACATGTCAAAGGCTGCTGATAGGCCCAGGAGGATGAGGGCGGCTGTTTCTCCTTTGTCCATCAGGGTCCGGATGTCGTCAGTGGCGGCGATGAGGGCGGTCTCGGTGATGTGGTTGCTGCGAAAACCGGATTGGGAAGGGTCCAGGATGTTGTTAACTTCAAGGTAGCGGGTCAGCTGTTTGTTGACAATCTTCTCGGTCACTTTTGCCGGGAAAGGGAGCAGGGAGATGGGCCGGAAGTTCTTGAGGTCCTTGGGGTCCGCCTTGGGCTTCTTCAGAAGGGCGTTGATCTCGGCGTGCTTCCAGCTTTCTGGGAAGGTTGCTGTCTCGAAGGAACAGTTGATTGTTTTCCGGAGGTGGGGCGCGATGGTTGCGCTGGCTTTGTTGAAGACGTGGTGAGGGCAGGGGTCCGATGGGGATCCGGAGTGGATGGAGTTCATGGTTTGATGCTGTCTTCGTCGCTGACGCTGGACCAGACGATCAGGCGACTGGTGCGAGTGGTAGTCGCAGGGGTGGTGGACTCGGTGGTGGGTGTCAGAGTTGAAGCTGTCGTGGATGTCGGTGATCTTGCGGTGGAAGAAGGTGACCAGGGAGTCGCACAGGTCTTGAGATGGCGGGATGTCGTTGGTGTTGGAGCTGGGGTTGGAGAGTTCTTTCACGATGCTGAAGAGCTCTTTGGTGTTGTGTGGGTTGTTGTCTAGGCGGTCCTTGAAGGCGGTCTTCTTGGCGGTCCTGATGAGTTGGTGGTATCTGCGGGTGGCGCTCTTGAGGGCTGTGTGGTTGTCTGGTGTTCGGTCGTGGAGCCATTTTGATGAACATCTTACTTTACCACAAAAAAACTAGGGAAATTCACTGAAAAAAATCAAAGGTCAAAGTGATGTTTAAGTTAGGTGAAAACGTCAATTAAAACATACTATTTTAAATTAATAAAACCACTGAAATTCACCCATTATAGATATTTAAAGTAACTATAACGTGTGCCCAAGAGTAACTATAACTTGATCGCTTGCCATGCACTGCTAATTAACTCGCATATTACGTCACTTATGACATGTTCTATGGCAACATTGATAACATTGCTGCAGCATCTGAAATGACATAATTGATGACAACAATATGCATGGCAGGGGCGCAAGTTATAGTTACTTTAGGGCACAAGTTTTCCATTGAGAGCATTGGGTAGCAGGGCCACAGGGAATAAGAATAGAGCTCACTAGGGGACAGACAAAAAGGGAGGGCGAGAGAGACATTAAACTGATGCACTGCTACGTGTCCCCTCAGGTATGCAGAAGTAGGATACACTTCATCCAGAGAGAGAACACTGTGAGACTAAAAAGCTCCTGGGCGTGATAAACACAAGAACTCTAGGAAGTCATCAAATGAAAAAGAGACAAACAAGACAGATGACAAAGACCAAACCTGTCTGCAGCTGAAATCTAACAATGGGCAGTCGGAGTGGAAAGACAGATGACAACAAACTGGGCAGTACAACGGAATGTGTGGGGACTGTCTCTACAAAAAATCTCCACCAAGCATACCTGACCCTGCTAATGTATGTATAAATATTCAGTAACAACTTCAGACTTTGCCCTGTATGCAATAGGCACATTTTATGCACATGGTTTGGAGTTGCTCAGAGTTGACCAGGTATTGGACTGGTATGATACCATATTATGGGTAATAACCTACCTCTGGTGCCTGCCTTTGAAGTATGCCTGGTGGGATTGTTTGACCTCACTGACCCGGAACAAGAGAACAGGTTTGCTAATTCACTTTTGTCCCTTACTATCATTTTCATTCTTTCTCATTATGTCAATATTAATACCTGTCATCATTGTGAAAGGCGAGATATTTGGCTGTATTGCCCCCTGTGGCAGCAGTGGCTTGGGGCAATTGTGTAATGAAATCTTTGTTTGTGTCTTGCATGTTCCAGGCTCAGAGTCAGTTCAGTCTGGTCCCAGGTGAGCTGCAGCTACCCTCTGCTACTCTGCAGTAACTCTTCTGTTTTTTCTGTACCCATGCACGCTATTCAAGGGCACTACAATGTTCGGTGCCCTGAGTTTCGTAGGTTGTAACAAAAAGAGAAGGATAGATAGGGCCTAACACACTTACCCTGTCTAACTTTCCTTGTTGTGCATTTTTGTAGGGGTCTTTTCAGAGGTTGATTGTAATTGAGAGTCCTCAAAACCCCGGTGGAAGAGTTACATCCAGAGGAGAATCGACTGGTGGAATTTTCTTTACCATAGTAATAATATGGCAAAGGGAATTCCACCGATGAATTCGACTCCGTATTTAGCTGCTCCACCAGAAATAGCAGAATTGTCATTACCACCCAGCTCTAAATTAACCCCTAGGTCTTGTCGAACAAAAAACAAAGCAGACCCCCTTAATTTCCCTGGTATTTCTTTGTAAGAGTGTGGAGCTCAAGAAGGCACTCAGCATACATGGAGAACAAGCTCATGAAAGTTTATGGGGATTGGCCAATACCTCTTTCACTACAGCAGATAGTCACTGACTGCTGCTCTGTTTATTTATTGCGTACGAGTGGTGTCCACCCTAATCTGGAATCATTTACCAGCATGGACCCCAGACTTACACACTGAGGAGAATGTTTAGGTACTATGCCTGACAGATGTGCTGCCTCAAGTTAGGAAAAAATAGGTAGCGTATCAAAAGTGTTTGCACTTGATTTTATTTCATTTCTAGACTGTTACATTTCACAAAAGATGTCTTTTTATATATGTTTGCCAATTTGATGTTGTGCCACTCAAAGTGCCACACATAGTCATACTGAAAACGTGGAAGCAGTAGATACTAGGCCACAACTGTTGGGGCTGGGGTCATTTGTCTCTACTGTCATGGGGTCCATCCTGCTGCGGCTCTGCAAGTTGGGCAAAATAAAATCGTTTCAGCACTTTACTTTCAGTTTTAGAAATGGCAAGCAGTCGCAGGCCTCTGCGGATGGATAGTGTCGGGCACAACAGGCTCAGAGATTAACAAACATCTAGCAACACCATAGCCTGAATGTCCAGCATAGTGCTTCTCTTTAGTAAAAGAAAAAACTTTAGTACACTTTAAAACTCAGTACTACAAAAAGACAAAAAGTACCAGATACCCTGTATACGGGGGCAAGGGTAATACAGCTAGGAAAGTTTAGTGATAACACATAGGGCCCGATTCACAGAACTAACTTAAGACAAAATCCTAAACTTACTACCATTTTGGTATTCACAGAAGGCACTTACTCATTTTGGTATTCACAGAAGGCACTTACTCATTTCGGTATTCACAGAAGTTAGGAGTCCTAACTTTAGGACTCCTAAATGCCTTCTGTGAATACCGAAAGTCTTAAAATTAGGATTTTTCTCAGTTTAGTAGTAGTATAGTTAGGACTCCTAACTTTAGGACTCCTAAATGCCTTCTGTGAATACCAAAAATCTTATAATTAGGATTTTTCTCAATTTAGTAGTAGTAAAGTTAGGACTCCTAACTTTAGGACTCCTAAATGCCTTCTGTGAATACCGAAAGCCTTAAAAGTAGGATTTTTCTCAGTTTAGTAGTAGTAAAGTTAGGAGTCCTAACTTTAGGACTCCTAAACTGAGAAAAATCCTAATTTTAAGACTTTCGGTATCCACAGAAGGCATTTAGGAGTCCTAAAGTTAGGAGTACTAACTTTCGGTATTCACAGAAGGCATTTAGGAGTCCTAAAGTTAGGACTCCTAACTTCTGTGAATACCAAAATGAGTAAGTGCCTTCTGTGAATACCAAAATGAGTAAGTGCCTTCTGTGAATACCAAAATGGTAGTAAGTTTAGGATTTTGTCTTAAGTTAGTTCCGTGAATCGGGCCCATAGAGGCTAGGACTACTTTATGAAATATTTATTAATACCCAAACCAGGAGCACACAGAGAGAAAACCTATCACCACACTGCTTCCTCTGTGCCGTTTGCCAGTTCATCCTAACCATCGTTCTCGCGAACTCCTGAGCGTTCTACATGACGGAGACAGAACAACATTCCAACATTCCATTGCTATTACAGCTGGTACCGTCTTACTCTACCCCCTCCCTTTCCTACCTCTCTCGTAGTGCAGGTTCCAGTGGACCAAAATTCAGCGTAGGTCAAATAATTATACATGCAAGCAATCCAAACATAAAGGGTAAGTTGTGGGTAAACAGTGAATCTCCCTTAAAAGAGGGGATTGCGTTGGTCAAGAAAGCTGAACTTACAGGGAGGAGTGCTAAAGCAGTGCTTGATGAATCTAATGATGCTAAGCTTGTTAGTAATTCGGGTGGTAACAGGAAGAAGAAGGTAGAATACAAAAGTGGGAATAACTCAGAGGTACTTCAATAAAAAAAATGTAGTTTATGATAAGAACACTTCAGCAAGTGAAAAACAGAAAACGTAAAAAATGCTACCGATGTAGCTCTGGTGAAAATTTAGCAAATTTTTCAAAAATGTCAAGCAAAATACCAAAAGTGTGCATTTTGCGGTATGAGTGGGCATTTCGCCAAAATGTGCAGAAAGAAAAATACTAACTATAATAAAAAGGTACAGTGTGTGCAGGAAGATAACAAGGGAAACTCCGCGAAACCGAAAGAATCGGATTCCTCTAATGTGAACTGCATTGATTATGACACATTGGATGTCAACCTTGTTAAGGTGTGAGGTGGATATGGGTGGTGTATTGATAAAGGTAGTAGTTGATTCTGGGTCACCTTTCACAATTGTAAGAGAAGAGGTTTGGAAACGTAATTTTGTTCACATACTTAGTTCTCCCCTTGACAAACCCAATTTTATTGCAAAAAGCTATACAGGACTCAGAGACAGTATTGAATTTAAGAATAGGAAAGCACATTGTAAGCTTTTCATTGCATAGAGAGGACCTTCAGTACTCGGTTGGAGTGATCAGGGTGAACTGGGCATTATTCTTAATCCTAATAGTGCTGACCCTGTTCTCTCAATCAATGGTGTGGATAAGAATTGTACAGAATTGAGCAGGAGGTTTCCAAAAGTTTTTTCTGGAAAAGTTGGAAAATTAATTGATTTTGAGCACAAAATTGAAATTAAACAAAATGCTATACCATGTATCCACAAAGTCAGACATTTGCCTATCTCCATCAGGGATGAAGTACACAGAAAACTTGAGAAGTTTGTTGCAGATGGCATCATAGAACCTGTGGAGTCTGCTAAGTGGGTAGTTGTTAAACGCCCTGGTGGTACGGTGAGATTATACATTGACCTTAGAGACCTTAACAAAAACATAATGGTTGATCAGTTTCCCTTACCTCGCATCAACAAAATGTTTCCAGCCCCAAAAGATTGTGTTGGTTCATGAATATTGATTTAAAATTTGCATACCACCAGGTACCTTGCATGCTGACAGCAAAAAAAACAACATTTATCACACCATTTGGTTTCTTCCGATATACCAGGGTACCTTTTGGTCTGGCATCCGCTGCTGCCCCGTTTCAAAGATTAATGACTAAGATTCTTCATGGGGTGGTTGGCATGAGGTTTTTTCCCAGGATGATATCCTGATCATGGGTAGCAATAAAGAGAAACACGATGCCAGACTTAAACAAGTTTTTAGAGATTTTGAGACAGAAAGGTTTGAAGGTGGAACTTAACAAATGCAAGTTTGCACAAAGTGAATTTGTGTGTTTAGGACATAGCATCAGCAGAGAGGGCATAAAACCTAAACAGGGTCTTTTCAATGCGATTGGTAATCCTCCCAGTCCCACAGGGGAAGATGATGTCAGGGCGTTCTTGGAGCTAACTGAGTACTATTTGAAATTCATTCAAAAGTCCCCAGAGAAAACATACCATATTTGTCAACTTCTTAAAAATGAAAGTGAGATTTGAGTGGTCCATGGTATGCCAGGAGTCTTTTGACAAAATTACCAAGCATTGGCATAGCCCATTGGTCTCGCCATTGGCACCTTATAAGTGCTTAAGCTGCCAAAAACAAGATTTACAGCCTTGTTTTTAATTGCGCTCCCACTGCCTGTGTGAGCCAACACCAGGGGCTTTAAGGCATTGTGGCATGTCTGCGGCGTGATTTAATTTTTTTTTACTCTCGCTGCCAAGCCAGGTTTTGGGGATAAGTGCACACATTTTCTGTGAAAACGTGGCGCCCCCTTTCAGTCGTCTACTTAGTGCTGTGGATTAAAGAAAGTGTTTAATGTGGTGAGTAGAGAAAGCGGTGAAAGCATGGCAAATGACCCAGCAATACTCAGCGAGGAGTGAGTGTTTGCAAGCGGCCAGGGAGACCGGGACCCGGTAACAGACTTTTTTTTTGTAATTTGAGGTGAGGTCGTGTGCCGTTGCGCTAAATGTGAAGTGCCAGGCCTTGAGGGTACTCAAATCGCAGTTTAGATTTCAGCTTTGCCAGGACTTGTTTAATTAGCATCATGTTTTCATAATGGAACATGTTTACCACAAACGAGCTGCTCCTAGTGTGATAACCCAAACGAGTTACAAGAACGTCGTGAGTGTGGGCATCTCACAAAAAGTTACGGACTGGTCTCACACACCACCTGGTGTCATGCTTCATCATTGACCAGTCCTCGCCCTCCAAAACCTTCGTTTGATGGAGGGCGGGCATACACTTGACGACAAGGATGCACTTCTAAGTGACTAAGTGGGGGCCCGTGACTATGTGAGTGAGGTTAAAAATCATAATAGTAGTCAGAGGCGTTTTTTAATGTGGAATGAAAACTATATGATATTAAAATGTAAATCTGACGGTGATTGGGGTGATTATTGTTCCCAACCGTCTAGTGGATGGTCGACATGTTTCTGCCCAAGCGGCCCAATTGGGTCCATGGCATTCATCAGGACCTAGAAGTAAGAAAAGGGGGGCTCCGTTCTTACCAATGTTGGTAAGATGTTACCACTGCGGGAGTGTGGTGGTGGTCACACTTCACCGTTTTGAAATGCTTCCAAAGGTGAAGCCTAAAATAAAAGATATATGGGAGATAATGATGTAACTCGCTGGGTCATTTGTACCTGTAAGGAAAAAGGAAGAAAGACAATGCATGCATTAATTTCTAAGCGTGACAAATAGTGTGTACGTGACTTCGTGGCACTCTAATTGTGTACACTTGTGTGAAACTTTGACGGTGGTGGCAGGCGGTGCTGCCACCAGGCTTACCCTAGTTAAATGGACAACTTGTCCCATGGGGGAAGGGGCGGAGGGGATCCACAGTTATGTCTCTTCTGTAAAAGAAAACATGAAAAAACCACACTCTTGATGAAAGTGTTTTTTGTTTGAGAGGAATCTCCCAAAGCGAACCAAGTAGTGATCTATTCAAATCTCATGGGATGAGTGAGCATATACACGTATGTACACATATCCACACACTCCACAGCCTTTCAGTTCAAGCACACTCTTACTGTAACATGTGATCGATGCGTCCCGAAACCTGTACGTCCGCTCCCGGTCCTCCCGAATGTAGAAATGGCAGGGAGCGGGCGGCGTTTATATAGGTTGATCACGGGTGCTTAATTAAAGTAATTGAGGTAACTCGCGTTAAGTGTTAGCATATGAGCATTTCCCGGTGTCCCGGACTCCCACCGCCTGGAGAAAAGAAGGCGGTAGTAGGCGTGTGTAAGTCTTGAAGGAGCGAGCCTTATTCGTTGTGAGGCGGGTGAGCGTTTATTAGCGGAGGGGCGGTGGCGAAAGGTCCGAGCAGGCGAGGGTGTGCCAGGGGGTGGAGAGAGAAAGGGGAGGTTTCATAGAGTGAGAAGTGTGCAGAATTGTTATGGCCACTCTAATTGGTTGAAATACGGCAGGGGGATTTTTGTTTGGCCCAGATGACGCGATCAATTGAATTAAATCAAAACTTACTCGAGGCTACGTTGTTGGCATGGAAACACATGCATTGTAAGTGCCCGTGCGGTGGTAGCCTTGTAGGGAAAGAGTGCCCTGTTTGCCTTCGTTGCAATACGGCAGGCGCGGTTGCTCAGATGATGATCTCATAAGGTGATGTCAATCTGTACTGGAGCGTGGATAGTTGGCATAGAGACAGAGGTTGTAGTGGTCACATGCTGGAGCGTGTATGATGGTGGAAGCTCCGAACGTTAAGGGTTAGCGGTGCGTGCACGTGGTGGTGAGCCGCTTGAGGAAGGCAAATCCCTTCTATCGTATGGATGTTTATATGATCAAATAACCGCAATTCTCCTTTGTGCGATGAATATTCCCAGGCATAAATCGGCCACTGCCATCCTAAGAGAAATACACTGATAGCCAATAAAGCGCCGCAAATAGTATAAGGCCCTTTGTATAGCATTCCAAGTGATCTGTAATACAGAGCCAGTCATTCTCAAGCTAAATTAAAGCGTGTATGTCCCACATGTCATTTATGCTCAGTTCAGTCCCACTATCTCATCATCCATAGATTGAAGAAGAGCAATTGAGCATTTTATCATAAGAATGTATATATAAGCACATGCATACTTAAACTGCCGCAAATTTCCTCTGTACAGCATATGGCGTAGCGGGCTAAACTTTTACTTATGAGCCAGCTGGAGGTGTGGATGGTAGCGTGGCCACCGTGGTTAGTATAGCAAAACGTATCTATACTGTATTTTAAAGAGGTGGCACAGGGCTAGTCGTGCGCGCGCCGGGCGTCTGTAGTCACCTTGACACTGAGGAGTAGTGGCGCGCGAGGGATCGTATCATATTAAGTGTAGAAGGAGGCACTTGAGGATTGCTGTGGTATTGGTGGCAATGGTATCTATACTTTTGTGTATGTGCCCGGACCGTGCAGTTAACGTGAGTCTGGGCAAAAACATTTTTTATATATTATGGTCAAGAGATGGCATATTTCAAGTTCATTGTTCTTTTTATCGTGTAAGCTGTAGCCAGGGGATGTCATCATTGAGGCATTTCTCATGGGAGCGGAGGCGGTAGACCCATCGTTGCTCTCTGAAATGTAGATTCCTGGTGAGGTCAGACTTGCCTTTTTTCATGACCTCAAGTATGGTCCAACTGAGGTCTGTTTCTTCTTGGTTTTTTTCGGAGAAATGCCGAGTCAACTTAGTGTTAGTTTTTTTGCACCTGATCGTGCTTCGATGTTCATTGATGCGGGTTCTTATCTTCCTAGTCGTCATTCCCACATACTGAAGCGTGCAGGGACACGTTAGAAGATACACAACGTTCTCCGTGTTGCAGTTACTGAATGTTCTAAGTTGCCAGGGTTTTCCAGTGCCTATGTCTACCTCTTTGGTGTTCTTGGTGAGGTTGCATGAGTTGCACATACCACAGGCAAAGTGACCTACTACACGTGGTTGGTCCCAGAGCCTAGGTTGTTCAGTGTCCTCCATTGTAGTCATCTGGGCATGTACCAGCTCGTCCCGTAGGTTTCTGTTGCGTTTGAAAGCAAAAAGGGGGGTTTCCCATTGTTTCCCGGCGCTGTTTAGTATATGCCATCTCTTTTTGATGATTCTTTGAATTAAGTTCGATGCTGGTGTGAATGTGGTAACACATACTGGTCTGTTTGTTTTTACTTGCTCAACATCCTCCAACAGTGCTTCTCTAGGGTTGTTGCTTGCTCTTTTGTTTGCCCTTCTTACCATCTTTCTTGGATAGTGGCGTGCGATGAGTTTATTCTCGAGGTGTATCGCCTGTTCCTTGTAGGTATCTTTTTCAGAGCAATTTCTTCTTATTCGGAGGAACTGACCTACCGGTAGGTTCTGTCTGGGGGCTTTCGGGTGGTAACTTTCATATAGAAGTAAGCTGTTCCTGTCTGTGGGTTTATTGTGGACCTTGGTTGTTATCCCCCTATTGGTGAGTGTAATATCCAAGTCCAGAAAGACAGCATGTTCCTTGTTGATGGAATTTGTGAACTTGAGATGTCTGTCTTGAGAGTTGACCCAGTGTACGAAAGCTGTTGCATCCTCCTCTGTTCCACTCCATACAATAAGTACATCGTCTATGTACCGTTTCCAAATCTTGAGGTGACTCAGAAACGGGTTCACCGGATTGTTAATGAAGTCATCCTCAAATTGTTGGACGTACAAACAGGCCATACTGGGGGCAAAAGTGCTCCCCATCGAAGTTCCTGTTATTTGATGGTAAATGGTCTGATCGTACTGAAAGAAGTTTTCTGTGAGGGCCAATTCAGCACATTCCATAACGAAGTGTTGAGGGGTGATGAAATCCCATTCTCTTTGTAGAATGATGTTCTCTACGACTTCCAGTGTTCGTTGTTGTGGTATACTCGTGTACAGGGCTTCGATGTCCATAGTTATGAGCCAGTCGCTGGTGGGATCTATCTCCAGATCTCTTAGGAGGCAGAGGACATCTTTAGTGTCCCTTAGATAGGATGGTGTCTCCTTTACAATTGGCCGCAAGAACCAATCACAGAATTGCGACAAAGGTTCCAATACAGACCCAATGCCTGATACGATGGGCCTCCCTGGGGGTGGCATCCGGTCTTTGTGGATTTTTGGGAGGATGTAGAATCTTGGCATCCTAGGTTCATCGTTGGTCAAAAACTCAGCTTCTTGTCTCGTAATCCAATCATTACTGAGTGCTTCTTCCACTATGTTCTTTATTTTAATCATGATTTGCTTAGTGGGATCTGTTTGGTGTATGGCATAGCTGTTGGTATCGGCTAGCAGTCGTAGACACTCATTCTGGTACATCGTGCGATCCAAGAGGACTGTGGCGCCCCCTTTATCCGCTGGTTTTATAACAATGTCGTGGTTGTTTTTAAGTGCTTGAAGGGCCGTGCGTTCCCTCCCCGTAAGGTTATTGAACCCTTTGGTGTTTTGGAAGTCTATGTTCTCAATATCTCTGAGTACAGCCTGTTCGAATGCGAGTATTTCGCACGAGATATTCTGATTCGGGGGTTGGAAGGTTGACTTCTTGCGTAGCCCTGTTGATTTCTTGCTGTCTTCAATGGTTTCTGTTGTGTCACCAAAGAAGTCACGGAGTTTGAGTTTGCGAAAGAATTGGGCCAATACCATGTTTAGACTAAAGGGGTCATTTCTAGGTGTGGGGACAAAACCCAAACCTTTCTTAAGGACAGACTCTTCTTCAGTTGTGAGAGTTTGTGTGCTGATGTTAACAATATTCGTTAGTCTCTGCTCGTTGAGGGCATCTCCGTTCTCCCTCTGCTCCTGGTTGTCATCCCTTGTGGTTGTTGTTGGTCCTCCCATTGGACCCTTGCATTTCTTCTTTTTTGTCGGCCTCTCCCTCTGCCCCTTTCATCAAGAGTGTGGTTTTTTCATGTTTTCTTTTACAGAAGAGACATAACTGTGGATCCCCTCCGCCCCTTCCCCCATGGGACAAGTTGTCCATTTAACTAGGGTAAGCCTGGTGGCAGCACCGCCTGCCACCACCGTCAAAGTTTCACACAAGTGTACACAATTAGAGTGCCACGAAGTCACGTACACACTATTTGTCACGCTTAGAAATCAATGCATGCATTGTCTTTCTTCCTTTTTCCTTACAGGTACAAATGACCCAGTGAGTTACATCATTATCTCCCATATATCTTTTATTTTAGGCTTCACCTTTGGAAGCAGTTCAAAACGGTGAAGTGTGACCACCGCCACACTCCCGCAGTGGTAACATCTTACCAACATTGGTAAGAACGGAGCCCCCCTTTTCTTACTTCTAGGTCCTGATGAATGCCATGGACCCAATTGGGCCGCTTGGGCAGAAACATGTCGACCATCCACTAGACGGTTGGGAACAATAATCACCCCAATCACCGTCACATTTACATTTTAATATCATATAGTTTTCATTCCACATTAAAAAACGCCTCTGACTACTATAATGATTTTTAACCTCACTCACATAGTCACGGGCCCCCACTTAGTCACTTAGAAGTGCATCCTTGTCGTCAAGTGTATGCCCGCCCTCCATCAAACGAAGGTTTTGGAGGGCGAGGACTGGTCAATGATGAAGCATGACACCAGGTGGTGTGTGAGACCAGTCCGTAACGTTTTGTGAGATGCCCACACTCACGACGTTCTTGTAACTCGTTTGGGTTATCACACTAGGAGCAGCTCTTTTGTGGTAAACATTTAGTATTGGAGGCTGCTAGCTCCTAGAACCCCACGCCTCTTGTTCCCTCCTCCACACACCCAGTGGAGTATCCTTGTGATTAAATTTATGTACAGCTGATGGCTGTGGGAACAAACCAAGGGGTACTCTCCCTATAATAAGGGATTTGTTCTATTATACAGCTTCCTGTTAATAGAATAACTACAACAGACAAATTTTGAGCCTGTTCTCGGACACTAAAGTTCAAGTCCAAGATTTGACTAAGTGTCACGTCCACACCACCCTAGTTTCAAGATGGACACCAAACTCTCTTTTGGGGATGAAATTCTAGCAGAGATTTTGAACACACCATCTCTACTAGCAGAAACCATAGTCACGCAAACAGTACAAAACTCAGATGAGTGGGAAGCATTATCCACAAAGAAAAAAGAGCAAATTCGAACAGCTCTTCATGGGGCATTTATGACAGAATATCTCCGAAAAAACACAGCCCCTAGAGGACTGATTGTTACCAACGAGCCCAGACTTTTTCTTAACAACAAAGAGTTTAGAATCAATTGGTCCAGCATTGCTTGGAAGTGCACAAAAGATTGGCTCATCCTCATTATCAATACTGCAAGACAACTGGCCGATGCTCTCCTAGTTGAGATCCAGCAGAGCGAGTGTAAGCTCAAAACTACAGTACAACTATCAACCTTCAAGAAGAAGTTGGACGAAATTAATAAAGACCATTCAGAATACAAAGAATACTTGACACAATCTAAACTGACGAAACTAAAGAAAGATGTATTGAAGTTCAGCAAGGAAACAGTCTATCCATACGTAACGGATGAGCATTACAACAAACCAGCCCCCCAACAAACAGGGAGAAAACAACGTTTCAGGCCTACCCCCCAGAACTGGACGTTCAGTTCGGAGAGGAGAGGAGCGACTCCAGCAGTGATGAGGGCTCAGGACCACATTTTGGAAGACAGCCTAGTTACCAACCTTTGATGCAAATACAACAACCACAACCGCAACCCCCTCCCTTTGGCTACTGGCAACAACCTTATTTCCCACCAGGTTTTGGCTACCCTCCCGGCCCCCTTCTTTTTTATTCCAGGGCAGGAGCAGAAGGAGAGGCCGACAAAAAAGAAGAAATGCAAGGGTCCAATGGGAGGACCAACAACAACCACAAGGGATGACAACCAGGAGCAGAGGGAGAACGGAGATGCCCTCAACGAGCAGAGACTAACAAATATTGTTAACATCAGCACACACACTCTCACAACTGAAGAAGAGTCTGTCCTTAAGAAAGGTTTGGGTTTTGTCCCCACACCTAGAAATGACCCCTTTAGTCTAAACATGGAATTGGCCCAATTCTTTCGCAAACTCAAACTCCGTGACTTCTTTGGTGACACAACAGAAACCATTGAAGACAGCAAGAAATCAACAGGGCTACGCAAGAAGTCAACCTTCCAACCCCCGAATCAGAATATCTCGTGCGAAATACTCGCATTTGAACAGGCTGTACTCAGAGATATTGAGAACAAAGACTTCCTAAACACCAAAGGGTTCAATAACCTTACGGGGAGGGAACGCACGGCCCTTCAAGCACTTAAAAACAACCACGACATCGTTATAAAACCAGCGGATAAAGGGGGCGCCACAGTCCTCTTGGATCGCACGATGTACCAGAATGAGTGTCTACGACTGCTAGCCGATACCAACAGCTATGCCATACACCAAACAGATCCCACTAAGCAAATCATGATTAAAATAAAGAACATAGTGGAAGAAGCACTCAGTAATGATTGGATTACGAGACAAGAAGCTGAGTTTTTGACCAACGATGAACCTAGGATGCCAAGATTCTACATCCTCCCAAAAATCCACAAAGACCGGATGCCACCCCCAGGGAGGCCCATCGTATCAGGCATTGGGTCTGTATTGGAACCTTTGTCGCAATTCTGTGATTGGTTCTTGCGGCCAATTGTAAAGGAGACACCATCCTATCTAAGGGACACTAAAGATGTCCTCTGCCTCCTAAGATATCTGGAGATAGATCCCACCAGCGACTGGCTCATAACTATGAACATCGAAGCCCTGTACACGAGTATACCCCAACAACGAACACTGGAAGTCGTAGAGAACATCATTCTACAAAGAGAATGGGATTTCATCACCCCTCAACACTTCGTTATGGAATGTGCTGAATTGGCCCTCACAGAAAACTTCTTTCAGAACGATCAGACCATTTACCATCAAATAACAGGAACTTCGATGGGGAGCACTTTTGCCCCCAGTATGGCCTGTTTGTACGTCCAACAATTTGAGGATGACTTCATTAACAATCCGGTGAACCCGTTTCTGAGTCACCTCAAGATTTGGAAACGGTACATAGACGATGTACTTATTGTATGGAGTGGAACAGAGGAGGATGCAACAGCTTTCGTACACTGGGTCAACTCTCAAGACAGACATCTCAAGTTCACACATTCCATCAACAAGGACCATGCTGTCTTTCTGGACTTGGATATTACACTCACCAATAGGGGGATAACAACCAAGGTCCACAATAAACCCACAGACAGGAACAGCTTACTTCTATATGAAAGTTACCACCCGAAAGCCCTCAGACAGAACCTACCGGTAGGTCAGTTCCTCCGAATAAGAAGAAATTGCTCTGAAAAAGATACCTACAAGGAACAGGCGATACACCTCGAGAATAAACTCATCGCACGCCACTATCCAAGAAAGATGGTAAGAAGGGCAAACAAAAGAGCAAACAACAACCCTAGAGAAGCACTGTTGGAGGATGTTGAGCAAGTAAAAACAAACAGACCAGTATGTGTTACCACATTCACACCAGCATCGAACTTAATTCAAAAAATCATCAAAAAGAGATGGCATATACTAAACAGCGCCGGGAAACAATGGGAAACCCCCCTTTTTGCTTTCAAACGCAACAGAAACCTACGGGACGAGCTGGTACATGCCCAGATGACTACAATGGAGGACACTGAACAACCTAGGCTCTGGGACCAACCACGTGTAGTAGGTCACTTTGCCTGTGGTATGTGCAACTCATGCAACCTCACCAAGAACACCGAAGAGGTAGACATAGGCACTGGAAAACCCTGGCAACTTAGAACATTCAGTACCTGCAACACGGAGAACGTTGTGTATCTTCTAACGTGTCCCTGCACGCTTCAGTATGTGGGAATGACGACTAGGAAGATAAGAACCCCCATCAATGAACATCGAAGCACGATCAGGTGCAAAAAAACTAACACTAAGTTGACTCGGCATTTCTCCGAAAAAAAACACAAAGAAACAGACCTCAGTTGGACCATACTTGAGGTCATGAAAAAAGGCAAGTCTGACCTCACCAGGAATCTACATTTCAGAGAGCAACGATGGGTCTACCGCCTCCGCTCCCATGAGAAAGGCCTCAATGATGACATCCCCTGGCTACAGCTTACACGATAAAAAGAACAATGAACTTGAAATATGCCATCTCTTGACCATAATATATAAAAAATGTTTTTGCCCAGACTCACGTTAACTGCACGGTCCGGGCACATACAAAAAAGTATAGATACCATTGCCACCAATACCACAGCAATCCTCAAGTGCCTCCTTCTACACTTAATATGATACGATCCCTCGCGCGCCACTACTCCTCAGTGTCAAGGTGACTACAGACGCCCGGCGCACGCACGACTAGCCCTGTGCCACCTCTTTAAAATACAGTATAGATACGTTTTGCTATACTAACCACGGTGGCCACGCTACCATCCACACCTCCAGCTGGCTCATAAGTAAAAGTTTAGCCCGCTACGCCATATGCTGTACAGAGGAAATTTGCGGCAGTTTAAGTATGCATGTGCTTATATATACATTCTTATGATAAAATGCTCAATTGCTCTTCTTCAATCTATGGATGATGAGATAGTGGGACTGAACTGAGCATAAATGACATGTGGGACATACACGCTTTAATTTAGCTTGAGAATGACTGGCTCTGTATTACAGATCACTTGGAATGCTATACAAAGGGCCTTATACTATTTGCGGCGCTTTATTGGCTATCAGTGTATTTCTCTTAGGATGGCAGTGGCCGATTTATGCCTGGGAATATTCATCGCACAAAGGAGAATTGCGGTTATTTGATCATATAAACATCCATACGATAGAAGGGATTTGCCTTCCTCAAGCGGCTCACCACCACGTGCATGCACCGCTAGCCCTTAACGTTCGGAGCTTCCACCATCATACACGCTCCAGCATGCGACCACTACAACCTCTGTCTCTATGCCAACTATCCACGCTCCAGTACAGATTGACATCACCTTATGAGATCATCATCTGAGCAACCGCGCCTGCCGTATTGCAACGAAGGCAAACAGGGCACTCTTTCCCTACAAGGCTACCACCGCACGGGCACTTACAATGCATGTGTTTCCATGCCAACAACGTAGCCTCGAGTAAGTTTTGATTTAATTCAATT
Organism: Triturus cristatus; assembly: GCF_964204655.1. NCBI lineage: Eukaryota > Metazoa > Chordata > Amphibia > Caudata > Salamandridae > Triturus > Triturus cristatus. Next base: position 442,732,408 of record NC_140590.1, read on the forward strand.
GATCGCGTCATCTGGGCCAAACAAAAAACCCCCTGCCGTATTTCAACCAATTAGAGTGGCCATAACAATTCTGCACACTTCTCACCCTATGAAACCTCCCCTTTCTCTCTCCACCCCCTGGCACACCCTCGCCTGCTCGGACCTTTCGGCACCGCCCCTCCGCTAATAAACGCTCACCCGCCTCACAACGAATAAGGCTCACTCCTTCAAGACTTACACACGCCTACTACCGCCATCTTTTCTCCAGGCGGTGGGAGTCCGGGACACCGGGAAACGCTCATATGCTAACACTTAACGCGAGTTACCTCAATTACTTTAATTAAGCACCCGTGATCAACCTATATAAACGCCGCCCGCTCCCTGCCATTTCTACATTCGGGAGGACCGGGAGCGGACGTACAGGTTTCGGGACGCATCGATCACATGTTACAGTAAGAGTGTGCTTGAACTGGAAGGCTGTGGAGTGTGTGGATATGTGTACATACGTGTATATGCTCACTCATCCCATGAGATTTGAATAGATCACTACTTGGTTCGCTTTGGGAGATTCCTCTCAAACAAAAAACACTTTCATCAAGAGTGTGGTTTATTCATGTTTTCTTTTACAGAAGAGACATAACTGTGGATCCCCTCCGCCCCTTCCCCCATGGGACAAGTTGTCCATTTAACTAGGGTATGCCTGGTGGCAGCACCGCCTGCCACCACCGTCAAAGTTTCACACAAGTGTACACAATTAGAGTGCCACGAAGTCACGTACACACTATTTGTCACGCTTAGAAATCAATGCATGCATTGTCTTTCTTCCTTTTTCCTTACAGGTACAAATGACCCAGCGAGGTACATCATTATCTCCCATATATCTTTTATTTTAGGCTTCACCTTTGGAAGCAGTTCAAAACGGTGAAGTGTGACCACCGCCACACTCCCGCAGTGGTAACATCTTACCAACATTGGTAAGAACGGAGCCCCCCTTTTCTTACTTCTAGGTCCTGATGAATGCCATGGACCCAATTGGGCCGCTTGGGCAGAAACATGTCGACCATCCACTAGACGGTTGGGAACAATAATCACCCCAATCACCGTCACATTTACATTTTAATATCATATAGTTTTCATTCCACATTAAAAAACGCCTCTGACTACTATAATGATTTTTAACCTCACTCACATAGTCACGGGCCCCCACTTAGTCACTTAGAAGTGCATCCTTGTCGTCAAGTGTATGCCCGCCCTCCATCAAACGAAGGTTTTGGAGGGCGAGGACTGGTCAATGATGAAGCATGACACCAGGTGGTGTGTGAGACCAGTCCGTAACTTTTTGTGAGATGCCCACACTCACGACGGTCTTGTAATTCGTTTGGGTTATCACACTAGGAGCAGCTCTTTTGTGGTAAACATTTAGTATTGGAGGCTGCTAGCTCCTAGAACCCAACGCCTCTTGTTCCCTCCTCCACACACCCAGTGGAGTATCCTTGTGATTAAATTCATAATGGAACATCCCATTTTATGGTTCCTGTGCACAGTGAGTGCTTTGCTAGTTTTCGACTGCTAACGCATGAATACAGCCTGGCCATGCTACTCAGGCTGGAAGATAAAATGTTTGACTGGCACTAATGTCCCTGAATGAACTGTAGCACATGGACCTGCACACGTAATGCGGCTGTGGCCGTGCCTGACTGCTTTGCGGATTGCGGCTGCGGCTAATGACTTTCAGCTGCCACGGCTCGCAGTTCCCCTTTCTCCATGACGTCAATACGCCGTCTGTAAACTCCGTGAACCTTTCGGTCGGATCATCCCCCAGCCTTGGAATATTTAATATGGCTTTTGCCCATTTGCTTTGTAGGTGAATCACTCATTAGGCAAGCTGTTGTTAAGAAGTTTGTCCTACATCCAAATAACGTGTACTTTAACTTCGCTTTCTGGCTCTGGAAGCCTCTTTTCTGATAAACTGTTTATGTAACGCGGGTCCCTGGGCTGAGTGTGACAGCGCTCGTGGGAACAAAAACAAGAGGGGGTGACACCCCAGATGCCAGATCGTGCAAAGCTCGAAAAACAAGCGCCGCCGCGAAAGCCAACATAACGATCAGGGAGGAATGCAGCTGGCACAATGCACACCGCTGCTCGCTCCCGAGATCCCTAGGCCATGGGAGTGAAAGTATTGAGGAAAGCCGGGACATGCACCCGTTTTTGGCCATTTGCGTGCTTTCATTATTGAAAGCCACACGCAAAGGCCAATGGGATGTGTGGGAGGAGGCAGACCCACACGGAGAAGTCCCTTGGGAGTCTGAAGTGATTCCAAGTGGCCCTCTCCTAGTGCAGCGCATGTGCTCTGCGCTAGGCAAGACCTAAAAAGGAGATCAACAAAACACCTTTTCTAAAAAGGTTTTGATCCCGCAGCCCAGATCATTGTAACAACTGATGCCAGCAATAAAGGGTCAGGGGGAATTCTGTCGCAACGTGACAAAGACACTAATGAATGGGTGGTTGCTTTCACTTCACATTCACTTACCTCAGCTGAAGAAAAATATTCAGTGATTGAGCGTGAAACGTTAGCTTGTACATGGGCTCTTGATCACTTCTGTGTGTAAGTTTGGGGACTTCGTATTTTCCTACGTTCACATCATAAGCCCCTTACTAAATGTTTGTTCACTGCAGGCCTGCAGAGTGCCTTCCCCAGTAAGATGTAGGTGAAGTTTCTTGATTACACCTATGGTGTAAAATGCTGGCCAGGGGTCAAGAATGAAGTAGCGGATTTCCTGAGCAGGCTACCATTACCCCTTGAGGAAGGTGATGGACAGTTTATGGACGAATACGATAAAGTGGCTTTGCATTTTAGCAAAGGCATTCAACTTTCAGAGTGGAAAGGTCAATCATCCAAAGACAAGGGGTTACAGAATGATAGAGTTTGGACCCGCAAAAAGAATCTCAAATCGGAGGAAAGAATCTTCTGGGAACGTAGAAATGAGTTATGTGTTGAAGACGGTTTACTATTTAGATCTGGTAAAGTGATTCCACCAGTCAGTTTAAGGAAAAGGGTTCCAAGACTATGCCATGAGGGACACCTTGGCATTTCTAAAATGAAACAATGGGTGAAGAGTAATTATTTGTGGCCAGGTCTGGACAAAAACATTGAGTCGCTAGTCAGAGAATGTGTGGCATGTAATGATCTTGATAAAAGCCTTAAAGCCTTCAAAACTCCATTGAGCACCATTGAATCACCCAGAATGTTGTGGGAAAGATTAGGACTGAACATTTTTGGCCCGGTTGAAGGTCAGAATGGAATGTATAAGTACATTCTAGTGCTTGTTGATCATTTCTCTAAATGGCCAGAAATCAAAATTATTCAAAATGCTGACTGTGCTCATATCATTTCTTTCCTTGAGAAGATATTCATGAGAGAAGGGCTTCCCAAGTGTATTATAACTGATAATGGGACACAATTTATGGCATCTTCTTTCAAAGCTTTCCTTCATCGCAATTCAAACACAATACTACGGCACTCTATCATCCTGAAGGAAATGGTCTAACTGAGTGCATTAACAGCGTGCTAAAGGGTTGTTTACATTTGTCAAGGAACAGTCGTTTGAACTGGAAACTAGAGATTTACAAATTAATTTGGGCCTACAAAATTACCCCCGGTCTAATCATAGGCAATAGTCCTTTTCTTATGATGAGGGGTAGACAAGCCTTGAGCAATGATCCGAGTTGGATGCCAGTTTCCAAACAAGTTGAATGGTCACCTGATTCTGTGAGGAAAAAAAATGCTTTAATGTAAGAATGTTACAAATAATGGTATGATAGAAAACATGGAGTTAAACGTTTGACCTACAAATGTGAGGAGATGGTCAAAGTTCGCTTGGAAAACAGAAACAGGAAGGGTCAGAGCAGATTCACGTGTCCTTTACACATTTGTAAAATGTATCGCAATTCAATCAAACTCAGTGACGGCACATGAGTAGATTAGCCAAATGTACATCCAAAGTTATACCACCAGACAATGAACTCTTGGGTTTTCGTGATATAAATGGGGAGGTGTGGTTAGATTTTGGTTACGATGAAAATGACTTGAACTCAATGCATGACGGTACTGGAAATGTAAATTGTGAAAGTAATGTTGAGGTTAAAGAAACTTCCTTTTCAACGGACAAGTCCTCTATTCACATGTCTGTTCACAGTGGTGACCACATGCCAACCACATGGTCAGAAAACTCAATGGACAATCAAGCCATTACTTGCAGGTTTGGTAGACCCATTATCAAGCCCACAAAATATGAGGACTTTATAATGGTTGTAAAGATAAGCATTTTTCTTTTCCCTCTTTTAATATCCCACCCCTTCACTCCTCTTTCCTCCATCAAATGTAAAGGAGGAGGATGTGTTGTAATGATGTTAAGATATGTGAGCCTCCGCCCCGGTGAATAGGGGAAAGCTGGAAACTTCGGACAATGTGCCAACGTGTGATCGGCTGGCTGTGGGTCCGGTCTGTTCCGGAGGTTTTGGATTTGAGCGAGGGGTGGTGGCTTTGTCCCACGCGCAACCTCCGGCGACCCAGGCAATATTCCAGCAACAGTCGCCTGCTCTGGCTGATTCCGCCTTCCTGGACCTTGTGTGCAGTACAGATCCTGGGGCAGTACTGGGAAAGATGGTCCTCCATAATGTTGACTGTGTTGGTGTTCAGAGACGTCCACCCTACATGTGTGTGTCGCTTCCTGGTCTTTTTTGGACGCTCCTCTTCCTTGTAACATTGGACATGGCACTGGGTCGATGGGTATGCATGGGTGGATTCGCAAAGAGTGGCCAAGGATAAGGCTGATCCTTCAAAGGTTGTCATCTAACAGGCGGGCGGGCACAGGGGTTGCGTGCTCTCACGACATAACTAATAGTGTAATAGGTGCATAATGCTCCCCATTTTTTTTGTTTTTTTTGTTTTTTTGTTGTTTTTTTTTTCTTTGACATGGTCGATTTTGTGTTTGTTTACTGTTTAATTTGGGGAGGAACATATTGTGCGGGAGGGAGAAGCCGGGGGCATGTTTTGAAGGCCCTCCTCCAGTTTATTAATACTCTCTTTACTCCCCCGTCTGGTGGGGTTTCCTTTCTTACTCCATTTTCTCTGTTTCTTCTATATTTCGGGTCTGGTTCCGGGGCGACAGGCACACTGCTGGGGGGGGCCGTACTCATCTGCAGAGGTGCAGGGTGGGGGGTTGGGGGAGGGGATTCTTTAGTTTTTTACTTTGTTTCTATGGCCTCCTTTTTCTTCTCTTATTCTTCTTTGTCTTCTTTTCTGGGGTCAGCACGGTAGGTCTCCTTTGCTGCCAATCACTGCTTTTTTATATGTGCCTCAATTTCCGTGGTGATTTCTGGGTCTTAGGGCAGGGGACTGCAGGCGCAAATGGCCGTGATATTCCTCCACATCCTGAACCTCCCGTTTTAGCGCCATTGCCTGGATAGATTGCTGTTTATTGTTGGCGTTTACTATTCTGCCTGCCATTTTTTGCTGCTGGGAAATTGTTTGGCACCTGATCCTTCTATCCCTTATTATAAAATGAAAACCTTTTGTATCCTGGTCCCTATTTGGGCTGTTCAGTGGCCAAGAGTATGCTAGCATGGAGAATCTGCTCCCTGAGGTGCTGCCTGTGATTAAAATTTGCTTCTGTTACTCTGACTGCTTAGCGGCCGGCCCCGGGGGTTGTAGGCCCATACTTGTCTTTTGTTGAAATGTCAATAAAGGTTTTTACAAAAAAAAAAAAAAAAAAAAAAAAAGATATGTGAGCCTCCCACATCCTAATGATGTAATGCATTCCATTTCTCTCCATTGGCACCTCATGTCACCCCATACCCAACATTCCACAAATGACAGTTACCTATTGTTTGTATGTCAGTTGCCTGTTAGCCAGCACCTCATCAGGACGTGCCTGGGGCTTTATGGTAATAAACTTACCTTTACTCACTTTTGCCTACACAGCATCTTTACAGTCTAGCACTTCCCTCTCAGTAGCTATTAGTGTTTTTGGCTGCATTTCACTCTCACCCAGTCTCTGTGTCGTGGTAGGTCGCAATCCAGCTCTCCGTTTACAGTTTATGCTCACTGGAATTGCGCCAGCCAAATCGTGTGGTTGCCACTCTTGGGTTAGGCAGGCGCAAGCCACTCGGTGGTGTCTGGGAGGCAGCAGGGCAGATGGGTGGTTTCAGACAGTGGCCCTTTTCCGGGCTTGACGGCAGGTGGAGGCCCTGTTGCTCCAGCACGCCCAGTTTCTCCAGTCCAATGAGTCTTGATAAGTGGTCACTGGGGCGTCCTTGCATTCAGGTGATGGTTCAGTCATCCTTTTGTGTGTAGATCCAAGGGCAGCTGCTTGGAAGCTTCAAAGCACTTTGGTCAAAGTCTGATCAGACGTACAGAAAGTCAGCAATACACACAGCCAATTGGTGTTTGACACATGGTGACAAGATGCCTTGATATAGCAGCTTCTTCTTCTGGGCAGGGTAGTCCATTCGTCACACACTTGACAAGAACTGGGACTAGCTGTTCGGTTAGTTTGGTCAGGCACCACTGGTTCATTAAGTTCTTCTTTTGGGGAAGGGGTCTCTCAGGCATAGGTAGACTTGTACAACGACTTCATTGACAACAGTTGTATGATGCACACAACTAGGGGCTGCCGGGTAAAGACAATCATTCTTCAGAGGTGCAGGCCGATCGGGCATGCTTGTGCAAGTGCTATGGCTGCGATGGTGGGATCCACACAGGCACGTCTAGGCAATGCTGCAAGTCCTCCACTAAGTTTCAGTGACTGACTTCGAGTTGCAAGCATACCTGTCACACTCTTTTCAAGTCTCTATTAGACAGATCACCACACCAGGGTCAATCACTTCTGTCCACACCAGCAGTGTTCTCCACCTGTGAGATCAGCTCACTCAGTGCTTAAATTTCAAAGCACTGGAGACCACTGCAGCTTGCACCACACATTGCCCCTGCCATGCTGCCAGTTATAGTAACAGCACAAATACTAACCATCACACTCCTCCTACAAGTGTGACAATTCGAACTATTTCAGGCCCCCAAAGCTATATGAATGGCTTTGGCACAGGTAATAGTCATTCTAATGTATATTGAATTAATAATTAACTGTTGTGGTCATCACTAAATTAGCCAGACAGTGCCACCTTGTGGCAGACTGTCACAAGCGCCAGTGTTGGCAATTATGTGCCAGTGCCGAGCACCAGAAACCACCTGCTGAAATTAAGCACTGAGCTCAATCCTTCCTTTCTTAATAAGCCAGGACTCAGCAGGCAATCTAACACAATAAAGTCAGTTCTTCCAGAATAGGCTGATGTCCCTTCATCTCATTGAAGCTGACTGTCAGGCCCACACCGGTTGGAAAGCAAACACAAGGTTGCATAGCAATGCTCTGGGTAGTCTGTGGAGCAACCTCTGCTTGGTCTGAGACAACAAGGAACTGGAACAAAAGTGGGTCAGCAACTCCAACTCTTATACAGGTACAGCAGAGAGAGTGTGTGTGTATTCCCAGCTTGTAGTTTCAGAACTGGATTAGGTCAGGTCTGCTTTCAGTTGTCCTTCTCAGCCAGTCTTCCAGACAAACCCTTTATCTGGATTGGTACTCTTCACAGCAGGCTCATCTCCATGCTGGAGCACCCTCAACAAAGGCACATATAGGTGTGAGCAGTCTGCATCTGACTATCAGAGCCACATCTTACAGTGACCAAGAAAAGGCTGGTCGTCTTCAAAAGACCTTTCACACTCTGACAACAGGAACTGCAGTCTTTAACTTCTACCTACCATCCACCAAATGGCAGTCTACAGGAAAAATAATTAGCAGTCCTTATGCAGCAAAGGATCCAGTGAAGTTTTTAAGAGGGAGCCTGTTTCCTCTTCCCAGTGGTGTAGCAAAGAGGGGCCGAGGGGGGCAGTGCGCCCCAGGCAGCACGAGTTTTGGGGGTGGCAGCCTCCCCCTGTTCATCAGCACCCCCTCTCTCTTATGGGCACCACAGAGCGGCAAGGCCTAGCTACACCACTGCCTCTTCCCCTACTTTAGCATCTAGATTCCCTCCCTTCGGTCTCAGGAATGTCAGCAGTACACCTCCATTGTCCGACAAAGTAATGTCACGTCTGCATGTACACACGACCAGGTCAGGGCTCCTGAAATGGAAACTGCAGGCCTGCGTCACTCTGGTTCACTCATACAGTGTGTAACATGTTTACCACACACCACTCACGTACATCCATGTTCTTGTGATCTCTGGCGGTAGGATTACCAGTCAGTCCCTAACAGGGAAAATTTACATAAATGGGCATTAACCTCCCACTCTTGTAACACAGGGACAGTAGCCCCCACTGTGCTATACGAACAAACCTGTGGAAGGGACAGTAGCCCTCAGCTACTTACGAGAGCTTGCTTTGCGCGCTTCTTTCTCCCTGTCCAGGATAAATCCAGGACCAGACTCTTTTCAAAGCCAGATTTAGGTCTTTGTGCACATGCTATATTAATGTAAGGCTGGGGCCACAAATACAAAAAAAGGGATACCAGATACTTGTAGATGGGCAGGGTGGCCACACCATTCAGGGAATATCAGATTGTCTGTGATAGATATACTGGGGGTGACCCTGCTGCCACTTTTAAGAAGTTGCATCATAAATAAAACAATTCGCTTGTTTGTAACCAATTAAGGGGCATATATACAAGGCGGCGATAAAAAAGTACCGCCGCTTTTGTGGCTGTTTTCAGCTGAAAAGCGGCGATAATTTTATCGCTATATCAGCAAGGTCACGCTATCGCGTGAATCCTTGCCTTAGCGCCTGTTTACTAAACGCCCAGCTTTGCATCTCTAATGAGATGCAAAGTGGGCATTCCTTCCCGAAATAACTGGAGTAATGTCGCTAACCGACATTTCTCCAATTATCAAGGGAATCGCTAACAAGCATAGTGATAAGAAAAGTAGCGCTAACCATGGTTATCGCTACTTTCCTTATGCCTGCTTTAGTTCTGACTTAGCCATGTAATCCAATTGGAGGTGGATTACATAGCTAAGACCACCTTGTCCTATCAGCAAGGTATCGCCGGTCACAGTGCGATTTTCGCTGGATTTCCAGCGATAATCACACTGTTTTCCAGGTAACGCTTGCATCACTATCGCTTTGGAGATAAGCGTTGCTGATAGCACGCTGTCTCCGTGATAGAAAGCAGCGATAGCCGGCGATAATTATCCTAGCGCTAAGTGCGCTTAGCGATAATTATCGCCGGCCCTTGCTGATATGCCCCTAAGTTGGGAGCTCTTTGTATGAACTTTGCAATAAACTCATGATCCTGCTAAGCTGTTGTAAGTAAAAAGCCCTTTGAGGGGATAATTATCATAGTCCTTACGTCCAGTATTGCTGGTGTTGTGGTCGAGCCATAGAAATAATTGGATTTTGGCATATGTTATGAAAAAAACGACGGCATGTAGTTAAAAGTGACTGAATGAAATGCAGTGTAAAATGTAGCGAGATAGTCTCCCAACGTACGTGGTCTCGGTGTTTTGATTAGAAATAAGATCAGTTTGAATGTTCACTTTAGAAAGCAAAATTTTATTTCAAGAGAGCCATCAACACAAGAGATTGTTAATGCTGCCACCTACCGGGCACTTTTATGCCGAACTACAGTATTTGAAAACAAAACAACCACACTGAAATTGACTTTAGGAATCAATGCAAATTGTTTTAGTGTTAGTTTAATGCCAATGAAACAATGTATAATGTATAGAAAAAACATTTAATAACAGTTTCATATTTTTTGGGTGGGGGAGTTAGGCAAAGGGATTCAAGGGATTTTCTCGCATAAAACTAGCTTGTTTCTGTCAGACCGGCTTTGGCGTTGGTGGCCCCCGGTAATGTAATGTAATTGGTGCGACAATCTTTTTTGTCGACCCCCTCCATAGAGTGACCAAGTGGCATAGGTGCAAATTCAGGACGGTGAGTGTAATAATTCAGCACAAAGGGTCGAAATTCAGGACAAAAATTCAGGAAAGAAGGTCAAAATTCAGGACAAAACTTCCAGACAAAGGGTAAGTTTTACACACACATCAGAGGAGGTCGCACACTAGTATATATGTAAGTAAATAGACAATCAACATAAGTTTATGTTAGGTTGAGACAATCATGCACTTCACGTATTTCAGTATGCATGCAGCTTTGAGCAAATGTGCAGGTCTTTTTGCGGTATGTCATATGATCATAATCTATCATGGGAGCGACCCTTGACCCAGCTCTCAGGCAGGTCGCTCCCCACGCCGCACAGCACCACCTGTGTGTCGCTGCCACTGAACCCGCTGCTGCTGCTGTTCTAGGTTCAAGGTTGCTGCTTTTGCGCTCGCTCTGCCCCTTTTGTGCTGTTGCTCTGTTATTGTGCCCGTTGCCTTCTGTTTTCCCCTGGTAGCCCTGCCGTACTTGTGCTGTCTGATTTCGCTTTTTAGTGTTGTATGTTCGCCTTTTTTCCTTCATTTTGTTCTGTTGTTCTGCTATTGTGCCCTTTGCCTTCTGTTTTCCCCCAACCGCTCTGCCTGCTCGTTTTTCCCACCGCTGCATCCCCGCCCCCCTACTCACCCATTCGCCGCCCCGCTCGCGCCTCCCAGCTGCTCCTCCCTCCCACCTCTGCTTATATGGCGGCTGCTGTGCTGCTGCACAGCGGCCGCGCCTAAGGCTAGCCCGTCTGTGCCCGTCTGCGCCTGGACCGCGCCCAGCGCCAGACCCCATGGCCCCCGCAAACACCACGACACCCGATGCCGCTACGACGCCAACACCCTCCAAGCGCTCAACACCGGACGACCGCACGCCTGCTTCCTGGCCGCCCGAAGCGCACCAAAGGACCCTTCTCCTGCCGGAGCTGCAGCTTCACCAGTCTCCGGGCCACCAACCCGCCCACCAAGACAGCACGCAAACACCTCAGATGCATACTACTGAACATCCGCTCCGCACGCAAACACGCCGTCGAACTCTGGGACCTGCTTGACAAATCCTCCCCGGACGTCGCCTTCCTGACAGAGACTTGGATGAACGACTCCTTGGCATCCAACATCACCATAGCCATCCCGGATGGCTACAAGATCACCCGCAGAGACCGCACCACCGGAGTAGCAAGTGGAATCACCATCATCCTCAAGTCCACCCTCAAGGTCTCGACCAACTCCGACGACACCCTCAGCACCGCCGAACACCTGCACTTCCAGATCCACACTGATCCCAATACCACCATCATTGGAACTCTGATATACAGACAGTTCAGCGACTCCATCGCCGCACGCCCTTGCCTCCACGGACTACATCCTCCTCGGAGACCTGAACTTCCACCTCGAGAACAACAACGACACCAACTCCACCACCCTGATCGCCAACTTCACCAAACTCAGACTCAGACAGCTCGTCACAACGCCCACCCACTCCGCCAGACACATGCTTGACCCCATTTTCTCCGCAAGCTTCCACGTCTCCTTCAGCCACACCACTGAACTCCACTGGACCGACCATCGCTGCATCCACTTCACCTTCCGTAAGCCCACCACGCACCACCGCACTGAACAGATACCCCGCCGCAGCTGGAGCAAAATCACCGAAGACCAGCTAAACACTGCCCTCTCCTGAAGCCCACCTGCCGACCCCGCCAGCAACCTCAGGTGCTGGATCGACGACTGCGCCAACACTCTCACCCCGATCAAGAAACCCTCCGACGGACGCACCAACAAAAATGCCAGCTGGTTCTCCGCGCACTTCCAGACATCCAAACAAACCTGCCGGAAACTAGAAAAGAAATGGCACCACGAACCGTCACCGGAGAACCACGCAGCCCACAAGAACTCCATGCGCCAACACCATCACCTCATCAGATCCGCCAAAAGGACCTCTTTCAAGGAACGCCTCGACAACAATGCACACAACAGTAAAGAGCTCTTCAACATCGTGAAGGAACTCTCCAACCCCAGCTCCAACACTAACAACATCCCTCCATCGCAAGACCTGTGCAACTCCCTCGCCACCTTCTTCCATCGCAAGATCGCAGACATCCACGACAGCTTCGACAACCAGGCGCTTCGACAACCAGGCAGCCAACGACACCTCAGACCCCACGGCCACCACCCACAGCGACCCCCTGCTCACCTGGACTAACATCAATGACGACGACACCATCAAGATCATGAACACCATCCACTCTGGCTCCCCGTCAGACCCATGCCCACACCACATCTTCAACAAAGCAACCACCACCATTGCACCCCATCTCCGCAAGGCCATCAACATCTCCTTCAAGACCGGGACCTTCCCGGAGAGCTGGAGGCATGCCAAAATCAACGCCTTTCTCAAGAAACCCAAGGCAGATCCGAGGGACCTCAAGAATTTCCGGCACATATCCCTGCTCCCGTTCCCGGTGAAGGTCATCGAGAAAACTGTCAACAAACAGCTGACCCGCTACCTCAAGGAGAACAACATCCTGGACCCATCACAGTCTGGGTTCCGCAGCAACCACAGCACCGAAACTGCCCTCATCGCTGCCACAGACGACATCAGGACCCTGCTGGACAACGGCGAAACCGCGGCCCTCATCCTCCTGGACCTATCAGCCGCCTTCGATACGGTCTGCCACCGCACCCTACGCACACGCCTCCACAACGCAGGGATCCGAGACAAGGCTCTGGAATGGACCACCTCCTTCCTCTCCGGCAGAACCCAGAGCGTCCCCCTCCCCCTTTCCGCTCCGAAGCCTCCAAGATCATCTGGGTGTACCCCAAGGATCATCCCTCAGACCAACATTGTTCAACATCTACATGGCCCCGCTCCCCCACATCGCCAGACAGCACGACCTCAACATCATCTCCTACGCCGATGATACACAACTAATCCTCTCCCTCACCAAGGACCCCCTCACCGCCAAAACCAACCTCCACAAAGGAATGAAAGCCGTCGCCGAAATGATGAAGAACGGCAGTCTGAAGCTGAGCTCGGACAAGACGGAGGTCCTCATCCTCGGCTCCACCCCCTCAGCCTGGGACGACTCCTGGTGGCCGACCGCCCTGGGAGCAGCAACGACACCCACCGACCACGCATGCAACCTGGGGTTCACCCTCAACTCAACACTCTCCATGACCAAGCAAGTCAACGCCGTCGCATCCTCCTGCTTCAACACACTCCGCATGCGCCGCAAGATCTACAGGTGGATCCCCACCGACACAAGAAGAACGGTCACCCAGGCCCTCGTCAGCAGCAGGCTGGACTTCGGAAACACCCTCTACTGCTGAAACGAATGCAACGCATACAGAACGCCTCCGCCCACCTGATCCTCGACATCCCGCGACACAGCCACATCACACCCCACCTGAGAGACCTGCACTGGCAGCCCTTCAAGAAGAGGATCACCTTCAAACTCCTCACCCACGCACACAAGGCACTCCACGACACCAGACCAGCATACCTCAACAGACGACTCACCTTCTACATCCCGAACCGCCAGCTCCGCTGCGCCGACGGCACCCTCGCTACCGTCCCTCGCATCCGAAGAGCGACCTCCGGCGGCAGATCGTTCTCCTACTTCGCCGCCAAGACCTGGAACAACCTCCCCATCCTCTTACGGCAGACCCAAGACCTACTAACCTTCAGAAGGCTACTCAAGACCTGGCTATTCGCGCAGTAGCAGCACCCCTCCCCCCCCAGCGCCTTGAGACCTTCACGGGTAAGTAGTGCGCTCTACAAATTTCCTGATTGATTGATATTTATAAGGTTACTGCACTGGGTTGAAAAGTCTGATATTTTGTTTACAGTTCAAGGTCATGAGCAGGCATGTTTGGTGAGAGAAGTGACCGGGAAGATCTGCTCTGATTGACTCTATTACTATCATCTAATATCTGGGTGCCATTATGAGATGTAAATCAGTATAAATAGAATGTAGCTAATTGGGACCTGCAGTGCTGGACTTGAGTGCAGACCTCCAAGTGGCCAGCTTTAGGTGTCAGATCACTTAAGGTATGGTGACTCCGAGTCATGTGACACTGTCCTGTGATCATAATGCCCCAGCAGGGGCTCCACATGGGTGGTACAATCATGAAGGGAGCATATACTGTCACCGCACAAATTTGACATGGAGTTGCACTGTAGCTCGTCTGGCAGTACCATTCAGCCATACGCTGCTGAAGTGTGCATTTGGTTACTGTGCTGCCTGGGCTGCGAGCAACAGGTATCCAGACTGAGGAGGCAGCAGGCTGTGATAGCACCGCCTGGCAGCAGGTCCACAGGGATGGTGCAGTCACAGACAGACCCCACCAGGCCAATCTTTCCTGCACAGTAATTGGCACATGCTGAACTAAGGCAACCAAACTTAGGACGCTTGAGAAATCTAACAAGAATAAAATTGGCATATCTCTCTCTCTCTCTCTCTCTCTCTCTCTCTCTTTCTCTCTCTCCCTCCCTCCCTCTCTCCTCCCCTTCCCTCCCTCTCTCACTCCCGGCTGTACAGCCTGTGGTGGCTCAAGAAAAACGAAGCTAAGTAAACAGACTGGTTATTTTAGAACTCATGACAGAGTGGGACTGACCCTAAACAAGGCCCCCCTGAAAGGTGGAGGCCCTGGTCCAGAGCCCACTTTGCCCATGCCTTAAAACGTCTCTGAACCTATCTCTCAGGCTGCACAGACTCTGCAGGTTAAATGAGTCGATGGGTTACACTAGTCCTACAATCTATTTCCCAGGCAAAAGAAAGGATTATCAGCCAAACATCGTCATCCTTAAATATATTTTGTTTTTAAATGTCAACATGTCATTTTATGAAAATAAACAATTTTTGAAGCCAATCTTTTGATTTTAAACAAATATCAATTTCTCCTAACATAAGCTTATAATTGTGAGGTTGACACAGCACCTGTCATAAAATACTATAATTTCCTTGTTAGCTAGTACATGTTCAGTTCCCAGACATCAACATTACAACATCTTATGCCATAGATGCAGACATGTTACCTTGAATTAACACAGTGGTGCTAGGATCAGCATTATTCCAAGGATGGGCATCTACATCCCATGGATGTCAACAACAGGCCAGCACCAACAGTATACTAGGTATGGGAATTACCCCATAATATGCTAGGAATTACAACTATTCAGTAAAGGAAACATTTTACTAATGGTAAACACCATGATGTCATGGATGCTCACAATATAGCACAATTTACCACCATTATGCCTGAGTCAGTGTTCTACCTTCTCTATGCAACCTCATGCTTCGAATGCCCGTCATACGGCACACATTACCCCTATTATGTACATGCCAGTATTTTTCCACGGTGTGCACCATAATGTCATGAATTACCACAATTACTACCATTATTCCAAATGCATCTCTTTATGAGCGGACTAAGTATTCTGTTTTCATGTCCTTCCTGTCTACAGACCATTGTACATCAGCTCTACGCCCCTTACAGGTCGTGTTCTTCTGTTGTGCCTAGTGAGGTCTCCCACCCCAACAGACATGAGCAATTTGAAATGTTCCACTGTCCCTCCAGGAATGTAGAGATGCACTCTGACCTCATTCAGACACTCAAATGTGAAGTGGTGCATCAACATCCTAGTGACTACACTTGTGCTCTGCTGTCTCTGAATTCTGCTAATCAAGTGCAGCTGTTGCATGAGCTGCGAGAAGCTGCATGAACAGTGGGAGTCTGATCCCTGATGCTGCAGGAGAGGCACTGGAGAGGCCCGCAGAAGTGGTCAGAGCATTCTTGCCTCCTTGAGGCCTCGAGTTCAGATACTGCCTGAGCCTTACCATTTGTGGTCTGTCCTGGCTTTTATTTTGCCACGTTGACCGGGAGCCATCAGAGAACCCAAGGCTGCTTGGTGCCATGGGGGCAGCGTGGGCAGCGGCTACTCAGTGTCTCAATAGGAATGCTGAAGGACGTTGGAGGTCTTAGGCGTGTAGCAGTTTCAGTGGGGCTGGTGCCTCTATCCCCTCACCCACTCCTTCCAAAAACCCCATATAAGATCACAGAGTGCAGCATAAATGGGCTTTAGCTCCCCCATTTCCTATATGTTCTTCAAAATTTGCTATGTGGCATTATGGACACTTTCTTTGCATGGATTGATGCACTGGTGCGCAGCCTGTTGTGGGCAGGCGGGCAGCCTAGAATTGCATTGCGAACCCTCCAGAGGCCTAAGTATGAAGGAGTGATTGCTTTCCCAAACATTTGGACATATTACGAGGCTGCAAGGTCTGCACGGTGAACCACTGGGCCCATGGGGGGATCCAGTGTTCCGACAGGACCGACAGTCTATGGGACCAGAGGCTACTTACACTGGCTGTACGGATGCAGACTGAGTCAGACTATTTGTCCAACTACTGAAACGGTGGTTAGGACCTGGAGGAAAATACTTTAGGAGATGGGTTGGGGATCTAGAATGACCCCAAGAACACCATTGTGGAAAGGCTCCCGACTTCCGCGTGTGACAGCATTGATGGGTTTCCACGGTTAGGACGAAATTGGCATTTCAACCTTGGCAGAAGTATGGAACTTCAATAGGGTGGTCCCATTTGCTCATTTGCAGGCAGAATACCTGATGCCCAATGTGCAGTGATTGAAATATGCTCAGCTGCGGGCTTCCCTTACTCATAGAATCCCCACAGATGAGGAGACACAGGAAGACTCACTGCTGGAGATGAGGCCACTAGATGAGACAGTGGGGGAAATGTTGATTTCCCTAGCATACCAGACTTTGATGAGGAATACAAAAACCCCCTTGAGTGGTTTGTCAGATAGATGGTCCCAGGATTGTGGGTACTTAGACTAGGAAGATTGAAGAGGGGCGTTACTATTTCTGGCAGAGGAGTTTACTACATGCGTATTCTGCTCCATAGACTTGGCAGGGCTGTGAGTGTTGATTGCCTCAGGGAATGTGGACAAGAGGGCACCTTTTATCACACACACACTTGGAGCTGCCCGAAATTTGAGAGATTTGTGTCGTACTTTAATATTTGGGACCGCGTAGGAGGCAGGGCCCTACCCCTGTCTATCCCGGTATTAGCGAACCGCGAATGGTCAATGCGGTATGTACAAGTGCTTTGTGTAACGTTTTAGCTATGAATGCACTGTGTATACGTTATTATACATCACTACGTGGGTTCCATCTTAGAGCGGTGGCCATCTTATGGTTGCCCTCACATAGGCTACATAACATGAAGCAAATATGGGCCTTTTAGAGCACATGTGCTTTCCTTTGACTTTTCTGTGACCTGGGCAGCTTGGCTCCGCTGCCCCAGGCCAGTCCGGTCTCACGAGCTCCCCGTCCTCTGGCCACCTGTGATTAGCATCAGGGCTTGACACACCATAAAGCCTTTTCATCCTACACGAGCCTCCAGCTAATCTCTTTCGCACCTGACTGTTCCTGCTTTATGGCTTGTTTTCCAAACAGGAGATGCTCATGTTTATTGGGGCCTATCGATATCTGATGTGGGATCTGAGCCTTGCTGGGTAAATAATTGTGGGCTGGCTTAACTGGAATGTGGGATGGTCATCATGACTCTGCCTTTTCGTTTGAAATGTATACATGTATATGGCCATATCGTAAACCAAGGAATGTGTGCCTGAAGCATGATATTTTGTATTTAAGGAGAAGCCCGTTTCTGTGATTTTCAGCAGTCTCCTAAGAACATACATGCTGTTGTACTTCTTGGATACCTGTAATTGGTCTGCAGCCAATAAACTGATCTCTGACTTCACCCAGAAGACTCTGTGTTTCTGTAGGTCTGAAACAGGAAGAACCCGAAGTCATAGGGTGTGTTCCCCTGCACCGCTGGGCTTAAAATTCATGGTACTTCATTTGGGGAGGCGGTGCAGGGTACTCTAGCAGAACAATTGGGTTATCACTGAAGCTGCAGCCTGGGCTTGCACTGTCATACCCACTATCATAAGCTAAGGGTGAACTTAGGTTGCATGGTGGGGAAAAAAGATATAGCTAGAAAATGGGGCGCGGGGACACTACCTCTACACCAGGATTGGGTGGATAGCATGGACAACTGTAGGCCCTTGGAAAGGGAAGTCTACCGAGTTAAGGGATGCAATAAGAAATATGAGAAGATCTTGGCCTCTGGGCCTGATTGAATGAGTCATCTGTGTGGGTGGAAATATATTGTTTTTTCTTTCCTGTGTGAAAAGTATGGGAAGGATATTGGTGGGTTCCCTGGGCCATATTTGGCGATATGCAGGATGATTATGGTAGATACTTGATGTGATGCAATGGACATGTCTTGGTGTTAGGCCTGGCACCATTGGTGTGGGTCTCCCTTTCATTTTTTGCCTCTACCTCCTGTGTTTTGCTGTGTGTTGGACTCCATTTTTGCTGGTCTAGATGCTTTGGGCACTTTGCCACCGCTATTCAGTGTAAGTGCTCCCTTTGTAAAGTATTGTTATGGATTAGTGATTCCATGATTGGCTTATTTGATTTACTTGTCAGACCCTAGTATAGTGCACTATGTTTGCCCAGGGCCTGTAAATCAAATGCTGCTGGTGGGCTTGCAGCACTGATTGTGCCACCCACATGAGCAGCTTGTAAAATGTGACTCAGGCCTGCCATTGCAGAGCTTGTGTGCAGTCTGGGACTGCAATGTCGACTTGGCAAGTGCACACACTTGCCAGTCCCTAAACCTTCCTTTTTCTAAATATTAGTCACCCCAAGGTAGGCCCAAGGTACCCCTGAGGGCAGGGTGTGTTGTATGGGAAATGTGGGACATGCCCTGATGTGTATGTCATGTTCTGTTAGTGAAATACTGCCAATTTCGATTTTCACAATTGCAAGGCTATCTGTTTCCATAGGCCAGAATAGGGAGTTTGTTTATAACATCTTATAAACATAACTGACCCTGGGAACAAGATGGGAAAATAAAGTGTAGTATGCCTGGACTCAGAATGTTAAGATGCATCTTTTAGTGGGGGTGATTTTTACATTCTATATTTGAAAATACCACTTTTAGAAAGTAGGTATTTTCTTCCCTAACCATCCAGTGTGCCTCTGCTAGGTTTGTGTATTGCATGTCTGGCTTTTGGATGACAGGGGCTGGAGAAGGGCAGCGGCTCCAGGAGTCTGATTAGCCAGGGCTTGGCTGATTAGGCCTGGTCTGCATTTGGAGTGGTGGGAGGAGTAGGACCTTCACCTTAATAGGGCTGGGCATGCCTTCCACAATGACGGCTCTGCCCCCCCCCCTGTGGTGTGTCTGGAGCTAGGGCTCACACTGGCAGAGGAGGTTGTTGTGCACTTGCAAAGTGCCCCCACAGAACTGGTTTTGGCTGGTAACAGATACTCTCTGTCTTCAGAGGACAAAGGATTTTGGTGTATAAAAAGAGGGGCCCAGACCCAAGACTTTTAGATCACTTCTGGGAAATCAAGAAGAACCTTTGCCAAGGAGAAGAGCTGGAGAATCTGGGGATGAATACTGCCCCTGTGCTGTTTGCACTCTGGGGTTGGTCTGCAGTGGCTACTTGCTGCCAAGGAAAGGAGAAAAGGACTTTGCTGTTTGCTGTGTCCCTCGCTTGAGGAAGATCTCCAAGGGCTTGAAACTGAGCTTGCCTCCTGTTCCATGCATGGCCACCTTGCATGGCCCTGCATGGCTTGATAAATCTGGAGTACTGCAATGCAGTGAAAATCACTACCTTGCGTTCCTCTGCCCGAGGTAGGCATTCCATGGTTGGAGCGAGGGTGTTTCCATGCATTAAGCCATGGATTTTGGTGTATTCCCAGATTTGCCGTTAGTGGTAGACCTGGGAATGCATCAAAATACTTGATGTGATGCAATGGATATGTCTTGGTGTTAGACCTGGCACCATTGGTGTGGGTCTCCCTTATTTTTTGCCTCTACCTCCTGTGTTTTGCTGTGAGTTGGACTCCATTTTTGCTGGTCTAGATGCTTTGGGCACTTTGCCACCGCTATTCAGTGCAAGTGCTCCCTTTGTAAAGTATTGTTATGGAATAGTGATTCCATGATTGGCTTATTTGATTTACTTGTCAGACCCTAGTATAGTGCACTATGTTTGCCTAGGGCCTGTAAATCAAATGCTGCTGGTGGGCTTGCAGCACTGATTGTGCCACCCACATGAGCAGCTTGTAAAATGTGACTCGGGCCTGCCATTGCAGAGCTTGTGTGCAGTCTGGGACTGCAATGTCGACTTGGCAAGTGCACACACTTGCCAGTCCCTAAACCTTCCCTTTTCTACATATTAGTCACCCCAAGGTAGGCCCAAGGTACCCCTGAGGGCAGGGTGTGTTGAATGTGAAAGGTGGGACATGCCCTGATGTGTATGGCATGTCCTGTTAGTGAAATACTGCCAATTTCGATTTTCACAATTGCAAGGCTATCTGTTTCCATAGGCCAGAATGGGGAGTTTGTTTATAACATCTTATAAACATAACCGACCCTGGGAACAAGATGGGAAAATAAAGTTTAGTATGCCTGAACTCAGAATGTTAAGATGCATCTTTTAGTGGGGGTGATTTTTGTATTCTGTATTTGAAAATACCACTTTTAGAAAGTAGGTATTTTCTTGCCTAACCATCCAGTGTGCCTCTGCTAGGTTTGTGTATTGCATGTCTGGCTTTTGGATGACAGGGGCTGGAGAAGGGCAGCGGCTCCAGGAGTCTGATGAGTCAGGGCTGAGCTGATTAGGCCTGGTCTGCATTTGGAGTGGTGGGAGGAGTAGTAGGACCTTCACCTTAATAGGGCTGTGCATGCCTTCCACAATGACGGCTCTGCCCCCCGTGTGGTGTGTCTGGAGCTAGGGCTCACACTGGCAGAGGAGGTTGTTGTGCACTTGCAAAGTGCCCCACAGAACCTTGCATGGCCCTGCATGGCTTGATAAATCTGGAGTACTGCAATGCAGTGCAAATCACTGCCTTGCGTTCCTCTGCCTGAGGTAGGCATTCCATGGTTGGAGCGAGGGTGTTTCCATACATTAAGCTATGGATTTTGGTGTATTCCCAGATTTGCCATTAGTGGTAGACCTGGGAATGCATCAAAATGCTACACCTCGCAAGGTGAGGCATAACTAGGAAAAATATCTTAATTTCTCTTCATTTTTATATCTTTCTGCATGTACTGCATTGTGCAGCACACATAGAAATTGGAAAATGATTGTTTTGTGAAAGACGGTGTCTCTTCCTGCACAAAAACAATCCTGCCTACAACGCAGGCACCATCGCCCCATGAGGCAAAGGTGTCTGCATTGGCTCTAGGCAACCAAAAGGGTGCTATATAATGTTAAATATGGCACATTCCTGCCCTTTCCTTTCATGAAGAGCAGGGCAGCAATGTGACTGCATGAAAAAATGATAAACAGAGGCCAGAGTGTTTGGTGTTTCCATCTGCAAATTCACCACCCTGCAAAACAGTCTGTAACACTGTCAGTTGGCTGCTGTTATCTAGGCTGTTGGCGTTCGGGGCTTCATTGGGATCTGTGAATGAACTGTGACAGGTTGGTGACTTTCTCCTATGAGCATTGATTAAGTTAACAGCGTTCTATCTTGTTTGGTCGAAGACTACAATATAGCACAGCTGCCTGGATACAAAGACATATTGGAGACAAGCTGAAACCTTCCCTATGAATGCATCCCACCCATTGCTTATCATTCGCTTGGTGTTTTGTAACTCACATTTGCTTGCTTTCTATTTACTGGTTTTATTTGTTTTAGGCTGCCCAACATGTTTTTGTCCCCCCATGTGGAGTATAGCCTATTTACCACCTCTCTGACTTGCTCTTATTCCAAGAATTCTCGTTTTCTGAGAATATTTGTATTTCTATTTCGTGGGGCAGCCCAGGAAACTACATGTATTTTCAGTTGTCTCCTGTATGCTACTTCACAACAGTAAACATGCTGTATTTCTTTGAAACGGGTTCCTGTCATCTAACTTTCTGCAAGACTGATTCTAAGTATCTCTGCCAGTACATTAATTTTGCATGCTTTGAGGAACATGCATTTAAATCCAATGAGTATGGGGCACAAATGAATACAGAATAAGGTACATTTCTGAATTTTATAACCCTAACTAAAGAATAACAGGTCCCCATTTTCGGGATGAGGAAGCCTCACCGATTTAATGTGGCATGCTTCACCATAAGCTCACCCCACTTTGGTAAGAAGGTACTACCAGGGCAGACTGAACCTCAAAGTTGTGAGGAAGTTCCTGATAAACTATAATTACTGAATAGAATAGGAATTCAGATGTAAAAATACCTTAGGGTAAACATATGGGATTTAGCTTTATTGGTATGGACCTAGGTGTGATTAAAAACTAAAAAGGGAGTCTACTTCCAACAGACCCACGGTACTTTCATAGGAAGAACCTTCACTCCCAGTCTGGCATGCCTGCATGTACATTCGTTTGATACCTGATTTATTTATTATGTCTACAATCCATTTTAAGAGCATATTGTCCTATAGAAGAGGTGCATTGTGGATATTCCCCCTATCTGGAGATGCTCAAGCAAGGAAGTGAAAATATTTTGAGAATGATTGAATGCCCTTGATCCTTATTTGGCATTCACTATAACAATTGAGCTTCGAGTCCTGTTCTTTCATGACCTGAGAATCTACCCAGAAGGTGGCTCATTGAAAACATATGTATTTTACATAGCTACCAAGAGAAACAGCCTACTGCGGAACATGGGAGAAACATGCTGAGAAACTCAGGAAGAGGTTAAGTGAAAAACTTTACCTACACGCAATTATCAGAAATGCTAAGAAGAGGGCATCTAATAATTATAAGTAACAGTTACTCACTCCCCAGACTAGAAAGGAAACCGATAAACTGATTTGTGTAAAAACACACTGCCCTAGCTCCCTTGAACTCAAAATAGCAGTCAACAAACATTGGAAAATACTGAAGAGCTTATTTACAAGCCCATTGAGCCACCGGTTGTCACTTTTTCCCATTTAGAAAGTGACTCACCAGCGGCACAAGGGGTTTGTAAGTAAACCCCTCAATTCAGAATTTGAAGAACCCATGCTCTCGTTTCACAAAGGGTGTAGTTTCTGTCACATTCTGGTCCATACACGTCCTAAAAAAACGACAAGACCATCATGCCATCAACCCCTTGGAATATGGCTCCCATCAGGGGCCATTTCCAGTGTAGTAATAGTGTGTTTCAGTTCACTAAGAAAACCAAAAATTGAATTTAGGACTCACAACTCCTTGGCAACTGAAAGGGTTTCCCGATGTCAATTCAACGATTGTGATTTATATGATCAAATGCCCTTGTAACCTTCTGGATGAACACACGAAAAATGAGAACCAGAATCAGTGAACACCAGAGCACAATAAGATGTAAAAGAAATAATATCAAGATTACATGATACTTTCTTGACAAGAAACATTTTACAGATAAAATTGAGTGGTACAACATTTAAAAACTGCAGCACACCACCCAGACATGACCATACCACTCTTATTATATGAACAACAGTGGATTTATAGCTTGAGGAGTGATAAAAAGTGCTCGAATGAGGATATTACCAGGGCCCAACTAAACAGAGTCATGTCATGAATAAGGGAGCCCCTTTCTAATGAAGATGTAAAGAACATGTTTAGTCATCTGTTGGCCTTGTCGAGTAATATGGATTGCACCCTTGTACCCTTAATTACTGCACACTTTTACGATTGTATGTCTGTATTAAAAACTTTTATTAAGCACCTGAACAATTTGATTTGCTCTTATAGTGGACCTCACTTAGTAGTATGTTAGTTTGGTCATGGGAAAAGAACAGAAGAAACAAAACACAAAGAAAAAAAACTTTGAAATCAACCTTTGTCTCTATTCTTTTGGGCACTGTATTCATTGGGTTTGTATGTGATGACTCCTGGAGGGCATGTGGGTGCACGGTTCACTGCTTATCTGTCGTTAAGATTATAAGGAAAAATGTTCTGTCAGCAAGCTTGTTTATTTTGGCCAGTGCTCTTTACTAATAGCATAACTTAAACACTTCTCTTCCTCTAATTCAGGGCCATTCGATAGGTGCTGGAAATAGGTAAGTGAGGGGTGCTCAAGTACCCCCAAAATAAACTTGCTGGAGTTAAAAAGTGAATGAGCAATAAGCCGGCCTTTAAAT
Source organism: Triturus cristatus (assembly GCF_964204655.1). Taxonomy (NCBI): domain Eukaryota; kingdom Metazoa; phylum Chordata; class Amphibia; order Caudata; family Salamandridae; genus Triturus; species Triturus cristatus. The sequence goes on from NC_140590.1 coordinate 442,756,514, forward strand.
TTAGTTTTTATCTTGTCACATTTGCTGTGAAATGTCAAAGGTCAAATGTAAGGCTCTGTCTTCCAGGGAGTTTGGTGTTTGCTTTTCTTTCTCTGACTCTATGACACTAGACTCTATGCCACTCCCCCTTACGCAACTCCCCTCTGCGCCACTCCTCTTTACTCCACACCACGTCACTCCACTCCACTCCACTCCACTCTATTCCACTCCAATTTACAATACTGTATTCCACTCGACAATACTCCCCTCTATGACACTCCACTCTATGACACTTCACTCTACAACACTCTACGCCACTCCATGTCACTCCTTGCCACTTTAATTCCACTGTAAGCCAATCTATGCCACTCCGCTCTATCTCATTCTACTCTATTATACACTATTCTGCTCTATGTCTCTCTTCTCCACACCACTCTACTGCAGTCCACAACACTCTACTCTACTCCATGACACTCTACTACACTACACTTACACCCCTCTATATCACTCCACTCTATTCTATGACACTCTACTCCACCCTACAACACTTTACTCATTGGCACTCTGCGTCACTCCGCTCTATGCTACTCACAACACTTCACTCTGCACACTCCACTCCAGTGTACGGCATTCTATTCCTGTCTATGACACTATACTCGATGCCACTAACATTTAGCCATGATGAATAGCAGCCACGCTAGTGTTAAACATTGCGAAAACACATTATCAAAGCCAAAAGCTTCCCCATAGGTGAGACCTCTTGGCTTCGCCAATGCTTTTTTAAAATTGTCAAGACCAGTCAAGATTGATTTGTACGAGAGTGCCTGCACCAGGTCTTACATTTTGCCTTTACCTACAAGAGAACCTGGAGGCGGATATTAGGTCAATTTAAAATCAGTAATTTGTCAATTCAATTTGGCTTAGAAAATGAAGTTTGGCAAGAGTTTTATTACCAACTACTTTTTAAAGATAGTAAAGGAAGAAAATGAAATAAATGCAGAAAACACTTGCCATTGAATAAAGTAGAGATGACAAATGTAAAGAAAGATGGATGTCTTGAAGATAAAGTTAAGGGACTTATTATGTCTGAGGTCAGCTATTCCAACCCCCTGATTACGATGCGACCGAACACTTTTCAGTCTGATTGACACTGTTCTCTATGGGAGCTCGTGTCACTGCCGTAAAACGGCTGTAATACATGCCCCTATAGAAAAATGGGGCTGAGTGTAAATTCCTGCAGTCTGTGGCAGGCACTATGGGGTGCAGGGTTTTACAGGGGGGTACCTTAGGTACCCCCTCGACCAACCACTGACCATAGACCGCTGAGGCAGGGGGCCTTGCTAGGGTCCCCCAAAGTTATTTTCTGACAGCCTTTCCATGTCGGAAAGACTGGCGTGCAAAGGCTGTGGGAGCCTAGCCTGATCACTAATTGGCCGGGTGCCCAGGTCTAAAAGCAGTGGAAGAGTTGGGGTACTATAGGGGAGCCCCATAAGATCTTTATGGAATTTATTTTCTGAGCGGGACAAGTGGTCAACCTTATGGACGCCCCAAAGTTCCGCCCCATAAAGAGCTGCGCTAACCCCCCTTGCCCTATATATATCAAGGACAGGAGCAATGGGTTTCAATGCTGAAGCACGATGTTCCTTAAGCAAGGCACCCACCACCCTCTTGTGGGTCAGCAACATCTTTTGAAGGTGGCACTTCCATCTCATGGAGTCGCAGAGGCGGATACCAAGATAGTCAAATTCTGACACTCTTTCGGGGGTAACGGAGGCCAAAGATGGTGGATTGGCCAACCTTTTCGGGGGGTTAAGGACCAAATACTTGGTCTTAGCTGTATTAATAACTAACCCTCTCACATCACAAAAAGACTTAAAGGTGGATAATAGACTCTGCAAACCCACTGGGGTTTTAGAAATCAGGAGGGTGTCATCCGCAAATAGAAGGGTAGGTATTCTTCTACCGGCCAGGGTTGGTGCATCTGCAGGTTGTTGTAGCAGGTGCTCCACCACTCCGTTGACATACAATGAAAACAGAGTGGGGGCAAGAACACAACCCTGGCTGAGCACACTCCATAATTGGCTACGGGGAACTAGGTCAAAGGCAGTCCGTAGGTCGATAAAAGCAAGATACAGACTGCCTTTGCCCAGTAGAACCACCTTCCAGTATAACATCAAAAGGTGAATATATTGCTCTATTGTCCCCGTGCCTGTTCTAAAACCAGCCTGAAAGTCTGAGAGAACACACTTTTCTTCTACCCATTGCAATATCCTTGCCAAAACCACTTTTCCTGCCACTTTTTGTGAGGTATCTAGCAGGCTTATTGGGCGATAGTTAGCTGGGTCGTTACGACATCCTTTTTTAAAAATAGGAACGACCTCAGCGCCCTTCCAAGAGGTCGGCAGGGATGCCCCTTCGAGGCTGGAATTCAGTAGGGCGGAGATGAGTTTTCCCCATTCCTCAGGATTGATGCGTAGCAAATCTCCTGGGATCCCATCCGGACCAGCAGCTTTATTGGGCGTAAGGGAAGTAATCGCCTCCACCACTTCCTTGGGTGTAAACATAATCTCATCCATAGATTGAAAATGAGCATAAGGGTGGCATATTCTCATGCTTTCAACCTGGACCGAGGTCATTGAATAGAGTTGGGAAAAATGGGTGACCCACGCACTCTCGGGTACATTACAGGTGATCAGAGTGTCCACAGGTCTCTCTCTGTTTCTAAGTAGGTCCCAGAAACCCTTGGCGTCCTTCCTAAGACTTGCAGCCTTCAGGTCACACCAAAACTGATCTTCCCAGTCTGACTTTGCCTTTAAAAGTACCCTCCTATAATTACCCCTTGCGGCACAAATCAGATCTCTAATCTTAGATTTAACTGCCAATAAGAGTTCCCGTTTGGCCAAGCGACATGCCACTGAAAACCACCCAGCAGGACCCTTCCTGCCGCCACTCTTGTTGGCCCTCTTCCCATCATTTGGGGCTATGAATAGTTCACCTATAGCCTTTGTAGTTTGTTCAAAAATTGCAGGTGCATCGTGTACACTGAATTAGGGGGAATCTAGATAGAGTATGATATTAGCCATCACAGATTGTACCTCCAACATCTTGGCCTCATTATCAATAATATTTTTCCATTTCAGGCGCCTACCGCAATTGGAAGGGCGCACTTCATGGGTTGTTTTCCAAACATGAGGGGTTTGAGGAGGAGACCAACCCTTCCACAGTTGGGACAAAGACAGGATTAGAGGATTGTGGTCACTATCAATAGAAGGCCAAACCTCCATATCCACCAGGAAAGGCCACAGCCGAAAATTCAGCATAATGTAGTCAATCCTAGAGGAATGCCCTATTCTATTAAACGTATGTGCCCCCATTTGGTCTGATTTGGATCTGCCATTTGTTGCTCTAAGACCATGCTCCAGGCAAAGAGCATTAAGATCTATTGCATTTTGGGTTCATCTTCTAATAGGAGTGATAGACAAAGGAGGAATGCCTCTCCTTGCATCATCCTCACCAATGCCCAGCACATCTTCCAGAGCAAGAGGTTCGAATGTGCAGTTAAAATCCCCAGCTAATAAGACAAGGGAATCTGGACCACAGCGCTTGAGTTCCTCGTCGATACCAGATGTGGCTAGAATAGATAGACCACCTCTAGTGCTTCTAACATAGATATTAAATATTTCAAGCACTCCTCCACCAGACGGACATCTTACTGTTAGTCTCAAAAGGTCTGGGGAATTGGTGACTATACTTTTAATAGAATACCGTAAGGAAGTGCTTACCCAAATTAACAGTCCTCCGGAGGGGCGCCCTTTGCCTCCATTCGGTCGGACAGCTGGTGCAAAATAAGTAGTGTATCCCAGCTTATATTGTGGATCCATGCACCAAGTTTCCTGGAACAAACAAATCGAAAAGGATTCGATAAATGTGTTCCAGTCTGGGATACTTATATTTCGGGCTAAGCCGGCAATATTCCAGCTTATGACCTTCAGGGGGTTGTTGGGAATCTCTCCGTGCCAAAAAACCAAAGGCTCCTGTAGAGGGAGTGCAGTCCATGACAATATCCTTGTGGCCAACAAATGGTACCACAGTAGAGAAAGTTCGAAGATTTTCGACAGGCGTCTCCCCACTAAGTTGGGACAACGCCTGTGGGTATCCCCTAGACATAGGGGAGGGAGGAGGAAGGATAGAGATTGTGGAGTTCACCTGCAGCTCTCCAAGGGGTAAACTATCTAATAAAGGCTCCCCAGGTGGTTCAGCGTACAGCTCACTTATGGGGGAAATTACCTGTCAATAACCATTCCACAATCGACCTTGCAAATGACCAGGACCATTATTAAATAGGCTGGATTGAGAAATACAGCCACCAATATGTCTGCGGTCCCGACCATCCCTCATATGGTTACCGGTCTGCCCTGGCAAAATTGGGGGATAAAAATAACTGAGGTCACAGGTACCAATTGAACCCAGGCTTCCTACTAGACTATGTTCCTTTGTAGCTTCACTACATATAAAACTGACAATCCTTGGATCTTCAAAATTCACTATAATACAATCGGCAGAAATAACTTTTTCCCTAGAGCCAATCCAACCGACTCTACGTACGTGTAATATCCTGCCCCCCCAAAACTCGGGCAGAGGTCTATTCTCTTTGAGCCAAAAGAAGGTCTTATTAAACAATTCAGCATAAGACTCTTTCTTGCCTGGACTAAGGGCGGGAACCCCAGTCAAAACGACTACATAGGGCTTGCACTCAGGGGGAAGATTAATAATAGAGTTTCTCCCGCCAGGAGGGGCCTCGCCTGGATACAACACATGGGCTTTTGCATTTTCTGATGATTCCATGATCGGAGATATAACAGTACTAGTAGAATTACTCTCACCTACGCTAGCCAATGCCGGGGGACAAGCAGTTTTTTTGCCTAAAATGTTGGATGTAGCTTTGGGGGATTTAAGTTTCTCAGCCGGCTTAATGGAGGACAAGCCGATGGTGCTAAAAGTGCCGTCGACAAGCGCCGTAGAGATCGAGTTGTGATGAGTCACCTCCATAACTACTGGTTTATCAACTGTAGGAGCTAAATTGTGTCGGGCAGTAGACGTCACCTTTTTGTCAGAGCCCCTACCCAAGCTGTCATCCCTAGATTTTAACTGCATTTTTATAAAAGATTTTAACGAGAAAAAATTATCTAGGGTTGACTGCTCCATTTTGTCCATTCGCTCGGATAGCCCTCTAATTTTATCTAATACTGGCAGAAGTAGAGATTTCATTATTTCCTCCATTTTTTTTGCCAGGAATGAATCTGAGGGAGGGGGCTCTAAGCTACCAACAGTTTGGGTATTGACGGCAAAAGTTGCATTCCCCTCAACGGTGTCCTCTTCTTTATCTTCCTGGAATAGACTAGATTCCCCTCCAGTTACCTTGTTGGGGAAGCTCCTCCTAACAGCCGCCCGCCTCTTATTTTTACAAGTTTTAGAAAATCTATTTTTTTGTAAGGTGGTAAGTTTTCTATATTTTAGGGGGGCAGGGTGGCTATCCGCCTGTACCATGATAGATTTCGGGTTAGGTATGGTTGAGGGCTTGGTGGGGACAGCCAAATGGGCAATAGCAGTAGCTGGCTTGCTTACTGCTACAACTGGGGCCACAAGGCTTTGGGCATTAAGTGCCGTATCTGACAAGTTTTCAAGCACTTCTATATTGGCTCTCAAGGCCGCCACACGAGGATGGTCTGGAGGAGAGGGGCCAAGAGGGTACGAAAGTGGAACCAAAGCATGTTCCGGTGAAGGTATCTGAGCTATCGGGCCAATCGAGGAACGTCTGTCGCTGAATGGGCTTCCGGATAGCCGCCGCTCAGCCATAGATATTTCTTTGTCAATGACATTGGCCACACGGGTAATAAACTGATCCATGGTTCCAGCCATGCCCCCCACATTCCCCCTCAGACTTTTACCTGAACGGGTTGACATTAGTTGTACAGGGCCGGACCGTGAGGCGGGACAACACAAACCCCGGTCGAGTATACAATAAGCAACAAATGTATATATCTGAAACCAACAAGTAAGTAGAAAAGGGGTTCCAGACACAGAAACACCTTACATATGCAGGGCGGCTAATGCAGGAAATAGTCAATAGGCACAACCCAGTCCAAAACCACAACAGGTGGTGGGTGACGCTGCTACACGATCACAGTACCTGGTTAGTGTTCAGAACATCAGTACCAACGATTTAGAGTGGGGGCCCAGCCCAGCCTCTTCCGTCCCCGGACGGCCACAGACGGTCCCGCCCTTGTCCCGGGCTTCTCCCGGCGCCGCCCGCGCGCGTCCCGCGAGGCGGGAGTCAGAGCCGTCTCTTATGCGCCTCCTGGCGCGAAATACGGCGTCGGCGGCGACTTCCTGGTGTTAGGGACTCTGGGTAATGTAGTCCAATGTCCGCTCCGCGGCCGCTGTTGGTGTAGAGGCGGCGGCGGGAGACCGGACCGACAGGGAGCCAAACACTGTGCCAGGAGAAAGGTCAAACAAGCACCACCACGGCCCGAGGGTAAGAGAAGCTGCCCACTCAGCCGAAATCAGAGCCGTCTCTTATGCGCCTCCTGGCGTGAAAGACGGCGTCGGCGGTGACTTCCTGGTGTTAGGGACTCTGGGTAATGTAGTCCAATGTCCGCTCCACGGCCGCTGTTGGTGTAGAGGCGGCGGCGGGAGACCGGACCGACAGGGAGCCAAACACTGTGCCAGGAGAAAGGTCAAACAAGCACCACCACGGCCCGAGGGTAAGAGAAGCTGCCCACTCAGCCGAAATCAGAGCCGTCTCTTATGCGCCTCCTGGCGCGAAAGACGGCGTCGGCGGCGCCTTCCTGATGTTAGGGACTCTGGGTAATGTAGTCCAATGTCCGCTCCGCGGCCGCTGTTGGTGTAGAGGCGGCGGCGGGAGATCGGACCGACAGGGAGCCAAACACTGTGCCAGGAGAAAGGTCAAACAAGCACCACCACTGCCCGAGGGTAAGAGAAGCTGCCCACTCAGCCGAAATCAGAGCCGTCTCTTATGCGCCTCCTGGCGCGAAAGACGGCATCGGCGGCGACTTCCTGGTGTTAGGGACTCTGGGTAATGTAGTCCAATGTCCGCTCCGCGGCCGCTGTTGGTGTAGAGGCGGCGGCGGGAGACCGGACCGACAGGGAGCCAAACACTGTGCCAGGAGAAAGGTCAAACAAGCACCACCACGGCCCGAGGGTAAGAGAAGCTGCCCATTGATAGGTTCCTCAATGATGCTGGCAATTCACAATTTATTGGGATCAACATTGAAACTTTTAGAAAAAATTGTCAATAACTCAGATAACAATATTGAACTAGTAACAGAAATATTCCGGACAATAGTACGCCAAACGTGGTTAAATCAAAAGGGGGAAATAGCATCTAAATAAGAAATGATAAATATGATAAAAAGACTGTCAGACACAGTCCTTAGTAAATTATGTCGCTGAAGACCAGAACTTTGTGAAAAATGAGAGCGTGGTAGACTCCTCAAATGCTTTAAGGGACAATGAGTTACTGCAAAAGGTAACATATAAAGTAACTGATCATTAGCATAATAAAGGTTGAGGTCTGCTATCGATGGCTGTAGGAGTTCCCCTCATGCACTATAGCTGAGATTCTACTTCCGAGGCGGAGCTCCTCCCCTTCTACAAGTGCTATAGCAGTGATGGCAGATTCAGGATGCTGAGTGCAGGGCCTCAAATTCAGAACCAGGCTGAGTTACACTATTTATTGACTCAGAGCAATGGCAGAGATTGCCAGAGAATGTGACAATGATTAAGCGGAGTATTTTCACCTGCACTTATTTGATCACTGAGAAGTAGTTCTGGGAGCCGTTGCTGAATTCAGCTAATGGCACTTTGTTGGTGCATTTTCCAACATTGAAGTGACTGAAAATCGAGGGAAGAGAATCAGGCTACATTGCCGCTTTCAGTGGCATGGCTCCCTGATGAATCACTACAGGCTAACACTAAGACTTCTCCCCCGCTTTGCACGTTTAATTTCTCTCTTGAGTATTACAATCAGTGGAAGCGGCCCAGATGCGGTCGGAAATGATGACCTTGTGTGACGCAGGTGAGTGTGTCCTCGTCTCGAGAGGCTGGGTTGAGTGGCCAGCCCTCTCTGGTTTGCTAACGGAGTCTGTATTTTGTACTCCCCCGGTGTGTATGGTTTCCTAACTGCTTACTTAGCGCTTGCTGATGTGTGCAAGCCTTTATTGGTTTTCACAGAAATTTCTCATCTAGGAAGCTTCAGTTCAAGGGGTTACAATTGTCCTGCAGCAAGATTATCAGAACGTAACCACTGGTATAAAGTGAATTGGGCCTCTTTCTATTGTGCAAATGAAGACCTACTCATAACGGGGCTCTCCCACCAAGACTAAATCTACTCCCGAGGGGCTCCTAAAAAGACACATAGAGGTCTTTGGGAGTTGTCTCACAAGAAAAGCATTGCAATATGACAACTTCGACTTTGACAAAATCTGGTCAACAGCTTTACTGGAAATAGAGTGGGTAATACCACTCTTAATACAAAGCTTGCTTCTGTTCCACTGGATAAGCCTTTTATTGGTAAGAATTATAATGAACAAGACAAGGTTTCTTCTGAGATGAGAGATGTGAGTTGTAGGTGAGGCGATGCGTTGTTTACGATCCACCAAGGAAGGCGATGATTGGTTCTGAGCTGCACAATGGTAAGGCGGCATTAAGAATGAAGTCAATGTGCTGCACAGTCTGTGAGGCTTCTGAGTCGATCCTCACAATTGCAGTGATGCGTCTGCAGTGAAGGAGATGTGCTAGGTCTGAGTCCTTTGTATAAATGGCGATGCGTGGATTCTGGTGGAGCAGCACTTCAAAACCACTTTCAAGGGTGCAGGACTGGATTGACACCACTTGACAGGACAGACTAATATATGGATCACCCCCTCCATGCAGGAGGCAGTTCTCCGCATTGGCAATATCCTAGGGTTTGAAGGATCCCTCCTCTGGCCAAGGAAAGTCATATTTGTGGCCCTTCCTTTCAGTCCAGCAGGCCAGTAGATGACAAAAAGGCCATGCGAAGGGCTTGTCATCTTCTCTGTATATATCTCTCTAAGGGTGTGCCTGTCTGACAAGCACATTCGGAGGGAGCAGTGGATGCCCTCGTTGTCACTCTTCTCGCGCATACATAAAGGGGCCATGCTGTACCTTCCGCGTCTCAATTGTGTCTCTGTCAGTCTTTCTTGACTACTTATTTCTTGGTCAGTCCTCTCCTACATCAGTAGCCAAGTGATGTGTGGGCCACGGTTAGGGGCTTCCCTCCTGACTCATCTCTATATGGAGCTCAAGGCCAAGCTCTTGTTCCCTCTGTGGAAGGAGGAGTTGTTCCCTTTCCTTGCTGAGCTTCCCAGGAGAGAGCTCTCTCTCTCTCTCCATACTTAACTCTCACCTTTTATTTAACACCCACTTAGGTTGCCTCCTTCTCTTGGTGCTACTTGCTGTTCTTCTAGGCAATGTATTGGTCTCAATCCCACTCCCTGATGCTACCTCCATGCCATAGGCCTGCAGGTGGTGGAGTGTAGCCCTCAGCTCCCCCTTCAGAGTTGGATCTTGGGGGACTTTCTTCTCCTCCACCGGTAGAATCACCCTCTAGGAGGGCTACAAACCTTCCTCCTACGTTATGGCTCTTGGTGGGGTGCTCAGAAGTATGCGCTCCTTGTTCGTACCCGCTAGGTTGCGGTCAATGGGTGAGGAGTCGAACCCCGAGGAGGCTTGGTACCGGTCTGGCCCGGGGCCAAAGTTACCTGGGCTGGGAGACCTTGGGACTCTCCTCCCCGCCCAGCAACTTGCTGCCGGGGGTGGGTGGGTGTCAGCAGCATCCTCGACCAGTGGATTGGTGTAAACCAATGTGGCGGCAACTGGGCAGGTCGCCATTATTGAGAGCCCATCCCTGCCAGTGTATGTGCGGGAGGTACAGAGGCCTTACTTATGGATTCAGGGATTTTCTTATAGGCTAGGGCCACCTTGAAGATGGCCTACAGTTCCAGTAGGATCACCTGTATAGCCTTCATATGTCCTGTATACCTTATCTGTATGTGCATCTTTGTGTGTTCTATGCTGTTGGTATCCAATGTGTCCTCCTCAGGCCAGGGAAATGCGTGGGTTTTGGTGTGGGTGTGCCACTTGCTGCAATTTTTCTCTAATTTTCTGGCCTGGGTGGGGAACTTGGCCTGCATGTGGTCTAGTGGAGTCTCCATGAGGGTTTGAGAAGCTAGTTTATCGTTGAGGCCTTTGTAAAATGTTGATTGTTTCAAGAGTTTTGTAACTAATCACAATTCAACTGTGGGGATTTGTGTACATGGGGTGATACCGGAAACCTATGAGATCATTAAATACAGATGCACCGAAAGAATTGATTAACAATGAACAGAGACAAAAAGGCAATGAATGCTATAACAAAGGGCAATGGTTAGTTCAGTGCAGTAGGAGTTGGTATGTAACAGTAAACTAACAAACCTGATCCTTTGATTAGAAAAACGGGTTATTATTTTCGAAAGCATCGACTTACTAATACGACATGACATTTAAATATGCAGTATGATTTGCAGAATTTCAACAGCAGCAAAACATCAAAAATGCATAAAATGGAAAACAACTAATAGAGACTAAAAGGTTGACAGAAAAAATAGTTATTTTGTCTAAAAATGGGCCCTCTCTTAATGCCTATAGCCTGTGGAGAGGGGATACTCTGCATAGTACGCAGAGCAGCCTGTGGAGAGGGGATACTCTGCATAGTACGCAGAGCCCAGGTGAGCCTGATAGTCTGTCACTATTGGGTCAGTTGACAAAAATTAGCAACAATTTAAGCAGAGAAAAAGGAATAACCTGATAACTATCAGCCCCCGTGTGGTCTGACACAATCTACTGAGTTAAGAGAAGGGAGATGGAGGATAGGGAGGTAGGTTTTTTCCTCCTACTATGATATGTCTACCAATAGAATCCACAAGGATCCCGGTAAAAACCTACCTTGGATTAGGTACTCTAAAAATGGTAGAGTCCTGGACTAAAGATTCCTAGACAAGCATTTGTTTGTCCCCTCACCCACCTAGGGTTGCCCCAGGGTGACATGCTTCATCATAAGGGTCCTCCCAGGCATCTACTGTCTGGGGCATGCTGCAACTTGCGTATTTACGTAGGAGCACTTTTTTATTTGTACTATGTGTAGTGCTGTGCATGTGGAGTGAATAAAGTGAAAAATGAAAACAAATTACCTAGATAGTGAGCCCTAACTTTATTCTGCTCCTATCTGGTAAATGTTAATAAAATGGGGCTAGTAACAGAGAACAGTAACAATTATGTGAAGCTGTCCCTATTTACTTTGTCGACATGTTTCGTGGTTACCCCAACCACTTCCTCAGGACCACACATAAGTATGCGGTGTTCCTGGGAGACAGTAGGCGTTACGGCTGGAGGTGCTTCTTAGACAAGTATCTAGAGACCCTCCGCCCCAGCAACACCATGAAGTATAATATTACTTTCTAAAAAATACATCATCCTAAGGTGACTACGAATATTTTTCCACAAGGGAAACGTATGTATGGACCCAAATAGGCAGACCTAGTACGTTTGCTGTATAAAAATATATCATACACACAGGGCTGGTCCTTGTGTGGTCCTGAGGAAGTGGTTGGGGTAACCACGAAACATGTCGACAAAGTAAATAGGGACAGCTTCACATAATTGTTACTGTTCTCTGTTACTAGCCCCATTTTATTAACATTTACCAGATAGGAGCAGAATAAAGTTAGGGCTCACTATCTAGGTAATTTTTATTCATTTTTCACTTTATTCACTCCACATGCACAGCACTACACATTGTACAGATAAAAAAGTGCTCCTACGTAAATACGCAAGTTGCAGCACGCCCCAGACAGTAGATGCCTGGGAGGACCCCTATGATGAAGCATGTCACCCTGGGGCAACCCTAGGTGAGTGAGGGGACTCTAGAAAAACAAATGTTTTGCTAGGAATCTTTAGTCCAGGACTTTACCATTTTTATAGTACCTAATCCAAGGTAGGTTTTTACTGGGATCCTTGTGGATTCTATTGGTAGACTGACACAAGCTACACCTGATTCATCAAGGTCCGAATTTTCCCTAATTTATGAATTACACATTATATCAGACCCACTTGGATCACTATCTAATGCCCAGTGATCCAAGTGGAGAGAAAAAGGGGAACGCCTCTCACTTCTTTTAAAGACTACCAGTGTGGAATCAATAGCACTAAGAACTTTTGTGACTAAAAAATAAGTTTGAGATGTTGGCTATATATAACATAACAGTTGTATTTGTAAAGCGCACGATTACCCGTAGGTGTCCTGGCACTGAATAACAGATGTTTATTGTTACCCCACTCAATGGTACTCATTTTATCGACCTCAGATGGATGAAAGGCTGAGTGGACCCACCGGGATTTGAACCTGTGAACAGGAGGTCAAACACAGGCCCCTGCAGTGGCTGCTTTAGTCCACTGAGCCATCACACCCACAGCCTATGCGTGCTGACTTGCCACCACGCCCAACGGTACAAGCTATTCCTTAATAACACCCAGGGACTAAGCGAACTCTATTCCAAGTCCAAGGTAAGGCTATCCCTTGCTAACACCTGGGGATGAGGCGAATCCTGTTCCAAGCGCAAGGTCGGGCTATCTCTTGCCAATACCCGGGGAGAGACATATCTTCTGCTCACGCCCAAGATCAGGTAGCTACCTTTGCCTTCTTCTAGTGTGCTGAGTAGGAGAATAGGAAATGTGGTCTACGTGCTTGTCCTATTTTGCCATACGCCACATGTGGAATACATGTAGTCTCTTGCCCTGTGACGGCTGACTCCGGATGGATCTCCGCCCCATGGATTCAGCAGACCTTCTAATCAATTATGGAGTCTGCTCACCGATCTTTTTGGACAGATATGAATCTGTTTGGACCATGTCTTTCCTTAGACAGCAGCCCAACTCGAAGAACCAATCTTTCGTATCCGGCTCGCCAAAATGTTACTCAAATATGTGTTGCTTGGATATGAGTTTACCTTAAATGAATGAAAAGACAAGAGGCATTTGGCAAAACAGGAACAAGTTAGTTTAAGTAAACACTGTGGCTGGGAGAACCTCGATAGAATGCGTCTACTCAAAGTCTCTTGGTGTACAAAGTTTAGGCCGCCTTTATATACAGTTCATGAGATACAATAAAGCAATTTTCTACATTCCAAAAAGCATCATTTTTGTTGTCATCCTTAAGATTGTGCATACGGTTGTCATATCATACATTGACATTGTTCTTACTTGTATTAACACAGTTAAATTTGCATAGGTTATAACGTACATTGGCATAGTTGTTACTGGTAACAGTATCGTTATTTGAGTATGGATTATGACTTATATAGATCTTGTTATTTGAGCATACATTGATCTAGTCATTGTTGGTATCGGCTCTGCTGTGCGGGTACAGTTTATGACATACATTAACATTGCATTGACTGGCACTGGCATGGTTGTGTGGCACAGTTTATGGCAAACGTTCAGATTGTATTTATTGGTATAGCTGTTGCCAGACCTGCACACATCACAGTAATCATTGACATTGTATTTACCCATTTCAACAAAATATTGAACAAATCAAGCTGATTTTGCAACCAAGTGGCTTAGAAAATCTGTCTTTAGTCAAAAGTAAACTCGACAACATTTGCAATAAACCTGGTACATATAGTATTTCTAGAAAGAGATATGCAAGGATGTGTAAATTCATTAATGTATATCCCTATAGCTAATACAAAATATATAAGCAAATTGCAATGATATTTAAACCACATTCAATCTAGGGATATTAGAAAATGAATGTTAGGATTAAGACTGTGGCAAGCCCAGTAGAAAATGAAATGGGAGACCTAAGCAATTGGCAATATCGAAAAAACGAATGCCTTGCTAAATTGCAGATTTTGTAATTCAGCTGCTATTTCTCTTTTGCACTTGGTTGACTTTTGTACACGTTTTGGTATGGCTTGGAAAGAACTATTGTTTCTAGTTTTTATACATTTACATATACGACAAGTTAATGGCTTGCTTCTGGCTACAGTGAAATGTGAAATCTTTGCATTATTTTATAAATTGGGTACATCATGGCGAAGTCAAAGTAATAAGGGATTAAGAATAATGTTTTCTAAATTTGAATGATGAAGATTGTATTTTGTTATGATTAATGATTAATATGTGCATTGCATAAAATTAAAGAAGCTAAAACTGAAATGTCACAATGAGCCAGCCACTCCTGCTATTCCTTTTATTTAAAGTTGTACTGTCCAAATACTGATTAGATAATGTCAAGATTTTATTTTTCACCATGCTTTCCCAATGCTACAATAAACCTCCCCTTTAACTGGCCCACTTTTTCACTTTGAGTGCTCTCCCTCTACAGTAATTATGAGAAACACTGAGGTTGAGACTTGAGTGGTATACATTGAGGTGGAGGCATGTAAGTGTGTGTGTGCACATGTTGAGTGTTGATGTGTGTGTGTGTGGGGGGGGTGTGGGTATGTGTGTGTGGTTGTGTATGTGTGGGGGGCTGTGTGGGGGGGCTGTTTGGGGGGCTGTGTGTGGGGGGCTGTGTGTGGGGGCTGTGGGGGTCTGTGTGTGTGTGGCTATGTGGGGGGCTGTGTGTGTGGTGGGTTGTGTGGGGTTGTGTGGGGCTCTGTGTGTGGGGCTGTGTGTGTGGGGCTGTGTGTGTGGGGCTGTGTGTGGGGGGCTGTGTGTGGGGGTTGTGTGGGGGGGCTGTGTGGGGGGCTGTGTATGTTTGGTTGTGTGTGTGGTTGTGTGTGTGGTTGTGTGTGGTTGTGGGTTTGTGTGTGGTTGTGTGTGTATGGTTGTGTGTGTGGTTGTGTGTGTGTGTGTGTGTTTGTGTGTGTGGTTGGGTGTGTGTGGTTGTGTGTTTGGTTGTGTTTGTGGTTGTGTGTGGTTGTGTGGCTGTGTGTGTGGCTGTGTATGTGCGGCTGTGTGTGTGTGGCTGTGTGTGCAGCTGTGTGTGTGTGTGGCTGTGTGTGTGTGACTCTGTGTGTGGATGTGTGTGTGTGGCTGTGTGTGGTTGTGGGTGTGGTTGTGGGTGTGTGTGGTTGTGGGTGTGTGTGGTTGTGGGTGTGTGGGTGTGTGCTTGTGTGTGTGTGTGGTTGTTTGTGTGTGTGGTTGTTTGTGTGTGTGGTTGTGTGTGTGGTTGTGTGTGTGCGTGTGGTTGTGTGTGGAGTTGTTTGTGTGTGTGGTTGTTTATGTGTGTGTGGTTGGTTGGGGGTGTTGTGTGTGTGTGGTCATGTGTGTGTGGTTGTGTGTGTGGTCGTGTGTGTGTGGTTGTGGGTGTGGTTGTGGGTGTGGTTATGGTTGTGGTTGTTTGGGGGTATGGTTGTTTGGGGGTATGGTTGTTTGGGGGTGTGGTTGGGGGTGTGGTTGTGTGTGTGTGGTTGTGTATGTTTGTGGTTGTGTGTGTGGTTGTGTGTGTGTGGTTGCGTTTGTGTTTGCGTGTGTGTGTGGTTGCATGTGTGTGTGGATGCGTGTGTGTGGTTGTGTGTGTGTGGTTGCGTGTGTGTGTGGTTGCATGTGTGTCGTTGTGTATGTGTGGTTCTGTGTGTGTGGTTGCATGTGTGTGGCTGCGTGCGTGAGGTTGCATGCGTGTGGTTGCGTGGTTGTGTGCGTGTGGTCATGTGGGTGTGGTTGTGTGGTTGCGTGTATGTGGTTGCCTGTGTGTGGTTGCGTGTGTGTGGTTGCATGTGTGTGGTTGCGTGTGGTTGTGTGCGTGTGGTTGCGTGTATGTGGTTGTGTGCGTGTGGTTGTGTGTGTGTGGTTGTGTGCGTGTGTGTGTGGTTGTGTGTGTGGTTGTGTGTGTGTGTGGTTGCATGTGTGTGTGGTTGCGCATGTGTGTGGTTGCGCGTGTGTGTTTGCATGTGTGATTGCGTGTGTGGTTGCGTGTGTGGTTGCGTGGTTGTGTGGTTGTGTGGTTACGTGCGTGTGGCTGTGTGTGTGGCTGTGTGTGTGGCTGTGTGTGGCTGTGTGTGGCTGTGTGTGTGGTTGTGTGTGTGGTTGTGTGTGTGGTTGTGTGAGTGTGGTTGCGTGCATGTGTGTGTGTGTTTTTACTAGGAATGAGCACTTATGGCTCTAACACGTCGGTACAGAGGCCTGGTACAGCTTCTCTTTAAATTGGCATAGTGGTAGTTACTGCAGCAGTACTCAAATATTTTGGAGTACCTTCCGAAGTTGCTACCAGTAGGGGCACTGAAGGAGGGGCATGGCTTCGGAGCCTCAGAAGATGGCCGCTGTTCTCGGGAGCTCCGCCGAGACGTGAGGATCCGCGACTCCTGCTGGCAATGTTTCACTACTGAAAAACGTCGGACTTGCTGGTTCCGGCAATCGGAACTGCGGCTCGTTGGAATGCTGCCGCTATTTTTTCAAAGGGTGAGCCTAACAAGCCTAATTTAATGTTTTTTCGGTTACCTCACCGTCGCGGCCGCCATTTTGTTTTTTCATCGACCTCTTGCTTCTCACCTGGAGCTGCATGACGATGCTGGTTAACAGTTGGCTACCCCTTTTTGTCATTTTCTTTTCCGTTCTTTTGAGCAACACTTATTTTATTTGACCTTCTGGTGTCCCTCCCGGCATTGCCATTTCCTCTCTGCCTGCAGTTACTGTGGAACATTATTTTTGACTCTTGCCTGGACTGGTGTTTTTTCACTCTCTTTGCATTTTTTCCCAAGTCTTCACTTGGTTTATTTTCAAAAGACTCGGTGTGGTTTCCTTTATATCAACATGCCTCGCGGCAACTCTAGTGGTGCTCGTCCTTCCACCGAGGCGAGTTTAGAGGTCTATAATCCTTTTGATATTCTACAGGAGCACACTGAAGATAGCACCAAAGACTCTGGTGGCGCCAAATCTACTGCACCGCTTACTCCTCGTTTAAGCGCCAAACAAAGCTCCAAAATACCTTCTGCGTCACCATCTACTTCTGGCAAGCGGGTGAAAACTAACCCACCCTCTCCCACCAATTCTTCATCCCCGATATCTATGGAACTTCTTCTTGACGAGATTTGCGCTCTCAAGCCGCATTTGGAGGAAACTAACGCCAGACTTCAGAACCTGGAAGCCAACTGGTCTCTCACTGAAAAGAGAGTTGGAGACCTAGAAGTACGGGTTGACTCTGTTCAAAATCTCACGGCTCAAGTTCCTCTTCTTTCTAAGGAGGTTGTTCAACTTAGGCAACAAATTGAGAATTTGGAAAATCGAAATAGGCGCAACAATCTGCGCATTTACGGATTAGTTGAAGGCCTTGAAGGTGCTAATCCGATTGCTTTTTTCAAATCTTTTTTACCAACTCTTTTGGGTCTTCCTGAGACACCCTCATTAAATATTCAAAGAGCACATCGTTTAGGTACACTATCCCGTTCCTCTCCCTCATCATCTACTAAGCCGAGAGGAGTCATTCTGTACTTTTTGGAGTATACGGATTTACTCAGAGTTCTTCAGGCTGCCAAACAGCGTGGGAAAATTGCTTGGAATGGTTCTACTCTTTTCTTCGCCCAAGATTATGCTAAAGTGACTGCGGACCGTCGTAAAAAGTTCCTGGAGATGAGACCTGCACTACGCAGCATAAATGCGCGCTACGGCTTATTCCATCCCTGCCTTTTTAAAGTGACTTATAATAATAAAACTGCCAGTTATGAAGATCCAATGTTACTCCAGCAATTTCTGAACAGCTGCAGAGCCGAATCCATGGAAGTACCTCAGCCATGAGGGTCTTATGTATTGTAGTAGTTTCTGTTTGTTTTTCAACTTTAGTGTTGTTTAGTTTCTCTCCTAATGTTTTTTGTACCATTTTGTCGGATTAACTTTTCCTTCTTCTTCCCCCATTAGGTAGTGATTCTTTGTGGTCCTTCGTCGTTCCTTGTTCTCCTCAACTTGCCTAGCGGATGTCCCTTCCTTATCGTCGTCCTGGAGTCCCCCGTTTTTGGTGTTCCGTCTTCCTTATGTGGCTTCACCAACCCCGTTCTTCATTCCTTTTTGTGGTATGCTTACTTGTTAGTTTATTTCTTCATCACTCGTGTCTGTCGTTTTGTACCTTTATTTTTTGCACCACGTGTTTCTTCTCTCCCTTATCACTTATTACTTACTCTTTTTACGCTCTTCTTTGGTCCTTTTTCTATCTCTGTTGTTTCTCTTTTTTCCCTAATTCTAACTCTCAACTTATTCCTTTCATGCCTCTCTGCTTATAATTTCTTCTCTCCAAGAATTTCTCCTATGTCATATTTCTCTTTCTTACTCTATTATTACTCCATTAAGAACAATGTTATTTCTCTCAAGTTTTTTATAAGATGCCTTGTACTTTATTGCCTTTTTGTACATATTTGATTCTCACACAATTTTTTGATATCAGTTATATTTGTTAGATGTCGATAACTATACTTACTTGGAATGTTAAAGGTTTGGGTTCCCCCATTAAGCGGCAACGTGTATTATCCCACTTAGCAAGTTTACAGGGGGATATTGTGTTATTACAGGAAATTCATATAAAAGAAGCCGAAATCACCAAATTACGGCGTAATTGGGTGGGTCATGTTTTCGCATCCCCCGGTTCGGGGAAACGTAATGGTGTTGCTATTCTCTGTCATAAACGGTTAAATATCAAAGTTTTAAGTCAATCCAATGATTCTGATGGTAGGTGGGTGACTGTATCTTTGTTGATTGATAATATCCCTATAACTATCTTTAATGTATATGCTCCTACCACACAGGATAAATTATTTTGGCCCCAGATGCTTACATCTTTAATGCAATCTTCTGATGATTATCTGATTTTGGGGGGGGATTGCAACACAATTGTGGATCCTATTATAGATCGAAGATCCAATTGCCACTTTTCGCCCTCTTCCATGCACACCCAATTTACTTCCACTATTTCCCAACGTTCCCTTGTTGACTCCTGGAGACTCTGCCATCCTACGCTTAGAGAATATACATACTACTCACCGGCTCATTCTTCCCAATCCCGGATTGACTACATTTTTATTTCTAAGGCCTTGACTCAACACATTCGCCACTCTGAAATAGGTTCTATTTTAATTTCTGATCATGCCCCAGTTTCTTTACGCCTGGATTTACTCCCCCCCATTAAAGGTACCAGAAGGTGGAGGTTCAATAACTCTCTCCTATTAGATCCCAAGTTTACCCCAGCCTTCCTCGAATTTTCATCCCTATTTTTTACAGAAAATGAATCTCCTACAATTTCCCCTCAGGTGTTATGGGACACTTTTAAGGCTGCTTCTAGAGACTTCATTATTTCATTTATTTCCCGTAAAAAACGCGCCGCCTCCCACTCCTTACAATCGATTAACTTGCAAATTAAACAATTGGAACACTCTTACTACTTAACTAAGTCTCGTTCTGATTTGGATAAGCTTCTCAAAGCCAAATTCTCCTTTAATAAGCTTTCCACGGAATCTGCAAATTTATTTTTACTCAAATCTAGTGCCAAGTATTATTCTGCACAAAATAAGGCAGGTAATCTTCTTGCCAAATATCTTAAAGTTAAGAGAGAACGTACTAGAATTGAATCTATTGTCTCTTCATCTAATATCACTCTTCATAAGGATGAGGATATCCTACTGGAATTCACTAACTTTTATCAAAATCTCTATACTCCGGAGTCTCCTCCTCTGTCAACTGACATTGATCACTATTTATCATCTATTCCTTCCCCTTCCTTTCCAGATATCGATTTTGCCCCTTTAGAAGCACCTATTGTCCCTAAAGATATTTTGGAATCTATTCAAGTGCTTAAAAAAGGCAAGGCTCCCGGACCGGATGGGTTCACGATAGAATTATATTTACATTTTTCCAATCTGCTCGTTCCTAAACTCCATCAGTTATTTTCATTCTTTGTATCGTCCAAACAATCTGGGGGCTCCTTTCAGGAAGCCTTAATTTGTCTCCTTCCTAAAGAAAATAAAGACCATACCTTATGTAAAAATTATAGGCCTATTTCTCTAATCAATCTGGACTATAAAATATTTGCAAAAATTCTACCACTTCGTCTCGACAAGATTTTACCTAAATTAATTGGTAGGGAACAATGTGGTTTCATTAAGGGTCGTCACCTCTCTGACAATACTCGACTCTTTTTTAATGTACTAAGTAAGTCCCACTCCTACAAGTCTTCTTTAGCTGCTATTGCATTAGACGCCGAAAAGGCATTTGATAGAGTTAACTGGCAATTTATGTTTGCAGTTCTAGTTTGGTTTGGTTTTGGCCCAAAATTCCTTGCATACATCTCTTTACTGTACTCCTTTCCTAGGTCCTTTATATTAGCAAACGGTCTTGTCTCCTCTTCGTTTCCCCTTTTCAGGGGTGTACGACAGGGGTGTCCCCTCTCTCCTCTTCTTTTTATTTTAGCATTAGAACCCTTCTTGACAAAAATTCGAGAGAATAAAGATATCACCGGTTTTCCTTATGGGGATAAGCATTTGAAACTTTCTGCTTATGCGGACGATATACTTTTATTTATCTCTAACCCCCAATCCTCTATTCCATCATTTTTATCTGAAGTTTCTGAATTTGCGAAAGTATCAGGTTACAAACTTAATGTGGATAAGTGTGAAATCCTCCCTCTAAATAAATGTTGTCTTCATGTAGATTTCTTGGCCTCTTCTTTTCATAGGAGCCCTTCTAAGATCAAATATTTAGGATTGTGGTTTCAATCCTCAGTTAAGGACACTGTAGCACTAAATCTTAAAAACCTATTAACAACTCTAAAAGACTCTACAACTGTTCTGCTCGATTTTCCTGGCCTTCTTGTGTTAACAAGTGATTGAATGTGACTTCAGTCTCTTACCATTCAAGCCTAAGGGTTAGAGTAGTGAATGGAGCCTATTTACTAGGCACTTCGACATGATTCTGTGCTCTTCCCCATAGATCAGGGCTTGCACACATAGCCTAGGGGATAGATTTGTTAGTATTAGGGATAACCTGTCCTGTAGTGAGGGTATTTCATGGAGCTGTGCTAAATTCAGGCCTGGTAGGCCTCAAACGGGAGAGACTCCATCTTTCTTTCTGCTCCGGCAGCTTGGGATTCTTCTAGGTCAAAAGTAATGTTTTAGTTATGAGGTGTTATTCGCTTGGAGAGAACCGGTTCAGGCCGGCCCTTATCGAAGGATTGTATTTTTCTTCATGCCGAAGACACTACATCAGGCCGGCCGGCTGGGAACGTGTCCTTGGTACGGGGAGGTACAAGAATTTGGTGGGCGGCAGGTTACGGGCCGGAATTTTCCATGCGGAAATGCACCTCTATATTAGTGAAAGTCTGAGGCAGTTACATGTTCAGTCCGTAGGCGGCATCTAGCCGTTAGCAGTAAAGCTACTACTTATTCCAGGGAAGACAGACGCCATCTTGAAGGCGGAGAAGAACCGAGAGACAGATGCTTTCCTAGCGGAATAGCCAGAGAGGAGAGAGTAGCCGAAAAGGAAGAGGTCCCAGTGACTCGGAGAAGGGTGATTCCAGGCGAGCCGAGGCACAGACGAGAAGGGAGCCTAGATGACCACTGAGTGTAGGCTACATACTACTAAGGTGATGTCGACCCTTTCTTATTAGAGTGTACAACTTAATCTTTCACTTTTCTTTGCAGGTTATGTGTTATATCGTAATGTTATGTGATTGTGTATGTAATGGGTAATAAAGTATTCAGTTTGTAGTGAACCAACATGTGCTGTGTGTGTTCTTGTATAAGAGGGTAGCCTATTCTTCTAGTCAGCTGCGGCTACATGAACAGATGTTAACCCTGATCAGGTAAGTGGTAACTGAATAAGGGAAAGAGGAGCCCCTCAAACCTGAGAACAGGCTATGCCCGAACTGGCAATCCTTGTGTGATCTGATGAATAGTGAGACTGATTCCCTTTTTGTATGTTATGGTGATCATAGGATGAACTGTCGTATGAGACTGCCGTCTAGGTAGAGAGGTCTGGATTCGTAGGGGATCGCGAGGCCGCCAAATGTGCTGAGACTGCCGTCTGGGTAGAGAGGTCTGGGTTCGTATGGGACCGCGAGGCCGCCACTTGTGATACTGTCGTATGGGCAGAGAGGTCTGGGTTCGTATGGGACCGCGAGGCCGCCAATTGTGCTGATACTGTCGTATGGGCAGAGAGGTCTGGGTTCGTATGGGACCGCGAGGCCGCCACTTGTGATACTGTCGTATGGGCAGAGAGGTCTGGGTTCGTATGGGACCGCGAGGCCGCCACTTGTGATACTGTCGTTTGGGCAGAGAGGTCTGGATTCGTAGGGGATCGCGAGGCCGCCGATTGTGCT
The DNA here is from genome assembly GCF_964204655.1 of Triturus cristatus. Taxonomy (NCBI): domain Eukaryota; kingdom Metazoa; phylum Chordata; class Amphibia; order Caudata; family Salamandridae; genus Triturus; species Triturus cristatus. The sequence continues at coordinate 442,778,871 of NC_140590.1, forward strand.
GATACTGTCGTATGGGCAGAGAGGTCTGGGTTCGTATGGGACCGCAAGGCCGCCATTTGTGATACTGTCGTATGGGCAGAGAGGTCTGGGTTCGTATGGGACCGCGAGGCCGCCACTTGTGATACTGTCGTTTGGGCAGAGAGGTCTGGATTCGTAGGGGATCGCGAGGCCGCCGATTGTGCTGATACTGTCGTATGGGCAGAGAGGTCTGGGTTCGTATGGGACCGCGAGGCCGCCATTTGTGATACTGTCGTATGGGCAGAGAGGTCTGGGTTCGTATGGGACCGCGAGGCCGCCACTTGTGATACTGTCGTATGGGCAGAAAGGTCTGGATCCGTATGGGATCGCGAGGCCGCCGATTGTGAGATCTTGGTATGCATAGTAGGAATCCCCTGTCCTTAGGTGATAGATTTATGTGGTTGTAGGATTGTAAATAGGTTCTAGGGAGGGGTTAACGTTCTGGCTGGGTTAGTGAGGCTCTGATGAGCGAGTTCTATCTGATCAGAAAACCCAAGCAGAACAACAACTCGGTGGCATCCTTTGTTTTTATCCTGGTGGGGCAGATTGGACTCTATTAAAATGATGTTAGTTCCAATAATCTTGTTCTATCTCTCTAATCTTCCAATTAATATCCCTAAATCTTGCTATAAAAATATTTACTCCATTTTATCGAAATTCTTATGGCACCAGAAGAAAGCTAGGATGTCTTTTGCAAAACTTAAATGTCCTAAGCAGTTGGGTGGAGTTAATTTTCCGGATTTTGCTTCTTATCATATCTCATTCTTCCTTCAGCATTCTGTTTCCTTATTATCTGCCCAGGTGTCTGATACCCCTTCTCAGCCTTTGTGGGTAGACGTTGAATCTTCTTTCTTTCACCCTTTCAATTTTGAAGAATTTGTGTCACTGTCTCATATTCCCAAGAAATTCTCTCTTCCTATTCTTAAAAACTCTCGGAAAATGTTTTCTCCTCTTTTCCTGGACGGATTAGATGATCGCTCTCGTTTTTTGCAGTCTTCCTTGTGGTATAATCCCCTTATCAAAATAAGAAATAGGATGCTTTTTTGGAAGGACTGGAAGGTTCTTGGTCTTAGTTGGACTCACCAACTTTTTCACGAGGGTACTTGTGTTTCCTTTGCTATTCTTCAATCCCGTTTTTCTTTACCAACTTCCTTTGAATTTAAATATAATTTACTGAGTACAGCTGCACAAACTAGTTATGATTCCCTTTCTGATTCCATCACTCATACCAATTCCTCTCCTCTTCTACTCCCTTATTTACTTGCTTCTTCTTCTGCTTCCCAAATTTACAAGAAGTTACGGGAGACTTCTGGCACCCGTGATAAATCTAAAGTAGAAAATGACTGGGAATCAGATTTAGAGGACTCTTTTTCTGTCCCCACATGGCAAAAAATTTGGATTAAGATAAGGAAGTCGTCTAGAGCAGCCAATACAACTCAAACTTTATTTTTTATATACAATAGACTTTTGATTACTCCTGCTAAACTACATATGATTGACCCCTCTATTCCCTCCACTTGCTGGTCTTGTTCAGCTTCAATGGCAGATCTTAAACATATGTTATTTACTTGTCCCGTGATTTATAAATTTTGGAATGATGTGTGGCAACAGATTAACAAAATTTTTTCTACACATTTTCCCTTTAATTTTTCACATATTTTCTTAGGCAGTATCTCAGACATATGGTCCTCTTCCACTTCTAACACTTCCATTATTGATCTTCTTATAGCTGTAGCGTTTCAACAAATCACCAAATCTTGGAAGGAGGCCTCAAAAGTCTCGTTTCAGGCTTGGTGGTACGGGGTCTGTTATCATCATAGGCTAGACAGGGCCTATGTTTACCCCATTACATTGGCTATTAAACGTGACTTACTTTGGGTGCCAATCACACATTTTTTAAATGTAGTTGCACGATCTATACCCTCCCATACTCCTACTGCAGAAGAGGTTCCCAAACCTCCGTGAAGTACCCTTGATGGTTTCAAGTATATATGCATATAGAGTGTTTTATATGTATTTATTTATGCATTGTTATTGGAGAAGTTCTTGTACCTTTATTATATCTGTATACTCTTTTTCCATATTTCTATATACCAATGATTATGTTCTTATCATATATATTTTGCTCTGTTAATTGACCATCTTTGCTCCCTTCCTTTTCTTTCTCTTTCCTTCTTTATTTATTATTTTCTTCCCCTTGCTTATGATAATAATAGCATTTTAGTTTGTTTTCTGCATATGTTTGTTTTATCATAATTCTGCTGTATTTAAATTTCAATAAACTTTTTAAAACTAAAAAAAAAGTAGGGGCACTGAAGGATTTGTACACTCGCCAGCTCTATGATGGGCCACCACCAAATGCACGCCTATTGAGATAGTTATAACCTTGCTGAGAGCACGTGTCAAAGTTATGTTATGTTATAAGATGGTATGTTATGGTATACAGTCTTCTTGAGTCCACGGCTACCCAACTCCGGGCTTCCCGGCGTTGATAGAAGAAGTTAACTGAACAGGGGTTATCTGTAAGAATGTAATCTGAAGGTTACCTGAAAAGATGGGTTTTTAGATGCTTCCTAAAACTTAACAGATTGTTATTTGATCCAAACTGAATAGAAAGAGTGTTCCATAGTTTGACTTTGAGGTAGGCAAATGAACAACCATCTCCTCGTGCTCTTTTGATTCTGGGGACCAAAAGAAGGGAGAGGTTGTTTGATCTCAGTGCTCTGAGAGATGCATAGGGGTAATGAGATGCTCAAGGAGATGTGTGCCTGGTGAATATTTCTACCTATTGGCAATGCATGGGGACCTGAATTCTATTCTGCTTTTAATGAGCAGCCAGTGAATTGGTGCAAGAGCTGGGCGTACTGAATGAATTTTAGGCACACTAAGTAAGACTCATGCCACTGCATTTTGAGTGGCCTGCAGTGTTTTGTGACATAAGCTGGGCTACCCAAATACAAGGAGTTACCATAATCCAGGAGTGAGAGAATGAGGCCCTGAACCACCATCCTCCGAGGCTCCATGGGAAGCAATTTGAGCATTTCCCTGCGGGATCATAGCAGCCCAAAACACGTGCCTGCCATCTTCTTTGCCTGGGAATCCATGGTCAATTCTTTGTCCAGGGTGACTCCAAAGTTCTTAAATTCAGGTTAAAGAAGGAGGTCACAGGAGTTGTTCCCAAAGCAAAGGGTTGTTTCCAACCACATACACCTATAATACATGAAATATGAATTTCTGACCAGCACGATACACCATGATTTCTCCAGCAAAGGCTTTAAATAGGAAATCTTACTTGGGTGTGAGTTTCTAACTTTCAGGTTACATTTGCAGTTACCTGAAGTGAGTACTCAACCTTCTCAATTATTCTCCAATTTCTTATACTAGGTATAATAGACTTTCTGGATAAACATAGATATCCCAGAGGATACACATAGATATCAGGGAGCTGTGCGTTCATGGCTAAGCTATCTTAAAGTGCGGTCTGCTCGCGACAAATGAAGTAAGCAAGAATAGCAGTTTTGTTATAGCGTTATAAACCTAAATTAAGGAGCGCTATCAGGAGCAGGACAACCTGCCACCAAATAACCATCTGTCAGGCACACACATTACTTAAAATATACATGCGTCGTCCTCTCCCTTCTTTGTAGATGGTGAGGGTGCACGCATGCAGGCTTTGTGATGTCATTCACAGTGCTGCCACTATTTACAATGTTAAGTGGAACCACTTGTGACAAAATAAGGGGCAGATTTAGTAATTTTGCAAATTTCAGAGTAGAAACCAAACTTGCTTTAGACTGTTGCACAAGGTGGAAAACACAGCACAGACCCATATATGCTAGGGCTGGCCTGCTGTCATTCCCTGCGCTGGGGCTCTTACTAGGCTGCCTTGAGCAGCACTCCATGGTACTGAGATGAGTGTATGCTGTCTAGCATAGGGTTTGTAATAGAGGCTTACCCCTCCAGTACACATTCCCATGCCTAGACACATTTACGAAGGATACCATGTATTGAATGTCTACTGTCCACATCAGCACACTCACAGCACCTATTTTTTTAAGAAATGTAAACAATGCCCTTCGTTAACACCTGCTTCAAGGAGGTGGCTTTTTTGAACTCAAAGCCTATCTGGCAATCTTAGTAGATCCAGTTTGCATGAAAACCTATGGGTGTTACTCTGATCCCCCCAACTAACAGGGGCGTCATTCATTCAGTGAATTCTTGCATTTAAGATGCCTTCACTTGCACTGAACAATATTCAATAGAACTATAGCATGCCATACTTAACAGAAGTGACAACAAGTATGTGATTACGAATGAAACATTTCTTAAGGAGGGAAAGGTTTGTTGGAAAGTATGGTCCAATGAGAGGGGTGGCCTTAATAGGTATTATGTTGTTATATTAATTGCAAAGGTAACAGCACATTTGCAATTACTCATTTTGCGTTACCTTGATCGTAAACTTGCACCCCTCTCTGGTCTGAGTCATACTCATCCTGCTCTAACTTCCGTGTGAGATGATTTGGGAATGTATGAGACAAACTCTGTGAATTCAGTTACTCTTTCATGCATTGATAATCAGATGAGTAGCAGAACCTTAGCTTCATTCGCCCCTCATGGAAAAATTACATTACAGACTCCTACATTGTAGGAGTCGATAGAATTGAGAAGAAAATAGTCTCCTAAAGCATTTGCTGTTAAACTTCGCTTGTTGCACTGGAGTAGATGGTAGCAAGTAACTCACTAATGTCTCATTGAGCATTGTTCGGACGCCTCGCGCTGTGGGAATCTCTTACGACGCATGTTGGTGCTGCAATACTACAATGGTATGGGCCACCTTTGTAGACTGGTTAGGATAGGTTGTCCAGTTTTGCCACCGCAAATACGAAGAGATCTGGGGAGCACAATTGAAGTGGCTGTGAAAAGTCTTTCTATGTATGTTTATATTTGTAGTACCTTGGGAACGCCGGATTCTTGTCTCTAACCAATTTCTTACAAGAACCCACTCAGGTCGCCAGGATCTTTTTATTAGCCAAATAGCGTAGAGGGAAGAAACACAATTATCAGATCGTATTTACCGCAATTTGACATTTCATAAAGGATGACTCAAAGTCTGGGAAGTTGACCTTTTATTATCAGCAAAAACATCTGAATATAAAGGCACCTCAATACAAGACACAAAAGATAAATGGGAACTAACACAAAAGCTACTCGTCGAAGTATTCGCATTCGACTAAATATAAACAGAACTACAGCTTCTAGAAGCATCAGGTACAATATGGCTATTGTGATGTCAAATTTGAGAGTCATGAATCAAACATTTCTGTCCCTACTCTATTCTAAAGTGGCATCCCTACTTAACATTCCCTTTCAGGTGAGAAAAGCACAAAAAGGTGTCAGCAGTGAAACTTCCTAAGAAGTCTTCACTAAATGAGAGCTCGATCTATAGTGCTCCTCTCGGTCTCTCTCCTAAGTCTCGTCTGCTCTTCCCTCGGGGCGCTGTCCCTAATACAAAACCCCAAAATCTTGTTCACGCCCTCCAGCACACCCCTCAAGGCAGATCTTCTTCCAGTATATTTCCATTCGGACCCTTTCATCTTCATTTTCATTAATTCGACCTTGAGTCCCAGGCTCCTTCTCTACCCGGAGTTGCAATTTCACATTCCAGTTCACTCACTTTCTGTCTACTCCTTCTATCATGATTTATTTAGACTAAGACTTATTCTTAAATAACAAGCTGCATGGCCTTGCACCTGTAACAAAAAATAATGAACGGAAAAACCCTTGCATCATGAAGTTTCACAATTCACTGTAATTGTAAGCTTTACTACAAATCCTGTCGACCTAATAAAACATGGCTAATATATGGAACGAGAGGCCTTCACTTTTACATACATGCTTAGGCCTGTCAGCTAAACACATTACGATTATCAATTCAACTTTTTCATCTCATACTTATACATGAGCAACCTACATTCTATTCTTCTAACATAACCTAATATCACTTAATACATGATATCGTTGTAAAACTAAACATTACACATACACAAATACATTTTGTAATATCTAATGGCCTTTTCTCTTTTCTCGAGGCCTGTTTACATTTCTTCCTTTCTATATCAATGAATATATCTCTATGATAAGTCTAAACACTCTTGCATTATATACGGATGCTGACTAACGGTGAATATGGTGCACCCCTACAAATTTCGCATCAGCAACGCTCTCTCAGTTCCCCCCTTTGATAACAACTTGTCATCACATAAATTCATCTACACAGAAGTGGTAGCCATCGTGCTCTGTCGGAAGCCCTCCATTCTTTTTAGGTCCTGATATTCACTGTCTTGCATATGCGTCATTCGCCTTTCATGTGCTCTGAGAGGCCTCTCAGCCCTATTTCCTCTGTACCACTTGAACGCTTTCACAAGTCCCCACAAACAGATCACACAAACTACCACAATCATTATTGGTTTCAGCACGTATCCGAAAACTCCTTTCCCTAAGTCTGCAAACCAATTTCCCACATGTCCAAATCCTTTGCCAATCTTTTCCCATACATTCTCTCCTGCCAAACTTGCAATCTCTTGGTGAAGCGTAGTAATGTTGACTATATATTTCCTCAGCTCTTTGCTATTGTCTGGAATATACGTGCAACATTCCTGAACCTTCAACAATTTACAGACTCCGCCCTCTTTTGCCAATAATACGTCTAATGCGAGACGATTTTGTAAAACCATTGTTCTTATCGATAACATCTCTCCATCCACCAACAGCAATGACTTTGCCGTGTTCAGCGACAACTCATCAACCACAGTTACTAGCTTTCGTATTTTCACATCATTCAAAACCACCCCCAAGCTGGGTATCATTGCTCCAAAAATATCACCAATCACAACTCCTGCACTTGCAGTTCTCCGTACTCTAGAATGACGTCCAGTCTCCAGCAGATTCAAATCCTCTGCATGATATATCTTTGGGAAAATAACAGCCAGATAACAAGTCCCGTACCCTTGCGAGGGCAATCTCACATATGCATTTCTTCCACACACATAGTACACTGTCGGGATAACTTGCACTTGACCTTGCAAAAAATTCCTAGCTGAATCTTCCACAGTAAAAGTATGATCACATATGCTATGTCCAACCCAGATATTGTCCTTGGCAGACTGCGGACGAGCAACACACAAGTTTCCCTTCTGTACATGATCTAAAGCTATGGGTCCATAACTTCCCCTTGACTTATGTAGTTTTTCCTCATCAGTCCATTCTACAGACTTCTTTCCCCCCATCCTTTTTCTCGGTTAATTTTCTATACCTATCTTCAACTTGACCAATTCATTTCTTTTCAGTGTCTGATAACAAACACGTCAGATTATGTCTATGTGCATAAGCAGTATCTAAACTTTTGGTCGGTATGAAATAAGTCTGAAGTCTTTCTTCTGACTTATAATAGTCATACTTATTCAAATGCTTAAACGCCGGTACGTCAGGAAGCACTGTATCATAATTAGAGAAATAATACTCTAACTGTTTCCTTTCGTAAAACAGGCTAAGCAGTAAACTGCATGAAATCCCATATGTCAACGGAAGGTGGTGGTATCTAATACCCTCATCTACAGAAGCAGGCAACTGCATGCACACATAACAATCCTTCGCATCCATCGTATCAACGTACTCATACAACAATTTTGCATACGCATTAAGTTTGAAATCACCTCTAGACAAATCTATGTAAAACATACGACTTTCTTCTAACATCATAGCCCTTTGATCTCCTGAAATATCCCTCTTTATACTGGGAGTGACAGGTATAGGTGTCCCCTGAACTTCCCCCTCCTGTCTGTGGGCCACTGCATAAGACGTTAAGACCACTGCAAATATAACAGCTATCACTACTCCTAAAAGTGTACCTATCACTAGTTTGGCTCTACGATGAGTACCTCCAGCTCAGCCATCTTCCCACTGTGCTCAAAGTCCAGTTCAATGATAATGGGCAAAAGTCTTTTCCTCATTCAGGCTTGCGTCTCAGCACAGGGCAATCGTTCCTTGTAGCTAATGTTCTTTCAAAGAATTTTCAATTCTTCTTTTACTCTGGTCAGAAAAAGGCTTCCTTACTCTTTTCAATGTCTACAACGGAAAAGTCCCTAATTTTATTCTTTTTTCACTCGGGCCTAGGTTATCTTCTTTTCGCTCTTATGCTCAACAAAGTTCCTTTGTCCTGAATAAAAGAACAACTCTAGGACCCCCTGTAAGATTTCAAGTTTGAGATCTTTCAGTTCTTGGGGAGAGGGTATGACAGCAAAGGTCGGAAAAGCCAATGTATCCAAGATCAGACCCCGAACGTTACTCAGAAGCGGTGGGTCTGGAATATTGAGGATCAGTATTCCTTCGATCTCCAATCCTGGAATCCTCAGCAACACTTCCACCCTCGGAGTCGGATGACTGCTGACGAGAGTGATCGATCTCAGCCTCCCGGTACTCATCAGTCCTGGCATTCGTCACTACGTACGTCCACTCAGGTGAGGCGTACCTGTGACACAGCACTCTGGCTCTCCTCAACCTTCTTGGAGCTTCTGGGTCTTGATCTTCGTCACTCTGCTCTGTCTCTGTCACCTCGGATACTGGGGCAAGATCTCCTCCGGGTGTCAATCTCAAGTTTACCCGTTTCTGACTCGCGGGCCAAGCTCTTTCTGCTTCTGAGACACCCCTGCTCTCCCTTCTGGTACCCCGTGCACTGTTCTCTTCTTCGGCAGAATTTGGCTCAATCCTGCCTACTGCACCTTCTTCTGCTTCCGTTTCCGATTCAGAGTTTCTTTCACTTCCCCCTTCGGCTTGCTCCAGTGCACAACCAGCTGCGTCAGTCACCCTCACAGCTTGACTTGCCCTCTCAGATGGCCCTGCCACCTCAGCTGGATTTTCGTTCTCGAGAGGGGCTGTATCTTCCAAGGATGCTGGGACTCTGCGGGTATGGGAGGCATGCACCCAATTTGGTAATCCCCCACACTTCACTGCCGTATTCGTGACCAGGATGATCTGGTACGGCCCACGCCACCGAACATCCAAGCAACTCTTCCTCACGTGTTTACGCAGCAGTACCCAATCCCCTGCGCACAGATCGTGGCACAGGTCACTGGCGGCTGGAACAGCTAGTGCCTGCACCTGCTGGGACACAGAACGGACCACGTCAGCCAGGCCTTTACAGTAGTCGAGAATTACATCATCAGTGATATTAATCAAAGCAGAAGCGGGTATTGCTGGCACACGCATCGCTCTCCCCATTAGAATTTCATGGGGTGACAATCCAGTTCTCCTATCAGGCACACTCCGGAGACTCATGAGGACTAAAGGTAATGCATCTGGCCACTTCAGAGGAGTTGAAGAGCACACCTTTGCCATCCAGGCCTTCAATGTCCCATTAACTTGCTCCACTATCCCAGAAGCCTCTGGTTGGTAACTGCAGTGCAACCTTTGGTCTATGTTTAAAGCAGCACAGAGCAATTTCATGATTTCACTGTGGAAATGCGTACCTCTGTCCGATTCAAGAGAGGTCGGGAACCCGAACCTCGGAATGAGCTCCCTCAACAGTAACTTGGCTACAGTTAGTGTGTCACACCTACATGTTGGGTAAGCTTCCACCCATCTAGAGAAGACGCATACTATGACTAATATGTACCTCAACCCATTCCACTTTGGCATCTCAATGAAATCTAACTGCATCCTGTTTAAAGGGCCACCTGACCTCCCTATGTGACTCATTGTCACAGCTGTCCTCTTTCCCACATTCATTTGTTCTTTGACACACAGCTTCGGCTGCTGCACGAAACTTCGTATTGTACCACGTTTGACGAAACACCCGTACCATCGCATCTCTGCCGAGATGTACAGCACCATGTATCAATCTTGCCATGGGGTTCAACAGACATTCCCGTAACACCGCTCTTCCATCACTCGAAACCCAAACATCCACATCTCCTTTCTCACATCCAGCTCGCACCCAACTATCCCGCTCCTGGTCAGACACCTCATCCTGCAACTGTTTTAACTCTTCCCATGTATCAGCCATGGCTAGCATCACACTGAAGTCGGTTGTCTCTTGGCTTCCCTCAATATGTCGTTCCGTGAAATTACATCCCTGTTCTGCACAAAATCGAGCAACCTCATCTGCATAATTATTTCCAAGCGATACAAAATCATTTCCTTTCGTATGTGCAGAACACTTTACAACTGCAATTTCCTCTGGACCTTGCAACGCTTCCAACAATTGCCTCACATAATCCCCATTTCTGATGGGTGACCCAGATGATGTCATGAACCCCCTCTGGGACCATAGCTGTCCGAAGTCATGAACGACACCAAACCCGTACTGGCTGTCTGTATAAATCGTTATACGGATCTGGTTAGCGGCCAAACAGGCACGGGTCAAAGCAATAAGCTCAGCCACCTGTGCGGAGTATACTCCTTCTAGACAGGCGGCTTCAACCACTCCAGTGATGGTACAGACAGCAAACGCTGCTCTGAACTGACCAGTATTGTCTCTTAAACATGAACCTTCCACAAAGAATATTTCGTCCGATTCTGGAAGTGGTTCATCAACAATATCAGGTCTGGGTTTGGTGCACAATTCAGTCACATCGAGACAATCATGATCCTCACAATCTTCATTATCTACATTTGGGATAGGTAACAATGTGGCAGGATTCAAAACAGAACACCTCTTCAAAGTCACATTCTCTGCCGCAAGGATGACTTGTTCATAACGCGTCAACCTATTGTTTGTGTGGTGCTGTGTTTTAGTCCTGGTCATCAACAGTTCAACAGAATGTGGCACATGCACTGTAAGCGGGTGACCCATTACAATGCTCTCACATCTCTCGATACTGACACCTGTTGCAGCAACGGATCTAAGACATCCGGGCAACGCAGAGGCTACTGGATCTAAAGTAGCCGAAAAGTAGGCAACTGGTCTACGGACATTCCCATGAAGTTGAGTTAACACTGCTAATGCGCAACCTTCCTTTTCACAACAGAATAATGCAAATGCCTTAGCATAGTCAGGCATCCCCAGAGCTGGAGAGCATCACAAGGCTTCTCTCAGTCTCAAGAATGCCCTTAAACAATCTTCATCCCATGGTACCAGATCACTCACATCTTTGCGCGTCAGCCGCTGTAAGGGCTTCGCTTCTTAGGAGAAGTTTGGGATCCATTGGCGACAATAGCCAACCATTCCCAAAAACATTTGAACTGCCCTCTGGGTAGTCGGAACAGGCATTTTCAAAATCGCATCTATGCGATCTGGTGACACCTTCCTTTTACTTTTCTCAATCCGATGGCCCAAATACTGTACTTCACTCAGTCAGTACTGTAATTTATTCGGAGACACCTTATGCCCTTTCTCTCCTAGGTAGTTCAGTAATGCTACCGTATCAATCCTGCAGGCGTCTTCAGTTTTTGACGCCACGAGCAGATCATAAATGTACTGGACGAGGACAGACTCCTGTGGAAGCACCAACCCTTCAAGGTTCTTTTTCAAAATCTGATTGAAAATAGACGGGCTCTCAGTATATCCCTGTGGGATACGACACCATGTTAACACACGATTTTCCAGCCGAAACGCAAAAAGAAATTGGCTCTCCTCATGCAGAGGGATTGAGAAAAAGGCTTGACACAAGTCAATCACTGTGAACCATTCTGCATCACATGAGATTTGAAACAGGATCACAGATGGATTCGGTACGACAGGACAACATGGGACTACATCTCATTAATTCTTCGCAAATGTTGCACAATCCTAAGTTTCCCGCTCGGTTTCTGTAATCCCATTATGGGCGAATTACATGGGCTACCCCTACTCTCTCTCAAAATTCCCTGTTTAAGCATACTCTGAATTACTGGTCTAATTCCCTCAATAGTTTCAGGTGATAATTTATACTGGGGAGTTCTCGGGTACTCTACATTCAGCTTGACCTGGATTTTTACTGGCTCAACTAACTAATCCGATCTCTTCCCCACTGAGGTCCCACACATCAACTGACACGGAGTCCCTCAGGTCAAATGGGAGTTCCTCCACCGTTAGTGCTGGATACATTTCCACGTACCAACCTTGATTCGCAACCTTAAATGTTGCATCGTCATCTCTCGTCTGCACTTCCACTCCACTCGGGGTACAATAGATGGTACAATTAAGCTTGCACAATAGGTCTCTTCCTAGCAAGCAGACTGGGCTAGAATCACACACCACAAACTGGTGTCGGTCACTGAAGTTCCCTATCCTGATAGGTATTGGTTCCGTCAGTGAGCTAGTCAGTTTCTTATTTGCTACACCAACAACCTGGATTGTTTGACCAGAAAGGGGTAGATCCGGAATCACTGCGGACCTTACAGTCGATCTTGTAGCCCCCGTATCAACCAAAAAGGTCGTAGGGTGGCCATCGATCTCCGCTTCCACAAAGGGTCCCTTCTGATCTACTTCTAGGACCGCTCTGAGCGTACAATCATCCTCTCCTCCCCAGCAGGATCTTGCTACTGGATCGGAATCATCTTCCCCATTCACTTCGAATAGAGGCATCTGTACATAGGTCTGAGCTCCCTGCTGCATATTCGGTACCCTGGGCGGTCGGGGAACCTGTACCTGCGGAACGCTTGTCCCCCCTTTTGTCATCCTAGGTCGCGTCACTATAGGGAGTGTGTCCTCCACTGGGACCTGTGCTAACTCCTCCTCTTGCTGTATTTGGTTTAACGGATTCAAAGGACACTCGCGTCTCCAGTGTCCAATCTGATGGCAAAGATGACAAGCTGTGGTCTTTTTCAATATTGCCACATCTATTCCTGTCCTAGGGTCTACTCCTCTCGGCCTTCCTTGTCCTTGGGCATTCTGTGCTCCTCCTTGGTAATTTCCCTGCCTCCTTCCCAAGGTTCCTCCAGTAGACTGTCCCTGAACTGCTGTCTGCATCTGTACTAATAGCAAATTGTCTTTCAATTTCCTGTGCTTAGACTCTATCTCGTGACTACAATATCTAGCATATCGGAGAATCTCATCCACAGGCTTATTCTGCCAACAAATCAAATGCTGCTGTATCATGAGACTAACCTCTGGCCTCAATCCCAACACAAATTTGGAAACAAACTGTCCCATATCTTTGGTATCCAACGCCTCCAAACCACTGTACTGTTTAAAAGCCTGCAAGAGTCTCTCGTAAAACTCATTCACTGTCTCCTTAGGCTCTTGCACTGTCCTATCTATCTTCACCCAGTCAGTGTCTTGGGGTGAAACCTTCGACTTCAACCATGTGATTACCTGTTCGAACTTTTTCATCACTATCGGCGACGGACCATTTGTAATCGGGTTCCTGTTAGGCTCCGAGGCCGGCCACTCAACCGCAATTTTACATGCCGACCACAGATCACCCGGAACTACTATGTCAAACAAGGTATTCAAATCAATCCACAGTACTTTAGAGATTTTAACAAAGCGATCAACTTGCTTGTACCACTCCACAGGCTTTTCCCTCAAACGGGGAAAATCATTCGTAAAGGCAGCCAAATCACCCCTACTCCAAGGTACATGCACGTACCCTCCATTCTGTACCTCCCTTAAAGGGAAGTTACCTATCTCCGTTATTCCTCCCCCCGGAGGTGGCGTCTCTCCCACTACACCCCTGGAGCTTTTCTTCTTTGACCACTTTTCTTCCCATTTATCAAGCATGATCCATGCCCTCATCGCTATGATTAGATCTTTGACATGGGCTCTCAATCCAATGACTCTTTTCTCTTCCAAGTCTTGCTCACTGTACTGTAACCTGTGATTTCCTTGCAATGCTTTAGTCTTCGACAAATCCACCCCATATCTCTTTGCCAGCTCTGACAATTTCTCATGTGCTGTCCTCGCTTTACGAGCGGTTTCCTTCGCTACAAAGAGTAACTCATCCTGTTCGTACGTTAAAATTCTCTCAAGGGGTAAATTTCCATATATTATCTCGTCCAATTCTGCCTTTAGTCTTACGACATCTAGCATCCTTCCTCTCAGGGCTCCCCTCAGGACTTCTCGACAACCTGCACCATCTCTTTCGTCGTACTCACATTCTCGTTCCTGTGGTCTACTCTCTCCTGACATACCCACGGGAACAGAATGATTTACAATTGTCCCTCGATCCCTCTCTGCTTGTAACACGCCCTGACTTTGGGTTCTCACTAGTGACATCCACATTCTTAAGTCTGATCTTGACTCAGCTAAAGACCTTGATCTACCAGGTCTCGACTCTCCCTGTCCTCCCGAGGAGTCGGCTGTAGCTGGCAGCGGCGTACTCCATTCTACAGGCTTCGGAGTCTGCTCCATTCTCCTCACCGACTCACTTTCTTCGACCACGCTCCTCACCCCTGCCTCTGACTGTTCTGAGCTTTCCACCTTCTCTGGCTCAAGTTCATACATCGACTCAATAGGTCCGATAATAACCGGTATTTTCAAAGCATCCGGTAACCTCACGCCTCTTTCAACCCCAAGCTAGTTACAGGCTTATTCCTCGTATTCTCGGTTCCTATCGAGATCTTTCCTTCCACCCTTACTTCTGAACAGGGTAGTCCTCCCCTAATCTCTTCTTCCCTTGTCTCATTTCCCTCTGAGGCCTCCGGGTTATACGGAGGTGGTCCCTCGGATAGCAACCTTTCCAATAGACTGTCATCCGTATCGCTGTCTTCCTCCCCATCTACTGCCTTCCTCCCCATCTACTGCCTTTTCCCTTAATTTTCCTGTCGTTACCAATAAGGGATACAATTTATGTCCTTCTATTGCCTGTACTCTCCATCTTTTCTCCGCTGCATCCCATCTGGCATAATGAAAAGCCCTGATCGACTTTTTCACCCTTTCCTAATTTCTTCCTTTTCTCTATGATGCGCTGCTCTAATCCACGCATGTAGTGCTTCAAATTGCGTTGGCCTTGGCAAAGGTCGTAAAGCCGCCATCACAGACTCCAACTGGTACAACACTGCTAACCTGAATGAGCCATACCTCGGGAATGCTAATTCTCCTTCACCTTGAGTCAATTTATGCCAATTCTCAAGCCAAATTATGGTATGCAACCCCACATTTCTTGCCATGTAGTGTGCTGGGGTATCCTCGGGAGGGGCTTCTTCTCCCTCTCGAGTAACCACATGTTCATCCCCTCGACACAATTCTCGAAAAACTTTAAAACATTTCATAATGGCCAAATTCTGAACGTATACAATTTCTGTTTACTTCCTGGCAAGTGTCCACCAATGGCAGCGCGAACTACACCAACCAACCTATCACAGCGCGACACCTTCTGACATCACTTTCCTCCACTCGCAGCAGTTCCCCTCCTTCACAACACACGTCTCACCCTTGCATTCATCCCTTTCATACACTGAAATAACCGTTTGTCCCAAACAAGTTACTTCTCTGGCTGTCCGTCCACAGCCTCTGACTGTCCGTCCACAGTCTCTCGAAATTGTCGACCTCGGTTGGCAACTGTCTGTCCCCGCCGGGCAGACAGGTCGCCTCTTGATAGGTTACAAATGCCCAATTCCACATACAACAACCCACGACCAGCGTCAGGTTGTCATGCACTCACACATTCGCTCCCCCTATCTCGGTCCAGGTGATCGATGGTACCTCAAGATCCTCTTCGGGTGGTCAACAAAATCTACCACGGGTGTATTCTACACCCACTCGCTTAAGCTTCTCATCGCCTAAGACTTTCCCGGGCTGCGCGCGCTCACAGCCTGATCTCACAATCACACAACATTCACATCAACTCCGCAAGACATCTCACACAATACAACACCACAATCTACAACATCGCATCTTATTCATACTCACTCTTCGAACTGCTGCTTGCTGCCGCACTGCTACTCGCCATCTATGTCCGTCCGCCAGGTCGTCTGCTGTTCACCTTCCGATGAGTCAACCTCACTTAACATTTATGGGCCTCAAGGATCAATTATCCTAATCTCAATCTTCCCTCGCTACCAGAAATAAACCATCCGTTTCTGCTACCAACTGGGAACGCCGGATTCTTGTCTCTAACCAATTTCTTACAAGAACCCACTCAGGTCGCCGGGATCTTTTTATTTGCCAAATAGCGTAGAGGGAAGAAACACAATTATCAGATCGTATTTACCGCAATTTGACATTTCATAAAGGATGACTCAAAGTCTGGGAAGTTGACCTTTTATTATCAGCAAAAACATCTGAATATAAAGGCACCTCAATACAAGACACAAAAGATAAATGGGAACTAACACAAAAGCTACTCGTCGAAGTATTCACATTCGACTAAATATAAACAGAACTACAGCTTCTAGAAGCATCAGGTACAATATGGCTATTGTGATGTCAAATTTGAGAGTCATGAATCAAACTTTTATGTCCCTACTCTATTCTAAAGTGGCATCCCTACTTAACATTCCCTTTCAGGTGAGAAAAGCACCAAAAGGTGTCAGCAGTGAAACTTCCTAAGAAGTCTTCACTAAATGAGAGCTCGATCTATAGTGCTCCTCTCGATCTCTCTCCTAAGTCTCGTCTGCTCTTCCCTCGGGGCGCTGTCCCTAATACAAAACCCCAAAATCTTGTTCACGTCCTCCAGCACACCCCTCCAGGAAGATCTTCTTCCAGTAGATTTCCATTCGGACCCTTTCATCTTCATTTTCATTAATTCGACCTTGAGTCCCAGGCTCCTTCTGTACCCGGAGTTGCAATTTCACATTCCAGTTCACTCCATTTCTGTCTACTCCTTCTATCATGATTTCTTTACACAAAGACTTATTCTTAACTAACAAGCTGCATGGCCTTGCACCTGTAACAAAAAATAATGAATGGAAAAACCCTCGCATCATGAAGTTTCACAATTCACTGTAATTGTAAGCTTTACTATAAATCCTGTCGACCTAATAAAACATGGCTAATATATGGAACGAGAGGCCTTCACTTTTACATACATGCTTAGGCCTGTCAGCTAAACACATTACGATTATCAATTCAACTTTTTCATCTCATACTTATACATGAGCAACCTACATTCTATTCTTCTAACATAACCTAATATCACTTAATACATGATATCGTTGTAAAACTAAACGTTACACATACACAAATACATTTTGTAATATCTAATGGCCTTTTCTCTTTTCTCGAGGCCTGTTTACATTTCTTCCTTTCTATATCAACGAATATATCTCTATGATAAGTCTAAACACTCTTGCATTATATACGGATGCTGACTAACGGTGAATATGGTGCACCCCTACAAATTTTGCATCAGCAACGCTCTCTCAACCTTATTCGGATAAGTTATCACTAGCAATAAAAGCGGAAGAATTGTTGCATGGTTGTTCTAACAACATTTTTATTTATTTTATGTAACACAAATGGGAAGAAGCTGGATCAAAGCAGACTATTAGCCCATCTCACAGTAAAATGTAAGTGATAAGAACAGTGGTATGATGATTGGTCATAAAGATAGCTGGATAAGTATGGGGCACATTTACAAGCCCCTATTGCCACAGGAGCGTCACTTTTTGTGATGCTCCAGTGTCCCATATTTGCAAAGTGGCACTAAGGGCCATATTATCAAGAACGGCGATAACTTTATCGCCGTTTTAGCTGCAGGAAACTGCCACTAAAGCGGCGATAAGAGGCTTGATAATATGCTCTTGAGAATTCCAATAGAAGCCCAGGTTCTGGTGTGAAGGACATCAAACCTGGGCTTCTATTGGAATTCTCAAGGGCATTTTATCAAGCCCCTTATCGCTGCTTTAGCGGCAGTTTCCTGGCGCTAAAGCGGCGATAATGTTATCGCCGTTCTTTATAATATGACCCTAAGACTCTTAACGTGGCTTAACACTATTCTGTAAATATGCACACTCGCCTCAGTCCTCTGTGACAGATGGGCATGCAATGGGTGTTTCATGGTGTGTTCCATCGCAAGACCCATTGCTTTTTGACGCTGCCCCGATTTACAAGGCCGGGGTGGTGCCAAAAACTAAGGCCAGGAAATACTTGGTCTTAGGATGGCGATACGAGGAGAAATTATTATTTCTCCTTGTATTTTGCTCATCTATGCATACTGCATTTTGCAGCACACAAAGAAAGAGCAGATAGGCTTTAGTGATTGTTTATGTGCAGGAAGGTGTCACTTCCGCCACATAAACAATCATCCCTGCAGTGCAGGCACCTTTGTAATATGGCGGCAGGGGTACTGTGCTGGTGCGAGGCAGCTTTTTTAGTGCTAGGAGAAACACAGGAGTGCGCCTCATTCTTGTGAATACAGTGCATCCCTGCATTTTAAAAATGTCAGAGGTCGGCGTTGCAAATCTGGAATAACACTGCGCTCCAACATTTTTTTGTAAATATGACCCTATGTGTCTGCAGTAATGTAGCAGGGTCAAGAGGAATAACAAGTGGGTATTTGGTGGGAGGCTAGCAGAAACGCATAGAGGTTCCAATGAGTTTGCATCCTTTCCTGTTCTTAAAATGTCTACTGTGATAAATTATGTTTTTTGAGTGACTCATTCAGAAATATCACATTTTCTATCAACAAACAGTTCTGCATTATTTTTCCTGGTCAGATGCGTCATTTGTAAAATATGCCATGAAAATAATGACTTCCCGGCCTGGGAATCCAGTAAATAGTAAGCACTAAAGCATGACAGCATAAAAAAGTCATATAGACCGGATCCCCTTTCCTAAGAAGATCTGAATCATACTGATACGGAAAATGTATATGACCTTCAAGCAGTGCACATTTTAATATTTTGTAATTGATTCATCTTTGAAAAATGTAAAACCAAATATTTAGAGAAATACAATACCAGCCATCACAGCATTTAAGAGCAAATTTCCTGCTTACACTCTGCCAAGGGACTGGTCATGCATCAACAAACCTGTTATAGACTATCTCCCATCCCCAATCACAATCCTTGAGAACAGTGGGTCTTGGTATCTTACAAGGGTCGTTTGTCCATGTTTGTGCTTCTGTTTCTTCAGACTAAAGCACTGTGGTGTGTTATTTCAATAGCTATAAGACGGAATGAGGGGATCCCTGTCTGGCCAAAACCTAATTGTTTGAAAGTTCCAACATCCTTTTGGGGGTCTTCCTGCTTTGCGCCACCTGCCCTTGCCCAAGACTATTCACTGTGCCCTTGGTGGTGGTATGTACCCCCGGCTGACCACTCCTCCTGCCATTTTCCTTAACCCTGCACGGTGCATGTCTGGCTGCAACAGGCGGTGAACTGTGTCACTCATTCCCTTGTACTGACTGACGACTCTAACTCCATGTCTATTGCCCCATGTTCTCCTATAATGTCTACTCTTCGCATGTGTTGGGCTGTGACATCCTTGGCCTCCTACGCAGTATGCTTTTCCCAATATCTCCCATCCATACTACCCCATCTCTTTTTTTGTCTCATTTTTTGCAAGTACCCTAAAGTGGCCGAATATTCTTGGGGAAGTCTAGACCCACAATTGACAGTTGTGATCGCACTGCTCAGCCTTACTGTTTCCTACCAGTATAATTTCCTAGCTCCTGACAGTACAACCAGCATTAACTCTTGCCTTCTGGTTCCCTTACAGAGCCCTCCCTAAGCCCATTGCCAAGTCCTTCCCTGGCCCTCTCACCCATACCCCTTTGGCCTCCGTGTCTGCTCTGCCCACTTTCTTGGATTTGCCCCAGTGGTCATCTGGACCACTAGCTCCTGCTCCTCTGCTATTCTTTCTCTGCACTTACTGCTCTTTGTGCCTTACAACCTGTCTCTAATACTCATCTGGGTTGAGTTACAGCTACACTTTTTGCATCCCCGCTAGACAGCCACAAACACAGGGAGGTGAGGCTCATCTGCATTCTGAGCACTCATCTTCATTCATCTGCATTCTGATGGGTCTTTCTGGGCAGGGAGGAATGGTAGAAGTTGACACTTACACTTCAATAGGTAGTGTCCTGTCCAAACACAGAGCACTGATTTGCCCTCTACATATAGCCTGACAGACAGGACTGGGTTCAAGGCGACCATTGTGCACTTCAGAGAGCTGCTTTGAAGTCACCCCCTACATCAAAGGCACTTCTGGGTATATGTACTGGGTCTCTGACCCTCTAAATGCAGGCACTTCTGTATCTTGAACTAAAACTATGTCATCAGGACTGCTGTGGTGCTTAAAGGACTCAACTGGACTGCTTTTCACGAAGGGCTGCTTTTCTGCATGTTGCCCTGCAGCCTGCTTCTACCTGAATCTTGTGAAGGAAAGCTGGACTCTGCCTTGCCTCCAAATGATTTCCAAGGGCTTGCTGACTTGCCTCCTGTTTTCTGAAGTCTCAGGGACACAAAAGATTTCCTGCAATCCTGCTGGTGCTGCTGGACTTTGC
This sequence comes from Triturus cristatus, assembly GCF_964204655.1. Lineage (NCBI taxonomy): Eukaryota > Metazoa > Chordata > Amphibia > Caudata > Salamandridae > Triturus > Triturus cristatus. The sequence continues at coordinate 442,799,255 of NC_140590.1, forward strand.
CATCTTTGAGTCCTACCACAGTCTGAGGTGCCCGCTCCAGTTCTGGTCCTAAGATGTGGGTTCTGCAGCTGTTTTACTACAAAACTGATGCATCATCACCTTTGCACCGATCGGAACCGACGCTTCACCCTTCAACGCAGAGGCTGTTCGACAAGAGCAGTTCCACAGCCCTCGCATCCCAATGACAATGCTCTTCGCAGTTCAACTATGACATATTGCCTGCATCTCACTGAAGCTTGACGACGATGCAGTGACCGGACTGTGTGGAAAAGATCGACGCATCGTACCTTCAGTGTTGATGCTTTGCTCCATCCAAGGTACTTTCTCAGCGGGCCCTAGGTGGGTCCTGTAGTCGGCCTGGCCTCCATTGCGGTCGGCCTAAAATTTGGATTTACCCAGGTCTAGCATGACCTCAAGTAACCTTTTAGTGCTATTGATGTCTAAGCACTGTTTTTGGATGTAATCTTTGTAAATTCATATTTCCACTTCCACTGGTTGGATTTTTGTCCCATTTCTAACATTGGTGATCAGCGGTGAGGATACAACTTGTGTTTGTGCAATACCATATAGTCACTCATTGTTCACTACAACTCTGTACTTAAAATGCTTCAAGTCTTTTCCAATTCTCCCTGCTCTGACATCTTTTAACTTTTCCAAAGTCCTTTTTCCCAAGTCTCATTTACTCTGCAATATCTGTAGTACCGCCTGGCAATGTGGAATTCAAGCTGGCCAATTTCCAGCCATACACAATGGCCTAGCTGAAGGGGTGTTCAATAAAGTAAATGCCAAGAAGGCAGAGCATCAGAAAGCCTTAAGAGCATGGGCAGCAGCCCACCCAGAAGGAGAAGTGGATGACAAAGAGGGATCTGTGTCTGGGGAAGGACCAGAGCGGGACCTGACAGAGGGTCTTGTAATGCAGCTTATAAATGCAGGGGGAGTATTTTTCCTCTAGACCAGGCAGCAGTGTGTCCATGAGGACCTTGTCCCCAGAGCAGCTTTCAGAAAGGAGGGAGGAGAGGAAACTCAAATTAAAACTAGAGCTTGCAAGGTTAACAGGGAGCAAGCCCACGCTAAGCTAGACAAGTAACAAGCTCTAAAAGAGAAAAAGCTGGCCATGGAGGAGAGGAAAATGGCCCATGAGCTTCTGGAATGCTGACTTCAGCCTGAAATGCTACAGTAGAACAGTCATTAAATCCTATTTTGACCAACTAAATGTTTTTTTTCAAATAATCCTTACCATTTTCTCCACCAGTAGGCAGAGTGCTAGCAACATTCTCATTATTCTATGGTGAATCATTCTACACCAGCTTGCCCTTCTACCAAATCAACGGATTCCAAAAAGCACAAAATGCCATCATGTAAGCTTGTAAGAATTTCGGTTCGATTTTCACATATTTTAGACTGGCTTTTCAGGCATTTTTTGATTTTGAGAGACTGACATTTAGACTTCCAGTGCATGAGCTTTATCCCTAAAGTATGGTTAAAACTGTGTTTTTATGCATTTGGCATATTTATTTCTATGTTAATCCACAAGTAAAATGGAGGAGATAATTCACTTGTGGATGAAAGTGTAATGTCACTGGAGGGCAACAGTGTACATATAAACATTCAAATATGTGACACTAAAAGGAGGGATTCTGGCCTACAATGTAGCCTGACTGGAGGCTCCCTAAATACTGCAGAAGTAAATTCCAAAACCATTTTGACTTTTAGAGAAACAAGTGCTATGTCACCTGTCATTGTTTCTTGTAATTCACAAGGCTAAAGCTTAATATATCAAGGTGAGATATGTTAAACATTAAGAATATTATCGCTTAATGTATAGAAATGAAATATGCTAACTATTAGTAAAAGTGTCTCTCTATATTGACCATCCACAAAGAGAATTTTCTTGGAATAGTCTTCTGTGTCAAATGCTACAGAGATAATGCAAGTCCTGTTTTAATGTTTAATTAAAAAAAACATGTTCAGTAGTCAGGCGCTCTTACCACCTGTCAGTGATTAGCCTGTTAGTGAGGGTTTAAGTAGCTCTTTACCAAGAGATGATAAACCTGACTGGACTGACAGGCAGTCCAGAAGGAGTAATCACTGACCAGTCATCCTGGAATATGGGGGAGTGGAATGTACAGGGATACATCCTTAGAGTAATGTTAGATGATGAGAATAGAGGTGGATAAAAGATCTAAATGTTAACACCAAAGCAAGAGCAATGTGCTGTTACAATGCAGCAAGCATTTGCAATGCAATAGGTCTAGCATTCACACACGTTTGAGCTATTGGCATTGTAAATGACAATGCCTTTTATTTATGTTTTGGGTTTGCAATCATAAATAAAGGGCATTGTCATTAACAATCAATGGCGCCTCCTCGTGGGAGTGCTGCTGGGTGGTGTGGTGCGGCGGGGCTGGGGAGGAGCAGGGTGGGGGGTAGTAAACTCCGGCTTATGGCCGAACGGAGGCAAGTAAATAAATAAATAAATAAAATGAATTAAATTGCACGCGCTGTGTTGGTATTGGTGCTATTAGTGGTGGTGGTGGTAGTAATGGTGGTGGTGGCATTGGTGGTGGTACTATTGGTGAAGGTGGTGGTATTTGTGGTGGCTTTATTGGTGATGGTGGTATTGGTATTGGTGGTGGTGGTATTGGTATTGGTGGTGGTGGGACTGGTCCGTGGTGGTACTGGTATTGGTGGTGGTGGTACTGGTATTGGTGGTGGTACTGGTATTAGTGGTGGCAGTATTGGTGGTGGTGGTATGGTTATTGACGGTGGTGGTACCAGTATTGGTGGTGGTGGTATTGGTGGTGGTATTGGTGGTGCTGGTATTGGTGGTCTTGGTGGTGTGGTATTGGTGGTATTGGTTGTATTGGTAGTGGTGGTATTGGTGGTGGTAGTATTGGAGGTGGTGGTGCTATTGGTGGTGGTGGTGGTATTTGTGGTGGTGGTGGTATTGGTGTTGGTGGTATTGCTGGTGGTGGTATTGGTGGTGGTGATATTGGTATTGGAGTTGATATTGGTATCAGTGGTAGTGGCATTGGATTGGTGGTGGTATTGGTGGTGGTATTGGCGGTGATGGTATTGGTGGTGGTCTTGGTGGTGGTGGTATTGGTAGTTATTTTGGTGTTGGAGGTGGTATTGGTGGAGGTGGTATTGGTGGTGGTGGTGGTATTGGTGGTGGTGGTGGTATTGGTGGTGGTGGTATTAGTGTTGATGGTATTGGTTGTAGTGGCAGTGGTGGTATTGGTAGTGTTGTTGCTGGTATTGGTGGTGGTGGTTTGGGGGAGGGTGGTGGTGGTATTTGTGGTAGCAGCACTGGATTGGCGTGGTGGTTTTGATGGTAGTGGTATTGGAGGTATTGGTGGTGCATTGGTGGTGGTGGTATTGATGGTGGTATTGGGGTGGTGGTGATGGTATTGGTGGTGGTGGTGGTGGTAGTGGTATTGTTGGTGGTATTAGTAATATTGGTTGTGGTAGTATTTGTGGTGGTGATATTGGCAGTGGTATTGGTATTGGTGGTAGTAGCACTGGATTGGTGGTGGTGGTATTGATGGTGGTGGTATTGGTGGTGGTATTAGTGGTTGTGGTATTGGTGGTGGTGTTATTGGTGGTGGTGGTATTGGTGGTGGTGATATTGTTGGTGGTAGTATTGGTGATTGTGGTATTGGTGGTGTTGGTGGTGGTGGTATTGGTGGTGGTGGTATTATTAGTAGTATTGGTGGTGGAGTAGGTGTAGGTGGTGGTGGTATGATGGTGGTTGATGCTGTTAGCATTGGTGGTGGTGTGGTATTGGTTGTGGTGGTTATATTGGTGAAGGTGGTGGTATTTGTGGTGGAGGTATTGGTGGTGGTGGTATTGGTGGTGTTGGTGGTGGTGGTATTGGTGGTGGTGGTATTATTAGTAGTATTGGTGGTGGAGTAGGTGTAGGTGGTGGTGGTATGATGGTGGTTGATGCTGTTAGCATTGGTGGTGGTGTGGAATTGGAGGTGGTATTGGTGGTGGTGGCGTTAGGGGTGGTGTTGGTATTGGTGGTGTTGGTATTGGTGGTGGAAATGGAGGTGATGGTATTGGTGGTGGTCTTGATGGTGGTAGTATTGGTGCTTGTATTGGTGGTGGTATTGGTGATGGTGGTGTTGGTGGTTGTATTGATGGTGGTGGTATTGGTGGTGGGGGTTTTGTTGGTGGTATTGGTAGTGGTGGTATTGCTATTGGTGGTGATGGTGGTATTGGTGGTGGTGGTATTGGTGGTATTGGTGGTGGTGGTATTGTTGATGTTGGAGGTGGAATTGGTGGTGGTGGTATTAGTATTGGTGTTGGTGGTGTTGTTGGTGGTGGTATTGGTTATAGTATTGGTGGTGGTGGTATTAGTGGTGGTGGTTGTATTGGTGATATTGGTGGTGGAATTGGTGGTGGTGGTATTAGTATAGGTGTTGGTGGTATTGGTGGTGGTAGTTGTGGTATTTGGTATTGGTGGTGGTATTGGTGGTGGTGGTATTGACGGTGATGGTATTGGTGGTGGTATTGGTGACATTGGTGGTGGTGGTGGTATTGGTGGTGGTGGCATTAGATTGTTGTTGGTAGTATTGGTGGTGGTGGTCCTATTGGTGGTGGTATTGGTGGTGGTAGTATTGGTGGTGGTATTGGTGGTGGTGGAGGTGATGGTGGAATTGGTGGTGGTGGGGTATTGGTGGTGGTGGTATTAGGGATGGTGGTGGTATTGGTGATGGTATTGGTTGTGTTGGTGTCATCGGTATTAATGGTGGTGGTATTGTTGTTGGTGGTATTGGTGGTAGTATTGGTATTGTTGGTGGTATTGGTACTGTTGGTGGTGGTATTGGTAGTCATGGGGTTGGTGGTATTGATGGTGGTGGTATGTTTGTTGGTGGGATTGTTGGTGGGATTGGTGGAACTGGTATCGGTGGTGTTAGTGGTGGTGCTATTATTGGTGGTATAAGTGGTGGTATTGGTAGTTGTGGTATTGGTGGTGGTGCTATTGGTGGTGGTGATATTGGTGGTGGTATCAGGGGTGGTATTGGGGGTTGTGGTATTGGTGTTGGTGTTATTAGTGATGTTGGTATTGGTGGTGGTGAAATTGGTGGCAGTGGTGGTATTGGTGTGGGTATTAGTGGAGATGGTATTGGTGGTGATAGTGGTGGTATTGGTGGTGGTGGTGTTGATAGTGGTGTTGGTGGTATTGCTGGTGGTATTGGTGGTGGTGGTGGTATTGGTGATGGTGGTGGTATTGGTGGTGGTGGTGGGTGATATTGGTTGAGGTGGTGGTAGTGGTATTGGTGGCGATGCAATTGGTGGTGGTATTGGTGGTGGTGGTATTGGTGGTGATGGTAGTGGTGGTAGTATTGGTGGTGGTATTGGTGGTGGTATTGGCAGTGGTGGTTTTGGTGGTGTTGATGATGGTGTTATTGGTGGTGATGGAGTTGGTGGTACTGATGGTGGTGGTGGTATTGGGGGTGGTATTATTGGTGGTAGTAGTATTGGTGGTGGGGGTGGTATTGGTGGTGATGGTATTGGTGGTGGTGGTGGTAGTGTTATTGGTGGTGTTATTGGTGGTGTTGATGGTGCTGGCATTGGTGGTGGTGGTGTTGGTGGTGGTATTGGTGGTGGTGGTATTAGTGTTGGTGGTGTTGGTGGAAGTGGTGGTGGTGGTATTGGTATTGGTGGTGCTGGTGGTATTGGTGGTGGTAGTATTAGGGATGGTGGTGGTGGTGATGGTATTGTGGTGGTGGTGGTGATGGTATTGGTGGTGTTAGTGGTATTGTTGGTGGTATTAGTGATATTGGTTGTGGTAGTATTGGTGGTGGTGATATTGGCAGTGGAATTGGTATTGGTGGTATTAGCACTGGATGGATGGTGGTGGTATTGATGGTGGTGGTATTGGAGGTGTTGGTATTGGTGGTGGCATTAGTGGTTGTGGTATTGGTAGTTGTGGTATTGGTGGTGGTGTTATTGGTGGTAGCATTGGTGGTGATAGTATTGGTGGTGGTGATATTGGTGGTGGTGGTGGTATTGGTGGTGGTGGTGGTGGTATTGGTGATGGTGGTTATATTGGTGAAGGGGGTGGTATTTGTGGTGGTATTGGTGGTATTGGTGGTGGTATTGGTGGTGGTGGTATGATGGTGGTTAATACTGGTAGCATTTGTGGTGGTGAGGTATTAGTGGTGGTGGTATTGGTGGTGGTAGTGGTATGATGGTGGTTAATACTGGTAGCATTGGTGGTGGTGAGGTATTGGTGGTGGTATTGGTGGTGGTGGCATTAGGGGTGGTGGTGGTATTAGTGGTGGTCTTGGTGGTGGTAGAATTGGTAGTTGTATTGGTGGCGGTATTGGTGGTGATGGTGGTATTGGTAGTTGTGTTGATGGTGGTGGTATTGGTGGTGGTGTTGCTGGTATTGGTAGTGGTGGTATTGCTATTGGTGGTGATGGTATTGGTGGTGGTAGTGGTATTATTGGTGGTGGTATTGGTGGTGGTGGTATTAGTGGTGGTGGTGGTATTGGTGATATTGGTGGTGGTGGTATTGGTGGTGGTAGTAGTGGTATTAGTGGTGGTGGTTGTATTGGTGATATTGGTGGTGGTGGTTTTAGTATTGGTGTTGATGGTATTGGCGGTAGTAGTGGTGGCATTGGTATTGGTGGGGGTTTTGGTATTGGTGGTAGTGGCATTGGATCAGATTGGTGTTGGTGGTATTGGAGGGGGTGGTATTGGTGGTGGTGATGGTATTGGTGGTGGTGGTGGTATTGATGGTGATGGTATTGGTGGTGATATTGGTGGTGGAGGAGTGGTTTTGGTGGTGGTATAGGTGACATTGGTGGTGGTGATTTTGGTGGTGGTGGCATTGGATTGTAGTGGGTGGTATTGGTGGTGGTATTCCTGGTGGTGGTATTGGTAATGGAATTTGTGGTGGTATTGGTGGTTATGGTATTGGTGGTGGTGTTATTGGTGGTGGTGGTATTGATGGTGCTGGTGATATTGGTGTTCGTTTGTGTATTGGTGGTGGTATTGGTGGTTGTGGTATTGTTGGTGGTGGTATTGGTTGTGGTGGTCATATTGGTGGTGGTGGTATTGGTGGTGGTAGTATTGGTGGTATTGGTGGTGGTGGTATTGGTGGTGGTGGTATTGGTGGTGGTATTGGTGGTGGTGGAGGTGATGGTGGTATTGGTGGTGGGGTATTGGTGGTGGAATTAGGGGTGTTGGTGGTATTGGTGATGGTATTGGATGTGTTGGTGATATTGGTACTGTTGGTGGTGGTATTGGTAGTGGTGGTGTTGGTGGTATTGGTGGTGGTGGTATTGTTGTTGGTGGTATTGTTGGTGGGATTGGTGGTGCTGGTATCGGTGGTGGAGGTGTTGGTGGTGGTGCTATTGGTAGTCGTATTGGTGGTGGTATTGGTGGTGTTGGTATTGGTGGTGGTATTAGTGGTGTTGATATTGGTAGTGGTGATATTGGTGGCAGTGGTGGTATTGGTGGGGGAATTGGTGGTGGTGGTGATATTGGTGGTGGTGGCAGTGATATTGGTGTTGGTGGTATTGGTGTTGGTGGTATTGGTGGTGGTGGTGTTGGTGGTATTGGTGGTGGTATTGGTGGGGTGGTATTGATGGTGGTGGTATTGATGGTGGTCTATTGGTGGTGGCATTGGTGGTGGTGGTATTGGTGGTGGTGATGGTATTGTGGTGGTGGTGATGGTATTGGTGGTGTTAGTGGTATTGTTGGCGGTATTAGTGATATTGGTTGTGGTAGTATTGGTGGTGGTGATATTGGCAGTGGAATTGGTATTGGTGGTAGTAGCACTGGATTGATGGTGGTGGTATTGGAGGTGTTGGTATTGGTGGTGGCATTAGTGGTTGTGGTATTGGTAGTTGTGGTATTGGTGGTGGTGTTATTGGTGGTAGCATTGGTGGTGGTGGTATTGGTGGTGGTGATATTGGTGGTGGTGGTATTGGTGGTGGTGGTATTGGTGATAGTGGTTATACTGGTGAAGGTGGTGGTATTTGGGGTGGTGGTATTGGTGGTATTGGTGGTGTTGGTGGTGGTGGTATTGGTGATGGTGGTGGTATGATGGTGGTTAATACTGGTAGCATTGGTGGTGGTGAGGTATTGTTGGTGGTGGTATTGGTGGTGGTGGTGGTGGTGGTATGATGGTGGTTAATACTGGTAGCATTGGTGGTGGTGAGGTATTGGTGGTGGTATTGCTGGTGGTGGCATTAGGGGTGGTGGTGGTATTAGTGGTGGTCTTGGTAGTGGTAGTATTGGTAGTTGTATTGATAGTGGCATTGGTGGTGATGGTGGTATTGGTAGTTGTATTGATGGTGGTGGTGTTGCTGGTATTGGTAGTGGTGGTATTGCTATTGGTGGTGGTGGTATTGGTGGTGGTAGTGGTATTGGTGGTGGTATTGGTGGTGGTGGTATTAGTGGTGGTGGTGGTATTGGTGATATTGGTGGTGGTGGTATTGGTGGTGGTAGTAGTGGTATTAGTGATGGTGGTTGTATTGGTGATATTGGTGGTGGTGGTATTAGTATTGGTGTTGATGGTATTGGTGGTAGTAGTGGTGATATTGGCATTGGTGGTGCTTTTGGTATTGGTTTGGTTTTGGTATTGGTGGTAGTGGCATTGGATCAGATTGGTGTTGGTGGTATTGGTGGTGGTGGTATTGGTGGTGGTGATGGTATTGGTGGTGGTGGTATTGATGGTGATGGTATTGGTGGTGATATTGGTGGTGGAGGAGTTGTTTTGGTGGTGGTATTGGTGACATTAGTGGTGGTGATTTTGGTGGTGATGGCATTGGATTGTTGTGGGTGGTATTGGTGGTGGTATTCCTTGTGGTGGTATTGGTAATAGAATTTGTGGTGGTATTGGTGGTTATGGTATTGGTGGTGGTGGTATTGGTGGTGGTGGTATTGATGGTGCTGGTGATATTGGTGTTGGTTGGTGTATTGGTGGTGGTATTGGTGGTTGTGTTATTGTTGGTGGTGGTATTGGTTGTGGTGGTCATATTGGTGGTGGTGGTATTGGTGGTGGTAGTATTGGTGGTATTGGTGGTGGTGGTATTGGTAGTGGTGGTATTGGTGGTGGTGGTATTGGTGGTGGTATTGGTGGTGGTGGAGGTGATGGTGGTATTGGTGGTGGGGTATTGGTGGTGGAATTAGGGGTGTTGTTGGTATTGGTGATGGTATTGGATGTGTTGGTGATATTTGTACTGTTGGTGATGGTATTGGTAGTGGTGGTGTTGGTGGTATTGGTGGTGGTGGTATTGTTGTTGGTGGTATTGTTGGTGGGATTGGTGGTGCTGGTATCGGTGGTAGAGGTGTTGGTGGTGGTGCTATTGGTAGTGGTATTGGTGGTGGTATTGGTGGTGTTGGTATTGGTGGTGGTGTTATTAGTGGTGTTGGTATTGGTAGTGGTGATATTGGTGGCAGTGGTGGTATTGGTGGGGGAATTGGTGGTGGTGGTATTGGTGATGGTGGTGGTAGTGGTGGTGTTATTGGTGGTGTTGGTAATGGTGCTGATGGTATTGGCGGTGGTGGTAGCATTGGTGGTGGTATTTGCAGTGGTGGTATTGGTGGTGGTGGTATTGGCGGTGTTGGTATTCGTGGGTGTATTGGTAGTGGTGTTGGTGGTGGTGCATTGGTGGTGGTATTGCTATTGGTGGTGGTGGTATTGGTGGTTGTGGTGGTGGTGGTGGTATTGGTATTGATTGTGGTATTGGTATTGTTGTTAGTGGAATTGGAGTGGAATGGTGGTATTGGTGGTGGTAACATTGGTGGTGTTGGTGGTGATAGTGGTGTTGGAGGTGGTATTGGTGGTGTTGGTGGTGGTATTGGTGGTTTTGGTATAGGCTGTGTTGGCGGTACAGGTGGTGGTATTTGTGGTGGTGGTATAATTGGTTGTGGTACTGTGGTGGTGGTATTGGTGGTGGTGGAGGTATTGGTGGTGTTGATGGGGTGCTGGTGGTGGTATTGGTGGTGGTGGTATTGGCAGTGGTGGCGTTACTGGAGGTGGTATTGAGGGTTTGGTATTGGTGGTGGTGGTATTGGTGGTGGTGTTAATGGTGGTGGTATTGGTGGTGGTAGAATTGCTGGTGGTGGTAGTATTGGTGGTGATATTAGTGGAGGTTGTATTGGTAGTATTGCTGGTATTGGTGGTTGTGGTGGTATTGGTGGTAGTATTGTTGTGGCATTGGTGGTGGTGGTATTATCATTATTGGTTGTGTTATTAGTGGTGGTGATGTTATTAGTTGTGGTGGTGTTGGTATTGGTGGTGGTGGTATTAGTGGTGGTGGTATTGGTGGTGTTGGTATTGGTGGTTGTATTGGTAGTGTTGGTATTGGTGGTGGTGGTGGTAGTGGTGGTGGGGTTATTGGTGGTGGTAGTGTTGGTGGTGATATTGGCATAGGTTGTATTGGTGGTAGTGGTATTGGTGGTAGTATTGTTGTGGCATTGGTGGTGGTATTAATATTGGTTGTGGTATTAGTGGTTGTGGTGTTATTGGTGGTGGTGGTACTGGTATTGTTGGTGGTGGTATTGGTGGAGGTGATGGTATTGTTGGTGGTAGTGATGTTGGTGGTGGTGGTGTCGGTATTGGTATTGGCAGTTATATAGGTGGTAGTGGCATTGGGTTGGTGGTGGTGGTATTGGTGGTGGTGGGAGTGGTATTGGTGGTGGTATTGGTGATATTAGTGATGGTGGTATTTGTATTAGCGGTGGTATTGGTATTGGCGTTGGTATTGGTGGTTGTGGCATTGGATTGGTGCTGGTATTGGTGGTTATGGTATTAGTGGTGGTGGTGGTATTGGAGGGGGTGATATTGGTGGTGGTGGTGCTATTGTGGTGGTATTGGTGGTTGTGGTATTGGTGGTATTTGTGGAGGTGGTTTTGCTGTTGGTGGTATTGGTTGTGTTTTTCATATTGGTGGTGGTGGTATTGGTGGTGGTGGTATTGGTGGTAGTTGTATTGGTGGTGGTGGTATTGGTGGTGGTATTGGTGGTGGTGGTATTGGTAGTGGTATTGGTGGTGGTGGTGGCAGTATTGATGGTGGTGGTATTGGTGGTGGTGGAGTATTGGTAGTGGTATTGGTGGTGGTGGTGGTATTAGGGGTGGTGGTCTTATTGTTGGTGATAGTATTTGTGGTTGTATTGATATTGGTGGTGGTATTGGTACTGGTGGTGGTGGTATTCGTAGTGGTGGCATTGGTGGTAGTGGTGTTGGTATTGGTGGTGGTGGTAGTGGTAGTGGTATTGGTATTGTTGGTGGTATTGGTGGTGGGATTGGTGGTAGTGGTATTGGTTGTATCGGTGGTGGTGGTTGCATTGGTATTGGTGGTGGCGGTATTGGTGTGGTGATGGTATTGGTAGTGGTAATTGTGGTGGTGGAGGTTGTGGCAATGGTATTGGTGGTGGTGGTGTTGGTGGTTGTGGTATTGATGGTATTTGTGGTGGTGGCGTTGGTGGGGGTGGTATTTTGGTGGTGGTGGTGGCAGTGATATTGGTGGTTTTATTGGTGGTGTTGGTGGTGGTGTTGGTGGAGGTAGTATTGGTCGTGGTGATGGTATTGGCAGAAGTGGTGGTATTAGTGATGGTGTTGGTGGTTTTGGTATTGGTGGTGGTTTTGGTGGTGGTAGTGGTATTGGTGGTGGTGGTGGTATTGGTGGTGGTGGTGGTATTGGTGGTATTGATGGTGGTGGTATTGGTGGTGGTGGTATTGGTGGTGATATTGGTGGTGGTGGTATTGGTGTTGGTATTGGTGTTGGTAGTGGTGTTGGTGGTATTGGAGGTTTGGTTTTGGTGGTGGTATATGTGGTGGTATTGATGGAGGCGGTGGTAGTGGTGGTTGTGGTATTGGAGGTGTGGAAGTGTTGGTGGAGGTATTGGTGGTTGTGGTATTGGTGGCATTTGTGGTGGTGGTATTGTTGGTGGTGGTATTGGTTGTGGTGGTCATATTGGTGGTGGTGGTATAGGTGGTAGTTGTATTGGTGGTGGTGGTGGTGGTAGTAGAATTGGTGGTGGTGGTATTAGGGGCGGTGGTCTTATTGGTGGTGATGGTATTGGTGGTTGTATTGGTACTGGTGGTGGTAGTATTGGTAGTGGTGGTATTGGTGTTAGTGGTGGTGGTATTGGTGGTGGTATTGGTGGTAGTAGTATTGGTTGTATTGGTGGTGGTGGTATTGGTGGTAGCAGTATTGGTTGTATTGGTGGTGGTGGTTGCATTGGTATTGGTGGTGGTGGTATTGGTGGTGGTGGTGGTATTGGTACTGGTATTGGTGGTTGTGGTATTGATGGTATTTGGGGCAGTGGTATTGGTGGTGGTGGTGGTATTGGTGGTTGTAGTGGTATTAGTGGTGTTATAGTTGGTGTTGATGGTGGTCGTGGTGGTGGTGGTATTGGCAGTGGTGGTGGTATTAGTGATGGTGTTGGTGGTAGGTTTGGCAGTTTTGGTGATGGTAGTGGTATTGGTAGTGGTAGTGGTGGTATTGATGGTGGTGGGATTGGTGGTGGTGGTGGTAATGGTGGTGGTATTGGTATTGGTAGTGATGTTTGTGGTATTGGTGATGGTGGAGGTTTTGGTGGTGGTATAGGTGGTGGAATCGGTGGTGGTATTGGTGGTGGTGGTATTGGTGGTTGTGGTATTTGAGGTGTTGGTGGTGGTATTGGTGGTGGTGGTGGTATTGGCAGTGGTGGTAATGGGAGTTGTATTGGTGGTGTTGGTATTGGTGCTGGTATTGGTGTTGGTAGTGGTATTGGTGGTGGTGGTATTGGTGGTGATGGTGCTGGTATTGGTGGTGGTGATATTGGTGGTGTTATTGTTAGTGGTGTTGGTGGTATTGGCGGTGGTGAAGGTGGCAGTAATAATGGTTGTGGTGGTGGTATTGGTTGTGGTATTGGTGGTGGTGGTGATATTGGTGGTGGTGGCAGTGGTATTGTTGTTGGTGGTGGTGGTGTTGATGGTGGTGTGGGTGGTTGTGGTGATATTGGTGTTGGTGGTATAGGTGTTGGTGGTATTGGTGGTGGTGGTATTGGTGGTGGTGGGGGTATTGGTGGTGGTATTGGTGGTGGTGGTGTTGGTGGTATTGGTGGTGGTATTGGTGGGGTGGTATTGATGGTGGTGGTGTATTGGTGGTGTTGGTATTGGTGGTATTTGTGGTGGTGGTGTTGTTAATAAAATAGGCTTTGGAGAACTACCCTCCAGGTTGCTTTATTACAGATGACATGTAACATTGATGTGCTGTTGTCAGCTTTTGCCCATTAGCAAAGGATTATGTGCTACCTGGAATTCACATGACTTTCGCAAATCATTTGTAAATCCATTTTACTTGGGGGTGGTGGGATGAAACAGACACAAGATAATGCTGGGTTAAAGTGATTGAAAGCAGGTGCCAGTGTTACAGGGCGACTCTGCTGCTTAGAAAAACATAAGCGGTTTCAGCTGTAGCAGCGTATGTCAGGCCTGCAGTAAGAGAAACTCAATAAAGTAAATTGTGCTTAAAGAATAAATAACAGGTCCAGTGTAACAACCGAAGTAAATGGGCCAGTAGCCATGGGTGGTTACAAATGAAGACAATACTGTATTAAGGAGGGACTAACCAGGCTATTAACAAATCAGAAGGCAGCATTTATGAAAGACAATGACACGAGCCAAGACAAAATAGTGGAGTCGAGTGGACCTTGGCTTCTCTTCCATACTCTACTACAGCAATCTCACAGAGTGAGAAGCAAATGCGCGCTGCCGCTAGGCTCGACCTAAAAAGGGCACCATTCAGGCTAAAAAGAATGGTTTGAGGAACAGATGAGGATGGTATCTAATTCTACCATCACACTCTTTAAAACCTTAAAAGCAAGAGCTGGCCCAAATTATTTGAAGGTTACCATGTATAAAATGTTGAGTGACTGTTTTCAGGAGAAATGGATCAGATGAAATCAATCCCCGCTGCTAAGGCCAGGGTTGAATCTAATCCATTCCTAGTTCCCAGTGTTGATACAGCTTTACCTTAATTATGAGGATGTTAAACCCTTCTTTATGTATGGGTGATTCTTGTCCTACAAAATTACTCAAGGAGGGTGAGAAATGCCAGCTCCTTACATTAGGGACCCTGTCAGCGTTTCATTCAAAAGAAAAACAGATACCAGTGACTTTAAAAGAAGCCAGCTATGTCCCTTTAAAAAAAAGCCTGGCGTTCAGGCTATGAACCCTAAAAACTATCCTCCAGTTTCTCACATTTGTTGGCTGTATCATAGAACAAGCAGCCACATTCCAGCTACAGTGATTTAGTGAATCAAACTCCATTCTGAGAGACAAAGGTCTGGCTTCCGCCCTAAAGCGAGCACAGAGACAGCGCTGGTGGATGTTCAGTCCTCAGTTTTGAGTATTGCTGACTACAGTCATGACTCTTCTGCTTCTACTAGATCTATCTGAAGTCTTTGATACCCTATATCATTGCACACTATTAAATAGGCTAGTAGGAGTGCAGGGGAGACTGGAGCAACTTTGAAATAGATGCAATCCTTTTTGCTAAGAGATAAAAACTCTATTTGCTGGTCATGGCTGGACCAAATTCATTGTAGCACAATGTGGGGTTTAACAAGGTTCTTCTCAGTCACCTGTCATGTTTAAAATATATGTCAAGAGTAAGCGAATACCTCCTCCACCTTTTTTCAGTTCATTCTTGAGAAAAAAAGTGTTTCCAGGACTCTGATTGTAGTTTTAGATCTTGTTTATTTGTTCAAAATTTAGAGAGACTTTTACAAAGCCCTTACAAAGCCAACACGTGGTTTGCCCCTATGTGGTCATTCGGACCAGGTCTTCCTCAGGGCTTAAAGTAAGTTCATAACTGTTCTTTAATTCCAAAACTTGTGCGTACAGGTTCAACGGTCTCTCAACTGCTTAAATCATAATGCGGTCTGTTCATCGTTACAGTCCATATTTGTGGTCCTGGGATGCCATTAGAACCACGAATACAGACCGTAACGATGAACAGACCATTAGTAAATAAGTAGGGTTGGTGCATGTAATATACAATCTATAAGCATAGCACATTAAAATTTTCAGAAAAGGATTCATAATAGGATTTAACTTTATTTTAAGATACACCTTAAACTGGAAAGAAAATGTAAAACCCACACTTGAGGAAGGGAAAGGAATGAAGTCAGTAAAGTGAATAATCTTGAGGAGAGACTCTAACACAACCAATGATAACAATCACCATTACTGCAGCTATTAGTAAGTAATGCAACAAAACATACTACACTGATGTTAGAAATTGGATTTTTAGTCGGCTAGGGCATGTGCATGTGCATAAACCACCACTCTAGTCAGGATAAGGGAGTTACACTCCTAAAATAACCCCTGCTCAACCCCTTGGTAGCTTGGCACGAGCAGTCAGGCTTATCTTAGAGGCAATGTGTAAAGCATTTGCACATAACCAACAGTAATACAGCGTAAACCCTACAAAAGGACACCACACCAGTTTAGAAAAATATCCAATATTTTTATATACTTAAGACAAGACCACAAACGATAAAAATGCACAATACAGTACTTAAAAATCTTCAGTTATCAAAATATGCTTGAAAAACAGTTCCTTGATGTCCATAGCTCCGTCCGGGGCTATCGCGGCGTTGTGAACAAACAAATCCAAACAGTTCTGGCTGGCCGCAGTGTCGCTGGCCAGCTACGGTGTCGGGAAGTCCCGCAAACAGTACCTTTTAGAAATGCAGGGCGACGGCGACCTCTCGTTGAGCTTCCGAAAGCACAGCATCCGCAGGCGCCGGTTCCAGAGGTCAGTACAGGAGTCGTCAGGCCCTCGAAGTCACACGCATTGCAGCTTGATCTCTCTGTTGGAGTCAGAAACGCTGGCGTCAGCATGCGTTGGGTGCTGCGGTGTGAAGTGCAGTGGTGCGGCATGCAGTGCCCTCAGGTCGTGGTGCACCGCTCCCACATCATGCTCTGAATAGTCTGTTTGCACGACAAATTCCTTGGAGAAGTAGGTTGCCTTAAGCATGGGTGCCGTGCACATGGCGGTCTTCAAGGCATCAAAAGCTTTCTGGCAGGACTCAGTCCAGATCACCTTCTTGGGCTGCTTCCTGGAAGTCAGCTCTGTTAAGGGGGCAACAATGGTGCCATACCTCTTAACAAACCTCCTGTAGTACACGTTGAGACCTAAGAAGACTCTCAGCTCTGTCTGGGTCTTGGGAGGCTTCCAAGCCAAAATTGTGTCAATCTTGGGTTGTAGGGGCGCCACCTGGCCGCTTCCTACCTGGTGTCCCAAGTACACCACCGAACCCTGCCCGATCTTGCACCTACTGGCATTGATCATGAGGCCTGCCCTTTGCAGCGCCTTCAACACTTCCCCGAGGTGCTGCTAGTGTTCTTCCCAGCTAGAACTGAACACTGCTATGTCATCCAGGTAGACGGCACTGAAATCCTCCAGCCCAGACAACACCTGGTTTACCAACCTCTGAAAGGTGGCAGGGGCATTCTTCAACCCAAAGGGCATCATCCGGTACTGGTAATGTCCTTCTGGGGTGGAAAATGCTGACCTCTCCTTGGCCCCATTGGTTAAGGCAATCTGCCAGTACCCAGATGTTAAATCAAACGTGCTGAGGACCTTGGTAGCTCTCAATCGATCAATGAGCTCATCAGCTCTGGGGATCAGGTGTGCATCAGTCCTGGTGACGGCATTGACCCACAGTAGTCCACACAAAACCGCAGTTCTGGAGTGGCACCGGGTGCATCAGCCTTTGGGACCAAGATCACTGGGCTGGCTCAAGGACTGTTGGAAGGCTCGATCACTCCTAACGCCAACATCTTAGAGACCTCCTCTTTAATGCTAGCCTTGACCCGGTCAGTCAACCTGTAAATCTTGTGCTTCACAGGAGGGCTGTCACTGGTGTCCACGTCATGGGTACTCCAGTGAGTAACGCCTGGGGTCAGAGAGAATAGAGGGGCAACCTGCCCCAACAGCTGGTGACAGTTGCTCTGCTGCTTTGGAGTCAGTGTAGGGGAGAAGATCACACCTTCCACTGATCCATCGCATTCCTTGGTAGACAGGAGGTCAGGGAGAGGTTCACTCTCCTCTTCCATCCCATCATCTGTCGCCAAGAGCATGTTCACTTCGGACCTCTCGAAGTGGGGCTTGAGGCGGTTCACGTGGAGGACCCTCAAAGGGTTCCTTGGAGTCCGCAAATCCACCAGGTAGGTGACATCACTTTTGCGCTCCACCACCT
The DNA here is from genome assembly GCF_964204655.1 of Triturus cristatus. Taxonomy (NCBI): domain Eukaryota; kingdom Metazoa; phylum Chordata; class Amphibia; order Caudata; family Salamandridae; genus Triturus; species Triturus cristatus. The sequence continues at coordinate 442,816,477 of NC_140590.1, forward strand.
CAAATGGACCAGTCCACTTGTCCTGCAAGGCACAAGGTTCCACTGGGGCCATGACCCACAATTTTTGTCCAGGTCGAAATTCGACCAGAGTGGCGTTCTGGTCATACCACTTCCTCATTTCTTCCTGGCTGGCTTCTAGGTTCGCCTGAGCAAGCTTCCTGAAGCGAGCACTTTGGTTTCAGAAGGCCAGCATGTAACTAAACACATCCTAGGGAGTTTTCCTGGAAGCTGCCTCCCAGCCTTCCTTCACCAAACTCAGAGGTCCTCTCACAGGGTGACCATACAGAAGCTCAAAGGGACTGAACCAAAGAGACTTCTGTGGTACCTCCCTGTATGCAAATAGAAGGCACAGCAAGAGGACATTCCACTTACGCCTCATGGGTTCTGTTAGACCCTTAATCATGCCTTTCAAGGTCTGGTTGAATCTCTCCACCAGATCGTTACCTTGGGGGTGGTAAGGGGTGGTGAACTTGTAGGTTACACCACACTCCTCCTCACAACTTCTCCAGCTCTTCGTCTTGGAAATTTCTTGGTCCAAAAGAGTTCTAAAGTTCAGGGGTCTGGGCCCCAATATTTATATCCCAAAATCCTTTGATCTCTTAGGCAGAGAGTGTCTGTGCCCAGCCAGAACCAGTTCTGCCTTCTCTGGTGTGACTTCCTGGCAGGAGGTGGGGACGGCATTGTCAGAGGCAGACCAGGCACTTTGAGGTGCAAGGAAATCTCCTCCCCCTTCCCTAATTGCAGCCCAGGTCTATTCAGCCCTTTCCTGACCCACCTAGACTTTCTGGAGCCACTCCTGCTCCCCAGCCTTCTGTCATCCAAAACCCAGACAGGCAATCCACATTCTAGCAACAGCACACAGGATGACTGAGCAAGAAAATACCTACTTTCAAAAAGTGGTATTTTCAAACACAGAATGTAAAAATTAACTTCACCATAAGATGCATCTTTAGATTCTGAGTTCAGGCATACTAAACTTTATTTTCCTACCTAGTTCCAAGGGCCAGTTATGTTTATAAGATTTTATAAACAAACTTCCCATTCTGTCCTGTTTGGAACAGGTATCCTTGCAATAGTCAAAAACAAAATTGGCAGTAATTCACTATCAGGACTTGCCACACGCACCAGGGCATGTCCTACCTTTCACATACACTGCACCCTGCCCACAGGGGTACCTTGGGCCTACCTTAGGGATGGCTAACATGTAGGAAAAGGTAAGGTTAGGGCCTGGCAAGTGGGTGCACTTGCCAAGTCGACATGGCAGTACCACACTGCGCACATGCTCTGTAAATGCAGGCCAGACTCACATTTACAGGCTGTTTGTGTGGGTGGCACAATCCAGTGCTGAAGCCCACCAACAGCATTTGATCTACAGGCCCTGGCACACGCAGTACACTTTACTAGGGACTGACACATAAATCAAATAGGCCAATCATGCAAACACCAATCCATAACACATTTTAGCACAGGAGCACTTGCACTTTACCACTGATCAGCAGTGAAACACTAAGCCAGCACAAACAGAGTCAAAACCGGAAGGTCAGAAAGCAAAACTCAGGGGAAACACGCAAAAAGATGGCAAGTCTAACAACTAACATAACCCTTACAATCTAGTCTATGTGCTGTAAAATCTATATGAAAACTATGTTATTTTCTTAAACAGGGCACATTCTTAATAAGAAGAACTAAATTTTGCTGTTTTGAGAGAGATCTTCACATGTTGAAATTATAATGTATATTATGATTACATAAGCCTACCCTTCTCTTAGCACTTTAGTGCACGGGGAACAGTGAGTTGGTTGAACAAGTACTGTGAGAAATTGGTTGCTGGTTGAGGTGGGAGTGAGCTCTTCTTAAGAAACAGCCAAAATCCTTTTTAGGTGAACCACAAAAGACACTAAATTAACCCATGCTTAATCCTCTGGTAGCTTAGTGCAGAAGCAGTCAGGATTATCTTTGACGCAAAGTATTCATGCAGCTCTTAAACAGTAAAAAAATGGAAACACAACATAAGAAAAATCCCACACCAATTTCGAAAAATTTTGTAAAATGTAATACATTATTTGACACCCAAATGACAAAAACCCAATCAGTAGTACTGGAAATATGCAATTTAAAGATTTACGGTAAGCATAGCGCCTACAAGCAGAAAGCGCTGCTTGCGGTTATCTGGTCATGTGAGACCAGGTGCAAGTGTAGGCCAACCGTGATCGAGTGGGGGCCGGATGCAAGGACCAAGTTAGTCCAGCTGAAAAAAATATCTTCTAAAGTCCCACGCGAAGAGTTCAGTTTGTGGTGGAGAAGGCCACTGGGAGCAGGGAAAGCGTTGGTAATAGTCGGAGCTTTAGCGAGAAGAGAAGGCTGAGCGTCATGGATGGTCATCACTATAGCGAGACGATCCTATCGGGTGTTGCACGCTGTCATTGCTGGAGATACACATTTGGTGGTCACCGTGGGCAGTTGATGCTGCGGAGTGAAGTGTAAGAAAGCAAAAGACACACAATTGATGGATGGAATGCAGAACAAATCAAAACATTCTCCCCCAGACAAGAGATCTGGGTTAAAACCATCATTCTTTTGCTCACCATGCCACCCCAGTTTAGACCTGGCCATATGCAAATCAGTCTTGACCCTGTGCCTCATGGGAACAGTCCAGCCCGAACTGCCAAGCCGAGTCCTCCCTGGACCGGAAACAAGCATCCTAGGACCTGTTTTGGGGTTTCACACCTCTTCAGCCAGGATAGCTTGATTCCAGTGAGCCCAGGACCCATGTCTAGGCATACCTGGCACACTTAGGGCGAGAAAGCAAAAGACACACAATTGATGGACAGAATGCAGAACAAATCAAAACATTCACCCCCAGTCAAGAGATCTGGGTTAAAACCATCATTCTTTTGCTCACCATGCCACCCCAGTTTAGACCTGGCCATAAGCAAATCAGTCTTGACCCTGTGCCTCATGGGAACAGTCCAGCTCGAACTGCCAAGCCAGGTCCTCCCTGGGATGGGTATGCCCAGACGTGGGTCCTGTGCTCTCCATACCACTGTAAGTCAAGCTATCCTGGCTGATGAGGGTTGAAAACACAAAACCGGTCCTAGGATGCTTATTTCCAGTCCAGGGAGGACCTGGCCTGGCAGTTTGGGCTGAACTGTTCCCATTGGTCACAGGGTCAAGACTGATTTGCATATGGGTGGGTCCAAACTGGAATGGCATGGGGAACAAAAAAACGATGGATTTAGGTCCAGATCTCTGTACTGGGGTGAATGTATGACATTGTTCTGCATTCTGTCCAGCAACTGTTCTTTTTGCATTTGTCAGCCCGAGTGAGACGGGTATGCCCAGACGTGGGTCCTGTGCTCTCCATGCTACTGAAAGTCAAGCTATCCTAGCTGATGAGGGTTGAAAACTCGAAACCGATCCTAGGATGCTTGTTTCCAGCCCAGGAAAGAACCTGGCCTGGCAGTTCAGACTGGACTGTTCCCATTGGGCACAGGGTCAAGACTGATTTGCATATGGCTGGGTCCAAACTGGAATGGCATGGGGAGCAAAAAAAGATGGATTTAGGCCCAGATCTCTCTGCTGGGGTGAATGTATGACATTGTTCTGCATTCTGCCCATCAACTGTTCTTTTTGCATGTGCCACCCTGAGTGGGATGAGTATGACCAGACGTGGGTCCTGTGCTCTCCATGCCACTGGAACTCAAGCGATCCTGGCTGATGAGGGTTGAAAACCCGAAACCGGTCCTAGGATGCTTTTTTCCAGTCCAGGGAGGACCTGGCCTGGCAGTTCGGGCTGGACTGTTCCCATTGGGCACAGGGTCAAGACGGATTTGCATATGGCTGGGTCCAAACTGGAATGGCATAGGGAGCAAAATAACGATGGATTTAGGCCCAGATCTCTATACTGGGTTGAATATATGACATTGCTCTGCATTCTGTCCATCAACTGTTCTTTTTGCATTTGGCACCTCGAGTGGGACCGGTATGCCCAGACGTGGGTCCCGTGCTCTCCATGCCACTGGAAGTCAAGCTATCCTGGCTGATGAGGGTTGAAAACCCAAAACCGGTCCTAGGATGCTTATTTCCAGTCCAGGGAGGACCTGGCCTGGCAGTTCGGGCTGGACTGTTCACATTGGGCACAGGGTCAAGACGGATTTGCATATGGCTGGGTCCAAACTGGAATGGCATAGGGAGTAAAATAACGATGGATTTAGGCCCAGATCTCTCTACTGGGGTGAATGTATGACATTTTTCTGCATTTGTTCCATCAACTGTTCTTTTTGAATTTGTCACCCTGAGTGGGACAGGTATGCCCAGACGTGGGTCCCGTGCTCTCCGTGCCACTGGAAGTCAAGCTATCCTGGCTGATGAGGGTTGAAAACCCGAAACCGGTCCTAGGATGCTTGTTTCCAGTCCATGCAGGACCTGGCCTTGCAGTTCGGTCTGGACTGTTCCCATTGGGCACAGGGTCTAGACTGATTTGCATATGGCTGGGTCCAAACTGGAATGGCATGGGGAGCAAAAAAATGATGGATTTAGGCCCAGATCTCTGTACTGGGGTGAATGTGTGACATTGTTCTGCATTCTGTCCATCAACTGTTCTTTTTGCAGAGCGAAGTGTAGACCTCGTGTTGCCGGGTGGAGTTGGTGGTCACTGTAGCGCAAAGAGTTAGGTTCACCAGAGCTACATGTTGGTGCTTGGCGCAGGTGGCAAGATCTTGGCACTAACAGACTTTTTGCAGTCATGAAGAGCCCAAAACTTCAGGATTTCTCCTTTTCTTCGAGGATGAGCTCAAATGAAGCCACACTAAGTGTCCAGGACCTGGAAGGTATCTCGTGGGGATTAGAAACTCATTTCAGCAGAGGCCAGCAGGGCTCAGGCAAGTCCAGATGCAGGTTCAGACAATTGGGAGGGAGGCCTCTGGAGCTTGTTGTGTCCCTTTGCTTAGAACAGGAGGTGAGTCAGCTGACCATTGGAGTAATTTCAGCCTGGGACAAAGGGTACACGTCAAGTCTTCCTTCTCAGCCAGCAGGGAAGGACTTAAGAAGCAGGGCAGTCCTCTGGCAGCATGGCAGTGCTTCTTTTGCAGTATCCACAGGTATAGAAACGTAGGTCTGAGGGTCCTATTTTTAGGTCTCACCTGACCCAGAGCATGCGCTGGTCTGGCAAGACTTATTGAGAGGGCTCCAAAAAGTGCTACCAGGCCAGCCTAGAGCTACAGTGCATGTGCACGGGCGCGCGTGCCGCGCTTTACTGCGATTACTTTCACTTTCGCGGCCGCTTTGATGTTTGATCGCGATCACTTTCGCGGCCGCAGGGCAGCTTTGCATAGCCAATAGGTCTCGCTTTTGGGACCTTATAAGTATTTAGTTATGCAACTGTTGCATGGCTAAACACTTATAAGGTCCCAAAGGCGAGACCTATTGGCTATGCCAATGCTTGTTATACCCGATGATAGGTTTGAAATGGCAGAAGCTTCTGGGATTCCCCCCACACCCCCACACAGAGGTGTTTGGAATTTCCTGTCTCCATCTCCTGGTCCTAGTTTGCCTGCAGGCTCAATAGGCTAGTTCTTCTTGTGTCAGCTGAGGCAGTGTCTTTGAAGTGCAATTAGGACTGTGCACAGCTCTGCCCCCCCCCCCCCCCCGCCTCCCCCTCCCGCCCATCCTTCTTAGGATGGCGCATTGTGCCTACACTCAGGCCCTTTATTGTGTGACTGTCTGGGTGGAATATACACCGGCCAACTGACAACTCCACATAGTCATGTGAATAGTGAAACAGGCTGAATGCACCAAATGGTTAAACGCCATCCCCCTGTTCCTTTCTTGTCACCCCCAGACCCTACTTGCTTTTGCGCCCCTTCCCAAGTTGCTTCGGCGTTCCTTCAATCCACCCCCTTGTCGCTGTGCTATTCTCCCACCAAGCACTGTGTTGCTTCCGCTCCCCTCGTCCACCTGCTTTTAAAAAAAAACAAAAAAAAGCTTGGTACATTTTATTTTTCTTTTAGTTACTGATCCAACTCGGATCTCTAAAATGAAGACAAAATCACCGCATCATTTTGTAGTCTCAGGCATGTGACTTTTTAGTCTTTTACACAACGATGTGGTCGGCAGCATCAAAGCATTCTTTTTAACTTTTTAACTTTAGCCACGTTGCACAGCATTGTGGATGTTGTGCGGCATGGCTAAAAAGCATTGGCAAAGCCAATTGTTAATTTAAGATTATGGTTAGGCGACTGTCTAAGCAATTATTATTGGAAAGCCTTGGCTCCTAGCAGCAGATTGTGAACGAGCCTGCACACATTGAAGAACGGACATAAACCCTCTTCCCGTCCGCTTTTACTATCTCAAATGTTGAAATGTTGCCTTTATCTCTGTTTTTTGCCTTTTTTACATACCTCTGGTCGGTGATGATTGCTAACCCCATCCAGCTCTTTCACTGTCACGTCGGCAAACAAGTACAGCGACGGTCGAATCTGGTGCACGTTCTGAATGAACCAGACATTCCACTCGGCAGACGCTATCTTAGATGAAAAGGTAGCTCTAAGCTAATGGATATCGGTGCTTTGATGATTTCCGTTTCATGATGTGTCTGAGCGTGATGTTTCTTTATCTTATTTTTGCTTCATACGATATAACCGCAAAAGAATGTATTGGGATTGTGTTTTTAGAGGTCAGCATGCTGGGGGAAGTTAGTGACTGTTCAGTATTAAAGAGAATTTGGGGGCATATTAACAAGCCAGGCGAAACCCAGCGATAATCTCACGTTAGCTTCTTGATAGGGACAGACAAACTTAGCCATGATATCCTCCTTCCATAGGATATCATGGCTAAGTCAGAAAAATACCAGACGTAAAAAAGCAGCGTTAACCGCGGTTAGCGCTGCTTTTTTTGTCTCTAACTGGGTTAGCGATATTCTTGATAATAGGAGAAATGTCGTTTAGCGACATTTCTCCTATTATTTTACTCTGGAACGCTCCCTTTGCATCTCATTAGAGATGCAAGGGGAAGCGTAGAGTAAAAGTGTGCTAACATGCAAATTTGCATGTTAGCACCCTGTTGTTGATAGGGTGCTAGTTTTATCTCTGCTTTTTTGGCTTTTAAAGCCAAAAAAGCAGAGATAAAGCCCTTGTTGATATGCCCCTAAACTTCATAACCCCTTAAAAACATGCTTAGCTCCCTTTAATATGACACTACCAGGCAGATTTAGCTGTGCGTCAGAGCTCATGTGTAAATGACATAAAAATACACTAAGAAGGGTTTCTAGCTCAGCCCTCTACCGGCATTTGATTCCTACGGTTAAAACATTCCGCATTTGCTTGAGTAAAGTATTATTCAGATTTTTGATATTTCTCCGCAGTGTTTCTATCTCGCTGTCGTGACTCTGGGTATTGGTACTTTTAGTCTGATTACAGAAAGCGCCCACTGCAGTAGGGTGTCCATGAACTGCACTGGAGGCCAAGCGGATTCCTGCAACAATCCACCCCTGCTAATGCCTAGTGGGATCACATGTACTCCCGCCATCTTTTTTTATTTTATTTTTTGCAGATTTATACAGCACACACTCAACTCAAAAGTATTGGCGCGTTTTACATGAGCACCAGGTACGTTACGCAAGGTGCAAACGAAAAGTAATCCGCCAACATTCTATATACTGTAAGAAGTGGCCGCTGATCCTCCGCTACGGAGAGGCTTTATGTGACTGGGAGAGGTACTGAGCCAGCAAACGTTACAGCATTTCAGTGAGGGAGCAGCTGGGACACCCTCCCCTCCACCTCAAGCAATCTCCCACATTGCCAGAGTTCAGGAAGGACCTCAAGACCTGGCTCTTCGGATGACCCCAGCACTCAACGGAGTCTCCCCTTTCTTGAGACCCTCACCGGTGTCTAGTTGAGCTTTACCAACCCTGATTGATCGATTCATTGACTGTCTTTTTTTGTTGCTCAAGGGAGCACCTCCTGCTGCTTAAATGTTGCATTTTCCACTAGAATTAAGTAGGAATTCCGGTGCTCCCCTTTCCTGCTCATCGCTTGGTACATCTAGCATCTTCTGGTCAAGGCTTCCCATGATCTTCTGAGCCCTGGCCTACGCAGCCACTCCAGGTTTCCAGCCGTTGGAAGGCAGAGGAAGCCACAGTGCTCACTCTTCCTTGTAGCGGTAGATGAAGCATAGCACTGATGGCACTCTGGGGGAGCAACCACTTGTAGCCTGTGTTGTACTTGAACTAAGCACGTTGCTTTTCCTGAAGTTGTGCAGCACAATGTGGAAGCGCTGCACAGCCTCAGAGAACGTGACGTTGCTCTTATGATCATTTCCTGTGCCAGAAACGCTCCAATTCCTCCCTTGTTTCCCCTCCCTCAGCAAATTTGCTTTTACAATTGGTAGGAAAGGAGGGTCAGAGGGAGACTTTGGTGTAGGCTCTTTCACGACTTTAAAGAAGATGATGGAAATGCATTCCTGTTGTCCTGGGAAGCAGTAGAGGACTGAAGTTCACCAGAGCAGTGGTGCCAAGGTAGTGTGTCCAGATGTGTGACACCTCACTAGGGTTGCCACCTATCCAAAAGAAAAACAGTGGCCATTCGTTCATGCTTTAATTTTCTACAAAGACTCAAACATGATACTAAATTAGAACCTTGGAATGTTGAGCGCTCCATTAAAGACAATTGGAGTGCTCCGGGCTTCTAATGGCTGGTAGAGTCCCGCAGCATCAACATTCCAATGTTTCTTCGCAGCAACAGCGGTGAACAAAAGCATCACGGAGCCTGAGGGTGAGGCCTATGTTTTACAATTTAGAACATTCTCCCCTCCAGAGGCCCGGGCCTTTAATGCCGGAGAGGGCCTTCAATGGCTACAGTGGGCTCTAAGGCTAAAATAGAAAGCTCAATAAAATCATCTGTTTCCATTTTTAACATGGCCATTCTGTCTTTATTTGCTATAATTAGCAGCCAGGGCTTATCAAGGCAGCTCTAGAACACATTTTAAAATGGTTTCATGTTATAAATTCTGCTTTAAGTATGTACAAATAAGGGAAACAATGCTGGCTAAAATACTGTGTGACGCTATTAATACACCAGTCGGTTTTCACCCCCTGGAAACTTCACCCATTAGCGTTTATGTGTGTGCTGTCCCTTTCGCATTTTTTTATGCTGGGCACAACTGGGGGGATATACTGAGAGTACGCAGTGCCCATCCAGGTGCTGGGGCAATGTTTTGAAATATCCTGCAGAGATCTTTGTGTGCCTAGTGTTTTTTCAGACAATGGCAATAACTGCAAGGTAACTCTGGTGGTTAATCAAGTGATTAAGAAATCGGTGATTTGTCTAATCATTTGCCTCATCATAAAACAGCATAGTGGGTAAATGGTCTTGACGCAGAGCACTATGCGTAACAGGCAGATCACATATTTGTATTTTCTGTAGATAGGTCAGTGGATTACTGCTTTAGTCACAGAGATCTTTCTTTACTTGTAATTCATAAGTTACAATCCTAATATAACGCTTTGAGCAATGAACCAGCATTAAGGAGCTGCCGAAAAACTGCACTGTATTACATTTTAAATCTTGAGTTTGTGGGGAAAATTTACCAACACTTTCACTGTTTTTGCATCTCAAAAGTGATGCAAGCCTGGTGCTAAACTTTCTAGGATTTACTTTCTAGTGCAAATCCGGCTTTGCATTGGAAAGTATATCTATGGCCCATGTACATTTCCCAATAGTGCGAATCGTTATTTCGGGCTTTTAGGAAATGCAAATTGCCATGTGGTAATGTATGGAAGGAATTTGTGATGGTGCACAATGTGATTCCTACCTAGTAATAATTGCACTTTGGTAATCGCTAAATAGGAAATCACAAATATAGATTTCCAAAATGCGAATCGCAAAGCACATGTACAACAGATTTCCTCATTGTGGCGTCACAAATAATGGCCTTTTAGGAAATGCGATTACCATTGAATCAGATCAGGTGGTAATCAGGTACAAACTATAAAAAAGCACCCAAGATGCACCAGGCTCTTTCACAATGGCAACTTTGAACATTCTAGCAAGAAAGATGAGGATTGTGGCTGTGAGGCAGAGAAGGAGGATGAGACAGGAGAGGATCTTCAGGGTGAGGTGGACCTGTTTGAACAGACAGAGGAGGAGATCATTGAGAGGTGCAGACTGAGTAGTCAGGTAGTCAGGTAATGCTGAGTTACAACTCCAGCTAAAGGCTCCAACACTCAGAAGCAATGCAATACCACCACATGTGCAGGTATTATGTTGCCTACATCTATTAGCTCCGGGTAGTTACCAGGGTGTCACAAAGTGCCTTTTCCAGGTTCTTTCGCCAGTTCCTTGACAACACGGTGAGCAAGGACAACCAATAGATATCATTCCCCAATAAACCCCCAATCATTGCAGCAAGCCAAATTGATGTTTTACAGGGTAGCACAGTTCCCCAATGTCATTGGCTGTGTAAATGGCACCCATATTGCCATATGTCCCCCCTCAGCACTGAATATATATACTGGAACAGGAAATGCTCACACTCAGTCAATGTGCAGGTAGTGTGTAATGCCTACTATATCATACCAGACCTTGTGGCCAGATTCCCAGGCAGCGCCCACGACTCATTCATGTTACGCCACAGTGAAATACAAAACCAACTGGCACAGGGTGAATTTGGTGATGGTTTCCTACGTGGTAAGAGAATCGCAGACTCAATTAATACAGTGGCCAGGACGCTGTGTGTAATTTGACCTAATGATTTTCATTCTCATATTCTTAAGGTGACAGTGCATATGGCTTATGTCCCTGGCTATTCACACCATACCAGCGTCCGGGGACAAGAAGTGAGAGTCAATACAACAGGGCACACAGGACAACACGCTCAATCATTGGGATCCCAAAGTCCCACTTTCGCTGCCTCCATTTGACCGGCGGGGTACTACTGTACAGACTGGATACGTGCTGCAAGATAATCACCACTTGTGCATACTGCGCAATATTGCAATGAGAAAGGGTCTGCAAAGCATCCCCATAGAGCTTGATTCTGACTCTGATGATGAGTTACCTCCACTACAGGTGCAGTAGGAGGTACACATGCAGCAGAGGGACATGCACGACACACACAGATAACCAACAACTATTTCTGAGGTAAGAGATTTTAAAACATCTAATAATGAGACAGCACACATAATAGTAATGCCCACCTTTTATTCAGGCTGCTACAACATCATTGCAAAAAAGAATCAACTGCATCCTTGTGAATGTTACATTATTAAAAGTAAAACAACAAAGAAAAATAATGGAAAACAGAACAAAGGCAACCTATTCCACTGAGTGTATAGTGAGTCACATTTTACAGCCTCTGGGGTTTTGTGCTTTTGTCAGCAGCACTGGACTGTAGGACTGTCAACATGTCATTGGCAGAAGTGTGAAGGCATGAACGTCTGGTACTGCATGCCTCCTGAAGGGATATATCACTGAGGCTAGAGCCTTCTTCGCTCTCAGATGGGGCAGGTAGGTTGAGGATGCTGAGGTTGTGTGTCTGGATGTTCTCTAGTGCTGTGGTAACTTGCACTAGTCCAAGTGCAATGTCCTGCCAGCAGTGCACCATGTTGGTCTGAATATTCACAGTCTGCCTTGCCAACGTTGATGTTGTGACTGCCAGCTGGTTGATGGGCCGGGTGAAGGTATCAAACCTTACCTGGTACTGCCTGTGCCTCTGTCTCTGCACATGGGGTTCCGTCTCCATTGCTGCTTGCCACAGTTACCGCCCTTTCTCCATATTCTTCCTTGACTTGGACATATGCTGCAGTTGCCTACTGACAGTGTGCATCTATTTTGTCTGCAGGTGCTGTGTGGAGGTGATTGACCTCTCTAGGCCACCATACACAGGATGCGCATCCAACATGTTGTCTGACAAAGTATCTGGATGGACTGCTGAAGTGTGGCCTCTGCTCTTTTGCTGTGTTCTGGTCTCAGATGGTGTGGGGTCCCTGCTCTGTGATTGTCCCTCATCACTGTCCTCAAACTCTGGCAGTAGTGAGATGGGGCTCCCCTGCCAGTTGGAGCTGGGGTGATGGGCTTAAGGGATGGTGGTGTTGTGACCTCAATGACCACCTCACTGTTAGTAGCCCCTTCGACGGCCATGGTTCCTGACACGTCCGGGCTGTGATCTGTGAAAATGCTTGTAGCTAGTTAGTGTAAATAAATGGTTAATATTTGGTCACAATATTTCATCCAATCTTTCCTTCTTTTTCCTTATTTCCTTCTTTCTTACATTCTATCTTTCCTTCTTTATTGCTTTCTTTCCTTCTTTCTTTTTTCCTTACTTTCTTTCTTGAATTCTTTCCTCCTTTCCCTCCTTGTTTCCTTCTTTCGTTCCTTCTTTCTTTCGTTCGTTCGTTCCTTCCTTTCCTTTTTCTTTTCTTCTATCTTTCCTTTTTTCATTCTTTATTTCTTTTTCTTTACTTTTTTCTCTCCTTACTTTACATTCTATCTTTCCTTCTCCCTTTCCTTCTTTTTCCTTATTTCCTCTGTCTTGTTTTCTATATTTCCTTCTTTTTTGGTTTCTTTTCTTCTTTCTTGCTTTCTTTCCTACTTTCTTTCCTTCTTCCTTCCTTGATTTCATTCCTCCTTTCCCTCCTTGTTGTCTTCCTTTTTTCTCTCCTTCCTTCCCATATTCTTTCTTTCTTTCTTTCTTTCTTTCTCTCTTTCTTTCTTTCTTTCTTTCTTTCTTTCTTTCTTTCTTTCTTTCTTTCTTTCTTTCTTTCTCTCTTTCTTTCTCTCTTTCTTACTTACCTTTCTGCTTTCTTTCGTCTCTCATTATTTTTTCTTTCTTTCTGCCCATCTTTCCATTTTTCCTTCGTTTGTTCTTTCTTTTTCTTTTGTTCCTTCTTTCTTCACTTCTTTCTTTCCGTCTTTCTATTCTATTTTGCTTTCCTTCTATTTTCATTCTTTCTTACTTTCAGCCCAGCAGTCAACTGAAGAACGATTCGTTTTTTTACATCATTGCTAGCCAAGACCTTTGATTTTCTGTATATGACCATTTCTTATAGGGGTTTTAAGACACACTTCATCCATGGTTGTGTTATTCACATTTTTCTCCAACCCACTCAATCATGCATCACAGGGTAATGCGTCAACCCACTTCAGGCACTGGCTGACTTCACTATGAGTTACAACATGCCGCCCTTTCAGAATGAGCACACCTAAAAGTAGTTCCAGTTATTGCTAGTAAGTACCATGGTAATATGTGCTTTTAGTAAAACCATTCTTGCCTTTAGTATATATATATATGTTTTTTTTTTTTTAGATCAATGAACTCCCAGCAACTTCCCAAACAATATATTTTTGCAAAACAAAAATTGCCAAAAAGCTGAAGGACAATGCCAGACCTATTGGCTTTGCCAAAGCTTGTGTTACATAGAATCTTAGCATGCATTAACAGCAAGTTTCTTCCGTTCTCTATATGTTTGGTGTACAAGACTACAATAAACTCTTTACTGGCCAGGAGTTCTAATAATACTTTGTGCATGGGGGTGCATTTTAATTTTTGAGTCTTAAGATACATCCACATCATTTGAAGCGGAGCTGTCAGGACAGTGAACATGGCAAATGCAGGGAGTGTCCTGCAGTGAGTGCTTGGAGGAGGATCCAGGATTTGCAGAAATCCACTCAAGGTAATGGGCAGAGAATGGCAGAGCTCGACAAAGAATGAATGCGAGAGACACCCAATAAAAGGATGGTGAGACAGATCGATGAATAGATTAGAGAACTAAGAGGGTGAGAGTAAGAAAATGTGCAGAGGAGATATATTGGATAAATGAAAGAAGAAATGGGTAAAAGCAACAGTGTTAGACCTGTCAGCCTTAGTGTGGTCTTCCCCCAAACTTGTTGCATGCTTGCCTTCAATCTTCCTGATTTCATTTTTGTTGGCCTTAAAACTCCGTGCACTTTACCACTGCGCTTTACTGCTAAAGTACTTTTGCTCACTCCTCTAAACATGGTATGATTGATATACACCCAATTGGCAAATTTAATTTACCTGTAAGTGCCTAGTAAAGTGCACTACATGTGCCCAGGGCCTGTAAGTTAAATGCTACTAGTGGGCCGGTGGCACGGATTTTGATACCAACTTAAGAAGCCCTGTAATACCTGTCTCAGGCCTGCCGCTGCAGAACCTGTGTGTGCAGTTTTCACTCTCATGTCAACTTGGCTTTTAAAACCCCTTGCTAAGTCTTCAACATCCGTTTTATTCCAAGTAAGTCACCCCTAAGGTAGGCCCAGGGTAGCCCATAGGGCAGGGTGCTTTATAATAACAAATTTGGACCTGTACTTTTAAATTTTACATGTCCTGGAAGTGAAAAGCTCCCAAATCAGTTTTTCACTACTGTGAGACCTACCCCTCAGATAGCTTAGCGTTGGGGATTCCTTGTTAAATCTAATAAGCTTATAATTCACAATTGGAAGGGAGTAGATCTGTCATGTTTAATACCTATGGAATGATAATGATAAATCCTTTTTAATGGTACCATTTAAGTTATCATTATAATTTTAAAAATGGCACTTTTAGAAAGATGACATTTTTCTGCTCTTAGCTGTGTGTGCCTGCAGCCTGTCTCCAATACATGTCTGGGGAAAATGACAGCTGGGCATTGTGCATTTCCTCTAGACAGCCACACTCAATGAGAACTTAGGTGTGACTTGATTGGCCTTGATGGCTCATTTTGGCAGGATGGCCTCACACTTACATCTGAATCGTCTGTGTCCTGTCCCCACACAAAGGGCCGCATATCCCCCTGTAGTGAGTCTGGAGTTGTTATATTTCATATCGGTACCCTAATATAGGTTTAGAGAACATACTACTCTTTCCCTACATCATCTCCCCTTCATTTCATATGAACGTGCCTTATAAGGACATAACTCCAAATAAGGACAGAATGCCTTATAGGGACTGAACGCCTTATAAGGACTGACACCTTTTTAGGACTAAATCTTTCACCTAGTTCTATGACGAGGGTGGGTTCTGCCCGATCGATATTGCTAAGACGTCATCCTTAGCACATATGAATAATTTATGAGTACTCTCTCCAGGGGGGCATTCTTCACCTCTCCTATCTACGCACAAAGGTTTAATCCCCACCGTCATCCTCATACTGATCAATGGGTAACACACACACATAGACTGCATAATTACAGCACCTCTTGCTATCAGAAGGCAGGAGGGAACCGAGACGTCAAGGCCGACACACTGACCAGAGACGCTGCGGCTCCGGCGTGCCATCGCTCCAGCTGACGGTGGTCTAACTATCCATGACGGGGTGTCCAACTCAAGTCCAGGATGAAGTCCCACACTCTCACTATTCAGGTATGGAGGTTCGACTAAATCCTAGGGGGATTCTTGACTCTTATATCTAGATATTAGGCTCTTAGGCTTAGTAGCTCTTTCGCACCTACTTACATGCTAGGTACACTCAGGTACATCTATACAGGCATCTTAGGAGTATGCACTTTATTTTATAAATGCATTTTATATTCATGCATGTGTTCATGACTATTGCAAAATGGTAGAACAATACTATTCCTTTTTATTCACTGTACTGCTGGTTCTACATCTCTGCTACTGTGGTACAGTTGTAGCAGCACATTTGTTTTACATGAGAAGAACAACGGCACAATAAATTCTCATTGTAAACACGCCTGACTGTTTCTTCTGTGTATCTCTCTGAGAGCAAAACAAGCAAGCACGAGTGACTGGGTGAAAAGTAGTATATTTTTTCCACGAGTCTCAGGCTATTGTGTTCTGAGGTTGCAAATACGAATTTCTCTGATAACAGGAGATTCTAGTAGCACTACGAGCTAGCTAATACGAAATCAGGCTAACATATTCGGCAGGGGTGTACAGAGTCAGTCTGCCACCAGACCCACAGTTTATGTTATCCGCCAATGCGTAGGTCCTGCATGAAGGGTACTATTGAAACTACACTACAGAGTCAGGGCAGGAAGGGGGACCTCTGTGCATTTTAAAGCCCTTCTTTGAAGTCTCCCTCACTTCAAAGGCACCACTGTTTATAAGATCTGGACTATAGACCTTACCAACTCAGTACACTTCTGGACCTGTGGATACTCTTCAAAGAAGAAAAACCGCTGTCCTGCTGAAGGACTGTCACTATGCTGGACTACTGCTCTGGAAGAACTGCTGTCTTGATATGCTGACCTGCCGCCCTCTTGCCTGAAGTGGAAGAACTAGACCTGAAAACCATCTTGAACCTAAGAACCCAGAGTGGCTCCAAGGGCTAGTCTGCTGGCCTCCTGATCTGAGCCTCAGGGACACAACAGGCCCCCCACAGCTCCTGGATCCGTTTTCAACAAGCTCCTGACACCCAAGAGGCGCCTCTCAGTCTTGGGCGCTTGGAAGTGTTTTTTGGCTCCTTAAATGAAGCTTTTTGGCTCTTCAAAAATGTGAACGGGACTGTTCGCTCCAGAACCATGCCACTCTCATTAAGGATAAACGTGAGCTGCTGCAAGTTCGTCTCTTCGTACAGCAAGCATCGTCCGTCGGCGTGAATTGCCACCGCGAGGCTCCAGCCCACCTGTCTGCGACGCTCGGCCTGCTATTTGCCCCATGCTGAACACCACCTTCGACGCTCTCCTTGCTCACGGCGATCTGCTTCCCTGCAAACTGTACTCTTGGTGCAATTCTTGAATAGGTAAAACTTCAGCTGTACTTATCTGTAACTGTATCCAACCCGCGCTCCACCGCGGTCGGCTTGAACGTTTGGATTTGCCCCGGTCCAGCACGACCAGCTATCCCAAGTAGGAGCTTTTTGCTTAAAAGCTTTATTTTACAGTTTGTTCTGTTAAAACTCATATATCAAGTTCAACGTATTGTATTTTTGTCATTTTGGTCTTGTTTTATTGATAAAGGCAAATTAAGCTCTAATTTTTAACCCGGTGTGGAGTCTTTTTGTGTGGTGTTTTCACTGTATTACTTTTTTAAGTGTTGCACAAATACATTACATAATGCCTCCTAAGTCAAGCCTGACTGCTCTGTGCCAAGCACCGCACAGGTTAATTAAGGGTGCTTTGTGACTTACCCTGACTAGGATTGTGGTTCCTGCTTGCACAGGGTGCTTACCTCTGCCAACTAGAATCCCAATTACTAACAAACAGTGAGAGACAATAGCACAAGATGATTTCTAGGACATTCATACCTACCCTATCTCCAGCTGCTCTACTCATAATTGGCAAAGTATGTATGGGCTCATGTAATACCTGCATCTGCTGTAAGTGTATGTTTGAAGCAGTAGGGTGCATGGCAGGAGTCAGGAAAGATGGGCCAACTGAAAATTCTTTGAAAAGTAAGATTGAATGTGAGCCCACTGATATGTGAAGAAACATACAGTTAACTACTCACCTATATGTGAAAATCACTTTTATTGAAACTAAAAAAGAGTCTGTAGCAAAACAACTGGACATTGCACCTCTTGAGATCATGCGTGAGGGCAGTTAAGCAACTTAGAATAAAGAGGTAGGGGAGTATTGGTTTGAAAGCATAGGTGATAGGTACCTTTCTGAGGGTTATATTTGCATTTTATTTTCACACGAAGAATGCCTGTTTCTGTTCCATTAATCAGTGAAAAAAGTAATCAAAAGCATTGCCCTATTTAATCTATTTAATTTTTAGATCTGTTATATGGGTGAAGCCTTCTACCACTCTTAACTTGGATCTGCAGGCTTGGGGTATGCGCAGGGAGTGTACTATGGTTCTCCCAGATCTAATACCCAAATCCAGTTTGAAGAAGACCCTGTACTTACAAGAACCTCAGAGACAGAAGTATGGTAGAGCAAACCTACATTTTCAGCAACCACACATGAGACACACAAGGATTGTTTTTGACATCCTGCCTTCATCTTTTGAGCTGTAACCCACAAGTTATATGTAAACCTAGCAGACCTGACAAACAGCCTGTGACACTGCAATGTCAAAAAGAGACCCACTGTGATTGGAGCCTAACTGGATG
Organism: Triturus cristatus; assembly: GCF_964204655.1. Classification (NCBI taxonomy): domain Eukaryota; kingdom Metazoa; phylum Chordata; class Amphibia; order Caudata; family Salamandridae; genus Triturus; species Triturus cristatus. Next base: position 442,834,487 of record NC_140590.1, read on the forward strand.
GGGGGACGAAAAAGGACCCTGTGCAAGTGTCAGCTAAAATTTACCTGTGAAAGTGGAAGTGCACCCCAAGTTTCAAGTGAAAATCCCCGGCAGACCACACAAACAGGATGTAATATTCAAGCAGGACTTGACACTTTAATGTCAAAAAGACTCCTCCCAGCCCTCCTGCATATTGTGTCAGGTTCAGATGGGTCATCTCTGCCCAATCAGGTTAGTTTCTTTTTGCTCTGGCGAGCAAGTTTAAACCTAATTCACACCTATTTAAATAACTACTTGTTGGCTGAAGTGGAAGAACAAAATGCAAATTTAGCTTCCAGGGACTTCGGGCAGGGCAAAGGTAACTTTCTCAAAGATACTTTGCCATAATGTTTGGAAGAAATCCAACTGCACCATTGAATTGGATTTGTAATGACTAATAAAATAGATGTTTAATTATTTTCTAGCTACTCCCATTTATGAGATACAGTATTAGCAGGTAATATTGCATCCCTGTGTTTTCAAATTGAAAAGCCAGCCCTGCTACAGTGAAAGTAGCTTGGAAGGGCTAGTTGCTGTAAGAACATGTTTAAGGATTAAACCTTTACATGTCCTTCTTTTCAATTCAATGTACACTGCTTTATGGGAAATAAGGCCTCCTTGAGGGCTGACATAAATATTTTAAAGGACTGTTTAGACCTGTTAAAAGGGGCTTTTTTGACTTGCTGAATTTATTTGCAGTTAGAACCTGCACAGCCAGGCTACTGGTAGCAGGCCTGCAGTCATGTTTAAAGGGTCACCGTAATGGATGGCACTGTTGGTGCTGCAGTTCACTTGTGCTGTTTATTTTACAGGCCTTGGGTATACCTTGGGTCATTTAATAATAACTTATAGGTATGTTAAATTTGCAATAAGGTGTATACCAATTTAATCATGATGAAAAGATTAGCACAAGCAGTGTTCCCCTGGTTAGCCGGTTCAATAGCCTGCAAAAATAGGGTTCAGCAAAATGCAAAATAAATACTGACCCTGCAGAAAGGACACACATTCCAATAGTTCTTTAAAGAGGTGAGTCCTCAACTCTTTCCTAAATTGGAGCAGTGTTGGGGTGACCCTGATGGTTATGTGTGAGATATTGGGTTCATGGTTGAGGAGAGCTCAAGTGCTTCAAAAGCAATAGCCACAATCCTTGTCAGGGTGGACCACAAAAGTAAGTAAAATAATCTGTGTTCAACCCACTGTTAGCTTGGCACAAAAGCAGTCAGTCTTACCTTAGAGGCAAATTGACTCTTTTTCCCAATTTTATTTGAGTTACTACCTGGTTTCCATTGAGGTTTGAATTTTTCCGAAAAATAATAGTGCAGGCCGCAGCCATTGATGAAGTAGGTCACTAGCATGACGTGCAGAAGACGCGGGATCAGCTTGACATGCACGCCGACGCTGCCACATCTGCTTTTGTCTTCTCTCCTTGCCTATTCACTCATGCTATTCAAGCTGAGGGATACTGCATTGCGATTAACTGAGATAAGCGGTGTGTTTTACTGCCCATCTGTTCTCGTAAGTTTGTTGAGGGATACACCAGTCAGAATCGTCTGACGCTCTTTTTTGATATTATGTATTATTCCAGAGATCCATCCTGATGTCTTCATTTTTGGGCTCTAGCAACTCGGCCTTGTATTAGAGTTGGTCAGAAAAAGGGTGGGTAGGCTTTGGTTAATATTGTCTAAGCAACTTGAAGGTAGAGTTTTTGTATAAAGGTTGGGTTTTTTACAGTTTCCTTTATCTGCAGCACTATCGAGACCAGTTTTGATTACCTCTACATATTGAGTTTATATGTCACTATTTTTGATTAGTTCCACGTTTTACCACAGTGAAGTTAGGTAAGCGTTTTCTTTTTACTTAATTGGCATCACGCTATCCATTATGTAGACTGATCTTGCCGCAATTGATTGTTTTCTCTAGTTCCTCTGTTATATTTAATTCTGGACTGCGAGCCTTAGGGCCATGTATGGTCCACATCCAGTCGTGTTTATGCACTGCTAAAGGTTAGTCGGTGTTTATCTTAGAGAGAGAGAATGATTTTTATTCCAGCCTCCCCTTTTTAAATTGTCAATATTTGTTCCTGTCTAGGTTGCCCACTCTCTCCTTTTTGTGTCCTGATTAGGCCTGGGCAAAAATTTCGTTCCATTCGCGGAAATTGCGATAATTTGACATTTTCGCGTTCCGCTGAAAGCGCGAAAATGTCAAAATTTCCGCATTCCGCAGCTTAGCGATAATTTGGTTCTTGCTCGCGCTGTAAAATAATACATTCTCGCGCACGCGCGATCGCCTTACCTGAATCCCTGCGTTCGCCGACAAGTTTTCTTGATCCGTTCGCGTTCTCCATGAGATGTTGTATTGTTTTTAGCCATTTGCGCTGTCTCGCGACAGTTTGCGCCCGCAGTGACGTCATGCGTCGCGCGATCACGTCTTTCTTCTCGCGATCATGCACCGCGAGACAACTGAAAACAAGATGGCCGCGCCCGCGAGCAACCACATGGGTAAGTTGGCGAGCCGCAACCATGCATAAAATCTCGCGAACATGCGGGAAAAAAACTTCCGCATCTTCGCGATATTTCCGCGTGTTTGCGATAATTTTTAACATTTTCGCGATAATTTGCGAAAGTGGATTTCGCCAATTCCGCCCACCCCTAGTCCTGATGAAGACCCGCATGCAAGGTTAAATTTTATTCACTCAGTAGTTGGGTCAAAATTTTGACATATGTTTCCAAGCCTGGACTGAATGTTCATATCTTTATGGAAGGCGCGCCACCTATCTCTAGCAATGGATAAATCTTGAGTAATAGAAAGCGTTCAAAAACAGGCTTATCACAGTGGCAGGTCTGAGCTGCTGTGGCTATTGTTTTCTGTATTTTTGATATTCCTTACTACCCTCTCTTTCATGTCACTTCACACATGTGCACTTCTATGAGCACATTTTTATGCACTTTATGGAGCAACCGAGATAAAATTAAAAAATGTTTGCATTATCAAATATAAATGGAATTTATTTTGCAATTTCTATGTGTGATGTGTTTTTCTTTTTCTCTGTTGTTAAGATCAATTTGTGTTGATCAAAATACATAAATTAATATTGAATATTATTTTTCGAGTTCTGCCATTAGGGCCAAACTTTCTAAAATCCAACCTTACCATTATAGAGCGTTTTAAATTACAATTCTTCAGACATCAAACATGACTTTCCTATCTGCTCCCAATCAAAAGTTATCACATATTAAATGTGAGACGGTATCCCAATGTTATCCTATGGGAGAGGTAGGCCTCACAGTAGTGACACCATTTGGAGCTTTTTACTAACAAGCATATGTCCAATGTTTTAAATACACTGCACCCTGCCCTGTGGGCTGGTAGGGTGGACCTGAAGAAATTATTTGACTTTCTTTAAAAGAGAGAGCTGGTCAAGGCCATTTATGTGTTTCTGACAATATGTTCCTTGAATGAATGAATAAATGAAACAGCATTTGTAGAGCGTGTAACTACTCCGTAGAGTGTCCTGGCACTAGTAGGGCACCTTCAGACTTAACAGCTAGGAACACTTTAGTTGCAGAATATTCAGGTTTTGAGTTGCTTCCTGAAAGAGGAGTATTCCACCTTGGCTCGAACAGCCAGTGGGTGTTGGTTCAAGGTTTGGGCACCCAGGTACGCAAAAAATCTACCACTGGTTCTAACCCTGCTGACTTTGGGAATGGTAGCCAGATGGCTGGAGGATGACCACAGAGTCCTGCAAGGGCTATAGTGCGACATCCTCCTCCTGATTTAGATGACGCCATTACCATGTGGAGCTGACTTGCCATTCAACAAAAGTTGGGGTTCGAAGCTGCCAAGGTTTATGTCATTGAGCCAGGTTTGTACTGTATATTGTTTGTTGTTCTTGCCAATTAACAGGAATTCTGCCTTGGACTGAGCTTCAAGTCTGGATAATGTGCAAGGAGGGTTTCAGGCACTGAATGTTTGAATGTTTAAAGCAGAGGAGACCTTTAAGCAGAGTTGTTTATCATTGGCAAATTGGTCAATCTTGATGCTTTTAACTGTGAGTGGAGCACCGAGTGGCTCCATATATATAATTTGCAGATGACAGGAAACAGAATGGAACCCTAGGCACTTCACAGATGATAGGGCTCTATTGTGACATGGAGGTGCCTAGAAGCAGTGAAAGACATTGTTGATGAATCCTGTTCAAGAACCTATGGTGCGTATGGGGGTGGGTTGGTCAGCTGTGTCATAGGCAGCTGAGAGGTAAGGGTGGGTGGAACTTGTGGAGTTTCACTTCATGGAATTCCATGGAGTTACTTACAAAACTCTGCGAGATTCTGTGAAGTTCCACCATGTTGCGCTGAAATTTAGCACCAGGAGAGTGCGCAGTGTGGAAAAAAGCACAAACTGCACCATGTGGTGTGCAAGAGAGCGCGGCCATTTGAATTGATTTGCCTGTGGCTCAAGTAGAAAATCTACTTGAGCTGCAGCAAAGCCAACTCAAGAAGCAGCCCTCTGACTGTGACCGCTCATGACTTGCTGCATTAGAAAATGGAGCAAAGGGGTTCCAAATTTCACACGCATTTCTGGAGCCTCATGGGTAAAAATCCCACTATGCAGCAATGTGGCTGGAACTCTGCGTTACAAGAGAAAACAGAGTCGACAAATACAGACAAGTTTTTGGTGAAAACATTTCATCCACCCCTACTTAGAGGTCCAGAGATATCAGAAAGCAGGGGTCATCTTAATCTGTGGTCAAGAGGGCATTGTCTACGTGCAAGCGAGAGTATTCATAGTGCAGAAGGTTGGTTAGTATTGATGTGATCTTGAAGATATACTTATACATAGACTGCTTTTTTAATGATCTTGCTGATGAATGGTAGGTGAACACTGTCCCAGTTGTTGGTTAGGTTATCAGGGTCTAGTGTAGGTTTCTTTAGCAGTGGGGGGATTTGGCCTGTCTTGTGAGCCTCAGGGAAGATCCTTTGATTGAGGGAGATTTTCACAAAGGTAAGTAGGGGTAAGAGGGCATCCTCAGATATTGCTTTGATGAAGGTAGATTATAAGATATCATTTTCATAAGAAGTGGCACTGAGGGTGCTGAGTGCGTCAGTGAAAAATGGGAGTGATTGGCCTTTGAAGGCTCACCATAGTGCGATTCTATGGGAAGAGGTGAGTGTAAGAGATGAAGCAGGCTTAGTATTGTAGATGTGTTGTTGCATTTGCTATATTTTTTCACTGAACAGCCAATGGTTACGCCCGGTGGGGGCATGAACTGGAAGCACTTTAGTGCTTACGGTTCAGCGCGATTCTACAATGTAGGGGCAGGTCGGTTTTGACCGGTCTGCCCTACGCCCCCCCATTAAAAGGGGGCTCGAAGAGCAAGATCAGTCTCTTGTTCTCTCGCTCCCCCGCATACGGGTCCGGGCCATCAGAGGCCCGTGACTTGCTTTTCCCTTTGTTTTTCAGGTTGGGCGATCGAGGAGCTGCGGTCTCAAGCTGTTCAGGAGGGAACTCTCGTCGGCTGGGAGTTGAGTCCAAGCTATTGGAGTCCTGAGCGGGCAGCGGGGCGAGCGCAGCTGTTGGAGTTGCGATCTTTCGCCAGAGATCGGGGGAACGTGTGAGCAGTAGCGGGAGTACTCGGGACAACAGCGGTTGTCAGGTGAACGCGTGCGCAGTGCTTACCGTGTCGGAGCATTTTGTTGTTGCTGGTTGCTAGGGGGCAGCCGGGCAGCAATTTTAACGCATGTGTCGTCTGATCAGCTGTTGTACGCTGTGAGTAAGCGGCTGACGGTGAAGGGGCAAACAAGCATTTTCGGGAACATCAGCTGTTGCCAGGGGAACGCACGCGCAGTGTTTAACATGTGTGAGCATTTTGTTGTAGCGGGTTTGCTGGGGGGCAGACGGGCAGTGATTTGCAGCGCATGTGTGGTCTGATCAACGGTTGTATGCGTTTGACGGCAAAGGGGCACACAAGCATCATTTTTTCCACCGGTTATGGTCTAAACAGCTGTTTTTCGTGAACACTGGCATAACTGCTTAAGAAATTTAAAGCTGTACAGTTGGCTAGTCTGTAGGACTCTGGCGGGTTGTTTTGCTGAGGGCCAATAGAGCTTCTAGGTACTGGTCAATTTTCTTCTGTTTGCCAGGCACTAATGGGCATCTCAGTGAGGTATGAGCAGAGCGGGTCCCGTCACTGCAAGCGGACGCTCATTTTGTCGGGGGCATCAAGGCAGGACTGCCCACGAGGAGTTTTGTTGACGGCAGCACTGGCAGGCCTGCATCTTCATCGCTTTCGGGAGCCACGCGGGTGGAGTTTCTTACCTGACCCACTGGATTAGCTGGTGGGCATGGCTCTGGTTGCATGGGTGCTGTGGTCGGCTGGTGGCTGCTACTACTGCCAGGTAAGGGTTTGGGCAGTGTCTCAGACCTATGGGCAAGGGTGATCTGTAATATCTCCAGTAGCACTGGTTTAGACCCAATGGCTCCTAAGGTGAAGCGTAATGAGAAACGTTCCCGCAAAGATGTTATGTTGGAGGCCCTGATGCAACAAGTACTAGTTATGGGGCAGGCATTGACATGGTTACAGGAGAAGGTGGAGGGTTCGGATGGGGGGGACAGGAGGCACAGGCAACCTTTAGTACCTCCTAAGACTTTCTCTGCGCCTTTACCCAAATGAAGTAGGCCCAGGTCTGGCGGGATGGGGCCGAAGAGTGCCACAGGACCAGCCCCTGGGGATGAGATACCTCAGCCAACTGTCCCCACGCCAAGCCCGCAGGTTAATGGGGAGCCTCTTACGCCAGCACCCACATTGCCGGTAGGAGACCAGCCACAGGCTCCATCGGATCCTCTATTGGGGGGCCCAGGGGAGGTCACGCCTGTCCAGCCAGACATAGTGGCCAATCTGGCGGCACTACTCCCGTGGCTTGACCCAATAGGGAATTGGTCCCCACCAGCAGGAGCACCAGGCAGCGGCGAGGATGCTATGGAGAAGGTCAGACAAATAATGGCACAGCTGGGGAAGGCTAAGCCGACTGTTGGGCCGGCAGTACCGGCGGAGGGTGCAACGCCTGTGGGCGCAGCACCAGTAGGTGGTGGTGGAGGTCCGACACCCATGGACGCACCAGTGGATTTAGGAGCTCCAAAGGCGGCTGACGCAGCAGCAGCAGCAGGTATACCTAAAACATTGCCACCTTTGGGCTTAGGTGAATTGCGCTCATCTAGGGATCAGTTGGGGTGGCATTTCTCTCAGGAAATAAAGGAAAAAATCTGGAAGGGGGCATATGTTAGCATGTTTTCCCTGTTAATAGATGAGGCAGAGAGGGAGGAGGTGAAGAAAAACAAAGAGTGGACGCACCCTAGGGAGTGGGCGAGCATAATTCTAAAATATAAGGTGGAAGAGAATTTAGCTAATTGTGTGAAAGTTTTTACTATATACATGGCAATCCTGCTTGAACGTTTTCCAGCTGTGGGGTCAGAGATGGCGTGTTACCAGAACAGGATTACTGCTGATCATGCCACACAGGGGGGCAACGGGTGGAAGGAATACGATAAGGAATTTAGGAGGGCTTAGGCACAGGATCCATCATTAGGGTGGAATCAGACGGACATGTTCATTCACTTGAGACACTTGGTTCAAGGTCCATCTGACAACCACCGGGGACAGGCGCAGGACAATGTTAGGTTCCAGCCCTTTCATGTAGGCCCCTCAGGGAACATAGTGGGCACCTCAGGAAACGCTGGGGGCACAGGGAAAAAGGGTGTGTGCTTTGACTTCAAGAGATGAACCTGTACTAGAGCCGCGGGCACATGTAGGTTCAAGCACAACTGTGGGTTTTGTGGCAACACGTCACACCCCGAGTCCAAGTGTTTCAAAAAGTCCAGAGAGATGGAAGTTAAAAAGCAGGTATGAGAGAGTGCTCCTTGCAAAAGCCACATCCCCCATAAATATCAGTGCCATGATACCTTGGTTGAACATGTACAATTGCCCAGATGCTGCAAGGACGATCAGGGAAGGGTTTTTGGATGGCATCAGGATCCCGGGACCGGGTTACACTGGGGTGGCACATTGCAGGAACCAACTTTCAGTCTGGAGCAATGAGGGTGTAGCAGCAGCGAAGATTGAAAAGGAAGTCAGGATGGGCAGAGTGGCAGGCCTATTTGACGATGTTCCTATGACAGACTTTGTCTGCTCACCACTGGGGGTGGTTCCCAAAAAGGAAAAGGGTGAGTTCAGATTGATCCATAATCTATCGGCACCAAGGGGGAGTTCTTTAAATGAGGTGATTTCAGACATACTGTGTAGTGTAAAATATGCATCCTTTGATCAGGAAGTGAACATGCTTAGAAGTCTGGGGCAAGGGGCGTTGCTAGCGAAGTCCGACATTGAGTCAGCGTTCTGCCTCCTGCCAGTGCACCCACTGGATTTTCACCTGTTGGGTTTCCAATTCCAGGGGAAGTATTACGTAGACAAGTGTATGCCAATGGGTTGTTCAGTCTCCTGTGCTTACTTTGAGAAGTTTTGTTCTTTCTTGGAGTGGGTGTTCAGGAGGGACAAGGGCCACCTATGGGTGTTACACTACCTGGATGATTTCCTCTTCTTGGGGGCGCCAGGATCGGAGGATTGCAGTGCAGCATTGGTGTGGTTCTGCGCGCTCATGCAGGAGTTCGGCATGTCACTGGCGCCAGGTAAGACAGTGGGTCCTAGCACAAAGATCTAATTCCTGGGAATTGAGTTGGATTCAGTGCAGGGGGTGTCTAGGTTACCGGCTGAGAAGGTGATCAATTTTGGGACAGCGTTACAACACTGCCTTGCTAGAGAAAAGGTCACTCTGCATCAGTTACAGCAGGTGGCGAGACAATTGAACTTTGCACTGCGCATAATTCCAAGGGCACGACCTTTTTACCGCACCATCGCACAGGCCATGTCAGAACTTAAGGAGAAGCACCAAAACACCAGGCTATCCAGCGAGGTTAAGCAGGACATGCTCATTTGGAAGGCATTTCTGCGCAATTTCAATGGTAGGGTGGTGTGGCCCAGCCGGCCCAGATCCAGTCCCGAGATAGAGTTGATGACTGACGCAGCAGGTAGCGAAGGCTTCGGTGAAATTCTGGGGTCAGACTGGATTGCGCAGCATTGGCCGGACTAGTGGATGGACTCAGGGATCACTAGTAACATTAGCTTCCTTGAGCTCTTCCCCATCCTGGTGGCACTGGCCGTTTGGCCTGCACATTTGAGGGATCAGTCAGTGATATTCTGGTCAGATAACATGGCGGTGGTGGAGTGTATTAATAACCAAACGGCAAAATGCAAAATGATCCTGCGATTATTAAAAGATATTGTATTGCAGTGTATGAAACAGAATTTACTCTTTAGAGCCAAGCACGTGCCGGGTATATTAAATCACGCCGCTGATGCATTGTCTTGTTTTAAGATGCAGGTATTCAGGTCCCATCTCCCAGAAGCAACGGAAACCCCAACACCTTTCCCAGAACAGCTTTGGCAGCTTGGTGCCCCCAACTATCGGACCTCGTGGCAGCTAGCCTGGCACCCAGGACCAGGAGAGCTTACGAAGGGGCGTTCTGGTCATATTGTCAGTTCTTGGGGAGCAGTTGGGAACAAAATTGGCACGACCCAGGGTCGGTGGTCGCTTATCTGAGTTTCATGAGGGACATGGGGCGCTCAGTGGCGGTGGCTAGGCGCCACATTACAGCCATTTCCTTGTTTGCTAAGATTAAGGGCGGGCGGGATCCAACAAGCATTTTCATAGTGCATAAGGCTTTAAAGAGGTGGCAACGCTTGCAAGGGGTACAGCTCGATGAGAGAAGACCCATAGGGTTGCACACACTAGCGAAACTGATGGAAGCTCTGCAGCGAGTTTGTGGTTCAGCAGGAGTGGCTACTGTTTTTTAAGCAGCATTTTGCATGGCATTTTATGGCGCTTTCAGGGTAGGGGAGCTGGTGACAAGAAACAAAAGAGATTGGCAGGGGGGACTGCAGGTGGGTCATGTCCAAATAAATAAGGACTCCCTACTGATCTCCTACCAAGGTCCAAGACTGATCAGGAAAGCAGGGGCGAGGGCATAGTGCTCCACAGGGCGGTAGGTAGTACATGCTGCTCCGTGGCCAGACTGGAGGCCTTCATGGCACAGCGAACGTGGGCCACAGCAGGGCCTCTTCTGGTACATGTAGATGGTTCACCCCTCACTGTCTTCCAGTTCAAGAGGGTCATGGGTTTGGCTATGCGGAACGCGGGTTTGAATTCAGCTAACTTTGGGACTCATTCCTTTAGGAATGGGGCTGCCACAGAAGCAGTGGCCAGGGGTTTTAAAGAAGAGCATGTTAAAAGGATCGGTAGGTGGTCCTCTAACTTTTATAAGCGCTATGTGCGACTGCATATGCTTTCACCATTAGTAGGGCAGTGCACTGACAGTTGGTTCTGTTTCCTGATGTATTTGCAGTCTCTTCATCCTGTGACTCAGGGGAGAAGCTTGCATCGGTTCACCATCACGGAGGAAGGATGTCACCTTGTCACTCAAGAGGACGGCGGTCAACGGTTCACGTACTTACAACACAGGTTATGGCCCAAGTTTACTCTTGGGCAAAGAAGAAAACAAGAAATCTGGATAATGGATCACTCTTATGTCCGTCGTCTAAAAACTTTCTTTTCAGGGGCCCATGAGGCCAGGGCGCGTCAGTTGGAAACAAAAATAGTGTTTCATCATGGTCAGGGTGGATTGCGCATTAGGCAATCAGGGAGCTGGTGAACCGTGCTTTAAAAGAAAGTAAGGGCCCACCTGCAGTCTGGATTTTGCTTTTAGGTGGGAATGACTTGGTACAACTGGGGCGGAGGGTGCTCATTGAGGAGCTGCTCACTGAGGTGGGATGGTTGGCGAAGAAGTGCCCCGATGCTACAATAGTCTGGTCTCACATGATTCCAAGGTTGCAGTGGAGAGGGGGTGAGTCAGTACGAGCGTTGAATCATGCAGTAAAGCGGATCAACAATAAGTTTGAGAAGTTGTTCAGGACCACCAAACTGAAGTCAATAGGACATGGCTACATTCGGGGTGATCAGTTCTTTTTACAGGATGGGGTCCACCTCTCGAATAAAGGAAATCAGGCCTTCATGGAAGACATCGTAGCATGGTTGGAGGACGCACGGCGCAGGACATGACCTTCTGGGTAAGTAGTAAGTAGTAAGTAGTAAGGAAGGCCAGATACTTGGGCAACTATTCTGGCCTGTGGCAGTAAAGTCATGATTGGTAAGCGTAGTTTTACGTCCTTAGCGGCCAGCACCACGGAACTCCAGGGGCAGTTACAGTCAGTCGGTAGGCTAGAAAGGGTACGGGGGCCATGAAGTCATGCTTTACAGTAGGCTGGTCGGCCACCCTCACACGTGCATACGCATCAGTGCGCAATAATGCAAAATTGCAGCGCCCCGTTATGGAGTTAAGGCTCAGGGCATACGGGGGGCCCTATCCGTCCGATAAGCTGGACCCCCTACGCAATCTTACTCCGGTGGAGTCTTTGTAGTTTTACCGGGACCTGGGGCTGCCAGTCATTGACCTTGCTGTAGACTCTACCAGGGACACGCAGAAAGTAAAGTATATACATGTTTAGATTACGGTAGGAATGGATATGCACTAGAAAAATGTTAAGGTTAGCCAAGTAACATCAGGTATCTATCAATATATCTGGACTTTCTGCGTAATTGTACCGAAGGTAAATAATAAGTTAATGTTTTAATTATGTAATAAATATGACTGGGGGGGATTACTCCCCCTAATCCAAAAGAGTGTGGTCTGAAGTGCTTGCCTTGGAGGAGGGAGGGAGTCTACATCCAAGGGCGGTCTTAGGTCTTAAAGTAAAAGGGGACTTAGGCAGTACCAGGCCATATGGGATGGCGCCTGTGTATTTGGCGCACTCCCTGGGCCTTTGAAGCTTTTCAATGGGAATATCAGACTGCAGCTTAGCGTTTGGGTTTTGTGGCAGTACTTCGGGACTGTGCCCCAATATTTGAGTTTGTAATTGGCTATGAGACATTTTACTTGGACTCATGATGTCTGTGTCTGGCATGTGATGGCTGCATTTGGGTAAATGATTGTGACGCTGATGGCATATCATTAACACATCACAATCATGTCATGGCAGCACCCTAGACAATAAATGGGTTTTAACTGCTCTCGGTTGTAATCTGCTTTAGTAACTAATTTCATTTTTTTTTTTCATGCATTTCTTTATTGACGTTTTTTAGTTACATGCAAACTAATTTCATTATTATTGCGCTTATTGTAGATTATTATTACCTTAAGTTGAGTACCTTTTTGTGATGATCAAGGTCAAAAGACTAGTCACCACTTCTTGTTATATGTTACGGGGGATTAGAGACACTTTGATGTCATTTACTGGAATGTCATTAGGATCAGAGGAATCTCAATGCCACTTCCGCTTCCCCTGGCATCTCGGCATTTCGGTGAGCGGAAGTACATGTTGAGAGATGAAGCATCTCATTTCTGAGAGCTTGAAATTTAACTTGTGGCTCTGCAATCCCTATTGTGCAGTCGGGGCACCATTTACTGACACCCATCACTACAACAAGGCTATTTTATATCTTTGAGATGAATATATTAAAGTTACGCTAGGAAATGATTCTTATTTACTTTTATCTCACAGGACACAAGTGTGCCAAGGCCAGGGGCACTGGATTTATGCTGCAGGAGAGGGCTAAATTATGCGGCAGAGTTGAGAAATGTATGTAGCAAGAAAAGGCAAACCATGCAGCATAATGCGGCACATTTTGTAATAGTATTACTTCATTATTTTATAATTTCTAAACTTAGGAGCACTTAGGAGCTGTCTGCATTAAGTTAGTACCAATTGAACACCCAAATATGCCAGTAAGCAACAGAAAGGTTACCAGTCCAGCTTTGCAAAGGTCCTTCCACTGTGCAGCAACATGCACTGTTGCCTTTTTAGTAACTTTTGAACCTTTTGAGCTTGAAACGACTTTATTTGTTAAAATCGGCAGATTATGCAGCAGATGATGAGTTCGGGGGCAAAAACTGCAAATCTATAATCATGCAAAAACCGCAACAGCCTCACAATCGTATAATTCCAGTGGCCCTGGCTAAGGCTTAAATATCGGTTACCAACTGCACATTGCTGGCCTCTACATACACCACCAACAGTGTGAACAGAAAGAACGCTGTAGACCAAGGAGAAAACACCTATGCAACAGGACACACAAAGTATATCAAACAGGATATTATACTTCAATGAGTTCTCCCTGCTGTGGAGTGATACCCGGACTCTACAATATTTTCTTACAGCATGCAAGCTGAGGGCCGGGCATAGCTAGAGGTTATAAATAAATGAGCAAATGGTCACTTGAGGCCTCTGCTGATACTGATGGCAAGTGTATGTAGACAGTCGTCATTCCGCCAGCCCTATTGTAACTGTAATTAGCCAGTGTCCACCAGGATGTGGACACCACACTGACAATGAGGCCAGCGACTGCTCATCGCGTGCAGTGTGCCCGCTTCCCCACAGCAACCTGTTTTCGCACTGGACGGTGCATGCTGAAGCATTCTGTCTGACAATAAACAATAAAAACTACTGCGGTGACTGCCAACACTGCGGTGCTAATGAATTACCTGCCGGCAGAGCTAGAAATTGAAAAATAAAAGTGCTGGTACTCTGTAGGCGAGTACCTGCTTGTTTCTGAGAAGTACCGGTACTCTCTAATTAAAGGTATTGCATTTCTCCTGAGAAGTGCCGGTACGCCGTAGCGGACAGCACCGGCCCATTTAAAGCACTGCCTGCTGGTGACAGTCCACCCCCTTGGCCCCTGCCCAGCTGCAGCTCTCACCCTCATCGGCAACCGTGCTTGCCTCAGCAGTGTTAAGGGCCCCAGCCTGAAAGCAGAGTATTGCCCAGCACTCAGCACCGCACCCTGGGCCGCTGAGCTGGTTGAGAAGCCCCTCCCTCATTCCCCAGCAGCGAGTGAGTGCGCTGTAGTGCCACGTGTGCCATCGGCCAGAGTGGCTTACCAGCAGTGTCATGCACATGCTGAGTGACAAAAGAAAAAAAACAAAGAGAAAGACATTAATACAGACAGAGGCGAAGAGGACTGTAAGAGTGCATCAGGACGCTGCACCTAGAAAAAAAGGAAAGTAATGAAGAAAAAAGAAGACAAAACGTGCACATACAAAGACACATCATACACAAAGGTTCAGGGGTGAACATAAAGCAGTAAAATGACTGACCAGCAACCAGATACAGGTGATAGCCACCTGCTGATCATACATGCCAGCGACCTGCTCCATATGCCCACGCCTCTGTACCACTACTACCTCTGTACGGCGAGCGAACTGATCCCGCCACAGCGGCCCACTCTTGGAGTGGTGGCCTCCAACACTATTTCCGGGTCACCCGAAAAACTGACGGGTGGTGAAGAGATCACTACTGGTGCACTTTGGAGGGGCAGAACTTCATGATCTCTTTGAAACTCTCCCAAGCACAGGTGGGGACGCAGATTTCGACAAAACCATAATGGCCCTAAACAGAAACTTTGACACACAACTCAATCCAGACTATGAGCACTTCAAATTACGTCAGGTCCAGCAGGCAGAAAGAGTCAGTCGACATGTTCTATGCACGCCTGAGAAAGCTGGCAAGCATGTGTGTGAATATCAACCAACCGGAAGAGATCCGCGTCTTCTAGACATTGAGATGTTTCACTGGGGGTGGCAGATAGTTCATGCCCCCCTCCCTCTACATTTTTACAGGGATCCATGTCATTTTGCCTCGCACCACTCTGTACCTACCGGAATAACTTCCTTCATTCTAGAGAGGGAAGGAAAATGAGTCTTTTTCAACCTTTATACATTTTTTGATAGAGGTTTATTGGCTTTTCTACAAATACATGGCTGTGAGCATATGTTCTGTCATTGCAGGTTACATGCGCCTCCTTGCTCACAACCGCACTTCTAAATATACCCATGCTCACTGCCGAATGAGTCTGCGCGTGGCCACTGGCCACCATGTCTGCTTAAACTGCTTATCTACGTCTCCATTTTTCAATTCAGTTACCGAAAATACTCAAATAAACCCTATCCAAAAATGAAACTGAAAAACACGTGACGTATGTTGCTGGGTTTGTTGTGTTGAGTCTTCTATTACCAGAAAATTCACAGCGATACGCTCACATCCTGTTGTTCCATAATCGTATATAAATTACAGTTGTGCCTAGTTACAAACATATTAAAGTAAACTGAAGCATATTACACACACGTTATGAAATCAATTATGTAGATGCTGGAAACATTTGGACATGCTGAAATAGTTCAACGATGTGCAAATGAATAAAATCTAATACAATACATTTTATATGCACATTTAAAATGTATGTTTTTCATGTGCAATATGTTGGCATCGTTTTCAAAGCAAAGGCTCGTTTTAGTGATTCTTTATACAATGGAACGGTGACAAATCTAATGAGAAAAAATATGATTTACATTTTGATAACTATAGCTCATGGGGCAGATTTACAATAACTGGTGCATCCCTGCATATTAGCAGGGATGCAACAGTTATTTTGCGTGACTCAAAAACCCCCTTACGCCACCATGGATGCGCCGCATTTACAATGCGGCGCACCATGGCGCACGGAGAGACAGATGCGTGATGCATCTGTCGCCGTAAGGGTGACGCAGTGCTGGAGTTGTGTCGCAAGCGCGACGCAACTCCAGCACTGCTCAGGGGTGCCCTATACCTGATATGCTGCGTCACTCCTTACGCCTACTTCAAGCAGGCGTAAGGATTTGATGCAGCTGGGATATAAAAGTGACTCAGTGAAATCTTGTAGATTTCACTGCGTCACTTTTACGGGGATTCCTTGTGACGGAACGCCCACCCTGCATACATTATACCTGACGCAGGTATAATGTAGCGCAGAGCTTTACCACGTGACGCATCTCACTAGATGCATCACGCTGTAAATATGTTGCATATTGGCGCATTGTTTACGCCGCCGCTGCGTCACAAAAGTGACGCAACGGTGGTGTAAAACTGTCGCAAGGGGCAGATTTACAATAACTGGCGCATCCCTGCATATCAGCAGGGATGCGCCAGTTATTGTGCGTCATGGCTCCGCCACCATGAATGAGCCGCATTTACAATGCGGCGCACCATGGGGCAAAAACGGACAGATGCGAGACGCATCTGTGCCGTAAACGCAGCGCATTGCTGGACTTGCGTCGCAAGCGCGACGCAGTTCTAGCGAGGCTCTGGGGTGCCCTATCTTCACAATGCTGCATCAAGCCTTACACTTGCTTCAAGCAGGCGCAGGGTTTTGACGCAGCATGGGCTCAAAAGTGACTGAGTGAAATCTTGTAGATTTCACTCAGCCACTTTTAGGAGGCGGTCCTGCGACGGAACGCCCCCCCCTGCACAGGAACGGCTGCTTCTGGCGCAGGGCTTTACAACGTGACGCATCTCCCAGATGCGTCACATTGTAAATACCCCACAGCATGGCGCTGGTTTTGCGCCGCCGCTGCATCACAAAAGTGACGCAACGGCGGCGTAAAAGAGGTGCAAGGGGCTTGTAAATCTGCCCCCATGTTTCTAGTTTGACGTGGAAAGAATTTCTAGATGTAAATATAAAATATAATTATAATTCTTAAATTAATCGACATCCATAGTTATTTATGTGATCAAAACAATTTAAGAGGCAGAAAACAAGGTGCCTCTTTTAAGAAAAGTGATGCATCGCTGCAAGACTACAGCGATGCGTCACTTTTCATTGCGCCCTCCTTGCGACACAAATTATGCGTCATATTTACAGTATGACGCATCATGTCGCAAGGAGTCACAGATACGTCAGTATTTCTGACGTATCTGTAGGCGCAAAAATGACGCATTGCTGGAGTGTGTCAAAAAAGTGATGCAACTACAGCAATGGGTCATTCCACATGGGCAAGTCTCATGTGAAATGTGCCTGCGTCAGTCTTATGCCTGCCATGAGGCAGGAGTAAGATATTGACGCATTTGGGTCCTAGAAGTGGCGCGGGGAAATCTTATAGATTTCACTGCGTCACTTCTACGACCCTTTCTTGCGTAGGAACGACCCCCACATACATTATACCTGCTGCAGGTGTAATGTGGCGCAGGGGTTTACAAAGTGACACATCTACCTAGATGCGTCACTTTGTAAATATGGTGCAACAAGGCTCATTTTTACGCCGCTGGTGCGTCACAAAAAGTGACGCACCGGAGGCGCAAAAGTGACGCAAGGGCTCATAAATAAGCCCCAAGGAATCCTTGACGTAAGCCATTTCCTAAAGGATACCACACTCCTGTTAATTATTGAACAGAATCTCACATACAATTGCAACCTGTCAGAGGAGGCTGGTAATTTGAGAGGGGTAATATCCACCTTGAAATGTGCAGAACAATCAAGCGAACCGTACTCCTTTCATTGAGTTTAGGGGTTTGGGGATCACCATTCTGGAAACGTTTTTTAAAAAATTACTGCAGATGATATAGTTTTGGGCCAGTTTGGAGGAATATTTCATATATTCTGTCCTAGTTTTATTTTACTTTTTGGGAAATAGCTATTATAATCTCAAACATCGGATTGCAATTTTCTAAAAACATGTACATTTTGCTTTGAAATGCCAGCTGTTCATTTTTTGATACAATAAAAATATTGGGTCTTAATAAAAAAAAAGCCTGTAAAAGTATTAACGAGCATAATATCTCCTCAGTAACATACTTTTGGTTCTCTGAAATTCAACGACATTCTCAGTAGTGTATCTGGTCAGCTCTGCCACGCTTCGGTTTCTAGACGCACTAGTACTGGGAAAGTCTCGAGATGACAGGGCGTAGATTTATTTCTACATAGAATAGAAGTTCACACAAGGAAATGGACCGCATAGGGAAATCATTTTCACCATGGAGAAAACTCTCCCCTATGCCCCCAGTAAATATGGTATCCGTTCCCTTTCCCTTCATGGAAGACGGAGTAAATCTCTGGCCGTTTCCAAGTGGAATGGGTAGATTGAGGTTTAGGAAAGCTCACAAATATACAAACGTCTGAGTAACCCAAGCATCCAAGGCAAATCACACCTTGGACTGCCCACTTTCCACCCCTTAAGTGCAGTGACGGCTAGTAGGGGTGGGGGGATGACGAAAGGGTGGGGGGGATAGGGGGCGGGACCAGGATTGAGAATATATATATTTTTTGACACACTTACCTTTTCTCTGTCAGCAGCATCGCTCCTCTGCTTCTCTGCTCTTCCTGACTTCAGTCCGGAAAAAGCTGCAGAAGCTCCAGGGCACACAGGCTCCCCTGAGCCAATCACAACGCTGCAGTGCAGCATTGTGATTGGTCTGAGCACCGTGGATCGGTGCCCAGATCAGGACAGGGATCTTGTGCATATTCCCTACCAGTCTTTCCATTACAGCATGGTAGGGAATATGCAAAGTGCGCATGACTGCTTGGCCGGCCAATACAGCCGGCCAAGCAGTCATGCATGCTTAGGATGCATAGTCCACTCCTGGCACCCAGAGCCACCAGCCCCACTCCGCCTTAACCCAGCCCACAGAAACCAAAAATAAAACAACAATAACCTTGTTATTATCATTTCATTTTACCCCTTTTCACTGCTCTAATAGCAGTAGGGCGATGCTCCTCTGCTGCCGCCACTGCTTAAGTGAGATTTACTACTGTGTATTTTTCTGCAACTGTGATGGAAACATGTACATTAGTAATGCATTTTTACCTACATGCAATTCACATGTGAATGCTCAGCACCAAGATATTCCTTTCGGGGATGATTTGTTGCACTATATTAAATGTGGCTAACATGACATGACATCACAATCTGGTGGCTGCCAGTAGGTAGTCATAGTTAGGACCTTGTTTCCATAGGAAGAGTGCTATTTTGTTCTGCCAATAATTTTGGCGCATTTTGATGAATCCTCGCAAAATTTTCAAAATTAGTATGACACTCACTTCAGCTGCTTTCTTGAAAGTTTTAGGGTGATTAATCAAGCAGGGACTGAGATAAAGGGTGGCACAATAAATATGTTTTCCCGATGTAAATTCCCATAGGGATTTTAGACATGACTACAACCCAAACTGCTGAATGGAATTGCACCAAATTTGGCAGAAAAGGTCGCTGTTGGTACCAACAGCGACCTTTTTGTGAATTGGTGTAAATCTGTTTTTGTAGTTTTTGAGTTATTTAAAGAAATCCACATTTGGATATATTGAGACGTCGATCATCTGAGGATCCGAAATTGCCTGTGCTGAAATCTGATTGGCTGCCAACACTTCAACCAGGAAGTGTTGACAGCAATCTTGAGACTTGGCTTCAGCTGAGTCCCACCAAAAACGTTAAAAGAAAAGAAAAGGGGCAGGGTTGGGATTCCCTGACCCCCCTAGCTCTGGTCATGTTGTCAGGCTGGGACCCCGACAGGGCATAAAAGCATTTAAAAAAAAGATTTCACCAAAAATCACAGCAGATCTGCGACTCCGGCAAAGAAAAAAAAACACAAGCCACAACCCGGGGGCCTTTTTTTCAAAAAGGAGGGGGGGGGCTCGGGGCCCACTTCCTGAGGATGTTTGAGCCTTGGGGTCCACCACCTCCCCAGGTTTTTTTTCAACAATGGAGGGGGCCATAGGGACACCCTTCCTGGGCACTAGAAGCCCTGGGGACCACCACTTTCCCAAGGCTTGGATTTTAATAAGGGAGGAGGTCACACAGACCCACCTCCTGGGCTTGAAGAAGCCCTGGGGACCACCACCTCCCCAGGCAATACACACAATTTATGGGAGTCACACAACCCCCCCAGACCCCGGGGACCACCACCTTTCCAGGGCCTAAAATATAAATGCTTCTTGGTGGGGGCAATGTGGTCCCCCTCCTGGGCTGGCTTCTGCTATGTCATGGGGTGCCCACCCCAGGGACATAGCTGTTTGCTCTGACTTGGCGGTAGCTTTGACATCTCCTGCCAAGTCAGAGCAAACACAAACTCTGCTCTCAGCAAGCGAGAGTTGTGAAACCACTCGTGCTCACTGAGAGTGGAGTTTTCATCAGTTTCTAGTGGGCAGGGAAACAGATGAAAGGATTGCTCTCACAGACAGGGAGCTGCATGTTTAGTAGCTCCCTGTCTGTGAAAGCAATGCCAGCTCCTGCAGGAGTTGGGGAGCCGGCTGGGACAGCAGGGAGTTGGTGGTCCCCAGGAATACCCACAGCCCGCACATTTTTTAAGTTAGCCCCAGGAAGGTGGTGGCCCCCGGGGCATATGAAAGCCCTATGAAGGGGGTCTGTGCAGCCCCTATCCTTTGTTTAAAATACAGCCCAGGGTGGTGTAGTTCCCCGGGGCTCTTGGAGCTCAATGGAGGGGGATACCCATACCTCCCCCTCCTTAACATCCATGAAGCCCGGGGAGGTCATGGTTCCCGGGGCTAATAAAAGGGAAATCAGTGGGCAGCAAAACAAGCAGGAAAGACAAATTAGAGGGCAGAAAAACAAGCATGAAAGGCAAAACAGAGGACAAAAAAATGAGCAGGAAATACAAAACAAAGCACATGGTGGCAAAACAGAGGGGATAAAACAAGCAGAAAAGGAAAAATAGAGGCTAGAATAACAATCATAAATGGTAAAACAGAGAAGAAGAGGGCAAAGCGGAGAGCACTTAGACACTGACACACCTACTCACAGACCCGCTCACACTCACGCACCCACTCACAGACCCACTCAGATATTCATGAACTTACTCACAGACCCATTGAGAAACGTATGCAGTCACTCACAGATACACTCACAGACCCACTCAGGGACTCACATACTCACTCATATACCCCCTCAGAGAGTCATGCACACACTCACCAGTTCACTCAGAGACTCACACACTCACTCACTCACAGATCACTAAGAGACTTATACACTCACTCACAGACCGACTGAGACACTCATGCGCCCACTCAGAAACCCAATGAGATACTTATACACCAACTTGCAAACCCACTCAGAGACTCATGCATCCACTCACAGATCTACTCAGACATGCACCCACTCACAGATTCACTCATACACCCACGCAGAGACCCACTCAGAGAGTCATGCACCCACTCACAGACCCACTGAGACACTTCCATACCCAGTCACACACCCAGTGAAACACGTATGCAGATACTCCCAGTCCCAGTCAGGCACTCACACACCCACTCACACACCCATTGAGACACTGCACACACCAACTGAGACATTCATGCTCTAACTTTGAAAGGTTACAGGTTACAGTTAGGAAATAAAATTATAAACCTTAGACATTCACTTAAAAAAACCAAAGGTTACAGGGACGTTATAGTTAGGAAATAGATTTTTTTTTAAACATAGCAATTCAGGGAAAAAACACAAAGGTTACAGGATTGTTATAGTTAGGAAATAGATTTTTTTTTAAATCCTTAGAAATTCAATGAAAAAAACAAAGGTTACAGGGACGTTATAGTTAGGCTCAGATTTCACTTGTACAAAACCAGTGAAATTCGGCAGTTATAGTTATCTGAGCTAACTATAACTTACACCCCCGCAATGCCCTGCTTACGACCTCGCATAATACATCTCTCATGACATGATCAGTGACATCACTGATGACATCATGACTGGGGCTGAGGGATGATCATTGGGGCACGCAGCTTTTGATGTCCTTGGGTTTGGAGGTTAAGGGAGGTAGCCTGATGTGCATCTTGTGAGGAAGAAGGTGATCCACTTGAAGACGTTTTGCTGTATGCTGTCTGTTGGTGAGTATTTGGTGGGAGACGGCGTCGAATGCAGCAGAGAGGTAGGGGAGGATCAGGGCCATAGTTTCTCCATGGTTGAGGAGTGTTTTGATGCCATCTGTGGCAGCGATCAGCATGGTCTCAGTGTTGTGGTTAGAACATGAATACTGATTGTGAGGCCTCAAGTAGGTGGTTTTGTTCCAGATATTCGTTGGCTTTCTTGAATACTTTGGCCAGGTAGGGGAGTAGGATATATATATATATCTTACCTAGTGGCATTGGCCAGTAAGTAGTTGTAGTTAGAACCTTGTTTCCATAGGAAAAGCTTTTTTTGATTTGCCGATAACTATGCCGTTGTTTGATCAATTTTCATGAAATTTAAAAACGAATGGTCCACTCAGGTTAGCTCCTGTCTTAAAAGTTTCGGGGTGATTCGTCAGGCGGGGGCTGAGAAAAAGGGGAGTCCAAAAACGTGTTTTCCCCATGTTAATTTCCATAGGAAACATTAGACATGGCTACAGCCTGAACTGCTGAACGGAATTGCACCAAATTTGGCAGAGAGGTAGCCCTTGGTCCAGAAAGCACACTTGTCTTGAAATGGTGTAAATCAGTTCAGTAGTTTTTGACATATGTAAATATTTACAGATATTGATATTAGAGAATTGTGAGACCGAGCACGAGCTTGCCTCTGATTGGGTGGCAACACTTCAAACTAGGAAGTGTTAGCAGCCATCTTGTGACTCGGTACCGAGGGAGAAGGAAAAAGGTGAGAGAAACATTAAAAAAGAAGAAAAGGGGCAGGCTAAAAACACTATGACCCCCTAGACCCAGTTAGGGGGTCCCACAGAGACCCCCGGGCCCAAACTTTTTTTTTTTAAAAAGGTCAGCAGGGTGCACAAATCCGGCCAAACATTTTTTTTAAAACGAAGTGCGGGCTCCCGCGCTTTGTTTTTTAAAGCCTCTTGGTGGGCCAGGTACCAGGTGAAATCCTGATTTATGTACTGGGGGCCCGCAGGGGCCCCTGCAGCCCCAGGCACCACCACCTCCTTGAGGCTTTATTATTTATGAGCGGGGAGCATGCACCCCTCCGCAGCCCTGGGTACCGCCACCTCCCCGGGTAATCTGTAATTCTGTGCAGGGGGGCCTCTCGGGCCCCCCAAGATCTGGGGACCGCCACCTCCCTGAAGCTTAAATATAAAGAAACTTTGAGGGGGCTCCTGCCCTTCCACACACTGGCCCATGGACCACCACCTTAAACTTTTTTTAAATACGGGGGTCCGTTGTGGACCTCTGGCCCCAGGGACCACCACCTCCCTGGTACTATTTATACTTTGGGAGGGGGACCGCGCGGTACCCCTCCTGGAGCCCTTCATGGCCCTGGGTACCATCAACCCCCAGGGCCGGCTCCAACACTGTCCAAGGGTGTCCATCCCTGGGACATTGCAGTTTGCAATGACAGGGCAGGGGCACAGCTCCTGCCCTGTCAAAGCAAACTCTGCTTCGCGCTAAGCAGAATTGCTTTTGCACAAGGGGAGCTGCATGTCAGCAGCTCCCCTTGTCCAAATGCAATGCCGGCTCCCGAGGAGGCGGGGAGCCGCCTGGGACCGCGGGGGCATTGGGGCTCTCCCCGTGGTCTCCAACAAAGAGGCCAGGCCCCAGGGGACGGGGTCCCTGGGGCCAATAGTGGCCCAGGTAAGTTGGGGGCACACGGCCCTCCTCCTGTATATATATATTTTTTAAATTAAAAAACAAGGCCATGCCTGAGGGGATGGGGTACCCGGGGCCAAAATTGGCCTCGAGAGGGGGGCCGCACGACCCCCTTCCTGTTTTTTTTCATTTCTTTTATAAACAATGGCTCAGGCCTTGGGGGATGGGGTCCCCAGGGCCCATAAAATATTGAGGGAAGGGGGGGCCACACAGCCCCCTTCTAACACAAAAAAAAAAGAAAAGCCAGCATCTCGCCAGAGGCCCCACCCCCTCCCTTCACCACTCTGCAAACACGCCTCCTGGCGTGTTCTAAGTTGGGGGATTAACTCCCCTTGAATCCTGAGGGTCCCTGGGGGCAACTAGCCCACCAGGTACCTCCTGTAAGCCCCACAGGTATTGCTGAGAGGTGGTCCAAAGCCACGCCCCTTTTCACACCACTCTGCAAACGCGCCTCTTGGTGCACTGCTGGTGGGGCTAAGAGGTCCTCTTGTGTCCTGAGGACCTTAGGACTATAGTGGAATTCATCCCCCGAGCAGCAGTGCTCCAGGATGTGTGTTTGCACAGTGGTGTAAAAAAGGGGGCGTGGCCTTGGACCACTCAGCAATCTAGCTGTGTGGGGCTTACTGGAGGCACTTGGTGAGCTAGTTGGCCCCCAGGGATGCTTGGGATTCAAGGGGACTTAATCCCCCAACTAGAAATGCTCCAGGAGGCGTGTTTGCAGAGTGGTGGAGAAAGGGGGCATGGCCTGTGTCCACGTGTCAGCAATGCCACTATCTGGGGCATACTGGAGGTAACAGGTAGGCTAGTTGGCCCCTAAGAACCCTAAGCAGTGAAGGGGACAATAATCCTCATCCAAGACTGCACCAGGGAGTGTGTTCGCAGAGTGGTGTAAAAAAGGGGTGTGGCTTTGAACCATAAGAGTTTACAAGAGATTGCCTGGGGTTCAGAAGGAAAAAAAGTTTGCAGAATGAGAAGAAAGAGAAGTGTTTCACACTCTCCCCATCAGCACATTGTCAGACTCTTCCCTCAGGTCCGTGCTGAGTGTTGCCGCCACCTTGGTCATTCTGGAGCTTCTGCACTTGCGGTGACCAAGTGGAATTTTCCACAAGTTGTGCGGAGTACAGAGCTGTCATAATTCATGTCCCATGATCACTGCATATGTGAGGCGCACCTCCAAGCTTGAGTTATCTGCTGCAAAGGTCGTCAGCAGTACTCCCAGAGAATAGGTACAGCTTGGTGAGAGGCATGGGAAACACCTACACTACTTGACACATGCAAGTAAAATCAAGACAAACTATATTTGCCAGAGTACCATGGGATTGTTTTGAGAATTGCAATAGTGACAGCTATCTTAGAGGCATTGGGCCCGATTCACAGAACTAACTTAGGACTCCTACACTGAGAAAAATCCTAATTTTAAGACTTTCGGTATTCACAGAAGGCATTTAGGAGTCCTAAAGTTAGGACTCCTAACTTCTGTGAATACCGATGTGAGTAAGTGTCTTCTGTGAATACCAAAATGAGTAAGTGTATTCTGTGAATACGAAAATGGTAGTAAGTTTAGGATTTTATCTTAAGTTAGTTCTGTGAATCGGGCCCATTGAGTGTAAGTTCTTCTTGGTTCACAGTATTTCCTGCTAGGTTAATTGCTGAAACCGAAATCTAGTTGCCTGGGGCTGGAATTCTCACTCTTTCATGAAGAGTTTTCAAGGACCTTGTTCTCAGAGAGGTATTCTGGATTAACATTAGAGACCAAGGATTCACATTTTTGTATTTGATTGATCCTTTCTAGTAGTGCCAACTCTTTTGAACTTATTTACAGGAGGAGCAAGCTCATTCTCTATATTGTGCAGACTATTTGAATCACGTATGGCATTAAGCTAATGAAGTTTGTGTCCTGAGAATCATTCACATGACTGGATTTCTAACTCACTGAAGGTAATTATAGATATCATTTAGAACATGTATTACTGTTCTGATCATTCAATACCTTTAATATAAAGCTTATTTATACATTTAAGCTTTAGGAAGTCATACATTTACCAGCAGCCATAGAGCTGGGTTATGCGGAGATTGCAATAATAAATAGCAGATATCTTAGTAGAAATTGTGAACGTTAATATAATTGACAAAAAAGTAAAGGAATTGCTTCTTGTAGATATAAATTCCCCTGAAGTGCAGGTTGAGTCCTAGTAAGGACAGATGAAGATGTGAAGATATTCAGTGTCTCTGCTTCCCTCTCACAAGTCCAATTACCCTTTCCCCTGATCCACTGCTGCTGGCATAGATATTATTGCATGGTTGTCAGAGAGTTGTCAGGGAGGTCAGGGAAGTGGATGCTAGCATCTATCCTATTAGAACTGGATTGCCAGCTTAGTGTAACCTTAACAAGAGTGCAAAGGATAGTAGTTATTTATACCTCAGAATGCTGTGCGACATGCAGAATATTAAACTTGGACTTCGTCAAAGTCGAATGAATGCCGTTGGCTGCCTGCAAGTGGCTGAAACAAAGCTTATGAATCGTCTTTTCCAAGATGGAAAACAGTCCATTGGTATACATCTGAGTTTCCTAATCAAAACTGTTCCAATGTCTTTTGCTGTAATGCCAGATCCAGTCTAAAGCGTGTATACAGGAGACTTTGTAAGAGGAAGATGTGCCACAGTGCAGTTCGCTCCCTGATTTTTCATCGCGATCTTCGCTACTTTTTTTATCCATGATTTTTGCTTCTAGAAGGTTGGAATGTATTCTTTCTGGATTGTTCTCTCACTTGTGATGTCACTGGGAGTTTTGAGCTTTGCCTATTTGTCCTGTTCTATTTTCCTCTTCACTTAAAAATTGCTTAAGGAGTTTTTTTCCCTTTGTGGATTTTTTCCCTCACAGCGTGCCTCTCGAAGGAGACAGCTGTCTCATTTTTTGTGTATTATTATTTTTCAAGATGGCACTGTGGCTCCTGGGAGAAGTTGCTTTTTTATCTGGTTGTCTAGAAGGGTAGTCAAAAGACCTTCTTGTTGTCCAGTCTTTGACCACCTTGTACCCTAAAATGAAACATGCTTTTTGAAATGCATGGTTTTTTTTTTTACTGCAGTCTAAAAATGGTATTCCTAATCATAAAATGGTTAAAGCTGAAATACTCTTTCGACACATTACGCATTTATGAATTTTATTTTACATGTGCATGAAATACATGTAATACACTGATGTTGACGTGGAGCGCATCCACTGGCAATACTACTTACTCTATATGTTAACAAAGAAATCTAGGTCACACACCAGAAATTTGAGGTTCATTCTATTCCTCTATATTTCACTATCAGATTTTTCAAAAAATTCTCTGTGCTTGAAATTATAACAAGTCCCCAGCAACAGGTTTTGGGCACAACTTTAGCCTATTCTGGAGGTATAATAGGAAAACAAAATGGATTTCCATCTTGATTTGGCTACATTTGATGGAAACCAAATTAACACCATATAGGTCATCCAATAGAAAATGGTCATTGGTCTAGTTAGGTTTCTATTACCTACAGTGCTCTATCAAGTTTAGGAACATTAATTGTAGGTTGTTAAGCTAAGCTAGGTTGAAGTGCTTGCAAAAAGGATTAATATTCTTGGCTGAACTCCTGTCTTTATTCATGATGTCACATCTTTGATAAATAAAAACAACAGCTGCTACTTCAAGGACAGCCACATAATAGATGGAAATAAATAATTTACTCCAGATCCTCCAGGTCACAAGTATCTGCTAAAACACTTGTAGTGCTCTTTTCTTTGAAGGTATGCAATAGTAACCGACCCCTGGAACTAAATTCCTCAAAGGGCTGAGTTAAATAGATACTAAGGATGGAAATTTACTTTTAGACTTGGTATACTTAACTGGGTTGTCAATTGTAAAATTAAGAGGATGGATCTAAGACAAAAGGAGAAAAAGATCCACCATTTGGCTTTTGAAGGAGAAAGGTAATGTAGAAGAGAAAGAGTCATAGGGGGATATTCTCAAGAATGTGTGACAATCATCGCAAAATTATCTTAATGCAAATTTGCATAATGCAGTCTATCGCGTCTACGCCGTATTAACGTAGTATTCTCAACCCGGCGGCACAATGCGATAGTCCCACGATAACACGTCAAATGACCGCTCTAAAATCAACGCGACGCCGCACAAATGCGAAACACGAACGTGAAACAAGTTGCGATGTGGCCAATCGCTATACAAATATCAGCGATAACCAGCGACAGGCCTGCAATTCCTACGCGTCATGTGGGAAAATGCACTATAAAAGCAGAACAAGAAAAACACACCAAAAACAAAATAAACTGCGTAGCAATATTGATGCATCCGGACATAGTGCCCAGGTCAAAGCGAACCCCACAAGCTCCACAGACCACCAGCAAGGAACCTCGGGGTCGGGGAAGGCCAAGGAGAAGAGGAAGACGTGGTTCAGTCCGCATGACAACCGGATCGTCGTCACGGAGGTGACAGAACACCAACAACAACTGTCCGTCACCTCCACTGTTTCAGCACTGGCAACACAGATGAAAAAAACGGCATTCCATTGTGAATGCAGTTGGAGTGTCGAGGAGGCCAAGATGTGCTGGCATGATGTGAAAAGCCAGACCAAGCAGAAACCCCCTGCCAACAGGAAGGCAGCAACTGCAAATGGAGGTGGGAGTCCTGCGCCACAGGAGGAGCTGGAGCAAATGGTGGCCACAGTCATCAATGTGGAGACAGTGCAAGAAGTCTGGAGTCCTGACACTGCTCAACATGACCTGACACAACATCAACAGGGTGAGTAACGAACAGGGACTGGGGGGACGGGGGGTGATGGGCACAATGGCACACATGCACAACGACGTGTAGCACACAACCACCCACAATGACCCTGGGTAATGTCCCTGATCCCCGTGGCACACTGCAGCACATATACAAACATCAAGTAGGCCCCCGTCCACCATGTGCCCAAAGGGGTCCCACCCCATACATCACCAATTCCACAACACACACATGCACACATACGAAACACAGCAAAGATGCGTATTTGTGAGCCACACCAACAATGCAAGTGACACTACATGATGAGCAGCATGGCTGGAGTACAAACACCATGCACGCCATAACACTAAGGTGGCTGAGTGTGGACCACATCCATAAAGGAGCAGGTCACACTGACACATCCACGTGCACAAACAACTACTGACATCAACAATGCATCTGCAGACAAACAATGCACAAGAACCGTCCAAGAGCACAAATGACCCAAGTCGCCAACATCACAGCATCTTAAAAGCACAAAAGCCAAAGGCGCACCGTATCCAAGGGATAAGGGGCATCAAAATCACAGCTGCAGGGGTAGTCTCCCACAATGCGGCACACACATATAGCAATGACAGCACATCCATATGGCCGACAATGTGGTACACAGTGCAACACATACACTGCAGAACAGAGGACACAACTGGGTCCGCTTGTGCATAGAAAATGGCCAATCACATCTGACATAGCAGAAAACTGTGGGATGAAAATATACGTGTACAACCTCACCTACGTCATGTAGCCCAAATGTCCACTGTCCCGCATCAAATAGTCCGCTCCTCCAAAACAGTCACAATGTACATTGTCATGCAGTGTGTATGTAAACTTGAACAATGCGTCAACATGCATGCCAACACAATGTCAACAAGCATCTGCCCTTCACATTGCAGAGGGACAAACAACACCTCCAGCAGAGCAGACCAGACCACTCTACAGTGATGCTGAAGAGGACCTCCACACTTTCAACACCGACGCCCTACAACAGTTCATGGACATCTTAGGCAATCGACCTCCAGGAGCAGGGCAGCCCAGCTGCCTCGAGGTGCGGGTGGGGTTCTACCTCATGGAAGCCGAACATCAGGGACCACCTACACTCCCCAACGGAGACCCACACTGTGACAGAGACACATGCCTTTGCACATTTCCAGTACTGAACCACGCCCAGAGCCATGGGATAATCATCCACACCCCCATCCTAACTGGTGTACGCTGGCCTAATTCACTCCTTACGTATTGAGTGGGGGACAACAAAGCTACATGTGCAAGGTCTCAGACGCTGCCTGCAGTGACATGGCTGCATCCGCTGTACATGGCACAATGTAATGTTGTAGGGCCCGGGGCCCTAATGAATACATCATGAGCACACAGACATACTCAGATAGTTCGATGAACTGGCTACGGGCATGTGCACTCGACACCTTTATTGCCAGGGTCACATGTACAGTGACACCTGTAATGGATGTGTGTGGGGTGACTTTAAGCCAGCCCTGATGGAGTTGTTGGTGCTGGCAACAACTTGACCAGTGATCACAATTAAAGCAGAAACAGAAAAAAACAGCAAAACATAAACAACTGTGAAGCATCATGGTGGTAGCCGGAGAAAGTACAGTGTTCACCCAATATGCAACCAGAATGGTCCATGAGTTGTGGTGCACTGAGATAGTGGCACCTGAAGAGCTGAGCAGAGTATCAAGCTGATGATGGCATATATGACAGGTGTGAGCAACTCTGATAGTCTGGCAGTAAGACACCTCCGACTCTGGCACCTGTTGTTTGGAGTTGGTCCTGGCGGTGGTGGCGTGTGCATCCTGAGGTGATGCGACGTCCGGGCAGGTCAGGACTTGATTTGATGTGTGAGCCCAGGTGAACCACATTTGAGGCCAGAGGCAGCGGACAGCGCTGGGCCACAGACACAGGGCCTTGATGACCCCCAGTCCATCAACCCAGAGGCCATCCAATATGCTATCAGACAGGGTCAATGACTAGAGCAGCACAGAGTTAGTGGCCCCGGATGCACTGCGGCCGGCACAGGCACACCGCCACAGGATGGTGACATGCGGTGCAGTGAGATTTGGCCACGTGAGCTGAGCGGGTCCTCGTCGATGTTGAAGGTGAATGCAGTGGAGGGTTGCGGGGAACAGTGGAAAGTGTCCTCCAGGGCATGATGCAGAGGTCAGAAGCCGGCCAGAAGCGGCAAATGGAGGAGTGGAATGCTACAGCCTTGTTTTTGCCACAAAGTTCATATCACCGACATGATGATGAAGACAACCCACATTCCACAGACTCACCAAAGATCAACCAGAAAGTGTCCATGGATGTCGGGGAACAGACTTAGTGGCACCGGAGCTGAAAGGGGATGCAGTCTGCGAGGAGGCCAATACAATGATATCAAAACTGCCATAAATAAATCAAGACTGAGTTCCCTGGGCTTAATGGTATCCTGAATTCAATCTGGAATACCTCCTTGGAGACTGGGATCTTTCCAACTAGTTGGAAAAGGGCCTTTGTTTGGCCTATTCTCAAGAAAGTGGATGCTGATCCAGCAGAGCCCAAACATTTTAGGCCTATTTCTCTCCTGCCTGCACCTGCCAAAATCTTAGAAAAAGAAGTCCAGAGACAACTTTATGAATTTCTAGAATCTAATAATCATCTTCACGACTCTCAGTCGGGATTTAGGACAGGATACAGTACGGAGACAGCCCTTCTGGAGGTGGCAGAATCAATTTGTGAAACCTTAGATCAGGGAAACTGTGCAATGTTGGTGCTGCTGGATCTGTCCGCAGCCTTTGACACGGTTTCCCATAGGATCCTCCTAAACAGAGTATCTCATTTAGGAGTAACAGGGACTGTCTTGAGCTGGTTTCGCTCATTTCTTGAAGGACGGTCGCAATAAGTATTTTTGCACCCCTATGTTTCTAGCTCTGGCCCTGTGCCTTATGGGGTTCCACAGGGTTCTGCTTTAAGCCCCACACTTTTTAATGTTTATCTGACTCCCCTTGTGGCAATTGTAGAAACATGGGGGGTGAAGGTTGTCTCGTATGCAGATGTCGCTCAACTTGTTCTCTTTTAAAGAACAAAGCGAGACAGCCTTCGCCAATTTTAGACAATGTCTCCTAAATATTTCATCATGGATGACGGACAGCTGCTTAAAGCTGAACACTGATAAGACGGAGGTCTTATTTTTTAATCAACCAATCCTTCGGTGTACTGAGCTATGGTGGCCAGCCGAGCTAAACCCTCCCCCGCTACCTGAATCCTCGGCGAAGAATTTGGGTGTCAGGTTCGATTCCCAACTTACAGGCAAGGCACAAATCACACATGTGTCCTCTCAGTGCTTTTGGAAACTTAAGGCCCTGCGTAGGTTTCTTCACTTCCTGCCGATGGATTGCAGGAAGTCAGTGGTCTATGCCCTAATCACATCTCAACTTGACAATGCTAATAGCCTCTATATTGGTCTCCCGGAGTATTTGATGAGGAGACTGCAGCTCATTCAAAATGCAGCAGCCAGGCTAATCAGGAATGTGCCACTGCGACATCATATCACCCCCCATAGACGCAGCCTACATTGGCTACCAGTGAGGAGAAGGGTACAGTTTAAAGCTCTAGTATTGGCACAGAGAGCAATAAGAGGGGCAGGTCCTCATTATCTGAAGCAGGGGCTCCAGAAATACCATCAAACGAGGGCACTCAGATCTAACAGTTATAATCTTTTGGTCACTCCTCATTTTAGGAAGGCAATGACCGGCGGCCGTGCGTTCTCTGTCAAAACTGCTACATTATGGAATACTATGCCCAATGATCTCAGAAATGTAGAGGCGGAAATCCCATTTAGGAGAGCTCTTAAGACTCGGCTGTTTCATTTGCCCTAGATACAGTGATCCTCCCTGGTCTCTCCCCCTCTTAGTTGGGATGCTAGCGCCGGGACACTTCCGTTGGAGGTAGCCGAGCGCTCTATAAGTGTTATTAATAATAATAATGTGTGACCTACTCGATCGCAGGGTAGGCCCGAGGCAGCAGTCAGCAGGGGCCCACAGCCACGTGTCGTTGGCACCTGAGCAGTTGTTGGCAGTGTTCGATCACCTCTGTAACAATGATCCTTTTTTCCTCCAGACCCAAACACGTCTTCCTCTTACACCTCTCCTTGCGTGCAATGATATGAACTCTGCCATACTCAAATCAAGACCCAGTTCCACATGTGTGACCTACTTGACTGCTGTGTAGACCGGAGGCAGCGGTCAGCGTAGACCAACCGCTGTTCAGCATGCTCCTCCTGGAACTCTAACACACAACGCTGAAATGGCATGTGGGGATGACTTGTGGTTGACGGAGTTAGAAGCACCAGAGCTGAGCGCGTGTTTAGCCAGCGACAAGGCCGTGTCCTGCCTGGTACAGACTGGATTGTATTGGTGTGAGGCCTGCTAGACTGATTTAAACTCTGCATTGATATGTGTACTCGGCCATTGTGTAATCAAGACTCAGTTCCAAATGTGTGACCTACTTGACCGTAGTGTAGGCCGAAGGCAGCGGTAGAGTACATCAACGAGAAAGGAGTACAGCGGGCCTGTGTCGCAGAGGCTGTGATGGTCTGAGGAGGCTGCCAAGGTCGTAGGCCCCGGGCTTGGAGCTTGTGCTGGCACGTGGTGGGCCCTCTTTGACACATACCAGTGAGCAGTGAGGACTGGCAGTGCAGGGGCGGGCAAGACGGGTTTGGGGACCATCGGCCAGGGGTACAGCAGGCGCACAGGATCGCAGGCAACACTGCTCATGGCGTCTGCCTCATGGCGGGGTGGGAGGCGCCGCCCTAGCAGACACCTTGGGCATTCTGGAAGAGAACCACGCCCAGAGCTACGTGCTTTTTATTCACACCCGTACGCCAGGCCAGCCCACTCCGCACATGCCTACGGGGGGGACATCACAAGCTACATTTCCGTGATCTTCCCCACTGGCTAGGGTGACATGCTTGCGCCCACTGTCCACTACACTCCAAACACCAGCAGTGCATGTAGGCATGGATATGTCTGTGGTCTGCATACTGCAGTCTGTTCAGCACATATCCACCACACTTGGCATTGTGTACATTCTCATTCATGGGTCACTTGCCTCCTTCGCACATGCCTGGTTCCCGCCTCTACCCACATTCCACTATTGTGTGGCTGAGGTGCCATGCCATTGAAGGCTCATGCACATGGCTAGCCCAGGTTGCCACAGTAAGTTGTGCTGTCGTGTCTGGTGGGTGGGCATGTTGTTTGGCATGTTGTATATGATTTTGTAACATGTGCATTGCCAGAGTTGTGAGTTGCATGATTGTGGAGTTGAGGTGTGTGGTGTGTTCATTTGGTACTTAACAGCGAGCAGTGCATTCCCATAGGTGCCATCCGGGAAGCGCTGATTGATGATGGACTGTCGGAAGATGAAGGAATCATGTACACTGCCTGGGTAGTTGGTGACGACATTGGTGCAGAGTCCCCGGTGGTCCACTATTGCCTGCACATTGATGGAATGCATGTGCTTTCTGTTGCGGTAATAGTGTGCAGTGCTGGCAGGGGGCACAAGTAGGACATGTGTGCTGTCGATTGCCCCCAACACGTGCAGGAATCCAGCTATGGCGTATAGTCCTTGCTTGGCCTACAGCTGTTGATGTGCATTGTGGGGGACATATAGGTACTGGGGTACAAAGCTGATGATGGCATCCAGGACAGGTGTGAGGAACTTGGATGGGGCTGGCTGTGAGACTCCTCCGACTCCGGCGGTTGTTGGTTGGAAGGTACCAGAGGCCAACAGGTGCAGCACAGCCAGCAGCTTTGTCTGCGGAGGGATGTTGATTGTCCGCTGTGTTGGTACCTTCAGCCTGTGGGCAATGGTGGTCAGGATGAGGAGGATGGTTGTCCTTTTGAGCCTGTAGTGGACAATGACATTGTCTGGTGTTAGGTTTGTGAGGCTGGTGCGTTTCCTGGAGGTCCACTGTCTTTGTACGCGCTGCCTCTGTGGTGGTCCGGGGTTACTGGAGGGTCGGTGGAGGTGGCGGTCCTGGGGATGGTGGGGGTCAGTGTTGTGGCCCTGTTGGGGCTCTGAGCTGCCTAATAAGTGGCTCCATGGCATCTGTTGGTCTTCAGGTGTGGCTGTGGGCTGGGCTCCCTTTTCTGGTGTAGGTTGTCGTCCGACTTTGCACCAGGTCAGAGCAGGTGCTAATTTCTTGCTGCTAACGCGCCTTATCGCCTGTTTTGTGGTCTTATCGCCGATCTGGCTGGTCGTTGAAAATGTTGAGGTGTGGTGTTGTCGCGGCTTTTTGTTTGGGAACGCATACTCTGCATCTCATTAGCGATAGTTGCCGGGGTCATCTGTGGTGATGATTTTTGCGTATGCTATCGCAACTGGGGGTATCGGCTGTTAGCACCAGCTTGTGAATGGGGCGATGAATTTATCGCGACTTTGGCTGCGATAAAGTGCCGATAGAACGTTGAGAATAGGCCTCATAGATTTTACTTGATGGTACATCTGAATCACACCATAACAAAATGTGGGAGAGCAATATTTTGTGCACTAAAGAATTGTCACTTTCAACAAAGAGAACCAGGAAGAGAAGTCCAGAAATCTACAGTCTGGGTTAGTTATGCAAGTCTCTTTCTTACTATGAAGGATGTAGGGTTTTCAGGCCTTGTTATTGAAATATGTTTGTTACTCTGAGGTTTCAATCCTATAACTGGAGTGTTCATAAGCGCGTGGAGCAGAGAAAGATGTTCCTGGAAGATAACTAGTGGACTAACTATAACTTGACATATCTGCTGCAGGTCTTGTTGACCGTTAGCTGGCCAGTGTAGGAACACATATTAATAAATTAGTGCTGTTGTTGTAAAAAGAAACCTAGGAAACAATAAACATTTTTCTGTAGACCTCAACTAGAATTGTAGGAAGTCCACTGCACTACAGAAAACCATGGACTGGCGTCTGAAGAGACAACCCTAAATGTTCAAAGTCTTTTTACCAAACAAAAAGCAGATTAAGCTTGTTACCAGAGCTATGATAGCATTTTATTTTTTATTGCAAATCTTTTTTATTTATGTGGCATCATGGAAGATGAGGTGCACAATGCTAACACTGTGTCAAATATCGCCTAATACAAACATCATCATAAAAATATTGTGGTGGCAAGAATATTGTGCTACGAAAAATTGCTGGAAAGAAGATTGTGTTTTTCATGTACTTAAAAGTTTTTTTTTTTAAATATAGTTGTATATGGTATTGTTTTTTTCTTATTTAGTAATGCTTTATGATTTTGTGTGTTTTAAATTAATAATATGTTTATTTTAATTGTATTTTTTTAGAAGATGTTATAAGGTTTTGGTACTATTTTTAAAGCTGTGCTCTTTTGGTCTTTATCTTAATTGTTATAATTACTTGCTAGTTGTTGAGCCAGTAGGGCTGTAGGGTAGGAAGACATTTTATACACTTTTTTACAACTTGTTAAATGTGATTTTGATTATTAATTATGTAAATGATTTATTACATTATTTAATTCATATTTTTAAAACATTTATTTATGTTCCCATAAATTTATTAGGTTATTAGTTATGCAAATGCTTTAATTTATTAATTATTTAATGCTATTATTTTGACATTTTTTATTTACCGTTTATTGGAAGATTTTGTTATTAATTATGTTATTTATCTATTTGTGATTAAATACATTTATTTCTGTTATTTTAATGTGTTATATTTTTGTCTGTTTAAGGACTTACTGTTTTTTAAGTTTTTTTGTTGTGATTTTAGTGTAATTTCAAATTTTTTGTGTATTGCTGGGATTGTAGGGGAGTAGTGTGAGAAGTGTTATTATTATAAAATATATATATTTTAAAATTTAATAATGATGAAATCTGTATTTTTTTTTAAATATGTACTTTTTTTCAAATTCTTTTTTAAGTACAGTTTTAGAAGTTTGGGGTGTCTATAGAATTGTGTTTTTTTATTAATTGTTAATGTTGTGATTTTTTGCAAACATATTTTATTATTTTTGATTATGTATTAATTCCGACATTTTCCTAAAAGGAGATTAGTTTGTAGTGGGAATATTAAACCTGACCGGTCTGAATTATAACTATGTCCCAACTGCTGCTTAGATCAATATGAGAATAAGAAATTTGACTCCTTCAAAGCACAATACTGTAACCAATGTTGTTTAGTTAGAGTAGGAATAGCAAATCTGAGTACTCAAAGTCGAACCCTTTCCCTACTGTTGACTAGGTTGAGATGGGAATAGTATATCTGACCCCTCCAATGTCCAATGCTTTCCCTGTTGTTGCTTAAATTGGACTAGATTAGTAAACCTGACAACTCCATATATCAATGCTTTCCTTACTGGTGCTTGGGAGTAGTAAATATTACCTTCCAATAGTCCAACCCTTTCTCCACTGTTGCTTAGGTTGGAGTGGTGATATTATATCTCATTCCTGCAAAGTCCAATACTTTCATCAGTGCTGGCTAGGTTGGAGAGGAAATATTAAGTTTGACCCCTGCCCCAAACTCCAACACTTTCCCTATCTTTTTCAGGTGGTCTGGGAATAGTCAGTCTGTTCCCCTTCTTTTTTTTTAGGTTGAAGTGGGAGTGGTACATTTTATTCTTCTAAACGTGTTTTTGACGTTTTTGATTGAATTCGAAATGTTATTTTTATTTTATTTTAATTGAGTTTAATTGTTTGTTTGCTATTTATTTAAATTTTGGAATAATAGTTTCCTTTTTATGTTGAAGATATATATCTTTTTATTAATTGTTGTAGCTTTCACACAGTAGTGTTTTTGAATGTTGGTTATGTTTTTATTTTAATTGTGTTATTTTGTCATTATTGTTTGTTCAATATACTTTGTGGTTTTATTTTATAGCAATCTGATTATTATTTTATTTGGTATCTTTTTTCAGTATTATGACTTTTAAAAATGTGTTTGTAAAATATAATTTTTATTATTTATTTTTTGCATTGTTTAATTTAATGTTTTTAAAATTTAGTATAAATCTATTTTTCAAATATTTTTAGTATAAATCTATTTTTCAAATATTTAGGCAGGTTTAGTTTTGAATAGCCTTTGCCGTATTTGGTTAGAAATGATTTTAATAAAATATTTACTGTTTATTATGTATTTTTTTGGTTTGAACTCATTTCAAAGTATTATATTATTTAGAAATGCATTGCCTTTTGATTTTTAAATCTTTAACTATATAAATACATAATAGATTAGTTAATTAATCTTGAAGTTATTACCCTCTTCAATACTTTAAATATATATATACTTAACTATAAAATCGCATTATTTTGCACCACAATTTTTTGAAGTTTACATGATAAGTGTGTGAACTCAATAGTTAGGACCACAATATCTTTGCCATTCGTAGGATGTACTAGAAGCGAAGTTGATTTGATTGAATGTCCAGGCTGTCAGTGGACAGCATGATGGCAATCTGTGGGACAAGATATCTCATGCTGGGCAGGGAAGCAGACTTACAGTCTAATGAAGAGGGGCAGGAGGAAATTTAAGAGCAAACAGTACAGCAGAGGCCCCATCTGGACTTGTTAAATTCTATCTCTATGTGTGCCCCTGAAAAACAGATCGCAGCCCCCTCAACCCACTCAACCTCAGGTTTGTGAGAATTTGTTTGTTCGTGAATGGGTGAGGGCTTCGTGTCCTCTTAAGACGGACACACATATAAATATAATTTAACAATACCCTGTTGGACCTCTACTCCTGGGATATTAGATTATTGTATGCCGACATTAGATCTTCAGTGTCTTTTTTGATAAAAAAGCAACCAAAGGAAGCAGGCACAAAAGCAAGCTGAGATAACTCTACTGGAGCAAAAGGCATATGATATTTCATAAGATGTAACTTCCACTGCCCCTCTTTTCTTGTGAATTCCAAAGCCAGATCAGTGTCTCTGTCCGATACCCAGTGTGCTTGCTGTGAAAGTCAAAGCTAAGAGAAAGTTTCAATTTCAATTGGCAGCTACAGAAAAAAGACAGCTTTTTTATTGCCAGAGGAATAGAGTGCTGACTTTACCAACAGGGAAAAACAGACAAGGAGACAATAATAGCAGCTTAGGGCATGGAGGAAAGAAAGGCTGCTTTGGTCAATGAATAATAAATTATGAAGGTGACGCTCGAGTTACAGATAGGACACATTACCCTACACTTATTCTACCAGTAAAATTGTGGTGACTTGATCAGATGCCAGGGAAAGCCAAAATACAATTTTCCAAAAGAGGAAGTAAGTTATATTGCTGGTAATGAAACAGAGAAATTGTTGGAATTTTATGAAGTTACCCATAACCTCACTTAAACATTTGATTTTGTCAGAGCATTTCTGTGTTTTTAGATCATATTTTGCACAACATCACTTTTTGGACCTCGACTTCTCTTTAAGACTTCCCACAGATACAATGCCCACAATTGTCAGTCAGGTGACCAAATACCCTGCAGAACAAGTACCATATGTGTGCTAGGCTGGGAGTACACACATGCATAGTGCGGAAAAGGGACCATTTCCCCATGGAGGCATGGCAACATACTCCATACACAAGTACAGTGACTACCAAGGATGGCACAGACGATGCAGCCGGACACATTGCTGAGCAGGCAGGGACATAGTTGAAGGGATCCATCAGCCACCAAGGGAATGTAGACACAGGTCAGCACAACAATGGTGCAACTCCCTGCAGGGAAGATGTCAGGTGCCACAGAGGAAGGAACACTCCTTGGGACAATGTCTCAAAACACAAAGAGCATACACGACCAAAGAATCATTGCAGAGACCTTGTGATGCCACGCAGATACCAGGGTCCACCCCATGAGCAGCAGACTACTACATTTCCCAGATACCCAACACATGATCACCAGCCCAACTCATGGAGCATCAGCACCAACATCAATACCTGAAAAGCAATTGTGTGCAAAGGAAAAACAAAATGCTTTATTCAGCATGAAAACAAAAAGTTGAAAAGGACACTATTTACAAAGGCCATAGGCCAGACCCCACACGCAATCCTGGGGGGGGGACACATGGCCATGCGTCTCCCCTAGCTTGCCTGCACATTAGATACCTCTGGTTGATCGACTGGGGTGGGGGCATCATGTGGGGAAGGACCAGGCACCGCAGGGACAGGAGGGGGTAGGGCAGGTGTTGGGGGTGCAGGGACAGATGACTCCACCACAGGGGGTGGGGCAGCGCCAAAGGTGGAGGTCAGTACTGCGCTGCACACATCCACAAGATCTTGCAGCGTCTCCCCTGCACCCGAAGGAACCACAGGCCCCAAGGAGGGGGGGGTCGGAGGGATCGGTCGCAGTGCTACTGGGGGAGGTGGTGGACAGGGAGGGGACTCTACTCCCCTACCCGTGGAGTGCCTTGCCCATTTGCGCGCAGGTGAAACAGTGGGGCTGAGGCCCAGCACAGCCAAGTAGGTCTCCTTCTCAGACTGTGGGGTAGGGGAGCCGAGGGGAGTGACATCGGAGGGACTGGGGAGCGAGGTATGCGGACTCTTACTGTGTCTGCATGTCTGCCTGTGTGCCCTAGACCCAGTGGGTGTGCCTTCTTCACCCTGAGTGTGCGTGACAGGAGGTGTGCGCTTGCCCTTCCCTGTTGGTGTGCTGCCTGTGTCTGGTGTGGTGCCTGCCTGGGAAGGTGTGTGTGTGCGTGGGACAGGAATGGGAGTGGGAAGTGTGGATGGTGCAGGGGTAGGTGGGGGGACGAAGCGCTGCAGGAGACTTACTGCTGCCGTCAGTGACGAGTCCATGGACCTCAGCAACATCCGTTGGTCAGACATCGCTGATGACATGCCCTCCATGTACGACACCATCTGTGTCAGCAGTCTGGTGTGGCCATGGAGGACAGTCAGGATCAATGTCTGCCCAACCTGCAACTGCAGCTGAATGTCCACAGACTCGGCAGTGAGGGCAGCAGGGGAGACAGGGGCAGGGGGTGCGGTGCCTGGCACAAAGGAGACATGTTGTTGCCCTACACGGACACAAGGGACCCGAGCAACTGGGAGGGCGGTGATGGGAATGGAGGGGGCGGTGACAGTTGTAGTGCTGCTGCCAGCTGTTGGAGCCGCCTCCACCCCCTCAGGGAGTTCAGCCTCGGACCCGTCTGCGTCGTAGTCGGTGGTGGTACTACCCAGGTCCTCCGCCGCACTCCCCTCGCCCTCCGTGCCACTTGATGCTGCCGACTCGCCAGGAGTGGTGGCACTGGTGCTGGATCCCTCCTCCACGTCTGTGCAGGTGTCTCCCTCGGTGTCCCCCGATGATGCTGTAGGCAAGGTGAAGAGAGAGGAAATAATCAGTCACCTGTGTACATCTGACACATGAGTCAAAACTAAATAGGTCACAGTGCATATCATGAAAAGCATCATGAGGAACATCTAGAATACCCAGCACATATGTAAGCCCTGCTCTCCCCAGTTGGTTCACCCAATATGCCCCCTGAAATGATGAAAATCAGGACACCACAGCAAATAACTGGATATCCAATTATACAAAGAAGCTAGTGTCTGTGAACAGTGGAGCACAGGCAGACCATGACGGCATGCCTCCTCCTGGTCACTGTGAACGAAATAGTATTGGTGCACCCAATGCCAAATAACAGACGCCAATGCTGAAGGGGTCCCCACACTCATAGACCTGTGAGTACTGTAGAAAAGCAAATGTAATACTATCTGATCCATTGGGAAGCACAAAACTTTACACAATTTACATATTTGGAATGTGTGAATGTCCCACCTGTGGAACAGAATACACATGTGCATGAATATC
The DNA here is from genome assembly GCF_964204655.1 of Triturus cristatus. NCBI lineage: Eukaryota > Metazoa > Chordata > Amphibia > Caudata > Salamandridae > Triturus > Triturus cristatus. The sequence goes on from NC_140590.1 coordinate 442,875,590, forward strand.
AGAAGTCACACAAAGAGGTGCAGACAAAACTACATTTACACAGTCATAGTATGAGCTGCCCGCCTAAGGCCAAGAAGCCAATGTTAAGAAGAAATGTGGTATCAGGAAGTACACATACATGGCACCATGGTGGTCGGGATGACTTGACACCGGTAACTTGACTTCAGCAACAACCAAGGACTAACCCAAATGCTAACACACTGTGAGAACATGGATATGTATAAATCCTAAACAACTTTTGGTCTGCAATGTGACCATGTTCTAATTGTGCCAGCGTGTTCCACAAAAGTGTAAAAGTGGTACTTGTGCACTCCTCTAGGAGACATCTGTCATGCATGCACATCATTGTCCTTCACAAAAATCAAAGTGAAGCATATAAACTATTGGGACATGTTGACAAGTGTAGTGAGTGCCAGGGCACATGCCTTCTTGAATAACAACTTAAAACATGCCACCTGTCACATGGCCATCCGTACCATGATGACACAGTTGGCAACACATCTGACACACTACCTGTCATGTGGAGTGGCACACATGTCCAGACACAGGACAATGCATTAGCAAATGGCCCTGAAATTGTGTTGGAATAAGGAGCACCTGCAATGAGGAGACACCCTGATGTGAACGAAGAATGTCCACACAGATGTCAGCACACACAGACCAAACCACATAGCATCTGGAGCACACACCTGTGCCAATAATGGATGAGCAGGAAACATGTTTTTTAACTTGTGACACATGCTGCAAAGCACAGACATGACACCCTGCACAACATGCCTGGGTCACTGCACGTTGAGTGCCTGTCCAGACAATCATCACACACTGGTCAGACCTGGCAAGGAGACATAAGGTATGGACATGTAGTCCTTGCCCGCATAAACAACCCATACCTGAGACAATGTGATTAAGACAGCTCAAAAAGTGAGACCTCTCAATCTGGGTTTACTAAAAAGTGCATCAGGAAATCCTAAATGTACTCCACATCACCTCGTGAGGCTGCCAACACATATTTGTGACACAAAACCTCAACAGATTGTTGTACATAGACACACAGACACTGGCCAGTGTGAGGATGCAGAAGCAAAATGGGGTCAGCCTGTACAATGGGCACATGTAGCACACTTTAGATAAATACAAATGAGGCCAGGGAACAATGCCACAGAGGGAACACTATGCTGAACACATTGAGAATGGGCACAGTGTTGGATGACACACATGATACCGAGGCAAGGGTGTCTTAGGGTACTGAAGTGGGCACACTGCTCCATGGGCCTGGAATTATCTGACTGTAACATGAGCTACCGTCCCGGCACTATGCATATCTCCCACTCATGCACATCATGTCTGAGGCCACAACATCGGTCATGCATGCTGCAAGTCTGTTCATTTGAACACTCACACTCCTATGTTGAGACTCAGCATCAGTGCCAACTGATATGGACCCCCAAATGACTGAACAGGACAGGGCACAGGCAAGGTAACAACACATGTCTCCGACCCCACCCCCACATGATGCAGACAGCAATGTGCACTTGGATTAACCGCCAGCCTAGACGACCATGTGCAATAGTGATTACACACAGACCAGGGAACACATGTCAAGGAGGGGAAAGGAGGAAGAACAGCAGCGGATGACTTTGGGGAACAGAAAATGCAATGCACATATTAACCCTGCCAGTGTATCCATGCGACTGGGCACTTCCCAAAGCTGGTGACACACAACAAACACACATGTACCTACCCCCTTGCTGCTGCTGCATCGCCTGTAACCGCCTATCCATGTCAGGGAAGACCACCGCCAGGACACGCTTCATTTGGTGGGTCAGGTGCCGGCGCCCGCCGTGGGGACGTGGTGGTGAGTCCCCCAGCAGGACCCGGGCGATCCTCCTGGTCCAGCACCGGATGTCCTGCCAGCGTTTCCTCACCTGTGCCAGGCGCCGACTGCGACCCTCCACAGATCTCACGGCCCTGACGGCCCGCTTCCATATCTCCCCCTTGGCGTAGGCAGTTACCTGTGAGGATGCCAAAGTGAGACAACATCACTACACCTGCTCCATGTCACAGAGTCACACATTTGAACATCTTTGATATGTTGAACAGGGCATAGTATGCTGCCAACGAATAGCACCTTTGTCATAGGGACATTAGGCTCTGTGGAAGCCCCAATGCACTACATGGCATTGAAAGTACACAGGTGGCATGAGGGGTGTGGCACACTCCCTGATCATGGCACACACTGGACATCACAAGCAACACAAAGCTGATGGCCAGCACCTCCAAGCAGTCACATGCCCCAGGCCACTGACCCAACAACAGCAGACTGCACAGACACACACAGGCACAGATCATTCACCTGCCAGTGGCAACAGCCGATACAAACCTCACTCTGCACATGTGCCACTTGCCTGGGGGGTGTCACAGGCATGGGGCTAGCCCAGCAAGTCAGACACACAGCACGGATCACTTCTCACATCAGATGGGTCGAGCTGTTGCCTCCTCCATGCAGGTGTGGTGCAACACTCCACATCGACACTCACCCACATGACAAGGAACATTCACACACATCAATGTCCAGATCATTTGGACACTCTCACCACAGCTCCACTCAACTCACACACATCTGTGGGTACGGTCACCTGTCACACGGGGGGAACACTGAATCACCTCAGGACTATAGAACAAGAAGGGCCAAGAGGATTAGCTATGCTGAATGTGCCATGCAGCATGCAGTGAATGTCACAGTAAGCACAATGCAAGTGAGGAGTGCACACATTAACCACATCATGCTCTGCATGACAGACATGAGCCATTACCCCCCCCGGGACCCACTCTAAACAACATTTCATGTCTGTCACACCTGACACAATGCCAGAAGTGCCAGTCACAAAAAGAAGGGGCACAGTCAAAGGTAGCGGAGTCAGCACTCACCTGCACCCCTGGTCTACCATACAGGCTGGGGAACTGTGGGAGGATGACGTCCAGCAACGCCTCATTCTCTTCCTGTGTGAATGGCTGGGCCCTCTCCACAGACTGCGACATGGTGCCAGAGGAATCACAAGCAGCAGCAGTGGTGTCGAATCAAAGGTTGTGCAGGCAAGCGCCCTCTCGTGAGTTCTGCCTGACTTATATCTGCCTTGCTGGCCTATTTCAGTAACAGGAGTGCAGAGTGATTGGTCAGACTCCTTTGCATCCTACGTTTCCTCCAATCCCTTTAAACATACACCAGTGACAGCATTAGCATTTTTTCAAATTTGCAGCATCATGTCAAGTCAACAACCACTTTGCAACAATGTATAATGTGGCCAACTGCTTTTTCCAGGTCACATGATGGAAAAATTTGATCTTCAAACTGGGTATCCATGACAACCAGCATGCATGTAGGCCCTAATACTTGTCCCTTATGTGTCCCCATTGTAAATTTCAAATCGCCACACAGGTATGGTGCGTTTCACACGTACCCCTAGGACACCACTACTCTAGTGCTACGGGCCGTACATGCATGTGTACAGCCCGTAGCATTATGGTAGTGTTGCCGCAGGCGTACGCCATAGTGCTACGGGCCATACACGCGTGTGTACGGCCCGTAGCACTATGGTAGTGTTGCCGTAGGCGTACGCCATAGTGCTACGGGCCGTACACGCGTGTGTACGGCCCGCAGCACTATGGTAGTGTTGGCGTAGGCGTACGCCATAGTACTACGGGCTGCACACGCGTGTGTACGGCCCTTGGCACTATGGTAGTGTTGCCGTAGGCGTACGCCATAGTGCTACGGGCCGCACACGCGTGTGTACGGCCCGTAGCACTCTGGTAGTGTTGGTGTAGGCGTACGCCATAGTGCTACGGCCCGTACACGTGTGTGTACGGCCCGTAGCACTATGGTAGTGTTGGCGTAGGCGTACGCCATAGTGCTATGGGCCGTACACACGCGGGTACGGCCCGTATCTCTATGGCGTACGCCTAAGGCAACACTACCATAGGGATACGACCCCTACACACGCGTGTACGGCCCGTATATCTATGGCATATACCTACGCCAACACTACCATAGTGCTACGGGCCATACATACGTGGGTACGGCCCGTAGCACTATGGCGTACGCCTACGCCAACACTACCATAGTGCTACGGGCCCTACCCACGCGCGTACGGGCCGTATCTCCATGGCGTACGCCTATGGCGACACTCCCATACGGATAGGACCAGTGTGTACACGTACGTGTGTACAGTCCGTACACACACGCGTACTCCTACCCAAACCCCATATAGTGATACGACCGTACCCACGCCCTCAGAGCGTGTGTACGGTGCGTTTCACAGCTTACACTGGTGATAGGAGGCGCACAGGAAAGGAATGGAGGTGTCTGACTCGCACAAGGATGGACATCAAGTCATTGTCAGTGCAGTGCTTCATGTGTAGGGCCTAGAGGCCCGATTCACAGAATTAACTTAAGACTAAATCCAAAACTTACTACTTTGTTGTATTCACAGAATGCACTTACTACTTTTGGTATTCACAGACTGCACTTACTACTTTTGGTATTCACAGAATGGATTTACGACTACTAACTTTACGTCCGCACTCGGGCCGGAAATTCCGGCCCGGAGGCGGAGCTTCCGGCCCGGAGACGGGGCTTCCGGGCTGGAGGCTGAGTTTCCGGCCCGGAGGCGGAGCTTCCGGCCTGGAGGTGGGGATTCCGGCCAGTGGCGGAGATTTAGCCATGGCCAAAATCTCCACCTCTGGGCCGGAAGCTCTGCCTCCGGGCCGGAAACTCCGCCTCCGGCCCGGCAGCCCCGCCTCCGGGCCGGAAGCTCTGCCTCCGGGCCGGAATTTCCGGCCCGAGTGCGGACGTAAAGTTAGTAGTCGTAAATCCATTCTGTGAATACCAAAAGTAGTATGTGCAGTCTGTGAATACCAAAAGTAGTAAGTGCATTCTGTGAATACCACAAAGTAGTAAGTTTAGGATTTAGTCTTAAGTTTGTTCTGTGAATTGGGCCCTAGGTGTGTCAGGCAGTGAGCTGGCACATGTCTCCTCATGTTTTAACCCAATAGTTGTGTGATGACCTGTGTGCACATGTCATGTGTGATGGGGCACTATGTGGCGCACTACCCCTTCACACCTTTTACATATGTGCATGTAGTTCAAACTTGTCAAGCACTGCATCACTGGCATGGCACAGTCACCAACACCCGCAACTGTCCCCTGATGCCAGGTACACGGATGATGACACCTGACATCTCACTACCAGCGTGCCCCAATGTGACTATGTCATGTGTGTGTCATGTGTTCCCATGATCTTGCTGTTGGTGTTCCGTCAACAGTATCTGCTGTAGCTGCATCCAACATGTGTCTGTGTGTAGATGCCCATGTCACACTATTACGCACACCAGGACACATGTGGAAAAACACGTAATGTGTGCCTGTATGCATCGAACAGGGACTTGCGAGCTTAGGACATATCTGCGTAGTCTCAATGTCTGTGTGATCATTTTTGACATGTACCCCTTCATGGCAAGGTGTGTGGTCTGTCCTTTTTCCATGACATGTGACCTGTGCGTCTAGCTTGCCGGCAGCTGTCTGTATGAGATAACATCCTTCAAATGCACATATGTGGATGTATGTCACTCCTGTAATGTGTCTGGCTGTTCACTCACACTGGCCCACAACTACTTTCATGGCATGTCATGTAGACCTTGACAATCCACGTTTGTAGCTGGCTCTTGGTAAGAGTATCACCTGGCTGGCATACGTGTGCAGGATGTATTGCACAGACCAGACTCTGTATGTAGCATATGTGTATTAGCTGTTGAACATGTGCTCAGTTCATTGACATTGGTGTAGTAATATACTCAATCTTCGTTATTCCTTCCAAATTTCTGCAGGGCACCGTCTCTCCCCCGACCAATGCCAGACTTGGCTGCCATGTGGGAACGTGACTGCATACGTCACTACAGATTCCCCCAACAGTTAATTGTGGACCTGACAAACAGGCTGGCCCCACACCTCCAACCGCGACACAGGTATCCGACTGCGCTGACCCCCAAGATGAAGGTGATGTCAGCCCTTCATTTCAATCGACCATAGCTGATGTGGGTGGCATGTCCCAGACCATGTTCAGCCGTGTCCTGCATGATGTTTTAGAAGCCATGTTAGAGCACCTGGATGAATTCATCCATTTTCCAACTCCTGAGCAGTTGACAGGTATCAAGGGTGAGTTCTATGCCCTGGGAGGGATGCCCCATGTAATTAGGTCCATTGATGGGACACATGTGGCTTTGGTACCACCACAGGCACAGGAGGTAGCCTTTCGTAACCGTAAACATTACCACTCCATTAATGCCCTTTTGGTGTGTCTTGCTAACATGGTGATTTCCCATGTCTGTGCACTTTTTCCAGGGTCAGCACACGATGCCTACATCATGAGGCATAGCAGGGTGCCAGAAATGATGCTGCAGCTGCACAATGAACGAGCATGTCTTGTTGGGGGGTAGACTCTGTTTGTCTTAGTATGTGACGGCATCTCCTGACCCACTTCTTTACATGATGTTTCCATGTAGGGGACTCTGGCTATCCCAACATGCCATGGCTGGTGACGCCTCTCCGCAACCCGAGAACAGCTGCAGATCACCGTTACAACAACGCCCATGGGCAGACCAGTCGAGTGATTGAGAGGACGTTTGGCCTCCTGAAGAGCCAATTCTGTTGCCTCCACAAGACCGGCAGGTCCCTCCCATATGCACCGGTGAAGGTCTGCAAAATCTTCCTCATGTGCTGCATGCTGCACAACATGGCAGTGGAGAAAGCTGTGCCACTCGTCCTGGATCCCGATGAGGAGGAACATCCACCCGTGGAGGATGACGGCCTTGGTCATGAGGCAAGTGAGGAGGAGGAGGAGGAGGAGGACATCCGGAGTCAGCTCATACGCAACTTCTTCTCATAATGGTGAGTCCCTGGGTCTGAGTGTGCACGCTTGGAGCCTTGTGTGGCATGTGTTGCAATGTGCGTGTCCAGCTGACTGTATGCTAAGTGACTTTGAGGTGTGTGCTGATGTGTCACTCGAGTGCTGATGTCATTCCACACATTTTAACTGACACTCTCAATTGACAACTAGCATGGTGTCAACCTTATTCATGTAGAGTACATGACCATGCATGCAGATGACTATGTTTTTCCTGACTTCTTGTGTGTCCCTCATCCCCAGGTAGCTGCGCATGCTGTCTGCACGTGGCATCGTTGTGCTCCTGCTATATCTCATGAGTAATGCAACGTGTACTGAATCAGCGTTACATTCACGGACATGGTGAAAAGTCTCCTTTGGGTAAGGATTGCAGCAAGGCTTTTTGGGTGTCGTAGTTGTTTGTAATGTGTGGGCACTGCTCCTGTGCAGGTTTTGTTACTATGCATGCATGTCGACTCACCATGGGGCACATGACATTTAGCATGACTCACATGAATTGATAGTCACACTTCGTGACAGTCATCTGTTATGGGATTGTGGTTTGTGATGAAGGCATCAATGTGTGTACAACTTCCCTCGGAAACATACGGGAGGCTACGGGTGGACATATTGCGGGACATCCCCATAAGATGCTCAATGGGGAATTGCAGCCTCTCCGTGTGCAGCAGGGGATGTTTGGCTCACCCCCTTCACTTGTGTGCCACTCCCATGGATTTACAGCATAGGTGGTGCGAAGGGGGTGTCCAGTGTAGGTCCCACATGTTAATCCAAAAGACCTGTGAGTCTGTTAATATTGATGCATTTCCATAGGTGTGAGCCTGAGTAATAAAGGTGTTCCTCAGCCTCCAAGGTGCCTCATCTCTGTCAATGCAGGTCTCTTGCCACTGTGCATGCGCCATCTCTGGCATGGTTGTCAAGGATTGTGCATATGAGTCTATGTGTAGATTAGCAACCTGCATGCTGTTCTACATGTATTTGATTCTCTATTGTGCATGAAGTCCATGGCTGTGTATGATTTTTGGTATGTTGGTCCCCACAACGGGCCGTCAACACCTTCTGGGGTGTGTTTCCTGTGCGCAGCTTGGCCTTCAGTTTCATGATCCGGTGTCAGTCATCTTTGGGGATTGTGCATCCTTTGTCTCTGGGTGTGCCATTGAAAACCGGTCACTCCTTGCTTGACATACACCTGTTGCAGTAGTCCTTTCTGACATCCTAGTCTTTGTGTGGAAATTGTGGCATAGTTCCCAGGACATGCCGCCTGCTGTTGCAGCCACTGCCGCAAGGGCACACAAAGTTTCCTGATTTGGCAACACACACACATCAAGAATGCTCCTCCCTTCCTCCATCAACCCATTCATTTGGCTGTCATCAGCTTGCCTGTGCCACAGTTGCGGCCACGCGGTGCCAAAGGCTGGACCGTCTGCACATGCAACGTGCACATTGCATGAGCCTCATGTCCTTGCATGACCCACATCACACTACAGTCTGATGTTGCAGCCACCCTCCAAGCAATGTCCATCCACACATCTGCCGCCAGCTCTCAGGCATACACCAAGCGCACTCACAACACCTTTGCATGATGAGTGTGCAACTCCGACTGCCTACACAGCGCTGCCACGCCTTCCAGGCCCTGTCACACCCACCAGGTCATGTCCCTCCTACTCCCCACCGGCTCTGTACCCCAGCAAGGCCATGGGAGTGGGTGCTCAAGGCTTCTGCATGTAGTATGCTGTCATTGTGAGGCACATGGCACAGGTATCATCTCCACCCCCTCTCCACCATCACATGCGCACACAACCTCATCATCAACTCGTATGCCATTGACAGCCAGGTGCTCCTCACCCTCACCAAGGATGCAGACATTGCCAGTTCCAATATTCTAGATTGCATGTGATCGTTTGCTGAATGTCAGAACAGCAGCCACCTGAGGCTGGACTTGTACAGGACTGAGGTCAACATCTGAGGATTGTCCCCTTACAGCTGGGTCAACTGCTTGTGTCCCACCCGCAGAAGCCCCGCACAAGCACCCAGTGTCCATGCACACAAGATGGTGTGCATCATGGATTGCTTGCTCACATTTGCCATGGTAATCACCAGCATCTGTGCCTCAGACTGCAACACCCTCATTATGCACAAGATCTCCAGATAGATCCACTCCAAGGAAAGACGGACCATCCCCCAGGTCCACGACAACATCCGTGTCAAATACTGCCCTGCCCTCTACTGGGCAGCAACATCCAAACTCCCAGGACACTTGTCCACATCCAGGCTGCATCTGCACACCTTAGCTGCAACATCCCGCGCCCCAGCCACATTACCGTCCAGCAGAGATAGCTGCAATGAATCACTGTCCTGCAGGATGACCTTCAGACTCCCCACCCACACTCAGGAGGCAGGCCACAACCCCGACCCAACACCAACCTTGTACCACTGTCATCCGAGTACCCGTAGTGCCATCTCCGTGCATCCAACCTTGACCTGGCCACCATTCTTCAGATCCACCGTACTCCAGCATGCAGGACATAGTTCTCCCACCTGGGAACACATACCTGGGACTCCCTCCCCGGGAACCTCCAAATGAGGCATGACCTCTACGCCTTAATGATACTCTTCCAAATAGATCTGTCCGCACAGTATTGCAAGCAACCCCTCAGCAGCTTGAGGCCATCACAGGTGAGTATTGTGCTCCATGTCTGCATTGACTGATAAATTGTGACCCATGTGTGTCCTGTACCAGACTCCGATCCCAGGGTATGGATGGGTGGAGTTAGTTCAACACTCAGGCATAGTTTGACATTTACACACACATATGTTGTGGACTAATGCCAAATGACAGCAACATCTCATGAACATTTTATTTTTTTATTTTTGGTGGGGTAAGTCTTTTGGTAGATGTACTAAGGTGCTCTACCGGGTGCATAGAATCCAAAGTTCACAGGGGGAGATGGCATCCTTGTCAGTTGGAGTCATCAGAGTCCAGACCAGTGTCATTGGATGAGGTGCTGCTGTTGCGCCAGAGGGCCAGGTGCCAGGCCAGGTGACCTGGGAGATGTGGATGGTCCGCCGACTCTCACGGTCTTTTCTGTGGACGACCCACCTTCCTGGGGGGACCCTCAGATGCAGGCCTTGACGATGCTTGTGATGCTCCGTCGGACGAATCCTCCTCCTCCTCCCTCCCTGTGGCTGGTGGTGGTCTTCGCCTGGTGGCACAGGGAGGGTTGCCCATGTTGTCGGCGATCCGACGGAGTGAACTGCTCATGTCCGTTTGCACCGCCAGGAGCTCAGCCAGTCTTGCCTCCATCCGTCCTTGGTGTTGTTGTTGACTGGCATATTGCTCGGCCTGCAGATTCTTCATCTCGTCGAGGGTCTCCTTCATCTCTGTGAGGCTCGACACTACCTGGCTGATGCCCCTGGTGTCACGCCGGTATGTGTCCAGGATGTGGCGTATGTGTGACATACCGGTTCCCTCAGCTGGCTGGTCAGGTTCGCGCCTCCGCCTGCCTCCACTTCCACCACCCCTGCCCACACGAGCCTGGCCTGCCGTTGTGGGCACATCGGGTCTACGGGACCCCTGAGGGATGGCATTTGCGGGGTTGTCTGCCTCCTCCTGGGTGCCCGGAGAACCTTGTCCCTCCTGGTCAGACTGGCTCTGTTGTTCAGTGCGAGCAGGGCTCCTGGGTGTCTCCTGGGATGTTTCAGGAATGGGGGTGTGGGTTGGCACAGATGTACCTGACGCAGGTGCTGCAGGGGCTTGGGCACCAGAGGGGCCAGGTTGGTCGGGGTCATCCACGGATTGGTGAGAGTCGTCGCTGCCGGTGGGATCATCTTCATGCTGAGCCTGGGACTGTGATTGTTCCCCCCATTGTTGGGGGAGGTCGATGACGTTGCCCTGTGTGTGAGAGAGAGACAATGTTAATGCTGTTTCATGCCACATCCATGTTTCATACATATTCAAGTTGTCACAGATCCTCCAGGTAGTTGGATGTGCCTGGCATTCCTCTCAATGTCCACTTGGGGATGGGTATGTTGCGGGGGACAGATTGGTATGTTCTCCTGAGTGTTTGACCAGTAGGATTTTGGTTCGGATGCTTATTTGGCGATGGATTGGTCTTGTTGTGTCACATGTCCATTGTGAGAGTGGGTAAATCCGTTGCCTGCCCCGGGGGTGTGTGCTTGTGTGAGGGGGGGTGGGTGACCGGGCCTGCTGTTGGGTGTAGTGTGGTTTGTCATTGGGTCTCCCAGGTGATGTGTCTGTCCCCTCATGGTGCATGCTGGCATGACAGTGAGTTTGAGTGCCTGTGCTAGATATCTGAGCTTGTGTAGTTGGTGTTTGAGTGTACAGTGGTCACAGGAGGGCCTTGTGCTGCATACAGCAGGGCCAAGTGTCAGCTACCTTGTCAGTACTTTGCCTGTTCCTGTGCATTGGGCATGGTGCATAAGTATGTACCTAGGCCATATGGGCTGAGGGCATTGGTGTCTGCTTCTGAGTTGCACAATGTGTTGTGTGAGCCCCACCCTCCCAGCATCCCGGACATCCAGTCTTGGGTTTGTGGTTGGTGTGGCCTGGGACATGGCATTGCCTTTATTTGTGAATGGGGCATGGAGACGTTAGTGGCATGAGCTTGGTTTTTGAGTGTGGTTGTGTGCGGTGAGGGCTTGGGGGAAGTTGCGTGCATTTTGTGTATTTGTGGTGTGGATGGCATTCCCCCCATGTTACGTGAGTTGTTTGTGTACTCACCAGGCTCTGCGACTCCTTCGACTCCGTGTACTCCCACCGGCGGAAGCATGGCCATCACCTTCTCCTCCCAGGGATGGTAATGTACGGGTCTGCGGGTCAGCCCACCTCCAGTGATGTTACTCTGGGCGTATTCCTCGTTCATTTTCCTCTTGACTGCCCTGCGCAGATCGTACCACCTGGCTTGGCATTCATGCCTGGTCCTTTGGATGGGCGCAACAGCATTCACCTTATCGACAATCCTCTGCCACAGGCTTGTTTTTTGGGCTATGCTGGTCTGTCTGACCAATGTTCCAAACAGCTGTGGCTCGACTCTGATGACTTCTTTGACAAGGAGGTGCAGCTCCGTCCTTGTGAACTTTGGATTCTTGTCTGTGGGCATGGTGTGGGGTGTGGGTGTGGATGGTTGTGGCTGTGTGGGTGTGAATGTGACGGTGTGTGTGTGAATGTGAAGAGAAGGTGTTTGTGAATGAAGTTGTGTGAAGGTGTGTAAGTTAAGGTGTATTTAAGGTGTAAGTAAGGTGCAGTTGTTTGTCTGTGGGGTCTGTCAGCAGTGGGTCTGTTGCAAAGGCTCATTTGTTGTGTGTATGGGCCCTTTTTATTGTTCCATTTGTGGGTGTGGCTGGGTTTGAATTTGTGGTGGGTGTGTTATAAGAGGTGGTTGTGATTTAGGGCCTCTGTTTGCCTGTTTGGATGTGCCAGGTAAGTCATAGAGATGTATTGACCCTTGACCCGGTCACTCCACTCCGCACGGCCCCCGTGTGCCCAGATTCTGCTGCTGCTGCCTTCTTGGCCTCTCTTGCTGCCACCTCTCCTTAAGGCCCCTGCTCTCCAGGCTTGCCCAGGCTTGCCCAGGCTTGTCCTCGCTCTCCCGCTCCGTCTGCCCGCTCTTTCCATCCCCCCTTCCGCTCCCCGCTGCTGCTCTCCTGCGGCCCTGCCCCCTTCTCTTGGCACCCACTCACCATTCGCCGCCCCGCTCCCGCCTCCCAGCTGATTCTCCCTCCCTCTTCGCCATATATGGCGGGGACCGCATGTACACGCAGCGGCCACGCACAGCGGGCACGCCGATTGCGCGCCAAAGGCGCGCCAAAGGCAAGCCCATCTACGCCCGTCCACGCCTGGACCGCGCCCAGAGCCAGAACCCCTGGACCCCACCGGAGCCAGCCAACCCAACAGAGATACGACGCCGCCACCCTCCACGCACGCAACACCGGCCGACAGCCAGCCTGCTACCAAGCCAACCCGAAACGCACCCACGGAGCATTCACCTGCCACGCCTGCAACTTCACCTGCACCCGATCCTGCACCGCACCCACCAAGCTAGGCTCCAGCAACGACCACCTCAAGTGCATCTTGCTCAACACCCGCTCCATCCACAGGCACGCCGTTGAACTCTGGAACCTTCTCGACACAACATCACCAGACATCGCCTTCCTCACAGAAACATGGATGAACGCCTTCTCAGCTCCCGACATCGCCATAGCCGTCCCGGATGGCTACAAGATCGCCCGGAAGGACCGCGTCAACCAAGCCGGAGGAGGCATCGCCATCGTCCACAGAAACACCATCCGAATCACGACCAACTGCGATGACACCCTCACCGCCGCCGAACACCTTCACTTCCAGATACACACCGACCCCAAGACCACCCTCAGAGGCACCCTCGTCTACAGACCCCCGGGACCACGCACACAATTCAGCGAAGCCATCGCAGACTTCGTCAGCCCGCACGCCCTTACCTCCTCAGACTACATCCTCCTAGGAGACCTCAACTTCCACCTGGAGAACAACAATGACAGCAACACCGCCACCCTGCTGGACAACCTCGCCAACCTCGGACTCAAGCAACTGGTGAACACCCCCACCCACATCGCCGGCTACACGCTTGACCCCATCTTCTCCTTCAGCAAGCACATCTTCTTCAGCCACTCCACCAGACTGCACTGGACAGACCACAGCTGCGTCCACTTCAACTTCAGGAGAACCACGACCCACAACCACCCTCAACAGGTTCCACGCAGAAGCTGGAGCAAGATCACCGCCGACCAGCTCACCACCTCCCTCAGCCAGAACCCCCCCACCAACACGACGGACCCCAACGAAGCAGCCCGCAAACTCACACAGTGGCTCACCAACTGCACCGATGACCTCGCACCACTGAAGAACCCCCCCAGCAGACACGGCAGCAAGAAAGCCTCCTGGTTCACCAACAACCTCAAAAACTCCAAGAAAACCTGCCGTACCCTCGAGAAAGCCTGGCGCCACGACCAGACCACAGAAAACATGACAGCCCTCAAGAACGCCACCTGCAAACACCACCAACTGATCCGCACCACCAAAATGACCACATTCAAAGAACAACTGGACAACAACCCTAGGCTAGGGGGGGCTGTACGACTCGTATCCGGGCACAAGTTTACCCGTGTACATGTGTGCTACAGCGTTCGCTCCGTATGGGGCCTTTTACATGTGGTTGTGTATTCGGACGGGCGGTACGGATCGTACTTGCGCGCTCGGACTTCTGTTTTACGATTTGCACGTAAAAATGTCCGGCTCCCTATCGGACACTTTTCCCGACGCTATTCGGACGTAAAAATGTATGGCTCCATCTCGGACCATTTTCCCGACGCAATTCGTATGTATTTTTCACGTACGAATCGTACTTCGCAGTTTGTACGGTACTTGTACGATTCGTACGTGAAAATATACGGATACGAGACGTACGCAAATTTTTTTACCCGGATCGGAATCGCCACCTTGGTGTGAAACCTTATTCCTAAAACAGAAACTAGGGGGCACATGTATGACTTTTTTTAGCAGTTGCAAAAAGAGATTCGGCCATTTGCGACTGCTAAAAAGGGTTGCAGCATTTATCAACCCTATTTTGCAGTCGGTAGCCTGTTACCGACTCGCAAAATAGGGTTTGCAAGTCGCTATTAGGAAGGGACATTTCAAGGGCGTCCCATCCTAACAGCAAGTCGCAAGGGCATGTACAATTGTTTTGCAACCAGAATGCTGTGGCACAACAATATCATTTTACCGTCTACTTCAAGTAGGTGGTAAGCCACTCGCAAACCCGGAGGGGCCCCTAAGGGACCCCTTCCTCTTTGTGATTGGCAGCGATAAAAAAAAAATAAGAGCAGGTCCCACGGACCACTGTCTACTGTTAAAAAATGAAACTGAAATGGTTCATTTTTGTTTTTGAAACACATCCTGTTTCCCTCATTTCAAAATAAAAAGTTGCCTTATTTAAAAAGGAAACACACGTGTCATTGCCCATTCCCATGAATATTGATGAGGCAGGTAATTTGTGAACGCCATTCGGAATCGCAAAATGTGTCTGAGACACATTACTACATTCCTTTTGCGACTCGCAAATTGCGAGTTGCTTAAATTCGCAAATTGCGAGTCACAAAAGGAAATGGTTGTACATGTGGGTGGCCCTAGATCCCACAAATGCATACCATGAGAGATGGAAGTCCGAGAATTTTAGCCTTATTAGCGGACGGGTCATCATCAGTAGCTGACTAATTTACTGTTTAAAAAGCTTTGCTTTACCCATTACTATGGGAAAGATGCCTCAAACCAATGAGAAAATTAAGAATTCCCATCTTGCTGCAATGAGGAATTCATGTCTCCATCACAGAGGACTGTGGAGAGAAATGGTACTCACTTAGCCATAAACCTCTGAGTCCAGAACGCTTTCTCTAGGACCAGCAGCACAGCACTATTCTTCTGCTGACACCAACGAAACATGTTAACTTCTCTCCTGTAACTGGAGTGAGCTGCAGGGCCTGGTGAGGATGAGGTGGATACCTGCCTGGTAGGATGCTACTTTCAATGGACATGTTTTCTACTTACTCTTGTGGAAAGTAGGGCACCCGTTTATCGCAGCCAACATATCCTCTGATAGAAATATTGTGTCCTAAATATAATTTACAACATTTGAATTCATATTAGAAAATCTACCCCCAATTGATGATATTTTAGTAAGGATATTCTGGACTTCAACCCTGTTAATCTCCCAACTCTTTGACATATCTGTCATTTGGCTTGGCGGTGCAAAGGACCTTTGGACACACCAGACTGTTGCTGTTTCTGAGAAATGCTGAGGATCAACTGAACCACATTAAGGGCCTCATGTAGGTAAATAAATTTTACCGGTTCTTAAATACCGAGCCGTACCGAATCGGTAAATTAGAATCGGTAAGTTATATGTAGGTAAAAATTCGGTAACTGTTACCGATTCGGTAACATTCGGTAATCACGAATCGGAATTCACCGAATCGGTAAATACCGAGGTGGTATTTACCGAATCGGAAAATACCGAGGTGGTATTTACCGAATCGGAAAATACCGAGGTGGTATTTACCGAATCGGAAAATACCGAGGTGGAATTTACCGAATCGGAAAATACTGAATCGGAATGTACGGATTCGGTAAATAAAATCACATGACTTGACGAAACAGCTAATCCTGTGCAACGACAGCCCACCCAACCAGGAAGTGCCCACACCCAGGCAGGTGTACATAATTAGCCGAAGTGGCCACACCCAGGCAGGTGTACATAATTAGCCGACCCTGGAGAGGCTTGGAGTGCAGAGGAGAGGCAGGGAGCCGTTGCATGTGCGAGCGGGTAAACGAACAGCATGTCCAGCCAGAGAACACAGAAAGACGGAGGGGAAAGGAGGAGGAAGCTGAAATTTAGCCCCAAGGAACTCCAGGTGCTGGTGGAGGAGGTGGTGAAGCAGCACCAGAAGCTGTTTGGAAGGCAATCCCTGCAAGTGCCTGAGGCGGAAAAGCGCAACATATGGCTGGCCATCCAGGCGCAGGTCAATGCTGTGGGAGTGACCCACAGGGACATTGAGGTCCTCAAAAAGCGCTGGTATGACCTGAGGATTGTAACCAAGAGGAAGATGGGCGACATCCAGAAGGAGGCCAGCCAGACCGGAGGTGGAACCAACAGGGCACCTGCCCTCACCGAACTGGAGGAGCTGGTGGCGGCCACAATCCAGCAGGAGAGCGTCGTGGGTCTTGGGGACGCCGACAGCTCTGCCAGAGCCGCAACACACCAAGGTAAGACGAAAGCACAGCAATGTAGCCCCCCCCACCCCAATCCCACATCCCCCATTGTGAAACGAGAATCACACTGCAGTCCACACGTGTCAGTGCAGACAGGCAATGCATTCCGGGAGATGTAGTCAGGGCAACACTAACCATGCCGTAAATGTTACAGGGCAACAAGGCATGTCACGCACTCGAGGCACAAGGAGACAGAGGACATATTGGAATGTGAAATGTGTTATTGTGACGCTTGCAATGCAGCCCTTCGGGGACACTGAGCCAATGTTGTATTTCTGTCCACAGATGTGACATCATGCAGGACAGGGCATGCTGCAGGAGAGACGGCACACCGGCCACAAGTATCACCTCTAGCCAGCACAAGTTCAGACCAGGGAGCAGGCCCACTGGCAGCCGCACCTCCAACACAGCCAGCCTCGCCGCACCCAGAGCCAGCATCACCTCACCGAGAGCCAGCATCACCACAACCAGAGCCAGCATCACCACAACCAGAGCCAGCATCGCCACTCATGTTCGAATCACCGGCCACATCTCCGCTTGCAGGTGTGAGAATGAGGAGGCGTCCAGCAGCCAGGCTACGAGCCTTAGTCACCTCGTCAGACGACAGCATGGGCCCAGAAGACCGCACCGGGCCCCAGGAAGGGAGCCATGCCACTGTGCCCCACATCTCACAGGCAGCACAGACGGGAGCAAGAGGGCGCCGCAGGTCGCGTGTCCAGAGTCCACCAGCACCCACTGACGGCCATGGTGTCTTCTTGGGTCTCGAGGGCCAAATGTTGAAGCAACAGCGCCTGCAATCAAAGGCAGTCATGTCAGTCCAGAGGCACATGCGGGTGATGAGGACAACATTAGTCAACATGGACAGTAACATTAGCGGCATGGCTGCGGGCATTCGGGACATGTCCCAGTCAATCCAGCAGTTGTGCAGCAAATTAGATGCTGACATCGAAGCACGGCGCCGGGAACGCCAGAGAAGGGACACTACCAGCAGGGCACTCAACCGTCTGGCAACTGCGACTTCTCTACTGTGCCGGCGCTCTGTGACGATGCAGGAGGGCCTAACACAGTGCTGCAGCGACCTGTCTCGGGGGATGGTGCAGGTGACAAGTGCACTAGGGGTGCTATTGACTAGTCAGGCGTCGACAACTGCTGCAGGGGATGCTGCGGAGAGCATCGACACCAGCAGCAGCATCACACCCCCCGTCCCAGAAGCACGCAGGAGCAGCAGGCGGCTTGGGGTTGGCTCTAGTGAGGATGCACAGGCCGTGCAATCCACCACTGCAGCGCGTATGCGCAAACATTGATGTAGCCCTGCTAAGCCACTTCCCATTGGGTGACGTAACCCTGGACATACTCCTTGTATAGATGGTATATTGCCTGATTGGCCTGTTCATGTGTTCATGGCGTGGTGCCACATTAAAACTACGTCAGGACTTCTCACAACTCGCTGTGTCCCCTCACTTACTCAGAAATAGTTGCATGTGATCTCTGCCCGTCTCTCTCTCCCATCGATTGCAGTTGGCACTCTAGCTGCGTTGCCCTCTGGCTGGCCTGACTCATCCTCGTTGTCCTCAAAATATGTTAGTTCCACATCTGTACCTTTTTTCGTGGCAAGGTTGTGCAGCATTGCACAAGTGGCAATAATCTTGCAGCAGGTGATGGGTTTGTACTGGCGTGCGCCTCCGCTCTTGTGCAGGCAGCGGAACCTGCTCTTCAGTAGTCCAAACGTGCGCTCCACCACATTGCGTGTTGTTTTATGTGCCACGTTGTATCGTCTCTCACTCTGGGTTGCTGGGTGTAGGTAGGGAGTGAGGATGAATGACCGGCATGCATATGCACTGTCGCCTGGATGAGTAAAAGGGAACCATCAGTAACATGCCTCTATACACTATGATTTGCAGGTTTCAAGGGGCGTCACTGTTACTTACCTAGCAGGTATCCCTCTCCGAATTCTCCGGCACTCAGTCGTGTGTAGATCCCACTATTCTGGAAGATGTAAGAGTCGTGGGTGCTCCCAGGAAACTTAGCAACAATATCTGTGATGATGTTCCCTGCATCACAGATCACCTGCACATTGATGGAGTGGGTGGACTTCCTGTTCCTGTAGATGTGCTCTGTATCAGCTGGTGGACAGATTGGGATGTGTGTACCATCAATACAGCCGATGACATGGGGGAACTGTGCCATGTGATAAAAGTCTGTTTTTGTTTTCTGCAGTGCAGCCTGTGTGTTTGGGAAGCTTATGTAGTGGTGCATTCTCTGGATCATGGCATCCAGGAACTTCCTGAAGAAACGTGACAGGCAACTCTGGGATACCCCACCCACCGCAGCTATCACCACCTGATAACTGCCGGATGCCAACAGATGTAGGCTGCAGAGCACCTGCACATGTGGGGGTATGGCGTGCGCCCTTCTTATTGGCTGGTCCAGGAGTGGGTGAAGGTCCCTGATTAAGTCCATGATGGTTTCGGGGTGTAGCCTGTACCTCTCATGTATCTCTGCATCAGTCAGCTGGAATAGTGTGATGCGCTGTCTGTAGATTTGTTCCTCCCGTCGCCACACCCGCAGTCCTGCTGCCTGTAGACGTAGGCGCCTTGCAATGACGTACATGGCGGCCATGTTGTCCACGCTGTTGCATTTTGGGTTTGCCTATATGCATTGTTGATGGTTACCACCTGCTTTCAATCCGTGTTAATTACCGACTCTTATTTACCGATTTTCCTGGATTTCTTAATTACCGAGTGCTCCTACATGTCATTTTCAATTTTACCACTTCATATTTACCACTTCATGTTTACCGAATCGTTAAGTATGTATTCGGTAAATCTGATTCGGTATTTTAGAATTCGGTAAATATGATTCGGTATTTACCGCCTCATATTTACCGAAAAGTGGTTTTTGGACTCCTACATCTCACTTGTCTGAATACCGGTCGGTAACGGCATATTTACCGAAAATCGGCCGTTACCGACCGGTATTTGGCTACCTACATGAGGCCCTAAATATGCTCCTTAATAATACTCTATTGGAAAGAAATGCCTCATTGTCAGCGGGGTTGCTGCCTCAACCAATCTCATTCACAGTTCAAACTGTAGTGAATGAGAGAGTATTGGTGCTCTGTGAATTAAAACATGTTTTGGCTTTCTAGCACAGTGCTAAAGAGAGGACCTTGCTGCTTGTCTAGCACACCTTGCCGTCACTTAAACAGCCACTGCACACCAGTGTCATGTATAAAACATACTTTGTGCATGAAATGTTTAACTCCTGCCCAGGTCTGTCAATGTTTCAAGCAAGCATCCATCCATGTCTAAAGGAATGCTTCAGTGGCTATGTGGCTGCTCTCAGCCGGGTCTCATAAGAGAGCGCATCACTACAGGGTCTACTGCACTTTCCTACTGAAATGTCTATGTCCCAAAATAGTCTCACTTTCAGGCCAGTCCCCTTCAGTCAAGTCACTAGTCAAAGAGAAAAAAACTCCAACAAATGTTATTTTGCAATTCTAGTTTTTAATAAAAATGCTTTTTCATGGTCAGGTGATAGTGTCAGCTGGTCATATTAATAGCCCCTCTCGTAAGTACGGTTTTCCACACTGAAATAACACAAAATAGAAAGAATCTAACTGTGCCCTCTTGAGCCTTGATCCTGCAGGTCCAATTCGAGGTCCTGCCTTTCACTTGTAACTCCCTTCGGGCACCAGGGGGCAGCCATTAACGGTAGACACCGCCTACTCAATGACCTCATAGATCTGGGCATCTTATTCTTTGGTGCCCACTTGCTCCCCAGTAGGAAATCATCTTTGAATTGTCTTAGAGTACTTTGGCCCCTTGGACAGCCACTTCCTCTCGGCACAGGTTTACTCGGCATGTTTTTCTAATTGGTCGTTCTGCTGTTTGTCAGTTTTAGCGTTCACTTTGCTAAACTGAAAAAAAAACGTGATTTTGCAATGGTGTGATTACACATGTGCAGTCTAATGCATGTACATATTGCACTACGTATCCCTACTTGAGGTTTGTGTACACAAACACCAGAAAACAGACTCATAACGCGCTAACCTTGGCTTTCTGGGCACCCTTGAAGTCACCACATACCTCGACAGCCGTGAGGGGAACGGCTCTCCTACCCGGAGCTTCAGGGCAGCCTGCTGCAGTGCCGTGAGGGGAACGGCGGTTCACGAGAAAACTACCATCCCCAGCATTCCCTCTCCCGGGCGCCTGCCTACAGCGTCATCAGGCTGCGCCGGGGAGGGTTAAAGGCTGGGACGAAGAGCCGCTGCGCGGGACGCGCTAACCTTGGCTTTCTGGGCACCCTTGAAGTCACCACATACCTCGACAGCCGTGAGGGGAACGGCTCTCCTACCCGGAGCTTCAGGGCAGCCTGCTGCA
This sequence comes from Triturus cristatus, assembly GCF_964204655.1. Lineage (NCBI taxonomy): Eukaryota > Metazoa > Chordata > Amphibia > Caudata > Salamandridae > Triturus > Triturus cristatus. The sequence goes on from NC_140590.1 coordinate 442,896,745, forward strand.
GTGCCGTGAGGGGAACGGCGGTTCACGAGAAAACTACCATCCCCTCTCCCGGGCGCCTGCCTACAGCGTCATCAGGCTGCGCCGGGGAGGGTTAAAGGCTGGGACGAAGAGCCGCTGCGCGGGACGCGCGCGGGCCGCGCCCGGGCGAAGCCCGGGCCAAGGGCGAGCCCGTCCTTGCCCGTCAAGGACCGATCAAGGCCGGGCTGGGCAACGTCCCTGACATCAGCTGTAGATCATCAAACTCGTAAGTGTTGCCGGTGGGCCCATGGTCATTTTACGCTTGTATGTTTCCCCTCATTAACGACGTGTAGGTATTTGTGCATCGTGGCCGTACCATCTGCCCTACTCTGCCCTGCTCACATCATCAGGATTCTAACTTTAGGTACTAACACAGTGGAAGGCGGACACTGAGACTGTATGAGACACTTAGTTGACGCACCTGGAAGTCTATTAATTCTCTGATTGATTTGTGTGGGTAGTTGGAACAGAGTGGCCCATGTGAGATTAAACTTGTTTGGATTGGGCTTGAGCTCCCAGTTGTTGCGCCCATCTCAGACACTAGACCCACAAATCCCTTGATTCTCTATCGCCTTATTTACACTATCTAAGGGACGTCTATATTAAGTAGGAATAATATGAGTAAGATTAAAAATACTCCAATGGCAACTCGCTCAATCTCTAGGAAAAAGGCCCAGGCCAATATACCACTCCCTAGCATCACTGCCATAGACAGGATGCTACAAAGAACTATAGGAGTTGTGGCCAACGCAATTGAGAATACGGAAAGGCGCCTCTCACTACCCCCAAGCATACGCCCACGGATGCAACCAACTGAAGACTTAAATATCGATGCAAATAATTCTATTACTACTGCATACTCTCAGGACTCTATTCTCATGGCCTCTTTTGCCGGCTTCCCAGTAAGAGAGACAAACCAAATTATACTCTCCCAACAAACTTTCCCACCTGATTTTATAACCCAACAAACTTTCCCACCTGATTTTATAACCCAGGAAAGCAGGCTGTCAGTATCACCAAACATCCAAACAAATACAGAATCTCCATCACTCATCAACATCTCAGAAGGCGAAGTGGGGACGAATGACTGTATTATTAATGATGATATCAACATACCTGACACAGTCATCCCATGTAACCCTTCGAGGGAGAAAGGGTGTACAGACAAACTGGAACCCAAAAGAAAGGCGAAGGCTGTCAACAAACCAAGGGCAAAATCAAAAAATACAAGGCTCAAACATGGATTAGGGCAGGGCAGAAATAGTACCTCTGCGCCAAGAACATCCAATAAGGCAGTACAACTTATAATACACACAGATCAATTACAGAAAGTACCAACTCTGGGAAACACACGCCAAGAAACTGTTGCCAGCATCCCTTGTAATCAGGAAAGTCCTAACAACCTTTGTATGAAGAATTTAATGCCTGGAATGGAACAGTTAATGAAGTCACTCATGCTCCCCGTTATTGAAAGGATAAAAACAATAGGGGAAAGGCTGGAGAAGATCGAACAGCAAAACAATGAAATTATGACGATACTTGTTAAGTTTTCTTCATCACAGAACCAAAATAATGCCAATGACAAACGGATCAATGAGGAAATCCCGTCAGACGTGATGGACACTAGTAAATATAAGCAATTAGCTCCGCAAGTTACACTATCAAATAATGGCAATGAGATACCGCAAATAGCTCCCCAAAAAAGTTTGGTCGGAGCAATTGAGGTACAACCCCATTCCGGGGCACAGGCTGGAACAGTTGGCACAGAGCACACTATTGGGAAAGACGGGATCTGTATCAACAGTAATACCAGTAATAGAAATATCACTGAGGAACAATCTGAGAGATTGAGGTTAATTAGTAAGAACGCATGTATTGACCTGCCACCAGAATCGTACCCTTTCACAGCAGTCATGATAGGAGTACCCACTTTAAGAGAGGGCAAGTTGGAGAATTATATTGAATTAAAAAATAAGGTAAGCCATTGGCTATCCCAACATAGACCTATTCCCCCATATCTAAATGGCCAAATACTTAATGTCAGGAGACTGAACTGGGTGGGCAAGAGACAAAAGGATTATGAAGGAGACTGCATTATTGTAAATTTTAAAGACAGACGCTTGGCAGGTTATATTAGTGGGTGGAGGGAGCATGGTTTGGAAAGTAGAATTCAAATAGTGGATCTCACCTATTTTTACCCACCCTCCCAGCACCCCCAAAGTAACTTGCCATGGAACTTTACTCAAGAAAATAGGCACTTCGATCATTATGACAATCGTCACATGGTTCGATGTCACCCCCGTTTTGCACCCTTATACGAGGATAGACACCCTAACTATATTGACTACTACGACAGGCAATCCAGGATACCCATTTATAACCGCTTTGACGCCCTCAACTCTCAAGGCTTAGAGGGCGTGGATTGACCGTTTGTAGAGATTTTGATACCATCAACTATCAACCCATTTGAATTAAAAAGCAGCGTAACAACTAAAGAGCACACTCCTGTAATTCTGAGCCTAGTAGACGAGTGGCAAACTGTCAACCCACTTGAACCAAAAAACAGTGTAATAAACAAAGAGCAGACCCCTGCAACCCTGAGTTTAGCAGACGAGTGGCCAGTCAGCCCTAACTCATTTTTTGTAAATACCTTTGGGAACCAGGGTAAGACTAATGTAAATCCAGAGCAGTTGGTGGTCTTTAGCGAACCATTGACCACTAAAAAACCACTTACAGCCTTGCCCTCTTTTAAGAGTAATCTTATAAAACCCCCAAAATTAGGTCAGAATAAAGCATATGACCTAAAAATACTTAGCTGGAACGTCGCAGGCCTTGAACCCAGATTAAAAAATAACGACTGGGTGGAGTTAATTACAAGGTACGACATAATTATGTTCCAAGAAACTTGGGCACCACATAATCTGCATATTGATGGGTTTCATTGTTATAACACCCCAGCGCATAAATCGCTACATGGTCGGGCTGTTGGTGGGTTGTTCGTTGGCCTCAGTATAATGGCCGGGGGAAACCACAGGGCCATTAAGACTGATAATGTCAACATACAGGCTATTGAGTATAAGCAAAAAAAAAATCCTTTTGTTCTGATAAATTTTTACAATAATGATTTTTTATCAGTTCCAAACAAGAATTTTACAGCACTGTCTGATTTCATTTCCAAGTTAGTAGATAGTCAGGGAGAAATCGGTGGGCCTGAAATTGTCGTGGCTGGGGATTTTAACGCGCAGCTCCCAATAATTTCATCGGCGCAACAGCAAAATGGATATCTTGCTAATCAAAGGGGTCGGGAATTGAGAGCTCTCCTAGATGATCATATTCTTAGTAACACAAAGGATCATGGACCAAAATTAACGCAGGATCAGGTACCTACACATAGAGGACCAGCTAGTACCTCCACTATTGATTTTATTTTTGTTTCCCCTGGTATGGCTGATTGCATAGTAGAAACTGATACGGTGGATACTGACTTTGGGGATCATAACCCCGTAACTGTAACACTTAAATTAGCCCCCAAACCGGTTTATAGATCGATGCAGGGAGCAAAGGATCTAAGCGTATCCACTGATAAATTGCGGCTAAAATGGAGAGGCATAGATAGAGCAAAAATTATGGCATCTTTGTTAGGGGATAATCAGCAGAGCATAGATCTCTGCCTAGACCAAACAACTGGTGGCCAGCTAATCATAACACATTTTAGCAAAATATGTGCCTCAGTCAGGTCTTTGCTGACGGTCCAGGCCCCTCAGAGCCCTAAAGACCCCAGGTGGTTTGATCATAGTTGCTCAACTGCAAATAGGAACCTACGTAAGACTCTCATAGAAATTCCTAGAGTCAGGGCAAAAGTTAGTGAAGCAAGGAAGATTTATAAATTAGCCCTAGAGAAAAGGAAATCTATGCTCCTGGGCGAACGCTGGGAAGCCCTGGCTCTGACCGCAGGAAGTAAATTGAGCAATCTATTTTGGCCAGCAGTAAAAGAACTTCGGAATATGGGCCAACAACTTACACCAATCAGCTGTACTATCTCTGCTAGTTCCTGGGAACTACATTTTGCAAAAATTTATGCTGCCCCGGGAAAAGACCCACTTATCAATATTCCTGAAATACCTGTTAATTTAAAAATAACCGAAGGAGAAGTAGAGGAGGCAATTGCACAGAGCCTTGGTAACAAGGCCCCCGGCCCAGATGGTCTCCCAATAGATCTTATTAAATGGCAACCTGATCTCTGGGCACCCATACTAGTGAATGTTTTTAACAGTCTTCCTGAATCCCCAATGCCTGAAACATGGAGTACTAGTATAATAGTCCCAATTTATAAGAAAGGGGATAGGTCGGATCCTGTAAACTACAGACCAATCTCATTGTTAGATAACACACTGAAGATATTAGGTCGTGTCATCTACAATAGATTGATTACATGGTCAGAGGAAACTGGGATATTATCCCCCTGCCAACTAGGATTCAGATCAAGGGTCGGCACAGTGGAACAATGCCTCAACCTCAAACTAATTATTGATAAATATAATATTGCCCGCTCTGTCCCTATTTATTTAGCTTTTATGGATTTGTCATCCGCCTTTGATTTGGTTAATCGGTCTAAACTCTGGACTATTTTATTAGAGTATGGGATGGACACGACCCTGGTCCACTTTTTAGCTTTTTTACATACGGACCTAAAATCTAGAGTGAGAATAGGCGTAGGCGGGGAATTGTCTGGACCCATTGAAATTGGAAGAGGAGTTAGACAGGGGTGCGTTTTAGCACCCCTGCTTTTTATTATTTATATAAACAGGCTTAGTAACTACCTTGCAAAGTCCAAACCAGACGTACCCCTAATAAATGGCAAAGCAATACCTACTCTTCTGTACGCAGACGATGCGGTGCTAATGGGCCGCACACCGAACTCGCTCCGTTCTCTGGTTCTTAATTTTACTGTATTTATGGATAATTTGGACTTAAGAGTCAATTTTAAAAAATCTTTCATAATGGCATGTGGGCCAGGGAAACGGCGACTGAGCCCCATACAAGTCGGGGGAGAAAAACTTATCGCAACCAATACTTTCCCGTATTTGGGTGTGACCTTTGCTGCGAATGGCTCGTGGTCTGGGCATTTGGCCCAGGCCACGAGCAAATTCTCAAAGGCCGCAAACTCAATTTTAAGCATCCCGAAACCTAAGAGGTCGGGAGTAACAAAGGCAATTGCTAAGATCTTCAAACTCCAATGTGTGCCAGTGGCAACTTATGGAGCTGAAGTCTGGGGCATCGGGAACAGCATCTCCATCCAGCGGGTAGAGAACCGGTTTTGCAGGAGATTATTAAATGTGCCAATTTTCACATCCAATCTCATCACACATAATGAATTAGATTTCAATTTTATCTCAGATTTTGTTAGTTCACGACCAGTACTATTTTGGCACTCGGTCTGGACAAACAAATCCGCGCTACTCACACAAGAGATAATAACTGATTGTTTAAATTGTGATAGGGGGCTGAAGATCCCGTGGATATCTTACATAAACACAAACCTGCGAGAAATAGGCATGGATAATATTTTTATTAACCCTACACATGCCAGTAAAATTAAAAAATCTGAATTAAAAGAGGCACTAAGCGCACTGTTCTGCCAAAAAAGACTTAGGAGGGAAAAAGAGAAACCAACAGTTATAAGGTATATGGAAATAGCAGCCACCAGAAATCCCTTCCCATTATATCTTACTATACAATTGACAAACTGGGAAAGAAGTCTTCTATGTCGCCTGAGGGCTGGGACTATTAGGTATCTTTTAAATTTCCCTTTGGGGTACCAAGAAACTGCACTTATGACGAGCTGTCCCTGTAATGGGCAAAGTAAACAAAGCGATTTGCACTTCTTTTTTCTCTGTAATTTTTACTTAATGTATACAAAGCGGTTCTTAATCCCTTATTTTAAAAAATTTAGACCAATTAGTTTAACCAAATCTTATGAGGTATTGTTAGCACTTGGAAACGAGGAAATAATCTTCCGTGTTTGTAGTTTTTTAAAAACAGCTGTCTATGCGCGCAGAACTATGGAAATGTAAATAATGATGTATTTTAACTCATATGTATTATTGGGGAATTTGTTTTTTCTTTGATGTGAATATATGATGTGCTTTTATGAATTGTTATAATTCGAATAAAGATTCTTTGAATTGAATTGACTCATAATTGCGAGAAGCATTTGAAGGCTGAAGCACTTGTGTACTACGATGAAAATCATGAACCTTGTACTGCAAAAAATAAGTTCAGCTGCCCATATTGTATTTACACACATATTCAGTTACATCGGGAAACATCCATTACAACACAGTCATTATAACGACCTACCTTTACAACGCAACTGTTACAACGCAACCGCCTTTACATCGCATGCCATTATGATGCATGCCATTACAACGCATGTCACTACAACGCATGCCATTACAACACATACCATTACAACGCATGCCATTACAACACATTATAAGGTAAGTAATGGAGATTTATTTAGTATTAGGGTGGGTATGGGTTTGGGGTACATGGGAATAGTATTTTTTCCCCCTACACTATCCAACACTTTCCTATGGTTGCACTCAGTGGAGTAGGAATAGTATTTTTTACCCGTACACTATCCAACACTTAGTCATTTTTGCCCCCACACTATCCAACACTTACCCTACTGTTGCACTCACTGGAGTGGGAATAGTAATGTTTCCCCTACACTATCCAACACTTACCCTATTGTTTGCCCTAAAAGTATTATGCGTTGTAATGGTATGCGTTGTAATGAAATGCGTTGTAATGGTAGTTTTAAAAAATGAGTTGTAATGGCATGTGTTGCAAAATCATGCAATGTAATGGTAGTTGCGATGTAAAGACTGCATTGTAAAAGCATGCGTTGTAATTGTATGCGTTATAACGTCATATATTTGTTACATCACTATATGCTATACGACGAGGTTGCATTGTGTCATCAATTAAGATTGTGAAAGGCATCCCACATCTAAACCTGTACGCATTCTTCCCAGACCTATTGTAGAATCGCACAATGGACACAACACTATTTTGTTGATGATGACGCTGCAGATGTGGTTATGTGGGTTGTGTTGACCCATGTGTGTTCAGTATCACACATATGCATACTAGGAATTCAAGATCTTGGTAAATGTCCTTCAGCCACACCATTTTCATCGATGGCACCACTAAAAGCACCACTAAAAGGCTCATACATATTTGTTGTGGACAGGCATTCTCTTTGGTAAAATGGCTGCAGACCATGTGACATGTACACTATAGTTCCCGTGGCCCACTTCTGAATTATAGCAGATAAGTAAGTTGAATATGGTTCTCATGAAAGGGAGCAGCCAGAAAATTAAAATACCCCCATTTTGAACCTAAGATCCTATGGCACCAAGCAAACAGGGGAAGTCATCGCGACCTTCCCCAGAAGAACTCTTGTCTCTCCAACAACATAGCATGCTAAGCTATCAATTTTTTAATGTACACATACTGAGTGAATGCGCTGACTGATGTATCAAAGCACCTTTTGCTGGATTAAGTCAAACGTAAGTTTCCTGATATGCCACAAATGTTTTTTGATGATACTAGTTACCGGTAAATTAAGTGCCTCCAGTAATGTAACAAATTATATACATACATGTCAGGAGAAAGTGTCTAATCTAAGCTTTGACTCCCTCTTCCAGATCATCAATGTATTAATTACAACTAGATAACAGTGTGTGGCATATCAATTTAGATGATCCCTTTCAAAAAGTGAACGTCTGGGTCTAACTCTTCTCTTTTAGCTCTTCTCTACTTAGCAATGCCCATGACTGTAATCAATGCTGAGCCAGCCATCTGTGCTGAACATTGTTAATGGGCCAGAGTACATATATATATATATGTATATATATATATATATATATGTGTATATATATATATATATATATATATTCAGTGAAAAAACCATAGGTTTCACACATGTTATAGTTAGCTGGACATTTTACTCGTAAAAAACCAATGAAATTGCCCCGTTATAGTTAGTTCAGCTAACTATAACTCGCACGCGCCCGCAATGCACTGCTGATGACGTCACATATTACATCACTCATGACATGGTCAGTGACATCACTCATGACATCACTGATGACATCTCAAATGACATCACTGATGACATCATCCAGTGAATGTGTGTTTTTCTGAAAATTAAATATGTTTTATATATGTATATCTCAAGGTCGATGGAAGAATAAATGGGTATATAAGTGTCTAAATGGATGATTTGTTTTTGAAAAATTGATTGTGTAACTGACTGATTAAGTGTATCATAGTGAATACATGGCTTAGTGAGTAATGTTTAAATATGTAAATATCTGTATCAGTCTCTCACTTTGTGTATAAGTGGCTGCATGGGTTGGTGAGTAGCTACATGGGTGTCTATATAGGTTATTAGTTGGTTTTTTGAGTGTCAGTCTGAGTGTCTGCATGGTTCGGTGGGGGGTATTATGTAGTGCATAGGTGCATGAATGAGTCACTCACTGTTTGTATGTGTTGAAGACAGCATGTGTGCAGGACTGTATGGGTGGATGAGTGTGTGTATGGGTGTGTTAGTGAGTGAATGACTGTCTCAATAGTGTCTTTATGAGTAACTACATATGTTTTAAACTAGTATATGTGACTATTGGTGTATATAAGTGAGTATATGTGAGAGTGAGAGATTGAAAGAGTTCCTGTATGAATAAGTATGTGTTTCTATAAGTGATTGTTTAAAAGACTAAGTATGTGTAAGTTTCCGTAGAAGTAAGTGTGGTGGTGTGTGTATAACTGTATATGCAAGTAAAAGTATGTTTGATTCTTTATTAGTATGAGTGACTATGTGTGTGAGTAACTCTATGGATGAGTGGCATTGTGTAACTGGATGTATAGGTGTATGAGTACATATGATGAGTGAGTACATGTATGAGTGACTGTATAGGACTGTTGGTGAATGAGTGAATGTGTATGTGAATCTTAGAATTACTGAAGAGGTTGTTGTAACTGGTATTGGTATGTCCATTGTTTTAAAAATTTTAGTCTCTATTATTGAATGTGTGTATCAAAGGTTATATTAGGGTGAGAGGAGGTCTGCCACTCTATCACAAGGATGATGTCATCAGTGATGTCATTTGAGATGTCATCAGTGATGTCATGAGTGATGTCACTGACCATGTCATGAGTGATGTAATATGTGACGTCATCAGCAGTGCATTGCGGGCGCGTGCGAGTTATAGTTAGCTGAACTAACTATAACGGGGCAATTTCATTGGTTTTTTACGAGTAAAATGTCCAGCTAACTATAACATGTGTGAAACCTATGGTTTTTTCACTGAATTTCTAAGGTTTTTTAAATGCTAATCCCTAAATATTTCGTTTTTGAAACCTATGTTTTTTTCTGAGAATTTGTATGGTTTGTTATATGCTAAGTTATGTATTTTTAATTAAAGATATTTTTTTTTATTTAAATAAAATTACTTTATATTCATTTATATATTATCTGTATTTTTTGTAAATTATTTTTTTAAATAATTCAATTTGTTTTTTTTTTTTTATAATTTTTTTAATTATTTAATGTCTTCTTTTTTTTTTTTTTTTTTTTATTTATAAATTCTTGGGGTGCGCGCTCTGAGCGCGCACCTAGTACTATTTCGTATGTTTTTTATGAATTCCGGCGTACGTTATTTACGTACGCAAATATACTTATTGGTGCGCGCTGGGAGCGCGCACCCAGTACGTATGCGTACGTACGTACGCATGCGTCCTACGCCCTCGACGCGGTTTACTTCCGCATACGCTAAAATTACACGCAATAACGGTCGCGTATACGCGTGTTAAACGTATGCGCGCTAGGTGCGCGTATATGACGTATGCACCTGCGCGTTTACGCGTTCGTGCATACGTCATCACGGGGTGCGCGCACGGAGCTTGCGCAGTGCGCGCACCTCGGGTTTATACATAATAAAACAACATTTCTTATTGGTTATCATTACTTTCAGTTTCTAATTGTTTCAATACCACACCCAATCCCCTCATGGCAAGTCATGTGATCAAGAATCATCACTTATGATTGGTTTGAAGTACTTTCTGTTCCAGATTCTTCCCAAACCACACCTACTCCCCTCATTATTAGTTCTGATTCCTTTGGAGAAGGAGCTATTCTGTTGTTGAGAGACAATGGCTGAACAGCAACCTACTTCAGACAGTGAGCAGGACACTCTTGAGAGGCAGAGGAACAGGAAGCAGAAGGACAGCTTTGTATGGCAGTTTTTTACTTTTCCTGAGAATGAGAAAAAGGTAAATGCACCAAAAGTTACATGTGTACTTTGTAAAAAAGTCTTATCTCGTGGGAATCCTAACAAGAAATATTCTTTTAGCATTCACACTATGTTGAGACATGTTTACAAAATGCACCCAGCATCTTATCGTCGAGCTTCTGGAGAAAACCCTCCACCTGCTCAGCCGACGACATCAGCAGCAGCTCAGCCGAGCACATCTTCGGCAGCTCAGGGGAGCACTTCAGCTGCGATGGTGCCTTCACCTGTTTCTTTACCTCTTGTTGGTCCACCTTGTTTGGCGAGGTTGTCTACACGGTGCACTGATTGCGGTTCTCTTATTTCTGTGGGGGAGACCAGTCTTGATCTCCTTCAGAGAAAATTTGATGCGCATTCATGCACTAGGCCATAGATGTTTTTTCTTTTTTTGCGTTTTTCTCTTCCTGTTTCCCTCCATTAACTCAAGGGCTCTTTTAAGAGCCACTTATAAACTTAACCAAACAAATTTTTTTTTTGAAAATTTTTTTAAAATTTTTTTTTGAGGTGCGCGCACCCTGCGCGCACCCAAGGTTTTTTTTTTTTCTTTTTTTTTTTTTTTTTTTGAGAGACTCCCCCTTTTTCCTACTAATGCAACTGTGAAATCACCAGAGCAAAACGCAACAAATCTCTTCCTGTAATTCCTATTTGCACACAGAGTCATGTTTTCACATTAGTCACAAAACGAAAAATCTTTGCCAATTTGAATGCACACTTACTGCTCTTTTTTGTTGGCAAGTGAAAATCACTTTTACAGACTGACACATTATGAATCCACTTTTCAGATTTTTTTAAATGCACATGTCCAGACTGCTTTTTCAGACCACAAACCATGTGTATGCTGGGTGACTGCCTACACTCCAGCAAGGGCAACCAGCCTTAGTGATGCTGAATGTATTTGCATTACAGACTGAAACCTCAAAACCCCACAGCACATTATCAGAGCCAGGACCTCTGTTCTCTACACCTCTCTCCACTCAGCAGAACCAGATAATGGCAATCTTTCCCTCTATTTTTCCACACATATATATGTTAATTTCAAATCTCACTGCTTCCCCCTTTTTTTCAAATGTAATCACACATTTCTATTGCTTGAAAACCAACCCTTTTCCAAAAGTACCCTTCCCCCTACTTCACTTCTGCCTAGTTCCCTTCCCCCAACTTGACTTCTGCCTGCTACCATAGCAACAGCTCATGGAACACTGCTGTGTGGAGTTAGGTCAGAAGTTCGCCACACAATGTTTCAATTCCACAGAGCAAGAGTGGTTGACTTTTCAAACCTTACAGCAAATCCATAGTACTGTTCTTTGGTAACACATTTTTCTGAACCAATACAAAACATGCTTCTATTATTTTACACATACAGCCTAGTTTTTAGTGTAGAATGGTATGAAACAGCCAATCAGTTCTTTTTTTTTAATAAAAAATATGTATGCCTCCATTTCCAAACTGTCTTTCATTTCTTTTTACCATTCTACTGAATTACACCTCCTGAGTGCATCCAGATCTCCTTTGAAGATGTTCACAGTGTGGATTGTAGGACACAGCTATGTCTTCTGGAGTGAAAAATTTGCAGAGAAAAGAGGTATGGTGAGAGACCTTGCTTTGCCAAATGTAGACATCAAGTGGATTGGTCAGAGAGGGTTAAAGTGGCACCAATTAATGCCTTTGGTGAAAACCTTTCAACATCTCCCACAGCCTAACCTTATTATTGTGCACTGTGGTGGTAATGATCTAGGCACTTTAACTGGGGTAGGTTTGGAAATGCTTATTAAGGACACCTTTGTGCAATTGATGTCGCTTTTTCCACAAACTGCCTTTGTATATTCTAACATATGCCAAAGGCAAAAGTGGAACTGGTCCAACCAATTTTGTCCGCAGATTGACAAAGCAAGGAAGCACGTCAACAAATCTATTTCTGCTTTCCTCAGAGACTATGGTATGGGTTCCATTTACCACAACAACTTGCGTTACGACATGCAAGACATTTATAGAGGAGATGGTGTGCACTTCAATGATGAAGGGAACAGAGTCTTCCTCTTGAACCTCAGACTCTGCGTCGGTACTTACTTGTAGGTACCGAAAAACAAACAATAAACACAAGGGCTCTTTTTAGAGCCACCTTATATCTAAACACTTAAATGCAATTTTTTTTAAATTTCTTTTATTTATTTATTTTTTCCGGGTGCGCGCAGGGTGCGCGCACTCGGCGATATTTTTTTACAAAATATTATTCTTTTTTTTTGCCCTACAAGGTCCTACTTTGACCCCCTTACAATGCCTACTGGGTCTATTTCTACCCACTCTGCCCCCTTTTCAACTGCTCCCCCTTTGATTATCACCTCCTCTTTATGCGATAGCGAAAATGGCGGCCGCCGCTTCCTGACTTCCACCGATTCGAATGTTTACTAAGATCTAACAACCAATCAGAATTGCGCTCGCGCACGGCAAGGTGCGCGCACCCAGCGCGCACTCTGCGCGCTTACAGATATATATATTGATTCAAAGGCTATTTTCTCAGAATCTACTGAACAGATTTACACCAAACCTACAAAAGGCACTTCCTTGACCTAGGGACTACCTCTCTGCCAAATTTTGAGTAATTCTGTTCAGCCGTTCGGGCTGTAGCTCGTTCTAAAGGTCCTATGGAAAAATGCATGGGAAAAACGCGTTTTGGGACCCCCCTTTTATCTCAGCCCCCGCTTGACAGATCCCCCCGATACTTTCAGGGTAAGAGCGGAGCGTAGCGCCCCACCTATTTTGAGAAATTCGCGAGGATTCGTCGACCGGCGCCAAAGTTATTCAAAATAGAATGTTGAGGTTTTCCTATGGAAACGTGGTCCTAACTATAACTACCTACTGGCGACCGCCAGTAGGTAATATATATATATATATATATATATATATATATATATATATATTCACTTAAAAAAATATATATATTCACTTAAAAAACCATAGGTTTCACACATGTTATAGTTAGCTGGGCATTTCACTCGTGAAAAACCAATGAAATTCCCCCGTTATAGTTAGGTCAGATAACTATAACTCACGCGACCGCCACTCTATCACAAGGATGATGTCATCGGTGATGTCATGAGTAATGCCACTGACCATGTCATGAGTGATATGAGTGATGTAATATGTGACGTCATGAGCACTGGATTGCGGGCGCGCGAGTTATAGTTATCTGACCTAACTATAACGGGGGAATTTCATTGGTTTTTCACGAGTGAAATGCCCAGCTAACTATAACATGTGTGAAACCTATGGTTTTTTAAGTGAATTTGCAAGGTTTTTTAAATGCTAATTCCTATCTATAACGTGTGTGAAACCTATGGTTTTTTCAGTGAATTTGTACGTTTTTTTAAATGCTAATTTATGTATTTATTTATTTTTTAAAAGTTTTTTTACCGTGCGCGTACCGTGCGCGCACGGTGCGCTTCGCGCACCGCGCGCCCACGTTACGTAGTTTGCGGAATTTTTCCGTTTCTACCGTGCGCGTACGCTACGCGCACTCCGCGATTTTTTGTAAAAAAATTAAAATACATTTTTGCCCTTGGGGGTCCTTCTGGGACCCCCTGACCAAGGCTAGGGGGTCAGGAACTGCCCAGCCTGCCCCCTTTTCACGTTATCCACCTTTGTTTTTCACCCCCTCAGACTGCGAGAGACAAAATGGCGGCCGACACTTCCTGGTCTCGACCGATTCGAATGTTTACTAAGATCTAATAACCAATCAGAATCGCACTCGCGCACGGCAGCGTGCGCGTACGGTAAGCTTACGGTACGCGCTCGGAGCGCGCCTATAGATATATATATTGATTTAAATGCTATTTTCTCAGGAAATACTGAACAGATTTACACCAGACCTGCAAAAGGCACATCCCTGACCTGAGGACTACCTCTCTGCCAAATTTCAAGTAATTCTGTTCAGCCAATCGGGCTGCAGCTTGGACTAAAGGTCCTATGGAAAAATGCATGGGGAAAACGCGTTTTGGGACCCCCCCTTTTTCGCAGCCCCCGCTTGACGAATCCCCCCGAGACTTTCAGGGAAGGAGCGGAGCGGAGCACCCCACCTATTTTGAAAATTTCGCGAGGATTCGTCAATCGGCGCCAAAGTTATTCAAAATAGAATGTTGCGGATTTCCTATGGAAACACGGTCCTAACTATAACTATCTACTGGCGACCGCCAGTAGATAATATATATATATATATATATATATATATATATATATATACACACATATACATAGATGTTAAGGGACACTTAACATATATTATGGACACATTGCATAATCAGTATTACTGTGGAACATCAAAGTGCAAAGCTCCTGGTTATGGCGCAGTGTAAGTGCAATGATGTAACTGAAGTGAACATGTGAGCAGTAACTTTATACAAAGAAAGAGTCCACTGGTTGCTGAAATTCCAATGCCTGATCAAATATCAGTCCAGGAATGTAAGGTTCATAACTTGAAAATAGACCAATGGTGATCCATCAACAATCTTCTTTAGGACAATGTAAGGTGTACTTTCCAAACAGGTGAGAAGCCAGCTGATCAACTGAGGACCGGATTCATCCTGACCCATCCTGCTTGCCTCCCAAGTCATACCTGAAATTACCAAATACATTTTAAACCCATCATCCTCCTGGTTCATGCACATTTGTAGGTCACACTGAGGCGGTTCATGCGCTGTGTGTCTTCAAGACATGTTGTATCTACTCTGTGGGCTTACAGCCTGCCCATCACATTTTATTTGTTGCTTTCTGTGTCCTTTGTAAAGGCTTGCTTCTCTGTGGTCATTGTTTGTTATATGTTCCTCCTGATTGAGTCTCAACCCCTCCCATGGATCTATTACTTGTAGTCTTGCCCTTTTGTGCATGTAGGTTTGGTTAATCGCACAATATTTTCTTTTGTTTCTGTCTGTGTTTTCATAATGTACAAAAAGCTTAGTGAAATTGCATCAAACGTGATTTTTGAACAAATATGTTTTAATATTCTGTGAGTTTCATATCCTATTCTTTTTTTTAACATACCCTTTGTATTCACCTAGATTGAAATATCAGGTTGACTTGATTAAGCTATGGACGCTGGAGTCATAGGATTGGTTTTTAATCTCGGTTCCCCACTACGCTGCATTGTGTGATGTGACACAGTTTCCGCTGCCAGTGTTTCATTTCAGGTATCTTGCAAACTTTGTGCTGCCCAACCAGGAATAAATGTTGCTATTGAAAAACATATGAGAAATAGGTTTCTGAGCATTTTATTTTTGTGATGAATTTACGATGTGAAAACCAGGACACTGAGTCAAGTTCTGTTCTAACCCCTCTGACGGTTCACTTCTTTAGGCTAACAACAGGACCTGTTCGCTGGACTGCTTGTCACACATCAGTGAGCACAGTTTCCTGTTTTTTAAGAACGCTAGGTTAGATGCTATTGGGTGGGAATCTTAGGATGGAGATCCCTGCAGCTACCTGTTTTCCAGAGTAAACAAGCTTTGCTCTTTCCTCTTAACAGCATCTGCCCGTGTTTGCCAAAAAGGCACGGCCAGACAGGTTGACAAATCCGTTTGGCTTATACATATATTTTGCGAATGGTCCTCACTGCTATATCTGTGTAGAAAATATGTACTACAAATAGACTGGTGGTATTGTTTATAGGGAAAAGGCGCCCCAGGGTATATCCACTGTATGTGTACCTATGTTTCTTATATCTGTATGGTGCTACGAGGTAGGGAGAACCATCTGCTTCCCGAAATTCTGCAGCCTAAGCTGCGACTCTAATATTTACAAGATCCCTAGCACACGTAAAACGTTTTTTAAAAGTACAATCAAATGACAGTAGTAACTCCGTTTGTCAACACAAATTATACACATATATGCACTGGTCACAGAGATTCTTCACTTTTTATTCTTAATGTAGAACCTTCCCAAGTGTGAGTTCTTTTGACAGATCGAGAACCAGCACCTGTTTCGTCGCCTCTGTTACATATACATGTGAGTATTCGAGGAAGCCGGCGTGAGGGGGCTGCATGACTGGCCGAGAAATTTAAGAAGGGTTTCACTAAACCATGTACTAGAGGGCGACGGATATTAATCGCACCCCATCATAACAAGTTCCCCACGCTGGAGGTTTGTGTGGGTCGGAAGTATCACCACACACTGACAAATATTTTATGAAGACGATTGAGCATTGAAAAAGTCACATGTATATGTAACAGAAGCGACGAAACACGTGTTGGGTCTCGATCTGTCAAAAGAACTCACACTTGGGAAGGTTCTACATTAATAATAAAAAGTGAAGAATCTCTGTGACCAGTGCATATATGTGTATAATTTTGTATTGACAAACAGAGTTGCTACTGTCATTTGATTGCATGTCGAAAAAACTTTTTACGTGTGTTAGGGATCTTGTAAATATTATAGAAAATAGGCGTCTTAAGATAGTGCAACACATTTATGAATAATTGGCAACCTTGTAGATTTATGCCCAATGTAAAACATTTGTCTGATAAAGCTTTTCATTTAGTTCCAGTGCATCCCTTTTCTACTGGCAACTGACGTAGAAATGCTGGTACTGCAAAAAAGAAAATTGTTCTTGACGTGTGTGGTTTGTAAACTAGGTTGACACGTGGCAGAAGTTTGAACTAATATCAGGCAACAGCCATGCCACAGAATTTCATGTTAGTGGAAATTGTCTGATATTAGAGCGTGGAGGCCAACAGCTATACTTATGTTAGCGAGATAGCCCAAGAGGTTCAGGCCATGTTGCAAAGATTTAGGTTTAAGAGTTAAGTGGAGAGGAGAAAAACATGATCCTTTAGTTTTTTCCAATGCTGGTGAAATGAGTGCCATTTGGTTAGAGCTAACTAGCAATGTTTTTTTATTGTTAAGTACTCACTACATACATTTAATGTGATCTGCGGGTCAAACATTTGAATTCTTAGATTGACAGTTCAGCCTTTCATCCTTAAGAGTCTCTGCTATTTAAAGCACATTAAAAACAACACGGTATACCCTTAAAATAAACAAGCATTGGCAAAGCTGATAATTCTTCTCTATCCGAGATCTATTGGCTTTGTTAGTTATTATTTAGCCATGTTGTACAGCAGTGCGGCCACTGTGCAGCATGGTTGCACACAAATTTTACAAAAAGCGATATGACACTTTCAACGCTGGCCACGTCATAGCACTTTATTTTTCTTTTTCTTTCAACCATAGTGCACAGCAGCTGTGCTGCTGTACAGCATGGCAAGAAAAGAACCCTGACAAAGTCAATAGATCTTGTGTAGGTGAGTCCTATTGACTTTGCCAATGCTTGTTTGAATAGCATACTATCATTTTCAGGTTTCCCTTTCCTGCAAACCACCACACTTGTGTGTGTGCGTATTTGTTTTGGGTGTTGTATGCTGTGTGTAACCTTCATTTATAACTATAACTGCACTTTTGGTGCAGCCACCACTCCTCCTCCAGTCTCAACTTCAGGGGGAGGCTGGACCCACCCTGCCCTATCAACAGGGCTGCAGTGCAACTGCAATAGTAAAAATAAAATTATAATAACGTATGTTCCGTTATTATCATTTTCTTTTACTTTTCATTGCTTTAAAGCAGTGAGGCAACGCTCCTCCTCCTTAGAGCAGGACCCTCCCTTGATGTAGTTGGCAAATGACCTTTGTATATTCACCCTAGACAGCCACACACAATAGAGAGTTAAGGAGTTCCATGATGGGCCATCACTGGTAGGAGAAAAGGTAGGAGCTATGCAAATCCTTACTTAAACCTAATTAGGCTGCGTCTTGCCTTCATGCAAAGGATTGTATACTCTTGTAGTTAGTCTGGAGCCAGGGCAGGAGAGGCAGGAAACCTGTGCACATCGAAGGGAAACCTCTAGAAGCTTCTACCACTTCAAAGGAGGCACCAGGTATAGGTATTGGACCTCAGACACTAACTCTTCAGTACACGGCTGGACCTGTGGAAGACTCTGCCAGTGGGAAGGATTCCTGTGCTGCTGAAAGGACTGCTTCTCGGCTAGACTGCTTTCCTGAAAGACTGCTGCCTGCTATGCTGGCCTGCTGCCTGCTGCCTTCTTGCCTGGGTGAGAAAAACTGGACCTGTACCTAGGACCACCAGAGTGACTCCAAGGGATGGTCTCTTGTAACCAGCACCAAGACTGCAACTGTGAGTTCTACCCTGCCAAGTGATGCCACCCCAGTCCTGGACCCTTGGAAGTGGACATATAGGTGCTCTATCACCCCGTCTGTGGACACAGCAGAACTGATGCATCTCCCCTGCTGCGCGGCTTAGTGCAACCCCATGCAAAACCAATGCTTTGCGTCTGCTGCAAGGATATTTCCATCGCAAGTACTCTGTATCGACATCCCAGTCCACAGCCTCATTATAACTTCCACTGTGCATCTCATTCCCAACACAGGTCATTTCATTGCAACCCTCTTGTCGATGACAGCTTCATCGACAACACAGGGCTTTGCATCGCAAATCAGGATGTCTCTTTGGAACCAGCCAGTGTAAAATGCATCCTCAACGCAGCAGTTCACCTCGAAAAGTTCCCTCATCCATGGCCTCCTTGATGATGATGCAGGACCTAAATGTTCAGCCTCTCATTATCCCCAGAATAGACGCTGAGCGATTCAACTCGGAAACGGACCTAACATCGACTCAGCTACATGACGAGGGACCTCCCAACTTTTCGCAACCAGGATTTAAGGTACTCTTGTTCAGTGTACCTAACTGAGTCCCTGTAGCTAGCCCGCGCTCCATTGTGGTCGGCCTGAACTTGTTACTTTGTCCCGACCTGGCACATCCAGATATCCACAGTTGGCCTTATGTGCTTTTTAGCACTATTTTCAGAGAAACATTTAAACTTGCATTTCTCCAATTCTACTGATCTGATTGCTGGATTTTTTGGCCTTGTTTTATCTACTAAAATTGGCTTTATTAGTTTTTAGTTTGGTTTGGGATTCCTCTTGTATTATGTTGTCACATTATTACTGTTTGAAGTGTTGTACAAATACTTTACACATTGCCTCTAAGTTAAGCCTGACTGCTCTGTGCCAGCCTACCAGAGGGTTGAGCACAGATTAATTTGCTTGTGATTTCACCCTGACGAGGATTGTGGTTGCTGCTTGAGTAGTGGTTCACCCCCCTCAACCAGTAGCACAATTTCTTACACTCTGGTGGCTAAAGCACAGCGGAGACAGCCTTACCTTAAGGAAATATATAAAGCATGTATCATTAACATAGCAGATAAAAAGGCAAACACACAGCACAATAAAAATCTCACTCCAGTTTATAAAAATTGAGAATATTTAAAGAACACACTGACATCAGAATAACAAAAATCCAATAAGGGACACAAAGGTATGAATTCAAAACTTTTAAATAATAATAGCACCAAAATAAGCTATGTGCCACCAGCAGACTACTAGTCTCGCTAGACTGGGGTAAAGTCAAAACAATGGGTCGTTGGTCCGATACAGGGACCAGGTTCATTCTGATGGAAAATTTACATTTTATGGAGAAAAAATGGTAATTGACGAGCTGTGCGGGGGCAAGCTTCAAGCTAGATGTCTAGTGGGGCTAAACAGCTGTGGGTTGCTGAAGAGCAGGATCCCGTTGCAGTTGGCGATGAAGGTGGGAAAGCTCTGAGCAGAGGAAGTTCGTGCCCAGGAGCACCTGCTCAGTGTCACTGGAGGTTAAGTGTTCTACGTTTGTATTTAGAACTTTTCTGGAAGTCAGATCTCCTTCAGCCGGGTCAAGCAGGCACGTTGAGGCCAACTGGTGATTCAATGTTGATGGCTGCAGCTTCAACAGCTCACCAGGTTTCCAGACATAAATTTGTCAAAAAGTTTCTAAGTGCCACTTCTTGCAATTTGAGCAGAGAAGGAGTACACTCTAACACAGCCGAGAGACCAGGATCAGGAGGGCACCACTTGGGTATAAGGACTCACTCTACATGAAGCCCTCAGCAGGATCCAGGAC
Organism: Triturus cristatus; assembly: GCF_964204655.1. Taxonomy (NCBI): domain Eukaryota; kingdom Metazoa; phylum Chordata; class Amphibia; order Caudata; family Salamandridae; genus Triturus; species Triturus cristatus. The sequence continues at coordinate 442,917,117 of NC_140590.1, forward strand.
AGGTACAGTTGAAAATGGTCAACTGGTCATCTTCAGGAAAGTGGGCTTCAGGTGTTAGCTACATCTGCCAGTAGGAGGGTAGGCATCCTTAGAAGTTAAAGACCTTCATGGGCACAGCCCAGATGATTATCTTGTCAGAGGAACAAAATGCCTCCTCACACCCAAGGTCAGTTCACACCTCATCAAGGAGGCATTCAGTTCCTGAGCAACAGTTGAAAGCTCATGCAAATAGGCTTTTAGAGGCTTTAGGCAGGTTAAATGTGACTCGTCAAAAGTATATTTTGTAAACATTTAGCACAAATCTGTATTTACCAATGCATTTGATTTGTAATAGATATTTTAACATAGCATAAATTAATTTAAATAATTTATCCCAATGCTTTCCTAAAGAAGAGCTAACCCTGATACAGTGAAAATAGGTTTTAGGAGTTGTTACTGTAAGGACATGTTTAAACATTAGAATTTTGAATGTCCTACTTTTAAATATCATGTGCCCTGCCTTGTGCATTTAAGGTCTAGGGGTGACTTATTAATATTTAAAAAGAGTATTTGGGCCTGTCAAAAGAGATTATTTTGTCTGGTCGTATTTACAATTTAGACCTGCATAGCCAAGTTACTGATGGCAGACCTCCAGTTATGCTTTGAATTGTCACTTAAGTGGTGGCACAATATGTACTGCAGTCTACTAGTGACATTTAATTTACAGGCCCTAGCACATTTTGTAACATATACTAAGGACCTATAAGTAAGATAAGTGCCTCATTATGGATATAGCCAATGTCCACATGTTTTAGCGGCCAGAGTACATGCACTGTGGCCTGGTTAGCAGTGGGGGTGTGCAAAACTCCCAACATTTGCTGTAACATAATTAGGTGAAATTACAGCAAATTTATGCAAAAATGACATTTTATTGCGCAAAATGCATCTCACACTCAAAAGATTACCTGAATGGTCCGTTAAGGTAAAAAGCCCACTTGGGTACAAAAATCTACCTGAAATCTTTGTTGACCATCCACATTAAAAGAGCTGCCACTTGCATTCAAACACTGCCACTCACGTTTGGGTTTGTAGTCTTGTGCTGAAAAATTCCATAAACTGTCCACTTGGGTAAAAAACTCGCATTAAAAAATTATGCTAACTGGAAATTTCACATGAAAGGTTCTCCCATGAAATTGCACAATTTGGAGTAATGGGATTATCTCAGTAATTTCAGAAAATGTTGTCATGTGAAATTACCAAAATTACACAAATTACATTATCATTTCACCCAGAACTCAGCAGAGCCCCAGTGCGCAGAGCTAAACATCCAAAAATATAATTCCCAAAATCTTGCAAAAAGAAGCATTTTCCTACAGATGGTAATTGCTGACCAGACCTTGTTAGGATAAGTAAATAAGGAACCAACACATGATCCTGATATTTAGTGGGACTGTGATTGTTTTGAATGCATGAACCAAAGAACTTTTCCCACTTGAAGGCATAAACATTTCTGGTAGAAGGGCGCTTCACTTTTCGCAAAATGTCTATATAAATTATAGGCCTACGGCAGGTACAGATGTTCGTGCATTAGCAATTCAGGAGCTAAGTTCAACAATGGAAAGTTTGGATGCAGGACCTGTGCCCCAAAATTGTACAGGAAATCGTGTCTATATGGCAGTCTCCTATGTGGTCTCATGGATGGATTTAATAGATCCATGAACCACCACTGTCGGAGCCAAGGGGCAGTATCACAATCATTCAGGTCTTGGAATGATAAAGTTTGATCAGAACATTGGGTATCAGTGGAATAGGAGGAAATGCGAAAAGAAATGTATTTGACCAATCTATCAAAAGAAAATTCCTTTTCAATGCTGGTGGGTAAGATCTGGAAGTGCAATCTAAGCATTTTTTGTTTCTTCCATCTATGAGGATTGCATCAAAGGGGATTACCCAGTCTTGAAAAACGGTTTTCAGGATGTCATTATTGAGAACCCAGTCGTGATTTTCTTATACAACCGAGGGAATCTGCTTCTGAATTTTGAATGCCTGTCAGATGAACAGCAGTGATGTTCAGATTTCATGCGAGTAGCCATTTTCAAATGATTTGTGATTCGAGAGACAGAGATTTGGAATGAGTCCCTCCCTGCTTGTTCAAGTAATACATTGTTGTTTTATTGTCCATGTCAATGTCAATGTCAAATGTTCTTGTTAAGTGCACATACCACCGAGGAGGTCTAATGGCGCTAGGCAACAACAACAGCAATAGGGGCGGCAGCAAGATTAATGGGAGCAAGCTTACTGGGGAAAAAGCCAAGTTTTTAGTTCTCTACGAAAGCATCTATGATCAGCTATGGACGAGAGATGTGATGGTAGTTTATTCCATAGCATAGGGGTCAATTAGGAAAATGATCGGCCACCATTTCGAGAAGTTCGAATGCGAGGCTGAACAAGGTGCGATTTGGTACCAGACCTTAACGATCTTCCAGGCATGTACCATTGAAGTTTTCTTTGCTAGATATCATGGGCCGGTGTCATACATTGTTCTATGTGTGAGACATAAGATTTTTAAATGGCCTCTTTGTCGCACCGGAAGCCAATGAAGAGTTTTAAGGTTTGGGGCAGAAGGGAATCTGGAAGGGAGATTAAGACTGAGTCTGGCAGCAGTGTTCTGAAGAATCTGAAGCTTGGAAAGCAGATCCTCATTAAGTGCCATCAGCAAGGCATTCCCATAATCCAGTCAGCTGATAACAAGACCCTGCACCAGAGGTTTCCTGGCTTCAATGGGTAGCCACTTGAAGATTCTGCGAAGATTACGCATGATCCCATAGTAGGCACCAAGTACCATCTGACCAAGAAGGGAGTTGTTAAAAAATGGACTTCTGGTTGGCTAGGGTATGCACCTAAGCCATGCAGAAACCACCACTCTAGTCACAACAAGGGAGTAACACGCTGAAGATAACCCCTGCTCACCCCCTTGGTAGCTTGGCAGAGCAGTCAGGCTTATCCCAGAGGCAATGTGTAAAGTGTTTGCGCAACACACCCACACACAGGTAGTAACACACTAGGTACACCACCAAAGAGACACCACACAAAGGTATATCAAAAATATCAAAAATATCCATTGTATCTTCCATAAACACATTAGTCCACAATCACATATATCACTGTGCCACTAGGCACTTGTCACGACTTCACAGGTATTACATAAACCACTTTGCCAATTGGGCAATTGTCATAAACATCCATTAGAGCCACCCAGTAACTACTGGTGGGAACTTTACTTAGTATAACACATTATGATTAAACCTAATCAGCAGTGCACTATAGTAAAACACTTGTGTGTGCACACACTAGAAAATCACCATTATGTTAGGGAACACCCCCCTTTCTGACCATTGCCAGCAATGCACAACAACCTCGCAGCATAATCAGGGCACAAACGTAAGGCAAGTAGTTAGGTTAGGCACCACACATAGGAATTTCTCCCTGCGTATCCACATTACCATACATAATAGTAAACGGAGGCCTCTGCACTCTTATCACGAGTTATGCAGTAACTCAGTTATCTTCCTGGTGGGCTTCCTGCCCCCCTACACCAGGGAATGCAGTCTCTGCTGAGAATCCCTCCCAACTTGGGAGTCGGGGGCCTCCGCCGAGGTCTCATCTCGTTACTATGTCGAGGTCCGGCGCAAGTTCCATGCCCCCTCATTTATACCCCGAGCAATGAGGGAGGGGCAGCCACCTTGCAGTGGCTCATGGGAAAAAATACAGGCCGTAACCGGCACCCTGTCTATGCCTGACTCAACGCAGGCAACTGCCGGGTGGGTGTGAGTATCCTGGGTGGCCTCACCATCACATTCCTGGTGAAGTGCCAGAAACGTGCAGCTTATGCGGCCAGTCTGCTCGGACACTGGGAGCGCAGAACTCCGATGCGGGGAGGCCAGTCAGCCCTCCGGGCCCTGCCCTGATCAGCCAATCTTCTTTGATGACACGCTGTCCCCACACCACCGAGCCGCGCTGCGGGAGCATCTCTTTCAGGCAACGTCTGCAGAACACGGAGCGAAGTCTCTGTCAGCTCTGCTGTCTATAGCCCCGCCCCCTCTGTGATGTGGGCGTTGCATGGCAACATCAAGGGCCTCTCGGCCGGGATTCCTCACTGCCTCCACTTGTGTGGCAGCCTAGGGCCACGTTACAGAGCCCGGCTGCAGCAAGTCCTCGATGATACAAGAACACGGGAGGGAGAGCACTTCGTTCCCTCAGCTCTCCCCTCCCTTTGCCTGGCCACAAAGAAGTGTGCGGCTCTGCCCACTCTGTAGGGCAATGGAAAGGGCTCCTCCCTGGCAGCACAGAGTGAGCCTACTCCATGGGCAGCATAATTTATAGCTTTCACCCAGCGCGCTTTGAGAGCAATGCAAAATAAAGGGTCTCAGCCTGTCTCCACCGGAGACGAGTAAAAGGGCACAGGAAGCGCTCACCAGCACTACGTTTCCTCCAGCATAGAGCAGCCCTTCTGTGAGGTCACTGGGGTACACCAGAAAGTTGCCCACAGGTAGGCCAGCCCACAGGCAAAGTCCAGATGGCTGTTCCTCTCGGCACTCCTCTGGCCTGGTGCAGTCCATGCAGTGTCTTCCTTTTCCAAGCCACAAGTTCCCCAGTCTTTTTGACATGGGGTCGCAGCCCCAATATTTATAGTACAAGTGTCTTTGTTCTCCCCTTGCCGAGGGCTCTGAGCCAGTCCAAACCAGTTCTGGGTGGCACTTTTGCAAGTACACAACAACCCCCATTGTAAGTGTAAGCCCTGGCCCTAGACACACCACAGGGGAGCGGAGCCATCATTGTGATTGGCAGGCACAGCCCTATTCATGTGCAGGTGCTACTCCTCCCACCAATCCAAATGCAGACCAGGCCTATTCAGCCTAGCGCTGACTCATCCAGACTCTCTGGAGCCACTGCACCTCCTCAGCCCCTGCCACTCCAAGGCCAGACAGTCAATACACAACAGGGAGGCACCAAGACACATAGCACACAGAAATGCCTACTTTTAAAAGTGGCATTTCTAAAATAGTATTAATAAATCAGCGAACACCAATATGCAGCATTTATCCCCACTATTCCAAACGTAACAAACTTGATCACGCTACCCCTCTCAGATCAGAAATTACCACTGAAGAACATATCAGGGAATCTCCAATTTATTTATATGAGAGGGCAGCCTCACAGCAGTGAGAAACCAAATAGACTGTTTTTCAGTAACAGGACATGCCACACAGTTAAGGCACATGTCCTACCTTTTACCTACACTGCACCCTGCCCGTAGGGCTAGCTAGGACCTACTTTAGGGGTGACTTATATGTAGAAAAAGGGGAGTCACCACTTTATGTGCCACATCACAGCGGCAGTAAACTGTGCGTGCAGGCCCTGCAGTGGCAGAGGCCTAAGACAGGCCCTGGATATATGAGATACCACTGTATAAGGGACTGACAGGCAAATTAAATTTGCCAAACAGGTGTAGACCAATCTTACCAGGTTTGCCATAGAGAGCACATGCACTGTAGCACTGATCAGCAGTGATAAAGTGACCATAGTCCTCAAAACCACCAACAGCAGTTCAAACAAATACAGGAGGAAGGCAAAAAGGTTTGGGATGACCCTGCAAAAAGGGCCAAGTCCAACAGGAGTACTTTGTGAATGACGGAAGGAAAGATTTCAGGGCCATGTGGAACTCTTTTAGATCCAGTAGGTTCATATGACAGATCTTCTCCTTCTTTGACTAAGACCCTTGAGCTTTTTGTTGACCATATGAGCTCTCCATGCCTGAAGACACGCATCTCTAAATATTGTTGGAACTGGAAGGTCCTGATGGAATGGCATCCCTTTCAGTAAAGATTTTGACTGGCTCGCCATTGAACAGATTGAATTGCCAACTGGTATAGTGTCAACGTCCTGCTCCAGCTGCCTGAAAATTGATTTCATTAGTCTTTTAAGTATTGTTGTATGGGCCTCATACGAAGCCTCGTAGGAGGAACCAGAAAAATATAGTATGCCATTAATCCTGGAAAAGATGGTGTCTGTCTTGCTTTTGGATTGGGAGTTCATAATTGATTGAGACACTTTAAATGGATAGGTGTGAGGTTCTCCTCCAAAAGACACTTTTGTGACCTGAGAATCCAAGATTGCATGGTGATAGTGTATCTTTTGCACTAGATAAGCAATAAGCGTTCTGAGGTTGGCTCAAAGACCTATTCAGGATGAAGTGTTCAAAGATATTTGCAAATGTTTCAGAGTTTCCTCCAATGACGCTACCTTTATTAACCAGTCATCTAAAAAAGGGTAGATGAAGATTTTCTGCCTCCTCAGATGTGTTGTGACGACAGCGATACAGTTTGTAGATGTTCCAGGAGCTGAGTGCAGGCCAAATGGTACGACTTAGTATTGGAAGTGGTTACTACCCTCTGTAAAACGTAGGAATCTTTGATGCTTCTTTATTATAGAGATGTTGAAATAGGCATCCTGAAGGTCTATTGCACACAACCAGTCCCCTTTGAGGGTAAATCTGGAATAGTGCAAGCATCCTGAATTATTAATTTTGTATGTATTTTTTCATTAGTCTGTGATCGAGAATAGATCTGAGTTCTTCTTTTGGACACAGTTTTCATATCGCAATGTAACAGGCATAAATTGCCATTCCTTTTTGATGATTGGTAACCTCCTCCACTGCTATTTGATGAAAGATATTTACTGTCTTTCAAAGCAACTCATGGTGCTATGAGGTTTTCTGTGGCAGAAGGGGACTTGAATTGTAGGGAATAACCATTCTGAACAATATTCCAGACCCATATGTTTGTTATTATCAAGAGCTACTCATATAGATGAATGTCTATGCCCCTGCCCCACCCCTGCCCCCCACAGGACTAACAAATTGAGATGAGGGACTGAGAATAATAATAATAATAATAATATGAAATTTATAATGCGCTCAGCTTACCCAGGGGCGTCCCGGCGCAACAGACCAGAGGGGAGACTCAGCTAATCACTACTGTGGAAACAAGTGGGTCTTAAGAAGTTTCCTAAATGGTAGGATCTTGGGCTCTGAGCGAATCCTGAGGGGCAGAGAGTTCCAAAGAGACGCCACCTGCACCGAGAAACGCCTACCCCCAGAACGAGCTTTTCTTACTCTGGCTGACTGCAGAAGGTGTTTTTGGTCCGAGCGCAGCAGACGTGGGGGTTTATAGGGACGGGCCATATTAGCAAGGATAGGGGGGCCTTTGCCATGTAGAATTTTATGGGCAGTACATAGCGCCTTAAATTTCACCCGCTCCTTCACGGGGAGCCAGTGAAGCGCTCTGAGGGCAGGAGCAGCAGACTGCCTTCTGGGAACATCCATAAGGATTCTCGCAGCTGCGTTTTGCACCTGTTGGAGAGTTTTGAAGGTCGCTTCGGGGGCACCGAGAAACAGCGCATTCCCATAATCGAGCCTCGATAGAATTAGGCCACGTATCAACAGCTTCCTTGCTGGATCAGGAAGCAAAGGTAGCACCTTTCGGGCTGATTTTAGTAAGCCAAAGCAAACCCCTGCGGTCTTCCTGGCATGAGTCCTGAAGGACAGATCTTCTTCCAGCCATACTCCCAAGGACTTGATCTCCTTCTTGGGGGATGGTGGGTCACCAAGAGACCGGGGCCAACCGGTCGCAATAATGGAGGGACTGGGATTGCCCAGGAGCATCAGCTCGGTTTTACCTCCATTGAGCTTTAAGGCAGAGATAGACATCCAACGATAAACATTGGCGAGGCAGTCGTGTAAAACCTCAGGTTGTTCTGCCAGCTGAGTGAGGCTGACCACCAGCTGAGTATCATCAGCATAGCTGATGATCTTCACCCCCGAGGGGGCGACCACTCTTTCAAGTGGAGTCATATATATATTAAATAGAGTAGGGCTCAGCGATGAGCCCTGCGGGACTCCACATTGAAGAGGGATTAGGGCAGATTGCTCTGACCCCTCCCAGACTTGGTAGAAACGGTCAGATAGAAAAGATCCCAACCATTTCAGGGCCGTCCCTGAGACACCTACCTCTGACAGACGTTGGAGGAGCACTTGATGACTCACAGTGTCAAAGGCAGCACTCAAGTCCAGGAGGATCACTGCCACTGACCCTCCTGTATCTAGAGTGCTCCTTGCCTCCTCCACTACTGCCAGCAAGGCAGTGTCTGTTCCATGGCCGGGACGGAAACCAGTCTGGGAGTCTCCTAGCAGGTGGTTAGACTCAAGATGGTGAGAGAGCTGACGGTTAACCAGCTTCTCTGCAATTTTTGAGAAACCAGGCAGAAGTGAAATTGGCCTAAAGTTGGTCAAGTTGGATGAGTCCATTCCTGGCTTTTTCAATAAGGCCTTCACCACGGCCTTTTTCCATCTCTGGGGCACTATGCCCTGCATAAGTGAAAGGTTCAAGAGGTCAGTCAGAGGAGTAGACAAGATGTTAGCCACGAGTTTAAGATGTTTTATGGGGACTGGGTCACTCGGGGAGCCACTCTTCATCTCTAACAGGACTTTTATGACCTCCTCTTCCGAAAAGGGGCCAAAAGATGCTAGCTCAATCAGGCAACTTGTAGGACTAGCAACCGATTCCTCGCTTTGAGGGATAGTAGGTAAGGAGGATAATATTTTCTCTATTTTAGAGTGGAAGAAGCTGGCCAGTTCCTCACATTTTTCTTTGGGATTATCGTGCAACACTGGAGGGACCGGGGCTTTCAGAAGTTCCTTGAAGATTTTAAACGATTCTCCTGAAGAATTGCTTGCTCTCTCAATCCGGTCGCTAAAGAAAGTCTTTTTAGCGTCCTTCAGTGCGCTTTTATATTTCCTTAGTTCCCTTTTATAATTGGCCCGGCTTTCTTCCGTCCGCTCTCTCCTCCAGGCACGTTCAAGCCTTTTACAAGAGGTTCTGATGCACCCAAGTTCGGGGGTATACCAGGGGGCAGAGCCAATTCTTCTCTCCCTGACAAGCCTTCTTTTATTTGGGATCAGTAAGTCCAGAGAGTTGGTAAGCCATTTGCCCAAGAGCTGGTCAGCAGTGTTGGGGTCATCTGTGAGGTGAGGACAGGTTCTAGATAGCTCTTCTGCCCAACTGTCCACCGGGAGCTTCGACCAAAGTCGTTCCACAGTATGTTGTCTAGGAGCGGGGTCTCTGCGGTTCCCCAGCAGCCAGCTAAACGGAACAAGATGGTGATCAGTCCAGGGGAGAGCCAACATCTGGAGAGCCTGCAAGTTCACAGAGTTAGCAAAAACTGCATCAAGCTGATGGCCTCTGTTATGGGTAGCTCCCATATTAACAAGATGAAGGTCCAGTGCACCAAGCGAGCTTACAAGCTCCCTTGCCACTACGTCATTGGGGTCGTCAAAATGAAAATTGAAGTCCCCAAGGGTGACAAAGTAGGACGAGGCAGCAGCCAGTGGGATAACAGCCTCCATGAAGGAATCCACGAAATTCCCTAGAGTAGCGGGAGGCCGATACACAAGGAGGCCAGAGATAGAGACAGTTGAGGAGATGCAAAGGGTAAACTGACAACTTTCAGCGTTGTTGATGCCACAGTCGACTGCTTTGCATACAAATGTGTCTCTGTAAACAATGGCCACTCCACCCCCTCTCCCATCCGGCCTATCAAGATGGAACATGAGATACCCCGAGGGGAGAGCGTTGACGATATCGGGGTCAGAACCTGTAGTCAGCCACGTTTCCGTCAGAAATAAAACATCCAGACTATGGTCCAGAAGGAGGGAATGAACCTCGTTAGTATGACAAGGCAATGATCTACAGTTGAGCAATGCCATAGTAAGAGAGTTAGGGTGCTTGCAAGTATTGTACGGGCGACAGTCAAGACAATGATTAAAAACGGAGCCCTCAGCCCAATAATAGCAGCAGCTGGGGTGTCTGGGCGTGCGTAAAGCAAGCAGTGTGTCCCGTGAGTACCTGTAACAGGGGATCTGAGGGCAAGAGGTGTTTAGCAGAGTGGTGTGCCCTGGGCCCGTCTGGGCCCGGACGGGCACAGACGGGCTTGACTCTGGCGAAACTCCGGCGATAGTCCGGCGATGACGCTGCGTGATGACGCTGCGCGTCAGCATGGCTGGCTTTATATTCGCCGAGCGCGGAACACTAGGGACACTAGAGCGCTACCTGCGCCTCCTGCAATGTCCCCCCTCCCAAGATGGCCACCAACACGAGACAGTGGGCAGGGACCCGCTAAAACGCGGTGCTTTGACCAAATTTAGGTAAGAGTAAGGTGGCAGCAGTGCAGGTATGCGAGTGGCTCAAATTTAAAAACAGGGGAAAAACGAGTAACTAAGATTAAAATAAAAGACAAAAAACGGGACGTTTTAAAAATGAATTACAGCAGCAGCCAGCAGCAGAATAGCGGTGAGTGCGAGGCTATCCTAACGCTAATGGTCAAGATGTTAAGGGTGCTCACCTGAGATTTGCCTGGCTTTATGCTCGCCGAGCGCGGGACACTAGGGACACTAGAGCGCTACCTGCGCCTCCTGCAATGTCCCCCCTCCCAAGATGGCCACCAACACGAGACAGTGGGCAGGGACCCGCTAAAACGCGGTGCTTTGACCAAATTTAGGTAAGAGTAAGGTGGCAGAAGTGCAGGTATGCGAGTGGCTCAAATTTAAAAACAGGGGAAAAACGAGTAACTAAGATTAAAATAAAAGACAAAAAACGGGACGTTTTAAAAATGAATTACAGCAGCAGCCAGCAGCAGAATAGCGGTGAGTGCGAGGCTATCCTAACGCTAATGGTCAAGATGAGAACGTCACTATTTAGAGTGAACTTCCCCTTGGCCGCAGATTGTTGCTTGCCTCTCCTACATCTGGAGGGCTTGCAAGGTTGGTAAGCTGCCTCTGACGTTTCTGTTGGTGTGATCATTGAGGTGCTTGAACCTTCTGAGGAAAACGTGTCTGTCATATGGTCTATATCTTTTTTTAGATCCTATTATGATCTATATGTAATTTTATACTCTTTCTTCTTTTCGAGGCTAGCGGATTTTAAAGTCTCTATTTCTGCTTTCATGCAGGTGATCTCATCATCTGCATTCGCTCTGAAGAGATAGTGTCCTGGAATAAACCCTGAAGCTTCTGTTAGCTTCAGGTTTTAGACCATTTCTCTCAACCATGAACTCTTTCAGTGACAAATGCTGTGACAGTATCCATGAGCAGCTAGTTCTGAATTGTCTGACTCTGCACCAATTATTTGACTGAAGACACAAATACCCTCATTGAGGATTTCTTGAAAATCCTGCCTCCCATCCTGCATTAGCCTCTCATTGAAGCTTTGGTGATAGTGTGAGAGAAATCTGCCATAACTCCCCAAAGCGCAGTGGCACTTTAGCTAAATACATCTTTCTTCCTATGGAATCCATTTTCTTGTTTAGTTTGTCCAGTGGGACATAAGAAGTAATCATTCCATGTGGTTTCTGTAGTAATCAGGTCCACTCTGTTGTGATGATTTAAGGAGGTTTATTAGAAGATGGTACAAGATCACAGGTAGATAAGAACAGGACCAGATGAGGATCAGAGGGAGACCAGTACAAAACCCCACCAGGCGCAGCCAGCAGGCAGCTCAGCCCAGTCAACTGTGACTTCTCTGACAGATCCCCAACATTCTGACAGCATCATCACCTTAACATTCCACTTGTGGTAGAATGGCATTGTATTAACATTAGCAGGATATAACATATCCCCCTTTCTCCTACGGAAAACAAAAAAACTAGAAACTGAAAAGAAAAACCTGAGAAAGTGGAAGCAAAGTGATAATACAAAAACAAGGAGAACAACGATCATGAGAAAAGCAGTGTGAGAACAACCATAGAGAAAAGCAACAGAGAGAAATTAAGAAACAGAGAAGAATCAAACAGAAGAATCAAACATAGAAACCATCCTCCCTCCTTACACAACAGCGAAGAAGAAAAAAAAACAACAACGTAAGAGAAAAGGATAAAAGAAAACGCAACAGACTGCCCCAAAACATACCCACTGGCCAGAACAGGAATGAAATGGAGGCTGAAAATGGAAAACGAAAAGAACACAGGGCAACAGATAGCGACAAACGCAGTGGTAGATAACACGACAGAAAAACAAAAGAAAATCCAGACTCCACAAGAGACACGAGAAGAAGACCTCAGAAGGAAACCGAAAAGAAGAAAGAAACAAGAAAAATGAGGAAAAAATATAATGGTAATTCCCCATCTAAACACCACTATCTTAAAGCAATTACAAAATTGTAATGCAAAGATAACAGTGCAAAAAATAGCAATAAAATATAATATCAACAGAACATACTTAGCAATGAAAATATGAATGTATAAACCTGAGCTAAATATGTGAACTAAACTGCATGGGTGAGAACCCACGACTGATCTCTTGAGAAAGAGATGACCTGTGCACCAAACTGGGAACGCTTCCCATACACATATAAGTGTAAAAACAAACTTTATGTGGAAAAGCCACACAGTGCACTGAAGTAATGTAGCACATATGAGTAGGTACTCATGACATATTCCAATCAATTAAAGGAATGTTTGGGTAAGAACCCCTGGTAATGCAAAAGGACTGTAACCTTTGCATGTGATCCCTATAAAAGGGTAGAACTGACAGAGTTTGGGTGGGAACCCGCACTTATGCAATAGGACTGTAACCTTTGCATGGATCCTCTGTGAGAGGGAAACAGAATAGTGCACCTGTGAAAATTGTATAAATGTACAACAAACAGATGGGACTAAGGCCCATAATGTACACCCTGTGTAAGGTAAACTAGACTGTGAACTTTAAGCAAATGGGCTACACCCTTGCATAGCTCCCAGGAGGGAGAATCGAGTTGTGCACACAAAAAAAAAAAAACACCCTATGTAGAGTAAAAAGACAAGCGAACTAAACACAAGAGAATTATGTGTACAGAGAGCAAATGGGACTTAAACCCATTGCTGACAAATGGGACTAAAACCCATTGCGACCCCAATGTTGGGAGACAAATGGCATGCAAACAGTGAACAAAAAAAAACAAACAGAAGGGACTAAAACCCACTGCAATACCCGTGTAGGGAAACTGAAAGCATGCAAAAGACATAAAAGAAACAATGGACTCTTGACGACGTGTACCATGATATCGTGTATATACATGGTGTATACCTAGGGTCCATGAACATGCAAACCTGTGAAGAAATAAACATGAGAACAACAGCATATTGTGAAGAGGAAAACAAACTGGCAAAAACATTTGTATAAGAGGTTAATGCGTAATGACCATGACATGCGACCCACGCCGGTGAGCGATTACTCACCCGAGATGCTGGATCTAAGTTAAAAGTAAGTACTGGAAAATCATTTTTACAATTTGAAAATGTCATTTCAACCTGACACTAGGTGGCAGAAAACCCTGGGTTGAAACAAGAAACCGTTCTCTTTAAAAAACAACGGAGCTCCGATAATCCTTTCAAACATGTTCTGCCTTCCTCCAATAGTTAAATATCTTCCATGTTAAGTATTGTTCATATCCGCAAGTGTAAAGAATGCCACTCACCACCAGTGTCCCGAAACAGCATCATGGCCTCGGAAAGAAACTTGATGAGCAGTATGAACTTCACTGGATGATAAAGTGACAAGCGAAAACAGAGAGAGTGACTCAGACATCGTAACAGAAGCGTACCAGATAACATATGGAACAGATGAATGCTACGGCAAGAATCCTTAATGAAACATGTACTGTGGCAGGAGTCAAGTTTCCAGGAAAGCTTCCGATGCGAAACACCACTCGCAATAAAGTAAAAAAAAAAATGGAGTGACGCAAGGACGACCTCACCGGGTGGCTTGAGGCAAAAACGTGCTTCCAAACGTGGCACAGCAGCAAGCTGTGGTGAGAAGAAGACGTCACAAGGGATGAGCGACGGCTTTGCTGGATCGTGTGAGGAAGGTAAGACTGCATGCGCAACTTTTAAAAGCTGCACGCGCATGGTGAGCGCGAAATGCCAGGCTTGTGAATACATTTGAACGAGGCGGTTGAACTGCCAAAAGTCGTGAGGGTAGCTGGGGGCCCAAATATGAATAAAATTAAACTTACCCCAGAAGTCCACAATTAAAACCGTAGCGAGAATGGTTGTAAGACAACAAAACACCAAACGGTCACAACCAGACTTGCTTCACCAGTCGTGCAGTGTCGAGTGTTCAAATCTCTGCACCTGAAGTAACACCTTGTAGATGAGAAGAAGCAAAAAAAAACGATGCAGGCACTTTCCACGTTGTTCACATCAGGAAATAAATACCTTGCACAGGGCAAAAGGCCATATACTTCTTAATGTGCACTCTATACAGAGCTGATTGTATGATGAAAGTCATTCTTCAGGCACTACACGAGTAAACTCTGAGTTCTCAAAACGCTGTAGCAACACTATGCAATACCTTGATAGGAGCACACATGAACGAGACACAAGTCTTTATCAGTCAGACGGGGATGTGTGGCAGCTAAAGTCAATAAAGCAGGTTTGAAGTAGGCTTACCCTCACATGAAGGCACAGCACAAGACATGTAGCAGTAGCTCTGGAGAGTAGACGCCCAAGACTGAGTGGGCAACACAGAAGTAGAACTCCCAGACGCTTTTCCTCACAGGAACAACTGGCAGACAGGTAGTGGGCGACCGATGGGAGGTCACTGGTGGGGTCAGGATGCCAGTTGAGATAACTTGAATTGAGTTGCTGGAGGATGATGTATTTTTAAGTTGCTTGAAATTGAAGTTGCTTGAAATTGAAGTTGCTTGAGATTGAAGTTGCTTGAGGTGACAAAAGTAGGTCCTTTCAATTCAATTCGTCGCCAAAAAATTGTAGTAATCAGGTCCACTCTGTTGTGATGATTTAAGGAGGTTTATTAGAAGATGGTACAAGATCACAGGTAGATAAGAACAGGACCAGATGAGGATCAGAGGGAGACGAGTACAAAACCCCACCACGAGCAGCCAGCAGGCAGCTCAGCCCAGTCAACTGTGACTTCTCTGACAGATCCCCAACATTCTGACAGCATCATCACCTTAACATTCCACTTGTGGTAGAATGGCATTGTATTAACATTAGCAGGATATAACAATTTCTTTGCAACTGAAACACTCAGAAAGTCTGGAAGAGGGTCAGTTCTTAGGAAGAAAGTGTTGTGATCAGGTGGTTCACACTTGCCTGAAATTCGAGATGGTAAATACTTTATTCAAGCATGTGTTAGAAATAACTACATAGCAGGTTCAAACAACTCAGGGCATAGCAGAAGAAAAAGCCTGTATGCTCTTTTCTGATGCTGGATTTCAAATATCACTGACATTGTTAAGTTTTCGCACTTAGATTTGGCATTGTGATATTTAACTTTGCTGCCCCCCCCCCCCCGAACCTCTGCCTCATTAAAGGGAGTAATGTCAACTATCGGGCTCTTGATGGAGGTGAATCAGAGAGAGTTGGAGAGTAGTTACTAATAGAAGCATGACCTAAAGAAGAGGTGGAATATGGAGATCATCTGTGGGGAACAAAATCTGACGTGTAGCATTTAGATCAGGAGTGCAAGCTTGCTCTACCTCTAGAAGACATTCTAGCCTTCTGGATCTCCCTCTGGGTAGTTAGGAAAGTGATCTCCATCTTCTACAGCGCATCTAGGTTGAATGTTTGTCTCGGAGTTCGAGGAGAATGTGCTGTGTGATGACCCCTTTCCCTTGCAGATCTTACAGGAGCAGAGGAAGGAATTGATGGAATCATCTGCGGAGGAAGTCAAGGAGATGCAAAGGTACCCGAGTAGTTTGGAAGGGGAGAGCTGTGATAAATTGTGGAGATTTTGAACCAGTTGTCTATGGTCTGGATGAAATGACTCCCTTAGGCGTGACCTATCTTGAAGAAGAATAGGTTCAAAAGTACACCGAGCCAGAAGTTAGAAGAACCTTCCTTTTCCTTAGCTCCGTAAGCCACTGCACACTTATGAGGGTCAACGTTGATGGTGATCTTGGGCTCCACCTTGAATGAGGCTTAAATGGCGTATGACTGATGGGTGCCAATGCCAGTGGATGCTTCAACTTTGACTGTTCAAACTCTTTCAACGTTTTATGTTGTCTTGATGCTGTCTTAGACATCATGCTTGTGAATGGCTAGCAAGGTATCTTTTCCAATTTCAACATCATGCTTCTTGTCAATTGGGAGCTGCATCTGTTCCTCTGGTGATGCTTCTCCCTGGATCTACCCTTAATGGAGTCCTTGGAGAGGAAAGAAGGAGCTCTAGTAAAAGGCCCAGCTTACCCTCGTCCCTAAGAAGTACAAGCAGCTGCTTCCTGTCATCTTTTTATTGTGTATTCAATCTGATCTTTTCCTTGAAAACTTTTGGCAGTGACTGCAGCTTTCTGGGCGATTGGCTTCAGGAAAGCAAATAATGCAGACTCTGTAAGGTTCCTATCTGGCTAGTTTCTCCCCACAAGCAGGGCATTTCACAAAATGTGAAGGCACCCTGACAGAAAAAGAGGTATTTTCTGTCAGAATTTATTTTAAATGTTCTCTAGGTCTTATAAAATGTGGAGTGTAATAAGAAAGAAAAATACTGGTGGGGACAGTGAGGTCTTGTAAGGCACAATACCAATTTCCGTATGCTTTACATTGCAGTCTAGCTGCTAACATTTCCCTTCATTCGCTCTTCCTTTAAAAAAAGATTTGTGAATGATTTTCTATGTTCACTTTTATGTAATTGGTGACTATTTTATTGAATTGTGGGTATTTATCAAATGAAAATGAAATAATTTTCAGCAATTTTTTTACTTTTATATGCTTCAAATGTATCTTTTTTGTGCATGTGTATATTTGTATAGAGGTGTATATATATATCTATACATAATACAGTCTGAAGTATCATACCTCAAGGTGTTGCGTCGGTACTTCCTGTCTGGTGATTGTTTCTCAGCTTGAGAATGCTTCAAGCCCCATCCACTGCCAGTCATTTGCACATTTAGCTAGATACCACTAATGACTGAGTGAAATGTTTTTTTTTAGAAAACAAGTCCAAATGCATTGAATACGTTCGCCTGTGATAACATATGAAAGTTCTCAAAAATGCTACACTATTGTAATTTTAACGAACACAAAAGGCAGATACCTATATTAAACTAACAAAAGATTTGATGACTCAATTGTGACGCATACTTGATGCATACCATGGGGCATATTTACAAGCCCCTTGCACCACTTCTGCGTCCCTTTTAACATGGCAAAAGTGACGCAAGGGGCTTGTAAATCTGCCCCCATGTTTTCTTCGCAATATGCGACCTCGTTTGCATCCAATTTGAAAATGTATTTCGTTTTTCTTTCCCTTTTTCTGCTCACGGAACAATCTCTCGTTCTATATTTAGCCGCCTGTTGATTCATTCTGCGGAATGCAGGGCCGCCCGCCAAAGATCAAATTAGCGTGCAGGATATTACTCTGATACAACTGATGGTCATTGGTTATTTTTAGATCTTGCAATAAATATATGGCATCATTGTACCTTTGTAGGGCTTTGTAAGTGAAGCACGGCTATTATTACGTTAGTTAAGTAGCCCTCTTCAGTGTTTTTTAATAGTATAAATAACTTAGCAATGGAAGGTAAGTCGAGCACATTGTTCTATGCTTCTGGTGCATGGAACATGGTAATATTTGATGACTAAGAAGACATGTTACGTTTACATATTGCATTTATTGCCCACGGGACCTCAAATGGTAGAAAAAGCTAAGGTTTGTTTTTATTCTGAGCTCTTGCAACTCCTGCTCCTTGTGGCTGGAACATCTCTCATTCACCATCAGAAAGGGTCTTGAGCTAGCAAACTGTCAGCATAAACCACTAGGGGAAGCAGCCTGTGCAGCGCAAACATAACTACGCAATGCCTTTTCCACACATCATTTACCACGCATTACCTTTACAACGCAATGCCTTTACCACGCATGCCTTTACCACGCATATACCTTTACAACATATGCCTTTAGTTTTGATAATGCGGTTTTTCAACAACTAAGAGGAGTAGCTATGGGGGCATGCTTCTCTCCCAGCTACGCGGGGCTCCACGTTGGCTGGTGAGAGGAGCATGTCCTCAAGGCACAGCATGCCACTATATGGTCTAAACATATCGTCAAATATTGGCGATACATTGATGATGTGTTCATTGTATGGCAATGCACAGAAGAACAAGCCAAACAATTTGTCGATAACATCAATGACAATGAGCTGAATTTACATTTCACAGCCAATATTGATTGTACTGTCACAAAGTTTCTTGATATTCAGGTGCAAATAGTAGATGGTAGAATTGAAACCTGTTTGTATAGAAAGCCCACATCGGGAAACATGGTGCTACATGCAGGGAGTTTTCACCCATCACACACCATAGCCAGCATTCCATATGGCGAGTTCATTCGTATTCATAGAGCATGCAGCACTCCAGAAATCAGACAATACCATCAGTTGGAAGCTAAGAAAAGATTGGAAGCTAGAGGCTACTCACCAGGTAGACTAGAAATGGCTATGAGGAAGGCAAATGCCCTCAATCGCACAGCCCTTTTAGACCCCAATACAAATCTTCAGCAAGAAGATGGTTATTTAAGTGACAAGAGGGATGGGGATTTTTCTGAAATTAGAATAGTCACTGGCTATAGTAGGCAAGCTAAATGCATCAAAAATATCATCAAGAAAGAATGGCCGATTATTCTTACCGATCTTACACTGAAAGAAGTTGTTCCCAGTACGCCGACAGTAACCTTTAGCCGTTCATACTCTATGCGTAACAAACTAGTGAAGAACAGTCCAGAAACCAACACAACTACAAGCTGGCTATCTCCCCGCAAGGGATTTTTTACGTGTAGCTCATGTCGAGCTTGTAAGTTTGGCATTAATACTGCCACTTACTTGACACCTTTTTCTGATACACCTATAGCTCTGAAGGCCCACTACACCTGTAGAACGGAATTTGCCATCTACGTTCTTAAATGCAGTTGTAATCTTTGCTACGTAGGTAGCACCAAACTACAGGTGTATGTGCGGATCCTGAAACATCTCAGGGCGATAGTGAACTCTGACCAAACCTACCCTGCGGCCCGGCATTTTAAAGCCGTACACAAGAACAATCTGAACTGTTTACAATATTTTGTTATTGATGCCGTTGCACCTAGTAAGAAGGGTGGTAATAGGAAGAAAACACTACGGCAGTTAGAGGCACGTTATATAGTGGATCTGGACAGCAAATCCCCAGACGGGTTTAAATATGGGGAAGACCTATACAACTTCTTATAACATTCCGTTATAAATATGAGAACACCAATATAGACACCTTATCCCATGTGTCATCCATATATGTCATTGTGCGTGTTTTTTTCTCCTTAACAATCATGGAATACATTGGCCTCTGGGAGTATCTACTTATCTGTGAAATTTCCAAGAAATTCTGTGTAGATAACTTTCTTGGTTAGCTTTGGTATTTTTCAGTATTTTCTTTCTCTTTTCCATTTTTAGCACTCTATTCAATATGATACAATATATGGATAGAGGATTTGTGCTTTACTCGCATGTATGGATAAGGTCTGATTTTTAAACCTCCATGTTGAATGTAGAGGTTTTCTATGATAGCCCCTTATCCAAGAGGTAGATGGTAGTAGGATCTATCCAAATTAATATATTTTTTATTTATATGTGATTTTATTCTTGATTCCATCAGCTTAGATTATTGAGGCTGCATATATAAATATTCTCAATTGTAATTTTCTCCTCCCCCTTTAACTTTATGTTAGTATTTAACTTTATGTTATCATTTTTTAGAATGAGTATGGCCGCCACTTTTTTAAATATCTTGAGCACGTAAGCACTTTTGCACTGTTCACATTATAGGCACATTTGCACTTTGGAAAGGGCTGTTCTGGTTTCTCGATAATTACCCTCTAGCCATTGCACTATATAATTACGCTATTGGAACAGCCTGTAGATGAAGAATATGTATTTAGCCATGCATTCTATATGTACATAGGTACTGGTCATTTTCATATAGGGTGCCTGTTTTACCTGATCTGCATAGCGGCATTTGCACACTTGCATAATGATGGTTGTTGGACTCGGCCCTTCTGGCAGGTTCACCCCTGAAACTTTTTGCCTTTTATTGTGACCTGGTGTTAGTGATTTTTGGCTTCTGCGCACTTTACCACTGTTTCCCAGGGTAAAGTGCGTGCGTGTAGTGAGGTTGGCCTGCCCTCCCATAGGAATGCATGGGGGAATGTATGTGTCCCTGGTAGTTCCTGATGCGTGGGGAGTGCAGGTGCGAGTTTGGTATGTGCGGACTCGTGTGATGAAATGCTGCGTGATGATGTGTGCGGCGTCAATGTACCTAGTGTGGAAGTGCCACTTCTAGAAGTTGGCATTTCTGTGTGCAGTGTGAGATGAGTGCCTTGTCTGGCGATTGGCTGGGTGAGGTCATGTGATGGGCTAGGGAATCCCCAGAGTCAGGAGGAGTCACCCAGTGGTGAATGGGGAGATCAGCAGCCAGATGGGTGGGAGGAGTACACCTGGGACCTGAATAGGGCTGGGCTTTCCCCACACAATGCTGGCTCCGCCCCCTGTGGTGCGTCTGATGGCCCTGGCCTGTCCTGTGAAAGGAAGGAGAGGAGCTGAGCAAAGCAAAGTGCTCAAGTGCTCCTGAACCAGTTGTAACTGGTTCTGCCCTAAACCCTGTGCTGTGTCACAAAGGAAACCTGTGTATAAAAAGGGTCTGTGACCCCATGTATGTTGTGTTCTTCTGATCCTAACTTGTGGGGGCCTGCTGCTGCTGGGCGCCAGGAGAGACCGCCACTGGGGACTGCCTCCCTGCTGGAGGGCCCTGTGAGCTGGCCCCTGGGCCCAGTCTTTGCCCCCCCCCTGCATCTAAAGACTTTCCCTGAACTTTTGCCTGGCTGAGGAGAGCTTTCCCCTTGCTCCCTGGAACTGGGTGCTGCAGAGCCTGGGGAGTGCTATATCTTGGTTGCTTGGTGAGCGCTCTGTTTGGTGGCCCAAGAGAAGCAGCGCTGCTGGTTTTCCACTGCAGCCCAAGGCTGCGATTATTTGGGGAAAGGTAATCACCGGCGTGGGGATTCCGCCGCAATTGTACTTATTTACGGCACGGGAGCCCACCCCGCATTGCCGGCCGCATTTTGAGCAAGAAGACGGGAGCCTACCCCGTAGTAGAGTACTTCGCGGGTGCCCACCCCGCATAATTGCCGTTTGGATGCCCCTAGCGGGTGCCGACCCTGAAGGGACTTTGATGTGTAAGCCACGGGAGCCCACCCCGTATTGCCCTGCTTCGCGGGTGCCCACCCCGCACTGTATGATTAAAAAAGAGGGAGCCTACCCCTCATTGCCACCGGATCGCAATCACCGCCGCGGCCGGGTGGAAAGGAAGCCAGGCAGCCTCTGGGAAGACGTAGGCGTGGCTTAAACAGGAAGCGGACGGGAGCCCACCCCACGCTCCTGTGACGGAGACCCGGAAAAGGAGAGGAAGTCCGGAGTCCGGACGAAGGGCGGGAGCCTACCCCGCCTCCGTCGGTGAAGGAGAACGCCGCGCTGACAAAAGAAGCAGGGAGCAGCCGGGAGCCCACCCCGCGCTCCAGCGACCCAGAAGTGCTGCCGGCAAAGGAGAAGAGCCCCGCCGCCACCGGAGACATCCGAGCAGCCCGGTGAGTTAGAACGGGCTGGGGGACTCCGGGTGTGTATTGTGGGTGCCGGTCCCAGACTGGTCTACTTCCCGAGCGGCCCCCGCCTGATAGGGGGGGTCGCTCCAACGAAGGGGGCCTTTTTATCCTGCTGAGTCCCCCGAGCGGGACTCCAACGTTAAAAGGGGCATTGATTGTTCAAGAGCCGGTGAGGCTCCAACATACGGGGGCATTTTACTTTGCTGAGTCCAGAGGGACTCCAACGTAGGGGGACGTTCATTGCTTTGGTGAGGAGAGCGGCCCCGGAAGGCAGCGGGCCGCTCCAACGTGGTCCCACGCTGTTTTGGGCATTTCTAGTCTAGAGCCCAAGAAGGCTCCCATGCCGGGCATCATGTGTGTTTTAGAGCGCTAGTGTGCTCCAACGCGTGACATACTTGGGTTAAAAGCACAGTGGGGCCCAAGCTCATTTCCCCAGCTGCCCAGCACTTAGTGGGCATCTGCAACGTTTAGGTTGTGGCCTTTACGCTTTGGCTTGCGCAGCCTGCGCAGTCTAGCCCTGACTCTGCTGGACAAAGGGCGTTTGAGCCCCTGAGAGGCCAAGTTGGCCTGGGGACAGTTTTCCTGTGTTGTGCCCTCCCCTAGGGTGCATGGTTATTTTAACATGTATACTTTTGCGCAATGTGCCCTGCCTTTATGCAGTTTTCACCTCTAGATGTATTTTTATACCTAGGAGGTTGTGTTACCTAGTATAGTGATACTAGTGAGTTCATGGTTCCCTGCGTAATATTTTCCTAAGGTAGTTAGGGTTGCGTAGGTGGTACTTACCTGTTACCAGTGGTTACTGGTTGTGCGCTACATTTATCATTTGTTCTACATTTCTAGATATACAATTTTGTGATTTGTGCTAATTCTGGCAGTGGTCCATGTGGCCCTGTCTTGTGTAAATAGTCCCCTGTAAATCCCGCCCAGTGCCAGTTGGCACAGTGTAAATTGTGTGAATATTATCTAATGTGTTTTGGTATAATACAAAGGCTATTTTTATATAATACCTTGTGTGGAGTTTCTTTTGTGGTGGGCCTTGGGTGTTGTTGCTGGGTGCGCGCGCAAACGCTTTACACATTGCCTCCGGGATAAGCCTGACTGCTCGTGCCAAGCTACCCAGGGGTTGAGCAGGGGTTATCTTTGGCGTGTAACTCCCCAGCCCTGACTAGAGTGGTGGTTTCTGCCTGGCTTTGGCGCAAGCCCTAGCCAACCAGAAATCCCATTTCTAACAATGTTTTTTAAATAACTTGCTATTTTTACCTACTATATCATCTTATCTTATTGTGCTTTCTTTATCTGCACTATAATACAGCTGTGTTTGCATATATGTATAGCGACATTTTGCACATTATTAGGCATTTGAACCAGCTTTATTCTATTTAATGCTGATTCTGCACATTACTTGCTTTTTTGCACATAAGCGCTTTTTGCACATAAGCAGTGACCCTTACCATATTAGGTTTCTGTGTGTTATGGTATCATCCGTTTAGAACATATTATGCACACAGGATGAAATTTGCATTGTGCCCTGTATTTTACATGTCTACCCATTTTGAAAGAAAAATACTTTTTGCTGAATGAGTATAAGTAGACGTTTAGATGATAGAGCAATATGTATCAGTCCTATGTGCATATTAGTTATTTGTATACGATCATATTAGCATTTACCAAATATAATGAAGGCATTATATATAGGTGTCCCCAAACCATAAATTAACTGGGCAAGTTCCATGAATTAATGTATTGTTTGTTACCATATTGTGGTTTCAGGGAAATTAACTGTTAGAAATGAGGGGGCTCTGGTTGACGCAGGTATGTACCCACAACAAGCAGGGACCCTCTACTTCTTGTCAGGGCGAAGGATGACTCCCCAGAATAACCCCTGCTCACCCTCTAGGTGCGTGGCGTGAGCAGTCTAGGCTAAGTCTCAGGCGTACACGGTTAAGCAAATGCAATTACACATACAGTAAACCCCTTGCATGCACCACAAACGGACACCAATCCGGAAGTATATAAAAATAAGCTTTTATGTAGATTCAGAAGATTCAATACAAGGCCCAGTAACGTTAAACTGATGGGGCCACAATTCTTGGAAATACGGTAAAGTTCTCTTTGTTACGGAAAGTTCTTTAGGCGGGCACAAGGTAGCTGTGGGCCTCAGCGCACTTCGTGCTGAGGCAGTGACCGGGAAGCACGCGGCAAATAACAGGGAAATCAGAACGTTGCGGACCCTGGATCCGATGCGAGCTCACGGTCGAGTTCGTAAGTACAGTACCTTGTTTCTTGACGTAAAGGCGGGTGTGGGATTTCAGCGGCTCTTCGACAGAAGGGCGAGGCGGCGTCCGGGGCTCCCACACTTCACGATGGGTGTCTGATCTTCAGGCTCACGACAAGAGCGGGGTGTTGCAGGTGGCGGGTGAACAAAGCGGGGCAGCCGGGCACGCAGATTACGTCCGGGCCGTCCGAGGCTTGGAGATGCTCACAACGCCGATTCCGGCTGGAGGGTGAAGGTGCACAGCGAGCCTCCAACGAGCGAGGTGACAGGGGCAGCCCAGCACAGCGTAGGGGGAGCGGCTCCGATCGAGCGAGGCTCTTCCCAAGGTGGGGGCGGCTAAGCAGTCCTGGTCACGGCTCAAGGAGGGACTGGGGCACGAGGGTCACAGCTCCGGCGAGGGAAAGGACACCACAGTCCAGCAGCAGGCGAGTGAAGATCAGGTAGAGCCCAATGGTCCTGGGGCTCAGTTCAGGGGGCAAGCTCAGTTCCAAGCCCTTGGAGATCGTTTTGGAAAAAGCACAAGTCTTGAAAGTAAAAATAAAGCAAAGTCTTCAGCAACAGTTTCTCTTCTCCCCTTTGGCAGCAAGGTCACCACTGTAGGCCAATCCCCCAGGATAGGGACAGTCTTCCTCCTACAGCTTTCCCGGTGCCTCCTCCTCAGGCAGAGATTCTTCTTGGTCAAAAGCGGATCTAGTTTCTCAGGAGCAGGGCTCCTCCATTTATACAGCAAATCTTTTGTTCTCCCAGGCCAGGGGGGCCCTTGCCTAGTTCAGTCCGGTTTCTGAGCACTTTGTTTATGCGATGCAGGCTTCTTCTTTCAGAGTGCAGGGCAGAGTCATCAGACGCTCCACAGGGGGCGGAGCCGGCATTGAGGTGGCAGAGCACTGTCCTATTCAGAGCCTAGGAGTACTCCTCCCCCCTCCATCTACCTGTCGATCGTCCTATTCACCACCAGGCTACCTAGCCCTGCCCATCTGGGTTCCCCCAGCCCTGTCACTCACACCAGCCAGACATCAGATACACATCACGCAGAGGCGGGCTGAAAGGTTTAGGCAAGCAAAGGCCAGCTTTCTAAAAGCGGCATTTGCAAACCCGGAATATTAAAATAAACCTTGGGAAAAGATGTACTAAACTCGATCTCCTACCATGTTCCCTGGGTCGGTTAGGATCATAGGGTGTAACAATCCAGGCCGCCCATACTGGCCTATGAGAACAGGGTAGCCTTGCAGTAGTGAACAACAAGATGGCGGTAATTCACTACTAGGACATGCCACGCATCTAGGCTTGTCCTACCTTACGCTCACAACGCACCCTGCCCGTGGGCCTACCAGAGGGGTGACTAACATGCAGCTAAGGGAAGGTTTCAGGGACCGGCAAGTGTGGGCACCTGCCAGTCAGCATGTCAGTACCAGACTGCACGCAGGTTCTGCGATGGCAGACCTTAGACGTATTTTACCGGCCGCTTCTGTGGGTGGCACAACCAGTGCTGCAAGCCCACCAGCGGTGTTTGCCTTTACATGCCCTGGCGCTCCTGGCGCCCTTTACTGGGGTCTGACAGTAAACCAAACGATCCAATCATGGAATCCAACCAACATATCCAATTTACATAGGGAGCACTCGCACCGCGACACTGGTTGGCAGTGGCACAGCGCGCTGAGCGGCCAACACCATAAAAACACATGAGGCACAGCGACAAAAAGAGGGAGGGAGACTCACGCCAGGGTGCCAGGTCTAACATTAACGATTTAGACGAAGTATTTTTTCTATGTTCATAAGAATGTCGATCCACGTCACCAGCTAGCGCCATACCTGTGCCTTTAAAATATGTTTCAGCCTCCCCGTTGGTTAAGGGATCAAGGAAACAGCCTAGTGTCCGAAACGCGTCTTGAGGCAGCACCGTTTGTACACAGCATGTTGAAATAAATAACTATTGTGGCAACAGCAGATCGAAGTGTCCGTGTTCCTGTTTGTGCGACGAATATATATAACCTACTGACAGTACCCCACAGGACCAAAAAAAGCATTTTTTCCAAAAACTATTTAGCAGATTGTGCCCAACATTTGTAAAAAAATTGAAGCGTGGACTCTCGTGCTTCATTAGTTATCGACCCTCGGGTGGACCAGGTCCAGGGTTCATTTTGTTGATAAGGGGGATGAAGAGCACGGGCTCCCCCTCCTGGGTCTTATTATTGCCCCAGGGATTGCCACCTTCCTGGGGCTTATGATGTATGTATGAGGGGGCCTCTCTGACCCCCCCCCATGCCCCAGGGACCACCACTTCCCTGGGGCACCATGTTAAAAAGTAATTCGGGGTCCTCTTGAACCCCTGTACCCTGAGACCACATCCTTCCCGGGGCTAATATATTATTATAAGGGGGCCTCTCGGACCCCCACCCTGGCCCTGGGTAAGATCACTTCCCAGGAGCAATGATGAGATTGGTGTTGGGGAGGCCTCAGGGACCCCGCCGCGGACCAGCACCTCCACAGGGCAATCTTTTTTAAGTGGGAGGGAGCCTACTCGGCCCCCTAGGGTGCTGTTCTCGGCCCCGGGGACTGCCACCACCCCTGGGCAGGCCCTCCAAATTAGAAAAAAGGGGGGTGTCCTCCTGGAGCCAGAGATGGCTCTCAATATGTCTGGGAGTGCCCACACATGGGACATAGCTGTTTGCTGTGGCTTGGCAGGAGCTTTACCGCTCCCCCCAACTCATAGCAAATGCTCTGCCTCCAGCAAGCAAAAACATTAAATGGGCTCTCGCTTGCTGGAAGGGGAGCGTAATTGCTTTCACAGAGAGGGAGCTGCATGTTCAGCAGCTCCTTTGCCATAAAAGCAATGTCGGCTCCCTCAGGAGGGGGGGAGCCTGCAGGGGCTGCAAATTCCTTCAGGCTCCCTGTGGTCCCCAACAGATGGAAGTTGGTGACCTCGGTGGGACCAGGGCACCCACAATAGAGGCTTTGCCTAGGGTGTAGGGTACAAGGCCCCCCTTCCCTTATTTTATTCTTTTTTTTATAAAAGACTAAGCCCTCTGTGATTGGGTCCCTGGGCCGAAATCAGCCTGGGGAGAGGGCCACACGGCTAACCTCCCTTGTTCTAAAAAGGCTTGGCCCTTAGGGATGGGGTCTCTAGGGCCGAAATCTGCCCAGGGAAGAGGGAACACGTGACCTCCTCCCCAAATTAATAAAAAATGTTTTTTTCATACGTTGGTCACTCAGAGACACACATACCCACCCACAGACTCAGTCAGATATACACGCATCCTCTCACTCACCCACTCAAAGACTCACTTGTCCACTGACAGACCCGACCAGACACTCGCCCTCCCAAGCACAGACCCACTCAGACACTCATGCATGCACCCATTCACTCACCCACTCAGAGACTTGTGCTCTTTTTTACAGCCCCATTGAGATACTCATACACTCACTCACAGATTCACTCTAACACTCATACACTCACTCACAGACCCACTCAGATACCCACACACCCATACAGTCACTCACGCACCCACTTACAATCCCATTCAGCTCCTCATGCTCCTTGTCATAGACCTACTGAGAGACTCATGCACTCACTCACAGACATACTCAGACACTTATGCACCCACTTACTCACCAACTCAGTCATACTCTTAGACACTCATGTATACACTCACAGGTCCAGTCAGACAGTCATATACTTACAAATGCACAAAGGCAGCACTCTTGCACCTACTCGCAGATCAACTGACAGACTCATGCAACCAATCACTCGTGTGGGAGGCCCAAGTACCCAGGACAGGCAAGGGCCCAAAACATTTTGTGATAGGCAATTTTGATGTCGCCTCAATAGGTTTTGGGCCCTTGCCTATCGCGGGTACTTGGGCCTCCCACACAAGTGAGGCACCATTTTTATCGGGAGACCTGGGGGAACACAGGCTGGTAGGAAATTTGTGTCAGCCTGGTGATGCCACAACTTTCCCACAAAAAAATGTGTGGGAAAAGTGATTTTTTCAGCTACATTTGAGGCTTGCAGGGGATTCTGGGTAAGGAAACTTTGTGGGATCCATGTAAGCCATACCTCCCTGGAATCCCCTGGGTGTCTAGTTCTCAGACATGTGTGGGTTTGGTAGGTTTCCCTAGTTGGCCGCCGAGCACGGGGCAAAAAACCCAGGTGACCCCCCTTGCAAAGCCAGGTTGTTTTGTGATAAGCAATTTTGATGTGGCCTCAATATGTTTTGGGCCCTTGCCTGTCACGGGTACTTGGACCTCCCACACAAGTAAGGCGCCATTTTTATCGGGAGACCCGGGGGAACACTGAGTAGTAGGAAATTTGTGTCAGCCCGGTGATGCCACAAGTTTCCCACACAAAAATGTGTGGAAAAAGTGATTTTTTCAGCACAATTTGAGGTTTGCAGGGTATTCTGGGTAAGAAAACATTGGGGGATCCATGCAAGCCATACCTCTCTGGAATCCCCCCGGTGTCTAATTTTCAGACATGTGTGGGTTTGGTAGGTTTCGCTGATGGTCACTGAGCAACGGGCCAAAAACCCGGGTGACCCCCTTGCAAAACTAGGTCGATTTGTGATAGGCAATTTTGATGTCGCCTCAATAAGTTTTGTGCCCTGGCCTGTCACGGCTACTTGGGCCTCCCACATGAGTGAGGCACCACCTTTATCGGGAGAACAGGGGGAACACTGGGTGGTAGGAAATTTGTGTCAGCCCGGTGATGCCCAAACTTTACCACACAAAAATTTGTGTGGAAAAAGTGATTCTTTCAGCTAAATTTGAGGTTTGTAGGGGATTCTGGGTAAGAAAACGTAAGGGGATCCATGGAAGCCATACCTCCCTGGAATCCCCTGGGTGTCTTGTTTTCAGACATGTGTGGGTTTGGTACGTTTCCCTAGCTGGCCGCCGAGCACGGGGCAAAAAACACAGGTGACCCCCCTTGCAAAACCAGGTTGTTTTGTGAGAGGCAATTTTGATGTAGCCTAAATATGTTTTGGGCCCTTGCCTGTCGCGGGTACTTGGGACTCCCACACGAGTTTGGCACCATTTTTTTGCGAAGACCCAGAGGAATGCTGGTTGGTAGGAAATTTGTGTCAGCCCGGTGATGCCAAAACTTTACCACACAAAAATTTGTGTGGAAAAAGTGATTCTTTCCGCTAAATTTGAGGTTTGCAGGGGATTCTGGGTAAGAAAACATAAGGGGATCCATGGAAGCCATACCTCCCTGGAATCCCCTGGGTGTCTAGTTTTCAGACATGTGTGGGTTTGGTACGTTTCCCTAGCTGGCCGCCGAGCACGGGGCCAAAATCCCAGGTGACCCCCCCCCCCCTTGCAAAACCAGGTTGTTTTGTGATAGGCATTTGTTAAGTCACCTCAATACGTTTTGGGCCTTTGCCTTCGCGGGTACTTGGGATTCCCATACAAGTGAGGCATCATTTTTATCGGGAGACCTGGGGGAACACTGGGTGATAGGAAATTTGTGTGAACCCGGTGATGCCTCAACTTTCCCACACAAAAATGTGTGGAAAAAGAGATTTTTTCTGCAAAATTTGAGGTTGGCAGGGGATTCTGGGTAAGAAAACATTGGTAGATCCACGCAAGCCATACCTCCCTGTAATCCCCCGGGTGTCTAGTTATAAGAAATATGTGGGTTTGGTAGGTTTTCCTAGCTGGCCGCCAAGCACAGGGCCAAAAACCCAGGTGACACCCTTGCAAAACCAGGTTGTTTTGTGATAGGCAATTCTGATGTCGCCTCAGTACGATTTGGGCCCATGCCTGTCGCAGATACTTGGGCCTCCCACACAAGAGAGGTGGCATTTTTATCGGGAGACCTGGGGAACAATGGGTGGTAGGAAGATTGTGTCAGCCCGGTGATGCCACAACTTTCCCAAACAATAATAAGTTAAAAAAGTGATTTTTTCAGATAAATTTGAGGTTTCCAGGGGATTCTGGGTAAGAAAACGTTTGGGGATCCACGCAAGCCATACCTCACTGGAATCCCCCGGGTGTCTAGTTGTCTGAAATTTGTGGGTGTGGTAGGTTTCCCAAGCTGTATGCCGAGCACGGGAAAAAACCCAGGTGACCCCCCTTGCAAAACCAGGTTGTTTTGTGATGCGCAATTTTGATGTCGCCTCAATATGTTTTGGGTCATTGCCTGTCACGGGTACTTGGGCCTCCCACACAAGTGAGGCACCATTTTTATCGGGAGACCTGGGGGAACGCTGGGTGGTAGGAAATTTGTGTCAGCCCAGTGATGCCACAACTTTCCCACACAAAAATGTGTGGAAAAAGTGATTTTTTCAGCTAAATTTGAAGTTTGCAGGGGATTCTGGGTAAGAAAACGTTAAGGAATCCATGCAAGCCATACCTCCCTAGAATCCCCTCGGTGTCTAGTTTTCAGACATGTGTGGGTTTGGTAGGTTTCCCTAGCTGGCTGCCGAGCACAGGGCAAAAAACCCAAGTGACCCCCCTTGCAAAACCAGGTTGTTTTCTGATAGGCAATTTTGATGTTGCCTCAATACGTTTTGGACCCTTGCCAGTCGCGAGTACTTGGGCCTCCCACACGAGTGAGGCACCATTTCTATTGGGAGACCTGGGAGAACCCAGGATGATAGGAAATTTGTGTCAGCCCGGTGATGCCACAGCTTTCCCACACAAAAATGTGTGGAAAAAGTGATTTTTTTTTCTAAATTTGAGGTTTGCAGTGGATACTGGGTAAGAAAACTTTAGAGGATCCATGCAAGCCATACCTCCCTGGAATCCCCCAGGTGTCTAGCTTTCAGACTTGTGTGGTTTGGTATGTTTCCCTAGCTGGCCGCCGAGCACGGGGCATAAAACCTAGGTGACCCCCCCTTGCAAAACCAGGTTGTTTCTTGATAGGCAATTTTGATGTCGACTCAATATGTTTTGGGCCCTTGCCTGTCGCGGGTACTTGGGCCTCCCACACGAGTAAGGCACCATATTTATGGGGAGACCCGGAGGAACGCTGGACGGTAGGAAATTTGTGTGAGCCCAGTGATGCCACAACTTTACCACACGAAAATGTGTGGAAAAAGTGATTCTTTCAGCTAAATTTGAGGTTTGCAGGGGATTCTGGGTAAGAAAACGTCAGGGGATCCATGCGAGCCATACCCCCCTGGAATCCCCTGGGTGTCTAGTTTTCAGACATGTGTGGGTTTGGTACGTTTCCCTAGCTGGCTGCCGAGCATGGGGCAAAACACCCAGGTGACCCTCTTGCAAAACCAGGTTATTTTTTGATAGGCAATTTTGATGTCGCCTCAATACGTTTTGCGCCCTTGAATGTCACGGTAACTTGGGCCACCCTCAGGAGTGAGGCACCATTTTTATCGGGAGACCTGGGGGAACACTGTGTGGTATGAAATTTGTGTCAGCCCGGTGATGCCACAACTATCCCACACAAATATGTGTGGAAAAGTGAATTTTTTCCGCTAAATTTGAGGTTTGCAGGAGATTCTGGGTAAGAAAACGTTCGGAGATCCAAGCAAACCATACCTCCCTGGTATCCCCCGGGTGTCTAGTTTTCAGATATGTGTGGGTTTTGGTAGGTTTCCCTAGCTGTCTGCCGAGCACGGGGACAAATTCCCAGGTGATCCCCCCCTTGCAAAACCAGATTGTTTTTTGTGATAGTCAGTTTTTTAAGTTGCCTCAATACGTTTTGGGCCCTTGCCTGTCACGGGTACTTGGGCTTTCCACACAAGTGAGACATCATTTTTATCGGAAGACCTGGGGGAACACTGGGTGGTAGGAAATTTGTGTCAGCCCGGTGATGCCTCAACTTTCCCACACAGAAATGTGTGGAAAAAATGATTTTTTCTGCAACAATTGAGGTTTGCAGGGGATTCTGGGTAAGAAAACGTTGGGGGATCCGCGCAAGCCATAACTCCCTGTAATCCCCCGGGTGTCTAGTTTTCAGAAATTTGTGGGTGTGGTAGGTTTCCCTAGCTGGCTGCCGAGCAGGGGGCAAAAAACCCAGGTGACCCCCTTGCAAAACCAGGTTATTTTGTGATACGCAATTTTTATGTTGCCTCAATATGTTTTGGGTCCTTGCCTGACACGGGTACTTGGGCCTCCCACACGAGTAAGGCACCATTTTTATCGGGAGACCTGGGGGAACGCTGGGTGGTAGGAAATTTGTGTCAGCCCAGTGATGCCACAACTTTCCCACACAAAAATGTGTGGAAAAAGTGATTTTTTCAGCTAAATTTGAGGTTTGCAGGGGATTCTGGGTAAGAAAACGTTGAGGAATCAATTCAAGCCATACTTCCATGGAATTCCCTGCGTGTCTAGTTTTCATACATGTATGGGTTTGGTAGTTTTACCTAGCTGGCCGCCGAGCACGGGGCAAAAAACCCAGGTGTCCCCCTTGTAAAACCAGGTGTTTTGTGATAGGTAATTTTGATGTCGCCTCAATACGTTTTGGGCGCTTGCCTGTCGCGGGTACTTGGGCCTCCCACATGAGTGAGGCACCATTTCTATCGGGAGACCTGGGAGAACCCAGGGTGATAGGAAATTTGTGTCAGCCTTGAGGTTCCGTGTGGGACGGAACAACACTTTTGAGTGGTGACGAATATGGATGAGTTTGGTGTCTACGAACCGCAAATGACGAGTATAGTGGGTGTACTCAGTTTTGCTATGCAACCACGTATGGTTCGTCTTATTTTTGGGTTTGTTTATCCGAACCCTCGGGTTCCATTTTAGATACAGCATCCATTTTGTTTCTTGCCCTCAAGTAGCCAGCGAACGGACTTTGTCCGCTTCGTGACCCTGGGATTCCCAAGCTTACACGAGGGACACGTGTTTCTTCGAGGGTGACTTTACGATGAGGGAAATGACACGGCGAAGGCAGATGGCCCCGCTCGAGGCTCATCTTGCCATGCCGGTCTATTGTTTCAGTCATGCATACATTTGACACGAGGTCTTTGATCCCGTTATCAAGTTTCCTTTATTACTCCCAACACTCTTTCCTAATCTGTTGTGCATCCTTGTCCTTTCTTTGTATCTGTTTTCGTCCCTTTTCCTAATGTGTTTACGGTCAGGATGGAATGTGTTTTATTGCGGAAAAGATACGTTTTTACAGTTGGGAACCGGCAATGCTGTTGTAATTATGTTCCGGCCTCCTGAAACATGAACACTACTTTGTTGAAGTTTATTGTGGGAACTGAGTTGTAACCTTTGTTCGCCATACTGTGCAATGGCAAAAACGTGTATAAAAGGAGCGATCCACTTTTGCAAATTGAAGCAGTCTCCGAGAACCTACACGTTGTGTACTTCTTGTGACTTCTGTATCCCTGCAGTAAATAAACGCTGATCTCTGACGTCGCTGGAAGTGTCCCGTGTCTCTGTGTTTTGTACGCCGGAACAGGTAACCCACGAAGGTTTCAGGTGTTGTTCCCTGGCACCGCTGGGTCTTAGAATAACCCAGTCCTTCAGTTGGCACCCAACGTGGAGCGACATCAACGGTACCGGTCCAAAGCCCGACGATCGTGAGGAACTTCGTGTGAAATCTCCGAGGGAAGGTGCACCCCGCTTCATCGATCCAGTTGTCGAAATAAGTGGCCCGAAGACTTTTCCCGCGAAGATCCCCGCCTCCTGACGGCTGCGACGGACTGATGCCCTGACTGTCGACCTGTTTTGGCGCCTGGCGTAGTCCTTTGTACGGCGAGATGATAGACGGGCCTTCCTGGTGATGCCATTGTTCTCTCAGTTAAGTATTTGTGGGTCGCTCCCAGTGTTCCTTTGTTGTTTGCATGGTTCCATAGCATTTGTGGTTCTTAGTTGTTGGATTTTATTTGACGATTGCAATTGCCAAAAACCGAGGGTCTTGCATTTTTTGTGCGAGGACATCATAATTCGATAGCCCTTGAAGTTTGTATACTCGGTTAGTGTGCACGATGCCTGGCCGTAGTACTTTGTTTGGGTTTTTCAAATGTTGCAGAATGGATTCCCGGCTGGAGGATTCGTGTTCGATACCTCCGGTTGGAACTCCAATTTACGAGCTCTATAGTCGCCATGGCGTGGGTCCTATCGTATATAATGAATATTGGGTCCGCTACACTAAAAATGATGGCGTTCTTAGTTGGCCATCACATGGTAGTTTTGAAACTGCCGTCTTAGATAATTTGGAAGCTAAACTGTTTAAAAAGAAGGCTAGGCCGGCCATGTTTGATTCCTTCCGGTTATGGCGGAAAGAGGCTAAGCAGAAAGAAATCAAACAGAGTAAGAAAAATAAAAAAGAAGGTGTCATTACGGTGATGCGAAATGCAGAACAGTATCAGCGAGACAAAGATGAGAAAGAGCAAGAAATTAGTGCTCGACTTCATCATATGGCAGTGGATAAATGTTATCCGGTGTTACCGTCTAATGCCGATAAGACGGGAGAAGAAGCGATAGAGGATTCGCTACTATCTTATTTGTTGAAATCACCACCTCCCTATGCTCCCGATACTGTGGGTCCTGTGATTCTACCTCTTCCTCAACCTGCTGTTTTGGCGGCTGCTGGTCAGCCCGCCGTTCCTCCCGCTCTCCCGAATCCTCTTGTACCGCAGATCGTTCATCCCCCTTTGCCGGCTTTTCTTCCTACTGCGCCTCTCCAAGTCCCTCCTCAGTCTGTCGTTCCCGCTACTCCTGGTGCCGCGTCTACATCTACTGCCTCTACTCCTACTGTCGCTGCGCCTGCACCTTCTTCCTCTTCTCCTTCTGTTCGTAGCCGTCTCCTGACTGCTGTTGCTACTCTTTATTCTCCGCTTTTTGGGCCAATACTCGGCTCGACTCTTTCAGATGTTGCCCAGAGGCGCAGCCAGCTTCCTGATGGTAGGGAACGTGAATCGTTGGTAAAAATGGCACGTAAATGGATTCGTAATCCTGTTAAATACACCTCGCGTGTAGTGTTTGAAACATTTTCCCAGTTTAATGCGCCCACGCAACGACTCGTGTTTGAGGAAATGTGTAAATCGTTGAGGGAGGAGTGGGATCATGATGTGGTCGATAATGTACCGTCTGAGGTTTCTGAGCTCCAGCATCAATTCACGACTGGCGTGATTGTAGATGATAAGGTTCGAGATGCTCTAGAACGCCTGTTATCCCTTCGGTGTACAGTGCAACCTCGAGCATTGTTTAAAGAAGAGACCGCAGAGTGGATGGCGAAACCTGGTCAATATCCTATGCGGGAAGTTCCTCCAGTGTGGATGCCAGGTGATCCTAATGCTAACCCTGCTGTCCCAGGCCGTTTTCAGAGAGTGTGGATACACCTCCCTTGGAAACGATCGGAAGTTTTACAGGTGAAGCAAACTTTGCCTGATCCTCGTAAAAATCCTGCAGGTTATTATAAGGAGCTGTCCCTATTAGTGGATGCTACTGTGATGAACCTTGCTGATATTGACATGTTGTTTGGCAATGTAGTGCCTCAGCCGATTTGGGCGAAAATGCGTCACGAGAATCACGCGGCCGAGTTAGGCGGTGACTGGGCTGCCCTTACGGCGGCAGACGCTCAGCAAGTTGGTGGGGCTAAACCTGAACAGCTTATTGTGGAGCTGCCCCAGAGGATAATTACCCTTATGAAGACGCTTATGCCAGCGATGCGCGTCAATTGGGACAAGTTGTCCGCGTGCAAACAAAAGATGGATGAAAGCGTCTCTGATTTCTTTACGAGATTCGAGGAAGCATTTGTTGATCATAGTGGTCAAGACATGAGTTCGGAGGGTGGTCAGCGGTTGTTCGTTGATAAGTTTGTATCGAACTTGTTGCCCGAACTTAGCAACAAGTTGAAAAATTCTGAGAGTTCGTGGGCTGTTTCTACCACTGCTCAAATATTGGCTACGGCCCAATATTACGAAAATAGACAGAAGGAAGAAAGT
Source organism: Triturus cristatus (assembly GCF_964204655.1). Classification (NCBI taxonomy): domain Eukaryota; kingdom Metazoa; phylum Chordata; class Amphibia; order Caudata; family Salamandridae; genus Triturus; species Triturus cristatus. Next base: position 442,952,953 of record NC_140590.1, read on the forward strand.
GAACGTGCAGATAAGAAAACGAAGGATCTTAAAACTAAGGTCTTATTGCAGCAAGCGTATCCTCCGTGCTCAAATTTCAGTGACTCGCAACAGCCAAATCGATCACAATCACAGTTTTCCAGGTCGCAGACGCGAAATGACTCTCCCGCACCTCGTTTTGTGTTGGGATATAATCAGTGTGCTTATTGTCGAGGGGAGGGCCATTTGAAGTTTAATTGTCCAGTTCTCCGTGATAGGAACAATGGTGTGTCAGCTCGAGGAGGTCGTAGTGGTCCTCAACAAGCTTCACGTGGTAGAGGTCGTGGAGTTACTCAGAATCAGGCAGAGCGTCTTGCCACTTCCTCAGACTCGCAGAATTGTTTCGATCGACGCGACCTCTCGTCTGGTAGATCTGCACAGTATCATGTGGATGACTATTACGTCGAGCGTGATGTTGATACGGATGGTATCTACTAGGACAGCCATAGACAAAGGAAGGGAGAAGTATCAGTTCCGGTTGATCAGAGAGGGCCTTATGTTGCAGTTGCTGCATTGGGCGTCGTTGAGCCTTTTCTGTTGGACACTGGTGCAGCGAAAAGTTCCATTATGCATTCGAAACTCCCTGGCGCACCTTTGTCTGGCTTAACGAATGTTTCTGTTGGTTTCTCTGGCGCCCCCGTTAGCAATCCAGTTTCTAGCCCCTTGCCCCTTACGATTGGGTCTCATGAGTTAGAAGCTCCTTTGATTTTGACTACTGGTTGTGGTGAGAATCTTTTGGGCTTGGATTTGTTGAAGAGGTTACATGCGACTTTGTACTGCTCTCCTACAGGTGTGGAGCTTACATTGGGTGAGGGGGTGATTTCTCCTATGTATCTATCGATCGATAAGCTCCCACCGGAATTGAGTTCTCTTCCGGCTTCTTTGTGGGCGACAGGTCCCAATGATGTGGGCCTGCTGGATATACCACCTTATGTTGTTCAATTGAAAGTTGATGCGCGCTTACCACGCATACCACAGTATCGTATCTCCCTTGATGGTGAACGGGCACTATTAGCGATCATTTATGATCTGATCGATAAAGATGTTATCGAGGAGACATGAGGTAACGTGTGTAATAGTCCCGTGTTGCCTATTTTGAAGCGAACTGATCCCTCCAAGCCTCCTGTGTACCTTCTAGTTATTGACTTACGGGAAGTAAATAAAATTGTTGTCCCGCAGTTTCCTGTGGTACCCGACATTACAGCTTTACTGACTCTGATTCCAGCCTCTGCATCATGGTTTTCGGTAATCGATCTGAAGAATGCATTTTTTAGCATTCCGATTGCTGAGGAAAGTCGTGATTTGTTCGGCTTTTCATTAGGAGGTCGCAGCTTCCGGTTCAAACGTGCACCTCAAGGCTACTGTGAGAGCCCATCGATCTACAGCCAAGCTCTTAAGAGTCAACTGGATGCATTTGTGCTGCCGACTGGTGCGGCTTTGATTCAGTACGTCGACGATCTGTTGGTAGCTGCAGACACTGAACAAGTTTGCAAGACTGCTACTGTGTCACTGTTACAGCATCTCTGTGATTTACACCACAAAGTGTCACCTTCTAAACTACAATATTGTTGTCAAGAAGTTACCTACTTAGGTCACTTATTGTCAAAGGCGGGAAGAAGGTTGACCCCTGAAAGAATCGCAGCAATTGCTCGAATGGCTGTGCCGACAACTCAGAGAGATGTGCGTGCCTTTTTAGGTATCACGTCATACTGTAGACAGTGGATTCCAAATTTTTCACTGTTAGCGAAGCCATTGATAGCTCTCACGTGCAAGGATGTTTCGACTCCCTTGCCATGGACGGAGGAATGTCAGAAAAGTTTTTCTGAACTACGTGATGCGTTGTGTTCGGCTCCTGTGTTAGGTACTCCTGATTACAGCAAGCCATTCACACTATACGTCCACGAGAGGGAAGGTTGTGCGTTAAGTGTTTTAACGCAACAATTTGGTGGCAAGCAGCGCCCGTGTGCATATTTTTCCTCGACCTTAGACCCGGTAGCCAGAGCGTTGCCAAGTTGCTTGAGGGCGACAGCGGCAGCAGCGACGTCTATTCGGCAGTCCGCAGGTCTTGTCATGGATAATATGCTCATGGTGATGGTTCCGCATGCGGTTGACACTCTCTTGAACCGGACAAAAACTCAACATCTGACGAGTGCAAGGTTGTCTGGGTACGAGCTGACCCTTTTGGCAAGTCATATACAGATTAAACGTTGTAATGTACTGAATCCGGCGACATTGTTGCCGATTAATATGGAATCAGATGATATACCACCACATGATTGTTATTTACGAACTGAGGAAGAAACAAAGGGTCGTGTGGACCTGAAAAACACTCCCTTGACAGATCCTGATGGTACTTTGTATGTGGATGGTTCTTGCTTCAAATTGCCGAATGGCGATGTGACGACTGCGTATGCTGTAGTGACGTTGAGCACGGTTGTGGAAACTGCGAGATTGAATCAGAATTCAGCACAAGCGGCAGAATTGATTGCATTGACAAGAGCGTGTGTTTTGTCTAAAGGAAAGCGAGTGAATGTGTTTACCGACAGTCAGTACGCATTCGGCGTTGCGCACAACTTTGGAAGACTGTGGAGAGAAAGAGGATTTATGACATCGCATGGTACGAAGATCTAACACGGGCAGCTCGTGAATGACCTTTTGGATGCACTTACATTGCCTAAACAAGTGGCGATCGTTAAATGTAGTGCACATCGGAAAGTGACAGATGATGTTGGTCGTGGTAATGCGTTTGCGGATGAGATTGCTAAGGAAACGGCTAAGGATTGTACGACCCGAATGTATGTTACGAGTTCAGTGAGGTGGCCGACGGAGACTGGTATGTGTGAAAATACTGTTGAGAGTGTGAAAGCAATTCAGAACGAAGCTACTAAAGCTGAAAAGACCAAGTGGAAAGAAAGTACGGGGAAGTTGGATATGCATGGATGTTGGGTTGACCTGACGGAATGTCAGAGGTGGATGTTACCAGATGCGTACGTATTAGCTGTCGTGACGATGGCTCATGGGTTGTCACATATTAGTGCAAAAGGAATATGTAGGTTCTTGTCCCCTGTATGGAAGAATGAGGGTATTGCTAAGTGTGCCGAGAGAGTGGTTAAGAATTGTATGGTGTGTTTGATGCACAATCCTGGCAAGGGCACCCCCACTCCACCTGGTCATTTTGCTCTTCCTGTCTGTCCCTTTGAGGTTATTCAACTGGACTTTATCCATATGGAGAGATGCAATAACTTGAAGTATGTTATGGTTGTGGTTTGTGCGTTCTCCAGATGGATTGAGGCCTATCCTCTTAAGGATAATACTGCCCTGTCCACAGCGAAAATCCTGCTGAAGGAATACTTTCCTCGGTATGGAATGCCACGGATCGTGTGGTCGGATAATGGAAGCGAGTTTGTGGGAAGTGTAATGCAGAGTGTGTGTAAGGGCCTTGGAATTCGTCAAAAATTCCATAGCGCTAATCATCCTCAGGCAGCGGGTTTGGTTGAAGGGTACAATGGTACCCTGAAACTCAAACTCGCCAAGATACAAGCTACGACTGGTCTATCATGGCCAGATGCCTTGCCTCTGGCTCTCCTATCAACCAGAGTGACTGTACACTCTCGAGTAGGGCTTAGCCCATATGAGATTGTGTTCGGCCGCCCTGCGAACATTTGGGGAGTCCCGAGACCTAAGGCTTTTGATAGTCTTGAGTATCCAATGCTAATTGATTACCTTCATGATTTGACCACTAAACTACGGTTAATCCATCAACAGGTCTTTGAAGCTCTACCGGCGCAGACAGAGGGTCCAGGACATCAGCTCCGGCCAGGCGACTGGGTCGTTACCCGAAATTTTGGTCGGAAACGTAACTTGGAGCCAAGATTCGTAGGACCCTTTCAAGTCTTGTTGACAACGAGGACTGCGGTTCGACTGGAGGGCCGGAAAAACTGGGTCCACGCTAGCCACACGAAAAAGGTACCGATCCCCTTACCAACAGACGGTTGGGTGAGAACTGGGATTTCGGCAACGGAAACTGAGACTCCTTTACACTTTGTGCCGTTTAGTGACGCTCAACCTGTAGGGGATAATTTGTCACTGCCAAATCCACATGTGGAGTCATCAGTAGCAGAGAACCCAAGGTCCGACTCGTTGTCCATTTTATCGAACATTGTTGCGCCAGCTGAACAATTGTTTACAGAGCAAACTCGACCTGGAAGAAGTCGATACTTTCTTCGTTCAAGGACTAATAAAAATTAAGTCGTATATTGTTTTTTTTCCTTTTTCCGGTGCGATGAGCATTATGGACAATTACATCCTTTCTTTTTGAGTTTTTATATGTTTTCCACTGCTAAAGAGATTTGTATTAAAATTGAACGTTTTGAGAAAAACCTACCATCCGGGTTACCGTAGGGCCGTGCGGGTACTCCTTTCTGTTTAGCAGGTTTCTGACGCTAGGTCGGTTACTTTTGTCGATTCCTGGGAACTCCTGGGGATTGATAATCGCTACTCAGAACGAAGTGCGTCAAGTACGTCACGGACGGTTTGTAGAGGATGGCGTTCTCTAAGCTGTTGGAAGTAGAAAGGATGTCGGCGCAGAGATTAGAGTTACGGAGGGTTGTACGAACAAAATGTTTTTTGTTTCAGGTGTTCTTACTGTTTCTGATCGTATCTACGCTAGTGGTGGGTGGAGTGTATTTTGGAGTACCGTTGTTATTACCTTCTGTTCCACCTACTCTTTCTCCCAAACTAAGCTCCCTCACCACTGTTTCCCCACATTCTTTTCATCCTTTGCCTCAACATGAACAGGTTAGACGTGCGGAATTTATGAATAACTCCTTCGTTCAACTTCTACATCAGCATCAGTTGGTGATGAATACTACCAATTGTTGGGTGTGTGGGTTAATGCCACATACCATGGATAGGGGTATTCCGTATTTGGTCCTTCCTTACAGCTCCCAGGGCTCAGCTCGAGCATTCCAAACTATGTTCCGTAGTGCACTAGATTCCTACCCCAGTCGAGAGCCACGTTCTGTCAATTTTGGTCCTGGGCCGTATCACAAGCCTTTGGCGATAGCGATAGCGATAGCGGATTTAGATAGAGATGTTTTTGATGCATCGCTTATCCCAGATGAAGAAGTGCAGGCCTATAAGGATCTGAGCGAGGCTGAGTATAGTACGTCAGTGGGTGATAGACAGTTTAAGAGCTCGTCCCCAATATGGATTGTACCACACCTCGGTAATTTCTGCTTGAAAGGTTTGGGTCAAAATCCGAGAGCACAACTTGGGAACAGTGCTTGCACTGACACGTATGTTCTACCGATGCTCTCTTCCCCTGTTTTTCTGACCGCTAAGGGCACTTATTTTGTATGTTATGAACGCGCATATACATGGTTACCCCGTGATTTTTCGGGTACCTGTTATATTGCGAATCTCTTACCACCGACTTTCACAGTTGCCTCAGACTATCACAAAACTAGAGTTGTGAGAGGCGTTATTAGCAAAGAGGATACTGCCGGTCAAGAAGCAGGAGACTTCTTTAAGGGTTTCTTGCCGTTTTGGGGACCTATGGTTAATAGTAGGAACCTAAGACAGTTGACCCATGTAGTTGAGTCGACTGCTAATATTACTGCAAGTGCCCTTGGTAATTTAACAGCTGAACTTCAGGCGGATAGACTCATGACATTGCAGAACCGTATGGTTCTAGATGTTGTTCTTGCAGATAGAGGTGGTGTGTGTAAAGTTATCCATTCGAGTTGTTACATTTTTATTCCTGACAATGCTCCAACTGTCTACCAAGCCATCTCGAAGTTGCACAAGATTTCCGAGTCCATACACGTGGGCGAAGGTAATTGGACGCTTCTAGGATGGTTTTGGGGCCTGATGTCAACTTGGGGTTGGAAGATTCTGATGATCGTAGGGGTTGGTGTAACGTTTCTGTTCACGTGTTGTCTTTGTGTACAGTGTGGTCCTGCCTTATGTGGCCTCTGTGCTACAACGTGTATAAGACGGCCATCTGTTACCAAGGAGACGTTGATGAATAGAATGATGTTTCAGCAGCAGCTGAACGATCTGATGAATATTGAAATAGATTCCGATCTTGACTAGTGCTTGCCTACATGAGGGCAAAAGGTTCCGTGTGGGACGGAACAACACTTTTCAGTGGTGACGAATATGGATGAGTTTGGTGTCTATGAACCGCAAATGACGAGTATAGTGGGTGTACTCAGTTTCGCTATGCAACCACGTATGGTTCGTCTTATTTTTGGGTTTGTTTATCCGAACCCTCGGGTTCCATTTTAGATACAGCATCCATTTTGTTTCTTGCCCTCAAGTAGCCAGCGAACCGACTTTGTCCGCTTCGTGACCCTGGGATTCCCAAGCTTACACGAGGGACACGTGTTTCTTCGAGGGTGACTTTACGATGAGGGAAATGACACGGCGAAGGCAGATGGCCCCGCTCGAGGCTCATCTTGCCGTGGCGGTCTATTGTTTCAGTCATGCATACATTTGACACGAGGTCTTTGATCCCGTTATCAAGTTTCCTTTATTACTCCCAACACTCTTTCCTAATCTGTTGTGCATCCTTGTCCTTTCTTTGTATCTGTTTTCGTCTAATGTGTTTACGGTCAGGATGGAATGTGTTTTATTGCGGAAAAGATATGTTTTTACAGTTGGGAACCGGCAATGCTGTTGTAATTATGTTCCGGCCTCCTGAAACATGAACACTACTTTGTTGAAGTTTATTGTGGGAACTGAGTTGTAACCTTTGTTCGCCATACTGTGCAATGGCAAAAACGTGTATAAAAGGAGCGATCCACTTTTGCAAATTGAAGCAGTCACCGAGAACCTACACGTTGTGTACTTCTTGTGACTTCTGTATCCCTGCAGTAAATAAACGCTGATCTCTGACGTCGCTGGAAGTGTCCCGTGTCTCTGTGTTTTGTACGCCGGAACAGGTAACCCACGAAGGTTTCAGGTGTTGTTCCCTGGCACCGCTGGGTCTTAGAATAACCCAGTCCTTCAGCCTGGTGATGCCACAGCTTTCCCACACCAAAAATGTGTGGAAAAAGTTATTTTTTATTCTAAATTTGAAGTTTGCAGTGGGTTCTGGGTAAGAAAACTTTAAGGGATTCATGCAAGCCATACCTCCCTGGAATCCCCCGGGTGTCTAGTTTTCAGACATGTGGGGTTTTGGTATGTTTCCCTAGCTGGCCGCCGAGCACGGGGCAAAAAACCTAGGTGAACCCCCTTGCAAAACCAGGTTGTTTTGTGATTGGCAATTCTGATGTTGCCTCAATACGATTTGGGCCCTTGCCTGTCGCGGGTACTTGGGCCTCCCCCACGAGTGAGGGACCAATTTTATCGGGAGACCCTGGAGAATGCTGGGTGGTAGGAAATTTTTGTCAGCCCGGTGATGCCACAACTTTCACATACAAAAATGTGTGGAAAAAGTTATTTTTTTACGTTAAATGTGAGGTTTGCAGGGGATTCTAGCTAAGAAAATGTTGGGGGATCCATGCAAGCCATATGTCCCTGGAATCCGCTGGGTGTCTAGTTTTCATACATGTGTGGGTTTGGTACCTTTCCCTAGCTGGCCGCCGAGCACGGGGCAAAAAACCCAGGTGACCCTCTTTGCAAAACCTGGTTGCTTTTTGATATGCAATTTTAATGTCGCCTCAATATGTTTTGGGCCCTTGCCTGTCGCGGGTACTTTGGCCTCCCACACAAGTGAGGCACCATTTTTATCGGGAGACCTGGGGGAACACTGTGTGGTAGGAAATTTGTGTCAGCCCAGTGATGCCACAACTTTCCCACACAAATATGTGTGGAAAAGTGATTTTTTTCAGGTAAATTTGAGGTTTGCAGGAGATTCTGGGTAAGAAAACATTTGGGGATCCATGCAAGCCATACCTCACTGGAATTCCCCGGGTGTCTAGTTTACAGAAATCTGCGGATTTTGGTAGGTTTCCCTAGCTGGCTGCCGAGCATGGGGCCAAAAACCCAGGTGACACCCCCTTGCACCACCAGGTTGTTTTGTGATAGGCAATTTTGATGTCGCCTCAATACGTTTTGGGCCCTTGCTTGTCGCAGGTACATGGGTTCCCACACGAGTGAAGCACCAATTTTATCGGGAGACCCAGGGGAATGCTGGGTGGTAGGAAATGTGTGTCAGCCCGGTGATGCCACAACTTTGCCACACAAAAGTGTGTGGAAAAAGTGATTTTTTCAGCTAAATTTGACGCTTGCAGGGGATTCTGGTTAAGAAAACATTGGGGGATCCATGCAAGCCATGCCTCCCTGGAATCCCCTGGGTGTCTAGTTTTCAGACATGTATGGGTATGATAGGTTTCCCTAGCAGGCCGCCGAGTACGGGGCAAAATACCAAGGTGACCCCCTCGCAAAACCAGGTTGTTTTGTGATACGTAATTTTGATGTCTCCTTAATAAGTTTTGGGCCCTTGCCTGTCGCGGGCACAAGGGCCTCCCACACGACCGAGGCACCATTTTTATCGGGAGACCCGGGGGAACGGTGGGTGGTAGGAAATTCGTCTCAGCCCAGTGGTCCACAACTTTCCCACACAAAAATGTGTGACCAAAGTGATTTTCTCAGCTAAATTTGAGATTTGCAGGGGATTCTGGGTAAGAAAACGTTGGGGTACCCACGCAAGGCATACCTCCCTGGCATCCCCCGGGTGTCTAGTTTTCAAAAATGTATATGTGTGCTAGGTTTCTCTATGTGCCAGCAGAGCTAGGGTTCAAAAACTACAGCTAGGCACTTTGCAAAAAAAAGGGTCATTTTTCACTGTGAAAATGTGATTTGTCCACCTTGCGTTTTGGGCTGTTTCCTATCGCGGGCACTAGGCCTACCCACACAAGTGCAGTACCATTTTTCTCGGAAGACTTTGGGGAACGCGGGGTGGGTGGAATTTTGTGGATCCATGCAGATTCCAGAACTTTCCACCACAGAAATGTGAGGAAAAAGTGTTTTTTTGACAATGTTTTAGGTTTGCAAGGGATTCTGGGTAACAGAACCTGGTGAGAGCCAGTCAAGTCACCCCATCCTGGATGCCCCAGGGTGTCTAGTTTTCAGAAATGTATCGGTTTGCTAGGGTTCCCTAGGTGCCGGCAGAGCTAGGGTTAAAAAACTACAGCTAGGCACTTTGCAAAAAAAGAGTCATTTTTCACTGTGCAAATGTGGTGTGTCCACCTTGCGTTTTGGGCCGTTTCCTGTTGCGGGCGCTAGGCCTAACCACACAAGTGAGGTACCATTGTTCTCGGAAGACTTTGGGGAACGCGGGGTGTGTGTAATTTTGTGGATCCACGCAGATTCCAGAACTTTCCACTACAGAAATGTGAGGAAAATGTGTTTTTTTGGACAATTTTTTAGGTTTGCATGGGATTCTGGGTAACAGAAATTGGTGAGAGCCACCCCATCCTGGATTCCCCTGGGTGTGTAGTTTTAAAAAATGTATAGGTTTGCTAGGTTTCCCTAGGTGCAGGCAGAGCTAGGGTTAAAAACTACAGCTTAGCACTTTCATTGCCAAAATGTGGTATGTCCAGGTTGCGTTTTGAGCCGTTTCCTGTCGTGGGCACAAGGCCTACCCACACAAGTGAGATACCATTTTAACAGGAGACTTAGGGTAACACAGTATTGTAGAGTAACTGTTATTACCTATTGACTTTCGATGCATTTCTTCTTTCCAAATGAAACACAATGTGTAAAAAAGAAATCATTTTGAAAAATGACCTGTAATTCTCATGCTAGTATGGGAACTCCCAATTTCGGAAATTTGCAAATATCTACTGTTTCAAAAATCTATATTTTGTTCCTATTTCAGAAATACATAGGTGTCTTTGGTACCAATTTTTCCATGTATACATTTTCCTAAAATAATTCCTATATAACCGGTACATAAAAAAAAAATTGCAAGACGCTGCTCAGTTATTGGCTCTGGGTTCGTCAGATCTTGGTGAACCAACAAGTCCTATATATCCCCACAACCAGAAAGGTCCAGCAAATGTAATGGTATATTGCTTTCAAACAGCTGTCAAAATTAGAAAAAGTTACAGGTGAAAACGTTGACACATGGCTGTTTTTTTCAACTAATTTTCAATTTTTCCTATATTTACCTGTTACTTTCTATGAAGAAATCTTGATGGATCTACACAAATGACCCCTTGCCGAATTCAGAATTTTATCTACTTTTCTAAAATGTATAGCTTCCCAGGATCCATTATTGCTTTCATACCCATTTCTACCATTAACTGGAAGGAGGTTGAAAGCACAAAAAAAAGCAAAAATAGGCTATGTCCCAGAAAAATGCCACAACTGTGTAAAAAATGTTGGTTTTCTGACAAAAGTCTGCTTGTCTCTGAAAGCTGAGAAGATGGTGATTTCAGCACCACAACCCCTCTTTTGATACCATTTGCAGGGAAAAAAACAGATGCTTTCATCTGAAGCCCTTTTTTCCCATATTTAAAAAAAAAAAGGTTTGCTGTATTTTGGCTAATTTCTGGGTCCCCTCCTGGGAAATCCACAAACCCTGGGTGCCTTTAGAATCCCCATGATGTTGGAAAAAAAGGACGCAAATTTGGCGTTGATACCTTATGTGGTCAAAAAGTTACAGGGCCTAAGCGTGAATTACTCCAACTAGCCAAAAAAAGGCTTAGCACAGGGGGGGGAGGGGAGCCTAGCAGCGAAGGGGTTAAAAAGTAATTTGGGAGCCTCTTGAACCCCTGTGCCCTGAGACCACCTCCTTCCCAGGGCTAATATATTATTATAAGGGGGCCTCTCGGACCCCCACCCGGCCCTGGGTACCATCACCTCCCAGGAGCAATGATGAGAATGGGAGGGAGCCTGCTCGGCCCCCTACGGGGCTGTTCTCGGCCTCAGGGACCGCCACCACCCCTGGGCAGGCCCTACAAATTAAAAAGGAGGGGGGCACCCTCCTGGAGCCAGAGATGGCTCTTAATATGTCTTGAAGTGCCCACTCCTAGGACATAGCTGTTTGTTGTGGCTTGGCGGGAGCTTTACCGCTTCCGCCAAGCCATAGCAAATGCTCTGCTTCCAGCAAGCGAAAACATTAAATGGGCTCTCGCTTGCTGGAAGAGGAGCATAATTGCTTTCACAGAGAGGGAGCCGCATGTTCAGCAGCTCCTTCACTGTAAAAGCAATGTCGGCTCCCTCAGGAAGGGGGGCCAGCAGGGGCTGCAGATGCCTTCAGGCCCCCTGTGGTCCTCAACAGATGGAAGTGGGTGACCTCGGTGGGACCAGGGCACCCACAATAGAGGCTAGGCCTAGGGTGTAGGGTTCAAGGCCCCTCTTCCCATATTTTTTTCTTTTTTTATAGAAAAGACTGAGCCCTCTGTGATTGGGTGCCTGGGACAAAAATAGGCCGGGGAGAGGGCCGCACGGCCCCCCTCCCTTATACAAAAAAGGCTTGGCCCTGAGAGATGGGGTTTCTAGGGCCGAAATCTGCTCAGGGAGGAGGGACCACGTGACCCCCTCCCAATGAATAACACATTTTTTTTCAAACGTTGGTCACTCAGAGACTCACATACCCACTCACAGACTCACTCAGATATACAAGCACCCACTCACTCAACCACTCAAAGACTCACTTGTCCACTTACAGACCCGACCAGACACTCGCCCTCCCAAGCACAGACCCACTCAGACACTCATGCATGCACCCATTCACTCACCCACTCAGAGACCTGTGCTCTTTCTAACACACCCATTGAGGTAATCATACACTCACTCCCAGATTCACTCAAACACTCATACACTCACTCACAGACCCACTCAGATACCCACACACCCATACAGTCACTCACGCACCCACTCACAATCCCATTCAGATTCTCATGCTCCCAGTCATAGACCTACCGAGAGACTCATGCACTCACTCACAGACACACTCAAGAAGCTTATGCACCCACTTACTCACCAACTCAGTCATCCTCTTAGACACTCATGTATACACTCACAGATCCAGTCAGACAGTCATATACTTACAAATGCACAAAGGCATCACTCTTGCACCTACTTACAGATCAACTGACAGACTTATGCAACCAATCAGAGACCCATTTGGACACTGATGCACCCACTCATAGATTCACTGAGACAGTCACGCAGCTCGTTACAGAACTATTGATAGACTGATGCCCTGTCTCACAGATCCACTCAAATACTTATATAGTGAATGAGAGACTTACTGATACATTGATGCATGCAGTCACAGATTCCACCCAGAGAGTTGCACACTCTGTTATAGAGATAGTAAGGGAGTTAACAATGCTTTTATAGAGTCATTTAGATAGTAATGTGTTAAGTGTGTTGCTAATCATCTATTTTGCAGTTATCAGTATTGAATGTGGTGGTGGCTGAAATTCACTTGAAAAAAAGCCAAATTTCACAAGGACTTTATAGTTAGGAATAAGCATTTAAAAACCCTGAGAAATTCACTGAAAAAAACAAAGGTTACAGGGATGTTAGAATTAGAAAATAGAATTTAAACAAACCTAGATATTCACTGAAAAACCAAAGGTTAAAGGGACGTTATAGTTAGGCTGGCATTTCACTCATATAAAACCAGATAAATTTAGCATTTATAGTTACCTGAGCTAACAATAACTCATGCCCCCGCAACACACTACCTATGACCTCTCATAATACATTATTCATGACATGGTCAGTGACAATCACTGATGACATCTCAAAAGACATCACTGATGACATTGGAAATGACATCACTGATGACATCATCCAGAGAAACACTGACATACCCACTTACACCCCTACAACATGTCATACACCCACTTCCACACAATATTTAACAAAATAATTCACAGAACCCATACAAACACTCACACTTCTTGTTACTAATCCATGCAACCAGTAAAACATCAACTCGCCCATAGAGCCACTAATGAACCACTAACTCACATATACAGCCACTCCTGAACCTATTCACTTACCAATACAGCCAGTCACAGATTCAGTTAGAGAGACATAGACACACTTATACACCCACTCATAAACCCATACAGCTACTTACACAGTAAACCAGTTAACTGTACACGTACTAACTCACCCATACGGTCACTCAGATAGCCACTACCTCACCCACCCAATTACGTACATAGCCACTCAGCTACTTATACATATACCAATACATGTACTCAATCACATATATAGTGACAGAGACAACCACATACTGACCCATACAGCCCCTCAAACACCCATTTGGCCACACATACACCCACTCACTCACCCATACACCCAGTTGCACACCCATTGATGCACCAAGACAGCCACTCATGTACCCTATCACTCGACCATGCAGACACTTATGTATCTGCTCAAAGCCCATTCAGCCACTCATGCGCCCTCTGATTCACCATTTAAACCACTGATACACAAACTCAGTCAAATATACAGATACTCACACAGCCACTCACTTACTCATACACACAGACAAACCCACTTGCTTACCTATACAAAAACTCATACACCCACTCATGTATACAGTCTCTTATACACAGAGTCACTCTCCTATACACCACTTACACATCCACACACTTATCCATACAGGCACTTCCACAGCAAGTTACCTTAGTATGTATGTTTAACACTCAGTAATGTTTAGAAAAAACTCACAATCACTGGATGATATCATCAGTGAGCCATTTCAGATGTCATAAGTGATGTCATCTGAGATGTCATGAGTGATGTCACTGACCATGTCATGAGTGATGTAATATGTGAGGTCATAAGCACTGCATTGCAAGGATGTGAATTATAGTTAGCTTAGGTAACTATAACTGCAGATTTTCTCTGGTTTTGTATGAGTGAAATGTCGGCCTAACTATGAAGTTCCTGTAACCTTTGGTATTTTAATTGGAAAAAAAAAATATATATATATATATTTGTTTTTTCCGGTAAAAAAACAAAGGTTATAGGGGTGTTCTATTTAGGAAATAAAATTTAAAAATCTTTAGAAGTTCACTGACAAAAACAAAGGTCACAGGAACTTTATATTTAGGTTCAGATTTTACACTCACTAAACCATAGAAATTCAACAGTTATAGTTAACTATAACTTGTGCCCTAATGTACCTATAACTCGCAACACTGCCATGTACAGTTTTCTCATCAATATTTTCACTGCAAATTATATTGTCAATGATGTCATAGAAGATGTCATGACTGATGTAATATGTGGAGTAATTAGCAGTGCATGTTGAGGGCACGAGTTATAGTTACCTTGGGGCATGAGTTATAGTTACTTGAGATAACTATAACTACTGAATTTCTATGGTTTTGTATTGGTACAATCTTAACCTAACTATAATTTCCTTGTAACCTTTAGCTTTTCCATGAATTTGTATGGTTTTTAATGCTATTTCCTAACTATACCTTCCCAGTAACCTTTGGTTTTTAGGGAATTTCATTGTTTTTTTTTTTAAATGTTAATTGTACCACAAATTAACCATAAGTTCAATTTACTAATATATATTTTCACAAGTTTATAAATACATTTTTTTTACGCATTGATTATTATTTTAGGTTTCTTCATCCCAGGCTCTTTGAGTGACTCCAAGGACTAGTTAGCTGGCCTTGTGTTCTGAGCTTCAGGGACACAACAATCTCAAGAGGCTTCACTGTAAATGTCCAGCTGACCTGCTGCGCTAGATCTGCCTGGACATGCAACTGGACCTACATGAGCCCTGTTGGCCTCTGTTGGAGTGAGTTCCTGATCCCCAAGAGGTGCCTCGCAGGTCTTGGACCCTTGCTGTGGCATTAGTTGAGCTCCTCCTGGAAGAAAAGGAGAAGTTCTGAAGTTTTGTGCTCTTGGCGACTGCAAATGGCCCATTCGCACCAAGACCTTGCCGCATGCGCTGACCACCAACATGAAGCTCTGGTGAACCCAACTCTTCGTGCTGTAACGACCACCAGCAATGATTGGCAATCCGAGATCTGCACTTCAGGCTACAGCATAGACAGCTGTGGTGACCACCAACACAAAGCTCCATCAACGACAGCCGAAGACAACTGACAGGATCTTTGCACTACAGATACGACCATTTGTGGTGCCCGACCTGCTCTTTGTGCTACAGGCACGTTTCATGACGCTCTCAAAGCTACTCACTGCCTCCTCCACCGAAAACAGAACTTTTCACACTGGATCTTAGAAGGTTACTTTTTCAGCAGGACTAACCTGGCCCCTATATCCGGCTCATGGATTGATTAGAGTCGTTCCATTAAGAAAAAAAGTTTTCCATTTGGGAGCACATCAGGGGGAGCATGTAGTGGTCCACTGGACCACTGCCTACTCTCCTGAGGCTGCCAGCACAATTTATGAAGGAATTTAGTTACCTCCTCTTTTAAAATTTCTAGGACAGTTTTTGATTGGAATTGCGGTTGCAACTATTGATACACTGCACACCAGATCGCAGTTTGCAAGGAATGTCCTTTTTACGTCCCTTACAAATTGTGATTCAGTATGGGTTATGTACATGAAAGACATAGAGTTTGCGTTTGCAAAACATATGATGTTGCGAATCGGAGGGTTTGCAATTGCACAGTTGCTTTGCACATGTGGCCCAAAGTAACAGGTATATTATGTAGGTGAAAGGAACATTGTCCTCTTGAAAAAAAAAATGAAATTATGTTCCTGGAGTGCCTTAAATGATAGAAATGATTCGTACAGCGAAACTATTCCGCCATGAGACTTTTAGCAAAAATTGATCTGTGCAGCACCGCATTAACATGCACAAAGTGCTGCTGTTTCTTTTATCCTATTGTACCAACTATAGCTGAAGAGCCACAGGTAGTGTTTGGATGAATGCATTTCAGTTAAATGTATGCGTCACAATTCCTAACAGCACACAATTGCACACGGTATTTCAGTTTGTGCGTCTGATGGAGTCATTAAACCCCAAATGTTTGTTACAAACCATTTCGAACATGTACTTGCTGTAAAACATGCTTCTGGCACACTGTTCGGTGACTACAGTATGTGCTCTATGAACACGGGATTTCACGTGTTTCTGGTGGTTTCAGTCATAACAAAAAAGTTTCATGCCAAATGTCAGGACATTCAAAAGCAACACGTTTTGAATAATACCCTGGACCGGGTAATGGACTTACATCATGCATGAAAAATGGTACAGTTTTGTCTGGGCCCAAAAACATTTAAACACAAAAGAGCTATTTTCTGTCTAGTGAACATGCATTTTTGACTCATGAGCTAGTGCTCTGGCACGAGAGAGGGCAAATATTTAGCAAATGCACACATTCAGTCAGTTTTAAACTCAAGATTCAGTCTGACACTTTCCTCTTAACAAAGTTCACATTAAGTTTCTTTTATTAGTCTATTTTTAACCTTGTGCCAGAATGACTTTCATACAAATGGGTATTTTGTTTCTGACATCACGTTCTGGGGTTCATACAACCGAGAACACGTGCCTTGCTGCAGATATCAGTCATGCAAACTTTGAATGTGTTTCTGAAACAAAATTAACACTGTCACATACACGCGTGCATTATATGTTTGTGAATAATGATCGACAGATGTTGGTATGTTATGTTATGCAGGTTTGTAGAGCGCAGTATTAAATTATATCTTTTTGAAGGCTTAACTCACGAATGGGTCTCAGAGATTCCTAAAAAAACAATAGATACCAAAAAAAAAAAGCTAAGATCTATTGTTTTAGTATAACACCTGGTGAAACTCTTTGGTGCTGTGAGCAAGACCTGGCTGCATAATATAGATTTTAAACTTCAAATCCATGTATCACCATTCTTAGATTGGTTTCAATTTACGTTGTACAATATATGACACACACTTATGTGAAATAAATCTTCCAGTCCTTCAACAATTGTCACCGCAAAAGTTCCTCAAGGCTAGACTACAACGTTACTGAGGTAGCAAAATGCAGTACAGTGAACAATGTTATCTACTGAAATGTACTTTTCTACGAAAAATATTATTTTTATCCATAAATGTGTGCTCTAGAAAGCGTACTTCTATATGATTGCTACAATATTATCAAACAAAATACACTTAACTGCTACGGGCCTATCACTAATTATGGGGCATATCAACAACAACCGGTCCCTATTAAACCCCACGTCCATGTTTTTTCACTAGTTGTAAACAAACAGAAATAATGAATGTGCTCTGATCCCGAGGGGCTGCTGGTGAACGTCTTGGGGCCCCTGCCAGCATCAGCTACATTATATCACATGGGGGCATATCAACAACAAGCGGCGATAATTATCGCTAAGCGCACTTAGCGCTAGGATAATTATCGCCGGCTAGCGTTGATTTTTATCGCTGAGATAGCGTGCTATTAGCAACGCTTATCTCAATAGCGATAAAAATCCTCACGCTAAGTGGCTAATGTGAGATTATCGCTGGAAACCCAGCGATAATCTCACGTCAGCTTGTTGATAGGGACAGACAAACTTAGCCATGATATCCTCCTTCCATAGGATATCATGGCTAAGTCAGAAAAATACCAGATGTAAAAAAGCAGCGTTAACCGCGGTTAGCGCTGCTTTTTTTGTCTCCAACAGGGTTAGCGATATTCTTGATAATAGGAGAAATGCCGCTTAGCGACATTTCTCCTATTATTTTACTCTGGAACGCCCCCTTTGCATCTCATTAGAGATGCAAGGGGAAGCGTAGAGTAAAAGGGTGCTAACATGCGAATTTGCATGTTAGCACCCTGTTGTTGATAGGGTGCTAGTTTTATCTCTGCTTTTTTGGCTTTTAAAGCCAAAAAAGCAGAGATAAAGCCCTTGTTGATATGCCCCAGTGTGACATGCTTCCTTGGCCTAGACTGGAGCATCCTTTATCAGGAAACGTGCTCCAGGCATAATCTCTCTCCTCGCCCCTCAGGCGTGCGAGCTGCTGCCAGGCTTGAGTTCTGAGAAAACAGCCTCTGATGCTCTCAGGTCCAAGTGATTTTGCATTATGGGGAGGAAAGAGTGAAACTCTTACCATCTTACTTGGCGGAGAGCTAGGGCTTGGTCTGACTGTGTTGGTGCTGTTGGCCATGATGCCGAATTTCATGCTTCTGGTATTCAGGTTGAGATGGGTACTTTACAATCAGGCTGGGACTTGGACTGGGCAGGATGTAAACTGATTCATGTCCTTGATTTTGGCAACTTTCAGAAACACTTGTATATCGTTTGGTATGCATGTAACACCCATAAACCTACAACAGTAAACAAGAAGTGAAAATATTGTTACCTATGTGTCCACATATGTGTTTAAGTTCCAAAATGCATAGATATGTTTACAGACAGGAAATATATTTAGCTTGAAAATTGCAATGAAAAATATCTATTTTGAAACTGTTAACTATTCATTTACGTTTATGTTTGAAAAACGTCTCTCTTAGTGTTTCATTCCTTTTTCGTTGCTTTTGCTCCAATTCTTCAGTACAATTGAAGATACACCAGTGAACACTAGACAACTTAAACCAACCAAGGCATGCTTGAAAGCATCCTCGCACTTGAAGGAGAAGTTCATGCTCCTCTCTTAATTCTTTCACAAACATCATGGACTGAGCGACATCCCCATTTAAAATGGCTGCCCCGCGGCATAGCCTGTGCGTTACCTCACACATCAGGGCAACCGCTCTGATTGTTTCAATATTCTGGCACTCGTCAGAGATCTCCACAGCCCCATGTTCGTGGCAAGATGTACGCTTGTGTGAGGTGTATTGTGCTGGCACCAGTTAAGGCTGCTCATATGCAACACAACTAGTGGTAAACAATGACACACTAATGTTTTCAGCAGTTAAAAATGCTCAATGTGGGTGGTACCAAAGAGATATTGGCCCCCTGTCTTTCCAAATGTTACACAAAACAAAAGTCAAATCCCATTGTATCATCACATCCTACTTGACAACTACCAATTTGAGAACCTACACACATAGTTCTTGTTAAGCAAGAAAGAAGGAAGGGCATTGTTATGTTCGTGCCCAGACCTCGGAAAAGAAAAATAACGTACTCTTGTTAATGCAACTTTCAGAGGAGAAACAACGTTGGACACACTCATGTTCAGCATGTCGCTGTTTGCCATGTTCATAGTGGGGAGTCGCTTGGTTGCCTCTGTACCCGTAGAAGCCCGGAAGGGTTCCTCAAAAGTAGCGGTAAGTGTGGAGTGTGCACAGTGGCGTAAGGCATTTAGGTTACTGCATGGCACTCAAGATCTCAAACTTGACTTCTGCTTTTTGGGATCACATGTAGCAAGAGTTCCAAGTGAAAGGCAGAAATTGACCACATAAAGTTCAATCCAAGATGGTGGGCTCACCATTGGTAATCACACGAATTTACCACTCCAAGAAGCACTTGGAGGGAGTGGATGTGTCACAAACATTTTGTAACCGGATTTTTCGTTATGCTCAGCACATCCTTACTATACATTTTTGTCCCTGATTTTCCTTAGCAGATTCAGTTATTCTGTATGAATTTTAGATTTTGTCTTGCTTGGTATAACTTTTGTCACTTTGGATCAACTTTAACGTGGATCATCTGATTCTGAACTTAATATCCTGCCTGGCTCCTCCTATTCTCAGGGGGACTTTGATCCTTTGCTGATCATCACTGACACAATCTGCATCATGAATCAAGATCTATAGAGATTGCAAAGGAGGTTTTTTTCCTTGTGGGGTTTTCATTCTAGCTGTTACCTCCTAGAAGAGACACCTGTCCACTTTCCCATATATTAGTTTGCACAAATTAGCACTGAGGCTGCTGGAATCAGTCATTCTTTCCTTGGGTTATTGTGAAGGACACTCAACAGACCAACATCACATCCACCCCTTTAACTACTTATATCACAAGAAAGTATCATTTTAGATCCTGGCCTGGACAATTTAGATGGTAAAACTAAGCAGAAATAAATGCTGTAAAAATTGTCTAACTTATGGTCCAATTTTGATTATCAAAGTATATTTTTAAACTCATATTTCCTAACTAAAGTTTCAAACTAACTACGTCTGAAAATACATGTTTTTCACTATTAGACTACTCTTACAGTACTATTATCTTTTCACCCGCTTTTCCTCTATCCCCTTTTATGTCTTACTCTTATGTACAGAACACAGGACTTTGCTGCTAGGTTCTCACTATAAAATTACCCATACACACATCTTTTGATATAGAAGATTAAGTTCATATTACACTTTATCAGACTCATTATGTAATATTTTTCAGTTACCAAAATTCAAATGTTTGCAAACAGCCAGTGGTCATATTACTGCTACAAAGGTAACTTCATCATACTGGCAGCAAGTAAGCATCCTACTTCAGTGACTCTCAGTAGGATACACTTAAGCTAAAAAAAGGCCCAACTGTGACACTCTGTCTTGACGCAGTTACTGGCCAAAGATAACAAATAATCACTACCATTCAATATATGAATTGAAAGCAAATAAATTTTAAATTGAGGTGATAGATCCTTTTCCTCTTCATTAATGTAATGTTGACAAGCCATTTGTATATCTGTGATCTCAGATTTAATGATATGATCTTGAGTGAGAGGCCCAGTTAATGATATGATCTTAAGTGAGACGCACAGTTCAAATGTGTCACCGTCATGTTTCCGTGGTAAGGGAACCAGCCCGTTATGTGTAGTTTTGCAAACATTTGGGCTGGTATACATAAAAGAATTTCCCTGATTTTTTAACATTTGAACCAATTTTTAAAATGTGAATGTTTTTGATGGACTCTGAGAAGATTTGCTAGGGATGTTACATACCACTATTGCTAAACTGCTTTAAAGTAGTGGCTGAACTCTAGAGATCAATTTTTATTTGTGGATATTGGGAATAATGAGTCTTGCTGGTCTTTAAGTTACATTTAAGAACTGTTAAATGAGATTGACAGACATATAGAATATGTCCTTAATTCTTATTCCATGCTTGAAATGCTATTGATTGGATCCACTATTGATATTCGTTGTACACTAAAGAGGTAGGTGACCAAAGTTTAGAAGAGCCTTATTGTGACATTATGATCGAGGAGGAGCTGAGAGCACTTTGTACAGTTGGGTAGGTCAAGAATGCAAAAAAGCATAATCAGAACTGACAATTTGTGAAGCAGCAGGATACTCACTATGTGACCAACTCAGAGACTAAAATTGGTTAGATCCCCTGCCATACAAATTGTACCACTGATTTCCCACTTCTCTTTCCACTGCATTTACTGATTGACTCTCTGTCTAATTCCTACCCCCACAGAGGTCTCTGTCTGCCTAGATGTTAATACTCTTGAGCTCAGGAAGTGCATACGGATGTCTCTGGAAAAGAAGTTGAAGCTATTTTGCCACAACTCAACAACATTGAAAAAGTCAGTTCAGTGGCTTTCATCATTTGTCATCTTCTGATCAGAAAACATAACTAGGAAACAATTGTGTAAAAGACTTACGTGATTTCCTGGGTTTGAACATTTTCTATTTCTGTCTGCTTAGGATGCTTTGATTATCCAAATGTATCTCAAACCACTGCTGGGGTTGATAGCTGATAGAGTGGAAATCGCATTTTCATCAGGGGTGCATTATTATCAGGTGTAGGTCACGCTCGCATATAATCCTTTGTTGTACTAATGTAAAGTGTTAGAATTGTGAAATGCATTAATATGAAAACGTAATATGTTTAGGCCATTGAAAAGTACTATGGCAAATCAACGTAGAAAGCAAATGTAACTAGCAGAAAACATGAACGTGAGGAATTTGTGTTGTGCATTTGACAATTATTCAGGTACTAAATGTGCTTATTAATTGTGACATTTTACAGGTAAATGCATTGATTGAAAGTGCCTTATTTCCAGGCAAATTCGTAAAGTCCATATGATGCTTTCTTCTGTTAGCTGAACCTCGTAGGCCTCAATGAAGTTCCCTGGAAAACACTTGTTTTAGAATTAAAGGTTTGAATTTCATGAATACTGTGTAATCTGTTCGTTTTCACGTTTTTTGTTGCTGGTGAAGGAAGTTACAATTGTGTTGCTTGATTTGATAAAGGAAGGTCGTCGTGTTTCACACAGGAGAAGGCCTGGGAATCAATGGCAAAATGTCTCAAGGAAAAGAACACCGTTGTCCTGTGGAAAAACACCTTCAGGATCGTACCTAGCACAGATGGCGCGACTCCCATTGAATTCTGGGAATCCGATCCACGAATAATGTGTTGTTGGGAGTAGGGAAAGTGCCCACTTCTTCCTTGCCTTCGGAGAGAGAGCATCTTAGAACAAGCTCTGTCTTGGTAGATTTTTGCTACACGACCCACTGATTGTGGAGAGACTTCCTAGGAAGTCTCCACCTACTGACACCATTTACTCCTTCATCTGAAAGGGACATATTATCAAGCGCGACGTTAAAATTATCGCCGCTTTAGCGGCAGAAAACTGCCGTTAAAGCAGCGATAATGGGCTTGATAATATGCCACAGAGAATTCCAATAGAAGCCCATGTTGACACCAGAACATGGGCTTCTATGGGAATTCTCAAGGGCATATTATCAAGCCCATTATCGCCGCTTTAGCCACAGTTTTCTGCTGCTAAAGCGGCAATCATTTTAACGCTGTTTCTTGATAATATGCCCTAAGATGCTTAAGTAGGGATGTCACTTTAGTGCTAGAGTAGGGAGAGATTTAATGCTATTCAATCAACAACCATTGATGCATGAAAACATGGACTCATGCTTTCTGATCTTTTGCATATCTTACTTCTTGAACTAATAATTGCTTATGTTGCATTGTCTAAATTGGATACCAGATTCCGCTTCATGCTTCTTGAGATGTATTTTTACACTCTCATATTGAGGTGACTTTATGTTCAGTTATTTTTGGCTTTGTAATAAATCAAACTAACCTTAAGTCGTTTTTCGTGGTTAATACGTGTCTAGGAGAATTACTGACTAATTGATTGGCTGCCTAACGATTTTTTTCCCCTTTACACTTTCATGCTGCGAAAAAGAACCATCAAATTGTGATTCTAGAATAGGTCTAGAGCTTATGGGCCCGGCCCTTTCATGGCACTGATAGGCAACAAATTAAAGTTGCTTCCACTGGATAGTTTTCGTGAGGTCTACTCATCACTGGGCCATTGGACAGACATGCTGACTGGTGTCATTGAAAGTCTACCCTATCAGATGGCAAAGAGTCTTCAGGTTTAGGAATTGCTCCTGATTTCATAATTTTTCGCATACTCACTGTGTTTTCTTGCTCAGGAGATTATCTTGAGAGTGCCCTCACAGGTTCTCCTCAATGATTCTTGGAAGTTGCTTCCCAGTTAAGTAGTCATCTCTAGTGGAGATGGAAATGTACACGATCTATGCTATCTTTCACCCTGCGTGACTACTGTTCTTGTGTCCAGTCATGGTGACAAGACTAGCAGTTGGGGAAGCTAAATATTGTTAATGGGTAGAATACATCTTGTGGTAATTTCTTTGTACAAACACTCCCTGTAAAATCATTGTGTGTAAAAAAAGGGGTTGAGAATTCCAGTCTGACTGCCAATGTTTGTATACAAAGCACCAAGATGGTATTTTAACATGCAAAACAGGTGATATATGTACTCATGACTGTCCTCCTACAAGTAAATTCTTGTGCTGCTCATCTGTCACTACCATCACTAAACAAAGATACAAAGGAACAGAAAGAAATACCTTTCTGTTTAGCACATACGGTTGAGCAAATGCCATCAATCTGTGGCCTACAAGAAGCAGCAATTTGAAAAAACAAGAACCAGAAGCATGGTCACTTTTTCACCTGAGATAAAGTTTGTATTCTGGGCTCATGCCTTGAATTCTTTGTTCACCTCAGGAAAAGGAGTCAAAGCTCCATCACAGTCACTGATTGGCTGAAGTCCATTCAGAGTAACTTCACATCCTGTATGAGGATTATGGGATGCCTTTGTATGTTTTTCAGTGTCTACTTTTGAATAAAGGGCACAATACACATGAAACTTGTACCACATTTTGTATTTTATGTAGGTATTGCTACTTGTTAGAAATTTTACTTTTCTTGTTCCATCCTTTATTACATTTCAAATTATTCTGCAAATGGTAAATGTGTTTCTGAATAAAGTACTCCTTTCTCAGGAGCTGTTTATTAATAGTATCTAAACAAACAAAATACACAAACGCATCTCACTTAAATTCACGATCCTAAACATTCTCTTTAAAAACTAAAATAAATCAGGTTACATCAGTTTGCAATTGTGATTAAGTGATTGCCGATTAAAATGTCCTTTCGGAAAACTATGTGAGGCTAGCTGTGAGAAGTTGGCCTGATATATGCTGTCCACTAATTATAGTGGGCACTTTGTATCAGTCCAAACAACCCCTTATGGTGATAGGTTAAAGACAACCTTTATTGAAAGCTATCCTAGTGGTAGCTATGGAGAGCAGCCTTCAGGGTAAGTCTTGAAGGAATGTAAAGCAGCTTGTTTTACCAGTCTATAGTCACTTGAATGACCAAATGAAAGGACAACCACACCAGGTATAGATTTAAAATATATGTATTTAAGATAAAACACACCCCTCTAGTCTCTTTATGAGGCTGGAGTTCGAAGTACTTAAGTTACAAGTCAGTATTCAACAGTAAAAGCACAAATACACGTTTGGGCCATAGGGGCGTACCAAACCATATACCAATAAAGTGGTATAAGAACCATGACTGAACTAGACACAAGGCCTAGAGCCTGTAGAAGTTCTTGGACCACAAGGAACCACCCAAGGTAGGGACACAGGGGACCCATGGGGGACGCGTGCAGTGTGAGAACACAGCCGCGAATCGCCGTTAACTTCTATGGGGAAATTCGCGGTTGGAAATTAAGAGTTTAAGGACACTTAGAGGATGACTACGAGCGAACCCTTTTGGACTTAGAGGTGTCTAGGACCAACACCCACCGGAGCACCAGAGTACTCGAGTTACCTCACCCAGGGAAGCCGGGTGCACAGGTGTCAAATGATGTCGGGTCGTGTTGCTGTTTTCAATGGAAGCTGCTCAGGAAGTGCTGCTGCTGTGAAGAGGAGAAGTGTCCGGAGAGATCCAAGCCCAGATCTAGGATGGAAGGAACCTGAAAGCAGAGGGGACAGAATCTGGGTCATTTACCAGTGACCAAGGGCACGATAGTCCAATGCCCACAGATGTCGGGTGCTTCCAGTGAGTTGACAGGTGTCTTGACTCTTCAGCCACGAGGTCCAGGTGCCGATGACAACCACGAGCTGGATTCAAGCTGACCCATGAAGTTTGTCGAGTGCCTCGGTGTCGGCGACCAGATTGGACCCAACAAGCCTTGGCAATGGCAAGTCACTTGGAAACAGAGAAAGGACGTTGGTGCAGACCAGCAAGGTTGGGGGACTCACCCAGAGAGGGTAAGTTGGGGCACATCTGGAGCAACCAGGAATGCCCAATCAAAAGAGGAGTCGCCTTCGTGGGGACCCACTAGTCAATGGGCTAGTGATCACGAAGGAGCCTTAAGCGGTCGCACTGGAAACTGGCCCACGGGTCACTCGTGGAATGGAGGCCAGAAATCTTTGGTGCAGGAGATGCTTAAAGCTGGGGCTACTGGGAGCCGAAAGCACAACTTCAAGGAAGACCAGGAATTTGATGGATCAGCAAACGATTACGGTGTCCAGGGGTCATGGTTGCATGAATGCACGTCACCCACGATAGCCACGGGCCTCAGCTTTGCTGTGGACTCAGGGTAGCCTCGGGGAAGTCTGGAAACCACCTCTGGGGATGCAGAGACTTTGGCGTCCGGTGGGATCTTCAGAATTGCAGACCGGACTGTTGCTTCTTTGGTGTCTGCCAAGCAGGGGAGTCACTCCTTGACCCCAAGGGAGATTTCTTCAGTCTTCTAGTTAAAGTAGAATGTTGAAGGTCCAGGATATATGTTGCAGAGTTTCATCCAGGCTAATCTAAAGTCTCAAGGACTGGGTTCCTATAATTATACTAAGATGGGGGTTGGACATACTCTGGGGACACACCTATGGGAGGGTTTGGAAAGAGGGGTGGTTACACCCATTTCCTTTGTCCAGTTTTGCACCAGAGCAGTGGCAGGTAGCCCCTGCAACCGGTTTGAACTGGACTATGCACAGGGACACCAAGTGTGCCCCCAGTGCAGGATTTCAAAGCACCAGAGAGTGCTCCCGCCCAGCCCCAATACACATCTGCCTGTCTGGGGAGGTGGTTACACCTCCCTGGGACAGGAAACCTATTGTCCAGGCCTCCCCTGCCAGAGTTTCGGTCAGCAGCAGGAGTCCAGACCCCTGTCTGTGGCAGTGGCATCCATTTTGTGATGCCAGGGCTCTAGAAAGTCTTTACCGGTTAGACCAGTGTGTACATGTCTCTCCCTCTAGAAGGGTGGAATGCTACCTCCCAGCCAGAACTGGCGGAGGGGCTGGTATTCCAAAGAGTTTGACACCAAACACAACATGTTTCCGTGCAGCCAGTCCAAAGTTAGCATTTACCGCGAGGTTCTAATGCACTTAAGGGTTTATGGTCAGCTGCACCACAAACAGCATCAGAGGAGGTACTCCGAACGCTGCAGAGAGGCTCTGCTCATGCAGGGGCACCCTCTCACATAAAAACCAAGCACTCTCTCTTCAGGATTGTTAAGGCCTGCCATAGGAGTGACTTATAGGTTTTATATGTGTGTGCAATGGTAGTGATATAGGTAGCCTATACCACAGTAAGGGGTGCATGCACCACCTTACCCAGGCTGCAGTAGCAGACCTGTGATGTCATTTTGGAGTGCTTCCCAGGGGTGGCATAATACATGCTGCAGCCCCTGGTAGACCTCTGAGGTACCTATGCCCTGGGTACATAGGATACCATATACTAGGGACTTATAAGGCACTCCAGAATCCAATTAGAGATGTACCCAATGAACATGGAAACCATTTTACAGAGAAAGCAGATAGACTGGGGCCCTGAATAGCAGCATCCCAGTCCAACAAAGTCATAAACCAGCAAAACATCAGGCAAAAAGAGGGGGCAACCATATAGTCAGATTCCACCTTCCTACACTAGCTATCAGAAACTTTGATACAGAATCAATAACCATGAATAGAATATCAGAATTAAATATTTAAAGTCTAGTGTTTACAGATATTTACAAGAACAACAGCACAATTTAATCTAGATATGAGTTAAAATCTGTGAGCAAAACAAATATCATTAACTTGGATGGAACATTAATGAAACTGTTTCATCAGGAAGCATGGTGGATAGATTAGTTTGATAAGCTGAAAGGTACTTGTATAGGTTTGTGAAATGAAATGAGAAGAAATTTAAAACACATAAACAATCTCTTGGTAGACATGGGGAAAATACTGTTAATGGAAATGATACAAGAGTGCAGTGAGACTAATGTGACTTTTGGTTGTGAAGCAGGGAAAAGCAAGAGTAATAATAGAATTGCCAGCATTGATCAAACAATTCATGGAAGGAATAAGCAGGAAGAGCAAAATTCCTCCGGATACAATAAACAGATATTTTGATCTCTTTTTTAAGATGTATTTGAGAGCTTGTGTAGGATATTACAGTAAAATGAGAAGTACTACTGTTTCAGGAGCTTCAGTATATGGCACACATATATTTTGTGCTGCAGCATAGGAGTGTTTGGCTGTCTGCAAAGAATAACGTGTATGGCTTTAAAGCAGGTTACATTAACGTTTTATTTACTCAGAAGAATATATTTTTTCTATCCTCCTTTTGATGATTTTTGAAGGCTCAGCTATTTGGACTTCTTATGGAAGGCCTTGTCCTAGCCTTAGGCTTCTTTTTAAGAAGGGTTGTGCTTGCTTAGTATTCCAGACCTGGCTACACAGCAGTAGACAACAAGCAACAGCAAACATGCGGAGACAGAAGGACAGAGCAAAAGGACTAACTATAATGATCATGACCAGGAGTAACAGAAACAGGGCAAAAGGGCCAAGAAGATCAGGACCAAGGGGACGAGGAATTGGATTGCCAAGTGGGGGCAGGGCAATCATTACAGGTAGCAGGACCAGGTTGAGGAGGATCAGAGCCATCTAGAATCTGAAAGACCAAGGGGACTGGTCAGCAGTGGACAAGAGGACCGGGCTAAAATGACCAGTCTCAGAAGGATCCAAACAAGAAGAACCTGGATAAAGAAGTCCAGGATCAACGACTGCAGAACTAGTAGATGAAGAGGGCAATCAACCGATTGAGGAGTACCAGGACCAACCAAACGAGGAGGATAAAGCCTAGGTGAGCCAGAACACAAGAAGCCAAATGGACCAGAGCCTGTGGTAGCAGGGCTAGGAGTTTCAGGGTGAGAAGAACCAGTACACGGTGACCAGGGCCAATAGGACCAGGAAGGAACAGAGCTAGATGGAGGAAATAAGAAGGATCAGGATGGCCAAAAGGCAAGGTTTATCATAACAATTCACAATAGGACAAGAAGGACCAGGATGACCAGGACCAACGAGACCAAAACTTAGATAGCTGATGGATGAGGTCTGAGAAAACTAGGGTTAGTAGAAATCAAACTATAAGAATCAGGGCTAATAGGATTAGGGCCACTAGGCACATAATCTTGAGAAGGACTAAAAAAAACAAAAATAGCACAGCAATAGTCATGCGTGCCAGTGAGGGGAGACCATGGACATGGGCAACCAGAGCCAGTAGGGAAAATTCAAAGATGGCCAGAAAATGAAGGGATGGGGGACCAAGTAGAGCAGGGCAGAGGGGATCGGGACCTTGAGTACCAGATACAGGAGGACCAGGGTGGAGAGAAAAAGAAGAATCAGGATAATAGGGATCTGGATGACCACAACCTTGAGATCCATGCCACATGGCTAGGAATCAAATGGCCAGGAAGATGAGGACCAGGATGGTCAGGCCCTGGACAACCAGAGAAAAGAGGACCATGATCAGTTGGTGTAGAAGTGCAAAGACAAGGAACAGGACCATCTGCATCAGACCCTGAATGATTAGGAGCATGGGGACTATGGTCAATAGAACCAGTGGACCAGAATAAGCAAAGAAGATAAGGGGGGCAGGACCAAGGATACCAGCAGGAACAGAGGCAGCTTGACCAGGATCAGGTAAAGGAGGATTAGAAGGATCAGTGCCAAGAAGACCGGAACAGACCTTGGAGTGTCAGAGGACCAAACCCATAGTAGCAAGGGCCAAGAGTACCACGTGGAGAAGAAAGACCGGGACTTGGGGTTAGCAGGAACAGAGTGAGGAAGTTCAGGAGGGCCAGAACAGCCAGCACCAAGAAGACTAAGGGAACTGGTCCTGGATGTCCAGGACAACCAGGACAAAAATTACATGGCTCAAAAGGACCCAAACAAAGAGAACCAGCACCAGGAGGGCCAAGACTACTGGGTACAGTGCCAGAGAGATCATGACGACAAAAAACAGGGCCCCGGAGAACCAGGATAATCCAAAGCAGGAAGAATGGTATCAAGAGGGCAGGACCTAAAAGAAACAGAAATTGAGGGCCAGGTGAATTGAGGAGATGAGCAGGATCAGGAAATGATGTACTGGGAATAGAATGCACAGGGTGCAAAGGCTAAGAATAACCATGTCAATGGGATGAGGGTCAAGAGGATCAGGAAGGAAGAGGAAGAGCTAGGAGAAGAGGGCCTGGAAAGACCAGAATGGCCATCAAGGCCATAACTGAGAGGGTTACGCACACAAAAACCGAAACAAGGAGGAACAAAAATAAAAGGATGAAGTCTAGTGAGCACAAAAACAGGAAGAGAGCAGAGACAGTGACTAGGAGGACAGGGCCTGGAGAATGAGGAGATAGCCAGGCAAACAGAGCCAGGAGGACAAGAGCTTATTGGAGCAGGGAAAGGAGTACCAGTGGGACCACAATTAAGGGGAAAAGGAAGATCACATCAGAGAGGCACAAGGACAAGCAGCCCTGGTATACCGGAACAGGGAGGACCAGGATGAAGCGGAAAAGGAGAACCAGGACAAGGATAGCCAGGTTGACAGGAGACAGGATAACCAAGCTGGGTGTCTAAGAACAGGATGACCAGAACAACGAGTATCAGGACTTAGTGGACATGTAAGTGCAGAAACAGAATGACATGAAGCAGGTGGACTACTGCCAACAGTATCATTAGAAGTTGGAGGAGGATCGGGAGTACTAGTCAGGGAGGGGGCAGGAGGACTGGGGCCATTAATACGAGGGACCAGATTGGGGAGGATTTGTTGGACTAGAAGAATCAAATAAGTAGGACCGGGACATGACTAGGAGGACTAGAGGGGTCACAACCAAGGGGACCAGGACCTAAGGACCAAGAACTGAAGTATCAGGACCAGGCTAGTGAGGATCAGGGTGGCCAAAACAACCAGAGCCACAAGGAGCATTGGGACCACACCAGGACAAATATAAAAGGGTCCAGTCCAAGAGGACCTAATGAGTAGGACTAGGACCCATGGACGCAGTACCAGGAGGACCACCAGACAGACACCAGGTCAAGGAGACTACGAATGACCCAAAGAAGGAAGACTAGGAGTGATAGATCTAGGAGAACCAGATCAACAGGGTAGGTGGAGAAGGCTCCAGCAGACCAACAGGACCAGGGTGAGGATCAGTAGTACCAGGATCAGGAGGATCAAAAAGAGCAAATACAAGGCAAGCTAAGGAGCAGGGCCAGGAAGACAAGGTATAGGAAGGACTAGAAACAGGGATCGCCACATTCTGGAAACATTACCATTACCATGGTGACCAAAACTAGTTGGACCAGGGGGACCAAACCAACTTTGAAAAGAAGGATGACTTCGAACAAGACCAGGAGGAGGATCAACAGCAGAAGCATGGAAATACCTGGAAGAGAAGGAAGAAGACTGAGTGCAGGAGGGCCCTATGTGATTCTAAACCACATGAATTAGGATGTCCATTTTGTAAACAGTTTTTATTCCTTTCACTTATGCTGCCAACCCCCAAACACCCCCACATTTTTCAGCTAATGTATAAGCTGAAAAATAGGAGCATGCAAACTGAATAAAAAGACCAAACTGTTATATGCTGACCACTGAGGGATGGTAGACCCTATCTGATGCTGTCACAGTAGTTTGAGGGTGGATCTGAGGAAAGAGGGACTGAAATTTGGCAGAGGTGTCTAAAGCTGGATGGGCAAAAAGGAGTGTGGTCTGTGAAGAATGACAGAAAAGGTTTGAGAAACTCATGTGGCTTAGTTCAGAAAAATGGCTAGCAAAGAGGTCTAAGGGCTATGGAAATCTACAAGTCAGGATCATAAGAAGGCTGAGATTGGAAAAAAAGGAGTGTATTTGGCTCCAGATAGATTATCTCAGATGGCCCAAAGAGGGATTCTGAGCAACAAAGTGATCTGCCAGCTGTGATTGCACTATTAACAAAGCTTAGCTGTGATAGCCTCAGCAGCAGATGACTGGTCTGTGAAATTCAAAGGGCTAGATGGAGTGGTGGATATATATATGTATATAAAATATATATATATATTACCTACTGGCGGTCACCAGTAGGTAATTATAGCTACAACCTAGTTTCCATAGGAAAACTGTTTTTTGATTTGCTAATAACTTTGACATCGTTTAACGAATCTTTATGATATTTTCCAGAAAGTTGCACTTTTTAGGTCAGCTCCTATCTTGAAAGTTTGGGGGTGATTCATCAAGCGGGGGCTGAGAAAAAAGGGGGGTCCCAAAACGCGGTTTCCCCATGTTAATTTCCATATGAAATTTTGCGACGAGCTACAGCCCGAACTGCTGAACAGAATTACCCCAAATTTGGCAGAAAGGTAGAGCTTGGTTCAGAAAGCAAGCTTTTTTTTAAAAGGTGTAAATCCGTTCAGTAGTTTTTGAGAAATTCAAAAAATAAGAGTGAAAAAATCAATTTCCCATAGGAAACTTTGTGCAAGGCTACAGTTGAAACTACTGAAAGGAATTACCCCAAATTTGGCACAAAGGTAGTGCGTGGGTCAGAAAGCAACCTTTTATTTAAATGGTGTAAATCCATTCAGTAGTTGCTGAAATTTTTTAAAAATAATAGTTTCAATATCTGTGCGGAGCCTAAGTCCCATGCACAAGCTTCACTGTGATTGGCTGCCAACACTCCAAACCAGGAAGTGTTGGCAGCCATCTTGTGGCTCGTTAGAAGCGA
Source organism: Triturus cristatus (assembly GCF_964204655.1). Classification (NCBI taxonomy): domain Eukaryota; kingdom Metazoa; phylum Chordata; class Amphibia; order Caudata; family Salamandridae; genus Triturus; species Triturus cristatus. Next base: position 442,985,118 of record NC_140590.1, read on the forward strand.
GTCGCTAGAAAACAGAGATACAAAGTTAGAAAACAAGAGAAGGGGGCAGAGTAGAAACACCCTGACCCCCTAGGCCTGGTCAGGGGGTCCCAGAAGGACCCCCAGGGCCCCCAAATTATTATTATTATTATATTTTTTTAAATCGGCGTAATTCGTGCTGGGGTCGCGGGTTTCCGTGTTTTATTTTAATGAGACCCCGGGGTGGGCTAGGTCCCGTGGGCATTTCTTAAAAAATAATAGCGGGGGCTCGCTGTGGCTGCGGGTGCCTGCTGGGGTCTCTGTAGTCTCGGGGCTTCACTCATGTTGGGAGGGGGGTTGCCCGGCCCACCTCCTGGAGCACTCCATCTGCTTATAACTTTGGCGTCGTTTGACGATTCTTTATGAAATTTAGCAAAAAGTTTCTCTTTTTTGATCAGCTCCTATCTTGAAAGTTTAGGGGTGATTGGTGAAGGGGGGACTGAGAAAAAAGGGGGGGGTGAAAACGTGTTTTCTCAATGGATTTTCCATAGGAAACTTTAGACAAGGCTACAGGTCAAACTGCTGAACGGAATAATGCCAAATTCGGCAGGGAGAAAGGTCTTGGTCCAGAAAGCATGGTTTTGTTGAAATGGTGTAAATCCGTTCAGTAGTTTTTGAGATATTAAAGGGAAATAATATATATATATCTGGTCGGTGCCTTACTCTCGAGCATGAGCTTGCCTCTGATTGGCTGCTAACTCTTCAAAGCAGGAAGTGTCCTCTGATTGGCTGCTAACACTTGAAACCAGGAAGTGTTAGCAGCCATCTTGTGCCTCACATCGAGTGAAAATATAAAAGAAAGGTTCTGGGGGCAATTTAATATAGCGGAGCTCTGTGTAATGATGATTTGGACGCAGTGAAGGTTTAATATTTATTAACAATAAAGGAGAAACAGGTGAGCGCCAGGCAGCACGGCTTCCACTCCAGGACACTAGTAGGAAGATAACCCTTTCTCGCTCCCTGTGCCCAACATCACCACTTCGGAGGTATGCCTTTAGAAGCCAGTCCGTCGGCTCACAGCTGTCTACCTTTGCGAGCTAGTATGCTGCTGTGCCTGTACCTCTGCGAGCTACTAAGCTGCTGTTCCTTTGGGAGCGGACGGCTCATAGTTCTGCCTCTGTGAGTTGAGCAGACAGGCCGCAGTTGTCCCTCTGCAAGCCTGGGTACGAACTGTTCATAAGTCTTACTATATGGGCATTGAAATGCCATTTTGTGATTCAGTCCGTCAGCTGGCATCTGTCCAAGGCATTTCTGAAAACATACCGGAGCTCTGTTTGTGAGAGATACCCCTTTCACGCTGCCTCTCCCCACATCAGTAGGTAACGCACCCTCTTCCCACATCACTAGCATACCGTCAACAACCTTCTTGGGCCCACAAGTGTCCCTCTGCGAACCACTGGTGGGCTCGCAGCTCTTCCGGTGCGACTTCTCAGGCCCGCGCTTTTACGAGTCAGGCCGACGGTTTGCAGGTCTCTGAGAAGAGATGCAATGGAGGCAAAGATGACGCAGGTCAGACACCCAACAGTACTCCGACATCCCCCGGCAGCAGCTGCTTGTCCGCCATCCCCGCTCACCCCCCACAAACAAATGTGACAGGAACATTTTTAAATGTGGAGCCTAACAAATCGGCTGGTGTTGCAGTTTTAATAAAAAAGATGCTTGTGAGGTTGGACAAATAAGAATCTTAGTCATGTATGGATTTACATATAAAACATTTTATTAAAACAAAACAACAACAAATAAAACTATGTGTGTAAAATATTTTATTAAAAGAAAACAACAACAAATAAAACTATGTACAGCCATGGCGCGTCATCTCTCGACAATTTGAGAATCACAGCCTGCAAGACAAAAAGAAAAATAAGATGGTGCTTTATGCGTCAAGTAAAGGAGAGAGAGAGAGAGGGAGAGGGAGATACAAGGAAGATAGAAAGAGAGAAACAGTGTGAGAGAGAGGAAGAGAGAGAAAGAGTGAGAGACGGAGGAAGAGAGAGAGCGAAAGAGAAAGAGAGAGGAAGACAGATAGAAAGAGTAAGACAGAGAGGAAGATAGAGAAAGAGAGAAAGAGTGAGAGAGAGAAAGAGAGATACAAGGAAGAGAGAAAGTGTGAGAGAGAAGAGAAAGAAAGAGAGAGAGAGAGGAAGACAGAGAGAGAAAGAGTGAGAGAGAGGAAGAGAGAAAGAGTGAAACAGTGTGAGAGAGAGGAAGAGGGAGAAAGAGTGAGAGAGAGGAAGAGAGAGAGACAAAGAGTGTGAGAGAGGAAGAGAGAAATATTAAGAAAGAAAGAAAGAGTGAGATACAAGGAAGAGAGAAAGAAACAGTGTAAAAGAGAGGAATAGAGATAAACATTGTGAGAGAGAAGAAGAGACAGAGAAAGAGAGAAAGTGTGAGAGAGAGAGAAAGGAAGAGATGGAGCGGGAGTGTTGACACTGAAGAAAATCTTTGCAACTCACCTTGTGTCACCGGTGTGTCTCCAACCACGTGCCGGGACATACTGCACCCTCAAGTTTAGTTATCTGAAATATAGTATAGAATTAGTAATTGCAGACTATATACAAGTGCACACACGTAATTCTCTGTTTTGGCTCTGCGCACCCAGGCTGCTGCATCCCATCTACTTCCACTGCCCAGAGCTGTCTAAGAGCCACTGCGCACCCAGGGCCATATTATCAACAATAGCGATAACATTATCGCCGCTTTAGCAGCAGGAAACTGCCGCAAAAGCGGTGATAAGGGGCTTGATATTATGCCCTTGTGAATTCCCATAGAAGCCCAGGTTTGATGTCGTTCACACCAGAACCTGTACTTCTATGGGAATTCTCAAGGGCATATTAACAAGCCACTTTTCGCCACTTTAGTGGAAGTTTCCTGCTGCCAAAGCGGTGATAATGTTATCACCGTTCTTGATATTATGGTCCCCAGTCTGCTGTACCCCATACAATTGCACTGTCCTGAGGTGTATAACAGTCGCTGCGCACCCAGGCTGCTGCACCCCATGCACTCCCACTATCCGGAGCTGCCGCTGCGCATCCAGGCTGCTGCACCCCATCCACTCCCACTGGCCGGAGGTGAGTGCCCGCTGCTGCGCAAACAAGCCTCTCTGCTCACCTTCCGCCACCGGCGTGTGTCGAAGAGAGTCAACCACGTGCCGAAGGAACCTCCTCAGCCTCAGTACACGCGGTCAACTGAGTTCACAATTCAGAATGGGTGTTGATTGCCAGGATGGCCACGCATCATTGCAGGATCTACACGTGGTCAGCTCTGGTGGTGTTGGGGGGGATGTCAATTTGTGAATCAGAGTCTGTTAGATAAAAAGCAAGATAAGATTGTGCGTCATGCATCCATCAAAGGAGAGAGGAAGAGAGAGAGAGAGAGAGAAAGAGTGAGAGAGTGACACTGGAGAAAATCTTCGCAGCTCACCTTTGTGTCACCAGTGTGTCTCCAACCACGTGCCGGGACATAGTGCACCCTCAAGCTCCCGCATCTGAAAGATAGTACAGAATTAGTAATTGTAGGAAAGATCAGTATGCAGGAATGAAAAGACAGAGACGGTAATTCTCTTGATGTGGTTTAATCCTCAGAACATGTTTTGTAAGCAGCAAGTATAAAGCAAGAATGACTGAACCCCCGTTAACTTCTACCTCCCAACCTTCTCACATTCAAAACATAACATTCCCAAAGCGACGGGAGGCAGCCACGACCTGTGAGAGGAATGTCACGCTCGTGTCTGCATGCTTCGATGCTCCCAACACACCTTACCTCTTTAAAAAAAAAACAGAGAAAGGAAAGTTCGTCAAAATTTGATGGTAAATTTAAGGGTACAAAGTATGAAAAAATAAATACTCAACTACTTTGCTACAGATGTGGGAGCGACAGATATTTGGCTGACTGAAAAACTGTCCTGCTATTGGAAAACTTGTTCAAGATGCAATTAGAAAGGGTAATGGCAGGGTATATATGACTGCGTATGCCTAAATCGCTGTGCAGCCTTTCTTCATCCAGGCTGCTGCACCACATGCATGCCCGCCGCCCAGAGGTATCTGCCCACCGCTGTGCACCCAGGCCTCACTGCTCACCTTTTCGCGGCCACGTCACCCTCCACATCATGCAGCTCCATTCTGGAAGGTAATAGGTCTCACATTGGGTACTGAGTCTCGATATGGCCATGGCAGAAGACATACTAGTGCACCTGCAATCATCGCATGTTGTACACCCGCTCAGTGCTTGCGGTGCTACTAACTCAGTGAGAAGTGAGGCCATGTATTCTAAACTCTAAAATGGCGTAGTGCACGTGTGCCCGGTCTTTTATATTAGCAGTTGTTAGAAAGGATAGACGGACCGGGAGGGTCGGCCGGGGTCAGGAGGAGAGGTCTCCGGGGAGAGCCGTCTCCAGCGATCGTACAGACAAGTAACTTCCCCCCCACAGACAGGTACCACACACGGATAAGGTTCAGTGTTCTTTATAAGCACTTCTTAAGGTACGGTTGAATGGTACAAGGAGGTCTGGACTCAGGGGTCCCCTCGATTCAAGTCTCTCAAAGCAGGGTAAGGGGTAGCGGGACAGTCTGTCTACCAGTCAGGTAGTTTGGATGAGATGATGATTGGCTCACAATCCTCGAGCTTAGTTGGTACGGGCCGCGGCAGCGCCAGCAGGTCCTGGGAAGATGGTCGATGTACGGTCCGCGGCAGCGCCAGCAGGTCCCGGTGAGGATGGTCGTTACGACGGGCCGCGGCAGCGCCAGCAGGTCCCGACGAGGATGGATGTTGTAGAAGGCCGCGGCAGCGCCAGCAGGCAGGACGATGGTTCACAAGAGCGGGCTACGGCAGCGCCAGTAGTCCGTCAAGGCTGAGTTCTCTCGGTGTCTCTCGACTCCAGGATACAACTGCCTTCCTGCTCCGGAGTTGCCCCAGTTATAGGGCAGGCGCCCTTTGATGTCCGGACCCTCGCACTTGGAGGTCGGAGGGCCCGGGATGAAGGTGTCCAGACACCCAGCAGGGGGTGGAGCCAGCGCCTGGGGGAGCTGGAGGCGATCGGCACCTGGCGGGGGAAGAGCTCTTGACACTTCGTCCTCCCATTGACCTGCCAAGTGGTCCGCTCACCTCCCGGGTGGATGGTGGTGCCGGGATGTCGGGGCCGGCCAGGCCCGAGGTTAGGGTCGGGCCGAGGCCACGCGGCCTCGTGGTGCAGGGCCCAAGATGGCGGCTTGAACCGGCCGGGGGAGCCGGTGGGGCTGGGCCCCTTGATGAGTAGAGGTCCGAGGGCAGAAGATCCGTCGGGAGACGGGGTACAGGTGTTTTTCGTGGGTTATGCCTGGTGGGCCGGAGCTCGGGCCCTGTCGTGCGGGGAGGGAGCAAGCCCTTCGTGTGGCCTGTCCAACATGCGTCCCCCCCAGCTGAAGGCGGGGAGAGTCACCCATCTCCTTGGGGACTCTCTTCGTCGAGGCGGAAAAAGCGGGACAGGCCATCCGCGTTGGCGTGGTCTTGGCCTGGTCGGTGCTCCACAGTGAAGTCCATCCCCTGCAGGGAAATGGACCAGCGCAAGAGTTTTGGGTTCTCCCCCCGCATCTGCATCAGCCACTGCAGGGGTCGATGGTCGGTTTGTACCCGGAAGTGGGTACCGAAGAGATAGGGCCGGAGCTTTTTGAGGGCCCACACCACTGCGAAGGCCTCCCTCTCGATGGTGCTCCAGCGCTGTTCTCGGGCCAGGAGACGTCGACTGATGAAGGCCACCGGCTGGTCATGACCTTCGGGGTTTAACTGAGAAAGGACGGCTCCGATGCCGTGGTCGGAGGCGTCGGTCTGTACCACGAATTCCCGACCGTAATCGGGGGCCTGGAGCACCGGGGCGGTGCACAGGGCGGCCTTCAGCTTCTCGAAGGCCGCTTGACAATCGGGGGTCCAGTTAATCCGCTTCGGTTGGTTCTTGGACGTGAGACCCGTGAGGGGCCCCACGATGCTGCCGTAGTCCTTCACGAACCGCCGGTAGTAGCCGGTGAGCCCCAAGAAGGCTCGGACCTCGGTCTGGGTGACGGGGGGCTGCCAGGACTGGATGGCAGCAATCTTAAGTTGTAGCGGGGCCACCAGCCCGCTTCCCACTTGGTGCCCAAGGTAGGTCACAGACCCTTGGCCAATTTGGCACTTGCCGGCCTTAATTGTGAGGCCGGCCCGCTGGAGGGCCTGTAGGACCTCTTGGAGGTGACGGAGGTGGTCGGGCCAGTGGCGGCTGTATACAGCGATATCGTCCAGGTAGGCAGCGCTGAACTCTTCGAGCCCCGCCAAGACCTGGTTCACGAGGCGTTGAAACGTGGCGGGGGCATTCTTCATGCCGAAGGGCATGACCTTGAATTGGTAGTGGCCATCGGGGGTAGAGAAGGCTGACCGTTCCTGAGCCCTGGGTGTGAGGCCGATCTGCCAGTAGCCCGCTGTTAGGTCGAAGATACTGAGGTAGCGGGCGGCCCCCAGCCGGTCGATCAGCTCGTCTGCTCGGGGGATCGGATGAGCGTCGGTCCGGGTGACAGCGTTCAAGCCCCGGTAGTCGACGCAGAATCTCAGTTCAGGTGCGGTGCCGGGGGCAGCGGCTTTGGGGACCAATACAACCGGACTGGCCCAGGGACTGTCCGAGGGCTCGATGACCCCGATTGTGAGCATCTTGGCCACCTCCTCCTGTATGCAGGCCCGTACCCGATCTGGTACGCGGTAGGCCCGGTGTCGGACAGGGGGACTGTCCCCTGTGTCCACGTCGTGCAAACACCAAGGGGTGACCCCGGGGGTGAGGGAGAACAGGCTAGCGAACTGCAGCAGGAGGTTCCGGCAGCCCTGGCGTTGCTCCGAAGTGAGGGCGTCAGAGAGCCGGACCCCGTCCACGGAGCCGTCATTCTCCTGAGTCTTCAGAAGATCCGGGAGGGGTTCGGAGTCTTCCTCTGCCCCACTGTCCGTAGCCATCAGGAGGCTGAGTTCTGAGCGCACAAAGTGTGGTTTGAGTCGGTTGGTGTGGAGGACCCGAAGGGGGTTCCGGGAGGTCCCCAGGTCGATGAGGTAAGTGACGGGGCTTTTGCGCTCGACCACTTTGAAGGGCCCCGTCCACTTATCTTGCAAGGCACATGGTTCGGTGGGGGACATCACCCATACTTGTTGTCCAGGCTCGAACTCAACGGAGGAGGCATTGTGATCATACCACTTCTTCATGTCCTCCTGGCTGGCCTCGAGGTTCGCCTTGGCCATCTCTCTGAAGCGCCGGGTCTGATTGCGTAGGGCCAGGAGGTATTTGAAGACGTCTGGAGGGGTCTTTAGGGGGGCCATCTCCCAACCTTCTTTTACTAGGCTGAGGGGCCCTCGCACAGGGTGCCCGTACAGGAGTTCGAAAGGGCTAAAACCGAGGGACTTCTGGGGAACTTCGCGGTAGGCGAAGAGGAGGCACGGGAGTAGTACATCCCACTGGCGACGGAGGGGCTCTTCCAATCCCCCAATCATCCCCTTGAGGGTGCGGTTAAAACGCTCCACTAGTCCGTTCCCTTGGGGGTGATAGGGGGTCGTGAATCTGTAGGTGACCCCGCATTGTTGCCAGAGGGACTTCATGTATTTGGATATAAAGTTCGTGCCTCGGTCGCTGACGACTTCTCGGGGGAAGCCTACCCGGGAGAAGATCCCCATTAGGGCCCGGCCAACCACCGGAGCTGTCACGGTCCGTAGGGGCACCGCCTCGGGGTAGCGGGTGGCATGGTCCACCAGTACTAAGATGAACCTGTGTCCTTGTGCCGTGCGGGGGTCCAGAGGCCCCACGATGTCTATCCCCACCCTCTCGAACGGGGTGGTGACCACAGGGAAGGGTTGCAGAGGGGCTTTCAGCTTCCGACCACTCTTCCCGCTGGCTTGGCAGGTGGGGCAAGATCGGCAGTGGTTCAGGACGTGAAGTACTGGGTATTTTAGACCCAGCGGTGCAGGGGCACACACCCTATGACTTCTGGGTTTCACCCTGTTCCGGACCTACAGAAACACAGAGTCTTCTGGGTGAAGTCAAAGAATCGTTTATTGGCTGCAGACCAATGATAGGTATCCTAGAAGTACAACAGCGTGTATGTTCTCAGGAGACTGCTGAAAATCATAGGAACGGACTTCTCCTTAAGTACAAAATATCATGCTCCAGGCACACATTCCTTGGTTTACGATATGGCCATATAAAGGTATACATTACAAACGAAAAAGCAGAGTCATGATGACCATCCCACATTCCAGTTCGGCCAGCCCACAATGATTTACACAGTAAGGTTCAGATCCCACGTTTGATGTAAAGAGACCCCCCAATAAACATGAGCATCTCCTGTTTTGGGAAACAAGTCATAAAGCAGGAACAAGCAGGTGTGGAAGAGATTAGCCGGGGGATTGTGTAGAATGAAAGGGTTTTATGACGGGTCAAGCCCTGATGCTAATCACAGGTGGACGGAGGAAGGGGAGCTCGTGAGACCGGTTTGACCCAGGGCAGCAGAGCCAGCTGCCCAGGTCACAGAGAAGTCAGAGGGAAAGCCCATGTACTGTGAGGCCCGTATTTACTCCATTATAGCCTATGTGAGGGCAATGACAAGATGGCCACTGCTTCCAAAATGGAACCCGCGTAGTGGAGCAGAATAACGTGTACACAGTGCATTCATAGCTAGAACAGTATATAAAGCACTCGTACATGCCGCATTTACCATTTGCGGTTCGCTAATACCAAGATAGACAGGGGTAGGGCCCTGTCCCCTACGCGGTCCCGAATATTAAAGTACGACAGACCCTCCTTTTGCCCTTACATAGGCAATTACTATACTCATCCTAATCCGAGTCTAGGTCAATGTCCGCAAAGTCATGGAGATGTTGCTGTAGCATCATCCTATTACTTAGCTCGTCCCTCGATACAGGTTTCCTTACACATAAGGTAGCACAGAGGCCACATATCGCAGGAGCACACTGTATGCACAGACAGAACAGGAAAAGAATGGCTAAGATCATTCCAATGACCATCAGAACTTTCCAACCCCAGGCAGATATCAATTCCCAGAACCACCCCACCAGTGACCAATCTCCCTTATCCACGTGTATGGCTTCAGATATTTTATGGAGTTTGGAGATGGCTTGATACACTGTTGGAGCATTATCTGGTATGAAAATGCAGCAACTGGATTGGATGACCTTGCATACCCCACCGCGGTCTGCAAGAATAACGTCTAGAACCATGCGGTTCTGCAGAGTCATAAGGCGATCCGCTTGGAGCTCAGCTGTCAGATTACTAAGGGCACCAGCCGTTACATTGACAGTGGATTCAACCACACGTGTCAGCTGTCTCAGGTTCCTACTATTGACCATAGGTCCCCAAAACGGCAGGAAACCCAAGAAGAAGTCTCCTGCTTCCTGACCGGCAGTATCTTCCTTACTAATCACACCTCTCACAACTCTGGTCTTGTGATAGTCAGAGGCAGCAGTAAATGTCGGCGGTAGCAAGTTCGCAATATAACATGTGCCCGAGAAATCAGGGGGCAGCCATGTATATGCTCGGTCATGACAGATGAAATATGTGCCCTTGGCAGCTAGAAACGCAGGGGAAAACTGTGACGGGAAAGTGTACGTTTCAGTACAGTCACTTCTTCCCAGTTGAGCTCTAGGATTCTGACCATTACCCTGTAAGCAGAACCGACCCATGTGGGGTACGACCCAGATTGGAGATGAGATTTTTCGCTGTCTTTCACCCAGACTAATACTATACCCCGTCGCGTTCCATCCTACATAAGGTCTCAGCTCTTCTTTGGGAATGGATGAGTATGCATCAATATCTCTACTCATATCGGCAACTCCTTTCATCAAAGCCTTATTATTGGTGATAGGTCTGATGGAACGCGGTTGGCGAGGGGAGTATGTATCTAGGGCATAGAGAAACATGGTTTGGAATGCCCATGACGATCCATTGTAACTGTACGGTAGCACCAGGTAGGGAATACCTTTGTTAATGGTATGTGGCATTAACCCACACACCCAGCAATTGGTCGTATTCATTACTAGTTGGTGCTGGTGCAAGAGTTGGATAAACGAGTTATTTACAAACTCTGATCGTCTGGTCTGTTCGTGCTCAGGCAAAGGGTGAAAAGAGTGAGAGGAGGCAGTAGAAAGAGATATAGGCTGTTGAGTGGGTGCAATGGGCTTTTGAGCGGAGAAAAACACAAATCCTACAATAAACATTATGATACTACACAGTGTAAAAAGGCACAAAAAGACAAAACATTTACTTTTTACAATTCTACACATCCTTGCGTTAAAGTTCATTTCCTCAATCGGTCTCTCCATCTTAAAAAACTCCATCCTCTACTCGGGCCGCTCGCGGCGGATGAGTTTCTTCTGCTAAAGAGTACGCCTGTCAGTCCAGGGAAACGCCCTAGACCAACCAGAACCGTCGACCTAGCGTCTTCGGCCTGTACCCCAAAGTCTTGGCACCGCGACCCTGCGGCAGAACCCGGATGGTGGTTCGAAAAACAAAAATCAAGAAAGTCCTTCAGATGGGAGAGCAAAAATGTCAAAAGGGAAATAATGAGGAAATCTTTATTTGTCCATGGGCCTAGGTCTCAAATTATAGCGGAGACGGCCAGGTGCTGTTTGGTCTTGAAACAAAAGTTCAGGCTCAGTGGTGTCCAATCGATTTGATGGTGGCACAGCTTCCTGCAGAATATTGTCACTCTCTTGGTCTGAAACTGTGTCTTTTAAGCGTGCGTCACTGAATGGTGCAAAACGAGGTACAATGTTTGTCTCTGAGTCGGCGATACCCTCCTTGACCCACTGGTCATATGGCAGAGGCAAGGGGACTACTTTGCAGTGGGTACCATGAATCCAGTGCTTCTTCCCTTTCACTCGCACTGCTGATCTTGTCGAAAGAAGAACAAGATGAGGGCCGATCCAGCGAGGCTCGTCGTTGCTCTTGCGCTGGAAGTTTCGGACTAGCACCCACGTACCAGGGTTGATAGGGTGTCCAGGAGGTTCAGAGGCTTGAGGGAGAGTATCATGTACCTGTTGGTGCAAAACACGCAGTTTAACCGTCAAATCATACAGGTAATCGAGCAGTACTGGATGTTCTATTTCACTAAATTTCGCCGGTCTTGGCACGCCCCATTCATTAGCCGGGCGGCCAAAGACGACCTCATAGGGACTAAGTCCCACTCGTGAGTGTATGGTCATTCTGGTGGACAGGAGTGCTAGAGGTAGAGCGTCAGGCCATTTAAGACCGGTGCTCGCCTGGATTTTAGCCAGCTTGAGCTTTAAGGCTCCATTGTAGCGTTCTACTAATCCAGCTGATTGGGGGTGATTTGCAGCGTGGAACTTCTGCTTTATCCCTAGCCCTTCACATACATTCTTCATCACTTTACCCACAAACTCACTTCCGTTATCACACCACACCATTCTTGGCATCCCAAACCTAGGGAAAAACTCTTTCACAAGGGCTTTGGCTGTGGATAGGGCAGTGTTATCTTTCAGAGGATAAGCCTCAATCCATTTTGAGAAAGCACAAACAACCACCAGTACATATTTCAGGTTGTTGCATCTTTCCATGTGAATAAAGTCCAGCTGCAAAACTTCAAATGGACATGATGGGGGTGCAAAGTGACCAGCCGGAGTTGGGGTTCCCCTACCAGGGTTGTACTTCAAGCATACTATGCAATTCTTGACCACATTCTCTGCACACTTGGGAATCCCAGCATTCTGCCATACTGGAGCCAACAACTTGCATATACCTTTCGTACTGATATGTGCCATTCCATGTGCCATAGTAACCACTGGAAGCACATATGCATCAGGCAACAACCATCGCCTATGTTCTGTCAGATCAATCCAACAACCATTCTCATCCAACTTACCCATACTTTCTCTCCACTTGCTTAACTCTTCTTCTGTGGCTTCAGCTTGAAGCGACTTCACACTCTCTATTGTGTTCTCACACATTCCAACATCATTAACCCATCTTGCGGGACCTGCAACATACATTCTAGTCTTCACATTCTGTGCTGTTTCTCTCGCGGTCTCATCAGCAAACGCATTCCCACGTCCAACATCATCTGTGACTTTCCTGTGCGCACTGCATTTCATGATCGCAACTTGCAACGGTAGGGTCAGTGACTCAAGGAGATCATTTACCAACTTGCCATTCTGAATTTTAGCTCCATGTGACGTCAGGAACCCACGCTCTTTCCACAAACGCCCAAAATTATGAGCCACGCCAAAGGCGTACTGGCTATCTGTATATATGTTCACTCTCATTCCTTCAGACAACACACATGCTCTCGTGAGGGCGATTAATTCTGCTGCTTGGGCCGAATTATGTGGCACTCGTGCAGTTTCCACGACCGTGTACAAAGTCGTGATAGCATAGGCAGCAGTCGTGTCACCATTAGGGAGCTTGAAACAGGACCCATCTACCCATAAAGTACCATCACACTCAGTCAGGGGAGTATCTTTTAGATCTACTCTCCCTTTCGTCTCTTCTTCTGTCCTGAACAGACAGTCATGTTGCTCAATCTCATCTGAGTCTGCTGGAATTGGCAACAATGTGGCTGGATTCAGCGTATTGCATCTCTTTATGTGTATGTGATTAGCTAACAGTGTAAGTTCGTAGCCCGATAATCGTGCACTAGTCAAGTGTTGTGTCTTAGTTCTATTTAATAATGTGTCTACAGCGTGTGGAACCATGACAATCAATGTGTTGTCCATTACCAAACCAGCAGATTGTCGGATAGACATCGCTGCAGCAGCTGTCGCTCTCAGACAGCTTGGCAATGCCCTCGCTACAGGGTCCAAGGTAGATGAAAAATATGCGCATGGGCGCGGTCTGTCACCAAAAGGCTGTGTTAACACTGACAACGCACATCCATCTTTCTCGTGAACATACAATGTAAAAGGCTTACTGTAGTCGGGGGTACCCAACACAGGTGCTGAACATAATGCATTACGCAATTCCACAAAACTTTTCTGGCACTCTTCAGACCATGGGATAGGATTCGGTGTGTCTTTGCATGTTAAGGCTAACAAAGGTTTTGCCAATAAAGAAAAACTAGGGATCCAATGCCTACAGTATGAAGTGATGCCCAAGAAAGCACGTACTTCTCTCTGTGTTTTTGGCACACTCAACTGTGCAATGGCTTGAATTCTTTCTGGGGTCAGTTTCCTTCCCTCCTTCGATAAGAGATGACCTAAGTAGGTCACTTCTTGTTGACAATATTGCAGCTTAGAGAGAGACACTTTGTGATGGAAAGCGGATAAATGGCGCAACAGTGACAATGTGGCTTCTTTACAGATCTTCTCAGTATCCGCGGCGATCAGTAAATCGTCCACGTACTGAATCAGGATAGCGCCACTAGGTAAAACAAGTGCATCAAGCTGCGCTTTCAAAGCCTGACTGTATATGGATGGACTCTCACAGTAGCCCTGGGGAGCGCGTTTGAAGCGGAAGCTTCGGCCTCCCAGACTAAACCCAAAAATATCTCTACTCTCTTCTGCAATTGGGATACTAAAGAAAGCATTCTTTAAATCGATCACCGAAAACCATGCAGCAGAGGCTGGAATCATCGTTAACAAGGCAGTTATATCGGGGACAACCGGAAACTGTGGCACAACAATCTTATTAACCTCTCTAAGATCAATCACAAACCTGTAAACAGGTGGCTGTGAAGGATCCGTTCGTTTTAAGACAGGTAAGATCGGACTATTGCAAACGTTGCCTCTTGTCTCCTCAATCACACCCTTATGAATCAAGTCGCTGACAATGTCTAACAATGCTTTCTGCCCTTCATTAGAGATCTTGTACTGGGGAATACGTGGCAGTCTGACATTAGCCTTTAAAGTCACCACATATGGCGGTATCTCTAAGAGGCCCACGTCATTGGGATCAATAGCCCAAAGGGCATCCGGAAGGGATGACAATTCAGGCGGCATCGTGTTTTTAGACAAATACATTGGGGAAATCACTTTCTTGCCTAATGTAAGTTGTACTCCTGAAGGAGAACAATACAGTGTAGCGTGTAATCTTTTCAACAAATCTAATCCCAGCAAATTCTCACCACAACCTGTTGTCAGGATCAGGGGTGCTTTCAGCTTGCAAGGTCCAACAGAAAGTGACATAGGACAGGAAATCGGGTTCCTAACTGGGGCGCCAGAAAAACCTACTGAAACATTTATATCGCCAGACAAAGGTGCGCCAGGGAGTTTTGAATGCATGATTGAACTCTTTGCAGCACCAGTGTCTAGCAGAAAAGGCTCCGTTACATTTGCTGTAGTCACCTCAACATACGGTCCACTCTGATCCACTGGCACTGAAACAACTCCCTCTCTCTGTCTATGGCTGTCCTAGTAATCATTACTTTCTGCATCACCGTCCTCTGCATAATAATCATTATTATAATACTGGGCCGTATTACTAATCGCGTTAACTTGCTGATCAAAGCTATTGATGGCACTTTGAGGCGGCAGAGGACGCGCGTTCTGGGGAGCATTTCCACGCCCTCTGCCTCTAGGAGCTTGCTGACCACCCCTACCTCTTGCGCCATACATATTACCGTTCCGCTGCATTAATTTAGGGCAACTATATTTAAAATGACCTTCCTCTTTGCAGTATGAACATTGGTTGGGACCTACAGGGACACGTGGTTGATAATACCCATTCATTTGCTGGTTGTTCTGAAACTGTTGGGGTTGGTGATAGACACCTTGTGGTTGTCTATAATTATTCTGACCTCCACGTGGCGGATAGGCCTGCTGTAAAAGGACCTTTGTCTTTAATTCCTTCGTTTTCTTTTCTGTTCGATCTTTCTCGTCCTTATCTCTATTTTCATAATACTGTGCAGTAGCCAGTATTTGCGCTGAAGAAGAAACAGCCCAGGAACTCTCTGAATCTTTCAACTTTTTACACAGGTCAGAAAGTAGATTCTGCACAAACTTATCCACAAATAACCGTTGGCCACCCTCAGTACTCATATCCTGCCCACTGTGGTCAATAAACGTTTCTTCAAACCTAGTAAAGAAGTCTGACACTGTCTCATCTTTCTTCTGCTTGCATGCAGATAACTTGTCCCAATTTACGCGCATCGCAGGCATTATTGTCTTCATATACGTGATGATTCTACCAGGCAGTTCAGCTACTAAAGGTTCTGGTTTCGCACCACCAGTTTGTCTAGCATCAGCAGCAACAATGTTGGCCCATGTATCCCCTAGTTCTGCATTATGATCTACATTACGAATTGATCCCCATAGAGGCTGTGGAACAACATTGCCAAACAACATGTCTATATCGGCCAAATTCATAATGCATGACCCTGCCGTCTGTGACAACTCTTTATAATAACCTGCTGGGTTCTTACGGGGATCAGGTAAGGACTGCTTAAGCGCTAACACTTCAGAGCGCTTCCATGGAACATGCACCCAAACACGCTGGAAATGCGCTGCCACAGCGGGGTTACCACCGACAGCTGCAACCGCTTCCTTCCATACTGGGGGAACTTCTCTCATGGGGTATTGTCGCGCTTTTGCCTTTTTCCCCACAAGGACCTCTTGTTCAAACAATGACTGTTGGCAATCGTCATTCCTAAGTGACAATACAACCGCAACTGCTTTATCTACTTCGCGGTCCACAATTGTACCAGTTCCAAAATCGAACCTCACTCTACACAACTCCTGCGGGTTCGGATTTTTACCACTATCCTCCAATTCTTCACAGAGAATTTCGCACATTTTCTCGAACACATATCTCTGTTTAGGGGCATCCCATTGATGGAAAGTGTTGACAACTGATTCCACATCATAAAGTGAAGGAAAAACGATCCATCTACGCGCCATGTGATCTATTACCTTTTTCTCATCGGGGTTAGGCAATTGGCTGCGCAACTGCTTACGCTGTACACCAGGAGTTGCACCAGATGACCCAAAGAGAGGAGACATTAATGTAGTAACCACATTAGCTAAGCGCTGTCGCGCTGAAGGAGAAGCTGAGGCGAGAACAGGGGGAAAAACAGAGGGAAGAAAAGAGGATGTAGAGACAGGTACTGGAGTGGTGGAAGGAAGAGTGTTAGGGGAGGCAGTTACTTGATTAGGCAAAGTCGCAAGAAGTGCGGGGGCAGTTGGAAGCACAACTGGCGGCGCTTGAGAGGGCTGCGCTACAGGAATAGGAACTGGCTGCAAAGCAACTGGCGGTTGCGGCAAGGCTTGCAGTATATGCACTGGAGGCGGCATATTTACAAGCTGGGGAGGCGCCGTGGCAGTTTGAGCATACGGGGGTGGCGAACTCAACAAATGTGACATCAAGGGATCTTTCTCCTTTACTTCTAACTCATTCTGCTTAGAATATGGCAAAGCTGGGTAACATTTGTCAATCCCTAACTTACGCTGCCTGTGCAATTGCTCATTCATTTGCTCCTCTTCATTGTCTTTAAATTGTACAGCTGCTTGCATTACTGACATACCTCTCTCTCTTTTATTCTTTTTCGCTAACTTAATTTCCTTCTGTTTGGCTTCCTTTCGCCATAAGCGGAAAGAGTCAAACATCGCCGGCCGGGCTTTCTTCTTAAACAATTTAATTTCCAGATTATCTAAAATATCGGTATCAAAACTACCATTTTGGGGCCATTTTAAAACACCATCTTTCCTGGTGTAGTGGATCCACACTTCGTTATATGCAATGGGGCCTACGCCATGTTTCACATAGAGCTCATAAGTTGGAGTTCCAACCGGAGGAACCGGACATGATTCCTCTAGCTGGAAATCTTTTCCACAACCCAAACAGAATAATCTACCAAATAGTCCAGAACCAGGCATCTTCGCTCACTAGTCTAGATCCAAACGTCAAAGGATTATCGATTACGATAGCCTCGTGAATACACGAGTCCTCTGGTTTTGGCGTTTGCAAACTCCAAAGTACCAATTCAAATGATCCCGAAGGATACCAAAACAAATGGGAGACGCTCCACTTATACTTAACTGAATATTGCTGATCGATGGCGTCACCAGAAGACTCTCTCGATTGTTTCGCTCTCTCAAAACTCGTCAAGGGTCCAAAACAGGTCGATTAATCAGGGCAGCAGTCCTTCGTAGCCGTCGGGACGCGGAGAACCTCGCAGAAAAGACTTTCGGACCACGTCGACATGCAGGGGTCGATGAAGTGGCGGCCTCCCTCCGAAATTTCCACACGAAGCTCCTCACGAACCTCTGGCTTGGACTGGTACCGCTGAAATCGTCCCGAGTTGGGCGCCAAACTGAAGTACTGGGTATTTTAGACCCAGCGGTGCAGGGGCACACACCCTATGACTTCTGGGTTTCACCCTGTTCCGGACCTACAGAAACACAGAGTCTTCTGGGTGAAGTCAAAGAATCGTTTATTGGCTGCAGACCAATGACAGGTATCCTAGAAGTACAACAGCGTGTATGTTCTCAGGAGACTGCTGAAAATCATAGGAACGGACTTCTCCTTAAGTACAAAATATCATGCTCCAGGCACACATTCCTTGGTTTACGATATGGCCATATAAAGGTATACATTACAAACGAAAAAGCAGAGTCATGATGACCATCCCACATTCCAGTTCGGCCAGCCCACAATGATTTACACAGTAAGGTTCAGATCCCACGTTTGATGTAAAGAGACCCCCCAATAAACATGAGCATCTCCTGTTTTGGGAAACAAGTCATAAAGCAGGAACAAGCAGGTGTGGAAGAGATTAGCCGGGGGATTGTGTAGAATGAAAGGGTTTTATGACGGGTCAAGCCCTGATGCTAATCACAGGTGGACGGAGGAAGGGGAGCTCGTGAGACCGGTTTGACCCAGGGCAGCAGAGCCAGCTGCCCAGGTCACAGAGAAGTCAGAGGGAAAGCCCATGTACTGTGAGGCCCGTATTTACTCCATTATAGCCTATGTGAGGGCAATGACAAGATGGCCACTGCTTCCAAAATGGAACCCGCGTAGTGGAGCAGAATAACGTGTACACAGTGCATTCATAGCTAGAACAGTATATAAAGCACTCGTACATGCCGCATTTACCATTTGCGGTTCGCTAATACCAAGATAGACACGGGTAGGGCCCTGTCCCCTACGCGGTCCCGAATATTAAAGTACGACAGACGTCGTTCCTCATCTTCGGCCAGAAAAAGTGGGTCACTAGGCGGCTGTACGTTTTATCTTGGCCCAGGTGTCCAGCCAGGGGGACATCGTGGGCCAGGTTGAGCAGACAGTCTCTGAAGCGGAGAGGTACCACCAGTACTCGACCGGCCCCCAGCTCGGCGATTCTTTGCTCGCTGTATAGCAGGTCGTTATCCCAGTAGACCCAGTGAGTTCCGGTGGAGTCCCCTGCGTTCTGGGCGCTTGCTTGTTGGCGGAGTCCCTCGAGGGAGGGACAGGTCTTTTGTTCCTGGCGGAACTGTGCTTGGGTGGGCCCCCCCTCTTGACGCCACTGAGCCAGGTCAGGAAGGTACTGGGGTTGTGCGTCCCCTTCGGCCGTCGGGTCTGGGAGGCTGGCCTCGTCGCTGTCTTCTACTGGGGCGACTGGGGGCGGAGGTGCTGGCCATTCTGGTTCTTCTGATCGAGGGACGGCACGGGCGGCCATGGACCGGGTGGTTATGCAGGCCCAGTCCG
The DNA here is from genome assembly GCF_964204655.1 of Triturus cristatus. NCBI lineage: Eukaryota > Metazoa > Chordata > Amphibia > Caudata > Salamandridae > Triturus > Triturus cristatus. The sequence continues at coordinate 443,003,758 of NC_140590.1, forward strand.
GGAGGCCCAGCATCCCCAGGTGCTCTCTTCTCTCAACGGTGGCCCACGGGGAACTCTCGAGGTCATTCCCCAGGAGGCAGTCCACGGGGGCATCGTCCCGGACCGTCACCTTCAACAGGCCGGAGACCCCTCCCCATTCGAATGGAACGCAGGCCATTTGACACATACTTTCAGAGTTGTCTGCCGAGCGGACGGGGCAGAGAATGTTCGGCAGGATCTGCTCGGGCTTCACCAGGTGACAGCGGACGGCCGTCACACTGGCGCCTGTGTCACGCAAGGCCTCGGCTCGCTGTCCATTAATGGTCACCCACTGACCGTATTTCCTGGTGTTAGCGGGTAGGGGAGCCCGCGGGACCATGTCTCTTCCCCCTAAGCACGCCAGGACCATGGCGGCCGGTTCCCACTCTTGCTGGGCCGGCTCATACTCCTCTGGTTCCTCCAATGATCGCTCTTCCCCCAGGGCGGCGGCAGCTACCTGGCGGGGCTTGGGTGTTTGGTTCTGCGGGCAGCTCGGGTCATTGGCGTAGTGGCCGACTCGCTGGCATCGGTGGCACGTGACGTTGGCCCGGACCCCAGGACGCCACGGGGGGTTGCCCCGACCGGCCGGAGCCGGGGTGCTGGCCACGGGTGTTGCGGGCAAGGCGTCTCTCCCTCGCCCCTGACCCCCTCCTCCTCCCCGAGGACGGTGCTGGCCTTGGTTGTTTCTGTTCTGTTCGTGTGGCCCCCTCCGGCCCACTCGGGTGCTTTCCCATCGGTCAGCTTCGGCGGCGAGCTGCCGGGGGTCAGTCAGCTTACTGTCGAGGAGGTGCTGCCTGAGCTCGACGAAGCAGTTGTTCGACAGGTGCTCCCATACCATCAGGTTAAAGAGTTGTTCGTAGGTGGTGACCTGGCTCCCCTTTATCCAACCCTCAAAGGCACGGCTGAAATAGTTCACGTATTCTACCCAAGTTGTACCTGGGATCCGGGTGCAATCTCTGAACCTCTGGCGGTACATCTCGGGTGTGAGGCCGTAGCGGGTGAGGAGGGCAGCCTTCATGTGGTCGTAGGACGACATTTGGTGATCTGGGAGCTGCAGTAGGGCATCGCGCCCCTCGTTAATAAACCTCCCCCAGAGTCCGGCTCCCCAATCACTCCGGTCGATCCGGTGGGAGGTCATGGCGATCTCGTAGGCTTTAAACCACTGTTGTATGTCGTCTTCTCGGACATACTCGCGGACAACATCCTTGGGGATGTGGACTTTTTTCTCGATTGGCCCCGGGGTGTGTGGTCGCTCAGGCACCCCCAGTTCTTTATTCTGTTTCCGAAGTTCTATTTCCGCCAGTTTGCGCTCGTGCTCGAGCGTTATTTTTTTCTCCTCCAGCTCTCTCTGTCTCTGCTTCTCTTCTCGTTCATCTCGGAGCCGCATGTGCTCGAGGTTGAGTTTCTGTTCAGCTAACTTGAGTTCCCCATCCATCTTGAGTCGTGCCATTTCCAACTCGTGCAATCTGGTTCTTTCTCTTTCTCGGATCTCCTCCTGCGAGAGGCCCGTTCCCCGCTCCTCGGGAGCCGTGGCGTTCCCCTCTGGTGTGATGCTGCTTTGGTCGGAGGGTCCGACGACCCCCGTTTCTGTCCACGACTCTAGGGCGTGCTTTAGATCATCTTTGGTACTCAGGCCGGTGGTAGCAATGCCAAGTTCTATGCAGAATTGTCTCAGTTCGCGGTGGTTGTATTCTTCTAATTTATCCATTTGGAATTTCTCGGTGGAGTTGCTATCTTTGGCTGACATCGTGTTGTTGTCGTGGGGTGAGCTACTCTCTGTACGATTACGCGTTGATTCGGATCGCGCCGCTGGCCACCAATGTTAGAAAGGATAGACGGACCGGGAGGGTCGGCCGGGGTCAGGAGGAGAGGTCTCCGGGGAGAGCCGTCTCCAGCGATCGTACAGACAAGTAACTTCCCCCCCACAGACAGGTACCACACACGGATAAGGTTCAGTGTTCTTTATAAGCACTTCTTAAGGTACGGTTGAATGGTACAAGGAGGTCTGGACTCAGGGCTCCCCTCGATTCAAGTCTCTCAAAGCAGGGTAAGGGGTAGCGGGACAGTCTGTCTACCAGTCAGGTAGTTTGGATGAGATGATGATTGGCTCACAATCCTCGAGCTTAGTTGGTACGGGCCGCGGCAGCGCCAGCAGGTCCCAGGAAGATGGTCGATGTACGGTCCGCGGCAGCGCCAGCAGGTCCCGGTGAGGATGGTCGTTACGACGGGCCGCGGCAGCGCCAGCAGGTCCCGACGAGGATGGATGTTGTAGAAGGCCGCGGCAGCGCCAGCAGGCAGGACGATGGTTCACAAGAGCGGGCTACGGCAGCGCCAGTAGTCCGTCAAGGCTGAGTTCTCTCGGTGTCTCTCGACTCCAGGATACAACTGCCTTCCTGCTCCGGAGTTGCCCCAGTTATAGGGCAGGCGCCCTTTGATGTCCGGACCCTCGCACTTGGAGGTCGGAGGGCCCGGGATGAAGGTGTCCAGACACCCAGCAGGGGGTGGAGCCAGTGCCTGGGGGAGCTGGAGGCGATCGGCACCTGGCGGGGGAAGAGCTCTTGACACTTCGTCCTCCCATTGACCTGCCAAGTGGTCCGCTCACCTCCCGGGTGGATGGTGGTGCCGGGATGTCGGGGCCGGCCAGGCCCGAGGTTAGGGTCGGGCCGAGGCCACGCGGCCTCGTGGTGCAGGGCCCAAGATGGCGGCTTGAACCGGCCGGGGGAGCCGGTGGGGCTGGGCCCCTTGATGAGTAGAGGTCCGAGGGCAGAAGATCCGTCGGGAGACGGGGTACAGGTGTTTTTCGTGGGTTATGCCTGGTGGGCCGGAGCTCGGGCCCTGTCGTGCGGGGAGGGAGCAAGCCCTTCGTTTGGCCTGTCCAACAGCAGTCCTGTGCTGGATGGGTGTGGTGTGGGTGTATACCAGCTGTGAAGGAGTGGCTGTGGCATTAGTGTTGCCAGATTGGGCTAGATCACGCACAATTGTGCTATATTTTTCCAGTTGTGTGGTAAAATTTTGGTTTGTGCTAGTTGCCAGAGATTATAAATATAAATACACCGCTCCAGCAAAGTAGTATGTTAAAGCGCTTTGTTAGACAAATATTTACTTGGCATACTGCTGCAACATCAATTGCAATGCATTCACCGCCTGCTTGACGCTGTCCCTGCCCCTCCTTCCCTAAAGTAGCAATATTGGGCTAGTTTGGGCTACTTTTTAGTTGGCTTTGGGCCATAGAAAGCTTAACTAAAATGGCGTAGTGCACGTGCGCCCTGTCTTTTGCATTAGCAGGCTCACGTGTCCTGTGACGCCTGTGCTGGATGGGTGTGGTGCGGGAGTATACCAGCTGTGAGGGAGTGGCTGTGGCATCAGTGTTGCCAGATTGGGCTAGATCACGCACAGTTGGGCTATATTCTTCTGGTTGTGTGGTAAAATTTTGGCTTGTGCTAATTGCCAGATTATAAATATATATACAATGCTCCAGCAAAGTAGTATGTTAAAGCGCTTTATTACACACATATTTACTTTGCATACTGCTGCAACATCAATTCCAATACATTCACTGCTTGCTTGACACTGTCCCTGCCCCTCCTTCCCTAAAGTAGCAATAGTGGGCTACTTTGGGCTTCTTTTTGGTTGGCTTTGGGCTATAGAAAGCTTAAAAAATCTGATAACAATGGATGCGGGAGTCCGTGTTGGAGTGCTACCGTCACCCGGGTTGCAAAAGCCAAAGTGTCACTCTGTGAGCCAAGTTCAACAATATGGCCAACATGGAAGGTACGGGGAATCACTGACCCTACCTTCATCCATAGTTCCACACAAGAAAGATGGTGGACATGAGACATCTGTGTGGATATGAATGTTTATTGCACATTCAGTGGAGTGTTGCAGCTGTAGCAATACAGGGCCATGGAAAGTTGAAGTTTCAGTTTTTGACACATTGAGGGCAGCCAATTAGAGACAAGCTCGTTGTCGGAGTTAGGCTGCGCCAACATATGTACTTATACAATCACTGCGATGATCCTCACGCACTTATAAATTCACTATACATTCTGCTTGCAGTATTCTAATGATGCAGTCTCTACGTACGTACTTGTACAATGACCGAGACAAAGTTACATAACTAAAGTTTTCCCCTACTGTCAAAGGTAAGATGGTTGCATACGCTGTTCAGAGCACTATGCAATGTGGTAAGCCCTAGGGGCAGCATGTTCCATACATAATGAACACACGGACACAGATAGACAGTGGAACTGGGTACGGGCACATGCGCTCGACTCATATTTATTACCAGGGTCACATGTCCAGTGACGTCTGTGGTGGATGCGTGTGGGGTGATTGTAAGCCAACCCTCTGGGAATGGTTGGTGCTGGCAACAAGTACAACAGTAATCATTGGATTAGACACAGAGATTCAATCATAAAGGGTCAATGATTTGTGCTGAAGTAAGGGACGGGTACCAGATATGAAATCATACAGAAAAGATTCTATCGTAAAGGGTTCATGACTTGTGATACAGAGGTAGGACAGCAGATGTGAAATTATACACAAAAATATTGTATCAGAAAGGGTGCATGAGTTGTGCTGCACTGAGGTAGGGGCATCAGAAGCATTCAGCGTGTGTGCAGCCAGCGATGATGCTTGGTGTGGGCCGGCCGCACTTGGAGCAATGTCTCTTACCTACTGGTCTGCGTCATCTGCAATCGCGACTTGATCTGAATTGTGAGCCCTACTGTCCGAAGTTTAGATCAAAGGCAGACATCGGGGAATGCTTTTTGTCACTTCCTCCTGACAAAATCGGGTGACATAGAGTACAGTTCACTCTGCAATGAATAATTCAAAACTGAATTTGAAATATGAGCTCTGCTGTCCGCAGTGTAGACTGCCATTCAAGTGTTCATTTGGACTTGCAAGATGAATTTGGTCATTGTAGTAAAGCCATAACTGATATAAAAGATGTTCTTGACGCAAGGATACTAAAAGGATATTGTATGGGTTTCAGGGATGCTGTAGTTAGTTGCCTACTGGACTCTTGCGATGATGCGTGGTCCGGGCAGGCGGCACAGGTAGCAATGTCTTTTGTCTAATAAATTCTGCCTTAATAAGGCCATGTGGCGTTGACTTGTGGTGCACTGAGTTAGTGGTACCTCTGGCGCTCAGCATGTACGCAGCCTGCGATGATGCGTGGTCCGAGCGGGCCGCAGTGGGAGCAATGTCTCTTGCCTACTGAACTGCGTCAACTGCACTCGCCACTCCTTCTGAATTGTGATCCCTTCTGTCCGCAGTGTAGATCGAAGGCAGTAGTCTGTACAGACATAAGTCTGCAGTGCTGTGCCGCTGTATTCGCAGGGGGCCTGTGTCGAGGAGGCCCACGATCATGGCGGCAGCCACGTGGCAGGGTGAGGCCCGCCGCTCTGGCCATGTCATGAATGATGTAATATGTGACGTCATCAGCAGTGCATTGCGGGGGCGCGAGTTTTTAGTTAGCTCAACTAACTATAACGGCAGAATTCCTATGGTTTTGTATGAGTGAAATGTCCAACTAACTATAACGTCCCTGAAACCTATGGTTTTTTCAGTGAATTTCAAAGGTTTTTTAAATGATAATTTGTAACTATAACGTCCCTGAAACCTATGGTTTTTTCAGTGAATATATATATATATATATATATATATATATATATATATATATATATATATATATATATATATATATATATAATTTACCCACTTGCGGTCGCCCTGTCCACTTTCTGCGCCCCTGTTCCGTCTTTCTGCACCTCTTCTGCCTGTTCCTGCCTGTTTCTGCACCTCTCTCGTCTCTTTCTACACTTCTTCTTGCCTCTTTCTGGACCTCTGTTGCTTCTTTCTGCCCTTCTCTTGCCTCTTTCTGCACCCCTCTTGCCTCTTTCTGAACCTCTATTGCTTCATTCTGCACCTCTCCAGCCTGCTTCTGCACCTCCGTTGCTTCTTTCTGTACCCCTTTTGCCTCTTTTCACCCCTCTTCCCTCTTTCTGCACCTCTCTTGCCTCAGTCTGCCCACCGGTTCCCTCTTTCTTGACCTCTTTTGGCTGTTTCTGCAGTTCTCTAGCCTCCTTCTGCACCTCACTTGGCTCTTTCTGCAACTCTTTTGCCTCTTTCTGCAGTTCTGTTGCCTCCTTGTGAACCTCTCTTGCCTCTTTCTATACTTCTCTTGCCTGTTTCTGCACCTCTCATGCCTCTTTCTGTACCTCACTTGCTTCTTTCTGCACCCCTCTTGCCTCTTCTGCACCCCTCTTCCCTTTTTGTTCAACTCGCTTGCCTCTTTCTACACCTCTCTTCCCTTTTTCTGCACCACTCTTGCCTCTTTCTGTACCTCTGTTGTTTCTTTCTGCAATTCTCTTGTCTCTTTCTGCACCCTCTGTGAGTCGTTCAGCACCTCTGTTGCTTCTTTTTGCAGTTCTCTTCCGTGTTTCTGCACCCCTCCTGCCTCTTAATGTACCCTTCTTGCCCCTTTGTGTACCTCTCTGTTGAACTTGGCCCTCTTTGGCTAAAGTTCCCTAAACTTTTTGCCTTCGCCCTAGACCTTTTTTCTGACATGGTGTTGCCAACTTAGATGCTTTGGGCACTTTGCCACTGCTGATCAGTGTCAAAGTGCAAGTGCTCCCTGTGTAAAGTGCAATGGTAATTGGTCGTCCATAATTGGTATATTTGTTTTACTATTAAAGTCCCTAGTAAAGTGCACTATGTGTGCCAGGGCCAGTAACACAAATTCTACTAGTGGGCCTGCAGCACTAATTGTGCCACCCACACCAGTAGCCTTAAAGCGGGAACTCAGGCCTGCCACTTCAGTGCCTGTGCACAGTTTGTCAAATTGCCTTGTTGTCCATACAAGTGCACCTACTTTCCAGGATTTACCCTTCCCTTTTTATGTACATCAGACACCCCTACTGTAGGCCCAAGGTACCCCCTGGGTAGGGTGCAGTGTATGTGAAAGGTAGGACATGTACTGAGCTGTGTACCATGTCCTGACAGTGAAATACTCTCCATTTCGTTTGCCCATAGGACAGAATGGGGAGGCTGTGTAATATGTTTCCAGCCTATCTTCCCATATGCCTAATATGGAGAGGTGAAGTTTAGTGTGTCTGAACTCACATTTTAATAACATATCTTTATGTGAAGGTGGTTTTTGCATTGTGTGTTTAGAAACCACACTTTCAGAAGTGGCTGGTGTTTTGTGTTCTAACAATTCTGTGTGTCTCTGCCTGGCTGTGGATTGACTGTCTGGATTTGAAAGTGATAGGATCTGGGAAATGTCTTGACCCAGGGGAGGAAGTGAGACAGCAACAGGCTGACCTGCATTTGGAGTGCAGGAGTAGCCCTTGGAGGTGAAGAGGCCTGGGCTGCTGCCATAAAACAATGGCTTCATCTCCTGCTGAGTGATTGAGGATCCAAACCCCCACTATAAAAGCAAGAAGGGGTCACTGGCAGGGAGACACCCAGAACTGGTTGGACAGGGGTCAGTGCCCCCCTGAACACAAAGACTTCAAAGACCTTTAGGGGTATAACTATGAGAGCTGAAACCCCTGAACGCTGGACTGATCAAGACTGAAAAGGATTGAAACTACTTTGTGGTCAAGAGGAACCTCTGTCAAGAAAGAGACAGCTGACTAGACTGAAGGAAAGGACTGACTCTTCGTGAGGATTGCCCTGTGATCGTGTACACCCGAAGCTCAAGTGAATCTCAGTGACGCTGTGTGCGTGTGCTTCATGCAGCCTGAGATCTTTGTGCAGATTGCCATGTGATCGTGTGCACCCGGAGCTTAAGTGAGTCTCAGCGATGTTGTGTGCGTGTGCCCTCTTGCAGCCTCAGACTTTCATCATTGCCATTGGCTCGGACCGGCATCCCCAGAGGAGCTGTGCTGCCGGCCCGAGCCTGCCTTTGCAAAGGAGGGACCTCGAACCATCCCCGTCGGGGTGGGGGGGCCGTGTTCCACTGCCCAAGATCAACGAAATCACATCGGACACCCAAGCAGCGAGGAGAGGAGAGGAGAGTGAGATCGTACTCCCCAGGTAACGCTCAGCGAGCGCACGTGTGTAGCCGCCTGGGGTGGGGTGCGGGCTACAAGAGAGCCTTTCCCCACTTTGCAGCGCAAGCCTCCGCTGAAGTCCGTATTGTGGCCCATACTTACCGAGGAGTGGCAGTACCGGCGCCGGAGTGTGGAGCTACACTTTGTTTTCCATCATAAACCGTGTTGGGGGCATATTTTGGCAGTAGCTGACCGCGAGTCAGTAAGAGTGGCATAGAGACCGTCCAAAGTACTGCGATCGGTTCTGGAGTCCATTATTTTGGTATTACGAACTGCGTGATTGTTGCATTATGCATTGCATTATTTTTGCATAACGAACTGCCAGATTGTTGCATTATTTTTGCATTATTTTGCATAATGAACTGCCTGATTGTTGCATAACGAACTGCATTATTTTTACATCACGAAGTGCCTGATTCTTGCATTATGAACTGCATAGCATTGCATTAGGACTGCATTGGATCATTGGGAATTGCTCATTAATACTGCAAGAACCTACAAGGGCTTGCTTGCCTAATAACCGGCCAGGTGAAATATTACAAATGCGCATATGTTGGATTTTTATCGTGTGGTCTCATCGTATATCTTTTTATATAAATATTTAATTGTTTTTTATGAAACTCGTGTGTAGTCCATTTGTGGTGTTTTCAAGGGTTACTGGGGTTACTGAGAGCGTGGTTGCAATTACTTTACACATTTGCCTTGGAGATAAGCCTGGCTGGTCATGCCAAGCTACCAAGGGGGTGAGTAGGGGCTATCTGAGAAGGTGTCCTTACTTTCCCTGACTTAGAAGCAAGGGTCCCTATTTGGCCTAGGGTACATAGCTTAGCCAACTAGAGACCCCCAGTTCTAACACTCTCCTACCCCTTTCTTCGCCCCTCTTGCCTCTTTTTGCACCTCTGCTCCCTCTTTCTGCACCTTTCTTGCCTGCTTCTGCATTTATGTTGCATTTTTCTACACCTCTGTTGCTTCTCTTTGCACTTCTCTTTCCTCTTTCTGCCCCCTCTTGCCTCTTTCAGCACCTCTGTTGCTTCTTTCTGCACCCCGCTTGCCTCTTTCTGTACCCCTCTTGCCTGCAGTGCTCTTGGTTCTTTCTGCACCGCTCTTGCAAATTTCTGTATCCCTCTTGCCTATTTCTGCACCCCTGCTCCCTCTTTCTGCACCTTTCTTGCCTGCTTCTGCATTTATGTTGCCTTTTTCTACACCTCTGTTGCTTCTCTTTGCACTTCTCTTTCCTCTTCCTGCCCCCTCTTGCCTCTTTCAGCACCTCTGTTGCTTCTTTCTGCACCCTGCTTGCCTCTTTCTGTACCCCTCTTGCCTCTTTGTGCACCTATCCAGCCTCATACTGCATGTCTCTTGCCTTTTTCTGAAGTTCTCTTGCCTCTTTCTGCACCTCTTTTGCTTCATTCTGCACTTCACCTGCCTCTTTCTGTACCCCTCTTGCCTCTTTCTGCACCTCTGTTGGTTTTTTCTGGATCCCTCTTTCTGAACCTCTCCTGCTTCAGTCTGCCCACATATTCACTCTTTCTGCACCCCTTTTGCCTGTTTCTGCAACTCTCTTGCCTCTTTCTGCAGTTTCATTGCCTCCTTCTGCACCTCACTTGCTTCTTTCTGCACCTCTGTTGGTTCTTTTGCACTGATCTTGCTTGTTTCTGCACCTCTCTTGAAAATGTCTGCACCCCTCTTGCCTCTTTCTGTATCCCTCTTACCTCTTTCTGCACCTCTCTTGCCTTTGTCTGCACCTCTGTTCCCTCTTTCTGTACCTCTTTTGCCTGTTTCTGCAACTCTCTTGCCTCTTTCTGCAGTTCTCTTGTCTCCTTCTGCACCTCTATTGCTTTTTTCTGCACTTCTTTTGCCTCTTTCTGCACCCCGTTGCTTCATTATGCATATCTTGTGAGTCTTTCTGCACCTGTATTGCTTCTTTCTGGTCCCCTGCTGCCTCTTTCTGCACTCGCCTTCCCTCTTTCTGTACCTCTCTTGCCTCCTTCTGCACCTCACTTGCACTTCTCTTTCTTCTTTCTACACCTATGTTGCTTCTTTCAGCAATTCTCTTGCCTCTTTCTCCACTTCTCTTGCCTGTTTCTGCACCTCTCTTGCCTCTTTCTGCACCTCACTTGCTTTTTTTCTGCACCCCTCTTGCCTCTTTCTGTATCCCTCCTGCTTCTTTTTGCACCCCTCTTACCTCCTGCACCCCTGTTGCTTTTTTCTACACTTCTCTTGCTTCTTTCTGCACTTCTGTTGCTTCTTTCTGCACTCCTATTGCCTTTTTCTGCACCTCTGTTGGTTTTTTCTGGATCCCTCTTTCTGAACCTCTCCTGCTTCAGTCTGCCCACATATTCACTCTTTCTGCACCCCTTTTGCCTGTTTCTGCAACTCTCTTGCCTCTTTCTGCAGTTTCATTGCCTCCTTCTGCACCTCACTTGCTTCTTTCTGCACCTCTGTTGGTTCTTTTGCACTGATCTTGCTTTTTCTGCACCTCTCTTGAAAATGTCTGCACCCCTCTTGCCTCTTTCTGTATCCCTCTTACCTCTTTCTGCACCTCTCTTGCCTTTGTCTGCACCTCTGTTCCCTCTTTCTGTACCTCTTTTGCCTGTTTCTGCAACTCTCTTGCCTCTTTCTGCAGTTCTCTTGTCTCCTTCTGCACCTCTATTGCTTTTTTCTGCACCTCTTTTGCCTCTTTCTGCACCCCGTTGCTTCATTATGCATATCTTGTGAGTCTTTCTGCACCTGTATTGCTTCTTTCTGGTCCCCTGCTGCCTCTTTCTGCACTCGCCTTCCCTCTTTCTGTACCTCTCTTGCCTCCTTCTGCACCTCACTTGCACTTCTCTTTCTTCTTTCTACACCTATGTTGCTTCTTTCAGCAATTCTCTTGCCTCTTTCTCCACTTCTCTTGCCTGTTTCTGCACCTCTCTTGCCTCTTTCTGCACCTCACTTGCTTTTTTTCTGCACCCCTCTTGCCTCTTTCTGTATCCCTCCTGCTTCTTTTTGCACCCCTCTTACCTCCTGCACCCCTGTTGCTTTTTTCTACACTTCTCTTGCTTCTTTCTGCACTTCTGTTGCTTCTTTCTGCACTCCTATTGCCTTTTTCTGCAGCCTTCTTCCTTCTCTCTGCACCTCTCTTGCCTCTTTCTGCACCACTGTTCCCTTTTTATGCACCTCTCTTGCCTGTTTCTGCAACTCTCTTGTCTCCTTCTGCACCTCTGTTGCTTCTTTCTGCACTTCTCTTGCCTCTTTCTGTACTCCTCTTGCCTCCTTCTGAACCTCTTTTTGTTCTTCTGCACTTCTCTTGCATCTTTCTGCACCCCTCTTGCCTCCTTCTGCACCTCTGTTCGTTCTTTCTGCACTGCTCCTTCTTCATTCTGCACCTCTCTTACAAATTTCTGCACTCTTCCTTCTTTCTGCACCTCTCTTGCCACTGTCTGCATGCCTGTTCCCTCTTTCTGCACCTCTTTTGCCTGTTTCTTTCTGAACTTCTCTCACCTCTTTCTGTACTCAAATGGGAAGTGCCAGCTGTCAAGTTTAAAGGTCTGTGTGCTCTCATGACTAAGGTATATGTCTACTTGTATTCTTATATGTGTTATGGATCCGAAGATTGTAGCTTAAAAGCGGGTAACTTCTCCTACAGGTTGTCAAATCTTCTCAGCTCTGCTCTGTCATTTGGTTCCCCAGGCAGACATGTCTTATGTATATATATATGTTATAGAGCCCCTCAAATATACTATTGAATACCCATGTGCCTTGTATTGTGAGCAGAAAGAAATGCATACACCTTTTTTACACAAATTTACAGAGTTTGCTGGTTCAAACACAGGTATTCAAGTGCTTGTATGTTTATTTACATTTAACATGTCATTAGGTAAAAGCATAGACACGCAGGCATACCTTCACAAATTTGGTCAGACTTACAACATTGATATGCTTAGGATTGCTATTTTTTATTTAGTAGGCTTAACATTCTGAGCAGTCGATTCATAGTGAACATACAGAGAAGTGATCTTTAAGACATTATCGGAGACATCTTCAGAGAAGGATTTGTGATTAGAGTACTTTGTATGACATCTCAAACATCACTGATGACATCATCCACGTGATCTTCTGATGCACCTCCTCACACCCTAATATAACCTTTGATGCACCCACTCTAAAATACAGACTACCAATATCGAAACCATAGACAGACCAATAGCAGTTAGTACATGCCCGCTCAGTGATTCATACGTCTACACACACATACACAAAGTCATTCATACACTAAGTCATTCATCAATACAGCCACTTATATATCCACTCATACACCCATATAGACACTCACACACTGCCACTCACCTAGAGTTACTCAAACACCTAGTCAGTCACCCAAAGAATTAATTACACTGCCGTTTACTCACCTATACAGTTATATACACACCACCTCACTTAGTCACACAGATAGTACCATATACATACTATCTTCAACAATTACTGACATAAGCACACACTTATCCATGCAGCCACTATCACAATCACTCATTGTCACATATACTCACTTACATACTTATATACTCCAACACTCACATACACTGCCGTTCTCATATGTAGTTACTTACACATATACCACTAAGACTTCCATTCACTCACCAACACAGCTATATGTACACTCACTCATCCATACAGTCCCTAACACACACACTCATAAATCCATGCACCCAGTGAATCACCTACTCACACATCAATGCAGGGAGTCACCCCCCCACCCACACACACAGACACTCAGGCACCCTTACAGGTACTCAGAAAACCAATCATTAACCCATATAGACACTGATGTAGCTGCTCACCAACCCATGCAGCCACTTACACACGAGCTGACAGGCTGATACAGACATTCACACAGATTAACCATACACCCATGCATTCACTAAGACATGTTTAATCACTCACCTATACAGTCAGTCACACACCCACTAAATCATCCATTCAGGCACTCATACACCCACTCATGCTTCAATACACCTTGGCATATATATATATTCACTAAAAAAAACATAGGTTTCAGGGGTGTTATAGTTAGCTGGACATTTCCCTCGTACAAAACCCTAGAAATTCCCCTGTTATAGTTAGTTCAGCTAACTATAACTCGTGCCCCCGCATTGCACTGCTGGTGACGTCACATATTACATCACTCATGACATGGTCAGTGACATCACTGATGACATCACTTATGACATCTCAAATGACGTCACTGATGACATCACTGATGACGTCATCCAGTGACTGTGTGTTTCTGTAAAGTTTAAATATGTTTTATATATTTATAGTGAAAGGCCTATGGAAGAATGAGTGGGTGTATAAATGTGTGAATGGGTGATTTTCTAGGTGCGTAACTGACTCTATAAGTGAGTCATTAAATGTATCCTACTGCAGACTAGTGACTAAACTGTGTGAATGTCTGTATGTGTCCGTGTGTTGGTGTATAAGTGTAGGGGTGGGCGGAATTTGCGTAATCGCGTTACGCAAATCTCCGCGAAACGGTAAAAAATCTCCGCGAACACGCAGAAATTCCGCGAACACGCGGGATTGCTTGTTCGCGATACTTTTTTCCTGTTCGCGATCGCTGTTTGCGTGCTCGGGGTGAAATATCTCGCGAACACGCATATTGAGAACGCGAACAAGCAAAAAATTTCGCGAAGTCGCGGAACGCAGATTTTTGGGCAATTTCGCGTTCTCCGCGGAACGCGAAATTACCCAAATTCCGCAAATTCCGCGAACGGAACGGAATTTACTGCCCAGGCCTATATAAGTGGCTGCATGGTTTTGTGAATAGCTATATGAGTGTCTATATGGGTTATTGATTGGTTGTCTGAGTAGCTGTATGGGTGCCTGAGTGTTTGTGTGGGTAGGGTGTGCATCTGTGATGGACTGTATGGTTGGGTGACTGTATGTAAGGGCGTGTTAGTGATTGAATGTATATTTCAGTTGTACATGTGTCAGTAACTACATATGTGAAACACAGTGTATATGTGTGTAAGAGTATAGAACTATCTATATGTGAGAGTGTGTGATTTTGGGAGTGGCTGTATAGATGAGTGTGTGCTTGTATCAGTAATTGTATAAGAGCGTCAGAATTTGTTAGTATTTTTATGAGTAAGTGAACTTGAGTGTGTTTAACTGTATAGGTAAGTAAATTGGACTGTGATTAATTATTTGCATGACTGACTAGATGTGTCAGTACCTCAATGGATGATTGGCAGTGTGTGAGTGTCTATATAGGTGTATAAATGCATATGATAGTCCTGTACAGAGTGACTGTAAGTATGAGTGACTGTACAGGTGAGTGAGTGGAGATGTATGTAGACCTAAGAGTCAATGAGTGGGTGTGTAGTTATTGGTATTGGAGTATCTATGGTTTTCAAAATGGCCATCTGAAATTTTGAGTCGGTGTATCAAAGGATATATTAGGGTGTGAGAAGATGCACTAATTTATCACATGGATGACGTCATCAGTGATGTCATCAGTGATGTCATTTGAGATGTCATCAGCGATGTCATTTGAGATGTCATCGTGATGTCATCAGTGATGTCACTGACCATGTCATGAGTGATGTAATATGTGACGTCATCAGCAGTGCATTGCGGGGGCACGAGTTATAGTTAGCTGAACTAACTATAACAGGGGAATTTCTAGGGTTTTGTATGAGGGAAATGTCCAGCTAACTATAACGCCCCTGAAACCTATGTTTTTTTTAGTGATTTTCTAAGGTTTTTTAAATACCAATTCCTAACTATAACACCCCTGAAACCTTTGGTTTTTTCAGTGAATTTCAAAGGTTTTTCAAATGCCAATTCCTAACTATAACGTGCATGAAACCTATGGTTTTTTCAGTGAATTTCAAAGGTTTTTTAAATGCTAATTCCTATCTATAACTTATCTCTAAAGATATCATGTTTAATGTTTTTCATTGGATTTCTATATTTATCAAATTCAGTGTGTCAATTACATTAATTATGTTTTTTTGAAATTCCTTTTTATCACCATTTTAAATTTTTTTTTTTTTAATTAATTCTTTTAAAAACTTAAAAAAATATTATTTGTTTTGATTGGGTTTTTCAAACATATTTTTAATATTTTTAAAAATATATCTTTAACTATATGTTCAAAACTTTATATAATATATTTTTTTTCCATGCTTTTGGATCCTTGCACCCAACTCGAGAGGATCCGTGCACCAAACGCATTTTGCCGTTTAAAAAAAAAAAAAGGGGGCCCCAAGGGGTCCCTGAAGCACCTCTAGAGGGTCAGAGTATTACCACTCTGCCCCCTTTATATGTTTTACACACTTATTCCCCTTGCTTCTTCAGCCTCGCTTCTACCGAGGCAGAAAATGGACGCCAACAGTTCCTGGTTTTGAATGTAGACAGACACTCGACAGCCAATTAGTATTCAGCGCGCGATCGCGAGGGTGCGCGCTCGATTCGGGAGGGGGCGCTACAGTGCAGGTAGGGTCCGCGGATCCTCCCCGGCCATAGGTATCACTAACTTTTTTACCCTAATTTTCTCATGAACAAATAAACAGATTCACACCAATTATGCAAAAGGCACGAGTCTGAACTGAGGACTACCTCTTTGCCAAATTTGGTGTCATTTCGTTCAGCGGTTCGGGCTATAGCTGCTACAACAGATCCTATGGGAAATTGCATGGGGAAAACGCATTTTGGGACCCCCTTTTTTCTCATCCTCTGCTTTATGAATCATGACAAAACTTTCAGGGTAGTAGTGGAGCAGAGCTGGCCAAAAGTTTGGAAAATTTAGCGAGGATTCATCAACCAGCGCCAGACTTATTGGGAATAGAATGTTGCGGATTTCCTATGGAAAATAGGTCCTAACTATAACTATCTACTGGCGACCGCCAGTAGATAATATATGTATATATATATATATATATATATATATATATATATATATATATGATAGCTCCAAGGATGCTCAGCACTCACGGAACTTAAAGCTGATTTATTGTAAGCAAATGCATTTCGGCGTTTCCGCCTTCTTCAGTGCTCATTAGCCCAGACACAAAACATAACATAACATAACAAAACAAGACGTACCCCCACCTGTGTATGTACGGTGCGGACCGCACCGTACATACACGGGTGGGGGTATGTCTCGTACATACACGGGTGTACATACACGGGTGTACATACACGGGTGTACATTCACGGGTGGGGGTACGTCTCGTACATACACGGGTGTACATACACGGGTGTACATACACGGGTGTACATTCACAGGTGGGGGTACATCTCATACATACACAGGTGTACCTACATGGGTGTACATACATGGGTGTACATTCACGGGTGGGGGTACGTCTCGTACATGCACGGGTGTACATACACGGGTGTACATACATGGGTGTACATTCACGGGTGGGGGTACGTCTCGTACATACACGGGTGTACATACACGGGTGTACATTCACGGGTGGGGGTACGTCTCGTACATACACGGGTGTACATACACGGGTGTACATACACGGGTGTACATTCACAGGTGGGGGTACGTCTCGTACATACACGGGTGTACATACACAGGTGTACATTCACGGGTGGGGGTACGTCTCGTACATACACGGGTGTACATACATGGGTGTACATTCACGGGTGGGGGTACGCCTCGTACATACACGGGTGTACATACACAGGTGTACATACACGGGTGTACATTCACGGGTGGGGGTATGTCTCGTACATACACGGGTGTGCATACACGGGTGTACATTCACGGGTGGGGGTACGTCTCGTACATACACGGGTGTACATACATGGGTATACATACACGGGTGTACATTCACGGGTGGGGGTACGTCTCGTACATACACGGGTGTACATACACGGGTGTACATACACGGGTGGGGGTACGTCTCGTACATACACGGGGGGCTGGGGGGAGGAAGGCGCGTACATACGGGGGCTGGGGGGGGTGGCGTGTACCGGGCCCCCTATACCGCTTGCATCGTGGCGTACTTACCTTTTCCTGCACTTTTTGGGTGCCGTAAAAATATTGCCGTCCGGACTGCTGTCGGTACGAATCGTACTTGCTGGTACATAAAAACATGCCTTTCTCCGTCCGGACGTCACGTCCGCGGTGTCCCGGATCACATACGTATGTATTTTACTGTCGGTCGGTGTTTTGTCCGACTCGTACGGAAATGGTGTTTCCATACGAATCGTACTTGCAAGTTTGTAGGGTTTTTTTCCCGGGTACGAGTCGGACGGAGAAAACGCTCCGACCGACGGTTCGTACCCGGTTTTTCCAGGATCGGAATCGGCACTTAAGTGTCTGTGGCCCTGCGCTGTCCACTGCCTCTGGACCCAACTGCAGCCCACCAGGGCTCACACATCAAATCGAGTCCTGACGGGCCCGGACATCGCATCACTACAGGAGGCACACGCCACCACCACAAGGCCCACCTCTAACCGCCATCTGCCAGAGTCGGAACAGTGGTCCTGACAGACTTACGGAGTTGCTCACACCTGTTGTGGATGACATCTTCTGCCTGATCCCCTGTTCAGCACTCCAGGTGCCACTAGGTCAGTGTACCATGAATCATCGTCCGTTACTGATTGAGTTTTGTGCTGTAGAGAGGTTGCGCAGTGTGGGAGACCTAGGACGTTGATGAGGAAGATGATGCAGGTCTAACACACCCCACTGCATCAGGAATATCTCAAAGGGACACAATCCGAGACTTTTTCTTCACATGAGTGCGCTCATCTGTAGTGCCCCAACCCCAGTTCACTGCAAGTCACCGACACTTCTGTTTGCATGTTAGGTGTCCCCTGGACTTTATTCGGCTCCCTCCATGTTGCTCAGCAGTTGACTCTGTTATGCAGGTGTTTTCAGTCTCGGTTGCACTGGTGTCGAATGTTCAAATGGTTGCCAGCACCAAGCATTCCCTGCGGGCTGGCTTACACTCACCCCACACACATCCAGCATAGGCGTCACTGTACATGAGGCTCTGCCAATAAAGGGGCACATGCCCATACCCAGTTCAACATGATATCTGCGTGTGTGTCCCTGTCATCTTGTTGTATGCATGAGGGCCCTGGGCTCTACAATATTGCATTGTGCTTTGTACAGCGGACGCAGACATGTCACTACAGGCAGCGGGTTACAGCTTGGACAAGTAGCTTTGTCGTCACCCACTCAATTTGTAAGGGGAGTGGCCTGAACCGTCGTACACAGAGCCAACGTGGGTGTGTGACTGCTATTTGGGTGCCCCTGGGTGTGGTTCTGTACTGGGAATGTGCATCTGCATGCGTCTATGGCAGTGTGGGTCTCCTTTGTGGGGTGTGGGTGGTCCCTGAAGGGTAATAGACACCAATGTATGTGACCTAGTTCGCCTTCCATGGGTTCAGAGCCCACCCACACCTGTTTGGCGTGCTGACACATGGCATTGGGGTGCCATAGGAGTGTTGTGAGCCAGGTGTGCTTGCGGGTGATTCCTGCTGTGTGGTCTGTTGCAGGCCCTGTGTTCTCCTCTGAGTAGCTTGGCTGCCCGAGTCCTGGTGGTGGGTTGCGTGCGATGTCCATGGGCTGTTGTAGGGTGTCAGTGTCGAAGGTGTCATGGTCCTCTCAGGCATCACTAATGTGTTGTCTTGTGTGCTCTGCTGGAGGTGTTGTGTGCCCCTCTGCAATGTGAAGGGGAGATGCATGCTGATATTGTGTTGACATGTATGTTGGCACATTGTTCTGGTTTACCGGCAGACTGTATGACAATGTACATTGTGAATGTTTGGGAGGTGCTGAGTACTGCTGCGGGACAGTGCACATTTGGACTACATGATGGATGTGTGGTCGTACGCTTACTTTTCCATTTCACAGTTTCCTGCCCTGTCAGATGTGGTAGGTATGGTTCTGTGCGTGTGCGGAGCCAGTTGTGTCCTCTGTTCTGCAGTGTCGGCTTTGCGCATTGTACCACGTTGTCGTCAATGTGGGTGTGCTGTTCTTGCTACGTGTGTGTGTGCTGCAGTGTACCAAGGGGATCAGGGACATGATGCAGGGTAATTGTGGGTGTGCAGTGTGCTACACCTTGTTGGGCATGTGTGCCATTGTGCCCATCTCTCCCCGTCCCCCCAGTCCCTGGTCGTTACTCACCCTGTTGATGTTGTGTCCGGTCCTCTCGGGCTGTGTCCGTACTCCCTACTGATGACTGTGGCCTAGCTTCCCTCCAGCTCCTCGTGTGGCGCAGGGCTGCCACCTCCTGTCGCCATAGCAGCCTTCCTGTTTGTGGCAGGTTTGTGCCTGATTTAGGTTGTCATATCATGCCAGCGCCTCTTGGCCTCCTCGATTGGCCTCCTAGGCACTCCGACTGCAGTCCCGGTTGTGTGTCAGTTGCTGGTAGTGTTCTGTCACCTCCGTGATGCTGATCTGGTTTTGCGGCGGACTGCACCCAGTCTTCCTCTCCCTCTTCTCCTCGTCCCGTTGTCCTTGCTGGTGGTCTGTGGGGCTTGTGGGTTTGGCGTTGGCCTCTGCGCTGGTTCAGGGTGCATCCATGGTGCTGGGCACTTTGGATTGTTTCTGGTGTGTTTTTCTTGTTTTGCTTTGATAGTGCATTTTCCTGCCAGGCGCAAGGGATTTGCAGGCCTGTGGCTGGTTTCTGCAGCTTTTTGTATCGCGCTTGGCCTCATCACAGCTTTTTAGGGGTTCGTGTCTCGCATTTTTGCGGCGTGGCTTTTTTAACGCGGCCATTTGACGCGTTATCTGGTGACTATCGCATGGTATCGCCTTGTTGTGAATACTTGTTTAACACGGCGTAGAATTCCCGCGATCGACTTCGATGTTGTAGGGTGCGTTATGTAACTTTTGCATTGGTTATCACACGTTCTTGATAATATGCCCCAAGGAGTGTAACCCAGCATTTAGTGCCATTTTCATAGAGCAAAATGCACCCTTGCATCCATAATGGACCCAAGAATGCGTTTTACACTAAGGAAATACTGCTAAATACTGCTAAATGAAATGTAACAGGAAAGGCAGCAGACAGCAGCCACTTGAACTTGCTAAATTTGCTACTGCAATAGGAGTTTTGCCCCACATTACTCTTAATTACACAAGCAGGCATAATGATGGAAGTTTCAGAAATTTTGCATCACGAGTAGTGCGAAATTACTGAAATTACTCTGATTACTCTGGTGTCATTTAATTTTGCCCACCTTCCTATAAGTTGGTGCTTATATCTAAGCCAGCTTTATGCACTACGGGTCTCATGTCACAAAATTACAGGGTTTGTGACGACAAAAGGGCTCATCATTATGTACACATCCCCTTTCATGAGTTGGAAAACATTTTTGACTCGTAAAATAACTTTTGTAATTGTTTCTGAATTGCAAATAGGAGGGTCATAAAAGGAGTTTCCCCCTCCCCTTTCCAATTCAGAAAGGCATTTATTGGCTGGTTGCGACTTGCTGTAACAACCCCCGAGTTGAGCTGGTAACTAATTTGCAATGTGGAAGGTGTCCCCTTAGGATCTCTTTCCTTTTGGGAATCATGTTAGCTGTCTCAAGGAGGACAAGTTTTCCAAAATTGAAAGCGTTTTTTTTTTTAAAGCAGCACTGCTTCTGTTATGAAACAAGGGCTGCTTTGAAAAAAAAACATTTCTATTTTGGAATGCAGTCATAGAGATGGTGGTGTGCTGTCGCTTACAGGCCACCAACCCTGTGAAAACAGCCAGTCACATAGAGTGGCAAATTGGCACCTGCGTATTAAATATTATTTAGGCATATCATTCTGAAACCCCCTGTAATTCTGTAGTTTTTGAAGGAGGCGATTTTTTAGATCTGCTGTTTTGCTTGCAGCTGTTATGCTTGAAGCTGGGTAATGAGTGATTTTTCTTTGGTGTGTGTTCGACTGCTTGCCAGATAGTTCATAACCTCTGCTGTTTAGCCACTGGCCAGGTAAATAATGAAGTTTAATTGTTATTTGAATGGATGGTGGCCAAACTGTGCAGAATCTCAACTATTTAGCCAGCAAAAGGGAAAATAGTGAAGATTTTCTGTGGTTTGCATGGCCAGCAGCCAAACTGCAGACTCTCTATAATTTAGTCAGAAGGCAAACAGAAAATAATTTCTACTATTTAGTCAGACTCCAAGTAAATAGCAGAAACAAATCCCTATATACCCAGTGGCCGGCTATAACGCTGCTCCCAAAACTTAAATACACATGTCCTACTTTTTAAATACAATGCACCCTGTCCTAGAAGGGGTTGAGGCCTACCTTAGAAGTGACTTGTAAGTATTAAACAAATATTGGCAAAGCCAATAGGTCTTGCCTATGCAAGAGGTATTGACTTTGGCAAGGTGTTTTAGCCATGTTGTATACAATTGTGGCTGCTGTTCAGCAAGGCTAACAGTTAGTGGCGTAGAGTGGCGGGGAGTAGGGTACATTGGTAGATAGAGGTCGAGTGAAATGGGATAGATTGGAGCAAATGGAGTCGGGTAGATTGATCTAGTGTGGAGTGGGGTAGAGAGGGGTAGCATGGAATGGGTGGATTGGGTAGATTGTGGCAGATTGGAGTGAGGTAGATTGGAGTGGAGTGAGATAGATTGGAGTGGGGTAGATTGGAGTGAGGGTGTTGGATAGATTAACTTGGTAGAGTGGAGTGGGTTATATTGAATTGGGGTAGATTTGGGTAGACTGGAGTAGAGTAGAATAGGATAGCTAGAGTGAGGTACATTGAAGTAGGATAAATCGAGGTTGGGTAGATATTGTGATATATTGGAGTGGAGTAGAGTGGGATATATTGGAGTGAAGTGGAGTAGATTGGGGAAGAGTGGGGTGGATTTGGGTAAATTAGAGTTGAGTGGGGTAGAGTGGAGTGGTGTAGATTGGGTGGATTATATGGTAGAATGGAAAGGAGTGTGAGTAGATTGGGTTAGGGTAGTTTGGGGTGGAGTGTGGGGGGATAGATAGGAGTGGGTGAAGTGAGGTGGATTTGGTTAGATTGGGCTAGAATGGGGTAGATTTGAGTGGCATGTGGCAGATTAGAGTGAAGTGGAGTGGGGTAGATTGGGGTAGAGTGGAGCAGGGTAGACTGGAGTAGAGTGGGTAGATTAGGGTGGAGTGGAGTGGGGTAGATTGGGTGGATTAGAATAGGGTAGATTGGAATGGGTTGGAGTGGGGTGGGGTAGATTAGAGTGGGGTAGATTAGAGTGAGGTAGATGGGAGAAGGGTATATTGAACAGGGACGATTAGATTGGGGTCGTTTGGAGTTGAGTGGATTGGAGTGGGGTAGAGTGGGGTGGGGTAGAATGGGGTTGGGTGGGGAGGGGTGGGTTGGAGATGGGTGGAGTGGGGTAGATTGGTATAGGATTGATAGGGGTAGATTGGATTGGGGTAGGTTTGAGTGGGGTGGAGTGGAGTGGGATAGACTGGAGTAGAGGGGTAGATTGGAATAGGTTAGATTGTGGTAGATTGGAGTAGGATAGATTATGGTGGAGTGGGGTAGATTGGGGTGGAGGTGGATATATTGCAGTGGAATATGTAGTGGAGGGAGCTAAATTAGAATGAAGTGGGCTAAATTGTACGGGGTAGATTGGAGTGGAGTATAGTGGCTTGGGGTGGTTTGTAGTGGAGTCTGGTAGATTGAAGTGAAGTGGGGTGGATTGGGGTACATTGGAGAGGGGTGGATTGGGGTACATTGGAGTGAGGTAGATTGGAGTGGATTAGAGAGGAGTGGCATATACTGGGTAGATAGGAGCAGCGTAGGGTACATTTGAGTGGAGTGAAGTATACTGGACTGGGGTGGAGTTGAGTAGATTGGAGTGGATTGGGGTACAGTGGAGTAGGGTATATTGGATCTTAATGGAATGGGAGGGGTGTATTGGAATGGAGTGGGGTAGATTGGGATAGAGTGGGGTAGACTGAAGTGGGGTAGATTGCAGTGGGGTGGGGTAAATTGGAGTGGAGTATATTGGAGTGGAGCAGGGCAGATTGAAATGAAATGGGGTAGATTGGAGTGAAGTGGTGTAGAGTGGTGTGAAGTTGGGTAGAGTGGAGTAGGGTAGATTGGGTTAGAATAGATTAGAGTTGATTGTAGCAAAGAAAAGTGGGGTAGATTGTGGTACATTAAAGTGGATTGGGGTAGATTGGAGTGGAGTAGAGTGTAGTGTGGTGAGTGGTGTGGAATGGAGGGGCGTAGAGTGTAAGGGCATGTTGTGTTATGGATTGAGTGGCATGGAGTCGAGTGGCATGTCATGTCATAGAGTGTCTTAGAGTGGAACGCGTAGAGTAGATTGGCACATTGTTGAGTGCAGTGGAGCGTTATAGAATGGAGTGGTGTGGCATAGAGTGGAAGGGCATAGAGTGGAGTGGATTTAAATGGAGTGGAGTAGAGTGGCATAGTGTGGAGAATACATAGCATGACAACACATTTTCAATTGCAACAACCATTACATGTACACCAAAAGACGGTTTTACTGCACACAAATGATAATGTGTGCAAATATCATCACCTAGTGTATTGATGTGTTTCGATAGTAGTCAAATATTTGTTTCCACCACACTTCAGAATTGCAAAAACTTTTGCTTGATTTGTGCTAATTCTAATATATTCTGAAAGTCGTCTGAGTTCATTTTTTTGTTGTGGGCTCGAAAAAAAACATCCTACACCCTCTCATTTTACATGGGTACTCAGCTAAATTGTCACATAAATTCTCCCACTTAAAGTCAGAGAAAGAAAACAACAGCTCCCTCAGAAGACAGCTTGACATTTGACCTCTGTCTTTGAATGTACAGCAAATGTGACAAGATAGGAACAAGATTTAAAGGCCTGTTTGCAGAAAGGGAGTTCGTGGAAGAATACTGTAAACAAGGTTTGGGCAACAAGAGGAACTAACTCAAGGTGGACAGCCTAAAACAAATAAAGTCAGCAAACAGAAAGCCAGATTAATGTGAGCTGCAAACCCTCAAAGCAATGGACGGAATGCATTCCTATGTCAGCTTTCTGAATGTCCCCAAGATGTGTTTAGCAAACCAGACGCTTCACGGTCTCATAGGCTTCGACTTGAAAAGGGAAGTATCAGGCCTGGCAAAAGGTTTATTTTGCCAGGTCGAAATCATAGCTTAAAACTGAACTACAGGCTGCAGTGGGCAGGCCTCAGACATGTTTTACAGTGCAACTTCAGTAGACGACACAATGGAGCTGCTGCCCACTAGTAACATTTAATAGCAGGCCTCACATAGTTGTCAACCTAATCTCTTCATTAGTTAAAAATAACAGTTTGCTAGTACATAGTACATCATGTGTTTATTTCGCCTGATCACTGGTCCTCAAATTAGGATCCTGTTCATGCTTTTTTGAACGTTAGCACATATTTGGCTGTAATAAAATGGGTTACTGACAGGGCCGGACTAGGAACCCCGAGCAGCCCTGGCATATTTTGTCAGACCAGACCCCAAAAGGTGCATAACAAGCGAGCCTGACCTCTACAAGGAACTGTGGAGAAAAATGGCAAAAATGGTGCATTCTACCACACATTTTCTATTAAATTTTCAATTGTATTAGTTTTTAAAGCATATTAGAACATTGGAATGTTGGGAGCTCCTTTGAAGACAATGGAGTGCTCCATGCTTTTACGGGCTCTCATCTCTCGATAGCCCCCCTCTCACATGTATTTCATTTGTTTTATATCATCTCCTATACCAGTCTAGGGTGTCAGAGCATTTTTCATCACATACACATGCAGAGACCATGAATCATACGTATGTAAATCAGTATATAGAAAATGTTACTTGAGACAAATAGGACTACAGGGTATAGGATTCATAAGTCATCCATGTAGGTAGGCTTTTTTTAAGAGTGCTTGGTCTTGAGAAGCACAAACCCAGGATTCGGCATGCAACACAGTGCTTAGGATTGACTTTACTAGCAAGAATTTATTTCTACCCAAGCAAAACATTTTTAGCAAAATTAGGAGAATAAAAGACTGGGAAAAAAACATACCTTTCTAACCTAGATTATGATTGTAACATATGAACTGCACAGTAACAAAAGGACCTATGTGACAAAATCAGTAACCCACTGAGCCATGCACATAAAATACTGTTCTGAGATCTATATAGTAAACGCTCTTTGCAGCAGGCATATTAACCCTCTGCGCTATGTTAGATGGTACATCAGTTACCAGAGTTTGCTTGGCACTTTTATTGTTCCCTGAAAACTGTTTGATAGTCAAGGAACACTGCAGTGCTTTTTACAGCTGCACTGCAAAAAAAGCCGGCCCCCATTAACAAAAAAGGCATCCCACCCTTCCAGCCTCCCAAGGAAACATCTGATACCTGGTCCGGCCAGTCCAGCCTTGGCAGTTGGTTCAGGGTCATGGAAGCCTCACTCAGGCAATAACCACAATCCTTGTCAAGGTGAACCACAAAAGTCACTAAATTAACCTGTGCTTAACCCTCTGGTAGTTTGGCACAAAGCAGTCAGACTTAACTTAGGGGCAATGTGTAAAGTATTCATACAGCACACAAACAGTGATAAAGTAAAAACGCAACACAATGAAAATCCCATACTAATTTAGAAAAATAAAGCGCATTTTAATAAATAAAATAATAGCACAAGAACGGAAACCCAGTCAGTAGAATCGAGGAAATGCAATTTAAATGTTGTTAAGGAAATTAGCTCCTAAAAGCAAAAAGCGCCACTCACAGTCATCTGGTCATATTAGATCGGGGAAAAAAAGCAAATTCAGGCTGACCACTATGGAGCATGAGCTGGATACAGGAACCAGTCCCCCTGGAAAAGTTACCTTCTCAAAGTGCAGTGCCGCGAGGAGCATGCAGAGTGTTGCGGATTGTCATCTCTGTAGTGCCAAGAGCAGGCCGTTGCTCTAGCGCGAAAAGTTGGTTGAGAATCGAATGTCACTGCTGGAGCTTTGAATTGGCGGTCACCATGAGCTGTTGGTTTGTGTAGCTTGGAATGCCGATATCAAGTTACAAGTAGTCGCTGGAGGTCACTGTAGTGCATTCTTCACAGACAGCAGAGTCTCACCATAAAAAGGCCTGTTCACGTCACAAGTGGGGCTCCTCTAGGGGATCAGGAACTCACACCAGCAGAATCCAGCAGGTCCAGGCAGATCCAGTGCAGTTTCAGGAAGGCCTCTGGATCCTGTTATGTCCCTGTAGCTCATAAAGGAGGTGAGCCAACCGACCCTTGGAGTAACTTGGGTTAGCCTGGGATGAAGGTAAGCAGGTCCAGTCTTCCTTCTCAGACAACAAGGCAGTCCTCAGTAGAAGGGCAGTATTATGACAGCAGTGTAACCCCTCTTCTGTCCACAGATCCAGGAGTAGTCTGAAGTGGGGCTCTGGAGATTCAGTTCAATTAAATGTGGTATTTTATTTCGGTCATAGACCATAAAAGTAACAATTCATCAGTATAAGTACAAATAGACCATGTCATAAAAGGATAACAGCAATTTAGAAAGTATTACAAACTCAGAAATAGCACTAGCTTGAAAAAAACAATAAAACCATACAATACATTTAAATGTTTTGGCATCTGTGTGATCAGAGACCAAGGTGCTACCTACAAAGGGATCATTCAGAGTGTTTGAAGCAGGGATAGAGAAGATTTTGTGCTGAATGGGCCAAATACTCTCCAGATACTTGGCTACAGAAAACACTATGACAGGAGACATATCTACTCTGCAGATCCATGAGGCTACCTTATATTTGCGAACACATAGATAGCGACATGGATGAGCTATCCAGTGTTTCCACTGTTTGCAGTCTGTAGGGTAAAAGAACAAGAGATGATGAGATGTTTCTTCACCACAGCCACATGCAGAACACATTTTAGATCCTCCTTGGTCACCTTTCCATTTGGATGTAAATGTAGCAAGAGGAAGCAAACCTAGCCTAAACCTTAGATAAAGTGCTTTAGTGAATGGAGGATCTATCTCATACATATAATTCTCAAACTTTGGAACTGGCTTGAACACAAGGAAACATTCAGTCAAGTGCCCCAGGCCTACCTGATTACATAGTTTGGCCTCCTCGCACTTTCAGTAGGCAAGCTTCAGCTTTTTTATAGCAAGGGGAGTAATAGTGAGATCTCAACCAATGTAGATAATCCACCAGAGGCTCTACCTGTTTTGGACATGTGGGAAGGCACATGGAATGTCTTATATGCTTGTCTATGGTTGGGGACAACCTCCCAGGTCTCTTGAAATATAATAATATTGCCTGAGTCATTAAAGGCCCCCAAGCCCTCCTGCACATGCTTGCTACCCAGTCCCGCAATATTCCAAGAAATTATACAAAAAACATTAGAAAGAGAGCTCTTGGCTGGGCTTGTGCATCCAAGGAGTGGAAATGTTCACTGCGGATGGGGCAAAGATGGAGGGACCTGAACTTGGGGATGCTCTCGACCAATGCTGTCAATTGGTAAAGGATTCAAAAGGCAATCCAGTCAATCCACACAAGAAAGGGGAGAGGTGATTCAGGGTACATCTTTTCTCTGCGAGAGGGGGACCCTCATTTTGAGGAGTATCAGGGAGTAACTAAGGGTAGAGATTTACGCCTATAAAGACAATAGACCATTTATGATAGCATAATGTGAAAACTGTAATCTAATGTAGTCCAGTGTATCAGTATGTGAAATACGGCTAGCTCTAATTATGTCAAAACGTATTACACTGCAACACTTTCTCACATCTTTAATCCAGTGCGTCACTTTATTTATCAAGGAAGCCTCATCTTCTTTGACACACAAGGCCAACTTTAGAACCCCATTCATGAATAGCATAAGATTGTGGGTAAAGGCATTAGAGTTGCTATTAGTCAATTGACAGTTGGGGTGTGTGCCTCCACAGGGAAGGGGTATTTCGCAGCAACAGTCGGAAGTGAAGCAAATAGTACACATACTTTGGCTAGGTTATTCAGAATGCCCCTTGTTCCCCTTTATTGGGGGCGCCTAGCGTGGTTAAAGTATTTGCCGGGCCCAATACTGGGAACGCCTTGGAGACTGTCCACAGGCTGGGTAGGCACAAGTCTACCGTCTGTGGCCCTGGGATACATAAATTTCCACGAGCGACCGGCCTATGCTGCATTTTGTACAATAGGGTGAGGCAATTTAGGTGTAGGTGGAAGATCAAGGTAAAATAAAGTCTGGTTATGTGAATCCTTGCAATCCTCTACCCGACTAGGCAGTAATTTCTTACAGTGCAGATCTTTTGGCAAGGATTGTAATTTCTCCCCGTAAGGCCTTTACCTCAGCCCTTAGGGAATCAATGACTACTTATAGTTCTTTCATTTGGGCACAGGTGTCCTCAGCTACACTGGACTGGTGTGAGGGTACAACAAGTGCCTCAGGAGCATTTGGAGGCATATCGTTAGAAGTCAAAAGGGAAAACCGACTAGTACATGTAATCACAGGTTCCAGGGGGATTTGAGGTTTAGATGAATTAGATGAATTACACAGCAGAAAACTGTCATCAACGAACTCCCTCTGGACCTTTCTTTTGGGGCAAATGGCAATGAATGGAGATGATTTACGCTTCCCAACCCTTTTAAATAGCGGGGCAACTTGTAACTATTTTGGCTTTACACCATAGTTACCAGAAACATCAGCTTGAAGGATTTGTTCCACCTCCTCTATAAGATAGTCTTTATCTTGTAGAGTACTGCTGTGGGATGCAAAGTCTGCTGCTTTTCTTTTTCCAGTGGATTCACCAACAAGTTTTTCAGAGCTCTTCTCTTTCCCGATAGCTGTAGTGGTCAAATAACTAATTATCAGTTCAGTTCAGTTCAGTTCAGTAATACTTTATTCGATAAAAAGTTTCATCATAAAAGTAGTGTACAGTATTCATGACCTATTATAAATCATCATTAAAATTTGTACAACAAAAGTCACATAAAAATCTCAATACAGAAAATATAAGTTAAAATTCATCAATTTACTCTACAATTACCAGCATAACTACTCGTTTCCCCTACTAAATAAGTAACAGGGGCCACTAACCTAGCCCATGAACCATTCCTTCACTGTGACGACCCGGCCTGCAGGGTAAGTAGGAGCTTTAGTCTCCTCAAACGGATCACCCAAGCACTTCCGATAAATTTGGCAACACCACATACCAAAGAAGAGGAAGATGTGTCAGTACAGAGAACTCGCAGGGCCATTACGTGACATCGTAGGCCCAGGCCCCTGCATAGCGGTTTTAGCCATATCCTTCTGGATACTCTGTAAGCCGGGCAAGCAAACATAAAATGCGCCACAGACTCAATAGGGGCTGCACAGCACGGGCACCCCTTTGATGAACTACCTTGTGCATTCCACCCGAAGGTAAAGGCATTTACAGGGAGGGTTCCATACCTAAGTTTTAAGTATAGTGATCTGTCCAATGGTTTCTCGATGTAATCAAGGAGTAGTTCAAATTGACATAACCCCTTTATTTCTAGAAACCGCTCGGTGAGAGAACCCACACCACCTCTAGACAAGCTCTCCATCTTGACCCACTCCCAATAAAGCTTCTTGATGACTCATTTAGGTGGCGGGGATTGGCTCTTCCATAGATCACTTAGGCCTATAAGTCCCACCAGCTGACGTAGGTTACTCAACCACTTAATCCTATTACCTTTATCCAACAAGATAAGTTCATCCAATGCCGCGGCATAGTTCTTGAGCTCCTCAGTCCTTCTCAGCCGTACCCAGAAAAGTAGGGGGCGAAGGCGCACTGTTTCCTTAAGGGGGCGCCTGCCCATATCTAAACGTAATGGTATCACTGGGGTAGAGGTTGGTAAGGCAACCAGGTCTCTCAAGAACTTGTTTTCTGAAATAATTAAATCCTGAAGATTCTCAAACCCCCATAGTTCAGAGCCATACAGAGCACTTGGCAAAATGTGACCTTCATAGATGGCTAGAGCCGGGGCCACAGGTTTACTCACTGACTCCCTATGCTCGCGTATTACCACCCCAGCAACTCTTTTGAAATTTAGTGACATTTTAGCCAGATGGTCATTCCAGCGCATCCGACTATTCACCCTGACGCCCAGGTAGTCAAAGGACTCCACCATATCCAGAGACTCCCCATTAAGCGAAAAGTTATTCCGAAATCTTCTGGACGGGGAAAGGGCCATCAATTTCGTTTTCGTGGTATTGATTGTAAGGCCCCTGTCATTACAAAAATCACTAAAGCGATGTAGTAGCTTTTGAAGACCTGCCGGGGTTTTTGAAATCAGAATGGTATCGTCCGCGAAGAGGAGGGTTGGTATTTTTTCCCCAGCCAGGGATGGCGCATCCGCCGCCTCATTCCTCAGGTGGTCCACCACACCATTCACAAATAGGGAAAAAAGGGTCGGCGCCATGACACATCCCTGGCGGACTCCCCTCATCACGGGAACCCTCTCGGTCAGTTGACCTTGAGTACCCCATCTGATTCTTGCATAATTTCCTTCATGGAGCTTAACTATAAAATCCAAAAGGTATCCCGGCAAGCCCATCTCCTCCAAAACTTCCCATAGCCTAGCTCGGGGGACCAGGTCGAACGCCATCCTGAGATCTATAAACGCCAGGTAGAGACTACCCTGGTTAATTAGCACAGTTTTCCAGTAGATCGCAAAAAAGCGGAAGACCTGGTCCATTGTACCCACTTTTTTCCGGAACCCGGCCTGGAAGTGAGAGAGGACCTGCTCCTCCTCCATCCATGCACCTACTCGCAAAATGATGACCCTGCCAACCACTTTCTGAATTACGTCTATCAGGCTAATTGGTCTGTAGTTGGCAGGGTCGTCCCTGTCACCCTTTTTAAAAACTGTGATCACTTCAGCCCCCTTCCATGAATCTGGGACAGGATGTCCCTTGGCTATTAGGTTCATTAATAATGCGATGAGAGTAGCCCAAGCCATGGGTTCGATCCTAAGAAGGTCCCCCGGAATACCATCTTGGCCCGCTGCCTTTTTCGGAGTTAGGTGACCTATGGCTACTACTATCTCAGAGGGCTCAAAAGGATTCTCAAGCGCGGCTACAAGGGGGGCCCGAATGGCTGAATCCCGAAAAAGGATATCGGGTGCATCTTGACCACCATATATTGTTGAAAAATGGGAATACCATTGTTGGCTAGTAATATGATTAGCCAACAGGGGCCTATTATAATTTCTGGCCTTATTGATCAGGTCCCAAAACAGTGAGCCATTTTTCATTTTAGATGCATTTTTGAGGTCCTGCCAATGCTGTTCCTCCCACTCTTTTTTAGCCCGTGCTAGTTCATGGGCATACTCCCTCCTAGCTATTTTAACTAGCGGTTGGTTCTTTTTGCGAAGGGCGGCAGCTAACTCACGTCTTTTGGCCCGACACTTAGTAGTGTACCAGGGGTTGCTGGGTTTGGGAGCTTTCGTTTTATTGCTCTTAGTTAAAAATAGTTTGCCAACTTCATCAATGGTGTTGTTATATACCCGAGGAAGGGATGAATCCTGACCAGCCCCTTTCCCCCTGGCTAGGGCCTCCAACTCACTAGTCAACACATCGATGTGTGTCTTAATCTTAACCAGTTTGTCTGGGTGAGAGGCAACCTTGTCCCATTTCAATCTTCGGTTACCGTCATAGGGGGTTACCTCCTTTGTTGTCTTCAGTGGGGCTGTGTTTGGGCCACCTATTAAATTTCTCCACCCTATCGACAGACATAAAGGGTTGTGGTCACTATCCTGCGAGGGAACCACCTCCATATCTACTAGATCACGCCACATGGTGACGTCCAATAAAATATAATCAATTCTGGAAGGACTATTAAGTCTGTTGAACGTCATTGCCCCGTTCCGATCAGAAGGAGATCTGCCGTTCACTGCTCTTAAGTTATAATCCACAGTAAGAGCGTTAATCTGTAGTGCTCTAGCTGACCACTTCTTAATCGGGGGTAGTGCCAGTGCGGGGATAGACCATCTTGCGTCATCCTCCTCTATGCCCAGGGGGTCATCCTCACTTAAGGGTTCGAATGTACAATTAAAATCACCTCCCACAATTTTTTTGGAATTTGGGGTACAATTAGCTAGTGCCTGTTCTAAAATCGTGAAGGTACAAGGCGTTTTAACTCCCTGGGACCCTCTAGCATAAATATTAAATAGCTCCACCTTACTTCCCTTCACCTGGCCTGGAAATGAAAGGTGTTGAAAATCCCTACACTCCGAGTCGTGAACAGAGATGTTCCAGTTTAGATCTATTTTTATCCAAATATGCAAGCCCCCTGAGGGTCTACCCTTTCCACAACTGTAAGCGGGTACACAAAAGGTAGCGTATCCAGTTTTATAAACTGGTATTAAGCTCCAAGTTTCTTGGAACATACATATATCGAATTTATCAATAAAGCTGTTCCAATCCGGAAGAACCAATTTTTTTTCCAACCCTGCTATATTCCAAGACAACAGGTGAATTACGTCTTTACCGCTAATGGGCGGAGCTGCGATAACTCTATTTTCTCCAACCGCTACCCCTAAATTGGTTGTTTCACAATGCTCTCCCTGGTTTAGGAGCTGTTTATCATTATCATTAGTACTACCTCCTACAGATAGGTGGTGGGTGGTAACAAAAAATCCATCAGCAGCTCCAATTTCCGGGAGCAAAGATGCCCCATCACTAGTTTGAGGTTCATCAGCTTCGTTAGATATCACAATTACGTTACCCTCTAATCTGCCTACACTTAGGCTGTCCCAATTACCCTTCCCATGCTGTAATCTTCAATCGCAGTCATCCATGCCGGAGAAAACATCAAACCTGTTCCCCAGCTCTAGGGGCGTGAACGGCCTCGTATGATCCACTCTCTGGTTGTTATGCCTGGGGCCTCTAAAAGGTATCGTATTCCAACCTTGTTGGTCGGATCGCAGATTCGCAGCATGTAGTGCTGGGGAGTTAACTGAATAGTTTCTATAGTTTTTCCCGGCATGGTTTAGGGGGAACACTAGGGACCTAGGATAAAAGTAGGTCAGGGCTCGAGGCCTAACTTGTCTGTTGCCATTACCTAAAGGCCAATTCAATATAAAATCAACCGCTTCTGGATCTCTGAAGTTAATCAGAACTATGTCACCTTCAACATCCTTACTTGTACCACCAAGCCAAGTGAGACGTCTGGCGAATAATATCTCTCCATTAATATTCCTGTTTATAGGTCTATGTATTCTTAACCAGTGTATAATTTTGTTTTTCAACTGGTAAAAGTCTTCTTTCTTATTATCAGCCAATACCGGGACCCCTGTCAGAACCACCACCAAGGGCACAGCTTCTGGGGGTAAATCGACCTTTGGGCCGTGAATCCTAACACCCCCATCCAGTTTTGAGCTTTCCTGCTCCTGACGCGTAATCCCTAAAGGGGCTATACTAATCTCCTCCCTATGGGCTGTAACAAGCTTGCTGGATGGATGTTCCAAGGGCCTTTCCTAACACAGTCAGGAGCTGTATGATCCCCGACCTGTGGTACATTACTACTAACAACCGGATTTTCTTGAAGAGTATTATTAGTGTTAGGTACTGGGGCCTGGATACTAGTACCATTCCTTTGCATCTTTTCTACTTTAGACACATTTCTCAGTGTAGATTCAATGTTCTCAAGCCTGTGCTCCAATCTCCTCAAATTGTCAGTGATGGGCGAAATGAGAGTACTAAACATATCCCCCAGTTTAGTTAAAAGATCAGTGACATTAGCAGGCGCCTGCGGCGAGTTATCAGCGGGCTGAGTAGGCTCCTGAATAATTGCGGCCAAATCCGGGCCCCCAGAAAAGGTACAAGTGGCCGGGTTTGGCCTACATTCTGGCCCTATAGCTGGCCCAGTGGCAGTTTCAATTCGAGGCCTTGTATGATGGCCAAACTCCGAATGGTGGATCCTAGGGTTAATTGGGGCCACCCCCACCCTACGTCTTATTTTCCTAGGAGGAGGGCCATAAATTTTCCCCTTGGCTTGAATTTTAGCCTTTTTCCCATTTTGTAATCCCCGGCCTGGGGGTCGGGTATTGGAGACCTTGGGGTTTCTTATAACATTTGTAGGAAGGGAATCACTAATAACATGGACACTAGGAGCATTGTTTGTAGGAGAACACTCACGTAATAATAGCGGGACATCCTCTTGGGAAGGAAGAACATCACTAGTACCACAACTATCACATATGTCTTCGGGTACCTGTAGAATAGAATCCCCTGGGGCCCTGCGTTTAATAATCTCAATTGAGCGTCGTCGTTCAAATCTGCGCTCGGCCAGGGTATCACTAAGATCGTCAACTAATAAGATCTTCTTCTTAAAATAACTGTCTAGAGGGCCATTTACCACGCCCCTCAGCGTGTCCCCAGGCAATTCGTTCCTGCTCAGGGCCATTACAATAATAATACAAATTTACCCCCGAAGCCCAAGTCTCAGAGACCAGGCCCAGCCCAGCCTCTATCGGCCTCGGAGGGCCTTAGAGGGCCCGCTCTTTGCCCGGTCTTCGCTCCGGGTTGCGCTCCGCGCGCGTCCCGCTAGCGCGTTCAGGGATAGGCCACGTTATATACCAAACAACAAGGAGGGAGGAGACGGGAAGAGGACACAGCTGAGCAAGATCACGGGGCTGCTGGTCCTCGCAGTCCCGTCTGAAGGAATTATCCGCAATGAGGTTTCAGGGCCAATGTTCCGCTATCCTCAAGGCAGCGTGTGTAGCACAATAGAGTCAGCAAGGTCCGGGAAATACACCAGGCTCCTCTGCCTACGACCGGCACCCCTAATTATCACTCTGCATATATAGCAACTAAATAGTCACACTGGAATAGCAGCCCCCCCAAACAAAAAACAAACAATTAGTCACGCTGCGGACTTGCGTGAAAATACCACAAGAAATTTGTGTTATTTAAGTATATATTTCTGCTTGCCTTGGCAGGGGAGACAATCCGATGAAAAGCACTGATTGTGGGCTCTGGCATACACATCTCAATCCGGAAGAACAACTGCACAGACACCAAAGAAGTCAATAGTTATATAAGTTCATATAAGTTGATCTCACTTAGTAGGGGAATTTGCAGCTCAACCGGAGGGCATAGGGGGGTGGCCATGACCCCCTTCTCCTGTTGCTGACGGGCACAGGACAGGCCCATCCTTGGTCTGGGCTTTGCCCGGGCAGGGCCAGCACGCATCTTGAGGCGTTGGGATGCAGAGGCGCTTTCAGTGATGCTGAAGAAAGGCTCCACCACCTCAGACTCCGGTGTGCGGGCTCGCCTCCTGGCACATGGACTGTTGGGATTGAGCCCCCAGCTCCTGATAAGGTCAAAAGTAGTTTGTCTCGATGAGGGAGAGTCAATATTTATACCTGCTGCCAACCTTTGTGTGGGGGGACTTCCTGAACTACCCCTACATATGGTTCTGGAAAGTTCATTCCCTTTCAAGGCTCCTAACTGAGTAGGGGTAACAAATGGCAGGCAGGCCTTGTGTTAGATTCCTTTGTGTGTGCAGGAGGTAAAGCCCTTTGAAGTTTAAGTGAGGAAGGGTACAAGTCCTCTCCTAGTCATCAACCTGGATTGCCCATCGTGTCCAAACCTAAGTCCCATTTGTGCTACAGTCTGGCACCAAAACAAGAAACCCTAAAACCAAAGCCATTCACAGTCATCTGACCTAGGACACTGGCTGAAGGCCTCCAATGGTTGAGGCAAGAAAATGGCAACTTTCTAAATGTGTAATTTTCTGAGTTGTAAAATAAAATCCAATGTTACCATTAAAGAGGGGTTTGAATTACAATTCATTTGTGTTTAAACAGCATAGCTCCATCTGCTCCCAATCCAAAGTTATTACTTAATTAGATGCAATATGGTAACCCTCTGCTAGTCAGTGTGAAAGGTAGGCCTTAAAACAGTGAAAAACAACTTTAGGATTTCTTCACTAGCAGGACATGTAAAACATAAACAC
Source organism: Triturus cristatus (assembly GCF_964204655.1). Lineage (NCBI taxonomy): Eukaryota > Metazoa > Chordata > Amphibia > Caudata > Salamandridae > Triturus > Triturus cristatus. The sequence continues at coordinate 443,039,721 of NC_140590.1, forward strand.
AAATGTCCTATTTTTTAAATGCAATGCATCCTGCCCTATGAGCCTTTAAGGGCCTACTTTAGGGGTGACTTGAAGGAGGGTTTAGGTCTGGCAAAGGGTATATTTTGCCATTTTGAATTAGCGGTTTAAAGCTATACCCAGTGTAATGATGATATTATACAAAGAGTAGAGGTAAGGTATTTACTGGAGGGCTGTCATACATCTTATCTCCTTACCTATCCCTTCCAACTGACCCGTTTCCTCGAACGGTTGGCTCTCTCCAACATTCTAGAAAAATCCACATTCCACATCCACTAGAACCTCCACACCTCACTTCTCCCCTCTTACAATTGAGACTTACCCTAATGCATTAAGACTTTGACTCGAGCAAAGACAATAAATAAACAAATTATTAAATAAATAAATACTAAAAGTGCATGCTAACTATTAATGCAATTCACCTAATAATATGCTAAATACATAAAATAATAGCAATGGTTATATTGTTCATACCAAAACTATAACCAACGTTAATTCATCTACACCCAGAATCTTTAAGTATTTACAAGAAACTTTGAATTCATCTAACCCAGAAGTCTTTCAGTTTTCTAGAAAGAACTGTGACTTTTCCAGATTGGTGACTGTAGATTTGGGAGCCAAGAAAATAGATTTAGTAGAACTCTCAACTGAAGTTCCTTTACTGACATTTCCATCAGATGTACTCTTTTCAGTCTCTTCATGTTGCGAGCCACTCACCTGAACTCCAGGCTGTTCCAATGAGGTGACATCATTTCCCAAATCCCAGTGGAACCTAATGTGGTAGCAATGAATGGAGACACTGAATCCTCGTGAGTTCTCAAGGGGAAGGGGGGGGTTGGAATAAGAGAGAAAGACAAAATACCAGCTCTTCAAATGATGTTGATTCTTCACGCTTGGACTTGCTGGGCTCAGGACACCTTTGAGTCTTCTTTTTGGTTGCAGATTTATATAGTGTGAACTTGAACCAAAGGTATTGGAGTGCTTTACATGAGCACCAGTTACGTTAAACAAGTACAAATACATTTTTGGTAGACCCGGGGAGATTAAGGGCCAGATGTACTACCCTTTTTTGTGGCCGCAAATGGGAGAACCTCCCATTTGTGGCCGCAAAAAAGGGTACTAGCATGTACAAATGCTATTTTGTGAGTCATAGCATTTGCGAATTCTCGCTATTAGGAAGGGATGTCCCTTCCTAATAGCGAGTCAACATGCTATGTACTAGTGTTTTGCACCCACATTTGCAGCCACAAAACACTTGCTGTTTACCACCTACTTCAAGTAGGTGATAAACCACTTGCAAAGGGGAAGGGGTCCCCAGGGGACCCCTTTCCCTTTGTGAGTATGTTGGAAAAAAAATTTTAAGAGCGGGCAGTGGTTCCAGAGACCACTGCCTGCCCTTAAAAAAATTTAACTGAAAAGTTTAATGTTTCTTTTTTAAATGCAGCCCGTTTTCCTTTAAGGAAAACGGGCTGCATTTAAAAAAAAATGCTGCCTTATTAAAAAGCAGTCCCGGACATGGTGGTCTGCTGAGCCCAGCAGGCCACCATCCCTGGGCAGGCTGTCTTTCCAAATGGGCTCGCAAATTGGGAAACGCTCTTTAATATTAATGAGCCTCGCAATTTGCGACCCCATTGGGAATCGCAAAAAGTGTGAAATACACTGTTGTACATCGGAAATTGTACCAGTCGCAAATTGCGACTCGCAAAAGAGTCGCAATTTACGATGCGCAATTTTCTTGGTCATACATCTGGCCCGAGTGATTTGCCTAGAATCACAGGATGCTGAACCACCTCCGAGGCTCGAACCTATCTCCCCAGCTTCAAATTCGGCACCTCTGCCCGAAAGCTCACATCCTCTCCCCGGAGTCTTGACTCTGGGTATGAGGCCACCAAGATCAGGGATCAAGTGTTAGAAGGGAGTTTGTCCAGTAATGAAAGGAACTTGTTAGCACTACTTTGGTAATAGCAACATAACATAGTCATACATTAGTCTGTGACACACCCATAAATATTGTTTATTCTGCGACATACTCATGACATTCAAAGTTGTAGCATAAAAGCTCTTTCTCATTCAGATGTTCTCAAGAGAAACTGTTCCAAGAGACTTATTGCCCTTGCTGCATTTAGGGCAATCAATTTTCAAAATGCTCAAAACACAATCTACACCCAGTCTCTCAAATCCTGCAGATTTGGTAAAAGGTTATGGGTTTGACAGACTCTTTTTCCATGCCTTTTGAAGGTGCAGCTATTAGAGAAAATACGTCTTTCCTATGGCAATACACACCCTGGTTAGCAAATTATTGTTCCTTGGCAAAGCTTTCTAATAACGTAAAAAATATACTTAACTGTATTCGTGCACTGCTCAAAAATTAATGTGGTGCCAATGTAAAAAAATATCCAATGGTACCTACCACTGCCACCAGGGTTACAATGAGTGCACAAAGTGAATAATGTTGAGATTCATGATAGGAAGAAACAGCCAATAGTGCCTACCACTGCCACCAGGTTTACCATATTCGTGAAACTACTATGACACTGTTTACTAGCGCTACTGGTGTTAAGGGGTGTGTAGCTGTGCGGTGACACATGCTGTGTGATGTGATGTGATACTCATGACACTTCAATTAGAGTTCCAGTTCCTGTCGAAGTTACACAAGTAGAGCTTCCCTCAATAGTAGTCAGAATAGAAGTTGAGTTCCTCACAATCACCTTTGGAATGGGAAAGATGAGAATGTCCTAATCCCACAACCAATTCTTAGCTACAGCTGCCGTCCTTACGACTTGGTCCCATGACATTAGACTAATACATCTTTTTTTTGTCCTCATTCATAAGTAAGTAATTGTCTTGTGAAAGGTACAGGCTCTTAAATGGCACCTGTGGAGGAAGGGCTCATTTTCTAACTGTTATCTTGCCGTCTCCCAGGTTCCTAAAGGGCCAACCTCAAGACGCCTAGGAGATCGGAGTGAAAAGGTAACGCTCTTACCATACCTCAACCTCCTTGCCATGGCCTTACTTATTTCTTAATCATAGGACCAGAATTAAGACATTGTATAGTATATTTTATTGGCCCACTCCTCCCAAGCAACTCAAAATATTTCTCCCCTTTTTTCAAGAGACATCAGTGATCAAGCCTGTTAACTCTTTTAACGGAATTAACCCCATCCACATGAACTGGGAGCTGCGGTGATACCCATTTCAAGCAGATTTCTCTTCTTGCCAGAAGAATTAGGATGAATAATAAATGTGATGGCAGCCTTGTAAGTTTACAATTAACCAGCTCTCCTGGGAGAATCCTGAAAATAACTAAAGCAGAGCTTAACACAATTTCTTTCCCCAAAATCTCTGAAACAGTCATACCAACGTCTTGACAGAAGCTCTGGATCTGAGGTCACAACTGGAACATATGTAGGTTGTCTGCATTCACAGAGGCGCACTTAAGGCAAGGCTTACCAGCTTCACCTCCCAGTTTGCATAACCTTTTGGAGTCCAGTATGCTCTGTGGAGTGTAAACAGATGGTCCCTTCTGAGTGGAGATGCTTTGACAACAAACCATAAAGGTGCATTCATACTTGCCATGAAAATGTTGTTTCAATCATTGGCAGGTCTCTCTTCCAGGGCTGCTCCATAGACGTTGGCGGTGGGTCCCCCTTTACCAGCATGCAATGCCATTTGGAGACTTTCTTGCATTGAAAGAGGGACCCAAGCAGACTATTTTCATACTCATCGTTTCCTTCCCCATCTTTACCTGGGCTAGCGGCCCAGCTTGATAGTTGATATATTTTAAACCTAGAGAGCCGCTGGTTAGTGATGTTATTTAAAAGATCCCAGGAAAGCAACTTGTTACTCTGCAGAAGATGTCCCCATTTGTCAAGCCCTTCTTCTATCAGTGGGACAGACAGATTGCCTTTAAGGCAGATTGGTGTGCCTGGGGAGTTACAGATAGGGGCACAAGAACTATAGTATGGAATCTTCAGAGCTCTTCTGATCTGGTACCAAAGTTCACTGGCATCTCTTAGGACCTTTAACTTTACTTTCTTAAAAAAATTAGGATGACCAGACTTAAAAAGAAAACCAGACTGTTACATCTTGCTAGGCTGCTAAAATAGCACACTTTACAATCAATCAATTTGGCAGAACTGGATCCAACCTCTATAGCTTTCAGAGGTTTCTAAAATTTACTAGACCTCTTCTTGGTTTTTACCCCCAACTTCACATGGACTCAATCACCTTTACAAAAGGTAACCTCTTTCGCACCATGCCTCTTATTATAGTGGTATTAATAAACCCTTTGTGTATCCACTAGATTTGCCTTCACCACTTCTGGAGACCATTTACTCTGTAGTTCTGGACTCATCCAAGCTTTGTTATCCTTCTTGAACGGTTCTTTGCCTCTCAAAACCTTAAAAAGGCTATATCAGATCACGGTAGGAGTAATCTTATTTGCCCAAATAAGTTTTGCCCTATTTCTCCCATACCTTCCCAGTATTATTGATTGCTTGAATAGTTTGCCTTAAAACTCTGTTGAAGGGTTCAACAGTACCATTAGCTTCTTGAGGACAAAAAGACGTATGCTTTGGCTTCACACCATTCCTCAACAAGAAATGTTTCAACTCCTCTGCAATAAATTAGGACCATTGTCACATAAAAATGATTTAGATATTCCTTCTCTTATGAACATTTTCGTCTGAAAAAAAATAACTATGGTGGAATCAACTTTGGATAGGATATCAATCTCTGGCCACTTAGAATACATGCCCATCAGTACTAAAGTCAGTACTAAAATGTATTTAAGCAACCCTTTGGAATCCAAGATTGGACGTAGAATGTCTATACCCATCATCTCCAATGGACTATCTGGACACTCCATTAGTCCTAGCAGTGGTCTCAGAACAGAATGGAGGATGAACCCATTATCAGACTCAGATAACTCATCCTTTAACTCCTAAAACATCTTACAATCCTCTGGAAGCTTACTCTAGCGATACCAACCACTACTGATACATTTCTTCACTTCACACAGTTTCCAACCATTTGCGTAACTAGTATCCCACTTATCCTTGCAGATGGCTTCGCAGTCATCCTCTACCATGGCCACAGAGTGATGATCCCAATCGCTACAGCTGATTTCCTATACAGACAAAGAGGATCTGCACAAATATTCTGCCACTCTGTTCTTACCTCTGAAAAATATTCCACATCATCAGAGTAGACCCATAATTTAAAGGACATCCTGGCTATAAGGGGAGTAGTTTTAGGAGCACCCTCAGCAGTCAAAACATTTACTGATTGCTTATGATCAGTGCACAAGGTAAATCTTGACACCTACAGACACTGCCTAAACATCTCTATAGCCCAAACACAAGCAGGCATTTCCCTCATGATGGTGGAATATTTATCTTCTGAAGGGGACAGGGACCTAGGAGCAAAGGACACTATGGTCCCTTCCCCTTTTCCTGTAATTTGAGATATCATAGTCCCTAATCCTTTACCACTTGCATCTGTTGTCAAAATGCTGCAGGCAGATACATCAAAACCTTGTAAAGAAATAGCAGTACATATCTCCTCTTTAATTTTATCAAACTCTTTCTGTGAGTCCCTATTCCAAACGAACTCCTGCCTTTCCATCACCAGCTGCCTGAATTGGTATGTTTTCTCTGTAAAATTGCTTACAAATCTAGAATAAATTTCAGTTAGTCCAATGAAAGATCTTTTCTCCTCCTTGCAGGTGGTTGCAGGGGCGTCCCTTATAGATTCCACAACATCTTTCTTAGGTAAAATACCAATCTCACCCACTTCAAGTCCCAAATAATGTATTGACTTCGAAGCAAATGTAATTTTTTTCAATTCCACAGTCAACCCAACCTCACTTAACCTTATTAGGAGTGTTCTCAATCTCTCGCTGTGTTCTCTAGTGTCTCTGCCTATGACCAAAAAATCATGCTGAAAATATGTCACTCCTACAAGATCATTGAACAGTTGGTGCGCCAGTCATCAGAATACCGTAGCTGCGGATGGCAAACCAAATGGCATTTGCACATGCCTATAATAACCAAAAGGAATGATGAAGGCCCTTAAATTTTTACTCGAAGGATTTAGAGGTATTTGGTAATAAGTTGAAGTAAGGTTGCTCGTACAGAAGCATTTCATATCTTTACCTTTATATAACATTTCATTGATTTTGGGCAAAGGACATTTTTCCACCACAAAATTCATATATAAGTTCCTCGAGTCTGTGCAAAGCTTAATTTGTCCATTGGCCTTCCTACCTATCACCAAGGGTGCTAACTACTCAGCACATTCCACAGGTTCTACGATACCACTTTGTTCCAACTTCTCCAATTCCTTAACCTCTTCTGCTCTGAAACTCAGTGGTATATTCTTAACCTCATGGCTTACAAGTTTAGCAGTCTCCCTAAGCACAATTTTGTGCAAAAACCCTTCTTGTTTTCCTAAGGCTCTGGAAAATATATTAGAAAACTCTATTTTTAAACCTATTTTCAATTTCAGATTCAAAATCATTCAACAACAAAACTTGCTCCTTACCATTGGGGATTAGCATAATACCCAACAACCTTTGATCTATCCACCCAAGGACAGAACCCCTTTTTTCCACATACAACTTCCCTACCATTTTCCTTCCCTTAAATTCGAAATTTAAAGTCCTGAATCCAACCATGGAAATCCTTTCACCTGTGAAGGTTACTGGGTGGACATCTGTAGGAGGCACTTTATCACCTAGAACACCAGCAAATGTGGCATTCCACATCATTTTATCTAAGGTTGTATAAGGTGAACTAGAGTACGCCACAATTCCTATTTCAACATCCTGATCTTCATTTTACAGGCATTGTCTTAGGACTTCTGCTCAAAGTTTAGAATAGGACAGTCAATACTCAGCACTCCTTCAGAACCTCCACCTACTTCTCCTTCAGATTGGTCAGAATCTGATTCTTTAGATATATACTTCACAGTTTGTTGACCATTTTTTTCCTACTAAAGTTCCACTTTAAGAACACTTTCCTTTGACTGCAGGACAGTTTTTGACTCTAGCCAAGTGTTTCTTGCCACCACATATATCACAAGAATGTCCCTTATCCTTCCCACCTCTGTTATACTGGTTATGCATGCTGTAGGTTCCCAGGTTTTGGCTCTTGTTATCCTTTTTAAGATTCAAAGTTGAAGGTCCCTCAGCAGTTTTACAAACTGTTCTCGTTTCTTTACCCGAGGAGTTAACAGCTGCCTTGAGTAAGGCATCGCCACTCACCAACAACCTTTCTTGTGTGATCGGATCATTAGTGTGCATAATGTTCTGATCTCTTATCAGTTCATCATGTAGTACACTGAATTTGCACAAGACAGCCAATTTCTTAATAGCAGCCATATAATCTTCCACAGTTTCACAATTACCCTGTTTATGCTGGAAAACATTATACATGCCTTTGGCTGCGCACAACATTGGCTGAGAAAGATCTAGGTCATCTACAGTATGCCTAAAACATTGCCACTCTCACCCTCCAATCTAAGTTATTTTCCATTTGATTCTATACCTGGAGCCCCTCAATTCACAAACTATGTAACAAAATATTTTTATTACGCAACAGCGAAAAGTCCCCTGTACTTTCATCTTCTATGGCAGATAACTAGTTAAGAAAATATTCCTTCCATTAAGGCCACTTCATTTGTGGTTCACCAGGAAATGGAAGAATATGGAACGGAGGTGTGAGGCTAAATAATCTGGGCACACATAGTTACTTAGTATACACTCTTCCTAACTAGACTTTCACAACAACTGAGTTCAAGAATAGTCATTTGAATTTGGCAGTGCACAAGTAACGAGTCAATGTGGTGATACTGCTGTAATAAGTCATAATACTAAATGAAATAAAGGTATGCACAAACCAACGATTCGCCAGGATGTGCACATCATAGCTTAAATAATCAATAAGCACTAAATATTGGCAGTCACTAGGGTGTGCGCATCACCGCTTAAATAATTATTGAGCATTAAATACAGACAGTCACTATGGTGTGCGCATCACTGTTTCAATGATCAGTGAACACTCCGGGCCCGATTCACAGAACAAACTTAAGACAAAATCCTAAACTTAGTACCATTTTGGTATTCACAGAATGCACTTACTACTTTTGCGATTCACAGAATAAACTTACTACTTTTGCTATTCGCAGAATGGATTTACGACTCCTAACTTTACGTCCGCACTCGGGCCGGAATTTCCGGCCCGGAGGCGGAGCTTCCAACCCGGAGGCGGAGCTTCCGGCCCGGAGGCGGGGCTTCTGGGCCGGAGGCGGAGCTTCCAGCCCGGAGGTGGGGGATTCCGGCCATTGGCGGAGATCCGCCACTGGCCGGAATCCCCACCTTCCGGCCCGAGTGCGGACGTAAAGTTAGGAGTCGTAAATCCATTCTGTGAATAGCAAAAGTAGTAAGTTTATTCTGTGAATCGCAAAAGTAGTAAGTTCATTCTGTGAATACCAGAAGTAGTAAGTGCATTCTGTGAATACCAAAATGGTACTAAGTTTAGGATTTTGTCTTAAGTTTGTTCTGTGAATCGGGCCCTCCCTATTTTAAGGCTAGTCACTAAGAGCGCATCACCACATAAAATTAATGAGCACTGAAAATCGATGAGGACTCAATGTAGAGAGCTTATTACCGAACCAAGCAATACGCTTTCAAAGTTGTGCGTATCACCAAGGGCATATGAGACCCATCCCAACTAGATCCAAGATAGCCGCAGTGTTGTCACCTTGACGTAACCTTGCGAGATGACCTGGTTACCAAGATAACATGTGAGGTGAAGATCCATGGTAGCTGCCGACTCAGCACATTGACGTGGGCATGATGACGCAACTTTGCAACTTTGCAAGATGATTTGGTGTCTGAGGTGACTTGCAGGGGCTACACTTCAGATCATGTTGTGAGGAGGCTCGCAGCACAGAAGAGGAGTGCTTGGCCAAGTGCCCTAACTGGATGCCCCCACTACCCGGCATATGCACGCATGACCATTTCCATCAAAATTGCTTCCTGTGGAGATGTATCGAGTCTCCAAAATTCTGGAGACACCACAGTTGCTGGTCCCCATGAAGGATCTCCTGATGAGTTCCACTATATGTTTTTCCAATGCCTTGCTTGCCCGGCTGTCCCAGAGGAATGCTGACAGTGCTGGGACTGGAACACACACTGCAGATAAGCTCCTCATTACCAGCGTGTAATGATGACACATACACGAAGAGTAGAGGTAAGTTATTTACTGGAGGGCAGGCATACATCTTATCTCCTCACCGATCCCTTCTGACTGAGCCATTTCCCCAACTGTTGGTTCTCTCCCAACATTCTAGAAGCACTACACAATTCCATATTCCATAACCACTAGAAACCCAACACTACACGCAGGCAGCACTGACAGGCCTGAAACATGTTTTAAAAGGCTACTTTAGTGGGTGGCACAATGCGTGCTGCAGGCCCACTAGTGGCATTTAATTGATAGGATCCAGGTACATGTAGTACCATTTACTAGGGACTTCCAGGTGAATTAAATATGTCAATTAGGTGTAGGCCAATTTGACCATTTTTGAAGTAGAGAGCACACGCACTTTAGCACTGGTTAGCAGTGAAATTGTACTTAGAGTCCTATAACCAGTATAAACTAATTCAGCATAAAGGAAGGGTGAAGGCAAAACGTTCAGGAGAATACCATGTCAAGGATGTCATGTCTAACATGAGCAAAGAATGAAAAACTTGGTAAAAGGTACATTGCAAATAAGTCATGAAAGTAAATTACTTTAGTTGCCTCATGAAGAACAGCAAGGAGGCAGACCATTTTCCAGAGAGCATGTGGAAGCATACTCTTTTCTAATACTTATGCTGGCCTCATGCAGAATACATGATCATTTCTCAAAAGACAGCAAAACTGCTTCAGTAACTGTATGGATGAGTGAGTGTAAGGCAATTGTCTCACATAAGGTTCAATCGGGGTGCACTCCACAGTACGCCTCAAGAAATATGATCACATCACCTCCATGCTACCTGAACTCAACTGGCTCCCCTTGCTGACCTGCACCATCTTCATAACCAGCTGCATCATTTACAAAGTCATCAAGACCAGCACCCTTGTTATCCTGCAAACAACCTTTCTTGGCACAACTGCAGCCAGGACACCATCACACTGCTGGCCAAGAAGGGTTAACATGAAAAGACAGCAGGCCTTTCAATTGCATTTATAACTTTATTTTCGATCACTGGGATCATAAAAAGTTCATTCTTCGAAAATAAATACTACTTATTCATAAAAAAATCCCATGATCGGATACAAGAAAATGCAATATTGCGAAATACAGTTTAAGATCATAAAACGTCAGAGCATCACAAAACTCAAAGGCGGCATACAAGCTCATGTGCTTTTTGACAATTTTTCGCTCAGTACCCATTTATGGCAAACAAGTGGGCACAGTTTATATATAGCAAAAAGTGTCCAGTGCAAAGCCATAATCCCTATCATTAAAAACCATAGTAATTAAGAGCAACATATTTGCCAGAAGATGCTAAAAGTAAATAATGACTCTAAGATAATTCCATCACAAGTAGGGGTTAAAGCAAGAAAGCACAGACATACATATTACAATATTTTAGGCTAGTACATTTACAGATATGTAAAAGCATCCCGTCCATCTTGTCGCTCTGGGATTATCATTGTGATGGAACACATGGGCACAATTCAGGTGCTCAACATCCCATAAACATTTGACCGTTGCTCACGAGATGCTTACTTCATTTTAACCATAGTGCCATTAGATACGTAGCCATACCGAACAGAAATAGTCTATCTGTGTCGGTTCTCCGGATTCTAAGAGCATCTAAATACATCCTGGTACCTACATTCTTGCAGAGGGGCACAGCCCACTTAACCCAAAGGTTATGATAGCAAGGCAAGGATTCTCTACCCACATGGCATACTGGCCACTGGTCATCAACCTCACCCTTTTCGTGCCATTTGCAACTAAACAATTTGATGGGTAAGGTGCGGTGCCTAAATTGAACGTACAACATATGTGCTAGAGTTGGAACAATGTTATCAATAGACACCTCATAGCGCATATGGTTTTACATCAATAAAAGCTAATGTCTCTTTACTTCCTGGCACCATTTCTATGGCCACAAAGTCCCAGTATTGTCCCTTGATCCCAGTGCTTAATTTGTGCCGGTGGTTTCCGGTGCTCAGCACCGGCACTTATTTCACAGGGCCGGGTCTATTAAATCTAAGGACACGTTGTGACTGCCTATGCTTGATGGCTGCTTAGGTACACTGAATGTTTTATTGTCCATTTCCAATCTCTTGCATTCCTCAATATTGTCTCTGCGTCGGAAGGGAAGCGGAACATGGGTGGTTACTTTCAGTGAGATTGAGAGGGAATTTGAAAGAGAAGTTCTGCTGCCTGGGTCAGGGCACTGTGCATATTTGGGCTGAGCTCACTGACGAGGGAGAGAAGAGAGCATTGCAACATAAGGTCCCACAGTGCGGGGTGGTGTGGGGGGGCAGGTCACCTAGCCCCTCTCAGCCTGTATTGTGCATGACAAAATGATTATTTACAAAAACTATTTGCATCAGCTGCTGCCAGGCTGGATCCTGCTTGCGATGTCATTTCAGGAACTGATATGTATCTATTTTGTGAGGCAGGAGGCCCGGGCTTTTCTTTCCTGTAGTGGATGTGGCCTGGCCTCCATAGTGTGTGGATGTACAGAAGCTACAACTTAGTTTCACACACAGCTCTGTGTACCAGTCTCCTCTCCAAACTGACAAGCTGTGCTGTGCTTGTACAGATGATGGCCTGACCTTCGGGCGCTCTTTCCATCGGCACTGCACTCAGAGGTGCTGAAAGAGCCTGCGTTCTGCCTTCCTGCTTTGAAATCAGCTAAATCAAAGTAGTGACAACTCCGTCCTGCTGGCCTCGTTTTTTTAATTTCATGTTTCTTGACTCTGCGTTGTCAACCTTATCAGAGAAAAGTACTGATCATCTCTTCATGTTTTAACATTCTGCAAGGGCCTGGACAGGATTCTTACGAAAAACTTCATATAAAAATGTCTCTACTAATTCTAACATGGGCTTTCTATCTTTGTTTACGTTAATTACTAGTATGGGTCAGTAGAACACATGTCTGCATCTGGAGAAGTAGATGTTAAGGCCACACTAGTGTTTCCACTTTTGGTGGTATTTGGTTTCCTGCTCACTAGTACTCACATTGAAATCAATGAAAGCTTGACGTAGCACCTCAAAGATTAAACTGTATGTCTTATATTATGAAAGCTATGCATGAATCGCAGCAGCAAACACATGAACTTGCTAAACTGTGATACTTGGAATATGACGCGTGGCATTTTCTTACACACTGCTCATCTGCAGCAAGGGCATTAGCCACCCCAGCTATCTTACCAGAAGAGCAAAGACCTGCTTCATACAAACCAGTTGCTGCAATGGGCACTTTAACCCTTTGAGCTAGTCATCAACAGATTTATTTATGTACCACATTGTACTGCTTGAAGAGGACAGCCGAAAGGTCGCACGTTTGAATCTCGTTGTGGTAGCACAGCCTTTCATGCTTCTAGGATTGATAAATGTGATTTTGGCAGTTGGATTATAATAAAAAAAACTATCATTTACACTGCCACTCAACTGTGGTACCGATTGCGACGTAAAAGAAAAAGTAGTGCCAGTGTGTGACTCACCTATGAATATTTGTATGATGATTGGTTTGTTTTAGCCCATTCACAGCTTTGAAATATACTAACCTGGGAACTAATGCTGGGTCTTGATCCAACTTTATTAAATTCTGTTTTCCTGCCCTGGTCGGCTGTGTCACTGTATCTCTGATCTAATATATAACAAAGGCTGTAGTGCTAGAAATTGGCTAGCCTCAGAAGTACTATATTAATTCACATTGTGTTGCCTATAGTTTAGGATTTTTTTTATATTGCCAGCTTATAACAGGTAGCAGCACATGTGTGTTAGTAATAGATGCTTTTGTTCTTCATATAATGCAGCACCACTGATGCTGTCCATTGAATGGCCGTATTATCAGTTAGTGAAGCCTCACAAATATATCATCACTATACAAAGGCTAATTCACTGGCACATTCAGTGTGTGAACTGGGGTCTGGAGTGGGGTTGACTCGAGAGCAGTGCAGGGCGTGAGGAGGACGGACTTGTGTTGGGTCCAATGGAGTTGAAAGGTGAAGCAGCTTAGGCTCAAACATGCAGCACAGGAGAGGAGCAGAGAGGGCAGAGAGCGGTAGAGAAGAACAGAGTGGGTGGCACAGAGGGCAGAGAGGAGAAGTGAGGGGCAGAGATCGGCAGAGAGGAGCAGAGAGTGACAGAGAGGAGCAGAGAGCAGCGCAGAGGGGCATAGAGAAGCAACAGGAGCAGAGAGCGGCAGAGAGAAGCAAAGAAGGCAGCGAGGAACAGATTTAGGCAGAGAGCTGCAGGGTGCCAAGAGAGCTCAGAGGGCAGACACTAGCATGCTGCAAAGATTAGCACAGGGTCTAAAGGGGATAGAGAACACTGCCAAGTCTCGGGCGGTGGAGGGGAGAGAATACTGCATTGTCCAGAGGGGTGGGAGAGCAGCACAGGGTATAAAGGGAGATAGGGGACAGTGCCTGGCCTAAAGCAGTTGAGGGGCGAGACCACTGAAGGGTTCTAAGGGGTGGGAGAACAGCATAGGCTGGAAATGGGGTCAAAGAGCAATGCAGTATAATGGAGGGTTGGAGAGCAGTACGTTCAAAAGACAGGTGTTAGAGTGCTTACCATGTGTGCTCATGATGGGCCTTTGTAACTCTACTTTGAGCTCAGGGTCATAAATCTAAATCTTGGTGTGGCCACCCAGTCTTTCAACTTTCTGAGGTCGCTAAGATTAGTGCCATTGAGTTGGATAACAACATTTTTTTTCTAATTCTTTTTATTAACAATTCCAGTCGACTTCGCAGGTTACAACCAAGAAGGCAGAAACATTTAATCAGTTCTTGTCATGATGGCGGGTTACTTAGATACATATCGATAATTAACAATCATTAAAGAACACTTGCGTCTTCTCTTTCTGGAACAATGGGGGGAACACAGATATTGCCTCTATCTACATTCCATTTACTCCAAATGGAGGACTACCTTATAGGGCATCCCTGTGACACATAGACAGTTTTCTCTCGAAACATGCACCAGTCCATATCTTTCTTCCAAGAGTCTACCTTGGGCGGTGCCCCCGCTCCCCACATATGTTCTATATTCCGCTTGCCCACCATCTGTCCAAGCGTAACCCGGATTATGTCTTTAACGCCGAGATCAGTGGGTTCCCAAATGTTCAGTAGGTATCTCTTAGCCTCCATCCGCAAGGTAGCCTCCAGTACTTTGTTCAAGCAATCGAGGATTTTCGCCCAATAAGATTGGATATGTTTACATTCCCATATAATATGCATGGATGTGCCTAACAGTCCATCTCTTCGTCTACAGGTGCCGTTTTCCACTTTACCCATTTTAACTAAGGCAGGCCCAGTGATATATATTCTATGGAGGATTTTCAACTGTACTAAACAGAGCCTAGACGAAATTGCCACCTCTCTTGGGGACGCTACTGTTTCTTGCCATTCCTTGTTGTCTATTTCTAACACATCTCTTTCCCAGTGTTGCCTGAGGGAAGTGAGGGGGTTTTGGGTGTTATTAATCAGTTTTTTGTATGTGAGAGATATTGCTTTGTCAGGCATATATCCGTCTAGCAATCTATCCTCTAGTGGTGAAGAGTCTGGCAGAGTCGTGTCCCTAGGTATATTGGACGAGAGCGCATGCTTAACCTGCAGATAGTGGTAGTACTCCGTGCCAGCTAACTCATAGGTCTGTTGCAGGGCGGCGAACGTGAACACCTCTCCCTTTGTCCCATAGGTCTCCAACTGTTGTTATGCTGGAGCGGGTAGTACAAAATTTTGTATACCCCCCATTTCTGTAGGTTTATATTAATCTGAATACTCTATTAATTGTAATATTATTAATCTGTTTGAAGTGATAACTCTCCAATTATGTTAACAAAAGAATTACACGTGGGATATGCATTTGCGTGGCTAAACTAACTGTATACTAATATATGTACACATACTAATGGTAGAAAATTAGAATATTGCATGATAAATGTTGCTTTGTGATGTAATTGTAAGTTGCACCAGATGACATCGCTGGGTGAATATAAACGCTTTAAATGTTGCTATCATGCTGGATAATTACTTACACATAGGGGAATTAGTGAGGGTTTAACATTTTATTAGCCATTTCAATGTTTTAATTACGTTTTGTGTTTGTTTTACTTAAGTTGACAATTTGGGCCTAAGAAAAGATGGCTGACTGAGACACACGACGTGACTACTACCGTTTCACGAGGTTTCGGGTGAAGTGCGCTTGCACCACCGCCAGCAACAGTGGCCTCGTCCTGACCCCAGGCAAGATGTACCCACCAAGGACACACTGGGAGAATCGCCAAATTCACGAAACAAAGGACTGTCTTTAAAACTGGAACCAGCAAGTGTGATGACTTAACCTAACGGACTATGTGAGAACTTTACCGAATTACCCCAAATCAGCCAATCAGGGCTGCCTAAAACTGATTTTGTTACATTTTTACGTTAGTTTCATTATAAAAGTGGGTAGACAAAGCGAATTGGAGGCTGCCTTCTGTTTGAGCGAACTTTTCTATGCCTGACGTTATGCTGACGGAGAGGACGGTGACACTGCTGGACAGCTGTTATCCTGAATCTTTGAAAGACTGAATTGCTGCCTGACTTTGATGAATTAAAGACTTTTCCACGACTTGATTGACTTAGAGGACGACTAATAGCCAGATTAGGTAAATATGATGTTCGGTGATTTGGTTTATGACTTATTGAAATTGAAATTGATTAGATAAACAAAATTATTATTCTAACGAACAAATGTGTCGGGTGATAAATAATAAAGGTACTTAATGTGGGTTCAGGTAAATCGGGTTCCTTAGTTGAAAAGGTATTCCTTTCATGTCAGCGTTTGGACAATTTATCTTTCCCGTGAGAACGGATCAATGAAGTGTGAGTGTTGCTGTTATCGGCCCCACCAATGAATGTATTGAGTGAATGTGCTAGTGTGATATTTGATCTGTGACGAAGGGAGGATTTAAAATTCCACGCTGCATCAGTTTTTCTGGTAGCAGGATGATGGTTGTTATTGTTTTGGTTTGGTGATTATAGCTTGTAAATTGCTTATTGATTATTGGTTATTGATTGATATTGGTTTATGTATTAACACTCTATGTTGAGTCGCGTCGAGTTCTATGTTGTTTGCACGGCTTCTGGGATGTAGGAAGTCGGAAGTTTGTAACGGGTTCGTAGTAGAGCAGAGGTAAGCGCTGCTCTCGGGAAAGACGGAATTGTTGTTGCCCTGTAGGTAAACAGGGAAAAACGTGTAACAATTGAAGTTGCATGACGCATTGTCTGGGTTCGATCCGGTGACATCGTCGCGTATTACCATTAGAAATATCTCCTGTATGAAAGAAGTGTATGGTAGCGAAGATCACCTGTGAAGTTTTGGTCTTAGGTACCAGGAGTCCAAATGGCATTCCGATAACGCTTATCACTAGAAAGGTAATAGGTGCTCCCTAAGCTTGTAAGGGGGGTAAAGTAGAGGGAAGTGCTACTTTATCAAGGTATGTCATAATTCTGTAGTAGGACAGACTGTTCGCTGTTCTCGGGAAAGATAGGATTCTGTGTGAATGTACTACATTTTCTCGTGTGAAAGTGCGTGAATGTGAAGGCATTTGGGTTAATTGTGAAACTCTAGTTTTATTTCTCAGGAGCATTGGGTCTCCAACCAAGTGTCTTAAATCTGGAGAAACGGTTAGCTAATGCTTGTTAGAAGGGTAAGGTAGAGGTATGTGCTACTTTATCAGCGGAAGTAACGATTCCGTAGTAGGGCAGAGGTAAGCGCTGCTCTCGGGAAAGACGGAATTCTCGTGAGAAAGATCTATTGCTATTCCTTGGTTAGCGAAGCAGACAATGGTGGTGTTTTTGTGTTGTTACTAACAGAATTGTAAAGTTTAAACAAAACTTACCGAGTTAATTTTGTAAAGGAGGGGTAGACAGGAGCAGGAGCTGCGGCAGCGGCTGCCGACATCAGAATGACCGCGCTGGGATTGGCCAGTCAGTCAGAAACATAGAACGCTCCTGATTGGTGTGTTAGTGTATGCCGCGCCAGGATTGGAGAATTACAGGGTGACGTAGACGCTCCGGATTGGTGCGTTAGTGTGAGTCACGCTGGGATTGGAGAATTACAGAGTGACATAGACGTTCCGGATTGGTGCGTTAGTGTGAGTCACACTACAATTGGACAGGAAAGCGGTACGGTTAAGAGGAGAAACTAGTGAGACACGAAAAGACAGGAAAAATGTATTACGACCCCCCAAAAAAGGAGAAGAAGTCCTGGTTCAGTAGAATAAAAAAGTGGTTTAAGAACGACAAACCGATTGTAACTAGGGAAGGACAATTACTTCCTCCACCGAAAATCCCCGCATCATTTATGGTTGCGAAATATGGATATCACACCTGTATTTGGTTAGACAATTGGGTCAAGTATACCGAGAAAGACGGAGTTTTGGCTTTTCCAGAACATGGTTCATTTAATTTGGCAGTTTTGAGAAATTTAAGATAGAAAATGATGAATTTAGAACCAAGACCTAGACCGACACAATTTGAAGCATTGACAGAATGGGAAGATGAGATGCATGACCGAGAAAGACAGAGAAGTGGCGGAAGGTATTGATACATGTTTGGTAGGTCATACGGACATGAAAATCATGATGATCGAATGAGAAGGTGGCGGAATGTGAGTATGACTGAGGGTTTGTTTCCCGTAAGAACTGTAGGAGAAAATGAAGGAAGGAAATGCACAGAAAAGAGACATAATGTGGAAACGAGAGGGTATGGAGTGAATGAATCAGAGGACGATGTTCTTGATGACATGCTCTATAAAAATCCGCCCCCATATCGGCCAGAACCAGAAATATTAACACCAAGTGAAAGACACTTTACGAATCATAAAATCGGAACCAGAGTTCCAGGATTTGGGAAGAAACAATTCCATTAGAGAGGTAGAAAGGAAGTCCGGAAGTAGAATAAATGGTGAAAATTCAGCGGAACTAGCAAAGACAACCTTAGAATTAACAGAGAAAATAAGAGAAATGACCAAAAATCTGGAAGCTGTAACAGTTCCAGTAACGATAGGTCCAGTA
Source organism: Triturus cristatus (assembly GCF_964204655.1). Lineage (NCBI taxonomy): Eukaryota > Metazoa > Chordata > Amphibia > Caudata > Salamandridae > Triturus > Triturus cristatus. The sequence continues at coordinate 443,058,040 of NC_140590.1, forward strand.
ATGCCTATTTTCGATAAACAAAAAGATGGCGAACATTGTTTAACGGTCCCTTATAAAAGCAATAAACAGGTTGAACAACCAAAACTGAGTCAAAATGACAATCCATGGAGACAGACAATAAGTATGATTGAACAAAATGTTTCAAATAATCCGTTTGTAGACCAGAATTGTGCAGAAAGACGTATAACAACAGTGGAGTCAATATTAGAAACACAAAAGGATTCTGGACAAGGAAATGTAGAGAAGTCAGTAGGAACATCTACAGAGGAATTAAGTGAATGGTTGAGAAGCTTGCAAAAGAAAGACAAAGAATCTCAGTCAATAGATGCGGCCATACTACGAATGGTACTGGAAGAGTTAATTGTAGGAACTATCCCTACGGAGAAGTTAAAAACCTACCAGGATGAGGAGTTGTTATTCCTGTGTAAAAGCATAACGTGGAGAGCAAAAAGTCTCCATGAAAGATTAGAAGAAGTGGCAAATGAAATGGGTATAGATATTGAAAAGGTAAAAGCCCTACAGAAACCATATCGAATAGATTTCACTGAAAAGGACATTGAAAATATAAATACCACAGGACGAATGAGTCAGATTAAGGAAATAATTATTTTGTTGAGAAAATGGGGAGATGTGGACAAATGGAAAAGTAGATGGTATCGGAAACGAGATGATGCCTCAGTTAAAACCTTTTCGGCTTTCCCCGTTAGAGAAAAAGAGAAGGTAGTAACAGAATGCCCTATGAGAGAAATTCCAGGAGGAGGATATGTATATGTCCCATGGACAAGGCAACAAATGACTTCTCTCGACTATGTGAAAAACCCGTCGAGTGGTATAGACAGATTTGTAAAATTGTCCAAAGTACTATGGATTGAGTTAAACAGCCTGTTTGACATAATAGTACCAGCAGATCTATGGACAGAGTGCAAAATCATGATAGATTGGCCAACACAAGAATACCCAAGGGATCCAAAAACAGGGGCTCCAGACCCTGAGGTAATGAAGAAATACGAACAGGTTATAGCCTTTCTGAAAAATAAGGTTCCACCTAAAGAGACAGATTGGGTAAAAATTGACAGAACACATCAGGAAAGCAAAGAGTCAGTACATGCATATTATGAGAGGCTGATCTTGAACTTTAAACAGTTTAGTGGAGATGAAAATCTGAGTGAAAAGGATTTAAGTCATTTTGTATATAGGTTTGTATATGGTCTTCGTTCAGAAATTAGTGAGATGATAAAACAGCATACTGTAGACTGGCAAAATAAGAAAATAGACGAAGTACTGAGACATGCTAAATATTTCAGTGATGAGATTGAAGCAAAACAGCGAAAATTGAAAGAGAAGGCTATGTGGACACAAGTGAAGGTAGCAGAGAGACAGGAAGCTCAATTAGCAGAACAAGCGAATAATACAGGATCAAGACAAAAATTTAGTCCTGGGAAAGGTAAAGGAAATATAGAGGAAGCTACGAAGAAATTTCTGTGTCATAATTGCGGTAGGATAGGGCATTGGAAATCCGAGTGTAAATTTCCCCCAAGTACTAACAATGAAAATGCATCATTGAATCCACAGGTGCAGAATGAGGTGAGTGGTCAACCGCAGCGACAGCAGCAGGTTGTTACCCAACAGAATCAGGTGCCAAAACCGCCTTTTCCACAGAGCAAAAATTCCCAGAAGTATAGTAATGAAACAGGACTCTACAACGGAGAACAGGTAAATAAACTTCTGCGCGCTAGCGCCGTTTCGCAGTATTGGCTGCAACGAGATGAGAGTGATTCAGAAGAAAGTTATTGACGGTGCCGAAGGGAGGAAGAAGAGTGCGTACTTGGCGCAACTCTAGAAGTAGACCAGTCAGGCCCATTTGTATATGGAAAGATTAATGATGAAAGCATTACTTTCCTAGTTGATACTGGTGCTACTCGATCAACAGTCAGATCAGCTGATGTTAAGAATCTTCCTCTCTCGGATGAAACGATCCAAGTAGTTGGTGTATCCAACAGGCAGATTAAAACTTACTTTACAGACCCAGTGAAAGTTAGCATAGGGAAATTTTCTGAAATGCACCGCTTTGTCGTGTGCGATACCAGTCCTGTGAATCTGTTAGGTAGAGATTTGTTGTGCAAAATGAACTGCACTATATTTTGTACCCTGGATGGGAAAGCATTTGAAACTCCGGATGAAGATGTGCTGTATAAAATGACAATGACAAACAGGGAAAATAAGGTTATTGAAACATATGCTTTATGATGAATTACCCTGATGAATTACCTAAAGAATTAAAACAATCTGTCAAGGCAGAAGTTTGGGATTTCACAGGAGAAGATGTGGGATTAATGAGAAATGTAGATCCAGTAAAAATAACAGTAAAAGAAGGAGTAAGTTATCCAAATGTTCCCCAATATAAATTGACACCTGAGATAATTGAAGGAGTGACTCCTGTGACTGAAAAAATGATAAAACAAGGTATCTTGAGAGAAATAATGAGTAGTCCATGTAATTCACCAATAATGGGACTGAAAAAGCCTAGTGGGAAGTTCAGGATAGTACAAGATCTGAGAAAGATAATCAAAATTGTTGTGTCATGTTGTCCCATTGTACCAAATCCATCTGTGATTCTATATCAGATTATTCATGACGCAGAATGGTATACAGTAATTGATCTATGCCATGCTTTCTTTTCCATCCCATTGCACCATGACAGTCAGCAAATTTTTGCATTTCGTTTCGGCAAGCGTATTTTGGCTTGGTGCCGAGTTCCACAGGGGTATACAGAAAGCCCCTCGATATTTATTCAGCTATTGAAGAAGTCTTTGGAAAGTCTAGAAATGCCCGAAAATTCAGTATTAGTCCAGTACATCGATGACCTTCTTGTGGCGTTGAAAACCTGTGAGGCTTGTGAGCTTGACACAATAGCATTGCTGAATCATTTGGCAGATGGAGGACTTAAAGTGTCACCATCAAAATTACAATTTTGCAAGAAAGAAGTACAATATTTAGGACATCACATTAAAAAAGGACTGAGAAAAATAACAATAGATAGAATCAAGATCATAAAAAGAATGAGTGCACCCATGACCCAAAGAGAAGTGAGAATGCTTCTGGGAATGGTTGGATATTGTCGTCAATGGATTAGCAATTTTTAGTTGATTGCAAAACCTTTGGTACGACTGACAAGAAGTGATGTGAAAGATCCCATTGATTTGAACAAAGAGGAATTGGCAGCATTCAAAAGATTGAGAGGTGGGTTGTGTGAAGCACCTGCATTAGGTATGCCTGACTATGAAAAGGAGTTTGAGTTGTATTGCAGTGAAAGAAATGGATTTGTGCTCTCTGTGCTAATACAGAAGCATGGAAAACTGAGGAGACCAATTGCATATTTTTCATCAATGTTGGACTCAGTAGCTGTAGCCTTACCTGGGTGTTTGAAAGCAGTAGCTGCTACATGCCGAAGTTTGGAACAGAGTAAGGGAATTGTGATGGGATATTCTGTGAAAGTGTTTGTACCTCTTGATGTGGCAATCCTTTTAACAAGGAGTCGCACTCAGTATATGACACATAGTAGGCTGACCAAGTATGAGAAAGTTATACTATGTACCACGAATGTAAGTCTTGTGAGATGTTTGAATGTGAATCCTTCAACATTACTGCCTGATGCTGAGAATGTGGAAGTCAGAGATGAAGCAGATCATGACTGTCTGGATGTACTTGATTTCTGTGCAAAACCTCGACCTGACATAAAAGATGTACCCTTACCAGAAAGTGATTTTGTTCTGTTTGTGGACGGGTCTTGTTTGAGAACAGATAATGGAGTGTTAAGTGCAGCCTATGCAGTATGTACAGTTGCAGCAGTGATGGAAGCATCATATCTAAAAGGAGTAAAATCGGCACAAGTAGCTGAACTTTTCGCTTTGACTAGAGCATGTAAGATTGGAAAGAGTGTGAGAGTGACTGTGATGACTGACAGCCAGTATGGATTCGAAGTCGTACATGACTTCGGTCAAATATGGCTGCAGAGAGGTTTTTTGACATCGAGGGGAACCCCCATTAAGAATGCTGAAGTGGTTGGAAAATTGCTTGAGGCGATACAGTTGCCTCGGCAATTGGCTGTTGTGAAGTGTGCTGCCCATGGTCAAAGTGGTGATTATATCGCCACTGGTAACAAATACGCGAATGACATGGCACAATACTGTGCACGAAATCAGAATTCAATTAATCGGGCGAAGGAAAGAGAGGTGATTTTTTGCTCTTTGATGTTTACTAACGCTGTGGGAACATGGGAAGAAGTAAGACAATTGCAGGAAGAGGCAGGAAATGAGGTAATGAAGCAGTGGGTAAAAGCTGGATGTGCACCCAGAGAGAAAGATCATGTGTGGGTCTATCGAGATGGAAGGCCAGTCATGCCTGATAGCATGATGTCTGTCATGGCACGGATGTATCATGGACAGGGACACATAGGGAGAGATGCTATGGTCAGGTCATTTAAACAAACCTGGTATAATGCAAAATTCAGACTTGTAGCAGAAAGTCTTTGTCAGAGATGCCTAATATGTCAGCAATACAATCCAGGAAGAAAGATTGTAGTGAGTCTAGGAACAATAGGCCGAGAAGGAGGGCATTTTACCAGAATGCAAGTGGATTTCATTGAGATGCCTCCCTGTAACAGAGTGAGATATGTTTTGGTTATGGTCTGTCTGTTTTCTAGATGGGTAGAAGCATTCCCAACAAGAAGAAATGATGGGATCACAGTGTCAAAATTACTTTTGAGGGAATTCATCCCTACGATTTGGGTTCCCAGTGACAATTGAATCAGACCGAGGAGGATATCTTGCCTCTAGTACTCATGACTATTAGATCAATTCCAGATAGAGCTACAGGGTTAAGCCCCCTTTAAATCATCAGGGGACGAGCCATGCGACACATGTTTATACCAGTCAACAAGCTGATGACTATAACTGATGACGTGATGTTGGAATACTGTAAAAGCCTGGCTGACTCAGTTCATTCTGTGTTTCATCAGGTTGGAGCGGATGCCACCACCCTTGAAAAGAAGCCAGCCCATGATCTCAGCCCAGGGGACTGGGTGAGAATAAAAGTACACAGAAGAAGAAACTGTTTGGTCCCGAGGTGGGGAAAACCAAGACAAGTCATCTTGACCACAACAACAGCTGTAAAGGTGCTGGATTGAAAAATTGGATCCATGCAAGCCATACATTGAGAATTCCAAATCCAGTGGACAGCACAGAAAAGGAGTATTTTGATGAATCAAAATCCAGTACTGAGTCAGATGACAAAGAGCCAAGGACAAAAGAAAACCCTGAAAGGGGGGAAGCAGAACAAAGTCTAACACATGTTCCAAGAAGTATTTTCCTGAGAAGAAGGTTGCAGATTTCTGATACCAGTTCAGAAACAGAGACTGAACAAGGAGCAAAGTGTTCAAAGGAAAAACGAGAGAAAACCAAAGAAAAAGACAGTGAAGAGACAATATAAGAGATTCATGAGAAGGAAGTGTCAGATAAAAGATTGAGAGAAATTCCACCGGAAACAACACATTTAGATGGACAGGTGCCAGATACAGAGAGAGAGAAGATTATTGCGGAAGACTCCCGAGGAGGTGTAGGGAACTCCAACATCCAGTTAGAAACAGGGATGAGTAGTCAGCAGGAAGATTGCGTGACAGGGATTCGAGGAGGGACAGAAGTAGGGAAAACTAAAGAAGTGGTGGAAAAGGAAACTGTTGAAAGTAAAAAGCAGGTTGAAACAGAGTCATAAGAAAGCGAGGATGAAATACCTGAAGGTCGAGTTCTAAGAAAGAGAGCTTGGAGAACTGAAAAGAATGATAAAGGAAGTAGATTGAAAAGAGCAGCAAAAGATGATGTTTGGCCGAATAAAATAAAAAGGTTGAGATACCGACTGACACGAGTAAGTTCACCAAGAGCTGAACAGGTGAATGAAGTGACAAGTCAGGTGAAATCAAAAGACGATGTAACCACTGAAATTAAAGAGAACAAAAGAACCAGAAAACCTAACCAGATGTATAAATCACCAGAACGGACGTATGTGGCCCTGCCTGAAGTTAAGGAAGAGGCAGATAGCCAAGGAAATCCAGAGGTGGTTGTACCAGAAGTGGTTGAGGAAGACGAAGAATCGGAAATCCTGAGAGTTATTTTGTCCAATATTGGAGAAGAAGCGGATGTTCAGGACAATCTGTATATCGATCACGAACGAAAAGTGAAAAATTATGGAATGCCAAACTGAATGAGACAAGAAAACAACTGATAGAAAGACAATAAAATACCGAAAAAGACAAAAACTGGTAGAACCAAGTAGGTGCTTAGAGTCTTGGGTTAGAAAACTAGTTGTGAAGTAGAAGAGGCTAAGTCAAAAGACACAGTCCATTTTAGCAAAGATGGCAAACATAGATAGTAGAAAAGATAGATGTACATTTTTGAAGAGATGGTGTAAAATGTGTTGTTGATGTACAGGATTATTAATGCTTCTATGGAGTGTACTTGCTCTCCTGATCTCATTTAAAGTTACTATAGATACATTAGAAGGACATAGTGAAAACATAACTAATATAGGGAAGATTCAAAAAGTAGTTCCAACTAGAATAGATAAAAACTATTTACATAAAGACAGGTCTATAACTAATTTTTCTAATAATGTGTTTTCGAAACTGTTGTATGAATATGTCAAAACAATGGATGTAAGGGACTGCTATGTCTGTATGCAGTTACCTGCTTCTGTATCGGAGGGAGTGACTTATCATCACCTTCCAGTAACTTATGGAATAACATGTAGTGTAATAGCTAGTTTATTTTATCAGACAGGAAAATTAGAATATTATTTTTCAGATGTAGATACTATATTTTCACAAGTACCATCAATTAACAAGTTAAATAAGGTAAAACCTGCAAAGCTGTTAGGTGAATTTTTCTTAGAGATGAATTTTTCTTAGAGATTAAAGAACTAACATTAGAATACATATTTAAAAACAATTTGACTTGCAGTTTAAAGAAAGAGGAAAATACATTTTTAGATATGGTTGAAGAAAGGAGACTGAAAATGTAAAGAAAAGCTTCAGAAGGGAAAGTGGAGAAAACAGTATGGGATGTAGAGATGGAAAAACACTTGAAAGGGGAAACAAGTCCAACTATGGCTTTAGATTGGCCTCAGAAAGGGAAATTGTGTATTAGAAGGAATCAAACTGCATATGATAATTATTTTGTGGGAATAGCGAGTGCCATGATACATACCGAATCATGGGTGGATGGGGATTTAAAGGTGGAAAAGATCCAGTTTTTCCTGGACTATATTTTATTTGTGGGAACAGGGCATATTATCGTTTGCCAGACCATTGGTATGGCACATGTTATGTAGGCCTGGTTTTTCCAAAGATTTTTCACATGGATAGAGGAGAAGTTGGTGTACATAACTTAGGTAGTAATTTAGTACGTAGTAAGAGAGAATTTTGGGCAGAAATTGTAGGTGATATTTTTGGAGCATTGATACCGGCAGTGGGAATATCTCTGAATGCAAACAAAATTAGAAGACTTTCAACAGTAGTGGATTGCTTGTCAACAAGCCCCGCTGGAGGATTTTTATTCGTAAACACTGAAATGGTTGCCATGCGTACTATGGTAATGCAAAATCGAATTGCCCTTGATATCTTATTGGCAAAAGAGGGTGGAGTCTGTGGAATGCTGAAAGTTCAACATTGTTGTACTTACATTCCTGACGAAAGTAAAGATTTGAAAATTTATATAAAAAATATTACAGAATTGCATGATGAAATTGTACCATTGGAGGTTGAAGGTGGATGGGAAAAGATTGGAAGAAAGGTATCGGCTATTAAAAACTTCTTAGTAAAATTAGGTAGTACCTTTTTAGGTAAGATAATATTTCCATTAAAATGTGTGATTTTTATAGTATTAATGATAAGATTAGGGTGTATTTGTTGTAAAAAGAATAAAAACCAGAAAAAGTCAAAAAGAGAAAATTTAAGGAGAAAAGACATAAAACAAGAAAGAGAATTTGATGAGATAGAATTGGAGGAAATTAAGGAGAGTATGTATGAATCAGCAAAAAGAAAAGAGACTGGGGAAACTGAATTATGAATAAAATCAAGAAATCACTTTGAAATTCCGTAAAAGGGATACAAAATTTTGATGGTGTGATGATATAATTACCAAAGGGGGGATTGATGGAGCGGGTAGTACAACATTTTGTATACCCCCCATTTCTGCATGTTTATATTCATCCGAATAATCTATTAATTGTAATATTATTAATCTGTTTGAAGTGATAACTCACCAATTATATTAACGAAAGAATTACACGTGGGATATGCATTTGCGTGGCTAAACTAACTGTATACTAATATATGTACTCATACTAATGGTAGAAAATTAGAATATTGCATGATAAATGTTGCTTTGTGATGTAATTGTAAGTTGCACCAGATGACATCTCTGGGTGAATATAGACGCTTTAAATGTTGCTATCATGCTAGATAATTACTTACACATAGGGGAATTAGTGAGGGTTTAATATTTTATTAGCCATTTCAATGTTTTAATTACGTTTTGTGTTTGTTTTACTTAAGTTGACCATTTGGGCCTAAGAAAAGATGGCTGACTGAGACACACTACGTGACTACTACCGTTTCACGAGGTTTCAGGTGAAGTGCGCTTGCGCCACCGCCAGCAACAGTGGCCTCGTCCTGACCCCAGGCAAGATGTACCCACAAAGGACACACTGCGAGAATCGCCAAATTCACGAAACAAAGGACTGTCTTTAAAACCGGAACCAGCAAGTGTGATGACTTAACCTAAAAGACTGTGTGAGAACTTTACCAAATGACCCCAAACCACCCAATCAGGGCTGCCTAAAACTGATTTTGTAACATTTTGACGTTAGTTTCATTATAAAAGTTGGTAGACAAAGCGAATTGGAGGCTGCCTTCTTTTTGAGCGAACTTTTCAATGCCTGACGCTATGCTGACGGAGAGGACGGTGACACTGCTGGACAGCTGTTATCCTGAATCTTTGAAAGACTGAATTGCTGCATGACTTTGATGAATTAAAGACTTCTCCACAACTTGATTGACTTAAAGGACAACTAATAGCCAGATTAGGTAAATATGATGTTCGGTGATTTGGTTTATGACTTATTTAAATTGAAATTGATTAGATAAACAAAATTATTATTCTAACGAACAAATGAGTCGGGTGATTTAGTTAGAGAAATTAGAATAAGATTAAATGTAGATTAAAGAATTGTGTCACCAAATATCCAAAATCAACTAACTGATTAATCGATTAAATGGAGGGAATATCTCGAGGTTCTGAGTTTAATAAAGGTACTTAATGTAAGTTCAGGTAAATTTGGTTCCTTAGTTGAAAAGGTATTCCTTTCATGTCAGCGTTTGGACAATTTATCTCTCCCGTGAGAACGGATCAATGAAGTGTGAGTGTTGGTGTTATGGGCCCCACCAATGAATGTATTGAGTGAATGTGCTAGTGTGATATTTGATCTGTGACAAAGGGAGGAATTAAAATTCCATGCTGCATCAGTTATACCAATTGTGTCCCACTTCTCGAACCCGTTTCTGGTGCCCAAGGTGCCCAGCTGCTCTGTCTCCCACAGCGGGGTGGCCTGTGTGATCTTCTTAGCCCAACCCAGACTTCTGGTAGCGGCATGCCAGACCTATATGCTCACCCACCGGGCCCAAGGATCTCATCGCCCCCTCCCTATGCACAGTGCCACCCCTCGACATATGTTATGACCCATCTTACAGTCAGTGATGCAGACAGTTCAGGGACCAGTTGGGATGAGTCGTTCATGAGATGCATTTCACTCCGCTCATCTCCGGGCCTCCAGCCAGTCTGCCACATCCTCTGGACGGCCAAAGAACCAGACTTTATTCTCCACCTCCACCCGGAGCCGGGCTGCATACTTGATTCCCTTGTCTCTCAGGGTCTTTTTTGCCATGAGAAATGATCTTCTTTGCTTCTGCACCGCTAGGGTAAAGTCTGGAAAGAATGAAATTTCAGAGTTTTCAAATCGAAGAGGCAGGGCGACTCTGGCATTTCGGAGGATGACATTTCGGTTGCGAAAGTTCAAGTTCAGGGGCCTCGGTTGCGAGGCCCCTGGCCTCGTTTCCACCCCCCCCAGCACTCTGTGGGCCCGCTCTACCACAAAGAATTTTGACAATCCCTTCGGCTGGAGGTGAGTGAGAATGAGATCTTCTATGAAGAGGTCCGTCGCCTGCCCCTCCGCTTTTTCTGGAACCCCAATGATGTGTACGTTATTGCTGCGGGTGCGCCCTTCGTAGTGATCCAACTTTTCCTCTGCAAATTTCCAGAAGGTCTGAAGGTCCCTGACTTCACACTGCAGCTGGAAGGTGTCATCTACGAGACTGGAGGTGGTGATTTCATTTGTTTCACACGTTCCCGATTCTTCATTAAGTCTGCCCTAAGGAGCGTCACCTCCATTTTAATCGCATCCATCCTTTGTTCAAGGGAGGTCCGGACCCCCAGGATAGCGTCTATTACATCCTGAAGTGTCAGTTCTGCTGTGCCCCCTTTCACACTCGCCTTGGTGGTGGCCTCTTGTTGGGGTTCTGTTAGGGCTGATTTAGCGATGGTGTATTTATTCAGCTTGTTCTACTGTTCCCCCACACCCCAGTGCTCAGAGAGGTGATGAGTTGCGCAGCGTTGGTGCTCGGGACCCCTGCCTATACTTGTGAAGGAAGCTGTGTGGAAGGCCCTCAAGATTACGTGTGCCAATGCAGAGTGTTCGGGGCACCCACCGACCAAAGGGAACAGCGGTCAGTGCACTCACCGTTGATTGCCGTGTGAGGATGCCAATAGGTTGTCACACATTTGCCGGGCCAGGGGGAGTTGAGCCTCCCCCAGCCCTCAATACACTTCTTAGCCCCCTCCGGGGCACTCCGCTACTGTGTGACCACCCGCTTCCCCCCGTGAAGGCCACGCCCGTTCAGGCATTGTGTAGGACTGTGGTGGGCCTCCGGGCCCTTACGGTGATTTCCAATGCCTACCGGGAGGGGGGCCCTCCAGGCCGGGCTCCTTTCACAGTTGTGGGAGGGGGTTAGAAGGGGAGGACGGTAACACTGCAGGTGGCCCCACCTAATCCGCGGATCAGCAGGGTGCCAAGCTCATTCCGGATTAGTAGGCCCTCTGGAGCAAGTGTTCAGGCTATTGGAGGGCCACTTATACCAGGAGCAGCTGCTGGTGGACGTTCGTGCATACTCACCTTTGCACCACGCGCAGCTCCAGGTGGCCGCCAATACTCCTACTCTGCCAGTGCCAAGGCCACTGCGCTGTAGTAAGGCGCTGGATTCTCCTGTGCCACGTCCGTTCCTCCCTCAGGGCCCGGCCTCGGCCGCGGTCTCGATTCACGGGGCGACTCGATGGTGCACGTCACCCCACCCTCCACTCATCACCACAGTCTCCGGCTCGAGCAGCCTGGGGAGGCCGCAGGTTTGTAAGTGCTCTGCTTGGTCCAATTCAGGTCCCGGCCGCCGAAGAAGGGCTCAGCCGCGGCACCGATCCCTGCCCCAGGTACCCGTTGCTTGGGAGACAGATAGTCGGTACAGATGTTAGGGAGAGAGTCACGAGAGTCATGAGTATCCGAGCTCTCGGAGCTCCTCTTAGCTAGCGGCCATCACGCCTCGATAACAAGATTTTTAATGCGGTGTCAAGACCCTCTCTGGTGAATATGTGCTTTACAACATACATGGTGTGGTAAGGCCACAGAAATGTATTTTAATATTTTGTTTATCAATTTCTTTGCAATATTAAACTGTCATTATTCCTTCTGTCCCTCTTTGACCCAGTACCTTTCATACTCGTATCAATTCCCTTGACCTCCTTTCTTTCCTTCGTACCATCTTTTTCCTTTCCTTTTTCTCTTCCTCAGCACTTCCAGCCATGCCTCCTTTCTTCTTTCCATTCTTGCTTCCTTACATTCTCATTCTATCCCCATCCTTCCTCCCTTGGTGCATTATTTCCTTCTTCCTTTATTCGTTCCTTCATCCCTTCTTTAATTTCTCCATTTCATATCCTCAACCCTTCCTTCTGATTTTCTTCCTCCTTTCTTCTTTCAATTTATCCATCACACATCGTTTACTTCCGTTTTCCCTCTATCCCATTCATTTCTTCCTTACACATTCTTTTCTTAGTTTCTCCTTTTTTAATCCATAACAATTTCCTCACACCAGTACTCCCCTTCCTGCCTTCATTTGTTACTGCCTTCTTTAATGTATTCCTTACTACTTTTCTTTTAAACAGCACGGTAAAAGCACATTTTCTTTAGTTTGCAAACTTGCCTCAGGTCCTCAAATGACCTTTCCAAAAGCTGCATTTTGAGACGTACACACATTCTCTAACTTGAGTTCACTTTTGAGTTATTGTCCATATGTTATATTATGTTATGTTATAGTGCACTAATCACCCGAGAGGGTATCCAAGTGCTTGGGCAGGTGGGTAGGTGTGAGGTCCCAGAGTTGCTTTTATGAAGAGCCAGGTCTTCTGCTTCTTGAAGAATTCAAGAAGTGAGGAGGTGGCTCTGATGTGTTGAGGCTTGTGGATGTGGGTGGAGCCACTAAAGGAAGTGGGTGGAGCCAGTGGAGGAAGTAGGGGGGTGGGGAGGTGGGTGTGGCCTCCTAAAAAAATGTGAGCACCTGAACTTAATATTTTACAAATTAGGCACTACTTGATCCTGTCTCAGGGGATCAAGCTCATCAACTCTGGGGAGGACCAATAGTTTTCCAGCCCTAATCTCGGTAAGAGTGACTTTAAGGATCAGAACCAGGGGATCTTCTCTATGCACTGCTGGTGATAAGATCACTTGTGCGGTCCCGATAAGATTCAAGAGCTGGGATGGTCCACAACCAGTGCCAGAAAGTTAGAAGCTTACATGCTGTTCTAGGCAAAATCTTTCTATGTGCTAGATCTAAGTATACTGGCAAAAGTGGAGTACTTTGGGGAACGTTTAGTATAGATCTCAAAAGCCTGTGCTGCACAGTATCTATACTATAAATATTAGAACTTTCCTCACTTCGACCCCATACAAAACAGAACCCATTGCCTTAACATTATAAATTTCAAGTGCTGGGGCAATTTTTCTATATGAGGACCTCTGAAGAATCTTGGCTATGTTTGTAGTTTCCTGGATTAGAGACATGTGAACGTTTTCCAACTGAGGAGCCCAGCTCAAGTTGAGTGTAAATCTGATGCCTAAATAAACAAAAGCAGCTACCCAATCTAAGGAAATGTCACCAACTAGCATGAATCTTTTACAATGGCTCACCTTGCGATTGGAAAATAACATACACGTGGCCTTGACACTATTAAGCTCCAAGTCCTCTCTCGTCACAGAAGGAATTAAAGAGGTCGAGTAGCATCTGGCGTTCCTGTAGTGACTTAGAAATCAATAGAGTATTATCAGCGAAGTGGATAGCCAGAACCCTCCTCCCCCTAAGTATGAGTGCATCACACCCGTCCCTGTTTAAGTACTCTATAACCCCATTAATATAAAGAGAGAACAGGGTTGGGACAAGGATGCATTCCTGCCTAACCCCATGGTCTATCTTGAAGTGTTTAGTCACTTGCCTGACCTCCCCCCATCTTACTTGGGCCAAATTATCCACATGTACCCTTACCAAGATGCTCAAAAGGGGGGCAGGAATTACCATTTTTTCCAATAGCCTCCAGAGCTTACCCCTGGGAACCAAATCCAAGGCCATTCCATCTATGCACCCAAGATCTGCAACAGCATCCCCTTCTCCATCAGGGTGGCCGTACTGCTACTCCAGTTAAGGAAAAAGTTGAAGACACACCTATTTAAAGAACATTACTTCACAATGCATTAACCATTCACAAACATCCTCGGGGTTAATGGGTCTGACGGTGGCACGGGCAGCGGTTTAGCCCCAGGCTCACCAGAGAGCATCTTCCTCTCCTGGTGTAGCTCTTTTTTATCTTTGCAGTTTTATATAGCGCGAACTCGAACCGAATCCAATCAGGTATCGGAGCGCTTTACATAGCACCAGTTACGTTACATGAGGACACACATTCATTTTTTTGTTAGGCACTGGGAGATTAAATGATTTGCCCAGAATCACAGGATGTTCCGTTCGGTAATGACGCTGTATGTGTGTCCTCATGTAACGTAACTGGTGCTATGTAAAGCGCTCCGATACCTGATTGGATTCGGTTCGAGTTTTTCAAAACGACAACATACAACACATGCACGAGCAGGAGGAGCGCTCGTCTTTGTGTGTTCGCTGTTGCAAAAGAGGCGCTCTGCCTCTGTGGACCATCCAACGAACTCTAGCTGAAAAACAGACAGTAATGTATTCATCCTGTTACAGCAAGTAGTTTTTTTCTCCAAGTTCAATAGTGCCAAATTGTCAAAAGCCCTATTGTTATTAGTGCATGAGAAGGAAACGTGTTGAATGGACCTTGGGCCCAGTCTCAAGGGCTCAATATTTCTTTTAGGACCTATGACTCAATGAGGCGGTATGTCTGAGCAGAAAACTAGATCCAATTAGGCAGTAATCCAGGACAGGGATATGCGTTGCGATCCAATTCTTTCTAGTTCAAACTCACGTTGTTAAGCCACTGAGATCTTTTTTTAACCTTTTTTTAAGATTTGCGAGTAAACCTACATTTATCTGATTGGGTCCAAAAGAACACTTTATACGAGCCTCTGTGAAGTGCATTTGGCATTGTGAGCCATAATGGAAGTAGGCATGACATACCTGGCACTCTGCGGTGTCTGGAGCCAGCTAGCTGGTCTAGGATTTAGAAAGCTGTTCATTTGAAACATATTAGCAACTTCTTTCAAAAAGACCCAGCTACCGCACTGCCCAACGAGGTAGATTATCTTTACTTGATTGTAAGCATATAGTCATAAAATAACAAATGTGATATAAAATTCATGAAATTCCCAAAAATACGGAAGAAAGTCATTCAATCATAATTATGCTATGCCATCGTTCACTTTACAACTCAGCCGGCTTCCGCATAGGTGGCTGAACAGAGATAGGATGAGAATCAAGGGTCTTTGGTAGCAACGGTTGGGGCAAAGGGTGGCGAAAGCTGCAGTAGTCCCCTGCCGAGGGCCCTGGCACTTAATTTATTTTTTTAACCATGCACTGGGTAGAGGGAGCCTTTTTTGGCTATGGTATGATTCCCAATCAGTAAACTAAGATTAAGGCACTGTTCCTAAGTCCCCAAACCCTCTCTAAAACCATACTGCACCTTATTGAGGACATCAGACTGTTGGACTCATGCCTCTATCCGGTGCAGGTAACACGGCCGACCACCTTAACCACTGAATCCAAAAGTGAGATCGGTCAATAAAAACCGAAGTCCTGCCCACTGCTTTTTTAAAATATCAGGACGATAACGGGCTGCTGCCACGAGGCAGGAATCCCACAGGATACTGCAGCATTCAGGGTATTAGTAATGACAGGGGCCCACAGTGCAGTGTTTTCTTCGTAGAGATCCATTGGAATCCCATCTAGGTCCGGTGCTTTTCTGGATGGACCAGTGGAAATAGCAATAATCACCTCCTCGCGGTAGAACCATATGTCAAAGGGAAATGAGTGGGAAACCTCATTCAAATGCACATTGCGATGGTTATCAAAGGGGTAGATGCCTTTCAAGTGGGTAGTCCAGATATCTGCATTAATATTAGTCCCTAGCCCATAGGGACGGCTTTTTGGTACCTGTTGGGCTGGGTTAGGGCGATAAGCATCATAAGGTCCCTAGAACACCTATTCACTATAAGTGACCATTTTTCCAAAAACTTTCTTACCTCTACGAAAAGGCCTGGTATGTTTCTAACACAGAGTCCATTAGGAATTACTCCAGCTCTCAGATACTCCAATATAAACTCTGCGTGCGATTCGGTCCTTCTCGCTTTTTTCTTAAGATTAAGCAGTCTAAACCATTCATCATTAGAACTATTGCTGATGGTAAATTGTCGGTCAGAACTAGAACTGCCACCAAGAAGTCTAGAAAAATCTTCATCAGAAAACCCAAAAGACTTGATTTTTTCCATACTGAGACGAGGTACAAAGAACTCAGAAAGATACCCAAAAGATTCCAGAGAAGAAGCCTCCTGCTAGTATAGACAAAGAAAGAAAAAATAAATACAAAAAAAATAGGAATAAGACTAACCGATTAATAGTGAGAAACAACAACCAATAACCCAGAGATAACTCAACCAAAATTAGAAACAGAAAAAAACATACAAGAAAGGATGGGATTGCTCCAAGAACGACAGAAGAAACCCTCACGGCAACGTGCCGGGAATATCAATAAAAATAAAAATAAATTGCTGCTGGACTGTAAATGTCCTCATGACGTATTGCATCATGTTTCTGTAAAGTTTTATTAATTCTTTGTGAAATATGAGTAAGTCAGGTCCTGGCATTGTTTCAATGTCAGAATGTGGTGTATAAGTTGCTAATATTGGCCACGTCACTCCTTCTCTTCTGAGCGGACCGAGTCTCGTTCTTCTTCTTATATGGGATAGGGCGCCTTTAAACCAGTATAAATGTTCCTGGTACGTTAGCACAACCTCAATGTGCTCAAACTGACAATATTCCGCTGGTGCATCACCTTCTGTGTAAAAGTGAAATGTTTTTGTCGTTGCATTTGCTGCTGGGAATGTAACCCATAAATAAAATACCTCTGGGCTGTATGATTCGAGTGCCTTTATCATGAACGTTACTATGCCACCCCTAGTAGGTGTTAGACCATGTGCAAGCAGTTTAAGGGTGATTGTATTTCTAAAGTTCTCTGCAATCAGAATTGTATCTGCATTTTCTTCTTCATCTGAGAGGTGTACATTTTACACAATTCCTCCCGCGTTATCCACGTCTTCAGTCATTGTTCTTAGAGACGAAGAACAATTCCAGGAAATGTAAGATAAGGTGTTTTGCACAATTTAGGAACTTTGTGTCCTTCAAGCTTCATTAACCAACAGCCAATAAATAGGATGTTTGCCTACTCAGCTTTTGCGGAATTTAGTCCACCCACTCCAGACTTCTCTGGTATTTTGTAAATAGGGATTTTTGAGAATAGCATGACTGAACTACTCAGATTCTACTGTTAAATAAATACCCAACCAACGTAGGCAGTGCCATGTCGTGTCGTTCCTATACTACCTATACAGGATCTGCGCGTGTGGTGGCAGACTGATTCTGTGCACCACCACCGGGTATGTTAGCCGGTCTGTATCAGCTAGCTCTCAGTGCCACTATAATCTCCTCTTACCAAGGAGAGAATAGATTCTGGCAACCTCAGAACATGACAGCCCTGATCCCTCAGGATCGTTGAAACAATGTACTACCTTTCGCTCAGTCACTTGTGCTTACTTAGTTTCTCTCAGAGGGATACACCGAATAAAACAAGCTGGGCGTTTTCAATAATCAATTATTGAACAGTTGTTACTCTGGTGTAAAATAGGTGTGTTGCAACAACTGTTAGAATGTATAGGATATAAATGAGTAACAATACTACCAAAGTAAAAGGATAGTAGAGTTCTACCATTTTACTATTATCATGAATATATTCAAGTATATAAAACACATGATATGCGTACTCCTACGATGCCTCCCTATCTAGATGTTACAAAGTGTACCTAGCATGGGTGTAGGTATTAAGCCAAGAATTCCTCTAGGATCTAGTCAACCCCATTACCTTAAGTGAGACTGTGGGACCTCATCCTGGTCTGGAGCTGCACACCCCGCAAGGGATGTTAGACCACTGCGAGCTGGAGTGTCTGCATGCAGGAACCTCAGCGTCTCACCCATATACCCATAGGTCTCCCCTGGGGTCCCACATTGCTGTGTTACTGTGTCGGCCTAAGGATGATGTTGGGCCTGAACTTTATACATAGATTTGATACAGGAGATGGCAGTCCTGCTGTGCTTCGAAGAATCCTCATGCATAATGTATGAGATTTCGAAGGATGGAAAACCCGCATTCTGAATGCAGTTGAATATCTAGGTAAAAGGTCAGTCCCTGTAAACCGTGACAAGTGTAATGTAGGGAGAGCATATATGTGAAGGGTAACGTATATACTGAGGCCTATATTATAGTACCTATATGGAATATAACAGTGCCATCCTCATAGGCCTATACGAAGTCCCGGGGACCAATACCTCACTGGAGCATTAAATACTAGAATTGTGGGGGGGCATGCTCGGCCACCCCACTGCCCTGGTGACATCCATCTCCCTGGAGCACTTAAGAATAGGAATGTGGGGGTCCTGCACGGCCCCTCGCTGCCCTGGGGACAGCCACCTCCCCAGGGCACACAGATTTTTTTAAAGAAATGTGGGGAGGCCCTAGATCCTCTCCTGCTGCCCCAGGGACCACCACCTACCTGGGGCACTTAGTGTGAATGCAGGGGGGGCACCTGGCCCCCCACAGCCCCGGGGAAAACCACATTTCTGGGGCACTTAAGAATAAAAATGCCCTGCACAATCCCCCGCACGGCTTCCCTCTTGGAGCCCTAGATGGACTTGGAGACCACCACCACACAGTGCCTACTCCAGCAATTTCAGGGTACCCACACCCGGAAGATTGCAGTTTGCTATGGCTCCATCAAGCCATAGTAAACCCTCTGCTTTCAGCAAGCGAGAGCAGAAAATGCTCTAGCTTGCAGAAAGCAGAGCATGCGCCTGTTACCCTGCCTGCTGGCAAGTGAGCAGGAAAACAGACAAATTGCTTTGAGATCCAGGGAGCTGCATGTTCGGCTGCTCCCTGAGTCTCAAGGCAACGCTGGCTCTCGCAGGAGGTAGGGAGCGGGCAGGGACCATGGGGGTCATTCAAATAAATAAAAAAAGTGGGGCAGGCAGGCCCTGGTGGATGGGGTCCCCGGGACCAAAAATGGGGAGGCTCGTCTTCCTTCCTTTTAAATTAAATTAAGAAAATAAAAGGCTGGGACCTAGGGATGGGGCCCTCGGGGTATAAAATGGCCCAGGTAAGGGGGGCCATGCAGCCCCCCTCCCTTGAAAAAACAATTTGAAGAAAAAACCTCTGGCAAATCGCCGGAAGCCACACCCCCTTCACCACCACTTTGCAAATGCACCTTCTGGCACAGTGGTGATTGGGGAATGAAGTGCCCTTGGAAGCTGAATGTCCTTGGGGTCCAAGAACCTCTCCTGTTACCTCCAGTAAGTACCAGACAGTGAGATTGCTGAAAGGACTTAAAGGCCATGCTCCCCCTCCACCACTCTGCAAACACACATCCTGGCGTGCTGCTGGTTAGGGGATGAATTCCACTTTACTCTTGAGGGCCTCAAGACTAAAGGACGTCTTCCCCCAACCAGTAGTGAGCCAGGAGGTGCATTTGCAGAGTGGTGGAGAAAGGAGGCATGGCTTCTGATGATCTCTCAGCAGTCCAGCTGTGTGGGTTTCACTGGAGGTAACAGGAGGGGTAGTTGGCCCCTAAGGACCCTCAAGAGCCAAGGGGACTTCATTCCCCAACTAGTAGTGCACCAGAAGGTGTGTTTGCAGAGTGGTGGAGACGGGGGACGTGGCCAACAAAAACCTCTCGGAAATCCTGCTGTATGGGACTTACTGGAGGTAAAAGGAGGGGTAGTTGGCCCCCAACTACCCCTCCTGTTAACTCCAGTAGGTCCCATGCAGCTGGATTGATAAGAGGTCTTTGGAGGCCACATCCCTTTCTGCACCACTCTGCAAATTTACCTCCTGGTACACTACTGATTGGGGGATGAAGTCCACTTTACTTCTGAGGGACCTTGGGGCTAAGAAGCCCTCCTGGTACCTATTGTAAGAGCTACATAGCTGGATTCCTGAGAGCTGGTTGGAGGCCCCGCCCCTTTTCCAAACCCCTCTGCAAACGCGACTACTACTTAAAAAAATATAGAAACTCACTGAGAAAACAAAGGGTTACAGGGAAGTTATAGATAGGAACTAGCATTGAAAAAACCTTATAAGTTCACTGAAAAAAACAAGATTTTTAAAACAATAACAGTCACTGAATGATGTCATCAGTGATGTCATCAGTGATGTCATTTGAGATGTCATCAGTGATGTCATCAGTGATGTCATTTGAGATGTCATCAGTGATGTCATCAGTGATGTCACTGACCATGTCATCAGTGATGTAATATGTGAGGTCATAAGCAGTGTATTGCGGGGGTGCAAGCTATAGTTAGCTCAGCTAACTGCAACTGCTGAATTTCACTGGTTTTGTACGAGTAAAACGTGAGTGTAACTATAACGCCCTTGTAACCTTTGGTTTTTTCAGTGAATATATATACAAACTAAAGGTTTTAGGGACGTCACTGATGATTTCACAGATGACATCACAAATGACATCACTGATGACATCATCCAGTAAGTGTAAGTATTTTTAAAGATTTATGATTGTTAAACATATATACTAGCTTACTGCAAAAGTTCAATTAGTATACTTGGCATATGTCTAATGAGTGATACAACTTCTAACATATATTATGTAAGTGGCTGTGTGACTGTATGTATCCATGTGTGAGTGGATGTCTGAGTGGCTGCATGGGTGTGTGAGTGGCTGTATGTGATTATAAGTGGGCATGGTTCTAATGATGAATGGTTTAGACTGCTTAATCTTAAGAAAAAAGCGAGAAGGACCGAATCGCACGCAGAGTTTATATTGGAGTATCTGAGAGCTGGAGTAATTCCTAATGGACTCTGTGTTAGAAACATACCAGGCCTTTTCGTAGAGGTAAGAACGTTTTTGGAAAAATGGTCACTTATAGCGAATAGGTGTTCTAGGGACCTTTTGATGCTTATCATTGAGACCGCAAGAGAAATAGTAGAGACTCTGTTGAAGGAAATTTCAGAAATTGAAGATACTTTAAAGAAAAACAACCCTGTCGAAGATGCTAAAAAGAAACTGGAAGAGATCAATATAGAGATGAGTTCCTTTTGTGACTACCTCATAAAAAAGAAAACTGACAAACTTCAAAAGGATATTAGGTACTTTTCAGAGGAGAGAGTCTATCCTTATCTAAAAATGGTTATTACAACTCTGAATATGAGCACTCGCAACAGGGGGAACGTCAATATTGGTCCAATAAGAACATTCTTACATTCTCAGATACCTCTGGCTCAGATAATGAGGGAAGTACTAATAGCTCTGGGAACTATGGGAACTATGGATATAGGAGACCCAACTCCAATGGCCCCTCAAGAAATGGCCGTTTTTTAGGCAATCGACAGGGACCTGCTCGAGTGAGATTCAGGAACGAGGGCAGAGGTGGTTACCAACCATCAGAGAACTCGCCCCAGTTCCTCCAAACGAGACGGAAACAGTACTGGAGGGAATAGGCAAACATTCTCATTCCCAGTCCTTTGGGACTGAACATATTAAACCTATCCCTATTTTTAATTTATCTAAAACAGCACTGGATCAAACCTCTATGCAAGTTCTCTCTCGGGGTCTTTCGTTTGTCCCCAGTACCTATCTTGACCATTTCAAAATGAATCTAGACATCCAAGCGTTCTTTCGGAAAATCAGACTTAAGAGATACTTTGAACAGAGACCCTACACTGCCATTGATAACAAAACAGGACTGCGTCCCAAATCTATTTTCACGCCTTCCCTTGACCAGGTTGGCGCTGAAGTAGGCATCTTTGAAAGAGTGGTCAGTAACAAAATTCATCAACTACTCACCTATGTTCCTAGACCCTCATACAACTTGGACTATGCCGAATATCAAGCCCTCAAACATCTGGCTGATAACACTGATGTTACCATAAAACCCTCTGACAAAGGGGGCGGCATTGTAGTGCTAGATAGTACTGCTTACAAAAAGCAAATGGAGACCATGCTTAGTGTACCAGAACACTATATTAAAGTTAGGTATTTTCCGGAACAGAGAATTAAAATGGAGATTTTAGAAATCACCCAAGGAGCGGTAGAAAGGGGCTCCATATATGAACATGAATTTGATTATCTTAATGTTCCGTTTCACAAAATTCCTATTCTGTATGGGGTTCCTAAGACCCATAAAAATTCTATCTCACCTCCCTTCAGACCTATTGTCTCCACCATTGGGTCCCTGACTGAACCTCTCTCTAAATTCGTAGATGTCTACCTACAACCTTTAGCATCTAAACTTACTGGCTTTATTAAGGATACTGCGGTACAAAAGGGGGTGGCGATGGACGGAGCATCAGAACCAATCAAACACTCACACCCAGTCAACAGATCTGGGTTTGATCCATCACCGTTCTTTAGCCCACTCTGCCACCCCAGTTCAGACATGGCCATATGCAAATCAGTCTGACCCTGTGCCTCATGGGAACAGTCCAGCCCGAACTGCCAAGCCATGCCTTCCCTGGACCGGAAACAAGCTTCCTAGGACCGGTTTCTGGCATTTCAGCCGTCTTCAGCCAGGCTTGCTTGAATCCAGTGGCAAAGTGAGCAAGGGACTCACGTCTGAGCATACCCTGCCAACTTATGGCGAACAAAGCGGTACAAAAGGGGGTGGCGATGGACTGAGCATCAGAACCAATCAAACACTCACACCCAGTCAACAGATCTGGGTTTGATCCATCACCGTTCTTTAGCCCACTCTGACACCCCAGTTCAGACATGGCCATATGCAAATCAGTCTGACCCTGTGCCTCATGGGAACAGTCCAGCCCGAACTGCCAAGCCATGCCTTTCCTGGACCGGAAACAAGCTTCCTAGGACCGGTTTCTGGCATTTCTGCCGTCTTCAGCCAGGCTTGCTTGAATCCAGTGGCAAAGTGAGCAAGGGACTCACATCTGAGCATACCCTGCCAACTTATGGCGAACAAAGCGGTACAAAAGGGGGTGGCGATGGACAGAGCATCAGAACCAATCAAACACTCACACCCAGTCAACAGATCTGGGTTTGATCCATCACCGTTCTTTAGCCCACTCTGCCACCCCAGTTCAGACATGGCCATATGCAAATCAGTCTGACCCTGTGCCTCATGGGAACAGCCCAACCCGAACTGCCAAGCCATGCCTTCCCTGGACCGGAAACAAGCTTCCTAGGACCGGTTTCTGGCATTTCAGCCGTCTTCAGCCAGGCTTGCTTGAATCCAGTGGCAAAGTGAGCAAGGGACTCACGTCTGAGCATACCCTGCCAACTTATGGCGAACAAAGCGGTACAAAAGGGGGTGGCGATGGACGGAGCATCAGAACCAATCAAACACTCACACCCAGTCAACAGATCTGGGTTTGATCCATCACCGTTCTTTAGCCCACTCTGCCACCCCAGTTCAGACATGGCCATATGCAAATCAGTCTGACCCTGTGCCTCATGGGAACAGTCCAGCCCGAACTGCCAAGCCATGCCTTCCCTGGACCGGAAACAAGCTTCCTAGGACCGGTTTCCATGAGGCACAGGGTCAGACTGATTTGCATATGGCCATGTCTGAACTGGGGTGGCAGAGTGGGCTAAAGAACGGTGATGGATCAAACCCAGATCTGTTGACTGGGTGTGAGTGTTTGATTGGTTCTGATGCTCCGTCCATCACCACCCCCTTTTGTACCGCTTTGTTCGCCATAAGTTGGCAGGGTATGCTCAGACGTGAGTCCCTTGCTCACTTTGCCACTGGATTTAAGCAAGCCTGGCTGAAGATGGCTGAAATGCCAGAAACCGGTCCTAGGAAGCTTGTTTCCGGTCCAGGGAAGGCATGGCTTGGCAGTTCGGGCTGGACTGTTCCCATGAGGCACAGGGTCAGACTGATTTGCATTTGGCCATGTCTGAACTGGGGTGGCAGAGTGGGCTAAAGAACGGTGATGGATCAAACCCAGATCTGTTGACTGGGTGTGAGTGTTTGATTGGTTCTGATGCTCCGTCCATCACCACCCCCTTTTGTACCGCTTTGTTCGCCATAAGTTGGCAGGGTATGCTCAGACGTGAGTCCCTTGCTCACTTTGCCACTGGATTCAAGCAAGCCTGGCTGAAGACGGCTGAAATGCCAGAAACCGGTCCTAGGAAGCTTGTTTCCGGTCCAGGGAAGGCATGGCTTGGCAGTTCGGGCTGGACTGTTCCCATGAGGCACAGGGTCAGACTGATTTGCATATGGCCATGTCTGAACTGGGGTGGCAGAGTGGGCTAAAGAACGGTGATGGATCAAACCCAGATCTGTTGACTGGGTGTGAGTGTTTGATTGGTTCTGATGCTCCGTCCATCACCACCCCCTTTTGTACCGCTTTGTTCGCCATAAGTTGGCAGGGTATGCTCAGACGTGAGTCCCTTGCTCACTTTGCCACTGGATTCAAGCAAGCCTGGCTGAAGACGGCTGAAATGCCAGAAACCGGTCCTAGGAAGCTTGTTTCCGGTCCAGGGAAGGCATGGCTTGGCAGTTCGGGCTGGACTGTTCCCATGAGGCACAGGGTCAGACTGATTTGCATATGGCCATGTCTGAACTGGGGTGGCAGAGTGGGCTAAAGAACGGTGATGGATCAAACCCAGATCTGTTGACTGGGTGTGAGTGTTTGATTGGTTCTGATGCTCCGTCCATCACCACCCCCTTTTGTACCGCTTTGTTCGCCATAAGTTGGCAGGGTATGCTCAGACGTGAGTCCCTTGCTCACTTTGCCACTGGATTCAAGCAAGCCTGGCTGAAGACGGCTGAAATGCCAGAAACCGGTCCTAGGAAGCTTGTTTCCGGTCCAGGGAAGGCATGGCTTGGCAGTTCGGGCTGGACTGTTCCCATGAGGCACAGGGTCAGACTGATTTGCATATGGCCATGTCTGAACTGGGGTGGCAGAGTGGGCTAAAGAACGGTGATGGATCAAACCCATATCTGTTGACTGGGTGTGAGTGTTTGATTGGTTCTGATGCTCCGTCCATCACCACCCCCTTTTGTACCGCTTTGTTCTCCATAAGTTGGCAGGGTATGCTCAGACGTGAGTCCCTTGCTCACTTTGCCACTGGATTCAAGCAAGCCTGGCTGAAGACGGCTGAAATGCCAGAAACCGGTCCTAGGAAGCTTGTTTCCGGTCCAGGGAAGGCATGGCTTGGCAGTTCGGGCTGGACTGTTCCCATGAGGCACAGGGTCAGACTGATTTGCATATGGCCATGTCTGAACTGGGGTGGCAGAGTGGGCTAAAGAACGGTGATGGATCAAACCCAGATCTGTTGACTGGGTGTGAGTGTTTGATTGGTTCTGATGCTCCGTCCATCACCACCCCCTTTTGTACCGCTTATTAAGGATACTGGTCACCTTATTAGTATCATTGAAGGTTTTTCTTTCAACCCTCACACTGATTTCCTGGTCTCAATGGATATTGAGGCCTTGTATACTAATATCCCTCAAAGTGAGGCTTTAGTAGCTGTGAAGAGTGCCTTAGAGACTGGTGATACTAATTGTGACCATCTGTTTGTTTTAGAGTGTCTGGCCATTGTCCTCAAGGAAAACTTTTTCGAATTTGAGGGTAATATCTATAAGCAGATT
Source organism: Triturus cristatus (assembly GCF_964204655.1). Taxonomy (NCBI): domain Eukaryota; kingdom Metazoa; phylum Chordata; class Amphibia; order Caudata; family Salamandridae; genus Triturus; species Triturus cristatus. The sequence goes on from NC_140590.1 coordinate 443,083,538, forward strand.
CAAGGAGTAAGCATGGGCGCTGCCTGTGCTCCTAATGTTGCCAACATCTATATGGGATCCTTCGAAACCAAACATGTCTTCATGAAGTAGCTCCCTTTAGTGAGAACATCTTGTGTTGGCACCGTTACATTGATGATATTTTTTTTTATTTGGAGAGGCCCTGAGCAACAACTTGAAGAATTTATGCTTTGGATCAATCTTTGCAATCAACATCTCAGATTTAGCCCTAATATCAGCAAAGAAAGGATCGAATTCCTAGATATTTGGATCCAGGTCAATGGTCAGAAGATAGAGGTTTCCCTCTACACCAAGCCCACAGCTCGCAACACTCTCTTACAATACACCAGCTACCATCCACGCAGTCAGAAGGATAGCATTCCTTTTAGTCAATTCCTGCGGTACCGCAGGAATTGTACTACTATGAAAGATTTTGAACTTCATGCTGAACAACTCAAAGCCAAACTCTTGGATAGAGGTTACCCTTACAGGCTTGTCAGGGACTCATATAAAAGAGCAAAAAATTATGACAGAATGGCTCTTTTACAAACTAAACAAACCAAAACAGAGAATAAAATCGTATGTGTCACCACTCACTCTAATATCAATCATAAGGTGCGTCAGATCATTAACACCCAGTGGCACATCCTTAATTCGGACTCTCTTAAGAGTACTCTTCCTAAGCCTATTTTTGCGTTTCGCCACAACAAAAATCTGAGAAATGTTCTGGTGAAATCAAGAGAACCCCAAAGTAATAGGTTCATTCAGAAATCTATTTTTGGAAGTAACCCTGTAATAGGAACACACAAATGTGGCAATTGTCACGCCTGTGAGTTTTCCATTGTAGGACATGTCCTTGTTTGGGGCAAACAAACTTTCACTTTTAAGAACATGACCAACTGCCGCACTAGTAATGTGATTTACCTCATCCTGTGCCCCTGCCGTAAAGGCTATGTAGGTGAAACTGGCAGAGAGTTCAGGGTAAGATTTAGCGAACATAAATCAGCTATATTAAATCACCGTACTGGAGCCCCAATGGTTTCCCATTGGATGGAGTGTGGACATTCAGTGAGGGATCTCCGTTGGACCATTCTCGAACATCTACTACTTCCCACAGACAGCAATATTGATGCTCTAAGGTGTAAAAGAGAGGTGTTTTGGATTTACACTCTTCAGACATTTGATAATGGACTCAATGAGTCCCTTCCGGGGGAGAATGCCATTATCTAAAATATTTTTTCCGATCTGTTTATCTTCTGCTGATACATCTTTACAGGATGGCTGAATTTTTTTGACTGCATACTTGTTTATTGTTCTGTTGCTCCCTTTTTTCCCCCTATTGCCCGATTACACGTTTCTTATTATTATTACTTTGTTAATATGGCCGATTTTTTGGCTGCACATTTGTCCTTCTTTTGGGATCTTGATATCAGAATTAACTGTTTCTTCCTCTATCTCTCGCTCCCTTCCAAATTGCGTACCTGAGCAGGGGGTGGGTGCTGCATCCTTCATCTTGAGCGATTCCACTGGTTCTTTGGATTTTCCAATGCCTAAGCATGCTCCTGATGCTGAATGTGTTAAAATCGTTTCGTGGAATGTGGCGGGTCTCAAGAATAAATTGCCCATTCCTGAGTGGGGTGCGTTTATTGCCTCATTTGACATCTGTATGCTGCAAGAAACCTGGATGCTTAAAGAGAGTGTGGCTCCGGGCTTTGCAACGTATGATATTTTGGCAAGTATGAGCAGTAGGGGCAGGCCCTCGGGTGGGCTGTCCATATGGGTTGGCACCCATCTAGGAGTGAAGGCATTGGAAATCCCAACTAACTCTTGGGATGTACAACTTGTTTTATTGGATTTAGTGAATGGCCCAAATATTGCCTTGATAAATGTCTATTCAAGGCCAATCAAGCGGGGCCTTGAATCGGAGGCTATTACTGTACTATCTAATCTTATACAGTCACTCGACTCCTCCACTGTGTTAATTTTGGGTGGGGACTTTAACTGCCATTTCGAGCCCCTTTGGGACCCAAATGTAGGAGACCCAGATGAAGTGGATTTACTATGGAACATTCCTGACCCGCTGACCTCTTTGGTCAAGGTCTGGACTCCCCCTGTCTTGCAACTGCAGTCGGTCTCCTTAGCTGCATCGCTACGAGCATGCAACGGAAGGGTGAAGCCAGATAGACCTGGGAAAGTAACGTTCAATAGATTAAATCATACCTCGATAATCGACTATATTTTTATTGAAGCAAGGCACTGGGATAGGCTTTATGAGTTTGTGGTCATTGAGAGGTTTGACAGTGACCATAATGCTTTAGCCTTGACTCTCAAACCGGGGAGTTTTGGACTTAAAAAACCTGCCCCGGATGAGAATCAAGTCACCGACCCACTGATAATCACAAACTGTAGAAGGAGGGTTAAGTGGCCAGAACTTCAAATGTCCAACAGTAAACTTGCAGAACTTTATGAAATCATAATACCATTTATTGAAGAGATGGGGAGAGTTGGCACTTTGGGCAATCCAACTGATATTCATGGTCAAATGGTTGTTGCCCTAAAAGACATCCTGTACCCAGTAAAGAGGGTAACTCAGTCTCGGACTGCAACAGCTCGGTGGTTTAACATGACTTATCATATGGCCAAAAAGGCTCTGTTGCTGGTATTAAAAACCAGCGACAGAGAAGCCATCAGGGTAAATCGCTCACTGTATAAAAAGGCAATCAGTGATGCGAAGAAGGAAGGGGAGGCTGCAGTGTGGGAGGAGTTGGGCCTTGCGCTTAGTTGCAATGATGCTAAATCATTTTGGTCTATTGTAGCAACTGGAGTTAGTGGGAAATCTCATGCTCCTGCCCCTAATATTGCCTCCTCAACTTGGAAAAATCACTTCGGTGATCTATATGGCACGTGTAATTATGACGGTCTGTCTATTGGTATCCTTGAACCTCCACCAGCTCTTGTACGCTGTGCTCCATCTGAACTTTTTACCCTGGTTTAGGTGGAAACAGCGATAGGGAAAATGCTCCCTAATAAGGCTCCTGGCCTAGATAAACTGCCCGGAGACCTGTTTAGGGCACAACCAAAGATATGGGCCCCTTATTTGGTTGTTCTATTTAACTGTATCTTTCAGGGGGGTGATGTACCCCACACCTGGCTAGGGGCAGAAATTGTGCCCGTTCTTAAAAAGGGCTGTCCGTTAACTCCCTCTAATTATAGGCCTATCAGCCTTATTGATACCTCGCAAAAATTAATGGGGAGGGTTCTCCTGGACAGGGTCCTGGGGTGGATTGAGGAGAATGGGATTCTGTATACACTCCAGGCAGGTTTTAGGGCTGGTACCTCCACTCTAGATCAGATTTTTCGCCTGCAGGTCTTGCACTGGAAAACAGCCTTGGTGGAGGGTGGCAGCCTCTACCTAGTGATTGTCGACCTGCGGGCAGCTTTTGATCTAGTTCCGCGAGCTAAATTGTGGCAAGTCCTAGCAGATTTGGGTCTTTTGCCGTATCTATTGGCCGTCTTATCGAGGCTTCATGAAAATAATTTTGCCCAGGTAAGGTGTGGTAAATATGGTGACCTTACTGACCGATTTCCTGTCCAAAAAGGTGTTCGCCAAGGGTGTGTGTTGGCTCCCACACTATTCAGCCTTTATATTAATGGTCTTGTCGACCATCTGAATTGTGTGGTAAACAATGATGCCCCTAAATTGGTTACAGGTCGAGTGCCCGCTCTGATGTTTGCAGACTCTGCTACTGTCTAGAACATCATCGGGCATTCAAAACATACTGAATGGTTTTGTGAAGTTTTGCGACCTAAGGGGACTGGAAATCAATTTGGGGAAAACAAAATTTATGATTTTCAACCCCCCCGAAGCGGGTGTGTCCAAATCCAGTTTTGTTTGGTACTCCCCTTGAAAGGGTTAAAACCTTTGTCTATTTGGGCGTCATTTTAACTGAGAATTTTAGCTGGAATGCACAGATTGCTAAGTCGACGCTCAAGCTCGCCCAGCTGGTAGGGGGTTTAAACAAAGTTTTTAAAAAATCAACCTACAAACCAGTGTCCCCCTGCTTTGGAGATTTATTGTCAGCAGGCAAGAGTAGCTGCAATCTATGGGGCTGAACTTTGGGGACACAAGCAGATAGGGACCCTCACAAAGGTTGAGCAGTCCTTTTTAAGAACTCTTGTAGGGCTTCCTTCCAGTACGCCTTTGATCCCCCTTAGGTTTGACCTTGGTCTAGTCTCAATAGAGGAGATCATAAGTGCCAGACTAATTTTGTACTGGAAGATTTTGTGGTCAGTCCCTGAACTGGCCTCATATAGAGCAGAATTTGCTGAGATTTGGCCTGCCCTTAAATATAAAAAGATCCCCTGGCTCCTGCATATCAACGCAGCAAGTATTCGTTTAGGACTGCCGGAAATGTGGGCAACCCCGGAAACTTATTGTCCCGGGCTATCAAAGAAAGAACTTCTCTCCCTGATATGTACACATAATTCTTTATTACTTTCGAGTTCTACAGCGGTGGGTAGGTTGACCTCAGAGTTCCTCATAGTTAAACCAGACCTAAAACTAGAGGAATTTATGGACCAAATTGAACCTCCACTTGCCTGAAAATTATACATTCAGCTAAGACATGGTACCCTCCTTCTCATCTAAGTGGCAGACGCAGAACGAGGAAATTTGTCCTGCATGTAATTATAAAACGGAGACTGTTGTACATGTGTTGTTCTTCTGTCCTGCCTATCATGTAATCAGAAAATGTTGGTTGACTCCCATTTGCAGGAACTTGGGATTTCGCTATTTCATGCAGGCTTGTAGGTCTCTAATTTATGATACCCATCCCCCTATTGTTTTCGCAGTATCTCGTTATCTACACAGCATGTGGCGTAGGAGACGAACCTTTTTAAATTAATTTTTTTGTACTTATTTCTCCTTCACTGATAACTTGTAGTTTAATTCTTTTTTTAAATTTCTTAATCTTTTATGTCTATTTATTGTCTTATTGTAATTGTTGATGTACTTTTGTGTACTTTTATGGTCTTATGACCGAAATAAAGTTATCACTGATTATTATTACTTTGTTAATATGGCCGATTTTTTGGCTGCACATTTGTCCTTCTTTTGGTTTTACTCTGCGTCGCCGTTTTGCTCGACTGTCCACTTTCTATTGTTATTAGGTGGCCTCTCTCTCACGCGTCACGTGATTCTTCCCCTCTCTCTGCTTGGTAGGTATTTTAGCAGTGCACTTTGAACTTTGGCTCTGATGCGAATGGTGGCCAGCTGTGAGACTCTCTATTTCTACCATGGCACTCATTTGGGGCCGCACGCAGTTACCAGCAGGCTTGTTAGTCGACTTTCTCGTTTGTTCGGGACGAGTCAATCCTGTTCATTCATACTTGGGTTTCATGGGCTTATGTTTATAGATCTTAGAGACGCCTGAGGATTGCTGTGCAAATTTGGTTTGCTTTTTATCTACTCTGACCTACGACTATTGGCACTCGTTTGGGGCCGTACGCGGTAAGTTTTTTTGTACGCCTGCTAGTCGTTTTTCTCAACATTTCGAGACATGTTAATTCTGCTCATTCATACTTGGTTTATGGGTTTATGTTCATAGATTTTAAAGACGCCCGAGGAATGCTGTGCAAACTGGGTATTTACTCCATTCACTTTGATCTACGACTAACCCGTGGCTTTACAGTTTTGGGGCTACACATACTCTCTCTCCATACCGACTCTAGAATGCTTGCTAGTGTCCCTGAGAGAACTTCCTGCATTTTTCGCTATTTTATGCGGTATGTAGTTTATCGCTTCTACAGAGTTTTGTTTTTGGATTGGTTATGGATATATCTCCCTCTCTCTATATCAATATCCCTTGGTTTTTCTTTCAGTCCTTGGATGCCATCTTTTACCTGTAGACCGGTATACTCTGATTAGTGCGTGTTCTTCTCAGCTAAGAATTGGTCTTCCGGCTCGAGTTTCAAGCTTCAATTGACCTACTACGTGTAAAAGCTATGCTTACACTTGTGGCTAATTAGTTCTGCCGGGATAATTCTCTTGTTAAGTACGATAACTTTTTTTATGTATTACTTTTCCTCTTTATGAAGTGCTCGGTTTTAATAATGAATGCTACATTGTTCACATTGTCACCTTTATTCTGCATTTCACACTATTCTTGGGTGATGGATTTTCTTTTTTCAGTTTTGGTTATTTCTTCCTTTCCTGGGATTGCTTCCTTGCTCTAACAGTTTTTGTGGTTTTTGCATTTTGTCAGTATGCTAAATTTTGGTTTTGTGCTCCACAGACCTACAACTTGTTATGTGGCTGAAGCCCGACATGTAAATTATTATTCAGTCTAAAACAATCCATTTGGCTACTTCTACTAAGACGGCAATGCTATTTGCGCCCTGAGGAAGGAGCTCATTGAATATCTTGGGATCTCCGAAACGCGCGTCGCCGCTTTTTTGTCCTGTTTATTGTTTTCTATGTATGTTATATTGTATTGTGCATTTTTTTGCTTGTGTTGCTGTTATATGTATGGATTCATTATATGCATTGTTTGTTTGTTTAATTGCTCTCCTTGTGTCGGGCATATGATTGCTTGTCTTCTTTAAATCACTCATTGTGTCAAAGTTGAATTTACAATGTGTTTGGTTTTATATGTAACTAATGAACATTAGTAGTGATTCCACTACAGCATTTATATTATAATGCATAACATTATTTTTGATAAATAAATGAAAATGAAAGAAAAAATAATTTAAATATTCTGTTTGGTCTGTGGGTACATCTTAATCTATGGACTTACCACCTAGTGGGGGGATTGTGCTCCTGTTTTTTGTACAGTCCAGCAGCAATGGCAACAACAAATACAGCTCAAATTAAAAATATAACAACAAAATTACACCACAAACGTTACACGCAGTAATGGGTAAAATGACTGCAAACGTGAACAAATGCCATTCTGGATAGCTCAGAAAATAACACAGCTAGAAGCAGTATTCCCAAATACTAGCCCTTATGAAAACCACACAATGCTAACAATCTGCTTGCCCATGGGGATCACACCACAACTAGAGGACTGTACCTCGTGGGGTACAGTTTTCACTGCCATATATACCAGAACTCATGGTATCTGGTCATTAGCAGTGGTACCAGACGTATTGAGACAAATACAAAATGAGTACGGAGCAGAGCCTGCTCTAAACTTAGGGATGACGTTACTAGGTAACTATGCCCAGGTATCAGCAATAATACTGGTAAATATAAAAGGGGAAGCAGCATCAGTGGCCATTCATCAAAGCCTAAGGGAGTTCAGTCCTTTACAACAGGAACTACCCAAAATAATTGAAACTGTGTATGCAGAATTATGCAGGGACAGTTTGGGTGGAAAAGCGTTAAAACCACAACTGATGGGTAGTCCAGAGAAGGAGACTTTCATGCAGACACCTACCTCTTCTAAAAAGAAGTGGGACAATAATAAAAAACTAAATATTAAATCAATCCAGAGATAGATCTCCTCCACAGGAGCCCTCTGAAAGGAGATATAACCTTAGGAATAGGGATAACATTAGGAAACCTGACAGGTATCAGGATACTGATACACACTCCTCTTGTTCCTTTCAGGGTTCATCAAAAAACTCTGAGAGGGAAGGATGCTCGGACAGACAAGAAGAACATACAAAGTCCAGAGATAAGCAGCACACTCAAGACTATACTTCCAAAAAACAAGATAAAGTCAAACAAAAAACACAGTTCAAAAAGAAGAAAGTTGTAGGTCTAAAGATCAGACATGCCCAAAATTCTGAGGACTCGACTACTGAACGGAAAATGGGCTCTAACAATGCTAGACAGTGCGGCAGAAGTAACAATAGATCACCAGAACCTGATGGAATTTCTGGTGACAGCGGACTACGGTAGAAACACCTGATACTAGGGTAAGTGTCCCACATAAATTGTATAATATACCACTCCAGATGGAGGGGGACAAATGTAGGACAGTTAAAGGTCTCTTTTGGGAGAACCTGACTTTTGACTATGACATTTTGTTAGTTGAACAAGATTGGCTGCCAGCATTTGTCATGGATTCCCCTAGGGGAGAAACTGTAATTTTACCAGCATTTTCTGACCAAGTTCCAAAACATTTAAAATATACATATGCGTTGGGGGTGGACGATAGCCCAAGCGCCAACATTATTCAAAAACCATGTAGGTTGGGATGAGGATTCAACCCACCACATTGTTCCACTAAAAAACACTCCAAATGCACAAAGGAAGTATCCTATAAAGCAAGAAGCTAAGAAACAGGTTAGGGAGATTTTGGATCAACTTGAATATCAAGGGGTGATTGAAACTTGCAAATCTCAAATGAATAATCCTTTGATTCCGGTATCAAAACCAGACAATTCATATTGTTTAGTTTTAGATTACAGACATTTAAACACTTGCACTAAGACGTTTGCAGTTCAAAATGCCTACAGTTCCACATTAATGTATAACATTGTGCGGAAAAAATGCAAGACAATAATAGATATCTCAAATAGATTCTTTTGCCAGAATATAGAGCCTGAGAGCAGATATTTGAGAACATTTTCAGCGCTAGGGTCTTAACGGCAATTTTGTCGAGTGCCCCAGGGGTATAAGAACAGCCCGGGGTTGTTTTCAGCCAGAGTAACTGAATTACTTCAGAAGCTGGATGTAGAGGCATTGTCCTATGTGGATGATATTTATCTAACGGACAATGACCTGGAGGAACACTTGAACAGAGTGAAAAACATAATTTGGGGATCTGAGGGTTACACATTCAACCTAAAAAAATCAAAAATAGCCCACCTTAACCTCCTTTTTTTTAGGATATGACCTTTCAAGTGAAGGGAAAAGCCTGGCAGCTAACTTTTTAGAAAAGTGTGCGCTGATCCAACCTTGGAAATTATTAAAAAAAACTTACAATCAATACCAGGCTTCCTTAATTTTGGCAGAACATACATTTTGGATTACGCAGAAGGAGTTAAACCTTTCTACGATTTAATAAAACCTGATTTTTCAGTTTGACAATGGACACAGGAACACACAGATACACTGTGTTCCTTACAAGCTGATACGATAGCTTCAAAACACTTACAGACATGCATAAACGTACGCAACCTGGTGATCCGAATAGTTGCGGGTCAATCACTGGTATAAATTTCACTGGTACACAAATGCTGAGATGCTGAGATGCGTTTCGCATCTACAGAAATAATTCTAACAGCAGTACTGACTGCTATATTCAGAGAGAGAGCCCTGGCTCAAGGGAAACGTATAATAGTCGTGTCCCCGGTTCCAGCTTTAGAGGCTGCAACAAAGGCAAGCGTTCCCAACGCTGAAGCCTTACATCCAAGGTGGAAACAATGGGCTAATTCTCTCACTGCAACAGATGTAGAATACCGGTATGACCCAAATTAAAAAATACAAACATTTCTGCAATACGAGCAAGAATATCCTCTACAAAATGAAATAATGCCTCTAGATCAGTATGAATACATTATTTACACTGATGGTACTCTGAAGTAACGGACACCCTCCTCTCAAAACTATACAAGAAGTTCAAACAGAAAGACTCATCACGTTTGAAGGGTCACCTTCACGGAATGAAGGACTAAGCAACAATGCAATGGAACTCGTTCCTCTTGAAACTGGAGTTCAAAATGAGAACTCCACTGAAAGACAAATTCCGATTCGACCAAATCCGGATATCTACGTCAACATGCCCCAACAAGAGCAATCTACAGTTTCCACAAAACCTGCGGAACTACCAAAAATTGATCGAACTGCATCTGGCTATTTCATTGACTTTGACAAGCAAACCTGAAACAATGCCAGCCCAAAAAAACTCATTTACAGCAATTTAAAGACTTTCTGAACTTTCTCACAAAGACTTACCTGGTATCACCTTGGGTGGAACTCTGGGTATCTACAGGAATACTTTTCTTTCTTTTCTGGATAGGCCTAGTAATTGTTTTAAGTATGCTTACTAAATGGAACTTACCTTCAAGAAAGCTCGGTGGCACAGAAAGTGAATGTGATCCTAAAACCACACCTATCATCACATTGTGAAAAAAGAGACCTGTCATCAGTGAACATTACAGCAGTTCCTATACCTGATGGTATAGTATTGGACAAGGTTGATTTGGATATATTTGGCCCAACTGAACTTTTAAAAATTCTATATTTATTTAAAATGTCATTGAGCGATATCATTACCCCAAGTACATTTTCCGATGATTGAGATTACAAAACTGTAAATGATATTTTGTTTGAGTTAGAATAAACTGCTTCTTTTCTAATAATGAAATGTTAGAAGACACGTCAGACTTTGAAAAAAATGATTGGTATCAACATTATGGTCATCAACCCTACGAAAGTTTTTGCATATCATTGATGGGAACATTGCCCGACATTACTGAAAAGCAGTTCAAAAACATTTGTACAGAAATTTCCATATTTTTCAGGGTTTAACACGTCAGAGCCAGCTTCGTATTACTATAAGGTTGCACCTACACCAGCATAGAAAAATATGTTGACAAACACCAAACAGATCTATTCTGCTTTCTTTATTGCCCAGTTGTCAGAAAAAGGGTTCGACCTATTGAAAGACACAATAGACTTAAAATCAGTCTGGGGTACTAGAGACTGGCAGGTCCAGGGAACAGAAGCACTATTTAGAGCATGTCTTATTCCTCAACAAATAATGTTCTTGAATGAAACAGTGCAACAAACAACTTGTCTGGGGTTAGCCAAGAATAAAGATCTGAATACACCTCGGCTGCCAGCACCATTACACATTGAGGAGAATGCAACATTACAGAAAATGGATACAGTAGATGACATCTTGCAATAGATCAGACCCCGATTGGAAGGAATGGTTGGTTTGGGCCATAGACACCAATAACTGTCAAAAAATATTCTTGGGTAAGACTAAAGAATTTAGTATGAATAGGCCGGATCCACATTATGTGCAAAGACAACGCCCAGGGGTAGTGACATCATATAGTGTTGAGAAGTTATGCCTCGATTGGCTACAAACTTCCACACTCACACAGGTGAAACAACGCTTATCCTTACTCACAGGGGATGTGGACCTGCGGGACGTATTATTAGGTCCTAGGAAACCACGTCAACAAGGTTTCTTATATGCTGTCTATAATGAAATTTGGAAAATCTCTCAACAAGAGGCCGCAAAAAGAACTCGAAAAATCGATCAACTAAATCTAAAGATAGCTCTATCAGTGGTAGATAATGGGTTAACAACCTTAAAATCCAGGATATATTCAGTGGGCAACATTGTATCTTCTGCTATCGATGTACTAGAACAAGATTTGTCCATACTACAACACGGGCATTCGCAATTGCGTTCTATTATATTGTTAAGCTGGATGCTGCAATCTTTGTGCGCAGGCTATGTGCCACGGCGTTTTATAAACAGCACGTCTCTGTTTTCCTCATACAATCTAACAGAAAAACAGATAGAAATGGCACAGAGGGGAGCAAAGTATAAAATGCTGTGTGTTGAAAAACTGGACAGATTAACATTTACAGTGGCAGAATCACCGTCCACAGACTGGTTAATCCATGGCCACATAACTCTCCCGGTCACAACATTTCAATTCCATTATTGCCTAGAACAAATGCAGGCAGGCAGATTTGAGGAAATGGGTAAGGAATTCATCAAGGAATCTTGGAAATTGCAGTACAGATTTCAATGCCGGAGTGGGGAAAAAGAAGTGTTTCTTAGCGGTACTAACTGCGAGAATACAATAAGTGGATTACTTATATGCCAGGATATAATGCTTCATGGGGTCTGTAATGCTTCAGTACCAAACTTGTCCTGTCACTTAGAGGGTGCCCCAGCTGCCGTTCTCACTCCAGTGTTCAAACTACTTTTGAATGGGAGTTACTTGATGCTGAACGATCAAGGTTGCTTTGGGATGCTTCTAGGCAACGCATATCTGGTAACTGTAAGTTCCAGGGTTATTTGCTGTATGCAAGTATTGTTTCCCCCAACACATACAGTCAGGGAGGTGCCCCTATGGCCTTCATTAATTATTTCCTTAATACAGTTTAATACTCTGAGCAGGATGAAAGCCATGCTTACACAAAAATCCTGCCCTTAACCTCCGCTCGAGAGACTTTTGATCTTCAAGTAGCAAGGTCTTCAGCAGAGATACAGGAACTTATAAGTACAAACTGCCCTTTCCATTTCGTAGAAATGATAAATTGTATCTTTAACATGTCTGATACGGCAGGCATTGTCCACCTATTTAAGAACGTAGGTTCTGGACTGTTAAGCACCTTTCAGACGGTCCTCGGAGTTATACCAAACTTTATACACTCCCTATTGGAAAGCATTTTTGGAGGACTGCAGCTGATCCTATTTCTAATAGCAGGTATCCTGATTGTCGTGTTTTTGCTACATAATGGGTGTCCCAGTCACCAAGGAGATGGAAACAGTACTCCGGGAGAGAAAATACTGTGATCACGTGGTACAACTTTTAGGCACACCTCGCCTAAGGGAACTAAGTGCTTTTTGGTTCTTGTTGTTTAGATCAGTCTGGATGGACTGCATCTTACCCGTCCCCCCATGCCTGTTTTGTGGCGAAGAATGCGTGTTTGATCTCTGTCTGACACTTCCATCATGTGCGCGACCGGACGTTGACGCTTTACTGGACTCAATAACGGCCCATGTTTTGCAGTGTCCCCAGCGTATTCCAATGTTGATGGTGGCATTCCTAGAGCTACCACAGGTAGCATCTGCCCCTGTTGGTATGGACACCGGCTCCTCCTCTGATACAAAGGCCTTGGATGGCACACAGTCTGCCCCAGCACTGGCGGATAATCATCTGTGCTCAATAGACATAATCTGCGCGGTGTTACAGGGACCGCCAACTGCAAAAGCAAGCAACAAGAATGTTGCGTATATCATCCAGGACACATAAACATTTGACTCATTCGGCCCGTCGTGGCTGGGAAGAAAAAGCTGAAACTCTATCTCCAAATCAACATTCCTTTCACACATATATGGATTTCAAAATAAAAATGCTTGAAGAAGTGCAGACTATACCTTTGAGCATATTAGAGCAGTAGCCTATCTGTCAATTTCTAATATTCCCTTTTGTTTAACAACATTTTTCTTAAAAAAGCCTTTTTTAACTAATGTTTTTAATAATGACAAACTTTGCCTACATATATCTAGAATGCCTAGTAATATATGTAGAAATTAAAACTATCTCATCCATTCAGAAGAGGAGTGGGTGTTCTATTCCATATAGGTACTATAATATAGGCCTCGGTACACACATTACCCTTCACCTATATTGTCTCCCTACATTACACTTGTCACGGTTTACAGGGACTGACCTTTTACCTACATATTACACTGCATTCAGAATGCAGGTTTCCCCTAGTTCGAAATCTCATACATTACGCATGAGGGTTCTTGGAAGCACAGCAGGACTGCCATCTCCTGTATCAAATCTATGTATAAAGTTCAGGTCCAACTTCATCCATAGGCTGACACAGTAACACAGCAAGGTAGGACCCCTGGGGAGACCTATGGGTATATATACATCACATCTTGCTAAGATCCCTAGAGGAGGAGATCTAGACTTCCCAGCCAACACACTGACCAGTGACGCTGAGGTTCCTGCATGCAGACACTCCAGCACACAGTGGTCTAACAACCCTCGCGGGGTGTCCAGCTCGAGACCAGGATGGGGTCCCACAGTCTCACTTAAGATAATGGGGTTGACTTGATCCTAGAGGAATTCTTGGCTTAACACCTACACCCATGCTGGTTTCACTTAGGTACATCTAGATAGGGAAGTATCATAGGGGTACGCATATTTTATCATGTGTGTGATATACTTGAATGTATTCATGATACTAGTAAAATGGTAGAACTCTCCTATCCTTTTACTTTGGTAGTACTGTTAATCATTTATATCCTATACGGTCTAACAGTTGTTGCAGTACACCTATTTTACACCAGACTAACAACTGTTCTATAAATGATTATTGAAAACGCCCAGCTTGTTTTATTCAGTGTATCTCTCTGAGAAAAACTAAGTAAGCACGAGTAACTGAGCGAAAGGTAGTACATTGTTTCCATGATTCTGCGGGATCAGGGTTGTCATGTTCTGAGGTTGCCAGAATATATTCTCTCCTTGGTAAGAGGAGAATATAGTGGCACTGAGAGCTAGCTGATACAGACAGACTAACATACCAGTTGGGGGTGCACAGAATCAGTCTGCAGTTTATGTTATCCATACGCACAGATCCTGTATAGGTAATATAGGAACTACATGACAGCCCCATGAGCCCCCCTTCTTCATTTTCTTCATCTCCCTGGGATTTGGCACCTGGATCTGTGGGTCCACCCGCAAAATCATTGCAAATTTAAATTAAAAAAAAGCTTTTTTGTCTCGGCGGTGGTGGGGTATTCCTACCCTGCTCCTTTTTCATAATTATTTACTTTTTTGCAGGAATTGGCTTTAAGCCGAGTCCCAAGATGACTGCCCACAGTTCCTAGTTAAAGTGTTGGCAGCCAACCATAATTTAGTAGGATCTGTGAGCCCACTGCAAGGACTTGTGCCCCCAGATATCTATATTTCTAAAACTTTGATAACTCTAAAACTGCTGAACGGGTGTACACCAAATCACAAAAAGCAGGCTTTCTGGACCAACATCTAGATTTCTGCCAAATTTGGTGTAATTCCGTTCAGCAGTTTGGGCTGTAGTTGAGTTCAAAAAATGAAAAATCTCCATGGAAACAACATGGGGAAAATGTGTTTTGGAACCCCCCTTTTTTCTCAGTCCCCGCTTGACTGATCACCCCAAAACACAGCAGCTGAACCAACCAGAAAGGGGACGTTTTTTGAAAATTTTGTGAAGATTCGTCAAGTGGCGTCAAAGTTATTGGAGAAACAAAAAACGCGTATCCTATGGAAACTTTGGTCCTAACTATAACTACTTACTGGTGACTGCCAGTAGAGGCTATATATATATATATATATATATATATTAACCACCACAGTTGCGGCTCTCCTTGCCTCTTTCTGGCTGCGGGCTTGAGATGAGGTCGCGACCCTCAATAAACACACGCCTTGGTCCTTCGTACTCTACGTACAGAATCCACTCAAGCCCAAATCTTCTTGAAGCATGTAGGTTTTATTGAAACATACAGCAAGTCACGAGTCAGGAATCCGTTTGCAAATTAACAATACATATAGTGCAAATTCATAAGAATAGAAGTAGGACTACTTGTCTCTACGCTCACTTTTCGGCAGACATATTGTAATGGTGTTTTTAAACAGCTATACCGTGTCAACAAAGTTTTAACAGAGAAAAACTTATTCTACACCCGTTGTGCATCATTCGTAGTAAACTACTTCTTAATATGATCAATTTTAGCAAAAAAGTTTTTAACAAAAAATTATACTGGATTAAAAATTGTGATACACGCAGAGAATTAATAATGCTGTCAGAGATAATGTGTACGATAGCAGCAAATTTGGACAACATTCATAAAACAGAACCAAACTAGATATTCGTTTGGAAAATACGTCTCATGATATTATGTCCCAGTGGGCTTATAACACTTAATATTCCATTCTGGTTCCATATCACTCAATTTGTATATAATAGCGACTTCATATTTGTCTCAAAAGTAATGTCTAATACAATATATATATATATATATATATATTCACTGAAAAAACCATAGGTTTCACACATGTTATAGTTAGCTGCACATTTTACTCGTAAAAAACCAATGAAATTCCCCCGTTATAGTTAGTTCAGCTAACTATAACTCGCGCGCCCGCAATCCACTGCTAATGACGTCACATATTACATCACTCATGACATGGTCAGTGACATCAGTTATGACGTCACTGATGACATCTCAAATGACATCACTGATGACATCACTGATGATGTCATCCATGTGAAAAATTAGCACATCTTCTCACACCCTAATATAACTTTTGATACACCAACTCAAAATTTAAGAGTTCAATTGTCAAAACTATACACACTGCAATACCAATAACTACATACCCACTTATTAACTCTTAGGTTTACATACACCTCCAATCATTCAGCTGTACAGTCACTCATACTTACAGTCACTCCATACAAAACTATCTTATGCATTTATACACCTATATAGACACTCACACACCACCAATCATCCATAGAGGTACTCTCACACCTAGTCAGTCATGCAAATAATCGCACTCCCATTTACTCAGATATGCGGTTATACACACTAAAGTTCACTTAGTCATAAAAATAGTACCACATTCTTACCCTCTTATAGAATCATTCATACAAGCACACACTCATCCATACAGTCACTTTCACAATCACACACTCTCACATCTACCCACTTATATACTCTTACACGCATATATACTGCCTTTCACATATGTAGTTAGTCACAAATGTACCACTGAGATATACATTCAATCCCTAACACACCCATACATACACTCACTCAACCATACAGTCCATCACAGATGCACTCTTAAAACCATGCACCCATAGAAACACCCACTCACACATTTATGCATAGAGTCACACACACCCTACCCACACAAACACTCAGGAACCCATACAGATACTGAGACAAGCAATCAATAACTCATATACACACTTATATAGGTATTTACAAAACCATGCAGCCACTTATACACCAACATACAGACACATACAAACATTTACACAGTTTAGTCACTAGTCTGCAGTAAGATACATTTAATGACTCACTTATAGAGTATGTTGCGCACCACAGAAAATCATCCATTTACACACTTGTACACCCACTCATTCTTCAACAGGCCTTTCCCTATATATATTAAACATATTAAAAATGTTCAGAAACACATACTCAAGGGATGATGTCACCAGTGATGTCATCAGTGATGTCATTTGAGATGTCATCAGTGATGTCATGAGTGATGTCACTGACCATGTCATGAGTGATGTAATATGTGACATCATCAGCAGTGGATTGCGGGCGCGCGAGTTATAGTTAGCTGAACTAACTATAAAAGGGGAATTTCATTGGTTTTTTACGAGTAAACTGTGCAGCTAACTATACCATGTGTGAAACCTATGGTTTTTTCAGTGAATTTGTAAGGTTTTTTAAATTCTATTTCCTAACTATAACGTGTATGAAACCTATGGTTTTTTCAGTGAATATATATATATATATATATATATTTATATATATATCAATGAAAAAACCATAGGTTTCACACATGTTATAGTTAGCTGGAAATTTTACTGATAAAAAACCAATGAAATTCCCCCGTTATAGTTACTGTAGGCAACTATAACTCACGCGACCGCAATCCTCTGCTGATGCTAATACTGTATTCAGACACTTATTTGCCCATGTCTTCTTCCATTAAATTTTAGCTATACATATATTACAAATATTTTTTTTTCATAAAGACACATATGTCATCAGCAGAGGATTGCGGTCGCGTGAGTTATAGTTGCCTACAGTAACTATAACGGGGGAATTTCATTGGTTTTTTATCAGTAAAATTTCCAGCTAACTATAACATGTGTGAAACCTATGGTTTTTTCATTGAATTAGCAAGGTTTTTTAAATGCTAATTCCTAACTATAACGTGTGTGAAACCTATGGTTTTTTCAGTGAATTTGTACGGTTTTTTAAATGCTAAGTTACTTTACGCCACTCGTGGCGTGCACGCCCACTTAACGCAGTTCGTTCCGTGCGCGCACGGTGCGCTTCGCGCACCGTGCGCGCACAGTGAGCACGCGGTGCGCTTCGCGCACCGCGCGCCCACTTTACGCAGTTAGTGCCGTACACGCAAGGTGGGCACGCAGTGCGCTACGCGCACCGCGTGCCCACGTTACGCACCGTGCCCACATGGAGGACATATTATGCGCTTCCTTGTGATAGGTAATCTGTTAAATTTAATTTGTAAGTGATGACAATAATATGCCATGCACAGAGAGTGTTTTTTTTTTTTTATTAAAATTTTTAGCGTAAGCGCACCGTACGCGTACGGTAAGCGTAATCGGCGAAATTTTCAAAAAATAAAAATTTACCGTTTTTGGCCTTGGGGGATCTTTGAGGACTCAACTAACATGGCTATGTGCATGGGCGCTGTCTAAACAGCCCCTTTATATGTTTTTTGCCTTTGTTTACAGCCCCCCCCTCAGAGTGCGAGAGAGAAAATGGCGGCCGCCGCTTCCTGGTTTCGACCGATTCGAATGTTTACTTAGATGTAACAGCCAATCAGAATCGCGCTCGCGCACGCCACCGTACGCGTACGGTAAGCTTACGGTAAGCGTACCGTAAGCTGGCTCAGATATATATATTGATTTAAAGGCTATTTTCTCAGAATCTACTGAACAGATTTACACCAAACCTACAAAAGGCACTTCCTTGACCTGAGGACTACCTCTCTGCCAAATTTCTAGTAATTCTGTTCAGCCGTTCGGGCTGTAGCCCTGTCTAAAGGTCCTATGGAAAAATGCATGGGAAAAACGCGTTTTGTGTTTCCGCAACATTCTATTTAGAATAACTTTGGCGCCGGTTTACGATCTTCGTGAAATTTTCAAAACTCGTGGCCCGCTCCGGTCCGCTCCTATCCTGAAAGTCTCGGGGTGATTCGTCAAGCGGGGGCCGAGAAAAAAGGGGGGTCCCAAAACGTGTTTTCCCCATGTAATTTTCCATAGGTCCCTTAGGCGCAGCCACAACCTGAACTGCTGAACGGAATTACACCAAATTTTGCAGAAAGGTAGACCTTGGTTCAGAGTCATGCCTTTTGCTTAAATGGTGTAAATTCGTTCAGTAGTTCCTGAGAAAATCAAAAGTAAATTCACATATATATCTGGGCGGAGCCTAACCACACATCTCATCGTGAGATCTGATTGGCTGTCAGCACTATATACAAGAAGTGCTGGCAGCCATCTTGGGACCAATATATATGATAGCACCTCATTAAAAAGCTTTGCAGTTAATAGAAGGTTTTAAGACTTTATTTACATTATAAATCATTTGTTGATGGTACCATACTCATTTTAGGAATTGTGGTATGTTCTAAGGTGATTTTACCATGTGAAAAAGCCTTCTGCTGGGATATCATGAATCATGTTTGAGAGAAAACTATTTTCTCATTCTTTTCTCACAGAGGTTTGGTGAGGTGATCTATAAGCTAAACTGAGAGCATATTTTCTGTAAATTCACATTATCTTTCTCAGTCATGTGAGAATGAAGTCTGACATTCTCAGTAAAACATGCATGTCCAACAAGGGCAGAGACTGTCAGTTGATTCCTTTGTATTCTACTGCAGCTTCCCAGAGGGTTCCAAAGAAAAACTAGAGCGCTAATAGTCCTACTTATGACAAACTTATGGCACACCTAAAGCCATCTTGATTGGAATAAAGTGGTAACTCTTAAAACATTTAATTTAAAATGGAACAAAATGAGGGGGTTCATCTTGCCATAGAAAGTATGATTAGTGCTGCAGAAAGAAAAATTAGGGCACATTTTGAGTGACCTCTCAAATCCTCTTCTATTTCATTAAAAAACTGTTGACATGCAGACTGAAACATGCACTTTCAATACAAGCAGCAGACTTCCCTGGTGAGCAGTAGCTTTACTACAGTGATCTAATGATCAACTAGAGTGCTAACATTCTGAATTTATGGCAAATGTGTGACACATCTGAATGCTTTCTTGATGGAATCAAAGTAAAAAACTGAAAGTATTCCTACTTAGGAGACTGTAATAAATGAGGAAACTAGGAAACTTCATAACAAATAAGTCTCCCAAGATGGCCACCAGAGACAAAATAGCCCAAATGTAGCACAAATATCACCCAGATGTAGCCCAAGTATAGCCCAATGACAGAATGTCCCAGAGTGTTCTAAAGAACAACTAGGGTGCTAACAGTCTTACCTATGACAAAAGTATGGCACACCTGAAGCCATCTTGATTGGAATAAAGTGGTAACACTTAAAACATTTAATTTGCAAAGCAACAAAATGAGGGGGTTCATTTTGCCATAGAAATTATGATTAGTGCTGCAGAAAGAAAAATTAGGGCACATTTTGACTTCTCAAATCCTCTTCTATTTCATTAAAGAATTCTGACATGCCGACTGAGACATGCACTTTGAATACGAGCAGCAGACTTCCCTGGTGAGCAGTAGCTTTACTACAGTGATCTAATGAGCAACTAGGTGCTACCATTCAGAATTTATGGCAAATGTGTGACAAATCTGAATGCCCTCTTGATGGAACCAAAGTAAACAAGCATTGAAAATGCAATAGGTCTCGCCCTTCTTTAAGTTAAAGCAATTCTGTTTGTAATTAGGTGGCTTTTTAGCTTTGCTTTTATTAGTGTTTTTCAAACTTTCATGTACATAACATGCATATGCATGCATATATGTATATGTATATGTATGCATGCATTTATATTTGTATTTATATAGATATGCAGATTATATATATGTTTATATATGTATGTATATATATATTCACTGAAAAAAACATAGGTTTCAGGGGCATTATAGTTAGCTCGAGTTTTCACTCGTACACAACCATTGAAATTCCCCCGTTATAGATAGTTCAGCTAACTATAACTCGCGCCCCTGCAATGCACTGCTGATGACGTCACATATTACATCACTCATGACATGGTCAGTGACATCACTCATAACATAACTGATGACATCTCAAATGACATCACTGATGACATCATCCTTGTGATAGAATGGCAGACCTCCTCTCCCCTAATATAACCTTTGAGACACACATTCAAAAATAGAAACTACAATTTTCAAAACAATGGACATGCCAATACCAGTTACAACAACCTATTCAGTAATTCTAAGATCCACATGGTTTTGTACGAGTGAAAAGTCCAGCTAACTATAACGCCCCTGAAACCTATGGTTTTTTCAGTGATTTTTTAAGGTTTTTTAAATGCTAATTTCTAACTATGCCTACAGAGATAGGACATGTGAAGAAAGAAGAAAAAACGCACAGAAAGAAAAAAAAGAAATGCAGAAAGAAGCAACAGAAGTCCTCAAAGACGAAGAAAAGTGCAAGAAGACGGATAACGTGCAGAAAGAACAAACAGAAGAGCAGAAAGAAGCCTTGTTGCAAAATCATCCTGTACCCTCAACTTTTTCAGATGGATACTGGTGGTAACTTAGTCTGACTAACCAGTCCAAGAGCCAAGGCTATGTTAAAAGACACTCAGAATACAGTGAAAACACCTACATACACTATGCGTTGCCCCTGTGATTAGCATGACCTCCTCTGTAAGCCCCTAGTATATAATAGGGCAGGGGATTAAAACTTCCTCTTAAAACGCGCCACAGGGCGTGTTTGCACACGTCACCTCAGGCCCCGTCCACTCCCTTCCCCACTGTGCAAAAACACGCCCTGTGGCCGTTTTAAGTTGGGAGATTAAGTCCCCTTGAATCCTGTGGGTCCCTAGGGGCAAAATAGCCCACCAGGTACGTCCAGTAAGCGCCATTGCAGAGAGGTGTAAAAAGGGGCACGGCCTGCACCACCTCTCTGCAACGCAGAGCAGTGGCGCTTACTGGAAGCACCTGGTGGGCTAGTTGGCCCCCAGGGTCCCTCAGGATTGAAAGGGAATTATTTCCCCAACTTAAAATGCGCCACAGGGCGCGTTTACACCCGTCACCTCAGGCCCCGTCCCCTCCCTTCAACACTGTGTAAACGCGCCCTGTGGCCGTTCTAAGTTGAGAGATTAAGTCCCCTTGAATCCTAAGGGTCCCTAGGGTCAAACTAGCCAACTAGGTACCTCTAGTAAGCACCACAGAGCTGTGTTGCATTGAGGTGTAAAAAGGGGTGTGGCCTCAGAACACCTGTCTGCAACGCAGCTCCCTGGCACATACTGGAGATACCTGTTGGGCTAGTTGGCCCTCAGAGACCCTCAGTATTGAAGGGGAATTAATTCCCCAACTTACAACTGGCCAGGGGGTGCGTTTGCAGAGTGCTGCAAGGAGGGGGCGTGGCCTCCGGCGCGATGCCGGTCTTTTATTTATTTTATTTTTTTAAGAAGGAGGGCTGTGTGGCCCCCCTCCTTTTTCTAATTTATTGGCCCTGGGGACCCCATCCCCCAGGGCCTGCACCCTCATTTTTTGTTGTTGAAAAAAATTAATTTGGAAGGGGCCGCGTGGCCCCCCTCCCAAGACCTTAATCGGCCCCGGGGACCCCAACCCCCGGGTCATGGCCTTTTTAAAAAAAAAATCTTTAGGAGGGGGGCTGCATTGCCCCCCTCCTCAGGCCACTTATGGCCCCCGGGACCCCATCCCCCGGGCCGGCCTTCGTTTTTTATTATTTTAAAAAAATATATTTTTATAGAAACACCTAGGACATGCTGGACAAACCAGTATGTACCTATCACCAAGACGATTTGCGTGATATTAATTAAAAGGCGACTATGCATACAATGAATCCATGTGGAATGTATTTACACCGCTAGTGAAGCTCTGACGTGTCTGACGCCCTACCGTGCCTAATCCTGACGCCCCCGCCGGCGGGTACTCTCCAAGTAGACACCATTGTCGTTTATTTATACAAACATGGGTAGCTATTGACGGGCACATTTAATACACACGCACACCAAACCATTCAAAAGGGATTCGACAAAAATTCGACCAAACTATGCAAGAAACCCCCCTCACGGTTAATAAAACACACATCCACAGCCGGATGTGTAATACTTTTTATTTTACTCTCTGGAAAGGTGACGAACCTCACTTGAGAGTTACAGCGTGCTCCTGGCTGAGCCCAATGCTGTTTTACACCCACCAGTGCCCGCCGAGTGCCACACACATCTGTGTTGTATTCCACCAGCTAGTGTGTATGCTATGGCACTCTCTAGCCCATGTGCACTGTAACATCACCCCGTGAATATGTCATGCCACACTTGACTTTGCACGAGTTATATTGCCCCGTCTAATGTGCCTTCCTCGATGCGTATGTTATAACGCACAGCGCTACGCCATACATATTACAATCTGGGATCCATATCTTTGTCACAGTGCATATGCAACGTTACACTCCCCAGCACATATTTTATATTACAACTTTAGAGACTAGATAGGTTACACAACACTGCCCTGTGCATATTACACTCCAAGGCGCATATCGCATAGCAAGCGCTAGTGCCTGTGCTATCTCGCGCTCTCCAATGAATCTGTCATTGCGCACAATGTATTGCATATTATATTTCACGGCCCGGTTCATCTTATATCACACTTTTTGGTGCATAGTTTATACCATATACTATATCTAGTTTTCATTTTCAATCGTGCTCTCAGGACTATGTTCTATATAACACTGCGTCCACCTACCCTTTTCACGGGCATTACATTTTGCGATGGGAGATGGAGGGTCAGGGGGTGTTTCTACCAAGTGAGCCCGGAGTCACAGTCACAAACGTCCTCTTCTTCCTGAATAAAAGTGAGATTATGCTACATACTTGTTCATATTTTAAGTAGTTCGCACAGACTTACATTTTAAAAACAATAAAGTTCCTAAAACCCACCTTCTCTGAACAGTTAGCTTGCTGCCCCATGGACTAGCCTTCTCCCTCCTGCCATGAATAGTCTGATGTGCTGCTACTGCCCTCCATTTAGCATGATGCACCAATCCACTCCTCCTGCCCTCCATTGCCCAATTCTATGGCCCATCATTGACCTCCTGCTTAGCCTCTGAGCTTAGCTTGCTGCCCCTATTCTCCTTCCCCCTGCTCTCCGATGTCTTTGTGCATGCCCCTGCTCCATCCCTTTTGCTCACCATGTTCCATGGACCTGCCACTCCTATCTACTCTGAGTGTTCTGTTGAGCTGCCACTCCCCTCCCACCTGCCTAGCATTGTCAGATGACTGTAACCTGTGCCTACCACCTCCACCCTGCCTGTCCACAAGCCATGCTCCTATCCCCTTCCTCCTGTCCTCCATGGTCTATTTTACTGCCACACCCTTCTGCCCTCCTGGTCTGTTGTGCTGCAACTTCTCCTCCTGCCTGCCCCGTGCGGTCTGTTGTGAGGCCCCTTCCCCTGAACTCTTGTCTGTGCCCAGGTCCTGACCCTCCCTTCTATCCTCCATGGTCCTTTGTGCATGCCCCTGCACCCTCCTTCTTGCCCATCATAGCCATTGTGCTGCCACTAACCCTCCCGCTTGCTATGCATGGTCTTCTGTGCTGCCATGGCCCATCCCACCTTCCCTGTGTGGTCAGCTAGCTGCCCCTGACCCCCTCCCACCTTCTCTCCATGGTCTGTGTGTATGCCATCATAGTCTCACTGTTGCTCTCCATTGTGTGTCTTGTTTCTAGTGCCCATCCTGCCTGACCTCCATGGTCATCTTGCTGCTCCTGCCCTGCCCCCTTGCCCCCAGCCCTCTGTTTCCATGTGCAGACCCCTATTCCCTCCCTCCTGGCTTGTCTGTTCCATTGTAATACCCCTGATCCGTCCCTCCTGCCCTTTATGGTCTGTTATGCTGCAGCTTTCTCTCCTGTCTGTCCATTATGGTCAGCTAGATACCATTGCCTCTTTCCCCTCTGTTCTCTGTTGTCCATGTGCATGGTCCTGTCCCCTCCCTGTTGCTTTCTATGGATTGTTGTGATGCACTCCCGTCCCACATGCCCTGCGTGGTGTATTGTGCTGCTGCAAACCCTGATGCCTGTCCTGTAGGGTCAGTTTGGTGCACCTCCCATGTCCCTCCTGTCCTCTGTTATCCGAGTCCATGTCCCTACCCCAATTCCTCCTGCCTACCATGATCCAATGTACCATACTTGCGAACATTTTGAACTTGGTAAGAGAGAGATTTTTTTTAAAAACTGGGATATTGATTTTCCCCTTTGAGTTACATTGAAAAAGAGGAGATTGTAGACAGGAGACAGATCAAATAAAGCCCATTTGAGCTTAAAAACATTGGACGTTTCCTGGCTGAAACGGGTCTGTTGGCATGTATGGTTGTACTACCACTGCCTCTTCCTTCTGCCCACAATGGTCTATTATATTGCCACAGTATCTCTTGCCAGTCCTGTATTGTTGGTTTGTTGCCTCTGTCCCCCTTTCCACTGCCCTCCATAGTCTGGTGTGCTGCCACTGCCCTTCCTGCCTGCCCAGTGTGGTCAAATTGTTGCCTCTGTACTCTCTTACCTGCCTTCAATGTTCAGAGTCCGTGCCCCTGGCCTCTGCCTCTCAACAGTATCCCAATGAACAACTAGATTGCTAACATTCTATATTTATTACAAAAGTGTGGAACGCCTGACGTCATCTTGATGTAATCAAAACTGTAATACCTAGAGCATTTCCTTTAGAAATTACATATATGAGAGGGTCTTATTTGCATCAAAATTGTGGTAGAGTGCTCTAAAAAACTAAAATGAGGACATATTTTCTGAGTTTTCAAATAGCGACAAATAAGTTTTAAATTATTTGTAATCTTTATGATTTTTTATCCAGTTGCCCACTTGATTAAATGTTGCACTTAGGGGAGAGGATGTGGAGTTACTTCCAGAGCTGCAGACTTTGCAACTGGGGAACCAGGTTGGAGTTTCTGCTTCAGTTCAACATTCTGTGATTCTGGTCAAATCACTTAATCTCCCCATGTCTACAACCAAAATGAATTTGATCTTGTGTGATGTAACCAATGCTCATGTAAAGCACTCCAATACCTGACAAGTCTGCACTATATAAAACCGCAAATACACAAAAAATGTGTTTTGCACACTTCTGTCATTGGGCTACATGTGGGCTACATCTGGGTGATATTTGTGCTACATTTGGGTTCTTTTGTCTCTGGCGGCCATTTTGGGAGACTTATTTGTTATGAAGTTTCCTAATTTCCTCATTTACTACAGTCTCCTCAGTAGGAAATACTTTCCTTTTTTTACTTTGATTCTATCAAGAAGGCATTCAGATGTGTCACACATTTGCCATAAATTCAGAATGTTAGCACTCTAATTGCTTATTAGATCACTGTAGTAAAGCTACTGCTCACCAGGGAAGTCTGCTGCTGGTATTGAAAGTGCATGTTTCAGTCTGCATGTCAGAATTGTTTAATGAAATAGAAGAGGATTTGAGAAGTCACTCAAAATGTGCCCTAATTTTTCTTTCTGCCGCAATAATCATACTTTCTATGGCATAATGAACCCCCTCATTTTGTTCCTTTTTAAATTTTTAAATTAAATGTTTTAAGAGTTACCACTTTATTCCAATCAAGATGGCTTCAGGTGTGCAATACGTTTGTCATAAGTAGGACTGTTAGCGCTCTAGTTGTTCTGTAGAACACTCTGGGAAGCTGCAGTAGAACACAAAGAAATCAACTGACAGTCTCTGCCCTTGTTGGATGTACATGTTTTACTGAGAATGTCAGACTTCATTCTCACATGACTGAGAAAGATAATGTGAATTTACAGAAAATATGCTCTCAGTTTAGCTTATAGATCACCTTCCAAACCTCTGTCGGAAAAGCATGAGAAAATAGTTTTCTCTCAAACATGATTCATGATATCACAGCAGAAGGCTTTTTCACATGGTAAAATCACCTTAGAACACACCACAATTCCTAAAATGAGTATGGTAACATCAACAAATGATTTATAGTGTAACTAAAGTCTTAAAACCTTCTATTAACTGCAATGCTTTTTAATGAGGTGCTATCATGTATATTGGTCCCAAGATGGCTGCCAACACTTCTTGGATGAAGTACTGACAGCCAATCAGATCTCACGAGATGTGTGGTTAGGCTCTGCCCAGATATATCTGTCTTTTTAACTCTAATTTTCTCAGGAACTACTGAACAGATTTGCACCATTTAAGCAAAAGGCACGAGTCTGAACTGAGGACTACCTCTTTGCCAGATGTGGTGTAATTCCGTTCAGCAGTTAGGGCTGTAGCTGCGTCAACAGGTCCTATGGGAAAATGCATGGGGAAAATGCGTTTTGGGACCCCACTTTTTTCTCGGCCCCCGCTTGACGAATCACCATGTAATTTTCAGGATAGAAGCGGACCGGAGCTGGCCAAAAGTTTAGAAAATTTTGCGAAGATTCGTCAATCGGCGCCAACGTTATTCCAAATAGAATGTTGCGGATTTCCTATGGAAAATAGGTCCTAACTATAACTACCTACTGGCGAATGCCAGTAGATAATACCCATACATATATATAAATGTATATGCATATATATGCATATAGATATGTGCATATGTGTGCGTGTAGAGAGAGGTACGGAGGTAGAGGTGTAGAGGTAGAGGTGTAGAGGTTGAGAGGTAGAGGTAGAGAGGTAGAGATAGAGAGGTAGAGAGGTAGAGAGTAATAGAGAGAGAGGTAGAAAGAGGTAGAGAGGTGGAGAGTAGAGCGTGAGTAATAGAGAGTAGAGAGTGAGTAGTAGAGAGTAGTAGAGAGAGTAACAGAGAGTGAGTAGTAGAGAGTAGTAGAGTGAGTAGTAGAGAGTGAGTAGAAGAGAGTAGTCGAGAGTGAGTATTAGAGAGTGAGTAGTAGAGAGTGAGTAGTAGAGAGTAGTAGAGAGTAGTAGAGAGAGAGTATTAGAGAGTAGTAGAGTGAGTAGTAGAGTGAGTAGTAGAGAGTAGTAGAGAGAGAGTAGTAGAGAGTGAGTAGTAGAGAGTAGTAGAGAGTGAGTAGTAGGGTGAGTAGTACAGTGAGTAGTAGAGAGTGAGTAGTAGAGTGAGTAGTAGGGTGAGTAGTAGAGAGTAGTAGAGAGTAGTAGAGAGAGAGTATTAGAGAGTAGTAGAGTGAGTAGTAGAGTGAGTAGTAGAGAGTAGTAGAGAGAGAGTAGTAGAGAGTGAGTAGTAGAGAGTAGTAGAGAGTGAGTAGTAGGGTGAGTAGTACAGTGAGTAGTAGAGAGTGAGTAGTAGAGTGAGTAGTAGAGAGTAGTAGAGAGAGAGTAGTAGAGAGTGAGTAGTAGAGAGTAGTAGAGAGTGAGTAGTAGAGTGAGTAGTAGAGTGAGTAGTAGAGAGTGAGTAGTAGAGAGTAATAGAGAGAGAGTAGTAGAGAGTAGTAGAGAGCAAGTAGTAGAGAGAGTAAGAGAGGGTAGTAGAGTAGTAGAGAGTGAGTAGTAGAGTGAGTAGTAGAGAGTAGTTCAGAGCGAGTAGCAGAGAGTGAGTAGTAGAGAGTGAGTATTAGAAAGTAGTAGAGAGTGAGTAGTAGAGAGTGAGCAGTAGAGAGAGTAAGAGAGGGTAGTAGAGTAGTAGAGAGTGAGTAGTAGAGTGAGTAGTAGAGAGTAGTTCAGAGCGAGTAGCAGAGAGTGAGTAGTGGAGAGTGAGCAGTAGAGAGTAGTAGAGAGTGAGTAGTACAGAGTGAGTAGTAGAGAGTGAGTAGTAGAGAGAGAGTAGTAGAGAGTGAGTAGTAGAGTAGTAGATAGTAAGTAGTAGAGAGTAGTAGAGTGAGTAGTAGAGTGAGTAGTAGAGAATTGTAGAGAGTGAGTTGTAGAGATAGTAGTAGAGAGTGAGTAGTAGAGAGTGAGTAGTAGAGAGTGAGTAGTAAAGAGTAGTAGAGAGTAGTAGAGTAGTAGAGAGTGAGTAGAAGAGAGTAGTAGAGAGTGAGTAGGAGAGAGTGAGCAGTAGAGAGAGAGTAGTAGAGAGTATTAGAGAGTGAGTAGTGGAGTAGTAGAGAGTAGTCAGTCAGTGTCAGTCAGTGTCAGTCAGTCAGTGTCAGTCAGTCAGTGTCAGTGTTAGTCAGTGTCAGTCAGTCAGTCAGTGTCAGTCAGTGTCAGTCAATCAGTGTCAGTCAGTGTCAGTCAGTCAGTCAGTGTCGGTCAGTCAGTGTCAGTCAATCAGTGTCAGTCAGTCAGTTTCAGTCAATCAGTGTCAGTCATTGTCAGTGTCAGTCAGTGTCAGTGTCAGTCAATCAGTGTCAGTCAGTGTCAATCAGTCAGTGTCAGTCAGTCAGTCTCAGTCAGTCAGTGTCAGCTAGAGCAGCTCTGCTGACCTGGTTCGCTGGCTTTAAAGCAGCTCTGCTGACCAGGTTTCTCTGACTCTACAGCAGGTCTGCTGACCTGGCTCTCTGGCTCTAGAGCAGCTCTGCTGACCTAGTTCTTAGGCTACAGAGGAGCTCTGCTGATCTGGTTCTCTGGTTCTACACCAGCTCTGCTGACCTGGTTCTCTGGCACTAAAGCAGCTCTGCTGAACCGGTTCTATGGCTCTAAAGCAGTTCTGCTGACATTGTTCACTGGCTCTAGAGCAGCTCTGCTGACCTGGTTCTCTCCCTCTAGAGCAGCTCTGCTGACCTGGTTCTCTCCCTCTAAAGCAGCTCTACTGAGCTGGTTTCTCTGGCTCTACATCAGCTCTGCTGACCTGGTTCTCTGGCTCTAAAGCAGCTCTGCTGACCTGGTTCTATGGCTTTAAAGCAGCTCTGCTAACTTGGTTCTCTGGCTCTAGAGCAGCTCTGCTGACCTGGGTCTCTGGCTCTAAAGCAGCTCTACTGACCTGGTTCTCTGGCTCTAAAGCAGCTCTGCTAACCTGGTTTCTCTGGCTCTAGAGCAGCTCTGCTGACCTGGTTCTCTGGCTCTAGAGCAGCTCTGCTGACCTAGTTCGTAGGCTCTAGAGCATCTCTGCTGACCTGGTTCTCTGGCTCTACAACAGCTCTGCTGAACTGGTTCTCTGGCTCTAAAGCAGCTCGGCTGACCTGGTTCTATGGCTCTAAAGCAGCTCTGTTGATCTGGTTCTCACCCTCTAAAGCAGCTCTGCTGACCTGGTTCTCTCGCTCTAAAGCAGCTCTACTGACCTGGTTTCTCTTGCTCTACAGCAGCTCTGCTGACCTGGTTCTCTGGCTCTAGAGCTGCTCTGCTGACCTGGTTCTTAGGCTCTAGAGCAGCTCTGCTGACCTGTTCCTCTGCCTCTAAAGAAGCTCTGCTGACCTGGTTCTATGGCTCTAAAGCAGCTCTGCTGACCTGGTTGTCTGGCTCTAGAGAAACTCTGCTGACCTAGTTCTCTGGCTCTAAAGCAGCACTGCTGACCTGGTTCTCTCCCTCTAAATCAGCTCGACTGACCTGGTTCTCTGCCTCTAGAACAGCTCTGCTAACCTGGTTCTATGGCTCTAACGCAGCTCTGCTGACCTGGTTCTCTGGCTCTAGCGCAGCTCTGCTGACCTGGTTCTCTGGCTCTAAAGCAGCTCTGCTGACCTGGTTCTCTCGCTCTAGAGCAGCTCTGCTGACCTGGTTCTCTGGCTCTAAAGTAGCTCTCCTGACCTGGTTCTCTCCCTCTAAAGCAGCTCTGCTGACCTGGTTCTCTGCCTCTAGAGCAGCTCTGCTGACCCGGTTCTCTGGCTCTAAAGCAGCACTGCTGACCTGGTTTTATGGCTCTAAAGCAGCTCTGCTGACCTGGTTCTCTGGCTCTAAAGCAGCTCTGCTGACCTGGTTCTCTGGCTCTAGAGCAGCTCTGCTGACCTGGTTCTATGGCTCTAAAGCAGCTCTGCTGACCTGGTTCTCTCCCTCTAAAGAGCTCTGCTGACCTGGTTCTCTGGCTCTAAAACAGTTCTGCTGACCTGGTTCTCTGCCTCCAGAGCAGCTTTGCTGACCTGGTTCTATGGCTCTAAAGCAGCTCTGCTGACCTGGTTCTCTGGCACTAGAGCAGCTCTTCTGACCTGGCTCCCTTGCTCTAAAGCAGCTCTACTGACCTGGTTTCTTTGGCTCTACAGCAGCTCTGCTGACCTGGTTCTTTGGCTCTAGAGCAGCTCTGCTGACCCGGTTCTTAGGCTCTAGAGCAGCTCTGCTGACCTGGTTCTCTGGCTCTAAAGCAGCTCTGCTGACCTGGTTCTATGGCTCTAAAGCAGCTCTGCTGACCTGGTTCTCTGGCTCTAGAGCAACTCTGCTGACCTGGTTCTCTGGCTCTACAACAGCTCTGCTGACCTGGTTCTCTGGCACTAAAGCAGCTCTGCTGAACCGGTTCTATGGCTCTAAAGCAGTTCTGCTGACATTGTTCTCTGGCTCTAGAGCAGCTCTGCTGACCTGGTTCTCTCCCTCTAGAGCAGCTCTGCTGACCTGGTTCTCTCCCTCTAAAGCAACTCTACTGGCCTGGTTTCTCTGGCTCTACATCAGCTCTGCTGACCTGGTTCTCTGGCTCTAGAGCAGCTCTGCTGACCTGGTTCTTAGGCTCTAGAGCAGCTGTGCTGACTTGGTTCTCTGGCTCTAGAGCAGATCTGCTGACCTGGGTCTCTGGCTCTAAAGCAGCTCTGCTGACCTGGTTCTCTGGCTCTAAAGCAGCGCTGCTAACCTGGTTTTTCTGGCTCTAGAGCAGCTCTGCTGACCTGGTTCTCTGGCTCTAGAGCAGCTCTGCTGACCTAGATCGTAGGCTCTAGAGCAGCTCTGCTGACCTGGTTCTCTGGCTCTACAACAGCTCTGCTGACCTGGTTCTCTGGCTCTAAAGCAGCTCTGCTGACCTGGTTCTATTGCTCTAAAGCAGCTCTGCTGATCTGGTTCTCACCCTCTAAAGCAGCTCTGCTGACCTGGTTCTCTCGCTCTAAAGCAGCTCTACTGACCTGGTTTATCTGGCTCTACAGCAGCTCTGCTGACCTGGTTCTCTGGCTCTAGAGCTGCTCTGCTGACCTGGTTCTTAGGCTCTAGAGCAGCTCTGCTGACCTGGTTCTCTGGCTCTAAAGCAGCTCTGCTGACCTGGTTCTATGGCTCTAAAGCAGCTCTGCTGACCTGGTTCTCTGGCTCTAGAGCAACTCTGCTGACCTAGTTCTCTGGCTCTAAATCAGATCGACTGACCTGGTTCTCTGCCTCTAGAGCAGCTCTGCTGACCTGGTTCTATGATTCTAACACAGCTCTGCTGACCTGGTTCTCTGGCTCTAGCGCAGCTCTGCTGACCTGGTTCTCTGGCTCTAAAGCAGCTCTGCTGACCTGGTTCTATGGCTCTAAAGCAGCTCTGCTGACCTGGTTCTCTGGCTCTAGAGCAAATCTGCTGACCTGGTTCTCTGGCTCTACAACAGCTCTGCTGACCTGGTTCTCTGGCACTAAAGCAGCTCTGCTGAACCGGTTCTATGGCTCTAAAGCAGTTCTGCTGACATTGTTCTCTGGCTCTAGAGCAGCTCTGCTGACCTGGTTCTCTCCCTCTAGAGCAGCTCTGCTGACCTGGTTCTCTCCCTCTAAAGCAACTCTACTGGCCTGGTTTCTCTGGCTCTACATCAGCTCTGCTGACCTGGTTCTCTGGCTCTAGAGCAGCTCTGCTGACCTGGTTCTTAGGCTCTAGAGCAGCTCTGCTGACCTGGTTCTCTGGCTCTAGAGCAGCTCTGCTGACCTGGGTCTCTGGCTCTAAATCAGCTCTGGTGACCTGGTTCTCTGGCTCTAAAGCAGCTCTGCTAACCTGGTTTCTCTGGCTCTAGAGCAGCTCTGCTGACCTGGTTCTCTGGCTCTAGAGCAGTTCTGCTGACCTAGATCGTAGGCTCTAGAGCAGCTCTGCTGACCTGGTTCTCTGGCTCTACAACAGCTCTGCTGACCTGGTTCTCTGGCTCTAAAGCAGCTCTGCTGACCTGGTTCTATTGCTCTAAAGCAGCTCTGCTGACCTGGTTCTCACCCTCTAAAGCAGCTCGGCTGACCTGGTTCTCTCGCTCTAAAGCAGCTCTACTGACCTGGTTTCTCTGGCTCTACAGCAGCTCTGCTGACCTGGTTCTCTGGCTCTAGAGCTGCTCTGCTGACCTGGTTCTTAAGCTCTAGAGCAGCTCTGCTGACCTGGTTCTCTGGCTCTAGAGCAACTCTGCTGACCTAGTTCTCTGGCTCTAAATCAGATCGACTGACCTGGTTCTCTGCCTCTAGAGCAGCTCTGCTGACCTGGTTCTATGACTCTAACACAGCTCTGCTGACCTGGTTCTCTGGCTCTAGCGCAGCTCTGCTGACCTGGTTCTCTGGCTCTAAAGCAGCTCTGCTGACCTAGTTCTCTGGCTCTAGAGCAGCTCTGCTGGCCTGGTTCTCTGGCTCTAAAGTAGCTCTGCTGACCTGGTTCTCTCCCTCTAAAGCAGCTCTGCTGACCCGGTTCTCTGGCTCTAAAGCAGCTCTGCTGACCTGGTTCTCTGCCTCTAGAGCAGCTCTGCTAACCCGGTTCTCTGGCTCTAAAGCAGCTCTGCTGACCTGGTTTTCTGGCTCTAAAGCAGCTCTGCTGACCTGGTTCTCTGGCTCTAGAGCAGCTCTGCTGACCTGGTTCTATGACTCTAACACAGCTCTGCTGACCTGGTTCTCTGGCTCTAGCGCAGCTCTGCTGACCTGGTTCTCTGGCTCTAAAGCAGCTCTGCTGACCTGGTTCTATGGCTCTAAAGCAGCTCTGCTGACCTGGTTCTCTGGCTCTAGAGCAACTCTGCTGACCTGGTTCTCTGGCTCTACAACAGCTCTGCTGACCTGGTTCTCTGGCACTAAAGCAGCTCTGCTGAACCGGTTCTATGGCTCTAAAGCAGTTCTGCTGACATTGTTCTCTGGCTCTAGAGCAGCTCTGCTGACCTGGTTCTCTCCCTCTAGAGCAGCTCTGCTGACCTGGTTCTCTCCCTCTAAAGCAACTCTACTGGCCTGGTTTCTCTGGCTCTACATCAGCTCTGCTGACCTGGTTCTCTGGCTCTAGAGCAGCTCTGCTGACCTGGTTCTTAGGCTCTAGAGCAGCTCTGCTGACCTGGTTCTCTGGCTCTAGAGCAGCTCTGCTGACCTGGGTCTCTGGCTCTAAATCAGCTCTGGTGACCTGGTTCTCTGGCTCTAAAGCAGCTCTGCTAACCTGGTTTCTCTGGCTCTAGAGCAGCTCTGCTGACCTGGTTCTCTGGCTCTAGAGCAGTTCTGCTGACCTAGATCGTATGCTCTAGAGCAGCTCTGCTGACCTGGTTCTCTGGCTCTACAACAGCTCTGCTGACCTGGTTCTCTGGCTCTAAAGCAGCTCTGCTGACCTGGTTCTATTGCTCTAAAGCAGCTCTGCTGACCTGGTTCTCACCCTCTAAAGCAGCTCGGCTGACCTGGTTCTCTCGCTCTAAAGCAGCTCTACTGACCTGGTTTCTCTGGCTCTACAGCAGCTCTGCTGACCTGGTTCTCTGGCTCTAGAGCTGCTCTGCTGACCTGGTTCTTAAGCTCTAGAGCAGCTCTGCTGACCTGGTTCTCTGGCTCTAGAGCAACTCTGCTGACCTAGTTCTCTGGCTCTAAATCAGATCGACTGACCTGGTTCTCTGCCTCTAGAGCAGCTCTGCTGACCTGGTTCTATGACTCTAACACAGCTCTGCTGACCTGGTTCTCTGGCTCTAGCGCAGCTCTGCTGACCTGGTTCTCTGGCTCTAAAGCAGCTCTGCTGACCTAGTTCTCTGGCTCTAGAGCAGCTCTGCTGGCCTGGTTCTCTGGCTCTAAAGTAGCTCTGCTGACCTGGTTCTCTCCCTCTAAAGCAGCTCTGCTGACCCGGTTCTCTGGCTCTAAAGCAGCTCTGCTGACCTGGTTCTCTGCCTCTAGAGCAGCTCTGCTAACCCGGTTCTCTGGCTCTAAAGCAGCTCTGCTGACCTGGTTTTCTGGCTCTAAAGCAGCTCTGCTGACCTGGTTCTCTGGCTCTAGAGCAGCTCTGCTGACCTGGTTCTCTGGCTCTAGAGCAGCTCTGCTGACCTGGTTCTCTCCCTCTAAAGAGCTCTGCTGACCTGGTTCTCTGGCTCTAAAACAGTTCTGCTGATCTGGTTCTCTGCCTCCAGAGCAGCTCTGCTGACCTGGTTCTATGGCTCTAAAGCAGGTCTGCTGACCTGGTTCTCTGGCACTAGAGCAGCTCTGCTGACCTGGTTCTCTTGCTCTAAAGCAGCTCTACTGACCTGGTTTCTTTGGCTCTACAGCAGCTCTGCTGACCTGGTTCTCTGGCTCTAGAGCAGCT
Source organism: Triturus cristatus (assembly GCF_964204655.1). NCBI lineage: Eukaryota > Metazoa > Chordata > Amphibia > Caudata > Salamandridae > Triturus > Triturus cristatus. The sequence goes on from NC_140590.1 coordinate 443,118,421, forward strand.
CTGCTGACCCGGTTCTTAGACTCTAGAGCAGCTCTGCTGACCTGGTTCTCTGGCTCTAACGCAGCTCTGCTGACCTGGTTCTATGGCTCTAAAGCAGCTCTTCTGACCGGTTCTCTGGCTCTAGAGAAACTCTGCTGACTTGGTTCTCTGGCTCTGAAGTAGCACTGCTGACCTGGTTCTCTCCCTCTAAATCAGCTCGACTGACCTGGTTCTCTGCCTCTAGAGCAGCTCTGCTGACCTGGTTCTATGGCTCTAAAGCAGCTCTGCTCACCTGGTTCTCTGGCTCTAGAGCAGCTCTGCTGACCTGGTTCTCTGGCTCTAAAGCAGCTCTGCTGACCTGGTTCTCTCCCTCTAAAGCAGCTCTGCTGACCTGGTTTCTCTGACTCTAGAGCAGCTTTGCTGACCTGGTTCTCTGGCTCTAAAGTAGATCTGCTGACCTGGTTCTCTCCCTCTAAAGCAGCTCTGCTGACCTGGTTTCTCTGGCACTAGAGCAGCTCTGCTGACCTGGTTCTCTGGATCTAAAGTAGCTCTGCTGACCTGGTTCTCTCCCTCTAAAGCAGCTCTGCTGACCTGGTTCTCTGCCTCTAGAGCAGCTCTGCTGACATGGTTCTCTGGCTCTAAAGCAGCTCTGCTGACCTGGTTCTCTGGCTCTAGCGCAGCTCTGCTGGCCTGGTTCTCTGGCTCTAAAGCAGCTCTGCTGACCTGGTTCTATGGCTCTAAAGCAGCTCTGCTGACCTGGTTCTCTGGCTTAGAGCAACTCTGCTGACCTGGTTCTCTGGCTCTACAACAGCTCTGCTGACCTGGTTCTCTGGCACTAAAGCAGCTCTGCTGAACCGGTTCTATGGCTCTAAAGCAGTTCTGCTGACATTGTTCTCTGGCTCTAGAGCAGCTCTGCTGACCTGGTTCTCTCCCTCTAGAGCAGCTCTGCTGACCTGGTTCTCTCCCTCTAAAGCAACTCTACTGGCCTGGTTTCTCTGGCTCTACATCAGCTCTGCTGACCTGGTTCTCTGGCTCTAGAGCAGCTCGGCTGACCTGGTTCTTAGGCTCTAGAGCAGCTCTGCTGACCTGGTTCTCTGGCTCTAGAGCAGCTCTGCTGACCTGGGTCTCTGGCTCTAAATCAGCTCTGGTGACCTGGTTCTCTGGCTCTAAAGCAGCTCTGCTAACCTGGTTTCTCTGGCTCTAGAGCAGCTCTGCTGACCTGGTTCTCTGGCTCTAGAGCAGTTCTGCTGACCTAGATCGTAGGCTCTAGAGCAGCTCTGCTGACCTGGTTCTCTGGCTCTACAACAGCTCTGCTGACCTGGTTCTCTGGCTCTAAAGCAGCTCTGCTGACCTGGTTCTATTGCTCTAAAGCAGCTCTGCTGATCTGGTTCTCACCCTCTAAAGCAGCTCGGCTGACCTGGTTCTCTCGCTCTAAAGCAGCTCTACTGACCTGATTTCTCTGGCTCTACAGCAGCTCTGCTGACCTGGTTCTATGGCTCTAGAGCTGCTCTGCTGACCTGGTTCTTAGGCTCTAGAGCAGCTCTGCTGACCTGGTTCTCTGGCTCTAGAGCAACTCTGCTGACCTAGTTCTCTGGCTCTAAATCAGATCGACTGACCTGGTTCTCTGCCTCTAGAGCAGCTCTGCTGACCTGGTTCTATGACTCTAACACAGCTCTGCTGACCTGGTTCTCTGGCTCTAGCGCAGCTCTGCTGACCTGGTTCTCTGGCTCTAAAGCAGCTCTGCTGACCTAGTTCTCTGGCTCTAGGGCAGCTCTGCTGGCCTGGTTCTCTGGCTCTAAAGTAGCTCTGCTGACCTGGTTCTCTCCCTCTAAAGCAGCTCTGCTGACCCGGTTCTCTGGCTCTAAAGCAGCTCTGCTGACCTGGTTCTCTGCCTCTAGAGCAGCTCTGCTAACCCGGTTCTCTGGCTCTAAAGCAGCTCTGCTGACCTGGTTTTATGGCTCTAAAGCAGCTCTGCTGACCTGGTTCTCTGGCTCTAAAGCAGCTCTGCTGACCTGGTTCTCTGGCTCTAGAGCAGCTCTGCTGACCTGGTTCTCTGGCTCTAAAGCAGCTCTGCTGACCTGGTTCTCTCCCTCTAAAGAGCTCTGCTGACCTGGTTCTCTGGCTCTAAAACAGTTCTGCTGATCTGGTTCTCTGCCTCCAGAGCAGCTCTGCTGACCTGGTTCTATGGCTCTAAAGCAGGTCTGCTGACCTGGTTCTCTGGCACTAGAGCAGCTCTGCTGACCTGGTTCTCTTGCTCTAAAGCAGCTCTACTGACCTGGTTTCTTTGGCTCTACAGCAGCTCTGCTGACCTGGTTCTCTGGCTCTAGAGCAGCTCTGCTGACCCGGTTCTTAGACTCTAGAGCAGCTCTGCTGACCTGGTTCTCTGGCTCTAAAGCAGCTCTGCTGACCTGGTTCTATGGCTCTAAAGCAGCTCTTCTGACCGGTTCTCTGGCTCTAGAGAAACTCTGCTGACTTGGTTCTCTGGCTCTAAAGTAGCACTGCTGACCTGGTTCTCTCCCTCTAAATCAGCTCGACTGACCTGGTTCTCTGCCTCTAGAGCAGCTCTGCTGACCTGGTTCTATGGCTCTAAAGCAGCTCTGCTCACCTGGTTCTCTGGCTCTAGAGCAGCTCTGCTGACCTGGTTCTCTGGCTCTAAAGCAGCTCTGCTGACCTGGTTCTCTCCCTCTAAAGCAGCTCTGCTGACCTGGTTTCTCTGACTCTAGAGCAGCTTTGCTGACCTGGTTCTCTGGCTCTAAAGTAGATCTGCTGACCTGGTTCTCTCCCTCTAAAGCAGCTCTGCTGACCTGGTTTCTCTGGCACTAGAGCAGCTCTGCTGACCTGGTTCTCTGGATCTAAAGTAGCTCTGCTGACCTGGTTCTCTCCCTCTAAAGCAGCTCTGCTGACCTGGTTCTCTGCCTCTAGAGCAGCTCTGCTGACATGGTTCTCTGGCTCTAAAGCAGCTCTGCTGACCTAGTTCTATGGCTCTAAAGCAGCTCTGCTGACCTGGTTCTCTGGCTCTAAAGCAGCTCTGCTGACCTGGTTCTCTGGCTCTAGAGCAGCTCTGCTGACCTGGTTCTCTGGCTCTAAAGCAGCTCTGCTGACCTGGTTCTCTCCCTCTAAAGAGCTCTGCTGACCTGGCTCTCTGGCTCTAAAGCAGTTCTGCTGATCTGGTTCTTTGCCTCTAGAGCAGCTCTGCTGACCTGGTTCTATGGCTCTTAAGCAGCTCTGCTGACCTGGTTCTCTGGCACTAGAGCAGCTCTGCTGACCTGGTTCTATGGCTCTAAAGCAGCTCTGCTGATCTGGTTCTCTGGCTCTAGAGCAGCTCTGCTGACCTGGTTCTCTGGCTCTAAAGCAGCTCTGCTGACCTGGTTCTCTCCCTCTAAAGAGCTCTGCTGACATGGCTCTCTGGCTCTAAAGCAGCTCTGCTGACCTCTTTCTCTGGCTCTAGAGCTGCTCTGCTGACCTGGTTCTTAGGTTCTAGAGCAGCTCTGCTGACCTGGTTCTCTGGCTCTAAAGCAGCTCTGCTGACCTGGTTCTCTGGCTCTAGAGCAACTCTGCTGACCTAGTTCTCTGGCTCTAAAGCAGCACTGCTGACCTGGTTCTCTCCCTCTAAATCAGCTCGACTGACCTGGTTCTCTGCCTCTAGAGCAGCTCTGCTGACCTGGTTCTATGGCGATAAAGCAGCTCTGCTGACCTGGTTCACTGGCTCAATCGCAGCTCTGCTGACCTGGTTCTCTGGCTCTAAAGCAGCTCTGCTGACCTGGTTCTCTCCCTATAAAGCAGCTCTGCTGACCTTGTTCTCTGGCTTTAGAGCAGCTCTGATGACCTGGTCCTCTGGCTCTAAAGTAGCTCTGCTGACTTGGTTCTCTCCCTCTAATGCAGCTCTGCTGACCTGGTTCTCTGCCTCTAGAGCAGCTCTGCTGATCCGGTTCTCTGGCTCTAAAGCAGCTCTGCTGACCTGGTTTTATGGTGCTAAAGCAGATCTGCTGACCGGGTTCTCTGGCTCTAAAGCAGCTCTGCTGACCTGGTTCTCTGGCTCTAGAGCAGCTCTGCTGGCCTGGTTCTCTGGCTCTAAAGCAGCTCTGCTGACCTGGTTCATTCCCTCTAAAGAGCTCTGCTGACCTGGTTCTCTGGCTCTAAAACAGTTCTGCTGACCTGGTTCTCTGCCTCCAGAGCAGCTCTGCTGACCTGGTTCTATGGCTCTAAAGCAGCTCTGCTGACCTGGTTCTCTGGCACTAGAGCAGCTCTGCTGACCTGGTTCTCTCGCTTTAAAGCAGCTCTACTGACCTGGTTTCTTTGGCTCTACAGCAGCTCTGCTGACCTGGTTCTCTGGCTCTTGAGCAGCTCTGCTGACCCGGTTCTTAGGCTCTAGAGCAGCTCTGCTGACCTGGTTCTCTGGCTCTAAAGCAGCTCTGCTGACCTGGTTCTATGGCTCTAAAGCAGCTCTGCTGACCTGGTTCTCTGGCTCTAGAGAAAATCTGCTGACCTGGTTCTCTGGCTCTAAAGCAGCTCTGCTGACCTGGTTCTCTCCCTCTAAAGAGCTCTGCTGACCTGGTTCTCTGGCTCTAAAACAGTTCTGCTGACCTGGTTCTCTGCCTCCAGAGCATCTCTGCTGACCTGGTTCTCTGCCTCTAGAGCAGTTCTGCTGACCTGGTTCTATGGCTCTAAAGCAGCTCTGCTCACCTGGTTCTCTGGCTCTAGAGCAGCTCTGCTGACCTGGTTCTATGGCTCTAAAGCAGCTCTGCTGACCTGGTTCTCTCCCTCTAAAGCAGCTCTGCTGACCTGGTTTCTCTGGCTCTAGAGCAGCTCTGATGACCTGGTTCTCTGGCTCTAAAGTAGATCTGCTGACCTGGTTCTCTCCCTCTAAAGCAGCTCTGCTGACCTGGTTTCTCTGGCTCTAGAGCAGCTCTGCTGACCTGGTTCTCTGGCTCTAAAGTAGCTCTGCTGACCTGGTTCTCTCCCTCTAAAGCAGCTCTGCTGACCTGGTTCTCTGCCTCTAGAGCAGCTCTGCTGACCTGGTTCTCTGGCTCTAAAGCAACTCTGCTGACCTGGTTCTATGGCTCTAAAGCAGCTCTGCTGACCTGGTTCGCTGGCTCTAGAGCAGCTCTGCTGACCTGGTTCTCTGGCTCTAAAGCAGCTCTGCTGACCTGGTTCTCTCCCTCTAAAGAGCTCTGCTGACCTGGCTCTCTGGCTCTAAAGCAGTTCTTCTGACCTGGTTCTCTGCCGCTAGAGCAGCTCTGCTGACCTGGTTCTATGGCTCTTAAGCAGCTCTGCTGACCTGGTTCTCTGTCACTAGAGCAACTCTGCTGACCTAGTTCTCTGGCTCTAAATCAGATCGACTGACCTGGTTCTCTGCCTCTAGAGCAGCTCTGCTGACCTGGTTCTATGACTCTAACACAGCTCTGCTGACCTGGTTCTCTGGCTCTAGCGCAGCTCTGCTGACCTGGTTCTCTGGCTCTAAAGCAGCTCTGCTGACCTAGTTCTCTGGCTCTAGGGCAGCTCTGCTGGCCTGGTTCTCTGGCTCTAAAGTAGCTCTGCTGACCTGGTTCTCTCCCTCTAAAGCAGCTCTGCTGACCCGGTTCTCTGGCTCTAAAGCAGCTCTGCTGACCTGGTTCTCTGCCTCTAGAGCAGCTCTGCTAACCCGGTTCTCTGGCTCTAAAGCAGCTCTGCTGACCTGGTTTTATGGCTCTAAAGCAGCTCTGCTGACCTGGTTCTCTGGCTCTAAAGCAGCTCTGCTGACCTGGTTCTCTGGCTCTAGAGCAGCTCTGCTGACCTGGTTCTCTGGCTCTAAAGCAGCTCTGCTGACCTGGTTCTCTCCCTCTAAAGAGCTCTGCTGACCTGGTTCTCTGGCTCTAAAACAGTTCTGCTGATCTGGTTCTCTGCCTCCAGAGCAGCTCTGCTGACCTGGTTCTATGGCTCTAAAGCAGGTCTGCTGACCTGGTTCTCTGGCACTAGAGCAGCTCTGCTGACCTGGTTCTCTTGCTCTAAAGCAGCTCTACTGACCTGGTTTCTTTGGCTCTACAGCAGCTCTGCTGACCTGGTTCTCTGGCTCTAGAGCAGCTCTGCTGACCCGGTTCTTAGACTCTAGAGCAGCTCTGCTGACCTGGTTCTCTGGCTCTAAAGCAGCTCTGCTGACCTGGTTCTATGGCTCTAAAGCAGCTCTTCTGACCGGTTCTCTGGCTCTAGAGAAACTCTGCTGACTTGGTTCTCTGGCTCTAAAGTAGCACTGCTGACCTGGTTCTCTCCCTCTAAATCAGCTCGACTGACCTGGTTCTCTGCCTCTAGAGCAGCTCTGCTGACCTGGTTCTATGGCTCTAAAGCAGCTCTGCTCACCTGGTTCTCTGGCTCTAGAGCAGCTCTGCTGACCTGGTTCTCTGGCTCTAAAGCAGCTCTGCTGACCTGGTTCTCTCCCTCTAAAGCAGCTCTGCTGACCTGGTTTCTCTGACTCTAGAGCAGCTTTGCTGACCTGGTTCTCTGGCTCTAAAGTAGATCTGCTGACCTGGTTCTCTCCCTCTAAAGCAGCTCTGCTGACCTGGTTTCTCTGGCACTAGAGCAGCTCTGCTGACCTGGTTCTCTGGATCTAAAGTAGCTCTGCTGACCTGGTTCTCTCCCTCTAAAGCAGCTCTGCTGACCTGGTTCTCTGCCTCTAGAGCAGCTCTGCTGACATGGTTCTCTGGCTCTAAAGCAGCTCTGCTGACCTAGTTCTATGGCTCTAAAGCAGCTCTGCTGACCTGGTTCTCTGGCTCTAAAGCAGCTCTGCTGACCTGGTTCTCTGGCTCTAGAGCAGCTCTGCTGACCTGGTTCTCTGGCTCTAAAGCAGCTCTGCTGACCTGGTTCTCTCCCTCTAAAGAGCTCTGCTGACCTGGCTCTCTGGCTCTAAAGCAGTTCTGCTGATCTGGTTCTTTGCCTCTAGAGCAGCTCTGCTGACCTGGTTCTATGGCTCTTAAGCAGCTCTGCTGACCTGGTTCTCTGGCACTAGAGCAGCTCTGCTGACCTGGTTCTATGGCTCTAAAGCAGCTCTGCTGATCTGGTTCTCTGGCTCTAGAGCAGCTCTGCTGACCTGGTTCTCTGGCTCTAAAGCAGCTCTGCTGACCTGGTTCTCTCCCTCTAAAGAGCTCTGCTGACATGGCTCTCTGGCTCTAAAGCAGCTCTGCTGACCTCTTTCTCTGGCTCTAGAGCTGCTCTGCTGACCTGGTTCTTAGGTTCTAGAGCAGCTCTGCTGACCTGGTTCTCTGGCTCTAAAGCAGCTCTGCTGACCTGGTTCTCTGGCTCTAGAGCAACTCTGCTGACCTAGTTCTCTGGCTCTAAAGCAGCACTGCTGACCTGGTTCTCTCCCTCTAAATCAGCTCGACTGACCTGGTTCTCTGCCTCTAGAGCAGCTCTGCTGACCTGGTTCTATGGCGATAAAGCAGCTCTGCTGACCTGGTTCACTGGCTCAATCGCAGCTCTGCTGACCTGGTTCTCTGGCTCTAAAGCAGCTCTGCTGACCTGGTTCTCTCCCTATAAAGCAGCTCTGCTGACCTTGTTCTCTGGCTTTAGAGCAGCTCTGATGACCTGGTCCTCTGGCTCTAAAGTAGCTCTGCTGACTTGGTTCTCTCCCTCTAATGCAGCTCTGCTGACCTGGTTCTCTGCCTCTAGAGCAGCTCTGCTGATCCGGTTCTCTGGCTCTAAAGCAGCTCTGCTGACCTGGTTTTATGGTGCTAAAGCAGATCTGCTGACCGGGTTCTCTGGCTCTAAAGCAGCTCTGCTGACCTGGTTCTCTGGCTCTAGAGCAGCTCTGCTGGCCTGGTTCTCTGGCTCTAAAGCAGCTCTGCTGACCTGGTTCATTCCCTCTAAAGAGCTCTGCTGACCTGGTTCTCTGGCTCTAAAACAGTTCTGCTGACCTGGTTCTCTGCCTCCAGAGCAGCTCTGCTGACCTGGTTCTATGGCTCTAAAGCAGCTCTGCTGACCTGGTTCTCTGGCACTAGAGCAGCTCTGCTGACCTGGTTCTCTCGCTTTAAAGCAGCTCTACTGACCTGGTTTCTTTGGCTCTACAGCAGCTCTGCTGACCTGGTTCTCTGGCTCTTGAGCAGCTCTGCTGACCCGGTTCTTAGGCTCTAGAGCAGCTCTGCTGACCTGGTTCTCTGGCTCTAAAGCAGCTCTGCTGACCTGGTTCTATGGCTCTAAAGCAGCTCTGCTGACCTGGTTCTCTGGCTCTAGAGAAAATCTGCTGACCTGGTTCTCTGGCTCTAAAGCAGCTCTGCTGACCTGGTTCTCTCCCTCTAAAGAGCTCTGCTGACCTGGTTCTCTGGCTCTAAAACAGTTCTGCTGACCTGGTTCTCTGCCTCCAGAGCATCTCTGCTGACCTGGTTCTCTGCCTCTAGAGCAGTTCTGCTGACCTGGTTCTATGGCTCTAAAGCAGCTCTGCTCACCTGGTTCTCTGGCTCTAGAGCAGCTCTGCTGACCTGGTTCTATGGCTCTAAAGCAGCTCTGCTGACCTGGTTCTCTCCCTCTAAAGCAGCTCTGCTGACCTGGTTTCTCTGGCTCTAGAGCAGCTCTGATGACCTGGTTCTCTGGCTCTAAAGTAGATCTGCTGACCTGGTTCTCTCCCTCTAAAGCAGCTCTGCTGACCTGGTTTCTCTGGCTCTAGAGCAGCTCTGCTGACCTGGTTCTCTGGCTCTAAAGTAGCTCTGCTGACCTGGTTCTCTCCCTCTAAAGCAGCTCTGCTGACCTGGTTCTCTGCCTCTAGAGCAGCTCTGCTGACCTGGTTCTCTGGCTCTAAAGCAACTCTGCTGACCTGGTTCTATGGCTCTAAAGCAGCTCTGCTGACCTGGTTCGCTGGCTCTAGAGCAGCTCTGCTGACCTGGTTCTCTGGCTCTAAAGCAGCTCTGCTGACCTGGTTCTCTCCCTCTAAAGAGCTCTGCTGACCTGGCTCTCTGGCTCTAAAGCAGTTCTTCTGACCTGGTTCTCTGCCGCTAGAGCAGCTCTGCTGACCTGGTTCTATGGCTCTTAAGCAGCTCTGCTGACCTGGTTCTCTGTCACTAGAGCAGCTCTGCTGACCTGGTTCTATGGCTCTAAAGCAGCTCTGCTGACCTGGTTTCTCTGGCTCAACAGCAGCTCTGCTGACCTGGTTCTCGGCCTCTAGAGCAGCTCTGCTGACCTTGGTCTCTGGCTCTAGAGCAGCTCTGCTGACCTGGGTCTCTGGTTCTAGAGCAGCTCTGCTGACCTGGTTCTATGGCGATAAAGCAGCTCTGCTGACCTGGTTCTCTGGCTCTATCGCAGCTCTGCTGACCTGGTTCTCTGGCTCTAAAGCAGCTCTGCTGACCTGGTTCTCTCCCTATAAAGCAGCTCTGCTGACTTGGTTCTCTGGCTCTAGAGCAGCTCTGATGACCTGGTTCTCAGGCTCTAAAGTAGCTCTGCTGACTTGGTTCTCTCCCTCTAATGCAGCTCTGCTGACCTGGTTCTCTGCCTCTAGAGCAGCTCTGCTGACCCGGTTCTCTGGCTCTAAAGCAGCTCTGCTGACCTGGTTTTATGGCGCTAAAGCAGATCTGCTGACCGGGTTCTCTGGCTCGAAAGCAGCTCTGCTGACCTGGTTCTCTGGCTCTAGAGCAGCTCTGCTGACCTGGTTCTCTGGCTCTAAAGCAGCTCTGCTGACCTGGTTCTCTCCCTCAAAAGAGCTCTGCTGACCTGGTTCTCTGGCTCTAAAACAGTTCTGCTGACCTGGTTCTCTGCCTCCAGAGCAGCTCTGCTGACCTGGTTCTATGGCTCTAAAGCAGCTCTGCTGACCTGGTTCTCTGGCACTAGAGCAGCTCTACTGACCTGGTTTCTTTGGCTCTACAGCAGCTCTACTGACCTGGTTCTCTGGCTCTAGAGCCGCTCTGCTGACCCGGTTCTTAGGCTCTAGAGCAGCTCTGCTGACCTTTATCTCTGGCTCTAAAGCAGCTCTGCTGACCTGGTTCTATGGCTCTAAAGCAGCTCTGCTGACCTGGTTCTCTGGCTCTAGAGCAACTCTGCTGACCTGGTTCTCTGCCTCTAAAGCAGCACTGCTGACCTGGTTTTCTCCCTCCAAATCAGCTCGACTGACCTGGTTCTCTGCCTCTAGAGCAGTTCTGCTGACCTGGTTCTATGGCTCTAAAGCAGCTCTGCTCACCTGGTTCTCTGGCTCTAGAGCAGCTCTGCTGACCTGGTTCTCTGGCTCTAAAGCAGCTCTGCTGACCTGGTTCTCTCCCTCTAAAGAGCTCTGCTGACCTGGCTCTCTGGCTCTAAAGCAGTTCTTCTGACCTGGTTCTCTGCCGCTAGAGCAGCTCTGCTGACCTGGTTCTATGGCTCTTAAGCAGCTCTGCTGACCTGGTTCTCTGTCACTAGAGCAGCTCTGCTGACCTGGTTCTATGGCTCTAAAGCAGCTCTGCTGACCTGGTTTCTCTGGCTCAACAGCAGCTCTGCTGACCTGGTTCTCGGCCTCTAGAGCAGCTCTGCTGACCTTGGTCTCTGGCTCTAGAGCAGCTCTGCTGACCTGGGTCTCTGGTTCTAGAGCAGCTCTGCTGACCTGGTTCTATGGCGATAAAGCAGCTCTGCTGACCTGGTTCTCTGGCTCTATCGCAGCTCTGCTGACCTGGTTCTCTGGCTCTAAAGCAGCTCTGCTGACCTGGTTCTCTCCCTATAAAGCAGCTCTGCTGACTTGGTTCTCTGGCTCTAGAGCAGCTCTGATGACCTGGTTCTCAGGCTCTAAAGTAGCTCTGCTGACTTGGTTCTCTCCCTCTAATGCAGCTCTGCTGACCTGGTTCTCTGCCTCTAGAGCAGCTCTGCTGACCCGGTTCTCTGGCTCTAAAGCAGCTCTGCTGACCTGGTTTTATGGCGCTAAAGCAGATCTGCTGACCGGGTTCTCTGGCTCGAAAGCAGCTCTGCTGACCTGGTTCTCTGGCTCTAGAGCAGCTCTGCTGACCTGGTTCTCTGGCTCTAAAGCAGCTCTGCTGACCTGGTTCTCTCCCTCAAAAGAGCTCTGCTGACCTGGTTCTCTGGCTCTAAAACAGTTCTGCTGACCTGGTTCTCTGCCTCCAGAGCAGCTCTGCTGACCTGGTTCTATGGCTCTAAAGCAGCTCTGCTGACCTGGTTCTCTGGCACTAGAGCAGCTCTACTGACCTGGTTTCTTTGGCTCTACAGCAGCTCTACTGACCTGGTTCTCTGGCTCTAGAGCCGCTCTGCTGACCCGGTTCTTAGGCTCTAGAGCAGCTCTGCTGACCTTTATCTCTGGCTCTAAAGCAGCTCTGCTGACCTGGTTCTATGGCTCTAAAGCAGCTCTGCTGACCTGGTTCTCTGGCTCTAGAGCAACTCTGCTGACCTGGTTCTCTGGCTCTAAAGCAGCACTGCTGACCTGGTTTTCTCCCTCCAAATCAGCTCGACTGACCTGGTTCTCTGCCTCTAGAGCAGTTCTGCTGACCTGGTTCTATGGCTCTAAAGCAGCTCTGCTCACCTGGTTCTCTGGCTCTAGAGCAGCTCTGCTGACCTGGTTCTCTGGCTCTAAAGCAGCTCTGCTGACCTGGTTCTCTCCCTCTAAAGCAGCTCTGCTGACCTGGTTTCTCTGGCTCTAGAGCAGCTCTGCTGACCTGGTTCTCTGGCTCTAAAGTAGATCTGCTGACCTGGTTCTCTCCCTCTAAAGCAGCTCTGCTGACCTGGTTTCTCTGGCTCTAGAGCAGCTCTGCTGACCTGGTTCTCTGGCTCTAAAGTAGCTCTGCTGACCTGGTTCTCTCCCTCTAAAGCAGCTCTGCTGACCTGGTTCTCTGCCTCTAGAGCAGCTCTGCTGACCTGGTTCTCTGGCTCTAAAGCAGCTCTGCTGACCTTGTTCTATGGCTCTAAAGCAGCTCTGCTGACCTGGTTCTCTGGCTCTAGAGCAGCTCTGCTGACCTGGTTCTCTGGCTCTAAAGCAGCTCTGCTGACCTGGTTCTCTCCCTCTAAAGAGCTCTGCTGACCTGGCTCTCTGGCTCTAAAGCAGTTCTTCTGACCTGGTTCTCTGCCTCTAGAGCAGCTCTGCTGACCTGGTTCTATGGCTCTTAAGAAGCTCTGCTGACCTGGTTCTCTGTCACTAGAGCAGCTCTGCTGCCCTGGTTCTATGGCTCTAAAGCAGCTCTGCTGACCTGGTTCTCTCCCTCTAAAGCAGCTCTGCTGACCTGGTTTCTCTGGCTCTAGAGCAGCTCTGCTGACCTGGTTATCTGGCACTAGAGCAGCTCTACTGACCTGGTTTCTTTGGCTCTACAGCAGCTCTACTGACCTGGTTCTCTGGCTCTAGAGCCGCTCTGCTGACCCGGTTCTTAGGCTCTAGAGCAGCTCTGCTGACCTTTATCTCTGGCTCTAAAGCAGCTCTGCTGACCTGGTTCTATTGCTCTAAAGCAGCTCTACTGACCTGGTTCTCTGGCTCTAGAGCAACTCTGCTGACCTGGTTCTCTGGCTCTAAAGCAGCACTGCTGACCTGGTTTTCTCCCTCTAAATCAGCTCGACTGACCTGGTTCTCTGCCTCTAGAGCAGTTCTGCTGACCTGGTTCTATGGCTCTAAAGCAGCTCTGCTCACCTGGTTCTCTGGCTCTAGAGCAGCTCTGCTGACCTGGTTCTCTGGCTCTAAAGCAGCTCTGCTGACCTGGTTCTCTCCCTCTAAAGCAGCTCTGCTGACCTGGTTTCTCTGGCTCTAGAGCAGCTCTGCTGACCTGGTTCTCTGGCTCTAAAGTAGATCTGCTGACCTGGTTCTCTCCCTCTAAAGCAGCTCTGCTGACCTGGTTTCTCTGGCTCTAGAGCAGATCTGCTGACCTGGTTCTCTGGCTCTAAAGTAGCTCTGCTGACCTGGTTCTCTCCCTCTAAAGTAGCTCTGCTGACCTGGTTCTCTGCCTCTAGAGCAGCTCTGCTGACCTGGTTCTCTGGCTCTAAAGCAGCTCTGCTGACCTTGTTCTATGGCTCTAAAGCAGCTCTGCTGACCAGGTTCTCTGGCTCTAGAGCAGCTCTGCTGACCTGGTTCTCTGGCTCTAAAGCAGCTCTGCTGACCTGGTTCTCTCCCTCTAAAGAGCTCTGCTGACCTGGCTCTCTGGCTCTAAAGCAGTTCTTCTGACCTGGTTCTCTGCCTCTAGAGCAGCTCTGCTGACCTGGTTCTATGGCTCTTAAGAAGCTCTGCTGACCTGGTTCTCTGTCACTAGAGCAGCTCTGCTGCCCTGGTTCTATGGCTCTAAAGCAGCTCTGCTGACCTGGTTCTCTCCCTCTAAAGCAGCTCTGCTGACCTGGTTTCTCTGGCTCTAGAGCAGCTCTGCTGACCTGGTTCTCTGGCTCTAAAGTAGATCTGCTGACCTGGTTCTCTCCCTCTAAAGCAGCTCTGCTGACCTGGTTTCTCTGGCTCTAGAGCAGCTCTGCTGACCTGGTTCTCTGGCTCTAAAGTAGCTCTGCTGACCTGGTTCTCTCCCTCTAAAGCAGCTCTGCTGACCTGGTTCTCTGCCTCTAGAGCAGCTCTGCTGACCTGGTTCTCTGGCTCTAAAGCAGCTCTGCTGACCTGGTGCTAAGGCTCTAAAGCAGCTCTGCTGACCTGGTTCTCTGGCTCTAGAGCAGCTCTGCTGACCTGGTTCTCTGGCTCTAAAGCAGCTCTGCTGACCTGGTTCTCTCCCTCTAAAGAGCTCTGCTGACCTGGCTCTCTGGCTCTAAAGCAGTTCTTCTGACCTGGTTCTCTGCCTCTAGAGCAGCTCTGCTGACCTGGTTCTATGGCTCTTAAGCAGCTCTGCTGACCTGGTTCTCTGTCACTAGAGCATCTCTGCTGACCTGGTTCTATGGCTCTAAAGCAGCTCTGCTGACCTGGTTCTCTGGCTCTAGAGCAGCTCTGCTGACCTGGGTTCTCTGGATCAACAGCAGCTCTGCTGACCTGGTTCTCTCCCTCTAAAGCAGCTCTGCTGACCTGGTTCTCGGCCTCTAGAGCAGCTCTGCTGACCTGGGTCTCTGGCTGTAGAGCAGCTCTGCTGACCTGAGTCTCTGGTTCTAGAGCAGCTCTGCTGACCTGGTTCTCTACACTCACGATGCACGCACCCGACTTCGCAAAAATATATTTAAAAATAATATAAGTTTATTATAAGTACAAATATAATATTTGTATGAATATCTTAGATAATCTCTTGCCCTAATATGTATATTAAAGACACATACATATCATTTTGGAACATAAATTTTTTTTGCGGGAGTCGCGCACCCAGCGCGCCCCAGCACGTATATGATGTCACGAGGGACCCGCAACCGCGCAAGCATCTCTTACCGTAATGCCCATGTTTCGCGAATGCACGGGAGCAGGAGTCACGGACTGGTCGCATACCAATTGCGCACATCACGTAATATTAAATGTATATGATGTAACTGGAAAACACGCAGCCGTCGCACACCATACATGGATCCTTCATGTCTTTTCTAAAATGGCGGCTAGAATGCGCGCACCCACAGTGATGTGTATGCTTTGAGTGCGCGACTCCAAAAAAAATTGAAATTCTTTTTTAAAAAAGAAAATAATATAAATCTATTAAAAAAAAATGAAAACAAGAAAGTTAATCAATATTTCAGGTTGAATTATTTTTCAATTTTTTTTCAATTTTCAGAAAAATATATAATGTTATTTAATGAATAAAACAATTATAAATAAACGGTTAAAAAACTGTAGAAAATCAGTGAAAAAAATAGGTACAACTACTATCACACTTAAAAATTAGCATTTAAAAAACCTTTGAAATTCACTGTAAAAATCATAGGTTTCAGAGACGTTATAGTTAGAAATTTGCATTTAAAAAACCTTAGAAATTCACAGAAAAAACCATAGGTTTCAGGGGTGTTATAGTTAGCTGGCCATTTCACTTGTAAAAATCCATAGAAATTCCTCTGTTATAGTCAGTTTTGCTAACTATGACTCACGCGCCCGCAATGCACTGCTGATGATGTCACATATTGCATCATTCATGACATGGTCAGACAGCTACAGCCTGAACTGCTGAATGGAATTACACACAATTTGGCAAAAAGGTAGCTCTTGGTTCAGAAAGCGAATGGTGTAAATCCATTCAGTAATTGCTGAGAAATTCAAAAAAGAAAAATATCGATATAAGAGCACCGATGAGGATTCGCGAACCCTCCAGAGCAGAAGCTTAATTCTGATTGGCTGCCAACACTCAAAACCAGAATGTATTGGAAGCCATCTTGTGAATCGGTAACCGTGTCACAAGAAAACAGTAAAAAAAAGGATAAAAAACAAGAAAAGGGGGAAGAGTAGAAACACCCTGGTCCCTAGGCCTGCTCAGGAGGTCCCAAAAAGCATTTTTTTTTAAGTAAACTTGGCTGAATTTGCGCGGGGTGCTCGAATCCAGCTGAAAAAACTAAAAAAACTTTCATTTTCTATAAGCTCCGTGGTGGAAAAGGTCCCGTGGGCAATGTTTTATTGTAGTGCGCGAGCCCGCGGGCCCCCGCAGCCTTGGGGACTGCCACCTCCCTGGTGCTTAGTTTAGTATGTGCGGGGGCACACGGCCTCCCCGCTGGGGACTGCCATTTATATTATTAAAAAGTGTGGGGGGCTCCTCCCCCCATGCTGCTCCAGAGCATTTAATATTTCAGGGAGGGGACTACCACCTCCCATTGGCTATAGGATTTAAATGTGGGGGGTCAGTTGGCCCCCCGCAACCCTGGGGACCACCACCTCCCCGGGACACTCTTCATTAAAATGTGGGGGACCATTGTGGACCCCAAGGCCCCGGGGACCACCACCTCCCCGGGACTTAAATCAGTTGGCCCTCCTGGAGTCCTCGATTGCCCTGGGGACTGCCCCCCCAGGGCCAGCTCCTGCAATGTCTCGGGGTGCCTACCCCGGGACATTGCCGTTTGCTATGGCAGGGTGGGAGCACGGCTCCCACCCTACCATAGCAAACTCCTGTTTTGCTGCTTGTTGCATGTTAACAGCTCCCCTTGCCCAAAAGCAATGCTGGCTCCCGCAGGAGGCGAGGAGCCCGCAGGGACTGAGGGGGCATTGGGGCTCCTCCCATGGTCCCCAACTTGAGAGCCAGCCCAGGGGATGGGGTCCCAAGGGCCATAAATGGCCTGAGGAGGGGGCCACGCGGCCCACCTCCCGGGAAACAAATAAAAGGAGGCTAGGCCCTGAGGGATGGGGCCCTGGGGCCAGAAGTGGCCCAGGGCAAAGGGGCCTTGCGGCCACCCTCCTGCAAAAAAAACTTACATAAAAATGAGGTCAGGCCCTGGGGGATGGGGTCCCAAGGGCCAATAGTGGCACAGGGAAGGGGGGCCACGTGGCCCTCTTCCTGTTTTTTTTATTAAACAATGATCAGACCCTGGCCGATGGGGTCCCCAGGGCCAAAAAAATACTAAAAAAGGGGGCCACACAGCCCCCCTTCTAAAAATATTTTAATAAAAGAAAAGCTGCCATCTCGCTGGAGGCCCCGCCCCCTCTCTGCACCACTCTGCAAATGCACCCCCTGGTGCATTCTAAGTTGGGGGATTAAGTCCCCTTCATTCCTGAGGGTCCCTGGGGGCGACTAGCCCACCAGGTACCTCCAGTAAGCCCCACACAGTGGGATAGCTGAGAGGTGGTCTGAGGCCACACTCCTTATTACACCACTCTGGAAACGCGCCTCTTGGTGCACAGCTGGTGGGGCGATGAGGTCCTCTTGTGCCCACCACTCTGCAAACGCACTCCCTAACGTGCTCTTGGATGGGGATTAAAGTACCCTTTGCATCTGGGGGTCCTTAGGGGCCAACTAGCCTACCTGATACCTCCAGAATGCCCCAGATAATGGGATTGCTTATAGGTGAACACAGGTCACAACCCCTTTCTCCACCACTCTTCAAACGCGCCTCCTGGCACAGTACTGGTTGGGGCTGAAGTCCACTTTACTCCTGAGCGATTTTGGGGGACAAGAAGCCCTCCTGGTACCTCCTGTAAGTCCTATGCAGCGGAATTCCTGAGCACTGGTTAGAGGCCCAGCCCCCTTTCTGCACCACTCTGCAAATGCGACTACCAGTTAAAGAAGCATTTGTAGTGTAATAGATCTCGCATTTGCGAGAGTTTGAGCTATTGGCGTTGCAAATGTAAAAGATTTTTACAAATTTTTTGGGTGTAGAGTGGATGTACGTTTTGTGTAATGGAATTATATATTATGATGTGCAGTTAAACTATGTGAATAGAAAGTATGTGGTATTTAGTGTATAGGAATTATGTGGAGTGGGATTATGTGTTTTGGAGAGTAATTATGTAGTATTGTGGTCTGTGTTGTGGCGTGGTAACCTCAAGTTTAGTCTTCCTAGTTTCCATAGAAGCTAAACCATAAACTCAATGAGACACAAAAATAGAAGGAACCACTGAGGAGCACTTCTGGACCTAGTCAGAGGTATGAGCAGGGCCACTGGAATTCTGTGACTGTTCGGGTGCACCAATTTACACATAATTAAACATTTTTCGCATTTGCCAAATATTCCATCATCTGCTGCCTAATCTGCAGATTTGAACAAAAAAATCCTTGTTTCTAGCTCAAACAGCTCAAATGTGCCCAAAAATGCAGCGTCACGTGTTGCAGCATGGTGGAAGGCCCTTTGCAAAGCTGGAATGATCACATGTTACTTATTCCTAAATTTGTGTGTTAAATTGGTACTAATAGCGCACAAACCTCTCATCTTTCTGTGCCTCTCTTGTCTCTTTCTGCATTTCTCTTTCTTCTTTCTGAACCTTTCTTCCTCTTTCTGTACCTCACTGTCTTCTTTCTACACTTCACTTGCCACTTTCTGCACCTCTCTTGCCTCTTTCTGTACCTCTCTCTCTTCCTTCTGCACCTGTGTTACTTTTTTCTGTAGATCTCTTGCCTCTTTCTGCACCTCTCTTGCCTCTTTCTGCACCTCACTTGCCTCTTTGTGCACTTCTCTTGCTTCTTTCTACACCTCTCTTGCCTCTTTCTGCTCTCTCCTCTCTTGCCTCTTTGTGCATTTCTCTTGCCTGTTTCTGCACTTCCCTTGCCTTTTTCTGTACCACTCTTGCCTCTTTCTTTACCTCACTCTCTTCCTTCTGCACCTCTCTTGCCTCTTTCTGCACTTCTTGAGCCTATTTCTGTACCTCTCTTGCCTCTTTCTGCACCTCAAATGCCTCTTTCTGCACTTCTCTTGCCTCTTTCTACACTAATCTTGCCTCTTTCTATACCTCTCTTGCCTCTTTCTGCACCTCACTTGACACTTTCTAGTCCTCTCTGGCCTCTTTCTCCATCTTTATTGCCTCTTTCTGCAACTCTGTTGCTTCTTTCTGCACTTCTTTTGCTTCTTCCTGTACCCTTCTTGTACCTTTCAGCACCTCTGTTGCTTCTTTCTACATTTCTCTTCCTTCTATCTGCACCCCTCTTGCCTCTTTCTGTACCCCTCTTGCTTCTTTGTGCACCTCTCCTACCTCTTTCTGCACCCTTCTTGTCCCTTTCAGCACCTCTGTTGCTTTTTATTGCACTTCTCTTCCTTCTTTCTGTACCCCTCTTTCCTATTTCTGTACACTTCTTGCCTCTTTGTGCACCTCTCCTACCTCTTTCTGCATCCCTCTTGCCTCTTTCTGCACCCCTGTTCCCTCTTACTGCATGTTTCCTTCCTGTTTCTGCACCTCTCTTGCCTCTTTCTGCACCTCTGTTGCTTCTTTCTGCACTTCTTTTGTCTCTTCCTGTACCCTTCTTGTCCCTTTCAGCACCTCTGTCGCTTCTTTCTGCACTTCTCTTCCTTCTTTCTGCACCCCTCTTTCCTCTTTCTGTACTCTTCTTGCCTCTTTGTGCACCTCTCCTACCTCTTTCTGCACCTCTGTTGCTTCTTTCAGCACTTTTCTTGACTCTTTATGCACCCCTCTTGCCTCTTTCAGCACCTCTGTGGCTTCTTTCTGTACTTCTCTTGCTTCCTTCTGCACCCCTCTGGCCTCTTTCTGTATCCCTCTTGCCTCTTTGTGCACCTCTCCTTTCTCTTCCCGCACCTCTCTTGCCTGTTTCTGCAGTTCTCTTGCCTGTTTCTGCACCTCTTTTGCTTCTTTCTGCATTTCTTTCTCTTGCCTTTTTATGTACCCCTCTTGCCTCTTTATGCACCTCTGTTGGTTCTTTCTGCACTGCTCGTGCTTCTTTCTGCACCTCTTATGCAAATTTCTGTATCCCTCTTGCCTCTTTCTGTACCCCTGTGCCCTCTTTCTGCACCTTTTCTGCCTGTTTCTGCACCCCTCTTGCCTCTTTTTCCACCTCTGTTGCTTCTTTTTGCACTTCTCTTGCCTCTTTCTGTATCCTACCTGCCTCTTTCAGCACCTCTGTTGCTTCTTTCTGCACTTCTCTTGCTTCTTTCTGCACCCCTCTTGCCTCTTTCTGTACCCCACTTGCCCCTTTGTGCACCTCTCGTGCCTTTTTCTGATGTTCTCTTGCCTCTTTCTGCACCTCTTTTGATTCTTTCTGTACTTCTCTTGCCTCTTTCTATATCTTCTTACCTCTTTCTGTACCTCTGTTGGTTCATTCTGCACTGCTCTTGCTTCTTTCTGCACCTCTGTTGCAAATGTATGGATCCCTCTTGCCTCTTTCAGCACCCCTCTTCTGTCTTTCTGCACCTCTCTTGCCTCTGTATACACACCTGTATCCTCTTCCTGCACCCCTTTTGCCTTTTTCTGCAACTCTCTTGCCTCCCTCTGTAGTTCTTTTGCTTCGTTCTGCACCTCTGTTGCTTCTCTTTGCACTTCTCTTGCCTCTTTCTGCACCCCTGTTGCTTCTTTTTGCACTTCTCTTGCTTCTTTATGTACCTTTCTTGCTTCTTTCTGCAACCGTCTTGCCTCTTTTTGCACCCCTCTTACCTCTTTCTGCATTTCTTTTGCTTCTTTCTGTACCTCTCTTGCTTCTTTCTGCACCCCTGTTTCTTTCAGCACCCATCTTCCCTCTTTCTGCACCTCTCTTGCTTCTTTCTAAACTTCTCTTGCATCTTTCTGCACCTCTCTTACCTCTTTATGCACCCTTCTTCCCTATTTTCATCACTCTTGCCTCTTTCTGTAGTTCTCTTGTCGTTTTCTGCACTTCTCTTGCTTCTTTCTGCACCTCTGCTCCCTCTTTCTGCACATCACTTGCTTCTTTCTGTACCCCTCTTGCCTCTTTCTGCACACCTTCCCCCTCTTTCTGCACCTCTCTTTGCTCTTTCTGCACCCCTGGTCCCTCTTTCTGCACCTTTCCTGCCTGTTTCTGCACCTCTCTTGCCTCTTTTTGTACCTCTGTTGCTTCTTTCTGCACTTCGTTTGCCTCATTCTACACCCTTCGTGTCTCTTTTAGCACCTCTGTTGCTTCTTTCTGCACTTATATTTCTTATTTCTGTACCCTTCTGCCTCTTTCTGTATCCCTCTTGCCTCTTTGTGTACCTCTGCTACCTATTTCTGCACCCCTCTTGACTCTTTTTTGCCCCTATGTTGGTTCTTTCTGCACTTCTCTTGCTACTTTCTGTACCTCTTTCGCAGATTTCTGCATCCCTCATGCCTCTTTCTGCACCCCTATTCCCTATTTCTCCACCTGTCTTGCTTCTTTCTGCACTTCTCTTGCTTCTTTCTGCACTGCTCTTGCTTCGTTCTGCACCTCTCTTGCAAATGTATGTATTCCTCTTACCTCTTTCTGCATCCATGTTCCCTCTCTCTGTACCTTTCTTGCCTGTTTTTTTGCACCTCTCTTGCCTCTTTTCGGCACCTATGTTGCTTCTCTCTGCACGTCTATTGCTTCTTTCTGCACCCCTCTTGCCTCTTTCTGTACCCCTGTTGCCTCATTGTGCACCTCTCTTGCCTCTTTCTGCACCTCACTTGCTTTTTTCTGCAGTTCTCTTGCCTCTTTCTGCACCACTTCTGCTTCTTTCTGTACTTTTCTTGCCTCTTTCTGTACCCCTTTAGCCTCTTTCTGTACCTCTGTTGGATCTCTCTGCACTGCTCTTCCTTCTTTCTGCACCTCTGTTGCAAATTTTTGCATCCTTCTTACCTCTTTCTGTACCCCTCTACCCTCTTTCTGCACCTCTCTTGCCTCTGTCTGCATACATGTTCCCTCTTTCTGCACCCCTGTTGCCTGTTTCTGCAACTCTCTTGCCTCTTTCTGCAGTTCTCTTGCCTCCTCCTACACCTTACTTGCCTCTTTCTGCATTTCTCTTGCTTCTTTCTGCACCATTCTTCCTTTTTCTGCACATCTCTTGCCTCTTTCTGCACCTCTCTTGCCTCATTATGAACATCTCTTGGTTCTTTCTGCACTGCTCTTGCCTCTTTTTGTACCCCTCTTGCCCCTTTGTACACTTCTTTTGCTTCTTTCTGCACTTCTCTCTCCTCTTTCTGCACTTCTATAGCCTCGTTGTACACCTTTCTTGCTTTTTTCTGCACCCCTTTTGTATCTTCCTTCACCCCTGTTGTCTCTTTCTGCACCCACCTTCCTTGTTTCTGCACCTCTCTTGCTTCTTTCTGCACCTCTCTTGTTTCTTTCTGCACCCTTCTACCCTTTTTTGCATCCCTCTTGCCTCTTTCTGCTGTTCTCTTGCCATTTTCTGCACCTCTTTTGCCTCTTTCTGTACCTCACTTGCCTCTTTCTGCACTTCTCTTGCTTCTTTCCACGCCTCTGTTTCTTCTTTAAGCAATTTTCTTCCCTCGTTGTGCACTTCTGTCCCTTGTTTCTGTACCTCACTTGCATATTTCTGTACCTCTGTTGCTTCTTTTTGCACCTCAATTGCTTCTTTCTGCACCCCTCTTGCCTCTTTCTGCACCCCTCTTTTCTGTTTTTGCACCTCTATCTGCACTCCGTTGCTCTCTTTCTGTTTCAGCACCTCTCTGGCCTTCTTCTGGACCTCTGTTGCTTCTTTCTGTACTTCTCTTCCTCTTTCTGCACCCTTCGCACCTCTTTCAGCACCTCTGTTGTTTCTTTGTGCACCACTCTTTCCTTTTTCTGTACCACTCTTACCTCTTTTTGCACCTCTGTTGGTTCCTTCTGTATTGCTCTTGCTTCTTTCTGTACCTTAATTGCCTCTTTCTGCACTCCTCTTGCTTCTTTCTACACCTCTGTTGCTTCTTTCAGCAATTATCCTGCCTCTATCTGCATTTCTTTTCCTTCTTTCTGCACCCCTCCTTCCTCTTTCTGTACATCTCTTGCCTCTTTGTGCACCTCTCCTATCTCTTTCGGCGCCCCTCTTGCTTCTTTTTGCACCTCTGTTGGTTCTTTCTGCACTGTTCCTGCTTCTTTCTACCTCACTTGCTTCTTTCTGCACCTCTCTTGCCGCTTTCTGTACCTCTGTTGCTTCTTTCTGCACTTCTCTTGACTCTTTCTGTGTACTTCGTGCCTATTTCAGCACCTCTGTTGATCCTTTCTGCACTTCTTTTCCTTCTTTCTGCATCCCTCCTTCCTCTTTTTGTACCCCTCTTGTCTCTTTGTGTATCTCTCCTACCTCTTTCTATACCCCTCTTGCCTCTTTTTGCACCTCTGTTGGTTCTTTCTGCACTGTTCTTGCTTCTTTCTCCACCTCTTTTGCAAATTTCTGCACTTCTCATGCCTCTTCCTACACCCCTCTTCCCTATTTCTCCACCTCTTTTGCTTCTTTCTGCACTACTCCTGCTTCTTTCTGCACTGCTCTTGCTTCTTTCTACAACTCTCTTGCAAATATCCGTATCCCTCTTGCCTCTTTCTGTACCCCTATTCCCTCTTTCTGTATCTTTCTTGCCTGTTTCTGCACCTCTTTTACCTCTTTCAGCACCTCTGTTGCTTCTCTCTGCACTTCTCTTGATTCTTTCTGCACCCCTCTTGCCTCTTTCAGTATCCCTTTTGCCTCTTTGTGCACCTCCCTGCCTCTTTCTGCACCTCCCTTCCCTTTTTCTGCAGGTCTCTTGCCTCTTTCTTTACCTCTTTTGCTTCTTTCTGTACTTTTCTTGCCTCTTTATGTACCCCTCTTGCCTCTTTTTGCACCTCTGTTGGTTCTTTTTGCACTGATTTTGCTTCTTTTTGCACCTCTGTTGTAAATTTCTGCATCCCTCCTGCCTTTCTCTGCACACCTGTTCCCTTTTCTGTACCCCTTTTGCCTGTTTCTGCAACTCTCTTGCCTCTTTCTGTAGTTCTCTTGCCTCCTTCAGTACCTCACTTGCCTCTTTCTGTACTTCTCTTACTTGTTTCTGTACATTTCTTGCATCTTTTTGCACCTCTGTTGCTTCTTTCTGCACCTCACATGCTTCTATCTGCACCCCTCGTGCCTCTTTCTGCACTTCTTTTCCCTTTTTCTGTACCTCTGTTGCCTCTCTTTTGTATCCTCTTTCCCTCTTCCTATACCTTTCCTGTCTGTTTCTGCACCCCTCCTGCCTCTTTCTGTACCCTCTTGCCTCTTTGTGCACCTCTCCTACCTCTTTCTGTACCCCTCTTGCCTTTTTTTGCACCTCTGCTGCTTCTTTCTGCACGGCTCTTGCTTCTTTCAGCACCTCTTTTGCAAATTTCTGCACTTCTCATGCCTCTTTCTGAACCCTTCTTCCCTATTTCTCCACCTCTCTTTCTTCTTTCTGTACTTCTCCTGCTTCTTTCTGCACTGCTCTTGCTTCTTTCTGCATCTCTCTTGCAAATTTCCATATCCCTCTTGCCTCTGTATCCCTCTTCCCTCTTTCTGTATCCATTTTGCCTCTTTGTGCACCTCTCCTGCCTCTTTCTGCACTTCTCTTGCTTCTTTCTGTATCCCTCTTCCCTCTTTCTGTATCCCTTTTGCCTCTTTGTGCACCTCTCCTGCTTCTTCCTGTACCTCTCTTGCCTTCTTCTGCAGTTCTCTTGCCTGTTTCTGCACCTCTTTAACTTCTTTCTGCACTTTTTTTGCCTCTTTCTGTACCCCTCTTGCCTCTTTCTGCACCTCTGTTGGTTTTTTTCACTGCTTTTGCTTTTTTTTTGCACCTCTGTTGCAAATTTCTGTATCTCTCTTGCCTTTCTCTGTACCCCTCTACCCTCTGTCCGCATCGATCTTGCCTCTGTCTGCACACCTGTTCCATCTTTCTGTACCCCTTTTGCATGTTTCTGCAACTCTCTTGCCTCTTTCTGTAGTTCTCTTGCCTCCTTCATTACCTCACTTGCCTCTTTCTGCACTCCTCTTGCTTGTTTCTGCACAACTCTTGCGTCTTTCTGCACCTCTGTTACTTCTTTCTGCACCTCACTTGCTTCTTTCTGTACCTTTTGTGCCTCTTTCTGCACCATTCTTCCCTCTTTCTGCACCTCTTTGACTCTCTTGTGTACCCCTGTTACCTCTTGCTACACCTCTCCTGCTTTTTTCTCTACCTCTCTTGCCTCTTTCTCTACCTCTGTTGCTTCTTTCTGCACTGCTCTTACTTCTTTCTGTACCTCTCCTGCAAATTTATGTGTCCCTCTTACCTCTTTCTGCACCAATGTTCCCTCTTTCTACATCTTTCTTGCCTGTTTCTGCACCTCTTGGGCCCCTTTCTGTTCCTCTAGTGCCTTTGTGTACCTCTCCTACGTCTTTCTGTACCCCTCTTGCTTCTTTTTGCACCTCTGTTGGTTCTTTCTGCACTGTTCTTGCTTCTTTCTGTGCCTCTTTTGCAAACTTCTGCACTTCTCATGTGTCTTTCGGCACCCCTCTTCCCTTTTTTCCACATTTCTTGCTTCTTTCTGCACTTCTCCTGCTTCTTTCTGCACTGTTCTTGCTTCTTTTTACAACTCTCTTGCAAATTTCCGTATCCCTCTTGCCTCTTTCTGTACCCCTGTTCCATTTTTCTGTATCTTTCTTGCCTGTTTCTGCACCTCTCTTGCCTCTTTCGACCCCTCTGTTGCTTCTTTCTGCACTTCTCTTGCTTCTTTCTGCACCCCTCTTCCTGTATCCCTTGTATTTGTGCACCTGTCCTGCCTCTTTCTGCACCTCTCTTGCCTTTTTCTGCAGTTCTCTTGCCTCTTTCTGCACCTCTTTTGCTTCTTTCTGCACTTTTCTTACCTCTTTCTGTACCCCTCTTGACTCTTTCTGTACCTCTGTTCTTTTTGCACTGATTTTGCTTCTTTTTGCACCTCTGTTGCAAATGTCTGCATCCCTCATTGTGAGAAGTTGGCCTGATATATGCTGTCCACTAATTATAATGGGCACCTTGTATCAGTCCAAACAACCCCTTATGGTGATAGGCTAAAGACAACCTTTATTGAAAGCTATCCTAGTGGTAGCTATGGAGAGCAGCCTTCAGGCTAAGTCTTGAAGGAATGCAAAGCAGCTTGTTTTTACTAGGCCTGGGCGGTAAATTCCGTTCCGCTCGCGGAATTTGCGGAATTTGCGGAATTTCGGTAATTTAGCGTTCCGCGCAGAACGCGAAAATGCCCAAAATTCTACTTTCCGCGACTTCGCGAAATTTTTTCTTGTTCGCGTTCTCAAAATGCGTGTTCGCGAGATATTTCTCCCCGAGCACGCAAACAGCAACTGTGAACAGGAAAAAAGCATCGCGAACAAGCTATTCCGCGTGTTCGCGGAATTTCTGCATGTTCGCGGAGATTTTTTACCATTTCGCGGAGACTTGCGTAACGCGATTACGCAAATTCCGCCCACCCCTAGTTTTTACCAGTCTATAATCTCTTGAATGATCAAATGAAAGGACAACCACACCGGGTATATATTTAAAATATATGTATTTAAGATAAAACACAACCCTCTAGTCTCTTTATGAGACTGGAGTTCGAAGTACTTAAGTTACAAGTCAGTAATCAACAGTAATAGCACAAATACACGTTTGGGCCCTAGGGGCGTACCAAACCATATACCAATAAAGTGGTATAAGAACCACAACTGAACTAGACACAAGGCCTAGAGTCTGTAGAAGTGCTTGGACCACAAGGAACCACCCAAGGCAGTGACACAGGGGACCCACGGGGGACGCGTGCAGTGTGAGAACACAGCCGCAAATCTCCGTTTACTTCTATGGGGAAAGTCGCGGTTGGAAATTTAGAGTTTAAGGGCACTTAGAGGATGACTACGAGCGAACCCTTTTGGACTTAAAGGTGTCTAGGGCCAACACCCACAGGAGCAACGGAGTACTCGGGTTACCTCACCCAGGGAAGTCGGGTGCATAGGTGTTAAATGGTGTTGGGTTGCGTCGCTGTTTTCAATGGAAGCTGCTCAGGAAGTGCTGCTGCCGTGAAGAGGAGACGTTTCCGGAGAGATCCAAGCCCGGATCTAGGAAGGAAGGAACCTGAAAGCAGAGGGGACAGAGTCTGGGTCACTTAACAGTGCCCAAGGGCACGATAGACCAATGCCCACAGATGTCGGGTGCTTCAGGTGAGTTGATGGGTGTAGGAGAGTAGGATCTGCTTCACATGGGTACCCCCACTTTTTGCTGGTGTTTCACTGTTTTTCGACCTTAGTCTGGCTGTGCCCTGCTAATCAGGACCACAGCCTAGCTGCTTCCTCTCTAAAATGGTTTCCATGTACATTAGGTACATATCTAATTGGATTCTGGAGTGCCTTATAAGCCCCTAGTTTATGGTATACTATGTACCTAGGGCATAGGTACCTCAGAGGCCAACCAGGGGGTGAAGCATGTCTTATGTCACCCCTTTTAAGCACTCCAAAATGGCACCACAGGTCTCCTACTGCAGCCTGGGTAAGGGTGTGCTTGCATCCCTTACAGTGGTATAGGCTACGTATATCACTACCCATATACAGACACATATAAACCTATAAGCCACTCCTATGGCAGGCCTTGACAATCCTGAAGGCAGAGTGCTTGGTTTTATGTGAGAGGGTGCCCAAGCATGAGCTGAGCCCCTCTGCAGCTTTCGGAAATCCTTCCTGATAGCTGTTCTGTGATACAGCCATGCCATATACTCTTAAGTGCATTATAACCTCGCTGTAAATGCTAACTTTGGGATGGCTGCATCAAAACATATCATGTTTGGTGTCAAACGCTTTGGAATACTACCCCCCTGCCAGTTCTGGCAGCCAGGGTAACATTCCACTCTTCTAGAGGGAGAGACATGTTCACACTGGCTAAACCCGGTAGGACTTTCCTGAGCCCTGGCATCACAAAATGGACAATAGGTTTCCTGTCTAACGGAGGTGTGACCACCTCCCCAGACAGGCAGATGTGTATTGGGGCTGGGCGGGAGCACTCTCTGGTGCTTTGAAGTCCTGCACAGGGGGCACCATTGATGTCCCTGTGCATAGCCTAGTTCAAACCGGTTGCAGGGGCTACCTGCCCCTGCTCTGGCGTGAAACTGAACAAAGGAAATGGGTGTAACCACCCCTCTTTCCAAGCCCACCCATAGGTGGGGCCTTAGAGTTAGTCCATCCCCTAAACTTACTATAAGTATAGGAATCCAGTGCCTAGGACTTTAGATTACCCTGGACGAAACTCTCAACGTACATCCTGGACATTCAACGTTCTATCCTGACTAGAAGACTGAAGAAATCTCACTTGGGGTCAAGGAGTGACTCCCCTGCTTGGCAGGCACCAAAGAAGCAACTGACCGGTCTGCATCGCTGAAGCTCCCTCCAGACGCCAAATTCTTTGCTTCACCAGAGGTGGAGTTCCAGACTTCCTCGAGGCTGCCCTGAGTCCACAGCAAAGCTGAGGCCCGTGGCTATCGTGGATGACGTGGAACCATGACCCCAGGGCACTGTGAACTTTTGCAGCAGCACTATCTTTCTGGTCCTCCTCGAAGTTGTGCTTTGGGCTCCGAGTAGCCCCAGCCTTGAGCACCTCCTGCACCGAAGATTGTTGGCCTCCACTCCACGAGTGACCCGTGAGCCAGCTTCAAGTGCGACCGCTCGAGGCTCCTTTGCGATCACTAGCCCGTTGGCAAGCAGGTCCCCACGAAGGCAACTCCTTTTCTGATTCGGCGTTCCTGGTTGCTCCAGATGTGCCCTGACTTAGCCTTGCTGGGTGTGTCCCGAAGACCCTGCTGGTCTGCACCGCAGTCCTTTCTCTGAATTCCAGTAGAACTTACTGTATACTAAGCTTGATATTATATGTACCTAAGGTACCTTTAGTGGTTTTCAGTTTATCAATTCAATTGAGATTATCTGGTAAAACAGTAGCAAGCTGGAATCCCACACGCTGCACACCAATGTGAGAAGTTGGCCTGATATATGCTGTCCACTAGTTTTAGTGGGCACCTTGTATCAGTCCAACCAACCCCTTATGGTGATACGCTAAAGACAACCTTTATTGAAAGTTATCCTAGTGGTAGCTATGGAGAGCAGCCTTCAGGCTAAGTCTTGAAGGAATGTAAAGCAGCTTGTTTTACCAGTCTATAATCTCTTGAATGATCAAATGGAAGGACAACCACACCAGGTATATATTTAAAATATATGTATTTAAGATAAAACACCCCCCTCTAGTCTCTTTATGAGACTGGAGTTCGAAGTACTTAAATTACAAGTCAGTAATCAACAGTAATAGCAAAAATACACATTTGGGCCCTAGGGGCGTACCAAAGCATATACCAATAAAGTGGTATAAGAACCACGACTGAACTAGACACAAGGCCTAGAGCCTGTAGAAGTGCTTTGACCACAAGGAACCACCCAAGGCAGTGACACAGGGGACCCACGGGGGACGCGTGCAGTGTGAGAACACAGCCGCGAATCGCCGTTTTCTTCTATGGGGAAAGTCGCGGTTGGAAATTTAGAGTTTAAGGACACATAGAGGATGACTACGAGGGAGCCCTTTGGGACTTAGAGGTGTCTAGGGCCAACACCCATGGGAGCACTGGAGTACTCGTGTTATCTCACCCAGGGAAGCCAGGTGCATAGGTGTCAAATGGTGTCGGTTTGCGTCGCTGTTTTCAATGGAAGCTGCTCAGGAAGTGCTGCTGCCGTGAAGAGGAGAAGTGTCCGGAGAGATTCAAGCCTGGATCTAGGAAGGAAAGAACCTGAAAGTAGAGGGGACAGAGTCTGGGTCACTTACCAGTGACCAAGGTCACAATAGACCAATGCCCACAGATGTCGGGTGCTTCAGGTGAGTTGACATGTGTCTTAACTCTTCAGCCACGAGGTCCAGGAGGCGCCGATGATGACCAGGAGCTGGATTCGACCTGTCCCACAAAGTCTGTCAAGTGCTGCAGTCTCGGCAACCAGATTAGACCCAACAAGCCTTGGCAACGGCAAGTCACTTGGATTCAGAGAAAGGACGTTGGTGCAGACCAGCAAGATCTGGAGGACTCACCCAGCAAGGGTAAGTTGGGACACGTCTGGAGCAACCAGGAAAGCCCAATCAGCAGAGAAGTTGCCTTCGTGGGGACCCATTAGCCAACAGGCTAGCGTTCGCGAAGTAGCCTCAAGCGGTCTCACTGGAAACTGGCCCACGGGTCACTCGTGGAGTGGAGGCCAGAAATCTTCAGTGCAGGAGGTGCTCAAGGCTGGGGATACTCGGAGCTCAAACCAAAATCTCAAGAAGGACCAGGAAGATGATGGATCAGCAAAAGATCACGGTGTCCAGGGGTCACAGTTCCACATCACCCACAATGGCCACGGGCCTCAGCTTTGCTATGGACTCAGGGTAGTCTCGGGGAAGTCTGTAAATCCACCTCTGGGGATCCAGAGACTTCGGTGTTTGGCGGGAGCTTCGGAATTGCAGACCAGACAGTTGCTTCTTTGGTGCCTGCCAAGCAGGGTAGTCACTCCTTGACCCCAAGGGAGATTTCTACAATCTTCTAGTCAAAGTAGAACGTCGAAGGTCCAGGATATATGTTGCACAGTTTCATCCAGGATAATCTAAATTCGCAAGGACTGGGTTCCCATACTTATACAAAGTTTGGGGGCTGGACATACTCTAGGGACCCACCTATGGGAGGGTTTGGAATGAGGGGTGGTTACACACATTTCCTTTGTCCAGTTTCGAGCCAGAGCAGGGGCAGGTAGCCCCTGCAACCGGTTTGAACTGGACTATGCACAGGAACACCAAGTATGCCCCCAGTGCAGGACTTCAAAGCACTAGAGAGTGCTCCCGCCCAGCCCCAATACACATCTGCCTGTCTGTGGAGGTGGGTACACCTCCCTGGGACAGGAAACCCATTGTCCAGGCCTCCCCTGCCGGTGTTTTGGTCATCAGCAGGAGGCCAGACCAATGTCTGTGGCAGTGGCATTCATTTTGTGATGGCAGGGCTGTAGAAAGTCTTTACCAGGTTAGACCAGTGTGAACATGTCTCTCCCTCTAGAAGGGTGGAATGCTAATCACGCCACCAGAACTGGTGGGGGGGTAGTATTGCAAAGTGTTTGACACCAAACACAGCATGTTTCCGTGCACCCAGTCCAAAGTTGGCATTTACCACAAGGTTATAATGCACTTAAGAGTATATGGTCAGGCTGCACCACAAACAGTATCAGATGAGGTACTCCGAACGCTGCAGAGGGGCTCTGCTCATGCAGGGGCACCCTCTCACATAAAAACCAAGCACTCTGCCTTCAAGATTGTTAAGGCCTGCCATAGGAGTGACTTATAGGTTTTATATGTGTGTGCAGTGGTAGTGATATAGGTAGCCTATACCACAGTAAGGGGTGCAAGCCCCACCTTACCCAGGCTGCAGTAGCAGACCTGTGGTGTCATTTTGGAGTGCTTCCCAGGGGTGTCATAATATATGCTTCAGCCCCTGGTAGGCCTCTGAGGTACCTATGCCCTAGGTACATAGTATACCATATACTAGGGGCTTATACGGCACTCCAGAATCCAATGAGAAATGTACCTAATGTACATGGAATCCATTTTACAGAGAAAGCATATAGACTGGGGCCCTGAATAGCAGGGTCCCCGTCCATCTAATTCATAAACCAGCAAAACACCAGGAAAAAAGTGGGGGCAACAATATAGTCAAATTTCGCCATCCTACACTCTTTCTGCACCTCTCTTGCCTCTGTCTGCACACCTGTTCGCTCTTTCTGCACCCCTTTGGCCCGTTTCTGCAACTCTGTTGCCTCTTTCTGTAGTTCACTTGCCTCCTTCAGTACCTCACTTGCCTCTTTCTGCACTTCACTTGCTTGTTTCAGCACTTCTCTTGTGTCTTTCTGTACCTCTGTTGCTTCTTTCTGTACCTCACTTGCTTCTTTCTGCACCCCTCGTGCCTCTTTCTGCACCTCTCTCGCCTCTCTTTTGTACCCTCTTTCCCTCTTCCTATACTTTTCCTGCCTGTTTCTGCACCTCTCTTGCCTCTTTCTGTACCTCTGTTGCTTTTCTGCAGTTCTATTGCCTCTTTCTGAACCCTTTGCACCTCTTTCAGCACACCTGTTGCTTCTTTCTTCACTGTGCCTGCTTCTTTCTGCACCTCTCCTGCAAATTTCTGTGTCCCTCTTACCTCTTTCTGCACGCCTGTTCCCTCTTTCTATATCTTTCTTGCCTGTTTCTGCACCCCTAAGGCCTCTTTCAGCACCTCTGTTGCTCCTTTCTGCACTTCTCTTCCTTCTTTCTGCACCCCTCCTGCCTCTTTTTGTACCGCTCTTGCCTCTTTGTGTACCTCTCCTACCTCTTTCTGTACCCTCTTGTCTCTTTTTGCACCTCTGTTGGTTCTTTCTGCACTGCTCTTGCTTCTTTCTGCACCTCTTTTGCACATTTCTGTACTTCTCATGCCTCTTTCTGCACCCCTCTTCCCTATTTCTCCACCTTTCTTGCTTCTTTCTGCAATTCTCCTGCTTCTTTCTGCACTGCTCTTGCTTCTTTTTGCAACTCTCTTGCAAAGTTTCCGTATACCTCTTGCCTCTTTCGGTACCCCTGTTCCCTCTTTCTGTATCTTTCTTGCCTGTTTCTGCACTTCTCTTGCCTCTTTCGGCACCTTTGTTGCTTCTTTCTGCACTTCTCTTGCTTATTTCTGCACCCCTCTTTCTGTATACCTTTTGCCTCTTTGTGCACCACTCCTGCCTCTTTCTGCACCTCTCTTGCTTCTTTCTGCACCTTTCTTGCTTCTTTCTGTACCCTTCTTGCCTCTTTCTGCACCTCTGTTGCTTCTTTTTGCACTGATTTTGCTTCTTTTTGCACCTCTTTTGCAAATTTCTGCATCTCTCTTGCCTTTCTCTGTACCCCTCTTCCCTCTTTCTGCACCTCTCTTGCCTCTGTCTGCACACCTGTTCCCTCTTTCTGCACCCCTTTTGCCTGTTTCTGCAACTCTCTTGCCTCTTTCTGTAGTTCTCTTGCCTCATTCAGAACCTCAATTGCCTCTTTCTGCACTTCTCTTGCTTGTTTCTGCACTTCTCTTATGTCTTTCTGACCTCTGTTGCTTCTTTCTGCACCTCACGTGCTTCTTTCTGCACCCCTTGTGCCTCTTTCTGTACCCTTCTTCCCTCTTTCTGCACCTCTCTTGCCTCTCTTTTGTACCCCTTATCCCTCTTCCTACACCTTTCCTGTCTGTTTCTTCACCTCTCTTGCCTCTTTCTGTACCTTTGTTGCTTTTTTCTGCAGTTCTCTTGCCTCTTTCTGCACCCTTCGCACCTCTTTCAGCACCTCTGTTGCTTCTTTGTGCACTGCTCTTGCTTCTTTCTGCACCTCTCCTGTAAATGTCTATGTCCCTCTTACCTCTTTCTGCACCCCTGCTCCCTCCTTCTATATCTTTCTTGCCTGTTTCTGCACCCCTCTTGCCTCTTTAAGCACCTCTGCTGCATTTTTCTGCACTCCTCTTGCTTCTTTCTGCACCCGTCTTCCCTCTTTCTGTATCCCTTTTGCCTCTTTGTGCACCTCTATTGCCGTTTTCTGCAGTTCTCTTGCCTCTTTCTTTACCTCTTATGCTTCTTTCTGCACTTTTCTTGCCTCTTTCTGTACACCTCTTGCCTCTTTCTGCACCTCTGTTGGTTCTTTTTGCACTGATTTTGCTTCTTTTTGAACCTCTGTTGCAAATTTCTGCATCCCTCTTGCCTTTCTCTGTACCCCTCTTCCGTCTTTCTGCACCTCTCTTGCCTCTGTCTGCACACCTGTTCCCTCTTTCAGCACCCGTTTTGCCTGTTTCTGCAACTCTCTTGCCTCTTTCTGTAGTTCTCTTGCCTCCTTCAGTACCACACTTGCCTCTTTCTGCATTTCTCTTGCTTGCTTATGCACTTCTCTTGCATCTTTCTGCACCTCTGTTGCTTCTTTCTGCACCTCACTTTCATCTTTCTGCACCCCTCGTGCCTCTTTCTGCACCTCTCTTGCCTCTCTTTTTTTACCCTTGTTCCCTCTTCCTACACTTTCCTGCCTGTTTCTGCACCTCCCTTGCCTCTTTCTGTACCTCTGTTGCTTTTCTGAAGTTCTCTTGCCTCTTTCTGCACCCTTCGCACCTCTTTCAGCACCTCTGTTGCTTCTTTCTTCACTGCTCTTGCTTCTTTCTGCACCTCTCCTGCAAATTTCTGTGTCCCTCTTACCTCTTTCTGCACCCCTGTTCCCTCTTTCTATATCTTTCTTGCCTGTTTCTGCACCTCTCTGGCCTCTTTCGGCACCTCTGTTACTTCTTTCTGCTCTTCTTGTGCCTCTTTCTGCACCCTCTTGCCTCTTTAAGCACCTCTGTTGCTTCTTTTTGCACTAATATTGCTTCTTTCTGCACCCCTCTTACCTCTTTCTGTATCCCTTTTGCCTCTTTGTGCACCTCTCCTGCCTCTTCCTGCACCTCCCGTGCCATTTTCTGCAGTTCTCTTGCATCTTTCTGTACCTCTTTTGCTTCTTTCTGTACTTTTCTTGCCTCTTTCTGTTCCCCTCTTGCCTCTTTCTGCACCTCTGTTGGTTATTTCTGCACTGCTCTTCCTTATTTCTGCACCTCTGACTTAGAGGTAGTTTTAATCCCCTGTCCTATTATGTACTAGGGCCTTACAGGGGAGGTCATGCCAATCACAGGGGTACCACAACCCATGGTCTACTCTAGTGTATGTAGGTGTTTTCGCTGTATTCTAAGTGTCTTTCAGCATAGCACTGGCTCCTGGCCTGGTTAGTCTGAGTCAAATACCACCAGTACCAGTCAGCAAAAAGTGGGGGGCATAGGATGACTTTTTAACAAGGCCTCTTTCAGCACCTCTGTTGGTTCTTTCTGCATCTTTTTTCGTCTTTCTGGACTTCTCTTGCTTCTTTCTGCATTTCTCTTGCTTCTTTCTGCACCTTTCTTCCTATTTCTGCATATTTTCTACCTCTGTAGGCAAAGTTAGAAATTAGCATTTAAAACACCTTTGAAATTCACTGAAAACACCATGGGCCCGATTCACAGAACTAACTAAAGACAAAATCTTAAACTTACTACCATTTTGGTATTCACAGAAGGCACTTACTCATTTTGGTATTCACAGAAGGCACTTACTCATTTCGGTATTCACAGAAGTTAGGAGTCCTAACTTTAGGACTCCTAAATGCCTTCTGTGAATACCGAAAGTCTTAAAATTAGGATTTTTCTCAGTTTAGGAGTAGTATAGTTAGGACTCCTAACTTTAGGACTCCTAAATGCCTTCTGTGAATACCGAAAGTCTTAAAATTAGGATTTTTCTCAATTTAGTAGTAGTAAAGTTAGGACTCCTAACTTTAGGACTCCTAAATGCCTTCTGTGAATACCGAAAGCCTTAAAATTAGGATTTTTCTCAGTTTAGTAGGAGTATAGTTAGGACTCCTAACTTTAGGACTCCTAAATGCCTTCTGTGAATACCAAACGTCTTAAAATTAGGATTTTTCTCAATCTAGTAGTAGTAAAGTTAGGACTCCTAACTTTAGGACTCCTAAATGCCTTCTGTGAATACCGAAAGCCTTAAAATTAGGATTTTTCTCAGTTTAGTAGTAGTAAAGTTAGGAGTCCTAACTTTAGCACTCTTAAACTGCGAAAAATCCTAATTTCAAGACTTTCGGTATTCACAGAAGGCATTTAGGAGTCCTAAAGTTAGGACTCCTAACTTCTGTGAATACCGAAGTGAGTAAGTGTCTTCTGTGAATACCAAAATGAGTAAGTGCCTTCTGTGAATACGAAAATGGTAGTAAGTTAAGGATTTTGTCTTAAGTTAGTTCTGTGAATCAGGCCCCATAGGTTCAGGGACGTTATAGTTAGAAATTAGCTTTTAAAAAACCTTAGAAATTCACTGAAAACAACACAGGTTTCAAGAGCGTTAAAGTTAGATGGACATTTCACTCATACAAAACCTGAGAAGATTGGCGGTTACAGTTAGTTGAGCTACGTATAACGCGCGCCCCACAATGCACTGCTGTTGACATCACATACTACATCATTCATGATATGGTGGGTGACATCACTGATAACATCACTGATGACATCTCAAATGACATCACTGATGACATCACTGATGACATCATCCACATGATAATCTGATGTAACTACTCACATCCTAATATAACCTTTGATACACTCACTCTAAAATACAGACTACCATTTTCGAAACCATAGACACACCAATGCCAGTTACTACATACCCACTCACTGATTCCTAGGTCTACACACACATCCGCTCATTCACCCATACAGTCACTCATGCATGCAGTCACTCATCAATACAGCACAATCATTTGCAATAATACACCTATAGAGACACTCACACACCGCCACTCATCCATAGAGGTACTCACAGACCTAGTCAGTCATGCAAAGAATCAATCACACTCCCATTTACTCACCTATACAGTTATACACACACCACCTCACTTAGTCATACAGATACTAACACATACTTACTCTCTTATACAATCACTGATACAAGCACACACTTATCCACACAGCCACTCTCACAATCACTCACTCTCATATATAGTCATTTATATACTCCAACACTCACATATACTACCTTTCACATATGTAGTTACTCATACCTGTACCACTGAGACATCCATTCACTCACCAACACACCCATACACACACTCACTCACCCATACAGCCCTTCACAGATGCGTTCTTCAACCCATACACCCAGTGAATCACCCACTCACACATCTATGCACAGAGTCACAAACCCCCCACCCACCCAAACAGACACTCAGGCAGCCACACAGATACTCAGACAATCAATAACCCATATAGACACTCATGTAGCTACTCACCAACCCATGCTACCGCTTACACACCAACTGACAGACTGATACAGACATTCACACAGTTTAGTCACTACACCCATGCATTCAGTAGGACATGTTTAATCACTCACTTACACAGTCAGTCATGCACCTACTAAATCATCCATTCAGACACTTACACACCCACTCATTCTTCAATACACCTTGGCATATATTGATAAAAATTGTTTTAAACTTTACAGAAATACACAGTCACTGGATGATGTCATCAGTGATGTCATTTGAGATGTCATTAGTGATGTCATCAGTGATGTCAATGACCATGCCATGAATGATGTAATATGTGACATCATCAGCAGTGCATTGTGGGAGCGCGAGTTATTGTTAGCTCAACTAACTATAACGGACGAATTTCTCTGGTTTTATAAGAGTGAAATGTCCAACTAATTATAACGCCCCTGAAATCTGTGTTTTTTTCTGTGAATTTCTAAGGTTTTTTAAATGCTAACTTATAACTATAAAGTCCCCGAAACCTATTTTTTTTTCACAGAAGATATATATATATATATATTACCTACTGGCGGTCGCCAGTAGGTAGTTATAGTTAGGACCTATTATCCATAGGAAATCCCCAACATTCTATTTAGAACAACATTGGCGCCGGTTGACGAATCTTCGCGCAATTTTCAAAACTCGTGGCCCGCTCCGGTCCGCTCCTATCCTGAAAGTCTCGGGGTGATTCGTCAAGCATGGGCCAAGAAAACAGGGGTGTTCCAAAACGTGTTTTCCCCATGCAATTTTCCATAGGGACCTTTAGTTGCAGCTACAGCCCAAACTGCTGAACGGAATTACACCTACATATATATATAAATGCATATGCATATATATGCATATATATATGTGCATATGTGTGCGTGTAGAGAGAGGTAGAGAGAAGTATAGAGGTAGAGGTGTAGAGGTAGAGAAGTAGTGGTAGAGAGGTAGAGGTAGAGAGGTAGCGGTGGAGAGGTAGAGGTAGAGGTAGAGAGGTAGTGAGTAGTAAAGAGAGAGGTAGAGAGAGGTAGATAGGTAGAGAGTAGAGGATGAGTAATAGACAATAGAGAGTGAGTAGTAGAGAGTAGTAGAGAGAGTAGCAGAGAGTGAGTAGTAGAGAGTAGTAGAATGAGTAGTAGAGAGTGAGTAGTAGAGAGGGAGTAGTAGAGAGTAGTAGAGAGTGAGTAGTAGAGGGTAGTAGAGAGTGAGTAGTAGAGAGTGAGCAGTAGAGAGTGAGTAGTAGAGAGTGAGTAGCAGAGAGAAAGTAGTAGAATAGTAGAGACTGAGTAGTAGAGTGAGTAGTAGAGGGTAGTAGAGAGAGAGTAGTAGAGAGTGAGTAGTAGAGAGTAGTAGAGAGTGAGTAGTAGAGTGTGTAGTAGAGTGAGTAGTAGACAGTAGTAGAGAGAGAATAGTAGAGAGTGAGTAGTAGAGAGAGAGTAGTAGAGAGTGAGTAGTAGAGAGTGAGTAGTAGAGAGTGAGTAGTAGA
The DNA here is from genome assembly GCF_964204655.1 of Triturus cristatus. NCBI lineage: Eukaryota > Metazoa > Chordata > Amphibia > Caudata > Salamandridae > Triturus > Triturus cristatus. Next base: position 443,155,842 of record NC_140590.1, read on the forward strand.
GGGTGATTAGTAGACAGAGAGTAGTAGGGAGTAGTAGAGTAGTAGAGAGTGAGTAGTAAAGAGTGAGTAGTAGAGAGAAGTGGAGTAGTAGAGAGTGAGTAGTAGAGAGAAGTAGAGAGTGAGTTGTAGAGTGAGTAGTAGGGGGTAGTAGAGAGTGAGTAGTAGAGTAGTAGAGAGTGAGTGGTAGATAGTAGTAGAGTGAGTAGTAGAGAATAGTAGAGAGTGAGTAGTAGAGAGTGATTAGTATAGAGTAGTATTAGAAAGTAGTAGAGAGAGAGTAGTAGAGAGTAGTAGAGAGTAAGTAGTAGAGAGTGAGTAGTAGAGTGAGTAGTAGACAGTAGTAGCGAGTGAGTAGTAGAGAGTGAGTAGTAGAGAGTAGTAGAGAGTGAGTAGTAGACAGTGAGTAGTAAGAGTAGTCGAGTAGTAGAGAGTGAGAAGTAGAGAGAGAGTAGTAGAGAGTAGTAGAGAATGAGTAGTAGAGAGTGAGTAGTAGAGAGTGAGTAGTAGAGAGTGAGTAGTAGAGAGTGAGTAGTAGAGGGTGATTAGTAGACATAGAGTAGTAGGGAGTAGTAGAGTAGTAGAGAGTGAGTAGTAAAGAGTGAGTAGTAGAGAGCAGTGGAGTAGTAGAGAGTGACTAGTAGTAGAGAGAAGTAGAGAGTGAGTAGTAGAGTGAGTAGTAGGGAGTAGTAGAGAGTGAGTAGTAGAGTAATAGAGAGTGAGTGGTAGAGAGTAGTAGAGTGAGTAGTAGAGAATAATAGTGAGTGAGTAGTAGAGAGTGATTAGTAGAGAGTAGTATTAGAGAGTTGTAGAGAGAGAGTAGTAGAGAGTAGTAAAGAGTAAGTAGTAGATAGTGAGTAGTAGAGAGTGAGTAGTAGAGAGTAGTAGTGAGTGAGTAGTAGAGAGTAGTAGAGAGTGAGTAGTAGAGAGTGAGTAGTAGAGAGGGAATAGTAGAGAGTGAGTAGTAGAGAGCAGTAGAGTAGTAGAGAGTGAGTAGTAGAGAGTAGTAGAGAGTGAGTAGTAGAGAGAGTAGAAGAGAGTAGTAGAGAGTGAGTAGTAGAGTAGTCAGTCAGTGTCAGTCAGTCAGTGTCAGTCAGTCAGTGTGAGTAAATCAGTGTCAGTGTCAGTCAGTCAGTGTCAGTCAGTCAGTGTCAGTCAGTGTGAGTCAATCAGTGTCAGTCAGTGTCAGTCAGTCAGTGTGAGTCAATCACTGTCAGTCAGTGTCAGTCAGTATCAGTCAGTCAGTCAGTGTCAGTCAGTCAGTCAGTGTCAGTCAGTCAGTGTCAGTCAATCAGTGTCAGTCATTGTCAGTCAGTCAGTTTTAGTCAATCAGTGTCAGTCAGTGTCAGTGTCTGTCAGTGTCAGTGTCAATCAATCAGTGTCAGTCAGTGTCAATCAGTCAGTGTCAGTCAGTCAGTGTCAGTCAGTCAGTGTCAGCTAGAGCAGCTCTGCTGACCTGGTTCTCTGGCTCTAAAGCAGCTCTGCTGACCTGATTCTCTCCCTTTAAAGCAGCTCTGCTGACCTGGTTCTCTGGCTCTAAAGCAGCTCTGCTGACCTGGTTCTCTGGCTCTAAAGCAGCTCTGCTGGCCTGGTTCTCTGGCTCTAAAGCAGATCTGCTGTCCTGGTTCTCTCCCTCTAAGGCAGCTCTGCTGACCTGGTTATTCTGGCTCTACAGCTGCTCTGCTGACCTGGTTCTCTGGCTGTAGAGCAGCTCTGCTGACCTAGGGGCATATTAACAAGCCAGGCGGTAAAATTATCGCCGCGTCAGAAAACTGCCACTAAAACGGCGATAATGGGCTTGATAATATGTTCTATGGAATTCCAAATGAAACCCATGTTAGATGTGAAGGGCATCTAACATGGGCTTCGATTGGAATTCCATAGAGCATATTATCAAGCCCATTATCGCCGTTTTAGCGGCAGTTTTCTGCCGCTAACGCGGTGATAATTTTAGAGCCTGGCTTGTTAATATGCCCCATAGTTCTTAGGCTCTAGAGCAGCTGTGCTGACCTGGTTCCCTGGCTCTACAACAGCTCCTCTGACCTGGCTCTCTGGCTCTAAAGCACCTCTGCTGACCCGGTTCTATGGCTCTAAAGCAGTTCTGCTGACCTGGTTCTCTGGCTCTAGAGCAGCTCTGCTGACCTGGTCCCTTGGCTCTAAAGCAGCACTGCTGACCTGGTTCTCTCCCTCTAAAGCAGCTCTGCTGACCTGGTTCTCTCGCTCTAAAGCAGCTCTACTGACCTGGTTTCTCTGGCTCTACAGCAGCTCTGCTGACCTGGTTCTATGGCTCTAAAGCAGCTCTGCTGACCTGGTTCTCTGGCTCTAGAGCAGCTCTGCTGACCTGGTTCTCTGGCTCTAAAGCCGCTCTCCTGACCTGGTTCTCTCCCTCTAAATCAGCTCTACTAACCTGGTTCTCTGCCTCTAGAGCAGCTCTGCTGACCTGTTTCTATGGCTCTAAAGCAGCTCTGCTGACCTGGTTCTCTGGCTCTAGAGCAGCTCTGTTGACCTGGTTCTCTCCCTCTAAAGCAGCTCTGCTGACCTGGTTTCTCTGGCCCTAGAGCAGCTCTGCTGACCTGGTTCTCTGGCTCTAAAGCAGCTCTGCTGACCTGGTTCTCTCCCTCTAAAGCAGCTCTGCTGACCTGGTTCTCTGCCTCTAGAGCAGCTCTGCTGACCTGGTTCTCTGGTTCTAAAGCAGCTCTGCTGACCTGGTTCTCCCTCTCTAAAGAGCTCTACTGACCTGGTTCTCTGGCTCTAAAGCAGTTCTGCTGATCTGGTTCACTGCCTCTAGAGCAGTTATGCTGACCTGGTTCTATGGCTCTAAAGCAGCTCTGCTGACCTGGTTCTCTGGCACTAGAGCAGCTCTGCTGACCGGGTTTCTCTGGCTCTACAGCAGCTCTGCTGACCTGGTTCTCGGCTTCTAGAGCAGCTCTGCTGACCTGGGTCTCTGGCTGTAGAGCAACTTTGCTGACATGGGTCTCTGGTTCTAGAGCAGCTCTGCTGACCTGTTTCTTTGGGTCAAGAGCAGCTCTGATGACCTGGTTGTCTGCCTCTACAACGGCTCTGCTGACCTGGTTTCTCTGGCTCTACAGCAGTTCTGCTGATCTGATTCTCTGCACTCACGATGCACGCACTTGACCGCAAAAATATATTTAAAAATAATATTAGTTTATTATAAGTACAAATATATTATTTTTATGAATATCTTAGATAATCTCTTGCCCTAATCTGTATATTAAAGACACATACATATAATTTTGGAACATAAAATTTTTTTGCGGGAGTCGCGACCCCAGCGCACCCCAGCACGTATATAACGTCATGCGAGAAAACCACCGCGCAAGCATCTCATACTGTAATACGCTTGTGTCGCAAATGCACTGGAGCAGGAGTCGCGGACTGGTCGCATACCAATCGCACACATCATGTAATATTAAATGTATATGATGTAACTGAAAAACACGCAGCCGTCGCACACCGTACGCGGATCCTTAAGACTTTTCTAAAATGATGGCTAGAATGCGCACACCCACTGTGATGTATACGCTTTGAGTGCGCTACTCAGAAAAAAAAAAAAAAATTTAAAGAAAATAATATAAATATATTAAAATAAAAAATGTAAACAATTAAATTAAACAAATTTTTCAGTTTGAATTTTTGAAAATATTTGTTTTTGCAATTTTCAGAAAAATAAAAAATGATTAAAATATTTATAATGAAACAGTTAAAAAACTGTAGAAAATCAGTACAAAATAATAGTTATAACTACTATCACACTTAAAAATTAGCATTTAAAAAACCTTTGAAATTCACTGAAAAAAACATAGGTTCCAGAGACGTTATAGTTAGAAATTAGCATTTAAAAAAGCTTTGAAATTCACTGAAAAAAACCATAGGTTTCAGAGACGTTATAGTTAGAAATTAGCATTTAAAAAACCTTAGAAATTCACCATAGATTTCAGGGTTGTTATAGTTAGCTGGCCATTTCACTGGTACAATGCCATAGAAATTCCTCCGTTATAGTTAGTTCTGCTAACTAAAACTCACGCGCCCGCAATGCACTGCTGATGATGTCACATATTGCATCATTCATGACATGGTCAGTGACATCAATGATGACATCACTGATGACATCTCAAATGACATCAATGATGACATCATCCACGTGACAATCTGATACACCTCATCATACACTAGTATAACCTTTCATCACTCGCTGTAAAATACAGAGTACCATATTTGAAACCATTGACACACCAATACCAGTTACTACATACCCACTCACTGATTCCTAAGTCTACACACACAACTACCCATTCAACAACAGAATCATTTATACATGCAGTCACTAATTAATAGAACACTATCAAATGCAATTATACACATATATAGACATTGACACATCAGCCGTCATCTTAGTCGGTTATGCAGTCATCCTACTTGAAGAATACAAGCCCCAGCTAGGCCCGCAGAATACAAGGGTTCGCTCTCCTGTAACAAAGGTTAGAAGGAAGTTGGCACGGAAGCTGCAAATACAAAGACAAAGTTTATTAACCCTTAAGGGTGGTCCTACAACCTATACAATACTCTTCAGCATTGCACAGAGTAGGACAAAGAACTTGCGTACACGGTCCCCTTTTATACACAACAGAGGGGCTCATAAGTAGGTGGATACATCATAAGGCAAGGTTCTTTACCTTTTAAGGACATTTTCGATACAGAACCAATATGTGGGCGGAGTAACCAATTTCCTGAGCCTGCGAAAACATGGTCAAGCAAGGACTAACTGATAACAGATGTGGTCAAGTCTGGGCATGCGCCAGACGGACAAAGGAGCTATTTATAGACTGTTACTAGGCAGATTACAAGAGCAACTAGCGAGAAGGTAGGACTCTTCTCGTGCACGGCACGTGGAGACATGACAATACAAAATGGAGTCCAGACATTAGTCAACATAAGACAACAAACGTTTTCTAAGGCAGGAGAGTTAATGTCTTTAGTGAATGCTTAATCATATCGCTGTTTTAGTTTTCAACAGACGACCCTTTCAGCATTTACTGAAGACATTCGGCTTATTAGGATAATCATCATATATGTCAATTTTCATCATCTCTTCCACCTCTTTGGTTAAATGTTTCTGATGGGTGACATTGGCGATAGTTTTCTTATCAGGAATACAAAATGACACACATAAAGAACAGAGTAAAGGACCACATTGGACACAGATGCAACAGGAAAACAGAACTGCTACAATAATACAGAGACCAGTTAAAACCTTCCATCCCCAGGTAGTAATCAATGCCCAAAACCAACCGGAAAAGGACCAAGTGCCATTTTCCGTATGGATCTCAGCCGCGATTTTATGTAGCCTATTTATGGCGCTATAAACTGATGGCGTATGATCAGGAATAAACACACAACAACTACTTCCGATAATTTTACATGCTCCACCTCTATCAGCTAACATAACATCTAATACCATGCGATTCTGTAATGCGACAATTCTAGTAATTTGCAATTCTTCCGTAAGATTCCCAAGAGCAGCAGCGGTCTGATTCGTCACAGCCTCTACGACTCTTGGCAATCTTCGAACCTTCCTACTATTAAGGGCAGCCCCAACAAAGAAAAACAATCCTAAGTTAAAATCAACATACTGTTGCAAACTCGTATCAGTTTGATCAACATCATCAATAGATAGAGTGCGTTTATACCTATTTACAGTTACATTGTTCATCAGCTTTAAATCTTTATGATAAGATGCAGGTGCTAAGAATACAGGAGGTAATAAAAACGCTACATAACATACTCCAGACCAACCGGCCGGTAAGCGATAATAACCTTTATTCCCACATACAAAGTATGTGTTATGGGATGCCAAGAAAGTACTGTTATTCAATCCATCAATATTCAGGATGATGATACAGTCACTAACACCGACAGGAATATGGCCCACACTCTGGACACACAGGTCCGCTTGAGCTTGCGCCACTTGAATCACAAAGCGCTCTTGTCCTGTAGTGTCTCTGGTGTTTGTGAAGATGTAGAGAATCGATTCATTGTCCGGTCGATATTCTTCCCTTTCCCATATTGTCCCATTCGCTTGTGGATAGCCATCCTTATCTTGATGACATTCCCTATTAAGTCTGAAAAGTAATCGTCCCACTGTAGGTTTCCGTGTGGCAAAAAGCAAAGTGTACCATGCTCTACAGGAGCCATTATGAGAAAAAGGAAGAGGTATGAATGGCGTTCCCCCTTTCTTTTGATGAGCTGGCATCATACCACATATCCAACAGTTCGTAGCATTCGTGGCAACGTGGGTATGATGCAACATCTGAATGAAAGTGTTATTCAAATAAGACTGACTATGCTTCAGTTCTTGATACGGAAGTGTATAAAAGTAGTGCTCCTCAGGCACTGGAGTAGTCAAAACAAGCAACTCCCGGGCAGGAGTCACATCCTCAACAAACCATGTAGCTATACCAACAATAGCTACTGTAATAATAAAGCCTGTTGCGCAAAGAATTTTCTTCTTTTCCATCTTAGAGTAAAAAGTCAATATCTTCCTGAAACTAAAAGGTTGCCAGAACTCTTCCCCTTAGGCAGCGGTTGATTTCTTCACCAGCGGGCCAAGACGGGTGTCGCCACACTAATGCAGGGCTGATCCCCCCCCTTGCCTCATTGGCTCTCTGTTTCACTAACCTAAGGGCCGTTCTGACAACGTATCTGGATACAGAAAAGAAAAATCACTTCCTCGGTCGAAGATGATATCTCCCTCCTCCGGGGATCACTTGGTCCGGGAAGAGCTCCGCAGTGTCGTTTGGTTCCACGGCACGGCCTTTCTCCGCAGTCAGGATTTCTCGATGGTCGGTCAACACGGCAGGATCCACCAATCCAGACGGCACTTTACGACAGTGCAAGGAGTGGATCCAGTTCTTCCGATTGGAAACTCGCACAGCTGTCCTTGTTGCGAGCAGAACTTGCTCAGGGCTGACCCATCTTGGCTCCAGACTGTTCGTCCTTTGGAAAGCTTTCACCATCACCAAGTCACCGGGTCGGAGATTATGGCCTTCACCGGTGGACCGATCAGGGAGCGCCTCTCGAACCTGTTGATGAATAGAAACCAAATTATCCGTTAACTGTGCCAGGTAATCACTCATCATTACACAAGGTACATCATACATTGACTGTGGTTTTGGTGGGCCCCAAATATTCATTGGGCGCCCAAACACAGTCTCATAGGGCGTGAGACCGGTCCGAGAATGCGGTATCGATCTAATTGACAATAATGCCAGCGGTAAAGCATCTGGCCAAGTCAAAGAAGTTGAAGCTTAGCAATTTTTAGCTTCAGTGTACCGTTATATTTCTCAACCAGTCCTGCAGACTGCGGGTAAAACACCGCATGGAACTTCTGCGTAATGCCTAGTCCTTTCAGGACATGCTTGATGACATCTTCTACAAAATGGGGCCCGTTATCACTCCACAGCAATATGCAAACCCCATATCGAGGGAAAAACTCTTTCAATAGCATCTTTGCTGTAGTCATTGCAGTATTGTCTTTTGTAGGGTAGGCCTCCACCCATTTACTGAAGGCACAAACCACTACTAGAACATACTTCAGATTGTTACAGCGTTCAAGCTGAATGTAATCCATCTGCAGAACCTCAAAGGGTGCAGTGGGTGTCGCAAACCCTCCTGCTGGAGTTCGTGTACCCTTTCCTGGGTTATACCTCAGGCAAATCATACAGGTCTGCACTACCCTTTTTGCCGTACTAGCGATCTCCGGATGCTCCCAAACTCGTGTGAGTAATTTGACAATTGCGGAAGCTCCGACATGCACTAGTCCATGTGCCATCTGGACCATAGGTTGGACGAAAGCAGTGGGTAACTTCCATTTATCCATCTGCTTACTTCTCCAACACCCTTCATCATCTAATTCTCCATCATTGGACCATTGTTCCCGTTCCTTATCGGAAGCGGTCCTCTGTATCTCCAGCACTTCTCTCCTGGCATCATGCCATCTTTCTGTCTGTGACTTCACAACATACATTGCAGTAGCACCAGGCTGCATTGCAGTCTCTCGCGCCACCCGGTCTGCTAAAGCATTCACTTCTCCAACTTTATCAACCACCTTCTTATGGGCACTGCATTTAACTATAGCAATCTTCTTTGGATATGTCAGTGCAGTCAAGAGGTTGTGAACTAACTCCCCATACATTATCTGGGTTCCATGTGACGTTAGAAACCCTCTCTCCTTCCAGAGTAAGCCGAAATCGTGCGCTACTCCGAAGGCATAGCGGCTATCTGTATAAACATTCACACGCAATCCTGTACTGAGCTCACATGCTCGTGTTAATGCTATCAGTTCCGCTGCTTGAGCTGATTTCTGCGGTATGCGTGCTGCCACCACTATTGTTTGTAATGTGGTAATTGCATACGCTGCTGAAGTCGTACCATCTGGTAGCTTCAGGCATGATCCGTCCACCCACAGTTCTCCATCTACATCTGTAAAGGGCGTATCCTGGAGATCAATACGACCCTTTGTCTGTTCCTCAGTCACAAGGATACAGTCATGTGTTTCTCGTGCTTCAGGCTGAGTTTCCGGAAATGGCAACAATGTGGCTGGATTTAACGTTACACACCTCTTTAACGTAATATGAGGAGCCAAAAGCGTCAACTCATATCCCGTTAAACGGGCACTGGTCAGATGCTGCGTCTTTGTCTGATTCAGCAGGGCATCCACAGCATGGGGAACTAATACCAGCAGCTTGTGAGATAACACAATTCCTTCGCTTTGGCGTATTGACACAGCTGCCGCCGCAACCGAGCGAAAACACCCTGGTAATGCTCGGACAACAGGATCAAGTACAGCCGAAAAATATGCACACGGGCGCTGCTTGTCGCCGTGCATCTGCACTAGAACTGATAATGCACATCCATCTCTCTCATGCACATACAGTGAAAAGGGCTTCGTATAATCAGGGGTACCTAACACTGGTGCTAAACAAAGGGCTTGCCGTAATTGCTGAAAGGCAATTTCACACTCACTTAACCAGGGAAGAGGAATCGGAGTGTCTTTTGTCAAAAGTGCTAACAATGGCTTAGCTATGTGTGAGAACCCCAATATCCATTGCCTACAGAAAGAGGCCAAACCCAAAAATGCACGCACATCCTTCTGTGTGGAAGGTGCCGGTGTGTCCAAAATTGCTTGAATACGATCTGGTGTAAGTGCACGCCGCTCCTTAGACAAAAGGTGACCCAAATAAGTCACCTTTGGTCTACAGAATTGCAATTTCTTCCTCGACACTTTGTGATTGTGAGATGCCAAAAAGGAAAGCAAGGATAACGTAGTCTGCTCACACAGCTCAGAAGTGTCAGCCGCCAACAAGATGTCATCGACATATTGTATGAGGGCGACACCCTCGGGCAGAACAAAGGAATCCAATTGCCTTTTCAATGCCTGACTGTAAATGCTAGGGCTTTCTGTGTAGCCCTGGGGGACTCTGCAAAACCTATAAGACCTATTATTCAAAGTGAAACCGAAGAGATATCGGCTATCAGGGTGAATAGGGATCGAAAAGAAGGCGTTTTTCAAATCAATGACTGAAAACACAGTCGCCGTTGGCGGGACCAAAGTGAGTAACGTCGTGATATCAGAAACCACTGGATACTGTGGTATCACTATCTTATTCACCTCTCTTAAATCAATGATGAAACGATAAATCCTGGAGTCAGTATCTTTCTTCAAAATGGGCAAAATAGGACTATTGCAGACATTATAGGGAACTTCCTCCACTACTCCCACCTTAATCAAATCCTGCACAATCTGTATCAGTGCCTCCTCCCCCTCTTGGGAAATACGATACTGAGGAAGGCGCGGTAATACCGCACCCTCCTGGACACGGACGTGGACAGGCGGGATCACCATCCGTCCCACATCAGTATCTGAAACGGCCCACAAAGAATGGGGAAGAGAGGCTAATGCAGTGTCCTCCACAACCACACACATCCGGTCTGTCAGGGGGTGATTATCGTTCAAGATCACATGTACTCCAGTAGGGGAGCAGCGGATCGTAGCTCTGAAGTGCTTAAGCATATCGAGACCCATAATGTTATCAGGTGTGTTCGGGGCGAGCAAAAACGGACAGGGCGCAGAAAAGTGATCAACATGGAAGGGAAGGGGTCGAGAAAGAGGGCTTCGAGAGAGTGTACCATCAAACCCTACCGATGTAACCATTAAGCCAGATGGGGGAGCCCTCGGAACCAATTGTTTAGATAGTGCACTACGAGTAGCTCCGGTATCAACTAGGAACCAATCAGTAGACCCCAAAACACTTGCTGAAACATAAGGACCCTGCTGATCAACCGGTACTTCAACTGATTCCAACACCCCATCCAACGCAATCCTATGCATGCTGTGAATCATAGTACCCAGGGCGGTCATTCCCAGTCATCTGATACTGATTTTGCCGATCAAATACATTAGGTCTATCTCGTTGCTGCACGCTAGGCTCAAAACGAGCACGATCACTAGAATGCCCCCTGAAGTTCGAAAAGCCCCCTCTACTTCTCGGTGGTCCCTGACCACGCCCCTGACGAGATGCATACAACGCCGGACAATCTCTGGCCCAATGGCCCGCCTGCTTACAATACGCACATTGATTTCTATTAACATCTGACCGACCCGAAGGGGGACCATAAAATCCTCCCCTACCTCTGTCGACACCCCGACGAGGCGGACCATACACTTGTGCTAACATCACCTTTGTCTTCAAATCTTTCGATTTCTTCTCCTCCTGCCCCTTCGCTTCTTGTTCTTGACGCTCATAATACTGAGCCATAGTCAAGAGGGATGCCGGAGACGAGGTGGACCAAGAACTTTCACTCGCTTTTAAACGAGATGCTATTCCCGGTAATAAATTTGCCACATATTTATCCACAAAAAGATGGCGACCCGTATCATCGGTAAGTGACTGACCACTGAAATCATGAAACGTCTCCTCAAAGCGCGTAAAGAAATCTGAGACTGATTCATCCACCTTCTGTTTACACGACGCTAACATATTCCAGTCAATCTTTTTAGGGGGAATAATCGTTTTCAACTTAGTCAAGATATCAGCAGGAAGATCTAAAATAATCCGCGGTGGTTTTTGCGCGGGTTTTCGTTCCCTATCCTCATCCTCAATCTCAGACCACCTAGCCTTAAAAGTGGGAACATCATCCACCTTTCGCACAGATCGCCACATATCAGGTGGTAATATGAGTCCAAAGAACAAATCTATATCTGCTAAAGTCATAGTACAAGAATTCAAGGCCCCTTCGACCTCTTCATAGAAGGCCGCTGGGTTCTTGCGGGGGTCAGGCAATGCATTCTTTAATGCCATAACATCAGCCCTATGCCAGGGAGTATAGACCCAATTATACACAAAATATCCCTTAGCATCGGCGGAAGTAATATCCAAACTAGTTCCCGCTCCTTTAGGAGGAACATACAAAGGCGCTGCCTCCCGCATCGGTTTAGCATGCACTAGTTCGCTCTTATCTGAGTGGGAGGTAGATGACTGGTCATCGCCGATACGTGGATTCGACTGCTCCTGTTCCCCTGCCTGCAGGCGCGCTCTCTCTTTAAGGTCATTCGCCGCATCCCGTAATGCAAACAGCCGTCGAACCGCATCAGGTGCCTTAGAGGGAGAAAAAACACCGTTACGCAATGCTTTAGCATCTAATACTACATCATCAGGCTCAAAAACTTCTGAATATTTCCGAAAGGCAGAAATCACTTCATCAGAAAAGGCACCCAAAAAATACAACTTCTCCCTGTCCTGCCACTGTTCCAAAGAATCCAATAACTCAGCAAGGGATACCTTGCCCTTAAATGCACGAAGAGAAATTTTCCGAAGCTCACCCATACGCTCAATTGATAACATGGACCGCGTGCCTACCTTATCCGAAACCACTCCAGAATCCTGCGATCTCGGAGCGGACGCGCCAGCATAAGGGGGCGGAGAGCGATCTAATAAATAAAAATCATCTTCAAGATTAGTAAGGACAGGATAAAGTGGCTGGCGGACAGCATATTGACCCGAGACTTGCAACCTACGCTCTTTCTCTTGTCTCTCCGCCAGTTCCCTTTCCTCCCGACGCTTCGCTTCCTGTACTCTCACATGATCATTTTTCTGTTGTTCTTTGTCAAACAGTGCTTTCTCACGTTTCTCTCGTTCACGCACTTCCTTCACCCATAACCGTACACTTTCAAACATGTCTTGCCGAGCACGCCGTTTACACATACACTGTTCCACATACTCAATCTTACGCATATCAAACGATCCATACAAAGGCCATCGCAACTCAGGATCCTTTTTGGTATATTTCCTCCACACTGTGCTGTACATTATAGAGGAAAGACCATGTTTCACATACATATCCCTATTAGGAGTCCCCTCTGGGGGGGCTGGAGCAGATTCCTCGAGATTTAACCGGTTTCCAAAACAGCAGCACCACTTACGGAGTGCGCTGAAAGCAGGCATGCTCAAAAATAATGCAGAATATGCAGTATTATCAAAAAAATGGCACTTAAACTTTGTGCCGCTCAAATTGTCACAGTTCCGGAGAAATATCTCCACATTACCTGCCTATATGTGTTGCAACGCATATATTCTCACAGTAATCAATACAAAATATGACCGTTCATCACAAATCAAACTCAAATAGCCAACTCAGGCTTCAAAACTCGGAGCAAGTACCGTACAATGGTTCTTACCAATCAAGAGTGTCCAAATTCCAACTGCCAAGTTCCAAAATTCGCCCAAACGGCTATCACAGCAAACCGACAGAAGAGGTCTCAGTCGAGGACCGGCGCCACCCAGAAGGTCAGTTCGGAAGGGGAGGAAGAAAAACCTCGGGATGCCAGGGCTAAAAGACGCCGCTGGCAGTGATCACATCCCCGGTCAAATTCCTCACCTTCACCACGACCAATCCTTCGAGCATCCGAGTCGCTGATGAGCCCCACGTGACGGGCGCCAATTGAAGAATACAAGCCCCAGCTAGGCCCGCAGAATACAAGGGTTCGCTCTCCTGTAACAAAGGTTAGAAGGAAGTTGGCACGGAAGCTGCAAATACAAAGACAAAGTTTATTAACCCTTAAGGGTGGTCCTACAACCTATACAATACTCTTCAGCATTGCACAGAGTAGGACAAAGAACTTGCGTACACGGTCCCCTTTTATACACAACAGAGGGGCTCATAAGTGGGTGGATACATCATAAGGCAAGGTTCTTTACCTTTTAAGGACATTTTCGATACAGAACCAATATGTGGGCGGAGTAACCAATTTCCTGAGCCTGCGAAAACATGGTCAAGCAAGGACTAACTGATAACAGATGTGGTCAAGTCTGGGCATGCGCCAGACGGACAAAGGAGCTATTTATAGACTGTTACTAGGCAGATTACAAGAGCAACTAGCGAGAAGGTAGGACTCTTCTCGTGCACGGCACGTGGAGACATGACAATACAAAATGGAGTCCAGACATTAGTCAACATAAGACAACAAACGTTTTCTAAGGCAGGAGAGTTAATGTCTTTAGTGAATGCTTAATCATATCGCTGTTTTAGTTTTCAACACTACTCACTCATGAAAAAAATTAATCACACTTACATTTACTCACTTACACAATTATCCTACAACACCTCATTTATTCAAACACATAGTAACTCATAGTTAATATGTTAAAAAATCACCATTACAATTATACACTCATTCATATAGTTACTCTCACAATCACTGACTCTTACACATACTTATTCATATACACCAACTCTCACATACAATGCCTTTTATTTTTTTACCTTGTTGAAGATGTACAACTAAAACATATATTTGCTCACCAACACACAAATAAATACACTCAGTCACCCAAACAACTGTTTCCACATGCACTCTTAAACCTATACCCCTAGTCAATCAACCATTCACACATCTATGCATAGAGTTACACACATCCCATCCAACCACATACAAACTCAGTGTCCCATACAAATACTCACCCAACTAATCAATAACTAATATACACACTCATTTAGTTAGTGACCAACTGATGCAGCATGTTATACAACAACAGAGACAGTGCTGCACACATTCACATAGTTTAGTTACTAATCCATGTATTAAGTGAGACACTTTTAATTACTCACTTAAACAGACAGTCAGACAGCTACTAAATCCTCCATCCAGACAGGTATATATCCACTCAATCTTCATTACAGATTGGAATATATATAATACATATTTAAATTTTAAACTAAACCACATTTACTGGATGATGTCATCAGTGATGTCATCAGTGATGTCATTTGAGATGTCATCAGTGATGTCACTGACCATGTCATGAATGATGCAATATGTGACATCATCAGCAGTGCATTGAGGGCGCGTGAGTTATAGTTAGCAGAACTGAATATAACGGAGGAATTTCTATGGTTTTGTACCAGTGAAAGGGCCAGCTAACTATAACAACCCTGAAACCTATGGTTTTTTCTGTGAATTTCTAATGTTTTTTAAATGAGGATCAAATTTTCATTGTGAAAGCATTATTTTGACTTGCCTATATCTTTGGTGCCGTTTGCCGATTCTTCCCGAAATTGTCCCAATAAAGTGTGCCATTAAGTCTTATTTAGGACTGGACATTAAACTCTGCTCCTCTGGCAGATTTCACAGAGTTTTTCTGCTCCGCACCGTGCTTGGAGCATGGAGTTTTGGCAAAAAGTCTGCACTGTCACGTAGCGGAGTTGACTGGTGCCTGCTTCTATAGATTGTGAGCGATTGCCGGCATGAACTCAATTTTTTAGCTTGTTTCTTTCATTATGTAGGTTGGAATTGCTTTGAGATCTTTTTCTGTGTCACATACCCCTATAACTTTTGCCGGACTATTGTGCTTATATCCTCAAGGAGCTCCTCCCATTGCTGTGTGGTGACTTACAGCTGCTGCAAATCTTTGGTATTTACATCAAGAGTGGAAATTGGATTGGGGACTCTCTGCTGAACCACACGCTTTGGACGCTACGCTGCTTGCTGGGGGCTGGACGCTGGTTGATTCACTCACGGGACTGCGAGGACCACGGAGCATTGCGCTCCTCCAACTCTGCTCACCTGGTTCCTCTTCCCGCCTGGTTCCTCCCTCAACCGCCACGCCTCGCGGCCCCCGCTGCGCGGGAGCCGCTCGTTGACCCCAGGTGTATAAAACCTTGGCTGGGGCACTTCTACGGTGGGACTCTCTGCTGAACCACACACTTTGGACGCTACGCTGCTTGCTGGGGGCTGGACGCTGGTTGATTCACTCACGGGACTGCGAGGACCACGGAGCATTGCGCTCCTCCAACTCTGCTCACCTGGTTCCTCTTCCCGCCTGGTTCCTCCCTCAACCGCCACGCCTCGCGGCCCCCGCTGCGCGGGAGCCGCTCGTTGACCCCAGGTGTATAAAACCTTGGCTGGGGCACTTCTACGGTGGGACTCTCTGCTGAACCACACGCTTGGGACGCTACGCTGCTTGCTGGGGGCTGGACGCTGGTTGATTCACTCACGGGACTGCGAGGACCACGGAGCATTGCGCTCCTCCAACTCTGCTCACCTGGTTCCTCTTCCCGTTCACGCCCCTGACTCCTCCCCCGTGCTTATCTCAGCCTTCGCCCTAGCGCGCTAGCGGTACGCGCGCGGGACGAGGCCCGGGGCGAAGACCGGGCAAAGAGCGGGCCGTTTGTGGCCGTTCGTGGACGGAAGTGGACGGGACGGGCCATTACTCTGTACTTAGGCTGTGTATAACCCTAGCCTACCTGTCCCAGATCCAAGTCCTACTTCCAAATTGCCGTATACAGCGATGTCGTCACTGAGGTCAGGTAGGAAACTAGCACAGAGTAGTACCGGGGGTTGTGTTTCGGGGACATTAGATAACTTTATCACCAGAGCTGCCCGGATTCTTGAACGAGAAATAGATTTAACAGAAAAAAGACTGTCTCTTGAGCTGTCCTCCAAAAGATCCTCTTTGGGCAGCCTTATGACAGTCTCCTCTCCCATTCCCAGGCCCCCACAACCTATTTCTGATCTTACAGAGCGCGTTGGGCTTGGCCTGGATAGTGGCTTAGTAACAGGCCCACTGGTTAACATTCCACTTGTTACATCTGGTTCTCCTCCCCTCGGTTTGCCCTCTACCACCTCAGACAATCCTTTACAGCCCCCTCCTGATTTGCCTGGTCCCGCTATCTCGTCACTGGGTGTCTTGTCACCGACAACCCAGCGGACGAATTCGTATAGGGAAGCGCATTCCAAGGGTAATACAGCTAATAGTATCAAAATGTCCTCTATTTCTGCTCCCTGTCTCGATCCAATCCTCCCAGCGCCACAGGTTAACTTTGCCACTGACGAGAGTTCCGCGCCCATTTCTCACCCTGTGCCCCCAACCACTACATTCCCTTTTTCTGCCGCCCATATTGAGGTCTTAGAGCAGCTGTTCAAGGCTTTCTTTACTCCACTATACGAGAAGGTTAATCGTCTTTCCCATGTGGTTGAAAAACTAGAGGTTACGATGCACGCCAATTTGGCAATAACAGAGAAGCTTTCAGCTCTCTCAGTGCCTTCTGGGTCCACTACTCCTCCTGATGTAACCACTGCGGTTGAGGTCGTTTCTAATGACATCACCCCCATGTCTGGAGCTCTCCCTGATCCCTCTGTTCCCACTGTCCCTCTTACAACTACTCCCCACCAGCCACCTTGTATCATTTCCCACCACATTCCAGATAGTAATGCAAATAACAATAGAAATCAACCTATTATTAACCGTTCCCCCGTCCAGGGCTCCTCTCCATCTTCTGAACTCCCTCGTATTAACCTTCCGCCTGAGTCCCGTCCTTATACTGCTATTCTGGTGGGTGTTCCCAGTCTTATGCAGGGTAAGGCCGAGACTCACAGTGAGTTAAAAAACAAGGTTACTCACTGGTTGAATCGTAACAGGCCTCTGCCCGTTTCTTCTCGTGCAGAAATACTGCTTGTTCGTAGGGTATGTTGGCTGGGTAGTGGGGTTAAGGGAGTGGAGGGGGACTGTGTGCTTGTAAATTTCCGTGATCCCCGGGTGGTGTGTTATCTATGTTCCCACCCTAACATCCCGGGTGCCTCGGGAATTTTTGTTACAGATCTATCTTACTTTTATCCCCCTGCACCCCTCCAACAGTTCAACTCCGGGTCACTTGGTTGGGAGATGGTCTCTAGGGGTCCTCGAAGAGTACAGGGCCTGGATTTCCATCTACCACTATTTAACCCATACGCCCCGCTGAGCGACTAGAACAGGGTTGATTGACCTCTTTGCAACCATAGCCCCGCGCCTTATAGGACCAGTGGCCGGGGCATGCATGGTAGACTTAGCTCGGTCAAGGGGATCTCATCCCCCGGTCTCTCACGTGACCGCTCACACACACACCCCCATAAGTCCGCTGCACCACTCGCAGTTCTGGAGAGCTTAGATTTATCCCTGCCATGTGCCCCCATTATCACCAGTAGCACATGCTCTGATGTGGTATCTGATATTGGTGGGTTGCTCCTAGTACCCCCATCCCCTGCATTAATCGCTTCCTGTAACCCTGGAATTAAGATTACGGGTTTGGATGGTGACGAACTCCCTCCCGTGTTTTCAACTCCACTATGTCCCTTGATTCCTTTGGAGTCCTCCAGTTACCTAACTTTACCTTGCCCCCCAGTTCCCTTGGCCTCCCCTGGCCCCCCTGCTCTTACCTTGGCTTCCTGGAATATTGCGGGTCTCCGTAGTAAATTAACCAACGAGGATTGGTCCGCTTGGGTCTCTACCCATGATATCCTGGCTTTCCAGGAGACATGGGCTGTCGACCCTGTGTGTTATCCTGGATACGTCAACTTTTTCAAGGGGGCAATAAGTAACCCCAGGGGTCGTCCCTCTGGTGGTCTCTGTTTTTGGGTTAGGCAAACCTTGAAGTATAGCCTAACCGAAGTGTCTACAGAAAATCCTGACCTTCTGATTATCTCCTTGCAGAGTAACGATGAACCCTCAATATTATTAATTAATATTTACAATCGGGGTCTTCCAGGAGGGCGTGGAACCAATACATTCCTTCAACTGGACGAGTTCCTTGAGTCAGTTGATCCCAGTTCCAACGTACTCATTACAGGTGACTTCAACTGTTGTTTCGAGCCACTATATCCAGAATGTGATTCTCTAACCTCGGAAATCGATGTTATTTGGAACATACCTTTTCTCGCCCTCACTCCTATTAAACGCTGGAGTGAATCTGCTGTTCAATGGACGAGTTTATGCCTTGAACGTGGTTTTAGAGCAGCCAACGGACGAACCCCCTCGGATCCGTCTGGCAAAGTGACCTTTTCCGATGGCCGAGGACGTAGTAGTCGAATTGATTATGCTCTTATAAAAGTGGAGTACTGGCATACTCTGGGTGATATGATGATATGTGAGCGAATTGAGAGCGACCACAATCCCTTGGTTCTGACACTCCTGCTCAGTCCTCAGTTTAGAAACACACAAACTGAGATACTGACTGCAAATGCCCTTTTAACCAATAATCATCGCAGAGTGCGATGGGATAGGGTTGCCCTTGACAGTGCCATACTTTCTGAGATTGGTGACAAAGTCTTTACAGCAACAGTAGCCTTACAGTCACTTAGGCTTGACAATGGCGACTTTGCCAATGCCACTAATATACATACCAATCTGTTTTTGGACCTAAAATCCATCTTTTCAAAACCTTGCAAGTCTATGCCCCCCAAGATTCCCAAGCAAAGCTCTTGGTATAATAAAAACTGCCGAGATTCATATAATGCTTTGAAAGCTGCTATCGCTTCTAAGGATCTGGCCACCATAAGAACTATGAGAAAACTCTACACCAGGGCCAAAGTCCAGGCGAAGCGTGACTGGGATAATGATCACTGGAGTGCCCTACTGGCAGCCAGCAAATCAAGGAACCTAACATTGTTCTGGCACACCTTGAAGTGGGGTAATACCTCTAACTCTCAGGCTCCCACCAATAATGTTTCTCCGGACAACTGGGTATCCCATTATGAATCCCAGTTTTCCGACGTTGACATGGCCGTTACATCTCCAGAATCATTTTGCTGGGACCCGCTTATACCTTCTAACTTTGAGTTTGATGTTGATGAGGTCAAGATGGCAATATTAAGGGTTCCTAATGGTAAGGCCCCAGGTATCGACTGTGTCCCCGCGGACCTCTTTAAATCCGACCCTGGAATTTGGGCCCCTTACATCGCCCTCTTGGCCAATGCATTAGTTAAAGGGGCCCCTATCCCTGACTCTTGGAAGGGCGCCGAAATCCTGCCCATCTTTAAAAAAGGCGACCGCTCGTGCCCGGGCAATTATCGCCCCATTAGTCTTATTGACTCTGTTCAAAAGATTATAGCAAGGATGATTTTGGTAAGGGTTCAGCTCTGGGCTGAGCAGTTTGATATTATTTCGCCCCTTCAGGCAGGCTTCCGCTCATGCATTAGTACCATTGACCAGGCTTTTAAATTCCAACTAATTGTCTGGAAAACGGTTTATCTTTGCAGTGGTACAATCTATGCAGCTTTCGTAGATCTTCGGTCTGCTTTTGATTTGGTCAATAGGACCAAACTTTGGGGTGAATTAGCGGAGCTTGGGCTATCTCCTGACCTCTTAAACATCATAATTAGGTTACATGACAATAACTTTGCCCAAGTCCGCTGGGGTAACCAAGGGCAGGTCACCGATAAGTTTAATGTCAACAGAGGCGTCAGACAAGGGTGTGTACTTGCACCTACCTTGTTCCTACTATTCATCAATAGAGTTGTTCAATACTTCTCCGACAAATCCACAGATGCCCCTACACTAGGAGGGTCAAAGGTTCCGTTGCTTATGTTTGCGGACGACACCCTACTCCTCTCACAAACCCTGTCAGGGTTGCAGTCGGCTTTGAATTTATTTTCTTCCTTTTGTTCCGACTGCGACCTGTCAGTTAACGTTTCAAAAACCAAATATATGGTTTTTAATAAAGGGAAATCTGTGAGGGGCCAGGTGACCATGGATAGTGGTGTTCTGGAACGTACAAATGTTATGACCTACCTAGGTGTTTTGTTTGAAAATAAGTTGAACTGGGGACCTCAAATTGACGCTCTTTCTCTCAAATTTGCTCAATTATCGGGCTGTCTGATCAAGGAGCAAAAACGATCCCAAGCAAAAATGATAGGTCCGCCTATCAAAATTTTGAAGCCAGAATCAATTCGGCAATTTTATATGGCGCCGAACTATGGGGTCATGTAGATCTTTCCTCCCTAGTTATAGCCCAAAACAAATTTTTCAGAAAGTTAACGGGACTCCCCAGCTCAACGCCAGTGAAACCACTTCTTTTGGACCTTGGTTATTGTTCATTTGATGACATCGCCAGGTTCAAACCTCTGGCTTACTGGAGGAGGTTATGGACAGTCCCCGAATTGGCTCCCTTTGCCAAAGCCTTTATGGATGTTCGTTGTATTTTGGGGGCGGGTGACCTCCCTTGGTGTAAACATGTCAGTCTCCTATTGTCCTCTATGGGCTTAGATACCCTCTGGAATGACCCAGCTAATAGTTCTTTTCCCCCAAAACAAAGTTTTAAGACCCTCTATTGGTCCATGATTTCTCAAAAACACATGTTATCTGTTTCCCCTGAGTCCCTGACCGGCAACTTTTATGGATTTAAACAAACCCCGGTTTCCGAAGAGTATTGGGATATCATCACCAGGCCTAGCGACAGGAAACTATACCATCAATTCAGGGTAGGCTCCCTACCCACCAACTCATTTACTAAAAAATGGAAGGGTGGCTCTCGAGATACCTGTAGGTGGTGCTCGGATTGTGTCGAATCCGTTGGCCACATATTCTTTGCCTGCCCGGCCTATGTAGCACCCCGGGCTAAATGGCTAAAACCACTCTGCCAGAATATGGGCACCCGGCAAGGCTTTGTAGCACTCAACATTTTGAGAATCGATACTAGTGAGTGCGTTGTAATTGCTGTGGCTAAATTCCTTGCCTGGGTCTGGATTATTCGTAACAAGTCCCAATAGTTGCCTGGTATGATGCTGTGATTTTCCTCCCTCCTTACAGTGTCACATGGTTTACGTTCTTTTTTATCTGTTTTTAATGATATTGTATTTTAAATTTTATGTCTGCAAAATGTCTTTCATGATGAAATTTTATCGAAATAAAGACTATTTGAAATGAAATGAAATGAAATTGGATTGGAGCAGAAGGGTCAGAAATAAGAGGTGCGGTTGATGCTTTGGATACCTGCCCTCTACTCAATGATGATGGCCCAAGCAGTTGCAGTGGAGTTTGTTCATCATCTTTTGTTCCCGAGGCTCAAATCCAGCTGAAGAAATACAGTAACCGGCAGTTCCTTTGGGGCCCCTTCCTGTGGATGAGCCAATGCTAACCTGGAAGTGGTGCCCCAGTGGACTGTTGGAAACAAACAACTAGAATTCACTTTAGGTAAATCCAATTCTGTGCTACTTGCATAACAAATATAATCAGAGTTCTTTTTGGACATCTATTACGTTCAATTTTATTTCAGTTTTGGTATGCTTCCTGCTATAGCTTAGCTTTCCCGTAGTCCTGTATCAAGAACTTTATCCCCTGCCTGCTTGTAAAGGTTGCATTTTTTATGATTTCTTTCTTAAATAGACGTTTCTTGCTTCCCCACATGGATCATTATTATTTTTACATGGCTGTCATTTTGACAGTGTTCAAAACTGGACTTCTTTGCGGATGTTCCCCACACTTTTTGCCCCATTTTAGACTGCTAGGTGCTGTTTTTTTATTCGAATAGTGCATTGGGACCTGCTAACCAGGCCCCACTGCTCGTTCTCTTTCCCCTAAAAGTAATGTGGCTTGGTATACCCGATAGGAAAGGTACTTTGCCCCTGATAAGTTCCTAGAATATGGTACCCAGGAAAAGGGTGGTAAAGGGGCCCCCAGGGCTTCAGCACTGTATTGTGCCACCCTGGGTGACCCAAGTAAAAGTGTTTCTGCAAGCCTGCTATTGCAGCCCTGCACTAGAAGCCTCACTGCTAGAGAGTGACTCTGCACACACCATGTACTACAGAGCCGCACCACTGCCTTAAGGTTGTCCTCCTATGCCTAAGAGCTAGAGTGTGTTATATTAAAGGTGTGGATACATATGTTTATACTCATATACCCCTACAGTAAGCATGTACACAAGGTTTAACTGCAAGTGTCCAGCAGTTCATAGAGCAATATCGGCTGGCTACCTAGAAAACTTGAGGTTGCTAGCTCCATTATGGAACAACCAAATTGTGTCATGTTTGGTGTCAAACAGTGTGCTTTTTCACTCCCAACATGATTCCCGTGTCGAGGGTGAGCTGGCATGCACAGGGGTGCTACCCTGAGTGTACAGGGACCCTGTGCCTTGGTGGGCTTCCGAGCTGGTTGCTGCCAAGACAAGAATCTTCCCTCCTGATGATCGCTCTAGCATGTCCACAGAATGGGAGACAAAGGACTTAGGCTGGACGGAGATCACAACTCCGCCCTCCGAGGATGACTAGTGAAAGAGTAATCAAGGCGGTAAGCCTCATAGGCTTCACCACCCTCGATAAGTAATTAACTTGTACTTCCATGGAGGCTCTTCCTGCCCTGTCCAGCCCGATAAGCAGGAAAATTAGGTAGTCTGGAGGTGTACATCCCCAAAAGGCTAGCCAAATGTTTATGGTGGGCTAGGAGGTATGTACAGCCAAGAAAATATGATGCCATGTTGGCAGACCCTGAAATAGAGCACTGTAGGTAGAAAGGTGATGTACAACCACAGGATGTTGTCACCTCAGAGGGGTTTAGGCACAGGGACCAGTAGCCCATTGGCCACTGGCCCACACACCCTTAACAACCCCTAAAATAGGATTTAAGGGGCTCCACTGGCACCAGAACCTCAGTTCTGCCTTTGAATCCAAGAAATGGTACAAAGAAGATGCCATCACTGCCAAAAGGCCAATGGACTATGCCACCATGAGAAAATAGAACACTCAAGTATCCTGAAGAGACTAGATAGTGGTACCATGTTATCGAGGTGTGTCTGTGGCAAAAGCTCATTGCTCCCAGCAAGAGGGACACTAGTAGACGTCAGAAACTGAAGCAGACTCCCTTGGATTAGTGTGATCAGTCCCCTACAAGCTGCAGGAAAATCAACATGCTGCATGACATGAATTACAACCCGCAGGGCCTGTCGAGAGTGAGCCCGAAAAGAGAAGTCATATCCTCCAAGCCCGGAGTAATAGGTAAGCTTTCTCCTAGTTTCAAGCTGCTACTCCACTCTTGTCGACATCCAGTCACCAAAGTAACCATGGATTTCATTTACCACAGCCAAGGCTTGTTGATCACAGTTCGTGTGATTGACCCCTTGCCTGACATCTCCAGTTCGACAGCAGCTCACAGACACAGTGACCAACATAATCCATGACCCCGCTGCTGTCTTCCTGCATCATGAAGTTGGAGTCGTCAAGTGTATGATTAAGCAACTTTGGTGCAACCTGGCCCCGGTGATTGACACTTGCCAGTTTTCTCTGAATACGTAGTCACCAAGCAAGGTAGAAGAATTTCAGCTGTTGAACCTGAGTCCTAGGACCCCAAAGGCCTCTAATCTCCGAGGGTAGAGTGGACCTCAATCTCCAAGTGTGGTTTTGTTGAGTGCTGCAAGTTTGACAGGTCCCAGAGATCCTGTTCAGTACCGAGGACAGACAAATCCCCTCTGAACCCAGAATTCCTGGGCAAGGTAATGAGGTAACGACTTTTGGAACTTGGTCCAGGGACCCACATGACCTTCTCCACAAGAGGGTTTGTTAGAACACATCCTGCAAGTGACTGCGTGTTACCTATGTTTTCCCCCATTGACTTCAATGGGACCACTTTGAAAGACTTAATGCATTTATTTTTTAACACTTCAAAAATCCAAAACGTTGGTATGATACAAAGTTCAGTTTGGTGCCTATATTCATATAAAAATGCAGTCAATTTTTAAAAATTGGTGTTGAGGTTTCTTTCGAGTCGTGTCACTTACTTCATGCCAATGCTGGTACAGTGAAATGCTTAACACATGTTCCTTTGGTATGCCTGACTGTTCTGTGCCACACTACCAGGACCGAGCTACGGATGCTAAGGGAAAATCTGAGGTCCACTTTTGTGTATTATGTTAGTATTACATGATAAGGCCCACCAGAAATTTCACTTAATACTTCCACCTTGCAACATTGTTGGCAAATCTAGAACCTGTGTTTCATTCGTACCACCTAATATTAAGGTGCCGATTCCAATCCTGTAAAACCTGGGTACGATTTGTCGTACGGAGCGTATTCTCCGTACGACTCGTACCCGAGAAATCCACCGTACAATCCAGCAAGTACGATTCGTACAGAAATACCATTTCCGTACGATTCGTACAAAACACCGTACGGCTAAAAAATATATAGAGTCTGATCCTAGACAGCGCGTACGCGATGTCCGTACGGAGTCAGGCAGCGTTTTACGGACCAGCAAGTACGAATCGTCCCTATGTCACTCCGCACAGCTATTTTTTTACGCCAGCCAAAAAATGCCGGAAAACTGAGTCCGACGCGAAAACGGAGTCTCAGAGCGTGTGTACGGCCCGTATCACTATAGTAGTGGTGCCGTAGGGGTACACGTGGTACGGACCGTACACACGCCCTCATAGCGTGTGTACGGTCCGTATCACCATTGTAGTGGTGCCATAGGGGTACGCATGGTACGGACCGTACACACGCCCTCAGAGTGTGTGTACGGTCCGTATCACTATTGTAGTGGTGCCGTAGGGGTACGCGTGGTATGGATAGTACACACGCTCTCAGAGCGTGTGTACGGGCCGTACCACGCGTACTCCTACGGCACCACTACTATAGTGATACGGACCGCACCCACACATACATAGCGTGGGTACGGGCCATATCACTATTGAATTGGGGCCGTAGGGGTACGCGTGGTATGGACCGTATACACCCTATGAATGCGGGGGTACGGTCCGTATCACATGTACCCCTGCGGCACCAGTCCATTGGGATACAAGGCGTACACACGCCATGAATGTTGGCCTACGGCCTGGTGCAGCATATTACCTTTATATTGTTGTGTGTGTAGGCCCAGGACAGCATTGTACTGCACCAAGGGGGTGGGTGGGTGGGTGGCTGCATAGGATTCCCAGCAGTGGACAGACATGTGAGGGGTGGGTGCAGAGGACTCCCAGCAGTGGACAGACATATATGGGTGGGTGCAGAGGACTCCCAGCAGTGGACAGAGACATGGGGTGGGTGCATATCACTACCAGCAGTGGACCGACATGTGAGGGGTTGGTGTAAATGACTACCAGCAGTGGCCTGCTATATGAGGGGTGGGTGCATATCACTCCCAGCAGTGGACAGACATGTGAGGGGTGGGTGCAGAGGACTCCCAGCAGTGGACAGACATGCGAGGGGTGGGTGCAGAGGACTCCCAGCAGTGGACAGACATATATGGGTGGGTGCAGAAGACTCCCAGCAGTGGACAGAGACATGGGGGTGGGTGCATATCAGTACCAGCAGTGGACAGACATGTGAGGGGTGGGTGTATATGACTCCCAGCAGTGGACAGACATATATGGGTGGGTGCAGAGGACTCCCAGCAGTGGACAGAGACATGGGGGTGGGTGCAGAGGACTCCCAGCAGTGGACAGAGACATGGGGGTGGGTGCATATCACTCCCAGCAGTGGACAGACATGTGAGGGGTGGGTGTATATGACTCCCAGCAGTGGACAGACATATATGGGTGGGTGCAGAGGACTCCCAGCAGTGGACAGAGACATAGGGGTGGGTGTAAATGACTACCAGCAGTGGCCTGCAATATGAGGGGTGGGTGCATATCACTCCCAGCAGTGGACAGACATGTGAGGGGTGGGTGCAGAGGACTCCCAGCAGTGGACAGACATGTGAGGGGTGGGTGCAGAGGACTCCCAGCAGTGGACAGACATGTGAGGGGTGGGTGTATATGACTCCCAGCAGTGGACAGACATATATGGGTGGGTGCAGAGGACTCCCAGCAGTAGACAGAGACATGGGGGTGGGTGTAAATGACTACCAGCAGTGGCCTGCAATATATGGGGTGGGTGCATATCACTCCCAGCAGTGGACAGACATGTGAGGGGTGGGTGCAGAGGACTCCCAGCAGTGGACAGACATGTGAGGGGTGGGTGCAGAGGACTCCCAGCAGTGGACAGACATGTGAGGGGTGGGTGCAGAGGACTCCCAGCAGTGGACAGACATATATGGGTGGGTGCAGAGGACTCCCAGCAGTGGACAGAGACATGGGGGTGGGTGCAGAGGACTCCCAGCAGTGGACAGAGACATGGGGGCGGGTGCAGAGGACTCCCAGCAGTGGACAGAGACATGGGGGTGGGTGCATATCACTCCCAGCAGTGGACAGACATGTGAGGGGTGGGTGTATATGCCTCCCAGCAGTGGACATGCATATATGGCTGGGTGCAGAGGACTCCCAGCAGTGGACAGAGACATGGGGGTGGGTGCATATCACTACCAGCAGTGGACAGACATGTGAGGGGTGGGTGTAAATGACTACCAGCAGTGGCCTGCTATATGAGGGGTGGGTGCAGAGAACTCCCAGCAGTGGACAGAGACATGGGGGGGTGTACATCATTATCAGATGACCACAACTCCATGGGTGTATGTACGCATCCCTAACTTTGGACAATGATGATAGTGCCATAACAAAACATCACTGACAGCAGTGTCTCACTCCCAGGAGGATGGATGTCTTTCCCCCACTGCATGACACAACACATGTGGGTGTGAGGAAAAATAACAGATGCATACCCACCCCTGGCGGATGCAGCACAATACACACACTGAGATCATGCCACAAGACTGTATAGTCATGTCACTACCTACTACCTGTGTGTTCCCTTTGGCTCTCTTCAAAGGGAACACACACTGTCATGCACATCCCAGGACTGATAGGAATGTACAGGTGCTGGCCCAGCCACCAAGACGTTGTCTCTCATGGAAGGAATAGGGTGGAGTTCCCACAGATACAATGCCCACAATTGTGAGTCAGGTGCCCAAATACCCTGCATAACAAGTACCATATGTGTGCTAGGCCGGGAGTACACACATGCATAGTGCTGGAAAGGGAGAATTTCTCCATGAAGGCATTTCAACATACTCAATACACAAGTACAGTGACTAGCAAGGATGACACAGACGATTCAGCCGGAGACATTGCTGAGCAGGCATGGCCATAGTTGAAGGGATCCGTCACCAACAAAGGAAATGTAGACACAGGTGAGCACAACAATTGTGTAACTCTTTGCAGGGAAGATGTCAGGTGCCACAGAGGAAGGAACACTCCTTGGGACAATGTCTCCAAACCAAAATAACACACACTACCAATGATTATTTGCAGAGACCTTGTGATGGCACGCGGATACCGTGGTCCACCTCATGACCATCAGACTAGAACATTTCTCAGAACCATAACACATTACCACAACACCAACTCCTGGAGCCTCAGCACCAACATCAATACCTGAATTGCAATAGTGTTCAAAGTAAAAATAAAATGCTTTATTCAGCATGAAAAGCAAATTATGAAATCACACTATATACAAATTCAAATTCAAATTTCAAAGCTTTATTCGATATTCTGTATTGAATTCATAAAAGCATACAAATTAAAAAACAGACACACACCAAAAAATCACCAAGATGAAAAACAGGATTGAAAAACAGTGTTGATACAGATCGAGCATATCGTATTTGGTAAAAACAGATATAATAAAAACCATATAAAAACTGATGTGTACATGAGTAAAGTGCATTACATAGACTTTCTGAATTTTATCAGGAGTTTTAAAAAGCTGGATATAGCGTGAGCCACTGAGTGGTTCTCTAGCTGTTGCAATCTCACATAAGCAGCTCTACAAGAGCGGAGGCCCCACTCTTTAAGGATTGGTCTCAAAATAATCCTTCGTGGAACAGAATAAAATTTACAAAATAAGAGACAGTGCAAATTAGATTGGGTCGATGAATCATCACAGGGGCAGGTGGGCAAGTCCCTCAACCAATTATTGCAAGATGGAAAAGTAACAATACGGAAGAAAGTACCAAATCTAAAGCGTGTTAGCAACATTCTTGAGAAACAGGTTAGGTCACCAACAAGGTACATTTGCGGCCCAGGTTTGATGGTAATTTCCTGATATGTCAACACAGTGTTTTTTAGTTTTTCTATAGACCATCTTTTGTTAGCTAGATGTTTCATGGCCAGTTGTTTCAATGATTTTCTAGAAATCAATTGCATAGTAGATGGGGTAGAGAAAAACTCGGGATGGCCATAATCAGTCAACAGGTCTTGCACGTGGGACAACCATTTAATATGTCTAACTCCATCCAAGGTGAGACAGTCAATAATTAAGTTGCGGTTAAAAGCTGTCTCTGGGGTGACCCACACCTTGTGCCATAAAAGAATAGGTGCAATTTTAATGGTGTCAGAAATAAAAGGGATACCTAATTCAATGTGGGTACGATAAGTGGCTGAGGATTTTGGGGCTCCCAGCAGATATCTGAGGTATTGATTTTCAATTAATTGAATAGGTGTTATATTTTCAATACCCCAGACACCCGATCCATAGATGGCCGTGGATGTACCCTTTTCCTGATATAGTGTAATTAGTTCTTTGACTGGTCTGCCACCAAGTTTAGCCACGAAATTGTGCAGTGCGCCAACCGCTCTTGAGAAGGCTAATTTTCTCGCTTTTACCGCAGTGTGCCAGGTGCATTTCCTGTCAAAGGTTATTCCAAGGTAGGGAAATTTATCGGTGGTCTC
This sequence comes from Triturus cristatus, assembly GCF_964204655.1. Classification (NCBI taxonomy): domain Eukaryota; kingdom Metazoa; phylum Chordata; class Amphibia; order Caudata; family Salamandridae; genus Triturus; species Triturus cristatus. The sequence goes on from NC_140590.1 coordinate 443,184,756, forward strand.
CAACCTCTTACCCTCAAGGTATATAGAACAGGGTACTTTCTTGGAACCGTGCCCACAGGCCATGATATACGTCTTAGAAGTGTTGACTTTTAGCCCCTTATCATTCATGTAGGTATTACATTTTTTGACAGCTCGCTGAAGCCCCAGCCTGGTTTGCGACATGATAGCCGCATCGTCGGCATATAGTAGTATGGGGACAGGGTGGCCCTGGGAGGAAGGGAAATCAAAAGGGAATCCCTTGAGGTGCTCGCCAATAGAGTTTATGTATAGAGTAAATAACAGGGGTGCAAGAATGCACCCCTGTCTTACTCCGTTCTTGATGGAAAATTTGGACGAGCACTCACCTTGTTTGCCAAAGCGCACCCTGGCCCCAGCGCCCCTGTATAATTCATTAATGAAATTTAAAATTGATTGGTCGATGCCCAGGTTCGACAGCGTGGACCAAAGTTGGTTATGATCCACGCAATCGAACGCAGAGCTCAAATCAATGAAAGTAATAAAAAGGTTCCCCTCCCTTGCCTGGGTGTACTTAGAAATTAAAAAATACAAATTTAAGCTCTGCTCTACTGTTCCCATGCCGGTGCGGAAACCATACTGGAGGCTGGATATGATGTTAGCTTCCTCAGCCCACAGTTGGATTCTCTTTAAGACAATGCGACCGGCCACCTTCATTAGTGCGTCAAGAAGGGAAATAGGCCGATAACAGGTTGGATCTTGTCTATTTCCCTTCTTGAATATCGGAACCACTATGGCCTCAGTCCATGTTGGTAATATCCCCACTTGGCATGCGCTATTCATGACATTGGTTAAAAGTGCTGCCCAGAGGTCGATTTCGTGTTTAAAAACATCGGATGGTATACCGTCTGGGCCGGGCGCCTTTCCTGAGGGACACTCGCTGATTGCCATTTTAACCTCGGCGTAGGTAAACGAAATTCCCAAAGGATAAGCACCCATACAAGGACTTTCCACATTTCCGAGAGTAATGGTAGAAATGGGAGGTACTAATAGGGAAGGGGTTTCGTTATCGTATAGCTGTTCAAAGTGAGTGACCCAGGCATCACCATTTATGGCGATATTTATCGCGACGGTATTGTTTTTATCACGAAAAACAGGAGCGTTAACCACTTTCCAGAATGCACTAGAGTCCCTATTTTTTTTAGGCTGAAATTAAGGCCTGCCATGCTTCTTTTTTCAGTGATTTCTCCCTGTTTTTTATTGCCAGACGATAAATTTGTCTGGCTTCTCGAATCTCAGGAGGGGATCTAGGAGTAGCGTGGAGGACCGACTTCAAATTTTTTAGTGCAGTGGTACACTTATGACTTATTACGAACCAGCCAGAGTGGCAGCTCGATTCCGGGCGATGATATCTGGTCAATAAGTGTTTTAAGGCTAATTGGATTTTTGAAAAAGAATCCAAAATTATTAATGGGTCAACACTGGGGGAGAGGCAGATGAATATTTCCTTCCTCGTCTTCGATAACAGTTTAGTTAAAAGGCCCACGGGATCAACCTTGTCCCATTTGAGGGTGTAACCGTTTTTGCGCGCAAGGGTGATCGAGAGTTGGTAAGTGGGGTTAATTTCCTTCCGTATCCGCTCTGGTTCTGCCTTTTTTATGGAGAAAGAAATTGGATAGTGGTCTCCGTGGATGACATCTAACGTCTCCCATGAAGTTATTAAGTGGGTATACGTTCTAGAAAAGAGGGTAAAATCAATGATAGAATTACACCCTTTACCACGGAAGGTTGGCTGGAACTGTTGGAGCGGCGAGCATAGCTCATTTATATATGTGAGGTTAAAATTGGACAAAAAATTATTTAGGATGTCACCCTGTCTAGAATGAACAAAGTGACTCGGGTTCTCGTCAGTAGGGTTACCGAGGCAAATATTACAGTTAAAATCGCCCACCCAGACCAGAAAAAACTCTCCACCTATTCTTTCCTTGGTAGAGGAGACATCACTTAGGAGATTGTTTATAATGCTATCCAGGTTGACAGTGGACACATTGTTATAGAAATTAATTAAAATCATGTTGACAGAATTGCCCCATCTAAGAATTAAAATCTGATAGTTTTCAGCCAGGAGTTGGTTTAAGACAGTAAGCCCACTCTGTATGCTAAGATATATGCATAGACCCCCACTGTTTCTACCGTGTGAGGAGGGTAGAGCTGGTGAGTGAAAGGTCCGATACCCCAGTAGGTGTGCCGGATCTATGGCCCAAGTTTCCTGCAGACATATGATGGTGTAGTTCTCCACCAAGTCTCGCCAAGACTGTTGGCCAAGTTTATTTAACAGCCCTGCCACGTTCCAGGACAAGAATAAGTATGAGGAGGCAGATGGATTTGGTGCCTTGTGTAGCACAGTATCAGAAGATTCCCCAGCCATGAGTGTGGGAAGGGGAATTGGTTGTAAAGAATCCACCTGTACCCTCATTTCCAGTGGAGGTGGAATTTGTTGAGTTAGTAACCCATTGGGCGTGGGAAAGGACCTTCCTGTTTCAATTGGATTGATAACTTCGCTAACTGCGGTGGTAGTATTGAAGCTGTCAGGAGAGGGGTCATGCCCGCGCCAGTGTTGGTATACATAGATCCCAGGTAGAGGGCCGGGTTTCAAAGGGCATGGAATAACCTTCAGCTGTCAATCCAGGTCCTCGAGGCTTGACAGTGGCTCGAATTGGTTACGTAATGGAATACTCCATAGCTCATTATGATTTATGTGTTGGTAGTTGCCATAATAATTAAAGGGCGGCCTATGTGTACGTCTAAGTGGGAAGGGGGGGGGGGGGAGGAATGATTATATGGGGTCTCCTTATGCTATTTTGGCTGTCCCAAAAGGGGGATTGTAAAGTATTAGAGCTTTCAGAAATTGGTGGCAAATTGGGATGGGTCAGCAGAGCTTTAGGATAAAAATAGCTCAAATCGCGGGATGAGATACCACCATCTCCTCTCCCTAGAAACCAGTCAGTGATGTGGGTGACGACTCTATGGTCTCTGAAATTAATTATCACCACGTCCCCCTCAATATCTTTTGGGCGGGGACCTACCCAATTGCATCGTCTGACAGACACTATGTCACCATTTATGTGTGATGGCAGAGGTCTGTTAGTTCGCAGCCAGTATATAACTTTATTTTTAAGGTTGGCATGGGGTTCTGTCTTACCCTCAGCCAACCCAGGAACTCCAGTCAGAATAATAACATAATTTGCTGCTTCTGGAGGTAAATCAGTATAAAGTCCGCTATTGTTTTGGGTCATATGCTTTGGGGGTGCCCTCGGCGTGCTATGTTTTTAGTGTTTGGGATGATTGGGGGACCTGTTGTGGTGTTCTCTCTGACAGGGTTTCGAGGCAACTCTGTGCTTGCAGGGGACGGATGGACAAGCCCTGAGTTTGGTAGAGGGCGTTCCCCATGGGATGTAGTAGAGATTGGTGGAGAGCGCTGGGGTACTGTTTGATTTATCTGAGCGCTTACTTGTTTTAAGGCCTCTTCATTTGAGTGGGAGACTTCAAGTAATTGGGTCATTTGGTCACCCAGCCTCTTAACTCTCTCTATGAGAGGCAACAGAAGGGTTTTTAGAAGATGTTCCATAACTTCCCTAAACCCTTCTAGAGAAGAACCCTCAGAGAGTGGTTTATAGGGGCCAAAAGGTGTTTCCCTAGGAGGTTGCTTCTTGGGTAAGTTTGTTGATGGTTTAAATATTTTTGCATTTTTACCTGTGTGTGTGTCCCCTCCCCTCTTACGTTTGAACGTTGCCCCCTTTACTCTCTGTGGGAGTTTGTCCTTTGGTTGAGTTAAGGCCAGTTTTTTTGACCGGAGGTAGCAAAGGGGGGGGTAAACCTCCCTCAATGAGTTAAAGGAATGATCAAGATTTGTTGTGGTTAAAGTGACCCCCTGAGAGGATGGTATTAAAACGGGGCTATCTTGAAGAAGTAGAGGGATCCCTGGATCTTCCATATCGGTATTCACTATACGTAATGTTGGGGGAGTAGTGGATAACTGAATTGAACCCAAGGAGGATCGTTTATTTGAGATCAATTCAATAGAAAGGCGTTTTTCCGCGATGGCTATGTCGCGGTCTATCTTGTTAGTAGCCTTCTTCAGGAATTGATCAATAGTGCCTATCAGGCTACCCCCTGTCAGGGACTTCCTTGTTGAGGTTTGACCTTTAGACATCTTACAACGTGATGGTGCAATGGGGTAGTATTAAAAGATGGACCATATGGAATGACAACTATGAAGTGAATTGCTAAAACAGTATCAATGTCACGATTATCAAGAACTGTTTTAAAACAGACAAAGAAAAGTACTTAGCAACCTCTCCGATATGAAGTCCACCATAAATGGTCGATAGGGGCCGGCCCAGCCCGGCCTCCTCTGGCTTCTGAGGGCTTAAGAGGGCCCGTCCTTTGCCCGGGTTTCGCCCGACCCGATCCGCGCGCGATTCCGCGGCACGTGGGCTGCCAGCAATTTCAAGCGCCTCCGTGCGCGGTGTCAGCTGAGTCGTGATTAGAGCAGGGCAGGCTAGGAAAAGTAGTCTCCCTCCTCTCGGCGGCCGCAAGATAACCAGCAGCGGCGGTGGAAGGGAGACCTGGAGTGTGAGGAGCAGCAGGAGATATCAAGTAAGCCCCCAAGCAAAGAAGGAAATGCCAGGGAAAAAATGCGCAACAGCCCGCTCCACCGGGGCTGCCAGGAATTTAAAGCGCCTCCGTGCGCGGTGTCAGCTGAGTCGTGATTAGAGCTGGGCAGGCTGGGAAATGTTAGCCAGTCATGCAGCTTCTTTTGCCTAAGTTAGGCGTGTTTTGGCCTTAAGACGGGCTACAAAGTCGACTTTAGCAACTGCGTTGATATATTTCAGGGGAATATATATATATATTTTATATATTTTTTTTATTTTTTTTTATTTTATTCGTGATATTTCGTGTCCTTTTTTCGTATCCCCCTCAGCTTCTAGTAACCCCCTTGATTCCCAATGTCACCCCTTCAATCCTCCGTACCTTAAACTATATTCCTCTCAAAGCTCTCTGTTATGCTCCGCAGGCCTCTCTTCCAGTTGAGTCCCCTGCAGACTAATACTGTAGCAGATCTTTTACTTTCAGCGTACTTTTCAAAGTTCCTATCCAGCATAAACGTCCGTCAAAGGACCGTCGAGCTCAGGGATAGACAGACTATCATCCGGATGCCCTCAGCCGCCCACTGCAATTGGACCGCACACAGAAAGCCGCAGGAAGTCAGCAAATTGGCTGCAGAAAGATTGCCTCACCATTTGGGAAGCAGTCACCCGCCTCCGCCTCGCCTCCTCGAACAGAGCAGTCGAAAATAGAGCAGCTAGAGAAACAGAGGCCGCCGCCTGCCTCCTCTAGCAGCGCTCAGCTCCAAAGGATGCCACACCTCCTCGACAAAAGTACAGGAGCACAAAAGATAGGGAATTCAATCCAGGCGCCTCACCTCGCCAGCGCCCGTGATGTCCAGGACCTTCTTCCCCTCGAAAAGCCGTAAAGATTCACCCGGCAGAAATCACCAAAATCACTAGAACGCCGCCAGCCAGGTACAGACCGCCATTACTGGGGGTGGAGTCTACTGTCACCGGGACTGAATGACGGGGAAGGTTTAAGGTAACAACCTTGACTCAGTTCCAAGTCCTCCACACGAAAACAGCGAGAGCCGAATGCCTATATACATAAGCCAATGGCCAGTCCATAATAGAAGTCCTTGGGGGACACATGGGCACGCGTCTCCCCTAGCTTGCCTGCACAGTGGAACCCTCAGGTTCGTCGACCGGGGGGGCATCATGTGGGGGAAGGACCAGGCACCACAGGGACAGGAGGGAGAAGGGTAGGTGTGGTGGGTGTAGGGGTGGACGTCTCCACCACAGGGGGTGGGGCAGTGCCAAAGGTGGAGGTGAGCTTGGTGCTGCACACTGCTGCCAGGGCGTCCAGGGTAACCCCTGCACCGGAAGAAACCCTAGGGCCAACGGAGGGGGGGCCGAGGGATGGGGTGCAGCGCTCTTGGGGGAGGGGGTGGACAGGGGGGGACTCAACTGCCCTGCCCGGGGACTTCCTTGCCCGCTTGCAGGGTGGTGTCACAGTGGGGGTGATGGGCAGCTCACCCATGTCGACCTCTTTGGGTGTCAGTTTGGCAGGGGAGCCAAGGGGAGTGCTTTTGGAGGGGCTGGGTTGTGAGGCATGCGGACTCAGACTGTGGCTGCGTGTATGTCTTTTTGCCCCAGACCCAGTGGGTGTGCCTACATCCCCCTGAGTGTGCGTGCCAGGAGGTGTGCGCTTGCCCTTACTTGGTGGTGTGCTGTCTGTGTCTGGTGGGGTGTGTGCTTGGGAATGTCTGGGTGTGCATGGGACAGGTATGGGAGAGGGAAGTATGGATGGGGGTGGAGTGGGGGGGGACGATGTGCTGCAGGAAAGTCACTGCTGCCGTCAGGGAAGAGTCCATGGACCGCAGAAACCTGCGTTGTTCAGACATCGTTGCTGACATGTCCTCCATGAACGACACCATCTGTGTCAGCAGTATGGTGTGGCCATTGAGGACAGTCAGCACCGATGCATGCCCAACCTGCAACTGTCGCAGTATGTCCACAGACTCTGCACTGAGGGCAGCAGGGGTGACAGGGGCAGGGGGTGCGGTGCCTGTCCCGAAAGAGACATGGTGGGGCCCTGCACGGACAGAAGGGACCGGAGCAACTGGGAGGGCGGTGATGGGAATGGAGGAGGCGGGGATAGATGTTGGGCTGCTGGCAGGTGTTGTAGCAGCCTCCACCCCCTCGATGAGGTCAGCCTCGGACCCGTCTGCGTCGTAGTTGGAATCGCCACCAGACAGGTCCTCCGACTGACTCCCCTCGCCCTCCGTGCCACTGGCTCCCGCAGACTCGCCAGCACTGGTGGCACTGGTGCTGGGTCCCTCATCCAGGTCCGTGCAGGTGTCTCCCTCGGTTTCCAATGATGATGCTGTGGGCAAGGTGAAGATACAGAAAAACATCAGTCACCTGTATACATCTGACACATGAGTACAAAACCAATAGGTCACAGTGCATATCAGGCAATGCATCATGAGTAACAGCTAGATTATTCCGCACATATGTAAGCCCTGTACTCCCCAGTTGGTAGACCCACCATGCCACTTGGACACAAGGAAAAATAGGACACAGCAGCCCAAAACTTGAATGAGAAATACACTGAGGAGCTTGTGTCTGGGAACAGGTGAGCACAGCAATGCAATGAAGTCATGCCACCTCTTGTTTACCCTGAAAGAAACAGTAGTGGTGCACCCAAGGCAAAGTAACACACCTCAATACCAAAGGTGTCCCCACACTCTGAGACCTGTAAGTACTTTGGAACACAAAACAAAAAAATGTTGGTTCCTTGGGAATCACAATACTTTACACAATCGACATGGTCAGAATGTGGGACTGTGCCATTTTGTGAACAGAACACACATGTGCCTTCATAAAAGATGGCTCCCAAGGAGGTGCACACAAAACTACATTTACCCAGTCATTGAAGAAGCTGGCAGCCTTCTCTAAAGAAGCCACTGTTAGAAAGAAATGGTGTTGCAGAAAGTACATATACATGGGCCCACGGAGGTCTTGATGACTTGACACTCGTAAGTTGGTATCACCAACAACCAAGGACTTACCCAATTTCCACAACACTGTGGGAACATGTATATGTATAATCTGAAAAACAGTCTCATTAGAACAGTGCCTTCTTTTAAATTGTGCCAGCGTGTTCCCTGAAAGTGTAAAGGTGGTTTGTTGTGCACTTCCTTGGGAGACATCTGTCATGCAGGCACATTAATGTTCTTAACAACAAAACATCAAACTAAAGCATTTAAAACATGAAGACCTGTTGACAAGTGTTGTGCGTGACAAGGTACAATACCTTTTGACTAACAACTTGAATTATGTCAGTTGTCACATGGCCATCCGTTACCTGATGACACAGTTGGCAACACATCTGACCCACTGCCTGTCATATGGAGTGGCACACATGTCCAAACCAAGGACAATGCATAAGCTAATGGGCCTGCAATTGTGTCGTAAAAAGGCATACCTGCACTGAGGAGACACCCTCATGGCAAGCCAGAATGTCCACACAGATGTCAGCACACAAACACCAAACTACGTAGTATCTGGACCACACACTGGTGCAAAAAATGTATGAGCAGGAATCATGTAGTTAAACAATTGACACATGCTGCAAAGCACAAACATTAAACCCTGCACAACATCACTGGGTCACTGCACGTTGAGTCTCTGTCCAGCCAATTATCACACACAGGTCAGACATGGCAAGGAGACATAAGGTTTGGCCATGTAGGCCTCGACCCACACAAATCCCCCATACCTGAGACAATGTGATTGAGACAGATCAAGAAGTGACACCTCTTAATCAGGGTTTACAAAAATGTGCTGCAAGAATTCCCAAATGTACTCCACATCACCACGTGAGGCTGCCGAAACATATTTGTGACAAACAACCATCGACAGATAGTTGTGAATAGACACACAGGCACTGCCCAGTGTGAGTATGCACAAGCCAAATGGGGTCTCCCTGTCCAGTGGACACATGTAGCACACTTTGGATAAATTCAAATGAGGCCAGGGAACAATGCCACAGAGGCAAACATAAGCTGAACACACTGAGAATGGACACAGTGTTGGATGACACACATGATTACGAGGCAATGGTGTCTCAGGGGATTGTAGTGGGCACACTGCTCCTTGTTCCTGGAATGATCTGACTGTAACATGAGCAACCATCCTGGCACTATGCATATCTCCCACTCATGCACATCATGTCTGAGGCCACAACATTGACATGCATGCTGCAAGTGTGTTCATTTGAAACCTCACACTCCCATGTTGAGACTCATCATCAGTGCCAACAAATATGGACCCCCAACAGAGTGAACAGGACAGGGCACAGGGAAGGTACCAACACATGTCACAGACCACCCTCCCACATGATGCAGAAAGCAATGTGCACTTAGATTAACTGGCAGCCTAGATGACCATGTGCAATTGTGATTACACACAGACCAGGAGACACATGTCAAGGAGGGAAAGGGATGAATAGGAGCACCGGTTGACTTTGGGGAACAAAATATGCACTGCACATATAAACCCTGGCAGTGTATCCAGGCTACAGAGCACTTCCAAAAACTGGGGACACACAACACAACAAACAGACATGTACCTACCCCCTCCTTGCTGCTGTCTCTCCTGTAACTGCCTATCCAGGTCAGGGAAGACCACTGCCAGGACACGCATCATGTGGGTGGTCAGGCGTCGGCGCCCGCCGTGGGGGTGTGGAGGTGAGAGCCCCAGCTGGACCCGGGCGATCCGCCGGGTCCAGCACCGGATGTCCTGCCATCGTTTTCGGACTTGGGCTAGGCGCCGACTGCGACCCCCCGACGATCTCACGACCCTGACGATCTCCTTCCAGATCCCCCCCTTCTCATAGGCAGTTACCTGTGAGGATGACAAAGTGAGACAACCTCACTACACCTGCTCCATGTCACAGAGACACACATTTGAACATCTTTGATATGTTGAACAAGGCATAGGATGCTGCCAAGGAATAGCATCTTTCTCATATAGACATTGGCCTCTGTGGAAGCCCCAATGCACTACATAGCATTGAAAGTACACAGGTGGCAGGAGGGGTGCGACACACTCCCTGATCATGGCACACACTGTGCATCACATGCAACACCAGGCTGATGGACAGCACCTCAAAGCAGTTACATGCCCCAGGCCACTGACGCAAGCTCAGCAGAGTACACAGACACACACAGGCACAGATCAATCACCTGCCATTGGCAACAGCGGATACAAACCTCACTCTGCACATGTGCCACTTGCCTGTGGGGTGTCACAGGTGTTGGGCTAGCTCAGCAAGTCAGACACACAGCATGGCTTACTTCTCACATCAGATGGGTAGAGCTGTTGCCTCATCCATGCAGCTGTGGTGCAACACTTCACATAGACACTCACCCACATGACAAGGAACCTTCAAACACATCAATGTCCAGGAGGGCGTACACATCACTTGGACACTCTCACCACAGCTCCACTCAACTCATACACATCTGTGGGTACAGTCACCTGTCACATCGGGGGGACCACTGAATCACCACAGGACAATAGCCAGAAAATACCACCAAGGATTTGCCAGGCTGAATGTGTCATGCACTATTCAGTGAATGTCACAGTAAGCACAATGCAAGTGAGGAGTGCACACAGGAACTACATCATGCTCTGCATGAGAGACATAAGCCTTTACCCCCCTGGGACCCACTCTAAACCACATTGCATGTCTGTCACACCTGGAAACAATGCCACAAGTGACAGTCACAAAAAAGGTGCACAGTCAAAGGTAGTGGAGTCAGCACTCACTTGTACCCCTGGTCTCCCATACAGGCTGGGGTACTGTGGGAGGAGGACATCCAGCAATGCCTCATTCTCCTCAAGTGTGAATGGCTGGGCCCTCTCCACAGTAAGCGACATGGTGCCAGAGGAAGCACAGTCAGCAGCAGTGTGGTCGACAAGAAAGTAGTGCAGGCAAGTGCCCTCTCATGGCTTCTGGCTGACTATATCTGTCTTGCTGGGGGCTTTCATTTACAGGAGTACAGAGTGATTGGTCAGACTCATTGTTCTGTCAACTACATCTGCTGTTGCTGCATCCAACATGTGTCTGTGTGGAGATGGGCATGGTACACATCTACGCATTCCATGTGACCTGTGCGTCTAGCTTGCCGTCAGCTGTCTGTATGAGATGACATCCTGTAAATGCAGCTATGTGGATGTATGTCACTCCTGTGATGTCTCTGGCTATTCACTCAGACTGGCCCCCAGCTCGTTTCAGGGCATTTCATGTAGATTTGCCAATCAACGGGTGTATCTGACTTTTTGTACGAGTATCACCAAGCTAGCATACGTGTCCTGGATGTATTGCACAGACCAGACTCTGTATTTAGCTGATGTGTAGTAGCAGTTTAGCATGTGCTCTGTTCATTGACATTGATGTTGTTATGCTCTCAATCTTCGTTATTCAATACAATTTTCTGCAGGGCACCGTCTGTCCCCCGACCAATGCCAGACTTGGGTGCCATGAGGGAACGTGCCTGCATCCGACATTACAGATTCACTCAACAGTTGATTGAGGACTTGACCGCCAAGCTAGCACCACACCTCCAACTGCAACACAGGTATCCTACTGCACTGACCCCCAAGATGAAGGTGATGGCAGCCCTACATTTTTTTGCCACAGGTACGTTTCAATTCACCATAGCTGATGTTGGTGGCATGTCACAGACAATGTTCAGCCGTGTCCTCCGTGATGTTTTGGCAGCCATGTTGGAGCACCTTGATGAATTCATCCATTTTCCTACTCCTGAGGAGTTGACAGGTGACAAGGGTGATTTCTATGCCCTGGGAGGGATGCCCCATGTCATTGGGTACATTGATGGGACACATGTGGCTTTGGTACCACCACAGGCACAGGAGGTAGCCTATCGCAACCGTAAACATTACCACTCTATAAATGCCCTTGTGGTGTGTCTTGCTAACATGCTGATTTCCCATGTCTGTGCACGTTTTCCAGGGTCAGCACACAATGCCTACATCATGAGGCGTAGCAGGGTGCCACATATGATGCTGGGGCTGAACAATGAACGAGCTTGTCTTGTTGGTGAGTATACTCTGTTGGTCCTGTGTGTTGCGGTATCTTTGGCTCTTACTGCATCTCCTGACCCACTTATTTACATGATGTTTCCATGTAGGGGACTCTGGCTATCCCAACATGCCATGGCTGATGACGCCTCTCCGCAACCCAAGATCAGCTGCAGATCACTGGTACAACAATGCACACGGGCAGACCAGGCGAGTGATTGAGAGGACGTTTGGCCTCCTGAAGAGCCGATTCTGGTGCCTTCACAAGACAGGCAGGTCCCTCCCATATGCACCGGCGAAGGTCTGCAAAATCTTCCTTGTGTGCTGCATGCTGCACAACATGGCAGTGGAGAAGGCAGTGCCACTCATCCTGGAGCAGGATGAGCAGGAACATCCACCCGTGGAGGATGAAGGGCTTGGTCACGAGGCAAGTGAGGAGGAGGAGGAGGAGGATATCCGGAGTCAGCTCATATGCAACTTCTTCTCATAATGGTGAGTCACTGGGTCTGAGTGTGCACGCTTGTAGCCTTGGGTGGCATGTGTTGCAATGTGTGTGTCCAGCTGACTGTATGCTAAGTGATTTAGATGTGTGTTCTGATGTGTCACTCGAGTGATGATGTCATTCCACACATTTTAGCAGAGACAATTTCTTTTAAATTAGCATGGGGACAACATTGTTCATGTTTAGTATATGACCATGTATGCAGAAAAAAATATTTTAGCTGACTTCTTGTGTGTCTGTCATTCCCAGGTTCTTGCGCATGTTGTCTGCTCGTGTCATCGTTGTCCTCCTGCTATTCCTATTGAGTATTGCAACGTCTGCTGAATCAGCGTTCCATGCACGGACATGGGAAAATGTCATTTTGGGTAAGGATTGCAGCAAGGCATTTTGGGGGTGGTACGTGTTTGGAATGTGTGGAGACTGCTTATGTGCATTTTGTGTTACCATGCATACATGTCAACTCACCATGGGGCACATAACATGTAGCAGGACTCCCATGGATTGATAGTCACCCTTCGTGACAGTCATCTGTAATGGATTTTGGATTCTGATGAAGGCATCAATGTGTGTAAAACTTCCCTTTGAAACATACGGGATGCTACGGGTGGACATAGTGTGGGACATCCCCATAACAGGCTCAATGGGGAATTGCAGCCTTTCTGTGTGCAGCAGGAGGTGTTTGGCTCATCCCCTTAACTTGTGTGCCAGTTCATTTGGATTTACAACATCCGTGTTGTGAAGGGTGTGTCCAGCGTAGATCCCACATGTTCAGTCAAATGACCTGTGAGTCTGTTCATATTGATGCATTTCCCTTAGTGTGAGCTTGAGTAATAAAGGTGTTCCTCACCCTCCAAAGTGCCTTATCTCTGTCAATGCAGGTCTCTTGCCACTTCGCATGTGTCATCTCTGGCATAGTTGTCAAAGATTGTGCATATGAGTGTATGTGTAGTTCGGCAACATGCATGCAGTTCTTCATGGCTAATAATCTCTATTGTGCATGAAGTCCATGGTTGTGTATGTATTTGGGCAGGTTGCTCCCCCCAACGGGCCGGCAACGCCTGCTGAGGGTGTGTCTCCTGTGCGAAGCTCGGTCTTCTGTTTCCTGATCCTGGGTCAGTCATCTTTGGTGATTGTTCATCCATTTTCTCTGGGTGAGCCATGAGTATCCTGACACTCCTTCCTTTACATAAGCCTGTTGCAGTTGTCCTTTCTGACATCCTTGTCATGCCGCCTGCTGCTGCGGCCCCTGCGGCAAGGGCCCACCAAGTTCCTGGATTCTGCAACCCACACACCTTCAAGATGCTCCTCCCTTCCTCCCTTCCTCCCTCCACTTATTCATTAGGCTGTCATCAGCTTGTCTGTGCCACTGTTGCGGCCACGCGGTGCCAAAGGCAGAACCGTCAGTGCATGCAACGTGCACATTGCACGACCCTCATGTCCTTGCATGACCCACATCACACAACAGTCTCATGTTGCAGCCACCCTCCAAGCAATGTCCAACCGAAATTCAACCGCCTGCTCTCAGGCATACCCTAAGCGCACACATGACACCTTTGCATGCTGAGTGTGCAACTCCAACTGCCTACACAGCGCTGCCTCGCCTTCCAGGCCCTGTCACACCAACCAGGTCATGTCCCTCCTACTCCACACCCGCTCCGTCCAACAGCACGCCATTGGACTCTCTTACCTCCTCAACACAACAGGCCCACACATCACCTTCATGACAGTGACCTGGAAAAAAGCATCCTCAGCACACGACTTCTTCATTGCCATCTCAGACGGATACAAAAGCACCCGCAGGGATGGCACTAACAATCCCGGAGGATGAATTGATATCTATTCCCAAGTACGAACTCAGGGTCACAAATCCGGTTTGGCACAAACACCCTGCAAACCCTCAGAGTAACACTCATCTACAGATCTCCAGGCCTACATCCCCAATTCTGCAAAGCCATCAACACATCCATCGTCACGCACGCCCTCACATCCACAGGATACATGTGGCTGTGGGCCAGGAACTTCTGGCTGGATGAAAACCACACCAGCATCCATCATTGGTCCATCCACATTAGCATTTATGTCTCCGACGAGCAACACACTGCCACACACCCAGCTACCAATCCCCCAAAGATGCTTGATGTAAGTCAACACAGACATGCTGTGTGGGACACTGGAACCAACACCACTGCCACACCCTGCAACCTCACACACTGGATCAGCAACTGATCCAACAATCTAGCCACGTTGACAGACTTTCCTGTGACGCACATCAACAATTAAGCCACCTGGGACAAGGCAGTCCCACTGGACTCATACACGTCTAGCAGGACTCTTGTGCACAGCTTGCAACACAAATAACCATCAGTGGCCTTACAACCCTGGAAAACGGCACACACAGCCATCACCATATCATCAGCAAGGACAATTGGAGATCCTTCAGATGGGGCAGAGGCCAAAAAACCGCACGACATCAAGGAGCTCATCAGCATTTCGAGTGCACTGACATCAGCTCTCCATCCAAAAGACACCCCACCCTTGCAAGGCTGAGCCAATCCCTTGCAACTTTCTACCACTGCAAGCTCATGGACATACACGCAAGCCTAGGCACACAGAGGCAGAAAGCACTATTATATGCGGGACCAACCCCCCTCAGGTTTTGGACTTCCATCATCAGCTGATACAACACCCGGCTCATGTGCAACATCCCCTGGGTATCTCCATCAGGCCCCTTCCCACACAACATCTCAACCACATCATTCCCCATCCTTGTAGCCCCCGTCCAGCACGTCATGTATGTATCATTGGAGTTAGCCACATTCCATGGTAGATAGAGGCACGCAGTGACTCAGGCCCTTCTTAGACAATGGACGGAAGGAACGCAGGCTCTCAAGGAACATCACCGTGCTTCCCTAGCCAGCAAATGTCATCAGGAAGACAGTCAACGAGCAACTGACAAACTTCCTCCAAGCAAAGAGCTCCAGGCAACCTGCACAAGACCATCTTCAACAGTAATCACCCCACTGCAACCGTCATCATTGCCACCAACACCGACAACTTTTCCCTGCTCAACAATGGTGAGGCCACCCCCCTTGACCTCTCTACAGCATTATACATGATGTGCTAACAAACTGTCAGCTCACACATCTCCAACACTGGTATCCAGGGGATGGCCCAGGATGAAATCACCAAGTAGCTCACCAGGAATGCCATGGGAGTGGGACTCAAGCCTTCAGCATGTAGTACAGTGGCGTCATCTGGCACATGGCCCAGGGCTCATCTCTCAGCGTGTCAATCTTCAATGTGTCCATGACCCCCCTCTCCACCATCACATGCGCACACAACCTCATCATCATCTCGTATGCCATTGACAGCCAGCTGCTCCTCACCCTCACCAAAGACACAGCCATTGCCAGTTCCAACCTTCAAGAAGGCATGAGGTCCGTTGATGAATGGCTTTACATCAGCCACCTGAGGCTGGACTTGGCCAGGACTGAGGTAATCATCTGAGGGTTGTCCCCTTACAGCTGGGTCAACTCCTTGTGTCCCACCCACCAGGGCACTGCACCAGCACCCAGTGGCCACGCACACAAGATGGTGTGCATCATGGACTCGTTGCTCACAATTGCCATGCAACTCACCAGCATCTGTACCTCATGCTGCAACACCCTCCGCATGATGCACATGATCCACAGATAGATCCACTCCAAAGCAAGACAGACCGTCCCCCAGGTCCACAACACCAGCCATGTCAACTACAGCCCCGCCCTCTACGGAGCAAGTACAGCCAAACTCCCGGAAAACTTGTCCACATCCAGGGTGCATCTGCACACCTCAGCTTCAACATCCCGTGCCCCAGCTACATCACCGTCCACCTGAGATAGCTGCAATGGATCACTGTCTGCTGCAGGATGACCTTCACACTCCTCACCCACTCTCAGGAGGCAGTCCACAACCCCAGACCCCAAACCAACCTTGGACGTCTGTCATCCAAGACCCCGTTGGGCCAACTCCGTGCATCCAACCTTGCCCTGGCCAACATTCTTCACATCCACCGAACTACAGCATGCAGGAGATAGTTCTCCCACCTGGCCAAACATACCTGGGACTCCCTCCCTGGGAACTTCCACATGAGCCATGACCTCTCCGCCTTAATGATACTCTTCCAAATTGGTCTGTCCGCACAGTATTCCAAGACCCCCCTCAGCAGCTTGAGGCCATCACGGGTGAGTATTGTGCTCCATGTCTGTAGTGGATGATACATTGTGACCCATGTGTGTCCTGTACCGGACTCAGATCCCAGGGTATGGAATGCTGGAGTTAGTTCAACACTCAGGCACAGTTTGACATTTCCCCACACGTATGTTGTGGACTCATGCAAAATGACTGCAACATCTAATTAGAGAAATTTAGTTTTATTCTCAGTGGGGGGCGTGTTTTGTGGTAAAAAATAGGTGCTATACAGTGTGCCTAGAATCCAAAGTTCACAGGGGGAGATGGGATCCTTGGCATTTGAAGTCATCAGAGTCAAGAACACAGTGTTTGTCATCATTGGTCAGACTGTGACCAGCAAGTCCATGTGGCAGAGAATGTCAGTGAATGAGGTGATGCTGTTGCGCATGAAGGCCAGGTGCCAGGCCAGGTGACCTGGGAGATGTGGATGGTCCGCTGCCTCTCACGGTCTTTTCCGTGGACGACCCACCTTCCTCGCGGGACCCTCAGATGCAGGCCTTCACGATGTTTGGGACGCTCCGTCGGATGAATCCTCCTCCTCCTCCCTCCCTGTGGCTGGTGGTGGTCTTCGCCTGGTGGCACAGGGAGGGTTGCCCATGTTGTCGGCGATCCGACGGAGTGAGCGGCTTATGTCCGTTTGCACCGCCAGGAGCTCAGCCAGTCTTGCCTCCATCCATCCTTGGTATTCTTGTTGACTGGAGTGTTGCTCGGCCTGCTGGTTCTTAATCTCTGTGAGGGTCTCCACTACCTGGCTGATGGCCCTGGTGTCACGCCGGTATGCGTCCATGATGTTGCGTATGTGTGACATACCGGTCCCTTCAGCTGGCTGGTCAGGTTCTCGCCTCCGCCTGCCTCCACTCCCACCACCCCTGCCCACACGAGCCTGGCCTGCCGTTGTGGGCACATTGGGTCTACGGGACCCCTGAGGGATGGCAGTTGCGGGGTTGTCTGCCTCCTCCTGGGTGCCCGGCGAACCTTGTCCCTCCAGGTCAGACTGGCTCAGTTGTTCACTGCGGGCAGGGCTCCTGGGTGTCTCCTGGGATGTGGCAGGAATGGGGGTGGTGGTTGGCACAGATGTTCCTGAAGCAGGTGCTGCAGGGGCTTGGACACCGGGAGAGTCCAGGTGGGTTGAGGTCATCCGTGGAGTGTTGAGAGGTGTCGCTGCCGGTGGGCTCAGGTTCCTCCCGAGCCTGGGACTGTGATTCTTCCCCCCCATTGTTGGGGGGAGATCCATGAGGTTGCCCTGTGTGTGAGAGAGAGACAGTGTTAATGCTGTTTAATGCGACATCCATGTTTCATACATATTCAAGTTGGCACAGTTCCTCCAGGTAGTTGTATGTGCCTAGCATTCTCCTCAATGTTCACTTGTGGATGGGTATGTTGCGGGGAACAGATTGATATGTTCTCCTGAGTGTTTGACATGTAGATTTTTGGCTTGGATGCTTCTTTGGCCATGGATTGATCTTGTTGTGTCACATGTCCATTGTGAGAGTGGGTAAATCCATTGCCTGCCCCGGGGGTGTGTGCTTGTGTAAGGGGTGTGTGTGACAGGGCCTGCTGGTGTGTGTAGTGTGATTTGGCAGTGGGTCTCCCAGGTGATGTGACTGTCCCCCCATGTAGCATGCTGCCATGACAATGAGTGTGAGTTCCTGTCCTAGATATCTGAGCTTGTTGTGTTGGTGTTTGAGTTTGCAGTGGTCACAGGAGGGCCTTGTGCTGCCTACAGAAGGGCCAAGTGTCAGCTACCTTGTCAGTACTTTGCCAATCCCTGTGCATTGAGCATGGTGCATGGGTATGTCCCTGAGCCATATGGGCTGAGGGCAATAGTGTCTGATTCAGAGTTGAACAATGTGTTTTGGGTGCCCCACCCTCCCAGCATCCCGGACATCCAGTCTTGGGTTAGTGCTTCGTTTAGCCTGGGACATGGCATGGCCTTGCTTTGTGAATGGGGCATACACATGTTAGTGGCATGAGTGTTGTTTTTGAGTGTGGTTGTGTCCGGTGAGGGCTTGGGGGTAGTTGTGTGCATTTGGTGCAGGGCCATCACCTTCTCCTCCCAGGGATGGTAATGTACCGGTCTGCAGGGCAGCCCACCTCCAGTGATGTTTCTCTGGGCGTAGTCCTCATTCATTTTCCGCTGGGGTACGGTGCGTCCAAGTACGGGGCTGGGGTACAGTGCTGGGGTACGGTGCATCCAAGTATGGGGCTGGGGTACGGTGGTGGGGTACGGTGCGTCCAAGTACGGGGCTGGGGTACTGTGCGTCCAAGTACGGGGCTGGGGTACGGTGCTGCGGTACGGTGCGTCCAAGTACGGGGCTGGGATACGGTGTGTCCAAGTACAGGGCTGGGGTACGGTGCGTCAAAGTACAGGGCTGGGGTACGGTGCGTCCAAGTACGGGGCTGGGGTACGGTGCTGGGGTACGGTGCGTCCAAGTACGGGGCTGGGGTACGGTGCGGACATGGGGGGTATGGTGCTGACATACGGGGGTAGGGTGCTGACATACGGGGGTACATGTGGACATACGTTGGGGAGAGGCGGGGCTGTACGACTCGTATCCCGGGCACAAGTTTACCCGGGATACGAGTGGTACAGAGTTCGCTACGTACGGGACATTTTACATACGCTTGTGTATTCGGAAGGGCAGTACGGATCGTACTTGTGCGCTCGGACTTCAGTTTTATGATTCGTACGTAAAACTGTCCGGGTACGTCTCGTAGACCTTTTTCCGATGCGAATCGTATGTATTTTTCACGTACGAATCATACTTCATCGGTGGGACGGGACTTGTACGATTCATACGTAAAAATATATGGATACGAGTCGTACGGGAAATTTTTTTACCGGATCGGAATCGGCACCCTAGTAAATTTCCAGTCCATAAAGAAATCCTTATATTGTCTTCAGACTTAAGGTAAAGATTTTTTTAGATTTTTCCAAAAGCTAGATTGAATTGCTAGGGCCCTGTGTTGCATCCCTATTTCAATTGCATTAAAAGTTAAAAAGTGTTTTGTAAAGTTAGGAAAGAAGTTTTAGGAAGCTGTTTAGGTTTTTAATAAGTTTCCATAACTTTAAAAACAAAACAAAAGCAGTGAATAATGGAGAATGTCATGACCCTCGATCAGCCCATTTTTTTTATCCTAAAGAGCAATGATCAGAAGGCCCTCAAAGATTATGATGCAGAAAACCTAGATAGGGGTGACAACTCCTCTGTTGGCCACACAGCAGAAGAAGATGAGGAGTTGGCCCAGTCTCAGTTAATGAGGGAGAAGGCTCTGATGATCCTGAATCACAGAACTTCACTAGACCCCATACACCAGTGGAAGGTGACAGAGGTCACTCTACAGTCCCCTCCCCAATAGGGTGGTAAGAAACTTCCATGACCAGCTAAATGAACTCTCCTTGGAGAAGAGAAGACTGGAACTGGAAGAGAAGAGATTAGAACTAGAGGAAAAGAGGGTTAAGTGGGGCCTATTCCCCTAAGATGGTGGCAACAACAAAAGTAAAGAGGGTCCTTTGACATTAAGATCCCCAAAGGGACTGTCTTAAAGTTTAGTGATGGAAATAACATAACCAAATGGTTTGCAGCTTTTGAGAAAGCTTGCAGCATGAGGAAGGTAGGTCGCCAACACTGGGGCTCTCTACTATTGGAGTTATTATCAGTGAAGGGCACAGATAGACTTCTAACTCTTAATGAGAGTCTGGCTTAGTCCTATTCACTGATGAAGATGACTGTGATTGAGGGGTTTGGACACATTACAGAGAAGTACAGGATAAAGTTCAGAGAGACCCAAAAGTGAAAGGATCAAACTTGAGTGGACTCTGTTGACTGCTCAGTCAATGCACTGGAGGGCTGGATTGTAGGTAACAGAGTGGACACTTATGAAGAGCTATATAATTTGATTATGAAGGAGCACATTTTGAGTAACTGTACCACAGAGTTATTGAAACGTGATCTGGTAGATTCTGATTTGACTTCCCCCACCCAGTTAGGTAAGAAAGCAGACAATTGGGAAAGATCCTGAGTACCCAAGAAGTTCCAGGGGGGTGACTCAAGATGGAGGGGGGGGTAGGCCCGCAAAAGTCAAAAGAGGGAGGTGGTAAGCCCTTCCAAAGACTCTCAGAATTAACCCTAAAAAGGAGGAGAGTAAATCCTACTCCAACTCTGACAAGCAAAGTCATGGGGACCCAGGACTTAAAAAGTTTCTGGATAACAGGTTGTGTTTTGACTGCCAGCAGTCAGGTCACTATAGAGGTGACCCTGCCTGTTCCAAGAAGAACGTGTTAAGCACTGGGCTGTCCAGTGTAGCCATAGGTGCGGACTCCTCAGATGAGGAGGGCCTCTTAGCATCAAGCTGGAAAACAGGAACAGATGGTAAGCTGGTGATCCCGGAGGGTGGGAGTAGGCACTTCCACTCAATTCAGGTGAATGGGATCCCTGTCATTGGCCTGAGAGACATATGTGACAGTCACACCCCAGTGGTGGTCCAGTTGGGGACCCCAGATCAGTATGTGAAGGGAGCACCAAGGAGATAAGGGTAGCCTCTGGGAAGTTTTCAGTTAGGCCTGTAGCCATAGTGTCCCTGTAGAGGGTGGGTACCCTTAGTTGGCACAAGGTGGTGGTCATTGCTGACCTCTCCTTAGATTGTTTCCTGGGTAATGACCTACCAGAGGTTGGTCAGACCCTAAATTGAGTGGTTGCCCAGAGCACCCCCAATCCAATTCAAAGTGTCTGGGGAGCGAGTCCCAGCAGTTGAGAGACAGGTTCCCAAAAGAAAAAAGAGGAGGAAAAGGAAGCCACTTTTAAAAAAGGAACCAGTGAGCCAAGGGCCTACTGACCCAGTGAGGGTAGAGCCCAAAGTTGGCACAAGTGAGGCTTCACCTGTTCCTAAAGAAGTCCTGAAAGGTAAGGCACCTGTGCAGGAAAAGGGTGTTGTCCCTGCTCTGACAGAAGGGAGAGTGGAAGAAGGGTGTCTGCCACAGGATTTGGTAACCCCCCCACTCAGAACAGCAAGAGGGGTTCCAAGATCCAGTGGCGGCTCCCCCATTGGGGCGAAGGGGCGTCGCCCCACTGCTTTCTCGCGGTGCAACAACAGAAGGCAGAAACATAAACGGAACAAACAACCATTTATGTTTCTGCCTTCTCGCATTGCGAGAAAGCAGAAGTGCCTCTGTGCCTGGATAGGGGCGGGCGGGCAGTCCTGCTCGAGGGCAGGGGGTAGTGGCTTGCCCACTGTTGTGGGTACTGACTGTTTGGTCGGCCCTGGAGCCGACCAAACAGTCAGTACCCACAATAGTGGGCGAGCCACTCCCCCCTGCCCTCGAGCAGGACCGCCCACTCTCCCTTTTCTCTATGCGGAGAAAATGTCTCCGCTGGGGCGCTCGCCTGCTGCGCCTACCAGCTTTGTGATTGGCTGCTTAGGGGAGGGAAGCTGCCTGCTGGCTGCTTCTTGCAGCAGGAACACGCGGACCCACCAGTACAGGCTGGAGGCGGTTCGGTATCCCGGCACTCAGGTAAGTTTTATTTTAATTGTAATTTGTTTTATTCCCCACCCGCGACCCCCCAAGCATGCCGGCCGCCGCTGCAGGAATCCCAGAGTCCGCTTCGCTGAAAAGAAGGAAGTATGCAGTTTTGTGCAACTCTGCTGCACTGCGTTTTACAGCGAAGCGAATAATGTACTGCACAAGCTTCGTCGCCGCATAACTCACCACATAATGAACCGTGCCCATAATTAAGCCCAGACTGAGCATTCTTCACTGCTTTAAAAAGATGCCATGGGGCATTGCTTGAGAGCAGATGCTTTCCAAAAGATAAACACCTTTAAAAATAGGAACACTGGAAGGGGACTGTAGGGGCTCGGAGCAGCACCGCCCTGGAGCTCTGGCCGCAGCCAGACCCTGCTCCGGGGGGGGGGGGGGGTGAGATTTGTAATACATCACTGTGTCCCTTTTTAATGTGCCACATTCTATTAACCACATGGCAAAGGCACATGGTCTTTTAAAATATGGGTAGGCTTTATAGGCTTTGTGCTGGTGATTAATTAAATAAATAGCCAGCGTTTCACAAATCATGTCGCTAATTAGTGGAAAGCAGACACTATGCAATCACTGGAATTATTGCCATCTGAAGCGTGCAGAAGGGCGACAGCGTTAGAACAAGGAGTCCACGCGCGTCGGAGCATGCGGGCACTGTGTATGCAGCCAGCACAACCCCTCTGGCACTGTACCGTGCCACTCCCAGGCACAGGCACTGCGTTCACAGAGCGGCGACCAGCTACCCCTTTAATAACTTTCCTTCAACCAGGAATAACAAAGGGCACGGGAAGTGGCAGGCTCTGTGGAACGATGTCACTGTAACCAATGCCCATGATTTAGGCCTGAAAACATTTTCAGCAATAACACTCACTTAATGGGGCGCCATCTTTTGGTTGTAACAGTCAGTCAGTCTACTGCAAAGCACGGTCACCTGCTATCATAATCCGTGCTTACTGGATCAAGATAAAACTGTAACATCTCATTTAATGAATGAAAAATACATTTCAGTGATAAAAATGTGACGAAAGTTCTATCAAAAGAAAAAGTCGAATCAAATGACAAGTGTAGTTGTGATTTAAATAGTCTCCAGTTAGACCAATGGACACAATAAATATGACCACACACTCGATAGTAGAATGAAATGTGATTGACTTCCCTTCTCTGTACCGCAAATGTAGGGGTAAAATGGAAACACAACAGACACGTACTTGAGATTTATTATCCTGCATGCTTAATGGTGCACTGGGTCCTCAACTGTGTCCCCTGTACCGTTGTTTGCTGCAACCCAGCATGTATTTCAAACAGTGCTTTAAAATGGTAACCAGGTAGAATACAGCTGCAGGACCATCCATTGTACCAAAGAGGGGAGGGGGGCTGTTTTTGTGTCCGCAATAGCCTTGACCACGTCTCCTGGTGCAAATAATGCACACTTTTTAAGAGCAAGTACACTACTTTAATCCACAACGGGAAGGTGCAGGACTGTGGACGCGTGTGTACCCAATTAGGATGGAAGAGGACTGGGGTTCACCTCTTCAGTGCAACATACACACGCACTAACTAGGTTCAAAATACACAGCTGAGGGCCGGAGAGGAGGTTAGACACACGGACTATGGCAGTGAGGGAAGCAGAGGAGGCAGTGCAAGTGCCTGAGGTTGTGTCTGAATCTGAAAGCTCTCTCGCCCTCGAGCGCGATGAAGCCAAAAGGACAGGAACAATCGCTGTCCTTTAAACTCGGGTGAGCTAACCTCCAGATATCAGGACCTATCTAAAGCCCCCTGTCCCATATTCCTGATGAACGTATGACAGCTGCGGCGTAAGCAGTCACTCCTTCACCAACAGCAAGTCTCTGACCCCCCCCCCCCCCCCCCCTCCCTCCCTCCCTCGAGCATGCCGGCCGCCGCTGCAGTGCCACCTACACATAATAATAAAGCAATTGCTCCCCGCGGCAGGTGAAAGATCCCCAGGTAAGACGATTTAAAACAAAAGTACATATGCAGGTTACATTACAAACACCCTGAACACCGAGAAATGCAGTTCATTATTAATAACTCTCGGGATTCTGATTTGCATGCATGTTTCTATTTCATCTGTTTGAACAAAGAGACAGGCAGAAATATGGTAAATGTTAATTTTGTTAAAGCAGTGCTCATATTAAAATGTGTTTACCTCTTGGGGAGAATGTGGCCAAGCCCCAAGAATTTATATTTTACATTGTGTGTATAATTTTCGTGCCGAACACAAATATGTTTCTGTCTCAGGCTCTTTTTATTTTCCATTTTTTGTTTGTATTGAAATGGGTGTTCTGTGCACGACTGTTATTAGTACTCGTCCTAAACACAGGGCTAAAATCTATCATGTTTTACCACATTTTAGCCTTCCTGTTTATCACTCTTTATTAATCTGCTTGTATCAGTACTTTAGCACGCCTTTCTCTTTACCTGTCACTCAATCTATTTAACTATTTTTGATCTCTTCATTTCTCTAGGGACCTCTTTTCATTTCACACTCTTTCTCTCTTTATCACTCATGTTGTTCTTTCTCCTCCTCTATACCTTTTGTACTCTACATCTTCCTCTCTCATCTCTTTCACCCTGTCTCTTTAAGCATCTCTAGCATTCTGTCTCCATCATTTACAAGCCTCCATCAGTGGCGAAAGTTCCACTTTGCCACACACATTTGCTCATTTTCACCACTATGTTAGAAACAGCAGTTCACTTGTTGGCTTTGTGTAATGCTATTTGCACTTGAATTGTCTTTAAATTGAGCCTTCTCTGTCTTTCATGAATATTTGACCTTTAATATTCTGTAGTTGTCATTTGATGATTAAAACAGTAGGAAGTGTGATTGAAGTTTAGTGTGGGCCAGTTTCTACCGTGTAATGTATTTTCAATGAGTGAGAGGACCACATGGGTTTTAGAGGATTTTTCACTTTTTCTGTCTGTGCAAGGGTTCAGTTATATTAACTCCAAGGTGTAAAGATCTGGGTCTTGCAATTGCTTGTCAGTCATTGAATAAGTCATTCATATAGGTTGCACAGCCGCTTCCTCAATGGAAGAACTCTTTAAGAACTTGCTGTAGAACTCTATGTAGCCAACATGTGCTCAGCCTCCGCATATTTATTGGTGGCGCATGAGTCTGAGCAATGACCGGGATGGAAGGAAGCACACCTGGGATAATACCTTCTCACTTTCACACAGCTGCATAATCAAAGCACCGGTCATCTCCTTCTCATCGCTACACCATAAGTTTTTGTCCTTCCAGAACATCAAGCGCATACAAGTTTAGACCCCACCTTTGGAGTGCATAACGGTCTGATTCTAACCTCAGGCTGGAATAATTGCATAGTGCTCAC
This sequence comes from Triturus cristatus, assembly GCF_964204655.1. Taxonomy (NCBI): domain Eukaryota; kingdom Metazoa; phylum Chordata; class Amphibia; order Caudata; family Salamandridae; genus Triturus; species Triturus cristatus. The sequence goes on from NC_140590.1 coordinate 443,210,052, forward strand.
AAAGGGATGCTGTTTTAACTGCAGATTACTATAATGTTTAGAAATCCTGGATTTTCCACACTAGCCATGTATTAGACATGCTCAAATGTGTAGTAACTGCTGCCTAACATTTTTTAAGAGACTTGAAATAAGAATGATCTAAGATACTGTTCTCTAAATGCAAATGAGTTTTGGTCTCGAGGAAGGAGTGGTATTAATACATTCCTGATATTCTGTAGATGACAGCTACTGAAAGCAGTATAAAGATCAGGATCCTAGGAATGTCATATTTAGTGGCATATTCCCTTACCAATTCAGTGATCCACTAACATTGGAAAACGTTCTGTAGAATTACAGCTGCAGATCCATTCCACAAAACTGAGGGCAAAAAGTAAACAGAACCTGACAGTTCACATGAGCCAAACATCAATGAGAGGCAAATAAACTCAATAATAGACCTATAAAAGAAAAGAGAACCAAACAACAGTGTGGCATGTAAAGAGAGAAAATTAGGTTCTAAAATAGCTTGGCTACAAAAACTGAGCACTGTGCTAATTGAATGTGGACCTTCTTGGCTGCGGGATAAGGGGACAAGAGGACATCACAGTGATGTATGTGATCTACATGGCTTTCACCACTGCTCTCAGTACTGTTCAGGAGTGGTAATATACATGCAAATTGAACTGACTCAAGATGGGGACACTTCTGTTGAAGGTAAGAAGTTAGGGAGTAGGAAAAATTACAGACATTCGAAAGATAAATTCTGGTCTCAGACAACTAAGATTGCAAGCGTGGTACCATAGAGATCTACCCCTGCTGTATTCATTCATGAGTGGATTTTCCGAGGATGTAGAAGGCAAGTGAGCCCCTTACACATTAGACTTGTGAAAGAATAGCACACAGTGGCACAGATGGACAGAGCACGTGGTAGCCCGGCGTCTGATATGCATCTGATTAGACTGACAGTTTTGCCAGTCATTGTGAGAACAGATTCACAATTGCTTTATTAACCTTCCTGCTTTCTCAAATTTGCTTGAAAATGCACCATTTGCCCGCTCTTTTTCCTACATTTTCTCGGGGGGAGAACCCCCCCGAACCCTCCGTAGGTGGTTCAGGCTCGCTCGCCACGCTTGCTCGCCACAGTGCACTACAATAATTGTTTTACGCCACACCACTTTCAAATGTCACCAACCGCCACTGCCAAGAACCCACAGTTGCCCCTGAGGCATCCCAGCCACTTGTCAGTGGAGAGCTCAGGTTGTGGTTTTGGATTCTGATACCTGTCAGTAAAATCTGCTGTGTGCTGGTCTTCATGGCTACACTATCCTTGTCATGGGAGCAGACCCCAGGGCCCCAAGCAAGTTAGGCCCACTGACTGTGCTGGTCATGGTGGGGTTGCTCAAGTGTTGGTTAACCTCCATGGGCAAGCACGGTGTCACCCTAGTTAGGATAGGTGTAGGTGAGGTGGGCACCTCACTATCCAAAGTAAAAAGGGAGACAGAAAATAAAAGAGCCATAGCAAAGTTTAGTTTAAAATGGGTTCCATCACCGTTGAGATGGGTCAGCCTCGACGTTACAGCAAAAATGTGAGGCAAGAGTAGGCAATGCAATAAAATAGGCAGTTTCTTTCCTGCTTCCTCACCTAACAAGCCAGGTATATTATTGCAGGGGTGTGTTGGCCGGGAGGGGTTCATGTTAGAAACTGGGTGTCTTTACAGATGCCCCCACTATTTTTGCCCAATTTTAGACAGCCAGATGTTGGGTTTTGACTCTGATAGTGCACCGGGATCTGCTAACCGGGCCCCAGTGCTTGTGCTCTCTCCCCTAAAAGTAATGTGAATTGGTATACCCAATTAGCAAGGTACATTGCCCCCTGATAGGTCTTTAGTATACGGAACCAATGGTACACATGACAAGAGTGGTAAAGGGATCTCCAGGGCTGCAGCACTATATTGTGCCACCCTGGGTGGCCCACATAAAAGTGTGTCTGCAGGCCTGTCATTACAGCTGTGCAAGAACAGCCTGTCTGCTTGAGAGTGACTTTGCCACACCATGTGCTGCAGAGTCACACCAATGCCTGTCTCCATCAGGTTCCACAAATTACCCGCATCACAAAAATCAAAGGCACTGGAGAGGTGCATGATAGCCATGTGTAGTGAACCTCTCCTGGCTTTTACATATTTTCCCATGATAAGAAATAGGTTTAGTGCCTGCTCGGTTGTCCCCAAGCCAGAGGGGAACCCATATTAGGCATTAGAGAAGAAGCAGTTTGTTTTTGCTCATACTTCCTATTTGTCCAGGATGGCATGTCCTAATATTTTTACTGTGGCATCTTGCAAAGAAATTGGATGATAACATGCAGGGGAAAACCTGTTCCCTTATTGAATATTGGAACTATAGTGGATTCCCTCCATTTAATAGTTGGTGTTCCCCTAACCACTGCTCTAAGTACATTAGTAATTGATGGCCCCCAGAATTCCAAGTTACATTTTAGTATGTCGATGGGAACTCCATCGGGGGCCTGGGGCCTTGACTGGGGCAGTGGTTTGGATGGCTTTAGTAACTGCTAATAAATGTATAAACTTGTTTATCCAAACTTTGTTGAAAAAGGGTGGGTCAATATCGGGTTCTGTCAATCTTGTTCTAGGATGTAGCATTTGATGCCATTAGGCGGGCCCTCCAAAAAGAAGGATTGGTTTATAACATCCCAAAATAGACTACTGTCTTTCGAGTCGGCAGCTTTGTCTAGGTATAGCCCTTAATTCCAGTTTTGTAGATTCTAGTGCTTGCTTAAAGTGTTTCCTGGCTGTCCAGACTTCCGAATCATTACACAGGTTTGTATTGGTGGCCTTTTTCAGGGCTTTTAATGCTGAGGTACAGTCCGGGCTAAACCAGGAGTTGTGTGTATGCTTCTTACTTGGCCTGTTTTTAGTTAACAGCTAAACGGTTGTCTCACAAATTGCTATATAGTTATCACAAATCTTGCTGGGCTGTCTAGCAGTAGAAAGATAATAGAAAATGTCCTGACTGGCTTCTGTTATCAGATCCTTGAAGAATTTACTTGGACCGCTAATGTCCCATTTTATACGGACCCCTTTATTTGCAGAGAAGTGTACAGGGGGCTAAGGTTAGTCAATGGACCCTAAATGCGGTTGGATACCAAAATGTAAAATAATTAGATTGGGATCACTTTGCGGGATGGAAGGCACTGTATAGTTTATTAATTTCTAGGCCAATTCTTTAGAAATTCGCAAAAAGAACAATTGATGGACAGAATGCAGAACAATGTCATACATTCACCCCAGTACAGAGATCTGGGCCCAAATCCATCGTTTTTTTGCTCACCTTGCCTTTCCAGTTTGGACCCAGCCATATGCAAATCAGTCTTGACCCTGCGCCAAATGGGAACAGTCCAGCCCGAACTGCCAGTCCAGGTCCTCCCTGGACTGGAACCAAGCATCCTAGGACCGGTTTCGGGGTTTCACCCCTCATCAGCCAGGATAGTTTGACTCCAGTGGCATGGAGAGCACGGTACCCATGTTTGGGCATACCCGTCCGACTCGGGGTGACAAATGCAAAAAGAACAATTGGTGGACAGAACAATTGATGGACAGAATGCAGAACAATGTTATACATTCACCCCAGTACAGAAATCTGGGCCTAAATCCATAATTTTTTTGCTCATTATGCCTTTCCAGTTGAGACCCAGCCATATGCAAATCAGTGTTGACCCTGCGCCCAATGGGAACAGTCAAGCCCGAAATGCCAGGCCAGATCCTCCTTGGACTGGAACCAAGCTTCCTAGGACCGGTTTTGGGGTTTCTCCCCTCATCAGCCAGGATAGGGAGGACCTGGCTTGGAAGTTTGAGCTGGACTGTCCCCACAAGGAACAGGGTCAAGACTGATTTTCATTTGGCTGGGTCAAAATGGGGTGGCGTGGTGAGCAAAAGAACAATGGATTAAACCCATATCTTTGTGACTGGGGGTGAATGTTGAATTGTTCAGCATTCCGTCTATCATTTGTTCCTTTTGCATTTGTTGCCCTAAGTGGGAAGAGTATGCCCAGACGTGGGTCCCTTGCTCACTGCACCACTGGATTCAAACTAGCCTGGCTGAGTGATGCCCCGAAACCGGTCCCAGGATGCTTGTTTCCGGTCCAGGCTTGGCAGTTCAGGCTGGACTGTTCCCATGAGGTACAGGGTCAAGACTGATTTGCATATGGCCAGGTCTAAACTGGGATGGCATGGTGAGCAAAAGAATGATGGATTTAAACCAGATCTCTTGACTGGGGGCGAATGTTTTGATTTGTCCTGCATTCCGTCTATTGTGTGTCTTTTGTCAAATCTTTAGAAATCAACACAAATCCAATCGTACTGCCCTTTCACCCACCCACGAATGCGGGAGCATCGGCTGTATTTGGGACAATAAAATCAGATGAAAATGACGTTGTTTATTTGTACAATCATATTTACAGCATCCCCATAGACATACGTGAAAAATGACTTGCATCATCCCTCTCCCCATCAATGGTCCCGCATATACACTAGCCGCTAAAGATGCACTGCTCAATATTAAAATTACCAGCCCACCTAATTGATGTATGGCGCCCCTTACTATTTATAAAAGTTTCTAAAGATTCCCCCAGCTCTTCTATAATGGCCACAGGCTGTGCTGAAAAGAAGTTAAAATAAAACTAAACCAAGATGACATTGGAGTTAGGCCAATCAATATGTAATATCAAGAAACATGGATTAACTTCTAGCACCTTGATTGTTAGGTTCGTGATTTTGACAGATACAAAAACCACCAAACCCCCCTTACTCCTCCATGCAGATGATGGGCTTGCCGGGGAGCAGTTGGATTTAAATCCATTGATGCGCAATGAGTCAGTGGCCCAGGTTTCCTGGCAGGATACTATATGAAAAATGCGTATAAAAGATAGCCAGTCTCCATTGGCCAGTTTCAGGCGAATCCCGGAAATATTGCATGAAATCGCTCGAAACCTCTGGCCATGCTCAGGTTTGGTGGGAGTGGCGATTAGGCTCGACATCAGCTGAGCAGGGGAATCCCAATTCACAACTGAGACCCAGAGGCGGGGTTCTTTATCTTCATCTGAATCTGCTGTTTTACAGTCAGGCATTTTCTGTGAGGCTGGAAAGAGCTTTAAAGCGGTTGGAGATGGGGGTGACCCTTGATCACAACCTGAAACACCCCTCTGTTTTGGGCAGGTCAGCATTCTCCATAATATAGTTTTTAAATCTCCCGCTTTCCTCTCCTAAAATGTTGGAGTGTATGGATGCATGAAAGAGGAATAAATTGCCAATCCTGAATAGGTAACCCCGGTATGTGGCAACTCTGGGGTTTGGCAGAAAAAACTTTAGGCCCCTACACTTATTCCCTCACAATACACTGGCCATGGATCTGACCCTCCTCCACCCCCTGTGGACACCCTTGCAGTATTGCTTAGTCAAAGGGTCGCTTCTGAGCTCCGATGAAAGGAATTCTCAACTCACAAGCTGTGATGATGTTACAGAATTATGAGAGCGATTATTGTTTTCAAACACTATTCATGCCCTCGTGTTCTTCGAGTTCCAACCTTCTTAAACAAAAAAACAATAAACCTTTCATCTTTTCACAGTAATCTCAATCTTGGATTCTGAAAGCAAATACTCTGCTTACTCTTAAATTCCTTTGCATCTCTCTGTGTTCCAAGCGGATTCATCATCTAAATTAGTCTCAGTCTAAAAACCTTTCAGAACTGCAGTCCTTGCCTTTCTGCTGCTCTGCGTTTGACATTTATCCGTAGCATCTAGTTCGCTAATGAAATGCATGTTTGGGGGGAAAATGTCAATTCAATTCTAGCACTGTTCAGTTCTTTGGAAGCACAACTTTCTTTTGTAACAATAGACTTTGGCATAGACAGAAGTTGTTTCCTGGAATTAGGCATGTTTGTAGGCAGATTTTTTTTCGCGATTCTGTGCTCTTGAAGATTCATTAGGCACATGCAAAACTTTGAATATTTTTTTATTTCTTTTTTTTATGCCTAAAATTTCAGCAGACCATATTTTGTACCCAAGTAATCTGAAATAGCAGCCCTGATTTGGTCAGATGTGCCGAAAAACACCGATAAAATTAATTGGAACCAAAAACAAGAACATACATCTGAAGCAGATTTCACATATAAAGATGGTGCAAGATAGTGCGGCAGGTTCACTCACTAGCTGTACAGTCTGTTCGAGCTCCAGATGCACCGCCTTCAAGCTTTGTGGGGTGAACTTAGCATATCATGCTTCCAAGACTAATGAAACCAGTTGTGTTATTAGATCATTACAAATCGCATGCTTTTGACCACTTTGGATTGAAACATAAAAGAAAAAGATCCAGATGTGTTTTTCTACTATGAAAAACTGCAGACGTTGGCCCGTCAGAGACTCCTTGCTGCTGCCTTGTGTTTTCCTACAGTAGTTGTTACCGCCATTATTACTCTTACAGAGAGCTAATGTAGGCCTTCATTTCAGGGACTTTTGCCTGTACTATTGTCAGTGGAAGAAATCTGAAATAAATGGTGTGGGCAAAAAGTGTCCATTCGTGTCTGTGCCCCTCGGAGCAGGGACGGCTTCTGTAATTAGAGCCTTAACGATCCTAAGGAGGTCTGGAACTCAGAAAGGTCATTGTGCATCGAGTAGGCAGCGTAGGGAATAAGGTGACCAACTGGCATGAGTTCAAATGCAGGACAGTAAGTGTAAAAATTCAGGACAAAGGGTCAAAATTCAGGACAAAACTTCGGGACAGAAGGTCAAAATTCAGGACAAAACTTCGGGACAGAAGGCAAGTTTAACAGACAGAGGAAGTTGCACGATAGTATAAAAGTATGTAAATAGACAACCACTTAAGTACAAGTAAAAAAAATATTATATTAGGTTGAGACAATTGTGCACTTCGCAGTTTTTCGGTCTGCGCCCAGCTATGAGCAACTGTGCAGGTCTTTTTGTGGTATTTCATATGATAATTATTTATTTATATGATTAATGCACTGGGTTGTCCGGTCTGATATTTTGTTTACAGCTCATGGTCCTGAGCAGGCATGTTTGGTGAGAGAAGTGGTTAGGAAGATCTGCTCGGATAGACTTTTTTACTGGCATCTCATATCTGAGTGCCATTGTGAGATGTAAAGCGCCATGCAAAGGTGAACTAAAGGGAGGATTGCGGTGACAAACCCACTATAGGGAACACATTATGGGTGTTTCAGCAAGGGGAACTTAAAATATGGACTCTGACTTTGCTTATGTGGGCTTCGCAGAGTGTTGCACTAGCTGACGGAAGTCCCAAAGGTACTTTTCCCTGCAGCTTTCCTAAAGAAGGCACTGTCGATACACTATCACAAAGTTTATTTTTGACGCCTTGCCTATTGCTGCAAACACAATATACATCTCAAGCACAGCTCATAGCACTATGAGGCTCTCCCTGATACCTTACACCTAAAACAAAAATACAAACATTTACAATTATGAGTGTAACATTCATGTAGAAGTTGGGTGTCACTAAAAATGTCATATGCATGATGTATAGATCCCACACATAAGCACACAGCAAATACAGAATAGTAGCACATAGGAAAGCAAGTAGCCAGAAAATGTAAATACCTCCCACTTTGAACTAAAGCTCTTATGGCACCAAGAAAGCAAAGTAACCCATCACAACACTCCCCAGAAGAGCTCTCTTATCCAGGGATCTAGCCATTCATCCTTCAATCAAACCCCTGATAACCACCATTTCAAATGTACATTTTGTCATCTATTAATTCTTTCATCCATCATTCAGTCTTTCACCATTCATTATGTTCTTCCATCTGTGTGCACATCCATATCCAAACCTTTTCAACCATTTGCAAACCTATCCATCATCTATCCTTCCATCCATCATTTCACTCATCCATCCCTCCATCCACCTTTTCACTCATCCATCCACCATTCCACCACCCTTTCACCGAATCCATCCTTTTACTCATCTATCCACTCTTCCACCCATCCATCCATTCACTCATCAATTCAGCTATTTACCCTTTCACCCAAGCCATCCTTTCACTCATCCATCCACTTTCTACCCATCCATCCATTCACTTATCCATCCAACTATTTACCCGTTTACCCGTCCAGCCATCCTTTCACTTACTCATCCATCCACCCAGTTACTCATGTGTCCACCCATTCAGCCTTCCACTAATTCATCATTTCTTCCAGCTCTCCACCCTCCCTTTCACTCATGTGTGCATTCTTTCACTTATCCATCTTTACATTCTTCTTTTCACTCATCCATGCACCCATTTGCCCATCCATTTTGCCAATAATTCATCCATGCTTTTACTCATCCCTCCATCTGTCCATCCATTCTCCTGTTCTCTCTCCATTCCCCTTTCACTTAGCCAGTCATCCTTCCATCCACCCTTCACCCATCCACCCACTCATCCATTTACTCATCCACTCATGAACAGTAGCGGCCCGTGGTGGGAGTGCTGCTGGGCGCTGACGTGGGGCTGGAGAGGGGCAGGGTGGGGGGTAGTAAACTACGGATTATGGCTGATTAGAGGTAAGTAAACATATAAATAAATAAAACGAAGTTTGTTGTGTGCGCTGCATCGCATTTGGTGATGCAGTGTGCGCAACGAAATTCGTTTTTATTCTTTTATATGCTTACTTACCTCTAATCAGCCATAATCCGTAGTTTACTACCCCCCACCCTGCCCCTCCCCCGCCCCACGTCAGCACCCAGCAGCACTCCCACCACGGCCGCTACTGCTCATGAAGCCATCCATTGACACTATCACTCATCAGCCCTTTCACTCATCCATCCATCCTTTCTTTCATCCATCCATCCTTTCAATCTATTCATCCTTTTGTCCATCTACCCTCCCTTTCACTCACTTATCCATCCTTATATCCACCCTTTCACTCATCCATCCATCCATTCACCCTTTTATTTATCAATTAATCAATCCATTCAGCATTTCTCTCGCACATCATCCATCCTTTCACTGAACCATCCATTCTATCACTGATCCATCCTCCCTTTTACCCATCCATCTACCCTTCCACCTATGCATCCATCTATTTACCCTCATCCATCCTTGCACCCACTCATCCATCCATCCTCTCTCATTATCCATCCATTCACCCTTTCACTCATTCATTCATCCTTTCACTAATCCATCCAGCCATTTACAAATTCCTTCACTTACTCACCAACCTTTTCACATTAATTATGAGCTGAGCCTTTGTCTGCAGAGTTGCCGAGAGAAGAGGCCCATCCAGAACATCACCCTTGCTGTAGATCCTTAAGCAAGAGGTGCGGTGGGATGGGGGAGGGTTCACTATGCCCCTGCACATAGGCAAACTGAAAACTTGGAAGTCATGAGTCATGCATGATGCACAGTGCCAAGACGTGAGGTGACTGTGATATGGGGCTGTTTCCAGCGCTTTCAGTGGGATGAAAAAACTGGGGGTCTCTCCAAGGGGCGTGTCTGATGTAATTAAGGGCGTGGCTTAAAACAAGCAAGCTAAAAATATGTGCTGAGCATAATGTGCCACCCGGCTGGTATTTTGTTGTTTCTATCATTGCATCCAGTAACATTAGACCTACAACAAGCCATGACTATTGGCTTTGTCAATGGATGTTAGTTGCATAAAATAAATAAAAAAGCAGCAGCAATGACTTTGTTGTATATACTATTAAAAAGGCTTCAGCTCTAAAATGATGAGACTATGTAAGAACTATAACCTCTTCTTTTTAACTTCTTTCTCCAGCTTCTTTTCATGAACTGGCACATAGCAGCACGGGCGTTTTTGTACATTTGTTTTGTACATTTCTTCCATCCAACCTAACAGAATGTGTTGCCCTAGACCAAGGCAGGATGAGGCCCACCACATGTTGTAACAGCCCAAACAGGCTCATTGTCATTCTGTGTGTGGCAATCAGCTGGCATACAGAATAAAAATGGGCGGGGTAGGGCTGCTGTTGCACTATGAGGATGAGTGTGAGGCAGCCTTATCAGGGATCTGAGGCCTCTCGCAGGGGAACAGCTCTGCTCCCTGCAAGGCCCAAACTTACAGACAAAAGGCATCCGTAAAAGAGATCCTCACGGACAACAGATGTGAGGTCCAAATAACGGACGGTCTGTGAAATTTACAGACGGTTGGTCACCCTAGTACGGAAGACCCACATGTATGCATCTTTCTTACCAACTATATGCCTGTAATCTCATAAAAAAATTCCAAGCATATAAGAGATCTGCTACAGTGAAAAAAAATAGATCAAAATAAAGACGAAAACTCACGGAATAAAATCACAGTCAATTCAGCAAATACTCTCAGTCGGTTTAATGGCTGACCAAAAAAAAACACACACAGAGCGTTTGCAGGAGTAATCTGCAATCCATACAAGTCGTTTCTCCAGTTCCACTGGCTTGGTCGGATCATTATCTGGTCTCTTTTTCCTTGCAACTGCAGGGGAAAGTAGTCCCCTCTCGCCCAGCCCCCATAATGAAGCGTCCTTGGCACAAACTAGATCTTGGCCAACTGTCGGCCTGTTTGGCAGAGAGTAGGCCCCCAATGCCATGCGATGTGGAGGCTTCAATCTCCTGCTTCCACGAATGGGTTGGCCATAGCTTGGACACCTGTATCCCAGCTCGTCTGGGAGTAAAAAGCAGAGGGTTCTCGAACTCCTGGTTTGACGCTTTTCTCGTTTCAGCCAAAAAGGGCTGTAAGCATCTGGAACGTGTCTAGAGACGTTTTTATGACGATTCAGCTAAGTGGGAATACCGGGCCGCCATAAAACAATATCATCGTCTTATTAAGAAGGCTCGGACTGAGTATGTGGCAAAGGAAATCGTGGCCAGTACTAACCCTTCCAAGTCGGTATTTGCCCTACTTAAGAGCATGAGAAGTGCTGGATCTTTGGTCGCCTCCCCGATTGCTTCCAACCAGCAGTGTAGTGAGTTGGCCGGCCATTTCCTGGCTAAGGTTGAGCAGATCTACTCTAACCTGCCTCTGGTGGATCAATGTATGGGGAGTGAGGCTTCCATCACCTCTGGCCCCTTGGTGGGTAGCAGCTTAACTTCTTTTCCATCTTCATCTCCCGATGAGTTCACTGCTCTCTGTCGGAAGATTAAGTCTGGATCCCCAGTTGACCCTCTCACTCCTGCTCTATTTTGCCAACTCCGCTCTGTGATATCCCCATGGGCTCGGGGGTTGGTAAACTTATGTCTTTCTTCTGCAGTGGTTCCTAGAGCATGGAAACATGCTAAAGTTATGCCACTGCTTAAGAAGCCTTCCTTGGACCCCCGGGAACCGGCTAATTGCAGACCCATTTCCCTTCTTCCCTCCCTGGCCAAGGTGACTGAGTCCCATGTTAATGCTATTCTCTCGGAGTATATAGTTCACAATGCCATCCTTGACCCTTCGCAACATGGGTTCCGCAAGCATCATGGGACTGAGTCTGCACTGTTGGCAGTGTCGGAGGCTATCAAGGACAGTCTGGATAGGGGTGATTCCGTGGCTCTGGTCCTATTGGACCTTAGTGCCGCCTTCGACACCATTTCACATGCAATCTTACTAACCCGCTTGCGGGAAATTGGTGTCGAAGGTGAGGCCTTAGGCTGGTTTCGCTCCTTTCTGAATGATAGGTCGTTTCAAGTGTCTATGCCTCCGTTTTATTCCCAGGAGCATACCCTGCTTCAGGGCGTGCCGCAGGGCTCAGTTCTTAGTCCGCTCCTGTTTAATCTCTATGTTCGCCCCCTGGCTGCGGTAGCTAAGAGTAAAGGTCTTGCATTGGTGTCATATGCTGATGATACCCAGCTGTTGATCTCCTTCTCTAAGAACTGCAATGACAACTTGAAGAAATTTAAGGAAGATCTCTTAGCAGTGGCGGACTGGATGGCGAGTAATTTTCTGCAGCTCAACGCCAGCAAATCTGAGATATTATTGCTCGGGAAGGACCAAAATATATGGTCCGAACGATGCTGGCCAGAACGTCTTAAACCTGCACCCTCTCCTAAGAAAGTCGTAAAAAACCTTGGGATATGGTTCGACCAAGGTTTGACGTTTGATGCGCAGTCCAAGACTGTGGCTGGGGTGTGTCTTGGGCTCCTTCGTGGCCTAAGACCCGTGATTGGCTTTTTTCCACCCAAAGTACGTCAAACCATAGTCCAGGCCCTCATTTTGTCTAGGCTGGACTATGGGAACGTACTCTATTTGGGCGCCAACAGAACCAGCATTCAACGTCTGCAGCGGGTCCAGAACGCCGCTGCGCGATTGCTGGTAGGGCTTCCTAGGTCTAGTTCAGTGACTGCCTTGCTCCCTAAATTGCACTGGCTCCCTGTGGAGAAACGTGTCCAGTTTAAGGCTCTCTGCTTGGCTCACAAAATGTTATCGGGTCAGGCCCCTTTGAGCCTGGCCAATCTCTTAATGACCTACACCCCTAGCCGCTCTCTGAGATCGGCGGGCCGTGCTTTGGTCTGTGTCCCTCGCATCTAAAATGCTAGAGCTGGCGGTTGCTCCTTTCGGAGCCTTGCTGCCAAACTCTGGAACTCTCTACCGTTTTCTATCAGATCTATCCAACAGCATTTTCCTTTTCGTAAAGCGATAAAGACTTGGTTGTTCTCTGGTCCTGCTAAGTCTTTATAGACTGTGTGGCCTGCTGTGTCTGTCATTGGTGACTGGTCCTGGTCAGGGTCGCGGTGGGACGCCCCGTTGCTGGGGCAGCCATGCGCGTTACAAATTGAACTAATAATAATAATAATAATAATAATAATTGTAATTTATTCAGCAAAGATTCGTTTTCGGTATGATACCTTTTTCATTTTACCTGTTTGGCCCTTGCAAGTACAAGTTTGAATGGTGGCCTGCATTGAGCAGCTCTGCCTGTAAAGTCATGAGCCTAGACCCCACATACTTGAGAGATAATGACAGAGATACGTGCTTACTGTATCTAGAATTGGCCACGAGCATGTGCGCTTGTGCCCTTTTTATTAGCAGGGTCACCCTGAAGGGGTGTGGGGTGGGTGTGTGTCCAGTCCTCAAATGAGGGCTTCTGGGGGTGGCATTCGCAGAATGTCCATCCCGGGGCAGCTGTGGGCTGATGGTACAGTCCACGGCAGACATCGTTAGCTGATTGGCTGCACGCGGGCTCTTACAGTAGAACGCGACCGTTGAGCTCTTTAGCTCAGTCAGATGCGAGGTTTTTGAGGTACGACCCACTCGAATTGCTGTGCTGTTGCGTTATCTGCAATATTCAGTTGATTTAAGCACGCCGCTGTGGTTAAATCGAATAGGACACGTTACAATGCAAACTTTTACAACGTATGCCTTTACAACGTGGTTTCTACATCGCAACATCCATTACAACGCATGATTTTACAACGCATGCCATCACAATGCATTTTTAGAAACTATACTTACAAAGCATTCCATTACAACGCATACCATTACAAAGCATACCATTACAAAGCATAATACTTTTAGGGCAACAGTAGTGTAAGTGTTGGATAGTGTAGGGGTAAAAATTACTATTCCAACTCCAGTGAGTGCAACAGTAGGGTAAGTGCTGGATTGTGTAGTGCTATAATTACTATTCCCACTCCAGTGAGTGCAACAGTAGGGTAAGTGTTGTATAGTGTAGGTTTATTAATTACTATTTCCCATTACTTACCTTATAATGAGTTGTAATGGCATGCTTTGTAGTGGCATCCGTTGTAATGCCATGCCTTGTAGTGACATGTGCTGTAATGGTTGCGTTGTAATGGCATGCGATGTGAAGGATGTTGCGTTGTAAAGGCAGTACATTGTAATGACTGCGCTGTAATGGTTGTTATCTCGCTGAAGCAGCCGCAGCAGTAAAACAATTGTTAAAAATGCTCTGTGACGAGGGAAGGGAGGATTTGTTGCAGCCAGGCGTGCTCTCTCAGGCCTGGGTTGGTTTTGAAAGACCGAAGCGTACAACGGCCGTCGGCGTATCTGCCGCAGTGTTGGCCTGTTCTTCCATTGACAACGACCCTATTGTGCTGCAAAAAGAAGTTAGCGATGACGAGATTTAGGAAGAATTTAAACTAAAAAAGGCTCCCCTTACCTCCTCTGGGCATGGAAGCTCTTCTGTTGTAAGGAGAGGGAGGGGCCGGCATGCACACAAGCATTACACGGCAGCATGTCAGTCAGAGGCAAGCTCCTTAAAGGAGCGAAACAAATTAAAGGTGAATATGTTTCTTTAGAGGAGAGCTCCTTTTTACCTCTGGTGGTCCTTTAATGAATACAAGTTTACTCAACAATAATGAGTTGGCAGGCACGAATGTGCATGGAAAGCAAAACGTACCTATTTTGGGGGAAAGTTTTATAACCAAACAAGGAGAATTGTTTTCAAATACAGTTGACAGGTGCTTATCACCCATGCTATGCAACAAAACTGGTGACAGGATATTGCGGCCAACTCATCCTTGGACTGTTTTATCAATAGCTGAGGTGAGCAATAAAATCCCAGTCACAATAATGGAAATTAACAAACAAAATAGAGCAGACGCTCCAGACAAAGAAAACGCTTTAGTAAAAGAGGAAGGTATTAAAAAATATGTAGTCCTGGGTAAGGAGGGCAAAGTTACTGATGGGCCACGCAGATGGATGGGGGTTAATAATGAAATTAATAAAGAAGCAAGACCGGCAAGAACAATTGAAAAGGATGCCCTAGAGTCAGCAAGTTTTAGCAACTTGCAGACCCACGCAGGGAAAATGCTGCAGAAATATATAAAGTGCAGTAAAAAACCTAATGGGCAGGTCACAAATGTCCTGCAGTACTCTGGATGAGGAGAGGGAGGATTTTGATGCAATCTTTCCCGCGCCGTTGGGTGACAAACGTACTTCTCATTTCACAAGAGCTATCAATTGGAGGATTTACGATGGTGGAGTGGGGGATGGGGAATACCCAGGTAGTGGAAGGGGCAATAAAAATGCGCAATGTGAAGGGGTGGTAGTGGACGATGGTGAATTCAAAGATTTTAAGGAAGGGGAAATTGGTGATGATAATGAAAATACATTTTCTTGGGGAATAACAGGACATCTCGAGGATCATGTTTTTCAGGAAAAAGAAACCAGGGGCGCTTGGAGTGATCGCAATAGGGAAAAAAGAAGTCAAGACTGGGAGAGCAAGAGAAGAACGGCGATGGATTTGGGCAACACATTAGGAACAGGTGAGAAGCAGAGTGGGGATTTGAATAGAAATGTATGCTTTAAGAAAAATACATCTTTGGATGTCACTATGGCTGATCAAAATGTGGGGACTGATGGTTTATTAAACGATGCTGAGACAAGTACACAAATTACTAAAGATGACTCAAATCAAAAGGGCAAAGCAAAGGGGGATGACACAGATCTATCTAAATCAAAGGGGAGCCAGGAGCAATGTGATGCTGAAAAAGAAGAGAAATCAAAAACATAGAGTTTAAACGGCTCCCGTATATGGGGTTATCTATGCCTTTGTGATCTCACTTGAGTAAAAGCACCAAAGAGAAAATTTGAAGGGAGAATTTGTGGATGTATTTAAGCCACTCCACAAGGAGATTCAATCAAAAGAAGGGTCTAGGGAGGAGGCATGGGAATTATCGAAAAGACCGAGGGTACCTAAAACCATTGATTCATGGACCTCAGCATTCTTAATATTTGCAAGCGTCTATTGCTAGAAGTTTCCTGATAGATCGGTATCAATATTCAAATACTTAGGGCCATATGTAGGTAAGTGAAATTTACTGATTCATAAATACCGAATTTTACCGAATCTGTATTTAGAAATCGGTATTTCGTATGTACCTAATTATTTGGTAAAGATTACCGATTCGGTAAAATTCGGAAAATGGTTACCGATTCCACAATACCGACCGGTATTCCTGAATCGGTATTTACCGAATCGGTATATACCGAATCGGTATTTACCGAATCGGTATTTACCGATTCGGAATTTACCGAATCGGAATTTCAAAAACACATCAATTGAGGAATCAGCCAATCATGTGCAACCAACACCCCTCCCAACCAGGAAGTGGCCACACCCAGGCAGGTGCACACAATCAGAACCCTCTGAATAGGCTGGGAGTGCTGAGGAGTGCAACAGAGCCAGTGCCTGAACATTGTTAACTGATCCAGCACAATGGCCAGCCAGGACACAGATGGAGGTGAAAGGAAGAGGAAAATGAAAATCAGCCAGAAGGAACTGCAGGTACTTGTGGAGGAGGTGGTGAAGCAGCACAATAAGCTTTTTGGAAAGTAGTCCCTGCAAGTTGCAGAGTCTGAAAAAAGAAGGATCTGGCAAGGAATCCAGTCGCAGGTAAATGCCAATGGAGTGACCCCCCGGGACACTGATGTGCTGAAGAAGCGGTGGTATGACATCCGGATCATCACCAAGAGGAAGATGGCTGATCTTAAAAAACAGGCCAGCCAGACAGGAGGAGGAAGGAACAGGGCACCTGCCCTGACAGAACTGGAGCAGCACGTGGAGTCCACGATAGACCCTGAAAGTGTCGTTGGGATTGGTGATGCAGACAGCTCAGCCAGAGCTGCTACCAAAAAAGGTAAGAAGCATGCGCAGCATTGTGACCCCCCTTCCCCTATCCCAAATCCCCAATTCAGCAATGTGATTCCCACTCCAGTACAGGTTTTTGTTCAGACCAGCAATGCATTATGGGTGATGTAGTCAGGGAAACCCCTATCATGACAGGAATCGCACCGAAAAACAAGGCATGGGACACACATCTGCGATAATCAGGCACAGGACAATGAGATAGTGTTGCAGAAATGTATTATGATGTGAGCAATGCAGGGCTGCAGGTACACTGAGCTAATGTAACTTTTCTGTCCACAGGCGACACATCGCGCAGGACTGCTCAGGAGAAGGGAGAGAGGGCACCCCGGAAGCACATCACTGAGCAGGCCACCACGAGTGCAGGGCACACAACACCACCAATGCCAGCCTCACCACCACAGCCAGCCTCACCACCACAGCCAGCCTCACCACCACAGCCAGTCACGCCACCACAGCCAGCATCGCCACTACTGCTAGCCTCACCAGCATCAACACCACCTGCAGTGGTGAGACCTAGGATGCGTGCTGTCGCCAGACTGCATGTGTCCGAGTCCTCCTCAGAAGACTCAAGGGGGGATGAATCAACCACTGTGCCACTGGATGATAGCAATGCTGGGGTGCTGTCCATCGTTGAGGGAGCACACACAGGTGCCAGACGCTGCCGCAGGGCTTGTGTGAGCAGTCCGCCTCCACTGGGTGAGAGCCATGGTGTCTTCGGAGGGCTGGAGGCAACCGTGGTGAAGGTGCACCGCCTACAAGGCAAGGCAATACAGTCGGTACAACGACAAATGAAGTGCCTCAATGATAAAATGAGCAACATTGACAGGGGCATTTCCTCAATGGCTGAGGGCATGAGGGAGATGGCTGTCTGTGATGCTGCTGTGCAGTAAAATGGAGGAGGACAGAGCAACACGGCGAAGGGAGAGGCAGGAAATGGAGCACCATACGAGGGCAGTGAACCGACTAGCTACTGCCACTTCTCTGTTCTGCAGGCGCTCCGTGGCCATGCAGGAGGGGCTTGCGCACTGCAGCACTGATGTATCTAGGGGGTTGGTTAAGGTGACCACTGCTCTTGAGGTGCTGCTGACAAGCCAGTCTGCCAATACTGGTGCTGTGGATGTTGTGGACAGCGAGGACACGACTAGTCGGAGCAGCATTACCCCCCCTGTCACAGACACACGGAGGAGCAGCAGACGGCATAGGGCTGCCACTGGTCCCACAGCCAGTGAGGACAGTCAGTCACTGGCATCCCACACTGTAGTGCGTGGCCGCAGACGCTGATGCAGGCCACACTGCCAGGACAGAGTTGGGTGAAGTAACCCATGACTTCCTACAATGGATGTCACCAATTTGAAAGCCCAGTTAGGCTGTTTGTGTTGTGGCGTAGTTCCCACAAATTAAAACTACGTCATTGCATCCAACAACTGGCTGTGTCTCCTTACTTACTTAGAAATAGTAGCATGTGATCTCTGCCCGTCTCTATCTCCCATCTGTTGCTGCTGGCACTCCTGCTGCGTTGGGCTCTGGCTGTGCAAAATCATCATCATCCTCCTCAAAATCTGTTATTTCCACTTCTGTACCTTTCTTAGTGGCAAGGTTGTGCAGCATTGCACAAGTAGCAATGATCTTGCAGCAGATGATGGGTGTGTACTGGCGTGCGCCTCCGCTCTTGTGGAGGCAGCGGAACCTGCTTTTCAATAGTCCAAACGTGCGCTCCACCACGTTGCGTGTTGATTTGTGTGCCACATTGTATCGTCTCTCACTCAGGGTTTAGGTAGGGAGTGAGGATAAATGACCGCACAGCATATGCACTATCGCCTAGGTGAGAAAGAGGGTGCCATTAGCCACATACACCAATACACATTCATCTGCGGTAAGTATAAGGGAGTGTCAAAGTGATTTACCTAGCAGGTATCCTTCTCCAAATTCGCCCGCAACCAGGCGTGTGTAGATCCCACTGTTCTGGAAGATGTAGGAGTCGTGGGTGCTCCCAGGAAATTTGGCTACGATGTCAGTAATTATGTTGGCAGCATCGCAGATTACCTGCACATTTATGGAGTGGGTGGGCTTTCTGTTCCTGTAGATATACTCAGTGGCTGCTGGTGGGCAGATTGGAATGTGTGTGCCATCAATGCAGCCTATGACATGCAGGAACTGTGCCATCTGGTAGAAGTCTGTCTTGGATTTCAGCAGTTCAGCCTGTGTGTTTGGGAAGCTAATGTAGTGTTGCATTCTCTGCATCATGGCATCCAGGAACTTCCTGTAGAAACGGGACAGGCAACTCTGGGATACCCCGCCTACCGCAGCTATCACCCCCTGGTAACTGCCAGATGCGAGTAGATGGAGGCTACACAGCACCTGCACATGTGGTGGTATGGCGTGCGCCCTTGTTGTTGGATGGTCCAGGAGTGGGTGCAAGTCCCTTATCAGGTCCATGATGGTTTGGGGGTGTAGCCTGTACCTTTCATGTACCTCAGCCTCAGTCTGTTGGAAGAGTGTGATGCGCTGACTGTAAATGCGCTCCTCCCATCTCCAAATCCTCATTCCTGCTGCCTGTAGACGTAGGCGCCTTGCAATCACATAGAGAGGCGCCATGGTGATCACGCTGTTGCATTTTGGGATTGCTTATATGCACTGTAGCTGATTACCACCTGCTTTCACTCAGTGTTAAATACCGACTCTTAAATACCGAATTTCATGCAATTCGGTAATATCAAATTTACCTACATCTCTTTTCTCGTTTTACCATTTCCTCTTTACCGATTCGGTAAATAAGAATTCGGTAATTCCGATTCGGTAATTTAGAATTCGGTAAAGATGACTCGGTATTTACCGATTCATAATTACCGAATCATGCTTTTTGGCCTCCTACATCTCAATCGCCTAAATACTGGTCGGTAACGTGATATTTACCGAATTTCGGGCGTTACCGACCGGTATTTAGCTACCTACATATGGCCCTTAGACACTATTAGGAAAGCTCACACAGAGTTGGGGGGTTTTGCTTGGATCATTACGATGAAGAATTCTGAGCCAGATTGGTCCTTATACCTGAGAAACCATGGGGAGAAGTTGACAATGAATTATTGGTGCACTAAATGTATCTGCAAAGGCCTCCTCCTGCTATGTATACGGCGAGCGGTCTCGCGGTTTCCCACCGGCCTTTTCTTGGTAGACCCACCTCGGGGGGGGGGGGATTTTGGAACAAACCACAAACAGCTAATTCAGGCGCATGCTAGAATTTCAATTGGGGTTACTGCCAAAAGAACCCATGCAAACAAGAGTGCTCAAAATGTGGTGGAAAACACTCCATATTACAGTGTTTTGGGGAGCAAGCAAACTGGGGAAGTTTTTGGCCAAAGCAGAGGGAGAGGCAACACATTTCAACCTGGTCACAAGGGCTTTTACGTCAATTAACATAGAACGATTATGCTTTTGGTTAAAATTCTACCCCTTCAGAGAAGAGGCAACTAGATTAGAATGGGGCTTATAAGAAGGCTTCAGATTGGGCTATCAGGATCACAGATGTTGTAGGTTCGCTAACAACCTGAAGTCAGTAAATGAACATCCACAGGTAGTAAGCCAGAAGCGTTTAACAGATGTGGCAAAAGGGAGAATTGCAGGCCCCTTTTCTACATGGCCTATATAAGATTTCTGCCTAACAAGAAAGGGTTCCTGCTCCTACCAGTAAGGCTGAGCCCAATAATCACTACCAACATGCCAATACGGATATTTTCTCTTAGATTCCTTATCTGCTCACTAGTCAATCATTCAAATTGACCCTGAAACTTAGTTTAATTTACTTTATTAAATTTCAGTAAGAGAATTTTTATCTGATCAATTTTACAATTTCAATGGAAATCATCACAAACACCACAATCTAAACTTAAAAAGACACTTATGCCGCAACATCATCTATTTGTACCAGAAGGCCAACGATGACCAAAACTTCTTGAGACATAGCGCATAAATAACACATTTTGTGACATAAAACATAAATGACAATTTTAACACATAGACAAAGAGAATACATATATTACATATACTTCACAAGACGAATATACCCAGACAGGTTTCACATTATTCACAATTTTTTCAGATAAGGAATCTAAGAGAAAATATCAGTATTTTCATGTTGGTTATTGCTTACTATATAAGATTTAATCATATCCTCATTGACGGTAATACCCACGGAAACACCAGGTGAATTTAGAATGATACAACATCTGTCGTGACCACAAGGTGGCTCTGTGAATGATTTCATAGCAAAGGAAGATTCCATGGTACAGTTTGCATCAATAGACGTAGCATTGGGTCTGGTAAGGTCTGGGAAGGAAAGTAGGCTCTAATGCAGAATTGGCGAAATATGATGTTAAATCGGCTTTTCGGCTACTACCAGTACACCCTTTAGATTTTGCATTATTGGGCATTCATTTTGAAGAACAGTTTTTCATTGACAAGGTACTGCCTATGGGATGCACAGTTTCCTGCAATCTTTTTGAAGAATTTAGCTCTTTCATCCAGTGGTGTTTTGTATTCAAGTCGGGTCATGTCAACGTTACTCATTACCTAGATGATTTCTTGTTCATTGGCACAGCTAGTACTCAGCAATGCACGAGAGCTTTACGTAATTTTGAGTTGTTGGCTAAATATTTAGGCGTGCCATTGGCAGCTGAGAAGACAGAAGGCCATGCAAGCTGATCTTGGATGCAGTATATGGTCCTTGCTCCTGTACTAGTCACGTACTTATCTCCCAGGCCAGAGCCAAGGTGCAGTACAATGAGCCACCACTAGGTAGCGCTGTAGCAACTTCTCCTGCTGTGGTGGGCTCATCTTCTGTCCTGCTGTTCCTTGTTGTAGGCTCCCTGTGCTGCCTGCACCTCTCCGTCCTCTTGTTGGGGGACAGGGCCCCTCTGGTGCAGCGTAGTTGTCTCAGGAGGCAAAAGGCTTTTTTTCTGCTCTAGCAGCAATGCGATGGCACTTGGGGGCATGCTGTAAACATAGCACTCGTTTCTATTTGATTCCGGCAGCCGTCCGGTACTGAGGATGAATGGGGCCGCTCTCCCCCTATACTTATGTATATGGGGTGCTGCTGGAGATTGTGAAGCAGGACGGCTTGTCTTTATTTGAAATCGCATAAAAGTCACTTGTTTGGGCCATTGCGGTGCAGTGAACAGCCGCTAAGTGGCACTTCAGCCACTTGAGGAGGCCACAGCAGCTTTCCCCAGACTGTGGGCCTTGGCGCCCATGCGGGCTTTGCAGAGGTAGGCGTGGGGCATGCAGTGCAGGGGCAGCCTCAGTATTTTCCCTGCTGGTGGGGTGCCGCAATTGACTGCTGGCCGCTGGGTCATGCGGTGGAACAATTTTCGCCATTGGGCAGCATTCCTTCTGGTACATCTCGCATGGAGCTCAGCAGATAGGAAGCAGCCTCTGAACAATGGGGCTTAAAGGTGGGCTAACTGCCCAATGCGATCTCGCTTTCCTTTATTGTTACTGGGGACACCTCTGAGGGGCCCAGCGGTGATACATCCGCTCCTCAGAGGACTGGTGGCCAGCTTCTTTGCGGGCCGTTGTGTGAGTCCATCTGCCTTGCTGATCCAGCCACTGTGGGGAGCGTTTGACAGCGCAGCGGGCTTCTTTCACCTGCGGAACACTTGGAGGCAGGCAGATTGCAGCAGTTTTCGTGGCGTGCTGGAGCTGTTTCCTCCCTCAGTGAGAGAATGTGTACGCCTTGCATCTGCACTTGTGACTTCTTTCGTGGACAGGCTGTGGTGGCAATCCGGACCCCGTTCTCCTCCTCAATTATGGGTGTGACCTTCTAGGCAGCACGGCATGGGGTCAGAAGCCCTTTTTGCCATTGTAAAGTTGTGATCCCTAGGCCCCCATACTTGAGAAATAATGACACAGACACAAGCCTATTGTATCTAGAACTGACCACCAGCACATGCACTCTGTTTCTTTTATTAGCATGGTCACCTGACTGGTGACGCCTGTGTTGGATGGGTGTGGAGTGGGTGTATGGCCAGCCCTTATAGGAGTGGCTGGTAAACTGGTGCCTGTTAAGAAATAGAAAGTGTCCAGCAGGCCACCACACCGCTCTCCCCCTCCTTTTGTCCTGAGAACGACCCCATCAAATTGACATATGGGGTAAAAACTCAGCATTACTAACGTCCAAAGATTTACCTAGAAATAGTGTGCATCAGATGTAAATTCTGTTGGCTCCTGCAATACAATAAATGTGTTGAACCATTAATTGCACATATTAATGTTGTTTCTACATGGTGCATTTAATTTGTTGCCAAAAATATTTTCCAGGAGGAATGTCGTCTTTTCAGTGCCCACTTTAGGAAGCCTATGTTACTTAGTCAAATTATTTGTGTCAGGATGAATACTGGAAATTTGGAACATCACTTTATTCTGGAGATTATTACTATAAATTCCCATTTAGAAAGTCAGACCAATTTGAAGAGGCAATTACAAAGAAAAGTAGTTGTAAATAAATAAAAAAAATTCCATTGAAAATAATGTTGTTTTCATTATCAATATTAAAATAAAGTGACAGAGGAACAAAGGAGTGAAGTTGTTGAAAGAAGTACACATTACAAAAATTAGGGGAAGGGCCCGGGTTATATTAAAGTGTAGGTTAAGGCTTACATTTTTGTTACTGTGGACCATTTAATGTTAGTTTAATAAGCTTGTTGTTCAAAATCCCTCACATTGGGTTCTTTCTTCATAAACATTTTTTGTCTCAAGGTAGATAAGCGAATCTCGAGTGTTGGTTGAGGGGTGTGGAACCCTTCTCAAGCAACAGCCACAATCATTGTCAGGGTGAACCACAAAAAGTACTAAATTAACCTGTGCTTAACCCTCTTGTAGCTTATCACGAAAGTTGTCAGGCTTAACTCAGAGGCAATGTGTAAAGTATTTATGCAGCACTTAAACAGTAATAATATCAAAACACAACACAAGAAAAATCCCACACCAATTTAGGAAAATAGATTAACTTTTAATAAATTATTTGACACCACAATGACAAACATCCAATCAGTAGAACCGGAGTTATAGGTTTTTTAAATTTGAAGTGGTAAAAAGCCCCTAAAAGATCAAAGTTACAAACTAGCTGCGCGAAACCAGGGAAGAATCTAAAGTTATGGCGCACTACGTTGGAGGGCAGGTCGGATACACAGGGTAGACTGGACCCAGTCTCCACTCACCTTCGGCCTTGGAAAACTCTTTGGTGAAAAATGTCTGAGAAGGTAAAAGTTCAGCGGGGCAGGACAGCCAGCGGTGTTCGAGGAGGAGGCGTCGTAGTCGGGGAGCTGCTGGACAAAATCACTGTGAAGATTCTTATGTTTGGATGTAGTTACTTTTTTGAAAGTCGAAAGTCTCCAGCAGGACGAAGTTGAACGCTGTAGCGGATGAGGGCTTCTTTTGCGAGGAGCCTGCTCTACAGTATTTGATTCTGTGAAGAAGAACAAAGTAGGAGCTGACATGAAGGCAGGCCGTCCGGTGGTACACCTTCAGCGGATTGGCCAGCAGGTAGGTCCTGGTCTCCTTTTAGTTATGAGAGCGCTTGTTGTGTGAAAATGTTCTGGCCACCCGGGTTACTCACGACCTCCTCTGGCCTTCCAAGAAATGAAGAGTCGATGACGCAGTAGAGAACACACACTAACTAGTTTATTAGTAAATACACTGCAGTGGAGTCCAGTCTGACCAGCCCTATGGGATGGCTGTCGAGGGACTGACTCTAACAAGCATAAAGTTACATTATGTATCTTGCAGAGCCCACAAAGACCCACCCATTATGGAAAAAGACAGCTTGGGCAAACACTGACAAAAAGGGAGGCACAGAAGGATGAGCTAAGAGTCTGAGACCGGGCACACACTATCTCTCTGGCGAGGTCATACAGTCTGTGCTTGTAGTTGGAATAGTAGGAGCACCCTCTATCTCAGGGTAAGGTATGCATTAACAAGCACATTTCTCATGCTTCAGTGAGGCCTATCCTTGGAGATGCAAATGCATCCCAGAATCTTTCTGCTGAGGCAAGCAACATGAGACAAAAGCTTGATCTTAGTTACAGAACAATATGGCGCCAATAAAGATGGCACCATGAATGCTAACTTAACACAGAATAGAGTTTGAGCATAGCAAAGGGAGCATTTTGATTCTGTGCATTACGGAAAAAACATTAAAATTCTGGATTTGGGCTATTTGGGCACCTTTAGCACCACTTCCAAGGGTAGAGGACTTGACGGGCACAGGATGGTTGTAGCCTTTCCTGTCCCTTAGGCTCTGACCAGGAGGTCAGCGAACTAGCCCTTGGAGTCACTCTGGAAGCCCTGGGTTCAAGTAGAAGAGCAAGTCTTAAGCAGAAAAGCAGACTTATGTGGGCACAGAGCAGGTTTCAGGCAGCAGAGGAATCCTTTTTGGTGCAGCAAGCCAATGCTCTCAAGTACACACCAGGCCACAGTAGCAGGTATTCCTCTGAGAGTCCTCCCGCAGGTCCAGAGTTGACCTAAAGAGTGGACCTAAGATCCCCATTTTTATTCCTGGCTCCCCTTTGAAGTGGGATATGCTTCTGGAGTTTTCCCCCTACAGGTGTTGGGAATTGCTTACCTCCCTGCCCTGACCCCAGTCTGTCTCGGTACACAATAGTCTAGTGTGAAATCCTTTGTGCGTAAGCTGAGTCAATGCCTTTGCAGTGAAAGGGTGGTAGGTGACATCTCCGCCCCTCCCCAAGCCTAGATGGCTCACCCTGCCAACACCTGGCCCCTTTATTGTGATATTGTCTGGGAGGACTACACAAATACCAGCTGCCAATTACACCTAGTCATGTGACGCAGAAACAGGCTGCAGACACCAAATGGTTACAACAAGAAAATGCCACCTTTCTAAAAGTGCTCCATCCCTTTAGCACGGTGTCAAACTTCAAAAACTTGCTGGTGCAACATTTAGTACCAGACACAAACTGCGACAGCCATACTTGCAGAATTTGCAATGATTTGAACAATGTACTCCAGTTTGTCCTTTTTTATTCCTTTATTACAATTTAAAAATGGTTACCACGTTTCGTGCAGAGGCTGCGTGATTCCACACTTTCACTGCTGAAAAAATGCCCATCCAGGCCTTTATTTACAGCCGTCAGAATTCACATTATCCCCGGGTTTTCACCCAATGCATTTTGGGCTTAAATAAGCCCTTCGTCAGGGGTATATAATATAAAAGAAGCTGATCTGTAACCACAATGGTTTGCCCAAAGACACAAAGAAACTTTCACTAAAATAAATGATGCGCCATCAAATGTGTGCCCTAAAAAAAAAAAATCTGTCTGCTGGTACCTCTATAGCCTCTGAATCAATGATCTACTCATATGGAGCATTATTGGTTAAGAGTATTCTAAATATAATCATGCCCCGTGTTTAACACTCCCTTCCAATGCCAATCATAAAAACAAGTTGTCATTCCAGGTACTTTGTAATCGTTCAAAGGATTTTAATCCATAATATACGTATTTTGCAATCCACAATTAATCTTGGTATTACAGTAATTATACGACTGTCCCTTCGGTGTTCCAATGCATTTCGGGTGGTATACCCTTCATCGGGGAACAAAGCTGTAATTTAATTAAAATTGATGTACTATGAGGAGACTTCTTTATGAAAATCTAGGATGATCTGTACATTGCTTCATGTGCAGTTCATGCTAACTTGGACATGGAATAGTGCTCATATTAGATGTTGATATGGAGTAGTTAACACTGGTGTGTTGGTGAAATCATGCTCGGTTAAAAAGAATAATTTGTGTTATATACTGATACTGTGGTGTTAATGGTGATATACAATCGAATTGAAAACAAGATTGTCAGTGATACTATAAGTGTAGCACTGGCGCGTGACGGCCATTAATGCCAAAAAGTAAATGTGCTGTCGTGTTTAAGGAGACTCTATCAATAGGAGGTGAACTGTTAGCCGTAAATTAAACAAGTGCAACGTGATGCACTATCAATTGATAGTCAAGATTGCAGGCAATTTCATGAATTTGGTGCCAGTGCTTAGAAGCAGAGGATATCATGCCATATCAATCTGTGGTGTGTAATAAGCCGTAAACTAAACTACCACGTTGTGATGCGTTAATCATATTTATAAATGCCCTTGCATGTGATTCACAAGGTTTACTTGCTAAGGAACTAGGTAATACCAAGCACGGACAGAGTTATAGCCAAAGCATGCGGGGTTCACTTACGATTGCAGTCGCTCTGTACGATTTTAACCGGTCCGGTGGTGAAAGACGCCGGCTGTGTGTGTGTAGATTAGACCGCTGTGCAAAGGTTATAGACATAAAAATAGGACTGCTATCTTACGAAAAAGTATGGCGGCCATGTTATAACGGGGTTTAAGCCTGCAGTGTTAAGTGAAACGAGTGAAATAAATAAAAAAATTGGATAAATAGGAAAAAGACCTAACTGGGATAATGAATGCTAGGGAATAAGAAATGCAGTGCATAAGCAGTGAATAAAAAAGGCATAGTATCAAGTAGGATAATACATGAGCATACACATTGTAGACTGCAGATAGGTAGTAAGAGTTCTTCGGTCAATGGGCTGCTGAGAAACGATAGTGCAATCAGTCAAGGATTAATGATAACATAGATATTCTATCCGTTCAATCATTCCCAATGGTTTCAAGGTTCCCAATTGTTTGATCCAAGCGTTTTCTCTTTGTAATAAGTATTTGTTGTTGTCGCGACCCTCCACCTTTGTGATGACTTCTAGGATTAAGAATTTCAGTTAACTGACATAGTGGTCATTATCAACAAAGCTTGGGAAAACAGTGTCATCAATGACAGAACAAAAAGGTTTATAATAAAGGATAATCCAAGAAGCCCCACAATTTACATGGTACCAAAAATACATAAGGACGCAATAAATTCACCGTTTAGACCAATAGTGTCCACCCAAGGCAGCATACACCAACCTACCGGACAGTTTTAGGATTGATACCTCCAACCTAGCGTGATGAAAATCAAAACCTACTTGAAAGACACAACCGATTTCTTGATGAAATTACAGCAAATTACGTTGAATGCAGATGAACCCTTTCTACTGTGCACCATGGACGTAAACGCTTTGTGTTCCTCCATACCACATCATCTGGGGATTGAAGCTATATAACACACTCTATTACACACTGATCTTGTTTGTGACATGCAGACATTCCTGATGTAGTTACTACATTTCACCCTCTTCCAAAGCTATTTTAAACGGAAAGAACAGCGGTTTCTCCAATTATCGGGGACTTCCATGGGCAATTGCGCCACGTCGGCGTATGCCAATCTTGTCATGGAAAGATTTGAAAAAGAGAATATCTTTACCAAGTTCCCATGGAAAGTACACAGCAATTTATTTATTAGATACATCGATGACATTTTTATCTTATGGAACGGTTCGAAGACAGATTTGCTGGATGCACTTCACAACCTCAACATCATTAATGAGAGAATTCAATTTACCTTTGAAGTACAAGAGCATCTTTTGGATGTACAAATCACCCAGACCGAACACTGATTCAAGACAGACATTTACAGGAAGACCACAGACCGAAATATTACATTGCATTGCAGCAGTTTTCACCAAGAAACATTAAAAAGACACTTATCATATTCTCAAATGCTCATAGTGAAGAGAATAGTATCCAACCCAACAACAGTCACTCAACGTATTGAAGAGATGTAACACAGATTTGCATTAAGAGGTTACCCTATAGGAGTACTGGAACAAGCTAAGCTTCGGAGTCACCAAAAAACCCGAAATGAATTGCTCTTAAAAACCAATCAAGAAAATTATTTAAGGAAGCTCTGATATTTGCATATAAAAGGAGCAAAAACCTGGGAGAAATATTAAAACACCCCAACAAAGATGACCTAGCTATTCATAAAGGCACACACAGTCTCATGTCCTAACTGCAACAATTGTAATAATACTATCTCTGGACCAATTATTACACATCCACGAAAAAGGTAACAACATCAAGCTACGAGTCACGGCCACATGTGACACGATGAATGTTATTTACTTTTTAAAATGCCCATGTGGACAAGCATATGTCGGAAAGACTAAACAAAAAATAAAAATCCTGAATTAATGAATAAAAATCGAACATACAGACCAAGAACATGAAATCAGTTGTGGCAAACCATTTCCTTGAACATCACCACAATATCAGTCAACTGAAATTCTTAATCCTAGAAGTCATCACAAAGGTGGAGGGTCGCATCAACAACAAATACTTATTACAAAGTGAAAACGCTTGGATCAAACAATTGGGAACCTTGAAACCATTCGGAATGAGTGAACGGATGGAATATCTATGTAATCTTTACTCCTTGACTGATTGCACTTTCGTTTCACATTGACCGAAGAACTCTTACTACCTATCTGCAGTCTACACTGTGTATGCTCATGTATTATCCTACTTGATACTATGCCTTTTTTATTCACTGCTTATTCACTTCATTTTTTATTCCTTTGCATTCATTATCTCAGTTAGGTCTTTTTCTTATTCATCCCATTTTTTTATTTATTTCACTCGTTTCACTTAACACTGCAGGCTTAAACCCCATTATAACATGGCCACCATACTTTTTCGGAAGAGAGCAGTCCCAAGTTTATGTCTATAACCTTTGCACAGCGGCTTAAACTACACACACACAGACAGCGTCTTTCACCACCGGACCGGTTAAAATCGTACAAAGTGACTGCACTCGTAAGTGAACCTGCCATATTTTGGCTATAACTCTGTCCACGCATATCAGTCAACTGAAATTCTTAATCCTAGATGTCATCACAAAGGTGGCGGTTTGCGACAACAACAAATACTTATTACAAAGTGAAAACGCTTGGCTCAAAGACTTGGCAACCTTGAAACCATTTGGAATGAGTGAACGGATGGAATACCTATGTAATCTTTAATCCTTGACTGATTGCACTCTCGTTTCTCAGCAGCCAATTGACCGAAGAACTCTTACTACCTATCTGCAGTCTACACTGTGTATGCTCATGTATTATCCTACTTGATACTATGCCTTTTTTATTCACTGCTTATTCACTGCATTTTTTATTCCTTAGCATTCATTATCTCAGTT
Organism: Triturus cristatus; assembly: GCF_964204655.1. NCBI lineage: Eukaryota > Metazoa > Chordata > Amphibia > Caudata > Salamandridae > Triturus > Triturus cristatus. The sequence continues at coordinate 443,239,783 of NC_140590.1, forward strand.
AGGTCTTTTTCTTATTCATCCCATTTTTTGATTTATTTCACTCGTTTCACTTAACACTGCAGTCTTAAACCCCATTATAACATGGCCACCATACTTTTTCATAAGATAGCAGTCCCATGTTTATGTCTATAACCTTTGCACAGCGGCTTAATCTACACACACACAGCCGGGGTCTTTCACCACCGGACCGGTTAAAATCATACAGAGCGACTGCACTCGTAAGTGAACCCGCCATGTTTTGGCTGTCCACGCATGCTATTACCTAGTTACTTAGCAAGTAAACCTTGTGAATGACACACAAGGGTGTTTATAAATATGATTAACGAATCACAACGCGGTAGTTTTGTTTGCGGCTTATCACAAAAACAATTAATCTTAAAAACAAAACACATTTCTCCTTGCTAAATACACTCTATGTGAGAAAAGCCAAGTGCTCAATATCCCCAACCCACCAAACAATGAACTCACCGTGCTCCGGTTTTATGATCTATATCTACTAACGCCAAAGCTTACAGTGTGACCTTGTTCATGAAGCACCCTTCGTTAACTGACTAATCCTTCCGCTCGCCCCCCAGGTGCACTCTATTATTTTAAACAAAACACGTGACCATGCAAAACGAGAAGAAACAGAAAAAAAAACTTGCTTCCACTGTTTAACCTGTGAAATACCCTGAATAGATATATTCATATGTAAATTGCACAGTGTTGCTGGTGTGACTGAACAAAATTCAAATTAAACATACATTAAATCCAACAACGACATTTATGTGCCACAAAATTAAATATAGTGAATAAGAAACAGTCAAATTGTAGTTTTCGGTGTGCAAGTTGCTCCTTTAAATAAATGTGATGGTTCTCTGTTACCCAGTCACCTCTGCCATAATCTTTAGTTTGTTTTAATGCTTATCCTTTTTAGGGTGCAACTTATCGGGGGGGGGGCAGTCTTTGCAAAAGCCATCATAATTATTGATAAATGCACTCCGTTGTGTAATTCCAATTCATCAGTAATTTTAACATTATAAGATGCCGGTGTGCTATGTGTCATTTTTTGACACATAAATGTCGTTGCTGGATTTAATGTATCTTTAATTTGAATTGTGTTCAACCTTTCTAAAATTGGCATTTTCAGAATTGTGATTTAAAGTCCAACTTTACCATTAAAGAAGATTTTAAATTACAATTTCTCAGACACAAAACATTATTTTTCTACCTGCTCTCAATTCCTGAGCACTTATGAAAAGTAATAAGATAACCCAATGTTAACCTATGAGAGAGGTAGGCCTCACAGTAGTGAAAAATGAACTTGAGAGTTTTTCACTGCCAGGACATGTAAAACTTAACAGTACATGTCCAATGTTCTAATTGCAATACAGCCTGCCATATGGACTGTCTAGGGCCTTCTTTAGGGGTGACATATATTTAATAAAAAGGGAGCTTAAGGCTTTGCAAGGTAATGTATAATGTCTTAGGGCTCATTATATTTAGCAATATTGTTTTGATTAATTTAGGCTGAAACGAAATGATGAAAATTCAAATGACTCTCTCCAACATGAGAACATTTTGAAAGCCATGACAATATTTGCAATTCTAGAATTGTATGCAATAATTGTTTATTTTGTAGTTACAAAATCTGTTCTTTGTGAGTATAAGTTTATATATAAGTGTTTTACTGAGTGTATTTCTATGGATTTGTGAAGGTAGTTCATATAGTTTCATATATTAAGGGCTGAGTGTTAAGCTGAAGGTTAAGTTTGATGGACACGACAGTTAGCGTTCAAGACTTAATCATTTTTCCAAAAGAAGATCCAGTACATATTTGTATTCTGTTTTGCAACATGTTGGAGATTGTAAAAGAAACTCAGGATTAGTGGTTTACCCATGAGGGACCTGGGAAAAAAGCCAACATGTGACTTTATTTACGTAAAATTTGAAAACTGCTGTGAAAGAAGATGTGTGTGTTTGTGTGGTGCGTGTTTGTGTGTGTGTTTTTAAATTGCATACACAAGAGGTTTCCTGTGCTAAGATTGCCTTTTTCTCAGCTCTCAAAAACATACTGAGTGGAAACACTTTTTTTCACAACAGTTATTGCAAAGTGGAGGTCAATATTTCCACGTTGTGCAGTTTTTATCTACTTGCAAATACTAGGAGAAACAGCTATGAAAAAATGGGGGACGCCAGAGAGGTACACAGTCATAAAATCGAGACAAAATATGAATTCTACAAGTTCGCTTGAGGTGTTCCTAGAGAAACTATTTAAAACAAGCTCGCTTAAGGTGTTCCTAAAGAAACTATTTAAAACAATTGAAAATAGGAAGCAAAATAGATAAATCATTGACAAGGTTTTTGTGTCAGACTCTTCTGGTCACAGATATATGTCGTTTTTGTCCAGTGTTCAAAAACTCAGGCTGCCCAGAGTCATCAACCAAACTGTGGATTACAATGACTTTTCACTGTGATAAAATCATACTTCAATCAAGAGGGACAAATCCAATGAATAACAATGTGCATGAAGGAAAGCTATGCATTTGTAAAACTTATCCAAGAATCTGAGTTTAGAGATATCGGTTTATGGTTCAACCTTTAATTCAGGATTCAAAATAATGCCAGCTTAATATGATGATTTTTTTTTAAAGGTTGTCTTTGTGCACACTGATTTCTAAAAATTAGATAAAAATACAGAGAAATGTAATAAATAATGAAAACATTGTGCAACCATTTCCTAATCCCAGATTTCTCCCCAAAGAAATGGAGCCCCACAAATGACACAAAAGGTCCCAAAAAAGTAGGCCTGGGTGGGCTTTGCAGAGTAGCTAAATAACTTTGCCACACTACCCAGAGTTCCGCAGGTGGGCGTAATTTGGCAGCGCACCTGTTCGGATTGTGAAACACAATGCGGAGAGTGTCCTCATGTTCTAAATCGCGCTTGAATGACGCTTGAACGGCACCACGTGTTTTTTATGGGTGTGGCCATCTTGTTTATGGTTTCGGGCCTAATTTTCAATCCCTCTTTAATCTCTTCAATCCTCCCCCTATAAAATCTATCTACCCTTTCTCCTATAACTAATCCAGTAGTAGAGGGGCATGATTTAAATTCTGCGCTTAGTGAGCCTCCTTTTAATGATAACTGGGAGGCTCCAGTTACAAGGATCCATAAACCGCGCCCTCTTAGAATTCTATCCTTGAATATTGCAGGACTCCACCCAAAACTAGAAAATGAGAGGTGGTTAGAGTATGTCAAGACCTTTGACATTGTCTGTGTGCAAGAAACATGGTATAGGGAAAATATTGAGTTACATGGTTATTATAGGTTTAGTGTTTATGCAATGGCCTATCCAGCAGGGAGGGCAAAGGGGGGACTGGGGACATTGATCTCTGTTAGTTATGGATCCATTGAGGCGGAGGTCATTATTGATTTGCCTTGGTATCAACTTATTCTCATCACACAGTTGTTTCAGGCCAAGATGCTATTGATTAATTGGTATTATAACAGCTTTGATCATAAGATGTGTGACATTATTGTTGCTCTCAGGGAGGAAATTGATATGATTGCTAGGTTGTGGCAGCCCTTATGGATTTACTGGTTGGGGAATTTTAACTGTACCTTATGCCGGTACAGCTCAGATTGGGTGTGTGGGCTTTTGGACACGGAGGGCCAATCATTGACACACTTTACACACACCCCGCAGGGTGATGCCATAAACGTTGTCATTACTATAAATGACTTAGTTTTTGTGGATACCCTGGTTAGTAACCCCTTAATACAGTACCCAACTTATTTAGGTAGAGGCACTGAAAGTGTTATTGACTTTATGTTAGTATCCAAAACCTTTGCTCCTTTAATTACTAGTTTTAAAGTAGAGCCTAATAACGCTAGTAATCATAACCCCCTCACTGCCTCCCTACAGGTGATCGCCCAGAAATCGGCCGGTGATGGTAGGCCTCTCCTATAAAATCGAAATCAAGGGGTGAGACTAAAATGGAGCAAAATAATTCCCTCCCAATTCGAGTAGAAAATTGTTAAAGATAACAAGAGTTCCATTCTACAATGTCTGGAGCAAGAATCTCCCCCAGATAGGATTATACAGGGCTTCCAATCGATGTATCTGAAAAACTGACCACCTCAATAGGAAAAAGGGAACCCCGGGAGGCAAATGGTTTGATGTTGAATGTACTAGAGCACAGAGGGATCTTAGGAAGGCACTGCATATACTACCGCAAGACAAAACCCTAATCAAAAACGCGAGGCAGGCATATAAAAACACAATCAACCAAAGGAAGGAAGATTTAAGAAGAGTAGCATGGGAAGATCAGGAGAGAGCCAGTGAGCTGAAAGATTCTAAGAGCTTCTGGGAGGTAATAAACCGCCCATTGTTTTTGAAGGATGTAAGGGGTATGGATTCAGTGATAGCTGGGGATGTGTGGGTATCTCACTTTTCAAACATTTTTAACCCGAAGGGAATTACCCACCAGAAGGTAAGTCTAGATGTCCCATTTGACTTAAGTTCCGCACATTAACTGAGTTCTTCCCTGACAGTAGCTGAGGTAGAGGAAGTTCTGGAGAAGGGGATACGCTTGAAAGCCCCTGGTCCGGATGGGCTTCCCCTTGATTTGTTTAAGATTAATCCTCCCCTCTGGGCACCCTTCCTCCATTCCATCATCTTGAAAGAGGCCATAGTGGTGCCGGTGTTTAAAAAGGGTATCAAGGATGACCCGGACTGCTATAGGCCTATTTCTCTAATAGACGCAACTGTTATGGTTTTGGGGAGGGTTATTTTGGCACGTCTTGAGGCTTGGGCGGATTCCACTGGGCTTATGTCCCAAACACAATATGGGTTTCAGAGGGGCAGGGGGACAAATGAACAGTGCTTAAATTTGGCATTGATCATGGGCAAGTACACGAAGGCAAGGAGGGGGTCACTCCACCTTGCCTTCATGGACTTGTCCAGCGCTTTTGATATGGTCAATAGGGAGAGATTGTGGGCACAGATGGGGGAAATGGGCTTTGAAGAGCCCCTTATTACCCTCTTACGTAGGCTACACACATCCACTATGGTCACCGTACGATTTGGCCCTGGGGGAGAGAGGACGAAGGCTAACGCTTCTACTGAAGGAGTTCGCCAGGGATGTATACTGGCCCCTTTTCTTTTTCTTTTATATACAAATGGGTTAGAGTCATCTCTAAATGTAAATGTAAATGTCAAGGTACTTATAGAGCGCACTGTCACCAGACGGCCACCTTGCGGTGACGCCTATGCGGTTTCCTGGCGCTGATACTCATACCGCTGTGGAACCCCTCCTGGCTTTCCCTGTGAAGTGTCCACTCCTGGGCACCCCCAGGGTGAAGCCAGGCATCCTTAGCGCTGTTGGGGCCGGTGTGGAGGCTAAGCAAGCTATTGCCCAGAGTTGCAGCGTGGGGCCCGTGATTAGAATAGGCACCGAGGCGAGAATAGACAGGTCTGAGGAAATTGAGCCCGAGCCCTGCCGAGGCGGGAATCGAACCCTGGTCCCTGGCCAGAACTCTGCTTCAGGGTCTGCCGCTCTAACCATTGAGCCACACTCCTCCACTCCTCTGGTAGAGCAGGCCCTTGATTTTCCCAAGATTGGAGGCAAGCCGGTTCCTTTGCACACATGCCGACAATACGGTCCTAATGGCTTTAACAGCCAACAGCCTGCAGAAATCTTTGAATGTTTTTAATGATTATATGACAGCACTTGACCTAAAAGTACATTTTACCAAATCCTATGTAATGGTGTGTGGCCCGAGTCAAACCAAAACTAGAAAATTCATAGTCAAGGGCAAGACCATTGACAAAGTGTCCAATTTTACATATTTGGGGAATTTTTTTAACAATAAATTGGATTGGGATCACCTCATCACAACCAGGGTACAGCACACTAGCCGGGCAGCTGAAGTCTTATTTCATTTTGCCTGCAAGTTGGGTCATAAGCCAGTTGCAGAACTAGTTACCCTATATAAGGTAAAATGCTTGTCTGTCGCAACCTATGGGGCAGGTGTGTGGGGGCATCAGAAAAGCACCCAGCTTCAAATCTTAGAAAATAAGTTCATAAAAAGATTGCTGATGACAAAAAAGTGCCTCCACGACCTTTTGCCACTCTGAGGTAGGGTTGGGTTTTATTGAGGACCGAATTAACATTCCTCCACTGGTCCTCTGGGTCAAGATTTGGGGGCATATCAGCAAGGGCCTGCGATAATTATCGCTCAGCGCTTTTAGCGTGAGGATAATTATCGCAGGCTAACGCTGGATTCTATTGCGGAGATAGCATGCTATCAGCAACGCTTATCTCCCAAGTGATAGGAATCCATGCATTAGCTGGAAAACAGTGTGATTATCGCTGGAAATCCAGCGATAATCGCACTGCGACCAGCAATACCTTGCTGATAGGGCAGGGTGGTCTTAGCCATGTAATTCACCTCCCATTGGATTACATGGCTAAGTCAGATTACAAGCAGGCATAAGGAAAGTAGCGATAACTGTGGTTAGCGCTACTTTTCCTATCGCTTTGCTTGTTTGCGTGCAGCTTGACAATTGGAGAAATGTCGGTTAGCTACATTTCTCCAGTTATTTTGGCACGGAACGCCCACTTTGCATCTCATTAGAGATGCAAAGATAGGCGTTGTTGTAAGGGGCACTAAATCAGCGAAACACGTGATAGCGTGTCTTTGCTGATAAGGTGATTAAATTATTGCCAATTTTCGCCCTAAAACGGACGCAAAAGCGGCGATAATTTCATAGCGACGCCTTGCTTATATGCCCCTTGGTTGTCAGAGGATTTACAGTTCTCAAGGGATATTATCAGGGACTGAACGGCTATGGATAATGCCTAGGCCATTCCATGGCTCCGATTTGTTAAATTTAAATTTAAAGAAATAGGGCTAGGGTATTATTACGACAACCCTGCCAGTGTCCATGCAAATTCGAAATTGATTATAAAAGATGCATATTTTGCAGAGTCAAATAAATATCGTCAGCAACCGGATTTGCTTGGTCAGTACCCTTTACAGTAACAATTTTATCTGTTTTTCACTAAGAACACACAGTATCGATTTCTTTTGACTAGGTTTCGCCTTGGCACATTGCACTTTCTTGTGGCCTTCCCCAAACTGGCTGGCTGGTGTGAGAATCTCATTTGCTGCCCTTGTAATAATCTGGCCTGTCAAAGCACCTTGCACTTCATGCTATTTTGCACACTCTACAAAGAGCCAAGGGCAAGGTTTATCGTCCCAATTTTTAGAGAAATACGCCCTATTAACTATCAGGAGGGTTTTTATATCCTACGCTCTCTGTCTACTTTGGCGATTTGCACTGCTGTATTAAACTTCATTAGATCCGCACTTGCTATAAGGAAACGGTATGGATTGAAATGTAAATTGTGTTTTATTGGTTTTAAAACAAATTGCTTTTAAATCTGTCTCTTAATCTCCTAGATTTTAAGTTGCCGAGGTATGAGCAATGTTATGGTATAAATTGGACATGAAATTGAAAGATATTTGTTTGTAAATTACTTTTATGGTCCATTTCTTTGAACCGAATAAAGTTATTTTGAATTGAATTGATTGAACCTATCTACCTCTCATTTTTATTTATTATATTAGTGTGTGTCTTTGTGTTTGTGTATTTTACAGTTTTGTCAGTCTTTTTGGTGTTTTTTGTGTCTTTTTGTATTATGTTTATTTTTCCCCTTACGTCATTTTTTCTGCCTTCCTTCTTTTCCTGTTGTTTTTTTATCTTTATTTACCCCATGCAGCGCCATGGCAGGGCAGGGTCACATACCTTGAGGGCGGCACAGCCGCCCCTGTGTACAGCCTTGGGTGATCTTCAGCGAGTAGAAGGTGGCAGCACCAGGTTTTTTTGTGCAGCGCCACCCCCCTCCATGCTGGCAGCAGACCTGGCAGTGATTACCCCCTGCAGTAGCACCAGCTTTGCTGGGGGAAGGTACGCCAGTGTGTGCGGCACACCAGCCAGGATTTTCTTGCTTGACCAGGAGCATAACCTGTTCAGTGTCGAGATTCCGGAGCTCAGAGAGTAATAATTATTTGTTGTACTTCTACAATGCTAAAAAAAAAATTTCCAAAGGAGCAGCTCACACTCAGGGGTAAGTTACGTTTAGTTTACATTAAGGTTATTATTATTATACAGTTCTAGTTTCTGCTAGGCAGGTGCTCATCACTACCTAATCATACACATCATTGGCGCTCTCTTTTGCTGATTAATCAATGAGTCATTGCAGACTCTTCTAACCTCCTGTCACCATAGTGAATCAGTGATATCAGTGAGTTAACATTCTCTCTGTGACTTTGTTTATGTAGCTCAAACAGTTCCAAGTTTTTCACAGCAATGTGTAGTATGCATCTATGCATTCCAAAAAGGGAGACTGATTTGGTCCACAAAGGGGGTTGAGAAATGAGAATAGAATCAAAGATCATTCGCTGCAATGCATTAGTTCCAAATGTGGTTTTTGTTAAAGAAATTGGGAATAGAGAATTTAGGATTAGTATGGGCAACTCAATGATAGTCGATAAACTCAATTCTAGTGTTGTTGGGGATCTGTTTTAGAGAAGTACAATATGACTGCGTTTGCCTATAATAATAATTTTGTGGAGATTAACTGAGTCAATAATCAATATTTGTTTATCTTCTTCATTTCTTACATCAACACTCAAGGGCAAGAAAAGGGACGTGGAGAAGCGGGCCAGCTGGATGCGCCGACCACCAGCGCAGCTGCTGAGGGCTCTGCTAACCCCAGGAAGTCCTGTTATTTATTATTATCATTTCCCTAATGTTGGGTTTTATGATTTTTGTGGGCTTAGGGAACAATCTTGGGGTATTGGAATGTTGGTGCTGGGTTCCAGGACAGGAGTTGCTGCCTGGAGCCTTGCATTGCTTGCAAGAAATAAAATTGCTCTGACACCCTTACCTGCCTTCTTCCCTTCACGAGGCGATGAGGACAGGATACAAACCCATTTGTGCAAATGGATTCGCTCTTTTTTCTCTGCCCCCTAGGCAATTTTGTTTCATTCTTGTTATCCCTGCATTAACTTTTTCTCCCTTATAATAAATGTTTTCTTTTTTGTTAGCTGACTTTTTCTGGTTTCTAGTTCACTTGTTTTCTGATTTGTTGGTAATAGTCTTTCCCTCTCTCCTATATATCTTGTGCTACTGTAAGACTAAAAAAACATTTGTGGTACTCTACTCTCTACCATGAAGATTGCAGACCCAAGTAAGCTAGTATTATAAATAATATTCACCATGTATGTTTTTGAGAAGGCTTTCTTTTTCCTGTGCATGCAGTTGAGTTAACGAAAGAGTGGCCATGGGCACGGACCACCCCTGACCAATGCTGTGTGCTGTGTAATTCATTTATACAGTATACCAGCAGTTTCTATGAAAGTGCAGCATGGCTGGAAAAAAGTATGAGGTCCCATTGCATTTGCCAACCAACACCATATTTCTTTCCATGACCATTATTGTATCCCTTCATTGCGTAGTTAGGCTACACAAACCCTGCTCAGGCCTAGTTTTCTTCGAGCCACACAGACCACCAGTGACACCAGCTCAAAGGGATGGATGGACGAAAGGATGGTTGGAAGAAAGGATGGCTACTGAATGGATGGCTAATGGATTGGAAATTTTGGTGAAAGACTGGATGAGAGAAAGTAAAAGCTTACATCATTGTGGCTATGGGTGAATTCGAATTAAAGGATGAATGACATTTGGACGCTCTTTAATCGTTATCTTGCTCCCATGACAGAGAGTATTAAAAACGTTGGTGTTAATATCGTGTCTTATGCAGATGACACACAGCTTGTTGTATCTCTGTCCCAATCCCGTGATGAGGACGCCTCCAACTTCTCACTGTGCCTTCAAGAACTGGGCAGCTGGATGGCTAACAAATTGAACGGTGATAAAACCGAGATAATGATTGTAGGTAGAAACACCAACCTATGGTCTCCCAAGTGGTGGCCTCAGACCCTTGGCCCTACTTCTACCCCGAGGGAGCAAGTGAAGAATCTGGGTATCTGGTTGGATCCTAAACTGTCATTTGACCATCAATCTAGGACAGTGGCTGGTAGGTGCTTCGGCATTATGAAGAGCCTCCGGAAAGTCCTGGATGTGCTCCCTGTAGCGGCCAGGAAAACCTTAGTCCACGCACTTGTCACCTCACGCCTGGACTATGGGAATGTCCTCTACTTGGGCGCCAACAAAAAGAGCACTATATCCAGAACGCTGCGGCTCGATTGGTCCTAATGCTGCCTAGGAGGGCTTCAACAAAATATGCCCTGGCCACTTTACAGTGTTTGCCAGTAAAAGAACGAGTCTCCTTTAAGGCCCTTTGCATATGCCACCGAATTCTCCATGGTAGAGCTCCGTCCTATCTCAGGCACTTGTTGTCTCCCTATTTTCCCTCCAGGATCCTGCGGTCCTCGGGTACAGGTCGCGTTCTCATTCCTGTCGTAAAAAAAGCGAGACTGGGGGGGTCGCTCCTTTCGTTACCTAGCAGCCAAACAGTGGAACGAACTCCCTGTGGAACTGCGTCTGGAGCAGCCCGAAAGCATATTTCGGAAGAACTTGAAAACCTGGCTGTTCAGGATAGAGTAGATGATCTCTCTCTTTCTCTTCGGTTTAGAATGACTAATTGCCCTATACGATCTGTCCATCTGCACCACAGCGCGGGGACATACTAGTTAGTATAACCGAGCGCTATATAAACTTCTTTATTATTATTATTATTATTGCTTGGATGAATAATCAAGGCAGCTCTTCTCATGAGGTGGGGCATGCTGCTCACATTCTTTGCTCACTTTGCTTACATAGGGTTTTCAAAGTGATGGTTCAACGTGAGGAGTATTTAAAACACTTTTGTTCTACTCCCTTGACTCACTGTATTTGTTAAGCATCTCTACATCCACCCATAATTCCTCACCCCCCCTCCCTGCCGACGGCATTTTCCTACCAGAGTACTGTATGGTTACATTTTTGCAGTATTGGCTGTGTAATGTTCATCTGCGTCAGTTAATTCTGCATTTGCAAAGTTTTAAATGCATTGCAAACCAAACACACAAGGTGTCTTTCCGTTTGCCCACTCAGTCACCTCTTAGTACTTGGCTCCTTTATGTTTTCCTATGTTCTTCCATCCCATCTTATCAAACCATTGAAAAATACATTCTTGGCATGTGCCACATTTGATTTTATAGCCATGTGAAAGGATTCCAAAATATATTTAATGGTTTCCCATAACAGATTTATTTTACGCCTTTTCAGATTTTTCCTATTCGACTTCCATCCACTAGTACATTTAATGAATAAGCCAAAGATGACAAATCAATTATCAATGTAGTGACTGTGATCCCTCAACTCTATATTAAAAGCTGTACCCTACCTACCTAATCCCTCTACCCTACCCTGCATTAGAGTAAGTCAAGTTTCCTTTCCTTACTTTACTGCCCAGGGAATTAATTTGTTGGAAATAATAGGTGGTGGTGGGCAAGGTCAGTGAGTAAAGTGGAAGTAAGTACATGATTTGGTGTCAAGTTTGGATCATGGGATACGCTATACCAAACATGCCAAATACAATCTATATAGCCCATTCTGTAGTGCAGTGCATTGTTTTCCCCAATGTGTACTTATGGCAGACAGGATAATATCCGCATTTTATACATGAGGTGTGAGACATAGTATCGTATTTATTATTCATCTGCCTCTTTGGAGTCGGGGTAGAAAGAAAAAGCATTTGGAGAAGAGGAGGGCCATTGGAATTAAAAATAGATCATTGTTGAGTACAGCTTCCCCAACTGCAGATAGTAGCAAAATACCTAATAGACTGGCTAGCAATGAGCATGGCTCCCTTAATTTAGCACAACTCCGACTTGTACTTCATAGTACAAAATGCCTTACTCATTAAAGAGAGATCATTTATTTTTCTACTCAAAGTGTCTGTTTAGTTAATTGAAAGTCCTTTAGAAGAAAAAATATCAAACCACTGTTTTCTTAATCCAGTGTTAATCTTATTCTGCCTTCATACTTTTCTGCCAAATAGTCAGTGCTTGTTATGCGAGGCATGTGTGGGGGTAAACATAAAATTGGCCTTGCGACTCTCCTAATCATAATCACATCAAACTCTAATGCCTCTAGAGGGCCTGCAATGTACTGCTACTGCGTCACCTGCTAATTTCAAACAATTGTTTGCACAGAGCATGATTTATAATTTGTCTTTTTTTTTTTTTTTTTAATCCAGCTTCTCCTGCTGGTCCACCCGCACCACTCACCATGCAGGAGATAGCAGCCCTTATGTGATGAGAGGCTGGACCAAATCTAGCAGGAATACCAGCAGCTGGTGGTCATGAAAGAAGAAGAGGCAGAAATAGCTGCCTCTCAGTCTTAGCCAGGCCTCAGTGCAGCCGGTCCCCCTCAGCATCCAGCCTTCTGGCCATCCCATCAACAAAGCCACCGTTGATGGTCGCCCGAGCACGAGGACCGCATTTCGCTATATGCTGATGACATCCTGTTGTATCTTGCCTCGCCCAAGAAATCACTTATAGTGGTCTGTGACGTTCTTACATCTTTCGGTAGGAATTCGGGTCTCGTCATCAACTGGAGTAAATCGTATTTATATGTTCTGAGTGGCGAGGCTCCACCGATCCCGCGAACTTGTTCGATCCAGATAGCTCAGCAGGGCTTCGTGTATCTGGGGATCTTTATCTCCACGGACTCCGCTTTGCGGTATGAGAGGAACCTGCTCCCCCCCCTGGCGCGCCTGCGGCGGGATGTAGAGGGCTGGCGGAGGCTGCCGCTCTCCCTCGTTGGGCGCGCTGCCTTGTTCAAAATGATGTCTCTTCCCCGGTTCCTCTACGTATTGCAGAATACTCTAGATTGGGTACCGGCCAACTACTTTCGGGAGGTTGAAAGCCTCCAACGAACGTTGTTGTGGGATGGGCGGCCGCGAATAGCAATTGCTAAGTTGACGCTTCCATGGTATGATGGGGGTATTGCGCTTCCAGACATCCGACACTACTATTGGGCCGCTCAGTTGAGCGCGATTAATCATGGTCTCTATGGCCCTGTCCTCAGCCCTGGTTATGCCATGGACAGGTGGTTGCTGCGTGGTGGTAACTATCACAGGGCGTTGTACTCGCGGTTCCTGGACTCGTTTCTCACGGGGCCCACTGGGGTGGTGGTGCGTGTGTGGAAGATGGCAACTGACTCGCTGGGCTGGAAGGATAGGCTCACCCTTGCTACCCCGTTGTTTGAAACTGAAAGATTGGGTAGGCTTTGGCATACAAAAGGTTTTGATAAATGGGACTTGATCGGCATCTCCAGGGTCGGAGATGTGCTGATTAAGGGGAGGGTGAAGTCCTTTGAAGAGTTGCAGAAGGAGTATGAGCTAGGGACATCCGAGTTTTTCCGCTATGTTCAGGTGCGTCATGCCCTCCGGTCAGTGCTCGTGGAGGGTGAGAAGGTGCCTGAGTCCTCTCCTTTGGAGGACCGGATCCTTGATGGCCATATGCCTGAGAGCACGATCTCGCTCATCTACAAGAAATTGATAAATGTCCGGGCGGATATGCTTCTGGGGCTGCGGGACCAGTGGACTAGGGATGGACTCGAGTTGGATGACGAGGATTGGCAGTCTGCTGTTTCCTCTCCCAAGGAGGTTGCGATCCCGTCGCGTCTGAGGCTGGTGCAGCTCAAAATACTGCATCGAGTGTATGTGACGGGGCCAAGGCTGGTTCATATGGGATTCTCTGAGGAAGGCCTATGTAGGAGGGGATGTGGTATGGTGGGTACTTTCCTGCATATCATTTGGGAATGTGGTGTCATCACGGAATTCTGGAGGAGAGTCCATGCAGTGATGGGGGAGGTGACGGGCATTGCTATGCAGCCGGAAGCGCGGTGTTGTCTCCTGAATGTCTAGGGGCCCACTGATCACGATGAGGCACAGACCCAATGGGTGACTCTGGGTAACATGGTCGCTAAGAGAGATATCGCGCGATTGTGGGGCTCCGTGGGGCCCCCCACATTGACCGCGTGGAAAGAAAATATGGACTGGAGTATGCTCAGGGAAAAGACAGTATATTGCGCTAGAGGCCGCCCTCGGAAGTGGCATGCCATCTGGGGGCGGTGGAATCAATACAGGGGGGGAATATGTCTTGCCCCTGATTTGGATCCCCCCGAGGAACAGCTTTCTTCTTGACATTCTTTCCAGCTCAGTATATAAGATGTGATGGTTAATTGACTTCTTGGGCCTCTGCTGTCCCCCTTCTTCCTCTTATCACAGTACTGTGACTGTTAGATGATTGGGGTCCGGCCTCCCCTGGGGGGCTATCACCATGGGCATTCAGTGTTCTTGCCTTGCTGGGGTTTGTTGTGTGTTTGCGTTTATTTAAAAATGGAACCTTTTCACTGCTCCTTAATGCAATGTGGACGCTTCTCTGTCCTTCTCTACCGAAGCTGCCGAACCTCCGGGTTGTCGGCTGAATAGCTGTGTCCAGACTCTTGAAGAAATAAAGGTTTTTAAAAAAAACAAAAAAAAAACAAAGCCACCGTTAGCTGAAAACACTGCTTCCTCCTCTTTCTGCTCTGACAGGCTATTGCTGTGGCTCATTCTGCAGCGGCTGAACGCTATGGAGCACTGCTGCCGTAAGTTTTTACGCATCTGTTGATCTGCTTGAAAGAGAGTATTATACCACTTAGTTATAAAGCTATACCTCTCTAACTATATTGAACATTAGGGAGGATGCTCCCATGACATATATTGTCTACAACAACCTACATAAATGAATATTTACTGAAGCAGTTAGATACTTTCTTTAGTTAGTTATTAACTAAACTAGTTCACTTCACTCCATAGTTGTCTTACCTGAATATAGATGAAGCAGTCACAGGGAAGGCATCACAACTTCACAAGTGAGGTCAAACTTTTACCCAGGTGAGCTCCAACTGTAGGATTAATCAGAACGATTATCCATTGCAGGCAACTAAATGGAAAGAAAAACACTGTGTTTGTGGATTATATCAAAGCTTTAAGAAGAATTGAGACCAGACTACTACATGATGACACAACAAAGAATTCCTGATAGTGATAAAAAAACTAAAAATAGTAGTAACTTGAGCAATGAGGACCTACTAAAGTTACGAAATCCTCAAATCATAAAAATGGATTCAAAGTCTGGAGTGGACAAGCTTAGGTTAGGCGTTTACAGTTACACAAAACAATGCCTGAATGATGATGCTGACAACTGATGTTCTTCTTTCTATATCTAAAATATGGATCACTTTTATGCATGTGTGGTTGAATGGGCCAGTGTAGGCTACTGCTTAGAAGATCCTGCAGTGAGTTTGTGTTACCTGCACCACATCCGTCCTGCCAAGTGTGTGATTCACTGATGGTGTAAATTAAGCCAGACCTCAATAAATCACACAGCCCGGGGGAAGAGGGTTAAGGGTTTGATGAATTAATGGGAAAGGGAATTTGGTGAATGGTTTGACAATGACAAACACTACACAAGGACAACATTCATCTGGGCAATGAGCAGCACATCATCGTCATCAATCTGTTGTGGAAGGAAACAAAGGAATGAGTATGACACAGTATATGCATGTGTGGTTGAATGGTCCAGTGTAGGCTACTGCTTAGAAGATCCTGCAGTGAGTTTGTGTTACCTGCACCACATCCGTCCTGCCAAGTGTGTGATTCACTGATGGTGTAAATTAAGCCAGACCTCAATAAATCACACAGCCCGGGGGAAGAGGGTTAAGGGTTTGATGAATTAATGGGAAAGGGAATTTGGTGAAGGGTTTGACAATGACAAACACTACACAAGGACAACATTCATCTGGGCAATGAGCAGCACATCATCGTCATCAATCTGTTGTGGAAGGAAACAAAGGAATGAGTATGACACAGTATAGATTAATGCATTGCAAACTGTCCTTCTGCCCCCAAGACCCAAGTTATCAGATATCTAAATGTTCTGTCTTCTAGGGTGGAAAAAATAAAATTATGGAAGAGTGAACCCACCCACCTAGGTCTCCAAATATGATTGTTAAGAGAAAAATGATACTGTATTGCAAAATTAGGTGGTGCATTTGCATTGTCCTCTGGAATACCCATCACTCTTGATTGCCTGTCTGGACTGGTCCAGCAGATAAGCAGGAGTGTTGAGCTCAGCTTTTGCCTTTTGTGTGTGCAGGAGACTAGAAGGCCTGCAGATTGTAAAACAGAAACTGTATTTTAGAAGCAAGGAGAATGACAGAGCAAAAAAAATAAGAAGGGGATTCAGGGTTTCACGTTTGCCACCAGTGCAACACACACACACAACAGCATTCCACAAACTAACGCACCTCTCTCTGGTCAACATAGCTGAGTAAACAGCCTCAGAATCATAGTTTCCCTTTGAAGTGATTAACTTCTTGCTTCTCTGTTGATGAGCTAGTCCTGCCTCAAGTTCTTCCATCCTTCTGAGTCCGAGTAACTAGTCCCAGTCATGATCCGAGCAAGATAGACAATAGAGAGACAGAATTGCAGTATTTTGTATAGGTTTTGTTATATTCCCAAGATAGGTCCATGTAGTGAAGCAGCGTATTTCTTACAGAGCCCTCACAAATAACATTTTCAGCTGTGACCTTTAGCACATATTTGCATTCACAATAATGTTGGATTAGTTTATCTGACACTAATCTTGTTTTCACATCTAGCTTCGCACAACATTATCACAACGCCCTGAACATCATGTACAAGGTTTCGTTTTGCACTATGCCCAAATGTCATAACTATTTTTATTTTATTTATCCAATGTTTTCTATAGTTCGAACATGACCAAAAAACTTGGGTGTCAGAGCATTTTACAGTTCAACCGCATTCAATTTTAGAGGATATCTTATCCTTAACACCTACTACAGGGGATAGGACACTTAAAACAGTGACATATTCTAAAACTTACAATACCACACAATTAATAATACTGGACATCCATAATACAATTCACTTCACACTTAATTTCAAAACAAAACAACTGCTGAAAATTACTAGGAGTCCACAATGGTTGTAGTATTGCATGACAAGTCCAGGACGTGAGTGGATTGGTCAAGGTACCTGACCTTAGACCTCATCGCTATTGACGGGCACAGGGCCTTCAAGAATCTAACCATGCAGCTTGTAGACAGTAGTGCCCAATCAATGGAGGCGCACTGGCTTGCATAGACCCTGTTACATAGATCTATGAATAAGCAGGCCCCTACTCCTGCTAACCGTCCCCTACTTGAATGACTAGATCAGAGGATTGTCAGTAGGTCTCGTACATGGCCCTATAATTGACATCTGAATTGGTATGGGAGGAATTTACTCATCAGAAAGGACTTAGTCTCCTTCTTGATTCGGAAAGCATAGGTGATCCTTCTAATATTCGGTGGGAGTGCATTCCAAATTCTAGGTGCAGCTCCCGCGAACGCTCTATCATATGTTCTCTTCTTCAGGAAGAAAGCTTGGTTCAGCAAAAAATCTCCGCCCTCCCCTCCCCCAGAGGATCTACTATCTCCAGACAACATAATTTTCTGGGCAATGTAACATGGAGCTGTGTGGTGTAGTGCCTTGTGTGTTATACATGCAAATGTTGTTGTATTCTTGTCTCGTATGGTAGCCAATTGAGGGCTTTCAGATGTGGAGTTATATTGTCAAATTTTTGGGAGCATGTTATATATCTAGCTGCATCATTGAAACAAGCTTTTAGGGGTGCTGTTGAAATCTTAGGAAGACCATATAAAGTTGAGCAACCATACTCAATTCTAGAAATGACCAGCGTCTGGACTGCCGTTTTAAAGTCCTCTGTGTCAATAAACGGCTTCAGTTTTCTAAGGTAGCTCTGATGGAAGCAGGCATTTTTTGCCATTGTGTTGATGTGGGTACGCATGTTTAACTCGTTATCCAGTGTGATTCCTAGAGACTTAGTTGAATCTACTGGAATCGGGAGCCGTTTAGCGCAGTGATCCTCTGGTTCCATTCCTTAATCCTGGTGGCACTTTTAGGAGGGGAGATCAGAAGGAATTCTGTTTTCTGCTGGTTAAGCTTGAGATGATTGCCTGATAGCCATTGAACCGTCTTCTGTGGTGCTTGGTTCATTATGTTTATCTCTTCCAATGATGTAATCTTCATATACAGCTGAGTGTCATCTGCATACATGTGGAAGGAAATGTAAGCCTGTTGTAGTACTTCTGTTAATGGCTCGATGTACAGATTGAAAAGGGAAGGTGATAGAGATGGTTACTTGTGGAACTCCAATTTGAATCGGGGATGGCGGAGATAGCTTGTGGTTTACCAGGAATCTCTGCGATCTGATCTCTAAGAAGGAATAGAACCATTTGAAGACTGTTCCCGATAAGCCCATCCTGTTTTCCAGCCGGTCTAAAGGTTTGGCATGATTTTCGGTGTCAAATGCGGATGATAGGTCTAGAAGGACAAGGAGACAAGTTTTGTTACAATCAAGAGCAAGAAGAGCATCTTCTACTATGTGCAGAATAGCTGTTTCCGTACTATGATCTGGTCTGATCCCCGATTGACAATCGTTTAGTAACTTAAATTCAGTAATGTGTTGGCCCAGTTCTTGTTGATCACATTTTTCTAGGACTTTGGCTATTAAGGGAATGTTTGTTACCAGCCGAAAGTTGTTCGGATCCAAAGGGTTCTCAGTAGGTTATTTCAAAAGAGGGATGACCTTGCCAGTTTTTAGACATTCCGGAAAGGATCCTTGGAATAGCGAAGCATTATCTTAGTCCAAAGTGGGATGACCTTGTGGTTGATTGAAGGCCAACTTTTTTGTTGGAAGAGGATCATTGTAATGGTTGTTCAGTCTCAAAGATAGTTTAGTTTTGGCAAGGTTCTCTGTTCATATAGTTTGTCTAAAATCGAGCCTTTAGAGTGAGTTGGAAGAGCACAAGCTCACACTAGAGCGTGATCAGCTAGGAATTCTCTAAGAATAAGGATCTGATTGTCCATGATGTCATTCCAATGAAGATTGAGGTCCCCAAGCAAAATATCATTGGAGTGAGGATCTGAGTTTGCTGTAATAATTTCCATTAGCTGGTCTATGAAAATTAAGTTTTTCCCTGGTTGGTGGTAGAACGCGTGTAGTTTGTAGAGTTGATTGTAAATCTTAATAAGAGCTTTAGGTATTCACAAGGATCCATTGGGTCTGAGAGAACTTTAGAGATGACAATGTCAGATATGTGGATACAGGCCACACCTCCACCTGTTTTGTTTAGACTGTCTAACCTCACAATGTTGTATTTTGGGGGCACAAGTAGGTCAAGGCATGGGGAAGAAGATTCTGAGAACCACGATTCCGTTAGAATAGCCATGTCAATGTCCTGGTTCAAGAATAGGTCCGCAATTACAGCAGCATGTTTTACTGCTGAACGGCAATTAAGTAGTTGGCAGGCGATTGATTTTAAAGGGTTGTCTCGGTTAGTGTCATGCCCCACGGGGATTCGCTTCGTTTATTTCAGGTTGCTGGAGTTTAGCTTCCCGCAAATATGTTGTGTTATTCTGCTTATATTAATTGGGACAACTCTAATTATCTGATCAATTATCTTAGCAGGGAGAATCGATCTCGCCTCATAAGATTGTAGTAAGGATTGTGTTTTAGTGTCCGTCAGGTATCTAAGGAAATTACGGGGACGATAAATCCTTTCAGACAGAGGCTGAGTGGTAGTATTATGATGATTAATAATTGCTGACTGCAGCTGCCCCAGATGCATATAGCAGCAAAATATCCGACGCACTGGCTAGCAATGAGCATGTATGAACTGATTTTTGGATGTGGATAATTTTGGAGAAATAGCTTTCAGAGAGAATTAAAATATTTTTCAAGTTCATAATGGCATTTTGAAAGTCCAAAGCTAACTTATCTGACTGGGCAATGAGACTTTCTAGGTCCTTGCTAGAAGGAGGAGAGAGATGATGCTTTTGTAGCGTGGCCGCAGGCCTGTGTAACGGAATGCTGGCTGGTTCAAGTTCAGTGTGTTTGTGGATACCAATAGTTCCATCTGTAGTTTTTTCTTTAATCTAAGGGGCTATTATTAGTGGTACTGTATTTTATCCTCCTGCAATTCTGATCGATGGATGTTACATCTGAGATATCAGCTATTAGTAAAGTTGTGGGGTTATTTGCTCCAGACATGTGAAGATTGGACGGCAAGCTAGAATTTAATTAGTTTGCTACTAGGGTATTATAACTAACTGATTTGTGTATGCCTAATAACGGATTGGCGGCTGTACGGCATGACATTAAGCTGTGACTTGTACTGTGGGTTGTTGGGTGCTGACAGGGATGCTGACTCTCCTGTTCACATGTACTGGGGGTTGATGTATGCCGACTTTACTGGTTAGTATCACTTTCACTTTTAGCCAGTGCACTCTGTGGAGTGTGGGTGATAGTGTTTGGGGTGCTGCCATGCTGGTGAATTGAATGAGGGATGTTATGAACATGATCTTTTAACCTGGCAAAGTATTCATCAAATAATTCAAGATCCTTGTTGTCCGCTTGAACGAGTATTATGCCATTTTTGTAGAATGTTATATTCAGTGTGGCCCTTATATTTTTTTAGGGTGTTATAAGCAACTTAGTACCATACGGGATGTTTCTTAACTCCTTGATGTATAGCAGTTTAGGCACCGTAGTGCGCCATTTAGCCAGAGATCTAGTGAAGAAAATTAGGTCATAAATGATTGCACTGTTTTTAAAATTGAAGGAGGGATCTGAGATGAGAGTTTCAGGGTTTTTTCTGAGCAAGTTGTATTTAAAGGTTTTGGTTGCATTTCTAGAGAGCTTGAAAGGGTATACTATACAGTAAGAATTTTTACCTACAGGTAACAGATTTCACCCTCTCAATGTGTAGTTAGTATGTACAATTCCTACTATGAATTTACCTCTGCTTCCTTGTCTGAGATTTTTGTTCTAAAACAGGTGATTAAAGCATAATTACTCCTATAGGTGTGCAGCACTGAATGTTATTATCTAAGACGTTTATCAATGTCCTTAGAACTGGGAATGGCAACCACTATGTTAGCATAATATCATGGCCGGCTCATTACTTTAAAACAATCTTTCCTAATTTACTCGATGTTTGGATTCTTATGTGTTACCAATATTTATTTCTTTGTTCAAGATTTCTTTGGTGACGGTACTCATTTGTAATTATTTAATCTGTTTATAGTTTCTTCTGGTGCAGTTCTTCTTTCCTCTTTATTTAATTATTTATATATAAATTTATTTATTGTGGCTCATCTTAAAAATCTTAGTAGACCTATTACAACTTTTCTTTCTATTCTGGGTTCGGTTATTATTTGTCCCTTGTCAGTGTCGTTGGTACCAGTCCTCTCCCCCACCTCCCTTATACTTAGTCCTTTGTCTGAGTCTGTTGAGAGGGGGGGCTAACTCTGACCTTAATTGTTAACTGATGTTTCTTTTAAATTATTTAATTCTTGCTGGTGAAAATGATATAAAGTACTGAAAACAAAATGCACCAAAATGTCAGTTGTTAACTGATGTTTCTTTTAAATTATTTAATTCTTGCTGGTGAAAATGATATAAAGTACTGAAAACAAAATGCACCAAAATGTCAGTTGTAGCGATCAGGACTGAGGCTTCCAATGCTTTAATGCCCCCAAATCGCACAGATCACCCGGTTGCCCTGCAACACCATAGGCCAACTCCAGAAACTTTCCAATGCTAGAGCAGTGGCTTCTGCTCTCTTGAGATGACCCCCCGTGCAGTGCAATGCTGCGCCTCGCCTCACCTCTTCTCGCACGATTGCTGATCCTTCATTCAGGGGGCGACAGGGCTATCTACATACATTGCATCATTAATCTATACTCACATCACAAGGCTGCTTTTTACTATAAAAGATGAGCATGCCAATAGATTAGCAGGGGAGGCACTCCCGCATGACACAGAGGGTCCTTGCATGCTGAGAAATCATCACAAAGCGCTCTGACATCTCATGACGGGTGTCCAGTTTGTGACCAAGATGGGGTCCTCCATCCTATCCCATCAGGCAATGGGGTTGGATCGTCCCTTGGAAGGATTCTTGGCTCTACACCTACACACACTCTAGGTACACTTAGAGTAGGGTTCACATAGTGGGAGTACGCTCAATTACTGCCACTTGTGGGACATCCCCGCGCCGCACGGCCACCAGCTGCTGCGTGTGCCCCATCGCCTTGCCATCTGCCTCGCTGCCTGCCTCGCTGCCGGCTCCCCCGGCTGTTGTCTGTTTTGGATTTGTTTTTCTTGTTTTGTTCGACACTTGTGCCTGTTTTTCCTGTCAGTTTCGGCCCGTGTTAACGCTGTTATTTTCCCTTCTGTGCCTGGTTTTTAATCTGTTTTTCTTGCCCGTGATAGTGTTTTCCTTCCTGTTTGCCCGCCTACCTCGCCGCCCTCCACCTTCCCTCCCCGCTCCCCGCTCCCGCCACCACCGCTGACCCCGCCCCTTTTTTCTTTCTGTTCCCTCCCCGCTCCCGCCTCCCAGCTGCTCCGCCCACCCGCGCACTTGGCCTTAAATGGCGACCGTGCGACGCAGGTGAGTGTGACCCACTTGTGGGACACCCCCGCGCCGCACGGCCACCAGCTGCTGCGTGTGCCCCATCGCCTTGCCCTCTGCCTCGCTGCCTGCCTCGCTGCCGGCTCTCCCGGCTGTTGTCTGTTTTGGATTTGTTTTTCTTGTTTTGTTCGACACTTGTGCCTGTTTTTCCTGTCAGTTTCGGCCCGTGTTAACGCTGTTATTTTCCCTTCTGTGCCTGGTTTTTAATCTGTTTTTCTTGCCCGTGATAGTGTTTTCCTTCCTGTTTGCCCGCCTACCTCGCCGCCCTCCACCTTCCCTCCCCGCTCCCCGCTCCCGCCACCACCGCTGACCCCGCCCCTTTTTTCTTTCTGTTCCCTCCCCGCTCCCGCCTCCCAGCTGCTCCGCCCACCCGCGCACTTCGCCTTAAATGGCGACCGTGCGAACGCGCAGCGGTCACGCGCAGCGGGCGCGCCGATTGTGCGCCGTAGGTGCGCCAAAGGTAAGCCCGTCTACGCCCGTCCGCGCCTGGACCGCGCCCAGTGCCAGGACCCCTGGCCCACGAGGACCCCGACCGACCCGCCTGACGTACACCGCCGCCACCCTCATCGCACTCAACACCGGCCGAGTCCCGGGATGCTGCAGAGCCACCCCACGAGACACCCACGGACCCTTCAGCTGCAACACCTGCAAATTCACCTGCATCGGGACCTGCCCGACACCAGCACCCGCCAAGCCGAGCACCAGCAGCACCCACCTCAAGTGCATCCTGCTCAACACCCGCTCCGTCCACAGACACGCCATCGAACTCTGGAACCTCCTCGACACCACAGCCCCCGACGTCGCCTTCATCATGGAGACCTGGATGAACGCCTCCTCAGCGCCCGACATCGCCATCGCAATCCCTGAAGGTTACAAGATCACCCGGAAGGACCGCAACACCAACCAGGTGGGAGGAGGCATCGCCATCATCCACAAGAACACCATCCGCATCACGACCAGCACCGACAACACCCCACCCTCCGCCGAACACCTGCACTTCCAGATCCACACCGACCCGAAGACCACCCTCAGAGGCACCCTGATCTACCGACCTCCGGGACCACGCACACAATTCAGCGAGGACATCGCCGACTTCGTCAGCCCGCACGCCCTCCCCTCCGCTGACTACATCCTCCTGGGGGACTTCAATTTCCACCTGGAGAACAACAACGACTGCAACACCAGCACCCTGCTCGACAACCTCGCCAACCTTGGACTCAAGCAGCTGGTGTCCACCCCCACCCACCTCGCCGGACACACACTCGACGCCATCTTCTCATCCAGCAGAGACATCACCTTCAGCCACGCCACAGAACTCCACTGGACAGACCACAGATGCATCCACTTCACCTTCAGAAGAACGACGACCCACCACCAACAGCAACAGGTTGCCCGAAGAAGCTGGAACAAGATCACAGCCGACCAGCTCGCCGCCTCCCTGAGCCAGCACCCTCCGGCCAGCTCAGCGAACCCCAGCCAGGCCGCCGACAACCTCACGAAGTGGATTAGCAACTGCGCAGACGAACTCGCCCCACTGAGGACCCCGCCCAGCAGACCCGGCAGTAAGAGAGCTCCATGGTTCACCGACGAACTCAAGAGCTCCAAGAAGGACTGCCGAGCCCTCGAGAAAGCCTGGAGAAGGGAACCCACGCCGGACAACAGGACCACCCTCAAGCTCGCCACCCGGAAACACCACCAACTGATCCGCATCGCCAAGAAAACAGCTTTCAAAAACCGACTAGACAACAACGCACACAACTGCAAGGAACTCTTCAACATCGTGAAAGAGCTCTCCAACCCCAACGCCGGAAACAACTACATCACCCCTTCGCAAGACCTCTGAAACTCCCTCGCTTCCTACTTCCACAACAAGATCGCGGACATACACGACAGCTTCAGCACTCAACCGACGCACGCCACGACCGCAGGACCTCCACCCACCACCACCCTCCGCGCCTGGACCCCGGTCAACACCGAAGACACCGTCCACACGATGAACTCCGTCCACTCCGGATCTCCTACCGACCCCTGCCCTCACCACGTCTTCAACAAAGCCGACGTTGTCATCGCACCCCACCTGCGGGACATCATCAACACCTCATTCGACACCGCCACCTTCCCCGAGAGCTGGAAGCACGCCAAACTCAGCGCTCTACTGAAGAAACCTACAGCAGATCCCACCGAACTCAAGAATTACCGCCCCATCTCGCTCCTCCCGTTTCCAGCCAAAGTCATCGAGAAGACCGTCAACAAACAGCTGGCCGCCTTCCTCGAGACTAATGGATCCCTCGACCCATCACAGTCCGGTTTCCGTGCCAACCACAGCACCGAGACCGCCCTCATCGCCGCCACCGACGACATCCGAGCCCTGATGGACAACGGGGAAACAGCGGCCCTCATCCTCCTAGACCTCTCCGCGGCTTTCGACACGGTCTGCCACCGCACCCTAGTGCAGCGCCTCAGCAACGTCGGAATCCAGGAGAAGGCGCTGGAATGGATCGTCTCCTTTCTCGACGGAAGAACACAAAGAGTCCGCCTACCACCGTACAAGTCAGAGGCCACCAAAGTCATCTGCGGCGTCCCACAAGGATCCTCACTGAGCCCGACTCTCTTCAACGTCTACATGAGCCCCCTCGCGGCCATCGCACGCCAACACAACCTCAACATAATCTCCTACGCCGACGACACCCAGCTGATCCTCTCCCTGACCAACGACCCCGCCACCGCCAGAGCCAACCTGCACGAGGGGATGAGAGAGGTAGCCGAGTGGATGACGACGAGCCGCCTGAAACTGAACTCAGATAAGACGGAGGTCCTCATCCTGGGCTCCTCGCCCTCCGCCTGGGACGACTCCTGGTGGCCCCCCGCCCTGGGCACCGCACCCAAACCGACGGACCACGCACGCAACCTGGGTTTCATCTTGGACTCCTCCCTCTCCATGACCAAGCAAGTCAACGCCGTCTCCTCGTCATGCTTCAACATCCTGCGCATGCTGCGGAAGATCTTCTGGTGGATCCCCACAGAGACCAGGAAGACCGTCACCCAGGCCCTCGTCACCAGCCGACTGGACTACGGCAACGCACTCTATGCCGGAACCACCGCCAAGATCCAGAAGAGGCTCCAGCGCATCCAGAACGCCTCAGCCAGACTCATCCTCGACATCCCACGACACAGCCACATCTCCGGACACCTAAGAGACCTGCACTGGCTCCCGGTCAACAAGAGAATCACCTTCCGCCTCCTTACCCACGCACACAGAGCTCTCCACGACCAAGGCCCGAGCTACCTCAACAACCGAATCAACTTCTACGCTCCCAAACGCCACTTCCGATCCGCCAGCCACGCCCTCGCCGCCGTCCCACGCATCCGCAGAGCCACCACAGGAGGAAGGTCCTTCTCCTACCTGGCCGCCAAGACCTGGAACTCCCTCCCGGCAGACCTGCGCCTGACCCAAGACCACCTCTCCTTCAGGAAGAAGCTCAAGACCTGGCTGTTCGAGCAGTAGCGGCACCCCCCCCCCCCCCCCCCCATAGCGCCTCGAGACCCTACGGGTAGGTAGCGCGCTCTATAAATGTCTTTGATTGATTGATTGATTGATTGATTATATGCCTGCATATATACATTGTTTTAGGACCATGGTAGAACTTTGTCTGCCTATTTAAGCTTTTAGGTGCTTGTAATCGCGTTTATCTGCTTCTGTCTACTAATCATTGCAGCACACGTATTTTATGTAAGAATAACTTTGGTTCAATACATTTTATTGAAAATGTCCCACTGTGTATTCTCTGTATATTTCACTGGGAATAAGTGAGCATAAGTGACCGTGTGAAACGTTCTGTACTGTTTCGACAATCCCTGAGGGGTTAGGGTTGTCATGTTCGGTGGTTGCCATAAACCCATTTGCTCCCTGATAGATTAGGGAGGTTTAAGGTGGCACTGGGAGCTAGCTGGTCTATAGGCCAACATAGCCTGCAGGGGGTGTTCGGGATCAGTCTTGGCACCAAGCCCCTAGTTTATGTTGTCCAAACAATGCACAGATCTTATGGATTAGTGGGAACAACACAACAGTTTTTGTTTGCTAAATAAAGGGACTGTTCTTCTATCTGAAGAACCAGAAACATGGAAGGATAGGACCCTGCAAGTAAATCTGGCTAAGTGTGAAAGGGCCAATCACCTACAAGAAAAATAATCACCCATAATTCAGGCCCCAAACATTGCAAATCATCTCAAACAAATTCCCAAATTACAATTCAACACCTACCCTCACTGTCTACCACCATATGAAGCATCACTCACAATCATTCAATAATTGCTCATTGGTGCAATTGTTACCTGTTCCAATCTAAGCACTGAGGTAGGTGCACTATCTCCCCTTGATGCATACAACAGATTGGAATTTGGCAGTCTAGTAAATCAAATGATCACCTGGGGCAGCTCTCCTAGGTGATTAAAAAAGTTAGGCTAACTAAGTTTGTAAACAGGAAAAAATGATTACCCATCATTCGGGCCCCAAACATTGCAAATCATCTCAAGAAAGTTACCAAATTACAATTCAACACCCTCCCTCACTGTCTGCCAGCACACACAATCACTTACTCACCATTGCAGTAGTTGTAGTTCCAATCCAAGCACGCGTAGGTTAGGTTATGTAGTAGGTACACAATTCATCTTTGATGCAGGAAACACATTGTAATTTGGTATTGTCACTCTTGTAAATCAACAATCTTCTGGGGCAGTCCTGCTAACTGATGCAAAAAAATGATCGGATCGAGTTCCTATCGACGGATGGTACTCTGACCTTTCCTCGGCTCCGAGAGATTAAAATCATTTCCTTGAGTGAAGAAATCTATCAACGAAGGACCATCTGGCCTTCTGAGTCATACATTACCAGAATAGTCAACATTCTGAAGTCCACTGTTGCCCTTCCTGCTACGGGCTTCACATGGTATACACCTATCCAACTAAGATCGGATGAAGCACAATCTATCTCCAATGAGGAAGTGATTACTCCTTTAAATTCTTACAACAAATTACGAGAGTCTTTTTGTATTGTTCATCTGTCCTGAAGATGGTCTGACCGACTGACGCCCCAACAGACCGAAACGTCGACTGTATTTTCCATTTCCACAGCATAGCTGCACAGCTGATTGTTCTCTAAATACGAGATAGATCTCTGTTAAAGTTATTGGATTGGATTTTTGTAATGTCATGATTTGTGGATAATATTAAGCTGTCTTTCCCTTCATGTTACATTATACATTTATTTGTTTTCTGTACTCCTTTTTATGAATTGTTTCCAGATAAAAATTAGTGATTCTTTCACTTAAAAATACCCCGTGTGTGTTGCTTTATATCATTGACTGAATTCAATTGAATTACGTTTGGTCGAGTTTCTATCTAGTACTTATGTAATGGTTACTTTGTACAGTATAATTGAACTGAATCTCGCTAGAACAAAATCCCTTGTTGGCCTTCTACTATTACATTCTATTTGCCCAAGCCCTCAAGGGTATATTGGGTGCTACCCCTTAATTTAAATATGCAAAAAAATGCAAAAAAATGATAGGCATGCACTGGAAATCAAGCAAGCCTGGCTGAAGACAGCTGAAATGCCAGAAACCAGTCCTAGGATGCTTGTTTCCAGTCCAGGGAGGACCTGGCTTGGCAGTTCGGGCTGGACTGTTCCCATGAGGCACAGGGTCAAGACTGATTTGCATATGGCTGGGTTCAAACTGGAACGGCATGGTGAGCAAAAAAACGATGGATTTAGGCCCAGATCTCTGTACTGGGGTGAATGTATGACATTGTTCTGCATTCTGTCCATCAATTGTTGTTTTTGCATTTGTCACCCCGAGTGGGAAGAGTATGCCCAGACGTGGGTCCCTTGCTCTCCATGCCACTGGAAATCAAGCAAGCCTGGCTGAAGACGGCTGAAATGCCAGAAACCGGTCCTAGGATGCTTGTTTCCAGTCCAGGGAGGACTTGGCTTGGCAGTTCGGGTTGGACTGTTCCCATGAGGCACAGGGTCAAGACTGATTTGCATATGGCTGGGTTCAAACTGGAACGGCATGGTGAGCAAAAAAACAATGGATTTAGGCCCAGATCTCTGTACTGGGGTGAATGTATGACATTGTTCTGCATTCTGTCCATCAATTGTTGTTTTTGCATTTGTCACCCCGAGTGGGAAGGGTATGCCCAGACGTGGGTCCCTTGCTCTCCATGCCACTGGAAATCAAGCAAGCCTGGCTGAAGACGGCTGAAATGCCAGAAACCGATCCTAGGATGCTTGTTTCCAGTCCAGGGAGGACCTGGCTTGGCAGTTCGGGCTGGACTGTTCCCATGAGGCACAGGGTCAAGACTGATTTGCATATGGCTGGGTTCAAACTGGAACGGCATGGTGAGCAAAAAAACGATGGATTTAGGCCCAGATCTCTGTACTGGGGTGAATGTATGACATTGTTCTGCATTCTGTCCATCAATTGTTGTTTTTGCATTTGTCACCCCGAGTGGGAAGGGTATGCCCAGACGTGGGCCCCTTGCTCTCCATGCCACTGGAAATCAAGCAAGCCTGGCTGAAGACGGCTGAAATGCCAGAAACCGGTCCTAGGATGCTTGTTTCCAGTCCAGGGAGGACCTGGCTTGGCAGTTCGGGCTGGACTGTTCCCATGAGGCACAGGGTCAAGACTGATTTGCATATGGCTGGGTTCAAACTGGAACGGCATGGTGAGCAAAAAAACGATGGATTTAGGCCCAGATCTCTGTACTGGGGTGAATGTATGACATTGTTCTGCATTCTGTCCATCAATTGTTGTTTTTGCATTAGGCATGCAAAGGAGGCAGGCATTGTCTCCAATGTCCTGAAGGAATTGTGGAGGCTTCTTCAATGCACAATGGTTCAACTGCATTTGGCAATATATATGTGACTAAAAAATTGTGGGACAGCAAAAATCTGAAAAAAAAATTATGTTCCACTATATACTATTTGGGGGGGCAAATATATAAGTTCAATGAGAAATAATAAAAATATTCTATGGGGGCACTGGCATACTCAGTACGGGAAGTAGAGTTTGTCTTCCAACTCGGGTGGTTCACCCAGAAGTTGACCAGCTAACACACTTGAATCTGACCAATCCTCATCCTCTGCCGCTTCAGGAACAGTGTAATTGTGTGGTATGAAATGCTGGTTCATTTGATCATACGCAATCTGTCCACATTTAGAGGAGAAAGACTGGTCCTTCTCACTACAACAACCACATCAACTGCTTTGAACACATGCTCAGCAAACACACTGGCTACAGGACATTCCAGATACTTTATTGCCTGCCTGCTGAGCTCTGGCCATTGGCGCATCTTCCCATACCAATATATCAATGGGTTTTGATCCACTTAGACCTTTTGTGGATCATCCAGATACTCCTGGAACATCCTGTGAATGGTCATTGGTGCTGCCACCTGCTCAACCTCTTTTGGCATCGCCTCTGAACTGGACTTAAGCCCTCCTGATTAAAACTGATACAATGCAGAGATTGGTTCCGGTCCTTCTGTTGCTGTTGTTGCTAGTGTTCTAGTTAATGGTGTTGTTGGCTGCTGTGAGACAAGACTGCTCTCTCTGGAAAATGAAGCCGGCACCCCAAAAATATGGGGTGGAACTCTCAGTTTTAACCATTCTTATTCCAGGTTTCTGGCTTGCTCAACAATCCACCTCTTGTATTTTGAAAATATCCCCTGCAGAAAAAGGAATGAAAGTGGGCAGGAAAATGTTGTACTGGGGATCAAGCAGTGTGGCACAGATGTACTTTTTAGATGAGATGATGTCATGTTGCAGCCTTGTATTTCAAGCCAAGCGAAGGATTAAACTCTCAACCAAGATATGCACTTCTGTATTTTCATTCACACCTGCTGGGCAAACCATTCAGACACCTTTACCTGGTCCTGTAGCAGATATAACAATGGGACAGCTTGGCTTATCGTACTGTCCTCCTTGCTAACTTCCCGCGTGAAAACCTCAAAAGGGAGTAGCAGCTTTGTCAGGCCTTTGACTAGGCCCCATTTGTCTACATCCTTGGTCATAGCTTTCCCAACTACATCCGTCCTCTTTGAATGATATAGTCATTGATCTGTTTTTACTGCTCAAACAGACGTTGCAACATGTAATAGGTCAAGTTCCAATGTGTTGGCACCTCCTGTATCAGGGCTTTAACAGGTCCTCTATAAGCACGTTGAATAATCCGCAACTGCTTCTAGGTTTTAAAAGAATAACTGAAATAACTTGCAGATTCTTCTGAAGGTGGTCAATACGTTGCTGACTATGTCTTCTTTTTTGAGAAAGTTTTGCACCACCGGTTGATGGAATGGGCCAAACATGGCACCATGAAATAGCCACCGTCTGCCATGGCCTTGACTATGCTACTGCCATTGTTCATGTTAACAAATATAATTCTGACACCTTGCTGTTAAGTTCGTCCAAGATGTTTACAGCTGTATGTGATTTCTCCATGGTGAATATGGCCACTGCTGCATGCCGCCGAACACTCAAAAACATTTTTCATGACCAAGACCTATAGATATTTTGTGCTTTATTCCCGCAGAAGAGATTCAGTACACAACATATAAGTCCATTATTATACAGACGCACTGACTAAGGGTACCCTTTATGCTTTTCAATATACCTTCCACAATTAAAAATAGGACTGTCTCTCTCGTTCTCTTTTTCTTTCGGATGATAATTGGTAATCATACAAACCATTAAAACTACAAATCCCAGCATGCCCGTACTATTAACAGGAAGTACTTGTTGTCTAGGTCAGCCGGGACTACAAAATGCTGGTGAGAACCGGCCGGTCTCCACTTTTGTTTGGGATCTCGGCATGGCTTGAGGCAAGTTGCTCCTGCCTAGAACAGTGAGTGCACCTCTCATTTTGGATCGTACGCGGTTAGAGCTGGACGAGCGACATATGTCTTTTATGCATGTGACTTTTACATCTAATCAAGTTTGTTTTTCTTGCAAGTCGCAGGGCTGGCAAACATTTGTGTTGTTTTGATGGTATTCTTGTTGATTCGTTTCCATCAAATTCAACACTGGTATGTATCATTTCGCAAATGTGGGTTTGCCCTTTTAAAAGAGAATATTTAGGACAAGCAGGCTATTATAAACATGCCTGACCAGCTTTTGTAAAAGCAACTGCCATTTATTTTCATGACAGTTTCTGTAACATATTTGGGCCACTCCACCTTTGTTTCACTAGGCATCAAATTCAATACTGTAGGAAGCTGGCTCTGTATATGCTATACCAAAGTAAGGTATAGTGTGCACAGAGTCCAGTGGAACCCCAAAGGTAGGTAGAGGTAAAAGTAGATAATACCTTACTCTCTATTTGTGGTAGTGTGGGTGTAGGAGAGTAGGATCTGCCTCTTATGTACCTACTGTGGAAACGCGGTAGAATCCTGAAGAGCCCTGGCATCACAAAATGGATGCCACCAGCCACAGACACTGGGCTGCCCTCCTGTTGATGACCGAAACTCGCAGTGGAGGAAGCCCAACAATAGGTATCCTGTCACAGGGAGGTGTGACCATCTCCCTGACAGGGTTTAGTTTATTGGGGCCGGGTGGGTGCACTCCTAGAGTGCTTTGAAGTCCTGCACTGGGGGAGCAGTAGGCTCCTCTGTGCATACACCAGTTCAAACCGGCTCAGGGGCTACCTGCCCCTGCTCTGGTGCGAAACTGGACAAAGGGAAGTGGGTGTAGCCACCCACTTCCCTGACCCTCCCATAGGTGGGGTCATAGAGCTAGTCCCTCCCTTCCTTCCAGTATAAGTTAGGGAACCCTTGCCATTGCAAACTAGATACCCCTGGATGACCCTCTGAAGACAAATCCTAGACCTTCGACATTCCACTACTGAAGAATCTCCCTTGGAGTCAAGGAGTGACTCCCCTGCTTGGCAGGCATCAAAAATTACAAACTACGGTTGCAAACTCCCCCACTCCCGCCAGAGCCCGAAGTCCCTGCAGCCCTGGAAGAGGATTTCCTGGCTTCTCCAAGGCCATCGTGAGTCCCCAGTGACGCTGAGGCAAGTGGACCCCACGAGTGACGAGGAACCGCAATCCCTGGGTACCATGCACTATTTTCGAGTGCAACCCCTTCACAATGTTCTATGAACCTGTGCATTGGGCCATGTGTGGTCCAAGCCTCTAGCAGGGATCCCTCCAAAGATCAGAGGCCTACCTCATCCCTAGTGACCATGGACCCCTGTTGAGTGGATCCTCCTGAGGCATCTTTGCAATCCCTTGCCGGCTGGCTTGTGGGTCCCCTGAAGACTTTCCTACAAATTGAAAGGGCTCCCCTGGTTGCTTCAGGCCTGCCCTGACTTACCCTTGCTGGGTGAGTCCCTCAGACCTTGCTAGTCTGCACCGCTGACTTTTTGTCCTTTCCACAAGACTTGCTGTTACCAAGGCTTGTTGGCTCCAATCTGGTCACCGTTACCGCAGTAAGCTGAAGACTTTGTGGGACACACCGAATCCAGCTCCTGGTCATTGTCGACGCCTCCTGGACCTCGTGGCTGAAGAGTCAAGACACTTGTGAACTACCTGAGAACACCCGACGACTGTGGGCATTCATCTTCCTTGCCCCGGGTCACTGCCAAGTGACTTTGAACACTGTAACCTCTGCTTTAAGGTCTTCCTTCTTCTGATTCCAGGCTTGGATTCCACCAGACACTTCTTCTGTCTTCACAAGCAGCAAGTCTTCATTGGCTCCCATTGAAAACGACGACGCAACCCGACATCCAAAAAATAACAATGCACCCGGCTTTCCTGGGTGAGGTAACTCCAGCACTACGGTGCTCCTGTGGGTTTTGGCTCTAGAACTACTTACCCTGTAAGTGACTTGCTTGTAGACTCTCCCGAAGTACCCTTAAACTCTTAATTTCCAACCGCGACTTGCACCGTTGAAGTAAATGAGGATTCGCGGCTGTGTTAACACACTGCATGTGTCCCCCGTGGGTCCTTTACTTACCTGCCTTGGGTGGTTTTGTGAGGCCCCAACGCTTCTGAAGGCCCTAGGCTTTGTCCCTTTGCAAGTCGTTATCTCTAAGTCTCTTTTTTAGTATGTGGTCTGGTACGCCCCTAGGGCCCCAGCCATTTTGTGCTTAATTTATTATGAAACGTTGATTTGAGCATATGTTCCTGATTTCTAATCTCATAAAGAGATTAGTAGAGAGTTGTTTAGTAGTAAATACATATTTATTTGATATACATACCTGTGTGGTGTCCTTTCATTTGGTAATTCAAGAGATCATGTGGTAAAACAAGCTGCTTATCATTCCTCTAAAGACTTAGCCTGAAGGCTGCTCTCCACAGCTACCACTAGGATAGCTTTTTTGAAAGGTTGTCTTAAACCTACTACCATAAGAGTCGAATTGTACTGGTGCAAGGTGTCCACTTTAACTAGTGAAAAGCATATACCAGGCCAACTTCTCACATTGGTGGGCAGTGTGTGGGAATCCAGCTTGCTATTGTTTTACCAGAAAATCTCTATTTGAATTACTAACTGAAAACCACTATAGGTACTCAAGGTACATATAAAGTCAAGCTTAGTATCAATAAGTTCTACTGAACTTAGAGCTGTGTGCCAAGGGATAGCACACCCTTTCCACAGCTCAAGCTAGGATCAGTAGGCCACAAACTAGTGTAGGTAGTACAACACTGCACAACACTGGAATGTCCTTAAGGGTTGGAACCAGTGGGTCCACCCAGCCTCAGTATAAGGGCGTGACTTTCTCTGACTTGAAAGCCATGTGTGCTGCAAGGCACCTGAAGCTAGGAAAGAGTCCCTCCACACTACACCTGATAGATCTGCTGACAGCAGATGATCTTAGATTAGCTCTAGGAGCTAATGGGTCTGAATCAGTGAGTGGGTCAATTATAGTGTCTGGGTCAGATGATGAAAATCAAGATGGCTAAGATCTGTGGTTCAAGGGCCAGATCCCCAAGGGTCTGAAAAGGAAAGAGGAATTCTCCCTAAGAGAACTGAGCTTATAGAAGAGAGGGGTTAGAACCCCCTGGTGGCAGCAACAGTGTCCCTAGAGGCAGAGAATATATTCCAGACCATAGGAACCTGAGCAAGGTTGTTCCTCCCTACCAGAGTGGGGATGATATCCACAAGTGGATAACTGCTATGGAAAGGGCCTGTAGAGTACAACAGGTCCCCCAAAAGCAGTGGGCAGCAATCGCGTGGCTCTCCTTTTCAGATAAAGGTAGAGACAAGCTCCTCACTGTTAGAGAAGAGGATGCTGATGACTATGAAGTCCTGAAGAGTGCACTGATAGATGGGGTTGGCTTAACCACTGAGCAGTACAGGTTGAAGTTCAGAGACACCCAAAAGGCACAGACTCAGGACTGTATTGACTTTGTAGATTGTACAACCAAGGCTCTGGAGGGTTGGCTGGTTGGCAGTAGGGTTACTGATTTCAAGGGATTGTATAATCTAATGATGAGAGAAAAGATCCTTAATAATTGCCAGAACCAGTTGTTGCATCAATACCTGGTGGACTCAGATCTGACCTCTCCTCAAGAATTGGGAAAGAAGGCAGACAAATGGGTCAGAACCAGGGTGAGGCAGAAAACCCAGAACCAAGGGGGTGACACAAAGAAGCAGGATTCTAAGTGCTCTGAGAAAGGTGGGGATAAGTCAAAAGACCAGAAGTCTTCACAAGGGCCCCAAAAATCTGCATCTGGTGGGGAGTCACAATCCAACAAGGGAAAAGGCCAAAAGAAGCCCTGGTGCAAATTCTATAAACTGAAAGGGCACAGGACTTCTGATTGTAACAAGTCCAAAGACCAAACCACCACCACTCCTGCCCCCAAGGCAACTGTTCTCCCTAGTTCAGCTACTGGTGGAGGTGGTACACAGAATAAGGGTGTAGTAGGGTTGACCCTGGGTTCTGAAGTGGACTCTGGCCTAGTCAGAATACCCACTCAGGCATTGCTGATTATACCTGGGCAATTATGAACAGCAGCCTGTAATAAATGGTAAACAGGCTTTGGCATTTAGGGACACAGGTGCTAGTGTCACCATGGTGGCAGAGGATCATTTGGACCCTGGACAGATCATCCTGGGTGAAATTTACCAGGTGACCAATGCAAGCAATGTCAGGACCAACCATAGTCTGGCAGTCGTGAATTTCTCCTGGGGAGGGGTAACTGGCCTCAAGATGCTTGTAGTCAGTGCAGACCTCCCTGTAGAATGTCTGTTGGGCAATGATCTTGAGACTTCAGCCTGGTCTGAAGTAGAGTTATGGACTCATGCTGAGATCTTGGGCATCCCCGCAGAGGTATTTGCTGTGACCAGGTCACAAGCCAAAATGCATAACACTGAACCAGCTCTGGATCCTGGAACCATGGACCAGATGCTTCCCAAGAAAAGGAGCAGTAGGGTTAAGGCAGTGCCTTCCCCTCTGTCTCAGATCACAGATTCACCTCTTGAGGGAGGAGAAGCAGATAC
Source organism: Triturus cristatus (assembly GCF_964204655.1). Lineage (NCBI taxonomy): Eukaryota > Metazoa > Chordata > Amphibia > Caudata > Salamandridae > Triturus > Triturus cristatus. The sequence continues at coordinate 443,275,891 of NC_140590.1, forward strand.
TGAAGAAGGAATTGCCCCAGAGGGACTTGAGCCTGATCAGGTTGAGCTCTTAGGGGCAGGGTACCCTTCTAGGGAAGATCTGAGTAAGGAGCAACAGTGCTGCCCCTCTCTTGAACCCCTCAGACAGCAGGCTGCTGCTGAGGCTGCTGGGAGTGCTAGTGAGTCCCATAAAGTTTATTGGGATGAGGGACTCCTATATTCTGAGGGTAGAGATCCAACCCCTGGAGCCACCAGGAGGTTGGTAATACTTCAGAAGTTTAGGGGGTTCCTCTTGACCCTAGCACATGATATCCCTTTGGCAGGTCACTTGGGCTAAAACAAGACTTGGGACAGGCGTCTTCCACATTTTCATTGGCCACATATGTCAGAAGACACAAAAGAGTTGTGCCGCTCCTGTGTCACCTGTCAAGCCAGTGGCAAGGCAGGTGGTACAACAAAGGCCCCCCTGATACCACTACCTGTGGTGGGGGTACCCTTTGAAAGGGTAGGGATTGACATTGTTGGTCCCCTTGACCGTCAAACTGCATCTGGTCTGGGCACAGATTTATCCTGGTGATAGTGGATCATGCCACCAGGTACCCATAGGCAATTCCCCTGAGGACCACCACAGCCCCTATGGTGGCAAGAGCCCTCATTGGAGTTTTCTCCAGAGTGGGTTTCCCAAAGGAGGTCATCTCTGAAAAAAAGTCATGTCAGGATATTTGAAAGCAATGTGAAAGGAGTGTGGTGTAACTGATAAATTCACCACCCCTATTACCCACAATGCAATGGGTTGGTTGAGAGTTTCAACAAACCCTTTAGGGAATGATTAACCCCTTGAGTGCCCCGCCCTTTCCCCCTCCTGTGCCGGGCATTGTATTGGCGGGCGAGGTCCATGACGAGATAGTCTCGTCATGGGCACAGCGCATCCGTGCTCCATGACGAGACTATCTCATGGGCATAGAAGAGGTTCAAGGACTCCCAGAGACGCTTAGGCGGAAATGGGACCTTCTTCTTCCCTGCCTTTTGTTTGCATACAGAGAGGTTCCACGGAAGGGGGTTGGATACAGCCCATTTGAGCATCTGTTTGGACATCCTGTAAGAGGTCCATTATGTTTGGTAAAAGAGGGCTGGGAGTTATCTCTCAAACCCACCAAACAGGATGTGATGGACTATGTACTTGGTCTCCACTCCAGGATGGCCGAATACATGAAGAAGGCAACCAAAAACCTGGAGGTCAGTCAAGAATTACAAAAAACTTGGTATGACCAAAAGGCTCTGCTGACTGTGTACCAGCCAGCACAGAAAGTGTGGGTATTGGAGCCTGTGGCCTCAGCAGCCCTCCAAAACAAATGGAGTGGCCCGGATACAATAGTTGAGCAAAAGGGAGAAGTCACCTATCTGGTGAATCTTGGAACTACCAGGAGCCCCCTGAGGGTGCTCCATGTCAAAAGATTGAAACCATATGTTGACAGGGCTGACATGGGCTTGCTCATGGCAACTGATGAGGAACAGGAGGAGGAGAGTGACCCTCTCCCTGACCTGCTCTCACAGAACCCTGTTGATGGGTCAGTAGATGGTGTTGCTTTGGCAAGCAGCCTCACTGACCATCAACAAAATGAATGCAGACAAGTTCTGCAACAGTACAGACATATGTTTAGCCTGACCGCTAGTCAGACTACCTGGTGCACCCATGAGGTGGACACTGGGGACAGTCTACCTGTCAAGAGTAAGATCTACAGGCAACCTGACTGTGAGAAGTTGGCCTGGTATATGATGTTCACTAGTTAAAGTGACCACCTTGTACCATGCCAAGCAACCCTTATGGTGTGGTTGTAAGTCAACCTTTTCGGACTAGCTGCCCTAGTGGTAGCGTAGGCTAAGCAGTCTTTGAGGCTAAACTCGTTAAAGCGTGTTAAGCAGGCTGCTTTACCAAATGTAACCCCCTTTTATACCAATGAAAGGACACCACACAGATATATATTCAAAATATATATGTATTTATTTCTCAAAGTATCCCCTAGACTCTTTATGAGCACAGGAGCAAAATCGTTAAACAAGACAATGTTATAATATACAGAAGTTGCACTTTATATGGATGGGCCCTGGTGGCCACTCAAACCATATACTAAAATAGTGGTATAAGTACCACAAACAGGAAAGGGAAAAGGCCTAGGGCCTCTAGAGTCGCTGGGCCTACAAGGAGCTAACTTCAGTTAGTGACCAGGAGGTCCACGGGTTGCGCGTGCAGTGAGTAAAGTCACACGCGTGCTCCCATAGGTTTTCAATGGGTGCGTAAAAGTTACAAAGTTACTGCAGAAAGGATCTTCTGGGTGGACTACGATCTTAAGATTTGAAACACAGACACTAGAGATGATTCTCTACACTTGGGCACCGGAGTGCCAGTTTTACCTCACCCACAGGAAGCGGGTGCATAGGTCTCGAAGTGCGTCGGGTTTCTTCTATCGATTCAATGGAGCCTGATGACAAAGATGCTGCAGGCGGTCGGTCCAGAAGAGCTGCGTTGGATCCAAGGGTGGATCGGAGTTGTAGAAGACCTGAAAGTAGAGGGGACAGTGTTCACAGTCACTAGCCAGTGACCGGCGTGGCACCAGGTAGGTACCAGGCGATGTCGGGTGCAAACAGGTGATGAGGGGTAGCTTGTCTCCGCAGCCACGTGGTCCCTGAAGGTCGACGACGTCCAGGAGTCGGTTCACGAGCTGTCCCATGTAGGCTCTCGCTGTCGGCAGTATCGGCGACTCGATGAAAGCAAACAAGCCTTGGCAAAAGCAGAAGTTGTGAAGAATGAAGAAAGCTGATTACTCTGACCAGCAAGGTCAGAGGGGCTGCTCCTTTGGAGGGAAGCAGGGGCCAGTCTGGAGCAACCAGACCAGCATCGTAGATTTCAAGGTTCGTCGCCAAAATGGCCACTAGCCAACGGGCCAGGGACCGGGCAGGCGTGTCGAGATGCAAAATGCAGAGGGGCCCCACGCAGATCGTGGAGATGCTGGAGGGCTCACCTTTGGTGCAGATGCTGCTCGTATGTTGGGCTTCTCAGGACCCAAAGCATGACTTGGAGGGAGCCTCTGTCGTTGCGCTTGCAGCTTGTCGTCGGTCTTCCAAGATGGCTGGCTCCACGTGTCTCGGTGCCTCCACGGGTTCCTTCTTTGCAGGGACTGTGGATCGGGCTGTGAGAGGTCTGGAGGTCCAGTTCTTGTCGGGCTCTGGGCTCGGGCTCCGGCAGGAGGAGGCGGCAAAGCAGATGTTCAATAGCTGGTTGGTGCTTGCGTTAGCAAGATGGTCACTCCCTGACCATAGGGGAGATTTCCTTCAGTCCTCTGTGCAGCAGAGCGTCGAAGTTCCCGTCTTCTTCTTGTGGTTAAGTTGATTCCAGGATGTCTGAAGTCTTAGGACACAGCTCCTACCATTAAGCGGATTCTAGGGGACGGACTACCTGCTAGGTCCCTCCCTATGGGTGGGACCAGGAAGGGGGGTGGTTACACCCCCAATCCTTTGTCCTGCTCGCCCCAGGTCCGGGGCTGGTGTGCCCCAGGACCGGCTTGAACTGGCATATGCACCGAGGCTCCTTGTGAGCCTCAGGCATGTCTGATTCTATTTAAGCCCTACCTGACCAATACACAAAATCCTGTCTGGGGTGGTGCTCGCACCTCCCCTGGCAGGAAACCCTTTGTCCACGTCTCCCAAGCTGGAAGGACTCCCAGCAGCAGGAGGGCAGACTTGTGTCTGTGGTGGCAGCATCCATCTTGTGGAGCTGAGGCTATGTCTGATTTTACCCGGGTTTCAGATACTGTACATGTCGTGTCCCTCTAGAAGGGTGGAATGCTAACCCCGTCGCCAGAATTGGCGAGGGGTTAGTATTCCAATTTGTATGACACCTTACTCGACATGTCTTGATAAAGCCAAACCAAAGATAGCATTTAACCGCGAGGTTCATAATGCACTTAAGAGTATATGGTATGGCGATATCTGGAAACAGTAAAAGGAAGTGGTTCCGATCACTGCAGACAGGCTCAGCTCATGCCAGAGCACCATCTCACATGAAACCAAGCACTCTGCCTTCAGGATTGTTAAGGCCTGCCATAGGAGTGACTTATAGGTTAATATGTGTCCCATTTAAGGTTAGGTATAGGTATACTACACCTAAGTAAGAGGTGGTTACACCAACTTACCCCAGCTGAGAGATCAGCCAGTTGTGTCAAATTTGTTAGGCCAAGCCTGGGGTGGCATAATACATGCTTCAGCCCTTGGCAGGCCTTAGATACACCCATGCCCTGGGTACCTAGTGTACACTGGTACAGGGGCTCACAGGGTGATCCAACCAATTGGGTATGTACCTAGGGTACATGGAGTCAATTTAAAGAGAGAACAGATGGGCTGAGATCCTGAATGGCAGGATCTCAGGCCAACTAAGTCGAAAAACCAGCTAGACACTAGGCAAAAAATTGGGGGTAACCATAGTCAGATATCCACCTTCCTACACAACCCCCCCCCCCCCCCAAACGAAGGGAGATAAGGCTGTCCTTGACCAGGTAAGCCTATATTGCCCAAGTGGCCATATAAGGAGGAACCAGCACTGGCATGGTTACCCCCTGTCTCATGGTCCACTAAGCAATCCCTCACCCTAAGGGTATCAGAGGGTCTCCACCATAGGGAATCTCTACCTTTGGTGTGTCTTGGCAAAGTAAAAGGCTGGTGTTGAGATGAAGTACTGAAGTGAGTGTCCTCAAAGTGAGGCCTCAGCTTCCTCCAATCATCCTCCACCATGGATGCCTTTCTTTCCTTAACTGAGTTGCACTGTGCTCTCAGGGTCAGCCTCTGGCTACCTAACGCTGGAGGCTGGGTCCCTTTTGTGGGCTTACTGGAGGGACAGGTCAGGTTTGGGGCCCTAAGGTCCCATGTTTGCCTGTGCCCAACAGAATCCCTCTGGGGGCGGTCCCTAACTACCTGTAAAGGAGATCCCTCAGGAATGTTTTTACCCATCACCTGACTAGGGCTACTAGCCAGGCAATCCTCATTCTTTTGATGGGGGGGTTCTTGTGGACAGGGGCCCTCTTGGGGTCCACTGGCCTCCCTGACCTCTGCAGCCCTGGGCTGACTGAGGCAGGGTAGAGAGAGGCAGGCTACCTGCACCAGACTGGGTCCCACCTTGGAAGGGGCCACTGACATCAGAGGCTCTGCCAGGCCAGGCCTGGCTACCTCTGGGGCAGTTCCTTCACAAGGGGTGAGGTCAGATCCCTGAGGAGGCTGACCTTTTCCTAATGTCTGGGGAGAGGGAGACTTTTCTTCCTCCCCACTACTCTCTGTTTGTGTGGAGTGATCCATAGTTTCAGGCTTCACTACACCTATGTCAGTCTGAGTATAGGCTGAGACCATTACAGCCTTGCCAACCTTTTCAGGGGGCACTCAGTTTGTGTTTGAGCTGTGACTGTCACAGCTCTGCCAGTCTCTACAGGGAAGTCTGTCTGTGCCTGGGCTGTGGCTACCACTGCCCTTCCAACCTTTCCAGGGAGGAAATCTATTTGGACAGGGGTTGTGAATGGCACAACCCCACTACCCTTTTTTGAAAGGCCTACCATTTTAGAATGGGTGTCTTGTTCAACTCCAGCCCAAGCTGAGAGTTCTAAGTCATTCCCCAGTAAGCAATCTACAGGCAAGGTTGGGGACACTGCCACCCTTTTAGGGCCAGTGACACCTCCCCAGCTGAGACATACTTCTGCCATGGGATGACTGTTCTGTTTGCCATCAATGTTTGTTACCTGGTAGGAGAAACCAGGCAAAAGCTGCTCAGAGGGAACTAGCCAATGGGCCACCATAGTGATGCTAGCTCCAGTGTCTCTGTAGGCCTCAGCCTTTGTACCATTGATGTATGGCTCCTGTCTGTACCTACCCAAAGTGTTGGGATAGGCAGTGAAGTTGGCAAACCCCATGCCACCATCACAGACAAGAGTAGTTGCTGTAGGGGAATTGGCTAAGCCAGGGTCCCCTTGCGTTCCCCAAGTAAACCCACCCAGATTTCTGGGGGCACTCCCACCACCTGGGGGATTACTGCTGACAGTAATAGGTGGTGTGACAGGAGTAATTGGAGGAACAGTTTTGGTTGTAGCCTTTGGGCAGCTGCTGTCAGTTTTCCAATGCCCAGGAATTTTACATTCATGGCAGTAAGGCTTTTTAGCTGTGGTAGAGGAGGGAGCTTGGGACCCACCACCCTGTGTGGAGTTTTGGGGCCCTGAGGAAGATTTCTCTTTTGCTTTATCCCCACCCTTCTCTTGAGGCTTGGTGATATCTTTCTTTTGGTCACCACCCTGGTTTTTAGGCCTGATCCTGGTCCTGACCCATTTATCTGCCCTCTTTCCCAATTCTTGGGGAGAGGTCAAATCTGAGTCTACCAGGTGTTGATGGAGAAGCTGGTTTTGACAATTACTTAAAATCTGCTCCCTCATCATCAAATTGTACAATCCTGTATAATCAGATACCTTACTTCCCAGCAACCAACCCTCCAAAGCCTTAGTGGCACATTCCACATATTCAGACCAGTCCTGAGTCTGTGTCTTCTGGGTGTCTCTGAACATTAACCTGTACTGTTCAGTGGTTAAGCCTAACCCATCAACTAGGACACTCTTCAGGACTCTGTAGTTTCTGACATCCTCCTCCCTAACAGTGAGGAGTCTATCTCTGCCTCTACCTTCAAAGGAGAGCCATAAGATTGCTGCCCACTGGTCTTCAGGAACCTGCTGCACTTTGCAGGCTCTCTCAAGAGCAGTCATCCACTTGTGGATATCATCCCCACTTTTGTGGGGGAGCACAACCTTGGACAGGTTCCTATTGTCAAAGACCCTATCTTTGTCCTTAGGGACAATGCTGCCACCAGTGGGTATAGACCCACTCTCTTTAGGTTGCCTAGCCTTACTCAGTTTCTCTTCCATCAGGGCTACCTCTAGCTCCTGCTTCCTGATCCTCAGCTGGGCTTCCTGCATTCTGGCCTCATGCTCCCTCCTCTGAGGGGTGGTCATCCTTCTCCTGGAGTGACCTTGAGAGCCTCTAGAGGCATGAGAAGCATTAGAGTCACCTGAGTGATTCCTTTGCCTCCCAAGCCCCTGGTTAAGTCCACTGGGGAGATCCAATGGGATGATCCCATTGTCAGTCCCCAATAGCCTTAGTTTAGCTGGGCCAAGTATAACACTTGGCACTGGGCTATTTCTCCCTTCATCCTCACTACCATCTGTATCCCTATCACTTTCATCCTCTGTAGTATGAATCTCATCTAAGGGGTGACTCTTGGAAAGGGGTACCTCAGTGGCATCTTCAGAAGGGGGGCCTCCTGTTCCAGTCCCTAAGGGGCCTAACTGGGAGGCTTTCTTGAGAGCTTTCTGATCTTCATCAGCTTGCAAAAGCTCTCTGAGTTCAGTAGAAGTAGGGTTCTTGGGCTGTTTAAGGCCCCTGATATTTGCCAACTGCCTGAGCTCATTTTGATTTAGGGTAGCAAAGAGAGTTGGTGCCCTCTGGGGTCACTCTCGACAGAGATGGGTACCTTGGACCCCTCTGCCCCCTCCATTGCTCTTAAGTGTGGGTGGATGTGTTGCAATCTACCTACACTTGGGTTTACCTACTAAACCTATCTAGTAGTTGTAGTCAGGGTGTGCTACTCCCTTTGCTCTACAACAACTAAGTTCAGTAGAATTTAAGTATATCTATCTTGTTTTATATGTACCTACAGGTACCTATGTGATCTTTCAATTGGTAACCAAGAGATTACAATGGTAAAACACAGCAAGCTCAAATCCAACCGCTGCTCACCAATGTGAGAAGTTGGCCTGGTATATAATGTTCACTAGTTAAAGTGACCACCTTGTACCATGCCAAGCAACCCTTATGGTGTGGTTGTAAGTCAACCTTTTCGGACTAGCTGCCCTAGTGGTAGCGTAGGCTAAGCAGTCTTTGAGGCTAAACTCGTTAAAGCGTGTTAAGCAGGCTGTTTTACCAAATGTAACCCCCTTTTATACCAATGAAAGGACACCACACAGATATATATTCAAAATATATATGTATTTATTTCTCAAAGTATCCCCTAGACTCTTTATGAGCACAGGAGCACAAATCGTTAAACAAGACAATGTTATAATATACAGAAGTTGCACTTTATATGGATGGGCCCTGGTGGCCACTCAAACCATATACTAAAATAGTGGTATAAGTACCACGAACAGGAAAGGGAAAAGGCCTAGGGCCTCTAGAGTCGCTGGGCCTACAAGGAGCTAACTTCAGTTAGTGACCAGGAGGTCCACGGGTTGCGCGTGCAGTTAGTAAAGTCACACGCGTGCTCCCATAGGTTTTCAATGGGTGCGTAAAAGTTACAAAGTTACTGCAGAAAGGATCTTCTGGGTGGACTACGATCTTAAGATTTGAAACACAGACACTAGAGATGATTCTCTACACTTGGGCACCAGAGTGCCAGCTTTACCTCACCCACAGGAAGCGGGTGCATAGGTCTCGAAGTGCGTCGGGTTTCTTCTATCGATTCAATGGAGCCTGATGACAAAGATGCTGCAGGCGGTCGGTCCAGAAGAGCTGCGTTGGATCCAAGGGTGGATCGGAGTTGTAGAAGACCTGAAAGCAGAGGGGACAGTGTTCACAGTCACTAGCCAGTGACCGGCGTGGCACCAGGTAGGTACCAGGCGATGTCTGGTGCAAACAGGTGATGAGGGGTAGCTTGTCTCCGCAGCCACGTGGTCCCTGAAGGTCGACGACGTCCAGGAGTCGGTTCACGAGCTGTCCCACGTACGCTCTCGCTGTCGGCGGTGTCGGCGACTCGATGGAAGCAAACAAGCCTTGGCAAAAGCAGAAGTCGTAAAGAATGAAGAAAGCTGATTACTCTGACCAGCAAGGTCAGAGGGGCTGCTCCTTTGGAGGGAAGCAGGGGCCAGTCTGGAGCAACCAGACCAGCATCGTAGATTTCAAGGTTTGTCGCCAAAATGGCCACTAGCCAACGGGCCAGGGACCGGGCAGGCGCGTCGAGATGCAAAATGCAGAGGGGCCCCACGCAGATCGTGGAGATGCTGGAGGGCTCACCTTTGGTGCAGATGCTGCTCGTATGTTGGGCTTCTCAGGACCCAAAGCACGACTTGGAGGGAGCCTCTGTCGTTGCGCTTGCAGCTTGTCGTCGGTCTTCCAAGATGGCTGGCTCCACGTGTCTCGGTGCCTCCACGGGTTCCTTCTTTGCAGGGACTGTGGATAGGGTTGTGAGAGGTCTGGAGGTCCAGTTCTTGTCGGTCTCTGGGCTCGGGCTCTGGCAGGAGGAGGCAGCAAAGCAGACGTTCAATAGCTGGTCGGTGCTTGCGTTAGCAAGATGGTCACTCCCTGACCATAGGGGAGATTTCCTTCAGTCCTCTGTGCAGCAGAGCGTCGAAGTTCCTGTCTTCTTCTTGTGGTTAAGTTGATTCCAGGATGTCTGAAGTCTTAGGACACAGCTCCTACCTTTAAGCGGATTCTAGGGGCCGGACTACCTGCTAGGTCCCTCCCTATGGGTGGGACCAGGAAGGGGGGTGGTTACACCCCCAATCCTTTGTCCTGCTCGCCCCAGGTCCGGGGCTGGTGTGCCCCAGGACCGGTTTGAACTGGCATATGCACCGAGGCTCCTTGTGAGCCTCAGGCATGTCTGATTCTATTGAAGCCCTACCTGACCAATACACAAAATCCTGTCTGGGGTGGTGCTCGCACCTCCCCTGGCAGGAAACCCTTTGTCCACGTCTCCCAATCTGGAAGGACTCCCAGCAGCAGGAGGGCAGACTTGTGTCTGTGGTGGCAGCATCCATCTTGTGGAGCTGAGGCTATGTCTGATTTTACCCGGTTTCAGGTACTGTACATGTCGTGTCCCTCTAGAAGGGTGGAATGCTAACCCCGTCGCCAGAATTGGCGAGGGGTTAGTATTCCAATTTGTATGACACCTTACTCGACATGTCTTGATAAAGCCAAACCAAAGATAGCATTTAACCGCGAGGTTCATAATGCACTTAAGAGTAAATGGTATGGCGATATCTGGAAACAGTAAAAGGAAGTGGTTCCGATCACTGCAGACAGGCTCAGCTCATGCCAGAGCACCATCTCACATGAAACCAAGCACTCTGCCTTCAGGATTGTTAAGGCCTGCCATAGGAGTGACTTATAGGTTAATATGTGTCCCATTTAAGGTTAGGTATAGGTATACTACACCTAAGTAAGAGGTGGTTACACCAACTTACCCCAGCTGAGAGATCAGCCAGTTGTGTCAAATTTGTTAGGCCAAGCCTGGGGTGGCATAATACATGCTTCAGCCCTTGGCAGGCCTTAGATACACCCATGCCCTGGGTACCTAGTGTACACTGGTATAGGGGCTCACAGGGTGATCCAACCAATTGGGTATGTACCTAGGGTACATGGAGTCCATTTTAAAGAGAGAACAGATGGGCTGAGATCCTGAATGGCAGGATCTCAGGCCAACTAAGTCGAAAAACCAGCTAGACACTAGGCAAAAAATTGGGGGTAACCATAGTCAGATATCCACCTTCCTACACACCTGACCATGTCAGGGACTGTATAAGGTCTGAAGTCCAGAAAATGTTAGAGTTAGGTGTAATTGAGCCTTCAGATAACCCCTGGGCTAGCCCAGTAGTCCTAGTACCCAAGCCTCATACCCAGGATGGTAAGAAAGAAATGAGGTTTTGTGTAGACTACAGAGGCCTCAATGCAGTCACCAGGACTGATGCCTATCCTATTCCAAGGGCAGATGAGCTGATTGATACTTTGACCTCAGCCAAATATCTCAGCACATTTGACCTAACAGCTGGCTACTGGCAGATCAGGTTAGCTGATTATGCAAAAGCCAAAACAGCATTTTGGACCCCTAGTGGGCACTACCACTTTGTGGTGATGCCCTTTGGATTGAAAAATGCACCTGCCACTTTTCAGAGGTTGGTGAACAAAGTTCTGACAGGGATGGAAACTTATTGCTCAGCTTATCTGGATGATATTGCTGTCTTTAGTTCCTCCTGGCAGGATCACCTGGTCCACCTCAGAAAAGTTTTAGAGGCTCTGCAGAAAGCAGGCTTCACTATCAAGGCCACTAAGTGCCAGATAGGGCAGAGCCAGGTTGTGTATCTGGGCCACCTTGTAGGTGGGGGCCAGGTTCAGCCTTTACAGAGCAAAATCCAAATATAATGGAAAGGGTTGCTCCAACCACCCAGACACAGGTGAGAGCCTTCTTAGGCCTGACTGGGTACTATAGGAGGTTTGTGAAGGGATATGGATCTATAGTAACCCCCTTGAATGATCTTACCTCAAAGAAAATGCCGAAAAAATTTCAGTGGACAGCTAGCTGTCAAAAGGCATTTGAAGACCTAAAGCAGGCCATGTGCATTGCTCCCATCTTACAGAGTCCAGACTACACCAAAATGTTTGTTTTCCAAACAGATGCTTCTGAGCTGGGTGTGGGAGCTGTACTGTCTCAACTGAATGATGAAGGTCAAGACCAGCCAGTAGCTTTTATTAGCAGAAGGCTGACCCCTAGAGAGAAACGCTGGTCAGCTATAGAGAGGGAGGCCTTTGCTGTGGTGTGGGCCCTGAAGAAGCTGAGGCCATACTTGTTTGGCACTCACTTCATAGTTCAGACTGACCACAAGCCCCTCCTATGGCTTAAACAGATGAAAGGTGAAAACCCAAAACTTTTAAGGTGGTCCATTTCCCTACAGGGGATGGACCATACAGTGGAACATAGACCTGGGACCCAGCATGCAAATGCAGATAGACTCTCAAGGTATTTCCACTTAGAACACGAAGACTCAACTGGTCAAAGTTACTTTAGTGTCCCTGCGTTTGGGGGGGGTGTTTATTGTGTAGGAGAGTAGGATATGCCTCTTATGTTGCCCCCACTTTTTTTCTGATGTTTACACTGGTTTCTGGCTATAGTCTGGCTGGGGCCCTGCTAATCAGGGCCCCAGCCTCGCTGTTCTCACTAAACAACATGGAGTGCATATTAGGTGCACTAGTGATTGGATACTGTGGTGCCTTATGAGTCCCTAGTATATGGTACCTTAGGTACCAAGGGCATTGGTACTTCACAGGCCTACCAGGGGCTGAAGCATGTATTATACCACCCCTGGGAAGCAGACTAAATCTGACACCACAGGCCTGCTACTGCAGCCTGGGTGAGGTGGTGGTAGCACTCCTCACTGAGCTATAGGTTCACTATATCTCTCCTGCACACACACATTTAAACCTACCAGTCACCCCTAAGGCAGGCCCTATCAATCCTGAGGGCAGGGTGCTTGGTTTCCATGTGAGGGGGTGCCTCTGCCTGAGCAGGGCCCCTCTGCAGCTCTCAGAGTCCATTCTCTGGGGCTGTTTGTGAATGCAGTCAAACCATATACTCTTAAATTCATTATAACCTCGCGGTAAATGCTAACTTTGGAATGGCTGCATCAAAACATGTAGTGTTTGGTGTCAAACACTTTGGAATCATACCCCCACACCAGTAACTGGTGTGGGAGTATGATCCCACTCTTCTAGAGGGATAGACATGTACCTACTGTGGAATCCTGAAGAGCCCTGGCATCACAAAATGGATGCCACCAGTCACAGACAGTGGGCTGCCCTCCTGCTGATGACCGAAACTCACAGTGGAGGAAGCCCAACAATAGGTATCCTGTCACAGGGAGGTGTGACCACCTCTCAGACAGGGTTTAGTGTATTTGGGCTGGGTGGGTGCACTCCTAGAGTGCTTTGAAGTCCTGCACTGGGGGAGCAGTAGGCTCCTCTGTGCATACACCAGTTCAAACCGGCTCAGGGGCTACCTGCCCCTGCTCTGGCGTGAAACTGGACAAAGGGAAGGGGGTGTAGCCACCCACTCCCCTGACCCTCCCATAGGTGGGGTCATAGAGCTAGTCCCTCCCTTCCTTCCAGTATAAGTTAGGGAACCCTTGCCATTGCAAACTATATACCCCTGGATGACGCTCTGAAGACGAATCCCGGACCTTCGACGTTCCACTACCTCTGGAAGACTGAAGAATCTCCCTTGGAGTCAAGGAGTGACTCCCCTGCTTGGCAGGCACCAAAAATTACAAACTACAGTCGCAAACTCCACCGCTCCCGCCGGAGCCCGAAGTTGCTCCAGCCCAGGAAGAGGATTTTCTGACTTCTCCAAGGCCATCGTGAGTCCCCAGCGACGCTGAGGCAAGTGGACCCCACAAGTGACGAGGAACCGCAATCCCTGGTTACCGTGTACTATTTTCGAGTGCAACCCCTTCACAACGTTCTACGAACCTGTGCATTAGGCCACTTGTGGCCCAAGCCTCTAGCAGGGATCCCTCCAAAGATCAGAGGCCTACCTCATCCCGAGTGACCGTTGGCCCCTGTTGAGTGGATCATCCTGAGGTGTCTTCGCGATCACTTGCCGGCTGGCTTGTGGGTCCCCTGAAGACTTTCCTACAATTTCAAAGGGCTCCCCTGGTTGCTCCAGGCCTGCCCTGACTTACACTTGCTGGGTGAGTCTCTCAGACCTTGCTTGTCCTTTCCACAAGACTTGCTGTTACCAAGGCTTATTGGCTCCAATCTGGTCACCGACACCGCAGTAAGCTGCAGACTTCGTGGGATACGCCAAATCCAGCTCCTGGTTGTCGTCGACACCTCCTGGACCTCGTGAATGAAGAGTCAAGACACCCATGAACTACCTGAAAACACCCGACGACTGTGGGCATTCATCTTCCTTGCCCCGGGTCACTGCCAAGTGACTTTGAACACTGTCCCCTCTGCTTTCAGGTCTTCCTTCTTCTGAATCCAGGCTTGGATTCCACCGGACACTTCTTCTGTCTTCACAAGCAGCAAGTCTCTCTTCATTGGCTCCCATTGAAAACGACGCCACGACCCGACACCAAAAGACACCTATGCACCCGGCTTCCCTGGGTGAGGTAACTCCAGCACTATGGTGCTCCTGTGGGTGTTGGCTCTAGAACTACTAACCCTGTAAGTGACTTGCTTGTAGACTCTCCCGAAGTACCCTTAAACTCTTAATTTCCTACCGCGACTTGCACCATTGAAGTCAACGGGGATTCGCGGCTGTGTTAACACACTGCATGAGTCCCCCGTGGGTCCTTTACTTACCTGCCTTGGGTGGTTTTGTGAGGCCCCAACGCTTCTGAAGTCCCTAGGCCTTGTCCCTTTGCAAGTCGTTATCTCTAAGTCTCTTTTTTAGTATATGGTCTGGTACGCCCCTAGGGCCCCAGCCATATTCGTGCTTAATTTATTGTGAAACGTTGATTTGTGCATATGTTCCTGACTTCTAATCTCATAAAGAGATTAGTAGAGAGTTGTTTAGTAATAAATACATATATGACCCCACAGCGCCCGGATGCAGTTCAGCGACTCCATCGCTGACTTCATCAGCACGCATGCCCTTGCGTCCACAGACTACATCCTCCTCGGGGACCTGAACTTCCACCTCGAGAACACCAACAACAGCAACTCCACCACCCTGCTCGACAACCTCGCCAACCTTGGACTCAAACAGCTCGTCAGAACTCCCACCCACTCTACCAGACACACGCTTGACCCCATTTTCTCTGCCAGCAACCACATCATCTTCAGCCACACCACCGAACTCTACTGGACGACCACCGATGCATTCACTTCACCTTTGAGAAGCCCACCTAGCACCACCACACACAACGGGCCCCCCGCCGCTGCTGGAGCAAAGTCACCGAAGACCTGCTGAACACCACCCTCACCCAAAACCCACCCACAGACACCACCGACACTGACACGCCGCCCGCAACCTCAGGCAATGTATCAACGACTGCGCCAACACCCTGGCCCCGATCAAGAAACCCTCTAACAGATGCACCAACAGGAAAGCCACCTGGTTCACCGCTGACCTCCAGGCATCCAAGCAGGTCTTCCACAGGCTCAAGAAGCAGTGGCACCACAAACAGATACCGGACAGCAAAGCAGCCTTCAAGAGCGCAAGCCGCAGACACCACCAACTCATCAGAACCACCAAAAGGACCACCTTCAAGGAACGCATCGACAACAATGCACACAACAGCAAAGAGCTCTTCAACATCGTGAAGGAACTCTCCAACCCCAGCTCCAACTCCAACGACATACTACCATCGCGATACCTCTGCGACTCCCTAGCCACCTTCTTCCACCGCAGGATCGCAGACATCCACGAAAGCTTCAACACCCAGGCACCCCTGACAGATACCAACACCTCAGACTCACCGCCCCCAGCCACACCAGCCTCCTGCTCTCCTGGAACCACATCAATGATGAAGACACCATCAAAACCATGAACACTATCCACTCCGGCTCACCATCAGACCCCTGCCCGCACCACATCTTCAACAAAGCCAGGCCCACCACCGCACCCCATTTCCGCAAAATAATCAACAACTCCTTCGAGACCGCCACCTTCCCGGAGAGCTGGAAGCACACCGAGATCAACGCCCTACTCAAGAAACCCAGGGCGGACCCCAAGGACCTCAATAACGTCCGGCCCATCTCCCTTCTCCCGTTCCCGGCAAAAGTAATCGAGAAGATTGTCAACAGACAACTGACCTCCTTCCTCGAAGAGAACAACATCCTGGACACATCACAATCCGGATTCCTCAGCAGTCACAGCACCGAAACAGCCCTCATCGCCGCCACCGACGACATCAGGGCCCTGCTGGACAATGGAGAAACCGTGGCCCTCATCCTCCTGGACCTTTCGGCCGCCTTCGACACTGTTTGCCAACAGAGCCTCCACAACGCAGGGATCCGCGAAAAAGCCCTGGACTGGACCTCCTCCTTCCTCACCGGCAGAACCCAGAATGTCCGCCTCCCTCCCTTCCGATCCAGGGACACCAAGATCATCTGCGGCGTACCCCAAGGATCATCCCTCAGTCCGACACTCTTCAACGTCTACATGGCACCTCTCGCGAAGAACGTCCGATCACACCACCTCAACATCATCTCATACGCCAACGACACCCAGCTCATCCTCTCCCTCACCAAGGCCCCCAGAACCCCCAAAACCAACCTTCACGAAGGTATGAAGGCCATCGCCGAATGGATGAAGAACAGCCGCCTGAAACTGAACTCGGACAAGACGGAGGTCCTCATCATCGGATCCACCCCCTCCGCCTGGGACGACTCATAGTGGCCAGCTGCACTTGGAGCAGCACCGATGCCAACCGACCACGCATGCAACCTGGGGGTCATCCTGGACTCTTCGCTGTCTATGACCCAGCAAGTCAACGCCATCGCCTCCTCCTGCTTCAACACCCTCCACATGCTCCACAAGATCTACAGATGGATCCCCACCGAAACCAGAAGGACGGTCGCCCAGACCCTCGTCAGCAGAAGACTCGACTACAGCAACGCCCTCTACGCGGGAATCCCAGCCAAACTCCAGAAACTACTACAACGCATACAGAACGCCTCGGCACACCTCATCCTCGACATCCCTTGCCACAGCCACATCACAGCTCACCTGAAAGGCCTGCACTGGCTCCCCGTCAACAAGAGGATCACCTTCAAGCTCCTCACCCACGATCACAAAGCACTCCACAACGCCGGACCAGCATACTTCAACGAACGACTCACCTTCCACACCCCGAATAGCCAGCTGCGCTTCGCCGACCTCGCCCTCACCACTGTCCCCCGCATCGGACGAACGACCGCTGGTGGCAGATCTTTCTCCCACCTCGCCGCCAAGATGTGGAACACCGTCCCCCTCCAACTGCGACAGACCCAGGACCTGCTGACTTTCAGGAGACTCCTCAAGACCTGGCTGTTCGAGCAGTAGCAGCACCCCCGCCCCACCCCCCCCAGTGCCTTGAGACCCTCACGGGTGAGTAGCGCGCTCTACAAATGGACTGGTTGATTGATTGATTGAGGAACCACCACTCTCCTATTGGCACCAGGGTTGGGGTCTCTGGCCTCAGTATACAGGAGTCCCTCCTCCCAATAGGCTCTGTCGGTACCACTGACATCTTCCTTTTCCTGTGGAGCAGCTTGCTGCCTCAGGTTTTCAAGAGTTGGACAGGTCTGCTGTCCAAGACACAGCTGTTCCCTAGTGGGCCCCACTGGGCCTAAGAGCTTAACCTGGTAAGGGTCAAGTTCCATGGGCTCAGTTCCCACTGGGGCTTCAAAGTCCTCTCAATGAGGAAAGTGGTCCTGAGTACTTGGCTGTTCCGAATCTGGTATCCCGGTCTTCCTACCTTTCCTCTTGGAAGGTTGGGCCACTCTTTCAGGCTCCAACACTTCTTGTTCACCCTGCTTTTGGCTGTGTGCTCTAATCTTGACACACACAATCTCAGGGATGTCCAGCATTGCTGCATGGGTTTTCAATTCTACTTCAGCCCAGGCTGAGGTCTCAAGGTCATTTCCAAGCAGACAGGCAGCTGGAAGCTTTGGAGAGACCACTACCTGTTACAAGCCAGTAACGCCCTAGTCTAATGTCACCAAAGCCATGGCATGGTTAGTAAGTAAGAACACTGTCAGTGTTGGTTTCTGGGTAAGATTTCCCAATCAGATATTGCTCTGGGAAACCAGTATGTCTCTCATCATAGTGACACTGGCACTTGTATCCCTCAGGGCCTCTATCCTAGTGCCATTTATCCAGGTGTATTGTAAATACTTCTTTAAGTTGGGTGGCCACACAGCTAGAGTGGCAAACTCAACTTCACCCACAGTGACTAGTACTGTATCAGCATGAACCCTGATTTGCTCTAGACACATTGTTGATCCCATATGGAGATAGGCTACACCAGTAGTAAATGGAGAAGGACTAGGGGGCTACTTGCTAGGACAAGTAGCATCTTCAGTTAAGTGTCCCAACTTTTTACAGTTAAAACACCAGGCCTTCAGAGGATCAACGTTCTTCCCTTTGTACCTACTATTGGATTGAGAGGAGTTTTGGGACCCACCCCCTGAGCAGGTTTTGGGACCCTTTTGAAGACTCTGGCTTTTTGTCTTTGGGGTTCTTACCCCCTTTCCCCTGGGGATGTTTAATAACCCCTTTCTTTTGGTCACCCCCAGTGGCTCTTTTGGGTACCCTAGTCTTGACCCAGTGGTCCAATTCTTGGGGAGAAATTAGACCTAGGTCTACCAAATGTTGTTGTAGCTTTTCATTAGTGCAATTACTCAAAATATCCATTTAAATCATACACATTATTTCCAGTTAACCATCCATCTAGTGTCTTAACTGAATAGTTCACGAAGACATTCCAGGATTGGTTTTGGGTTTTGTGAGCGCCCCTGAATATAATTGCATATTCCTCAGTTGTGAGTCCAAAGCCCTCAATCAGGGTATTCTTCATGAGGTCATAAGACCCAGCATCTGCCCCTGTACAAGTCAGGAGTCTCTGCAATTACCAGTGAACAGCTCCAAAAGGAGTGCCCCCCAGTGTGACTTTTTGACTTTCCTCATTTCACAAGCCCTCTCAAAGCCTGTGAGTCATCACCTTCCTCACATTTGGGGACAACCCCTTTGGGCATTTTAGGATCATCAGATTGCTCTGTGTCCTTGTTTATTAAGTTGCTGCCACCATTGATGGGAGCTAAGGCCATCTCTGCTCTCTTTTATTCTAGAGCTATGAGTCTGGTCTCTAGATATAATCTCTTGGTCAACCTGACTAAGAGGTTGGTCTCCTCACTGAGGTTGTCCTCAATGGACTCAGAAGCACCTGACCCACCTGTGTGTGATCTAGGTACTGAGAGTTGTATTCTTTGAGTCAGGGGTACTTGGGCCCTTTTCTCCCTAAGAAATGGGGTAGGGGGTTAGAAGTTATCATCATCCACTCCATCTTCTTTCCGCTCTGAAAGGTCTTCAACTTAATCAGAGCTGTGGTCCTTATCATACACTGCTAAAAGCTTATGGAGCTTTTGTTTGGAGGGATGGGACCCCATGTTAATGTGTTTAACTTTACATGGAGACCTTAACTCCCTGAATTCTAAGTGGCGATAAGGGGTGAGGTTGAGCTCCTCAACCAGGTTCTCTATGTCATTGTTGATATTTTCACTAATAGCTGGGTTCTTGTTAAGAGATATTTCCACAAAAAAGTTTCTAAACCTTTTATCCTAACTTCAGTGAGTTTTTATTTTCTAAAATTCTAAAGGGAGTTAACCAAGGCCCTAACAAGACTTTTTGTAAGTGAAAAAATTGGCAAATTCAAAAATCAGAATTTATAAAGACAATTTAGGAGTTCTGTTGTGTGATCAGGTGTTGACCAAGTCAGTCCAACAAATGCAAAGTTGTAGATCCCACCGCTGCTACCAATGTAGGAAGGTATAGTGTGCACAGAGTCCAGTGGAACCACAAAGGTAGGCAGAGGTAAAAGTAGATAATACCTTTCTCTCTATGTGTTGTAGTGTGGTTCGAGCAGTAAGGCTTTAACAGAGGATAGTGTTAAGCATTTCTTGTACATACTGAGCAAAAGAAATGATGTCACACACTCAAAGACTGAACTCAGACCAATTTGTTTGTATAGAAAATATTATTTAGTTATATTTATTTTCTAGAACCAAGCAAGCCTGGCACAGGAAAGTGTAAATTGTACTTTTTAAGGCAGTTTGAACAATACAAGCAAGCTGAATGAAAATGACTTTGTTACAGGTTTGTAAATACGCTAAATACAGTTGAAATTACTTTCAGATTACTTTTGATCACTTTGCAGATTACTTTTTAAGTTTCTTTTTCTACTCCGTGTGATATGCCTAGATATCACACTGAGACACTTCCTAGAGAAATGGTAAATAAATCAGTTTTTGTATATTTGCAATGTCTTAAAGTTACATACAAACCAACTCCATATGTAAAACAATTTTCAAAGAAAAGCAGTCAATGCATTTCTATGGGAAGAAATGAAGTTATCGGTTTACAGGTAAGTACTTGGCTGTAGGAGTTGGGTTTCTGGGATTAGAACCGGGGTTCCTCCAGGGTTGAGGATGCACTCTAAAAGCACCCTCAGCAACACTAGGGCGGCTGGGTGCAGAGTGCTGAGGCCCAAAGTTATCCAGAGTGGGAAAGGGGGACTCCGGTTGGTGGCTGCTCATGAGCAGGCCACAAGGTTGTGGGAGCCAAGCTCCTGATGTTAGGCTCGGGGCAAAGGGGGACACAAGGTGCACCCACAGCGGCACAGGGGTGGTGTGGTGCTGGTTTGGCGTTGGGTGCCCTGTTGATTTCAATGGGGATTCTCCGGTTGCAACAAACACTGCAGGCTCAGGGACAAAGATCTTCTGGAGCAGATCACTGGTTGGAGAGGTAAGTTGGGATGCCTGTGGATGCTGGGACACCATTGGTTGGGCCAACCAAGACTGTGGGACATCGGGTGCAGGGGTGTCTTTAGGTGTTGGGTTTTTCTTATCGGCTCTGGTCATGGTCGGGGGGATACTCCCGAAAGAGGCTGCAGGCTTCGATTGGAGACTTGAAGCAGGTCAGGGACCACCAGATCCCAGGGCCACTCGAACTGGGGCCGTATGCATCAGGTGCAGAGTGGTGCATATTCACGTATTTTGCTGGAGCCAGAGTCTGTTGGTGAGCAAATCCGGTGCTCACGGGAGACAAAGTCTTGGTTTGGGAAGACAGGGCAGATCCTCCAGGTTCTTGGGGGCTGCTGGCTGCAGTTCACACCAAGGTTTTGCTGGAGCAGGTTCGAGTTTGGTACAAGCTGGTAGGGCTGGGGCCAAGTCAGTTGGTGTCCTCCTCCTCTTCTTTCAGCACGGCTTCTTCGGTCCTTCTCCTTCTCTACTATTGTCTGAGGAGGCAAAGTTTGGGGTTGCCCCTAAATACTAGGTTGAGGGGCGTTACAGGTAGGTAAACAATAGGACCATTGGGTCCCTTCCTTGGGGTGGGTACATCCCCTTTTATGCCACCCTCCAATGGGAGGGAGGCATAAGTCTCACTGTGGTTGGCTGGATCCCCCCATCTGCAAAATGGCGGGGACTGGGAATTATGCTTCACCTCGCCTCCCCCACCTGAGTGGTGGGGTTGGCAAAGGTGGGCACACCTCTCTTCCTTACTTGGTTTCCCCCCGATTCTCCCACCCAAAGTGGGGGTCAGAACTGGATGGGGGCCAGTTGCTGGGAGCAGCACATGGCTGGGGTAGCACACAAAGGCGGCAAGCCTTTGAAGCTTCTCCTTCGTGGACCCTGCCCATCCTGGGGGAAGAAGCTTGGCACCTCGTCCGAGGATGTGCTTTGTTTCAGGATCCCGAGAGCAGCAGGCTCTCAACCCAGGGGTCCAGAATCATGTCTGGTGGTGGCAGCTGTCGAGCAGCCACTCAGCCAGGATACTAGACTTAGGTCGTTTTTGAGGGGGCATCTCTAAGATGCCCTCTGAGTGCATTTTTCATTAAATCCCACACTGGCATCAGTGTGGGTATAATGTGCTGAGAAGTTTGATACTAAACTTTCCAGTTTTCAGTGAAGCCATTATGGTGCTGTGGAGTTCATAATGACAAACTCCCAGCACCATATACTCATTATGGTATTACTGCACTTACAATGTCTAAGAATTGACTTCAATCAATCAATCAATCAGGGATTTGTGAAGCGCACTACTCACCCTTGAGGGGCTCAAGGTGCTGGGGGGAGGTGGTAAATTCGAGCAGCTCCATCTCATCCGAAGAGGCAGGTCGTGAGGCACTTCCTGAATACATGCAGTGCGGGGGATCATCTGATGCTGAGGGGGAGTTTGTTCCAAGTCTTTGCCACAATGAAGGGGAAGGCTCTTCCTCCCGTTCTGGCTCTGTGGATGCATGGGATTTCAGCCAGGGCAGGGTCATTAGAGTGGAAGTTTCTCTTGGGTGTGTAGAAGGAGATTGTTTTGTTGTGCTATTGGGTCGAGTGTTGTGGAGGGATTTGTAGGCATGAGTGAGCAGCTTGAAGGTCACTCTCTTTTCGACGGGGAGCCAGTGGAGGAATATTCTTTACTTTTATTATTTGTGTGCACCACTGTCTTCCTGGTTCGAATCACAACAAATCCATCACCACCGTCTTACTCTTTTACTGCCGGATTGGAGTTGCAACTGTGTGCAGTCAGTGAAGAAATAATTTCACTCCTCCGAGTCCTGCTCCAGTCCTGACTCACCCTAAATCCATTTCCCTCAAGCCAGAGATTGGATGGAGAATAGTACAACAAATGTGAAATGTGTGCCTGCCTTGTTAAGTCCCTCCAAAGAACCTGAGTATATCTATCTTCCTTTCCGAGCCTAGAGGGGCTTCCCCGCAAGAACAGGTAAATGATGGCATGCATTGTACACTGACTCTGAGTGATTGGTGTTTGTGTTGTTCTGTATGATGTCTACTAGTATTTAGTCTGCACACAAAAAAGTGACTCAAGTCAATGTTTCCCTTCTTGTTGGTCAATAACACAATTGTACTACTGCAGGCTGATCCATTGCATTTTTGATTCTGGACTCACTCCACAGAGTTGGACACCATGATGACCACACCATACTCGCAGTCAGTCAGTAGGATCGGAAATGATTGATGGAATAACTCGGGGTATTTCATGAGGTGGCCTAAAAGGTAAACAACAACAAAACCAGACCTACATGTCTGTGTAGTGGTGGAGGTGAGTGTAGTGGTATGACTGACAGCAGTGCATTGATTTCGTTACTTAATTTGGAAAATGCTATGTTGCTGTGTATGTGTGCTCAGTGCTGTCTGGCTCAAAATCTAAGCTAACTGGACGTTGGGTGGGAGGGCCTGCTCCTGTTGATGTTGTAGGTTAATGCTGGAAACAGAGTAGACATGATTTAGCAATGCCGCCTCTGAAAGTTTTCTTGTTGCACTTTTCTCCTTGATGTTTCAATATCCTTTTTGTTAACCATCTACACTTACAGGCTGGCATTTACCCTGTGCTATCCTAGGAAAAACAACTCACACTTACCTTACCAAATCGCATCCGTCAGGCAGGCACCCAAGATTGACTGATGGAGCGTCCATGGAAGGACCAAGAGGAATGCCAAGGTGCAACTCCCAAATTTGACTATAACATAGTTATAGTATCATCATTTCATTTGATTATTTTTACTCTTCAATCATTACGTCTGTGTGTGTTGTTTATGTTTGCTAATATTTGACTCCTATAGAAATTTTTTAATTTTCTCTGCTAGCTTTAAAAGGAAGGTGGGTACAACAGAACATAAAATAATATGTAACTTGGGTCTCTCTGGGGGCAGACAGGCAAGGCAATTGCATAATAATATTAATTAATAAAATACTGCTGCCCTGTACTACTAGTCTAGTACTACTCATCAAGTCATCATCATGCATGCATTTCCTTTTTCTCCCATAACAGATTTATGATGGTCAGCTGCCACTATTGTGTGTTGTCCAAGTGTAGTATTTTTCTTTGTTAAACCTTTCCCCAAGTCCCCCTTCCCAACCATTCATCCAACCCTAACCCTCTTCCCCCAGGCTGTGTGATTTATATTGAGGTGTGACTAAATTAAATTTACACCAATATTGATCACGCACTTGCTGGGGCGGATGTGGTGAAAGCAACACTAACTTAAGGCAGGGTAAAGATCTTCTTCTGCTCTAAGTATATATATATATACTTCACTTTAGCCCACACTTGCAATATAAGATTGCCCACCAATGCACAGTATTCAAATTTCGAATTTCTTTTACAGTGGAACATACAGAATCCATCATAAAAATATACTTGGCTGCCTGCATCGAGTCAGACTCATCAATCTTCATCCTAGCTCCAGCACTAAAGGTTTTGAAGGCGCTTATCTACTTCATCGTCATAGCTAGAGTCCACTTCAGTTTGCAACTTGTACTAGGCTAGCCCTCCAGGCATTCTGGTTTATTTTACTTTAGTACTGCTTATCATCATTTTGGTTTCTTGTTTGGAAGTCTTCTTGTGTACTGTACTTCTACTACTCGTTCCAGAGTCTCGCTCAGGTGACTGACAGTCTCATTTTCTTTTTTTGCAAATGCTACTGAGTGTCAGTGTCTACTACTACTACTACCACCACCATGACACCTTTGGAAACCAAACCATCGCCATGCAGCCATTGCTGCGCCTAACATCAATCACAGGTAAGAAAAGAAGTTTGGGGGAGGCATAATTAATAATATGGAAATTATACGGGTTTTATTTGCAGACTGCATAGACTAGGAGGAGAGACTGACAGTACTAGTAGGACAAGTCAAAAGTAAGGGTACCACTTCTATGTTGGTGTGTTACACTATCGGCAGATTATTTAAATCAAAAACTGGCTGCGGCCCTGAAGCAGCAAAGGAAACCGTGTGAAGTAAAAGAGTAACCCTCCCACAAATCATTTACATTATATGTTGTAAACTATAAATAATGTATTCCCCTAACAAATAAACTAATGAAAAAAACCACAACACCTGACCCACCCCTCCCCCTAACCCCAACCAATGTCCATAAGAGTCCAATGTCCATTTCATTGGCCATAAATAAAGTACCCCCTACCTTCCCCCAACGCCCAATTCCCACCCACCCAAAAAAAGATAAAATAAAATGGCAAGGTGACGGAGTTCTAGCGGCGGGCTCGTTGGTTACTCTCCAGAGCCTTTATCCACGCCTTTAGGTCGTACAGTTGCATGCACAGGGGTGGGCAGCAGTATTTAGGGAAGAAGTGTGGCGGGCATACCACTGGAGGCACTGGGGGGCCTGGCTGGGGCCCGGGGCTTTGGAGGATGCTACAGCTGCTGCCGCCGCCACCTCCTCCTCCTCCTCTGCCAGATCCACCAGCCGCAGATATTTGGTACGAATGGCCTCCAGCTTCCGTTTCCGGCCCTTGTGTGCTAACTCCTTCCTGTTTGGTAGTGGTTTCTGTTGGGAAGGAGTATATCAAGGAAGAAAAAAGACAATTGTAACCAATACTCTTAGCAAAACAGTAACACAAAATTAATTATACACATAAAATTATAGTGGCACAGTAGCACAAGCAAGCACAGTACATAATATTTGTGGTATACTCCCACTTCCTCTGCCTCTAACATTTGTGGGAGTTTCAAGCATTACTACTATGCACTATGAGCAGACAAGTCTTCTTCTTCTCTCTCTCTTGTGCAGCCAAATTATTCTTGTAGGCATGCCAGCTCAGTGAGCTTGCGCCCTAGACAGACATACTTGTGTCGCAGACTCACATTATTTTTATTTACTACTGTCTGCAGGTTGGGCAGCTGTAGTCCACAACTACACAATTATCTTATCTTTCTGTTCTGGCCATATTCTGTTACATCAATGGCAACTGCTGAATTTCACTTTCACCATGACTACTAGAACAAGGCAGTGATATGATATCTGATCCGAATGATCATTGATTATATATGGGACGACGTGATGTACTATCGAATTTATTGATTGATTGTGTAACCAGCCATGCATCCGACAGGCCACCCATTGCAGGCTGACACGGTTGAAAATGACATAGGTAGGGAGTGGGCCTCTGAGTCAGAGGGAGGCGATTGATATTGGGCGGGTATGGCTACATACATGCACACACAATATATATTCTGTGCTTGCAAACTACTGTGAGTCAAGGGAGTATTCTGAATTACACCCTTGAATCAAAAACCTTGGAAAAAAACAGTCCTTGTTTCTCTTCTCAGCGATTTTCCCATTTATTATTGCATTGCCCTTCCAGCATTATATTTTTTCTTATTCTAATCTTATTCTATTCTTCACCCTTGGCTTTGCTACTCTGGCACAGTTTATTTTTCTTCTACATTGTCTTCATCCAGTGAAAGTCTCCACCTTTGCTATGATTGTATACCATCCCGGCTGCCATCCATTCAAAGTAAACATGGCTATCATTCTTCTTAATCTCTCAACAAACCTTTCACCAACAGCAAATATTTGTAATTTTTTTTGTTCCACCACCCATGTGTCCTTCCTTGCGTGCCTTTGAGTTTGACCCATCAAACCCCCCGAGGATTCCTATCACCCATACAGTTTCACCCACCCAGGCAGGCATCCTTTCTTTCACCGTTCACCCATCCTTCAACCACCCATGCATCTGATTCCTATCAGCGACCTATGCATCCCACCTATTCTTCTCTGCCAGTCATATATTACATGTCACCTGTCCTTCCTCCTTTCATCCTTCTTTCCCTTTTTGTGCAACCCATCCATCAAGGTCGTCTGACTCTTCATCTTCTTCATAACTCTTTCCCAGCTGAATTGAAGTCAATGAGAAGAGGCCATTAGTTACTCAACTTCTGCCGCGAATGCTATTGCTAATGCTAAGTAAAGGGTGTCTTCTTCAACTGTTGTTCACAACAACTTAGTCTCTCTCAACAGTACAGTGTACGCCCTTGCAACAAGTGTGTATTGTCAATAAGTAAGGAATATAACTTACCACTACCCCCAACTGTTGCAGGCTCACCCACCCCTGCAGCAAGAAATGTCAATTGCAATAAAACTGACCTATCCAATGTGATCGACTAGTAGTATTATGATTGCAGACCGTCTAGTTATTCTATTTATTAATCCAGTGTTCTATTCTAATTCCAGAATCCTAAACCTAAGTACCACCTAGCCCGCCTATTCCAAAGACATTGGAATGAATTGCCAAAAATCATATTTGCTTCTTCTAACTTCTGATCTCATTTGCAATCATCAATGAATCAACCCCATTTGATGGGTCAATTGTTTGTAGGCCTATCGCATAGGACAGACGTGTTGAGGTCTCTACCTTTATATCTCACTACTCTAAACAGACCTTCTAGGTGGTAGTTTACCCACTATCCGTAAAATGGCAGGGCCCTGCCTGACCCCCACGGGTGACAACTACTACACCGTTCTCTATCCTCCTAATCTCTCCAAAACCGCCACTAAAACCTTCAAACACTCCATCCTGAAAAGTCACCCCAAAACCCTGGTCTCTGACCTGGGATTCAGTGTGGACAAGGGCATAGTCAATAATGACCTCATCTTCTACACCAGAGAAAAATGTATCTATGGCATAAAGCCTTCTCGAACCTCCTTAAGGTTCACGAAGCCAGAAACATTCGATTCGGCAATAAACTCAAGATCACACCATCAGCAAACCTGCGTGCTGACCTCACCATCACTCTTTACAAAAACTGCATCATCCTTATACAAGCTCCACCCAAAGACCTCACTAAATTTGCGGACTTCTTCACCCTCTTTAAAAAATATGTGCACAACCCTCCTCTGTCCACGCTCCCCCTGCAACACCCCTAGCCCAATCCGCCATGGGTGCATAGCCTTTCACAAACCTCCTGTGCTAGAGATCACGTCACTGGTCGACCTAGCCCCACTACCATGCCACCAGCGCATACTAACAGCTGCATGCCTATACCACCGACCTCAGGCCTGCTAGCTCCCCCCTCTCCTATAGCTACTGAAACTCCCCCTAGGACTCACGCCTCTAGCCGTCATAGCCCCTCTACCATGCTACCAGTACATGCCAACAGAAGCGTCCCCAAACCCATAACCTCCTGCCCGCAAAATCTTCCCTCCCATATGGTTATTGAAACTCCTGAAAAGGCTCAAAACATTGGTTGTTTTAGCCGCACCATTAGGTTACCAGCTCACTCCGTCAGAATCGCTCCCATACCATCGGCACCCTGCCTGCAAGTGCTTCCGTCTTACAGGGATATTGATACTCTCCACCGCAGAGCCACCAAACTAACCCTGAGCATCCACAACTCCATTCTGGACCAAAAGAAACTCCTGCACCTCACCAAACTCTCTTTCTCAAATCTCAGGCTCTCGCAGAACTCTACCCTCCCCCCTTCACTCCGAGCCCCTCCTTTACCCATTACCACTATCCCTGAGACACCTGCGCCCCCACAAGCAGCCTTGCCACCTCTCGGAGGAGGAAGTTCTGGCCCTCCTTCTTACCTACAATCCTACCCGTATCATGCCTAGCCCTCTAGACCTCACGGAGGAAGAAGTTGTAGCCCTCCTCTCTAGCTACGAATCTGCCGTGACAACCCCATGCCCTTCAGACCTGAGTGACGAACACCCTATCCGCACGGTTGCAGCCAACCCCAACAGTTCAACTACCCTCTGCAACAGAGGAGTGGACAATAGCATCCTAGCACTAGTACCCATCTCTGCCCCTACCCACGACACACACTCCGACCCCCATCTATCCAGCCTCCTTATTAACTGCCGCTCAGCAGTAAAGCATGCCTCGGATGTTGCTGACCTCATCCTGAGCCAAAAATCGGACTTAGCGATCTTGACTGAATCTTGGCTCAACGAATCCTCATCGCCCTGCCTAGACCTCTTAGTCCCGCCCAATTACAACATCGTAAGACTAGACAGGTAATAAAAATAAAAAAAGGAGGAGGCATAGCCTGCATCTATCGCTCTACCCTCCTTGTTACTGAACTTCTGGCTGATCCTACAGACTCCTGTGAATACCTTGCACTCTCCATTTACAACAACAACACATATCTTTTACCACCCCCCTGGCAAGAATGACACCTTCACTAACAACCACATGGAAATCATCACAGCGAAGGCTTCCCCGAACTCTAATGACATTTTCCTTGGCAATTCCAACTTGCACTGGAATGACCCCAAGGACCCTCAGGTCAATGCCATCAGAGACTTCCTGGCTGACCAAGCCCTTACCCAAGCCTGCGCACTTCCTACTCACCTGAAAGGCACCACTCTATACTGGATCATTGCTAAGGAATCAGCAGTCAAACTTATCTCTATAGACCCATGTGATTGGTCTGACCACCACGCAATCTTCTTCCTTCTGCCTGGCACCCACAAGACATGGACACCACAACCCATAATCCCCAAAAGATGGGTTAGAGACACCAAGAACCTAGATCACGGGAAATTGGCTGCGCGCTGTGAGACTGACCTCCCATCCACCCCTCATCTCACCTCGGTCAACAGCCTCACGGAACATTACTCCTCTACTATATCCGACATTCTCGATGACCTTGCTCTGCTAAAACTCAAAAGAACCCAGATCAAAGACAGGAATACCTGGTTCAACGAATCCGTCAACAAGGAGAGGAGATCCCTTCGGTAGACAGAAAGTGACTGGAAACAGCACTCGTCAGCAGCCCATCTAAAACTATAACAATAGGAAAATCCTCAACTCAAAAAAATAATTCTCCAGAACAGAACTAGGGAACGCCAAGAATAGACTTCGCAAGCTATTCGACTTGGTCAAACACCAATCCAACAAACTAGCAAAAACCTCCAAAGAAACCCCTAAATCGCTAATATCTTGCAAGGAATTCTCTTCCTTCTTCTGCAACAAAATCTCTGCCCTAGGAAACGATCTTAAATCCACAACTCTCTCCCTATCTCCGTTGGTTCTACCTGCTCTTTCCGAGCTGCCCTCCCAGACTTCACCCAAATTCTAAGCGCACTGGTCCAACTTTAAAGTCTATGACGAACACTCTGTCTCGAAAATTCTATCCTCCTTAAACCCGAACAATCACTTCAATGATCCTCTCCCTTCTAACTGCCTAGCCGCCGCCTCTCAGGCTATCATCCCTTCCTGGACTGCAATAATCAACACTTCCCTCCTACAGGGATCGATACCTGACTCTCTTAAAGCCGGCCAAGTCGACCCCATCTTAAAAAACCTACACTGGATCCTACCTCCCCTGACAACTATAGACCTATATCCGACATCCCACTCCTAGCCAAAGTTCAGGAAAAATGTGTGCAACAGCAGCTGAGCCTACACATCACCAACTTTCACTTACTAGACAACTTCCAATCTGGGTTCAGACCTGGACACAGCACTGAAACCACCCTCCTCCACATCTTGGATGATGCCCTCCAAGCCCTGGACCAAGGCAAAACCTTTCTCCTTATCCTTCTAGACCTATCCTCGGCTTTCGATACGGTCAACCACGAAACACTCCTTGAACACCTCAAACTCAGGATGGGTTTGGATGGCACCATTCTTGAATGGTTTAGGTCCTTCCTCCAGAAGCGCTCACAGAGTGTCCTAATTAACGGCAACCTATCCGCTCCCTCTCCGATCACAGTGGGAGTCCCTCTAGGCTCAACCCTGTCCCCTACCCTCTTCAATCTTTACCTTGAACCGCTCACAGAGGTGCTACGCACCGCCAATATCTCCTACCACATGTATGCCGATGACACACAGATCTACATTAAAATCTCTTCTCCCAAGGACATTCTCTCCCTGAATGAGGCCTTGAAGCTGACTGTTCACTGGCTCACCTCTAACCAGCTCAAACTTAACACAAACAAAAAATGGAGTTTCTTCTTATGTCCCCATTCAAAACAAATCCAGACATCCAAGAATAGATCAAGGCTATCACAGCGCTAAACTGCCCTCTTACCATTGTGGACTCTGCTAAATCCCTTGGAATAACTCTAGACAGCAGCTTGAACATGCGTGACCATATCAACTCGATGGCCAAAACTTGCAGATTTCACCTGAGTTACCTAAGGAACCTCTAACCCTTCATCGACACTCCTGACCTAAAAATGGCAACCCAGGCACTAGTCATCTCCAGACTAGAATACAGATGCTCTACTCTCGCAGGTCTACCCAAGAACTCTCTGGCCCCACTGAAAGCCTGCCTCAACGCCGCTGCCAGACTCCTAACTGGCTCAAAGAAATTCAACCACATTTCTCCCCACCTTAAAGCTCTGAACTGGCTTCCTCTCAAGGCCACAGTCCAACTTAGGATGGCCTGCATTACTCACAAGGCTCTATACTCCAATTCCTCTGCATTCCTTGCCCAGAAACTTGTGATATCCAGAGGAGCCAGAAACTCCCGGTAAGCCAGAGACCTTTTGCTCCAAACAGCTCTCTTCTAAAAAAAAAAAAAACTACAATCGGGCCTTCTCTGGGGCCGCTCCAAGAATATGGAATTTTCTCCCGCCCACCATCAGAAGACTGTCATCTTTGGCACGCTTCAAAAAGGAGACCATAAATATTCCTTATGGGCAAATTCCTCGCCTAATGATCGCATTACAATCTCCTCTACGACCTTGTTCCACCCACCATT
This sequence comes from Triturus cristatus, assembly GCF_964204655.1. Classification (NCBI taxonomy): domain Eukaryota; kingdom Metazoa; phylum Chordata; class Amphibia; order Caudata; family Salamandridae; genus Triturus; species Triturus cristatus. Next base: position 443,306,887 of record NC_140590.1, read on the forward strand.
ACGGCATTATCCTTGGCTTTTCCAAATGATACCTTCCCGGCCCTTTAGGGCATCCCACCCGGGAGCTGAGACTACTTATTTTCTTGTATAATGATTCTACCTGTTTTTATTCCAAATGTATCCGGAATTTGAGACTGCTTGTTTTTCCACTATATTGTACCTACTCCGTTGTATCCCATTGGTATCCTCCCCTCCTAAATCCTTTGTATACCACCTGTCAATCCTGTAAAGCGCTCTGATACCCTCACGGGTCTGGTTTGCGCTCTATAAAACTTTTAAATAAATAAATAAATAAATAAATAAATAAATAATGCATATTGCATACACCATATTGTCGGTTGGTTGCTGCTGATGTGCTGATGAGTTGCTATCTTACTCACTCATTAACAAACTACAAAAGGTTCTACTAGGGACTGGAGTCTGCAGCACATGACGGAGGACACGTCATGCCAACCGCTAAAAAATTACCAACTAATAATAAATAAATACCTATAATAACTACCTACCTACCACCACTATCTTAGTGACAGGACAAAGGAAAGGAGTCTCTCTAGCATTAGCTAACTTAAGTTCTCTAACCTCTCTTACATAATCAGCCCAAGCGAGTGCAAAGTAGCGCCAAGCACCTGTCTAGAAGAATAACAATCATCTAATATAATATTTTTAAGCATAACTTACCTGCATGTAAGGAACAGAAGCATTCTTGCTATTTGGGAAAAAAAAATGTTTGCAATAACACACAACAGAACACACAATAGTAATATAATTAGCTACTCACCAAACCCCACGGCCTCAACACCTAGCAGGTCCAGCAGGTCCTGCTCCAGGTCCAAGATGCCGGACCACCGGTGAGTCAGCTGGTTGTGGGTGCACCGGACCTCAGAGCAGTAAAACACTGCCCGGTACACCCTCACCCACCGGTGGTTGACTCTCCTTGATTCCACAGCTGGAGGCAGGCCTGCTGCCAAGTTTAAGGGCAGGTGGCGCTGTACAAAAAAACTAGGGCAGCCACCTCCACCTCAGAGAACAGGGCCTAGGCCCGGGCCTTCACCCTTCCCGGGCACCGTCTTCCGCAAGGAAAGAGTTTCCTGGTCGCACTGGTGTTAGCCTTAGTCTTGCCCTTAGCCTTAGCCATGGTTCTGGTGGAGTGGGCAGAAAAGAAAATATAGAAGTAAAAAATAAAGTCAAGAGAAGAAGTAGGGAAATAAACAAAAAAGCAAGTAATAGAAAAACAGTACAAAAAAAGGCAGTAAAAGTAGAAATAAAACGCAAAGTATAAGCTTAGGGAGAGAGAGGGATAGATAATCAATAAAAAAGATCTGAAAAAAGTGTAATAAACAAAGGATTGGAAAGGGATGAAAAACAGGCCCCAGAACCATACAAAGAGTAGAAAAACAAGATGGCCGCGCCCATAGGCAACTGTGTGGTGAAGTTCGTATGATATTTCCCCCTTATACAAGCAATCCGCATTTGCAAACGTCAAAAACATCTCGCGAGCATGCAAGCAACTCCGCATGCTTGCAGAACTCCGCGTAGCATTGCAAAGTTTTTTACGCGGTTTGTGGAGTTTCGCGTAGCGCGGCTATGCAAACTCAGCCCGGGTTTAGTGGATTGTAGGCATGGCACACCGGGAAGTGTGCCATGTCGACTCTTCACTTTGCTCTGCACCAAAACATGCAGCATGCAATGGCAGTGTGCGTGTGTAAAGGTACAGGGCCTCTAGGGGTGGCACAATAAGTGTTGCAGCCCTTAGAGGCGTTCCCTGGTCACAGTGCCCTTAGTACCTAGGATTTTTTGTATGTCTTCCTTCTGACGACTATACAGGTCGGAGACGTGACTGCCCCTTGAGTGCTTAGGCCAAAGACACCTGAGACATTATACCTGACTTCAGCGGATAAGTGTCTATCCTAGATACCAAGTATGATGCTATAAAGATTGGGTTTCACCCGTTGGGGTTCCCACACACCTTAAGTTTCACTGGGGTGTATGTAGATATAATCTGTGATGACACAGTTGCCTCACAATTGTAAAGAATATAGGCTTAATTGAAATACCTTTTCTCTTTCTCAAATCTTTAAATTGTATGATATATCTTTATGGTTCCTAACAGGTACCACCTGGTGAATCCACCATTCTGAGAAATCCATGGATCACTGGTTTTGTATATAAAGAATATATACATTTTCTAATACAATTTTTTACATTCTTCACTTTCACAGCAGTGGGACGAAGTAGATCCTGAAGAAATCCATGACTCTGAATAGGTCACTGGCCAAACCATGTTGAACCTTAAACGACACGACGGGGTTTGTGTCCCGTCGTGTTTGATGTTTTTAATCCTAGCACAGGGTAGCCAGAATAAAGTCATACGGCGAACCCTGTAGCTAATTTTAATTTACTTTATCACTTCACCATATGCACTGCGTCCTTCACCCTGCCAACAAGCTCCCATTGGGTATTTAGTATCTACCCTCCTAGTATTAAAAACATCCCTGAGCTCCTCCCTATCAGAGAGGGGGTTGTAGCCCGCACAATGATTAGGCTTCATTGTCCGAGGAGGTTCTCCAATGATGAAGCATGCCACCTCTGGAGGGTGAGGGAGACCGTCCTTTAAAAGGGACGCCCTTTTTGATCTGGTGTTTCTATTTCAAGCCTAGAAGTGTGAATCACAACACATTTGTTCGCGTATTGTTTGTCACATGCATCGCCCTTTTAATACTTCGTTTGTCCCTGAATTTTGCTCCGTGAAGTTAGAAAGCTCTACAAAATGCCTCTTCTCAATACCTTTTCATTACTCTTTTCTCCTTTCTGATGTTAGCAGGAGTTTGGTGCCTTGCTATTTTCTTTGGTACTAATATTCATCTTCAATCAGACCTGCCAAGGATGATTTTTGAACCCTTCATGAGTGATTTCCTCTTAGCTGGGGAAATTTTAAGAAGACACTTGTCAACTTTCACGTATATTAGATCTGCTGTGCAGTGAGGCACTGAGGCTACTGACAGGAGTCACCCTATCTCAGACAGTCAGGAAGTGGACACACCAGACCTTCTCAGCGACTCCTCATTGAGCACTTACTTAGCCAAGCAATTATATAGAAACAATAGGATGCAGGTACATTCTTTCATGAGGGCAGAGAACTCAAGGGTGACTTGAATTACTGGGGAATAACATAGTCACATGGCTGGACTGGTCATTGCACCACACTAGCATATTACAGTTGGCTTCTGGGACAGAGGGCTGATTTAAAAGTTGGATACACTGATCCAACAATGAAAGCCTCAGTGGACACATTTTAGTCTTGGACTACTACTGCATTATGAAGTATAGGGCTCTTTCTGCTCTTTGTATTAATTACAACACATGGGTCCCCATCTCACTTCACTTGAATGTCATTTATCTCTTTAAAAAAAAGATTATGTGAAGAGGGGAATAATGTTTGGATAGGTTAGGTATTTGGGGTGGTGGTTGTCAGATGTATTTAGGCTCGGGAAAGGCCTGCACCCAAAGAAACCTACAAACCTTAGACATTTCTAAAATCTAGACACCCAAGGCATTTCAAGGTGGTGTAGCTTACATAAATCCTACAATTTTTCATATGCAGAGTGATCTCTAATCATTATATTCTGTGTGAAACCACATATTTCTGTGAGAGAAAGATCCATATCCTGCAAGGGATGGCAAAAGTCGTACAGCTCCGCATTCCTACACTTCCCCCTAACAAATGTTACCCCACTTACATGGCATGGCCTATAGCCCTTGAGAAGAATGTCCTCAAAATGTACTGTGGAAAAGTCAAGATTTTTGTTTTCAATTACAACCGTTTTTAGGATGTGGGTAACAGTGGGAATTGGGCATAGAACTGACCTGCAACCAGAGAAACCCAGCAACCTCAAACACTATTGAAAACTAGACGCTTGGGGTAGTATAGGGTATTGTGGCATGAATGGATCCTACTATGTTTTGTTACCTAGAATGACCTGGAAATGTCAAACTTTGGGTGACATCACATAATTTGCTCATATTTCTGTGAGAGAAAGGTTGTGAATCTGGGGGAAACACCAAAAGTCCGACTACCCAGCATCCACACACTCCTCCCAATAAAAACGGTACAAGACTTGTGTGAGTGAGTTTATGTGACAGCGAATAATCTGCCATCTGAGCAGCCGGTCAAAAGTCTGACCACCGCATTCCTAGAAATCTAACAATATAAAGTTTGCTGTCAATTCCAGTCATTCTAGGGATGTGTGCATCCAGCGAAATGTAGCACGCCAGACAGTTTTGGAAACTTAACACCAATGGGAGTGCAGGATGGCATTACTTGCATGGATCCCACATTTTCTTACCCAGCATACTTTAAATGTTGGGTGAAATCATAGAATATAATAACATTACTGTAGGGGAAAGTTCCAGAACATATGGAGAATGACAAAAGTCCTACTATCAAGACAGCAGGATCATGTGATTTTGCATCAATGGCATTTTCATCATATTTATGGATTTGGATTTGCCACATTTCCCAGATAATCCATCATCTGTTGCATAATCTGCGGATTTTAACAAAAGAAATTCTAATTAACCTGGATCAAAAGTTACTAAAAACTCGGCAGCGCATGTTGCAGTGCAGGGGAAGGACCTGTGCAAATGTCGACTGGTCATCTTTCTGTTGCTTATTGCTGTATTTGTGTGTCTGACAAGTACTAATGAGGGGAAACCTTTGTCTTGGTAGTGTGAACGTGTAAAAATGACAAAAAACAAATGAAGTAATGCTATCACAAAATGTGCCGCATTACGCTGCATAATTTGTCTTTTATTGCTGCATAATTTAGTAAACCTTGCTGCATAATTTGGTCTTTCTCTGCCACATAATTCCAGTGCCCTGCCTACCGTCTGGCACTAGCCATACTTCTTTCAATCAAAACTGTACCCAATTTGTGTTGGTGGGACAATCTCCCAAGACAGGAAAGCCCAGAAACTTATTGTGGAAACACTAATTTTGCTTTGAATTTAAATTCACTCTTCGGATTAGGTGGCTCTGATGTATGGGCCATGCGTCGTCTGGCACCTAGGGAAACCTGCCAACCATGGGCTGGTATGAAAACTAGAAATCCATGGAAACCCTTGTGATGTGGCTTGTAAGCCCTTAGTTTGTTTTCTTATCCAGAACGCCGGCAAATGTCATAACTATGCCTAAAAATACCCAATTGTCTCTCACCTTCCAAAGGGTGGTACAGTATATGGACCCTGGGTTGGCAAGCATCCTACAGACCCTACCAACACTGGGCTTTTCCAAACAATAGCGATCCAGAAGAATCCAGGGAGGTGTGGCTTGGCTGGATCCTACATGTTTTCTTGCCTAGAATGCTGTGTAAACTAGATAACTATACCAAAAAAAAGCTTTCTCTCCCTTTTCACGGGGGATGGCTAAATTATTTGGCTCAACATCAACCAGCACCCAAGGAAACCAACCACTGCTCGAAATTTCTGAAAACTATCAACCAGTATGGATCTAAAACTGTGTGGCATGCATGAAAACATGCTGGGTTTCACACAAATCACACTACAATGGATTCATTGTAATGAGTGCCTCAATGTCAGAAATAGAAGTTTAAGTCTTCCAGCAGGACAAGGTTCAATGCTTTGGCCAGGTAGGTTTCCATGTAGTAAGATAAACCATAAAGCTCCCACTGAAGCTGCTAGCTTTCACCAAATGCAAGAGCATGACAAACCTGTATTTCATCACCACAGAGGCCATTTTGCAGGTTGGAAATTTTTGATGCTGCACACGATATTAAGTTCTGACTTTTGTGGTAGTCAAAATCAGGGCAATTCTGGTAGTCATAGCTGGACACGGCTCTACGAGGCTGGATACCTTAACGGTGAGGTCCAGCTACCAGCATGGCAAAAATCACTAAGTGAAAACAGCCTGTTTTTCTTTCGTGCTTTGGGTGAGCCTCTGCGCCTTGTACCAATCGTCTGGAGGTGGAAAACATGACAAAGTTCCAACTTTTTCCAAATGCTGTAAAAGTTCCTCCTGGTCAATCCTGCAGCCCCATGCTATTCAGGGAATCCTTGTAGGCGCCAAGTGTCTCTCCATCTCAGTCTCCTGCAGCCTCCAGTCCTTTGTGGTCTTCTCACCCATCTTGGAAATTGGAGTCCTTCTGTATTTGTTTTCCTGAAGCAGGTAAATAGTAGGACAAACATTTGACCCTTAGAGAGCAGTTTCTGTCCCTTGATGCCAGCAGTAATCAGAAGTCTTTCAGTCCTTGAGTATACACTCTTCCTCCAGCAGTAGTCAGAAGTAATCTTGCATCAGGGACTTCTGTTTTTTGTACCAGCATTTTCAGCTCCAGGAGGAGATGGTGGTTGAAGAGCGAGCTTTATCCTGTGCACTAGGGTGACTGGAGAAATTCTGCCAACCAATCCTACTATTTACTTGCAGTCTTCCAGCTTAATTTGCGTCACTTCCTCTTTGTATTCCTTTGAAATGACCCAGGAGCCACTGTTTGAAGATGGCTGCACCCAACTGCCACCAGACAGGCCTGTCTTCAGGTCCTTTAGATTAGCCTTCTCCCATGTGAGAGGAACACTTGTTGTCTCCCCTATTGTGACTGGAGCCTGGCTGTCTGGGAATGTCCTGGCAGTGAATATGAGAAGCCCTTCCCAGATCTTCAAGTCAACAGATGTTGTGCCAAAGCTGCCCTTTGTTCTGCTAACTGTTCCTGTCCACTCTCAGATAGCTAATCCCTTAAACGTGGTCAGCAGTTAGTACTAGGGATGTCCCTGTAATTTGCTTTCCAGTAATTACTTGAAATTTCATCAAAATTATGCTCAAGTATGTGAAATGCTAATCCATCGCTTTGGACTATATTTTATTGTAGAATGCGCCCTTGTCTCAGTTTCTAAAGGACACATGTTAAGCTAAAGAAGGGCAAAAAACAAAAGCATTGCAAACACAGCCGCTCCTATTCTGTTGTTCTCGGGCATGGCATTAAATGTTTCATTCAGATGGCATGGACACCGAAACTTTTGACCATCATTGGCACGTCATTACATGAAGTGAAATTATGGCGTGATTTTGGGAATCTCACATAACATGCATAATGCACAATTCCCAACATTATGCAAATTGAACGGGCGTAAATAAATGTTGCCCAAGCCTGGTTAAAACCCATTTTCTCTCCCTGAGCTGAGAGGCATTCTACTACCCCAAGAGCCCGAGCCACATAATACTGTCAGCCAAGAATGTGTTTTCCAGCTTTATAGGCATGATAAGTGGCTGGACTGGTTTTATGCTAATGAAGTGTATAAGGTGCACTCCTGTTTTTAACAACTCGACTTATTCCTCCTGTTTTGTGGGACTGTATGAGTGTGCTATGCTGAAACGTGTTCTGTCTATTTCACGTTAGTACTAAACTGCAAATAGACTCATACAATGACGATTGTGTGGAACAGCATGCACTACGTTATGAATTCATCAAAAGAACGCTCACAAGTTTCTTCAATATGCTCACTGTATACATTTAATTCTCAGTTGTCATACATTTTTTTGAATGAATTATATCAACCACTAAAAGAAAATATCAAAATTATCTCTTATTTGTGTTCTTCATGATTATTAGCTTCAAGTCCGGTCTTGGCGGGTAGAACTGTGGCGATTATGGTCTACAACCAAAAAGCTAGCACTTAAAAACAGTCTGAAGCTTTAACATTGGCACCAAAAGGCTGATGGATTTAAAGTGAAGTTGAAGAGGAATGCCGGGTTTGATGGACGGTTACGAATTGTGGTTACCATGGAGTGCTTCCTTTGATTCGATAACGTAAATTGCGTTCAAACTTCCCCTGAAGAAGGAATCATCGAATTCCGAAATGCATTGGGCATAAATAGCATGAAGCAAATATTATTTTGATAAATTCATAACGTAGTGCATGCTGTTCCACACAATCGTTACTGTGTGAGCTGGTTTTATGCCATTTGTGGCTCAGGCAGTGTCGGAACTGGCAGGTTCTGGTTGGCTGACGGCAAGGCCTGAGCCAGGCAGAACCTACCACTTCCTTCAGGGGTGGGTGATTACACTCACTGTATCACCTGTGCTCATCCTTGGGTAGCTTGGCACTGAGCAGTCAGGCTGATCACAGAGGCACTCTCACACAATAAATACACTGAACAGCACAAAAGAGACTTCACACTTGGTGTATGTAAATGAAGTTTGATTTCAGCACACACATTAACTAACACAACATGAACATCAAGTATTTCTGGGCATAAATCACATTCAGAAATATCACTAGCAATATTAGGCCTAACCGTGTTAAAATGACATTACTAATATGCACACGAGAAAGGTCCTATTTTACCCCCCAGCACTCTTATGCAGTAATAAACGTTGTCAGAACGAGGCCCACCCTGGCAATAAATATAATTCAATACAACACAGATATAGGGTGCACCCCAGATCACAAAGATATCAGAAATGTGTACGCACAGATAATTACAACACTTTTAAAAAGGTGCGGCCCGTGCAGGTTAGAGCACTGGAACTGGGGGGCGTTGTGGGGGGAGTCGACAGACAACAAGGTAAACTTACATTTTAAAAAACGAAAACCAAGTAGGCAATACCCCAAGCGCAAGGTAAGTTGTTTTTGTTTTTTTATAATTTAAGTTTACCTCTTCGTCTTCTGTTGACTAACCCCGCAATCTGCCCCACCTTTCTAACATGCATGAGCCGTGCCTACCTTTAAACAGCACTATGGGCCACAGCCGCACAGGTAAAAACCAATGTCAAATGTAGTAATCTTTTGGCAGGGAATCAACATGTAAAGCAACACTGCTGCACTGTGTAATTATTAACAGGCAGTCACTCTTATGCTCTCACTTAACACCGATAGGCGATATGCCACAGACATCATGCAGGTCCGTAAAGAGTACACAGCATTGTAATGTTGTGCAACTGATATAGGGCAGGCCAGTTGATAATGCAGATCCTGTGCCAAAGCCCTCCTCCATTATTCAGCTAACCCTGACTACCTTACACCCACAGGCTGGTGATAAATACAACCTCCCCCCCTGATACTAGGCCTATCAGGGCCGGAGTCAGACTTATTCAGGGTCCCAGGAAAGAAGATGGGGGTAGGTAGCAGGTCTAATTAGGTGGCTGTTGGCAAATGGAGGGTTGGCCAATACTCAAAAAATTCATCCATGGTATGCGGAGCAGAAGCGGGCTGAGGGTGATAGTTGTTCAATCATAGGATTCCACACTGTGCCTTCCGGCAACAGCCCAGTTCTGCAAAGCACGGGGGGTCACACAGTCTTTTGACCCGCTTCCGATGTCTCTCAGAAGCGTTCCTTTGCCCAGTCAATTCTTCTCACTGCCCAAGCCCGGTCCAGGCAATACTACCTGCAACACAAAGTGGCCGGGCGAGGTGAAGAGAAGGAAGTTAGTCCCCTGCACTGAGGGTACAAAAGGAACAATCAATGAATGGGGGATGCTTCTCGGAAGGAGGCATCCGGTCACACACGCATGGATGAAAATAGCAGCCAGGCAATCCGAGCAGCACAGAACATGAATCTGCTCCCCTCGACTCCAAAGAAAAGAAGCACAACGTCTTATGGGCATTGACACAGGTTCCGCCAGACAGTTATAGTCACACACAATGAAGAGTCGCAAACTCAGTACCTTCCTGGAAATGGGCCACAATGTCTGATGCGCATTGATATGGGTCACACCAGACAATTCCAGTTTCACACATAACGAAGAGTTGCAAATTCCGTGCCAATCCGGAAATGAGGCACAACATCTGGGGCGCTTTGATATGGGTTGCACTGGACAATTCTGGTCACACATACAGGAGCAAGTTCAGCAGTGCTGCACAAGGTAGAATGAGGCACTACTATGGGTAAACTCTCACCTCTGAGGGCCACAACCTGTGAATGGGACACCGCACGCATTGAACATGCAGTCAGCGTGTTGTACAAGAGACAAGTTCGACGAAGCGGACCCTGAAGGTACCACAACCGGTGAATCCCCTCACCACCAACACATTTATGCGTGTTTAGGCCCCATGATGCAGGGGCCGCACTCCTTAGATGCAGGCAGTACTTTTGGGGCTCTGCACAGAGCAATCCGGTCTCCAGGCACAATACTTAGTTCCACGCTCACACCGCTCCCCTGTTGGGATCCAGCAGATGATATGGGGACTTAAGAGGGGACCGCTCTCCAGGTGTCACAAGTAAACGGTGTGGCTCCATTGTAGGAAGACTTTGATGTCGCTGAGACCTCCAGAAGAGACCAGGGGGTAAACCAAGAGGCCATTGGAGAGCACCCTTCAGGGTGCCACACGGCAGCAGGTGGTCAGCCCAGGCCAGCCACTATTTAGGAAGGGTGCATGGTCCCTTTCAATGGCAGTAATCCTTCTTATGCACAACAGATTCCTCTGGCAGTGTGAACCATGCAGTTCCAGGATCTCGGGTCCCAAGTGTATCTCTAACCTGCTGAAGAATGGTGCCAGTAGTTATATTGTAGTGTGCCTTTGAAGTTGGGGGTATTTCAGATGGTTTCCCTTTGAACCACAGATGCCTCCCCTAACTTTCAATCCTGTTTGCCATGAGGCCATGGAATGCAGATCCTAATCTTTAGTGGGGCCATGATCTGGCTTCCCAGAAGCCATGTATCAAAACTTCTCTCTCTCCATAATATCCATCCAGGCCCTCAAATGGCTGAGGTCTGTTCCAAATTTGTGTATCTGTCTCTGGGGTATGCACAGTTGTACTCCCTAAGCCTCCAGGGTGGACTGGAGTCAAACTAAAAAGTGCACAAAGTGTTTTAGAGCAGAGAAATGCCCACTTTCTAGATGTGGCATTTCTAAGCTATTAATGACAAATCCCTCTTTACCACAGGAGAGGGTTTGTCTTTGTAAATTCAATGATAGGAAGCAATATGAGGCTGCTCCGTTGTAAGCAACTATTGAATCTTGAAGTAATTTCAACCATTCCCTAACATTAACCTATGAGAAGAGCAAACCTCATAAGTAGTGAAAACACACATGGGTATTCTTCCCTAACTGGGCAGGGAACACCCATGTGCCTTTCCTTTCACCTACCATTTGCTCCATCCCTTAAGACTTCAGAGGTGCCCTGGTGGTAGTAAAATGTCCTCTCAGAATTGGCCAGTGCATTAGAAAGGTCAACCTGAGCATAAGTGCAATTGCGCACACACAGGCCTGCAATGGCAGTCTTGACATATTTAAAAACCTCATATGTGCAAGTGCACACCCACAGGCCTGCAATAGCAGGCTTGAGGCATGTTTAAGAACATCAGGTAAGCGGCACTTACTAACGTGTGTAGGAATAGCGCATGCACTTTCACACTGCATTTGCAGTGGGAAAGTAACAGAGCCCTAAGGCCACTAAAAGAGAATCAGAAAACCCCAGTGTTGTCCCATGGGAAAAGCAGAACTTCTAGGTAGGGAAAACCCACATGGGGGTTCTTCACTACCTGGGCACGGAAAACCCAGGTGTACATTTTTACAGGAGACTCACAGGTACAACACCTAAACCAATCAAGTAAGCACCACTTCCTAGCATGGGTAGGAAGGGCACACAGGCTTTCACATTGCATTACAGTGGGAAAGTGCCCAGAGTGCTAAGGCCACGAAAAGAGAATCAGCAAAAACCAGGGGGAGAAAAAGAAAAAAGTCTTAGGGAAATCTCCTAAGAACCATGTCCAACAGAAAGCCTAAAGTACATTATTGTTACTTTTCCACTTAAGTTATCAAAAATCTGATTTCACCAGTTAAGTACATTTTAAAATCTCAGGTTCATTTTAGACACAATTTACATTGGACTTATATGTAAGTTTTATAGGCCAAGCAGGGAGTTTCAATGGACAGCACATATTTTGAGAGGATGGGAGTGGACACACAGGCACTTTATTAACCTTTGGCAGTCCAAAATCCAGCAAAATCAGCCAGAATAAATGGGGAGATCACAATAAAAATGGGGTAGTTTCTCACTCCCAATATCTTTATTTCCAGCCACTGTGAGAGCCTGGAGAGGGGTGGAATGGCATGACAGTTTTTTGGAGATGAGACTAGATGGGACCTCATTGTATACATTTCCTGAAACTCTTTTGAGTAGAAGGTACTTTTGTTAAGTGTTGATGAGACATCTGAGAGGGTTCATGTAACTTCCATATACTTTCAGATCAACTTTTAATCCTTCCTAGGTTTATGACACTGCTGAGCTTGGTAACAATACAACTATTATTTTAATGCAAAAAATAATTCTCTATTGTGTTTTGTAGCTAAACATGTCAAAGTGTGTCTATAAGATTCCCCATGGGGAGTAAAATGGCAATAGTTATACAATGAAATTGATCATGCATTTATCACGTACCAGAAACTGAACTGCCACCTGAAATACAAGTGCTTTCTTGCTCTACTCATTGTGCAAGGCAGTGTGATTATCTTTCAATAGACTATGCATATTTGTTGATGTTGCTAATGGTTTGACTCCATGCCCTGGAAGGACAAAACTGCCAGCAACAGACGGCTGGAAGTCTTGACCTGGAGCGTCTAAGGTTGGCGACTTGAGACTAGCATACCCAATCCTTGCGGATGCTGACACTGATGGTCAAAGCTACAGTGACGGTGGACCAGTGTTTGTACTATTGAATTTATATTCACCATTTCCTCCTTTTTACTTCACACATACTTGACCGAAGCGCGATAAGGTTTAGAGATTAGGTCCTGTAGAAGGCCATCCACCTCTTTGTAGGGTCATTAGGATTGGCAGAAACATGTTAACCCCATTGTCACGCAGAGATTAAAGTCATATCCCCTCTCGTGTTTTTAATGTGCTCCACAGGGACATTTATTAAAATTGGGTTAGGTCCATCATGAGGCATTTTTTATTTTCCTCTCGTTCTTTTAAATTGTACTCTGTCCAACCTCACCTACTCCCCTGGTGCTGGTGGTGTGAGGAGGACCCTATGATGAAGCATGCCACCGAAGGGGAAGTGAGGGTTTTTTCATCCTTGAAACAAAAACATTTTTGTTTTCAATTATTCCCTTTTTTCCAAGGAGGCCTACACTATGGAACCGCAACTAATTAGCTTGCTACTTCGCTTAGATCCCCTATGCCTACCTGGTGTTACATGGTGTTATGTACATCATAGCAGGTCATGGAGTAAAACAGAGGCCTCACTAGGCAGCAGCAAATTCCTTCTAGGCCCTCAGAGGGAGATAGCAGTCAACACATTACACTTTGACTGCACTTCACTGTCAATTCTGTGCAGGAGATGCCAGTGGTGCTGCCATAGATAGTCTGATCAGCACAAGGGTCTCAAAGTCACAGTCTCAGTAGTGTGTACATGCTTCAGCACAGATCTAAGCTGGAGGACCACAGAGCAGGGCAAGCTAAAACACATTTGAATGTACAGATCACAGAGCTTGGGAGGCAGGGAATGCTCTTACAGAGCAGTGCTTGTAGAAAACGAATGAGGGTTTATGTGTAACAATCACAGATCAGTGCTCATTAGGGGTGGGCGGAATTTGCGAAAGTCACTTTCGCAAATTATCGTGAAAATGTTAAAAATCTCCGCAAACACGCGGAAATATCGCGAAGATGCAGAAGTTTTTTTCCCGCCCGTTCGCGGTATTTTCTGTGTGGTCGCGGCTCGCCAACTTACCCATGCGGTTGCTCGCGGGCGCGGCCATCTTGTTTTCACTAGTCTCGCGGAGCATGATCGCGAGAAGAAAGACGTGATCGCGCGACAAATTACGTTACTGCGGGCGCGAGACAGCGCAAGTGGCTACCAACAATCCAACATCTCGTGGAGAACGCAACCGGATCGGCAAAACTTGTCGGCAAACGCGGGGATTCAGCTAAGGCGATCGCGCGCACGCGAGAATGTATTATTTTACAGCGCGAGTAAGCAAAACATTTCCGGTAAAATGCGGATTGCGGAAATTTTGACATTTTAGCTCTCTCCGCGGAATGCGAAAATGTCAAATTATCGCAATTTCCGCGAGCGGAACGGATTTTTAGCCCAGGCCTAGTGCTCATAGACAACTTCATGCGGAAATTAGCTTAGAGATCATTGGAATTAAAGCCTCCCGGGAGAAGTGTAAGGTCACTATTTAGACCCACAGCAGGTGAACAAGCAACTACTGTCCACTAAGCATTCTTCACAGACAAAATACTGCAGTTTGCCCAGGCAGATCATGTTTGAGAAAGACAATATGTGCTCTGCTCAACCTGGCTTTTTCCTAAAAAAAACTGTGAAAAGAGCCTGCTCAGAAAGCAGCTTCTCTGCTGTAGATCCTCAAAAGGCAGGTCTAAGACACTTGGATGCTACAGCAGAAGGCACTTTACAATAACTTTCAACTCTGGAGGGGCATGTGGTAGCTGGCACAAACCTGACTGATAGGTGGCAGGAGCTGGTCAATCATAGACTCCAGCTCCAGTGGAGCAGGGGTCATAACTTGGGGGTTCTGAGGAGGCTCCTGCAGAACATGTATTGGAGCATGCTAAGTTATGCTAGCCTCAACTTCCTGCTGTCCCTGGAGAACATCCGGATCATAGAAAAAAGGGATGCGGAGAGGCTGTGAGCAAGGGGAACAATGTGAAGAAAAGGGCACAGCTAATCAGCCAGGGCTTAACACTGAGCAGGGCATGAGGGCAGGAAAGGCTCCGTTTTATATGGTGCAGCAATGTATTGAGAAGAAGGTGGCATAGAGAATGTGAGCAACCAGGCATCCACCTCACAAAGCATCAGACAAAAGCAACAAGAGGAAGAGTGTTGGCGCTGGCATAGTGCAGTGCCTTCCCCCCTCCCCACTGTCCACTTGAGTATGCTCACTCTCAAGCAGCAGGAGAGAGGCTGTGCCTAGTACAATACCTTGCTCCTGTCTGCTCCCTGATATCTCTGTCCACTCCCCTGGCTGACCCACAGTGCTAATCTCTCAGCACTGTACCCTTGGTCTTTGGGGCAGTCCAAGTAGCATTAAGGGCAACAGGTTGTATTGTGGGATCTGTTTGAAGAACTGTGAAGTTAGCAGCGTCTCATAGCCCTACAGATAATCGCAGAACCATACATCCATGCACTGTGGTGAGAGCCTGCAGCATTACTAATCACCACAAATCCTCCCAGATTTTCTGTGCAATTTGATGCTCCAACCTCTGCTGCAAGATGACCAAAACAATTTTTACAAAGGGAATCAATGTGCAGGGCCGGCTTTAAGGCGGTGCCACCGATGCAGCCACACCTGGTGCTGTGATTAGAAATTGTTTATGGGTTATCAGGCACCTGCTACAGAGTGTCCTTTGAGTCCCGCATATTTCAGGCAACAATAAAAATGCCAAGCTTACTCTGGTGATTACTTTTCCTGCTGGAGAAAGATCGGAGTTTCGTCTATTGGCAGTTTGACCCATCATAGAGTAGCAAGAAAGAATGTGTACCATGTGGATCACAGAACAGTATTTTATGTGGATAGCTCAGTGGGATACAGATTTTGTTATTTTGTTGCTTGCAGTTCATAAGTTACAATCATAGTATAGCACAGCGAATAATGAACAGTCATCAGAGAGTTGCACGCAAACTGTATAATCTGGTTAGGACGTTATGTTTTTCCCCCCAGCCTTTCATTATCTATCCCTAATGTTGCTGAAAAGATTTTGATTGGATAGAAATACATTATTATTAGTAAAGCCACCCCCAACCAGCTCTTTAAAATAAATGAAATGTAAGTGAGAGAGGGGCTATGGAGAGATGAGGGGCACTGGAGAAGGAGGTCAATAGTTGGGCCCAAAATAATTGTCACACTAGCTGCCACCAGCGTTAAAGCAGGACCTTTCAATGGGCCCTCTATTGGAATGCATGGACATAGCTATGGAAGAACTGCTTAGGCAAATTAATTTAAATGCCCCTGAGTGGTAGTTCTCTTAACTAGTGGCTGCTAAATTTGAACTTCCAACTAGCAATGGCTGAGGTTCATGTCTGGCCTTTGCCACTTTCTCTGGTTTCCCTTTGGAGATGTTATCTCTGAAGAGAGTTAAAGCTGTTTTTAGGCCACATCTACAAACAAACATTGAATTTACTCCCTTGCGTGTCTGCCAGGGTCCACGCTATGTTAGTACAGATTGTTTTGGATTGTATGGCAACATTTATGAAGCACTTACTCCCCCTTTGTGTGGCACTGAAACGCTCATCTACGTGAGCAGCAACCTCAAGCATGTAGAGTGTGTGGTACCGTTGGAAGCGTGTTGTATGGTTTTTTGAGCCTATGTGATAATATATGTGATATATCTGGGGACACCAGAAGGACCGGGACACTGTTGTAGCAGCCTCCGCTGCTGCCGTGAGGGGAACGGCTGAATTCGATCATCACAGGCCGTGAGGGGAACAGCCCGACTACAAGCCCCAGCAGCCCTTGCGCCCTCGTGCCTCTGATGCCGTAATCGTGCCTAGAGGTACGATAAAATCTTTGCTGCCCTCCCGCAGCGTGGGACGCGCCCGGGCAAAGGCTGGGCCAAGGGCGGTCCCATCCTTGACCTTCATTCCCAGGAAGAGGCAGGACAGGGCCACCCCTCTTTGGTTCCCCTTTCCAGGCGGCAGAGGATCGAGTACCAGGACACTGCTGGTGGAAGGTCAATGATTGAACCCTATTCCCCTTGCTCATCCCCAACAGTGAGCCTCTATATTTCGTTCCCATTGGTGGCTAAATATATCTGTTGAACCATGGGGAAGCGTAATTGTGTGGGCAAGAAACAAATCACACCCCCAAAATCGATGTCTAATGCCCAACCTACCTCGATTGACAGAATGTTACAAAGAGCAACAGGGGTAGTGTCAAACGAAATCGAGCTGACTGAGAGACGGCTATCGTTAACCCCAAATATGGATTTTCCCCTGATAGACCTGAACGCTAGGCAGCCCTCAGGAATTTTGGTCTCTGAAACATCTCTGCCACAGTTAACCGTAGACGACTCCCCCCAATGATGACCAGCCTAGGGGGGACGGGTTAAAACACCAAGATAAAAGGGGAAAGACTAAAGCTACAGTAAATGTGGGAACAGATGAAGTTATAAAATTCCCAGCCACAGGAGTTGATGGCACCTCAAGCCTCGCAGCTACGGCCCCCGACCAACCGATTTTGATTTCAAATTTAGTGGTGGACTTGCAAATACAAGTCAGGAACATTGTAAAAGACGAGCTCAAACAGTTGATTGAAAGGGTTGAAAAGTTGGGCGTGATGCTTGAGGCCCATCTTGGTAACTGTGGGGTAACAAATGGGGTGGCAACTAAGGGCAGAACCCAAGAAGGACTGGCCGCACCCAGTTTAACCAAGGACAACCACCCCACCAGTCTTGAATGGCCTTATTGTTAGCAACGCTGGGAATCAAGACACTTTGTTTACCATTAATATAACTAAGAGACATCCTACCATTCCAACAGTGCCCAACATTAGAACAGGTCAAGAAATAAGACCTCAAGGGGGCTGGTTCTAGCAAAAGCCCAGAAAATAATTCACCCTTGCCATGCATTAATTTACCACCTGCCTCAACACCCTATGTCATTGTCCTCTCTGGAGTCAAGGAGTTAGGGAGGGGGCGCTCTGAATCGCACCAGGATTTAAAAAACAAATGTATGTATTGGCTAAATAGTCAGAAGCAAATCCCATACGAGGAAGCAGGAGAGATCTTAATGAATCGAAGAGTTAACTGGCTGGGCTGGAGACCCAAGGATATACAGGGTGACTGTATTGTTATAAATTTTAGAAACCCTCAGGTAGCAAGAGCCATTTTAAACAGAAACAACTGGAGACAGGAGGGGCCTATAGTGGCTTTACCGCTAGGCTACTTCTAAGCCATAGGGGGATCTTGTCAAACAAGAAGGTTAAATGGATGGGAGGAGCACAAACCTTGTCAGCCCAACCAGGCAACTAACCCAGTTCATGACTGGTTTAGGCACCAACACTACAACGTCCACACAACCAATAGGTTCAGTGTGTTAGAGGGTGTAGATTGACTTGAATCTGCAAGTCATAGGCTGGAGGAATCGTATCATGAAGGCAATTTACCAGCGGAAAATACTCAGACAACGGTGGCTCATAACTGGAGTGAGTATCCTGGTGGGGATGAGACAAGTAGGCGAAAGAATGCAGCTAGGATGGGAGCAACTGGTAGGGGAACTAGGGACTTTAACACTAGCCACCTAGGTGACACAACATAAGAAATACCACAGTTAACCGTTAAGGCTAATAGTGTGCCTAGGCATTTGCCCTTACCCATACCGGTAGAACCAGCTAACAAGTCGGATTCTGCTAGGCTAAGGGTTTTATCATGGAACTTAGCCAGAATAGCCTCCAAGTTAGAGAACCCTGAATGGAGCACTTTTATAAACAGCATGAGATTTGTATGCTACAGGAAATGTGGGCAAGGGAGCATACACCCAAATCTGGATATGCATCATATAGTTTAGCTGCAACTTCGGGGGGTAAGGGTGGACCCTCAGGGGGGCTCTGTATCTGAGTAGGCACCCACTTGGGATGCACTGTAAATCAATGGGACACATCATCTAAAGACATCCAAGGAATTATTTTTAATTTCCCAACAAAGTTTACAATTGCCCTAATCAATGTATACTCGCGACCCGTAAGTCGCAGCCAAGAGTCCAAAACACTGGATGAGCTTTCAACATTCCTAGCTACCATCCCTGACAATTGCACTGTGATCCTTGGAGGGGACTTCAATTGCCAATACTAGCCTTTAGTTGGCATGAATGAAGATAACCCCTGTGAAGAGGATCAATATTGGGCCATCCCCGATGCGCACCAATAAGAGTCTGGACTCCTCTGGTGCTACAAATGAACTCTCTCATGCTCAGATACTCCATGAGGGCATTCAATGGAAGATCACAGTCGGACACTCCTGGTAGACATACCTATAATAGAATCGGGCACTCCTCTATATTAGACTATATCCTGATAGACACTAAATCTTGGTGCAGGGTAGTGGATTTTATGATTGAACCACGCTTTCATAGCGACCATAACGCATTAATTTTAGAACTATCAGTGCCATGCTTGGGGAGTGCACCCGGTCTGGAAGTACCAATTGACTACAGACTAACTCTCACTAGCTGCAGGAGGCGAGTTAGATGGACAGACCTAATTCAATCCCAAGAAAAACTAGCACTCTTGTACCAGACAGCTATTCCCATCCTCGAAAATTCAATGCAATCTGTGCAAAAGGATGGTATAATAATTGACCTTGAGAGGGCCTCCATTAACTATTCTAGCTTGACATCCACAATGAAAGAATTCTTTTTCCTGAACAAAAAACTCAGGGCTAAAAGTAAACCCAAACATCCCTGGTATAACGGGGAGTGTCGAAAATCTAAAACTGTCCTGATAGATGCTATTAGGGTCAAGGATAGACCCATGATTAAAATTAGCAGAGTGGCCTATCGTAAAACCATAGAAGGGGCCAAAAAAGGGTGGGAGTGTGCAAAGTGGGACACCCTAAGGAGTGCTTTAGGCGCTCATGACATGAGGACTTTTTGGCTAACAGTTAATACTGGTGATGCCATTGGGAATCCAACCGTAGCTCCAAACTTAGGGGCGGATGTGTGGATGGACCACTTTGAGTCCCTCTACTCAAGTGCTGAAACAGAGGCTAGTAGTCAAGATAACGACCATTTCCCATTACAGCATAGCACTTCTTTTGGTAACATAATACCTCCCGCGGGGTAACCAAGATATTCCAATGATCACTCTTAAAGAGGTAATTTGTGCTCTGAACAAAATAGCCTCAGCTAAAGCCCCTGGGTTAGACAAAATGCCCAGGGTTATCTACCACAGCGAACCTACAATTTGGGCGCCATATCTATGGATTCTATTCAATGCAATCTGACAAGGCATGGACATCCCCGCACCCTAGGCTGGCGCGGAAATCATTCCTGTCTTCAAAAAAGCTCTCCATTGCTCCCTTCCAATTATAGGCCAATTAGCCTTATCGATATCAGCCAAAAAATCTTCGCCCAAGTGATGCTTGTCCGCCTCCAAAGCTAGATGGAGGAGCATAATGTCTTGAGCCCGCTACAAGCAGGGTTTAGGGAAAAAATATCTACCCTGGATCAGATTTTCAGGCTACAACTATTACACTGGAAGAGCGTGTGTATTGAGGGTGGCAGCCTCTACTTAATATTTGTAGACCTGAGATCTGCATTCGACTTGGTACCGAGAGACAAACTGTGGAGTATCCTTCATGAGCTAGGAGTTCCGGCATATTTGTGCCAAATGCTAAGGCGGCTACATAAGGGAAACTTTGCCCAACTACGGTTCGGTAAGCATGGTGAACTCACCACACCTCTACCAGTAGCAAAAGGGGTTCAACAGGGTTGCGTCCTAGCCCTAACATTTTTCTGTCTTTTTATAAATGGGTTAATTGAATTTTTACATTCAGAGCAAGATTTAGATGCACCCAAACTGGCGACTCGTAAAATTCCGGCAATGATGTTTGCCGATGACACTTTGCTAATTCCCAAATCCCCCATGGGCATACAATCAATTTGTCCTTTTCTGTAAGGAAAGGGGTCTTGAGATGAATTCACAAAAGACGAAGTACATGGTGTTTAACCCAGGAAAATGCACTCGACCAAATCCTTGCCTGGATGGCACCCCATCAGAAAGGGTACCGGTTTTTTAATACCTCGGCTTAACGATCACCGATAAAATGGACAGGGGAGCACAAATCAAAAAATCCAGTCTGAAAATAGCCCAGACAACAGGGGGATTGACCAAAGTATTTTGAAACTCTAGCCACAAACCAGTTGGCCCAGTCTTGGAAATATACAAGACCCAAGCTAGAGGAGCAGCTCTTTACGGGGCGGAACTTTGGGGTTACAATTATTCCAACAGTCTTACCCAGGCTGAAAATTCCTTTGTAAGACAACTATTTGGCCTCCCCTGTAGCTTCCCCCTTATTCCACTCAGACTTGATTTGCCCTTAGACCCCTCTCATTTTGGCGTCGTCTTTGGGCCACCCCAGAATTGGCTAGCTTTAAAGAAGAACTAAAGGAGGTGATCAGTTTACCCAGTGCAGGAAAAATACCATGGTTATTTACCATACGAAACACGCTTGTATCCATGGGAGTGGGTAATATGTGGACTAGTCCAGAAACAAGTTGCCCTATTGTGTCAAAGAAAATGTTAAAGGATCTTTATTGGGAGCATAAAATGTCTTTGATACAGGGGAGTTGTGCAACTGGCAGACTGACTATAGCGTTCCTAGAAATTAAAGACCAGTATAGATTAGAGCCGGCTTTGGATGACATCAAGCCGGCAGCGACGAGGAAGCTATACTTGCAATTCAGGCATGGGGTACTCCCCTTGCGTGCCTTAACGTCCAAATGGGCTGGCTCTCAATGTTCGGTCTGTCCAGCATGTAACAATGGAGTTGAAACAGAACAACACGTATTATTCTCTTGCTCTGGATACAAGAAAGCTAGAAAATGATGGCTCATACAGATTTGCATATACCTGGGGACCTGGCATTGCGTAGAGGCTTACAGGATTCTGAAATACAATGCCAGTCTACATATCGTTTTTTCGGTCGAAGGTTTCTTTGTTTCCTTTTTGGTGCACACGAAGAGTTTATTTAAGATGTCCCCCATTGCATTGTGATAATTAACGGTTAAATTTTAATGTGCTATTCAGTTTATTATAAGGTTGTACAGTATAAGGACAACCAATATAACAAGGGGAACCCCTGTAAAAAGGATGTAGGTAGAGACTCAGGGGAAAGTAGAATCAAGGAGAAAAGAGGGTACTCTACCTAAATGTTTCAAAATGTACAGTGTATCATCTCATTGGTATACTGACACTTATACTAGACCATGCAAGGCAACAGTTAAGGAAATTTCAGCACATAGTCAAAGAGAGATTCATTAGTGTTTTATTTTTCACTTTAGTCAATTTCAGAGAAATAGATTCAATACATAAGATTATAGGTGATAACATGAAATAACAATACGCAAAAATGAATAGGGCCCAGTCACAATCAAACGCACACAAGCTCACAAACTTATACCGGTATCAAATCACACCATAAAAGAACAGACATCATGCATCTACACATAAAAATCCAAATGACCAACTGGAGGTCCAAACAGCCACAGTAATCAATATATGAGCAAAAAACATATGAGCATTCAATGCTGTACTAAATAGTACATGTTCAATTTCGAGGAACTAGGGCTTGGGTGGACCTCGTGGAAGCACCGATGCGCGTTTCGGTGAACGCACCGAATAATTGGTGCCACCTTCCTCAGGGAGAACAAGGAAATGGTTTTTGCTGGGACCTAACAAATATGAAATAACAAATCAAAAGCAATCCAAATGTAATTCGATAACATCATTTATTTTAATTAAAAACTGGACGTGCAAAGGTCATTAGTCATAAGTGTCGAAAAAAGTTTTTTTAAAGGGAATATATGAAAGTTATTAAGAAAACGTAAACACTGGCGAGTCCAAAGCCACCACCATAGTTAAACCAAATCAATAATATTGAGAAAGACTCAAGGAAAATGGAATAGAAAGCTATATACATGGTGGATATCAGAATTCACAAGTGGGGGTAGGGAAAGAGGGGAAGGGGGTTGGGGGGTAGGAGTAGAAACAGAAAGAGGAGGGAAAGGAGGGAGAGGGAAGAAAAGGGAGGGAAAGAAAAGGAAACAGGAAAAAGGAAAAGAAAAAGAAAGAGAAAGAGAAGAAAAGATAAGAAAAGGAAAAAGGAAAAGAAAAAGAAAGAGAAAGAGAAGAAAAGAAAAGAAAACGGAAAAAAAAAGAGAAAAGAAAAAAGGGGAGGGAAAAAGAGAATGCAAACCACCTCATGAGAACTCTGAAGCAAACGGGGTTCGCATACGATAAAGACGTTCCCGCTCACCTGTAAAAGCTATAGGCGTTGCAGATAAGTCAAGAGGAACCGCTCTGGCCTCAAAAGACCGGGGATCAATGCGTTTACTTGGGTAGAATCTGTTAAATACACATACATATAGATTTTTAGAATGGAGGTTCGGGCTTAAAATGGGGCGCAGCCACCTTGCAAGAGCACTGACGAACTGAGCGTATACGTAAATAAATGCAAACATAATAGATTGGAAGAAAAGGCAAGCAGAACATGTAATTAAATAGCTTATATTCTATAATTTTCTACTGGAGACAGCAGTGCTAACTACGTAGCTAATGAGGTAAGCAATAGCTTAATAGGTATAAGTTTGTGAGCTTGTGTGCGTTTGATTGTGACTGGGCCCTATTCATTTTTGCGTATTGTTATTTCATGTTATCACCTATAATCTTATGTATTGAATCTATTTCTCTGAAATTGACTAAAGTGAAAAATAAAACACTAATGAATCTCTCTTTGACTATGTGCTGAAATTTCCTTAACTGTTGCCTTGTATGGTCTAGTATAAGTGTCAGTATACCAATGAGATGATACACTGTACATTTTGAAACATTTAGGTAGAGTACCCTCTTTTCTCCTTGATTGTACAGCATAAGGATGCACAGGTCAGCCACACGTTGATTTGTTGGTGCCTTGTATATGACATCTCGCCTAGCATGGTTGTAGGTTAATGTTTATAGTTAATGATACATTTTTGCACTTTTTCATTAAATCTCCTGAATGGTTGCTATCATTTAACATCAGGGCCCTGCTGTAACTTTACTTGCACATGCACAAAGCACTTTAACACAAGTTATGAGTCTTATGTGCTGTATCAACTTTAATTGCCGGTAGATCTATAATGAATGTGGTTGACCAAAATTTATTTTTAGTGTTTTAATCTTTAAATGAAATTACAAAATAGCCTGTGATATATGTCCACATTTATGTTACAAGCAGTCTAGTTGATTTAGGAGATTGATGGACTTGGTCAGACATAAAATGATTTTAGTTGTTTTTATCTAATGTTTTAATCTTCATCGTATCTGTAAATTGGGATATGTATAATTACTTTTGTGGCCATTTGGCCGAAATAAAGTTTTATTAAAGGTAAAAAAAGATAATACATGCATGTTAATAACAGGTACGCGCTCTGATATCCTGCCTAGTTGACATCCGTGAGCATCAGTTTGCAAAGGCACCCGTAGTGCAGCTCAGAGAAGGGTGGCACTGTAGAACATCAATAGAAGGTGAGATTACAGCGCCCCTGATTGACAAGCTAATCGACGTCAGCAGTTCCCGTTGTCTCTGAAGCTGCTTAACCCTTAGCGTGAGCTACGTAAGCACCTCAGCATCACAATCACCATTGCTTAAATCACAGTTAGGAAACATTTGCGTTATGGTAGAAAGTATTAATCGCCCTGCATATTTGGAATGTGGTGCTCCCCATTCCTGTGTTGTGGCGCCAAGTCTCTAATATAATTCATTACCCATCCTGCACCGCAGCTATTAAGTCATTTTTTGTTACAAGAGATTATGAAATTGCGCAGCAGAATTCACAGCTGTCTCTGCGTAGCGTCACCTTCGGAGCAGGAGAGCGTGTTCTCTTTCAGTTTGACATCCGATGACAAGCCTGACCTTTCTGCAGCTCAAACAGTTTGTAAACAGATGGATAATCCGACGTATCACAAACTAGCGTTTTGGGTGAAAGTCGGGACCTTGCGGAAGAATCCGATCATTTGTTATTCACGATAGACAATAAATTAAGGCCTTACAGCCCATGCATCTGTTCACTGGAAAGATGTAAGGTGACAACTCCATTTCATGCTTGGTCTATCCAAAAAAAAAACACAATTTGGTAGAAATACCCTTTTATAGTAGTTGTTCAAAGTGCACATTTACGTATCAGGCGAACTTCAAAAACAGAAGAAAGATAGTAGTCTCGCTCTTTGCCTGCATTCTACGGCGGCAGTCGGCCAAGCTCTGGCCATTCTGGATAAATAACCCTGGCTTCAGCTGATACAGTCGAGATTTAGGCCCAGACGTGGCCCAGAAACCCCGTTTTCAGGGCGCTAGGCGGTAACTTTAGAGTCTTCTCTTTCTCCCTACATGATGGATTGGTTTTGTCCTTGAACACAGAATGAGAACCCCAGGCCTCTCCAGCAGCCAAAGTGATCTGTGTCAGACACATTTCCATCCTTCCGCCATGTTGGTAAAATATTAACAGCACTCTTTTCTGGGTTCTGCTGGGTTTTCTCGATTGGTGTCAATCCTATGTGGGCTGCTATCAAATTTACGCAAGGAATCTCTAATCGTCTCTTATATGCCTTATTGTATCCATCGCGGTGCCAGATGAATCGAACATCACTCAACTTTAGCAAGACTGGAACTTCTACTTTGACCCGGAAAGATGAACCCTCGATGGTTTATAGGACAGACATGCTTTGGAGAAAGGGAAAGAGTGGTCGTTGTCCTTGAGCGGGGGATAGGCTGCTGTGCAGGGTTCTGTGTTTAAAGGGCATTAGTTGCTTACAGGAAAGAGGCAGTGCACAGATATTTGAGGGATACAAGACGTGTGGGTTATGTGGTACTGGAAAAAGCAGGCGTGTGGCCAAGCAGACCCTCATTCGTTCAGGTGGATAAAACGGTTTCCCCCATCATTCTGCGAGAGACACTGAGTGTCTCAATGATACATAATCTGGGAGAGCGTGATTGGATAGAGCAGGGGTGCCAGAGAAAAAAGCAATATTGATAACAGTGGCCAGATAGTTCTTAATTTGTACTGGTGGTTGCAGGTGTGACCCACTGGCACTCATTTTTGGGAACCCAGATTTTCACAAAGAGCAAGAGAGAGAAAAGCACAAAAGAGGGGAAGAGAAAGATGGAAAAACAGCAACAGAGGAAGAAAACAGGGTTGAAAAAGAATCTGCAAGAGTGAAATAAAGGACAGGTGTGCCTGGATGGTGGATGTAAAAAGCACGAGGTGGAATCAAGACCATGCATCCTTGGCATTCGGCACCCATGATATTCATACCACCAGCCACGAACTTCTGAAGCAATATTTGGCCCCTAGCAACCTTGTTTTACAGGTTAAACACATGGGCTAGTTATATGACTCGCAGAACCTGTTCATATTGCAGTAGATGGTTGTTTAGAGGAGATTACTCTGTTTTCATTATCAGTTGTATTGAAGCATTATTCTTGCCAAGGAACCATGGAAACAGGAGTGAGAATGGCAGGACCACTGTGGAACTTCGGTCTTTGACATTATGCCATGTAGGAGCTGGAAAAATTCTAGCTAAACCAGATAAATCATTGTGAGGTTGAAGTGTATAGTGGGGATTGTGTGTGTGAGAGAGAGGAACAGACAGAGAGAGAGAGAGAGAGAGAGAGAGAGAGAGAGAGAGGGAGAGAGAGGGAGAGATTAAATGAGAAAGGAGAGTGTGTGAGAGAGCGTGTGCTTATGTGTGTGTATATATGAGAAGAGAGTGAGGAGTGTGTGTGCGTGTTTCTGTGTGTGTGTGCGTGTGTGGGTGAGAGAGAGAGTGACAGAAGACCAAGAGAGAAACAGTCATGTGTGTTGGTGCACCTGTATCTGTATGTGGTTTATGATCAATTTGCTGGTAGGGAGGCGTGTTCAATGTGTCTGTTTTAAAGTTTCATTCAACTCATGAGTTCTAATTGGCTCGTGTAGAGGTTTCCAGGAATCAGCAGGCGGGGATGGCTCAGTAAATAGGATCTGATTATGTTTGATCGAATCATGGCCCCAATCTACTTTTCACCAAAGCCAAAAACAAGCACTTAAAAATGCTCAAAATCAGCTCCTAATAGTTCTTTTATATAGACATTACTCCAGCATCTTGCTAAACCTGTCTTGTCCTCACATATTTCCTGTTGCTGGGTAGCACTGAGATGGTAGCAACAGCCAGAGATCATTAAGTGATAAAATGTGATATACAGGGATCTCACATCAAAACATCCAACCCCTACAAGAAGAATATTCCCTACACAGATCCCAGGTCTTTAGATACCTATAGCTACGCCATGTCCTTGAACAGCACCATAAATCCCTCAGGAACATCCCTGAATATAGCCCCATTGAATCCCAGATCCTAATGGGCCCTATTGAAGGGAGGGCATTTCTCAGATCTACAAAACCCTGTCACTCAACTCCCAGACCTGTTCATGCCACTGTGTTCCCAGTTGGAGGAATTGCTAGGCCCCATTGATGACTCTGACTGGAGAGACGCCAGCACATCACCCAGAGTAGTGGTCATCTCCTCGAGGCTCAGACTCATCCAACCTAATTTCTTAACGTGACCTACCTCACATCACTGAGGCCATGGCACGCAGGCACACTAGTGGCACAGTTATGCTGGTGCTGCCCAGAATCACAAGCACATGTTTACCACCTGCTTTGGGACTGACCTTAGATCACCCAATACTGGCAGACAATCTAGAGTGATCGGGAGATCGATAGACCTCTTCCCCAAAGTGGCCCTTTTTAGAGTCAAAGACTAGGTCAGTAATAGTGTTGCAGACAAAACCTTGGCAAGTATCTGAACTGTGATAGCCAAACAAGGCATTGCTAGAGTCTGGAAAGCAGCATCTCCTCCTCACCTGGTTGTCTGGGAGCTATGGACTGGTGTGCTAAGCAGGAAGAAACCGTCTACATATAACAAGGGTGCCTGAAGAAATAAAGGGAGCTATGGGGCAAATGGCTGGAATACCATGGGTCGCATTAAATGGTAACCACTCTGCAGCTGTGCAACGCGTTTGTATGAATTTGGCCATGTTTTTGTGTGTGACTATGTATCACCGTGGCGGTTGTTACAAAATAATAAAATTCAATTTATTAAAAAAAATAATGTGCTATACACTTGCATTTACTTACTCAAATAGCTCATGCTTAGAATGTCATACACACAAGATTCAACCTGGTTGCAAATTAATTCTAAAGAATTAGGAGGTAAATAGAACGAATGTTGTTCGTAGATGCATTTCTACATCATATAAAATTACAGTTTTTTGCCTTAAGCGCAGCGTTCACCCCCTGGGCTGCACCAGTCAAAGTTGCCTCGAGAGATGGTGAAACGTTTACAGTGATTGCAGCAGATGGGTTATGGTAGGAATTCTGATAATTGCTGGTTGATGTACAAAACTCTGGAAAATAGTTCCAGATTGAAGGAGCGAGGTTGGAAAGTGTGTTCTTCCAGTCATTGGCTCTTGAAAAGGGTGATAACCAGGAGGGACAGGCTGGAAGAGGACAAGCACGGTTAAGGACAATAGCGATGCACTTTCAACCTGGGGATCATATAAGAAGCTGTGTAGACCGTTCTCCATGCCATCAACAGCCAATGTAAGGTCTGAAGGAGGAAAAAGTAGAATGAAAGTTTCTGGCATAGAGTACCAGTCCTACCCCAAGAGGATCATAGAAAAAGCAAAAAAACGATCCCGGAATACACCTAGGGAGGCTCTACTGGAAACACACCAAAAAGAGGAGCTTGACAAACTGATATGTGTGACAACTTTCAATGCGTCATCCAATGATATTAAAAAAATCATAAATAGGAAATGGCCAGTCCTAACATCTAATAAACTGAAAACACCATACCAAAGCACGCTTTGGAACCAGCCACAGGTTACGGGCCATTACCAGTGTGGGTCTTGCGTGGTGTGCGCATACACAGAACATACAAAAGAAATAGACTTAGGCCTACATAATGCGTGCGAGCAAAGAGCACACACTAACTGTAACACAGATAAAGTTATCTATGTGATAAAATGCCCATGCCAACTCATGTACGTAGGAATGACAGGGAGGAAAGTAAAGGTGCGCATAAACGAACATAGGAGTACAATCAGGAGGTCCATTTCGGCTACGAAATTAACCGCACACTATGTGGAGAAAAACCATACAGACAGTGACCTATGGTGGTCAGTCATTGAGAAGGTCCCAACAGATGGTGACATGACTAAGATCCTTTTAGAACGTGAACAACGATGGGTCTACAGATTAAAAACCCATATCTCCGGACTTAACGATTCCATTCCTTGGAACCAACTTAACAAGAACAGATGAGACAACTCTGTCTCTGATGTCAGTATAAATATCTTAACAGTAGTGTCCAGTTGAGAAATTACGGTGTGTATTCTGAATACAAGATCTACGATGTAGATTATAACAGTGTAAGGACAATCAATATCCAAACGCTAATTAACACTTATACCTACACATATACAAATACCATTAATCGTCTGGGACTGCATGACAACTGTCCACATGCCGTGAAGGGGTTCAATTAAAGTCCTCATTATCGAATCTCATATGATCCACGCAGGTATAACAAACAATGGCACCATAAACCGTCGGTAATTTTTTTTAAAAAAAGGTAAAGGTAGCAGTCCGTTGTAAATAGCAGCTGTATGTCCAGACTTGCAATCGCATATTTACACTCCCATCTGAGGATGTATTGCTCTTAATTGTAGCCCGTACACTAGACTGGTCACCCTGACCATAGTGATCCTAAACACTTCCCGTCATGTAGCAAGATACAGGGACCACATCTTCCAAGATTCCATAGCGACGACGCATAAAACGCGACCCGCACACACGCTTCTCATTCTGAGCAGAGTGATCTGATACACTTTCCATCATCTCGAAAAAATAGAGACCACAACCCCCCTGATTCCATAGCAATGATGCATAGCACGCGACCCCGGCTGTGAGCGGGGCTACGCGACCCCGGAATACGGCGGGGCAGCATCTTCAAACAATTTCCTGAGATACATTTAAATATCCTGACCGCGAGACAGCCTTCACTACAAGCGGTGGGAGCCTCCTCCAAACAGGTTGATATGCGGGGCAGGACCCTTGATGGCGTGAGTAATCCCATAACTTTTAAATACAATAAGGTACGTGAATGCGAAATCATGTGGGCTACTAGCCCCCACTCTTACCTAACCACCCGTGTGTGTGTTTTTTGTTTCCTGTCACTCTTGCCTTTTTTGTTCTACCTACGTGGCGGTTTTGATTGCGAACTGTGTCTACCGCTACTATATTAATCCATATGGACACCAAAAAATCTCCCGGATTCCACAGTGTTTGACTACAGGGCTACCCCAGTACTAAGCGAGGTCCCACGGGGAACTTATCCTCTCCCAGATCGGGGTAAGAAGTATGTATATTCGAAAGATACTGAGTGAAAGCTGGGGTGATTTACATTAGATCACCAAATGTAGGAAAGAGTTGGCGCTTTTAAGTTTACGGCCTGGAATGAGTGTGTTTAGCGCGGATGTCCGACCTTTTTTCTATCACGCACTAATGAATGTAAGATGATAAGATGCGGCACATGACCGCCAATAATTGGATGCCACAGATTTATGTGTGTGTGTTTGATAGAGTATGCTGGAAACATACGTGCATTCTCACTAGTTGGCACCAATATAGAATTTGGAACACGGTGGTAAGAGCACAAATGCATAAAAATACAGATGCAGTCTTGTACCTGTATACAACGGTGGTTGTATATTGTTTTTTTCTCTTTTTTCCCCCAACAGATGGAGTATCATGAATGACAATTGTCGCTTTTAAATAAGGAGCAGCTACCTGCCTTTATTCTTAATAGTATAGGGAAATTCTCTGACTATCCATAATTTCCAGGGGATTTCACACCCTGAAGAAAGTCCAACACCTTTGAAGGGGCCGGCCCGGGCAGAAACATGTTGGCAATAGTGTCTTAGGACCATAATATCCCCACTGACCCTTTATACTCTGTTTTATTACTATCTCTATCGGATCCAAGAATAAAGGGAAACTGGGATCTGATATTGATTTTTAATCTTTATCCCCCTGGCCAAAACTATCTCAGTAAGTGTTCCCTGAAAGACGGTCGAGCCCACCCTGACTTCTAGGCGTCAGGGTGTCCCGATGATGAAGCATGACACCACTAGGATGTGTGAGGGAAAATATAACAAAAGGACGTGCCTCCTTTACCACGCAGGAGTGGTGCTAATAGCTTCATATAGGGCATACCACCTCCTTATAGTTTAGAGATTGTTCCAGATAAACTTAACCATTCAATAGCGAGTTATGTAACCAAGGGAGTACTTGTTGTGAAACAATAGAGTACCAGTCAACAGTCTCCTTACAACTAGTAAGTGTGCAAGAAAATATTACAGAATATGAGACCTAGTAAAATCTCCCAAAGGAGCCTCAATTAACAGATGCAAACAGAGAACAATGTAAAGACCTGGCGTGACAAAAAGAGGTGACCGTCCAATTTGACCACCAGGTTCCTCATCTCCCCACAGGACGGGGCAAACTCACAGTTCAGAAAGCAAATATGCTGGGTCATAGAGCTCCTGCCTTCCACTGATATATATAACATCGTTTTCCTTTTGTCACCCTTGAACTTGAGCCTATCGTACAAAATCCAGTAGGGTCCCACTGCCATAAAATACTGAAAATGATCCACAATGATCTTTCACTTTTCATCCAAAGGGGTTGGAATCTTAGTGTCATTCAAATACATGCACCAGTGAAAGCCACATGACCAACAGGTATTAGCGAGGCTCCACATAAGCCCTGAACACAGGGGGGGGACAGGGAGATGCCCTGGAGGACATAAAATAGTAGCTTTCTGAGTTCTGAAGTTGATAGTGCAAGAGAAATGGTCTGGGTAAGGTCAGCTATAAATGACTAAAGTCTTTGAGGAATGATAAAGTAATGCTTAGAGATAAGAGGCCACAGGGTTGGTATGGTCAATGATACTAGGTGACAGTGATTCAGCATATCTCTCCCACAAGTTAGCATTGGAATTACCTTATTACATTCTATAGGTGTAATTTCCCAAGAGGAAGAGATCACTGGTTCAATTTTGGTGTTTCTGCAATCCTCATTTGAAATCCTAATTTATCGTATTTTAAATTACAATTCGGAAAATTACACTTTTAGAAAGTTGAACAACAGAATGTCCTAGATGTCTGTTTAAACTTTCATATACTTTTAGAAGACAGGACCATTGACTCAATCTTCTTATCTCTTGCATTTATTAATTACAATTCTTTCATCAATTTTGTCAAATCGACCAACTTTTTAAACAAAACAAATCAAAAATCTAACCCTGGGCATAGGACTACGCTACGCTCGCGTAGTTTGCATAGTTTGCGCAAGTACGCGCTACGCGAATTGTAAGTAGCACAGTGCAAAAACGCGTAGCAGGCATTTTTTGCTTGCTCGCGGTCCTCAACGTCAAGTTGGCGACCGCGAGCGAGCAAAATAACATCCCGGCGAGTCTTTTTTCTCGTTCGCGATCAACAACATCAAGTTGCCGATTGCGAGCGTGGAAAATAAACCTCCCGGCGAGATTCTCAACGCGAGGAGGTCAGGTTTCTCATTGCGAGTGGTCGCGTATGCTCGCGATGAGAAACTACCAGTCCGAGTTGAGAAAGCTGCCAAATCTACTTGAGCAGCAGAAAACGACCGCTTGCACTGTGCAAGATGCGGTTTGCAATGATTGCACAGTGCGGGCATGCATCGGGCACTGTGCAATCAGTGGGAACAGCATTTTGCACAGTGTACTACGCAGTTCGCACAGCTACGCGTAGCGCTACTACGCAAACTACGCCCAGGGTTACAAAAATCAAGGAAAAAACTGATTTGAACAAATAATACCAATGCACATATGCAATTAGACAAATACTTTAGTGAGAAAGGAAACTAAGCTAAAAATGTT
This sequence comes from Triturus cristatus, assembly GCF_964204655.1. NCBI lineage: Eukaryota > Metazoa > Chordata > Amphibia > Caudata > Salamandridae > Triturus > Triturus cristatus. Next base: position 443,339,569 of record NC_140590.1, read on the forward strand.
CATTATTGTTCACAGAGCAGATCCAGTCGTTGTCCTGGGGAGAACCCCAATAATAATAAAAGGGGTACGAAACGCATCGACACGCCACAGTACCTTGGGAAAAGCAATTATAATAATAGGACTACGTGGGAAAAGTTATAAATTCTCAACCCTAGAAACTGAGTCAACAGCTCCCAAGAGCTAGCAATAGTAGAATAGAACCATGTTTGACTAAGGGAATTATGGACACTACTGTTGGATTGCATGAATATATGACTGGAAGAAGTATTTATCTAATTGCATATATGCATTTGTTTTATGTGTTCAAATCAGTTTTTTCCTTGATTTTTTATTTGTTTAGTTTGAAAAGTTTGTCAATTTGACATACAGAATAATGCTTATCAATATGCGATTGTTGTCCCTGCTCTGACTAAATATGTATTAAGCTTCCAACAAAATTGATGAAAGAATCATAATTAATAATACAAAGGCCAAGAAAATTCAGTTAATGGTCCCGTCTTCTAAAAGTATATGAAAGTTTAAACAGACAGCTAGAACATTCTGTTGTTGAATATATAGAGGGGCCTATTCTAGCTGTTAATAAGGGCCCTACCCCTCCAAATACGTGATACTTTTAGAAAGTTGCCATTTTCTTGTTTTAGCCATTTGGTGCCTGAAGTCTGTCTCTGGCGGCATGACTGGGTGTACTCAGCAGTTGGACATAGTGTATTCCATCTAGGCAGCCACACACAATGGCAGCATAAGTGTGACTGGATGGGCCATCACTGGCAGAATGGGAGGGAGAAGCTGGGCCCAGCCTCATTTACATCTGAATAGGCTGTGTCCTGTCTCCACACAAAGGGCTGCATGCCCCCTGTAGTTAGTCTGGAGCCAGGGCAGGGCAAGCAGTGCATTTCAGCACTTCAAAGGCATGCTTCTAGAAGCTTCTTCCCACTTTGAAGGCACTACTGTGTATTAAAAGAAGGACCTCAAACACTACCACTTCAGTGCACTTCTGACCTGAGGATACTCTGAAGGAAGAAGGACTGCTGTGCTGCTACAAGGACTTCCACTCTGCTGAACTGCTGCTCTGCAAGGAGCCTTGCCCTGCTGTGCTTAGCTGTTGTCTGCTGCCGTCTTGCCTTGGGAAGAATAACTGGACCTGCAACTCTATGTTGAACCCAGGACTTCAGAGTGGCTCAAAGTACTAGTTTGCATCTGAGCCTCAGGGACATAATAGGCTCCGCAACAGCTCCTGGGCCCATGTTCAGAGAGTTTCTACCCCCACGAGGTGACCCTCAGGTTTGGGACCCTTGGTGTGGTCCTTAAGCTCTTAAATCAAGCTTTGGGGCTCTTCACGACAGTAAACGTCCCAGTTCATACTGGAACGGTGCCATTCACACGGAAAATCAGTGCAAGTTGCAGAAAGCCCGTCTCTTCGCACAGCAGCATCTTCAGCCAGTGGGGGACCACCAATGTGAAGCTTCAGTATGCCCATCTACGGCGCCTGGCCTGCTCTTCGTGCCACACTAACTGACACCTGTGATGCTCCTCTTGCTTCCAACAAACCCCTTCAATGCGAATTGGACTTTTGGCACAAAACTTGAGAAGGTAAACTGTCAGCTGTGATGAAAGGACTTGTGTTTGTGCAGTGCTATACAGTGATTTGGTGTACACTGCCATCTCTCATCTAAGACCATTTTGAAATCTAAATTCTCATGGTTGGCCTTTTTGCTTTTTCTAAATTCATTCCTACTTTCCCTGACTGATTGTGTGTGTGACCTTGCCTGCAAAGATGGAGTTTTAGCTTGCCAACCTGGAGGGGTGAAGCTCAAAGAAGTTTGCCAGGTGAAGGAGTTGCCCACCAAGAGGGGAATCAAGAAGGTGGAGCTCCAAAAAGCCTTGAGACTGAGCATGGGCTGAGGTCCACCAGTCACAACGGATGACCAGGAGGAAGAGGAGGATGAGGAAGGATCAGCGCAGGATCCACAGGAGGGTCAAATGTGGCTTGCTGAGGAGGGGGTAACCTACTTCCAAGACTGGAAATTATCTCCTGTGCAGGGAGCAGTATGTCCTTTCACGACCTGTCCCCAGAGGTGCTGCTAGAAAGGAAGGCAGAGAGGGATTACAAGCTAGAGATGGCTAAGCTCAAAATGGAGGAAAGTAAACTGGCCATGGAGGTAAAGCAAAAGGAACTAGCCATGGATGAAAAGAAACTGGCCTTGGAGGATAGATTTGCTTTGGAGAGTTTGGCTCATGAGAGTAGCCTTAAGGAGCTCAAGGCCAGACAGGCAGTGATGGTTGCAGCATTTCCTCATTGTTCTCTGGAGACAAGAGGGTCCATGTCCCTAGAGGCCTTGTGTAGGAAGCTGGCTCTCAAGTACACTGTGCAGAGAGTCCAGTGAATCACCAAAAGGTAAGTAGAGGTAAAAGCAGATAAACCTAATGCTATTTTTGTGATAGTGTGGTTGAGCAGTTAGGCTAATCAGAGCGTAGTGCTAAGCATTTGTTGTACTCACAGAGGCAATAAATTAGACACACACTCAAGAATAAATCCAAGACCAATTTATAAAAAGAAAGTCAATTTTTATGTACATTTTAAGGCAAAGAACACAGTTCTAACGTAAGTACTTTTGTAGTTATGATTCTTCAAAGTTTGGAAAATATATCACTCTTGTGCGCAATTACATACCTTTGAAAATAATGGGGAAAAAGAAGAAAAATGCATACAAAATCAGGCAATGCTTTCACGAAGTTCACCTTCTCCTTTTAGGTCAATATCAGGACCAGGTCCAAAATTCAAGCAGGAGAAGTTCAGGAGCATCCCGGATCATCCAGGAGCAGAGTGCTGAGGGTTTTGGATGCTGGTGCGCAGATAAGAAGGGAGCCACTTGAAAACACACTGCACAGGAGGACTTACAGGTAAGTTTGGTGGGTCTCCTTAGAGGGAGAAGGTCGCAGGGGCTTGTGGGCCACAGGAGCGCAGCTGGTTGGGCTGTGCTGGGGCCGGTGTGGGCGGGCGAACAGATCAGCCAGGCGTCATGCATCTTGAGGTCCTTGCGGTTAGGAACAGGCAACTTAGAGAGGTGATCTCGGGATAGCTAGGCCATGCAGGAAGTGGGTCTCAGGTGTATCAAAATCCCTTGATAGGTACTTGCTTCTGGTGCTTTAGGAGTTCAGTGTTGGTTCTTCTTCTTGGTTTTTGCCATTAGGGGTCTGCTACAGCAGGTATTGGTGCATAGCGAATCTGGTAGGTCCTTGTGACTCAAATCTTGGCAGGGAGTGAGATCTGACCCTCCGTAGCTGTTGTATCTTTTCTTGCTTCAGTGCTGTGTTGAGGTTGTCAGGGAGCAGCAAGTTGACAAACGGGACTTCATGGGATTGGTGCCTGTAGGGTGCAGGGGAGTGATATCTTCACACCAAGGGAGATTCTTGGGGATTTCAATAAGGCTGAAGATGCTCTGGGGTTCTTGGAGTCCTTCCAGGTTTCATAACAGCACAGCAGCAATGATTATTGAGTCCTTGGAGCAGCAGGCAGAGTCTTGTTGCTTTTTCTTCTGCAGCAGGGCTTCAGTTCCTGTGCAGAGGGTCTTCTTTGTCCTGGTCGTCTATTGTCTGTTGGATCTGATGTTCAGGTTTTGGAGTGCCACCAAAAGACTGAATTTAGGGGTGTCACAAGAGAAGGCAGGTAGTAGCCAATGGGCTACTTACCTTTAGGGTGTCTGCACCCTCTAGTGACCACTTACTGTGGGAAGGGGTACAACCCTAGCCCTGATAGATTAGATTTTTACCATCCGAAGACGGAGGAATTTCAGGAGAGGGGTTCAAATTGCCTCCTCCACATTAGAGGTGGTGCAGGCTAAGTGGGGACCATCACCCTACAGGGTATGGACTTTACAGTTGAACACCGTCCTTGAACAGACCACGCCAATGCTGATGGTCTCTCTAGGTTCTTCCAACTTAGTGAAGAGAACTCCCAAGGGGTTGGGTAGTTCTCCCCACTTTCAGCTGGGGGGACAGGTGTTAGACCAGGCATCCTTGGCATGATTTCCCCTAACTTTTTGCTTTCAGACCTCCTGTTTTTGCTGACTTCGTTTTTCCTGGCCTCAGGACTCTTCGCACTTTACCTCTGCTGATCAGTCCTGTAGTGCTTGTGCTCTTTCCGTAAAACTTGGTAACATTGGCTTATACCCAATTGGCATATTTAATTTAGTTGTAAGTCCCTAGTAAAATGCACTGTATCTGCCCAGGGCCTGTAAGTTGAAGTGGGCCTCCAGGATTGGCTGTGCCACCTGCTTAAGTAGCATTTTAAACATGTCTCAGGCCTACCATTGCAGAGAATGTGTGTGCAGTTTTAAACTGCCATTTCGACCTGGCAAAATAAACCTTTTGCCAGGCCCAAACCTTCCTTTGTAATACATACAAGTCACTACTAGGGTTGGCACTGGACAGCACAGAGGCCAGGGTGCAATGTATTTAAAACGTTGGACATGTATTTTTAAAATTTAAATGTCCTGTTAGTGAAAACTCTTAAATTCAAATCAAATCAAAACAATCTTTATTTGGTTTACAAAATAATAAACCATAAAAGCAGCACATTAATCAAGTAAAACCTTGTTAAGATATTTAGGCTCACATTACACTACATTAAGATAAATATTCATATCGCTGGTGATATAATAACCGTAAGGATATGTTAACAAATAGAAAGCTATACTTTAGAAAACAGTGGTTCGTTAGGATTTTAATCTCCGTAATGAACGAAGAAGGTTTCTCATAGTAGAAGACTGAGAGCATATCTATTTATATAATTTCAAGGCGTACAATGTGGGCAGGATTTTTTTGCAAATAATGTATTCATTACATTTTGCATTTTCCAATTTATGTTCCTTTTTATTGAAAAGATTCAGTGCTCATGCTCATTGTGAAGAAAGGTGCAGTGAGGAGTGGAGATATAAAAACAAAGTGCATCACAATTCAAAAGACATATGACTCCTTCTTATAGTTATTTTCAAAATATTTTGGGAGTCTGTATAAGTCTGATGTCAACAGCATTTCGACCATGTTTATTATAAGGTCATCATCATGACGGAAGCAAGAGTGCCCCGTATATAGAAATTTAAAGAGAAGCAAAAGTAAGAATACTGTATGAGGAAGCCTGCCTATAGGGAGTGAACTGAGAATAGGTTGAATAACTTGCCTGGTGTGTGGGGAAAGCGATCCTGGGGATTTAGCAGGAATGTGCACTTGGACGGCACTAAGGGTCTTTTACGACTATGGCGGTTCATAGGACTGCCGTAGTCATGGTGGCGGTCCATGGACTGCCAGATTGGCAGTCCACCCACCCTATTACGACTTGGGCGGTTGGACCGCCCCAGGACCGCTGCAACTGCCGGGGATCTGTGATCCGGCAGTGGTCTTGTAGCATTCTGAGGCCACAATATGCTGGCAGTGCCTCTGGTCCTTGATAGCCTGGTTCCAATTATCCATGTCCTAGGAACTAAGGGTAGTAATGTGGGGATATAGCAAGGGGTGCAGCTGGGAGGGTAGATCTGCACAGCCTAGAGAGGCTGAAAGCATTATCGTACTGACCCGAGAGAGTCACAGGGCTTTGGGGCATGTAAATAAATTCCAGAATGTCTTGCCGAGAAACAAAGAAGATGATGCGTGCTGCCTAGCAAAGCGGAAGGCGTGCAGTATGACCATTACTAGTGTGTCACAAGGGAAACAGTGCTGCAGATTATGCGAGCGCTCGGCATCTAAGGGAAGAGAATTGGGATAAAATTATGTAGCCCAAGCATTGGTTAATAAGAAGGAAGCACAAGAAAAGCTTACCAAGACAATATGATCAAGTGAGTAGGAAAGGTACTGCTGAAAACGGGTAGACGGCGTAGCAGAACCCCATGCTGTAAATGAAAAATCAGCATTGTATAAGTGTTGTGTTGCTCGGTAACAAGTTTATGAGCATCCTCGTGGTATTGGAATGTTTGGGTTGGAAGGTGATTCTGGTTCCACTAGGAAAACCAGTATCGGGGTTGGAGAGAGATGGATGTACTTCTGGATGCTCCTCAGTATTAAAGGAATCTTCTTGCAAATGCTGTATCGTCCTTACTTCAATTGGCGACGAGGATGGGATGTCCTTACTTCAATAACTGCCGTGATGTTAGCACTGGAATATGAATCAAATACCGACAGCCGGCAAATCTTGCCCGGAAGAATCAGGGTGTGGAAGCAGTAGGTCAGATTCGGGAACTGTCCTGTACAGGTGCCGACATAGGTCTGGGGTCCAAGGTTGCGCCAGCTCTCATTGTATTTAAATGCTTGCCCCGTGAGCGTGGCTGTGAAGCTGCGTACTAAGGAAACCTAGACCACAGGCCAAGGTCGGAGATAGCGTATGACACATGCAGGTCCGTAGGGCTACGTAATGCAGGGGACTAGAGGATAGACCTCGTATGCAATGGGGCCTGTGCGAGGCTTGCAACAAGGGGTGAGGGAGATAGAATAAATTGGAGCAATGAATGACAAATTCTGCTCAAGGGCCTTTCAGCCAAAGCTCTTGCAATTCACTGCAGTCCCCTTTAAAATTGAAATCACCACGTACTGGTACCTCACGCCAGCCAGGCTACATCAAATGTACCCACACAGTAGCAATCATTGCTGGTGAAACTGCGGCGACCAAGGGACTCTAATACACATACTATGGGAATGGCCCAACTCCAGCCATACTGGACACAAATACTAGATGAGATAGACACCCATCTTAATACAGAGATACCTATATTACCGGCTTATGTTTTACTAGGCCTACCTAACCCCTTTACCTATCCCTTGAAATCTAAACATGACAGACAAATCGGCCTTGCGCTGAGAGCGGTGACACAGAACATTCTAACACACTGGGGTTCACCACAACTCCCCATGCAAACAAGTTAGCTTCACATGCTATGGCTCATTATGGGCATGGAAAGAATATCCATGACACTCGCAAATCAAGGTGACAACTTTGGGAAACTGTGGCATCCTTATTTGTCCCTCCTAACGCACGATTTCAGGGAACTCGCTTGCCCAAATTATTTACGACTTTTATATTTACCAGATGCTTCCCTCACCACGAGTAGATATGTATGCATATGAGGTAAATCAACTATGTTTAAATCATCTAGCGAAGGTGATACAGACTTTTGAATTGGGAGGAGAGAGGGCTTGGGGTGGGAATGTGTTCTTCTTGTATCCGTTGTCTCTTTCCCTTTTTCTCTATGTTGGTTGAGATGTTTCTCGTTTTCCCTTCCCCCTAACAGTTGAATGCTGCCAAATATTGTATTTGCTGTGTCTATCTTGATGCATATAACGATGTAAACATTGCTCTGGAATGTTTTTCAATAAAAAGATTTAAACCATATACTGGTGTGGTGTCCATTTGTGGTGTTTTCACTATGTTGCTGTGTGTTTCGGTACCAATACTTTACACATTGCCTTTGGGATAAGCCTTTCTGCTCATGCCAAGCTACCAAGGGGGTGAGCAGGGGCTATCTAAAGTGTGTAATCACCTTACTCTGACTAGAAGCAAGGGTCCCTACTTGGACAAAGGTGCCTACCTCTGCCAACTATAGGCCCCCATTTCTAACAGTGCCACAACACAGCCCTAACAAAACTCCCTCCTGATTTCGAACAGTTGTGTTAGTTACCCTTGTGTCTCAAAATTTATTTTTAATGCTAAATAACTGTACAAATATGCTAGGAGCAGAATTAGATCCTTCGGCATGCCATGGAAATCTATACGCTTCCACAATTTGTTGTGCTCAACCAAACCAAATGCACAACTGAGGTCCGCAAAGCATATATATAGGTTACCTTCATTGGCCTTAATACATTTCCTTATCAAAATGTTCAGAGTGAGGCACTGCTCAACCATCCCCAAACCTTTCCCAAAGCCATATCGAATATTTGATAGAATATTATGTTCTTCAGCCCATGCTTCCAGTCTTTCTAGAATGACCGCATTTATAACCTTAGTTAGGAGGGGAGCCCATATGACAGTGAGGAACTTATAAGTATCCATCGGAACTCCATCTGGGCCCGGATCCTTTCTCGTTGGGCTTTTGTCCACTGCCCTCAGAACCTCTTCCAACGTAAAAACCACAGGGGTTGACAGAAATGCCAAAGGAGTCACATACTCTATGCCTAATACTTTAGGTGTAGAAAAAATTAAAGCAACATGGTCCATGCAGTCTCCTCTGTTATTAAAGAGGAAAGCTTGGGCCCTGTAGTTTTGGTGAACAATGGAGCATTTATAGTTTTCCAGAAAAGGATACTATCCTTAGTTTCTGCACCTGTATTCAATTTGCCCACGCCCCATCCTGAAGTTTTTTTTCTGTCATTTAGTGCCTTCTTATATCTGAAACTGGTGGCCCTGACATATTGCCTTAGTGCCACTACATGCCAGGGAAGAAGTCTACCAGAATCGAAAGCACTTCCATTCAATCGATGGACAGGTTTTCTGCTTAGCTGATTTGTACGTCACATGTGTCTGTGCGTGTTTCTCCAGATCAGTCCATGATTCTTTTGTACTACAGAACAGCTGCAAGCCACTGAAAATGTCACACCTTGGATATGAGACGGCTTGCTTGTTGGTAAGTACAATGTGACATAATATTATTTGGGTAATTTCAAGGTGAAGCATCTGAAATGGTGTTACATATCTTGGCTCTTCTCTTTTTTTCCATTTAGGAGACTCAGCTTATCCTAACTAACCCTGGGCGTAGTTTGCGTAGTAGGGCTACGCGTAGCTACGCGAAGTGCACTTCGCACTACGCGAGCTACGCGTAGCTACGCGAACTGAGTAGTGCACTGTGCAAAATGCTGTTTGCACTGATTGCACAGTGCCTGATGCATGTCCGCACTGTGCAATCATTGCAAACTGCATCTTGCACAGTGCAAGCGGTCGTTTTCTGCTGCTTGAGTAGATTTGTACTCGAGCAGCTGCTTTCTCAACGTGGACTGGTAGTTTCTCATCGCGAGCGGTCACGATCATACGCAGAGAAACCTGACCTCCCCGCGTTGAGAATCTCGCCGGGAGGTTTATTTTCCACTCTCGCGATCGGCAACTTGATGTTGCTGATCGCAAACGAGGAAAAAGTCTCACCGGGATGTTATTTTGCTCGCTCGCGGTCGCCAACTTGACGTTGAGGACCGCGAGCAAGCAAAAAATGCCCGCTACTCTACACGTTTTTGCACTGTGCTACGTGCAATTCGTGTAGTGCGTAGTTGCGCAAACTACACAAACTACGCAAGCGTACCGTAGTCCTACGCCCAAGGTTAATCCTAACCAACCATGGTTGTTGGCACCACTAAGGAATCCAGCAACGCCAGGGTGGTCCGCTTCAATGAGGCCGATGGAATAACACGGAGGCTAGTGGAGTGGGCTTTCGGACTCCTAAAGGTCAGATTTCACTATCTGGACAAGAATGGTGGAGCCCTTCCCTGCTCATACGATAAGGTGTGCCAAATTACCATGCCCTGCTGCATGCTGTACAACAAAGCCCTGTGACTGAACATCCCTTACATTGCAGAGGATGGAGGTCATGAAGAGCCACCGGGTGAGGATCTTGAAATGCCAAATGAAGATAATAGTGGTGAGGAGGAAGGAGTTGACTTACATCAGGATGTCAATGACAACTTCTTTACATGATGTGTAAGTATCTATTTACATATTATCACACGAACTGTTCAACCAACTAATCATATAATAAGGAAAAAAAAGTATGTGCTTGACATTTTTTAGGAAGGGCAGGTTCAGGGAAATCCAGGCCTCAGGTCTTTGTTGAGCAAAGTTTTGACACATTGACTTTTGCGTTCATTTTCACTGCTTATCTCTGATTGTGTTTTTGAAAATTTGTTCTCAATAAGATGACTTTGTAATGTGTCCATTTTATTATGTTTCATTACTCATCTTTTTGTTTTAATCTGTTTTAGGTATCTTCTTCACCATGTCATCTTTATTTGGACATTTCAGAATTGTGACATTTGGTTAGTCCTGTGGAAGACACACACAGACTTTCAATCAATCAATCAATCAAATAATTTGTAAAGCGCACTACTCACCCACAAGAGTTTCAAGGCGCTGAGGGTGGGGAGTGAGGGGGTTGCTGTTGCTACTGGTCGAACAGCCAGGTCTTGAGTCGTCTCCTGAAGGTTAGAAGGTCTTCGGTTTGTCGTAGGTTGAGCGGGAGGGTGTTCCAGGTCTTGGCGGCGTGGTGGGAGAAGGATCTGCCTCCGGCTGTGGTTCTACGGATGCGTGGGATGGTAGCCAGGGAGAGGTCTGTGGAGCGGAGTTTCCTGTTGCTTACGTAGAAGGAGAGTTGACTGTTGTGATAGGCTGGGCCGGTCTTGTGGAGTGCCTTGTGTGCGTGGATCAGGAGCTTGAAGGAGATTCTTTTGTCGACGGGGAGCCAGTGCAGGTTCCTCGGGTAGGAGGTGATGTGGTCGCGGCGCGGGACGTCGAGGATCAGGCGTGCAGATGCATTCTGGATTCTTTGCAGTCTGTTGATGAGCTTGGTCGGGGCTCCAGTGTAGAGGGCGTTTACGTAGTCGAGTCTGCTGCTGACTAGGGCCTGGGTGACTGTTTTCCTTGTGTCTGTCGGGATCCATCTATAGAACTTGCGGAGCATACGGAGGGTGTTGGAGCAGGAGGAGGAGACAGCGTTGACTTGTTTGGTCATGGTGAGTTTCGAGTCGAGGATGACGCCCAGGTTGCGTGCGTGGTTGGTAGGTGCGGGGGGTGTCCCCAGCGATGTGGGCCACCAGGAGTCGTCCCATGCTGAGGGGTTGGGCCCAAGGATAAGGATCTCTGTCTTGTCTGTGTTCAGCTTAAGGCGGCTATCCTCCATCCAGTCGGCAACGGCTTTCATTCCCTGGTGGAGGTTGGATTTGGCGGTGAGGGGGTCCTTGGTGAGGGAGAGGATCAGTTGCGTGTCGTCGGCGTAGGAGATTATGTTGAGGTCGTGATGTCGGGCGATGCGTGCAAGAGGCACCATGTAGATGTTGAACAGCGTCAGGCTGAGGGAGGATCCCTGCGGTGCGCCGCAGATGATCTCGGAGGCTTCGGATCGGAACGGGGGGAGGCGGACTCTCTGGGTTCTGCCGGAGAGGAAGGAGGAGGTCCAGTCCAGGGCCTTGTCTCGGATCCCTGCGTCATGGAGTCATGTGCGGTGGCAGACGGTGTCAAAGGCGTCGGAGAGGTCCAGAAGGATGAGGGACGTCGTCTCGCCATTGTCCAGTAGGATCCTGATGTCATCTGTGGCGGCGATGAGGGTGGTCTCGGTGCTGTGGTTGCTGTGGAATCCTGACTGGGAGGGGTCCAGGGTGCTGTTGTCTTCGAGGTAGCGGGTGAGCTGGATGTTGACTATCTTCTCGATGACCTTAGCTGGGAACGGAACCAGGGAGATGGGCCAGAAGTTTTTGAGTTCGCTCGGGTCCACCTTGGGTTTCTTCAGTAGGGCATTGATCTCAGCGTGTTTCCAGCTCTCAGGGAAGGTTGCGGTCTCGAAGGAGAGGTTGATGATGTTGCGCAGGTGGGGTGCGATGGAGCTGCCGGCTTTATTGAAGATGTGGTGAGGAAAAGGGTCAGAAGGCGAGCCGGAGTGGATTGTGCCCATGGTCTTGATTGTGTCTTTGATGCTCACGTTGGCCCAGGTTGTCAGGGGGTTGTGGTCGGTAGGGTGTGGTGGGTCCGGCGTGTTGGGGCCTGTTAGGGTCGTCCGGGGGTTGAAGCTGTCGTGGATGTCGGCGATCTTAGGGTGGAAGAAAATGGCAAGGGAGTCATACAGGGCTTGCGACGGCGGGATGTCGTTGGCGTTGGAGCTGGGGTTGGAGAGCTCCTTCACGACGTTGAAGAGCTCCTTGCTGTTGTGTGCGTTGTTGTTGAGGCGGTCTTTGAAGGAGGTCCTCTTGGCGGTCCTGATGAGGTGGTGGTGATTGCGGATGGCGTCTTTGTGGGCTGCGCGGCTGCCCAGCGACTTCACACTGTGCCATATGTTCTCCAACTTCCGGCAGGTGCGCTATGACACTAGGAGTTCCAGGGTGAACCAGTTGGCTCTTTTGCTGGTGTCTTTGAGGGTTTGTTTTTTCAGCGGGGCTAAGGTGTTGGCGCAGTCGTCCATCCATCGTCTGAGGGTGCGCGCACCAACGTCGGGGTTGGAGGGGTTGGTCAGTGGGTTGAGTGTGAGGTTTGTCTGCAGTTGTACTTCGGTGATTTTGCCCCAGCAGTGACGGGGGATCAGTAGGGTGCGGTAATATGCGACAGGTTTCCGGAAGGTGAAGTGGATGCAGTGGTGGTCAGTCCAGGTGGGTTTGGAGACGTGGCTGAAGGAGACGTGGGGGCTTGAGGAAAAGATGGCGTTGAGCATGTGTCCGGCGATGTGGGTCGGCGTCTTGACAAGCTGTTCCAGTCCGAGGTTGTTGAGGTTGTCTATCAGGGTGGAGGAGCTGCTGTCATTGTTGTTCTCCAGATGGAAGTTCAGGTCTCCGAGGAGAATGTAGTCGATGGAGGTCGGGTGCATGCGTGCTGATGAAGTCGGCGATGGCGTCGCAGAATTGTGGTCGGGGTCTGGGTGGTCTGTAGATGAGGGTGCCTCTTAGGGTGGTCTTGGGGTCCGTGTGGATCTGGAAGTGCATGTGTTCGGCGGTGCTGAAAGTGTCGTCGGTGTTTGTTGAGACCCTGATGGTCTTCTTGTGGACGATGGCGATTTCTCCTCTGACTCCGTTGGTGCGGTCTCTGCGGGCGATCTTGTATCCATCGGGGATGGCTATGGCGATGTCTGGAGAGGAGACTTCATTCATCCAGGTCTCGGTCAGGAAGGCGACATCTGGTGATGCGGTGTCGAGTAGGTCCCAGAGCTCGACGTCGTGTTTGTGTGCGGAGCGGGTGTTGATCAGGATGCATCGGAGCTGGTTGTGTTCTGTCGTGGTGGGTGTCTCGGTGTCTTCGATGAAGGAGAAGCTGCAGTTCCGGCAGGCGAAGGGACTGTGGGTTCGCTTCGGGGCGGCCCTGCAGCAGGTGAGGGTCCGTCCTGAGTTGAGAGCATTGAGGGTGCTGGCGTCGTATCGGAGGCGGTCTTCATGGCTGGTGTGGGGGCCTGGGGTTCTGGCGCTGGGCGCGGTCCAGGCGTGGACGGGCGTGGACGGGCGCAGACGGGCTTGCCTTAGGCGCTCCTTCGTTGCACCAGTGGCGCGGCCGCTCAGCGGCCGCCATTTAGGGGGAAGTGGGAGGGAGGAGCAGCTGGGAGACGGGAGGTGGGTGGCAGGGGGCAGCGAATGGGGACAGAGGGGGCGGGGATCGCAGGGGATGCACATATATAGTACCGAGCCAACTTGCAGAGTGATTGAAGGGAAGTTAGTTTTAAAGATTGTATTTGACTTGTTTTGTGTTGAATGGTAGCACCAAGCCAATATGTGTTACTTGATTTGCTCTAACACCATGTGGTACTTAAATAAAGCATAATCATCCACCTTCACATTGGCCAAATGCACATTTTGTGTTAAGTGTATAAATATGTTGCTGCGCCTCATCTGTGTAAATAGAACTTCTTGTAGCACACCAGTTAAAGTTGCTTGTGACCTTCCCTTAGTTATTGCAACAGTGTTTTGGAATGATTCTTTGGCCCCCAAAGTGAGTACTAACAGGATCGAGGACTATTGGTGTTATTGTTGTGCAATTCCTATTGTGAGGCAGAAGATCTGGCTCCAGCTGATGATATAATCCACTAATATTTTGCCTATTAAATCAGACTCTTTGGGCCCGATTCACAGAACTAACTTAAGACAAAATCCTAAACTTACTACCATTTTGGTATTCACAGAAGGCACTTACTCATTTTGGTATTCACAGAAGGCACTTACTCATTTCGGTATTCACAGAAGTTAGGAGTCCTAACTTTAGGACTCCTAAATGCCTTCTGTGAATACCGAAAGTCTTAAAATTAGGATTTTTCTCCGTTTAGTAGTAGTATAGTTAGGACTCCTAACTTTAGGACTCCTAAATGCCTTCTATGAATACCGAAAGGACTTAAAATTAGGATTTTTCTCAATTTAGTAGTCCTAAGCCTAAATTTAGGACTACTAAATTGAGAAAAATCCTAATTTTAAGACTTTCGGTATTCACAGAAGGCATTTCGGAGTCCTAAAGTTAGGAGTCCTAACTATACTACTACTAAACGGAGAAAAATCCTAATTTTAAGACTTTCGGTATTCACAGAAGGCATTTAGGAGTCCTAAAGTTAGGAGTCCTAAACTTAGGACTACTAAATTGAGAAAAATCCTAATTTTAAGACTTTCGGTATTCACAGAAGGCATTTAGGAGTCCTAAAGTTAGGACTCCTAACTTCTGTGAATACCGAAATGAGTAAGTGCCTTCTGTGAATACCAAAATGAGTAAGTGCCATCTGTGAATACCAAAATGGTAGTAAATTTAGGATTTTGTCTTAAGTTAGTTCTGTGAATCGGGCCCTTTGATTATATGCACCTTCTTCCATGGTGGCAAGGTGTGGAAGTGTCAAAATGGCACTATTTGTATTATGTGTGGTTTGTCATCTTTGATAAAAATTGACAGAACACTCTATGATTTATTTGGTATGTGTATTTTGTTGATATGGTAGAAATTAGTGAGAAACATTACCTACTTTCAATTCATTTATGAATAAACAATCATTTGTTTGTTTGCATTTTGAAAAGTATCATGAAAGGCAAAACAATTGGAGAAATACAGAAAATAAGTCTTGGACTATTTTTATTTTCTTTTTGCTTTAATTAAATAAAAGCAAATAAATTTAAATAGAGCGTAAAAAAAAGAAGAAAAATCACGATGAATGAAACCATAATTGGTGAGCCAAAATTGTTTGAAGTCCAATGTCCAATTGGCCTCAAGAAGGTAAATGTACCTGAAAATAGTCCACAGAGTGAATAGTAATCACACACTGAAAAACATTAGGTTTGGCATCTCTTGGTGGTGGTGGGGGTCTTGCCATCCTATCCTGATGGTCCAAATGAACATGTGCTCCTGCGGGGGCTGGTGGATCCACAGTTGCAGGGACTGAGGTGGGTGCTGGCATTGCCACTTGTCACAGGGCCTCCCTTTCTGTGGCTGTGGCAGATTTAGTAGGGCCAGTTGTAGTTGGGCCATAGAAAGGGGAAGATGGTGCAGGAAAAGCCCTGCACATATGGGTGTAAATGTCCTGCAGCACCCCAGTCAGGGAGCCCAAATTGAAGTTCAGATTATCCATCTGAACATTGTGCTCCCTCTACAACTGCTTAATGCCCTGGAGCTCTGTAAGGACCTGGCCTATCATGTCTTGGGACTGATGGAGGGCTCCCAAAACTTGGTTGATGGTGGCATGGGTGACAGTGACCCCAGTGGCCTCACTATGCTGGCTCACAGGATCCGTCCCACAACTCCTGCACCCACTGTCCTTGAGCCAGTGGGCACTGTCCCTCTGGGTCCTGGCTGAACTGTAGGTGGTGGTGAAACACCTTCCAGGACTGGGGGGCACAAGATGGGTGCCATGTTGCTTTG
This sequence comes from Triturus cristatus, assembly GCF_964204655.1. Classification (NCBI taxonomy): domain Eukaryota; kingdom Metazoa; phylum Chordata; class Amphibia; order Caudata; family Salamandridae; genus Triturus; species Triturus cristatus. The sequence continues at coordinate 443,355,113 of NC_140590.1, forward strand.
GACACAGAAAGTTGAGGTATCCGTCTGCTGAGGTGTTGTAACAGCTGGGGTGGGAGGTGTAGTTGTGGCCTATAGGAGACTCACTGGAGCCATCTGCCAATGCAGACCAGATGGAAAAGGCAGATCCTATTCATCCGGACGTTCAGGAGTGGAGTCCTCCCCGCAGGCTTGATCCTGGGCTGGAGTGGAAGTATCCTGAGACACAGATGTTTGGCCATATGCTCTGGCTGTTGTACCAATAATGAATGGAACAAAAATTATATTTTGTAAAAATGTGGATTATACATCCAATGAGTTTTTAGCAAATATATTGTAGGAAACTAAAAGGGAAAAATAATTGAATTTCATGATTAGATCTTTCAGTGGAAATGTAGTTAATTATACAAACAGTTTATGTTTCATACAACACGACTTCAAATAAACAGGTAAGAAGATGTCCTGAAATGAAGAAAAATTAATTAGTAAGTGTACATGAAATTTACCAACCACTACACACAACACAGTAGAAATGATAAATGTGAAATGTACCAGTCCAAAGCCTAGCAGGCTAAGAACAGACATTTACACAACTTAGAGAGATGTTTAGCATTAGTCATCATATAAATAGTGCTGAGTTCAGTTTTCAGATATGCCACTTTTATTCAGCATACAATTTTACATGCTTTAACTTTTTAAGGTCAACAAACATTGATTTGTGAAGATAATGGCATCAAACCAATTACATGACAAGAAAAGGACAACATACAAAACTCAACACAAACAATTTTCAAAAGTGAGCATTAAATAGAGATTGATCAATAAATGACACTTTACCATAGGTGAAAATATGATAGAAAAGGGAGAATGAGCATAATTAAATGGCAATATTATTATTCTTACAAAACTGAAACAAGGCCTCATGGTAGTTGTTGTTATTTCAATTAAACATTCACAACACTTGCAAAATTGTGACTTAAACATACCTTGTGTAAATCTGCAGTAGAAAGAGAACAGAGATTTTACTATGTGAAACACATATCTGTTATGTGTTATTTAGAGCACTAACACTTACAAGTACTATAACATCATGTGAAATGTGATAACTATTAAAACCTGTTTATCTTAAATACAACTCAATACATTTAAACAGAAAACCAAACAAGATGTTACTGATGTATTTAGGTTTCTTTGTAAAATAAATAGTGCTGCACACATTAGCAACAGATAACTTCAAAGCAAACAGGACATTTAGGTGTAGTGACACATTGAAAAGAATAACTCACCAATGTGCACTCCACCAGCAGATTCCTGTCAAGTCTTTAGGATGTAGGATCTGCAAGACCTTCTCCTTCCAGAGCCTGAGTTGTAAGGGGGGGCTGAGAGAACCTCCACCAGTTCACTGGGCCACCATGTGAGGCTTGTAGGCCAAGAGAAGCACCCTCCCCCGCAGGTTATTCCACCTCTTCCTAATTTCCTCCTGTGTGCGCAGGTTCCTTGCTACGCGGTACAAAAGGGGGTGGTGATGGATAGAGCATCAGAACCAATCAAACACTCACACCCAGTCAACAGATCTGGGTTTGATCCATCACCGTTCTTTAGCCCACTCTGCCACCCCAGTTCAGACATGGCCATATGCAAATCAGTCTGACCCTGTACCTCATGGGAACAGTCCAGCCCAAACTGCTAAGCCATGCCTTCCCTGGACCGGAAACAAGCTTCCTAGGACCGGTTTCTGGCATTTCAGCAGTCTTCAGCCAGGCTTGCTTGAATCCAGTGGCAAAGTGAGCAAGGGACTCACGTCTGAGCATACCCTGCCAACTTATGGCGAACAAAGCGGTACAAAAGGGGGTGGTGACGGACGGAGCATCAGAACCAATCAAACACTCACACCCAGTCAACAGATCTGGGTTTGATCCATCACCGTTCTTTAGCCCACTCTGCCACCCCAGTTCAGACATGGCCATATGCAAATCAATCTGACCCTGTGCCTCATGGGAACAGTCCAGCCTGAACTGCTAAGCCATGCCTTCCCTGGACCGGAAACAAGATTCCTAGGACCGGTTTCTGGCATTTCAGCCGTCTTCAGCCAGGCTTGCTTGAATCCAGTGGCAAAGTGAGCAAGGGACTCACGTCTGAGCATTCCCTGTCAACTTATGGTGAACAAAGCGGTACAAAAGGGGGTGGTGATGGACGGAGTATCAGAACCAATCAAACACTCACACCCAGTCAACAGATCTGGGTTTGATCCATCACCGTTCTTTAGCCCACTCTGCCACCCCGGTTCAGACATGGCCATATGCAAATCAATCTGACCCTGTGCCTCATGGGAACAGAACAGCCCGAACTGCTAAGCCATGCCTTCCCTGGACCGGAAACAAGCTTCCTAGGACCGGTTTCTGGCATTTCAGCCGTCTTCAGCCAGGCTTGCTTGAATCCAGTGGCAAAGTGAGCAAGGGACTGACGTCTGAGCATACCCTGTCAACTTATGGTGAACAAAGCGGTACAAAAGGGGGTGGTGATGGACGGAGTATCAGAACCAATCAAACACTCACACCCAGTCAACAGATCTGGGTTTGATCCATCACCGTTCTTTAGCGCACTCTGCCACCCCAGTTCAGACATGGCCATATGCAAATCAGTCTGACCCTGTGCCTCATGGGAACAGTCCAGCCCGAACTGCTAAGCCATGCCTTCCCTGGACCGGAAACAAGCTTCCTAGGACCGGTTTCTGGCATTTCAGCCATCTTCAGCCAGACTTGCTTGAATCCAGTGGCAAAGTGAGCAAGGGACTCACGTCTGAGCATACCCTGCCAACTTATGGCGAACAAAGCGGTACAAAAGGGGGTGGTGATGGACGGAGCATCAGAGCCAATCAAACACTCACACCCAGTCAACAGATCTGGGTTTGATCCATCACCGTTCTTTAGCCCACTCTGCCACCCCAGTTCAGACATGGCCATATGCAAATCAGTCTGACCCTGTGCCTCATGGGAACAGTCCAGCCCGAACTGCTAAGCCATGCCTTCCCTGGACCGGAAACAAGCTTCCTAGGACCGGTTTCTGGCATTTCAGCCGTCTTCAGCCAGGCTTGCTTGAATCCAGTGGCAAAGTGAGCAAGGGACTCACGTCTGAGCATACCCTGCCAACTTATGGCGAACAAAGCGGTACAAAAGGGGGTGGTGATGGACGGAGCATCAGAACCAATCAAACACTCACACCCAGTCAACAGATCTGGGTTTGATCCATCACCGTTCTTTAGCCCACTCTGCCACCCCAGTTCAGACATGGCCATATGCAAATCAGTCTGACCCTGTGCCTCATGGGAACAGTCCAGCCCGAACTGCTAAGCCATGCCTTCCCTGGACCGGAAACAAGCTTCCTAGGACCGGTTTCTGGCATTTCAGCCGTCTTCAGCCAGGCTTGCTTGAATCCAGTGGCAAAGTGAGCAAGGGACTCACGTCTGAGCATACGCTGCCAACTTATGGCGAACAAAGCAGGACAAAAGGGGGTGGTGATGGACGGAGCATCAGAACTAATCAAACACTCACACCCAGTCAACAGATCTGGGTTTGATCCATCACCGTTCTTTAGCCCACTCTGCCACCCCAATTCAGACATGACCATATGCAAATCAGTCTGACCCTGTGCCTCATGGGAACAGTCCAGCCCGAACTGCTAAGCCATGCCTTCCCTGGACCGGAAACAAGCTTCCTAGGACCGATTTCTGGCATTTCAGCCGTCTTCAGCCAGGCTTGCTTGAATCCAGTGGCAAAGTGAGCAAGGGACTCACGTCTGAGCATACCCTGCCAATTTATAGCGAACAAAGCGGTACAAAAGGGGTTCGTGATGGATGGAGCATCAGAACCAATCAAACACTCACACCCAGTCAACAGATCTGGGTTTGATCCATCACCGTTCTTTAGCCCACTCTGCCACCCCAGTTCAGACATGGCCATATGCAAATCAGTCTGACACTGTGCCTCATGGGAACAGTCCAGCCCGAACTGCTAAGCCATGCCTTCCCTGGACCGGAAACAAGCTTCCTAGGACCGGTTTCTGGCATTTCAGCCGTCTTCAGCCAGGCTTGCTTGAATCCAGTGGCAAAGTGAGCAAGGGACTCACGTCTGAGCATACCCTGCCAACTTATGGCGAAAAAGGGGGTGGTGATGGACGGAGCATCAGAACCAATCAAACACTCACACCCAGTCAACAGATCTGGGATTGATCCATCACCGTTCTTTAGCCCACTCTGCCACCCCAGTTCAGACATGGCCATATGCAAATCAATCTGACCCTGTGCCTCATGGGAACAGTCCAGGCCGAACTGCTAAGCCATGCCTTCCCTGGACAGGAAACAAGCTTCCTAGGACTGGTTTCTGGCATTTCAGCCGTCTTCAGCCAGGCTTGCTTGAATCCAGTGGCAAAGTGAGCAAGGGACTCACGTCTGAGCATACCCTGTCAACTTATGGCGAACAAAGCGGTACAAAAGGGGGTGGTGATGGACGGAGTATCAGAACCAATCAAACACTCACACCCAGTCAACAGATCTGGGTTTGATCCATCACCGTTCTTTAGCCCACTCTGCCACCCCAGTTCAGACATGGCCATATGCAAATCAGTCTGACCCTGTGCCTCATGGGAACAATCCAGCCCGAACTGCTAAGCCATGCCTTCCCTGGACTGGAAACAAGCTTCCTAGGACCGGTTTCTGGCATTTCAGCCATCTTCAGCCAGACTTGCTTGAATCCAGTGGCAAAGTGAGCAAGGGACTCACGTCTGAGCATACCCTGCCAACTTATGGCGAACAAAGCGGTACAAAAGGGGGTGGTGATGGACGGAGCATCAGAACCAATCAAACACTAACACCCAGTCAACAGATCTGGGTTTGATCCATCACCGTTCTTTAGCCCACTCTGCCACCCCAGTTCAGACATGGCCATATGCAAATCAGTCTGACCCTGTGCCTCATGGGAACAGTCCAGCCCGAACTGCTAAGCCATGCCTTCCCTGGACCGGAAACAAGCTTCCTAGGACCGGTTTCTGGCATTTCAGCCGTCTTCAGCCAGGCTTGCTTGAATCCAGTGGCAAAGTGAGCAAGGGACTTACGTCTGAGCATACCCTGCCAACTTATGGCGAACAAAGCAGTACAAAAGGGGGTGGTGATGGACGGAGCATCAGAACCAATCAAACACTCACACCCAGTCAACAGATCTGGGTTTGATCCATCACCGTTCTTTAGCCCACTCTGCCACCCCAGTTCAGACATGGCCATATGCAAATCAGTCTGACCCTGTGCCTCATGGGAACAGTCCAGCCTGAACTGCTAAGCCATGCCTTCCCTGGACCGGAAACAAGCCTCCTAGGACCGGTTTCTGGCATTTTAGCCGTCTTCAGCCAGGCTTGCTTGAATCCAGTGGCAAAGTGAGCAAGGGACTCACGTCTGAGCATACCCTGCCAACTTATGGCGAACAAAGCGGTACAAAAGGGGGTGGTGATGGACGGAGCATCAGAACCAATCAAACACTCACACCCAGTCAACAGATCTGGGTTTGATCCATCACCGTTCTTTAGCCCACTCTGCCACCCCAGTTCAGACATGGCCATATGCAAATCAGTCTGACCCTGTGCCTCATGGGAACAGTCCAGCCCGAACTGCTAAGCCATGCCTTCCCTGGACCGGAAACAAGCTTCCTAGGACCGGTTTCTGGCATTTTAGCCGTCTTCAGCCAGGCTTGCTTGAATCCAGTGGCAAAGTGAGCAAGGGACTCACGTCTGAGCATACCCTGCCAACTTATGGCGAACTAAGCGGTACAAAAGGGGGTGGTGATGGACGGAGCATCAGAACCAATCAAACACTCACACCCAGTCAACAGATCTGGGTTTGATCCATCACCGTTCTTTAGCCCACTCTGCTACAGCATTTAATTCTGTTACTTATTCTGGACCACCTATCCCTTTTCTGAGATAGGGGTGTATTTTGAACTTGGGCTCTAAACAATTGTGGCTCTACTCTTATGATTTCATCCACCATGACTGACAATCCTACCTCAGTGAAACATGGATTTTTGTTCCCTGGCATTGTCTAAATAAATATGATGAAATCAAATTAATTAATCACAAGCAGATCAATGAAAGAAGAAAAAGGGACAACAAACAGGGAAAAGCAACAGAATAATCTGACTTCAGTGATCAAATTTCGGCTTTCAAATGTGGTGCTGTGGAATGGCAAAGGCTCATGGTCTGAAATGGAGTGTGTTTTATATTGTGGTATTCAGGTGCTAACAATTAGAAAAAAAAACCTCAGGTGTGTGATGCTGGCATACAGCCTACTGCAACAGGAATATTCCAATGTTAACCGAGTCCCGCAACGGATTCACTCCATCGGTAGCCCACCGCTAGAAGACTGCCAGCACAACGGTGAAATCTAAATCAGCTTGATGCGATCCCGCTGCCCTGACGGCGACGGAGTACTATTCGTCGGCAGAGGTGAGTTGCGTATGCAGCGGTAAATACTCCGTCAACGCGGACGAGGAGTCAGCGAGCATGCATCTAAATAGGACGGGCGGGCGGACAGCCGTCAACTTGATGGAGTACTTGGGACCGCTGGCACAGCAGGGTGGTGGTGGTACCACCAAGATCTAAATCAGGCCCTTAGTTTGTTGGCCACTCCAGCTATATTACCTGAAACTATAAAGATTTCTGAGAATTCAAAATTGTCGTTGGTGGGTATATCTTGACCCAAAACTTCCTGGGCTCTATTTACTGGTTGTGCTTTATGAATTGATAAACTCCCCCCCCCCTCTCATAGAGTAAAGAGTCTAATTTATGTGATGATATGAGTCCAATCAAGTTCATCTATACCTTCTCAGGATCGATTGCTGGTTAGAACAGGGTTACTTTGGGCTGGAATTCTGTTAGATCCTTTTGAAACGACATAAAAATAAACTCAACCACATAGGGATCTCTGAAATTTACAATTATGCAGTCCCCTTTTGATGTTTTTTTAGCTCCCTATTCAACCAAGTCTTCTCACCATCAGAATGTGCTGAAATATCAGGGTCACCTTGGGTACCTTTTGTGCCATCTAATTAATAGCTTCGGTTTTGAGATCTCGCTAGGATTCCTTTGCTGTGGGCCTCAAACCAGTTAGAATCAGGACATAGGGTGTGGCCTCTGGTGGAAGATGTAACTTATCCTTGGAAAATTGCTGGGTTTGTTCATTTTTCAGGGTCGGCTCCTTGTGAGATGCCCTTCTGCTGCTGCTAGTGGGGACATTCGATCTTCTTATATCATCAGTGATAGCGTTGTTTTTTAAGTGTACGTGCTCTATCTCTGGCTGACCTGTTAGCATCTCCCCATACTACTTCTTTGTCTTGCCTGTAGCTTTGTTGATTGGGGGTACTTGTCTGCTTCTCTATTAGCTTCAGAACATTTGCTAAGCTTGCTTCAAGCTGTGATAATTTTTGATTCACCCCTCTAAATACTGTTTGACCATAGATTCCATACTTATAATTCGCACACTCATGGACTGGACGTAGGTCAATAGGTAATTTCCCAATGTTATCTTCTCATTGCCTGAAAACTATAGGCCGTCCCCTTTTCTTTTTTGGCAGACGGAGGTCTTTTTATTGATGACAAAACATTTGCAAGAGGGGAAATGGCGTCATTTGAGACTCAAGGGTAAGATTTGGGGAGTGACTGAGATATAACTGACAGAGTGTTGATTATATATCAGCCCAGGGCATTTCCACTGTCACTAGAGCTTCAGAGACCACCCACAGGGTTGCCCCACGTCTTTCTTGCACATTAACCAGTTATTTATTTAACATGAATATCGGCCCGTGAGGACACTTTTAATAGCATTCAGAGTAGTAGTGTCACTGTACTTTGTGCCAACTTTCATTCTTATTTTCCTATTGCCCATTTATGAAGGTCAATTAGTAAAAAAGTAAAGAAGAGCAAGATTACTGAACTTGAGGGCCACCTGAAAAGGGGGTGGCCTAGCCCAGACAAAGACGCATGCAGAAGGGCCCACTTTTGGCCTGGTCATCACCCTAGCATGACCCTGGGTGTGTCCCTCAGGCGAGCAAGGCTCCTTGAATGGCACCCGATCAATACTAAGACACAGCCCCTCCTTCTCTCTGTCAAGGACTGCTGGGCATTGCAATTCAGAACCGAGCACCTCTCCTGTACTCTTAGCACATCTCGAGCCACAGGCAAATAGGGCACCTTAAACGGCGCCTGACTGTGGAAAGACACAGCCTCTCCTTTTTCCTGCAGTTCAGAACTGAGCACTTCTCCTGTGCTCATAGCACATCCCTTGGGCAAACAAGGCTACTTAAACGGTGCCCGACTGGTGCAAAGACACAGCCCCTCCTTTTCCCTGTCAAGAACTGCTGGGCATTGCAATTTAGAACCAGGCACCTCTCCTATGCTCTAAGCACATCCCGCAGCACAAGCAAAGTTCATTAAATGGCGCCCAACCAGCGAAAAGACACAGCCCCTCCATCTCCATGTCAAGGGCTGCTGGAAAATGCAGTTAAAAAATGAGCACCTCTCCCGTGCTCTTAGCGCATCCCGTGGACAAGTAAGGCTCCTTAAATGGTGCCCAAGCGGTGCAAAGACACAGCCCCTCCTTCTCCCTGTCAAGGGCTGCTGGGCAATGCAGTTCAGAACCGAACACCTCTCCAGTGATCTCAGCTCTTAAATTAATTTTTCACTACTGCAAGGCCTATCTCTCTCATAGGATGACATTGAAGTTGCCTTATTACATGTTGTTTGGTGTCTCTGGAATCCTAATATAAAATCCTAACCTATGGTAAAGTCGGATTTTAAATTCCAATTCTGAAAATGCCACTTTTAGAAAGTTAATGTCAGAAACAAAATGAGATGCCAATACTGATGATTAGTTCAAAATTCTTATGTTAGACCACACGTTGGACTCGTTTTGATCAAATTATAAATTAATTTTTATTTTTGTACCAAATAATGTATCAAATCCATACATTTTTTAGAAAGATCACTTATTGATCAACACAACACCACAAAATTCAATTTTTCACATAAACCTTATAAACCAAATGTACTAAATCATAATCACATAAATTGGCTTGACACTTAATCAACAACAAAAAACAAAATTTGACACCTAATTTTACAAACTGAAGGTTTTTAACCTATATACATCACTACATTAGCTCTAACATCAGGACAAACAAAATACAACAATACAAATAAACATTAACTGAAAAAAACATAAACAATATAGCCCAACGTTATTTTCCAATATTTTTGCAACCATCAATTGTTGGGGGCAAAAGACTAAGATGCACATTTTTGTCCCTATTTTTGAAACTTGAGGATGAAACAATGAAGAAAAGTAGGTCTGACAGTGCGTTTTTTTAGAGAGAAACTTGCGAGGTCATCTAATGGTTAACGCGTTTCGAACACAATTATTTGTGGTGTTCTTCTCAGGACCTAAGCCTGGAAAGAGCTATAATGGAAAAAAGAAGAAGAAAAGCAAATATTTTTATCTTTTTTGCCTATTTAAAATCAGAGTTTTATTGAAAGCCACTAGTACCCTCCATTGAATTACCTGAATTTGAGATCAGCCGATCTCTAGTTCTGTAAGAACTTCTTCTTTCCCGATGTAGCTCAATCGGCTATAAAGGAAAGAAAAGACAGGAAGAAGGGGGGAGGAGAGAGAAAGAAAAAGAGCTTGCTGTCAATGTCAGTCATATATAGACAGCCACACATAATGAAAGCTTGGCTGTGACTAGATGGGCCATCACTGGCAGAATGGGAGAGAGGAGCTGGGCCTAGCCTTACTTACACCTGAATAGGCTGTGTCCTGTTTGTACACAAGGGGCTGCATACCCCCTGTAGTTAGTCTAGAGCCAGTGTAGGGAAGGCAGGCAGGGCATCTGTGCACTTCAAAAGCATGCCTCTAGAAGCTTCTCCCCACTTAAAAGGCACACTTCTGTATAAAAGAAGTACCTCAGAAACCACCACTTCAGTAAGCTTCTTGACCTGTGAGTACTCTGACACGAAAAAGGACTGCTGTACTGCTGCAAGGAATGCCACTCTGCTGGACTGCTGCTCTGCATGGAACCTTAAGCTGCTGTGCTGACCTGTTTTCTGCTGCCCTCGTGCCTGGGGAAGAAGAACTGGACCTTCAGTGCCATCCTGAATCCAAGTCCCCAGAGTGACTCAAAAGGCTAGTCTGCTGGCCTCCTGATCTGAGCCTCAGGGACTTAACAGTCTCCCCAGCAGCTCTTGGACCTGTATTCAGCAAGTTAATGACCCCCAATAGATGCCCCTCAGGTCCTAGAAACTTGGTGTGGTTCTTGAGCTCTTTAATTCAAGCTTTTGTGCTCATTGTGACTGCGAACTGCCCTGTTCACTCCGGAACAGTGCTGCTCGCACAGCAAATCATTGCTAGCTGCTGCAAGCCCCTCTCTTTGCACAGCAGCATCCTCAGCCCGCAGGGGACTGCCCACACAAAGCTCCAGCCCACCTGTCTCCGATGCTCTGCTTGCTCTTTGCGCCACAACGGCTGCTGCCCATGATGCTCTGCTTGCTCCCAGCGACCCTCTCCAACATGTACAGGAATCTTGGCACAAAACTTGCAAGGGTAAATCTGCAGTGGGACTAATCTGGATCTGTATCAGACCCGAGCTCCATCTCGGTCAGCCTGAACTTTTGACTTTGACCCGGTCTAGCGTGACCAGATAGCCACGGTTGGTGCTTTCTGTTTCTGGCACTATGTTACAGTTTATTCTTTAAAAATTCATAACTCCAGTTCTACTGATTGGATTTTTGTCATTTTGGTCTTGTTTTATTTATTAAATTTTGCTCTTTTTTTAACTTGGTGTGGGATCTTTTTGGGCGGTGTTTTCACTGTTTCACTGTTTGAAGTGTTGCACAAATACTGTACACATTGCCTCTAAGTTAAGCCTGACTACTCTGTGCCAAGCTACCGGGGAGTGAGGGTAGGTGAATTTGGGGTTTGCTTGTGCCTTACCCTCACTAGGACTGTGGTTGCTGGTTGACCAGGGATCCCACCACAATCAACCAATAACCCAATTTCCAACAGGAGTATGTAAAGTTGACGCCACTTCTTGATCAGAAAAGGGGGTGGCATGTTCAAAAGTCACTAGCACCTCAAGAATGCTTTCCCCTCTAATGGTAACATAAAGTGAGGACAGCATGTAGTGATACAGCCAGAGCTGCTGACTTTGGAACTGGGGAACCAGGTTCAAGTCAAGGCATTGGCTCAACAGCCTGTGATTCTGTGCAAATCACTTAGGGGCACATGCATCAAGATATGCTTTTGAGAGTCCTTAATTGCGATTAATAAGGAATCGCAATTAAGGACTCGCAAAAGCCTATGCATGTAGGAATCGCTATACAAATAGAGATTCCTAAACATTCCTTAATTGCGACTCGCAAATTGCGAGTCGCAATTAAGGAATGGATTTCCATTAATTCCTATGGGCTTACAGGACCATAGGAATAAATGGGAAATTGCATGCACAATTTGTGAGTACCAATAGGTACTCGCAATATGCGCATGCAATTTCAAGGGTGCAAGGATGTCCAAAGGACAACCTGTTGCACCCCTGAAATTGTGACGTGCACCCATGCTGTGCACACACATGCCCCAAGGGCATGTGTGTGTGTAACCTGAAACTTTGAAAAATGCACTTTAGTGCATTTTTCAAAGTTTCCGCTAAATACCATCAGGTTGCAATAACCTGTATTTAGCGGTCCATAATAGCGAAATCGTTATCGTAAATTGCGATTTTTGCATTTGGGATTGATGCATCAAAAAATGCAAATATTACGGTCACAAAGAGGCATATTCTGCGAATCTGCACCTTTGCGACCGCAATTTAGCTTGATGCATGAGCCTGATAATCTCCACATGCCTAAAAAAAATGAATGTGACCTGTTGTGCTACATAAAACTGCAAAAAAATTAAGCGAGGCAATGTGAGCCTTAATCTTAGAGACTTTAGTTGAAAAGAAGGAGATACTCTCAGAGTTTCTTTGATAAAATGATTGAGGTAACAGAGTCCAGAGTGTTGATAAGTACCTTCATGAGGCTAAAAGTTTATGTGTTGACATGTATGATATAATTAGAAAAATAAGGGCATGGAGAAGACCGCAAATCCCTTTTTATAAAGTTTCAGTTTGACCCCATGGGTCTTACATGGTGAGAGATTGCAATTATGGCAAAAGTCGCTCTAGGTGGCTTGAACTGCCAATGTACTCTCCGTAAGGGTCAGAATAAGCAAAGAAGCTGCCTTCTAGTGAAGCATCTAAGATTTCGCCTTGAGTGTAGCGACACTGGTAAAGGATATCTCAAATGAACTAGTGAATACCGAATAAGAAGCTATTGGGTTTGCATCTGATGCAAAATTTGAGGGGAGGTGAACCCAAATGGAGCCAACGTACAGTTACTTTTGGGGATGACACACAGCGAACCAAAGTTAATTACCTAGTGATCACTCTGCATAAATAGGTGTGATCAAAGGGAGTTGATAAAGTGATTTACACAAAACTCAAAATCCAGTTTGCAGCCTACTGGTTCAGTCATAGTAGACAGACACAAGTTGGAGCAATTCAGAGAAAGGCACCAAAGGCAAATCTATTGCGATAAGAGCAGGAAATTAGGGCTTCTGTGATACTCTGCCTGGGACACAAGGTACAGTTCACAAGGCTGACATCTTCGTGATTAATGCTGATATACAGGCAGAATCTGCACTCGGTTTTCACTGATCTTCAGTGCCAAACCTTTTAGAGTGGGAATGTCGTACTCAATGATCAATGTTGAGAAATTGTTGTGCACCGTGCCAATGACAGGACTGGGATGGATTGCCACTGGATAAGACTATTCCAGTGGCAGGAGCTAATGGGTTTGAGCCCTGCAGATTTTCATGTCTATTGACCGGGCCAGCCGCCTGACAGGCACAAAGGGCTTCGATTTGTTATGCACCGGATGTGTCAATGACAGCGATGTGTACTATTCACCAATTTACGGGATGCAAATGAAGAAGGAAAGATGAGAGAAAAGGGAAGGGCTAGTAAAGAGATACCCAACCAGGCACCACCTGCCATTGCAGTCCCTACAAAGACAGCTCTGCAGAGGAGCGGGAGCATGGGGATAAAGGATAAATAAAACTACTCTAAAAAAAAGAGGAATCAACACAAAATATAAAGCTAACACTAAGGGGTATACTCACAAGAACGTGTGCTAAACATCACCAAAAAATTCTAACGCAACTTTAAGCGGCCCATCATGGGAAAATACCCCGTGTTAACGTGAAATTCACAACACAGCGGTACCATGCGATAGTCCGCCGAAAACACGGCCAATGTACGCGATCCAACAACCCCGATGGAGATGAAAACACAAACCACAACACCAGAAAACTTGCGATGAGCCCATCTGCGATGAGGAAAGTAGGGATAAGCACCGCTAGGACTGCGAAATACATGGCAGGCGGTAATAAGCACAACAAAAGCCTGAAAAAGGAAGACAGGCCAAACAGAAAATAACAGCCAACCACAATGGAGGCAACCCGAGCCAGCAGACAACCCCACCTAACCCATTGGCAACAAAACATTGTACATGGCAGGCCAACTTGGGCAAGATTAATGCAGCGTGAGAGCGGGGGAGGACAATGGCAGAAAACCAGAACTCCAGCAATGATGCGGAAGGCACAAACAAGCAGAAACACGCCAACAACAAGAAAGCAGCAATGCACACCGGAGGTAGGAGTCCAGTGCCACACCAGGAGCTGGATGACATGGTGGAAATGGTGTCCACCACATCAGTCTGGAGATGGTGGCAGGACTCGGGGACCGGAGACTGGCCAAAACAAGAGACACAACAGCAACAGGGAGAGGAACCAGCAGGGACTGGGGGGATGGGGGGAGATGGACACAACGGCGCACATACACAATTAAGCACAGCACAACTGCAGACAAACCATACCCAAGAGTAACAACACCAACCAGGAGCACAAGTCACACAACCCGGCAATATCACACCTCTGAACAAGCACAAAAGTGAAAACCACGGCGCCTGAAAGGGAGAAGGGTGAGCCAAATCAGAACTGAAGGGACATCTAACACACAATGCAGCACACACACATAGGAAGTAGAGCACCGCAATATTGAACACAATGTGGTACAAACACCAACTTGTGCAAAACCAAACACAGGACACAAGTGCACCCGCCTGTGACTGGTAAACGGCCATATGCATCTGGCAAAGCACGAAACAGGAACATGGTAATGCACAAGTACAAACACAAAGTCCTGATGGGGTAGCAATGCACACATGTCAGGGAGCCAGAGAGTCCATCACACATTGGCATACAAATCAAGACAAAACACAGTTGGAGAAAAGTGAAAGTGCAGAAACTTTATCAACAAGTGTAAGTCAGTATGGCCAAGAGAAGTGCCATGATATGCAGACCAATGCAGCAGCATGTCTGAATGAGGAACGTAGGAAAGCGCCCATGTCCATCTCGGGGGAGTCCCTCACCAACACAAGTCAGTGCCAACCCGCGTTGGTTTTATTTATTTATTTATTTATTCACTTATAGAGCGCATGGTTACACCTATCGGTGTGTCCCCGCGCAAAAGAGTAGACTAGATAGAGTTGGAACAATCGATCAGAGATCTTTTTTAAGAAATAGACATGTCTTCAGTTGACTGTGAAAAGTGTGTTCGCTAGGTTCAGTTCTCATGGTCAAAGGCAGCGTATTCCATAATTTTGCCGCCAAGTACCTAAAGGAGCAAGCTCCCAGTCTGGCTCTGAAAATTCTCGGGATAGTCAGTAAGGCCATATCTATGGATAGTAGATCACGACTTGGGGTGTATCTTGACACCAATGACTGAAGGTAAAGGGGGCTTTTTCCTGTTAGGATGCGATGTACATAGCACATAGCCTTGAACAGAATTCTCTTTTCTATAGGTAGCCAGTGTAGGGTGGCCAAAGCTCTTCTAGTATTCGTTCTTCTAGGGAGGCTGAGGACTAGGCGTGCAGCCGCATTTTGTATTCTCTGTAATTTCATGAGTCCTCTCTTGGAGGCCCCCAGATACAGTACATTATCATAGTCCAATTGGGATGTAATTATGGCATGGACTACGGTTCGCCTAGCTTTTAAGGGGAGCAGGTCAATGACTTTCCTCAGGGTTTTCATTGCTCCATAACACTTTCCTGCAACTTTCCGTATCTGGCTGTCGAACGATAATTTGGAGTCGACCCAGATACCTAGATTCTTCACTTCTGCTTTAGGGAGGGGGACTTGTCCTAGTGTATCAGGCCACCAAGCCGAGGACCAGATGGTAGGTGTTTTACCGACTACCAATACCTCTGTTTTGTTTCCATTCAATTTGAGGCAATGGTCAGTCATCCAGTCTGCCACTTCTTCCAGGCATTCAGTAAAACGAATAGCTGCCTGTTCTCTATTTTGGGATAGTAGCACAATTAGTTGGGTATCGTCAGCATAGTACACGATTGATACCTCATGCTTTTGTACACATTCAGCTAGTGGTCCAACATATATGTTAAACAGGGTTGGGCTTAGGGTAGAGCCCTGAGGAACTCCCTGTCTTAATGGATAACTGTCGGATATGTGTGAGAGTTGTGCTACTTGAAAGCTCCGTTGGGCTAAGAAGGAGGTCAGCCACTGAAGGGCACATCTCCGTATGCCACAAGCCTCTAATCTTTGTAGTAGTAGGGGAAGTGAGACAGTGTCAAAAGCTGCGCTCAAATCCAACAGGATGAGCGCAGCTGTCTTCCCTTCATCTGCATATTTTCTTAGGGTCTCGGTAGCCATCAATTAGGCTGATTCCGTGGAGTGTGCCTTTCTGAAACCTGACTGCGAGGGATGAAGGATAGCATTAGCATCGATATGATCCACTAATTGTTTATTTGTGATTTTTTCTGCTATCTTTGCCGTTAGAGGTAATAATGAAATATGACGCAAAATCTCCAATACGGAGAAGTCCAAAGAGGATTTCTTCCTCAGAGGTTTGACATTGGCCTGTTTCCAACTTAAAGGAACTATCCCAGTCCTAAAGGAACAATGGATAAGTTCAGAAATATATGGTAGGATCATATTGATTCCAGCCAGTATTCTATCAGGTCTTGCTGGGTCACGGGGGGATCCCGATTTTATTCCCTTAATCGTGGCTATAAGTTCTTCCCTCTCCTGTATGGTAAATTCATTCAGTGTCGTTCCCCTAAACTCATCCTGGCTGCAGGAGTGTTGATTGCAGCCCATTTGGGCCTCGGTCGGGAATGACTCATATATCTTAGTGACTTTATCAGCAAAGAAACCTGCTATTTTATTGCATATCTCTTTGGAGGAGGTTATTACTTCTTCCTCCTCTTTGTTTTTAAGGGATTTTAATACAGTAAATAATTCCTTATGGGAGTTTTCTGCACTATCGATTTTGTCAGTGTAGAAATCACGTCTAGTTTTCTTTATCAGTGCATGGTAAGCTTTTAAATCCTTATTGTATTTATCGTTAGACATAATACAATAGGTTTTCCTCCAGGCTCGTTCTGATTTTTTACATCCTTTTTTTGCCGTGCGTAATTCCTCGTTGAACCAAGGTGCCGTGGCTTTTATTCTCTGAGGGGTTCTAGTACTCCAAGGAGCAACTTTGTCCAAAGCCCTTGAAATACAGGCCTCAAACTGCTCATTCGCTAGATCAATGTTATTGTCTAGTGTAGGTTTTTTCTCCTTCAATGCGTGTTCGAAGGATGAGGAGTCAAAGTTTTTACCACTTTCTAGTGGTGATTGCCTCCTTAAAGGGTAGCGCTTTCGTTCTGTATGCTGGCACTGTAAACGGGACTAAGAAATGATCTGACCATGGAACTGGCCAGGGGGTCCCTATTTCAATCTCCTTCGAGTTGGTAAAGATTGGATCTAATATGTGGCCTCCTTGGTGAGTATGAGTTTCTACTTTCTGAGTTAAATTCAGAATAAGCATATCTTTGCAGATATTGTTTATTTCTTTGTTGTCAGTATCATCAAAATGTAAATTTAAGTCTCCAAGAATCAGCAGTTTATTATGCCTCAGCGCTGGGTGTAGTATCTTCTCCTCCAGACTGGCCACAAACTGAGTTGACTGTCCCGGAGGGCGATATATGAGGAACCCCGTCAGGGTATTACCTATTTCAGTGGACAGGGTGAAAAAGAGAGCCTCACATTTTTCTAAACCTGCTGGTTTGATTTCACATGATATGTTCTCTCTATAAATAATGGCGATCCCTCCTCCTCTTTGGCCCTCTCTATCCTGTCTAGCTATACGGTATTTCTTGGGGACAGCATCTTTAATATCGGGCATTGCATGTTCATTGAGCCATGTCTCTATCAGGAATAGAACATCAATACGTTTCTCTGTAATGAGATCCCCTATCTCATATCTATGTTTGATTAGAGACCTGCGGTTTAAAAGAGCGAGTTGTGTTTTAGCTTCTTTATGTGGAGGCACTCTATGTAGCAGTCTCTTTTTACAGTGTACGCATACGGGCTCCATCTTTTCCACATTAGTGGTATTTCTGCAGACAGTGTTATCCATTGTCCGTAGAGCCAGTAGTGCATTTTTGGAGTATTGTATTCTTGTTATTGGTCCAATTGTTTCCGGGTTTATGGCCCTAGGTCCCGGTCGGGCGCGGACGGGCGCAGACGGGCTTGCCTTAGGCGCGCCTTCGGTTGTACGCGCCTGGAACATGAGTCCTGGCCAATGCAGCCATATCCACTGTCATCTCGGGACTTGTGGCCATATCCACAACATGCAACCATGTGTCGTGTCAAGTGCAATGGCTCACATCCAGTTGTGGCTGCAGGTACCTTGTCACTTATCCATGAACGCGAGTGCAGCTGCGTAGGCCAACATCTCCAATGAGCGATCGTCGTCCACCACATCTGACATGTCGTCGACGTAATCCATCAGCTGACCAGGACAGATGTGCTGACTCCAACCAGTGGACCCAATGTGCACCAAAGCCCAATCGGGTAGTGGCTCAATGTGCTCACTGCACACAACGCCTCTTGTAATCTCCCAGGTCCAGTTTCCAGCCTGCATGCCAAACATCCATGCATGCCATAAGCGGTCATCCTGGTGACACTCCTGGTCGTGGTCCAACAGCGGGCGCACACACACGTCAAAATCCAGGTCAGCTACCATTACGTTGGAGAGGCAGACATCCATGGACCACTCGAATATGCACGAGCGACAATGCAACACAGGCTGCACGCAGGTGACGTTCGCAAGACGGGAGCTCACCGGTAACTGATCTGCAGCACTGCCAATGGCAGTGCCCCCAGTACATGCAACAGACATGCATGGTCCAGTTCCACGTGACTGGAGTAGACCATGTGTCCGGGATGGTCTGCCACTGTGTCAGAGGCTCTGCTTGAAGTGTCACTGGCTTGCCCTGAGACAGCCCTGTGGATGACATGGCACAGCTTGATGCAATGAGCAGTGTCTGTGTGCAACAGGTGCAGGCCTTGGGTGGTGTGGGAGTACGTGTGAAGGCCATATCACGCACGCCAACTACGACCAAGGACTACTGCGTGTGGGATGTGTACATGTTGGTCTCACGCTGGGCAGTGCGTAGTGTGGGAGTCGCAAGCAAATGCCATCGTACCTGTCAGGGGGTGCTGGGAACATGCAAGTTCCTGCTCGGAGCTGCAGATGTGCTACCGTCTGATAGTACAGACAAAGGACATTTCATCCCTACAGTAACTTCACCAGCTGCATGCATACAGGAGATGTACAGAGGCTGGTTGTGGGTGTGGTAGGACGTCTGCGACCCTGGGAATCATGGATGATATGCCCAGCACGATGCACATGAGCGGACTCACTGTGTGTCACTTTGCCACACAGCTGCTCTGCCCTGCCACGGGCACCCACACTTGTGTGCGCTGCACGGTTGCATCACGTGCAGTCCTACAGGACACCATTCTAATGGCTGTCCTCGCATGTCAAGTGACATGCCAACAACACTTCGATGCTGGCCTTCGAAGGTGTGCGTCCACTTGGGTGTAGGCCAATGGTCCAGACAGGGCAGACACAGGTGCCCAGCCCATGGCAGGCTGGGATCGGTCTACGATGAGGCCAGGCAACAGACTCATGCATCCGCAAGACTGATACACATCAAACCTGGCATGCATGTGCCAAGACCCCGAGCGTCCAGCACTCCTACATGTCCCTGTACCTGCAGGCCTGACCTCCTGGTACATGCTACATTATAACATTGTGTACTGTGGCCCTGGTGGCGACAACACCCCAAAACAGAGACACACTTTCTGCACTTCCTGCACCGAGCCAGGACCACGCCCTTCCCCCCCTGCCGAACCAGCACACGCAGCCTGTGCATGCAGGGGGGCAGGAGTGGGGCTACATGTCCAGGGTCACTGCCAACACTGAGGTGACATGGCAACGTCCGCAGAAGACAGCATACTGTGATGTTGCAGGGCCCGTGCCCATCAAGCTGACACAATGAACACACGGACACACTTGCTCAGATAGTGTGAATGGCTATGGGCACGTGCGCATGGCCACATTTATTATCAGGCACACTTACCGAGTGACACCTGTGTTGGATGTGTGTGGTGTGTGTGCACACCAGCCGGCAAGGGCTGCCTGGTGCAGTCAGAAATCGACAACAGTGTACATCGTAAAGGACACAACCATACAACCATAAAGGCCCCATGATTTGTGCTGCACAGAGTTAGTGGCCCGGATGCACATCGTCCTGCACAGGCCTGCCGCCACGGGCCGCTGACTTGCTGTGCACTGGGGCAGGGTCACGGGTGCAGAGCAGGTTCATGGGATGACAAGGGGCCTTGTCGCGGAGTGTCTCTATGGACAGTCGAAGGTGTACCCCCAGGGCAGGATGCAGAGGGCAAGCCAACGCTGATACAGTCACTATTGGTGGAGATGAATGGAACAGACACATGTCGGACACCAAGTCCGGTCCAGCCAGAAGAAGATGCAGAAAACCACCAGGCCATGAGCTCTGACGCCACCAGGGTCCAACCATGTGGCGTAATTCTGTGCCCATGACTCATTGCGCACAGAATTAGTGGCACCATTGCAGTTAGGGGATGTCACCTGCGATGAGGTGTGTCCAATGGTGTGGATTCCCCCACATCTTACCCAAAACACAGTTCCACATGTGTGATCTAATGGACCGCAGTGTAGGCCTGATGCAGCGCTCAGCACGGACCATTCACCGAGAGTCACCGGCATAGGTTGGATGGCCCCAACGGCCTGCGTATTTCAGGTTCAGTGGCTCCACGGGACGCGGACTTGCGATGAACAGGGTTGATGGCACCAGGTCAGTTGTTGATAATGTTCGGTCACCTCCGTGACTGTGACCAGGCTTTCGTCCGGACTGTGCGACCACTGGTGTGGACTCGGCCATTCGTGATTCGCAACTAGGTGCTGGATGTTGGACATACTGGTCCGCAGGGTGATCCTGGTCCTCATCCACGTGTCACCGGCTGGCGTTGAACAGGGTTAGTGTCACCACGTGTCGCCGGCTGGTGTTGAACAGGGTTAGTGGCACCACGTGTTGCCGGCTGGCGTTGAACAGGGTTAGTGGCACCATGTGTCATCGGCTGACATTAAATGGGGTTAGTGGCACCATTGAGTTGCAAGATGCCCATATGGAACTATGCCTCACTGATCCGGGGGGGTCTGGTGCTGTGGCCGCTGACCCGGCTTTGGGGTCACTGCCATGCAGGACTCAGGACACAGTTTCACATATGGGACCTACTGGGCCGAAGAGGATGCCGGTGTAGTATGTGAATGTGGAAGGAGTAATGTGGGTCAGCGTCAGGGGGCCAGCGATGGTCTGCGGAGGCTGCCGAGGTCACGGAACTGGTGCTTGGATCTTGCACCGGCACATGGTGGACCCTCCTTGACACACCCCGGTGTAGGCAGGTGATCAGTGGGGCCTGGGTGCGCAGGGGCTGGCCTGGCGGTTTCGGGGTTCAGCGGGCCGGGGTACGGCAGGCGCACAGGATCGCAGGCAATTCCGCTCACGAGGACGGCGTCGGCCTCGTGACGTGCTGAGAGGTGCCGCCCTGGCAGAGATGTTGGGCTTTCCGGAAGTGGAGCATGCCCAGGGCTATGTGCTTTTTATTCAGACCCCTACGCTGGCCTGACACACGCCGGGCCATCCAACTCCGCTCACGCTTACCGTGGGGACGTAACGGGCAACATTTGCGCGAACTCCCCCACTGGCCGGGGTGACATGGTTGCATCCACTGTCCACTACACTCCATACACCAGAAGTGTATGTCGCCATGGATATGGGTGTGTTCTGCATACTGCGGTCTATCCAGCACATCTCCGCCACTCTTGGCATTGTGTGCTTTCCCAGTCATGCTTCTCCTGCCTCCTTCACATATGCCTGGTTGCCACCTCTCCCCACATTGGGCTAGTGTGTGGCTGAGGTGCCATGCCATTGATGGCTCATGTTCACGGCTTGCCCAGGTTACCATTGTGAGTTGTTTTGTCGTGTCTGGTGGGTGGACATGTTGTTTGGCATGTTGGTTTTGATTTTGTGACGTGTGCATTGCCAGAGTTGTGAGTTGCATGGTTGTGGAGTTGAGGTGAGTGGGGTGTTCATTTGGAACTTGCCAAGGGGCTGTGCATTTCCCTTGGTGCCATCCTGGGGACGCTGGTTGCTGATGGACTGTCGGAGGATGGAGGAATCATGCACAATGCCTGGGTATTTGGAGGCGAGATTGGTGGAGGTTCCACAGTGTTCAGTTGTTGGCTGCACATTGATGTGAGACGTGTGCTTTCTGTTGCGGTGATTGTGGGCTGTGTCGGCAGGGGGCACAGGTATGACATGCGTGCTGTGGATTGCCCTCAACACGTACGTACATCCAGCTATGGTGAATGGTCCTTGCTTGGTGTCCAGCGGATCCTGCGCATTGTGTTGGACGTATAGGGACTGGGGTGACAGGCTGATGGTGTTGTCCAGGTCAGGTGTGAGGGACTTGGATGTGGCTGGCTGTTTTGACTCCTCTGACTGTGGCGGGTGTTGGTTGGGGGATACCAGGGGCCAACAGGTACAGCACAGCCAGCAGCTTTGTGTGGGGTGGGATGTTGGTTGTCCGCTGTGTTAGTGCCGTCGGCCTGTTGGGCGTTGTTGGTCAGGATGCATAGGGTGGTTGTCCTTTTGAGCCTGTAGTGGGCAATGACATTGTCAGGTGTTGGGTGTGTGTGGCTGGTGTGTGTCCTGGGGGTCCGCTGTCTTTCAATCAATCAATCAATCATAGCATTTGTAAAGTGCTCCACTTACCCGTGAGGGTCTCAAGGCACTGGGGGAGGGCGGGAATGCTGCTACTGCTCAAAAAGCCAGGTCTTGAAGAGTCTCCTGAAGGTCAGCAGGTCTTAGATCTGCCGTAGGTGGATGGGGAGGGTGTTCCAGGTCTTGGCGGCGAGGTGGGAGAATGATCTGCCACCGGAGGTCACTCTTCGGATGCGGGGGACTGTGGGGTGTGATGTGGCTGCGGCGAGGGATGTCGAGGATCAGGTGTGCAGAGGCGTTCTGGATGTGTTGAAGTCGTTTCAGGAGTTTGGCTGAGGCTCCTGCGTAGAGGGCGTTTCCGTAGTCCAACCTGCAGCTGACGAGGGTCGGGGTGACCGTTCTCGTTTCGGAGGGGATCAACTTATAGATCTTGCGGAGCATGGGTAGGGTGTTGAAGCAGGAGGAAGAGACGGTGCTGACCTGCTTAGTCATGGAGAGGGTGGAGTCGAGGATGACCCCTAGGTTGCGTGCGTGGTCGGTGGGTGATGGGGCTGTTCCCAGTGAGGTCGGCCACCAGGAGCCATCCCAGGCCGAGGGGGTGGATCTGAGGATGAGGACCTCCGTCTTGTCCGAGTTCAGCTTCAGTCGGCTGTGCCTCATCCATTCGACGACGGCCTTCATTCCTTCGTGGAGGTTGATTTTGGCACTGTGGGGGTCCTTGGTGAGGGAGAGGATCAGCTGGGTGTCATCAGCGTAGGAGATGATGTTGAGGTCATGTAGTCGGGCGACGTGGACGAGCGGTGCCATGTAGATGTTGAACAGCGATGGGTTGATGGATGAGCCCTGGGGTACGCCGCAGATGATCTCGGTGGCTTCGGAGCGGAAGGGTGGGAGGCGGACACTCTGTGTTCTGCCGGAGAGGAAGGAGGTGGTCCTGTCCAGGGCCTTCTCTTGGATCCCAGCATCGTGGAGGTGTGTGCGCAGTGTACGGTGGCAGACCGTGTTGAAGGCGGCTGACAGGTCTAGGAGGATGAGGGCCGCAGTTTCTCCGTTGTCTAGCAGGGTCATGATGTCATCGGTGGCTGCGATGAGGGCAGTTTCAGTGCTGTGGTTGCTGCGGAATCCGGACTGGGACGGGCCAGGATGCTGTTCTCCTCGAGGTAGCGGGTGAGTTGTTTGTTGACGGTCTTCTCGATGACCTTTTTCGGGAGCGGGAGCAGGGAGATGGGCTGGAAGTTCTTAAGGTCCTTGGGGTCCGCCTTGGGTTTCTTAAGTAAGGCGTTGATCTCGGCGTGCTTCCAGCTCTCCAGGAAGGTTGCTGTCTCGAAGGAAATGTTGATGGCTTTCCGGAGATGGGGTGCGATGGTGGGGCTGGCTTTGTTGAAGATGTGGTGTGGACATGGGTCTGACGGGGATCCGGAGTGGATGGTGTTCATGATCTTGATGGTGTCATCGTTGTTTATGTTGGTCCAGGAGAGCAGACGGTTGGTGCGGATGGTGGTTGTGGGGGCGGAGGTCTCAGTGGTTGTCTGGGCAGTCGTGGCGTTGAAGCTGTCGTGGGTGTCTGCGATCTTGTGATGGAAGAAGGTGGCAAGGGAGTCGCACAGGTCTTGCGATGGTGGGATGTCGTTGGTGTTGGAGCTGGGGTTGGAGAGTTCCTTCACGATGTTGAAGAGCTCTTTGCTGTTGTGTGCGTTGTTGTCTAGGCGGTCTTTGAAGGAGGCCCTTTTGGCGGATCTGATGAGGTGATGGTGTCTGCGGGTGGCATTCTTGTGGGCTGCGTAGCTGTCCGGTGTCTGTTCACGGTGCCAGTTCTTCTCTAGCTTTCAACAGGTTTGCTTGGAGGCCTGGAAGTCTTCAGTGAACCAGCTGGCTTTCTAGCTGGTGTGGCTGTTGGAGGGTTTCTTGACTGGGGCAAGGGTGTTGGCGCAGTCGTCGATCCACTGTCTGAGGTTGCAGGCGGCGGTGTCGGGGTCGGTGGGGTCGGTGGGGTCGGCGGGGGGCTTCGGGCGAGGGTGGTGGTTAGCTGCTTTTCGGTGACTTTGCTCCAGCAGCGGCGAGGGATCTGTTGGGTGCGGTGGTGTGCGGTGGGTTTCCGGAAGGTGAAGTGGATGCAGCGATGGTCGGTCCAGTGGAGTTTGGTGGTGTGGTTGAAGGAGATGTGGGGGCTTGCGGAGAAGATGGGGTCAAGCGTGTGGCCGGCAGAGTGGGTGGGTGTTGTGACGAGTTGTCTGAGTCCAAGGTTGGCGAGGTTGTCGATCAGGGTGGTGGAGTTAGTGTCATTGTTGTTCTCGAGGTGGAAGTTCAGGTCCCCAAGGAGGATGTAGTCCATGGAGGCGAGGGCGTGCGTGCTCTGCCTCTGTGTTGGTCCGGGGGGGGTTCAGGGTGGGTGTTGGGGTCCTGGGGTGGTGGCAGTGGGTGTTGTGGCCCTCTTGGGTGTCCGGCCTGCATGACCGGTGGCTCCATGGCATCTGTTGCCCTTCCGATGTGGCTGTGGGCTGGTCTCCCTTTTGTGGTGCAGGCTGTGGTCCAACTTTGCACCAGGTCAGAGCAGGTGTTATTTTCCTGCTGCTAACGTGCCTTATAGCCTGTTTTGTGTTCTTATTGCAGTTCTGGCTGGTCGTTGTGAATGTTGTGGAGTGGTGTTGATGCAGCTTTGGGCACGGGAACGTCTACTCTGCATCTCATTAGCAATAGTTGTGGGGGTCTTCTTGGCAATGTTTTATGCGGCTGCTATCGCTGGTAAACTGATGCTGTGGGCTGTGAACACCAGCTTGTGAATAGGGGGATTGATTTATCGCAGCTTTGGCTTCGATAAAGTGCCGTTAACTCAGCGCTAACTCCTTGTGAATCTCCCTAAAAGCGATACATCCCACAAAAAGTTAATATAATTAAAATGAACTGGAAGTCAGTCAACTTCCAAGAAATATCCCATATATCAATAAAAATACAAGGTGAGACAAACTAAATAAATAAATGCCTTTTACAGCAAACAAATCATAATTTATGGGGCAACATCTTTCTAGAGCAGCTCACCCTTCCATCATCCGATATTATGCAGTAGAGGTACAGAAAACAAAGGAAGAGACCTGGGTAAGAAGTGGGTCACCAATGTAATTTGTGTCTCAAAATACATTAAGACGCTGCAAGAGCGTAAATATACAACAAAAGAGAAGAAACCACTGCTATAAAAATTAAGTGATAAAAGTGAAAACAAACTGACAAAGGTAAAGAGAAAAGCACATTAGCACGAACATAAATAACAAAACAACTTGCAAGATGTCTCAGAAATTCAAATAAAATGAACTGAGAAACAAGCAGCATAGAGCAGACGACTTTCAGGGAAAACATGAAAGATTAAGGCAAATAAAAAACAAAAAACAAATACAGACTGTTGGACCTGTCAGCCCTAGGGTGGTCTCCCCATCTATTTTTAATCGTGCCTCATTTTTTCCACCCTCATTTTTATGTTGGACTTAGGTCTCCGGGCGCCATTTCAATGCCAATCAGTGTTAAGGTGCAGGTGCTCCCTTCTCCCAAGATGGCTGCCACAGGCCCCTGCTACTGCGGAGTGGTCTTCATTAGTAGCACCCTAGCTGCCAGGAGCTGGCTGGGACCCCACAACAATGTTGCGACACCAGCCCGCCTTTTTTGTCCCATAGGTAGAATGGGGAAGTGCTGGAACCTTCTAGAAGGGAAGTGTGATTTTTACTTTTGCCGCCTTTGATAGAGGTCACCTGACCTAGGGCTACTTAACAGAGAGAGGGAACTTTTTCTAGTCAGTTGGCCAGTGGGGTAGAGCAGAGCTGGAGAATCCACGCAGGAGTTTTAGGCGGTAGGGCCTAGCCAGGGACTTATGCCTCTGAGAGTGACAGGATTTAGGTGCTGGCTCTTAAGTGAGTGAGGGATCCTGTAAAGCCCACTGATCTTGCCCAGCAGTAGGAGGACCCAGGGACCCTCTGCCTGCCTGACTAGGAAGGACCTAGTCGCCAACTCAATCCCTACCCCCCAGGAACAGAACCCCCCAAGGGCGCCGGAAACATCTGCGCCATCAGGACTTCAGGTCACCCCTGAATGCTGAAACTGAATGCTGAGACCTCGTGTCACGACTGCATGCTGAACCTGAATGCTGAAACTGAATGCTGAGACCTCGTGTCACGACTGCATGCTGAACCTGAACACGGAAACTGTACGCTAAAGCTGATTGCGGAACGGCTGGGGATCAACCAGGTACTAGCGCTGAGACCCCTGCGCTCCCTGACCTGGCCTGGGATCCCCTGCATCAATCCCCGTGGAGCGCGGAGCTCTCCCGCTTAATTTGACCCCCACCCTGTGTGTGCGGGGACCACAGCGCGCTCACCGCCGCGGCCCGGAGGCCTGAAGTGTGCATCATCACCACAGCGTGGCCCGCGGAGAAGCCCGGGGCCCCGCCACTGCCGTGGCAGTCGCATGCGGAGGCGTGTAAGGCCGTGGCCTGCCCCCGTCGCGAAAGGACCTACTGCGGAGTCCGGAGCTGAGTCGGACGCCTCCAGACGTCGAGATCAAGGTAAGCCGGGAGGCTTGGGACGGACCCGGTGCGCCCCCTGCAGACCGGGAGCGGCACCGCACCCCGACACCCAGATTCCCCCTCCGTGGGAGTTCTCCCCGTTCACCCAAGACTGTGACACCTCGCCGAGGGATTGCCCCCCTCCTCGAGACTGTCGAGCCGCGTTGTGCCCCACGAACTGCACAGAAGTACTGGAAGCTTGATTAGTACGAGTAACGCTATGTTGCAGGCTTTGCTCTGAAGTGTTCAATGCTCCATTATTACGAGTAACGCTGTGTTGGTAGGCTTTGCTCTGAAGTGTTCAATGCTTAATTATTACGAGTAACGCTGTGTTGGTAGGCTTTGCTCTGAAGTGTTCAATGCTCCATTATTACGAGTAACGCTGTGTTGGTAGGCTTTGCTCTGAAGTGTTCAATGCTTAATTATTACGAGTAACGCTGTGTTGGTAGGCTTTGCTCTGAAGTGTTCAATGCTCCATTATTACGAGTAACGCTGAGTTGGTAGGCTTTGCTCTGAAGTGTTCAATGCTTAATTATTACGAGTAACGCTGTGTTGGTAGGCTTTGCTCAGAAGTGTTCAATGCTCCATTATTACGAGTAACGCTGTGTTGGCAGGCTCTGCTCTGAAGTGTTCGATGCTCAATTAGTACAAGTAACGCTATGTCCGCAGGCTCTGCTCACAAGGATTCACGGCGCAATTATCACGAGTAGCGCTGGGTTCTTGAGCGCTGTTCAAGAGTGTGCCAGGTACTGCCTACAGCACCGTTATGTATGATGGGTGTCACAGATGTTAACCTCTAGTGAATTGCATTTACCTCTAGTGAACTGCATTTACCTCTGGTGAACTGCATTTACCTCTAGTGAACTGCATTTACGTCTAGTGAACTGCATTTACATCTAATGAACGGCATTTACCTCTAATGAACTGCAGTTACATCTAATGAATTGCATCTAGATATAATGAACTGTATTTACGTATAACT
Organism: Triturus cristatus; assembly: GCF_964204655.1. Classification (NCBI taxonomy): domain Eukaryota; kingdom Metazoa; phylum Chordata; class Amphibia; order Caudata; family Salamandridae; genus Triturus; species Triturus cristatus. Next base: position 443,382,925 of record NC_140590.1, read on the forward strand.
GCGTAGATAAACTTGAGTTGTTTACATAAACCCTACAGTGTGGCGTCCCTTATTGTGTGCGTTCCCTGCTTCAGAGGGGGTGTGTGTTGTATGGTCGCTTTACACAAGAGTCTTTGGGTGCCCTGCCGCTCGAGTCACGTTACCCCCTTAGGGCTTGGTGACCCCAGGTCTTACACAGACCATTAAAGGAATAAGGGCAAACTGAACAACATCCAACTAGATTACATGTCTCAGTGGGGTTCGGGAGGATCTGTGGTTCACCCCTTCTTTGTGTATCCTTTGGTATCCTTGTGTTTACTTTCTGCACGTGCCCTCGCCCAAAATACCTGTGGAAACCTCTCTTCGAATGTTTTTACATTTTATTTTATAATATTTCATTGCGTTGTAATGTAAGCTGCGAACAAAACTAGAGGTATGTAACCTCACAAACAGGGCTAAACGAAGAAATCTAAAACAGAAATATTTTGTTTACATTATAATCAATATAAACACAATGTAGAAGAGAAAAACTATTGAGAAAATGCTTAACCGGGTAGATGTTTCATACTACAGCCAGTAGTCAATAGCAGGATACAACTGAACACTAAAGTACTAAGATGATATAAAGATGAAGTAGAGAAAGAATGCCATTACTGCACCAGTGTAACCATATGATGACGGCTGCATCTTGAGTTGTAATCAGTTCATTATTTTCACATGGGATATAAAATTGAAAACTTTAATAAACAGATTTGAAAAGAAAACATAGTCCATTCCCAAAATATTTAATATTTTCTTTTCAAATATCATTGCTTCTTCATTTCAAAGTTCTCTCTTTAAAATTCAACAACTCCAAATGGAGCCATCAGAAGATTTCTTTTTCTTCTGGACACTTCATCAATGATAGATTGCTAATGTGTTTGATTTCTGAAAATCAGGCCCTCATTAAGGGCCCAATTATGACTTTGGTGTTGCGGCGCCTGGTGATGACCTGCCGCCCCACCTCGAGAGCCGTGGTCGGGCCGCTGGCCAGAGTAGGAGCTTCCTCCTGTCTGGTGTTTTTTTGGGGGGAATGCCCAAAAAAAGCCTGCCAGACAGATGGAAACTCCTATTCTGATGGAAGGCCCGACCGGGGCTTTCGTGGTGCGGCGGCGAGTTGGACCAGGTGCAACACCACCAAAACAGTTCCTGCACAGCATGGACTCAAAAGTCCATGTCGTGCAGGAACTGGTGTGGTGTACACAGGGTCCCGCCAAGCATTATGATGCATCTACACCGCTGCAGCACCACCAGTAAACTGTGGTTGGCAGTGGCGGTCGACCGCCCAACTCATAATAGGGAGGTCAAGAGACTGCCACCGCTGTGCCCCCTCGAGTCTGGCGGTCTATGTACCGCCAGACTCATACTTGGGCCCTAAGAGTGCATTGATAAGTCTGTTGGGGCCGGTAAGAGGAGTCACTAGCTCCATCGGAATTATACGTTTTACAGGAACTTCAGAGCGCCCTGGTTGTTCACCCTCAGATTTCATCAGCTGCAAGCAAGTAAAGTCTTGGAGTGTTGTTACGGAGGAAAGTATGAGGAAATTGGCACAATATATCTGATTTCCTGAAGTGTTTCTCCAAAACTCATAGCTCCTGTTATTTCCCAAACTCTTGAATTACCGGTACCCCTGGAGACAGCAATGCTGGACACAGAAATAACGGGAATCACTGTGGGTTACTTGTAATGAGGGCCTACGTTTTCTGTCAGGTGAGAGGAGCTGAACGTCCTGTAGGTTAGAAGGTTCTGCCTGAACTGCTGATTTAAAAAAATGAAGATGAAAAAATGAAGTAGGAAAAGCATCTAAACTAAAAAAAATGTATTTGGGGTTGGGAGATCGAGTAAGTGGAGGGTTGTCACCCATCATTGTTCTAGTGTTTATTATGTAGGGTTTATTTCCCTCTTCCTTCCTTGATTCCCTTCCATAATCAGCGCGTCCCTGTTCTTTATGTTTCTCTTCCACTGCACTTACAGATCTATTGCTCATGCCCTCTCCCCGAAACCTTCAACGTGTCAAGAGCTTTATACGTTTTGTAGCGCACTTTTCTTGTGTTACGTAGAACATCCATAGCCGTAACCTTTTAATGCGTTATTATTATCTTTATTTTTTTGTCAGTTGGCATTCTGCACCCACCACCGGCGTTAAGGCAGCGGCAGACAGTCCGATCTATCTCTGCACTTACAGGAATGTTTACAACACCCTTCCACGGCAACAAGTCACTGTAAAATGATGCGTGATACCTGCCAGCAATTACAATCTACAATTCTGGCGCCCAGAGTCCTACTTCCTGCCGCTCTGCCCTGGCGATCACGTTATGGACTTCCTAATATTTCTTTGTACTGCGCGCAGGTCACTGCTGAAATCAACCCGTGCCAGGGCACCCCGGAGGTCACGGAGTGAACATCTATGATTAAAGTACCTGATCAGCTTCTAGATCAAATAAAACGGCAATATTAGCACCATAAAAAGCTCCACAATTACATGCAAACTCAGTGTCAAAGGCGCCCCCTTACCCTCAATAGTTTTCCTTTCATCTAAGTATTAGCCATCTGGACGGGCAGCGTTCTTTAAAGCACAGTACATCACAAGTGCTATTTCCATCAGGACCCTCCACCTTGGAGTGTGTGCAGGTGTTCAGTACAAAGCAGTCCCATTCCAGTGGAATATGCGGCCCACTCCCCTCGAAGGAAAGTGATTTTTAGGTCTCGCCTGAGACAGCACTTTAGCGCTGCTCTCGCGAGAGCTTTTGTAAAAGGGGGATCTGGAAGTGCAAACCAGTGCTTTCAGGCCGCCAACTACAGTGCATGTGTGCCGGGCGCGCGCACCATTTGGCAGCCCCTTTGATGTTCTCAGTGAGCCGCGCGGCCACTGAGAACATCCAAGCGGCCGCAAAATGATTACTTTCACTTTGCGTGCGTTCTTTCGTTGTTCTGCCATGGCTGCCTGGTGAGCACTTGTTTTACTTTGAGAAGTTTCCCTAGTAATTTGCAAGTGACTTCCTGCTGCAAGATTTAATGCCCACCTTCATTTTCCCGCAGCGTTTCAGAGGCATAGATCTGATGGGAACTTTTGGGCTTTGTATAGTGGCTTGTGTGTGTGAAATTCCCCATTTTCCAGCCCTTCCAAGCATTCAGTGCCTTTCAGATCATTATTTCCTGCTTTCCCTATCGGCTGTTTGTACGAGTTACGCTGCCCTCTGCGCTCTGGCTTTAAGAAGCACAGGGCGAGCTGATTTTCCCCATGGGCCTATCTTTCTTACCAGCTCATCTGTGTAACAGATTGGGGTCTCTCCCTGTGACGCTAGAGATCTGAATTAAATTGAGACGAGGGCATGAAAACAAGCCGTACAGAAAAGCTTCTTCAGTCTGACACAATCTAATGGTAAAAACACACTCTGGTGGGGTCACCGGCATTTATTCATGCCCGCCGTTTTCGAGCAGGGCACTACAGATCAGGTTGCAGGTCTGTGTTGGGCCAGTACTCTGGCAGTGAGGTGGTGAAAGGGGTCGATATTCAGGCAGCCCACCTATCAAGACGTCAGATAGCTGGTAGCCCAGCGTCAGGGACAGTACTTCTGGAGCGTTGTGGTTTAGAGAACCATAACAATTGCAGAATTACTCGTCCGGTTGAATAGTCCAGCCTATTTCGCTGATTATTAGTCATTTCTGACTGGAGTCACAAAATACGCAACAGCTGTTACTCTCCGAGAAAGTGGAGAACACTGATCCCATTACACAACAAGCATTTGGAATACAATAGGTTTTCAATTTTCTAGAATTTAAGCTATTGGCATTGTAAGTTGAAATACCTTTTATTTGTGTTTTGAAAACCAACACTCATATAAAAGGCATTATCATTTATAATGCCAATAGCTCAAACTCTCGCAAATGTGAGACCAGTTTAATGGTGTCCGTGCCCCTTTCTTTAGACGCTGCTTGCTGTTTACAGGTTACAGCGAGCCGCATATACAGAAAGGGGCTCGGCTACCATTAAAGTGAAAGTACGTATGGGACTCTTTCACCCCCCCTCTCAAAACAAGCATTTGCAATGCAATAGGGATCGCATTTGCAAAAGTTTCAGCTATTGTCATTGTTCATGACAATGCCTTTTTTATCTATTTTATAAAACAAACACATAAATAAATGGCATCATTTACAATGCCAATGGCTAGTGTTGCATTATTATTAGCAATGCCAACTGCTCACACTTTTATAATGCGAGACCTATTGCATTGCAAATGCTTGTTCTGAATGTTTCCAGTCTCTGTAATCAAACTGAGGCTCAGTTTTCGGTATGCTTTATTATGTCAACAGTGACGGTGGCCACCTGTAATGAGCAACAGTTGGATTGGTATTACTGTCTTGCCATGTCTTCTCGCTGCCATATTCACTAAATGTTTTTAGAAAAGCAACAGATATTTTTCAGCTTTTAGCGAGTTTATGTCCGAAGTGATTTAGTCATCTTTTTAAGTCTCATGGAATGCACAGTTGTTCAACAATTAATTGTTAAGAAAATAATGAGCTCGAGGTAACATATCATTGCATAGAACATTATTAGCCAATATAATTATGCAATTCAATTTTGGAAAAAGTATCCCACAGCAAAATGCACCTTCGATATTTCAGGTACATGGATATGGGCAGATAGAAATTAAGAAATGCGCATGACGGAACTATAGATTCATGGGAACTCGAATGGCATCATAATTGGTGTCCCTCACCCGCTGGTGACAGTGTTTTAAGGAAGAACACACGGCCAAAGTAAAGGCGCGTTTGCACCTCCCGAAGGAGACTAGCATCAGGCCACTAAACCATCTCACACTTATGACAAACTTAACAAGCATTACAGATGCATTTTGTAACCCATAATAAATGCAGAACAATTAGGTAATTGTTGACGGTTACCTAAAACATTGACACTCACAATTCGCAATACATTGAATGAATGGATGAAGAGTTTTAAAACGCACGGCTACTCCACGGAGGGTTCCTGCACAGGACCTGCAGAGCAATACCAAATGCTCACACTAGTCTCAGGCAAAAATATAGGTTTCAATGCCTTCCTATTTGTCGATTCTTGAGAATTAGCCCGTAACAGGGTCGGCGCTAGGCATGGGCAGCGTGGGCAGCTGCCCAGGGCCCCGTGCCTGCTCGCAGCCATGGGGCACATTTTAAAACTCTAGTTTCAAGGCCCAGGGGCCCCCCTAAGAGTTTATATTTTTCTATTTCTATCATTTTCCACAGCTGGTCCATCTCTCTGGGAATAATCGCTGCATCTGCATGAGGATAACAGTGATTAGACAAGTAACTTTAGTGTGAAGTGCCCCCTGCCCCTGTATGAATGAAAAGCAGAATAACCTGCAGGACGCAGAACAAAAGATAGAATGACAGTGCATCCTGGTGAAGACCGCCCAGAAGAGTGTGGGTTGAGTGACAGAGACAGTCAGATACTGTCTTGCCAATCTCTGGAGAGGGGTGTGGAGTACGTGTGCAAGGCACTGAATGGTGAGGTAAAGGATAGTTTGGTAAACCCTTGTAGGGGGCTGTGTAATCCAATTGTGGGAGAGCATATTGTAAGTCCCTGTTTTCCCGAGCTATGCCAACACCTGTTGGAGAGTGAGTTCTCTGACTGCAGGAAGCTCACATTGGAGGCAGACCTTTTGGTGGAGTCCAGAGGGTCTGGAAAGGCATTGGGGAGTGATCCCAAGATGAGTGGTTCAGGTATCTTCAAACCCAGTGTGGTGGAAGTGGCTTAGAGTAGCCCAGCTAGGTCCTGTAGTAGTGAGAGGGGTGTAGGGCCTCACGTCCTGTCTTTAAGGGAAAGGAGTGAGAATGGGTTATGTCCCGGTAGTGCCCAACCTCAGTCTCAGAGCCTGGATGGTTCTTTAAGGGAACACCAGGTGGGGAGCCTAGTCTGTCCTGAGGGGCTGCCCATTGAGCGGGATCCCCTAGTGTCTGGTGAACGGGGAGTGTCGGTAAGCAGGCCTCCCTCAGTTCTGGTGTCTGGCAGTACCGCTCCAGTTGGGAGGGTGCAGAATTCCATATTGAGGGATGAGAGGGGGAAGAGTCCCCAATGGAAGAACCAGTGGGTCAGGGGCCAGCCAGAAGGGCTGCGTCACCAGTGAATGACCATGGAGACACCACTTCTGTCCTGGGGGATCGTCGCACACTGTCAGATGGACAGGGGTCAGAAGATTTGCACCAGGCAGACTGTCACACGATACATGAGTTATGTGTCACCCCCAGGGGGGTCATGCATGCTCCCCAGGATGTCCTGGTGCGCCAGGCGAGCGTTCAACCGCATGGGTTGGTCCCCGGGTTGGGAAGCCAGGTTCAGATGTTGTTTGACCTAGAGGGTGGAACAACTGCAATCAGTGTCCTGACCCATGTTGCTTCTAGGGGTAGCACTCCAGTTGGGAGAGTGCAGTACTCTGGAAGGGGGTGCAGAGGGAGGGAGTCCTCGCCAGTGACCCCGGTGCAGCGTGAGGGTTTAGACCCTAGGTTGGAGAGCCAGGTTCAGGTGTTGTCTGACCTGGAGGGAGGGATATCTGTAATCAGTGTCCCTACCAGTCTGTCTTCTTGGTGTACCACTCCAGGTGGGAGGGTACAGCCATCTGGAAGGGGGGTGCAGAGGGAGGGAGCCCTCACCTCTGACCCCGGCTCAACTGAAGGGTTTAGACCCTAGGTTGGAGGGCCAGGTTCAGGGTGTCCCCGACTTGGATGCCCAGTTGCCGGATAGAACCCCTGAACTGGTGGCCGAATTGCGCAGGACACCTGCCACAGGTGCCCTGGCAATCCTGGAAGGGGGTACCACTCCAGGTGGGAGGGTACAGAGACCCAAGGAGGAGGACCGTGTGTGGGAGAGGCCAACCCAGTCTTTGGTCCAGTGTCCTGGTACAGGCCTGGGGCTGGTGGGTCAGTGCCAGGATGTCATACCTGACTTGACAGGAGGGAGAATGGACAAAGGGTGCCAAGCACCTGGAGCTACTGCCCCCCGCTCCCTGGCGCCATAGAGGTTTGAGAGCCCTGAGAGGCATAAGGCCTGGGTCTCATCCCTGATTACTGTCAGTGGCCACTGTGGCATTTTGCTGTCTGTCTGTTGGGCCTCACTTGTGAGCCAGTTAAGGTTAGGTGCTGCACAGGTGGTGTCCACAGGTGAGGAGAAGGGCTCCCCATGGATTGGCTTGGTGGGCCCTGAGAGTATGGACAGAGGGATTCCAATAGGTTCAGATTGGCGTAGAACTGGAGTCTGCCCCTGCAGTTGCGGGCCAGGTCCTTGTTCTATCGCCCAAAGCAGGGAAGCCCATCAAGGTAGTGATTGGTCTACCCTGCGTTTTGGCTGGAAGGGGGTTGTGTTGGACTTGGCCCTTTTTGCAGGGTCATTCCTGAACTTTTTGCCTTCCTCCTATATTTTTTCTGAACTGCTGTTGGCTGTTTTATGACTCTGGGCACTTTACCACTGCTGATCAGTGCTAAAGTGCATATGCTCTCCCTATGGTAAATTAATGTATGATTTGTGATTCCATGATTGGTTGGTTTGGTTTACTTGTCAGACCCTAGTACAGTGCACCAGGAGTGCCCAGGGCTTGTAATCCAAATACTGCTGGTAGGCTTGCAGCACTGGTTGTGCCACCCACAGAAGCAGCCTGTAAAAATGTGTCTAAGGTCTGCCATTGCAGAGCCTGCGTGCAGTCTAGTACTGCCATGCTAACTGGGCAAGTGCACCCACTTGCCAGTCCCTAAACCTTCCCTTTTCTTCATATCAGACACGCCTATGGTAGGCCCACGGGCAGGGTGCATTGTAACTATAAGGTAGGACATGCCCTGGTGTGTGTGGCATGGTCTAATAGTGAATTACAGCCATTTTCGTTTTTCACAATTGCAAGGCTACCTGTTCTCCATAGGCCAGAATGGGCAGTTTGATTATTACATCTTACAATCCTAACTGACTCAGGGAACATGGTAGAAATTCAAATTTAGTACTGAACTCAGAATGATAAAATACATCTTTTAGTGAAGTTGGTTTTAACATTCTGTGTTTGAAAATACCACTTTTAGAAAGTAGGTATTTTCTTGTCTAACCATTAAAACCTGCCTCTGCTAGGCTGTGTATTCCTTGTCTGGAGTTTGAGTGACAGGGGCTGGGGAATTCCAGGGGGCTAAGAAATTCCCAGAGACAGGGTGAGTCCGGCCAGTGGTAAATAGAGAAATCTGCATCTAGATGGGAGGGAGGAGTTTCACCTGGCACCTGAATAGGACAGTGCCTGCCCCCCACAGTGCTGGCTCCACCCCCTGTGTTGCGTCTGATGTCTCTGCCCTGCACTGTGAAAGGAGAGAAGGAATCATGTCAACAAAGTGCTCCAGGGCTGTGCTTTCCCTCCACAGTGCTGGCTCCACCTCCTGTGGGGTGTCTGATGTTTCTGCCCTGCACTGTGAAAGGAAAGAAGGAGTCATGTAAACAGAGTGCTCCAGAACTGGTTTGGACTGGGCAAAGGCCCCTCTGCCCTCAGAGGACGAAGGATTTTGGGGTATAAATATTGGGACCCTGATCCCAAGAATTTAGATCACTTTGGGAAAACAAGAAGAACCTCTGCTGAGGGAGGAACCAGAAGAAGCGGAGGAGGAAACTATCCCTGAACCTGGGGGATTGGCCTGCAGTGGATGCCTTACTGCCAAAGAGAGGAGAAAGGAACTTTGTGTGTACTTTTGCTCAACTTGTGAAGGATCTCCAAGGGCTTGGAAAAGAGCTTGCCTCCTGCTGAAGTCTCAGGAACATTAGACTTCACCCCCCAGCTCCCCAAAGTTCTTTGGAAGTGCCTGCTGCTGTTGTTGGGCCTTCTGAGGGACTGCGTGTCGCAAGGAGCTGGAAGCGCGACTCAAGAAGGAGAAGCGTGGCGCCGTCGGAGCTGTTGTCGTCGCATCTTGTAAAGTGTGTCACCGCTGCAGCATCGCATCGAGTGGAAGCGTCTCGCGTCATCCAGGAAGTGTCCCGCAACGCCGAAGAAGCGTGTCGCCATCGCAGCCATCGTAGCTGATGCATTGCACCGCATCAAGAGAAGAGTCTCGCATCGAGGAAGAAGCGTGTCGCCATCGCAGCCATCGTAGTTGTCGCATTGCACCACATCAAGAAAAGCACCTCGCATCCACGGAGAAGTGTGCTGCCGTCAGAGCTGCTGTCGTCGCATCGCGTAAAGGGGTGTCGCCGCTGCCACATCGCATCGAGCGGAAGCGTCTCGCAAACGTCGGAGAAGAGTGCCGCTGCCAAGGCCGCTGTTGTCGCATTGTGTAAAGTGTGTCGCCTCTGCAGCTGAAGCATCGAGTCGAGTCTTCTCGCAACATCGGAGAAGCGTGCCGCATCTGGAAGATCTTCACATCTTTATTTCTTTGCACCAAAAGCTTCATCGCATCAACATCGTTGCAACACTTTCGTTGTCCTGCGTGTCGCATCTAAAAGGTATATTGACTTAAAGTGTCGCATTTAAGAACTTAAGAGAACTAAGCAAAATCCTACCATGTAAAGTAACAGTATTGTGTGTTTTTGTCGTTTAATGGTCTTGTGGTAAATCTACATAAAGAATACTTATTTTTAATATAAAACCTGTGTGGTGTCCATTTGTAGTGTTGTCACTTGGTTACTGTATGTGTTCACAAATGCTTTACACACTGCCTCTGAGATAAGCCTGTCTGCTCGTGCCAAGCTACCAAGGGGGTGAGCAGGGGTTATTTTAGGAGTGTACCCCCTTACCCTGACTAGAAGAGGAGGTCCCTATTTGTCACAAGTGCATACCTGTGCCAACTAGAGACCCCCAAGTCTAACAGGCTCCCTGTAGCCTTGGTGGAAAAGACACAATTCTTGTGGGTTGTCACTGCTCTGAAGGCCAGAAAACTGCTGGGTTACCACAGTAGAGCACGTTTGGAGCTTATGGTGTTAATGATGTTAATATATTGTCTGTTGTCTGATATTGAATAGCCAAGGCCTCCACTGTTTTTCAGATTTATATGAGAATATTGCAAGATGTAGACCATGTGAAACAGGGTTCCTTAACTACGAATCTTGAACAAGGAGTAAGAGTTTCCTAAAGTATTGAGATGGCATTCTGTTCACAGGTTCTTTCAGGAGATTGTTTGTGGTTGCCTAGATGACTGTAAAGGACTGAATTGTGTACATAGACTACGGGGAGAGCATTTTTCTAGTTTGGCTCCTCTATTTATATACTGCACACAATGGCCAGGTCCATCTGCAAATTTCTTTGTTCGTGATCATAAAGTGCTGAAAACACAGCCTTCAGGATATTGAGGGATGTATGGCTAATCATGTTTTACAACTAATTACCACATTTGTGCCGGTGCTTTCCGGTGCTTAGCACCGGCACCTATTTCAGAGGGCCAGGACTATAAATCTCTTCTCCCGCGATCAAAATTCTCAATAACTTTTCAAAATAAATATGCCTGCCTGGATGGCTGCCCGATATGTTTTCACAGCCTTGCCATGTCTGATTCCGGCAGGATGCATGTGTATTGTGCATCAGTTTTACTTTTCAGGACTGTGTGCCTTTGTTGACTCAGATAGAGACCCTTCGAGTGTTGCCTGTACTGGGCACAGGCGTCAGCGCAAGTTCGGCGTTCTGCAGTCTCAAAGAGCGCAGAAGGGGATTTATCTGTCAGTCTGTGTGACACTGTGGTCGAACTCCGGAAAATGTCCTAGGCCACTAAATCAAGGGAAAGTCTGCTAAAGGCGTACTGCCTCCCTCCTTGTCAAGGATTGGGTTTTGCGCTGCCTCAGACAGAGTTCTGTTTATGTCTGTCTTTTGCCCTCGTCGATCTCGTACAGAAGTTTAGAGCTCCGGTTTGGAGGTTGTTAGTTTTTAGGTCTCGCATAGGGCAGCGCATGCGCTGCCTCTCCGAGGCATTAAGTAATTTGTAAATGTGTTGAATCTCCGCCTACTGCAGCTCTTTGTCAGTAATTGGTTCCTGAGCTTGTCTGTTTTAGTGTGTTGGTTTCTGACAGGCTAATGCCCTTTGTCGATCAGCCTTTACTTTTTTAAGAACGCCCACGCAGCACCGCCTAACTACAGTAAACATGCTTTATGTGGCATGAAGTGTTTCAGTTGGAACTCTTTTGTTTCTTTTCGTGGCTATTGCTGAAAGAGTTTAGCTGTGTTTAGTTTGAGGCATTGGAATGAAGTGAATTGGGTCAGTAGCGTGTTTTATTATTATAGCTGTGTTTACTTTGAATTGGGTCCATAGCGTGTTTTATTAGCTGTGTTTTCTTTGAGGCATTGGAATGGAGTGAATTGGTTCCGTACTTTTAGTGTACGATGGTCCGTTTCTGCTATTTATTTTGTTTTCATTTTTTTTTTCAGAACAATTACACTGTTATTTAGCGCGTTTTACTTATGTAACTAGAAGGGTTTAGCTGTGTTATTTTGCTGCATTGGAATGGAGTGATTTGGCTCGTAATTTTAGTGTACGATGTTCCTTTTTCTGCTTTTTTGCTTATGTTTATTTATTTTCCCGGGAGAGTTGCATTGCTATTTAGCGCGTTTTGATTTATTTTCCCGGGAGTTTGGCTGTCTTTACTTTGTGGCATTTGAATGGAAAAGACCTTTCGCATCACTCTGTGTCTTCATTTGCATCTCTTTGAGGCTGGGAACGAAGAGATTACAATCTATACTGCCCATTTTAATGTACTTCATTATCTTGGCCTGGTTTCGGTTCTCAGCTGTCACAAACAAGTTGACGCTTCACACCATACCAGACTTTCTGTCTTCCGATTTTTTTACCCTTTTCACACATTATTCCCAATTGAAGGGCACTGCGAAGTGGCTGTGTGCGCGTAGCGTGGATGCGGGTAGGAAACCCTTGAATAATAGTGTACATGGGCGCAATGCTTCAGGCTCTTTTATAATTGTCCCTTGTGCCTTTATGAATATATAGCAAATGGCACACCATGTACTGACTTCGTAAGGATAGCAGGATGATTTGATGTGTGAATGAAGTCCCGTAAATATACGATCATACTTGATATCAGCAGCGAGCGTGAAGCGTGTTGATGTGTAAAATGGTATACATTTGCCCAAAACAAACGTTTCTTATTTACAACTGTGCTCGTGTTATAAGGAACATCAGTTTAGCCTTTGGTGCTATTTTGTTGTTGTAACCACATGGGCTCACTGTTTTCGGGTGTTTTATACTTGCAAGCTCTAACTTTATTAATCCCTCTCGAATCTCATCCCATGTTCTAAGTGTGTAAAGACGGCAGGATGATTTCATGTTACAATTTCGTGCTGTAACTATACTATCGCAGCTGATGTTAGCAGTGAGCGTGAAAATTCATCATTTTGTAGACAAGCACGCCGTCGTGCATAAAACTAAACATTTGTATTTGAAACTATGCTTGTTTTATAGTGTATATGGGCTCAGTGCTGCAGGCATTTTTTTTAGTTGTAACTTCTGCCCTTATTAATTCACAATAAATGTCACATTATATTCCGAGTGTGTAAGGATAGCAGGATGAGCTGAGATAACAATTACGTGCTGACATTATACTATCACACCTGCTGTAATCTGCCAGTTTTGCGAGCATTGGAATGGAGTGATTTGGCTCGTAATTACTATCGCAGCTGATGTTAGCAGCGAGCGTGAAAATTCCTGATTTTGTAGACAAGCACGCCGTTGTGCTTAAAACTCAGCATTTGTATTTGAAAATATGCTCGTCTTATTGTGTATATGTGCTCACTGCTGCAGGCAGTTTTTTTAGTTGTAACTTGTGCCCTTATTAATTCTCAATAAATGTCACATTATATTCCAAGTGTGTAAGGATAGCAGGATGAGCTGAGATAACAATTACGTGCTGACATTATACTATCACACCTGATGTAATCTGCGAGTTTTGCGAGCATTGGAATGGAGTGATTTGGGTCGTAATTACTATCGCAGCTGATGTTAGCAGCGAGCGTGAAAATTCCTGATTTTGTAGACAAGCACGGCGTCGTGCTTAAAACTCAGCATTTGTATTTGCAAATATGCTCGTCTTATAGTGTATATGGGCTCAGTGCTGCAGGCAGTTTTTTTAGTTGTAACTTCTGCCCTTATTAATTCTCAATAAATGTCACATTATATTCCAAGTGTGTAAGGATAGCAGGATGAGCTGAGATAACAATTACGTGCTGACATTATACTATCACACCTGATGTAATCTGCGAGTTTTGCGTGCATTGGAATGGAGTGATTTGGGTCAGAATTACTATCGCAGCTGATGTTAGCAGCGAGCGTGAAAATTCCTGATTTTGTAGACAAGCACGGCGTCGTGCTTAAAACTCAGCATTTGTATTTGGGAATATGCTCGTCTTATAGTGTATATGGGCTCAGTGCTGCAGGCAGTTTTTTTAGTTGTAACTTCTGCCCGTATTAATTCTGAATAAATGTCACATTATATTCCAAGTGTGTAAGTATAGCAGGATGAGCTAAGATAACAAGTACGTGCTGACATTACACTATCACACCTGATGTAATCTTGGAGTTTTGCGAGCATTGGAATGGAGTGATTTGGGTCCGTAGTTTTAGTGTACGATGGTCCATTTCTGCTATTTATTTTGTTTTAATTTATTTTTCCGGAAGAGTTGTACTGCTATTTAGGTCGTTGTATTTATTTTACTAGAAGGGTTTAGCTGTCTTCATTTTGCGGCATTGGAATGGAGTGATTTGGCTCGTAATTACTATCGCAGCTGATGTTAGCAGCGAGCGTGAAAATTCCTGATTTTGTAGAGAAGCACGCCGTCGTGCTTAAAACTCAGCATTTGTATTTGAAAATATGCTCGTCTTATAGTGTATATGGGCTCACTGCTGCAGGCAGTTTTTTTAGTTGTAACTTGTGCCCTTATTAATTCTCAATAAATGTCACATTATATTCCAAGTGTGTAAGGATAGCAGGATGAGCTGAGATAACAATTACGTGCTGACATTATACTATCACACCTGATGTAATCTGGGAGTTTTGCGAGCATTGGAATGGAGTGATTTGGGTCGTAATTACTATTGCAGCTGATGTTAGCAGCGAGCGTGAAAATTCCTGATTTTGTAGACAAGCACGGCGTCGTGCTTAAAACTCAGCATTTGTATTTGGGAATATGCTCGTCTTATAGTGTATATGGGCTCAGTGCTGCAGGCAGTTTTTTTAGTTGTAACTTCTGCCCGTATTAATTCTGAATAAATGTCACATTATATTCCAAGTGTGTAAGTATAGCAGGATGAGCTAAGATAACAAGTACGTGCTGACATTACACTATCACACCTGATGTAATCTTGGAGTTTTGAGAGCATTGGAATGGAGTGATTTGGGTCCGTAGTTTTAGTGTACGATGGTCCATTTCTGCTATTTATTTTGTTTTAATTTATTTTTCCGGAAGAGTTGTACTGCTATTTAGGTCGTTGTATTTATTTTACTAGAAGGGTTTAGCTGTCTTCATTTTGCGGCATTGGAATGGAGTGATTTGGCTCGTAATTACTATCGCAGCTGATGTTAGCAGCGAGCGTGAAAATTCCTGATTTTGTAGAGAAGCACGCCGTCGTGCTTAAAACTCAGCATTTGTATTTGAAAATATGCTCGTCTTATAGTGTATATGGGCTCACTGCTGCAGGCAGTTTTTTTAGTTGTAACTTGTGCCCTTATTAATTCTCAATAAATGTCACATTATATTCCAAGTGTGTAAGGATAGCAGGATGAGCTGAGATAACAATTACGTGCTGACATTATACTATCACACCTGATGTAATCTGGGAGTTTTGCGAGCATTGGAATGGAGTGATTTGGGTCGTATTTACTATTGCAGCTGATGTTAGCAGCGAGCGTGAAATTTCCTGATTTTGTAGACAAGCACGCCGTCGTGCTTAAAACTCAGCATTTGTATTTGAAAATATGCTTGTCTTATAGTGTATATGGGCTCAGTGCTGCAGGCAGTTTTTTTTAGTTGTAACTTCTGCCCTTATTAATTATCAATAAATGTCACATTATATTCCAAGTGTGTAAGGATGGCAGGATGAGCTGAGATAACAATTACGTGCTGACATTATACTATCACACCTGATGTAATCTGCGAGTTTTGCGAGCATTGGGATGGAGTGATTTGGGTCAGAATTACTATCGCAGCTGATGTTAGCGGCGAGCGTGAAAATTCCTGATTTTGTAGACAAGCACGGCGTCGTGCTTAAAACTCAGCATTTGTATTTGGGAATATGCTCGTCTTATAGTGTATATGGGCTCAGTGCTGCAGGCAGTTTTTTTAGTTCTAACTTCTGCCCGTATTAATTCTGAATAAATGTCACATTATACTCCAAGTGTGTAAGCATAGCAGGATGAGCTAAGATAACAAATACGTGCTGACATTACACTATCACACCTGATGTAATCTTGGAGTTTTGCGAGCATTGGAATGGAGTGATTTGGGTCCGTAGTTTTAGTGTACGATGGTCCATTTCTGCTATTTATTTTGTTTTAATTTATTTTTTCGGAAGAGTTGTACTGCTATTTAGGTCGTTGTATTTATTTTACTAGAAGGGTTTAGCTGTCTTCATTTTGCGGCATTGGAATGGAGTGATTTGGCTCGTAATTACTATCGCAGCTGATGTTAGCAGCGAGCGTGAAAATTCCTGATTTTGTAGAGAAGCACGCCGTCGTGCTTAAAACTCAGCATTTGTATTTGAAAATATGCTCGTCTTATAGTGTATATGGGCTCACTGCTGCAGGCAGCTTTTTTAGTTGTAACTTGTGCCCTTATTAATTCTCAATAAATGTCACATTATATTCCAAGTGTGTAAGGATAGCAGGATGAGCTGAGATAACAATTACGTGCTGACATTATACTATCACACCTGATGTAATCTGGGAGTTTTGCGAGCATTGGAATGGAGTGATTTGGGTCGTAATTACTATTGCAGCTGATGTTAGCAGCGAGCGTGAAATTTCCTGATTTTGTAGACAAGCACGCCGTCGTGCTTAAAACTCAGCATTTGTATTTGAAAATATGCTCATCTTATAGTGTATATGTGCTCAGTGCTGCAGGCAGTGTTTTTAGTTGTAACTTCTGCCCTTATTAAATGTCACATTATATTCCAAGTGTGTAAGGATAGCAGGATGAGCTAAGATAACAAATACGTGCTGACATTACATTATCACACCTGATGTAATCTTGGAGTCTTGCGAGCATTGGAATGGAGTGATTTGGGTCCGTAGTTTTAGTGTACGATGGTCCATTTCTGCTATTTATTTTGTTTTAATTTATTTTTCCGGAAGAGTTGTACTGCTATTTAGGTCGTTGTATTTATTTTACTAGAAGGGTTTAGCTGTCTTTATTTTGCGGCATTGGATTGGAGTGATTTGGCTCGTAATTACTATCGCAGCTGATGTTAGCAGCGAGCGTGAAAATTCCTGATTTTGTAGACAAGCACGCCGTCGTACTTAAAACTCAGCATTTGTATTTGAAAATATGCTCGTCTTATAGTGTATATGGGCTCAGTGCTGCAGGCAGTTTTTTTAGTTGTAACTTCTGCCCTTATTAATTTGAAATAAATGACACATTATATTCCAAGTGTGTAAGGATAGCAGGATGAGCTGAGATAACAATTACGTGCTGACATTATACTATCACATCTGATGTAATCTGCGAGTTTTGCGAGCATTGGAATGGAGTGATTTGGGTAGTAATTACTATCGCAGCTGATGTTAGCAGCGAGCGTGAAAATTCCTGATTTTGTAGACAAGCACGCCGTCGTGCTTAAAACTCAGCATTTGTATTTGAAAATATGCTCGTCTTATAGTGTATATGGGCTCAATGCTGCAGGCAGTTTCTTTAGTTGTAACTTGTGCTCTTATTAATTTGAAATAAATGACACATTATATTCCAAGCGTGTAAGGATAGCAGGATGAGCTGAGATCACAATTACGTGCTGACATTACACTATCACACCTGCTGTAATCTGCGAGTCTTGCGAGCATTGGAATGGAGTCATTTGGGTCCGTAGTTTTAGTGTGCGATGGTCCGTTTCTGCTATTTATTTTGTTTTAATTTATTTTTCCGGAAGAGTTGTACTGCTATTCAGGTCGTTGTATTTATTTTACTGGAAGGGTTTAGCTGTCTTTATTTTGCGGCATTGGAATGGAGTGATTTGGGTCGTAATTTTAGTGTACGATGGTCCGTTTCTGCTTTTGGGCTTATTTTTATTTATTTTCCCGGGAGTTTGGCTGTTTTTACTTTGCGGCATTAGAATGGAAAAGACCTTTCGCATCACTCTGTGTCTTCATTTGCATGTCTTTGAAGCTGGGAACGAAGAGATTATAATCTATACTGCCCATCTCAATGTACTTAATTATCTTGGCCTGGTTTCGGTTCTCAGCTGTCACAAACAAGCTGACACTTCACACCATACCAGACTTTCTGTCTTCCGATTTTTTTACCCTTTTCACACATTATTCCCAATTGAAGGGGACTGCGAAGTGGCTGTGTGCGCGTAGCGTGGATGCGGGTAGGAAACCCTTGAATAATAGTGTACATAGGCGCACTGCTTCAGGCTCTTTTATAGTTGTCCCTTGTGCCTTTATGAATATATAGCAAATGGCACACCATGTACTGACTTCGTAAGGATAGCAGGATGATTTGATGTGTGAATGAAGTCCCGTAAATATACGATCATACTTGATATCAGCAGCGAGCGTGAAGCGTGTTGATGTGTAAAATGGTATACATTTGCCCAAAACAAACGTTTCTTATTTACAACTGTGCTTGTGTTATAAGGAACATCACTTTAGCCTTTGGTGCTGTTTTGTTGTTGTAACCACATGGGCTCACTGTTTTCGGGTGTTTTATACTTGCAAGCTCTAACTTTATCAATCCCTCTCGAATCTCATCCCATGTTCTAAGTATGTAAAGACGGCAGGATGATTTCATGTTACAATTTCGTGCTGTAACTATACTATCGCAGCTGATGTTAGCAGTGAGCGTGAAAATTCATCATTTTGTAGACAAGCACGCCGTCGTGCATAAAACTAAACATTTGTATTTGAAACTATGCTTGTCTTATAGTGTATATGGGCTCAGTGCTGCAGGCATTTTTTTTTAGTTGTAACTTCTGCCCTTATTAATTCTCAATAAATTTCACATTATATTCCAAGTGTGTAAGGATAGCAGGATGAGCTGAGATAACAATTACGTGCTGACATTATACTATCACACCTGATGTAATCTGCGAGTTTTGCGAGCATTGGAATGGAGTGATTTGGGTCGTAATTACCATCGCAGCTGATGTTAGCAGCGAGCGTGAAAATTCGTGATTTTGTAGACAAGCACGCCGTCGTGCTTAAAACTCAGCATTTGTATTTGAAAATATGCTCGTCTTATAGTGTATATGTGCTCAGTGCTGCAGGCAGTTTTTTTAGTTGTAACTTCGGCCCTTATTAATTCTCAATAAATGTCACATTATATTCCAAGTGTGTAAGGATAGCAGGATGAGCTGAGATAACAATTACGTGCTGACATTATACTATCACACCTGATGTAATCTGGGAGTTTTGCGAGCATTGGAATGGAGTGATTTGGGTCGTAATTACTATCGCAGCTGATGTTAGCAGCGAGCGTGAAAATTCCTGATTTTGTAAGCAAGCACGCCGTCGTGCTTAAAACTCAGCATTTGTATTTGAAAATATGCTCGTCTTATAGTGTATATGGGCTCAGTGCTGCAGGCAGTTTTTTTAGTTGTAACTTGTGCTCTTATTAATTTGAAATAAATGTCACATTATATTCCAAGTGTGTAAGGATAGCAGGATGAGCTGAGATCACAATTACGTGCTGACATTACACTATCACACCTGCTGTAATCTGCGAGTCTTGCGAGCATTGGAATGGAGTGATTTGGGTCCGTAGTTTTAGTGTGCGATGGTCCGTTTCTGCTATTTATTTTGTTTTAATTTATTTTTCCGGAAGAGTTGTACTGCTATTCAGGTCGTTGTATTTATTTTACTGGAAGGGTTTAGCTGTCTTTATTTTGCGGCATTGGAATGGAGTGATTTGGGTCGTAATTTTAGTGTACGATGGTCCGTTTCTGCTTTTGGGCTTATTTTTATTTATTTTCCCGGGAGTTTGGCTGTCTTCACTTTGCGGCATTGGAATGGAAAAGACCTTTCACATCACTCTGTGTCTTCATTTGCATGTCTTTGAAGCTGGGAACGAAGAGATTACAATCTATACTGCCCATCTCAATGTACTTAATTATCTTGGCCTGGTTTCTTTCGTTTTTTAGCTGCCACAAACAAGCTGACACTTCACACCATACCAGACTTTCTGTCTTCCGATTTTTTTACCCTTTTCACACATTATTCCCAATTGAAGGGCACTGCGAAGTGGCTGTGTGCGCGTAGCGTGGATGCGGGTAGGAAACCCTTGAATAATAGTGTACATGGGCGCAATGCTTCAGGCTCTTTTATAATTGTCCCTTGTGCCTTTATGAATATATAACAAATGGCACACCATGTACTGACTTCGTAAGGATAGCAGGATGATTTGATGTGTGAATGAAGTCCCGTAAATATACGATCATACTTGATATCAGCAGCGAGCGTGAAGCGTGTTGATGTGTAAAATGGTATACATTTGCCCAAAACAAACGTTTCTTATTTACAACTGTGCTTGTGTTATAAGGAACATCACTTTAGCCTTTGGTGCTGTTTTGTTGTTGTAACCACATGGGCTCACTGTTTTCGGGTGTTTTATACTTGCAAGCTCTAACTTTATTAATCCCTCTCGAATCTCATCCCATGTTCTAAGTATGTAAAGACGGCAGGATGATTTCATGTTACAATTTCGTGCTGTAACTATACTATCGCAGCTGATGTTAGCAGTGAGCGTGAAAATTCATCATTTTGTAGACAAGCACGCCGTCGTGCATAAAACTAAACATTTGTATTTGAAACTATGCTTGTCTTATAGTGTATATGGGCTCAGTGCTGCAGGCATTTTTTTTAGTTGTAACTTCTGCCCTTATTAATTCTCAATAAATGTCACATTATATTCCAAGTGTGTAAGGATAGCAGGATGAGCTGAGATAACAATTACGTGCTGACATTATACTATCACACCTGATGTAATCTGCGAGTTTTGCGAGCATTGGAATGGAGTGATTTGGGTCGTAATTACTATCGCAGCTGATGTTAGCAGCGAGCGTGAAAATTCATGATTTTGTAGGCAAGCACGCCGTCGTGCTTAAAACTCAGCATTTGTATTTGAAAATATGCTCGTCTTATAGTGTATATGGGCTCAGTGCTGCAGGCAGTTTTTTTAGTTGTAACTTCTGCCCTTATTAATTCTCAATAAATGTCACATTATATTCCAAGTGTGTATGGATAGCAGGATGAGCTGAGATAACAATTACGTGCTGACATTATACTATCACACCTGATGTAATCTGCGAGTTTTGCGAGCATTGGAATATAGTTATTTGGGTCCGTAGTTTTAGTGTACGATGGTCCATTTCTGCTATTTATTTTGTTTTAATTTATTTTTCGGGAAGAGTTGTACTGCTATTTAGGTCGTTGTATTTATTTTACTAGAAGGGTTTAGCTGTCTTTATTTTGCGGCATTGGAATGGAGTGATTTGGCTCGTAATTACTATCGCAGCTGATGTTAGCAGCGAGCGTGAAAATTTCTGATTTTGTAGACAAGCACGCCGTCGTGCTTAAAACTCAGCATTTGTATTTGAAAATATGTTTGTCTTATAGTGTATATGGGCTCAGTGCTGCAGGCAGTTTTTTTAGTTGTAACTTGTGCCCTTATTAATTCTCAATAAATGTCACATTATATTCCAAGTGTGTAAGGATAGCAGGATGAGCTGAGATAACAATTACGTGCTGACATTATACTATCACACCTGATGTAATCTGCGAGTTTTGCGAGCATTGGAATGGAGTGATTTGGGTCGTAATTACTATTGCAGCTAATGTTAGCAGCGAGCGTGAAAATTCCTGATTTTGTAGACAAGCACGCCGTCGTGCTTAAAACTCAGCATTTGTATTTGAAAATATGCTCGTCTTATAGTGTATATGGGCTCAGTGCTGCAGGCAGTTTTTTTAGTTGTAACTTCTGCCCTTATTAATTCTGAATAAATGTCATAATATATTCCAAGTGTGTAAGGATAGCAGGATGAGCTAAGATAACAAATACGTGCTAACATTACATTATCACACCTGATGTAATCTTGGAGTCTTGCGAGCATTGGAATGGAGTGATTTGGGTCCGTAGTTTTAGTGTACGATAGCTCTAAAATTTACAAATGCGAGACCTGTTGCATTGTAAATGCTTGTTTTTACTGCAGTGATTCATTTTGGTCATTGAGGGTTTTCTAAGCACTCCTTTAGCACTTCAGAGGCAAACTGATGCCGGGAGATGAAAAAAAATGGTTATGATCAAATGATAAAGGCACGTTAGGAAGCTGGGATTAGAACTGAGCTGAAAACTTCACAGCTTCGCTTCTTACCCGACCTGTGCACATTGGTATTAAAGTCTGTGGTGGGCGATGGGCGCACTCACTTGCCTGACACACTGCACTCGTGGTGATCTTACACTGCAGGCTGGATCACTGCACCACTATGTCAAGAATGCCTACTGCTGCATCATACCATCACCCGCTGAGTGCTGTGGGCATTGCACTGGCCCAGTACTTAATATTACTAGTTTGGGGCTAGTAGGCAAGCGCACTTCTCCAAAGCCGATTCATGTTCCTAGTCCAGCGCGCTGAAAGTACTGCTAGGCACACTGGACTACCCTCACAATCAAATACATCTGAAGAATTTAAACTTTGTGCACCACAAAGCGTGTGCCTACTAGGTGGTATTGCACCAGGTCCACCTTGTGTATATGGTGTAACTGTATTGTGACTGTAACTTTTGCCCGGGCACTTCAGTGCTGTGACTGTAACTTGTGCCAGGGCACTTCAGTGCTGTGACTGTAACTTGTGCCAGGGCACTTCAGTGCTCGGAAGCAGCCTTGCTGGCAAGTGGCGCTTTACCAAACACACAAAGTTTTAAGGAAATTAACTAAATTCATCAACAACACTGCAATGTGTGTAGATGTAGTTCTTCTATTGAGAGCATGACTAAAAAAGGTAGCAGACAAAATGTGCATTGTGGGAGCAAAATAATGGTGCCCATGCGCTACACAAACACTCATAATTCACTACACAAACGGCAAACACTCATAAATTCACTACGAAATAAACAAAAAAGTCTGTAGCGTGGACTGTTTAATCACCGTTGGACATTCTAGAGCCTGGATACCTTGGATGTTTGAATGGCCAGACTTGCATACAAAACCATGAAGTAAACTGCTTTTATGCGCTGAACTGAATGGTCTGCTTTTGTTACATATAGAGCTTAACAGTCTACCCAGCTTTTGTTTGTATACACTATACATTGCAGCAGATCACGAAGCTCGGCACATGAAAGCACTTTGCCCAGGAACACACATTTTTGTAAACGCGGAAAGCAGGGATTATAAATCGGGTTTGCTTGATTCCCTGCTGATAACATTCTCCCATGCTATACTGCTTTATAATTATCAGCAGAACATGCACCATAATATGTCAATAACTACATAAGTAGAATGGCCAAATTAATTTGTGTGAGCCCCCGAGTGAGAGAGTCAGAGCATTATTCTAAAGATAGAAAGAGGCGGTTCATATAGTTTTAGAGTACACTTCTACCTCGTTTTTAGTGAAGTGTGGGTGTTCTTTGCCCTCCCCATCCTGCCAGCACCTCCGTAAAACATTGCACACTTTCACACTCAGCCGATTCTATCCAGAAAAAGTTAGTTGAACTCAGAGGTGTTGTTTTATCTTCATCCTCGTACCACCCCAATCGCAATGTTTATACATAGATGGATACCGCTCTCCATAGCGCTCACTGTAGAACTTCAGTGCATGTACGCATTTCATAGAGATTACCATATGGATTCGATGCATAGTCAAGTCGACAGAACACAAGACTTCAAATCATATTTCAGGCACTGGGTTTCTGCTCAGGCATTAACTAGAAGTTGAAGCTGCCTCCTAAGGAAAAGTTTGAGCACCGGTACTTATTTTTTTTTACAAATTAAGCACTGCTAAAACCGAGTTTCTTTTTCTGTCCAATCCCAAGTCTAAAATATCAGTTGACTACTGGATGTTTAAGTCAGCTTTTGATGCACAGCCTACCCTGCTGATTCCTTGGTTTTCCCCTTAATATGCATACCCATTGTTGAACCTGGCATCCTGTGTGGTTTTCCCCCCAAAGTTTGCCTTCCGCCCTCCTGTTTTTGAAGACTTCGTTTTTGCTGGCTTTAGGACTCTGCACGCTTTACCACTGTTAATCAGTCCTAAAGTGCTTGTGCCCTCTCCTTTAAACATGGTTACATTGACTTATACCCAATAGGCACATTTAATTTACTTGTAAGCCCCTATAACAGTGATACTGCATGTACCCAGGGTCTGTACATTAAAGGCTACTATTGGGCCTGCAGCACTGATTGTGGCACCCACTTAAGTAGCCTTTTAAACATATCTATGTCTGCCATTGCAGCATGTGTGAGCAGTTTTAAACTGCTATTTCAGCCTGTCACAGTAATGTTTTCTGGGCCTAAACCTTCCTTTTTAATGCATATGTCACCCCCAGGGTTGGCCCTAAACAGCCTATAGGGAAGGGTGCAGTATATTAAAATAAGTGGACATGTACTTTTAACTTTCCGATGTCCTAGCAGTGAACAAATCTTAAATTTGTTTTCACTGTTGCAAGGCATACCTTTCCCATAGGATAACTTTGAGTTGCCTTATTACATTTAATAAGAGATGACTTTCAATTGGTCACAATTCTGACACTTTTAGAAAGTTTGCATGTTCTTTTCCCAACTATTTGGTGTCAGTAGCCTGTATCCTGGGCCACATCACAAGGTGTAGCTGGCAGTTGGTCTGAATGCATTGCTCCAATACAGTGAGATAAAGGAAATAGGTGTTGGCAGGATGGGCCATCGCTGACTTGATGAGGGGGAGGAGCTATCACCTACCACACTTGCCCATCACAAAGGTTCTGCTTGAGCACAGTCACAAAGGGCTTGAAACTAGTGTTTTGTGACCCCAAACAGGCCAGGTCATGGGGGGGGAGGAATTCCATTCACCTCTGGGGCGGAAACCCCCAGACCATCTCTTACTTCAAAGTAGGCCCCAGGTATAAACAATGGACCCTCAGTCCCAGCTCTTCAGTACCCCTCTGGACCTTTGAAAGATCTGCTGTGCTGCTCTGCAAGAAGGACTGCTACTTTGTTACCCTGCTGCCCTGTTGTCTGTGTGAAAGGACTGAACTTGCTCTTCAACCCAGAACCACCAGAGTGAGTCCAAGGGCCAGATGACTGGCCACCTGATCAGAGCATCAGGGACAGAAAAGGCTCCTACCATTTTAAACCTAGTGCCTGGACTCTGTCTGCTGTAAGTCTTACCCCCCTAAGTGCTGTCACCCCAGTCCTGGACCCTTGGTGCTCTTCCAGTCCAGCTATGGTCCTGTGGTCAGAACTGAAACAGTGCAATACATCTCCTTGCAGCCCCGCTTCTGAACCGTCATGGCATGTCATCCCCGATACCGAACCATGCATTACAGCTCACAGTTCACAGTCTCTTTGGAACCCCCACTGCGCAACTTATCCTTGACGCAGGCCTTCGCATCGCAGCCCCTCATCGACTGCATTCCCATCGACAATGCAGGACTCTGCATCACAGCCCCGCAAGTTCTTCGTTTTTTTATATGGGTCCACCAGAATCAAAATTACTGGGTACTTTACCATGCCCAGTAACTTTGCACCCGGTAAATACAAGTGCGGAATTATCAATTGCGCTATTGCATCATGCTGGAACATTGTGAGATGCCAGACAAGGTCAACAGAAAGCCCACCATTGCTGACATCACATTACAGGGAATGGTAGATTATGACAACTTCCTGCCGCTATTTGTGACTAATGAAGTACCAGGTGAGAAGGTCTTCTGAAGGAACACATTGATTTCATAGTGGCGGACATTTTCTTACACTGAAACACCTGATTGCATCACAACTGCAATCCAGAGCCTTCCTTTTCTTAAAGGAAAACTTTCCAGTGAGGTAATCGACAATTTCCTTTTGATACGGTTGCTGACGGCTGAAGGAGACACACTTTTTCCAAAAGAGAGCTGATTATTTTACCAGAGAAAATTAAGCAAGAGGTGAGATTCCATATCTACATGTAGAAGCAAGTTACTGATAAAGTTGATGCGCTTCTACTAGCCAAGAACAGGAACAGAAGAAAACGGTAAAAAAAGAATTATTGATCTAAAAAGACGTGTACTTGATCGTCTTAGCATGCACCGGATTCAAAGACTTGTAACAGGTTGGGGCCTACTGCCTTTACTGAAGGTCAAGCCACTGGAGGAAAAGTGTTCACAATTACTGAAAAAAGTGGTTTTAAGGTGGTGTCGAAGTAGGAAGAACAGCTGAGACTAGTAAGTATATTCTCCTGAAATAACAAGCTCATTCTACTCTATCTGTGTGGGGAATATGCCTGTAAATATATGTAATAAATTGGAATATTATTTGAGATGGGGTGCCAAACTGCCAACCTCAAGGAATCATCACAACTCTTGTCAGGGTGAACCTCAAAGTAACTAAATTACCCCCAGATAGTTATGGTGCAGAGGAGACAGGCTTAACTTAGGGCAATTTGTAAAATCTTTATGCAGTACCAGAACAGAAATAATGTCACAATGCTAAACAATAAAAAATCTAATCAAATTAGTAGAATAGAGTAAAATATAAAAAAGAAAATGGCAATAAAATGAAAAAAATCCAAAAAAGGGAGTCAGAGACATGAAGTTTTGAATTTCAGGTAGTGATATCTCCAGAAAACATAACACGCCAATGATTTTTTATGGAAGCGGCATATTGGGACCAAAGCTCATTTTGAGGCAGAAAAAAGTGGATATGTGAAGTCAAAAAGTTCAACAATGTTTCTGAATCCAAATGCAGAAAAGAGCTTTGCCAATTTCCATAAGGAAAATGTTGCCATTTCTTATAAGTCTCAAACAATCACAGGAGTACACTTCTAAGTCCCCCAGGACCTCAGGGAGGGCACTTAAAGACTGTCAGTGTAGCAGGCGAAGGCCAAGAAAAAACTCCAGTCCCAGTCTAGTTGGCACTGGTGAGCTGGGCAGAAAAATGTCTCTTGAATCTTGTTGTGTTCTAGTAGCCATACAGGAGGTCAACCAACTGGCCCTTGGAGTCCAATTCTTTGTCCTCAGTACAAGGGGGAGCAGGTCTAGTCCTTCAGGGCTCTTCTCATGTCACAGGCAGCAAGTCAAGTCCTCTTCTTTTCTTCAGCAGTTTCAGAAAGTGTACTCAGAATGTGCACTGAGGTGCCACATTTATGTCTGGCATCAGCTAGTGGGTGGGGGAGAATCCCTAACCAATGGGGTACAAGTTCCAGGGAGCACCTCGACCAACTTTTTCAGTAATTACTTTTTGCCTTAATTGAAACAGGTTCAAAATACCATGTGCAAGACAATTTTCAAGATAGCAAAACTAAACTTGGGCTCTGAGGGCTAGCGGTGTGTGTAGGAGTGTCATATTGAAATCACCAGTGTTAGAAATGGGATTTCTGGTTGGCTAGGGCTTGCGCCAAAGCCAGGCAGAAACCACCACGCTAAGTCAGGGCTGGGGAGTTACACGCCAAAGATAACCCCTGCTCACCCCCTTGGTAGCTTGGCACGAGCAGTCAGGCTTATCCCGGAGGCAATGTGTAAAGCGTTTGCGCGCGCACACAGCAACAACACCCTAGGCCCACCACAAAAGAAACTCCACACAAGGTTTATATAAAAAAATAGCCTTTGTATTATAATAAACACATTAGATGATAATCACATAATTTACACTGTGCCAACTGGCACTGGGCAGAATTTTACAGGGGACTAGTTACACAAGACAGGGCCACATGGACCACTGTCAGAATTAGAACAAATCAGCAATTGTAAATGTAGAACATATACCAACTGTAACACAAATTATCACTGTAGAGCACAACCAGTAACTACTGGCGCAATAATGACCTCAGCATTATCATAATAGAATGAGGTATAACACCTATCCTGTATACATCACAGGGGCATAAACACATTATGCAATCTCTCACAAGTCTAACTCATTAGACCCTACCTCCTAAGTATAATTACACTAGGGGCGTACATAACACAGGGAAGTATTATCTCCCTAACATCAACCTAAACAGGTAAAACAACCTCCTATGCAGAAATCATATCTAGAGGTATAAAACACAGGGTGCGCAAAACATACTACACACAGTACATTTCCTAACACCCAACGCATTAGTATATAAATCACAATAACACCTAAATCACATTAGGGTCCAGGTTGCGCCAGAACCTAAACGTAGCAGCTGCCCACTACTTGCTCTTGCTGGGCAGCTGGGGACAAGCACAGGGCCTAAACGCTGCAACTGGCACTAAGTGCTGCGCAGCTGTGGAAGGCCAACGATGAGGCATGGGCTCTCAAATGGTCCTTGACACAATCTGCCAAAACGTTGGAGCCACGTAGGCTCTAAACACAACATGTCCCTGTGCTTGTCCCCAGCTGCCCACTACTTGCTCTTGCTGGGCAGCTGGGGACAAGCACAGGGCCTAAACGCTGCAACTGGCACTAAGTGCTGCGCAGCTGTGGAAGGCCAACGATGAGGCATGGGCTCTCAAATGGTCCTTGACACAATCTGCCAAAACGTTGGAGCCACGTAGGCTCTAAACACAACATGTCCCCCAGTACTGTGGAGGGGAAGGACGAAAGGGGCCCTGGCACAATGGTGCCCTTTGGGCCCTGTTGGGGCTCTTTACAGTAACATTGCCCCTGCTGGTACAGTGGCCCGCTACGGCGGCGCCACTGGAAACACTGGCCCCCTCGTTGGAGTGCACTGGCTCACGTTGGAGTGGCCCGCTGCAAGACAGGGCCGCTCAGAGACTATGGAATGGCATGGTTCCTCGAGGGGCACCAACAACACGGAGCCCTCACTTACCGGGCTCGCTGGGACTCTTCACCAAGACTCCGGCCTTCTTCTCACCCAGTCCCGCTACCTGGGGACCGGGTCTTATCTCCGGCTGGCACAGGGAATCCGCGGGGCTCTCTCCGCACTATGAGAGCCCCGCACACCGGCAACCGGGTTTTATAGGGAAGAGCCCGTGAGGCTCTGCTTAGCTTCTCCCGAGCAGGGGGAAGCGGAAATGGAGCCTGCGAGGCTCCGGCTCGCGTCGCCGGCCCCGCCCACAACCAGGCGGAGGGCCGGACTTCTGTTTCCAGCGCTCCTCTTCTCCCGGGCCGTAGCGGTGAAACGCGGGGTGGGCACCCGCTTTGGGAACAAGAGTATTTGGCACATAACAGCGGGGTTGGCACCCGCGAAACAGCAAAGAGTGCGGGGTGGGCACCCGCCACTTTCCAAGAGTCACCACGGCAAGGCATCAAAAGCGGGGTGGGCACCCGCAACCTTAAATAAAGATGAAGCGGTAATAACGCGGGGTGGGCACCCGCTAAATTGGCATCAAGAGGGGGAATCCCTACGCTGGGGATTCCCTCTCTCTCCTGGGAAGCAGCGCAGCGAGGCCTCCGCGCTCTTCCTAATAAAGGGCTAAATAAGTAAAAGCGCTCCCAGGAGCTAGAAGAAGGAAAAGGTCCTGGGGCAAAGAAAAATGAATCCACAAAGGTCCCAGAAGTCCATCAGGCATCCAGGGGCTGGGCAGGGCCCAGGAAGGCAAGTCTTCCCCTGGGCCCCAGCAGCAGCATGCCCCTGGTCATTTCTAGTCCAAGAACAAGAACATTTTCATGGGGTCACAGCCCCTCTTTTATACACAGAATCCTTTGTCTCCAAAGGTGCAGAGAAGGGGCGAACCAGATGCAACTGGTTCCTGAGCACTTTGTTTTGCTCAGCCCCTCTCCCTATTCACAGGACAGGCCAGGGACATCAGACGCACTCCAGGGGGTGGAGCCAGCATTGTGTAGGGAAAGCCCAGCCCTGTACTCCTCCCTGCCATCACATGCAGATCTCTCCATTCACCACCGGGGCAGACCCATCCTGACTCCTGGAGCCAGACACACCAGCCAATCGCAAGCCAGACAGTCACTGCACATTTATTACACAGACATGCCAGCTTCTAGAAGTGGCACTTCTACTCCAGACACCGTAACGCCGCACACATCATCACGCAGCATTCAATCTCATGAGTTCGCACATACCAAACTCGACCCTGCACTCCTCTCACATCAGGACTTAACACGGTCACTCAGATCCCCCATGCATTCCTATGGGAGGGCAGGTCAGTCTCACTAAAACATACACAGAGCGCACGCACTTTCCACTGGGACACAGTGTGAAAGCGCCTAGAGGCCTAAAACCACTTGTACAACATAGGAAAAAGGCTAGGATAATGCAAAAAGTTCTAGGGGTGAACTTGCCTGAAGGGCCAAGTCCAATACCACCCCCTTCCAGCCAAAACGCAGGGCAGACCAATCACCACCGTGATGGTCTTCCCTGCTTGGGGCGATAGAACACGGACGCAGGCCCGCACTGCAGGGACACCCTCCGGTTCTACGCCATTCTGAATCAACGTGGTTCCATCTGAAAAAAAATCAACCGAAAAAAACCTCAGGCCCAACTAGGCTACCCCACTGGTACTACCTAGTTGTCCATGGCCAGGACCAGGCCCTAGGCCACCCATATACCACTGGTCCTTGCCAAACCCAGAGTGGGGGGTAGTAACCCCTGGCATACAAGCCATTCTCCACTCTCCCTCTTAGTGATCCTTCAACCTAGGGTCCGCACCCTCAGGCTGACCAGAGGTCACGGGCAAGAATGCCCCACCCTACCTCTACTTCTGGTGTTCCGCACCCTCCCAGGGAAGCACCCTCCAGAAAACAACTCTCCCACCAGTTCAGGACCTCTCTCCATCAACTGGTCTACCACCTGGGATCCACATTCACCGGATGCACCGGGGTCAGAGGCGAGGCCGTCCTCCCTCTGCACCCCCTTCCAGAGTTCCGCACCCTCCTAACTGGAGTGGTACCCCTAGAAAGCAAACCGGCCAGGACACTGATTACAGCCCCCTGACGTCCAGATCCGGAAACACCGACTACTGGCTCCCCAACCTAGGGACGTACCCTTTGGTCAGATGCCTGGCAAACCTGGACTTACCGAGGGTGGCACATAAGTAATGGGTCGTGTGACAGTCTGCCTGGCGCTGATCTCACGACCTCCTGTCCATCTGACAGTGCGTGCAGACCCCCCAGGACAGAAGTGGCGACACCATGGTCACTCAGTGGCGACTCAGCCCTCCCGGCTGGTCCCTGACCTACTGGTTCCCACTGGGGACTCCCTCCCCCTCTCACCCCTCCCTCTGGACTTCCGCACCCTCCCAACTGGAACGGTACCGCCAGATACCAGAACTACTGGAGCTCTGCTTACAGACACTCCACGTCCTCTAGACACTGGGAGATCCTCCTCAAATGACCTATTGGTACAGCCGAGGCCCCCGACCTGATGTTCCCTAAAGAAACCATCCAGACCCTGAGACTGGGTTTCGGGCACCTGGAGACACGCAGTCCCACCCACTCCTTCTCCGCAGAGTCAGGACGTGAGCCCCTACACCGATACCTAGCTGGGCTACTCTGAACCTCTTCCACAACGCTGGGCTGGAAGATACCTCAGCCACTACTTTTGGAATCACTCCCCAATGCAAGCTCCCTATTTCAGTGAACTCACACCCAATAAACCAGCAAGCTCCTTATTTCAGAGAACTCACACCAAAGTATTCAGCAAGCTCCTTATCTCAGAGAACTCACGCTCACCTGTCCGGTGCAACACACCATTCATTCATCCACACACACAACCCCAGACTGGTAAGACAGATTCTACCGCCCCTGATTTCTCAACCTGAGCACCACGTGACACAGGTACTGTTACAGGTGCATTGTCCCATGCACGTCTCCTTCCCTGTCCACCTTGATTTGAACACATATCAGCAGAAACAGAGTAAATGGTAATATAACACTGGTATCTTGTAGAAGGCATCCTGTTAATGTATGGATTTCTTCCATTTCAAATCATGGAATACCATCCTGTTCATATATGTGTTTACTGTAAATTATGTTCATGTATTATGTCATGTTCTTAAACTGTGGCTCTATCATGCCATAAGTAATAGAATAATGTGTAGTTATTCTGTGCAAACCTTGGGCCTGAAAGACAGTTGGGCCCCACCCAGGACCACACCCAGTAATCCCTGGGCCTGAAAGACAGTTGAAAGCCACACCCAGTTTGCCACAAACCCTGGGCCTGAAAGACAGTTGGGCCACACCCAGGACCACAGCCAGCACCTGCTTAGGAGCCTATTTAAACCACTCCTCTTCACTATTCAGTGCTTGGCCTCGTTGTTTCAACACACTTACCTGGCTCCAGCTTTTCCGATCGGCATCTCCTGCTTGACAGCCTTGCATCAGCAATTTCCTGGATTCCTGGTTCCGGGCTGAGTCTCCGGTCCGACGTCTTCTTCCGTGTCGTGTTCCCTGAAAAGAAGCGCACAGAGAAAACATGCTTTAAGGTATTTTTTGGAAGACAACTATCCCACGGTGAGTCTGCTTACATTAGAACTTGGAACATTGTTTTTAGAACTTGGAACATTGCTCTTTGAACTGCGCAAATTATCTGAACTATATTTCTTGGACAGAAGGAAAACACTTCATCTCAAGTGTTACGGCGAGTTTTCCCGTAGTACACAGAAACTATTGACATTTATAAAACAAAGAAGATTGTGCCTTTTTAAAAGTGTGAAAATAGTTATCGCAAAGCAAAGTTAGCCTTAAGAATCACAACAGCACAGATGTGGTTTTGACTACTATTATTTTGTATGCAGTATTTTGTTCCTTTATGGCAGAAGGTTGTTTTGGCAGCATTTGAACTTCTGTGCACTCAAGGCATCTGATCCTAAGCTGGGCATATAAGGATTCAGGTACCTATGCTGATGAACATAACTAAATGCTATCATGATTGTTAAACTTATTTGACAGTATGTTAATGATTGTACTGTTTATTGCAGATTGCATAAATCGACAAGTAGATTGTTAGATCAACCCAAAATTCTGTTGAAACCTACGTAGTCTGTAGGTAAGAATTATTGGAGACTTTTGGTTACAAGTTTATGATAACTGTAAGAAGATACTGCCTCACAGATATACACATTGTTTATCTTCTGTGTTTTGTACTTAGGAGTCTAGTAGAAAACTCAAGCCACTATCCAGCTACATTCCTGTTTATTGTATCCTGTGAATACTCAAGCCCCCTGAAACCCTGGTCCCCCTAAAAGAAGACCGCTGGAATTTTCTTGTTTCTCTTCTCTTGTCATCCCAACCCCTTTTCCCCCCTGAGACTACCGGACTGATCCTAAGTTATATCTTGGTATCACGCTGCTAGTTTCTAGAGGGATTGGGGACCTGTCCTCACATCATCATCAAGGTGAAACAATCTGGAGCACAGGTGAGTGCCTCGTAACAGAAGGCCAAGCCCACCAATTGTTTCATCTTGACAACGATTCAGTATGGAAGTCCCAGATCAAACAGCACAGTTAGCAGGCATCATTAGAAAATTACAAGAAGAAATGCAGCAAATAAAACAGGAAAATCATACACTGAGAGAGGAATTATTAAGTAGAGCAAGCTTCACACAATGGAGAGAACCCGAAGAGACCGACCCTGGCCCATTCATAGCGCCAACTAGATTTGGTCAAAGTCCTGTAGCAGCAATAGGTTTTAGTCCTCAACGTCCTGATCAAAATATCCAGGTAACAGTGGTTACACCAAGTCCAGTTCCCCTGGCTAACCCTGAGCGTTTTTCAGGTGAAACTTCCCAGTTTGCTTCATTCATGAGTCAGTGTCAGTTGCATTTCTTATGTAAGCCGCAGGTTTTCCCGTCTGATACTGCTAAAATAGCATTCATTATTTCTTACCTAGGTGGTGTAGCCACAAATTGGACAATACCCTTAATAGAAAATGATGATCCCCTTTTACACAACTACACTCGGTTTAAAGATGCCATGTCCCGCCTCTTTGCACTTCATACGTTCATACATGCTAGTGACAACAAACTTTTAAATCTGAGATAGGGTTCTAAGGACCTCATTACTTACATGACCTCCTTTAATCGCCTCTTATCTGAAACTCATTGGCCTGAAGAGAAACGTATTTCTCTTTTTTATAGAGGTTTAAGAGACGATCTAAAAGACTCTTTAGCCCATATTTTAAACTTACCTGATGATTACTCTGAATTCTCGGATTTGGTGGTAAAGTTAGATCACAGACTTGGAGAAAGAAAACACGACAAACCCCGATTTGACACAAGAATCTTTTCAATCAAGCCTGAGAAAAAAGATGTTGACGGCAAATCAGAACCCATGCAAATAGGAGGTCTTAAAGGCCCATTGACTGCAGAAGAGAAAGATAGACGAAGAAAAGGAAATCTTTGTCTTTATTGTGGCAAACCAGGGCACTTTGCTCGAGAGTGCCCAATAAAACCCCAAAAGAAAAAAGCGATAGCTAGTTCACTTCCAAATTCCATTGAGTCGGAAAACTAAATGTCTCAAAGGATGTAGAGATCGCTCCTTTGGGAAGTGATGACATCAAGATCTCTCAATATGCTACAAATACCATTAATCGTGTCCCTCGCCATATGACTTTACGACTTACTGTTATTATTTCTGACCAGGTATAGTTTGTCTATTTTAATTGATTCTGGTGCTACAGGGAACTTTTTTGACATAGCCCTGGCCAAAAAATGTGGCATCCAATTCATTCCAAAAGCAGAACCAGAGCCTGTAAGGGCAGTTGATGGCTCTGCCTTGTCCTCTTGTTTGATTAGTTTCCATACTCCGCCTTTTGTACTTGTTGGAGAAAATGGTCATACTGAGCAAACCACGTTTGACCTTATTGACACCCCTACATTTGGAGTCATTCTAGGAATTCCTTGGTTAGAATTGCACAATCCAAAGATTGATTGGATCCAAAGGACTGTAACTTTGGATTCCGCTTTCTGTAGAACACATTGTTATAAAGAGACACAAGACCCCATCCATCCATTATATTGTGCTTCCACGCAGGAACAAATTAGTACTCTACCAGAACAGTATAGAGATTTCTCTGCAGTATTCGACCCAGTTCAGGCCACGCAATTGCCACCCCACAGGGTGTATGATTGCAGAATAGATCTAGTGCCAGGGGCAGTTTTGCCTTGTAGTCGGATATACGCCCTAACTGACCCTGAGACGCAATATCTTAAAAAATATTTAGACGAATTGTTGCAACTAGGTTTTATTAGACACTCCACATCACCTGTCTCATCACCACTCTTTTTCGTGGCAAAAAAATCTGGAGATCTCCGCGCATGTATTGATTACCGCGCAGTAAATAAGGCTACGATAAAAAATCGTTATCCCTTGCCCCTGAGCCCTGTATTGTTAAACCAAGTCAAGGGGTCCACCATTTATACTAAATTGGACTTGCGGGGGACCTATCACCTCATCCGCGTCAAACAAGGCGACGAGTGGAAAACCGCCTTCCGCACAAAATTAGGACTTTTCGAGTACACTGTAATGCCGTTCGGATTGTGTAATGCTCTGGCGGCATTCCAATATTTTATTAATGAAGTGCTACATGATTTTCTGGATGTCTGCGCCATCGTCAATATAGATGATATTTTAATTTACTCTAAGAATGAAGAAGAACACATCCAACATGTGCACACCATCTTACAAAGACTGCATGAACATTCTCTATATGCTAAATTAGAAAAATCCACATTTCACACCAACACATTAGAATTTTTGGGTTATTTCTTGTCCCCTGAAGGGATCACTATGGATCCAAAAAAGGTAGACGCAATTCTTAATTGGCCATCCCCTAAATCAATAAAAGATTTAGGGGATGGTTTTGCAAACTTTTACAGACGGTTTATTGCCCAATTTTCTGAAATTGTCTCACCTATAACCCAGTTATTGAAAAAAGGAAAAACGTTTTGCTGGACTGACAATGCTGAAACTGCTTTAAAAAATTAAAACAAGCATTCACCTCAGCCCCTATTCTGTGTCATCCAGATCCTCATCATCCATTCTTTGTGGAAGCGGATGCTTCCCAGACTGCTTTAGGAGGAATTCTGTTACAAAAGAATCCTAACACAGGACACCTACATCCAATAGCATACTACTCCAGAAAATTATTACAGGCAGAACAAAATTATACAATAGCAGAGCGCGAACTGTTAGCTATTAAGGCTGTTTTCACTGAATGGAGACATCATCTTCTAGGAGCCAAACATACAATAACCATCTTCACAGATCATAAGAATCTCCAATTTTTTACGTCTGTTAAGGCCCTAACTCCCAGACAGATGAGATGGTTACTATTCTTTAGTGAGTATGATTTTATTATGACCTATCGTCCTGGTAAACAACAATTGCTATCTGACACGCTGTCCAGAATTAGTGAAAAAGAAAATAAAGGAAATTCCACCACGGTACCTAGCATCATACCCAAAAACAAGATAGTTGCCCTGACTCAGGTTGATTCATTCTTTCAAGACATTAGGACAGCATCTCAAACAATTGATACACAAAAATGGTTACAAAACACCAGGAATTCCAAAACAAATGGCTATCTATTTCATAATAATAAGTTTGTTTATTCCATTAAAAGAATTGAGACAACAAATCATTGCCTGGCACCATGATTCAGGTTTAGCAGGACATCCAGGTTCACACAAGACGTTGGAGTTATGCACAAGAAACTTTTGGTGGGAAAACATTCAAGATGATGTCCGCGAATTTGTCAAATCATGTCCAACCTGTGCTCGAAATAAAACCCAACATATTGCACCTGCGGGTTTGCTACATCCCTTACCCATTCCACCGGTACCCTGGCACACTATTAGCGTGGATTTTGTCACTGACCTACCCAAAGTAAATAAATGCACAACCATCCTGGTAATTGTAGACTTACTATCCAAAATGAGTCATTTTGTTCCACTCGCTAAATTACCCACAGCCGTGGAATTTAGTACTATTTTCCTAAATCACGTGGTAAGGTTGCATGGTCTGCCCAGTAAAATTATATCCGATCGAGGCCCCCAGTTTAACTCCAAATTCTTGAAAACCCTGTGTTCTCAATTAGGAATTGATGTGGCATTAAGTTCTGCTTTTCATCCACAAACCGATGGACAGACTGAAAAAGTTAATCAGTACTTGGAGCAAAGTTTACGTTGTTTAACATCTACTCTGACGTCAAGTTGGGAAGAAGCCCTCCCATTAGCAGAGTTTGCATACAATAATAGTATTCATTCTGCACTAGGGTGTTCACCATTTTATTTTTTAACTGGTCAGCATCCATGGTCTCTTCCTACCTTATCTTTGCCATCCACAATAACTCTACCATCAGTCTCAGAGCGTCTCGCTCAACTACATACCATGCAGGAGAAAGCTAAATTATGTCTTGCTAAGCATAAAATACAGTCCAAAGTCCAAGCAGATAAACATAGGTCACCCAAGCCTGTGTACAAAGTAGGAGACCTAGTCTGGTTGTCCACGCGAAATATACAGTTAGAAGGTCCTAGAAAATTACAGCACAGATTTATTGGACCATTCCCAGTGAAGCAGGTTATAAACCCAGTCACCATACAATTACAGTTACCAGATGATCTCACAATTCATCCCACTTTTCATGTGTCCCTAGTGAAACAACACCATCCCTTAACAAGGAAAGATACCCCTCCACCTCCAATTATCATAAATAATCATCCAGAATTTGAGATTCGGTGTATCCTTGATTCAAAAAGAATACAGGGAAAGTTACATTATCTTATTGATTGGAAGGGTTATGATGTCTCTGAACGATCATGGGAACCCGCTTCTCATGTACATGCTGAGAGATTAATCAGACGGTTTCATGCCCTCCATCCTGATAAACCACGTCCAGTTAGGCGGCCTTTGCGGGGGGGAACTGTTACAGGTGCATTGTCCCATGCACGTCTCCTTCCCTGTCCACCTTGATTTGAACACATATCAGCAGAAACAGAGTAAATGGTAATATAACACTGGTATCTTGTAGAAGGCATCCTGTTAATGTATGGATTTCTTCCATTTCAAATCATGGAATACCATCCTGTTCATATATGTGTTTACTGTAAATTATGTTCATGTATTATGTCATGTTCTTAAACTGTGGCTCTATCATGCCATAAGTAATAGAATAATGTATAGTTATTCTGTGCAAACCTTGGGCCTGAAAGACAGTTGGGCCACACCCAGGACCACACCCTGTAATCCCTGGGCCTGAAAGACAGTTGAAAGCCACACCCAGTTTGCCACAAACCCTGGGCCTGAAAGACAGTTGGGCCACACCCAGGACCACACCCAGCACCTGCTTAGGAGCCTATTTAAACTACTCCTCTTCACTATTCAGTGCTTGGCCTGGTTGCTTCAACACACTTACCTGGCTCCAGCTTTTCCGATCGGCATCTCCTGCTTGACAGCCTTGCATCAGCAATTTCCTGGCTTCCTGGTTCCGGGCTGAGTCTCCGGTCCGACGTCTTCTTCCGTGTCGTGTTCCCTGAAAAGAAGCGCACAGAGAAAACATGCTTTAAGGTATTTTTTGGAAGACAACTATCCCACGGTGAGTCTGCTTACATTAGAACTTGGAACATTGTTTTTAGAACTTGGAACATTGCTCTTTGAACTGCGCAAATTATCCGAACTATATTTCTTGGACAGAAGGAAAACACTTCATCTCAAGTGTTACGGCGAGTTTTCCCGTAGTACCCAGAAACTATTGACATTTATAAAACAAAGAAGATTGTGGTACCTATGCTGATGAACATAACTGAATGCTATCATGATTGTTAAACTTATTTGACAGTATGTTAATGATTGTATTGTTTATTGCAGATTGCATAAATCGACAAGTAGATTGTTAGATCAACCCAACATTCTGTTGAAACCTACGTAGTCTGTAGGTAAGAATTATTGGAGACTTTTGGTTACAAGTTTATGATAACTGTAAGAAGATGCTGCCTCACAGATATACACATTGTTTATCTTCTGTGTTTTGTACTTAGGAGTCTAGTAGAAAACTCTGCCACTATCCAGCTACATTCCTGTTTATTGTATCCTGTGAATACTCAAGCCCCCTGAAACCCTGGTCCCCCTAAAAGAAGACCGCTGGAATCTTCTTGTTTCTCTTCTCTTGTCATCCCAACCCCTTTTCCCCCCTGAGACTACCGGACTGATCCTAAGTTATATCTTGGTATCACGCTGCTAGTTTCTAGAGGGATTGGGGACCTTTCCTCACATCATCATCAAGGTGAAACAATCTGGAGCACAGGTGAGTGCCTCGTAACAGGTACCATTACCCCGGGAACTGGGAATGGGAATACATGCACTGGACACACATCTGCTGCCACCACTGGATCCCACCCTTACTGGTGAATCCAGAAAACACACTGCACTTAGGGGATGATCTACCCTGCCGAGCTAGTGACTCCATACCAATTAAGTCCCCACTGTAGGCCAACTCAAGAAATAGCAAACAGCACAGGGGCAGTTACCTCCTCCAGCTTCTGGTTTCTGTCCTTGGCAGGACACTCAACTCACAATGCACAAGAAACACATTTCCACAGAAATGACCCTTAAAACAACCTTAGAACAATAATCCCTTTCCATGTGACTATCTAAAATGCAGAGTTTTGTAGTGCAGCCAGCTGACGCTGTGGTACTGCGCAAACGCCAGTCCTAATCCCACCGCTGATCACCAATGTTAGTAATGGGATTTCTGGTTGGCTAGGGCTTGCGCCAAAGCCAGGCAGAAACCACCACTCTAAGTCAGGGCTGGGGAGTTACACACCAAAGATAACCCTTGTTCACCCCCTTGGTAGCTTGGCACGAGCAGTCAGGCTTATCCAGGAGGCAATGTGTAAAGCGTTTGCGCGCGCACACAGCAACAACACCCTAGGCCCACCACAAAAGAAACTCCACACAAGGTTTATTTAAAAAATAGCCTTTGTATTATAATAAACACATTAGATGATAATCACATAATTTACACTGTGCCAACTGGCACTGGGCAGAATTTTACAGGGGACTATTTACACAAGACAGGGCCACATGGACCACTGTCAGAATTAGCACAAATCACCAATTGTAAATGTAGGACATCTACCAACTGTAACACAAATTATCACTGTAGAGCACAACCAGTAACTACTGGCGCAATAATGACCTCAGCATTATCACAGGGGCATAAACACATCATGCAATCTCTCACAAGTCTAACGCATTAGACCCTACCTCTTAAGTATAATTACACTAGGGGCGTACATCACACAGGGAAGTATTATCTCCCTAACATCAACCTAAACAGGTAAAACAACCTCCTATGCAGAAATCATATCTAGAGGTATAAAACACAGGGTGCGCAAAACATACTACACACAGTACATTTCCTAACACCCAACGCATTAGTATATAAATCACAATAACACCTAAATCACATTAGGGTCCAGGTTGCGCCAGAACCTAAACGTAGCAGCTGCCCACTACTTGCTGGGCAGCTGGGGACAAGCACATGGCCTAAATGCTGCAACTGGCACTAAGTTCTGCGCAGCTGTGGAAGGCCAACGATGAGGCATGGGCTCTCAAATGGTCCTTGACACAATCTGCCAAAACGTTGGAGCCACCTAGGCTCTAAACACAACATGTCCCCCAGTACTGTGGAGGGGAAGGACGAAAGGGGCCCTGGCACATTGGTGCCCTCTGGGCCCTGTTGGGGCTCTTTACAGTAACATTGCCCCTGCTGGTACAGTGGTCCACTACGGCGGCGCCACTGGAAACACTGGCCCCCTCGTTGGAGCGCACTGGCTCACGTTGGAGCGGCCCGCTGCAAGACGGGCCGCTCAGAGACTATGGAATGGCATGGTGCCTCGAGGGGCACCAACAACACGGCGCCCCCACTTACCGGGCTCGCTGAGACTCTTCACCAAGACTCCGGCCTTCTTCTCACCCGGTCCCGCTACCTGGGGACCGGGTCTTATCTCCGGCTGGCGCAGGGAATCCACGGGGCTCTCTCCTCACTATGAGAGCCCTGCACACCGGCAACCGGGTTTTACAGGGAAGAGCCCGCGAGGCTCTGCGTAGCTTCTCCCGAGTAGGGGGAGGCGCAAATGGAGCCCGCGAGGCTCCGGCTCGCGTTGCTGGCCCCGCCCACAACCAGGCAGAGGGCTGGACTTCTGTTTCCGGCGCTCCTCTTCTCCCGGGCCGTAGCGGTGAAACGCGGGGTGGGCACCCGCATTGGGAACAAAAGTATTTGGCGCATAACAGCGGGGTGGGCACCCGTGGAACAGCGAAGAGTGCGGGGTGAGCACCCGCCGCTTTCCAAGAGTCACCACGGCAAGGCATCAAAAGCGGGGTGGGCACCCGCAACCTTAAATAAAGATGAAGCGGTAATAACGCGGGGTGGGCACCCGCTAAATCGGCATCAAGGGGGGGAATCCCTACGCTGGGGATTCCCTCTCTCTCCTGGGAAGTAGCGCAGCAAGGCCTCCGCGCTCTTCCTAATAAAGGGCTAAATAAGTAAAATCGCTCCCAGGCGCTAGAAGAAGGAAAAGGTCCTAGGGCAAAGAAAAATGAATTCACAAAGGTCCCAGAAGTCCATCAGGCATCCAGGGGCTGGGCAGGGCCCAGGGAGGCAAGCCTTCCCCTGGGCCCCAGCAGCAGCATGCCCCTGGTCATTTCTAGTCCAAGAACAAGAACATTTTTATGGGGTCACAGCCCCTCTTTTATACACAGAGGGGCAGATCTATGTTGGAGATGCGCCACTTTTACGCCGCCGTTGCGTCACTTTTGTGACGCAGTGGCGCTGTAAACCCTGCGCCACGTTGCGCCATATTTACATCGTGACGCATCTATGGAGATGCGTCACGATGTAAAGCCCTGCGCCACGTAAAACCTGCATCAGGTTTCACGTGGGCGTGTCGACAGAGGGGGGGGCGTTCCGTCGCAGGAACGCCCCTGAAAAGTGACTCAGTCAAATCTATAAGATTTGACTGAGTCACTTTCCCAACGCTGATGCGCCAAAACCCTGCGCCTGCTTGAAGCAGGCGTAAGGCTTGACGCACCATGTTAGGGATAGGGTAGGTTGGAACAGTGCTGGAGTTGCGTCGCGCTTGCGACGCAACTGAAGCACTGCGCCAACCTTACGCCATCGGATGCGTCACGCATCTGTTTATTCCTGCGCCATGATGCGCCGCATTGTAAATGTGGCGCATCATGTGTGGCGCAAGGGTAAACTTGCGTGACGCATCATTCCTGGCGCATCCTTGCTGATTTGCAGGGATGCGCCAGGAAACATAAATCTGCCCCAGAATCCTTTGTCTCCAAAGGTGCAGGGAAGGGGCGAACCAGATGCAACTGGTTCCTGAGCACTTTGTTTTGCTCAGTCCCTCTCCCTATTCACAGGACAGGCCAGGGACATCAGACGCACTCCAGAGGGTGGAGCCAGCATTGTGTAGGGAAAGCCCAGCCCTATTCAGGTCCCAGGTGTACTCCTCCCTGCCATCACATGCAGATCTCTCCATTCACCACCGGGGCAGACCCATCCTGACTCCTGGAGCCAGACACACCAGCCAATCGCAAGCCAGACAGTCACTGCACATTTATTACACAGACATGCCAGCTTCTAGAAGTGGCACTTCTACACCAGACACCGTAACGCCGCACACATCATCGCGCAGCATTCAATCTCACGAGTTCGCACATACCAAACTTGACCCTGCACTCCTCTCACATCAGGACTTAACACGGTCAC
Organism: Triturus cristatus; assembly: GCF_964204655.1. Lineage (NCBI taxonomy): Eukaryota > Metazoa > Chordata > Amphibia > Caudata > Salamandridae > Triturus > Triturus cristatus. The sequence goes on from NC_140590.1 coordinate 443,424,918, forward strand.
TCAGATCCCCCATGCATTCCTATGGGAGGGCAGGTCAGTCTCACTAAAACATGCACAGAGCGCACGCACTTTCCACTGGGACACAGTGTGAAAGCGCCTAGAGGCCTAAAACCACTAGTACAACATAGGAAAAAGGCTAGGATAATGCAAAAAGTTCTAGGGGTGAACTTGTCAGAAGGGCCAAGTCCAACAACCAGTATTCCCACATCTAACACTAACTCCCAGTTTGAAGCAAGTCTTGAACGGATGTATGACGTTACAACGCACACTTTTACAACGCATGCACTTACAACGCATTTTTTACAACGCATAATCCATTACAACGCATGACATTACAACGCATGACACTACAACGCATTTTTAAAAACTACCTTTACAACGCATTTCCATTACAACGCATACTACCTTTACAACGCATACCATTACAACGCATAATATTAAATTGCATTTAAGGTAAGTATTAGATAGTATAGGGGTAAAAGTTACTTTTCTAACTCCAGGGGGTGCAACAGTAGGGTAAGTGTTGGATAGTATAGGGGTAAAAATTACTATTCTAACTCCAGGGGGTGCAACAGTAGGGTAAGTGTTGGATAGTATAGGGGTAAAAATTAATATTCTAACTCCAGGGGGTGCAACAGTGGGGTAAGTGTTGGATAGTATAGGGGTAAAAATTACTATTCTAACTCCAGGGGGTGCATCAGTAGGGTAAGTGTTGGATAGTATAGGGGTAAAAATTACTATTCTAACTCCAGGGGGTGCAACAGTAGGGTAAGTGTTGGATAGTATAGGGGTAAAAATTACTATTCTAACTCCAGGGGGTGCAACAGTAGGGTAAGTGTTGGATAGTATAGGGGTAAAAATTACTATTCTAACTCCAGGGGGTGCAACAGTAGGGTAAGTGTTGGATAGTATAGGGGTAAAAATTACTATTCTGACTCCAGGGGGTGCAACAGTAGGGTAAGTGTTGGATAGTATAGGGGTAAAAATTACTATTCTGACTCCAGGGGGTGCAACAGTAGGGTAAGTGTTGGATAGTATAGGGGTAAAAATTACTATTCTAACTCCAGGGGGTGCAACAGTAGGGTAAGTGTTGGATAGAATAGGGGTAAAAATTACTATTCTAACTCCAGGGGGTGCAACAGTAGGGTAAGTGTTGGATAGTATAGGGGTAAAAATTACTATTCTAACTCCAGGGGGTGCAACAGTGGGGTACGTGTTGGATAGTGTAGTGTAATATTATGCGTTGTAATGGTATGCGTTGTAATGGTAGTATGCGTTGTAATGGAATGCGTTGTAAAGGTAGATTTTAAAAATGCGTTGTAGTGTCATGCGTTGTAATGTCATGCGTTGTAATGGATTATGCGTTGTAAAAAATGCGTTGTAAAGGTAGTGCGTTGTAAAAGTTGCGTTGTAAAGGTTGTTCCCCGTCTTGAACCCACAACAAAGCAGGAGACAGAAGTCTAGTTAAACAAAGCACGGACCATCGGTGCTCAGAATTGTTTGCTTGTCCTGTTTGATCCCTTTCTGATCACAGAATGCCCACAGCCCTCACCCTAAATATAATGCTTAGCTCAGAGATCCCTGCCCATTCAGGCCAACCTACTAATTAACTCCTGGGAGGAATTTCACACTTTGTTCACACCTAGTTCAGGCCAAGTACAGACTGAGAGTTGCTGGAGAGTCAATGTAAATTAGTGTCCAGGAGGTCTAGACTGGGCAAAGGAAACTATCCAAACATTACTTTTCCTTAATATTGAACATCTAATTTCACCATTGAATCGGAATTTTAATAACTATTAAAAATAATGGTTTCATTTTTTTTCTAGCGCGACCCATTTCCAAGATACAGCATTATTATTTTAATGTGAACTCTGGTTTTCTCTACATGACAGCTAGTCCTGTCACAGTGAAAATAGCCTGAGCGAAAGGGCCTTGACACTGTAGGAAAATTATGATATTCATTTTCTACATGCCTCACTTTTAAATACCATTCACTCTGCCTTGTAGGCTACAAGACCTATTAAAATTTAAAAGGAAGGGTTTTACATGTCGAACAGGCATAAGCCAATTTAATCATGATTAAAGGGGGAGCCCAGACACTACAGTATATTTTTCTCATAAAGATACCACTGACTGAGTATGACTTCAAGCTATTTAGAAGGCAACTGAATGAGATGTTGCAAAAGTTAGAAATGTGATTTAACATCATACAGAGGCATTGCAACTACTGAATGTTTAATGTTTTTTCTTTGGTTATATGTTTTTGCAAGTCTAGCAACGTCTATAAAGAAAATGGCCTAAATTACTGAAAAGTCTAATTTGTATGATGAAACAAAAGATTCATTTATAGAGAATATTTTGCATTTTGCAATTATTTTAAAGGTGAAACTGCACATGAAGACTCTAATGAGGATCTGCCTTCAACAAGTCATCAACTTCCTCGTAGATTTAAAAGAAGTACCAGATAAATGTCTTTGCTTATACAGATTAATTGTGTGCCTCATCATCAACATTTACCACAACAGGTATAGCTGTTCCAGTGCGATTACTCCTATATCCACTATAACAATCACAGCCATCTCCACCACCTTCATGACAATCACAATTTCTGCATCTTTCACAGACTTTGGAGAAGTATCCCAAGTCACAGAGACTCCCTCGATGTCAGGACGTCAGGGTGAGCCTGGCCTTAAGATGATGATTCTTCCCACTTAGCCTCAGCTGAACATGATCTGCCATTTAAAGACTCGCCTGAAATTGAGCATGTGCTTCATCCTTTGGTAGGGATAAAGCCCACACGGGTAGAACTAAAAGAATAATCAGTGATACTTTGCCTCAGACCTTGACAGACTTAACCCACAGGGTTAGGTCAGCCTGCAGTCTGGTGATGCTCACATTTTAAGATTCACTGAACCAAAAATAGATCCGCAATTACATCAGTGTCCACACTGAGGGACATGTTGTCTCCACAGCACGGTCAGCAATGCAACATCATAATCAGCAGCGTAGAGATTGGAGAGCAGCACAAAGAGCTAGAGCCATGTCTATAGGAAATGGTCCTGCAAATGGAAGAGTTTATTGAAAAATGACACCGTCTATCACAAAAATGTGAAATTAGTTGCCCCAAGTTGAGTGTCTTTGCTATAGGAAAAGAATGATATATTAGAGACCGAAGCGGCAGCAAGTATCTGTGAGTCAAACCAATATAATGTCTAGGGATGGAAGTAAAACAATCCATTCTCCCCCATCATGTTCCTCTTGATCTAATTAATCTCAGCAGGTGTCCACTGTGAGGGCCTGGGGAAGATCAGTCAGGGCAGCCAAACCTTCATGTGAATGGCAAAGGGCTGCCAAAAAGAAAGCACGGTAAACATCTCTAGGCCTCAGTAAACGTCTTCATGGTTTACACTTTTTAATCATTTTCTAACTGTTACACAATGCATGGATTAGGATGTAAGGTAGACAGTGATTTGTTAGTTGTTTTGAAGGTATTATAAACATTTGCAACTGTAATATTGATTCATAAGGGGCTTGGCTGATATGTGAAGAAATGTGCTAAGATCAGGACTTTGTTTTGTTGTTCCTTTACCCTTTAGGGTGTTTATATATCACCCAGATTCTTCACAAGACTTAATAAAATATGAGTTACTATTATCTTAACAAAGGTTATCCTCAAGAAAATGGTATTAGACGTAACAGCCCTATTCACAAAAGCAAACTTCTAGTTAATAAATATAAATGTGTAGGTTTACACTTACACTTTTGAGTAACTTTACTACTTTTTGCTATTCACCATTTCCTAATGGAAAGCTACAGCAAAAAAGGAGCAGTAGTAAGTCCAGCACCATATATGGCCGGTCACTGATATTGCTACACCCTCAGACTGAAAGTAATGAAGGCAGGTACTTAAAATAAACCCTATAGGAACTAATATCTTATTTGATGTTATATATGTATGTTAATGTATAACATATATTAATTCATGTATGGTATTATTTTGTGAATTGCTCTCAAGTGTTTTTATTTTGATTTAATTATGGCTAGCCAGACATTGGCTTCAATATTGATTTAATTCTCACGGAATTGTTAAAAACAGATGTAGTAGCAATATTTCAATTTTGTTACCGACAACCTCTCATAAATGAAATAAACTTCCTTCCTTGCATAGCTTCAGTGTCGGAGCCTGTCTGGGTGGGTAAGGTCACTATTTGCTTATATATATTACCTATTGAAAGTCATCAGTAGGTACTAATTGTTAGGACCTAGTTTCCCCGGGGAATTTTTTTTTATGGGGGCAAGAGTATTGACATTAGAAGACTCCACGAAAACTCTGCTCCAGGACAATGCACAGCTCAAGGCTCAAATGAAAGACATGCAAACACTTAACTCCTCTGTGGAATTTGGACTTGGAGATCAAGAATGCAGATCATGATGCAATAACGTTCAAATTCATAGGAATTGCAAACGGGCTGAGGGATCAGTGGCGGATCAATTCGTGGAAGACCTGGTTCTTCAGCATCTCCAGCCAAGCAGACTCTCAAAATGTTTTGCAGTGGAAAGGGCCCAACGAGTGCCAGGTGGGTGACCCAAACCTGGAGCTCCACCTAGACCCACTATAGTTGGCTTCTTTAACTATAGAGATCTGGACATTATATTGCAAACAGCCCATGCGGCTTCACCAGTCCTGTTGGACAGGCCACATGAAGGGCTTGCTCCCTCCCCGCATGACAGGGCCCAAGCCCCGGCCCTCCAGGTGTACCCACAGAAAACAACCCGCACCCCGTCTCCCGACGGAACTCCTGCCCCCGGACATCCAGGTATCATGGGGCCGAACCACTGCCGGCTCCCCCGGCCGGACCAGCCGCCATCTTGGACACTGCACCACGAGGCCGCCTGGCCTCAGCTCGACCCTAACCCTGGGCCTGGCCAGGCCCCGACATCCCGGCACCACCACACACCCAGGAGGTGAACGGACCACTTGGCAGGTCAATGGGAGAAAGAAGTGCCGATGGTTCTCCCCCGCCAGGTGCCGATCGCCCTCCAGCTCCCCCGGGCGCTGGCTCCACCCCCTGCTGGGTGTCTGGACTCCCTCATCCCGGACCTTCCGACCTCCAAGTGCGAGGGTCCGGACATCAAAGGACGCCAGACCTATAACTAGGGCAGCTCCAGAGCAGGAAGGCAGTTGTATCCTGGAGTCGAGAGACACCGAGAAGAACTCATCCTTGACGGACTACCGGCGCTGCCGTAGCCCTGCCTTGTGAACTATCGTCCTGCCTGCTGGCGCTGCCGCGGCCTTCTGCAACCTCCATCCTCGTTGGGACCTGCTGGCGCTGCCGCGGACCGTTGTGACTACCACCTTCGTTGGGACCTGCTGGCGCTGCCGCGGCCCGTTGGAACCACCACCTTCATCGGGACCTGCTGGCGCTGCCGCGGACCGTGTAACGACCACCTTCACCGGGACCTGCTGGCGCTGCCGCGGCCCGTCCAAGCCCGAACACCGAGCTCGAGGATTGTGAGCTATCCATCAGCGCCTCTACCAGATTGGTAACCAGACTGTCCTGCTACCCTTCTCCCCAAACCAAGAGACTAGAATCGAGGGGACCCCTGAGTCCAGACCTCCTTGTAACATTCCATCGTACCTTAAGAAATCGCTTATAAAGAATGTTAAATCCTATCCTTGTGTGGTGTACATCTGTGGGGGGGGGAAGTTACTCGTCTGTACGATCGCTGGAGACGGCTCTCCCCGGAGACCTCTCCCCTTGTCCTCGGCCGACCCTCCCGGTCCGTCTAACATTGGTGGCCAGCGGCGCGATCCGAATCAACGCGTAATCGTACAGAGAGTAGCTCACCCCACGACAAAACCACAATGTCAACCAAAGAGAGCGGATCCACCGAGAAATTCCAGATGGAGAAATTGGAAGAGTACAGCCATCGTGAATTGAAACAATTCTGCATGGAACTAGGCATTGCTACCACCGGCCTGAGTACCAAGGACGATTTCAAGCACGCCATTGAGTCGTGGGCAGAAACCGGGGTCGCCAGATCCCCAGACCGAAACATGGCAGCATCAGAGAGGAACGCCACGGCTCCCGAGGAGCGAGGAACGGGCCTCTCGCAGGAAGAGATCCAAGAAAGAGAAAAAAGCAGACTACATGAGTTAGAAATGGCACGGCTCAAAATGGACGGTGAACTAAAATTAGCCGAGCAAAAACTGAACCTAGAACATCTGCGGCTCCGAGAGGAACGGGAAGAAAAACAGAGGCAGAGAGAGCTCGAAGAAAAGAGATTAACATTCGAACATGAGCGCAAACTGGCAGAAAAAGACCTACGGAAGCAGAACAAAGAACCGGAGGTGCACGAGCGACCGCGCACCCCGGGAACGACAGAAAAGAAAGTCCACATCCCCAAGGATGTCGTTCGAGAGTATGTCCGAGAGGACGACATACAACAGTGGTTCAAGGCCTACGAGATCGCCATGACCTCCCACCGGATCGATCGAAGTGACTGGGGAGCCGGCCTATGGGGGAGATTCGTCAACGAAGGCCGCGATGCCCTGCTACAGCTCCCAGACCATCAGATGTCATCCTATGACCACATGAAGGCTGCCCTCCTCACCCGATATGGGCTCACACCCGAAATGTACCGCCAGAGATTTCGCGACTGCACCCGGATCACAGGTACAACTTGGGTGGAATATGTCAACTATTTCAGCCGGGCCTTCGAGGGTTGGATCAAGGGAAGCCACGTAACGACCTACAAGCAACTTTTTAATCTCATGGTTTTGGAGCACCTCTCGAACAACTGCTTCGTCGAGCTCAGGCAGCACCTCCTCGACAGTAAATTGACTGACCCACGGCAACTCGCCGCCGAAGCTGACCGGTGGGAAAGCACCCGAGTGGGCCGGAGAGGGCCACACGAGCAGAACCGGAACTACCAGGGTCAGCACCGTCCTCGAGGAGGAGGAGGAGGCCAGGGACGAGGAAGAGACACCGTCCCGGCCGCTCCCGCTGCCAGCACCCCGCCCCCGGCCAGCCGGGGCAACCCCCCGATGCGCCCGGGGTTCCGAGCCAACGTCACGTGTCATCGATGCCAGAGAGTCGGCCACTACGCCAATGACCCGAACTGTCCACAGAACCAAACTCCAAAACCCCGCCAGGTGGCGGCCGCCGCCCTGGGGGGAGAACAAATCTCCGAAGAACAAGAAGAATACGAGCAGGCCCAACAAGAGTGGGAACCGGCCGCCATGGTTCTAGCGTGCCTAGGGGGAAAAGACATGGTCCCGCGGGCCCCCCTACCCGCCAACACCAGGAAATATAGCCAGTGGGTGAACATTAATGGGCGCCGGGCCGAAGCACTACGTGACACAGGAGCCAGTGTGACGGCCGTCCGCTGTCACCTGGTAAAACCAGAGCAGATCCTGCCGAACATTCTCTGCCCCGTCCGTTCAGCCGACAATTCAGAGAGTCTGTGTCGGATGGCCTGCGTCCCCTTCGAGTGGGGAGGAGTCTCCGGCATGTTGAAGGTGACGGTCCGGGATGATGCCCCCGTGGACTGTCTCCTGGGGAATGATCTTGAGAGTTCCCCCTGGGCCACCGTCGAGAGGAGAGAGCACCTGGGGATGTTGGGCCTCCCGGACTGGGCGTGCGTAACCACCCGGTCCATGGCCGCCCGAGCCATCCCCCGACCAGAAGAACCAGAATGGCCTGCACCTCCTCCCCCGATCGCTCCAGTAGAGGACACCGACTGTACCGACCCCCCAGAGCAAACCCCCGACGGGGTCGCCCAGCCCCAGGACCTTCCCGACCTGGCTCAGTGGCGTCAAGAAGGGGGGCCCACCCAGGAACAGTTCCGTCAAGAGCAGAAGACCTGTCCCTCCCTCGAGGGACTCCGCCAGCAAGCCCTCGCCCAGAGCACCGGGGACACCACCGGAGCCCATTGGGTCTATTGGGACAACGACCTGTTATACAGCGAACAGAGAATCGCGGAGTTGGGGGCCAGTCGAGTACTGGTGGTGCCCCTCCGTTTTAGAGACTTCCTGCTAAATTTGGCCCACGATGTCCCTCTGGCTGGACACCTGGGCCAGGACAAAACCTACAGTCGCCTGGTGACCCACTTTTTCTGGCCAAAGATGAGGAACGACGTCAACAACCACTGCCGGTCCTGCCCCACGTGCCAGGCCAGCGGGAAGAGCGGACGCAAACTCAAAGCACCTCTGCAACCCTTCCCAGTTGTCAACACCCCGTTCGAGAGGGTGGGAATAGACATTGTGGGCCCCTGGACCCCCGTACAGCACAAGGACATCGGTTCATCCTGGTACTGGTGGACCACGCCACCCGCTACCCCGAGGCTGTGCCCCTGCGAACTGTAACAGCCCCGGTGGTCGGCCGGGCCTTAATGGGGATCTTCTCCCGGGTGGGCTTCCCCCGAGAAGTCGTCAGCGACAGAGGCACAAACTTTATTTCGAAATATATGAAGTCCCTCTGGCAACAGTGCGGGGTCACCTACCGATTCACGACCCCCTATCACCCTCAAGGGAACGGACTAGTTGAACGATTCAACCGCACGCTCAAGGGAATGATTGGGGGGTTGGAAGAGCCCCTCCGTCGCCAGTGGGATGTACTACTTCCGTGCCTCCTCTTCGCCTATCGAGAAGTTCCCCAGAAGTCCCTCGGCTTTAGCCCTTTCGAACTCTTGTACGGGCACCCTGTGCGAGGGCCCCTCAGCCTAGTCAAAGAAGGTTGGGAGATGGCCCCCCTAAAAACCCCTCCAGACGTCTTCAAGTACCTCCTGACACTACGCAACCAGACCAGGCGATTCAGGGAAATGGCAAAAGCAAATCTTGAGGCCAGTCAGGAGGACATGAAAAAATGGTACGATCAAAATGCCTCCTCCGTCGAATTCGAACCTGGTCAACAAGTGTGGGTGATGTCCCCCACCGAACCGTGTGCCTTGCAGGACAAATGGACGGGGCCCTTCAAAGTGGTCGAACGCAAGAGCCCCGTCACCTATCTCATCGATATGGAATCTCCCCGGAACCCCCTCCGGGTCCTCCACACTAACAGACTCAAGCCCCACTTTGTGCGCTCGGAACTCAGCCTCCTGATGGCTACAGACAGTGGGGCGGAAGAAGACTCAGAGCCTCTCCCTGATCTCCTGAAGACTCAGGAGAAAGATGGTTCCGTGGACGGGGTCCGGCTCTCTGATGCCCTCACCCCAGAGCAGCGCCAAGGCTGCCGGGCCCTCCTGCTGCAGTTTGCTACCTTGTTTTCCCTCACCCCAGGGGTCACCCCCTGGTGCTTGCACGACGTGGACACTGGGGACAGTCCCCCTATCAGACACCGGGCATACCGCGTACCAGATCGGGTGCGGGCCTGTATCCAAGAAGAAGTATCCAAGATGCTCACGCTCGGGGTCATCGAGCCCTCGGATAGCCCCTGGGCCAGCCCGGTCGTGCTGGTCCCCAAAGCTGCTGCCCCCGGCACCACTCCTGAACTCCGATTCTGCGTCGACTATCGGGGCTTGAATGCTGTCACCAGGACCGACGCTCATCCCATCCCCCGAGCGGATGAATTGATCGACCGCATGGGGGCTGCCCGCTACCTCAGCATCCTCGACCTGACAGCGGACTACTGGCAGATCGGTCTCACACCCCGGGCCCAAGAACGGTCCGCCTTTTCTACCCCCGATGGCCACTACCACTTCAAGGTCATGCCCTTCGGCATGAAGAATGCCCCAGCTACTTTTCAGCGACTAGTGAACCAGGTCTTGGCGGGGCTCGAGGAGTTCAGCGCCGCCTACCTGGACGATATCGCTGTGTACAGCCGCCACTGGTCCGACCACCTCCACCACCTCCGAGAGGTCCTGCAGGCCCTCCAGCGGGCCGGCCTCACAATCAAGGCAGGCAAGTGCCAAATTGGTCAGGGATCCGTGACCTACCTCGGACACCAGGTGGGAAGCGGCCTGGTGGCCCCTCTGCAGCTCAAAATCGCTGCCATCCAGTCCTGGCAACCCCCAGTCACGCAGACAGAGGTCCGAGCCTTCTTGGGGCTCACCGGCTACTACCGGCGGTTCGTGAGGGACTATGGCAGCATTGTGGGGCCCCTCACGGGACTCACATCCAAACACCACCCGAAGAAGATTAACTGGACACCAGACTGTCAAGCGGCCTTCGAGAACCTGAAAGCCGCCCTGTGCACCGCCCCTGTGCTCCAGGCCCCCGATTACAGTCGGGAATTTATTGTGCAAACGGATGCCTCCGACCATGGCATCGGGGCGGTCCTCTCCCAGCTGAACTCCGAGGGACTTGACCAACCGGTGGCCTTTATCAGCAGACGCCTCCTGGCCCGAGAACAGCGCTGGAGCACAATCGAGAGGGAGGCCTTCGCAGTGGTGTGGGCCCTCAAAAAGCTCCGGCCCAATCTCTTCGGTACCCACTTCCGGGTGCAAACAGACCATCGACCCCTGCAGTGGCTAATGCAGATGCGGGGGGAAAACCCTAAACTATTGCGCTGGTCCATCTCCCTGCAGGGGATGGACTTCACTGTGGAGCATCGACCGGGCCAAGACCACGCCAACGCAGATGGCCTGTCACGCTTTTTCCGCCTCGACGAGGAGAGTCCCCAAGAAGATGGGTGACTCTCCCCGCCTTCAGCTGGGGGGGACGCATGTTGGACAGGCCACATGAAGGGCTTGCTCCCTCCCCGCATGACAGGGCCCAAGCCCCGGCCCTCCAGGTGTACCCACAGAAAACAACCCGCACCCCGTCTCCCGACGGAACTCCTGCCCCCGGACATCCAGGTATCATGGGGCCGAACCACTGCCGGCTCCCCCGGCCGGACCAGCCGCCATCTTGGACACTGCACCACGACCCTAACCCTGGGCCTGGCCAGGCCCCGACATCCCGGCACCACCATCCACCCAGGAGGTGAACGGACCACTTGGCAGGTCAATGGGAGAAAGAAGTGCCGATGGTTCTCCCCCGCCAGGTGCCGATCGCCCTCCAGCTCCCCCGGGCGCTGGCTCCACCCCCTGCTGGGTGTCTGGACTCCCTCATCCCGGACCTTCCGACCTCCAAGTGCGAGGGTCCGGACATCAAAGGACGCCAGACCTATAACTAGGGCAGCTCCAGAGCAGGAAGGCAGTTGTATCCTGGAGTCGAGAGACACCGAGAAGAACTCATCCTTGACGGACTACCGGCGCTGCCGTAGCCCTGCCTTGTGAACTATCGTCCTGCCTGCTGGCGCTGCCGCGGCCTTCTGCAACCTCCATCCTCGTTGGGACCTGCTGGCGCTGCCGCGGACCGTTGTGACTACCACCTTCGTTGGGACCTGCTGGCGCTGCCGCGGCCCGTTGGAACCACCACCTTCATCGGGACCTGCTGGCGCTGCCGCGGACCGTGTAACGAACACCTTCACCGGGACCTGCTGGCGCTGCCGCGGCCCGTCCAAGCCCGAACACCGAGCTCGAGGATTGTGAGCTATCCATCAGCGCCTCTACCAGATTGGTAACCAGACTGTCCCGCTACCCTTCTCCCCAAACCAAGAGACTAGAATCGAGGGGACCCCTGAGTCCAGACCTCCTTGTAACATTCCATCGTACCTTAAGAAATCGCTTATAAAGAACGTTAAATCCTATCCTTGTGTGGTGTACATCTGTGGGGGGGGAAGTTACTCGTCTGTACGATCGCTGGAGACGGCTCTCCCCGGAGACCTCTCCCCTTGTCCTCGGCCGACCCTCCCGGTCCGTCTAACAAGTCCTATATGAGAACCCGCAGGTCACCTTCTCCCCAGACTTCACCCTAAAGACACAAAGGATGAGGTGCAACTTCATAGCAGTACAGAAAGCACTCAGGGATAAAGGGGTGAAGTACTTAATGCTTTTTCTGGCATGCCTACAGGTAGAATCAGAAGGGAAGGTCTGGTTCTTCACCACACCAGAGGAGGGCTGGGAGTGGCTAGAAGGCTGGAGGTTGGTGAGGGATGCCGGTGCTGGAGCCCATAGTGGGAGACATAGGAAAACAATGATTATGCAAAGAGATTGACCAATGGAGGACGTCTTGGAGATGGAATGTAGAAGGGTCTGCTAATGGCCAGTCAAACAGTCACCTGGGAGCGGGGTGAAGGAAAGGCCCCTCTCATGAACGTACTGCTCTAGCTCCTCTGAATCAACACTGGCCAGAGAAACCAGTTCCGCAGTCATCCTATTGAGAAGTGTCATTTACCCGGCCTAAATCCTGTAGTGAACTCAAGACTGAATGGGACAAGGAAGTCTTATACGAACTGATGAAACCACAAAACCCAACCTCTATGCGGAGGGAGTAACTTTAGGGCCATAAGGAGGAGGGGGAAAAAATGAGGGAAAGCTCACGTTTCCTATGGTTATAAAATTGGGATGGGTAGACATGCGCTCTGCTAAGTTGGGGGGGTGGGCAGTTGAGGCACCGTCAGGCAGGAAAGCAGGGTGGGGTGGAATGAGGAAGGAAAGTAAAGGGGGTGGTTCAAATTTTCTTAATAAGTTTGTTATGTAAGTTCTCATGTTTACGGAGACAAGCAGTAAATATCCACCGACACGACCCACACATTGTGGCCAACACCAGTAGTTCGACAGTGACTCATGGGGGGAAGGATTCGGACGGGCCACAAAACGGGGCCAACTGGGAAGTGCATCAAACACCACATGACAGGTCAATCTCCTGCTGAATTTAAATTTATGACCTGGAATGTAAACGGGCTAGGGAACAAAGTCAAGCGGAGTATAGTACTTCACTTTATCAAAAGACACTCCCTTGACGTAGTTATATTACAGGAAACCCATCGCATGGGCAATAGCTGTTAAGTCTTAAATCGATGGGGTTATAAGTGAAAATACAGGCAGGGTACACGTCAGGGTCTAGGGGTACAGGAATTCTCCTCACGAAAGGATTCTCTTCTTATAGTAGAAAAAACGTGGTTGGGCAGACTAGGCAGATACGCGGCACTCTCGGCGGCCTGGGCAGGCAAATTGATAAATATCCTGTTGGTATTTATTCCCACAACTGTAAAGGACTCGACCCTGACCGATTTGGGAGTGCTCATACTAGACTTCCCAGTGGGAGGCCTATGTGTGGGAGGTGATTTCAATATAGCAGGATGCGAGTTCCTGGACTTTATGCCACCTAGGGTCCCTTGCCCCACTCAAACACGACTCACAGAATTCGTCTTAGCACTAGGCCTGATTGATATATGGAGGTCCCTAGATCCCAATACACAGGAATACACATTTCACTCGGGGCGCATGGGTGCAGGTCATGCATTGACTTTTTATTATCCCTGCCCTCTCTTCTTCCTCACTTTACGGATGTTAAGCACCTGGCAAGAGGGATCTCAGATTACTCTCCCCCATGGGCAAGATATAGGGTGGGAGAGATAAGTCCCTAGGGCCCAGTAGCTGTCAATCCATGGTATATTAAAGTGGCAGCTATAAGGACTGAAACCACTGAGCATTATTTTCAAGAAAAAAACAATTCAGTCCCTCCAGCACAAATACCGTGGGAAGAGTACAAGGCAGTGGTAAGCTGTAAAGCACTCTAGCTGATGTCAGGGCATAAACGGCAAAAAAGTGCAAAAGTAGCTGAGCTCGAGCAAGGCATCCTAGACCTTGAACTTCAATTGGTAGGAAATGATGACGACAGCTTACAATATGCTCTAAAACTTAAACAACAAGACTATAGAGAGTAGGTGACGGAGGAGACCAGGAGCAAAATTAAAGCAACACAGCACCGTGTGTATGAAATCAGTGACAAATTAGGTAAACTGCTGGCGTGGCTCGATCAGGATGAAAGAGCAAATCGTTGGGTCGCATCCATCTCTGCAAAAACTGGAGAAACCCTTAAAGATCCTCTAGTGATAGCCGAAGCTTTCGCAGACCATTACTCAGAGATTTATTCCACAGAGACAATATATTTGGAGCAGGAGCTCATGCAGGTAAATGCACAGCTGATTGGCTGCCAAGACTTCAACCAGGAAGTGCTGGCACTTCATCTTGGATCTTGGCTTCTTTGAGTCCCAAAAACAAGAAAAGGGGGCAGAGTAGGAGTACCTTGACCCCCAATCTATGGTTTTGGGGTCCCTCTGAGAACACACCATGTATTAATGTTTATCAAAAGGTTGCGACAAATTGATGAATTTGCAGTAAAAATAATTTAAAAACAAGTGCTGTAATGTAATGTAATATGTAATAGTATGCGGGGGCAGTATGGCCCCCCGCAGCCCCGGGGACCAACACCTCCCTGGGACAATGAACTATTGGAATGCAGGTGGTGTGCACGGCCCCCTGCAGCTGCAGGGACTACCACCTCCCAGGGGCAATGAACTATCGGAATGTAGAGGGCCCTTCGCAGCTCTCTTCCACAGCCCCGGGGACCACTACCTCCCCAGGGCAATTAACAAAGAAATGTGGGGTGGGCAGGTGTGGCCACCTCCCTTGGGCTCAAATAATATAATGGGCGAGGTATGTTATGGACCTCCGGCCCTGGAGACCACCACCTTACCCGGGCTAAAGTAAACATCCCTCCTGGAGCCAAAAATGGCCCTGGGGACCGCAACCCTCTGACCTCCTGGTCAGGGACCTACTCTCCCCCCTGCAGGTCCGCTGTTAAGTGTAGCTGCTCCGTGCACTGTACTCTGCATGGTCAGGTTGGTGTTCGAGGCCCTCCTCTACCCACAGGCTCCTGCCTGCGCCTCATCCCTGTTGGTCCAGTGGGAGAGCCTTGCTCTTCTGCTGGCCGCTGCTGTCTGTCCCTGTCTTTGTGGCATCTTTCTGTCTTTCTTTGCCCGTTTTCCTGTCTTCCTTCTAGCCTCTTCACTGTATTTTCTGTTGTGCCTGTCTTGTCATTGTACCTGTGCCTGTGTGTCAATTAGCCCTACTTAATGGCGGCCGCGCACAGCGGGCGCACTGCTGGCGCGCTAAAGGCAAGCCTGTCTGAGCCCATCTGTGACCCAACCGTGGTCAGCCCCACGAACCCTGGATCTGCAATCTCCCACCGTTACAACTCCGCTGCCCAACCCCTGAAGGAACAACTGCCAGCGGTCGACGGCGAATAGACATCCGTACCCTCCTCGACCAAGGACACAGCGCAGCCCTGATCCTACTCGACCTCTCTGCAGCGTTCGACACTTTCTCCCACCGCACACTCACCACCAAACTCTACGATTCTGGCATACAAGGAACCACCCTTGATTGGATCTGCTCGTTCCTCACCGGCAGAACCCAAAGAATCAGACTACCACCTTTCCTCTCTGAACCCACAGGAATCAACTGCGGAGCAGGCCTGGGTGTAGTTTGCGGAGTTTTGCCATGTAGAACTCCGTGAAGTTACAAAAATCTCTGGGAAGTTCCGCGAGTGGTGGATTGCAGTGCAAACTGCAGTTTGTGCTAGTATTTCTGCTGCTTGGGTAGAAATTATACCCGAGAGGCAGCTTGCGCTCGCAAGCTCCGCGAACGGAACAAAGTTCACAGCCTAGGCCTACTGCGGAGTGCCCCAAGGATCATCGCTCAGCCCCACGATCTTCAAAATCTACATGGCCCCCCTCGCTGCCATCATCAGACAGCACGGACTCAGCATAGTATTCTACGCCGACGACTCCCAGCTCATCCTCTCCCTCACCAAGGACCCAATCACCACTGACTCAACTTCCAGGAAGGAATAAAGGATGTCGCATCCTGGATGAGCAGAAACTGCTTGAAGCTCAACTCGGAGAAGACAGAAGTCCTCGTCCTCTGCTCCTCCCCTCGGCATTGGACAACACCTGGTGGCCTATGGCCCTCAGCAGTCCCCCAACACCCACGAACCACGCCCAAAAACTCGGCATCGTACTCGACTCTTCCCTCTCCATGACAAGAAAGGTCAACTCTGTCACCTCCAGCTAGTTCAACACCCTCCGAATCTTCTGATAGACCTTCAACTGGTCAAGGAAAGTCGTCACCCACGCACTCATAACCAGCAGACTGGACTACGGAAATGCTCTCTATGCCAGGATCAACAAGTCTCTACTCCGCAAGCTCCAGACCATACAGCCTGACTCGTCCTCAGCATTCCTCGACACAAACGCACCACCCAACACCTACAGAACCTCCACTGGCTCCCCGTTGAGAAGAAAGTCACTTTCAACATGCTCACCCACGCCTTCAAATGCCTCCACAACACCGGACCCCAATACCTCAATGAGAGGATCTCCTTCCACGTACCCAAGAGAAACCTCAGATCCCCAACCTCGCTCTCGCTGTAACCCCGCACATCCACAGAGCCAGAACAGGTGAAAGAACCTTCTCCTACATCGCAGCCAAGACCTGGAACGAGCTTCCGCTCAACATCAGATGTACCCCCTCCCTGAACATCTTTAGGAAGATGCTCAAGCCCTGGCTTTTTGACTGATATGGAGCGGCTCAACCCCCCTGCACCTTGAGACCCTCACGGGAGAGTACAATTCCCCTGATTGATTGATTGATTGATTGATTGATTGATTGATTGAACCCCCCCTACTGCTATGTCCCAGGGTTCCCACCCTGTGCTGTGCTGTTTGCTATGGCTTGGCGGGAGCTTTACTGCTCCCGCCAAGTCAAATCAAACTGTGCTCCACTTTGAGCAAGTAAAAACATTTTGCTCTCACTTGCTCAAAGTGGAGCACAATTGCTTTGACCGAGAGGACACCAACAAGTGATGCAATTTATTAAACATGAACCTGTTCATTAAGAAACTGTCATTTTGTAAACTAACCAAACCCAGATATGGTTCCACGCCCTACACAGTTTTTAAAAGCATGTGACTGCTAACAGAAAGCTTCTGGAGTTCTCAAACCGTCTCTCTCCAAACGGGAGTGTTTCAAAAACGACATTACATTTTGACACTCCTCGGTGGAGAGTGAGGTGGGGTTGGTAAAAATGTCTGGCCTACCTATAGAAAACAAGGCTCACCTTAACATGAACAATCCAAGGCATGCTAGATACCCGATCCAATGGCAAGCAGTCCTCAAGAATCAAACAGCTTATCTTTATCTCCGTCCTGCTCCAGATCATAATCAGCATATGAGCGGGTTTAGAGCTATCAGATCTGAAACATAATCAAGTCCCAGTTCTTCATGTACAGAAAATATTGGGGTTGAGTGGGGGACCTAAATCAACTTGCACACAAAATTATTCTCCATTGTTTGAATCTGATCCAACTTAACATACCCACTAGATCTCACTTCCATAACACAGCTGTGCAATACACTTGGCCTAATACATTTTTAGGTGATTCCTTGGTACCCTAGATTCAAGCCTATATGCAAAACTAAAAACCGCCCCCCATAGGACTCTGATCTTTTTGCTTCAATCAGAGATTTCCAACAATTATTAACATCAAATAAAACACCCAAGTAGGGGAAGGCCTTGACTTTGCGCAGGGAAACTTAGATACCTTAAAGGTATTTTTCCTTGTTGATTTGGGGCCCAATACCATTATGTAGGACTCCAAAAAATGAACATCAATTCCAGGGGCCCCATAAAAGACACATACTTTGTCAGCAGCAGGTCCAACCCCTGTGCTATCCGAGCCAACAGGACTGCATCATCCGCATTTAATAGGACAGTGTGAGATCTGTCACCAATCTTAGGACAATCAGCCGAAACTGATAAAGGTGCAGACGCCAACCCATTCACCTACAAGGTGAACAAAAAAGGGGCCAGTAAGCACGCCTGCCGAACCCCACAACTCATCACGAATGATAGAGTGCAATGATTGTAGCACCTCGAGAAAAGTGCACCGAGGCTGAGGTTGTTGAGTGGAGATCAGCTAAAAGAGCCACAATACTGAAATCAACCCCCATCTCGCTGAGCAAAGCCCAGAGTTACACTCGGTTCACCCTATCAAAAGCAGACGTCAAGTCCATTAAAGCAAGATGTAAAGATTCAGACTGAGCCACTGTATATTTATTAATAATTAAGTGAAGGTTCACACATTGGTCTGAAGTCGACCTCCCTGCCCTAAAGCCATACTGGATATAACTCAGAATCTTATTTTCATCTGCCCAGTCGCACAGCCTATTTAAAATATCCCTCCCCAAGACCTTAGTCATAGAATCCAGCAAAGAAATTGGAAGGTAACATTGTGAGTTCTCCTTATCCCCCTTCTTAAAAAAGGGGACAATCACAGCGGTTGACCAAGAGGGTAACAGCCCCTCCTTCCCAGCTGCATTCAGGACCTGCGGTAATAAAGGGGCCCAGACCTCCACATTTCCTTTAAATAGATCTGGAGGTATACTGGCCGGGCCTTGGGCCTTGCTGCTCGACAGGGCACAAATGACTTGTTAACTTCATCTAACGTGAAGACCATTTGGTTACCAACGGACACAGGTACAGCGTGGAAATTAACACCCCCCACCAGCCCCATGATTTATCCACCCACTGTTGCTCTTTTTTTCTGATCATCTGCCCATCACTCAGTGATTGCTTCAATGCCACCTTCCAAAGTTTCAGGAATCACGAGCAATCCCTGTCATACCAATTAGGGCTTTGTGCCACACAATTGATAGTAGCCTTCACAGTTAAAAGTTTGCAAACCCCCAGAGCTATGCCTTTAAAATCTTCCAATACCTCCCCCACCGTTCTCACTATCCAGACAAATGTTAATCTCCTGCTGGCAAGTTGAAAAGAGAGAGGTTTGAAAGCACTGAGGGTCTACCTGGGACCATGTCAACCTTCTCCCCTAGTCAACAGCCGCAAGGCTCTTGAGGGCCCCCTTGACTGATGTTTTGGGCCCAAGGCAATGTCCATAGTTAAGGATAAGGGATTGTGGTCACTAAAAGGATTACAAATTATATTACAATAAGAAATGGACAAATATAAAGGTGCTCAGACAAATATAAAATCAATGAGCGAGCCCCTGTTACCTCCCTTTGTATGATGGGCAAATGACAGGATTAAAAGAATTCACAAGTTTCTCCAAGCTAAAGAACAGATTGTTGGAGTCTAGGAGCTCATTTAACTCCCTACCCTATTCAATCAATCAATCAATCAATCGATCAATCAATCAATCAATCACCAGTGAGGATCTCAAGGCGCTGGGGTGGTTGTGTGGGGGTGGAGGCAGCTCTGGCTCAGTCGAAGAGCAAGGTCTTGATGGCCTTCCTGAAGATGTCCTGGTTAGGGGAGCATCTGATGCTGACCGGGAGCTCGTTCCAGGTTTTGGCTGCGATGTAGGAGAAGGCCCTTCCTCCTGTTTTGCTTCTGTGGATTCAGGGTGTCTCCGCTAGGGCGAGGTCAGCGGATCGGAGAGTTCTTTTGGGAGCGCGGAAACAGACTCTATCATTCAGGTATTTGGGACCGATGTTGTGGAGGGATTTGTAGGAGTGGGTGAGAAGCTTGTAGGTTATTCTCTTCTCGACCGGGTGCCAGTGTAGGTCTCGAAGGTGTTGCGTCATGTGTTCGTGCCGTGGGGCCCTGAGGACGAGTCTGGCTGCGGCATTCTGGATGGTTTGACGCTTGTGTAGAAGGTTCCTGTTGATGCCGGCGTAGAGGGCGTTTCCGTAGTCCAGTCTGCTGGTTATGAGTGCATGGGTGACAGTTTTTCTGTGTTCGGGCGGGATCCATTTGAAGGTCTTTCGGAGGATGCGGAGGCAGTTGAAACTGGTCGAAGCGACGGCGTTGATCTGGCGTGTCATGGTGAGAAAGGAGTCAAGGATGATGCCGAGGTTCCAAGCGTGGTTTGTCGGAGTGGGAGGACTCCCGAGGGCAGAGGGCCACCAGTTGTGGTCCCAGGTGGAGGTCGAGGGGCCCAGGATGAAGACCTCAGTTTACTCAGTGTTGAGCTTCAGGCAGCTATTGTTCATCCATGCCGCAACGTCCCTCATTCCTTTCTAGAAGCTAAGCCTAGTGTCATCAGGATCCTTCGTGAGGGAGAGGAAATACTTGGGTGTCAAGATACTATGTTCAGCCCATGCTGTCTGACGATGGCGGCGAGGGAAGCCATGTAGATGTTTAAGAGGGTGGGGCTGAGCGATGATCCCTGTGGTACACCGCAGTTGATCTCTGTGGGTTTGGAGATGAAAGGGGGATCCTCTGGGTTCTGCCAGAGAGGAATGATCGGATCCAGTTGAGGGTGGTTTCTTGTATCCTGGCGTCGTGCAGTCTGGCTGCAAAGGTGTGGTGTTAGATGGTGTCGAAGGCCGTGGAGAGGTCTAGTAGGATGAGGGCTGCGGTGTGTCCCTGGTCGAGTAGCATGCAGATGTCGTCGGTTGCAGGGAGGAGGGCAGTCTTGGTGCTGTGGTTGCTGCGGAATCCGGACTTGGAGGCATCTAGAATAGAGTACTCTTCGATAAATGTAGTCAGTTGGGCGTTTACGACTCTTTTTGCGATTTTGGAGGCAAACGAGAGCAGAGAGATGGGCCGGTAGTTCTTTAGGTCTGTAGTATTGGCCCTGGGCTTCTTAAGGAGGGGCTTGACTTCTGCCTGCTTCCAGTTGTCAGGGAAGGTGCTGGATTGGAAGGAGGCGTTGATGGTCCATCCTAGTTTGGGGGTGATGGCGGCCTTCTGGTAGATGTGAGGTGGGCAGGTGTCCGTGGGGGCTCCAGACCGTGTTTTCATCATGGTCCTGGTGATGAGTTCCACCTTGGTGGGGGTCCAGGTGGTGATGGTTGGCTGGTGGTCAGCAGAGGTGGGAGGGGTGGTGAATGGCGTCTCATCACTAAAGTGGTCGTAGAGGGTCTTGATCTTCTGATGGAAGCAGGTGCTGAGCTTGTTGCAGAGTTCCTGGGATGGTGTGACGTCCGTGGCTTCGCTGGGGGTTTTGGTGAATTTCTGTATGATGTTGAAGAGTTCTCTGGCGTTTGTTGCGTTGGTGTAGAGTTTGTTCTTGATGAAGGTCCGTTTGGTGTCCCTTATGAGCTGGTGGTAGTCCTTCAGGGCGCTCCTATGGTTGTTGAGGTCTTCGGGACCGGAGGTGGCCTTGGTCCAGGTATCTGTGAAGAAGGCGACGTCGGGCGTGAGGCTGGCGATCAAGTCCCAGATCTCTACGGTGTGTCTGTGGAGGGAGCGTACGTTGAGGAGGATGCACGTCAGGCCTTCGGTGTCCCGGGCGTCCCGTGTGCCTGCAACGGACATGGGGCACTGTAGATGGTGAAGGAGTGATGGCAGTGTCTGCAGGAGAAAAGTCCGTGGGTGGTGGTCGGTGAGGCGTTCTGGCAGTCTGGGTGTCTTCCAGGTTTGATAGCGAGGAAGGTGGCGGCGTCATATTGGTGAGGTTCTGGGGAACCAATGTTCCTGGCGCTGGCAGCGGTCGGGACACGGAAGGACGCAGACGTGTTTGCCTTAGGTGCACCAGCGGCTGGCCAGCTGTGTGCCCGCTGCGCTCGTCCGCATTTTGTAGGGGAGGGGAGGGACGCTCAGCTGGGAGGCAGGAAATGGGCGACGGCAGGGTGAGGGGCAGTGAGTACAGTGGATGTTTGGGTGGAAGAAGAACACACAAGTAGACGGGGCAACAAATGCACAATAATAAGCAAGAGCAAAGCAATATTGGGCAAGAGATAAACAATAACGCAGAGAACAATAATAAGCAAAAGAGCAAAACAAAGATGGGCAAGAGATAAACAATAACACAGTGCACAATAATAAGCAAAAGAGCAAAACAAAAGATGGGCAAGAGATAAACAATAACGCAGAGCACAATAATAAGCAAAAGAGCAAAACAAAGATGGGCAAGAGATCAACAATAGCGCAGAGCACAATAATAAGCAAAAGAGCAAAACAAAGATGGGCAAGAGAAAGCAGTAACGCAGAGTCAACAGTTACCGCGATGTGGCAGGCGGGCAAGGGCAGCCTTGAACACCCAGGCTGGGGGCTCAACGGCGGGGGCGGAGTTAATGGAGCTGCCTGGGAGAGTGCAGGCCTGTGACCGAGGTCAAGGTCTTACAAGCGCTCCTCTGCAGTGGTCGGCATTTTGTAGGGGAGGGGAGGGACGCTCAGCTGGGAGGCGGGAAACGGTCGAGGGCAGAGGGGGAGTGTAGGAAGGTGGAGTCTGACTGTATGGTTACCCCCACCTATTTCCTGGTGTTTTGCTTGTTTTCGACTTAGTCTGACTGGGATCTTGCTAATCAGGACCTCAGTCTATCTGCTTTCTCCCTAAATTGATTGCATGTACTTTAGGTACACTCCAGATTGGATTCTGGGGTACCTTTATAAGTCCCTAGTATATGGTATACTATGTATCCAGGGCATAGGTACCCTAGAGGCCTCTCAGGGGCTGCAGCATATATTATGCCACCCCTGGGAGACCATTCAAAATGACACCACAGGTCTGCTACTGCGACCTGTGTAATTTGGTGCATGACCCCTTACTTAGATATAGGTTCACTATATCTATCATATATCACTGCACATATAAACCTATCAGTCACCCCTATGGCAAGCCTTATCAATCCTGAAGGCAGGGTGCTGGGTTCTATGTGAGAGAGTGCACCTGCATTAGCATAGGCCCTCTGCAGCCTTTGGAACCTATATTCCGGGGTTGTTTGTGATGCAGCCAACCATATATACTTAAGTGCATTTTAACCTTGCGGTAAATGCTAACTTTAAAACAGCTGCAAGGAAACATGTTGTGTTTGGTGTCAATCACCTTGGAATCATACCTCAGCACCAGTAACTGGTGTGGGAGGTACGATTCCACCCTCCTAGAGGGAGAAATATGACAACACCGGTACACCCGGTACCAGCTTTCTCAACCCTGGCATCACAAAATGGATGCTGCAAGCCACAGACACGAGTCTGCCCTTCTGCTGCTGGACGAAACTCCAGCAGGGGAAGGCTTGACAATAGGTTTCCTGTCACAGCAAGGTGTGACCACCTCCCAGACAGGCTTTAGTGTACTGGGTCTGGGTGGGTGCACTCTAAGAGTGCTTTGATGTCTGCACTGGGGGCACATTTGGTGTCCCTGTGCATAGTACAGCTCAAACCGGTGGCAGGAGCCATTTGCTCCTGTTCTTGCGCGAAACTGGACAAAGGAGATGGGTGCAGCCGCCCCTCTGTCCTGACCCTCCCATAGGTGGGTCCCCAGAGTTTGTCCTACCCCTTCCTTGGGTATAAAGTAGGAACCCCTGACTACAGGACTTTAGATTTTACCTGGACTAAACTCTGCTACAGAAACCAAGTACTTCGACAATCTGCAATACGCTGGATGACTGAAGAATCTCCCTTGGAGTAAAGGAGTTACTCCCCTGCAAGGCAGGCACCTGAAACGCATCTGACCGGTTTGCATCTCCAAAGCTCCTGAGGACTCCGAAGATTTCTGCAACACAGGAGGTGGGTTCCCAAGGTTTCTGAGGTTGATCTGTGCTCTCAGCAATTCTGAGGCCCGTATCTCTTGTGGGGACCGTGCAACCTGAACCCCTGTGCACCACATACATGTGCAGCAGCATAGGCTTTTTGGCGACCCCTGAGGCTGTGCTTTGGGCTACTTGTAGTTCTGACCCCGAGCAGTATTTCCACTGAAGATTTCCGGCCTACACTCCACGAGTGTTCCGTGGGATGGTATCTTGTGATTCAGCTTGAGGTCCCTTTGCGATCCCTGGTCCGTCGACCTGTGGGTCCCTGTGAAGGTATCATTGACTTTCCATGGGCTTTCCTGGTTGCTCCAGATGTGCCCTGACTCTCCATAGCTTGGAGAGTCCCCAGGACCTTGCTGGTCCTCACCGAAGCATCTTTCCTCTGCTCGCGTGGTTTGCAGTTGCCAAGGCTTGTTGGTGTTCAATACGGACACTGACCCCCCAGGACTCGACATCCTTTGTGGGACAGCTCACCTCTGGACTTTGGTCATCGTCGACGTCTCCTGGTCCCCGTGGCTGCAGAGTCAAGCTTCACCTCTTCTCATCCTGAAACACCCGACATTGGTGGGCATTCGTCTATCGTGCCCCCGGTCACTCTGAAGTGACCCAGACTCTGTCCCCTCTGCTTTCAGGTTCTTCTCAGCTCCGATCCAGACTTGGATCACACCGGACACTTTTCATCTTCCCGGCAGCAGCACTTCTTCGCATCACGCCATTAAAATCAACGAGCGTTTCCAACACCACTTGACCCCTATGCACCCGGCTCCTCTGGGATAGGTAACAAGGGTACCTCAGTACTCTCAAGGGTGCTGGCCTTAGAACCTTCTATGTTCCAAAGGGTTTGCTTGAAGTCCTCTCCTAAGTGTCCTTAATCTTCAAAATTCCAAACACGACTTTCCCATAGAGTTGTACGGCGCTCGCGCCTGTGTTCACACACTGCACCCATCCTCCGTGGGTCCCCTTTCTTAGTATATGGTTTGGTCTCCCCCGGGAGCCCACTGTGTATTGTGCTATTTACTGTCGTTCTAGTGCTTTAATATTGTGTGCCTTGTTCTCTAATCTCATAAAGAGGTTAGCAGAGAATGTTTAGTAATAAATACTTATATTTTATATATACCTTGTGTGGTTCTCCTTTCATTTGTTCATTCAAGAGGTTATAATCTGGTAAACCAAGCTGCTTTACATCTCTTCGAGACTTAGCCTGAAGGCTGCTCTCCATCGATACCACTAGGATAGCTTTCAATAAAGGTTGTATTTAACCTAATCAAAACAAAAAAATAAAAAAAGCAAGATGGAGAGGAAGATCTTTCATACACCTGGTCCCCAAAATGTGGAACTCACTGCCCAGGGATATGCCCATGTTAACTAATTAGCTTTCAGGGAGAGTCTCAAAACACTGCTCTTTCCCTAAACACCCGCCTCCAGGCAGCCTGACCGAGTCCACCGTTGTTATGCTTTTCTCCTAGCGCTGGGAAGCCTAAGGGCAGCTACGCGGTTTATAAATCCATAAACATAAACATAATCATCAATAAGGGTCGTTTGGACTAGTGCAAGGTGCCAACTTTAATTAGTAGACAGCATATACCAGGCCAACTTCTCACAGGGAGGGGCCGGGGGTCAGCAGCGGCGGGAATCAGGGAGAAGGAAACGGTGAGGGGAGAGAGAGGGGCAGTGGGTACAGTGGATGTTTGGGTGGAAGAAGAACACAAAAGAGGACGGGGCAACAAATGCAGAATAATAAGCAAGAGCAAAGCAATAGATAAACAGTAACGCAGAACACAAAAATAGGCAAAAGAGCAAAACAAAGATTAGCAAGAAATAAACAATAACGCAGAGCACAATAATAAGCAAAAGAGCAAAACAAAGATGTGAATGAATGAACGAAGTGAAGACCTTTGTTCAACCAACAACTGCCAGAAGGGGAACCCCCATCTAGGGGAGGGTTACATAGATGGTAATTAAAATCACCAGCCAAAACAATGTGGGCTTGACCATCCAGGGCCAGACTGGCTGTAGTGATCACTGGGCATTTCCCCGGTGGGCCGCCAGGGTGGGGGCAGGTTTTGGACTTCTGGGGAGGCATAGCTGCAATATCGGCCCCTGTAACAGAATCAGCTGAAACCAGCCGTGGCAAACAGTTTGGCCGCACCCCCAACGCCCGGGGGGGGGGGGGGCGGCCGAGCACTTTGCCAGGGCCGGTTTTGGTTCCTAGTCTGGCCCTGTGACCATCCCGCCTAGCTGAAATAGAACTCAAACAGCAATCCAAATGGGAAACTGTGTAGGGCTCTGAGCTCCCGCACTTGCTATTGTAAAAATTAACTGCAACCATCAGACAGGACACAGGGATTGAAAGTCGTAGTCCCTGCGTTGTACAAACATGCCAGTTGAGGTTTGAAATTTAAAACACCCAACTCAACTCTGACAAATATCATTAAGCCCCCCTTCGCCCTTCCTACCATTGAAGGAACAGCTGGTACAAAATAAGTCATGTATCCCTCAAGGAAGAAGATGTTATAAATTGCCCAAGTTTCTTGGAGACTAATTATGTGGAAACACTTGACATATTCCATGGGTCCAGTCAGTCGCAGGTAACCAGACCACTCAAAGGAAGAAATCTATTGACAGTGGGCACAGAGATGGACAGCCTGAAAGTCGGGTAATCAATAGCAGTGCAGGGCCCCCAAGTGATGAAAGTCTGCTGGGTGAGCTAAACTACCCGGTCTATAAAAGAAACCCAATGGCAAGGTAACTATCCCTGGTGAACCAGATGTCGAATGGGGGCAACAGCAAGTAGTTTCCCAGCTAACCAGGGATTCCTAAAGTTAACTACCACACAATATCCCGCCCATGGTTTCCTATCCTTTTCAATCCAGCTAAGCCTCTGTGTCATAATAATGGAATCCGCCAACTCCCTCCTAAAAGAGAGATATGAGCTAAGCCAATGCATCACCTTGGGGCATATCTACAAGGCGGCGATAAAAGATTATCGCCGCTTTTGCAGCCGTTTTCGGACGAAAAGCGGCGATAATTTTATCGCTATATCAGCAAGGTCATGCTATCGCGTGAAACCTTGCCTTAGCGCCTGAATTACGAATGCCCATCTTTGCATCTCTAATGAGATGCAAAGTGGGCATTCCTCCCCAGGATAACGGGAGAAATGTCACTAAGCGACATTTCTCCTATTATCAAGTCTCACGCAAAGCAGCATAGCGACAAGAAAAGTAGCGATAACCTATGTTATCGCTACTTTCCTTACGCCTGCTTTGAAGCTGACTTAGCCATGATATCCTATGGAAGGTGGATAGCATGGCTAAGTATGTGAGGCCCTATCAGCAAGCTATCGCCAAACTTCGTGGGATTATCGCTGGTTTTCCAGCCATAATCTCACGTTAGGCAGTTAGCGCTAGGATTTTTATCGCTTTTGAGATAAGCGTTGCTAATAGCACGCTATCTCAGTGATAAAAATCCACGCTAGCTGGCGATAATTATCCTAGCGCTAAGTGCGGTTGTTGCTGATATGCCCCCTTATTCTTAAACTCCTGAAATGATTCCCCAGTGGAGTCAGATCAGGGGGGCATATTCCCCAGGACAATGAAATAAGGAGTTGCTTCTGGGGGCAAACTTAACACCATTCCACACTTACTTAGAGTCACTGAGTGCCAACTCCCCCCCTTCTCGCCCAAATGGCAGGGAGGGTATCAGTGTTACCAGAACCATGAGTAACCCTGGGAGCCCTGGCTTTAATACAGCTTGAATAGGACCTGCGCCCCTGAGGTCGTGCGTTGTCGCAGAGTACCTCCCGGAGCCCACCAGATCAGCTGGACCCCGTGGCTCTTCTAAAATGACCTGCTCTTGACCACCCCTGCACCCTGCCCTCTCCTTGGTCACCAGGGAAAGTAATTCAGAAACCCTACCCTCATTGCAGGAAATTCTCATCCAGATTGGGCCCAATTTATTGTTTAATATTGTCTCCCAATACCTCATCAAAACAATCCTGAGGGAAGAGCCATCTTCCTCTCTGGATGAATTTGAAGTAGGTAGGGCTCTTGGCAAAACCACTTGCGGGGCCTGGGCAGATACACAAGACTTCTGTTTCCGCTTACTCCTTGGGCTGACAACTGATGTGGTGGGAGTTACTAGTCTGTCCAATCTCGGGGTTGTCCCTTCAAGATCTTCACAATAATCCCCCTATGATCCCCTATCACCAGGGAGCCCCTTCCCACTTGCACAAGCGAGTGGCCCACGATAGGGACGGTGGAAAATGTCTCAGTCCAATGAAAGCCTCCTTTCTACAAGTTCATTTTCCTTAGATACAGCCCCCACAGCCCGATGGAGAAAGCCTTCTATAGATGATACCCGGAGGCCAGCAGAGTGAGGGAGGACCTTTTTTTTTACCCATTTTTGTGACTCCCTTTAGCACCATATAGCCCCTTGTCAGACTGAATGCCTACACAATGATTTCAAGCCGGGGGTGTGAAAGAGAAGCCAACAGGGCCGTCAGACAAGGCAAATTACTAATTAAGAAATCCAAAAGAAAACAATACCTTACACTTTGGCCTTGTCCTGGATGGTAAGCTACCTCAATTGAAGGTAACAAATAGCCATCACATTGCTCACTAAAAGTCAAGTTAATAGGGATGTCCCTGCCCCGCCTCTTCCTGCTGCTCTTGACCCAGTCTTCACCCAGGCACGCACCCGGGCATGTCCCGCACAGCGGGATCCCTACTCAGCTGATGTAGGTGCCTCTGGGCATGAGCATTGACATATGTGGTGGCTGCCACAGGCGTCTCTGGGGCCTGCAGCCTCTCCTGGCTACTGCCCCCTTCCTCCAACAATAAGGGCATCCAGCGCAGTGGGAGCCGCAAACAGCTGAAGTACACACCTCTGGATGCGAGTACTAACGTATGCGGAAGCTGCTGCTGGCATCTCTGGGGACTGCAGTCTCTCTTGGCTACTGCCCCCTCCTCCAACAATACAGGTATCCCGCACAGTGGTAGCCCCAAGCAGCTGAAGTAGGTGCCTCAGGGCAGGTGCACTGACGTATGCAGCGGCTGCCGCTGGCGTCTCTGGGGCCTGCAGTCTCTCCTGTCTACTGCCCCCTCCTCCATTAACATAGGCGTCCTTCACAGCAGGAGCCCCAAGCAGCTGAAGTAAACACCACCGGGTGCGAGCGATGATGTATGTGGCGTTTGGCGCTTGCATCTCTGGGGCCTGCAGTCTCTCCTGGCTACTGCCCCCTCCTCCAACAATACGGCATCTTGTCACAGCAATACTAGCTCCTGCAGGAGGCGGGAGCCAGTAGGGACCGAAGGGGCCTTCAGGCTCCCCCCATGGGCCCAGCACTAAAAAATGGGTGCCCATGGTGGGACCAGGCCACGCTCCCTGGAGGCTGGGACCCGGTGGATGGGATCCTGGGGCCAAAATCAGCCTGGGATGGTGGTCGTGCAGCCCCCTCACATTATTTATTTGTTTTAAAAAAAAAAGACGGCTTCCCTCCCTTGAAGTCTATAAAAAAAAGGTTTTAAAAAGGCCGGGCCCCCAAAATCAGCCTGGGACCTCCTGGCATACTACTTGTTGGGGGATGAAGTTTTCTTTCCTCCTGAGGGTCCTTAGGGGCCAGAGACCCCTCCTCTTACCTCCAGTAAGCCCAACACAGTGAGATTGCTCTTATAGACATAGTCAGACACTCATGCACCCTCTCACAGACCCACTCTTACACTTATGCACCCACTCACAGACCAATTCAGACACTCATGCACCCATTCACAGATCCACTCAGACACTCATAAACCCATTCACAAACCCACTTAGACACTCATGCATCCAGTTACAGACCCACTTGAGACTCACATAGTCACACACAGACCCACTCAAACACTCATGCATCTACTTATAGACTCAATCAGACACTCATGCACCCATTCACTCACTGTTGGGGTTGCTCTGCTCCCAGCCAGAAGCACTGCGGTGGTGGATCATTGACAGCATAAAGTCAGTCTTCCCAAGAGTAAGATGACTTCTCAATCCAGTTGACATGCATATGATTCATCCGCTCTCACTCACTTACCTTTTCTGCTTCTGGGGTCATCATACGTTGTGATCGACATCTCCCGCGGGCTGCTGTTTGACTGTCCTCTTGCTCAGAGTTGTCCTCTGCTTCTGCTCTGTTCCTGGTTCCGTGGCTGGAACTTCCTGCAAAGTTTTCATAGACTCTTCAGAAAAGCATAAAGCCCAAACTGCTGAACAGAATTATGCCAAATTTGGCAGAAAGCTATCTTTTCCTCCGTAGATTGTGCTTTTTAGGTTTTGCCTGCACATCGCTTGCACTGTGCTTGTGAAATCTATTGTGTTTAATATAAATCTTAAAAGTGGCTTACATTTCGCCCCTTTTGTCCATTGGTTCATGTGCTTGCCACTTACTTTTCCTCTATTTATATTGGCTGTCACACACTAATTCCTGTTGTTGTTTTTGCTCTTATCAGTGTCCCAAAGTCCAGGTACTCCTTTTCATCTGCCAAACTTTTTGTGAGGCTGCTTTCTTGATGCCAATAAACGTCAGCGTTCTGGTGGTCATTTATCTCCATTGGGTACCTCGACTACACAGCACTTTCTGGACGCGCAGCGGCTTGCCCTGCCGGTAACTATTTTTACTCTGAACAATTGTGTTCACTTGTTTTTCATTACGGATGAGCATGTCCACATGCCGCGCCTGTGCTTCACATATTTAAGTAATCACTGCCAGATAAGTAAAACTTGCGTGGGAGGTGTTCATGTGTATAATTTTACTGAATTAGTTGCCTCTGGCACTCTTTTTTTATTATTTACATTTCAGTGCACTTGTAGATAGTCTCTGTAGTCTCTTTTGTTGAACTCTGCCCACCCCCTTCCTGCTCTCTGGTGCACAGCGCTTGCACTGTTCTTATTTGTACTGATTCCACCAGAGAGGTGTCACTTTGTTTCAACGCAATCTCTCATTTGGAATCCATCATTCCTCACTGCACACAAGCCGGCATTGCTTGGACACCTGCACCTGTGCTTCACATATGCAAGCACTTGCAGCCGCTAGTTACTGTCCAGAACCTGCCCTGAGGTAAGTACATGGTGGAGTTAGAATAATAATTTTTCCCCTAATCGCAGTCCAGCACCTGCCCTATGGTAAGTCCGTGGTGGAGTTAGAAAAGTAATTTTGACCCCAGTCACTTTCCAACACCTGGCTTGAGGGGAGTACCCAGTGGAATTAGAATAGTAGTTTTTACCCCAGTCACTGTCAAACACCTGCACAAGGTAAGTACATGGTGGGAGTGAGAAGAGCAATTTTGCTTCCAGTCACTGTCCAGCACCTGCCCGAGGTAAGTACCTGATGAAGTTATAATAGTAATTTTTCCCCCTAGTCATTGCCCTGTACCTGCCCTAAGGTAAGTATCCGGAGAAGTTAGAATAATAATTTTGACCCCAGTCACTGCCCAATAACTATCTGAGGTACGTACATGGTGGTAGTTAGAATAGTAATGTAATCCCCGTCACTGTCCAGCCCCTACCCCAAAGTAGGTACCTGGTGGAGATATTATAGTAATTTTGCCCCAGTCAATGTCCAACACCTGCCCAAGGTAAGTACACGGTGGAAATTAGAACAGTAATTTTACTCCCAGTCACTGTCCAGCAACTGCCCTGTGGTAAGTACTTGGCGTAGTTAGAATAGTAATTTTGTCCCAAGTCACTGTCCAGCACCTGCCCTGAGGTTAGTACCCGGTGGAGTTAGAATGGTCATTTTGACCCAGTCACTGTCCAACACCTGCTCTTAGCTAAGTACATAGTGGGAGTAAAGAATAGTAATTTTGCACCCTATTTACTGTCTAATACCTGTCCTGAGTTAAGTGTGTGGTGGCGTTAGAGTAGTAATTTTACCTCGGCACTATCCAGTACCTTGCCTGAGGTAAGTTGCTGGTGGAATTAGAAGAGTAATTTTGCACTATAGTTACTGTTTAGCCTGTACCCAAAAGGAAGCATCTGGTGGTATTAGAATAGCAAGTCATTGTCCAGCACCTGATCTGAAGGAAGATCTGAAGGAACAAGCAGTCATTTTTGCTTCTACTAAATTATATGTATTGGCTTATAAGTGTACACTAAGATATTTTGTATAGGTTATTTATGTTATCGTTTAGTAATTGTTCTGTGGTAAAAAATATATTGGAACTTTTCATCACTTTTTTTTCCGTAGTATTAAATATATAACATATTAGAAAAATTCTATTTTCATAAAACTGCAATATTGTTTTATATAAAATAATGTAAAATATACAAACCCAGTACATGTTTGTTGTGCCAACTTTAGTAAATTTTGTTAAGATATCTGTAGGTTTAGGAAAAATAAATCAATCGATTTGTAATGTAACTAACTAGTAGAAATACAAGTACTTTTTGTGAAAGTAAAGTCTTGCTTCAGTAACAATTTCTGTTTGGTCCCAAACGCAATCAGTGTACTAGTGAATGCAAAATGGTGGGTGGCCCATTTTATATGTGTTTGGTGTAGTAGTTTAAAATTTAAGTAAATATATGTGTTGAAATGTGAAGCACAGGCATCCAGTCAATCAGTCAAAGATTCTTGATTCGGCTAATAAAAGCCATAAAAGCACAACAATAAATGTACCTGGGGCAGTTATTAGAATAAGCCATTAAAAGACCATAAAAACATAACAAGTACAATTTGAACATATAAACTTCTCCCTAAAACCATATTTAAAAAAAGTAAAATAAACATATGACTTGTTTTTAAAAGCAAATACCATGACAATTCAGCTTATAAAATTCATCAGATAAGATGCTTATACATTTCATCAAATAAGGTGCAAATTCAGCTAGACAAAAAGCATCTTCCTCCTAATTCCTATAGCGCCTGAGAGGAAGCTAGCAACTCCAAGGTAAAACATGGGCGGGGAAAGCATCTGCAGGTATAATAATGCTGACCTTGCTTGGACAAAATGACATGAACTCAATAACAGAAGGATTTTTTTTCCCCCAGGGAGACATACAGTTCACAGAAAAAAATAAAGCGCAAAGTATCCTGATCGGGAAAATTGTCACATGGACATGGCCTTGAATCCCCGGGCTTCAGATAGCCTTTTGGAAAGGCTAGTAATCAGTGAATAAGATTCATCTGAATCTGATTAGCAAAAAGCGATGATGAACATTATTAACACGAGACAGGTAGGGCTGCGCCTGTAGGCATGGACTAAGTGTGATGTGTAATTTCTCACTGTGGGCCTAGCAATTTCTACACCCTCCCTGTCCCCCTGCCGCCTGGCCAGAAACTGATGCTTAATCTTCCTGATGTCAATAGGTCATGAAGGTTTGGGGTTAGTTTACAAGTCGGAGCGGCCTTGCCCTCTCATCTGCTTTGAGATATACCTTAACCATGAAATACGCAAAGCCCCTTCGGGAGCCATACAGTCCGCTGGAACAAGTTGATTTAAGGTGTAGACTAGGAAAGATCAAATTCTCAGCCAACGTACTAAATGTGCAACTGCATTGTGATCGGAGATGTATCCCATGCCAAGCTCCTCATGTAATGTGAAGGCGGGATGCAGAGGGGGACAGCGAAAAGCCTATGAGAAAAAATAAATTTTCACCACCTGCTAGTCTTTCACATCCTTATACCCCCAAACATCATATCCATGGGTTGCCATCGGAATACATTTTTCACTGTACACTTTTAGCAGTGCAAGAACAGGCTTTGTCCCCAGTCTTTAAGGCGAAGTCCACAGTAGCCCCCACTGCCCTTGCCAGGACATTCTTTTTGTGTGCTCTTTGCGCAACCCACGACCCATTCTCATCAAACAACACACCTAAATAGGGAAAGGTTGGGACTTTAGTTAATTCTACCCCCTGCAGAAAGACCTACACCTAACAGCCTTCTTAATGCCGACTGTCATGGTACGTGATATCGGAGAAATTGGTTGCAAGGTCAAGCTAGTCCATAAAAGTGTCTAAACATTTTTGAAGACCTACTCCTGTCCTGGCAAACAACACCCCATCATCTGCATATAGAAGTGCAGGTATGAGTTTAGAGGCAGCTCTTGGGATGTCTTTACTAGTTGCCCAGAGAATTTCCCCTAGCTTGTTGATATACAGCGTGAACAGCAGGGGAGCCAGGATACACCCCTGCCTGACCCCTCAATTGACATCCCAGGAAGCTGATACTCAACCATTCTTATTATATCTCACTGCAGCCTTGGTGTTGTTATGGGCCAAGTGTATAAAAGCAACAAGCTTAACTTAACTTAGATATATTAACGTGGTCGAATGCTGATGTTAGGTCCATACAGACAATATGCAGGGATCCCTTCTTAGCTTTTGTGTAAGTCCGTACCAACAAATTTAGGTTTATGCATTAATCTAGCGTCCCTTTGAACTGTCTAAAGCCGCACTGTAGGTCTGAGATAAGCTTAGACTTATCTAGCCAGGAGGATAGCTGGTCCAGGACCACTTTCCCCATAATTTTTGCAGCCGAGCCTAAGAGGGATATCGGTCGATAACAAGCTGGTTCGTCCCTCGACCCCTTTATAAAAATAGGTGTAATAATACCCATTGACCAGGAAGAGGGGAGGTCACAGGAACAGACTGTGTTACATACTTGTGTACTCTGGGACCCCATCCGGGCCCAGCACCTTCCCCCTACAGGCATCCACTGCAATGTCAAGCTTGTGTACAGTGCGGAAAGCTGGATTCCAACCATGAGAGCTCCTCAAACCAAAATGGCACCTCTGTGGAATCAGTACAAATAACCACATCGCAAGTGCTGTGCACCGGAGAGGAGGAAGGGGGTGGGCAGACGTCAACAAAGGAGATCTGCAGGGCTGAAATGTAAATAATAAAAAAAGACTACCTGAGGCAACTAATTCAGGAACATTATACACATGAACACCTCCCGGGCAACCTTTACTTATAGGGCGGTGACTGCTTAAATATGTGAAGCACAGGTGCGGCAGTTGGACATGCTTGTCTGTAATGAAGAACAAGTGAACACAATTGAGCAGAGTAAAAATAGTTACCGGCAGGGCAAGCCGGTGCGCGTCCAGGAAGTGCTGTGCAGTCAAGGTACACAATGGAGATAAATGAACACTAGAATGCTGACCTTTGTTGGCATGAAAAAAGAGCAGGCTCACAAAAAGCTCGGCAGATGAAAAAGAGTGCTTGGGCCTTGGGACACTGATAAAAGGCAAAAACATGCAGAACAACAGGAAATAGTGTGCAACAGCCAATAAAAATGTACATTGTGCATGTGTAGTGTATTATATTTTTCATATAAAGAAAACATTTATTTCACTTCCTGTTTTAATTTGGGAAAAGCTGAAAATAAATGGGTAAAATAAAGGTAGGACTAAGTTGTAAACGTACTTGGAAATGTGTTTTTGAAATAATGGGCGTATTGTGTGATGTTTTATTTATAATGTTTATTTATAGAATGTGTTTTGGAAAAGATTAGTGTGCAGATTTTTTATTGTGATTTTTTTAGAAATTCTTTTCACTTTTAAAAAATTTGTGACTCAAAGTACTGCCCTGCGTTGGTTATAATGAGACATTGTATTGGTATGGGTGCTAGTGTGATACGTGATAATTATATGCATAGTAATGACATGTTTAATGATAGTTTATGTGTATGGGTGGCGGAGTGTTTAGTGGGGAAAATGTGCGTTGTACTAGTAAGTGCATTGTAAAACCCGCGTTGTTAAGGCATGAATGGTAAAGGCACTTGTTGTTCTGTCATACACATGTTTGTACATGAGGCATGGATCCTACCTTTTACTTATGCTTGTAGGAATGGTGCAACTCAGGTTTTTCTTAATGGTACTAATGGTACAGACTGCAAGAATACTTTAGGCCATTCTCTAGTTTGCAAGGAGGTTATACTCCATGGCGCATGTAATGTGTCCAAGGCGAACTTGTCATGTCATCTGAAAGGGAGGCTGCTTTAATTCGTCCGGTGTTCATATTGCTCTCTAATGGGAGATATTTGATGTTGAGTAGTCCAGGTTGCTGTGGGTTGAAACCAGGCATACCATATATGGTGATGGTTTCTGCAGTCATGACCTGTTTTACACAAGTGCTATTTCCACCTGCTCGTATAGTTAGGGATGCAACAATTTGGCCTTCGATAAAAGATTTTAATGTGAACGTTGATGCTTTAAGCAGACTGAAAACCGTACTGTTTCAGAAGAATTTGGGCTTAACATTTGCAAGGGAGAGGTTTGATCTTCACATTGCAAGGTCTTCCTCTAAGATGCAGTCAATACTTTGCACCAATCTCCCTTACCATTTTGGGGAGATAGTGCACCACGTTTTTACCTTTACAATGCTGCAGAGGTAGCGCACTATTTTTAAACTATTGCCTCTCGGGTGGTTAGTACATTCCTGATGGTTTTCGGAGTTATCCCATCTTTCATACACTCCGTGCTTGGAAGCATTTTTGGAGGCTTACCACTTGTCTTATTCCTAGTTGTTGGAACACTGAGTTTATTCTATTTGCTCCGCAATGGATACTCAGCCACGCAGGCAAATGGGGATGGCACTCCCACATGTGCTACTATGTCGTGACAGAATGATGCATACCTTTGCTTTACGAACAGAATACCAACTGGTTCTTGTCATTTCGGCCTGTCTGGCTACACTGTGTGCAGCCCAAATTCCGCTGTCAACTGTGCACTTTCGAGTGTGCCCGGGGTAAATGCCTGGAAATGCAACCGATCCAAACTACGGACATTGAACTGCAAGTGGGTCCCTTAAACACTCACTTGTACAGATGCCCTGCGCAATTGCCGCTGCTTCAAAATGGATTTTATGAGCCTTCCTGGAATGCTTCAGCTCCTGGCGACTTGGATCCTGGCTCGTCCTCTGCTGATGCACTACTAGCCGCCACTCCTTCAGTGGCTACTGACGGGGTTGAATATGACCATTTTTGTTCCCTGGAGCTGGTGGAGCGTAAGCTGGGAGCAGCAATGTTTCATCTACTCCTCTGCACATTTAAACAAACTGGCAGTTTTGAGTAGTGGAGATTTTTCATTTGGCTATGTTTTTGTTTGCTTAATTGCTTTTAGAATCTTTTTACTCATTTCTTTCAATTCAATTTTTAATACAAAATTGGCTTTCTCTATGCTTTTATTATTAAAGAAGTACAATGCTTTTATGATTTTAGGTTTTATGATAAATATATATTTTTAGCATAGGTTGTAGGAAGCTTTTTAGTTGCCTCACATCCAAGGAGCGGGTGTTATGTGGTCACATTAAGCCAGGCAGGTGCACCACCATTTTTCATGTTCACATTTAAAGTTTACTTCCTTTTTTGAATGTTGACATTTCACACACATTTGCTTGCATGCTTGTATGGATAATGTTCCATCAAATAACTCTGCTTACATTAACACATATTTGTAGGCATATTATTAGAGCCTTAAACTTCTGTACGACAGCTAAAGTTCACTGTACAAAATGTTGCTGCTTGTTATTGTTGATAACAGCACAATGGTTAAATTGCTCATTTTTATACTATTCTAGTGATACTGACTACTCTGTTTTGTTTCCTTCTATTTATTATTGCAGCACATGTATTTTACACAAGAATCGCATTGTGTCAATAAATATTGAAATGCAGTTCAAGTATTTCTTGTGTCTCCCTTTGGGACTGCATGAATTACCAAATTAAAGTGTTCCAGATCTTTTTACATGATTTCCTTGGGGAGTCAATGTTGTCATGTTCTGAGGTTGCACATATCACCAGTCACCTTGCTTGGTTAGGGGTGCAGATGGTGCACTGTGAGCTAGCCAGGACTCAGGCCAACATATCCTGATGATGTGCATGGGCTCAGTCTCGCACAGTTTTGACGTTTATGTTGTCAAACAAGCACACACTTTTACTGAGGAAGTATAAACCGTACAACAGGCCTAGAAGTTCTCCCTGAGAACTCATGACTACGGTCACATACAATGTAATGACATGGAGTCTCTCTGTCCTGGGATCACTTATTTTTAATGTATTTTCATCTCACACACTCTTCATAGTCTCTGTTACAAGAAGCCTTGATCGTATAGCTGTCAAATCTATGCACATGTGCAGGGTTCCATGTTTCTAGTCCTCGCCTTTTACAAATCATTTTATTCAGTGAATGATGGCCCCTTGCACTAAGACCAAGTTGCAAATAGAGGAGGGCACACAGACAAATGAATAGAGCAAGGCATGGATCACACTTTGAAATTCAGCCACCAGGGCCTGTATCATACATTGTGCCCCAGAATTGCAACATGTGTATGCACCCGCTTTGTGGACCCCCCCGGGGCATGGTGGTATTACAGAAGGGGTGTAGATGCTTGTGTGGCCCCTTCTGTAATACTGATACCGCTGGTGCATATGTAGTGCCATCGATATCATGAGAGCGCATTTCCTGACATGCATGGGGGTGCAGCGCAATGCAAATCAGGAAATCTTGTTTGCATCTGCACATGTACTATATTATAGACACAGGCACAGTTGCAAACTTGCCATTATGAGGTGCACTCATACTGTGCCACAAAATGGTGGTGCTCTGTAAGGGCACCCCTGAAGGCAACCCTCTCGAGGGTTGAAAGGTGCTCCCATGGACCAACCACAGGCATCCCCCTGCAGGCAGGTGCAGTCACTCACTGCATCCGCCTGCAAGGAAATCTCTCTCCCCTCTTCAAAGTGCATGGTGGGTGCCTCCAGCATAGAGAAACGCAAAGCAGCTTTAAAACTGCTGCTCAACATATGACTGAAAATGCTGCCCCCCGGGCACCTGTAGTTCGCAGCTGCACTGTGGGCAGCACTTTCATTATAATAGGACCGTCTCTCAAACAGGGAAAGTGCATCCTATTTCTGATATGGGCCCTGATAGGTACCTTTGTTTCTATTCTGTTTACATTAAAGGTCACAGTTTTGTCTTTCATTCTTGACTATCAAGAAAATCGACACAGGCATAGCAGACCTGGCTCAGGGTCCCAGACCCAAATACCAAGCCAACAATTATATTTGTTTCATTTAATAATTTTTTTAAGTGCAAACAAATCACCTCCAAGAGGGTCTCTTAGCGCTAATGCATTCTAAACAGGACAGAGATATTAGAAAGGCATTAAAAGAGCCAGATTTTGAGGAATTTCTTAAATCGTGCTAAGTCCGGACAGGTTGGTATGTACAAGGGTAGCTTGTTCCAGTAATAGGGAGACAAATATAGAAAGGATCTGCCTCTGTGTCTAACAGTACGAATGCGGCAGGGGCATAGCAATGATTGGTCACTGGATCTGAGGTTGCCTGTAGGTGTATAGAGATGTAACTTGTTCCGCAAATAAAGTGGCCCATTTCCAAAAAGGGACTTGTGAACCAGACTGAGGAATATGAAGAGGAACCACTTTTTTATCAGAAGCCACTGCAGAGATTTAAGTGTGGGCTCAGATGGCGAGCTGGGAGGTAGATTGCAGATCAGGCAAGCAGCTGTGTTTTGTAGCACCTTAAGTTTAGCAGACAGAGCTTCGTTTGCAGCAACCATAAGGGCATTTCCATGATCTAGATGACTTGTAATAAGTGCCTGATTGAAGGATTTTCTGGACTGCAAATGCAGCCATTGGAAAGCTTTCCTAAGAAGGTGCATAATTCGGAAGCAAGACCCAAAGATGGAATTTACCTGCTCTTTTATAGATTGTGCTTCAACAATCAGTATTTCCAGATTCCTAATTACAGTTTTATGGGTAGGGGCTGGACCTAGTTCCAGAGGCTACCAGTCCACAGACCAAAAAGAGTGAGCACTTTATTTGCTGGGTACCACTCCCCGAACAACCCCCCTAAGGTTCTGCTACTTCACAGGAGTTGAAGATGCATTGGTTCAACTTGATGACAAGAGTAGGAAGCATCCATCAAGTAGCCTGGAGGCTACATCTTTTGCAAGCTGAATTACTGGTCTGCAGTAGACCCTGAAGGGCCACCGCTGTTAAAAATTGGTGCTGCCCTGTAAGCCTGCTCTATGTTTGGTCCTGTGTAGAGTCTCCTCCTCTCAACAGTTGCTGTGGTACTCTAGATAGGATGAGTCACCCCTTGAGGGTAGTAACACCACCCACACCTATCAAAAAGCTTAGATGGCTCCTGGTTACCAACAAGTAACCACAAGGCTTAGTTGCTTCTGGCGACAAGAGGGAGACTAGGAATAATGGACAAATCTTCTGCACCTAATCCTTGACTATCCTCTAGTCTAGTAAGGACAGTATAAGTGCGATCTCAACCACAGTGAAAGGGAATATGATTACTGGGGACGGAAGGGAAAGTATAGCACCTCATGGTTAAACCTAAATATATAGTGACATTTTGCAAGCTTTTGGGGTGTGCTGCCCCATTGGACTCTCAAGGTAACAGGGTGCTTATTCTCCCTTCCTACAATGTGCCAGGAGGCATGGGTTGGATCTCCTACTCCAGGGGGAGGGGCCTCCTCTCACCACGCTTAAAAGTGCTTTGACAATCTTGCATTGGGGGACGCGCCCGTGTAAAGCCAGGGTGAAGTGCAGGCCCGTCCAAGCCCCAAAGAGGCTGGGCTGGCCCACCCCCCTTGGTTTATTAAATTTTCTTGTGCTTCAAAGGTACTGTGTTATTTGATGCTGTAGTATTTACACCTCAAACTCTTGCATTATTGGGATTGCCATTATTTAATAAACCAAGAGAAGCCATCTGCATGGAATCACCTCGAGGTGGATGTATTAGATCCTAATAATCCTATCCATTGCCATTTATCATTCTGGTGTATGCTTACTACATCTGTTGTTGGTAATTCTGAATAGGTAGTTGTTGTATGCCAATTCACGTGACTGCTTCTTGATAATGGGGAAATTGAAGGCTACTGAGGTAGCTAAGAGCACTGCTAAACATTCAAAGGGCCCTGCTAAGTCATACAAATGTACCCTTAAAGAAATTATCCTCTTTATAGAAGAGGTCAAAGCCATCATAGGCACAGATTCCCCTTCACTCCAAAGAGCCCCAGGAGCTATCCCAAAAACAAGAAAGGAGCTCCCTCTATTACTAGTCTTTTTAAAGGGCAGCCAGTTAGGAAACACACCTCAAAAGTACCTATCCCTCCAGTTATTCAAAAGCAGGCTCAGAGAGGGGAACCCGAATCTGCTGCACAGAAATCAGCCAGCCCGAGCAAGTCCCTCAGTCTTGTTCCTTCTATCTTTCAAATACCCTGCAGTAATAATTTCTCGCTCTTAGAGGATTGGACTGGGGACTATAATACCACATAAAGGATATCCATGCCCATAAGTGCTAAATCCACATTATATGCTTTTTAGAATGATATGACACACCTCACACAACAAATCGAGAATGCAAGAGAATAAGTGGGGGATCTCAAATCACTGATTACACATCTTACTACCGTGATTAATCAATTAGTTGCAGAGAGGTCTCCTCCCCTTCCAAACACACAACAGCACAAACTCAATCAAGACTCCCAGTCCCAGATTAGAATTTCTATGTCTGCTCTAGTCTATCTTCCCACTGGGCCTACGGAATGTTGTAACCAGGTTAACTCAGGGAAAATTGGTGGGTTTAACCTGTGTAATGAACAGATGTCTATGAGGTCCTCAGGGCCTCCTCCCTTATATAGGCAGTTTAGCAATCACATGAAGTACATGACCATGGGTGCTTCAATGGAACCCTGCTGAGTGCTACTCAGAGATGAATTCCTAACTCTCACACTAGGTCCTTTCAACGTCCCAAAAACATTTTCATGGTAAATGTCCCTAAAATCCCATCACATTTGTGGTGTAAAGGGGAACATACATTAAAAAACAAAGCTATTCATTGACTTTGTCAGGTGAGGGTCTATCGCTCAGTAATTCACTAGGACATTATTGGTGCTAGAAAACATATGTAAAAACACACGCTCCTTAATAGTATGGAACAGCATCTAAAGGAGGGGGAGCTGGCGGATAATTTGGTTGTTTTCGATATCAGAACATCATCCCTTTTTAATACAAACATTTGTCCCAAATACCAATGCACTGATGCTAGTTCCCCTAGCATTTTGAGCAATCCTTCAGAGCAAGTCCCTGGACGGTCTCCTCTAGATGAAGTAAATTGGCTACCATCTGCCAGTATTAATTGAGTGTTTCTTCGCCATTAGGTACTCAACAGGGTGAGCTTAATGGGGACCCCTTTAGTTCTAACTTGCTCTAAGTCTACTCTAATGAATTTGACACTTGGAAGAATGGTGTACTATTAATTTAGCCTATTTCGGCTGAGTTGTTACATGTTAATGATCCCATCCTTAGCCCTCCTAGTCCTGATCCTCAGGGTTGTGTAAATCCACATTCCACTGGTATAATTACATCTAGCAAAGCTATGATGACCTTAGTTTTGACCTACCTGATTAGAATCATTTTTTCGACTTATGCGATTTCTGTTTATTTCCAGAAACCTGGTCTAGTGAGTCAATCTATAAACTATTTTTTTTTTTAATGTATCCCTGCTAAATCCAACTCGATAGGTAGACCTTCCGGAGGGCTGATGTTCTGGTGTAGACCAACTGTAGATTGGAAAATCTCGAGAATTTATATAGATTGTCCAGATATTATAGCTATTCAGCAGGTGTCTTCTGTGCTTGCCTGTATTGAAAAATACCACATATATTAGAGATGGGTAAAGGGTGGTTGTGCATCTGAGACTGTTAGGCTCTGGCTCACTATATTCACCGGAACTCCCACTGCAACAAAACCCGCTGCTGCCGCTTACCTCTGAGACGGTGGTACAACGCACACTTAATAAATTGAAACTCTGCAACATCGGTTCATTATTCCCCGACAGGCAGGCTATAACAATGGCAGACATGTCTGCACTCTCGGACAAGTCCTATATAGATAAATTTGTAGTGAACAGATTACTCGGAGCACTTTTCTCGATCACCTCCTCCTTCTCGTCACCACCAGTTGAATTCACACCACTCAACCTGCTCATAACCGACTAAAGAAGGAGATCACTTATTAACCAAGCAATATCGGGCATGCATGGCGCTTAACCAAACCCGGGACATGGGAGCGAGACATCAATGGGAGGAAGATCTGGGCCGGCCACTGTCAGATAAAGAATGGGCCTGCTGCCACGCACAAATAAAGAGGGTTTCCCCCAACCATAGACATAAATTGCTACATTTCATGGTCATATACCGGATTTACATTACACCGCGACAGCTGACCAAGTACGAGCCCTCCAAGCCATCCAACTGCCCCAAATGCCAGGCCTCCGACGCGGATTTGCACATATGACATGGACATGCCCTCCGATAGCTGTATACTGGATGAACATCTTTCAGACACTTTCTGAAGTAATTCTAATGCCACTCAGTCCCTCTCCAAAACTCGCCTTGCTGGGAATGGACCATGACATTAAACTTAGCTACCGCAGGTTCATTGCCATAGTATAACTGCTAGCGAAAAGGGAAATCACGATACATTGGGGCACCAAACAGACTCCTATGAAAGAAGCATGGCTTCGGAGTGTGGCATATTGTGATATGCAAAACGAAATCTATGCGACTCTCCAACCCCCGACTTCAAGGTCCGAAGACATATGGCACTTTTATCGTTGCTATCTACAACAGACATCACCCCTGGATCCCTCTGCTGGGCCTCAGCCGATGCCAACACGGTCCACACCTACTGCCCCCACGCACCCAGTTGCTACACCAGCACCCTAGTGCTATATGCCTTTTTCAATCACGTCAGACATGTGGGACGAGCTGCGAATCGACATCTCAATGGTTCATATAGAAAGAAGATGTTGCACCCTATTAACACGCTGAACACATGTGGAACACTCCTCTTTTTCTTTCCTTTACCATCCTTTTTATTAAAGTCTTTTTCTTTTTCCCACTAACGAATTAATTTCTGGCTGAAGCGTTTATTATATTGGACAATTATATGTGCACAAATGATAATCCTTGTAAGGAAATACTCGACAGTGGGAATGTAAGTGTGTCTGTATTTATAATTTTCTTTAAATAAAATTGAAAAAAAATAAAACAAGTTTCCGGCTCATTATTATATGCTTTTACATCCTCCTCATCGAGAAATAAATGAGAAATGCAAAAGTCCTAACTATCTTCTGATGAATCTCAAATTTCCCATTTCCTTCCCAAATAAGCTAGCAAACATAAGATTTTGTGGAGGCAAACAAATTTAGTTCACAGCCATCAACTGTGGCTAGACCTGTCAGAGAAACAACATAAATAATCAGATACTTCTATGCCCTGGATAAGAAGCAACTGCACACTTAGGGTCTAGTTACGATGCCAGGTGGACTTTAGTCTGCCTAACACCGTCTCTGTCCTGGGACCAACCCGCCTCTGGTCGTCAGTCCCGACCGCCTAATTAGGATGTGACCGAACACTGTTCAGTCACAGTCCTACATTTCCCTATGAGAGCATGCATTACGGCC
This sequence comes from Triturus cristatus, assembly GCF_964204655.1. Lineage (NCBI taxonomy): Eukaryota > Metazoa > Chordata > Amphibia > Caudata > Salamandridae > Triturus > Triturus cristatus. Next base: position 443,468,724 of record NC_140590.1, read on the forward strand.
ATAAACCGGACGTAATTCATGCTCCCATAGGTAAATGGGAAGTGCTGTTCATCCATCAAGGTGCCTGCCACATGGTGCAGGGTTCAACAGTGGGGCACTATAGGTGCCACCTCAGCCCCCTACCGGAGGTGGCGCACCCAAGGGGGCCCTGTTGGGGGACCCCAAACATGATTCCCGACTTGGTTTCCATTTCAGACAGGTCGGCATCAAAACCATGCCGGAAACCATGCATCGTGATCTCAAGGGCGGAAAGGCTCGTCCTTTGGGATTACGAGACGGTTCCGACTGGCGGGCGGACTCCTTGAGCCCATCGGAAGCTAGCCGGAATGACCCACCGGTTTTGCATTTGTAATGCTACAGTCGGAAACTCAACCAAGGGGCCACATCACAATCAGCCCCTAAATCTTCTTGGGCAACTTGGCTGGTTGTACGCCAACATAATATTCACAAAAATACAACTCCAATAGGCCAATGTTTTTGTAAATTATATTTAAGTATCCCGATTTTTACCTGACAATATTTACGCAAAAATATTCTGGCACCATACTCTCTTAACCACATGCTAGAATTGATCACCAAATTCTGATCATCTGATTGATTTAATAACTAGGGCCAGGGCAGTCACAAGGCAAGGTCAGCCGTGGCTCTTTGCCCCAGGCTTAGTGCTTTTTGGGTGCCTGCAATCCTTTGAAAACATGGTTTTTAATAATTAAAAGCAGACCTGACCTGCTGATTTATGAAAAAGCTCATTTGGCCCCACCACCAGATGCCATCAAAGGTGTGGCTTTTCTGCATACATGTTTTTGAATTATGTGCTGCTCCTTAGATCAGAAACAAATAGAGGCCTGGCAAAGATGTTTGGCTCTGGCTCCACAAAACCTTCTAACATGCCTCACTAAGGTTCTTAGATTCCATACTCGAGTGGATTAAATGTTTTTTCACTCTCAAAGGATAAGCTTGGATAGGCATGCTAAATTCAAGCACACTATAAATCATTTGAAGACATTCCCCCTCCTCGCCCACTTTATGCCAACACTATTCCATATAGGGATACATTTGCCAAGTCCTTCCCTCAGAGGGAACACACAAGACTGTCACCAACAATAACTTCCTATCCTAACACTGTGAGCACCTACACTTCAACCCACAACCACATCTCTACCATCCATCCCCCCCGGCCACTCCTCCCATTCTAGCCTGGCCACCTCACGATCATAAGGAAGCATCTCTATCCAAAGAACCTAGTTCCCTCATATTACCTTATCCGGATTTCACTTGTGGTCCCCCTCTCCAATTTTTTTCCCCCCTCTGCCCCTTTCCTTGAGCCAACACTCAGACTTGGTAGCGCGTTTGGACAAGTTATCTATCCAAGTGAACCTACTTATCCATGAACTCCAGGAACTGATAGCCCACTCACCCGACCATCTGTCCTTACCTAAGCCTACTACCCACCTTGGCAAGCTGCACATAATCCTCACCTCTGCAATCACCGGCCTCGACGAACATGCCTTGTTCCCTATCTCTAATATCCTACCCCTCCCCAATGCCCTCTCCCGCCCAAAAAGAGCGAGGGTAGAACTTGCGACCAGTGAAATGGAGGATCTACTCCTCTCCTAGTCTATCACTCTAGATGTTGACAAGGTCCCTATGGCCCAAATTCAGTCCATTCTAGCCAACCCAAACAGGGAACCCTCTAACAACCACAGAGTCATAAATATTGACAACCTCAAGCAAGTGACCAATCTACAGCCCCCCACATCTCACAAGCCTATCCGGTTAAAGTGTGCACTTCTTAATTGCAAATCAGCAAAAAAACATGCTACCGAGATATTCGACCTTATCCAAAATAATGAGCTTGATATCATAATCCTCACGGAAACCTGGCTAAAACCCTCCTCCACTCGTATTTTAGACCTCTTGGTACCGCCTAGTCAAGACATTACCTGTCTTGACAGAACCACAAAACAGGGTGGGGGATTAGCCTGTATATACCGGAATACACTATCGGTCTCTTACATTGAGGTCCCCATCTCAACAATAGCCAAATATCTGTGCCTCAAAATCTTCAGTAACAACCTCCCAATATGCAAATTACATACCTTCTACCACCCCCCTGGCGATAACTTACTTTTCATCGAACAACTAATGGAAATTATCTCCACCAATGAGGACCTCTCACAATCCCAAATCTACCTTGGTGATTTCAACCTTCACTGGTCTAAGCACAATGATCAAGCGGTGATCTGTCTTAATGCTTTCCTAGCAGAGATGGACCTTATTCAATTCTGTGACCGACCAACTCACAACAAAGGAGAAATTCTGGACCTCATTATCTCTAAAAGTAATGCCATCACGCTGTTAGACATTACTCCTTGTGACTGGTCCGACCAATACAGCATCTTCTTCCTTATCAATAGGGAGGTGATACCAAAAAAGAGCCAGACCAAGAAAATTAAACATTGGAAAAGGGACCTGAGGAATATTGACACGGACTGTCTAGCTACTGACGGTAAAAAAACACCCGCCTCCCCAAGTTGAAAAAACTGATGATCACCTTTACAACTAAAAAACTCAGCGTCCAAATTCTCCAAACCATGGTTCAACGACAACGTAAACCCAGATCGTCACAACTTAAGACCAGCTGAACGCCTATGGAGATCAAAACCATCTGCCTTTAACCTAAAAGCCCTTAGAACGGTCAGAAGCTCCTACAAGAAATAGATCAAAACGACTAAGGCAGACTACTTCAGACTGCAGCTTAGACAAGCCTCTAAGCGCTCGAAAAAGCTTTTTGAACAGCAATCAGGGATAGTTTCCAATCACATTGACTCAACAGACAAGTCCCCTTCGTGCTCTGATTTGGCTATCTTCTTTATCAAGAAAACTAAAGCCTTCAGCCTTGACCTCGAAGCAAAGAGGGCCCATCTTACTTCACTTGAGATAACGGTTCAGCCTGTCCTCTCGGCGATGCAAAAGTTGCTCAGTATCAGCACTAAGTACAGGGCCACTTGGAACTCCTTCTCGCCTCTCAGTGAAGATGACATCTACAAAACCCTGCTTAGCATTAACTACTCCAATCACTTTAGCGACCCTCTGCCACCAGTTATCTTCAAAGAAATCAAGGAGGCCCTCATCCCCTTATGGACTAAAATTGTTAATGCTTCTTTAACTCAAGGTAAGATCCCTGAATGTCTAAAAGCAGCCCATGTCTCACCTAATCTAAAAAATCCTGATGCGGACAGATATGATCTCAACAACTTTCGTCCCATCTACAACATCCCTACTCTAGCTAAGCTATTAGAGAAATGCGTCCAATCGCAACTGTGCTAGCACATTGAGACCTTCAATCTCCTGGATCAATATCAATCTGGCTTCAGGAGTGGTCACAGTACTGAATCTGCGCTACTCCACATCATTGATGATATCTTAATCGTGCTAGATCTTAATGAATTCTGCCTCCTAATCCTTCTTGATCTCTCTTCTGCATTTGACACTGTTAATCACGATAAACTTCTAGCTATTCTAGAACATAGAATGGGCCTCTTAGGCTTCGTACTGCAATGGTTCTCTTCCTTCCTTCACAATAGAGTTAAGTTGAACCATACCTTATCCCATCCGTCTGCAGTTTCCATGGGGGTCCCGCAAGGTTCGGTCCTTTCTCCTATACTCTTTAATCTTTTCCTGGGTCCACTAGCGAATCTTCTATCTTCCATGAACATGCTCCTCCATATGTATGCCGACGACACGCAACTCTACCTGAAAATCAATTCATCTGAAGACCTCTTCTCGCTCAACTCATCCTTGACGATTATCCAAAACTGGCTTACTGAAAACCATCTTCTGCTCAACACCTCTAAAACTGAATTCCTTCTCATCTCCCCCTAAACACACCCTCAAGATTGACACCTGGATGAAACACCTCACCACCTTCAACTGCTCCCCGGTTATCATCGACAAAATCTCTTGGAATCACCCTGGACTCACACCTGAACATGAAAAAAAATAGTACGATGTGTAAGGGTGCGAATCACCAAATAAGGACTCTTAGGAACCTAAAACCATTCCTCCCTCAAGAAGACTTCAAGCATGTGGTACAAGCAGTTGTCCTACCTAGGCTAGACTATGGAAGTGCAATGCTCATTGGCCTCTCCAAATATGCCTTAGCCCCGCTTCGGGCCTCCCTGAATCCCGCTGCCAGACTGATTACTGACACTAAAAGAAATGAGCACATCTCCCCAGCCTTAAGATCTCTAAAGTGGCTACCCTATGAAGCTAGAATACAATTAAAGATTGCCGTTCTGACACACAAAGCCCTTCACCACAAATCATCCGGATATCTGGCACAAAAACTTGAATTTTCAGAGGGTGGCAGACCTTCCAGAAGTGCTACCTTATTGCTAAACAAACGGCAGACATTTCGTAAAAAGAAAATGAGGCTCAGAGCGTTCTCAGGCATAGCACCCAAGATCTGGAACTCTCTGTCACCGGAAATTCGCAGAATCCCCTACACGGTGGCATTCAAAAAGGAAGTCAAAACAATTTTAATGAACAAGTTCCTGCCTTAATTTGTCCATGGCTCGTCTGTTTTCGAAGTTTCCGTTTTTTGTTTAGTTTTTTTTTTATCAATTATTAATGTCTTTGACTCATTGCCTTACCTATTATGTAACGTTGTGCCTATAGTTTTGTATTTAATTTTTTTTAAATATATATATATATTTTTTTTGCTCACATTTATGTACAATCGTGCTAGCTTTACATGTTAGCATACCTTACTTCTACATTTCCCTACTTTGTTTCCCCTTCCCATTAATGTGAAGCACTCTGATACCCTTCGGGGTCTTGTTCGAGCGATATAAAAAATTTTAAATATATAAATAAATAAATGTGTGGTGTACACCGAGACTCATGACCTTTTTCCTCACTGTTAAGCATTTACATAAGTTTCAGAATTCAAGCTATATAGCAATAAATCCTCTTATACAAGACTTATGTTGCATATTTGTAGAGCGCACTATCACCCAGGATGGTATCCTGGGGCTGAGCAGATGTCCATCTAGCCAAACCTAGGGCCTAGTGGGAGTACACGAAATGCAGGAATTCAGATTCTTGCAGAGTTCAAGAAGTGAGGTGGAGACTTTTATGTATACTGGCAGGACATTCCATGCATTAGGAGTGGTGCAGGAGAGAACTCAACCACATAATCAGATTTTCCATATGCACGGGGATGTGCAAGTAGGAGTTCACACAAAGAGTCTGGAAGGTTTGTGAAAACAGATGTGATTGTTGAGGTATGCTGGGCCATTCTTTTGTAATGCCTCGTAATCAATCAATCAGTCAGGGATTTGTGAAGCGCGCTAATCACCCGTGAGGGTCTCAAAGTGCTGGGGTGGGTCATGCAGCTCTGAATACGCCAAAGAGCTAGGTCTTGAGGCTCTTCCTGAAAGTGTGCAGAGCGGGAGAACATCTGATGTTGAGCGGGAGTTCGTTCCAGGTCTTTGCCGTGATGTAGGAGTAGACGTTTCCACCCATTCTGGCTCTGCGGATGCGCAGGGTTTCAGCCAGGACAAGTTCGGTAGACCAAAGGGTGCGTGGAAGGAGACTCTTTCATTGAGGTATTGGGGTCAGGTGTTCTGGAGGGATTTGTAGGTATGAGTGAGTAGTTTGAAGGTGACTCTCTTCTCGACGGGTCTTATAGGTGCTGGGTGATGTGTTTGTGTCGTGGGATGCAGAGGACGAGCCTGGCAGCGGTGTCCTGGATGGTCTGGAGTTTCCAGAGCAGGGATTTGTTGATTCCGGCATAGAGGGTGTTTCCGTAGTTCAGTCTGCTCGGTATGAGTGCGTGGGTGACAGTCTTTCTGAATTCAGGGGGAACCCCTTGAAAGTCTTGCTAAGGATGTGGAGGGTGTTGAAGCACGAGGAGGAGACGGCATTGATCTGCTGGGAGTAGTTGAGTATGATTCTGAGGTTCTGTGCATGGTCCTTGAGAGTAGGGGGCTGCTGAGGGCTGGGGCCACCAGGTTTTGTCTCATGCAGACGGGGTGGGTCTAAGGACGAGGACTTCTGTCTTCTCCAAGTTGAGCTTCGGACATCTCTCATTACTTCCTGGAAGCTGAGTTTGGTGGTGTCTGGTTTCTTCGTAAGGGAGAGGATGAGCTGGGTGTCATCGGTGTAGAATACTATGCTGTCTGACGATAGCGGCAAGGGGGGCCATGTAGATGCTGAAGAGCGTGGGACTGCGCAATGATACTTGGGGTACTCCGCAGTTTATCTCTCTGGGTTTGGAGAGGAAGGGTGGGAATCTGATTCTTTGGGTTCGGCTGGTGAGGCAGTTCCCTGTATGCCGATGTTGTGGGGTATGGCAGTGAGGGTGCGGTGGGATACGGTGTGAAGAGGGGCTTGACTTCTGCGTGTTTCCAGTCATCTGGGGATGTGCCGGATTCAAAGGTGATGTTGATGGTGCGTCGTAGCTCGGGTGCTATGGCGGTGGCGGCTCTGTGGAGGATGTGTGGTGAGCAGGAGTCCATGGGGGCTCCTGAGTGAATGCTCGTCATGGTCATGGCGGTGTCTTCGGTGGTGACTGGGGTCCAGGCAGAGATGGTAGGCTAGTTGGCAATGCTGGGGGTAGGCGTGGTTTCTGCATCTGGTGCCGGTTTGTTGAAGTTGTCGTAGAGAAACTTGATCCTGAGATGGAAGTAGGATCCGAGTTTGTTGTAGAGGTCTTGGGAAGGGGGACGTCTGAGGCTGCGCTTGGGGGGTCGGGTTGCTGGCGTTGCAGAGGATTTTGTCCTGGATAAAGGTCTTTTTGGTGGATCTGATGTGCTGGTGGTATTCTGTTATGGCATTCTTGTAGGTAGTCCGATCTTCTGGGTTTTGGTGTTTTCCCATAATTTCTCGAGATGTCTGCAGGTGGGTCTGGATTCTCGGAGGTCGGTGGTGAACCATGTGGCTTTCATGGGGCGGTGTCTGTTGGAGTTAAGTGGGAGGCGAGCTTACCTGCACAGTTGGTGATCCACCTGTGAAGTTTGTTGGCTGCAGAGTTGACATTGGTGGTGGTGGGAGGGGGGTTGTTCTTGAGGGTGGAGTTGAGGTGCTCCTCAATGACTTTGCTCCAATTCCTTCACAGAGGCATGGTGTAGGTTTGTGAGGGGTGTTTTTTATAAGGAGAGGTGTACGCAGTGGTATTCCATCCAGAGGGGCAGTGTGGTGAGGCTAAAGCTGATGTTGTTCCCTCCTGAGAAGGGTCGAGGGTGTGTCCTGCATTTTGGGTGGGGGTGGTGACAAGTTGCTTCAGTCCGATGTTGGAGAGGTTGTCCAGGAAGGCAGTGAAGCTGGGGTCGCTGAGGTTGTAAAGGTGGAAGTTTAGGTCTCCTAGCAGTATGTAGTCCATGGAGGCAATGGCGTGGGGTACGATGAGGTCCGTGATGGTTGTGGCAAATGTGGTTCATGGTTCGGGGGGTCTGTCAGCGAGTGTGCCACATAGGGTTGTTCTGGGGCTGGTCTTGATCAGGAAATCGAGGTGCTCCGTGGGGGACAAGGAGTTGTTCGTGCTAGAAGTAGTGAGTAGGAGGGAGCTCTTGTGCGCGATGGTGAGTCTTCCTCCTGGGTGATTGGGTCTGTCCTTCCTCTGGATCTTGTATCTGTTGGGGATGGCGGTGGCGATGTCGGGGGCAGATGTGGAGTTGGTCCAGGTTTCCTTGAGGGAGCCGACATCTGGAGAGAGGGTGTAGAGGAGGTGCGTGTTTTTGCAGGGAGTGCACGTTGAGGAGGATGCACCTCAGGGGTTCGGATGCACTGGCGTCTGGAGGGTGGGCGGTGACCGTGGGAGTATGGAGGTTGGAGAAGGTTCGGCGGCAGTGTCCGCAGGAAAACTGGCCGTGGGTGGTGTCCTACATCGACAGCTGGCAGTTTTTTCCAGGGTTGCATGTATGGAGGGCGGCTGAGTCATAGCGGTGGAGAGTCGGAGAGCCGGGGTCCCTGGCACTGGTCACGGTCGGGTCAAGGACTGGCACAGATGGGGTTGCTTTTGGCGTGCCAGCTGCACGGCCACACCGCACCTGCCATTAAGTAGGGGAGGGAGTGTAGCTGGGAGGCGGGAGCGGGAACCAGCAGGTTTGAGGGTCCACAGAAGCAGCAGCAGCTGGAAAAACAGCGAGAAAAGGACAAAGAGCAAAAAAGGACACAACAAGGCACAATCAAGTGAAAGAAATTGGAGAATATAAGGAAGAATATAATAAAAAGCAAAATAAAAACGAATAAAGGAAAACAATAGAAAAACAGGCACAGTTGACACAAACCAGATAGACCAACAGGGCCTTGAACACCTACCAGGACAGTGAGGTCCAGGCAGCGGCAGCAGCGCACTGATGGAGCTGCGCGAGGGAAGAGCAGAGTTCTCTGACAAGGAGGTCGGAGGTCTTGCCCAACTGCTCGCACAACTGTTGCCATTCAGTAGGGGATAGGGGAGGGAGCGCAGCTGGGAGGTGAGAGTGGGAACCGGCGGGGGGGAGAGAGCACGGGGCAGCAGCAGTGGGAAAAACAGCGAGAAAAGGACACAGGGCAAAAAGGACACAACAAGGCACAATCAAGTAAACGAAATGGGAGAATATAAAGAAGAAAGGAATAAAAAGCAAAATAATAATGAATAAAGGAAAACAACAGAAAAACAGGCACAGTTTGCACAACCCAGACAGACCAACATGGCCTCGAACACTTACCAGGACAAGAAGGTTCAGGGGGCAGCAGCAGCTGTACAAGGACGGAGCTGCTTGAGGGAAGAGCAGAGTTCTCTGACCAGGAGGTCAGAGGTCTTGATCAACTGCTTGTGCAGCAGCCACCATTAAGTAGGGCACGGAGGAGGGAGCGCAGCTGGGAGGCAGGAACCGGCAAGCGGGAGGAGCCGCAGTGGCAGCAGCGGAGGGAAAAACAACGCAGGACACAGGACAAAAAAAGGACACAACAAGGCACACTCAATTAAAATAAATCAGAGAATATAAGGAAGAAAAGAATAAAAAGCAAGATAAAAACGAATAAAGGAAAACAACAGAAAAACAGGCACAGGTGACACAACCCAGACAGGCCATCAGGGCCTCGAACACCTACCAGGACAGAGAGGTGCAGCGGGCAGTGGCGCAACAACGGAGCTGCGCGAGGGGAGAGTAGAGTTCTCTGAACAGGAGGTCTGAGGTCTTACTCAACTGCTCGCTCAGCGGCCACTATTAAGTAGGGGACGGGGGAGGGAGTGCAGGTGAGAGGCGGGAACCGGTGGGGGGAGGGGCTGGGGGGGGCAGCAGTGGCAGGAAAACGGGGAGAAGAGGACACAGGGCAAAAAAGGACATAACAAGGCACAGTCAAGTAAAAGAAATGGGAGAATATAAGGAAGAAAATATGAAAAAGACATATTAAAGCGAATAAAGGAAAACAACAGAAAAACAGGCAATGTTCACACAAACCATACAGACCAACAGGGCCTCGAACACCTACCAGGACAGAGTGGCGCAAGGGGCAGTGGCGCAATGACGGAGTTGCACGAGGGTAGAGCAGAGTTCTCTGACCAGGAAGTAAGTGTGGGTGAGGAGTTTGACTTGTGCTTGTTTGTGTATGGGAAGCAAGTGGAGCTCATTATTAACAAACAATTTCATCTCCAACTGGAATAATATCTATTTACATAACTTCAGATGCATTAAGGAAAATTACTGCTACATGAACAACAACAAAAATCCATGCCTTTTAAAATCTGAGGTGCATCTGGTCATGGGTAGTCGCAACAAGTCCATACCATTAGTTTTATCCCATGGAATGGGAGAATCCTTCATCATTATTACTTCAGCAAGCAAGGAATTTGAGAATCATTTTATAAACCAGTCTCTCTTTTTCCCCCTTGCCAAAGGTGAAAATAAATACATATGGGGTCGACTTCCAGCTATCAGGGACAAAAAAATCTGAACTGTTGGAGGTATCCTGAGCGTGGTTGATTTCCAGTACATATCATACACAAGCTTGTCCTAGTACTAAATCGTGATTTATTCCTCGCAGATGGCCCAAACTAATGGCCCTAATCTGATGGGTAAAAAAGTAGGCAATGTGATCGCTGATCTAACAGCAGTCTAATTGGTGATCCTTGCAGTCAGTACAGGTCCTTGTATTTGACCCGCTCTGGTTGGTTGCTGGGAGCCAATTAGAATAACGGTTATCAAATGCCTCTATCTCTTGTATTTTCTGGTCAGTTAATGGTTGGCAGCCTCAAAACAGGTGGCGTTCAATACAGAATCAATAATTTATTGTTATTACAATCAATTTACTATTTATTTCAAGGTGAGATGCTCCCCTATATGGAATAATTTTGAATGTTTCCCTTGAAATTGTTTGTTACCTATGCATATATAATATTAGGTGCTTTTTATTGTCTCTTATCTTCAGAATCTTTTTATTGCTTTATTCAAAGTAATAATCATTTTTCCTTTTTCTCATTGGATATTTTCCAGTAATTTTTTATATATCGATTACTCTCCTCGATGTTTTTTTATGAATTTTTCTATCGGATTCCCAATTTTTATATATACGGTTATACACCCTTTTTTCGGTTCACTCTTTTTCACTGTTTTTTGGTACTTTCCTATTTTAAAATATTTTATCCTATGATAATTTTTCTTTTCCCCTCTTAGTTTCCCTCCTATCTTCCGCTTTTCTTTATAATACAATATGTATATACAGCACTCAAGACATTTATTTTCTGAAATTGTGATCGTTCGTTTGTAAAATATTGTAGAATATGTCTTTTCAAAATTGTATATATCATGTTATGTGGGCTGTGTATTGACTTTAATATATGTCTTTTTATATGTTAATATTGTGTTAGTATATATGTTATATGTTTATTTATATTATGTCTCTGTATGATTGTTTCAGTCCTGATGAAGATCGTTGGCACACAGGAACGAAACGCGTTGGCTGTGCTACGATTGACATACTATTTTTGAATACAGAAGATTGTTTGGACTTTATTGGCTCTCCTGAACAATTATTGAGTGCACCTCCTTTTTTTTTTTTAAAAAGGTGATGTTCTGTTAACAGGCACAAAATCTATCCTTTTTTCTAGCCTACCTATGGAGGGAATTTGCTGGTTTTCAAATTCTAATTTTGATCCTTGAGGGTACTTAAAAAGAAACATGGATTTTGACAATTCTGTTTTTAGGAGCACTATTTCGTCAACCACTAATGATAAAAGAAAGGACTCATGAACTAAACTTCAACAGAAAAGCACTCACATATATCTAGACAACTCATCGGGCAGTCCTCCGTGACCTCTCAGATTTCCCACTGCCCCTCCTTAAGGGCATTTTACACGCATTAGCATGCCTCATCAATATATTGAAGAGATATATCACATCATTACCATTGTGATGGAACATCATTGGCGTCTCTTGTCAGCCCATACAATCTTTAAAGTTGACTTACACAAAACCACCAACCAACTATTTAAGCTCACCAGAGACCGGACCATAGCAAAAAATTAAACATCACGTAGAGAAGTGCAATTTCAAACAGCGTTTAATGTAAAAAAGCAGGCAGCAAAGCAAAAATATCAAAGGCAAGCCTAGAACAATTATCAGTTGGAGCAGTGCACTAAAACATGCAGATTTCGATCTAGTTTATATAACTGTTCACCTAATAAAAGATAATGTCGGAAGACCATGCAGCAATTAATAATTGGTTTCAGCAGAACTTTATGTAACATGCAGGTGTCCGGGACTTCTATTCCGAAGAAGTACTTGAACTTCTACGGAAGGACGATGGCATTCAAATCCACAAATACTGACTATTGTTTTCACAAAACCCCGCTTCCCTGCCAGGGTTTGAAAACGAGGTTATGCTACTTAAGATGTACTACGGCCTAGCAAACTTGTCAGTGAACCCAATACAGAGTCATGCATTTAATCAGAACAAAATGTTGCTTTCCAGATGCACACATAAAATACACGTGTAGCAAGGTAATATTTGTTCATGCACTTCTTTTATGAGTATACTCCATATAATCTTTCCTCATCACACATATACTGAGTATAATACAGCATTATAAAATATGTTCTCACAGCATACTAGTTTAATTCTCTAAACGCTGAGGGATAGTGGTCATTTTCGAAATCAAAAATACGTATAATTTCCCGTTAACTTGTATCTTACTAAATGCAGTTGTAAAACTTCAATGTCATTAAAATAAACTTGGCTCAACTTCCAACCTTCAGCACGCCTCTTTACATATCCTGAAGAACTGCTTGGTAATAGGAATATTTGAATCTAGACTTCGGTTAGCAGTTCATGGCCATTCTGCTGTAAAACAACTGCTCACCAGGCCTGTGAAACAGAAACGAGAATGAAATGGTGCACGAAGTGATGATATGTACATATATTTCATATAACATTTGTCATAAAGCGTGGCTGAATAGTAAAGTGAAATTTAGCATTACATGGACGGAACTACGAAGAGTTAAAATATTAAACAAGTCTGTAAATATATTGGCCAGAAATTCAGTTTTACAAACTGTAATATTAGGAGGGAAAGATGGTATTTGACGTTACACGAAGACCAAAGTATGTACTCACGTTCTGCTTTTTTTAACACAGGTTCCACATAAGAGAGCAAAATTCTAAATTTAACTGAACAAAAAAAACATCTCCTAAACATATATTGCATAATGTCATCAGTAAAATCTGATATGTTGAGATGATAAACAGTCCTGTTTTGGTTTGCTTGTACCCTGTAAAAAGTTACAATGTACAATAAATACAAAGTCTCAGATAAATAGGTCTGTACCTTATGAAGACACATGGTGGCAAGATCTGATGATGGAAAATGTGCGTAAGATTAAAAATATTCATTCATGGGCATGGCCATGCAGGACCGAGACAGTCGTAGCTCCAGGCCCTAGTTTAATCCTAAACAGATTTCAGTTTCAACTAGCCATCCATCTCCAGCGAAACTAAAATTACTTTTTGAGCCTCCATGGGAAGATGAACAGGAAGATACAACTTTCCCGGCCAAAAGCAGAGCATATCAAAGGCATTTATAGGACTGAGCCTCAGACCCCTCCAAACAAGAAAGACTTGGGGCTCAAATCTTCTGCATCCGTACACGTATTTCTCCGCATGGTTGAAATGTGTCACCTTTTGGAGCTCACAAATCCAGTAGTGAGCTGGAAAGCAGCACCAGTCAAAGATTTCTAACAGTGGCAGTAGCGGGGTTGGTGGGCTGGGGGAGGGGGAGTGGCTGGTGAGGAGGGGGGCTAGTGAGGAGGGGGTGGGGGGTAAATGAAAAAAAGGAGGAAAAAACACTTACCTGCAAGCTGGCTGCTTCCTCTCCGTCCTCTTCGGTGGATTGCAGGAGCAGGAAGGAAGCAGGAACCAGGAAGCTCCCAGAATCCCCTAGCCAATCACAACGCTGCTTTGAGATTGGTTTGGCGCTCAGGCAGGGACTGGGAGGCTGGGAGGCTGGGCATGTTTTCCACCCAGGCTGTGTATTACAGCCAGTAGACAATGTGCAAACTGTGCATGACAGTTTGGCAGACCCGAGGCCGCAGGCCAAACCGTCATGTGTAGTCAAGAGTGCCACCACTCCTCCCCCTGTTCCTATGATGTCTAGCGGCGACCCAACCCAAACCAGCCAAGCCAGGAATGGAAAAACACAATGATAATAGCGTTGAGTTATTATCATTTTATTTTCCTGTTTCAACAGCTCACAGAGCAGTGATACGACGCTAGCAGAGGAGCTGCCCCTGCAAGTTTCTAGATATACTACTGGAAAACATATCTAACGTTTGTAGACGTTGACATTCCTGCCCTGTGAAACTATTCTAAAAGTACAATTTGACAGTGGGAGAAGACAGCACCAATGTGTAAATGCAATTGTTTTTCTTTTTTTTCTTTCTCTCTACAGGGGCATCATTTTTCTCCATGGAGAAACCCTTCCCTGACATGTCCACAGAATTATGGAATGTTCTGGTTCCTTTCTCTGCCCTGAAAGGGATTTACTCAAATTCTTCACTTGTACAAAGCTCTAAGCATTACCATAAAACTTCAGCTCCTTGGAACACGCCGTCACTAGCTGATCCCCGCCTCCAGTGCAAACGGCTGGAACGTAATTGGAGAAGAGGCTATAAAGCAAAAGAACAGAACTTATTTAAAATAGCTAGGAAAAAATACCATCAACAAATCAGGCTTGCAAAAAAAGAGTACTTTTAAAAAAAAATACTAGAGCCGAAGCACGATCAGAAAATGATCTTTTCTATCGTAAAATGATTTACAAGTCCTGAAACACTAGTTAAGGACATCCCTCAATCACAGACCCTTTGTGATCAGATCGCAGTCTTTTCGAGGAAAAGATTCATAATATCTGAAAAGAAAGAAGAGCCGCAGAGAAATCTTTTCAGGATTTAGAGCCAGATCCCACTTATTCAGGACCCTCTCTCCAGGGCTTTGACAGAATTACCCTGGAGAAGTCGCAACAAGCTATCCTCTCATGCAAGTCTGGGTCCCCTTTTGATGCATGTCCCCCTACTATACTTCTCTTTCTATTTCTGTTCAGCTGATTCCAGCCCACAGTGGGGGCAGAGAAGTTTGAATAAATTTGCCCCACCTTATCCTTAAAGCAGCTGGCTATTGAATCGCAGAGTGATTGGGATGCTATCTTAGCGGAGCTATCCGCTGGCCCTGCCAACTTAGAAACTACCTTAAACAGCTGTTTGGAGGAGTCTTGTACGGTTTCTATTTTCCTGGTGCAGATTAAACCTGTTAGTGGCATTCAACACCATTTTCCATGATATTCTTTTATTATGACTGAAAAATTGTGGAATAACCAAAACTGTTTTGGCTTGGATACAGTCCATTCTGCACAATTGCAGACAAACAGTTGACTTAGGCCCGTTCCTTTCAACACATCGCCTTATCTCTACTGCTATGCCACCGGGCTCCTCCCTCTTGTTTTGTTTAACATCTACATTTCCCCACTTATCTCACTAATCTCCTCATTCAATAGTGAAACCATCTCCTATAGATGTCATCCGTTGAATGACATCTAACCATCTGAAATGTAATACAGAGAAGACCGAGATAATGCTAATAGGCGAATACAATCCTTTCAGTCCAGTCAACTGATGGCCAGAAGACACTACTGCCCCTCCCAATACAGTTGAAGTGGCCAAGAATTTTGGGGCAAAATTTGATGCCTCTCTTTCTTTCCGACCACAGGACAATGGCAGTGACATGGATGTGTTTCCATCTAATAAAGTCACTCAAAAAGTATTTTGATCTCATCCCTTACGCTGCAAGTAAAAGAGTGGCAGTAGCTCTGCTTTTATCCAGACTGGACTATTGTAACAGCCTTATATAGGGTTAAAGACACAGGTGCTAAAAAGCTTCAGATGGTACAACATGCAGCTGCCAGGCTAGTGTTAAAATTACCACGCCGCTCTTCTGCCTTGGCAGCCTTTACATCCCTACACTGGCTTCCGATTCATAAAATAATCCTTTTCAAGCTCCTTTTGATTACCTTCAGAGCCTTCAGGAAATCAGGGCCAGCATACTTAACCGCCAGGTTTACACTCTATGTTACTGCCAGGACACTTAGATCCTCCTCAAACTTGCTCAAACCCCTCTCATTTAAACTCAAAACTAAAGGAGGAAAATCCTTGGCAATTCTGGGTACCAGAGCATGGAACCTTTTGCCAATACAGCTAAGCATGCTAGAATCAGAAACTCTCCTCAGGAAAGTCCTTAAGACCTGGATCTTTACAACTTCTAATGCACTTTGCTTCTCTTTGGTTTAATCCTTTTACAAGCTAGGCCTGTCTGATCCCTCTTCTTAACTCCACATAGCAGATTAAACAAAACCATTTAAAATAGGGTCCAAGGGATATATATTTTAAAGACCCACACCTGATTTTATCCCCAGCACCAACTGAATGTATAACACACGAAACACAGGGGGTCTAACAGCCAAATTTGAGAGGCTACACTGTCGATACTGAGTCAACAAGATCTCAAAATATCTTTATCGCACACACATAACGTATTAATAAAGATAAAGAAGGAAAAAAGGCTAACACTACATGCATAGAGGAGACCGGTACATCATCGATTATTCTTAAAATGGCTGATTAATCCACAACAGATTGTTAAAGGGTTTCCATCAAATTAGACTCAATGATCAGTCCTATCATTTGGCCAAACCCATGTGCAAATGAGGCTGGTCCCCTGATCAGTGGGACACTCAGCTCCGCACCTTATTGTTGTATCAGGATTTGGTCCACCAAATACACAAACCGTCCATGATGACTGATCTTTTGATGGTAAAGTAAGAAGAAATAGTGCAACGAACAAGAAAGTGATTTAAAATAGGATGGAATGTCCTCCTTCTAAATACTTTATTCTACGGACTGGACACGCCTCCTAATTAAAAAATAGAACAGTGCAAAAGAAGACAGTGACAATTATCTGTCTACATAAGGACCAACATGTTTCTGCCTAACGGGTATTTAATCCCATGGCATTCGTCAGGGCCTCTGCTCGTATAATAGTTGCACTCCTAATAGTGAAATATAGAATTCACCACCATTACCAAAAACAAATTATAGTAAAACTGGTTAGAAACGGTACAACCTGTAACAACCATGGACATTAACCCTCCGATTCACAATGGCTACTGTGAATTCTGTGACTGAAAACGTTATATCATTAGTATTGTATTCGATGCATCAGTCTCATGTGCATAGTGTGTCACCAAACCAACCAATAATGTGTGTCAGAAAATTAATTTTTATGCTTACCCTTTATGGTAGGGCAATAGACCTCACCTCACCTGGACACTGCTCAGGTACTAAGAGGCCCCGCACTACAAAGATATAGGGAAAACAAAAGAATGTGGCAAAGTACTGTAAAGAAATTTTTTCCGCTTTATACCCTGCCTATGATCATTCCTATAACCAAATGCCCTGTATCTAGAGGCCGGTTCCGACTGCAGGAGAGTGAGAGGAGAGAGAGCGAAGACAGGAGAGACAGGAGACGGAGAGGCGGAGAGGCAGAAAACCGCAAGCAAACCGCAAGCAAACCGCGAGCAGGGAAGGCACTATTCCCACTGTTTCCCCTGTTTCCCCTCGCCTACGAGGGGAGTCGGAGCATTGCACGGTGTGCGGTGAAAGGTGCGCGGAGGTTGCGGAGGAGCGTTTTCGACACAGAGCCTTCGACAGAGCAGGGGAGGTGAGTGCACCCTGTTTGGATCTAGAGCAGCGGCTGTACCTGTGCTTGCGGAGGCCGGCGCGGCTTGCAGCGCCGGAGCAGCTTGCATGCCGGTGTGACCGTTCTGCTGCCTCCTCGCCCCCTTACTCTGCTTCACTCCACCTGTGCTGTTTTCTTCATTTTCTTTGAAACTGAAGACACAACTTCTCTAACCGCTTCTGACGCGGCGCATTGCTAAGCTCCCGATCCTCAAGTCCGTGTTTTCGCACCATCCGCACCATCCGCACCGCACCGCCTGATTTGAGCCCGTAGCGAGCAAGGAGGACGCCAAACCGCTGCTCCCTTCTCCCGGCTCTCTGCCCCCCGTCCCCAGCTTATGCCTCGCAGCTCTTGCCCTTGGCTTCTGGAAGAGCTCTGAGCATCTGAAGGGTCTTCACCCTGCTTTACCGTCCCAAACGTTGCCGCGATCGGAGAGGAGCAGTGCAGAGTCCTCGCAGAGTCCTCGCAGGACAGGATAGCAGAAAACAGCTGAAAAACACCAGCGAGGAGATCAGAGGAGATGAGAGGAGATGAGAGGAGCGAGGTGAGAGGTGCAAGCAGTTAGCGTGTTTTCTCAAGTCACATCGACCAGCACCCCTCCCTCCCAAGCCCCCCTCTCGTGGTCCAAGTCAAAAAAAAAAAAAAAAAGAAACTTGAACCTGCGAACCGACGCCGCAGAAAAGAAACGAAATGGACAGGGCCGCTGACCCATCGCCGGTCCAACCCGGCCAACAGCGGAGCTGGAGTGAGCTGCGGCAAGGCGAGGCACGCACGGGAGGACACGGGAGAATACGGGTCAGAGGACTGGCGAACTTGTATCCGACACAGCTGACGCAGCGGGAGACAGTGGAACACAACGAGAAGCGGTAAGGAGCAACCACCTGACGTTGTCTTGTTGTTTGTTGCTTGCTGTGTCCAGTGGTGTGCCTAGTATCCAGTGTCCTGCCTTAACCCCCCCTGAGGGGTTTGCCAGCGTCTGACCTCAAGCTACCTCTCCCTTGTCCCTCTGCCCCCTTCGCCTCAGACGACGCCAGGCGTCTACTTGCTTTCTGGCAGCAGCAAACGACCCGGCCACGGACCTGGGGGGGCTTATCTACACATCTACCCAGCCTTATCTATTCCATTCCAACCTAACCTAACAACTTTAAACTAGGCCTCTAAGAAAACAGGCCTTCAAGATAACAGAGATGAGATCAGGTAGAGTCAGGGAATTGCTACCCAACCCCCACCTGAATCCTTCCTCAAAGTCTAAGAAGAAAAAGAGAGCACTAGACCTGCACAACAAATTGCATCAAGATGGCCTTCAAGGGCTTGAAGAGGTTACCCAAAACACCTCAGTCAAGACAGTAAGGAGCGTTCTAACGGTCTATCAACCCCAGCCTCATCCACAAATGGAGATGGTAAAAGGAAAGGTCAGGACGACACACCATTAAAGGCCAGCTTCATTAACCAGAGTTCTGCCACGGTCTACCAACAACAACCGGAACCGGAACTACCAACAGTTGCCGCACTAGGCCTATCACTCCCAACATCGCAACCCCCAATCATCACCAGGACTAAGTCACACCCAAAAACTCTTAGCGAATCAAAGGAGCTCATTTTTATAGAGAGACCACTAGAAACATCAGAAACAAAAAGGAAATGCACAGAACAACCTAAGATATACACAAAATTCTCCTTCTTGAAAGATCCAGGTTTAGCAATCTACTCCAAGACCGGATGCATAGAGGGTCTGCAAACTCCTCTCCTACCCGAGGCAGTCACCTATACTTGTTTTGATAGTCACACAAACGACGCCTTACTGCCTATAGGGGGGAGCAGTCGCACCACACCAGACGATCCACCAGTCACAAAAACATCGCCAGCGCTGAGGAGTCTGGCAACTTCACCGCCAAAGGTCGACCAAGGAGCAATCAGAAGAAACTACCAACGCTTGGCTAACATACGCGACATGGACACGGACGACCGCACAAGAGAGACCACACCAGAAATGGGCATGACAGTCAACTCCCCAAATACCATCTCAAAGGAGGAGCTCCACTTAACTGAAACAAACAAACTGCATCAGGAAAGTTGGGACAGCCAGGAGAACCAGGACAAGAAACTGCAAAGCCCATCTATGACAGAAGACAGTAAGGATAGAAACAGCCGGAACATCCAAGACGCGTTACCCCGACAAACAAACAGAAACTCCCCAACGGGGCAACAAACCAATTTCACAAACCGGGACAGCCTGGGCACCAAGCAAGAAACATCGTTAAAAGAACAACACCAACAATTTCAATTGATTAACATAAGCACTACGCAAACAGAGTGCCCAATAAGAACAAAAATAGACCATGGGGGGCATACAAGCACACAGAGCGGGACAACAAAGTCCAATTCAAAAACGCGTCGCTCTCTATCTCATTACAGCGACCTCAACTCCACGACCTGCTCCGCGGAAAATGATATGACATTCATGGCCACACAGGAATGGGAAGATCTTATCGCCTCTTACAACCTGAGGCCAGAGTACAACACTTTATTCGAAGAACCAAACACCTTATCAAGCCAGGGGAACAGCAACAGCACGTTAAATCCACTATCTGAAAGCCCATGGCCTATAATCATAAATACTCTGCAAACAACAGCCAAAGCTCTAGAGTTCCAATCGCTAAAAATGGACACCCAGCTAACTGTCTTACAATCAATAGCCACCTCTATACTAGGCATTGAGGGGAAGATATCCGAACTAAATGGTCTCATAAAAAGGGGCCAAGAAGCGACCTACACGATTAAGTCACCCTCCCAACCATGTTCCTGCGAATTGATATTAGACAAATTAGCCACAATGCCATCAATGCTAGGGGACCTGATGCGAGAAATAAAAACAACAATTCCTCTAACGCAAGATTGTAGTGCAGCGTCAATTCCAAAACAAAAATCGCAGGACCCCAAGCCAACAGTGGTCCAGGGAGCTGCCACCAATCCGACTGCAGAGAGCTGGGAATCTACTTCTATCCAGCTAAAGGACCCAGGCGTCGAACCAGCAATCCAAATAGTAACCCCCACTAATCTGACACCAAAGAACAACAAAGCACAGAACAAAATTCGAATGAAAAAAAGGAAAGGGAGGAAAAAGTTCACATCAAACGTCAACTTTTTCACCAAAAAACAGTCTAATCCACAGCAAGAAGACAGCAAAAGCTCTTCAGATGCAACGGAAACGGAGCCATGCCCACACACACCACAACAAGAGGTTCAAGAAAAAATACAAGAGCAGTTAACTAACTCTCTTCAAGCCACAGCCACAGCCCGAAAGACAACCAGGAGCCCAACCAAGAAATTTCATCCAGAAATAAACAACCAATCACTTGACCAAAAAAATTGTGAATCAAGAAAGACCAACGACCCGACAGCCAAGTTTAACTCAACACAAAAAACCACGCCTATAACAAAGTATATTAATAATACAGAACTTACTCAACCATCGAACAGCACAATTAACAGCAATATAACTGAAACAAGAGTCGAGCATACATTAAGAACCGAAATAAATAATCCAACTGCGAGCAGTCTAAACCGGCAACCCCAGTCCAGTCAAAACAGCCATGCGAGTCTCCAACCAGACTCAAAAAATATCACTAATCAAGCAAATTCTACTGTCATTCTCTTTGTACCAGAATAAACGTCCCTTGGCAGGGACGACATATTGAACAGGGGTAACATTCTTAAACTCCTTCACTCAATAACAACCCTAGAGAACATTTACTCTTCAGACCTGCTTCAAATTGAATTCATCCCCAGTAACGACACCACCTACCAAGAAATGACAAAAACAACGTGGAATACTCACGAGACAGTAAAAAGGATAATGGAAGAAAAAATAATCTTTAAAAATTGGGGGATCGATTTACGACTCGTAGAACAACCTCGATATCCGGCACCTTTTTTACTCCCGCCCAGATCACCGGCGCGAAAAAAGACCAATTCTGTGCTAAAAGGTGCAAGGAGTTTCTCGCCGATAGCACAATTCAAACCCGGGGCAACAACGGTTAACGGTCAGGAACTCATACAAAATGACCAAAACCTGCCAATTTTCACTCAAAAGTTGCCATTGATCCAGCGAACCATTAACACAGACATTCCAAATTGACAAAGGGGTCTGAACACTGAGAGCACTACAGAAAAAGCCAAACAAATAAAAATTTGTATTTGGAATATTAACGGTCTGGCAAGCAAAAGACATGGCCCTGAATTTCTGCAGTATCTAAACTTATTCGACCTCCTGCTCCTCCAAGAAACCTGGGAGGAAGAACCATTCGAAATTCAAGGGTTCACATCATGCTTTCTCCCTGCTAGCAAAAACTCTATCTTTGGACGCAGATCAGGAGGTCTCGCCATTCTGGCATCCATAGCCACAATAGGAACAATAAGAACCACAGAATTTTATATATCACCCCCAAGCGGAATCTTGACGGCAAAAATTCAGTTAACATTACAACAACACACTCAAGAGGTTACAATAATAAATACTTATATTCATCCAACACAAAAACGAAAGGCAGCAAACGAACTGATAAAAGTATTGCAAAAAATCTCCGAAGGAGACCAGTCCGACCAGATCATAGTCGGTGGCGACTTCAACACGTTCCTCATTAACACAGACCACGACAACAACATTCAGCAAGAACTCAGCTCCGCGTGGGGCGTACCAAGACAAAGCATGGCTAAAACAGACAAATCAACAACCAATTCAAAAAAACTACTGAGACAGCTAGAAGACCTCAACTTAAGGGCACTGAACGGGCGATTTGCTGGCGACAATCCACCGGCCCCAACATTCCATTCTAATAATCATACCTCCCATCTGGACTATACCTTTACATCCTTAAACATGTTCCCAATGATAACAACATTTACGATAGGGGTCAACGACCTTAGTGACCTCCTCCCTCAAGAAGTCTGTATAAAAGCAAGAGCACTACTAAACGTAGAACCATATACCGGCCCTAAGATAGACACAACATCAAACCTAAGGCGACTCCGATGTAATTCGAACAACATCACTACAATAAGTCTTGACGTAAAATCTTTATACATTCAAACAGTAAAGTGCCTGAATACACCATCAAAAGAATGGCAAAACTTTACCCAAAAAGTTGCCGTCAAATTATCTAAGGGTCCAGTAAAGAAGCTTCCATACGGTAAAGGACACCTAAATAAAACATCACTCTCTCCAGGAATGAAGGCCCAAAAACGAATAATAAATCACACATTGAGAAAGATACGGCAAGATCAAAACAACAAAGACCTGCAGGCAACCCTGAGGGAAGCAAAAAAATCACTAAAACAGAAGAAATGGGAGAAACAGAAAAATAAAAACGATCAACTGTGGTCAAAATTATTCCACGAGGCGAAACAAAAAAACAGCTCTAAATTCTGGAGAATGATTAAGGAAATAAAAAATCCTGACCATGGTGGCATAGATTCAAACATCACAGAAGAAGCGTGGACAAACCATCTAGCCAGTCACTTCAACAGCGAGGATACAACTAAAGAGGAAGTGCCAAAGAGCTTGAGAACGGATGACGTGGAGGTAGGACCAGGCTATCACCAAAGAGAAGCAAACAACATACGCAGCAATTTCACCTCGAAAGCGAACAATTCAAAGAATGTCGCTGACACCTCAACAGTCTCAGACCCACAGATTTCGACGATCGGGACAGATGACATCAGAAGACAAATAGCGAAAGGAAGACCAGCAGGAGCCCCCGGACCGAATGGCTTACCATGAATGCTTTACAAAAACGACGTAGAGTTCTGGAGTGTCGCCTTAACACCTTTATTCAATTATGCAAAAATTACTCAGACACTACCAGAGTCATGGCACGGTTCAATAATTAGTCCAATCTATAAACATTCAAGCAAAACAGACCCAAAAAACTACCGTCTGATAGCGTTAATTGACGTAGAAGCTAAATACTTTGCAGGGAACATACGAGAGGAACTAACCTCATGGGCCACCGCAAACTCAGTAATCCGGAACACCTAAACCGGATTCCGTCAGGGCCAGGGAACAACTACAAACATCATGGCCCTGACTCTACTGATGGAATCAGCAAGAGACAACAGTAAAACTTTATATCTCTCCTTCATCGACTATACTGCAGCGTTCGATCATGTTGATCGCAACATGTTATGGCAAAAACTGGCCAAATGGGGCATACCTGTTCATCTTTTAAACGTACTGATAGCGCTACACTCCAACACCTGGATTAAAGTGAAACTTGGTGCAGGCACACATCTTTCAAAACCAATAAAAACAACAAAGGGCCTCAAACAAGGCTGTGTCCTAGCTCCAATGCTATTCAATCTCTTCCTAGCCGACCTGCCCGGCGAACTAGACAAAAAATTCTGCCATGCACCAAAGCTAGGGAAGACCACACTATCCAACCTGCTGTACGCAGACGATCTGGTGCTCATCAGCCAGACACCCATTGGTCTTCAGCACCTATTAAACACTACCTACGATTTTTCAAATAAAAATGCTCTGCAGATAAATTTTAATAAATCTAAGGTTATGGCAGTAAACTACAAAAAGAAAAGGGAACATAACTGGTACATAAACGGAGAACGATTGGAAAACGTAACAACCTACAAATACTTGGGCATAATACTGGACTCGAAGATCACCTTTAAACCTCAGCTGGACTCCCTGCGAGGCAAGGGAATGGCAACTTCCTTTGCCCTAAAATCCTTAAAAACGAAACTCCCAGATTTGACCTTCGATCCACTTCTCCAAGTACTTCGCGCAAAACTGCAACCAACACTTACCTACGGGAGCGAACCCCTTCAAGGGAAAGACGCCACCCTCCTGGACACAATCATATCAAACTCTTACAGGCTCATCTTCAACCTGCCAAAACAAGTCTCCTCCGCACAAATACGACTGGAATTTGGCATCGCGAAACAAACCTTAGAAAGACGGTGTGCATACGTCACTGCCTGGCACAAGATACGCAACGCCAACAACGATTCCCTAAATTCTAACATCTGGGATGAGACTCTTCAGCATCAAAAATCATCAGCGAGGAAGTATTTAATTGACTCCCTTGAAGTGCTGGGCCTATCCAACTTATGGGACATTCCAACAGACCACGTGACGTTTAAAAAAAAACAGCCAAAAAAGTAGTTAGACTTATCTCTACAGTTGAAGACAAGGAGGCCCTGACAAAAAAAGCCCACGGTTGGGTAATCCTCAATGACTATGGTCCAATGCAACCACAGGCTTACCTCAACGTGGGCATGAATTTAAGAATGAAAGAGAAATTTTTAAAAATGCGACTGGGCGTAATCCCGGTATACCCTCACCTACCGCCGTGGATAAGAAAAAATCTTCAACCACAATGCCGTCTGTGTAAAGCAGGAAAGGAAGACCTTGTCCATGCAGTGTGCATTTGCCCCAAACTGAAAGACCTGAGATGCAAATTCCTGCGAGACTCCTTCAAATCTTACAGTATACGGACTTGCAGACAGGCAGTCAAACTTTGCTTTAATCCCAGCAAAACAAAACTAAACTGTCAGGTCGTAAAATTTTTTGAACTGGCCGGAGTCATATACATGAGTGCTTGAGGACTTTTGGTTTTAACAACACTACACTTTAATTTGATTCAACTTGGCAAAATTACAGGACAGAGAGAACTTTAAACATCCTTTGGTTAATTGTCCTTGCAATTTTTAATTGTCCTTTTAATGTTTTTACTCGATTTGTAAAGATTTTAATTAATCATGTACAAATAAATACTTACTTACTTACTTACTTACTTACTTAGAGGCAAAACATGTGAGGTAGATAAACACCCCAAACTCAGTGTACTAAGCCTCAAAATGACCCAGAAACTCGACTAAGACACCAAACTTTAAGGAAGATTAAAACTCCTTTGTATGCTTATTCAGGAATTTTACAACATACTGATCTTCAAAACCTGTGATTTGCTAAAGTTTACAACATAATATAGCTAAAAATATTCTAAAAATATTCTGTGGTAGATGCTCACCTTTCCGTCAGTACCTCAAGCTCCCATCTGAGACTTGGGGGAGGCATCGATCTGTAGGAGATGCTAGTATAAGTAGTCTAGTGAGGGTTTGTTAGTGAAGTATCCCTCCACCTTTAATATGTATACTAGATAGTGGCGATCTTATCATGTGTCCCTTCAATTGGTATATATTAGTGGCAAAGACACTATTATCAGACATTTATTTTGAAGTAAGCCTTATTGGTCTTTATTTTCATAAGAAAACTAAGGACACTACTTTACGCTCGAAATCTCGCGAGATCTCGCGAGAGGAAGTGCTCAGAACTACCATATGATGTCATATCGGCCATCTTTGTAGTTCCTAACACTATGATCTGGTAATCATTAAACCGTGATTATTCCTCACGTGCATATGATGTTAGAATGCCCCCAGTGTTGTGAGTCACTGCCTATTTTTCTCCAAAATAAGCCTACTTGAGCTTGTTTTCTTAGGAACAAGAGCGCACTACTTAGCGCTCGAAATCACGCGGGAAGATGCGCTCAGAACTACCCGATGACAGCATATCGGCCATCTTTGTAGTTCTGAAGGCTCCAACCTGTATATCATAGAATCACGATTGACCATGTGTTGTTTTTGAAAAAGTACCAGTCATTGGGCAATAACAGCTGCCCAATGATGTCATTTCGGACATCTTTGTAGTGCAATGACTGCAACCTATTGGTCCGTGATATTCCAATGTTGTTTTTGGGAACACAAATGCTCTAAGTAGTATGCCATGAGTGGCCTCAGAGTGTATTCAATGGGCATAACTATGCAGATGCTCCAAAATCTTAAAATGTGGGAACCATCCTAATGGTTGTGCATAGCTATATGTCACCCTCCAGTGTATGTCAGAAAACTCCCATAATCAAACCTATTTGTGATATTATGAGAAGAGTGTGAGCAAAGTAATTCAGGCATGAATCAATATGTACAACATGTTTATATAGACACACCCTATTACAGTCAGTATATCCCAGTTATTACTCACTAGTGCCAAGGCTACAGGGAGGTCCAAGGAATATCATCATTTAATCCTCCTGTATCTGTCCGAAGTTTATAAATCCATTTTTGCTCTTTTCTAAAAAGGTAACCCGACGCATCACTTATGTGACTGGGTATATATGGCTTCTCCAGGACAGTCCATTGGAAGTCCGTTTCTAGATGTGCACGCTCCAGGAAATGTCTCGTAAGTTTAGTGTTGTTTTTCTTGCAATGAAAAGAACTCTTGTGTTCCAACATCCTGGTGCGGACTTTGCGGGTCGTCATACCCACATATCGTGTGGAGCAAGGACATGTCAGCATATAAATCAGATTGGTACTATTGCAATTACTATAGTTACTCTGCAACCAAGGTCTCGTGGTGCCTATATCTATCTCCTTCGTATGTTTGGTCTGAGGGCAGACTGAGCAAATGCCGCAAGGGTGATGCCCGACAGCTGGTGGAAGGTTCCACAATGTTCCACCAAGTTTCCTAGGGAGCTCTTTTGGGCGTGTGTGAACAAGTCGATCCCGAATGCTGCTTGCCCTTTTGAACGCAAACAAGGGTTGCGCGATTTTCTCTCTCCCATGGTTCAGAAGGCGCCAGTGTCTTTTGACAATCTTCTGGATGGCATTACTTCTAGTATTGAAGGTGCTCACGAAAGTGAGTCTAGTCAGAGGTGGTTTAGGGATTGGAGCTTCCAGGAGGGCCTCCCTATTGTTGTTAACCGCTCTCTTTTTTGATCTTTTTATGAGTGAATTAGGATAGTGTCTGTCCCGTATTGTCCACAGAGATTCCTAGCATGCACCTCAAAGTCCTCTCTATTGGAGCAGTTCCTGCGAACCCGTTGGAACTGGCCATATGGTAGATTCTGGCGCAGAGACTTCGGGTGGTAGCTCTCGTAAAGGAGAAGTGAGTTCCGCGCCATAGGTTTCTTGTACAGTTCACTCTGCAATCCTGCAGTAGTGACATAGATCGACAGATCTAGGAATGCAATTCTTTCCTTATTTGTTTCCATGGTGAATTTAAGAAACTGGTTTCTACTGTTTAGCCATTGGTGGAATTCATTGACGGAATCCACCGTGCCTCTCCACACCACCAACACGTCGTCAATATAACGCTTCCACCACCTAATAGAGGTGTGGAAGGGGTTGGTGGGTGTCAGTACATGTTGTTGTTCGAACTGGTGCACGTATAAATTCGCCAGGCTCGGCGCGAAAACGCTGCCCATACTCGTGCCCGAGATCTGGAGAAACAGCTTGTCCTCATACTTGAAGAAATTCATTTTCATGGCTATAGTTGCCAAAGCCATTATAAATGGTACAGGGGTGATAGTTTCACATATACTATCCCTCAGGATGGATGTTACGACTTCCAAAGTCTCATCCTGAGGGATAGAAGTATACAATGATTCTACATCGAAAGAGACCAGGAGGTCTCTTTCAATATCATAATCAATTTCTGGAAGGACACGCAAGACATCTTTAGTGTCCTGCACATATGTAGGCATTTTCTGTACAATTGGCCGCAGAAAATAATCGACAAAAGTTGACAACGGCTCCAGGAGAGACCCTATTCCTGAAATAATACGCCTACCAGGCGGTGGCCTCTGTGGTTTGTGTACCTTTGATAAAAGGTAGAAATAAGGAGTGGTTGGGTGTTTAGCAACCAAATAAGTCGCCTCACTTTGAGTGATCCAACCCTCAGATAAAGCTTCTTCAACCATATCCTGTATCTGTTTAGTCACCTCTTCTGTAGGATCTGTAGACAAGGGAGAGTATGCCTGTCTATTGTTTAGTTGTCTATAGCACTCAGTCTGGTAATCCGTGGTGTTTAAAATAACTATAGATCCGCCCTTATCTGCAGGCTTTATAGTTATTAAATGATCCTCTGAAAGTGATTTCAGTGTCATTTGTTCTGATTTGGTAAGGTTGTTAAATGACCTGACTGTTGTGCTCCACAGTGAAGCAATATCACCCGCAACAGCTTGCTCAAAGGCTAAGACCTGTGGAGGAACCGTGTGAATAGGTGGCTGGAATTTAGATTTTGGTCTAAGACCGGTGTTTGTGTCGCAATCAGCATTTATCTGATCCTTGAAGAGATAGTGTAATCTAAGTTTCCTGAAAAACTGACTCAATTCGCATTGGAAAGTGAATGGGTCCCCATGATTCGTCATGACGAAACCCAAGCCTTTATTCAGTACTTGTTCTTCAAGTGGAGTTAGTATCTTGTTAGATAAGTTGACTACGAGGGATTGTTCGATGGGCCTGCTTTCTGGTTCTTGGCAGTTTGGCTCTGTGTACCTGCATGTGGGCCTGTCTGGTCTTCCCATTGTACAACTGTGTTTTGTGCTGCTCGCCTTTTGCCTCTTGGTCGGCGTGGGCCAAACCCTAAAAAATTTTGAGAATTGTAGGCATTTGGAAACCCTTGGAAATTCGGCGGAGGTGGAGGTACAGGGTAAGGCTGTTGGTTCGGTGGAAAACCCCAAGGGGTGGGTGGCCACCATTGCTGGTATGGATCAATATGTTGATTACCATATGAGTAGGGTCTGTTCCCCCTACCTCTCCCACGTTGTGGAAAGCTAGGAGCGCCCGTGTTGGTGTTGTCTGGATCACTACTGTCAGACCCTGAACTCTCAAATTTGGCTGTTAGACCCCCTGTGTTTCGTAACTCCACATTGCGCCAGGATGCTCCTTCTAGAGTGAAGTTTGCGCTCTATAAATGTATAAATCAATTCAAATAAAAAGTGGAAAAGGGTATTCGGCCCTCACAATGGTAACCGCGCCTCATAATGTAAACTTTGCAACTCCTGTGTGGTAATCATATTGCACAGCTACATTGGAGCAAGTAAAACTACAACTGTTTATTTCTGAATATCAAAGAGGTGTAAATACATTCACATATGTTAAGGCCGAAAATTACTTTGTGAACCGAGCTTTGCACTTTACACAGGATAACAATGAAAGACGCAGGCAGTATCCTTTTGGAAGGGGGGATGCCCAGATAAGTGAGAGTGGAACCTACTGAAAGGATTTTCCAACCTAATATTCAATCCAAAAATATCGTGGAATAAAAAATAGATGGCAAGAATAACATTTTTTAAAGACTTTTATATCTTTTTTTTCACGTAATTGTACATAATATCATTTTTTAAATGTAGTTGTTTTGTTATTTAATTGTGCTATAACTTGTTATTACTATAATGTTTTGTGTGTTTTTCTATTTCATAATATAATTTAAGTTTTTCCTATTTTGTGTCATTAGTTTGGCTGGTGATTGTGTTTGTAAGAGGGTAGGGTGGGGAGTTTCAAAAATATGTATTTATTAATTGATTAAAACATTTTTATGTTTCAATTTTCAATTTGATAATGAAATGTGTAGATAATTAGTGTTATTTAATAGATACTTTAAAAATATGCTGATTGTTACTTTAATTGGTTAGTTATATAATTGAGTTTTTTTATTTGTTTAGATGGTAATTCATTATATTTTGTTTAATGATTAATTTGATAGTTCTAATATTTTATTTAAATAAGGTGTATTGTTATTTTTGTTGTTGTTTTTGTTGATTGATGTAATTTTAGGGTAATAGCTTGGAAAGTATTTTAAATCTCTTTCTGGATTTCTAACTGATATAATTTTTTAATGTCATTTTATGTATAATGTTATAAGTTAATTTCATATTTTTCATAATTCATGTAAATTATATAATGTTAAGCATAATTTTATATGCGTATGTTAATATTGTTTGTTTATTTATTGTATTAACGACTCAGTGACAAGGCAAGCACAAGGTCAGTGGATTTTTTTATTTTTTAGTTAATTTTACCAACCCCGTCATCTGTCGACTTACCCCATATTCTGCCCTGCCCCTACATTCACCGCTCTTACCTGTGCTGACTGCCCCTGGTCGGTATGTGTATGTTTTCTATTGCGGGCTGCAGCACAAGCAGGAATAGAAAAAATACTCTTTTAAAACATCCATCTACTGCCACCATGAGGTGCCTGTCACACGGGGCATGGATGTTTGGAATGCACCAAAGGTGCCCCCCCAGGCCTCAAAGTAGAAGCCCCAGGGGTTGAGGGCCCTGCTAGGGGGCCCCAAAGTAGTCACTTTCCGACAGCCTTTCCATGCCATAGTCCATCCGAGATCGGAAGCAGCAGTCCAAGCTCCACATTACGATGTGGTGGGCCAGATCTCTGGAGGCTGAGGAAAATACTTACGCCCTCAACAGGACTGGAGATCCTGTTGGGGCGCAGGTCAGATAGCGCCCAAATGGCTGCAGTGCCTGCTCAGGCACCGCCGTCAGGATTGCGATGTCCGTTTCAAACATCCTTTCCATGTTGGCTTTTACGACAAGGAAATGCTGTCTCACCGTTGCCTCCACTATAAGGCCTGGCGGGCACTTGTGGTGCCCACCCAAAGATCCATGCTCTAGTGGCATCACCGATGTTTTAAAAGTGTATTTTTCTATTGAGGATTGTGCT
The DNA here is from genome assembly GCF_964204655.1 of Triturus cristatus. Taxonomy (NCBI): domain Eukaryota; kingdom Metazoa; phylum Chordata; class Amphibia; order Caudata; family Salamandridae; genus Triturus; species Triturus cristatus. Next base: position 443,499,520 of record NC_140590.1, read on the forward strand.
GCAGCCCTCAGCACAAGCCACAATGGAAAACACACACTTTCCGACTGCCGTGGAGGCTGTTGCATCATAATATGGGAAGCGGAACTGCCGACTCCTTGTCAGGCGGTCCTGCCGACATCATAATCTGCCCCAATATTTTTATCAGATGGTATTTCGTTCATGATATTCTGGTGCCTTACCTTTTGTTTGCAGTTTTCTGACTGAGATGTACGTTCTGCTTACCGAACGCATTTCCCTCTTCTTCCTCTGACTTCACTCCAGAATACCTTGAAACTATGGTATTGTTTCCCAGCTCTGTGCTTCTTCAGCACCCCCAGGGGAGCTCCTTCACTCCCGGATCTGCATCTAAATATTTGTGTGACTATCTTTGTATTTGTATTTGCTGTTTTGTCTGGAAGACCTCCTAGTCTCTTGATTTTATGTTCCTTTTCACTTCCTTTTAAAAATGTGAATTTTATTGAAACACATTTATAGATCAATAAACAAAATTGTAGATTGTAGTACTAATATCACAACAAACAATAAGGCAAAACAGGAATGAAGCAATGACAATAAAGGATGAGGGCGGAAGAGAAATACATGGAAACTCTATCAAAATTGCATGCTAAATTCACAAGTAGCGCAGCAAGTAATTAAACAGCAGATGACCCACCAGGGAGCAAACACAGTTTTTCATTCAGATAACAAAACATTGGGGGCATCAATAGAATTGACATTCGGAAGATAGCTTGAAAGACGGAAAACATTTATAAAAATAAGCATTCTACTTACTGTCAAAAACAGTACCATTTTCAAGCATACAATTCATAAACCTACCCTTTGTATACCTGCACCATCCAACCAGTAATTGCCATTGGTTAGTGGAATTTCAAACATTCTACTGCTTGAAGCCAATGGTCACGTGAGCTACCATTCGTAAGAACAAGAACCATTGGAGAAAGGGTTAGATTTCCATGAGTCTGGAGCCCAAAAGTGGATCAGTGGAAAGTAATGGGAGAACAATATAAGTTGGTCCATCGCTGTGCTTGGAGTATCTTTTCAATATATTTGCTTACTGGAATAAGACCACCTTCTGTTGAATAGAAGAAGTCGTTCGTGCCTGTTCACAGTCAGATTGCGGTCCAGAAGCCTTAGCACAGTGGCCCAGAATGTGGTTATTATTTAGATTTACTTGAGCCTTTTGTAGTTTCAGGAATTGTCAAATGTAGAGATCCTTCCTGTTAGAAGCATACAGGGCGATACCACACACGCTTTACTGCGAAGCTAGCAAACATGAATTTCTTGTAAGGACTCTAGGCATGTTTATTGGTAACGGAAATTAGCTCCCCTAATGTGTTTTGAGGGAAAAGATCTGTCGGATAGGCATTGGGTTGAGCTTTGGTAAAACTAGCCCACTTACATCTTCTCTCAAGACAAGTTGTACAGTTTTAGTCATGGTGATGTGTTTGTTTATATGGTGACCAACTCTTTGCAGAAAAAATGAATCAATTAATTAATTAATAGCAATGTGTTCTTAATCTGCATAGCTTGTAAAGAATTCTACACACTTATGGATAATCCTACTGCTTGACATTTTTTTGATACAGACACTTGGATCAGTGCTTTTAACATATAAACCGCCTCTGAGCCAAATAATGCAAAGGAGGACTTCTGCTGGCATTATCGTAGAACGCTGTGCACTGTGACTGAGATGCAGTCCTGCTGACTCTAACCTTCACCCTGCAAAGGACAATATCCTGCTCTACACCAAGTTGGCATTCTGATATCATACACATATATGTGGGTTGGGTTGTCCCAAGAGATCTGGCAGCAGGTACTTCCACTATTCTCTCGCTAGTGTAGGTAGTATTAGATAGGAGTATAAGTAAATCATAATTATACAATCATATAATCACACAATAATGTTATAATGGTTGAATTGTTTATCTTTTTTACCATTCTTGTAATGCTGGTTAAAATGCTTTGTTTCATCCTATTAATAATAGAGCCGTAACAAAAAGAAATATTTTTCTTTCTCCTTTTTTTTACTTGTACTGCATTTTACAGCACACATATAAAGAGAAAAAAGCCTCAGAGAATTGTTTCTGTGCAGGAAGGTCTTACTTCCTGCCCAATAGCAATCCTGGCTCTAACCAGACCCACTTGAACCATGGTGCAAGGATGCCTGTATCGGCGCTTGCCAGCCACAAGTGCACCAGTGCAGAGGGAGAGCAGGAATACGCCATATCCTAATAAAAATATGCATTCCTGCCCTTGATCACTCCTTTTCCAGCACTTGTGGCTAGGCAGAATGACACAGAAAATAGCAAATAGAATGAGGACAGAAAATAATACTCCTCTGGATGGCAAGGATGTTGTTTGAACTCTTCACTTGGGAGAGTGCACAGACTGATGAATGTCTCTTCTAGTCTAGTTTGTTGTTGCTGCAGGATAAAACAATAGGTTTCTTTTAGGAAACTTGACCACTCAGTGAACACTTTATAAAGGGTGTGTTTCTTTTTTTAGATCTGGCATTAGCTAGGAAGTTTTCATTCTACAAAAATTATAGGTCCAATATAGTTACTTGTAGGAGCTTTCAGACAACTCTATTTATCCATTGGTCTATTGTTGTGACAATCACACTTTATTTCCACCCTCTACGGCATACAGCATGGGGCACTAGGTCAGTCTACTTCAGTCACTAGCTAGCTTCACTTTAAATGACTGCATTTAGCCCTTTCAAAAGGAGCACATCAACTCATATCAATGGCAGTGTTTTTGTTTTTACTTTATTATTACTTTAGTGTTGCTTGTGTTTGTAAAGCCTGATGTGATAGCATGACACTTTCTGCCAGGTGTGAGCACAGTGCACAGTTCAGCTTTAACAGTTCCTGTCCCTTGCCAATGCTGTTTTAAATTCCTTTTGAAGTGGGCTTTATATGACTACTGATTTTTCATACCACACCAGCAGCTCATATGAACTCAGACCATAAGTTCTTGAGGGTGATGTATATTTGCACTCTTGTATGTCATAATTCCTTCTTTCTTTCCTTATTTCTGTCCTGTCTCATTTTTGTCTTCCCCTGTCTTTACTTCTTTCCTAGTTCCTTATGTTTCTTTTCTTTCTTCTTTCTTCTTGCCGTTATTTCTTTCCTTTTGGGTAGAGTATTTCTAAAATCGAATGGGTGACTCTAAGGGCCTGTTGGCTGACCTCCTTTCTGAGCTAAAGTGACACAACATGCTCCAGAGGCCTCCCTGCAACTGTTCGGATGGCTGTACACCTGACCTGCTGCACTGGACCTTCCTGGACCTCCAACTAGACTGAAGTGGGTTCCTGATCCCCAAGAGGGTCCTGGACCATTTGTTGGCATTAGATGAGCTCTTTCCATGAAGAAAGGGGAAATCCTGAAGCTTTGGGCTCTTCATCACTGCAAACCCAACTTTTCTCACTATAGTGACCACCAACGAAGACCAACAAAGGGAGATCTGCAGTTCGACCTACAACAATGATAGCCTGTGATGACTGCCAATGCAAAGCTCCAGTGACAATAATCTGTGACGCACTCCCTGCTCCTCATGGCTTCCTCCTATGCAAACAAAACTCTTTAGCTGGACTTTGAGAAGGTAACTTTTTCAACTGGATTAACCTGGTCCCTGTATCTGGCCCATGATGCATGATGGTCGATCAGAACTTGTGACTTTCCCCCAGTCTAACACAAAAAGATGACTACGAGTGGCGCTTTGCGATTTTAGGCATTATATCTACTGAAAACTTTGAACATTTCCAATGAGAATTTTGTTGTTCTGGTACCATTTTATTTAAGTTTACTGTTTTTGAAATTAGTTTTGTTATTTTTCATGTGTTTTCACTTTCTTAATGTTTGTGTGCTACTTAATAGTCTACATTTTGCCTTTAAGTTAAGCCTGAGTGTATTATGCAAAACTACCAGATGGTTAATTTAGTGGCTTTCATGATTCACCCTGACAAGGATTGCGGTTATTGCCTGAGTGGAGCTTTAACTTTCTTCAACTCATAAACCAATTTCTTACATTGGTGGCAGCAGTGAGAAACAGTACTTGTCTTTGTGCAGTACTGTTCAGTGATTTTGTGTCCAACTAAATTCCCAGATAAATAATCTGACATCTGATTCAACCTCTTTTTAAATTCTCATTGATTGGCCTCTTTTGCTTTTTCTACCTACCTTTGTGCACCTATAACCCTGCCTGCAAGCATGGAGTATGGGCTCAAAATCCTGGAGAGCTACAGTGTGGCTGAGCTCAAGGAATTCTGCTGAAAGAGGGTACTTTCAGTAACCAAGAGCTCAAAGAAGCACAAACCACAGCACAGGAGCAGAAGGAAGATGAGGAGATGGAGGAGCAGGAGAATGAAGGGAGTGATGAGGTGGAGAGAGAAAACCTGTGGCTCATGGCCCTCGAGGGGAGAGGAGGGCCCACCGGCGTGAGTTCCCCAGCCAGATCCAGGGCAGGAAGCCTCACCTCTTTGTAGGTTTCAAAATAATCATAGGGCTAGGCCCCTTATGTTACGCTATTTAGATTAGCCTAATATAGCTAACAATAATAGTGCTAAGCATCTACAGTTACAACCCACTGAGCTATGATGATAAAGATGATGTTTTACAGTATAGATTATTCTTGGACAGGTTTTCCCGATCCGGCAGCACCGAAAGCGAGAAGCTGTACAAACTAGGAGATTGCACCCCTGATCACAATAGGCCTTTCAAACTGCGCAAGCCAAAGGGACAGACACGCAGCGTACCCTCTTAAGGACTTATGTACCTAAATAATTTGGATGGAGTTGATACAAACATTGTAAACAGTGTGGCCAATCGCAATCGTTCTCGTTGTGCCGTTGAAAAAAACAGAACATAGGAATGACTAATGGCCTAACATATTAAGATATACAATTTGTGTCGCCTTTTTTATCTTTAGAGGAGTTAAACCGCTAGAATATTTTCGTGTTCACTACACCAGTTGGAATACGGATCAGGTGTTTGGAAATCAGAGGCCACGCCTATAAATACACAGAGAACCCCTATTTTTTTCGCCGTTCAGATGATAAAGATACCTTTAATAATACACTGGTCCTGAAGAAGGAGACGTGGAATTTATATACAGTCTCCGAAACGTACGTAGACCGGGAGTACCGACCATACATCTGGGAGATCCACAGAAGAATTGAATCTTTACGTCCTGATCTCAGTATCTTAGGACCTAGCAAGAACTATCCAAAATCTAGAGACATATCTTCTTTGAATTAGAATTTGAGTAGGATCTCATGCCAGAGTTGGTTTGTGGTTTTAACAAGAAATCAAAAAAAACATTCTTTACCCTATGTAGAATGTCTGATAGTATGCAAGAGTGAGTGATAGGTGAGAATGTTGATGTGACGGTTTTTTTCACATTTTTTCACACTTTCCTTTGCGGTCTCCTTTCCACAGGTTTTTTAAACTGTGTTGTTTTTTATATCCACAAGTATTTATGAAACTCAATTCATGTGGAAACATTATGTGAAGTAATGTATGTTCTATATATTAACTACATGCTAATAGAACAATTATGAATGTTTTGCTACTTATATCTTTAAAAAAAAGAAAATAAAAAAAATGAAAATGTTTTTGAAGTAACTTTGCTTTCTGGGGTTTTTTGTAACACATAAGTGATTAAGTCTGTAGAAATAAGATAGGTCAGATAAGAGGTTCTCTCTCTTTATTTGTTTTTCTTTTTCCCCTCCTCTTGGACCTAAAAGTACTTAGGGGAAACCTTTCGTATATATATATAGGCCCAGATAGCTGCGCCATGACACTTGTTGTTCACCTAATAAGTATACACCCAGTTTCGTTTCTATATTGAGCAAGGGCCACTGCCTCGCTAATGAATAGGCTCTTTCTGTGTCTGTAAGCCATGTGCTGTTCACAGCACCTCTCCTACGTGGGGAGTTGGCTGACCTTGGCCAGAAGATACCGTGTGCCCGTCTCGGGCTGGTGATGTATGCCCCTCTGCCTCCCTAGAATACGCATCCCAAACCTGTAACTTTCCCTTGTAGGTGTGCTCTAAAGGATCATGACGTATTTGGTGTATTATACTATGTTGCGCATGATTATTGAATTAATCCAGTAGCAGGCATCGCATGTAGCTTGTTGTATTTGGGCTCCTCTGCAGAGTATTTCTAATAAACGGCTTGTTTATATTCTCTACAGGCTGACTGACTCTTCAATAATATAGGTAAGGCCGAGAGGTGGTTTAGTAACCCGGTTAACCCTATTTGGGTCACTTACTTTAGTTGGCGCCCGACCAGGAACCCCGCAATTATCACCCATCACACCCGCAAACGGTTTGTGAAGTCGGGGTGCCGGCTGGTCAGGTGGGTGGATCGGGGGCCCCCCACTGATAGAGCCCTGTCTCTGTGTGAGTTGCCCCGCCCACCTGATCGAGGGTGCCCTGCCTATTGGTGATACGCCAGGGTCCAGAGACGGCGAGACCTTGGAGCTGACCAGGTTGGTCCGGAGAGTCGGCAGTAGAGAATCACGTGTGAAACCTGTGTCTGACAGGTGAGTGACTATTGTGTACGTTTTAGTACCTGGAAATGTACTGGCGCCAGAGTGGAGGTAGTGTTGGACTGAACCGCGTGAGGCAGACCATTGACGACTGCCTTTCGGTGTGAATTTGAACTGCTCTGGTTGATGCGGGCTCTTGAGACCTGTCTCATAGAGGTTCTTCGGTAGCACCGGGTGGGGCAGGGCCTTCGGGCGTGTTTCGTGGATGAAGCCGCATCACCAATGTGGGTGAGACAGAACCGATCGGTCTGTGCTCCAATAGTGGTGCTGGGCTGTGTGGCTGAGGGCGCCCATCGAGCTGTATCTTAGTGGTCTTGAACCACGCATGAGACGAGCCTTAGCGGTGTACCTCACGGGCAGTGCCAGACCACGCCTTGAGAGGCAGACCCAGAGTTGTACTCTAGTGTGAGACAAGCTGCTGGACTGTGCTCTAATAGCAAGTTTGATCTGAATAGTATTGCAGATTCCTGGGGCTGAATCTCGTAGTGGTTTGAGAGTCGTTAATGGCTCTACGAGCTACAAGATGCGAGATAGGTTTTAGATCGTGTCGAGATGCAATAGGATCGAGCTGGGCTATCCATACACGTAACAGAGGTTCTTAGGTGACGCATAGTGAAAGGCTGTTTAAGTGTTTGGGCGTCCTGCCAATATCTGGGGTGTCCCTAGACCCAAGAGATTCAGGGAGATTGAGTATCCAATGATGATAGATTACCTGTATGAGTTAACTAAAAAGCTTCGTTCTATTCATCAGCAGATCGAGAAATCACTACGACCACTTCCTGAGGGTTCTGGGCACACGCTGCAGCCCGGAGACTGGGTCCTGATCTGAAACTTTGCGAGGACCAAGGCTTTGGAGCCTCGCTGGCTCGAGCCAAAACAAGTGTTGTTGGCTACGAGAACGACGGTGAAGGTGGATTTAGGAGCCAGTCTCTGGAGGCTCATTACCAATGAAGAAAGGGATTAACTGCTGCGCCAAGGGAAAGGGAGACAGGATGAGGAATGCCCTCATGAAGGAAGCACTTGTCAGGAAGTATGGCCTCACCGCTGAGAAGTATAGGCTGAATTTCAGGGACAGCCGGAAGCTGTCCTCCATTCTTGGGTAGATTATGTAGATTGCTTCTGTAAGGCACTTGATGGTTGGATGAAGGGCAGTGATCTGACTGATTACACTGGGCTGTACAAATTGGTTGTAGATAGCACATGTTAAGTAGCTGTTTTCCAGAGCTGCACCGAAACCTAATAGACATTAGGCCCACTGAACCCAGGGAGCTTGCCAAGGAGGCAGACCCTGGCTCAGCATCAGGGTCTCCAAGAAGGTATCTGGGTGGGATCCCCAAAAGTGTGGACAGCTTCCCCACTAGAAGAAAGAGGGAAGAAACAAAAATAAAGTCCTCAAAAGGCCCCCAAAACAGTTATAAAGGGAAGGATTCCCAGTCTCAACTTGATCAGAAGTAGAATGGATTCCCTGAGAAAAAATTCTCAGCGAAGTTATCCCTCAAATGCTATGGGTGCCACAGAAATAGGCACATCAAGGGGCTCACCCAATGCCATAAGAGGGTGCAGCTCCCCACCTGTGGGCGAACACCGGGATTGGCTAGTGTAGTACTTGGGTAAGAGGTGGTCTCGGTTAGCATAGAAGGTAGTGCAGAGGTTACCCTAGTGTCCCTGGAAAACGAAAAGATGGTGCAAAAGGCCCTTATGCCCAATAACACTTCAAAGTACAAGCAGTAAGTTATGATCAATGAGCCGCAGGAGGAGGCTCAGAGAGACAGAGGAGCCAATACGACTGTTAGATGTAATCTGGTGTCCTCAGAGCAGATAATCCTTAATATATTCCACCAGGTTGTGGTAGCAGAGTCCTTATCCCATGGCTCTAGTTCCCTTTGAATTGGGGGTATCAGGTTCCTTAGGGTAGCTGTGAGTCCAGCCATGCCTGTGGATTTTCTGCCTGAAAAAGACATGGAGCACACAATATAGAAGGAGGTGGAGCTCCGGTCTAACACACAAATTTTAAGTTTGCCTGAGTGGGTGTGCCTGACCACATGGAACATGGCAGCTCAAGAGGGGAGTCAAGAGGGCCTGGACCTGAAAGAATGGCCGGGGGTACCTGCCAAAAAACAGGAAGGGAAGAGGGCGCAAGAAACCCACTCCTGAAACTCTCATGATCTGTGAAGAGGCTGAGCCTGAGGGTGACATCCCAGAGCCTACAGGCGAGGATGTTGCCACCCTGGGGATCTACCTAAGCTGCCTAGCTGGCAAGTGGAAGGGGGACTCTCCAGGGAGGAATTCTGCAAAGCCCAAAGAGAGTGCCTAAAGCAGCAGGCCAAGGCCCAGGCAGCTGGTGAAACCTCTGGTGATACCCTCAATCAATCAGGGTTTTTGTAAATCTATTAGGGTCTCAAGGCACTGGGAGGGGAGGGTTCTGCAGTTCAATCAAAGAGCCAGGTCTTGAGGTACTTCCTGAATGAAGGCAGTGACGGTTATTGCCTGGGATGCAGAGGCTGAGAGTTTTAGGTATTCACGGTGAAATAGGACATGGATCTGTCTCCAGCTGAGGTCATGGAGATCCATGGGACAGTGGCCAGTGCCAGTTGGGTGGAGTGGAGATGTCTGGTGGGTGTGTAGAAGGAGAGGCGGTGGTTGAGGTATGCAGGTCCGGTGATGTGGAGGGCTTTGCAGGAGTGCATGAAGAGCTTGAAGGTGATTGTTATGTTGATCGGGAGCTAGTGAAGTTCTCTCAGGTGACTGGGGTCAGGAAGTCCAGGATAAGTCTGACAGAGGCGTTCTGGATGCGCTGCAGTTTCTTTGGGAGTTTTTGTCTGGCGCCGGCGTAGAGTGCGTTGCCATAGTCAAGCTTGTTTCTGACCAGCGTCAGAGTGACCATTCTGCTTGCTTTGGTGGGGATCCACTTGAAGATCTTCTGAAGCATACAGAGTGTGTGGAAGTAGGAGGATGAGATGGCATTGATTTGGCGGTTCATTGAGAGCGAGGAGTCATTGATGGTGCTGATGTTACGTGCATGGTCGGTGGGTGTGGAGTGGGTTCCGAACGCTGCGGGCCACCAGGAGTCATCCTAGGCAGATGGGGTGGTGCCCGGGATGAGGACTTCAGTTTTGTCAGTCAGTGGGTGTGGAGTGGTTTACAAGCACTGCGGGCCACCAGGAGTCATTCTAGGCAGAGGGGGTGGTGCACAGGATGAGGATTTCAGTTTTCTCAGAGTTGAGTTTGTGGCAGATCTCCTTCATCCAGGCAGCTACTGCCTTCATCCCATTGTAATGAACTATCTATCACCTGGTTCACTTGTAGAATTATCGCCTGTAAGCTTATGGTTCCAGAGCCTGATGCAACCCATATGTTGGGGGTTTCCCAGTACTAAAGGGCCTTCCTATTGGGTCTGGTTCATGATGTACCCCTGACAGAAAATCTGGGGCAAAACAAGACCTTTGCCTGGCTTGTCAAACACTTTTAATGGCCCCAGATGAGAATGACCTCAGATGCATTCTGCAGGTCTTGTCCAACTTGCCAGGTCAATGAGAGGTCAGGGGGAAAGCAGCATCCCCTTTGAAGAAGTGGGCATCACCATTGTTGGACCTCCTGTACCCCAAGAATACCCTAGGTAACTAGTTAATTATGGTCTTGGTGGATCACGCTATCTGGTACCCAGATGCTTTACTCATAAGGATAGTGACTGAACCTGCAGTGGACTGGGCACTGAAAGGGATATTTACCAGAGTGGATTTCCCAGAAGAGTTTTTTTTATAAAATTATGTATGTAGCTAAATAAGGATGAACATATTCAGGTTCAGGTTTCATACGTCTTTATTTCAATTGTTATATCATAAAAAACAATTGCATAAAAAGATATTAAGATCAATCTATCATACAAGCAAATTATTTAAAACACCATATTAGTGCATAGCAATGCACGATTTAAGAAAGAATTAAACAGTATTTAAAGATGCAGTATAAATTGGAGTAAAACCCAATGTTAAAATTGAAAAAACAGAATAATTTAAGAATGTCTGGCTCTAATAACTCAAGCCCACCCTAGGTACTTTGCTACCCCAATTACAACCAATTCTGAGGTGTTAGTTCTTAGGGCCCGCAATGCCTCTATGCATCTACTGATGTTCATCCGTTGGAAGATGGGCCTAATCCATTTGTACCTTGGGGCATAATAAGCGGGACAAGCAAAGAAGAAGTGGCCCACACTCTCCTTTTGATCGTTACACCAGGGGCAGTACTCATTCGAACTACCAGCCCATTTTTTGGAAAAAGACCTTACTGGCAAATAACCTACTCTAAACTGGTGGTATAATTTTTTGTCCAGACTCTTGGTGATAACATCCCAGTAATTCTCCAGGGAGGGATCTAATTTATGCACCAGATATCTGCCAGAAAGGGAAGCGCCATCGGAACACACAACGGATTGATGTCTAACTGATGCCCAGTACAGTGACTTGAAGGCTTGCTTGGAAGGGAAAACAGAACTCCCCGGGGAATCCCACAGTTGGATAAGACCCATTTCATCCAGGATTTTTTTCACTTCACGGAACCAAGGGATGTTGCTAGAACCCAGGATAGATCTTACTTCCGCAAGTTCAGTAGCAAAGAGACTTAGATCCGGCGATATCCAAATCCGTCTCCACAACGCAACCAACCGATATCGTGCCATCTCTTTGATAGACTTACAACCCATGTCCAACAAGAGAGGTTTGATTGGGGTAGATTGGGGTACTCCTACCAGATTACGCAAAAATTTGTTTTGGACTGTTACCAAAGGGGATAGGTCCAAAAAAAACCACAGGTCAGCCCCATACAGTATAGCTGAACTAATTTTTACGTCATAGATTTTAAGTGCCGGTATTGCCCTTTTGGTAAGAGACATTTTTTGCTCCTGGATCAAACAGCCTGTGAGGCGTGCAAATTTTAAGCGAAGAACATCAACCTGGGGCTTCCAACATAGCCGAGAGTCTAGAGTTACTCCTAAATAAGTCATAACCTCCACCTGTTCCAGACCCACACCATTCATGCTTACACAACTCTTTATGGGGCGATTTTTTGTTAGAACCATAAATTTAGTCTTGCTCACATTTATTTGCAGGTCATTTAATTTACAAAAATCCTCAAATCTGTTTAGGGCCATTTGGAGGCCCTTACGCATCTTTGATAGGATTAAAGTGTCATCTGCAAAGATGAGCAAGGGAAATTTAGTCCCACCCAGGGTCGGTGCATCAGTAGGAGTGTCTGCAAAGAACTTCACCACCTGGTCAATAAACAGTAAAAAGAGGGTAGGTGCTAAAACGCACCTTTGGCGGACACCCCGTGTTACGGGGAAACTCTCCGTCACCTGCCCTTGACCTCCCCACCTCACCCTAGCAAAATTGCCCTCGTGTAAGCTTACCAGGAGTTCAAGGAGTTCTTGTGGCATTCCTAAGGTGCCCAGAACAGCCCACAATTTTGCCCTGGGCACCAGATCAAAGGCAGACTTTAGGTCCACAAAGGCGGCGTAGATAGACCCGCCGCCCAACAGCACCACCTTCCAGTATATCAGAATAAATCTGAAGACCTGGTCAATGGTGCTGGTACCTGATCTAAAGCCAGCCTGCATCGGAGAAAGGATGCTCTCCGACTCCATCCACCCCTGAACCCTGGCGAGGACCATCCTGGCAACAATTTTTTGGAGGGAGTCAATGAGACTGATGGGGCGGTAGTTTCCGGGAGCCGAGCGGTCCCCCTTTTTAAATATAGGAAGAATTTCCGCCCCCTTCCAGGACTCAGGGATCCTAGCCCCCTTAGCAATGGCATTTGCAAGCTGAGTAACGTAGGGAACCCAAAGGTGGGGGTCGATTTTAAGTAAATCTGCCGGGATGCAATCCATCCCAGGGGCTTTTCCCACTTGAACCGAACAAAGTGCAGTCTTAGATTCATCATTCGTAAACACCAGGGGATGACAGGGGGGGGCGGCAAAGGCGCTCAGATCCCTGGGTCAACAAGAGGTTTATAGTCTGGGTCCCTAAACTGGGTTGAATAAAAGTCCACCCATGCTTCTACTGGTACATGATTTGCAGGGGTTTGGGAGTGGGGGTTCCTGCCCCATTTCACGACTTCCCAAAACTTAGTCTGGTTAGACGAAAGGCAAGCCTCAAGCAAGTTTGTCCAGTGGGCTTCGTCCCACTCCCTCTTCGCCTCCCACTGGACCTTTTTGTACCGTTGGCGAGCCATTTTAATATCAGTGGTCACCCTAGACTTGATGGCTTTTATTAGCCCACTATGAGCTTCCCTGCATTTTTTATTATACCATTTCCTACTAGAACTGGGAGTTTTTAGTTTCCCTAGCTTAGGTGGTAAGGTAAGGAGGGCCTTGAGTTTAATAAAACAGTGCTCGTGCAAATCACTAATCCGGTGGATAACACCCTCGTTCGGAGATAGGTTCGCTATGGCATTCAAGGTAGATGATACTTCCAATTATATGCCGTTAAGCAGGGTGGGGTCCTCCACAACCCTGCTCCATTTAACCCTTCTTCTATCATTGGTTAGAATAGCCTCGGCAGTGATGCACGAGGCTACAGGGGATCTAACAAGTCCACCAGGTAGCTTTATACTTAAGGACAAGGGGTTATGATCACTCTGGGGATGGTCAATGACAGCCATGTCTTCCAAGAGAGACCAGTACTCTATTTTAACCAGAATGTAATCAATTCTACTTTGGCTAACCCCATTGTCAAATGTGGATTTACCAGCCTTGTCAGATATCGTGCGACCATTAGCCGCTCTCAGACCCCACTCCAAACACAGCCCTGCCCAATGCAGAGCCGCTTCTGTGGCCTTTTTGATATTGTTTAATGACAGGGATGGGATATTCCACACAGCATCCTCCTCAGACCCCAAATCCTCATCATCGCTTAACAGGGGTTCGAAAGTACAGTTTAGATCCCCCCCAATAAGTATTAATGTATCCCTCCCAATAAGTTCAAGGTAAGAATCCAGCTCCTCTAAGATGACTGGACATCGCCCACCGGGATGTCCTCGAGCATATATATTAATAACAATGATTTCCCGATGTTTCTCCTTGATTAACTTAATTCCCAGAAGATCGGGGTTATTAACCAAAATTTCCACTGGTCTATAACTAATGGACTGCTTAACCCAGATTACCAGGCCCCCGGAAGCTCTACCCTTAGTACCCTTGATTGCTGGTTTAAAAAAATTAAGAAAGCCTTCCCGAAATATCGGTTCAGGGGCCCAACTCTCTTGAAATAATAAGAAATCATAGTTGTCTATGAAATCTGTCCAGTCTTCTGAGCCAATTCATCCCTTTAGGCCAGCGATATTCCATGAAGCTATTTTAAGTGAAGAGTCCAGCATGGTTGGAGCAGCTCGATTCATGTCCCCATGCTCTGATGTTGTCTCCCCACCCTCGGGTGGTGGAAAACCAACCGACGGACTACCCCCTAGCACACGCTCGGGGACCTTGACCGGCTCATAAAGCCCATCACCCTCACTGGATAGGCATGCAACCCCAATAGTGGGGATGCTACAATGACTACCTCTGCCAGGTTCGGGACTAAGTCAATCGATACCCTCCAGGCCAGAGAGTGGTTCGAAACGGTTGTGTAATTGGGGGAGAAAAGGTGAGTATGGATGCCTAACAACCGGTACACTCCCAACATTTCTTCTGGACATTAGGGGGTTGAAAAAGGGCACTGTGTTTCTTTTGGGATAAAAATAACTGAGGCCTAAAGACTGCACATCGCCCATCCTCCCAAATCTAGCATCCCTACGTATATGGTCCACCACCCAAGGGTCCCTGAAATTTATCACAATGCAATCCCCCTCCAGGTCCTTCGGGCAGTGCCCCACCCAGTGTACTCTCCTCACACTCAATATTTCTGTGCCAGAGGACGGGGAAAGGGGTCTGTTTTTATTTAACCAAAAGACCACCTTGTTTTTAAGATCCCCATAGGATTCAGTTGTATCTTCCCTTAGGGTTGAGACGCCTGTTAGGACAATCGTATAAGGAGTGGCCTCAGGGGGTAAATCAGTGCAGGGGGGACCCTGTTTGTTGAGCTTCTGTGGGGCCACAGCGGGATTAGTTTGATTGTTATGATGACTCCCCTGTACTCTATTGCTTGACATAGTATGTAAGATCGACTTGGGACCACCCCTTGAAGTATTCAAAGCAGGGGCAGCAGCAGTGGATTTGGAGGTGCTTGGTTTGGGCAATGTGGTAGGTTTGGAGCTAACCTTCGTGGTGGGCAAGACTTGTGCAGCAACACCTGCTTTGCTATTAGATGTTATATTAGTATTTGAGCTCCCTCCCCTAGGGGCCACGCCTGCAAAGTTGGTTAAAACAGTTCGGGTATTAGATTGTTTAGCAGTAGCTGGAGGGAACTGCTTGATAGTACCTACGGCTCCTTGGGGGTTTAGAATATCAGATAAAGTGGATGATACCTTTTGTGCATTTATTAGCTTGTTTAACATGCCCATATTACCATTAACCAGGTTCTCAAGAGCGTCCAGTTTTGAGTTCATAAGTCTAGTGCGCTCTAATAGTGGAAGCATAAGTGTTTTTAATAATATTTCTATTTTACTTATCAGGCCATCCTCTTTACAATTGTTACTGGAACTCGTAGCCAAGTTCCTAGGTGATTCATAGGGGGAAATAGGAAAATTGCTTATGATCATAGGGGACTGATGACAGGTAATAGTTTCCGGAGCACTGGTGGGCTGGAGTGTACTATTTACTTTCGGGATTTTTTTAGTTGCACCCCCCCTCTGGCGGCCCTTCCTTCTCTTTCTCTTTCCAGGTATGTTCATCTGTGAGTCCCTGTTAGTAGAGTCCAGTAAGGCTGGGCTTGCTGATAGCACACTATCCCCTCCCCCACTACCAGGCGAAACACTGGTGTGGGAGTTGCTAACTGATGAATTCAAGAACTCCCCCTCCACCACGGGATGAACATCCACCAGAACGGGAACCGATAACTGGGCGGCGCTCATAGCGGGTGCTTGGGGGCTTGGGGCTAAGGCAATGCGACCTAGAGATGAGCGTTTCCCAGTATTAAGATCTAGAGAAAGCCGTTTCTCCGCAAAGGCTATCTCCTTTTCCAAAATGCCCGTTGCTCTAATTAGAAAGGCATCTAGAGGGCCAGATACCACCCCACTAGATGTCTGCAAATTCACAGAATGTTCTTTCCCTGAACGTAAGGGCATGTTTTATAGGGTGGCTAAAACACCCAAGGATGGTAAAATACAAACAAAACCAGCAAAAATCCACAATACCACCCTATAGACAAAATGAGGCTACGGTACAAACACAACAAAACAGATCGAGGGGGGTGGGCCAACCCAACCACATCCGACCACGGACGGCCACAGACAGTCCCGCCCTTGTCCCGGGCTTCTCCCGGGACGCTCCCGCGCAGCGGAAGCAGACGCCACTAATATAGAAAGTATGTGACGCGCAGGGGGCGGGGCTAGCCGGGAGAGCGGGCCAGGTGATGCAGATTGGCCAGGCAGGGACTCCTGGGAGATGGAGTCCTTGCAGAGACGCTCGCAGCCCTGCAGCGATGCCCCAAGACTCCCCAGTCGTCACAGCCACTGCACAAGCACAAGTCCCCCGCCGACTTCCTCTGCGATGCGGGACCCGCGAAGCGGGTCCGGCGAGCAGTGGGGCAGCAAACTAAACAACAGCCCAGTACAGGATTCCAAAAGGCAAAGGTCCGTGTAGCAGAAGGTCCAGGCAGCAAGAGGTCCCGCAGATGTAGGGGTAAGAAAGCTCTTAAACAACTACCTGTGCACAGGGGGCGGGGCTAGCTGGGAGAGTGGGCCAGGTGATGCAGATTGGCCAGGCAGGGACTCCTGGGAGATGGAGTCCCTGCAGAGACGCTCGCAGCCCTGCAGCGATGCCCCAAGACTCCCCAGTCGTCACAGCCACTGCACAAGCACAAGTCCCCCGCCGACTTCCTCTGCGATGCGGGACCCGCAAAGCGGGTCCGTCGAGCAGTGGGGCAGCAAACTAAACAACAGCCCAGTACAGGATTCCAAAAGGCAAAGGTCCGTGTAGCAGAAGGTCCAGGCAGCAAGATATTCATTTTTTATTTTGTTTTTTATTTTTTATTTTTTAATTTAGAAGGTTATGATTATATATGAAGTGCGGCTTCGGCAGCCACGATGGCGGACATGAATTGCTGAGGCTCCCATCTCGGGCGCCTATACCGATGTCCAGAGAGCGTCACTGGGACTGCTAGCCGGCCACAGATCCGGCGGAACCTGCACGGCTGGGGGTGCGGTGCCAACGGAGGCTCGCAGACACCGGAGAGGTCGATTCCGGACCGGGCCGTGGGGCGGGGAGCCCCCTACGCCGCGATATCTAAGATGGCGCCAGTGGCTCCGTAAACAGCCTGCCGATGATACGGGGACACAGCAACGGGCGTGAGAGAGCCGCACCTGCCCGCGGCGGAGCCCGGACCCCTCGAACCACGGAAGACTCGGCTGGAGTGCGGAGGCGAGCCGGCCCCCTTGTCCAATTGGTCGACATACGAGGATCGGGAGCGGACCTGGCCGCCTCCCCTCCCCCACCTCCTCGTCCCCCCCGCTGGACGACCGGGGGCCCGCTGTGTCCGAGACCAAGGAGGCAGAGAGGCAGCACTGCTCATCGGCGGGGGCCTTGGACTTGCCCGGGTGGGGGCGAGAGGTGCTGCCTGACCTCCGCATGGCCGCCTGAGCGGCTCGGCGGCCTGCGGCGGGAGTACCTGCTTTGTGAGGCGTTGCGGTGGTGGGGCCCCCCCGGCGGAGGACGCAGCGGAGTGCCCCCGAGACGCTGCAGGTACTCAGGGTGAAAGGTGCGTGGTGTGGGGGCGAAGGAGACCGTGCCCGGGGATGGAGCCAGTGTGACCCCAAACTTCGCTGCCAGCCGGGCGCACCCCCTGTCTGACCTCGGCGGGGCCGATTGTACGTGGTGTGGCTTCGCTGCATTCCCTCCACAGGGGCCCATAACCCACGAGGACAGCAACTATAAGCTATATCCGTGACGAGGGCGCACCGTCTGTCCGCTGGGGCGCTGTCGGAGTGCCTCCACCGTGTATCTGGCTCGGAGACGCCATAGTGGAGGAGTGACTTGACGACCAGAACGCTCCCCTGGGGGCCCCCCCCTTCGCCTGGCTCAGCGGGCACTGCCCCATACCTGGACCCCTGGGTGAACAAGAGTATCCAGCTCCTGTCCGAGACTCCCCCCCCTTCTGTTGGGTGACCACACTCGCGCCGGGTGCCTCTCCCCACCTCCTTCACCCGATACGGTGCCGAGGCCTGCGGGACCTGCGGATCTCGCCCGGGGGGGGCCCGCCTCCCTAGCGCCACTCAACCATGGGGAATCCAAGGTCCACACAACAGTGTGCGGTGCCAGAGACTGTTCCGGAAAAGATGCCAAAAACGTCTACTTGGTCCCCCAAAACCGCGCCTCCGTCGGATCTCTCCATTTCGGACAAACTAGATAAAGTCCTCGTAGCTATTGAACTCTCCCGGATCTCGATGGAGGAACGGCTCGGCACGCTGGCGACGGAAGTTAATTTGCTCCGGGATGATCACCGCAAGCTGGCGGATCGGGTGCGGGCGGAGGAACGGACATTGGAGGAAATGCAGCCCGCACTGAAAGAACAACAGTCGACACTCCAGGGAATCCTCACTCGCTTGACTGCAGTGGAGGAACGGGCACAGGACTTGGAAGGCCGCTCGAGACGCTGCAATATCCGGGTGGTGGGGCTTACGGAGGGGGTCGAAGGAGCAAACCCCATAGACTATCTGTACACTTGGCTCAAATCCTTTACCCCAGCGGCGGACCGTACAGCGTTTTTCTCGATTGAACGAGCCCACAGGGTGCCGGCCCGGAAGCCCATTCCTGGAGTGCCCCCTCGACCACTGCTCGCTAAATTCCTGTACTTTCGAGATCGAGACGCAGTACTCCGAGCGGCGCGACAGGCGGCGCCACTCCGAATAGAGGACAAGCAGGTAATGATTTTCCCGGACTATGCTCGAGCCGTGCAACAGCAGCGATCCACTTTTCTGGACGTAAAGCGGAGACTGCGGGATAACAACATGCAGTATGCTTTGCTTTATCCAGCTCGCCTCAAGATTCTCTACAAGGGCTCTTCAGTCTTTTTCACGACTGCCGAGGCGGCGCACGATTGGGCGGATCAACACTGCACACGGACGCCCAATACCCGCCCCAGAAACGGCTCGCCCTACAACACTTTCCGAGACAAACAGCGTCCCATGAAGCCTCGTCACACAGAGATGAAAGTAGTCTCTGGCGCCCACGTCTCGCCGGATCTGGAGCAGATTATGAAGGAGAGGCGGGAGGCGTTGCAGGCGGTCATTGATCTCCGATCCACCCAACATACCGACTCCATTGATCGCCCTCCACACATCTTCTCCTCAGAGGGTGAAAATGACAGTGATGACACCGCATCAGGGGTGGGCTCCGTGGTGCCCCCTGGGGTCACCCCACAAACGGCAGAAGGACTGTTGGATGGACAGGCGTTTCCCTCCTCACCATGATGCACCCAAGAACAATAGACTGTCTACTTTGTATCCTTATGAGTAATAGTCAATATACACCCACTATTGCAGATGTCGAGCTTGGCACATCCCTAGTGACGCGTAATGATCCTCTTCCCATGCCTACTAGACGCATGGGCGCGCAGCTTCAGGTCGCCACCCCCCAACATATAGAACAGGTTCATTCCCCCGGCGTTACAGGGAGAAGTTTGGACACACCGTCTCTCGGACGATGAGTCCTCTGCATTGGGACTGTTTCCCATACCCCAGCATACCATTTATTTCCCGGTTCTTACACATCCCACACGTCATAGCACCCTACCCCTGCAAGACCAAGCGCCCCAGCGGCCGGGATCACTGATCCATTATTCAGCAGCAGCGCAGCAAACCCCTAGGTCCCCATACACCGACCACTCGGATCGGCATCTCCCCCGGCCCGCATACTAGACGTACTACCCATGGCACAGAGGACGAGTGTAGCAGACGTTAACATACTCACGTTAAATGCACGCGGTCTTCACACTCCCCGCAAGCGCTATGCGATCTATGCCTATGCGAAGCGCCTGGCAGCATCCATACTTCTATTACAAGAAACCCATTTTAATGCAGCAGAGGTGGGAAGGGTACAGGCTAAATGGCAGGGCCTTGTCTGCGCTACAACCTACTCATCATTTGCCCGCGGCGCGCTGATCTGGGTTCGACCGGGTACCCCGTTCCGGGAGCTCCAGCGGGTGGTAGACGGGGAGGGTAGGTTTGTCCTGTTGGAGGGACTGCTCGACGGACAGGCTGTCCTATTGGGAAGCATATATGCTCCGAATGTTGACCAAGATAAGTTTTGGGACAGACTTACGAAAATCCTAGCCCAATTCACACATGTACCTTGGATACTCGGGGGAGACTACAATTGCGTCCTGGATCCCGGATTAGATCGCTCCTGCCCTCCACTGCCACGTTCCCCTACTTACAGACACATCGATAGATTTAAAGCATGGGTAGCGCACTGGTCACTCACAGATGCATGGCGATTGCATCACCCTCATACGCGCATGTACTCCTTCTACTCTGTTCCCCACAATCTTCGAGTCAGGCTCGATCGGTTCTTATGCACGGCAGCGGTGCTCCCTCAGGTCCGTCACACAGATTACCTGGGTAGAGTCATATCCGACCATGATGCACATGTGCTAAGTCTTCAATGGAGACCCCCACACCCCCCCGTCCCCACATGGCACCTCCCACGCGATTGTCTGGCGGATCCGGTCTTCACACACGAACAAGAGTGTAGTATCCGAGAATACTTTGCCCGAAATACGGGGTCGGCATCCTCCGCTCTGATCGAGTGGGACAGCTTTAAGGTGGTGGCCAGGGGCGACTGCATTCAACAGCGCGTCGGGGTGAAACGTACCCTGTAACAGGCTCTCGATAAAGCCGAGAAACGGCTTGCTAACGCCACAAAACTCACTGACCAATCGGTGGCAGTGGCAACACAGCTTGCCCATGCCAAATCGGAATATCAGGGAGCGTGCGCGGATATGCGGCGGTACAACTTTCGGGCATATGCGACTCGAATGCACAAAGACCGTGACAAGACGGGCTCGCTGCTGGCATGGCTAGATAAACAAGATACGGAGATGCGACCCATCACGTCCATAACTACGCAACACGGAGTCTTGGTACACTCCCAGGACGAGATTCTTCAAGAATTCCGTCAATATTACTCGGAGGTCTATGACAGCCCTCGAGCATGGAGCCAAGGGACGGTCGATCGCTTCCTTGACCCTCTCCCTCTCCCCCAGATATTTGCTGCAGAGAGAACTGACCTGGACACGACAATACCTACCTCGGAGATCACACATACCATACGTACACTGGCCCGAAACAAAGCCCCGGGCTTAGACGGGTTCCCGCTAGAATACTATGTCACCTTCGCTTCTCTGCTGACCCCCCGTCTATCGACGGTACTGGACACAGCACTGCGCGCGGGCGAGTTACCCAGATCCATGAGAGAATCGGTAATTGTCACTTTCCCGAAGCCCAACCGCGACCCACAGCTGTTAGCTTCTTATCGACCTATAACGCTCCTTACAGCCGACTGTAAAATTTTAGGGAAAATATTGGCAGACAGATACTCCCGGGTGATACGTCCACTAGTACACGCTGACCAATGCGGATTTGTCCCGGGCAGGAACACCTCCCAGGACATACAACGTCTGTTCCATGTCCAGGATCAGATTGGTGACCGCTTCCCCAGAGCGGCGTGTCTGATCTTGGACCTCGAGAAGGCCTTCGACACCCTGACGTGGCAGTACCTGTTCTCGGTTCTCCAGCGTGCTGGCCTTGGCCCCAAGCTTGTAGCCTACACCCGCCTACTGTACACCAAACTCACTTCCCGAATCCGCATTGGGCGTCGTATTTCTTCGGCATTCACAATACACAGGGGTACCAGACAGGGCTGCCCCCTCTCGCCCCTATTATTCGCGCTGGCTGTAGAGCCCCTGGCTATCCGTCTCCGACGGGAAGGGCAGGACCGGGGCATACCACTCGTGGACACCACACACTGTGTCTCACTGTATGCGGACGATCTCCTCCTGTATATACGGGACATCACTGCGGATCTCACCTCACTCAGGATCACCTTGACTGAGTTCGCAGAAGCTTCAGGCTTGAAGGTGAACTGGGAGAAATCTGTGGTGTATCCCCTACACCCCGACTCTGCCCCTCGGGAGGTATGGATTGGTGATCAGAGACTCAATTGGACGGCGGAGGCCCCTCGCTATCTGGGGATTCGCCTATATCACTCACCCACTGACATCTTCGAGGGTAACCATCGTAGGGCACTCGCCTCTATACGTTCCATCATCGGGTTTTGGCGGAACCTTCCACTGGCCCCGATTGGCCGAGTAGCCCTAGCGAAAATGGTTCTAGTCCCGCGTCTACTCTACTATTTCACTAATCTTCCAGTGATACCGCCTCGCTCTTTCTTCAAAGATTTGGATGCCCTCCTTGGATCCCTAATATGGGGCAAGGGGTGACATAGAATCGCACTGGCAAAACTGAAATTACCCACAACACAAGGAGGTCTTGGAGCCCCTTCGTTCGAAGCCTACTTCCTAGCGGCGCAGCTCCAATGGCTCTCCTATTGGACTGCCGATAGGCACACGTCTGAAACATACACGGTCGCGGGTCGGATAACGACACCGGAATTATGTTGTTTGCTCGTGCCGGGATCCCGCCCAGCGGGGACCTACCCACTCCAGGTGGAAGTGGCCCGGGGGTGCATCCGACGCATACACCGACTCGCTCCAGACAGGCCCCTGTATTCACCGTTGCTTCCGCTGGTGGGTTGGCCCAAAAACACCCAGTTCTTTACCCCTGCCATGCTTCGGGAGTGGACATCTAGGAAGGTCACGGAGGCAGAAATACTATTCGCGGAGGGACACCTTTGGCCATTCCAGCAACTCATTGATGACTATGATCTCCCCCCAGGGCAATTCTTGCGGCACCGTCAGCTCCTCAGCCATTTTCGACCATACTATGATCTCACACTAGGAGAGCCCCCCACGCATCCAGTCCTTCACACGATACTGCGAATGGGACGGGGCCGTCACCTCACCACCTGGCTGTACAAGTCCATCCGGGAGTTGACGCCCCCATCACTGGCGCCTCTGCGGACCCTTTGGGAAGACGAGGTGGGACGGGCGTTTCACGACAATGAGTGGGAAAGGGCACTCGAATTCCCCAAAAAAGTGTCTAGGAATGCCCGTTTCAATAACATACAATATTACATTCTACATAGGGCCTACTTGACCCCAGCACGCCTGCAGCGTTTTTATCCCGCTAGAGTCTTCCTCTGTCCCCGCTGTCAGGCGCAAGACGCAGATTTCCTCCATATGTTTTGGTCGTGCCCGGATATCCAGACCTACTGGTCAACTATCCACGGGATCCTCCGAGATCTTACGGGGTTGTCGCATCTAGATACATGGGAGTACTGCGCACTGGGAATAATGGGCCAGAAGAAACGGCACAAAGTGCCCATACGATTTGTCTCCTTAGCACACCTCCTGGCTAAACGATGCATAGCTATGCATTGGCGTTCCCCCACGGGCCCCCCGCTGGCGGCATGGAGGGTGGCGCTGCTCAAGTGGTCCGTGGCTGAGGAGGATGCCCTGCGAGAGGAGGAAGCGAAGGGCACACGTAAAACCCCGATTTCCATGAAGTGGGCGCTGTTGATGCATCAGTTTAAACAGTCCCAGCCCCTAGCTGATCAGGGCGCGACCGTGACCATCCCTACTGCCACGCAGCCACGCGTGACACAAACCCACTCGGATGATGCTCCCCCCTAATGCCTCACACCCACCCTGGAGTGACTAAGTTCCTATCCCCGCTGCTCCGGGGCCTACACCTATGCCGTATGTCCGCCTGCATAGCCGTACCCCGGCCAGGGGGTCCCACTGCATTGTTTCACTAGTTACCTAACGGACCACGTGTGATATGGTCTGGCTGCCCCCTCTCTGATAGTCCATGACTGCCCCTAGTTTGCTCTCCCCCTCCCTGGTTTGTTCCTTAACACGGCAAACACCTGTTACATTGCATATAACTGTAGTAAAGGTACTTATAAATGTCATGATGGATATCACCTGACTGGAAATATGTACTTAATGACACTGCGATCCACTACTGATATGTAACAACTGTACTAACAAATGCCAATAAAAACAAGTTTTAAAAAAAAATGATTATATATGAAGTGCTGTCAAAGTATACTTTCCTATGTAAAAGAAAAACGTGCTTTTGTACGTGATGTTGACATCTAATATTTTTATATAACAGCCCTGAAGAAGCGAGATAGTCATAAAACACGTGTTGGCTTGGCAGTAGATGTCCTGTATGGATTTCTGCATTGCAATGTGTGTCTTTCTCAGCACATGAACTAAAGTGGACCATATGGAATATTCCTTGTGAGGGAAACAGGGATCTGAGAATCAGCGCCGGGCTAAGTTTCTATTTCCTTTTTGTGAATTTTATATATATTTATATATAAAACCTTTTCAACCCCTAAACCCTACAAATACCCTTGTTACCCACATACTCCTATCCATCCTAAACCCTTAACAATATCCTTACCACCCACTGAACCTTACCCACCCTAAAGCCAAAAAATACTCTAGCCACCCAACTACCCTTATCCACCCTAAACATTCTATTGCCATTCTATTGCCATCCAAATAGCCTTATCCACCCTCAACCATAAAAATACCCTTGCCACCCAAATACCCTTACCCACCATAAGCCCTAAAAATGCCATTGCCACCCAAATACCCTTACCCACCCTAAACCCTATAAATACCTTTGCCACTGAAGTATCATTACCCAGCCAAAATGCTCGAAACACCATTGCCACTGAAGTATCATTACCCAGCCAAAATGCTAAAAACACCATTGTCAATCCTAAAAATATCCTTGCCGCCCAAATACCCTCACCCACCCTAAACCCTAAAAATACCCTTGCCACCGAAATACCCTTAAACACCCTAAACCCTGAAAATACCCTTGCCACCCAATTACCCCTTCTCACCCTAAAACCTATAAATACCTTTGCCACTGAAGTCTCATTACCCAGCCAAAATGCTAAAAACACCATTGCCACTCAAATACTGCAACCAACCGCAATCCTCTGCTGATGACGTCAGATATTACATCACTGTATTTAGACACTTATTTACCCATGTCTTCTTCCATTAATTTTTAGCTATACATATATTACAAATATTTTTTTTCAGAAAAACACATATGTCATCAGTGATGTAATATCTGACGTCATCAGCAGAGGATTGCGGTCGCGTGAGTTATAGTTGCCTGCACTAACTATAACGGGGGAATTTCATTGGTTTTTCACGAGTGAAATGTCCTACTAACTATAACATGTGTGAAACCTATGGTTTTTTAAGTGAATTTGCAAGGTTTTTTAAATGCTAATTCCTAACTATAACGTGTGTGAAACCTATGGTTTTTTCAGTGAATTTGTACGGTTTTTTAAATGGTAAGTTTTTGTTTTTTTTAATTTTTTTGCCGTGCGCGCACGGTACGCGTAGTCGTGGAATCGTTACGCGTAGTCCGTGGAATTTTTCCGTTTACGCCGTGCGCGTACGCTGCGCGCATTCCGCTATTTTTTGAAAAAAAATTACAATCAATTTTTGCCCTTGGGGGTCCTTCTAGGACCCCCTGACAAAGGCTAGGGGGTCAGAAACTGTCCACCCTGCCCCCTTTTCACGTTCTCCACCTTTGTTTTTCACCCCCTCAGACTGCGAGAGACAAAATGGCGGCCGACACTTCCTGGTTTCGACCGATTTGAATGTTTACTAAGATCTAACAACCAATCAGAATCGCGCTCGTGCACGGCGGCGTGCGCGTACCGTAAGCTTACGGTACGCACTCGGAGCGCGCCTATAGATATATATATTGATTTAAATGCTATTTTCTCAGGAAATACTGAACAGATTTACACGAGACCTTCAAAAGGCACATCCCTGACCTGAGGGCTACCTCTCTGCCAAATTTCAAGTAATTCTGTTCAGCCGTTCGGGCTGTAGCTCGGACTAAAGGTCCTATGGAAAAATGCATGGGGAAAACGTGTTTTGGGACCCCCCCTTTTTCTCAGCCCCCGCTTGACGAATCCCCCCGAGACTTTCAGGGAAGGAGCGGATCAGAGCGCCCCACCTATTTTGAGAATTTCGCGAGGATTCGTCAATCGGCGCCAAAGTTATTCCAAATAGAATGTTGCGGATTTCCTCTGGAAACACGGTCCTAACTATAACTATCTACTGGCGACCGCCAGTAGATAATATATATATATATATATATATATATATATATATATATATATATATATATATATATATATATATATATATATATATATATATATATATATGTATTACCTACTGGCGGTTGCCAGTAGGTAGATATAGTTAGGACCTATTTTCCATAGGAAATCCGCAACATTCTATTTGGAATAACGTTGGCGCCAATTGACGAATCTTCACAAAATTTTCCAACTTTTGGCCCGCTCTGGTCCGCTCCTATCCTGAAAATTTCACGGTGATTCGTCAAGCGGGGGCCGAGAAAAAAGGGGGGGTCCCAAAACGCGTTTTCCCCTTGCATTTTCCCATAGGACCTGTTGACGCAGCTACAGCTCGAACTGCTGAACGAAATTACACCAAATTTGGCAAAGAGGAAGTCCTCAGTTCAGACTCGTGCCTTTTGCTTAAATGGTGTGAATCTGTTCAGTAGTTCCTGAGAAAATTAGAGTTAAAAAGATAGATATATCTATGGCTTTAGAGGATCCGCGCACCCTCCCCGCACCCTCCCGAGCACGAGCTGAATGCTAATTGGCTGCCAACACTCTGAATCAGGAAGTGTTGGCAGACATCTTGTTCCTCGGTAGAACCGAGGCACGAGAAAACCCCCCAAAAAAGGCGCAAAACACGACAAAGGGGCAGGGTAGAAACACCATGACCCCCTAGGCCTGCTCAGGGGGTCCCACAAGGACCCCCAAGGCCCAAAAAATTATTATTATTATTTTTTAAATCAGCTCAATTCACGCTGGGTGCGCGCGCCCGCAATCCACTGCTGATTATGTCACATATTACATCACATGACATGGTCAGTGACATCATTGATGACATCTCAAATGACATCACTGATGACATCACTGATGACATCATCCAGTAGATGTAATATGTGACGTCATCAGCAGTGGATTGCGGGTGCGCGAGTTATAGTTAATAGAACTAACTATAACGGAGGAATTTCAATGGTTTTGTACGAGTGAAATGTCCAGCTAACTATAACAGCCCTGAAACCTATGGTTTTTTCAGTGATATATATATATATATATATGGGTGGCAGTTTCCCCAGTTCCTGTTGTATGTGGGGAACTGGCAGGGGCCGTGGGGAACTTGGGGTTTCCCCATTGACCCCCAGTAAGGGTATGATGGGTGACCTGGGTGGGCCCCAGGACATCCACCTTTACCTGTCAGGGTCCCAGGAGATTGGGTCCCCAGATACGAAATCGATCCGGGAGAGGGCCTGCATGCACCCCTCCCCCTGAAAGGATGCTGGGATATGAGGGATGGGCTACCAGGTGTGTGGGGTTGGTTGCATGTGGGGGGTTGGCTGCAGGTGGTTTGGATTTATGTATCATAGTTAAACATTACTTTATTTTATAAAACCCTAGAAATTGACAGACAAAAACAAAGGTTAAATTAAAGTTATAATTAGGTGTGAAAAAAAGATCTTTTTCTTTTAAACCTTTGAAATTCACTGGAAAATGTAAAGTAACGTTATAGGCACTTATTATGATGTAGGGCAGTCGTATCACCGACAGGCCGTCGGTGGCGGTCCAACTGCCGGCATCCCTTTGGTCCAACCGCTGTATTATGATACTGGTGGTCAGACCCTAATCTGTCGGATGCAAGACCGACGACTCTGCCAGGATCATAGATCCAGATGGTGCGTTTGTCGGGGCAGCATCCTACAATGGAAGGGGTGCCGAGGCAGGCACCACCCTCTGGATTATCATATCCCTTTCTAAAAGCCTTTTCATGGTGGGAGCCCCTCCATGAATAGGTTGTCGGAAAGGGATATGGGGATTCTCAAACAGGGCCCGTGCCATCATAAGCTACTGAAAAGTCAGCCTGGGGGCACATGTATTACCTCCACTCAGCTCCGTAAACCATGTGCCATGCACAACATGTTGCATGGCAGAAGGTGCATGGACGTGTTGAAGGTGCTGCACCACGGTGACATCTACTGCGGCCTGTCTAAATGACCGATGCATGCTACAGCGGTGGAACCGCTGACTTTCTGACTACCAGCCCGGCAGTCATATGCTAATACTGCAGTCAGACCGTCGCATGCTCGGCGGGTGGTCTGCCCATAGTTAGATGAATTTGTCCTTAACAACATTAATGTTTTGAACCAAAAAAATATAGAAACTCACCAGTTATAGTTATTAGAATTAACTATAACTTACACCCCCGGCATGCAATGCTTATGACATCACTCATGACATGTTCTCTGACATTATTTATGACATCACTGATGACGTCTCAAATTACATCATTGATGAAATCACTGATAACAACATCCAAGTTTCTTTTGTACACATTGTTCTTTAAACAGATATACCATTAGAGCTATGAAAGTAAGTGCAAAATAGCTCAGAATAATATAAAGGGTATTTACTGCTATCATACATACAACCCCCATAGGCAAAGAAAGCTTGTTTTATTAGCAACATTGAACTTATACCAAACACTTCATGGGTAGCCGAGTTCATGTTGACTATGAACTACAGATGAAAGGGTAACCTATCCTGCACACAGTGTTCAATTTGTGTACAACTGTTCATGGAAAACCAAGTACCTCTGAATACTCAAGCTGTGTTACAAAACTAATGCCCTACTACCGACAGTCTTTACCTGTATCAAACCCCTGACAGTCACTGAACCAAAACTGAGAAATTAAGTGGATATGAGCAGAAAAGTAGGTACTGTTAACAGTGGTTACTCTATGGAGAGAGTTTACTCTGTACCTCACTGTTTGCAGACAGTGAAACTCTCATGAGAAATACACCACAGAGTATTAAAAAGTAACTACTAAGCACAGTGTACACTCTATGCAAAACTTGTCCAAAGAGTGATTATTCACTTAAAATAACCAAGGTCTGGAGGTGCTAAATGTCATAATACCTGCAGCCTTCATACAGTGGTGAAAATGTTACAGATAGCCCTTCTTCTGAAGAAAAAACAAAAACCTGGTGCACACAGTGTTCTATGTTAAGTAAAACTTGTCATACTGAGATGATTCTGTCTAATAACTCAAGGCTACTTACAATACTAAAGGGGAGATTTGCAATTTTTTCTTGTAGCGCACTGCAGCAGCCACAAATGCTCTGCTGCGCTTTGTAAAAATAAGAGAGGAGGAGCGGGCCCAATTTATTAAAATAAGGCACTCTCCTCCCCTCATCCTTGCGCAGGGATTGAATTCAGCTGCCGTGCACCATGGAGACACCTTTGCGTCAGGGTGAGTCTAGCATAGGTTTTGTACTGGAAGGAAATCATTCCAGTACAAAACACTATGCTTAGACTAACTTGAAACCTTTTTCCACTTTCTATGCGTGCTGCACAGTGCAGTGCAGCACACATGCAAAGTCGGAAAAAGAAGGAGAAATTAAAGCATTTCTCCTTCCTTGAGCCTACTTTGACAGGGTGCAGGTTTCTCACACTAAACCCTGTTTACTTTGTTTAGTGAATTGGGTTTAGCGTGAGAAACCTTGGGTGGTAGCATGGGAACGCCCATGCTCCACCCATGGTACGCTGTGCGCTGCTTTGCTTTACTTTTCAGTTTTTTCCAGCTCAAAACAAGTTTAGCACTGGAAAGTAAATCGAGAAAAAAAGATTTTGCGGTGATTTGCGTTATGTTGGTGACACAAAAACGGCATAAAATCATAGTAAATCTCCCCCTTAGTATGTAGTACATTTGAGATTTCATCAATGATGTCATCAGTGATGTCACTGACCATGTCATGAATGATGCAATATGTGACATCATCAGCAGTGCATTGCGGGAGCGTGAGTTATAGTTAGCAGAACTAACCATAACGGAGGAATTTCTATGGTTTTGTACGAGTGAAATGGCCAGCTAACTATAACACCCCTGAAACCTATGTTTTTTTCTATGAATTTCTAAGGTTTTTTAAATGCTAATTTCTAACTATAACGTCTCTGAAACCTATGGTTTTTTCAGTGAATTTCAAAGCTTTTTTAAATGCTAATTTCTAACTATAACGTCTCTGAAACCTATGGTTTTTTCAGTGAATTTCAAAGGTTTTTTAAATGCTAATTTTTAAGTGTGATAGTAGTTATACCTATTTTTTGTACTGATTTTCTACAGTTTTATAACTGTTTATTTATAAATATTTTATTTATTAAATAACATTATATATTTTTCTTCGAAATTTGCAACAAAAATAAATCAATTCAAACTGAAATATTGATTATTTCTTTTTTTTTCATTTTTTTAAAAATATATTTATATTATTTTCTTTTTTTTTTTTAAATTCCAAATTTTATTCGGAGTCGCGCACTCAAAGCATACACATCACGGTGGGTGAGCGGATTCTAGCTGCTATTTTAGAAAAGTCGTGAAGAATCCACGTACAGTGTGCGACGGCTGCGTGTTTTTCAGTTATATCATATACATTTAATATTACGTGATGTGCGCAATTGGTATGCAACCAGTCCGCGACTCCTGCTCCCGCGCATTCGCGACACATGCGCATTACGGTACGAGATGCTTGGGCGGTGGCGGGTCCCGCGTGACGTCATATACGTGCTGGGGCGCGCTGGGTGAGCGACTCCCGCAAAAAAAATTCATGTTCCAAAATTATATGTATGTGTCTTTAATATACATATTAGGGCAAGAGATTATCTAAGATAGTCATAAAAATAACATATTTGTACTTATAATAAACGTATGTTATTTTTAAATATTTTTTCGCGAAGTCGGGTGCATGCATCGTGAGTGCAGAGAACCAGGTCAGCAAAGGTGCTGTAGAGCCAGAGAAACCAGGTCAGCAGAGGCATCCTGCTCAACACCCGCTCCGTCCACAGACACGCCGTTCAACTCTGGAACCTCCTCGACACCACAGCTCCTGACGTTGCCTTCCTCACGGAAACCTGGATGAACGACTCCTCAGCGCCCGACATCGCCATCGCCATCCCAGAGGGCTACAAGATCATCCGGAGAGACCGCGACAACCAGACTGGAGGAGGCATCGCCATCATCCACAGGGACACCATCCGTATCTCGACCAACGCCGACAACACCCTGACAACCGCCGAACACCTGCACTTCCAGATCCACACCGACCCCAAGACCACCCTCAGAGGCACCCTGATCTACCGACCCCCGGGACCATGCACTCAATTCAGCGAAGACATCGCCGACTTCATCAGCCCGCACGCCCTCCCCTCTGCTGACTACATCCTCCTCGGGGACATCAACTTCCACCTGGAGAACAACAACGACCGCAACACCACCACCCTGCTTGACAACCTCGCCACCCTCGGACTCAAGCAGCTGGTGACCACCCCCACCCACCTCGCCGGACACACACTCGACGCCGTCTTCTCATCCAGCAAAGACATCTCCTTCAGCCACGCCACTGGACTCCACTGGACGGACCACAGCTGCATCCACTTCACCTTCAAAAGAACCACGGTCCACCACCACCAGCAACAGGCTGCACGAAGAAGCTGGAACAAGATCACAGCCGAACAACTCGCCGCATCCCTGAGCCAGCACCCTCCCGCCAGCTCACCGAACCCCAGCCAAGCCGCCGACAACCTCACGAAATGGATCTCTACCTGCGCGGACGAGCTCGCCCCTCTGAGGACCCCGCCCAGCAGACCCGGAAGCAAGAAGGCCCCGTGGTTCACCAACGAACTCAAG
Source organism: Triturus cristatus (assembly GCF_964204655.1). Classification (NCBI taxonomy): domain Eukaryota; kingdom Metazoa; phylum Chordata; class Amphibia; order Caudata; family Salamandridae; genus Triturus; species Triturus cristatus. The sequence continues at coordinate 443,531,142 of NC_140590.1, forward strand.
AGCTCCAAGAAGAACTGCCGAGCCCTCGAGAAAGCCTGGAGAAGAGACCCAACGCCGGACAACATGACTACCCTCAAGCTCGCCACCCAAATGCACCATCAACTGATCCACGCCACCAAGAAAACAGCATTCAAGGACCGGCTGGACAACAACGCACACAACAGCAAGGAACTCTTCAACATCGTCAGAGAGCTCTCCAACCCCAACGCCGGAACCAACGACATCACCCCATCGCAAGACCTCTGCAACTCCCTCGCCTCCTACTTCCACAACAAGATCGCCGACATACACAACAGCTTCAGAACACAACCAACGCTCCCCACGACCAAACCAACGCCCCCCACCACCACCCTCAACGCCTGGACACCGATCAACCTCGAAGACACCATCAGCACGATGAACTCCATCCATTCCGGATCCCCAACCGACCCCCGCCCTCACCACATCTTCAACAAGGCCGACGCTGTCATCGCACCCCACCTGCGGGACATCATCAACACCTCCCTCGACACCGCCACCTTCCCTGAGAGCTGGAAGCACGCCGAACTCAACGCTCTACTAAAGAAACCAACGGCGGACCCCACCGAACTCAAGAACTACCGCCCCATCTCGCTCCTCCCGTTTCCAGCCAAAGTCATCGAGAAGACCATCAACAAGCAACTGGCAGCCTTCCTCGAGACGACCGGTTCCCTCGACCCTTCCCAGTCAGGCTTCCGGGCCAACCACAGCACCGAGACCGCCCTCATCGCTGCCTCCGACGACATCCGAACCCTGCTGGACAACGGAGAAACAGCGGCCCTCATCCTCCTAGACCTCTCCGCGGCATTCGACACTGTCTGCCACCGCACCCTAGTGCAGCACCTCAACAATGTCGGAATCCAGGAGAAGGCACTGGATTGGATCATCTCCTTCCTCACCGGAAGGACACAGAGAGTCCGCCTGCCCCCGTTCAGATCAGAAGCCACGGAAGTCATCTGCGGCGTCCCTCAGGGCTCCTCGCTCAGCCCCACCCTCTTCAATGTCTACATGAGCCCCCTCGCGGCCATCGCACGCCAACACAACCTGAACATCATCTCCTACGCCGATGACACCCAGCTGATCCTCTCCCTGACCAACGACCCCGCCACCGCCAGAGCCAACCTACACGAAGGGATGAAAAACGTGGCCGAGTGGATGACGACCAGCCGCCTGAAACTGAACACAGACAAGACAGAAGTCCTCATCCTGGGCTCCTCACCCTCCGCCTGGGACGACTCCTGGTGGCCCCCCGCCCTGGGCAACGCACCCAAACCGACAGACCACGCACGCAACCTGGGCTTCATCCTGGACTCCTCCCTCTCCATGACCAGACAAGTCAACGCCGTCTCCTCGTCCTGTTTCAACATCCTGCGCATGCTACGTAAGATCTTCCGGTGGATCCCCACCGAGACCAGGAAGACGGTCACCCAGGCCCTCGTCACCAGTCGATTGGACTACGGCAACGCCCTCTACGCCGGGACCACCGCCAAGCTCCAGAAGAGACTCCGGCGGATCCAGAACGCCTCGGCGAGACTCATCCTCGACGTCCCCAGACGAACTCACATCTCCAGACACCTGAGAGACCTGCACTGGCTCCCGATCAACAAAAGAATCACCTTCCGGCTCCTCACCCACGCACACAAAGCCCTACACAACCAAGGCCTGACCTACCTCAACAGCCGCCTCAACTTCTACGCTCCCAAACGCCACCTCCGCTCGACCAGTCACGCCCTCGCAGCCATCCCCCGCATCCACAGAGCGACAACAGGAGGAAGATCCTTCTCCCACCTGGCCGCCAAGACTTGGAACGCCCTCCCGTCCGACCTACGCCTGACCCAAGACCACCTCTCCTTCAGGAAGAAGCTCAAGACCTGGTTGTTCGAGCAGTAACGGACCTCCCCCCCCAGCGCCTTGAGACCCTCCGGGTGAGTAGTGCGCTTTATAAATGCCTATGATTGATTGATTGAGAGGCGTTGTAGAGCCAGAGAACCAGGTCAACAGAGCTACTCTAGAGCCTAAGAAGCAGGTCAGCAGAGCTGCTCTAGAACCAGAGACCCAGGTCAGCAGAGATGCTCTAGAGCCAGAGACCCAGGTCAGCAGAGCTGCTCTAGAGGCCGAGAACCAGGTCAGCAGAGCTGCTGTAGAGCCAGAGAAACCAGGTCAGCAGAGCTTCTTTAGAGGGAGAGAACCAAGTCAGCAGAACTGCTTTAGTGCCAGAGAACCAAGTCAGCAGAGCTGCTCTAGAGCCACAGAACCAGGTCAGCAGAGCTGCTTTAGAGCCATAGAACCAGGTCAGCAGAGCTGCTCTAGAGGCAGAAAACCAGGTCAGCAGAACTGCTTTAGAGCCGGAGAACCAGGTCAGCAGAGCTCTTTAGAGGGAGAGAACCAGGTCAGCAGAGCTGCCTTAGAGCCAGAGAACCAGGTCAGCAGACCTGCTCTAGAGCCAGAGAACCAGGTCAGCAGAGCTGCTTTAGAGCCATAGAGCCAGGTCAGCAGAGCTGCTTTAGAGCCAGAGAACCAGGGCAGCAGAGCTGATCTAGAGCCAGAGAATCAGGTCAGCAGAGCTGCTTTAGAGCTATAGAACCAGGTCAGCAGAGCTGCTCTAGAGGCAGAGAACCAGGTCAGCAGAGCTGATTTAGAGGGAGAGAACCAGGTCAGCAGAGCTGCTCTAGCTGACCCTGACTGACTGACACTGACTGAGTGATACTGACAGATTGACACTGACTGACACTGATTGACTGACACTGACACTGACTGACACTGACACTGACTGACACTGACTGACACTGATTGACTGATACGAACTGCCTGACAATGACTACTACTCTCTACTACTCACTCTCTACTACTCTCTACTACTCTCTCTCTACTACTCACTCTCTACTACGCACTCTCTACTACTCACTCTCTACTACTCTCTACTACTCACTCTCTACTACTCTACTACTCACTACTACTCACTCTCTACTACTCACTCTCTACTACTCACTCTCTACTACTCACTCTCTACTACTCACTACTACTCACTCTTTACTACTCACTCTCTACTACTCACTCTACTTCTCTCTACTACTCTCTCTACTACTACTCTTTACTACTCACTCTCTACTACTCTCTACTACTCACTCTCTACTATTCTTTCCTACTCACTCTCTACTACTCACTCTCTACTACTCTCTCTCTACTACACACTCTCTGCTACTCACTCTCTACTACTCTCTCTACTACTACTCTCTACTACTCACTCTCTACTACTCACTCTACTACCCACTCTACTACTCACTCTCTACTACTCTCTACTACCCAATCTCTACTACTCTCTCTACTACTCTCTACTACTCACTCTCTACTACTCACTCTCTACTACTCTCTCTTTACTACTCACTCTCTACTACTCACTCTACTACTTTCTACTACTCTCTCTACTACTACTCTCTACTACTCACTCTCTACTACTCACTCTCTACTACTCTTTCCTACTCACTCTCTACTACTCACTCTCTGCTACTCTCTACTACCCACTCTCTACTACTCTCTCTACTAACCTCTCTAATACTCACTCTCTACTACTCACACTTTACTACTCACTCTCTACTATTCACTCTACTACTCACTCTACTACTCACTCTCTGCTACTCCCTACTACTCAATCTCTACTACTCTCTCTCTACTACTCTCTACTACTCACTCTACTACTCACTCTCTACTACTCTCTACTACTCTCTCTCTGCTACTCACTCTCTTTTACTCACTTTCTACTACTCTCTACTACTCACTCTCTACTACTCTCTACTACTCACCTCTACTACACTCTACTACTCTCTACTACTCACTCTCTACTACTCACTCTCTGCTACTCTCTACTACTCACTCTACTACTCTCTGCTACTCTCTCTACTACTCTCTACTACTCACTCTCTGCTACTCTCTACTACTCTCTAATACTCTCTACTACTCACTCGCTACTCTCTATTACTCACTCGCTACTCTCTACCTCTCTACCTCACTCTACCTCTCTCTCTACTAATCTCTACCTCTCTACCTCTCTACCTCTCTACTTCTCTACCTCTCTACCTCTACCTCTCAACCTCTCTACCTCTACACCTCTACCTCTGCACCTCTACCTCTCTACCTCTCTCTACCTTTCTCTACACGCACACATATGCACATATATATGTCTATGCATTTATACATATTTATGTGTATATATATATATACATACATATATAAACATATATATAATCTGCATATCTATATAAATACAAATATAAATGCATGCATACATATACATATACATATATGCATACATATGCATGTTATGTACATGAAAGTTTGAAAAACACTAATACAAGCAAAGCTAAAAAGCCACCTAATTACAAAAAGCATTGCTTTAACTTAAACGAGGGCGAGATCTATTGCATTTTCAATGCTTGTTTACTTTGGTTCCATCAAGAAGGCATTCAGATGTAATACACATTTGCCATAAATTCTGAATGGTAGCTCTCTAGTTGCTCATTAGATCACTGTAGTAAAGCTACTGCTCACCAGGAAAGTCTGTTGCTGGTATTCAAAGTGCATGTTTCAGTCTGCATGTCCGAATTTTTTAATGAAATAGAAGAGGATTTGAGAAGTCAAAATGTGCCCTCATTTTTATTTCTGCAGCATTAATCATAATTTCTATGGCAAAATGAACCCCCTCATTTTGTTCCTTTGCAAATTAAATGTTTTAAATGTTAACACTTTATTCCAATCAAGATGGCTTCAGGTGTGCCATACGTTTGTCATAAGTAAGACTGTTAGCGCTCTAGTTGTTCTTTAGAACACTCTGGGACATTCTGTCATTGGGCTATACTTGGGCTACATCTGGGTGATATTTGTGCTACATTTGGGCTCTTTTGTCTCTGGTGGCCATCTTGGGAGACTTATTTGTTATGAAGTTTCCTAATTTCCTCATTTACTACAGTCTCCTCAGTAGGAAATACTTTCAGTTTTTTACTTTGATTCCATCAAGAAGGCGTTCAGATATGTCACACATTTGCCATAAATTCTGAATGTTAGCACTCTAGTTGTTCATTAGATGACTGTAGTAAAGCTACTGCTCACCAGGGAATTCTGCTGCTGGTATTCAAAGTGCATGTTTCAGTCTGCATGTCAGAATTTTTTAATGAAATAGAAGAGGATTTGAGAAGTCACTCAAAATGTTCCCTAGTTTTTTTTTCTGCAGCACTAATTATACTTTCTATCGCAAAATGAACCCCCTCATTTTGTTCCTTTTTAAATTAAATGTTTTAAGAGTTACCACTTTATTCCAATTAAGATGGCTTCAGGTGTGCCATACGTTTGTCTTAAGTAAGAGTGTTAGCGCTCTAGTTGTTCTTTAGAACACTCTGGGACATTCTGTCATTGGGTTATACTTGGGCTACACCTGGGTGATATTTGTGCTACATTTGAATTCTTTTGTCTCTGGTGGCCATCTTGGGAGACTTATTTGTTATGAAGTTTCCTATTTTCCACATTTACTACAGTCTCCTCAGTAGGAATACTTTCAGTTTTTTACTTTGATTCCATCAAGAAGGCATTCAAATGTGTCACACATTTGCCATAAATTCAGAATGTTAGCACTCTTGTTTCTCATTAGATCACTGTAGTAAAAATACTGCTCACCATGGAAGTCTGCTGCTGGTATTGAAAGTGCCTCTTTCAGTCTGCATGTCAGAATTTTTTAATGAAATAGAAGAGGATTTGAGAAGTCACTCAAAATGTGCCCTAATTTTTCTTTCTGCTGCACTAATCATACTTTCTATGTCAAAATGAACCCCCTCATTTTGTTCCTTTTTTAATTAAATGTTTTAAGAGTTACCACTTTATTCCAATCAAGATGGCTTCAGGTGTGCCATATGTTTGTCATAAGTAGAACTGTTAGCGCTCTAGTTGTTCTTTAGAGCACTCTGGGAAGCTGCAGTAGAACACAAAGGAATCAACTGACAGTCTCTGCCCTTGTTGGATGTACATGTTTTACTGAGAATGTCAGACTTCATTCTCACATGACTGAGAAAGATAATGTGAATTTACAGAAAATATGCTCTCAGTTTAGCTTATAGATCACCTTCCAAACCTCTGTGGGAAAAGCATGAGAAAATATTTTTCTCTCAAACATGATTCATGACATACCAGCAGAAGGCTTTTTCACATGGTAAAGTCACCTTAGAACACACCACAATTCCTAAAATGAGTATGGTACCATCAACAAATGATTTATAATGTAACTAAAGTCTTAAAACCTTCTATTAACTGCATTGCTTTTTAGTGAGGTGCTATCATGTATATTGGTCCCAAGATGGCTGCCAACACTTCTTGGATGAAGTGCTGACAGTAAATCAGATCTCACGATGAGATGTGTGGTTAGGCTCCGCCCAGATATATCTATGATTTTACTTTCGATTTTCTCAGGAACTACTGAACGGATTTACACCATTTAAACAAAAGGCATGACTCTGAACCAAGGTCTACCTTTCTTCCAAATTTGGTGTAATTCCGTTCAGCAGTTCGGGCTGTAGCTGTGACTAAAGGTCCCCATGGAAAATTGCATGGGGAAAACACGTTTTGGGACCCCCCTTTTTTCTCGGCCCTCGCTTGATGAATCACCCCAAGACTTTCAGGATAGGAGCGGACCGGAGCGGGCCACGAATTTTGAAAATTTATATATTTACCTACTGGTGGTCGCCAATAGGTAGTTATAGTTAAGACCTAGTTTCCATCGGGAAAGCATTTATTGTTTTCCCAATAACTTTGGCGCCGGTTGACGAATCTTCACAAACTTTTCAAAACTAGTGATCAGCTCCGGGCAACTCCTGTCTTGAAAGTTTCGGGGTGATTCGCCCAGCGGGGGCCGAGAAAAAAGGGGGGTCCCAAAACACATTTTCCCCATGTAATTTTCCATGGGAAACTTTAGACAAAGCTACAGCCCGAACTGCTGAATGGAATTACACCAAATTTGGAAAAAAGGTAGCCCTTGGCTCAGAAAAAATCCTTTTTATTAAACGGTGTAAATCCATTCAGTAGTCTCTTAGAAATTCAAAAAATAAAAGATTCAAAATCAATTTTCCATACGAAACTTTAGCCAAGGCTACAGCCTGAACTGCCGAACGAAATGACACCAAATTTGGCAAAAAGGTAGTGCTTGGTTCAGAAAGCAACCTTCTTTTTTAAATAGTGTAAATCCTTTCAGTAGTTGCTGAGAAATACAAAAAATTTAAGTTTTGAATTCTATGGCCACGGTGGGTTCGCAAACCCTCCCGACCACGAGCTTCATTCTAATTGGCTGCCAACACTCCAAACCAGGAAGTGTTGGCAGCCATCTTGTGACTCGGTAGAACCAAGTCACAAGAAAACAGTGAAACAAAGGTGAAAAACAAGAAAAGGGGGCTTGGTAGAAACACCCTGACCTCCAGGCCTGCTCAGGGGGTCCCACAAGGTACCCCAGGGCCCGAAACAACATTTGAAAAAAAACAAATCTGCAGAATTCCCACTGGGTGCGCGAACCCGGCTCAAATTATTTAAAAAATGAAGCACGGGCTTCTGCGCATCCTTTGTTAAAAAGTTCCCGGGTGGCCAGGTCCCGGGGGCATGCCAAAATATGTCACGGGGGTGCTAGTGAGGGAGAGGGAGAAAATGAAAGCAAGAGGTGGAGGTGGAGGGAGGAAATCAAACTGAGAATGTGAAACATTTATATGTTTATGTCTTAGTTCCTCTCTGGACAGACACCACTCGGACTTCACGTTCGGCTGCAGGGGACAAAGAGGGGTCCTGCACGGCGTGGTCCACACTTAGCAGATGCAGCACTGTGACTGCACCTGGAGGGACGGAGGCATAGTTGAACAGGGTGACCTTGCATCATCCCGAGCTGCCATCAGGTCAGTGGTCACTTGCAGTCCCGGGAGGGGGGTGGGTGAGAGGTTCCATAGAGGTGGTATGTCTGGCTGTTGGATTGCTCAGAGGTTGGTTTCATATGCCTACAGTTTGTGTTTCACTTCCTTGCGTATGTTAAAGTTTCCTCTGTATTGTGATCCTTGCGGCCATATATGAAGTGCTCTGCTCCGGGCGCCGGTGGTGCCTACTCAGCGCCGACCCTGCAGCCGCCGTTCTTGTATTCGGAAGGCTGCACCTCTCTTCCGGTGCCCTCACGCCTCCTGCAGGATTGCACACTAAGCCTGGGCAACAGCCCCCTCCCCCATCCCACGCTGAGGAAAGTCCCCCTCCCGAGCCAGCGGTCTTCCCCGGACAACTTTGCCTTCTTGGAGTCTGAGAGGAGCAGCGAGGCACACCACAAAATAAAAGGAAAACCCGGGGAGAGGATGTGAAGATCAGCCGGGGGTACTGATGCATTAGTGCCTTTATGGTGACACTACGAGATATAGCTCTCCCGCAAAAACACGTGTTGGCAGCTGGATGTGGGGTTGCACCAGATATGGAGAGAGTGAAGGTGTCATGTGCTTGGAGGCAGTACAGGATTCGCCTTATCTAGGTGAAGCATCTCCTGCTGGCTCAGAAACGAACACCCCTTTCCCATAGTGGCGGTAGCCCCCTCACTTTGGTGGATGTGGGGTGCCTTTGGTGGCCAGTGGGGGTGCCCAGTCTGTTGTCTCGGCACACCTCAGGTGTTCACTTTGGGCAGGGGCCATATAGCTGCATTTCATGGCCACTGTCAGTGCCATTTGGTGCCCATCTGTTGTTGCCCTGCGGTGGGCGCTGCCTGGTGCACAACAGTCCATGCCTCGGGCGGGGTAGTCTTGCAGCAGCTGACCCAGTGGTTGTTGCCCTGCGGGTGCCATGTGGTCAGGGTCCGGCTATGTGTCGTTGTGTCTGTGCAGCATCTCTGTGGTCGGTGCCCTTCAGTGCTCATAGATTCCAGTTGCCATCAAGTAGGGGCCCACCTGCTTTTTTGCCGCTTGGTGGCCTGTGCAGGGCTTTGGTGCCCGCATTACCGTGGGATTCGGGCCTGGTTGTCGCTAGTGTCACTGGGCAAACGCGGGTTGTCGAAGAATGATGGTAAGGTGTCTTATTGTGGACAGAGGCACTGTCAGTCACATTGTTTTGCTTGGTTAAATTGGAAAAGGTTATGTTGGACAGTGTTAGGCACACGAGATGGTGTGCCCTTAGTTTGGAAAACATTGGGACTGCATGGTTTAGGAGTAAGAGTGGCATTTGTGCCCACCACAGCCTTGTTTAGGAACAGTTACTTTGTGGGGGGTCCTTAAAGCTGCTGTGGATCCCCCCAGTCTGCCATAATGTTAAGGACAGTTTTGCGATACAGAGAGCTGTATGTCCATGGGTGGATGTTCGTGTGTACACACTTCAAGGGACAGGCCCTGCCGGTCTCAGTAATAATAACAGTTTAATACTTGAGCAACGGCCTTCAGACATAGGCTAAGGTGCATTGGGAGAGCACTTTGGGGTTATCCATATGGTACAGTAGATCGTCAGATTTGACATCGATATGCAGGGCTTTTCGTGGATGCCAGTGCTGGCAGAGAACTCACAGCTGTCCCGTCTTCCTAATGTCTAGCCGCTCCATTGAGTAATATTCAATGGCTGGAGATTACCAACAGTTGAGCGCAAATTTGATTTAGCTGGGTGGGGGCAGTATGAAATGCAAAGTAATTGGGCTCAAAACTGCTCCGAACTCTTGCTTTTATGTGCCATTCTCCGACTCTCAGATTATTAGCGCCAGGAGTGTTGCAGGCTTTGCTTTTGTGGCTTTTTCTGTGCATGAGTGGGTGCAGTTGCTGGTTCTGGAAGGAAGGGTGGCTGCCTGAGCAGGGTTTACTGGATGCCATTGCAACTAATTGTTCAGGGTTTGGTCCCGGTGCCACGGATTCTGCTGGACACTGGGGGAGGGAGCTTTTCAGAGGTACAACTGAAATATTTTAAATTCCCTTTGCCAAATTCTTTGAAGTGGCAGTCATTTGGACATCGGGATGATGAGGAGGACAGGCGGGGCCTCCCAGAAATCCCTGGCATTCCTTGACATCTAGGGATGTGAGGTTGGGGAGGGTTGGAGTTTGCAGTGCCTGGCACTAGTCTGTGCTACATCCATGGTTGGTGTGTTGCATAATTTGGCGCTCAGGGGATCCTATATTCCTAAATGGTAGCGATGTTAGGAAATATACATTAGAGATGTATACAGGAGGCGAAGCCTGGGTAAATATCATGACTTTGGCTTACAGTAGGACTCAATTGGGAAAGTTTGCGCCAAACCAGGTGACTAGTATCACCGCGGGAGGAGTATATAAGGGGAAAGGGAATTTTGAAGCTCAGTATGCGCTGAAAACCAGAGTGAGACAGACCAGGAGGCTTCTAGCCAAGATAGCGGTAAGCAGTTACGATCAAGTGCAGGATTAAACTTCCCTGGGGTGAGTAGAAAATGCGGGTTGATGGAAAGAGTGCTGTAATTAACATAGAGGCACCTTTTAGTATTATTAGAAGAGAATGTTGGGATTAATGTTTCAGTGGTGCTGTCTGGGTATATTAGTGTGGAATTTTGAGTGAGTGTATTTATTCTTGCAGGCCTTATCAAGGAGAACCTTATAAAATATCTCATAAAAGAACAGAGAAAAGTATTAAATAAATGGCATACACAGACTTTAGAGGTGAGAATTAACAAATAAGAATAACTAAACATAAAACTCCAATCATTATGAACATGTATTGAAGGAATTAAGAGTCGTTGTACCTGTTTTTTGTAGTAACAAGTATCATTGAAATGAAGACCACAAGAATAACAAGACTTTAGAAAAATTACAAGGTAACTAATAATTAGGTTAATAATTGGAAAGTGGAATTATAGTTGAAATATTTAGAACTGCCATCCAATAAGAATATACAGGGATAAAGGACCAGGCTAGGAATACATATATACAAGTGGAGTTTCTTTAGACCGAATTATGTACTGATGGTCTACTAAGGTATGAGGCTGGCTATATTGGTGTGAGAACATGAAAGCGATGTACTCTACGTAGCCTCAATTAAGTTGTGTAACAGAGAATGCAATGGAAACAAAATGTGGATACAATCCACAAGTGTGTTGTTAAATAGACCAATGACATTGGTGATTAGTGTGCATAAGGTGTAGATTTTAATTGTTATTTCGTGTTTGTAACCGCTCTGAAGAAGCACAGTGGAGCTCAAAACACGTGCTGGCTGTTTCAGACGGTTTAAGAAAAATAAATAACAACTAAAGGAAACTGAACAAGATTTGTTTTTTTTATTGACGTTGTGTATGAATATTTCAGTGAAGTTTGATGTTATAGAATTATAAAGAATACTAGTGGGGACTGGTATCTGAGATACTTTTGCGACGGGCAAAAAACCTGTTACCCACACTGTGTGTATGTGTATATATATATTCACAGAAAAAAACATAGGATTCAGGGACGTTATAGTTAGAAATTAGCATTTAAAAAACCTTTTAAATTCTCTGAAAAAAACACAGGTTTCAAGGATGTTATAGTTAGAAATTAGCATTTAAAAAACCTTAGAAATTTACTGAAAAAAACATAGGTTTCAGGGATGTTATAGTTAGTTGGACATTTCACTCGTACAAAACCAGAGAAATTCATCCGTTATAGTTAGTAGAGCTAACTATAACTCGCGCCCCCGCAATGCACTGCTGATGACGTCACATATTACATCACTCATGATATGGTCAGTGACATCACTGATGACATCACTGATGACATCTCAAACACCCTGAGCCCCTAGACCTGCTCCCACAAGGACCCCCAAGGCCCAAAAAAATTATTATAATATTTTTAAATCAGCAAAATTCACGCTGGGTGCGCGGATCCTACTGATGGAAAACAAAACGACGCGCGGGCTCCCGCGCTTCGATGCTAATTAGCCCCCGGGGGGCCAAATCCCAGGGGCATGTTGAAAATAAAGTGTGGGTGGCCCAATCCCCCCCCCCGAGCCCCAGGGACCACCACCCCCTGGGGCTCAACCTAATTTACATTGCGGGGGCACGCTGCCCCCCGCAGCCCCGGGGAGAGCCACCCAGGGGCTTTTTTTAATGAAAAAATACTCTGTGTGGGGGGCTCAAGCCCCCCCACACACCCCGGGACTGCCACCTCCCCAGGGCTCTAAATATGTAAATTGGGGGTCCGTGATGAACCCCCCAGCCCCGGGGACCATCACCCCCGGGGCTTTGGAAAATGGTGGGAGGGGGCTGCGTGGCGCCCCCCCTGGAGCCAGTGATGGCACTTGGGACCGCCACCCCCCAGGGCTGGCTCCTGTATTGTCCCGGGGTACCCGCCCCCGGTACACTGTAGTTTGCTATGGCAGGGCGGGAGCCTCGCAGCTCCCGCCTTGCCATAGCAAACTTGGTTTGAATTGTGAAAGAGAGAGCAGGAAACCAGCTCTCTCTTTCAAAATTCAAACCAAATTGCTTTTCCACACGGGGAGCTGCATGTTAGCAGCTCCCCATGTGGAAAAGCAATGCCGGCTCCCGAAGAACGCGGGGAGCCGGAGGGACAATGGGGGGATTGGGGACCTCCCACGGTCCCCAACAGAGAGAGGGCCATTCCCAGGGGATGGGATCCCCGGGGCTACAAGTGGCCCGGGAGGGGGGCAACGCAGCCCCCCTCCAAAAAAAAAAGAACAATAAAAAAAGGCCATGCCCCGGGGGATAGGGTCCCCGGGGCTGATTAAGGCCTCGGGAGGGGGGCCACGCGGCCACCTTCCCCATTTTTGTATTTTTTAAAAATAAATTAGGGGCAGGCCCTGGGGAATGGGGTCCCCAGGGTAAGAATTGAGAAAAAGAAGGGGGGCTACGCAGCCCCCCTTCTTAAAAAAAAAAAAAGAAATACCGGCATCGTGCCGGAGGCCACGCCCCCTCCTTTCAACAATCTGCAAACGCGCCCCCTGGTGCGTTTACAGATGGGGAACGAATTCCCCTTGAATACTGGGGGTCCCTGGGGGACAACTAGCCCACCAGGAACCTCCAGTACGGGCAGGGGGCTGCGTAGCAGAGAGGTGTTCTGAGGCCACGCCCCTTTTTACACCTCTCTGCAACGCAGCTCTTTGGCGCTTAATGGAGGTAGCTGGTGGGCTAGTTGCAGCCCAGGGACTCTCAGGATTCAAGGGGGGGTAATCCCCCAACTTAAAACGTGCCACAGGGTGCGTTTGCACAGTGGTGAAGGGAGGGTGCGGGGCCTGAGGTGATATGTGTGCAAACACGCCCTGTGGCGCGTTTTAAGTTCAGGAATTAATTCCTCTTCAATCCTGAGGGTCCCTGGGGGCCAACTAGCCCACCAGGTACCTCCAGTAAATGCCACGGAGCTGGGTTGCAGAGTGTTGTAAAAAGGGGCGTGGCCTATGAACACCTCTCTGCAACGCAGCTATCTGGCACATACTGGAGGTACCTGGTGGGCTAGTTGGCCCCTAGGGACTCTCGGGATTGAAAAAGAATTAATTTTCCAACTTAAAATGCGCCACAGGGCGTGTTTGCAGACATGTCACCTCAGGCCCCGCCCCCTTTCTTCACCATTGTGCAAACGCGCCCTGTGGTGCGTTTTAAGTTGAGGAATTAATTCCTCTTCAATCTTGAGGGTCCCTGGGGGCCAACTAGCCCACCAGGTACCTCCAGTATGCGCCAGGGAGCTGCGTTGCAGAGAGGTGTTCAGAGGCCACGCCCCTTTTAACACCTCTCTGCAATGCAGCTCTGTGGCGCTTACTGGAGGTACCTAGTGGGCTAGTTTGACCCTCGGGACCCTCAGGATTCAAGGGGACTTAATCTCCAAACTCAAAACGGACACAGGGCGTGTTTACACAGGGGCGAAGGGAGGGGACGGGGCCTGAGGTGACGAGTGCAAACACGCCCTGTGGTGTGTTTTAAGTTGGGGAAATAATTCCCCTCCAATCCTGAGAGCCCATGGGGGCCAACTAGCCCACCAGGTGCTTCCAATAAGCGCCGTTGTGCTACGTTGCAGAGAGGTGGTCCAGGCCGTACCCCTTTTTACACCTCTCTGCAACGGCGCTTACTGGAGGTACCGAGTCGGCTACTTTGACCCTAGGGACCTTCAGGATTCAAGGGGACTTAATCTCCCAACTTAAAACGGACATAGGGCATGTTTACACAGTGGGGAAGGGAGGGGACGGGGTCTGAGGTGAATTGTGAAAACACGCCCTGTGGCACGTTTTAAGTTGGGGAAATAATTCCCCTTCAATCCTGGGAGCCCCAGGGGGCCAACTAGCCCACCATGTGCTTCCAGTAAGCACCACTGCACTGTGTTTCTGAGAGGTGGCCCAGGCTGTGCCCCTTTTTACACCTCTCTGCAACGCAGCTCTGTGGCGCTTACTGGAGGTACCTAGTGAGCTACTTGGACCCTAGGGACACTCAGGATTCAAGGGGACTTAATCTCCTAAATTAAAACGGACACAGGGCATGTTTACACAGTGGTGAAGGGAGGGGATGGTGTAGGAAAGTGGCTCTATATATACTGGACCAAAGTAAAATCAGCCGAACTATGAATTCCGATTTACTCACCTGTTATCAGGAGCGACCTCAGTGCTGCATCTTTGAGCCCAGTACTGATCCTGAAAAGTAATTCTAACCGTACTTACCAGTAATTTGAATTTCCTTCCATAGGATATCATTGCCTGCTTTTTGCTGAAAAAGTTTCTAAGTGTCGATTTTTGAAACTTACAAATATTCCTCTAAAATCAGCCGAACTATGAATTCTTACATGAAGCTGCAGTTCCACTAATTCTTATTAGGTGTTCTTCACAAGTCAAATGCAAAAGCATTAAACTTTTTTCTGGAAGTTCCAGTTCCACTAGTGGGTACTAGGTGTCCCTCACAAGTCAAAGGCAAAAGCATTGATATTCTTACATGAAGCAGCAGTTCCACTTGTTGTTAATAGAAGTCCACCTCGAGTCAGAATCAACTCCATCAAAAGACCTGAACCAAACTGAGGGGGTGCGGATTCCACCTACAAATCTGTATATATACTCTAACTACTCTAATGACTTGTGCATGTTTGCTGCAGGATAAATAAATATACTAAAGCTGCTTTATAGTGAGGAATCAACATTGCAATTTACAACTAGTTTCTTGAGAGTTATGGAAATAACCAATGAAACCCTATTATACATCAATTAGTGGCAGCTGGTGAAGTTTGAGTGTAGTAGGGCTGGGTGAGGGGGGCACATCAGCAATATGCAACTTAAAGGTCACTATCTGCACAACATCCAACGTCACCAGAAATATAATTATGTGAAAAATGCCACAGAATGACATAATTTCATTGGCCCTGCATAAGCATCTACCCACCTGCCCCAGGTGTCCTAGGTCACTCATTGTCTGGCTATCTCACATTTGAGCTGTAAGAGGTGTATTTTCAAAAACACTTTTAAACAACACTTCTACAAAGACTCCCCTACCACAGACACTGTAGGACCAGACACATACACCACTCTCACCCCACCCCCAAACCCCCTGAGAAACAGACACATTATAATTACACACTCCAGCGAAAACACACACACTGACTTTGGGGCACTCAGATATTATCATACCTTGATGACTCATATGTACAGAGTCGTTTATATTCTTCAAAGCACATACACGGATAACAGGCACATGCATTCAGATGTTCAGTTATCTGTTCATAAATACACATGTTCACTCAAGGTGATTTTCCATTACACTGTCTTCATTTTAGCTGCTAAGATAGCTCAGCAGGTTTGATTCCTGTGTAATGTGAGTCATGGTGTCTGTACATGGCTAGGAGTCAAGAATTAGAGTCTTCATTGGTTCTGACCATGGGGTGTGGGACGCTGACTTTATGCAACACACCTTTGTTTGTGGATCCCTGCCCTCATGCTTTCAACTCACCTTGCACGTCCATTAGTTGGCTGGTGAAATAGCTCAAATAGTCAATCTGTAGTTAAATGTGAGTACTGCAAAGGTCGTGGGTCAGCATCACAGTCAAGTGTTGTGATGGATTCTTACTCTCAGAGATTTCCTTTGTTGCAGTGCAGATGGCTGAGAGCAGGTGGATGCCAAGCATGGCCACTCTGTATCCCCCATGCCACGTTAGCACTGCATGCAGAGTGCCAACCCAGAGTGGCCAGGTAGGAGGGCTAGGCTGGGGCAGAAGAGAAGGGTATCTCATCCTGCACCAAAAAGGGCTACAGGAGTAACATGTTCCTTCCCACTCTAAATCCCTCTGCCAGTGGCGATTGGTTTTCAAATCCAAATGAGTATAAACACCCAGGGGCAGATTTACAAGAACTGGCGCATCTCTGCAAATAGCAGAGATGGGTCAGTTCATTTGTGTCCCATAAAAAAACCCTTGCGCCACCATGGATGCGTTGCATTTACAATACGGCGCACCATGGGGCAAGGATAGACAGATGCATGACGCATCGTTTGGCGTACAGGCAGCACATTGCTGGAGTTGTGTCGAAATCACGACACAACTCCAGCAATGGTTAGGAATGCCTATTCCTAACATGCTGTGTCACTCCTTACACCTGCTTCAAGCAGGTGTAAGGTTTAGACGCAGTGGGGTCGTAAAAGTGACTAAGTGAAATCTTGTAGATTTCACAACCTCACTTTTACAAGGCTTTGTCACATCAGAACGCCCACCCTGCATACATTATACCTGATGCAGATATATTGTAGTGCAGGGCTTTACAACGTGACGCATCTCTCTAGATGCGTCACGTTGTAAATATGTCGCAACGTGGCGTATTGTTTACCATGCTGCTGCGTCACAAAAGTGACGCAACAGCAACGTTAAGTTGTCGCAAGGAGCTTGAAAATCTGCCCCCCATCCTTTACATACAATAAAATTGATCACCACTTTGGACGTTGAATCTTTGCAAGACATATTGCTGTGGACAGGGTGCACAAGTCTAGGCACTGTTAATTGTATGTATAGACAAGGAGCATATTATGTATAGCACAATTATTGTTTTAAAAAAAGGTCATGGATTAATTAAGAGGCAGATTCTATGATCCTCTTTTTACAAGGATGAACAAAGCGAGGAGTCTCTTCTCCAGCTGCTGCTGTTTTTTAACTCTGTTTAATAACTTCTCTGGCCTATGCACATGAAAACAGGGTTGGGAGCTGCAGGGCTCTATCTGACTGGAAGCTAGGCTCCTTTGTGGAGCCCAACACACACACTACCTGCAGAGCTTACTTTCACTCCACTGGAGCAGAAATGGTGTCCCTCTGTCCTGTACTAAATGCAGGGTGGGAAGCAGCCACCTTGACTCTGCGCAGTGTCTTCAAAACTCCTGTTGATAAACTGTGTAGACTCGATGTCTCATCGTCCCATCTTCCCACACCCAGGTCATCAGAGGGTTTAGATCAGTCCTTCAGGCTATGTCTTTGCTGATGACCTCACATGCCTAAGGGCGTGTCTGAAATTTGCTGCCCCCTACCCTAGAGAACCACAAAGTCACTAAATTAACTTGTGCTGATCCCTCTGGTAGCTCTGCACAAAAGCAGTGAGGTTTAACTTAGAGGTAATGTGTAAAGTATTTATGCAACACACAAACAGCAGTAAAGTGAAAACACATCACAAGAAAAATCCCACACCAATTAAGAAAAAAAAAAATCGAGCTAAATTTCATAAATAAAATATTTGACACAAAAAATGACAAAAATCCAATCAGTAGAACCGAAGAAAACAATTTGAAAGATATAAGGTAAATGTCAGTGCCTGAATGTCAGTAAATGAAGTGCCATTCGCAGTTATCTGGTCATGCTAGACCATGTGAAAGTCACAAAGTCACAAATTGAAGTAAACTGTGATGGAGCGCGAACCAAATACAGTGACCAGGTTAGTCCCACTGAAGAAGTTACCTTCAAAAGTCCAGTGTGAAGAGCTCTGTTCGCGATGGAGGATACCGGGAGGAGCCACGGGAGCACCACAGATAGCCATCATTGTAGCGTTAAGAGCAGGCTGAGCGTTGTGGACGGACGTCATTGAAGCCCAAAGATCCTGTCAGATTTTCCAGACAGACTTCGCTAGAAATTCGCATTGGCGGTCATCGTGGGCTTTCGATGCTGTAGCACCAAGAGCAAACCTTGAGTCGCCGGTCGTTGCTGGGGGTCACTGTAGCGCAAAGAGTCAGGTTCAACAGAGTTTTGTATTGGCGGTTGGCATAGGTGGCAAGAGCGGGCCTGGTCGCAGTCATGAAGAGCCCAAAAGTTAAGTATTTTTCCTTTTCTTCACGGATGAGTTCAACTGATGCCACATGAAGGATCCAGGACCTGAGGGGCACCTCTTGGGGATCAGGAACATACTATAGCAGAGGCCAGCAGGACTCAGGCAGTTGCAGGTCATGGTTGCAGGTACAGGCAGCAGGTCAACTTGGCAGATGGGGAAGGCTCTTAAGATTGTTATGTCTCTGTTGCTAAGAACAGGGGGTCAGTCAGATGACCCTTGGAATCACTTCAGCATGGGATGAAAGATGCAGGTCCAGTTTGCCTTCTCAGCAAGCAGGGCAGGCCTCAAGCAGCAGGGCATCAGGAATGTGTTTCCTGTAGTATTCACAGGTCCAATAGTGTCATGAAGAGTGGTCTGAGGATCTCTTTTTTATACCTGGCACCCACTTTGAAATGGGAGAAGCTTCAAGAATTTCCACCTACAGAGGTGTTTGGAAATTCCTGCCTCCTTGCCCTGGTCCCAGTCTGTCTGCGCAATAGGCTAGTGTGAAATTCTTTTTGTTTGAGCTGAGCCAGAGTCTTTGAGGTGCAAATGTGGTAGTTGACTTCTCTGCCCCTCTATGAAGTCAAAGATGGCACATCCTGCCAACACACATCGCCTCCTGTGCGATACTGTCAAGGAAGAATAAACAAAACCCAACTGCCAACTACACCTAATCATGCACCCCAGAAACAAGCTGCAGGCACCAAATGGTTAGGACAAGAAAATGCTAACTTTCTAAAAGTTCAACAACCTAACATATCACAAAAGACATAAAAATATTTAATCACAAAATAACTGAGTTGATACTCAAGTGTACCAATCAAAATTATTTTTGCTTTTACTTTTCTTCTATAGCTTTTTTAACCATACAAAAATAGTTTATTGCATCTCTAATATATAATCAGGGTTCATGTTACAAAGTTTACAATATCACTGCCCACCCCCACTAAACTAATCAATACATTTTGTGATAATCAAAGTGATCAGTGGAGAAAGGTATGTCCACTTAACAAAATATATTCATTTACAGTTCAATATTGTCACTTCCTGATTAATCAAACATTTATGCAAATCGATGGATAATATTTCTCTTTTAATGTTGTTAAAGAGAAAGGGATGTCGACGTTTCGGTCTCTCAAGGTCAACCAGTTCACGAGACCATCATCAGGACTCAGTAAAGATAAGCCAAAATGGACAATCCCCTGAATAGTCAACACCTTGTTTTATAATCCTCTTGTTAGACCAGTCCCCCAAACGTAAGTAAATAGCAACTTCAGAACGTCATTGTTGCCTGAAATGTTAGTATTCCTTCAATTAATCGAGGAATTGTTTTTTTAGCTAAAAGTATTGCTGGGTCTCCTCACTTTAGACAAAGATTGCTCTTTATAGATTATTATGAATTGGTGGTGATTGTTGTTAAGGGGGAGAATAGAAGGGGAAGACTGATATTTAAATATATGTGTATGCGGGGCCTAAGATAATTAAATAAGGAATGTTGTGGAAAGTGATTAAAAACAGGGGTGTACTTTGGGGTACATCATTGGCTCAGTAATTTTGGTACTAGTTTATTGGGCTTTATGATGTATATTGATGTATATATGATTCATGTTTATATTTTGAGGATTTCGTTTTGCTTCAAATTTATGTTTTATAAGTTCTCTTGTATTTGGGCATGTTTACATTTAGATCTGCTTATTGCTGTGCATATGTAATCACCTTCTCAATAAGAAAAACAAAGAAAAGTACACATAGTATGAATGTAAGTACCCAGGAATTATGTGATCTAAAACGTGTTTCAAATAGAAGTCAGAATGCAGATTCTTCATGTTATCTAAATGTCAAATGCGTCCCTTTCCCCTGCAGTAACTGACTATTGGATTAGCCAGCCAAGCACATGCTTATTTTTTCATGGTCTATCACAGCTGTGTTTAACTAAACCCTGAAAGGACTGATCTATCTATGCCAGATCTTCGAGATCACCACTAACTATGCAAATGGGGTCGATTTTCATCCACTATTAATAGATGTATCTTACGTAGATATCCGGAATATCCGGAATGAATTTGCTCCCCCAGACATATGTTAGATACCCTAGACATTTCACTTCACAAACAAGATAACAGAACAGGTGCAAAAAGTGTGGGAGGCCTGAGTGTATTCGGAGGAGATTTTGGCAATTAATGTCTTAATAAAAGTTGACCAAGTTATTGAGTCCTTGTTATTGCTCTCAGTTACCTTTGCCCCCAGGAAGCACCATTTCCACCTTCCCCCTGATTGCTATATCTTTGGCTTGACCCTCTACCCTCTCAAGCCCAGAGTTTATAATTCCATAAACAACCTCTACTGCAGGCCCAGCGGCCTAATCTCTTTTTATTATGCAACGTTGAGGCCCTTAATGCTGCTGTTTTCATAAACCCAGATCTGGAGGGATAGGAGTAATCGCCATAATGCACAATTTTTCCCTTTCCTTGACGGACACAGCCGAGCATCATCTAACAAAAATATGACCCGAGATAAGAGTTCTGCCTTTGACGACACAGCGTCACTATATTGCTTTTCAATTGTTTTGAGTTCTAATTGATGCTATCGGTACAATTTAATTAGAAAACCAAATCATGCATTACAGCACGTTGTTTAACGGCGGATAAGGCAGATGTGTGTTTTTGTATTTCATATTGTAAACCTGAAGCAACATCTGCGCCGATCATATTATGATACAAGCTGCATCATATTAAAGCTCGTTATCCGAAAAAACATGCGGTATTAAGGAGACATTAGACTTCAATTTCATGTGCATTATCAAAAGCTAACTCGTTCCTTCAAGAGCGTTTCTGCGACTACATCTTGAGAGACCAGTGCAAGAAAGGCCTATTTCTAGTGACCGGCATCCACCGTTTTAAACTATTTTTATAGGATCTAAGGGAACGACCTGTTAGTCCACGTGACTCATGGACCTGATTCGAAAGCACATCAGGTATCAAAATGAATCACGTTTGTTTAAAAAATAGGAAAGTATCAGGTTTACAGCTAGCCTAGATCTATTAAAGGAGTCAAACGTCCTGTAAATGTTTCAATAACTTTAGTTAATTCACAGGTTCCTTTACTATCATTACACGTTTGAGGTGATCAGGCGTCCTCTATTACAGGGGTGGCTGGTGACATTTGAAAGTGGTGGGGCGTAAAATGATTGGCATACTGCACCGTTGCCAGCGAGCGTAGCGAGAGAGCCCGAACCACCATAAGGGGGTTCGTTGCGATTCTCTTCTCGTAAAAATTTTGAAAAAAGAGAAGAAAAATGGTGCATTTTCAAGCAAATTTGAGAAAGCAGGAAGGTTAATAAAGCAATTGTGAAAGTGCCTCTGTGAACTGTCACTTTTCTCTTTACCTATCTCTCTCCCAGAATTCACCACCTTCACCTGTAAGTGGCTGCAAGCTGCTCTATCGGCATCACTCTTCCAGTGACACTCTCACTTTCCCATCATCTAAGTATCCCTTCCGACCTTATCTCTTTCACTATCACAGCATCTCCCCTCCTCTGTCACTGGCTGGGTGCTGCTGACACTGCCGGTGACTGTCTCTTGCTGCCCCTTCCATTGTCTCGCAACCCCCCATGCTCTTCTCTCCCTATCTTGCTATCTCTTCCTATCTTGTTGCTGTCACATCCATCTTGCTTGCTATCCCTCCCTACATCTCAGTATCCCTTCCTCCCTCGTCTCTTTCTCTGTATCCGCACCTCCATTCCCCCGTCATAGCAAATGACAAGTTGTTACGACAGAGCACATCTCACACAAGAATCAGATGAACTATCTCTAGACTCTACTATAGCGCCTAATATGTACCGGTGATTGCAGGTGGTGGGCGCTTAGCGCTGCCACTCTTTTAAGGTCCGGCGACCGGTCCGGGGCGTATTTCTCATCATCGGCCTTCACCCCCAGAGCAAGAGAGAAAAGTCATTTAACCGGGGAATAGAAAGAGAAGGAAACAGTGACATAAGGGAATGAGGGTGCAGAAAGGAACATGTGAGAGTAACGGAGCTGACCTAATGTCCATTGCTTATATCATTACAAAACGAAAGCAGAATGGTTTCAAAAGACCACGTTTGTGAATACAGAGCCGCAGTATGCATTTTGTTTTCCAAATCACGCACCCAACAAGCAGGTATTTCAGTACCTCCAGGAATAGTGTGCTTTCCCACCCAGGGAAAACATGGTTGTTCAATGAGCGAGGAGGCGACAAAAGTAGGGCTTCACTGGCAAACACTAATGTGGCGCTAAATTGTTTAGGTGTGAATAAATGTAATCAATATGGCCACCTTGCTTTAGTTAGTTAGTTATTTTTCATATTTTGAATGTTTTATTTCTCTCTACCCTGAGGCTGCACTTAAAAATTGAAAAATGTCAGCAAAAGACTACGTTTCCAGCAAGTGTTTGTCTTTTTTGGATCCATTTCACAAGGAAGCAAATAAACTAAAGGAGGAAAGAGAAGGTAATACCTGTTTCTTGAAGTCTCTGACCCGTTTTTAACTACATGAGGAGGAGAGAGACAGAGAGGGAAGAGGGGGAACAAGGGAGGGGGGGCCAGCAGCCAGCAGCGGGAGAACTGGACACTGTCCTTGTCTTCTTTGGGCACGAAGGAAAAGACAGAGTTCTTTTCCTTCTCTGCCCATTACGCCCGTCCCCAAAGGCCGAGCCTTAACTATCGGCCTTGCCCCTTGGCAAATTCTGCCGTGGGGGAGGCATGTTTAAGAAAGTAGGGGAACAAACTCAAGCAGTGACTTACGACAGAGTACATCTCGGGGGTGGGGTCGCGCGGGGGTGAGGGGCCGAGGGAGCATAAAATTAAGACAAAAACTTACCTGACCGCCTCTGCTCCGCGTTGGCAATGGCGCCTCTTGAGTTCAACAGCACTGGAGTGGCAACCACTCAGCCAATCCTGGCGCTGCTGCAGCACCAGGATTGGCGGAGGGAACAGCTTACTCTTCGCCCGCCGCCTGCCCATTAGGAGACCGCGGGGCTCCTAATGGGCATGCACAAGTCAGTGAAAACACAAGTGCGCATGACTGGGCATGGGCGAAATATTCGTGCACCGTCCCCACTCATGCGCACTTGTGCTGCAGTGCTGCCTGTCCCTGTCTGGTCTGACAATGCATGTCAGTCAACATGACACCGGACTGCCCACGGTCTGATGTCATGCTGACTGACATGCATTGTCAGTTCTCCCTCGGCGTCTCTGAACTTAAGTAAACTAAGTTCAGAGATGCCGCGGGAGCTGCGGGCGTGGGCGGGGGGGCAACACCCCAACGCCCCAATGGACGCACCGCGCCTGCTCTATTACATTTTACAATGCAGCATCATTTATAAAATTACTGCGTATTTCAAAACTCTCAGGATTTCAAAATACTTGGGACTCTGAACTCATTATCATATTGATGACATCAGAGGAAGTGATGTGCCCTGACCGTAGATCTTAACTTCACAGCAACAGCCTGTGATGAGTAACAATTGCAACACCAATGGCAGTGGTATAAGAACACAGGTCAGCACCTCCGCACTGTTTTCCAAAAGTATAATATAGGTATCTGTAAATAGGCGTGCTCAATGTATAACACTGTGCCACTCACCCAGTGTTATCTTGCATGGAAAAAAAATTCCCCATACACTTGACAATTAATTATTGGTTACAGAGCACAACCACTATTTGGAAATAACCCTGACCCAGAGCAGCAGCAAGTCACTTGTCGTCAAGACAGAAACCGTGAACGCAGTGTCTACCATGACAAAGGGAACCTGCCCCAAACCCTGGCACCCTCGCCCAATGCATGGTGCAAGAACTGTGGGATAGACAAATGCCCCTGGAGAACTGCCCGGCCCAAGGAAAAACATGCTATAACTTCAGTAAGCTCAAACACTTTTCAGACACTCACCCCTAGTCACAGATCTGGGTTGAGTCCATGCCCAGACGTGGGTCCCTTGCTCACTTTGCCACTGGATTTAAGCTAGCCTGGCTGATGAGGGCTGTTAGCCCGAAACTTGTCCCAGGATGCATGTTTCCGGTCCAGGGAAGACATGGCTTGGCAGTTCGGGCTGGACTGTTACCATAAGGCACAGGGTCAAGACTGATTTGCATATAGCTGTGTGTGAACTGGGGTGGCGAAGTGAGCTAAAGAACGATGATGGATTCCAACCAGATCTGTGACTGGGGGTGAGTGTTAGAAAAGATTCAGCGCTCCGTCCATCATCTCCTTGTGTTTTCAATGACAAGTGGACCCTGGCAAAGTCCAACATCATCGAGGGAGAGGCCAAAACACTCAGCAAGTGTCACATGGCGGAGGACTTAGTGTAGGAGAGTAGGATCTGCTTCACATGGGTACCCCTACTTTTTGCTGGTGTTTCACTGTTTTTCGACCTTAGTCTGGCTGTGGCCCTGCTAATCAGGACCACAGCCTAGCTGCTTCCTCTCTAAAATTGTTTCCATGTACATTAGGTACATATCTAATTGGATTCTGGAGTGCCTTATAAGCCCCTACTATATGGTATACTATGCACCTAGGGCATAGGTACCTCAGAGGCCTACCAGGGGCTGAAGCATGAATTATGAAACCCCTGAGAAGCACTCCAAAATGGCACCACAGGTCTGCTACTGCAGCCTGGGTAAGGGTGTGCTTGCTCCCCTTACAGTGGTATAGGCTACCTATATCACTACCATATACAGACACATATAAACCTATAAGCCACTCCTATGGCAGGCCTTGATAATCCTAAAGGCAGAGTGCTTGGTTTTGTGTGAGAGGGTGCCCAGGCATGAGCTGTGCCCCTCTGCAGCTTTCGGAAATACTTCCTTATGGCTGTTCTGTGATACAGCCATACCATATACTCTTAAGTGCATTATAACCTCGCGGTAAATGCTAACTTTGGGTTGGCTGCATCAAAACATGTCATGTTTGGTGTCAAACGCTTTGGAATACTACCCCCGCCAATTCTGGTGGCAGGGGTAGCATTCCACCCTTCTAGAGGGAGAGACATGGTCACACTGGCTAAACCCGGAAGGACATTCCTGAGTCCTGGAATCACAAAATGGATGCCTCTGCCACAGACATGGGTCTGGCCTCCTGCTGCTGGCCGAAACTCCAGCAGGGGAGGCCTGGACAACAGGTTTCCTGTCGAGGGGATGTGTCCCCACCTCCCCAGACAGGCTGATGTGTATTGGGGCTGGGCGGGAGCACTCTCTGGTGCTTTAAAGTCCTGCACTGGGGGCACGTTTGGTGTCCCTGTGCATAGCCCAGTTCAAACCGGTTGCAGGGGCTATGTGCCCCTGCTCTGGCATGAAACTGGACAAAGGAAATGGGTGTAACCACGCTTCTTTCCTGCCCCACCCATAGGTGGGGCCTTAGAGTTAGTCCATCCCCTAAACTTACTATAAGTATAGGAATCCAGTCCCTAGGACTTTAGATTAACCTGGACGAAACTCTGCAACATAAATCCTGGACCTTCGACTTTCTATCTCGACTAGAAGACAGAAAAAATCTCCCTTGGGTTTAAGGAGTGACTCCCCTGCTTGGCAGGCACCAAAGAAGCAACTGACTGGTCTGCAATTCTGAAGCTCCCGCCGGACGCCGAGGTCTCTGCATCCCCAGAGGTGGATTTCCAGACTTCCCCAGAGGCTACCCTGAGTCCACAGCAAAGTTGAGGCCCGTGGCTATCGTGGGTGACGTTGAACCGTGACCCCTGGACACCATAAACTTTTGCAGCAACACTATCTTCCTGGACCTCCTCGCTTTGGGCTTCAAGTAGCCCCAGCCTTGAGCACCTCCTGCACTGAAGACTGTTGGCTCCCACTTCAAGTGCGACCGCTTGAGGCTCCTTTGCGATCACTAGCCCGTTGGCTAGCAGGTCCCCACGAAGGCAGCTTCTTTTCTGCTTGGGCTTTCCTGGTTGCTCCAGATGTGCCCTGACTTACCCTCACTGGGTGAGTCCCTCAGACGTTGTTGGTCTGCACCGCAGTCCTTTCTCTGAATTCCAGTGACTTGCCATTGCCAAGGCTTGTCCAATCTGGTCGCCGATACAGCAGCACTCGACAGACTTTGTGGGACAGTTCGAATCCGGCTCGTGGACTTCGTCGACGCCTCCTGGACCTCGTGGCTGAAGAGACAAGACACCCATCAACTTACCTGAAGCACCCGCCATCTGTGGGCATTGGTCCATCCTGCCCTCGGTCACTGTCAATTGACCCAGACTCTGTCCCCTCTGCTTTCAGATTCCTTCCATCCTAGATCCAGGCTTGGATCTCTTCGGACACTTCTCCTCTTCACGGCAGCAGCAGTTCTTTGCAGGCTTCTATTGAAATCGATGAAGCGACCCGACACCAAAAGACACCTATGCACCCGGCTTCCCTGGGTGAGGTAACGCAAGTACTCTGGTGCTCACATGGGTGCTAGCCCTAGAACTTCTTAAGTCCAAAAGGGTTTGGTCCAGACTCGATTAGAAGTGTCCCTAATCTTTAAATTTCCAACTGCGACACTGCCCATAGAATAAAATAGGAACCCGCGGTTGTGTTTACACACTGCATACAGTCCCCGTGGGTCCCCTGTGTCACTACCTTGGGTGGTTCCTTGGGGTCCCAGCGATTCTACAGGCTATAGGCCTAGTGTCTATTCCAGTTGTGGTTCTTATACCACTTTTTTGGTATATGGTTTGGTACGCCCCTAGGGCCCAAACGTGTATTTGTGCTATTACTGATGATTGCTGTCTTGTAACTTAAGTACTTTGAACTCCAGTCTCATAAAGAGACTAGAGGGGTGTGTGCTAACCTAAATGCATATATTTTAAATATATACCTGGTGTGGTTGTCCTTTCATTTGATCATTCAAGAGATTATAGACTGGTAAAACAAGCTGCTTTACATTCCTTCAAGACTTAGCCTGAAGGCTGCTCTCCATAGCTACCACTAGGATAGCTTTCTTATAAGGTTGTCTTTAACCATTCACCATAAGGGGTTGTTTGGACTGATACAAGGTGCCCACCAGAACTAGTGGACAGCATATATCAGGCCACCTTCTCACACTGAGGTCTTGTAACCTTCACTTGGAATGTTCAGGCCTTCCAGGTCGACAAACTCAAAAGCCAGTGCCCCAGCCTATTCCAAGCGCTTGGCTGCCTCAAAGTCCCCTGATAAAGCTTCATCTAAAAAAAGCAGTCCAACCAGTGGCATTAAGACACTGGACAGTCCCTTTTTACCTTTGGTTTCCAGTCCAACAGGAATTGGACTAGTTGGAGAAGCTGGGCATTATTTAAAAGACTTTGGGCCCACACTAGGGTCTCGCTGATGGTCATCATCAAGAAACCAAAGCAGCCGGGCAGGATTTGCCTGTGCATCGATATGCTCAACAAAGCTATCAGAGGAGAGAGACACATCACACACACGATGGAATACATGATCATCAGCCTCAATGAGGCCAGGTGATTATCAAAGCTTGACCTCAACTCCAGGTACCACTAACTACAGCCTGATGAAAGCAGCAGGTACATCACAACCTTCTTCATACACCTAGGCTTGCAGAGTTACAAGCACCTGAACTTTGGGATCTCATCCGCAGCCGCAGTGTTCCAAAATACCATTCCTGAGGTTCTCTTCGGCCTCCAAGGTGAAATGAATGTCAGCAATGATTTCTCAATATACTGCACAACAGAAGAAGATCACCACCACGGCTCAGGGTCACTTCTAAGTGACTGTGTAACTACGGCCTCACCTTCCACTGCGAAAAAATGTCCTTCTTTGAGGCGCGCATAGAATTGTTTGGTTACGACTTCACTAAATATGGTTTCCAGGTTGCTCCCTGGAAGTCACAGGTGAACCAACAGGCCCCTGTAAAGCCATCAAAGTCTGCAGCTTCCTCGGGATATCCACGTATTGTGGTCCCTTCATTTCTAACTTGCCGACCATCGCAGAACCTCTCAGGGCCCTGATGAAGGCAGACACCCAGTGGAGCTGTCGCCCCAAAGAAGACAACTCGTTCCAACTTATCAAACATCTCAGTAAGTCAATAGTGGCCTACTTTGACCCAAGGCAGAGAACTGAGCTCATCATAGATGCCATCCTTGTAGGGCTTGGGGCAGTCCCGACGCAGGAAGTGAAACTGGAACTGTAGGGAACCTCTTGCCTTCCCAAGTAGAGTCCTCACTCCAACAGAAGCCAGATAAGCCCAAATATAGAGAGAAGCCCTTGCCATCAAGTGAGCCTGTGGGCACTTCCACCAGTACCTCTGAGGGTAACAATTCTGACCGGTAACTGACCACCAACCCCTGGTCTCACTCAAGGGTAACCAGAAAATCACCCCACAGTGGCTGGAGGCCTGAGCACTGTTAGACCTGGGGGTCGCTAGTTGGCTGAGGTAGGTAATTTAGGCCATATAGGGACCCTTGCTTCCACGTCAGGGAAAGGAAGGACACCTTCTCAGAAAGGCCCCGCTCACCCCCTCAGTAGCTTGGCACGAGCAGCAAGGCTTATCTTCAAGGCAAGTGGGTAAAGTATTTGCAACCACGCTCTCAGTAATCCAATGATGGCACCACAAATGGACTCCACACGAGTTTCATCAAAACAAATATAAATTTATATAAAAAGATAGACAATGAGACCACACAATGTAAATCCAACATATGCGTATTTGCAATATTCCTCCTGGCCGGTTGTTAGGCAAGCCAGCCCTTGTAAGTTCTGGCAATATTAATGAGCAATTCTAAATGATCCACTGCAGTCCTAATGCAATGCTATGCAATTCGTAATGCTAGAATCAAGCACTTTGCAATGTAAAAATAGTGCAGTGCAACAATCAAGCAGTTCATAAAGCCAAAATAATGCAATGCGTAATGCAACAATCCGGTAGTTTGTTATGCAACCTAACGCAATGCGTAATGCAACAATCAGGTAGTTTGTTATGCAAAATTAGTGCAATGCTTAGTGCAACAATCAG
Organism: Triturus cristatus; assembly: GCF_964204655.1. NCBI lineage: Eukaryota > Metazoa > Chordata > Amphibia > Caudata > Salamandridae > Triturus > Triturus cristatus. Next base: position 443,560,348 of record NC_140590.1, read on the forward strand.
GCAGTTCATAATGCAGAAATAATGCAATGCGTGATGCAATAATCAGGTAGTTCGTATTGCAGAAATAATGCAATGCGTAATACACTGATCAGGTAGTTCGTAATGCAAAAATAATGCAATGCGTAATACGACAATCAGGTAGTTCGTAATGCAAAAATAATGCAATGCGTAATACACTCCAGCACCGATCACGGTGCCTTAGGTGGTCTCTCTGCCACTCGCACTGACTCGTGGTCAGCTTCTGTCAACAGATTCCCCCACATGGGTATGATGTAAATCAAAGTGCAGCATCACACTCCGGCCCCAGTACTGCCACTTCTTGGCAAGTACGGGCCACGATATACGAGCCAAAGCAGAGGCTTGCGCTGCAGGAATGGGAGAGGCCAAGAGCGTTTCTCTCCGAGCCCACACCCCGCCCCACGTGGCGACACACATTACTTGGGGGGTGCGACCTCGCTCTCCTCTCCCATTCCCGCGACTTGGGTCTCCGAGGCAATCTTTGTGGATTCCGGGCACTGGAACTCGGGCCCTCCCTTGCGGGGTTGGTTCGAGGTCCCGCTCTGGCAACAGCGGGCTCGGGCCGGCAGCTCATATCCTCTGGGGCTGCCAGTCCAGGCCGCTGATGCTACGAAGATCTCAGGCTGCAACAGGGCGCACGCATGCAGCATCGCATAGGCTCACTTGAGCTTCGGGTGTGCACGATCACAGGGCAATCCTCATGATGGTCTCAGGCTGCACAAAGCACACGCGCACAGCGTCACTGAGACTCACTTGAAATCCAGGTGCACGATAACAGGGCACTCCTCATGAAGGTCTCAGGCTGCACAAAGCACACACACACAGCGTTGCTGAGACTCCCTCGGACTCCGGGTGTGCACGATAACAGGGCAATCCTCACGAAGGTTTCAGGCTGCACAAAGCACACACACACAGCATCGCTGAGACTCACTTGGACTCCGGGTGCACGATAACAGGGCAATCCTCACGAAGGGCTCAGGCTGCACAAAGCACACGCGCACATGATAACAGGACAATCCTCACAAAGGGCTAAAACAGGAAGCCAGCTCCACTCGGGCCCTTAGGGATAATTTACTTCCGGACACAGCACAAGGCAACGTCCTTTCAATCAGGGGGACAAAGCAGATAGCAAAGTCCCTTTAGCCTCTCCTTGGTTAAAGCAGCAAACTGCAGGCCAGCCCCAGAACACACAGCAAGTTTCAGTCCTTTCCTTCAGTCTCTTCAGCTGTTTCTTCCTTGGCAGAGGTTCCTCTTGACCATGAAGTAGGTTCAATCTTTTTCAGTCTTGATCAATTCCTTACTCCAAAGTTCAGGGGCTTCAACTCTCATAGTTATACCCCTAAATGTCTTTGAAGTCTTTATGTTCAGGGGGGCACTGACCCCTGTTCAAACCAGTTCTGGGTGCCTCTCTGCCAGTGACACTTTCTTCCTTTGATTAGTGGGGGTCTGGAGTCTCAATCACTCAGCAGGAGATGGGACCATTGTTTTATGGCAGCAACCCATGCCTCTTCACCTCTAGGGGATGCTCCTCCCTCTACACTCCAGATGCAGGTCAGCCTGTTGCTTTCTCACCTCCTCCCCTGGGTCAAGACATTCCCCAGATCCTATCACTTTCAAATCCAGACAGTCAATCCACAACCAGGCAGAAACGCACACAAATGTTAGAGCACAAAAACCCAGCCACTTCTAAAAGAGTGGTTTCTAAACACACAATGCAAAAACCACCCTCATAAAAAGATGCGTTATTACATTGTGAGTTCAGTCACACTAAACTTCACCTCTCCATCTTAAGCCTTTGGGAAGATAGACTGGAAAACATATTACACAGCCTCCTCATTCTATCCTATGGGCAAGATGGCCTTTCAATTATTATTCAGATTATTTCATTGTCAGGACATGGTACACAACTTAGTACATGTCCTACCTTTCACATGCACTGCACCCTGCCCAGGGGGTACCGTGGGCCTACCATAGGCATGTCTGATGTGCATAGAAAGGGAAGGGTAAGGCCTGGCAAGTGGGTGCACTTGTCAGGACAACCTGGCAGTTTAACAAACTACGCGCAGGCACTGCAATGGCAGGCCTGAGTTCTCTCTTTAAGGCTAATTTTGTAGGTGGCACAATTAGTGCTGCAGGCCCACCAGTAACATTTGCATTACCAGCCCTTGCACACATATTGCACTTTACTAGGGACTTTACCAGTAAGGCAAACATACCAATCATGGACAACCAGTTACCATTACACAGGGAGCACTTGTACTTTGACACTGATCAGCAGTGGCAAAGTGCCCAAAGCTTCTAAGTTGGCAACACCATGTCAGGAGAAAGGTCTAGGGGGAAAGCAAAAAGTTTAGGGAACTTTAGGCAAAAAGGGCCAAGTCCAACAAGCACTTTAAACAAGACACTGAGGATCACCATCCATGAAGGATCAGACCCCGAAAATAGCCTACATTGATACCAGCGGGGGTACAGAAGACTCCCACACTGCACAACCAGGTGCCCTCCATGGACTCTCTTGCTGAAAGGGCACCGGTGAGACACTATCCTGGGCCACCCAGCATGGTCCCCTCATGAGTATGGCCCAGATGGCACGCAAAAACGGTGGGAACAGAACACAAAGGCAAGCTGGCAGCAGGGAGCACTTCACCGCCCCCTGGAATCCGGTAACTATAGGCTACTGTGGGACTACCGACCGGGGTGGAAGTTTTGCACGCCCTATGAACCCGGAGTGTGGAAGGTGATAACTGTGGAGGGCCTGATGGTAACTGCCTGCCTGGGTGAGGAAACGATGACCAGGAACATATCCTGGTTCAAGCAGGTGGATGCGCCCACAGGCAATGAAGAGAAGGAAGAAGCAGCTCAAGAGGAACTGGACACAACTGCAGGACATGGACCTCTAACTAGTGACCCAAAGATGACCAATTGCTAGACCAAGTCCCTCGTGAAAGTTCAACCGTATATCCCCAGGATGAAGCGAGCCAAGAAGAACCAACCAGGATCCTTAGGAGCCAGCACTACAACCTATGCCCAAACTCCCAATTTAGCTAGAGAATGAAAGACTTTGCATGCAAGACGTAGTCCTGGGAATCAGAGTAAAGTGTGGAAGGGATGTAGTGAGCAACCCAGCCACTATACCCCTATCCCTGACCCAGATGTAATGCACCTCAACCCTCAAGGCCGTGCGCGGCCGAGAATATAAATAAAGGGGTGTAAGACTGCTCAGGGTCTTGATCTGTGCACAAAGTCTGGTGTGCTCTGCCTGGTGTTATTGCCTCATGTTGCCCCATCGGCCACGGCCATGAGCAGCACGCATATGCTACTTGGAATTGTGACTTTCACTAATAAGTAGAACAGCAGTGCAGTTATAAAACGAGTAATTTGGAAATAACTCCTTTAATTAATGCCTTTTGTACTGGATTTCCTGCAAAGCAGGGACAGATCTTATGGCATTTGTACCCGCATCCACTTAGGTAAGTGAAAACGCATTGGCAGTGGGAAATTGTTGTGACCTTGAATCCTTTGCAGTGGCCTCAGACATAAATGACAACTCTACCTATCCACACCAGGGTCTCTGTCACAAGGCTGATGAGAGGAGCGTGAACTAACTGAACTTATAAAGCATCATAAGGGAGACCACATAATTGCACATTGCCTCAATAACCCAGGTCTTCTGTCTGAAATTACGATAGTGAGCATGGCCACAGCTTAACACTTGTGATCAAAATGAGTCTGAAAGCTGATTTAGTTTTCTGAGTGTTGGAAATAGCAAAGTGTGTTAGGATTTGTGAGAGGAACTTTTATATTCAGTTTATTGGTTCTGAGTGCTCAGTGTAAATGAAATACTTACTGGAGGGGTCCCAAACAATCCCAAGCTGTTATGCTATTTCCCCTTAGAAATTCGTTTTTTGCTTTCTGACTGGCTATATGCATTCAGCGCCCAAAGCACCCCTGATAGGGGAAAATAGTTTTATAAACTGGAATTTATTTGGGATACTTTTAAATTGACTATAGGGTCCATCATATGCAAGCTCCATTTTAGACCCTACCTTCTGCTCCTTCGAAACCAGTCTTAATAAACTGGATATACACACTGGGTTTGTACTTTTTTCACTGTGCAGGAACATTGAGTTGCGGAAAAGCCCAAATATTGGGCTATTCAATGCCAAGTGTGTACATTTTACGTTTTTAGGTCTTGCGATTCGTTTAAATCTGGCATTGCTGTTATTTTCTTGCTTTCTGTTGGCTGGGGCTCCTATGGTAACTTCCTTGTAGTCCCGAGGCAGCGGCGCCTAACTACAGTTTTCCTCCGCTTCCTGGCACTTAATTGACTGCAGTGTGCCATCTGTTGTTTACCCCTCCCTGACTGACGTGTGAGAGACCCTGCCGACAAATGTAAGCTCCGGTTGTGGTTGGGGGAGTTGCCCCCCTCTTCTCCCTCCTCGCTTTGTTTTCACTGCTGCAGGACTGTGCTTGGCAGAGAGAAAAACTTTTCCACTGGCATTTTCCATCCGCTGCCCGCACCCCGAACCAAATGGTTCCAGGGATGTAGGCGAGTGACAGGCGCAAGGCGCAGTAGGAACGGGCATTTTCATTAGCTTTGCACGTTACTTCTAGCATCATGAACTTTGTGGTGGGCGTCTGCTGCTTGCCCTTTCTTCCCCATAGCCTCTCAGCCCAGGCGTGCAATGCCCATTGACCCCCCTCTCTCCCTCCCTCCCTCCTGTGTGTCAGCCCGGGATGAAGCAGCTTCCCTGGCACACACACAGCCGCACGCACCCAAGTACTTCACGAGTCTTTAAAAGACCATCTGCGTCTTAGCGAGGCTTTGTTGTTTTTTCACGCCTCCTTAGAACCCCTGCATATCCACTGACTATTGCTGTAAGAAGAATTAGCCACCCGAAATTTTTAGTAGCCCCCCCCACGAAATGTGGCTCTAGGTGCGCTGTTTATTATATTTATGTTTATTTATTCATCATGCTAATCATGGCGCCCGCTTCACGCTACACGCACAGCATATATGGCCACCGGAGCATGTTCCAAAATATGGGTGCCTTTGTAGTACCTTGTGCCTTTTATTTTCATTTGTGCGTTTATTAATTCATCACGGGCCCACTTCATGGACTGCCGCACACACAGCTTTTATGTACTAAGGCGTGGCGCCACCTTTTATGCATTTTCGTCTATTTTTAGCTGCCGGTGATATGTCCATGAGGCCGAGCGCTTTCCATGCCGCACAGATAGCAGCGCAGCGGACATATTGAGCATTTGGCTCATAAAAGGGGGTGCCACGCATTACTACATAAAAGCTGTGCATGCGGCAAAGTCATCAGATTGTGCCCTCGGGCGGCGGCTGCTTCAGGGATCGAAGGAGGCGGCATCAGGGAAAGTAGCAGTGATACCTGGCCAACCTTAATACTGTAATGTCTCAGTGACAGTTTACTGGTTAGATCTGCCTGAGAATATCTGATCGGCTCCAGTGCGTCACCAGCAAACACTGTTTGTCAGCTTGACATCCGGTGGGTTCGGCGTTGTTTACAACCAAGAGGCTGATTAGGGGGAAAACAAAGCACTCTTGCATACACGACTGCTGATGCATGTTTTTAAACAATATAAACAGTTCTGCAGTCTTCTTTTATAAAGTCTTACTGCCGGCGCATGGAGTCCTATTACAAAAATGAACAATATGCACTAACTACGTATAGTTAGCAAAAGTGCAGGAGCGTATGCGTTCTCTTCCTCCTGCGGACATGTTTTTTTCTGTCCCTGCAGCGTAGATAAACTCATGTCCAAGGGGTGAGTGCTTGTACTGGAGTAGATGGGTGCTGGGCAAGCTCTTGCAGGAGCTGCACACTTACCATCGCACCAACGTCAGTGGCAGAAGCAGAACGAGCTCAGTGAGCCGGAGACCGAGCGCGATGCACAGTACGGCGATCCCCCTGGGAGAGCAGTTTATTTATTTATTTATTTTATGCTTTTTTATAGCGCGGACTTTACCCGAAGGTGTCAGAGCGCTTCACAATAGGAACACCTTAAATAGAGGTGCCAATCTCTGGTGCGACTTATGAACGCTTTACTAATGGTTCACATGCACATAAAATTACTCGAAATATGTTTGAAGTTATATAGCGGTTAGACGCCTGCAGCTTCCAAGCACTGTACATCACGCATGCAGTTATTATAGATGTAAACGCCCACTTTCAATATTATATTTGTTTCATCCCATTTCTCAGTACATCTGCGTTTTTTCAAACTTACCTAAATATATAGTTCATTAGACTAAAAGTGTCATTATTAACATAACAGTAAAATGCATAAAAAAGTGAAAATTATTTTCGCTATTATACAACAGGCTAAAACATTAAATTTAGCAAAGTCATGCAAGAATGTTCCACCTGCCAAATGCAATCGAGTGATGATGTATAGGCAATAATACACAAAACTTTAATTCAGCTCTCTTGAGATGCAATTTTCTCAGTTTGTGATAAAAAGGACATATGCGTAAGCAATATGCCAGCGTATCATTTCTACAAAGATGTACTGCACGTAGTATCACATCCTCGGCTTCCGGGTAGTCACTTAGGTCTTCCTTCAGTATCAAGCCCAATAATTTTTCAACAAAAAAAACTAGAGCACAGAAGCTTAACTGGAGGGGGTTGTTTGCCCAGGATTACCGGTGTGTGGTCGAGTGGAGAGCGCCGGCATTTAGGTGACAGCAATCTTACTCAGATCAACAGAGTAAACTCCAAACTGAATCAGAAATGCCATAATTAGAACCAGGTCGCAAACAATCATAGTTGGGATGCCTTGTGTGTAATTCTTGGAGAATAAGATTAGAGCATAGGTAACAGGGGAGAACAATAAGCAGGGAGGGTCTTTCCCTCTTTCCACAACCCAGGTATCTCCCTCTCCTCTCGGAATTCAGTGTCTCTCGGTGTTCCTTTTAGAAGTCAGTGCCCCGTGTTCTCACGTAATCTTGTGTCTCTGCCTCTATCTTTCAAAAATCAGCGCCCGTGTTCTCACGTAATCTAGTGTCTCTGCCTCTATCTTTCAGAAATCAGTGCCCTCATAAAAGTTTACTTTACATTCCGTCAGTAATGCAACTGGTGCTCATGTAAAGCACTTGATACCTTTGGGTCGAGTTCACGCTATATAAAACAGCAAAAAAAGCAAGCATTTGCAATGCAATAGGTCTCGCATTACTGAATGTTTGAGCTATTGGTGTTGCATTATTATTAGCAATGCCAATAGCTCAAACTTTCATAATGCGAGACCTATTGCATTGCAAATGCTTGTTGGGTATGCTGCTGCTTTTGCACAATTGCAGAGGGATGGCAATTTGTGGTGACCTCATTGTCAGCCCTGGTCATGAAAGTCAGAGCTGAGTTGACTAAGCACATCACTGGTGGAATATTTGGCAGCATGTGAAAGCACTGACCAATGCTGCCCTGCCAATAGGGTAGCCGCTGATTTTCCGTTCACCCCCACCAATTTCACTGTGATCCTCTTCAGGCCTGTGCCAAGTACCACACCACAAGTGGCAGAGGAGCATTGCTGAGAGCTGTCCACCGGAGTGGCTGAAGGACTATGTACTTCTAGTGCAGACTCTCCTTGTCATGACTTAGAAGGGGAGTAGAAAAACTGGAAGGAGTAAGCCTGACCTTGAGGGTGTTGTTCATAGTAGCTACTGTGGTCCACTGAGGCCCCTGCTATTAGAGGGATGGCTAGTAATAGAAAGGGGAAGGGTTGCAGAAATGAAGTTTGTGTGACTGGAATGCAACACCCATTTTTCCTCTACAATAACATTACATTTTCTTCCTCATAGGTATTCCTAATTAGATAAGGAGACACTTACAGGTTAACAGTCTAGCCTTCCCCTCAAGTTTTCGCAACCCGTTCTCCACACTCTCACTCGAGTGAATCCTCTTGGCACTTGTAGTTTCTTTTGTTTTCTCTTCTCTCTTGCTTTCGGACAGCCGTTATGACCTTCAAAATGACTGGTCAAGTCTTTACTTCTCCAAATCCTGACACTTACTATATTTACTACAGTGACATTTTGTTTTAAACTCTCCTTGTGTAGGGTGCCAGTCAGCAGAAATCACACTGGCAGTATCCTATACATTTTCAGGTCTAGGCCCGCTTTTCAGACTTAGAAGTGACAGCGCAGAAAAACTCACTCAATCTTGCCTCAAAGTGCACCTTGATGGTTCGTGATCGATTTAGTACCCAAACGGACTTTGGTGTTCTCTGCTGGACCTGTCTCAATTTAAGAAGTTAAGGGTGGTCTATTTCAAATAATAGAAAGGTAGAACACGCTTGATCCTACAAGAATGACGGACAATGATGTCCTAGACTTAAAGATTTATTTCTAGGATTTTAGTCATACAGGAGTTAATTCAATTTTGTCAAAATCAATTAGTCTGCAAATCAGAGTGCAAAGCTCAGTTAAGGTACAGAATCAATCAAGAACTCAGTAAAGATCCGATCTGTGACTACAGCATATAGATGGGGAAGACATCCAGCATAGATTTGCCTGCTAAGGAAAGGGAAAAGGGCACACCTCTACATCAAGAAATCACACTCTTAAATATAGTTCTAAATAAAGGATTTCATACATCCACTACAGTAGTACAGGCTCTTAGTCAATCAGAATAGAGCAAAAGAGAAACATTTACATATGAATATATTCTGGAAGATTTCATAATTCTACTACAAAGATCTCACGAACAATAGCTGCACATGGAAAAGGAAAAGTTACGTAGAATGTGATACTCTCTGGAACAGCATGGGTTATTCTTAAATATGTATACTTTATTCAAATCAGTCTGTAAAGGTCTTCGTCTTTCTCTGTGGAAGGAGTTTTCATTACTGTAAAGCATTACAATTCAGCAAAATAGCTATATCAGAAGCAATAAGAGGTATTAATTTAGCTACTCCTTCCTTTCTGGACCTGAAATTGGCTTGCCTCAATTTACATGTATTCTTCACTCTAAAGATGTAGTTTGCGATTCCTTGTAAATGAAGTTTTTCAAAACCTTCGAATTAGGTATTTTCTCATTCACACCCTGTATCTAATGGATACAAATCCAGTTGATATCTCTGTATGCACTTATATTGGTGAAGACAAGGGCATCCAATTACCCCTTCCCAAGAAGGGTTATATATTCCTTTGGAGGACTTGATGCTATTTCAACAAAGGCTGGATAGAGAAACCTCACTAGCAAGAACTATCAATTAATCACCAAAATAAACAAGAGTTATCATAAAACGTTTTTAGCCATTAAGAAAATAGTTAATTTGGTGCACACCCAGGGTCAGAGTTGCTGAGGCCTTGTGTTGCCCTTACGTCACGCAAGGCATCACAAGGCAAAGCAACAGCTTAAGTGAAATTCGCTATGTGTCAGAGACTCACCTGCTAGTGCCAATGGAGTCCAGGGGGGCAGATGCTGGTGCCCAAAAACCCCCTGCGTATGCTCGCACAGTCAGTAAAAGATCTGCGCCAAGCACCCACACGGGGGAAAGGGGAATGGGAGAGAAAGACAGTCCTGCCTGCACCTCCCTCACTAATCTTGAGTGGAATGGGAAAATGTTTGTGTAGGTTTGGTGGTACCGCAAGCAACCTGCATACAAATAAATAATCACTTATTACTGGTATGAAACAACTCTATTAGATCATTAGAATATCCATCACTTATTCACCCAGTCACCTGAATTTTACTGAAGGCTAGCCGCTCTCTGTGAAGAAGGCTGGAGTAAAGATTCTTGTTGTATTGAACCAGCTATCTTAATATGGAAAGAACAATTCTAATGTCACTGAGAAAACAAGCATTGATGTCCAGGAATTCAAGATTATGGGATGTCCTATTACAAGGACGAAATCCGTAGGCTGAGGAAACTTAGAAAACTCTATGGAAATTAACTCTTACTGTCCTTTTCTCAAGGAAGACGTGAGAGAAGAAGTTCTACCTCTGGAGTCCGCTGAAAAAACTGGATAGAGGCTCTAGACGCTAAGAAACACTAGTCTCTAATAAGGGAGGCTTACCCTTGATGTGCACACTGCTCGCCAAAAAGGGCAGGGATCAAAAACTAAGAAAAAAATCTCCTCAGGCATGCGCGGCACTGGAACGCTGATCCTTCGGTCAAAAGTTCAGTTGAAGTGCGCAGTTTGAAGGGCTTACACGCAGGAGGAAAACACCAAGCACATGCGCTATGCAGAAAGACTAGAGCGCAAACTCTGGTCCACATTGCGGCTGCCATCTTGAGGGGAAGAGAGTTCAGTGCAAGAGATTCTGTGCAGGAGTCCTTGTAGAAATAGCCTAGAAGACAAGCCCTGGAACATCCAGCGAGGATACTGGGACAAATGTAGTCTCCTCTGTCTGGGTGAGTAGTTCAGAATGCTGGCAATGGATTTCATGACACTATGCCACCCAAAGCCACCTTGCGTGGCTCTGCATGGCTTAGTAAATCCAGAGTAATGGAAGGTAGAGCGCATTGCTGCCTTGGATTACTCAGCCTTGGATTACTCAGCATTAAGAAGGCGTTTCATGGATGGAACATGGGTGTTCCCAGCATCTGGCCATAGATTTTGATACAATACCAGAATTGCAAATGGTAGTAAACATGGGATTGCATCAAAATGGTATGCCTACCCAACAGAGGCAAAACAAGGAGGAATATCTTTATTTCTCCTCGTTATTTTTTCTTTCTAGGGGCCTTATTATGAGTTTCGGTGTCCGACTGCCGTAGAACAGTGTCCACCCCAGCCCCAGTGTCCACCCCAGAAGCTCACTGCGCTGGCGATCCAAAGACTACTGTATTATGAGTTGACCACAAAGCCGGCAGTGTGGAGGTGAGGATACTGCCACAGTGGTGAGTTTTTTTTACAAATATATAGATGCCTGTGTGTGTATTTCACCTGTATATTTGTCGGATGCACACATAAGCATGATATATGTGGAAAATACCATTAACGGTGTTCAGCCCAAATGTGGGCTGAACAATGGATATATGGTTCGAAAAGGACTCACCTGAAGATCACCGCAAACAGGGTTGTCATTCTCAGGGTGAAGATCCTGCAGTAAAGGGGAGACCTGTAGAAAGGGATCCACTTTAGATTCTGCCTGGAAGAAGAGAAAGGGGTGAGTACGCACCCCAAATCCTTTGTCACTGCCTCCTTGAAGCTGGAGGTCGGACCATCGCAATCTTCTCATGGATCAGGCAACTCATATTATGCATGGCAGTGCAGCTCCCCTGTACCGCCCTATGGCGGCTGCCTTTCCCCGACTGCGAACCCGGCGGTCTGTGGTCGGCTGGCAGTCTCGGCGGTCCAGTGGCAGTATTCGCAAAGCCAATCCGACCACCTCATAATACGATGGTCAGACCACAGAGTTCACTGGACTCAGACCACCACTGCCGATAGGGTGGACCATGGGTATGGCGGTCCACGGGACCGCCAACTCGTAATAAGGCCCTAAGTGTGCTGTAGATGTGTATTCAAACTGATAAAGCTTTTTGAAAAAAATAACAACATTTATTTACATTATAATGTGTGTTTTAAATAGCAAAGGAGACTTTATAATAAAAGAGTAGACTTCTTACAGAAATATTTTATTTACATATTCAAAATGAGTAATATTTGAAAATGGTTAAATGGTTATTTTGATAATATGGAAAAATATAGCTCTGGCTCACAAAGTAATTGTAAGCCATAAATGCTGGTTTAAGACTGAAAATGGATCTATTTATTACTGCCAGGTATACTCAGAAGGATACCTTATAGGCGTAAATGCATTTACTCCATCTGTATGCCATGACTACACCCAAATACACTGAGCTAAACTCCATGTAACACGTGGTTTAGAAAGGTATTTTTTAAATGCCAACAAACTTGTAAAAATAGTAAACATTTTAGCACACACAACAACAGTGCTACTTTTTAAAAACCTTCCCCAAAACAAAAACACATTTTAAAAGTTTCCATTATTATAATTTACATTTGCCCCTGCAGTGTCAAACAAAGGGCAATCTTTCACTTATAGAACATCTAAATAATTCCACAGAACCATAAAAAACCAAGAAACTAAATGTAAAATTACCATAATTAAATAATAATATACATCATAATATAATTAAAAATAGCTAGTGTTAATAGGTAATGCAGATGAAATATATATATACATTTATATATTCATTTTTTTAAAAACATATAATAATGATAATCAAACTTTTTTTTCTAAAGCATCAAATGAAAAATATTCCCAACAACTTTAAAGTAAAAAGTGGCGAACATGTATGTCATTTAATTTAAATATTACAATTAAACTAAATAATGTTTTTTAACTATATTGTGAACTAAATATACGCATGAAGAAAAAATATATATACTTAAAAAAATATACAAATATTTAAACAATAAAAATACAATATTAATAATCAATAAAAAATTCAAACTAATTACCATATTAACAAGAACATTATATTAAATTCAAACAACAACAAAATAGATACAATGTGAATAAAACATATTTTTGCAATGATATAAACATTATTAAAAAACAAAAAAATTCTCCCCTCGGGGACTAGACCCCCGCAGGCCTCCCCGCTTGAGGACAGGTTACTGGATGGCCACATGCCAGAGCATGCCATCTCGCTCACGTACAAGAAATTGATTGACAATCCCCTTGATCCTCTCGACTCCCTGAAAGAGAAGTGGGTGGCGGATGGACTTGAGATTGATGACGAGGAGTGGACCATCGCTCTGGCATCTCCTAGGGAAGCAGCGATATCGGCTAAACTCCGTCTGGTGCAGCTTAAAATATTGCACAGGGTATATGTCTCCTGCACCAGGCTACAGGCGATGGGGAGGGGAGGGGAGGGACTGTGTCGGCGGCGGTGCGGAGAGAGTGGCTCCTTCTTCCATGTTTTGTGGGAATGCCCAGGGGTGCAGCGGTACTGGAGGCGAGTGGTGTCCTGCATGGGTGAGGTATGGGAGACTGCTATTCGCACTGAGGCCAAGAGGTGCTTGCTTAATATCTGGGAGCCTACGGACTTGCCCCAACGAGGGAGACTCTGGGTCACACTTGGGCAAATGGTCGCAAAAAGAAACATAGCCCGTCTGTGGGGGGCATCGACCCCACCTAAATTGGTGGACTGGCAAAATGATATGGACTGGTGTATGCTATAGGAGAAGGCGGTATATACGGCGCGAGGGTGCCCACGAAAGTGGGGGGAGGTGTGGTCACTCTGGAACACCTACCGAGGGGACATAGTTGAGCCTCCGCAGGCCCGGCTGTCTGGCCTGGAGATACCGGTCTAATCAAGGCTGACGTCCGACCTCAAGTATATTAGTTTAGTCTTCCTGCTGTCTCTGTAAGTTGCCGGTGCTGTGACACCCCAGATGTGATTGAACTGTTTAGACCAGTCGCCTGTGACCTGATTATGTTATGTTTTTCAAAACAATAAAAAAGATTTTACAAAAAAAAAAAAAAAAAATTCATTAAAAAACCAATAAAAAACACACTAGCTAAAGTGTTGAACTTGAAAGGAGTCAGCTTGACTATACTAACTTCAGTTATAGCAAAAGCAGGGAAAATGTTGGAATTTGGAGGGGTTAGATTCACTATTGCCACTCTAATGGGCATACCAGTAGGAAAAGTGTTGGACTTTGGAAGGGTTAGATTTACTTTTCCCACTCAAGTCTAGGTAAGAGTTAGGTATGTGTTGGACTCTGGAGGGGTTAGATTTACTATTTCCACTCCAATCTAAACAACAGCAGGGAAAGTGTTTGACTTTCAAAGGGTTACCTATAACATTTCAGTTTCTGAGAATTAAAACAACATTTAAATACCCAACAGCATACAATTATTAAAACATATTCAAAATAAAGAATGTAAGCTTTATAACTAAATAAAATTAAATGTAATTTAAAAATGCATAAACAATTTAACAGATAAAAAACAAAATGAATACATTGTAACTAAATGCTCTTCTCTTCCTACTACAAAAAACACCAACCCAACACATTTTTTAAATAAGACAATAATAACAATAAAATACTACTTGTGCGATAGTTGTCTATTATCTGGGGTTAATTGGTGTCCACAAGTAATAGAGTTACTATATTGCTAGGCCCAGTCAAAGGTTTCAGTGATTTAAACCTGAGCTCAACTGCTCAACCACTGGTGGCTATAGCACAAAGCTGACAGGCTTAATTTAATAATAAATGTGCAAAGCATTGAGAAGTACCACATGGTTAAAAACACAACACAATGAGAATTTCACTCCAATTTATAAAAAGAGAAAAATTAAATATGCAAAATGACACTAACATTTATAATAATCCAATAAAGGGAATTTTGAAATATGAATTTTAAAATATTTAAGTGTAAAGAGTGCCAAAGAGCGCAAAACACTAATGGTAATCAGTAGTCATGGGAGACCTAGATCTAGGTGTGATTTGAGGCTCTACCACAACGGATCATGGGCCAGACACAGAACTGATTGGCCCTGCTAGGCCCGGAAGTAGGGAAGTTCGAAAAGTCCCAATCTGCACCGAGACTTTGCTGTTTTTCTGAGAACAAAATCACCCATGTGAGACAAGCCTGAATTTTAATCTGATGCGTGGAACTACCAGTCTGATACCGTTCACGGTTGGTCCCCTTAAAGCTGTGGAGCAAACGTTTTGAAAAGTTTCCGAACTTCTTTTGGACACAAAAGAAACACAAGAACACACTTCCAAGGCCCAGGACATCAGGGGTAGCACTTAGAGACTCTCATGGCTCCAAGCAGAGGGCAACACTAAAGTCCACTCCTGGTCAGTTGCCTCTGATCAGCTGTGATTCACCACATAAATGCCTCTCCAGCTTTTTTATGTTCCTAGAGCCTCTCAGTGGAGCAGACTTATGATACCTGGAGATCATTCTCTCCTTGGATTTTAAGTGGTGGGGCCCACCACCTCAGGTCCTTCTCACAGGTCACATATGCCAAGTGCAGAGGTATCAGTACACCTGGTCTCCTTTTGTAAGTCCAGCAATGTTCTGATGGGCACTGTAAATGTAAATGTAAATGTTGTAGACTTGTAAAGCGCACAGCTGCCCCAGCAATGGGGCGTCCCGGCGCTGTAGACCGCTGGGGAACCCGTCCTGGCTATCCCTGTGAGATGGTCCCTTTCTGGGTATCTCCAAGGTGAAACCAGGCATCCCCGGCGTCTGTGGGGGGCCGTTGTAGAGATGAGGCAAGCTTAATGCCCAGAGTTGCCGAGTGTGTTCCTGGTTAGAGTAGGTACCGAGGCGAGAATTATCGAGTCCGTTTTGACCCAGGTCCACGACTGTGGAGTGCCACATTTATTTCTGGCACTAGCTAGTGGGTAGGGATGAATCTTAACTCCCTAATTGAAAGTAGTAGAAGTTTCTAAGGGCCACCCTGCCCACTTTTTCATTAATTCTGGTTTGCCTTGGCACAAACAGGCACAAAATGCCCTTTTTCAAAATGGAAAAAGTCTTCAGCTACTCTAAACCTGGGATCTGAGAGTTGTGGGTGTGTAGGGGAGTGCACTATTGTAATCACTAGTGTCCTCCCACATCTAACACAATTTGAAGTAGGCACTATACCCACAACAAACCCACTATCAGAGGTCTGCTTGGAGAAAACCAGGGTCCTTCAGCAACCAGATGGGGGATACACAAGGATTATCCTGGCATCCTGTACTCTCTCTTTCAAGTGCTCCAAGGTTTTACACGTGGCTCAACAGATTTGTCAGGAAGGATTTAATTCTGTGTTGTTACCGGATGCACACAACCCCACCCTGTATATTCTATTGAGCTCAGAGGAGTCATCTCTGTCCATTCTGGTCAGCATATTGTGTGATCCTGGGAGGCATTTTATACCTCTTTCACACCTCTCAGGCCAATAACAAGCTGGGAGAAACTGGAGAGTTAATGCAAGTTAGTCCTCCAGGAACCTCAGGCAGGTACAATGTAACCTTTTCAAAGTTACTATCCTTAATATGTATTTATTATTTATTACACATCTGACTTAAATTGGATTTTCAACTACTATTAAATAAAGTTATTTAATATTTTTCTAGCTGATCCCATTCCTAAGATGCAATATTTATATTTTAATCTGTACTCTGATTTTCAACATAGGATAGCTGGGCCTGCCACAGTGCAAATAGCTTTTAGGACATTGTTACTGTAGGGACAAGTTAACAATAATTTTCAACATCTCATACTTTTATATACCATTCACCATACCTTGTAGGCTACAACGCCTAAATAGAGATGACTTTCTAATATTAAAATGGGAGGTTTGTTTTACATGTCAAAAAAATGTTATTTAATAGGCTGCCCTGCAGGTTTAACCTGCAGTAGTTAGGCTACGATGGTAAGCCTTTATTCATGTTTTCCTTGTCACACTAGAGGATGCCACAATATGTGCCACAGTCTTCAGGTGATATTTAACTTTCACTGATATTGGTGAAAATACTACACCATTTACTATGATCTTATAAGAGAGTTAAATACGCCAAACAAAAAAAGACAATTTCCACATGGTTTTGGCAAGTGCGGGCACATATACTGGGTACTGGACAGCAGTGCCTCAGTGTGCACAATTTAAAGAACAGTCAGAAATTCAGCAAAAAATGGGGGTGACCATGCAAAAAGGGGCATTTTCTTACACAGGCCCTCCCTAACTAAAAAGGGAAGTAGCACCAGACATGCCCTTGGCAGTTCTTATTGTTTTAAAACCCTCTGCATTGGTGGGATCAGCTCCAGCCTCACCCCCTACTGCCAAGCACATCCCCTGTAGTGAATTAGACCACCTCAATCGTTTTGGACCAACCTTAACATTTTGCCTTTGACAGTACAGCCACTCTGTCAAGCTCAGCCCCAGCCACTAACCTAGTCCATGGTGACCCAACTGCATCTCATCTGCAGACCGCACCTGGGATAGTACTACCCCATGCCAACCCACAGAGGTCTCCAAGAAAGTGAATAGGACCATCATGGCCAACAAGGTGATATATCTCATCCAGCCTCCTGGGTTGGGTTTTGTCCCCAAGGTAGAGACAGCGCTGCCCAAAAGGTAAGCAACTAACAGAGGCCACTTAAAGCTGTCAATGTCAAGAACCATGCCCCTAACCATCCACTGACAGGTGAATGCTTCAATCTGGTGCTTAAAGTAGGCTTTATTTCAAGCACAAGATACCAGTGAAGCCTACTCTAAGGGCTTCGGGCTGGCAGGGAGTCTCTCGTTTGCTTCTGAGAGCCCTTTGGCCACTTAGGTTTGTTAGAGAGGGGGGCTACAGCATCAAGTTACAGATACATTACTTCCACTCTCACTTCTGCCATCTCAGAGGCTTAATGCTGAGATTGAGCATGTGCCGGGTAGTCCAGGACTTCTAGGATAGGCCACCCTCGCTTTCAAGGGTGACATACTCTGTCTGTGTTTTGTAGGAGTCTGTCTGGCTCAGGTACCCTGTCTCCCATTGCTGTGACAACTCAGGCAGCACCTCCAGGCCAGAAGTGGGCTTATGAGTGCCAATCATGGGGTCATCACCTGTCAGATCAGGTAACCCCTTACCCTCTGGTCTTCCCACTGTGAACGGTATCCACCTCCTACCTTGTAATCTTCTCCAGGGCCCATGTACCGTACACTTAAGGACAGTACCCTAAAAATCTGAGTTTTACCTCTTAGTACCCTTTTTTGGGCAAGTACCATCTCCCATTCTGAGGATATCATGGACATTAGGAGGAGTCGTCTCAGACCACGATGCACACCTTCTCAGCCTCCAGTGGAGACCCCCGCACCCCCCGTCCCCACATGGCGATTATCGCGGGACTGCCTCACAGACCAAGTTTTTACGCACGAACATCAACGCAGCATTCAAGAATACTTTACTCATAATACGGGGACCGCATCGTCAACCCTGGTCGAGTGGGACGGCTTCAAGGTGGTAGCCCGTGGGGAATGTATTCAGCAGAGAGTCGGGGTAAGATGTACCTTGGAGCAGGCCCTTGAGAAGGCGGAACAGCGATTGGCCGCAGCCACTAAGGCCGCGGATCAGCCGGGAGCGATGGCGACCCAAGTCGCCCACGCCAAATCAGAATATCAAGCGGCGTGCATGGACCTTCGGCGTCACAATTTTCGGACCTATGCGACCCGAATGCACAAGGACCGTGATAAAACAGGCACACTCCTGGCATGGCTCGCTAAACAAGATACTGAAGTTCGGCCCATCACCGCAATTATAAATCCCCAGGGCACCCTGGTACAATCTCAGGATGAGATCCTCCAGGCATTCTATCAACATTATTCAGTAGTCTACAGTGTCCCCTCATCACTCGATCCGGGGGCCGTCGACCACTTCCTAGACCCTCTTCCCCTCCCCCAGATATCTGCTGCGGACAAGAAGGGGTTGGACGCAACGATGCAAACCACTGAGATTACAGGCGCTATACGAGCACTGGCCTGTGGCAAGGCTCCAGGCCTTGATGGGTTTCCACTCGAATACTACGCCACCTTTGCCCCTCAGTTGACTCCTCGCTTATCAATAGTGCTGGACACGGCGCTCCGAATCGGCAAACTGCCTAGCTCCATGAGTGCGTCGGTGATTGTGACATTCCCGAAACCCGACCGGGACCCACCAACTCCTAGCCTCCTATCGCCCCATCACACTACTCACGGCCGACTGCAAAATCCTGGTGAAAATCTTAGCGGATAGATACTCACAAATTATACGCCCGTTAGTACATCCAGACCAGTGCGGTTTTGTCCCGGGTAGAAATACTTCTCACAATATCCGGCGCCTCTTCCACATCCAGGATCAGATTGGCGATCGATTCCCTCGGGCGGCGTGTCTGATTTTGGACCTTGAGAAGGCGTTTGACACCCTAACATGGCAGTTCCTCTTTGCCGTCCTCGGACGGGCGGGACTAGGCCCCACACTCATAGCCTACACTCGCCTGCTCTACACCAACCTTACATCCCGGGTCAGCCTTGGTCGCTACATCTCCCCGGAAATCGCAATACACAGAGGCACACGACAAGGGTGCCCCCTCTCGCCCTTATTATTCGCGCTTGCGGTTGAACCCTTAGCTATCCGGCTCCGCCGGGACGGGCAAGCCTGGGGTATTCCACTCGCGGACGTCACGCACTGCGTATCCATGTACGCAGACGACCTCCTCATATACATACGGGATGTAACAGCGGATCTCACCATACTCGAGACCGCCCTGATGGAGTTCACGGAGGCCTCGGGCTTGAAAGTGAACTGGGACAAGTCAATGATGTACCCCCTCCATCCAGACGCCTCCTCCCAGGATATCTGGATCGGTGACCAGAAAATGCATTGGGCTGCAGAGGGCCCCCGATACCTCGGGATTCGCTTATACCATTCCCCAGCCGACATCTTTGAGGGTAACCATCGTAGGGCACTTGCTGGTATACGATCCACAATTGGGTTCTGGCGGAGCCTCCCATTGGCCCCGATTGGTGGGGTAGCTCTTGCTAAGATGATACTGGTCCCGCGGCTTTTATATTACTTCACCAATCTCCCAGTAGTCCCACCCCGCTCCTTTTTCAAAGAGTTAGACACACTCCTTAGCTCTCTAAAATGGGGTAAGGATCGCGCTAGCAAAGCTAAAACTACCCACAACACAGGAGGGACTTGGCGCTCCATCATTTGAAGCCTACTTCCTGGCGGCGCAGCTCCAGTGGCTTTCATATTGGACAGCAGACAGATACACACACGAAACATGTACTGCCACGGGTCGTATGCCCATACCAGAGTTGCGTCGCCTACTCCTACCGGGATCCCGCCCCACGCGAACCTACCCCCTTCAAGTGGACATTGCCCGGAAGTGCGTCCAGCGCATACACCGCCTGGCACCAAACTGTCCCCCATACACACCATTACTACCATTAGTCGGCTAGCCTAGACACGGGGGGTTCTTCACTTCTGCCATGCTTCGGGAGTGGACGTCTAGAGACATTGCCGAAGCAGAAATACTGTTTGAAGAGGGACAGCTCAGGTCGTACCGGCAGCTTATGGATCACTATGACCTGCCGCCAGGCCAGTTGCGGCTTCCCCGCCAACTCCTCAGCCACTACCGACCATATTATGACCTCACATTGGGGGAACCTCCCACACACCCAGTTCTTCACACAATATTACGAATGGGACTGGGTCGCCACCTTACCACATGGCTGTACAAATCGATCAGGGAACTGACACCCCCACTGCTAGCATCCCTACGGTCCCTCTGGGAGGAGGAAGCGGGACGACCATTTCACGATAGCGAGTGGGAAAGAGTGATAGAATTCCCCAAAAAAGTATCCAGGAACGCCCGATTTAAGAATATACAGTTTCACATCTTACATAGGGCCTACCGAACGCCAGCGCGCCTACAACGCTTCTACCCCGACACGACCTTCCTCTTTCCTCGTTATCAAGCGGGGGATGCAGCCTTTTCCCACATGTTTTGGACCTGTCCGGGCATTCAGAACTATTGGTCATCTATCCACTCGACACTTAGAGATCTTACTGGGCTGACCCACTTGACTACCTGGGAGGGTTGCGCGTTGGGCATACTCGGACGGAGGAAGCGACACAAAATACCCATGCGCTTTGTTTTCCTAGCCCACCTGTTGGCCAAACGCTGTATAGCTATGCACTGGCAGTCCCCGTCGGGCCCTCCGATTGCCGCATCGGTGGGGGCGGTACTTAAATGGGCTGCAGCTGAGGAGGATGCAATACGTGAGGAAGAAGCTAAAGGTATCCGCAAAGTCCCAATCTCCCTAGAATGGGTGCTTCTATTGCACCAATTCAGACAATCCCAGACCCCAAAGGTCCCGGCCACCGACATACATACCCCCGACACCGCACAGCCACATGCTGTACATGCTCCCAGGGCAGGGGATCCCCCCCCCCCGAATATCCGCGCCTCCCCTAGATCCGTCGGGTTTGCCTTCTCTCGCCTGACATACTAAACGGCCCTCCTAAGAACCCCATGGCACCTCCCAGTTTAGTTCTCCCCCCCAGTTTTTCTTACTGGCGAAGACCCGCTACAACACGTGCCGCATCTACGCAGAATAAGACGCAGACGTACTCTCTATATTGATGTTGGTCTACTCTGCTACTTATGTATCACAGTTACCTGTACGGAATGTAATGTCTGTATGCTTATATCAACAAATGCCAATAAAAACAATTTATAAAAAAAAAATCATGGACATTAGGAGGCCTGAATCCACCCAAGGATATTCTTCACCTTCTGCAGAGCGGTGGCGTGGAGGTTTGCACCACCGTGGCACCGCTCTGCTGAAAGATTAGAATGAGGCCCTAAGTGTGCTAAATCCCAGCAGACATTAGAAATTTGGCAATAGCAACACTATAACTTGCTTAGTATTCTGAAGGCCTCCAGGTGCATTCTAGTTCTCAGGGACCCACAGATGGGCAATATCCATTTGTTTCTTTGGGAGGCATGTGCTGGACAAAAGAATAATATGTGAGTGGGTGACTCTGGGGCTCCTGAACACACTGGCCATAGACCGTCTTTGACTGCTACCGTCCACTTGCAACAAAAAACCTTTGTCGATAGCGACTTATGGCTATACTGTATATACATCTATAGTTGGCTCTTAGCAAAGGAGGGGTTTGTAATTTAGAAATTCCCCACTTAGGCTGCCTGTATTTCCAGTGTCCCTTTGAACTGTCTCAAATTCCCAGTAAATGCTTTTTAGACTGGCTTTGGAGATTGAGATCAGGTCGTCTGGGTTTAGCCCAAAACTTTCCAAAACTTTCCAAACCCATGTCTACCCAAAAGAATGTTCAAAATTTTTAGCCACAGGTGTTAGGTAGCCTTCCTTGGCACCAATATCTCTCTTAGGCTCTCCTGGTAGGGCTCAAGGGCGGGGAAAGACAATAAATCAAAATTTTACATTCAACCTTTCCTCTAAATTTCTTTTGTGGCAGATCAAGGTAAACTGGGACAAATATGCTAATCAACAGAAGACCCAATAAAGGTTTTAAGAGCTTGTGCTCAGCTATTTCCAATAATCTGGTGTTCGCACAGCCCCAAATTTTCAAACCATACATAACAGCTCTTAGAACCTTCACATTTTAAATCTCTAGGGTCTAGGCAACCCTCTTTGTGAGGGTCTTCTTTTGAATTTTCACAATGTTATCAACTTGGTATGATCCTGATACATGTATTTTTTGTATTTGTAAGTCCCAATTGAGGTTAGGCGACAATCTTAAACCCACATAATCAAAGCTGGAAACTTGCTCCATTTGACGTGCATCTGCAATCTTCAAACTTTCTTTTGGGCTGTTAAGCTAAAAACCATGGGGCATATTATCAAGAAACGGCGTTTAGATTATCGCCGCTTTAGCCAGAACATGGGCTTCTATTGGAATTCTCTGCGGCATATTATCAAGCCCATTATCGCCGCTTTAGCGGCAGTTTTCTGCCGCTAAAGTGGCGATAATTTTAACGCTGTGCTTGATAATATGCCCCCATAAATTTAATTTTTGAGCTATTTAGCTCAAGCCCCCACTCTCCACAAAATGAGTTAACATTGTTTAACAACTGCTGCAGTCCCTGAGGGTATTTCAATACCAGCCGTGTGTCAGCCGCGAATAGTAGAACAGGCACCTAAGGTCCACCCACTTTTGGCGAATCACACCAATCCCTTTCATGAACAGGGAAAACAGGGTTGGTTCAAGGACACAGCCTTGACTGACACCTCAATTTATCCTAAAAGGATCAGTCAGCTGGCCCTGTTCCCCCATTTGACTCTAGCACAACTATCCGAGTGAAACTGAATTAGAATATCCAAAAGACTCTCTGGTAAGTGCATTTTGTCAAGCTCCCTCTATAATTTACTTCTGGGTACTAGATCATAGGCAGCACGCAGGTCGACGAAGGCAACATATAACTTTCCTCTGCAGATCGCTGCAGAATATATAGTTAAAATGAACCACTTGGTCAATTGTGCAGATATTACTACGGAAGCCTGCCCAGAGATCTTATAGTACATTGTTGTTTTGTATCCAAGATTGCAAGGTGGCTAGTATCTGTTTAAAAAAAAGGTTTTGTAATGCGTCAATCAGACTTATAGGGCTTTAGTTCTCTGTTTCATTACATGACCCCTTTTTGAATATTGCAATAATCTCTGCAGACTTCCAGGATGGAGGGATCTCCATTCCCTGCAAAATAACGTTAAAAATACATTTGGGTAGGGGTCCCATACTTTGAGGTCAGCCAAGTAGAGGTCCATAGGTAACATATCTGGACCGGGGTCTTTGGAGGCATGACAGTATTTTATTGCAGCCACAGTTTCGTCTGATCTCATACCTCAAGTATCTAGAATCATCTAGCTCTGGGACAACTATGGAATACTCACCTTCCCTTCCCAGCTCATCTATGCATGAGCAAATGCCACCAAAATATGAAACCTATTCCTGAGGTTGGATAAAAAACTCAAGATCCCTTTTGGCACCAGTGGCGCTATCCGAGGCGATATTCCAGAGAGATCTAGTGTACCTAGTTATAATTGCTGAGTACCTGTTTTCAAACAACTTGCTTTCCCACTCTCTCTTTGCTTTAGCTAATTCCATTTTGTAAGCGGCTCTGTGTCTCACCCAGTCTGCCCCGCATTTATATTTCACTGCCCGCAACAGGTCCTCTTTGGCAGCCCTGCAAGATTTGTTACACCAGACCATCTCTCTACCCCTGGAGGGGCCATCTCTTTTCTTTTGGGCTAGCAGATCTTTATTCTTATCATGGAGGCTTTCATGATTCCTCTGCAATTCCATTAGCCTCTACTCCAAAACGAGACTGTATATCTTTTCAGTTTCTGTTTTTACCATTGTGAGGGCTTTTTCTAGTGCCTTGGGATACTTAGATACCCATTCCCACTTGATTGATTTCCAATTTGACTGGAGGATATACCCTACCACCCTACTACCCATGTTTGGATTTCTCTCAGTCAGATCACCCTCCAGAGTTAGAGACAGGGTGTTGTGGTCACTGTCCATTCTGTCTAGAACAACCATGACCTTCAGGAATGGCCAAAGGCATAGCCCCACTAGGAAGTAGTCAATACGGCTGATGTGGCCTGTTCTATATTGTTTGGATTTCTCTCAGTCAGATCACCCTCTAGAGTTAGAGACAGGGAGTTGTGGTCACTGTCCATTCTGTCTAGAACAACCATGTCCTTCAGGAATGGCCAAAGGCATAGCCCCACTAGGAAGTAATCAATACGGCTGATGTGGCCTGTTCTATTAAAGCTAACTATGCCCTCCCTGTCGAAGGCTGTCCTTCCATTTGCTGCTCTTTAATTATAGGTAAAAGTAAGTGAGAGAAGCTGTCCTGCTCTTGTAGACCATCTCAACTCGGAAAGATCTAGTTGTGCAATCCACCACGTATTGTCTTGTTCAGAGGTCAGTAATTTCCCAGTTATGGATGGGTGGATTGGTAGATGCATGCAGGTATGTATGCATGTATGGATGGATAATTGGTGATGTGGATGGATGAGTGGGGGAGTGAATAATTGTGTTTGAGGAGGATGGATGGCTGAATGGGAAAATATGCTGATGGGTGAATGAATAAATGTGTAAGCTATGGGTCGATGGATGAGGTTGTGGGGAGAATAAAGAAATGCAGTAAGGAAGGGGTGTGACAGTCAGAGAGAGGCTGAATCCGCCGGATCCAGTGCTGGTTTTTAAATCATTAATACAGTGTGGATTGGGCCCGATTGACCGCCGGACACTACCGCCGCGCTGCGCTCTGTCGCAGCAGTGCACAATCGCTGTGTAAGCACCAGTGTCCGCAAGAACAACCAACTGGTCACAGTGGCCCACATGCTCAGAATGAGGCGGTTGCGAAGGGCTACTTTTGTGAGGCAGCAATGCAGCACTACATCCATACAAACAGTTCATATCTCCCAGTCAGGCCAACAAGTATCGCAGGGCCTGGGCCCGACACAACCCCTGTGTCTGTAGCAATCACACCAATGGAAGGGACACAGGTTAACTGTGACTTTGTGCCTGGACCTCACCTGGTGGATCCCCACTGCCTACTGGCAGCAATATGCCTCCACAGCGCACGGACATATGCAGCCAGCTATTTCGAACAGGCCCTCACTAGTGCCAGCACCACCAGGACTGTGTGTGGTGCAAACTGCAGGGTGGCCAGCGAGGACTGCCGCTCACATGTGTGGTGGCCATGGTTTAATCTGCGAGTGGGCCCCAGGTGTCTCCGAAGCAAGGCCTGTGCCTGAAATGACTCTCGAGCCTCGCAGCAAAACACGCGTCAAGTCTCGTACATACCAGGACACCCTTGCAGCGCAGCACCCACCGGGGCAGGCAACTGGCTTCACGGGCCCGCCTAGGCCCAACCGGCCCATGGAAGCGGTCTCGCCCTACCACCACGCACAATCAAGGCCACTGGCTTATAATTCAGGATGCCGTATCCTCACCTATCTCCGCGATGCAGGAACAGTGCCACGGAGCTCCCGCAGTTGACAACGAGGCACCTGCAGGGGAGGCTGCACTCTCCACCAGAAAAGGGCCTCTGGCAATGCCCATTAGACATTTTCTGACTTTCTGTTATTTGAGTGGGGCTAATGTAAAGTGCTCCAATACCCTTGAGGCGAGTTCATGCTCATAAAAAAAAAATGTAAACATTTAAATTGTTGATATTATTCTACTTATGATCCTTCAATCACTGCTAAGAACAGAGCCCCCCTTCTGGCTCTCGGGAACCAATTGACAGTCCACGTCTTCCGTGTGTATCTGAAAGGCCGTATGCCAAACTGATCCGACAGAGGCACAGACACGCTCAGTTCACTGATGCAGTTTGGCACTTCGCTTGCAGTTGTAAGGCACATTTCAAGGAGCAGGTGAGCCATGCAAGCCAGATTACCGCTGAGCACAGAAAGATAAGATGGTCTGTAGTAACGAGGCATCCCATGCATCAGACTGGTCCTTTTCGCCCCGAAACTTCCATCAGCATTAGAGGAAGGAGGGTGGTCAGACACTACACTGTGAGAACGGAAAGGAGAGAGAAAGGGGAAAGTCAAAAAACCTAGATCCAGAAATAAAGACACAACAGTGAGAGAGACATTTCATCCAGTACTGCCGTCATAACCAGAAGCTCACAGCTAAAGGACTTTTAAAACGAAATACCTGAATGGCTTGTACTGCTATGGCTATTTTTTGTTAGCCAATTTAGGCAGCAATGTTGTTATGATTGACCATATCTTGGTGGACAGAGGATGTGGCATAACGGCCAGAACTGGTGACCTTGTAGCTGAGGACTCGGGTTCGAGTCTTGGCTTTGGCTCAACATCCTGTACAAGCGGGATTGAATTACAATGCAATTTTGCATTGTAAATTGACAGTTTGTATTTGTAAATTGAGATGCGCTGTCTTAACAAATACAAAGCACTTTTGTGGCTCTGGCCACAGGGTTTGTAAAAGGTCCAGTTGGGCTTCCCTTCCATTACAGAGGTGGGTTCTGTCAGCCCTTCATGAATAGTGCTCCAGGATCTGGCACTGAAGATGACATCTGCGGGTCACATGACACTCACAGGTCTCTAGGTGAAACTTCAGTGCAGCTTTCATCGCTTATTGTACACTTACTGTATACTAACGCTAAGGTACAGCAAGTCAACATATGTTTTTAGAGTGTACAGCGCTTCATCAGCCACTAATGCTGTCCTGTGAGCTGATACGCCGTTATTGATACGGCAGGAACACTTCGTCGGCCATTATCAAGGAGGCCCACACACCAATTGCAGCGACATGACCGAGTGTCATTGACTTCCTTACAGAACAGTGTCCGGACCAGGTTGGGCCCGTTGAACCCACGTTTCCTACTTATTAGTCATTTATTAATTCTTCCACGACTTTTGCCCTGACGAAGTTCAATCCTTGAATGAAACGCGTTGGCTGATGTGTTTACAAATCCTATGGGTTGTTGAAAATAAAGATTGTATACGACACTGATCAAGCTTCTTTATCGACGCGATATTGACTTGGGAGTGCACCGCTCCATTGTTCTCATACATCAGCCACTAAGTGAAGCGACCGTCTGCACACGCAGCACACTGAGACATGCAGCGCAGTCACCAGAGGGCCTGGGCTGCTGGGGACATTCCCAAAGGAGCCAGCTGGGTGCTTCATAAAGACCCTGGTGCTGGAAGCCACAGCTCCAAGGTCACTGCACCAAGCCTCTCCTTCTCAGCCCTGCTGCATTCTGGGGGTACACAACAGTGCGTGAAGGACACAGCATAGTCCAGCAGAGCTATGTATTTATAGCGGCTCAAAACGGAGAGACCGAGTGCTAAATGAAAAACTACATGCTATCAATGATAATGTTATTATGAATGTTGCTCAGAGCAGCATTATGAAGCTGATCTATTGAACATATTCATGTACATATATTATACTGTGTCAAATGGGTGGATTCTGGCTAGTTTAAAGACGATTCTCTGTTCTTCAGATAGGGCGGAGTAATGCTATCACTAATCTCTAACTCTGCAGGAATATTCAAGACAATCAATTCATGTGTACACCTCAAGAAGCTTGTTAGGTTTTAAGTGTGTCTGCGTGTACTTACCATGTAAAAAGGCTATGCATAATGCTTGATTGTTATGATTGGCCATTTCTCACAGGACAGAGGATGTGGTGCCTTCAAGGTCACTGCGTGATCAGTTGTAAGATTTTAATAAGATATCAAAGTGGACATATGGATGGAAAAATGGAATGGAGGCACACAGTCAGTGGGGAAAAAGTGAGCAGGGCGAATGAACCAAAATATGGCCTTCGAGGGTGTGCACGTTAAGTAAGAGATCAAATTGTGAAGCACTGGTCTCTTTCGAGGACCAAATCTTGCTGCTTGCTTTTGCTTTTCAGAACAAGATGGGCCTGGATTAGAGAGGAAATGTACCTGGTATAGTGAGTACATGCATAGTATTCACCAGTGCAGCCACAGCTAACGCGGATGCACTTGTATTGCCTGCTGTGTGGAAAACAAATGCTCTGAAAATGTCTAATGCCTGATTTAGAGGACTGGCATCATTATCCGCGGCCATCGTGATGTTATGGGGGGGCTCGGATGAAAGGGTGAGTGGTCACGAGGGAAGGGGGGTCGCGTGGGAAGCGGGGGTATTAAAAAAAAAATTACATGAAACTTAACTTACCTTTCCCGGGTCCCACGTTTTCTTCTGAGCTCTAGCTCCGGCTCCTGCTTTACTGCCTCTGCAGGAACAAGAAGCAGGCAGCCTCCCTCGCCTCCCCTAAGCCAATCACAACGCTGCAATGGCAGCGTTGTTATTATTGAGGTGCAGCGGAGAGCAACCCAGCCGGGCCATTTTCTCTATGTAGGCTGCATGCAGCAGCCTATATAGAGAAAAAGGGAGAGTGCGCATGACTGAGATGGTAGGCCCTGGGGCCGACCAAACAGTCAGTACCCACAACAATGGGGAAGCCACTCCCCCCTGCCCTTAAGCAGGGGGGGAGTGGCTTCCCGCCCACAACCAGGCACTGCAGGCAGGCACTGCAGGCACTTCTGCGTTCTCGCAGTGCGAGAAAGCAGTGAGGCGATGCTCCCACGCCCCTAGGAGGAGCCGCCACTGCCAGTAACTTCAGGCAGGGAAAAGATAACTTTAAAAGTTAACTTTCCTTATATTTATTACAAATCTGACTTCACCATAGAATTGGATTTTTGGAACCTATTAAAAATAGTTCTTTAATTATTTCTCTAGCCATCAAATTTCACAGGTACAGTGTAAGTGTATTTATACGTACTTTGATTTTCTACATAGTACAGCTAGACCTGCCACAGTGAAAATAGCTTTTAGATCCTTGTCACTGTAATAGCTTGTTAACTTTAATTATCTACATATCCCACATTTAAACAACTTGTATCATACCTTGTGGGCTATAAGGCTTACATGTGGATGACTTACTAAAAAGGTTATTAGACAGGACACACTGTAAGTTTAAACTGCAGCATCAGGCTTCAACGGTACGTTTGAAGCCATGTTTTCTTTGGCTGAATAGTGGAAAGCACAATAAGTGCTGCCATCCACAGGTGACATTAAACGTTCAATGCAGTGGAGCAGTTCCTACACCATATTCCATGTCCTTGCAGGAGAGTTAAATATGCTAATCAGGGATTAGCTAGTTTCTACATGTTCTAGGGGTCAGAGCATGCACACTTGGTAAGGACAGCAGTGTCCCAGTATGAGAAAGTAAAAACCAGCAATAAAGTTTAGCAAAAAACAGGAGTGACATAAAAAAGGGGCATTCTCTCACACCATTCCCACTCCTATCTAAGCAATAGTAGGGAAAATGTTGTACTTTGAGGGGTAAGCTTTACTATTCCTACTCCAATGTGAGCTTAGTCAGGGAAAGTGTTGGACTTTGGAAGGGTTAGCTTACATTTTTCAACTCCAGTCCAAGCAACAGTAGGGAAAGTGTTGGACTTAGGGGTTAGATTTACTAGTTTTACCCCAATATATGCAACAGAAGGGAAAGTGTTGCACTTTGGAGGGGTTAGATTAACTATTCACTCTCCAGGGGGGCGTGGCTTGCCGCGAAGCGAAATGGCCGCTCGGTGAGCGAGCTCCGCCGGCTGGAAAAACTATCCTGAATTTATCCTGCACGCTGGGGTGAGCGTTGACTGCCCAGACTTGCTGAACCTGCACCGGAAGGTGGGGTGCGCCTGTGGCGGTGAGCGGAGCCCGTAATAGGACTCCCTGGCTGAGGTAGCGGACCGCGAACCCGGCGGGCGCCCTGGTGACAGGCCCAACCTGGAGGTGTGCTCGGGACTGGCGGCTACTGGAGGCCGAGGCTGCCGCGGCGGAAGTAGGCCGTAAGTGCGACGGAGGGGAAGCGGAGTACGGAGCTCGCCAGTCCGGGACCAGCAGCGGTGCGCTGAGGGAGCGGTGAGGCAGTGGTGCTCCTGGAGCGGGAGGTGCGGAGAGCGGCGGTCTGTCCAGCGCCCGAGGTGGGGTCTGCGGGGAGCGGGCCACCGGAACTGGAGTGAGCGCGCTTTCGGGTGTCCGACCCCCGGGGGCCTACCTGCCGTGGATTGGGTGTCTGGTGGGCCCGGCGGACTGCTTGCTGCCTTTCCTGCTGCTGCCCTGCTCCTGTTTGCCCTGGGGAAGACCTATCGTGCACGGCGGAGACCCTGTGGTGACCGAGTGGAGTAGAGCTGGTGTCACTGGAGCCTCGTGGTCGGCGGTGAGTGTCGGGCCTTCCTAGATACAGAGGCAGCCACGTGTAGGGGTGTGAGGCGGATCGGGAGACCTGGTCGTTGCCTGAGGCAGGGCACTGTTGAAGCAGGCTGAACTGAGGACGGGAGGCCCTTGGGAGTGCCGGTTGCGCCGCCCTGCCAGAGGGGCCTGGCGCTGAGCCCTGGCCCTCCTTAATTTGTAGCCCGGGGATAGTCCGACGCACCCCTGCGAGGCGCTGGCACCAGTGGACGGATAGCAGAGATCGAGGAGGGCTGGTCGCCACCTGACATCCTGCGCCGGGCGACACCGGGGGTCCTGCATGCGATTGCCGTGGAGGAGATCGGCTCTTTGAGAGTGACGGTGGGTCAGTAGGGTGTGCTGGACGCGTCTCTTCGGTCATGGGAAAGCACGATTCGAGGCAGGCGAAGTTAACCTTCGACCACAAACGCGCAGCCAAGCAGACGGAGACAGAGCGGGACCCCCCAGACGATTCGCGGCGGGACTCAACGCCCGCAGATCAGGGTGAAGATCTACGCACATTGATGCTCGAGATGCGCTCCAGCCTCCGAAATATCGACACGAAGTTGGACAATCTCACGAGTCAGCTGGACTCCGTAAAAACGCAGGTGTCGTCCCATGAAACGCGGTTGGACACGCTCGAGGCTCAACAATCGGAATTCCATGAGTTCCAAGTGGAGACGAAGGGACAACTCCTACACATGGACAAACTGCTGAGCGTCATCCGCGCAAAGAACGAGGATTTGGAGGCGCGCTCGAGGCGCAATAATTTACGCATTACGGGGGTGCCGGAGACCACCGCCATCTCGAAAATGGAAACGTACGTCACCGACCTCCTTCACGAACTATTTGACCCCGGCCTGTCGTCTGTGTTTGCGGTGGAGAGGGCATACAGATCCCTGGGACAAAGGCCCCCAGTCGGGGCACCACCTCGGCCCATAATTGCTCGTCTCTTGAACTATCAAGACCGGGATGTGATACTCAAATTGGCCAGGGAGAAAGGAACCATTACACACAAGGGCAACACGCTTTCCTTCTACCCAGACTTTACTCCGGCAGTCCAGGCTGCCCGCCGGGAGTTTCTGCCGGCCAAGCGGCTTCTTCTGCAGGCGCAGATTCCATATTCGTTGCTGTACCCGGCCAAGTTGAAGGTGTCCTTCGATGGATCCACCCACATCTTCGTTGAGGCCAAGGAAGCTATGAAGTTTGCGAAACATGTGGGCCGTAAAGCGAATCGGTCACCAAAGGGTGCTGATGGGGCTGTGCCTGGTACCACTAGCGATATTGAGTAACTTTTGGCTCCTCATACGGACACCTTGTTGAGAGGGCATACTGACACTTGAAGGCATCATTTTGTGTCACCCGGGGGTGGGTGAGTGGAGTGCTCTGTACCCTGGTTCTGCACACTGCCATGATCTCAGATTTACTGTATTGATTGTTTGGGCGGCTCACCTCCCCTGCAGTTCTTCCGGCCACCCTGTTCTTTACAGGGGAGTATCCGGTGTAGCCATACCCCACTGGGAATGTTCCCCTATGCATTTACAGCTTTTGGGAAAAGGGATGGGGGAGGGTTCTTCTACGACCCGGTTGGGGGGTTGGAGTGGGTGGGGGGTGGGGGGCGGGAATGTTCGTTTCAAAGTTCACTGCCACGATTGATTTTTTGTTCCAGATATAGTGTCCGGACAGTGCAGATTACTCTCCTATACATGATTATGGGTTATCAAGTTGTCACGTAATGAGAATGACCAGATCTGGCGCGACTTTGAATTGCATTATCTGGAATGTCCGAGGGCTTAACGACCATAGAAAGGCTCGGTTGGTGCATGCATATCTGGTGCGGCATGGTGTGGATGTGTGCATGCTACAAGAGACCCACTTGCATACTGCCCCTGCCCCGCGGCTGCGACACGCCAGATGGGGCCATGTCTACTCCGCAATTTACTCTAATTATGCTCGTGGGGTGGCCATACTGATTCGTCGGGGCTTGGACTGGCGGGAGGGCTCCGTTCTTTGCGACCCTGAGGGGCGCTATGTTCTGGCTCAGGGGGCTCTGTGTGGAGTGCAGGTGGTGCTGGTAGCAGTATACGGACCAAATGTGGATTCCCCTGGGTTCTTCCATAAGCTGTGGGGGCAGGTGAGGAACACGGGCTGCGGCACGATCATTTGGGGTGGAGAATTTAATGCAGTGTTGAATGACAGAGACGACAGACAGGGGGTGGCGCGCGCGCTGAATCCGCAGGCGAGCTCGGCGATAAGAGAGATTGTGCTGGATGGTGCGCTGGTGGATGTGTGGCGTGGCCGTCATCCCGAGTTACGGGAAGGCACCTGTATATCAGCACAGGGCAGTGCATGGTCCCGCTTAGACTTTTGGCTGGTGTCGCGTGATGTGGCGCTGTGGACGTCAAAGGCAGAACACATGCCCAGATCGCTCTCGGATCACGCGCCCTGCCTGTTAACACTGGAGCTACCGGGCGAGGCCCCACAGGCATTTTCATGGCGGCTCCCACCTCACGCGTTGTTAGACGAAGCCTTCAAGGAAGAGATCCGCACGGATATTACCGACTATTTTGAGCGTAATGTGGGATCTGTGAGCACAACGGCGACTCTATGGGAAGCCTTCAAGGTGGTCATCAGGGGCCAGTGTATTGCTCGTCAGGCAGGCGTACTGAAGGCTATAAGGAGCACCTTGGCCTCACTGGAGGCGGATATAAAACTGCTCGAAGGCGCGGTGTTTGTAGGGGGGGACCCGGAGGTGGCGGGGCGGCTGAAAACTAAATTATTGGACTATAACGAGGAGGCCATGCGGGAGATTAAATTTCTCGGTAAATACGCGGAGGCGCGCCGATACGGTGAGGGTGGGAGACCCGGGAAGCTATTAGCTAGTATGACCAGGCGAACGCGACCCGCGTCGTTTATCCATGAGCTACGCACAGCCGAGGGTACACTACTACAAACTAAAGGGGAGATTGGCAGGGCGTTTGCTGACTTCTACTCTGGACTATATACTACTACTCAGACTGCGAGTCCGGCAGGGTTTGAGTCCTTTTTGGACTCCATTGCACTGGCGTGGTTTAATAACCAGCATAGAGAGTATATGGATCTCCCAATCGACGCGAGGGATGTGGCACAGGTCATCAGGAGCCTGCCAATGGATAAGGCACCTGGCCCCGATGGACTCACGACGGCCTTCTATAAGGCATATGTCGACGAGCTGGCGCCTCGGCTGCTGGCGGTGTACGAGGAGGCCTTGGGTACGGGGATCTTGCCGGCTAC
Organism: Triturus cristatus; assembly: GCF_964204655.1. Taxonomy (NCBI): domain Eukaryota; kingdom Metazoa; phylum Chordata; class Amphibia; order Caudata; family Salamandridae; genus Triturus; species Triturus cristatus. The sequence goes on from NC_140590.1 coordinate 443,593,906, forward strand.
CATGCGCGAGGCGCTGATCATCACATTGCTGAAACCAGATAAGCCTGCGGACGACCTGAATTCGTACAGGCCTCTGTCTCTGATCAATGTCGACGTAAAGATATTAGCCAAGCTGCTGGCAAACCGGGTGCAACCAATGCTGCCGATGATTGCTTTACCAGATCAATCAGGGTTTATACCGGGGCGGGCGACATCCCACAACCTGCGTACGATATTCGCCACATTACATTACCTTCATCCTGAGGTCAGGGCCGCGGTGGTGTTCTTGGATGCCACAAAGGCGTTTGACACCCTTGAATGGCCCTATCTATTCCGTATACTGGAGAGGATGGGGTTCAGTGCGCTGCTGATTCGGAAAATTCGCTTGCTTTACACCTTGCCCACCGCCAGGGTGCGAGTAAATGGCCTGGTGTCTGACCCGATCAGCATCTCCCGTGGAACTAGGCAGGGGTGCCCTCTCTCCCCGCTGCTATTTGCCATAGCTATGGAGCCGCTGGCAGCTAGGCTCCGTCAACACCACACGGCACGGGGCATAGGTTTCAGCTCTAGGAGCCTTCTGGTTTCGCTCTATGCGGATGATGTAACTCTCTATCTCATAAATCCCGCAGACAACCTTGATCCTGTCCTGCGGGAATTCGTTCGTTTTGAAGGCCTCGCGGGCATATCCATAAACTGGGCCAAGTCGGTGATTTTTCCCCTCACGGACGGCACCGAGATGGTTGCCTCGGAATACCCACTGCGTTGGGAGGCGGAGGAGGTCAAGTATCTGGGAATCTGGATTAGCCGTAACACCCAGGAACTCTGGAACCTCAATTTCGGTAGGGCAGTGATGTGGCTCAGAGACAAGGTGAAAATGTGGGCTTCTCTGCCGCTGTCATTGACGGGGCGCATTGCACTGACAAAAATGATTGTGTTACCCAAGTTCCTTTATCTATTCGCAAATATACCCGTACCACTTACGGCGCACTTCTTTGCCACTCTGCGTTCCTCCCTGGTGGAGCTGGTGTGGGCTGGTGGGCAAGCCAGAGTGGCCTGGGAGACGCTGACGCTGCCCCTTAGCCGGGGAGGGTTGGGGGCCCCCGATTTGAAGCTATACGCACTTTGTGCACAGGCACAATTTCTGAATTTTTAGGCCCACCCCACGCCTTTCCAGCCCCACGTAGCGGTGGAGCGGGATGCGGTGGCACCCCTTCTGCTGGGTGTCGCGATCTGCGCCAGGGCTCGCCGTCCGGGGGTGGATGTGGACACGGCGGAGCTGCTGCGGTGGGTATGGGGGGAGCTGCGTCGGAGGGCACAGATTCCGCTGCTCTATGCCCCCTCGCTCCCTCTGCTGCGTAACCCCTTGCTGCCCTGCGCGGAGGAGGGGATAACCGGTTGCCTTGCCGAGAGGTTGCGCCTCCGTACACTTGCTGACCTTTTCCCTGATGGCAGGTTCCTGCCTCCCCCATCGCCGGGGGACGGTGAGACGGTGCCCTTCTCTGAATTATTCTTATACCACAAGCTCCGCACGGCGTGTCGGGCGCTTTCGAGAGAGTTCCCCGCTGAACCGCCGGTCTTTCAAGCTCTGGAGGCAGTGGTGGGCTCCCCCTCTCCCCGCAAGCTGGTCACTCGTATATATCGCCATATGCAGGATGCGGTGCCCAGTGTGACGCCGAACGCTCTGCTCAAGTGGAATGTAGAGCTTCAGCCTGAGGTATCGGAGGAACAGTGGGAGTTCTGTTGCGGGCAGCTCACTGAGCTTTCGCCGAATTACAACTTGCGCCTCATACACTTTAAATTTCTCCATCGCTTCTACAGGACACCCATCGGCCTGAAGAGCATGGGACTTCGGGAAACAGATGACTGTTGGCGGTGCGGTTCCGCCGAGGCTTCCTTCTTACATATCGCGTGGTCCTGCCCCAAGCTGGACAGCTATTGGCTTCAAATTTTTCGAGTAATTAACCAGATTGTGGGTCGGGCGGAAACTCCCTCTCCTCTACTTGGGCTGCTGGGATATGTCCGTGCCACCCCGCCACAGACGCGTAAATTGCATGCTTTGCTCTTGCTATTTGCCAAGAGGCGGGTGGGTATCCATTGGGGGCGGCGAGTGGTGCCCACGGTGAAGGGTTGGCTGGCGGATGTCACATATGGTTGCACACAGCTAGCCACATTCTGGGAGTTGATGCCTGTTGCCTCCAGACCCAGGGACATCTGGGAGCCATTTGTGAGCTGGGCTCGGGAACGTCAGAGCACGGACGTGGAGGTGGATGGCCTGAGTGACTAAATGGATCGGGGGGACAGTGCTACGAATGAAAGCGGTGTGGTGCTCCTGGTCGTGTGGGCAGGCGGTACGTGAGGAGTCCGTTGGCTCTGGTGTGCAGCACGGGGTTCCTAGGGGGCTGCCCTGTTTGGATGTTACAACGTAGCGTGGGGGACCTACAGGCCCTTGGACTGCACTGATCGTGATGTGGTCCCCAGCTGGCTATGGGTAACTTGCTGGTCGCACCTTGTTGGCCTTATTCTGTCTGGCACTGTACGGAGAGCTGTATGTACCATGATTGAGATGTACCGTGGCAAGTTTGGTTATGTTCTTCTTTTGCTTTTGTTGTTTTGCCGTTGCATGCCGATTCATTTGCATGATATCAATGGTGTATAACTTTGATCCGCACTGCCGGCGGTAGGCCGCATACATTGGCTGCCTGCCCCCGGGTTGTTGGCTAAACAGCAGTGTACACTACTCTGGCAAAATAAAGGTTTTTGAAAAATCAAAAAAAAAAAAAAAAAAAACTATTCACTCTCCAACATAAGCTTTACTATTCCTACTCCCATGTAAGCTAAATCAAGGAAAGTGCTGGAATTAGGAAGGGTTACCTATACAATTCCAGTTCATAATAATTAAAAACAAATTTAAATACCTAACATAACATTATTAAATCATATTTATAATTAAAGAAAATTAAATGTAGTTGAAAATCTATAAATATATTTGAACAAATAAGAAATCTGAAGAAATACATTTAAAAGAAATACACTTCCCTCCCTACTATAAAAAACACCAACCCAAAACATTTTGAAATAAAATAATACAATTGAAGCAGTAATTCAATACAAACTTTGTACCTTTCAATAAACTAACAATTAATTAACATAAAATAAATAAATTACATCCCAAATAATCAATTCAATAATTTACACAATTAATTACCAAACAAACATGTAATTAACATAAAATAATTATTTGCGAAAAATATTACAATTTAACTAGTGTCCCACTCTATTCCCCTACAAACCAAACAATCTGCTACTAAATTATCATTTTAAATTAGTATTTCATGATAGAAAAATGAAATATACATGAAAGCTACGAAATACAATTAAATAATTAAAATAACAATCAATTAAACAATGTACCTAAATAATTACCATTTCAATATTCAATTACCAGAAAAAATTAATTTAAAGAAAAACATTAATTCATTATTTAAATAGGTTTCCACCCTACTCTTCTACAAACTTGCTACTAAATTATAAATTACTAAGGGCCTTCTTATGTGTCGGTCGTAGTTGCCTCCGACCCACACCACCTCAGTGTAGAGACCATAGGTTGGCGGTTATGCACATCGAACTAGGATGCAAGTTTACATGGTGCGATCGCCAACTTCCATTTCAATATGGGAGCTTGTGCGGCGGGTTGAAACCATCCGCAGCACAAGCTCCCATTGGGTTTGTGATAATCCCTGCACCGTGTGACAGGCACACACGGTGCAGGGATTTTCAGGGGGGCACCATAGGTGTCTCCCAGGGCCACAACCAGAGAACCATGGGGGAAGTGGGCCCTGCAAGGGGCTCCCAAAGTCACTTTCTGACAGCCTCATTATGTTAGAAAGGCCGACATGGATAGGCTGTCGGAAACCAACATCATAATCCCGACAGAGGAAATGCCATCCTTAAGGGATTATGAGCCCATTCCGACTGGCTGACAGACACCTCGAGCATGTAGGAACCGAGTCGGTTTCCCTGGCCAGTTTACACTCCAACTGCCATTATCGTAATACCGCGGTCAAAGTGTAAACCTGCAATAGCAGTCGGAAAGCCTCTGACCAGCATTGTAATCCGGCCCTTACTAAATGTAAAACATTTTATTTATACATTAAAAATTACGAACTATATTAAAAACATGAAACAGCTATGTTAGTAATACTAATACCTACAATTAATATAATAGTTAATATATATCAATTTAAAAAACAATATTAAATACAACTATATTAAAGTAACAATAATATATATACATTTTAAAAAGATTATTATAGAAAGATGAAATAGAAATTCTATTCGGACCTTTTATTTTAGGTACATCAATATTTTTCAAATGATGGGTGTATGACAGAGGCACGCATAGCTTAACCACGCGTGCCTCTACTACACAGCCCGAACTACAAATGCATCTGAACCACGAATGCTTTTACCACGCACGCCTTTACAAAACATTTTTTAGGTAAAGGAATGATTGGTATAGGGATGTGTGTTAAGATCCCACCCAATGCCACCTGCTCTTAGCCCTAACAACTACCCACACCCCCGAGCCCTAAAAAGTATCCCAACTCCACATTATGACCTAAAAACAAACCTGATCCCCCCTGAGCCCTAGAAACTACCACAAAATCCCGGGCCCCAAAAACAACCCTGACCCCCCAAGCCCTAAAAACTCCCCTGACCCCGAGTGCTAAGAGCAACAACAATGCCCCCGCCCTAACAACAACCCTGCCCCCCAGCCCTGAAAACAACCCGACCCCCTAACCCTGAGCCCTAAAAACTACCCCAACCCCCAAAGCCCTAACAACTACCCAAACCCCCTGAGCCCTAAAGAGTCCCCTAACCCCACCCTGAGCCCTAACAACAACCCTGATCCCCACTGAGCCTTAAAAACTACCCTACCCCACCAAGCACTAAAAGCAACCACACACCCCCTGTCAAAACAACAACCCTGTCCCCAGCCCTGAAAACAACCCGACCCCCTAACCCTGAGCCCACAAACCACCTCAACCCTTAAAAACTACCCCTCCCCACCAAAACCTGGACCCAGCCCCACTTACCTCACCGCTTCCTCTCCAGATTGTTCCTATTCCTGGGCCCACCCATCTCATCATCTAGACCGAAACAAGGCCAGCGTGGTTGTGCTTCCGTCGGAACTGCACGCTTGACTCTGCCCGTGTTGTTCAGGCTGTTTCTCCTAATGATGGCCTTTTTTACATGATATACATGCAATTCAATATTTTTGAAACAATAATCTTTTCATTCACAGATGGAACAAAGTTGCCATCTCCAAAGCATAAAAACATTTTCTCTATGGTCTCAAAATGGCCACTGTATTGTGTCACATTGTATACCACATCATGGCAACCATCTTGAAACTATGAAAACGTTCTCTATACTTTCAAGATGGCTGTCACGTCGAGCCATTCCGCGCTGCACCACGCAATGTGGCGGCTAACTTCAAAGGTTAGGAAATAGATTTTCAAGATGGCTAGTTGCTGCTATTGACTTTTCCAATGCTGGTGCATTTAAAAAAAGCTGGCATTGGCAAAGCCAGTTTTGGCAACCCCAAAACATTAGCAAAGCAAGACCAACTGCCTTTGCATATGTTTGTCTTTTAATGTTTCTACCATACTTCCTATTATCGATCGAGTTGCTGAAGCTGCAAGGCTGTGCACTGTTGTATGGGTTACTTGATTTCTTTCAATGGTATACACATTTCAGTTGTGTTTTTGTGTCAAAGCTTTTTTTCCCTTAAACAGTGGTGGCCAGTAACTTTGGCAGGGAGAGGGTGGGTGTGCCACACATGCACACATATACACTAACTCACACCCATACATTCACAAATGCACACACGCACACCCATTCACAACACTCACTCACAATAAATTCATACATTTTACTTGCACTCACGCACCAAACATTCAAAAACATAAAACTTACCTGCCCTTCAGCTCCTGGAGAAGAAAGCCTTGGAGGTCCCAGGAGGGTTGGGGCTGCTGCCTTTCCTCATTGACTTGAGGGAAAGCAGCAGTTCCTCACTCGTCACAGAGTCGGATGAAGGTCAGTAAGACTGCTCACCCCACCCCTCTCTGTGAGGAGGTGTCACTGATTGATGCTCAGCCTGTGCACTTCTAGGCTTAACACTGATGTGCCCAGGTCCGAGGTCATCAGTGACACTCCCCCTCATCATGTGGGGAAGGGCCTCGAGGAACTTTTTCCAGGCTGAGGAGGTCATGCCCACAGGAGCTGTGACATCCTCAGTCCAACAAAGTTCAGCTCAGGCAGCAAGGAGCCTGCACATTTAAAGCATTTTGGAAGAGGTGTGGTGCAGCGGCCAGGGCAGCTGACTCCAGAACCGGGGCTCACGGTTCAATCGCCGGTGGCAGGTTAGCCCCGCATCATGTGACTCTGGGCAATAGCTTGCTTAATCTTCCTGACAGCCCTCAGCACCTTGACACCCTCAGGGGTAATTGTTCGTGCTTTACCAATATCCTGTATTTCATTTCATCTCTAGGTCATGGATGCCCCACCTGAACAAGAAGAGTGTCCGTCAGGCTGACCTTTGCTCAGACACTCTTCTGCTCCTGAAAAAGGTTAGAGGGTGTGGCCCCTTCGCCCATATGGACAGGCCGCAGCTGCCCTTGAAAAAAGCATAGCCCTTATGACACAGTAGGTGATTCCCTTTTCTAGATAGTATATAATTTGCCAATATTTTATTACAATGTCTTACAAAAAAAGACAAATATAAAAGTGCAGGTTATTTTGAAAAAGCATAGTGAGATTAATTAATCTAAATTGTTAGTCTTTTTTTAAATGTTCTTATGAAGAGCTGCAGAGGTTTATGTGTCTATTACAGTTCGAAAATCAGCCCTTTCGTCTGTACGTTTTTCTTGATAGGTTTACATTCTCTGCAGTGCTTTTCTTAATTTCTAATTCCTGCAAAAAAGAAATAAAGTTGGATTGCGTTTTAGAGCTATTTACATTTTTGGTGATTTATTGTCAGCTCACATTGTTTATGAGTTATGAGATGATGTTTGTTTTGCCTGACAACTGTTGTCTAACCATGTTTAGTCCAGCCACAGGGCAGTCGTGTGATTGTGAGGCTCTGCTGCTGTGACAGCTGCTACATTTTGTCATCTGGATTGTCTCGTCAGGATTGACCAAGTTCAGTGAAAATGTTGCTTTATATTTTTTGTTGAATGCGGTTTATTAATGTAAAATTAGGATTCCTTTTTATTTTTAACTGTGCCCTTGTTCTGGCATTTTTTAATTCATGCTGATTGAGAATGTACTTATATCACCCTTCACCTACTAGGTTCGAGCCATTTTTAACATATGTGTGAGTCTTTCTGACAATTAGAACTAAAAAACATGGCCACATTCCGTGTAGAAGTCTGCGGGTAGGGTCACTTTCTAGACAAATTGCTGAACGATGTGAACATTAATGTTAATAAAGATATGTATTTGCTTCTTTAAGCATTTTGTGTAGTTGGTGGTCTCACCCACAAACCTTTGCACCTAATATGAAACCCATGTTGTGCCCGCTCTAGTTTTTAGACTCTATTGACAATAAAAAGCTGTGGATCTTGTGGCTCTTGTTTAGACTCCTATGGCAGGATCTGTTCTCACTGGAGTTCCCAGATTTGCTAATCCTTTAGTATGAAAGCAGTCATATAACCATTCACTTCTATTAGACGGTAATTTGGTTTTTTGAGAAGCTGCTTGTGGCAGGACACTGTTAGGCCTTCATACTTTTTTTTTTTTACAAAAAATATCCAAGTCAAGTTTGAATTCTTTTCTTCTTCCTTTTTCATGATTTAAAGAAACAGAGGAGTTAAAAATGCAATCCACAAAAGAGTTGCTATTTAAGATAACCTGCTGCCCACCTTTCAGGGATAGGCAAAGTGGACAAAACAGCTTTTGACTAAACGTTTTGCTCTACTGTAAGTGGTAGTTAATGTTTCCTACCAACTTGCAGTGTGTGGCTGGCAGATGTGTGAAATCCATAGAGGAGTGAACCCAGCAAGCAATACCCTTCTGAAAACTAGGAAAAATTGGGAATTCTGAAAGGTGCCATGTACATGGCTAACACAAGGGTTTCAAAAGTCATTAATCATTGGAATAAAAAACAGTGAAATTAAGTTAAAGAAATTGGTCACAAGGTTTTCATTTCTACTTTTTTGTACTGAAGGACAAACTGCAAAATCAACATACTTTTATGTCCCACAGAGATATACAGTTTTTTGTTGGTTGTCCCCAAGCCTGCTCTCACCCGAACCACGGCTTACATTATATTTTTCATTGTGTGCTGACCAGACATCACTTCATAATGGAAAACCTAATGAACAAAACTATGTACAGGAAGGAAAATTATAGGAAAGCTATGCATGTTTTAAAAGTGTTCATGAATCTGAGATTAGGTATATGGCAATTCGTACTATCCGAGTTTTGATTTACCCACATTGACAGTTCATTCTGCCGATGTTTTTTGTGCGGGCTGACTTATAATTAATTGGAAGTAACAAAACATAGAGAAAATCAATAGAAATTAACAAATGTTCTACCATTTTGACTATTCTCCCAATAAAAATGGTATCTAAAATGTGTGGGTTGAAAAAGCTCACAAATTTTACTATGTGAAGAGAGGAAATGATATTTGGCTAAAATAGACTTTTGTGGGGGTGTTTGTCTGCTGTATTTGGGCTACGGTCTGCCTGCACCTCAAGAAGTCGAATAACTCCGACATTTCTGAAAAGTGCAAAATTGGTGTGATTTGCATGGATCGCACAACTTTTTCATAACCTGAATGCTCTGAAAATGTCAAACTATTCATCAAAAATGAAAGGTCTTCATTTAAGGGTTGTGTGATGGAACCACGCATGTATTTACCACTTAACCAAGCAAGTATCAACTACACATATGCCTTTACCATGCATGTCTTTACAACAAACCATGCGTTGGTAAGGCATGTATGGCAAAAGACATATCTGTGGTTAAGACTTATCAGGTAAGTCTTACCCCCGACCCCTGGCCACGCCCTGAGTCCTAAAACTGACCTCCCTCCTGACAACCAACATCCTCCAACGGCGGGCCCTAAAATCTTCCTTCCCCCAAGTCCTAAACAAGCATTGGCATAGCCAATTGGTCTCGCCTTTGGGACCTTATAAGTGTTTAGCCATGCAACAGTTGATGTTGTTGCACCAAGGATATTGTGCTGCATAACTAAATACTTATAAGGTCCCAAAGGCGATACCTATTGGCTATTCCAATGCTTGTTAGTCGAGAGGAGGGGCTGACCGTCAGAGGCCTGGCCGCAGCCGCCTTTGTTTTGCAAACGTAGTTTGATAGCAGGCCCCATGCTGGCTGAAAGAATGCTCTCACCCGCTGGATTCAACAGGAGCTACAAAACTTTAGGAAAGGTAGGCCATGTTCGTTTCCTGTTCATGTACATGAAGCTTATCTGGCTGCTGGGCATATTGAGTCACCAACCATTAACCTGGTTCTCAGCCTTTTATGGACTGCAGTAAAACACACTGTAATGCAGCAGGAATCCCAGCAAAACATGCCCTTTAAGTGCAAAACCTGCCATTTGAAGTTGTGAAAAATGTTAGTGAACAGTGAGGAGTCAGCTCCTGGCTTTAGCCATAGTGAAGTGTCAAAGCCCCTCTCCCTTTGCACAGATATGTAAAACTTGCAACAGCGAATCAACAAAATGACAGACAATTGTACATTCAATGCAGCACATAAATTGTGTCCGTGTGTTCATGATTCTAAAGCACACCTGTAGACAAATTATACAGACCTCTCGTGTTCCCCAGGTGCGTGCTTCAGCCTCAAGTTACGTCTGTGTATTACAAATTCAGAATTACCAGCCCCAGCATGCAAAAAAAGAGTGAGGCATGGATAATGTCGCACAAGGGCCTGGGAAGACGGAGAGCTTTGCCAGCACTTTGTTGAATGCTACAGTCTACAAAATGCTCCAGTGAGTTTTCTTCAAATAACTGTGTTTAAATACGCACCACTTGTTCACCAATACCAACCGAAGGCAGGATTGCATTAATTTGTATGCTGGATTGTGAATCTTTTTTCGAATTAAGTTGACAAGTTTTTGGGTGTTTAATTTGTAACATGTGTGGCTCTGTATACGAATAATGAAATGTATGCAAAAGTATGTTTAATAGTACGAGTTACACAAGAAAAAGATATACGTTAGCAAGTCTGTGACGAACTGAGCCCAGCGCATGAGTGAGATGGGGTCGAGGAGGGGTGGAGGCTAGAGGATGAGGGGAGGGCAGTATGTGGTGAGTGAGGAGATGTGGTGAGTGAGGAGATGGTGTGAGGAGAGTCTGTGATGAGTGGGAAGATATAATGATCAGGAAGAGACGGCGAAAAGAGAAGGAGATGGTAAACGGGGAGACGCAGTGACAACGAGAAGAAAGTTGGGTTGTTTCCACGAAAGGAGGAGAAAGGATGAGAATGAGCGAGGGAAGAGTAAAGAGGGAATTAGTGTGGGAGTATGTAATGAAGAGGGACTGACAGCCCGTGGGGAAGGGGGAATGAGAGTCTGCGAGGAGGGAATGAGAGTCTGTGAGGAGGGAATGAGAGTCTGTGAGGAGGGAATGAGAGTGTGCGAAGAGGGAATGAGAGTCTACGAGGAGAGAATGAGAGTCTGTGAGGAGAGAATGAGAGCAGCCTGCGAGGAAGGCAGAGACTGAGTGCCCGTGATGAAGCGAGAATGAGAGTCTGCAAAGAAGAGAGACTGAGTGTCCGTAAGAAAGAGAGAATGGGAGTCTTTGAGGGAGAGAGAATGAGAGCTTGTGAGGAAGAAAGACAGTAGACTGCGATAAATGAAAGGGAAGATATGTTGATATGTTTGCCATCTTACTGCCAAGTATTCAAAGAAGCCATTACAGGCTGGCTGTGCCAGGGAATGGGCATCCAGCCTGCACCAGGAGAGGGACACGCCGGAGACAGTGTGGGGAACACGATGCTAGCAGCGTAAAGCTTCCGATGCGGCCTCCAGCTTTCGGTTTGGAGCATTACTTTGCTGAAAATATTCGGTTTCCTGTGCACACCCTGCCAAAGTACAAGAACCTGAAAAAATAGATGGCCCCGTCAGCTCTTTCCAAGCACTCGTGTTTGTGGCGGCATCCACCTTGTGGGAGCGAGCAGATGCGCGAGCGGGCACGCTAACTGGAAACGAATGGCCCCTACGCGCGTCTGCTCGCACCCGCAAGGTGGATGCCACCACAAGCACGAGTGCTTGAAAAGAGCTGACCTATTCCAAAAGGTCATCTCCTAGAGCAACGCATGCGTGCTGCCTAGGCGAGACCTAACCAGCCACCCTGGATTACAATCCAGCATTTTACAATTATACCCATAGTGTTACTTCCTGCTTTGTATGATACTATATTGTGAATAACTTCATGGTTAATGTACAAATCTCTTACCAAAGAATAAAAGATGGTAAAACAGGCCAAATCTACATGACACCTACCTACATATTCAAAAACAAATAGGTTATGGATGGAGTTCTTGAACTAATCTCAGCCACTGGCAATCGCTCGGGCCGCATCCCAATCCATCGCTATTCACCCACCATGCCACCTCAGTTGGGACCCAGCTATATGCAAATCAGTCTCGAACCTGTATGTCATGGGAACAGTCCAGCCGGAACTGCTGTGCCAGGTCGTCCCTGAACAGGACGCAAGCAACTAAAGACTGGTTTTGCCAGTGGCAGCTGGTGACATTTGAAAGTGGCAGGGCGTAAAACAATTGTAGTACTGTGCTGCAGCGAGCGAGCTAAGCCAGTGAGCCCGAAGCACCTAAAGAGTGGGCAAATGATGCATTTTTAAGCAAATTTGAGAAAGAGGTGACAACCAAGAGACAATGCCCATTATGGTGTGGGGATCAGATGTATGATGCAACCATTTCTCTGCCATGTGCATCTCTCTCACCATCTCATTTCCTTTCTCGCCCACTTTCCTTTCTACTCCTATTTGCCACCTTCGTCTTCTTTACCTTCCTTCTGAGCTCCTTTTTGGGTGAACACTCTCTACTCTCTGTCTCTCACACTCGTGTCCCGCTGTGCTTAGAGGCGCTTCCTTTCTACGCAGGGAGCTATCTGCTTTCCACTCGCACGCTTGCTTCCTCATTCCTGAGTATCCGTAATGAGCAACTTTAACACACTATCACTTATGAAAAACATCTCCATCATATCCCAGAGACATCGGAAACTACTGACCAATCGATCTGCAACCTACTACATCAGCAGAATCCTGGAAAAAGATGTAACATTTGAAATCAATGTGTACGATTAAGCAAAAGCTAAGAGGACTGACCCCGCAGCCCGCCTCAAAAAAGAAATAAAATGACATTGCTCACTCAGATTTGCGACTAAAATGTTTCATGCGAGAGTTACAATATGCATATAATTCTCCGATTCGCGGCACTTCCCGGTCGCGGCACTTAATATTCGCGGGGGTGGGGAGGAAGAAATCGGAGGGGGGTGTCACACGGGTGTTGCAGGGGAGGGGGGGATGCAAAAAGAAAATGAAAAGTTAACTTACCTGACCGGGTCTGCCTCTGCTGCTCGGCCGATCCCGCGCCGTCCCTGCTGCTTCCGAACACAGGAACTTGCATGCTGCTCCCTCCCGTAAAGCCAATCACAACGCTGCAATGGCATCGTTGTGATTGGCACTGAGTCCGGGGCAGCGCCCAGCCGGGCACCAGTAGGGACGCCATTTTCTCTATGTAGGCTGCATGCCCCCAAACAGGCATACCCTCCCGCGGGAGTCCCGCCTCCCCCGAGCCAGGCATACCCCTGACGTCTGCTTTCTCGCAGCACGAGAAGCAGGAAATAAAATGGTATTTTAAATACCATTTTATTTTCTTCTTCTGGCGCTGCGAGAAAGCAGTAGGGCGGCGCCCCAACGCCCTAATGTAGAGGCCGCCACTGGGTTTTGCCCTTGTTATAGGCTCTTGAGCAGGGTATAGCTTGGTTCCAGTGGCACAGTGAGCCCGGGAGCCAGGTCTGGGCATACCAGCGCACTGAAGGTGTCAAAAGCTGTACAGTAAAAGAAGAGCCACAGCCATCATATTAACAAGAAGGGAGGGCAGATATAGGAACTTAGCAGGAGCTCCGACGGTCATTTGGAGTCAAGGTCATCCCAGAAAAAGTTCAAAAGGCAATTAGCAGGCGAGCTAAAGGTCAGGCTGGCACTATAGTCCCATCCTGACATAACCATAAGAAAGCATGGCAGTAAAAAACAGTTACAAAGAAACAACAAAGAATGTTTTCTGTATCTATGCACACATGGAAGAAACACTGCATATTGACTGAGTACAGATCTCCGTGTAAACTAATCCCTCATGCATTGTAGTGTCAGCACTCTATGGGAGGCAGAATTTATTTTATTTATTTATTTATTTGTGTGTTTTGTAAAGCGCACAGCTGCCCCAACGGGGCGTCCCGGCGCTGGTAAAACTTGGAGACAGTGAGGGTAGGAAAAAGAGGATAACCTTATGAGGAAAAAAGGTGGGTCTTTAGTGACCTTCGGAATGCCACTTCAGTTTGACATGCGCGTAGAGTGATCGGAAGCTTGTTCCAGCACTGAGTGGCACAGACCTCGAAGGTTTTCCCTCCAGTACGAGAACGTTTGAATCTTGGGGTTTCCAGGAGAAGAAGGGAGTTAGAACGTAATGTCCTGGCCTTGACGTACGGCTTCAGAGTGCTTTTCAAGTGGGCGGAGCCATTACCCTTGGAAGCACGAAAGGCCAGCGTCATGGCCTTGAATACACATCTCTTGGCTATCGGTAGCCAATGTAGTTTTCGGAGGAGGGGAGAGATGTGTTGTCTGGCTGGGATTCTCTCGACCAGCCGGGCGGCAGCATTTTGGACAGTCTGTAATTTGTGGCAAAGGCCTGCTGTGATACCAAGATATAGTGCGTTGGCGTAATCAAGGTGAGATGTTATAAGTGCATGTACCACAGTCTTACGGCAGCCTGCCGGCAGATAGTTGATAAGCCGGTTAATCGTCTTGATCTTTGCGAAACAGGATGCTGCTACTGTTTGGACCTGAGCGTTAAAACTAAGCTGATTGTCCCAGCGCACTCCCAAGTTTCCCAGCAGCCATGGGCGTAACACAGGCCCCCGCGGTGCGTGGGGCCCGAACCTCCAGGGGGCCCCCTCAGCACAGCACTTTAGCCAGAGAGCACCTGATTGAGCCCGGAGGAGGCCTTCCACGTACCTTGCAGGGAGGACCCCTCAAGTTTCCTTACGCCAGTGGCCGCAGCCAAACTAATCCTTGACATCCCCCAAACACAACCACATCATTCAACACCTCAGCGATCTCCAGTGGCTCCCTGTCAAAAAAAGAATAACATTCAAGCTACTCACGCATGCATACAAGGCCCTCCACAACACCAGAGTACCTCAACAACTGTCTCTACTGCCAGACCCCCAAGAAAAACCTCTGATCAGCCGACCTCTCCCTAGCCATGGTCTCGTGATTCTACAGGACCAGAGAGGGTGGACGGTCCTTTTTCTACCTCGCAGCAAAGACCTGGAATGACCAACACCTCTGGCAAAGCCCTACACTACTCCAGTTCAAGAAGGACCTCAAGATCTGGCTCTCCAGATGACCTAAACAGAGCCGCACACGCCCCCCCCCAGGCACTTTGAGACCCCAACAGGTGAGTAGCTTCGCTTTACAAACCCCTGATTGGTTGACTGAACGGCTGCACATCAGATTGTAATCGTGGAAATGAGGGTAAGGAGCGAAAAAAGTATCCCAGAGAATTCAAATGGATTGAACAGCTTGCTCTTCCCCACCCCATGCCTCCCTACAGTGTGGATCAGAACTCTGAGCCCGTGAACAATAGACAGGCCATCTTTGACACACTGACAGAAACCTCGATGTTCTAAAGACATTGTCGTGGGCTGAGGCCAACCTACAGTCCACAATATAAGAATTTTATCTACGGCTTCCGGGCTCATCATCAATAAGTCAATTCAGTTCTGACCATGGCCTGTCTCTCTCAGCCACTGAAATCTCCCAACTCTCCTCCTGCCAGCCACTCCACTTTCTAAAGCCTTCTTCCTCAGATATTATACATTCAAGCACGCTTCCCTCATTAATACCCTCCTCACTCCCCCTGCTGTAGGTGATTGGCAGCAATTTGCATAAAATCCGAATAAATAAAGCTCGGGGTTTCCCATTTGCAAGGCTTGAAACCTCCACCTTGTCTCTTAGACAGGCACAGTCCTACATAATCTTCCAGACGCTCAAGACAGTCAAACCAGTTTCCACTGGTTGACCCTATGTCAGCACTTTTCGGGCTTAAACACCCCAAAAAAGTGGCGATTTGAACACATGCCCAATGCTCAGCATGGCCCATTCAATAAACTAACTCTGATATGGTCACATTAGAAGCATCAGAAACATATATATGGGCCTGCAGGCTCCTCCATTCAGAATTCCAGCCACTAGGATTATGATGGGGTGGGTCAGTAGCAATACACTGCCCCTTGTCCATAGTACAGGACAGCTCGTTGCTCGTGCAGCCTTGCTCTTACATTTACTTGGTGTAAGAAAGAAAAATAGAAAACTGTAATGAGCTACAGCAGGTGAAAAAAACGGGCTCCTAACAGATATTTCCTTCCTTGAGCAAAACGAACACTTTACAAGCTGGCACTGCGCTAGGTGGGCTAGTGGTTAAGGCTCGCGTCATAGCACCCGTCAGGGAGGGAACACCGAATTCACAGTACCACACTCGCTCTATTTTTCATGCGCATTTCAAGGTGTCTTGCACACTCTCCTTTGTAAACAGTGAGCGCCAAGAATTCTACTTTTTATTACAAAAAATGCAACTCTTCACAAAGCTCGCACACAGTTTTAAAAGAACCGGCAACTTATTTATCTTCGATACCAGACAAGACTGCTGCAAGCAGGCTCTTGGTACATTCTGAATGTCCGTTTCTAGAAACAGGTTAAGAAGAAAGTTGGAGACGCCGCTGAGCAAAATCAATGCATAAACAAAGGACCACTTATGGCACAGCAAAAACACGTCTACTATTCAATGCAACACTATGGCATGTGCATCTGACAATTATTTCCAAGACTTCTGATTGAGGCAGGCATTTCGAAGTCCTTGGACGAAGCTAAAAAAAGATTCCAGAAATCAGTAGAATGTATTTTAGTCAACTACTGAGGATACGAAAAGGAAACTGTTTATTATGGAGGGAATACACCAATAGCACAGTTTACGAGTTGAGTGAGGGCCAAGAGACGACTCAGATTGTGTTGGCTACATGGATGGCTAATAGTATATAATTAATAAACAGGCATAACATTTCACAGACTGAATCGTAATAGAAAGGGAATGCATACAGGCAGAGGCGCAACTAGAGCCAAATTTCGGGGGGGGGGGCTAGGAAAAAATTTCGGGGGGGGCTGAATCTTTTAAGCCATAGGCAGAGTGGAACTGCAAGGGCTCTTAGAAGGGGTGAGACAACAGCGAGGCCTCATTAACATGCAAATGGTCTTTTAAAGACCTGTGAAGTGCTCGGGTGCGGCTGTGTGCGCGCCGGGAAGCTGTCTCATCCCGGGCTGCCACACACGACGGGGGGGGGCTGAAGCCCTGTGAGTCCAATGGGTGTTGCGCGCCTGCATACAGGGCAAACTGAATAATTAACCACGGAAAGCATTTAACAAGCGCGCAACAAGTTTAACAAGAGGCAGCAGGGGAGGGGAGAGAGGAGGGGGCCTGCGCCTGTTTCCCTTGAGGGAGCGCGCAGGGGCACCATATGTTTACAAGTTAATTACAAAGATATGATGTCAAAGCTCGTTCCCGCAAAGAGATCGCCAAACGTGCACACGTTGCCATTGAAAGCAATGCAACGCGTGCACGTTTTTAGGGCAAAAACTGAATCAATTACAAAAGGTCGTTTTCCTATTGCAGCGCATGCGCGCTGCTATAGGCTCGACCTAAAACTACCCGCCCTCCCCAAAGCCCTAAAAACTACCCGACCCCCTCACAAGCCCGGAAAAGTATCCTGCCCCCAGCCCTAAAAAGTATCCTAATCCTTGACCCCTGCCCTCCCCCTAAAACGGCTCCACAAACCCCTGCCCTGACATCTAAAACTACCCCCTCCCTCCTGTAAACCAAGCCCCTCCCTCCAGTCCTAAAACCTTCCCTGCCCCCCCCCAAGCCCTAAAAACAACCTGGCCTTCCCTAAGCCCTAAAAGCTACCCAACCCCCCAGCCCTGAAAACTACTCCAACCCCCTAGCCCTAAAAACTACCCCCAACCCTTGGAAACTACCCCCACCCCTACCAAAACCCGGCCCCATCCCACTTACCTCACCGCGTCCTGCCTCCTCACTCGATCCTTCCTCTTCCTGTTTCCGTCAAGCAGCAGCCAGCAGCAAGACCGCATGGTAGCGCTTGCATTGTCAGAACACCCTTGGCTCAGCCTGCGTTGTTCCGACAGTTTCCCTCATTTAAGTGATGGAAAGTAACAGATGTTGCGGGGAATAGCAAAAATCTTATCGCTCAGAATTCTCTCACTTCCCTTTGATAAAAATGGAACAGCTCTTGTGTAGGTGGGTGTATTGCCCTCAATAGGAAATGCCCAACATGCACTGAGGAAACAGCAAGAATTTTGCTTTAAATTCACATAAATTATTGTGATGTAATCAAATGTGGAATCTCAAACAAAACTGGCAAGCACCTAGGAAACCCACCAATACCTGGCATTTTTAAAAATCTAGGCATGGGGTGTCCACTACTATGGGTGGGTGTATTGCCCTCTGAAAGAAATGCCCAGAAATGCAATGTGGAAACATCAAGTACTTTGTCTTTAAACTACTTTAATTCTTCAGATGAGAACAAATTAGGTATTTGTGCCAAGATTGGTCAGCACCTAAGGAACCTTCCAACCTGTGACATTTATTAAATCAAGACATGTGGGGGAGTCCAGAGTGCTGTGGCATGCAAATGTCAACCACATTTCTGTGAGGAAATGTTCAGTATCTGCAGGGAAAAGCAGAAAACGTACAGGTATCCATGCATGCAAAACCACCCTGGATTTCCATGAGTTTCTAGTTTTCTGAAATGCCAGCGATTACCTGGATGCCACCGATCCTATTCTTGTGCATTGCAGCCATTCTCTAGTGAAAGTGAGAAGAAATTGTGTGTTTTATACATACCATTGACGTGTACATGGTATTCCGGGTAAAATAGAGATCTATACAAGGCACACCACCTTGGACAACCATGCTCCTCTACTATGCCCAGGGTTGATAGTGTTCCTTAGGAGGTGTTGCAAACCAGTCTCAAATACTTCTATCATCCCTCAAAAAAATTAGATGAAATTCTTATTTCTCTGGATGTTGTTTTGACATATGGGGATGGAACTCAATACCAGGATGGACCAAATTCCCCACTCTATTGCTTTGAACTCTTGGGGGCCGATTCCGATCCGGGTTGGAAGGGCACCAAACGTGATCCGGACGGAAAAACTACGAGCCGTACGCGTGTTTTCCGCCCGACTCGTACAGCTGTACGAGCGAGCCAGTATGATGCGAGCTACATAAAATTCACCGACCGAGTCGTTTCTGGGTCCGAACCGCTCCTTACGTCTCGGTCGTAAGCTAACCGTGGCGTGCAATGGATGCGATTCAAGACCGAGCCAGTACGATGCACACGTCAGACAGCCTGTTCGAGCCGGAGTATCCGGCTCGCAAAAGCTCCCGGAGTTGGACTTCGGGGGTCCGCGTCGGACCCCCCGACACCCGCAGCCATACGACTCGCACACAGGGGGAGACCCGTGGGTCTCCCCCACACAGGCATGTATGGAGCAGATGGCACCGACGCGTACCCACTGTAGGGGGCGCACTTGTTCGAGACATACCCATTCAGTCAATGGGAGCGCATGTACGCGTCGTACAACTGGCTCCCATTGACTTCTATGGGAGTCCGACCGAACCGAGTCCGACAGCATACATGTGCATCGTAATCGCTCGGTCGGACTGTAGTGGTCCGGCTCGGTCGGAAAACACTCCGGATCCGACTCGGCCCCTTGATGCTGGTTTCTAGTGCACTTTTTGTGACCTGAAGAAGGCAGATTGGGATAAGTACCCCGTCTAGCCCCTGTCTCCAGAGGGGCAGAAAAACTATCTGGAGCCCAGAGGTAGAGTATGGCCCAATGCGAGGACATTGTAGCCCGTAACACATTCCTTTTTATAAAAGAATTACCCTGGTGTTCTAGTGGGCTTCATACCAAGGGAATCTCTTTTTCAGCAGCCCAAGGTGGAGGAAGACTTCTGAAAAAGCATCAGATATATGCCTGCCCTGGGCGCAAAGACCTGACCTCTAATTCCACTGCACTGTAAAGGTAGTGCAAAGACATATACAGCATGCCTTCTGTAATTAAACGGTTTATATGATGGTTGAAGGGAAGATGTGTCTTCCAGTTGTTCGTACCTTCACCACTCCTAGGTCCTAATTTAGCTTTTGGTCTTTGCACAGTTGTGTTCTCCAGGAGGTTAAGCCTCGCCCACTGCCAGGTAGACGCCATAGTTTCTTAATCAACAGGTGCTTTTGCGAAGCTGAATCTTCCAGTAGGTTACGTGTTTGCTCTATGTACCCCACATATTCTTGAATCACCTGTAGGCTGTGAAAAGTTTGGTTTTCCATAGATTATTAAGATATTCTATAACTTTTAGGGAAGACGTTTCTTGCAGTAGGTTGCACCTTTGCCACTTTTTGGTGGGCCAATAGACATTAAAGTTACTTGTTGAATTTTGTGAAACTATGGTGTGTGGATAATCTGCACCTTCTTGTGGTTTTCGCCTATGTCACACCTAGGTGAACCCTAATGGATTCTTACTTAACTGGTGATTTCCAGTGGACTGCATCTACACCTCTCCAGGTGAGCCAAATAGCAACTTAATTATGTAGTGGATGTGGAAAGCTATGTCTTCCATTGGATTGTACCTTCAATACCCTTATATAGATAACATAGTCCATCTAGGACTGCTTATAAGGCCTCAGACATTTTAATTATTCGGGCTCAGAGATTTTAGTTAAAAGGTCATTTTGAGAATCTGCATTCTTAATAGGGCCAGATGTGCTAAAGAATGTTGCAGCTGCATACCCTGCAATTCAAAAATTAATGTTTTTGCAACTGTAGAAGTAAATTTTAAAACATACCAAACCCCTTTGATGATTCAGAAATGGGGACATAAAAGGGGTTATTAGGTATCAAGGGGAGAGGGAGGAACAGCTGGGCTAGTTCACTTCTCCTGGAATATATGTATTATCAATGGGAACTAGCCTCAAAGGGCATAGGGATAGTGTGTTTGTACGGAAGAAAGAAATATTATTTCTTTTGAAAGCCCTCACCCACCAACCTAGTTGGTGGTATGCTTCATCATCGGGCTCCACCCGGTGACACCAAATGTGTCCAGGGTGTGCTTCAACGCCTGTTTACAGCAGAGCTGGTTCCGTGGTAAATGAGTGTGCAGTGATAACGTGTGAATGTGAATTAAAAACTCTCCTCGGGTCCCAATTGCTATACTAGGTAATTTTATTAGCGGGCCCTTGGCAGTGTTAAAAACAAGGCAATGGATGTGTTGTGAAGTTATCTATGGTCTCCCATATCCTGTGTGGTCAACATGTTTCAGCCAGGCCTTGGTAATGAGCTGGCTTTCTTCAGGACCTATAAGTGTGTGAAGTGCTCGTGAAGGGATTTAAAAAGGCAGGGTCAGGAATTGAGTGTAAGTGACCCGCTATGTGTTGCACTCACTAAGGTGCAATATGGGTAAGAGGGTGCTTCCCTCTCTACTATGTACTCTTGAGATTATCAGAGCAAAGCTTCATGAGTATCCGGCATTGGGCTCGGTCCCCGCATCAGCACCTACTTGGTATGCATCGGATCTCAAAGGAGGTGGGGGTGGGAATCTCATCAAGCGGCATCAAAGAAGAGCAGGCAGTGGTCTAGGGACAGCCTCTCAACAAGTCAAATAGGACACGTTTTTTTAAAGCAGTATCAGTTCCATTAAGAAACATGGGCTGCTTTAAGAAAAAAAAAAAGAATGTTGCCCATTTGGGATTGCAAGCATAGGAATTATGATCTCCTGCTCCTTGCACGGCACCATCCCTCTTCATAGCCAATCACAGGGGGTCACAAATAATGACCTGCCTGATTAATGATCATTAGGCCAGCCATTCTGCTACCCCTGTGACTTGCCATTTTCTGGCTAAGCCTTTTAGCATACAGGTTGCATCACAAAATGAAAGACAGGTCACAAGAAGCTGTGCACAATTTGCACTCTCTATTTCCATCCGATCTATTAATATATCAGGCTCATTACAAACATCAGAAGTGAGGTGGTAGCAAGCAATATGTTACTGTAAATATAATTGTAAATGGTATTTATATAGCTCTCATTACCTCTGATGAGACGTTAAAGCACTTCACGATGAGTAGCACACTACTCCGGAACCCGAGATTGGAGGTTAGCACACTACTCTAGAACTCAAGATTAGAAGTTAATAGTTAATATCAGTAGGTGTTTTCTTGTGCATCAGTTGGGTTATGTTTGTGCTCTTCATTTCTTGTTCGTTTAGTAGAGTTTAAAGTAGGGATAGGGTGATGGGAATGGATTTGAAAGAGAAAGTAGTAAGTTGTTTTTGCAAATAGGGGTTATGTGTGCCTGTTAGTTAGGTGACATGCCTCAAAAAGGAGGAGAAAGTTCAAGAAGAAAGTTTAGGGGTTGTTAGAAATGGGGGTCTCTAGTTGGCAGTTGTCCAAATAGGGGGCCTTGCTTCTAGTCAGGGTATGGGGGATACACACTCTAGATAACACCTGCTCACCCCCTTGGTAGCTTTACACGAACAAACAGGCTTATCCCAAAGGCAATGTGTAAAGTATTTGTACCAACACACACAGTAACACAGTGAAAACACCACTAATGGACATCACACCTGTTTAGAAAAATAAAGTATCTTTATCTAAACTTAACAAGACCAAAACGACAAAAATCCAACATACAAGTATTGTCGTGTAGCTCCTATAGTAACCATGCAGGACCTGCGAGTTTGGTTTAACATAAACTGCAGGATTGGTGGCAGACTAACTCTGAGCACCCCCACCGCGTATGTTAGCCTGTTTGCATATATGCTAGCTCACAGTGCCACTAGTGTCTCCACTTATCGGGGCGAGATTAGTTTCTGGCAGCCTCAGAACATGACAACCCTGATCCCTCAAGATCGTGGAAGCAATGTACTGCTTTTCCCTCAGTCACTCGTGCTCGTTTAGATTATCTCAGAGGTACACAGAATAAACAGTCTGGGCGTTTCACTAAAAGGTTTATTGAACAGTTGTTATTCTCGTGTAGAATATATGAGCTGTAACAACCATTAGACAGTAGCAGAGATATGTGATTAGCAGTACTATGAATATAAACAGATAGTACAGTTCTAACATTGTACAATTAGCATGAATAAATAAATGAATATAAAATGCATGATAAAAGTGTGCGTAGTCCTACGATACCTATGTAGATGTACCTGAGTGTACCTAGCCTATGAGTAGGTGTAAAAGTCAAGAATCCCTCTAGGATATAGTCGAACCCCATTACCTGAAGTATGAGAAATGTCGGAGCCCTTCTTGGTCTCGAGTTGGACACCCCGCAAGGGATGTTCAGACCACTGTCGGCTGGAGCATCTGCATGCAGGAGCCTCAGCGTCTCTGTTCAGTGTGTCGGCCTGGAAATCTCAGTTCCCTCTGCCTTATCTTGGCAAGATGTGGTGTATTTATACCCGAAAGTATGTTTTGTATGGGTCATTGTCGGACTGAGGAAGACGTAAGGGATGAACCTTGTACATAGATATTATGCAGGGAATGTAGTTTCTTCTTCATTTCCAAGAATCCTCATGAATGCTCATACATAATGTATGAGCCCATCTGAGATGTTATAGGAGACCTTTGTTCAGGAAAAAACCCTTCTTCTGCACCCAGAACTGAAACTAGATAATGTTCAATCCTCAGTGCTCGTTATTATGTAGTGTAGGGAACTAATGTAGGTGAAAGATCATGCCTATATAAGGGCATCTAGAATCATGCCTATATTAGGGCATCTAGAGTCATGCCTATATTAGGGCCTTTATATAAGACAAAACACCCACTCCTTTTCCGAACCGTATGACAATGAAAAATGCTAGCAAACCACTACTATTCAGGTAACTAGTGCACAATAAAAATTCGACTTTTTAAAAGTAATTAAAAATAGTGTTTAAAAATAAAAAGGAAAAGTTCTCAACTGTTGGATTGCCACTCGGGCAAAAAATCCAATTTGTTCATTTATAGAAGTTGCATTACTACTAGCTGAAGAAGGCCATGTCTTTCCAATTGATAGTGTCAATTTGGGAAATGTTCCAAATTTTGTGTGTTTTGTTTATGAGAAGAAGGAAGAAGCCGAATTCTTTCTCAGCACACGATGTGCAAATTCGAGATTAGATGTTCTGGCTGGGAGATGTAACAGTATCGGTGCTTTTAGCAGCAGATGACGAGTCTAACACCTCGCAGAGGACTTCAATTGCATATAGGTGATATTCAGTACTGCCAACAGCCGGTGCTGGGGCAGCTTGTGCAGCAGATGTTACCTGCATGCCTGTGGAGGAGTCACCACCTAACCCACCAGGAGCAAACGGCACCTGTGGATTCTCGAGGAATGCATTCACCAGTATAGGAATACGCTAGGGACAAGGCTTAGCATGGGCCTTAACGGGGTCAAACATAGCATCCAAGTCCGAAGGCATAGCTGATAGACAGAGATCCAACACGCATTCATCTCTGCAAAACAGGCATCGAATAACAGGTAAGATGCAGTCCATCCAGATTGGTCTAAATGACAAGAACCAAGAGGTGCACAATTCTCATAGGCGAGGTGCGCCCAGACGCTGTGCCATGCGTTCACAGTACTTCTGCTCCAGGAGCGCTTTTGCCATCTCGTTGGTGATTGGGCCATCCATTGCGTAGCAGGTAAATCACAATCAGGATTCCATCTATTGAGAGCAGGATCAGAGGCAGACCCCCAAAAATGCTTCCAAATATGGAGTGTATAAAGTTTGGAATAACTCTGAGCAGTGTCTGAAAGGTGCTAAGAAATCCTGACCCAATGTTCTTAAATAGGTGTACAATGCCACTCGTATCAGACATATTAAAGATATGACTCACCATTTCTGTGAAATGAATGGGGCAGTTTGTACATATAAGTATATCAGTCGAAGTACTTGCGATTTGAAGATCAAAGGTCTCTCGAGCGTGGGTTAAGGGTACAGTTTGCTGTAAAAGCATGGCTTTGAGTCTGCTCAAAGTATCAAATTGTATAAAAGAAATATTCAACGAAGGCCATAACGGCGCTTCCCTGACTGTGTTTGTAGGGGGAAACAATACTTGCATACAGCAAGTAACCCTGGAGTTCACAGTGACCAGATAGGCAATGCCCGGAAGCATACCACAGCAACCTTGATCGTTCAGCATCAAGTAACTCCCATTCAATAGCAGCTCGAACACTGGTTTAATCACGGCATCTGGAGTTTTTTTCATGTGGCAGCACAAGTTTGCTATTGATCCATTGCAAGCCCTGTGCAACGTAATATCCTGCAACATGAGAGAACCGCTCAAAGCGTTCTTACAGTTTCTACCACTTAGAAACACTTCTTGATCCCCACTCCGGCATTGAAATCTATAAGGTAAATCCCAGGATTCCTTAATGCAATCTTTACCCAAGTTTTTCATATTTGGCCACCTGCCTTTGCTCAAGGCAATATTGAAACTGAAAAGTAGTGACCGGTAGAGTTATGTGGCCATGGATGAGCCATTCAGTAGTCAGCGCTTCCGCTACTGTAAATGGTAGTCGTTCCAGTTTCTCAAAACGCAACATTGTATATTTAGCTCCTCATTGTGCCATTTCAACCTGTTTATCTGTTAGATTGTATTCAGAAAACAGAGACGTACTGTTTATAAAACGCCAAGGCACAAAGCCTGTACGCAAAGATTGCAGTGTCTAGCTTAATAGCATGATAGAATATAATTGAGATTGCCCTTGTTGTAATATGGCCAAAACCTGTTCGAGGATGTCTATCGCAGAAGACACAATGTTGCCTAAAGAAAATATTCTGGATGACAAAGTTGTTAACTCATTGTCTACCACAGCGAACAATTTTTCTAAGTAAATACAGTCTATTTCCCATATTCTCTCTGGTGCCTCTTGCTGGGATATTTTCCAGATTTCATTATAGGCAGCGTAAATGCCAGCATATATGAAATGTTTCTGACGTGTCTTTCTGGGACCTAATAAAAAATCCCTAAGATCCATGTCTTGTGAGAGTAAAGATAAGTGTTGTTTCACTTCTGTGAGTATTGAGGTCTCTAGCCAATCAAGGCACAACTTCCCAACACTATAGGATGTCACTGCCCCCGGGTGTTCTCGTTGTACATAACGTGGGTCTGGCCTGTGGATACTATATCCTTCAGTAATACCCAAGAATCTTTTGTGACATATGTTCGTGTCTAAGGGCCATATCACCCATTCTTTCCAATTTGGGTCTGTTCTATTGTACTGTAAAATGTCATCTACTGTTGCCCCAACCTGTGTGATCGAATTTTGCTACCCCTGTGATGGTGTTGGAAACTGAGGTGTATTAAGGTCTTTTATCTTGGGTGATCCAAGACAGGATGTTTGTTGCACAGTTTCGTTTAGAAATATCATCTACTGTGGAATGAGGCATGCTCTAAATAGCGCTTCCGTTCCCTGGACTTGCAAGTCCCTAGAACCCCAGACTGATTTTAAGTCTACTGTGTCCTTCCATAGGTCAAAGCCCTGTTCGGGACAGTTGGGCAATAAAGGAAGCAGAGTGAATCTGTTTGGTGTCAGTCAGCATAAGTTTCAGTGCAAATGTCTGTGTAACCTTATAATAAAATGAGGTCTGGTCAGTTGTGTTAAAACCTGAAAAATATGAAAATTTCTGTGCAAAAGTTTGCAAACTACTTTTGGGTGGTGTAGGACAATGTTCCCATTGATGGTATTCAAATACATCTCTAAGTAAGTAAGTAAGTAAGTAAGTAAGTAATATATTTATTGTTTGGTTAATTAAAACCTTTACAATTTTCATCTTACAAAAAAAGCGTGTTAGCAGCAGAATTCTTATCCTAAAACCATTTTAATAAAATATATACAACTTTCTTGAGTTGTTTTAACATCCCCAAAGAAATTAACAGTAAATGTCTGCACAGTCCATCAATTAAAAAAACAAGGCTCAGTGATCAAAGGGAGAGAGAGAGACTGTCCCGTCAACAGTTGGTAGTTAGCAGCAGTGAATAAAGATTTGCTGTTAGCTTTACTACTCAAGCGTATAACGACTAAGTGTTAGATAAGCATAGAATGTCAATTTTGCTTTAATATAATGATTTAAGGGGCCATGAGATGCAAAAATTAAGCAATCCGGTCACTTGACGCAAGAGCTTTTGCCCCTTCCACTTCCATGAATTGGACAAGGCGGCACGCCAGATGTACATCTCCCCCTCCAAAACATGCCATCACAGCTTGTCTGCAGGATCTTATCTGCTTTCTAACAAAGAGCGGCTTTAATAGCTGTCGCAGTTCGGCCTGTAGCGTTCTGCATATACACAGTAGGTGTAATAAGCTTTCATTAGAATCCTCACATAGGCGGCATATTGACTGATCCTGGAGACGCTTCCACGGGGGAAGATGCGGTAAAGATGGCAAAATACCCAATCAAAGATAAAGATGTTTTTCTTTCTTCTTTCTAATGAATCCCGTGCCTAAGTATGGTTGTGGAGAGAGTTTGTCATAGCTGTGAAGAATGGTTGTGGAGAGAGTTTGTCATAACTGTGAAATACATCTCTAGGTGAAATGGATATGTGCAGAAAATGATGACCATAATGTTGGTAACTGTACAAAGTGTCATAGTCTGAATCAGGGGTGTAACACAGGCCCCCGCTTCCCCTGCAGTGCGGGGGAGCCCCCAAGCTCCAGGGGGCCCCTTCAGCACTGCACTTCAGCCGGGGAGCTCCTGATAGAGTCCGGAGGGTCAGGGAGCTCCTGATAGAGTCTGGAGGGGGCCGCTCCACATACCTTGAGGTGGGCCCCCTCAATTATCGTTACACCACTGGTCTGAATTACTTTCTAACATTTCAGTATTCTGAAATGCAGCAGTTTTTTCTAAATCATATAACATGTTATTAACAATTGCAGTGTCCCAATAATCAGAAAATGTACTGGAGTTAATGATATCACTTAATGAAATTTTAAATAAATGAGATATTTTTAAAAGCTCAGTCGGGCCGAATATTTTGAAATCAACCTTATCCCAAACTATACCGTCCGGTATAGGAACTGCGGTAATGTTCACTGATGACAAGTCTCTTTGTTCACGGTGTGATGATTGATGTGGCTTTAAAATCAAGTTGACTTTTTGGGCTGTAGTGCTTTGCTGAAGGTATCTTCCATTAATAAGCATGCTAAAAGCTACTAAGCCTAGCCAGAAAAGAAAACAAACGGTATCCCAGTAATTACCCAGAGTTTTACCCAAGGTGATACCAGGTATGTCTTTTGAAGAAAGTGAAGAAAGTTCTTTATTTGTTGCTTGTGTGACTGTTGGGCTGGCGTTGTTTCTGGCTCACTTGGATCCAAAGAAAACATATCAAAGTTAATGAAGTAGCAAGAAGCAGTTTGATCAATTGTTGGAAATGCATCGAGATTTGTTGAAATTGTATTTTGCTCTCATTGAGGCGTATTTATGTAGACGTCTGTGTTTGGTCTAATTGCAACTTAGGTGTTGCTTTGAGTTTGATTTTGATGTTCAGGTTCCAGGGGAATGAGTTCCATAGCATTGTTGCATAGTCCATCATTCCGTACAGGAGGCTCCTCAAAAATTGATGAGTCTTTCGGTTTAAACTTCTTGGATTGTAGTGAGAGGAGGACGTCTGCTACTGTGGAGTCCACAAGGTCTACTGTTTAGTATCTGCCACATAGTGTGGTTTGATTAAGTCAATTGAGAAAAAACTTTTCTCCTTTTTTCCGGTAAGAGGCGGGAGCAGCACAGTTCCTGTTCCGTGTAGGACAGGTACAGGTGTTCTGTAGGATGGTCCAATTTCTTTTTTGTCCGCTATTCTCTCTCTGACCAGATCCTTGACTTTTGGGATCCAGACAGGTCTTGCCGTGACTGCCTTGACTTCCCCAGTGGTGGTCTGTTTGGTGCTGACGTTGCTTTGTTTTTCCCCGATTCATTTAGATCCTTTAAAATAGCCAAACGATCATGGATATCAAATGGTTTCCCATCCGCCACTGTGCCTTCACAATCAAGATCAGGTACCTACATTCTCGTCCCAAATACGACCGCATATGGAGTGACACCCCTTATAGAACTTCTTGGCTGGTTATTAAGCGCTCTATGTACCCCATATAAGTGATTGACCTAACTACTGCCCTTGCCTAATACCCTAGCTGTTAAAGAATGCTTTAAGTCCTGGTTTTTCCTCTCCACAACTGAATTTCCCTCAGGATGGTACGGAGAGGAGTACCGCAATGCTATGCCAATACTTTCCATGGCTTCTTTGTAAGCCTGAGCACTAAACACCGGGCCACGGTCAGAATGTAACGTGCCAACTGCGTATGTCCCTATAAAGACTCGCAAATCTTTTATAACGGTTGGAGAGTCAGCCGAGCGCTGAGGCCAAACCCAAAGGAATCTGGAGCATGAATTTACTGCAACCATGATATATGTTTTAGCTCCATCAGATTGTAAGGGTCCGCAGTGGTCTAAGTACACACATGCAAGAGGTTTGTCTTATATTAACAGTGGTGTCTGTGCCGGGCGTGTAGTGATGGATCCCTACATCTGCTGGCAGATGTCACATTTCGAGACATAGTCCTTAGTTTGTTTTCTTAGACCTGGCCACCAGTAGCGTTGTTTCATTAAAGAAATAGTCGCTGTTATGCCTGTGTGCCCAAACCCTTGTTTGCTGCTAGTATTAAACCTTGTCTAGGATCCATATTTGGTATTACCCTATCCCCCACTCCAGGAATCTGAGAATATGGAATGTTTTGTGCATTTAATTTGTAGGAGTACTTGAGTTTAATTTTTTTAGGTAATGCTGTGCTGCCTTTGCGTGAAGCGATGACAGCTACCATAATATCACGGTCTGTTCTCGTTTTAGAGCGAGTGATTGCAGCTACAGAAGCCATGCGTGCAGCCCCCTTTGCGTGTTCATCAGTGTATGGATCACGTGAGCCCTTGGTAGTTCGTTTTTCCACTCTACTCCCTGTTCTAATAACATTTTTATGCTTAATTGTGCCACCTTACGCATCTTTAAACCTGTTTAGTTCCCAGTGATGTAAGTACTCATTGTACGACTGTACACAGTGAAAGGAATCACACACAATTAGTGTGGGGAATTTGTGATCCATAGTTACAAGTGCCAGTATCAGTGCTTTTAGTTCTGCCAACTGAGCCGTGCAGTCTCCTAGAGATTGCGATTTGGTGCAACTTGGATAGAACTTTCCATCCCGCATGCGACCTTTAACGACTGCGCATGCTTCGCTGTATTGCTGCTGTCTTCATATGGCCGGTTGCACAGATCTGTCTGTGTAAATTATGTATTTATACTGATCTAAAGGCAATATTTCATTAGGTACAGGATATTCTTGTTCGAATTGCAGTAATGCTTGTGTTTTTAAACTTGGAGCAAATCTCTATTCAACCTCCATTGCAGTAAGAGAACTAACCCATTGTCTCCATCTCGGATGTAAGGTTTTTGCATTTGGAATGCTAGCCTTTGTAACAGCTTCTAATGCAGGTACCGGGGTTACGACAATTATGCGTTTTCCCTGTGCCAGTGCTCTTTCTCTTGCTAAAGCGGTCTGAACAGCTATCAGAATTTTTTCAGTTTAAGTGAAATGCATTTCTGCATTTGTGTACAGGTGTGATTTGTATGCGATCGGTAGCGTTTCTCCTTCATTAAAGGTTAATTGACCCGCTATTACACGGATCACCAAGTTGCGTATGTCTACGCGTGTCTGTAAGGGGAAACATCGTTAACAACGCAGTCATTACACCGCGATGCTGTTACATCGCGGTCGTTACAACGAACGCGATGTAACCACGCGATGCCATTACAACGCAAGTCTTTACATCGACTGGCGCTAGATGGCGTGCTAACATTACAAATAGTGTAGTCTACTATCCCAACACCTTCCCTACTGTTAAGTGGACTGGAGTTGGAATAGTAAATTACGCTTTTCTAATGTTAGCACGCCATCTAGCGCAAGTCGATGTAAAGACTTGCGTTGTAATGGCATAGCGTAGTAACATCGCAGTCGTTGAAACGATTGCGATGTAACTGCTCGCGTTGTAATGACTCGCGTTGTTACGTCATACATCCGTCTGTAAGTGTTTGGAAGCAATCATGTCTTCTTGTAATGAACGTAGGATATTTGAATGTTCCTGTTTCCAATGTCTAACT
The DNA here is from genome assembly GCF_964204655.1 of Triturus cristatus. Classification (NCBI taxonomy): domain Eukaryota; kingdom Metazoa; phylum Chordata; class Amphibia; order Caudata; family Salamandridae; genus Triturus; species Triturus cristatus. The sequence continues at coordinate 443,624,481 of NC_140590.1, forward strand.
GAAAAGTTAGGTTTTATTAAATCGTAGAAAGATTTTACCCTGTCTGCATAATCCAAAATGTATGTTCTGCTGACATTTAGGGATCCCAGTATTGATTGTGAATTCTTTATTGATTTTGGAGGTTGGAGCAGTGCACACTTTTCTAAAAAGTTAGCTACCAGACTTTTCCCTTCACTTGAAAGCTCATATCCTAAAAACAGGACATTGAGGTGGGCGATTTTAGATTTTTTTAAATTAAATTTGTAGCCCTCAGAGGTGAATCCCATAATTATGGTGCTCACTCTGGTCAAGTGCCTTTCTAAGTCATCATCCATCAGATAAATATCATCCTCACAGGACAATGCTTCCTCATCAAAGTTTTGGAGTAACTCGGTTACCCTTGCTGAAAATACCCCAGGGCTATACTTATACCCTTGGGGGAGTCAACAAAATTGTCGCTTGGACCCTAACGTTGAGAATGCGGTCAAATACCTGTGTTCAGGCACTATATTTTGGCAGAAAAATCCAGTTGAGATATCAAGTGTAGTTTTGTATTTTTCCGCACGATTTTATACATCAACGCAGCACTGTGTGTGTTTTGGACAGCAAATGTCTTTGTGCAAGTGTTTAAATATCTGCAATCTAAAACTAGACGATATGAATTATCTGGTTTTGATACGGGAAACAAAGGATTGTTCATTGGAGATGTGCAGTTTTCAATCAACCCCTGGTATTCAAGTTGATCTAATATATCCCTGACTTGTTTTTTAGCTTAATAGGGTATTGCCTCTGAGCATTTGGTGATACTTTTAACGGGATCACGTGGTGGGTTGACTCCTCATCCCACCCTGCATGATTTTTATACAATGCTAGAGCTAGGGCTACTGCCCACTCCCATGCATATGCATGTTTAAGGTGTATGGGAACGAGGTCGGAAAAAGATGGAAAAATTAAATTTTCTCGCCTTGGGTCATAACGAATGCTGGTGGGCAATCTTGTTCTGCTAATAGGATGTCATACCCGGATGACAGATTTTCCCAAAAGAGACCCTTTACTTTCCTAGGCTTGTCCCCCTCCATCTGGAGTGATATCTTGTGTAACTTATGTGGGACGCTCACCCTGGTGTCTCGTGTTTCCACCGTGATGTAATCATTTAAATCCGCTGTCACCAGAAATTCCTTCAGGTTCTGGCGAGCTATTGTTACTTCTGCCACACTGCCTGGCATCGTCTGAGCCCATTCCCCGTTCAGAAGCTGCGTCCTTAGGATTCTGGGCATGTCTGATCTTCAGACCTGCAACTTTCTTTTTCTTAAATTGAGGTTTTGATTTTGGCTTGTCTTCTTTTTTGGAAGTATAGTCTTGAGCGTGTTGCTTGTGTCTGGAATTTGTACGCTCTTCTCTGTGTTCTGATCATCCTTCTCTCTTTAGTTATCGTCGAGCCTTGGAAGGAAAGAGAGGAACCTGTCAGGTTTCCTAATATTATCCCTATTCCTAAGGTTGTACCTCTTTTCAGACGGCTCCTGTGGAGGAGATCTACCTCGGGATTGAGATCTTTTTTCTGTATAGTTTGATTGTTTTTATTATCCCACTTCTTTTTATAAGAAGAAGAGGCAGGTGTCTGCTTAGAAGTGTCCTTTTCAGGACTGCCCATCAGTTGTGGTTTTAAAGCTTTCCCACCCAAACTGTCTCTGCCTAATTCTGTATATGCAGTTTCAATTATTTTGGGTAGTTCGTGTGGTTGATCTAAAGGATCGAACTCCCTTAGGCGTTTGCGGATTGCCACTGATGCTGCTTCCCCTTTAATATTAGCCAGAATTATGGCCGATACCTGTTCGTAGTTATTTAATAACTTCATCCCTAAGTTCAGAGCAGGCTCTGCTCCGTACTCATTCTGTATTTGTCTCAATACATCAGGTATCACCGTTAATGAAGGAATACCATGAGTTCTGGTATATATGGCAGCAAAGACTGTACCCCAAGTGGCACAATCCTCTGACTGTGGTGTTATCCCCATGGGCAAGCAGATTGTTAACATTCTGTGTTTTGAAAAAATTGTAGAATTTGGAAATACAGCTCTGAGCTGGGTTATTTTCTGAGCTACCCAGAATAGTATTTGTGCGCGTTTCGTGGGCATTTTGCCCATTACCGTGTGTATTGTTTGTGGAGTTATTTTAGTTGGTGTACCCTGGGATTGAGCACCATTAGTTCCAACTGTTGTTGGTTGGACTGTGAAAGTATGAATGACGTATTGAGTCAAGTTTCTGTAGATTCTAATTAGATCTTTGTGTTGTATGAGTAATTCTGGCTGTGGCATTGTTTCAATGTCAGGATGTGGTGTGTAAGCCGCTAATATTGGCCATGTTGCCCCATCTCCTCCAAGCGGGCCTAATCTTACTCTGTGTCTTTGGTGGGGTAGGCCACCTTTAAACCAGTAAAAATGTTCCTGGTACGTGAGCGGAACCTCTATATCCTATCAGGGACCATATTCCGTTGGTGCATCTCCCTCTTTGTAAGAGTGAAATGTGTGTGTTCTAGCATGCGCTTGTGGGAATGTAACCCACAAATAGAATACTTCTGTTTTGTTTGATTTATTTGCCTCAATCACAAAGGCTAGCAGCCACCCCTAGGTGTTAAACCCTGTTATAGTAGTTTCAGGGTGATAGGACGTCTACATTTAGGTGGAATCAGAACTCCATTCACCTCTTCTTCTGCTTCCGAGAGGTGCAGATTTATAATTACGTTATTTTCAGCCCCAGTCTCAGTCATTTTGAAACCAAGAAGTTTGTTCAAGGGAACTATGATAAGTTATTGTGAACTACTCAGATTCTACTGTTAAATAATTGCCATTCCAACGTTGGTTGCACCATGTCCTGTAGCTCCTATAGTATCCATGCAGAACCTGCGCATTTGGATAACATAAATTTTAGGATTGGTGGCAGACTAACTCTGAGCACCCCCACCGCGTATGTTAGCCTGTTTGCATATATGCTTGCTCACAGTGCCACTAGTGTCTCCTCTTATTGGGGAGAGATTAGTTTCTGCCAGCCTCAGAACATGACAACCCTGATCCCTCAAGATCATGGAAACAATGTACTACTTTTGGCTCAGTCACTCGTGCTCGTTTAGTTTATCTCAGAGGTAGACAGAATAAACAGTCTGGGCATTTCAATAAAAGGTTTTTTGAACAGTTGTTATACTCCTGTAGAATATATGAGCTGTAACAACCATTAGACAGGAGCAGAGATATATGATTAGCTGTACTATGAATATAAACGGATAGTTCAGTTCTACCATTGTGCAATTAGCATGAATAAATACATGAATATAAAATGCATGATAAAAGTGTGCGTACTCCTACGATGCCTATCTAGATGTACCTAAGTGTACCTAGCATATGAGTAGGTGTAAAAGCCAAGCATCCCTCTAGGATTTAGTCGAACCCCATTACCTGAAGTATGAGAAATGTCGGAGCCCTTCTTGGTCTCGAGTTGGACACCCCTCAAGGGATGGTCAGACCACTGTCAGCTGGAGTGTCTGCATGCAGGAGCCTCAGCGTCTCTGGTCAGTGTGTCAGCGTGGCAGTCTCGGTTCCCTCTGCCTTATCTTGGCAAGATGTGGTGTATTTATACCCAAAAGTATGTTTTGAATGGGTCATTGTCGGACTGAGGAGGACGTAAGGGATGAACCTTGTACATAGATATTATGCAGGTGATGTAGTTTCTGCTTAGTTTCCAAGAATCCTTATGAATGCCCATACATAATGTATGAGCCCAATCGGAGATGTTATAGGAGGCCTTTGTTCAGGGAAAAACCCTCCTTCTGCACCCAGAACCGAAACTAGATAAGGTTCAATTCTCAGAGCTCGTTATTGTGTAGGTGAAAGATCATGCCTATGTAAGGGCATATAGAATCATGCCTATATTAGGGCATCTCGAGTCATGCCTTTATTAGGGCCTCTATATAAGACAAAACAGTGTTAAGAAAAATGACTTTCAAAAGATTTTAGCAACTGAGCCCATAGAAAACTATGGATGAGTGATTTCTTGCAAAGCACCTATTGCTGCGACAAAATTCACCAAGCCAAGCAGCAGCAGCGATGGGAAGCGTTGAAAAACAAAGAGATGCATTGTTTCCTGCGACCATTGTGGATATGATGCGACAGTTCCGCTGGGCACAGGGGAGCGGTGCGTTGAGTCCGGTCTGTTGGAGGTAGCGCTGATTCGATTCTAAGACGTCTCTGATCTGCGGGTGATGCATCGGGGAAACCTTTCCGCACAGGGACTATGGGTGGAAATCCGGGATGCGTCGGCGTACGATGCGGCTTCATCGAGCAGCAATGCGTCGATTTATTCAGCCGCGATCCCTCAATGCGTTCATTCTTGCAACAGGCCCTGGGTTGGTTTTAGCAGTAGCTCGGCTCTGCGTGGAGATTCTTCTCGCACCACAGTGTTGCATCAGAAAACTGTTGCGAGAAGAGCTATGCGTCAATTTTTTTTGTTTTTTTTTTTTTCTTTTTTTTTTTTTTTGTCCTCATGTGCCGCTTTCCACCCAATCTATCTGTGTAACGCCCAAGGGTGTAAGTTATCTTATATTCAAGGAGGTCTGCTTAACAAAGAGCTGGAGAAACGACGATACAAGATCCTCGCACCAACTTCGTATCGCAGAATTCTCCAAAAGATAAAAAGCAACTTAATCATAGGACTGGAAATCTCCACCAACACAATATTTCAATATTAAAGACAAACTTCCCCCAACGCATCACCCATAATGATCAAAAAATAGCAGCCAGAATCTGTGCTTCTTTTTTAGAGGAACTACCATGTCCAATTTACCAATGTCTCTCATAGCTCTGATCCACATGAGATCTGTGGGGGAGTCAGGAGAAACCCAAAGTTTACAGATTTCCCTACGGGCCAACAGTATGGAATAAAACACCAATTTTGTTCTATCGTCCAAGCCCTTACCTTGTAGATCCAGTCTACCTGTGATAATGTTCTCAGGGCTTACCTCAATCTTTTGCTTGAGCATAACTGTCAAACATTTACTTACAGCATCCCAAAAGATCTTGATCGCCGGACATGTTACAAACATGTGAATATCATCTTCATTTGGGCTATTACACTTGGGGCATCTTACATTACCACCTTCTTTGAATTTTGCCAGCCGCTTTGGCGTCCAATATGCCCTGTGGAGAGTGAACAAGTGGTTTCTTCTTAAATTCGCAGGTTTAACCAATTTATATAATATCGACATAGTTACTTGCCATTGATCTTCTGTCGCGATCCTTGGCAAGCTCTCTCCCCATAGTTCCTCCGGCAGAAGAAAAGGACCATCTTCCAGATCAATTATAGCCCAGTACCATGTTGCCACTTCTTTTTTAAAAGGGGCTACCAATGCCAATTTTGCCTCAAAGTCATTGTATCGACCTATAAGATGATTTTTCCCAGTTGCCCAGCTTTGAATTTGAAAGTATTTGAATTTAGAAAAGTTGGGACCCCAACTTAAGTCGCATTCAAACCATGGCAACAAACAGCCGTCGACAAATAACTCCCCCCATTTCTGAGGGCCCTCTAATTTTAGAGTCGTTGCCAGAGCATCATTGGTCCAACTTGGAGCTCCCGGAGTTTCCCAAATTGGTGCGTTCGCACTAAAATATGGAATTTTTGTAGCCCTTCTAACGCGATACCAAACCGTCGCAAGGTCTCTGAGGACTTTTAATCTTACTTTCTTAAAAAATTTTGGGTCTGAAAACTTATACATAAAACCCGATGGCTTGACTCCCTCAATACCTAACAGGTTAATAGTAGTTCCCCAATCGCTGAATTTCCTGGCATTCTCAAAAGCATTCTATAGTTTTTGAGCAAAAAGGCCCAGGAATATATTTGAAAGTCCGGAGCTGCCAATCCCCCTTTAACATGTTTCCTCCTTATCTTTTTCCAAGATAGCCTAGACCCCCTGGAAGACCAAATAAATGATCCGATCTCACTTTGCAGCTTCATTAAGCCCTTTTTTTCAAACATCAAAGGGATGGAGTCGAATAAAAATGTTATCTTAGGAAGCACTATCATCTTAATCAGATTTACTCTCCCAAAAATAGTGAGAGGGAGATGCCTCCAACCCTTCATTAAACTCAAAATATCCTTCAGGTTTTTGGCCAGGTTAGTTGTCGCAATTTGTGAGATATCCTGTGTAATCTGTACCCCCAGATATCTAATCTGTTTTTTTGGTATTATACAGTCTGTCTCAATGTTCCAAGACATAATTTCCGTCTTGTCAGCATTCAAACGATACCCCGAGACTAAACCAAACTGATTTGTAATTATTTCTAACTTAGGTAGAGTTTGATTTAGATCTGAAGTTAAAATGACAATATCATCGGCATAGAGTCCAATCTTTTTAACCCAACTTTGAAAACTAAAAGGGGGGATGTCCTCAGTCTCCCTAATTCTACATGCCAGCGGTTCAATGTATAAATCAAACAAGAGTGGGGACAGAGGGCACCCTTGCCTTGTCCCTCTCATTACCTTAATACTTTTAGTTAGAGCTCCGTTAACTAGTACCCTTGAAGTAGGGAATTGATAAAGGGACAGTAAAGAAGAACTAAACTTTTTCCCCAATTTAAGGTGTATAATTACTGCTTTAAGAAATAACCAGTTAACGCGGTCAAACGCCTTCGCGGCGTCCAAGGCGACAACCGCTAGAGGAAGTTTTCGGTCAATAGCAATATCAATACTTGTTATGAGGGAGAAGGTTAGATCTTTAAGAAACCTGCCCTTAATGAACCCCTTTTGATCCTCATGTACTATTCCTGGGATCACCTTCGCCAACCTATCTGCTAAAATCTTAGCATATAATTTATAGTCTGAATTCAATAATGAGATTGGTCTATATGAATCCAAATACCTTGGTGACTTCCCAGGTTTAGGAATTACAATGATGTTGGCCTGATTCCAGGAGGCTGGGAGCTCTACATTACCCAAAAGGACCTCATTGAATACCTTTAATAATAACTGTATCAAACTACCAGCCAACATCTTGTACACCTCGACCGGAAGGCCATCTGGGCCCGGTGCTTTGCCCTTCTTAGCTGATCTAATAACCAAATCTAATTCCCCTTGTGTAATCTCTTGATCTAACATATTTTGTAAGTCATCAGTCACAGGTCGCAGACAAATTAACCATTCCTCTATCTTCTTCCTATCTGGAACCATATCCTCCCTATAGACCTCCATATAATAATTAAAGAAGGCATCCACTATGTCCTTAGTTTCTGTAACCATAACACCTGATGGTTCCAATTTCACTTCCTTAATTATGTTCCTTGTCCTATCTGTCCTAGCTTTCCAGGCAAGTAATTTACCTGACCCCTCCCCATACTGAAAGTTGGCTAATCTAAAAGCAAGCCATTTCTCTTTTACCCGATTGTTGACAACTAAATTTAACTTTTCTTTCAAAATCGCCAATTTCTGAGTATTCTCCTCTTGTTGTGAACTATCCCTGTAACTATTAATTATCTCTGCCTCTATTTGCCTGATTTCTTGTTCTAAACTTTCAACCTCAAAAAAGTATTTCCTTCTTTTACTAGCGCCTATAGCGCCTAGTCTCCCTCGCAAAAAAGCCTTAGTTGTTTCCCAAACAATGTCTAGTCTAGCTGTACCTAAATTTTGCTCGATAAAAATTTCAAGCTCATGTTGAAGAGACTGCATTGCCTCATCGTCGTATAAAACTGTACGGTCCAATCTCCATACTGATTCTGATTCACAAACTCCAGTGGCAAGCTCTAGAATAACCGCCGAATGATCGGAAAGGTGTATACCAACATGCATACTTTCTTTTACTTTACCCTGTAATCTCGCATCAATTAGAAAATAATCAATTCTCGACCTGTGGCGGTATTTTTTATTTAGAAAAGTAAATCCCAACTTCTGACCTGCCCTAAGTCGCCAAATGTCACACAAACCAAATTGTTCCATCAATCCTTTTAAGTTGGAGGCCATTTTGCTATTTACATGAGCTCTGCTGCTTGCCGAGCGATCTAATCTGGGGTTTAATACCGTATTAAAGTCTCCGGCAAAAACTATATAGCCCGTAAGAGACAGCATCTCCTTAGCTAACTCTTCTAATGGAGTCACATCATCTTGGTTTGGGCCATAATACCCAATTACGTTGTATAGTAGACCGGCAATCTTGATATTCACTATCAACCACCTACCCTTAGTGTCTGCTTTTTTCCCTTCAATCTGGCAAACTAATCCCTTCCTAACCAACACTAAAATGCCCCTTGTTACAAAAGTCTGTGGTGTATAAAACATACACTCTAGCCATCGAAGAGCACCAATAAACTTTATACTTTCTGCCTCTGTTAAATGAGATTCTTGAAGAATAATAATATTTGCCGGAGAATCTTGTAGATATCTCAAAATCCTGTCTCTTCTAGGTTTAACCCTTAAGCCATTTACATTCCATGACATCCATGTAATGTGGTCTCTACCCATAGTTAACCTCACCACTGATTGCTACCACCAACACCCATATGCTAAAACTAAAGCAACTTAAGCAACTCATGAGAACTATTTTAATGCTTAATACCCTCCCACACCCTGCTCCCCCCCCCGACCCTCCCAACCCCATTCCCTCTACACCCTGAACCCTCACCTGGGAAAACCCACCCTCTAACATTGGGCCCAACCTAGGCCTAACGAGTGCCAGGACGGTGGGCGTGCTGGATTTGTTATCTAATTAAACACGGTCAAAAATCTGTATCTGCATTCTTTTATAAACCTCCTGAGTGGTCACTGGCTTGACAAATTTCCCAAAAAATTATCAGCATCTTCCACATCTCTAAATATGTGCATCTTATTATTCCACATAACTTTCAGAAACGCCGGAAATTTTAACTGAACTGTAGCTCCTAATTTCCTGAAAGATTCAATCCTCTTCCCCAACTCCCATTGTCTGTTTGCTGTTGCTGCTGACAAATCTGATCTTATCTCAATTCTTGCCCCGTCAATATTCAGATGACCCTTCTTCAAAGCAATCGCTAAGATTTTTTCTTTTAGCCCATAGGTCAGGAAATTAATTAATATTTTCCTGGGTTTCGAGCGATTGGGGTTTAATCTAAAAGGATCACGATGCACCCTCTGTATATCCTGCAATATCTCTTCCTCAGTCTCGCTCAACTGTAGCTCCGTTTTCAATAAATGAACAATAAACCCCTTTAAATCAGCCCTCTCCTTCCCCTCAGGAAGCCTCAAGATTTTTAAATTATTCCTTCGCTGCAAATTTTCCAATCTTTCCAGCCGCTCCTCATAGACTTTCTCTCTAACTTTAACCTGCATAATCTCCTTACTATTCTCCTCCAATTTATCGTGCATAACCTTAACCTCAGTCTCAAGAGTAGCTGTGCGAAGATTCAATTCATCAAACTTAGCTTCCAGTAGACCGACCGCCTCTCTAATCCCATCTTGCTTAACTTTAGACTCCTCAAAGCCCTTATGCATGTCTAAATCGAGCTTTTTTAATAGGGCTATAACCACTGTATCTGTACGGGCCTCCTCTGACATAATGACACTTGAAGGGTTATCCTGTGAAACGGGGGGGACAACTGTGGTGTCTGAATCCCCCAACCTAGGAATATCTATTGGCTCACGGGGCTCCTCATCTATTCCCACATCCAAATTACCTGCCTCCATCTCCAAAGAATTATATCTATTAGGAGAGAGGAAGTCAGACCAATCGTCTAAACTACCCTTAGACCCCGCTGAGTTTGAGTTAACTTTTATTTCTTCTAAACCTGGCGGGTCTGCTAAGCTCTGTCCTCTCGTAAGTATTAGAGTTCTGGGGACTGGTTTGAAATATGCATTCAAGGAAGGGTTAAAAGTTGTCTTCTTGCCTAGTACCACCGCTTTATGAGTTTGCCGGGGGTGCTTTTTTATATTGCTAGAAACTTTACCAATTGACTGTGGTTGTAAATCACCGCCTTCCCCTCCCTTTAACTGAATTACGCTCCTAAGCGCATAACGCTTGCTAATTTTTTGTTTCTGTAGTGGCTTTAATTTTGATTTACAAGCAGCGACGTTTCCCCCACCTTTTTGCGTCAATTTTCTTGTTGTGTTGCTTTCCAGCTCCCAACAGCAGAAGCATCCTCTAGAGGCCCAAGACAGTCACAGGCTGTTCTCTTTGTGCAGAGAAGCCCTGTGCTCAGTCGAAAGCAGTTCTGTCCTCTCTGGTGCAGCTTCCTGACAGGACGTGGAGACAGCATTGTGTAAAGCAGACCAGGCCCATTCAGGTGAAAGAAAATCTCCTCCTCCTACTCTAAATGCAGCCCAGGTCTATTCAGCCCACCCCTGACTCACCCAGACTGTCTGGAGCCACTGCCCCTCTCCAGCCCCTGTCATTCCATAGTCAGACAGCCAATGCACATCCTAGCAGAGGCACACTGGATGGCTAAGCAGGAAAATACCTACTTTCTAAAAGTGGTATTTTCAAACACAGAATGTAAAAACCACCCTCACTAAAAGATGCCTTTTCACATTCTGAGTTCAGGCATACTAAACTTGATTTCTATATCTTGCTCCAAAGGGAAGTTATATTTACAAGATGTTACAAATAAACTCCCAATCTGTCCTAAGGGGCAAGATAGCCTTTCAACAGTGAAAACATGAAATTGGCAGTATTTCACTATCAGGACATGCTACACACACCATTAAATGCCCTACCTTTCACATACACTGCACCCTCCCCAGGGGGTACCTTGGACCTGCTATAGGTGTGCCGTATATGTAAGAAAAGGGAAGGTTGGGGCCTGACAAGTAGGTGCACTTGTCATGCCGACATGTCAGTTTGCAAACTGCGTACAGACACTGTGCTGGCAGGTCTGAGTTACCTTTTATGGGCTACTCATGTGGGTGACACAATCAGTGCTGCAGGCCCACTAGTACCATTTGATTTACAGGCCCTGGCACACATAGTGCACTAAACTAGGGGCTTACCAGTAAATCAAATATGCCAATCAAGGAGAACCAATTGTAACAACAATTTCTATAGGGAATCAGGGATCAGCAGTGGCAAAGTGCCCAAAGCATCTAAGCCAGCAAAACGAAATCTAGCACAGCATCAAAAATACAGGAGGAAGAGGCAAAACGTCAGGGGAAACCACACCAAAGATGTCAAGTCTAACAGAGGTTCATAGTAGTCAGGTTTGGGGTGAGTCAGAGAGAGGAGGGATAGGGCAAAGGTTGAACAGTGGATTTATTTTATAGCAAAATAACTGAAATAATCGTATACATCTATGCACATGACACTTAGTAATTTTATTGGCTGCAGAAAACCCATGGATGTAAATACCCATATGTGCATAGAAGCAGTCATATTTACATGGTTATATGTTCACATTCATCTTGAAATAAAGTAAGCACCTTTCTTTTATGACATTTCTAAAGGTTTTGATAGCATTCATAACCTCCTCTATATATGCACTTAAATGTACAAAGAAGCAGCAATTATGGCATTGTCTTATATACACATGCATCTTGTGGTGTAATATTATTTTTTCTCCTTATATAAATATATTTGCTTATAATAGGAAACATAGTTCGATGTACAATGACACGAATAACAATAACTTTAACTCTAGGCCATGAGAAGCATAGTTTGTCATGCTCTTAAATACTGTTGTGGTACACTGTTGTATTGTGAGTGTTGATGTCATGTGGGTAAAAGCTGGCTTCTGACTAATCTTCTGAAGTTAAGAATGTTGTCAGTGGATCTTATGTGTGTGGGTCGTAAACTCTATAATTTTGCTGTTTAAACAGAGAAAGATGTTCCACCCATGATTTTTTTCTTGCATGTTGGAATGTTGAGGCAGGAGCCATTCTTGAGCATAGGTCCATTTGTTGTACGTATTTGTTGATTATCATCGTGATGAAGAGTGGTCCTTTGCCATGTATTGCTTTGTGTGTTATACAAAGCAGCTTGATGGTGGATCTTCTGGCAACTTTCAACCAGTGTAAGGCCCTGAAGGAAGGGAGATGTGTGCTTGTGGCTTTAAATGTAAGAGGAGTCTAACAGCAGTATTCTGCATTCTCTGTAATCTTCTCCTAGTTGAAAAGGGTGAGCTGTGATGCAGACCATTAGCATGATCTAGTTTAGATTGGACAAGAGAGATGGTGGCTTGAGCCTTGTGGGATAATCCTAGGTGCAGGAAGATGCATCACAGCATTTTCATTTTGAGAAAGCTTGATCTGGCTACCTTATCTGTTTGTGCAATCATTGACTCATTAATAAATTGGCATCTATCATAATTCCAAGGTTTCTTATCTCCTTAGATATTCATGGCTGTGGCCCTAGATAATCATTTCTAGTTGCCACGGATGAGTATTTCAGCTTTGGAGGCAATCAATTTGATATGGCTCCACGACATCCATTGCTCAACAGTCCAGAGGCAACTGAAGATTTTGGATGTTCTAATGTCCTTTAGGTTTTCTATTTTCAGAAGAATCTTCATTTCATCTGCATAGTTATAGCAGGTGAAGTCAAAGCCATTGATCAGGTCTAGTAATGATTTTGTATGGATGTTGAAAAGCATGAGTGAGATGATAGAGCCTTGATGGAGTCTTGCTTTAATGCTGTATGGTTCAAAAGAGACTGGAGGAGCATGAATAATATTTATTTGATGTGTCCTATACGTAAACAAAGGTATTATTATCCATTTCTCTTTCTAATGCTTGTGCAAACCTGATTCAAAAGCAATTTGAAGCATCCTTAACCAATAATACTATATATGAAAAGGGTCAAGAGCACCACCAATTATATAGTCCGTCAATCCGACAGGTCCAGAGTTGTAAGACACGATCTACAAAATATGAAGACGCTGCGTGAGACTGGTATTTTCAATTGCTTTAATCTTTTTACAATGTTCAATTTTCTGCACAATCTGAACTGACAAACAGCTGACACATGTTTCGTCGTATTCGATGACTTTTTCAAGGCTCAAAGAGTCTTCAGCGAATAGAAGTACATATATAGCTTCATATTTTGTGGATCATGCCTTACAACTCTGGACCTGACGTATTGACAGACTATGTATTAATAATTTGTGGAGCTCTGGACCCTTTTCATATATTGTGTATATTTGAAAGTGTTTTTTCTTATATACTTAATGCTATTTGGTGACAAAGTATTACTTGATCCATTGAGCACACGATGTTGGTTGCACTATCTACTTATCTCCTGAATATTGTGATGTGCTAGCATCTAGTGTAGACCACTGTCACCTCTGTTTCATTAATATAATACTATATGTTTGTTTTATTTAGAGTTTTTGCCTTCCAGTCACCTTGTCGCATTTAAACCCTTTATGGGTGTAAAACTGGCCTATGCTCTTTGGCCCTGATTGGCTGATGAAATACCTGTTTGAGGAAGCAGACGTTTTAATTCTATCAATGATACTTATCTTGGCTTCTAAACTTCTGAAGTGTCAGGGACCTGAACCACATGGTTAATTTAAGACTGTGTATTCCGGTGGCAAATACTAGCACTTATTTGTGGGAACCGGGACACCTTTATCCCCTCCCACTGGCAGGAGTCCCACTGGGCTTCATGTGCCTGCAGTTGGCAAACTGATGCCTTCACGTCATTATTGGAATGACTTTGCCACCCACACACTGGCTGGTTGTGCCCAGCAACAGAAGGTGTTTTCATGTGCAGCCAGTCCCTGTTCATCTGCAGGCAGAGACAGCAACCTGTGTATTGTGCAGTTGCCCAAATCTTCCAGGTCACACACTTCATATTACTTCTGGGTACTTGAGAGGGACTCAGATTTCAGCTTTGGTTTCGCTTCACGTGTGAAGGATGCAGTTTTCCCCATTCCATTTTGGTGGGCAGCTAGACAGGTATTAGAATATTGCATGGCGCGCATCTGGGTTTATGGACCCATCAGCAAATGTTCACTGTTCTCAGGATAGGGCACGCTCCCTCCTTGGAAAAGTATCCTCTGCTTATCCTGTCCTGCGTCACAGGCAGTGCACCAAATCTTCTGATCCCTAGTCTAATAGGAAAAAGCAGAGACAAGGGACAAGTTCACTAATCTTATCCATAAAGGGTGTTTTAGCCGCTCCCCCAGTGCCCTTGCCCTGGACAGATCATTTTCTCGTTCCGTTTACTATTTACTTGTCTAAGCATATAGCTAGCGCTCCCACCCCTCTTAACTACCCTCGACGTAGGTGGGCAAGATTCTCCCTGCGAGAGTTTAATAAGGCTCTTACCGTGGAAGGGCCCCCAGGAGAAAATGACGTGACAGCGGCAAATAAATTGCTGAATGACCGTATCACGGCTGCTCTGGACCACACAGCCCCATTGGGTTGGTCTAATAAAGCTGTCCACAGACAAAGAACTGCTCCCTGGTTCAGCGAGGCGCTGCGCTGTGCCAAAAGGGACTGCAAACGAGCAGAAAGACAATGGAGAATGGCTTATGATGATCGGATGAAAGAGGCTTACCTCACAAAACGACGATCCTATCATAATAAAATCCGTAGAGAAAAAGCCACCTACTATGCAGATAAAATTCACGTGGCGGAAAACTCGGCTAGGGAATTGTTTAGCATATATAAATCCCTTTCCACCCCAATAACCGTTACTCGAGATGAAGATTACTCAGTAACAGCATGCAATCGCATTGCTAACTACTTCGGAGACAAAGTGCGCAAGATTTACTCTGCTTTTCCCGACACGCCACCCTTAGCGGAAGAACCTGCAGATTTAGCAGGAGCTGAAGCTGACTCAGATCTGCTACTTCATTTCACCACTCCTCTATCGGAGGATCTCGTTAAAATCTGCAGATCCGTCAGATCTGGCTCCCCACGCGATCCTGCTTCCCCAAAAAGGCTGAGTGACAGCATAGAGACACTGGAACCTTACATCAGGCATTTGCTAGATGTCTCCTTTCGATCCAGTTCTCTACCTGTGGACTGGAAACAGGCTGTGGTGCTTCCCCTCCGCAAGAAGCCTAACATTGGCCTCGATAAGCTGGATAACTTACGCCCCATCTCTCTCCTGCCATATTTTTCGAAGGTAGCAGAGAAGGTGGTAAATAAGCAGCTAATGAAATATGTGGAGGACAGTAACCTTCTTCATCCGACTCAATTCGGGTTCCGGCCACGCCACTCCACCGAGTCTGCCCTTCTTAGGGCCTCCGAAACTCTCAGGCAGGGTGCTGACGAGGGTCAAACCAAGGCTCTCATCCTTTTAGACCTTAGCGCGGCGTTCGACACTGTGGCACATTCCATCTTGCTACAGTGTCTGAGCAAAGGTGGGGTGAGAGGGGCAGCGTTGAAATGGATTTATTCATTTCTCGCAGGCCGAGGCTTCCAAGTGAGGCAGGGTGACTATTACTCTGAGCGAATTGCTCTGGACCAGGGGGTGCCGCAGGGCTCGTCCCTGAGCCCAACACTTTTTAATCTCTACGTAGCCCCGATTGCCTCCTTGGTAGAGAGCTACGGCCTCCGAATGGTTTCCTATGCCGACGACACGCAGTTGGTGATCTCCCTGTCGCGCGCACCCGATCTTTCGGCGGACATCTTCAGAGCCTGTATGCAAGACCTAGCTGCCTGGATGTCCGCAAACTGCCTTAAGCTTAACGGAAATAAGACCGAGGTGCTTGTCGTAGGGGGAGACCGATCGGCGTGGACGTCGGCATGGTGGCCTCCATGCCTTGGCTCAACACCTATCCCATGCCTGAAAGCAAAGAACTTGGGCATTTGGTTCGACTCCGACCTGACCTTCGGCCCTCAGATCAACCGGGTGGTCGGATCATGCTTTGGGACCCTCAAAAGTCTCAGGAAGGCATTGAAGTTTTTACCTGTAAAGGCCCGTCAAACCCTTGTGCAGGCACTAGTCACCTCAAAGATGGACTATGGCAACCTCCTCTATCTAGGGACTCCGAAGAAGAATCTGAGCCGTTTACAGGTCTTACAGAATGCCGCTGCTAGGCTAGTACTTAGACTACCCAGAAGAGCCGCATCCTCGGTGGCCCTTCGGTCCTTGCACTGGCTCCCGATCAGAAGTAGGGTTGATTTCAAAGCACACTGCATGTGCCATCGGATCATCAACGGGAGGTCTCCTCTCCCTTTGAAAGGACTGCTGACACCTTATGAACCGTCCCGCTGCCTCAGATCTTCTGGCTCGGGACGCCTTGTTGTCCCCAAGGTGTCCAGAGCACGGATGGGCGGAAGATCCTTTAGGTACCTTGCAGCCGTCAGATGGAACACATTACCCTTAATATTGCGTCTCGAACCATCTGAACTAATCTTTAGAGCCAAGCTCAAAACTACACTATTCGAACAGTAAAGTATTCCACTTCTGTAGGTTCCAGTTAGCAGCCGCTCCTTAGCGCGGGGACACGCCGCTGTGCGTCACCAAGCGCTTTACAAAACTCCCTAAATAGAAATAGAAATAAAGTCCATCCCTGCTACACTCACTTCTCTTGTGGTGCACTAGCCTTCCATCGAGAACGCAAATTGTAACTTGCTACTCCAGGCACTGTCTCATTACGAAGAATCTGAAATTCAGGGGGTGTCGTGAACTGAGACTCAGACTCCTGCGGATCAGATGAAGAGGAGACCTGAGCAGCCATAATATCTGAGAGGACGGCCGGGTTCAGAACGGCATTGTTCTCCTCCTCTGTCTGCACCCAAATTAGTTGGGCGTAAGAAAAGAGAACAAAATGTGTAACCTTCTCCGTTTCGTGATCCCCGAATCCATCACGCACCCAATTGTCGTAGGGCAGAGGGAGCGGAACTCATCGACAGTGCGACGTATGGATCCACTGCTTTCTGCCCTCCACTCTCACTGCCATTCTCATTGTGATGAGGACCAAGTATGGTCCCTTTCATCTGGGTTCCAAACTGTCTCGTCTCTGGAAGTTCTTGATGGGAACAAAATCACCAGGCTGTATGATGTGCCCGAGCCCCTCAGGTACTGGAGGCAAAGCTTCATGTATCTGTTGATGAATAGAACAAAAGCTTTTAGTAAGATTAAATAAGGAATAGACAAGCAGAGGATAATCAATTTCAGAGAACTTTTTCGGTCTAGGGTCGCCCCGCACATATGCTGGACTCCCAAAAACCACCGTATAAGGTGATAAACTGTTCTAGAATGAGCTGTCGTTCTGGTGGACAATAGAGCAAGGGGTAATGCATCTGGCGAATTGCAACCTAGTACTTTCCTTAATCTTTGGCAATATTAGCTTGAGAGTACCATTGTACTTCTCAACTAAACCTGCTGACTAAGGGTGATTTGCTACATGAAATGTTTGCTTGATGTGCAGACCATCGCATACCAATTGGATCACCTATGCATGGAAGTGACTTCCGTTGTCACTCCAAATCAAACGTGGAAAGCCTTAGCATGGGAAAAACTCCTTAATAAGAGCCTTTGCTGTTACTATGGCTGTGTTTTCCTTCCTTGGGTAGGCCTCAATCCATTTACTGAATGCACAAATTACCACTAACACATATTTCAAATTATTAACTTGTTGCATCTCTATATAATCCATCTGGAGCACCTCCTAAGGGATGGAAGGGGGCGTGAAATTACCAGCAGGTGTAGGGGTACCCTTCCCAGGATTGTGCTTCAAGCAGATCTCACAGTGTTTCACCAAATAGGCAGCAACTTTGAAAATATTGTCATTTTGCCACACAGGGTCCAACAGTTTACAAATTCCTTTGGCACTAATATGAGCCGGACCATGCGCCATTGTAACTAAAGGAAACACATATGCATCTGGTAACATCCATCTCAGTTTCTCGAACTCATCAGTCCAGCACCTTTCATCATCTAAACGCCCTGTACTCTCCTGTCACACTGGGAACTCCTCAACTGTTGCTTCACTCTGTATTTCATTAACACTCTCAAGCGAATTTTCAAACATAATAACATCTGGTACCCATCTTGCAGCTCCTGCCACAGACATTTTTGCCATTCTTGACCTGGCTGTCTCTTTTGCTATCTGGTCCGCAAAGGCATTTCCCCTCCCAGCATCATCAGTAATTGCTTTATGAGGACTACATTTCACTATTGCCAGTAGTTTGGGAAGAATCAAGGCTGTCAAAAGCCTCTCTATCAATGGACCATGTTGAATTTATGTGCCATGTGAAGTCAAGAATCCTCTCTCTGTCCAGAGGCGTCCAAAATTATGGGCCACCCCGAAGGCATACTGGCTGTCAGTATAAATATTGACAGTAAGTCCTTCACTCAATTCACATGCTCGCAAAAGGGCTATCAGTTCCGCAGCCTGCAATGATTGTTAAAGAACACGTAACTTCTCAATTACAGTGCGCAGGGTGGTAATAGCATACACCCCTGTAGTGGTTCCATCTGACAGTTTAAAACAAGAGCCATCGACATATAGTTTTCCTTGCGGGTCAGACAAGGGAACATCAGTCAGGTCTACCCATCCCTTTGTCTCTTCTTCAGTGCGAAACAAACAATAATGGACATCTGTGTCCTCATTTTCCGAAGGGAAGGGTAGTAACATGGCTGGGTTCAGAATGGCACATCTTTTGATAGTAATATGAGGTGCATATAAAGTCAATTCATAATCGGTCAGACGAGCATTGGTATGGTGCTGCGTCTTTGTCTTGTTCAAAAGTACATCCACAGCATGGGGTATCATTACTGTGAGATCATGATTAAGAACGAGCCCTGCCAACTGTCGAATAGAGACCGCCGGAGCCGCCACAGCCGCGGTGTCTCTTAAACAACTCGGGAGGGCTCTGGCGACAGGCTCAAGCGTGGCAAAAAAGTAAGAACACTGCCTCTGCTTACCTCCAAAGGCTTGTGTTAACACCGAAAGCGCACACCCAGCTGTTTCATGTACATACAGCACAAAAAGGCTTCTTATAATCAGGCGTACCAAGCACAGGTGCAGAGCAAAGCACAACTTTTAATTGCTCAAAAGCATGCTGACAGTCATGTGTCCAAGGCAAAGTTTCATGCCCATCCTTAGTTGTTAAGCAAAGCAAAGGCTATATTAATAAAGAATAAGCAGGTATCCAGTGTCGACAATACGAGGTGATGCCTATGAAAGCTCGCACATCCCTTTGAGTCACAGGGACAGGCATCTTAACAATGGCATCAACTCGTTTAGGTGTTAGCCTCTGACCCTCCTTCGACAGCAGGTGACCTAAATAGATGACCTACTGTTGACAATATTGGATCTAGGAAAAGGACACTTTATGTCTCGTACTTGCCAAATGCTTTAATATTTTGAATGTGGCATCCCGACAACCCTCTTCGGTATCTGAGGCTATCAAAAGGTCATCTACATACTGCAATAATACATTACCTGCGGGAAGAGAGAGAGAGTCCAATTGACTTTTCAAAGCCTGGCTATAAATACTGGTACTTTCAGTATACCCCTGAGGAGCTCTACAGAATTGGAAACTCTTCCTGGCCAGAGCGAATCCAAACAAATACCTACTGCCTAAATGAATAGGAATACTAAAGAAAGCATTTTTCAAATCAATCATAGAAAAGCTGTGGAAGGAATCATTGTCAAGAGAACAGTAATGTCTAGAACTACCGGAAACTGAGGGACTACTATTTTATTAATTTCCCTCGGATCAATCACAAAGCGATAGACATCAGGATGTGCATCAGGGCAATCCAAAGGTGCCTTCTTAAGAATAGGGAGAATGGGGCAATTGCATACATTTGCTACTGTCTCCTCAGCCACCCCCGATTTGATCAGGTCCTGTATAATCTGTATCAGAGCCTGTTCCCAGCTTGTGATATTTTGTACTGGGGAATACGAGGGAGCACAGCATTATCCTTGACCTTTATAGAAACTGGTGGTATCTGCAACAACTCTACATCCGTATCCCCTGTGGCCCACAATGAGGACGGCACATCCTGAAATTAAACAGGAAGCGGTGCATCCTTCGCCAAACACTGTTTTGCAAAACCACATTAGGTCCAAGAGTCATATATACACCATCCGGAGAACAATAAATGGTAGCAGGTAACTTCTTCAACAAATCCAATCCTAATAGATTTTCCCTACAATATGCTGTCAACAGAAATGAGGAGTCCACAGTAAAAGGACCAATAGTCAAAGCAAGAGGTTTGGAAATGAGGCTCACAACCGGTGCGTCTGAAAAACCTACAGAAACGTTATTACGGCCAGACAGGGCTGCCCCTGGGACCAGCGACCAAGAAACTAAGCTATTCATTGCACCTGTATCCACCAAATATTTCTGTGCCAAACCATGCAAATCTGCTGTAATGTAAGGACCATGCTGATCTACAGGAATTTGAACTGGTCCCCCTCCTTGTCCCTGGTGGTCCTAGCCATAGGACATCCCTGAAACTTCATCCGTATCATAATCATCATGATAGTACTGTCTTTCCCGGGGGTCATCAAAATAGTTCTGATCAGAATGACCCCCCACGGATGCACCAGCTTGAACCTCATCCCGACCAAACTCCCCACGGCCCCTTCCACCTGAACCCCGCCCTCTGGGTACTGCAATTTTCTATAACAAATCTGGACACTCGCTTTGACAATGTCCCTCCTTTTTGCAATATGCACACTGATTGGGCCCTAGTAGCGCACCACCTCAACCGGCACCCCCTACCTCTGAGCTGGACCAGTGCCTCGGCCCCTTCCGGACCCCCTTGCAACCTGCTGTAGCAACACCCTTGTCTTCAAATCCTTACTCTTCTTTTCCACCCTGTCTTTTTACTCATTTTCTCGATGCTCATAGTACTGAGCGATACTCAATATCACCGAAGGGGAGGAGGTAGTCCAAGTGCTCTCAGGAGCTTGCAACCGAGCCGCAATCTCAGGAAGCAAATTCATAACAAACCTGTTAACAAACAAACAAACACCTCCTTCGACTGACAAATCCTGCCCACTGAAATCCAAGAACATCTCTTCAAACTGAGTGAAAAAATCAGACACACTCTCCTCTTTCTTTTGACGACATGCCGTCAACTTATCCCAATCCACTCGTCTAGGTGGGATAAGAGAATGCATATAGGTGATAATGCGACTAGGGAAAGCCAGAATGTCAGCCTTAGGTTTTTCACCAGGCTTCCGCTCCATATCCCACGCCTTAATCTCAGCCCATGTGCCACCCAATTCCACCCTGTGATCCTGCGTATGCACCTGCCTCCATATATCCACCAGCACTAACAGCCCGAAAAACATCTCAATATCTGCTAAGGTCATAACTGACGAGGAGGTGGCCTCTGTTAATTCTTTATTATACACTGTAGGGTTTTTCCTAGGGTCCGATAACTGACTCTTAAGAACGAGCACCTCACTTCTCTTCCATGGAGTATAGACCCACTGTTCCTGATAATGAGCCTCTACCCACTGCTGCACAACATCTCCTCTTTGATTACGCTGCTCTAGGATCTTGGGATAAAAAATATGATGCACTTCCCTCATCAAGAATTGGGACACACTAATGGGAGTTTGATGATATAGTCTTTTTCGATAACCGAGTAGTGTCTCAACATTATTGAGAACTTCTGCAGGGGCCATACTAGCTGTTCTTAAATGTCATAGATAATTTGAGGAGCTGTACCACCAATACACTGTTCCCACAAACCAATCAATGTAGCTTACATATGCTGAAGGGCATGCTGCTGTACAAATGGCTCAAATTCTTTAATCACACTCCATATATCTTCCACAATATAAATCGGACTCCGAGCCCATTGCACTGCCTGATTTGCTACCATCTTTTCCCCCTCTTCACCCACATCAGATCGGATCAATACCCGCACCATTCGCTCCCGCGCTGCCACCTAATTCCCTCCATCCGAGCCCCGCACCAGTGTCCCTACTCTACATAACACTGGAGATGAAATGTCCGGGGAAGACACAAGGAACAAAGACGCAGGTGACAGGGTTAGTAATTACTGAGTTGTAGGTGTAAGAGAAAGAGGAGAAACAGAAACAGAAACAGCAGACCCTGCGGGGGTGCCTGCAGTCACCACACTCGCAGCTTGCAAAATCGGAGACGAGGCAGACAGGGCTGGAGCCAAAGCAGTTGAGTCTGCAGAGAGACCAGAGGAAGGCGGAGAAGCAATGGGGGACTGGGACGACGGAACAACAGGATATATTCTTTGCGGGGCATAGGGAGGTGGGAGGTGAGATTCCAACAGATCCTCCACAAAGTGATCCTCATCCTCTCGAACAACATAAGACTTATTACATTGTAATCAAAACTTCCTATCTGCACACTCAATACCTTTCTCATTTTGTATACACCGCTGCTTAGCTTCCTTCTGCCATACCTGCAAAGTGTCAAATATCGACTGCCTACTTCTCCTAGCAAACAATTTGTCCTGTGAATAATTACATTTTTGTTCTTAAAGGTACCATGAAGTGGCCACTGAAGCTCAGGATTGTCCCGCGTATAATTGTGACATAATGTACGAAACAATGATAGGGCAAATACCGGCATTTTAACGCACGAGGAGTACGGACTTGCAGGCAAGCCTTGATAAAGTGTCTACACTCTGACGATATAACTCTGACCTCAGATTTTGTAAAGTTTTTAGTAAGAACTGGAACAAAATTAGACCAGCAAAACTAAATTGACATGTACTGTATGATGTATATAATTATGTAAGTAGTAATATGAAATGGATATTATCAAATTTAATCTAATTAAAAATATTGCTTCATTTATTCATGTTTTTACTATTCATCCATTTCTTCTGTTTTTTTTACCTGGACTTTTATAGCTGGAGCGATTGTTATCACATTGTAAGATTTTAATTAATCAAACAATAAAGAATAAATTAAAATGAAATACCGTGCTTCAGATACATCTCAAAACTCGGTGTGCCTTCTGGAGATGCTGGCTGCCTTTCATCCAGCCGATGCTCAGCAGAACAACAGCGGCACCCAAGCACCACACTTTACTCCAACAAGGCATTATAGCATCAGAGACATTCACTATCCACTCAATCAACACACACACACACGCCATGAAAACACACACAAGCAAAGAGCTCTCAAGTCAGTCCTCAGACTGCACAAGCCCCAGGCCTTTTCAAGAATAAGCCAAATTCAACATGTGGCCTGGCAGAATGTTCAAAAATGCTCTGTTTCACAAGGGTCCACAGACCCACCAAGATAACCAAGATGGTGACGCATATACCAAGAACCACAATAAACTCACCTGGTGCACACAGGTCAAACAAGATTATTCGCCACTGCCGACTCTTTGGACCAAATGGTCAGATCCAAGGGTTTCGCCTTTTCAGGACCCCAGCCGAGATGACCGCTAGACAAGGAGCTGCTCGATCAGACTGGCAAAGCAGCCGCGAGAACCAAGCTCTATCATATGGGGATCCCAGATCCGCCCATCCGACCGGACGCACCCCGACCCCCCAACCCGATTACGGGCAGGATACCCCACCTAGTGGAGTCTCTGTTCAGGTGCCAACTAAAGGAAATTACCCACTAGGGTCACCCGGGTCACTCTCGACCTCCTCTAGCCTTTCAAGTAATGAAGAGTTGATGACGCAGTAGAGAATACAAGCAAACTAGTTTATTCACAAAGTACACTGCAGTGGCGTCCAATCTGATGAGCCTCCTATTGCGCCTGACGAGGGAAAGAATCTAGTAAGCATAAAGTTACATTATGTAAGTTGAGGAGCCCACAAAGACCCGCCTACTATGGAAAAACGCTAGTTGATATTGTAATACAAAGGGGGTACAGAACATTAATTTCGATTCTTCAGCCTGGCAGAAGCTATCTACTGCCCAAGGTCGTCTGGCTTATCCTCTCCTCTAGACAGGTGGGAGAAGGCCTCTATGTAACAGAAAAGGCATGCATTAATGAGCAAGATTCAGCATTTGAGAAACAAAACTTACCAAGGACCATTTCTCGTAAATGATCAAGTAACAGTTTTAATTATAATACAAGATGGCATCTTCGAGAGATAAAATGGTGGCACAGATGTCAACCTAACGTACATAACATCTGCACTTACTAATTACGTATACATACAAGAAGAATTTATCATGAAATAGCTACATGAATGCTAACACAGTATCAAGTAAAATACAAATAATAAGGCAGTAAGACGTTTTAATTCTATCAAGCTGCACTGCCCAACGGTGTCGAGCCACGCTGGCTGTAGAATCTCTGTCATCGAGCGACTGCTGTTTCATTGTTGACGGCGATGTGTCGGTTCTGATCAAAGCAAAGTCACCACTAGGTCAATGTGGAAGAAGTTGCAACAACCCAATTCTTAGGCCCAAAACTTGGAGAGAGTACCTCACGCAAGGGTAGGACTTACAGAAAGCAGAGTTCAGCAGCACCAGCAGGATTACAGGAAGTCTTTTGTGTCCCTGAGACTTCAGTAAACAGAAGGTAAGCCAGCCAACCCTTGGAGTTCACTTGGACGGAAGGCAAAGTCCAGCTCTCCTTCCAGCAGAGTCATGGAGCAACAGGCAGCAGGACTACAAGCAGAAAAACAGTGTTTCCAGAAATTCAGTGCAGTTGATTCCTTTAAGAAGCACAGTAGTCCTTCTGACACAGGTTCAATTCATGATCCAGAAGTGTTTGATTTTACGGGGACAGAGACCCAATACTTATACTGAAAAGTGCCTCTGAAAGTAAGGGGTCACTTCAAAGGAGCTCTCTGAAGTACACAAGGATCCCTTTAAACCCAGTCCTGTCTTCCATGCTATCTGTGGAGGGTAAATCAGTGCTTTGTGTGTGGACAGGACACTACCTATTGAAAAGTAAGTATCAGCCCCTCCCAATCCTCCCTGCCCAGAAAGACCCATCAGAATGCAGATGAGGGCTCAGAATGCAGATGAGCCTCACCGTCCTGTGTTTCTGGGTGTCTAGAGAGAATTCACAAAGGGCAGTTGTCACCCAACCCAGACGTGTATTGTGGCAGGCTGTCAGGCACAAAAATCAGTCAGTACAGAGAAATGTCCACTTTATAAAAGTGGTACAAAAGGGGGTGGTGATGGACGGAGCATCAGAACCAATCAAACACTCACCCCCAGTCAACAGATCTGGGTTTGATCCATCACCGTTCTTTAGCCCACTCTGCCACCCCAGTTCAGACATGGCCATATGCAAATCAGTCTGACCCTGTGCCTCATGGGAACAGTCCAGCCCGAACTGCCAAGCCATGCCTTCCCTGGACCGGAAAGAAGCTTCCTAGGACCGGTTTCTGGCATTTCAGCCGTCTTCAGCCAGGCTTGCTTGAATCCAGTGGCAAAGTGAGCAAGGGACTCACGTCTGAGCATACCCTGCCAACTTATGGCGAACAAAGCGGTACAAAAGGGGGTAGTGGTCCATCACCACCCCCTTTTGTACTGCTTTAAAAGTGGCATTTCTAAAACATTAAAGTTAAATCAAACTTCACCAGAAGAAGGATTTGTAATTACCATTCCAAACATAGCAAACATGAAAAGTCTACTCCTCTCGGATCGGGAGTTACAGCTTAAAAGTGTATTAAGGAATTCCCAATGCTGGTCTATGAGGGGAAACAGCCATTACATTGCGAGCATAAAAATGCATGTGATTACAACGCGGTGGTTACAACAACTGCGTTGTTACATCGCAGTACCATTACAACGCAAGTCGTTACAATGACTTGCTGTAGGGGGCGCTCTAAGCTAAGGAATAGTATAATTTACTATTCCAACACCTTCCCTACTGTTGCACACACTGAAGTTGGAATAGTAAATTATACTTTTCCAACATCTAGCGCCCCCTACAGCAAGTTGTTGTTATGACTTGCGTTGTAAAGGTACTGTGATGTAAACACATGCGATGTAGTGGTATATCCGTCTATGAGAGGGGTAGGCCTCACCTTTGTGAAAAATGAAGTAAACTGTCACTACCAGGACATGTAAAACATAAAGGTACATGCTCTACCTTTTACTCAAATAGCACCTTTCCTTAAGGTTACTTAGGGCCTACCTTAAGGGTGACATATATGTAATAAATAGGGATTTTAAGTCTTGGCAAGTAGATTTAAGTGGCAGAAACTGCATACAGGCACTACACTGACAAACGTGAGGCAGGACTGAAAGGCTGCTTGTGTGAGTGACCTAATGAGGGCTGCAGGCCCACTTGTACCACTTGAAGTATAGACCCTGGGTATATGGTTACCACTTTACAACTTACCTGTACAATCAGGTATACACCAATGTCATCATGTTTAGGGGACAAGCACATGGACGTTAGCACTAGTTAGCAGTGGTAAAGTGCTCAGAGTCCTAAGGCCAACAAAAGAAACGGCAAAGGTGGAAGGAAACAGGCAAAAAGTCCAGGGGAAGACCACCCTAAGGATCCCAGGTCTACCAGTAATTAAAGCAGGGCAAGGAGAAATTAGGTAGCGGGATCTCTCCTCTATCTCCAATACAGTAATGTATCTATTTGCAAACTAGCAATGCATGTAAATACCTGTAAGAAATTTCACATTAGCAGAAATTGGAAAACAGTATTTTTTGCAGCATGTTGAAATATAGGCCTAGTTAGGACAAGTTAAGGCATTAACTCATTGTTGCAGATTTAATATGCATGTGCACATTTAAACACAAATAAATCTAAGTCT
The DNA here is from genome assembly GCF_964204655.1 of Triturus cristatus. Taxonomy (NCBI): domain Eukaryota; kingdom Metazoa; phylum Chordata; class Amphibia; order Caudata; family Salamandridae; genus Triturus; species Triturus cristatus. Next base: position 443,651,067 of record NC_140590.1, read on the forward strand.
CTAGGTACATTGCATTAGATTCTAATTACATGTCGTATACCAACATCTTTAAAGTAATCATGTGTAAGAATGGCTAAGAACTACATTTAATTTAAGGATACGTGTAATGTTACTGCACACATTGCATACACTTCTTGTCGGTTTAAGAGAAATTCCATTCTATACACATAAAGATGGGTTCTATTTAATTTTCTAATCATTAAATGTTATTCAAAGTATTATAGCATTAATTATGAAAGTCAAATCTCATCTTTATAGAAAGTACATTATCTATTAAGTAGGGATGGTTTCTTTAATCAAGACCTCAAATAATATGTCAATTAGCATGGTTAAAACACACAATGTAAGAAAATTCTCTAATCCCACAGTAAATGCACACTTTAGTAGTAATGTCAAGCATAACAAACATTTTTATATCATTAGACTACACAAGAGACATGTGCAAAGTGCATGTTTATGTCATGTATCTGTTAAGAATTGGTGACATATTTGTGATGCATAAAGGGTGGGCAAATTTGCACTGCACTAATATCCCCTCTGATGGTGAATCGTGCATATCACATCAATGTGTTATTAAAATCTGAGAAATCAGAATCTGGTTGTTTTCATCATAATGGTTGTTCTGGAATCATAGTATTTGCCCTGTCTATCCCCCGGTTCATGTCTTCCAATAGCAGAAAATCCATTACCTATAGCTGCCCAAGCCCCTGTTGCAGTTGACCCTTTCAAAACTTTCTCTATGCCAGTAATGTTGCTGATGTATTTTTTCAAGTCTTTATTTTCATCTGAAATGTAAGTACAACATTGTTGAACTTTTGACATCTGGCAAACTCCACCCTTTTTTTCAAGAAGGCCATCTAAAGCAAACCAGTTCTGCAAAACCATGGATATAAGGCAGCCATGTCTGTATCTATAACTAAAAATACTCCAGCTGTAAGAGTGGATAAGTTATCAAGTACAGAGGAAAACTTTATAAAACTATCCCCAAATAACATGTTCCTTACCATCTCTTGGGTAACCTGTAAAATGCATTTTTCCTACAAATGTAATAGACTCCAGGAAATAGAGGATCCTATCCATCTAAGTATAATCCCCAATTCCTTCAAACTTCAAATGTACGATCACATTCACTATTACCTATGCAATTTGTCTCATTGGTGGATTTTCTAATGAAGATACATAATCTCCCTCAATGTTGCCAATCTAGTATTAATTCTGCCATATACTCCACTAACCTATGCTCACTTTCCTCTTTAGTCCTTTGTGGCACTTTTGAATGATTTGTTGCTTTAGCAAATATGTCTGTTCATCCGTCTTCTTCTGAACTGCAAATTTCTTTTCTACACCTATAAAGGAGCAAGTTAAGTCATGTCTATTTGCATAAGATGCATCTAACGTCATGGTGGGCCTAAATAAATGTCTCTCTATCTTTAGCATCATGTGGTCGATTCAAGTGCTTCAGCACAAAATCTTCTGAAAAACCCAAGTCATGATTCGCTTAATAGTAGTGAAAATTACTCTTGCCATAGACTAAGCTCAGCAATAAACAACAGGTAACTTCATATGTGATGGGGAGATGATGATATGTAATCCCCTCAGCAACTGATGCAGGCAATTGCATGCAAATGTAGCAATACCTAGCATCCATAGTGTCCACATATTCATAAAAAGCAGTTTTGAATAAACATTCAATGAATAATCTCCTCTAGAAGTACCTACATGTGAGTCTTTCTTGTCTATTGCAGGTAAACTATTGTCAGTAGGAAGTGGTGTTTGAGGGCCACGTGTAAATCTAAGCTCTTCTACTTGTGTAGAATGGAATACACTCAATATTACAAGTAAAGCGATCAGTACTAATTTCACAACAGCAAATACTCCTACACATATGCGTCTACATCTTATTAGTGATTGCGTTGGGCTCCATGAGTTCTTTGATGACAGACTTTTTAACTAGAAGATTGCAGAACAGTTCTTTCAGTTAGTTTCCATGTTCACAAACAGCAAAGCAAAGTTCAAATATCTTTTCCAATAAAAATATGTACAATGGCCTTCGTGAGACTTCCTTAGCACTACTCCTGTCCTTCAAAGGGACAACCTGACGCTCCTTCACCACATCAGGCCTTGGTACTCTTTTTTGTTGTTTGGGAAAATCTATAAAGTTATGTCTCTAATAAATGTGCAGTTCAAACTCATTAATGATCACTTCCAAGACAAAATTGACACAGTCTGTTAGTGGCAATGAAATTTAAAAATTCAGGTCAGCCACAAAGTTCAGTTCAAAGAGGCTCAATTGGATGCAAATTGTTATAGCAAAAGGTGATAAATCAGACCCTCCAGGATTTTGCGATTTTGCGATTACGCGGTTTACCGCAAAATCAGCACTTTTGTAAAAAATGCAGTGATTTTTACAAAAGTGCCCGTGAAATCGGCACTTTTGTAAAAATGCAGCAATTTTTACATAAGTGCCCGTGAAAACAAAGGAATGCAGGGAAAAGCTGAAGCAGCTCAGCAGTAAAAGGATGCTCCAGTACCTGGGGGGGGGAGAGGGGGTCTGAGGTTGTTGGTACAATGCCAATTCATTGAAAGGTAGAAATACTCCAACACTGTATATAAGCAATTACAGAAAATTACTAGGAAGATACAGGATTGCTGATAAAACAGGGAGCCCGAAATCTCGAGTAAAATATGAAAAAAATAGTTTATGCAACTGTACCTCAAATAGTCCAGACACAAATAATGTCAATGTCAATGTCAAATGTTTTTGTAGAGCGCACATATCACCAAAAGGTCTTACGGTGCTTGCAACCAAGACAAAAGGAACGTACAGTGACTGAAATGCTCAGGTACCTAAATTTAATTAGCAAAAAGCCAAGTCTTCAGCTTTCTGCGAAAAAGTACATGGTCCGTTATGGACGCTAGCTCCAAAGGAAGTTTATTCCAGAGTAATGGGGCTAAATATGAAAAAGATCGGCCCCCATTACGTACCGTCCGGACGCGTGGTTGGGCAGGACAGAATCTGGTGCTGGACAGCAAAGAGCATCCAGGAACATACCATTGAAGTTTTTTTGCCAGATACAGTGGACCATGCATTATCTTGTAGGTGAGACTTAGAATTTTAAAGCGCCCTCTTTGGCGAACCGAAAGCCAATGCAAGGTTTTAAGAGTAGGGACAGAGGGAGAACGGGAAGGAAGATTGAGAACCAGTCTAGCGGCCGTGTTTTAGAGAATCTGAAGCTTGGAAAGTAAATCTTGGTTGAGTCCGGTGAACAGGGCATTGCCATAATCCAAGCAGCTGATTATGAGACCCTGAACCAAAGGTTTCCTTGCTTCCAAAGGTAGCCACTTAAAGATCTTACGTAGCATGCGCATAATCCCAAAACAAGTCCCAAGCACTAGATTTATATGGGTCTTCAAAGACAAAGAGTTATCAATTGTGATGCCCAGGTTGCAAACTGGGGTAGAGGACAGGTGCCCAGCTCTACCGGCCACCAGTCACAAGTCCAAAGCTGTTCTGCTTTCCCAAATAGGATAACCTCCGTCTTACCGCCATTAAGTTGGATCTTATTCAGATTCATCCAGTCGGTGATCCGGATCATACAACTCTTAAAGCGGGCTTCACATCAACTTGGTCAGAATTACAGGTGACTAACAACTGAGTGTCATCCGCGTAGGAAATTGTTTCAAAGCCATGTGTCCTGATGATATCAGCTAAAGGTGTTAAATAAACATTGAATAGCAATAGAGCCCTGTGGAACCCCGACTGTTACTGGATATGTTTTGGAAACAATCCCATCCACAGAGACCGTAGTAAAACGGTCTGCCAAGTAACTCTCAAACCAGTTAAAGTCCTTCCCTCTAATACCCACCTCCCACAGACGATGTCTGAGGATGCTGTGGGAGACGGTGTCGAATGCTGCGGACAGGTCCAGAAGGACCAGTATTGCAGATTCTTGATGGTCCAAAGCTAGCCTGATATTGTCCAAAACTTCGATAACTGCGGTCTCAGTGCTATGAGACGCACGGAAGCCGGATTTTGAGGGATCTAGAAGCCTATTTGTCTCAAGGAAGACAGTAAGACATTTTTGACTAAAAATTCCAAAGCCTTCCCGAAATAGGGGAGCAGAGAGATGGGGCAATAATTAGCAGGCAGACTGGGATCAACTCGGGGTTTTTTAAGGATGGGCTTAACCAGTGCAAGTTTCCATTTCCGTGGGACCGTGGCTTGATTCAAAGATAAATTAAAAACAGTTGTTAGAGCATCCACAAATAGAGGTAGAATTTTAGCACAAGCACGAGGGGGAAAGGGGTCAGCTGGGGAACCAGATTTGATCCTTCCTAAACTTTCAGAGACTTCACTATTTGGTATGGGTTCAAACTCGGTTAAAAAAAGGGCACTGTTGGATTCTGGAAGAGAGATAGGTTCATTCACATTAATTATATGGCAACCATGGGCGTTTTCCAGAGATGGGAATGAAGCATATATAGCTTTGATTTTATTATCAAAGAACAGTGAGATAGAATCGACCCACTCCTGTGTGGGCGCAATAATGAAATGTACAATCACAAACATTATCAGCTAATAAGCCGCAGCCTGCGAAGCCAAAGACAATCCTTGCAACAAGTATAGTTGCTGTCTCTGGATATGCAAAACTCATGTTCCACTGCAAGCTTAGTTTTCAGGCACAGACTTTCAGATGGGAGCACCGTGAAACTTTAAAAACAAATTACTCTTGGAGAGCTTTGTGAAGCTAAAATGCCTAGTTCAAAGCAGAAAAAATACCTACAGACAGAATAACAGTTTCAATACATTAAGTAAGCCGGAGAAGTAACATTAAGTTCTATTACCAGTTTCTAGCACCTACGATGAGCTGTGGGGGGCTTTGGGTCTCTAGGGTGGGGTGGAGTAATGTTGGGAAAGCAAGGGATACAATTATAGGAATTTAACCTGGCATTTCAGTAAGGATTCAGTAAGATTTTTAAATTCACTGGTGCATGTGTATTATACTGTCCTTAGTCGCTTGCAAGAGTTTGGGCTCTCAGGAGCTCATAGTCTCTATATTGTTCAAGACCTGCCAGATCAGAAAAAATGGAACAGTTATTCAGCAGCCGAGAGCACGCCACGAGATGCCAGCTGCTCTGTGATAATGTGACCTTTTGCACTTGTGCTGAAAAGTCATGGTTGCAGAATGCTTGCAGCAAGTCTCCGATGGTTGAGGCCGTGAAGGAGAGACTGTCTTCTGTACAGCTTGCAGCTGCCTCTTTAAGAATGCCAGCTTTGAGGAACAGCTTCTTGTCGGGCCCCACAAAGCTCACCATGTGGATGTTCACAGACAGAACTCTGGGTGCAATTTGGATGTACCACAACAGTAACTAGCCACCCTAATGCATGTCGCTAGCAGCTTCACAAATGGGCTTTGTACCTGCCATACTTAAGAAGAGCAGGCTGCTTGCACACTCAAATCTGATTGACACTGAACAGTTAATTGTAAAGTTGGACCTAGGTTTGACTTTCACATCACCTGTAGATGTGCATGAAACTATAGAATTCCATTGGACATTGTACTAGCTTAGTATATTTTTATCAGGAAGGAGGGAGGGAGAGGTGTGAGCTTTAACAGCTCTGTGACTGCATCAGCACATACAGGAAAATAGAGTATAAGATGAGGCCATGTGTACTACATTTGTGCGACTCAGTAATCAGTCACAAACTGGTTACGGGTCGCAGAAGCAATAGTTTTGTATGTAAGAAAATCATTTGCAGGCATCTATTTAGCAATACAAATGAATTATGAATTGGTATGTTACCGACTCAAAATAGTGATTCGCTATTAAAAAATAATTTATAGCGAATCACTTTTCTTATGTCAATGCATTTGCAAATAGCGGATCAGTCATAAGAAAAACACAGTTTTGCACATGCAAATTACCACCAATTCTAAGCAGGTGGGAACTGTGTGCAACATATAACAAATAGGCAAGAATGCATCTGTGATTTCAAAAATGGCTGCTGTATCTGGGATGGCAAGAAGAATATGTATTCTGGAATGGAATAGGCTAAGTAAATGGAGGATTGCATTTCCAAGGGATAGCAGCCTTCACCTGTGGGCTGTTTCCTCTGTTCCATATCCCAGGTTGCCTATTTCAAAGTGGAATACTCTGTTAAAAAGGTTTCCATTGTTTTAAAGCTGAAAATGGATGGTTATGAGTAAAATAAAGTGCTGTAAAAATGCAGCGAAATTTCTATATTTGTGCTGCTAAATTTCCATATTTGTGCTGCTAAATTTGCTAATCCATGCCGCAATATCCTGGGGGGTCTGATAAATGCTCTCTCTCAGTCATTGACTGCTAGGCAAGTCCATTCAGGTGAGGAGTACCTTCGGCAAGGTACTATAACTCTTGAATCTGTTTACTGTTGGCCCTTCTTTAGCACTGCCACTCAGGCCAGATCCTTCGGCATCTTCTGGGATAGTGTGTGGCACATGCACTTCAGGCAGACAGCGTCTCCCTCTCCTGTCTTCTTGGCCACCGGTCTCCAGGTATAACTAGCATTACTACTGCACTAGACCCTTCCCCAGGGTCTGAATCTGGTGCAGTCAACAGTATTGGATGGGGCCCTTCGGCACCAACTTCAATTGTTGGCTCTCCCAGAACCCTCTCAGGCTGAACAAGTGCTGTTCCGGCTTCTAGCTTGACTAACCTGCTCCTTCTGTCTCTCTGTAACCACCAGCACATCAGGAACAGGCGCTGTTATATCATCAAGAAGAGAAGAGACGTTACAAGTATGAGCAGTATGTACCCAATTGGGGAGACCTCAGTTAAAGGGACCACCTGATTGCCCTATGTGACTCAATGTTACTGCTGTTCTTCTGCCTACATTCTGCTGTTGGCACAGAACATACCTGTGACACAAACTTTCAGCCATCAATCTGAATCTGAGGTTAAACCATGTTTGCGTAAATAAGCGCACTATGGCGTCTGTCCCTACATGTGCGGCTCCATGCCATGAGTGGTAACAAGCTATCCGGCAACATAGGTCTTCCATCTGCTGAAACCCAAATGTCATCCTCGTTTCAATCTTTTGACACAAACTGCTCTAATCCAACCTTGCGGTTTTGCTTCTGGCACTTCTTCCCATGATGGGTGAGTTACATGAACTCCCAATTATATTTTTCAGAATGCCTTGCTTAATCATTGAGTCAATCACAGGAGTAATCACAGCAATGGTTTGACGGGTCAGATTATGTTGAGGGATTTTCAGGTACTCAGCATTTGGCTTCACTGTAATGTGGACTGGTTCAACACCTTTGATAAGTCTGATGTCTTTCCATGTGTCGATTAACTCTGGTGACAAATCTTCTTTTGTCAACATGGGGTACATCCCAATTTCTGAGCTCTGCCTGACAAATTTAAAGACAATGTCCTCATCATGAGTTTGGAACTCAATTCCATTTTTGGGGACAGTAAAATGAACAATTCAGCTTGCACAAGAGATCCCATCCAAGCAGATTTATAGGACTGGAATAACACACCACAAATCGATGATTGTCCTCAAAGGACCCTATTTTGACAGGTACCACTTCTGAAACGGGGCTAGTCCTTTGTTTATTTGCAAAGCCTACAACTTAGATTCTTTGTCCCGAGAGGGGTAGGTTGGGAACCTCTGCTGTTCTCACAGTAGAGCAGGTAGCACCAATGTCAATGAGGAATGAGATAGGATTCCCATTTACCCCACCATCCATGTATGGACCACTCTGGTCACCCTCTAAGGTTGTGCCAAGTATGCAATCCTCCTCCCCTCTCAGGCCCCATCCTTGCGCAAGTCTGAGCTGAAATCATCCTCTGTTTGGATCATGGAGTACTGTTGGAACGTACCCGGATTCACAAAAGGATTAGTGTTTGTATTGGGGATTTGATTTATATGTTTTCTCAGTACACTTGCGACATTTGTGTTTTGTTGTGGCATTGGGGCTTGCGGAACCTGCATTACCTGAGTTTAGGGGTACGTTGAGATTGTAAACTCTCTGTATTTGCTGTGTCTGAACCATATTATTTCCTTGTGTTTGCACAAATCCACCATTCTTGACCTGATTTCCATTAACCATGTTACCAGTATTAAATCGACATTTGTGCTTCTAATGCCCTAACTTGCCACAGAAGGGGCAGGGATTTGTTTTCTTCAAAGTTGGCACATCAATACCTGTACCTGGCTCAATCAGGACACCATATACTCTACCTTGCCGTTGAAACCCTTGCTGTTGAAACCCAGTACCACCTTGCTTTACAGGAAGTCCCTGTTGAAAGTCTCCCTGCATGGGACCAGCATTCCCAACAAACTGTTGATTCTGACCTCACTGTGCAGCTTTTATTTGTTCTATCATTTATTTTTCATTCAAGTTATTGTGTTTCATCTCCAATTTGTTGCTGCAGTACTTGGCTTATCTCAAAATTTAATTTCGTCAATAGATGTACTCTGCCAACAAATTCAATGCTGCTGAATCATGGAACCGAAATTGGGCTTAAATTCATACACAGATCTATAAACAAACTGTCCCATATCCTTTGCCTCAATGATCTCTGTCCCACTGAACTGTTTAAATGCCTGCAACAGTCTATCATGGTACGCATGTACTGACTCTTTGGACCCTCGAGTCGTTTTGTCAATCTTGACCCAATCAATCTCTTGAGGGTAGATATTCGACTTCAAAAATGTAATCACCTGATTATAGTTTTTCATTACCAATGAGGTCAGAGCATGTGAGTGAGGATGTCTTATCGGTTCCACTTCAGGCCAATTCACAGAAACTTTGAATTCAACCAACAAATCACCTGAAACCACAATTTCAAACAAGATATCCAAAGTTTTCCCAAAAACGTTCGATATTTTTACAAATTGATCAACCTGTCTGTACTATTCCCCTGGGTTCTTTCTCAGTTTTGAAAAATCATTTCTGAATGATGCAAAATCAGACCTGCTCCATGCTATATGAAAGTACCCTCCACCAGGAAATTCTCTCATTGAAAGCATGTGTACATCCTCATCTTTCTCCTCTGTACCAGCTGGAGGCATTAGCAACCTGACTTCCTCTGTTCCTTTTTCTTTGACCATCTACTATTCCATTTATCTAATCCACTCCACTTTAAAACATAGGAAATTAATTCTTTAATCTGTAATTTCATTACAGGCAGTTGCATGTTTGTGAAATCTCTTCCACTAAAGCCTAACCTGTAACTTCTTTGTAAGTCTTTGGATTTCTGCAAATCAATTCCATGTCTGCAAATCAATTCAGATAACTTTTCATGAGCCTGTGCCTTTGCCCTAGGGGTACTGTAATTCGCATTAGGAGGTGTATATATGTTGGGCAGGAACAAGGGTGATGATCTCTGAGGAAATCTTCTTGTTAGATCAAACCCTGTCTGATTTAATGTAGGGTCTGCACTTGCGGCATATGCGGTTTTCCTTGTGTTGGAACTATAGGAGTCTGAGGAATGGGTCTCATTATCAAGTCCACTGTATTGCTAGCTATGGCATTCATTCAAGTAGAAAAAGCCACAGTGCACGTAGTAGTTCATGCTATTTCAGGCTTATACAAAGGAACCACAGGACCAATTGTGACAGGAATAGTCAGTGCATCTGGGGCATTTAGAGCAAGGGAATTTGAAGGGACTGTACTTCCTAAATTTTCAACCATCGAATTTGTATTCATACTTAATAGTGCCAAAGGCACATCCAAAGTCTCACTCACAGGTACATTACTCGCTCCACCGATCTGGGTATCATTGTATGGAGGTGGATGGTTTAACAATAATTCAGATTTAAAATCTTCACTTGAACTACTGTCACTGTCCTCGGCTATATTCTCTATGTTATCTGTCTCTTTCTTTTTCTTATCCTTGCATTTGCCTATCCCTTCTTCCTCTTTCGTTAATGCAGGATATAATCTAGCTCCCTCAATCATGTCAGTTCTGCAGGATTTCTCTTCTGCATCCCATCTAGCATTCCCATGAGTGCGTATGGCTTTCTTGACCCTTCCTTGAAAACTCTCTCTCTGTCGAAGATGAGCTGTATGTTCCCAGGCATTAAGTGCTTCATATTGTGTAGGTATAGGAGGAGACTTCATTTCATACATCGTCATCCTTAAATGCTCAATAATTCTCAAGTTGAATGTTCCATAACGAGGAAATGTCAATGCTCTGTCTTTCTCAGTGAGCTTATACCATTATGTGAGCCAAACACATACATGAAGACCCACATCTATCGCCATAGTTTGACCTGGTACACTTGAGGTTGGTGCCTCTTCCCCCTTTCTAACAGGCACAGTCCCATCTCCCTTCACTGGGCTTTGTAATGCTTTAGAGAATTTAATTCTCAATCAAAATATGCAACATTCACAAATGACTCTTCGTTAAAACCAGGAAATAATTTTTCACTGTTCGAAATGGGGATCTCAAGTTGGCAGAGGTAGGTACCTTTGGCCAAAAAGGACCCTTGCTTCTAGTCAGGGTAAGGGGGATACACACTTCAGATAACCCCTGCTCACCCCCTGGGTAGCTTGGCATGAACAGACAGACTTATCCCACAGGCAATGAGTAAAGTATTTGTACTCAAATCACACAGTAATACAGTGATAACACCAACAAATGGACACCACACCAGTTTAGAAAAATAAAGTATCATTATCTAAATGCAACAAGACCAAAACGACAAAAATCCAACATACATGTAATAATAATATAACTTTTTAAAGGTTTCAAATAACTGGGTCCATAGAAAACTATGGATGCGTAATTTCTCACAAAGTACCTGTAGATGCATCAAAATTCATAAGGCCACACAACCGCAGAGATGGGAAGCGTCGAGAAACAAAGAGATGCCTCAGTTCCTGAGACCATGGGGAGGCGATGCGACAGTTCTGCTGCACGCGGGAGAAGTGATGCGTCGAATCCGGTCTGTAGGGGGAAGCGATGTGTTGACTCCAAGATGGTTCTGGTCCGCAGGTAGTGTGTCGGGAAAACTTGCCACACAGATAACATGCCTGGAAATCCAGGATGCGTCGGTGATCGATGCGGCGACGCTGCTTCGGTTTCTTCAGCCGCGATCCCTCGCTCGATGCGTCAGTTCTTGTAGCAGCAACAGGCCCTGTGTCAGTTTCGGCAGTGGCACAACGATGCGTGGAGATTCTTCTCGAACAGTGGTGCTGTGTTGGAAAAACAGCTGCAAGAAGGGCGATGCATCAATTTTCTTAGTTATTCAGGTTTCTTCCAGCTGACAGCAGCAAGCACAACCTCCAGAGCCACAGAACTGGAACAGGCATCTCCTGGCAGGTCAGAACTCTCAGCAGCAGAGTTCAGGGGAGCTGGTGAAGTCCTTGGGTCCCTGAGACTTCAGACCAGGAGGCCAGCACTCACAGGGTTATTCAGTCAAAATATTGAGTTTGAAATGTCGACTTGTACTAATATCGAGTTTTAAATATGATGTTACAGAAATATCGACAGCAAGAATATCATGGTCAAGAATATCAACTTTAAGGTAAGAAATATTGATTTGAAAAATATAGAAGTCATTAATACTGTTGCAAAAATGTAGTTGTTTAAAATATCGATTTTTTAATTATTGTTATGAATTTTAGTATATATTTTTAATGTATGTGATTTTTTTGGTATAAGTATTGTGTATGTTTTTTAATATACGTGTTACATCTTTAGCAGTTATTAATTTTATTTTAATTGAATTTTGTGTTTTTTTGTTCCGTAGCGGGTTGTGGGTTTATAGGGAATTAGGTTGGGAAAGTAATTTAATTCTAATACATTAATGAATATATATAATGTTAATTGTGTTTTACATTTTTTGGGGTAAATTTTAGGTGCGGGTTGTGGGGGTTTAGAGGGGTGAAGGGTGGGAGGTCATTTATTTTTTCATTAATTATTAATTAGTTGTTAATTAATATTAATTAAGAATTAATAATGGTAATTGTGTAATTAATTTTAGGTGGGGGTGTGGGGTTTATAGGGTAAAGAGTGGGAAGTAATTTATTTTTAAGTAATTAATAACTAAGTGAATGTTAATATTAATACATTGATTGATAATTAATTAGTATAATTGTTTCATTTTTTTCAGTGAGTTTTGGGTTTATAGGGGTGAAGGGTGGGGAGTAAATTAATTTGACTTACTTTATAATTAGTTGTTAAATACTATTATTTATTTAATTGAAAATGTTTTTTTGTGTAATTAATATTTTTATGGTTTAATTTTAGGTGTGGGTTAAGGGGATTATAGGTTTTAAGGGTGGGAAATTAATTAAACTTTATGTGTTTTAATTTGTTTTTCAATTAATAATATTTGTTTAATTGATAATTAATTATGGTAATTATGCAAATACATTTATTTATTTATTTCAATGTGGGTTGTGACTTGTGTGGTGTAAAGGAAGTAAGTAGACTAAAGTTATTTGTTTGATTTTTTTATTTTATTTTATTTAATATAATATTTGTAGGTATTTGTGATATGTATTTAACATTATAATATGTTTTTATTTTTTGTATTTTTATTATTAATTATATTTTTACTATACCTTTTAGTTAGTGGGAATAGTACATTTTGACCCTCCGCTATCCAACACTTTCCCTATTGATGCACTGACTGGAGTGGGAATAGTAAATTTTATCCCTCCGCTATTCAACACTTTCCCTACTGCTGCACTGACTGGAGTGGGAATACTACATTTTACCTCTTCTCTATCCAACACTTTCCCTACTGTTGCACTCACTGGAGTGGTATTAGTAATGTTTACGCCCCTGCAATCCAACACTTTCCCTACTGTTGCACTTACTGGAGTGGGAATTGTAAATTGTATCCCTCTGCTATCCAACACTTTCCCTACTATTGCTCTCACTGGAGTGGGAATAGTAAATTTTACCCCTCCACTATGCAACACTTTCCCTACTGTTTCACTGGAGTGGGAATAGTAAATGTTAACCCTCTGTTATCCAACACTTTTCAGAAAGTTGCACTCACTGGATTACGAATAGTAAATTGTATCCCTCTGCTATCCTACACTTTCCCTACTATAGCACTCACTGGAGTGGGAATAGTAAATTTAATCCCTCCAATATCCAACACATTCCCTACTGTTGCACTGACTGGAGTGGGAATAGTAATTTTACCCCTCCGCTATCCAACACTTTACTTACTGTTGCACTCATTGGAGTGGGAACAGTAAAATTTATCCATCCGCAATCCAACACTTTCTCTACTGTTGCACTCACTGGAGTTGGAATAGTAAATTTTATCCCTTTGCTATCCAACACTTTCCTTACTGTTGCTCTCACTGGAGTGGAAATAGTAAATGTTACTCCTCCACTATGCAACACTTTCCCTACTGCTGCTCTCACTGGAGTGGAAATAGTCCATTTTAACCCTTCGCTATCCAACACTTTTCCTACAGTTGCACTCACTGGAGTGGGAAGAGTAAATTTTACCCCTCCACTATGCAACACTTTCCCTACTGTTGAACTCACTGGAGTGGGAATAGTACATTTTAACCCTCTGCTATCCAAAACTTTCCCTACTGCTGCACTCATTGGAGTGGGAATAGTCATTTTTACCCCTCTGCTATCCAACACTTTCCCCTGCCGTTGCACTCACTGGAGTGGGAATAGTACATTTTATCCCTCCACTATCCAAGACTTTCCCTACTGTTGCACTCACTAGAGTGGGAATAGTAATGTATACCCCTCTGCTTTCCAACACTTTACCTACTGTTGCACTCATTGGAGTGGGAACAGTAAATCTTACCCATCCGCAATCCAACACGTTCCCTACTGTTGCACTCACTGGAGTGGAAATAGTTAATTTTATCCCTCTGCTATCCAACACTTTCCCTACTGTTGCTCTTACTGGAGTGGGAATAGTAAATTTTAACCCTCCGCTATCCAACACTTTTTATACAGTTGCACTCACGGGAGTGGGAATAGTAAATTTGATCCCTCTGCTATCCAACACTTTCCCGACTGTTGCACTCATTAGAGTGGGAATAGTAATTTTTACCCCTCCGATATCCAACACTTTCCCTACTGTTGCACTCACTGGAGTGGGATTAGTAAATGTTATCCCTTCAATATCCAACACTTTCCCTACTGTCGAACTGACTGGAGTGGAATAGTAATTTTACCCCTCCGCTATCCAACACCTTACGGACTGTTACACTCATTGGAGTGAGAACACGAAATGTTATCCATCCGCAATCCAACATTTTCTTTACTGTTGCACTCACTGGAGTTGGAATAGTAAATGTTATCCCTCTGCTATCCAACACTTTCCATACTGTTGCACTCACTGAAGTGGGAATATTAAAATTGCACCCCTCCTCTATGCAACACTTTACCTACTGTTGCTCTCACTAGAGTGGGAATAGCAATTGTTACCCCTCCGTTATCCAAGACTTTCTCTACTTTTGCACTCACCAGAGTGAGAAATTTAAGTTGAAAGATTTTTAAATAATTTATAATAGAATGTTTTTGTAAAATAGATTTTATATTATTGGTATATATATATATATATATATATATATATATATATATATATATATATATATATATATATATATATATATATATATATATATATATATATATATATATATATATATATATATATATATATATATATCTACTGGCAGTCGCCAGTAGATAGTTATAGTTAGGACCGTGTTTCCATAGGAAATCCGCAACATTCTATTTTGAATAACGTTGGCGCCGATTGACGAATCCTCGCAAAATTTTCAAAATAGGTGGGGCGCTCCGCTCCGCTCCTTCCCTGAAAGTCTCGGGGGGATTCGTCAAGCGGGGGCTGAGAAAAAGAGGGGGTCCCAAAACGCGTATTCCCCATGCATTTTTCCATAGGACCTTTAGTCCAAGCTGCAGCCCGAACGGCTTAACAGAATTACTTGAAATTTGGCAGAGAGGTAGTCCTCAGGTCAGGGATGTGCCTTTTGCACGTCTGGTGTAAATCTGTTCAGTATTTCCTGAGAAAATAGCATTTAAATCAATATACATATCTATAGGCGCGCTCCGAGCGCGTACCGTAAGCTTACCGTACGCGCACGCTGCCGTGCACGAACGCGATTCTGATTGGTTGTTAGATCTTAGTAAACATTCGAATCAGTCGAAACCAGGAAGTGTCGGCCGCCATTTTGTCTCTCGCAGTCTGAGGGGGTGAAAAACAGAGGTGGATAACGTGAAAAGGGGGCAGGCTGGACAGTTCCTGACCCCCTAGCCTTGGTCAGGGGGTCCCAGAAGGACCCCCAAGGGCAAAAATGTATTTTAATTTTTTTACGAAAAATCGCGGAGTGTGCGTAGCGTACGCGCACGGTAGAAACGGAAAAATTCCGAGAACTACGCAACGTGGGCGCGCGGAGCGCAAAGCGCACCGCGCGCCCACAGCGCGCGCACGGTGCGCGCACGGTGAAAAAACTTTTAAAAAATAAATAAATAAATACATAAATTAGCATTTAAAAAACCGTACAAATTCACTGAAAAAACCATAGGTTTCACACACGTTATAGTTAGAATAGAATTAGCATTTAAAAAACCTTGCAAATTCACTTAAAAAACCATAGGTTTCACACATGTTATAGTTAGCTGGGCATTTCACTCGTGAAAAACCAATGAAATTCCCCCGTTATAGTTAGGTCAGATAACTATAACTCACGCGCCCGCAATCCAGTGCTCATGAAGTCACATATTACATCACTCATGACATGGTCAGTGGCATTACTCATGACATCACCGATGACATCATCCTTGTGATAGAGTGGCGGTCGCACAACTTATAGTTATCTGACCTAATTATAACGGGGGAATTTGATTTTTTTTTCACGAGTGAAATGCCCAGCTAACTATAACATGTGTGAAACCTATGGTTTTTTAAGTGAATTTGCAAGGTTTTTTAAATGCTAATTCCTAACTATAACGTGTGTGAAACCTATGGTTTTTTCAGTGAATATATATATATATATACATATATATTATCTACTGGCGGTCGCCAGTAGATAGTTATAGTTACAACCTAGTTTCCATAGGAAATCTCAAAATTCTATTTTAAATAACTTTGGCGCCGGTTGACGAATCCTCGCAAAATTTTCAAAACTAATGGGGCGCTCCGTTCAGCTCCTACCCTGAAAGTCTCGGGGTGATTCGTCAAGCGGGGGCCGAGAAAAAAGGGGGGTCCCAAAACGCATTTTCCCCATGCATTTTTCCATAGGACCTTTAGACACAGCTACAGCCAGAACGGCTGAACAGAATTACTTGAAATTTGGCAAAGAGGTAGTCCTCAGGTCAGGCATGTGCCTTTTGCATATATGGTGTAAATCAGTTCAGTAGTTCCTGAGAAAATCAAAAGTAAAATAATATACATATCTGGGCGGAGCCAAATCACAAATCTCATTGTGAGATCTGATTGGCTGTCAGCCCTTCATCCAAGAAGTGTTGGCAGCCATCTTGGGATCAATATACATGATAGCACCTCATTAAAAAGCATTGCAGTTAATAGAAGGTTTTAAGACCTTAGTTACATTATAAATCATTTGTTGATGGTACCATACTCATTTTAGGAATTGTAGTATGTTCTAAGGTGATTTTACCATGTGAAAAAGCCTTCTGCTGGGATATCATGAATTATGTTTGAGAGAAAACTATTTTCACATGCTTTTCCCACAGAGGTTTGGAAGGTGATCTATAAGCTAAACTGAGAGCATATTTTCTGTAAATTCACATTATCTTTCTCAGTCATGTGAGAATGAAGTCTGACATTCTCAGTAAAACATGTACATCCAACAAGGGCAGAGACTGTCAGTTGATTACTTTGTGTTCTACTGCAGCTTCCTAGAGTGTTCCAAAGAACAACTAGAGCGCTAACAGTCTTACTTATGACAAAGGTATGGCACACCTGAGGCCATCTTGATTGGAATAAAGTGGTAACATTTAAAACATTTAATTTAAAAAGGAACAAAATGAGAGGGTTCATTTTGCCATAGAATGTATGATTAGTGCTGCAGAAAGAAAAATTAGGGCACATTTTGAGTGACTTCTCAAATCCTCTTCTATTTCATTAAAGAATTCTGACATGCAGACTGAAACATGCACTTTCAATACCAGCAGCAGACTTCCCTGGTGAGCAGTAGCTTTACTACAGTGATCTAATGAGCAACTAGAGTGCTAACATTCTGAATTTATGGCAAATGTGTGACACATCTGAATGCCTTCTTCATTGAATCAAAGTAAAAAACTGACAGTATGCCTACTGAGGAGACTGCAGTAAATGAGGAAATTAGGAAACTTCATAACAAGTCTCCCAAGATGGCCACCAGAGACAAAAGAGCCCAAATGTAGCACAAATATCACCGAGATGTAGCCCAAGTATAGCCCAATGACAGAAATCCCAGAGTGTTTTAAAGAACAACTAGAGTGCTAACAGTCTTACTTATGATAAAAGTATGGCACACCTGCAGCCATCTTGATTGGAATAAAGTGGTAACATTTAAAACATTTAATTTGCAAAGGAACAAAATGAGGGGGTTCATTTTGCCATAGAAATTATGACTAGTGCTGCAGAAAGAAAACTTAGGGCACAGTTTGACTTCTCAAATCCTCTTCTATTTCATTAAAAAGTTCTGACATGCAGACTGAAACATGCACTTTGAATACCAGCAGCAGACTTCCCTGGTGAGCAGTAGCTTTACTACAGTGATCTAATGAGGAACTATAGTGCTACCATTCAGAATTTATGGCAAATGTGTCACATCTGAATGCCTTCTTGATGGAACCAAAGTAAACAAGCATTGAAAATGCAATAGGTCTCGCCCTCGTTTAAGTTAAAGCAATTCTGTTTGTAATTAGGTGGCTTTTTAGCTTTGCTTTTATTAGTGTTTTTCAAAATTTCATGTAAATAAGATGCATATCTGTATATGTATGCATGCATTTATATTTGTATTTATATAGATATGCAGATTATATATATGTTTATATATGTATGTATATACATATATATATACACATACATATATATAAATGCATATATGTGCATATGTGTGCGTGTAGAGAGAGGTAGAGAGAGGTAGAGAGGTAGAGATGTAGAGGTAGAGACGTAGAGGTAGAGAGGTAGAGGTAGAGAGGTAGAGGTAAAGAGGTAGAGGTAGAGAGGTAGAGAGTAGTAGAGAGAGAGGTAGAGAAAGGTAGAGAGGTAGAGAGTAGAGGATGAGTAATAGAGAGTAGAGAGTAGAGAGAGAGTAGTAGAGAGAGTAGTAGAGAGTAGTAGAGAGAGTAGCAGAGAGTGAGTAGGAGAGAGTAGTAGTGAGTAGTAGAGAGTGAGTAGTAGAGAGTAGTAGCGAGTGAGAAGTAGAGAGTAGTAGAGAGTAGTAGAGAGTGAGTAGTGGAGGGAGTAGTAGAGAGTGAGTAGTAGAGAGTAGTAGAGAGTAGTAGAGAGTAGTAGAGAGAGAGTAGTAGAGAGTGAGTAGTAGAGAGTGAGTAGTAGAGAGTGAGTAGTAGAGAGAGAGAGTAGTAGAGAGAGTGAGTAGTAGAGAGTAGTACAGAGTGAGTAGTAGAGAGTAGTAGAGAGTGAGTAGTAGAGTGAGTAGTAGGGAGTAGTAGGGAGTAGTAGACAGTGAGTAGTAGAGTGAGTAGTAGAGTGAGTAGTAGAGAGCAAGTAGTAGAGAGTGTGTAGTAGAGAGAGAGTAGTAGAGGGTGAGTAGTAGAGAGTGAGTAGTAGAGAGAGTAGTAGAGAGTAGTAGAGTAGTAGAGAGTGAGTAGTAGAGTGAGTAGTAGAGAGTGAGTAGTAGAGAGTAGTAGAGTAGTAGAGAGTGAGTAGTAGAGTGAGTAGGAGAGAGTGAGTAGTAGAGAGTAGTAGAAAGTGAGTAGCAGAGAGAGTAGTAGAGAGTAGTAGAGAGTAGTAGAGTGAGTAGTAGAGAGTGAGTAGTAGAGAGAGAGAGTAGTAGAGAGTGAGTGGTAGAGAGTAGTAGAGTGAGTAGTAGAGTGAGTAGTAGAGAGAGTAGTAGAGTGAGTAGTTGAGAGTGAGTAGTAGAGAGTGGTAGAGAGTGAGTAGTAGAGAGTGAGTAGTAGAGAGAGTAGTAGAGAGGGAGTAGTAGAGAGAGAGAGTAGTAGAGAGAGAGTAGTAGAGAGTAGTAGAGTAGTAGAGAGTAGTAGAAAGTGAGTAGTAGAGAGTGAGTAGTAGAAAGTAGTAGCGAGTGAGTAGTAGAGAGTGAGTAGTTTAATTTAAAAGGAACACAATGAGGAGGTTCATTTTGCCATAGAAATTATGATTAGTGAGGAAAAAAGAAAAATTAGGGCACATTTTGAGTGACTTATCAAATCCTCTTCTATTTCATTAAAAAATTCTGACATGCAGACTGAAACATGCACTTTCAATACCAGCAGCAGACTTCCCTGGTGAGCAGTAGCTTTACTACAGTGATCTAATGAGCAACTAGAGTGCTACCATTCTGAATTTATGGAAAATGTGGGACACATCTGAATGCCTTCTTGATGAAATCAAAGTAAACAAGCATTGAAAATGCAATAGGTATCGCCCTCGTACTCAAATCAAAGTAAACAAGCATTGAAAATGCAATAGGTCTCGCCCTCGTTTAAGTTAAAGCAATTCTGTTTGTAATTAGGTGGCTTTTTAGCTTTGCTTGTATTAGAGTTTTTCAAACTTTCATGTACATACCATGCATATGTATGCATATATGTATATGTTTGCATGAATTTATATTTATATAGATATGCAGATTATATTTATATGTTTATATATTCACTGAAAAAACCATAGGTTTCACACACGTTATAGTTACGAATTAGCATTTAAAAAACCTTGCAAATTCACTTAAAAAACCATAGGTTTCACACATGTTATAGTTAGCTGGACATTTCACTCGTAAAAAACCAATGAAATTCCCCCGTTATAGTTAGTGCAGGCAACTATAACTCACGCGACCGCAATCCTCTGCTGATGAAGTCAGATATTACATCACTGTATTTAGACACTTATTTACCCATGTCTTTTTCCATTAATCTTTAGCTATACATATGTTACAAATATTTATTTTTCATAAAGACACATATGTCATCAGTGATGTAATATCTGACGTCATCAGCAGAGGATTGCGGTCGCGTGAGTTATAGTTGCCTGCACTAACTATAACGGGGGAATTTCATTGGTTTTTTACGAGTGAAATGTCCAGCTAACTATAACATGTGTGAAACCTATGGTTTTTTAAGTGAATATATATATATATATATATATATATATATATATATATATATATATATATATATATATATATATATATATATATATATATATATATATCCAAACAAGAGTTGCCCCTTATGGATGAGCCACTCCAGGTAGGTTCGATTCCTTCTTTATTTAATCACGAAGGCTGCACACAGATGTGAAAAGAAATAATGTGACTTTATTGTTTGCACCACAGGACGGACTCCCTTGAGGTTATTGTGTGCAACTACGAAGACCAGAAGGCCTGAGAAGTGGCCACGTCCACTGGGGGCGGTCTGAGTGAATATAATGCGGCTGCACTTTACCGGTCCTGTGGCACAGAATTTACCGTTGCCATTGAAGAAGGGTCTAGAGACTTGAAACGTGAATGGCAGTAATATTCTGATGACGTCTTTTTACATCTGTAGCCTTCGTGATTAAATAAAGAAGGAATCGAACCTACCCGGTGTGGCTCTTCCATAAGGGGCAACTCTTGTTTGTTTGGATATATATATATATATATATATATATATATATATATATATTGATTCAAAGGTTTGCCTTTTGTGGGATGCACTCGTGGTAGATGCATTTAACACAAAGAAGTTGTAGCCCCCAACCTCCAGACAGTTCTTGCGACGCGTTTCGGGCCTTACGCACTTCTTCTCTGGCAACTGTCACAAAACAACCAAGCTTCACTACCAGGGATTCCCTTAATTTATTAACATAGACACGCCCTTGTGGGCCGGCTAATGAGTGCCGCTGCAAAGCATCATGGGCCTGCTAGTTTCAAAGTCAAATTTAAACCCATGTGGGTTGCTGGTTCCATTGTAAAGATATTAAAAAGTTCTTCCTGCTCGGTACACGGAGACAAGCAAACTTCCTGATGGTGCGCATCCACTACTCACGCACATGGCTGCCCCAGTAAACAGCCGCGGACCCACTATGTGTGATGCGGTGGTGCATCCCTCGACCTGGCGAGCCGATATAAATTGATTCAAATGTTTGCCTTTTGTGGGATGCACTCGTGGTAGATGCATATAGCACAAAGAAGTTGTAGCCCCCAACCTCCAGACAGTTCTTGCGACGCGTTTCGGGCCTTACGCCCTTCTTCTCTGGCAACTGTCACAAAACAACCAAGCTTCACTACCAGGGATTCCCTTAATTTATTAACATAGACACGCCCTTGTGGGCTGGCTAATGAGTGCCGCTGCAAAGCATCATGGGCCTGGTAGTTTCAAAGTCAAATTTAAACCCATGTAGGTTGCTGGTTCCATTGTAAAGATATTAAAAAGTTCTTCCTGCTCGGTACACGGAGACAAGCAAACTTCCTGATGGTGCGCATCCACTACTCACGCACATGGCTGCCCCAGTAAACAGCCGCGGACCCACTATGTGTGATGCGGTGGTGCATCCCTCGACCTGGCGGGCTGATATAAATTGATTCAAAGGTTTGCCTTTTGTGGGATGCACTCGTGGTAGATGCATATAGCACAAAGAAGTTGTAGCCCCCAACCTCCAGACAGTTCTTGCGACGCGTTTCGGGCCTTACGCCCTTCTTCTCTGGCAACTGTCACAAAACAACCAAGCTTCACTACCAGGCATTCCCTTAATTTATTAACATATTTATTTAATCACGAAGGCTGAACACAGATGTGAAAAGACATAATGTGACTTTATTGTTTGCACCACAGGACGGACTCCCTTGAGGTTATTGTGTGCAACTACGAAGACCAGAAGGCCTGAGAAGTGTCCACGTCCACTGTGGGCGGTCTGAGTGAATATAATGCAGCTGCACTTTACCGGTCCTGTGGCACACAATTTGCCGTTGAAATTGAAGAAGGGTCAAGAGACTTGAAACGTGAATGGCAGTAATATTCTGATGACGTCTTTTTACATCTGTAGCCTTCGTGATTAAATAAAGAAGGAATCGAACCTACCCGGTGTGGCTCTTCCATAAGGGGCAACTCTTGTTTGTTTGTATAAATATATATATATATATATAAATAATATATATATATATATATATATATATATATATATATATATATATATATATATATATATATATATATATATATATATATATATTCACAGAAAAAACCATAGGTTTCAGGCACGTTATAGTTAGGAATTAGCATTTAAAAAAACCTCAGAAATTCACTGAAAAAACCATAGGTTTCAGGGGTGTTATAGTTAGCTGGACTTTTCACTTGTACAAAACCATTGAAATTCTCCCGTTATAGTTAGTTCAGCTAACTATACCTCGCGCGCCCGCAATGCACTTCTGATGACGTCACATATTACATCACTCATGACATGGTCAGTGACATCACTCATGACATCACTGATGACATCTCAAATGACATCACTGATGACATCACTGATGACATCATCCAGTGAATGTGTGTTTTTCTGAAAATTAAATATGTTTTATATATGTATATCTCAAGGTCGATGGAAGAATAAATGGGTATATAAGTGTCTAAATGGATGATTTGTTTTTGAAAAATTGATTGTGTAACTGACTGATTAAGTGTATCATAGTGAATACATGGCTTAGTGAGTAATGTTTAAATATGTAAATATCTGTATCAGTCTCTTACTTTGTGTATAAGTGGCTGCATGGGTTGGTGAGTAGCTACATGGGTGTCTATATAGGTTATTAGTTGGTTTTTTGAGTATCAGTCTGAGTGTCTGCATGGTTCGGTGGGGGGTATTACGTAGTGCATAGGTGCATGAATGAGTGACTCACTGTTTGTATGTGTTGAACACAGCATGTGTGCAGGACTGTATGGGTGGATGAGTGTGTGTATGGGTGTGTTAGTGAGTGAATTACTGTCTCAATAGTGTCTTTATGAGTAACTACATATGTTTTAAACTAGTATATGTGACTATTGGTGTATATATGTGAGTATATGTGAGAGTGAGAGATTGAAAGAGTTCCTGTATGAGTAAGTATGTGTTTCTATAAGTGATTGTTTAAAAGACTAAGTATGTGTAAGTTTCCGTAGACGTAAGTGTGGTGGTGTGTGTATAACTGTATATGCAAGTAAATGTATGTTTGATTCTTTATTAGCATGAGTGACTATGTGTGTGAGTAACTCTATGGATGAGTGGCATTGTGTAACAGGATGTATAGGTGTATGAGTACATATGATGAGTGAGTACATGTATGAGTGACTGTATAGGACTGTTGGTGAATGAGTGGATGTGTATGTGGATCTTAGAATTACTGAAGAGGTTGTTGTAACTGGTATTGGTATGTCCATTGTTTTGAAAATTTTAGTCTCTATTTTTGAATGTGTGTATCAAAGGTTATATTAGGGTGAGAGGAGGTCTGCCACTCTATCACAAGGATGATGTCATGAGTGATGTCATGAGTGATGTCATTTGAGATGTCATCAGTGATGTCATGAGTGATGTCACTGACCATGTCATGAGTGATGCAATATGTGACGTCATCAGCAGTGCATTGCGGGCGCGCGAGTTATAGTTAGCTGAACTAACTATAACGGGGGAATTTCAATGGTTTTGTACAAGTGAAAAGCCCAGCTAACTATAACACCCCTGAAACCTATGGTTTTTTCAGTGAATTTCTGAGGTTTTTTAAATGCTAATTCCTAACTATAACGTGCCTGAAACCTATGGTTTTTTTCTGTGAATTTCAAAGGTTTTTTAAATGCTAATTTCTAACTATGCCTACAGAGATAGGACATGTGAAGAAAGAAGAAAAAATGCACAGAAAGAAACAAAAGAAGTGCAGAAAGAAGCAACAGAAGCCCTCAAATACGAAGATAAGTGTAGGAAGAAGGATAACGTGCAGAAAGAACAAAAAGAAGAACAGAAAGAAGCCTTGTTGCAAAATCATCCTGTACCCTCAACTTTTTCAGACGGATACTGGTGGTAACTGAGTCTGACTAACCAGTCCTAGAGCCAGTGCTATGTTAAAAGACACTTAGAATACAGTGAAAACACCTACATACACTAGGGAACATTATGCGTTGGGGTCCCCCTGTGATTAGCATGACCTCCTCTGTAAGCCCCTAGTATATAATAGGGCATGGGGATTAAAACTACCTCTTAAAACAGGCCACAGGGCCTTTTGCACATGTTAACTCAGGCCCCGTCCCCTCCCTTCACCACTGTGTAAACATGCCCTGTGTCCATTTTTAGTTGGGACATTAAGTTCATTTGAATCCTGAGGGTCCCTAGGGTCCAACTAGCCCACTAGGTACCTCCAGTAAGTGCCACAGAGCTGCGTTGCAGAGAGGTGTAAAAAGTGGCACGGCCTGAACCACCTCTCTGCAATGCAGCTCAGTGGCGCTTACTGGAAGCACTTGGTGGGCTAGTTAGCCCCCAGGGGCCCTCAGTATTGAAGGGAAATGATATCCCCAATTTAAAACGTGCCATAGTGCGTGTTTGCACACGTCACCTCAGGCCTCGTCCCCTCCCTTCACCACTGTGTAAACGCGCCCTGTGGCTGTTCAGAAATTGAGAGATTAAGTCCCCTTGAATCCTAAGGGTCCCTAGGGTCAAACTAGACCACTAGGTACCTCCAATAAGCGCCACAGAGCTGCGTTGCATAGAGGTGTAAAAAGGGGCTTGGCCTCAGAACACCTGTCTGCAGCGCAGCTCCCTGGCGCATACTGGAGATGCCTGTTGGGGGCGCGTTTGCAGAGTGCTGCACGGAGGGGGCATGGCCTCCGGCACGATGCCAGTCTTTTATTTATTTTAATTTTTTAAGAAGGGGGGCTGTGTGGTTCCCCTTCTTATTCTAATTTATTGGCCCTGATGACCCCATCCCCCAGGGCCTGTCTCCTAATTATATTTTTTTGACCCCAATCCCCAGGGCCGGCCACTGTTTTTTATTATATTTAAAAAATATATATTTATAGACACACCTAGGACATGCTGGACAAACCGTACGTACCTATCACCATGACGATTTGCGTGATATTCATTAAAAGGCGACTATGCATGCAATGAATCCACGTGGAATGTATTTACACCACTAGTGAAGCTCTGACATGTCTGATGCCCTACCGTGCCTCATCCCGGTAGACACCCTTGTCGTTTATTTATACAAACATGGGTAGCTATTGACGGGCACATTTAATGCACATGCACACCAAGCCATTCAAATGGGATTCGACAAAAATTCGACCAAAACTATGCAAGAAACCCCCCTCACGGTTAATAAAACACACATCCACTGCCGGATGTGTAATACTTTTTATTTTACTCTCTGAAAAGGGGACGAACATCACTTGAGAGTCACAGCGCGCTCCTGACAGAGCCCAATGCTGTGTTACACCCACCATTGCCTGCCGAGTGCCACACACCTCTGTGTTGTATTCCACTAGCTAGTGCATATGCTATGACACTCTCTAGCCCATGTGCACTGTAACACCACCCCGTGAATATGTCATGCCACACTTGTCTTCGCACGGGTTATATTGCCCAATCTAACGTGCCTTCCTCGATGCCTATGTTATAACGCACAGTACTATGCCATACATATTACAATCTGGGATCCATATCTTTGTCACAGTGCATATGCAACGTTACACTCCCCAGCATATATTTTATATTACAACTTTAGAGACTAGTTAGGTTACACAACACTGCCCTGTGCATATTACACTCCAAGGCGCATATCGCATAGCACGCGCTAGTGCCTGTGCTATCTCGCGCTCTCCAATGAATCTGTCATTGCGCACAATGTATTGCATATTATATTTCACGCCCGGTTCATCTTATATCACACTTTTTGGTGCATAGTTTATACCATACACTATATCTAGTTTTCATTTTCAATCGTGCTCTCAGGACTATGTTCTATATAACACTGTGTTCACCTACCCTTTTCACGTGCATTACATTTTGTGATAGGGGGTGGAGGGTCAGGGGGTGTTTCTGCCAAGTGAGCCCGGAGTCACAGTCACAAACGTCCTCTTCTTCCTGAATAAAAGTGAGATTATGCTGCATACTTGTTCATATTTTAAGTAGTTCGCACAGACACAATGTTTTAAAAACAATAAAGTTCCTAATACCCGCCTTCTCTGAACAGTTAGCTTGCTGCCCCATCCCCCTCCTCCCTATCCTCTGTTGTGTGAATCTATGGACTAGCCTCCTCCCTCCTGCCATGCATGGTCTGATGTGCTGCCACTGCCCTCAATTTAGTATGATGTACCAGTCCACTCCTCCTGCCCTCCATTGCCCAATTCTATGCCCCATCATTGACCTCCTGCTTAAACTCTGTGCTTAGCTTGCTGCCCCTATTCTCCTTCCCCCTGCCCTCCGATGTCTTTGTGCATGCCCCTGCTCCATCCTTTTTGCCCACCATGTCCCATGGACCTGCCACTCCTATCTACTCTGAGTGTTCTGTTGAGCTGCCACTCCCCTCCCACCTGCCTAGCATTGTCAGATGACTGTAACCTGTCCCTGCCACCTCCACCCTGCCTGTCCACATGCCATGCCCCTATCCTCTTCCTCCTGTCCTACATGGTCCATTGTACTGCCACACCCTTCTGCCCTCCCTGGTCTGTTGTGCTGCAACTGCTCCTCCTGCCTGCCCCGTGTGGTCTGTTGTGAGGCCCCTTGAACTTTCTTGTCTGTGCACAGGTCCTGACCCTCCCTTCTATCCTCCATCGTCCTTTGTGCATGCCCCTGCATCCTCCTTCTTGCCCATCATAGCCATTGTGCTGCCACTAACCCTCCCACTTGCAATGCATGGTCTTCTGTGCTGCCATGGCCCCTCCCACCTTCCCTGTGTGGTCAGTTAGCTGCCCCTGACCCCCTCCCACCTTCCCTCCATGGTCTGTGCGTATGCCATCACAGTCTCACTGTTGCTCTTCATGGTGTGTCTTGCTTCTAGTGCCCATCCTGCCTGACCTCCATGGTTATCTTGCTGCTCCTGCCCTGCCCCCTTGCCCCCAGCCCTCTGTTTACATGTGCAGACCCCTACTCCCTCCCTCCTGGCTTGTCTGTTCCATTGTAATGCCCCTGATCCGTCCCTCCTGCCCTTTATGGTCTGTTATGCTGCAGCTTTCTCTCCTGTCTGTCCATTATGGTCAGCTAGCTACCATTGCCTTTTGCCCCTCTGTTCTCTGTTGTCCATGTGCATGGTCCTGTCCCCTCCCTCTTGCTTTCTATGGATTGTTGTGCTGCACTCCCGTCCTGCATGCCCTGTGTGGTGTATTGTGCTGCTGCAAACCCTGATGCCTGCCCTGCAGGGTCAGTTTGGTGCACCTCTCCATGTCCCTCCTGTCCTCTGTTATCCAAGTCCATGTCCCTATCCCATTTCCTTTCATGATCCAATGTACCATACTTGCGAACGTTTTGAACTTGGTAAGAGGGAGATTTTGAAAAAAAACTGGGGTATTGATTTTCCCCTTTGAGTTACATTGAAAAAGAGGAGATTGTAGACAGGAGACAGATCAAATAAAGCCCATTTGAGCTTAAAAACATTGGACGTTTCCTGGCTGAATCGGGTCTGTTGGCATGTATGGTTGTACTACCATTGCCTCTTCCTTCTGCCCACAATGGTCTATTACATTGCCACAGCCTCTCTTGCAAGTCCTGTATTGTTGGTTTGTTGCCCCTGCCCCCCTTTCCACTGCCCTCCATAGTCTGTTGTGCTTCCACGGCCCTTCCTGCCTGCTCAGTGTGGTTAAATTGTTGCCTTTGCACCCTCCTACCTGCCTTCAATTTTCAGAGTCCGTGCCCCTGGCCTCTGCCTCTCAACAGTATCCTAATGAACAACTAGATTGCTAACATTCTATATTTATTACAAAAGTGTGGATCGCCTGACATCATCTTGATGTAATCAAAACTGTAATACCTAGAGCATTTCCTTTAGAAATTACATATATGAGAGGGTCTTATTGGCATCAAAATTATGGTTAGTGCTCTAAAAGACTAAAATAAGGACATATTTTCTGAGTTTTCAAATCTTTTAAATTATTTGTTATCTTTATGTTTTTTTATCCAGTTGACCACTTGATTAAATGTTGCACTTAGGGGAGAGGATGTGGTGTTACTTCTAGATCTGCAGACTTTGCAACTGGGGAACCAGGTTGAAGTTTCTGCTTCAGCTCGACATTCTGTGATTCTGGTCAAATCACTTAGTCTCCCCATTTCTACAACCAAAATGAATTTGTTCTTGTGTGATGTAACCAATGCTCATGTAAAGCACTCCAATACCTAACAAGTCTGCACTATATAACACTGCAAATACACAAAATAATAAGTGTTTTGCACACTTCTGTCATTGGGCTTTATTTGGGCTACATCTGGGTGATTTTGGGCTACATTTGGGCTCTTTTGTCTCCGGTGGCCATCTTGGGAGATTTATTTGTTATGAAGTTTCCAAATTTCCTCATGTACTGCAGTCTCCTCAGTAGGAAATGCTTTCAGTTTTTTACTTTGATTCCATCATGAAGGTATTCAGATATGTCACACATTTGCCATAAATTCTGAATGTTAGCACTCCAGTTGCTCATTAGATCACTGTAGTAAAACTACTGTTCACCATGGAAGTCTGCTCCTGGTATTAAAAGTGCATGTTTCAGTCTGCATGTCAGAATATTTTAATGAAATAGAAGAGGATTTGAGAAGTCACTCAAAATGTGCCCTCATTTTCTTTCTTCAGCATTAATCATAATTTCTATTGCAAAATGAACCCCCTCATTGTGTTGCTTGTTAAATTAAATGTTTTAAGTGTTACCAGTTTATTCCAATCAAGATGGCTTCAGGTGTGCCATACTTTTGTCATAATGAAGACAGTAAGTGCTCTAGTTGTTTTTAAGAACATTCTGGGACATTCTGTCATTGGGCTATACTTGGGCTACATCTGGGTGATATTTGGGCTACATTTGGGCTCTTTTGTCTCTGGTGGCCATCTTGGGAGACTTATTTGTTATGAAGTTTCCTAATTTCCTCATTTACTGCAGTCTCCTCCGTAGGAAATACTTTCAGTTTTTTACTTTGATTCCATCAAGAAGGCATTCAGATGTGTCACACATTTGCCATAAATTCAGAATGTTAGCACTCTTTTTGCTCATTAGATCACTGTAGTAAAGCTACTGCTCACCAGGGAAAACTGCTGCTGGTATTGAAAGTGCATGTTTCAGTCTGCATGTCAGAATTTTTTAATCAAATAGAAGAGGATTTGAGAAGTCACTCAAAATGTGCCCTAATTTTTCTTTCTGCAGCACTAATTATACTTTTTATGGAAAAATGAATCCCCTCATTTTGTTCCTTTTTAAATTAAATGTTTTAAGAGTTACCACTTCAATCCAAGCAAGATGGCTTTCTGGTGTGCCATACGTTTATCATAAGTAGGACTGGTAGCGCAATAGTAGTTCTTTGGAACACTCTGGGAAGCTGCAGTAGAACACAAAGGAATCAACTGACAGTCTCTGCCCTTGTTGGATGTACATGTTTTACTGAGAATGTCAGACTTCATTCTCACATGACTGAGAAAGATAATGTGAATTTACAGAAAATAAGCTCTCAGTTTAGCTTATAGATCACCTTCCAAACCTCTGTGGTAAAAGCATGAGAAAATATTTTTCTCTCAATCATGATATCCCATCAGAAGGCTTTTTCACATGGTGAAATTACCTTAGAACATACCACAATTCCTAAAATGAGTATGGTACCATCAACAAATGATTTATAATGTAACTAAAGTCTTAAAACCTTCTATTAACTGCAATGCTTTTTAATGAGGTGCTATCATGTATATTGGTCCCAAGATGGCTGCCAACACTTCTTGGATGAAGTGCTGACAGCCAATCAGATCTCAGGATGAGATGTGTGGTTAGGCTCCGCCCACATATATATATATGCTTTTAAATGCTATTTTCTCAGGAAATACTGAACAGATTTACACCAGACCTGCAAAAGGCACTTCCTTGACCTTATGGCTACCTCTCTGCCAAATTTCAAGTAATTCTGTTCAGCCGTTCGGGCTGTAGCTGTGTCTAAAGGTCCTATGGAAAAATGCATGGGGAAAACGTGTTTTTGGACCCCCCTTTTTTCTCGGCCCCTGCTTGACGAATCACCCCGAGACTTTCAGGGTAGGAGCTGAACGGAGCACCCCATTAGTTTTGAAAATTTCGCGAGGATTCGTCAACCGGCGCCAAAGTTATTCAAAATAGAATTTTGAGATTTCCTATGGAAACTAGGTTGTAACTATAACTATCTACTGGCGACCGCCAGTAGATAATATATATATATTGATTTGTTATATTTTCATATATTTAAAAATTATAAAATACATTACAATTATTATTTTAATACTTGTTTTAAAGTAATATATATATATATTAATTATTACACTACCAGGCTCAATGATGGACAAAAGAGGGGCCAAAAGAAATGAAATCTTGGAATAATTTTTTGAAGAACAAGCTGCTACTAATACAGGCAATGGAGCACAATCAATCCCACGGAATATGTATGTGAGGGGGAAACTCAGACTTTGGGAGAGGATATTGAAAAAATAAATAAATAAATGGTGGGAAGTCACCTCACTTAAAAAATACTTAGAAGTGAAGAGAGTCCCAAGGGGGTTACGAATAAATGTGATGCCTATTAACCAGGACACTAGCAATGAAATGTTACATGAATGGGGGGGGCACATTCTGGCATCTTCAATGGGACTGATGGAAATATTAATTAGGCGCATTACAATAGCATTGGAAAAAACAACTATACAATTAAGGGAATTGGAGGAGGAACTTGACAAAATTGAACTAAGTGGCGATCTGTTAAAATTCAAACAAGAATTGGATTGTCAAGTAGATAAACATGAGGAATCAGTTCAACTTCGTAAACAGACCAAATTCCAAAGGGACAAGGACGACTATTCCGAAGGACGTATTTTTACAAATGCCAGGAAATTTGATATTTTAAAACAACAGGACAAGTTGGATCTGGTTACCAATGTCTCAGGAAGTATGTCATCATTAACATCACCTGAGGCAAGTGAAAATGAATCGGAACAAGGAGGGGCACGTCCTAAATGTAATTTTTTAGGAGAAATGAGGCTGGCCTTACAACAAAAGAATTGGGAAAAAAGCATGGGGGCGCAGCCAGTAACAAACAGAGGACGGGGCAGAGGAAGGGGCCGCCCAAGGACAAACCAACAAGGAGAGGCAGGCGCAACAGCAGACCCCCTAGAACCCGGAACAGCAACAAGGAGTATGAGACAGAAGAGATCTTAGACAACGATGAACAGGAACTTGAAGTTATCAATCTCTCCAAAAGAACAGTAACTGAAATGGAGATCAAAGTCCTTAAACGAGGGTTGTCATTTTGTCCCACCAATGAAATGGATACAGCGCAAACTAGGATAGACATCTATAAATACATCAGAAAATTAAAACTTGCAAAAGTCTATGAAGAGAAATGGAAACTGAATGCCTCGGAGAAACAAAAAGAAACACCCACAATGAAATTACAAATATAAGATGTAGAACACTTTGTAACATTAATGGAATTAGATCAAAGTGTGAATGAACAAAGCCATGATTTGGAGGAATATTGCCCACAATTAGGAGAAGGAACCAGTGGGAAGAAATGTAAATCTAAATTCTATCCCCAGTTACAAAGTGGAAATAAAATTGATATATTCCATGAAGCAATAGTCAAGGACCTATACAACCTCAAAACCTCAAAAAGAAAACACAATATGACTGCGGAAGAACGGAATGCTTTGAAAATGCTTAAAAAAGATGAAAACATAATAATAAAAATGGCTGATAAAGGTGGAAACATCAATATTCAGGATAGAGACAACTACATCCAGGAGGCCCACTCACAACTAACAAATACAAAGCATTATCAACGATTATCAGAGAATCCAACACCACAATATAAACAGAATCTGGATATCAAACTACAAAATTGGTTTGAGAAAAAACTCCTAGACTGTGAAGAGAAAAAATACTTAAGACCGGACTTTCCAGTTACTGCAACAATCTATTTCCTCCCAAAAATACACAAACACCCAACCAGACCCCCAGCCAGACCAATAATCTCTGCTAAGGGGTCTCTCCTAGAACCAATTGCGAATTACATAGATGGTTATTTGCTGCCATATGTAAAATGTTTGACATCATATTTACGGGACACAAGTGATCTATTACGAATACTACAAGACATCGCGTGGGATCCAACTTATAAATTAATCACTATGGATATGATCTCGTTATATACCAACATACAAAATTCAGTGGGTATAAAGGCATGCGAATATTATCTAAGAGAACGAAATATTCACTTCTCCAACCACAATGCGATGGTAATGGAACTGATCAAACTATGCTTGACACAGAATGTATTCATGTTTGGAGAGGAGGTATACTTGCAAAAGGAAGGCACAGCTATGGGTTTTTCTTTTAGTCCAAGCTACGCCTGTCTCACCATGGGTTGGTGGGAACAGAAGGTAGCCTGGAACTCAGAAAATGACAAATATGTGGAAAAAATAAGATCATGGCTGAGATACATAGACGATCTCTTGATAATATGGGATGGGTCGACAGAAGATTTTGAGTCATATTTCCAAATCCTTAATAACACAAATACCAATTTACATTTCACATATAACATCAGTGAAAAAAGAGTGGTTTTCCTGGATACGGAGATCTACATCATGAATGATAAAATACACACAACTTTATATCGGAAAGAAACAGCAAGTAACGCGACACTACATGCGGAAAGTTTCCACCAGTCATCTCTCATCAGAAAGATTCCATATGGGGAACTATTGAGAATACGGCGAATTTGCTCTGAGAACCAGGAATGGCAAAAACATAGTAGACTTTCGATTCACAGATTCAAAAAAAGAAAATACAACAAAAATGTTTTGGCATCATGTTTAGAAAAAACTGAGAAAAAGCGAAGATCTGAGATTATACAGGAGAAACAAACGAAAAAGATGATGTAATTTGATTAATTACAACTTACTCCACAGACTCCAAACAAATCGAAAACATCTTGAGACAAAATTCGAACATTCTATGTCAGGACCCCACAATGGTGAAAGTGGCAGGAAAATATCCTAGAATTACATATAGAAGAGCGAAAAATTTGAAAGATGAACTAGTGCATAGCCATTTGAAACCCAGAAAACAAAACACATGGATGACCACCAATGGTTTTTACAAATGTTCGACCTGTAAAGTATGCCAGATTGCACAAAATATAAAAGAAACACCAATGGCAAATAAAAAAATGTGGAAAATAAACCAACTAATAAATTGCAAAAGCCAATACGTTATCTACATAATAGAGTGCCCCTGCAATATAAAATATGTTGGGAGCGCAGTGTGTGAACTAAAAAAATGCATACTGGAATATGTAGGAGCAACAATAAACAGGGATCGGAGCTATGCGGTGGCAGAACATATGGAGAAACATCATGAGGGGGACTGGAAAAAGTTGAAATTTTATGGAGTGGAGATGATTGAACGCCATGTGAGAGGAGGCAACTGAGAAAGAATTCTGAGACAGAAAGAATCTCGTCACATTTTGTCTTTTAGAACTCTAACCCCAGATGGACTCAACAAGGATGAGGAAATGTACTCACACTTATAATTAGTATCAGAATTAATGTAAAGAATATAAAAATGTAGCATACTTTCTCAGATAGGGTGTATCCGACCACGCCTATAACTAATATCAGAATGACATTAGAATCACAGGACTGTAAACAATCATCAGCTGAAAGACAGTGATTCCAATTTAATTAATGGGTTTTATTATTATTATGTTTATTTTCATCATTTTTCACTCATTTTTTCAATGTTTATATTTCCTAGGGCCCCAGTAAATCAATCAGTCAGTAATAGAGTTGTACTCACGAATAAAAATAGTGCAATAGGCCATAAATAACATAATAGTCTGTATCTATGGGTGTACATATATACACCGAAACGCTATTCCAATGTTTCATGAACGAATTACACCCACCAGAGGGTATAATTTCAAATTTTAATCTTGGGATTTTTTTATTTCAAATATTTAATTTGCAACTTTCACCCACCGGTGGGTAACATTTAGAAACTGAGATGAAAGAACATCACATAATATATGTATATATAAAATATTGAAAGTTAATTAATTCAATAAAGTTGTAAATAATGAAAAAAGCGAAAAAAACGACAAAACACAAGGATGACTAGATGATTGTGATAACATAATATATGGCCAAATAAGATGTAATGAGTTTATATTCTTAAAATAAGTACTGACAATTTCATGTTTATTATTTGCACTTTTTTATTTTGCACTGTAAAGTGATACTACGAAGTCCATAATGCAAAGCGTTTTGTAACAGGATATGACGTAATATCAATTGCATGTCCCTTTAAAAATGTGAAAATCAGACCAAACGCTTTGTACCTGTGATCAAGGTCTGAGAACAGACCGAAACGTTGGGCTGTTGAGCTGTTAAAATGTTGTTGCTTCAATAAATGAACGACACTTTCAACCCGTGAGTGCGAGTAGAATAATTCCTTTGGAAGACTGTGATGATTTGAAAACGGCTTAGCACCGCCGTATCTACATTACCGCACCGTCGAGAGAGCGCCATATGCCTTGTAAAGGGAGCTAAAACCTGAAAGGATTAATTATTATATATTTATGTTTAACTTTTTAAAATTAAGTTCATTTGTCATATTTGGTAAAATGTATATTAAATCTAATTTATTTATTTTTATTAATTTTATTCTTTAATATAGTTAATATGTATCAATTTATTTTATATATATATATATATATATATATATATATATATATATAAAAAAATGATATTTTGTACAACTATATTTATGACATCGATATTTGTTTTTCAATATTTTTGTGCTCACCATCATAATTATAGGATGTAGATATTTATGACATCGATATTTTGGTCACAATATTTTTGTATGGGGATATTTTGGGTGTCGATGTTTTGTCAGTATACCACTCACAGGCCTTTGGAGATCTTCTTCAAGCAGGTTCAAAACAGTCTTTGTCCTTTCATTGGCAGAAACAGCAACTGCAGGCCAACCCAAACATCACACAGCAAAGGGGCAGTACTCCTCCTCCCAGCTCTTCAGTTCTTCTCTTTGGCAAAGGTTCCCCTTGAGTCCAGAGGTAATCTAAAGTTCTGGGGTCCTAAGTCTACTACTTAAAGCCCAAAATGTATTTTTGCTCTTTGTGCAAGGGTCTCTGACTCCAGTCCAAACCAGTTCTGTTCTCACTGTTGCAGTATGACCATAGTGGGTGGAGACAGCATTGTGCAAGGGAAACAGGCCCTATTCAGGTGCAAGGAAATCTCCTCCCACTACTCTAAATGCAGCCAAGCCCCATTCAGCTCAGCTCTGAATCATCCAGGAAGGTCGAGGCACACCTCAACCCCCCAGTGACTGTCTATAGAGAATGTACATCCCGAGCCCCTGTCACGCCAAAACCAGACTGTCAATACACAAACAGGCAAAGGCACACAGAATGGTTAAACAAGGAAATGTCCACTTTCTAAAAGCGGCATTTTCAAACTCACAATTTAAAAACCATCTTTACTACAAGATGTGTTATTAAATTCTGAGTTCAGAGAGCCTATACCTAATTTCTTTATCTTGTCCCAACGGGAAGTTATACCTATAAGATGTTACAAAGCATTTACAATTCTGTCATATGAGGCAAGATAGCCTTTCAATAGTGAAAAACAAAATTAGCAGCATTTCACTATCAGGACATGTCACACACACCAGTACATGTCCTACCTTTCACATACACTGCACCCTACCCAGGGGGGTACCTTGGCCCTATTATAGGGGTGAATTAAATGGAAGAAAATGGAAGGTTAGGTCCTGGCAAGTGGTTGCCAAGTCGACATGGCAGTTAACAACTGCACATAGACACTGCAGTGGCAGGTCTGAGATACCTTTTCAGGGCTACTCATGTGGGTGGCACAATCAGTGCTGCAGGCACACTTGTAGTATTTGATTTACAGGCCCTGGCACACTTCAGTGCACTGTACTAGGGACTTACCAGTTAATCAAATATGCCAATCAGGGAGAACCAATTGTAACAACAATCCACAAAGGTAGCACTTGCACTTTGACACTGATCAGCAGTGGCAAAGTGCCCAAAGCATCTAAGCCTGCGAAAACAAAATCCAACACAGCATCAAAAATTAGGCCTGGGCGGTGAACTCCGCTCCGTTCTCAGAGTTTGCGGAGATTTCTGCACTTCGCACTCGGCGGATTTCGCGGAGTGCCAAAAACTCTGTTTCGCGATGTGCAGCAGAGTTTTTTCCCCACTCGCGATCGGTAACGGTAAGTTCGTGAGCTCAAGCTGCCGCTCGGGTAGAACTTCTACCCGAGCGGCAGGAATACCAGCACAAGCTGCAGTTCGCACTGCACTCCCCCACGTGCAGAACTTTGCAGAGTTTTTTTGTAACTTCGCAGAGTTTCGCGTAGTAAAACTCTGCGAACTACGCCCAGGCCTGTCAAAAATATAGGAGGCAGAGGCAAAAAGTCTGGGGAAACCACACCGAAGATGCAAAGCCTAACATTCACCCACAATTCTCTGCTCGGCAATCACAGCAAATACTAGGGCAGCTCTTTATGATGTATTCAATCAATCCCAGCGCAGCTCTAAACCAACCAACCTATGCCAGCGGGACACACTATGACAGCAATATCACTTCTTGCGGCAGCTCACCCTCCTTTACAATTTTCACAAGCACGTTCTCTAAGCAATTTGCGCAAAACAAATGCAAGCAATTTCAACAACTAACTATGTCTACACCTCTAAAGAAATTAAAGATGATTCATACTCACAAGAGTCAATTCAGAACAACACTTTCCATCCTATTCTGATGTTCAAGTGTAAACTCAACCAGCAGGATCTCACTTGAATTGATACAGTTCTCCCTGTGCACTGAGATCAACTATACCAACCACATCTCACAATCAAACAAAGATAAAGTCCCTATCTCAATAATGCTGTTGATGACGTCTCATGGCCAGCACCACAACACATCAGATGACTACACCCAGTGTCTTCTACTCTGAAACTCCAACCATGTAGGTATATATCTCGGGATCTTAGGCCACAACATACCTGATAACCACTTGAACTTCTCTGCATTAAGCGCCACATGCACACATCAACTTAACCCACGTCCGCAGAACACCACACAGCCACTGCAAAACACCGCAATCTAAGCATAAGCAATTGCAATGTGCAACCCTATAAAAACACACTCCTTCGCTGCTACAAGATGTTTCTGAACCGGTGGAACTCCGTCAATCTTTCGACAGAACCATGGGCTTTTTGGGGTTTGGACTGGACTTAGGCAATTTCTATATAGGACACTCTAACTCCCTCATGTCAGTGGATAACCATCCTCTGCTACCAGATTTGATACCGCATTTTCTGGGTTCACTTGCTTACCATTGGTCCTCTGATGGACCTTTTCATCTGACTGAGAGGTGAGGGGAGTCAACATTGACATCAATCAATTATCAATTAACAGTGCAACCAATTTGGCTACACAATGTGTACCGGGACTCGGTAGCTAAGGTTAAGAAGGTTTATTACAAATTAATAATCAAGTTCAGGTACGCGACTCTTAAAATCATGCTATAAAGGTAGAGAATAACAACAGGTGTGCCCAACCTCCAAAAGCAATTGAAGTGGACCAAAATTAGGCAGTTCAGTCAGAAAAGTCTAAAGTGCCCTATGGGTCAGGAAATAAGTGTTAGCCTAAGCCATACTTGGGAAGAAGTCAAAAGTAAGTATAGAGGTCTGGACATCTCACAGTCCATGTGAAAGGGAAAAATCATGAGAGCTGTCAGCCATGGGTCTGCAGAGGGGGGTCAGCAAAAGAGGATCTGCTAGAGGGCATCTGAATATCAGGCAGGGTAAACACAAAGTCATATCACACAAAGTCTCTGGGTAGCACCCTTTGTATGCATCATCATCAGGGGTCCATTGTCCTTGTCAATTCTCATGTTGCAGACTGCAACACATGGGAAAAGTCTTACACTGGACAAGGGAACGACATCTCCTTCTCACACACAGGTTAGATAGTAACATTGCTGAATAGGGCTTCCAGTTAATACTCATTTTCCTTCGTCAAGGTCTTCTTCTCAGGCTCTCTCCTTTATTTCCAATACACTAATGTATCTGTTCTCAAACTAACAATGCATATGAATACCTGCAAGAAATGTCAAGTTAGCAGAAACTGGAAAACAGCATTTTATGCAGCATGGTGAAATACAAGTCTAGCCAGGAAAAGTTAAAGCATTAACTCAGTGGTGCACATTTAATAAGCGTGTGCACATTTAAACACAAATGAAAATATGTCTCTAGGTACATTACATTAGATTCACATAACATGTGGCATACATTAAATCTTTAAAATAGTTATGTGAAAGTATGGCTAAGAACTACATTACAATTAAGTAAATGTGTAATATTAGTGCACACATTACATAAACTCCTTGTAGTTTTAAGAGAAATCGCATTCTAAACATATGAGGATGGGTTCTATTTAGTTTTCTAATCATTAAATGTTATTCAAAGTATTAATGCACACATCATGAACGTCCAATCTTATCTTTATAGTAAGTACATTTTCGACTAAGTAAGTATGGTTTATTTAATCAAGACTTCAAATAAAATGTCAATTAGCATGGTTAAAACACACAATGTAAGTAAATTCTCTAATTCCACAGTGAATGCGCTCTATGTTTTATTGAGTAAGTATGAGTGAATAAGGAGGAACAATAAAGAGAGAGAAGGAAAACAGTCAGGTAAGAAGGATGGGTAGAACAAGGGGAGAAAAAAAGCTGAAAGGCAGTGCGATTTTGCCAGATGAAGGGAGTGAGCACGGGAAGGAAGAATGAAAAGAAGGAAAGCACAAAACAAGGCTGGAAGTTAAACACAAAACAAGGACAGAAGGAAAGGGAGGGACTGTTAGACCTGGCACCTTGGCGTGAGTTTCCCTTCCAGTTTTTGATGGTGTGCCTCGATTGTTTTG
Organism: Triturus cristatus; assembly: GCF_964204655.1. Lineage (NCBI taxonomy): Eukaryota > Metazoa > Chordata > Amphibia > Caudata > Salamandridae > Triturus > Triturus cristatus. Next base: position 443,690,390 of record NC_140590.1, read on the forward strand.
CTGGTGTTGTCCGCTCAGGGCACTGCGCCACAGCTAATCCGTGCCGCAGTGCAAGTGCTCCCTAGGTAAAGTGTACCTGTAATTGATGTTCATGATTGGTTTATTGGATTCACTGTCAGTCCCCAGTAAAGGGCACCAGGGGTGCCAGGGCTTGTGAATGCCAATGCTGCTGGTGGGCTTGCAGCGCTGGTTGCGCCACCCACAGAAAGCGGCCTTGTAAAATGTGTCTAGGGTCTGCCACCGCAGACCCTGTGCGCGGTCTGGGACCGTCGCGCTGACTACGCAAGTGCCCCCACTTGCCAGTCCCTAAACCTTCCCTTACCTACATATTAGCCACCCCTCTGGTAGGCCCAAGGGCAGGGTGCATTGTGGCATAAGGTAGGACATGCCCTGATGTGTGTGGCATGTCTTAGTAGTGAATTACAGCCATTTTCGTCTTTCACTATTGAAGGCTACCTGCTCTCCATAGGCCAGAATGGGCTGCTGGAGTCACTACACGCTGTGACCCCAGTGGACTCATAGAGCATGGTAGAATGTCAAGTTTAGTATGCCTGAACTCAGAATAATAAAATACTTCTTGTAGTCAAGTTTATTTTAATATCCTGGGTTTGTAAATACTACTTTTAGAAAGTTAGTATTTACTGACCTGGCCATGTCAGTCCGTCTCTGCTGTGTGTGTGTGTTCTGCCTAGCAACAGTAAGGAGCAGGGTTGGGGAATCCCCAGAGACAGGTTGGCTGCCAGGTGGTGGGTAGAGAGATGACACCAGGATGGGTGGGAGGAGTACACCTTGACTCTTGAATAGACCTGTGCTCTGCCACCACAAAGCCGGCGCCGCCCCCTGTGGAGCGGCTGATGTCTCTGCCCTGCTGCTGAAAGGAAAGAGCAGAGTCACCATAACAAAGTGCTCCAGAACTGGACTGAGCCAGGCCCAGGCCCCCTGGCGCTAAAGAACAAAAGAATCATGGTATAAAAGTAGGAGCCTGGCTCCTAAGAAATGAGAATCCTGTTTTACCACAAAGAACCTCTGCCCGACTAGAAGGAGAAGAAGACGCCGGAGGAGCTGGCCTGCTGCTTGCCTTGCTGAGAAAGGAGAGGAAGAGACTACTGAAAAGACTTTGCTACTTTGTGCTTTAAACATTCTCCAAGGGCTTGATCTGAGCTTGCCCCCTGAACTGAACCCCAGGACCAGTGGGTTCCCTGTGCTTTTGCTCGTCCTCCGATTCGAGCCGTGTGTGCATCCCGCTGGAAAGAGACTGCGCCCCTCATCGCCCCTCCTAGGGCCGTGACACTCAGGAGCTTGCCTGCCTCAACCCTGTGAGAGCCTCGCTCCGTCCGGAGCCGCTCTCTGTCCCCGGGCTAGGTTGCCTGCACCCCTGTCACTGCCTGTCACTGGAGCGCGCTGGTCGCGCTATCACCCCTCCGGCCGGAAACCGTCCGACGACTGTGATCTACGCCGGGTCATCCAGCTGCACTGACCGTGCCCTGTGACCCCGCTTCGCTATCCCCGGACATCTCAGGCCGCGCCGCCCCCGCTGTGGAGACCCCCCTGCACCGCCGTGCTGAGGGTCGCTGGCCGCGCCTGCCTACCTGCCCACACCCGCTGATCGAGGACCCAAGAACACTTCCCAAGCTGAGAGTCGCACCGACTTGTGCCGACTCTCCACGTCACGAAAGAAGTTCCAGTATCGGGCTCGGGGCCCGCAACGCCTTATTTCCCCGTTCGCAGGAGCCGATCTCTGTGAGTACTGGAACCACAAGTAACATTTGCGAGAGACTACAAAGTATCCATTTGAAACTACGAACAAAGAACATTTGCCTGCTTTATAACCTGGTGGCATAGCGAAAACGTTATTGGTCTTGTGATAAGTCTGCTGAGATATATATACCTATTTTTACATAAAGAAGCGTATTTTTCTACATATCCAAGGCTGGTGTCCGTTTCTGGGGGGATTGATGTATTTACTGTGTGTGTGATTGTAAGTGCTTAACCAACAACGCCTGAGGAATCGCCTTGGCTGCTCACGCCACGCACCTAGAGGGTGAGCAAGGGTCATTCACAAGGGGTTATCCTGCGCCCTGACGTAGAGGAGAGGGTTCCTGCTTGACACAAGGACAACCTTGCGCCAACCAGAGACCCCCGAGTCTAACATTGTTGGCAGCGGCTGGGATTTCGGATTTGCATTTATAATTTGCATACAGTGAATTATTAATCACCAGATAGAGAGAGCAGACCAAGTAACGCAGCCACAGGTTTTCATTTTTGAACTTTGTTGAGACATCTGCCATTGTTGCAACCATGCCTGTCTCACTCTCCGCTGGAAGAGCACTCTCTGTGGTTTCTGGAATGGATGAGGTGGATTGGGAGGGACTGGAAGGCTACACGATAGAGCAATTGAAAGGCTACAGTGTAAAATTCCGAGTTCCCCATGCTGGATTCAAGAGGAGGGTCCAGTACGCCAAGGCGTTGAGAGCCTGGAAGGAGTCACGAGACCCACGGAATGCGGGGGACATCGTTCCACCCGACAACCTTGAGGAGCCCAGCAGAGTCCGGTCGCCAGAGGAGCTGGCAGACAGGGCAACAGACAGGGCGCATGCAATGGAGATGGCAAAGTTGGCAGGACAAATGGAAATGGAAAAGCAGAAGTTGGCCCTGGAGGCACAACAACGCCAAATGGATCATGATATAAGATTGAAGGAGTTGGAGCTGAAGGCGAAAAGTTTGGACACCGCTCCTTCTGGTGGCAGCAGTCCACCGGTGCAGGTAGAGTCCAAGGTGTACATCCCCAAAGATGTAGTAAAGGAGTATTTTAGAAAGGATGACATAGGGCAGTGGTTTAGAGCCTATGAGGTGGCCATGTCTTCACACCGGGTCCCTGAGAAAGACTGGGGAGCGGGGTTATGGGGAAGGTTCCTTGCTGAAGGGCGTGACACACTGTTAGATTTACCCTTAGATCTCCAAGCCTCATACCCCCATATGAAGGAAGCTTTAATGACCAGGTATGGGTTAACTCCTGAGCTATATAGACAGAGGTTCAGGGAGACTAAGAAGATCCCTGAGAGTACGTATGTGGAGTATGTAACTTTTTTCTGCAGAGCACTGGATGGTTGGGTGAAGGGTAGCAAGGTGAGTGATTCTCAAGGGTTGCTTGATTTAATTGCATGGGAGCACTTGTCCAGTCAATGTTTTCCTGAGCTACGCCAACACCTGATTGATAGCAAGCTGTCCAACCCGAGGAAGCTTGCTGGGGAGGCGGACTGCTGGCTCAGCACCAGGGTCCACAAGGGTCAAGTGGGAGACTCCGCCAAAGGTGGGCAGGGTCCCCCGCAGAAGAGTGGGGGGGACAGGGGTAAACAGAAAGGGTTCCAAAAAGGCCCCCAAAGTAATCCCCAAGGGAACCAGCAGAAGGGTTCTCAGCCTCCCCCACCCCCGCAGCAGAACGGGGCCCCAACAGGTAGACCTGTTCCAAAGGGGCCCTTCAATTGTTACAGGTGTGGTGACCCGGGTCACATTGCCTCTGATCCTAAGTGTCGCCTGTTTGGTAAGACCGCACCCACTGGTGCTCCACCCCGGCAAGTAGCTAATATTAATTTTGGGGAGGAGGTAGCAGTCCAGGAGGGTGGGGGTCCCGGGCAGATGACCCTAGTCTCGCTAGGAGACAGTGAGATGGTCCCTGAAACCTACTTGCCCTCTAAAATTAAGAAATATGGGCAAGTAGTGACCATCAATGGAAAGAAGGTTGAGGCTCTTAGAGATACAGGAGCCAGCGTGACCTCGGTGAGGCAACACCTGGTGTCTCAAGAGCAGATTGTACCCAATGCCTACTGTAGGGTTGTCAATGCTGACAACATAGAGAGTCGTTGTCCAATGGCTCAAGTTCCCTTTGAGTGGGGGGAGGTCTCTGGTACTCTACAAGTCGCTGTGAGAACTGACATGCCTGTAGACTGTCTGCTAGGGAACGACCTGGAGAGCTCCCCTTGGGAAAAGGTGGAGAAGACCACGCATCTGAGGATGGTGGGTCTGCCCGACTGGGCGTGCGTGACCACCCGGTCCATGGCAGCCAGTAGGGGTGTTGAGAGGGTCCTGGAGCCTGAGGGAGAGGTCCAGGAACCGGCCTTAGGGAGAAGGCGCAGGAGGCGCGGGAAACCGGCCCCCGAAGTTCCCACGGCCCAGGAGGAAGTAGACCTTGAGGGGGATGCTCTGGAGCCTACCGGGGAACAGATTGCCGAACTGGGAGACCTGCCTGAGCTGACCCATTGGCAGCAAGAAGGAGGTCCCTCCAGGGAGGAATTCTGCAGGGAGCAGAAAGAATGCCCTTCTCTCGTGGGTATGCGGCAGCAGGCTGCAGACCAGGCCAATGGTGTTCAGGCCAAAACACACTACGTGTACTGGGAGAGTGACCTCCTGTATTCCGAGCCTAAGGCTGCTGAACCTGGGTCAGCCCGTGTACTGGGGCTGGCTCATGATGTGCCTTTAGCAGGACATTTGGGGATGGACAAGACCTATGACAGGCTTGTCACCCACTTTTACTGGCCCCAAATGCACAAGAATTCAGATTCCTACTGCAGAACCTGTCAGACTTGCCAGGCAAGTGGTAAGAGCGGAGGGAAGCACAAGGCTCCTCTGCAGCCCTTCCCCGTGGTCGGTACGCCATTCCAGCGACTGGGTATTGACATTGTGGGGCCTCTGGACCCCAAGACAGCCCTGGGCAACAGGTTCATCCTGGTCTTGGTGGACCATGCCACCCGGTACCCTGAAGCCATCCCTCTGAGGACAGTGACGGCCCCCGTGGTGGGACGAGCACTGATGGGAATTTTCTCCCGAGTGGGATTCCCTCTAGAGGTGGTGAGCGACAGGGGGACCAATTTCATATCCACATATATGAAATCCCTGTGGAAGGAGTGTGGGGTAACTTACAAGTTCACCACTCCTTACCACCCCCAAGGAAATGGGTTGGTTGAGAGATTCAACCGAACCCTCAAAGGCATGATCATGGGCCTGGATGGTCCAATGAGGCGTAAGTGGGACGTCCTCTTGCCATGCCTGCTCTTCGCTTACCGAGAGGTGCCACAAAAGTCTCTAGGGTTCAGCCCCTTTGAGCTTCTGTATGGTCACCCGGTAAGAGGACCTCTGAGTTTGGTAAAGGAAGGCTGGGAGCAATCTCCCAGGAAACCTCCCCAGAATGTATACAGTTACATGCTGGCCTTCCGAAACCAGACTAGGCGTTTCAGGCACCTTGCTGAGGCAAATCTGGAAGCCAGCCAGGAGGAGATGAAGCTGTGGTACGACCGGAATGCCACTCTGGTAGAGCTTCAACCTGGACAAAAGGTGTGGGTCTTGGCCCCAGTGGAGCCTTGTGCACTTCAGGATAAGTGGACAGGTCCATTTGAGGTTGTGGAGCGCAAAAGTCCTATCACCTACTTGGTGGACATGCAGTCTCCCAGGAACCCTTTGAGGGTCCTACATGTTAACCGCCTTAAGCCCCACTTAGAGAGGACCGAAGTGGTCATGCTACTGGCCACTGATGATGGAATGGAAGAGGAGACCGAGCCTCTTCCTGACCTCTTAGTAGCCTCTGAGAAAGATGGGTCAGTGGATGGAGTTAACCTCTCACCCACCCTGATGCCCGAACAACAGGAAGATTGCCGCCACTTGCTGGGGCAGTTTCCAGATAGGTTCTCCCTGGTTCCTGGTGTCACAGATTGGTGCGTCCATGATGTGGACACAGGAGACAGCTTACCTGTGAAGCACAAGGCTTACAGGGTAACTGACAGGGTCAGAGCTTGCATCAAGGAGGAGGTCTCCAAGGTGTTTGCGCTAGGGGTGGTTGAGTCCTCCAGCAGTCCTTGGTCCAGCCCCGTGGTCTTGGTGCCCAAAGCTGCTGCGCCGGGAGCCACACCTGAACTCCGGTTCTGTGTGGACTACAGAGGACTCAATTCAGTAACGAAGACTGACGCGCACCCCATCCCCAGAGCTGATGAGCTCATTGATCGGCTGGGGGCTGCCCGGTTCCTCAGCACGTTTGATTTAACGTCTGGGTACTGGCAGATCGCCTTGACCGATGGGGCCAAAGAGAGGTCAGCATTCTCTACACCAGATGGGCACTTCCAGTTCCGAGTCATGCCATTTGGAATGAAGAATGCCCCTGCCACCTTTCAGAGGTTGGTCAACCAGGTACTGGTTGGGCTGGATGCGTTCAGTGCCGCCTACCTGGATGACATCGCAGTGTTCAGTGCCACCTGGCCCGAACACCTGCGCCACCTCTGGGAAGTGTTGATGGCTCTGCGCCGAGCAGGCCTCACGATCAAGGCAAGCAAGTGCCAGATCGGGCAGGGTTCCGTGGTGTACTTGGGACACCAAGTGGGGAGTGGCAAGGTGGCACCCTTGCAACCCAAAATTGAGACCATCCTGGCTTGGGAACCCCCCAAGACGCAGACCGCAGTGAGGGCCTTCTTGGGGCTCACTGGGTACTACAGGAGGTTTGTCAAGGGCTATGGAACGATCGTTGCCCCCTTGACAGAGCTGACTTCCAAGAAGCAGCCCAGGAACGTGATCTGGACTGACACCTGTCAGAAAGCTTTCGACACCCTGAAGACTGCCATGTGCACGGCGCCCGTGCTCTTGGCCCCTGACTTCTCCAAGGAATTCCTAGTGCAGACAGACGCTTCAGAGCATGGTGTAGGGGCTGTTCTCTCACAGATGACTGAGGAGGGCTGGGACCAACCCGTAGCCTTCATCAGTAGGAGGTTACTTCCACGGGAAAGTAGGTGGAGTGCAATTGAGCGAGAAGCATTTGCTGTGGTCTGGGCGCTGAAGAAGCTAAGACCCTACTTGTTTGGGTCTCACTTCCGGGTTCAGACGGACCACAGGCCCCTCAGATGGTTGATGCAGATGAGGGGTGAGAACCCGAAGCTGTTGAGGTGGTCCATCTCCCTACAGGGTATGGACTTTACGGTGGAACACCGTCCTGGTACAGATCACGCCAACGCTGACGGTCTGTCCAGGTATTTCCGCCTTAGTGACGAGGAACCCCTGGGCAAGGGTAGTTCTCCCCACATTTCAGCTGGAGGGGACACGTGTTAGACCTGGCACCTTGGCGTGAGTTTCCCTTCCACTTTTTGATGGTGTGCCTCGATTGTTTTGCTGGTGTTGTCCGCTCAGGGCACTGTGCCACAGCTAATCCGTGCTGCAGTGCAAGTGCTCCCTAGGTAAAGTGTACCTGTAATTGATGTTCATGATTGGTTTATTGGATTCACTGTCAGTCCCCAGTAAAGGGCACCAGGGGTGCCAGGGCTTGTGAATGCCAATGCTGCTGGTGGGCTTGCAGCGCTGGTTGCGCCACCCACAGAAAGCGGCCTTGTAAAATGTGTCTAGGGTCTGCCACCGCAGACCCTGTGCGCGGTCTGGGACCGTCGCGCTGACTACACAAGTGCCCCCACTTGCCTGTCCCTAAACCTTCCCTTACCTACATATTAGCCACCCCTCTGGTAGGCCCAAGGGCAGGGTGCATTGTGGCATAAGGTAGGACATGCCCTGATGTGTGTGGCATGTCTTAGTAGTGAATTACAGCCATTTTCGTTTTTCACTATTGAAGGCTACCTGCTCTCCATAGGCCAGAATGGGCTGCTGGAGTCACTACACGCTGTGACCCCAGTGGACTCATAGAGCATGGTAGAATGTTAAGTTTAGTATGCCTGAACTCAGAATAATAAAATACTTCTTGTAGTCAAGTTTATTTTAATATCCTGGGTTTGTAAATACTACTTTTAGAAAGTTAGTATTTACTGACCTGGCCATGTCAGTCCGTCTCTGCTGTGTGTGTGTGTTCTGCCTAGCAACAGTAAGGAGCAGGGTTGGGGAATCCCCAGAGACAGGTTGGCTGCCAGGTGGTGGGTAGAGAGATGACACCAGGATGGGTGGGAGGAGTACACCTTGACTCTTGAATAGACCTGTGCTCTGCCACCACAAAGCCGGCGCCGCCCCCTGTGGAGCGGCTGATGTCTCTGCCCTGCTGCTGAAAGGAAAGAGCAGAGTCACCATAACAAAGTGCTCCAGAACTGGACTGAGCCAGGCCCAGGCCCCCTGGCGCTAAAGAACAAAAGAATCATGGTATAAAAGTAGGAGCCTGGCTCCTAAGAAATGAAAATCCTGTTTTACCACAAAGAACCTCTGCCCGACTAGAAGGAGAAGAAGACGCCGGAGGAGCTGGCCTGCTGCTTGCCTTGCTGAGAAAGGAGAGGAAGAGACTACTGAAAAGACTTTGCTACTTTGTGCTTTAAACATTCTCCAAGGGCTTGATCTGAGCTTGCCCCCTGAACTGAACCCCAGGACCAGTGGGTTCTCTGTGCTTTTGCTCGTCCTCCGATTCGAGCCGTGTGTGCATCCCGCTGGAAAGAGACTGCGCCCCTCATCGCCCCTCCTAGGGCCGTGACACTCAGGAGCTTGCCTGCCTCAACCCCGTGAGAGCCTCGCTCCGTCCGGAGCCGCTCTCTGTCCCCGGGCTAGGTTGCCTGCACCCCTGTCACTGCCTGTCACTGGAGCGCGCTGAACGCGCTATCACCCCTCCGGCTGGAAACCGTCCGACGACTGTGATCTACGCCGGGTCATCCAGCTGCCCTGACCGTGCCCTGTGACCCCGCTTCGCTATCCCCGGACATCTCAGGCCGCGCCGCCCCCGCTGTGGAGACCCCCCTGCACCGCCGTGCTGAGGGTCGCTGGCCGCGCCTGCCTACCTGCCCACACCCGCTGATCGAGGACCCAAGAACACTTCCCAAGCTGAGAGTCGCACCGACTTGTGCCGACTCTCCACGTCACGAAAGAAGTTCCAGTATCGGGCTCGGGGCCCGCAACGCCTTATTTCCCCGTTCGCAGGAGCCGATCTCTGTGAGTACTGGAACCACAAGTAACATTTGCGAGAGACTACAAAGTATCCATTTGAAACTACGAACAAAGAACATTTGCCTGCTTTATAACCTGGTGGCATAGCGAAAACGTTATTGGTCTTGTGATAAGTCTGCTGAGATATATATACCTATTTTTACATAAAGAAGCGTATTTTTCTACATATCCAAGGCTGGTGTCCGTTTCTGGGGGGATTGATGTATTTACTGTGTGTGTGATTGTAAGTGCTTAACCAACAACGCCTGAGGAATCGCCTTGGCTGCTCACGCCACGCACCTAGAGGGTGAGCAAGGGTCATTCACAAGGGGTTATCCTGCGCCCTGACGTAGAGGAGAGGGTTCCTGCTTGACACAAGGACAACCTTGCGCCAACCAGAGACCCCCGAGTCTAACAGGGACAAACTGAGAAGGGGATGAAAAGCATACCAAAGGGGAGCAAGAAAGTTGTCAAAAGGGAGGAAAACAAGTGATGGCAAAGCTAATAGGTCTCACCTATGCAAGCTATTGGCTTTGTCAATGTGTTTAGCCATGTTGCTGAGCAGCATGACTGATGTGGAGCATGTCTGAAGGCTTTTTTTTTTAAAGTGACAGTGACCAACAGTGGCCGTGTCATAGCACTTTTTTTTTATTGCTGGTCATTGGACAAGGCGGAGGTCATCTCAGGGGTAGGGAGGGCATGCAAAACTGAGGATGTAGAGGAACAAAAGTGCTACCCCATGGTGAAGGATCTCCTCATCAAGGTGCTTTTTTTGTTATGGTGGGTGGTTGAGGTCAAGCACCAGCAAGCAAGGGCTGGGGACACCAACAACAAATGGCAGAAGGGAGGAACTGGTGCATGGTTTGGAAGTTTTTTTTAAAAGTGCTATGACAAGGCCAGTCATATTGATTTTGTTTTGTTGCTATGGCAGGTGGAGGAGTGCTGGAGAGGGCAAGCAACACGATTGAAAGCTGAAAGGGGCAAGCAACAAGACGGGCAAGTGGGAAGAGAGCGGGAGGGGCAACCAACAATCCAGACAATTGGAGGAGGGCAGGAGGGGGTGAGCATCAAGACAGACAGTGGGACAGGGAAGGTCACAAGATGAACAGCAGGAGGTAGGCACAAGGATGCAAGCAACAAGACGGACAGTGGGAAGAGGGCTGGAGGGGCAAGCAACAAGGACAGCATGAGGAGTGCGGGAGGATGGCAGGAAAGGGCAAACAACAGGATGGACAGTGTAAAAGGACAAGCAACTACAGGGAAGGCAGGAGCAGGCAAGCAACAACAGGGTTGGTGGGAGGGAGCAAGAAGCTACACAGATGGTGGGTGAGGGCAATCAACAACATGGAGAGCATGAGGGGGCAAGCAATAACAGGCAGTGAGTGGGGGCTAGGAACAATAGTGAGGGGGCAAGCAACAACATGGACAGTGGTAGATGATGTGGGAGAAGGCAAACAACAACATGGACAGCAGAAAAGGGCAAGCAACAGCACGGAGCGAGGGAGGATGCAAGCAACAACACGGAGGGTGGGAGGGGGCAAGCAACAACACAGACAGCGGGTGGGGCAAGTAACAACATGGACAGTGGGTGGGCAGCAAGCAACAACATGGACAGCGGGTTCTGACAAGCAACAACACAGACTGTGAGTGGAGAAACAAGCAACTATATAGACAGCGGGTGGGGTAAGCAACAACACGGACAAAGGAATGAGGGTGCAACAATACAGAAGAGGACAAAAGCATATGGGTAAGAGTGTGGGACATGGAGAGAGGAGAGAAACACGAGGGAGAGAAACACATGAGGGAGACAACACATCCATACTTATGGAGTGCTTTAACAAAAAGTAGCTCCAAAAGTGTGAGCTGTGGATGGACACAAGTACTTGGGACATGCTATAGGGGATGACGAAACACAAAAAGAGAAAGCGAAGCTGGCACCACAGACCAAAGAGGAGAAAGCAAATAAGAGTGACGATAAAGCCAACCAATGGTGCGAGTAGTTATTATCCATTTCATTACAACGGTGAAAGCAGGGTTGACCCTGCCAGTATTCCAGCAAAGTACCTTTAGATTCATGCCGGAGGCTCATTCACGACTGGGTTATCATGGGAGTCTGCACCTAGCAGATTATTTCCCAGCAACTGATGATTTTCTCAGATCCTCTCCTGTTGATGCTCATGTTGTCTGCACTCTCCAACTCAATTGTATTTGTTTCATCAACTTGGGAATACTCAAATTAATCATATTAATTATCATCCTTAATAATACAAATAAATTGCTTACATAGCACTGATTAATATTGCGTGTTGCTAGTACTAAGCACTGTAAATGGCAGCTTTTACTAGTATTCAATTTAATGTTCCCAGAAGGATGAATGGCTGAGTCAGCCCCACCCAGATGAAAAGCTGTGACTTGCAGATTTCAAATACTTTTCTGTAGTAGATGCAATTGTGCATTCCAACAGTATTGGTGCTGCTTTTCTGTCCCTATTTCGATTCTTGTCCATTCAGACTTCTGGCCATTTCGTCAATGTCTCTGCGGCTTCACTTGCAGTGAGTAGTCTTTCCCAAGAAATGCCTGAACTAGAATCATATTATACCAACATTGAAATGTATACCAATCCAAAGTATTTGCGTAAAAAACATGCTTGGTAGAATGGGAATGCCCAAGTGCCACCTGTGCGATGCCTCCCTTGACGCAAACTGGATAGAAGCCGGGGAGTGGCACGTGGGCAACGGAGGAGCCAGCCACGAGGTAGAGGATATCGCAGGCGGACAGCGGAACCGCAGAGGAGATCCTGGCGGAGTCAGGGGACGACGGAGCAGCCAGCTCGAACGCAGTCCCAGGTACCCGAAGCAGGGGAGCGGGGACGGACGCACCAGGTAGCCCAAGGAAGCAAGTGGACGCCAAAATGAGTGCACAGTCATCGACTCTGACGACGCCGATACCTTTCCTACCACGCCCGGGAGAACCCATAATGAAGTGGGAAGACTGGAGGGAGTACTTCAAAAACTACCTGGAAGCGCTAGAAGATGAGAACGAGGAGGCGTTCTCTAGTGCCAGGAGGAAGAGGATACTCCTACACAACCTAGGACCAGAAGGGATACGAGTGTTTCAAAATCTCACACCAACCACCAGACCGGTAGGGGACACAGATGTGTTCACGCATGCCATAGAAGATTTGGACAACCACTATCGACCGGCAGTGTGCACCTCCATCGACCGATATAACTTCCAGCAGAGGAAGCAAGAAGCGGGGGAATCCGTAGATGACTACGTGGCGGCGCTGCGGAAGCTGGCGATGACGTGCAGGTATGGCGGACTGCAGGACGAATTCATCAAGGACCAGATCGTCATGCACACGACAAGCAAGTCAGTACAGGACAAACTATGGGCGAATGGCGATGCGACGCTGAACGAAGTGATCGCCATAGTGAAGAGAGCGGAGCTAACAAAACGATGTGCGGAAGCAGCCAAGAGAGAACCGGCCCCCAGACTCACAGTCAACAAGGTAGACGACGCGGACCACCAGACGCGGGGGAAACAAACGACGGGGGAGTACAGAGGAGCGGCCACAGGGAAACCAAGACCCGGACCGACATGGAAACAAGGGAAAGGCGATGCCATGAAATGCTACAGGTGCGGCAGCTCGAACCATGCAGCGCACGACAAACGGTGCCCCGCGTTCAGAGCCAAGTGTGCGTTCTGCGGCCTAGTTGGCCATTACGAAAAGGTATGCCGCAGAAAAGGAAGACAGCAGGCGGTGAAGTTCGTGGCACAGGACGAGGGGGAAGACGCAGAAGACCGCGAAGAAGACGAAGAAGTCCTGTGTATTGAAGACCAGGTACTGGGCATAGAGGGGAGAAGAACGCGCAAACCCCAGTGCGACATGATCATAGGAGGCATACCCATCACCATCGTGGCGGACTCAGGATCTCCTTACACGATCATTCAACGTTCAGTATGGAACGAGAGGTTCAGACCCACGTGGGGCGCGCGACTAGAACCCCCCGACATTCGACCTGTTACTTACACAGGGGACCCAATCCCGATGGTAGGGTTCAAGACTATGAAGTTCCAGTTCAAGGAGCGGAGTGCGCTCTGCAAGCTGTACGTCGCGGAGAAGGGACCGTCAGTCCTGGGCTGGATGGACCAAGGAGTGTTGGGAATACAGCTGAACCCAGGAGGGGACACCCAGGTGATGGTGACTCTGGACGGAGAGGAGTCGACGGCAGAAAAATGGCGGAGCGGGCACCCGAAGGTCTTCGGCGGGAAAATCGGGAGACTGGAGAAGTTCTCCCACAAAATCGTCCTCAAAGAAAACGCCCGGCCGGTAGCGCACAAGGTACGGAACATCCCGATTGCGGTAAGGGAGGCGGTGCAACAGGAGCTCCTCCGACTGGAAGAAGGGGGAATCATTGAGCCCATTGACAGCGCGGAGTGGTTGGCACCATTGGTGGTGGCCATGAAACCGTCAGGCAAAGTGCGCCTCTGTGTGGACCTCAGGGAGTTGAACAAGTGCATAGTGGTGGAAAGGTTCCCCTTGCCACGCATAGAGGAAATGTTGGCCCGCACGAAAGGAGTGAAATGGTTCTCCACCATAGACTTGCAATCGGCATACCACCAAGTAGCACTACATCCGACAAGCAAAAAATTGACATCGTTCATCACGCCGTTCGGCTGCTACCAATTCTGCCGCATGCCCTTTGGTCTCGCCTCGGCAGCGGCGGTGTTCCAGAAGCTAATGGCCCGCCTATTCAAAGACATTGAGGGAGTGCAATACTTTCAGGACGACATCCTAGTGATGGGGACGGAGCTGGAGGACCATGACAGGAAACTGTCGGCAGTATTGAAGATCCTGGAAGAGAAGGGCCTAACAGCAGAGTGGGAGAAGTGTCATTTTGGAATGACATCAGTCACCTACCTGGGACACGAGATCGGGGCGCAAGGAATAACGCCGAAGAGAGGGAACGTAAAAGCCATCTGCGAAGCACCGCCGCCCACCTCCAAGGAAGAAGTACGGTCGTTTCTAGGGATGGCAGAGTACTACAGTAAATTCGTCCACCACTTTGCCACAAAAACCCACCACATGAGGCAACTCACGAGGGACAAGACGGCGTTCATATGGACGGAGGAGACGCAAGAGGAGTTCGACACAGTGAAAACGGGAAATTGGCGGAGCGATCCCGTTGCAAGGATTCGATCCCCAGGGGCGGTCAATATTGATGACGGACGCGAGTGAAAAGGGGCTGGGAGCGGTGCTCATGCAGGAGAGACCAGAAGGCGGCACGGAGACGATCAGCTTCGCGTCCCGGACGCTGACAGCATCGGAACAAAAGTTCAGCGTGATAGAGAAAGAGATGCTAGCGGTAGTGTGGGCCATGGCGAAGTATCGTCAGTTCCTGTGGGGAACCAGATTCCAGGTGAAGACAGATCACAAGCCTCTCGTGAAAGTACTGACATCAGATGGCCATGCCAGTGCCACGCCCCGGATTGCGAAAATGACACTGAAACTCCTGGAATACAGGTACGACGTGGAGTACATTCCGGGCTCCAGAAACAAAATAGCGGACTACCTCAGCAGGGCATCTGCGATGGACAGCGCCTCCGACGCCAGGGAAGACGACGACGAGATGGTGGCTCTGACAGACGATCCGGAAAAAGCCATCAGCAGGCAGGAATGGAAGAACGCGTATGAGGCGGATGAGGACATGGAGGATGTCAAGACGTACATCGTGCGGGGATGGCCGGACAGAAGGAGACAAAGATCAAAAATCAGGCAGTTTTACGAAGTCAGAGAAGAGCTGTCGGTGGGCAACGACGGAGTGTTTGTCTACAGGGGTGACAGGGTGGTGCCACCGGAGAACATCGTACCCACCCTGCTAGCCATACTTCACGAAGGCCACCTGGGAATCGTGAAGACAAAGGCCAGGACAAAACAAACTTACTGGTGGCCAGGGATGGACACGCATGTAGAGAGGCACGTGAAGGACTGTGCGCAGTGCCTAGGGGCGGACAAGACACTCAAACCAATGAGACCACCCTTAGGGAAATTCACAAACCCCAGCAACCCGTGGGAAGAGGTAGCAGTGGACATCCTGGGACCGATACTGGACGACCAGGGGGTCCCCAAATATCTATGTGTACTAGTGGATAAATACTCGAAATGGCCAGAAGTGCACATCAACGAGATCATGGACACGGACGAGATACTACGCTTCCTCAAGGCGTTGTTCCTCCGGGAAGGCATACCCAGGAGTGTCATCAGCGACAATGGCCCCCAGTTCATCTCCGACAAGTGGGTCACGTTTGCGAACAGGAACGGCATAATACTCAAACACACCTCAATATACCACCCATCCAGCAATGGACAAGTAGAGAGGTTCAACAGGGTGCTGATGGGCTCCATACAGGCGGCCATCACAAGAGGCAAAGACTGGGAGAAAGAGGTGCTCAGCACGATATGGGCCTACCGCATCACCCCCACTGGTACGGGGTATAGTCCCTTCCAGATCTTACGGGGACGACAGCCCTTTACCAGAGACAATGTGGCGTGGCAGGAGAAGACCATCACCAGCAAATGGTCTCCAGCGGTGGTGCAGCACAACCTGCAGAAGGCACAGCGCATCTATACGGAACACTACAACAGCCACAAGAGGACTAAAGAAACAGCGTTGGAAAAAGGGGAGTGGGTCAGAGTGAAGCTGGCAGTCCTTAAGCGGAAAGGTGAAAGCAAGTACTCCCCACCCCTCAGAGTAGAAGAAGTGTATGACCGGGCGGCACTACTCAGTGACGGTAACGTGTGGTCACACGAGCGCATGGCCAAATGCAATAAGATCTTACAGTGGCCCCGAGAGTGCATGGAAGGGGAAACCCCGGCAGAAGGGCCGATAATGGACACAGAGTCATCCGAGGGAGGCCATGGAGAGGACACGAGCGGTGAGCAAGAGAGAGAGAGAGACAACTCAGGGAGAAGACCCTTGGGGGAGACCACTAGAGAAGAGGGCGAGGTAAAAGAGAGGGAGAGCCAGGGCTCTCCGAAAGGTACCGACGGAAGCCCGGTCGCAGAGGGAAGCCGAGAAGGACATTCCACTCCGGTAAGACACACCCGGGGGGGAAGAGCAGTGGTGAGACCATCCAGGTTCAGAGACTTTGAAATGGACTGACCTCCGGGTCGAGGACTTTGTGTGTGTGATATGAAAAGGGGGAGATATGTAGTGTCGCGGTCTAGTGGACGCGCGCACTACGTAATGATGTAGATGTGCGTAGCGACCGTTTGGACGCTACTGCGCATGCGCGAAGTATAGCGCGCGAGCGAGAGACGCGATCGGAGCGTGTTGCCCGGCGCTCTCTCTGTAGGTGACTTATATAGTGTAATAAAGGTTCCTTTTTGCAGCAGAACGTTTCCTGAGAGTCTGTGGGGGAAAGTAACACACAGCCTGGCACCCCACAACATTACACCTGCTAAATTGCGTTACTTTTAGGAAATTTCCCACACAAGAAAATGCATAATGTCCAGGACACATATCAGAAGTGCAATTGAATGGTGAAGTAATAAAAGTGCTCAACTGGGACCTGTCCCTTTCTTTCTGTGTGTTTTATTACTAAAGCTCATGTGCCCCCAAGTGGACACTGATGGCTGTTGCCGTTGTAAAAGCATCAGTTTTTGCCACGGGACTTTCAAACTGGGAATAAATACTTTTTTTGAAATCCGAAATCGTTACGTTTCTTAGCCCCCATCTGTGAGCTCACCTAAAACACTCCCTGGACAAACTGATGTTCTTTAATGGCCAACTAACGCTTCATCCTTCTAAGAGAGACATGGGTTACTCGCTGTTACTGTGTTGTATCTAAGTATTCTGTTCTGTAATGCACTTTGATCCCTTTCCGAGGGTCACAAGAAAACTGAATAAAAACAGTTTAATCTAGTTTAGAAGTTACCTTTGATATCAGTGCTTTAATTGGGAAATGGGTGGATGTCTCTAAAAGTGCATGACAAAAGATGCATAATCAAGAATCCTCTCCAGGAGCTGTTTCATATGTAATTAAAGGCGTGACTTCAAAACATGTAATCTAGAATACAGTGCTTCATAGAGCAATGCCACCAGACCAGTATTTGGGTGCCTAGGCATGAGTTTTCTTTTATTGCATCCAGATATATCACAACAGGGATCCTAAAACAAGCCAGACATATCGGTTTGCCAATGCTTCTTAGCAGTATCAAATAAATGAGAAACAACAAAGATTTGATCCGAATAATTTGAAACCCCTTCAGTGCCCATGACGAGCTGGACTCGTCATGGGCCGCGGTGGCGCTGTGCCCATGACGAGTCCAGCTCGTCATAGACCCCGCCCGCTAATACAACGGCCGGCACAGGGCGGGGAAAGGGGCGGGCACTGAAGGGGTTAAAAACGTTTCAATTCTGAAAATGTGAGGCTGTGTATTAGACATTGTTAAGGTCTGTGAACCGGGTAGATGTCTTCGGAATCTTAATTACTCCTTGCAAGAAATTGGGTTGTTGGTTGAGGGGAGTGCAAGCCCCACTCATGCAACAACCTCCACCCTTGTCAGGGTGAACCACAAAAGTCACAAAATTATACTGGGCTAAACCCTTTGGTAGCTTGACAGACAGCAGTCAGGCTTAAAAGAGGCAATCTGTAAAGTATTTATGAAGCACATATACAGTAATAAAGTGAAAACACAACACAGGAAAAATCTCAAACCAATTTAGAAGAATATAGCACATTTTGATAAATAAAATGATACCAGAATAACAAAAATGTATTCAGTAGAGGTGGAGGAATTTGAATGGTTTTCATAAAAATAGAGCCAAAAGCACAAAATGCCAACTCTGGTTATCTGGCAATGCCGGTTGAGGACAAAGTCACAAATTCAGGCCAACCACGATGGAGCATGGACCCTGATCCTGGGACCAGGTTTGTCCTGCTGGGAGTTGTGCCATATGCCCTTAATGAGAGACTTCTTGTCACTTGCCATCAGTTCCAATCAGGAGCTGCGCGGTGCTGCAATGAAAAGGCGTGCGTCAAGATGTGTTGCACTGCGTAGGTTCCAATGGGGAGCTCAGAGGGCTGCGATGCGAGGTCCTGCATCGAGCTGCGTCGTGCTGCATCGGTGCCGATGAGCCCGCCAATCAGGAGCTGCGAGTGGCTGTGATGCATCGTGTTGGGTCTTGTTGTGCCATGCTGTATATTTGTTATGAGTTACAACAAACAAATGATGGACGGAATGCTGACAATGCATACATTCTCCCCCAGTCAAGAGATCTGGGTTAAATCCATTGTTCTTTTGCCCACTACACCACCCCAGTTTAGACATGGCCATATGCAAATCAGTCTTGACCCTGTGCCTCATGGGAACAGTCCAGCCCGAACTGCCAAGCCATGTCTTCCCTGGACCGGAATCAATGCATCCTAGGACCGGTTTCTGGCTATCAGCCGTCATCAGCCAGGATAGCTTGACTCCAGTGGCGTAGTGAGCACGGGTCCCACGTCTGGGAATACCCATCCCACTTAGGGCGAAAAGCGTTACAACAAACAAATGATGGACGGAATGCTGACAATGCATACATTCTCCCCCAGTCAAGAGATCTGTGTTAAATCCATTGTTCTTTTGCCCACTACACCACCCCAGTTTAGACATGGCCATATGCAAATCAGTCTTGACCCTGTGCCTCATGGGAACAGTCCAGCCCGAACTGCCAAGCCATGTCTTCCCTGGACCGGAATCAATGCATCCTAGGACCGGTTTCTGGCTATCAGCCGTCATCAGCCAGGATAGCTTGACTCCAGTGGCGTAGTGAGCACGGGTCCCACGTCTGGGAATACCCATCCCACTTAGGGCGAAAAGCGTTACAACAAACAAATGATGGACGGAATGCTGACAATGCATACATTCTCCCCCAGTCAAGAGATCTGGGTTAAATCCATTGTTCTTTTGCCCACTACATTTGTTATGAAGCAGCTGATCAGGAGCTGCAAGGGGCTGAGATGCAATTTCCTGCGATGCATTGTGTTACGCTGCATCAGATTTGATGGAGCCCACAGTTGGGCAGGGAGGAGTACACTCTGATGCCAGCCAAGGGTGCAAGACCTAGAGAGGCACATCTTGGGAATCGGGGAATTACTCCAGCAGAGGCCAGAAGGGCTCAGATAGGTCTAATTGAAGTCAAGGCAGATCCAATAAGGCATTTCTAAAAGTGGTATTTTCAGAATTGTGATTTAAAAAACAACTTTACCATTAAAGAGGTGTTGGCAATTGGGGTACTGGTTGAGGGGGGTAGAAAACTACACAAGCATCAACCACAATCTCCTTCAGTGTGTAACACAAGCAACCCCCAAATTTACCTGTGCCTAACCCTCTGGTAGCTTGGCACAAAGCAATCAGGCTTAATTTAGAGGCAATGTGTAAAGTATTTATGCAAGCCTTCGTGCAATAACAAAGTGAAAGCACCAACAAGAAAAATCCCACATCAATTTAGAAAAACAGAGTGCAACGTAAAAATAGTTATTGACACAAAAATGACAAAAACCCAATCAGTAGAACTGAGATATGTAATTTTAAAGATTTAAGTGAAAATAATGTCTCAAAGCACAAACGCTAACTGTGGTAATCTGGTCATGCGGGACCGGGACAAAGTCTCAAGTTCAGGCCGACCCAATGGAGAGTGAGCGGGATACAGTGAGCAAGTTAGACCCACTGAACAAAGTACCTTAATTCTTGGTTGTGGAACATAGTGCGATCCCACTTTGAGGATGCTTCTTGTAGTAGCGGTTCTGAGGAGATTGGAAGTTGCGATGCGTGGTCCTGCATTATCATTGAGGATGCCATTGATGAGGGGCTTGTAATGCGAAGTCCTGTGTCAAAGATGCATTGCACACCGGCGGTTCTGAGGAAGCTGGGGGGCTGGTACGTGGAGTCCTAGATCGTCGTCGAGGATGCCGCCGACGAGGGGCTTGCCATGCAAAGGCCTGTGCCGAGGATGTATCGCACAGCAGCAGTTCAGAGGGGACTGTGGGCTGCAATGCAAAGTCCTGCGTCAGGGATGCGTCACACAGCAGCAGTTACGAAGTGGAGCTGTGAGGAGATGCACTGCGCTGCATCAGTTCTGCCCAAAGGACCACAGCTGGGCTGGATGAGCACCTTCAGGCCCATTTCCTAGCGTCCAGGACTTGGGTACAAGACTCACAACTGACTGAGTACAGGTATTGGGTTCGTGGTGGTTGGAGCTTTTTCTGGCACTGAGGTTTAGATCAGGAGGCAAGCCAACTAAACCATGGGGTCACTCTGGTGGCCCTGGGATCAAGATTCAGGTTCAGTCCTTTCAATTAGTCAGCAGGGAAATAGAGTAGCAGTCCTTCTTGTAGAGCGTCAAAGTAGTACTTCTGAGGCTTCCATAAGTCCAGAGGTGTGCTGAAGAGTTGGGCCTGATGGCCCATTATGTATACCTGATGCTCACTTTGACATAGGAGAAGGTTCCAGAGGTTTCCACCCCCAAAGGTGTTTGGAATGTCCTGCCTCCCTACCCTGTCCTCAGCTTGTCTGTGGTCACAATAGACTAGTGTCAAACACTTTGTGAGTGTACTCAGGCAGAGCCTTTGTGATGTGAAAATGTGGTCGGTGACAGATTCTTCCCCTCATAAAGTCAGAAATGGCCCATACTGCCAACAAATATGCTAATTTGTCTAACTGTCTGTGAGCGATGTACAAAGACTAACTTGCCAGGTATGCCTATTCATGTGACCTAGAAAACAGCCTGCAGACACCAAATGTTTGGGACAAGGAAAACTTTTCCCAAAAAATGTTTTCAAAATTGTGGCTTACAATCCAACATTACCATTAAAGAGGGTTTTTAATTGCAATTCTTTAGATACTGACCTCATCTTTCCTATCTGCTCTTAATTGAAAGTTTTCACTTATTAAATGTAATAAGATAACTTAATGTTTCCTAGAGGAGATGCAGGCCTTGCAGTGGGTCTTGCAGTAGAGAAAATTTAATTTGTGTTTTTCACTGCCAGGACATGGAAAATCCAACTTTTTAAATAAACTGCACCCTGCACTATGATTTGTTTAAGATAGGTGTGAATTATATGTATTAAGAAAGAGGGTTTAAGCCTGGCAAAAGGTAGATTTTGCCAGTTCGAAATGGCATTTAAAAACTGCACACATTCTGCAATGGCAGGCCTGAGACATGTTTAAAGGGCTACTTAAGTGGGTGGTACAATGAGTGCTGCAGGCTCACTAGTAGCATTTAATTTCCAGGCCCTGGGTACATGTAGTACAAATTTACTACAAATTTACAAGTAAATTAAATGTTCCAAATGGTGCACGCCAATGTTACCATGTTTTAGAGCACAAGCACGTTATCACTGGTTAGCAGTAGTAAAGCACCCAGAGTCTTAAGGCCAGCAAAATAAAAGTCAATAAAATTTGGAGGATTGAAGGCAAAAAGTTGTGGTACCCACACCAAGGATGTTAGGTGCATCATCTGGTTTGTCACAAACTCAATGTGGCAAATCACAAAGCATATATCAATCTGCACTTGACTAATATGCTGAGGTATAATGGGTCTGATAGACAAGCATGTCTTAATACATAGACAAATTGGACTTTGGCTCAGCCTCCAGCCTTACAGAGTTTGCATATTTATAGAGAACAGACGTCTGCTACTCTCTGTGCTTTATAGCACTTTAAGTAGTCTAAAAAATTGTGTGACCCTAAAAACAGGCATATTCCAAGAAACATATGTAATAACCACTTATAAGTGGTGTGGACCCTGTTCATAAGTGTATGTGCTCACATAAGCTCTAGAATCACTTCTGGCCTTCCCAGTTATCCTTGACATCATCACCTTGGTCCTAGTCCACTTGGAGGTAATAGTCCTAAGCCTCCTCAAGGTCCTAGACTTACTCTTTCTGTTTGTCATGGTCTTCCACTAGGTCTCCTGAATTCCTGGTCTTTCTAGTTCATGCCTTTTAAGTCATCCTGGTTCTCAGCCTAGTTTTTCTGTTGCTTTTTGTCCTAGCCTTGTTGGTCCTCTGGTACTGGTTCACTAGGTTCTCACTTTCTCCTTGGTCCTGTCCTAAGAGCTCTTGGACATCCTGGCTTTGGTGGCGCTGGTGCTCTTGCTTCACCTGCTATTCCACCAGGATTTTCTGGTCTTCCTCCTCCTTCTACTGGTCTTCCTCCTAGACCTCCAGCTTTGTATTTCTTCAAGAGCGGCCCATGCAGGGAAGAGTGGTGAGGCGGGTTGGGGGAGCTCGACAGACAATGATGAGGGAAAATTAGATTAATTATTAATTTCCCTCGTTGTCATCTTTCGAGTCCCCCCACCCTGCCTCACCGTTCTTACCAGCACGGCCGCTCCTGGTCTTCATTCTGCTTACAGTCTTCCCCCTCAGCTTCCTGGTCCTCCTCTAGTTGGTGTTTATGTTCTTAGTAGTTCTGATCTTGGTTCTCCTAATATTGGTACTCATAGTCCTTATACTTCTCCTCCTCATACTCTTACCTCAATGCTCCTGCCCCAGCAGCCCCTTGCTCTCGGCCTCCTCCTACTTTTCATACTGCTGCTGACCAACCTTGTTATTCTAATCCATTTTTGTCCTGAAGGTCCTACTTCTTCTGATATTGATTTCCTTGATCACTGTCATTCTTCGCTGGTGCTTCTGGTCATTCTGATGTTCATAATTCTGGTGGCCTAATTCTCATTCACTTGTTCCAGTTGTATGTCAAAATTTCATATGCAGAAATATCATCTAACATTAATTTTGTTTCCTAAATATAATTTAGGAAAATAATACTATGGGGTGGCTTGCAAGCGATATTTAGGGTTCTATATTCTGGTACTAAACCTTGGTCTTCCTCTTCCTGGTACCTCTGTTCTTTGCCAACTGTTCATTGTCCTCTCAGTCTTGGTATTCCTGATTTTATTTGCTCCTCCTTGAACACTTCTTTTCTGGTCATTGTTCTCCCCCTCCTCCTCCTTCTGGTCTTCTTCATTGGCTTGGTCATCTTTGTTGCACTGTTGCTGCCGGTCATGATTTTGATCCTACTGATCCTGACCATCTTGGTCCTCCCAGTGGTTCTGTCTTCAACATTGGTAACACTTGTTCTCTACCTTCGTCTAGTCTTCCTGGTAATGTACCTGGTTATCATGGTCTTCATAACTTCGCACTTGCTCCC
Source organism: Triturus cristatus (assembly GCF_964204655.1). Taxonomy (NCBI): domain Eukaryota; kingdom Metazoa; phylum Chordata; class Amphibia; order Caudata; family Salamandridae; genus Triturus; species Triturus cristatus. The sequence goes on from NC_140590.1 coordinate 443,713,467, forward strand.
CGATCCAGATCCTCTTGGTGGCCCTGGTCTTTCTGGTCTTCTTGCTTCCCCTAGAGCTTCTGTCTTCCTCCTCTGCCTCCTGATCCTCCTACCTCCTCTTGGTCCTCCTTCTCCTGGTACTCCTCTTCATGTCCTGGTCCTAGTCCTCATTCTACTGGAGGTCCTAGTGCTGCTAGTGGACAGCCACCTCCTCTTGGCCCACCACTTCCTTGTGATTTACCTCCACCTGGCCCTCTTTCTACTCCCTCTTTGGTCCCCCAGATCCCAGTCCTCCTTCTAATTCTGGTGCTGGTGATACTGGTCTTTCTCTTTCTAGTCTTACTCTTCCTGATCCTTACCTTGGACAAAGTCTCCACTTCCAACTTCTAATTCCACTCCTTCCTCCAGTTATCCGACACCATCATACTTTTCCTCTCCTCCTGGTTCCGGAAATCAATTCTCTTTGTTCTCTGGTCCTCCACTTCATCCCCATTTCCCTGCTCCTGTTCTGCCACCTGACACCCCCAACCGCACCAAGGCAGGTGTTACAAGCAGAAATCAACTAGAAGCTTTTGAGCATGAGTGTCCACTTGCCAGTGGGATGTGCCTCACGCAGAAGTGCATGCTGTGAACACAAGCTGTGTAGGAAGCTGCAGCACAAAGGGTGTGATTCTAATAAAATCTTAAGATAAACATTTTAAGCTTCAGATATACTATTAATTAGTGGTTGAAGCTACCCAAAGTCAGCAGGGGTTAGCCAGTTGTGTTGTTTAGTGAGTTTGCCCCACCGCCAAACCTGTTACTTAATGGTATCATTTATTTATTTATTTTACACAGAATCTAGATTTGTATACAGATCAAAGGTTGTAAATAAAGGGCTTGAGATGGACCCATCTCTGTGCCTATTTTTGCTTCGTCACTGCTCAGCAGTGGCAGTATCCATAGCTTCTCCACCATCCTCTTGAGTGGATGACTCATTTCCTTCCCTTGTTTACATTCAGAGAACTTATTTTTATGGCTGGCTTGACGGCGCAGCTGGCACCAGATAATTATGTGAGAACCAACAGGAGAGGTGTTTTGGTTCCCTCCACATGTTGGGAGCCAGGAGTACATTTTTTAATTGGGCAGAAGTCGTGTGCCTTTAAAACACTTTGCTTGCCCTTAACACAGCTCTGATCATTATGTTTATTTATCCAGCTGCCTGAGCTTGAACTTTAACGGGTGCACACATGCCATTGCAATGCTATTATATCGTCCTGGATAGCTGGGATAATTCATGGTGTATTTCTGTGGCTGCAGCACAGATAGGTGAAGGTAGTCATTAATGTAAATGTGTATTAGGTCTGGTTTGACGGTTCATTCATAAGCCAGACCTATTGCATTGACAATGCTTGTTTCTTTTCCATTCAAACCTCCCTGGGAGTGCATGTGTTTTCTTGCTCTCTCCCTCTTGACAATCTGGGTGACATTGGTTAGATGTGCTGTATAACGTGTGGCCTGTACCATTGCAGTAAGAACCAGGGAATGTCTATAGCTAGAGCCAAGAAGATGTCTATAACTTGATGGCTCTCTGTCTGAGCCTGTCAGATATATGTACCATGACTGATAGTTTTCTTGAATGAAGTATAAGCCTGTATTAATATTTGTGTAATTTTAAAGACTACTCAGATGCCTGAAGTTTAAATATTTATATTGTGTGTAAATCTGAGAGCTGTGCTTTCTAAATTCAGACCTTATGACATTTGTCTGTTTTGACCCAAATGATTCTAAAACTATACCCTTCTCTTCTGCCTGGGAGTGGTAACGAAGACAAGAGCTATGCAAACCATTACACTCCATCTTATGGGCCATCCAAACCAATCACTATACGCACTCCCCCAACATCCTGCTGCAGGCAAAATATCTTTTCTGCTCCATCACCAAGTTCTTCTATGCACTGTTATGGTGTGTGATGCATGTATGCAAGTAAATATACACCACTCAACCTGATAAAAGGATTTGAGAATCCTATATGGTTCTCAGTTATAGTTAATAAAGTACATTCTTGAGTAAGCAGAGATCTATCTCCTGTTTTCGTTAAATGGAATAAATTAAAACAAAACACATAAATATCTGCTATGCTAATATTTCTTTTATAAATGGCAGTTGACATAAACAGTCTATCTACTATATGTAACGTCTAAGATGTAAACAAACTATTTGTATTGTGTTAGAGGCAGAAATAGTCAAGGTGGCAGCGGCATTGCAGGACCACCTTAACAGAGCATCCAAAAATGATTAACATTGAGGACCTCCATGCCACCTGCCCTTACAAGCCTCTCACTACCGGCTTACCAGGAAGGGTGTACAGGCTCTAAGATGAAAGCCCACTGTCCATGTACTGTTCCCTATGTTGCAGTGCAGTTGTAGACAGGTTGGTCCAGGCAGACTGCTGGCTGCACCTAGGATGAGTCCATGTCTCCTAGGATGGAGAGGGGCAGGCCGGTGCAGGAGGGCCATGTTTAACTTGGATTAATTTAGCAGTCGCCGACTCCAGCAGTTATTGGCACTTGTCCACTTTGACACCTGGTTGCATCATCCCTTCCTCTCCATCAGCGGTGTTTTTTTTTTTGGCTTTCTGAATCACTCTGAAGTAGGTCGACCCTTTGGGTGGTATGAATGCTCACATCTTGTTCTCACACATCATTTACATCGTGACACATGGAAGGCTGCCATGAGGTGGCCAATCTGTCTGACAGCAAATGGACTGCTATTCTTGGCATGATGATGATGGCCATATTGAAAGCAAAAATGGCTTGTCGCCCATCTTTTATAACACTTTTGGTTTATACTCATCACAAGTCCTCATCATAAAGACTACAACGATCTTTATTTGTGCGTTTTGTGATAAAGTCCTCCTTTATGCCCTGATCAACCCCATTTTTTTGACTGATACTGGTGGTTACTGACTCTGAATGTACCCTTACAATTACAATTGTACATTACAATTGGTTCAGACAACCTACGTGTCAGTCCATAGCATATGTTAGGGCATGAAGTTGTAGAGACCCCATTGGATTTAATGTATTTAAGTGTGCACTGCTGTGGTGCTTGCAGTCATTGTAAAGCCAGCTCGCCTTGCAGATTGGTTTTAAAATAAAACTATGTCCAAATTGGACTTTGGAATTCAAAAGTACTGCCAAAATCTAAATCTTATATTACATACAAGTCGCCCTAATGTCTGCCCTACGTGCCCCAAGGGTAGGGTGCCTTGTATTTAAAAGCAGGGACATTATAAAATATATTTTATATGCCCTGGAAAGGGAAAACTGCCAATTTCGTTTTCCCCGTTGTATGGTTGCTAGCTCCATAGGCTAGAAGGGAAGGCAATACTAAACTTTAACAAAGTCTAACTTTTGACAGGAATGAGCTGGAACATCATTTCAAAGTATCAAAATAATAGCTACAATAAATCCAACCACTTGCCAAGGCCAGATTTATCATAGCTATTGCAGGAAAGTCGTTTTAGAGCTTGCTTTCCTGAAGTTACCTAAAGCAGCCCTGCATCTGCCACTTCTGATTGTCTAGCCATTGACAGGCTGAGCACAGGTGCTCCTGATTAGGTGTGAAGTGGCCTGTTCTGACACAATGCAACCACTTGGTGGGCGGATATCTGCTGCCTGCAGATACCAAGAAAGGCAGGGGGCTGGCTAGCCAAACTGGTCTTCAAAGGCGGGAGCACACATAGCACAGGAACCAGGCCCACCCCAAGCCAGATGGGAGCCCCTCTAATTAGATTAGGAAAGGGGCTGAAAGGGGAACATATGAAAAGGTTAGCCACATCTGTGGGTTAGGTTAGCCAGACTTGGCAACTTGGACCGCATTCGTTGGGGATGAGCCCCCTCTTGCCAGCCCAGAATCTGGAATAAATATAGGAGAGTTGCACAGCACTTCAGATACCTGCTTGGAAATATCAGAAGTAGAAGGACTGCCCTGCTAAACCCTTGGACTGCACAGGAGAATACTGCATTCATAAGGACTGCAATCTGAAGGCTTCACAAAGAGAGGACTTTGTCTGGCTTCAAAGATCCAGGAGTGGACTCCCTGATCAGCAACAGGAAGAAAACTGCTGGAAGAAGTCACCTGCATCATCTTCAACAAGGACAAGCCAAGCTGACCAGCTTCACCTGGATTTTGCCAGATTTAGCCAGGTGCAATTGGGAATTGTAGTTCAAACTCCCAAGAGGCAAATTAAAGCTTCTAGACCCTTGACTGATGTTGTGGACCATCAAAGATCATCATAGGACCTTTCAGAAGAAGTTCTGAAACTTTGAGGACTTTTGAACAACTTTTTGGAAAAAGCCCCATAAGCCCATCGACCTCGACGATGAGAGTCAAGCCAGCGATGTTGAGCCGTGACTCGGCCTGAGTGTGCAGGTTTGCCCCGCTGACAGCTCCAGTGCTCTTCGACGATAAAGACAAAGACCTCCAGGTCTCACCGAGGCATTGCACTGCAGCAGGCAGCTGTCTTCGAATTGAAATCCGGATTGACAAAGCTGATCACTTGACTTCGAGAGAAAAAGCTCCAAAAACGTGACTACGTCAGAATGTAAAAACTTGACCGGGCTCTACCGGTCCTTGCAGTTGCCAGAAACTTCCAATTTGTCCCAATCCAATGCGACCAGATAGCCGCAGTTGGCGCTTTTCACTTTTAGGCGCTAGAAAGCACATTTTTGCATATAATCTTTAAAAATTCATATCTCTGGTTTCCTAAATTGGATTTTTGTCGTTTTGGTGTCATTTTAAAGATTACAATATTTTATATTGTTATACATTGATGTTGGATTATTATTATGATTTGTGTCTTACTTTTATACTGTTTTGGTGATATTAAATGCTTTACACACCTGTCTCCTAAATTAAGCATGACTGCTAGCCAGACAGCTACCAAGGGTTGAGCAAGGATTAATTTATTGAGACTTTACTGGAACTTACTTGTGATTGTGGTGTTATGGCTAGCTGTAGGTACCTATCTGCACCATCTAATAAATCTCCTTCCAACACATTTTGTGTGAGATGTCTATTTAAATTACTGTAACTATGTAAAATGTGGCCATGTAATGAAATCTATGTAACTGTTCTTTTGTAAAATGTGGCCATGTAATGAAATCTATGTAACTGTTCTTTTGTAAAATGTGGCCATGTAATGAAATCTATGTAACTGTTCTTTTGTAACTGCCCCGCCTTGCCAAGTACCACGCATCATGAGTCAGACAACACATGTTAGTAAATTGATACTTGTATAGCGCACTACTCACCCGAAAGGGTCGCAAGGCACTTGTACGAATACCGCTGGCTTTCCCTGTGAGGCATCCACTCCTGGGAACCCCCAAGGTGGAGGCCAGGCATCCTTTAGCATTGTGGGGACCATTGTGGAGATTAAGCAAGCTATTGCCCAGAGTTGCAGAGTGGGACTCCATGATTGAATAGGCACCAAGGCAAGAATTATCAGGTCCGTGGAATTTTGAGCCCAAGACCCGCCGAGGCAAGGAATTGAACCCTGGTCCCAGACCAGACCTCTGCATCAGGGTCTGCCGCTCTAACCATTGAGCCACACTTCTCCACAGTGGTGGTCCACATCACTGCACGAAAATACATTAAGTCATGCATTTATAACGCCTCCTGACACCACTGGCGCTCAGGCACACACAAGCGAGACGGGAGCTGCCCTCCAGTAGAAGCAAGCAGCACAAGCAGAGCGCTGCTCTGGCACAGTGCACCGCACACGGTGCTGCCTGGCTCCTCAGTACAGCACAACTCACTCATATTAGCTGGCACTGGTCACATCAGCCTGGGGGCTCAGCTGCGATGGCTGCTTTCAATAATCAGCTGAGACTCACTCAGCCTGGGTCGCATCACATGATATGGTGTCACGTGACAACAGCAATCATACAGTGTCTCATATGCCAACAGGGAAGTCACTGAAGCGGTGAGCTGCAGTTCATATTTCTTTGCCACACCTCTTCCTCTGCCACCAGTTTGGTGCCTCATCAACGCACAGCCATCGGGAGAGGTCGTGCTCGCTGCACTGAGGTGGGTTGTTTACAAACAAACAACATGCCTTATCCCGCCCGCCGCAGCAGTCCCCGGGCAGGCATCTCCGACGCCAGGGCATTGGCCTCAGCCCCCTGTAGCTCATATAAATGACCTGCCCTCCTTTGAGTGGCACTAATAACTCTTAACCTGTTTGCTGTGGTGGATTGCACTGCTGGGCAAGGTCAGACTCAGCGTCACTCACGTGTCGCACTCATACCGACTGGACTTTAAATGAGATTGACGTCTTCAACAAGTGGGAGGTGGGGTGCAACATAGACACTTGTGTCCTGGCGAGCTCCGCACTGTCTCTAAGAGGCGGACGCTTGCAATGGTGACCAGCCTGAGGGTGCTGGGCTTGATGTGGGTGTCGGATGCGGACTCAGCTCTGTAGCAGTGCACAGAGCCCTGGGATGCCTACTGCAGCACGATACCTCCAGCATAATTGAGCGCCAGCATAGAGGCCGCAAGAAGAGAGCTAAGGACGGCAGTGTACTGTATGCCAGCCACATCGACTTGCAGTTGCCAGTACTCTGAGCCCCTGCCTGCCAGTACAAGCAGCAGCGCTGCAGCAATGTAGTTACCAGAGAGAGTACAGCAGTCCCAGTCGATGTGTAAGCAGCACTGTTAGAGACCACCAGGGCAGCTCCACTATTTCCAGTGGTAAATGGCCAGTTCGGGAACTTGGTGCAAAGGGGCCACCGATGCTAATGGAGCCCATTCTGTCATATGGCTCACACTGGTGCAAAATGGGCAATGCTTGTTTTTTAGACCCATAAATTCACTCAAACTTTTCAGGTACATTATGATTAAAAGACAAAATACCTAGGCTATATCGTCACCTGATTAAAATGTCAGTCACTTTGGATGCCAAATTTGAAGTGATAATTGGCTGATGTTTAAGCACAATAAAAGAAAATTAAAAGTAAGTACACACTTAAAAGGAGGTCTACAATTTGTAAACCTATCATACACAAAAAGGGAATAATATATTTATGGTATGTTTTTTAAAAAGTTGGAATTCACTTTAAAGTACATTGTTTGCTGGACTGATCAACAATCACACTGTTAGGATAACACTGGGACAAAAGAGCAACTCCAAATACTCACATACATTCAGACATGGTTAAAACAAGATCACTACTCTACTTTTCATCATTATGTCTTCCCAATTACAATAGCCAGTTACAAGAATGCTCCGTGAGTTAAGATTCCACTGTAGAGAGATGTGTCTCATCTGCCAATCGCACTTTTGATTTTCTGAAGGGGCCCATTGTCCTTCTGAAGTTGACAACAATAATGTTGGCAGAGGTGTGCACTCTGTACAAGCAGAAACCACAGTCCTAGTCAGAGTAAGTCAGATACACACCATAAAGTAACCTGTGCTCACCCTCTGGTAGCTTGGCACAAAGCTGTCATGCTTACCTTAAGAGGCACCATGTAAAGCATTTGTGCAACACCTCAAACAGTAGAACAGTGACGACACCACAAAAAAGATACCACACCTAGTTAGGTAAATAAAGCTCAAATTAATGAGATAAATGTAATCAAAACAACAAAAATCCAATAAGTGTAACTGGAGTCATTAACTGAAATGTAGTGCTAAAAAACATAAAGCGCCAACCATCAAAAATATTTAAGGTGGTAAGAAACCTCTGACTTTTCGTGGATGCCAAACTGTCAATGAATTCCCAAGTGGATAAGGTAGTCAAATCAAGCTTTCTTACAATGAAAACACTGTGACGAATCTTCCCACACTGAGGCTTCCTGCACAAAGTCCAAGCGACAGCCTGTGTTGTCTTATCAAAACTAGAATGGAATGTTCTATATTACGGCTACCTTTATCACCTATGAGAAGATTACAGAGAATTCAGAGCTCTGCTACTAGACCATGGATGTCAATTCACCAAAATGTCAGGGGTAGCGGAAGTGACATCACATGCCCTTTGACCGTAGTGACCTCACAGGAAGTGACATCACTTGACCTTTGACCCTGGTGATTTCACAGAAAGTGCCATAACTCAGTCAGTGACTGGAGTCATTAACAGACGTAACATCACAGAAATTGATAAAAATAAAACCTAGAATATGTAATAATGAAAAATAACAAAAGTACATTAAAGTAGATAAACTTGTGCTTTAGTTACAGCAAAATTCATTAGACTGGTGTGATGATACTCCAGAGGCTCTCCCACAAAAAGCCAGCAGCATAAACTAGGAGAACAGCTATCAGTCAGTCAGAATAACTTTATTTCGCCAACATAATGAAGGCATAAAAAGTATACTACAAATAAAACATTCCACAAAATTACAGTAAAGTTAGCATCTGGGAGGCAAGATGGCGGCCGCAAGGACCGCTGAGTGAGCCTGCTTTCAGACGCTCCCCTGGCTGAACCTCACCATCTCCTACCTGGTTTTCATGCAGCAGAATCAGGGAAGGATTGCACGCTTGTGGTTCCTGGCATGTTCTGGCATCTGTGGCTGCTGCACTGTCCTGCTCCTTTCCGGCTGACACACGCGGGTTCCTTCATCTTTACGGCGTTCATCTCTCTGTGTGAACGCCCGGTAGCTCTGATGCCGCCGAAAAACGCTCCTAAAGGCACCCGGTCCATGGGGACGCTTGCCGGCTCCGGGAGCCCAGGGAAGGCAGCTGTTACCACTGAAATGGAAGCAGATACCGGAGCGGACCGGGAGAAACAGCACTGCTGGTCATGGGCGGCAGACGGTCCCTGCTCTCTTCAAGGTACAGGCTGAGAAAAGCAAATCGTTGCTGGGCACTTCTGATGGAGGTCGCAAGGGGCAAAAAATGATAACAGCGCCAGCGTTATCCACTGCATCCCTCATCACTTCTTGCCAAGGTACTGTGTCTTCCCTTTTGGCGAATGTTGCTGAGGAGATTTTGGAGAGTATAGTGGGAGGGGAGACCCCGGAAGACTTGGAAGTGCTTGCTGGTTCGAATACTCCTGATGGAAAGCAAGGTACTTTGGCTAACATTACTGGGTCAGATGGAGTCGGAGTTTTTGGAGGAAACTCTGGGGCCAACTGGAAAGTAGCCTTGTGGGTGATGTAGTTCTCCAAAATGGCATACAGGAAAAAGAGAGGGACGCTCTAGACGGATGATTAAAATAGTTAAAATGACTCCTCAGCTGTAGAAGGGATGTCAGCAGTTGCTCCATCCTTGAATTTGGCTGGCCCGGATGAAATTACATTAGTTACTGTCTATCAGAGCATCATGGCCCACCGCAAAGAGACTTGGTTGGAGAGCTTACGCACCCAGGGGGCATGTCTTATACTACAAAACTTAGTCCGTAGGGTTGCAAAGACTTGTGCTGATTTTGCAGCTAGGATTGGAGACTAGAATATCTACACTTGAGGATGAGATGTCTGCGCAGAAAACACTTACTGACTATCTGAAAAGCCCAGAAGGAGGACGTACTTTGGAAATTGACTGAAAATAGGTCAAGAATGAATAACCTGTGGATACTAGGCATTCCTGAGGGCAAGGAGCGTGGAGATGTGCAGCAATTCGTGGTGGAATTATTTACGGAGGCCTTTCCTGAACTCATGCATTGGGACTGGAAAGTTGAGGTTCGAAGGGCTCACAGGTTCCCCTTCAATCAACGTAAAAGAGTAGCACAAGCTTTAGACAGGCCACAAGCTATCTTGATATGTCTTAACAATTTTCTGGCCGAGAGTCAGTTTATGATTTAGCTAGATCAGATAGGAAAAGGGATGGGAAGGGCTGTGAGTTTTTGTGAGACCCGATTTTTGCCAGGTAACGGTGGAGAAAAGATGGCAGTTGCGTCCAATGATCCCATTGTGCCAAGCCAAAGGGGCGCAGGTATTCTTGCTGAACCCCGTCAAGCTGGAAGTAGTATTCAAGGGACAGGCACAACTTTTCTCCTTCGAAGTATCAACTAAGGAATTTCTGCACTCAATACAGGATTGATATGCAAGGGTGTTGGTTTTATTGGTCAATGCAGATACCTGTTATTCATGCCAGAGCTAGAAGAGGGTTTCTCACTTCATATTTTGGATAGTCTCACCTTTTTTTTTTTTCTTTCCTGTCAGTCCAAAAAGGAGGGGGGGGCTAGGCAGGGGGGTGGTAGCTAGCTTTTCATCACCAAGGACTGTTGGTCCTTATGCCTCATAAGGTGGGTGGTTGGGTGGGGGGGGGAGGAGTGGTTGAGGGTGGGGGGTAGTCGAGGGGGGTGAGGTGGGGAAGGGGTATGGGGCTGTAATGTGTTGTTTTCTGTATATTGTCATGGTATTTGCTATCAAAGGAAAAGGGTAAACACCGGTAGAGCTTGTCATTCTTGTAGGTAATATCTGGTAAGACTTGGTGAAGAATATGTCACTTTCAAGGATGATGGGTAGAAAGAGCTTAATATCTATATGTTCATGGAATGTTTGTGGTTTGAACGACAGGAGAAAAAGAGGCTTATTGGCTAAGTCGATTAGCTATGTCTACAGGAGACCCATATACTATGTAGTAAAAGAGGATGGCTAAAGGAACTAGGCCTCGAGCTATTGGCATATACGCGCCAAGGTACCACAATAAGGGGGGTGGCTATTCTGGCAAACCGAGCCTTAGGGACCTGTAAAAGAGTTAAGGAGGATCGATTGGGGCAGTGGGTAATTATTGAATTCATAGTGAATGGCGTCACTTTTTCAGTCTGCTCTATATATGGGTCAAACCTAGATGATCCAGAAGTTTTGAATTTTTTAACCATAGAATTTGCCGCATGGCCACATCCGCTTATCTTTTGTGGAGATTTTAATATTCATTTGGACAGCTATTTCAATCTCTCCAGTGATTCCCCATACCAAGGATGGAAAAACAGGACTTTCAAGGCTCTACGGGGTTTGGTCAGGGAGCATGGGTTGGCCAATGTCTGGTACAGGCATAAACGGGCGGATTCAGGGTACACTTTTAATTCGGCCCCCCATAATAAATTGGTCCGTCTTAACTACTTTTTCATATCATGTCAAATGGCTGAGGGGGTAAGTGTTGAGATCTCCCCTAGGGTTATTTCAGATTACAACCCAATAGTTGTGGTGCTTCCACTTAGTGGCTTTGTAGGAATCCAGAGGCTTTGGACTTTTGAAAGGAAATTACTGTTGGATCAGTCATACTGTGAACATATGGCCAAGTGGATAGTAGAATCTTTTAATTTTAATAGGAACACAGCTTCAAAAATTATATTGTGAGATGCGTTCAAGGCGGCCGTGCGAGGAGAGACTCTTAACTTTTCTAGCTACCGTCGGAAGGCTGCTAAGGAAAAGATGAGGGATTGGGTAGAACAGCTTCTGCTAGCGGAGATAGATCTTATGAGGAATATCAGTGGAGGCCAAAATATAGAAGAATGCCAGCAGTTAATCGCTATTATCAAGACTAGAATACATCAGCATTTTGGGGAAGAGCTCGCCATTAAGTATGTGCAATATAGAACTGAAGTGTATGAACTTGGAGAAAACACTGCTAGGGTTCTGGCGAAACGATTACAACAGAGGGAGGTGTCAAACAGGATCTGTAGAATTCAAGACCAGTCAGGTCAGATTCAGGACTCTCCAACTGGAGCCCTGAATGTATTCCAGAACTTTTACCGGCAGTTGTACACTAAGGAAGAAGCTGTGGAAGTAGCTCCTAGTGGGGAGGAATCCCCTGAGGAGTTCTTTAAAGACCTCCAAACACTGGAGATTACACCCGATCAAAATATGACTCTTGCAGCCATGATTACGTGGGAAGAGATTGAAATTGCCATAACTTCTTTAGCTTCTGGCAAGGCCGTGGGCCCGGATGGGATTCCGTTGGAATTTTTTAGATCATTCTGTAATTTACTGAGGCCAGATATTACATCCTTAGTTCAGTCATCTCAAAGGGGTTGTATCCCCCACTCTTGGCGTAAGACTACTATCAGTGTATTTAAAAAGAAAGGCAAACCAGAACTCAACCCATCCTCATATAGGCCTATCTCACTCATTAATGCAGACAATAAGATGTATTCAAAGATATTAGCGTCTAGGCTAGGAAAGGTTATCATGCCTCTGGTTTCCATTAGGCAGCGTGGGTTTATCCCTGGTAGGGATACGACTGATCATATCAGACGAGTCATCGCCCTTCTTGATTGGGCTCAGGCCATGGGTTCTCTGTTGGGGTGATCCTGTTGGATGCTGAGAAAGCGTTCGACAGGGTATCCTGGTGGTTCCTGTGGTCTGTCCTGCGGTGGAAGGGGATGGGTGCTGAGTTCATTCAAACAATTCAGGAACTGTGTCACCTGCCAGAGGCCAGGATTTGCATATCAGGACAGGAATCTAAGCCATTCAGCATAAGTAGGGGCACTAGGCAGGGGTGCCCGTGCTCTCCTCTTTTATTTTCATTATACATTGACCCTTTTCTCAGTAAATTAGAACAAAGCAGGAATATCAAGCCAGTGAAGGTTAATGACATAGAATATAAGACATTAGCTTACGCTGATACATTGCGATACTTACTTCTGACATTATATCGGCTTACCCAGCAGTGAAAGATCTGGCCGAACGATTTGGTACTCGGAGTATAGACTAAACATTGATAAAAATCAGATTCTCTATTCTGGCACTGAGACTTCTGTGGATCTACCAATAGTCCCTGCGGCAACATACTTGGGGGTCAAGATAAGAGCAGGGGTTGATCTTATTCCGAGTATAAACATAGGACCAATGATTGATATGGTTAGCAAGACATTGGAGAGGCTAGACCACCTGCATCTATCTATGTATGGGCAAAGTAATGTTATCAAATTGTGGTATTCCCAACATTTTTGCATCTGTTTAGGACCATTCCCCTAGAATTTCCTGCTATTTGCTTTGCAAAGATTTAAAGGATGAGCACTAGATTCTTGTGGGGGTACCATAGATCAAGGAGAGCGGCTAAGTGGTAAACTCTTCCTAGTCTCCAGAGGGGGGTGGACTATTCCCAACTTTTTGTTGTATTATTGGGCATGCATTCTGCAACATATGGGGATACTCTTAGTGGGGGATAAAGCTGAAAGCTCGGAGGCGGTCAGACCAACCATATATGAAATAGGGATGGGGGACGAAGCCAAGCAATGTTCAAGATTTTAGAACCTAGTTATTATAAAAAGACTAGATTTAAAATCATTAAGGCAGCCTACACAATTTGGAGGAAGATACGCTGTAGATTAAAGAGTTCAAATATTAATGGGCATACACGATTATCGTCCTGTGGGATCTTGCCACCTATTTTTCAAGACCAAACCACATTCAGATGGGGGAATATTGGAATTAGCATTGTGGGTGATTTGGGCTATGAAGGTCAAATGGCTTCTTTTATGTTCTTACAAGAAAAGTTTGGTTTGAGTAAACAAGATTTTTGCAAGTATTTACAGATTCGTATCTTTTTAGGGAGGACGATGCAACACCCAGGTTTAAATTTTGGAAAGCTCCGATTAGTGGAACTAATTCGAACTAAGTCTCGTATAGGGGGAATTTATCAAAATCTATTGGAGGCTCTCCCTGATGATATATCTATTCAGAATAGCAAATGGGATAGGACATTTGGGATGGTGGGGATAAATATTGAGGACTCACTTGAATTAGCCAATCAGATTTTAATAACTGGAAGTTTAAGGAGCCAGCACTTTATGGCTGTTTTTGATCTTTACTAACCTCCGGCAAGGATTGCCAAGTGGGGAGGGATACGTGGGGGATATGTAATAGATGCGGGATGCTGCTAGCTGATACTATGCATATGTTTTACTCCTGCCCTAGTCTAGCAAAATTTTTTCAATATTTATTTCAATGGCTATTGTCCAACTGTGTATCACCTCCCAGTGGATCAGCCCCAATCCACACACTTTCTGTAATTCGCGTGCCAGGCTGTTAGCCATATATAATATTGAATTTTCAGTCTATCGATTGAAAGGGCGAAGGAGGCGGGAGATGGGGCAAAAGATCTGGGCACCTATTACAGAATGGCTACAGTGAAGCAGGACCAAATAGAATGTAAATATCATCTTAATATTCCCCCTCTGAAGAGCTTCATTTAAAAAATTTTTTTTTTATGTATGTCCTGTAATCACTGGGAATACAGAGTTACAAGCTTTTTTGTGTGCTTTTTTCGAATTGTTCTGTGAGATGGGCTTTGTAACTATGTTGTATATGAGTATACTAGTTTTTCATTCTTCCACTGCTCTTCTGGAGATGTTTAAGAAGTCTAATGATTTGCTCAATTTACCATGATATGTATTTATGCACTGTTTCTTTTTTCCTTTTTGTTTGTTTGTTTCTTCTTGTGAAAACAACAATAATAAAAAAAAATATTACAGTAAAGTTAAAATACAAAGAATTATACAAATTTACCACATAAAAAATTTATACACACATAATTATTAACACATTTCAATAAATTGATTCCTCTTTTAAAGATAAAAGATTTGCGGATTGAACGTCTGTTTTTTAGGGCAGATAAAAAGAAAGACGCTAAAGATAAACAGGTAAGAGGGTCAGACAGTAACTGCAGATAGTAAAGGGCCTAACAACACTGTTTAAAATTCATTTTAGGCATGAGGGGGATAATAAACATTTTCCTTTCATCTTAATAAAATTTACAGAAAAACAGAAAGTGCATATCATTCTCTACAGATCGCTCATCACAGGTACAAAATGGCAGATCGGAGGCAACATAGATATTTCGGGGAAGACTCAACATCAGAGGGATGTAATTTAACCGGAATCTCACCAAGATATAACTGTGTTGTAGATTAGTGACGAACGAAAGATATGTTGAATTTATATCCATTTGCATTATGCTAGGGGCTGCCAAATATGCTTTAACTGTCGACAGCTTAGTAGTTATAGCCTCCCTTCTTGCCTGCAAATTAGATAGAAAATGAACTTTCAAGGCATTTTAGAAATAGACCAACACGTTGTAGGGTCTTCAAAGAGATGAGCCAGCTGATATTACCTACCCCATCTAATTTCAAAACATGCTTTACAATATCTCTTGTCAATGAGAGGGTCTCCTTTCACCATATTGAGTGCCACATTAAAATTGGTGCCACAGAGATTTTATCGGTGATATAAGGGGCTCTCAGTTCCATATGGCAGTTAAAATTGGAGCAGGGCTTTGACAGTGAAATTAACTTTTTTTTAAAGTTATCTTCAATAGATTGCAGTTTCGCGCAATCTCTGGTTCCCCAGGCTTCATACACTGTTTTTATTACATCTACAGGTTTTAAACTAGTTTTTCTAAATAAATTTAGTTAGAGCCCCAATATTCTTTTCCATCTACAACCCCCTATTTACAATCATGTTTTGCCAGTTAATTTGACGGTCAAACATAATCCCTAAATAGATAAATGAATCGACAACTCCCAGTTTTCCCCCTTCAGTGTTAATTTGGGGCTTTTTCTGCTGTTAAGCGCCTGCCACCAGGATAAAGGACTTTGAATAGTTAACTTTCATATCCAGATTGTTCATCAATTGTGTGTATTCCAACATTAAACGACGCAGCGCATTACTGGTTCGAGCTAAAACTACTACGTCATCCGCATATAATAGTATTGGTACTTGTAATGAATTAATATAAGGAGCATCTGGTGTAGATCCTAGCAGGGCAGATTCTACTTCATTGGTATAGAGTGCAAATAGAAAGGGGGCACGAACACAGCCCTGCCTCACACCTCTAGCAATTTTAAAATACCTGGTACACTCACCTCCCTATCCATAGCGAACACAGGCTGAGGCACCTGAGTACAAGTCACGAATAATATTAATAATATTCAGGTCAATCCCCATTGCCTCCATGATCTGCCACAGCCTAGGCTGTGCCACGCAGTCAAAGGCTGCGGACAGATCCATGAAGGCAAGATAGAGATGGCCTTTTTTGGCTGCCGTATATTTTGCTATAATTAGACAGGTTCAGGCACTGATCCAGAGTGCCTTTCCCTTTTCTAAAGCCAAACTTGCATGGGGTTATAATATTCATTTCTATGGCCTATTCCTCCAATCTGTTTAAAAGCAGCCGACCCATTTGTTTTGCTGTAGAATGTATCAAAGAAATAGTCTATAGTTTTTTGGAACTGACCTATCCCCCTTGTTGTATATAGGAACAATTACAGTTGTCTTCCACGAAGGAGGGGCACCTATTTGGGCAATTTTATTAAAAACGTTTGTTAAAAGCGGGACCCAAAGATCTTGGTTCTCCAAAAACAAATCGATAGGGACTCCTTCCTGTCCCGGTGCCTTTGCACATTTACACTGGTTTAAAGCATACTTTGTTTCTTCATGTGTAAAACTAACAGCACCCCCTGCCCTTGCTAAAATTGAGGGAATAAACTGAGCAGTTACCGACTCATCAGCTCCAAATAGACTTTCAAAGTGGGTCACCCATTCTTCCTGTTCAACATGTGTGTCTGTGGATATGGACTGCTCATCTCTTAAAAATGGGGCGTTAATCAAAGAAAAAATGCCTGCAAACTTTTTGATAAAGCATCCATTTGCAAATTTTCCCACCACTCTTCCTTTAGGGCTTTCACCTCAGTTGTCCTTGCTTTTTTATAAGCTTGACGCAAAGACTTAACCAAAGATGGGTTACGAAGTTTGGACTTCAAGGCTATATAAAGATTTTTATCACAGTCCTCATCAAACCAACTACATTTTTTACAATGGCCATTACGTATAACACAGGTTAAATTGTTTTTAATATCAGATAAAATCAGCTCAAAGGCAGAGACCATGCTGTCGTGAGAAACTGAGTCTAGGCAAAGCATTATCACCCCAAATCGATTGGAGACTAAATTGGCAAGAACCTCCTAGTATGCACTCTTTCCCACTTCAAAACAATGCCGTTCTCTCTTGCAATTACAGGGTTTACGGGAAGTTTAAAAACGCATTTATTTTTCTTTACAGAGGGGATGAGAAAAGTTATTGCAGCATGTGCACTAAAAGGATAAAAATGAATCTCAAAGTGAGAGAAAAGCCATCTTATTGAATCAGAGACCAGAACATAATCAAGGGTAGAGGAAACAAAATGATTTAAAAAAGTAAATCCTAACTGACCAGTTAAAGTTTCAGAAACATTTATAAATACAAGATTGTTTATATTTAACAATCTATTCAAGGCATTAGACCAAAGTGAGGGACACTCTCCCCATCGTCATCCTGCATTCCACATACTGACACACTAATCTTGTCACAAGGGTGAGCGTTAAAATCCCCGAGCCAAATCATTTTGCAGGGTTTAGTGCATTTGTCTTGCATGTTATTAATATCTCTTTCTAAAGGAGCCAGCACTGCTGTTTGATTGCTTCCAAAATTGTTATTATAAAAATTAATAAGGATCCAGCAATAATCTACACAGTACTCTATTAGAATAATATGATAATAAGGTGACATATTTAAAAATGACTTCACTTTAAGAGGAAAAGCATTAGAGAGTAGGGTCAATAAACCACCCTTAGCCCGACTAGCAGGTGGGGGTATGGCAGAAGTTTGAAAAGAGCGATACCCATTCAGATGTATTGAATCAATTTCCCAGGTCTCTTGGAAGCACACTTTATCTTTAGATGTCAACAGAGACAGTCATTCTGTATTAGACCTTTTTTGATTGTAGCCAGCAATATTCCAAGATATAGCCGCTATAGACCCTAAACCATTCTCTTGGTATGTCAGTTTCTGGGGCATATTCAGACTATCTAACTGCATACCTATTGGCGCTTGAGGAATTACAGAAGGAACAGTGAGTAGAGGAGACCCTTTTTGTAATTCTATAACACCATCCCTGTTAGCTAATGTAATCTGGTCATCCAGTCAGTCACAGGTAGACAATCCTTCTAGTGCAGCAAACCTATTCCTAAGAGTAAAAGGTAAAACTAAGGCAAGAAGAGGTTGATTAAATGGTTGACGAGAGGGCTTCCAAGTACTATGTGATCTAGAAATAGGAAGCTGGGGTGAAAAATAAGGTTCATAAAAGAAACCCAAAGGAAGGGCAAAAAGTTTGGATTGGAATGATGGTATACTTGGTATCCCAAATAAAAGTTCACCCACTAAATGTTGATTATCAAAATTCAATATAATGCAGTCACCTTTAATAGTCTCAGGAGTTCTTCCTACCCAAGTAACCCTCCTAGCCATAATAATATTTTTATGCGCATTAAAATTTTCTCCTAAGCAGTTAGATAGCCAATGCTGGGATTTATGTGTTAACTGCTCCGTAGCTTCCATCGAGTTTGGTTTCAATTCAGGAACATTAGCTAAGACTATAACATACGGACAAGCTGCTGGCGGGAGATCTAACCTTCCTTTAGGTTTTCCAGTCTCTGTTAGGTACTGAGGAACTCCCCTTCACAAGCAAAGCGCTTGGGCTCTACCCTCCAAGAGGGTGGAGGGAATAGAAGGACTAACATAAGGGTGGGTACCCGTGGTCCCATTAGATATTTGTGGTTCACCACATGACCTTGTACAACCAATATTCTCACTATTACATTGTGCCTGAGCCTGGTAGAGACTACTCCGTGCAGTGGCTCTCAACTTTTTAGCCGATTCACGAACGGAACCCGGCAAATCAATAGACAGCTCTGTTGTTTGTTGAAGATTGTGACTTCCCAGGCTATCAGTAGCCACATCGGGCACCATAAGGGGCACCCTACCTGGTTGAGGATTAGACCTCGCTTCGTCTGTTAATGCGATGGTATTAGGGGGGGCCTGGTTCAAAAGATAAGAAGCCTTCAAAGAAGATAATGTTTCCTCCATTTGGGATAATTTATACAATATAGGATTTAAAAGTACAGTCACCATTGTCTCTATTATTTTCAATAAATCAAAGTTTTAAATATCATCGTTCCTCAAATGGGGTTGATTAATAGTTTCATTTTGCCTTGTAGTTCTAGTAGATCTTCGGTGTAAAGAAGGTCCCAAATCCAATTCCTCGTTCCCAGTGGGTTTCTCTTTGCAAGCCCTTTTCAATGTTTTTCGTTTTATAAGGGCACCTCCCTTTCTTTTCCTAGACTTTGTGTCTGAGTAGTTATTCTTCACTTTGACAGGGGTTAATCGCTCCTGAGTTGCATTACAGCGTTCAGCTATAGTATCAGTAGATGAGGATAAATTCACAGTTGGAGCTATAGCAGAGGTGGATTCGCCTATTAATTGCCCCGAATTCAATTGATCAGTGGCTAAGGCTTCTTCACCTAGAGAAGAACGTTTATGCACAATCAGTGAGTCCAAGGAAAGCCTTCTCTCAGTTAGCTCAATTTCATGAGCAAGGACAGATTCAGCCCTCGTTGAGAAGGCATCCAGGGTCCCAAGAGGTCCAGGCCCTTGCTTTTCCTTAAAAACCTTCTTTTTACTCATTTTAATCCTCAATAGGCAGCCTTCAAAGAGTCAGAGGATTACACCTTCAATAATAAAAAGGCAAATGACAATACCCTTTATCACCTCAGTCCCGATAGACAAATGTAAGGGGGCTCAAATGACCTAGTCCCAGTGGGCTCAGTAGAGCTGTGCAAATGCTGCCAAAGTGATGATGTGCATGATAAAGTGTGAGTGCGAGTGCTATCAGCCACATTCAACAGGCGGCCTCCCCAGCAGTTCATGTAGTTGATATACAGATAAGAGGTGAAATAGGGCCAAATGCCTTTCTACCTTCTTCTTAAAAGCTGAAGGATCACCAAGAGTTCACAAGCAGATATACAGGGTCGACACAGTGCTCCACTAGGAGTATGGGGAAGGTCTCCAGTAACAGGCCAAGAGAGTAGGCCCATCCCAGCCTCTTCCGGGCTATGACGGTTGTGGACGGGCCCGCCCTTGGCCTGGGCTTTGTCATGGAAGGCACCAAGCGCTTTTAAGCGCGTGCGGCAGTGCGAGCGTTCCAACAGGCTCCTCCCGCACTCCCCCTGTGGAGTCACGAAGATGTGGCCAGCAACAGATGCGGCAAATTCAGCAAAGCGTCCGACGCTGCGGGAGGCACCAAGCACTTTTAAGTGTGTGCGGCGGCACAGGCGTTCCACCAGGCTCCTTCTGCACTCCCCCGGTGATTCTGGGAGATGGAGTCCCAAAGATGTGGCCAGAAACAGATGCGGCAAATTTTGCAAAGCGTCCCGCGCCGCGGGAGGCACCAAGCACTTTTAAGCACGTTCGGCAGCGCGGGCGTTCCAACAGGCTCTTTCCGCACTCCCCCCGGGGATTCTGGGAGATGGAGTCCCGAAGATGTGGCCAGAAACAGATGTGGCAAATTCAGCAAAGCTATCATAGACTAGGAGAACAACCATCATAGACCAAAAGAACAGCCATCATAGACCAAGTACAGCCATAATTCTCTGAACACTAGCTTCAAATGCTCAGACACAGGCTCATACCCTGGCCTTCATCTTCATATGTCAACCATAATTTGCCTATACAAACAATAACTAGCCTAGACATAGCCTTAAATACCAAACTACAGTGTCATGGCAAAACCAATAGATGCCAAGCAAAACCCAATATGCCTGTGCTGACTGATAATAACATAACCGTTAATCAAAGGTTGAACCTGCTTGGTAAATATGCATAAGCTCTCTTTATTGGGGCTAATCTGCACTCAGAATGCATCTGCTGAGCCCTAAAGCAAATATACCCACCTAAAAACAAAGTCACTCTGTTCACACACAATTTCCAATTCAAATATGACTGCATGCACAAGAAATCATTTTTTTTAAATAATTAGATTTTTCAGGATTATCATTTTACTTTATGTACATATTAAAAAACTGGCACAGACTGGGCTTTCCTGGACTTGCTTCTGACACCCACCACATACAGGAAATATGTTAGCCTTATATACAGTTGATTTCTCACATTGAATTGTCTCTTAATAGGTGGTATCCAACAGAATGTTTAACCACAAGAACCCCAGGTAAGACCTTGGGAAGGGAACTAGAGGCATGGGGCACTAGGAGCAGGCAGACTCCAATCAATAATGTTTAACACAAAAAGAGCCTCTCCCAGTAAGGTGACCTAAGTACTACAGTGTTGTTTTGTGAGTGCAGGCATCTCACAAAAAGTAAAAGACTGGTCTCACACACCACCTGGCGCCATGCTTCATCATTGACCAGTCCTCGCCCCCTGAAAACTTGGTTTGAAAGAGGGCGGGCATACACCTGAAGACAGGGATGCACTTCTAAAGGTAAGTGGGGGCCTTACAAAAAAGTGAAGGTTAAAAGGCCATTACAGATGTCAAACTCATTTTAATGTAACTGGCATCTGTTTGGTAGTTAAAATAAATGATCCCTATGTCCGAGTTCCTCGCCTTCTTGAGGCGAGGAACTCGGACTTAGGTGCAGAGGCGGGAGACTTTCCTTCAAGCACGCTTGACCAAAGGGGTCTTCCTTCCTCACCCTCCTATGGGGCTAGTAGGTCCCATTTGATAGGGCTTGAATATTTTAGCCGCACAACGGTGGAGTGTGATATTGATCACCCCACTCAGTGGAACCCTCCCATCATAGTATGGTAAGGGTGGAGCCCGATTGTGTATTATAGGTCCTGATGAATGCCACTGACCCTTCTGGGCCAACAGGCAGAAACATGTCAACCACTCACATCACGGTGGGGGGACAATAGAATCCCCAACACACCGATCATTTATTTTAACTACCATACAGATGCCAGTTACATTAAAATGAGTTTGACATCTGTAATGGCTTTTTAAAGTTCAGTTTTTTGTAAGGGCCTCCACTTAGCTTTAGAAGTGCATCCCTGTCTTTAGGTGTATGCCCGCCCTCTATCAAACCAGGTTTTTAGAGGGTGAGGACTGGTCAATGATGAAGCATGACACCAGGTGGTGTGTGAGACCAGTCTTTTACTTTTTGTGAGATGCCTGCACTCACAAAATAACACTGTAGCACTTAGGTCACCTTACTGAGAGCGGCTCTTTTTGTGTTAAACGGTATCTAACAGAACCCATGTTTAAACCTATGACACCATGGTGTGTTCATGCAGACATGTCTCGCTGGAGTCAGTGAGTCACAATCCACCTGTGTGCATGTTCTGTCTACATCTCTTTTGTGTGCGGGCATGGGACCCACTTGCCTGTGTGCACTTGCCACATCATTTTTCCTGTGTGCACCTAGACACATCTCCCCTTATTACACCTTGCCTCTTTTACATGCATGCAATCATTCATATCACCGGCATCCATATAGTATCCATTTTCTGTCTTCCATTTTGTGCACCTGTACCGCTTTTAGCTGTGTGCAGCATAACATTCAACAGAACCATCCTAGCTATTCAGACTTGAACTAAACAGCTTTAGATTTCCGAGGTAACGATGAATGCCTCTAGTTTCCTTTCATGTATGTGCACATAGCCCTTTCTCATGTGTAGGATTTTAACCATTCTGACGTGTGTATATAGCTCTATAACTTGTACAGACCAATCTTTCTCTGACCAATTTACACCTACCACTGTAGCATATATCCCCTCATTTGTTTGCATACAAGGCCCCCGACTAGTTGTACCTAGCCCGCTCTCACCGGCAGTCGCACAGGCCCCCAGTAACAATTATGCACTTAGTACTTAGTAATAGGTAGGTACAAAGCACCCTCTAATCTGTGCCCTGCAATCTTTCATCAACTTTGGGCCCTCACCCCCAATCTTATTTCACACCTATTCTGTATAGGCCCTAGACCGCAGCATGCAGCCACTGGCAAGCTGATTGCAGCTCCTCTAGCGAGACTGAGCTTGTTTTTGTGTTTCACTCAAAATATCTGTCAAACAGTGAGGATGTAACTGAATGTTTTTTTAATGTGCACTTTGTTTAACCCCTTCGCCGCGGCGGGAATTCCGCCGCGGCGCTGGGGGATGCGGGGGGGCAGCACGGTGGCGCTGTGCTCATGACGGAGCCGCTCCGTCATGAGCCACGGTTGAGCTGTGCTCATGACGGAACGGTTCCGTCATGACTCCACCCAGTTGCGTTGTCCCCCCGCACAGGCGGGGAAACAGCGCCGCGTGGGCGGAGCGGCCGCCAACGGTCGTGGCATGACGGAACCGTTCCGTCATGAGCACACGGCAACCGTGGCTCATGACGGAACGGTTCCGTCATGAGCGGGGAAGGGGTTAAGGAATGTGTGTTGGTTCTACGTATTTACAATATATTTGTGTGTGTATGTGTTTTAGGAATGGGTGGTGTTAGACTTGTCATCTTTTGACATGGTTTACCCAGCCTTTTCTGCCTCTGACCTCTTGTTCTTGATTGTGTGCTGCATTTCATTTTTGGTGGTGTTAGGATTCTAGGCACTTTACGACTGCTGACTAGTGCTAAAGTGCAAGTGCACTATGTCGAAAATGTAATGGTAGTTGGTTTCTCCATGATTGGCATACTTGATTGATTAGTAAGTCCCTACTACAGTGCACTGTGTGTGCCCAGTGCCGATAAATCAAAGGCTACTAGTGGACCTGCAGTACTGATTGTGCCAACCACAAGAGTAGCCTTGCAAACATCTCTGGCCTGCCATTGCTGTGTCAGAGTGCAGTTTTAAACTGCCTTTTTAACCTGGCAAGTGCACCCACTTGCCAAGCCCAAACTATCCTTTTTAATACCTGTAAGGTACCCTTAAGGTAGGCCCAATGTAGCCCAATGGGCAGGGTAGAGTGTATTTAAAAGGTAGGAAATGTACTGTTGTGTTTTACAAGTCCTGGTAGTTATATACTGCTAATTTCGTTTTTGCACTACAGCAAGGCCTATCTCTCCCATAATTTGGCATGGGAGCTGCCTTGTACCATCTGATAGAAAATTGAAATTTGCTGTCTCTGGACACACCTTTAAAAAATACATCTTTTAGTGAAGTTGGTTTTGGAATGGCAGGTCTGAAAATGCCACTCTTAGAAAGTTGGCATTTTCTTATGTTAACCATTCTGTGCCTCTGCCTGTCTCTGAATACATGTCTGGGTTAAGATGACAATTGGGCTGTTTATGCATTCACTCTAGACAGTTAGACAAAGGGAGCTGAGGTGTGCCCTACATATCAATGTCCCACCCAGATGCTGATGGGCCTTCCTGAGCTAGAGTGGTGGGAAGAGTTGACACTAACACCTGAAGAGGGCAGTGCCTGCCATTGCACAAAGAAGTCTCCACCGCCAGTAGTGTGTCTGGAGCCAGGGCAGGAAAAGGCTGGGTCTTTTGCACTACAAAGCATTTCCTTTGATGTTTGCCTCCTTCAAACGCTAAAATGGACCTGTGACACCATCTACTCAGAACACTTCTGGGTTGAGGACATTCTGCCACAAAGAAGAGCTGGATTGCTGTCAGGAGAGACTACCACTTTGCTGTTTGCTTTGCTGTGCTGGCCTGCTATTGCTGCTTCTGTCCTGGGAGTAAAAGGACTGGGCTTTGCTTTCTACACACTGCTTCCGAGGTTCTCCAAGGACTTGAGTTGAGCTTGCCTCCTGTTAAGAAGTCTCAGGCCATCAAAGACTTCAGCTACCAGCACCTGTACTCTCCCTGCTAAGAGTACTGTCTTGCCAAGTGGTACCAAATCCAGTTCCTCTGTCCTTAGGAATGAGTTCTGGTGATTCCAAGAAAATAATCCATGTATCGACTTCAAGCATTGTTCGGAATCGGGGTAGCACCGCTAAAACTCGCTGCACGCCACTGCCTGTACTGATGCTTGGTTTCCACTGAATGCAATGACTGCAGCTTAAAGCGTGGACTGCAGCTTTTCGTTGCAGCGCCTCCGAAGAACTGTCACTGCATGAGTTTTGAGCATCACATCACCCATGCCGTTGGGGAACTGTTTTTGACGTTCCCATTGCAGTGCCCATTTTCAGGGCACTGCTGTGGTAACATCAAAAACAAAGCCCGCCAGACAAGGGGAAAGTCCTAATCTGGCAGTCTGACCACCGCTTTAGCGGCGGCGAGGTGGACCGATCCGGGGCCGCACCACCAAAGTCGTAATTGGGCCCTAAGTGTCAAGTGCATGTGTATGTAATTTATATAAGTTAATTTCATATATATATATATATATATTCACTGAATAAACCATAGGTTTCAGGGGCGTTATAGTTAGCTGGACATTTCCCTCGTACAAAACCCTAGAAATTCCCCTGTTATAGTTAGTTCAGCTAACTATAACTCGCGCCCCCGCAATGCACTGCTGATGACGTCACATATTACATCACTCATGACATGGTCAGTGACATCACTGATGACATCACTGATGACATCTCAAATGACATCACTGATGACGTCATCCAGTGACTGTGTGTTTCTGTAAAGTTTAAATATGTTTTATATATTTATAGTGAAAGGCCTGTGGAAGAATGAGTGGGTGTACAAGTGTGTGAATGGATGATTTTCTAGGTGCATAACTGACTATATAAGTGAGTCATTAAATGTATCTTACTGCAGACTAGTGACTAAACTGTGTGAATGTCTGTATGTGTCTGTGTGTAGGTGTATAAGTGGCTGCATGGTTTTGTAAATAGCTATATGAGTGTCTATATGGGTTATTGATTGGTTGTCTGAGTATCTGTATGGGTGCCTGAGTGTTTGTGTGGGTAGGGTGTGTGTGACTCTATGCATAGATGTGTGAGTGGGTGATTCTATGGGTGCATGGTTTTAAGAGTGCATCTGTGATGAACTGTATGGTTGAGTGACTGTATGTATGGGTGTGTTAGGGATTGAATGTATATCTCAGTGGTACATGTGTGACTAACTACGTATGTGAAAGGCAGTAATATGCATGTAAGAGTATATAAGAGGGTATATGTGAGAGTGTGTGATTGTGAGAGTGGCTGTATGGATGAGCGTGTGCTTGTATCAATGATTGTATAAGAGCGTGAGAATGTGGTACTATTTTTATGAGTAAGTGAACTTGTGTGTGTGTAACTGCGTAGGTGAGTAAATGGGAGTGTGATTAATTATTTGCATGACTGACTAGGTGTGAGAGTACCTCTATGGATGATTGGTGGTGTGTGAGTGTCTATGTAGGTGTATAAATGCATATGATAGTCTTGTACGGAGTGACTGTAAGAATTGACTGCACAGGTGAGTGAGTGGAGGTGTATGTAGACCTAAGAGTTAATGAGTGGGTATGTAGTTATTCGTATTGGAGTATCTATGGTTTTCAAAATGGCCGTCTTAAATTTTGAGTCGGTGTATCAAAGGTTATATTAGGGTGTGAGAAGATGCACTAATTTATCACATGGATGACATCATCAGTGATGTCATCAGAGATGTCATTTGAGATGTCATCAGTGATGTCATCAGTGATGTCACTGACCATGTCATGAGTGATGTAATATGTGACGTCATCAGCAGTGCATTGCGGGGGCGCGAGTTATAGTTAGCTGAACTAACTATAACAGGGGAATTTCTAGGGTTTTGTACGAAGGAAATGTCCAGCTAACTATAACGCCCCTGAAACCTATGGTTTTTTCAGTGAATTTCTAAGGTTCTTTAAATGCTAATTCCTAACTAGAACGTGCCTGAAACCTATGGTTTTTTCAGTGAATTTCAAAGGTTTTTTAACTGCCAATTCCTAACTATAACGTGCATGAAACCTATGGTTTTTTCAGTGAATTTCAAAGGTTTTTTAAATGCTAATTCCTATCTATAAATTATCTCAAAAGATATCATGAAAAGCATTCTTTTTTAAAAGTAGGGTGCACATTAGTTTTGTGGAAAAGCATCTTTGTGATTGGTTAAGAAAAAGCAGTTTCAACGTGGAGTACATATCATAGGATAAAATTTGCTCAGCTCAACCGCACCTGCTACTTGCATTTGGAAGGCACTACTTAAAACAATCGTGGACTTTTAACCTGCACGTGTCGTTAAATGTTCAAGAAAATGTTACAAAAAAATATCGTTAAGTTGTAAAAAATTGATGAACTTTTAACCTGCACGTGTTGTAGAATGTTCTAGAAAGTGTGTTGATAAAATACATTGCACTTCTGACTTCTATGTGTGGTTGAATATTAAAAAAACGGTTCATATGGAAAATTAAACAGAAACCAATAGAGAAGTTTTGAAACCTAAAAGAATCAAGGAACTATTCTAATGTATTCTTTACATGTATTTATGTGTGCAGCAACAAAATTATAGACACAACAGCACTAGGAAGAGGAAGAAGCAGGGATTGGGGGGAGGGGGGAGATGGGCAGAATGGCACACATGCACAATTAAGTACAACACACATATAGACTAACAATGGCCAAAATGAAACACACCAACAAGGAGCACAAGTCACACAACCCGCCAACATCACAC
Organism: Triturus cristatus; assembly: GCF_964204655.1. NCBI lineage: Eukaryota > Metazoa > Chordata > Amphibia > Caudata > Salamandridae > Triturus > Triturus cristatus. Next base: position 443,740,759 of record NC_140590.1, read on the forward strand.
CACTGAACGAGCATAGAAGTGAAAACCACGCTGCATTCATACAGGATGTGTACAAAGGCCAGTCGTTGGTGTTGTGGGATGTCTGCGACCGTGGTCATCATGGATGAGATGCCCAGCATGTGGCACATGGTCGAGTTCACTGTGTGTTATGTTGCCAAACGGCTGCTCCTCCCTCACACAAGCCCCCACACTTTTGTACGGTGCGCTGCTGTATCTCGTGCACTCGTACGGCACACCAATGTAATGCCTATTTGCGCATGTCCTGCTACATTCCAACTACAACATCACAGTGCCGTTTGGAGGTGGTGCATGTCACTTTACAACATCGACTGCTGCAGCTCTTGTAGCAGGCCACACCAGAACACAGAGACACACTTACCGCACTTCCTGTACACGGACATGTCCGAGACACCCCGTTCCCCTTGCCGGATAGGCACACCCCTGCACTGACCTGTGAACCCCAGACCAGCACACGCCAGTTGTGCATGCAGGAGGATGCGTACATAGCTACACATGCAGGCTCACTGCCAACACTGAGGTGACAGCACACTGTGATGTTGCAGGGCTTGTGCCTATCATGCTAAGACAATGACCACAGGGACACACTTACTAAGATGTGGGTTTGGGGGGCATTGGCGGTCCTGGAGTTGTTGAGATGAGTCTTCTGGCCCTCATGGGTATCCCTGCTTCAAGCTCATTGACTCTATGGCACCTGTGGGTGTTCTGGTGTGGCTCTTGGCTGTGTTCCCTTTCATGGTGCAGGTAGTTGTCCTGCTAAACACCAGCAGAAAGCAGGTGTAAAATCCCTGGTGCTAACGTGTCTTATCGCCGGAATTTGTTTCGCATTGCAATTGGTGTGAAAGTTGTGAAGTGATTTTTTTTGTGTGCAGAACAATATATGAACTGAGCAGTGTATCTCGTCAAGATCCAGCACCTGACGCACTATTCCCAATCAATATAAATACAATGAGATTTCTTAATAGATTTTGTGTGTACACTGTAAGTGCAGCCAATACCTCAGTGAAATTCAATACAGGATTCTAGTATTTAGAATAAATTGGAACGGTGCACCTCGTGTCTTTTTGCACGGGAACGGCTACTCTCCATTTCATTATCAGCACTTTAACGGAAGTAAAGTTGAGATAAATCTAACACACTATTCAGAAGTTGGTGCAAACTGCAGATATCACCAGTATTCCAGCGATAAGTGCCCCGAAATTTAACACCATGGTGGACTCCATCAAATAACAGTAATAAGAACAAGAAAGAGTCACACAGCAGTTAAGAGAACAACCAAAAACGTTATTAATTTTTTTTTCAAACTTTATTTTTTATAATAATAAATATATAAACGATAAACTATTTTCAAACTTTATTTTTTTATTAACATATATATGAACAATAAACTAATAAACAAAATGTAACAACAATAATACAAAACAACAAGGCGGAACACTCCTGTGGGGACCATAGATGTCGACGACAGACCTGGAAAATCAGAAAGATTGTTAAAAAAACAACAACATGGTATTCTCAACAAAATACCACAAGAAACAAATCACAGATATATAAAATGCATACAGCCAACAAAATTTTATAAGTTTAACTTACAAAAACTGTAAATGTTGCCGCTTTAAAATATTTACCGAATCTGAGGAATTTTTTTTGCAGAAGGCCCCACGCCCACAATGTTTTTCTTCAGTGGTGAGGAAATTTTTTACTTTTCCCAAGGGGCAAACAAAGACCAATGCCACCTTCGTCACTCGCAAGATTTGCCAAAGAGTTCTGTTACGAGGGGATCCTAACAAAAAATACTCGTGCGGCACAGCAAGTATGATGAAACACCTAAGGACCCTTCATCCAAACAATCTTGCACGAGAAGAGTGCAAACAGATGAGAAACACTCCTGTTCTGTATCTGTAAAAAGAATCACAAATAAATGTATATTAATAACTTTCAAATTTATACTATTCCATTACTGTACAAACACATTTTATATAAAAACTGACTAAGAAACTATAGCCCTGAACCACAAGTGTGACGATCGTTCAAACACTACATGCATAGTGCATACTACTTTGAAGCAGTTCATGCCCTAAAGCCTACCTCACTAAAAGACTACATGCTAACTAACTAAATGATTACAGTACTATAAGGAGACACACTGGGTGAATGACAGGGTGTTTGCTAGAAGAGTATGAATACTAACTAGGGAATAGAAGGTGTGAAACACAACTGTGTAGGTGATTAGAGGACTGCATCCATGCTGCATAGGCATTTAAAGCAGTCCATGTGCTAAGGCCTGGCTCACTGCATGACTACTTGGGTACTGACTGAATGATTAGAGTACAGCAAGGAGAGTGCCTAGGTGAATTTATAAGTGCTAGGCTTTTCGCACAGGGAATGGATTAGTACTTGGTACTGAATGGGTCACTAGAGGAGTGCAAAGGCAGTGACAAGTGCTGGACTGTATGGATACTGACTAGGAAATTGAAAATGTGAAAGACAAGTGTCTAGGTGGTTAGAAGACTGCATGCATAGTGCATAGGGGTTTGAAGCAGTCAATGTGCTAAGGCTTGGCTCAGTGTATGAATACTTAGGCACTGACTGAATTATTAGAGTACTGCAAAGATAGTATCTTGGTGAATTTATAAGTGTTTGGGTTTTAGCACAGTGAATGGATTAGTACATGGTGCTGAACGGGTCACTAGAGGACTGCAAAGGGAGTGACAGGGTATTTCCTGCAAGTGTATGGATACTGACTAGGGAATTGAAGGTGTGAAAGACAATTTTGTACGTGGTTAGAGGACTGCATGCATAGTGGATAAGGGTTTGAAGCAGTCCATATACTAAGGCCTGGATCACTGGATGAGTACTTGGGTACTGACTGAATGATTAGAGTACTGCAAGGAGAGTGCCTGGGTGAATTTATTAGGGGTTGGTGCAGTGAATGGATTAGTACATGATGCTGAATGGGTCACTAGAGGAGTGCAACGGCAGTGACAGGGTGTTTGCTGGAAGTGAACGGATACTGACTGGGGAATTGAAGGTGTGAAAGACAAGTGTGTAGGTGCTAAGAGGACTGCATGCATAGTGGATAGGGGTTTGAAGAAGTCCATGTGCTAAGACCTGGCTCAGTGCATGAATACTTAGGCAGTGACTGAATCATTAGAGTACTGGAAAGAGAGTGTCTTGGTGAATTTATAAGTGTTTGGGTTTTGGCACAGTGAATGGATTAGTACATGCTGTTGAATGGGTCTCTAGAGAACTGCAAAGGAAGTGACAGGATGTTTCCTGGAAGTGTATGGATACTGACTAGGGAATTGAAGGTGTAAAAGACAAGTGTATAGCATGTTAGAACACTACATGCATACTGCATGGATATTTGAAGCAATCTATTTGGTACTTAGAAACTGACTAAATAATCAGACTACTTCTAGGACAGTGCTTAGGTAAAACTTTTAAATTTTCAGTTCTGCCACAGTGAACAGAATAGTACATGGTACTGCACCTTAGTGTCAAACCCTGACTCATTTTATCAATGCATAAGCAAAGACTAGCTTCTAATGCTACTAAAACTTGACAACATGAGAGGTTTTAAATTAGTTATCTGTCAGCAAATACACGATGTTACCAAATGCTTCTCTCACAGTGGTTCCCAAATGCACACAGACTCACAGTGTGATTCTAGACAACAACCACTATACCTAGGAGTTTACCAAAAATCATTCACTACTGTGGAAGTGGTAAGGGAACTGCACACAATCTTCATATTTCAGGACTGCACTTTTATGTCAAAGCCTGACTCATATAATCAAAGCATAAGCAAAGACTGGCTTCTAATGCTAATAAAACTTGACAACATGACCGGTTTTAAAACAGTTATCTGTCAGCAAATACACGATGTTACCAAATGCTTCTCTCACAATCCTTATCCAAATGCACACAGACTCACAGTGTGATTTTAGACAAGCAACACTGTCCTAGGAGTTTACCAAAACTCATTCACTAGTCTGGAAGAGTTAATGGTACTGCACACAATCTACATATTTAAGTACACCACATCAGTGTCAAAGCATGACTCATTTAATCAACGCATAAGCCATAACTGTCTGCTAATGCTACTAAAACTTGACAACATGACATGTTTTAAAATAGTTATCTGTCAGCAAATACACGATGTTACCAAACACTTCTCTCACAGTGGTTCCCAAATGCACACAGACTCACAGTGTGATACTAGACAAACAACACTATCCCTAGCAGATTACCAAAACTCATTCACTACAGTGGAAGTGGTAAGGGAACTGCACACAATTTACATATTTCACGACTGCACTTTAGTGTCAATGCCTGACTCATTTATTCAATGCATAAGCAATGACTAGCTTCTAATGCTACTAAAACTTGACAACATGACAGGTTTTAAAATAGTTATCTGTCAGCAAATACACGATGTTACCAAATGCTTCTCTCACAGAGGTTCCCAAATGCACACACACTCACAGTGTGATTCTAGACAACAACCACTATACCCAGGAGTTTACCAAAAACCATTCACTACTGTGGAAGATGTAAGAGAACTGCACACAATCTTCATATTTCAGGACTGCACTTTTGTGTCAAAGCCTGACTCATTTAATCAAAGCATAAGCAAAGACTGGCTTCTAATGCTACTAAAACTTGACAACATGACCGGTTTTAAAACAGTTATCTGTCAGCAAATACACGATGTTACCAAATGCTTCTCTCACAATCCTTACCCAAATGCACACAGACTCACAGTGTGATTTTAGATAAGCAACACTATCCTAGGAGTTTACCAAAACTCATTCACTAGTCTGGAAGAGTTAATGGTACTGCACACAATCTACATATTTAAGTACAGCACATCAGTGTCAAAGCATGACTCATTTAATCAAATCATAAGCCATAACTGTCTTCTAATGCTACTAAAACTTCACAACATGACAAGTTAAAACAGTTATCTGTCAGCAAATACACGATGTTACCAAATGCTTCTCTCACAGTGGTTCCCAAATGCACACAGACTCACTGTGTGATTCTAGACAAACAACACTATGCCTTGCACTATACCAAAACACATTTCTTCATCTTGAAGTAGTACTACATTTTAGTATAGAAACATAACATAACTCATTTCACAAATGCATAAACAATGACTGGTTTCTAATTCTACCAAAATATAAAAACAGCACAGTTATCTGTCTACAAACACATGAAAAACACAAATGCTTATCACAGAATGGTTTCTACATGCACACACATAGTAGAGAAAAAAAGTACTCCCTACACTTTAGCAGGAGAAATACATTAGTCTGATTAAAATCAAAATAGTCTACATACATCCCCTCACAATTAAATAACTCATCTTTCAACTACTTTTGTAGATTAAGAAGTATATCAATCACTCACCATATTTTCTTTTACAGAATCTCTGCACTGTTCACCTCTCAGCAAAAACAAAGAATGAAAAAGTTTCCCTTTCATTTTCCACACATATACATGTAAACATCAAATCACAATCCTTCACACATAAACTCAAAAGCAAACACACATTTCTATTGGTTAAACATTCCAACCCTTTCCAACTGAAATACATTTCAACCCTTCCCCCAATCTGCCTTCTGCCTGTTACCATAGAAACAGGTCATGGAACACTGCACTGAGCTCACAGGTCACAAGTTCAGCACACAATATTACTAAACAAGACAGGAAGTGTGCTTGACTTTTCAACATATCAGCTTATCATATATAATGTTCCTTACAATCTGTTTTTGTTAACCAATAAGAATCATACCTTTAAAAAACAGAGATATACACCCTACCTTTCAGTGTAGAAAGTAGTCATACAACCAATGATTTCTTGTCTTTTTTCAAAAAACATTGCCGTGGATCCGTGCACCCAACGTGTGAGAATCCGTGCACCCAACGTGTTAGGATGCGCGCACCGTGCGCGCATTTCGCCGTTTTTTTTTTTTTTAAAAAGGGGGCCCCAGGTGGTCCTTCTGGGACCCCCTAAGCACCTCTACAGGGTCAGAGTATTTTCACTCTGCCCCCTTTATATGTTTTACACACTTATTCCCCTTGCTTCTTCAGCCTCGCTTCTACCGAGGCAGAAAATGGCCGCCAACAGTTCCTGGTTTTGAATGTAGAGAGACACTCGACAGCCAATTAGCATTCAGCGCGCGATCGGGAGGGTGCGCGCTTGGTTCGGGGAGGGTGCGCTTACGGTGCATGTACGGTCCGCGGATCCTCCGCGGCCATAGATATCACTAACTTTTTTATCTTAATTTTCTCAGGATCTACTGAACAGATTCACACCATTTATGGAAAAGGCACGAGTCTGAACTGAGGACTACCTCTTTGCCAAATTTGGTGGCATTCCGTTCAGCGGTTCGGGCTGTAGCTGCGACAACAGATCCTATGGGAAATTGCATGGGGAAAACGGGTTTTGGGACCCCCCTTTTTTCTCGGCCCCCGCTTGACGAATCACCACAAAACATTCAGGGTAGGAGCGCAGCGGAGCTGGACAAAAATGTGGCAAATTTTGCGAAGATTCGTCAATCGGCGCCAGACTTATTGGGAATAGAATGTTGCGCATTTCCTATGGAAAATAGGTCCTAACTATAACTATCTACTGGCGGTCGCCAGTAGATAATATATATATATATATCTATATATATACATATATACATATATATATATATATTACCTACTGGCGGTCGCCAGTAGGTAGTTATAGTTAGGACCACGTTTCCATAGGAAAACCTCAACATTCTATTTTGAATAACTTTGGCGCCGGTCGACGAATCCTCGCGAATTTCTCAAAATAGGTGGGGCGCTACGCTCCGCTCCTACCCTGAAAGTCTCGGGGGGATCCGTCAAGCGGGGGCTGAGATAAAAGGGGGGTCCCAAAACGCGTTTTTCCCATGCATTTTTCCATAGGACCTTTAGAACGAGCTACAGCCCGAACGGCTGAACAGAATTACTCAAAATTTGGCAGAGAGGTAGTCCCTAGGTCAAGGAAGTGCCTTTTGTAGGTTTGGTGTAAATCTGTTCAGTAGATTCTGAGAAAATAGCCTTTAAATCAATATATATATCTGAGCCCGCTTACGGTACGCTTACCGTACGCTTACGGTAAGCGTACGGTGGCGTGCGCGAGCGCGATTCTGATTGGCTCTTAGATCTTAGTAAACATTCGAATCGGCCGAAACCAGGAAGCGGCGGCCGCCATTTTCTGTGTTTCACTCTGAAAAAAAAAGAGTGAAAACAAGAAAAGGGGGCAATGAGGAGAGTTACAGACCCCCTTACATTTGTGAGGGGGTCAAAGAAGGACTGTAAAGTACAAAACAAACATTTATTGATTTTTAAAAAAAATCACGGGGTACGCGTACGGTAAGCTTACGGTAAGCGTACGGAAGAAACATGGCGTGCGCGAAGGAGATTCTGATTGGCCCATAGATCTTAGTAAACATTCGAATCGGCCGAAACCAGGAAGCGGCGGCCGCCATTTTGTGTGTTTCACTCAGAAAAAAAACAGAGAAAACAAGGAAAGGGGGCAATGAGGAGAGTTACAGACCCCCTAACATTTGTAAGGGGGTCAAAGAAGGACAGAAAAGTACAAAAAAAACATTTATTGATTTTAAAAAAAATCACGGGGTACGCGTACCGTAAGCTTACGGTAAGCGTACGGTAAAAAAAAAATAAATAAATAAATGAAAAGCAGATTTAAGAGTTTGCTCATCATATGTCCTCCATGTGTGCACGGTGCGCGAAGCGCATCGTGCGTTCATGGCCCATCTAGCGTAATGTGGGCACGCGGTGCGCGAAGCGCACCGCGTGCTCACTGTGCGCGCACGGTGCGCGAAGCGCACCGTGCGCGCATGGAACGAACTGCGTTAAGTGGGCGCGCACGCCACAAATGGCGTAAAGTAACTTAGCATTTAAAAAACCGTACAAATTCACTGAAAAAACCATAGGTTTCACACATGTTATAGTTAGCTGGACATTTTACTGATAAAAAACCAATGAAATTCCCCCGTTATAGTTACTGTAGGCAACTATAACTCACGCGACCGTAATCCTCTGCTGATGACATATGTGTCTTTATGAAAAAAAAATATTTGTAATATATGTATAGCTAAAATTTAATGGAAGAAGACATGGGCAAATAAGTGTCTAAATACAGTATTAGCATCAGCAGAGGATTGCGGTCGCGTGAGTTATAGTTGCCTACAGTAACTATAACGGGGGAATTTCATTGGTTTTTTATCAGTAAAATGTCCAGCTAACTATAACATGTGTGAAACCTATGGTTTTTTCAGTGAATATATATATATATATATATATATATATATATATATATATATATATATATATATATATTACCTACTGGCGGTCGCCAGTAGGTAGTTATAGTTAGGACCCTGTTTCCATAGGAAATCCGCAACATTCTATTTTGAATATTTTTGGCGCCGGTCGACGAATCCTCGCGAATTTCTCAAAATAGGTGGGGCGCTACGCTCCGCTCCTACCCTGAAAGTCTCGGGGGGATTCGTCAAGCGGGGGCTGAGATAAAAGGGGGTCCCAAAACGCGTTTTTCCCATGCATTTTTCCATAGGACTTTTAGACAGGGCTACAGCCCGAACGGCTGAACAGAATTACTAGAAATTTGGCAGAGAGGTAGTCCTCAGGTCAAGGAAGTGCCTTTTGTAGGTTTGGTGTAAATCTGTTCAGTAGATTCTGAGAAAATAGCCTTTAAATCAATATATATATCTGAGCCAGCTTACGGTACGCTTACCGTAAGCTTACCGTACGCGTACGGTGGCGTGCGCGAGCGCGATTCTGATTGGCTGTTAGATCTTAGTAAACATTCGAATCGGCCGAAACCAGGAAGCGGCGGCCGCCATTTTGTGTATTTCACTCCGGTAAAAAAGAGTGATATCTTGAAAAGGGGGCAAGGGAGAGAGTTACAGACCCCCTAACATTTGTAAGGGGGTCAAAGAAGGACAGAAAAGTACAAAGAAAACATTTATTGATTTTAAAAAAAATCACGGGGTACGCGTACGGTAAGCTTACGGTAAGCGTACGGTAAAAAAAAAATACAAAAAAGAAATGAAATTCAGATTTAAGTGTTTAGATATTAGGGGGCTCTAAAAAGAGCCGTTGTGTTTATTAAGTGATTTTTTTGTGGTACCTACAAGTAAGTACCGATGCAGAGTCTAAGGTTCAAGAGGAAGACTCTGTTCCCTTCATCATTGAAGTGCACACCATCTCCTCTATAAATGTCTTGCATGTCGTAACGCAAGTTGTTGTGGTAAATGGAACCCATACCATAGTCACGGAGGAAAGCAGAAACAGATTTGTTGACGTGCTTTCTTGCTTTGTCAATCTGCAGACAGAAATGATTGGACCAGTTCCATTTTTGCCTTTGGCATATGTTAGAAAACACAAAGGCAGTTTTAGGGAAAAGTGAAAACAGTTGTGCAAAGGTGTCCTTCATAAGCATTTCCAGACCTACCCCAGTCAAAGTGCCTAGGTCATTGCCACCACAGTGCACTATTATGAGGTCAGGGTGTTGGATTTGCATGAAGGATTTCACCAATGGTATCAATTGGTGCCACTTTAACCCTCTCTGACCAATCCATTTAATGTCTACATTTGGCAAAGCAAGGTCTCTCACCATACCTGTTTTCTCTTCAAACTTTTCACTCCAGAAGACATAGCTGTGCCCTACAATCCACACTGTGAACATCTTCAAAGGAGAACTGGATGCACTCAGGAGGTGTCTTTCAGTAGAATGGCAATATGAAAAGAAAGACAGTTTGGAAATGGAGGCATACATATTTTTTTCAAAACAAAAAGAACTGATTGGCTGTTTCATACCATTCTAGAATAAAAACTAGGCTGTATGTGTAAATTAATAGAAGCATGTTTTGTATTGGTACAAAAAAATGTGTTACCAAAGAACAGTACTATGGATTTGCTGTTAGGTTTGAAAAGTCAAGCACTCTTGCTCTGTGGAATTGAAACATTGTGTGGCGAACTTCTGACCTGACTCCACACAGCAGTGTTCCATGAGCTGTTGCTATGGTAGCAGGCAGAAGTCAAGTTGGGGGAAGGGTACTAGGCAGAAGTCAAGTTGGGGGCAGGGTACTTTTGGAAAAGGGTTGGTTTTCAACCAATAGAAATGTGTGATTACATTTGAAAAAAAGGGGGAAGCACTGAGATTTGAAACTTACATGTATATGTGTGGAAAAATAGAGGGAAACTTTGCCATTATCTGGTTCTGCTGAGAGGAGAGAGGTGTAGAGAACAGAGATCCTGGCTCTGATAATCTGCTGTTTGAGTGCCACATTTCTTTCACAACTAACTAATTTTAAAGGTGAGGTTAGAGTTTGAGAGGGGATGTATATGGTAAATTAAGAAATGAATAATAGAAATGTAATTCTTTTTGTTGAAGTTGCGTTTATTATTTTCTGTTTTGGGAGAAATTTAAATGTGAGGAACATGTAAAATAATATGGACTATGTTTTCACGATAAATTAAGGTGTATTGGTAAATAAATTGAATAGTTTAAGGGTTTGAGGTTGGACTCAGTAATGCAAATACATTCAGCATCACTAAGGCTGGTTGCCCTTGGTGGAATGTAGGCAGTCACCCAGGTTACACATGTTGGGAAATATAGGCAGAGATTTATTGTGTACAACTCTGGTAATTTTATATTTGCATTAGTAGGAAAAAGGGGGAGCGATTTTTTGGTGCAGAAGCAGACTCTTAGCACACACCCAGCTCCTTTCCATGTATAATCATGCACAGTATTTACAAGCGAGTGGGGTTTGAGGTTTCAGTCTGTAATGCAAATACATTCAGCATCACTAAGGCTGGTTGCCCTTGCTGGAGTGTAGGCAGTCACCCAGGATACACATGGTGGTGGTCTGAAAAAGCAGTTTGGACATGTGCATTTAAAAAAATCTGAAAAGTGGATTCATAATGTGTCAGTCTGTAAAAGTGTTTATCACTTGCCAAAAAAAAGAGCAGTAAGTGTGCATTCAAATTGGCAAAGAAATTTCGTTTTGTGACTAATGTGAAAACATGACTCTGTGTGCAAATAGGAATTACAGGCAGAGATTTATTGCGTTTTGCTCTGGTGATTTCACAGTTGCATTAGTAGGAAAAAGGGGGAGCGATTTTTTGGTGCAGAAGCAGACTCTTAGCACACACCCAGCTCCTTTCCATGTATAATCATGCACAGTATTTACAAGCGAGTGGGGTTTGAGGTTTCAGTCTGTAATGCAAAGACATTCAGCATCAGTAAGGCTGGTTGCCCTTGCTGGAGTGTAGGCAGTCACCCAGGATACACATGGTGGTGGTCTGAAAAAGCAGTCTGGACATGGGCATTTAAAAAAATCTGAAAAGTGGATTCATAATGTGTCAGTCTGTAAAAGTGATTATCACTTGCCAAAAAAAAGAGCAGTAAGTGTGCATTCAAATTGGCAAAGAAATTTCGTTTTGTGACTAATGTGAAAACATGACTCTGTGTGCAAATAGGAATTACAGGCAGAGATTTATTGCGTTTTGCTCTGGTGATTTCACAGTTGCATTAGTAGGAAAAAGGGGGAGCGATTTTTTGGTGCAGAAGCAGACTCTTAGCACACACCCAGCTCCTTTCCATGTATAATCATGCACAGTATTTACAAGCGAGTGGGGTTTGAGGTTTCAGTCTGTAATGCAAAGACATTCAGCATCAGTAAGGCTGGTTGCCCTTGCTGGAGTGTAGGCAGTCACCCAGGATACACATGGTGGTGGTCTGAAAAAGCAGTCTGGACATGTGCATTTAAAAAAATCTGAAAAGTGGATTCATAATGTGTCAGTCTGTAAAAGTGATTATCACTTGCCAAAAAAAAGAGCAGTAAGTGTGCATTCAAATTGGCAAAGAAATTTCGTTTTGTGACTAATGTGAAAACATGACTCTGTGTGCAAATAGGAATTACAGGCAGAGATTTATTGCGTTTTGCTCTGGTGATTTCACAGTTGCATTAGTAGGAAAAAGGGGGAGCGATTTTTTGGTGCAGAAGCAGACTCTTAGCACACACCCAGCTCCTTTCCATGTATAATCATGCACAGTATTTACAAGCGAGTGGGGTTTGAGGTTTCAGTCTGTAATGCAAATACATTCAGCATCACTAAGGCTGGTTGCCCTTGCTGGAGTGTAGGCAGTCACCCAGGATACACATGGTGGTGGTCTGAAAAAGCAGTTTGGACATGTGCATTTAAAAAAATCTGAAAAGTGGATTCATAATGTGTCAGTCTGTAAAAGTGTTTATCACTTGCCAAAAAAAAGAGCAGTAAGTGTGCATTCAAATTGGCAAAGAAATTTCGTTTTGTGACTAATGTGAAAACATGACTCTGTGTGCAAATAGGAATTACAGGCAGAGATTTATTGCGTTTTGCTCTGGTGATTTCACAGTTGCATTAGTAGGAAAAAGGGGGAGCGATTTTTTGGTGCAGAAGCAGACTCTTAGCACACACCCAGCTCCTTTCCATGTATAATCATGCACAGTATTTACAAGCGAGTGGGGTTTGAGGTTTCAGTCTGTAATGCAAAGACATTCAGCATCAGTAAGGCTGGTTGCCCTTGCTGGAGTGTAGGCAGTCACCCAGGATACACATGGTGGTGGTCTGAAAAAGCAGTCTGGACATGGGCATTTAAAAAAATCTGAAAAGTGGATTCATAATGTGTCAGTCTGTAAAAGTGATTATCACTTGCCAAAAAAAAAGAGCAGTAAGTGTGCATTCAAATTGGCAAAGAAATTTCGTTTTGTGACTAATGTGAAAACATGACTCTGTGTGCAAATAGGAATTACAGGCAGAGATTTATTGCGTTTTGCTCTGGTGATTTCACAGTTGCATTAGTAGGAAAAAAGGGGAACGATTTTTTGGTGCAGAAGCAGACTCTTAGCACACACCCAGCTCCTTTCCATGTATAATCATGCACAGTATTTACAAGCGAGTGGGGTTTGAGGTTTCAGTCTGTAATGCAAAGACATTCAGCATCACTAAGGCTGGTTGCCCTTGCTGGAGTGTAGGCAGTCACCCAGGATACACATGGTGGTGGTCTGAAAAAGCAGTTTGGACATGTGCATTTAAAAAAATCTGAAAAGTGGATTCATAATGTGTCAGTCTGTAAAAGTGATTATCACTTGCCAAAAAAAAAGAGCAGTAAGTGTGCATTCAAATTGGCAAAGAAATTTCGTTTTGTGACTAATGTGAAAACATGACTCTGTGTGCAAATAGGAATTACAGGCAGAGATTTATTGCGTTTTGCTCTGGTGATTTCACAGTTGCATTAGTAGGAAAAAGGGGGAGCGATTTTTTGGTGCAGAAGCAGACTCTTAGCACACACCCAGCTCCTTTCCATGTATAATCATGCACAGTATTTACAAGCGAGTGGGGTTTGAGGTTTTAGTCTGTAATGCAAAGACATTCAGCATCACTAAGGCTGGTTGCCCTTGCTGGAGTGTAGGCAGTCACCCAGGATACACATGGTGGTGGTCTGAAGAAGCAGTCTGGACATGTGCATTTAAAAAAATCTGAAAAGTGGATTCATAATGTGTCAGTCTGTAAAAGTGATTATCACTTGCCAAAAAAAAAGAGCAGTAAGTGTGCATTCAAATTGGCAAAGAAATTTCGTTTTGTGACTAATGTGAAAACATGACTCTGTGTGCAAATAGGAATTACAGGCAGAGATTTATTGCGTTTTGCTCTGGTGATTTCACAGTTGCATTAGTAGGAAAAAGGGGGAGCGATTTTTTGGTGCAGAAGCAGACTCTTAGCACACACCCAGCTCCTTTCCATGTATAATCATGCACAGTATTTACAAGCGAGTGGGGTTTGAGGTTTCAGTCTGTAATGCAAAGACATTCAGCATCACTAAGGCTGGTTGCCCTTGCTGGAGTGTAGGCAGTCACCCAGGATACACATGGTGGTGGTCTGAAGAAGCAGTTTGGACATGTGCATTTAAAAAAATCTGAAAAGTGGATTCATAATGTGTCAGTCTGTAAAAGTGATTATCACTTGCCAAAAAAAAAGAGCAGTAAGTGTGCATTCAAATTGGCAAAGAAATTTCGTTTTGTGACTAATGTGAAAACATGACTCTGTGTGCAAATAGGAATTACAGGCAGAGATTTATTGCGTTTTGCTCTGGTGATTTCACAGTTGCATTAGTAGGAAAAAAGGGGAACGATTTTTTGGTGCAGAAGCAGACTCTTAGCACACACCCAGCTCCTTTCCATGTATAATCATGCACAGTATTTACAAGCGAGTGGGGTTTGAGGTTTCAGTCTGTAATGCAAAGACATTCAGCATCACTAAGGCTGGTTGCCCTTGCTGGAGTGTAGGCAGTCACCCAGGATACACATGGTGGTGGTCTGAAAAAGCAGTTTGGACATGTGCATTTAAAAAAATCTGAAAAGTGGATTCATAATGTGTCAGTCTGTAAAAGTGATTATCACTTGCCAAAAAAAAAGAGCAGTAAGTGTGCATTCAAATTGGCAAAGAAATTTCGTTTTGTGACTAATGTGAAAACATGACTCTGTGTGCAAATAGGAATTACAGGCAGAGATTTATTGCGTTTTGCTCTGGTGATTTCACAGTTGCATTAGTAGGAAAAAGGGGGAGCGATTTTTTGGTGCAGAAGCAGACTCTTAGCACACACCCAGCTCCTTTCCATGTATAATCATGCACAGTATTTACAAGCGAGTGGGGTTTGAGGTTTCAGTCTGTAATGCAAAGACATTCAGCATCAGTAAGGCTGGTTGCCCTTGCTGGAGTGTAGGCAGTCACCCAGGATACACATGGTGGTGGTCTGAAAAAGCAGTCTGGACATGTGCATTTAAAAAAATCTGAAAAGTGGATTCATAATGTGTCAGTCTGTAAAAGTGATTATCACTTGCCAAAAAAAAAGAGCAGTAAGTGTGCATTCAAATTGGCAAAGAAATTTCGTTTTGTGACTAATGTGAAAACATGACTCTGTGTGCAAATAGGAATTACAGGCAGAGATTTATTGCGTTTTGCTCTGGTGATTTCACAGTTGCATTAGTAGGAAAAAGGGGGAGCGATTTTTTGGTGCAGAAGCAGACTCTTAGCACACACCCAGCTCCTTTCCATGTATAATCATGCACAGTATTTACAAGCGAGTGGGGTTTGAGGTTTTAGTCTGTAATGCAAAGACATTCAGCATCACTAAGGCTGGTTGCCCTTGCTGGAGTGTAGGCAGTCACCCAGGATACACATGGTGGTGGTCTGAAGAAGCAGTCTGGACATGTGCATTTAAAAAAATCTGAAAAGTGGATTCATAATGTGTCAGTCTGTAAAAGTGATTATCACTTGCCAAAAAAAAAGAGCAGTAAGTGTGCATTCAAATTGGCAAAGAAATTTCGTTTTGTGACTAATGTGAAAACATGACTCTGTGTGCAAATAGGAATTACAGGCAGAGATTTATTGCGTTTTGCTCTGGTGATTTCACAGTTGCATTAGTAGGAAAAAGGGGGAGCGATTTTTTGGTGCAGAAGCAGACTCTTAGCACACACCCAGCTCCTTTCCATGTATAATCATGCACAGTATTTACAAGCGAGTGGGGTTTGAGGTTTCAGTCTGTAATGCAAAGACATTCAGCATCACTAAGGCTGGTTGCCCTTGCTGGAGTGTAGGCAGTCACCCAGGATACACATGGTGGTGGTCTGAAGAAGCAGTTTGGACATGTGCATTTAAAAAAATCTGAAAAGTGGATTCATAATGTGTCAGTCTGTAAAAGTGATTATCACTTGCCAAAAAAAAGAGCAGTAAGTGTGCATTCAAATTGGCAAAGAAATTTCGTTTTGTGACTAATGTGAAAACATGACTCTGTGTGCAAATAGGAATTACAGGCAGAGATTTATTGCGTTTTGCTCTGGTGATTTCACAGTTGCATTAGTAGGAAAAAGGGGGAGCGATTTTTTGGTGCAGAAGCAGACTCTTAGCACACACCCAGCTCCTTTCCATGTATAATCATGCACAGTATTTACAAGCGAGTGGGGTTTGAGGTTTCAGTCTGTAATGCAAAGACATTCAGCATCACTAAGGCTGGTTGCCCTTGCTGGAGTGTAGGCAGTCACCCAGGATACACATGGTGGTGGTCTGAAAAAGCAGTCTGGACATGGGCATTTAAAAAAATCTGAAAAGTGGATTCATAATGTGTCAGTCTGTAAAAGTGATTATCACTTGCCAAAAAAAAAGAGCAGTAAGTGTGCATTCAAATTGGCAAAGAAATTTCGTTTTGTGACTAATGTGAAAACATGACTCTGTGTGCAAATAGGAATTACAGGCAGAGATTTATTGCGTTTTGCTCTGGTGATTTCACAGTTGCATTAGTAGGAAAAAGGGGGAGCGATTTTTTGGTGCAGAAGCAGACTCTTAGCACACACCCAGCTCCTTTCCATGTATAATCATGCACAGTATTTACAAGCGAGTGGGGTTTGAGGTTTCAGTCTGTAATGCAAAGACATTCAGCATCAGTAAGGCTGGTTGCCCTTGCTGGAGTGTAGGCAGTCACCCAGGATACACATGGTGGTGGTCTGAAAAAGCAGTCTGGACATGTGCATTTAAAAAAATCTGAAAAGTGGATTTATAATGTGTCAGTCTGTAAAAGTGATTATCACTTGCCAAAAAAAAAGAGCAGTAAGTGTGCATTCAAATTGGCAAAGAAATTTCGTTTTGTGACTATTGTGAAAAGAAATGTAGTAATATATTTAAATAAAATAAAGGATTTTTTTTTTAGTTTTTTTCAGGTATTGCTGAAGAGCAGTGAACAAAATTTAAGATGCCTACAAAATCCAGAGTTCAAAAAACTCACAAAAAAAACCTATATTTGAAGACAACTGGAGGACCAAAGTTAGTAGAAGATGCTCATGTTGGGAAAAAAGAAAAAATCTTCTGGTAAGCAGAAAAAACAATTTCTAAAAAATATATTCAAAAGAATGAAAAATGTACAAAATGTCTGTACTGGAAAGAATGTTTTGAAAAGAAAAGGACAGGAAAAAATTGAGAATTTAGTTAATGCAAATATACCTTCTGCAACTGAAAAGATTGACATAAATAGAAAAACAGCGTTTAAAGAGATACGTAGAAAAATGTTTCAGAGAAGAGTTATGTCCAATTTGATAAAGGATGTGAAGAAATATCTGCAAAAGAGTTTTATAAAAGAAAAAAAGAAATTGAAGCCATTGCAGCAAAGGCATTAGAATTAAAAAGGAAACTATTCATTTTAATTTTGAATAGGATGCGTACATTAGACAAAATGGTTAATGTACTGAAATCACATAGCAAAAGGAAAAGAGTAGTGAACAGAACAAACTTTTGTAAAGTGTTTTTAGGAAAGTGGATGCATAGTTCAAGTAGTGAACCTTTTTTTAATGAAGAGAGCTATTTTCAAAGTAATAGTTTGCTGCATGCAGTTGACACCAGAGGTCGTGCTTACGAAGTAAAAAATGGTTGCATAATGGAGAAGGAGATAATGGTTCCAAGAGATGAGGTACAAGTGATGGCAGATGAGGCTATGGGGAGACGTCCTAAAGCCCCAGTGTACACTTGGAATTGTAGTAGTATTTGCACTGTGCGTCAGGAATCTATTGACAAATTTTGTGAGTTTCTAAGAGAATATAGTAAAAAAAGTATAAAACAGAAGATTAAGGTGCTTCAAAGTCTAGATCCATGCAGAGTGAGAGAGAATACTGGTTTGCAGGGTCATTCTCTGGCTTGTCTATCTAGAAAAGTGTGTAATAGTGTTTTCCATCATTTTAGGATGCTGGCTGTTCATCATACTGAAATGAGAAAGTTTGTGAGACGGTTGTATTTTGCTAAAAGTCCAGCAATAAAGTTAGATGAATTGAATAGGGCTCTGTTCCGTGGAACGGTATCAGATGTAGAGAAGGTTGTTGATGAAATTCAGTTTTGTTACTTTGGTCCTGAACAAAACAGTGCAGAGAAGGACACAGTAAATGAGGAAGAAGTGGAAGAGAATGTAGAACCCTCTGTAAGTAAGACATTTAATGATCACATAACAAAATTTGCAATAATCTCTAATGAAAGACCAAATATTACTTGTATTTGTTGCCGCAGAACTCATTATAGAAAACAAACCAGGTATGTTGATCTCTACAGAAAGAGTGAAAATGAAGATAATTATAAGTGGAAGGATTTTGCCACATATATATTTCTTGAAAATTGTTTTGAATTGGGTGAAGTACAGCGTATTTGTAAATACTGTTACAACAAGTTAGAGGAAAATAGAATGCCGACCAGAGCTGTACATAATAATTTAGAATTGGATGCTATTCCTGCTGAACTTTCAGAATTAAATACATATGAGTCTATACTCATTCAATGTGTTCATCCGTTCCAGACCATAGTACGTATGGAGCCCAAAACTGGTAAATTACCTCCTTCTGATTTACTGAGAGGTTTAAAAGGTAGAGTGGTGTATTTGCCCTTGGATTTGAAAAAAAATATGGAAACTATTGATGCGGATACTTTGGAAACTGAACCATTAATTATTCTGGTTAATGGTGTACCTACAAAGAATAAGAAGATTTGGCAGGAGCTGGTAGATGTACGGAAAGTACAAAGAGCAAATTTGTATTTGAAAAGGAATAACAAATGGTATGAATCAATTTATATAGAAGAAGAAGAAGAAGATTTACAAGAAGACACAGAAACACCAACTGGACAAATTGAAAAAGTGGACAAGTCAAAGGAAGAAGAAATTTATGAACATTTTAGCATACATCCTCTTCATTCAAAAGAAGTTATGGGAGACAATATTGATCTCTTTCAGATGAAGAAAGCAAAAGGAAGTCCCGTGAGTGTATGGGAGGAGAGCTTGGAAGCTCGATGTTTTCCCCAGCTGTTTCCTAAAGGAAAAGGAGGACGATACGATGAACGTCCGGAACAGATTTCAGCTTCTGAGTATCGGACTACAAGATTATATGCTGAAGATCCCAGATTTCGACAAAGTATTCCTTATTTGTTCCATCTTTTATTTGAAAGCGACTTGTCTGCACTGTCTTATGCAGTAAATCACATTTTAAAAAGTGGAGTACATTTACAAAATGTGTCTGCTAAGGATTTTATGGAGAAAGTGCAGCACCGAGATGATCATTTGGAAACACAACTGATCAATCTGATGGCTTGTCAGCGTGGGACAAATGAATATTGGTACCGACGCCATGGTGAATTAAAATGCATGTTACGGAATTTAGGAACACCAACATGGTTCGTTACCCTAAGCTGTGCGGAGTACGCTTGGGATGATTTACTGGATTTTCTACGAGAGGCAAATTCAAACATTAAAAACATCGAATACAAGACAGCAGGAGAACTGTGCTCATTGGATCCGGTTAATGTTTGCAGATATTTCAATCATAGATTTGAGGCTATGATGTCCTTCATCTGCAATAAAAAAAATCCACCTCTTGGAGAAGTAGTAGATTTCTTTTGGAGAAAAGAGTACCAGGCAAGAGGTGCTCCTCATATTCATATGCTGTTGTGGATCAAGGATGCCCCAAAGTTTGGAACAGATACTGATGAAGCAGTGTTATCTTACATTGAAGAATATGCAACATGTGCTATAACAAAAAGCACAGAAGAGAAAAAGTTAAAGGAGCAAGTTTTACGTTTCCAAAGTCATCGGTGTGGAAAATACTGTCGACGGAAATACAAGAGCAAAGATAAATACTACACTAAATGTCGATTTGAATTTCCTAGACCTGTTCTTTCAAATAGAAGAGTAAACAGTTTTATGTCAGCTGTGAGACATACTATCACAAGAAAATCACCTAAGAATACCTACAACCTTAAAAGAAAAGAAGAATCAAAAAATATAAATGACTACAACCCAGTCATTTTATCCATGTGGAACGCTAACATGGATATACAGTATGTAGCTGACAATTCCATTGCTGTTGCTCGATATGTAACGTCTTACATTACGAAATCAGAAAAAACAGAATTGAAGGAAATGTGGGAAGAGATTTCTCACGAGAAGACTGTCAGTAAGAAGCTGTACAGTTTCAGTTTGAAGATGTTATCGCATCGAGAAATTGGATCCTACGAATGTTCAGATAGGTTATCTTCTGCAAGTCTCTACTCGAAGTCAAGAAGAATAATTTGGGCAAGTTTAGGCCTTGCAGCAATGAGAAATCGGGTACTAAAATCTGTTAGAGAAATTGAATATTTGGCCGAGAATGACCCAGAAAGTAAAGATATTTTGAAATCAAACATGTTGGACACATATTATCCCAAGAGAAGTCAACATCTGGAGAACATGTGTCTCTATGAAGTGCTGCAGAACTACATTTATTCACGGAAAGCCGCAGAAGACATCAACAATGGAAAATATAAAGTCATTGGTGAGGAAGGATGTTTGGTGAAGCAAACAAAAGGAAGTTTGATAAATCACAGGAAGCTGAGTTGCGACACTACTGACAAGAAGGAATTTTACTACTTGGCTCTTTTACAGTTGTTTAAACCATGGCGTACAGAGGATGAACTACTGGGAGAATTTCAAAGCTATGAAGATTCTTTTAATGCTTGCAAAGACAGCATACAATGCAGTACATTCTCAAGTTATCTGCAAATGTTAAATGAAGAAATTGAACAGGAAACTACAATTGCAGCAGAAATAGCTAGAGACAGTTCTCAGGACAGCCAAAGTTCAGAAACACTCAGTCAAGATCCCCTAGGACAACCAATCGTTGAAAATGAAGCATCAATAGCCATGAATGAAGTGGAAACGGCTATGAATCAAGCTCAAGAAGAATTTATAGACTTACAAAATTTGGAAAGACAACTGAACGAAGAGCAGCAACAAATTTATGAAGAGATCAGAAACAAAATTGATCACGGATTTCTACATGAAAAAAAAGAGTGCTCATGCACATCATTTCATCCAATCAGGATGTATGTAAGCGGACAAGCTGGAACTGGAAAAAGTTTCCTAATTAAAGTCATCAGAAGCTACCTACAGCAAAAAACGGATTCTACTTTGTCTTGTGTGGTTACTGCTCCAACTGGGTTAGCAGCATATAACATAAAAGGAATCACTTTACATCGTTTGCTAATGTTACCAGTGGAGCATGAGAACAAAATACAATACAACAAGCTAACTGGAGAAGCATCCTTGGAAGTTTCAAGAGTCTTGAAGAAGATGCAAGTTCTCATTATTGATGAGGTGAGCATGGTTTCAAACTTAATGCTTGCCTTTGTGCATTTAAGAATGCAGCAAATTCTGAAGACAGACTATGACATGTCATTTGGTGGAAAACACGTCATAGTTTTTGGAGATCTTTTGCAACTTACTCCAGTTAAAGGAAAACCAGTGTTTAATACTGTGACACATGAAGACACAAAGAAGTCATTGGGAAGCATCGGAAATACAAATATTTGGTCCTTCTTTGAGTACAAGGAACTTACTACTAATATGAGGCAAGCAAGCGATGAAGAATATGGAAGTATTCTGAAAGATATCAGAATTGGACTACTCACTGAAGCTGGCACAAAAGCATTACAGAGTCGGCTGCTACATAATGTATTTCCAAAGGAAGAAATAGTTGCAGAGAAGATATACAAGAACATTGCAGAAAAGAAAAGTGTCATCTGCTTAATGCCAACTCTACGTGAATGCTCAATATTCAATGAGGAGCTTTTGAAATTGGAAAAGGAAGAGATCAGGAAATTGGAAGCAGTGGACAAAATTGAGGATGGAAGAATTACTGTCACAGTAACAGGCACACTGAAAAATAAATTGGATTCACTAGAGAAGAACATTTCCAAAACAGCTGGATTAGAAAAAAATCTATATGTTTGCAGACGAATGGATCCCTCGACCCCTCACAGTCCGGCTTCCGAGCCAATCACAGCACCGAGACCGCCCTCATCGCCGCCACCGATGACATTCGAGCCCTGATGGACAACGGAGAAACAGCGGCCCTCATCCTCCTAGACCTCTCCGCAGCTTTCGACACTGTCTGCCACCGCACCCTAGTCCAGCGCCTCAGCAACGTCGGAATCCAGGACAAGGCGCTGAAATGGATCATCTCCTTCCTCGACGGAAGAACACAGAGAGTCCGTCTACCACCGTACAAGTCAGAGGCCACCGAAGTCATCTGCGGCGTCCCTCAAGGATCCTCACTGAGCCCCACCCTCCTCAACGTCTACATGAGCCCCCTCGCGGCCATCGCACGCCAACACAACCTCAACATAATCTCCTACGCCGACGACACCCAGCTGATCCTCTCCCTGACCAACGACCCCGCCGCCGCCAGAGCCAACCTGCACGAAGGGATGAAAGAGGTAGCCGAGTGGATGACGACCAGCCGCCTGAAACTGAACTCGGACAAGACGGAGGTCCTCATCCTGGGATCCTCACCCTCCGCCTGGGACGACTCCTGGTGGCCTCCCGCCCTGGGCACCGCACCCAAACTGACAGACCATGCACGCAACCTGGGCTTCATCCTGGACTCCTCCCTCTCCATGACCAGGCAAGTCAACAACGTCTCCTCGGCGTGCTTCAACATCCTACGCATGCTACGGAAGATCTTCTGGTGGATCCCCACCGAGACCAGGAAGACCGTCACCCAGGCCCTCGTCACCAGCCGACTGGACTACGGCAACGCCCTCTACGCCGGTACCACTGCCAAGCTCCAGAAGAGACTCCAGCGGATCCAGAACGCCTCAGCCAGACTCATCCTCGACATCCCACGAACCAGCCACATCTCCGGACATCTGAGAAACCTGCACTGGCTCCCCGTCAACAAAAGAATCACCTTCCGCCTCCTCACCCACGCACACAAAGCCCTACACGACCAAGGCCCGAGCTACCTCAACAGCCGAATCAACTTCTACGCTCCCAAACGCCACCTCCGATCAGCCAACCACGCCCTCGCCGCCGTCCCCCGCATCCGAAGAGCGACTTCAGGAGGAAGGTCCTTCTCCTACCTGGCCGCCAAGACCTGGAACTCCCTCCCGACCGACCTGCGCCTGACCCAAGACCACCTCTCCTTCAGGAAGAAGCTGAAGACCTGGCTGTTCGAGCAGTAGCGGCACCCCCCCACCCCCAGCGCCTTGAGACCCTACGGGTATGTAGTGCGCTCTATAAATGTCACTGATTGATTGATTGAACTGTAGAGTATTTTTAAGGAGAAATTTGGATGTTGAAAAAGGTTTAGTTAATGGAGCTATGGGAAGAGTTGTGGGTTTTATTAATTATCAGAAAAAAGATGGAATTGAATGTTTAAAAATAAAATTTGATCAGATGGAAGAAGTTAAAGACATTTGTCGTTGTTCAGTTCGTTTCATGCTTGTGAAAGACTTATATGTACGTAGGAAGCAGTTTCCGTTTTCGCTAGCATATGCTGTAACTATTCACAAGTCTCAAGGATTGACTGTAGATTGTGCGTTTGTGAACATTGGTTCAACTGTGTTCAAAGAAGGTATGGCATATGTTGCTTTGTCACGAGTGAAAACATTATCAGGTTTATTCATGATAGACTTTGATGACTCAAAAGTTAGTGCTGATACAAATTGTGTAAAGGAGTATAATAGATTAAGAAGAAGCTATGCTCCTCATTTAGGTCAGTATCCTGTGTTGGAGAAACGTGTAGTTTCTCGTAAAAGGAGAAATGAGAATATCTGTGATGAAGATGTACAGAGGAGGAAAAAAAAGAGGAGTGATGTAATTGCAAGCAAAAAGAGTAAGGAAAAAGAAGGACAGGTTGTAGGATGTCATTTTGAAAATAGCTCTGGTGTCAACTGCTACGCAAATGTAGTGCTGAATGTTGCATTTTATCTGGAAAGTTTGCAAGAGCAGATAATAGTAAATCAGGGAAAAAGATTCTGTTCAGAGCTCAGTCTCCTTTTTCAAAAGCTGAGTAATGATTAAACTCAAATAGAAAGTGCTACTGAAATTAGAAAACTTTTAGATGTATGTTCAGGACGAACACAGTTTTCTCAAAATGAACAGCAAGATGCACACGAATTTTTGATGTTTTTTCTTCAGGTACTGGAAGAAGAAGAAGTTGCAATTGATAATTTATTTGGTCTCTCTTATAAATGGGAACATAGTTGTGAAAACTGTTATAATATATGTGGCTCTAATGTTGATAATGAAAGGTTTATTTTTTTGACATTGCCAGAGACTAAAACAGTCACTTTTGCTAAATTAGTTAAAGATGCTAATCATAGCATGCAATGCGGTGAGTGTCAATCTGACATGTTTTCAACATTAATTTTAAAGGAATACGGACAGTATGTAATTTTAATGATGCAACGATGTAGAGCTGATGGTTCAAAATTGGATACTTTAATAAAGAAGTTTACAGGACAGCAATTATCAATTTCAGGAAAAACTTTTGTAACTGTTGCAATAATTTTCCATGAAGGACCTACTGTTACTTCTGGACATTACACAGTTTATCTTAAATGTGAAAAAGGCTGGACACTGTGTAATGATTCCCAATTGGTTTTTAAGCAACGTTTGCCTTTTGATTTAGCAAATTCCTATCTAATCTTCCTGAAACCTAAATTTTAGAGAGACTTGGCAAGATCTGGACAAAACAATGTTACCATTTGATTGGATTACCATTGGAATTTTCAAAAATAAAGATTTTTTAAATTATCATTTGGCCTAATGGAAAGATAACCAATTGTAATGTGGACTTTTTTAATTTTTAATGAAACTTTCGAAAACCAAAAATTTAGAGAAAATCGGTAACATCTGCACAATTTAAATTTTGGAATGTTATTGGAGTGCCATTGGAAATTTTTTCAAAAAAGATTTTTTAAATTACTATTTGGCCATGTGGAAAGGTAACCAATTCTATTGTGGACTTAATAAATTATTAATAAATATTTAGGGAACCAATATGTTACAGAGAATCGGTGAGATCTGTACAAATAAAACTTTAGAATTTTATTGGATTACCATTGGAAATTTAATCAAAAAAGAATTTTAAAATTACTATTTGGCCTAAAGGAAATGGAACCAGATGTAATGTGGAGTTATTTGAGATATAATATTGTGATTATACTTTAAACAAACATATCAGACGGTATTTTAAAGAAATAAGTATTGATATTAGATGATATTTTTTTAGAATATTATGCATTTCTATAATGTTAAGTTTAAGTAAAAAGAGATTCTGGGCTTTTTTAATACAATCTTTGAGATTGTTATTTTTTTTTGCCCGCTGTAAAATGATGAATGCAATTGCTTTCACAATTTATAGTGAAATGCAATATATTCTGAAAACAGCAAAAATAAGGCAAAAATATTTTTTGATAAATATGTAAATATGTGTACTGTATTATAAAATGTTTTTAAAATATTAATACTTTTTTCTTTTTTTTCAGATTGATATAGAAAATTTTCGAAAACTAGAACCATTTTTAAAGCAATTTTTTTTAAAAACAAATGAATAAATATTTTTTTGAGTGGGTATGGTAAGTCAATAATAATAATTGTAGTCTCTCAAGGACCTTGTAATGTGATAATTGATTTTTAGTGTTTTTAAAAAAAAAAAAAAAAATTACGCGCACCGTACGGTAAAAAAAAAAAAAAAAAGTTTTTAAAAACATATATAAAAAAAAGATGAAAGATAAGGTTGGCTCTTAAAAGAGCCGTTGTGTTCATGCAGGGACAGAGGAAAGAAAGATTGGGAAAATTAGTCTCTGCGACAAGTGTGCTGATCTATTTTGTTGTTCACTAGGGAAACACTGGTCTCCCTATGACAAATTAGATCATGACAAGAGGCGCATCGAATATCAACCCTCAGAAATCGAGGGTTAATTTCCTGAGGGCCAGCAAAAGGAGATGCTCCCCCCACAGATGAAGGGCTCTCCTGACCTGCAGAAGAAGGACTCAGCCCTGCAGATGATGGTCCAGGCTGAGCTGCTGTGGATGTGCTTGGTTGACTTTCTGAAGGGTTACCTCCAAAAAGTCGAGCATGTGTCCTTTTGTGTACATCCTTGAGGTGCCTCATCATGGTATGATTCCCAAAGGAATACTTCCTGTCAGGATTACCTCTTGAAAGTACACGCTGACACAGCTTGCAAGTCACTAAGGGTGCATTTACCTTTAGCTGGCCTTCAGGAAAAGTAAAATAATCCCATACATAAGAGGTCTTTTGTTTCCTCGCTCTCTGCCTCAAGGTAGTGCTGCTAGTGCTAGCCTCACTCTCAGAAGGGCTCTGCTGTTCTGCCATCGTATCACAAAGACAACCCAGCTCCTTCTCCTAAGGGATCACAAGCAGAAATGAGGGGAATGGGTGTGGTGTAGGAGAGTTCTAGAACTGAAAGTAGTTTCATCCAATCAAAAGTTGTGTTTCATGATCACATGACCTACCGTACGCTTACGGCACGCTTACGGTGCGCTTACGGCAAAAGTACGCATGCGCGTAAAAAAGACACGCGCTTGCGCGCATGCGCATAACAGTCACTACCCGACACTTCCGCGTAACGTGCGCGTGTAGCGTACACGCGTACGCGTCCCACGCGGAGTACGCGCGGCTACGCAAATTGCGTAACTATACGCAAACAGCGTAGATAAATTACGGGCATTGCGTAAACCGTACGCTTACCGTAAGGAAAAAATGTATTGTTAATAAATTTTACCTGTTTATTATATAAAATATTTAAAAAAAAACATATTATAGAATTTTAAAAATTTAACCATAGTCTTAAAAAAAGGATAGAAAATTTAAAAAAAATTATGTTTAAAAAATAGAAGAAAATAAAAAAATTAGCATTTAAAAAACCTTGCAAATTCACTGAAATAACCATGGGTTTCACACACGTTATAGTTACGAATTAGCATTTAAAAAACCTTGCAAATTCACTGAAAAAACCATGGGTTTCACACACGTTATAGTTAGGAATTAGCATTTAAAAAACCTTGCAAATTCACTGAAAAAACCATGGGTTTCACACACGTTATAGTTAGGAATTAGCATTTAAAAAACCTTAGATATTCAATGAAAAAACCAAAGGTTTCACACATGTTATAGTTAGCTGGACATTTCACTCGTAAAAAACCAATGAAATTCCCCCGTTATAGTTAGTTCAGCTAACTATAACTCGCGCGCCCGCAATGCACTGCTGATGACGTCACATATTACATCACTCATGACATGGTCAGTGACATCACTCATGACATCACTGATGACATCTCAAATGACATCACTGATGACATCACTGATGACATCTCAAATGACATCACTGATGACATCACTGATGACATCATCCAGTGAATGGCTGTTTTTCTGAAAATTAAATATGTTTTATATATGTATATCTCAAGGTCGATGGAAGAATAAATGGGTATATAAGTGTCTAAATGGATGATTTGTTTTTGAAAAATTGATTGTGTAACTCACTGATTAAGTGTATCATAGTGAATACATGGCTTAGTGAGTAATGTTTAAATATGTAAATATCTGTATCAGTCTCTCACTTTGTGTATAAGTGGCTGCATGGGTTGGTGAGTAGCTACATGGGTGTATACATAGGTTATTAGTTGGTTTTTTGAGTATCAGTCTGAGTGTCTGCATGGTTCGGTGGGGGGTATTACGTAGTGCATAGGTGCATGAATGAGTGACTCACTGTTTGTATGTGTTGAACACAGCATGTGTGTAGGACTGTATGGGTGGATGAGTGTGTGTATGGGTGTGTTAGTGAGTGAATGACTGTCTCAATAGTGTCTTTTTGAGTAACTACATATGTTTTAAACTAGTATATGTGACTATTGGTGTATATAAGTTAGTATATGTGAGAGTGAGATATTGAAAGAGTTCCTGTATGAATAAGTATGTGTTTCTATAAGTGATTGTTTAAAAGACTAAGTATGTGTAAGTTTCCGTAGAAGTATATGCAAGTAAATGTATGTTTGATTCTTTATTAGCATGTGTGACTATGTGGGTGAGTAACTCTATGGATGAGTGGCATTGTGTAACAGGATGTATAGGTGTATGAGTACATATGATGAGTGAGTACATGTATGAGTGACTGTACAGGACTGTTGGTGAATGAGTGGATGTGTATGTGGATCTTAGAATTACTGAAGAGGTTGTTGTAACTGGTATTGGTATGTCCATTGTTTTTAAAATTTTAATTTCTATTTTTGAATGTGTGTATCAAAGGTTATATTAGGGGCAGAGGTGGTCTGCCACTCTATCACTAGGATGATGTCATCAGTGATGTCATCAGTGATGTCATTTGAGATGTCATCAGTGATGTCATGAGTGATGTCACTGACCATGTCATGAGTGATGTAATATGTGACGTCATCAGCAGTGCATTGCGGGCGCGCGAGTTATAGTTAGCTGAACTAACTATAACGGGGGAATTTCATTGGTTTTTTACGAGTGAAATGTCCAGCTAACTATAACATGTGTGAAACCTTTGGTTTTTTCATTGAATATATATATATATATATTATCTACTGGCGGTCGCCAGTAGATAGTTATAGTTACAACCTAGTTTCCATAGGAAATCTTAAAATTCTATTTTGAATAACTTTGGCGCCGGTTGACGAATCCTCGCGAAATTTTCAAAACTAATGGGGTGCTCCGCTCAGCTCCTACTCTGAAAGTCTCGGGTTGATTCGTCAAGCGTATCCGAGAAAAAGTGGGGGTCCCAAAACGCGTTTTCCCCATGCATTTTTCCATAGGACCTTTAGTCGCAGCTACAGCCCGAACGGGTGAACAGAATTACGTGAAATTTGGCAGAGAGGTAGCCATAAGGTCAGGGAAGTGCCTTTTGCAGGTCTGGTGTCAATCTGTTCAGTAGTTCCTGAGAAAATCAAAAGTAAAATCATATATATATGTGGGCGGAGCCTAACCACACATCTCATCCTGAGATCTGATCGGCTGTCAGCACTTCATCCAAGAAGTGTTGGCAGCCATCTTGGGACCAATATACATGATAGCACCTCATTAAAAAGCATTGCAGTTAATAGAAGGTTTTAAGACTTTAGTTACATTATAAATCATTTGTTGATGGTACCATACTCATTTTAGGAATTGTGGTATGTTCTAAGGTGATTTCACCATGTGAAAAAGCCTTCTGCTAGGATATCCTGATTGAGAGAAAAATATTTTCTCATGCCTTTCCCACAGAGGTTTGGAAGGTGATCTATAAGCTAAACTGAGAGCTTATTTTCTGTAAATTCACATTATCTTTCTCAGTCATGTGAGAATGAAGTCTGACATTCTCAGTAAAACATGTACATCCAACAAGGGCTGAGGCTGTCAGTTGATTCCTTTGTGTTCTACTGCAGCTTCCCAGAGTGTTCCAAAGAACAACTAGAGCGCTAACAGTCCTACTTATGATAAACGTATGGCACACCTGAAGCCATCTTGCTTGGATTAAAGTGGTAACTCTTAAAACATTTAATTTAAAAAGGAACAAAATGAGGGGGGTTCATTTTTCCATAAAAAATATGATTAGTGCTGCAGAAAGAAAAATTAGGGCACATTTTGAGTGACTTCTCAAATCCTCTTCTATTTCATTAAAAAATTCTGACATGCAGACTGAAACATGCACTTTCAATACCAGCAGCAGTTTTCCCTGGTGAGCAGTAGCTGTACTACAGTGATCTAATGAGCAAAAAGAGTGCTAACATTCTGAATTTATGGCAAATGTGTGACACATCTGAATGCCTTCTTGATGGAATCTAAGTAAAAAACTGAAAGTATTTCCTACTGAGGAGACTGCAGTACATGAGGAAATTAGGAAACTTCATAACAAATAAATCTCCCAAGATGGCCACCGGAGACAAAAGAGCCCAAATGTAGCCCAAAATCACCCAGATGTAGCCCAAATATAGCCCAATGACAGAAGTGTGCAAAACAATTATTATTTTGTGTTTTTGCAGTGTTATATAGTGCAGACTTGTCAGGTATTGGAGTGCTTTACATGAGCATTGGTTACATCACACAAGAACAAATTAATTTTGGTTGTAGACATGGGGAGACTAAGTGATTTGACCAGAATCACAGAATGTCGAGCTGAAGCAGAAACTCCAACCTGGTTCCCCAGTTGCAAAGTCTGCAGTTCTGGAAGTAACACCACATCCTCTCCCCTAAGTGCAACATTTAATCAAGTGGTCAACTGGATAAAAAAAAATACAGATAACAAATAATTTAAAAGTGCATTGTCCCTATTTGAAAACTCAGAAAATATGTCCTTATTTTAGTCTTTTAGAGCACTAACCATAATTGTGATGCCAATAAGGCCCTCTCATATATGTAATTTCTAAAGGAAATGCTCTAGGTATTACAGTTTTGATTACATCAAGATGACGTCAGGCGTTCCACACTTTGGTAATAAATATAGAATGTTAGCAATCTAGTTGTTCATTAGGATACTGTTGAGAGGCAGAGGCCAGGGGCACGGACTCTGAAAATTGAAGGCAGGTAGGAGGGTGCAAAGGCAACAATTTAACCACACTGAAAAGGCAGGAAGGGCCGTGGCAGCACAACAGACTATGGAGGGCAGTGGAAAGGGGGGCAGGGGCAACAAACCAACAATACAGGACTTGCAAGAGAGGCTGTGGCAATGTAATAGACCATTGTGGGCAGGAGGAAGAGGCAATGGTAGTACAACCATACATGCCAACAGACCCGATTCAGCCAGGAAACGTCCAATGTTTTTAAGCTCAAATGGGCTTTATTTGATCTGTCTCCTGTCTACAATCTCCTCTTTTTCAATGTAACTCAAAGGGGAAAATCAATACCCCAGTTGTTTTTTCAAAATCTCCCTCTTACCAAGTTCAAAATGTTCGCAAGTATGGTACATTGGATCATGGAAGGAAATGGGGTAGGGACATGGACTTGGATAACAGAGGACAGGAGGGACATGGAGAGGTGCACCAAACTGACCCTGCAGGGCAGGCATCAGGGTTTGCAGCAGCACAATACACCACACAGGGCATGCGGGACGGGAGTGCAGCACAACAATCCATAAAAAGCAAGAGGGAGGGGACAGGACCATGCACACGGACAACAGAGAACAGAGGGGCAAGAGGCAAGGGTAGCTAGCTGACCATAATGGACAGACAGGAGAGAAAGCTGCAGAATAACAGACCATAAAGGGCAGGAGGGACGGATCAGGGGCATTACAATGGAACAGACAAGCCAGGAGGAAGGAAGTAGGGGTCTGCACATGTAAACAGAGGGCTGGGGGCAAGGGTGCAGGGCAGGAGCAGCAAGATAGCCATGGAGGTCAGGCAGGATGGGAACTAGAAGCAAGACACACCATGAAGAGCAACAGTGAGACTGTGATGGAATACACACAGACCATGGAGGGAAGGTGGGAGGGGGTCAGGGGCAGCTAACTGACCAAACAGGGAAGGTGGGAGGGGCCATGGCAGCACAGAAGACCATGCATGGCAAGTGGGAGGGTTAGTGGCAGCACAATGGCTATGATGGGCAAGAAGGGGGGTGCAGGTGCATGCACAAAGGACGATGGAGGATAGAAGGGAGGGTCAGGACCTGTGCACAGACAAGAAAGTTCAGGGGAAGGGGCCTCACAACAGACCGCACGGGGCAGGCAGGAGGAGCAGTTGCAGCACAACAGACCAGGGAGGGCAGAAGGGTGTGGCAGTACAATGGACCATGTAGGACAGGAGGAAGAGGATAGGGGCATGGCATGTGGACAGGTAGGGTGGAGGTGGCAGGGACAGGTTACAGTCATCTGACAATGCTAGGCAGGTGGGAGGGGAGTGGCAGCTCAACAGAACACTCAGAGTAGATAGGAGTGGCAGGTCCATGGAACATGGTGGGCAAAAAGGATGGAGCAGGGGCATGCACAAAGACATCGGAGGGCAGGGGGAAGGAGAATAGGGGCAGCAAGCTAAGCACAGAGTTTAAGCAGGAGGTCAATGATGGGGCATAGAATTGGGCAATGGAGGGCAGGAGGAGTGGACTGGTACATCATACTAAATTGAGGGCAGTGGCAGCACATCAGACCATGCATGGCAGGAGGGAGGAGGCTAGTCCATGGATTCACACAACAGAGGATAGGGAGGAGGGGGATGGGGCAGCAAGCTAACTGTTCAGAGAAGGCGGGTATTAGGAACTTTATTGTTTTTAAAACGTGTGTCTGTGCGAACTACTTAAAATATGAACGAGTATGCAGCATAATCTCACTTTTATTCAGGAAGAAGAGGACGTTTGTGACTGTGACTCCGGGCTCACTTGGCTGAAGCACCCCCTGACCCTCCACCCCTATCGCAAAATGTAATGCCCGTGAAAAGGGTAGGTGAACACAGTGTTATATAGAACATAGTCCTGAGACCACGATTGAAAATGAAAACTAGATATAGTGTATGGTATAAACTATGCACCAAAAAGTGTGATATAAGATGAACCGGGCATGAAATATAATATGCAATACATTGTGCGCAATGACAGATTCATTGGAGAGCGCGAGATAGCACAGGCACTAGCGCGTGCTATGCGATGTGCGCCTTGGAGTGTAATATGCACAGGGCAGTGTTGTGTACCCTAACTAGTCTCTAAAGTTGTAATATAAAATATGTGCTGGGGAGTGTAACGTTGCATATGCACTGTGACAAAGATATGGATCCCAGATTGGAATATGTATGGCATAGCACTGTGCGTTATAACATAGGCATCGAGGAAGGAAGTCAAATACAGGGGGGAAAAAAAAAAAAGAAAAGGGGAAAAAAGTATACAACATAATATAATAAGTAAGTTCATGTTTAGCTGATCCATTTTTAACTATTCCTTAATCCATTTTTCCAAAGGGTCCCAGATGCGTTGCCCCATCTCACGCCTTCTTCTACCCCATCTTGAAAAAATAGCTGATTCTAAATTATATAAAGCCAAAATCCTTGCTCTCCAATTTAAGAAAGTAGGGGCATCAGGACTTATCCACTCCGAAGTTATCAACAGTCTTACCACAGACATAACTATAAACAGGAAAGCAGTCTCATCCCGAGTTCTCTGCTTCTGACAGCCACTCTCACAACCAAATATGACAAATTCTGCCGAAAAAACAACTGACATATTGAGTTTAGAGTTTAAAAAAACTTTTATGTTGTGAAAAAATATATGCAATTTGGGACAGGAGAAAAACATGTGTAAATCATTAGCGGCTGCCAGCCCACATCTCGAGCACTGATGACCTCCTGTACCTCCCCATTTAGCAATTTTAGCCGGGGTGTAATACAGGTCAAACAGTGCCATATAGCTTTGAGACCGTAAGCTTCCTGACATAAAAACATTATTTGACAATTCTAAAGCCTGAGAAATATCTAAGTCTGTTTTACCTAATTTTGTTTCCCATTTAGCATTCTGTAAAAGTATATCGTCTGGAAAACTGGAGAGTAGACATTGATACAGCATGCCTATTCTGGAGCGTTTTAATATCAATTCCATGAGTGGATTTTTCTTAAAAAAACCAAGATCCTGCCTCTTTGCTTTCTCTACAAAACTACGAATCTGTAAGTACTTAAAGAAGTCGTGTGGATTCAAACTAAATTTCTCCCTCAAAAACTCAAACGAGGCCAATACTCCCTCAGTTCCAAGATCTCCTATAGTCCTTACCCCCTGCGAGATCCACCTAAATAAAATTAAATCTTGAAAAATAGGTGGTAGAAGTCCTGCCGCGGCAAGGGGAGTATAATTATTAATTTTAAGAATCTGATATTTACGACGGATCTTACGCCAAAGCGAGAACATTGCTATTATTACCTTAAACTTAGTCTTTTTGTAATAACTGGGTTCCAGTACACACACTAATATTCCCTTAACTTCTTCTACCAAGCCTATTTCAAAAATAGAAGGCCTACAACATTGTGGTACCCATGCCCTATCCCCAAAAAGCGGTACGGCTAAATGTTGAATAAAAGCTGACCAATAGTACAGCATTAAATTAGGTCCCTCAGGATTTAAATGAACTTAATCTCCCAACTAAAAATGGACACAGGGCGTGTTTACACAGTGGTGAAGGGAGGGGACGGGGCCTGAGTTAACGTGTGCAAAAACGCCCTGTGGCCTGTTTTAAGAGGTAGTTTTAATCCCCCTGCCCTATTATATACTAGGGGCTTACAGAGGAGGTCATGCTAATCACAGGGGGACCCCAACGCATAATGTTCCCTAGTGTATGTAGGTGTTTTCACTGTATTCTAAGTGTCTTTTAACATAGCACTGGCTCTAGGACTGGTTAGTCAGACTCAGTTACCACCAGTATCCGTCTGAAAAAGTTGAGGGTACAGGATGATTTTGCATCAAGGCTTCTTTCTGCTCTTCTTTTTGTTCTTTCTGCACGTTATCCTTCTTCCTGCACTTTTCTTTGTCTTTGAGGACTTCTGTTGCTTCTTTCTGCACTTCTTTTTTTTCTTTCTGTGTATTTTGTCTTCTTTCTTCACATGTCCTATCTCTGTAGGCATAGTTAGAAATTAGCATTTAAAAAACCTTTGAAATTCACAGAAAAAACCATAGGTTTCAGGGGTGTTATAGTTAGCTGGACTTTTCACTTGTACAAAACCATTGAAATTCCCCCGTTATAGTTAGTTCAGCTAACTATAACTCGCGCGCCCGCAATGCACTGCTGATGACGTCACATATTACATCACTCATGACATGGTCAGTGACATCACTCATGACATCACTGATGACATCTCAAATGACATCACTGATGACATCACTGATGACATCATCCTTGTGATAGAGTGGCAGACCTCCTCTCACCCTAATATAACCTTTGATACACACATTCAAAAATAGAGACTAAAATTTTCAAAACAATGGACATACCAATACTAGTTACAACAACCTCTTCAGTAATTCTAAGATCCACATACACATCCACTCATTCACCAACAGTCCTATACAGTCACTCATACATGTACTCACTCATCATATGTACTCATACACCTATACATCCTGTTACACAATGCCACTCATCCATAGAGTTACTCACACACATAGTCACTCATGCTAATAAAGAATCAAACATACATTTACTTGCATATACAGTTATACACACACCACCACACTTACTTCTACGGAAACTTACACATACTTAGTCTTTTAAACAATCACTTATAGAAACACATACTTATTCATACAGGAACTCTTTCAATCTCTCACTCTCACATATACTCACTTATATACACCAATAGTCACATATACTAGTTTAAAACATATGTAGTTACTCATAAAGACACTATTGAGGCAGTCATTCACTCACTAACACACCCATGCACACACTCATCCACCCATACAGTCCTGCACACATGCTGTCTTCAACACATACAAACAGTGAGTCACTCATTCATGCACCTATGCACTACGTAATACCCCCCACCGAACCATGCAGACACTCAGACTGATACTCAAAAAACCAACTAATAACCTATATAGACACCCATATAGCTACTCACCAACCCATGCAGCCACTTATACACAAAGTGAGAGACTGATACAGATATTTACATATTTAAACATTACTCACTAAGCCATGTATTCACTATGATACACTTAATCAGTCAGTTACACAATCAATTTTTCAAAAACAAATCATCCATTTAGACACTTATATACCCATTTATTCTTCCATCGACCTTGAGATATACATATATAAAACATATTTAATTTTCAGAAAAACACACATTCACTGGATGATGTCATCAGTGATGCCATCAGGGATGTCATTTGAGGTGTCATCAGTGATGTCATGAGTGATGTCACTGACCATGTCATGAGTGATGTAATATGTGACGTCATCAGCAGTGCATTGCGGGCGCGCGAGTTATAGTTAGCTGAACTAACTATAACGGGGGAATTTCAATGGTTTTGTACAAGTGAAAAGTCCAGCTAACTATAACACCCCTGAAACCTATGGTTTTTTCTGTGAATATATATATATATATATATATATACGTATATATATATATATATATATAATATATATATACATATATATATATATATATATATGTATGTATATATATATATATATATATATATATATATATATATGATATTTGTTCCCGTCACGCCACCTCCAACATCAAACACTGAAGAAACTCAAGCAAACGGGAAAAGCCACATAGTTGCATGTGGACTCTCAGGTATATTTTTATTTTATTTTTTCTTTAGCCTAATCCATTGTGCTATAAAATCAAGAAACCTCAACTATATATAAATGTATACTCCCTTCAACCTTTGTTCCATCCTTCCTCTCTCAGACCCATCTGAAAACTTTATCACGACTATGATTTGTATGCTTCTTCAGTCACGTGATTTAAGACACCTTTAAAATGCAGGCACGTAAGCACTTTGCGTTTTTCCCTTCCGTGATCAAGGCAGACGCCGAAACATGTTGGATTTAAGGAAGCATGGGTGCTACATATTCCTGTAATAAAGCAATTGTCCCTAGAAATGGGCCTCTGTGTGTTTGCTCATGTGGTGATGAAGTAACGGGCTTCTTCGTGCCCGTCTTGAAAAGAGGCCGCTCTGAAGGGTCGGGGGCTCCTCACTCAGAGGTTTGTTCTGGATATATATATATATAGAGATTACATATTGGCGGTCCCCATCAGGTAGTTATAGTTAGGACCTATTATCCATATCTTAACATTCTTTTCCCAATAACTTTGGCGTCGGTTAACGAATCTTCGCGAAATTTTCAAAACTCGTGGGGTGCTCTGGTCAGCTCCTATCTTAAAAGTTTCAGGGTGATTCGGCAAGCGGAGGCCGAGAAAAAAGGGGGTCCCAAAACGTGTTTTCTCCATTTTAATTCCCATAGGAAATGTTAGACACGGCTACAGCCCGAACTGCTGAATGGAATTACACCAAATGTGGCGAAAAGTTAGCCCTTGGTTCAGAAAGATCCCTTTTTGTTAAATGGTGTAAATCCGTTCAGTAGTTCATGAGAAATTAGAAAAAGTAAAAGTTTCAATATCTGGGAGGAGCCTAACGACACATCTCATCATGAGATCTGATTGGCTGTCAGCACTTCATCATGGAATTGCTGGCAGCCATCGTGGGACCAACATACATGATAGTACCCCATTGAAATGCATTGTAGTGAATCGAAGATTTTGAGGGGTACTAAAAGGAGAACTATAAAGGGTGATAACAGACTTTAGTTACATTAGAATTCATTTGTTGATGGTATCATACTAATTTCAGGAATTGTGGTGTGTTCTAAGGTGATTTTACCCTGTGAAAAACCTTCTCCTTGGATATCAAGAATCATGATTGAGAGAAAACTGAAGCTAAAATGAAAGCATATTTTCTGTAAATTCACATTATCTTTCTCAGTCATGTGTGAATTAAGTCTGCCATTCTCAGTAAATCATGTACATCCAACAAGGGCAGAGACTGTCAGTTGATTCCTTTGCGTTCTACTGCAGCTTCCCAGAGTGTTCTAAAGAACAACTAGAGCGCTAACAGTCTTACTTATGACAAAATTATGGCACACCTGAAGCCATCTTGATTGGAATAAACTGATAACTCTTAAAACATTTAATTTAAAAAGGAACTAAATGAGGGGGTTCATTTTGTCATAGAAATTATGGTTAGTGCTGTAGAAAGAAAAATTAGGACATGTTTCAAGTGTGATCTCAAATATCTTCCTGTTATATTTCAACAGTAGCAGCCTGTCAGTTGATCCCTTTGTGTTCTACTGCAGCTTCCCAGAGTGTTCTAAAGAACACTAGAGAGCTAACAGTCTTACTTATGACAAAATTATGGCACACCTGAAGCCATCTTGATTGGAATAGACTGGTAACACTTAAAACATTTAATTTAAAAAGGAATAAAATGTGGGGGTTCATTTTGCCATAGAAATTATGGTTAGTGCTGCAGAAAGAACATTTAGGGCATGTTTTAAGTGAGATCTCAAATCCTATTCTATTTCATTTGAAATTTCTGACATGCAGACTGAAACAATCATTTTCAATACCAGCAGTAGACTTCCAGTTAACTCCCTGGTGAGCAGTAGCTTTACTATAGTGATCTAATGAACAACTAGAGTGCTAACATTCTGAATTTATGGCAAATGTGTGACACATCTGAATGCCTTCTTGATGGAATCAAAGTAAAAAACTGAAAGCATTTCCTACTGAGGAGACTGCAGTAATTGAGGAAATTAGGAAACTTCATAACAAATAAGTCTCCCAAGATGGCCACCAGAGAAAAAAGAGCCCAAATGTAGCACAAATATCACCCAGATTTAGCCCACATATAGCCCAATGACAGAAGTGTGCAAAACCCTTTTTATTTTTAGTTTTTCTGCAGTTTTAAATAGTGCAGACTGGTCAGGTATTGGAGCGTTACATCTTACTTGGACCCCTTATTGCGTATTTTGCACGAAGTATATGAGATTGATCTTGCGAAACATTGAACTTTACGATTCTGTTAACTGAAGTTGCACTGAACACCCGTTTTTCCCTACTGGTTTTAATTAATTCTCACTGTATTGTATTAGGAAAGTGGATTTACTGTTTTTATGTACACTTTTATGATCTATGTTTCTAAATCAGATCGAATAAAGTTTAATGAATTCTATGGCAGGAGGGAGGCGAGGATTATGCATAGCTTTCCTCACTTAATTTGCATAGCAGTTCAAAGAAAACGTAACACAACAATCATTAAACAAAAGACTACACAACCCATGAACCATTAGGGGGGTAGTCTCCAAGGCAACTATAGTCCAATCATATCACAGTCCATTGTATATAATATCGTGACGTCCCTTCCGCTTCCTCTTTCTTCACTGCTCGTCAGTTATGTGCATTCCTTACATTCTTGGCTTAATCTGACGTTGTTGCTGTTTGTATAGCGTTTTCTTGTGCACGTTATTAGCATTATTGCCTTGGTATTGTTTCATATTCCCTGCGCAGCAGGCTCTTGCCCGAGAGTTTCTCCCGCTGTGCGCTCTGCGCGCAGTGAGATCCTGTCAGACGAGTCTGGTCCGAGCGAGGCAGCTCCGTCGAGCGCTCCCGCTGGTCTTTACGTGCGTTTGGGAATCCGGTCACTCCTTTAGTGTCCGCTTGATTCCCGGCCAACCCTCGGCTAATTATGACACCGCTGCATGGTGATTTCCCCACACAGCCACGTTAGTGACCAGTGCCACCTGGTGGTGGTAATTGATATTGCGCCTCAGTCTCTTCTTATAACAGCTTCGGGGAAAGCCCAGCTGTTGGAGCAAAGGAGAGGGGACTGCCTTAAGGATTTTAAGGGCATTTGTTCTGTGTTTACACCCTCTGCTATCATGTCTTCTCCAGAAGACCATTTTTACTCCTCCTCTCAGGAGGAGGAATGGCCCCCCAACTTCTCCTTCCAGCAGTGGACCAAGCCCTCTCTCTAGCTATTTCTAGGGCGCTGGCTCATCTTAGGAATCAGGGTGATAAGCTGGCGAAAAGCATCCCTGGGGTGTTCAGTGACCCAGATCTGGTGGTGGCGGGTCCCAGTAGCTCCCAGATAGGGAATAAAATGGCTGTTAAGCATAACACGGGGCTCTTGGAAGGATTTGATAAACTTACGGAGACCTTCCTCAAGAATGCGCGAACGCTAAAACATGCACCCTGCCGGGAGGAGGAGTCCGGAGAAAATTGCGACGCTGTCACCACTATTGTAGACCCCGACGGCGGGTTTACCTTAGAGGGAGAGGGTGTATCGGAGGACGATTAGGACTCGGCGCATCCCTGGCATCCAGAGTCCCACTCCTCTCAGTCCCGGGTTGGGGACAGGGTCCACTCGGACACGTTCGAGCCTACCCAAATTTACCATCCTAGGTCAGCGGAGTGGACCCCTGACACCAAAGTGGCAGAGTATGTGGTGGGGAAAATCCATCAACCCCTTGAAAGGGAGGTCAGGAATAGGATGAGGGGAGAATGCCCCAGGCCCTCACTGAAGGGGAAGGTGGCACACACGTCTGAAATTGATGAGAAACTATGTACCTTTTTCTCCAAGTATATGAGGGATCCCAAGAAAGGAATTGATAGTTCTTGGACGTGGTAGGGCCCTTGACCCAAATTATTCAATTGGCAAAGCGTTCAAAAGAGTCATGATCCCCTGTGTCCACGGATATTGTGGCTGGTTGGGCACACTACCCTAAACCCTAAAACACTGACCCCTCCACTACCCAAACACCACTGCACGACCCTAAACCCTTAAACACGACCCCCTACACTACACAAACACCACTGCACTACCCTAAACCCTAAAACACTAGAACCCAGCACGGCCCCCTACAGTACACAAACACCACTGCACTACCCTAAACCCTAAAACACTACCCCCTACAGTACACAAACACCATTGTACTACCCTAAAGCACTACCCCCAGCACTACCCCTACACTACACAAACACCACTGCACTACCCTAAACCCTAAAACACTACCCTAGCACTACCCACTACACTACCCAAACACCACTGCACTACCATAAACCCTAAAACACTACACCCAGCACAACCCCCTACACTACACAAACACCACTGCACTACGCTAAACCTAAAACACTACCCCCAGCACGACTCCCTACACTAACCAAATACCACTGCACTACCCTAAAAACCCAAAATCTACCCCCAGCACGACCCCTACACTACCCAAACACCACTGCACTACCCTAAACCATAAAACACTACCCCAGAATGACCCCCTACAGTACCCATACACCACTGCACTACCCTAAACCCTAAAACACTACCCCCAGCACGACCCCCTACACTACTGTACTACCTTAAACCCTAAAATTCTACCCCAGCACGACCCCCTACACTACCCAAACACCACTGCACTACCCTAAACCCTAAAACAATACCCCAGCACGACCCCTACACTACCCAAACACCACTGCACTACCCTAAACGCTAGAAAAAAAGCTCTCCCCATGCCCAATCCCCCTTACCTCTCACTCCTCGTGGTTCCTCTCTCCTCGTGGTTCCTGCTTCACGTCGTCTCTGAGGGGCGGTGCACGTCGTTGTGAGGAAACGGAACAGCCTCTGTTTCCTTACAACGTGGATCGTCTACATGTTTTTTAGAACGCATGGTCATTTACCATGCATACCTTTACAACAAAATTTGCTGTAAAGGCATGCGTGGTAAATGACCATGCGTTCTAAAAAAATGTGTAGTAATGACTTTGCGATGTACAACGCATGCGTGGTAATGCATGCATTGTAATGGTATCGCGAAGTAAAAAATTTGTTGTAACGGCTGTTTACTGATCAAAGCTGGCCCCTGTTCTTCAGTGAGACGTTTATTTGATTAATTAAAAGGAAGGAATGTGTTTTTTTTAACCGAAAAGTGCATTCCCAGCTGTTGTATTGTGAAAGTGTCTGCGTGGCCTGGGTTCACTTCCGGTGAGAAAGTGGAAGAGTCTGTTTGGATCTAAAGGAGTTCTGTTGTTGGACGGGGCTGGCGCGACACGTCATCAGAAAACATAGCGAATGAAAGCGTTCTCCCTGAAGTGTGGAGCAGTGCCATGAGAGGTCAACGAGTGCGCGTCCCACCGCAGTATGACCGTACTGCGCGACCCATGTGCCGCCTCCAGGGTACGGGAGGTAGAAGCGGCATCGCAGGTCCTCTTGAAGACCGTTGTAGCAATAATTCTACATTTTGGTACTAGGGCATTTTAACTTTGTTGTTCCTGCCAGATACAAAGAGAAGATCCTGTGTTATTCAGTACCCTCGTTACCTTTTTTGTGGGTTGTGGTGGTTGTCACTTCGCTGCCCCGCCAGTGCACATGACTGGGCACCCCACCTCGTGTGCCATCTGCAGGGCCTCTGCCCTCAAATCACTGGTTTTGGTTTCTGGACTGGCAACATAAACAGTTGCTCCCAAAAGACTAGCCTGAACACTTAGGTGAATATCCCCTGCACCAGCATTCCACAGAAATTCTTTCCTAGCTCTCCCACATCGACGAGGATGCCATAATAGCACGGCTCCGCTCGCGACACCGTATGACGTCATCGGAGCCATAAGAGGACCTCATCGGCATGCTGACGTCAGTTCCACCCATTTTTTCTGTGCCACCGAGGCAAACAGGCGGACCGAGACCTTTTCACGTATATACATAGTATAATAAATTTATATATATTCACTGAAAAAACCATAGGTTTCAGGTACGTTATAGTTAGTTGGACATTTCACTCGTACAAAACCATAGAAATTCCCCCGTTATAGTTAGTTCAGCTAACTATAACTCGCGCGACCGCAATGCACTGCTGATAACGTCACATCACTCATGACATGGTCAGTGACATCACTAATGACATCACTGATGACATCTCAAATGACATCACTGATGACATCATCCAGTGAATGTGTGTTTTTCGGTAAATTAAATATGTTTTATATATGTATATCTCAAGGTTGATGGAAGAATAAATGGGTATATAAGTGTCTAACTAAATGGATGATTTTTTTTTGTAAAATTGATTGTATAACTGACTGATTAAATGTATCTTAGTGAATACATGGGTTAGTGAGTAATGTTTAAATATGTAAATATCTGTATCAGTCTCTCACTTTGTGTATAAGTGGCTGCATGGGTTGGTGAGTAGCTACATGAGTGTCTATATGGGTTATTAGTTGGTTTTTGGAGTATCAGTATGAGTGTCTGAGTGTCTGTATGGTTCGGTTGGGGGTATTACTTAGTGCATAGAGGCATGAATGAGTGACTCACTGTTTGTATGTGTTGAAGACAGCATGTGTGCAGGACTGTATAGGTGGATGAGTGTGTGTATGGGTGTGTTAGTGAGTGAATGACTGTCTCAATAGTGTCTTTATGAGTAACTACATATGTTTTAAACTAGTATATGTGAGTATTGGTGTATATAAGTGAGTATATGTGAGAGTGAGAGATTGGAAGAGTTCCTGTACAAATAAGTAGGTGTTTCTATAAGTGATTGTTTAAGAGAGTAAGCATATGAAGTTTCTGTAGAAGTAAGTGTGGTAGTGTGTGTATAACTGTATATGCAAGTAAATGGATGTTTGATACTTTGTTTGCATGTGTGACTATGTGTGTGTGTAACTCTATGGATGAGTGGCGGCGTGTAACAAGATGTATAGGTGCATGAGTACACATGATGAGTGAGTACATGTATGAGTGACTGTATAGGGACTATTGGTGAATGAGTGGATGTGTGTGTAGATCTTGGGATTACTGAATAGGTGTGTTGTAACTGGTATTGGTATGTCCATTGTTTTTAAAATGTTAGTTTATATTTTTGAGTGTGTGTATCAAAGGTTATATTAGGGTGAGAGGAGGTCTGCCACACAAGGATGATGTCATCAGTGATGTCATTAGTGATGTCATTTGAGATGTCATCAGTGATGTCATGAGTGATGTCACTGACCATGTCATGAGTGATGTAATATGTGACGTCATCAGCAGTGCATTGCGGGCGCGTGAGTTATAGTTAGCTGAACTAACTATAACGGGGGAATTTCTATGGTTTTGTACGGGTGAAATGTCCAACCAACTATAAAGCCCCTGAAACCTATGGTTTTTTCAGTGAATTTATATATATATTTATATTCACAGAAAAAACCATAGGTTTTAGGCCTGATGTAGTTAGGAATTAGCATTTAAAAAACCTTAGAAATTCACTGAAAAAACAATAGCTTTTAGGGGTGTTATAGTTAGCTGGACATTTCACTCAAACAAAACCATTGAAATTCCTCCAATATAGATATTTGTACTAACTACATCTCGCGCGCCCGCAATCCACTGCTGATGATGTCACATATTACATCATTCATGACATGGTCAGTGACATCACTGATGACATCTCAAATGACATCACTGATGACATCACTGATGTCATCATCCAGTGTATGTGGTTTGGTTCATTATTTAAATATGTATTATATATATATATATATATATAGCAATTTGCATTGAAAAATGAGTGTATATATATATATATTCATTTCTGGATGGAGAATTTAGTAGCAGTGTGATTGACTGTTTACTTGACTAATTTATAGTGTCTCCCTAAATATATTGGATAGTGACTAAACTGTGTGAATATCTGTATCACTTTGTCAGTTGTTGTGTAGACTGCTGCACCAGTTGGTTACTAGCTACGTGAAAATCTATATCAGTTATAGATTAGTTAACTGAGTATTTGTATGGGAGAGTGAATGTGTGTGTGGTTCGGTGGGGGGTGTGTGACAGCCCAAAGATGTGTGAATAGTTGATTCAGTAGGTATATGAAGTTAAAACTACATGTTATAACAGTTGTTTGGGTGAGTGATTATCTTTATGGGTGTGTTGATGAGCCAATATATGTCTCAATGGTACTTGTCCAACAAACTAGAAAAATAAAAGCCAGTGTATGTGTCAGTTGTTGTATATAAATAAGTATACATAAGACTCAGTGATTGTATGAGTGACTGTATGGATAACTGTATACTTGTAATAGTGTTTTTATAACACACTAAGGGGCAGATTTACAAGCCCTTTGCGAGACATTTACGCCGCCGTTGCATCACTTCTGTGACGCAGCGGCGCCGTAAACCATGCGCCATGTTGCGCCTTATTTACAACGTGACGCATCTAGGGAGATGCGTCACGTGGTAAAGCCCTTCACTACATTAAACCTGCGTCAGGTTTAATGTATGCAGGGTGGG
Organism: Triturus cristatus; assembly: GCF_964204655.1. Lineage (NCBI taxonomy): Eukaryota > Metazoa > Chordata > Amphibia > Caudata > Salamandridae > Triturus > Triturus cristatus. The sequence continues at coordinate 443,785,496 of NC_140590.1, forward strand.
CGTTCCATCGGAAAAAGCCTCAGAACAGTGATGCAGTGAAATCTACAAGATTTCACTGAGTCACTTTTCCGACGCTGCTGCATCACAACCCTGCACCTGCTTGAAGCAGGCGTAAGGCATGACGCAGCATGTTCGGTATGGGCAGCCCCGAGCATTGCTGGAGTTGCGTCGTGCTTGCGACACGATTCCAGCAATGCGCCTCCCTTATGCCATCAGATGCGTCACGCATCTGTTTATCCTTGTGCCATGATGCGCTGCATTGTAAATGCGGTGCATCTGTGGTGGCGCAAGGGTAAACTTGCGTGACGCATCTTTCCTGGCGCATCCCTGCTGATTTGCAGGGATACGCCAGGAAACATAAAACTGGCCCTAAGTATGAGTTATTATCTATATGAATAGATGAAGTGGTGTTTTTATAAGTGTATAGCTAAGTAAAAGTAAGTATGATCCATTGTTTGCATAAGTGAGTAGGATGACTTCATAAGTGATTAGGATGTGTGCTGGTGTATAATGTCGATATAGGTGTATAAGTATATTTGATAGTGTTCTATTGATCATTGACAGCCTGTATGAGTGAATCTATAGGTAAGTGATTAGATGTGTGTATAGATCTATGAATCACTGAGTGGGTGTTTAAAAACTTGTATTGGTGTGTCAATGGATTTAAATGTGGCACTCTGTATTTTACAGTGAGTGATGAAAGGTTATACTAGTTTATGATGAGGTGTATCTGATTGTCACGTGGATGTTGTCATCAGTAATGTCATCAGTGATGTCATTTGAGATGTCATCAGTGATGTCACTGACCATGTCATGAATGATGTAATATGTGACATCATCAGCAGTGGATTGCGGGTGCGCGAGATGTAGTTAGTACAACTAACTATATCGGAGGAATTTCAATGGTTTTGTTCGAGTGAAATGTCCAGCTAACTATAACACCCCTAAAAGCTATTGTTTTTTCAGTGAATTTCTAAGGTTTTGTAACTGCTAATTCCTAACTATATGAGGCCTGAAACCTATGGTTTTTTCTGTGAATTTCAAAGGTTTTTTAAATGCTAATTCCTAACTATATCAGGCCTGAAACCTATGGTTTTTTCAGTGAATTTCAAAGGTTTTTTAAATGCTAATTCCTAACTATATCAGGCCTGAAACCTATGGTTTTTTCAGTGAATTTCAAAGGTTTTGTAAATGACAATTTTTAATGTATTAATTGTTATACTGATTTTTTTTATACTGATTTACTACATTTTTTAAACTATTTATTTTTAGATATTTTTTTAATTACATTATAATTACATTATACATTACATTACAAAATATACGTTCTCAGAATGAATTACTTTAGTTTAAATACTTTGCAAATAGGCAATAGACTTTTAAGTACAGTAGTTACAGTTGTTGCAATGGGCAACACAATTCCAAACACAATGCAACATTGAGCTCAATGTGAATTTCTAGTCAAATGCAATTAGTTACTTTATGGATTACTTTTCTAACCACAGGACTGGATCCTAGATTCAGTCCTTGGACATCTCCTGTAAACAGTTGAGTAAAAGCGTTTTGGTTACAGTAGTGATTTTTAAGGAATATTATTGTATTTTAAAAGGTGACACTTAGAAATTTTTTCACATAGAATCACCAATGTTATCCTATGGCAAAAAATTCACTTAGCAGGTAAGTAGTGTTATCGTTACTTTTTCTTACTCAGTGGTGGAATATTTTTAGTTTATGAAAATAGACACTTAGAAACTTTTCTGGTGAAAACCACACAATGGATTCCTATGGAAGGAAATACAAGTTACTGGTAAGTACGCTTAGAATTACTTTTCAGCGTCAGTGCTGGGCTAAAAGATGCAGCCCTGGGTTCTCTCCTGATAACAGGTGAGTAAATCGGAATTCGTAGTACGGCTGATTTTTTAGGAATATTTGTACGTTTCAAAAATGGACACTTAGAAACTTTTCTGGTGAAAACCACACAATGGATTCCTACGATAGGAAATACAAGTTACTGGTAAGTACGCTTAGAATTACTTTCCAGCGTCAGTGCTGGGCTAAAAGATGCAGCACTGGGTTCTCTCCTGATACCAGGTGAGTAAATCGGAATTCGTAGTACGGCTGATTTTTTAGGAATATTTGTACGTTTCAAAAATGGACACAAAATCTTTTCTGGTGAAAACCACACAATGGATTTGTATGGAAGGAAATACAAGTTACTGGTAAGTACGCTTAGAATTACTTTTCAGGGTAAGTGCTGGGCTCAAAGATGCAGGCCTGGGTTCTCTCCTGATAACAGGTGAGTAAATCGGAATTCGTAGTTTGGCTGATTTTTTAGGAATATTTGTACGTTTCAAAATGGACACTTAGAAACTTTTCTGGTGAAAACCACACAATGGATTCCTAAGGAAGGAAATACAAGTTACTGGTAAGTACGCTTAGAATTACTTTTCAGGGTCAGTGCTGGGCTAAAAGATGCATCACTGGCTTCTCTCCTGATAACAGGTGAGTAAATCGTAATTCGTATTCGGCTGATTTTAGAGGAATATTTGTACAATGGTAAAGGAAGGGGGCGGGGCCTGAGGTGACGTGTGCAAAAACGCCCTGTGGCGCGTTTTAAGTTGGGGAATTAATTCCTCATCAATGCTGCCGTCCCCTGGGGGCCAGGTAGTCCACCAGGTACCTCCAGTATGGGCCAGGGAGCTGCATTGCAGAGAGGTGTTCAGAGGTCACGCCCCTTTTTACAACACTCTGCAACGCAGCTCCGTGGCACTTACTGGAGGTACTTGGTGGGCTAGTTGGCCCCTAGGGGACCTCTGGATTGAAGAGGAATTAATTCCCCAACTTAAAACGCGCCACAGGGCATGTTTGCACACATATCACCTCAGGCCCCGCCCCCTACCTTCATCACTGTGCAAACACGCTCCGTGGCGTGTTTTAAGTTGGGGAATAAGTCCCCTTGAATCCTGAGGTCCCCTGGCGGCCAACTAGCCCACCAGGTACCTCCAGTATGCGCCAGGAGCTGCTTTGCAGAGAGGTGTTCAGAGGCCACGCTCCTTTTTACACCTCTCTGCAACGCAGCTCCGTGGCGCTTAGTGGAGGTACCTGGTGGGCTAGTTGGCCCCTGGGGGACCTCTGGATTGAAGAGGAATGAACTCCCCAACTTAAAATGCGCCACAGGGCGTGTTTGCACACATATCACCTCAGGCCCCGCCCCCTACCTTCACCACTGTACAAACGTGCCCCGTGGTGTGTTTTAAGTTGGGGGATTAAGTCCCCTTGAATCCTGAGGTCCCCTGGCGGCCAACTAGGCCACCGGGTACCTCCAGTAAGCGCCACGGAGCTGCGTTGCAGAGAGGTGTAAAAGGGACGTGGCCTCATTACACCTCTCTGCAACGCAGCCCCCTGGCGCATACTGGAGGTTCCTGGTGGGCTAGTTGGCCCCCAGGGACCCCCAGTATTCAAGGGGAATTAGTTCCCCCTCTGCAAACGCACCAGGGGGCGCGTTTGCAGAGTGGTGTAAGGAGGGGCGTGGCTTCTGGCCCGATCCCGTCTTTTATCTATTTTTTTATTTAAGAAGGGGGGCTATGTAGCCCCCCTTCTTTTTCTAATTTATTGGCCCTGGGACCCCATCCCCCAGGGCCTGCCCCCAATTGTTTTTTTAAAATCGGGACGGGGGCCGCGTGGCCCCCCTCCCGAGGCCATATTTTGCCCCAATCCCCCCACGGTCCCAGCCGGCTCCCCGCTTCCTGCGGGAGCAGGCATTGCTTTTCCACATGGGGAGCAGCTAACATGCTGCTCTGCATATGGAAAAGCAATCTGCTTTGCTTCATTGAAGCGAGAGCAGGTTTCCCTGCTCTCGCTTCAATGAAGCAAAGCAGTTTGCAATGGCAGGGTGGGAGCCGCGAGGCTCCCGCCCTGACATTGCAAACAGCAGTGTCCCTGGGGTGGGCACCCCGGGACACTGCAGGAGCCGGCCATGAGGAGTGGCGGTCCCCAGGGCCTGTACCAGGCTCCAGGAGGGGGGAGCACGGCCCCCCTCACACATATTAAAGTTGCCCTGGGGGTGACGGTCCCCTGGGCTGGGGGGCCTGAGAGCCTCCCCACCCATTGTTAAGAAGCCCCGGGGGGGGCTGCGGGGCGGGCCGTGAGCCCCCCCCCCGCATATACAATGTTCGAGCCCCGGGGGGTGGCGGTCCCTGGGGCAGTGTGGGGGGGATTGGGACTCCCCACACTTTTTTTTTAATTATGCCCCCGGGATTTGGCCCCCGGGGGCAAATTAGCATATTCAGCGCAGAAGCCTGCGCAGAATTTTTTTTTTATTTTCGGCCGAAATTCGCGCTGGGTGCGTAAATCTCGGAGATTTTTTTTTTATTTGTATTCTTTTTTGGGCCCTGGGGGTCCTTGTGGGACCCCCTGAGCAGGTCTAGGAGGTCAGGGTGTTTCTACCCTGCCCCCTTGTCGCGTTTTGCGCCTTTTTTGGGGGGTTTTCTTGTGCCTCGGTTCTACCGAGGCACAAGATGGCTGCCAACACTTCCTGATTCAGAGTGTTGGCAGCCAATTAGCATACAGCTCGTGCTCTGGAGGGTGCGGGGAGGGTGCAGGGAGGGTGCGCGGAACCTCCGTGGCCATAGATATATATGTACATTTAACTCTAATTTTCTCAGGAACTGCTGAACGGATTTACACCATTTAAGCAAAAGGCACGAGTCTGAACTGAGGACTACCTCTTTGCCAAATTTGGTGTAATTCCGTTCAGCAGTTCGGGCTGTAGCTGCGTCAAAAGGTCCTATGGGAAAATGCATGGGGAAAACGCGTTTTGGGACCCCCCTTTTTTCTCGGCCCCCGCTTGACGAATCACCGTGAAATTCTCAGGATAGGAGCGCACCGGAGCTGGCCAAAAGTTTGGAAATTTTCACGAAGATTCGTCAATCGGCACCAACGTTATTCCAAATAGAATGTTGCGGATTTCCTATAGAAAATAGGTCCTAACTATATCTACCAACTGGCGACCGCCAGTAGGTAATACATATGATATTTGTTCCCGTCACGCCACCTCCAACATCAAACACTGAAGAAACTCAAGCAAATGGGAAAAGTGACATAGTTGCATGTGGATTCCCAGGTATATTTTTATTTAATTTTTTCTTTAGCCTAATCCATCGTGCTATAAAAACAAAGAATAACATGTTTCGGCCAGAACCCTCAACTACATATAAATATATACTCCCTTCAACCTTTGTTCCATCCTTCCTCTCTCAGACCCATCCGAAACCTTTACCATGACTATGAATTCCCAAACATCCTTTTCAAACTTGCCCCTCCTTTTTAGCCGATTCACCCAACTAACAGGCACAAAAACTCATATCAATAATCTATTAACTATTTAACTCTAATCTTGGGTTCCGGAGTAGCGTGCTGCAGGCCACAAAGCACTTCATCCCCTCGCCAGGGGTAGTAAGTGCTATATGCATACAACTTACACTCATAATACACAAATTATGACAAGACCAGAAACGGGGGGAAATATGTGATTGCCACATTACTGCACACTCCGCCTTTCTTGCTGATTTAGAGTAACGTGGTTTTCTGAATAACAATGCAAAAACTACTCCCAGAAAAAGTCTGGTGATAACTAAGCGGAAATTGTGGTAATGCGATACATATTGTGCAGTGTTAGCATTTGCTGTATGCCACATTTTATTGCATTCTTTTGCGCCTGGATCCCAAATACCGAGGTAATACCGCAGCAAAACAGTAGGTTTTACACCCAAATCTGGAGGAGCATAGTAATGGTGCTTGCCTGTGTCCAGCGTTGTAAATTGACGAGTTTGGTGTATACAGCGCACGCGCCTACGCCACACCCTTTACTGCCCAAGAAACAATCAGGCACGTGCTCACACCGCTGTAAACCATCAATGAGTGCCTCGTGGATGTCTGCATGTCGGTGACAGGCGCAGACCGATCCCAGGCGCGCTCTGTCACCTTTTTTATGCCGGACTATTCACACAAATATGAAACCCATTATGAAATCTATCGCAGACAGGCCCGAGTAAGATGTTCAGTGAGATTAAAACCTCATTCGCAGCTGTTTTATCTTCTTAAATAAAAGTTTCTTCCAAGGAAGGTATCGTGTGCGCATTAAGCAGTGCAGAAATGTCTGCTTGTTACTGTACATGAGTACAGTCAAAGCACACATGGGTCCAGTTATTTTAGTTTTCTTCGATAATGCCGCTGAAGCACGTTTGTCCTATTATAGAATATTTTCAAAATAATAGCAATAAAAGATTTAAAGCCGGTATTGTTGTTGCCAGGGCCGGAGTGGCAAGCCAATGCATCCCTGGCTGGCACATCTTGTCAGACCAGCCCCCATTTGGTGCTTAGCGAGCGAACGAGTACGACCACTACAAAGGGGTTTTGGGAGGGTTCTCCCCCCCCCAAAAAAAAAACTTGTTAAAAAATGGTGTGTTCTGCAACACATTTTCGTGATATATTGTATAATAATCTTAGCTTTTAAAGCATAGTAAACGATGACCTTACAGTGCACCAGAATACAACGTTTTTTGGGGGGGTTCTTCACTGCACTATCACCCTCCAACAGTGCCTCTCAACTCTGCATAGCCCCTCTCTCAAACGTATTTCTCCACTAGATACATTAATCACAGAGTTATCTTTACACTTTTATTGTAGCCTGCACACTCCTGGATATACAAGAAACTATGTAGCAGGTGCTATCAAAACTGCTGCACTGCTTGCTACAAACAGCCCCCTGTAGCAAGACTCCTGGTACTGGTGATGGGCTGCCTGGACTACTGCATTCAGCAGAGTACACACACCCCCATACACTCCAACCAAGCCACATTGAGGACAAAAGTTTACTCTCTAAGTCCTGGGATCCACAGGAGAAGAGTCATTGAGTATGGAGATGCAAGTGAGTGTTCCCTTGTGAGATCCAAGCTTTGGTCACCTCTAACGACTGCACATGCTCATAGGTTTAAATCCCTGCTGCCCATGTAAAGCAGGATGTTTACAATATACTATATGTAGTGTTGCTGAGTGGGAAGATTTAATTGTAAACATGGAATTTGAGATGATTCTGTCCCAATTTTCCGATAGCACAAACACAGCATCAGAGATGTGGCACTGCCAGACAATTTCTTGCTTTCTCAATATAAATTACATTTCCACCTCTCTCTTCTAGTATGATAACTATGCGAGGTCATTTTGCAGAGCACACAGCTAATCTGCTATCCCTGAACAGCGAACGTGAGCAGAAGGCTCCTGTGCAGAATGCATCTGCTGTGTGCTTGAGAGATCTGAAAATGCCATATCTTGACTCTTTTGAGGATTTTCTAATCAGGTGGACTCATGCCTGCTGGATGGTTGTGGTGAATAAAGGCTTATTTTGAAGATCCCATGGTGGCACATCTTTTTTCTTCACAACAAGTTGTGAAGAGGATGGAAAGAGGTACGTGAGAGAGAGTTCATATCCCTGAAGGAAGAAATTGGGTCTGGTATATTGTCAATATCTTATAATCCCGATAGCATGTGTTTTCTGCTTCACCACCCAATACCACTTGTAATATATATATATATAATAGGATCATAGGTTAGTTTGTGTCGCGTCGCGTCGCAGTAATCACAGCGACACCAAGTAAGTTGTCGATTCTTTTATTGTATCTTCTCTGCAGCCAGCATGCTGCACGTCCTGCCTCGTCCCCTGCTTCCTGTGTGTGTGTGTGTGTTTCCCCCCTGACCGGAACTGGTGTCCGGTGACCTGTCCGGCACTCTGACCTCCTCCGAGGTCCTAGTGCCCTCGTGCCCCATCTCTCAGGACACTACATCTCCCCCTTTTGTCACAAAAAGTTACAACAGTAGCATTCGTTGGTAATCAGAAATGGGACACTTTCTTTCGCATAGTCTGTTGCAAATGTGAAATGTCGATAGATGTTATTCGCGAGATGCTGCCTAGGGTGGCAGCTCACATTTCTTCTATTAGTCTCTTTGGTCTCACAATGTCTCTCCTCGGCCTCGTCACAAGTCCTTGGCCCTCCTTTGGCCTGGCGGCTTCTTCTGTACCTGCTTCTTGGCTCTCCCTTTTTGTTGTCTCTTCGATGCCTGTCACTTGCTCTTCGTCCTTTTCTTCTTTTAGGCCTTTGAAATGGGAGCTGTTCCTTGTTATTCGTCGGCTGTCTGACTCTGCTGTTACCATTGTTCCTTTTACCTTTGTTATCGTCAGCGGGTCTTGGGCGAATGTACTGTCCGACTTCCGTTGTTGTCTCTGTCGTACCACAACAGTATCTCCTTCATGGAGGTGTGATTTGATGGCATGTCGCCTTTCGTCAGCATATTCCTTCATTTTTTTCTTGGCCGCCTCATCTTTTGCTGCCACGCTGTCGTGCCCTGGTGCTGTCAGTCCTTCTACCTGCGGCAGCCTCGTTCTGCTTGTCCTCCCTAGTACTAGCTCCGCCGGGCATTTCCCTGTAGACCCATGAGGCGTGTTTCTGTAGTCTCTCAGTATTTGGCATAGTGCTTGGCCCAGGGAAATCTGTGACAATTTCGCCCTCTGAACTGCCTTCTTGATATTTCCCATGAACCTTTCGACCATGCCATTTGCTTGCGGCCATAGTGGTGTTATCTTTCTGTGCTGTATTCCAAGGTAGGCCATGAACCTTCGAAATTCCTCTCCTGAGAACGGAGGACCATTATCCGTTTTCAGTGTCTCTGGCGAGCCCCATGCTGCAAATATGTCGTCCAGAACCGGTAATGTTGCGGCTGCTGACGTTGAGGAGACCGATCTCACAATGGGGAATCTGGAGTATTCGTCTATGATGACCAGTAGGTACGTTCCCGCGTCTAGAGGTCCATAGAAATCGGCCGCCATTGTTGTCCATACAGCCCTTGGCAGTTCCGACATCCGTAGTGGTTCTTGTCTTGCAGGTGGACCTGTCGTTTGACAGAGGTGACAGGCCGCAATAGTATCTTCTACTAGACGATCTAATCCAGGGAACCACACTTTTTCTCTCAGCAACTTCTTTGTCGCTACTATGCCTCTGTGTGACTCGTGTGCAATGTTGACCACTTGTCGTCGTAGTGAGCTTGGAATGACTATCCTGGTGCCCCGCATTACAATTCCACTGTTGGTCTCCGACAGTTCCCCGCTTATTTTCTGTAGAGCCAGCATCTCCTCCTTCTTTACTCCTGCCTTCCAAGTGCAGTTGTTGTTTACGTGCCTCCACCTTTGCTGTCTCATCGTTTCTCTGGCCGCTCGAAGAGTGTCATCTTTTGCCGTTTCTCTCTCTATTTCTGTTAGAGTTACCGGTGCCGGCGTGCTTTGCTTCAACACGAAGTTCAAGTATTCTTCTGCCATTGAGGCCTTGTTTTCAGCGTGCGGCAGGGGATGTCGCGACATGTAGTCTGCTGGATTATGTTCTTTCCCTGGTTTGTGGACAATTTTGAAATCGTAATCCATTAATCGGATGCCCCAGCGCTCGATGCGGGGCGGCATCTTTGCTGCTGGGTTGCCGTAAATTGTTACTAGTGCTTGGTGGTCTGTGATGATGGTGAACGGCTTCCCGTACACAAACATGTGGTAATGCTCGCATGCCCATACCACCGCCAAGCTTTCTTTTTCCGGCTGAGAGTACGCCTTCTCAATGTCTGTCAGGCTTTTGCTGGCGTATGAGACAATCTTCCTTGGTGACTCCTTTCCCGGCAGGTGTTGTGCTAATATTGCACCTAAACCCACTGGGCTGGCATCGACCGTCAGCTCGGTGCAAAGCAGCGGGTCGAAGTATGCGAGGTGCTCCACAGTCATCACGGCCTTCCTGATCTCTTTGAACGATTCATTGCATTGTTGAGACCAGACAAATTTCTGGCCTTGTTTCGTTAGTTCTCTCAGCGGCGTGCTCACCGTGGCAAAGTCTTGTATGTATCTGGCATAGTAGCTTGCCAGGCCTAGGAATGATCTTATTTCTGCCACATCTGACGGTGGCTTTGTATTCTTCAGCGTCTCCACTTTGCTGGGATCAGGCCTCATCCCTTTTTCCGAGAATATGTGTCCGAAGAAGATCAGTTCTCTCCTCCCTAGCTCGCACTTTTCTCCATTCAGTGTTAATCCAGCCTGCTTTAGTTGTTTGCACACTTGCCTTAGGGCACTATCATGTTCTCCGTCCGATTTCCCAAACACTAGGATGTCGTCGCTGTAGTTGAAACTGTTATGTACTGGTCGTATCACCTGTCTTATTGTCTCCTGAAATATTTCGGCCGCTGACGAGATACCAAAACTGAGCCGTTTGTACCTGAATAGTCCTAGGTGGGTGGAGAATGTCGTTATGTACCTTGATTGTTGGTCCAGCTCTAGTTGGTGATACCCTTTGCACAGATCTAGCTTTGAGAATCGGCACACCCCTGTCAACCGGCTGATCATGTCGTTCAGATGAAGTCCTGGATGACGTTCCCTCGATATTGCAGTGTTCGGTATTCTCATGTCCACACAGATCCGTATTTTGGACGTATTTTTCTTCGGGACTGCCACAATCGGTGATACCCACGGTGTCGGCCCATCTGCAGGCTCAATTATGTCTTGCTGCAGTAAGTTGTTTATTTCTTCTTCCACTTGCGGTTGTAGGTGAATTGGCACTCTCCTGTGATGCTGTGCCACTGGTCTCACTGCTTCGTTTATGTGTAGGGTGACCTGTTTGTCTTTTAGCTTATAATTTGCCGTTTTTTCACTCGGTAGTGTCATCATTAGGTCTTCTATTTCGTCTCCCGCAAGGTTGACCAGCAAATCTAGTTGTTTGCTCTCTACGACGTCCGTTGCGCGCATGTATCGTTCAAATTGTCGTAGCCATCTCTCCCATCTGATGCCTGCTTGCGGTTCCGATATGTTGAATGGCAGTGGCCTGCGGAACACAGCTTGTGTGCTCCTTGTCTCTTCGTCACCCATATCCTTCCTTTCTGTTATTTGCTAATTTATTTATTTGTTCCTTTTTACTTCCTTCTTGTCCCTCTGGTGCTATTTTCCTTCTTTGGCACCTTTTTCTTGTCTTTTCTCTTTTTTTTAGACCTTTTTTTTGTCAATTTTCCTTTTTGCCTGACCTTAAAATGGCCTCCCGGCTTTCCTGTGCTGCTATTGGCCCAAATTGCCTGACTTCAAAATGGCCGCCGCACTCTCGCGCGATTTCGCGCTGTTCGGGACTTTGCCTGACCCTTCAAAATGGCCGCCGTCTATCTTGGACGCTGATTGGCTCAATTCGCCTGACTTCAAAATGGCTGCCACCTCTCGCGAGAGTTCGTTGAAACTCACGCGCGAGAGGGATTTTAATCTTTCCTTCAGTTGCTTGATCAGTTTCAGTCTCGCGCTGCTCTTACTTCTCTTAGCAGCGCCGGGGTGGGCTCCCGCAACGATGTTCTTTTCTTGCTGGGCACTTCGGACCAGGGTGGGCTCCTGGCTCCGATCTTCTTTCCGCGACCGGGTGGGCTCCGACAGTCGCCGCGACGCGTGGATTTCGATCCCGCCTCGTCGCCAGTTGTCGCGTCGCGTCGCAGTAATCACAGCGACACCAAGTAAGTTGTCGATTCTTTTATTGTATCTTCTCTGCAGCCAGCATGCTGCACGTCCTGCCTCGTCCCCTGCTTCCTGTGTGTGTGTGTGTGTTTCCCCCCTGACCGGAACTGGTGTCCGGTGACCTGTCCGGCACTCTGACCTCCTCCGAGGTCCTAGTGCCCTCGTGCCCCATCTCTCAGGACACTACAGTTTGAGCCCTCTTATAGTAGATGTGCATGTGCATGCTCAAAAAGAGCAGAGAGTACAGGTGTTCATGGTGTTCTGACCTTTTAAGATGTCCCACGTCTTGGATCCTAAGAGAGTGGTCGTGCATTTGCAAGCTCTGCCCCTAGCTGAGGTTCTACTCAGTGCCCCACTGAGATTTTCAGTATGGGTTAAATGCGCCAATGTCATATTAATGTACCAATGCGAATATTCTAGCTCATGAATCCAAGCCCTGTGATTGATGGTACCCTGGAGTTAATGGGCGAATTCTTCACACAAACAGGTGTCACTGCATACTGAAAGAGCATAAGTTCACATGTCAGTCCAGACCCAGCAGCTTGTTCAGTGATAAAAACTACCACAAGCCGTGGTCAAATGAACGAGAGAAATGCACAAATATGGACTCAGATTGCCCAGCCATCAGTCTATCTAGCTGCATATGGTCAGTAGAGGACTGGGTGAACCACCGAACTTAGCAACTATCAAATGGGTTCTACCCTTACACTGTGACATGGTGCGATCACGCCTTTTTTACATCTCTTACCTCCTAATATGTGCTTTCCATCCTGTCTGCAGAGACCCTGATTTACCAGGAATGCAAGGCCTTTGCTTTCCTTGTGCTGGAAATACAGAGACACTGTCCTCAAAAGTTTTGAGCACCGCTCTATCACAAACCGTAAGCTTCAGACGGATAAAAGTGGAGTCACTACTTCACACTCTCAGCACATCTGGAATAGCATCACTGCTCTCACCAGATTCATCTGTGCTAGAAAGAAACATGTTGACCTCAGCATTCCTAAAGCAAGATTCATCATGTTAACATCATATGTGTTGTTTGGGACCCTGGCATGCCATGGTGAGCCAACAAGGCTATGCTATCCTAAAACGCTCCTTGATATTAACACGTATATATTAAGACCTTTCCCCACCATGTGTGCATCTCTTACTAATTTATTAGATCAGCTTGATGAGATATTAGCTCAAGATTAATTAAGCTCTTCATTGAATCCACGGTTATCATATTGGTTAAACAAAGATTGTGTCTGCTGTGGAGACCGGCATTGAGAGAGGATATTAAGGTCTGTTGGAACAAAGGAAACCTGGATAGTTTGGTGAAGCTATGCCACTCTGCCCTTGTATCTTTTCTGTCTGGAGTCTGTAATTTTTACTGGTGATTGTGACAATCACCCTAGCCCTCTGAGGGTTCTCCGATTTAATGACTATAAGACTTCTGGCCTATCCACTTGGGTTCTATGCAGGCAGCATTATGGTTAGTAAAAGGGGCAGGTCTTTTTATCTGAACCTCTGGGAGAATGTGTTGGGGGTGGGGGAACTAGCGACTGCCCCAAAGTAAATCCTATTCAGTCTCGCCTAACCTGAGAGTTACTTGCATTCATGATGTTTGGAACATGACTGGAGTGCCGCTACATATATGCGTGTGCATACATGTGCGTGTTTCTGTGTCTGTGTGTGTATGTGTCTGCATTTGGTATCACATATGTGCACAAGAATTTGGTCACCTTTTACTGGGATGCTAATCCAATGTCCATCTCAGATGTTGAAAGATTCACCTATACATCACCTCTACCCCTTTCCTGCCAGAATGAAGCCAAGCAACCCCTTTCCTTCCTTGTTCATGGTTCACTATCCCCTTGTGAAATGGTGCTCTTTTTTTAAACAGAATTTTATTTTTTTCCAACAAATAAACATACAGCCCTGTGGGCACCATGATAAAGTGACGAAAAAGTCAAGATGTAGAACAATTTCTCACGATAAAAGCTCTAGCGACCTCCCAGGTGGGACTGTTCACAGAAGTGCTCTACCAAATATCACGAAGGTGCAATACTAAGTCTCCTTCATTCTCCCACATAAAGCCCAAGTGCTGGGCCTATCCGTCTCCACACATGGTCCAGGCCAGCACTGTGCTGCGACATAAAGAACACCCCAACCCCACCCCCCACCCCCATTCCCTAACCATCCCAACAAGTTCCCCACCCCAGCCACCCACCCAAGCATGCCGCCGGTCACTAATATGGTCATAGAGGTAATCAGAGTCCCAGTACCACCTATCTGAACTCCTACATCACGGGTCCCAACCTGTATCAAATCAGGAACACCAGGGGGAAGCCCCCACCAGGCTCCCGCCAGCTCCAGCACGCCCTATGTTTCCACAGAAGGGGATACCGCTCAGGAGGCTACCACTCCCTCCACCTCGTCAAGTGCACTCTCGTCGTCCCCAATCGAATGTTTGGCCAATTCCAGAAGAGCCACCCATGCCCGAGCCACTTCCAACGACTTTTCGTTCCCGCTGCGACGGGCCATACCTAATCTATAATTCCCTTCACTTTCTTCCCATTTCAGCAGCTCCCTATGTCAGCACGCTAGAGCTAGACCCTGCCTCGCCTTCCAGTGAGAAGTGAGTTCCCTCTTGGCCAGGACCAGCCGTAGAATCCATGAACTTGCTGGTAATCTTAGTCTTGGAAGTGTGTGGGAACCAGTGCAACAAGCATACCCCTGGCGTCATGGCCACCTCCCTCTCCGTCACATTTGTCAAAACAGTCGTCACCTCCCGCCAGTAGTCTCCCAACAGTGGACAGGCCCAAAACATATGGAGAAAGCTCACCCCTTCCTGAGTGCAACGAGGGCAAGTAGCAGACACCCCAAAATATTCACTAATCTTGTGGGGCGTAAGGTAGGCCCTATGTAGGATATAGAGTTGGATGAGCTGAAAGAGCACATTACGAGAGCTTTTCCACGCTCTTTCAACAATTGACTCCCAAGCTTTTACCACAATGGGCTCTCCCAAACCCGCCTCCCACTTGATCCTGAACACCGTCAAGGGGGGACGCATATCCCTAGTGATCCGCCTGTAGAGGCAAGTTACCGCTTTGAAAGTTCCTGCATCCATCACTATATACTGACAGGCGAGTGACGTAGCAGGCTCCACCAAACCCTGTCGCCAATGCCTTCTAATAGCCGCCATCAGGGCCGCATGTAAGAGAAAGTCCCCCCCTCGGGAGGTCATGCCGTTCCCTGAGATCATTAAAAGGGAGGAGGTTATCATCCTCATATAGATCACCCACAGCGGTTACTCCCGCCTCCTCCCAGGCCAATAATTGGCTCCAATCACCCCCGTGAGGCAACACCTCACACATTCTAAGCGGGATTTCAGGCGCGTAAGGTATCCCAACGTGTGTTCTTCTAGCCAGACGCGCCCAGCAGCACTGCACCACAAGTAAGGCCAGCAGCAACAAGACATCCCGCAGAGGCACTCACAACAGTACCCCGGACAAGTGGCGCCACCTCGGCTCCGACTCCCCCATATCCTCAGATCTTATAATATGGCCCGCCACTCATTTCGTAAACCATTGGAACTGTGCTGCATGATAGTAAGCCTCTAGGTCCGGCAACGCAAATTCTCCCTCTGCCCTGGGCCTCTGCACAGTAGTCAGGGTGACTCTCCATCTCCCAGTCCCCCACAGAAAACCTGAGATCAAAGTATTAAGCTGGGCAAAGAACTTACCCGAGATCCAGAGGGAGAGCATCCCAAAATTGTAGAGAAATCTGGGTAGTATGGCCATCTTGACCAAGGCAACCCTACCTGCAACTGATAGCGGAAGAGTCCCCCAAAAATCAAAACAGGCCCGTGCGCTGCGCACCGCTCGCCCCAGATTGCCCTCCAACAGGTCATCCGGAGCATGGTAGATCCTAGTGCCCAAATATGGTAAACACCTACATTACCATGGGACGTCCTCTGCCCTCTGCTGGACTATCCAGTGCGGTCTAATGGGAAACAAGCCCGATTTAGCCCAATTTACCCTGAGACCTGCCCTTCTCCCAAGGTCTCCAACAAACCCCTTGCTCCACGTAGAGCACCCTCAGCATCCAGCAGAAACATGAGAAGATCATCCGCATATAATGCTATATGTTGCATTTGACCTGTCCTGTCCGGGCGTGCGCTGCCAAAGGCTCCATCGCCAGAGCAAACAATAAAGGGGACAACGGGCACCCCTGCCTCGTCTCCCTAGCTGCCGTACAGGCCGCAGACACCAGCCCCCCTGTCTTCACCCTGGCAGTAGAAGCGCTATACAACAACGCCGTCCACCGTACAAATTGCTCGCCAAAGCCAAATTCCCGCAAAACATTAAAAAGGTAGGGCCACTCCAGGCTATCAAAGGCCTTTTCAATATTGACTGCAAAAATACAGGCCTCTCCTTATTATAGGTGCCGGACTCCAAAATATGCATGAGCCAGCGGATATTCATCACGGTGTTGCGGGAAGGTATGAACCCAGCTTGATCCTTATGGACCAGTGTCGCCATATGGGGGAGCAAAAGACCGGCCAGTATGCGGCTCAAGATTATATAGTCTAAATTAAGCATCGCAAGGGGCCTATACGAGGATCAATCCCACAATGGTTTACCCGGCTTAAGGAGGGGAACTATGAGAGCCTCTCACGTAGTGGCAGGGAGGACGCCCTCATGCTTCGCTCTGTTGTATAGGGCCACCAAGCAGGGCACCAATAGATCAGCGTAGGCTGCGTAAAACTCCACTAGAAGCCATCCGTACCCGGCATTTTGTTTCTGGTCATATGTTTTATGGTGTTGTGCACCTCACCCGCCTCAATGTCCCGCCCAAGAACTTCAGCATCCCCGGGCTCGAGTTGAGGTAGTCCTGCACTCGACAGAAACTCTACATCCCCTGGAAGCCCAGGACCCAGTTTGCTCCGATATAACTCAGTGTAGTACAGTAAGAAATTATCATTAATGCCCTTTTGAGTATAAATCACCTCGTCGCTCTGGCCTCTCAATTCCAAGATTGCCGTGCCTCTATGGGCCGGATTGGCAAGCTAGGCTAGGAGTGCACCAGCCTTATCGCGCTCCACGTGCGCCTTATCTGTGTAGGCTTTATAATCAAAGCAACGCAGCCTCTCGAGCTGGACTGCCAGTTCCTCCCGAGCTTCGAGTAGCCCCTCCTGCCGATCCGGGCGCTCTGGACGCTCCCTCTCCAAGTGGCGTACCTTCTGCTCTGCCTTAAGGACATCTTGAAGCAACACTTTGCGCACTCCCATCACCTCACTCAGGCATCGCCCCCTAACAACTGACTTAAAGGCGTCCCATTCAACCCTCAAAGAAGACGCCGTATTGGCGTTAACCCTAAAGTATTCTTCAATGACAGCCCCAATAGTAGCATGGAACACCGGATCCTCCAATGTATCAGGCCTAAGTCACCAAGTGGGGATGGCAGGGCGGTCCCGCACCCAGTGCAGTATTGCCAGCAAAGGGTTATGATCAGACGATGTCCTGGCCAAGTATTCACTGTGCACCATCCCCCCATGAACGTCCGGGGAACTGAGGATCGAGTCCAACCGAACATGCAGGTCATGTAGGGAGGAGAAGTAGGAATAGTCCCTGTCAGATGGGTGATGGACCCTTCAGGTATCAGTCAGCCCCCATTGCTGTTGCCAGTCCCGCCGCATTGCAGCCAGTCTGTGAACTGGGGAGTCCACAAGGGGAGGGTAGGATTGGTCCAAAGCAACGTCAGTAATACAGTTGAAGTCACCCCCCAAAAGCACTGAGCCAGTCAACAAGGGTGCCAATGTCCCTGAAAGATGTGCAAAAAAGGAAGCCTGATCCGTATTAGGAGCATATATACTGCCCAAGACAATGTCCCTCCCATCCAAGCGCCCCGTTACTACAACATATCTACCGTCGGGGTCAATCACCTGTCCCGTACACTGGAACGGCACCCCTGCCCTAATCCAGACTAATGCACCCTGTGCAAAGGCCAAATATGTGAGACAGTACACCTGCCCTCGCCATCTTTGCTGTAAGGCCAGTCCCTCCTGCTTATTTAAGTGCGTTTCCTGTAATAGTGCTATCTACACCCCTCCTCGCCTAAGGTATGCATGGATCTTGTGACGACGTGTGATAGTGTGCATCCCCCTAATGTTCCACGACAGGCACTTAATGCCTACGGTGGTACCCATGGTGTGGTCAGACGAATACTGTTCGCCTCCTCTCCCCGCTCGGCATGCTTGGTCCCACCCATTCCCTCCCCCTGTATCCCTACACCCCCATCTCCCACTCTCCAGGATAGGTACCCTTGAACTAGCCCCCATCCAAACGATAAAGAAAACAGCAACTTCGCTCAAATAAGGGTAGTGAGACGTGCGCCAACCCTATGGAACCCAAAGCCCCCCCCCACCACCCTCCGCTCATCGCCATTATGAACAATAGCATCTGCATGGGGGACCCCATCTATGGTGAGCAAGTGATACCATCACCCCACACCCCGCTAGGAAGAAACCCTTCAGAAATCAGTCCACCAATGTCTAGCTCAGCCAAACAGGTCCACCGTCTGCGGAGTACCCTCCGGAAGCTCAGTCTCAGAGTCGCTATTCGTGCTGCCAGCTGGAGAAGACCCAGGGCCCCCCAACACTCGTGCAGGAGAAACAGAAGTCGGGCTAGTTCCGCTCTGGCTGATCGCCACCACCGCCTGTCCCTCTCAAGACGACTCTCCGGCAACGTGAGGGCCCTCGCTGGGCTCGCAGCTCCAGAGGACCGTCTGTCCGCATTGCTCGCTGCCGAACTCCTCCTCGATCTCGGCTGTCGTGTCTCTAGCCACTGCCACGCGGCCTGCAGAGTGGTAAAAAAAGCGTGCCGGCTGTGTCCACCACCCGCAAGCGTGCCGGGAAGAGCATGGCATACGAAATATGTAGTTGACGCATCTTCCGCTTGAGAGCTACAAAGGAGGCGCGTTGTCTCTGAACTTCCCTTGTATAATCTGGAAAGAGCATCACCTTGGAGTTTTCAATTTGCAGGTGCTGCTTCTCCCGGGCTTGTTGGAGAAGATGGTCCCTGCCGCGGTAATGTAGAAGCCATGCCACCAGTGGCCTCGGGCCGCTCCCGGCTTAGCAGGTCTAGCTGGGACCCTGTGGGCTCCCTCAAAGGCAAAGAATGGAGACAATCCCTCCGGGGCAACCTCTGACCTGAGCCATCCCTCCAGGTACCGGAGAGCATCGTCCCCCTCCACACGTTCTGGAACCCCCACTATGCGGAGGTTATTTCTGAGAGAGCGCCCTTCGCTGTCCTCCACCCTCAGTTCCAAAATTCTGACCCTGTCCTCCATCTGCATCAAGGAGTGCTGTAGGCTGGTCATTTTATCCGGCACCTCCTCCAATGTCTTCTCGGTTGCCTTGACCCTCTCCTTTAGTTTCTTGTGATCGTCCTTGAGTAGGGAAAGGTCCATCCCAATGGTGTCTATTTTAGTTTCGAGGGCCTCCCGCGACGCAGTGATGGCCTGCATTATGTCAGCCAAGGTGGGGCCTCCTGGGGTTTCTGCGTTGGAGCCCCGCGCCCCCACATCCTCATCCCCAGATTGACCTCCCCCTTCCTCCTCCTGTAGGGCCGTGAACCCCTTTTTCTTCACCACTCAGCCCATCACAGCCGGCTCCCTAGAGTCACGCAATAACTCCCCAGGTGCAGGATAGTTCCTTCAGCAGCAGTGCCGCAGGGTCGGGTCCGACGCGTCCAGCCTGGTAGGACCAGCAGAGCAACCCCAGGCCAAGGGTCAACAGGTGGGGCCGCGGCATCCAGGTGGGAATACAAGCAGGTCAGCGGTTTCTAGTTCCCAGCCCACGCTCAGCCCTGATTTCAAGTAATAGGGCTGGAGAATGACAGCACCGTCTAGGCCGAGCAATACAGGGGGCAGGGCACCTCTCCGGAGAACCTCCCGGTTCACCAACACTGACTCAATGCAGCAATGGAGCCCAGAGGCCCCGCCGGCCACACGCAGCCCCAACCGACACAGTCGCGTTCCAGGGTCTGCCTGCTATGCGGCCGTCACCTTGCGGAATCTCCACGCGTTCCAAGGTACCAGTAGATAGGCCAGTCAATCCAGGAGCAGGCCCGCACCCCTCCATATCGCGCCGTGAAGGCAGCACCTCCACTCAGCCCTCTCGCTCTCTCATGTCTATGTGGCACAGTACCTTCAGGGCAGGGCAGACTGCAAATGGGGCAAGGAACCGATCCAGCCACAGACAAAGCCAGGTACCTGTCACCAAGGTCCAACAAGGCTGCAACAACACCGCAACTCGTCCCCACCACAGAGCCGGATCCGACGGGTCCAGGTGTCCTCTCCGATCAGTCAAATCCTGAGGCCCCAGTCGCAGCACCGAGGGTGCCTACCCATGAGGCACCGCCCCCTCAGGAGGATCAGGCACTTATCCCGGACCAACAGGAATCGGGCGTAATGTAGGCCTCAGGACCACCCGGTTCACTCCGCTACTCGGCATCCTCCATTACCCTCTTCGCCAACACAGCTCTCCTCTTCGGTCCGGGGCCGCCATGTTGGCAGTAGCGTGCAGCCTCATCTTCAGGTCGCGATGCTCCGCTCAATGTAGGCTCCGCTTCAGGGCCGCCACCGACCACCACGACAGCCGGGGAGGCAAGACAGCCCCGCTGCGCCGCAGATTCGCCTCGCCCGTCACAGGCCCTCACAGCTCGCAGCGGAGTCACTAACAAGTCGCGGCCGCCATCTTACATCACCACGGCCGGCCCCGTCCTCGGGCCATGAAATCAGCCCTATCTTCACTCATCGTGCCGCTCATGGCATTATGGGAACTCCCAGTGGGGCACCAAGCAGTCCCACGAAGTATGGTCGGTTAAGGGCCCCCCCAGTGCGTCAGGATCAGTGTGAACGGAGGGAGGTCACGGAGGAGCTCCGAGGTCCCCTTCCTTCTACATTGGCGTCAAGCCACGCCCACTCCTTGTGAAATGGTGCTCTTGGCGACATTCCACATCCACCTGGACTAACCAGGGACTGTATCTGGAGGCCATAGGGACAATCTAGGCTGCATGTTCACCCAAAAAGCTGATTGCCATGGAAACGTTTACCTTCAGCATCTGATGTTAAACACCAGCTGCAGTGTGAAAATCCGTCCATTTGAATGATTCCACCCAGAAATTTCTTGACGACATCAATAATAAATTGAGCGTGTTAAGATTTGACTTCAAAACATGTTTTAAAGAACTGAAAGGAGCCTGGGCTTCAGGGGTAGGAGGTTGATGACTAACAGAAGAGTGTTGACAGACGCTCTGAGGAAAAACGGCAAATGTGGGGTGTAAGCCATGTGCTGCGAGGTCGGAACAGAGAACTTCACATGGAGATGAAAGATGCGGTAAACATGTCTCGTAGTAATAAAAGATGTCCCGGAGTCTTCCCAGAGGGGCTGAAGGAGAAGACAGAAGGAATTGCTATACCACATTAGAAACAAACATGAGTAACAACCCATTTGACTCGACTGCGCACATTGAACAACTTTGGAGGTCAGAGATGGGAACCCGCCCCCTCCCAAACTTACTCACGAGAGTACACTTTTTTGATGAGGAAGAAGCAATACTGCCCAAAACTCGGCAAAAGTAGAGCTCATATTCTGTAGCTATATAGAGCAGCTGTGTCAGGATTTGGCAGCAACAGCAATGAGATGTAAAGACGTTATACCGGTTAAAAACATCTTAAGTGCACAGACAGCACAATGTGAGTGCAGCCACCCACTTTGCCTGATCTTTTCCTGGCAAAAGAAAAAGGTAAATATCAGGCTGCTTTAAAGAGTCAAAGAAGCTTCTAGACGTAAAGAACCATATAATGGGCGACAGTGAGAAGAAAGTATGTTCATGTGGCATCCACTTTGACAGTGATTACAAAAGGCACAAAAGAAAAAAAGGAACTGTCTTCAGAAAATGTGGCAGCAGACACATCAAACGACCTATGACACTTGAGAGAAGTTAACCATCAGAAAGAGAAACCTCAAGCATCAGGGTCAAACTGGGGCAGAAAATAGACCCGGGCTCCAAAAAAAAGTGGCCTCTATTAAAAAGCTAGAAAGTGGACCATGTTTTTAAATTAGGGCAGTTTTGATCTTGTGAATACACACTGTGTAAGAGTTGTACAGGGTATGGAAGACTGCATTGATTTGGGATTGCAGCAGGCAATGTTTGTTTTAATATCAGGGAATTCAACAGTAAAAACCGGCCCAGTAGACCATTGAACAGGTCTACAAACAGCCAAAAAACAGTACAAATGCTGACCTGTCAGACCAGACCTTCGGGCAATGCCTGGTTGCCCTCTAGGCCAGTCTGCCCTGCATAGCATAAAATAGTCTGATTCATTTTCAGGGGGTATCCTTGTAGGATCCCCTTAACCACGTACCACAATCATGCTGAAATACAGAAGTCTTCAGGTACACTGGGGGTGGGGAGGTCGTAAGAGGTTGTTGTATATGACCTCATGGCCAAAAAGACCAGTGATCCTGAGATGGGTGGAGATTTTATAAAAGTTTACGTTTGATCCCACCTCTTTCTGAATGATTTCATCACTTTCACAGGACTTTTCTATTGAAGGTTTTAGTTACTATTATGTTGGAAAGATATACATAGGATACCCTTTAGTATGTAAATTCAGTCAATTGTTACATCAAGGTTATTTGTTTTCCCAAATTTCCAACTGCCAGTCCATTATGCTGTGGTACTGCAACATCTATTTACCCACAAATAGCAACAAATGTTGAGAGGCATTCATTTTAATGTATAAGGTATTAATGTTCCTCTGAAATGCTCAAATGTTCCACGACTTCAAGAGTGATGTCAGCGTTATCAAGAAAAGCCCCTTGTTAAGAAAAGACTAGTTTAATCAAAAAACTAAGTGGTTCCTGCACCAATTCCTCTCTTCATGCCGACGAAAATATGAGGGGTCATCATTTTGATTCGTAATTCCCATCAACATGAAGCTCTGAAAGTGGTAACTATCAGAACTGGCTCATCCCTGACAGTGGTGATCAGGTTGGGGACTATTGTCTGCATATTTTCTATTATTTATGCTCCAAATGTGAATTAGGTGAAATTTCTCAAAATTTCAATTGCAGATATTATTTTCAATGCATAGGGTGGCATACTAATCGGAGGATACTTTAATATTGCCATGGATGTAGCTAAGGATAGGTCCACAAAGAAGACACGTTATGCAGTGTAAGTGAGTGAGGATATTAAGAAATGGCTTTTATCCATAGGATTGGTGGATACATGACAAGATCAACACCCAGGCGGTATGCTAGACCTTTTTCTCACCAGTACATAGATCATATGCTAGCCAGGACCACTTTCTTGCTAGCTCCACATTAAAGACGGGTGACGAAAGCAGAGATTGATATGAACACATTGCCATCTCAGATGTCGTGCCCTGGAATATCGAGCCTAGAATCTCAATGGCACAAAATATTGTGATCAGAATATTGATGTTGAGATATCGTAAAGTAATGAAGTAGAGATTTTCTACAGGTAACTGCACATTTATTTACCTAGACTATATATATATATATTCTTAACAAGAGGTTGCCGCTCCGGTGGAACGCACTCGCCGGAGGTCAGGCCCAAGACAGGGCTGCTCACTCAGGACATCTCCCCACATGTGCACCGCCTACGCGTTTCGGAATACCTCCCTTCCTCTGGGCAGCATTAGCACAATATGAAAGGCACCAGCAAGTTATAAGAAAGCCCCATCTTTATTTCGCATAGTAAGTAGATTGTGAAATAAAATATCCTTGTGGGACAAACAATGTTCGAAGTGCCACCCTGACAATACAAATGGCCCCTCCAGCTCCGCTGTGTACTGGTAAGTCCAGTGCTGCGGACCCACTCGGGTCTCATGGTGGTGCGAAGCCGTGGCCTGGGCTTGGCCACACATATTCTTAACAAGAGGTTGCCACTCTGAGGGAACGCATTCGCTGGAGGTCAGGCCCAAGACAGGGCTGCTCACTCAGGACATCTCCCCACATGTGCGCCGCCTACGCGTTACAGGATACCTCCCTTCCTCTGGGAAGCATTGGCACAAAATGACAGCAAGTTATAAGGAAGTCCCATCTTTATTTCGCCTAGTAATTCCCGATATGAATCAGGTGAGTGAAACTGTAGCAGCGATGGGACTTGGAGTCCTGTTTTGCATCTCCAGGTGGGTGCTGGCTTCCAGATTGTGAAATAAAATATCCTCGTGGGACAAACAATGTTCAAAGTGCTGCCCTGAGAATACAAACGGCCCTTCCAGCTCCGCTGTGCATCGGTAATGCGAAATAAAAATGGGACTTCCTTATAACTTGCTGGTGCCTTTCATTTTGTGCTAATGCTGTCCAGAGGAAGGGAGGTATCCCGAAACGCGTAGGCGGCGCATATGTGGGGAGATATCTGAGTGAGCAGCCCTGTCTTTGGCCTGACCTCTGGCGAGTGCATTCCACTGGAGAGGCAACCTCTTGTTAAGAATATGTGTGGCTAAGCCCGGCCATGGCTTCGCACCACCACGAGACGCGAGTGGGTCCGCAGCAATGGACTTACCGATGCACATCGGAGCTGGAGGGGCCGTTTGTATATATATATATATATATATATATATATCAGAGGCACGACTTGAGATTGGTACATTTGGGACACGCCTACATTTATTCAATCAACCGCCCAAAGATGGGTCACTTAGATGAGTGCTACGCAATGTCTAATGGTCTTTGTGGTCCGTGTCCCGTAATTTCCCCCTGTATGGGTTGTACTATAATTTCACTGTCCATTAGAACCCTGGATGGTTCTCGAAATGTACGTGCGCCATAAATCTCGGTATTTGCTGGTACACTTGGAGGGTTCAAAGAATTCTGAACCCCATGGCCCCTAAAATTACGGGACACAGACCACAAAGACCATAAGACATTGCGTAGCACTCATCTAAGTGGCCCATCTGTGGGCGGTTGATTGAATAAATGTGGGCGTGTCCCAAATGCACCAATCTCCTCAAGTCGTGCCTCTGATGAGGGCAGGAGCCCAGAAACGCACCAGGCAGATAACTTCCGATACGAGAACTGAAACCGCATCGAAATGCTTTGTGTAACCTTACCCGTAGAAATGCTGAAAACAGTTGCTGGAGAGTGCAGCCTTGCTAGCGGACAACTTTGGAGCTTTCATGGGAATAGCGGTATGACACCCTTATCCTCGTCAGTCTCTGACTTGAGCTCCGCGGTGGAAAGCGAATCAGACAATGAGCAGCGGGCAACAGCCAGTAAACAGGGGCTTCCAAAACCAAGTCTCGCACAGGAACTGGATTTTGTCAGGCAAGACAGAATCAGGTCATTACGACCGTGTGCTCAAATGGCAAACACCAGCAGGGACTCAACCTCAAAAGACGAGAACGGCGCAAACAGCAACACCTACGCAAAAAACAACAAAAAATCAAACAACAAAAAATGGAAACGCAAGTAATAAGACAATCCAATGCGCAGTCAGTGATCAACTTAACCAACTGTGCCTTAAATGAAAATGATCGCAATATACTTGCATTAGGCTTATCATTTAGCCCTCCCAGTAACTTTGACTATGCCCAGACCAGGATTGACGTTTATAAATTTGTGCGAAAACTAAAATTACGAAAATATCACCTAATTCAAGGACCCAGAACAAGGTGAAAGTGGGCAACACACAACCTATGCAGGGAAATGGTGTAACATTAACGGCTGGGGATGCAGATTTCCTTGCAACTATGCATCAACTCCAGGATGAAAATGATGGAGATGGGAGAGAAACGAGTCTGGATATGATCCAAATAGGAGGTGGTGCACAGACCAACTTCAAAGTTAAATCAACATTTTACCGCCCATGAGGAAAGGAGGGTCTGCGAGTTCGGGAATCTTCCTGAGCCTTTTATCAGCACAGAGGATGAATAAAATTGATAATCGTCCCATCATCCTGAGGCCCACTGGAGGGCTTCGGAATGTAAACAAAAAGGACTGTCACAATGCGGCCCCCACTGGTGGGGAAGAATTGTTGCACTACTTTCCCAGAATGCGATTTGTAAAATTACTCACCTGTGAGGTATATCTAAAGGGAAATCAGTTAAGCATGCTAAGAAATGATAAAGGCATGGTGGTGTATGCCGTGAACTGGCAGTGTTTTACCCTTTGAAAAAGGAGCAGGCGCCTCTGAAACGCGTCAGGGTTGAATTGATTGGGACAGCGTTGCCGATTCTTGTACAATAAAGTTCCTGTGGAAATCAACCTTTGTGGAGTGCGTTCTCAAGCTCAGGACATTTTTTGTATATTTATATATATACATCTACATACATACATACTTACATACACTCACACACACACACATATATATATATATATATTCACGCTACCTATTAAACAAGTAGCCCCCAGGACGCCTTTCCAGCCACCTTCAACGTTCAATCCTCTAATGCTCCGAGATGCATTAGATATTTTCCATGAGAATGTCACGACACAATTAAAAGGCCTTCAGAAAAAGATTTATAATCAAAAGGCTAAATACGATAAGCAAACTCAACAATATGAGGCGTTGGTAAACAAAATAAGCAAGGAAAAAGATTTGATTGTCCGTGGAAGTGACAAGGGAGGCAACTTTGTATTGTTGACACGAACCAATTATGACAGAGAGGCTTATCTGCAGCTGAAAAATAGACAATGTTATGACGCATCAATGCGGCCACCATGAAAACAACACAGCAGGAATATCATTTAAAGCTAATCAAGTGGAAAAACAAAAAAATGTTATCAGAAGATGAATTTAAATATCTCAAAACGGATAATCTTGTAACCCCTTTGATTTATTTTATTCCTAAAGTCCATAAAGATTTGGTCAACCCGCCTGGTAGACCAATTATTTCAGCAAGGGGTGGTCTTCTGGAGAAAACGTCAGTATATATTGACTATTTTTTGCAAAGCCATGTGTGATCTTTAAACTCATATGTACAAGACACTGGAGATTTTTTGTTAAAAATACAACAGGTCACATGGGAAGAAGATTATTGGATGCTGGCCGTTGATGTGTCTGCGCTCTATACGAGCATAGTGCATACTGATGGACTACATGCAGCAAACTATTATTTAGGCCAAAGATCAGAACAATTTAAAGATCATAATACAATGCTGCTTCAAAGGCTTGATTTTTGCCTACGTAACAATATCTTTATGTACAACAATTTGCTTTATCGTCAATTGCAAGGTGTGGCAATGGGGGCCAGTTTATCTCCAAGTTACGCCTGCCTTCATATGGGTGCTTGGGAGGAACTGGTCCTCAAAGTCAAACACAGGGCTATCTTTGATGCCAATGTGATAGTTTGGTTACGTTATATTGACGACTTATTTGTGGTATGGAGAGGAACCAAGGAACAGGCTGTAGATTTTATTGCTGTAATCAATGAGAATGAGTTTAATCTTAAGTTTACTGTAACCATGAGCCAGTCTTCTATTACATTTTTGGACACAGAAGTGTACGTTTGTAATAACAAAATAGAGACCAGACTGTTCAGGAAGAGTACGGCAGGTAATACTATCCTACATGCTGACAGTGCTCACCCTGCACATTTAATAACCAGTATCCCTTACGGGGAGATGCTCCGTTTAAGGAGAATATGCAGCAGTACACAGGATTTAAAGTCAGCACAACAGGCCAGCAAAAGCAGGTTTCTTGAAAGGGGTTATACTAAACAAGTCATTGATAGTGCCATGGCCAAATCGATGAGATTCAGTAGGCAGGAACTACTAGACACATACAAACCTGCAACACATGTGGAAGTACCAGTCAGTACAGTAACTTCTGATCAGTCATCCAAACAAATCAGTTCGTTCAGAATCATAACTGGTTATAGCAAGCAACATAAGGAATTGTATAAGATTATTAACCGCAATTGGCCTACCATTCTAAGTGATCCAGTCATTGGTCCCACCCTACCACAAAGAGCCTCCATTACATACAGTAGGGCCCCGTCCATGAAGGACCAGCTGGTTAATACCAGTCCGGAAACAATTGAAAAAACTACATGGCTACACACCAACAGTGGTTTCTTTAAGTGCAAAACTTGCAATTCATGTATTCATGGTACCAACATGAAAACCTATAGAGATTGTTTCAGTAACAAAGACCATCTTATTAATAAGATACTTACTTGCAAGACCGAATTTGCTGTCTATGTTCTTAAATGTCCATGTGAATTAAGATATGTGGGCAGTACGAAGCATGCGGTTCACAAACGTATATTACAGCATCTTCGGGCAATAGCCAATCAGGACAACACCTATCCTGTGGATAGACATTTTAGAGAATTTCCCCACAGTGATAATAAGGGCCTTAAATTCTTTGTCATTGATGCAGTAGTCGCGAGCAGAGGAGGAGGCGTCAAGGAGTCCAACCTCCGCAAACTTGAAACCAAATATATATTGCAATTGGATACCAAACATCCGGGAGGATTGAACATCACAGAGGATTTAGTCTAATATAAGAGAACTAGCAGCCGGGTTACAGAACAACTGAACCGCCTAGACAAGTCACAGTAATGTTTTAAGATATTGCCCACCTCAGATGGTCAGCTGCTATATGACCATAAAATAAAGAATTTGGAACAGGGGTGTGAGAGGCAATATACTATGACGCGTAACAGTGTATATACAACAATAATAGAGTAAAAAGTAAGTCCACTTCGTTGCTTGTATTTTCTAAAGTTGTGCTTTATTCATGAAGTTGGTGAGATTCGATACAGCCAACGCGTTTCGCCCAAACATGGGCTTCTTCAGAGCAATGTGACTGTGAGTAGGAATGTCTGTGATGACAGACAGTAAATCCGATCTGTACCGTCCTTTAGAATTTGTGAAGTAGGAAAACCTTTCATGAAATTATATATAATGTATCCAAAATGTCGGAAAGCAACAAAGGGTAGATTGCCTCCTGTGGATAAGTCCTTAATCAAGTAATAGTGCTTGAAATAAAGCGTAGTAGTCCGTGTGCGGAAAGCCTCAGCGCCAGTTTCTCCAAGGTAAGTGAACTTGATAAAGTTTGAGATTATTATGTTAGGGTTAGTTAACATACGAATACAAGATCTATCTTTATGATAGACATGACTGGGCTCAGTCAAACATACACATAATGTGAGGTATGGTCCCCCTACAGTATGAAACTAATTTTATTGTTTCTTATCATGGTGGATAGGTTCTATTGGTATAATTTGTATTTTTAGTTCACACTTTTTGCACACAGACCGACAAAACAGGCATATATGATGGCGGCAATGATAGATAAATATAGGGATTTAACCCATGATTGATAAAAAGATATATTTATTAATATCAGACATTTCAGTAGTGGCTTTTGGACAACGTGACAATCGCATACACATCAGCGCAACTTGTTTTGAAGAGGAATTCCACCTCAAGCTGGTTCATAATATCATGTATTATATAGGGAGGTATCCCTACATATACAATGTAATTTCTTAGTAATTTCATTATTCAGTTGCAGTAATGATTATGTTATAGGCTTTGATGAAAAAATATTGGCATTTATTCATTTGTTTCCATAAGCCTTTGATATGTTCTGAATGTTTACAGTGCTGTTTTTGCACAAATGCGTATTTTGCACCTATATTGCGTATTTTGCACTTATATCGCATATTTGCTCATTTATTGTGACTGTTTACACATCCAATAGCCACGATCAGCATTACAAAAATGGACTGCTAATCTTTCGAGTTCATCAAATTTCTATCGCTGTATAATGCTGCAGTATGTCTTCTATTTCCATTGGTAATGCAGTCACATGGTCTTTTTCAATTATTGCACTGTCACTGTATAAGATGTGGTTCAATTGGCTCACGTTGTCATGTGATCAAGGCTCGGAGGAGCCGAAACGTTATGGCGGCATTCTGCACAGAATAAAATAATTGCACTTATTGTGATGGTCCGTGTCCGTGTATGCTGGGGAAGTGGCGAGGACTTTGTTACTGCCCATCTACGGAGTGTTTAATATATATATATATATATATATATATATATACATATATATATATATATAACAAAAACTCCGTCTCGTAAGCTGAAGATATCTCCTCAAGAAACAGAAGCAAACCCAGGGTGCGGTGAAAAGATCCAATTATTTATTTTAAGATAACAGACACCACCGCCGCCATTACGCGTTTCAGCCCGTCACAGGCCTTGGTCACATGATGCTCAACACAACGGGTCCACCACCTAAATATGCTTGAAGTGAGTCACATGCACAACTGGGGATAAATCATGGAAATAGAAATCATGCAATGCATACATTGTTAGTTTGTCTTCACAAAACAATGCCCATCACATTTGCAATTGCCTATTGAATACATCGTATTTACAAATTGAATACTGTATACCATTGCGAAATCGCCAATTGTAGGTTACTATGTTTAAAAAATAATATTGTAATATAAACAAATTATCTTAAAAACACACAAATGGCAATAATTCATCATGTTAAACCCAATTGTTTACATAATGCGATTTAAATTTTACCATAATGGTTGTTTTTAAACGATGTTTCAACGAAAAAAAAGAGAGAGGAAAAGACAAGATTAATCAGTCCTAGTCACATTATATAAACAGGACTTATTGCTTTTTTTGTTGTTTTTTTGTTTCTTTTTTTTTTCCCCCACTTTTCTTGATACGGCCCATGTGGGCCCATTCCATAAAACCCCATGTTGTAATAAAGTGACTATGCAAATTGTGCAAATTTGTACTAGTACATATATCCATTACTAAGAGCCACATCCGTGACACCTATTTACAAATAAATATACAGTACCAAATTTATAAAAAATCTAATATATATTATCTATAAAAGCATTAACCCATTGTGCAAAAAAGTGTATATATAAAAAAAAAAAATGTTCACATTAAAAATTTTCAGTGCAATTTTCGAGACAGGGAAATAGCAGCATACATCTTGTATTTGTTGAAACTATATGTTTCTTCTTTAAATGGTAAAGTGATGAATATCCAGTTTATAAATGAGTGTGGAAATCCTCACTCGAATTCAATCCTTTGGGACTCTTACTATCCAACTCTAGGATATATTCAGTTTCCAATCTCCTTAATAAGACCTCCCGGTTCCCTCCCCTTCTTTGTGTGGGAATTGAGTCTACCACCCAGTAGCTGAAAGCCTCCAGCTTACTGGCATGGTGCTCCTTAAAATGACGTGCCACCGGGTAGGTCAAATCCTTATTAGTGATTGCTCGCATATGCTGGAGTACCCGTTTGTGAACCTGCAGCCTGGTATATATATATATATATATATGTATGTATCTTCAAGGTGCATAGACGTGGAGTTGAGAATAGTAAATCCATATTTCTGCTGTATGCACTTACCTTTCTATAGTTTGTCCCTTGATATTCTATCCACGATGTTCTGATAGCAATTGTTGGACTTGGCCCTTCTTGCAGGGTCATCCCTAAACTTTTTGCCTTCCTCCTGTATTTTGTCTGACCTGGTGTTGGCTGTTTTATGACTCTGGGCTCCTTACCACTGCTGACCAGTGCTAAGGTGCATATGCTCTCCCTATGGTAAAATGTATTATGTGAATTGACTTCCATGTTTGGCTTATTTGGTTTACTATCAGTCCCTAGTAGAGTGCACCAGGGGTGCCAAGGGCTTGTATATCCAAATGCTGCTAGTGGGCTTGCAGCACTGGTTGTGCCACCCACAGAAGCAGCCTGGTAAAATGTGTCTAAGGTCTGCCATTGCTGAACCTGCATGCAGTCTGGTACTGTCATGCTGACTGGGCAAGTGTCCCCACTTGCCAGTCCCTAAACCTTCCCCTACCTTCATATTAGTCACCCCTATGGTAGGCCCTAGGGCAGGGTGCATTGTAAGGATAAGGTAGGACATGCCCTGAGGTGTGTGACATGTCCTAATAGTGAATTACAGCCATTTTCGTTTTTCACTATTGTAAGGCTACCTGCTCTCCATAGGCCAGAATGGGCTGCTTGATTATAACACTCTATAATCCTAGCAGGCTCAGGAAGCATGGTAGAAATTCATGTTTAGTATGCCTGAACTCAGAATAATAAAATACATCTTTTAGCAAAGGTTATTTTAATATCCTGGGTTTGCAAATGCTACTTTTAGAAAGTTAGCCTTTGCGTGCCTAACCATTTCAGTCCGCCTCTGGAGGGGAGGGCTATCTTCTTTGTGTGTAGCTTGAGTGACAGGGCTGGGAAGTTCCAGGAGACAGGCTGGGGCTGCCAGGTGGTGAATAGAAAGATTACACCAGGATGGGTGGGAGGAGTGCACCTTGACTCTGAATAGGGCAGTGCTCTGCCTCCACAATGCTGGCTCCATCCCCTGGGGAGCGTCTGATGTCTCTGCCCTGCCTGCTGAAAGAAGAAGCTAGAGTCCCAACACAGCCAGAGTCCCAACAACAAAGTGCTCCTCACTGAAAAGAACTGGACTGGGATTATGCAAAGGCCCCCCCTGGCCTGTAAAGACAAAAGAAACTTAGTATAAATGTAGGAGCCCTGCTCCTAAGAAATCAGATCCTGATTGAACCACGAAGGAACTCTGCCTGACTAGAAGGACCTGAAAGAAGCTGAAGGAGGAGTAACTTTCCCTGACCTGGGGGATTGGCCTGCAGTTGGTGCCTTGCTGAGAAAGGAGAGGAAAAAGACTGAAAGAGACATTGTACTTTGTTTTTCAACTATCTCCAAGGGCTTGGAAGAGGAGCTTGCCCCCTGAACTGAGTCCCAGGACCATTGGACTCATCTGCCTTCTAAAATTGAGTTGCCTGGACGATCTGTGCTTGTTTCCTGCTGGATTTGGCCCCAGTATGCCTCGTACTACATCCGCCGCGAAGCCGTGTCTTTGCCGCCCGGCACCGTACGTCTACGCTGATCCAAAAGCGTTAGTACGCACCGTATCCCTCCCGGCTGCATTGCACCTAACCTTCCCCGCCGATTCGAGACGTACACCCCTGGCTGCCGAACCCTGTACGCCGGACCCAAGCTCCATCGTCCCGCAGGTACGGTCCGTACGCTGCTAACGTACTGCCCGTGCCGTACTCAGAGCCGAGAAGCCGCAGTACGCTGATCCTCCCCGTACGCTGTACGGCGCCGAGAAGTGTCGCCGCCGATCCGCACCGAAGGTACGGCCCGAACGCCGACGCCACGGACTCTGCAAGCTGATCTGGATCATCCGCACGTATCCCTGAAGGTCCCGTACCAACGCCGCGTCCCGATGCCGCGACCGGACCAGACCAAGTACGCTGTCGAACAACGACCCAGACCCATCAACTTGTACCGCACTGTCCGTCGTGGACCCCACGAACTTAAGGTACTTTGTTCTGTTCACACCGCAGTGTGCACGTCCCGGACCCCGGAGTCCGCACCGATTGTTTGACGCGTACTTTCTTTGTTTTTAATGCAGACGAGTCGTACACCCAGGTACGAACCGTACAAACCCTTCAAAAGAAGCAGAATTGAGTAAAAGAAGCCTATTTTTGCATTTAAAGCCTTTTTGCAAGAACATTAAACTTTAAAATAATACTGTGGTCATTTTAATCGTTATTCTGGTCTTGTGCTAAGCCTTATATAAAGAAACCTATTTTTGATATAACCTTGACTGGTGTCCATTTGTGGTGTGTCATTGTATTACTGTATGTGTTCACCAATGCTTAACCTATGACGCCCTGAGAATAGTCTTGACTGCTTGCGCCACACTACCTAAAGGGTGAGCAGTGGTTATTTGAAAGGGTGATCCCCTTATCCTGACTTAGAATTGAGAGTCCCTGCTTGTCACAAGTGCATACCTGTGCCAACTAGAGACCCCCATTTCTAACAGCAATCAATCAGGAGTTTGTATAGTGCGGCTACTCACCCATGAGGGTCTTGAGGTGCCGGGATGTTGATAAGGCTTGGGCGTGGAGGTTCCACAATGTTCCTATGCTTGATATTCCTTAGCATAATCATCACAGACAATGCACCAATCTATCTGACATTCGAAAGTTCCAATAATCAGTTCAGATTCAGTAGATTAGAAAAAGCAACTAAATACTTTATGAGAAAGAATAATTACAGAGGGGTGGGAGAGGGTGCCCTTTTAGACTTTATGAAGTGTGAGCCTGCCTATCTCAGGGTCAGCTAGACTAAATAAACTTAGAAGGGAGGTTAGGCCATGCCTTGAATGCCAGTTACAGGAAGTGGATGAATTACACCAGAGGGCACATGCATTTATGCCTAGGCAAAAGCTGCTAGCACATAAAACAGCTCAGGACAACATTAAAGCAGTATAATATTTAATATTCATTTAACAATGCTTTTACACTGGGAGAAACAACATATGATTTATGTTGGTATGGAAAGTGTGATCGACATGAGTGAGAGTGATAAAAATATAGAATACAACATGGAAACAAATGCCTGAGGACACACACATAATCTGAATGAAGGTTTACAATATGGAAACAGTGGAGCCAAAATTAACTACTGTATGCCAGAACCCTTGCCTCTACAGAAGCTGGAGTAGCGTCCCCCCAACCCGGGAGCAGGTAAAAGATCACCCCATACACAGAGCTCTGGTTGGCACATCTTTATTCCTCAGCATTCAACCATTAAATGAACACAATGCATCACAAACTTTATGAACCACACCCAGTCACATCCTCCAGATTACGTAATACTTGTAAGGAGTCTGCAGAGGACTGCTCAAGACCACATACACACAAAAACAGGACACAACATCTCCCCCTTTGTTAAATAAAAAGTACAAATATATACACATATACACATTATTACTCCTTGATGAGCCATCGAGGTGCTCACAACAGTCTTACCGATGTAGTTGTACAAGATAGAGAAGGGGCGCCATCATCTAGAATCTTTTGAAGAAGATGTGGATGCCTGACCTGGGCACTCAGGTGGACAAGTCTTGTTCAAGAGGTCTGGACAAACATGGAAGCAAAGGCTTAAAGTATGAAGAGTCTCTGGTAATGGATTTTCCAGATTATTGGTCAGTTACCATATGTTCTTTGCTCTCCTCAACACTTAGGGATTCAGCATCATATGTGTACTCAGTCTCCTTTCTTGAAGACCTCATCTCAAGCACATCATACACATCATCGCTTATCAGCATAAGTTTTCATTTTGCACTTGCAAGAGGTGACAGTGACACGATTCTCATCAGGGACTATTGATCAGCTAGAGGCCCATTGTGGTATCTTCGTTCCAAGAGCTCTCCCAAACAGCAAGGTGCCAGGACCATCTCCTGTAGTGAGATGAGGAGTAGAATGGCTCAGCGTAAAGTTGACTCGAGGTTGATTCTTTCCAGTGCAGCACACTGAACTACCATTTCCAAAGTACTCATAAATCGTTCAACAATGCCATTTGCCTGTGGCCACAGAGGTGTACTTTTCTGATGTTTGATATTCAAATGATTAAGGAAGTCTTTGAACTCTTTGCTATTGAAGAGTGAACCATTGTCAAATTTGAGAACGGAAGAAACATCCCAAGTTGCGAAAATGTAATCCCACCTCTTGATAACTCTATCATGTGTGGTTGATGATAAGTCTTCCACTAGAGAAAAGTGTGAGTACTCATCGACAACTACCATGAGATGATGTCCGTTGTTAAGGGGTCCAAAGCAATCAACAGCAATCCTCTCACAGGCCTGCTTAGGAAGAATATACATGCACAGTGGGTGCTGGGTCATTTTAGGAGAACGACAGTTGAACAGATTTCAAGCTTTCAGCTTCCTTTCAACTCATTCATCAAAGCGTAGGAACCACACTCGATCCCTGAGGGCTCTTTTAGTTGTGGCAATGCCACGATATCCTCTGTGTGCCTGTTCAATAACTTGTTGCCTCAGGATTTCAGGGATAACTGTTGTTGCCCATCTTAGTATGACACCATCATGTGTAACAGAAAGTTCTTCCTGAGCATTCATGAATTTCTGGTACTCAACATCATCTGTAAGAGGTCGAGTATGTCTACTCCATGATTGTGTTGTATCAATTTCTTTGAGCTTAAGCAGGTCATCGTACGTATTAGTAGCTGTCAGAAGCTGTTCAATAGAAAGAGCTGCAGGTGCACTTGATTGTATTATGAAATTGATGTAGGCCTCAGCCGCTTTTAGCATTGTACTGTGACAATGTAGCGGCACTCATGAAAAATAGTCTGCAGGGTTTTGATCCTTCCCTGGTTTGTGCATAATAGTGTAATCATACTCCTGAAGATGCAACCCTAACCTCTCGATGTGTGGGACCATCTTGGCTTTCGGAATTCCAAAAATTCTGAGCAATACCTGATGATCCATGACAATGGTGAAATGCTTTCCGTACAGAAACACATGGAAGTGTACAAACACCCATACTACAACTAAGCTTTCTTTCTCAGGTTGAGAATAAGCATGTACGGTCTAAGATAGTCTCCGGCTAGCATAGGCCATAATGTGTTTCTGTGGATTGGGCTGTCCAGTGTGCTGAGAAAGGACCGTGCCCAACCCCACCATGCTTGCATCTACCACAATCTCTGTGGCCAATTTCGGATCAAAGTAAGCCATTTCAGTTGCATTTTCAATTGTGTATTTTATTTTCTTGAAACTTCGGTCGCATTCAAATGACCATTCAAATGGAACATCTCGCTTTGTGATGGGCATATCAGCAACGAGGCGATAAAAAATTATCACCGCTTTTGTGTCCGTTTTCGGGTGAAAAGCGGCGATAATTTTATCGCCTAATCAGCAAGGTCACGCTATCGTGTGAAACCTTGCATTAGCGCCTGAATTCTGAACGCCCAGCTTTGCATCTCTAATGAGATGCAAAGTGGGCGTTACTGCCCTGCCCTGACTGGAGAAATGTCGCTAATCGACATTTCTCCTATCATCAAGCCCCACGCTATGAAGCATAGCGGCAAGAAAAGTAGCGATAGCCCCTGTTATCGCTACTTTCCTTACGCCTGCTTCAGGACTGGCTTAGCCATGATATCCTATGGAAAGTGGATATCATGGCTCAGTTTGCCTTGCCCTATCATCAAGCTAACGCCAAACTTTGTGAGATTATCGCTGGGTTTCCAGCGATAATCTCACGGTTGGCAGTTAGCGCTAGGATTTTTATCGCTTTTGAGATAAGCGTTGCTAATAGCACGCTATCTCAGCGATAAAAATACATCATGCATCGTCGGAATGAAGCTTGTGATATCTTCTTTACCATTTCTTTTACTCCATCATCTGCAAGGCTCTTTAAGTATTAAGAGGCTTATTTATGAGCCCTTGCGACAGTTTTGTGCTTCCGTTGCGTCACTTTTTGTGACGCATCGGCGGCGTAAAACATGCCTCCTGTTGCGCCCTATTTCCAAAGTGACGTATCTGAGCAGATGCGTCACTTTGTAAACCCCTGCGCTACATTATACCTGCATCAGGTATAATGTATGCAGGGTGGGCGTTCCCACGTAAGTAAGCCTCATAGAAGTGGGGCAGTGAAATCTAAGTGATTTCACTGCGCCACTTCTAGGACGCCATTGCATCAATATCTTACGCCTGCCTCACAGCAGGCGTAAGACTGACACAGGCCCTTTCACATGGGGCTTACCCCATGTGAAAGGACACATTGCTGGAGTTGCGTCACTTTTGTGACACACTCCAGCAATGCATCACTTTTGCTCCTACAGATACGTCAGAAATACTCAAGTATCTGTAACTCCTTGCGACATGATGCGTCATACAGTAAATATGACGCATCCATTATGTCGCAAGTAGGGCACACTGAGACGTGACGCATCGCTGCTTTCACGCAACGATGCGTCACTTTTCATAAATGAGGCCCTAAGTATTGTTCCTTTTGCCATTTGCTTCTTCTATGGCAAAAGGAACAAATGATTGACGGAATGCTGAACAATGCAAACATTCACCCCCAGTCACAAGGATCTGGGTTTAATCTATTGTTCTTTTTCTCACCACGCCACCCCAGTTTGGACCCAGCCATATGCAAATCAGTCCAGCCCGAACTGCCAAGCCAGGTCCTCCCTGGACCAGAAACAAGCATCCTGGGACCGATTTCAGGGCATCACCCCTTATCAGCCAGGCTAGCTTGAATCCAGTGGTGCAGTGAGCACAGGACCCACATCTGGGCATTCCCTTCCCACTTAGGGCAACAAAAGCTATAGGAACAAATGATGGCCGGAACGCTGAACAATGCAAACATTCACCCCTATTTACAAGGATCTGGGTTTAATCTATTGTTCTTTTGCACCATTGCTGGGTCCAAACTGGGGTGGAGTGGTGAGCGAAAGAAAAATAGATTAAACCCAGATCTTTTTGACTGGGGTGAATGTTTGCATTGTTCAGCATTCCATCCATCGTTTGTTCCTTTTGCATCTGCTTCTCCTAGGGCATCTATGAAGTCATCAAATGTTTTAATCCAGGCAGTCACTCTGGTGCCAAAATTCTGCTTTTTGGCGGTATCAAATGGAGGCAGTGGTTTCAGCAACGCGGCTGCGCAGTATTTGACACTTCTCCCATTTTCCATGTGTTCTAGTGTATGTTAGTCAGTTTGCATTTGTCCTTCAATGTGTCTTGGCCCGGTGGCACCTCCACAAGCATCAGCCTGCATGCTAGTATTCAGGTCATCACGCCCGAGCTGTGTGCAGCGGGCATCATCTTCCCTCTTCATGGTGAGCAATGATTTTGCTTCTTGCACATGCTCTTTACCACTCTCGACTTTACACATTATACCTAGCTGTCGCTGCCTTTTTTCTGTGCCTGGTCGTCTTTGCTTTTAGCCTTTAGCACTTTCATGCACGTGGTTGTTACTGCCTTTAGCGTTTATGCTTTGTATCGGTGCTGGCTCTGTGTTATACTGTGGCACAGTATCTCTTCTTTCAGCCTTACCAATAGATGTTTGGCAGGCTTACTGAATGTGCTTGTCCGTAGGGCCTTCACCTTTTTCTAGTGCTTCAAAAATCTGGAGTTGCACTTTGAATTCACATTTGCCAACTGGCATGCACAAGCAGTTTGCTGGACAGCGGCAAACTCTCAGGGTGTGCAGTCTTGTATCCTTGGGGGAATGTATCACCTATCTTGTTACCAGTTGTAGCGTCCTTCCCATCCCGGGAACAGGTAACGGACCATGCCACAAACGTAGCTCTGGATTGCACATCTTGATTGTTCAGCATGCAATCGTTAACTGAACCCAATGCATCATAAACTTTATTAACCACACCCAGTCACACCCACTAGATTACGTAATACTTGCAAGGAGTCTGCTGCGGACCACTAGAAGCCTCATACACACAAACACAGGACACGACAGCTGGCACTTAAATAGAACATACAACTGGAACAATCCATTAGGCTGAAAGAAATAGTCTCCTGTGTCACCTAGTTAAAGTTGGTC
This sequence comes from Triturus cristatus, assembly GCF_964204655.1. NCBI lineage: Eukaryota > Metazoa > Chordata > Amphibia > Caudata > Salamandridae > Triturus > Triturus cristatus. The sequence goes on from NC_140590.1 coordinate 443,824,500, forward strand.
GAAAGTGCCTGTTTTCACAGATATACCTCCCTATTTTAAAAATCTTTTTGTGAGTCTCGTGTTCCAGTCTTGGCAAGACTCTCCAACACTTCCTCAGTAACAGGGCCCATTTCAAAGTCAAGGACTGAAGTGGTGGGGGCGTAGTCCCGCCAAGCAGCAAGATGGCTGTGCTGTAGGTGAACTCCGCTGGCTGAGCTAGTAATCTGCATTCATCCGTACACCCTGGTGCCTTTTAGGGGCACATCACTGTTCATACTGTACCCTGAAGCTGTCCTCCCAGCACCTGTGGCTCTATGGGACTGCGAGGAGGTCAAAATCCGGCTGTGCAGGAGTGCTGTGACCTCTCTGGGTTGCGGCTGAGGCCCATGTTGTGGTGGTGGCTCTCCCGGCTGGACCTTCCGCCGCTCCCTTGTCTGCGACATAGGAGGTGGAGTGCTATTAACTAACCAGGACCTGCTTCTGTGCTCTCCTGGTCTGGGTGTTATGTCCAGTGAGGTGTTGAAGCTGCTGGCGGCTGGGCCGGGAGAGTACTGGAGCCGCGCCAGGCGGTGCACAATCCGGTAACTGCGCCAGTCAGGCTCGCGGTGGCTGAATGATCTGACGAGTAATGACTCCTCGGCCTGTTCCCTGCACTGCAGAGCTCCATCAGTAAGCTCTCCCCTTGGTCTGTGCCCCCCTGTCAATTGATGGCGCCACGGGCCTTGTGGCTGGGCCATACGGGCCGCGCCCCTGATTGATTGGCGTGGAAGCAGGAGGCATGCAGGCTGATGCTCCTCTTTCTTTTGGTGCTCGGCGGGGGCACATCAGACTTGGTGTAGGGGAGAGCGGCACATGCTGGAACAGTGGACATTGGTGAGCCTGTTATTCCGGATACACCTTGATGCTGTCTGTCCCTCTGCCATCTCTGGGGTCTTGATCAGTGCGCCCTACACTTGCTTTGGCCAGCACCTAACTGCATAAGAGTGGGACTCTGTTTGGTCTCCCCCCACTGGCCAGTCCTCCCTGTCAAAGAGGCTGTGCTGCTTGCCTGTACATCACCTTCCTACGTAACCAAGACATGCTCTTGCTCCTCCTGCATCTTCATGACATCACCAAATCCCATAGAGGGTGACATATACGATTTACAAACCAGTTCTTCGCTGTGCGTGGTGCGACATCTCCCTACACGGCCAGACCCCGAGTGGTGTCCCAGAGTGGGATTTATAGCACAACAAACCTCCCACTTAAATCTTGTCCCTACACTCTACTGTCCTTTGAACAACAGCATGCGATGGGCAAGCACGATGGGTAGCAATCCAAGCTCTCATTTGAGCAGCAGCATGCCTCCCGACAACCTGTCTGTGCTGAGGATGATGTGACAGGCCCGTCAGTGGGGGAAGACTCAGGGATCCCGGATGCAGGCCTAATGGAGATCCTCATGGAGGTCTAGTCCAGCCTGTAGGAAATCGATTTCAAATTAGGTTTGCTCACATCCCACCTAGACTATGTCAAAAAATGAGTTTACATGCATGACACCAGACTCAACCAGCTGGAAGCTCGCGTCTCCGATGCCAATAACAGCCAAGTCGAGACTAGAGAGTAGCTCCTGCGCATGGACACAGTGCTGGAATTCATAAAGGCCAAAAATGAAGATCCTGAAGCGCGTTCGAGGTGCAAAAATATCCGCATTGTGGGCGTGCCCGAGACCACTGCAATATCCAAAATGGAGGACAATGTGGAAAACATGCTTAAAGACCTTTTTGGTGCTGAATTATCCTCTACATTCCTCATTGAAAGGGCTCACAGGTCGCTGGGGCCTAGACCTCCGGTGGGGGCAGCCCCTCATCCCATCACCTGTTGAACTCTATCCATAGAATGGCGTGAGAGAAATGCAAACTCCAACATCAGGGTCATTTGATCTCCTTTTACCCCGACTTCACCATGGCTGTTCAAGCCACCTGTTAGAAATGGGATTTCTGGTTGGCTAGGTCATGCGCCTAAGCCAGGCAGAAACCACCACTCTAGTCAGGGCAAGGGAGTTACACACTGAAGATAACCCCTGCTCACCCCCTTGGTAGCTTGGCACGAGCAGTCAGGCTTATCCCAGAGGCAATGTGTAAAACCTTTGCGCAACACACTCACACAGCAGCAACACACTAGGCACACTACAAAAGGAACTCCACACAAGATTATATAAAAAATAGCCTTTGTATTATCATAAACACATTAGAAACATAGTCACAGATTTACACTGTGCCAACTGGCACTAGGCAATATTCACAGGGGATTATATACAGGACCAGGCCAATCAAGCCACGGTCAGAACCATCACAAAGCACAAGTAGCAAATGTAAAACACAGCAAGTAAATACTGGCACAATAATGACCTCAGCATTATCACATTAGCATTAGACAACATCCTAAAATATCATAGCATGACATTAGGCATAAACATATTAGGCCCAAACCTCATTAGCATAAACATATTACGCATTAGGCCTCACCAGCATAAACACATTATACCATAACCTCATAAGCATAAACACATTACGCAATAGGTATCACCTCGAGGAAATAACAGTAGGCTTAAATCACATCATGCAGTTGGCATCACATTAGGGCTTTGCGCCCTACTAACATAAACCTGACCCCCAGGCCAACTAACCTTTTCTGGGGCTCAAATGTCCTATGTCCAAAATGTCAGGACTTGTACTGGGGCCTCCCACTGGCCCTTTTGCCACTTCTGCAACCCACACAAAGTGTGCACTGCTCTGGGGCGGGGTGGTACTTCTCACCCCCTCCTTGTCACCAAAGAAAATGCCCCCCAAACGTTGCAGCTGCCTGCGCTCTTGCAGTGCAGCTGAGCAAAAATTAGTCCTGGCACCACTGTGCCTACTGAGCCCCCACTGGGGCTCCAGGGAGGTGCGGCTGTGTAGCAAACCAGCACTGGCACTCACTGTAACTGGGGAGCACTAAACATGCTCCCAAACTCACCCCGATGGTGCAGCTGCCCCCAACGGCGGCGCAGCTGTAAAGATGCACTGGCACTCACAGTGCCTCTGGAGCCCCGTTCACCGGGCTCCTCCCTATGCCCTCGATTGACACCAACAGTGTGCAAGTGAAGCCCCACTCACCGGGGCTGCTCGGGGACTTCTTCCTTGGCCTGGGATGCCCTGGGAGGTGGGGTAGGCTTCCGTACTCCTTCCGGTCTCCAGGTAACGAGAAGGGGGCAACGACTGAGTGCTCGTCCTGCATTCCGGTTCGGCAATTATCAGTAAGGGGAGGGAGAGCGTTTCCTTCCGGCAGCTCTCCCCTCCTACTCCCCTTGGACCTTCTTCAAGCTACCCAATGGGCTTCCAACAACTCGCAGGGCTCCACCTTTGCTGACGAGAGCCTAGCCCATAGTCAGGCGCCGACTAGCCTGACTTCCGGTTCGCCAGACTCTGCGGCTTCTCCTCTCCTCACCGAAGCGTGGGGTAGGCTCCCTCCTTCGAATAAGCGCAATTGCGGGATGGGCCCCTGCTTTCCACACAATGCAGGGTGGGCTCCCGCCAGTAAACACAAAATGCGGGGTGGGCACCCGCTCCAAAGCGGCAATGTGGGTTGGGCACCCGCTTTTCAAATAAGCACCAATGGGGCTGCAATTGCGGGGAGGGCTCCAGTCGCAAAAATAAAGTAATCTCCAATGCGGGGTGGGCACCCGCCAAAGAAGCATAAATGTGGGGTGGGCTCCCACTTAACTGCAGAAGCCCCCACAATGCAGGGGAATCCCCACGTTGGGATTCCCTCCCAAATGCGACACAGTCCAGTGCTGCAAGTTAAAGCCCAAAACGCTCCTCTTGTGCAAGGAAAATAAAGATGCAGCGCTCACAAGGTTCTGTGAGTCCTTAAAGGTCAAGGGGCACAACTGGGAGTGCAGCCTCATAGCAGTGAGAAACCAAAATAGCTGTTTGTCACTGCCAGGACATGTCATACACTTAAGGTACATGTCCTACCTTTTACCTACAATGCACCCTGTCCATAGGGCTAGCTAGGGCCTACCTTAGTGGTGACTGACATGCAGTAAAAGGGGGCTCAGAGACATGGCGCACACTTTAGGTGCCACGTCACAGCGGCAGTAACACTGCGCGCACAAGCCCGGCAATGACAGAGACATGAGATGGGTTTGCAAGGCTACGGACCACGCACGCAACCTGGGCTTCATCCTGGACTCCTCCCTCTAGATGACCAGACAAGTCAACGCCATCTCTTCATCGTGCTTCAACACCCTGCGCATGCTCCGTAAGATCTTCCGATGGATCCCCACCGAAACCAGGAAGACGGTCACCCAGGCACTCGTCACCAGCCGACTAGACTACGGAAACACCCTCTACGCCGGAACCACAGCCAAACTACAGAAAAGACTCCAGCGCATACAGAACGCCTCCGCACGACTCGTCCTGGACATCCCCCGACACAACCACATCTCTGGCCACCTGAGAGACCTGCACTGGCTCCCCGTCAGCAAGAGGATCACGTTCAGACTCCTCACCCACGCACACAAGGCTCTCCACGACCTGGGCCCCAAGTACCTCAACAACCGCCTGACTTTCTACACGCCCACCCGCCAGCTACGATCGACCAGCCTCACCCTCGCCGCCGTACCACGCATTCGCAGAGCCACCGCCGGAGGAAGATCCTTCTCCTACCTGGCAGCCAAGACATGGAACTCCCTCCCCATCCGCCTTCGGCTGACCCAGGGCCATCTCTCCTTCAGAAAGCAACTCAAGACCTGGCTATTCGAGCAGTAGCGGACCCTCCCCCCAGCGCCTTGAGACCATACCGGGTGAGTAGTGTGCTATACAAATGATAGGATTGGATTGGATTGGATTTTGGTGGGTGGCGCAACCAGCGCTGCAAGCCCATAAGTAGCATTTAATTTACCAGCCTCGGGTATATAAGATACCACTTTACAAGGGTCTGACAGGTAAATTAAATAGGCCAAACAGGTGTAGACCAATCTTACCATATTTAACACAGAGAGCACACGCATGTTACACTGGACAGCAGTCCTAAGTCCTAGAACCACCAACACCATGTCAAAAAAAAGGCTAGGAGAAAGGCAAAATGTTTAGGGATGACCCTGCAAAAAGGGCCAAGTCCAACACCACCCGTCGTAAGCGCCTGCTGCAACAGATGGGCACACAATACGCCCTAATGTACCTGGCAAAGGTTAAGTTTATGGAAGACGGCAAGACACAGTACTTCACAGATGCAAAACAGGCTCTGAAATTTGCCAAACAAAAAGCCATGTCTACTCGCTCGCCTGCGACCTCACCCCGCTCGTCAGCAGCGGCACAGCTAAATGACAATGACTGATTCCTTGAAACTCGCTTGCTCTTCTTGCTAGTTGCATATTATTGCTCTCTCTTTAGATTTTAGCAGGACTTTCGGCATGCTAACCTTCTCCTAGCTGTGTGGACATTGGGCTGCTCTTTCTTAGTTTATGTCTAATTATACCGGCTTGTATTTGCATGCTTTCTTGGGCAGGAACGTTTTGGATGGGATGTCCAGAAGACACTCTACGCTCAGCCATCCAGCCTTCTATCGCGGGTAGTTAGCTTAGCGTTCCCACTGCTTCACAGGATGACTTCCATTTCTTCCATGGTAGGGGGTGGGTTAACACAACCTAATTGGGTGCTTGGTGTGGGAGGGGGGGTTGGCTATAGTAAGCATGTTCTTAGTTAGGGTTTGGGGTGGGCGGGATTGGACTGTCTAAAAAGTTGTTAGCTATATACTGTGTGTGGCCTGCATGTTATGAGTTGTTCATACACGTCTGGAATTGATGCTATATTTCTCTTCAGGGGCCTCGTCGCCACTTGATTTATGTACCTCGGTCTTTATCAAGCCTGTAATTAGAGGTCCATGGTTACTTGCCTAACTTGGAACATACGTAGACTGAATGATGGCCAGAAGTCCGGCCTGATCCTTGCCTACCTCAATAGACACAAAATCGATATTTTCCTTCTTCAGGAAACTCACTTGGCCAAATGCCCTGTCCCTGGGTCACTTGCCAGGTGTTGGGGGCAACATACTCCTCAACGTACTCTATGCCAGGGCGGTCAGTATCCTTATATGGAAGGGTCTCCCTTGGATGACATCCCGCTACATGTGCGACAAAGAGGGTCGCTATGTCATTCTGGTAGGTATATATGGGCCTAATTTGGACGATCCTGAATTCTTAGCCAAGATTTGGCATCTAATTGCAGAAACGGGCTCCTGGACAGTGCTTTGGTGGGGCGACTTAAATGTCCCACTAGAGGACTCACTCGACAGAGCTGGCGGTTCCCCCACCCTCACACAGCCCAAACCCTCCACACACTGATATCTGGCAATAACCTCTATGACATCTGGTGAATTACACATCATGAGGCTCGCAAAGGCACCTGCCTTTCGACACATCACAAGGCATGGTCCCGAAATGACTACTAGTTAAGAACCAGAGACGTACTACTATGGGCATCGTCTGTCACTCACTTACTTCACACCATTTCCGACCACGCCCCAGTGCAGTTAATTATTCAATTGCCCCTCTCTCTCCCTTTTGAGCTGAACACCAACTCAGTCGACTTGCCTTCAGTTCTATGGGATGCATTTAAGGCGTTCATACGGGCGAGTGCATCACAAAACAAAATGGTATCCTCTGGGACATCCGTGGTACACTCACTAGTTTAGAGGCTGAAATCTCAGCATTGGAATCAGACTTCTATCACTCCACTGATCCGGTCACGATGGCTGGTATCCAGCACAAATTGTCTGAGTACCAGGACAAAGCTTTGCACAAGACTCGTTATCTGGGTAAAGAGTCTTATGCTCCCAGTTATGGTGAAGGCGACCCCCCCCAGCAGACCCTAGGCTCGTATGCTCTGAAAACCACACACATTGTCTCATATTTCTGAGCTTCTAGACTTTAAACGCGGCACAAGCTCCTCTCCTACCAATTTACTCAATACAATGGCAACTTTTTTTGTCCGTCTATACTGTACTGCTCCGATAGCAGGCGCCACCTATGTCCAGGCATCTCAAAACAGAAGGGTATCCTCAGGGACATCTATGGCACGCTCGCTAGATTAGAGGCTGAAATCTCAGCATTGGAATCAGACTTCTATCACTTTACTAATCTGGTCACGACGGCTGGTTTCCGGCACAAATTATCTGAGTACCAGGACGAAGCTTTGCGCGAGGCTCGTTATCTGGGTAAAGAGTCCTATGCTTGCAATTATGGTGAAGGTGACCACCCTGGCAGAACTTTGGCTCGTATGTTCCGTAAACCACAAGCCTCGTCCCATATTTCTGAGCTTCTAGAATTTGAAGGCAGCACAAGCTCATCTCCTACTGATTTACTCAATACAATGGCAACTTTTTTTTCCCCTCTATACTCTAGTGCTCCGACAGCGGATGCCACCTGTCTCCAGGCATATCTAGATTTGATACATCTGTTCTGGCTATTAGATGCCCAGCGGGAATTTCTAGACTCCCCCATTACCATTGAAGAAATTTCTGAGGCAATATTGAACCTTCCTCCCGAGAAGGCCCCTGGCCTTGATAGGCTGCCTGCAGCCTTCTACAAGGAGTATTCGCAGATTTTAGCCCGCAAACTCCTGGACATGTATCAGGATGTCCTGACATCTGGTCATCTCCCCCCATCCCTCCGTGAGGCCGTGATAATCGTTCTCCTGAAACCTTACAAACCAGTAAACTAATGCGACTCATATCGCCAATTGTCCTTAATAAACACAGACAATAAAATGTATGCTAAGTTATTAGCAAACCACCTGCAATTGCTACTGCCCGTAATCTTGTGCCCTGACCAATCCGGCTTTTTTCCGGCAGATCAACTTTCTGCAACTCACACACTCTCTTTGCGGTACTACATTACCTGTATCCTCAGTTTCCTACTGCTGCTGCCCAATCAAACGCTACAAAAGTGTTTGACACACTATAGTGGGCATATCTCTTTCCATTGCAGCGGAGGCTAGGACTCAGCACCAGATTCGTAATGCAGATTCAGCTACTATACACCCTATCCACCGCATGTGTTCACCTTAATGGGCTCGTCTCAGACCCATTCCCAGTCAAGAGGGGCACTAGACAGGCATGCCCGTTATCCCCTTTGTTATTCACCATCGCGATGGTACCTCTAGCTGCACGCCCTCACCAAATTCATGCGGACAGATGCCTGGGCTTCACATCTTTGGCTTCTTTGTCTCTTTATACACTGACAATATCACCCTTATATGAAGGACCCCCAGGCCAACTTAGCACCACTAGTTCGTGAGGTGATAAGATTTAGCGGCCACTCAGGTGTCCAGGTGAACTGGTCTTAATCGGAGCTTTTTCCTTTAACTAATTCAACCACTCCCTTTTCTACTGAACACCCACTGCTATGGGCCTCCAGCTCAATTAAATACACAGGTATCGAGATCAGTAGAGACCCGTAAGAGCTCTGGCCAACCAACTACGGCCGGGCCATGGACTGGCTGGACTGCTGCATCCCGAAATGGTCTAGACTGCCTTTATCAATGGCAGGCCGCATTGCCATTGGAAAAATGATTGTGTCACCCAAGTTTTTCTATTTATTTGTCAATGTCCCAATTCCCCTTACCTCCAGTTTTTTCAAACGCCTGCAGTCAAACCTGATATCACTGGTATGGGGGGCCACCGACCCCCACGCCTATTATGAACTGCTCACACTACCACAATCGCAAGGTGTGCAGGGAGCTGGATCTGCAGCTGTATTCGTTGTGGACTCAGGCCCACTTTTTACAATAGTGGATCCATCACACACCATTTCAGCCTCATGTCTCAGTCGAATTAGACAGATCCTCCCGGTGGCCACTCTCCACAGCCCTTTTCCTCTCTTACAAACCACCTAGGGCCAAGATTGACACAGTGCATTGTGTTTGTTGGGCCTGGGCTGGGCTCAGGAAGCGCATGGGTTGCCCAGAGCTATATGCCTCCTTGGTCCCTGTGGCCAACCATCCACTATTGCCATCACTGCAGGACAGGGGACCTATTAACCGTGCAAACAAACTTGGCATTCACTCATTGGCTGATCTCTATCCCGGCGACCACTTTCTGACTCCTCCAAAATCTACTGACTCAATTTCTGTTACAATGCTTGCACGTTCCTGTACTTCCAGCTGTGTGCCACATGTTGCATGCTGCATGACACTTTCCCTTCCCCCACCCAATCGCTCACGGCACTGGAACACGTATACACAACACCATCACCACGAAAGTTAATAACACGCCTCTATTGTCTTACACAACATCCGCCCCTGCGTGTATCCCAAAGGCAGGAGAAGCATGGAGTGCAGACCTCGCCACCCCCTTGACGGACACTCAATGATCCTACTGTTGCTCCATACTTGAAATGTTATCCCCGAACTACAATCTCCGTCTCATTTATTTCAAATTTCTCCACTGACTTTATCACACTCTGGCGTAGCTCTGGAGGATGGGGCTCTCTCCTGACTCCGACTACCAGCGCTGTCATGCACCTCACTCAGATTTGATGCATTTAGCATGGAGCTGCCCGGCAGTCGCAGCATTTTGGACCGAGGTCTTTCGTACAATAGCTGTGATTGTTGGTGTGGCTATTCCCCTCTCCCCTCTTACTGTTCTGTTGGGCTATGTGAAGGAGGTGCCAAGTGCTTTCGTTGAGCTGGTCGCATTGACACTCCTCCTTGCGAAGCGTAGAATTGCCATTCACTGGGGTAGGTTGCAGTCCCCTAATAATAAAGATTGTTTCAAAGACATAGGGGGATATTCTCAAGAACGTGTGATATTCATCACAAAATTAGCTTAACACAACTCTTTACATCACAGGCTATCGCGGGAAAATAACACCGTGGTAACGTGGTATTCTCAAGCCGGCGGTACCATGCGATAGGCTCACGATAATGCATCAAATGTCCGCGTTAAAGTCAACGCGTCGGTGTAAAAATACAAAACACGAACGCAAAAAAAGCTGTGACGAGGCCAATAGCGATACAAAAACCAGCGATAGGCCTGCAATTCCCACGAGCCATGCGGGAAAATGCAGTATAAAGGCAGAACAAGAAAAACACACCAAAAACGAGATAAACTGCGTAGCAACATGGATGCACCCAACCGAGTGCCCAGGTCAACGCGAACCCCACAAGCCCCACAGACCACCAGCAAGGAACCTCGGGGAAGGCCAAGGAGAAGAGGAAGAGGAAGACAGGGTGCAGTCCGCATGACAACCGGATCGTCGTCACGGACAGAATACTAACAACAACTGTCCGTCACCTCCGCCATGTCATTGGCAACACAGACGGAAAAATGGCATCCCATCGTGAATGCAGTCGGAGTGTCGAGGATGCCAAGATGCGCTGGCATGATATGAAAAGCCAAACCAAGCACAAACAGGATGCCAACAGGAAGGCAGCTACGGCGAATGGAGGTGGGAGTTCTGCGCCACAGGAGGAGCTGGAGCAAATGGCGGGCACAGTCATCAGTGCGGAGACGGTGCAAGGAGTCGGGAGTCCGGACACAGCTCGACATGACCTGACACAACATCAACTGGGTGAGTAACGAACAGGGACCGGGGGAACGGGGGGGACGGGCACAATGGCACACATGCACAACGATGTGTAGTGAGGAACTTCGATTTTCGATCACGATCGAATCGACCCGCCATTTTGTAACCCGCCACCATTTTGTGTTGCTATCACTCAGGCAGCACGGCGAACGAAGTCTATTCTGCCTTTTCCCGTAGCTTGGTGTCAGAATACGTCCTCGGCCTTGTTTGCGAAGCTGGTGTTTGGACTAGCCGAGTACACTAATCCGTGTCTGGCTTTCCTAATCCCTGTTCCAACCATCTGTAGGCTCACACCATTCTTTCCTGATCATATCTTATCGACTGGCCTTCACTGTCTTCTGCTAGCATTCTCTTGTGTCATGCCTGTCCTCCAATACACACAAACGTATCTCACCACCTGCAAGTCAGTTGTATTCTGTTAATGTATTAGTTCGGGGGTGGGATGACAAACACAGTTGGAGGAGAGGACTCCTTGAGTCATCTGATCTTTTTGTTTTCGAACCTTTCTTACTGGATCCGCTTTGTTTTCCACTTACCCTATTGGCTCTTTTCTTCTTTGCTTGGGGCGTGTGTTTTGTTAATAATTCTGTATTGTATAGTATTTAATCTGATGCGCCACAGAGTGAAGTGGCAGTCTCCTGAGAACCTACTTTGTGTACTTCTAGGATAACTGTACTAGCTGCAGCTAAATAAATCCAATCTTCTAACGCCGACAGAGTGTCCCGTGTCTCTGTGTAACGAAGCAGGTGCACCCAGAAGACGGAGGGCGTACCCTGCGCCGCCAGGTCTAAAAGGTTCTGGTTCTTCAATTGGCGCCCAACGTTGGGCGGCTTCAGTGGTACCGGTTCTGCTCGAAGGTCGTGAGGAACCTCGCAAGAAAATTCCGGAGGGTTCGCGAGCCACACTAAGCGACCCCTGTATGTCGAAAGTGGTCCGAAGGTCTTTTGCAGCGCGGTTACTCCTTCCTGACGGCTACTGGCGACCGCTGCCCTGACTGCTGCCCTGCTTTGGCCCATTCCTTTGTTGATGTATGGTAAAGCGAGACGATAGACGGGCCTCTGTTGGTGGAAGAAGACGTCCTTAGTTAAGTTAAGTATTTTCGTGGGTCGCGCACACAAATCTTGGTTCTTTGTTTGATGTCCTTAGGTTACTTAGATTTAGTTTTTGCAAAGACTAAAGCCGAGGGTAAGTGCATTTGTGCTGCGTAAACTGAGTTTTACTCCCTTGAAGTTTGTGAACAGTCCAGAGACATTGTGAAATGCCTGGTCTGACTAAGTTTGGAAGAATTTGTTGTCTTGGTTGTAATAGGGACTCCCGACTTGAGGACTCTTGTCCGCTTCCTTCGGTTGGAACTCCCACATATGAGCTCTATTCGAAACATGGTATCGGCCCCATTGCCTTTAACGAGACATGGACTCAATACACGAAGAAAGATGGTGTTCTTAAATGGCCAGAAAACGGTAGTTTTGATCCTGATGTGCTAGATAATTTAGAAACAGTTTTGTTCAAAAGAAAAGCCCGGCCGGCAATGTTTGACTCTCTCCGCCTTTGGCGTAAGGAAGCCAAACAGAAAGAAATTAAACAAGCAAAACGAGATAGGAAAGCACAGGGTATGACGATTATACAAGCTGCCCAACAGTTCAAGAATGATGAAATTGACAATGCGACTGAAATCTCAGAAAGATAACATCGTATGGCGATAGATAAATGCTATCCGGTGTTGCCTGTTTCTCCTTCTGATAATAAGAAAGATATAGAAGAAGATCCCCTAATGTCTCATTTATTAAGGTTGCCTCCGCCTTATGCGCAAAATACCAATGTGCCTCAGCCGTTACAGCCTGCTCAGATGCTGGTAGTACCTCCGCCGGTTCCGGCTCTTCAGCATTTGCCTCCTCCAGTACTACCGCCCTTGCCGGTTTCACCATTAGTCTCAACTTCTCAACCTTTATCTCCCGATCTTAGCTCTCCTTTGCCTTCTGCTCCTCCTGTAATTTCTAGTTCTCCTCTTGATAATTCTCCTAATATTCTGTCTCCAGTTCTGATGTCTAATTCACCGTCTATGCGTAAGCGTCTCACAGATTCCGTTACTGGTATTTTGTCTCCTTTCTTTGGAGCTCTTAATGCGTCTCCGGCTTTTGCTCGAAGACAATCTCGTAGTCAGTTTCCAGATTTTGAGGAACAAGAGAAGCTAGATTCTCTTGCACGAAGATGGATCAAGAAGGGTCCACAATATAGTGTGTCTGATATTATGCCTACCTTTTTGCAATGGAATGCAACTACACAAAGGTAGGTTTTTAATGTAATATGCGATAATCTCATTAAAGAATGGGAAGATGTGAGTTCGAGTCCGATCTCACAAGATTTATTAGATGTCCAAGCCGATTTTGAAAAAGGACTTATTGTAGGTTCCAAAGTCGAGGAAGCTGTAAGGACACTCATCTCTTATAGAACCTTATTGTTCTCTCAGATTTTTCTTGATTCTAATCCGTCGGTCAAACTGACATCGAAAAATTACCCTATGAGAGAAGTTCCTCCAGTATGGAAGGAAGAGGTTGCGGGAGTAGGTGCTAATCCAGCTATTCCAGCTCACTTCCAGCGTATATGGGTACATGTACCATGGAAGAGATCTGAAGTTTTGGCCCTTAAGCAGACTCTACCAGATCCTCGTAAGAACCCTGCAGGTTATTACAAAGAATTATCGCAGACAATCGATGCTTGTATTATGAATCTGGCAGATATTGATATGCTAATGGGTAATGTAGTCCCACAGACAATATGGGCTAAGATTCGTAGAGAGGATCACGCACAGGAACTGGGTGCTACTTGGGATGTCATAGCTGATACAGATAGAGACCAAGTGGGTGGTGCAAAGCCTGACGCTTTGATCACGGAGCTTCCTGGTAGGATCATTACGCTAATGAAAACTATGATGCCTGCATTGAGAGTGAATTGGGATAAGCTAGCAGCATGTAAACAAAAGAAAGATGAAAGTGTCTCTGATTTCTTTACTCGCTTCGAGGAGACATTATTGATCATAGTGGTCAAGACATGGCTACCGAAGGTGGACAGCGATTATTCGTGGACAAATTTGTATTCAATTTGCTTCCCGGGCTGTCACACAAATTAAAAGATTCAGAAAGTTCTTGGGCTGTTTCTTCTTCTGCCCAGATATTGGCTACTGCACAATATTACGAGAATAGAGATAAAGAAGAAAAAGAAAAGCAAGAGAAGAAAACGAAAGATTTAAAAACGAAGGTTCTCTTGCAGCAAGCTTATCCGCCACGTTATGTTCAGCCTCAAACTCAACAGCCACCGCAGTTTCAAAGATTGTATCAGAAACCTGAGCCATACATTCCGCGACCTTTGTTAGGTCCTAATCAATGTGCTTATTGTAGAGAGGAAGGTCATTTTAAGAGCAGTTGTCCGATTTTATTACAGCGCAATGGAGCATCATCTGCTCCACGAGGTCGTGCTGGCCACCAGTCAGCAAACAGAGGTAGAGGTCGAGGTATGCTGACTCATGAACAGCGTGCCCTTCCTTCTCCTAATTCCATGAACTACTTTGATCAGCAGAATGTGAGATCCACTCAGTATTATAATGAGGACCATTATGTTGAAGGCGAGAATGAGAGTCTTCATGCCAACTAGGACAGCCGTGGACAAAGTAGAGGAGTTGTGCCAATCCCAGTAGATCAAAATGGCCCTTATGTGAACGTCACTACAATGGGTGTATCAGAGCCATTCCTTCTAGATACTGGAGCAATGAGAAGTTCTATTATTCATTCTAAACTCCCTGGGGCACCTTTGTCTGGCTTAACAAATATTTCTGTAGGATTTTCTGGTGCCCCTGTTCGCAATCCGATTTCTTGTCCTTTGCCAATTTCAGTTGGTCCTTATGACTTGGAAGCTTCACTTTTGTTAACGAATGGTTGTGGTGAGAATCTGTTGGGTCTAGACCTATTGAAAAGGATGCATGCTACAATATACTGTTCTCCTTCAGGCGTACATCTCACTCTAGGTCAGAAGTTGATCTCTCCAATGTATCTGTCTAAAGATCAGTTTCCTCCTGAGTTGCTTTCTCTTCCGACAGCACTTTGGGCCACGGGTCCGAATGATGTGGGTTGTCTTGAGATACCGCCTTATGTTGTTACTCTTAAGCCCAATGTTGAATTACCACGTATCCCACAATACCGAATTTCTGCAGAGGGTGAAAAAGCGCTTTTGGAAATCATTTATGATCTTATTCGGAAGGGTGTGGTCGAAGAAACGAGAGGCAACACATGCAATAGCCCTATTCTTCCTGTTCTTAAACGTACTGATCCTTCTCAACCTCCTGTGTACCGGTTTGTGATTGATCTGCGAGAAGTAAACAAAATTGTGATTCCACAATTTCCTGTTGTTCCAGATATCACTGCCTTGTTGACTATGATACCTTCCACAGTGACTTGGTTTTCTGTTATTGATCTAAAGAATGCCTTCTTTAGTATTCCAATTGCAGAAGAAAGTAGGGACATTTTTGGTTTTTCTCTTGGAGGCCGAAGCTTCCGATTTAAGCGCGCACCCCAAGGGTACTGTGAAAGTCCCTCCATCTACAGTCAAGCTTTGAAATGACATCTTGACACTTTTCATTTGCCGTCTGGTGCCGGCCTTATCCAATATATGGACGACCTGTTAGTCGCCGCCGATTCAGAAGATATCTGCAAGGATGCCACTGTAGCACTGTTGCGTCACTTGTTTAAGCTGAATCACAAGGTTTCACCTTCCAAACTACAGTATGTCTGTCGAGAGGTTACCTACTTGGGTCATCTCCTATCAAAGGAGGGACAACGATTGACACCAGAACGAATTCAGGCAATTGCACGAATGTCTGTGCCATCCACACAAAGGGAAGTACGCGCTTTTCTGGGAATCACTTCTTATTGTAGATAGTGGATCCCTAACTTCTCTTTGATCGCCAAACCTTTGTTGGCACTCACTTTAAAAGATACGCCTCAGCCCCTTCCTTGGACTGAAGAGTGCCAAAAGAGTTTCACTGATTTACGCACTGCTCTGTGTTCTGCGCCTGTATTAGGTACCCCAGATTACACTAAGCCTTTTATGCTCTATGTTCACGAGAAAGAAGGTTGTGCATTATCAGTCTTGACACAGCAATTTGGAGATAGACAACGGCCATGTGCTTATTTTTCGGCTACGTTAGATCCCATAGCTAAAGCATTGCCTAGTTGTCTCAAAGCCACAGCAGCCGCAGCGACTTCTATCCGACAGTCCGCTGGGATAGTGTTAGATAACACTCTCATTGTCATGGTACCACATGCGGTGGATACCTTACTAAACAGAACGAAGACACAGCATCTCACTAGTGCACGTTTAACTGGTTACGAGCTGACGCTATTGGCTAGTCACGTACACATCAAACGATGCAACACTCTGAATCCAGCTACTTTGTTGCCCCTTCCAAATGAGGAGAGTGTTGAGGATCAACATGACTGTTTCTTCCGTACTGAGGAAGAGACAAAAGGAAGAATTGATTTGAGAGACACACCATTAGAGAATCCAGATGGGACTCTATGGGTGGACGGTTCTTGTTTTAAGATGCCTAATGTGGATACGGTTTCAGCCTATGCTGTAACTACCTTACATACGATTGTGGAAACTGCGCGTGTTAGACACAATTCAGCGCAAGCAGCAGCGTTGATAGCACTGACGAGAGCTTGTGTACTATCAAAAGAGAAAAGAGTAAACGTGTACACTGACAGTCAGTATGCCTTTGGTGTCGCGTTCAATTTTGGGCGTCTCTGGAAAGAGAGGGGTTACCTAACTTCACATGGCACTAAGATACAGCATGGTCAGTTAGTAACTGATCTCCTTGAGTCACTTACTTTACCTGTCCAAATAGCGATAGTGAAGTGTAGTGCTCACAAGAAGATTACGGATGATGTTGGACGAGGAAATGCATTTGCTGATGAAACAGCAAAGAAAACAGCGAAAGATTCAATGAGTCGAATGTAGATGGCAGGACCTGCGAATTGGGTCAGAGAAAGAGGAATGTGTGAGAATACAGTGGAAAGCGTGAAAACGATTCAGAAAGAGGCTACAGAAAGAGAGTTAAGCATGTGGAGAGAAAGTACGGGAATGTTAGATGAGATGGGTTGTTGGGTAGAATTAACCGAACATCAACGTTGGTTGTTACCGGATGCTTATGTACTCCCAGTGGTTACTATGGCTCATGGTCCAGCTCACCTTAGTGCAAAAGGCATTTGTAAACTTTTAGCTCCAGTTTGGCAGAATGAGAACATCCCGAAATGTGCAGACAACGTAGTAAAGCATTGTATTGTTTGTCTGATGTATAATCCAGGAAAGGGAACCCCCACTCCAGCAGGTCACTTTGCTCCTCCAACATGCCCATTTGAAGTGTTGCAAATCGATTACATTCACATGGATCGATGCAACAACCTCAAATATGTTCTGGTGGTAGTACGTGCCTTTTCGAGATGGATAGAAGCATACCCTTTAAAAGACAACACAGCTTTATCCACAGCCAAAATCCTTCTAAAAGAATTCTTTCCCAGATTTGGATTGCCGCGCATTGTCTGGAGTGACAATGGGAGCGAATTTGTTGGCCAAGTCATGCAGAAAGTTTGTGCAGGTCTTGGAATCAAGCAAAAGTTCCATGCAGCAAATCATCCCCAATCAGCAGGTTTAGTAGAATGCTGCAATGGGACCTTGAAACTAAAGTTAGCGAAAATTCAAGCAAGTACGGGACTTAATTGGCCTGATGCTTTGCCGTTAGCTTTGCTATCCACCAGAACTGCAGTACACTCTCGTCTGGGACTTAGCCCTTACGAAGTAGTGTTTGGCCGTCCGGCCAACATATGGGGAATACCTCGTCCTAAAAAGTTCTCAGATTTGCCCTACCCAATGTTGATTGACTATTTGCATGACCTTACAACTAAATTGCATGTCCTTCATCGACAGGTTCAAAGTGCTTTACCGGAGGCTTCCACAGATCCAGGTCACTTCATCCGTCCAGGTGACTGGGTCTGCATCCGCAATTTTCAGAAGAAGAAGAATTTGGAGCCCAGATGGCGGAAGCCCCGAATGGTCCTTCTCACGACAAGGACAGCAGTTAAAGTTGAAGGAAAGAAAAATTGGATTTACGGTGTGCACTGCAAGAAAGTACCTTTGCCCTTGCCTTTCGATCAGTGGGTTCGTAGAGGGATTGGTGACTGTGAAGGCGAAACAGTTCCACAATTTATACTCTTTAGCGATGCACACCTGAATGGGACATTGTCTGAGAAAGAGGACGACGACATTTTACAGAAAGCGATTCCGTTGCATCGTCGCTTGAACACGACTGAACCAAAAACATTGTTTCAAGATCAGAATGTTCCTGGGAAGGATCACTACAATCTTAGGCCCAGACAAAAGAACATTTGAGACTTTCTTCTCCCTTGTGTAGTGTTCTGTTTAGGTTGCAGGGTCACGGTAGGAGTCTAGGTCACGACCTGAGTAGTGACAATAGGTCTGCAGGATCTTTCAGTGTCATAGGACGGTTGAGCATCGTGACTTTAGTGATTGAGGAAGATTGCCGTGAGTATCCACTTGTGAAAATGGAAACTACACCAAGTACTAAAGAGAGAAGAAATGAAATAAAGAAAGCATCTTGTAAAATAATGTACAGTCGTTACAGTATAACCCTATGTGTTTTAATATCATTATGTATTGCTTTGCCGATTATTGGTTGGATAGTTTATGTTTTGCAGCCAAGAAACACCTCCCCTTCCTCCTTTTTGCCTTCTTCTACTATCTCTCCACACCTCTTTCATACTTTCCCTTCACATGATTGTCAGAAGAACCGAATATTACAACAATTTCTTTGTCCAGCTATTACACCAACATCAATTAGTGGTCAACACAACTGATTGTTGGGTATGTGGTCTTATGCCACATACTACTGAGAAAGGAATACCATATATGGTTCTCCCTTTCTCCTATGAGGGTTCTGCTTGGGCATCCTTTGTTATTTTCTCAAATGCATATCAAAGTAAATTCAGACGGTCTGTTGCTTCACAAATTAATTATCCGGATTTCAGTCATAGTTCTTTGATTAGAGGTATGGTAGTTATGGCTAAAATCATGGAGAAACGCAAGATTTCTATCGATGAGAGAAAA
Organism: Triturus cristatus; assembly: GCF_964204655.1. Classification (NCBI taxonomy): domain Eukaryota; kingdom Metazoa; phylum Chordata; class Amphibia; order Caudata; family Salamandridae; genus Triturus; species Triturus cristatus. Next base: position 443,843,257 of record NC_140590.1, read on the forward strand.
GCCTACACCAATTGGAACGTCACCCAATACATGTCGAGTCTTAATAATAAAATGGGAAAGGAGAAATCCTCACCAATCTGGACTATACCGCATCAAGGTAACTTCTGTTTAAAAATAAACGATCGCTCTTCTGACACTGCAGCAAAAGGTAACTGCTCCTACACGTACATTTATTCTTTCCTGAACTCACCTCCTCTAGTACCGTCCCAAGGCACCTATTTCATTTGTTATGATAGATCTTATACCTGGTTGCCAACGGGTTTCTCTGGTACCTGCTACATAGCTTTCCTTCTTCCTCCTACTTACACTGCTTCTGCCAATTATCACCGAACTCGTCTCAGCCGAGGAATTATTGACTCCAAAGACACCGCGGGACAAGAAGGAGGAGATTTCCTTAAAGGTTTTCTTCCTTTCTGGGGTCCAATGGCCAACAGCAGAAATATAAGGCAACTGGTCCGTGTTGTAGAGACTACAATAGACATCACTGTAGGAGCCTTGAGTAATATCACGGCGGAACTACAGGCGGATCGTCTTATGACCTTACAAAATCGAGTTGCCTTAGACTTTATTCTCGCCGATCGTGGTGGAGTGTGTAAATTGATCGGGTCAAGCTGTTGTATTTTCATTCCTAATGATGCTCCGACAGTATACCAAGCTATTTCCAAGTTGCACATAATCTCCGAGTCTATTCATCAGGACGAAGGAGATTGGTCCTTAACGGAATGGTTTTGGGGACGACTGTCCAAATGGGGTTGGAAAGTATTGACATTCCTTGGAGTAATCCTGACAATCATATTTTCCTGTTGCCTTTGTATGCACTGTGGTCCCGCTATCTGTGATCTTTGTGCCACCATGTGCATTTCAAGACCCAAACCTCAAGTAGCAGAAAACATAAGGATGATGCTACAACAACAGCTTGATGATCTCATGGCTATTGATGTGGACTCAGATTAACGGGAGTCTCTCTTGCCTGAGTTCTGGCAAAAGGAGGGTCTGAGGAACTTCGATTTTCGATCACGATCGAATCGACCCGCCATTTTGTAACCCGCCACCATTTTGTGTTGCCATCACTCAGGCAGCACGGCGAACGAAGTCTATTCTGCCTTCTCCCGTAGCTTGGTGTCAGAATACGTCCTCGGCCTTGTTTGCGAAGCTGGTGTTTGGACTAGCCGAGTACACTAATCCGTGTCTGGCTTTCCTAATCCCTGTTCCAACCATCTGTAGGCTCATACCATTCTTTCCTGATCATATCTTATCGACTGGCCTTCACTGTCTTCTGCTAGCATTCTCTTGTGTCATGCCTGTCCTCCAATACACACAAACGTATCTCACCACCTGCAAGTCAGTTGTATTCTGTTAATGTATTAGTTCGGGGGTGGGATGACAAACACAGTTGGAGGAGAGGACTCCTTGAGTCATCTGATCTTTTTGTTTTCGAACCTTTCTTACTGGTTCCACTTTGTTTTCCACTTACCCTATTGGCTCTTTTCTTCTTTGCTTGGGGCGTGTGTTTTGTTAATAATTCTGTATTGTATAGTATTTAATCTGATGCGCCACAGAGTGAAGTGGCAGTCTCCTGAGAACCTACTTTGTGTACTTCTAGGATAACTGTACTAGCTGCAGCTAAATAAATCCAATCTTCTAATGCCGACAGAGTGTCCCGTGTCTCTGTGTAACGAAGCAGGTGAACCCAGAAGACGGAGGGCGTACCCTGCTCCGCCAGGTCCAATATGTTCTGGTTCGTCAGTAGCACACTGCACATCCACAATGACCCTGGGTCATGTCCCTGATCCCTGTGGCACACTGCAGCACACATACAAACAACAACTAAGCCCCCGGACACAATTGTGCCAAAAGGGGTCCCCCCACACATCACCAATTCCACAACACACACATGCACCCGTGCAAAACACAGCAAAAATGTGTATTTGTGAGCCACACCGACAATGCAAGTGACACTACATGACGAGCAGCATGGCTGGAGTATAAACACCATGACATTGAGCATGCCACGACACTGAGGTGGCTGAGTGTGGACCACATCCGGAAAGGAGCAGGTCACACTCTGACACATCCATGTGCACCTACAACTAGGGGTGGGCGGAATTTGCGTAATCGTGTTACGCAAATCTCCGCGAAACGGTAAAAAATCTCCGCGAACATGCAGAAATTCCGCGAACACGCGGAATCGCTTGTTCGCGATACTTTTTTCCTGTTCGCGATTGCTGTTTGCGTGCTCGGGGTGAAATATCTCGCGAACACGCATATTGAGAACGCGAACAAGCAAAAAATTTCGCGAAGTTGCGGAACGCAGATTTTTTTGCAATTTCGCGTTCTCTGCGGAACGCGAAATTACCCAAATTTCGCAAATTCCGCGAACGGAACGGAATTTACCGCCCAGGCCTACCTACAACCCAATTCGTCGAAAACACATATGCAGACAAACAATGCACAAGAGTGCAAAAACCGTCAAAGAGCACAAATGACCCAAGTCGCCAACATCACACCACCTTAAAAGCTCAAACGTCAAAGGCACTCTGCCTCCAAGGGATAAGGGGCAGCAAAATCACAGCTGCAGGGGCGAATCTCCCACAATGCAGCACACACACATAGCAATAACAGCACATCCACATGGACGAGAATGTGGTACACAGTGCAACACTTTCACTGCAGAACAGAGGACACAACCGGGTCTGCTTGTGCGTAGAGAAGGGCCAATCGCATCTTACATATCAGGAAACTGTGAGATCAAAATGTACGTGTACAACCTCACCTACGTCATGTAGTCCAAATGTCCACTGTCCCGCATCAAATTGCCTGCTCCTACCAAACAGTCACAATGTACATTGCCATGCAGTCTGTATGTAAACTTGAACAATGCGTCAAAATACATGCCAACACAATGTCAGCAAGCGTCTCGCCTTCACATTGCAGAGGGACAAACAACACCTCTGCAGAGCAGACCAGACAACTCAACAGTGATGCTCTAGAGGACCTTCACACTTCCGACACCGACGCCCTACAACTATACATGGACATCTTAGGCAATCGACCTCCAGGAGCAGGACAGCCCAGCTGATGCGAGGATACCCCAGCTCCTGCACAGACCACACAGCTGGACGCACCCACCAACACGGCTGGCTCACAGCAGCCCACCGAAACACACATCGCATTCCAAGGCCATGTGTCAGACTGCCAGAAGAGGGTGGCCAAACAGGTGCGGGTGGGGTTCGACCTCGTGGAAGCCAGACTATATCACATACGTGGGTGTCTAAGTCCCATCAGGGTCCACCTATACTCCCCGACGGAAACACACACTGCGACAGAGACACATGCCTTTGCACATTACCAGCACTGAACCACCCAGAGCCACGGGATAATCATCCACACCCCCACGCTGGACTGGCTAATGCCGACCCATTTCACTCCTCTCATTTATTGAGTGGGGACGACAAAGCCAAATGTGCAAGGTCTCACCAGCTGCCTGCGGTGACATGGCTGCGTCCGCTGTACACGGCACAATGTTATGTTGTAGGGCCCGGGGCCCCAATGCATACATCATGAGCACACGGACACACTCAGATAGTTCATTGAACTGGCTACGGGCACGTGCGCCAGACACCTTTTATTGCCAGGGTCACATGTACAGTGACGCCTGTGCTGAATGTGTGTGGGGTGAGTGTAAGCCAGACCTCATGGAGTCAATGGTGCTGGCAACAACTTGAACAGAGATCACAATTAAAGAGGAAACAGAAAACACAAGCATAACAGAAACAACTGTAAAGCATCATGGTGGTAGCCGGAGAAAGTACAGTGTTCACCCAATAGGCAACCACAATGGTCCATCAGGTGTGGTGCACCGAGTCAGTGGCACCTGAAGAGCTGAGCAGGGTGTCAAGCTGATGATGGTACCCACGACAGGTGTGAGCAACTCTGATAGTCTGGCAGTAAGACACCTCCGACTCTAGCACCTGTTGTTTGGAGTTGGTCCTGGCGGTGGTGCCGTGTGCATCCTGCGGTGATGTGACGTCCGGGCAGGTCAGGACTCGATTTAATGTGAGAGCCCAGGTGGACCGCAGTTGAGGCCGGAGGCAGGGACAGCGCAGGGCCACAGACACATGCCCCAGGCCATCAATACAGAGGCCATCCAATATTCATTTACAAAGGGTCCATGACTTGAGCTGCACAGAGTTAGTGGCCCCGGATGCACTGCGACCAGCACAGGCATACCGCCACAGGCCTCGTTTTCGACACAAAGTCAGTATCACCGACATGATGATGAAGACAACCCCCAGTCCATGGACTCAGTTGCCACCAAAGCTCAACCAGAGAGTGTCCATGGATATCGGGGATCAGACTTAGTGGCACCGGAGCTGAAAGGGGATGTTGTCAGCGATGAGGCCAGTACAATGAGATAAAGTCTGCCATAAATAAATCAAGACTGATTTCCCAATGTGTAACCTACTCGACCGCAGTGTTGGCCCGAGGCTGCGGTCAGCAGGGGCACACAGCCACGTGTCGTTGCCTCGTGATGCACAGAGTTAGTGACACCAGAGCAGTTGTTGGCAGTGTTAGATCACCCCGTGACGAGGATCCTATTTTCCTCTGGACTGTACCACATCTTCCTCTTACTCCTCTCCTTACGTACAATGATATGAACTCTGCCATACACACATCAAGACTCAGTTCCAACTGTGTGACCTACTTGACTGTAGTGTGGGCCGGAGGCAGCGGTCTGCGCGGGCCAACCGCTGTTTGGCAAGCTCCTCCTGGAACTCTGACACACGCTGTTGAAATGGCATGTGGGGATGACTAGCTGAGTGGGTGCTTAACCAGAGACAATGCCATGTCCTGCCTGGTACGGACTGGATTGGATTGGTGTGAGGCCTGCTAGTCCGCAGTGTAGGCCAAAGGTGTGGTCATCAAGGGCCCACAGACACGTGTGGTTGGGATGCAATCATCGAAGGGAGTATAGTGACAAAATCAGCCATGAAGTGTGTACTCTGCCATTGCATAATCAAGACTCAGTTCCTAATGTGTGACCTACTTGACCGTAGTGTGGGCCGGAGGTAGCCGTAGAGTACATCAACGAGAAAGGAGTAAAGCGGGCTTGTGTCGCAGAGGCCGTGATCGTCTGAGGAGGCTACCAAAGTCGCGGCCCTCAGGCTTGGAACTAGCACCGGCACGTGGTGGGCCCTCTTTGACACACGCCGGTGTTGGCAGGTGAGCATTGAGGCCTGGCTGCGCAGTAGCGGGCATGATGGGTTCTGGTACCAGCGGCCTGGGGTGCAGCAGGTGCACCGGATCTCAGGCCACACCGCTCACGGCAACGGCGTTGGCCTTGTGGCGTGCTGGGAGACACCGCCCTGGCAGACACGTTGGGCATTCCAGAAGAGAACCACGCCCAGAGCTACGTGCTTTTTTTCACACCCCTACGCGTGCCTGGCGTACGCCGGGCCAGCCCACTCCGCACACGCTTCCAGGAGGGGACATCACAAGCTACATTTCCGCGATCTTCCCTACTGGCTGGGGTGACATGGTTGCGTCCACTGTCCACTACACTCCATACACCAGCAGTGCATGTAGACATGGATATGTCTGTGGTCTGCATACTGCAGTCTATCCAGCACATCTCCGCCACACGTGGCATTGTGTACATTCTCATTCATGGGTCACTTGCCTCCTTCGCACATGCCTGGTTCCCACCTCTTCACACATTCCGCTATTGTGGGGCTAAGGTGCCATGCCGTTGATGGCTCATGTACATGGCTAACCAAGGTTAACACAGTAGGTTGTGCTGTCGTGTCTGGTGGATGGGCATGTTGTTTTGGCATGTTGTATGTGATTTTGTGACGACTGCATTGCCAGGGTTGTGAGTTGCATGATTGTGTATTTGAGGTGTGTGGTGTGTTCATTTGGTGCTTGCCAACGAGCAGTGCATTCCCATAGGTGCCATCCTGGAAGCGCTGGCTGATGTTGAACTGTCGGAAGATGAGGGAATCATGCACACTGCCTGGGTAGTTGGATACGACATTGGTGAAGGCTCACCGGTGGTCCACTATTGCCTGCACATTGATGGCATGCATCAGCTTTCTGTTGCGGTAATTGTGTGCAGTGTCGGCAGGGGGCACATGTAGGAAATGTGTGCAGTTGATTGCCCACAACACGTGCATGAATCCAGCTATGGCGTTTGGTCCATGCTTGGTCTCCAGCTGTTCCTGTACTTGGTGGGGGACGTATAGGTACTGGGGTACCAAGCTGATGATGGCATCCAGGGCAGGTGTGAGGAACTTGGATGGGGCTGGCTGTGGGACTCCTCTGCCTCTGGCAGATGTTGTTTTGGAGGTACCAGAGGCCAACAGGTGCAGCACAGCCAGCAGCTTTGTCTGAGGTGGGATGTTGGTTGTCCGCTGTGTTGGTACTGTCAGCCTGTGTACGATGATGATCTGGATGCGGAGGATGGTTGTCCTTTTGAGCCTGTAGTGGGCATTGGCATTGTCTGGTGTTGGGTCTGTGAGGCTGGTGCATTTCCAGAAGGTCTGCTGTCTTTGTCTGCGCTGCCTCTGTGGTGGTCCCGGGGGAGGGGGGGCTGGAAGGTCAGGGGGGGGTGGACCTGGGGGTGGTGGCGGTGGGTGTTGTTGCCCTATTGGGGCTCCGGGATGCATGATCAGTGGTGCCATGGCATCTGTTGTTCTTCATGTGTGGCTGTGCTCTTGGCTCCTTTTGATGGTGCAGGTTGTCGTCCGACTTTACACCAGGTCAGAGCAGGTGTTAATTTTCTGCTGCTAACGTGCCTTATCGCATGTTTTGGGATCTTATCGCCGATGTGGCTGGTCGTTGAGAATGTTGCGGTGTGGTATTGTCACGACTTTTTGCTCGGGAATGCCTACTTTGCGTCTCATTAGCGATAGTTGCCAGGGTCATCCGTGGCAATGTTTTGTGAGGATGCTATCGCCGGAAAACTAGTGATATCAGCAGTTTGCACCAGCTTGTGAATGAGGCGATAAATTTATCGCGACTTTGGCTGCGATAAAGTGCCAATGACTCAGCGATAGATCCTTGAGAATATGCCCCATAGTTTATTGCCATGAACAACTTTCGACATATATGGACTTGATGACTCTGAACACCCATCCTGGAGATATCTGGGAGCTTTTCACTGCCTTTCTCCTCCGTACAGATACGACCCTAACTATGGACGATGAGCACAACACTGTCTCACAAGTTACGCTCAATGGCACTCCGTGCCCTAATTCACTGTAAGATCTGTTTGTGATGTTGTCATTTAGTCTCTCTCTCTCTCTCTCTCTCTCTCTCTCTCTCTCTCTCTCTCTCTCTCTTCGTTGCTGCTTGACCTCTCTATGAAGCCTTTAGCAGAGTGAATCGTAGTAACAACAGTATCGAATAGGCCCAGATTGGCAAAGACATTTTAAAATTGACTGTGTACGCAGATAACCCGGTAGAGTGAAAAGGTAAATATAGAAAAATCACAGATACTAAACATATTGATTCCTCTGTGTCACTTGGCAACTTTGGCCAGTTCTCCTTTATTGGGCTACATACCTAATACAGCTTCTGGGGATACAATTAACTACCACAATTGGCCAAGTAGTGCATGCAAACTATCTCCCCCTCCTTATGAACTTTAGAGTGACCTAAATGCATGGCTTGACAGGCTGGCAGCGCTTTTAGTTCGAAATATGTTTCTTTTGCAGATGCTACAGCTCACTCTCTCCACACTGTGTGTGAGCCAACTGCGCTATGTAGTGGATTTCCTTATGGAAGGGTCAAGAAAACAATGGTGTTCAATTGATCAAGCAATTGCTGGAATCCCCATTGAAAGATTATTCGGCTATATCAAATACACTGGGCTGGCGTGTGTATTCCTCCCCAGTTACTCGATCATCTTGGGCCTTATTTGATAATGTCTCGGTTAGCTTGGGCCTCTGCGCTTTCCCATCATCACTGTGACCTATAATAAGCAATGCAACATTCAAGCAGATGGGCGCTAGACACCTTGCAAGATTTCAAAAATAGCTGTGTACAAAAGAGTGAAAAAACAGTGTATGTCAGAGTTGGGCCACCTACTCATAAACCCACCCAAACTGACGTGAATTCATGGAAAGAAATGATGGGAAGCAGAATTGTAAAGGAATTTCTCACATGCAGACTAGAGCAACATGATTTAGTATGAAGCCATGCCTTTTGAAATATTAGATTATATTTTTCTTCCTGTGCTACCAACGATCGGATAGTTTAACACCAAATGTATTAAGTACCAGACCAAGCATAAAAAGTATTTATATCCAGAAGGGACACACAAAATAAACATACTGGCTTTCAAAGATGTTGCAGGGGATGTGATGTCCAAGATGACTTTATGCATATGTGGTGCTAGAAACCTTGATTTAATGTTCTGCACAAAGGAAGTTCCTTCCATAAAATAGACAATACCATGGGGATGATTCTGGACAAGTATGACATGGTCTCAGATTTGTTGTCCTCTCTGTACACTGTAGGCAAAGTCTTCAGTGCCGAATGAATGACTTTACAACGCATTCCGTTGTAACGCATGCCTTTACCACGCATGCGTTACAACGCGAATGCCATCACCACGAATATCCTTTACCACGAAAATGCCTTTAACACGCATACTTTTACAACGATTTTCGTTGTTAAATTATGCATGTTAATGGAATTTTCTTATTAAAGGATATCGCACTTATTATCTACTCTTTAAATTTTTCCCTTGCGCGACACCACCCCCTCATTCCCCCTTACCTCTCCTCTCCTCTCCTCGATCTTCCTTGGAGACGTTCCACGTCGTTAAGAGGATGCGGAAGTGTCCTTCTGTTTCCTCTAACGGTGTGGATTACCTCCATATCTCTCTTTAATTGACGGAATCAGGTACTTTTTTTTTATTTTTTATTCTTGGGGGTGCCCCCCCCCAAGCCCTGTTTTTTAATCCCACGTTTTTTTTGGGGGGGGGAGACTCCCCCAATCCCCCATTTTTTTTTCTTTTAACTTTAGCACACATGCCTTTACTATGAATTTCGTAGCAAAGGTATGCGTGGTAAAGGCTTTTCGTTGTAACCACGCATGCGTTGTAATGCATGCGTGGTTATGGTTATGCGTGGAAACGGCCGCTTTGTAGTGGCCGTTTCCCATTGAGGCGGACAGAATTTGGGACTGCTTGCTTAATTATATTGCCACACTGCAGTTGGATACAATCTCCATAGTTTAGTTTGACCTAGTGTCTCAAGTTGCTGCATTTAAGAACATTCTGCTGATGAGAACAGCAATGGCACCAAAACTAAAGACAGATCTGTAAATACACACAGTGTCACTGTGTATCACTCAATGTCGTCTTGCTTCTCACGTTCGCCCAGTAAAGAGCTGATATCATATGATACACTGATAGGTGAGCTGAAAACCCCTGGAAGGGATCGCAAGGTTGTGTTTGTCAATGTCCTTGCACTGCCAATGGCTCGTAAGGATTTTGAAACCTCCAAAAACATTGGTGATAGCGTCAGAAGCGTTTTCTGGGGGCTGGGTAGAAGTGAATCTTTAGGCTATGGTTTCCTGTTTTTCCTCGGTGAGCAGGAGCCTTTGGAGGCCGGTGTTTAGGGCGGGGGCCACCGCTGTTGTTTATGTCACTTTCTCCAGCCACCAGGGGGAGGAGAGCCGGCACTGGGGCTTCAGAAACAAGAGGGAGGAAAAAGAGTGCTAAAGGGAGATATGTGAGTGCGAGGAGGAAGGGATCAGGGCTGGTTTGAAAATGTTTGCCAGGCCTGCTCTTTGTTTCCAGTACAACCTTGTGCCTCTTCGACAGTGTCAGGCTAAAGCCCACCCCTTCTAAGACCGTTCACCCTCATCTCACTTGGTGAACTGTGTTTAGAAGTTGTCAGGTCTGTTCAGAGATTTGGGAATGATTTCTTCAAGGTGTTTAGCAGGGCAGTTTTCATCAACAAAAAGAACGACTGGGAGACCAACATGGCACATGTGATGGCTCTGCATTTACTCTTTGTCGCTCCTCTACCGTTTTCATATTGCCTACCTTGCCTCTTTTAACATTGATGACCATACCATGAATGTTCGAATTTCGCTGGAAAACTTGGGGTGTTTGCAGTCTATTTTGTCTTTTAGCAACTGATGCGTTGAACATATAGGTGCCTTCTGAAAATGCATAGATCTATGCATGACAGTACACCTGAAAATAAATGTCTTAATAAAAAAATGTAGTTGGTACTGGGGTCTTGAGGCAGATTCTTTACTCACATAATATACCAATTTTTCCTGCCTTGTGTGCATGTGATGGTGGAATAGTGTTATGAAATTTTACTAGGTTAGCCATAGTGAGGACACTTCTGCTTTCATTAGGCCAAATGTTTTTGATGGAGCAGGTAAAGCAACGTTTTGTATACCTCCTCTATTTTGCATGAAAATACTAATTATATAACCTACTTATATTATAATTTGACTAACGGTTTGATGTGTTATATTGATCAACCATTTGCAATTTTATTAGACACCAATTATACGTGGGACTTATTTCTATTTGCATGGCAGAATAACTCTAATAACTAAATAATGTACGCATATTAATAGTAGTACATGTGGTAATAGGATATCGCATGATTTATGTTGCTTTTGTGATGTTTGCGTTATCATTTTGGACCGTAAGGGTGAGTATTATTGCTTTAAATGTCGCTAAAAGCTAGGAAAATACTAAAACATAAAGGGATTAGTGAGGGTTTAACTTTAGAATCTTCATTTCTTGGTATTAATTAGTCTTTTGTGTTTGTTTCGCTTAAGTTGGCATTTGGGCCTACCAAAATATGGCGTCCAAAATGGAGTTCAGAAGTGGCCACCGTGTTGTGAGCACGATGCCTACTGCGCAGGCTCGGATGGCTCCGTAGACCTCCAGGCGACCCCATGTCACAGTGTTCCTGGTCAAGGATAGGAACATGGAGGACTGCCAAACTTCAGTCAGTAAAATCTGGTCTAAATGAACAATTGAGACATACAAGCAAAACTTCTACAATGCTGCATAAGGGCAACATGGACAGTGGAAGTGAACCAGCAAAATCCATGAGAACCTCACGCAATGTAAAATCGGACGTTTCCAACTAGCCTTCTTAGCCTAAGAATGTTTCATGTTATCCCAAATTTTATTATAAAAAGGGTAGTAGAATAGGGAGGGGTTAGATGATGCTGATGCTGCCTTCTTACTCAATGACCGCAAACCCCTATCAACCCCACAGGCGATGACAGATGCTTGCACGATTTCTGGTTCTTTGGAGATCTTTGGGACTGTAACGTGCTGAGCAAAGAACTTTCGGACTTTGAGCTTTGGCCTGCTTTATTTGGACAATTTAACGGCTAAATTCGGTTATGCAGAGCCAAATGAATTAGGAAAAATCCAAATAGCAAGAATAGGTAAATATAAATGTCATGCGATTCGTGCTTTGATTGACCAAAATGCTAATATTAATTGCAAACTATATTTAGATAAACAAATATTTGATTAACAGAAATTACGAGTTTGTGGTTTTTCAATGAAGAGAGTAGAGGATTCTGAGTCTTAAATGTGTTTTAGCTGGTTCTAAATCACCATCAACCAGTCCAACTAATTGGTCCGTCGACCAAGTGGTGGAGTGCCTTGATGTTTAAGGTTAGGATTCTATAGGTGGTGATGCTAATGTATATTCTATAAAATAACTTTTCTTCCCTAGCTGTCCAGCGCTTGATCCTATCATCCCTCCAGTGTGCAGACTCGTGAGTGGAGACGTGCGAGTGTTGGTGTTATGGACCTCACCAATGAGTGCGTGTGTTAATGAGCTAGTGTGACATCAGGTCTGCGACGCCGGGAGGACAAGTTATAAAATGTTGCTCTCTCTCTCTCTTTTTCCCCGGTCTCGCGCTCGATCATTTTCCACTGAATAATTGTTTGTCTTTTCATGTTTTTGAATGGGATCACCTCTCACAAATTGTTGTTGTGAAGTACTTAACTATTTCAATTCCTTATTCTTTGTTGCGTACTAAGCTTTTACTGAAGCTACAATTCGGGCATATTTAAAACGTGCCTCATTAAACACCAGAATAATAATGTCTTTACCAATCACTGTGTAGTAGTTTGCATCATGTGGAACTTCTGGTTGGCATTGTGATTGCCTGGAGGGTTCATGCAAGGAAGATTCTGTTAGATTGTTGATGTTTAAAGCCAGAATGTTAGTTGGGATCCTGCTGCAGAGTGGTACTGTGAGCTCCTGTCGGTGGGGTGATCACCTGTATTTCTACATAAAATAAACTGATTTGAGAAACCTCTCCAGCGCTTTTTGCAGATTATTACTTAAAAGATATGGCAATGAGTATAGTAATCACCCCACATGAAAAAGAAACCACTAACACGCACCAGTGCAGGTGATGGTGGTGGGTGAATCAATAGTGGGTGACATCTTAGAAAGGCACAAATGAGGTTTACAGAGAAGAGTTGGGGCAGTTGAAGGGATACATGCGTGACATAAAGGGGCCATACAGATCCAACACAAGGTCAGAACGGCACCAATCATTGTGAGGGTGGAGATGAAAAAGATGTTGAATGTAATGTCGAATAATGGTATTATTGAGCCCATCATGACTCCAACTTGAATTTCTCCAGTGGTGATAACTGAGAAATCAGATGAAAAATTGTGTTTTTGTGTTGATCTGAGAATCCTCAATCAAAATATTATCTCAAATACCTTTCCTCTACTAAACATCAACAAGCTTATCTTATTGCTGCAAGGGGGGGAGTATTTCTCTAAATTAGACTTAAGACATGCGTACCATCGAATTTTCCTCCACGATTCCTCAAAATCCTTGACTGCTTTCATTACTATGGAAAAGACACACAATTGATGGACGGAATGCAGAACAAATCAAAACATTCACCCCCAGTCAAGAGATCTGGGTTAAATCCATCATTCTTTTGCTCACCATGCCACCCAAGTTTAGACCTGGCTATATGCAAATCAGTCTTGACCCTGTGCCTCATGGGAACAGTCCAGCCCGAACTGCCAAGCCAGGTCCTCCCTGGACCGGAAACAAGCATCCTAGGACCAGATTCGGGTTTTCACCCCTCTTCAGCCAGGATAGCTTGATTCCAGTTGCACACTGAGCCCAGGACTCACGTCTGAGCATACCTGGCGCACTTAGGGCGAGAAAGCAAAAGACACACAATTGATGGACGGAATGCAGAACAAATCAAAACATTCACCCCCAGTCAAGAGATCTGGGTTAAATCCATCATTCTTTTGCTCACCATGCCACCCAAGTTTAGACCTGGCTATATGCAAATCAGTCTTGACCCTGTGCCTCATGGGAACAGTCCAGCCCGAACTGCCAAGCCAGGTCCTCCCTGGACCGGAAACAAGCATCCTAGGACCAGATTCGGGTTTTCACCCCTCTTCAGCCAGGATAGCTTGATTCCAGTTGCACACTGAGCCCAGGACTCACGTCTGAGCATACCTGGCGCACTTAGGGCGAGAAAGCAAAAGACACACAATTGATGGACGGAATGCAGAACAAATCAAAACATTCACCACCAGTCAAGAGATCTGGGTTAAATCCATCATTCTTTTGCTCACCATGCCACCCCAGTTTAGACCTGGCTATATGCATATCAGTCTTGACCCTGTGCCTCATGGGAACAGTCCAGCCCGAACTGCCAAGCCAGGTCCTCCCTGGACCGGAAACAAGCATCCTAGGACCGGTTTCGGGGTTTCACCCCTCTTCAGCCAGGATAGCTTGATTCCAGTGGCACAGTGAGCCCAGGACTCACGTCTGAGCATACCTGGCGCACTTAGGGTGAGAAAGCAAAAGACACACAATTGATGGACGGAATGCAGAACAAATCAAAACATTCACCACCAGTCAAGAGATCTGGGTTAAATCCATCATTCTTTTGCTCACCATGCCACCCCAGTTTAGACCTGGCTATATGCAAATCAGTCTTGACCCTGTGCCTCACGGGAACAGTCCAGCCCGAACTGCCAAGCCAGGTCCAGTTCATATGGCTGGGTCCAAACTGGAATGGCATGGTGAGCAAAAAACGATGGATTTAGGCCCAGATCTCTGTACTGGGGTGAGTGTATGACATTGTTCTGCATTCTGTCCAACCATAGTTCTTTTTGCCTTTGTCACCCCGAGTGAGCATATGGCTGGGTCCAAACTGGAATGGCATGGTGAGCAAAAATACGATGGATTTAAGCCCAGATCTCTGTACTGTGGTGAATGTATGACACTGTTCTGCATTCTGTCCATCAATAGTTATCTTCTCACTACTATGGAAGGCACTTATCAGTACACTACAGTGCTATTCTGGCTGTCCTCAGCCGCTAATGTCTTCCAGTGGAAAGTTAGTGAAGCATTCAAGGGTTTGAAAAACGTAATTTATTTCCGGGACGATATATTGGTATTTGGCGATAGTGTGAGAAGCCATAACATATATTTGAAGGAGGCTTTAGGCAAAATTGTAAAGTCAAGTTTAACGTTATGCAGGGTTATTACACACTGGTATATGTTATTTTTGGTCAGAATATGTTCAGTGCAGGTGTAATCTGATAAGGGAACACAAACCTGTCTTAAAGAGTGGAATCCCAGATATCTACCCCTTAAAGACCTTCAATCAAACTACCATCCATCGCAGTTAATTCTTTTTTGCACCACTTTTACTTCACAAATTTGCTTTTTTACTATGATGCTGTTAGTCGTCCACCATTTTTGGCACTCTTCCATGTCTCTCAACAGACTTTCTATGATCCAAAATTTACATCATCTTCTTTCCAGAATGGAGTTTGTTGACATTGTGCTCCAGGAAAGTAGGGCTCATGAAGTATTGTCACATTAAGCAGGCCCTTCATTTCCCTTACGGTACATTCATTTTTCTCTTCATATAACCAAATGTCATAGAGTCAACCTGCAATGAGCATTTAAAGTGACTTTAACAACAAGGCAGACAAAAGTAGACACTATGTACAATGTTTAATTTGAGGGTAGGGTGCCAACAGCAATGAATATGAAATCTTCTGCATCGCGAAGAATCTCATGGAGCATCCCCCGCCAGAGACACCATCTGATCCTACCCCAGCCCGCTGCAATAAACTCGCAGAATTTTTCCACTAAAAACCCAAGTCATATATAAACCTTTTCCCCACGCCCTCTGCCCCAGCAACCTCTTTCCATGAGATAACTCCCCATCTGACATCAAACACCAACTAGAGGAACTCCCAATCTTGAACTTGAACACTCTATCTCAAATTTTCTCCCAGGTTAAATCTGGCACTTCTTGCGACCTGGCACCTGGTGAAAGCTCTGCTAAAAAAAAAAAAGCTTAAACTCTGAAGTTCTAGGTGACTACTGTCCCATCTCGCTTCTTCCTGGGATAAGCAAGATTTTAGAGAAATATGTCAACATGATTCTCTCCGAGTTCCTAGAAACCCTCAACCTATTACACAGCTCCCAAACTGGATTCCGACCACAACATGGAACGGAAACCGCCCTTCTTGCAGTAGCTGAGCAATCCAAGAAAGTTTTCGACCAGGAGGGAGCTGTTGTGATTATCCTTCTCGACCTGCGCTCCGCTTTCAATACAGTCAACTACGACATCCTTCTCAACAGACTTAGAAATGTCGGAGTCTCGGGTGGCATCATCACCTGGCTTCAGTCCTTCTGAGATGGCAGATCATTCCAGGTTTTTGAAGGTGGTAATACCTCCAGGAGCCTGTATTCTCAGTTGCGGCGTACCTCAAGACTCTTCATTGAGCCCCACATTGTTAAATGTATACATGATGCTGGAGCAGAGTTTTCTGATGAAAATCTATTGGGTTTTTAAGCTCTGGTTTGTCTATTTGTCATAATTAAAATTATTAATTATTAATTACTAATTATTTGTTTTGTGTAAATGTTTTAAACTTACCAACATGTACTAATGAGAAGAAAACCGACACGTGGGAATGCTTTCGTTTGCTATTTAATAAATGTGCATGTTTTATTAAATAAACGTTGCTGAGTGCTGTTTATTTTAAAGCACGAAACGCTTTTGAATTAATGCTTTTCTGTGTTGCAAAGGCTAGATAATTACATATACATAAGGGTATTAGTGGGGTTAACACTGTTTAATCACTATGCTGTGGTAACGTTGTTTTTGTCTCTTTTAATTAAGATGGTCTATTTTGGCCTAGAATAAAATGGCCGCCGTTTGCAGCCTGGCCTCGAGTGAGAGATTTGTGATGAGAGGGCCTTGCTGAATATGGTCGAAGTCATCTGACCACAGTCTTCGCCTGGTTAAAATTTTCCGTGAGGACAGCAGCAGTGCTGGGCGAGTCTCCAAGAAACATTCGAATAGCCTTGGAGGACAAAGGAGCCATAATGAATGAACTGAATGGACTCTGAAGTCATCATGTTAGTTCCGAGGAAATGTGGATGTCGAAAGATACATTTTTTTAGTTCCTGTTCTGTCTTTTTATTTTTGTGATTTTTTCTGAGCGGAGATTTTCCAAATGTAGCGATGCTACATCCTTTCCTGCTCGCTCTGCTCAGCGGTTCAGCGGACGTTTAGAACATTATATGTTTCTATAATATTGCAAGCTTCTCTATAAATATTGTTAGCCTAGAGAGGGTTTGAGGCCACTTTGCCACTTCTTCCCAAACCTGCGTTGGTGAGGATCGATGCTGTGAGGACGGTGACTCGGGAGATTTCTGCTGAGAGACTTGTCCTGATGACCCATTCTGACATTTAGCTAGAATAGGTAACTATGAGAAAATGATTTACTCTGATTGATTTCCTTTGACTAATTTTAGATAAAGAACCATAATTTTAAATACGGTGTTGATGATTATTTCTTGTCAATTATTGAGTACTCTATTTGATTATTGTTGTATAGATTGTTTAAATTATGACTCAGGACAATTACAATAACTAGGTCTTATCGACCTCAGTGTAGATGTGGGGTGTTTAGGAGTTTACTTTCCACAGGTTCAGTGCTGGTAGAGTATTTGGGTGTATGTTAGTGAAATGGGCCCTAGTGTATGATGAGTGTATGTGCGTGTAACTGTGAAATTATTCTATCCGTGGAAGTAGGGAGATTTTGTACACCCCAATCTGCATCAATTTCCTGGTAGCAGAGTGAGGATGGTTATTGATGATTGTCTTGATCTGATTAGATTGCTTGTACATTAGCTTATTGATTATTGATTATTGATTGATGTTGGTATATGTACTAATACTATATGTTGGAGTCGTCATGTTGAGTTATATGTAGTGCTTCTGGAACTTGGGAGCTAGTAGCAGTTCCGTAGTAGGGCAGAGGGAAGTATATGCTGCTCTCGGGAAAGACGGGATTGTTGGTCCTGTATGTATGCAGGAAAAGAAAACGTGTGACAATTGAAGTTGCGCGTCACATTGTCTGGGTTCGGAATTAGTGACATTGTCGTATGTTACTATTAGAAATATTTCTGGTATATAAGGAGTGCGTATGGTAGTGAAGGTTATCTGTGAAACTCTGGTCTTAAGTCCCAGGGATCCGTAAGGTTCACCGTTAAAGCTTATCGCGGGAGAAGTAATAGGTATTCTCTGAGCTTGTTTGAGAAACTGGGCAGAGGTAAGTTGCTTGGTTAATGTGTGATATAATTCTGTAGTGGAGCAGATTGTTCGCTGTTCTCGGGAAAAGCAGGATTCTGTGTGTATGTACTATATATTTCCTTGTATGAATGTGCGTGAATGCTCATATATTTAGTTGATTGTAAGACTCTTTGGACAAGTCCTAAAGGAAATAATTAATGAATGTATGTTAGAAGGGCAGAGTAGAGGGATGTGCTACTGTGTCAACGGGATTCTTGTGAAATAGATTATCTTTACTATTCTGTGGTTAGCGAAGCAGACAATGGAGATGTTTATATGTTGTAACTAATAGATTTTGTAAAAATTTGACACGGAGTCTACTGAGAAATTTTGTAAAGGAGGGGTAGACGAGTGACAAGAGACAGGAGACAGAAGCGACTGCAGCGACTGCTGACGTCAAACAGACTGCGCTTTGATTGGATATTAGATCAGAACAGTGCTCGCGCTGAGATTGGTGCGTTGGTGTGAGCCGCGCAAGGATTGGTAGAGCTATTCTAGTGACGTAGACGCTCCAGGATTGGTGCGTTAGTCGCGCTGTTATTGGTTGAAAATCATATTGTGCAGTTGTATTACGGAAGGGATTAGAAAGTTTGGTAAACGTTAAAATGTATTACCAAGAAGAGAAAAAGAAAAAATCTTTGTTCAGAAAGATTAAAAATTGGTTCGACAAGGATAAAGATGTTAAAACGAGAGAGGGTGAATTGTTACCTCCATCGAAAACGCCTGCATCCTTCATGGCTGCGAGATATGGGTATCATACCTGTATATGGTTGGAGAATTGGGTTAGGTATACAAAGGAAGATGGAGTTTTAGCATTTCCAGAACATGGTTCATTTAATCTGGCCGTGTTGAAAAATTTACGGGAAAAGATGTTATGTCTTGACCCAAGACCAAGGCCGACACAGTTTTAGGCTTTAGTGGAATGGGAAGAGGAAGTACATGAGCGAGAAAAGCAGAGGTCTGGAGGACACTATAGGTATATGTTTGGGAGGAGACATGGTCGTGAAACTCATCATGATCGAATGACGAGATGGCGAGATGCTAGTATGTCAGAGGGATTATATCCTATGAGAACAGTTGAAGAGGGAACAGAAAGGGTTCCTGAGGCAGAAGTAAGGAGATATGGAGTTAATGAATATGAGGATGAGGTCTTGAATGACATGATTTACAAAAGACCACCTCCATATAGACCAGAACCAGAAGAGAGTACACCAGTTGTTTCTCCGATAAGAGATACAGTGCGTATCATTGAGACAGAAAATGTGACACCTGAGTTAAGAAGTGGTAATCCTTTCAGGGAAAGAGAGAATAGAAGCAGTGGCGAAAATACGAGAGAATTAGCCAGAACTACATCGGAATTGACTGAAAAGATCAAAGAGCTGACAAAGAATCTAGACGCTGTTACGGTGCCCGTAACTATAGGTCCGATTATGCCTGTTTTTGATAAGCAGAGGACGGGTGAGAATGGTTTGGTGATTCCATATGTTGGGAATAGATTGACAAGTTTGGCTGGTCCTTCAGGAGATTCAGGAAGAAGAACAGAAAGTAGTGATCTGAGGCAATCCAGACATGACACATGTAGTGAAGGATTAGAGGTACAGTCTAATTCAAGACTGGATGCTGGTGAAGCTAGTTGTTCAGGGATGCCGATTTTAGAGCCGCAGAAGAAAGTGGTTCCAGTGAGAAAATCTACTGAAATAACAGCTGAAGATTTGAATGATTGGATGAAAGTTCTTCAAAAGAGGGATAAAGATTCACAAGCAATTGATGTGGCTAGGTTACGTGTAGAATTAGAAGAGCTTGTTGCAGGGCCAGTTCCTACAGAAATTCTAAAAAATCATCATGATGGTGAATTGTTGTTTATGTGTAAAAATATCACCTGGAGAGCGAAAAATACACATGACAGATTAAGAGCAATAGCAAATGACTATGGAGTTGACATTGATAAAGTGAAAGTTTTGCAGAAGTCTTACAGGATGGATTTCACAGATAAAGATATTGAAAATTTGAATGGTACTGGTAGAACAGGACAGATTAAAGAGATGATCGCTTTATTGCGAAAATGGGGTGATGTTGAGAAATGGAAAGATAGGTGGTACAAGAAGAGGGAAGAATCAGGAGATAGAACTTATTCAGCATTTCCTGTGAGAGAAAAAGAGAAACCAGTGGATACTTATCCTATGAGAGAAATACCTGGAGGAGGATATGTACATGTTCCATGGACCAGACAGGATATTTTATCATTTATGAATGATTTCCCTCGATTGAGAGAAAAGCCCGTCGAGTGGTATAGGCAGGTAGACAGGTTTGTGAAATTGTCAAAAGTGCTGTGGATTGACCTGAATAGTCTGTTTGATATAATTGTTCCAGCAGACTTGTGGGCTGAGTGTAAAATAGTTGTAAGTTGGCCTACTGAGGAATATCCAAGAGATCAGAGAACAGGAGCACCAGATTCAGAAGTAATGAGAAAGTATGAGCAGGTGATCGTATACCTGAAAAATAAAGTACCTCCAAAAGAGACAGACTGGGTTAAAATAGATCGAACACATCAGGAAGCAAAAGAATCAGTTCATGCTTTTTACGAGAGGCTGATACTGGCGTTTAAACAATTCAGTGGAGATGAACACCTGGGTGACAAGGATTTGAGTCATTTTGTATACAGATTTGTATATGGCCTGAGACCTGAGATTAGTGAAAGAATTCGTGAGCATACTGTGGATTGGCAGAGTAATAAAATAGATGAGATTCTGAGACATGCAAAATACTTCAGTGATGAGATTGAAGCAAAACAGAGAAAGCTGAAAGAAAAAGCAATGTGGGCACAAGTGAAAGTTGCGGAAAGACAGGAAGCACAGTTGGTGGAACACGCGAATAATGCAGGAAATAATGCAGGGAATAGACCTAGGTATGCAGGGAAAGGAAAGGGGAATCTTGAGGAAGCTAAAAAAAAGTTCCCATGTCACAACTGTGGCCAACTGGGACATTGGAGATCTGAGTGTACCAATCCACCATTAGTGAATAATGAGGGAAAATCCTTAAATCAACAGGTGCAGAACGAAGGGAATAATCAACAGCAGCAACAACAGAAAGTTGTGAGACAGCAGAGTCAAGAGCCAAAACCGCCCTTGCCGCAGAATAGAGGATCACAAAAGTATAATCCGGATTCGGGATTCTACAATGATGAGCAGGTAAATAAACCAAGGCGTTCTAACCAGGTACAACAGTACTTGTTAAAGAATGAAGGGAGTGAGTCTGAGGGTGATTATTGACGGTGCCGAAGAGAGGAGGAAGAGTGCATACTTGGTGCAACTCTAGAAATAGACCAGGCAGGACCATTTGTAGATGGGAAAATAAATGAAGAAAGTGTTACTTTTTTGGTAGACACAGGTGCGACAAGATCAACTGTCAGGTCAACAGATATTAGAAATCTTCCTCTCTCGGATGAAGCAATCCAAGTAGTTGGTGTAGCCAATACACAAATCAGGACACGTCTTACTGAACCAGTAAGAGTACAAATAGGGAAATTTTCAGACATGCACAGATTTATCGTCTGTGACACAAGTCCAGTGAACCTGTTAGGTAGGGATTTGTTATGTAAAATGAATTGTACAATTTTTTGTACACCGGATGGAATAGCTTTTGAAACACCAGATGAGGATGTTTTGTACCGAATGACTCTAGAAAATAGAGAGAGTGAGTTAATTGGTGCATATGCTGTGTTTGATCCGGAGGATTTGCCTCAAGAGCTGAGAGACACAGTGAAAAGGACAGTTTGGGATTTTACTGGAGAGGATGTGGGATTGATGAATAATGTAGATCCTGTGAAAATTTCAGTGAAAGAGGGAATTACTTATCCTAACATTCCTCAGTACAAAATGACACCAGAAATAATAGAGGGAATAACTCCTATAATTGAGAAAATGATTCAGCAGGGAGTTCTGAGAGAACTACTGAGTAGTCCGTGTAATTCACCGATAATGGGGCTAAAGAAGCCTAATGGGAAGTTCAGGATTGTACAAGATTTGAGAAAGTTAACCAAATTGTGGTGGCATGTTGTCCTATTGTGCCAAATCCATCAGTGATTTTGTATCAGATTCCACATGATGCTGAGTGGTATGCAGTGATTGATTTGTGTCATGCTTTCTTTTCAATTCCATTGCATCATGACAGCCAGCCGATTTTTGCATTTAGATTTGGCCAGCGTATTTTAGCATGGTGTCGTATCCCACAGGGGTATACAGAGAGTCCTTCGATATTCAATCAGTTATTGAAAAAGTCATTGGAGAGTTTAATCATGCCTGAAAACTCAGTACTAGTGCAGTATATTGATGACCTACTTGTGGCATCAAAGACACGTGAAGCTTGTGAAGTAGATACTATAGCTTTACTGAATCATCTGGCAGATGGAGGGTTAAAAGTATCTCCAGCCAAATTGCAATTTTGCAAGAAAGAGGTGCATTATCTTGGACACAATATTGAAAAAGGTCTGAGAAAAGTGACTGATGACAGGATCAAAATCATCAGGGGAATGAAGGCCCCAAAGACCCAGAGGGAAGTGAGAATGTTCCTGGGAATGGTGGGTTATTGTCGTCAGTGGAGAATTAATTTCTCGCTGATAGCAAAGCCACTGATTAAGCTGACAAAAAGTGAGATGACAGACCCATTGGAACTAGATGGAGAACAAATGGCAGCATTTGAAGAGTTGAACAGCAGAATGTGTGAAGCCCCTGCTTTGGGTATGCCAGACTATGAAAAGGAATTTGAGTTGTACTGTAGTGAGAGAAATGGATGTGCACTTTCAGTGTTAATTCAGAAGCATGGATTACTGAGAAGGCCTATTGCGTACTTCTCATCGACACTTGACCCTGTAGCTGTAGGTTTACCAGGATGTCTGAAATCTGTGGCTGCAACATGCAGAAGCCTGGAACAGAGTGAGGGAATCATAATGGGATATCCTGTAAGGGTATTCGTACCTCATAATGTGGCAATTCTTTTGACAAGAAGCAGAACTCAATACATGTCACATAGTCGGTTGACTAAATATGAGAAAGTCATTCTGGGAGCATCAAATGTGACTTTGGAGAGATGTGTGAATGTGAATCCAGCGACATTGTTGCCGGATATTGAAAATGTGGGTGTGAAAACTGAAGATGATCACAATTGTTTGGATGTGCTTGATTACTGTACAAAACCGAGACCAGACATAAGGGATCTTCCCTTGCATGAGAGTGATCATGTGTTGTTTGTGGATGGATCATGCCTAAGGAATGATGAGGGTGTGCTATGTGCAGCATATGCAGTGTGCAAAGTTTCAGAGGTAATGGAAGCATCACCATTGAAAGGAGTGAAATCTGCGCAAGTTGCTGAATTAGTGGCATTGACAAAAGCTTGTGAAATTGGGAAAGATTTGAGAACGACTGTAATGACTGATAGTCAGTATGGATTTGGAGTTGTGCATGACTTTGGCCAACTTTGGCTACAAAGAGGTTTCTTGACGTCGAGTGGGACTCCAATAAAGAATGCTGAAGTGATTGGAAAATTACTTGAGGCGATACAGCTGCCTAAAGAATTAGCAGTTGTGAAATGTGCTGCACATGGACAAGGAGATGATTTTGTGACAGTTGGCAATCGATACGCAAATGACATTGCTCAATATTGCGCTAAAAATGACCAATCAATTAATCGGGAACGAGAAGGTGAAATGTCTTTTTGTTCTGTGATGTTTACTAATGTCTTAGAGACGTGGGATGAAGTGAAACAGTTGCAGGATGAGGCAGAGGAGGAAGAAAAGAAAGATTGGATCAAGGCAGGTTGTGCCCCAAGAGAGACAGACCATGTTTGGGTCTATAGAGATGGCAGACCAGTAATGCCGAACTCCATGCTGTCGACAATGGCAAGGATGTATCATGGCCAGGGACATTTGGGAAGGGATGCGATGATCAGGTCTTTTAAACAAACCTGGTACAATGCAAAGTTCAGGACAATTGCAGAAAGTATCTGTCAAAGATGTTTGATTTGCCAGCAATTTAACACTGGGAAAAAGACAGTGGTGAGTCTGGGAACAATAGGCAGAGAAGGAGGTCCTTTTACAAGAATGCAGATTGATTTCATTGAAATGCCCCAAGTAAACAGACTAAGGTATGTACTAGTGGTAGTCTGTTTGTTTTCAAGATGGGTTGAGGCCTATCCGACTAGGAGAACTGATGGAGTAACAGTGGCAAAGTTACTGTTAAGAGAGTTGATTCCTAGGTACGGATTTCCGGTAACGATTGAGTCTGATAGAGGTGGACACTTCTATAATGAACTCATGAGTTTGATTTGTGAAGCATTAAGCATACAGCAGAAGCTACATTGTGCATACAGACCAGAGGCTTCTGGTGTTGTTGAGCAGATAAATGGCACAATCAAGAACAGGATTGGTAAGATGTGTTTAGCCACTGGTATGAAATGGCCCGATGTCTTGCCTCTAGTGCTAATGACTATTAGATCTACTCCAGATAGAACTACTGGTTTAAGTCCGCACGAAATCATAATGGGACGTGCAATGCGACATGCATATGTACCTGTCAATAAGTTGATGACAATAACTGATGACATGATTTTGGATTACTGTAAAGGCCTGGCTGACGCAGTTCATTCTGTGTTTCACCAGATTGGAGAAGAAGCTACCACGCTTGAGAAGAAGCAAGCTCATGATCTGAGTCCAGGGGACTGGGTAAGGATTAAAGTACACAGAAGAAGAAATTGCTTGGTTCCAAGGTGGGGAAGACCAAGACAAGTCATTCTAACTACAACAACTGCAGTGAAGTGTGCTGGTGTGAAAAACTGGGTACATGCGAGTCATACTCTGAGAGTTCCAAACCCAAAAGATGGGACTGGTAGAGAGTATTTTGAAGAGTCAGATTCCAGTGATGATGAAGACCCAGAACCAGTGAGAAAAAATCAAAGTTCAGGAAAAGAAGCAGAAAAGGTTTCAAGAGAACCATTGAGAATCTCAGAAAGGAGATCAGATTCTGTAAGAGAGCCTGAAGTTCCAAAAAGCAGTGGAGGAAAAAGAAAAGAAAAGAGCAGTTCCACAGAAATTACTCCTGAATCAGAAGAGGAGGAGATTGAAGAACCACTTGAGATTATACCTGAAGAAGTAGGGTCAGAAGAAGATAGAGAGAGACAGATTGCGGAAGACCCCCGAGTAGGTGTAGGGAACATTGCTGATAAGCTAGGTGAAGGGACAAGTAGACAGCAAGAAGATTGTGTGTCGGAGACCCGAGGAGGGACAGAAGTAGGGAAATCTCAAATAGTGGTGAAAAAGACTGTGGAGCGAAAGAAAACTGCTGAAGAACAAGAGGCATTTGA
Organism: Triturus cristatus; assembly: GCF_964204655.1. Lineage (NCBI taxonomy): Eukaryota > Metazoa > Chordata > Amphibia > Caudata > Salamandridae > Triturus > Triturus cristatus. The sequence goes on from NC_140590.1 coordinate 443,868,272, forward strand.
AACAGAATCGGATGAAAGTGAGAATGGAAAATCAGAAGGTCGAGTTCTGAGAAAGAGAACTTGGATTGGAGAAAGAAATAATACAGAAACGAGACCGAAAAAGGTTGTAAGAGGAGATTTTTGGCCTAACAACAGAGTAAAGAGGCTGAGATACAGACTGATAAGAGCAAATACCTCGAAAGCTGAACAAGTGAATGAGGTGTCGAGTCAAAATGAAGTGAAAAGAAAGGAACAAAAGGAGTCAAGAGAACCTGAGGAGATTAAGAGAATTAGAAGACCCAACCAAAAGTACAGATCACCGGAATGGTCTTATGTGGCACTGTCTGAAGAAGGAGAAGAAGAAACAGTGAATCGAGATAATCCGGAGGGGATCTTGAGAAAAGTGGTTGAGGAAAAGGAAAAATCTGTTGGAATCTTAAAAGTTATCCTGACTGACATTGGAGAAGAGTCGGATGCACAGGATGTTGTTGATGATCTGATACAATTTGATGTTGCTGAAGAAGAAGGAGTGAAAAGTGATGAATATCCAAATTGAGTGAACTGAAGAAATCACTTGGAGAAAAGTGAAAAGGAGAAAGTCTGAAATTCAGCTGTCTGAAGTAATCCAAAGTTCGAGAAATTTCAGTAGTGGAGTAGTAGAGGCTAAGTCAAAAGACAAGGTCAAAGTAGTAAAATGGCTAACATAGAGAATAACCAAAGTAGATGTGCCTTCTTAAGAAGATGGTGTAGAATGTGCTGCTGCTGTACTGGATTATTAATGCTACTATGGGGTGTTTTAGCTTTATTAGTTACATTTAGAGTTACAATAGGTACATTTGAGATGCATATAGAGAATGTGACAAATGCGGAGAAGAGTTCGCAAAAAGTAGTTCCAACTAGAATCAGTAATACTTACATGCATAAAGATAGGTCAATTAATGATTTTTCTAGTAATGTTTTTTCAAAGTTGTTATACGAATATGTGAAAACAATGGAAGTTAGGGATTGCTACGTTTGTATGCAATTACCTGCATCCGTTTCAGAGGGTGTTACTTATCACCATTTACCAGCTACGTATGGAATTTCTTGTAGTGTATTAAGTAGTGTTTTTTATTTGCTAGGGAAAATAGATTATAAGATTTCTAACAAAGATAGTATTTTTGGGCACTTGCCAATGAACAAAAAGCTGAATCCAGCTAAAGAAGCTAACATTTTTGGTGAGATTTTTATTGAGAAAGAAGAATTAACATTAGATTACATTTTTAAGAATAATTTAACTTGTAGTTTGGAAGAAGAGGAGAAAGCTTTCCTAAATATGGTGGAGGAAAGGAGATTGAGCATGCATGAAAAGGTATGAAAATATAAAGTGAGTGAGACAATTTGGGACATTGAGATGGGAAAAGAATTAAGAAATGGGGTTAGTCCAACTTTAGCTCTAGATGCACCACAGAAGGGTAAGCTGTGCATTACAAGAGGGAAATCCCAATATGATACATATTTTGTTGGGACTAGTGAATGTCATGATACATACTTCATTGCAACAGGATGGGGTTTCAGAGGTGGAAAAGATACAATTTTTCCAGGAGTGTATTATGTTTGTGGGAACAAGGCTTATTACAAGTTGCCTGACCATTGGTATGGTACGTGTTATGTGGGCCTGGTCTTTCCAAAGATCTTTCATATAGATAGAATAGAAGATGTAGAACATATTAATTTACTAATGCGCTGTAAGAGGGAAACTTGGTCTGAAATAGTGGGTGACATTTTTGGAGCTTTAATTCCAGCAGTGGGAATTTCTTTGAATGCTTATGGGATTCGGAAACTGTCAACAATGGTGGATCGCTTATCGACATATACCGCTGGAGGGTTTCTTTTGGTGAATACGGAATTAATTGCCGTACGTGCCATGTCTATGCAAAATAGACTTGCCCTTGATATTCTATTAGCTAAGGAGGGTGGAGTTTGTGGAATGCTGAAAGTTCAACATTGTTGCACTTACATTCCAGATGAAAGCAAAGACCTGAAGGTCTATATAAAAAATATTACTGATTTGCATGAAGAATTAGTACCACTTGAAGCTGAAAGTATTTGGACTAAAATGGCTAATAAAATAGTTGCTGTTAAGAATTTTATTGCAAAAATAGGTAGTACTATTATAGGTAAGATATTGTTTCCTTTAACTTGTATAATTGTTGCTTTATTGCTATTGAGATTGGTGTGTTTGTGTTGTAAAAACAGGGGAGGGAAAAAGAAATTAATTATAAGAAACAATGAAAAGAGAAATAAAAGGTTGAAAAGAGAACCACAAGAAATTGAATTAGAAGAATTAAGGGAGAGTGTCTATTTAGAAACAAAGAGGGATGATGAAAGAGTGTCTGGTGTGTAGTGTTGTGTAAGGAGAAAAAGAAATCTCCAATTTCTCCTAAAATGGGACTAAATTTCACAAAAAATTTTTTTTGGGTTGTTTATTTGGTGATAATATCACCAAAGGGGGGATTGCTGGAGCAGAGTTTTCTGATGAAAATCTATTGGGTTTTTAAGCTCTGGTTTGTCTATTTGTCATAATTAAAATTATTAATTATTAATTACTAATTATTTGTTTTGTGTAAATGTTTTAAACTTACCAACATGTACTAATGAGAAGAAAACCGACACGTGGGAATGCTTTCGTTTGCTATTTAATAAATGTGCATGTTTTATTAAATAAACGTTGCTGAGTGCTGTTTATTTTAAAGCACGAAACGCTTTTGAATTAATGCTTTTCTGTGTTGCAAAGGCTAGATAATTACATATACATAAGGGTATTAGTGGGGTTAACACTGTTTAATCACTATGCTGTGGTAACGTTGTTTTTGTCTCTTTTAATTAAGATGGTCTATTTTGGCCTAGAATAAAATGGCCGCCGTTTGCAGCCTGGCCTCGAGTGAGAGATTTGTGATGAGAGGGCCTTGCTGAATATGGTCGAAGTCATCTGACCACAGTCTTCGCCTGGTTAAAATTTTCCGTGAGGACAGCAGCAGTGCTGGGCGAGTCTCCAAGAAACATTCGAATAGCCTTGGAGGACAAAGGAGCCATAATGAATGAACTGAATGGACTCTGAAGTCATCATGTTAGTTCCGAGGAAATGTGGATGTCGAAAGATACATTTTTTTAGTTCCTGTTCTGTCTTTTTATTTTTGTGATTTTTTCTGAGCGGAGATTTTCCAAATGTAGCGATGCTACATCCTTTCCTGCTCGCTCTGCTCAGCGGTTCAGCGGACGTTTAGAACATTTTATGTTTCTATAATATTGCAAGTTTCTCTATAAATATTGTTAGCCTAGAGAGGGTTTGAGGCCACTTTGCCACTTCTTCCCAAACCTGCGTTGGTGAGGATCGATGCTGTGAGGACGGTGACTCGGGAGATTTCTGCTGAGAGACTTGTCCTGATGACCAATTCTGACATTTAGCTAGAATAGGTAACTATGAGAAAATGATTTACTCTGATTGATTTCCTTTGACTAATTTTAGATAAAGAACCATAATTTTAAATACGGTGTTGATGATTATTTCTTGTCAATTATTGAGTACTCTATTTGATTATTGTTGTATAGATTGTTTAAATTATGACTCAGGACAATTACAATAACTAGGTCTTATCGACCTCAGTGTAGATGTGGGGTGTTTAGGAGTTTACTTTCCACAGGTTCAGTGCTGGTAGAGTATTTGGGTGTATGTTAGTGAAATGGGCCCTAGTGTATGATGAGTGTATGTGCGTGTAACTGTGAAATTATTCTATCCGTGGAAGTAGGGAGATTTTGTACACCCCAATCTGCATCAATGAGACCTCTCGCTGAGTTAGTCCTGCAACACGGGATCCACATCGTTACATATGCTGATGATACACAACTGGTGGTTGCGCTAAACCACTCCCAGAACTTTCCCTCTGACCTGGAATCCTGCCTGGAGAAGGTGGCTAAAGGGATGGAACACTCTTGGCGTAAGCTTAATCGAGATAAGACTGAGCTATTGGTCATGGGCAACCCCTCTATCTCCTATCTCGGACTGGCCTGGCCAAACTGTCTCGGCCCCCCTCCGGCCCCTAAATCTAAGATGAAAAGCTTGGGTGTTTGGCTGGATAGGTCTTTCAAATTCAACCACCAAGATTATGGAATGCCCTCCCTCCACACCTTCGCTCAGCGACTCATCATCTCTACAACCAAAGGCTATTGAAGACATCTGGCTGTTTCAGAATATGGCCCGATAACCACTCGCCTGTTGCTCTGCCTTGACGCTACCAGCACTGGGATGCCTTCGGGTAGCTCTGCGCTTAATAAATGCTGAATAAAACTAATAATAATAATGTTATGGAGCAACTCTAACATCTGCACACCTTTTAGCTTTACCTCAACATGTACAAATAGTTGCGTCAAACTTCTCCGACACAAACGTCTGAGAGGGTTCAGATGATGTGCCTTCACTCACCCATCAACACCAAACCTACAGATGACACGTGTAGATATATAAACATGGCGATTCATGCTTGGCTGTGGAATGGAATGGCATAAACTTGTAGTATAGTGTTTTGGAAATGTTACACCACATATATTATGTCAATGAATCCATCAACTTACATGTAATTGACTTTCTACTAGCACACTGTGTATAGTAAGCAAATAGTGCAATGACGAAACATTATGCCCTGAAGGAACTTCAGGGACAAAATACATGCCAGTACTTTCAATATAGCCAGAATAGTCAGCATCCTATGGGAAGCCACAGTCATAGCAAACGGTTGTGTTATGAGTAGTCACAGAGATAACGTGATCCAATGTCGACCAAGTTCAAATGCTTTACTCATGGAAATTCTTTATGTAATGACTTTTTGACACTGAAGCTTGTAAATAGTTTTGGGTCACAATTGTGGTTGCAAACTATTTTTCTTTTGATATACAGCAGAAATGGATGTGCCACCCACAATCATCATGATATAGTAGCCATAAGATCACTTAGGTCGATAATGCACATGATTGATAAAACAATGTTACATACCTAGTCCCAGCTTAGAAGACGACTGAGGCTTTCGCAGAGGTTTGTATCTAACATGTAGGCCACAGATTTGCAATGCATAAAACATAAACCTGTGGGTTTATGCTTTTCTTGCACACATAAAATACCTTCATCAAACATGCACTGGAGTGTGCATCTGATGGTATATGTCTACCAGGAGTGAGCACCTTGTACCAGACTGAACACTAAGGCTGCTTACAGATTTATTTAACAAAAGAGACACTGAATGAAGTAAATACATTAAAAGTACATGTCAAAAAGATTTTAACGTACACCTTTTAGCCATCCAGCTGCAGGTGTCTTGGGGGAATGTCTAATCCTTCGCCCAAAACCGCTCATGCACTGTAGACACCATCAATGAGTGTGCATGCAGATACACATATATACAAACATTTTTCATATATGCACGCATGCCCAACTTTGGTACATATTTACATACAGATGCTCACAGCATGGTATTTCACTACAAACTCAGAGCCCACCACAAAACACATTTAGAAAGTAATGAGATACAAAGCAATATGGAACCAAAAAACATTAGGGACGTTAAAACTCTTTTAGGTGATACTTTGTACCTGAAGGACTTGTTATTACATCAGATACTATTCACAAGCCTATTCGATAACTCATTTTACACAAGAGTGAAACCTACATCATTTGTTTTGGTAAACAAATTGTATTAGTTTTATATATTCTGTAGTACGTCAGTACAATGAAGCCATATAGGTCGATTTCTCAGACATTTCAGTATACATTGATAAGATCCAGGCATGACACTGGTACACACTTAAAATCAAACTGATTTTAAGTTTGATTTGATATAACTGTTCCCTTCCCTCCCTCCATGAGTCAGTACCATACAGTATGAGCGAGCTTAATTTGTGGTGGTATCCGCATATCTCCCATATATTTCAGAAGGGTTGGGCAGGCACAGGAAAAATGTATTTGCATCCAGGGCTTTAAAAAAGCTATATATCAGATCTAGCTAGCAAGGGAATGCGCTCTCTGGGGGTATTCGCGGGGACCCTGTATGCGATCTCTCAGGCGTGTCTTGTTCGGTGCTGGCCAGGCCCTCCACCAGTGCTTTCCAGGCTTGTGCCACCTCCATGTTCCCAACTCCTCTCTTGGCCTTCAGTAGCAATATTCGCCCCTCGCAGCCTGCCCATTTCGGCATCTCCCTCCTCCAGGCATATAGGTGGGGACCCCCCCAGAAACTTCTAATTTCAAGCTATCACGTGTTTAGCAAGGACAAACGCCAGTTCTTGAAATCTGCTTGTCAGTTTAGTCTTAGATGTGTGTGGTAATCACCCCAGTAAAAAGTGGCCCGGGGTACGTGGAATCTCCCTCTCAATAGTCTCCCCGAATGCATACCGAATACCTTCTCGAAACTCATAGAGTCTCGGACAGGCCCAGAACATATGAAGCATGTGTGGCCCTATCTCTCCGCAGTGAGGTCAGGCCGCATCAGCTATCAGAAAATATCTGCCAATGCCCTTGAGGGTCAGGTAGAAACTATGCAGGAAATATTAATTTTATGAGTTTGAAGTGATGGAGCAAGGACTCGTATAAAAGGAGACTTGCTCGGAAGCAATTCCCTCAAATAACTCATAACTCCGTAAAAATTGTGTTTGTAAGTACTAATCTGCACCAGAAATTTGTACATTTGAAACTAGGGGAAGCTTGCCTATGTGTATTACTAACAGGTAACCCATGTGTCTCTAAAATGACTGCTAAATGCAGGATTCTGCATTGCACATGCGTCTACTGCATCTACGTAGTATGACGTACCATCGCTCGGAGGGAAATCTTTGCAGCTGCGCAGTTGCTCTTAAAATGGCCTCTTGAAACCCACATGATTTGCTGAAACTAAACCATGTAAGTTTACTAAAATGCTAATGATTATTATAAGTAAATGGGAGTAGAGTAGAGATAGGTGGTATACAGTGAAACCATTTATTTTTTATTTTAATATTGACCTCTCTATTAGTTCGTATTTGGGCCTCCAAGAGGGACTGAAGCTTGTGTATCATGTGACTAGTTCACATGCGCAGTAACGACAAATCAGGAACCGCGATGCAAAGCCTTGAATGCCATCCAAAAGAAAATAGCAACATGCCCTGGGAACCAGCATGATGTCCTGTGAACAGGAACCAAATTGTGTACAATGTATTGATTAAGATATGAATACGGGTGGGAAATAAAACTTGCGAAAGTAAATTAAGGGGTGGGAACAGTAAACAATAAGCTTTAGAAAAATATTACAACTTAGCATGGTGTGATGATAATCTCCCCTTGCTTGTCCAATCAGAATTAAGCGTCTCATGATCTTGAAACATTTAGGGGTGGTGGTTACCATTAGAAGAGTATAATTGGGGTAGTTTGGTTAGTTAGATGGAGCTCATGCTGCAGAGATGCTGACAGACCGAGATGCTGTCCGAGAATTGAGCAGATCCTAAAGAAGAACCGAACTATAGAACTTAGAATCAAAGCTAAATTAGAAGAACATAGCGGAAGAATCGAGGAGGGAAGTAGGTAAAGAGCTAGAAGAAGATCGCGGAAGAAACGAGGAGGAAGAGAGTATCAGAGAGGGGTGCGACGCAGGCATCGGATCTAGAAGAGGTCACCTATCCTGTCATGAATCCTGTCCTGAATCCTTTGGTCTCCTGACCTGTCCCAGGGGACCCAGTCCTGCTCCTAGGCCAAGGGGTTGGTTTCCACACCATTCTAGGTAAATATAATTCTGTTTAGTATGTCACTGTACTGCTCTCCTTTTTCAGGTACTGTCATTATTATAACTTAGTCTGAAATCTCTGACTTAATTTGATTTTCCTTCCTTAAAGAAAACGGTGTTCAACTGTACTTTGCATTCTTTGGTTCACATGAAACTTACTATATAAACATTTAAAACTCTCTTGAGTCAGTGGTTATTTAAAAGTATATAGTTGAATGGTATTACACCTATACTGCTAACAACTAGGTCCATTGATCAGAGGAAATTATATACGGACGAAGGGTTGGTAAGAATTGGTAAGGTAAATATACCTTGCAGGTATCATCATACTAAATTGTTTTGAGCGGAGCTTACTAGCATTTGTATGAATTTTTATGGACCCAGGTGAGAAAGTGAATTGTGTGTATTCTCTAGCTGGTAACCGCTCCGCTTTATCAGAAGCGTGCTAGGAGCTCTAGCCAATATGCTGTCCCAGTCCTTTATTACGATCTGGATGCTCAGATCCGCCTTCCACTGAGAGCATAACTTCTCCAGAGGGCGTTGCAGACTACCTTCACAGTGCCTGCAGAGACATGTAACAGCAGCTCTGTTGTGATTGGGGTTCAACAGTCACTGTACGCCAGTGCTTGCGTATTGCTGTAGTGAGTCACCCATCTTTGTCACCTCAGCCTCACCCCATGCATCCATATCCCTCTAATTACCCCCATGTGGAAGAGCTCATAGCATGTCCAGCGATACTTCAAGGGCAAAAGGGGTTCTAACTCTGTAACCCTTGTCGCCAGCACCTAGCTTGTACTTTAAACTCATACGAGTCCCCTTCAGTCGGTCTGCAAACCTCAAGAAACATCCGCAAGAGGTCCAACAGCAGTGGCACAAGCAGGCCCGGGGTTTGTCCAGCCTCCATCTTTGCACCATCCCCGGATCATCCACTGCAGCTGGGCCACGATATAATAGGAATCAAAGTCGGGAAATTCCAGGCCACCCGCAGAGACCGGGCGCTGTGTCACTGTCAGAGCTACCTGACCACCAGATAAACGTATGGATTAGAGAGTCTTACACCCTAAAAAACACATTCGGAACTCACAACAGGAGCATGCATAAATAATACAAATGCAGAGGAAGTGCCACAATTTTAAGGAGTGCTATCCTGCCAGCTACAGAGTGCTGCAGGGTCTGCCATAAGGCAACAGATGTTCTCAGTGACCAAAGAGCTCGCCCCTGGTTCCCCTCAAAGAGGTCTGTATGGTTGTGATATATTTGGACTCCTAGAAAGGGTAATTGGTTCCCATTGTAGATGAGTCACGCCAGGCAGGGGACGTCCAGTCCTTATCACAGGGAAAAGTTTGGATTTCTGCCAGCTTACCTTCAGCCCAGAGAAGGAACTGAACTCCTCTAGTAGGGAACAGGCTCCTCTCAGATCTTCCTACACATAATTCAGGCAGAGTAGCAAATCGTCAGCATACAATGTAATACAATGTTCAATATGTCCCACGTTCAACCCCCAGAAAGATTGTCCAGACCTGGCTGCAGTTGCCAATGAATCCATAGCAATTGCGAAGAGTAGGCTGGAGAGGGTGCATCCGTGCCTGGTTCTCCATTCCGCTACCCATCCCTCCGAGATAGTCCTCCCGATGTGCACTCTAGCCGTAGGTCTAGTGTAAAGTAACCAGTTTCATTTGATGAATCCACCTCCCAGTCCCATATATGCCATAACTTAAAATAAGAAGCTCAACTCCAGGCTATCAAATGCTTTTTCTGTGTCTACGGCAAAGACTGTGCTGGAGCAGGGTTTTCTGTTGAAAATTTATCGAGTTTTAAGCTCCGGTTTTGTCTATATGTCATAATTAAAATCATTAATCTATAATCGATAATTATTGGTTTTGTGAGAAACTTTGACTAACCAATATTATTAACAAGAGAAACTACATGTGGGAATGCATATATGATGCTTAATAATATGTGCAGTTATTTAATATAAGTGTGCTATTTGTTTTGTGTTGATGCTTTAAAATAATAGCGTGTGCTAATGCTTATTTATGTCGCAGATGGCTAGTTAATTACATACACATAAGGGTATTAGTGGGAATTAACACTGTTTAATCATTGCGATGATGTAGTAACGTTGTTTGTGTTTCTTTCAATTAAGATGGTTCGTTTTGGCCTAAATAAGATGGCTGCCGTTTACAGCCTGCACTCGAGTGGGAAAAAATATGACAAAAGGCCTTGCTGAACATGGTTGAAAGTCACCTGACTATGGCTTCTGCTGGAGTTTTAAAAGTTTCCGTGATGACAGCGACTCCAGGCAAGCTTCCAACTGTCCTTGGAGGAAAATAAAGCAACAATGAACTTTGTGATTACAGCGGTGGCTACGCTATGGTTCCGAGGAAATATATTCATGAAAGTATCTTTTGCAAAACTCGAGTTTCCTTCTTCCGTCTTTTTATTTTTGTGATTTTCCTGAGCGGAGGTTCTTACAAATGTTGCGATGCAACATCCTTTCCTGCTCGTTTTTTGCTCGGTGACTCAATGAACATTTAGAATTTTTATGTTGCTTTATTTTGCAAGTTCTATTATAAATATTGTTAGACTAGAGAGGGTCTAAGGCCACTTCTTCCCAAACCTGCGTTGGTGAGGATCGATGCTGTGAGGACGGCGACTCGGGAGACTTTACTGAGAGACCTATCCTGACCCATTTATGACATTTAGCTAGAATAGGTAACTATGAGAATAATGATTTTGCTATTGATTGACTTTCATTTGAACTAATTTTAGATAAAATACCATTTATGAATTACAGTGTTGGTGGTTATTTCTTGTCGTTTATTGAATACTCTAATGTGATTATTGTTGTTTAAATCATGACTCAGGACAGTAACAATCTGATCGCATTGACCTTACTGTAGATACAGGGTGTTTAGGAGTTTTCTCTCTCTCTGTTTAGCGCTAATAGAGTAATCGAGCGTATGTTAGTGAAATGGGCCCAAGCGTGTGATGAGTGTATGTGCGTGTATCTGTGAAATTACTCTTTCCGTGGAAGTAGAGAGAATTTGTATGCCCTGATCTGCAGCAATTTCCTGGTAGCAGAGTAATGGTTTTGATTATTGTCTTGATCTGATAGATTGCTTGTACATAGGCTTTTTGATTTATTGATTTAGTGATAATGATGGTATATGTACTAATACTATATGTTGGAGTCGTCGTATTGAGTTTTATGTAGTGCTTCTGGAACTTGGGAGCTGGTGGCAGTTCCGTAATAGGGCAGAGGGAAGTGTATGCTGCTCTCGGGAAAGACGGGATTGTTGGTCCTGTACGTATGCAGGAGAAACGTGTGACAATTGAAGTTGCGCGTCACATTGTCTGGGTTCGGAATCAGTGACATCGTCGTGTGTTACTATTAGAGATATATTTCCGGTATAACAGGAGTGTGTATGTTAGCAAAGGTTATCTGTGAAACTCTGGTCTTAAGTCCAAGGGATCCGTAAGGTTTGCCGTTAAACCTTACCGCTGGGGAAGTAATGGGTATTCTCTGAGCTTGTTTGAAGGATTGGGCAGAGGTAAACACTGCTTGGTTAACGTGTGTTATAATTCTGTAGTGGGGCAGACTGTATACTGTTCTCGGAAAAAGCAGAACTCTGTGTGTATGTACTACATTTTCTTTTTATGAAAGTGCGTGAATGTATGAGCATTTAGTTGATTGTAAGACTCTTTGGATCAGTCCTAGAGGAAACAGTTAGTGAATGCATGTAAGAAGGGCAGAGTAGAGGGATGTGCTACTGTGTCAACGAGAGTATTAATTCCGTAGTGGAGCAGAAGTGAGTGCTGTTTCAGGGAAAGACGGGATACTTGTGAAAAAGATTTCCTTTACTATTCTGTGGTTAGCGAAACAGACAATGGAGATGTTTTAATGTTGTAACTAATAGATTTTGTAGAAATTTAAAACGAAGTCTACTGAGAAGGTTTTGTGAAGGAGGGGTAGACGAGTGACAGGAGACAGGAGCAGGAGCGACTGCAGCGACTGCTGACGTCATACAGACCGCGCTCTGATTGGGTAGTGGATCAGAACAGTGCTCGCGCTGGGATTGGTGCGTTGGTGTGAGCCGCGCAGGGATTGGAAGGAGTACAGAGTTGACTTAGACGCTCCAGGATTGGTGCGTTGGTGTGAGTCGCGCTGTTATTGGACGAAATATCGCATCGTACAGTTGTGTTACGGAAGGGATTAGAAAGTTTTGGTAAACGCTAAAATGTATTACCAAGAGGAGAAAAAGAAGACATCCTTGTTCGGTAAAATAAAAAGATGGTTTGACAAGGATAAAGACATTAAAACAAGAGAAGGTGAATTGTTACCTCCAACGAAAACTCCTGCATCCTTTATGGTTGCGAAATATGGGTATCATACCTGTATATGGTTGGAGAACTGGGCTAGGTATACTAAGGAAGATGGTGTCTTAGCATTCCCAGAACATGGTTCATTTAATATGGCCGTGTTGAGAAATTTACGGGAGAAGATGTTGTGTCTTGATCCAAGACCAAGACCGACACAGTTTGAGGCGTTGGTGGAATGGGAAGATGAAGTACATGAGCGAGAAAAACAGAGGTCTGGAGGCAACTATAGGTATATGTTTGGGAGGAAATATGATCGTGAAACTCATCATGATCGAATGAGGAGATGGCGAGATGCTAGTATGACAGAAGGATTATATCCTATGAGGGCAATTGAAGAGAAGGAAGAAAGAAAGGAAACAGGAAGGGTACCTGAAGCAGAAGTGAAAAGCTATGGAGTTAATGATTATGAGGATGAGGTCTTGGACGACATGATTTACAAGAGACCACCTCCATATAGGCCAGAACCAGAAGAGAGCACACCAGTTGCTACTCCAATAAGAGATACTTTGCGTATCATTAAGACAGAAGTTGTGACACCTGATTTAAAAAGTGGTAGCTCTTTCAGAGAAAGAGAGAGAGAGAATCGATGTGGTGACGAGAATACGAGAGAATTAGCCAGAACTACATCTGAGCTGACTGAAAAGATTAGAGAGCTGACAAAGAATTTGGAAGCTGTTACGGTGCCTTTAACCATAGGTCCGGTTATGCCTATTTTTGATAAGCAGAGGACGGGTGAGAATGGTTTGATGGTTCCATATGGTGGGAATAAATTAACAAGTTTGGCTGGTCTTTCAGGAGAGTCAGGAATAAGGACAGAAGGTAATGATTTGAGACAGTCAAGACATGATACATGTAGTGGAGGATTAGAGGTGCAGCCTAATTCAAGATTGGATGCTAGTGATACTAGTTGTTCAGGGATGCCGATTTTGGAACCACAAAGGATGCCAGAGAAAGTGGTTGCAGTGAAAAGGTCTACAGAAATAACAGCTGAGGATTTGAATGATTGGTTGAAAGTTCTTCAAAAGAAAGAGAAAGATTCTCAAGCAGTTGATGTAGCCAGGTTGCGCATAGCATTAGAGGAGCTTATTGCAGGGACAGTTACTACAGAAATACTGAAAGACCATCATGATGGTGAACTGTTATATATGTGTAAAAGCATTACTTGGAGGGCTAAGAGTACACATGACAGGTTGAAAGGAATAGCGGGTGAATTGGGAGTCGATATGGATAAGGTAAAGGCTCTGCAGAGACCGTATCGAGTGGATTTTTCTGAAAAGGACATAGAGAATCTAAATAATGTTGGCAGAACAGGGCAGATTAAGGAAATGATTTCCCTGTTGAGGAAATGGGGTGATGTAGAAAGATGGAAGGACAGGTGGTACAAGAAAAGAGAAGAATCAGTGGACAGGACTTATTCAGCATTTCCTGTGAGAGAAAAAGAAAAAACAGTGGATGCTTATCCTATGAGAGAAATACCTGGAGGAGGATATGTACATGTTCCATGGACTAGACAAGATATTTTATCATTTACAAATGATTTCCCTCGATTGAGAGAAAAGCCCGTCGAGTGGTATAGGCAGGTAGACAGGTTTGTGAAATTGTCAAAAGTGCTGTGGATTGACCTGAATAGTCTGTTTGATATAATTGTTCCAGCAGACTTGTGGGCTGAGTGTAAAATAGTTGTAGATTGGCCTGCAAAGGAATATCCAAGAGATCAGAAAACAGGAGCACCAGATCCAGAGGTAATGAGGAAGTACGATCAGGTTATTGTGTTCCTGAAAAACAAGGTACCTCCAAAAGAGACAGACTGGGTTAAGATAGATCGAACACATCAGGAAGCAAAAGAATCAGTTCATGCTTTTTATGAGAGGCTGATACTGGCTTTTAAACAATTCAGTGGGGATGAACACCTGGGTGACAAGGATTTGAGTCATTTTGTATACAGATTTGTATATGGCCTGAGACCTGAGATTAGTGAAAGAATTCGTGTGCATACAGTGGACTGGCAGCGTAAGAAAATAGATGAGATCCTGAGACATGCAAAGTACTTCAGTGATGAAATTGAAGCAAAACAGAGAAAGCTGAAAGAAAAGGCAATGTGGGCACAGGTGAAAGTTGCGGAGAGACAAGAAGCACAGTTGGTGGAACAGGCAAATAATCCAGGGAATAGGCCCAGATATGTAGGGAAAGGAAATTTAGAAGAAGCGAAAAAGAAGTTCCCGTGCCACAACTGTGGTCAACTGGGACATTGGAGATCCGAGTGTACCAATCCACCATTAGTGAATAACGAGAGTAAACCATTAAATCAACAGGTGCAGACTGAGGGGTGTAATCATCAGCAGCAACAGCAGAAGGTTGTTAAACAGCAGAGTCAAGAGCCAAGACCGCCCTTGCCGCAGAATAGAGGGTCCCAAAAGTACAATCAGGACTCGGGATTCTACAATGATGAGCAGGTAAACAAACCTAAAAGGCGTTCTAACCCGGTACAACAGTATTGGTTAAAGAATGAAGGGAGTGAGTCCGAAGGTGATTATTGACGGTGCCGAAGAGAGGAGGAAGAGTGCATACTTGGTGCAACTCTAGAAATAGACCAGGCAGGACCATTTGTAGATGGGAAAATAAATGAAGAAAGTGTTACTTTTTTAGTAGACACAGGAGCGACGAGATCAACTGTCAGGTCAGCAAATATTAGAAATCTTCCTCTCTCGGATGAAGCAATCCAAGTAGTTGGCGTAGCTAATACACAAATAAAGACACGTCTTACTGAACCAGTAAGGGTAAGAATAGGGAAATTTTCAGACATGCACAGATTTGTGGTCTGTGACACTAGTCCAGTGAATTTGTTAGGTAGGGACCTGTTGTGCAAGATGAATTGTACAATTTTCTGTACTCCGGATGGAATAGCTTTTGAAACACCAGATGAGGATGTTTTGTACCGAATGACTCTAGATAATAGAGAGAGTGAGATGATTGGTACATATGCTGTGTTTAACCCAGAGGACTTGCCTCAAGAGCTGAGAGACACAGTGAAAACGACAGTTTGGGATTTTACTGGAGAAGATGTGGGATTGATGAATAATGTAGATCCTGTGAAAATTTCAGTGAAAGAGGGAATTACTTATCCTAATATTCTTCAGTACTAAATGACACCAGAAATAATTGAAGGAATAACTCCTATTATTGAGAAAATGATCCAGCAAGGAGTTTTGAGAGAATTACTGAGTAGCCCGTGTAATTCACCGATAATGGGGCTAAAGAAGCCTAATGGGAAGTTCAGGATTGTACAAGATTTGAGAAAGGTTAACAAAATTGTGGTGGCATGTTGTCCCATTGTGCCAAATCCGTCAGTGATTTTGTATCAGATTCCACATGATGCTGAGTGGTACACAGTAATTGATTTGTGTCATGCTTTCTTTTCAATTCCATTGCATCATGACAGCCAGCCGATTTTTGCATTTAGGTTTGGCCAGCGTATATTAGCATGGTGTCGAATTCCACAGGGGTACACAGAGAGTCCTTCGATATTTAATCAATTATTGAAAAAATCATTGGAGAGTTTGATCATGCCTGAAAGCTCAGTACTAGTGCAGTATATTGATGACCTACTTGTGGCATCAAAGACACGTGAAGCTTGTGAAGTAGATACCATAGCTTTACTGAATCATCTGGCAGATGGAGGGTTAAAAGTATCTCCAGCCAAATTGCAATTTTGCAAGAAAGAGGTGCATTATCTTGGACACAATATTGAAAAGGGTCTGAGAAAGGTGACTGATGACAGAATCAAAATTATCAGGGGAATGAGAGCCCCAATGACCCAGAGAGAAGTGAGGATGTTTCTGGGGATGGTGGGTTATTGTCGTCAGTGGATTAGTAATTTCTCCCTGATAGCAAAGCCACTGATTAAGCTGACAAAAAGTGAGGTGAAAGACCCATTGGAACTAGATGGAGAACAAATGGCAGCATTTGAAGAGTTGAAGAGCAGAATGTGTGAAGCACCTGCTTTAGGAATGCCAGACTATGAAAAAGAGTTTGAGTTGTACTGCAGTGAGAGAAATGGATGTGCACTTTCAGTGTTAATCCAGAAGCATGGACAACTGAGAAGGCCTATTGTGTACTTCTCATCGACACTTGACCCTGTAGCTGTGGGTTTACCAGGTTGCCTGAAATCAGTAGCTGCTACATGCAGAAGCTTGGAACAGAGTGAGGGTATAATAATGGGATATCCTGTAAGGGTATTCGTACCTCATAATGTGGCAATTCTTTTGACAAGAAGCAGAACTCAATATATGTCACATAGTCGGCTGACTAAATATGAGAAAATCATTCTGGGAGCATCAAATGTGACTCTTGAGAGATGTGTGAATGGGAATCCAGCAACATTATTGCCTAATACTGAAACTGTGGGTGTAAAGGATGAAGTTGATCATAATTGTTTGGATGTGCTTGATTACTGTACAAAACCGAGACCAGACATAAGAGATCTTCCATTGCCTGAGAGTGATCATGTTCTGTTTGTGGATGGATCATGTCTGAGGAATGATGATGGTGTGCTATGTGCAGCATATGCAGTGTGCAAAGTTTCAGAAGTTATGGAAGCTTCATCATTGAAAGGAGTGAAGTCTGCTCAAGTTGCTGAATTGGTGGCATTGACGAAAGCTTGCAAAATTGGGAAGAATCTGAGAGTGACTGTGATGACTGATAGTCAGTACGGATTTGGAGTCGTGCATGATTTTGGCCAGCTTTGGCTACAGAGAGGTTTCTTGACGTCGAGTGGGACTCCAATAAAGAATGCTGAAGTGATTGGGAAATTGCTTGAGGCGATACAGCTGCCTAAAGAATTAGCAGTTGTAAAATGTGCTGCTCATGGACAAGGAGATGATTTTATTACCCTTGGTAATCGTTTGCCAATGACATTGCACAATATTGTGCTAAAAACAATAATTCGATTAATAGGGCACGAGAAAAGGAAATGTCTTTTTGTTCTGTGATGTTTACCAATGTCCTAGAAACGTGGGATGAAGTGAAACAGTTGCAGGATGAGGCAGGAAACGAAGAAAAGAAAGATTGGATTAAGGCAGGTTGTGCCCCAAGAGAGACAGATCATGTCTGGATCTATAGAGATGGTAGACCAGTCATGCCCAACTCGATGTTGTCAACAATGGCAAGGATGTATCATGGACAGGGACATCTGGGAAGGGACGCTATGATCAGGTCCTTTAAACAGACCTGGTATAATGCAAAGTTCAGGTTAATTGCAGAAAGTATCTGTCAAAGATGTTTGATTTGCCAGCAATTTAACACTGGGAAAAAGACAGTGGTAAGTCTGGGAACGATAGGCAGAGAAGGTGGTCCTTTTACGAGAATGCAAATTGATTTCATTGAAATGCCCCAAGTGAACAGATTGAGGTATGTTCTAGTGGTGGTCTGTTTGTTCTCGAGATGGGTGGAGGCCTATCCGACTAGGAGAAATGATGGAATAACAGTGGCAAAGTTACTGTTAAGAGAATTGATTCCTAGATACGGGTTTCCAGTAACGATTGAGTCTGATAGAGGTGGACACTTCTATAATGAGCTCATGAGTTTAATTTGTGAAGCATTGAGCATACAGCAGAAGCTACATTGTGCTTACAGACCAGAGGCTTCTGGTGTTGTAGAGCAGATGAATGGCACAATCAAAAACAGAATTGGTAAGATGTGTTTAGCCACTGGAATGAAATGGCCTGATGTCTTGCCTCTAGTGCTAATGACTATTAGATCTACTCCAGATAGAACTACTGGTTTGAGTCCACATGAGATCTTGATGGGACGTGCAATGCGACATGCATTTGTGCCTGTCAATAAGTTGATGACAATAACTGATGACATGATTTTGGATTACTGTAAAGGCCTGGCTGACGCAGTTCATTCTGTGTTTCACCAGGTTGGAGGAGACGCTACCACACTTGAGAAGAAGCAAGCCCATGATCTGAGTCCAGGGGACTGGGTGAGGATTAAGGTGCACAGAAGAAGAAATTGCTTGGTGCCAAGGTGGGGAAGGCCAAGACAAGTCATTCTGACTACGACAACTGCAGTAAAGTGTGCCGGTGTGAAAAACTGGGTGCATGCAAGTCATACTCTGAGAGTTCCTAATCCAAAAGATGGGACTGGTAAGGAGTATTTTGAAGAGTCAGATTCCAGCGATGATGAAGAAGCTGAGCCAGTGAGTAGGAATCGGAATTTTGGAAGAGGTGAAGGAGAAAGAGAGTCAGGTGATTCTTTCTTTCCAGGAGAGGCTTCAAGAGAAACATTGAGAGTCTCAGAAGAGAGATCGGATTCTGTAAGAGTGCCTGAAGTTCCAACGAGCAGTGGAGTAAACAGAAAAGAAAAGAGCAATTCCACAGTGACTACACCTGAATCAGATGAAGAAGTTGAAAATCCACTTGAGATTACACCTGAAGAAGCAGGGTCAGTAGAAGTTAGAGAGGGACAGATTGCGGAAGACCCCCGAGGAGGTGTAGGGAACATTCCTGATAAGTTAGGTGAAGGGACAAGTAGACAGCAAGAAGATTGCGTGTCGGAGACCCGAGGAGGGACAGAATTAGGGAAATCTCAAACAGAGGTGGTAAAGACTGTGGAGCAAAAGAAAACCATTGAAGAACGAAAGGCAATTGAGACAGAATCAGATGAAAGTGAGGATGAGAAATCAGAGGGTCGAGTTCTGAGAAAGAGAACTTGGATTGGAGAAAGAAAAAATAAAGAAGTGAGACCAAAGAGAGTTGTAAAAGGAGATCTTTGGCCTAACAACAGGATAAAGAGGTTGAGATACAGACTGACACGAGCAAATACATCGAAAGCTGAACAAGTGAACGAAGTATCGAGTCAAAATCCAGCAAAAGGTGAAAAGCAAAAAGAGTCGAAGGAACCAGAGGAAATCAAAAGAATCAGAAAACCTAACCAGAAGTATAGGTCGCCGGAATGGACGTACGTGGCACTGTCTGAAGGTGAAGAGGCAGAAAGTCAGGGAAATCCAGAGGAGACCATACGTGAAGTGGTTGAGGAAGATACAGGTGAAATCCTGAAAGTTATCTTGACTGACATTGGAGAAAAGTCGGATACTGAGGATGTTGATGGAGATCTAATACAATTTGATGTTGAAGAAGTTGAAGTGAAGAGTGATGAATATCCAAATTGAGTGAACTGAAGAAATTAATTGGAGAAAAGTGAAAAGAAGAAAGTTTGAAGTAATCTAGAGTTCTAGAAGTTTCAGTAGTGGAGTAGTAGAGACTGAGTCAAAAGACACGGTCAAAGTAGTAAAATGGCTAACACAGAAAATAATCAAAGTAGATGTGCCTTCTTAAAAAGATGGTGTAGAATGTGCTGCTGCTGTACTGGATTATTAATGCTATTATGGGGTGTATTAGCTTTAATAGTTACTTTTAGGGTTACAATAGACACTTTTGGAATGCATACTGATAATGTGACTAGGATAGAGAAGAATTTGCAAAAAGTAGTTCCGACAAGAATTAGTAATACTTACATACATAAAGATAGGTTAATTAATGATTTTTCTAGCAATGTTTTTTCAAAGTTGTTGTATGAATACGTGAAGACAATGGAAGTAAGGGATTGCTACGTCTGTATGCAATTGCCTGCATCCGTTTCAGAGGGTGTTACTTATCATCATTTACCAGCAACGTATGGAATTTCATGTAGTGTGTTGAGTAGTGTTTTTTATTTGCTGGGGAAAATAGATTATGAGATGTCTAACAAAGATAACATTTTTGGGCAATTGCCTATGAATAAAAAGCTGAATCCAGCTAAAGAAGCTAACATTTTTGGTGAGATTTTTATTGAAAAAGAAGAATTATCATTAGATTACATTTTTAAGAACAATTTAACTTGCAGTTTGAAAGAAGAGGAGAAGGCTTTTCTAAACATGGTAGAGGAAAGGAGAATGAGCATGCATGAAAAGGCAGGGAAATATATAATGAGTGAGACAATTTGGGACATTGAGATGGGGAAGGAATTGAAGAATGGGGCTAGTCCAACTTTGGCTTTAGATGCACCACAGAAGGGTAAACTATGCATTACCAGGGGAAAATCCCAATATGATCATTATTTTGTTGGGGCTAGTGAGTGCAATGATACATACCTCATTGCGACAGGATGGGGTTTCAAGGGAGGAGAAGATCCGGTTTTTCCAGGAGTGTATTATATTTGTGGAAATAAGGCTTATTACAGGTTGCCTGACCATTGGTATGGCACATGTTATATTGGTCTGGTCTTTCCAAAGATCTTTCATGTAGATAAGATAGAAGATGTAGAACATATTAACTTACTAACACGTTTTAGGAGAGAAACTTGGTCAGAAATAGTTGGTGATATATTTGGAGCTTTGATTCCAGCAGTGGGAATTTCTTTAAATGCATATGGAATTCGGAAACTGTCAACAGTGGTAGATCGCTTATCGACAAGTACCGCTGGAGGGTTTCTTTTGGTAAATACGGAGATGATTGCCGTACGTGCCATGTCTATGCAAAATCGACTTGCCCTTGATATTCTATTGGCCAAGGAGGGTGGAGTCTGGGGAATGCTGAAAGTTCAACATTGTTGCACTTACATTCCTGACGAAAGCAAAGACCTGAAGGTCTATATCAAAAATATTACTGATTTGCATGAAGAATTAGTACCACTAGAAGCTGAAAGTATCTGGACTAAATTAGCAAATAAAGTGATAGCTGTTAAGAGTTTTATTGCTAAGATAGGTAGTACTATTATAGGTAAGATATTGTTTCCTTTGACCTGTATAATTGTTGCTTTATTAATACTAAGGTTGGTGTGTTTGTGTTGTAAGATCAGGGGAGGGAAAAAGAAATTAATCAAAAGAAATATTGAAAAGAAACATAAGAGGTCAAAAAGAGACCCACAAGAGATAGAATTAGAGGAATTAAGGGTGAGTGTTTATTTGGAGGCGAAGAGGGATGATGAAAGGGAGTCTGGTGTGTAGTGTTGTGAAAAAAAGACATTTTCAATTTCTCCTAAAATGGGACTAAAATTTTTTTTTTTTTTTGGGTTGTTTTATTTGGTGATGATATCACCAAAGGGGGGATTGCTGGAGCAGGGTTTTCTGTTGAAAATTTATCGAGTTTTAAGCTCCGGTTTTGTCTATATGTCATAATTAAAATCCTTAATCTATAATCGATAATTATTGGTTTTGTGAGAAACTTTGACTAACCAATATTATTAACAAGAGAAACTACATGTGGGAATGCATATATGATGCTTAATAATATGTGCAGTTATTTAATATAAGTGTGCTATTTGTTTTGTGTTAATGCTTTAAAATAATAGCGTGTGCTAATGCTTATTTATGTCGCAGATGGCTAGTTAATTACATAGTTCGCTATATGTTCGGCATACACTACGGCTAAATAGCCACTACGATTGCACTTTGTCAGTAGCCCTGACACCACTTGATGTAATCAAACGCAGGCACAATTAGTGTTTAGGGTCTTGTGGAAATAGCCTGACGTTTCCATAAGTCCGTTCATAACGACGAATAATCACTCGTGTTTGGGCGTTGTTAGCTATTTTCGCTATTCGGACACCCACTCTCGCTCCACAGCGCGGTTTTACAAAAAGTTTTGTTCACACAAGCACGTTAAAAAGATGAAATGCAATCAACAATGTTTTGTCTTTTTATGTCTTTATATGTGGTTTGTCTGTCTTATTTTCTTTTTCAGACATTCTTAGCCCCGGATAAATAGGAGGCTTCTCGGTAAAACCGTGAGTTTTACCATTTGATCTCCACAGGTTAGGGTGCGCCTTAGCGTGTGCATACCGCCGTGGAGACCCTTGTGGTCCTGATGAAAGCTTAGCCAACTGGGCACAATAAGCAGAAACATGTCGACCTTATAAATTGGTCAAGCTCTGGTTAACCTAACAAGCCAGATCTTGTCCAACTCACGTTTTTATTGGTCTTTGATTTGCCAAGATTAAAATTTGTTATTGGTTGAAATCATTTACCTTTTAAGTTCACTCCCTTTCACAATCAGAAACCAGCTCCGCTGTAACACAGGCGTCGCAGCACACCAGAGAGGCACTCGGCCTCTCTGGTGGGAACCCGATGATGAAGCATGTCACCAACTAGGTTGGTGAGTGAGGGTTCTTTTAACAAATCTTTTTGGTTTTTGCCCGTGCCTTTTTGCTCCCTTATCCCTTGTCACTCTTTTGTTGTTTAATTAGTTAATTACATACACATAAGGGTATTAGTGGGAATTAACACTGTTTAATCATTGCGATGATGTAGTAACGTTGTTTGTGTTTCTTTCAATTAAGATGGTTCGTTTTGGCCTAAATAAGATGGCTGCCGTTTACAGCCTGCACTCGAGTGGGAAAAAATATGACAAAAGGCCTTGCTGAACATGGTTGAAAGTCACCTGACTATGGCTTCTGCTGGAGTTTTAAAAGTTTCCGTGATGACAGCGACTCCAGGCAAGCTTCCAACTGTCCTTAGAGGAAAAGAAAGCCACAATGAACTTTGTGATTACAGCGGTGGCTACGCTATGGTTCCGAGGAAATATATTCATGAAAGTATCTTTTGCAAAACTCGAGTTTCCTTCTTCCGTCTTTTTATTTTTGTGATTTTCCTGAGCGGAGGTTCTTACAAATGTTGCGATGCAACATCCTTTCCTGCTCGTTTTTTGCTCGGTGACTCAATGAACATTTAGAATTTTTATGTTACTTTATTTTGCAAGTTCTATTATAAATATTGTTAGACTAGAGAGGGTCTAAGGCCACTTCTTCCCAAACCTGCGTTGGTGGGGATCGATGCTGTGAGGACGGCGACTCGGGAGACTTTACTGAGAGACCTGTCCTGACCCATTTATGACATTTAGCTAGAATAGGTAACTATGAGAATAATGATTTTGCTATTGATTGACTTTCATTTGAACTAATTTTAGATAAAATACCATTTATGAATTACAGTGTTGGTGGTTATTTCTTGTCGTTTATTGAATACTCTAATGTGATTATTGTTGTTTAAATCATGACTCAGGACAGTAACAATCTGATCGCATTGACCGTACTGTAGATACAGGGTGTTTAGGAGTTTTCTCTCTCTATGTTTAGCGCTAATAGAGTAATCGAGCGTATGTTAGTGAAATGGGCCCAAGCGTGTGATGAGTGTGTGTGCGTGTATCTGTGAAATTACTCTATCCGTGGAAGTAGGGAGAATTTGTATGCCCTGATCTGCAGCAACTGCTGCATCGCCCTGATCAATCTGTGCTTCCTCTATGATAGCTAGTAATTGCCGAATATTTCCCCGCTGTGTTGCAGCCCGGAATAAATCCCTCCTGGTCTACGTGTATCAGTTTAGTCATGAAGGGGAAAATGCAGGTTGGCAAAATCGTACTCAGGATTTTGTAGTCGATATTAAGCAACGACAACGGATGGTGGGCCGACCTGTCATGTGCAGGTTTACCTGGTTTCAAAATGGGGACTATTACTGCTTCTCTGGTAGGGTCTGGCAAAAGGCCAGCCTCCTTGGTCGCTGCATACAGAGCCACTAGCCAATGAGTCAGCTTTGCAGCGTATGCCGCATAGAACTCTACCGGGAGTCCGTCTGTGCCTGGGGTTTTGTTCCATCACATATGCTTAAGGACAGTGGCATTCTCTTGAGGCTTTCTGATCCTCATGTTCAGTACACAGGGGCATCAGAGGCTTCGCATTTAGGTACCATTCACCCATAAAAAGATGAGAACCCCAGTGAGTCACACCCCGTGCTTTACTTCTTCTGAAAAGGTGTGCTTCTGGTGTGGCAATATTAACTAGATGAGGCTCGCCAAACTATCATTGCATAGGGTGATTAATCTAACCATGGATCATTTAAGGCGGAAAGAGCTCTGAACGGGAGACAAAACCAAGGGATACAGTTATTTTCCTAGTTTGATGTTTAAGTGACCTTTGGGATTCAGTCATGTAATACTAAAACCAACACCCTCGCTAGGGTGAACCAAGAACAGGGCCAGGGAGAATGGGGAATGCTTTTCTTAACTGAATACAGAGTAACCATGCCGGTCTTTTTCTTAAAAAACTATGTAGACTACCTTAAGAGTGCTTTATGCAGCTGAAAAGACTTACAAGTTTCTATTCCTAGATCTGTGCCAATCTGGCAGACGTGGGTTATTATTTCATGGGACTCAGCTTTTCTGCCTATTACCTGGAGACTCTCAGCCCTGTGAAACTGATGCCAAGATTCTGCCACGTCCAGTCACTATGTATTTAAGAAAACTGCACATTTGGTGCAGCGGTATGTCTGTTGGCTTTCAATCCAGCAACGCCAAAGAATAAACATGTTGCTGCAATACATGTACCAGGAAAAAATTGCCCAGGGCTAAACACTCTCCTAGAACCATTACCCATTTTCTTTAGTCCTTGTAATACATGAACTATGTGCTTTATTTCAGATCTTTCTACATGCTATCATCTAAGGCCATACCAGGACCTGGACTATATTAGACTCCTTCACAAAAATTTCTTATTTCATCCTCCTTAAGTCAACACATACTAGGTCCCACATACATTTATCTTCATGGATTTCTTAAAATCATTGTCACTGACAACGAAGCCGAATTTGTGTACAGTTTCCCACATACATGTCAGCTTCATGGATTTCTTAAAATCATTGTCACTGACGACAGAGCCTAATTTGTGTACAATTTCTGGAAAATATTCAGTCATCTTGTAGGGATGTCTTTTCACTCGACATCTGCCTACCATCCCCAAAGTGACAGACAAAGTGACCAGACTAATGAGACCATAAACCAATATCGAGATTGCTTTGCTACAGAAGGAGCCTTGAACCGGTTTGCAACCTGTTTGGGTACAATAATGACCTACAAAATGTGTTAGTGAAGGCACCTTTTTATTTCCATCTGAAAAGGCTTCCCCTTAGGAATGAATATTAAAGAATTTCCAAATGTCTGTAATTTAATTTACTTTCTGAAAGAAAAACACCTCACAGTTTGCATGGACGTATGTGAAGCAGAGGATGATGCAAAAAGTGTGCTGTTAGACGCCATCAACATGCACCCTTTTATACACTAAATTACACAGCATTGCTTTTCATATCAAACGAACATGCTCCCATCAAGACCTGAAAGCTCAAACCCATTTCATTGTTCCCTATGAGATAGACAAGGTGAACAATCTATTTGCAGTATGTTCCAACACCTCTTGAAATCTTTGAAACTTCCAAAATATACCCAAACTATAATATAATGCATGTGGAAATATTTTATATCTATCACTCAATTCTTTATCTCATCCCTGCATCCTATACAAAAAGTGAAATCTATTGGTTTTGCCAATGTTTGATTGATTTTTAATTACAGTTTCACTGGGGCAACTAACTGACACAAGGCTGCTACCTTGCCCCGCCGAATGGTTTCTTCCTTTCACCCTCCGCCTTGTTCCAACCCTCTACCCCAGCACTGGAGACTGTTTCTGTTCAGCAGAGCTGCGGTTGACACCGTGGTCACAGTCAGTAGGGAAGCCATCATGAATGGTGTGGGATCTGTTCAACAGTTTTTCTGTGCGCTCTGCTGACAGGAAAACTACATTCCCACTCCCTAAATGAGGCAATGGCCTCAAGAGCAGGTCTGCCGGGACATCTGTGTACTCTCAGCGAGGCGCTATATGCTCTACTTGGAATTGGAAGCCTTCCTATTCTAAAATCATTTATTTATTTGCATTCCTATATAATCTCCCTGGCTGGGGTTGTATAGAATAATTCAATTAGGGCTCCAGATAAAAGAGATCCCATTTGTTCCATTTCCTTTTTAATATGCTTTGCCCACAGTGTAGTTCATCACAGTGTCACTCACACGTGGTTTCCTGGACAGAGTCAAGAGGGCCTTTCCGAGCATTTTTAGCTGCATGACACATAAGAAGCTGCGACCGCCATTTCAAGTGAAATATCAAACTATTATTGTTCACTATTTTTCGACACGTTTATGTCGAGTCTCATGCTAAGAGCCTCTTCACAAGATATGTAATCACCAAATCTTTGCTAAGTTGCTCTTATTGTAAAAGTGACAGGTTAAAAGTTGAAATTGCCCTTTCTTGTACACAATGAAAAATGCATCACCGGCCTTTAATGTGTCCGTTTCAAGAATAAGCTATGTCTGCATTTTTTATACACCTCTTTGATAATAATTGTTCGTGGCGCTACAATACAACATTGCCATAAGCTTTCTGGCTTCCTTCTCTAGCACAGGAAACAGCTGACCATTGATGTGAAGGCCATGGCAAGTATAATTTGATCATTCTTCGAACCTTTGTACGTTTGGCACAAAATTATGGTTTATGGTTGTGACAAGTGTAAGAGATGTTTTATTGTCACAGTGCCACTTTGTTGCCACTAATACTTTAATATTTCTTTTCTTTTTCTTCGTGCCACCCACCGTTCAGCTGTTGATATGTGTAGAATGGGAGTATGGTCAACTTTACGCAAGAAATGTTTGTTAAATTCCCTTGAAGCTGCAACCGACCCCGCCCACAAGAAAACCTTTGCACAGTTCCAACACTATTTAGCCATCAGTCAGTTTGGTACAAAAGTCTGCACAGGGTAAGTAACATATTTCACTGAAATTTTACGAATAATGTAAATGACATTGTATGCTCTTTGACAATTGATGTCATAGTTGTTAATAAAGTGATAGTGATAGACGAAATGACAATTACATGACATTTGACGCTAACGACTGGTCATAGTACTTTATTTTTGCGAATAAGTCTGCAGGAAGTTTATACACCTGGACTGATAACAAACACACACATTGATACTAAATAAAACTTAAAAAAGCTAAATAAGTAGCCAGATAAAAAAAAAAATTGTAATCAGATTGTTTATATTGGCGTGGTTCCCAAGCAGGTGCATAATCTAGCATTGACATCTCTACTCAATCAATCAATATATCTTTATTCGGATATTAAAACATCCAAGAAAAGAACAATACATTTACACATATCACAATACATTTACACTTATCACAATACAGTAGTAAGGG
Source organism: Triturus cristatus (assembly GCF_964204655.1). Classification (NCBI taxonomy): domain Eukaryota; kingdom Metazoa; phylum Chordata; class Amphibia; order Caudata; family Salamandridae; genus Triturus; species Triturus cristatus. The sequence continues at coordinate 443,895,465 of NC_140590.1, forward strand.
CAACTAATCATAAAAAGCCCTTGACAATAAGACAATTCTAGTAGGCCTGTCCAAAGCCTTAATAACAGGAGTGCACAGTGGCTTCTTAAAAGACAGTCAATTTGTAGCTTTTTTAAAGTGCAGGGTGCTGAGAACTATAAAGTGTGAGATACCATCACAATAAGATAAAATAAATACACTGCAAGATCATAGCCTACATAAAACAAAATGTTATAAAAACTCTAAGATATTAAAAAGCCATATAACATCCCAAATACTCTTTACGCCTCTTGTCTAGAATTCCTCAGTTTTGCAGCTAATCTTAAAAAATTCACAGTACAAGACAGGGTAAGAGGTTCAGCAGAGAGTTTCAAATATAGAAGTGCAACCCTAACTTGGGTAAATTTATTCACTTTTAGGATGGTTTTTAAAAAGACAACCCGCGGATATTCATAAAATGGGCAAAAGAATACAAAATGGAGGGTGTCCTGTGGAGATCCCAGATCGCAGCCACAGGGACCCTTTGATCCAATATCTTTTGTGAACCCTGCGGGGACAGCTAAAATATGGTGTAAAAGGTCCAGTCTGAATCTGGACATTAAAAATCTATCATTTTTGTTATAAATCTGCGCCAGGTAAGGTTCTAAACCTACAACAGATTTCGTTAGTATGTGTGCTCGCACTGAACTTTTCAGTATTTCGCTGTCTTCCCGGGCGCAAACTAGTCGCCTGAGATATTCTGTTTTTATGGCCACTTTTAGTTGGGGCGTCAGAGACATGGGCTCCTCAAAATACCTGGCAAAGCCCAGCCACTTCAACTTGTCCTTCACATATTTAAGCCATGGTATCTTGTGGCCTTTGTCCCTATTGATACAGTCTTTGATTATTTCTCTACTGAGACCGGCATCGGGATTGGTCCAGAATTTAATCCAACACATTAATGATTTGAAACTGATTCTGTCAGAGATGTAAGGGAGCCCTAGCTCCTCATGGACGATGTAAGCCGGGATGCTTTGGGGCACTTGTAAAATCCTCCTGAGAAACTTATTCTCCTCCAACTGTATCTTGGAAGTGTTTCTAAGACCCCAAACTTCGCTCCCATACATAATTTTAGAGCAACAGATTGAATTATATAATTTCAGTATTTCATTCAATGACCATCGGCCTAATCTCGAGGCTCGATTCATAATTGAGCCCATTATACTCAGATGCTGTTGACATTTTTCTGCGATTAGTGTGTTAAAATTGAGGTGTTTGTCGAAGATTATCCCTAAATAGTTAAAAACCTCGACATCTCTACTCATTCCTTTATGACAGTCGCACAGAGAAAAGGAATACTCTGAACAAAATTTGTTTTGGAATGTCAAAACCTGCTATTTTGCATTCAGAATAAGTCTGATGAAAATGTGGAGAGACATGCGAAGGAATTGGAGCACTTACTCAGAGTAGTGGGTATTTTTAAATGGCCAAGCCCACTCACCCATACATGGACACCCAAAGCAGGATTTTGGACTATAAGTAGAACTCTCATACTCTCAAATGCTACTCATCCCGCCGAATCCACCGATAGCTCTTTCTTTTAGCCAAGAATGCTAGATCACGTACAAATTGGAGGACCTTCTCCTATATGGCAGTAGTAGCGCTGTCACTGAAATCAGGAATTCAAATGTTAATCTAGAACATGCAACTGTATTTTCTTTTGATGAGTTTTATGATGGTACAGCTAAATTTGATGAGATGTTTTGTTTTCAACATGACGGTCATCATTTTCTACACAAGGCTAGTAAACCTGGTGAAGTATTTAACTTAACACAATGGTCATTTTGCCCTACACCACCGAGGGGTAGTTCAAAAGCATTTGCACAGGAGTTTCACTGCACAGACATTTGACTATTTTTCTAGTTATGACACATCTGACCCAGCCTCATTTTATTATAGTCTTGCACCATCATCTGCGAAGAAAAATGTGTTAACTGATACTAACCTGATTTTCTCTGCTTCTTTTCTTTCCCAACTCTCTGAACAAGGTTTTGACATTTGGAGGGATACTGTAGATGTAAAATCTGGGGGACTAAAGATTGACGGTTCAGGGAGCTAAGGCCACTGGCATAACAAAACTTGAGGGGGTCCCCCTCGCAAGGTATGTGGAGGGCGCCCCACGGACTCAGTCAGGAACTCACCAGCCAGAGAACTGCGCTGAGGGTGCCCCCCGCACCACGAGGGCGGCAGGGGCCTGTGTTACGCTACTGGCTGAGGCTTTTTTCAGAGCCTGTTTAATACCGCAACAGATGATTTTCCTGAACACAACTGTGCAGCAGACAACGTTTCTTGGCTTAGCCAAAATAAAAGATTTGAGCACACCAAGGGTTCCTACTCTTACACAATTTGACAACTGTCAGCTGTTAACACCATACGATGAAAACATTATCAATACTATACTACGTAGGAGTGGACATAACCCATCAGATCCCAAGTGGAAAGGATGGTTAGTGTAGCCACTAGATGAGAACAAGTGTCAGGATAGATTCCTGGGTAACATCATGAGATTTACAGCAAACAGGCCCGACATGTGTCATGTGCAAAACAAACATTCAGGGGTGGTAACTACTTACAGTGTTGGGAAGTTGTGCCTTGATTGGCTATAAACCTCGACACTATCTCTGATAAAATAGCACTTGTCCCTTTTATTGATTGACTTGGAATTATGTAATTTATTGTTAAGGCTTCGGAAACCAAGTCAAAAGTGCTTCCTTTATACAGGTAATTACAAGATATGGAAAATATCTCAACAAGAAGCTGTTGACAGGCTGCTTGAGATTGACAGGGCCAACTTAGAACAGGCTCTTGCAGTAGTGGACAATGGTATGACTACTTTATCATAAAGAATTTATTTTTTAGGTAACATTGTCTCATCTTAAATAGATGTACTTCAGCAAGATTTGTCTGAATTCCAACATGGGCAATCCTAACGTAGGTCAATTATATTGTTAAGCTATTTATATTTTTCACACCTATTGGCTTTCTTTGTGCTTTGGGCATTCAAATAGCAGGAATGACCTGATTTGTAAGATGATGTTATCATCCTTGTATCATATAGACTGTTAGATGCTGATGTACTTTAGAGGTGGTATTAGTATCTTTAGATACCTTAACAACTGACCCATGTACGAGAAGTGTGTATCATGTGCCTGAGTTAAGCTTGGTAGGAAAAAAGTGCCAATTTGCATGTACACAGTTCTTCCTAAAGCTAATTAATGGATAATTACAGGTAAGTAAACAATAAAAAAAAAAAAATCGAATTTCGTAGCGCGCGCTGCATCGCATTTTACGATGCAGGGCGCGCAACGAAATTCGTTTTATTCATTTTATTGTTTACTTACCTGCAATTATCCATATTCCGGTTTTTAGAACCCCCCACCCTGCCCCTCCCCCGCCCCGCCTTTCCGCCCCACGGAACTTCCTCCACGGGCCGCGGCTGTCCTAAAGCTGCCTTCCCTTTGTAACATCGACTTTTAACACATTTGCATTTGATACACTTGGGTTAGTTTCTAAGAAACACCGATCTTCCTGACCCAAAAGAGCTTCGTGAGAACACTATCACATTGCGTTGCCATTATGTGCAAGGCCTTCACATGCAAATGTGTTTGCTATTACATCAAATGGTGATGCAGCTATCTATGGAATACAAACCATAGGCAATCACTGCCTGAGGCAAGCATGCCCTTTACTATATGTGTCCTTTTGTTTCCAAACACAATCAGAGGAGATGCTTCTTCTGACTTCAAGGGGTGTGTCCTTTTGTTTCCAAACACAATCAGAGGAGATGCTTTTTCTGACTTCAAGGGGTCCCTGCAAGCTGAAGCTTTTGCCTAGAAGCTGAAATCTCCATGAAGGTGTCCAGTTTGTGACCAAGACGGGGTCCTACACTCTTACCCTTTTGTTCCTTTTTGCATTGGTACTGGTCTGCAGGGGTGGAGGAACCAGTTGCAGTTGTAGGTGCTGGGGTAGGTGAGTGGATAGTGCAGTGAACACAATTCGCACCAGCCTAATACTGGCCGCTTCCGTGAATCACCAACTACCACAGCCACAGTTACCTAGGGCAGCCCCCCTCACCCTCCGCTGGGTGCTGGAGGACTGTGGGCAGCTTACTGCTTACAGTGCTTAGCCCCTGTGCAGCGCAGTTCTTGCTTGATGCCTAATGCCTTATGCTGAGGCTGTGGCCAGACCAGGGCAAGCCAGCAAGGTGGTAGCGGTTGTGATGGGCAGAGGGTAGTGATTTGTATACACTGCCTGGGTGCTGCAGGCGGAGTAGGCTTTGCTCACAGTACACTGGTTGTGGTGGGCTTCGCCTTGCTTCTGACACCGCCATCCTCCTTGCTCTTCGCTCCCCTACCCTTGCTGTCCTCCTAGGCCTGGACAGATGGGAGGGGCCAGTCTTCATGGCCTCCAGCACCAATCACTGTCGGCCTGGCTCGCGGTGGAGATGCAGATTGCGAGAGGGCTTCAGAAGGACTGCAGGAATTGAGTTGGGCTGAGTTGAACGGGCAAGCAGTGGGATGATGGGAGGCAGTCAGTGTGACTGGCATGCCGGTATCGATGGTCGCCGCACTCCAACTCAGTCCCCGCCACCCACACCTGGCTCAGGCAGTGGCACAACCACGGTCCTGATTTCAGGCACACCATGGCCCGACTCAAGTACAGATCATGGACCGTGGACCACATCGCACCATGCCATCTGATTTCCTTCTTTCCTCTTCCACTTCTCGCTTCCGTCCCGGGATCCAGTAAGCAATTCAAACGAGCTAACAATCAGCCAGTGAGCACTCTTTGCACTTTCTTACTTTCACAATCTTCTCAAACAAAATCTCCAAAAGGTTGGTAGCACTCTTACTCACCAGGTAAAGGGGTTAGATCATCCAGAAGGGGGTTTCTTGGCAGACCATACATTCACACCCTAGACATGTAGGTAAGGGTTTGCATCGTATGAGTATGCTGGATTGTTATTAATACTGTATATGTATGCATATATAAGCAGTCGCAACAAGATGGTGGAACTCTTCATTTTATTCATAGTTTTGACACTCATTTTAACTTTTTTCTGCTTTGGTCTTTTAATCATTGAATCACATATTTTCTATACAAGAATCACTGCAGTTCAATAAATATTGAAAATTGTCCCTTCAAGTACTTTTTGTATATTTCTCTGAGCAAAAGAGAGCACAAGTGAGTGTGTGAAAAGGCCTAGGTCTGTCACCATGATGCCTGCGGGAACAGTGCTGTCATGTTCGGAAGCTGCCAGAACTCTTCGCTCCCTGCCTAAGATTAGTGGGGCTAACGGTGGCGCTGTGAGCTATCTGGTCTAAGGGACAACATATCCGGCAGGGGTGCATGGAATAAGTCTGGCATCATCCTTAGTTTATGTCGTCCCCGAACGTGCAGTTCCTATTGATTAGTGGAAACTACACAACAGTTAAAGAGGGGCCTTTACTCTCCCATGTCTCACAGACATTATTGCCCCTGAACGGTGGGGGGCGACCTGCTCCTCAGGGGATACAGGGGACTGCATTATGCCCCCTGTACCACATTATCGTAACTGATCACTAACGAGACCTAACTATTCTAGATATTCATTTTCAAAGATGTTTTTCTTCTGCTAAACTTGTTGGCTGGACCCTCGATCCCCAGGTGTCCGAGCTAGACATCATCTCACTAGGTGCAACTTCTTGCCTCAATACACTGTGTCAAATCTACTTTCACGGAAGTATGAAAGTAAACACTTTGGCCAAAACCCATAATAAACCTGACTGTGTTTATTCGTGAGTCAGCCGCACTTGATCTTGAAGTCCCACTGAACATACTAAAAGGTGCCTGTAATTTTCTTAATGATTTGAATTGATGCCATTGATTTCAAGCACACCACCTTTTTGCTTAATTCCCTTTTTTAAGGGGGACATTTTCTCTGATAACCTTTTAAACCGAAACCCAATGTTCTTTATTTTTGTGACATTTATCTGGTCTCATTGTTTTGGTTTGCCTTGGTGCCCAGTCTATAATACCAAACAATATCTTTAGGGTGAAATATAGTTTTCTTGTGGGTCCTTCTGTATCAGCAATGTGGGAGCTCAGTCAGTCACAGACTGTTAAATCTCTGTCAAGCAAAAAGCATCCTCAAACACAACCATCTCTAAGTCAAGCTACTGACCACAGTTTTGACCACTAAAATTGTAAAATGCTGATAGTTTCTTCTGCAATTCGTTCTTGCAATGAAAAGGCACAGGGATCACTGACAGAATATTGGAACCAAAAATATTGTGTGGACAGAATATCATGTAAAAAATATTGATGTCCAAAATATCGAGAAAGTGTGTGCAAATACTTAAGTATAGAACACCATCCATAGAAAATCTTTCCCTGAGAAGAAAGGGATCCATTAAGAAAAAAAGTGAAAACAAGGAAACTTAGTTAACAGGAGCCAAACCCAGCCAAGGTAAAGTTCCTGTCCCAGGGGACAGCAGGCACCAGGGTGTTTGGGATTAAAAAGCAGGTGTGTCTACTGAATAGCCAAAAAGTTGGTGTTTTAAAAACATCATATTTTGGAGTATCAAGTGAAAGTGTAAATCTGCCGAGCATAGACCCACCTTTAATACTCTACTTGACAATACTCTACTTGACAATGAAAAATGATGATACTGGCAGTGCATTAGTGAAATGCAGTCACAATTAACCTATTCTAGTGCTTTCAATATTTATTGATCTGCTTCTATATAACTCAATTCTTCGCCTACGTGTTTCATGACGAATAGGGAAAAGTATACGGAAATAATAGTATGTCTCTTTACAGGCAATGTATAATCTAAGTCTAACCGTACCATATGCATATGAATATTTTAATAACTGTTTTTGTATTACTCAGAAAAAAAGTGAAACATAATATACTAAAAAATACCTTCTCTCTTGCCAATAAAAAGACGCACATTTTCAAGTAACAAATACAGGGTCTAAAGGTTGTGTTGCAATTCTTTCCTTTGTTTTAATTTTCTTGCCAGAGTTGGCAGCAACCTACCCCCAAATACCTATTGCTATAAACATCCTCCTGACATTAAAGAGTAAATATCATAAATCATAGAGCACAGTGCATCTGCTGTTGTAGCTAGTGCCAGTGTGCCTTGCAGTTTACAAGAACACAGATATTGCTAGATAATTAGTCATTTATACTATGTGTGAGTGTTTTACTGTTCAAATTCGGAAGCATTATTCCACTACCAAAGTACACCTTATACATGGCAAACTAAACAGAGAAACATGCAAACTTTAAAAATAGATAATAAGACATTTCTGGAAATGTGTAATGAATTACTTTTGTCCAATTCAAAAAAGTGAGTAAATGGTGTTCAAATCCTCCAAACCTTTGCTATGATGTCACTGAGCATGCCGATACACTAGGTACGGGAAGAGCTTTGCTAGTGATGAAGATGGCCACCTCTAGTCAGAGCTTTGTGGTGTCGTCTGGCGAATGAATGTACAATACTGCCACCGAGAGCCAAGAGACAAAGACCTTGGAAGTGGCAAATGAGGGAGGAGCTCTGCCTGCCTCAGAGGGAAGGAGAGCGATGGTAGTCCTGCATAGGACCCAGCTTGGAGGAGAAGGATACAGGTGCCCCTCTCTTTCTCGGCCCCTCTAGGAGAGGCCAGCAAGGATATTAAGCGCCCGTTTGGCTGAAGGAGAGGAAACACCAGTAAGAAGAGCCACAGAACCCCTCCCCCCCTTAAGAGACCTGGGGGCATATTATCAAGCGCGGCGTTAAAATTATCGCTGCTTTAGCGGCAGAAAACTGCCGCTAAAGCGTCGACAATGGGCTTGATAATATGCCCTTGAGAATTCCAATAGAAGCCCATGTTGACACCAGAACATGGGCTTCTATTGGAATTCTCAAGGGCATATTATCAAGCCCATTATTGCCGCTTTACCGGCAGTTTTCTGCCGCTAAAGCGGCGATAATTTTAACACCGTTTCTTGATAATATGCTCCCTAGAGAGGGCCCATCAATGTATGAGAATGGCAGGGGTAAAGGAAGGGGTTTAGGAATAAATTCACCCCTTCTTTAAGGAGGCTGATGTGAGACAAGCCATATAAATCTTGAGGAACTCCCCTGTTGTTGCAGAATTAATGGAAAAGACGGTAGTCCTACAGAGGACCCGGTTTGGATAAGAGAGATACACCCCCAACCCTGTCACTACCACCACCTCTAGACCATGATGGGAGAGATCCGGCAGGCCCATCCGTCCGAGAGAGGACGGAGGTTGTGGCAAAGTGAGCTGCAAACCCATGGTGCAGGACCCAGGGTGGGATTAGCATTTTTGTAGTATGGCAGGAGCAGAGAGAATGGTTCTTTGAACAAATCCACCCATTCTTTACCACTAATAAAGGGTGACCAACTGGCATGGGTTCAAATTCAGGACGGTGAGTGCAAAAATTTAGGACAAAGGGTCAGACCAAAATTCAGGACAGAAGGTCAAAATTTAGGACAGAATTTCGGGACAAAAGGTACGTTTTACAGACACATCAGGGGAAGTTGGGCAAAAGTATATAAGTAATTATATAGACAGCCAACATAAGTACAAGCCAAAATAAGTTTATATTAGGTTGACACTCTGCAAAGAAGACAATACCTGACCTGTGGCCAGCGACTTCTGGAAACCCGAGGAAGACTGTCTGCTCTTCAACAAAGACCAGATATCCTGAAGAAGACAGAGGCCCTGTCCAGAAGAATCCAGATACAAGGACTCCGGATCCAGCTGGAACCGCAACTCCTACCCACTCTGCCCTGACGCCCTTGGACCTAGTCTGAATGGGTTACCTGTCCATTGAAGTCTTCCCAGCGATCCTGAACTCAAGTCCAGTGGTGGCTGACTCCTACTGGACTTCACAACGATGCCTGCAGCCTAAATCCAGAGGCTCCCCTGACCACGACACTCTCCTGTAAGAAGACTCCAACATCACAAGGCAACCCTGCACCCAAAGCCCTTGCGCCTTAGTGAGCTGAATCAACAATGCCCCTATGACCACACCCATCTCAGCTTACCTCTGCTGTCGTTGGTCTTCTTCCTGCAACCTCCAGTGCGATTTCTACAGCCCGTTTGTTGAAAGCAGAAACCTCATTGAAAAGCATTGGAAGGCAGATGCTGAATTTGCACCTTGCCGCCTCTGCGCAGCTGGTGGTGTGTGTTTGGTGCTGCTTTGTGGACCCCGGTGCTTGCCATAAACCCTAAAGCTTTGCCTCTGCAGCAGCTTAACTTACCTTCAAGTAGTGTGGCTTTGAGCATCCCCATTCTCCATTGAAACGCATTGGGCCAAATTCCTATTTTGACCTCTGCACCCATCGCCCCTGTGCCGCTAGTCGTGCAGTTTTGGTTCTCACCTGACCCTTGCTCCTTGCTGACCTTTGGGCCCGAAGACCTGAATTGTAAGTTGCGTACATGATTGTTTTACCCCATAGGATAAAATTGAACTGTTCAGAAATTGCACTGTGCCGACTTTTTAAAGTGAAAAGTATTTTTAATTAAAACGTGCTTACCTTATTGCGAAGATCTTGGTCTTAAAATAAAGTACAAATAAAGCTTACCTTTCAAAAATTGGTGTGGATTGCCTTTTTGAGTTGTGTTTCCGTTATCGGTCAATGTTCTGCAATAAGGCTGCTTTCCCGCACTACCACCAATAGAACTAAAATTGACATTGAGCCCTGTAAACTTTTGGGGAACCACTGGACTCTGTGTATGTTATTACTAGCTAGTGGCATACCATATACAGAGACAGCTTCCTACAGGAGGCACACAAAAAACGCGGGACAGAGCAAGGAGAAAGCAGTGAAAACGGGAAAAAAACACTTTGATTCAAATTGCCATTTAAGAAGTTGATTGCAGGGAGTGCTTCTGCACGACCTAAAGTAACCCAAGGGTGGGTCGCCTACAGCTGTTCTCTTTGCCCTGAAGCACCCTAGCAATGCTGTGTTAGTTAAAAAAAAGATTGACAGAATGTGACCGGCATGGCATGGAGACACCTGGCAGCTATGAAAGAGAGTAAAACCCGGTGTGCCCTGTTGTGATTCCTCTTGCTATACCTCCACCATCCTCACAAATCGGTGTTTCTTGACAGCACTTTATCGTAAGATTGTTTTCAGGTCTCAAGGATGTGACAGATAGCTAGCTTAACGAAGGTCTTCTAGCACACACTGCTGCCAATCCTGATTGGCATGGCTTTGTAAAAGAAAAACAAAGTGATACTGCCGTGCATTACCTTCGGTCAGGTAAGCGTTACATGGGTGTTACATATGCGGCGCATGGGCGTTCCCATGCATCCCCCAAAATAGTTTGATGTAAACCCATATTTACAGACTTGTACGGATGGGTTTATGGCAAAATTGTGTGCCTATCCGAAGCTGGGGTAATGAGGAGAAATATCTTTACTACTCCTTGTTACTCCCTCTTTGCGCACATGCAAATAGGAAGTGGCCTCAAAGGAGAGTTCTCTATTCCTGCTCAAACAACTTACCTGATCACAATGTTTTGGCACTAGGCAGCCACAAGTGCAACAGAACTGGGAGAGAGCAGAACTGTCCCATATCTTCTTAAATATGGTGCTGTTCTGCTCTTTCTGCTTCACGGAGTGCAGCAGCTTCATGCACTGCGCTGTGTTACATGAAATGTTAGTAAATATGCTCCTCAATGACATAAATCTTGTCTTGGACCTTGTAAGCCATTCTGCTGCCTTTTGACTAGGGTCACGCTTCAGAAATAAAATATACATACAGACAGAAATTCACTATTTGTTAAGAAACGGCTATTTTTCAAATAATGAGGGAGAAATCCATCCAAGATTGCAACACGATGCATTTGCTTGGGAGGTTAGAGTTGGCACAAGAATATTTGGGGATTATTGCCTACCGGATGTAGTGTCCTGAGAGATGGGGCACGAGGGCACTAGGACCTCGGAGGAGGTCAGAGTGCCGGACAGGTCACCGGACACCAGTTCCGGTCAGGGGGGAAACACACACACACACACAGGAAGCAGGGGACGAGGCAGGACGTGCAGCATGCTGGCTGCAGAGCAGATACAATAAAAGAATCGACAACTTACTTGGTGTCGCTGTGATTACTGCGACGCGACGCGACAACTGGCGACGAAGGTGGGATCGAAATCCACGCGTCGCGGCGACTGTCGGAGCCCACCCGGTCGCACGAGAGTGCGGCGGCCATTTTGAAGTCAGGCAATTTGGGCCAATAGCAGCACAGGAAAGCCGGGAGGCCATTTTAAGGTCAGGCAAAAAGGAAAATTGACAAAAAAAAGGTCTAAATAAAAGAGAAAAGACAAGAAAAAGGTGCCAAAGAAGGAAAATAGCACCAGAGGGACAAGAAGGAAGTAAAAAGGAACAAATAAATAAATTAGCAAATAACAGAAAGGAAGGATATGGGTGACGAAGAGACAAGGAGCACACAAGCTGTGTTCCGCAGGCCACTGCCATTCAACATATCGGAACCGCAAGCAGGCATCAGATGGGAGAGATGGCTACGACAATTTGAACGATACATGCGCGCAACGGACGTCGTAGAGAGCAAACAACTAGATTTGCTGGTCAACCTTGCGGGAGACGAAATAGAAGACCTAATGATGACACTACCGAGTGAAAAAACGGCAGATTATAAAGGCGCGAAAGCGTGCCTCACGGAGAAATTCGACCCACAACGCAACATTGATTTCGAAAGATACACGTTCCACACAGCATGCCAGCAACCAGAAGAGAGCATGGACGACTTCGCGACAAGGTTGCGGAAGTTGGTGACGTACTGCGAATTTGATAAGTTTGACAATGAAGAAGCAATAAGAACGCGCCTCATCGTAGGGTGTTTGTCAGTAGAGTTCAGAGCACGCATCCTAAAAGAACCAACGACACTTGAAAAAATACTGACGATGGCCCGCACAGAAGCACGGGCCACGGACCATGCCAAACAGATACAAATTGGCAAAGAAAAAGGAACAGCGATGGCGCATCGGATGACGGAATATTTCAAAAGGAACGACAACAGGGAGCAACAACATCCCAGGAAACAAGCGGTCACATGTTACAGATGCGGCCTTGACTTCCCACACGTTGGCACCTGCCCAGCAATGGGCCAGAAATGCAGAAAATGCAACGGGAACAACCACTTCGCAAGCACCTGCATGAGCCGGCAATTTAGGAATGAGAGGGGACGAACAGCTAGACCAAGGACAACAGGCACCAGGCATGCCAGACACATGGAGACAGAAGAGAGAGGATCGTCGGATGAGTCGGACGGACAGACGACGGCTGGGAGAGAAGCACGGCTATACCTCATGTCCGACACACCAAAGGAAGGAAGACAGCAGGAACACATCCAGCTGGTGGAGAAACAGCAAATAAAAAAAGACGGCCACAGTAGACATCGACGTCGGGCGCCACAGAACAAAATTTGTGCTAGACAGTGGTGCCACATGCAACATAATGTGCATGTCAGAATACATGAAGATGAGAACAAAGCCAAAGTTATCGCCATCAAAAGTAGATGTGTTCACGTGGGGTTCAAAGACACCCGTAGAAAACATGGGCAAGTTCACTGAAACATTAACATATCAGGACATGACATATCAAGAAGAAATACACGTCCTGAAAGGGGACATCCCTGCACCCTGCCTGCTGAGCAACGTCACGGCACAAGTCATGGGGCTGTTGGCTATGACATATCACATGACAGAAAAAGAGAACATACTGCAAGAATATCCAGAAATACTGCAAGGACTGGGGAAGCTAAAAGACAAACAGGTCACCCTACACATAAACGAAGCAGTGAGACCAGTGGCACAGCATCACAGGAGAGTGCCAATTCACCTACAACCGCAAGTGGAAGAAGAAATAAACAACTTACTGCAGCAAGACATAATTGAGCCTGCAGATGGGCCGACACCGTGGGTATCACCGATTGTGGCAGTCCCGAAGAAAAATACGTCCAAAATACGGATCTGTGTGGACATGAGAATACCGAACACTGCAATATCGAGGGAACGTCATCCAGGACTTCATCTGAACGACATGATCAGCCGGTTGACAGGGGCGTGCCGATTCTCAAAGCTAGATCTGTGCAAAGGGTATCACCAACTAGAGCTGGACCAACAATCAAGGTACATAACGACATTCTCCACCCACCTAGGACTATTCAGGTACAAACGGCTCAGTTTTGGTATCTCGTCAGCGGCCGAAATATTTCAGGAGACAATAAGACAGGTGATACGACCAGTACATAACAGTTTCAACTACAGCGACGACATCCTAGTGTTTGGGAAATCGGACGGAGAACATGATAGTGCCCTAAGGCAAGTGTGCAAACAACTAAAGCAGGCTGGATTAACACTGAATGGAGAAAAGTGCGAGCTAGGGAGGAGAGAACTGATCTTCTTCGGACACATATTCTCGGAAAAAGGGATGAGGCCTGATCCCAGCAAAGTGGAGACGCTGAAGAATACAAAGCCACCGTCAGATGTGGCAGAAATAAGATCATTCCTAGGCCTGGCAAGCTACTGTGCCAGATACATACAAGACTTTGCCACGGTGAGCACGCCGCTGAGAGAACTAACGAAACAAGGCCAGAAATTTGTCTGGTCTCAACAATGCAATGAATCGTTCAAAGAGATCAGGAAGGCCGTGATGACTGTGGAGCACCTCGCATACTTCGACCCGCTGCTTTGCACCGAGCTGACGGTCGATGCCAGCCCAGTGGGTTTAGGTGCAATATTAGCACAACACCTGCCGGGAAAGGAGTCACCAAGGAAGATTGTCTCATACGCCAGCAAAAGCCTGACAGACATTGAGAAGGCGTACTCTCAGCCGGAAAAAGAAAGCTTGGCGGTGGTATGGGCATGCGAGCATTACCACATGTTTGTGTACGGGAAGCCGTTCACCATCATCACAGACCACCAAGCACTAGTAACAATTTACGGCAACCCAGCAGCAAAGATGCCGCCCCGCATCGAGCGCTGGGGCATCCGATTAATGGATTACGATTTCAAAATTGTCCACAAACCAGGGAAAGAACATAATCCAGCAGACTACATGTCGCGACATCCCCTGCCGCACGCTGAAAACAAGGCCTCAATGGCAGAAGAATACTTGAACTTCGTGTTGAAGCAAAGCACGCCGGCACCGGTAACTCTAACAGAAATAGAGAGAGAAACGGCAAAAGATGACACTCTTCGAGCGGCCAGAGAAACGATGAGACAGCAAAGGTGGAGGCACGTAAACAACAACTGCACTTGGAAGGCAGGAGTAAAGAAGGAGGAGATGCTGGCTCTACAGAAAATAAGCGGGGAACTGTCGGAGACCAACAGTGGAATTGTAATGCGGGGCACCAGGATAGTCATTCCAAGCTCACTACGACGACAAGTGGTCAACATTGCACACGAGTCACACAGAGGCATAGTAGCGACAAAGAAGTTGCTGAGAGAAAAAGTGTGGTTCCCTGGATTAGATCGTCTAGTAGAAGATACTATTGCGGCCTGTCACCTCTGTCAAACGACAGGTCCACCTGCAAGACAAGAACCACTACAGATGTCGGAACTGCCAAGGGCTGTATGGACAACAATGGCGGCCGATTTCTATGGACCTCTAGACGCGGGAACGTACCTACTGGTCATCATAGACGAATACTCCAGATTCCCCATTGTGAGATCGGTCTCCTCAACGTCAGCAGCCGCAACATTACCGGTTCTGGACGACATATTTGCAGCATGGGGCTCGCCAGAGACACTGAAAACGGATAATGGTCCTCCGTTCTCAGGAGAGGAATTTCGAAGGTTCATGGCCTACCTTGGAATACAGCACAGAAAGATAACACCACTATGGCCGCAAGCAAATGGCATGGTCGAAAGGTTCATGGGAAATATCAAGAAGGCAGTTCAGAGGGCGAAATTGTCACAAATTTCCCTGGGCCAAGCACTATGCCAAATACTGAGAGACTACAGAAACACGCCTCATGGGTCTACAGGGAAATGCCCGGCGGAGCTAGTACTAGGGAGGACAAGCAGAACGAGGCTGCCGCAGGTAGAAGGACTGACAGCACCAGGGCACGACAGCGTGGCAGCAAAAGATGAGGCGGCCAAGAAAAAAATGAAGGAATATGCTGACGAAAGGCGACATGCCATCAAATCACACCTCCATGAAGGAGATACTGTTGTGGTACGACAGAGACAACAACGGAAGTCGGACAGTACATTCGCCCAAGACCCGCTGACGATAACAAAGGTAAAAGGAACAATGGTAACAGCAGAGTCAGACAGCCGACGAATAACAAGGAACAGCTCCCATTTCAAAGGCCTAAAAGAAGAAAAGGACGAAGAGCAAGTGACAGGCATCGAAGAGACAACAAAAAGGGAGAGCCAAGAAGCAGGTACAGAAGAAGCCGCCAGGCCAAAGGAGGGCCAAGGACTTGTGACGAGGCCGAGGAGAGACATTGTGAGACCAAAGAGACTAATAGAAGAAATGTGAGCTGCCACCCTAGGCAGCATCTCGCGAATAACATCTATCGACATTTCACATTTGCAACAGACTATGCGAAAGAAAGTGTCCCATTTCTGATTACCAACGAATGCTACTGTTGTAACTTTTTGTGACAAAAGGGGGAGATGTAGTGTCCTGAGAGATGGGGCACGAGGGCACTAGGACCTCGGAGGAGGTCAGAGTGCCGGACAGGTCACCGGACACCAGTTCCGGTCAGGGGGGAAACACACACACACACACAGGAAGCAGGGGACGAGGCAGGACGTGCAGCATGCTGGCTGCAGAGCAGATACAATAAAAGAATCGACAACTTACTTGGTGTCGCTGTGATTACTGCGACGCGACGCGACACCGGTCATATTATGTTAGACATCTCTAATTGTGCTCTTTGTTCTCCATTAACCAGAAATGTTGAAATAAAAACTGTACAGAAACAGAGATTACAATAAAAATTAAATCCCTCCCTTTATAGACTATGCATTCCTGCCAGTCCGTCCCACAATCAGCTCTTGAAGTGCTTTTGTCTTAGCACCTGGGGCACTGCATAGGCTACAGGAATAATAGCTACGGACCGGTGTGGCAATCTTTGCTGGTGCCCTCCCCCCCCCCCCAAGACCATCTCCATTCTAGAGTGCCCCTCATTTCTCCATACAGCCTCTCCCATGTGTATTTAATTTCTTTTACAGCGCTACTCACCCCAATATAGAGTGTCAAGAGCGCTTCACATCACATACGTTTTATTCAGAGACAATAATTGTATGTGTGTGTAAGTCAATGTTACTTAAGACAATGAGGGCTGCAATGTGTAGGAGTTACATGCCATTCATACTGGTAGGCATTATATGCAGGGCCACTGGAATTATGCGGCAGTGTTGACTAAATTATACAGCAAGTAAAGGCAAATTATGCGGCATAATGCGGCACATATTTTGTAGTATCACTTCATAATTTGTTTCATTTTAAAACATGGTAATACTATTTTAGCAAAGATTTCCCCTCATCAATACCAGCTTAACAACTAAATACATAAATGAGCACTGGAAAGATGACCAGTTCAGCTTTATGAAGGGTCATTCACTGCGTGTGAACATATCGTGCCACTTTATTAGAAACTTTTGATCTATTTGAGCTAGAAACAATTTTTGTCTGCTAAAATCTGAGATTATGCAATAGATAATGGGTTGTGTGACAAATGTGGCAAATCAATAATTTTGAGGAAAAAACTGCAGCCGCAGAAGTGCTTAATTCCAATTGCCCTGGCCTGGAGAAATACAAACTCAGGGTTCAAAACATAACATTGTGGTTGTGGGTTGTCCTTACTAATACAGCTTTGATATTTTCCAAAGGAACCAATTGAACCATGGACATAAAAACAATTCTTTGAGCTGCATGTTACACTTTGCCATTTGCAAGAGGCACATTGTCCCTCTGCTCTACTTTATGATGAGTCAAAACTGGGATTAGTCAAAGCTCAGATATCTTTCAAGGAGATACATTAATAACCAGAGTTAAATTGACATTTTCAAGATCATCTTATAATTGCAGGCAGGCAATGAACTCAGAAGTCTTTGCCATTAGCCCTGTTTTTCAAAATAAAGCACACACCATGAACCCCAAAGCATGGCTCCAGTTTCAGTGGCACATACATTGAAATTAGTTTGTTATTCATTCATTCTTCTGAACACCGGAAACAATCTTACTATTAAGTAGGTTAGCAAGAACAGTTTTAAAAATTAAAAATCTCAATAACAAGACTGCGTGTCTCCCAAAGGTTATGCAATCCTGCCGTGCCCTAGGCTGCTGTAACAGCAGCATGGCCCATTGTCATTTTGTGTGAGAGATTCGCCACAGACAGAATGACAATGGGGCTAATTGCCAGTCTGCGAGGGAGCTGTTGAGGCCTCTTCACTTCAAAGAAATGCGAGCTGGCCCCCAGCAGTGAGTGCTGTAAAACTCCTGGGGCTTCTCACAGGGGGCATCTAAACCCCAGGATTACGGACAAAAGGCATCCGTAAAAAGAATTATTATGGACAACGGACTAGACAATGAAATTACGGACGGTCCGTGAAATTTATGGACGGTTGGACACCCTACACTAATATGATATTAAAGCCGCAGTCTCTAGAAGACATAGATAAATGAGGATGTGAACGGCCACCGGTGGGTGCACTGGGAGACAGTAAAAAATACTAGAAATATAAAGCAAGTATGACGTTGCTTTTAACCTGCTTCCCTTTAATTGCAAACAACAACTTTCTACACGTGTATAACGTGGAGAGGGAAGTGAGCTCTAGGAAAGTTAATAGCATTTGAGGAAAAGGATAAAGGTCTGAAGAGTCGAATTGCCTACAGAGACTAGGAGCTGTCCCCAATTTTCTTTTAGAACACCCTGGGGCATATTCTCAAGAATGTGCAATAACTACCGCAAAAGTAGCTTAACACAATTCTCCACAACGCAGTCTATCGCGGGAAAATAACACTGTGTTAACGTGGTATTCTCAAGCCGGCGGTCCCATGCGATAGGCTCACGATAACTTGTCAAATGTCCGCGATAAAGTCAACTCGACAATGCAAAAATGCGAAACACAAACGCAAAAAAAGTTGCAATACAAAAATCAGCGAAAACCAGCAACAGGCCTCCAATTCCCACCCGTCATGCGGGAAAATGCACTATAAAAGCAGAACAAGAAAAACACACCAAAAACAAAATAAACTGCGTTGCAACATGGATGCACCCGCACCGAGTGCCCAGGTCAACGTGAACACCACAAGCCCCACAGACCACCAACAAGGAACCTCGGGCTCGAGGAAGGCCAAGGAGAAGAGGAAGAGGCAGATGGTGTGCAGTCCGCAGGAAAACCAGATCAGCGTCACAGAGGCGACAGAACACTACCATCCACTGAACGTCAATGTGACAAACATGAATGCAGTCGGAGTGTCGAGGAGGTCTATGGAGAAGGACAAGAGGCGCTGGCATGATGTGAAAAGCCAAACCAAGCACAAACCCGCTGCCAACAGGAAGGCAGCAATGGCGACAGGAGGTGGGAGTCCTGCGCCACAGGAGAAGCTGGAGGAAATGGAGGCCACAGTCCTCAGTGTGGAGACGGTGCCAGGAGTTGGGAGTACGGACACAGCTCAATAGGACCTGACACAACATCAACAGGGTGAGTAACGACCAGGGACTGGGGTGACGGGGGGAGATGGGCACAATGGCACCCATGCCCAACGATGTTTAGCATACTGCACACCCACAATGACCCAGGATCATGTCCCTGATCTCTGTGGCACACCGCAGCACACAGACATAGCAATAACAGCACATCCGACAACAATGTGTTACAAAGTGCAACACCGACACTGCAGAACAAAGGACACAACTGGGTCTGCTCATAAGCAGAAACAGGCCAATCACATCTAACAAAGCAGGAAACTGTGAGATGGAAATGTACGTGTACAACCTCACATCCGTCATGTAGTCCAAATGTCCACTGTCCCGCATCAAATATTCAGCACCTCCCAAACAGTCACAATGTACATTGTCATACACTCTGCATGTTAACTAGAACAATGCGCCAACATACATGTCAACACAATGTCAACATGCATCTCCCCTTCACATTGCAGAGGGACAAACAACACCTCCATCAGAGCAGACCAGACAACTCATCAGTGATGCTGGTGAGGACCACCACAACTTCGACACCGCCACCCTACAACAGCTCATGGACATCTTAGTCAACCCACCCCCAGGAGCAGGGCAGACAAGCTACACGGAGAGGACCCCAGCCCCTGCACAGACCACACAGCAGGAAACACCCGCCACCACGGCTGGCTCCCATCACTTCACCAAGGCACACATCGCATTCCAATGCCAGACGTTAGAATGCCAAAAGGAAATGGCCGAACAGGTGCGGGTGGGGTCAGAGCTCATGGAAGCCAAACTAAATCACATACGTGGGTGTTCAAGTCCCATCAGGGACCACCTACCACAAAGGAGACCAACACCGCGACAGTGACACATGCATTTGCACATTTCCTGTAATGAACCATGCCCGGAGCCCTGGAATTATCATTCATACACCCACGCTGGACCTCCGTACGATGGCCCAGTCCACTCCTCTTATATATTGAGTGGGTGACGACAAAGCTGCTTGTCCAAGGTCTTACTCGCTGCCAGCGGTGACATGGTTGTGTCCACTGTACACAGCACAATGTACTGTTGTAGGGCCCGGGGCCCTCATGCATACATCATGACCACACGGACACACGCAGATAGTTTCTGGAACTGGCTACGGGCACGTGCACCCAGCCCCTTTATTGGCAGGGTCACATGTACAGTGACGCCTGTGCTGGATGTGTGTGGGGTGAGTGTAAGCCGGCCTGCATGGAGTAGCTGGTGCTGGCAACAACTTGAACAGTGAACACTATTAAAACGGAAACAGAAAACACTAGCATTACAGAGACAACTGCAGAGCATCATGGTGGCAGCCGGAGCAAGTACAGAGGTCACCCAATATGCAAACAGAAGTGTCCGTGAGTTGCAGTGCAGTGAGGTTGGGGCACTAAAACTGAGCGTGCTCATGTGAAGAAAATGACTAGGATTGTGTCCCTTCGGAATATTCCTGATGCAGCTGCAGTGGGGTGTGTTACACCTGCATCATCTTCCTCATCATCATCCCAGGTCTCCCACACTGACTGAGGTGACATTGCTGAGTGAGCTCTCTACAGCACACAACTCATTCAGAAATGGTCCATGAGTTGTGGTGCACTGAGTTAGGGGCACCTGGAGTGCTGAGCAGTGTATCAGGTAGATGATGGCATCCACGACAGGTGTGAGCAACTCCGTTAGTCTGCCAGAACGGCTGTTTCGACTTTGGCAGTTGGCGTTTGGAGGTGGAGAGGGGCCACAGACACATGGCATTGATGAACCCAAGGCCATCGTCTCAGAGGCCATCCAATATCTCATCAGACAGGGTCCCTGACTTGAGCTGCACAGAGTTAGGGGCCCTGTATGCACTGCAGCCGGCACAGGCACACCGCCACGGGACGCTGACTTGCAGTGCAGTGAGATAGGGCCACACAAGCTGAGCAGGTCCTCGTCAATGTCGAAGGTGAATGTGGCGGAGGGTTGCGGGGGACAGTGGAAGGTGTTCTCCAGGGCATGATGCAGAGGGCAGAAGTCGGCCGTAAGCGGCAAATGGAGGAGGGGAATGCTACAGCCTCGTTTTCGCCACAAAGTTAGGATCACCGACGTGATGATGAAGACAACCCACAGTCCATAGACTTAGTTGCCACCAAAGTTCAACCAGAAAGTGCCCATGGCTTTCGGGGAACAGACTTAGTGGCACCAGAGCTGAAAGGGTATGCAGTCTGTGATGAGGCCAGTACAATGATATAAAAGCTGCCATAAATAAATCAAGACTGAGTTCCCAATGTGTGATATACTCGACTGCAGTGTAGGCCCGATGCAGCGGTCAG
Source organism: Triturus cristatus (assembly GCF_964204655.1). Taxonomy (NCBI): domain Eukaryota; kingdom Metazoa; phylum Chordata; class Amphibia; order Caudata; family Salamandridae; genus Triturus; species Triturus cristatus. The sequence goes on from NC_140590.1 coordinate 443,916,485, forward strand.
CAGGGGCCCACAGGCATGTGTCGCTGGCTCGCGATGTACAGAGTTAGTGACGCCAGAGCAGTTGTTGGCAGTGCTCGATCACCTCTGTAACGAGGATCCTTTTTTCCTCCGGACTGCACCACGTCTTCCTCTTAATCCTCTCCTTGCGTTCAATGATATGAACTCTGCCATACGCAAATCAAGAGTCAGTTCCAACTGTGTGACCTACTCAACCGCAGTGTAGGCCGAAGGCAGTAGTCAGCAAGGAAGCATAGACGGGTGTCGTTCGGATGCTAGGCACTGAGTTGGTGGCACCACATCGAAGGGAGTACAGTGACATGAAATCTACCATAAAGTGTGTACTCTGCCATTGCATAATCAAGACTCAGTTCTACATGTGTGACCTACTTGACCGCTGTGTAGGCCGGAGACAGCGGTCAGCGTGGGCCAACCGCTGTTCAGCAAGCTCCTCCTGGAACTCCGACACACAACGTTGAGATGGCATGTGGGGATGACTTGTGGTTGACGGGGGTAGAGGTACCAGAGCTGAGCGGGTGTTTAGCCAGCGACGATGCCGTGTCCTGCCTGGTACGGACTGGATTGGATTGGTGTGAGGCCTGCTGGACCACAGTTTAGGCCAAAGGCGTAATCATCAAGGGCCCACAGACACGTGCGGTTGGGATGATATGCACAGACTTGGTGTCACCACATCGAAGGGAGTATAGTGATTTGAACTCTGCATTGATATGTGTACTCGGACATTGTATAATCGAGACTCCATCCCAAATGTGTGACCTACTTGACCGTAGTGTAGGCCGGAGGCAGCGGTAGAGTACGTCAACGAGAAAGGAGTACAAAGGGCCTGTGTCGCGGAGGCTGTGATGGTCTGAGGAGGCTGCCAAGATCACGGGCCTCAGGCTTGGAGATTGCGCCGGCACCTTGTGGGCCCTCTTTGACACACGCCAGTGTCGGCAGGTGAGCAGTGAGACCTGTGTGCGCAGGGGCGGGCCAGACGGGTTCGGGGACCACCGGCCCGGGGTGCAGCAGGCGCACAGGATCGCAGGCAACACCGCTCACGGCGTTGGCCTCGTGGCGGGGTGGGAGGCACCGCCCTAACAGACATGTTGGGCATTCCAGAAGAGAACCACACCCAGAGCTACGTGCTTTTTATTCACACCCCTATGCTGGCCTGGCGTACACCGGGCGAGCCCAATCTGCACCTTTTTTTTTTTTTTTTTGCATATTTATATAGCGCGAACTCGACCCGAAGGTATTGGAGCGCTTTACATAGCACCGTATTTACATTACACATTCAGGCACGGAGAGATTAAGTGATTTGCCCAGAATCACAGGATGTGGACGCGAACTCAAGGCTCGAACCCTGGTTTCCTGCACCAGAGGCGGCAGCGCAGCCGACGGACCACATCCTCTTATGGGGGGACGTCAAAGCTACATTTCCGCGATCTTCCCCACTGACTGGGGTGACATGGTTGCGTCCACTGTCCACTACACTCCAAACACCAGCAGTGCATATAGACATGGATATGTCTGTGGTCGGCACACTGGAGTCTGTCCAGCACATCCACCTCACACTTGGCATTGTATACATTCTCATTCATGGGTCACTTGCCTCCTTCCCACATGCCTGGTTCCCCACTCTCTACACATTCTGCTATTGTGTGGCTAAGGTGCCATGCCATTGATTGCTCATGTACTTGGCTAGCCCAGGTTGCCACAGTACATTGTGCTGTCGTGTCCGGTGGGTGGGCATGTGGTTTGGCATGTTGTATGTGAGTCTGTGACATGTGCATTGCCAGACTTGTGAGTTGCATGATTGTGGTTTTGGGGGGTGTGGAGTGTTCAGATGGTACTCACCAACGAGCAGAGCATTCCCTTAGGTGCCATCCTGGAAGAGCAGGTTGATGATGGACTGTCGGAAGATGAAGTAATCAGGTGCACTGCCTGGGTTGTTGGCGATGACATTGGTGAAGAGTCTGAGGTGGTCCACTATTGCCTGCGCATTGATGGAATGCGTGTGCTTTCTGTTGCAGTAACTGTGTGCAGTGTCGGCAGGGGGCACAAGTAGGACATGAGTGCAGTCGATTGCCCCCTACACGTGCATGAATCCAGCTATGGCGTATAGGTTTTGCTTTGTCTCCAGCTGTTCCTGAGCATTGTGTGGGACGTCTAGGCACTGTGGTACCATGCTGTTGGTGGCATCCAGGACAGGTGTGAGGAACTTGGATAGGGCTGGCTGTAGGACTCCTCCTACTCTGGCGCTTGTTGGTTGGGAGGTACCAGAGGCCAACAGGTGCAGCACAGCCAGCAGCTTTGTCTGAGGTGGGCTGTTGGTTGTCCACTGTGTTGGTACCATCAGCCTGTGGGCAATGATGGTCAGGTTGTGTAGGATGGTTGTCCTTTTCAGCCTGTAGTGGGCAATGACATTCTCTGGTGTTGGGTCTGTGAGGCTGGTGCATTTCCTGAAGGTCCGCTGTCTTGTTCTGCACTGCCTCTGTGGTGGTCCGGGGGGGGTGGCGGTCCTGGGGGTGGTGGCGGTGGGTGTTGTGGCCCTCTTCGGTGTCCGAGCTGTATGTTCAATTGCTCCAGGGCATCTGTTGTTTTTCATGTGTGGCTCTGGGCTGTGCTCTCTTTTCTGGGGTCGGTTGTCATCCGACTTTACACCAGGTAAGAGCAGGTGCTAAAAACCTGCAGCTAACATGACTTAGCGCATGTTTTGTCTTCTCATCGCCGATCGGGCTGGTCATTGAGAATGTTGCAGAGTGGTGTTGTTGCGGCTTTTTGCATGGAAACACCTACTCTGCATCTCATTAGCGTTAGTTGCCGGGGTCATCTGTGGCAATGTTTTTTGCAAATGCTATCGCAAGTAAACTGGTGATATGGGCTGTTAGCACCAGCTTGTGAATGGGACACAAAATTTATCGCGGCCTTGGATGCGTTAAAGTGCCGATAACTCGGCGATAGATCCTTGAGAATATACCCCTCTGCTTTTTACCCAATACAAACACCTCGCATATACATAGCTTACTACTACACAGACAGCGCAAACCTCAGTGGTGTCCATCAAAGACATGGGGCAATCTAGATAACATTACACCAAGAATTAGAAGGTGTCAGCGAGTTTGCATCATAACATTACACAAACTGTAAAGAGCACTAAACACGATTATCATAGAGGCTGCTTTTATTAAGGACTTCACATTAGACCAAAGGCCTTGAGTCAGCTCCTCCTCACAGACACAATTGGGAGCAATAAAGCGACCTCTCAGCGATATTTCAAAGAATATCACATTACAGCCATGGGAACGGAAATATTGCAAATAACATAAGCATTTGTAAAGCACACGTTCTTTCAGAAGGGTATGCTGGTCCTGAATAACAGATATTTATTGTTACCCAATGTTAGAAATGGGGTCTCTAGTTGGCAATGGTTTGCACCATTGTCCAAGTAGGGAACCTTCTTCCTAGTCAGGCTAAGGGGGATACACTTCTAAAATAACCCCTGTTCACCCCCTTGGTAGCTTGGCACGAGCAGACAGGGTTATCTCAGAGGCACTGTGTAAAGCATTTGTGCATACATACAGTAACACAGTGAAAACACTACAAATGGACACCACACCAGTTCAGAAAAATAAGTAATCTTTATCTAAACCAAACAAGATCAAAACAATAGAAAATCCACAATACAATACTCAAAATGTAATCCTTAGAAGGCAGAAACAGTTCTGTCCATAGCAAACTATAGATGCAACACTTTCAACACAAAGTACCTTGAATGCATCAAAATCATAAACAAGAACAGCCACAGGGAAGATGATGCGTCGGTTCCTTATGTGCAGGGAAGGTGATGCGCTGGTTCCTTACTCCAGGGAGGTGATGCATCAGTTCCTTACTGCCACGCAGGGGTGGTTTCTTACTGAAGAGAAGGTGATGCTTTGGTTTCTCACTGTGCGGGAAGGTGATGCGTTGGTTTCTTACTGCGGCCCCGGTGTCCTTGTAGACTTGGTGCCCCGGTGTAATGCGTGAGGATCGGGGATGTGTCAGGTCTCGCTGCGTCGGCGGCAACGGCGCTATGTTGGTTTCTTCAGCCACGATCCCATGATGCATTGGCTCCTGCAGCCACACAGCAGGAGCTGATTCGGAATAGGTGCGGTGATCTCAGACTCCGTAGATCGGTGCACTCAATGCGGCAATTTCTCCAGCCGCGGGCAGGCAATGCATCGATTTCTCCAGCGATCCGCCGGAAACAGGTGCAGATGCGTTGCGATTCTCGTCGTTCCTTTGCTTTTCCGGCTCCCAACAGAAGGAACAATCTCTAGAGGCCCAGAACAGCAACAGGCACCTCTTGGCAGGTCAGAACTCGCAGCAAGGAAGTTCAGAGGAGCTTGGAGTGAAGTCTTTGTATCCCAGAGACTTCAAAACAGGAGGCAAGTTCTACTTCAAGCCCTTGGAGATCTTCCTCAAGCAGGGGACACAGCACACAGCAAAGTCCTTGTCCTTTCCTTGGCAGAAGCAGCCGCTGCAGGCCAACCCCAGACAGCACAAAGCAAATTGGCAGTCCTTCTCCTTCAGTTTCTTCAGGTCTTCTCCTTTGCAGAGGTTCCTCTTGAATTTCAAAAGTAATATAAAGTTCAGGGATCTGGACCCCACTTTTTATGGCACAAATGTCTTTGTTCTCTGGTGGCAGAGAAGCTCTTTGCCCAGCCAGAACCAGTTCTGTCCTCTTTAGTCCAGCTTCCCAGCAGGAGGTGGAGTCAGCATTGTGTAAGCCAAACCAGGCCCCTTCAGGTGTAAAGGAAATCTCCTCCCCTACTCTAAATGCAGGCCAGGTCTATACAGCCCATCCCTGACTCATTCAGCAAAGGCAGGACACACATCAACACCCCCCCCTTTCCCCCCAGTGGCTGTCTGAGAGAATCCACCTCCCCAGCCCCTGTCACTCCAAAGACAGACAGTCAATACACAGACCTAGCAGAGGCACACCGGATGGCTAAGCAGGAAAATACCCACTTTCTAAAAGTGGTATTTTCAAACCCAGAATAGAAAAACCATCCTTACTAAAAGATGCATCTTTATATCCTGTGTTTAGGCATACTTAACTCCAACTTTCTACCTTGTCCCAGGGGGAAGTTATAATTATAAGGGGTTATAAATAAACTCACATTCTATCCGATGGGACAGTTCGCCTTCAAATATAAAAAAAAAAAAATCCACTGTATTTAACTATAAGGACATGTCACACACCTCAGTACATGTCCTACCTTTCACATACACTGCACCCTGCCCATGGGGCTACCTTAGGCCTACCTTAGGGGTGTCTTACATGTAAGAAAAAGGAAGGTTAGAGCCTGGCAAGTGGGTGCACTATCCAGGTAAACATGGCAGTGGAGACTGCATGCAGACACTGCAGTGGCAGGTCTGAGAACCCTTTGCTAGGCTGCTTGTGTGGGTAGCACCATCAGTGCTGAGGGCAATCTAGCAGCATTTGATTTACAGGCCCTGGGTACAAACAGTGCAGTGTACTAGGGACTTAGTAATAAGTCAAACAAGCCAATCATGGAAACACCAATCCATAATCACAATGTACAGAGGAGCACTTGTACTTTGGCACTGATCAGCAGTGGCAAAGTGCCCAAAGCATCTAGACCAGCAAAAATCGAAACTCAGCACACAGCAAAAACACAGGAGGCAGAGGCACAAATACAGAGGAAAAGCATGCCAAGGATGCCACGACTAACACCCAACTTAATGGTACTAATTTTATCGACTTCAGAAGGATGAAAGTCTGAGTGGACCCACCAGGATTTAAACGTGTGCCAGGAGGTCAAACACAGGCCCCTACAGTGGACGCATTTGTCCACAAAGCCACCAGACCCGTCCTTTTCTAATGACCTTTACACTGATTGCTAATGAACAGTTAACATTAATGCTGTTGATCTATCGTTTCCACTCTACCACCGATGTATGGATGCGGATAAGCATTTATAGGTACAGCTATACATAAGGATATACATGCACGTTTCAGAGTACACTCCGCCGACTGAGGGAGGTCCAATATTACTGATACTCTTGAAGATATTGAAAATGTTCTATCCTTATTCAAATGCTTGATTTGAGTACAAGAAGCATACATTTGACGCGTCCTCTTCTCCCTTAGGGGCATCGTCATCATACACCCTTGCCCTATAGTCAATCCATTTAGGTATCCAACCATAGAGCCCCCAAGTGGCCTCTACTGTGTGCAATGAGTGATGTCACCCGTGCCGGTTGTAGACCCACACAGCCTTCAGCTAAGGCACTTCCATGAACTGATGGTCGCACATGCTGGTAATCATTTGACTCCCCAGATTCATATATCTTACTATGTACCATTAAGACCGTATACAATGCTAGTTGCACTAAATTGAAGGTGAGGTAGGTAGATCTTTTTTTAGGTTGGGTAGACCCTGCCTGACCCATAAGAAGTGAGGGGAGGTTTAGCCGACCGATGACAGCTAAAAGAATGACTTCTGGCATATGCCTGGTTGCAGACTACAGAGACCGACCTTTACCTACACACTGATCCTATCTTAGAATACTCACTCCCCAGAACCCCCTGCAACACATAGTATTGTCTTATCTGATCTCCTGCACTTTGTATTGCTCCACCACCTGGTACAGCACGGCATAAAACATCCCGTCCCCGCGCAGTGAATAGGACGTTGCCAACTGAGTAGTTACGCAGGGGACTTCGGGATGGGGAGGATGGATTGGGGGTCTGAGTTCAGCGATGGGAAAACATGAGTCAGATGCTGCTGGGGCTGTTGTTGTTTCGTTTGGGTATCTGATGTTCTACCCCATTATGTCCTGGTTCACTAACTGTTTATGGAATGGCTTCTGGGGAAGGTAGCAGATATGTTGACAGGCTCCGATGGGGTGAAAGTTTCTTGGTGGCGAGAAATTGGCAGGGCCTTTATGGTTCCCCACAGCCGAAACGCCTCGACTACTGCTTCGAGAGTTGGACATATGCCTGTCTTATGCTGCTATGTGTTTCTGCTGGGGTTCATGCCGTGGACATTGTTCATGCTCAACATTGCTCTGGCTTTTATACGTGCTGTAATCCTTGAGAACTGCCAATAAACAGATTATATAAATAAAACATCCCGTCCCCCTCCACTCAATAACACATCTACCCCTCAACGCTATCTCCAAAAGGTCTGTTAACTCAACAACAAATTTCACACCTCCTTGCTGACACAATCATTTGCCTCCGGTGAGCACTCATCACAAAATCAGTACCTCACACTGTCTTTTGTTCCACGACACCACTACCTCTTAAAATCATACCACTGAAAGAGAAGGACCTCCCTATCTTTGTGAAAAGGAAAACATTCAGCCATATCTAGCTTAAAAAAGACAAGGGTTTAGAACTATTACAAGAAAGCCACCTTTTACCAACAGAATCTGAACAAGTATTGGCAAAGCCAATATGTCTCGCCTATGGGCCAGTTGTTGGCTTTGGCAATCGGGGGGACTGGGTAACAACAGGACAGTTTAAAAAAAAGCTCTCTGGCTGATTTATAACATTTTCTTTTACTTCTGTCAGTAGGAAGGGAAGAAGAAAAATGGATGGGAGGGAAGGTAGTAGGGGGTAGAAGAAAGAGGTACAGGAGGGGGAGAAGAAACAGGGACTAGAGGAAACAAGATGGGGGGACAGGATGGCGTGGGTGAGGGAAGGTAAAAAAGTGCTATGACGTGGCTGGGTGGTTTATAGTGAGTTTTTTTTAACAAAAATAGTACCAGAATCACAGTGTCAGCAGCAGATTGCCAGTGGAAGGATACTGATTAAAGTTAATTAATTTACGCTTGGTCTATTAGAAGGCAGCAAAATAGAGTGACAAACACTGCAAATGAATGGTAAGAAATTGGTGGGTTTCAAGACCTAAAAATTGAAAAAAGACTGCGTGGGCAGAGTATTCTAGACAATGCTCAACCTCTTTTTAATACCAGTCAATCCATCAACCATGCGAGTTCCAAAAATGTGAAGTAGCCATATTAGTACAGAAAAAGTTACCTTTGAAGGTCTCTGGACGTGGTCACACACAGAAGGACGCTACATATTCTGGATACATGTTATTTAAGTTCACTGAAAGCAATGTTTGGTAAACAATTTGGACAGCAATAAGTCTTATTATTCATTGTTTTAAGGTTTATTTGAAGTTTTAGTGACTTATCATTTATCGAAGTTAAATTTGAATTTCAATACAATTATAAGATGTGATTAAATCAGGAAAGAACTGCTGCAGTGTGAAAGATCCTTTGCTAAATTACACATGCCTGGATGTTTGTATTTTTTCTTTCTATGTTGGCCATGCCTTCTGTCTCTTTTGTGTTTAACAAGGGAGACCTCCTGCTAGAGAAGCTGTGAGCAAAAGCGTCAGAGTAGCCTAATTCTGGGGCTCTCTATGACCCTGCAAATCTTTCCTCCATCTCCAGAATTATCCTTTGCCCTGGAGGGTGACACTGTGATCTAATGAATGAGCGATTTAGAGTGGCTACTAAGATAAATCAGACAGATTAAATGATCTGCAGTATTGTTTGCTGTTACGATGTCTGGGCTCAAATGTGAAGGTTAGTAATCTAACAAGGCATTAGAATTGTGGCATACTCTTCATTTAACAAAATTATTTCAGAACTAACACTTCTCTAAGAAACTTGTATTTTGGTGCCTTTTTCTACATTGTCCTCATAATATAGCAGCATTTAAAATCTGTAGCCCATCCACTCTCTTGCTGCTGTCTAGGTGCATAAGATTCACACATTTCAAATCACACAGGTGTCTTTAGATGGAAATGGTTTTGTACCTGAACAGACATGCATCATAATGCTGCTGGGAGAGGGCACTACTTTAGTCTATGGCCTATGATATTATATTGCAAGGTTAATCCCTTGTTCTACCCATAACTCAATAATATACTTCTATGTGCTGCTCATAGCCTTAACCAAGGGCAAGGTGTTGAAACTACAGAAAGAGAAAACATTTCAAAGTCTGGTTTATATTCTGCTCCTACATTGCAGTGCTAGGGATACAAGTAGTAAGTCCTGGGTAACAATTGTGACTCGTGGCTACCCCTGTTTGACATCCATGATTTTGCGTTGTTATAAATATGTTTAATAGGTTTAAGCAGGCATCACTTATGACAAATGACAGGGACCAGCCCTTTTCTGCAGGGCTATATTATAATACAAGTGAACCTTGGTGGAGAGGTTTATCCACCACATATCACTGTCATATAACAAATGTTGCAATGTTCTTTCAGTTCTTGCTCTCCCTTGCAGAGCCTTGAGAAGCAGAGATATTGGCTTTGCTGATGCAGGTTTTCTTTGGCAAGGCGCAAAGTAACAACAAAATCCAATATTACTGCCAGTGAGTCAGCACACATGCGCAACTGTCTTAGAATGCCTTTTCTTTTAATTTATTACAAAACAATAATAACATGGCTGCTCATGCTGGCAAATGAGTGTATATAAAATCATTCCAGAATAGACAACTGTAAGAATACATCACCCCAGTATTTTTTTGCCATTTTCTGCATTCTATTTTTGCAGTTTTTTTAACTCTATGCTCTTTACCCCTGCTAGACAGAAGCAAAGTGCCTGTACATCCCCTTTAATCATGGTTAAATTAGCTCCTCATTGGCGGAGTAGCCAGTCCCCATGACCTGAGGATGCAGACGGCATAAGCTCCTTGCCACCCGCGAACCCCTTGTCCACCCAGCTGACGCCTGCCCCTGCTCCTGCAGTATAGTGGCCCCTGGTGGAATTGGTCCTGTGGGAGCCTCCTGATGCCGCCCAGAGCACCAAGGAGGGGCCTGTGATCGCAGAGGAATGACAGTGCCCGAGCCCAAGGACAGCCAAGATGGCAGTCCCACTTTGTTTGTGGTGACCAACTGAAGCCTGTTTCGGCCTGGGTGCCGCTGGCCACCTCCAGCCACGGCGGGGGAGCCCCCGCTGAGTAATTGTGGCACTGGTGGGGCTGCCTGGAGCCTTTGGCTTACTCCGGTAAGGCCAGCGAGTGGAGGAGGAAGATCGCAGCAGGAATCCAGCCCACCACAAGATGGCGGCCCGCTCTGTTTGCGGTGGTCGCGCTGAAGACTGTTTTGGCCTGGGTGTCCCTGATCGCCTCCAGCCACCATGAGGGAGCCCCCGGGCAGTCACAACACCAGTGGAGCCCTCTGGAGGCCCTCCAGTGTACTTTGGTGAGGCAGATAATCAGAAGAGGGCAATCTCAGCCAGAACCCGACTCACCTCAAGATGGCAACCCTGCCCTGGCTCTGCTAGCAGTGGCAGCGCTGTTACCTGCCCTGGCCCACACCTGGCGGATTAGTCCACACCTCCCCCCCTTAAGGTTGGGGGTGCACAGAAAGGGAGAGTCGCGGAGCCCCTGGAACTTTGAGGGCCCAATTGGCGGTCAGACTTCTACCTTAGCTGCGGGTGGCTGCCCCTGGTGGGGTGTAGAATATTCACCTGCAAGATTGTTGGCCTTGCTTGTAGTGCTGGAGCCGCATAATCAGAGCCCACCGAGCTGAGCATTTTTGGAGGCCTGAATTACAATATGAGAGAACCACTGCCTCATTGTGATATGCACTGGGGCACCTTGGGGGGACTTAGCTGTTCCTCCTCTACACCACACAGGCTCAGGGCTGTGACCCTGAGGTTTTCCCCCGGGCTGGGAGATATTGTGGTAGACTGAACGTGATTGGCCATGCCTGGTAGGTGGACGTCCTCTGGTGTGGCCCTGGAGTGGTGGATTTGCCGTGCCCCCAGGGTGTTAAGTGTCCCTTTTGTCTACAGAATGGATGTTAATATTGTTCTGCGCTGTTCCTTTTTTGTTGCTACACTGCCTGATGGATGCCTGTGTCATGTGCTGTTCACGACCCAGTGGTTCACTTGCACTACCCTTCTGCATCCTTCTGGGGCTTGTGCAACCTGTTGAGAAGCCTGTCGGCCTGGATCGTGCTACACTTAATGGTCCCCTGCCTGACGGCCTCCTCTACTCCTGCTTTCTGCTGCATAGCCTGCATGGTGGCGGTGTGGGAACTGTCGTTGCTGGAATATCACTTGGGCTCCTTGTCAATGGCCTGAGTTACTCCTGTTTGGAGCCCTATTAGCCTGTTGCTGGCCTCGTGCAGGGCACACAACAGCAGGATTGCGGCTTGGGGGTAGTGATGGGATTTGATCAAGCTCGATTCACAGGCCCACAGAGGCTTAAATCTCAGTGCAAGGGGACATCCTGACCTTCTAAACCACAGGTGGCACTGGAACAGTCAAGAGCAGTGGAAACCGCTGCCATCTTGGAAGCCAGTGAGGGCTTTTTTTGACAAGTGTACCTGGAATTCCATGGCTCTACTTCTTACTCGGTGGCACCAGGGCTGGAGAATATACTACCAGGGGTCACGCCAGGCATGGTGGACAATCTTTTCTGATGCCAGCTGGAATAATGATGTAGAATAACTCCACACTGGCCCTGTTTGCACCGTGATAGTGCGATGGTTGGTTTCTCTTATATTGTTGCTCCTTTTAACTTTTATCTTTTAACTGGTGGCTCCTTGTCCTCTGTTATGTTGTGGGACCACCCATGATAAACCACTATTGAAGGGGTGTCCTCCACGCCCACCTCTACGTGTGACTGTTTGGGTACAGCCCTGAGCGGAACCAGGGGTAGGAAATAAAGATAGGTCAGGACCGGACATCCGGGTCCGACCACGTTACCAACTAAGAAAGTGTGGGTGTGTGATTCTTTCTCCCCAGCCAATATATAGAACTCTCAGGCGGCTTTGTCGAACCAGGGCGCCCTCCCTGGGCACACAACACCCCCTTACCTCTTTCTGTTACGAAAAAAGTTGGGACTTTGGCCATTTAGTTGGCTGCCTGGTGGGCCATGAGCGGAGTGTTGTTCGGACAGGATGATTGCATGTCTCAGTCCTTGGGGGGTGTTGGGGATTCTTATATTTAAATGAGTTCTCTGTTCTTTATCTTTATCTTTTTGCAGCAATAGGTGTGTAGCTGTGGTATCTGTATGTTGGGAGTTGAAGGGTAGGACCAGTTCGATTAGGGGGAAGGTGTGAGGGGCCCTCCTTCCTCCTTTTCAGTGGTCTGTTGCCAATGACAACTCAGGTTAAATTGATCACATGGAATGTGTAGGGCCTTTCCTCACCCTATAAGCGATGTAAGTTGCTATTTCTTTTGAAGCGTAGGGGAGCTCATATTGTGTTCCTGCAGGAAACACATATCAATGACTCTGAGGGGTGGGGCCTCCGGGGGCGCTGACAGAGATAACTCTACACTACTGCTTACTCTGCTACCTCAAGGGGGGCTCTTATCTAAGTAAGACCCAGGGTACCCTTTTACTTGCAAAAACAACAATTGATGGACAGAATGCAGAACAATGTCATACATTCACCCCAGTACAGAGATCTGGGCCTAAATCCATCGTTTTTTTGCTCACCATGCCATTCCAGTTTGAACCCAGCCATATGCAAATCAGTCTTGACCCTGTGCCCCATGGGAACAGTCCAGCCCGAACTGCCAAGCCAGGTCCTCCCTGGACTGGAAACAAGCATCCTAGGACCGGTTTCGGGCTTTCAGCCCTCATCAGCCAGGATAGCCTGATTCCAGTGGCATGGAGAGCAAGGGACTCACGTCTGAGCATACCCTTCCCACTCGGGGTGACAAATGCAAAAACAACAATTGATGGACAGAATGCAGAACAATGTCATACATTCACCCCAGTACAGAGATCTGGGCCTAAATCCATCGTTTTTTTGCTCACCATGCCATTCCAGTTTGAACCCAGCCATATGCAAATCAGTCTTGACCCTGTGCCCCATGGGAACAGTCCAGCCCGAACTGCCAAGCCAGGTCCTCCCTGGACTGGAAACAAGCATCCTAGGACCGGTTTCGGGCTTTCAGCCCTCATCAGCCAGGATAGCCTGATTCCAGTGGCATGGAGAGCAAGGGACTCACGTCTGAGCATACCCTTCCCACTCGGGGTGACAAATGCAAAAACAACAATTGATGGACAGAATGCAGAACAATGTCATACATTCACCCCAGTACAGAAATCTGGGCCTAAATCCATCGTTTTTTTGCTCACCATGCCATTCCAGTTTGAACCCAGCCATATGGAAATCAGTCTTGACCCTGTGCCCCATGGGAACAGTCCAGCCCGAACTGCCAAGCCAGGTCCTCCCTGGACTGGAAACAAGCATCCTAGGACCGGTTTCGGGCTTTCAGCCCTCATCAGCCAGGATAGCCTGATTCCAGTGGCATGGAGAGCAAGGGACTCACGTCTGAGCATACCCTTCCCACTCGGGGTGACAAATGCAAAAACAACAATTGATGGACAGAATGCAGAACAATGTCATACATTCACCCCAGTACAGAGATCTGGGCCTAAATCCATCGTTTTTTTGCTCACCATGCCATTCCAGTTTGAACCCAGCCATATGCAAATCAGTCTTGACCCTGTGCCCCATGGGAACAGTCCAGCCCGAACTGCCAAGCCAGGTCCTCCCTGGACTGGAAACAAGCATCCTAGGACCGGTTTCGGGCTTTCAGCCCTCATCAGCCAGGATAGCCTGATTCCAGTGGCATGGAGAGCAAGGGACTCACGTCTGAGCATACCCTTCCCACTCGGGGTGACAAATGCAAAAACAACAATTGATGGACAGAATGCAGAACAATGTCATACATTCACCCCAGTACAGAGATCTGGGCCTAAATCCATCGTTTTTTTGCTCACCATGCCATTCCAGTTTGAACCCAGCCATATGCAAATCAGTCTTGACTGATTTGCATATGGCCATGTCTAAACTGGGGTGGTGTAGTGGGCAAAAGAACGATGGATTTAACCCAGATCTCTTGACTGGGGGAGAATGTCTGCATTGTCAGCATTCCGTCCATCATTTGTTTGTTGTAACGCCTTTCGCCCTAAGTGGGATGGGTGTTCCCAGACGTGGGACCCGTGCTCACTACGCCACTGGAGTCAAGCTATCCTGGCTGATGACGGCTGATAGCCAGAAACCGGTCCTAGGATGCTTGATTCCGGTCCAGGGAAGACATGGCTTGGCAGTTTGGGCTGGACTGTTCCCATGAGGCACAGGGTCAAGACTGATTTGCATATGGCCATGTCTAAACTGGGGTGGTGTAGTGGGCAAAAGAACGATGGATTTAACCCAGATCTCTTGACTGGGGGAGAATGTCTGCATTGTCAGCATTCCGTCCATCATTTGTTTGTTTGTAACACCCTTTTACTTGCACCAGGCAGTCATCGACCCAGATGGCCGTTGTGTGTTGGTATTGACTTCCCTGGATGGTAGAGATGTGACTGTAGTAAATATTTATGCTGATAAGCTGGTGGAAGTGCCCGCTCCTGTGCAGCGTAGTAGGACCTTTCTGACTACTGGAGGGTACGCAACCCTGCTCTCGATTGTACGATCTTGAGGTCCGGCTCGACAAAATGTATGCGTGCAAGGCCATGTGCAGTAGGATGACTGGAGTGGAGTATCTGGGGGAAAACATTGTGTTGTGTGCCCTTCAGAGTCCACACTTTAATCCAGTGTCCCTATTTGGCGTTTGGACCCCGTGATGCTTGAGGGTCAACTTTTTGGGCACTACTGGTGAACGTATTGTGCAATATTGGCTTGATAGCGCAGGGTCGGCCATGTCATGGGGGTTGAGTGGGAGAGTATGCAGGTGGTGATTTGGAGATATTTCATCTCTAACAAAGTGGGTTTATGGGCCCAGTTGCACTCTGATATCCGCTGGCAGGAAGTGGTGCTTGATGGTCTTCCCAGAGAGCTGGAGGAGACCCCAGATGGTAGGGGGCACATGCTGGAAGAAACAGAGAAACTATTTACCCTGGTTGAATGCCTGTGCCACTTTGATTACAGGGCGTTCAACGCATTCATATTCTGCACCCTAGAAGGAGGTACCGTCCTCATCAAAACATTAGTCAAAGCTCTTTGGAAAGGGAGCCCCCCTCAGCGTACCCATGTCATCCCACAGGCAGGACCTCTACCGAATCACCCACTGCAGCTGTGCTGCTAAGTAATAAAGCTCAAGATCGGGAGCTGATAAACCACCCTCTGTTACTGGTAAGAGCAACTTTCAGAGCGTCTCACAATGTCACAGAGTTCCCCATTACAATGTCAGTAGTATACCATTAAGTTCCAGAAAGAACTTCTGGGGCAGCTCTAGAGGGAAGGCTGCGAATAAATAAAGGAGGCGGGCAATACTACAATTTTTTAGACCGCCACTCGACCACTCACCGGCAGCGGGCATGTGGTCCAAAATGTCTAACTGATCGTCACAAATCAACACTCTTTCCTCTGGTTGATGGACCATTAGTTGAATTAGTTGATGGTGATATTAACATTTATCTATCTAATTTGTAGATCTCAGTGAAATAACCACAGACTCTGGGTAAGATTCATGAGTTTTATCTAAGATTTCAGTCATAAATTGAACGCTCATTAATACAGATTCACAGTGCAAACTCCACCATTCTTTACATGGGAGAGAAAAATTCATTTAGCAAATACATTAATTGACACAAAATTCATTCAACAAATAAAATACAAAGAGAGTGGATTGATGAAGAGACAAAGATACAATCAAAAATAAATATGCAAAGAATATGCAAACTTTGAGATAGAATAATATTTACCTAATAGAATATACCGAAAACCACCCCTCCGGCCAAAGGACTGGTGGGGGTCCCATGGGTTAGAATCAGGAGACAAAGACTATAGAACAGGATCAGGACAGGGCAGATACTTACTAGATTTCTCTACAAACCCGACGCACCAGGGCGCATCCCTCTCTTACGCTCTCTTCCTCCTCGATGTTCTTCCGGAATCTTCTAATCTAATCAGGCCATCATTTGGATCTGAATCTTCCCAGTCTGCTCTCTCTTCTTTTTCCTCTAGCAGCAGCTCTCGCCTCTCTCATCTTCTCTCAGCATCGATGACTACTTAACTAACTTAAGTCACTCTAATTATAGTCTTCATTTCTACACGTCCCACCTTCAACAGTTGCAAATATTGGTAAAATACCGAATATGATTGGACGGGGGTAGGGGAGTTGTCATCACACTATGCTGACATATTCACTTTTATTAAGGTACTATTGTCTCGCAAACCCTTCCCCTTTAGCTCATTCTCAATGTTCTCTTCCCATACATATATTGCTGCCATTTTAATAGTTCATTCAATACAGGTTACATAGACAAGTGATACATGTCTTCTCTTTCCCATGTCTTCTATCCTTGGTGTCTGGCAGCTATTCAGCTTTTTTGGTCATCGGGTCACATTATAAATTCACTGAGCATGCGCGATTTCTAGTCAACCGTGACCATTTTCTCCTCCTGTTATAGGCTTAACAGGCCCAAATGCACACTATCAATAAAATAATCATAAACAGATGTTATTTTCTTAAACAAATTATTCTCACTGGTCACCACCCACTTCTACTCTATTCCATGTTATTATTATTTTTCTGAGCAAAAGCATTAACAACAGCAGCTTTCTTTTAAGTTCAAGCAAGCAGATGCCGGGCATGCGGTACCTCAAGACCACATGTTAGTCCTTCTTGCGCATGCGTGAGGTTTTTCCCTCTCAAAATCAGTTAGTCACGTTATCTCTAGGTAATTCTGGTTTGCACATGCGCAAGCGTTTTTACGAGTTAAAGCAGGTTTTAGTTACGTTGCATTTTATTCCACATTAATTAAGCATGCGTAAAGCTTTTCTCCCATGTGTCGGTGTATGGTGTGTATTAGTTTCATCTCCTCTACAATTTTAATGGTTAATGAAAGTTAATAGAAGATTGCTCCGAGCAAGTTTCTTTTTCTGGAATCCTTGCTCCATCACGCCCACAGTGGAATTTTCCAGGCAGGTGCAGCTAAACAGTGAAATGCAAAAAAACGGTTTCCGCCGTTCTGTCATCTACAAAGTATCTCAATTCCAAGGTTGTTCGAGTTGGGCACGCCACTAGACAAGTGGGAGAGGGCCTCTATTTAGTTAGAAAGGTATGCGCTAATAGGAACAGTGTACTCATTACAGAAACAAGTCTAACATGACAGAAACAAAACTTACAGTGGAGCATTTCTAGGAATCAAACTAAACCAGTTTCAAACAGCCTAAAATGGCGCATGCAAAGAAAATGGCGCAGCAAATGCTAACTGACATAGGTCAATGCACAAACGTAAACATTTCTAGTTTAACAGACCCTCCTTTAAGCATGAGCTAAAACATCTTCTAACAGCAACAAGGAAAACAGGAAACCATAAGCAATAATAACAATAAACCCTTATGAGCACTCCATGTTTTCAGCATCAGGAAAGGAGACCGTGAGGAGGGAAGAAGTCTCGAAAATGCCCTCATCTATATTCATGAGGTCCTCTATTTCCTTCTGTACCATAATTGCAGCATTGGTATCATGAATTGATATTTTCCGTTTAGGGGTGAGAATAGTGGTGCAATAGGAGCAACAAAAGGGGAGGCACTGAATAAGAGCACATCAAAGCACAAATATCACAATTATGTAAATCACTTTTTCAAGTATCCAACCCCAGCTACCAAAAAGAGACCAACTCCAATTTTCAGTTTCCATTCCCTTGACATTCTCGAGAATGTCTAGAATATGCTTGGTAATATTCTTTCCCATATTTCTAATCCCGACTACACACTGGTCTCCCACTACCACACATACACCACCACTCTTAGCGAACATAAAATCAACTGCATATCTAGTCTGCTCTGAAAATATTTGCATACTTTCCAACTGAGTGGTGATGTCTCGTAAAGCTGCCACGGTAGTATTAGATAAAATTAGCAACTTGCACCCAAAATATTCTCTAGCTTTTTCACCCCTGGCCAGAGAGGTACCACCCAAAGTAAAAAATGGATGAGAGGATGTATCCAAAAGTGATCCCATTACTATAGGTATTGACCTCTATATCGGTCACTCCCACACAGAATTCTTTGGTCAAAGTTCTTTTCACCCAGTGGACATTAGGTTTAGCATATTTACAGGGCACACGTAAGGGCAACCCCATCCCAAGAGCTACATCATCTGTACCATTATGAACGTTAGAATATGTACGATTAGACAAAAGTAAAACCCCGGGTGTGCATAAATCGGTACTTCATAATCTACTGCAGCACATCTAGTGTTCATTCTAAAAGTACTTGGATCTTTGTCATTCACTAAAGGGATCATATTTTTGTACATCACTATTCCAGAACAGTTGATATACAAAGAAGTGTCCGTACTATTCACAATGGGGCAGCAAGCCGATTATTAACCAGCCTCCCGGGTAACTATCAATTCCTTGTAATGCCAACCCACCAAAGTGACATTCTGTTCTTCCATATAAAAATTGACGCAATATTTGTTGTTATCACAACCTGGATAACCCAATCCCAGTGACTTTCTATAATATATACAAGGTCCTGGATAGCCGAAACCAAAAACTCCCTTCACTTCTATAAATTGCGGTGGACGAGTATATGTATAATTTGCAAGTGACAATGGATATGCAGTCCATAAACTAGTGACAGATTCTGTAGGGCAGTAAGCAGTCCCTTCTCCCAAAAAAACCTCTTTTGTGGGTCTAAAAATACATTACTCAGGGCTGTCCTTTTATTTCTTGTCGGAGAAATAGCCCTACACTTGTTACGTAAAGGCACATCCTGATCATTTTCCAAAACCCATGACATCCCACACAATATTATTAGCAACAAAACCACAAGAGCAACACATATTATTTTCTGTTTGTGTGTCCACACCATATTATGCTGAGCAACAAGAATCACTGGCTTCTCTACCTCAGCAACCTGTTTACCAAAGGGATGCATAACGAATGATAAAAAGGGGGGCAAAATGCAAAGAAAATATACAACTTCTCAGTGTCCATTAAAGCCTCACTGGTACAGGCTCCTATTGTCCATCAATACAAATGCAAAAATCTTTCATACATCTGGCCCTTGATGCTTAAAATAAAAGTAGGTCTGCATTCCGCGTTACACGGCGCTCGCGGAGTTCTGAAAAACTCTGCTTCGTGCAGCAGAGCAGAGTTTTTTTCCTTGCTCCCATTCGTCAATGTCAAGTTCGCGAGTGCGAGTGAGGAAAATTCACCACCCGGCGAGATTTTTCCTCGTTCGCGATCGTCAACATTAAGTTGGCGATCGAAGCATGGAAAATCAACCTCCCGGCGAGATTACTCAACACGGGTGGTCATTTCTCATTGCAAGTGGTCGCGTATGCTAGCGAACGCACACGTTGAGAAACTGTCCGTTTGCGTTGAGAAAGCTGCCGCTCATGTAACACTGTACTCGAACAGCAGAAAAGGAATCAGCACCCACTTGCGCTGTGCATGGTCACGCTCATGATGATTGCACAGTGCGGACAAGCATCTGGCACTGAAAATCATCGTGAACAGCATTTATCTAACGCACTTGCGTAGTGCAGTGGAGTATTTTTTGAACTTCACGAAGTTGTGCATAGCAGAACTCCACAAACTACGCCCAGGCTTAGATAAAAGCAAGTGCTTTCAAAGTATATATTTTAGAAATAGGTGTACTATATCTAGTGCAAACATTTCTGTAAGTGTCTATTAACCCCTTCGCCACGGCGCTGGGGGGGTTTGGGGGCAGCGCGGCGCCCCCATGCTCGTGACGGAACCACTCCGTCATGAGTCACGGGCGCGCTGTGCTCATGACGGAGTGGTTCCGTCGTGACTCCGCCCACTGCGATAATCGCCCGCACAGCCGGGGAATTAGCGCCGCGTGGGCGGAGCGGCCGCCAACGGCCGCAGCATGACGGAACCACTCCGTCATGAGCACACGGCGCTCGTGGCTCATGACGGAGTGGTTCCGTCATGAGCAGGGAAGGGGTTAAAAGAGGCTTCCAAGAGCTCAGATGACAAGATCTTGCTAATACCCAGGAGCGGCAGAGTGATTTACCAATTGCACACATTCAAATTTCTTTCAGGGAGCAGGAACCTTGGTGAGAAGCTATGAATTTCTTTAGTGCTCTGTTTCTCCCTGGGCCTCCGAGCACTGGAAAACTCCCTCCCCAGCCCTACACTGGCTTCTCTTCATTTTCAGACAGGCAGCAGACATTACCTGTTCAGGGTTGTCTAATTAAAAAAGCATGGGCATATCTGTCCCCACAGATCACACCCACATTGACCTCTGTTTACATGCAGATATTCTTTAAAGTGAGTCGAGGGAATGCCTGGGAGGAGGTCAGCAGTGGCAAGCTCAGATGCAGAGTAACATGAGGCAAGAGATGGGACTTATCTTATTCTAATTTCTTATTCTCATATTCTTTTTCTACAAAAGGACAGACAGTCTGCTTTGGGCCTTAGGCCTAGGAGTGATAGCCCACTGGAGTGGGTAGAGGGGCCGCCTGTTTTGCAGGGATGGCAGTATCGACAGTGCTGCAAGTTCAGTGGCACCAGGGTCCAGGAGTGTGAAGGGCCAACTATACCCCAGTTATGGCTGATTTAATATTCTTTCTTGCTTGCATTAGAGCCCAGTACACCTTTACTCTGCCAGGGGTGCTTTGAGCCTCGGACCAATGGCAAAAGGGATATGAAAATTGAAGCAGAGGAGATATCTTAGCTGGGCCTCAGAGACATAGCAGCAAAGTGGATGGGGCAAGATGGGGGTGGCATGTTTTTAGAAAAGGGTAGAGGAGACTGCCTGTTCCACAAGACAGTAACTATCACTAATTTAGTAGGAGCAATGGCACTGAGGCCCTGACTGTGAGCATGGATGTCATCTGGAGGTCGTCTGGGGTCCCAGTTGTGACCTCTACGTTGCTCCCTGCTACTCCTGGCGCTTCCTTTGTGACCCCTGGCCTCAGAGGGGGCAAAACATTTGCCTCCTCTGAGACCAGGGGTTTCAAAGGAAGTGCCAGTATTAGCAGGGAGCAAGCTAGAAGTCACATCTGCGACCCCTTACTACCTCTAAATGACTTTCATGACTGTGAGAGGCCCACCGCATCACATTTAGAACTGTCTCCCAATGCTAAATGTCTGCCATTACAAAAAAGGCGCAGGGGTGCGCCTTCTCCTTGCTATTGCTAAGGCCGTGGGCGCCCTGGCTGCAAAGAGCGAGCGATATGTGGAAGCTCTTTTTTTCTGACAGAGACAGAGAGTCTGTGACAACATTGGTGTGATGACCGGGCATGAGGGGAACAAGTGTGAGAGGCAGAGGAGGCAGCCTGCTACTCAGGGAGCAGCTACATTAGTACAGCAGGTGCTGGTGCACTGGGATCCAGGATGCCAACACCTCAATTATGTGGACTATTGTTTTTTTTTCAATTTCTGGTTTTGTTTCATGTATTTGCACCCTTATAAGTCGCAAATTGTGTATTGATTATGAGCTACAAAAAATACCACTGAAAGGATTTCATTAGCTCCCCCTCCCTGTGCTCAGCCCTGCCCCTACCACTTCCCAATTCTTGCCTTAAATTTTTGGTAGGGGCACGACTTCAAAATATTTTGCTTATGGGGGCTCAGAGCAAAAACGTTGGAAGAACTTTGATTTAGCCCACGAGCTATAAAACAAGGACAAAATTCCAAACCTAGGAATGTACTTCTTCAGATAATTTGCAGTTTTTATTAAACATCAGAGGCATTGCTTTTAACTGGAGGAAAAAACACTAAAGAAAAACATGTAGGATATATTTGCAAAACAGCTGGAAGAAAACGAGCACGGTCCATTAATAATTACACATTCGGTAGACGTTTTCCAGGACAGCAAAAATAGACGCACATACGTCACTATATCGATAGAAATTTTACTTAAGTAAAACACTTCACCCTCCCTCACCAGTGGAAGCTTTCACTGTACTGTGCCACTTGGCATTTATTTCCCCTGTATATGGAAAAATGGGTCTGTCTTTCCTCCTGTAAACTAGGCAAAAATAACATCCTGGCATGTTGGTTCTTTTTCATGCTCCAGGCAGTTCTTTAGCTGCTTAAGATATTTCGCAAAGCATGGCAGCAACAAAAGACAGATCCTAAACAAGTATGTATGAACTGCGTGAGATGTTTAAATAAATCAAAAAGTGGACTACTGTTTTTAATCTTCGGTCATGTCTAATATTTCCCTCACTGTGGTTGGTGGTTGGCAGGGCCTAAACTGGAACCGAAGGCACCAATGGAATTCTGATGTTAGTGCCCAGTTCCGAGGTCAGTATACTTTGTCCTAGTAATATTATCAACTTCGTGGTTCACAAATTTACTTTAAAACAACATAAATGAAATTAGCATTTTTCAAAGATCCTTGCATATGCACATTTCCTTTTCCTCAAATTCAAAGCCTGACAACGACTGCATAAACGACATTTGAAAATACAATTTCAGAAAATACATTTTTGCAAACTGAGGGGAATGAACTTCAGAGGAAACCCAAACAGAATCTCCATATGCAGACACATATAGCTACGGTTTAAGAACTAGAATGCACAATGAGCCCAGCTCGGCCTCTGCTGGACCTCTGCATCTGCATGGGGGAAGCAGACAAGGCTCTGCCCAGTTACGGTCAACAATGCTTTGACCCTTTGTACCCCCACCCCAACCTAGCCCGTCTGCCCTCCACCAGCCCTCACTCTGAACACTTTCCAACTGTTATAAGCAGGCAGAAAATATCAGCAGTTTGCCCTAATTTGGAAAATGTATGTAGAAAATGACCCAGTGTTATCTGGCCTATATAGCTGTGGCCTATTCCAGGGAGAAAACATGTATTGCTGGAATTTGGTGCGGGTATGTTGGCTGGATTGAGAGGTTCCGGTCCCCTGGTTTCTCCACAACAAATTCTGGAACACTCATAGTGAGGACCTAAAAGCTTCTTATATGGGCAAGTTAACTCTTTGAGCTGTGCTGTTGAAGTCAGGTGACCAGCGGTGGCTCCTCCACTAAGGCGGAGGAGTGTCGCCCCACTGCCTTTCAGCACTGCAAAAAAAAAAAATAAGAAAAAAGAAAACAATAACAACGTGATGTTATTATCATTTTATTTTTCCATGCTGAGGTAGTTTTGCGGGGCGGGTCATGGCTGGGCAGAGCAGAGGGAGGAGCGGTGGCACTCTCTGAGTGCACATGACTGTTTGGCGGGCCGTCTTCGGCGAGCCAAACAGTCATGCGCACTTAGGCCAGCCAAACAGTCATGCACACTTAGCATGTTCTCCACCGCCTGTATAGTACATCCTGGTTGGAGAACATGCCCAGGCACCCAGTCCCTGTCTAAGCACCGAACCAAGGAGCTCAGACCAATGAAAACGCTGCATTGCGATTGACTTAGGGGAGCCTGGGTGCTTCCTGCTTCATGTTCTCACTGAAGAAAGAGGACAGAGAAAAGGCAGCGGCCGGCCAGCTGTCTGTCCGGTAGGTTAGTGTTCTTTTTTCTGTATTTTTAAACCCCGCCCCACTACTGCTTCCTGGGAGCAGCAGCCACTGCATGTGACTAAATAGCACTTGTAGTAATGAGGGAAGGACATGTTTTCCAGCTCAACTTAAGAGGTTTCGGGTGGGAGGGGGAGTCAGCAAATGAGCTTCAGGAAGATCTGAGCCAATACTTTAAAGCACTGTGCCAAAGACACATATTGAGTACCAAGTTGAACACTGTTAGGAAAGGTACTCTTGGGGTCCCGCTGTGCAAGAAAGATCCTGCCAGTACATCAGTACACTTACTTCATTCTCCTGTTCGGTTGGGCACGTTAGGGGTGTTTACACAGAATAGCGAAATCAAAAATATTGTGGGACAATGTATTGTGCCAAGAATATCGAGGAAAAAAACATTGTGAAGGTAAGCTTCTACATGTAAGTAATTTTTACTATATATAACTCAACATACATGTACGTTGATGAGATATATATATGTATATATCTCATCAAAGTACATCGATATGGAGCTAGGAATAGTAAATCTATACTTACCTATTTGCACTTCCCTTGTCTATATTTTGGTCCTTGATATTTTAGGCATGACATTCTGTCCATACAATATTTTTGGTTCCGATATCTTGTCAATGATCCCAGGTTAGGCAGGGGAAAGGTTTGGGCTCAAATAAGGCAGTACAAGTTTGTAAGATACTGCAACAAGACTGATGGCACATAGCAAGTTGGCGAGTTACACTGGTTTCCTGTATTATCTATAGTGCACACTCTGGTTTGCTCCCGCACTTTCTTCTCCTTCATTTTCCTAATTTAATTCAGTTTACTTTGGGCTGTATTTCTGTATTGCTGCTTTTCCTTGTTTTTGCATCTAGTGTGCACTTCTGTTGAGAGACATTTGCTCCTCAAATACAGTACCATAAGCCAGTAGTTTCCACTGGGAATCCTGCCTTTTTTCGCAGTGAATTAGTAAGAATAACCTTTGTTTGAAATATGGTGCAAAACTCCATTATTCATGGCAGAATGGTTACATTGTGACCACCAGAATACAACAGAGTTTTGAGTAAGCAGCTTTTATGTTACTCTTTATTGTTCATCAACTTCATAATTTACCCTGGGGTTGGAACTTCCTTCTTGTAGCTTTGTGTGGAACAACACCAAGATTTGGGCTATGAGTTGGTAACAGTGGATTCAAGTCTCTGCTGATGGTTGTATGAGAGGCAAAAATTGGGTGTGTACTAGAAGCATGAGGGACATTCTCACTTGGCATCTTTGTCCGGAAGAAACTTCAATTCTAACGTAAAGACCAAGAGTCAATTTACATGCTTCAAACTCCATTTGAACCCAGTATTTGACTTGCTCAAATTTCAACAAAAGTTTCTTGGGAAAACATAATCTCTCTGTTAATGTTAATGTTAATGTTACTGGGTATTTGTAGAGCGCACGGCTACTCCCAGGAGTGTCCCGGCGCTAACAGGGGGGACCAGTGACAGAAACCCTCAGTAGTCAGACCGAAATCACCGATCATGAAAACAGCAATGTGTTTAGTTTATGATGAAAACGCAAGAGATCATCTTCACGGCGCAGCTCAATGGGTAGATTGTTCCACAGCCCAGAGGCCACTACCTGAAAGGAGCGACCTCCCAAACGGGCGCGTAGAAACCTTGGGGTCTGTAAAAAGCAGGACGTTAAGGATCGTAAATTATGAGCGGGAACATACTGCTGACATCTGTTCCTTAGATATGGAGCGCCGATATTGTGAAAGGCCTTAAAGGCCAGTACAAGTGCCTTAAAAAACACCCTCTTACGCACTGGGAGCCAATGTAGTGCTCTAAGGAGTGGGGTTATATGTGTCCTGCGGTCAGCCATAAAGATAGCCCGGGCAGCAGCATTCTGAGCGACTTGAAGCCGGTTGATCAGATACTCGGGAAGGCCTAGGTATAGTTTGTTCACGTAGACAAGACGAGACAATATTAGAGCTTGTATGACTATGTTCCTATGAGATACAGAAAGTAAAGGAAGAAAGTTGCGCATCATCCTCAGGAGGCCAAAACATATGCCCGCCACCGTTTGAACCTGGGAATTCATGGACAGGTTATTATCCAATTTATCCCCCAGATTCTTAACCATGGTAGCCAAGGTGGTCGGGGCAGACATATTAGAGGGCCACCATTCTCGCCATTCTTCACCCGGCTTGCAGCCGAAGAAGATCATTTCTGATTTCTCTGAGTTACAGCATAGTTGGTTCAAATTAAACCAACTAAATACCGCAGATAGACAAAGGTTGAGCCTCTTCCCATCCAGGACTTTGCCCTTACCGCACGTAAACAATAATTGCGTGTCATCGGCGGAGGAAACGATTCTGGCGCCAAAAGGTTCGACAAGCAATGCCAGGGGGGCCATATACACATTGAACAGAGTAGGGCTCAGTAGAGATCCCTGAGGGACGCCCACATTCATCAATTGAATGGGTGCCTCAAAAGGGGGGGACCAAACTGTTTGCTGACGATTAGTTAAGTAGGACCGGAACCATTGAAGGACAGTACCGCCGATACCGTACCCCCAAAGACGCTCGAGAAGAAGGTCGTGTGGTACGGTATCGAAGGCTGCCGAAAGGTCAAGCAGTATCAAGACTGCTTTCCCGCCCTTATCCAATGTAACTTTAATGGATTCCGATATCTCAAGGAGAGCTGTTTCAGTGCTATAGTTGGCACGGAACCCAGATTGGCTAGGATGTAAAATGCCATTAGATTCAACAAACTCTCCGAGAACCTGATTCACATATTTCTCCAAAGTCTTAGAGAGGGCCGGGAGCAGTGAGATGGGTCTATAATTACTTGCTGTCCAAGCGTCGGCAGATGGTTTCTTTAAAAGTGGGAGGATTTTTCCCTGTTTCCAGCTATCCGGTACTGTCCCTTCAGTTAATGAAAGGTTCAGCACCCGATTTACTGCCGGGTTAATCACCTCAGCTATAGAAGCAAGAATCTTTGTCAGGCAAGGGTCCACTGATTTAAGAGAGCGCAGGATATTTAAGGATTTTTCTGGAGAGAGCGTCGGGAATTGTAACAGACATTTCTCAGTCTTAGGTGTCTGAGAGAGAATTTGTCTCCGTGATTGAAGGACTAGACCGCGCTTTGCCTAAGATGGCGAGTCGCAACCAAATATTTTTCCCCACTTCCTGGTTCCCTCAATCCCTGGTTCAATTCCCACACCCTCTTTGAAGTTTAGTTCACCAAATCCGATTGTTTCCTTATTAAAATGCATACATCACATCACCCCAAAGTTTTAAAAGATTTTAAAAGATAATGGCATACAACGTTTTCCTTACAGTACTAAGAATATGCAAAAAAGCAAGAGTGTTAAGAGCGCAGGATCGGTGTTAACAAAGCATGAACACCTGAGAGAGCTAACACAGGTCAGCGCGCGCTAGCGCAGCGTCCCGGTCTATCGTTTCTGTGATTGAAGGACTAGACCGCGCCTTGCCCAAGATGGCGAGTCGCAACCAAATATTTTTCCCCACTTCCTGGTTCCCTCAATCCCTGGTTCAATTCCCACACCCTCTTTGAAGTTTAGTTCACCAAATCCGATCGTTTCCTTATTAAAATGCATACATCACATCACCCCAAAGTTTTAAAAGATTTTAAAAGATAATGGCATACAACGTTTTCCTTATAGTACTAAGAATGTGCAAAAAAGCAAGAGTGTTAAGAGCGCAGGATCGGTGTTAACAAAGCATCAACAGCAGAGAGAGCTAACATGGGACTCTAAGTTCCTCGCTGTATGCACACACTGAGGGTGTTTGAAAGCGTCAAATCTTTGCTGATAAAATCTGTGGCAAATTAGTGCCCAAACTAACTTTGATTAAAAAAACACACGAGGGGCGTGACTTAGGCGCCGTGCAAGATGGCCGCCTAGAGGGGCTGCTCCGTCGCATCGGGACGTTTCCTGGGCCAGGTGATGCGTTTTCCTTCAGCCCTTCGATTAACTAACTGCCGCATCATGTACCGGAATCATGGGAGCATTTGGTGAGACCTATATCGTTTCAAACCCGTCATGCTTAAAGACTTATTTAATCGCTACATCGATTGCCTCGCAACGGCCGCCATTTTGTTTGTGTGCACCCGCTCTTTGAAATTCGGCACCCTCGTGGAATGCTCCATGTGTGCTGGCTCCTAGCTGCTTGTTTCTTCCTAATTTTCCAGCGAGTTTACTTGATTTGATGCGCCATACAACATAAGCATTCATTTCCTTTATTCATGGCACCAGGTTTCATTGCTCCCCGCTAGTGTTTTTCTCCTCAAGACGTGCGCCATTTTGAATACGATTTGCCTCACGTTCTTTTTTGGATAGCTTTCTGCCTACTTCTTTGTTGGCCCTACGAATTGCATCATCTTCATTACTATGTGCACATTTTGCTCTCGCTGTGGAAGCTTTTAATATGTGTTGTGGATCATTTCATGCCTGTTACTGGATGCACCGTCATCATTGATTTTGCCTAAAATTCTGCTGGGCTTCACGGAGCACTTTGCTTCCTCATGCTGACAATCAGTTGTCAAATCCATTGGACTTCTTAGAACTCTGCTGCACTACCAATCTTTATTATAATTGCTTTGCGCATTCCATGGCCTGAAGTTTTGAACTTATGAGCAAACTGCGCATTCCGAAATTTGTTTTTGTCCCTGCCAAGAGTATTTCTTCAGCAACATTCTTATCGTCTTTGGTGTCAGTCTCATCACCTCACATAACCCAAATGGCGGGTGTCGCTCCTAATCGCTCGTCCTCGACGCAATCCATCTCAATCAAATCTTCTCCACCTGCCAAGCTTTCTAAACGCTTAAAACAGGATCCTCCATCTCATGATAAACCATCGTCTCCTATTTCTATGGAATTGATTTTAGAGGAGATTCGCGCCTTGCGCCCATTTGTAGGAGAAACCAATAGCAAAATGCAATTCCTTGAGGAGAAATGGTCTGCCATGGATAACATAGTGACGTCAGTGGAGCAACAAATTTCAGAGATATCTGCTCATTCTTAACGCATCTCCTCTTTGGAAAAGAAGGTTCTCGCTCTTCAACAACATACAGAGAACTTAGAAAACAGAAACAGGAGGAATAATCTACATATATACAGATTACCGGACTCTTTGGAAGGGGATGATCCTGTAACATTCTTTACTTCCTTCCTTTCGAAACTCCTGGACATGCCAGCGACTACTTCTCTCAGCATCCAAAGAGCTCACAGGCTTGGTCCTCGTTCATCTGCTTCAACTAAGCCACGGGGTGTCATTATCCTTTTCTTGAAATTTATGGATCTTCTTTCAATTATTACTGCAGCTAGATCTAAACGCCAAGTTTCCTGGTTAGGTCAGAAGGTCTTTCTATCTCAAGATGTCTCCAACGCCACTGCATCTAGAAAAAAGGAATTCTTGAACCTCCACGCCCCCTTGCGAACTCTGGGTGCTAGATTTGGATTGTTCCATCCTTGTATCTTCAAAGTCATGCACCAAAATCGAACATGGACCCTGCAGAGCTTAAAAATGTTATCCATACTCAAACTAATAGTCACATGGATACTTCTACTTCTCCTAATGGCTGATCATTAACTTCTTTTTCTTTACAGGATTTCCGGTGTTTGTTTCTCATTTACTTGCTATATGCAGTTGATCTTTTGTTCACGTTTTACCTTTTTATGTTTCTCCATTGGTTTATTAAGCTTTTCTTAGATGTAATAACTTTTCAAGTTTTTTTTTTTTTAAATCATCGTGTTCTATGGTGGCTGTTGTCTATTCCCTTATGTTTTTTCCTGATATTAATCGTCTCTTTTGCTCATTCATATAGATCAGTTGGTCTCTATTTCTACAATCCATATGGCTCCCTTCCTACGTCCCTCGTCCTGAAGCGACCGGACTCCCAATCCTGGGAGGCTTGTCTTGTTGAGTGTCTCCATTGCCCCATCGTCCTTTTTATATTCCCCTCAGGTATGTTACTCTCAGTCATCCTTTTTGGATATGTACTGTCTTTTCTTGTGTTTCTTTTCTCCTTTTCCTCCCTTCTTTTCCCTCGTTTTCCTTTTTGTCGGATAGTTATACTCCTTTTTCCTCTGTTTATGTCTATCTTCTTCTTTTCTTTATATGCAATGTTTCTCTCTTCCTCTTCGTACTCTTTCAGCTTGTTCTCTACATTCCCTTTCAACTTTTATCCTCTTCTTCCTCCATTTACAAATAATTTCATCTCCTTTTTTATTAAGGCTTCTTTACCTCATCCTAGCTCTTTCTTTCTTTTTCTCTGTTACATTCATTTTTTCCTTCTCTCTCTCTCATTTATCGGTTGTATGATATATATATGCATTCTTGTACTTTTTGTCTCTATTGATTTTTTGCTACTTGTAAATTCAAAGTTGTTTCCTGGAATGTAAAAGGTTTTATTAACCCCATTAAACGGCAGAGAGTTCTTTCCCATTTAGCCTCCTATAATCCTGATATAGTTCTCTTGCAAGAGACCCACCTTACTGAAATTGAATCCCTTAAATTAAAACGGAAATGGGTAGGTACAGTCCTTTTTTCACCGTCCATCAACAAAAAGAATGGAGTTGCCATTTTATGTCATAAGAAATTAAAATGTAATGTTTTGTCTCAAAAAAATTATACTGATGGTCGATGGATACTAACTAAGTTGCTCATTAATTCTATACCTTTAACTGTTTTTAATGTCTATGGTCCTACACAGCCTGATTGCTCTTTTTGGCCTTTAATCACGAAGAAATGTATTCGACATAAGGATGACTTATTTATTTTAGGTGGAGACAGTAACCAGATTGTTGATCCATTCCTTGATCGTAAATCCACGGTCCGTTTCATACCTCATAAAACTCATTAACAATTTCTTGACACCATCTTGCAATCACGTTTTACTGACTCTTGGCGACTTTCGCATCCTGATACTTTGGACTACTCCTTTTTCTCTCCTCCTCATACATCTTTCTCCCGACTGGATTACATTTTTCTTTCCCAATCTTTGTCTCAAAACTTATTGTCTTCTTCTATTGAACCCATAGTGATTTCGGACCATGCCCCTATTGTAACAGACTTTGACTTACTTCCGCCGCGACCCAAGTCTTCCCGTTGGCGTTTCAATTGCGCACTTCTTAATGATCCCAATTTCTCTTCCTCTTTTCGTTCCTTTGCTAAGGATTTATTTTTATTTAACTGTGACCCTAGTACCCCTCCTCATATCCTTTGGGACTCCTTTAAGGCTACTGCCAGAGGATTCATTATTGATGTTGTCTCTAGGAAAAAGAAGCAATATCTTCAGAAATGGAAAACCTCCCTAGCGCACAGATAATTTTTGGAGCATACATTTTATACTTCTTCAGATAATGCTATGTCACCAGATCTTTTACAAGCAAAATTGCAATTTAATAAATTTACTACTGATAATGCATCTTCAATTCTCCTTCGTAGTAGTGCTCGTTATTATGGAGGTCGCAATAAGTCAGGGAAACTCTTAGCTAACTATCTGAAATCTCGTAAAGAACGTACTCTTATAGAATCTGTTTATTCTTCTGATAACACTCTCCTACATAAAGATAAAGAAATACTTGACCAATTTCAATTATTTTATCAGCAACTCTATACCCCAGAATCTCCTCCTACTCCTTCTCTTGTTCTGAATTATTTTGAGAAACTTCCTAAACCTCCTAATTCTCATCTCGACTTTCCGGATCTTGAACAAGACCTTTCATTACATGATCTTTCCTCGGCTTTGACATCCCTCACTAAAGGCAAAACACCCGTTCCTGATGGTTTTTCTGTTGAATTTTATTTACATTTTTCTGATCTTTTATTACCCAAACTTTTAACGCTTTTTAAGTCATTTTATTCATCTGGTAAAGCAGAAGGTACTTTTCAGGATGCTACCATTTGTCTTATCCCGAAAGATGGTCGTGACCCCCAATTTTGTAAAAATTACCGTCTGATTTCTTTAGTTAATGTGGACTATAAATTATTTGCCAAATTGCTTGCGTTGCGCTTAGATCCATTTATGCCCCATCTTATTGGCAAGGAGCAATGTGGCTTTGTTAAAGGTAGGCTTACCTCTGATAACTCTCGCCTTTTTCTTAATGTTTTGAATAAAGCCCCATTTCTTTCGATCCCTTTGGCCGCTATCTCTGTCGATGCAGAGAAGGCTTTTGACAGGATGGATTGGTCCTTCTTGTTTGCTTCTTTACGTTGGCATGGTTTTGGCCACAAATTCATATCCCTTATCTCTCTGTTATATTCTACGCCCAAGGCTTCGGTGCTTGTGAATGGTCAACTCTCCGCGTCTTTTACTCTTCGGCGAGGCGTTCGTCAGGGCTGTCCTTTATCTCCACTTCTTTTTGTCCTGGCACTTGAACCATTTTTGTCCTCTATTCGTTACAACAAATCCATTTCTGGTTTTCCTTATGGTAACAACCAATTGAAACTTTCTGTATATGCAGATGACATTCTTTTGTTTATTTCCGATCCAGAAGTATCTGTTCCCCTTTTATTATCTGAATTTGACTCATTCTCTCTGGTCTCAGGATATAAGATTAACTCAGATAAGACTGAAATCCTTCCTCTCACCAAAACCTGTCTTCCTCATCTTTTCTCCCGAACTGGCTTTGCCTGGAACAGTTCAAAGATTAAATATCTAGGTATTTGGTTCTCTAATTCTATTTCTTCGTCAATTAAATTAAATATGTCCGCAGTTTTATCCGATTGGACTCAATTAGAATGATGATAGCCCCTATTCTAATTTATATTTTTTCCATGTTACCGGTTCACGTTCCTGCACTCTACTTTAAACGTATTGATTCATCCCTTTCGAAATTTCTCTGGAAAAAGAAGAAACCTAGAATTTCTATTGCAGCTCTTCGTAAGTCCAAACCTAATGGTGGAGTTAACTTCCCAGATTTCCGTCTCTATCATAAATCATTTTCTTTTCGCCAGGCTTCGAGATGGCTTTCATCAGATCTTTCCCCATTTTCCCCTCTTTGGCTTCTTATTGAACAAACATTATTATTACCCTTTTCCTTCGGTGAAGTGGTATGCTTCTCTGCCAAGACTTCCTATACTTCATTTCCCCTGTTCAAACATACCTCTTCTCTTTTAAGGCCCTTGGTTCACCCTACTACCATCACTCGTGAATCCTTTTTAAATACCCCCAGTTGGTATAATTCACTTATCCTTTTCAATAATAGACCCATCTTCTGGAACTCTTGAAGATTAAAGGGAGTTATGTGGGTTAAACAACTCTTCAATGGATTATTACCTTGCTCCTTTCCCCAATTTCAACTTTTATTTCACAGCCCCCGATCTTTTTTGCAGAAATTTACTACTCTCATGGCAATAATTCTTGACCGTTATTATTCTCTTCCCTCTTCATCATCCTTAGTGCCTCCGCCTCCTCTTCTTAAAATTCTCACTACCATCCCTAAAGCATCTCTTATTTATACATTTTTCTCCTCCCCTAATCCGGATCGTGTTAAATCTAAATTGGAGCTTTCCTGGGAAGCGGATTTTGACTGTACTTGGTCTGTTGCTCTCTGGGATAAACTTTGGTCCAGATCCTTAAAAATTTCACGTTCTGCCTCTCTTACTCAATCTATATTCTATTTGTATCATAGACTTTATCTTTCTCCTCTTGCCTTGTCTCGCTTTATACCCTCTTCTAATTCTAAATGCTGGACTTGTGGCACTTCTAATGCTGATCTTCTTCACCTATTCTTTTTCTGTGAAGAAAGATGGAGGGTTGTGCCCTCTCGATTGATCAACGTTGGTAAGAAATAAATGTCAGAAGTTTTGCTGATGTTTATCACATGCTTGGTTTTTATTTATATTTCCATAGATAAAGTGCAGATAGAGATTGTGAAGAGAAAAGCCGACGCGTGTTTCGCCCTAGTGGCCCATTGGCCGTGGGCTTTTTCAAGGCAGAGCTTTGTTATGACAAATAGTCTTCCTATTCCTTTGAAAGTAGAGTGCTTAGTCTCTGCGGTCCAAGAACAAAAAATGGAATGGAATGGAAATATAAATAAAAACCAAGCACGTGATAAACATCAGCAAAACTTCTGACATTTATTTATTACCAACGTTGATCAATCGAGAAGGCCCAACCCTCCATCTTTCTTCACACTCAACTCTACAATGGCTTTTGGGTGTAGCCATTTACGAGGAATGTGCCACAACTAAATTGGGCCCTGACAATTGTAGCACCAAAAGTCCAGAACCTTCCACCCAAACAGTAACCTATATCTATTCTTTTTCTGTCCTGTTGTTTCTGCTTTCTGGGAAAAAGTCTGACTATACCTTTCTCGCATTTTTACGCTTTCTGTTCCTTACTCAATCACTCTTCCCTTTTTGGGTAGTCTCTCTGATTCTTTAACTCTCCCTGCACACTCAGATGGTCTTTTCGATCTCATGCTTGCTCTTGCATTCCAACAGATATCTTCTAATTGGAAATCCCTTACAAACATTTCCATACAAAGTTGGTGGAAGACTTGATGTCATTTTCACAAGCTCGATGTCGCCTTTGCCTCCTCCTGCAAACCACTACGTAACGTTGATCTTTTCTGGTTACCCCTTACTACATATATTGATCGATTGGCTCTGAAGAAATATACACATATCAATTCAGAAAATTTTAAACCTCCTTGAAGAATTTCAACTCTCTCCCTCTTGTTATCTTTTACAGTTTACTGTTTATGCTGAATATTTCTAGTGCTCATTTATACAATTTGATTATAAGCTGTAGTCATTTGTAGTGTTTATATTTTGCAATGTTACTGTTTTTTTCCCCTCCCCCTTCCTTCCTTTCCTATCTTTCCCCTTCTTTTTCCTTCCCTTACTCCTTATAATTCCCATAAAATACTTTTTGTTTCTTTCAAATTTATATTAGCACTGTTAGTGTTCTATACTATTTTTGAGCATATTTCCTGTTCTCTGCTGATATCTTTACATGTTAACAACATCTTCAATAAAGCTTTTCAAACATAAAAAAACACACCATCAACTGAACTTACAGTGGGCAGACCACTAAATCGTACCGAGGGTCTTTCATCCTGCTTAATATTCAGTCACCACCTGCTCTTATCTGGAGCTTTTACTGTATTTGAAGACATATTTATTCATCACTGTGAACTGAGGCTTTCACCCGAGTCCATTTAAACATCATCTGCAGTCTTTTCCAATTGAGTAAACTAAGTTCCAGGAAATCTTCTAAGTAAGAACTGAACTTTATTTAGCCAGTCTAAACAGCCTCCCTCATGCTTGCCTCCTTGCTACACTGGGGTTAGTCCTTGATCCTGATCATATAAAAGGACCAAGAAAGACATACAAATTCTTGTTGCTGCTTCATGTAAGCCACATATTCCTTCTTACATTACCACAAACCCACAATAAATGGGACATTTTCAATTAATTTTTATATTGTGTAAAAGCTTCTATTATTATCTCTGAGCACTGTTGTCCACATTGGATTATATTTGTGTTAACATCTCCCCTATCAAGTCCTTCCTTTGTTACACCTCTCAGGTCTCATCTCTTAAATGTGACTGCCATCATTCTTATTAATGCTGGAACAATATATTAAATAAGGCTTAAGATGCCTAAAGAGGGTTAGTGGAAAGTAATAGCTGAAGAAAAAGGGGAGAGAGAAGTCATGGCGTGTGCAGATCTAGTCAATTGTTCAGGAAAAAGCAAGGTATTCTAATTTCATTTGAATCTTTGTCTTCAGCTATCTTTATATCCTGTGATACTGTTTATACTGCTGTCTACCAAACTGGTTTCACAGCATACCTGTCTTTGGTATTTAAACACCTGTTCAAAATGAACAAAGTTCGTAATATTCCATCATGTGTTTTCACTTTTAGGAAAGGAGGCTATTTCTGCTCTCTGATTTCCATCAGGTCCTCTCTTCCATTGGGTGTTGTAAGTGTTAGTCACATAGATCAGCCCGAATTAATCACAAACTTAGACAATGGATGATTGCTACTTCCATCCATAACATATGAAGCTTTTTTCTTTTTATCTATGTAGAGACATTTGGTTTGAACAACAGCTGAAATAGACACTAGCACCAAAAGCAACGAAAAGAACATCTTGTATATCCATAGCCCTCACCCGTGTCCTCCATTATCTATGGAGACGCCTTGTGAGGTGCAAGCATGGAGGCCTGAAATACTACCATGTCCCAGCAATAGGCTTTCATGAAGTGACAAACCATCTGGCTCTTAGATCACGTAGTTACCAGGTAGGTTCTGAAAATTCTGCTCAAGGATATTTGGGCATCAGTGAGAGAGGTCTGTTCCCTTTGGACACACCAGAGCTCAAGGCACCGTCACATGATGCATATGGCCATTCTCTGATGACAACGTGTGACTTACAACTTGTACCATATTTAAATCATTAAGGCATTTCTATGGTTCAACCGAAGATGGGAAAAAAGGAACCACACTCATATAACAAATCACCCATGAATCGTTATAAAACTTTCTTTAATTGGGTTAGTCATTGGAGTAACATCCAGATGAAACTTATTTGTGAGTTGCTGAATTTCCTCAACATGAAATTCCATCTTTATGGTTATGTCTACAGTTCTTAATCAATATGCTCATCATCCTATAAAGGCTTAATTGGCACTGAACATGTATCTCAGCTGCAATACCTGAAATTTTGAGTTTAACCATATCAGTCCCAGATTAAAATCAAGGCATAAAAATACCTTACTTTCCATTTATGCTGATACCACTTCTTAAGAATCCTACAGAATAGTCAAGTAATTTTGTGAAAATCACAGATGAACCGACTGACTGTTTCATCATTTTTATAGCGTTAATTGTGAACTAAATCAACCCTGTGTGCTTACTGCCTAGATGGGGAAGCTGAGACAAAAGGATACTTAGATGAAGCATGTTCTTAGTCTTCATTTATGAAGAGACCATCCATAGAAATGACTCTAAACTGAGCACCAGTATATTTTGCAGCTGTAAGCTATTAACCAGGAAGCAAGTAATTCAGAACACATTTTGTTGGAAAACAAGCATTGTCAAAGCCAGTAGGTCTCTTCTTTAGGACCTACTGGCACTGCCAATGGTTTTATCCATGCAGGACAGCATCACTCATGGGTGGGAAGATTAAACTGAAAAAAGACGGCAGTGTGATGTTGACAGAAAGAAAGCACATGAGCAAAAAGACAGCCAAATCACATAGAGAGAGGAACACAGAGCACAGCACAGGGAGAGAGAGGCACACGAAGGAGACACCTGGAAAAGCCATGTACTCTTGAAGAGTGCTTAAACACAAAGAAAAAAGTAGCACCTGAGAAAGTGACCAGTAGATTGACACAATAATGCATTCATGCTCTAGGCGTAGGACAAGCACAAGAAGAGGAAGAAAAGCCCACACAAGCTGATGAATAAGAAGTAGCCAAATGAGAGTGGCAATGAAACTAACCAATGACAAGCAGTGGGTGGGCTTGAAGCCCATTTAAGCAAACGATATGCCTTGCAACAGACAGGGAATGCACTATCTAGTAGGTATCTAAAAAAGCAGGACACTTTTGTGGCAAACCAGCTCGCATGTTACCGATGAGTCATTGAGTCCAGTTGACTCCTTTGTATTCTGGCACTTGAAGTCTTCAATTTATAAGGGAATACTCAAGGTTACACACACCAGATTGCAAGAAACAAACCTTAACTAGATGAGTGACTTACACCTGAAATTGGAAAACATGAGAGTTCTATTAGAAAATTGTGCTCTTAATTGGTTTATCTACTTGTATTTGTTATAGATGATATTGCACATTACCAATATGACTGGCTTTTGTTTCTCTAAAACAATGGCTTTAGAACATCTACAGAAAGAAAGCACATGAGCTACATAACTGCCTTTCAGAGATGGCACAATGGATGCATGAGCATTGTTTGAAATTAAATGAAGGGAAATCGGAAATCCTGCTCTTTGGAGGGGCCAAGTTAATTTGGGAAGCCACATGGTGGCCACAAACACTTTGTGTTGCTCCAATCCCTAACCGATGCACAAGAAACCTGGGCATCCTTATTGACGACACTCTATCCATGAAGGACCATGTGCGGCCCCTTTGTGGTAAGGGCTTTGCCACCCTGAAACTGTTAATTAGACTCTTACCCTGGATCCCGTTGGACTGCAGAAGAACAGTCACGTAAGCCCTGCTCATAAGTCAGCTCGACTATGGAAATGCCTTATTCGTGGGCATGACCGAGCTCCTCTTCACGCGGCTACCAGTGCTTCAAAACGCTGCAGCCAAACTAGTGTGCAACAAAAGCAGACTAAGCTCAGCACCGATGTGCATGAAAAACCTGCACTGGCTACCTATGCGTCAAAGAGCAGTACTTAAACTGCTCAGTCATGCACATAAAGCACTGTAGCAAAGCGGCCCCAAAATACTTCAGGGCAAAATTGAGTTCTATGTCCCCACAAGGAGCCTACGGTCACTACATCAAGCATTGGCCAGAACAAAGTGCATCAAGAAAGTGAGGACTGGAGGGTGCTCCTTCTCATATCTGGCAGGTAAGAAATGGAATGAACTCTAGATCTACGGCTCACATCTAACTACCTGGCATTCCAAACAAAACGAAAAACCCATCTGTTCCCCAAAAACGAATCTCCACCTGTTCCCCCCCCCCCACCCCCACCAGCAGCCAAGCCTTTTTTCCGCTACTAGCGCCTTGATATCCCCTGGGATGAACGCTGCGCGCTATACATAAATAAATAAATGTGTCTACACCTATTTAGACTATATCAATCGACTCAATTAATTTAGGCAAACACCAGAAATTGTTGATTTGTTTATTCTTTTGTTTTGACTATTATCATTTTTGGCCTGCTATCATTCAATTTGGATCAAGATTAGGGTATTGTAAACACCAAACTTAAGACTTAAGCTGTGTCTACTCCAACCATCTAAGTCAAAACATGCCCACACTCTAAATCAAATTACGCACCTAACTCACAACTGTTACAATTAGGTTCCACCCATTTATTAAGCCCAGATTTTTCGCTTTTTTGGTCACCCGGTTTCGGACTTTTTATTGTGGGTGAGTCTAACTGCTTGTGTCTCACCCACTGTATCTGGTAAATGGATTGCTCATGTTTACCACCAGTGTCTGCCTTTTTAAACTAAGGGCGCTTCGATGCAGCTAGGGTAAGGGGCAGGTTACATGTGAACACATGTGCACATCCGTGTGCACACAAGTCCATTATACGCCTGGGAGAAGACTGTCACACAAAGCTGGGCGACTGCGCATGGGTAACCTGGTGCAGAGGGGACTGCAAGGTTAAGATGTTGACCTGGAATAGGCCTTATTACATTAGTAGGCACTCATGGGTAAAGCCAGTATGGTTTACAATTTTGTCTACCTTGACACGGTTTTATACATATGCAGGAAAATCTGCCTTAGGGTTCAGCTTTGCTTCCCTTGGGCCTACAAAGTCCCGTAAAGTATGAAACTGGGGTGAAACGTGCATCCAGTTTGAATTCGCAGGTCCCAAAATCCTACATGTATGTCTTATGGATTGTCTAGAATTTTCATATTTCTCTGGCTCAGCTTAGGATCAGGATCCAGGCATTTAGTCACTCTACTGGCCCAAATTAATTACTCTGCTCTCCAGCAAAAGGAACAAAAGGAGTAATTAACAGTGCTTCACTCTGCTTCTGAGAAGGAAGGAGTGGGGAACAAAACCTGCATCTGTTGATTAGCTGACACAGTATACCAGAGTTGGGACAGCCCAAGCTCGCTGAACAAAGGAGGACACCCAGATAACTGGAGCCAACCCTGGAGGGGGTTCCCATTTGAAGTTTTGGTGGGAAAGTCCCTGGCAGTGGTCCCAGCATGCTGTGCAGGAAGGTTGGGAGAGGAGTGGAGGGGTGATTTGGCACCCTAGGATTGGGCGGGGGGCTGGCTTTTAGAGCATTCCATCACCTTTTAAAAACTCTTCTACAAAGGAGAACGAGGTTGTTGACTCTGGACCTGGATTGCAAAAGCAGAACACCATGGACAACTGGAAGGACAATCCTCCTGATGACCTAATGGACATAGGACTCTACTTACATTTGACTCCAGGAAATGTAGGCCTCTAAGGCTCAGGGAAGCTGGTTCCCTTACACCATTAAAGGGCCAGGTGAAGGAAGATCTGGACCTTTGCGCCTACACAGTAGAAAAACATCAGGGACCAAGACTAAGAGAAAGGCTGGTACAGGGAGCTGGTGAACCAACTCCCTGCAAAGTGTGCCACCTTAGAGGTCAGTAGGGCTTTGAAAAGGCCTCTAGATGGCGAGGGCTTGCCACCGCAGCAAAATAAGCCCAAGATGCTCAAAATCGTTCCATTGAGGCCCGAGAAGTTCAGCTCCAAAAGATTTGACCTTTAATCCCTCAGATGAAAAAATGGAGAGAGTGGAGCCCCACTGATAAATCTCAAGAAATCCCCAGGGTCTTCCAGCACCTGGGGAACAAAGCAGTATTCCATAATTATTAATAAGCTTGGGAGGAGGTGTGCATGGTGCCCCCTCCCCAGAGCTCTCTGAGGCCAAGAATCCCATCTCCCGACCCGGGCTGGTTCATGCTGAGAGAGGTTTAGGACAGCATCTCCAGGCTTGCTTTATTTAAAGTGATATCCCCTTTATTATGATGCTCTATTTGGTATGGGTAGGGGAGTACTGTGATTGTGGGAAGTCATGGCACATTAGGGATTAAATGTGATATCAGAGTGCCACCATGGATGTATATATGTGTAAATTACTGCACAGTATTTAGAAATGTGTGCAATAAATGTACTTTTTCATTTTTCAAAGAAAGAGCAATAACTGGACAATCATTTTTTGAGTGTTATTATTGCGTGCCAGTGGAAGGTGATTACTAGCCAACACAACCACCCCTCCCCCCACCCCCATTCCCAGACTAGGTTTTGGATTGCTTTTCTTCCTACGCTAAGAGAGTCAAGCGCTACAATGGGTGCTTAGTTCCCAGTAAGTGTAAATTGTGGACCTATTACTGGTGTAGTCCTCCATCCTGTATAACTAGTAACCCATTTGTTCACAACAACCCATATGGCCAATGGCCAAATATTATGAATCTAAGATTAACTTCAACCTTCAAACCATTTGGTTCTCACATCTACAGTTAATCTCAATCCATATCCCCAGTATATTGGCATGAAGCCTATCACCAGCCCTTAATGTTAAATTTGAAACTGACTCCAAATCCTAGGCATAAAATCATCTACAGCCACCAAGAGTAAAATTTCAAGTCCAAACCTTTGAGCCTGAACCTAAGATCACATCTATAATGCCTAGAACCAGGTTTGACATCTAATCCTAAATCAATCACACTAAACACAGCGGTGATCCTAACTCATCCTCACTCCAACCTCAAAGCACAGGCATAACTATAACTTCTAAACCTATCATTTGATACTAAGCCTAACACCAACCGTAAGGATACAGTTTCTACCATTCGAAATAAACACCACACACCTAAAAAGGTGGAGTACTTAACACACATACTTAAATAGGCACAGAGGCAGCACTCATCATAACACAGCAAACATGAGTGATGTCAGCACACTAACAGAACGTTGCACGCAGATTTTGACCAGCACACTGGGATGTGACACACCAACTTTTTCTTACCTCAAGCAATATGCTAGTTCCCTGGGGTACCATTGAGTCTACTAAACTGGCATGAAAACTAGTACTGTAAATATGATGTCCGGCTGACATGAAACAGTTTGCCACCTATAATGTACTGCAGTAGTCTGGAGAAGAGAAGAGTGGGAGATGGAGCATGGATGGATGGATGAGTGCATGTCTGGGCCTGTCGGTGTGGGCAGAACTGCATGAGCACACGGCTGATGTGCCACATACTAGGCTGAAACAGGGAGAATAAGGAGGGAAAGATAAGCTGAAATGTGAGGATGGTGTCCCCACATAAGAAAAAGAAGACAAGTGGTGAGGTGAGGAGCAAGGAGCAAGGAACAGAGGAACAGAGGAAGACAAACAAATAGACAATCAATAGTAATAGCAAGAAGGCAATTAAGTCACAGTTGGGTGTGAAAGGTGATGCAAACTGAGAACAAACTGAGGGGCATATTTACAATCCCCTATCGCCACCACAACGTCACTTTCAGTGACGTTGCGATGGCGATAGGGGCTTCACCTTATTTACAAGGCAGCGTTAACGTGGCTTAACGCTGCCTTGTAAATAAGGCACCCTTTCATGCTGTACTCAGCGTGAAAGGGGAGGGCAATGGGTGTTGCGGTGGGTGTTCCACCGCAACACCCATTGATTTTGATTCTGCCCCCCTATTTACAAGGGTGGCATAAATAGAAGGCAGCGCCAAAATTAAGACCAGGGAAAACCTGGTCTTGCCCTGGTGCAACGAG
Source organism: Triturus cristatus (assembly GCF_964204655.1). Classification (NCBI taxonomy): domain Eukaryota; kingdom Metazoa; phylum Chordata; class Amphibia; order Caudata; family Salamandridae; genus Triturus; species Triturus cristatus. The sequence continues at coordinate 443,958,365 of NC_140590.1, forward strand.
AAGAAATGCTTTATTTCTCCACGTTATTCCTGTTTCCATGTGTGCTACCTTGTGCAGCACCCATGGAAACAGCAAATTGACATTGATTGTGTATGTGCAGGAAAGTTACCCTTCCTGCACATGAATAATAAAAAAAATTATGTTTTGCAACTCATATGTGTGCTGCATTAAGCAACACACATAGAAGTTTCAAAACGCCATGAATGATTGATTATGTGCAGGAAGGAAGCCCTTGCTTCATGTGAAGAATAATTTACCCCAACGCAGAAGCACTATTGTGCAAGGGTATCTGTGTTGGTGCTAGGCAGCTGAACTCAGCGCCAGCGCTAGGGTAAACTCAGGGGTGCGCTGTATTCTTGTGAATACAGCTCATCTCTGTGTTTTCAGGATGGAGAAGCGTGGCGTTAGCAATATTTGCTTAACGCTATGAGCTAACATCAGTTTGTTCAAGCAGGTCGCTTGAGTCTCTCCTATCTTTATGTTTCTTTAGGAATACTCTCCCTGACGAAGGGTAGTCACTCTACCCGAAATGCATTGGGGTTCATCATTCAAATGTATGCATGATTGCTCAACCCTTTGAATTATGGATTTATGGATTAACTCATGAATATAATGAGTGTAACTCACTGGAGAATTACCAGGAATAAATTTTCATTTTGAAATTGGTTGGAACTTTGATTTGATTTAAAAAAAAAATTGAACTGCGACGAATTCGCAAGCTATTGGCTGTGCTTAAGGAGGGACACTACCCACACAGGATGGTGCAACTGCAGCGATTCATTTACGCCTTGAATTAGAGGACGACTCCTCCAAGCACGCCCATGAAAATTCCAAATTACCACAGAATCAGTGATTAAATTGGTGCGCGTGGTTAATCACCATTTAATACTGGAATGTGCCCATCTGCCTTTTGATCTATCCAATATTTGATTGTATTGCATTCCTTAATTACATAGGTGCGATAAGAAAGGCTCAATTGAATCGCAGAGTAATGGCTCAATTTAGATACAATGATGAGTTTCGGACAAGGATGGGAGTGGACCCAGGCAAGCAATGGGGTGAGGTAGGTGATGAGCTATAGCTACAATGGATGGCCCCTCCACAACCCGGTCTACCTCTACACACAGCGAGTTACTTACCCATACAGTTGTGGCCATTTCTTTGGCGGCCCTCCCAATTTTGGGAATGGGTGGTCATCTTAAGGATTTTGGGGGCCTTGAGGAAGACATAATCGGTGGCACTTTACCTGACCTGCTAATCCAAGCACACATGATGAATGAATAGTGCTAAATTATATCTAAATCTTGAAGAGGTTAACACAAAACACTTGAAATATGACGTGCCTCGGACCTCAAAAATCAGTAGGATGACAATTTGGTAGAGAGACAGAATTCAGAGGTAGAGGTAGGCAGAGAGGGAGAGAAGTTTTGAAGAGAATACAATAGACAGAGAGCACATAGCGGAAACGTTCACATTCTTGGAATGGGGGAGGTTGGGGGGTGCTTTGGAAGAAGAGGGGCTTGGAAAATTGCCTACATTGCCCATGCCTTAAAATGTCTCTGGACTACTTGGCTAGAGGACCGTTTTCCGTGTTGGTGTTTCAACAAACGGTAATGTGTCCAGGCCTTTTGCAGATTCAAACATGAATGTGTAAAACGTGGAGGGAAACAGGCGATTACATCGTGTTTTAGATATTTAAACTCAGAGGACAACACGGCAGAGCTGCGGGACAACAGCAGTTTAGTTGGAAGGGCAAAACGCCAATTAAGGTCACGCGAACAGGTGGGAACCTTAAAAAATATTGGTGTGGCTATTGTAGGGGGGATTTTAGACTGGTCTGTAAGGCCCCAAGGGCAATGAGGTGAGAAAAAAAATTTAAATTAGTGAAAGATTCGCGTCGCGTGTTTGTTTTGACGATAAATTCCTATAGGCTGTAGGAAGGAGATACCCACATGTCGAAAAAAAAATCACAATACAATTAACACTTACCGAATTTCAATTAGAACTGAAAGGTACAGATATAAAACTTAGGTCTGTGGCAGGCTGTCCGTATGTCACTACTATTTGAAAAGGGGGGTAAATGTATAAAATGGCCAAACGAAGCCTCATTGTTCTTTGGACTTTTTATTGCTCCTTAATCAGCAGGTTTATTGGTCTGTGCAGCGAGCACGAGCAATGCCTTGGGTATTCGGGGTCCCGTCTGAATGAAGCTGTAACAATGGGACGAGTCTGGCAGGCTGACCTGCCAAATGCAAGCCCAAGCAGCAGATGGCTCTGGTTCTCGCATAATTGTTGTTGATGGTCCACAAACTCATCTGCAGGAAATACTGTCCAGAAGTAACACGATAAATAAAGCTGGCTTTTTCTGCTCTCGGCATGACAATAACAGCCACAAGCCACAGGTCAGTCCAATAAAAGTAATGAAATGAACATCCCTACTAGAACATGAAGTAAGGTAATACTGTTTTGTAATGTGTTTGGAAGGACGTCTTGCCTCATGCAGACAGGTCACATCTCACTGATCTTCAGAGGGTTTCTCAGGATATATATATATATATATATATATATATATATATATATATATATATATATATATATATATATATATATATATATATATATATATATATATTAATTATCTACTGGCGGTCGCCAGTAGATAGTTATAGTTAGGACCGAGTTCCCATAGGAAATCTGAAAATTCTATTTTGAATACCTTTGGCGCCGGTTGACTTATCTTCGTGAAATTTTCAAAACTAATGGGGCGCTCCGCTCAGCTCCTACCCTGAAAGTCTTGGGGTGATTCGTCAAGCGGGGGCTGAGAAAAAAGGGGGGTCCCGAAAAGTTAAAAAAATTCTTTACTATTAAAGCTGGAGTACAAGCCACAACAACAACTGTAAATACCAGCAAAGATAATGTACAACCATTATTGGCGTCAGATGCGTCTACTCTTCTCACTCTTCAAGACCTCAGCACTGATAGAGATCCTATTCAACGACCAAATGAGACAACTGATATAAACACTCAATCAAGATTACAGGCAATTGACATCACACAAAAAGGTGCAGGAGAAAGCCCATTTAAATTAAAGAGTACTTTTATACCTATGATGCCAAAAGACGCAATAGATATTTTCCATGAATGTGTGGTAGAGGACTTGAAGCGATTGTGTCATGCAACAAAAAAGAAAAATCACTTCAAAAACAACCACAGAGCAATACAGTATGCTAGATTAATGAAAAAGTTGGGGGACAACCAAGAAATAATCATAAACAAGTCAGATAAAGGTGGAAATATCGTCTTATGGCCCAAAAAAGAGTACATCACGGAAGCAATGAGACAATTGAATGATGAAAAATGTTACATGCGGACCAACATAAAAGAATATAACAAGGCTAAAGAGGAACTTAAAAAGCAATTACTACAATACAAACGTGAAGGTTTGGTGTCATCAACCGAATTTAATTTCCTGCATGTTGAAAGTCCGGTTATTCCCGTGATGTATTTAATTCCCAAAGTGCACAAAATGGTCTCACCGACACCAGGTAGACCAATCATTTCTGCCATAAACAGTGTTAGTGAACATATCTCACAATTTGTAGACTTTTATCTACAGGATTTTGTAAAGCATTTACCAAGTTATGTCAAGGACACGGGAGATTTTCTGAATAAGTTCAGTGGCACAAAATGGGAAGAAGGTCTGATTCTAATAACTTTGGACATTGAGTCATTATATACAAGTATCAACCATGTGAACGGACTCAATGCTGTCAAATCTTTTCTTGATAAAAGACCCATTGAATATTATGGACATAACAAAATGATATTAGACTTGATTTCATGGTGTTTACATAACAACTATTTCTTGTTTGGAAAAGAAACCCTAAAACAGGTCAGAGGTGTAGCGATGGGTTCCTGTTTCTCCCCCAGCTATGCCTGTCTACATGTAGGCTGGTGGGAGGAACAGGTCCTACAAAGGGTCCATAATGTGCATCATGTGCGACAGTGGTTACGGTTTATAGATGATGTTTTTATTGTTTGGGATGGTGATGAAAAAGAAGCCCAAGAGTTTATAACAGCCTTAAATGCTAACTCTAGTAACCTCATCTTCACCTCCAAAATAAGCAATACAACGATTGAGTTTTTAGATGTGCAACTCATGGTTATTAACAATAAGTTAGAGACATCACTTTTCAGGAAATCAACAGCGGGTAACAGCACATTACATGCAAGCAGTGGACACCCCAAACACCTAATTGATAGCATACCCTACGGTGAGCTACTAAGACTAAAACGCATTTGTAGCACACCCTATGAACTGGAAAGATGCACACAGGATGCACTGAATAGAATGCGTATCAGAGGCTACAGTGAAAAAGTACTAACCAGTGCACTAAGAAAAGCACAAGAAAGACCAAGGGAAACATTGCTTTCATCCAAAGACACATCAAACGATGCAAACAAAGAGGATGAAAATCCCAGCCTAATAATGACATATAACAAACAAGAAAGAAAGATCAAGTCGATTATTAAGAAAAACTGGCCTATTATTTGCACCGATGGAGTATTAGGAAACAGGCTACCTGAAGTACCCGTAATAACTTATAGAAAGTCAAAATCTATGAGAAGTGCATTAGTTAAAATGAGCCCAGAACTAGGCACATCAGGTACATGGCTTAAACCCAGACAGGGTTTCCATAAATGCTCCTCATGTCGTGCGTGCAAATTTGGCATCAATACGACACATTATGGAGTCCCTTTTTCTGAAACCAAAGTAGCCATCAATGGCAGCTTTGGCTGTAGAACAGAATATGCGGTGTATGTTTTGACGTGCACCTGTGGCTTACGTTATGTGGGAAGCACTAAGCTACAGGTGCACGTCAGGATTCTACAGCATCTCAGGGCAATTGTCAATAATGATAGCACATATCCAGTTGCCAGACATTTCAAGGCCATACACAACAATGATTTAAACTGCCTTACATACTACGTAATCAATGCCATTGCACCACTAAGAAGAGGGGGCAATAGGGAAAAATTACTAAGAAGACTGGAAACACGTGTAATTTTAGATTTAGACAGTAAGGCACCCCATGGTCTAAATACTACAGAAGATATGCATAATTTTTTATAAATAAGAATCAGTTTTTCTTAAATTTTACAGCCATATGTCAATAGTATGATGCAATGCCTGTTTTGTAGTATATCAGGTCAAAACAAAATGAAGTAACCACCGTATATATTTATTTATATATTTATATATTTGTATGTTTTTTTATCGGATATTTTTTATCAGATTTTATCTGATGTTTTATATCTGATATTTATTGAGGGATGACTCATTAGTAGGACTAATTCTTGTTAAATTTATGCAATAATGTGTATCCTTTTTATACACATAAATTTATATTTAAAGCACTTTTTTTAGGGTGTTTTTAACATTAGATTATTTCTTGTTTATCGCTACTTTTAAGAGGCCAATTGTATTAGGCTTCCTCATTTCCATAGGTCACAGGATATACTCAGGATATTCTTGGTGAATATACACTAAAGAAATCTCTTTTTTAAGCACTAATGCACTTTATAGATATTGTATACTCTACACAAGATGGGATTAACAGATTAGAAAAAACAATATTTAGATTACAACCTTGGGTATATTTTAGGACATTATAAAAACTATTAGGACATTTGTACTGTGGTTCAAATATAGACGGACATTTAGAGACATATTGACAACAGCAAATTGCATTGATGCAGTTAAATTATTTTTGCTATTGCTAAAACAAAATGACATTTTTCATAAGATAAGAGTGATCATCAAAAAAATGTTTTCCTTTTTTGCATATTTGCACAAGAAGTGATTGTTTTTTGCACAACTATTCTAAGGTCATTTTTATGGTTTTATATTTTTATCATAAATGTTTTAGCTGATCAGCTTGAAAAAATATCATATACATATTTATATGGGTATTTTTCCTTTAAATGTCTCTATTCTATGTTCAAAGCATTATGCAGCCCAAAAACGATGTGTGTATCTTTACATGATCCATGAAAAAAGCAATGCATATTTACAATGTCTAAAACAAACGAAAACAAAAAATACCGGTTGTTGTTTACAATGTTTTTTCTATGTCTATGAAATTGTAACTGACCAATGGGTGGACACGTAGCATTTGAAAAAGCTGGCAGACATTTGCTTTCTTGTGTGATCAAGGGCACAGGGTGCTCGAAACGCGTCGCAGAGGGAGTCAATAAATTACATTTACTGCCTTACCTGTTTGGGTCCGTCCTTCTCTGTTCGCCGTGAAAAGGAAGTACGAGAAGTTTTGGAGCATATATATATATATATATATATATATATATATATATATATATATATATATATATATATATATATATCAAGCTCAATCCCCGCCTTAACTCCCTTGCACTCTCGATCGGGTGCTTTAGTAGTGCGGTGACGGAAACCACACGGATCAGCAATCCATAGCTCACGGCACAAATGAATGGACCAAGCACTCACAGGAATGGATAACCCAAGGTTTATTAATGGGTTCTTCACACGACCAGACGCGTTTCAGCTATCGCCTTTGTCAATGGTAGCCGGCGCCGGTCTGAGACATGCTTAAATCAATATCCACTGTTAAACATAAACAAAGGACACCAACCATACTTTGGTCATTGGTGTCGGCCATTACTGAACATGTTGTTTGTTACAACAAAGCAAAATAGATGAATCAAAACGTAAATTTGTTTCAACAAACTTATAGCCCTGGATGGGCTTACTTGTGCAAACCAGTATTTGTTTAAATAAACACAAGTTTTTACATGCATAACAGTCTTAATTTCCGCCCTGGATGGGCTTGAATTCAATATGCTTTTCAGTACATTAATTAACAGTGATAATCAATAGTCACATGTATCTATATTGAAAGATTGATTCCACCCTAATAAGATACTAGTGACATTGATACAATGAAGACATATTTACATAAAGAACAAGCAGCATAGGTAAGTATAAACATATTTAACATTACAGATGCACTGCCATTTCCTCACCACTGTTGAGACCTCCCGGTTTTTTAGTCTGATTGTCAATAATATGTCTTGACTCTAACCTGCGTAATGACAGCTTCCTATTTCCCCCTCTAACATTCAGAGGTACTTGGTCAATACAGAAGAAACTTAACTGGTCCCTGTTGCTATTGTGGCACTCCTCAAAGTGTCTGGCCACAGGATAAGAGGGATCCCTGTTCTGTATTGCCCTAAGGTGTTCCAGAATTCTTATCTTAGTGGGATGGATCGTGCTGCCGATGTAACGTAGGCCACACGGACATACCAAACAGTACACCGTGTGGCTGGTGTTACAGTTCATCAGGCTCTTGATTTTTATGGGTTCTTTAACTCCTGGTATTGAGTATTCTAGCATCTTTTTGCTGTTTTTACATGCCCTACATTTAAGGCATGGAAAGAAACCCACCACACCCCCAAAAGGTGGAATTCTACTCTCATTCCCACAGTGACTCTGGACTAGGGTATTTCTTAGGGATCTTGCTCTTCTGAATGTAATTAAGGGTACTCTTGGAAGATCCTTCCCTATTGTAGGATCTGACCTCAAGACATGCCAATTTGTTGCAAAGATTTTTCTTATAGCAAAGGCATCTTCTGAGTAGTCAGTGATCATCCTGAGATTGTTAGTTGCAACAGCCTTGGGTCTATTGCGATCACCACTCGCTATAAGATCTTTTCTAGATTTTTTGTCTGCTTTGGATTTAGCTTCCACCAATATATCTTTGCAATAGCCTCGGGCCTTTAGTCTATTCATACTTTCTACTGCAGCCTTTTCAAAATCGCATTCGCGTGTGCAGTTCCTTTTTATCCTGAGCAGTTCGCCATACGGGATACTACTGATAGTTTTCCCTGAATGGCAACTGCTAGCTTGTAGAATAGAGTTCCCTGCAGTTGGTTTCCTGTGCAGAGATGTGCACAGTCTTCCATCTGCAGAAAAGACTTTGAGGTCTAAGAAATTGACAGTTTCCTTGCTGACTTCGCCTGTAAATCTGAGATTCAAGTTATTGGTGTTCAGAATTTGAATATACTCTCTGGCTGACTGTTCTGTGCCGTTATAGATGATAAAAAGATCATCTATATACCTACTCCAGCTTATTACATTGCTGGTCCAGGCCACATTGCTTTCTGCCCAGGCTACCTGCTTCTCCCACCAGCCCACGAACAGGTTCGCGTAACTGGGGGCGAAGCAGGTGCCCATCGCAGTACCATGGATTTGTTTAAATAGCTGCTCCTGGAAGAGAAAAATATTATTTCCCAGACAAAACTCCACAAGTTCCAATATCATTTTGTTGTGTTCAGCCATATTTATCGATCTTGTACCCAAAAACCATTTGACTGCTTCCATTCCCTGTAAGTGGTCAATGCTGGTGTATAAACTTGATATGTCAAGTGTAATCATTACATAGTTCACATCCCAGATTAAGTTCTCCAATTTAATCAGAAAATCTTTAGTGTCTCTGATGTAAGAAGACAAATTCTTCACAAAGTCAAAAAGAAAATAGTCCACAAACCTTGACATGTTCTCTGTGAGGCTTCCCAATGATGACACGATTGGGCGGCCTGGTGGACAGGTTGCATGTTTGTGCAGCTTTGGCAGATGGTAGAAAGTCGGTATGCGAGGGTATTTGCATTCTAAAAATGCATACTCCTGTTTACTTAGCATGCCTCTGTGAAGCCACTTGTTCAATAGTGACCGATGAGCGTGCACGCTCTCTTCAAAAATTCGTTTTGTCACCCTTACATAATTAGTTTCATCATTCAGTTGTGATAAAGCCTCCTTTATGTAGTAATCCATCGTCATTAGAACTACATTGCCACCCTTGTCCGATGGTTTGCAAATAATGGTCTTGTCCTCTTTCAGGTTCTTTATTGCTTGCCTTTGTAGTTCCGTTATATTGCTTTTATTTCTTCTTTTAGTGTTTGAATTACGAAGTTTTAGTAATTCCCTAGTCACACTGTCCATAAACACATCTATGGAATCTGCTGGCATTAATGGACAGAATTTCGAGTTTGGTTTAAAGGGGCTGCCTGGATTAATTTGTATCACTCCTGTTTGATTGATGGTCAACATTGATGGTTGAATGCATGTCGTAAGGTTACCTTCATCCGCCAAATCATTCAATACAGCTAAGGTCTCAATGTCGTCAGCTGTGAGATTGTCCATGTTGGTTGTGTCTTCCGCTGCTCGTGTTGGGGCTAGGCGTTCCTTGTTTTTGAAGTATTTTAGCAACTTCATTTTCCTCCCAAATTTAAATAAGTCAATTTTGGTTTGTGTGTATTCCGAGGTTTTGGTAGGACAGAAACTCAGACCCAGTTGTAAAACCTCTACTTCTGCCTTAGTGAGTCTTCTTGGCGTCAGATTTACAACTGTTAGTTTTTCCTCATCTAGCGTTTGCTCCATTGTTTTCTGCTCCGTGTCACTCTTGGGGAGGCGTTTCTGGCGCTTGTGCCATCCACCTCTCCTCGTCCGGCGTTTGCCTTTTTCGTTCTTTGTTGCTGTTTCTCCGGTGGCTTGTCTCTCCCTCCTTTGCCCCATGTTTCCCTGATCACTTGGAACTCCTCTAAAAAAGGGGCCGCTGTGGGAACTGTGGCTTGTACGGATGCAGAGACTCTACTTTCGTCTTCGCTTTGCTCAACATCAGTGACCTCAGATTCAGAAGTTTCCCTCTGTTCCGCTACAGTTTTATTTCTGTTGCTTAGAAGTTGCTTCCTTGATTGGTCATATTTCTTCGCAAATGTTAGGATGCGCCCTTGTTGGTAGTCCCTCTCGTCCCTCTCGAACTTGTCCTGTTTTCGCTGTTTGATTTTTGCTTCATATTTGCTGAGGCGTTTTTTCATGGACTCCCTTAATTCATCCTGTTTGTTCTTGTCGCTGTTCTCAGCGATCTGCTTTTCTAATTCATCAATATCGCGTAGTGCTTGCTCTCTATCGCACCATGCAAACTTAATTAGGATGACCAGCATTCCTCTTGTTGACGCTGCTGTGTGTTCCGCCCATTCCTTCAGCAATAACGGGTTCGGATTTTCATATGCAGGGACCGTGTATATTCTTAATCCTCGAGGTACTCTCTCTACTTCTATATAGTTTTGCAGAGAGGTGGCCTCCCACCACTTACGAATTTCGCGTTCGTAGAGTTTCTCTAGACTGAGGAATTGGTCTCTCAATCGATTGGTTCCAGTGGCCGGTAAATGGCTGCTTCCGCTTTGTTCTCCCTCATTATGTGCTTCTTTCCTTTTAAATATTTCTGTGGCTGCCTCACGCCGTGCCTCCTCATCAAACATAATTTCCGAGCGTATTGCTCCTTATGCGTGTGTTTTACCGTTCCTTCGATCTGCTGAGTTACATATCACAGAAACCAGCCAAGCCTAGGTTGGTTTCTCGTTAGTCTGAATGTCTTTTTAATCGCGCTTATATTAAAGTGAATAGCGCTATAGGACACTCACGCCGTGACCGCTGCCAGATTGTAAGTCTCCCTTTCTCGCGGACGCCCAGCCCGGCGTTTCACGTTGTTCGACTTATCTTCTCCGCGCTGATTCCCCAGACGCGTAAAGCCGATTCACGGCGTCAGGCTGCAATGTTAGCAACGCAGCTCTGCTCCGACTCTCCGATACACAAATACAATGTTGCAATTCCAAACTCAGCGGTGCAGGGGAAATTGACATCAAGCTCAATCCCCGCCTTAACTCCCTTGCACTCTCGATCGGGTGCTTTAGTAGTGCGGTGACGGAAACCACACGGATCAGCAATCCATAGCTCACGGCACAAATGAATGGACCAAGCACTCACAGGAATGGATAACCCAATATATATATATATATATATATTACCTACTGGCGGTCGCCAGTAGGTAGTTATAGTTAGGACCACGTTTCCATAGGAAATCCGCAACATTCTATTTTGAATAACTTTGGCGCCGGTCGACGAATCCTCGCGAATTTTTCAAAATAGGTGGGGCGCTACGCTCCGCTCCTACCCTGAAAGTCTCGGGGGGATTCGTCAAGCGGGGGCTGAGATAAAAGGGGGGTCCCAAAATGCGTTTTTCCCATGCATTTTTCCATAGGACCTTTAGACAGGGCTACAGCCCGAACGGCTGAACAGAATTACTAGAAATTTGGCAGAGAGGTAGTCCTCAGGTCAAGGAAGTGCCTTTTGTAGGTTTGGTGTAAATCTGTTCAGAAGATTCTGAGAAAATAGCCTTTAAATCAATATATATATCTGAGCCAGCTGACGGTGCGCTTACGGTACGCTTACCGTACGCGTACGGTGGCGTGCGCGAGCGCGATTCTGATTGGCTCTTAGATCTTAGTAAACATTCGAATCGGCCGAAACCAGGAAGCGGCGGCCGCCATTTTCTCTCTCGCACTGAGAGTGATTTCTAAAATATAAAGCCCAAAAACATGTAAAGGGGCTGTTTAGACAGCTCCCACACACATAGCCATGTTGAGGGAGTCCCCAAAGATCCCCCAAGGCCAAAAACTGAATTTTTATTTTTTCGGTAATTTCGCCGATTACGCTTACCGTACGCGTACGGTAAAAAATTAAAAAAATAAATAAATTATCCACACTCTCTCCACCCCGTGTGCAATTGGTGCCCGCAGGGTACCAATTGTGCATGGCTTCTTTTTTATGAGATAAACTAAAATATTAAAAAAAATAATAATAAAAAAAAAAATTATCCACACTCTCTCCACCCCGTGTGCAAATGGTGCCCGAAGGGCACCATTTGTGCATGGCTTATAAAATATACGAAAAATTAAAATATTACCTTTCAAAACGAAGTGCATCATATGTCCTCCATGTGCGCACGGTGCGCGAAGCGCATCGTGCGTACATGGCCCATCTAGCGTAACGTGGGCACGCGGTGCGCGTAGCGCACCACGTGCCCACCGTGCGTGCACTAACTGCGTGCGTGCGTGCGTGCGTGCGTGCGTGCACTAACTGCGTAAAGTGGGCGCGCGGTGCGCACCGCGTGCTCACTGTGCGCGCACGGAACGAACTGCGTTAAGTGGGCGCGCACGCCACGAATGGCGTAAAGTAACTTAGCATTTAAAAAAACGTACAAATTCACTGAAAAAACCATAGGTTTCACACACGTTATAGTTAGGAATTAGCATTTAAAAAACCTTGCAAATTCACTGAAAAAACCATAGGTTTCACACATGTTATAGTTAGCGGAAATTTTACTGATAAAAAACCAATGAAATTCCCCCGTTATAGTTAGTGCAGGCAACTATAACTCACGCGACCGCAATTTTCTGCTGATGACATATGTGTCTTTATGAAAAAAAAATATTTGTAATATTTGTCTAGCTAAAAATGTATGGAAGAAGACATGGGCAAATAAGTGTCTAAATACAGTATTAGCATCAGCAGAGGATTGCGGTCGCGTGAGTTATAGTTGCCTGCACTAACTATAACGGGGGAATTTCATTGGTTTTTTATCAGTAAAATTTCCGCTAACTATAACATGTGTGAAACCTATGGTTTTTTCAGTGAATATATATATATATATATTAATTATCTACTGGCCGTCGCCAGTAGATAGTTATAGTTAGGACCGAGTTCCCATAGGAAATCTGAAAATTCTATTTTGAATACCTGTCCCGAAACGCGTTTTCCCCATGCATTTTCCCATAGGACCTTTAGTCGAAGGTACAGCCCGAACGGCTGAACAGAATTACTTGAAATTTGGCAAAGAGGTAGTCCTCAGGTCAGGCATGTGCCTTTTGCTTAAATGGTGTAAATCCGTTCAGTAGTTCCTGAGAAAATCAAAAGTAAAATCGCATATATATTTGGGCGGAGCCTAACCACACATCTCATCGTGAGATCTGATTGGCTGTCAGCACTTCATCCAAGAAGTGTTGGCAGCCATCTTGGGACCAATATACATGATAGCACCTCATTAAAAAGCATTGCAGTTAATAGAAGGTTTTAAGACTTTAGTTACATTATAAATCATTTGTTGATGGTACCATACTCATTTTAGGAATTGTGGTGTGTTCTAAGGTGATTTTACCATGTGAAAAAGCCTTCTGCTGTGATATCATGAATCATGTTTGAGAGAAAACTATTTTCTCATGCTTTTCCCACAGAGGTTTGAAAGGTGATCTATAAGCTAACTGAGAGCATATTTTCTGTAAATTCACATTATCTTTCTCAGTCATGTGAGAATGAAGTCTGACATTCTCAGTAAAACATGTACATCCAAAAGGGCAGAGACTGTCAGTTGATTCCTTTGTGTTCTACTGCAGCTTCCCAGAGTGTTCTAAAGAACAACTAGAGCGCTAACAGTCCTACTTATGACAAACGTATGGCACACCTGAAGCCATCTTGGTTGGAATAAAGTGGTAATTCTTAAAACATTTAATTTAAAAAGGAACAAAATGAGGGGGTTCATTTTGCCATAGAAAGTATGATTAGTGCTGCAGAAAGAAAAATTAGGGCGCATTTTGAGTTACTTCTCAAATCCTCTTCTATTTCATTAAAAAATTCTGACATGCAGACTGAAACATGCACTTTCAATACCAGCAGCAGACTTCCCTGGTGAGCAGTAGCTTTACTACAGTGATCTAATGAGCAACTAGAGTGCTAACATTCAGAATTTATGGCAAATGTGTGACACATCTGAATACCTTCTTGATGGAACCAAAATAAAAAACTGAAAGCATTTCCTACTGAGGAGACTGCAGTAAATGAGGAAATTAGGAAACTTCATAACAAATAAATCTCCCAAGATGGCCACCAGACACAAAAGAGCCTAAATGCAGCACAAATATCACCCAGATGTAGCCCACATGTAGCCCAATGACAGAAGTGTGCAAAACACTTATTTTTGTGTATTTGCAGTTTTATATAGTGCAGACTTGTCAGGTATTGGAATGCTTTACATGAGCATTGGTTACATCACACAAGATCAAATTAATTTTGGTTGTAGACATGGGGAGATTAAGTGATTTGACCACAATCACAGAATGTTGAGCTGAAGCAGAAACTCCAACCTGGTTCCCCAGTTGCAAAGTCTGCAGCTCTGGAAGTAACACCACATCCTCTCGCCAAGGTGCAACATTTAATCAAGTGGTCAACTGGATAAAAAAACATAAAGATTACAAATAATTTAAAAGTTCTTTGTCGCTATTTGAAAACTCAGAAAATATGTCCTCATTTTTGTTTTTTAGAGCACTAACCATAATTTTGATGCAAATAAGACCCTCTCATATATGTAATTTCTAAAGGAAATACTCTAGGTATTACAGTTTTGATTACATCAAGATGACGTCAGGTGTTCCACACTTTTGTAATAAAGAATGTTAGCAATCTAGTTGTTCATTGGGATACTGTTGAGAGGCAGAGGCCAGGGGCACGGACTCTGAAAATTGAAGGCAGGTAGGAGAGTGCAGAGGCAACAATTTGACCACACTGGGCAGGCAGGAAGGGCAGTGGCAGCACAACAGACTATGGAGGGCAGTGGAAAGGGGGGCAGGGGCAACAAACCAACAATACAGGACTGGCAAGAGAGGCTGTGGCAATATAATAGACCATTGTGGGCAGAAGGAAGAGGCAGTGGTAGTACAACCATACATGCCAACAGACCCGTTTCAGCCAGGAAACGTCCAATGTTTTTAAGCTCAAATGGGCTTTATTTGATCTGTCTCCTGTCTACAATCTCCTCTTTTTCAATGTAACTCAAAGGGGAAAATCAATACCCCAGTTTTTTTTCAAAATCTCCCTCTTACCAAGTTCAAAATGTTCGCAAGTATGGTACATTGAATCATGGTAGGCAGGAGGAATTGGGGTAGGGACATGGACTCGGATAACAGAGGACAGGAGGGACATGGAGAAGTGCACCAAACTGACCCTACAGGGCAGGCATCAGGGTTTGCAGCAGCACAATACACCACACAGCGCATGCGGGACGGGAGTGCAGCACAACAATGCATAGAAAGCAATAGGGAGGGGACAGGACCATGCACATGGACAACAGAGAACAGATGGGAAAGAGGCAATGGTAGCTAGCTGACCATAATGGACAGACAGGAGAGAAAGCTGCAGCATAACAGACCATAAAGGGCAGGAGGAACGGATCAGGGGCATTACAATGGAACAGACAAGCCAGGAGGGAGGGAATAGGGGGTCTGCACATGGAAACAGAGGGCTGGGGCAAGGTGGAGGGGCAGGAGCAGCAAGATGACCATGGAGGTCAGGCAGGATGGGCACTAGAAACAAGACACACCATGGAGAGCAACAATGAGACTATGGTGGCATACACACAGACCATGGGCAGCTAGCTGACCACACAGGGAAGGTGGGAGGGGCCATGGCAGCACAGAAGACCATGCATGGCAAGCGGGAGGGTTAGTGGCAGCACAATGGCTATGATGGGCAAGAAGGAGGGTGCAGGGGCATGCACAAAGGACCATGGAGGATAGAAGGGAGGGTCAGGACCTGGGCACAGACAAGAGAGTTCAGGGGAAGGGGCCTCACAACAGACCGTGCGGGGCAGGCAGGAGGAGCAGTTGCAGCACAACAGATCAGGGAGGGCAGAAGGGTGTGGCAGTAAAATGGACCATGGAGGACAGGAGGAAGGGGATAGGGGCATGGCATGTGGACAGGCAGGGTGGAGGTGGCAGGGACAGGTTACAGTCATCTGACAATGCTAGGCAGGTGGGAGGGGAGTGGCAGCTCAACAGAACACTCAGAGTAGATAGGAGTGGCAGGTCCATGGAACATAGTGGGCAAAAAGGATGGAGCAGGGGCATGCACAAAGACATCGGAGGGCAGGGGGAAGGAGAATAGGGGCAGCAAGTTAAGCACAGAGGCTAAGCAGGAGGTCAATGATGGGCCATAGAATTGGGCAATGGAGGGCAGGGGGAGTGGACTGGTACATCATGCTAAATGGAGGGCAGTGGCAGCACATCAGACCATGCATGGCAGGAGGGAGGAGGCTAGTCCATGGATTCAGACAACAGAGTATAGGGAGGAGGTGGATGGGGCAGCAAGCTCACTGTTCAGAGAAGGTGGGTATTAGGAACTTTATTGTTTTTAAAATGTGTGTCTGTGCGAACTACTTAAAATATGAACAAGTATGCAGCATAATCTCACTTTTATTCAGGAAGAAGAGGACGTTTGTGACTGTGACTCTGGGCTCACTTGGCAGAAACACCCCCTGACCCTCCACCCCCATCGCAAAATGTAATGCCCGTGAAAAGGGTAGGTGGACGCAGTGTTATATAGAACATAGTCCTGAGAGCACGATTGAAAATGAAAACTAGATGTAGTATATGGTATAAACTATGCACCAAAAAGTGTGATATAAGATGAACCAGGGCGTGAAATATAATATGCAATACATTGTGCGCAATGACAGATTCATTGGAGAGCGCGAGATAGCACAGGCACTAGTGCGTGCTATGCGATATGCGCCTTGGAGTGTAATATGCACAGGGCAGTGTTGTGTAACATAACTAGTCTCTAAAGTTGTAATATAAAATATGTGCTGGGGAGTGTAACGTTGCATATGCACTGTGACAAAGATATGGATCCCAGATTGTAATATGTATGGCATAGCGCTGTGCGTTATAACATACACATCGAGGAAGGCACGTTAGATGGGGCAATATAACCCGTGTGAAGGCAAATGTGGCATGACATATTCACGGGGTGGTGTTACAGTGCACATGGGCTAGAGAGTGTCATAGCATACGCACTAGCTGGTGGAATACAACACAGAGGTGTGAGGCAATCGGCGGGCACTGGTGGGTGTAACACAGCATTGGGCTCAGCCAGGAGCACGCTGTGACTCTCAAGTGAGGTTCGTCTCCTTTCCAGAGAGTAAAATAAAAAGTATTACACATCCGCGGGGGCTGTGTTTTTTATTAACTGTGAGGGGGGTTTCTTGCATAGTTTGGTCGAATTTTTGTCGAATCCCCTTTGAATGGCTTGGTGTGCGTGTATATTAAATGTGCCCGTCAATAGCTACCCATGTTTGTATAAATAAACGACAAGGGTGTCTACTTGGAGAGTACCCACCGGCGGGGGCGCCGGGATTAGGCACAGTAGGGCGTCAGACACGTCAGAGCTTCACTAGCGGTGTAAATACATTCCATGTGGATTCATTCTATGCATAGTCGCCTTTTAATGAATATCACGCAAATCGTCCTGGTGATAGGTACATACGGTTTGTCCAGCATGTCCTAGGTGTTTCTATAAATATATATATTTTTAAAATAATAAAAAACTAAGGCCGGCCCCGGGGGATGGGGTCCCCGGAGCCATAAGTGGCCTGAGGAGGGGTCATCGCAGCCCCCTTCTAAAGAATTTAAATTAAAAAAATGCCATGACCCGGGGGTTGGGATCCCCGGGCCCGATTAAGGCCTTGGGAGGGCCACATTTATTTTTTTCAACAAAAAAAATTAGGGTGTAGGCCCTGGGGGATGGGGTCCCCAGGGCCAGTAAATTAGAAAAAGAAGGGGGCCACAGAGCCCTCCTTCTTAAAAAAAATAAAAATAAATAAAAGACCGGCATCGCGCTGGAGGCCACGCCCCCTCCTTGCAGCACTCTGCAAACGCGCCCCCTGGCCAGTTGTAAGTTGGGGAATTAATTCCCCTTCAATACTGAGGGTCCCTGAGGGCCAACTAGCCCAACAGGTATCTCCAGTGTGCGCCAGGGAGCTGCGTTGCAGACAGGTGTTCTGAGGCCATGCCCCTTTTTACACCTCTATGCAACGCAGCTCTGTGGCGCTTACTGGAGGTACCTAGTGGGCTAGTTAGACCCTAGGGACCCTTAGGATTCAAGGGGACTTAATCTCTCAACTTAGAACGGCCACAGGGCGCGTTTACACAGTGGTGAAGGGAGGGGACGGGGCCTGAGGTGACGTGTGCAAACACGCCCTGTGGCGCATTTTAAGTTGCGGAAATAATTCCCTTTCAATCCCGAGGGACCCTGGGGGCCAACTAGCCCACCAGGTGCTTCCAGTAAGTGCCACTGATCTGCGTTGCAGAGAGGTGGTGCAGGCCGAGCCCCTTTTTACACCTCTCTGTAATGACGCTTACTGGACGTACCTAGTGGGCTATTTTGCCCCTAGGGATCCTCAGGATTCAAGGGGACTTAATCTCCCAACTTAAAAAACGCCCACAGGGCATGTTTACAGAGTGGGGAAGGAAGGGGACGGGGCCTGGGGTGACGTGTGCAAACACGCCCTATGGCGCGTTTTAAATTGGGGAAATAATTCCCCTTCAATCCTGAGGGCCCCTGGGGGCTAACTAGCCCACCAGGTGCTTCCAGTAAGCGCCACTGAGCTGCGTTGCAGAGAGGTGGTCCAGGCCGTGCCACTTTTTACACCTCTCTGCAACACAGCTCTGTGGCGCATACTGGAGGTACCTAGTGGGCTAGTTGGACCATAGGGCCCCTCAGGATTCAAATTAACTTAATCTCCCAACTAAAAACGGCCACAGGGCGTGTTAGACCTGGCATCTTTGGCGTGGTTACCCCTGACTTTTTGCCTCTACCTCCTGTATTTTTGATGCTATGCTGGATTTCGTTTTTGCTGGTTTAGATGCTTTGGGCACTTTGCCACTGCTGATCAGTGTCAAAGTGCAAGTGCTCCCTTGGTAAATTGTGATATTGATTGGTTATCCATGATTGGTATATTTGTTTCACCTGTTAGCCCCTAGTAAAGTGCACTGCGTGTGCCAGGGCTGGTGATTCAAATGCTACTAGTGGGCTGCAGCACTGATTGTGCCACCCACAGGAGTAGCGCTAAAATGATGTCTTAGGCCTGCTTGCAGTGCCTATGTGCAGTCCAGGACTGCCATGTCGACCTGGCCAGTGCACCCACTGACCAGGCCTTATCCTTCCCTTTCTGTACATGTCAGGCATCCCTATGGTGGCCCTAGGTACCCCCCTGGGCTGGGTGCAGTGTATCTGAAAGGTAGGGCATGTACTGAGGTGTGTAACATGCCCTGGTAGTGAATTACAGCCATTTTCGTTTTTCACTGCTGAGAGGCTATCTTGCCCATAGGATAGAATGGGGAAGGCTGTTTACATGCCTATCTTCCCATAAGGGCAAGATAGAAAATCCAAGTTTGGTATCTCTGTGTTCAGAATTTAATTATACATCTTTTTAGCAAGATGGTTTTTAAATTCACTGTGTGAGAATAGCACTTTTTAGAAAGTAGCTATTCTCCTGTTTAACCTTCCTGTGTGCCTGTGTGCTGGTTGGCTGAAGGGTGTCATGTGATGGGCCAGGTGGCTCCAGGAGCCTGGATGAGTCAGCAGCAGGGTGAATAGGGAGATCTGCTTTAGATGGGTGGGAGGAGTAGTCCCTGGGTTTGAATAGGGCTGTCCCTGCCAAACACAAAGCTGGCTCCACCCCCTGCTGGCCAGGCTGAGGACTCTGCCTCTGCTGGCACAAAGAAGGCTCCACCTCCTGCTGAGCGTCTAACGACCCTGCCCCTCACTCTGAAAGGAACCAGGTGCTCCAGAGCAGAGCACACCCAGGAACCGGTTTGAGCAGGGGAATCCCCCCACTGGAACAAAGAGAGACAAAGACTTGGAGGGGTATAAGAAGAGGACCCCAGACACCTAAAACTTTAGATCACTTTGGAACTAAGAAGAAACCTCTGCCAAGGAGAAAGCTGAAAGGACTGAAGAGGAGAAGACTGCCTGCTTGCTGTTTTGCTTTGCTGCCAAGGAGAGGGGAAGGACTTTGCTGTGTCCCCTTCTTTTGATTCTGATCTCCAAGGGCCTGAGAAGAGCTGGCTCCCTGTTAAGAAGTCCCAGGAACAAAAGGACTTCACCACCAGCTCCCCTGGAACTCTGCTGAGAGAGTTCTGACCTGCCTTGGAGTGCTTGCCCAGTCTTGGGGCCTCAGGAGGTCGTTTTGCTGTGTTTGGGAGCTGGGAAGCAGAAGCGTGAACAAGAGTGACTGGTACCCAACGCATCATCCGATTGCGTGTCGCAAGACGAGAGTGCGTGGAAAATTTCATCGCGGCACCATCGCAACACACAGGGTCTCCGCATCGCAGAGTGCGTCGAGCATCGTCGTGAAGCTTCCTGCCATTGCGAGGGTTGTCGCAGAACCAGTTTGCGGGCCGCACCACTGCCGGTGTGTGAGAAGTCTCCAATCGCTGCGTGCGTCGACGCAGAGTCCCGTTCCGTGGCGCATCGAGAGTTGCGGCGCCGGAAGGCAACGCTGCGCCACGCATCGCAACACATCGAAGAGTGTCGCATCGAACCTGTGCGTGAAGCTTCCCCCTAAGAAACCTACGCAACGAAGGCCAAAGGTATCGCATCCTCCCCCTACAGATCGGAGCCGGCGCATCCACCTCTGCTGCGTGAAGCAGGGCTGCTGCAAAGCCTCCCCAGGATCTCAGGAGCATCGCATCGCCTTGGCCATCTTCCTTGTTATAGCTTTTGGGAACCTTATCGCAACTACAGGTACTGTTGGGCACGAGAGTGTCGCATTTTGTGCATTGAGAGTCGCATTGTGCAGGACACTGATTTTGACATCCTGGAGTACTCTCTGCAAACTCTTGAACTATCTTTAAAGTAACCTTTTGAATTATATGTTGGTTTGTCTTTAGTATTTGGGTCTTGTGAAGTTTTTAGTAAAGATACATTATTTTTCTAAAACTGGTGTGGAGTAAATCTGTGGTGTTTTCACTGTGTTACTGTGAGTGTTGGTACAAATACTTTACACATTGCCTTTGATAGCCTAGACTGCTCAGGCCAAGCTACCTAGAGGGTGAGCAGGGGTTATCTTAACAGTGTATCCCCCTTTCCCTGACTAGAAGCAAGGGTCCCTACTTGGACAGTGGAACCTACCCTGCCAACTAGAGACCCCCAGATCTAACATTGGTGGCAGCGGTGGGATTGAACTTGTATTTGTACTTGACCCACAGTAATTGGTGTACATCACTAGTTTAAGTGCAGACCAATAGACAACCACATACTATATTTTTTTGATTCTATTTTTGAGTAACTCTTCAAGAGCATCATGTCTCAGGTGGCAACAAGCGAGAAGGCAGAATTGGAGTTTTCCATTGCGGATTTATATTCATACAAAGTTGAAGATCTCAAGCAATTCTGCAAAGACCGTGGTTGCTCTTTTAAAAGCGGAGCTAGAAAAGATGTGCTACAAAGAGTCCTGAAGGCCTGGTGGGAGGCCCAAGAGGAAAGTGATGCAAATGAAGAGGATGGTTTTGTTCCCCAAGATCTGCCTGTGAGCAGACCAGTCTCAAGGGCTAGCAGCTCCCATTCCAGTAGGGGGCTCACTCCAGAGGAGCTGGAGGAGAATCAAAGGGTGAGAAACCATGAATTGGAAATTATGAAAATGAAGATGAAGCAATCAGAAGTAGACAAGGCGGCGGAGGAGAGCAAGAATGCCCGTGCCTTGGAGGAGAAGAAATTGCTTCTGGCTCATGAAGTGAGCATGAGAGAACTGGACATCAAGGCCAAGCAGGTGGAGTCCGGTTCAAATGGTGGCAGCGCACAGCCAGTGCAGGGGGGTAAAGTATATATCCCCAAAGATTTAGTACAGAATTACAATAGGAGTGAAGATATCTATGCCTGGTTTACATCGTATGAGATAGCATTAAGAATGAATGGTGTGCCTGAACAGCATTGGGGGGCGGGCCTGTGGAAACATTTTGAGGCTTCTGGGAGGAGTGCTCTAGAGCCCTTAGAATTAGCAGGTGCCATGACCTATCCCAATATGAAGGAGGCCCTATGTCTCAGGTATGGACTTACTCCAGAGCAGTATAGACTGCAGTTTAGAAATTCCAAGAAGAAAGAGTCTGAGACTTGGATGGAGTGTGTGAATCTGTACTCGCGGGCACTGGAAGGTTGGATGAAGGGCAGCAAGGTAACTGATTATAAGGGGTTGTTACATTTAATTAGTTGGGAGCACTTGAGTAGTCTATGTGTTCCAGAGCTGCGCCAGCATCTTTTAGATAGCAAGTTGACGGACCCCATTGAGCTTGCTAAGGAGGCGGACCGCTGGACCAGTACCAGGGTCCACAGAGGAATTGTGGGTACCGTTGCCAAAGGTGGGCAGGGTCCCCAGCAGAAGAGTGGGGGGGACAAGGGTAACCAAAAGGAGTTCTCACAAGGGCCCCAAAATAGTTCCCAGGGTAACCAGTCCCAGCCCCCCAAGTCCAAACCCAAACCAACCTGGCCCCCTAAGGGCAGGTCGGATAACAAGGGTCCCATTAAGTGTTATCACTGTCAGGAATTGGGTCACAAGTCTCCTGTGTGTCCCCAGAAATCCCAGGCACCCACTGGTGCTCCAACACCGGGTATAGCTAGTGTAGCTTTTGGGGGGGATTTAATTTCTAGTGATTTGGAGGGTTTAGCAGTTATGTCCCTTGTCTCTTTAGGAGACACAGAGATGGTCCAGGAAACCCCTGTCCCTGATAACACTAAGAAGTACAGGCAGTGGGTGACCATCAATGGGAGGAGGGTGGAGGCTCTCAGGGACACTGGAGCCAGTGTGACTACGGTCAGGTGTCAGTGGGTCCCTGAGGAGCTGATCATTCCAGACGTACTTCACCCAGTAGTGTCAGCTGACAACTCTGTGCGCCTTTGCAAGGTAGCACATGTTCCCTTTGAGTGGGGGGGGGTCTCAGGTCCTCTCAAAGTTGTTGTGAGTCCATCCATGCCAGTTGACTGTCTGCTAGGTAATGACCTGGAGAGTTCCCCGTGGAAGGAGGTGGAACGCCAGGCTCATTTGGAGATGTTGGGTTTGCCTGAGTGGGTCTGTGTGACCACCCGGTCCATGGCAGCCAGACAGGGTTGTGAAGCAGACCTGGAGCCTGAAACAGTGGCCCAGGTCCCTGCCAGAAAGAGGAAGGGCAGGGGGCGTGGTGCGTCCACCCCCACTGTTCCCACGGTCCAGGAAGGAGCAGAACCTACGGGGGATGCCCTGGAGCCTACAGGGGAACAGGTCGCTGAGCTGGGAGACATACCTGAGCTGACCCATTGGCAGCAAGAGGGTGGTCCCTCCAGAGAGGAGTTCTGCCGTGCGCAGAAGACATGCCCTACTCTTGAAGGTCTGCGGCACCAGGCTGCAGACCAGGCAGCAGGTGCTGATCCGAAGAACTTTTTTCTCTACTGGGAGAATGACTTGTTGTACAGTGAGCCTAGGTTTGCTGAGCCGAGTGGATCACGTACCCTGGTGGTACCCGCAGGGTTCAGAGACTTCCTACTGGGTCTGGCTCACGACGTGCCGCTTGCAGGACATCTCGGGCAGGACAAGACCCGACAAAGGCTTGCCACCCACTTTTACTGGCCCGGGATGAAGACGGACGTCGCTTCCTTTTGTAAATCATGCCAGACTTGCCAGGCAAGTGGCAAGGCTGGAGGAAAATGCAAAGGCCCTCTCCAGCCTTTTCCGGTAGTGAGCACCCCTTTCGAGCGGGTGGGAATAGATATTGTGGGGCCACTGGACCCCAGGACTGCCTTAGGCAACAGGTTCATCCTGGTCCTGGTGGATCATGCCACCCGGTACCCGGAGGCTATCCCTCTCAGGACAACCACAGCCCCAGTGGTGGGCCGTGCGTTGATGGGGATCTTTTCCCGTGTGGGTTTCCCCAAAGAGGTGGTATCTGACCGGGGTACCAACTTCATCTCCAGGTATATGAAGTCTCTGTGGGAGGAGTGTGGGGTAACTTATAAGTTCACCACTCCTTACCACCCTCAAGGAAATGGGTTGGTTGAAAGGTTCAACCGGACCCTGAAAGGCATGATCATGGGGCTGACAGAGCCCATGAGACGGAAGTGGGACGTCTTTTTGCCATGCCTATTATTTGCCTACAGGGAGGTACCACAAAAGTCTCTAGGGTTCAGTCCCTTTGAGCTTTTGTACGGGCACCCTGTTAGAGGACCTCTCAGTCTGGTGAAGGAGGGTTGGGAGAAATCCCCGGGGAAAACCCCTCAGGATGTGTTCAGCTATGTGCTGGCCATCCGCAACCAGACACAGCGCTTCCGGGCCCTCGCTCAGGCGAACCTGGAAGCCAGCCAGGATGAGATGAAGAGGTGGTATGACCAGCATACCACTCTGATGGAATTTCAACCTGGGCAGATGGTGTGGGTGATGGCGCCAGTGGAGCCTTGCGCGCTCCAGGACAAGTGGACTGGGCCATATGAGGTGGTGGAGCGCAAGAGTGAGGTGACCTACCTGGTCAACTTGCGATCTCCCAGGAACCCCATGAGGGTCCTACACGTGAACCGCCTCAAACCCCATTTTGAGAGGTCTGAAATAACAATGCTACTGGCTACAGATGCAGGGATGGAGGAGGATAGCGATCCTCTTCCTGACCTCCTGGCAGCTAAGGAGCAAGATGGGTCAGTGGATGGAGTGGTCCTCTCGCCCACCCTGACCCCAGAACAGCAGAGGGACTGTCGCCATGTGTTGGGTCAGTTTGCATCTCTGTTCTCCCTGACCCCCGGTATCACCAACTGGTGTGTCCATGACGTGGACACGGGAGATAGCATGCCTGTGAAACAGAAGTTTTACCGGGTGGCTGACAAGGTCAGGGCCAGCATCAAGAAGGAGGTTTCTAAGATGTTGGAGCTAGGGGTGATTGAGCCCTCCAGCAGCCCCTGGGCTAGCCCAGTGGTACTTGTACCGAAAGCTGCTGCGCCAGGTGCCACTCCAGAACTTAGGTTTTGTGTGGACTACCGTGGGCTCAATGCTGTCACGAAGACTGATGCACACCCCATCCCCAGAGCTGATGAGCTCGTGGATCGGTTGGGAGCTGCCAACTACCTCAGTACGTTTGACTTAACTTCTGGGTACTGGCAGATTGCCTTAACTGATGGGGCCAAGGAGAGGTCTGCGTTTTCAACGCCAGAGGGGCACTTCCAGTTCCGTGTCATGCCCTTTGGGTTGAAGAACGCCCCTGCCACATTCCAGAGACTGGTCAACCAGGTACTGTCCGGGCTGGAGCAATTCAGCGCCGCATATCTGGATGACATCGCTGTGTTCAGCTCCACTTGGGAAGAACACTTGCAACACCTCTGCGCAGTGTTGAAGGCTCTGCATAGTGCAGGCCTCACTATCAAGGCCAGTAAGTGCCAGATAGGGCAGGGTTCGGTGGTGTATTTGGGACACCAGGTAGGAAGCGGCCAGGTGGCGCCCCTACAAGCCAAGATAGATACCATCCGGGCTTGGGAACCCCCCAAAACCCAGACAGCGGTGAGAGCCTTCTTAGGACTCACCGGGTACTATCGCCGTTTTGTCAAGGGGTATGGCACCATTGTGGCTCCCTTGACAGAACTAACTTCCAAGAAGTTACCGAAGAAAGTGATTTGGACCAGTGCCTGCCAAGAAGCTTTTGATGCCCTGAAGGAGGCCATGTGTACAGCACCTGTACTCAAGGCGCCTGACTTCTCCAAGGAGTTCATAGTGCAGACAGACGCTTCTGAGCATGGAGTGGGAGCGGTGCTCTCACAACTAAATGATGAGGACTTGGACCAACCTGTAGCTTTCATTAGTAGGAGGCTACTTCCCAGGGAACAGAGGTGGAGTGCGATTGAAAGGGAAGCTTTTGCTGTGGTCTGGGCGCTGAAGAAGCTGAGGCCCTACTTGTTTGGGACTCACTTCCGGGTTCAGACGGACCACAGGCCCCTCAGATGGTTGATGCAGATGAGGGGTGAGAATCCTAAGCTGTTGAGGTAGTCCATTTCCCTACAGGGGATGGACTTTACGGTGGAACACCGCCCCGGTACAGAACACGCCAACGCTGATGGTCTGTCCAGGTTTTTCCGCCTTAGCGATGAGAACTCCCAAGAGGGTGGGTAGTTCTCCCCACTTTCAGCTGGAGGGGACACGTGTTAGACCTGGCATCTTTGGCGTGGTTACCCCTGACTTTTTGCCTCTACCTCCTGTATTTTTGATGCTATGCTGGATTTCGTTTTTGCTGGTTTAGATGCTTTGGGCACTTTGCCACTGCTGATCAGTGTCAAAGTGCAAGTGCTCCCTTGGTAAATTGTGATATTGATTGGTTATCCATGATTGGTATATTTGTTTCACCTGTTAGCCCCTAGTAAAGTGCACTGCGTGTGCCAGGGCTGGTGATTCAAATGCTACTAGTGGGCTGCAGCACTGATTGTGCCACCCACAGGAGAAGCGCTAAAATGATGTCTTAGGCCTGCTTGCAGTGCCTATGTGCAGTCCAGGACTGCCATGTCGACCTGGCCAGTGCACCCACTGACCAGGCCTTATCCTTCCCTTTCTGTACATGTCAGGCATCCCTATGGTGGCCCTAGGTACCCCCCTGGGCTGGGTGCAGTGTATCTGAAAGGTAGGGCATGTACTGAGGTGTGTAACATGCCCTGGTAGTGAATTACAGCCATTTTCGTTTTTCACTGCTGAGAGGCTATCTTGCCCATAGGATAGAATGGGGAAGGCTGTTTACATGCCTATCTTCCCATAAGGGCAAGATAGAAAATCCAAGTTTGGTATCTCTGTGTTCAGAATTTAATTATACATCTTTTTAGCAAGATGGTTTTTAAATTCACTGTGTGAGAATAGCACTTTTTAGAAAGTAGCTATTCTCCTGTTTAACCTTCCTGTGTGCCTGTGTGCTGGTTGGCTGAAGGGTGTCATGTGATAGGCCAGGTGGCTCCAGGAGCCTGGATGAGTCAGCAGCAGGGTGAATAGGGAGATCTGCTTTAGATGGGTGGGAGGAGTAGTCCCTGGGTTTGAATAGGGCTGTCCCTGCCAAACACAAAGCTGGCTCCACCCCCTGCTGGCCAGGCTGAGGACTCTGCCTCTGCTGGCACAAAGAAGGCTCCACCTCCTGCTGAGCGTCTAACGACCCTGCCCCTCACTCTGAAAGGAACCAGGTGCTCCAGAGCAGAGCACACCCAGGAACCGGTTTGAGCAGGGGAATCCCCCCACTGGAACAAAGAGAGACAAAGACTTGGAGGGGTATAAGAAGAGGACCCCAGACACCTAAAACTTTAGATCACTTTGGAACTAAGAAGAAACCTCTGCCAAGGAGAAAGCTGAAAGGACTGAAGAGGAGAAGACTGCCTGCTTGCTGTTTTGCTTTGCTGCCAAGGAGAGGGGAAGGACTTTGCTGTGTCCCCTTCTTTTGATTCTGATCTCCAAGGGCCTGAGAAGAGCTGGCTCCCTGTTAAGAAGTCCCAGGAACAAAAGGACTTCACCACCAGCTCCCCTGGAACTCTGCTGAGAGAGTTCTGACCTGCCTTGGAGTGCTTGCCCAGTCTTGGGGCCTCAGGAGGTCGTTTTGCTGTGTTTGGGAGCTGGGAAGCAGAAGCGTGAACAAGAGTGACTGGTACCCAACGCATCATCCGATTGCGTGTCGCAAGACGAGAGTGCGTGGAAAATTTCATCGCGGCACCATCGCAACACACAGGGTCTCCGCATCGCAGAGTGCGTCGAGCATCGTCGTGAAGCTTCCTGCCATTGCGAGGGTTGTCGCAGAACCAGTTTGCGGGCCGCACCACTGCCGGTGTGTGAGAAGTCTCCAATCGCTGCGTGCGTCGACGCAGAGTCCCGTTCCGTGGCGCATCGAGAGTTGCGGCGCCGGAAGGCAACGCTGCGCCACGCATCGCAACACATCGAAGAGTGTCGCATCGAACCTGTGCGTGAAGCTTCCCCCTAAGAAACCTACGCAACGAAGGCCAAAGGTATCGCATCCTCCCCCTACAGATCGGAGCCGGCGCATCCACCTCTGCTGCGTGAAGCAGGGCTGCTGCAAAGCCTCCCCAGGATCTCAGGAGCATCGCATCGCCTTGGCCATCTTCCTTGTTATAGCTTTTGGGAACCTTATCGCAACTACAGGTACTGTTGGGCACGAGAGTGTCGCATTTTGTGCATTGAGAGTCGCATTGTGCAGGACACTGATTTTGACATCCTGGAGTACTCTCTGCAAACTCTTGAACTATCTTTAAAGTAACCTTTTGAATTATATGTTGGTTTGTCTGTAGTATTTGGGTCTTGTGAAGTTTTTAGTAAAGATACATTATTTTTCTAAAACTGGTGTGGAGTAAATCTGTGGTGTTTTCACTGTGTTACTGTGAGTGTTGGTACAAATACTTTACACATTGCCTTTGATAGCCTAGACTGCTCAGGCCAAGCTACCTAGAGGGTGAGCAGGGGTTATCTTAACAGTGTATCCCCCTTTCCCTGACTAGAAGCAAGGGTCCCTACTTGGACAGTGGAACCAGCCCTGCCAACTAGAGACCCCCAGATCTAACAGGGCGTGTTTACACAGTGGTGAAGGGAGGGGACGGGGCCTGAGTTAATGTGTGCAAACAAGCCCTGTGGCGCGTTTTAAGTTGGGGAAATAATTCCCCTTCAATCCTGAGGGCCCCTGGGGGCTAACTAGCCCACCAGGTGCTTCCAGTAAGCACCACTGAGCTGCGTTGCAGAGAGGTGGTCTAGGCCGTGCCACTTTTTAACCTCTCTGCAATGCAGCTCTGTGGCGCATACTGGAGGTACCTAGTGGGCTAGTTGGACCCTGGGGACCCTCAGGATTCAAATGAACTTAATCTCCCAACTAAAAACGACCACTGGGTGTGTTTACACAGTGGTGAAGGGAGGGGACGGGGCCTGAGTTAACGTGTGAAAACAAGCCCTGTGGCGCGTTTTAAGAGGTAGTTTTAATCCCCTGCCCTATTATATACTAGGGGCTTACAGTGGAGGTCATGCCGATCACAGGGGGACCCCAACGCATAGTGTTCCCTAGTGTATGTAGGTGTTTTCACTGTATTCTGAGTGTCTTTTAACATAGCACTGGCTCTAGGACTGGTTAGTCAGACTCAGTTACCACCAGTATCCGTCTGAAAAAGTTGAGGGTACAGGATGATTTTGCAACAAGGCTTCTTTCTGCTCTTCTGTTTGTTCTTTCTGCACGTTATCCTTCTTCCTGCACTTTTCTTCGTCTTTGAGGACTTCTGTTACTTCTTTCTGCATTTCTTTTTTTTCTTTCTGTGCGTTTTTTCTTCTTTCTTCACATGTCCTATCTCTGTAGGCATAGTTAGAAATTAGCATTTAAAAAATCTTTGAAATTCACTGAAAAAACCATAGGTTTCAGGCACGTTATAGTTAGGAATTAGCATTTAAAAAACCTTAGAAATTCACTGAAAAAACTATAGGTTTCAGGGGCGTTATAGTTAGCTGGACTTTTCACTCGTACAAAACCATTGATATTCCCCCGTTATAGTTAGTTCAGCTAACTATAACTCGCGCGCCCGCAATGCACTGCTGATGACGTCACATATTACATCACTCATGACATGGTCAGTGACATCACTCATGACATCACTGATGACATCTCAAATGACATCACTAATGACATCACTGATGACATCATCCTTGTGATAGAGTGGCAGACCTCCTCTTCCCCTAATATAACCTTTGATACACACATTCAAAAATAGAAACTACAATGTTCAAAACAATGGACATACCAATACCAGTTACAACAACCTATTCAGTAATTCTAAGATCCACATACACATCCACTCATTCACCAACAGTCCTATACAGTCACTCATACATGTACTCACTCATCATATGTACTCACACACCTATACATCCTGTTACACAACGCCACTCATCCATAGAGTTGCTCACACACATAGTCACTCATGCTAATAAAGAATCAAACATCCATTTACTTGCATATACAGCTATACACACACCACCACACTTACTTCTACAGAAACTTACACATACTTAGTCTTTTAAACAATCACTTATAGAAACACATACTTATTCATACAGGAACTCTTTCAATCTCTCACTCTCACATATACTCACTTATATACACCAATAGTAACATATACTAGTTTAAAACATATGTAGTTACTCATAAAGACACTATTGAGACAGTCTATCACTCACTAACACACCCATGCACACACTCATCCACCCATACAGTCCTGCACACATGCTGTTTTCAACACATACAAACAGTGAGTCACTCATTCATGCACCTATGCACTACGTAATACCCCCCACCGAACCATACAGACACTCATACTGATACTCAAAAAACCAACTAATAAACTATATAGACACTCATGTAGCTACTCACCAACCCATGCAGCCACTTATACACAAAGTGAGAGACTGATACAGATATTTACACATTTAAACATTACTCACTAAGCCATGTATTCACTAAGATACACTTAATCAGTCAGTTATACAATCAATTTTTCAAAAACAAATCATCAATTTAGACACTTATATACCCATTTATTCTTCCATCGACCTTGAGATATACATATATAAAACATATGTAAATTTCAGAAAAACACACATTCACTGGATGATGTCATCAGTGATGTCATTTGAGATGTCATCAGTGATGTCATGAGTGATGTCACTGACCATGTCATGAGTGATGTAATATGTGACGTCATCAGCAGTGCATTGCGGGTGCGCGAGTTATAGTTAGCTGAACTAACTATAACTGGGGAATTTCAATGGTTTTGTACGAGTGAAAAGTCCAGCTAACTATAACGCCCCTTAAACCTATGGTTTTTTCAGTGAATATATATATATATATATGCATGTAGTCGCTGAAAAAACAAAGGTTAAAGTCATGGTATTGTTAGTGATCCAGCGGGTTACCAACCTCAGATACTCATTTACAATATACTCACTTGGGACCATAAACACACACGCATTCATAATAGGCTAGTAAATACCGCTGGGGTCAATTTATTGTGCTATTACCTGTATGATGAATTATTTAATTATTTCTTACCAAACCTTTGGTCCCAATGTATTTTCCTCTGGTCAATGGACCTTTTTAGTTAACTAAATAGATGAAAAATTACATATCATAAATCTTTATTAAAGAACCACAGACTCTGGAGAGTTTAAATTGTTTATCTATTAAATTCATGTGAGCCAAGAACCAAAATATAGTTAGAACACCGTCTTCGACAAGGGGAGGAAGAGAAAGTAATTCAATCAGAAAAATTGCTAAACAAAGTTATTACGATGACAGAACCTGAGTAAGGAGGGAATACAGAGAACAGTACATTGACATACTACACAGAATTATATTTACCTAGTAGGGTGTGGAAACCAACCCCTTGGCCAAGGAATTGGAAAGGGTCCCCTTTCCAATGTGCCAAAGGCTCAGGACAGGATTCAGGACAGAAGGGATGACCTCTTCTAAATACAATGCCTGCGCCGCACCCCTCTCTGACACTATCTTCCTCCTCGATTCTTCCGCGATCTTCTTCTATTATGTGCCTCCTCGATTCTTCCGCAATGTTCTTCTAATTAATTGGCTCAAAAGTTCTAAGTCTGGAATTGGATCTTCTTCACTATTTTCTTAAATTTCGGACAACATCTCGGTCTCTCAGCATTCTCTGTCTCTCTGTGGTAACTAATCTAACTAACCTACCTCTATTATACCTTTCTAATGACATGTACCCCCCCTAAATGTTTCAAATTTATGAAACTCCTAACTCTGATTGGACAGGGAAAGGGGAGATGGTCATCATACCATGCTAAGGTTAATACTTTTCTTTAAGCTCATTGTTCTATGTTCCCTCCCCTTAATTTACTTTCCCATGCTTTATTTCCCACCCGTATTCACAAGTTAATCAATACAATGTATGCAATTTTATTTCAAATCCTTTCTGTTCTAAGGACATCATGCTGGTTCCCAAGGTATGTTACTGTTTTCTTTTGGATGACATTCAAGGCTTTGCATCGCGGCTCCTGGGTCGTTACAACTGCGCATGTGAAATGGTCACATGATGCACAAGCTTCAGTCCCGCACGGAGGCCCAAATACGAACTAATAGAGAGGTCAAAGAAAGAGAGTATTAAAATCAAAAATAAATGATTTCACTATATACCACTTATCTCTACTCTATTCCCATTTACTTATATAAATCTTTCGCATTAGCATTTTATTAAATTTGCAGGGTTTAGTTTCAGCATAAGCATGCGCATTACATGTGAGTTCCAAGCGGCCATTTTGAAAGTGTTTGCGTAGCTGCAAAGATTTCCCTCCAAGCGATAGTACGTCATACTACGTAGATGCAGTAGCAGCCATTTTAGAGACCCACAGGTTACTTGTTAGTAATACACATAGGCAAGCTTCCCCTAGATTCAAATGTACGAATTTCTGGTGCAGATTAGTACTTACAAACACAATTATTTCGGAGTTACAAGTTATTTGAGAGTATTGCTTCTGAGGATTGCTCCCGAGCAAGTCTCTTTTATACGAGTCCTTGCTCCATCATTAGGAATTGTAATAATATCATACTCTATAATATTTTTAAAAAAACTTAGAAACTCACTGAAAAAAGGTTAAAAGGATGTGAAAAGGTGAGTTAGAACATACCATTTTAAACAAGCAAAACTATTGAAATTAACCAGTTATAGTTATCTCAAATAACTATAACTTCTTCTTTAATGTAACCATGACTTGAGCCCCCACCATGCAGTGGTGTCATCAGCAACTATTTTACTGAGTTAACAACAGCAAATATACACACAATGTCTTTTTTTCAAATTATATTTAATACATATTTCTGAAAGACAGCATTTTTCTAACAATATTATGACACACAGCACTGTGTCTGCAGT
Source organism: Triturus cristatus (assembly GCF_964204655.1). Taxonomy (NCBI): domain Eukaryota; kingdom Metazoa; phylum Chordata; class Amphibia; order Caudata; family Salamandridae; genus Triturus; species Triturus cristatus. The sequence continues at coordinate 443,991,033 of NC_140590.1, forward strand.
TTCTGTCCCCCGACTGATAATCCTTGATATGATCTTTGGGTAAGTATTCTGGTGAATGGGGCTAAGCCTGCTACCTCTGCTCTCTTGATGGATGACTCCTGCTTCTGATGCCTGGTCATGCACAATCATCAATGTCATGTGCCTGCCTTGGGCCTTTAAAAAATATATTTTTCTGCTACTGATGTTGTCCCCAGCCCCACTGCTGGACTCTAGTTTATTACTTTCATACATAGATACATTAAGAGCAAGGCTCATTTCATCTTCTCGTTTTCCATGAAGCAAACAGTTGCATTATGTGTTGTTGTTACTCTTTCTTACCCCACTAAGTGTACATGAAAGTTTATGTTGGTGTGGTTTTACAAATGGATATTGGATACACTGTATTGTTAATTATTTATAACTTAAGTAACCACACTAAATAATACTACTAATTCAACTGCAACAATGCCACATTTAACTGATGTTCACCAATGTTCTTCTTCCTTGTTCTAGCATGACGCATGACCACACAGCACGGACATCGCTTCAACTTGTGAAGCTAAGTGCCACTGCCAACTGACAGCCTCAAGATGGTCCCAAAGAAAGATGATACCAAGAAAGCGGCCAGTTGGGTGGAGAAAAAGCCGATTTCCACCACTGGCAAACGTGTGTATGCCACACTGGCCTCTGGAGAGCAAGCTGGGAGCAGCACCCCAGGATCAGCTGACCCACCCCAACCTAGGCCTAAGTCCATGTCTGTCACAGAGGCAGCCTGTCTAATTACGGTAACGCCGACAAGCAGTGACATTGAAGTTGACTTATCTCTTTCGCAAAGTAGCACCTAAACATTGCAGGAAACACAGATGAGTGGACAACAACAACAGCCACCATCACCAATAGTAGTTCCTCTCGAAGTAGGAGCAGTTCAGGAGATTGAGCTTCATGCTGAGGAATTTGAGGAAGCCACTGTTTAAGAAGATCCATTGTCTTCCAGATCTCCAGCAAATATCTTGGAAACTTTAACAACAAGGTCTTTGAATTGCTGCGACCAAGAGAGCTTAACATTGGATTTGTTGCCACCGACAATGGCAGTAATATAGTTAGGGCCATGGAAGATGGTGGCAATTTTAGGGTCCTGTGTTCGACGCACTGTATCAACATTATTGTGCAGGGCTTTCTCAAAAAGGAAGACCGAGTCAGCAACTTACTGTCTATTTGCAGAAGAATCTGCAATCATATCAGCCATTCTTTTAAAGCCCGGGAGCAGCTGACGGTCATTCAGCATGATAATAGAATGCCAGTTAAAGCGCTCGCACAGGAGGTGCCAACACTTTGGAACTCGACTTCTTACATATTGCAACATCTGTTTGAGCAGTACAGACTGATCAATGTCATGTAAAAGGAGATGCAACTGTGAATGGCATGATCATTGAGATGGGCCAATGGGGCCTAGTTACATGCCTTATAGTGATGCTGCTCCCTTTTGAGATATTACACATGAGAAGTCAGCAAGGAGGACAGTACCATGGACTAATCTATCCCATTGTTGCAAATGCTACAGGAACAGCTAAAGAAGGTGTCTGAAATTATGTGGATGAAAGAAGAAGTGCATGAGTTGGTGGAGAGCTTAATTCTTTATTTATCTGTTAATACAAGGGTTCAAAGATACATTGTTTCATCCAACCATTATATGTGTGCCACAACTCTTGACCCATGGTACAAACAATTACTGGCCACTTGCTGTCCTTTTTAAAACAGGGATGTTTCAAACTACAAGACACAGATTGCAGAGCAAGCCAGTGACCTAGAAAAAGAATGGCTGGGAATTAGAGGCCCACTCCTACAGGGCACAAGTTCTGCAGTGCATCCTTCAACTTCAGTGCCTGAGGTCAGTGCTCTTGGCTCAAAGCAGCCAAAACCAACAACAAGAACACCAGCAACAACAGGAACAGGAGCATCACTCCCCAAAATCTGCATTTGATTGGTTTCTAAAGGCAGAGCTTAAGTCCCGTGCAGAGGTGAAGTCAAAAGAGGTTGAGCAATGTAGAGTACCAATGACTATTGAGAGGATGGTCTGGGCCTATCTAGATGACCCAACAGTGGTCTATGTCGATCAAAACCCATTGGTGTATTGCTATGGGAAAAGGTACCAACGGCCAGTGCTTAGAAGGCTGGTAATAAATTATCAGGCTTGCCCAGGAGCCACTTCATCCACTGAGTGTGTATTCAATGCAGCTGGTGCAGTTGTCACAGTGAGAAGGACCAGTCTCTCACATCAAAATGTAGAGAAATTAACCATGATCAAAATGAATAAGCACTTTATACCACAGAATTACACCATACCTGAAGTACGACAGGAATAGGATGAGGATGATTGGTCGGACTCAGGTCATGGTATGGTGTGTTAGCTGACCAACTTCTGGGTGAACCACCTGAGTTTGAGGATGAAATCCACTTCTCTGACTGCTAAGCCTGGGCCACCAAATATAGAACTTTCTATTTCTATCGCCAAACTGATTTGACGAGAAAAAAAGATATAGCTAGGTGAACATTATGTTATTTTGTTTGATTATGTCTGACTGACTTATGCAGCCCCATGAAGTTAAACACATTGTATTGCCAGATTGGAGTTGGACCAGCTTGTTGTGAAGAAGCCTCACCCCCTATTCCCCTCAAGGACATTGGAGAGACAAATTCTGCCTGACTCCATTCCGTGCCTATCTACCCTTTCTTTATTCCCCTAACCTGACTGCCTCACACTATTTGATTTACAAGACTGGCTAATGTGTGTTTCGTGAAACAAAGAGGATCGGCAATGTACCACTGTTCACGTGCTTGAATTAGAACAGGTAAATGGCATGCACGCATCAAAGGTTGATATATATTATGAGTGACTGTTGTTTGCGAGTGTATTGAGATGATTTATGTGGTGGGCAGCAGGCAGTAACTGGGTGTTTAACTATAACTATTAAGCCTGTGTGTGTGATGATTTACAATGCTGGTGGCCGAACAATGGTTGATCATTTTTTTCCTGAAGTTGATTTTTTCCTTCCCCATTTGACACTTGGCGACCTTTGTTTGCCAGGTCCACACTGCTTTATTTTCTGCTTCATACTCCTCAAAGACCTGACAAGTCCCTTTAGCTAACAAACCCAAATCTACACCAAAAATGACTCAATGGTTCTCTTGTTGTTAACAAACAGCACTGCACTACAGGTTGATCTTTCGCATTTGAGTCAGGACTCAGTCAGTACGGAGTTGGACACATTACTCGGTGTCAGGAGGATGATGGAAGGACTAAGGGAATGACTGCTTCAACAACTGGCACCAAAATAAGGAAGGTCTCAACTTCACAGAAACCAACATTTGGTGATTATTCTAAGAGGCCTACTCAACTCTGTAGAGTGGTGCGGATTTTACTTGATTTGGGAAATGCAATGTTGCTGAGTGTGGGTGCTGGCTCGCTCAGATTTGAAACTATTTTGGGGTTGAGTGGGGGGGCCTGTTGTTGTAGACATCTTCAGACAGATATATGATGATCATCACATTATGCATGTGCTAGGCTACGTATTATTATTATCCATATGATCATAACAGTTGCGAGTTTGAACAACCCAATACATGCGGTCACTTGTCTGTGATTGTTGGTAGTTGTAATTGTTCTCACCTAATTGATTACACATCAGTCATGAAATGAATGATTGCAAAAAGGACTATTCTTCTCTCTCGCGCTCCCTCTAAGTCATCTTGGTGCACTCCTTCTGTCCTTCTCCTTGATTCTATAATATAATTTTTGTTTTACATTCCTTAGGCCTTCTCTTCTGCACAGAAAGGCAAAAGCACTATAACACTCACATTTACCTTAAAAGACCACATCATCCAGGAACACAAGTTTGAATATAAGAAGAAGGCATATGCACCTCCCAATTTGGCAATACAGTATCATTTTTCTTTTAATAATAATTTTTTAGAACTATGTTGTTTGCTTCACTTCACCATAATTTGTATTTACTATTTTTCAAACTTCATGACAGAACATTTAGATATATTATAATATAACGTGGGTCTCTCTGAGGTTGATGGACAGTTTGGTTTTCAATTAATTTAATTTAACTGTGTCATAGTCATTCCTTCATTTCCTTTTCCTCCCACAACAGATTGATGATTGTTGGCTGATGATTCCCCAGATGAATATTGCCTTTGAGTAGTGTTTGTCTTTGTCACACCTTTCCCCAAATCCCCGTTCCCATCTATTCATCAAACCCTTAACCCTCTTCTCCTAGGCTGCGTGATTTATTTAGGTGTGACTTTATAATTTACACCATTAATTGATCACACACTTGTTGAGGCAGATGTGGTGACAGCAACACCAACTCAGTGCAGGATCTTTCGTTCTACTTCTATTACAGAAAGAATAGCCCACACTGGCCCAATTTACCCACCCACGCATAAAAGTGATTCAGATATAAAAGAACATTATTCTTCAGCATCATCATTCAGGCATTGTGTTGCGTAAACGCTTAACCCTGCCCCTTTCATGATTCGAGTATTTACTACTTTAGTTTGAATTAAAATACAAGCTCACCATTGCTATGAATAATTTAGTACTGAATGTTTTATTTCCACTATCAGGTATTCTTTGTTGTGTAGTAGTTTGGTCTCAATTGTTTGTAAAGCTATGATATAATAATATATATAACCCACTAACTTAGTGCTTTTTTAAATTTAGTTGCCTGCGATGAATAATCCTTTTTAATAATCCTAGAGTTGGAGTTCACGTAGGTGTGAGTGGGACCTTGTTTCTCCTTCACTGTTAGGGTACTAGCTACTACCACTATGATGGGACCTTAGGAAACCATGCAGCCCTCACTTCATCTAGTCAGGTAAGTGAACTTTGGAGCATTGTTGTTGTAGGCAAGATAGGCAGAGGAAAGTTGGAACCCCTCTACGCCCCCTTAGTGGTCAATATAGTTGCAGACTGGAGAGACTAGGGGAATAGTAGTAGGACATGGGTACCACATAACTAATTGTTATACACTATAAGCAGATTTTAAAAAGAAACCTCTGCTGAGCTCAAAGGCAGCAGTACAAAATAAAACACCCCCAAAAAGCATAAATACCAATATGTATTACCTTAAGTACAACAACAATATTATATAAAAACCAACCCATCAACCCTAAACTGGCCAACTCCTCTCCCCAAAAAATTCTCCATGTCCCCAAATAATGTCCACAATGTCAGAAGAATGTAAAACTAAGATCCAAACTGTCCCAGTCCCAACTCCCATCCCAGCCCACAAGTCCCACCCACCAAAACAAGGGTTAAAAAAAGGGGCAGAAGAGGGCACTAATGGCGGGCCAGGAGCATTTTAAGGTACCCCTTGATCTTGATTTGCCTGGCTTCCATGCGGTCCATCCTCAGCATAATGCGGCAGAAGTTGTTGTCAGAAATTAAGGGGGGCAGCAATAATGAAAAGCCAGTGGGCGGCTGTCAGTGGACTGCAGCACAGGTGTTGAGAGGATGGAGGCTCTGAGGGCTGGCGGGGGCCCTGGACAGTGGCCTACTCTTGGGCCACCAGCCATAAGGTACACATCATGTATACCCTCTAGCTTCTGCTGCCGCAGCCGGGCTGCTACATCCTACCGATTTGGATGACCACTGACAGCAGGAGTAGCTAGAAATAAAAACTGAAATTTTAAACATTGTTCTCTTCAAAAACTTGTTTAAAATGATGTAGTGGGTGTCACAGTCGCACCCTGCTACAGATTCCACGATCCCAGTCAGCCAGACCTGCTCTGAAGAGTCTCCACTGGCTGCCAGTGAGGCAGAGAGTAGCATTCAAGGCGTTATGCATGGCACATCACGCCTTTTGGAAAACAGGCCCACCCATTAACAACGACCTTGTAACCCCCTATCACCCAAACAGGAACCTTAGGTCGATGGAAGCCTTTCTTGCTGTTGTTCCCAGAGTGAAGAGGGTCAGGTCGGGTGGCAGGCTGTTCTCTCTAAACACTGCCAAACTCTGGAACGCCCTTCCCCTCTCACTCCGATCGAATTCAAATCTGCTTTCATTCCGGAAAAACTTGAAGACACTACTGTTCGCTAAATCCTTCGTGTCTTAATTCCTCCGTTCCTGGTCTCTCCGCCTCAGCACAACTTAGCGCTTGGACGCCCCCGGGCAGCAATCGCGCTTAATAAATTTATTTTCATTTTCATTTTCATTTCACAGTAGCAGTACATTGCTGGTCCCCTAGGTCCCCTAGGACTGCTCGATTTGATGTGATGACAGTCACAGCCATTACCCACACAGGTCTGACTTAAAACTAAAGGCAAATGGCAATTGCACTAACTGACTGAAAGAAATTAAGGCAGAATATAAACACAGCACACCAGTTTAAAAAGACTATTGTGTTTTTTTCTTTTCAAGGATTGCCTAGTAAAACTAAACAGACACTTAAAATAAAACTTAATGACCTCACATGAATGAGTAAGGCATTATGCACAATGGAGTACAAGTATTCTCTCTCTTGTTGTGCTCAATTAATGGAGGCAAGCTAGATCAGTTGGCGCCCTAGTCGTACTTGTTACTAGTTGGACTTTGCTACTCTCTGCAGTATGCAGCAGGGGTAGCTGTAATAGACAATTATCGTATTTCAATGGCCCTGCTCTTCTCCAAAATGCCTTTCAATCTTAACCTTAAACTTAACCCTTGACCTCCTGGTAGGTCGCTCCCCCCCCCGCTGCAGCTCCGCCTGCACCCCCGCTGTCGCTGTTCACTGCTGCCACCGCCGGTGAATTCAAGGCCCTCCTCCACCCGCAGGCTTCTACCTGCGCCTCATCCCTGGTGGCCAGTGGTGGCCTTTAGGTTCGTTTTCATTTGTTTTCATTTGCTGCCTGTTGCCTTGTACCTGCATCTGCCTGTGCCTCCTGCCCCCGCTCGCCGCTCTGCTCTGTGCCCCTTTGTATTTTGCTCGCCGCTTTGCTCTGTGCCCCTTTGTGTTTTATACCCCTCGCCAACGTCTGTGCCTCCGTTCTTGTACCCCTGTGCTGACTTGTGCCCTGTGCCCCTTTTTATTCTGTACCCCTTTCACTCCTCTGTGCCCCGTGCCGGTCTCCCGTCCTCCGTCCCCGCCGCTGCCTCCCAGCTGCTCCTCCCTCCCCACCTCCCCATATATGGCGGGCGCTGCGTGGCCGCGCCGCTGGCGCGCCGAAGGCACACCTAAGGCAAGCCCATCTGCGCCTGTCCGCGCCTGGATCGCGCCCAGCGCCAGAACCCCTGGCCCCCGCACCTGCCAGGATGACCACCTCCGCTATGACGCCAAGACCCTCATCGCTCTTAACCCAGGAAGAACTCACACCTGCTGCAAGGCCGCCCGAGGCGCACCCATGGCCCCTTCACCTGTCGGAGCTGCAGCTTCTCCTGCCACGAAAGCGCCAAGACACCCACCACAATTGAAGCCAACCACCTTAGGTGCATCCTGATCAACACCCACTCCGCACACAAACACGCCGTCGAACTCTGGGACCTACTCAACACCACATCACCGGACGTCGCCTTCCTGACCGAGACCTGGATGAACGAAGCCTCCTCGCCAGACATCACCATAGCCATCCCAGACGGGTACAAGATCACCCGCAGAGACCGCACCAAAAGGGCCGCAGGAGGAATCGCCATTGTCCACAAAAACACCATCAAAATCTCAACAAACACCAACGACACCCTCAGCACTGCCGAACACATGCACTTCCAGATCCACACGGACCCAAAGACCACCCTAAGAGGCACCCTCATCTACAGACCTCCAGGACCCCGGCCTCAATTCTGCGACTCCATCAACGACCTCATCAGCACACACGCGCTGACCTCCACCGACTAAATCCTCCTCGGAGACCTGAACTATCATCTGGAGAACAACAACGACAGCAACTCTTCCACCCTGATCGACAATCCCGCCAACCTCGGACTGAAACAGCTCGTCACGACGCTGACCCACATCGCCGGCCACACGCTAGATGTCATCTTCTCCTCCAGCCCCCACGTCACCTTCAGCCACGCCTCCGAACTCACCTGGACAGACCACCACTGCATCCACTTCTCCTTCCAAAAACCACCCACACACCACCGCACCCTACAGACCCCCGCCGCCGCTGGGGCAAAATCACTGAAGAACAACTACAGACAAGCCTCGCACTCAACCCCCTAACGACCCCAACCAACCCGGATGAAGGTGCACTCACCCTCGAACGCTGGATGAACGACTGCACCAACACCGTCGCTCCGCTAGACTCTGGTTCAAGATAGCTTGCCTGACGCACAAAGCTATTCACTATAATACCCCCATTTGCTGGCAAAAAAACTTGATCTATCTGGCTAGAGTCGGAACTTAAGAAGTTCTAACACCCTACTATTGAAACAGCCCAAATTCAATAAGAAAATAACTTACAATCATGCATTTTCTGGTCTTGCTCCAAGAATATGGAACGCTCTTCCTCCTGAAATCAGATCCAACCTATCTACTGCCTCTTTCAAAAACATGTAAAATGGCTATTCCTGAATGACCATCAACAGCATTAGCCCTGATACCATCTCAATCTACTTCTGTCTCCTATTGTATTATCTTTCTGCTTACATGTCCTTTTGATCCATTGTTCTGCTGAAACTTTACAGTTCCCATTAGATTGGCTGACTCCTGGTGCCCCCCTCTTTGACCTTGTATGTGCCTCCATTGGACTTTGTGGTGGTTAAGTTACTTCATGTGTTCCTTTTTATGCCACTTTCTACAGCGCTCTGATACCCATAAGGGTCATGTTCGCTCTTTATAAAACTTTTCAAATAAATAAAATATGATGTCCACCCTTTGTTTCCAAATAGTGACCAGAAGTATCCTCGGGTGGCTTTTCTTCGGCAACTTGAGCAACAACCACTTTGTCACCTCTGAAAAGTTCCTGCAACATCCTAAAGCATTGCATGATTTCTGACACTTGCCAAACTTTCCTCCTCAAAATGCAATATTTGTTGGGTTAATTAATTACAGCAAAACAATCCTTTTCAGTCACAGAATTCCCAATGATTACCAACCAATCCCAGCGTTGCGTTACACCAATCGACCTATTGCAGCGCGGCACAATATGACGTCAATTTCACTTCTTTGCAACGCTCACCCCCTTCACAATTTCTCTGCACACATTCACTCACCCAATCATCCTAAGTATGTAATTGCCTGCCATTCTGAAAGATAGTTAGAAACAAACCACTCAAAGGCATTCACACACGGTAACCTTCAACCAGCGTGGATCACCCGAATCAGTATAGTTAATCCCTGTACACAAGGTCCACTAAACGATTCCCATAAGTCCCATTCACAGGAAGTTCCCTGTCTTAGGGGGGGCGTGGCTTGGCGGGCTGCAAAATGGCCGCACTCTAAGTGGGCTCTGCCGGCCAAATCTGCAAAATCTGAGACTATCCTGTCGACATCCACTCCTCACCTGCACTTCGATGTCGTTGCGTGGTGAGAGGCGCAGACTGACCCATTTGCTGCTTCCTGGCTGTGTGCTGTGGCCGAGAGACGCCATTTGCGGTCGGCGCTGGCCCCGTGCATCGGACCTCGCGGGAGCCGGCCCTTCTTCCCCCGGGGCCGCGCTGTGCTCCGGGTGCTGCCTGATGCTGTGTGGAGGTCGGAGGTTGGAGTCATTCGGGACCCGGTGAGTGACGTCACCTCTGCGGACGTTTCTGGCAGGGTAGGGAGCCCTTGAACTGTACCACCCAGCCTGTGGCGTCGCGGCTTCGGCACCATTGTCTTCCCCTCTTCTGGTCGCATTTCTTGGCAGCCGTGGGTGCTCGGGCCCGGAGCCGGGAGCGGCAGACCCCCCGCTTCTCCCTGCCAGTGCGGCTTCAGTCTTGGTGCGCGCCCCCCTCCCCCTCTTCGTCTCCTCTTGGCTTGGAGGTCTGCGGATCCCGGTTCTCTTTGCCTCCAATCTGGGCTTCTCCTGCACACTTCATAGTGGGTTCTGGATCCTGGGCCCGCAGCGGTGCCGCTTTCCTCACGGCCCGGCGGGCCGCCATTGCTCTGTTCCTGCCTTCTACTGCCTGCGTACGCGGACTTTCCGCGCAGAGGACATTTTTGGTGCTGAGGTCTGTACAAGGGGCTTTATGGGATCCGGAGGTGGCGCTGGCCCAGTGCCCAGGGCTGAGGGTGGCGCAGAGGCTCAGACCTTCTGCCCCGCACACAAGAAGTTGCTGCCAACTGCTTGCCTCCGTTGGGCCGGCTCCCTCCCACCCCACATTGGTCTGCCGCGGGGGCAGCCCCGGAGGTTTTGCGTTTCCCCTGGGAAAGGATGCCTCACACCTTTGCCTCCTGCCTTCCCCTGCCACACAGGTACTTGGAGGGGGGACCATCCGTACATGGACTGCCTGCCTGAAATGGGTTGTGGCTCCGCCGGCGTTGCCTGTCTGCCGACTCAGCGGGGTGCCGCGCTGGTGGAGCACTGACCTCTCTGCCGCTTTGCTGGCTTCGCCACCCCCTGCACCTGTCCTCATTCCAGTGGCCTCTCCCTTCGTAAGCTTGCTGTCGCAGGCCCCCTTAGGGGGGCTTTGCCAATCTCTCTAGTAGCCCAACATCTGCTGCTGGCGGGAGGTGCGCCATTTTCACCATCCGCTGCCATCTTGCTCTACGTCTGCCTCGCATTCCAGTGACGCCTGCCATCCAGGGTCACCTGCCATGGGGAAGTCGGATCCAAAGCAGCCTAAACTTGCCTTCGAGCTCCGTAAGTCTTCTCGCCAGGACGGGGCTGGGTCGGAGTGCGGTGACTCTGCTGCCTCCATGGACGCGTGGCCCCCACACGTGATGATGACCTTAAAGTGATCATGCTTGATGTAAAGTCAACGGTGACGGGAATCGCGACCCAGCTGGACCAAATCTCCGCCCGCTTGGATTCTGTAAAAGCTTGTGTGGACTCTCACGACAGCCGTCTTCTTCAGGTAGAGTCTAGGGTGTCTGAAGTTGAGAATGCCGCCACACAGAATCGTCAGAAACTGCTCCAGATGAACAAAATCCTGGCTGTCATCAGGGAGAAGAACGAGGACTTAGAAGCACGCTCCCGTCGGAGCAATTTCCGTATTACGGGTCTTCCAGAGTCCACCAATATCTCCCGCATGGAAGACTTTGTGGAGCAGCTGGTCAGGGAACTCTTCGGCGACGTCCTTTCCCCAGTGTTCATTGTTGAGCGTGCCCATCGCTCTCTTGGCCCACGTCCTGGTCCTGGACTGCCTCCGCGGCCCATTATTGCAAAGCTTTTAAATTACAGGGACCGGGATGCCATTCTACGTGCGGCACGCGACAGGGGTGCCATTAACCACCAAGGCAACTCTCTTTCTTTTTATCCGGACTACACCTCTGCTGTCCAGACGGCCCGCAGTGAATTTCTTCCTGCCAAGCGGATCCTCCAAAAAACTTGCTGTTTCTTATTCCCTGGCCTACCTGGCTAAACTGAGAGTCCGTCAGGGCGCAAAAACGCTTGTCTTTCCGGATCCGAGTGAAGCCATGGCATATGCCAGGAAGCTGGAAAAATCGGCCCGTTCTTCGCCATCCAAATCCCGGCGAGACGCTGTTGATCGCCTTAGTGACAATGACTGAAGTGCTGTACTAATTTTGCTCTTTTTTCCTGTACGATGTCTATAATTACTTTAGCTTGGTCACCCTGCTTCACTGCAGGGTTGTATGCCTTGCCCTGCCATGCCCTCACGGGATAATTCCCTATGGTACTGCGGTGTTCCCCTTTCCCAGTTGTGGGTTCCTGGGGTGGGGTGGGTGGGTAGCTCAGCCTGATTGGGGGGTTGGAGTGGGTGTGGGGTTGGGGGTCTTTTTGCTGTTCTTGGTCTGCAGATGTCCGGGGAGGGCGTTTTGGGTTGGGGTTTGGGGATGGCTTTTGCTTACAATTGGCCAATCCATGCTTTGTCTAAACTGTTGTTTTCTAACGTATTTTTGGCTGGGAGTGGGATTGGGTGGGGGTTGGGTGTTCCGTGGGTGTTCTGCATTTTTCATTGTGTTGGGGGATTGGTTTGCCATTGTTTGGTTAATCTTGACTGCCGCCTTATGCTCAGACTGTATCATTGCACTGTGTTCCTTGCTTTTCTCTGCACTCAGTCTGTCAATTACATTTTCCTTTGTACCAATTTAATTGTCAGCCCTTCCTCCGTCTGGTCTGCTCAGCTCATTTGGTATTTAATCATTGTGGGTCTCCACTGTAGGGTCGCCTGTCCACTTCATTTGCTCCCCTTTCGCCATACAAATGCTTGGGGGTGTGCCCCTTGGTTTCCTGCTGGCAGACGTTACCATGTCGCTGTATACCGTCTTTGTCTGCCTGCGGTGTCTCCCGCTGCCGCGGCGCAGCGCAGCGCCACACTTTGGTATACCACAACATGACTGAAATTATCTGTTGGACCTGGAATGTTCGTGGTCTTAATGACCATCGAAAGACTAGGCTCATCCGCTCCCACCTGCAGCGACACAGGGTTGACATATGTCTCTAGCAGGAGAGGAACCTTATGCCCGGGTCCCTTTCTAGACTTCAGACGCGCTACTGGGGAGAATCTCACTCCTCGGTCTACTCCTCATATGCAAGGGGGGTCTCCATATTGATCCGCAGGGGCCTTCCCTGGCACACTGATCAGCTTCTCACTGACCCCAACGGTAGTTACATAATTCTACACGGCTCCTTATTCTCTCTACCCGTGACAATTGCTGCGGTGTATGGCCCGAACTCGGATGATCCGGACTTCTTTAATCACGTATGGCACCTTATTTCTTCTACTGGCCCAGCAGCTATTGTCTGGGGGGGGGGATTTTAATATTACTCTTTCGGCGGCACTTGACAGCTCTGGTCTGCGCTCTTCTTGTCTGCGCCCCACTGCATCTCTCATGTCCTTCCTTACTGACAACTCACTCTATGATGCCTGGCGCCATGTTTGGCCTCATACCCGCAAGGGAACCTGTGTCACCGGTGCTAGGGTCTGCTGGTCGTGCATTGATTTTTGGCTCACCTCCCCAGATGTCCTCACTTGGCTTATTGAAGCGACTCACATGGCGTGTACGTTTATCGGATCATGCACCAGTTCAGATCGGTCTTCGCCTCCATCACTCCCCGCAACGAGCATTCACATGGCGACTCCCTCCGAACGCGCTCCGTGACACTGTCTTCTGTGCCGAGATCCAAACTGCAATAACCAACTATTTTGAACTAAACGTGGGTTCTGTGGACTCTGCTTCTGTTGTCTGGGAAGGCTTTAAAACTGTCATACGGGGCGAGTGTATTTCAAAACAAGCCGGTGTTCTTCGTTCCATCCGCACCACTCTTGCGCAGTTGGAGACTGAAATTAAAACTTTGGATGCCGCCCAGGCTGCGCGCCTCGGGCCCGAGACCCTCGTGCTTTTAAGACAAAAGCACATGGAATTTTCTGCAGAAGCTGACAGAGCTCGCCTTTCTGGGCAGAGAGGGCTGAGCTCGTCGCTTCGGAGAGGGGGACCGGCCTGGTAAGACTTTGGATAACCTCCTACCCACCCCGTGCCGCGTCATACATTACGGCTCTCAGTGACGGGGGCTCTGCCAGAACCACCTCCCCGGATGAAATCAAGACTCATTTCATGGAGTTTTATTCGCAGCTTTACACTGCTGGCTGCCCCACCACCTCGAGAGGCCTTCGAACAGTATTTCGAGACCATCGCGCTGGTCTGGCTGGAAGACTAACATCAAAAATTCTTAGATGAGCCTTTCACTAAGGAGGAGATACTCGCTGCCATTGGTAGCTTGCCCGGCGACAAGGCCCCCGGCTTGGATGGTCTCCCAGCCTCCTTTTACAAGACATACGCTTTGCTTTTAGAACCTCATTTGGTGGCTATGTACAATGAATCCTTTGATACTGGCCTCTTCCCTCAGTCCCTCTGGGAGGCAATGATAACATTGTTACTTAAGCCTGATAAGCCAGCTGATCGCCACAACTCCTACCGCCCTCTCTCTCTTATTAACACTGACAATAAACTTTTTGCTAAATTAATTTCTGCTCGTCTTATACTACTTATGCCCCACATTGCCCTTCCGGACCAATCTGGCTTTATCCCTGGAAGGGCTACCTCGCACAACCTCTGAACAATTTTCTCGGTTTTACATCAGATTAACCCTAGCCTCCCCGCGGTGGCCGCTCTGTTGGACGCTACAAAGGAATTCGGCACGCTGGAATGGCCCTTTTTATTCTTTCTTCTACCGCGCATGGGTTTCAGTAATATATTTATAAAGAAGATATCGCTTCTCTACACTAGTCCTTCGGCTCATCTCCAAATGAATGGGCAGATTTCCGATCCCATTTGTATAGAGCGCGGTACTCGGCAGGGGTGCCCTCTGTCGCCAATGCTTTTCGCTATTGCGATGAAACCTCTGGCGGCCAGACTTCGCCAGCACCACACCCAGAGGAGTATAGGTTTCTCGGCCCATTCTCTCCTTGTCTCAATGTATGCGGACAACATAACCTTGTATGTTCGCCATCCCCAAGAAAATCTTAGCCCTCTTGTACGTGAGATCATACGATTTGGCGGCCTGCCCGGCATAGAGGTGAATTGGAGCAAGTCCGTGCTGTTTCCTCTCACTGACTCTACCAGGCAATTCATGCCAGACTATCCCTTTGTGTGGGCCTCCGGTCCCACCCACTACCTGGGCATCTGGCTTAGTAGGGACCTAGATGAACTTTGGAGATCGAACTTCGGGCGTGCGGTGGATTGGTTGGAATCCAGGGTTCAGAGTTGGTGTCGGCTTCGTTGTCTCTTGCCGGCCGGATTGCTATTGCTAAGATGGTGGCTCTGCCGAAATTCCTTTATCTGTTCTTGAACATCCCTATCCCCCTCACGTCCCATTTCTTCCGCAAACTGCGGTCCTTAATCATTTCTCTTGTCTGGGCCGGTAAACAACCGCAAGTAGCGTATGATATCCTCACTCTCCCCATGTCGGTCGGGGGTCTGGGTGATCCTGACTTCAAGCTCTACGCCTTATGCGCTCAGGCCAGCTTTCTGCACTTTTGGATCCATCCCTCTCCTTTCCAACCACACGTGGCTGTGGAGACGGACATTGCATCCCCCTGGCCTTTGGCCACGGCATTATTTGCACCGTCGAGGAGTCCGCGTGCGGAGGTGGACACGGTCGAGACACTGCGCTGGGCCTGGTCCGGTCTGCGCTGATTCTCCAATCTCCCACTACTCTCTGCTAATGCCATGCCGATTGTGCGTCATCCTGCTTTTCCCCCTTTTCAGCCATCCGGCATGTCTAAACATGCATCGCGCCCGGGCCTGCTGACGGTGGCGGACCTGTATCCAGGGAAAACGTTTTACTCTCCTCCCAATTCTTCTGGCCCAATGGACACTCTCCTGTTTTATCAGTTGCGTGCTATCTGCCGGGAGCTGCATCCCACATTCCCCCAGCCCCCGCCTATGATGCCTGCTCTTGACTACATATACACATCCCCGACTCCACACAAAATAGTCACTAAATTATATGCCATCACCTTGTCGTCCACAAGTATCTCCACAGATCGGGTGCACGTGGCGTGGGGCGCGGACCTGGGTTTGGATATTGTGCAGGCTGACTGGCTCTATTTTTGCAAGCAGCTGTAGAGGCTGTCGGCCAACTACCGGCTTCGTCTTATACACTTTAAGTATTTACACAGGCTATACCGCACTTCTGTCCAGCTCCACAAACTTGGGTTCCTATCCAGTGACAGTTGCATGCGCTGCGCTGCGCTGCGCTGCGCTGCCCCTGCCGCGGACTTCGCTCATCTAGCATGGTTATGCCCCAAGGTGTCAGAATTCTGGCAGGCAGTATGTGTCGCCATCTCAGACATTACCTCCGCGACAGTGCAGCCTGATCCCTCCCTGTGTTTGATGGGCTTTGTAAAATTCTGTCCAGATGCCTCTCGTCGCTTGATTGCAATGTTGCTGGTCCTTGCTAGGCGCAGGGTAGCCATGTGCTGGGGTCGCAGACCGGCACCTAAATTTGATCATTGGCTGGAGGATGCCTCACGGTGTCAGTCTTTGCTGTCGGAATTTTGGGATTTACTACCGGCGAGGTCTCGTCCTATTGACATATGGGGACCCCTGGTGACATACCTCCACGCTCGAGCTTCTTCAAGTAGTGCTGCCTCTCCCGCGCTCCCCGCCGGCGTTCCGCCCGTGGCGGCCGCCGGTGTTGGTCAGTGATTGCTTCCCTTTCTCTCCTTGTCTCCTTGGTGTGCTGTGCTGCCCTTTATCGCTGCAGCGGAACCATTATCCTTTTTGGGGGAAGGGCAAACTGGGTAACTTTGTTGTCATTATAGTCTCCCACAGCATTTGTTTTTTGCAGGCGAGAATTTGTCATTTTAATCTCCTGTTATGATTTGAAACTTACTGTGTAACTTGGTCTGATCAGACATAAAATGTAATGTGTTTGTTTTGAAATGTCTCAATAAAGGTTTTGAAAATCAAAAAACAAAAAAAACAAAAAAGTTCCCTGTCTTAGGTGGAACTGCCGATGTATCTCACTACAACTCCTCAACTCTACGGTCAGACAATCACAATCTTGGTGTCTTCTACACCTTTTAATATCCCGGGATCTTAGGCCACTTCGGGACCTGCAGCGAAAATCTCAATTCTGGGGCCATTCACACCCAAAACCACATTCACTCTACTCTCATTCCAACTCTGCAAGACATCACACAATCAAACCATTCCTGCAATCTAACATTTTACATACACCATATTAATACCTATTCTTCCTTCCACCGCTGATCTCGCCGAACCATCAAACTCTGTCAGTCTCCACTGGATTCTGTCACCTTCCATTCTCGATCATTGGGCTCAAAGTCGAGGATTTGGGGTTCTAGTTTCCCCGTATGACCACTTGTAGATTCTACCCTTACTTCATGTGCAAACCATCATATTCTGCTACCAACTGAAAGGTGCCACTTCAATTTGTTCTGGATTTTTCTAGAGACACACTTCGATTAATCTTTTTAGCAGCATGGAAGTGTAAAGGGGAGAATGTCAGGAATACACCATCAATTAAATAGCATCTCTTATACATAATAACCAAGGGACAATTGAGTAAGGTTGGTTAATTTATTACGAAGCCAAAAATATCTAAACATAGAGACACCTCGATACAAGGGTATAATAATACAAAGGAATTATCATGAAGCCAAATCTACACCCCCAGTTCAAAAGGTGCAGCATGAACAGAACTATTAGTTCAAGAAGGAGTATGCTAACAATCAAGAAGCATGAGCCCAAATTTCCGTGCATCGACGATTGATGAATGAAAAGCACTAAACCTATCCCTACTCTATCATTAAGAGGACATCCCTACATGAGCATTTCAAATCAGGAGGAAAGGTGTCAGTAAGTGGAGTCTTCCTTAGAAGTCTCTCCACTATTAAATGGGTCAAACAGCATAAAGCCACTTTTGCAAGAGAAAGAGCTCGTTCAGGGATGCTCCCTCTCCAAAGGCTAGAAAGAAGTGTGTCTCTTTCCCTAATTCCAACAATCAGTTATCCACAGGTAAATTTCCCATGATGCACGGCTTGCATGTATTCCACAATTGGTGTAGTCATGAGTGTACTTTTCCACGGTGTTCTCCATGTGCATCCTTTGCAACAATACGTCCTTGATTTCCATGCCTTCTCACGTGAGAAACCAGCTTCGTTCTTTATCACTTCTAAGCCATGTAACCGTAACTTCTTCTCTGTCTTTTGCCCAGCCATTAAAAAAATTATGTTACTTTGCCTACAAGAATGCTTCTTCACCTGCAATGCAAAACTTTAGAAAGAACAGCTTCCACAGTGCACATGAAATTCAGAACATTAATCCTAAAGTGAGAGTTTATCAATGGCCTGCAGTTCAGGCATACAGCTTGGGCTAACATAAGAATGACACTTAAGCATTAGGAATTCACATAACTATTATTACATTTTGAATAATAGATTTACCTACTAAAGGAAAGCATTATCATTAATAAACACATTTAGTACGAGTAGTGTCAGACTCTACAACACTAGTTCTTCAGGTTAACGTTTCCTGCTAGTTACATTCATTTCCTACGTTAATTTTTCATGCTACTTTTTAATAACATAAATTATGTCACATAGTTACGTTAATACATTTCACAATTTTAACATCTCACATTTACACAATACAGGATTATATGCAGGTGCGCTCTACACCCCTGCAGAAATTAAATGAGACTTCGCTCCATCACACTCATATTGCATTTCACCCATCCTTTCTCCTTCCATCCTTTTTTCCCTTTTCTATCAACCCATTGTTGTTAAACTTCATCATCAACCTTTGTCTGCTGAGTTCCAGAAGAGGCCATTAACTTCTCAACTCCCACTGTCTCTGCTAAAGCGTGGTGATCATGAGTCAACACCCTTGCAGTGAGTATATATCACTAATTGTTAATAAGCAAGCAATGTGACTTACCACCACCCATCCCAGCTGCCCCTGGGACTCCCCCCTTCAACTGTCGCTGCCACAACACCTCCTTTGGCATCCTTGCTACCGGCACTGGTAGTCTCTACGGATAGAAAAAACATTACACATTTTAAATGCCAGATATGCCACCCTCCATTAATATTTCTTTTTAGCAAAATACAACCACGATATATCACTACAGTTCGGTTACAGTGTCGTCTATCAAAATATCACATTGGCATTTTTTTGGTTGGCAATGTTTGAAAAGCCAGGTAGCCAAGTCAACCAAAAACATTTTGTAATGGAGGGGCAGAACTATGATGGATCTGAGTCAATAAAGTGCACTAAAGAGATGAAATAATTGATCAACGAAAGACATATAGTCTTGGTTGGCAAATGCAATGGGGCCATCCTCATACTTCCAGCCATGCTGCACTGTCTTCAACTGCTGGTATACCACAATAATAATACATACAAAGCTTTGGGGAGTCCACCATGACCATGGTCACTCCCTCATTTTACTGTTTGAGCATGAGTAAGAAAAAGAAAACCTTCTCAACAAACATGCATACAATACCTTACTTGGGTATGCAATCTTCACAGTAGAGTAGTAGCACCTAACCTAAAATGGGTTCCCTGAGTTTTACAGCACCACCAGTCCACAAGATATATAAGGAGAGAGGGAAAGATTACTGACAAAGCTGAAGAAAGTAAGCTGCAGGGCAGACAAACTAGTACAGACAGTTTGATGTCAAGTACAATAATTTGAAATATAGAAAATAAGTAAATAGGATAATGCAGGGATATGAAGAATTTAGGAAACAAACAAATAGAATGAAGAGGAGTTGGAAAATAATTTGGAGACAGGCACATCAAAAAGGAAAAATAATTCTAAATGTGGAGCATTAAAAGTTATGGAAATAATAATATTAACAACAGGAAGGCTTACTGGGGCCAGCAGAGCCATCTGCTTAGTAACTTGTGGAAGCAGTGGCACCTCCAGCTCCCTCGTCCACCTTGCTGGATCGTCCAGGCCCATCCCTCTTCTTGCCTCTGGATGCTAATATTAGAAAGAAATAAAATAAGGTTAGTGGTACAGTTAATAATAATCTCCACAAAAATATTTTCACAGCTAAAGGCAAACACAGTAACATTGAACTTTTCTAAATCAGATTTTCTATAGTACAGTAGTACTATAGAAAATCTGATTTAGAAAAGTTCCATGATACTAGTATCATGGATCTATTCATAGTTTCCTAAACCTAACTCTATTCCAAATTTGATAAACTACGTTTTGGAACTACTAATAAATTGCAACAAATGATCTTTGCTTCACATCTCATTCTAAATCTGTAAGTCTTAACCCCCTTTGACGGTATTCTTTTCAATGCATAGATGCATGCATACTACACATCACTGGGAAACTGCTTGGGATTGGGACTGTACAAGCTAAAAAAAATAAAGACACAGAGAAGTGAGATAATACGCTAACTCACTAATACTAATAACTACCATTATCTTAGTGACAGGATAGAGGAGTCTCTGCATGACTTCTTAAATAAACTGCCCAAGCGAGCGCCAACGAGTAGTATTCGGTAGTACCGATGTGCACCTGTCTACTCTATGATCACATAATATTTGTAACATACACTTAACTTACCTGAGTGTGAGCAACATGCTTGCTATTTGGGAAAAATATTAGTATAGCTAGATCACGACAAATACATTATTATTACTCACCGAGTGCCACAACCTCCACACCCAGCAGGTAGAGCAGTCCTTGTCACTATCCAGGATGTCATCCCACTGGCGTATAAGCTGTTGTTGGATGTGCCAGATCCCAGAGCAGAGGCGCTCAGCCCAGCGCACCCTCTCCCAGCTCTGTCTACGCTCCTGGAGAGAAAACTCTGCTGCCAGGGTGGAGGGGAGGTGGTGCTGCACATAAAAACCAAGTACAGCCACTTCCACCCCTGAGAAAATGGCATGCAGCTGCACTCCTCCATGGTGCGGCCAACCACAAAGTAAGCAGATGTGGTTGGTGCTGCTGGTTCGGGGGAGCCTGGCGCTGCAGCTGCCTTGCTCTGCCATGGCGCTAGGTGGGAGGAAGGGAGGAGTGTAGAAAGAAAAGAAGGAAGGAAGGAAGGAAGGTTGCTTTCCATTCAAATGAGAATGGAAAGCAACAAAGTACAAAAGTAACGAAAAAGCACCAAAGAAATTACAAAAAAATTTAAAATACATGAACAGAAAAGACATACGAAAAGATAATAAAAATAGGTGGTAGATAAATTAGAATGGGGTAGGATTATAAAGATTAATTAAAGATTCAAAAGTAGACCCAGCACCATAACAGAGCAAAAACAAAATATGGCCACACCCATTTGATGTTTGTGCGTGCTTTCTAGCATGAGAACGTATTTCACACTGCGTATATTGCATGAACCAGCACGGCGGGTTACTTCACCCGCTCAGGGAACTCCGCGTAGCAGGGTTGAGTTTTTTTTCCACTTCGTTCTGTATAGCGCGACTATGCGTACTCTGCCCAAGCCTTCTTATTAGCTTGGAAGTTTATTATGCATGACTCATCGAGATAGGTCTGCCCGCATCAGGCAACTCTTTTTACATGGCTGCATGTATTAAGGGGTTGTGAGAATTGTGTAATTTACTTTTGCGTAATTCAGTGAAAGTTTGGCAAAAATACGAGTAATTAAGAGGAATTGACAATCTGTAATTTCAAGCTATATTTTTGAGCAAAATGTGTCCTCACATACATTTTTGATGCTTGGACTCATTTCACGCAAAAATTGTGCAAAAACCCAAAAGCACTGCAACCAGCAGCCGCTTGCATTCTATTGTTCCTGTGCGCTTTTAATACCTTTTTACTACGAATGGTGGGTAATTATGCAAAGTGGTGTAATTTCATGAATTTCATGTAACAAGTATAATGCAAAATTCCCAAAATTTTGCAAACTATGCTATCATAATATACATTTTCCACAGGCTAGTTTATATATGTTAGTCCTGTAGCTCTGCTCAGAGCACTCTAATAGGATTGTTTATTTGAAAGTGAGTGTAGCCCCTGGTAGAGATCAGTGAGGGAGGAGGTTGCAATCGCATCAGGGGGTCTGTTTTTTGTAGTATGTTTGAAAGGGAGTCTAGGGGGCATATCAACAAGGGCTTTATCTCTGCTTTTTTGGCTTTAAAAGCCAAAAAAGGAGAGATAAAACTAGCGCCCTATCAACAACAGGGTGCTAACATGCAAATTTGCACGTTAGCACCCTTTTACTCTACGCTTCCACTTGCATCTCTAATGAGATGCAAAGGGGGCATTCCAGAGTAAAATAATAGGAGAAATGTCGCTAGGCGACATTTCTCCTATTATCAAGAATGTCGCTAACCCTGTTAGAGACAAAAAAAGCAGCGCTAACCGCGGTTAACGCTGCTTTTTTACGTCTGGTATTTTTCTGACTTAGCCATGATATCCTATGGAAGGAGGATATCATGGCTAAATTTGCCTGTCCCTATCAACAAGGTAACGTGAGATTATCGCTGGGTTTCCAGCGATAATCTCACGTTAGCCTGTTAGCGTGAGGATTTTTATCGCTATTGAGATAAGCGTTGCTAATAGCGCGCTATCTCAGCGATAAAAATTCACGCTAGCCGGCGATAATTATCCTAGCGCTAAGTGCGCTTAGAGATAATTATCACCGGTTGTTGTTGATATGCCCCCAAATTATTTTAAAACACACACTTCAATTCATAACTTTGGCAGTTCGTTTTTCCACTGTGCACAAATTTCATATTTTAGACCTCAATATGCTTAATGTAGAGGCGTTGATGCAACGGTTAGGCTGGCTGTGAATGCAATTTGAGAGATAGTTTCCAATCAGTGTTGACTGTGGGTATAGCCCTTCATTGTCTATTTCTGTCAATGGTACCACCAAGGCCTTGGACAAGATTGTATATCCACCATACAATTTTAGCATCCTCTGTGTAACCTCTCCAACATACATCTGAGTCTTCATATAAAGCTTTGATGCAAACGAGTGTCAGATACCACTTGAGTATTATCTTATAATCACTTTGTCGGACCTTCCTCAGGGGGCCATGGGGCAAGCAGCAGCTGGTGGGCAACAGCCATGATGGCTGGGGTCGATTGCATCTGAGGTCATCCTACTATGGATCTGCAAAATGTAGCAAGTTCAGCACTTGACTTTCAGCAATGGCAAGCTATCACAGGCTTCGCAGTGAGGATAGTGTTGAAATACAGCAGGCTCAATTGCCAACAGATACCAAACAGTGCAATCATGTGATTGCCAAGCCATCAGTACTTCCACAAAAAGTATCAAATACATGGGTTACAGACGTAAGACTAATACTTCCAGGTAAGGCTGCCCACCTTTCTTACTATTCCCCGTTCTGCCCTCCCTTCTTTACTCTCGGGTGCTGCAGTGTGGGTTGTAGTGCAACTGCAGCGGTTTTCCCCCTAGTTACCAGTCCTTGGCAGTAAAAGCACTCAGTCTCTCAACTTTGTTCTGGGGCTGTGGTAGGCCTTGAGTTGACCTCCCGATCTTCAGTCCATGCTCAGCTCCCAACTGGCAGGCACAGACCATATGGCAATATCTTGGTGGCCGTAGGGACCCATTTCTAGTAGACAGCATTGGCAGCAGGTGCACCCTGCAGTCGCAATTGGCCCCCCTCCTTAAGGGCATGTGATTCTTGGGGACAGTTTCTTGAGACTCCCTGGAATGAGACATTAATGCAGTGGTTCATCAGGCCCAAGACACAGGTCAGCAACTAGGTTGCTTTGAGGTGCTTCTGGGTGTCAGCATCTTGGTGATAATGCTGCAGACAGCCACTGGGTTTCTTTGGCTCACTTGAAACAGTTCAGTAGTAGCAGCTTTCACTTCCTGCAACAAAATTCACACAGGCACATAAATGACAAGTACTGGATATTCAACACAATCTTATTTTATTCCAAACACTTGGGTGAGTGTCACAGCTTCACAGGTTTATTCTTCCACTGCGCAGACCACTTGGCAGCAAGAGGGCATATGCCACAGCTATATTGGAAAGTCATTTCAGACACATGAGCAAGTGCCACTTCAGGACTGCTCCCTACTTCAGCAGGCCAAACTGTTCAGGCACACATACGCAAGTGCCAGGACTGCAATGGCAGATATTTCAAGCAGATCCACTCAGGCACACTTTGGCATTGTTGCAGCTCCTCTGCTTTGGCATCAGTTACTTGTAAGCCTACACTCTTGTAACACAGTGTCAGAGCCCCTTTCAGTGGGCCACATGACAAACAAGAGTTTCTTGGTCCAACCGTGGTGGCTGAGGTCTTTTACTACCGTTGTCCCGAGGACTTCCCTACTATGGGTTCTGCTCAACTGTGTAAAGCACCCCTTCTGCACCTCACTCTCAGTTTAGCAGAGTCGAACGAGCAGTCAAGGCTCCTTTAAGGGAGGGGGGTGAGAACAGATACAGGTCAGTGAACATGACTCATAACTCAATGCACAAACAATAAATCAATCAAATACTTATTTTTACATAAAAAGAACTATTGTAATTTTAATTCTACACATGCAAAGATAAACAACATTCAAAAGAAATAACACAATCTTCCTCGAGGTTGGGCCCTAGTAAATGTCAGGCCACTCCCTGTCTTATTAACTTTAGTGCAACAGGATCAATGTTATTCCCCACTCACGGATTTGCACATCCGGTGAATGTAAACTATTAGGCCATACTCCAAAGTTCTTCCCTCTGACGTCTTTTGGACATTCAGTCACAAGAGCCCATGGGGTTGCTGTACCAATCACAGCATGTCCCCTTGGGCCCTAAAGGCCCAGTTCATGGCTTACCCGCTCTGGTGGTATTGAACTCCTCAGCGGCATAGAGAAATACTGCCCTGGGTTTGGCAAAGTGGGCTGCATATGGTCATAAGCAGCAGCACCCGCCGGGGTAGGCTTTCTCCCCTGAGCCACACTAGTAACTGGTTCTAGCGATTGCCCGGTAAGTCACAGTAAGTCCTACTTCCCTTGCAGGGCAGGAGGTGGATCTTCTTGCTCCGACAGAGCTCCGGAAATGTCCTTTGATTCTCGGGCTTCCTTCGGTGGAGTTTGCAATATGTGGGCCGAACCCTCCTAAGTCATAGCAGCAGATTCTCGGTCTCTGGGGACGGCCTGAATCCTTGGCCTCAGCGTCTTCAGCAGCCCCTCCTATCATACATTCACAACTCCGGTCACGCTGACCTGTCATCTGTGTTCATAATGGCCCCCGTTCTGGCACATGGGTCAACCCATCACAAGGTTTTGCAGGCCTGGCTCCCTCCACACAACCCTTGCTTCTCGGTTTAGTCCACAACGGCCCCTGCTGGCACAAGGGGGTCGCCGAAACAACCCAGCACACAGGCTATGGCCCGATTGGTGTAGGAGCGGATTCCTAACACCTTACACAGTGAATCCTCATGATAGGGATCCTCCCTGGACCTTGCTCCTACCCACGCCCTCTTCCTCATAGGGCACACTGGTCTTGGTGAGTAGGCAGGCACTGTTGCTCTAGGCCCCAGAGCAGATGGTCGTGGTTTGCCTGGGTGATGTCCCCTCACCTAGCAGAGAAACTAGCAGGCCTGGACCCCCAGACCTGGTGACGGGCAGAAGTTTTGCAGAGCTTCCCCTCCTCACACAGCCTGTCTGCCCTACTTCTCTTCCAGACTCAAAATGTAATTTAGAGTCTGAGTCTTTGATGTTTTATGTTGGAGTTCTTCTTCTTTGAAATGGACATCTTTCCCCTTTCTTCTTAACCCACAACAAGATTCATGGGAATGACTAGGGTTCACAGCTGGATGTCATTCAAAGTGATATGTGCATCAAAAGGTTCATCCAGATCTCCCAGCCCTACTCTTTATGGTTCCCTTACCTGCCCCATCCCTCTCTTCCTGATATGTGTTCAGGTCCCTTCTTTGTGATCGATAATTGAATCAAAGATTCCTTTGAAATGCAAAGAGAGCCTGGTTCTCCTACAGTCCAGCGCATGTCCCTCCTAGCTTACAGGAATGCAGCAATACAAACATCTGTCTGGGGGGGTTCCTCCACTCCTCATGTTTTCACCAAGCAGGCCTGGGATTCCCAAAATGGTACCCTAGGCCCTCCATGTAATGTACCAGGGCATGCACACTTGCAGACATGTACATCCACAGCACACTTACTGCACAGCATTGCTATCCTCATGCAATACGCCGCCACAAGCAGCAAATGCATTCAGTCTGCGCACACTGTTCAGTACTACAGCCTTTCTGTCTTGAACCAGAGTGTGTCATTTTAAAAACAAACACTGCCAGCCTACACGTATTTACCATATGCCACTTCACCCCTTGTGCAGTGAACTTCTTGCATGCACACATTCACTCAGCACATGTCTATCACACATGCACTTCCACAGCTACCTGCTCTAGGCCAGGTCTGAGTTAAGCACACCGCAGCAGAACTTTTAAAAAGGTGAGTGAGCCCGTAGGCCTCACTCCAGTGACACAGGATAAAAAGGTCATGTTCACTACGACTGATACCTACCCGGTATGCTGCCACCACCGCACTTGTGTTGCCTAACTCCTGTTGGAGGTGGTAGACTTCCACTAGTATGAAGGCAGTCTTATGATGCCCCTCCCAGTCCAACAGGACCGCAATCTGTAAGGTGGGCCTATGTCATGGCACGCACCCATGATCCATGTTCGCACGTTCGCCTATGACAAACAATTAGCATTAGGCATCCAGAGAACAGTACAGTTGGGCACTCAGGGCAGAGGAATACGTCTCTTTTTAAAAAAAAACTTATTTATTTATGTTTTTGTCCTCATTTGTCTGTATATGCTAGGATTTCAGTAAAAGCCCTTCTACTTAGACCAAGAGAAGCCTGGTCTCTCCTTACGGAGGGGATGCAATCAACATCACGGGCTACCAATTCCTACGGTCCGTTAAAAAAAAAGGGGAACTTACTCATCCACACAGGTTAGCGAGGAGAATGGCTCTGATTTTCTGATAATCAGACCAACCTGTAAAGCATATTATAATCATAGGACCATGAGTAAAACCCAAAAAAGGTGGGGCATTAAACAATTCCAAACTAAGAACAAGTTTGGTTCTTTATATATACCTCATACCAAATATACCATAATGCCCAAAAATCAGCTCTTTTTGTTTGCCTAGCAACGCGATCCAAAGTTGCAACCCTTTGTACCAATTGAATCCATTCAACCTCTGTAGGGGGGTTGGGGCGTATCCATTTAATGCATAACTCCCCACGGGCCAGAAGAACTAAAACAAAAATAATAACTTTATGATTTTTACTAAAGCAATAAGCTTTTTCCTCCCTTCCTGCAGAAACACCAAATATTATTGTTTCCAAGCTCACCTTCAGTTCTTGGCACAGAATCTCCGAAATAATCTTACCCACTTTATCCCAGAAAGGCTGGATCGAGGGACACTGCCAAAACATGTGGACTTCATTGGCGTTTTCCTCTCCGCACTTATGGCACTTCTTCACAGCTCGACTTCCCCATCTTTGATAACTTCTTGTGTGCCCAGTGTGCCTTGTGGATAATGAAAAGATGGTTCGTTCTCAGTGGAGCAGATCTCACATATCGCCATAGAAAAGACATAGATACTTGCCATAAAGTTTCTTGGTCTTGGTCTGGCAGCTCCTTCTTCCAGCTCTCCAACAGAACATTATGTGTCTCCCCATTTGTCTGAATCAGCGACCAGTACCATTCAGAAACTTCTTTCCGTATACTAGGACGCGAACATATCCTATTCTCTATCTCGTGGTTTCCCTTGCCGTCTTTACCCAGAGTGTTAGCCCAACTGGTTAATTGATAGTACTGGAATTTTGAAACAGAGTAATTCGAGATTTCGGACAATCTCTGCCATGAGATTAATTTAGAATCTACCAGAATTAGCCCCCAAAAATGTATACCGCATTCACGCAAAGGTGTTGCTAATGAGTCCAGGAGGCAAGCAGGGGTACCAGGAGAATACCAGATAGGAGCAGCATCGTAATAATATGATATTTTCAAGAGGAGTCTTATGGAATACCAGACCTTAACTATTCCAAAGCGGGTCTTTAGCCTGACTTTTAATAAAAATTGGGGGTGGCCAAATTTGAACAGAAAGGAATCTGCGTAAGCTGAGGAATCGTTTATAAGGGCCTTTAAATAAGGGGCAAAGCCTATGCTGCCCTTCAGGAGCTGACTAAAATTCTTTGAATGAAAGGCTAGATAATAGAAATATAAATCAGGAGTGGCAATGCCTCCAACCCCTTTCCCTTCGCAATTTCTTCAGAGAAATTCTCCGACTTTTATCCCCCCAAATAAAGCTCGTGAACTCCCCCTGTACCTTCTTAAACCAAACCCGCTTAAACTCCAAGGGGATTGTGTTGAATAAAAACGTAAATTTCTGAATGATCATCACTTTTAATAAATTGGAACTACCAAGAAAAGACAGTGGGAGTAATCTCCAGGCCTGAAGTTGTTTTCTTAACTGATATGGCTAGCTTATCAAAATTCACCTGTGGATTTTTTTAATATTATGCACAATTTGGACTCCTAGATATTTAATTTCCTGTTTTATTAGGTTAGTATTATATTGGGTGTTCCATAGCATTAACTCCATTTTTTGTTGATTAACAGAGTATCCCGAAACTCTACCAAAGTGTTCCAAAGACTCCGAAATGGCTACAATAGACTTTTGTAAGTCGCCAGTGAAAATCAATAAATCATCGGCGTATAAACCGATTTTCTTTGTCTAGCCATTACAAACGAAGGGGTAGATATTCTGATTAGCCCTCAGTTTACATGCCAGGGGCTCAATATCTATGTTAAACAACAAAGGAGAGAGGGGATAACCCTGCCTAGTCCCTCTACTGATTTTTAGTGATCTCGTAAGGTTGCCGTTTACCAAGATTTTCACCAAGGGATTTTTATATACTGCTTTTATTGCCAACAAAAAATGTTCTCCTAAATTAAAGCACTGAATCATCTTATGCAAAAAAAAGGCCAGCTGACCTTATCAAAGGCCTTAGCAGCATCCAGAGTCATCACTGTCAAGGGGATCCCGAATTCCTTTGCTAAGTCTATGGTAGTGATTAATTAATTAATTAACCCATAAAGTTGCCTCCCTTTGGTCAACATCAATTACTGGGACTATAACCCTGTCTAATCGTTTTGTTTAAATCTGATTATACATTTCATAGTCATTGTTAAGAAGAGAAATTGGTCTGTATGATTTGCAGTTCCTAAGATTTTAATTTGGTTTCAATAGTATAGTTATGATAGCGTTATCCCAGGAAAGCGGAAGATTCTGTTTATCTATAAAAAACATAATTAAACAGCTGCAATAGTATCGGGGAAAGCTCTTCCCTTAGTATTATATAAATCTCGTTTGGGAGGGCATCTGGACCCGCAGCTTTCCCTTTTTTTAGGCCCCGAATAATAAGCAATATTTCCTCAAGACTAATAGGACTGTTTAATCCTTCTTTTTACGATTCTTGCAACGAGGGGAGTACTAAATCATGGAGAAAAGCATCAATTTGTTCTTCATCTGCTTTTATTTCCTCCGTATAAAGGTCTTCAAAAAATTGAACAAACGCGTACTCAATTGCACCTTCTTCTGAACTTATCTCCCCGAAACTTGGTGTCTAAGATCTCTAATCTGATTTCTTGCCTGATCGGCCTTAGTTTTCCAGGCGAGCAATTTGCCGCACCCTTCTCCATATTCGTGATGTGCGAATTTACTGGCTTCCCATTTTTTTTTTTATAATAGGCTCGAGGTAATCCGCTAAATCAGACTTTGCTGTTTTCATTTTTTGATTAATCTGCAATATATTAAGTTCTCCCAGATCCAGTTCTAATTCCGGCTGATACCTATGATTTGAGTTTTCTATTTTTGTTACATCTTCCTTGACTTTCTTATTTTGTGCAGTAGATAGGCCAGTTAAGATACCCTTTTATAGGCCTTGTATGTGTCCCAAACAACGTGTAAAGGAGCCGAATTTAAATTAACCAAAAAGAACTCATCCGTGGCAGCTTTCAGTTTCTCCACTACCTGACTTTCCAGGAGAGAAGCTCTGTTTACAGTCCACCTGTAAGAAGGCAGTCTTGCTCTTAGCACAATTTCTAAAACTACCGCTGAATGATCGGAAAGATATTCTGATACATGGGTAACTTCAACAGTATTTTCACTTATGTGTGGGTCAACGAGAAAAAAATCAATCCTTGACCGATGGCCACATTTCTTGTTATAGAACATGTTATCGCCCCCTTCCGTGCCACCCTTAACCTTCATCAGCCTCCATATATCTATCGAGCCCATATCTGTCATCAATTGTTTCAAGGCTGATCTTATCTCTGGGGTTGCAACCACGGCTCTCTTTTCTGTTGTATCTCTATTTGGATCTATGACCACGTTAAAATCTCCACTAAATATTATGGGGTTATTTATGTTCACCAGATGAAGAAGTAAAGTACGTAAAGGGATTGGGTCGTCTAGGTGGGGCCATAATATCGCACAATAGTGAACCATAAGCCATGTATTTTAGCATTGGCTGTTACCCATCTCTCCCAAGAGAAGCAACCACACAATCGCCTGAGATGGCTTGAACAGATTTCTTAAAAATTATTGCAACTCCCTTTGTTGGACAGTCTTGAGTGGTTCGCACACAGTGTTCGATCCATTAATGTTTTTTAAGAACCTCACCCCATTCGTCTTTTATCAGGTGGGATTCCTGAATTAATATCACTTCACTTCCAAGAAGTCTTAGATATTCAAAGATTGTTTCCCTCCTAGAAATAACTCTCAAGCCATTCACATTCCAAGATAGAATTTCCACTTTCCTAGGTTTATCTGAACCCATCATCCAAACCAAACTTGAAGGCACTGCGAATATATATATATATCCCTGAATCAACATGACTATAATACGACTATAACATAATCTACTTGAGTTATAAAGACAGATGAGGGGTTTTTTTCCCAAATGCTCCCCCACCCGATGACAAAGTTAAGTATTTTTTTTTGTTTTCATTTTTTGCCTGTGTACCTGTCTTAGCCCACCCACCCTTCCCCTCGTGTCCATCCTTCCCACCCTGGGGAACCCTCCCCAACTTTTTAGAGGTATCTGGATGGTTAACTCTAATTTAAGCTCCAACTACATCGAGTGGGATCCAGAAATCAAATCTGGTGTGCTTTAATTTCTTCGATCATGTTACAAACATCATTGGGGTCCCTGAAATGATGCATCTTGTTGTTCCACATTACTTTCAGATTGGCGGGGAAGCGGAGTTTTACTGCAGCACCCAGACCTCTCAACTCCGGGATGTATTTTCCCAGCTGATTCTGGCAGAGACGCGCCAGCCTCTGCCTAGCCTGGCCGCTGCCTCCGCCCACGTACTGTGCTGCAGCCGAGACGCCGTCCTGAAGTCAGAGGTGAAATTCCCAAAAAAAGAAAAAGAAAACCTTTCAAAACCCTTTCAAAGCACCCCGATGTTCACTTCGTTTCCGCTTCACCACCGCGCCTCAGAGACCCCCAAAATGCGCTCAAGCACACATAAAAAATGACTACATTCTCCCACAGGAGAGACGGAGCTCGCGACCTGCATTACCCGGCGGCCACCATGATCCCCTTGGAATGAACCAGGAATACGTCTCTTACTATGGAGAGGACCTTTCCGTCCCAACATACAGATATAAAGGTCTGTTCACCACTGCACAGCACACCTATACCTGTGACGGGCTGTTGTTCTATGCCTCGGTGCAGAACACCCTTGGTGCACCACTCCAGATCCATATTGGACTCTTTAGCAAAGCAAGACCTATGCTGTCACACACATGCTGGATCAGCATGAGGCTGGGCAAAAATCCAAGAATCGGGACACCAGATACTCACAGTTTGAGCATGCAGGGCAGAAGCCACAGCAGTACGCCATGCAGGAGACACTTCGGTCCTAACACATTTTCTTTATATTTGGCAGATATGGAATACTAAACTCTGCTGATATGACTTACTCTACATTCTTGTTGCAGTCCCCAACACCAACCAAGCCATTTGGCAACCTATCCCCCAAAACACCAAAAGTAAGAGTCAGAACTTGCATGTCAATAAGCACCGTGTGTGTTTGTTTGCCCAAGAGTTCGTGAAATACCACCTTTAAGTGCAGCTGTATCTTTGAATATACTGTTCAGCAAGACCTTCACATTTCACGCTTAAAGATCCATTATAGCTTCAAAGGCATCTTTACATTTAACTATTGCCCTGTATTTCCTCAGGTTGTCCTTGGGTTGATCAAAATCAAACATGAATAAAATGGTTCTGATCGTTTTTGCAAATTTTCCTTTTAGAATTGCTTATACTGTGTTAATGAAACCAACCTGCTGAAAGCCATTCTTTCTTGAATATCTGATTTTCTTTTTGTGGACTTTAGGGGTCTGATTTTTCAAGACTCCCTTCTCTGCCCCTTGGGAGACCCCCTCCCACTTTACTCCAGTTTTCTATTTCATGGTATGGTTTTAAATGTGTTTGTGTTTAATGTTGTATGTTGTCCTATCCTTGCTTGGTAGCTCATTGAACTGATGGTATTTGTTTCACAAATCAAAGTTTTCAGACTAACCAATGTGGAAGTATTGAATTATGTATGCTGAATATCATTTGTCTTTTTTTAAACACTTTTTTTTAAATAAATGTACTCTGCAATGTTTATAGGATAAGGAATGTTGTATATCCTCCTAAGTTGTGTAATTGTCAGATTTTCTGCCTGCTAGGCCTTCTTTAAATGGTTTCTGTCACATTTCTCTTCTCTACTGTTTTGTGTTAAATCTTGTGTATAGCTTATTTTTTCTTATTTTTTTTTATTTCAGGACATCTTTTTACCTGCTATTTTGAAGTTGTTTTGTGTGTAATTTAAACTGTTTGTGTAATTTATCAGTTACGTTCAGTATGTCAATTAACTTTTTCCTTTTCTTCTTCATTTTTAGCTTCAAACTCATTTGATGTATAATCTAAGCCTGGGCGTAATATTCCACTCCCCTCGTGGAGTTTGCAGATTTTTGGCAACTCTGCGTTCTGCGTAGTATGCGGAGTTATCGAAAACTCCACACTCCGCACTGGAGCGTTGTTTTTTTTGTGTTCGCGTGCTCAAAATGCGTTTTCATGCGGGAGCGACACGAGATTTGGTAGCCGGCCACACATTCCCCCGAGAGTGTGCGATCACGAACACGTCATTCAGGCGCGCCATTGGATTTCCGGCGGAAGCAATCTAGAGAAGAATATCTCTTGAGCAGTCTCAAAACCTTCTCAAAATGATGATTTGGTTTAAAAAACTCCTCAGATTGACGTTTGGCAGTACTTTTTTGTGCAAGTAGTCCTTTTTCTATTGTAACATTTTTTTTAAGAGGAAGGAAGAGCCCCAGTGTTTCCAACTTCCTGTTCCTGTCCGTAGGCTCCTCCTAGTGCTTTGTCCATCTCTTTTTCGTTTGGATTTGGAGCTGGAAGGATCCTTTTATTTGTCTGCTGCATCAAATTCATTGGATTTGAGGACGTTTGGAATTGAGATTTCACAAATAAGTTGGAAAATTGGTGTTGCACCAATAGTCTTTTGTACTTTTCATTGTTGTTTTTAAATATATTGGGGTGGGTGGCCTGTAGTTTCAGTAGTGGCCTAGTTGTTTCTTTGTATGTCATTTTTCTTCTAGTTTTCTTATATAAAGTTGCAAAGTTCACTACATTTTCTCCAACTTTTGAAATCTATTTGCAATATTTAATTAATTCACTAGCCCAGTTGTCTGCCAATAGGCCTTTCAGCCAGTAGGCCCAGAGCTACTCATGGGTGCATGAAACAACTGTTTCTGTGGTGTCTGTTGAATTTAAACATCATTTAGGGCATGGGTGGCATTGGATTGAAATGCTAAATATTTATGGGGGGGGGTTCACTTTTTTCATGTGTGTTAAATAAATGCCTTTGTTGGATGTGTGTGGTTGTTGTGTAATTTGCATTGCAATTGCAAACCTTTTTTAGCCCTTTGGATTTTCGTTTTTGGCATTGTTGTCAAGCTGTGTTGTTTAGCATGCCTCTTTTGTCTGGCCAGTGTGTTTGTTTGTAATAGTGGGCCAACATTTGCCTTGGCTGAGCCTCTCCATGTGGCTAGAGGCCATTTTGTAAAGTCTGTGTCCATAATAGGCCTGCTTGAGTTCAATATTTTCCAGGCCTCCTGCTTGTTGTTGTTGTTGTGAGTGACCATGTGGCTGGTGGCCATTTTGTGGTGGTGGTAGTAGTGCTTTTGCCATAGACCTGCATGTCGTCTTTCCTTTGCTGCTTCTTGTTGTGGCCTGTCTGGCCATGTGGTGGGCAGACATTTTGTGAAGGCATCCAGTGTGCTTTTGCCATAGGCCTGCATTGTCTGTCTTCCCTTTCTTGTTGTTGTGGCCTGGCTATGTGGCTAGCAGCCATTTTGTGAAGGCAGCCAGTGTGCTTCTGCATTAGGCCTACATGTATTTCTCTGTCCTTTCTTCTTCTTGGCTTATTGCTTCTATCTATTGTCATCTGCAGCTCCCTGAATGCTGAATCCCTCATGATGCACAATGCCAAACAGGGTCTGTTACATTTGTATTTTTGTTGTTCTTCTTCTTCTTTCCTATCCTTCCTCAGTGTACTGTACAGTTCACTAGTAGTAGTACACCAACCATGAAAGCCCTTGCTTTCGTCAGTCTCACAAATGTCTACACTGTTTTGTTATGGGTTTTTTATAACTGAGGTAATACATTTGATAATAATAATAATAAGTGTGACCACACACAAAGTTATATATTATATTTGTTTGTTTGTATTAGTAGTAATTGAACCACAACAATGAATACCACGTTGACGTTTCACTGATGTTCTTCTTGATTCTTTGCTTTTAGGTGCACAAAAGAGGAGGAGGCGTCTGTATGAGCAGTACAGACCAATCAATAAATATGTAATGAAAAGAGGGGATACTGTGAAAGGCGTGATCATTCAGATGGAGCAATGGGGCCTAGTTAAATGCCTGACAGAGATGCTACTTCCTTTCAAGCTCTTCACACGTGAAGTCAGCAAGGAGGACTGTACTACGGGCCAAGCTATCCCATTGTTGCACATGCTCCAGGGACAGCTGAAGGAGGTGTCTGCAATGTATGCAGGTGTGGAGGAAAAAAAAGAAGCATATGAGTTGGTGGAGAGCTTAACTCTTCACTTATCTGAAAATACATTGTGTCACCCAACCATTACATTTGTGCCACAATTCTGGATCCACGGTACAAACAAGTACTGAACACATTGATTCCTTTTAAAGGAGAGGATGTTGCCAAGTACAAAACATGGATAGCTGCGGAAATCAGTAGCTTTAGAACAAGAAAGGCTGGGAATTAGAGGCCTGCTACTCCAGGCAAGAACAAGTATAGCGGTGCAGCCGACGTCAAGTTCAACTTCAGAGCCTGAGAGCAGTGCGGTTGGTTCACAGCAGTCAAAACCACCAACAACACCAAGAACAACATCAACAACAACAAGAACAGGAGCATCAGCCCACCAAATTCGGCACAGGAATGGTTTCTATAGCAAGGGCTTGTTAGGTCCAGTGTTGAGGCAAAGGCAAAAGAGGCTGAGCAAAGGAGAGCACCCCTGAGCATTGAGCAGATGGCCCAGGCCTATTTGGATGACCCAACTGCACTGTCCTGTTGTTGTTGTATGTTAATGCTGGAAACAGAGTAGACATGATTTAGCCATGCCGACTCTGAAAGTGTTCTTGTTGCATTCCTCCTTAATTTATGCATTTTTACTTTTCTCCTTGATTTTTCAATATCCCTTTTGTTTTTTCATGTATACTTACAGGTCGACCTTTTCCCTGTGCTATACTGGGAAAAACAACTCACCCATACCTTACCAATCCGCATCCACCAGGCAGGCAGTGGCACCAAAGATTGACGGATGGAGCATCCATGGAAGGAAGGACCAAGAGGAATGCCGAGATCCAACTCCCAATTTGACCATAAAATGTAGTTTCATCTTCTATTTTTCATTTGATAAATTTTTTCTCTACAATCATTACGACTGTGTGCTTTTGTTTTTTATATTTGCTTATATATTTGACACCTACAGCTATTTTAAAAAAACTTGGCTATCTTTAAAATGAAGCCTGGTAGTACAGAACATAATATGTATGTAATTTGGGTCTCTCAACTCTCTCTGAGGGCGGACAGGCAAGGCAATTGCATAATAATAATAATTAATAATATACTGCTGCCCTGTACCACTAGTCTAGTACTACTCATCATCATCAAGTCATCATCATCATGCATGCATTTCCTTTTTCTCCCTTAGCAGAATTATGATGGTCGTCTGCCAAGATTGTGTGTTGTCCATGTTGTAGTGTTTGTCGTGGTCAAACCTTTCTCTCAAATACCCCTTCCCAACCATTTATTAACCCCTTCGCTGCCAGGCCTTTTCCCCTCCTCTGCCACGCCTTTTTTGGCTATTTGGGGTAGTGCACGCTGAGGCACCTGTAACTTTTTGACCACATAAGGTATCCACGCCAAATTTGCCTCCTTTTCTTCCAACATCATGGGGATTCTAAAGGTACTCAGGGTTTGTGGATTCTCCTAGAGGGGTCACAGAAATGAGCCAAAATACAGCAACATTTTGGTTTTTTTCGGAAAAATTGGAAAAACGGGCTGCAAATGAAAGCATCTGAGTTTTTTCCTGCAAATGTTATCAAAAAAGGGTTTGTGTGGTTGAAATCACCATTTCCCCAGCTTTTTGGGGATACCAGACTTTTGTCAGAAACCCAACATTTTTTACACAGTTTTGGCATTTTTCTGGGACATAGCCTAATGTTGCTATTTTTTGTGCTTTTGACCTCCTTCCAGTTAATGGCAGAAATGGGTACAAAAACAATAATGGATCCTGGAAAGCTATACATTTTCGAGAAGAAGACAAAATTCTGAATTCAGCAAGGGGTCATTTGTGTAGATCCATCAAGGTTTTTTTTATAGAAACTAACAGTTAAATATAGGATAAATTGAAAATTAGTTGACAAAAACAGCCTTTTGTGTCAACGTTTTCACCTGTAACTTCTTCTAATTATGACAGCTCTTTGAAAGCAATATACCATTACATCTGCTGGACATTACTGGTTGTGGGGATATATAGGACTTGTAGGTTCACCAAGAACCCGATGAACCCAGAGCCAAACACTGAGCAGCAACTTGCAATGGTTTTTTATTATGTACCGGGTATATAGTAATTATTCTGTAAAAATGTGTACATGGAAAAATCGGTATGAAAGACACCTATGTATTTCTGAAATGGGAACAAAATATAGAGTTTAAAAACAGTAGATATTTGCACATTTCTGAAATTGGGAATGTTCATACTAGCATGAGAATTATCAGTCATTTTTTAGAATGACTTCTTTTTTACACAATATCCTTCATTTGGAAGGCAGAAATGAATCGAAAGTCAATAGATAATAACAGTTCATTCAAATCTGAATTACCCTAAGTCTCCCGATAAAAATGGTACCTCACTTGTGTGGGTAGGAATAGTGCCCGCGACAGGAAACGGCGCAAAACGCAACGTGGTCACAACTCAATATCGCAGTGAAAATTTACCCTTTTTTGGCAAAGTGCCTAGCTCTAGTTTTTGAATCCTAGCTCTGCGGGCACCTTGGGAAACCTAGCAAACCTATACATTTTTAAAAACTAGACACCCAAGGGAATCCAGGATGCGGTGACTTGACTGCCTCCCACCAGGGTCTGTTACCCAGAATCCCTTGCAAACCTAAACAATTGTCAAAAAAACCACATTTTCCCCACATTTCCGTGGTGGAAAGTTCCGGAATCTGCGTGGCTCCACAAATTTCTACCCTCCCTTCGTTCCCCAAAGTCTTACGAGGAAAACGGTACCTCAATTGTGGGTCGGCCTAGTGCCCGCGACAGGAAACGGCGCAAAACGCAACGTGGTCACACCTCAATTTCGCAGTGAAAAATGACCCTTTTTTGGCAAAATGTCTAGCTGTAGTTTTTGAACCCTAGCTCTGCGGGCACCTTGGGAAACCTAGCAAACCTATACATTTTTTAAAACTAGACACCAAGGGGAATCCAGGATGGGGTGACTTGACTGCCTCCCACCAGGGTCTGTTACCCAGAATCCCTTGCAAACCTAAAAAATTGACAAAAAAAATACATTTTCCCCACATTTCTGTGGTGGAAAGTTCCGGAATCTGCGTGGATCCACAAATTTCCACCCACTCCGTGTTCCCCAAAGTCTTACGAAAAAAACGGTACATCACTTGTGTGGGTCAGCCTAGTGCCCGCGACAGGAAACAGCACAAAACGCAACGTGGTCACACCTCAATTTCGCAGTGAAAAATGACCCTTTTTTGGCAAAATGTCTAGCTGTAGTTTTTGAACCCTAGCTCTGCGGACATCTTGGAAAACCTAGCAAACCTATACATTTTTTAAAACTAGACACCCAGGGGAATCCAGGATGGGGTGACTTGACTGCCTCTCACCAGGGTCTGTTACCCAGAATCCCTTGCAAACCTAAACAATTGGCCAAAAAAACACATTTCCCCCTTATTTCGGTGGTGGAAAGTTCCGGAATCTGCGTGGATCCACAAATTTCCACCCACCCCGCGTTCCCTAAAGTCTTCCAAAAAAAACGGTACCTCACTTGTGTGGGTCGGCCTAGTGCCCGTGACAGGAAACGGCGCAAAACGCAACATGGTCACACCTCAATTTCGCAGTGAAAAATTACCCTTTTTTGGCAAAATGTCTAGCTGTAGTTTTTGAACCCTAGCCATGCGGGCACCTTGGGAAACCTAGCAAACCTATACATTTTTTAAAACAAGACACCCAGGGGAATCCTGGATGGGGTGACTTGACTGCCTCCCACCAGGGTCTGTTACCCAGAATCCCTTGCAAACCTAAGAAATTGACAAAAAAACACATTTTCCCCACATTTCTGTGGTGGAAAGTTCCGGAATCTGCGTGGATCCACAAATTTCCACCCACCCCGTATTCCCCAAAGTCTTACGAGAAAAACGGTACCTCACTTGTGTGGGTCGGCCTAGTGCCCGCAACAGGAAACGGCGCAAAACGGAACGTGGTCACACCTCAATTTCGCAGTGAAAAATGACCCTTTTTAGGCAAAATGTCTAGCTGTAGTTTTTGAACCCTAGCTCTGCGTGCACCTTGGGAAACCTAGCAAACCTATACATTTTTGAAAACTAGACACCCGTGTGCTTCCAGGGAGGCATGGCTTGCGTGGATCCCCCAACGTTTCCTTACCCAGAATCCCCTGCAAACCTCAATTTTAGCTGAAAAAATCACATTTTTCACACATTTTTGTGTGGGAAAGTTGTGGCATCACCGGGCTCACTCAAATTTCCCACCACCCAGCGTTCCCTCGGGTCTCCCGGTAAAAATGGTGCCTTACTTGTGTAGGAGGCCCAAGTACCCGCGACAGGCAAGGGCCCAAAACGCAGTGAGGCGACATCAAAATTGCCTATCTCAAAACCACCTGGTTTTGCAAGGGGGGTCACTTGGGTTTTTGGCCCGGTGCTCGGCGGCCATCTAGGGAAACCTACCAAACCCATACATTTCTGAAAACTAGACACCCGGGGACTTCCAGGGAGGTATGGCTTGCGTGGATCCCCCAACGTTTCCTTACCCAGAATCCCCTGCAAACCTCAATTTTAGCTGAAAAAATCACATTTTTCACAGATTTGTTTGTGGGAAAGTTGTGGCATCACCGGGCTCACTCAAATTTCCAACCACCCAGCGTCCCCCCGGGTCTCCCGGTAAAAATGGTGCCTCACTTGTGTGGGAGGCCCAAGTACCCGCGACAGGCAAGGGCCCAAAACGTATTGAGGCGACATGAAAATTGCCTACCTCAAAACGACCTGGTTTTGCAAGGGGGGTCACCTGGGTTTTTGGCCCGGTGCTCGGCGGCCACCTAGGGGAACCTACCAAACCCACATATTTCTGAAAACTAGACACCCGGGGGATTCCAGGGAGGTATGGCTTGCGTGGATCCCCCAACGTTTCCTTACCCAGAATGCCCTGCAAACCTCAAATTTAGCTGAAAAAATCACCTTTTTCACACATTTTTGTGTGGGAAAGTTGATGCATCACCGGGCTGACACAAATTTCCTACCACCCAGCGTTCCCCCGGGTCTCCCGATAAAAACGGTGCCTCACTCGTGTGGGAGGCCCAAGTACCCGCGACAGGCAAGGGCCCAAAACGTATTGAGGCGACATGAAAATTGCCTACCTCAAAACGACCTGGTTTTGCAAGGGGGTCACCTGGGTTTTTGGCCTGGTGCTCGGTGGCCACCTAGGGGAACCTACCAAACCCACACATTTCTGAAAACTAGACACCCGGGGGATTCCAGGGAGGTATGGCTTGCATGGATCCCCCAATGTTTCCTTACCCATAATGCCCTGCAAACCTCAAATTTAG
This sequence comes from Triturus cristatus, assembly GCF_964204655.1. Taxonomy (NCBI): domain Eukaryota; kingdom Metazoa; phylum Chordata; class Amphibia; order Caudata; family Salamandridae; genus Triturus; species Triturus cristatus. The sequence goes on from NC_140590.1 coordinate 444,031,018, forward strand.
CTGAAAAAATCACCTTTTTCACACATTTTTGTGTGGGAAAGTAGAGGCATCACTGGGCTGACACAAATTTCCTACCACCCAGCGTTCCCCCGAGTCTCCCGATAAAAACGCTGCCTCACTCGTGTAAGAGGCCCAAGTACCCGGGACAGGCAAGGGCCCAAAACGTAGTGAGGCGCACTACGTTTAGGACCCTTGCCTGTTGAGGCAACAAATCCCTGGTGTATAGTGGGCTTTCTGCCCCCCCGAAGGGGCAGATTAGGGGCCAATGCCCCATCTGCCCCCTAGGGGGGGCAGAAAGGCTGTAATGGTGGTGGGTGGGTGGGGGCATTGGTGTGCCCGTTTCGGGCAGCCCTCACCCTCAAAAAACAGAAAAGAAATCCCTGGTGTCTAGTGGGCTTTCTGCCCCCAGAAGGGGCAGATTAGGGGCCAATGCCCCATCTGCCCCACGGGGGGGGGCAGAAAGACTGTGATTATTGGGGGATGGGGTGGGGGCATGGGCCTGCCCATTTTGGGCAGCCCCCACCCCTATTGTTGGTTTTTACAGATTTCCCTGGTGTCTAGTGGGCTTTTTGCCCCCCCCCCGGGGGCAGATTGGGGGCTAGTGCCCCCATCTGCCCCCCAGGGGGGGCAAAAAGACTAAATAATGCCCAAAATAAACTGGGGGGAGCAAAGGCCCTTGCCCAAGGGGCCGCTCCCCCCTCCCTGGTGTCTAGTGGGTGGATCCCTGCTTGGGCGATCCCCAAGCAGGGATCCACTGGGGAGGGGTACCATTGGAAAGGGGAGATTCTCCCCTTTCCAACGATACCTCTCCCGTCTTTCTACGTGCTCAGGGGGCTGAGATAGCCCCCTGAGCACGTAGAAAGTGAAACTGAAATGAGCCTCTTGGCTCATTTCAGTTTCACTTTCACTGTAATGACGTCGGCGCGACGTGCGCGACGATCGTCATTACAGTGAAAGGGGGGGGGGGCCTCGGGAGCTGGGGAAGCTATTCCCCAGCTCCCGAGGCTATTTTGGCAGAAAGGGAATTCCTCTGGTGCCCGCACCAGAGGGATTCCCTGGGAATGCCTCATGACGAGCTGGACTCGTCACGGGCACAGCGCGACTGTGCTCCATGACGAGTCCAGCTCGTCATGGGCATACAAGGGGTTAAACCCTAACCCTCTTTCCCCGGGCTGTGTGATTCATAATATTGACTTGTGACTAAATTAAATTTACACCAGTAATTGATCACACACTTGCTGGGGTGGATGTGGTGAAAGCAATAATAACTCAATGCAGGGCGAAGATCTTCTTCTGCACTATATATATATATTGGCCACACTGGCAACATATAGATTAGATTGCCCACCCTTGCACAGTATTCGTTGTTCAATTTTTTTTCCAGAGAAACATATTTAACCCATCATAATTAATCATTGCCGGCATCGATTTATCATCCTTCCAGCACCAAAGGTTACGCTTGACAGTAAACGACCAAAATATAGAATCCAAAATATAGACAGGATAGAATATCGACTCCAAAATATAGACAGGACAGAATATCGAATTACCAAAATATAGATAGGACAGAATATCGAAATTGGGGTATGAAATATCGATTTCCATAATATCTAATTTAAAATATCGAGTTCCATAATATCGATTTTTTTAGTGTTATGTATGGTAGTATATATGTTAAAATTATGTATTATTTTTGTAATGTATGTTTAAGTTTTTTAAAGTAATGAATGTTATGTAATTTAATTTTTGCGTAATTTAATTCCGTAGCGGGTTGTGGGTTTATAGAGGAATAGGGTGGGAAGTAAATTAATTATCGTAAATTAAATATTAATTTGTATTTATATGTATTGATAATTAATTGATTGATAATTATTAGTTGCTAATTAATTTGTATTAATTGCTAATTAATTTGTATTAATTGCTAATTATTTTTTATTAATTGATTAATTGATAATTATGTTAATTTTATTTTTTTTAGTAGGAGCGGGTAATTTAATTGTAATAAAGTACATATTAATTTGTATTTATGTGTATTGATAATTAATTGATTATAATTAATTATTAATTGGTAATTCGTTTTTATTAATTGGTAATTACATTTTTTTCAATTGTAATACATTTTTATTAATTGGTAATTATTTTTAATTAATTTTTTACTGGTATTGATAATTAATTTAATCTTATTTTAATATTAAATCATTAATTTTATCCACTCCGCTATCCAAACATTTCCCTACTTTTGCACTCGCTGGAGTGGGAATAGTAATTGTTACCCCTCCGCTATCCAACACTTTCCCTACTGTTGCACTCCTTGGTGTGGGAATAGTTAATTATTCCCCTCCGCTATCCAACACTTTCCCTACTATTGCAATCCCTGGAGTGGGAATAGTAATTATTCCCCTTCCCTATCCAACACTTTCCTTACTGTTTTACCTGCTGGAGTGGGAATAGTACATTATTCCCCTCTGCTATTCAACGCTTTCCCTACTGTTGCACTCTGTGGAGTGAGAATAGTAATTTTTACCCTCCCGCTATCCAACGCTTTCCCTACTGTTGCACTCTCTGGAGTGGGAATAGCAAATTTTACCCTCCCGCTATCCAAAGCTTTCCCTACTGTTGCACTCACTGGAGTGGGAATAGTAATTTTTACCCTCCCGCTATCCAACGCTTTCCCTACTGTTGCACTCACTGGAGTGGAAATAGTAATTTTTACCCTCCCGCTATCCAACGCTTTCCCTACTGTTGCACTCTCTGGAGTGGGAATAGTGATTTTAACCCTCCCGCTATCCAACGCTTTCCCTACTGTTGCTCTCACTGGAGTGGGAATAGTAATTTTTAGCCTTCCGCTATCCAATGCTTTCCCTACTGTTGCACTCTGTGGAGTGGGAATAGTAATTTTTACCCTCCCTCTATCCAACGCTTTCCCTACTGTTGCACTCACTGGAGTGGGAATAGTAATTTTTACCCTCCCGCTATCCAACGCTTTCCCTACTGTTGCACTCACTGGAGTGGGAATAGTAATGTGTACCCTCCCGCTATCCAACGCTTTTCCTAATTTTGCACTCACTGGAGTGGGAAAAGTAATTTTTAGCCTTCCGCTATCCAATGCTTTCCCTGCCGTTGCACTCTGGGGAGTGGAAATAGTAATTTTTACCCTCCCGCTATCCAACGCTTTCCCTAGTGTTGCACTCACTGGAGTGGGAATAGTAATTTTTACCCCAACGCTATCCAACGTTTTCCCTAGTGTTGCACTCTCTGGAGTGGGAATAGTAACTTTTAACTTCCCGCTACCCAACGCTCTCCCTACTGTTGCACTCTGTGTAGTGGGAATAGTAATTTTTACCCTCCCGTTATCCAACGCATTCCCTAGTATTGCACTCACTGGAGTGGGAATAGTAATTTTTACCCTCCCGCTATCCAACGCTTTCCCTACTGTTGCACTCTCTGGAGTGGGAATAGTGATTTTAACCCTCCCGCTATCCAACGCTTTCCCTACTGTTGCTCTCACTGGAGTGGGAATAGTAATTTTTAGCCTTCCGCTATCCAATGCTTTCCCTACTGTTGCACTCTGTGGAGTGGGAATAGTAATTTTTACCCTCCCTCTATCCAACGCTTTCCCTACTGTTGCACTCACTGGAGTGGGAATAGTAATTTTTACCCTCCCGCTATCCAACGCTTTCCCTACTGTTGCACTCACTGGAGTGGGAATAGTAATGTGTACCCTCCCGCTATCCAACGCTTTTCCTAATTTTGCACTCACTGGAGTGGGAAAAGTAATTTTTAGCCTTCCGCTATCCAATGCTTTCCCTGCCGTTGCACTCTGGGGAGTGGAAATAGTAATTTTTACCCTCCCGCTATCCAACGCTTTCCCTAGTGTTGCACTCACTGGAGTGGGAATAGTAATTTTTACCCCAACGCTATCCAACGTTTTCCCTAGTGTTGCACTCTCTGGAGTGGGAATAGTAACTTTTAACTTCCCGCTACCCAACGCTCTCCCTACTGTTGCACTCTGTGTAGTGGGAATAGTAATTTTTACCCTCCCGTTATCCAACGCATTCCCTAGTATTGCACTCACTGGAGTGGGAATAGTAATTTTTACCCTCCCGCTATCCAACGCTTTCCCTACTATTGCACTCTTTGGAGTGGGAATAGTAATTTTTACCCCTACGCTATCCAACGTTTTCCCTACTGTTGCACTCACTGGAGTGGGAATAGTAATTTTTACGCTCTCACTATCCAACAAAATCTCTACTTTGTTTTACATTACATTTATTATTATTTAAGTATGTTTTATTTAATTGTTTTTAATATTTAATTACTTTTATATTATTTTTAATACATTTAAATAAAATTATATTTTAGTTAACTATATTTTAACATTCTATATTTGGAATCGATATTTTAGTACTTACCTGTTTGTAGATAGGGATTCTATATTATGTCCCTCGATATTTAGTCACTGAACCACACTTGACCACTTCATAGGTAGAGTCAACTTCAGTTTGCAACTTGAACTAGGCTATCCCTGCCACCATTATGTTTTATTTTACTTTAGCATTGCTTATCATTCATCATCATGGGTTCTCTCTTGGAAGTCTTCTTCTTGTGTACTGTACCTCTACTACTCTTAAAACTTTTTTTTTTTGCAAATGTAACTGTCTACTACTGCTACCACCACCAACCATAGCACCTTAGAAAACCAAACCCTCACCATGCAGCCATTGCTTCACCTAAAGTGTGGGGGGGCAATAATGTGTATCATATGGAAATTAATTAATTCACACACCCACATCCTTCCCAGTACATACTACAAAGGGGTTTTAGTTGCAGAATGCATAGACTAGAAGGAGAGACTGACAGTAGTAGGACAAGTGAGGGTACTGCATCTATCTGTTGGTGTGTTACACTCTTGGCAGATTTCAAAAACTGGCTGCGGCCCTGCAGCAAAAGGAGACAAACAAGGCAACATAAAAGAGTAACCCCCCCAGAAATGATTTACATCATATGTATTGTAAAACTATAAATAATGTATTACCCTAACAAATATAATCTAGAAGAAACCCACAACACCAACCTGACCCACCCCTCTCCCTAACCCCAACCAATGTCCAGTAAATTTGTCCATGATTGTCCAAGTCAAGAAGTTCAAGAAAACCCCAACTTTCCCCAACTCCCAACATCCCACCCACCAAAAACAGATTAAAAAAGAGGAAAGGGTTGAAGACTGAGGTCTAGCAGCTGGGGTGCTGGCTAGTGTGTTCCAGGACCTCCTCCAGCCTGGCCTCTAGTAGTGCCACCTGGATGAGCATGCGGAGCCGAAAGTTCCTTTAGGAACAACAGGGGTGGGCAGCAGTGGATGATGATAAATGTGATGCATGGCGGGCTGCTGCCAAAGCATGGCGGCGTACCACCGGAGGCACGTGGGTGGCCTGGCTGGGGCCCAATGCATTGGAGGAAGCTGCAGCTGCTGCCGCCTCCGCCTCCCCTGCCAGGACAACCAGCCGACTACACAATTATCTATTTTTCCATTACGGCCATACTCTGTTAAATCAATGACAAATGCTCAATTTTACTTTCACCCTGACTACTGCAATAAGGCATAACATGACATGCTTATGAATGATGACGACGACAGACTGATTTGTAAGTAGATACCATGCAGCCGATAGGCCACCCATGGCTGACACGGTCAAAATTACATGGGTAGGGACTGGAGAGGAAGTGGGCCTCGGAGTCGGAGGGAGACGATTGATTATGGGGGGGTAGGGTGCATAAATATAGTATTGCACTACAATATAAATGTTGTGCTTGCAAACTACTGTGAGTCAAGGGAGTATTCCATTCAAACCTTTGAATCAGATTAAAAAACCTTGCAGAAAACACAGTCCTTGTTCTTCCAAGGGCTATATGTTCATTCTTCATTGCATTGGTCTTCTAGCATTATTTTATTCTTCACCCTTGGCTTTGGTACTCTGGCACTGTTTAATTTTCTTTTACATTCTCTTCATTCATTCTGACTCTTCTTCTCACCTACTATGATACCATCCAGGCATCCATCCATCCAAACTTGGCTATCATAAACCTTTCACCAACAACATACATTTGTCATAGATATAATTAACCAACCACCACCCATGCTTCCTTGCTTGCCTTTGAGTTTGACCCCTTAAACCCCCCGGAGGATTCATTTCACCCATACAGTTTCACCCACCCAGGCAGGCATACTTTCTGCTTTCTTTTATTTCACCTTTCACCCATCCTTCAACTACCCATGCATCCTATCATGAGCCACCTATATGCATTCCGGGGGCCTTTCCTTCACCCACGCGTCCTTCTCTGCCAGTCATATATTACATGTTGTCTGACTCTTTGTCTTCATCATATAACTTTCTCTGCTGATTTGAAGATAGAATCGAATAGGCCATTAGTTATTCAACCCCCGACGATAATGCTAATGTTAAGTAAATGGTGTCTTCTTGAGCTGTTCAGTGTTCACTACAACTGAGTCTCAGCAGAGGTACAGTGTACTACTGCCCTTGCAGCAAGTGTATTCATCATTCTCAATAAGTAAGGAATATGACTTACCACCGCCCGCCACTGCTGCTGGCTCACCCCCTGCAGCTGCCGCATCTGCTCCCTCTGGAGTGGCATGACCTTCACCACTGGCCATGTCAGTACGCCTGGTAAAAACATTTCAATTTTTGCCATACGCCTCCCGTATTTATTTTTTTCATTAGGAAGATTGAAAATACACAATTAATAACACATACACCACACACATCACTATCTAGAGTAGACAGTATGTCCTATCAAAAATAATGAAATAATACCAGTTGGGCATTTTGTTGATGCCAATTTTTGATAAGACTCTCAATGAGAGGACAACCCAAAGGACTGGACTCAGTGGCTAGAGCTATGGGTGCATCCCAGTTTTTGAAAAGAAGAAAGTGTGGCCAACTGGGTGGACATGAGGTCTTTCTAAGTTGGAAAATAATTGTGCCTAACTCCTCCTCATACTTACTTCCTGTCATGGTGCACAGTAATCAGTTGATCTGTGTTCACCATCAACTGCTGGTAATAAAAAAAAGTACGAGGCCTGGATTACAAAAAGTAAAATACATCACTATGGAGTGTCCAGTGTGAGTGACCACTGATTGAGCATGAGACAGTGAAAGAAAGCCTTCTCATCTCACAAACCTGCGTAGTGTCACGTTCCACTGCGACTCCTTCGGCCTTGAACGATGCACAAAGGGTTCCACCTCCAGATGTCCCTGACTCTGGAATAAACCAACACAGAGTACTAGGGCTATCAGGTGAGGGAAAGGAATTAGGAAGGGAACAGCGGGGAGGATACCTGCAACAAAAGAGTACATAAAGAACAACAGTAACATATCATCGCTACTCTCTTTAGGTCTCACTAAATATACCTTACTAAATGTGTCTATACATACACACCACCTAACATGCTCCAACTCGAGGTATCGATGCCTTTTACCCCAAGAAGGACATCAAGAGCCCTGTACCATCAAGCAGCCACCGAACAGCCATACAATTCCTCCCCGTCCCTGTTCCAAATTATAAATGAACTCTGCTGTTCTTTCCAGCAGTTTTCAGAGCTTTAAGATCCCCGTGTTGCTCTGCATTAATGAAGTAGCCGCACCAGCATTATACCCATGCTAGCTCTGGAACCGGCTATAAGTCACTAAACATAAGGCATGTGCAAACCTAAATTGCTCTGCATTAATGAAGTAGCCGTACCAGCATTAACCCCAGGCTAGCTCAGGAACCGGCTATAAGTCACGAAACCTAAGGCATGTGCAAAGATAAAGTGTATCCCAAGGCCTCCAGATAGTACACCACTAACTGTAAAACAAGTCGCTGGGGGCAGCCTCCCCTTCCGTTTGCACTTGGCGAGTCGATATGATTATTTCCCCGTAACATACAGCATGTACTGTGCCTCTTACTGTACAGGGCAAGCTTCGCTCCTCCGTTCAGGAAGGCTGCGATCCCAGCATCCAGGAAATGTGCAACGGCGCTAACACAGCACCCGTGGTGGTCTCCCTCCTCGCGGGAACCACAATACAGCTTCAAGGCCGCCAAACGTCTCACGGTCGACTCTCATGAGTAACGAAGGCAGAGTTCCTCGGTTGGCGCAGAGGCGCTTACTTCAGCGCTTCACCACGGTCTCCCGTGACTCGGGAACCGCAACGTCCTGCCTGTTCAATAGGCTTTCGCCGTTAGCGTGGAGTCCTCCGCCGCTTCCGGGTTCAATTAGCAGAATTACGCGCGCCTTTCGGCTCGCGTCTCCGATATTTGAGCCCTCGGCCCCGCCCCCCTGTCTCCGGGTATTGTGGTTGACGTAGTCCCGGGCCCAGCGTTAGACAGGGTAGGCGCCCAAGCTCAGCGCCTGACAGTATGCCCCCCCCCCGCGCCTCCTAGAACCAGGCTTGTCTGGGAAGCGAGCGTGAAACAGGCGTACCGCGGCCGGGATGTGGACATCCGACGATGGGACCCACGAGTCTTCCTCCGCCGAATACCCCTTCCAAGCCAGGAGATACCACAATCGGCCCCTACGGTTTCGAGAATCCAACACCTTCCGCACCTCGTATTCCAAATGACCATCGCGGCACACCGGCAGAACAGCCACACGACGAGCCCCTGTCGCCGGTTTCAGCAGGCTACAGTGGAAGACCGGATGGATGCGCATAGAGACTGGCAATCTCAGCCGATACGCCACCGAGCCCACTCGGCGCAGCACGGTATACGGGCCGATGTACCGGGGATGAAAGATGCTGCGCGTCTTGAAGCGAATGTATTTCGTGGACAACCACACTTGATCGCCCGGAACGTAGGAGGGCCCTACCTGATGATGCCGGTCGGCCCACGACTTGTAAAGCGTCTTAGCACATTCCAGGTTCCTCCGTAATTTAGTTCTGATCGCCCAAAGGATCTTTAACCGGGATGTTATAGGACAGTTCGGCCAACCAAAGCAGGGACACCCACGAAGTGCTTGCTTCTTTAGAGTAGCACCGGAGGTATGATTTCAGTGTCTGGTTCAGACGTTCAGTCTGGCCGTCCGTCTGCGGGTGAAAACTGGTGGACGTGGACCCTTTGATTTGCAAAGCCTTGCACCATGTCTTCCAGAACCTGGCAATAAACTGCGGGCCTCTGTCCGATACGATCACTCCCGGAAAACCATGTAACCGCACCACATGGGACAGTAACAGTTGGGCGGTTTCACTAGCTGTGGGCAGATTTTTGCACGGAACAAAATGCCCCATCTTAGTGAGGCTGTCTACCACGACCATAATCGCGTTGCATCCCTGGTCTAATGGCAGTCCCGACACGAAATCAATGCTTATGTTTTGCCAGGGTTCTGCAGGAGTAGGCAAAGGGACCAACAGGCCCTTGGCTTTTGAGCGGCCTCTTTTGGCCCGGGCACAGGTGGTACAGTCTTTTATCCATAGGCGAACGTCCTTGTCCATGCGATCCCACCAGAACTGTCGCTGCAACAGTTGCAGAGTCTTCGTGCATCCGGAATGACCAGCTAGCAGAGAATCATGACACCAGGAGAAGGCCTTACGCCTAAGAACTAGCGAGGGTAAGAACAACTTGTCTCGAAAGAAGGGCAATCCCTCTTTGATGTTTCGATGTGGTTAATTATCCGCCCATCGTAACCATTGAACAAGAGTGTGATGTGTCTTTATGCTGTCCAAAAACGTTTGCACCGTGACTGCCCCTACCACCTTCTCTGGAGGGATGATGGCCTCGGAAACCACTTGTCTGGACTCTTGACAGTTGTCTTGCCGTGATAGGGAATCCGCCTTTTTATTTTCCGACCCTGGACCAAAGGTGATGACGAAGTCATAGTCAGCGAAAAACAGCATCCATCGCATCTGTCGTTGTGTGAGATGTCTGGCTGTTTTTAGGTATTGCATATTCTGGTGATCTGTGTACACCGTGACCTGGTGTTGAGCCCCCCACAGATAGTGCCTCCACTCTTGGAAGGCCTGTTTTATAGCAAGCAATTCCTTCTCCGCGATCGTGTAGTTCACTTCGGCTTGAGACAGTTTCCTGGACAGGAAAGCGACGGGATGCATTTGTCCCGTGAGTTTCTCCCTTTGCGACAAGACCACTCCCACCGCAATGTCTGAAGCGTCAGCCTCAACGATGAATGGCACATCCGATTGTGGGTGTCTTAGGATCGGAGCTGTGGTGAACGCCTTCTTTAGGCAGCAAAAGGCCTCCATGGCCTCTGGGGTCCAACAAAACAGGTGTCCCTTGCGGAGCAGACTAGTGAGAGGAGAGACTAGTTGAGAGAAATGTGATATGAATCTTCTATAGTAGTTTGAAAAACCTAAGAAACACTGGACCTCTCTCACATTCTTCAGGATAGGCCAATCCTGCACTGCCCCCACCTTTTCTCCGCCATGCACAACCCAGAGGGACTCAATACCACCCCCAGAAATTCCACTCTGTCCACGTGGAATTCGCATTTGCTCAACTTGCAAAACAGATGGTTTTCCCTTAATCTTTGTAAAACCTGAGACACGTGCTGAATGTGCTCTTCCTGATCCTTGGAATGAATCAGGATGTCGTCCATGTATACTACAGTGGTCTTATCTATGAACTCCTTGAGGACATCATTGAGGAAATATTGGAAAGCCGCCGGGACATTACAAAGCCCGAACGGCATAACCAAATATTCAATCAAGCCATAGCGCGTTTTGAACGCCGTCTTCCACTCATCTCCCTCTCTTATCCGGACCAGGTGATAGGCCCCCCTTAGATCCAATCTAGTGTAGACGGCAGCCTCCTTCACCTGGTCCAACAAGACAGGGATGAGAGGAAGAGGGTATCGGTTACGTACTGTGTTTCTGTTCAAAACGCGATAATCAATGCATGCCCTTAACTCGCCATTAGCCTTTTTAATAAAAAAAAGAGGCGACACTGCAGGGGAACGAGAGGGTCTTATAAACCCGATGTTTACGTAATGTTCAAGGTAACTGCGTAGATGATTGGTTTCTGGATCTGACAAGGCATACACTCTACATGAGGGCATGAGTGCCCCTGGTATCAAATCTATCTGGCAGTCATATATTCGATGTGGCGGCAGCTGTTCGGCCTTACTTTCACTAAACACCTCCCGGTATTCTTCGTACACGGAGGGAAGGACTTTCTCTTTCTCTGCGGCTGTAGCGATATGGTAACCCTGCGTGAGAGCCATGAGATGGGTAGGGTGCGCACTCAAGAAATTCTCTCTACACTGCTCGGTTTCGAATTCCACTGTCTTCAACTTCCAATCTATTGTGGGATTGTGTCTCCCCAACCACGGCATACCGAGGATAATCTCGTACTGAGGGACCTCTATGATGTTCAACGACACCTCCTCTACGTGATCCCAGTCATAACCAGGTTTGGTTAAAGTGAGTGTTTCTGTGACTTCCGTGATCGGCCCAGATTTCAGCGGTTTCCCATCTACTGCTAAGACGTTTTCCGGAATGATCCTCGGGAGACGCTGCAACCCCAGGCGCCGTACCAACCCGCTATCAATAAAGTTCCCGGTGGCTCCCGAGTCCACCATGACCCCTACCTCATGGGCTAGCGTGCCCACAGCCAGAAGCATGGACAACATGATGTGGGATTCAGAAGCAACCGAGTCGATTACTGTCAATGAGGGCAGCTGCAATACCTGTAGTTGGGGTTCTTCGGGCCTTTCTCCGGGGACCACTTGAACGGGAAGAGGGGTGGCGATCCTCGTGACCGCCACTTTTTTACCCGGGAAATACCCACTAGGTTTCCTGGGTTTTACGGGACACTCCCGTACATAATGACCCTTCTTCCCGCAATACATGCATAAACCCGAGGTTCTGCGGGTCTCTCTTTCAGCTCGAGACAATGGAGCTCTGATCGCCCCCACCTCCATGGGTTCCGACGGAGCCTCAGAGGAGGAACCCGTCGTTCTGGTGCCCCTCTCTGTTTTCACGACATGAGCGTACACCCTCTCACCCTTTCTTTCGGCCTACCTATGGTCCAGTCGTAGTGTGAGATTCATGAGATCGGTGTATGTGGTTGGTTGAGGATCGATTTGTGCAAGCACGTCCTTCATATCGTCTCGTAGCCCCTGATAATATAGAGACATTCTCTTTTCTTCCGGCCATGCTGTTTGAGCTATAATACGGTTGAACTGGGTGAGATATGACACTAAATCATGTTTTCCTTGCCTGAGCTCCAACAGTTCGCGGTCCGCCGAGAAGGTAGTGGCTCTGCGGTCAAACACCCTCTCGAATTCCCTGCGAAAGGAGTTCCAGTCAGTGAGCAGAGGATCGTCGTATTTCACCAAGGGGACCGCCCAGTTGGCAGCATCCCCAGTCATGTAAGAGATGGCGAAGGCCACCCGTGAATGGTTAGTGGGAAACGACGCAGGTTTACACGAAAAGTGTAACATGATTTGAGTGAGGAAGGTCTGGATCTTGAGGGGATCCCCTGAAAACCTCTCAGGACTAGCCAGGGGAATGGGAGGAGATACATTTGCATGTATAGGGGAGGACACCTGAGTGGATTCCTACCCTGGCGATCCACCCTTTCCCTAAGGGCGGCCATTTCTGCCTTAGAGGCAGCTAATTCTTGTTGCACCACCAGGAGAGCTTGCAACACGTCCTCTAGGGACGCCATGTTTGTGCTTCGCTCAAACCCCAAGGAGTATTTTCGTGGGCGCGTAATTCTGTCACGTTCCACTGCGACTCCTTCGGCCTTGAACGATGCACAAAGGGTTCCACCTCCAGATGTCCCCGACTCTGGAATTAACCAACACAGAGTACTAGGGCTATCAGGTGAGGGAAAGGAATTAGGAAGGGAACAGCGGGGAGGAGGATATCTGCAACAAAAAAGTACATAAAGAACAACAGTAACATATCATCGCTACTCTCTTTAGGTCTCACTAAATATACCTTACTAAATGTGTCTATACATACACACCACCTAACATGCTCCAACTCCAGGTATCGATGCCTTTCACCCCAAGAAGGACATCCAGAGCCCTGTACCATCAAGCAGCCACCGAACAGCCATACAATTCCTCCCCGTCCCTGTTCCAAATTATAAATGAACTCTGCTGTTCTTTCCAGCAGTTTTCAGAGCTTTAAGATCCCCGTGTTGCTCTGCATTAATGAAGTAGCCGCACCAGCATTATACCCATGCTAGCTCTGGAACCAGCTATAAGTCACTAAACCTAAGGCATGTGCAAACCTAAATTGTTCTGCATTAATGAAGTAGCCGTACCAGCATTAACCCCAGGCTAGCTCAGGAACCGGCTATAAGTCACGAAACCTAAGGCATGTGCAAACATAAAGTGTATCCCAAGGCCTCCAGATAGTACACCACTAACTGTGAAACAAGTCTCGCTGGGGGCAGCCTCCCCTTCCGTTTGCACTTGGCGAGTCGATATGATTATTTCCCCGTAACATACAGCATGTACTGTGCCTCTTACTGTACAGGGCAAGCTTCGCTCCTCCGTTCAGGAAGGCTGCGATCCCAGCATCCAGGAAATGTGCAATGGCGCTAACACAGCGCCTGTGGTGGTCTCCCTCCTCGCGGGAACCACAATACAGCTTCAAGGCCGCCAAACGTCACACGGTCGACTCCCGTGAGTAACGAAGGCAGAGTTCCTCGGTTGGCACGGAGGCGCTTACTTCAGCGCTTCACCGCGGTCTCCCGTGACTCAGGAACCGCAACGTCCTGTTTGTTCAATAGGCGTTCGCAGTTAGCGTGGAGTCCTCCTTCGCTTCCGGGTTCAATGAGCAGAATTACGTGCGCCTTTCGGCTCTCGTCTCCGATATTTGAGCCCTCGGCCCCGCCCCCCTGTCTCCGGGTATTGTGGTTGACGTAGTCCCGGGCCCAGCGTTAGACAGGGTAGGCGCCCAAGCTCAGCGCCTGACACGTAGAATACCCTACTTGGGCATGCAATCTGCACAGCAGATTAGTGCTACTAGTACTAGTAGTAGTAAGGAGTCCTTTCTACTCCTAGTACTAGTAGGAGCCTAGGACCAATGGGTTCTCTGAGTCTTACAGTACCACTACTAGGCAATCCACATATAAGGGGAGAGGGAAGGCTGAGTGTAAACCCAGAAGAATGCAAGCTACAGACAGACTAATAAAGAGTCAGAGGTTAGTCAGAGCAGTTTGATTTGATGTAAAAAAAAAAGAGACACTAGAAACAATGTCAGTAGCAGTAGTAGGTGGTAATGGAGCAAAAACAAGAATTTAGAAACAGATAGATTGAAGAGGATTTCTGAAAAATTAAAATTAGGAAATGGAAATAAGAGTGATAAAAGTTAGGGAAATATTAATATAACAACACCAGAGGGACTGGCTGGGGCCGGCAGCAGAGCCATCTGTGTCTGAGGCCGCTTCCTGCTGCTCCTTGGAGGTCCTTCCAGCTCCTGCACCTGCCTCAGCACTGCCAGAAGACCCAGTCTTCTTCTTACCCCTGGATGCTGATCATGTAAGACAAAATTAAGGAGACAAAAAATGATTTGTGTGAAATAAATAAATATAATGGCTCTAAAAATATTTTTAGACAGGAAACGGCAATTGCAATAACATTGACCTATCCTAAATCAGATCGACTAGTAGTAGACTAGTATCACAGTCAAGCACCATCAATTCTTTATTATTCCACAGTTCAATTACGATTCCGGAATCCTAAATATGCCTAGCCCGCCTATTCCAGACTTTGGAATGAATTGCAAAAAAATAAGTTTTGCTTAAGTTCCGATCTCATTCCTAATAATCTCTCAGTCTCAACTCCAACCCCCTTTGATGGGCCAATTACTAAGTCTGCATTTATTCTTCTTAATGCATAGATGGACACATGCATATTGCATTTTTGTATACATCAAATTGGTTGGTTGCTATTCGCTCACTATACGAACCACGATAGGTTCTACTAGGACTGAAGTCATATGAGAGGACGCGTCACGCAGACCGCTAAATTACATAATACTAACTAAATACTACCACTATCTTAGTGACAGGACAGGACAGGACAGCAGCCTGACTGGACAAAGTAAAGGACTGGAGTCTTTCCTCTCTGCATTATCTAACTTAAATTCTCTAACCTCTCTTACATAACCAGCCTAAGAGAGCGCAAAGTTGCAAACAAGAACGATTAGTTTGTAGCGCAGAGTACCTATCTGGAAGTAACAATCACATAATAGCAGATTTTTAAACATAAGTTACCTGCATGCAGCAGAATCATGTTAGCTATTTGTGAAAAAATAATATTCGCAATAACACAGAACAGAAGAACACAACTGTAATATAATTAGTTACTCACCAAGTCCCTGGACCTCAACATCTAGCAAGTCCAGCAGGTCCTGCTCCCGGTCCAGGATGTCGGACCACCGGTGCGTCAATTGGTTATGGGTGCGCTGGACCCCAGAGCAGTGAAACACTGCCAGATGCACCCTTTCCCACCGCCGGTGACGCTCCCAGAGCCCAGACCCGAACCCAGGCCTGCCACCTGCTGCCAGGGTTAAGGGGAGGTGGCACTGCACAAACAAAACCAGTGTGGCCACCTCCACCTCAGAGAATAAGGCCCCCTTGTGGGCGCCAGCTTCCGCAAGGAAGGCGGTCGTGGCTCTCGCTCCTCGTGAACCTCTTCCCCTGGCCCATAGTCTTTTAAGACTCTTTGCCATGGTTCTGGGTAGGTGGGGCGGAAAAGAAAATGTAGGAAGTTAGAAAGTAAGTAAAAAAGAATTAAAAGGGAGTAATAGAAAAAGAGTGATAAACACACTAAAAAGCACACAAAAAGAAGAAAAAAATGCAAAATATACAATCAGGAATAGAGAGCGATAGATCATAAATAAAAAAAGATCAGAAAAAAGTTTCTAGAAACAAAGGATTGAAAAGAAATAGGAAGGCTAGAAAAACAGGCCCAGAATCATAGCAAAAAGTGAAAAACAAGATGGGTGCGCCAATTAGTGACCGCGTGGTGAAGTGTGCGCAATATTTCCCCCCGAGCACGCAATAAGCATCCCCGAACATGCAATACGCGTTCCTGAACATCAAAAACACATCGCGGGTGGAACAAGCATTTCCACGTGCTTGCGGAACTCCAAGTAACGCACAGAGTTTTTCTGCAACTTTGCGGGATTCCGCGTAGCACAGCTACGCAAACTCCGCCCAGGGTTGGTATAATGCAGACTTTTACAACTTTCTTATTTTTTTTTACATTCATTATAGGTCCAACACCCTGAATATGTGGACAAAAATATGCCACTAAGGATACCTCCACTCAAGTTTCAAGAACAAGCCTTCAGAGATGACTCCTCCTATGAAAGTCTGGATAACAAGAATTAGCCTAGTCAATCTGGTCTGCCTGGGCAGACCGCTCCAGTGAGTCACACTTGGCCCACACCAACACCGCTCATCCCTCAGCCTATGGATACTTCCACTTACTGTGTTTAAACCAACATCACCCGAATCTTGTCCCTCCCCCAACCCAGTCCTGGCTTCCTTTCAACAAACAGCACCACCACCTCCAGTTCAGCCAGGAACCAGTGGGATGGGACACACTGGGTCAAGGCCACATGGTAGTGGGGGTAGGGTCCTTGTGGGCCAGCAAAGTGAGTCACTGGGTTCACTGTCACCCAGGCCACAATGGCCCAAGTCTTGGGATCCCTCCATCAGTCCCAAGATATGAGTAAGTCCTTACAGAGCTCAGGGAGATGAAGCAGTTGCAAAGGGAGCACAATGTACAGATGGAAAATCTGAACTTCAATTTGGGCAACCTGATTGGGGTACTTCATGACATTTACAACCAGTGCTTTTCTAGCACCATTTTCCTCTTTCTGTGGTTCAACAACATCTAGATCAACTACATCTGCCTCAGCCACAGAATGGGAGACCCTGCGACAAGAGACAACACCTGCACCCACCTCAGTCCCTGCAGCTGTGGATCCACTAGCCCCTGCAGAGGCACACGTTCACCCTGACCACCACCACCAAGGAACACAGAACCTAATTTCCTCCAGTGTGTGACTACCATTCCCTCTGTGGACTATTTTCTGGACACATTTAGTTGTATTTTAGACATTGGATTTCAAAATTTTTTATCTCTTCAATGATAGTTTCATTCACCATGATTGACTTTTATAATGTTACGTATTCATCCTGTTTTAGTTTATTTGGCTTTGTTGAATAAAAACAAAACTAATAAAGTCAAAGCCTGCTGTTGTATTTTTTTCTCAATTTTTTTCTTCCATGACACATATTAAATATAAAATGTAAAATGATTGATTATTCATAAATAAATGCCATGTAGCTATTAATCCTCATAATTTCCAAAAATGGTTAAAAAAACAAATAGCAAAAACTCAACTATATATGTTATTAAATTGTTAGAAATAAATGCTTGTCATAGTTTACAAAAAACATAACAACCCATGTATAATCCAAATCATCTGCGCCATTTTCACATTTACAGTCTCAGACATTGCCACCATGGAAGACCATGATATGATAAAAAACACAGAATCAATAGGCAAACTATCATTGATTTCTGTTATTAGCTGCAGCCTGATCTTCTGGCTCAGAATAGTAATCCGACATCAATAACAGCAATAGTGAAAATCCTGGTATTGCTCCATTTTGTGGCCAAAGGGTTTTTCCAAGACACGAAAAAAGGATTTAGCCAATGTGAAGGGAGATTAGAATGCTTTGAGTGGAATACCACATGTGGTAAGAACACTTAAAGCAGCAAATATTGGCATCATGGTACCATTCAACAGGGAAAAGTCTACTGCAATCTTAATAACTTCAAATCAATAACTGTGCAAGCTGTCTTTGTGCAAGATATGTACACCCAAAGTGTGTGTGTGTCTTTCTCAGGATCAGTACATATTCCTTTTGTACTTTGCAACAGCAGCATATTACTGCAAATGTCACAACTTTGAAATGTCCAAATGAAGATGGCCTGGTGAAGGGTCCTAAAACAGATCAAAAACAAAAAGATTCACTAACTTACTTTACAAAATAGACACTTTACTAATGATTCATTTAAAGGACACGTTTTCTAAGAACAATCAAAGATAAATAATGTAAATTATTTCAGTAGTCAATGTGCCAAAACTTTGATCAACAAAATCCTTTGTCCTCAATTTTACTTAACCTGGTCTATATAAAACAATGTCCATCACAGACTTCTATTCTCATTACATTACAAGTCTTTTAAAAATTTCGGGGCCGATTCCAATCCTGGAAAAAGGCTGTACGAATCGTTGTATGGAGCGTTTTCTCTGTACGACTCATACCCGGTAAACTTTCCTTACAACCTAGGAAGTACGATTCGTACAGAAAGCCTATTTCCGTACGAATCGTACAAAAGACCGTACGGGTAAAAAAAACAATGATTTGAATCCGCAACAGCCTGTACGTGACGTCCGGATGTATTTAAGCAGCGGTGTCCGGCCCATCAAGTACGATTCGTCCCTACGGCACTCCGTACGGCTCTTTACTTACGGAAGCCAAAAACAGCCGTACAATCAGAGTCCTACAAACAGAGCCCCGGTACGCGACGTACACGTCATGAACCCTATCGTACGTGTCATCCCGGTCCTCTTAGCCTATGACCTGGTGCACCGAAACCGACGCACACGCCGCAGAAGGTCAGAACAACAACCCTGGGGCCAGGGTGGGGGTGGGGGTGAGGGGCAGGAAAAATACCCCATACCCAAAGCCAAACCTATAATATGGAGCCCATACATTACCACCAGGGTCTGGTCACTTGGGGGGCGTGTCCAGCAACCCCTGCGTACCGCAACAACGGAAGTGGACATGTACGTTGCGTTGCACACGTACCCGTACGGCACCAGTACAATAGTGATATGAGGCGTACACACGCAATGAGTGCGGGGGTACGGTGCGTTTCACACGTACCCGTACGGCACCAGTACAATAGTGATATGATGCGTACACACGCAATGAATGCGGGGGTGCGGTGTGTTTCACACGTACAGGTACGGCACTATTACAATAGTGATACGATGCGTATGCACGCAATGAATGCAGGGGTACGGTGCGTTTCACACATACAGGTACGGCACCAGTACAATAGTGATACAATGCGTACACACGCAATGAATGCGGGGGTACGGTGCATTTCACACGTACCCGTACGGCACCAGTACAATAGTGATACGATGCATACACACGCAATCAATGCGGGGGTATGGTGCGTTTCACACGTACCCATACGGCACCAGTACAATAGTGATACGATGCGTACACACGCAATGAATGCGGGGATACGGTGCGTTTCACACGTACAGGTACGGCACCAGTACAATAGTGATATGATGCGTACACACGCAATGAATGTGAGGGTATGGTGCGTTTCACACATACAGGTACGGCACCAGTACAATAGTGATACGATGCGTACACATGCAATGAATGCGGGGGTACGGTGCGTTTCACACGTACAGGTACGGCACCAGTACAATAGTGATACGATGCGTACACACACAATGAATGCGGGGGTACGGTGCGTTTCACACGTACCCATATGGCACCAGTACAATAGTGATACGATGCGTACACACGCAATGAATGCGGGGGTACGGTGCGTTTCACACGTACAGGTACAGCACCAGTACAATAGTGATACGTGTACACACGCAATGAATGGTACGGTGCGTTTCACACATGCAGGTACGGCACCAGTGCAATAGTGATACGATGCGTACACACGCAATGAATGCGGGGGTACGGTGCGTTTCACACGCTTACAATGGTGATACGAGGCTGACACATGCCAGGAATGGAGGGCTACGAGTCGCACAAGGATGTCCATCAAGTACTTGTCATTGCATACTTTCATGTGCAGGCCCTAGGTGTGGCAGCCAGTGATATTGCACAGGTCATCTCATCTAGTTGCACAATTGATGTGTGTTGACCTGTGGACACATGTCATGTGTGATGGGACACTATGTGGCACACATCAACTTGACACTTACCACATGTGTGTCTGTAGTCTAACTGTGTCATGCACAGCAGCAGTGGGATGGCACAGTCATCAGCACCCGCACCTGTCTCCTGATGCCAGGGACACTCTATCAACTGACATGTCACGATCAGCGTGCCCCTATGTGACTATGTCAGGTGTGTGTCATGTGTTCCCATGAGCTTGCTGTTAGTGTTCCATTAACTGCATCTGCTGTTGGTGCATCCAACATGGGTCTGTGTGGAGATGGGCATGGCACACATCTACGCACACCATGCCACATGTGGATTCCCACGGCTGTAGGGTCTGTGTGCATAGGACATCATATTTTCCCAGGCATACATGTCTGCGTCGTCTCAATGGCTGTATTTTTTTGTTGTCACGTGTACCCCTTCATCGCAATGTGTTTGATATGTACATTTGACATTCCATGTGACCTGTGTGTGTGCCTTGCAGTCAGCTGTCTGCATGAGATGACATCCTGCCAATGCAGCTATGTGGATGTGTGTCACTCTGGTAATATCTCTGGCTGTTCACTCAGACTGGCCCCCAGCTCATTTCAGGGCATGTCATGTAGACTTGACAATCAACAGGTGTATCTGGCTTTTCGTAGGAGTGCCAGCAAGCTGGCATATGTGTCCTGGATGTATTGCACACACCAGACTCCATAGTTACCTGATGTTTAGTAGCAGTTTAGCATGTGCTATGTTCATTGACATTGATGTTGGCAGACTCTCAATCTTTATTATTCCAAACAATGTCCTGCAGGGCACCGCCTGTCCCAAGACCAATGCCAGACTTGGCTGCCATGAGGGAACGTGCCTGCATCCGACGTTACAGATTCACTCGACAGTTGATTGAGAACTTGACTGACAAGCTGGCACCACACCTCCAACCGCGACACAGGTATCCTACTGCGCTGACCCCCAAGATGAAGGTGATGGCAGCCCTACATTTTTTTGCCACAGGTACGTTTCAATTGACCATAGCTGATGTTGGTGGGATGTCACAGACAATGTTCAGCCGTGTCCTGCATGATGTTTTGGCAGCCATGTTGGAGCACCTTGATGAATTCATCAAATTTCCTACTCCTGAGGAGTTGACAGATGTCAAGGGTGATTTATATGCCCTGGGAAGGATGCCCCATGTCATTGGGTCCATTGATGGGACACATGTGGTTTTGGTACCACCACAGGCACAGGAGCAAGCCTATCGCAACTGAAAACATTACCACTCAATAAATGCCCTTGTGGTGTGTCTTGCTGACATGCTGATTTCCCATGTTTGTGCACGTTTTCCAGGATCAGCACACAATGCCTACATCATGAGGCGTAGCAGGGTGCCACAAATGATGCTGCGGCTGCACAACAAACGAGCATGTCTTGTTGGTGGGTATACTCTGTTTGTCCTGTGTGTTGCGGTATATTTGGCTCTTACGGCATCTCCTGACCCACTTATTTACATTAACCCTGGGCGTAGTTCGCGAAGTAGCACTTCGCGAAGCTACGCAAAGTGCAGTTCGCACTACGCGAGCTACGCGTAGCACTTCGCGAACTGCGTAGTACCTTGTTTGCACTGTGCCAGATGTCGTTTTCAATGATTGCACGGTGCATACAAGCAACCGGCACTGTGCAATCATTGAAAATGGCATCTTGCACAGTGCGAGCTGTAGTTCTCTGCTGCTCGAGTAGATTTTTACTCGAGCGGCAGCTTTCTCAACGCAAACTGGTAATTTCTCATCGTGAGCGGTCGCGAGCATACGCGACCACTCGCAATGAGAAACCTGACCTCCTCGCATTGGGAATCTCGCCAGGAGGTTTATTTTCCATGCTCGCGATCGCCAACTTGATGTTGCTGATCGCGAACAAGGAAAAAGTCTCGCCGGGATGTCATTTTGCTTGCTCGCGGTCGCCAACTTGACGCTGAGGACCGCGAGCAAGCAAAAAATGACCGCAGCACTACGCAACACTACGCTACACGTGTTCGCACTGTGCTACGTGCAGTTTGTGTAGTGCGAAGTAGCACGAACTTCGCAAACTACGCGAGCGTAGCGTAGTGCTTTGCCCAGGCTTAATTTACATGATGTTTCCATGTAGGGGACTCTGGATATCCCAACATGCCATGGCTACTGACACCTCTCCACAACCCAAGAACAGCTGCAGATCACCGGTACAACAATGCACACGGGCAGACCAGGCGAGTGATTGAGAGGACGTTTGGCCTCCTGAAGAGCCGATTCCGGTGCCTTGACAAGACAGGCGGGTCCCTCCCATATGCACCGGAGAAGGTCTGCAAAATCTTCATCGTGTGCTGCATTCTGCACAACATGGCAGTTGAGAAGGCAGTGCCACTCATCCTGGATCCGGATGAGCAGGAACATCCACCCGTGGAGGATCGAGGGCTTGGTCACGAGGCAAGTGATGAGGAGGAGGAGGAGGATGATATCCGGAGTCAGCTCATACGCAACTTCTTCTCATAATGGTGAGTCACTGGGTATGAGTGTGCAAGCTTGTAGCATTGAGTGGCATGTGTTGCAATGTGTGTGTCCAGCTGACTGAATGCAAAGTGACTTTGATGTGTGTTCTGATGTGTCACTCGAGTGATGATGTCATGCCACACAGTTTCGCGGAGAGACTTTCTTTGCAATTTGCATGTGTCCAACATTGTTCTTGTTTCGTAAATGACCATGTGTGCGGCGAGAATTGTTTTAGGTGACTTCTTGTGTGTCTGTCATTCCCAGGTTTTTGCGCCTGTTGTCTGCTCGTGTCATCTTTGTCCTCCTGCTATTCCTCATGAGGATTGCAACATGTGCTGAATCAGCGTTCCATGCACGAACATGTGGAAATGTCAGTTTGGGTAAGGATTGCAGCAAGGCTTTTTGGTGGTGGTACGGGTTGGGAATGTGTTGGGACTGCTTCTGTGCATGTTGTGGTACCATGCATACATGTCTTCTCACCATGGAGCATATAACATGTAGCATCACTCCCATGACATGATAGTCACCCTTCTTGACAGTCATCTGTAGTGGAGTGTGGAGTCTGATGAAGGCATCAATGTGTGTAAACCTTGCCTCTGAAACATTGCGGATGCTACGGGTGGACATAGTGTGGGACATCACAACAACAGGCTCTATGGGGAATTGCAGCCTCTCCGTGTGCAGCAGGATGTGTTTGGCTCATCCCCTTAACTTGTGTGCCAGTTCATTGGGATTTACAACATCCGTGTTGTGAAGGGGGGGTCCAGCGTATGTCCCACATGTTATGTCAACTGACCTGTGAGTCTGTTCATATGGATGCATTTCCCTTTGTGTGAGTTTGTGTAATAAAGGTGTTCACCACAATCCAAAGTGCCTCATCTCTGTCACTGCAGATCTCTTGCCAGTTTGCATGCGTCATCTATGGCAAAATTGTCAAAGATTGAGCATATGAGTGTATGTGTACTTCGGCAACATGCATGCAGTTCTTCATGGCTAATAATCTCTATTGTGCATGAAGTACCTGGTTGTGTATGTATTTGTGCAGGTTGCTCCCCACAATGAGACGTCAACGCCTGCTGACGATGTGTCTCCTGTGCGCAGCTTCACATTTTGTTGCCTGATCCTGTGGCCGTCATTTTTGGTGATTGTTCATACATTTTCTCAGAGTGACCCATGAGTAACCTGACACTCCTTCCTTTACATACACCTGTTGCACTGTGCCTTTCTGTCCTCCTTGTCTTTGTGTGCTACTTTTTGCCTAGTTTCTCACCCCTTCTGCCTGCTGCTGCCTCACCTGCGGCACCGCTCCACCGAGTGCCCTGATTCTGCAACCCACACGCCACCAAAATGCTCCTCCCTTCCCCCTCCACCCATTCTTAATGCAGCCAGCAGCTTGTCTGTGCCACTGTTGCGCCAACGCCATGCCAAAGGCAGGATCGTCTGCACCTGCAACGTGCACAGTGCACGACCCTCTGGTCCTTGCATGACCCACGTCACACAACAGGCTCATGCTGCAGCCACCCTCCAAGCAATGTCCTCCAGACAATCAACCGCCTGCTATCAGGCAACCCCTGAGCGCACACACGACACCTTCGCATGGTGAGTGTGCAACTCCAACTGCCTACACAGCGCTGCCCCGCCTACCAGACCCTGTCAGAACAACCAGGTCATGTGCCTCCAACTACACACCCGCTCTGTCCACCAGCACGCCATTGGACTCTGTTACCTCCTCAACACAACAGCCCCACACATCACCTTCATGACAGTAACCTGGATAAAAGCATCCTCAGCACACAACTTCTTCATTGCCATCTCAGACGGATACAAGATCACCCGCAGGGACGGCACCAACAATCCCGGAGGATGAATTGTAATTTATTCACAAGTACACCCTCAGAGTCACAAATCCGGTTTTGCACCAACCCCCTGGCAACCCTTAGAGTAACACTCATCTACAGATCTCCAGGCCTACATCCACAATTCCGCTAAGCCATCAACGCGTACATCTGCACGCACGCCCTCACCTCCACAGGCTACATGTGGCTGGGGGCCAGTAACTTCTTGCTGGAGGAGAACCACACCACCATCCATCATTGGTCCATCAACATTTGCATTCACGTCTCCGACAAGCAACACACTGCCCCACACCCCGCTACCGATCCCCCAAAGATGGTTGATGTAAGTCACCACAGACAAGCTGTGTGGGACACTCGAACCAACACCACCGCCACACCCTGCAACCTCACACACTGGATCAGCAACTGATCCAACAATCTTGCCACATTGACAGACTTTCCTGTGAAGCACAACAACAGTTAAGCCACCTGGGACAAGGTAGACCTACTGGACTCATACAGATCTAGTCGGACTCTTGTGCAAACCTTGCAACACAAGGAACCATCAGTTACCTTACAGCCCTGGAAAACGTCACACACAGCCATCACCATATAATCAGCAAGGACAAGTGGAGATCCTTCAGATAGGGCCGAGGCACCAAAACGCACGACATCAAGGAGCTCATCAGCATTGTGAGTGAACTGACAGCAGATCTCCATCCAAAAGACACCCCACCCTTGCAAGGCAGATCAAATCCCTTGCAACTTTCTACCACTGCAAGCTCATGGACATACACGACAGCCTTGGCACACAGAGGCAGACAGCACTATTACCCGCAGGACAAACCCCCCTCAGGTTCTGGACTCCCGTCAGCAGCAAATACACCACCTGGCTCATGTTCACCATCCACTCTGGCTCTCCATCAGGCCCCTTCCCACACAACATCTCAACCACATCATTCGCCATCCTTGAAGCCCACGTCCAGCGCGTCATGAATGTCTCCTTTGAGTTTGCCACATTCCATGGGAGCTGGAAGCATGCAGAGACCCAGGCCCTTCTTAAACAATGGACGGCAGTACCGCACGATCTCCTGGAACATCACCCTGCTTCCCTACCCAGCAAATGTCATCAGGAAGACACTCAACGAGCAACTGACAAACTTCCTCCAACCAAACAGCTCCAGGCAACCAGCACCAGACCATCTTCCACAGTAATCACACCACTGCAACCGTCATCATTGCCACCACCAATGACAACTTTGCCCTGCTCAACAATGGTGAGACCACCCCCCTTGACCTCTCAACGGCATTCTACACCATGTGCTACCACACTGTCAGCTCACACATCTCCAACAATGCCATCCAGAGGAGGGCCCAGGATTAAATCAACAAGTAGCTCACCAGCAAGGCCCAGGGAGTCGGCCTCCACCCTTCAGCATGTAGTACACTGGGGTCATCTGGCCCATGCCCCAGGGCTCCTCTCTCAGCGTGACGATCTTCAATGTCTCCATGACCCCCCTCTCCACCATCACATGCGCACACGACCTCATCATCATCTCGTATGCCATTGACACCCAGCTGCTCCTCACACTCACCAAGGACCCAGCCATTGCCAGATCCAACCTTCAAGAAGGCACGAGATCCGTTGACAAATGGCTGAACATCAGCCACCTGAGGCTGGACTTGGACAGGACTGAGGTCATCATCTGAGGATTGTCCCCTTACAGCTGGGTCAACTCCTTGTGACCCACCGGCCTGGGCACCACACCAGCACCCAGTGGCCACGCAGGCAAGCTGGTGTTCATCATGGACTCATCGCTCACAATTACCATGCAACTCAACACCATCTGTACCTCATGCTGCAACACCCTCCGCATGCTGCAACTGATCCACAGATAGATCCACTCCAAGGCAAGACAGACCGTCCCCCAGGTCCACGACACCAGCCGGGTCAACTACAGCACCGCCCTCTACGGAGGAACAACAGCAAAACTGCAGGAGAACTTGTCCACATCCAGGGTGCATCCTTACACCTCATCTTCAACATCTCCCGCCCCAGCCACATCACCGTCCACATGAGATAGCTACAATGGCTCACTGTCTGCTGCAGGATCACCTTCAGACTCCTCAACCACACTCAGGAGGCAGTCCACAACCCCAGACCCAAAACCGACCTTGGACGTCTGTCATCCAACACCCCGTTGGCCAAACTCCGTGCAGCCAACCTTGCCCTGGCCACCATTCATCACATCCACAGAACAACTGCATGCAGGAGATAGTTCGCCCACCTAGCCAAACAGACCTGGGACTCCCTCCCCGGGCACCTCCACATGACCCATGACCTCTACGCCTTCATGATACTCTTCCAAATTGGTCTGTCCAAGCAGTATTGCAAGCCCCCCCTCAGCAGCTTGAGGCCATCACAGGTGAGTATTGGTCTCCATGTCTGTATTTGATGATACATTGTGACCCATGTGTGTCCTCGACCGGACTCATATCTCAGTGTATGGATGGCTGGAGTTAGTTCCACACTCAGGCATACTTTGACATATCCCCACACGTATGTTATGGACTCATGCTGAATGACTGCAACATAAAATTTCAATTATTCTTTTTTGTATTATAGGTCTGGGGCGTGATTTGTGCAAAGAAAAAGGTGCAATACAGGGACCATAGAATCCAAAGTTCACAGGGGGAGATGGGATCCTTGGCATTTGAAGTCAGCAGAGTCCAGACCACAGTGTTTGGCATCATTGGTCAGACTGTGACCAGCAAGTCCATGTGGCAGATAATGTCAGTCAATGAGGTGATGTGGTAGCACATGAAGGCCAGGTGCCAGGCCAGGTGACCTGGGAGATGTGGATGGGCCGCTGCCTCTCACGGTCTTTTCCGTGGACGACCCACCTTCCTCGGGGGACCCTCAGATGCAGGCCTTGACGATGCTTGGAACGCTCCGTCGGATGAATCCTCCTCCTCCTCCCTCCCTGTGGCTGGTGGTGGTCTCCGCCTGGTGGCACAGGGAGGGTTGCCCATGTTGTCGGCGATCCGACGGAGTGAATGGCTTATGTCCCTTTGAACCGCCAGGAGCTCAACCAGTCTTGCCTCCATCCGTCCTTGGTGTTCTTGTTGACTGGCGTGTTGCTCGGCCTGCTGGTTCTTCATCTCTGTGATGGTCCCCTTTATCTCTGTGAGGGTCCCCACTACCTGGCTGAACTCCCTGGTGTCACGCCGGTATGCGTCCATGATGTTGTCTATGTGTGACATACCGGTCCCTTCAGCTGGCTGGTCAGGTTCTCGCCTCCGCCTGCCTACACTCCCACCACCCCTGCCCACACGAGCCTGGGCTGCCGTTGTGGGCACATCAGGTCTACGGGACCCCTGAGGGATGGCAGTGGCGGTGTTGTCTGCCTCCTTCTGGGTGCCCGGCGCACCTTGTCCCTCCTGGTCAGACTGGCTCAGTTGTTCACTGCGGGCAAGGCTCCTCTGTGTCTCCGGGGATGTGGCAGGAATGGGGGTGGTGGTTGGCACAGATGTTCCTGAACCAGGTGCTGCAGGGGCTTGGACACCAGAGGGTCCAGGTCGGTCGGGGTCATCCACGGAGTGTTGAGAGGCGTCACTGCCGGTGGGATCAGGTTCCTCCCGAGCCTGGGACTGTGATTCTTCAACCCCATTGTTGGGGGGAGATTCATCACGTTGCCCTGTGTGTGAGAGACAGACAATGTTAATGCTGTTTCATGCAACATCCATGTTTCATACACATTCAAGTTGGCACTGTTCCTCCAGGTAGTTGTATGTGCCTAGCATTCTCCTCAATGTTCACTTGTGGATGGGTATGTTGCGGGGGACAGATTGATATGTTCTCCTGAGTCTTTGACATGTAGATTTTTGGCTTGGATGCTTCTTCGGCTATGTATTGGTCTTGTTGTGTTACATGTCTATTGTGACAGTGGGTAAATCTATTGCCTGTCCCGGGGGTGTCTGCTTGTGTAAGGGGTGTGTGTGACAGGGCCTGTTGGTGGGTATAATGTGATTTGGCACCGGGCCTCCCAGGTGATGTAGCTGTCCCCCATGGAGCATGCTGCCATGACAGTGAGTGTGAGTTCCTGTCCTAGATATCTGACCTTGTTGTCTTGGTGTTTGTGTTTGCACTGGTCACAGGAGGGCCTTGTGCTGCCTACACCAGGGCCAAGTGTCAGCTATCTTGTCAGTACTTTCCCAATCCCTGTGCATTGCGCATGGTGCATAGGTATGTACCTGGGCCATATGGGATGAGGGCAATTGTGTCTGATTTGGAGTTCAACAAAGCGTTTTGTGACACCCACCCTCCCAGCATACCGGACATCCATTCTTGGGTTAGTGCTTTGTGTAGCATGGGACATAGCATGGCCTTGCTTTCTCAATGGGGCATACACATGTTAGTAGCATTAGCGTTGTTTTTTACTGTGGTTCTGGCCGGTGAGGGCTTGGGGGTAGTTGCGTGCATTTTGTGTAGTTGGGGTGTGGATGCCATTACCCCCATGTTACATAAGTTGTTTGTGTACTCACCAGGCTCTGGAAGTCCTTGAAGTCCATGTACTCCCACTGGCGGAAGCAGGGCCATCACCTTCTCCTCCCAGGGATGGAAATGTACTGGTCTGCGGGGCCCACCACCTCCAGTGATGTTGCTCTGGGCGTAGTCGTCATTCATTTTTCGCTTGCCTGACCTCTGCAGATCGTACCACCTGGCTTGGCATTCAGTCCTGGTCCTTCTGATGGGTGCAACAGCATTCACCCTATCGACGATCCTCTGCCACATGCGTGATTTTTCACCTATGCTGGTCTGTCTGACCAATGTTCCAAACAGCTGTGGCTCGACTCTGATGACTTCATTGACAAGGATCTCCAGCTCCTCCCTTGTGAACTTTGGAATCTTGTCTGTGGGCATGGTGTGGGGTGAGGGTGTGGATGGTTGTGGGTGTGTGGGTCTGAATGTGAAGGTGTGGGTAGGAATGTGAAGAGGGGGTATGTGTGAAGGAGGTTGTGTGAAGGTGTATATGTTAAGGTGGATGGATGCAGTTGTTGGTGTGTGCTCTCTAGCTACAGTGAGTCTGTTGCAAAGGCTCATGGTTTGTGTGTGTGGGCCCTTTTTATTGGTCCATTTGTGGGTGGGCCTCAGTTCGGATTTTTGGTGGGTGTGTTATAAGAGGTGGTTGTGAGTTTGCCCCTCTGTTTGCCATGTTTTGTGCACTGTAGACGTGTTTTGTGGTGTTGTGCGAGTTGAATAGACCCTCCTTGTGCTGTTTTACAGTGTCCGTGGTTCAGTACGACTCGTTTCGTTGTATTTGCTTCTGTTTCTTTGTGTGTCCGACTCGGTCATACGCGACGTTCTCCGCGGTATGAGTAGTACTCCGACACGTTCCCAGGGGTGTGATTCGTACAGGGGTACGAGTCGTACAGGCATACACCCCCATGCGTTGTGTATGTACGGTGCGTACCCTAACATTGCGTATGTACTGTGTGTACACCAACATTGCGTATGTACGGTGCGTACACCAACATTGCGTATGTACGGTGCGTACACCAACATTACGTATGTACGGTGCGTACATACGCGATGTTGTTGTAAGGTGCGTACATATGCATGGGGGTGCCTGTACGACTCGCACCCTGGGAACAACTTTTCCCAGGATACGAGTCGTACAAAGTTCGCTTCCTAGCGGGTAAAGTCATTCCCCCCGTACGATTCGTAAATCGGAAAGCCGGACCGGATCGTACTTGTACGGTCGGACTGCATTTTTAAGATTAGTATGGAAAAGTGTCCGGGTCCGTCTCGTACAACTTTTCCCGATCCCATTCATACGGATTGGGCCGATCCTTATGTATTATTCCCATACAAATCATACTTCACGGGTCGGACGGGACTTGTACGATTCGTACGGAAATCATTACGGATACGAGTCGTACGGAAAAAAAAAATACAGGATCGGAATCGACCCCTTCATGCAATAAAATTAAAATACATCATTACACTTGTGTAAAGAAGTTGTCAATGACATCTTGATGTATGTTAATTCCTTACTCTTCACCTCTACCATCTTCATGTGGAATTTCAACATTCTTTATGGTCTTCTTCATCTGCAATTTATGGGCTGTTCCGTCGCAGGGCTATGTTGTGTAACATGCAGCATGTCAAGGTGATTTTGCACACCTTATTGGGTGAGTAGAGGTGGGCTCCACCAGTCTGGTCCAGACATCGAAATCTTGCCTTTAGCAGCACAAAATCCTCCTCCACTGGCCTCCATGTTCTTCCAAGGGCCTCTTTGAAGTTGTCTTCCCCTGGCGTAGTCGGATTCCTCAGCGCTTTTACCCTCAATGGTCAGTAAGGGTAAGCTGAGTCTCCTATATGGAAAAAATAAAATGAGCCAAAACATGTAACACAATTTGAGATAATTACACTTTAAATTAACCAAACAATATTATGACAGATTCTACTTACCAACAAGCCAGGCCCTCTCAGGTCCAATGTATGACATAGGCTGGGGTTTGCTGTTGCTCCATAGTACAAAGGAATCATGTGTTGATCCGGAGAAACACACACAGACACTTGAGATGTAAAAATCGGGTAAGCAGACAACTTGTACATGAATTGAATGGAAGTTCTTCCGATTCTAGTAGACTTGTTTCCTGGTGTGTGGTGGCTCTAAAGCAATATGTGTGACATCAATTACACTAACCATCTGCGGTCGGCGACCCAAAACATAAAGATCTCCCTTCACATTTTCAAATTCCTGTTGTCTTGGAAACTGGATAAAGCAGTTGATGTGTCTCATCATTGAAGAAAAAACTTCTTGTAGCACACCGATAAATGTTGATTGTGACATTCCACCAGATACAGCCACAATATATTGGAATGATACAGTGGCCACAAAATGAAGCACTGCTATGAGTTTGACAATTGGTGTAAAAAGATGTGGAATTTCTATTGTGGGGCAGAAGATCTGGCTCCAGCTGATGGCATAAATCCAGGATAGTTTGGCTATTCAATCTGAATTTTTTGATATTATCCTGCTCTTCTATAGTGGCAAGACATTGAAATGGTCGGAACAGTTGAGTCTGTCATCTCCTCACTTTCCCTGGATTCATATGGGTCTGCATTGGAAAATTGTCAACATTTTAAAACATTTACAAACTTATTTTTGATACATAACACAAATGTCATGTTTTGCTAAAAATTTATACGGTTTCCTAACATAATTAACACAATATGTGAGATTGACATATTTGCTTATCAAATAAAATGTTTTACCTGTCTATTGTTTTAAAAAAAAGATTGTGTAAATAATAATTTTTTTTAGATTGTTTTTCAACCAATACACCATCAACCAAAGTGTATACACCGCGAAACTATTAAATGCAACAACAATAATGCACTAAATATAAATGTTTATTTTTAAATTAATAAGTGACATTAGTTTTTTGTATATGAAAAAAACTTAGCTATCATTGTGAGTGGTGGTGACATACTAACCATTCTCAAACACACTTTTTGAGCATCTAACATGGTGGGTACCTGACCTCGCCATCAGGGCATTTGGAATTAGACTGCCGCGGCAGAAGTTGACCGGGTAGTGGATGGGAAACTCCATGACGGACACAGCCATAGGTTAATGTGTGTGAAAACAAGGTAAGAGACCCAATGGTTGTGTCAGTCTCTGCTGACGATTGCATACGTGGGGTTTCTAAAAAAAATCACTTACCTCCTAACACTGCAGCTAACAATACCTCCTCAACTTTTGCTGCTGTTTCCGACCTCTGGGAGCCACAATGCCAGAAGAGCTGGTGACAGGGCCCCAGCCCTCTCGCCAGAGGAGCTGGAGTTGCTGGCACGGAGGACTTGTCCATGTACAGCCAGCTCTATAAGTCACCAGAGGAACAAGTATAAGCTTAAATTGTAAATTTAGCTGGCTTTTTAAAAACACAGGCTAGAATGCCCCTTTGAGTTCCTGAGTGAAGCAAAGTGATTGAAAGTGAAGTGAAGTGTCATTTATGTTTTACATTACGTAGAGCAATGATGGTGTGACTACGTAGAGCTTTTATGGTGTGACATTTTAAGCACTTTATGATTAGAGAAGACAACAACATTTGGAAGTTTTGTGTGTTTTAAGCCAATCATTATCCTTTGGTGTGTATTTTGTGATATATCTATGTATTTTCATGATTTTCATGTAAAATGTAGACATTTCACATCATGTGAAATTAATAAATATATTATTTGCTCACTACAACTGTACATATATATATGTTTTTAAATACCAAATAAACATGATGTTTGCTATTTGTATTATCCCACAAATCCCTCAGACTTGATAAGGTGTCTCCAGTCAGTTGATTGGGAGCAACCAGTACCTCCCATAAATTTAATAGAGTAGCTCATAGCCTTGCGTTCATTTTTAAATGAGCACAAAGTCACGTTAAGGGAAGGCTGTGTTCATATGACAGTATGATAATCAGGTTATGGATAGCAGGACCTGACAATGAGCAGTGCTGTTGTGGGGATTCTGCACCTATACAGAACTATGCGCAAGAAAACAGGACCTCGGTGTATAGTGGTGTACCAACCTATCACCTTGGTACCCAAAATACCAAAACGAATAGCTATAGTGTCCTCCGACATCACGAAGCTACAAATGATTAGACAACCCAGAACACAACACTACCGACTCTCTCAGGAGTCACGGTAGTAAGACATACCCTTTCGCCCGCTCACTCGTTCTTGTCCACAATAAGAATTGGCAGAGACACTATAAGAGTTTAAAATATTTATTTTAACTATAGTGCTCTATAATGCAGTATACCAGCCACTATCAGCAGCAAATGCATAAACTCAGAACAAATAGCATTGTTACAATTCAATAGAGCAAAAAGAACAATTGATGGAAAGAATGCAGGGCAATGTCATACATTCACCCCAGTACAGAGATCTGGGCCTAAATCCACAGTTTTTTTGTTCACCATGCCATTCAAGTTTGGACCCAGACATATGCAAATCAGTCTTGACTCTGCGCCCAATGGGAACAGTCCAGCCAGAACTGCCAGACCAGGTCCTCGCTGGACTGGAAACAATCATCCTAGGACTGGTTTCGGGCTTTCACCCCTCATCAGCCAGGATAGCTTGACTCCAGTGGCATAGAGAGCTGGGGACCCACGTCTGGGCATACCTGTCCCACTCATGGTGAGAAATGCAAAAAGAACAATTAATGGACAGAATGCAGAACAATGTCATAAATTCACCCCAGTACAGAAATCTGGGCCTAAATACATTGTTTTTATGGTCAACATGCCATTCAAGTTTGGACCCTCACCCAGCCGTATGCAAATCAGTCTTGACCCTGCACCTAATGGTAGCAGTCCAGCCCAAACTGCCAGGCCAGGTCCTCCCCGGACTGGAAACAAGCATCCTAGGACCGGTTTTGGGGTTTCAACCCTCATCACCCGGGATAGCTTGACTCCAGTGGCATGGAGAGCATGGGACCGACGTCTGGGCATACCTGTTCCACTCGAGGTGACAAATGCAAAAAGAACAATTGATGAACAGAATGCAAAACATTGTCATACATTCACCCCAGTACAGAGATCTGGGCCTACATCCATCGTTTTCTTGCTCACCATGCCATTCAAGTTGAGACCCAGCCATATGCAAATCAGTCTTGACCCTGCACCCAATGGGAGCAGTCCAGCCTGAACTGCCAGGCCAGGTCCTCCCTGGACTGGAAACAAGCATCCTAGGACCAGTTTCGGGGCTTCACCACTCATCAGCCAGGATAACTTGACCCCAGTGGCATGGAGAGCACAGGATCCACGTCTGGGCATACCGATCCCACTCGGGGTGACAAATGTAAAAAGACCAATTGATGGACAGAACGCAGAAAAATGTCACACATTTACCGCAGTACAGAGATCTGGCCTAAATCCATCGTTTATTTGCTCACCATACCATTCAAGTTTGGATCCAGGCATATGCAAATCAGTCTTGACCCTGCACCCAATGGGAATAGTCCATCCCGAACTGCCAGGTCAGGTTCTCCCTGGACTGGAAACAAGCATCCTAGGATGGGTTTTGGGGTTTCACCCCTCATCAGCCAGGATAGCTTAACTCCAGTGGCATGGAGAGCACGGACCCACGTCTGGGTGTATCCGTCCCACTCGGGGTGACAAATGCAAAAAGAATAATTGATGGACAGAATGCAGAACAATGTCATACATTCACTCCAGTACAGAGATCTGGGCCTAAATCCATTGTTTGTTTGCTGACCATGCCATTCAAGTTTGGACCCAGCCATATGCAAATCAGTATTGACCCTGCACCCAGTGAGAACAGTCCAGCCTGAACTGCCAGGCCAGGTCCTCTCTGGACTGGAAACAAGCATCCTGGGACAGGTTTTGGGGTTTCACCCCTCATCAGCCAGGGTAGCTTGACTCCAGTGCCATGGAGAGCATGGAGAGCATGGGACCCACGTCTGGGCATACCCATCCCACTCGGGGTGACAAATGCAAAAAGAACAATTGATGGACAGAATGCAGAACAATGTCATACATTCACTCCAGTACAGAGATCTGGGCCTAAATCCATCGCTTTTTTGCTCACCATGCCATTGAAGTTTGGATCTAGCCATATGCAAATCAGTCTTGACCCTAGCGCCCAATGGGAACAGTCCCGCCCGAACTGCCAGGCCAGGTCCTCCCTGGACTGGAAACAAGCATCCTAAGACCAGTTTTGGGGTTTCACCCCTCATCAGCCAGGATAGCTTGACTCCAGTGGCATGGAGAGCACGGGACCCATGTCTGGGCATACCCATCTCACTTAGGGCGAAAAGTGCGTGTTTGCCGTGAGCAGAGTGAGGAACCATAGCTGGCGGCTAATTGGCAGCCTCTGAGAGGCCTGTCCTGCACCCTACCGGCAGGAGTGCATTCTTGTTGGTTGTAGGATCGCAGGTGAGAGACATTGAGCCTGCTGCGGCCCGGAGGTGACATATTCAAAATGAGCTCCTTGGCTTGTGGCTGCAGGATTGAAAGCAGCCTGCAGAGTCAGCCACAGAAATGCTGGAAGGAGAAGCACTGGGTTGCCCCAATCTATTGCCCCGTAAATAACAGGACTGTGAACCTGTGGCCAATAGAAGCACATCCCCTTTGGTTACCAGTAGTGAGATCTGTTAGACTCTACTGTACGGTTATCAGGCACATAAAGCTCCTCAAGCCCATTATCTATGTGGGAGACATCTTAGATACTTGGGTTTGTTTGGGAGGGTGAGGCAGACTGTTGGTGGTCTCTGACCGCTGGTCTCCCGAGGTGCCAGTTGCAGATGTGAAGAAAAAGACTCCACCAGACACACCAATCCTGGCTTCCTGAACCAGGAATAATAGGTACACACACCCACTAAATGGGCAGAATAGAGGGGAAACAATCTAAACTCACCTATGAGCCCCACGAATCCACCTGGACTCACTGCAGCGACGCCGAACATACCATGACTGAGGGGCTATACACAAATCAGCAATCCAGTGACACGAAATCACTCCTTCTGACGATAAAGCACATCCTCACTTCTATATAATCCAAAATGGATTCCATATACACATGTGCCCAAAAACTGGAGAAGCACGACAGGTGCTTTGGGGAGGCAGAGCACAGAATATCCAATCTAGAAGACTCATCTGCGCGAAGAGGGGAGCAATTACTTAACATGGAATGCATACTGAAATTTATAGCAGCAAAAAATGAAGATTTGGAGGCGCGGTCAGCCAGAAGTAATATAAGAATTCTTGGAATTCCAGAATCTGCCAATATTGGGAGAATGGAGAAATACGTGGAGCAACTGCTCACTATCATGTTTGGAGCCGCAACTTTCTCTCCACAGCTGGTGGTGGAGAGAGCCCATCGCTTGTTGATGGTCCGCCAACCTCCGGGAACCATGCCAAGGCCCATCATTGCCTGGCTTTTGAATTACTGTGATCGTGACACCACCTCACGCCTGCCGAGGGAGCAGCATACACCTTTGAAGGCCCCAAAATTGCCACATATCCTGATTTTACCATGGCGGTTCAGGAAGCCCAGAAAACATTTCTACCGTCTAAAAGGAAGCTTTAACAAGCCAACATCACTTACGCAATGCTGTACCCGGCTAGTCTCTGCGTTACTCATCAGGGGAAGCAACATTTCTTTGAAAATCTGCAGCATGTTACCAATTTCCTTTGGCGCATTACTCATAGATAGTCCCCAGATGCACAAGACTTGCCGGAGATCAGATCCACATTGCCCATGTTGGAGCCGGTCTGAGCTGTCCTCTCACTTTGGTGATTACGGGATGTGGTGAGGACTATTCAATAGGTACAGGTTACAATCAGGTTGATTGTTGCCATCTGTATGAATCCCTAGGTAACTAATTAGTTGTTGGTTGTTGCCAGACAAGTAGAGTGTCAATATCCCTTGAGCTGCACTTTGATTATGAAGGGACTTAGATGCTATCCTGCTCCCACTTCAGAGATAATCCAGCTGCAGTTCTCATTGGTCAACTGGGACCTCAAATAGGTAGACCTGGATGCCCTTGTTAACTCGAGAAGGACCTGCCGGGCCCTTTGACGACACCCCAGAAGGATGCCCCTATTACGAATGATTTCTATGTTCTTTTTCTGTTCCACTGCTTTATGTACTCATTCACTACGTCTTTTTTAGATTCTTCGCTTTCTCTTGAACTCTCTTTACTGCAACAGTTTTGCACCTCACAACTTTCTCCTTTACTATCTCTTTCTCCTCAGCTTTTCTGTGCACTCTATCACTTGTTCTTCTACCTATACTATTGTTATACTCATGATATGAGTCATGACATTATTTATTGTCTCTTGGTTCTTTGGGAGGGAGGACTGACTGTCTCCGGTGGGTTTGGGCTGCCATTGTGGGAGGAGAATGGGATTGGTTTAGCTTTACTAGTTATCATGCCGCATTACACAGAATATTGTCCTCCTAATACAGCACACTGTTGGTCCATGAAGACTATTGGGTCGGTACATACTTATATCCCTGACGTTGATACTAAAGCATGCTGGAATGCCCAACTCAGCTAGGGTATAATTGGTTGACATGGAATGTGAAGGGCCTGGTGAACCATCGGAAGCAGAGACATGTTCTTACCTATCTAGACAGGCACAGCATACACATTGCCATGTTACACGAAACGCACATGAGCCCCACTACCCATGCCACATTTGCAACCCCATGAGCTCCCCACAGAAGCTTTGCTTATTATTCAACATATGCTAGGGGGACCACTATCATTGTTCTCAAAAACACTCCCTATGTTGTGGTAGATTCCACGCAGGGAGCACCAGGCCGATACTGCCTTATGTGGGGGCAGGTTAGCCTCACATTCCATTATGTTGGCGAACTGTTATGGACCTAAAACGACGATGCAGATTTCTTTGATAAGTTGTGGGGCCTGGTCATTATTATACATTCCACTTATGTAGTTTGGGGCGTGATTTCAACATCACACTTGATCCGAGACTCGACAGGTCCGAACCTCAGGCAAATCATTACACCAATGCCCAGCATCACATTAGAGATATTATGAAGTAGCAGCTTCTGGAAGCTTGGAAAACGCTGTATCCTTCGAGGTTGGAGGACATATTCTACTTATCCTTGCACTCCAACTGGTCGAGGCTTGATTACTGGCTTATATCCAGAGACCCCGGCACATGGCTGGTGAAGGCAACACTCTTAACCCTCACATATTCTCACCATGCCTCAGTTCAATTGCAATTGGTTCCACCGAATACCCCCTCACTTTTCTTGCTCTGGAGACTTTCCTCTACTGCTACCACAGGAGATAAAAGAGTGTTTCCAGCATTATGTGGACTCCATTCAGTTGTTGGCTACTGTATGGGAAGCATTTAAAGTTACTATCTGGTGCATCTGTATTGCTCAAGGTGGGGGCATATTGCGGGACAATTGTGGGACCCTAAAGACACTAGAGACTGAAATTAAGCAGAAAAACCCACATTTAGATGGTCTTCAGAATGATGATTTATGAGCCAAAATCAGAAATGCGCTTGCTGAATAGCAAGACACTGCAGAGAAAGAATGGCTATTAAGTAGCAGGTACCGTCATGCCAGAATATATGAAGAGGGTGAACGCCCAGGGAAGGGGCTGGCCAAGTTAATTTGCAAGCCCCGATTCTCTAACTATGCTTTGGAGATTATAGATTGGAATGGCAGCTGCAGAGAGAAGCCTTCTCGTCACTCTACTCCTTCCTCTATGCCAGGCGCTGGTCTCAACCTCTTGACGTAGACTCATATTTAGATGACGTGGCAGTGGGGTGTATAAGCAACACTCAGCGGCAATTCCTTTAGGCTGAGATCAAGGAAGACGAGATCAAGTCAGCTATCACACAGTTACGATCCGGCTGCGATCCCAGGTTGGATTGCCTGCTGTCTGATTTTTTTTTAACTTATGCGGACTGCCTGGTACCTCTTCTCAAGGCCCTATATGAGGAGGCTTGTGAATCGGGCATTTTCCTACACTCCATGCGCAAGGCGTTAATTATATCTCTCTTAAAACCTGGTAAGCTAGCTGATGTATGCGAATCATACAGAACCCTCTCACTAATTAATAGGGATGTGAAAATCCTGCCTAAAAACCTAGCTAATCAACAGAGTCTCCTCGTGGAGTTCCTGGTGAGACCTAACCAGTCTGGTTTTATCTGGAGGAGAGCAACCCTGCACAATTTGCGTACCCTCTTTTCCTTACTCCAAGACATGGACCCCAATTTGGATTCAGTAGTTGTTTTTTCAGATGCCACTAAAGCGTTTTGACTCCCTGGAATGGGGCTATCTTATCACGGTGTTACGATGCATGGGTTTCCCCCTCTATTCCTCTCCTGGGTTGAGCTACTATACTGTCAACCACAGACGAGATTGCAGATAAATGCAGCAGGCTCCCCTTATTTCACAATCTCACAGGGCACCAGGCAGGGGTGCCCGCTATCTCCCCTCTTATTTGCTCTGGCACTAAAATGTTTAAATAAGCCTCTGCTCAACTCCCATCTTCTGCGGCTACCCAATCATCCTCTGCCACCAGTGACACACAAAGCTACCTATTGACAGATGCTTCAAAAGACTGGTATGACTACATGGGGAGACCTGTATGAAGGAAGAACCTTTCTGGACCAAGATTATTTCTTTAGGGGCAGCCACCCCAATGGAGATATTCTTGTACATTAGACTAAGGCATAACATTAGGGCAGTTACCCCTGACTTCCCTCAGGAACTGAAGTACCAAAAATAAACTAAAGGACTATACTTACCAATAGTCCCAATACCATTACCCAATAATCAGTCAGCTGGCAGTGAAGAAGGTTCAATCATTTATTAAGCAAAATACTCTATAGAGGAGCCTCCCCGAACCTCACCCATCAGGTGCGCCGAGAAGACTACTGGCTCATATTCAAACATGAGGTTATATACTTTTCGGTTCAGCACATATATTACATGTAAATGGAAAATCACCAGTTGGCCCTGGAGCACCAGGGAAAGACCATATATGGCACACATCAGATCAGTACAAAGGCTTGGCTATCAATTACCGATGAGGTCAGGAGGGGTGACTCCCTTTCGTCTTGGTGCCTGGGAGTGTAGACATGGCGCCTCCAGGCATGCGCTTATCACCCCCAAAGCCAGATGTGTCCTTGAGCCTTAGAACAGAGGAGTGAACAGCGTACCTTCCGCTGCTACCAGTAACTCAGATGAGCTGGGACTTGACAACCGCACGTGATCAACACGTGATCACAGTCCGCTAGAGTATGTGCTAAAAGATGGCGTCTATCTAGTTCTCGCCCCACTCTCTTAATAACAGTTATATAGGGAGGAAATTAACATGTTTCCTCCAAGCAGATATATGTATATATCAAGCAGGGAGTAGATGCATCATGCTAACATAATATAGGTCCGATACGTCGTATATACGGGAAATCTACCTTTTTATCCCTCAGAACCACAGATACTGATCCCTTTACATGCACTACAAAGTTGTAGTCTTAAGCATGTAGTCTCAATGTTATATCATACCACTCAATTTAGAGCTGGCAGAATCACAGGGGGGCTAGCGACCGGGTTGGAATGCCAAATTAGGAATAACCCTTTGTGATAAACAATGGTTCTACTGCTGCCAACAAACTGGGTGAAGATTGGCCAGCAGCTGACTATGTATAATACATTATAAGTTCTTGCACTGGCTTAACTACACCCTGGCACGATTATATAGATACCTCTTACATTCCGTGGGTGTGTGGGTCAATTAATAGCTACTGGAAAGAGGGTTATGAAGCTATGACACAGATGACAGGCTCTCAGTTGTACCTCACCACCCTCATTGCTTTGCTGGGCTACACTGAGGTGGAGGTATCAGTTAGAAGATTTGTTTCCAATGGGTTGCTGGTGGCCAAGCGGAGAATGGCATGCAGAACGGTATGCAGGGGGGCCCCTAAGTTTACAGATTGGCTGCAGTGCCTAATATATTGCCAGGAGCAAATGACCATATATTCAGAATTGCTACCACTGACATCTCAGCCTAGAGATGTATGGGATCCTTTGAGGTCATATCTGTTGCTCAACCGCCTTGATGCAGCGGAAAATGGCCCACCCAGGCCAATCCAGATACCAGGTAGTCAAAACTGTGCTGGGTGGGCATGTCCCGGCCTGTAGGATCTTGCAAAATCACTGAAATAGAACTCCTTGTGGGCTCCCCCCCACTTCCCCTTCACACCGCCCTAGACAATAACAGACATTGTTAGGTACTGACCAAATATGGCATCAACATCAACTCTCTCCCTTTATTGAGACTTGTTGGATATACTCTAAAGAATGTTGGTGTGCTGCAGGCGAGCCTTAGGAGATAGGCTATGAAATTATTTGTGACAATGCACATGATGGTGTTATCTGCTATTGCAGATTGAGTTTGCGTTTGTATGGATGTAACTCTGAAAACAACAATAAAGAAATTTAATAAAAAAAAAAAAAAGAGTTCTTGAAGGTGTACGTTTTGCAAAAGGTGTATGATGATGTGTTTTGTATATAGATTTGTGAAAAAGGATAACACCTCATTTCTGTTCACTACCAAAGGATTGGTTTGAGCAGACACATGCCTGCCTAAACAACAAATATACATCAGGTTGTTTTAGGTTATAAAACAATTGTACCAAGACCTCAGAAATGAAAAAAGAGCGATCGCAAGAGAAGTGCAACTGCTATTACAAGCAGAAAAAATGGGATATAAAACAGGAAAAATGAAGCTGTATGTATTGAGGCGCACCTAAAGGAGGAACCTGTGGAAAGCTAAAACAGCATATAGAGGATCCATTTGGCTGAAATTACAATCCGCCAGTAAAAAACCCAACAGCAGTGAGTTTTGGGGTAGAATTAACAAGTTGTCAACTGGACCAAAACTGCTGCAAGAAGCAGGAATCGGAGCAGACATCTGGACTGAACATGTGCAATTATTGTATAATAAGGCAGGGACGGGACTTGTAGGAAGGTCCCCTGGGGAAGATCACGATCAAAAAGAAATACAAGACTCCACTACCCCAGCTTATGTGGAAGATAGCTCACTACAATCAGTGTCAACCACGTGCGGGACAAATACCCTGACAAATGGGAATGAGCTAAGAGGGTTTATACGGAAACTCAAATCCGAGGGGGCGGCTGGCCCCAACGGTATCCCTAACGCTTTTTTCAAGAACGAACCAGAGTTTTGGTCTTCCTATCTCACCCCACTTTTCAATGGGATTTACAACCAGTCTAACATCCCGGCTTCTTGGAGGGGAAATATCATTCACCCCATATTTAAAAAGGGAGACCATCGTAAGCCTGGAAGTTATAGATTAATTTCATTGATAGATGTGGAAGCAAAACTATACGCCTCGTGCCAGTTAATTCAGTTGAAACATTGGATGGAGGAAAAAAACATAATCCCAAAGTTTCAGACAGGATTCAGGCAAGGTATGGGCACCACAACCAATTTCGTAACCCTTGCTCTTTTAACAGAAAAAGCGCAAAAAAGGAATCTCCGGTTGTTCGCTTGCTTTATTGACATCAAATCTGCATTTGACAGAGTGAGCAGGAGTCAGCTCTGGAAGAAACTTAAAGAATGGGGCCTGCCAATCACAACGCTCAACGCTATAATCGACTTGCACACGGATACCTGGGCAAGAGTCAAGTTGGGCGATGGTTCGAGTACAACTGCAAGTATTCAGACGCAAAGTGGCTTAATACAAGGTTGTATTTTAGCCCCCAGTCTATTCAATCTGTTTTTATCCGACATTGCACCTTACATCAAAAAAACAGAGTCACATCCTCTGAAAATGGTCAATGCGCCAATTGCCATACTACAATATGCGGATGATATAGTTCTGTTGAGCCAAACTCCCATCGGCCTACAGAGATCAATAAATAACCTTGTAGCCTATTTGGATAAGGAACAACTGGAGTTAAACAAAGAGAAAACAAAAATAGTGCGCCTAGTGGATCGCAAAGAAACTCAAGTTTAAATGGATGGTTAAGGGGGCAACCGTTGAAGAAGTCAGTTCATATAAATATCTGGGCGTAATAATTGGGCAGGGTGCAACCCACAAAGAACACAAACTGGCACTAAAAGCAGAGGCACATTCATTAATTTATGCATATAAATTACTACGTAAAATGATAGACTGCCCAAACTTCTCTTACTTGCTTAAACTAATGGCTGCCCAAATACAACCCAGTTTGTCCTATGGCTTGGCCTCTTGGTGTGGCAAAGAAGCGCACTTATTGAATAAACTGCAGACAAAGATCTATAAAGCAGTTTTTGATTTGCCAAAATCTGCTTCGCCCTCCCAGGCCAGACTGGAATTCGGCCTCCAGCATCAGAAGTTTCCGGGAATGAGCTGTTTTATTAAACTTTGCTATACACTCCGCTCTTCTGACCCGGACACCTTGAATAGCTTATGCTGGGAAGAAATTAAGCTCCAGGGGGATCTAGTAACACCGAACTCCTGGGGAAGCTTTCTGAGAGAGTCCTTGGCCGAGATGGATTTACAAGCAGCATGGGCCAACGGGTTGGACAGAGGAAGCTTTGGTAAAATAGTAAACAGCGCAGCTAAAAATAAATCTTTGTGGGCTGACAAAAAAGCGCTCACCAAGCGGCAGCACGGGTGGACAGTCATAAATTCTTACAGCCATTTGAGGCCAC
This sequence comes from Triturus cristatus, assembly GCF_964204655.1. Classification (NCBI taxonomy): domain Eukaryota; kingdom Metazoa; phylum Chordata; class Amphibia; order Caudata; family Salamandridae; genus Triturus; species Triturus cristatus. The sequence continues at coordinate 444,074,587 of NC_140590.1, forward strand.
AACCATATTTATCCGCCCATTTTAGCTCACAGTTAAAAATGAGCTTTTTAAGGTTTCGAATGGGCATGCATGAGGCTAAGGACTTATACCCACAGTGGAAAGAGCCATTTAAATCAGAGTCCTGCAGACTTTGTGGTTTTAAAAAGGAAACGTTAATCCACCTAATATGTGCCTGTACAGCCGTTCTAGACCAAAGGAGACAGTACTTGAAATCTGTCTTTAATGAGCTGAACATTTGCTCCAGTCGACAAGCGGTGATTTGTTGGCTAGAGGGTACATCGATCATACTGGCATGCCGTGGAATTAAATACATGAACTTAGTCAGTAGACTCTTACGGCAAGCCGACGGAGATTCTAAATAATATGAGTATAACGAGATCAACAGTCTCCCCAATGGGTTTTTTGTTTATTTTAACAATTCTGCTGTTCCAAGCTTAAAGTTGCTAATATAAGTGCTTTTAAACTTAAATTTTATAGACAAGTGATGTGGATGTTATTCAGAACAATAAGGTTTCAATTTATGTAATATTTATTTATCTGTTCTAGGGGGTTTTTTTTGTAATGATTTTAAGTAATCAAATAATAAAGAACTTGAACAGTTGTACCAAACGGGCCACTAGTCTTTATTGTGTCGGGTTGATGCTCCTTCACTATTGTGAATGATGTAACGTTAGCCCTGTTACAGATGACATAGCATAATATGAACTTATGATACAGTGGAGGTTCCAAACATCACATTGTTAATTTAGCTTTATACACAAACAAGAGTGAGCATGTAAGCCAAAATGATTAGTAACATCAGATTAAATGGCAATTTTTTTTATTCAAAACATATCCCAAAAGTGTTTTGATTCAAAAATACTTTTTGATTCATGTTAAAAGTGACAGATTTGCATGATGTCTTACTCCTTCACAAATGTGCATGTAAGCCAGTCTGTTTTTAAAAAAAAAACGATTGTGATAGGCATACAATTTTTGGAAAAACACAGACAGGAATGTGTACACATTGGTGACAGAGAACACATACCCAAAACCATTTTTAAATGTCCTTTGTTACGTCAAGAAGATAAATCAATGAAGGAGAAAATGGGATACTTAAAGGGACTTTTGCAGATGAAATGTTCCATCACATAAATGTTAGAGTATTCCATCTGGAAAACTCAAAATGAGGCCCAACTCATGACTAATTGGTAAAATATAGAAAGGCATCAAGGTGTAATCTGTTGCACAGTGTCAACTGAATTTGAATCTAAGATGTAAAAATTATATATAAATCAGTGTATGTAATATTTACTTTGAGGCTGCACTAATTTTTGCCTGAAGTGACAGCCAGCATATTTTGTAAAACAATTGCACAATAGTAAAACAAGCTTGAAATAACTTGAGATATTTAAGAGTCAAATATAAAAATGTTTATGCTCTGTACTAAAGTGGATTAGAAATGGATCAGGCCCTATGAATCTGCTTATGCTGTAGAAGTCATATGTCAATCCATCCAACAATATGTCCTAATGTTTTCTACAGTATAGGTATAAATATGGTGCATGATATACTGATAAGCTACTTCAGTACTGAATCCATATAATATTTTTTACATTTTAAATATACTTTAGTTACTTGAAGTGTCACTCTTGTGAAATGCTCAAACAAAGGTGTTCAGTTTATACAAATATTGGTACAACATTGCAGTATTTGTAGCCACACATTGATTCTTAATTTACTTTTATGTGAATTAAAATAATGAAGCTTTTTTGGCCTTATGCACACACTGTACAGAGTTATTTTTGGTTTATATCCTTTTTGGTGATATACGTTCACTATTCTAAACAACAAAGCCCAACCATTCAGAGGTGGTAAACAGTTACTGGAGATAATTAAAAATGGATATGAGACAAGATCATAAATTGATAGTAGCTATCATTGGAAATTACAAATCTGTGACCAAATGGTTTCTCCAGATGTACCCTATATGCATGAGATAATGCTAATAAAGAACCAAAGTTTGAGAGCCTTGAAGCAGATGAAATATGAAAACTTGGAAAATGCTTTGTGATCGAAGTTCATGATCAGTTCTATTTACACAGATGCAATTAACTATCATATATGTCTTTTCAGCATCATCATAAGCAAGTGAAGGAGAAATCGGCCTCATAGTCGGAAAAGCAGCTGGCCACTGTGTTTTGACTGGCAAGACCACCAACAGACACAGTGGCATGGAGGATGAGGGGACTGGAACGGAGGCCACCAGCTCTACATTACTTTCTGAAGTCTCCACAAGTGACCAGTCCAAAGTGGTGACGCACCACACAGCAACTGTTTCACCTGCATCCATGTCCACCACCCAGTCAGCCATCTCTACCCTCCCTATTGTTCCCCCCAGTTGGCCAAACCCACCACCCCTAGAAGGGCTAGGATCTCCTTCGCTGCAAGCACCTCACGCCCTGCCCCTGTCCCCCTGGCTGCACTGAGTGAGGAGTCTATTGACCGTCTATGAAGCATCTCTGTAGGCAAGAGCACTCCTGAATGCCATTCAGGGACTTAGTTGCTAATTGCAAGAAATGGTAGCATACCTGGAAGGCATTCATACTGTCTGGCCTGCAGAGATCATTTACAGGACTATCCTCCTCACTGACTGCAGCCTCACAGCCATCACAACCTTGTGCCCCAAGTGAGGCCCGTTCTCCATCCCAAATCCCAGTCCTGTCCCAAGCACACTCACTCTTTTGCACGTGTCCACTCCAACAGATACAAGTAGCACATCCACACCCAAATACAAACACACACCCAAACAACATACAGACACCACACCCACCAAAACCACCACCACACACACAACCACTACATATATCTCCACACCCACAACCAGCACACCTGCAAGCACTGCTACCACCATCAGATCCACACCGACCACAGACACACACAACCACCACCATACCCGCCAGAACCACACCCACAATCACCACCACACCCACAAGCATCACACCCACAAGCACCAGTATACCCACAAGCACCACAACCACCACAAAACCCACAAGAGCCATGACCATACCAACCACATCAGCAGCACATTCATCTAAACATACACTCTCACACAAAACCACACCTACACCCACAACACCAACTAAAACCAAACGCACACACTCGCCTGAATACCAAACTTCTGCCAAGATACACACACCCAAATGTACCAAACATACAACAGATCCACATGCAACTGCACAACAGGCACACACAAACATCAGCCACTGCAGCACCCTCTACCTCCCAAATCCAATCCTCAACCACCCATCCCATCCTTTGCCCTCATTCTGATAATTTATTTGCTCCGGACATGACCCCTTCCAAACCCAAATCCACCGCTCCCAGGCCCACCCCGCCAGAGAAAGTTTATCAAGGTGCCTGCTCTGTGCCCACTAGATGCCCCTTTCTGAGGAGGTTCCCATTGGCAGTCATATGAGGAAAGTTACCAACAAGAGCACAACAGTGCCATCTGACTATTGTAATTTGTATATATTGGGCCATATGTAGGTAAGACGTGTTTTGCGATTCTCTAATTGCAATTTTTAGGGAATCGCAATTAGAGAATTGCAAAACGGAATGTAGGTAGGATTAGCAAAATATTTTCGATTCCCACCTATTCCTTATTTGCGAATCCCAAATTGAGATTCGCAAATAAGGAATACTTTGCCATTCATTCCTATGGGCTAGAAGGCCCATAGGAATGAATAGGAAGACATTCTCAATTTGCGATTCTCAATTAGAGAATCGCAAATTGAAAATGCAATTTCAAGGTTGCAAGGGTGTCAATAGGACACCCTTTTGCACCCCTGAAATAAACATGTGTGCACATGTGGCGCACATACATGCGCTAAGGGCATGTATGTGCGCCACATGGCACTTTGAAAAGTGCATTTTTCAAGGAAAGCGCAAATTACCACCAACCTGAGGTTGGTGGTAATATGCGATTCCTTAAGCCAAAATTGCACAACTTGGGTGCTTCCTACATTGCATTTAAGGAATCGCAATTTGGGATTCCTTAAATGCATTAGCAAAATAAGGAATCGCAAATTTTGCGATTCCTTATTTTGCGTGTGGTTTTTGTGTGCTACATAGCACACTGCCCAAATTGCGATCGCAAATGCCGAAACTCGGCGAATTTCAGCATTTGCGATCGCAATTTGGCTTCCTACATATGGCCCATTATTATTTAAAGCTGAGCAATGAGAAGTATCTCATAAGTTAAATAAATCAAGATTTTTCATTTCACAAAGTTTGTTCTGACGTCAAAATTAATTTGCAATTGTTTTATTCCTAGAAATGTTTATGACTAAAATGTGAAGTGCATATTTTTATCTACCATTATGGCAGGAAATACAACAGATTTGTTTAATGTCTACTTTGTTAAGTGCATACACTAGTTAAACTAGTATGTGATGGTAAGTGTAATTTAGGTGCAAGCATTCATCATGGTGACGGGCATTTGCACCAACAATTAGATGTTATTTAAAGTGTTAATACATATTTGTTTATTTCAACTTAATAAGTGATAATAATAAACACATGTGTATTACACCCTAAAAAATGATCTGACAATTGAAATTTGAAAAAAACAGGAGTCACACTAGGTAACGAGAAATGTTACATGGATACACATTTTAAATTATTCAAGTTTAGGACTGACATTGATTTTCCAGGTATTAAAAAAGTCAATGTTACGCCTTGTCTGGTGCAATTTCTACATTATGTTACATTTCAATTATCACAATGATGTTGTAGGAAAGGGCCTCTTTTGGACATGGTTGGCCCGCACTTTTTGCCTGGAAAATGATATTGTTTCAACTGGGAGAGTGCGGGGTCTCTTCCAAACATGTCCCCTGTGCCCGATCTCCTTCTCTAAACTGTACCTGTTGTTTCCATGAATAGTACCCATTTACCTCTCATGTATGCCCCTAGCAAAAGCTAGCCCTAGTAAAAAGGGCTTTGTGTTTAAAGAGGGTCCCTAATGGCTGCAGGAGGAATTATGCCACCCTAAGGGACCCCTTACTAAGCACATGCACACTGCCACTGCAGTCTGCATGTCTTGGTGCAGACAGAACCAAGAAGTCAACATGGCACACATCACAGTGCCATGCCAATAGACATTACTTGAGATATAGGAAAGACACCCCTCTACCAGGGCTTAGCCCTAAGGCAGGGTGCACAATTTCTCCTGTGATGGCATATTTTCATGAGCCTGTTACCACCAGACAGTGTTCTGACCTCATGGGGAGAGTGCCTGAGTGCTCTGAGGTGGACTACAATGCCTTTCCTGGGTGGAGGTGTTCACACCTTCCCCTGATCAGGAAGAGCCATCCGTAGCAGAGAGGTGTAGGAAGGTGGAGTATGCCTGCATGGTTGCCCCCACTTTTTTCCTGGTGTTTTGATGGTTTTTGACTTAGTTTGGCTGGGAACCTGCTATTCAGGTCCCTAGCCTATCTGCTTTCTCTTATAAATTGATTCCATGTACTTTAGGTACACTCCAAATAGGATCCTGAGGTACCCTTGTGAGTCCCTAGTATATGGTACACTATGTACCCAGGGCATATGTACACCAGAGGCCTACCAGAGGCTGAAGCATGTATTATGCCACCCCTGGAAAGCCACCCAAAATGACACCACAGGTCTGCTACTGCAGCCTGGGTAAGGTGGTGCATGCACCCCTTACTGTGATATAGGTTACCTATATCACTATATATGTACACACAAATAAACCTATAAGTCACTAAAATGGAATGTCTTAACAATCCTGAAGGCAGAGTGCTTGGTTCTTATGTGAGAGGGTACCCCTGCATGAGCAGAGTCCCTCTGCAGTGTTCGGAGACCCTTCTCTGATGCTGTTTGTAGTACAGCCAGACCATATACTCTTAAGTGCATTATAACCTTGCGGTGAATGCTAACTTTGGGATGGCTCCAAGGAAACATGTTGTGTTTGGTGCCAAACACTTTGGAATCCTACCCCCCGCCCCGCCAGTTCTGGTGGCGGGCGTAGAATTCCACCCTTCTAGAGGGAGAGACATGTCCCCACTGGTATACCCGGTAGAAACCTAATAGAGCCCTGGCATCACAAAATGGATGCTGCAGCCACAGACACGGGTTTGGCCTCCTGCTGCTGACCGAAACTCCGGATAATAGGTTTCCTGTCACAGGGAGGTGTAACCACCTCCCGAATAGGCTTATGTGTATTGGGGCTGGGTGGGAGCACTCTCTGAGTGCTTTGAAGTCCTGCACTGGGGGCACATTTGGTGTCCCTGTGCACAGTCCAGCTCAGACCGGTTCAGGGGCTTCCAGCCCCTGCTTTGGTGCGAAACTGGACAAAGGAAATGGGTGGCCAGCCCTCTTTCCAAACCCTCCCATAGGTGGGTCCCCAGAACTAGTCCAACCCCTTCCTTTGGTATAAGTGAGGAACCTCTGTAACCAGAACTTTAGATAGCCCTGGACGAAACTCTGAAGCTGAATCCTGGAACTTCGACGCTCCACTCAAGACTAGAGGACTGAAGAAATCTCCCTTGGGCTCAAGGAGTGACTCCGCTGCTTGGCAGGCACCAAAGAAGCCGGTCTGCATTTCTGAAGCTCCCGCCAGACTCCGAAGTATCTGCAGCGCAGGAAGAGGATTTCCAGACATCTCAGAGGCCGATCCGAGTCCCCAGCAAAGCTGAGACCCACAGCCCTTGTGAGTAGCATGGAACCGGAACTCCTGGTCACCGTGCACTATTGCAAGTGCATTAACTTCTCGACGTCTCCTAGAGTCGTGCTTAGGCTGACTTGTAGCCTCCACCTCAAGCACAGAATCCACCGAAGATTGTCAGCCTAGTCACCCCGAGTGACCCGTGGGCCGCCATTTTGTGTTTCGTCTCGAGGTCCCATCGCAATCCCTGGTCCGTCAACTGGTGGGTCCCTGAGGGGGTAACTTTGAATTTCCTTGGGCTTCCCTGGTTGCTCCAGACGTGCCCCAACTCAATACCAAGTGGTGAGTCCCACAGACCTTGCTGGTCTGCACCAAAGCGTCTTTCTCGTTTCTGCATGGGTTGCTGTTGCCAAGGCTTGTTGTATCCAATCCAGGCACCGATGTTGCAGCACTCGCCATCCTTCGTGGGACAGCTCGAGTCCAGCTCCTGGTTGTCCTCGATACCTCCTGGTCCTCGTGGCTGATGAGTCAAGCGTCACCTTCTTGACCTGAAATCACCCGACATCGGTGGGCAAATGCCTATCGCCTTCCTGGTCACTGGCTAGTGACAAAGACTCTGTCCCCTCTGCTTTCAGGTTCTTCTCATCTTCGATCCAGGCTTGGATCTCTTCGGACACTTCGCATCTTCCCGGCAGCAGCACTTCTTTGCCAGCTCCCATTGAAATCGACGACGCGACCCGACACCATTTGACACCTATGCACCCGGCTTCCCTGGGTGAGGTAACATGAGTACTCCGGTGCTCCTGTGGGTGTTGACCCTAGAACTTCCTAAGTCCCTAAGGGTTTGGTCCTGACTCAATTCTAAGTGTCCCTAATCTTTAAAAATCTAACCGCGACTTTCACCATAGAAGCCAATGGGAGCTCGCAGCTGTGTTCACACACAGCACACGGCCCCCGTGGGTACCCTGTGTCACAACCTTGGGTGGTTCCTTGGGGTCCCAGTGATTCTACAGGCTCTAGGCCTTGTGTCTAGTTAAGTCTTGTTTCTTATACCACTATTTTAGTATATGGTTTGGCTCGCCCCCAGGGCCTGATGTGTATTTGTGCTTATTACTGTCCTAATTTGAAGTGTAACTTATGTGTTTTGACCTCTAGCCTCATAAAGAGTCTAGGAGGGTGTGTTTAGAAATACATACATATATTTTATATATATACCTGGTGTGGTTATCTTTCATTTAGGCTCTCAAGAGATTATAGACTGGTAAAACAAGCTGCTTTACGTTCCTTCAAGACTTAGCCTGAATGCTGCTCTCCGTAGCTACCACTAGGATAGCTTTCAATAAAGGTTGTCTTTAACCTATTAACAATAAGGGTTTGTTTGGACTGGTACAGGGTGCCCACTATAACTAGTGGACAGCATATACCATGCCAACTTCTCACAGGAGGCTCAAAGCATTGGCGCTTTTGTAATGCGAACCCAGCCTCTTCTGTTAGAGGGAGCAGGCCCCCTTCCTGTCTTCACCCACATTTTGGCAGGAGGATAGGAGGGAAATCATAGAAAGAATAGAAAAGGGGCCCCTTTTGCCAACTTCATCTCTCATATTCTGGAGGCGAGGTGAAGTACATTTTTCAGTGCCCGTCATCTTGAAGATGGTGAGACTTATCCAATCAGGGCTAAGACTATGCCCTGCTCCCTCAGTAGGTGGACATAATAGAGGATGTAGACACCCCATGTGAGGGGGTCATTTACCACTACCTGTCACTCCGTTGTAATACCCCTAAATCTAGTATTTAGGTGGCATCCCCAGATCCTGAACTTCAGTTTCTGATGACTTAGGAAGAGGTGGATACCAAAGAGTTGCACCAGCAGAGAAGACTGCAGAGAACTACTGACTTGTCACCAGCTCTAGTGGCCTGTCTGCAGCCCTCGATGATCCTGCACAGAAAGACATCTCATCCTGCAGCCCAGTGACCTCCAGAACCTTGGGAGGACTGCCTGTCTTCAATAAAGACAAAGATCCCCCGAGAACAGCAGACCTGTTCACAAAGCAACTATTTTCAAAGTAAAAACTCTGTGACCTGAAGAACTGCAAAGTCTTCCCCCGGTTCCACCTCTGCACCCAACGCCTCTGTCCCAATTCCAAGTGGCCCAACAGTTCCAGCAAGGTTCCCCAGCACACCAGAGGCCTAGTCCACCATGAGCTGACCTCCCCCGGGCTCCACCGCATCCTGCTCCGGTAAGCTGTTTCAGACACCAAAAGACACCCATGCACCCATCTGTCCTCAGGTGTCCCTCCATCCCGGGCAACACAACTTACCTCTACAGCTGTTGGTTTCCTTCGACCGGCCTTCTGGCCTATGCCTGCAGCCCTTTTCCGATGTGGCTTTTCTTCATTGCATTTCATTGGGCACCCAACGCAGTGTTGGTACCCTGCACCCACCCACCCCTCTGCCACTGGTGGTTTGGTGTTGGTGCTGCTTTGGCCCCTGTCCAGTGTTGGCCTCAACCCTCATAGACTGGTCCCCAAGCCGCTGCTACTTACCTGTAAGCAGCCCCTGTCCAATTGCCCCAGTTCCCATTTATATCACCAAGAGGTTCATTGCTTTTGAGAGGGCCTGTATTAGCAGATATATCCACAGGAAGCTGTGAAGTGCTGTGGGAAATGTTCTCAGGAAAGTGCAGAGATAGACTCCTGACACTCAATGAGAAAGAGTCTAAATCCTATGACCTCAAAAAGAGTACCCTAATTGAGGGCTTTAGATTCACCACTAAGGAGTATAGGTTCAGATTCAGGGAGGCTCGAAAAACCCAGAGGCAGCCCTGGGTAGATTATATAGACAACTCAGTGAAATCACTAGGAGGTTGGTTAGAAGGTCACTATGTGTATGACTTTGAAGGGCTTTATAATTTGATAATGAAGGAACATCTTTTAAGTAATTGTTACCAAGAGAATCTACATCAATTCCTGGTAGACTTAGCTCTACTTTCTCCTCAAGAGCTGTGGAAGAAGGCAGATCACTAGGTCAAAACAAGGGTGATCAAGACTACCACTGGTGGGGGAGACCAAAAGAAAGAGGTCAAAAAGCCCACCTACCTCAAGGGAAAGAGGGCAACCCTAAAAATAAAGAGTCTTCTTCAGGACCCCAAAAACCTGTTCAAGAGGGTGGGCCCAGAGACTCTTCACAGCCAAAGGGTGGGTACCAGGGAAAGTACTGGGATCCCAAGAAGCCTTGGTGGCATGACTGTAGGTCCCTGGGACACCAAACTGGAGACTCTGGCTGCAAAAACAAGAAAAATGCCTCTAGTCTACCTGCAGTAAATGAAGTTGCCAGTCTCCGGATGGGATCTCAGGAGAGCACTGACCATACCAAGGAACTGAGGTGACTCTAGCAGGTAATGTGGACTTAGCCACCATAGCTGTCTCACCCACTAAGATGCAAAAATACTTACAGCATCCTGTTATTAATGGGGTTAGAGTGGAAGCCATTGGTGCCAGCATATCCATGATGACTGAGCAGCTGGTGTCCTCAGAACAGTATCTGTCTGGAAGGAGCCATCCAGTCACCAATGCTGACAATGTGAGAAAAACCCATCCCATGACAATGGTTTCCTTTAACTGGGTAGGAGTTACTCGAAAGAACAAGGTAGCAGTCTCGTCATCCATACCAGTTGATTGTTTGCTTGGCAATGATTTGAAGTCCTCAGCCTGGGCTCAGGCAGACCTGAGTATCCATGCAAAAATGATTAGACTCCCACACTGTGTGTGTGTGGGTGTGTATAAACCAGAGCACAGAGCAGAGCCCATGGTGAAAAAGGTGCTGGAGTCTGGAATAATGGTTTAGCCCTCCAAGAGAGAAGGCAAGAAGACTGGGGAGCCAGCTTCCAAGCAGACACCAGACCCTTCTCAGGAGGAAGAAGAGTCAGACTAAGAGGGAACAGAACCTCAGGAGCTGGAGCCTTACCAAGCTTAGCTGGTGGGTCCAGTGGAAGCAGTGCTAGGGGCAGAAATCTTGTCCCACTCTTGTAAGACTGCAACAGCAAGCTGCTGCACAGGAAGGAGGTGATGTCAGTGGTTCCCACAGGACCTATTGGAAGGACGGAATCCTTTACACTGAGGCCAGAGACCCCCAATCCTGGTGCCACTAGGAGAGTGGCAGCACCTCAAGCATTTAGGGAATTCCTCCTAACGTTGGCCCATGCCATCCCTCTAGCTGGACACAGCGGCCAGACCAAGACTTGGAGTAGGCTAGTCAGCCACGTCTACTGGTAAGGGATGCACCAGAAGGTAAAGGAGTTTTGTAAGTCCTGTCCCACCTGTTAAGCCAGTGGCAAGACAGGAGGGCACCCAAAGGACCCTTTAATCCCAATTCCAGCAGTTGAGGTTCGCCTTTAAAAAGGTAGAGATTGACAATGTTGGTCCCCTTGACCCTCCTACAAAATCAGGAAACAGATACATTTTGGTGGCTAGGGCCATCATTGGTATCTTTATGAGGGTGGGCTTCTCTAAGGAGGTGGTGTCAGACAGAGGTACAAGCTTCATGTCTAGTTACCTGAAACACATGTGGAAGGAGTATAGAGTGTCCTACCGGTTCACTACCCCTACCACCCATAGTGTAAGGGCCGTGTTGAAAGATTTAACAAGACCATGAAAGGCATGACTGGTGGACTCCTTGAAAAACCCAAAAGGAGATGGGATGTCTTACTTCCATGCCTGTTTTCCCTATGGGGAAGTGCCACAGAAGGGAGTGGGGTTCTCCCCATTTGAACTTCTGTTTGGTCATCCTGTCGGAGGACCACTGTGCCTTGTGAAGGCGGGATGGAAGAAACCTCTTGTTGAACCTAAGCAAGATATAGTGGACTATGTGCTTGGCCTCCACTTCAAGATGGCTGAATACATGGAAAAACAAGTAAACACCTTGAGACCAGCCAGGAGCTCCAGAAGCAATGGTATGACCAAAGGCTGCTATGGTTACATTCCAACCAGGGCAGCAGGTGTGGGTTTTGGAGTCAGTGGTTCCAGGGGCCCTCCAAGACAAGTGGAGTGGGCCCTCCCCTCTCCTAGAAAGAAAAGGGGATGTCACCTATCTGGTGGACCCTGGCTCTGACAAGAACCCCTACAGGGTCATTCATGTCAACTGCCTTAAACCCCACTATGACAGGGCACATGGCACTATACTCATGGTTACAGATAAGCATGACGAAACAGAGAGTGAACCCCTCCCTGACTTCCTGTCCAACAACCCAAAAGATGTATCAGTGGCAGGAGTGGTCTTGTCAGACACTCTCACTGCCCACCAGCAGACTGATTGCAAGGAAGTCCTTAATCAGCTAGCTGAGCTCTTCTCTTTGACCCCTATTCAGATTAGCTGGTCATGAATAAAATATACCGGCAATCTGATCATGTGTAAGAGAGCAACAGAGCTGAATTAAGCAACATTTTGAAATTGGGAGTCATAGAGCCACCCCAGTTTTCTTAGTCCCCAAACCTCAAACCCGAGGAAATGAGTTTTATGTGGAATATAGGGGCCTCAATGCTGTGACCAAAACAAATGCATATCCAACTCCAAGGGCAGATGAACTTATTGACAGGTTGGAAGCAGTCAAGTATCTGAGTACCTTTGATATCATATCAGGGTAATAGCAGATAGTACTGACTCCAGGAGAAAAAGAAATATCTGCATTTTCAACCCCAGATAGGTTTCGTAAGTTTATTGTGATGCCCGTTGGTTTGAAAAATGCACTTGCCACTTTTGAAAGGTTGGTGAACAAAGACCTTGCTGGATTGGAATCCTTTAGTGCATCATGTCTAGATGATATTGCTGTCTTTAGCTCCACCTGGAAGCATCACGTGATCTACCTTGGGAAAGTACTTGAGGCTCTCAGAGGAGGAGGCCTCACTATCAAGGCAAGCAAGTGTCAGTTTGGGCAGGGCAAGGTTGTATACTTGGGTCACCTTCTTGGTGACGGCCATGTTCAACCCTTACAACCCAAGATCCAGACCATTCTGGTCTGGGTGGCTCAAACTACCCAGACTCACGTCAGGGCCTTCCTTGGCTTGACTGGATACTATTGGAGGTTTGTGAAGGAATATGGCACCATGGTGGCTCCCCTCATAGAACTGACCTCCAAAAGAATGCCAAAAAGGTGAACTGGACAGTGAGCTGTCAAAAGGCTTTTGACACCCAGTAGGAAGCAATGTGTTCTGCACCTGTTCTGTAGGCTCCAGATTATGCTAAGCACTTCATTTTTTCAGACTGATGCCTCTAAATGTGGGATAGGAGCGGTCCTATCCCAAATAAATTACCAAGGTCAAGACCAGCCAGTGGCTTTCATTAGTAGAAGGCCACCCCCAGGGAACTTTGTTGGAGTGCCATTGAGAGGGAAGCTTTTGCGGTGGTTTGCTTCCTGAAGAAATTGAGGCCGTACCCTTTTGGCTCTCACTTTCTTGTTTAAACCGACCACAGGCCTCTCAGATGGTTAATGCAAATGAAAAGTGAAAATCCCAAACTGCTAAGGTGGTCAATCTTCCTGCAGGGATTGGAATTTGAAGTGGAACACAGACCTGGGACTTCCCATGCCAATGCAGATTGACTTACTAGGTTCTTCCACTTAGACGATGTAGACTCTCTAGGGGATGGTTAATCTCATCCTCTTTCTTTTGAGGGGTGGGCGCATATTAGGAAAGTGCCTCTTTTGGACATTGTTAGCACCCACTTTTGCCTGGAAAATGATGTTTTGACTGAAAATGCACAGGGTCCCTGCCAACCAGGTTCACTGTGACAGATCTCCTTCCCTAAACTGTACCTGCTGTTTCCATGATTGTCATCCCTTTAGCATACATGTAATCCCCTAGTAAAAGGTACCCCTGGTGCCAAGAAGCTTGTGGTTAAAGAGGGTTCCTAAGGGCTGCAGCAGGAATTGTACCACCCTAAGGGGCCCCTCACCAAGCACATGCACTCTGCCACTGCAGCCTGCATGTCTTGGTGCAGACAAAACTGAAGAGACGACATGGAACACATCTCTGTGTGCCATGCCTATAGACACTGCATAAAATATAGGTAGGGCACCCCTCTAGCAGGCATTAGCCCTAAGGCAGGATGCACTATATCTCCTGTGAGGGCATATCTGCATGAGCAAATATGCTCCTGCAATACCCATGTCAATTCCTGGATATTTTAAGTGACTAGGGAAGCCATAGTAAGTACATGGGATGGACACTCATCATTATGTTTTCCCAAACTCCATGATGGCTTTACTGAAATATGGAATGTTTGGTGCACAACATCTCAGCATAATAAAAATGAACTGATTCCAGTGTCAGATGTATTAAACATTACACACAGACAGCCCTTTAGAGGGGCCCCATGAAACCTACCAATATTTAGTGTGGTCACTAACTGGCCTGAGCTAAATTGCTACCACCAGACATTGTCCTGAACTTATGGAGAGAGTGCCTGCACACTCGGAGGTCGAGAACAATGCTTTTCCTGGGTGGAGGTGTTAACACCTCCCCCTGGTCAGGAAGAGCCATCCGTGGTGGGGAGCTTCAAAGGCCTTCCCACCTTTGTAATATGGCCCTGCCTCTCCTGTTAGAGGGAGCAGGCCCCCTTCCTGTCCTTACCCTCTTTTTGGCAGGAGGACAGGTGGGAAAACATAGAAAGAATAGGAAGTGTGCCCTCCTCTGCCAACTACACCCCTCAGATGCTGGAGATGAGGGGAAGTACACTTTTCAGTGCCCACCATCTTGAAGATAGTTGGACTTATCCAACAAGGGCTAGGATTATGTCCCCCTACCTCAGGAGGTGGGCATAATAAAAGGTGTAGACACACCAGATGAGGGACCCATTGGCCACTAACTGTCACTCCCTTGTAACACCTGTGAATCTAATATTTAGGAGGCATCCCCAACCCTGAACTTCAGTTCCTGACGACCTAAGAAAAGCTGGGCATCACAGAGTCGCACCAGCAAAGAAGGCTGCAGAAAACTACTGATTTGGCCCAGCCCTACCTTGTCTGCAGCCCTTGACGATCTTGTACTAAAGGGCCACCTGTCCTGCAGTCCAGTGACCTCCAGAACCTTAGGAGGACTGACTGCCTTTAATTAAGACAAAGATGTCCAGAGAACAGTCGACCTGTTCACAAAGCAGCGATCTTCAAAGTAAAGACTCTGGGACCTGAAGAACTGCAAAGCCTGCCCCCGGTTCTACCTCTGCACCCGACGCCTCTGTCCCGAGTCCAAATGGCCCACCGGTTCCAGCAAGGTCCAACTGAGACATACTCTGGTAAGCAGTTTTTGACACAAAAAGGAACTACTGCACCCATCTGTCCTGGGCCTTGGTGAAAAGGACAAAAGGTGTCCCTACATCCTGAGCATCACAACTTACTTCTACAACTTTTGGTTTCATTTGACCGGCCTCCTGGCCTAAGCCTGCAGCCGTTTTCCGATCTGTCCTTTCTCCATTGCTTTTCATTGAGCACCTGGCCACCCCGTACCGCTGGTGGTGTAGTGTTGGTGCTGCCTTGGGCACTGTCCAGTTGTGGCCTCAATCCCTGGAGACTGGTCCCCCAAGCAGCTTGTGACTTACTTGTAAGCAGCCGCTGTCCAGTTACCCTAGTTCCCATTGATTTGTATTGGGGGCCTGACCTCAAATTTGCACCCTGCACCAGGCCGCCCCTGTGCCACTGGTGATGTACTGTTGGTGCTGATCTGAACCGTGCCGATACTGACCTTAATTTCTGAAGACTGGTTTTGTCAGTCGATGTAAACTATACTTATGATGAATGTTTTCTTTCTCCCATAGGTTTACATTGGAAAGTCTGAAAATTGCTTTGTGTCCGCTTTTTTACATTGAAAGTATTTCTATTGTAAGGCGTATTTATCTGAGGCGAAGTTCTGTGGTTCTACAAAAGTAAATATAACCAAACATTATTTTTATCAATTGTTCTCGGATTTATTCATTGAGTGTGTCTCGTTTATTGCCACTGTGTACAGCAAATGCTTACCACTACCCACTGATAAGCCTAACTGCTCGCCCACACTACCAAAAAAGAGATCATTAGTATTGTCTACTTGTACAGCCTCTGGGGTTCCACTGAACTCTCTGCACACCATACCGTTTTTTGGAGAGCCAGCTTCCTACAGATTTGTTATGCATATGTTTTCAATTTGACAATTTACACAATTTATTTAAACACACCTGTGTTGTCACTTTTTGATTTTTTGATTGATGTCTTTTTTAGGTCGAGCCTAAGCCAGCGTGCAAGCCCTGCTCTGGTGATCTATTGCAGGTACTGTACGGAGGAGAAGCCCCACTCATATTTTTCTTTGGCTTGTGCCTTTGTCCTTCGTAAATGCTGGTGTGTGATTCCTTCATAAGCTTGTTAGTCCCTCCTTAGTACGGCCATGTTGTCATTTGTATCCTCCCATGGTTACTCGCCCCTTTACTTGGTTGTTACACGGTACGTGTACTGTCTGTTTATTAAGCCGGGACAATGGCGTAGGTCTCACATTTTTCTGAACTCTGGGCCACTTTTTGACTCTGGTCAAAGTGTGTCTTGCTCTGGGCTCCAGATGCGCTTCTTCTCTTGCAGAGGGTGTGTGTCAATCCATCTGGACTCTGGTGTGCCATCCTCTGCTCACACTCCTCTCTAACTGTTCTCGCTGCTGCACTCTTTGCAGGTGGGCACCGCGCTTGCCTCTCCTTTGTGGCTTCCTGCGTCCCACGGCTGTTGGTGTGATGCCCTGCTCTGTGGTGTCAGAGTGTCGGTTCCCCAATATTTCTATGACTCTGTCCAGTGCCCATGTGCCCTCCAGAGGTCTGGACCCACCCCCCTCTTCGTGACAAAGCTTTCTAACAGGTATCACAGTGACCTTGGGGCCAGCTATTTTACTACTACCCACCGCTGCCACCTTAGGCACCCTTGTACCGGCCCCTGCTGGATGGAAGGAGAGAGCGAGGTGTCCTGGCTCCGCGCCTCTTCCTCTCCTTTGATGCCAACCGCTCGGGGCGAAAGGAGTGAGATAATTTCAGAATTTGCAAGAGAATGGATCACACCAGATTTAATGCATGCAAAAGGGAAGGGGTTTATTCAAAGGGAAATATGTTGTCTCTGCAGAGACAAAAATAATACTGTTGTACAAATCCACTGCATAGACTCAAGCGGATTACTCACATGGAGGACATTCCACAGCAATAACTCTAGTCGATAAGTATATTTGGAAATCTATGATTTGCATAGGTTTTCCACAGATATCCCTGAGGATTTTTGGGAATCTTTTAAGATTTGGAAGTTTGCAGAAATTGAATGCTGAAATTTACAATCCACATATGTCTTACTTTTTCCTATATTTTTGTGACTCGGTGCCAGTGTGGTGGATTTTATTTCGAAAATAGCCAGGTAGCTTCTCATCTGAATTCTTGACTATGGCGGGTTCGCACGTGGTGCTGGTTTGTTAATAGTTGTGTACCTAGAATCTCACACTAAGAAACTACTTCAAATACAACCACTAATTACATGGACAATGAATGGCTCTTTTAAGCTCCAACCCTAAAATAAACGATATGTTGACTTCCAAGGGTTGGGAGTTTTAACAGGTGTATACTCAACCCGTTAAAAACACACACCTTCCTAGTTGACTGCCCTCTGCGTGCAAGTCCTTCTGAGGACATGGGGCTATTTCACATAAATTGAGCCCAGCAAGTGTAAAGTAATATACGACCTCTGCCTCAGTTTTGGGCTGACTGATGTCTTAAACTGATGAAGAGCTGGAGGAGTGCTGCTTGTTGCTGGAAATGTAACATTTGTTGTCATATCCACAGTAAACTACAGGACATTACATTTACATACACAAAGCAACATAAGTACACAACTAAAACATAAAAGGGCACAACTTAACAGTCAAAGCAGAATGCAAAAACGGAGCCACGGAACAACAAAACATCACATTGCAGAAATGAAGCACAAAAATACAGTAGCACAAAAAAGCAAGACAACACTTCACCATCACAATAACAAGCCACAAAACAAATATGCAGAGTACTACTACCTCTATAAACCTGCTGTCATAAAATACCAATCACTACTTCAACTTATCACCGATCACCAATTGTGATCGAGCCCTTACTGTGTGATATGGTCATGCCATGTGTATTGAGTGTGCTGAAAGGATGAATCATGCTTTGCTTGAGAAACTGGTATAAATAGTCCTTTGAACCAGTCACTCGAGTGTATAAGATGCATATGGTTTTTGGAACTGACACCATGTATGCTGGAGGATAGCATATTGTTATATTTTTGCTGTGAAAGCTAAGCAGAATCCCATTTGAACCAGCTTTTGCTGAGTGCTCTATACGAATATACATAATGCAAAAGAGAATAATGCATTTATGACAGAATGATTTTGAGGAGTTTATAATCCTGAAAAGGGCATTTTTTATTCTGTTGATCAAAAACAAGAATTGGTAAAACTAATAGGTTTAATCTGCAAATGCATGCATCATTAGTCATTAGAGTGAAGCACACAGGAGGAAGCAAACAGTAGTTGACAGAAAGGGCAATATTTGAAAAGTAGTTCCTCATGAAGTTAAATGCGAGGAGGGTAAAAGGTGCAATCTAACAGTCCATAGAATTAGATGAGAGATGAATGCTCCTCTGGTCTTATCCAAGACATGATTGATAAAATCTCAAGCCAACAGCTGAAACAGGGCAAGCCATTGGATGAAAGGTGGACCCAAAGTCCACAATATGTAGATTATTAGCAATTGGTGTGTGTAACAGCTGTGTAGTCACAACCAAGACCTACAAAACATGGAACAAGTACCATAATCCCCAATAATAACTATAGCTCTATAACTCTATCCAATGGGATTTAGGTTGATAGCACTTTGTTGAAATAAAGGATGTTTCTTATACGTTAGTATTTTGTTGTGATTGTTCTCTTTATTCTTATAAATACATCGTGATCCTCTTCTACAAAATGAGTCATACACGTTGTTTATTATATGCTTGCAAAATAATTTTTTAATGATCAAATGTGCATTGCTGTGCATTATTAAGGCTTTTTAGTGGCTTTCAAGATTAAAATAGTTATGTTTAGAATAACATCACCACTGCATGTCAGTCATGTTACTCACAAGTTAGTAGATGATCTCTTCATGTATTTCAGACTTTTCTGGTCATACTGTCTGGTTGTTCATAGAAGATTTGATTGAAATACAAGGGCAGGAGGGTCAGAGGGTACAATATAAAGTTGGGTGATACTGGGAAGATGATATGTGGGGAAGAGGGCACAGGACACAGACAATGCATGTATGTAAAGGGCACAGTGAGTCCTATAGATGGCTGGATACTGTCAGGGGCAACACGACGCTAGGAGGAAGATATGCAGCTTCCAGTGTGAATCCTTGAGGGAAACCCAAGATGTTGTCACAGGAGACCAGGATGTTCACATATCTACAGAGTTCCAGAATTCAGCAGAATGTTCCCCCTGGTATGATTCTGTAAAGATGGCTGAGGCTGGTGTTAGCAGAGGCAGTCAGGATGTTATAAGCATTCAGGATGTAGGGTGAATGAAGGCAGGTATCACAGAACACTTGTGGGGTGTCACGTGCAAGAGAAGAAGAAAAGATATCTTCTGCCTGCTGTTCACCCTCCTCATATTGGCCCATCTGCAGCACAGGGCTAATAAAAGATGGGTTGGTTACAGTTTTTAAAATATTTTGCAGGAACTTTATTAAAATTAGCCAGATTCTTAAAAAAGTGTAGATGTTGTGTTTTATGCAAATTGTAAGATCACTATACACAGGAGGCTGTGATAAATAAAAACACTAGTTACTCAGAGAAATTCATTCATCAAAATATTAAATAAATATCTGGAAATACCGTCTAAACTAGGTTGAATTTGTAGGACTTGGCCTTCTCTGCAGGGTCACTTCCAAACATTTTGCCTTCACCTCTTCTGTTTTCTGAACCCATTTTTGTTGGCCTTTAGAGCTGGGTGCTAACCAGTGCTATAGTGATTGTTCTGTCTCCTTCATACATGGCAAAATTGGTTTGCACCCCATTGGCACATTTAATTTACGTGTAAGTCCCTAGTAAAGTGGTACTACATGTAGGGCCTGCAAATTAAAGGCTTCTAGTGGGCCTGGAGCACTTGTTGTGCCACCCACTAAAGCAGCCTTTCAAAATATTTCTCAGGCCTGACATTGCAGCCCATGTGCAGTTTCAAACTGACATATGTGCTAGTCCTAAGACTCCCTACTTAATACATATAAATGACTCCTAGGTAGGCTCTAAAAAGCCCATTGGCAGGATGCATTATATATAAAAAGTTGGACATGCACTTTTAAGTTTTACTTGTCCTGGTAGAAAAAAACTCCTAAATTAGTTTTTTACTACTGTGAGGCCTAACTTTTCCATAGGACTACTCTGGGTTTAGTTATTACATATAATAATTGCTAACGTTTGGTTGGGAAGAGGGAGTGTTTGAACTGGGGGTCTCTAGTTGGCAGAGGTAGGTACCTTTGACCAAATAGGGACCCTTGCTTCTAGTCAGGGTAAGGTGGTACACTCCTAAAATAACCCCTGCTCACCCCCATGGTGGCTAGGCACGAGCAGACAGGCTTATCTAAGAGGCAGTTTAAAAGCATTTGTAAACACATACAGTAATCCAGTGACAACACTACAGATGGACACCACACAGGTTTTATATAAAAAATAAGTATTCATCATATAGACTTATGACAAGACCACAAACGACAAAAATCCACAATACTGTACTTTAAAAATGGTAGAAATAGCTTAGTTCTCTTAAGATGGTAAATGCGACATTTTAAGTTCAAGGTACCTTTGGATGCGTAACGCTATACAGCAAAAGTGTTGCAGGGAAGGTGATGCGTTGGTTCCTTGCACGCAAGAACGGTGATGCGTCGGGTCCCTGCTGATGCGTAGGGAATGCGTCGGTTCTTCTCGGCGTGGGGAGGTGATGCGTCGGTTTCTTACTGCGCTTTTGTGGCGGTGTGACCCGCAATGCCGTGATACGATGAAGATCGATGCGATGAAACAAATGGCGTCTTCTTCTTGATGCGACATGATGCGTGCACGCCCGGCGGCCGTGCGGCGACTCAACGATTCTTCTGGGCCGCGACAGGCCCTGCGACACACTTCTCCAGTGATGCGATGGCGTCTGATGCAACGGCGACACTCTCCTCCGGTGATGCATGACACGTTGGCGTTGCGACGCGACAGCTGCAGCGGCGAGACCCTTCTTCAGTGATGCGACGACAGCGGCTGCGGTGGCAACACGCTTCTCCGATGATGCAACGGTGTCTGATGTGATGGCGACACTTTTCTTCGGCGATGCGAGACGCTTCTGTGAGGTGAAGCGACAGCTGCAGCGGCGACACCCTTCTCCAGTGATGCGACGACAGCGGCTGTGGCAGTGACACGCTTCTTCATCGTGAGTCGCGCTTCCAGCTCCTTGCGACATGCTGTCCCTCAGAAGGCCCAACACAACAGCAGGCACTTCAAAAGAACTCTTGGGGAGCTGGTCGGTGAAGTCTGTTGTCCCTGAGACTTCAGCAGTAAGCAAGCTCTATCTCAAACCCTTGGAGATCCTTTACAAGTTGATTTGAAAGTAGCACAAAGTCCTTTCTCCTTTCTTTGGCTGTCAGGCAGCCACTGCAGGCCAATCCCCCAAACAGCACTCAGCTAGGGATAGTCTCTTCCTCATTTCTCTGGTTCCTCTCCAAAGCAAAGGTTCTTCTTGTTTCCCAAAGTGATCTAAAGTTCTGGGGTCTGGGTCCCCCCTTTTATACTCATTTTCTCTCTGTTCTCTGAAGGCAGAGAGGCCTTTGCCTAGTCCAAACCAGTTCTGGTCAGTCCTGGAGCACTTTGTTGACAAAGACTCCTTCTTTCTTTTCACAGGGCCAGGGACATCAAACGCACCACAAGAGGGGGAGCCAGCATTGTGGAGGGAAGGCACGGCCCTATTTAGGTCCGAGGTGCAATCCTCCTACCCATCTACATGCAGATCTCTCTATTCAGCCCTGTGCTGACTCACCCTGTCTCCTGGAATCCCCCAGCCCCTGTCACTCAAACTCCAGACAAAGAATACACAACCTAGCAGAGGCAGGCTTGGATAGTTAGGCAAGAAAATACCTACTTTCTAAAAGTGGTATTTTCAAACACAGAATGTTAAAACCAACTTCACTAAAAGATATATTTTATCATTCTGAGTTCAGGCATACTAAACTCGAATTTCTACCATGTTCCCTGGGTCAGTTAGGATTATAATCAAACTGCCCATTCTGGCCTATGGGGAACAGGTAGCCTTGCAATAGTGAAAAACAAAAAATGGCTGTAATTCACTATTAGGACATGCCACACACACCAGGGCATGTCCTACCTTATACTTACAGTGTACCCTGCCCTTGGGCCTACCATAGGAGTGTCTGATATGAAGAAAAGGGAAGGTTTAGGGACTGGCAAGTGGGTGCACTTGGCCAGTCAACATGGCAGTACCAGACTGCACACAGGCTCTGCAATGGCAGGCCTTAGACACACTTTGCAGGCTGCTTTTGTGGGTGGCACAACCAGTGCTGCAAGCCCACCAGCAGCATTTGATTTACAAGCCCTGGACATACTTAGTGCACTATACTAGGGTCTGACAAGTAAACCAAATCAGCCAATCATGGAGTCACGAATCCATAATTCAATTTTACCATAGGGAGCACTTGCACTGTGGCACTGAATAGCAGTGGCACAGTGCCCAAAGCATCTAACACCAGCAAAAACACATGAGGCAACAGCAAAAAATGAAAGGGAGTCCCACGCCAATGGTGCCAGGTCTAACAGGGAGAAATATCATGTTTGGACTCAAATTAATTGTAATTTAAAATCATTTTTAATGGTAAAGTCGGAGTTAAGATTACAATATTGAAAATGCCACTTTTAGAAAGTTTGCCTTTTCCAGCCCTAAACTTTCTGAGGTATTCTAGGAGTTTCCAGGTGCATGGGCCTATTAATTGCTTGCCCATCAGGGATGTATATTGGCCCCAGATAGTAAACACTGTGACCTGGGTGGGCTTGGGAGGAACATCCGGACTGGATGGAAAGGGCCCAACTGATCCCTGGCCACTTACATTTCATAGACTGTCGCCAATTGTCACCCCAGACTCTTTGGAGCCTGGGCAGGGAGGAAGGAAATTCCAGAACCCAATGTGGGGGAAAAGTCTAGAAGTTTCTTCAGCTTCAAGGCTTGGACCAGGTATAAACATAAAACCATCAGAGCCATTCTTGAGTACACTTCTGGACCTGCGGAAGACAACAAAAGGACTGCCTTGCACTCCAGAAGACTATCCTGCTGCTTGAGGCCTGCCTTGTTCCTCAGAGGACAGCCCTCCTTCTTGAGGCCTGCCATATTCTTCAGAGGACTGCCATACTGCTTAAGGCCTGCATTGTTCTTCAGAAGACTGCACAGCTGCTAGACTCCTGCTTTGCTGCTTGAAGGGGAGAGAACCATCTCCTTGAACCTAGGACAATCGGAGTGACACCAAGGGGCAGGTATCTGACCTCCTGTACTGGACTGCAGGGACACAACAAGCACCAGAGGCCTCCCTGAAAGTTCCCAGCTGGCCTGCTGCAACTGGCCCTACCTGGACCTGCATCTAGACCTGCCTGAGCCCTGCAGGCCTCTGCTGGAGTAGGTTCCTAATCCCAAGAGGTCCCTCCCCAGGTCCTGGATCCTTGGCTGGCATTAGTTGAGCTTTTCCTGTGAAAGCCTGAAGTTTTAAACTCTGCACACCAGATTTTAAGAAGATAACTTTTTCAGCGAGACTAACCTTGTCCCTGTATCTGGCCTGCACTCCATTGCGGTCAGCCTGAGCTTATGACTTTATTTCAGTCTAGCGTGACCAAATGCCCACAGTTAACGCTTTCAGCTTCTTGCCATTGTTTTTACTTGAACCTTTAACATTTCATATCTCCAGTTCTATTGATTGGATTTTTGTCATTTTGGTCTCATATTATTATTAAAGTTTACTCTATGTTTTTTTAATCGGTGCACAATGGCTCTAATCTTGGTGTTTTCACATTATTACTGTTTGTGTGCGGCATAAATACTTAACATAGTGCCTCTAAGTTAAGCATGACTACTTTGTGCCTAGCCACCAGAGGAATGAGCACAGGTTAATTTAGTGAGTGTTGTGGTTCACCTTGACAAGGTTTGTGGTTGTTGCTTGAGAAGGGTTTTTACCACCCTCAATCAAAAACCCAATTTCCAACAAATGTTTTTTCAAATTACATCTCCTCACAAGTAGGAACTGTGTAAGTCAAACTTTGGTACCATAACATAACTCGTTTGTAGGTGCAGCATGGCTAAAGATGAATAGGAAAAAAGCCCATGACACTTTTGGAATGTCATTTTGTAGGCATACGCACTATGCAAACAGAGGGACTTGCACCTCGCTATTGCTTACCATTGGTTGGCTTTACTGTCACTCCATTTGCCAACTTCTTATCTGATAGCTTGCCTTGTCCGATCTTGTGTCGGTCTCTCCCCTTGAGCATTCTTCAATTTAATTGTGTCCTCACACCGCCTCTTTTAGGGAACAGCATTTGTTTTTGTCTTAAGCACTTAACAAGAGTGTATGTGGTTTCCATCTGTCTCCCTGGTGAGCTTCTCTTTCCCCCTGCACTCCATGCTGCTTTCTTTCACATGGGTGCTTCCCTCCTACCCCCAATTCACCCTCCTGTGCTTCTCCACTCACATTGCTTTCTCGCCTGTGTGCTTCCCCCCAGCTTCATGTCGCTCGCTCTCGACTGTTGGAGTTTCTCCGCCCCTCATTTGCACCTTCTGTGTTGCTTCCCCCACCCACTTTCCATGTTGCTTCACCCACCCACACTCCATGTTGCTTTCAGCCCTTGCGTTGCTTCCCTCAAGCAATTAAAAAAAACACAGGCATCATTCTGAAGGCTTGCATGAATGGTGTGCACTCCTACAAAAGGACATTCCGACTGCATCATGGGATTTTTTCTATTGTGCTTTAGTCATGCTGCACAGCATTAGTGATGATGTACAGCATCACTAACAACAATTGGCAAAGCCAATAGGTCTCAAAGGCGACACTTATTGGTGTTGCCAATGTTTGTTTCAGTCTGTTGTTGAAAGACCTCTTGTGCAAATCACATAAATGTACAGTGGGCTTAGACCCAGCCTGTTGACTGATTTGCTTGAACTTTGAAACTTGGTTGAAATTTTTCAAACACTCACCCCAAGTCACATATCTGAGTTTAAACCATGCATCAAGCCTGTTGCTCGCAATTGGTAGGCTTTATGGTCACTGTCACTTGCTTTCTTCTCCTCATTCTATGGACTTCCTTTTCTTGTGCTTGTCCCTGCTAATGAATGTAGCTTCTTTATATTCCCTTTGATTGGATGACTTGTATCTTTCTGCTCATAATCAGGGAGCTACTTTTTAGGTCTCGCCTAGGCAGCGCTTGTGCAAGACATGCTTTATTCAGGGAATGGGTTTTAAAAGCTCCGCCCATTTTCAAAAACTGCCCTGGTTACATGTGTTGGTTTTTTTCTTTAACCTTGAGCACTCATGACCAGTGCTTGTGGTTTACAGATGTGTATACAGGGCTGTAAATCTTGCTCTTATCTTGCCACATTTGCTGTGCATTAAAAGACCAAGGTTTGTTTTGGCTGTAGCTCCCTCCTCCTCTCACCTGCTTTTGCAATGCATGGCCTGGCGTAACGGTTCCTGCCTTCCTGTTGCTGCTGCCACCTCCGCCTCAGAGCTCAACAAGCATTCACAATGCAATGGGCCTCGCATTTGCAAGAGTTTGAGCTATTGGCATGTAAATGACAATGCCTTTTTGAAAAGGAAAACAGCAGTCTGGCCGGCCGCAGCATTTTGAGCATTTTGAGCCAGATGGAGTCTTCTAACCAGAGACTTGTTGAGTCCCAAATGTAAAATATTGCAATAATCTACCCGAGATAGACTAACTGCCTGAAGGATGATTTGACAGGTGGAAGGACATATGTGCTTGAAAGTTCACAACACCCCGAAACATGTGCCTGTAACCGATTTTGCCTGTGCTTCAAAAAGATAAGGTGCTATCCACCCAGGCACCTAGATTTTTTTACAGAAGTCTTGGGTGGAGGGGAGGATCCAAGTGAGGGGGGCCACCAGTGATCGTCCCAAGAGTGGATCTTTTGCTAATATGAGAATTTCAGTTTTACTCATGTTTAGGCGTAAGCAGTTTGCATCCAGCCACTATGAGACATCAAGCATTCCCCTTTCAAAATTGGCTAGGTCTAACCTGGGATTGTCAGAAAAAGAGAGCACAAGCTGAGTGTCATCTGCATAAGACACCAGCTCAAGCCCCAAAGATTTCATGACCTGATCCAAAGATTGAATATAGATATTAAACAAAGTAGGGTTCAGAAACGAGCCCTGAGGAATGCAGTTTTGCAGATCATGCAATCGAAAACTGTAGGAGGGGGATGTAACCTGAAAAATAGCTCTGAAAGAAAGGAGACAAACCAAGACAGTGGAGATACGCCAATGTCCTAGAGCAAGATTTTATGTGACACCGCATCAATTGCAGCACTTACATTGAGCAAAATCAGAGCTGCAGACCTGCCTTCCTCTAAGGTGTAGTATAGCTTATGGGTACATTGTCGACATTTGCTAAGTTAGCATGAGCTTCGCTGCCATGAGGCTGCTTTTGCGCACAACACTACAAGCATATATTTCGCAAGAGTCTGTTTGTGCACCTTTCACATGAAAACTGTATTCTTTTCGCGTTCTCTGCTGTGCTCTGAGGTTTAGTCTGCACACGATGTACAAGGTCGATCAACAATGCCCCCTGTTGTTCTGTTCTGGTCAGTCCCTCACACCTAGACATAACCTACTATTCACAGCTGAACGACTGGAAATCATGTGCTTTAATATGGCAAGCAAAACATGTTTTGACACACTTGGAGAGACACCTTTCCAGAGAGAAGAGCTGTGCTTGTCCTGCCTGCGATGTGAACCGTTCATCCAGGCCTTGAGGTATGGGGTCTGCTGACAAAGCCCAGAGGTCTTCTTTTTTATAATAAACTTTTTCTTACAACGGGGAGGGTGGTTAGGTCTCTTAGTCCTTTTTCCACTGTTTTATAAAATGATATCTTGTTTGTATTCTATGGAATTGTGACAATACTGACTATATTGTGTTTATGCATTTTACTGCTAGTAACGGCACGTGTACTATACGATAGAGCGCATTAGTTAAAATAAACATTTTAAACTATACCGTGTCTCTGATTACTCGCATTGTGGACAAGTATGAGTGAGTGAGCAAAAGAGTTGTCTGGTCCCGCAATTCCCAATAGAGAGTGATGTGTTCTGGGTTGTCTAATCATTGGTAGCTTCGCTGTAGTCGGAGAACAAATGAGACACTATAGCTAGTCGGTTTGGGATTTTGGGTACTAATGTGGTAGGTTGGCACACCCGTATTCACTGAGGTTCTGTTTTCCTGTGCATAGTTCTGTATATGTGCAGAATCCCTGCGACATGGCGCTGCCAATGTTTGGTCTAGTTCTTATCTGCGAGACGCTTGAGTAGTGCTTGTGCTTGTCCACAATACCTTTACTTCTGCCTCCGGAGACAGCTGTGACGATGTAGCCTCCTATATTGACGTTTTTATAGGTTCTTTCAAGCTTGAAGTTTTAAAAAGGTTTTCTCTCTTTATTCTTAGCACTTGCTGTGCTGCCGATTTTAAGTTGTACTTCTTTGCTTTTTGTGATGGCGCATAATATTTTGCCACATAATCGCACTCCGCTCAGGGATTATTTGCGACTCCATGGAGTCCCTGATGCTGGGGTGGACCTGATTTTTGTAGTAGAGGCGGATCCAGCATACCGCTTCAAAGTATTTTACTCTTGGGTCACCTTTCCGGCAGTGGACGGGACAGATAATCCGTTCCATGAATACACTGCCACGGCTGTTCCGGTTGCATATCAGCTCTATCAGACCCTTGAGGTTCCGCTCACAGCTTGGCAACATCGAATTTGGTTTAATGGCGCCCTTCAACACTCATACATGCCGGTCTGTTTAAGTCCTTTATCAATTGAAGGGGCCACTTGGCCGGTGTTGGCTGGGTATACCCCTCACCCACGTGGGTTGATGGCAGCTACGCTGCCCGAACTTCGCGTGTTACATGCTTCTTTGATACAAGTGCATAGAGCTGTTGTTGAGTTCATGTCGTGCAATTTCCAGGTGCATCCACCAGGAAATGCTGCGCAACCTGCAGGACCTGGTGGAGTAACAATCAGTCCCGCCATGGTTAATTCGGTGATGGGCAAGCGACCAAAAAATAAGGATGAATTACCTTATTCGCTTGCCGAAAAATTTGGACAGCTTGAAGCAGTTTTTCCGAATACATCTCCTGTAGAGAAACACTGCATTTTGATTATTAGTTTGCCTAAAGAGTTACTTGGCGAGTTAGCTGATTGTAACACCTCGGGCAGGTGTTCGCAGCTGTGTATTCAAAGTGTTTCGGTACTCCCTCTATGACTGTACTCCCCTCCGTGATTAAGCGTGTTCAACATGAACGTGGTGCTGAAGCGGCTGTGGAATTGGGGATGAGACTGGTGGGAGTACTTGACGTGGATGCTGATCTGATCCTTGCCAATGTCAAGGGCGATGCAGTAAGCTTTCAAGTTGCTAACGGCTTGGAGGCTATCCCTGATGTGGACAAACCATGAGAATTAGCAACATGTATTGCAAAGGCTTATAAAACCATTGGCCGCAATCACAACAGAAAGCTCAATCTGACACAGATGGGCATCCAATATTTTCCATAAAGAACTGAAAGAATAAAAAGCAGAGACAGCAACAACAGAAGCAGGGGTCGCATGCTGGGTCACTGGCTCCTGAAGCTTTTGAGCGTACTTATGACTTGCGTGACTGCACGAAAACTGAGACTACTGATAGATTTCAGGCCACTGATCAGCGTTCTTCTTGTTCTTCACAAGACTCATCTGGCTTACTGGTCGGTGGTGGGGAGCGCCGAGATTGTGGCAAAAGTCATCCTGCGCCACAAGGACGTGAGCAGCCTCGTCAGTTTGACGGCAAGGAAAAACAGGAGGAACAACCACGCTTCCGTGCCCCGTTTCAAAAGAAAAAAGTTGCCGCTTTGGCAGCGAGATATGCCTCAGACGATGAGAACCCGACTGCTGGACTGGACTTGGGCGGTAACCCTGCTAGACAGTGCAGCGGAAGTTACAATAGTGCAGGAGGCACTGCAACTGAAACTTTAATTACTCTAGAGACAGCTGACACCCGGGTTGCCCCCCACCCCCTCCCGGATCGGTTGTATAATATGGTTTTTCGCATTGAGGGTGACATTGAGTGTGTCGTCACAGGGATTTTTTGAGAGAATCTGACCGCTTCCTATGACATTTTGTTAGCAGAGGCAGATTGGTCCTCACCTTTTTTTCTGGCCGCACCACCGGGGGAGGACGTGATATTTCCAAGTTTTTCACGTTACATCCTCAAAGAACATGCAGACGCTTTTGGAGCTGGGTGGCTTTAGCCCTGGTGCTGGCACTGTACCGTAATCAAGTGGGCTGGGATAAAGATTCACAACCACACGAGATTCCATTGCAGTCTATGCCTCAACCTCAACCCCAATATCCCATCCGGCGGGAGGCCAAGGGTACCGTTTCTGATGTTCTAACTCAGTTAGAGTATCAAGGTGTGATTGAGACATGTGTGCTTTTTCCGCACTTGTGTGGGCCGTTGGATAGTTCTGTTTGGCCTTCAATACCAACTTTGAAAGCAGATTCTAACAAGTTGAGCAGATTAAAGGCGCTTTTAATCCAACAAGAAGTACCCCTTACTTCCGCACGAGAAACCTTCAACCTGCAGGTGGCTAGCGCTGCTACTGAAGTTCGAATGCTTCTAAACACTAACCTCCCACTACATGTTGGGGAGCTCATCCATTGCATATTTAATGTGTCGACTACTCAAGGCCTGGCACATTTTTTTAAAGCTGTCGGCTCTGGCCTTGTGACTTCTTTTCAGACTACATTTGGTGTAGTACCTGAATTCATTCATTCTATCTTTTCCAGCATCTTTGGTGGGTTTCCCTTAATATTGCCGTTGGTCGCTGGAATCCTGCTTCTGCAGTGCCTGCTGCGCAATGGCTGCTCCTCTTGTGGTACTACACAGACCGGCCCGTCTCCAATTGCTCCGTGACCTACGCATGGATGTTTAGGTACATTACCACTGGCAACACTCAGTGTGTCTTATGGGCTGTCCTTCCGTTTTGCATATTTCACTTGCGTGCAACCTGTCTTTTCGTGCTTGTGATGTCAGTTTACATGGGCGATGGATTTACGCCTTTCCAATACATCATGTCTGGACCCGGATTTCGACCAGCTAATGAACCTCTTAGTGGCGCATGAGCAGGACTATTCTGGGACGGGCTTAATGGCGAGTGTAGCTGCACTTGGAATTTTGGCTCAATGGGATATCTGTGCAGCTGCACAGAATCTCCTACCTTAGAGTTATATTAAATATCATGCAAGTTATCCAGCGATGCTAATGGAGGCACCCGAATATGAAGAACACCCTTGTTCATTCACCTTGATAAATTGGATGGTGTCTCTTTTTTCTACTAACCACAATGATGTCCTTTTGGAGGGTGCTGCATTCTTTTGCTCCTACACTCTGAAGGATTAAATACATAAATGGCCGTCAGTCATCATTTTGGGTTTCGGTTGCCTTTTTCCCACTATATATTTTTTTCTTTTCTCTTCTTCCTAAACTTTTTTTTAATATAGACTCTCGTTGATTTTTTCCAAATTTATGGACATGCCTGTTAATCTCTGCTCATGATTTTTTAACTCTGTTTTCGTCCTATGCCTACATACGATGTACTTAGCAGGGGGAGGGTGTAGTATAGCTTATGGGTCCATTGTCGACATTTGCTAAGTTAGCATGAGCTTCGCTGCCATGAGGCTGCTTTTGCGCACGACACTGCAAGCATATATTTTGCAAGACTCTGTGCACCTTTCACATGAGAACTGTCTGCTTTTCGCGTTCTCTGCTATGCTCTGATGTTTAGTCTGCACACGATGTACAAGGTTGATCAACAATGCCCCCTGTTGTTCTGTTCTGGTCAGTCCCTCGCACCTAGACATAACGTACTATCCACAGCTGCACTACTGGAAATCGTGTGCTTTAATATGGCAAGCAAAACATGTTTTGACACACTTAGAGAGACACCTTTCCAGAGTGAAGAGCTGTGCTTGTCCTTCAATGTGAACCTTTCATTTAGGCCTTGAGGTATGGGGGCCTGCTGAAAAAGCCCAGAGGTCTTCTTTTTTATAATATACTATTTCTTACAACGGGGAGGGTGGTTAGGTCTCTTAGTCCTTTTGCCACTGTCTTTATAAAATTATATCCCCGTTTGTATTCTATGGAATTGTGACGAGGCTGACTATATTGTGTGTATG
This sequence comes from Triturus cristatus, assembly GCF_964204655.1. Taxonomy (NCBI): domain Eukaryota; kingdom Metazoa; phylum Chordata; class Amphibia; order Caudata; family Salamandridae; genus Triturus; species Triturus cristatus. The sequence goes on from NC_140590.1 coordinate 444,105,766, forward strand.
CATTTTGCAGTAACGGCGCGTGTACTGTACCATAGAGCGCGTTAGTTAAAGTAAACATTTTAAACTATACCGCGTCTCTAATTACTCGCATTGTGGACAAGTATGAGTGAGTGAACGAAAGAGCTTTCTGGCTCCCGCGATTCCCAAGAGAGAGTGACGTGTTCTGGGTTGTCTAATCATTGGTAGCTTCACTGTAGTCGGAGAACGAATGAGACACTATAGCTAGTCGGTTTGGGATCTTGGGTACTAATGTGGTAGGTTGGTACACCCCTATTCACTGAGGTCCTGTTATCCTGTGCATAGTTCTGTATATGTGCAGAATCCCTTCAACGAAGGTGCTGCAAAGTTGCTACCTTAGCAAGGCAGGAGAGAGATAGGGAGGACATTTTCAGTTTGGAAGCATTCAAAGTAAGTTTCTTCAGGATGGGGAATGACCTTGGCATGCTTCCACGGACCAGGTACACATGCTGATGCCAATGAGTGATTGACCAGTTCTAGGCAGGGTGGGAGCCGCAAATCCTGAAGTTTGAGAAACACATCTGGCTTAAATGGGTCCGCAGGTGAGCCTGATTTGATTTGGCCACATAAAGTACGTAGCTCAGACAAACGCAAAGGAGACAGATAGTAGAGCGAAGGTGGGCAGTACTTATGAAGCCATCTGGCCTAATGGAGATTGCACTGGAGAAGTTCTGGTAGATATCATCTATCTTGCCATTAAAATACTGTGCTAGCTTCTTGCAATGAGCATTGGAGGCTTCAGTTGGGTTTGCTGAAAGTACTGGTTTTGTAAGACCGTTTAATGTATTTTTCAGGGTTGTTGCTCTTTATTTTATTTGAAAAATATTCTGCCCTGGAGTTCCTAATCTGTTTATGGTAAGATTTAACAGCAGCCCAGTATTGTGTTTTTAGAAAAAGATCGTAAGATTTCCTCCAAGAAAGTTCTAAGGCCTTACAATATTTTCTAGTGGAGACCAGGGTTTCATTAAACCAGGGGACTGTCTGCTCTTTTCTATCTTGAAACGATCTAGCAGGAACGAAAGTTCTAAGGCTGAAGTCAGCCAAGATTGCAAAGAGTGATTCGCTGCCTCTGCAGTAGGAGCCAACTGAGGGTGGTGGGTCTGAATATAATCACAGAATGTTAGGGATTCAAGCTTGTGCCAAGGACGTTTGAGGATCTGGTCTGAACCAAGTGTTTACCTCTGAGAGGACAAGCAAGTGGCAGGTCCTAAAATGATCAGTCCAGGGACTGCTACCCTCATACAGCATAGATTAGAAAAAACAGTGCCATGGAGGTGGCTGGTACGTAAGTGGTGCCAGAGATGAATTGAATTAACCGATCGTCAAACAAAATTGAAAATATCACTCTCTTGGCTAGCTTTCAAATGTAAATTAAGATCCCCCAAAATGTTAAAATAAGCTGATTTAATAGAGAGTGAGGGAGTGAGATTAATTAGCGCCTCCCTAAAGGCCTTAGATGGTCCAGGAGGATGGTATATTAAGAACCATGATAGGGTAAAATTGCTGTCACATCTCACAATCATACAAAGAAAATTCCCTATCTCAATAATGCTGTCGATGATGTCTCACAACCAACACCACAACACAGCAGACAACTACACCCAGTGTCTTCTACTCTGGCAACGTAACTTTTAGTCTCTCTATCCCGGGATCTTAGGCCATGATGGACCAGATAACCACTTCACCTTCTCTGCATTAAGCGCAACATTCACACAACAACCTAAATCACCTTCGCAGAATACCACACAGCCATTGCAAAATACTGCAATCTAAGCATAGAAATTGCAATGTGGAACCCTAATAATACTCACACTCCTCCGCTTCTACAATTCACTTCCGAACTGCAGGAATCTATCAATCCTTTGACTGAACCATGGGCTTTTGAAGTTTGGACTGGGCATGACAATTTCTAAATAGTAGACCCTAAATCCCTCATGTCAGTGGATAAATCATCAGGCATGCTACCAAATTGGTGCAGCGTATTGGGCCTACTCTGTTACCATATATCCTCATCTGATGAACCTTTCCTATCTGTACTGAGGGGGGAGGAGAGTTAGTGTTTCATCAATCAATATCAATTAACAGTGCAACCCATTGGGCTACTGTAGGAAAGTTCCCTTATCAACATGGTTGCCCCCACTTTTTGCCTGGTATTTGATGTGATTTCAATTGTAAGTGCACTGGGTTCCTGTCAGTGGGCGAAGTGGGCGGAATCGGAGGGACACGATGTGCCCATACTTTTTCATTTAAGGAAAACAGTTCCCCTACTTTCTTTGAAAACATAACCATCTTGGGACAGTCAATTCCAAGAGCTGAAATGCTTCAGCTGCAGTGTAAGGCCGGTAGTCGTCTGTGCTGTGAAACTGAAGGCAGACAGACAGGTACCCCGCCCCATGCTTACTCACTCATCCCCCACTGTGCACAGGATCACAGTTCCCTAACTTTTTGTGGTGCACTTTGACCCCTGGTTCCTGCTAACCATTCCCCCAGTGTCATATCTCTTTCCCAAAACCGTACAATTGTTTCCCCCAATTGGCAATACTTTTGGTACCCTTTGAAAGTCCCTAGTAAATAGTGCCCCTGGTACCTAGAGCCGGAGGTACTATAGAGGGTCCCTAGGGGTGGTAGCACGGTTCTGTTGCCCAGAATCCCTTGCAAACCTAAAAATGTGTCCAAAAAAAACACATTTTCCTCACATTTCTGTGGTGGAAAGTTCTGAAATCTGCGTGGATCCACAAATTTCCACCCACCCCACGTTCCCCAAAGTCTTCTGAGAAAAATGGTACCCCACTTGTGTGGGTAGGCCTACTGCCTGCGACAGGAAACAGCCCAAAACACAACGTGGACACACCACATTTTCACTGTGAAAACAGACCCTTTTTTTGCAAAGTGCCTAGCTGGTGATTTTGAACCCTAGCTCTGCCGGCACCTAGGGAAACCTAGAAAACCTATACATTTTTGAAAACTAGACACCCGGGGGAATCCAGGATGGAGTGACTTGACTGGCTTTCACCAGGTTCTGTTACCCAGAATCCCTTGCAAACCTAAATATTTGTCCAAAAAAACACATTTTCCTCACATTTCTGTTGTGGAAAGTTCTGGAATCTGCGTGGATCCACACAATTCCACCCACCCCGCGTTGCCCGAAGTCTTCCAATAAAAATCGTACCTCACTTGCGTGGGTAGGCCTAGTGCCCGTGACAGGAAACGGCCCAAAACGCAACGTGGACACACCACATTTTCACTGTGAAAACGGACCCTTTTTTTGCAAAGTGCCTAGCTGTAGGTTTTGAACCCTTGCTCTGCCGGCACCTACGGAAACCTAGCAAACCTATACATTTTTGAAAACTTGACTGGCTCTCACCAGGTTCTGTTACCCAGAATCCCTTGCAAACCTGAAAATTTGTCAAAAAAACATATTTTCCTCACATTTCTGTGTTGGAACGTTCTGGAATCTGCGTGGCTCCACAAAATTCTACCCACCCGCATTGCCTGAAGTCTTCCAAGAAAAGTGGTATCTCACTTGCGTGGGTAGGTCTAGTGCCCGCGACAGGAAACAGCCCAAAACGCAACGTGGACACACCACATTTTCATAGTGAAAACTGACCCTTTTTTTCCAAAGTGCCTAGCTATAGATTTTGAACCCTGGGGGAAAGCTGGGTGGTAGAAAATTTGTGGATCCACGTAGATTCAGAACTTTCCCACACAGAAATTTGAGAAAAACTTGATTTTTTTCAGCTAAATTTGAGGTTTGCAGGGGATTCTGGGTAGGAAAATGTTGGAGGACCCACGCAAGCCATACCTCGCTGGACTCCTCCGGGTGTCTAGTTTTCCAAAATGTGTGGGTTGGGTAGGTTTTCTTAGATGGCCGCCGAGCCCGGGGCCAAAAACTCATGGGACCCCCCTTGCAAAACCAGGTTGGTTTGTGATAGGTAATTTTGATGTCGTCTCAATAGGTTTTGGACCCTTGCCTGTTGCGGGTACTTGAACCACCCACGCGAGTGAGGTATCATTTTTATCGGGAGACCTGGGAGAACCCTGGGTGGGAGGAAATTTGTGGGTCCACATAGATTCCAGAACTTTCCCACACAGAAAATGCCCTGCAAACCTCAAATTTAGCTGAGAAAATCACTTTTTTCTCAAATTTCTGTGTGGGAAAGTTCTGGAATCTATGTGGACCCACAAATTCCCCTGGTGTTGAGGGGGGGCACCTGGGGTTTTGGCCCCGGGCTCGCTGCCGTCTAGGGAAACCTACCAAACCCACACATTTCTGAAAACTAAACACCATGGGCCCGTTTTTACTGTGAAAATGTGGTGTGTCCATGTTGCGTTTGGGCCGTTTCCTGTCGCAGGCACTAGGCCTACCCATACAAGTGAGGTACCATTTTTCACAGAAGACATTGGGAGACACAGAGTGGGTGGAATTTTGTACATCCACACAGATTCCAGAACTTTACACCACAGAAATGTGAGGAAAAAGTGTTTTTTTGGACAGATTTTTCGGTTTGCAAGGGATTCTGGGCCACAGAACCTGGTGAGAGCCAGTCAAGTCACCCCATCCTGGATTCCCCTGGGTGTCTAGTTTTCAAAAATGTATTGGTTTGCTAGTTTTCCCTAGATGCTGGCAGAGCGAGGGTTCAAAATCTACAGCTACGCACTTTGCAAAAAAAGGGTCAGTTTTCAAAGTGAAAATGTGGTGTGTCCACGTTGAGTTTGGGCCGTTTCCTGTCGCGGGCACTAGGCCTACCCACGCATGTGAGGTGCCATATTTCTCGGAAGATTTTGGGGAACGCGGGAATGGTGGAAATTTGGGGATCCACGCAGATTTCAGAACTTTCCACCACAGAAATGTGAGGAAAATGTGTTTTTTTGACAAATGTTTCGGTTTGCAAGGGATTCTGGGTAACAGAACCTAGTGAGAGCCAGTCAGGTCACCCCATCCCGGATTCCCCTTGGCATCTAGTTTTCAAAAATATATAGGTTTCCACCGAAGTCTACGGTGAAAGCCAACACCCTGATGGCGGACTTCACGATCGCTATGGGGCTGACAGATGTGGGTCGTGCGCTTTACCCATCTGGAAACCTATTTACATACTTCACCAACGTTCATGGCAGCCTATCACGTATAGATTATTTTCTCACCCGTCTGTCCTCAATAGGTGACTTTGCCCAATATAAAGTTTTACCAAGGGGCATATCAGACCACTCTCCAGTCTGGTTGGAATACACACACCGGGAGCGACAACCATGTACTACCATAGTTTTCAGCCCGTGGCTCATGCACGTGCCGGATATTAGGGACGAACTCCGCAGGCAAACGGAGAACTACTTTGTGGAAAATGTGGGATTGGTGGAATCGGCACAAACACTCTGGGAAGCTAACAAGGTATAATCAAGGGTCAAGCTCTGTCCCTGAAAACGGGATACATCGCCAAAAAACGTGAGCTATTGGTGCAGGTGGAGGCCGACCTCCTGACGCTGGAGCGAGACCACTCACAAAATCCTTCCCCAGATACAAGCCACCGGCTTTTAATGAAGCAGGAGGAATACAGGGTGAAGACTAGGGAACAGATGGTATCTAAGCACTGTGCCACCCAACACAGAATCTATGAACTCGGTGACAGGGCCGGGAAAACACTAGCTTAGTTGGAAAGAAGGGAGCAGGGGTCTAGGTGGGTACATAGTCTGACTACGAAGGAGGGTGCTACGGTACTGCACCCGCGAGATGTAGCGGAGCAATTCGTTGATCATTTTGAACGGGTTTACACCCCCTCAACGCATTACACGGCTGAAGACTCGCAGCTGCTGCTCCGGGATAGCGATGTGCCGAGTCTCTCGGAAGGGAAGAGGGAAACCTTAGAGGCGGACCTATCGAATGAGGAAATTCGTAAAGCCCTTGTGCAGATCAAATCGGGAAAGGCTATGGGTCCAAATGGCATTCCGGTCGAGTTTCTAAAAGCAACTGCCTTCCTGACTGTACCGCATCTGAAAGCAATGTATGAAGAGAGCCTGGAAGTAGGTAGTTTACCAGAGGATCAGCGACTAGCTACCATAGTGGTCATCCACAAACAAGGTTGATCAATGCAGCTCCTACAGACCAATCTCGTTGATCAACGTGGAAGCAAAGGTGCTAGCCAAAGTCTTGGTTAATAGATTGGTGACAGTTATCACATCACTGGTCCACCCGGATCAATCGGGTTTTATGCCAGGGCGAAATACGGCCCTCAATATTCGGCGCCTACACAATGTGATGGCTCGCCGAGATTATATTGAGGAGGATGTGGCAGTGCTATCTCTAGATGCCTCAATGGCATTTGACTCCATTGAATGGCCATACATGTTTGAAGTACTTAAAAAGGTGGGTCTGGGCCCTAAATTCGTGGTTTGGGTGCGGCTCCCCTACACTGGAGTTCTGGGACAGGTGAGGGTCAACAACTATGCCTCCCGGAAGTTTGAGCTTAGGCGGGGTACGAGGCAGGGATGCCCGCTCTCTCCGCTGATATTCTTGCTTATGCTGGAGACGTTATGGTGAGGGGGCTGCGATGGGCGGACAGAGTTGAAGACCGCATATCCTTATATGCAGATGATATACTGCTGTATCTTGCATCCCCGCATAAATCGATCAGAGCGGTATTGGAAATATTCACTAGTTTCGGTAAATATTCAGGATATGCCATTAATTGGCACAAATCTACACTATATATGTTGAGGGGCTCGGCCCCCCGACTCCCACCGGACTGTAGTGTGGCGGTGGCTAAGCAAGGGTTCCGATACTTGGGAGTCTTTGTCACACCAGACCCAGGCGGTTTCTATAGCTCCAACTTGGCTCCCCCTCTGGCTAGATTGCGAGCGGACGTGAAGCACTGGAGGTCGCTGCCCCTAACACTGTTGGGGAGGGCGGCGCTCTTCAAGATGCTGGCCCTTCCTCGTTTCCTCTATATTTTACATAACTGCCCGCATAAAGTCCCGGATTCGTATTTCAGAACTGTTGAGGGTGAGATTCGAACGCTGCTGTGGGATGGAAAGTCCCCCAGGATCGCATTTCGAAGACTGACGAGGGGTTGGTACGATGGAGGCATCACACTCCCTGATTTGCAACGCTATTACTGGACGGCGCAACTGGTCGCTGTCAACCATTGGATGTACCACCCCCAGATGACCCGGCGTATGCGCTTGACAGATACCAAACTGACCGGTCCGGATATCTTGGTGCCCTATACACGGTCGATAGGAAAAGAAGGGAGAGTTTTTTCGGTCCTACTCAACACACCCTAGAGATCTGGGATCTAGTCAATTCTAAGATGGGGTGGGCGGGAGTCCTCTCACGTGCCACACCGTTGTGGTTCTCCCAGAGGCTTGGCATGCTGTGCCATCAGCCCGGGTTCGACAAATGGGATCTTATCGGGATTTCGGCAGTGAAGGACCTGGTGCAGAAGGGAGAAATACTTACCTTTGAGGACCTAAAAAGGCGCTACCAGATGGCGCAAGGAGAAGTGTACAGATATTTGCAGATAAGACACGCGCTTATGGTGGCGTTTCCGTCATTCAAAGATATACCACAAATGTCGCCTCTAGAGGATCGTCTACTAGATGGACCTCTAACCTCAAAAGCGATATCCCTAACTTACAAAAAGCGGAGCAATAACTTGCCGGACACATTTTCAAAGCTTAGAGAGACGTGGCAGGTTGACTTAGGCCCTATAGATAACGAAGACTGGCAAACAGCTCTCATGTCCCCTCGAGAAGCGGCCATCACACAACGATTCAGACTGATTCAGCTGCGCATATTACACCGATCATACATCACCGGGAAAATTCTGGCGCGAATAGGGGCCAGACCTGATGACTCCTGTGTGAAGGGGTGCGGACACCAGGCTACATTTTATGACACGGTGTGGAGCTGCCCAGAGGTAACTACACTTTGGGAGGGGGCCTCAGAGCATATGCAAACCTCCCTGGGGAAAGATATCGTACTGACACCGAGACTGGGGCTTCTGAACATATGGGAGGAAACGGACCTTACAGAAACTGAGCAGCACTTCGCAACCCTGGGGTATACACTGGTGAAGAGAGAATTGGCTAGAGGATGGGGGGGGTAGACCCACCACGAGTCAACACGTGGGCTAACGGGATGGACAGGTGCATGCTAGCGGAGACCGCAGTTTTTAAGGCTCGGGGATGCCCCAAGAAGTGGGATAGAAAATGGTCACATTGGAACGCATACCGAGGAAATCCCTGTACATCGCCTACTGTTGAAATGGAACTGAATGAGAAGTTGGGAATTGGGGGGGAGTATAATATGTACTGAGAACCAATGACTGTCCCTTACTATGCCTATATATCTTGGTTCTGTCGTTCCACAATGTATGCATGGCTGCAATGGAAAACCAATAAAAAAATAATAAAAATATATATATATATATATATATACAGGTTTGCTAGGTTTCCCTAGGTGCCGGCAGAGTTAGTGTTCAAAATCTACAGCTAGGCACTTTGCAAAAAAAGGGTCCGTTTTCACTGTGAAAATGTGGTGTGTCCACGTTGCGTTTTGGGCCGCTTCCTGTCATGGCCACTAGTCCTACCCACACAAGTGAGGTACCATTTTTCTTGGAAGACTTTGGGGAACGCGGGTGGGTGGAATTTTGTGGATCCACGCAGATTCCAGAACTTTCCACCACAGAAATGTGAGGAACATGTGTTTTTTGGGACAAATGTTTTGGTTTGCAAGGGATTCTGGGTAACAGAACCTGGTGAGAGCCAGTCAAATCAGCCCATCCTGGATTCCCCTGGGTGTCTAGTTTTAAAAAATGTATAGGTTTGCTAGGTTTCCCTAGGTGCCAGCAGAGCTAGGAACCAAATTCCACAGGTAGGCACATTCCGAAAAAAAGTCCGTGCCTAGTGGGCTGTCTGCCGCCCTGGGGAGGGGGGAAATCAGGGGCTATTGCCCTGATATGGCCCCGAGGGGAGCAGAAAGATTGTGGCTATTCTTTTGGGGGGACGGGGGCATTGGGATGCCCATTCTGGCCAGCCCCCACCCCTGCATATAAAAATGCCAGCATAATCGCAGGCACATAGTGGGCTTTCTGCTACTGCCCCCATCTTCCTCCTGGGAGGGGCAGAAAGACAGTGGCATCTTTTTGGGGTGGGTGGGGGCATTGGCATGTCCATTCTTGGCAGCCCCCACCCGAACTTTGTAAAACAAAAATCCCTTGTGGCTAGTGGGCTTTCTACCCCCCGGGGGTGCAGAAAACCCCATCTGCCTCCCTGGGGGGGAGAAAGACTGCAGCATTTTTTTGGGTGTGGGGGCATTGACATGCCCATTCTGGGTAGCCCCAACACCTACCTATACAAAAAGAAAAATCCCTGGTGCTTAGTGGGCTTTCTGCCCCCTCCCCCGGGGGGGGGGGCAGATCAGGGGCTATTGCCCCATCTGCCTCTTGGGGGGCAGAAAGTCTTTTTTTTTTCTTTGGGGGGTAGGGTGGGGGCATTTGCATACCCATTCTGGGCAGCCCCTACCCCGGGCCCATAAAAAAAATAATCCCTGGCATCTAGGTTTTTTTAACCCCCGGGGGGCACAAAGACTTGAATTTGGTGGGGGGAGGGATGGGGCATTTGCATGCCCAACTTGGGCAGCCCCCACCCCTAAATTTATTGGGGGGGAAAAACACCCTGGTGTCTAGTGGGCGTTCTTCCCCCTGAGGGGGCAGATGGGGGCTACTGCCCCCATCTGCCCGCCAGGAGGGTCAAAAAGACTGTACCTTTGCATCGGGGGTGGGGGCATTGGCATGCCCATATTGTGCAGTCTTTACCCCAAATTATAATTAAAAAATCCATGGTATCTAGTGTGCTTTCTGCCCCCGGGGGGGCAGCTTGGGGGATACTGCCCCATCTCCCCCCAGGAGGGGCAAAAAGACTGTACCTTTGTTGCCCATATTGGTCAGTCCCCACCCCTAATTATATATCTTTTTTTAAATCCCTGGTATCTAGTGGGCTTTCTGCCCCCCCGGGGGGCAGAAAGACTGTAATTTTGTGGCCGGGGCTGGGAGCATCGGCATGCCCCAGGGGTGGGGGCATCGGCATGCCCATTTTGGGCAGCCCGCACCCCTAATAAATATCCCATGAAAAATCCCTGGTGTCTCGTGGGGGGGGGGGGCAGAGTGGGGGCTACTGCCCCCATCTACCCCCAGGGGGAGCAGAAAGACTAATCATGCCAAAATATTTATGGGGAGAGCAAAGGCCCTTGTCCAAGGGGCCGCTCCCTCCTCCCTGGTGCCTAGTGGGTGGATCCCTGCTTGGGGATCGCCCTCCTGAATCTTTTAAATGTTTCCAAGAACGTAATATCACTTATGCCAGTCTCTGTCGTACATGCAACATCCAGTTTTTGTGTTCAAGGGTCAAGGAATGTCTTTGTGGGACAGAGTTATTGTAATTATACTTATCAACTGAACACTACTATACGTCCACCTTTACTGACACCTCCGAATGTGTATTTCATCTGTGGGGAGCAAGCCTGCACTTGTTTTCCTAGAAGGTGGTCTGGTCGGTGTTACCTTTCCTTTCTCCTGCCCCCTCTTTATCTTGCACCATCCAATTACCATAAGGTCCATAAGCTGTATCGGAGGGACCTGCATCCATTTAGGGTTAAAAGAATTGTCAATACTGATGATATTGACCAAACTGATACCTCCTTGCAGCAATTTACTGATATCATGAAGGGTGTCCTTCCATTCTGGGGCTCCATATTTAACAGCCGCGACGTACGTCGCCTTGCCAGGGTAGTAGAGGGAGTCATTAATGCGACTGCAGGTATATTAACAAATATTACAGTTGAGCTTCAGGCTACAAGACTCGCTTCAAAAACGGATAGTTTTAGATGTTACCTTAGCTAATAGGGGTGGAGCATGCCGCATCATCGGAAGCAGCTGCAGCGTTTACATACCAGACGCTGCTCCGACTGTCCACTTAGCAATTCAGAGGTTACATAGACTTGCACCAGAAATACATGTAGATAATGGGTCCTGGTCATTTTCAGGGTGGTTCTGGGACTTGTTGAGATCATGGGGCTGGAAGATTCTGCTCTTTTTGATAGGCATTGCAGGTGTCATCTTCTCATGTTGTCTATATATTTATTGCCTTCCGGTGTGTTGTACCTATTATATGAGCAAACTCACACCGAATGTTCCGTTTCCCAAGAGTGACAGTAAGTGATCTGCCATGATGATACAAGAAATTCAGTAAATGATGTGGATAGATGAAGGAATATTCTAATGTTAATTATTATTTCCTCGATGTTCCATTTTGCTTTGTTTTCTTTTTGATTAATGATTAGTTCATACCACTCCTTCCTTTAGCATTGTAAAGACCCTGCCGGATGGCCAATAAAGGCTTCTCTTTCGTCAGCCACTACTGCTCAAAGAAGGGTCTGATAGATTCAAATTTCCCTTCCCTACATTTATTTGCCACATTGAGTATAGTTAGCAGTGTGGCTAAGTCAATATTCAATTGATGTTTCGCTTTACGCTACTGAATTGCACCTGTTATATAAAGGCCTTGTTGGCTAATGTGCCTCCATATTGGATTTCGTAATGCTTGCTGGATTGTCTGCTTTGCATTTATGTTAGGCCCAGTCCTGAAATCGCCTGCCTCAGCAGAACATTGTATCTTGTTATATTTTCTGTTCAAGCCCAAGGTTGCTGCCCGACTTGCTAATGAGAATGAGACAATTTCACATTCCATTGTATGTATTAAATTCTGCTCCCACATGGGAAGATGCTGGGTTGCGGCACAGCGGCCTTGGTCGCTGATAACGCATCCCACTGGCAGGTGCTGAGATCATCTCTATGTGCCTCCTTTGTTCGAGTCCGGCCGGTAACTTTCCACAAGTGGGCATGGCCTAGCTTCTTGAGGGGTTTATCATGAATTAACAAACACTGGAGTGTCGGTCCCCCTCGGCGTCCATCTTTAGATGCAGGTCTGACTGGATGCTCTCTGCAAAGATTTACTAATAAAGCCTGTTTGTATTCTCTACTGTCTGACCGATTCTTCACTTGGGTAGGCATAGCAGGTGGTTACGTATAACCTGTGGGCCCTTTAGAAGGGACCGTCCTTCAGGCGTAGTGACCTAAACACCTCTAAATTCAGTATAGGGGAGCCCTGGCTTCTGGAAATTGGATCCTGTAGACCAAAAGAAGAAGAAGGGCAGAATAGCTGTGAAAGCAAAAACTGCCGAAAAAGTAACTGACTTGGCACCAGCCCTGCTGGCCTGTTTGCCTACTCTCGACAATTGTGCCAAAGTCATCTCACCCTGCAAGCTGCTGATCCTCTAAAGACTGGGTGACCTGCCAATACTTCTCTAAAGACTCAGGAGCTCCTGCGGAACTGCAGAGCTGTTGCCCTGCATCTTGCAGGTACCAAAGACTGAGCTGTGAGACTCCAAGACTGTGAAAACCCGACAGCACCACTAGCCCGAGCTGCCAGCACTTCTTTAAAGGCTCAGGAGCTCCTGTGGAACAGCACAGCTATTTCTCTGCATCTCGCAGGTACCAAAGACTGAGCTGTGAGGCTCCAAGACTGCGAAAATCTGACAGCACCACTGGCCCTCAAGAGACAAAGTCCACCTTGGACTTGTCCGCTGTGGACTATCCGACAACGCCTGCAGCCTCTGTTTGCAGGCACTCTCTACCGTGAGTGCTCTCAGTGATGAAAATCTGAAGCCTAAAGACACCTCTGCACCTGTCGCCCCTGGTCCGTGGAGAAGCGGACCAAAGGTGTCCCCACATCCCTGAGCATCACAAGAGTTGGTCCCTCCTGTTGGTTCAGCCTGACTGATCCCTGGTCCGAACCTGCAGCCTCTTTTCTGATTGATCGATCTCCATAGACTTGCATAAGGCACTTCTGCATCAGGCTGCTCGAAGTGAACTGTTGGTGCTGCCTTGGATCCTGCCCCATACCCACCTTAAGTCCAGAAGAGGGATCAAGGAAGTCGCTGTTGAGTGCCCAAATGATATACATGTTTTCTTCCTAAGTTAACATTGCTGTGAAGTGCCTCAATTATGACAAAGTATCAAAAACCTGTTTCCTTCAACCCTGCTATTTTTAAAAGTGCCTACCTGATTCTGATGGTCTTGGTGCCTAAAGTTATATAAAGATACGTGTTATATTTATAAATTAGTCTAGATCTCCTCATTGAGTTGTGTGCATCATTTATTGGCTATTGTGTGTATGTGCAAATGTCTAACACTGCTACCTGATAAGCCTATGGCTGCTCGACCACACTACCCCTTAGAAGAGTACCTTGGGATTGCTAGAGCAAGCTCCTGTCCACTAGTAAGGGAAAACCTGGACTCTTTGCACGTTATACCTCTTTTTGGCATACCATTTAAAGAGCCGGCTTCCTATAGAAGTTTTTATAACAAATTCAAAATCAAATTAAGGTAGAAAACACTTAGGGCCTCATGTAGGAAGCCAAATACCGGTCGGTAACGGCCGATTTTCGGTAATTATACCGTTACCGACCGGTATTTTGGCTTTTGAGATGTAGGGGGAGAATTTCATGATTCGGTATTTACCGAATCGGTAAAAATACCGAATCGGTAATATTACCGATTCGGTAATATTACCGATTCGGTAAATACCGAATCATGAAATGAGATATAGGGGGAGTGTGTGGTGGGTGTGGGGATTCGTTATTTACCACCAACTAAAGGTTGGTGGTAAATGACGAATATGTGTAAAAAAGCATTTTTGTGCACGTTTAAGTGTGCAATGTGGCAGACATACATGCCCTTAGGGCATGTATGTGCGCCACATGTGCACACATGGCCGAATCAGGGGTGCAACAGGGTGTCAATGTGACACCCTGCCACCCTTGCATGTGCTCCCCCATTACCGAATCGGTATTTACCGATTCGGTAATGAGGCATACCTTCCCATCAATGGGAAGGTATGCCTCATTACCGAATCGGTAAATACCGATTCGGTAATTACCGAATTTTTCCGATTCGGTAATATTTACCGACTCATTACCTACATTGCATTTACCACTTCATAAATACCGAATCGGTATGATTCGGTATTTATGAAGTGGTAAATGCCAGCCCACCTACATAAGGCCCCAAATATCATGCTACAACTGTGCATAATAACAACAGGCAGCCCAATATTAGGCAAACAAGCAGTTCAATCACAGCAATACAAAAGATCAGTAAGAGAATCTGATGCTCAGAAAAGGGTATCAGATTTAGTTGTCTATAGTTCCAGCTAAACTGCAAGGCATCTGGAAAGAATATGAATCCCCAATTGTTTGAACACTAAGTTATAACACACAAGAGTCTCCTTGGCCAACATCCTATCACACACATAATCAGGGGTCTATTGTCTTTCTCCACTATTCACATTGTAGACTTCAACAATTTTCAAATATCCCACACCAAACCTGGGTATGACATTCTCTTCTCACACACAAGCCACGTTGAAACATTGCTGAATAGGTCTTTCATTTAACGCTCTGGCCATCTATGCTCTTCTGTCAAGGTCTTCTTTTCAGGCTCTTTCTCTAGCTCTAGTACAGTAATTTCTCTATTCTACAACTAACAAAGTGTGTGAATACCTGCAAGGAACGTCATGGTAGCAGAAAATGGAAACCAGCATTTATGCAGCATGAAGAATTATAGGCTGAAATTGCCAACTTAAAGTATTAGCAAGGGTACACTTTTAATCTGCGTGTGCACATTTAAACACCAATGAATATGGATGATCAATGCACTGTGACTCTGAAAATTCAGTGGCCATTGTGTTATGAAGAATCCCACCCAACTACAATGAGTTTGCATTAACTGTTATCTCAGTATGTAACTTAGGGTCCAAGTAAGCCCTTTCAGTTGCATTCTCAGTAGCCTGTTTTATTTCTTTGAAACTCTGGTCACATTAAAGCGACCACTGAAACTGGACATTATTCTTTGTCAATTCTCTTAATGGGGCACTCACTGTAGCAAAGTTGTGAATGTATCTTGAGCAATAGCTTCCCATGCCCAGAAAGGATCTCAGCATGGTAGCATCCTGGGGGAGAGTAAATGGATGGCAGTGCTTGCAACTTGTCAGGGACTGGAGTCATTCCCCCATCAGAGAATATGTGCCCAAAATACTTAGGTTTAGTTTTGTGAAACTCACACTTTGCTGCAATCAGAGTGAGACCTGTATCAGTAAGTAACTGGCACACTTGGGTAAGCGCTTTGTTGTGTTCATTCTGTGTTTTCTCAAAAATCAGTATGTTGTCACTGTAATTCAAAGCATATTTAACAGGTTGGATTGTTTGGTGAATGCCATCCTGACATATCTCAGCAGCTGAAGATACTCCAAAACTCACTCTCTTATGTCTGAACAAACAAACATGAGTCAAAACTGTCGTAATATATCTGCAGTTCTCTTCCAGCTTGAGTTGATGATATCCTTAATTCTTGTCAAGGCAGGAAAACACTTTGGTTCCGTTAAACTGCATGATCATGTCAGCTATGTGTGGACCAGGGTGACTCTCTCCCTCTCAATTGCCTTGCCTGCTTGGCGCATGCTAGAAATGGGGGTCTCTAGTTGGCGGAGGTAGGTAACTTTGACCGAATAGGAACCCTTGCTTCTAGTCAGGGTAAGGGGGGTAACACACTCTAGATAACCCCTGCTCACCCCCTTGGTAGCTTGGCACGAGCAGGCAGGCTTATCCTCAAGGCAATGTGTAAAGTATTTGTACCAACACTCACTGCAACACAGTGATAACACCACAAATGGACACCACACAGGTTTAGGAAAACAAAGTATTTTTATCTAAGTTTCACAAGACCAAAACGACAAAACTCCAACATATGCGCATTTAGAATAAATCACTTTTCAGGCTGTGATCAAAAATATCTTTGGTAATCCTTTGGGTAATCAAAACAAAATATCACAGGCACAGTTCTCTATCGCATCCGCACGCAGAGCGCTGTGGTTAGGGGACTTTTCCCCACGGGACTGCTGGCTCCGTGGTGATCGATTGCAAAGTATGCCCCCAAATGCTTTAAGTTCAAGCACACAGCGCAACACAGGCCATTGGAATCACCCCAAGCGGTGATTCGACAGCGAAAGGGGACTTGGAGCAGTCCTTTGCAGACACGCAACCTGCCCCGGGCAGGCGACACACACAGCAGCTCTGGACTTCGGTCCGAGAGTTACCTGGGGGTTGCGTTCTCTCTCTCTCCTTCGCGGCTGGCGTCCTGCTGGGCGGCTCCGTCGGCAACAGCTGATCTTCGCTGGAGAATCCCGGTTGCCAGGCAGCACCTCGTAGCCGTTACGGCACTGCTTCTGTTGCGGGGATTCTGCTCATGCACAGAACTATGCACAGGAAACCAGGACCTCAGTGAATTGTGGTGCACCAAAAAACTCACCTCAGTACCTAGAACCCCTATCCGACTAGCATCAGTGTCTCATACATGCTCCCTACTATATCAAAGCTACCAATGATTAGACAACCCAGAACAAGCGACTATGCGCTGCAATAGCAACTACAGCCATAAGGACGCAGAGAAGAAAAACAATCCATAATAAACCATATCACAAAAAGGGTCAGTAATTCAAAATGAAGCCTTTTTAATTGTCAAGCTAGAATGAACCTATAAGTCAACTATATAGGTAGGTTTAAACCGTCACTCCCGTTAACCGGAAACAAGAGTGAGGGTGTTGTGGACAAATATAAGCACTACTAAGGTGTCTCAAACATGAGCAAAAAACCAAAGGAAATGATGGATGGAGTGTTGAACATTGCAAGCACTCACCCCCAGTCAACTGATCTGGGTTTAATCCATCACCGTTCTTTAGCCCACTCTGCCACCCCAGTTCAGACATGGCCATATGCAAATCGGTCTGACCCTGTGCCTCATGGGAACTGGGGTGGCAGAGTGGGCTTAAGAACGGTGATGGATTAAACCCAGATCAGCCGACTGGGGGTGAGTGCTTGCAATGTTCAACACTCCGTCCATCATTTCCTTTGGTTTTGCTTTGTTCGCCATAAGTTGGCAGGGTATGCTCAGACGTGAGTCCCTAGCTCACTTTGCCACTGGATTAAAGCAAGCCTGGCTGAAGACGGCTGAAATGCCAGAAGCCGGTCCTAGGAAGCTTGTTTCCGGTCCAGGGAAGACATGGCTTGGCAGTTCGGGCTGGACTGTTCGCATGAGGCACAGGGTCAGACTGATTTGCATATGGCCATGTCTGAACTGGGGTGGCAGAGTGGGCTAAAGAACGGTGATGGATTAAACCCAGATCAGTTGACTGGGGGTGAGTGCTTGCAATGTTCAACCCTCCGTCCATCGTTTCCTTTGGTTTTGTCTCAAACATAAGACCAAAACGTTAGGTGCGCCATGTTGCGGGGATTCTGCTCATGCACAGAACTATGCGCAGGAAACCAGGACCTCGGTGAATTGTGGTGTATCAAAAAACTCACCTCAGTACCTAGAATCCCTATCCGACTAGCATCCGTGTCTCATTTGTTCTCCGTACTATATCGAAGCTACCAATGATTAGACAACCCAGCACAAGCGACTTAGAATACTCTCAGGAATGGTGGGAATTAAGAACACCTTTTCGTTGTTATTCTCATATCAGTCCACAACGTGAGTAATCAGAGACACAGAAAAGTTTAAAATGTTTCTTTTTAACTACGTGCTCTAAGATGCAGTATTTTGGCTAACATAAGCAAACAAAGGATTAGAAATAAAACCATCAGCATTGTTACAATTCAATAAAAAACAAAGGAAGAAATCAAATTATAATGATAGTGGAAACAGGTCCTATAATACCTTGTGTACCACCCTTCCCTGGCTAATAAGCTAGTTTTATAATAATAATAGAAGGTCTCTAGGTTTGAATGGGGAACCCCATACCTCCAAGATCAGCTTAGATGAATCACATCACAGGATCAGCACTGCTCTCTGTGTCTGTAAATGTTTTCTCCAAGTGTGCCAGAATCATACATGCAATGCAATATTAAAGGCACCTGAGTTTCAGATATTTGCAGCTGTGTGCTTGTTGTGTCTAGAGCGTGGGCGATCAACCTGAATTCAACAACATACATTGTTATTTGACCTTGACGGTTTCTGCACACAGTGTTCAGACTAAGGTTGCGGTGCACATCTAGGGATGTGAAAAACAGACCATTCTCATATGAAGACAAAGCAAGCAAGCAGTTTTACTTATAATAACAGCTACCTGTAGTGTCGTGTGCAAAGGCAGCAAAGTGGCAAGATGGTGTTAACATCTAAAACGCTTATGCTAACATAGCAATGTGTGCAGGCAAAACCCTGTCTCCACTACATCCTCCCTTGATCGGACCACGAACAAAATAGGGAAGTAATATAAGAACGCAGAGTTCAAGTTCGAGTGAGACAGAACCAAGTTCATATATTGCCAAGCCGTATAATTGGTAGTGAAAAGTTCGAAAAGTTTGTTGGGAAAAATTAAAAACCAAAAAAATCTATCAGGGGCGCTATATAGCCCATTCTGGAGCAAAAAAATAAAAAGTTAAAAAAAATCGAGTTTGTACGTGCGGAAGATGGACAACTGTCAATTCAATCCATGAATGTATAGGCACAGTATGTTGCAACAGGAAGTCATTGTTATCTTCAGTAAATGATTCAGCCATCCAATCTAATAATGTAAACGAACATACATGTTCTTCGATTACCGGAGCCTCTAGCACCAGCAGAGGACAACTTGCGTGTTCTTCAAGATAAATTCGCACCAGGAAGTCATGGGCTGCTGCATATATATCCCACTTGCCTAGGATTCTGTGTGCAGCTGCACAGGCCATGATCCCGATATCAGAACAGTCCAACTCATGAGCCACTAAGGGACTCATCAGTTGATCATAATCCGGGGCAGGAGACGCCGTGTTTGACAGGCACAAATCCAGAGCCCATTCAAATGAACAATCTAGGCAATGGAAAACAGGTTGCACGCAAATAAAGTATGAGAACCGGAAGGATAATCCATAGGCTACACTCAAAGTGGCAAGAGGTAGTGTTCCATAATATTCAAGCATCCGGTTGCAGAGTTGAAGCAGCCGGAGCAGACTGTTGTGTGACACAGATCGTGCAGCCAATGCGGAGCAAACAAACCAACAGCAGCACACCAGCAGTCAAGGCGAGGATTAACGGAACCCCGCCAAAGACGCTGGAAAAAATAGAATGAAAAAATGCCAGTATCACACCAAATATTGTTAGGAACGAAGTCACAAGGCCGGAGCCCACAACTTTGAAAAAATGCGGCAAGCCAGTTGTTGACGAGGCATTGAATATAGTGTGAATCAGAGCACCAAAATGAAGTGGGAGATCAGTATTCAAAAGAGCATGCACCTCGGTGCGGGTGTTAGCTACGTGAAGGACAAATGTTTCACAAGAGGAAGTTAGGGCGACTTCTTTTGGAGACAATAGAGCCCTTATTCTGCTCATCTTGTTGAACTCTGCTTTCAAGGTTGGTATGGAAGGCCAGATGGATACATCGAGTCTCCCATGCAGGGGTGGGAAAAGCACATTCTTACAACAGACTACTCATTGGGAGACAGTTACAATGTACTGAATCCCTGCTAGCATCTCGCAACACGCCTCATTATTTAAAGGCAAATAGCTACCGTTACCTAATAACGTTAATGTTGGAGTAATTGCTGGCACTGGATTTCCCTTCATAATGCAAGCTAAATTCGGGGTGTGAACATTGCAAGCGCCATGCAATTGGATGTTCCTACAAACTATTGAGTGATTAGGTGTGGAAGTGCACTCCTCTCCTTTTAAATAAACCTATTTACCTTCTCTCATGCACCTGTATGTAAATGGAAGTGACCAAACTTCATGTAGGAAAGCGGTAACTAGTGGTTCATATCTACCTAAGGCATAGTGTTTCATACATGAACCGAACTTAAACAATGGAAAAGGTAGTGTGATTAACCCATGGATAAGCCACACAGCTGACAGCAAGCACTTTTTCCAAATTTGAATGATCAATAGCTCTTAATCTAGAAGCAGCTTCAATTTGAGATAATTTCCAAACTTCGTTGTAAATAGCATATACCCATCTTTTGGACCTGCCACCCACAGGGCCCTTAACAAAATCATTCAAATCTACATTGTCAGTTAATTTGGACAAATGAAGCTTCACTGAGGCCATAGTGGAATGTTTAAGCTAGTTTTGACATAATTTTCCTACTGAATAGGTAGTAACAGAATGGGAGGATTCAAACCAGGGGTCAACCTTAACCTGTGTGCAGCCTGATCTCAGCCCCAGAAAACGATGTTGACATGAGTCTGAGGTGTTTTGCCATATTAGCCATCCATGGGGATCTAAGTTGGAAATATTGAAGGATGTATTAGTAATTAGTGACTGCAATTCATCAAGGGACAGATCTGTGTGATCGTCCCAGGAAGGATAAGCACCCAGATCAGGAATAGTAGGGGCATTCATCTTTTAGAAGTAGCCAATCCAAAGCAGGTGGTCTGAAAAATAGTAGAATTAAAAAATAGCATATGGTTCGGCATAAGGCACGCACGATGCAAAGCATCAGGGCCTTGCACCTGCCAGGCTTTAAAACCCCAAACAGATTTAAGATCAATGGTATCTTTCCACAGCTCTAGGCCCCTATAGCTAATTCATCCATAAAGGACTACGAATACAGTAATTTGGTGTGTGTCAATCTAACTTTGGAAGCCGATTTAGCAGACATTTTAAAATAAAAGGCTTCAGGTTTAGATACATTGAAATGCCTAAAATATGTAACTTTTTTCACTAGAGTTTTGGAACTGCCTTCAATGGGAGCTGGGCAATGTTCCCATTGTGTATAATTAACAACACTTCTAAATGTATTCGTTTTATGCAGGAAATGATTGCCATAGTGTTGGGAGCAAAATAACTCTCCATAATTTGCTGAGTCTAAATACAAATCTTCATCATCAAAAGCAGCATAATATTTCAAATCAGAAAAAAGAGCCTCAACAACTTGGATATCCTAATCATCAGAACGTATGTCTTGTTTCACAACATCCCCCATAGAAACACGAAGTACATTGGGGACATTAATCACCTCTGTAGGGCCATGAATTTGAAATTTTACAGCATCTCATACAATTCCATCTAACACAGGCCAGGCAGTAATATTAACAAAAGTCTGGTCCCTCTTTATGATGTGTGATAAGGAGTGGGGTGCCAAAGTTCCATCAATTAATCTAATTGCAGATCTTTCAGTTAGATAATGTCCATTCACTAGACGAAAAAAGACAACTACAAATCCAATCGACATGAACAAAAAATAGATATGAGCACAAGCCAAATGTAAGTCCAAGGGGTAATTAAAAAATGTCTTTTAAACCAAACAGCAAAAATAGACATTTTTGTTGGGGCATTCAATATTGTAGAGTAAGTGTCAAATGAAAAACGTGACTGGTCAACTGAACTTGTCTGCACACCAGGCAACAACACATCTGTGGGATAGGTATACGCAGTATCTTCATGGGGACCACCAGCCGGTGGAGTCAATAAAGGATTAGTAACTGTATGCATCTCGATGGCAATGTCAGGCCTGTTCATATTTGCCGGAGCCAAAACAAAATTCCTCAGCATTGCTGGACAAGAGACCGGTGGAGTCGTACTAAGAAGAATCGGCCACTCGTATTTGGACATTGTCAATGGAGATGTACCTGTTATCCTTGCGACCAGGAAGTGGAGGTAAAATGACTGTTCTTGTACCCTGCACGCCAAGCGCTGGAACAGGTGCACGATAAGAGGGGCCGAACTCTTTCTTGTTCTCCACCATCTCACGGACCAGGTCACCGACTCGAGGTAGCCAGCCAACTACCGGAATCTGAAGTGCAGCATCAGTTGTGGAGGGCAAGTGTTCCTTTGCAAGACTGCCTTGAGCCTCTTGTAGATTCTGTAACACAGCAGAATGATCATCTACGTCAAAGGGTGCGGCCGACGCCGCCATGTCTAGACCATCAAGGTCCGGGACAAACTTTTTTATACCAAAGAGCATTTTGTATGGGGTCCGCCCACCCAGAGACCTTCTAGGGAGATTATTAGGTGCACGTTGAACGCTATACAAATGGACCAACTAGTTCCTGCCAGTACCTAGAACCCTAGCTGTCAAGGATTGCTTTAAGTCACAGTTCATTCGCTCCACAACAGAATTGCCTTCAGGCCTATATGAAGACGAAAATTTGACTTGGACCCCCAAAGATCTCATGGCATCCTTGTACGCCTTAGAGGCGAACGCTGGACCCTGGCCTGAATGGAGGGTACCACACGCAAAAATTCCCACAAAGACACGCAAATCCCTGATGACAGTTCGAGCATCAGCACTCCTGTGTGGCCAGACCCATAGAAAACGTGTGCATGAATCCACTGCAACCATCGTCGTTAATTCTCACATAGGGAACTTTATGAGGACTTAAATGATAAGAGTATTTAGAAGGGAAACCTCTAGGGTAATTACCTCCCTTCTCTGTTGCAGCAATGGTTGCCAAGATGTCATCATCAATCTTACTTTTGGATCTTGTAACTGCTGCTGCCATATATGTTGCCACTGCTGTATTCGCTGCTTCATCAGCTAAACTGTTGCCAACAGCGTGTACCTCCATGCGCTGGTGACCAAGAGTATGAGTTACATTCACGAGCGCCAGACATTTAAATTCTGCGACTCGAACCCAAAGCATTTTATGATTGATTCTGCTACCTTTGGAATGACGATATTCATTTTGAGACCAAAATAATAAATTGTCGTTGAAAGACTGAACACAGTAGTATGAGTCACTTACAATAAGAGTAGTCACTCGAGGATCAGCAAACTCTAGTGCAAGCACCAGAGCACGTAGCTCTGTCAACTGGGTGGTACAATCACCCAATGTCTGCGTACGCATGACATCAGACTTGAATTCTCCATTTACAATAGTACCAGCCACTATTGCGCAGGCCGCTGAATAAGCATGCTTCGATTCCGTCGCCGGTTGTGCCGAACTGTCAGTGTAAATGATACAATGGTAATCCTCAAGCGGTCGCAAGGACAGAGGAGCTGGATGAACAAATTCATACTGCAAATACTCCTGAGTCTGCAATGAGGCCACAAAGATGAAAGTGACATCCGGAGACGTCAAAGAAGTGGCCCATTGTATCCAACGTGGATGCAAAGCTTTAGAATTAGGTACACTGGCCTTCGTCACAGCCTCAAGGGCAAGATATGGTGTGACCCTCAACATGCGTTTTCCTTGTGATAGCGCTCTCTCTTTTAGAATAGCCATCTGAACTGCAGTCAATACCTTCTCGGCGGTGGAAAAGCGCATTTCAGCCGAAGTGTACAAGTGTGACTTGTAAGCAGTCGGTACGGTATCCCCTTCATTAAACGTCAAGCACGTGAAACCCACTGCGCCAGGCACAATTCTGATTACGAGGTTTGTGTGGTTATCACATGTCAATAAGTATTTAGAAGCAAGAAGATCAACCTGCAAAGAGTGCAGTATAGCTGAATGTTCTGGCAGTCAGCAAGATTTGGTAAAAGTAGGTTGTACCAAGGCATATAGCGGCTTGATACGCTGGGCATAATCGGGAATGTAAGTATGCCCGAAATTTTCAAAACCCAGCAAAGATTGTAGTTTTTTCAGAGTTGTTGGAGCGCGCAAACATGCGCATTCCTCCAGGAAGTGAGGTGCTAAACCTCGTCCTTCGTTGTTGAGTTCATAGCTCAAATACATCACTGTGGACTCTGCAATGTGTGATTTTGCAAAGTTAATTTGTAACCAAAGTCCGCAAACATAACAATCATGCGGTCAACGCGACACAGATGTGGCCACAATTCGTCGTCTGTGAGATAAATATCATCAACATACGAGTACGCATCAGGGTTAATGCTCTCTAACAGAGAGAATACACGTGCGACAAAGACTCCTGACTGTTTTTGTAGCCCATGGCTAATCTTCTAAACTGTTTTTGTTTGCCGCCAGCAGTAAAGGCTGTCCATTGACTACTAACAGAGGACAGGTTATGGCTATAAAAGCCATTGGAAATGTCAAGTGTGGTCTTTTTTTTTTTTTTTAACAGTTCCAACTACTTTATTTTCCAGTAGAACATTGTTATGTGGGGGTTGCGCCGAGGACAGCTGCTGCCTGGGTGTTCTGAACAGGCACTCTGGTGTGCGTCTTGGCCAAGTGATTGGTGTATTCCTGGGATGGAGACATGGTAAAGACTGTCTCCTTCCAGAGATCTGTGGTCAAGTAGCTGTAGGTCTTTGAGATAGCATCAAAGGTGGCCTTTGCAAAGTTGCCAAGCGTGACTGTACAGCCCCTGGCCGAGGTGTAACAGTCATCGATACCAGCCATCATCAGCAGCTTCTTGGGGACCGGCGCAGACACAATGCCAGTACCGCGGGGTGCAGGAATCAGACGCAAAAGAACAGAACCACAGCGCCCAGTCACCTTTCAAGGCACTGTACGGGGTTTGCCGATCTTATTACCCCAGTAACCTCGTTGCACAGGTACAATGGACAACTTGGCGAGAATGATAGCTCCCCGAATAGCAGTAGCAACCTCCTTAGAACACTTCACACCCAGCCCAACATGGCCATTGTAGTCTCCGATGGCAACAAAAGCCTTGAACCTGGTACGGTCTGGTCTGCTTCTGGACCAGCATGATCTTCAGAACCTCATCCTTCAGAGAAGAGGCCAGGAAGAAGCCAATGATCTCGGACTCCTTGATTGGAAGCGAAAAAAGATAAATCTCCTCCAGAGACTTGATCTTCATGTCCTTGACCAGCCGACCTAGTTTAGTCACCTGCACCCACTCTTTTTCAGCTGCCTGCCCGCGGGCCCCGTGGCCTCGTCCACGGCCCCGCCCTCTTCCACGGTCGCAGCCCCTGCCTCCAAAGCCGCCTCGGAAACCTCCCCTGTTTTGCCCGGCGCTGTCCGCCATTTGGTGATCTTTAATAAGCGTCAAGTGTGGTCTTAAACCTTTTTCTCATGAGACTATCAACGAGGGCAGAACTGTGGGTGTTTTGTACTGTGCACGGTCGACAATGAGAGTTCAAATGCCGATAATCCAAAACTAGGTGGTACGACCCATCAGGTTTGTTTACAATGAAAAGAGGATTATTCATGTGTGACACACATGTTTCAAGTACAGCTTGATATTCCAATTGTTCAAGGATTTCTGCGACGTGAGATCTAGCTTGCCGTAGCATGGGATATTGGGGTTGTGGCTGTGGCATAGACCGTAACGGAATCTCATGACTTGCCGATAATTTATCCACCCAACATGAGTACGGTACAACGCCGGAGCAAGCACTTGTGCCTACTCTTCTGCAAAGTTCTGAGCATGCTCCTTCGGCACTGTGTGCGTGAAAGATGGGAGGATTACCTCCTCCCTTCTGGGAGCGGCCAAAACGAAAGCTGGGGGCAGTCCACCTCTGCTAACAAAATGTCATATGTAGAGGTCTGATTTTCCTAAAAAATCCTTTTTATATTACGCTGTGTGTCACCTTCAATTAAAAGGACTATATCATATAGTCTGTCAGGAGGAGCCACTCTAGTGTCAGCAGTTGCTACAGTAATAAATGTGTCAGTTGCTGTCGCCTTCAGATATGGACGCAGTGCTTGCCACACTATTGTAACCTCTGCTGCGCTGACTAGCAGCGTTAGTGCCCATGTCAGGTTCCGAAGCTGTGTTCTCACTCTTTCTTTTTCTGAAATGGAGGTCGTTGACGTGCAAAGTCGTCCTGCTGACCTTTACCATCAGCCAGGCGGGGCTGCTCACATCCTGGAGGGGCACCCTGACCTCTGTCGCGTTCACCTCCACCTGCTTGCAAGACCGATCTTTCCTGTGAAGAACGAGGAGAACGTTGATCAGGAACCTGAAATCTATCAAGAGACCTAATTCTTGTGCAATCGCGCAATTCATATGTGCGTTCAGTAGTCACTGGTATTGGTGACACGGGACGTGACCCCTGTTTCTGTTGCTGCTTCCCCTGTTTCTTAGTTTTACAATTGTATTTAGGTAAAGCTGGATAGTCGTCTTTAGTAGACTTAACCGTCTGAGTTTGCGGTTGCGCTGTTGTTTTAGCAAAAGTCTTAACCCCCAAACTATTGCAGCCAATGGTCTTATATGCCTCCGCAATAATTCTTGGCAACTGCCGGGGTTTATCGATGTCGGCGACGAGGCGCAGCTCATTCGACACCTGAAAGTTAACAGCATCTCCCTTGACGTTAGCAAGGATGAGATCAGTAACTACATCGAACACACCGACAAGCCTCATTCCCAAATCAACCGCCGCCTCCGGACCATGCTCATCCTGAACACGCTTAATCACGGAGGGCAATACAGTCATAGACGGTGTGCCGAAGCACTTTGCATAGACTGCTGTAAATACTTTACCCCAGTTTTCACAATCTGTCACTTCCGGGACTAAGTCTTTCTGCAAACTAATTGTAAGAATCATGTGTTTCTCCACAGGAGTATAATTAGGAAATACTGCTACCAGCTGGTCAAATTTCTCAGCAAGCCAATAAGGCATATAGTCATTATTCTGGGGGCGCTTGCCCATTACCGAATTAACCATGACGAGACTAATAGTGATCTCGGCCGGTCCAACTGGTTGCGTCGCAACACGAGGTGCCCCACCTGAACATTGTGCGAGACGTATTGCACCAAAGCCCTATGCACCGCAATCAAAGCGGTATGTAGTTGAAGTAAGTCATCCACCGGGCTTGCTAATATCGTGGATGAGGTGTGAAGCCGGCCAAGACTGGCAAAGTGGTCCCAGGAATGGACAAGGGACCTAACCAAACCGGAGTTAAGGTGTGGGGGAGGGCGCCATTGAACCAAATACGATGCAGCCAAGCGGAAATCGGAATTTCGTGCATCCTATATGGCGTGCAATTCACTGGAACTGCCGTAGCAGTGAATGAGTGGAACGTCTTATCATCCGCATTCACCTCCGGAAAAGTAACCCAAGAGTAAAACAGCTCATAGGGAAATGATGTATCGGCACTCACTACAAAGATAATTGACATTCCATCGTCTGGCACCCCAAACTGCGTATGACGCCGGAGAGGTGTGCGACTATGCCCTGCAATAGCAACTTCAGTCATAAGGACGCAGAGAAGAAAAACAATCTATAATAAACTGTAGCACAAAAAGGGTCAGTAATTCAAAATGAAACCTTTTTAATTGTCAAGCTTGAGTGAACCTATAATTCAACTATATAGGTAGGTTTAAACCGTCACTCCCGTTAACTGGAAACAAGAGTGAGGGTGTTGTGGACAAATATAGGCACAACTAAGGCATCTCAAACATAAGACCAAAACGTTAGGTGCGCCATGTTGCGAGGATTCTTCTGCGCATGCACAGAATTATGCGCAGGAAACCAGGACCTCAGTGAATTGTGGTATACCAAAAAACTCATCTCAGTACCTAGAACCCCTATCCGACTAGCATCAGTGTCTCATTTGTTCTCCGTACTATATCGAAGCTACCAATGATTAGACAACCCAGCACAAGCGACTTAGAATACTCTCAGGAATGGTTGGAATCAAGAACACCTTTTCGTTGTTATTCTCATATCAGTCCACAACGTGAGTAATCAGAGACACGGAAAAGTTTAAACTGTTTATTTTTAACTACGTGCTCTAAGATGCAGTAATTTGGCTGACATAAGCAAAAAAATGATTAGAAATAAAACCATTAGCATTGTTACAATTCCATAAAAAACAAAAGGAGAAATCATATTATATAATGATAGTGGAAACAGGTCCTATAATACCTTGTGTACCACCCTCCCCTGGCTAATAAGCTAGTTTTATAATAATAATAGAAGGTCTTTAGATTTGAATGGGGAACCCCATACCTCCAAGATCAGCTTAGGTGAATCACATCACAGGATCAGCACTGCTCTCTGTATCTGGAAAGGTTTTCTCCAAGAGTGCCAGAATCATGCATGCAATGCAATATTAAAGGCACCTGAGTTTCAGATATTTGCAGCTGTGTGCCTGTTGTGTCTAGAGCATGGGCCGATCAACCTGAATTCAACAGCATACATTGTTATTTGACCTTGACGGTTTCTGCACACAGTGTTCAGACTAAGGTCGCGGTGCACGTCTAGGGATGTGAAAAACAGACCGTTCTCATGTGAAGAAAAAGCAAGCAAGCAGTTTTACTTATAATAACAGCTACCTGTAGTGTTGTGTGCAAAGGCAGCAAAGTGGCAAGATGGCGTTAACATCTAAAAAGCTTATGCTACCATAGAAATGTGTGCATGCAAAACCCTGTCTCCACTACACTTCTTCTCGGGTGCTCTTGATCTTGGGTGGTTTACTCGGGCTGGTGGCTGTGACGGGCTCTCAGTCCTTCTCACAATTCACAGCATGGGCTGGCGGCGGTGACACCTATGCAGCTTCTCAGAGATGATGTGAGAAGTTGACCTGGTTTATGCTGGTCACTAGTTAAAGTGGCCACCTTGCACCAGTACAATTGAACTCTTATGGTAGATAGGTTTAAGACAACCTTTTAAAGAAAGCTATCCTAGTGGTAGCTGTGGAGAGCAGCCTTCAGGCTAAGTCTTTAGAGGAATGTAAAGCAGCTTGTTTTACCTTATAATCTCTTGAATTACTAAATGAAAGGACACCACACAGGTATATATATCAAATATATATGTATTTATTACTAGATACACTCTACTAATCTCTTTATGAGATTAGAAGTCAGGAACATATGCACAAATCAACATTTCACAATAAATTAAGCACAAATATGGCTGGGGCCCTAGACCATATACTAAAAAAGAGACTTAAGAATAAGGACTTGAGAGGAGACAAGACCTAGGGCCTTCAGAAGCGCTGGGGGCTCACTAATCTACCCAAGGCAGGTAAGTAAAGGACCCACGGGAGACGCATGCAGTGTGAGAACACAGCCGCGGATCCCAATTGACTTCTATGGAGCAAGTCGTGGTTGGAAATTTAAGGTTTTAGGATACTTCGGGAGAGTCTACAAGCAAGTCACTTACAGGGTAAGTAGTTCTAGAGCAAACACACACAGGAGCACCGTAGTGCTGGAGTTACCTCACCCAGGGAAGCCGAGTGCATAGGTGTATTTTGGTGTCGGGTCGCAGCGTCATTTTCAATGGGAGCCAAAGAAGACTTGCTGCTTGTGAAGACAGGAGAAGTGTCCGGTGGAATCCAAGGATGGATTCAGAAGAAGGAAGACCTGAAAGCAGAGGGGACAGTGTTCACAGTCACTTGGCAGTGACCCAGGGCAAGGACGATGGATGCCCACAGTCGTCGGGTGATTTCAGGTGATCACGGGTATCTTGACTCTTCAGCCACGTGGTCCAGGAGGTGTCGACGACAACCAGGAGCTGGATTCGGTGTGTCCCACGTAGTCTGCAGCTTACTGCGGTGTCGATGACCAGATTGGAGCTAACAAGCCTTGGTAACAGCATGTCTTGCTGAAACGACAAAAAGTCAGCGGTGCAGACCAGCAAGGTCTGAGGGACTCACCCAGTGAGGGTAAGCCAGGGCAGACCTGGAGCAACCAGGGGAGCCCTTTGATACTGTAGAAAGGTCTTCTGGGGACCCATAAGCCAACCGGCAAGGGATCGCGAAGACGCCTCGGGAGGATTCACTCACCAGGAGCCCACGGTCACTCGGGATGAGGTAGGCCTCTGATCTTCGGAGGAAATCCTGCTGGAGGCTTGGATCACACGGGGTCCAATGCACAAGTTCATAGAATGTCGTGAAGGGGTTGCACTCGAAAATAGTGCCCGGTACCCAGGTATTGCGGTTCCTTGTCACTCGTGGGGTCCACTTGCCTCAGCGTCGCTGGGGACTCACAATGGCCTTAGAGAAGTCAGGAAATCCTCTTCCAGGGCTGCAGGGATTTCGGACTCCGGTGGGAGCGGGAAAGTTTGCGACCGTTGATGCAAAGTTTTGGTGTCTGCCAAGCAGGGGAGTCACTCCTTGACTCCAAGGGAGATTCTTCCGTCTTCCAGAGGTAGTGGAATGTCGAAGGTCCAGGATTCTTCTTCAGAGCATCGTCCAGGGATATCTAGTTTGCAATGGCAAGGGTTCCCTAACTTATACTAGAAGAAAGGGAGGGACTAGCTCTATGACTCCACCTATGGGAGGGTTAGGGGAGTGGGTGGCTACATCCACTTCCCTTTGTCCAGTTTTGCACCAGAGCAGGGGCAGGTAGCATATGCACAGAGGAGCCTACTGCTCCCCCAGTGCAAGACTTCAAAACACTCTAGGAGTGCACCCACCCAGCCCCAATACACTAAACCCTGTCTGGGAGGTGGTCACACCTCCCTGTGACAGGATGCCTATTGTTGGGCCTCCTCAACTGCGAGTTTTGATCATCAGCAGGAGGGCAGCCCAGTGTCTGTGACTGGTGGCATCCATTTTGTGATGCCAGGGCTCTTCAGGATTCTACCGTGTTTCCACAGTAGGTACATGTCTATCCCTCTAGAAGGGTGGGATCATACTCCCACACCAGTTACTGGTGTGGGGGTATGATTCCAAAGCGTTTGACACCAAACACGATATGTTTTGATGCAGCCATTCCAAAGTTAGCATTAACTGCGAGGTTATAATGCACTTAAGAGTATATGGTTTGACCGCATTCACAAACAGCCCCAGAGAATAGACTCTGAGAGCTGCAGAGGGGCCCTGCTCAGGCAGAGGCACCCCCTCACATGGAAACCAAGCACCCTGTCCTCAGGATTGATAGTGCCTGCCTTAGGGGAGACTGATAGGTTTAAATGTGTGTGCAGGGTGAGATATAGTGAACCTATATCTCTGTGAGGAGTGCTAACACTACCTCACCCAGGCTGCAGTAGCAGGCCTGTGGTATCAGATTTAGTCTGCTTCCCAGGGGTGGCATAATACATGCTTCAGTCCCTGGTAGGCCTGTGAAGTACCTATGCCCTTGGTACCTAGGGTACCATATACTAGGGGCTCATAAGGTACCACAGTATCCAATCACTAGTGCACCTAATATGCACTCCAAGTTGTTTAGAGAGAACAGAGAAGCTGGGCCCTGATTAGCAGGGTCCCAGCCAGATTATAGCCAGAAACCAGTGTAAACATCAGGAAAAAAAAGTGGGGGCAACATAAGGTGCAGGTCCTACTCTCCTACAGATGACGCCTCGGGCTGGTGGTGGTGATAAGTACGGAGCGCTTCGATGGTCACGCTGCGAGTTGTAGGGCAGTCAGAGCTGTGTTCAGACACGTACACAGTACAGGCCGCACAATGGTCTCAGTCAGTGATGCTGTGTGCGGCAGACACACGCACACAGCGCCACTTGAGACGACGCTGGAAACTTTGATATTCCTAAGTTCCCACTACAGGAGGCCAGCTCTCCTCATGCCATTGGAGATTTCCTTTAAGTACAGGACACAGCACACAGCAAAGCCCTTCTCCTTCCCATGGCAGAATAGCAACTGTAAGTCAGCCCCAGAACATAAAGCAAGGTCAGTCCTTCTTCTCAGTTTCTCACGCTCTTCTCCTTGGCAAAGGTTCTTCTTAATTCCAGGATGATCTAAAATACAGGGGTTTCAGCTCTAATATTTATACCCCAAATGTCTTTGTGCTCTATGTGTAAGGGGTCGTGAACCCAGTCCAAACCAGTTCTGGGTGCATTCTGCCAGTGCACAACTTCATCCTTTGTCAGTGTGGGCCAGGGTCTTCAGACATACCGCAGGAGGTGTAGCCAGTCTTTTGAGGAAGGCAGGCACAGCCCTAGTCAGGTACAGGTGCTACTCCTCCCGCCACTTCGAATGCAGATCGGCCTATTCAGCCCAGGCTGACTCACCCAGCCTCCTGGAGCCACCCAAGCCCCTGTCACTCCAAAGCCAGACAGTCAATCCACAACCAGGCAGAGGCACAGAGAAAGGTTGAACAAGAAAATAGCCACCTTCTAAAAGTGCTATTTTCAAACACAGAATTTAAAAACCATCCTTACTAAAAGATGTGCTATTAAATTCTAGATTCAGGGATACCAGACTTCAAATTTCTATCTCACTCCTATGGGAAGATATGCATGTAAAACATTTCACAGCATTCCCCATTCTGTCCTATGGGCAAGAAAGCCTTTCAATAGTGAAAAACAAAAATGGCAGTATTTCACTATCAGGACATGTTACACACACCAGTACATGTCCTACCTTTCCCGTACACTGCACCCTGCCCTGGGGGGTACCTTGGGCCTACCATAGGGGTGTCTTATGTGTAAGAGAAGGGAAGGGTAAGGCCTGGCTAGTGGGTACACTAGCCAGGTCAAAATGGCAGTTAGCAAACTGCGCACAGGCACTGCGGTGGCAGGTTTGAGGCATCTTTTTGGGGCCACTCATGTGGGTGGCACAATCAGTGCTGCAGGCCCACTAGTAGCATTTGAGTTACCAGCCCTGGCACATGTAGTGCACTTTACTAGGGACCTACTGGTAAGCAAATATGCCAATCAGGGAGAAACAATCACAATATCAATGTATAAAGGGAGCACTTGCACTTTGACACTGATCAGCAGTGGCAAAGTGCCCAAAACATCTAAGCCAGCAAAAACGAAATCCAGCGCAGCATCAAAAACACAGGAGGTAGAGGCAAAACGTCAGGGAAAACCACGCCAAGGATGCCAGGTCTAACAGCGGATATCAACACAAATGGGCACTGCTCAGCTACTGTCCTTTTTCGATACAACTACGATGGGAGAAACCCATGGCATGGGGCCTGTGGAGCAATCAATTATGTCATATTTTAAAAGTGTTTCCAACTCTTTGTCTACAACGATTTGCAGATGAAAAGCAACTCTACGATGTCACTGAGTGAATGGATATCAAACCCTGTCAGCAGCAGAGGCACAGATGAGCAAGGATGCACTAGAGGAGGTACCTTGAAGAACATGAACGGTGACCTGCACTGACGTCTTTTTGGGTCGCATCGTCACTGTGAAAGATCCTTGGCATTGTAATGATTTAGAGGCGGCCCAGGTATATACCTTCGTGCCTGACGGAGTGAGGCAGGGCACAGGGGATAGGCTGTTAAACTTTTTGACTACCATGATATTAATTGATGCACCACTGTTTATGATAAAGGTTATCGGGTGACTCTTCACTTTCAATGTGATATTGGGATAGTGTCCAAATGAAGTTTTTTGTTTTGTTTGGTGAGCTTTCCTTGAACTGTGATCTTCTATACACAAAGTTAACCCTACATGTGCATCAAGTCTTTCAACAAATTCATCCATTGTTTCACCAACCTCTTTCGTGCTTGGTTGAAGATTTACCCTTCATAATCGACATTCTGCATTGGATTGAATTCGGCTTTGAGCTCTTCTTTTACTTTTTAGTGTGATGGTGCATCAGTCTGTGAATCTTTCTTTAGCACTTCTTTCACTCCATCACCTACAAGGTTTTTCAAATATTTGATGATATTCTTGTCATCTTCTTCCTCTAGCACATCTATGAAGTCATTGAATGTTTCGATTCATGCAGCCCACCCGGCACTATTGTTCTGCTTTTTAGAAGTGATGAAAGGTGGCGGTGGCTTCAGGAACACAGCTGCATCATATTCTGCACTCTCTTCTGGGGCCATTGTGTTGGCACGTGTTGTTTAGGCAATCAATGAGCATTCTTGCTCCAGCAACCTCTGGAAACAGAAGTTGCATTTGATGCATGTGTCGCGGTATTCAATTGCCCTTGACAGTGAGTAAATTCTCTATTTCCTGTACCTTGTTGAGGTTATAGTTATTTCTTGCTTTTCCTAACTAATTGCTCTGCATCCAGGGAATGACGCGTCCCCTCTATCGACCACCTCCCTGGCGTTTTGACAGGCGCCTGAATATGCTGCTCTGCAGGGCATTCAATTTCTTCTGCGGCCTTGTATGGGCTGGAGCAGGGCTTTGATTCCACTTGTTGGTTGCAGACTTTGTTGTATCGATTCTGGGCACACGTGGCACACACAAGCAGTTTTTTGTACAGTTGCAAACTCTCATGGAGAGCAGTCTTGTTTTCTGTGGCAATCCCCTAACTCGCCGGGGCTAAGATTAAAGAGGAGTTTCATATGGCTGCTAGGCACTGAAAATCTTGAAATAAATTGTGGACTCTTACCTATACCCTGGAAAGGTTTTTTCCAAAAATGGCCGGGACATGGAACATAGGAGGCTCTGCATGAGCAAGGCCCTCTCTAAGGCCAGTGGTTTGCTTAGATTTCATAGAATCTGTGGGAGACACAATTTTGGGCACATTCTGTCTGTTTCCTCCTTGTCTTATGCCACTGAGGTGCTGGATATGAGTTACTAGCTTTCCTTTGAAGTGGCTGAAGGTTGAATTTTTAGACAAATTTGCAATTTAAGTTCTCTGGCGGCTCCCCACGTTTTGTGCCTGGAATTTGGTTTAGTTTTCTCGTATATCTCCTCCTTGGAGGCGGTATTAAGGTGGGACAACTCCCATCTCTTAGGGAACGAGAGTACACTTAGGGCAGCCTTGAGAGTTGAAATCTTCTTCATATTGGAAGATAGTTGTTTTTCTTTAGGTCCTTTGAGCATGTTAATAAAGTGTTGGAGCTTAGCTTGAATACTGACTCCTTTATGTCAAAATCAGCTTTGAAGATGTGTATTAAGAGCTCCGTGTCCACTATTAGCTCGACAGGAGATATTGACTTAAGTCAGTCCAAGTTGTGTAATGAGGTGGTGTGTGGGAGTACTTTGGGGGAACAAACAGCAGCCTTATTTAATTTGGAATTTACCTCATGGAATGAGACGGTTGATTCTCCTGCTGAGACTGCACCTGTTGCCCATAAGAGAAATTACGGGCATTTGTGATAAAATCCTGAAAACTGATAGAATCTGTGAGTTGTGTGATCTACATATTCAAAATATTAATCAAGTGCTCTTTGTATGTACGGTGCTGCAAAATGCCAGACGTTATTTTTTAAGATCTATGTTTATTAAATTCAATATTCACTCCGCTTTGGAAGTCAGTTAATTTATTTTTTCCCTCCAATGAAATGGTTGCTTATAGGAATAACATTTTTTAAAACCTTTTGGGATATTTATTAGGAAATATTTCTTTTTTTTACTGTTTTCTGATATTTTTACCTTTTTAATCGGCACGTGTGCTGTTCATTTCTTGGGGTTCTTTTAATTATCCTTGCATTTTGTACATCGCATTTCGCACTCTGTTTTCTATACGATTATTTTAGATACTTTCGGTATTTTGCACAGTGTATTTCGCTTTCTAATTAACATATGCTTTTTGTTGACGGTATTTAGCAGGTTGCACTTTACAATGGAAAGTTATTTAGTTATTTAAATTGTGGAGAAAATGGATTGAGAACCTACAGTGTTGTACCAGGAATAAATGATGGAATCTGGGTGCGTTACAACTTCTGTTTATTGGATACAGAGGCCCACGATCTGCTAACCGCAGCAGCGCGGGCTTAATGCCAAACCCTCGTAACTCCCCCCTTGATGACGTAAACACCACTTGTGATTGGCTGGGCATAACACGTGACCCAGCTAACACTGAAGACAGACTGCATCCGCTCCAATGAGCGCACCTATATGTCTAACACATGTACAACATCTCCTTTTTTTCCATACACACATGAACAATAGTCAATCCATAACATATTCATCATAGCGCCTTGGCCTCCTTGCCTCCCTCCTTGGTCTACTATCGGCGAAGGATGGGGAACGTCCTTCAGCACTAGTGCTGCTGACGCCATGACCCGCGCCGTCACGTTCCTGCCCACCCGGCGCTCCTTTTTAACTCCACCTTCCGACCTGCTCTCAGCATAGCTGCTTTCGCACCTGCTTGCTTCGCACTCGGCCCCGGTGTTGTACCTTGTCCGGGGCTGTATGGGCACATCCCTGCCTCCTTCTTCACGACATGCTCCCACATTGACACGCTCCTTCTCGCCACTCTGGGACACTGTCGTCCCCACATTCACTGCTCTCCGAACTCCCTCTCAGTAATATTTCCGCCTGGCCCTTCTTCAGTTTGACCACATCATCCTTGTTGCGCCAACCCCTGCCTTCCAAGCACACCGCACCTGGGGTCGCCTCTCGCACACGCACCGGCAGACCAAACACAGACTCTCCCTTCACCACCTTGTGCGGCTTCCGCACTAGGACCCAATCTCCCTGTTCAATGACCTTCACCTTCGCCATATTTGCCGTATCAGCGTACTTCTTTGAACACTCTTGTCTGGGTACGATTCTCTCCCTCACTCCCAACATCTCATCGCGTATAACCTGTGTGTCCTCACTCATATTGTACCATCTATTGTACTTGGGCGTATGTTCGTTGGTGCATCTTCTCCCCCTCATGAGGAAAAATGGAGTGTGCCCTGTGTTATGGTAAGTGCAAATTTTCTCGGCCAGGAACTCCTTCACGTCCAGATGAGAGGCTACGGCTAGTTGAATGCCTTCCTTAAGAAACCTGTTCATTCTCTCGACCTGGCCGTTACTCTTGGGACTATACAAGGGTGTTTTCTCTTGCTTGATCCCTAGGGCGGACAGGAAGTCCGTCATCTGCTTCGATACTAATTGAGTCCCATTGTCAGAGACCAGGACTTTCGGCTGTCCTTCCAACGCAAAGACATCCTTCAAAACCCTTATGACACGTTCCGTGGTGACAGCCTGGACAAACTTGTAATGCACCCACTTCGAATAGTAGTCCGTGATGACAATCAGATGACGGCATTCGTCAGGCAGCATAGAGAACGGGCCTGCAAAGTCTATCGCCAGCTTGCTCCAGGGGCCTGCCGGGATTTCTACCATCTGTAGTTCTCCCTTACTGGTCTTCCAATGCTTATCCGCCTTCAGGCACTGCTCGCACCTGTCAATGTACTCACACACCTCACTGGACATTCCCGGCCACCAATAGTACATTTTGAGGATATTCTTGGTCGCGCTGCTTCCCGGATGCCCCTTGTGCGCGACCCAGATCAATTTCCCGCGCAGCCCTGCCGGCGGAACGAACAAGTCGTGGCGCTTCAGGAATCCATTCTCGATGGTAAGTTCCTCGCTCACCTGCTGGAAACTCCTCAGATCGGTCTGCAAGTTCCGGATAGGAGGCCACTTGGTTGTCACGTATTCCATTACTTTCAAGAGGACGGAGTCTTCACCCTGACAACGCAGCCATTCGTTCTCCGTGACGGAGCCACTGCACATCACGGTCACATCCACCAGCGCCACCACACATTCGGTGTCGTCCAGAGACGTCTCCTCCGCACCGCTCACCGGCATCCTGGACAAGCAGTCTGCCCTGTAATTGAGGCCACCCTTGATATGTCGTATCGTAAAGTGATACTCCTGCAATTTGGAGAGCAGCCGCAGAAGCCTCGAGCTCGCTTTTCCGTTTCCTCGTCCTTCCCCGTCCATCATGTAGACCAGTGGCTTGTGGTCAGTGACGATCTCAAAGACTTTGCCCCACAGGTAGTTCTTCAGCTTTTGCACCGCCCATGCACATGCCAGAGTTTCCCTTTCAATAGTGCTGTAGCTCTTCTCCGCGTCGCTGAGCGTGCGAGAGATGAAGGCGATGGTGTTCTCCTTGCACCCCTGAAACTGACAGAAGACAGCCCCAATGCCCTTGGCGCTGGCGTCGACGGTGACCACATTGCGCAAATCCTTGTCATAGGGTCGCAGAACCGGAGCCGTGGCAATGGCTGTTTTGACAGATTCGAATGCAGCATCCTGCGCACCTGACCAAAGGTACTACACATTCTTCCGTAGAAGCTGCCTCAGCGGCACGACCTTGTCAGCGTACCCCTGGACGAATTTAGAATAGTACTCACTGAGACCAAGGAAGGAGCATAGCGCGTCTTTGTCCTCCGGACGCGGAGCATTGCGGATCGCCTGGACCAGGTCTTCTTTCGGTGCTATGCCGTCCTGAGACAGCATGTGCCCCAAGTATTCGATCTTTTCTTGCATGAATTTGCACTTGTCCTTGGAAACAGTCATCCCCTTGGCACCTAGGATCTCCAACACTGTGCTCAGCAGCGCCAAGTGCTCCTGTCTGTTCCTTGTGTGTAGCAAGATGTCGTCTTGGAACACCTCGACCCCCCGCATCTCACGGAACAACAAGTCCATCAACTTCTGAAAAACCCCCGAGGCCAGCCCAAAGGGCAACCTGACGTAATGGTAAGCACCGAACGGAGTAATGAAGGTGGTAAGACTTCTGGACTCTTTGGTCAAACAGACTTGGTGGTAGGCTGATTTTAAATCGATTATAGTAAAATACCGGGACCCAGACGTAGACGACAAGATCTCCTGTATGTTGGGGAGAGGATGACAATTTATCAGTATGTTCTTATTCAGTGATCGGAGATCAACACAGAGACGGATGTCTCCCGTTTTCTTCTTCTTTGAAACCACGATGGCGGAAACCCATTCAGACGCACCGGCCTCCTCAATCACACCTTCCTGTTCTAGTTTGTCCAAGACGGCTTTCAGGTCACACCTCACGGACAAAGGCACGGTCCTATCTTTGTGCTTTACTGGTGTGGCACCCTCCTTCAACTGTATGTTATGCACAAAACCTCTCACGCACCCCACTTCATTCCTAAACACTCCGCCGAACTTGACTAACGCTTCCGGCAGGCCTTCCTGCTCCTCATCCACATGCACGTAGCCAACCCAATCATCACGTAGGACTATGGGATCATCCGCTCCTGGAACCAACATCACCCCCAATTTCGCTAGATCCTTCCATCCCACCAAATTCCTGCCCTTCTCAGCCACGTATACCTTCGTGGGAATCGCCCTCCCCTTAAAAGTGAGGGTATCACGGAAGTAACCCAGCATCTCAATGTCCTGCTCACCAAACGCTTTCGGATTCACATCCGTCTCACTCAACTGTACGCCACCCCACCGTTCAAAAAACACTGTGTCAGAAATTATCGTAATGGGTGAACCAGAATCAGCAGTAAACGGCAACTCCACCACCCCAATCAGCACCGTCCCTATCGGACCCTTCACATGGCCATTCTCCACATCAATGGACAATACAATGTTTGCACACATCTCCATATCGTCCTCACTCACTTTCACACTGTGCACGTGGCTGCGTGCTTTACAGACCGCGGCAAAGTGACCCACTTTCTTACACTTCGAGCATGGTTTGCCTAGCACAGGGCACGATTTGCTATCAGCCAAATGTTCGTGCGAGCCACATCTAAAGCAACATAACGGCTTGCGATCGCCTGCCTTGGCAGACCCGACCTTGTCCATAGTCTTATGGTCCGACCTCTTCTTATCCTGCACATAGAACACGTTGGAGCTAGGACTACTACACGCCAATTCTTTAGTAGAGAGAAGCGACCTCTCGATTCCTTTTGCAATGTCCGTCACCTCTCCGAGTGTAGGGTTCCTGCAGGACAGTAGACGCTCCTGCACCTTTTTGGAGTGACAGTAAAACACCACCTGATCACGGATGTACGTGTCGACCCTGTCTTCAAAGCCACAGTCCTGTGCCAGAACACGCAAACAGGCAATGTACTCCTCGACGGTCTCACCGTCTGCTTGTTTCCTCAGCGCGAACTTGTGACGCCCCACCATTATGTTGCTTTCCACTGCATACTGTCGCTCGAGGCGCTTAACAGCTTCCTGATAGACGTCGAGCGCATCAAGCACCCCTGGCGGGTTCTTGTACTCCGGCAAACTGTCGAATACTTCCTGGCCAGCCTTCCCCAGTAACCCAAACAGAAGCGCTTGTTTCCGGTCCGCCTCGAACGTCTTCCCATCAATCGACACTATGTAGTTCTCAAAGGCCCGCAACCAGCTCTTCCATTTCATGCATGGCTTACCCGGCTCATCAAGGAAGAGGGGCGGCACGCAGATGTTGTTACTCTGTGCCATGGTGGCAGGGTACTCCCACCGCACACCGGAAAACGCACACAGCCGGGATTCTTGGACACCTGCGACGACCTGTGCGCGAAATACCAGGCCAGCAGCTCACTCAGGCACGTCGCACCAACCAGCTGACGCAAGACTGCAGCACACGGTACCTTCAGGTAAGTTCGGAGTAGCCTGCGGCTGGCACAGAGATCCCCGTCACAGGGCCCACAGCAAGAAGTGCAGGCAGGTAGCAGGAGCAGGGCACGCCTTGGCTCAAGGGGGCGTGCTGGAAGGGTGTGCAGGCATGTAGCAGGTGCAGAGCACAAACAGGCACAAGGGGCGCGCTGGACGGACTGGAAGGCGGTCCGACGGCCGCCGCAGGCACTCAGGCGCGGGCAGAAGGCACTCAAGACAGAGCGCGTGCAGTATGCGGCAGGAAAGCATGTTTCGCTGGATCCGGCCCCGCTGCGAAGAGGCGCGCCCGCCAGCATCAATGGGGCGCTCCGGAAGGACGAACTCCGCTCACCGCAGAATCAGCAGTATGATCCGTAGAGCAGGGCAGCCAGCGGTGAATCGAGCACGTCCGCTCGTAGCGGGAGGAGGCACGGAACAGCTCGGCCGCCTCCGGCGAAAGCGAGGATGCGATCCGCACCTCAAGGATCGCTCGTGGGCCTCTGAAAACGCTCAGCCCTCGTCGCCATTTGTTGTACCAGGAATAAATGATGGAATCTGGGTGCGTTACAACTTCTGTTTATTGGATACAGAGGCCCACGATCCGCTAACCGCAGCAGCGCGGGCTTAATGCCAAACGCTCGTAACTCCCCCCTTGATGACGTAAACGCCACTTGTGATTGGCTGGGCATAACACGTGACCCAGCTAACACTGAAGACAGACTGCATCCGCTCTAATGAGCGCACCTATATGTCTAACACATGTACAACATACAGCTTTTTTATCATGACTATATGAATAATATATTAATGTATTATCTACCGGTGTAGACTATGAGGACCTCCTTTGGAGGACCGTTTCATAATAACGTTTTACTTTAATAAAAAAATGAAATAAATAAATAAGCAAAGACTGACTGAAAAGAAAACACGATTAAAGTTGAAATTAATTTACATTTTCAATGTAACGTTAAATGTATATTATTATTCAAATGTAAAATTAAGAATTTTTTTGTCATCTATAAAGTCCACCAGCGATTAGGATATTTGAGTGGAAGCTGTTCTGTCTGCCGGAATTGAGCTCGAATCAGGCACTTTTTAAAGTCACTCCATTTAGTTTATCCGACCACTGGGGGTTAACTTGCGTTTTGTGGCGGCCATATTGGAACGGGGTTTTGTGTTACTTGACCACTTCGCATACCACAGAAAACGAAATAAGGGCATTTTCCAATCTGACGCATGAGTTTCACTAAATAGGTTAGAGCCGCTAAATAATACCATATATATTTTTGTAAGTGGTTAGAAGACGCAACATTAATGCCAACTTCTCAAAGAACTCTGCATTTGTACCTTAACATTCTTATTATAGATTGGTGTTATGTATATGAAACTGGAATGCTAAGGTTGAAGCTTGGCTTGTAGGTGAGATGTAATGTCAGACCTTTATTTGCGCCGTTCATGGGAGGTACAGGCGCCATTTTGTAAAGGGGAAAAATCATTGAATATTGTCGGACTCGTGTAGCACGTTCAGATACACTGCATTGACGTCGGTGACAGCACAAGGGACTCGGATGGGGTGAAAGTGCAGAAGACTAAACATAAAAGAAAGACATCCTCTAGTGTGCGTCTGCTGTGAACAGGAGCTGCATGCCCATCTCACAGCTGAATGCTGGTGCCCCGTTTGGCGTTCTTGCTACGCCGTTCCTTCCTGCTCGGCAGGATGGAGGAACAGCAAGGATACAGCCGCCCGCTGTGTTCCCGGAAGCCTAGACCACCGAAGGATACCTTGCGGCACATCAAGAACCGGGAAAAGCGGCGGGACGTAGAGCGCCCGGGGCCAGCAACCGTGTATCTGCAGGTGGCGGGATCAGGCAGTCGCGACGCTGGGAGTTCCATTTACGTTTTCTCAGAGTACAACAGGTAAAGAGGGGTGCACGTGTCTTCTTGCAGAGGGAGGTCCTGAACGAAGCAGTTTGATTGAGCAGCCGTCTTATGCAGGGTGCCCAATCAGCGTGTTCGCATGTGGTTTATCCGCTAAACATAGTTTTAGAAAGTGCCACGCTTCAAAATCTTCCCAATTCAGCTTCACCTCCTTCAAAGTTCCATACGTAAAGTATAGTAGTGATCATACCTGCTGTGAATTTCCGTAAGGCAATTCACTTAAACCATGATGTGCAAATTGTTAGAATGGGGGTCACTCGTTGAAGTCGATGGTAATCCCCTTCAAGTAATAATGGGAATAATATAGTTCACTTTGGTCTCAAAGATTTAAACATGAGCTCAACCCATGGTAGCTGCAGCACAGAGCTGACTGGCTTAACTTTGGAGAAATGTGGAAAGAATTTACCAGTACCGAAACAGTCAAAAGGATAGAAACGCAACACAATAAAACCAGCACTCCAATTTAAAAAAATAGATTACTTTAAAAAAATGAAGGAATAGACACCGAAACAAAAATTGGATGTAGGGAACTAGAAATATGATTTTTTTTTTCTCAAGTTTTTAGCGACAAAAAGTTTAAAATGCATGACAGACTGGTCGAAGTTAAGGCCAGGTACGTTGGATCGCAGGACTGATACAGGGACCAGGTTTGGCCTGGTGTAAATTTTACCTTTTGACTTAGTCTTTTTCTTGAAGAAAATCTTCATCTATATGACAGTTGGCGGGTAGAGGTTCCAGCTGGATCTGAAGAGCTCATCGACCAGTAGAAGCACAGGACCTTGGTGGGAGCCTCAGCTTCCACAGGAAGTTTGAGTCTCTCGTGTCGAAGGTGAAAATACTCTCAGTGGGTGAAATCCAAAAATTAGGTCTGGGAAGGTGTTGGTGGTGGGGTGCTCCTTGGC
This sequence comes from Triturus cristatus, assembly GCF_964204655.1. NCBI lineage: Eukaryota > Metazoa > Chordata > Amphibia > Caudata > Salamandridae > Triturus > Triturus cristatus. The sequence continues at coordinate 444,148,672 of NC_140590.1, forward strand.
ATTGGTCCTAGTGAAGTGCTCTACACTCGGACTTAGAGACTTTTTGGGAAGTCTGAACCTTTAATCGAGGTAAACCAGCAAGTTGAGTCCAACCAGAAGTTTTGAAGGCAGCAGCTTGGTGGAGGTCTGGTCATAGCCTTTGGTTCTTTTGGCAGAAATCCTTGAAAAGTTTTCAAAGTCTCAACTTTTAGGGTTAGGCAGGAACAGTACACTCTGACACTTATCCCAGGACCTTAGGGACACCACTTGGTGGACAGTACTCCCTCCAGGGGAAGCTACCAGCAGGGTCCAAGGCAGGTGCAGTTAGAACTGGTCAGCTAAGTTCTTCAGGCAGGTGGTCTTCTTGCAGCTTTTGCGCTTCTGTAGCTTAACAGGAGGTCATGCTGCAGATCGGCGCATATAAAATCTCCCTACTTCCACGGACAGAGTAAATCCACAGTCACAAGCACATACACTCATCATACGCTAGGGCCCATCACACTAATTTCACACTATTACTCTATCCACACTGAATATAGGAGAGAAAACCTAAACCAATCTGCATCTAAACGAGGTCAATGCGACCATAAATACATTGTCCTGAGTCATGATTTTAAACATAAGAAATACATTTGGAAACTCAATAAATGACAAAGAAATAACCACCCGACACTGGAATTCAAACAAATGCTTATTTATCTAATTAGTTCAACATGAAATCAATCAATAGCAAAATCATTATTCTCATAGTTACCTATTCTAGCTAAATGGGTCAGGACAGGTCTCTCGGTAAAGTCTCTCGAACTGCCGTCCTCAGCATAGGTTCAGGAAGAAGTCCAAAACGCAATGACCGCAAAGAACACGATGAACGTAATGAACGCAATGAACACGGACCCTCTCTAGTCTAGCATATTTATAACAAAAATGACAAAATAAAAGTTACAAACAAACTTTGAATATCCGTTGAGCCGCTGAGCAGAGCGAGCAGGAAAGGATGTCACTTGGTTACATTTAGAAAACCTCCGCTCAGGAAAAATCACAAAAATAAAAACACGGAAGAAGGAAACTCGAGTTTGCAAGTGTTACAGTTATAAATGCTTTTCCTTGGTACCATAGCAGAGCCACCGCAGATTTGTCATTGTTCATTGTGGCTTTATCCTTCTCCAAGGACAATTGGAATCATGCCCAGAGCTGCTGTCCTCACGGAAACTTTTAATTCAGGCAGAGGCTGTGGTCAGGTGACTTTCAACCATGTTCAGCAAGGCCTCTCGTCAAAATTCAATCACTCGAGCGCAGGCTGTAAATAGCAGCCATCTTTGTTTAGGCCAAAACGGACCATCTTAATTAAAAGAAACACAAAACAACGTTACCACATCATAATGATTGTACAGTGTTAATCCCCGCTAATACCCTTATGTGTATGTAATTATCTAGCCTTCTGCAACACAAAGAAGCATTAGCACACGTTATTTTAATAGCACCAACACAAAACAAATAGCACTTTGCGAAACTCATTTAATTAAACTGCGCATATTAATAAGCAACATATATGCTTTCGCACGTGTAGTTTTCTCTCATTAGTAATGTTGGTTAATTTGGACCTTTAACAAAACAAACTATTAATTAATGATTACAAATTTAGTAATTTTAATCATAACATATAGACGAAACTGGAGCTTAAAACTCGATAAATTTTCAACAGAAAACTCTGCTCCAGCAGTCACACATGTTGAAATTTCACACAATGCAGAATCATTCTTCTCTTGGCTACAGCTCTGGGCATACCCTTCAGGTGTGTCTAGGGAAATAAGGAACTCACCCTGCAAACCAGTTCTGGAACAGGTTCCCCTCACTGGTATTGGTGCTACCCTGGCTACTTGGACAATGTTAGGGGCATGCCTAAGTGTGAATTAAATCTGCCTGTGATAAGTAATTCACATATGAAGCTTGTGCAGTTCGTGTAGAACACACCTTCTCCCAACCAAGGCCCGTTGTTCACTTTCCTGGGAGCCAGTCAAACCTCCCAGCATGCTGCCAGATGATAGCTGGGGATTAACTCTGAGAAGGCTACTACAGATTTGTACCGGAAAAGGCCAACTTTCTGACTTGGCATTCAGATTGGATTTTAAATACCTAAAAAACGCAGTCCTTGAACCATGGTCCTAGCTATTCCCAAGCTGAAGTTCTACATTGTATGTTTTCATAATTTGGCCCAGATTGCACCTCTAGGGGATAGTCCGCCTCGCTGCAGTGAATGACGATTGTGGAGATATTTAACTATATCAAACAGACTATTTTCTTTGGACTACCCTATAAGGAAACTGTTAATCACATCCACTCGTATTTGGCTTTAACCATACAATCGGATAAAACATTTATCAGAAAGAAATGCACACGATTATTAAAATTAGAAACACTTCAAAACATATTAAAGACTTGATTTGTTGTTACATTTGATCACAAAGCGAGACAAAGTATTACAGGTATATGGTCAGTAATATTCCTCTGTGATGTAACTAACCCAATCAATTTCTAGCCCTGAAACCCAATACATTTTTTTTTCTATACAATCTAACATCGGGATTACACATAAAAGACAGTATACTTTGTCATTAAAAAGGTACACATCCGTAATAAAACAATGTAAAGCATTAGAACCCGATACTGAAAAGTTAATTGGTGATCTGTGGTTCCAGCCTTATAACGGATTGTGGCATGAAGCGTCGACGCGTTTTGATGGAAAAGTATTATTGCACCATCTTTTTCAAGACCCTATCTGTGACTCTCATAGTCAAATTGATTGTTTGAAGAAAACTACAAATAGAAATACCTATATGTTAGGATACATATATTTATCTACCTATGAACAACTGTATTTTAATTAATTCAAATCACAAGACCTCATCATATATGTACACAAGCATATATCCCATAGTACTATCAACACATTTAAGATAATCACAATCCTAAATTATTAGGAAAGAATTTTCAATGACTAAAATCAGAAGATCTAGTATTGATAAGCCGTTAGATACAAGACCCCTAATTCTTGTGCTCACCATCCCTTTGGGCTTCACATTATATTTCCCCTTTAGTATTCATACACTCTCACTCAAAATACTTCACACACACACACACACACTCCCAATTATGGGGTTCTCACTCACTACGGTCATAGACCCGTTTGTCCCAATATGACTATATTAAGGTCACGCTTGCTATTTTTCTATTCTCACCTTTTATTTGCTGATTTAAGGGAAGGGCCTTTCTTTATTTTTGTCCCTCTCGAAATTATACGTTTGATAGATAGCTGTAGAATTAAATACCTCCGTCCTCTTTAGATGTATCCTGTAGTCGTAAGTATCAGATGTCTAGAAATAAAGGAACATTCTAATTAAAGATGAATATAAAGAGTGTTCAAGATCTAAAACTCTATTTAGTCTATTATTCACAGTTCTATTGAACACTATCTTAGTGACAATTGAGATTTTTAACTGCCAAGACATGTAAAACTTAACACTACCTTCTTTTCAAATACTAAGGACTCTCCCCTATGGGCATTTATGACCTACCGTATGGGTGACTTAAGTATTAAAGGAAGGTTTAGGCCTATTAGAAGTGTAATTTTAACAGGTCAAATGGCAGTTTTAAAATTGGCATGTCAGGCTGCAGGTCTAGTCATGTCTTACATGGTCACATTTGTAGTGTCACAATAAGTGCTGCAGTCTGCTAGTGTCCTTTAACCTGGCTACACAAGAATCTTTATACTACGGACTTACAGGTAAGTTAAATATGCCAATCTGGGATTAGCCAATTGTACGTATGTTGTAGGGGTCAGAGCACACGAACAGGACCCTGGTTAGTAAGGATCCCGTGAAACAGAGTAGGAAAAAAAGAGGCCATTCTGTACCAAAATGCTCTCTGTTTGGTCTACTTATCCAAAGGTCTTATACGTGCCATTATTTAAACTGTAATAGAAGTTGTTAAAATAGTCTTAAATCTCATAAAAACATTTTATACTCTGAATGATAGTGAATTTGATAGCATATCAGTGAGTAGTATTATGTGCAGGAAAGATTACCTGTGAAGCAGGTAAGTGTAGCCAAGCACTTATGTCATAAGTCCAACCGTAGCTATTGGTGCAATATAAAGTGAACCTACGGTTCTTCCTGGAATGCCATGACCACATCCTTAACTTTAACTCTACAAGTAAGCTCAGCAAGCATTGTCAATAGCACACCTGGTTAAATAGGTATACCTCAAGATCCAACACCGCTTCTCCTTATAAACAAAAAGATTACATTTAAGTAACAGAGCAGTATATATAATAAAATATGAAACAGTAGGATGAATGCAAAGATGAAACGGAAACAGTGACCTCTCAATAAAATTCATATTCACTTAAATATCAAGGTAACCTAATACATCGTCCTACTTCAATCAATTAGTACTTTTTATTTTCTCCATTGCCTTGTGGTTCTTCATATGTTCTTCGCTCACATGACTGACACATCATTATTCAACGAGATTAACTTCTCATTATTATCATCCATATGACCAGAATTATTCACATCTCCTCGTTACATATGCTCTTTGCCTACATTCATAGCAAAATCATCAGTCTTATCGTATATTGTGTCTCCAAAATTATACTTTTAATTGTCTGGATTGTTCTGAAAAAGTTAATTTTTCGCTCACAAGTACAACTACATCACATTTAGAAAACCACAGTCAATCTTCCAGCTACACTACACCTTCGTTCACACTTTTACATTTCTATTCTGAAACTCACATTTCTTCCTCCAGCTATTTCTTTTTTTGATCGAAAACCCCTACTCTTACATTCAGTTTTCTTAATCATGTTTTTTTTTTTTCCCTGATATTCTTTCATTTTAGGTTGTCTAGCTTCCATCCTCTTTCTAACCAAATCTTTGTTCATAAGCATATCCACCGACTCATTTCTTTCGCTTCACCAATCTGGGAAGAATTTTACTTTACCACTCCTTCCACGTAACAACTCATGGTGTTTCACCAACTGTACTGTGTGATGCATTTTTAATATTGCCAAATGATTTCAGAAACAATAATTTCTACAGCTTAACTAGAAGCAGTTGCAATCCCTTCTTTAATAATTGTTTGCCATTGCCACCAAACAATTAGATGGAGGACCGTCAAAGATACAGTGTAGTGTCACAGATCGTGCTTCCTGAAATATTTCATGTTTATTTTCAGGAACAAATTGAACACAATTATTGGAAATGAGTTCATTTGCTGACTTTGTTAATTAAATTCTCAACGCAGTTTCAACGTTCGCCAAGTCACTCACGCTAACCAATTAACTCACCGAATATTTATTTAGTTATTGATAATTATGATTGCATATTGCTTGACAATTGGCACATTAGTTATAGGTCCTGTAAAATCCACAACAATCTTTCCCCAGGGTTTAGAAGACAAAGGGTTGGGAATCAAAGGAGGTATCCTTAAATTGAATTTCTTATTACTCTGTAAATACTTTAATGAATTCTTCCACGTGGCTGTCCATTCTTGGCCACCAGAATTTTTTCCTCGGAACTTGCTTAGTTGCAGTGTATCCCAAACTCCCAGTGTGCCAGAGAAAGTATTTTCTTATATAGATTAGATGGTGGCACCCTTTTTACCTCTCCACATTAGACCTGAACCAGGACTTAATTCTGCAGAAGTGTGTGCATAACACTGTAAAAAAGCAAGCCAGTCTGTGCCTGAACCGCGCCGGATGCCGGGACACAGCAATTTTGACCATGAATTTGAGGTATATGTTACTTATACTAGCTAGAAGCTTTGGTCAATAATGAAGCCTCATCATTTTCATCACCACTGTCCCTCTACAACATTTGGACCCTTTCTCTTCTTCATTTGTTAGTGAGCCGAGCATGCAAAAAAAAAAAAGCTGTGATAAACGTCCCGAAAACAACTGCTAAACCCTGACATTCACTAATTTCTACTATTACAGGTGAACAGGCTGTCTCTGCATCGGAATGTCCTAAAAGCCTCAAAGATCTTTTTCTCACTGTTGGGTCGCTGTGCAAACGCTATACAGACGTGGGTTCTTATTTACTGGCGCAAACGTGACATTGCGTTCTTATGGAGACTTTACTTTAAGCAGCTGCCCCTCCAAAGATAACCATTGCCAATCCTTCGGGTTATAAAATGATTAGGCTGGATCATGAGGGAAAGCAGGGGGAGGGGTGGCCATCCTTTTTACTCAAATGGTGTGATTAATGAAACATACCTTTCTGATCAATTTAAACTGCTCATTTGGCAGAATTTGTACAAGCACATGTTATGTTTAATTTATAAAGTGCACGGCTACTTAGTGTCCCGGCGCTTGCTCCAAAAAAAGTAAACTGCACACAAATCAGAAACTTAAAAAAGCAACGTTTTAAGCTTTTTCCCAAAAAGCAGTGGATCCTGAATGCCCCGGGGTGCCAACGGTAGCATATTCCAGGCCGAGCCGGCTTTACGGACAAAAGAACTCCCGCCAAGCCTTTGACGCTTGAACCTAGGAATCTGTATCAGAAGCTGGTCGGACGAGCGAAGCGGTCTGCTAGGTATATAAAAAGCAAATCTCTTCTGAAGATAAATAGGGCCTAGACCATAAACGGCCCGATGTACAATAGACAACATCTTGAATTTCAGTCGAGATTCAACTGGGAGCCAGTGCAAGTTACGCAAATGGATCCGAACACTGTGTAGATGAGAGTCCCAATAGCAGTCTTGCTGCTGAGTTTTGGACTACTTGCAATTTCTTTGCCAAGTAGCCTGGGCTACCAACCAAAAGAGCGTTGGCATAGTCCAATCGGGATCAGATCAAACCCCGGACCACAGTTTCCTTAGCACTGTCAGGCAGAAGAGGGAGAAACTTCCTCAAGATTTTCAAAGTGCCAAAGCAGGTCCCTACCAGTTTCTTCACTTGTGTTGAGAAGTTCAAGTTTTCGTCGAACCAGACACCAAGTGTTTTCAATGGTGTCTGTTAGAACCGGGATTCCCTTGGTGGCCAAGTAGGGACCCTCGCTTCCACGTCGGGGAAAGCAAGGACACCTTCTCAGATACCCCCTCGGTTGCTTGGCACGAGCAGCCAGGCTTCTCTTCAAGGCAAATGTGTAAAGTATTTGCAACCACGCTCTCAGTGACCCGATGAAGACACCACAAAAGGACTCCACATGAGTTTCATAGAAAAACAAGTATATGTTTATATAAAAAGATATACGAGGAGACCACACGATAAAAATCCAACATGTGCGTATTTATATTCCTCCTGGTCGGTTATTAGGCCAGCCAGCCCTTGTAGGTTCTGGCGGTATTCATGAGCAATTCTAGATGATCCAATGGAGTCCTAATGCAAGGCTATGCAGTTCGTAATGCAAGAATCAGGCACTTTGCAATGTAAAAATAATGTAGTTTGTTATACAACAATCCAGCAGTTCGTAATGCCAAAATAATGCAATGCGTAATGCAACAATTGGGCAGTTCGTTATGCAGAAACAATGCAATGCGCAAGGCACTTCGGCACCGATCACGGTACTTTAGACGGTCTCTCTGCCACTCGTACTGTCTTGCTGTCATTCTCCACCAACATATGCCCCCAACACGGGTATGGTGTAAACCAAAGTGCGGCTCCACACTCCGGCCCCGGTACTGCCACTCCTTGGCAATTACGGGCCGCGATACGAGCTGGAACAGAGGCTCGTTCTGCAAGAATGGGAGAGGCAGAGTGCTTTTCCCTCCGAGCCTGCACCCCAGGCGGCGACGCACATTACCTGGGGGGGGGGGGGGTTGGGAGTTGCGACCTCGCTCTCCTCTCCTGTTCTCGCGACTTGCGCCTCCGATGCGACCTGGTTGATTCCAGGCCGATGGCGATAACGAAGATCTCAGGCTGCAACAGGGCACACACACAGCGTCGCTGAGACTCTCTTGAGCTTCAGGTGTGCACGGTCACAGGGCAATCCCCACGACGGTCTCAGAATGCATGAAGCACACGCACACCGCGTTGCTGAGACTCACTTGGACTCCGGGTGCACACGATCACCGGGCAATTCTTATGAAGGTCTCAGGCTGCAAAAAGCACATGGACACAGCGTCGCTGAGACTCTTCTGGCAACTGTTGTGTTCCTGAGTTTCCACAACAGGGAGCCAGCTCGCCTCGGCCTCTTGGGGTTAAGTTACTTCAGGACACAGCAAAGTCCTTTCAAGCAGGGGGACACAGCAAAGTCCCTTTAGCCTCTCCTTGGTTAAAGCAGCAAGCTTCAGGCCAGCCCCAGAGCACACAGCAAGGGTCCGTAATTTCCTCCAGTCTCTTCAGCTGTTTCTTCCTTGGCAGAGGTTCCTCTTGACCACAAAGTAGTTTAAATCCTTTTCAGTCTTGGTCAGTCTAATTCCCTTTCAACGTTCAGGGGTTTCAGCTCTCATAGTTATGCCCCTCAAAGTCTTTGTGTTCAGGGGGACACTGACCCCTGTCCAAACCAGTTCTTGATGTCTCCCTGCCAGTTACACCTTATTCCTTTTGATAGTGGGGGTCTGGATACTTAATCACTCAGCAGGGGATTGAGCCATTGTTTTATGGCGGCAGCCCAGGCCTCTTCACCTCCAGGGGCTACTCCCCCCCCCCCCCCCCCCTTACACTCCATATGCAGGTCAACCTGTTGCTGTCTCACCTCCTCCCCTGGGTGAAGACATTCCCCGGAGCCTATCGCATTCAAATCCAGACAATCCACAACCAGGCAAAGACGCACAGAAATGTTAGAGCACAAAAACCCAGCCATTTCTAAAAGAGTGGTTTCTAAACATGCAATTAAAAAACCACCTTCACTAAACGATGTGTTTTTAAATTGTGAGTTCAGGCACACTTAACTTCACCTCTCCTTCTTAAGCCTTTGGGAAGATAGGCTGGAAACATTACACAGCCTTTCCCAATCTGTCCTATGGGCAAGATGGCCTTTTAACAGTGAAAAACGAAATGGAGAGTATTTCACTGTTAGGACATGATACACACCTTAGTACATGTCCTGCCTTTCACATACACTTCACTCTGCCCAGCAGGGTACCTTGGACCTACCATAGGGGTGTCTGATGTGCATAGAAGGAGTAAGGCCTGGCGTGTGGGTGCACTTGTCAGGACAACATGGCAGTTTTATAAACTGCGCGCAGGCACTGCAGTGGCAGGCTGGAGTTCTCTCTTTAGGGCTACTTTTCTGGGTGGCACAATTAGTGCTGCAGGCCCGCTAGTAGCATTTGGATTACTAGCCCTGGCACATATAGTGCACTTTAGTAGGGACTTTACTAGTAAGACAAACATACCAATCATGGACAACCAATTACCATTTCACTTTACACAGGGAGCACTTGCACTTTGACACTGATCAGCAGTGGCAAAGTGCCCAAAGCATCTAAGCCAGTCAAACAAAATCCATCACAGCATCAAAAATAGGAGGTAGAGGCAAAAAGTCTGGGGTAATCACGCCAAGAAATTCCAGATGTAACAGTGTCCTACGCAGATTGTCATTTTGCTTACCCCGGATGCAGTGGCAGCTTCCAGTCAGTATAACTTTTGCCTAAGAAAGCAGCAGAATGCGTGTCAGCCAGAAGCCTAAAATTAAATGGTGACAAAACTGAAGTGCTAGTAGTTGGTAACAACCCTACTAGCTGGACCGAATTATGCTGACCTGACTCTAGGGGATCTTCCAATTCCTAAATCGGCAATAAAAAGATTCAGGATTTGGATTGATACAAGCTCTCCCTGGAGGTTCAGCCCAGGACGCTAGCCGCAAGTTGCTTTGGTCTATTAAGGACACTTAATAACTTGCTGGATATTCTACCCAACTCAATGTGAAGAGTGGTGATGCAAAGGCATTATCACATAGTGCTGATATTTCTTCACATTGGTTGCCTTTATCCAAGAGGGTAGAGTTCAATGGTCTTTGTATAGCCCATCGAGGTTTGCGCAATAAGGGCCTCCAGCTTCTACAGCATTTGACCTGTCCTCCTATTCCAAGAAGATTGTTATGCTCTGCTGCTTTAGTGCTATTAAAAGTCCCTAAGATCAAGAAAGCCAGGAGCAAAGGATGGTCTTTTGCTTATTCTGCTCCTAATTTTTTAAATGTGCTACCTGTAGCTCTAAGAATGAACATCGATGAATCAAGCAATAATCACTTAAAGGCTGAAGATTCTGAGACTGGTATGGTCTGTTAGCACTGGGAGACCCGTTGGGTAGCAGTGCGCTCTAGAAATGCCACGTATACAATTTAAAAGTTAGATGCTCCTTAACGGACAAGCTTCAAAGGTACTTTAATCTACAGACCACCTACCCCAAAAAAATAATTTCGTTTATGACTGCTTGAAGCCCTTGCATCTTATGTATTGTATTCTAAACATTTTCTTTTGATTGGGGAGTTTAAGTTTCAGTGGGAAAATGTGGATGCCATTGGAAGATGACCTTGAATGCTGGAGGTATGCCATAGTATTGTAGGTCCTGCTCATGTAATGGTGCCACACATTGGAAATTGAACTTCCGTAACGCCAACATTTTCAAGGTCCCCACCTGGTCCCTCTCACAGGGACTGATCATTACCTCAAAACTTTGAGATCAAGCTGGAGGCCCATGCCGGCGCTCCTCCTCTTAATGACTTCATGTACATTTTCTCCTTGGAAGTGATTATCGAAGGATAAGCTTAGGGATGTCCTCAAGCTCCCACAGTTAAATAATAAGATGGATGTAGATATTATATCCACGACATACAATAACCTATTAAATGGTGCTCTGAGGATTTACGTGAGACCAAACGGATGTAAGAGACTGGAGTACATTTGGAGGCACTTTAAGTCTGCAGAATAAATCTGTGCTCAAAGAAGTACTTATAAAATAACATAACCGACTGCTCACAAAACAAAAAGCTTACTCACTGAAATGATTAAAAATAGTTCCTCTTCTGCCAAAGAACTCTTTATTATTTGTAAAGAGCTCACATACCCAGGGTCTTGTGCCTCCTCTGTTCCTCCCTCCTTTGAATGCTGTGAGACCCTATCCATGCTTTTTCATTAAAAATGTATCGAAATTTGAGATTTTTGATTTCCATCCTCATTCCATGAGTCCACCATTATATAAAAACTCATTACCTTTTCCAGACATTTGAAGAAATGTTGACACACTGGGCAGGAATGTGGAATTCTTATAGCCCGACTCCCAGGACACATTGGGGTCAAGGGCAGCAAGATTTTATGTGTATTTTGTCCTCGGTACAAGTGGGCCCAACCCCCTACAGCACACACCCTTTGACTGCCACTTTAAAGTAGCACACTATGGATCAAGGAAGGGCAATGTCTGCAGTTAAGGATATATTTGTGTTAATGCTGTTCATACTTATTTATATGGTTCATTAATACAAAGCCTTTCTTAGGGTGCGAGCGCGCTAAGTAAATGTTGTAAGCTCGGACTGCACTACTGACAGTGGTTCCAGTATAAAAATGCGTGCACATGTTTTCAAAGTTAGCAATATGAGGCTATGTATAATGCTCCCAGAATGCTCTCTGATTAGATGCAAATATTTGCAGAATCTTGAAAGCAAGAATGATGATTCTTTGCTTTCAAAATAAAAATGTTAACAAAAAAATGCAAATAGGAAAAAACATTTAGCTAAGCTACTGTAAAGTATTGGGTATCATTTCTTTGCAGCATCATTTAGCAAAATGTATTGATATATGCTAGCATTTACCAAAAATCTTCATAATGGAAAATCGGTGTAACCAGTTTCAGTAAGATTATGGGAAACATAAAAATAAACCAGAACAAGTTCGGAGGAGGGTCTAGATTAAAGACCGCAAGAAAATGGCGCTCAAGCAGGTGCGCAATTGATATTACACATGTGAAAAATGCATACGGTGCTGACAGGTCAGGGGAAAACAAACCCAAAACAACCCCTGCAAGTGTGTAGGTGAGGACTCACACTGTAGCGATAAGAACAAAGTCCTGTGCACACGTTTCAGGGTTTCGTGGTTCCAGTGTAGGAACCGTGACTCGCGTGTTCTTTGTAACAAAAATTATGAGAGTTGACCTCCAGTGAATCTTTCTGAAGATATTTATGTATCAAATCAAATGCAGAAATGAAAACCAGCCGACACGTGTTTCGTCACAATGTGATACAATTGTGACTCTTCAGGGCTGTACAGGGAAATCTTGGAGCAAATGTCGCAGTCACGTAGGAAGGGTCGTCCTTCCTACGTGTTCCAGAGGTAGTCTGGAAACACCAAAAAATGGACGTGCAAGTCCGTGCGAGCAGGAGACCTCGGCTCCCGCATGAACGCGAATAGTCGTCGCGTTTACGTTGTGACGAAACGCGTGTCGGCTGGTTTTCAATTCTGTATTTGATATTATACATAAATATCTTCAGAAGGATTCGCTTGATGTCAACTCTCATAATTTTTGTTACACAAAGAACACGCGAGTAACGGTTCCTACACTGGAACCACAAAACCCTGAAACGTGTGCACAGGACTTTGTTCTTATAAAAATAAACGAGCACTGGCAAAGCCAGTAGGTCTGAAATTGGTGGTCAACCTTTTTGTTTTGTCATGGTTATTGTAAAACCTTATTGGTGTGAGAGCTGCTGGGCCCTCACCGTTATAACAAACATTGTCAAAAGCAAAAATTGTTTTTGGTCTCAAAAGGCACATATTTCCACAGTAGTTCCTGGTACTGAACAAAACTACTATGTGTGACGATATGCTCCTTGTGAAAGAGCAGGCTCACAGTGAAGCCAGCCAATAGACTGAGATACAGAATTTTAATAAACACAAAAGTCATGGTTCACGCCAGATCTTATTAAAGTCTCAAAAGTGCACCCATGGTATTTGTCGTTGCCTTAAGTGCAGATTTACGGCTTTCTTGAATTTACAGAAGTAGGCCAAGAAATAGCACTCCTAGAAAATATTTGTCAACTACATATAAGCATGAGCAAATATGTATGTGTAGATTTGCATATGCGAAAATCTTTTCAGTGTTTGCAAATTCACTTTCCCTCCAAACCCTTTTTTCCCTAACCCTGGAAGACTTTTTACGTCTGCCATTGTCGGGAGTACATTTTCAACCTCTCACTATGGGAAAAGATTAGAGAAGAGTAGGCTAAAATGGGCATTCCAACCCTGGCACTATTGCTTACCCCTACCTTCAACCTTAGTTTGTAGATGTGCGAAAACGTGGCACAACAAGGGAATTGCTAGTATTCAAACCCTACTTTGGTATGAGCCGTGGCATAATCGGAGAGGCTATATCAGAGCTCGTGTATATTGAGATTGCTGCCATAACTTGTCGTTGCATCACATGGCACAAAAGGGACTAGTGGATTTTTTTACAGGACAAGTAGATTTATGAAGCATCTTGCCCCATGGACAAGTAGATATTTTATTAAATTCACAACCCCTGAATGGTTCATAATTCTCATCTACTCTATTTGTTCAGGCTCTCTGAATAATCATGCCCGTCTCGTTGTTTCTGCATTTCTCTCTTTGTTTGCACCTGCTTTGAAGGCTCTATTCATCTTTTGTTAAACACTACCAGGATCCCCATTATTGGAAACAGGCTAACCTACTGCTTGGTTAGGAAGCATGGCTTTACGTTGGTGTCCTATGCTGATGACTCACAGCTAGTGATATCAGCTTCTGAGCATCCTGATCAAATAGCGGCCAAATTCCACGCCTCTCTCTCCGATGTGATGAAATGGATGCATCGGAGTTTCTTGAAAATCAATACCGAAAAGACAGAAGTGATGGAATTTGGGAAGGGGCCATCAGTCTGGAATTCCTTTTGGTGGCCTCCGGCAGCCGGGCAATGCCCCCTCCCAGTCACCAAGGTGAGGAACTTGGGGGTGGTTTTTGATCAAAAGCTAAACATGTCAGCTCAGGTCAACAGCCTCACGTCCTCCTGTTTTTTTCTGCTCAAAACCTTGCGGAAGGTTCTTCCATACATACCTCTGGCATTACAAAAGACTGTGATGGCTGCAGTTTTCATGTCCAGACTGCATTACTGCAATGCCCTGTTTCTGGGCACCGACAAATTTCAGGTCAGAAAGCTCCAATCCTTGCAGAACGCCGCAGTCCGGGTTATCCTTAACTTACCCAGGGGCTGCTCCACCTCCTGCGGGAAGGAACTCCCTCCACTGGCTCCCGGTTCAACAAAGAATCGAGTTCAAGGCACTTTGTTTGGTGCATCGGGCTCGTTTTGGCGGGGGCGCGAACGATGGGACTGACAGGTTTATACCCTACACTCCGCTCCGTGCGCTGCGATCGGCCAATCTTGGCCTTATGTGTACCGCCAGATTTAATCTTGCCAGATGGGGTGGGCGTTCCTTTGCCATCTGTGCAGCGAGATTATGGAACCAACTGCCTGTCTAGTTGCGACTCCAACCTTGCTATGTTCTCTTCAGAAAATTGCTCAAGCATCTATTCCAGGTCCAGCTGTAATTTTATTCTCCTGCAAGTCACACACACCACAGCGCCAAGACACCCTATGGTATTCGAGCGCTTTATAAGCCTTTTTTATACTTTTTTTTTTTTTATTTTTTTTTTTTATACTAATGCTGAATAAGGCATCTGCAAATATCTCCCAACCACTAACTTTCGTCTTATCGCTCTTTTGCCATACCCTGCCTAAGTATTGGGCAAAAAAAGTATCCACCAACATTTATCTAATTATTTGGAGGTTGGCAATATTCCGGACTCCTTTGAATCGAGGTGTAGAGCGGAACATAGTACAGCGACTACCCTGTGGGTGATTTTGGACAGCACCAGTACGGATGAGGGCCCTGCCGCTATTTGCCCTCATCCTGTTAGATCGCTTTGCAGCCTTTGACATTGTTTTGCATGTGGTCCTGTTCAAGAGGCTTCTTAAATTAGGCATTCATTCTCTGTACCAAAAACTTGTAAACCAGGCAAGGGCTAAAGAACAAACACAAGATATCTGCCATCCTCCTTTCGAGTCTAAAGCTGTCTCGAATACCTCCGGTGCGCCACAGGGGTCCTCTTGAAGACACTCTCTTTTTAATATCAATGTGGCACCCTCAGCCAAGGTTGTTGGGGGACTGAATTTGAAATATTGTCCTCTCTCATGATACTCCGCTTGCAGTATTCATTGCTGACAATCGGGAAGTTACAAGACCAAGCTTTTGTAACTGCATGTCCTCCGTGGCCCAGTGGATGTGCCACAACTGTCTCCAATTAAACATTGAAAAACTGCAATAGTTATTTTTGACAAGGTTAAGGAGATATTGTCAGTTGACTGGTGGCTTCACGAACTGGGTCCTGCTCCCTAAAAGGTAGGCAAGAATATCGGAATTGGCATCAATGACCTGCTCAGCATTAAAAAAATCAGGTCGACCTGGAATGTGATTCCTGCTATGGAATTCTTCGTATGCTGAGAAAATGTTTTAAATAGATCCACTGCACTGTTGTAAGATGATTATTTAGGCTTTTGTATATAGCCAGTTTGACTGTATCCCTAAACAAGGCTCTGCTAATTCACTTTGATTGTGCAGAATATTCTGGCCAGGCTAGTTTATCATTGTCCACAACAGACCTCATCAGGGCCACTTCCAAAAACTCTCCAATTTCTTCCTACCAGGAAGCGTAGGGGTTTCAAACTGCTTTGCATGGTTGTGTCCCCTTTTATCTTTAAACATGGATTAACTTTTATCAATCTGCCAAGCGCTCGTTGGATATCTGCAATTGTGGGAGCATGTCCATCTTCCATAAAATGCTGAACAAGTGACTTTTCTGATCCATTTGGTTTCTTTATTCTCCTATTTTCCTTGAACGTTGTTGTGCCCCTAATGCCAGGATGCTACTTTAGGAGTAAGTGGTTGCTCTTTATCTGTGGATTTAGCATAGAAACACTTTTTCAGATTAATTTTCTGAAATTGTATACAAGCCTTTGTCACATTCTCAGTACACAAGGCTGCATTTGTTTCCCTAAAGTATGAGTTTAATCACTTATTTGTGAAACATTTTGTTTACCCTCTGCACTTCCACTGTGACAAGGAATACACACACACACGGATTCAGTATGAATTAGTTTAAATCTGGTTTTCTTTGGAGTTTTGCTCTTACTTTAGTTTAAAAAACCTTTCTTTAGCAATTAGTCCACTCACCCCCCCTCCTGTAGAGCGGGTTAGTCTCATTGCAATAAAACCCAAAAATTATTTTCCCTGGGCTGCTTCCTATTCCGGCCCTGTGAATGCCAGAAAGTGTCATTATCATTCTAAATATTTAATAAGTGCATGTTTTTGTAGGGGGTATGTACGAAATAAAACCAACTTTAAATGCATGCCAAAGCACCACATCATAAAGATTACAAAGGAGCGCTAAATCGATTATTTCTGGTGTGTCATAAACTTGACACGACATCCATATCCTTTAATTTACCCATTGAAGTGGAAGGGAAAGTTTAAAAATGCAAGTTCATCACTACTCTTGTGGATATAGAAAAAGCAGCAGCTTTTTCGCAGGCAGATGTTGACTGTCTTTACTGGAACCATATCTGGCTCATGCATTCATTCTCTTGCTTTTCCTGGTGGTGGGAGAGAGGCAGCCACCCCAGTCTTCATAGCTGTTGGACGTGGCAGCCCTGGCTTGAGTTTACCCGGCATTTGTTTTACGTTTACCTCCTGTATTTTTACTGTGATGGTCTAGATGCTTTGGGCACTTTGCCACTGCTGATAAGTGCCAATGTGCAAGTGCTCCCTTAGTAAATTATTCTGGATTGGTGTTACCATGATTGTTTTTTTTGGTTTACTAATTAGTCCCTAGTACAGTGCAACATGTGTGCCCAGGGCCTGTAAACCGAATGCTGCTAGCGGGCTTGCAGCACTGATTGTGCCACCCACACAAGCGGCTTTGCAACAAGGTCTCAGGCCTGCCATTGCAGTGCCTGTGTGCAGTCTAGTACTGCCATGTCGATCTGGCAAATGCACCCACGTGCAAGTACCCCTGTGGGCAGGGTGCATTGTAGGTGAAAGGTACGAAATGGCCTGGTGGGTGTGGCATGTCCTGATAGTGAAATACTGCCAATTTCGTTTTTCACTATTGTAATCCTATCTGTCCTACAGGATAGAATGGGAAGTTTGCTCTGATCCAGCAGAAGTGTTGTAATTTATTTTGTGGGCACAGACGCAGATTACCCGCCACACTATAAACACCAATATTCTAATTCATCAATAACAGAGTTCGGGCCCAGAGAAACTCTACAACCACTTAAAAATCATGAGGCCCTCCGATAGATCTTTGTAGTAGCTAATAGGGACCCGGATAATTAGAGGCGGAAGCCATTCCTTCATGAGGACCTGTAATGAAGGAACGCCTATCTAACAGCAATGAATCAATCAGTACTTGTAAAAAAAAAAAAAATCGTCAATAAGCAAACAACTCAGTAGATTTATCAAGGCACTTTTTTATCCAATCTTCAAAATATGAACGGTCAAAACACAACACTTTAGAACATTTAGTATGTAGGTTTAATTGAAATGCAGGTTAATACACAATATAATCACAGTTCAAAGAAAAACACATCAAATCAAATAACTGGCGTGAGACAAGGGAAAGAGAAATACATTCATTGCAATTCAGTATGCAATTTCAGGAATAATATGAACCAAAGTTCTGATGTAGATTATCAGAACCGAGAAACAAGATGTACTAATACACAGCGTGCAATAGTCTGCAAACCTGCTTAACTTCACCATCCTTGGAAGTGCAGGGAATATCAGGAGAGTTCAGTTCAGGATAGTCTGTTTGGACTGACAGCATGTCGCGCCCACGATTTGCAAGGATAAAGCCACACATCCTTTTTCCCACAAATGTTTTTTTATACCTCATTGTTCACAACTCCAGCCCACAAATGTAGCTTCTTGCACAATTTCCAAAATTCTGTTGGTTGGGATCCATAGTGTGATCGTGGAATGATCATTCTCCAGACACAATCATCCGGAACCTACACGTAATACACTTGTTCATTGTCTCTCATTTTCTTAGAAAGTACAACATTTATTTTGCCTCGAAAGTTGGAAATAAATTTTCAACACAACATGCCAATGCTCTCGCTTCCGAGTTGGCTTGCAACATAGTTGACACAAATATTCATAAAGAGAGGATATTCAAACTGTAAAAAGGAATTGTAGTGATTATGCTTGTAACTAAAACAATTTGTCGGCATTTTATTTCTGTTTCAAAGTAAATAGAGCTTGATATGCCTGTGTTCGAAATGTTAAGATACCTCTTTTAGTGAAGATGATTTTTACATTCTGGATTTGAAAATACTACTTTTAGAAAGTAGGTGTTTTCTAGCCTAACCATCTGGTGTGCTTCTGCTAGGTTGTGTATTGACTGTCTGGCTTTGGAGTGACATGGGGTGGGGATGTGCATTCTGTTCAGACCGCCACTTGGGGGAGTTGAGGTGTGTTCTGCCTTTCCAGGTTGATTCAGGGCTGGGCTGGATATATCTGGGCTGCATCCAGAGTGGGGGGGGGAGGAGTTTTCTTTCACTCCTGAATGGGCCTGGTCTCCCAAGGCCAATCCGGTCTCCACCTTGTTGATTTTAATTTTCATTTAGATAATAGCTTAAGTCACAACACACACAGCCTTTTGGAAAGTATGAATGGCTGTGGCTTTTCACAACTGATTACATCCTCCACACATGCAGCGTGCCACACCCTAGATGGAATCTTTTCTAACGATCATCGTATTAGGGTGGGAGAGCCCCTTCCGCTATCCTGGTCAGACCACTTTGCCATTCCATTTAATTTAAGGGTCTCGGCTTCTTGGAATATTCGACCTGAAAACAGGAAAGTGTCTGACAAACGGAATCTTAATCTGATTTAGTAATGAGGCCTTAGCTAACTCTCACAAATGTTCAGCTCCCAGGACATTTAAGCGCTAACTTAGCTGCAGACAAGTGATCTAAAAAATTATTAGCAGTCCTGGACACCTTAGCACCCGTAAAATGTCATTATTCAGCAAGAAAAAGGCCGTCCTCACCTTGGTTCTCTGATAGACTGCGTAAATTGAGACCGGAGTGTAGGAAGCAGGAAAGACTGGCGTATTGACCTAGCACCTTCAGGCAGAGAACTGCATAAACAATGCTTGAAAGCATACAATGCAGCTATCATGGAGGAAAAGGGAAGGTACTACGTAAAAATTTCAGTCACTTAAATCCTCCAAAGAGCTTTTTAACATTGTTAGCTCTCTTATTTCTCCCCAGTTACTGACCCTGTGGAGCACTCACAGGAACTCTGCGGTAGGCTTTCAGCCTTTTTTTTGCTCTAAGATCTCAGATATATATGCTCAGTTGGAAGCCTCAAATCTAAATAATGAACTAGATGCCAAGCCTGTAACCTATCCAACGGAAAGTTCCAGCAGGAAGGTGACTCCTAGTTTACTTGCTTTTCCGAGTATGTCACCAGAGATTATAGACCACTTATTAGAAGGAGTTAAGTCTGGATCTCCTATGGATCCTTGTCCCTTGAAGGTCCTAAAAGTTGCTAAAGATGCTATTCTACCGCATCTTACCACTGTCCTAAATCTAGCCATCTCGGAGGGGCAATAGTATGAAAGGTGGCAGTGGTTAGGCCACTTAAAAAAAAGAGCCCTCACTGGACCACATGGAACTGAGAAATTATGTTCCTATTTCCCTCTTGCCGGTCCCAGCGAAGATTCTAGAATCTCACCTGAATTCCCACCTGAGTGCCTGTTTTAGGGACCATCAAATCCTTGATGGTTCTCAACATGGGTTCAGAAGCTGTCATAGCACAGAAACTGCGTTTTTTGACAATATTCGTACACCGGTGGATGCAGGGCATACCACCTTACTAATTTTACTTGATCTTACCGCAGCCTTTGATACCTTGTCCCCACTGAAACTTGTGGAACGCCTCGGGGAGATGGGTATTGGGAGCTCGACTTTAGGACTTCTTGCTTCTTTTCTTAGGGAGCGGACTCAAACAGTGAAATTGGGAAATTTCTATTCGGGGCCAACTCCCTTATCATGCGGAGTGCCTCAGAGCTCTTCCTTTAGCGTTACGTTATTTAATATCTGTTGCCCCGCTAGCAAAGGTGGTAAACTCTTTTGGTTTGGAGGTGCTGTCGTACGCGAATGACACGCAGATAATGGTGTGCATCACTCATAACATCAGTGACTCCGCTCGCAATTTAAAAAATTGCATGCAAGCAGTCTCGTCATGGATGGTGCAAAACTATCTGAAATTAAATGGCGAGAAGACGGAGATTCGTATTTTGGGGACAGGCTGGCCATTTGGTCCGGGGAGTGGTGGCCTGACTCTGGGCACGTGCCCAAGTCCTGTCTCCCATGGTAAAAACTTGGGAGTTTTGGTGGTCAATTTCCTTTCTTTGAACCTGCAGATTAGGAGGACGGTGGCCACCTGTTTTGAGCTAATCGGGCTTATAAGGAAGATCTTGCAGTTTCTGTCGTTTGCATCACGCAAACAAGTTATCATTGCGCTAATATTGTCCTGATTGGACTATTGTAATGCCCTTTATTTGGGCATTAACAAGGGACAGTTGCAGCGCCTGCAGCTGGTGCAGAATACTGCTGCCAAGCTGGTGATGGACTTGCCTAAACACCACTCAGTCTCGGCTGCTCTTCTTTCTTGGCACTGGCTTCCTATGGATCGCAGAATTATGTTCAAAACCCTTTGCCTCTCTCACAATGCTTACTATGGCCTGGGTCCTGATGGCATTAAAGCTTTATTTCAACACTATGCTCCCATTAGGAATCTCAGGTCAGCAAGCAAACCTCTCCTTACCATTCCCAGGTTTGAAAGGGTGAGATGGGTCGGGAGAGCCTTTTCAATTGCTGCAGCCAAATTGTGGCATTTCCTCCCTGAGGAAATTTCGGGACAACAATCACACACTCTTTTTCGATAGGTTTTAAAGACCTGGCTGTTCCCTTAGATGCTTGTCTGAGTGTGTCTTCTCCTGTTTGCATATTGTTCTGCTGTTAGTGCCTTGACGCCCTTGGGATAAGTTAGCGTTCTATAAATGGTATATTCATTCATTCACCTCCTGCCAGGAAGCTGCACCAGAAAGGACAGAACTGGTTTTGTCTGGGCAAAGAGCTACTTTGCCACAGAGAACAAATGATTTTGTATCATAAAGAGGGGCCTAGACTAAAGACTTTTAGATTACTTCTGGGAATTAAGAGGAACCTTTGCCAAAGAGAAGAGCTTGAGAAACTGAGGATGAATACTGCTCCTGTGCCGTTTGCTCTCTGGGGTTGGCCTGCAGTGGCAACTTTCTGCCAAGGAAAGGAGAAGGACTTTGCTATGTGATGTGTCCTCTGCTTGAGGAAGATCTTCAAGGGCTTGAAATAGAGCTTGCCTCCTGATTTGACGTCACGGATGCACGAAGACTTCATCCCCAGTCCCCCTTGAACACCTTCGCTGGGATTCTGACCTGCTGAGAGGTGCCTGCCAGTGTTCTGGACCTCTGGAGATTGTTTTGGTGCTGGAAACTGCAATAACTGTGAAAATCGATGCATTGCCTGTTTCCAACGCAGCGCTTGCTCGCGGCTGAAGTGTCTGCCTTGTGACGAATCCTGTGCACTGATCTCTGACTTCCGATATCACCGCACCGATTCGGATGCAGGCCTTCTTGTGGAGGTACCGTCGCATCAACGGGATGCGGCTGAAATCATCGCAGCGCATCCAAGATCTACACTCATCGCATCGAAGCCTCAAGTCTGTCGCATCGATGGGGGACGCAGTAAGAAACCAACGCATTGCCTCACCATGCAGTAAAAAACCGACTCATCACCTCCCCTGCACAGCAGTAAGGAACTGACGCATCCCCTCTCCAGGAGCAAGGAACCAACAAATCACCTTCCCTGCGACCCTTTTTGCTTGTATTTTTGTCACCAAACGTCGTGCAGACTCCTCAGGCAGGCCGGAGTCAGTAATTAACTCCTTCCTGAAGATCCTCTTGTGGGTCCAATGAGTCCAAAATACAGTCCAAGGGTCTGGAAACTCCAAGATGGTCTTTGAAAATATGGGACTTCAGTTCCTACAATCCACATGTACACTACCCTTTCAAATACTCTGGTAGTACTCCAGGTTGAGGATTTTTTTTGGTGATGGTCTGGTTGAGCTCTGTGAACATGTAGCTTGCAGGGAATCCACTCTCCAGTCCTTTTGAAGCAGGTTTGATCCACAGGGCTGCAGTTTCAGATTGTGCAACAGGCACAGTCAGTCACAGTGCAGGGCCTGGTTGGTGCAAAAATCAAACTTCCAGTATGGACACTTCTTCCTTCTTAAGGTTCAAGCAGCAGATCTAAGAGTCAGCACCACTCTCAGATACCTATTTAGTGTTCTCTGGGGGTCAATCAGAAGGGCACTCCTGTGCAATGCGGTGCAGGGCAACACTCCAGAGCATGACCACTTCCTCCAAAGTGTGGTAAAATGATCCCCAAGAAAGCACTATTTCGCCAAAGTTCATTTGTCAGAATTTTCCTCCGGGAGAGAAGAACTGGCTAAGCACACCTCCTGGATGGCTAATTTCCATAGTCTCTTCCCCCTTGCATCTGCTCATTCCTTCCTTAAGCCTAGCATCTGGTTTGGCTCAAAGAGGAGAGTTGTAAATGTAACAGGTGTCTTCTGCCTGTCTCTTCCTTCCATTGAACAATATCGTTTACGACTCCGCCTTTTGCTCTGGCATTCCTGTGTAGCAGAACCCTACCCTCCCAGAAGAGCTGGCTAACCCCAGGGGATCTTTATCACCTCATCAAAGGAACCTGGCTAATCCACTTAACTCAGACCAATCAGGACAGACCACTGAAAGGCAGAATTTTGGCTTCGAGACAAAGGGCCAGATGTACAAACAGTTTTTGCCTGCACAAATGGGTTTGCGACACGTTTGTGCATGCAAAACCCTACATGGCCAATGTACTAACACTATTTTGCGAGCCGCGAAAAATTGCCACTCGCAAAATAGTGTATTGCGACTCGCTATTAGGAAGGTGTGTTCCCTTCCTAATAGCGACTCACAAGCCATGTATGAATGTTTTGTGACCGCAATTGCGGCCGCAAAACACTCGCAATTTACTGCCCTCTTCAAGAGGGTGGTGGTGGTAATGAAGTCACAAATAGGAAGGGGTTCCCAGGGGACCCCTTCCCTTTTGTGACTGGCTCTCAAAATATTTTTTGAGGGCAGGCGGTGGTCTTTTAAGGAAAACGGGCATTTAAAAAATAAAATGCTTTATAGAAAAGCAGTCCCAGACATGGATGTCTGTTGAGCCTGGGAGGACCAGCCATTCCCAATGGGGTTGCAAATTGCAAGTGGCTCATTGATATTCATGGGCCTTGCATTTTGTGCTCCCATTGGGAATTGCTAACAGTGCCTCTGATACTGTTGTACATTGGCTTTTGCGACTCGCAATTTGCAAATCGCAAAAGCCAATGATCGTACATCTGGCGAGTCGCAAAAGCCAATGATCGTACATCTGGCCCAAAGTCTTATAACTTCTTGTCTGTACATTTTATGAGAAATTCAACAATACCATGTTGAATTGATAAATACAATTGTAGGAAGTCCTTCAATGCCAGTTTCATAATTCTCCTAGCTGAAATTATTAGTTAATAACTTCTTGCCATGTTAGCCTATGTGGCAGGGGATATGCAATGGGAAAATGCGTTGGGACCATTTTTCCAACACTGGGGCTTATAAAAACATGTTTTATACGAATCCTGCCTATATCTATCTGGACCTAGGGAAGACTTTAGGGGTTCTGAATATTTAAACAGATTGCAGATCCTCCCTCCACAGGGCTCCGAGCACAAAAGTCGATTTTGTGAAGCACTATCCCAATGCTGGGAGTGAAATGTGCAATTCCTCTTAACCAAGGACATATACAAGTCATTTATATGGGTCCTCCTTATAACTACCTGACCTTAAAGGTAGTTTCAATTCCCTTTCCCTATTATGTACTAAGTCCTTATAGGGGAGATCATGCCAATCACAGGGGTACCCTAACCCATAGTGTACCCTAGTGTATATAGGTGTTTTCACTTTATTTTAAATGTATCTTTCAGCATAGCACTGGGCCTGGTTAGGCAGAGCCCAGGATCAGTCAGCGCCAGTTACCACCAATACCAGTCAGCAAACGTTCAGGGGTGCCCAGGGCACCGGATGACTTTGCAACATTGTTTTGTGATCTTTTTTTTCTGTGTCTTCAGCTCTTCTCCAGTACGTGGATTTTTGTTTCCATGGTCGCCAATGGCAGGATCATCAGGGGGCTTTAAACGGCAGTCTGTGGTCCCTCAGCCAGTCATTAACGGCAGGATGTCTCCAGATGGGGTTTGTCGGCAGGAGCTAGGCTCAATGCTGCCCAGTGTCACCAGATTTTGAGAACAATCCCAAGCCCAAAGCCCCTGAAGTATAAGCCCAAATGTAGCCCAGTGTAGACCAGTGTCAGCCCAAAAGCCAGCCCAAAGTCAGAACTCTAAAATTATGCAGAAATAGTCATCAGAAACCACTTCAAGGATGAATCTAAATTCTATGCAGTATACATATAGTGGGAGGAGGTTAACGGGGCACCTGTTATTGCTACTCATTTTCATGACAAATCCCCATGGTGACTTTGCAACTTGTAACATGTGCTGCTAGAGTTACAATAGTAGAAGACACCGAGAGATTAAGAAAGGCGGCAATAGTATTATGTGCTAATTACTCCTCCCTCTAATTTGTATTTTAAGCAACCCCCAAAGTTAATGTCCAGGAATCCCTGTTTATCCCATAGCCCTCAAGCTCCACTCCCTCCTTCCCGAATGGAGTCTGACAACCTTCACTTCTATTTCATCCATAGCATACATGTCAACATGTGGAAACAAATAAGAGGGAGATTCAGAGACAAAGCAAGGATAAGATAATTACTGCTTAAACTTGTATTTTTTTGGGGGGGGGACTTTAAGAGTTAATAACTTAAAATAATACACTTTTCAGCTTACAAAATGTGCAGTCTCCTGCCTTAATTGTAGTACAACCTATGGGAGAGTATGTGGCGTTACGGCCATGGCCATGTGTTGAAAGCAGAAGCAGTGTGCGCTTCCCTCACACAGAACCGGTAACACACAGACAGCAGCACGGCATCCTTCACTTTATTTGAGAGTTTTATATAACACTAGCTAGTCCCGAAGGTATCGGAGCACTTTACAACAAAAAATGTTCACATCACAGATAACAAATCTATACAGACCATCTGAGTCAGAGCTCTTTACATATCATATGGCACTCACTTCCTACTCTTACAGTGAGAATTATTTATACTAAATCTATCCTGTGTGTGGCTTCCATTTCCCAAGTCCTGGCCACCAGGGGATCAATCCTATGGCCCTTGTATTTCTCTCCTGTGGTATATCTCTTGTTCCTATGTCATGCATGGTCATCAATGCCTGCAGCATATCTTCCCAAACTTCTAAATCTTCAGCAGCTCTTTTGTCCCTCTGTTGGACCTCATATGTAAGCTATTCAGCTAGTGACCATTCAGTGTCTATGTTCTGAGTGCTCACTGTGGAGCCTCGTGAATGAAGCCAACTATTAGCTATTCTTCGCTTGGGTGTAATCCTCTTTTAATCCATTGAACTTTCAGCACAAATTGGGTGTCATCAGGGGGCGGGAGGGAGTGGTATCAAAGTATACATTTCTGCTTCTGGTCGATATCACTACCCCTAATTCCAGGCATTGAGAGATGGAAGTCAATTGAACAGGGAATAGCCTACTTCACCCTGAATTAACTTGTAAAATAATAACCCACATGGGGAATAGGGGGCACAGAAGACCGCTGTGAGACAGGCAGGTAGTCAGAAGAACGTGAGTGGACAGGGCAGACTCTGGGGCAGTTAAGGGTGCCTAGTGCTGTAGAAGTGATCAGGTGGCACCGGGGCTGTTTCCGGACCAAGCCTTGGTGGTTTTACCATGTGTGATTCCTCACAAGGTAAAACTAGGCTCTGTATTCATCCACCTGGTAGTTCCAGGTTTGGGGTCACTGGGCCACTCAGAAATGGCCAAAGCAGTATCCCCCTTGTAATGACTGCCTTAAAGCTAAATTAGGTAGGCCCTTGCTGTCTCACACTGGCCCTGACCTGCTTTCAGACAGCAGCCCGCTCCCTCAGACCGAGTCAACATTCTTCTATTATCTTTCCGTTCGTGCACCTCTGTTCTATCCCTTAAATTTCCAAATCGGCAAAACCTTCAACCCCTCATCCTTACGACAGTCTACTGCTCTTCACACAACGCTTAATGCCCTTACTCTACACATCTGTGGTAGTTAATCCAACATTAAAAGTTCTCTGTTTATGTAACTCCTGGCAAACTCATACATTTCACTTGCACATGAAGGACAGGCGCTGCTTGGGCAATACAGGATGCGGGCTATGCAGCATGGAAGGTGCACGTTAGAACACCTCAGAGGATGATCTCCTGTTTTTTGGTCTCGCGAGCCAAAGGCTCGAAGAGACCTTTTATATCTGGACTTTTCAAAGTGCTGCCGTGGCCTAAAGCTACAGTGCCCGTGAACGTGCACGCGCGCAGCGCCATGTGTCTTTCCTCCGTAGCGATCGTAATCACGATCACTTTCACGGGCTCCTCTGTTGCTGGCATCCCCCCTCCCTTCTCGCCCAGCCCTTCTTGTTTTTTTTCTCTTGTACTGAGTCCAAGTCTGATGGTCAGATGCGAGTATCACTCTCTCACAACGAGCAGTTTATCTGCAGTTTAACTAAACTGGATTTCATCTCCTCCGTCTCCCCTTGTGTCAGGCGATGCCATGCTGTAAACAAGAAAAGGCATTGAAATGTCATGGAGAGTGACTGCAAACTGTCCTCCCTCTAATGACTTGCTTGTTACATGATGAGCAAGGATTCTGGGAGTTGTATTTCACCGTGGCAGCGAAGTACAGAAGCTAGCCAACTTGTTTGCCATGGCGCCTGGTTTGCGCCCCTTGCTCCTTGTTTATTATACCAGCATATTTGCCTTGGTGACTGAACGCAGCGCCCGTGGAGTCCGACCCGCCAGTATTCCACTGTGAGTCCCAGTTATGGCTGTGCGGTGTCTGCAGGGATTGCTCCACATACCAATCGGCAGAATGTGAGGGTTAACAGGGCGGCGTCTAACATCGGGTGACCCATGCAACCGGAAGCCCCCCGGGCATCCAAGGATTAATGGGTAACGAGCGATTCTTATTTCCTGTCTCTTAATCTTTGGTTCGAATTTAGCGGCGTCATAAAATGCCCGTAAGTGCTCGTGGAGTCCCACAGTGAAAATGCACTTGAGGTTTTAATTCCTAACATACCTCGAGCTTTCAACCTTCCTAGGTTGATTAAAATCATCCTTCTGGGTTGCTAAAAACATTTGGTTAACTTCAGTTACTCCATGTCACTCAAGACGTATTTTAGATTCTAAGGCTTTATATGTGACATTGTTTCCAGTTGTGTTGTTGCTTTGCATCATGGTAGCGCAGTACTGAAGGTGACAGTTTACTTTTCAGCACACAGTGAGTTTACTGCCGCTGTTTACATACGCTGATCTTTCTGACGGGTTTTACAGCACTGTGTTGCCTTGTGCGCTGCGAAGGTCTTCGGGTGGCTTGTTGGCACTACATAAAATACGTATCACAAGGAGGTTTCTTGAAACATAAATATTGACAGGACTGCATAACGCGATGCCCTGGCATACGATGTGTTGAAAACAGCAGTGGTGCATGCAAAAACGTCACACTTTTAACTCATTCCCATGGTCCCCTCCGAATGCAAAGTGCCAGCTTTCATGTATGTACTACTATATGTTACGCTACCCATGACAGACTACCGGCTTGCTTTCCCTATAACGAGTCTTCTTTTTGGTTGATTTGTTGGGTAACATATAAAATATGTTATACATCCGGTCTAGGTACTAATCTGCTGAATTTGGACCTCGGGACCCCGAAGTTGAAAAATGACCACAAATTAAGTCATGATCTTGTTTTGGCTGTAATTGTAAGTATATGTACTTTCAAAAACAAATGTGTCCCATCTACTGTCACAATTACATGTTCATCCCTATTGCATGCTGGAGTATGCCGGCTGAGCTCACGACACACCTCTTCTCCTCACCCTCCTTCCTTCTGCCTCATGTTGATCTTCTACTCACTCTCCATCCTTATGCCTCATGCTGCTCTTCTCACTCCTTTCCTTTTGCCTGATGCTGCTCTTCTCCTCACTTTCCTTCATTGTGACTCGCGCTGCTCTTCTCCTCCTCATTCAACTTTCTTCTGCCTCACATTGCTTTTCTCCTCACTCTCCGTCCTTGTGCCTCATGCTGCTCTTCTCCTCACTCTCCATCCTTGTGTCTCACGCTGCTCTCCTCCTCACTCTCTATCCTAGTGCCTCACGCTGCTCTCCTCCTCACTCTCTATCCTTGTGCCTCAAGCTGCTCTTCTCCTCACTCTTCTTCCTTGTGCCTCACGCTGCTCTTCTCCTCACTCTCCGTCCTTGTGCCTCATGCTGCTCTTCTCCTCACTCTCCATCCTTGTGTCTCACGCTGCTCTCCTCCTCACTCTCTATCCTTGTGCCTCACGCTGCTCTCCTCCTCACTCTCTATCCTTGTGCCTCACGCTGCTCTCCTCCTCACTCTCTATCCTTGTGCCTCACGCTGCTCTCCTCCTCACTCTCTATCCTTGTGCCTCACGCTGCTCTCCTCCTCACTCTCTATCCTAGTGCCTCACGCTGCTCTCCTCCTCACTCTCTATCCTAGTGCCTCACGCTGCTCTTCTCCTCACTCTCTATCCTTGTGCCTCACGCTGCTCTTCTCCTCACTCTCCATCCTTCTGCCTCACGCTGTTCTCCTCCTTACTCTCCATCCTTGTGCCTCACACTGCTCTTCTCCTCACTTTCCGTCCTTGTGGCTCACGCTGTTCTTCTCCTCACTCTCCTTCCTTCAGCCTCAAGCTTCTCTTCTCTTCTCCTCACTCTCCTTTTCTTTTGCCTCACGCTGCTCTTCTCACTCTCCGTTCTTATGCCTCATGCTGCTCTTCTCACTCTCCGTCCTTGTGCCTCATGCTGCTCTTCTCACTCTCCGTCCTTGTGCCTCACGCTGCTCTCCTCCTCACTCTCCTTCCTTGTGCTTCACGCTTCTCTTCCCCTCACTTGCTGTCCTTCTGCCTCATGCTGCTCTTCACCTCCTCAATATCCTTCCTGATACTTCATAGTGCTCCACAAATAACTATAATCCAGCTCAAAATATTCCACTACACACCACATATATACAATCCATAACAAATGGGTACAAAACATTGCCATTTACACCGCAAAAAGCTCAAAATCAAACAAATGCGAGACCTATTGCATTTCCAATGCTTGTTTATATTGAAAAGATGTACTCCGTGGGCCAGGAACTGAGGCTTCTATGGGAGCAGGAGGGTACGGTTCAGGTGTGAGTGGGTCTGGATAGGCTGGAGGTGTTGCGGCGAGTTAGCCACGTACCGGGCAGTGACAGCCTGTGTTGGGCCATACATGTTACGCTGCTGTTGTCTCCCTTTCTGGACGGAAGGAGGAAGGTCCGCAGCACGGAGTAGGGCTCCTGGCGGTGAGAGTTATTTGTTGTTTCGGTCTTATCACCGCATGGTTATGATTGACAGGTGGGCTGACCCTTTTGATTGCTGCCTGCATACGTGGACAAACGTGAAACCGTTATTGCACTTTTAGTGGCATGTTTGCGCTGCTTTATTTTGTTGACTTTTATTAAAAATTTTCATAGTTTTTGTTTCGTATTTTAATTGTAAACAATGTCATCTTGTTAGAAGATATATCAAATATCATTGTTCCCTGATATATCTTAAGGCCTGTGGGAATGCACTATTTACATATACATGCATCTCTCGGCATCCTTTGCAACAATGAACAGTGTGCTCTTACTTACCCACTGATTTTTATTGTGTATTACAACATATCTTGAAGGGGTGGTCACACCCAATAAAATCACTTTGCAATAAATAGTTTTTTTGGAATACATGAAAATACTTCGCAATCACTCTTAAAGTGTGTGCTCTTTGTTGCAACGGATGCTGTGTGTATAGCTCTATAATTTTAGAGCACACTTTTGTAGTGCAGTTTTCTTGTCATATCAAAGACAATTCAATTCATATGAGGATTTCTGTAAGGTTGTTTCACTTCTCTTTAATGCCTGCTGACAGTTTGCCTCTCCTTTCTGATTTTATTCATTACACTATTGTGCATGTGACACCTAAATCTGTCTCCAGCTTAAGAACAACTGAAAGAACTCCACATGGATTTGTGCATGCCAACAAGAGACTCGTGCTTTTAGTTTGATAAATTTGGCTTCCAACACAGTTCAGGCGGCCGAGACTTATGGGGTGGTCACACTTATTCACTCTTTATCTCCGTCTAGTCCATGATGACGAGACAGCGACAGTATGACTGTGACCAGATTCCGCGAAGGGCTGATCCCGAATCCATTCAGTCACTCTGAGTCCGCTGCCCGTGCCAAGACATCGTAGGCACGTGAGAGACCCACACACTCACCCCACCACCTGCGTGACTGCTTTTAATAATGCGCCACGGCGGATAGCCAAAATAGATTGCCAGGGCCGTCATTGGTAGCTATTTTGTGCGCCACAAGATTGACTGCCCTCTCACCCAAACGCCCATTATGCACTACTATGCTAGGGTGGCAAGTTTGGCAGCAGGTGCGCTTGCAGTTGCACACACATGCCCTGCTGCCTTCAGCAGCACGAGTGTATAGTAACTATCACACGCATGCTGTGCCCTACTTCAATGATGTCCCAGCCATGCAGCGCGCTTCACGTTAATTGGCGGCTGACATTCGTGCCACTGCCCACCACTCAGTCTCGGAGTGATGGGCGTCAACTTTACCAACATGAAAGCGTCATCTCCATGGCCATTGGCTACCTGATTGCGCTGCTGTGCGTGGTGGGCTCAGCTGCTTGTTTGCCATCCATGCTGCCCTGTGACTGTCAGTCGGACACAGTGTTGGCGCTGCCCTAGCTAAACATTTGCGCACAACTTAGTAAAATAAGCCCAAAAAGTAGCCACCTGCCAGGTGAGTGTTTTCCCCGCACAAATGGGAAAAATGTCGTCCATTTGTGTCGGAAATAGCCCAATCTGACAACTCTAATGCTGCCTTGTCAATCAGCTTTTGGCCACGCCTTCTCCACCATGTTTTTAGGTCGAGCCTAGAGTCAGCGCTCATGTGCTCCTCTGTGAGACTTGCTGTCCTGGAATAGAAGACCCGCCCACTCCATCCATATTTGTCATTGGCTTATGTCTTTGTCCTTCGTAAATGCAAACTTCCGATTCAGTAATCGGCTTGTTAGTCCCTCCTTAGTACCGCCTTGTCTTCATTTGTAACTTCTCATGCCTACTGGCCAATTTACTGCAGTGGTAAGCACTATTTTCTTTATTGAGTTTCACTTACTGCAGGCAGCACACGGGCGCCTGCTTTCACTGTAACACGGGCGCCTGCTTTCACTGTAACAAGGGGACCCAGCATTCTCTCAATCCCCACCCCGTCGCTTCTTCATCTAGCTCTGTCGCCCTCATGTCTGTTTCTCCCACCAACCAGACCGAAAGCTTCGCCTCCTCAACAAGACCGTCTACATTGCCTCTATCTTTGCCCATTTCTCTGGGCCCTGGGTCAGCCAATTCAGCTGGAGCAGCTGCTCTGTCTGCGCTGCTCCATTTGAATAACAGCCCGGTAACATCTGATCCTGGCTCGGGCCTTCTGCGGAGGGAAACGAGGAGAAAAATGAAAGGAAAAAACACGTACATTTTTCAGGAGAAAAACGACTGGGTGGTTGAGTGTTGTGCTCCAGTTATAAATGTAGTAGCAATATTTTTTTACAGGCTAAAGGAATTTATTTTGCATGTTTTGTTTGCCTCTTGAATATAAAATGCCCGCATTCATGACGCCTTGTATTAACTGCATAATTGAGATTACGAATAAGAGGAAAGTTAGCTTCGGGCCACACGATGTCATTGAGCTATCGTCATACATGAGGCTTGCACCAAGAACCCTCCTTGTTTGGACATGGCTAAACATCTCCCTCCAGTAAACGCCACCTTCTCGTCTTTTCACATTTCGAGTAAAAAACAAAGCATATTATGTGCAGGGACCCACACTGCAATGTTTTAGCTCACTGTGTGTAGGATCTCCCAGCATTCTCTGTGCCCCATGGAGAACACACACATTTTTACCCAATTACCCCTAAGTAAACATAGACATGACGAGCTCGAGCGAATAGAGCATTTTGTTTGAAGTGTGGATAGGTGGGTTCAGGCCATGTTGGAAGTGGTTATATTGAAGCAAATTGGGGACTACCACTCACATTCTCCTGTGACACCTTGCGCCGCTGTTTCATTACGCTATGTTACATAAATGTAGGAAGCAGTACCAGGCCTCATTTGATGTACTCTGGCTGTTATTGAATTTTTGGGATCTTTAAAGATTTTGCATGTAGTACTGTAATGTAAAATGTCTCTTACATGTACATTTTGTGTTAATTTTACACCAAATCGTGCAGCTACATTTTATAGCTTATCTTGGCAACCTTTGTGGTTCATTGAAAATTTCTGTTTACCTAAATGTAGATCTCTTTTGTGTTTTTGCAGCTGCAGATTTTTAGGTCTCTCCTATGCAGCGCACATACTTTGCTTAGGAAAAAGACCTTTAGAAATCAACTCAGTTTTGCAGTCAAAAACGTGCACGTATTGCATTGCTTTGACTGGCAATGCGTGCACGTTTGGCAATTTCCTTGTGGGAGCGAGCTTTCATACCATCTGTTTGTAATTAACAGATGGTTCCTGCTCGCTCCCGCAAGGGAAACCGGCGCAGGCCCCATCCTCTCTTCCCCCTCCCCCTGCTGCCTCTCTTCAAAATATATATATTTTTTTTGTACTGTGAGCGTGAGGCACGCGCGCTTGGTTTTAGTCTCTGCAGCGTCCAGCGCCGTCCCACGGTCGGCCTAATTTTAGCACTCGAAGCTTTGCGTTTTTTGTGTTTTCTCAATAATCCCTCCCCTGAATGAGTTCTGCAGACGTAGTTGCTGTGGTGCCCTTGTCTTTGGGAGCCCAGGTACTTCCAATTGTTCCTGACTGCCTCTTCATACATTAAGCTTTGTTACAGGCTGTGCCGGAGCAGCCGGCGCCATCAATCAGCCCCTCTGCTCTGCAGTTTTTGGTCTGCTCATGCGCTTCCCCCGCGTTTGGTAGTTAAGCCAGTGCCATGGTGCGCAACTGTCCCTCACACTACTCTTCCGCGGGTCCGCAGCCGTAGTTTGGGACGGGAATCTTTTAATGAGGTGCAGGTCTGCACTGCGTAGGGTGTTCGGGAGCCTGGCTCCTTCCCTTGCGTCAGCCTGCCCCACACGTCTGTGCCTCATTGGCTGGGTGCTGTGTGGCGGCATTCTGTACTGCCCTTCCATATCAACTGACCTGTGACGTACTGGATGCTGGTTAACTAGGTTCTGGGTGTCTTTCATTTTGCTCGCCCGACACTCACCCTCAGACAGCTGGTGCAGCCTGTGCCAGGTACAAGGTGCAGCGACCTTGCGTTGCACTTAATGGGAAACATGTGCGATCAGAGAGCCCTATGTGCGTAATATGTCCGCGAACGCTAGTGTAAAGGGACTGCCAGTGGAGTCCCTGTGCCCCAATGTGACAGACAAGATATTATGCGTACTGGTCCTGTTAATGCATTTGTGTGGGGTTTATTGGAAACTCTAGGCTGCAGCATGCTCACCAACGGCAATTGTTGGCAGGGAAATGCAGAAACAGACGTCTTTAAGCAGCCACTCGCCCCCATTTGCCCACAGAAGGGCACTCACAACCAGTTGCCCAGAATCAGTCACTTCAACCTCCCACAACACCTGCCAGCCACGCACAACGATACCAGCCACCTAAAGCCACTCTCACCCAGACGTCCACAATCGCCACGCAGAATCATCTATCCAAAATAGGCAAACAGACCTGTTGAATATGAATGTATGCTTCCCACAATCCCCCAGGTCTCCTGTGTGCTGAGAAATGCTTTGTGTGTACATTTCAAGAAAGCGATTGGCCTTGCCTGCAGTTGCTTCCTCACACTGCCGTGCCTCGTGAGGGAAATCTTTCCTGATGACCTTTGCTTCTTGGCTGACCTGTGGTCATTGGTATGCGTTACTGCGACACGTGTCTATCCTCACTTAGCAAGTTTGACCTCTGACCTGCCGGCTCACAGGGTATTTCAATGCCTAATTAAGTGCTGCTCGGTTTGTGGTTGGGAGTCATCCTCCGGACGGTGGTAGGCAACTACCCGGGGCAGATTCTACAGCTGCCAGGACAGCTAAGGTCTGTTTTATTACACTGGCAGTGTTTGGCCTGAAGTTTTTACAACACCATCACCCACTGAGGGCTGTATATTATCGGAGTCCCAGCCTCCTAACTGGATACGTTTTTTTTTCCTTATAGTTAAAGGATGTTTTTCAATAATTTTCAAGCACAAAAATCTCCCTCCGCTATTTATTAAGCAGGCTGATTTTAAAAACACAGATAAAACCTAGTCGGCGCTGCAGAGAATCCAATCTCCTGCCTTTGGTTGACATGAGAACCCAAGGCCCTGCCTGTTCACGGAAATCCATTGGAAGTGATAGAGATCAGGGTGTGTATAATATTCCCACTACCACAGATAGAGTAATCTCACAGTTACACGCTCATACATTCATCATACGCTAGGGCCCATTTCACTAACATACGCTCAAATACTCTACCAGCAATAAACCTGTGGAAAGAACTCCTAGTCACCCTGCATCAATATCGGGGTCGATAAGATCTGGTTATTGAGACTGTCCATAAACATAATCTATACAACCTATACGGCAATAATCAAAATATAATACACAATAATTGACAAGAAATAATATCCAACACCATGTTCAAATTATATTGCTTTATCTAAAATTAGTCAAATGGAAATCAAGCAGAATAAATCATTTTCTCATAGTTACCTATTCTAGCTAAATGTCAGAACGGGTCAGGACAAGTCTCTCGGTAAAGTCTCTCAAGACGAAGTCCCTTCAGCATCAATCCTCAGCAACGCAGATTCGGTACGCGGCAAAGGCAAATGGCAAGTGGCAAATGGCCTCTCTAAGCTAACAATTCTTATACTGAATCGAACAAAAGAAAGATACATAAAAAAGTTGTAATGTCCGCTGGACCGCTGAGCAGAGCGAGAAGGAAAGGATGTAACATTGCTACATTCGAAAATCTCCGCTCAGGAAAAATCACAAAATAAAGACTACGGAACAGGAACCAAGAATCACAAATGTATCTTGTTAGTTCTACTTCTCCTCGGCAATGATACCACAGCTCAGAGTCTTTCTCTAAGGCTCCTTTGTTTTCCCAAGGCTGCCAAGGACGTTCCATTTCACTCGAAGATTACCCAGGCTGCTGCTGTCCTCACAGAAATTTCACAAGGCAAGCAAGGACTGTGGTCAGCTGACTTCAGGACTATATTCAGCAGGGCTCTCTCCCATCACAGTTTTCTACTTTCAAATCGAGGCCAGGCTTACAAAATCGGCCATCTTTGACTAGGCCACCATAGGCCACAATAGACCATCTTAATTAAAAGAAACAAAAACCACGTTACCACAGCATAGTGATTAAACAGTGTTAATCCCACTAATACCCTTATGTGTATGCATCTATCTAGCACTTGCAACATAGAAAAGCATTAATTCGGAAAGCGTTTTGTGCTCAAAAATAAACAGCACATAGCAACGTTTAAACATGAAAACACGCACGTTATTGTTAAACAGCACATTTATGCGCACCCACATGTAACCCTCTCTTATTAGGACAAACGGATTGATTAATATAAACACACTTGCACAAGACAAATAATTAATTATTAGTAATTAGAAAAATTAATATGACAAATAGACATGCCAGAGCTTCAAAAACCAACGAATTTTCAAACAGAAAACTCTGCTCCAGCAATCCCCCCTTATCCCCCCTTTGGTGATTTTATCACCAAATAAACCCAAAAAAAAAAAATTTGTGAAAATTTAGTCCCATTTTAGGAGAAATCGGAAATTTCTTTTTCCCCTTACACAACATTACACACCAGTCACTCTTTCATCATCCCTTTTTGTCTCCAAGTAAACTCTCCCTCAATTCTTCCAATTCAATTTCTTGAGGTTCTCTTTTCAACCTCTTGTTTTTCTTCTCTTTATTCAATTTCTTCCTCCCTCCCCTGTTTTTACAACACACACACACTAATCTTATTATCAATAAAGCAACAATTGTACAAGTTAAAGGAAACAATATTCTACCTATAATAGTACTACCTATTTTTGCAATAAAATCTTTAACAGCTATCATTTTATTAGCTATTTTAGTCCATAAATTCTCAGCTTCAAGTGGTACTAATTCTTCGTGCAAATCAGTAATATTTTTGATATAGACCTTCAGGTCTTTGCTTTCGTCTGGAATGTAAGTGCAACAATGTTGAACTTTCAGCATTCCACAGACTCCACCCTCCTTGGCCAATAGAATATCAAGGGCAAGTCGATTTTGCATAGACATGGCACGTACGGCACTTAATTCCGTATTCACCAAAAGAAACCCTCCAGCGGTATTTGTCGATAAGCGATCAACCACTGTGGACAGTTTCCGAATTCCATAAGCATTCAAAGAAATTCCCACTGCTGGAATCAAAACTCCAAAAATATCACCCACTATTTCAGACCAAGTTTCTCTCTTAAAACGCATTAGTAAATTAATATGTTCCACATCTGTTATCTTATCTATATGAAAAATCTTTGGAAAAACCAGGCCCACATAACACGTGCCATACCAATGGTCAGGCAACTTGTAATAAGCCTTGTTCCCACAAACATAGTATACTCCTGGAAAAATTGTATCTTCTCCACCTCTGAAACCCCAACCTGTTGCAATGAAGTATGTATCATGGCACTCACTAGTCCCAACAAAATATGTATCATATTGGGATTTCCTTCTTGTAATACAAAGTTTACCCTTCTGTGGTGCATCTAAAGCTAAAGTTGGACTAGCCCCATTCTTCAACTCTTTTCCCATCTCAATGTCCCAAATTGTCTCACTCACTTTATATTTTCCTGCTTTCTCCTGCATGTTCAATCTCCTTTCCTCTACCATATCCAGGAAAGCTTTCTCCTCTCCTTTCAGACTGCAAGTTAAATTATTCTTAAAAATGTAATCTAATGTTAATCCTTTTTCTTCAATAAAAATTTCACCAAAAGTGTTAGCTTCTTTAGCTGGATTCAGCTCTTTGTTCATTGGCAAATGCCCAAAAATACTATCTCTGTTAGACATCTTATAATCTACTTTCCCTAACAAATAAAAAACACTACTTAAAATACTACAAGAAATACCATATGTAGCTGGTAAATGATGATAAGTAACACCCTCTGAAACGGATGCAGGTAATTGCATACAAACGTAGCAATCCCTTACTTCCATTGTTTTCACATATTCATATAATAATTTTGAAAAAACATTACTAGAAAAGTTATTAATTGACCTATCTTTGTGTATGTAAGTATTACTAATTCTAATTGGAACTACTTTTTGCGAATTCTTCTCTACATTTGTCACATTCTCTGTATGCATCTCAAACTCTACTTTAAAAGTAACTAATAAAACTAAAACACCCCATAGAAGCATTTATAATCCAGTATAGCAGCAGCACATTCTACACCACCTTTTAAAGAAGGCACATCTATTTCGATTATCCTCTATGTTAGCCATTTTACTACTTTAGTTTAGCCTCTACTACTCCACTACTGAAATTGGAACTCTTAAATTCTTCAACTTTCTTCAGTTTTCAGTTTTTCCAAATGATCCTTTCGTTCACTTAATCCAAGTGAATCCTTCCTTTATTCAGTTTGGATACTTGTCATTCTTCACTTCAATTTCTTCAACATCAAATTGTATTAGATTTCCAACATCAAAATCCTCAGTACTCGACTCTTCTCCAATGTCAGTCAAGAGTACTTTCAGAATTTCACCAGTATCTTCCTCAACCACTTCTCTCAAGATCTCTTCCGGATTATCTCGAGTCACTGTTTCTTCTTTTCCTCCTTCAGACAGTGCCACATAAGACCATTCCGGTGATCTGTACTTTTGGTTGGGTCTTCTTACTCTTTTTATTTCTACTGGTTCTTTTGACTCCTTTGATTCTTCTCCTTCAGCCTTTGAACTTTGACTCGATACTTCATTCACTTGTTCAGCTTTTGATGTACTTGCTCTTATTATCTTGTATCTCAGCCTCTTAACTCTGTTGTTAGGCCAACGATCTCCTTTTATCACCTTTTTCGGCTTTATTTCTTTTACTTCTTTCTCCAATCCAAGTTCTCTTTCTCAGAATTCGACCCTCTGTCTGTTCATTCTCATCATCCAATTCTGTTTCAAGTGCCTCTTGTTTCCGTTTTTCTAGCAGTTTTCTTCTTTTCCACAGATTCTTTCACCACTGTTTGAGATTTCCCTACTTCTGTCCCTCCTCGAGTCTCCGACACGCAATCTTCTTGCTGTCTACTTGTCCCTTCACCTAGCTCATCAAGAATGTTCCCTACACCTCCTCGGGGGTCTTCCGCAATCTGTCCCTCTCTATCTTCTTCTGACCCTACTTCTTCAAGTATAATCTCAAGTGGTTCTTCAATCTCCTCCTCTTCTGATTCAGGAGTAGTCTCTGTGAAATTTCTCTTTTCTTTTCTTTTTCCTTCACTGCTTTTTGAAACTTCAGGCTCTCTTACAGAATCTGATCTCTTCTCTGATACTCGCAGTGGTTCATTCGAAGCTTTTCCTACTTCTTTCCCCACTGATTCTGTATCTTCATCATCACTGGAATCTGACTCTTCAAAATACTCTTTACCAGTCCCTTCTTTTGGGTTTGGAACTCTCAAAGTATGACTTGCATGTACCCAGTGTCTCACTCCAGCACACTTTACTGCAGTCGTCGTAGTCAGAATAACTTGTCTCGGCCTTCCCCACCTTGGAACCAAGCAATTTCTTCTTCTGTGTACTTTAATCCTCACCCAGTCTCCTGGACTCAGATCATGGGCTTGCTTCTTCTCAAGTGTGGTAGCTTCTTCTCCAACCTGGTGAAACACAGAATGAACTGCGTCAGCCAGGCCTTTACAGTAATCCAAAATCATGTCATCAGTTATTGTCACCAACTTATTGACAGGCACAAATGCATGGCGCATTGCACGTCCCATGATTATTTCGTGCGGACTCAAGCCAGTAGTTCTATCTGGAGTAGATCTAATAGTCATCAGCACTAGAGGTAAAACATCTGGCCATTTCATGCCAGTGGCTAAGCACATTTTTCCAATCCTGTTCTTAATTGTGCCATTAATCTGCTCAACCACACCAGAAGCCTCTGGTCGGTATGCACAATGTAGCTTCTGCTGTATTTTCAATGCTTCACAAATCAAACCCATGAGTTCATTTTGAAAGTGTCCACCTCTATCAGACTCAACTGTTACTGGAAACCCGTACCTAGGAATCAACTCCCTTAACAGTAACTTTGCCACTGTTATTCCATCATTTCTTCTAGTCGGGTAAGCTTCCACCCACCTTGAAAACAAACAGACTACCACTAGAACATACCTCAGTCTGTTTACTTGGGGCATTTCAATGAAATCAATCTGCATTCTTGTAAAAGGACCTCCTTCTCTGCCTATTGTTCCCAGACTCACCACTGTCTTTTTCCCAGTGTTAAATTGCTGACAAACCAAACACCTTTGACAGATGCTTTCTGCAATTGTCCTGAACTTTGCATTGTACCAGGTTTGTTTAAATGACCTAACCATCGCATCCCTCCCCAAATGTCCCTGGCCATGATACATTCTTGCCATTGACGACAAAATGGAGTTAGGCATTACTGGTCTGCCATCTCTGTAAACCCAAACATGGTCTGTTTCTCTTGGAGCACATCCTGCCTTAATCCAATCTTTTTTCTCTTCCTCTCCTGCCTCATCTTGCAACTGTTTCACTTCATCCCAGGTTTCCAAGACATTAGTAAACATCACAGAGAGAAAAGACATTTCCCCCTCTCGGTCCCGATTAATGGACTGATTTGTTTTGGCACAGTATTGCGCAACATCATTGGCGTAACGGTTTCCAACCGTGATAAAATCTTCTCCCTGTCCATGGGCAGCACATTTTACAACTGCTAACTCTTTAGGCAGCTGTATCGCCTCAAGCAATTTACCAATCATTTCAGCATTCTTTATTGGAGTTCCACTCGATGTCAAGAAACCTCTTTGTAGCCAAAGCTGGCCAAAATCATGCACCACTCCAAATCCATACTGACTATCAGTCAACACAGTCGTCCTCAAATCTTTCCCAATTTCGCAAGCTTTTGTTAATGCTATCAATTCAGCAACTTGCGCAGATTTCACTCCTTTCAATGGTGATGCTTCCATGACCTCTGAAACTTTGCACACCGCATATGCTGCACATAACACACCATCATTTCTCAGGCATGAACCATCCACAAACAACACATGATCACTCTCATGCAAGGGAAGATCCCTTATGTCTGGTCTCGGTTTTGTACAGTACTCAAGCACATCCAAACAATCATGATCATCTTCCATTTTCACACCCACATTTTCAATATCCGGCAAAAGTGTCGCTGGATTCACATTCACACATCTTTCAAGAGTCACATTTGATGCTCCCAGAATCACTTTCTCATATTTAGTCAACCGACTATGTGACATGTACTGGGTTCTGCTTCTTGTCAAAAGAATTGCCACATTGTGAGGTACGAATACCCTTACAGGATATCCCATTATGATTCCCTCACTTTGTTCCAGACTCCTGCATGTTGCAGCCACAGATTTCAGACAACCTGGTAAACCCACAGCTACAGGGTCAAGTGTCGATGAGAAGTATGCAATAGGCCTTCTCAGTAATCCATGCTTCTGAATTAACACTGAAAGTGCACATCCATTTCTCTCACTGCAGTACAGCTCAAACTCCTTTTCGTAGTCAGGCATACCTAAAGCTGGAGCCTCACACATTTTACTTTTGAGCTCTTCAAATGCTGCCATTTGTTCTGCATCTAGATCCAATGGATCTGTCATCTCACTTTCTGTCAGTTTAATCAGTGGCTTTGCTATCAAGGAAAAATTAATTATCCATTGATGACCATAACCCACCATACCCAGGAACATTCTCACTTCTCTCTGAGTTTTTGGGGCTTTCATTTCTCTGATTATTCTGATCCTGTCATCCGTCACTTTTCTCAGACCCTTTTCAATATTGTGTCCAAGATAATGCACCTCTTTCTTGCAAAATTGCAATTTGGCTGGAGATACCTTTAACCCTCCATCTGCCAGATGATTCAGTAAAGCTATGGTATCTACTTCACAAGCCTCACGTGTCTTTGATGCCACAAGTAGGTCATCAATGTACTGCACTAGTACTGAGCTCTCAGGCATGATCAAACTCTCCAACGATTTCTTCAATAACTGATTGAATATCGAAGGACTCTCCGTATACCCCTGTGGGATTCGACACCATGCTAAGATACGCTGGCCAAACCTAAATGCAAAAATCGTCTGGCTATCATGATGTAATGGAATTGAAAAGAACGCATGACACAAATCAATTACTGTATACCACTCGGCATCATGTGGAATTTGATACAGAATCACTGATGGATTTGGCACAATAGGACAACATGCCACCACAATTTGATTAACTTTTCTCAGATCTTGCACGATCCTAAATTTCCCATTGGGCTTTTTCAGTCCCATTATCGGTGAATTACACGGACTACTCAGTAGTTCTCTCAGGACTCCCTGCTGAATCATTTTCTCAATTATAGGAGTTATCCCTTCAATTATTTCTGGTGTCATTTTGTATTGAGGAATGTTAGGATATGTAATTCCCTCTTTTACTGCAATTTTCACTGGATCTACATTATTCATCAATCCCACATCCTCTCCAGTAAAATCCCAAACTGCCCTTTTCACTGTGTCTCTCAGCTCTCGAGGCAAATCCTCCGGATTAAACACAGCAAATGCACCAATTAACTCACTTTCTCTATTCTCTAGAGTCACTCGGTACAAAACATCCT
Organism: Triturus cristatus; assembly: GCF_964204655.1. NCBI lineage: Eukaryota > Metazoa > Chordata > Amphibia > Caudata > Salamandridae > Triturus > Triturus cristatus. The sequence goes on from NC_140590.1 coordinate 444,190,852, forward strand.
CATCTGGTGTCTCAAAGGCTATTCCATCCGGTGTACAAAAAATTGTGCAGTTCATTTTGCACAACAAGTCCCTACCTAACAGGTTCACTGGACTCGTGTCACAGACAATGAATCTGTGCATGTCTGAAAATTTCCCTATCTGTACTCTTACTGGTTCAGTAAGACGTGTTCTGATTTGCGTATTGGCTACACCAACTACTTGGATTGTTTCATCCGAGAGAGGAAGATTTCTAACATCTGTTGACCTGACAGTTGATCTTGTCGCACCTGTGTCTACCAAAAAAGTAACACTCTCCTCATTTATTTTCCCATCCACAAATGGTCCTGCCTGGTCTATTTCTAGAGTTGCACCAAGTATGCACTCTTCTTCCTCTCCTCGGCACCATCAATAATCACCCTCAGATTCACTCCCTTCACTCTTTAACAAGTACTGTTGTACCTTGTTTGAACGTCTTGGTTTGTTTACCTGTTCATCATTGTAGAATCCTGAATCCTGATTATACTTTTGTAACCCTTTATTCTGCGGCAAGGGCGGTTTTGGCTCTTGACTCTGCTGTCTCACAACTTTCTGTTGTTGCTGCTGTTGATTATTTCCTTCATTCTGCACCTGTTGATTTAAGGATTTATTCTCATTACTCACTAATGGTGGATTAGGACACTCCGATCTCCAATGCCCCAATTGGCCACAGTTGTGACAAGGAAACTTTTTTTTCGCTTCCTCAAGACTTCCTTTTCCTTTCCCTGCATATCTAGGTCTATTCCCTGCATTGTTTCCTGGATTATTCGCCTGTTCCACTAACTGTGCTTCCTGTCTTTCCGCAACTTTCACTTGTGCCCACATTGCTTTCTCTTTCAGCTTTCTTTGTTTCGCTTCAATTTCATCACTGAAGTATTTCGCATGTCTCAGAATCTCATCTACTTTCTTACTCTGCCAATCCACTGTATGCTCACGAATTCTCTCACCAATTTCAGGTCTAAGGCCATATATAAATCTGTATACAAAATGACTCCAATCTTTGTCACCCAGGTGTTCATCTCCACTGAATTGTTTAAATGCTAGTATCAGCCTCTCGTAGAAAGCATGAACTGATTCTTTCGCTTCCTGTTGTGTTCGATCTATCTTTACCCAGTCTGTCTCTTTTGCAGGAACTTTACTCTTCAGGTATACCATCACCTGATCATACTTTCTCATTACCTCTGGATCTGGTGCCCCTGTTCTTGGGTCTCTTGGATATTCCTCAGCAGGCCAACTCACAACTATTTTACACTCAGTCCACAAGTCTGCTGGAACAATTATATCAAACAGACTATTCAGGTCAACCCACAGCACTTTTGACAATTTCACAAACCTATCTACCTGCCTATACCACTCGACGGGCTTTTCTCTCAATCGAGGGAAATCATTCGTGAATGATAAAATATCCTGTCTGGTCCATGGAACATGTACATATCCTCCTCCAGGTATTTCTCTCATAGGATAATTATCCACTGGTTTCTCTTTTTCTCTCACCGGAAATGCTGAATAAGTTGTTCTATCTTCAGCTTCAACTCTTTTCTTATACCACCTATCCTTCCACTTTTCTACATCACCCCATCTTCGCAATAATGCTACCATTTCCTTAATCTGTCCTGTTCTACCAGTAGCATTCAAATTCTCAATATCTTTCTCTGTAAAATCCATCCTGTAGGTTTTTTGTAAAGCTTTCACTTTATCAATGTCAACTCCCTGCTCATTCGCTATTGCTCTTAGCCTGTCATGTGTATTTCTTGCTCTCCAGGTAATGTTCTTGCACATAAACATTAGCTCACCATCATGATGACTCTTCAGAATTTCTGTTGGAACTGTTCCTGTAACAAGCTCTTCTAGTTCTACACGCAACCTAGCCACATCAATTACTTGTGAATCTTTATCCTTTTTCTGTAGAACTTTCATCCAATCATTCAAATCCTCAACTGTTATTTCAGCAGTTTTTCTCACTGGAACCACTCTCTTCTGCGGTTCTAAAATTGGCATCCCTGAACAACTAGCTTCACTATCATCTAATATTTCACTACATGTGTCATGTCTTGATTGTCTCAGGTCACTTCTTTCTGCTCTTTTGCCTGAATCTCCTGAAGGACCAACTGAATTTGTCAAATTATTCCCAACATATGGAATCACCAGTCCATTTTCACCTGTCCTCTGTTTGTCAAACACAGGCATAACCGGACCTATAGTTACAGGCACTGTAACAGCTTCCAGATTCTTCGTTAATTCCCTAATCTTCTCAGTCAATTCTGTTGTAGTTCTGGCTAATTGTCTGGCATTCTCATCAAGGTAGTGATCACTTCTTACCTCAGGTGTCTCATTTTCTGTCTCACTGACACAAACTGTATCTCTTATCGGAGAAACAACTTTTATCCGGTTCTGGTCTATATGGAGGTGGTCTCTTGTAAATCATGTCATTCAAGACCTCATCCTCATACTCATTAACTCCATATTTTCTCATTTCTGACTCAGGAACCCTTTCTGCTCCTCCTTCAACTGTTCTCATCGGATATAATCCCTCTGACATACTAACATCTCGCCACCTTTTCATTCGATCATGATGAGTCTCACGATCATGTCTCCTCCCAAACATGTACCTGTAGTACCCTCCAGATCTCTGTTTTTCTCGCTCATGTACTTCCTCTTCCCATTCCACTAAAGCCTCGAACTGTGTAGGTCTTGGTTTCGGGTCTAGACATAACATCTTTTCCCGTAAATTTCTCAACACGGCCAGATTAAATGAACCATGTTCTGGAAATGCTAGAACACCATCTTCTTTAGTATACCTAACCCAATTCTCCAACCATATACAGGTATGAAACCCATATTTCGCAGCCATGAAGGATGCAGGTGTTTTCGTTGGAGGTAACAACTCACCCTCTCTCGTCTTAACATCTTTATCCTTGTTAAACCACTTTTTAATTTTACCAAAAAATGTTTTCTTCTTTTTCTCTTCTTGGTAATACATTTTAGCGTTTACCAAAAACTCTCTACTCTTTCCGTATTATAAATATACAATACGAATTTTTCAACCAATAGCAGCGCGACTCACACTAACGCACCAATCCTAGCGCGAACACTATTCTGATCCACTATCCAATCAGAGCGCGGTCTTTCTGACGTCAACAGTCGCTGCAGTCGCTTGTCTCCTGTCTTCTGTCACTCGTCTACCCCTCCTTTACAAAATCTTTTTAGTAGACTTCGTGTCAATTTCTACAAAATCTATTAGTTACAACATAAAAACATCTCCATTGTCTGCTTCGCTAACCACAGAATAGTAAAAGTCTATTTCACAAGAAACCTCTCGTTGACACAGTAGCACTTCCTCTACTCTGCCCTTCTATCATACATTCATTAACTGTTTCCTCTAGGACTTGTCCAAAGAGTCTTACAATCAATTAAATATGTATACATTTACGCACATTCATACAAGAAAATATAGTACATACACACAGAATCCTGCTTCCCGAGAACAGCGAATAATCTGCCCCACTACAGAATTATAACATACATCAACTAAACAGCTTTCCTCTGTCCAGTTTCTCAAACAAGCTCAGAGAATACCTATTACTTCTCCCGCGATAAGCTTTAACGGTAATCCTTACGGATCCCTGGGACTTAAGACCAGAGTTTCACAGATAACCTTCACTATCATACACCCTCCTTATGTACCAGAAATATCTAATAGTAACATACGACGATGTCACTGATTCCGAACCCAGACAATGTGACGCGCAACTTCAATTGTCACACGTTATTCCTTACAATTCCGTCTTTCCCGAGAGCAGCATATACTTCCCTCTGCCCTACTACGGAACTGCTACCAGGTCCCAAGTTCCAGAAGCACTACATATAACTCAACATTACGACGACTCCAACATATAGTATTCGTACATATACCAACATCAATCAATAATCAATAATCAATAAGCTAATGTACAAGCAATCTTATCAGATCAAGACAATCATCAATAACCATCCTCTGCTACCAGGAAATTGATAGAGATCAGGGTGTGTATAATATTCCCACTACCACAGATAGAGTAATCTCACAGTTACACGCTCATACATTCATCATACGCTAGGGCCCATTTCACTAACATACGCTCAAATACTCTACCAGCAATAAACCTGTGGAAAGAACTCCTAGTCACCCTGCATCAATATCGGGGTCGATAAGATCTGGTTATTGAGACTGTCCATAAACATAATATATACAACCTATACGGCAATAATCAAAATATAATACACAATAATTGACAAGAAATAATATCCAACACCATGTTCAAATTATATTGCTTTATCTAAAATTAGTCAAATGGAAATCAAGCAGAATAAATCATTTTCTCATAGTTACCTATTCTAGCTAAATGTCAGAACGGGTCAGGACAAGTCTCTCGGTAAAGTCTCTCAAGACGAAGTCCCTTCAGCATCAATCCTCAGCAACGCAGATTCGGTACGCGGCAAAGGCAAATGGCAAGTGGCAAATGGCCTCTCTAAGCTAACAATTCTTATACTGAATCGAACAAAAGAAAGATACATAAAAAAGTTGTAATGTCCGCTGGACCGCTGAGCAGAGCGAGAAGGAAAGGATGTAACATTGCTACATTCGAAAATCTCCGCTCAGGAAAAATCACAAAATAAAGACTACGGAACAGGAACCAAGAATCACAAATGTATCTTGTTAGTTCTACTTCTCCTCGGCAATGATACCACAGCTCAGAGTCTTTCTCTAAGGCTCCTTTGTTTTCCCAGGGCTGCCAAGGACGTTCCATTTCACTCGAAGATTACCCAGGCTGCTGCTGTCCTTACAGAAATTTCACAAGGCAAGCAAGTGGTCAGCTGACTTCAGGACCATATTCAGCAGGGCTCTCTCCCATCACAGTTTTCTACTTTCAAATCGAGGCCAGGCTTACAAAATCGGCCATCTTTGACTAGGCCACCATAGGCCACAATAGACCATCTTAATTAAAAGAAACAAAAACAACGTTACCACAGCATAGTGATTAAACGGTGTTAATCCCACTAATACCCTTATGTGTATGCATATCTAGCACTTGCAACATAGAAAAGCATTAATTCGGAAAGCGTTTTGTGCTCAAAAATAAACAGCACATAGCAACGTTTAAACATAAACACGCACGTTATTGTTAAACAGCACATTTATGCGCACCCACATGTAACTCTCTTATTAAAACAAACGGATTGATTAATATAAACACACTTGCACAAGACAAATAATTAATTATTAGTAATTAGAAAAATTAATATGACAAATAGACATGCCAGAGCTTCAAAAACCAACGAATTTTCAAACAGAAAACTCTGCTCCAGCAGAAGCACTCAGCCAGCTGAGCTATCTAACGAAATGAAGACTGTCTACCCAGTCATCACCTGGGTGTCGGACACCTCTCACTTGAGGGTTGGGGCTAAGTTTCATTAAGTACATTAACCCTTTTAAGATAAACATACCTACAGATTGTTCTATCGATATATCTTCTGGCCGTGTTTCATATGGCATGTGCTGCACAACATGCACCCCTTCTCTCCCATCAATATTACTGCCCGTCTTCGCTTTTCAGCTTTAAACTCCTACTTTAAGCTTCGGTTTTGGATAGTGAGTGGAAAATGTTCCACTTTAGCTGAAATAACCAACAATTTGGTTCAATGCAAGCTGTGTTCACTTCCCCACTACTATGTCCCCAAACTTGAAATAGGACGTTACAAGAGAATGTAGCATTATTTCTCCACCGAAGAGGAACTTTGCCATATTTGAAATTTGTAAAGCGCAGATAGTTACCCAAAGGCATCAAACCCCAACAACATAGTTATGAGATGACTGTGAGACCTAGCAGAAATTTTCTGGTCCAATTTTCCTCTTTCACAACAGTTCAGTTCTTTTTAGGTCGAAGTATGCTATATTGAGGCAGGGACTTGAAGCTCCGCCATCATTTTTTTTTTCATTGGCTTCTGTCATTGTCCACTGTAAATTGTGTCTGATCCAAGGTCAAAAAGCTTAGTAGTCCCTCCTTAGTACTGCCTTGTCTCATTTTGTAACCTCGCAGGGCAACACCCCCTGTTACGTGTGTTGTTGCTTGATAGGCTTTAATTGCAGCCTCCGGGCATTACAGCCTCCGAGCTCTAATTTCTTAAATAGCGTTGGCCTGCCTGCAGGCAGGACACGCTCTCTCCTAACACTTAAAAAAAAATAATTATAGCACTCATTTGCAATGCAATAGGTCTCGCGTTTGCGAGAGTTTCAGCTATTGGCATTGTGAAAACACATAAATAAAAGGAATTGTCATTTACGCCTATAGCTCAAACTCTCATAAATGCGAGGTCTATTGCATTGAAAATGCTTGTTTAAATTGGGCTTTTAACACAGCAAGCCCTGAAGAACATCTGTTAGTTGCCAACCTATGGGGAGGGTAACTTTTAATTCATATTTTTATGTCCTGAGCACCTTAAACGCTGTTATAGAAAGATGTTGATTTGGTCGGCTTGCAGAGCAATGAACTGATGCCTTAAGTTAGGTGTCTGCAAGATGTACTTCCAAAGGTGGATTTTCTGAACAAAGTGTCAGAGTGTAGGTCAAATTTATATTGTAAAGGACAAATGATGATGGTATAATGCATCACAGTTGTCTTGATGACTGCATGCTGGTGACCTGCTTAAGAACAATGTCAAATTTGACCAGAGAAGACAACCCTGAGTAGTTTGGACTAAGATACTGTGAATCGTATGCAGTTAGCAGATCATTGTCTTCAGAAGGCTGGCGTTTAGGACATTTCATGTAGTTGAGATTTAGTCTGGGTATTGCATGGACCAGGGTGTAGACACCATGTTCTTTCCAAGCAATAAGAACCCCCTTCCAATTTTTTTTGATGGTAGTTAAGGGCAGAGATTAGGAAGGATGTCACTTTTCATTCCTTGGTTTGTGAGAAAATGGACTTTCGAACATTAAGTCCCAGTGTACATACTATCATGTTTCACTTTGTTGTCAAAATGTGTGTCTGGTGAAGAGGGGCAATTATTAAAACATAGCTGGTGTATTATTGATCGTCATTTAAATGGCAGCAATTAAAAATCCTCAGATAGCATATCCTGTGGTGATTCTGTGCAGCGCAGGGCATGCGGCAGATTCATGAGGAGGAGTTATGAATTTTGTAGTGTTTGAAGCCTTTTTCCTGCCCTTTATGAAGCCAGAGGCAAATGAGTGGTTGAAATTTGAGAGAGAACAGAACTTTCTGGTTTTAGTGTTTCTGAAACAAGCTCTTCCACTTTAGCTTTACAGGACTTGTAAAATCAGTGGTTCCTCGAAGTACAGTAGTTCGATAAAACAACTTTTTTTTTAAATGGAATTTTATTAAGTATAAATAGCAGTACAGCACATTGTCTTAGTAGCTTACAGTATACAACATGTACAATCACATAGTCACAAGCAGATGGTACATAGTCCGTTGTGGCCGCTCAGTGTAACCATACTTTCACAATGTTACAATGCAATACAGAGTGCCCATAGTTCATCACAAATGTTTCAATGGAATATTTCCCACCCCACTGTCTTCCATTGGCTGCTGCCTCAAGGGGAATAGTTCTAAGGTTATGGGTTTGTTTGCGTTATAGAATTACAGAAGGGTGGTGCATTACAGCCCCCTCCCAGCATGTCTGTCTACATTTTTAGTACGGAGGTTGACGGCGGAATGTCCCGTGAGTGCTTAGTCAGTCTAGTTTCGCAGGTATGACCATAGCGGATCCCAGATTTCCCTGGGGCGTGATGAAGACGGTAGCACCTCTGGATAGGTGGTGAGCTGATCCTTACACTATATTAGATCAGTAAGCCATTCCTTAAACTTGGGAGCATGTCCCTGCACAGAACTTCCTGCACGTCCGTGGCAGTCCCTCTGTGAATCCTAGTAATGTCATTAATATGGGGGACATTGTAATGTGTGTTCCATTCATTTTAGATATCGCTTTCATCACTTCCACCCAATATTGCTGCATTTTTTCGCACTGCAATGCCAAGTGTAGGAATCCCACTCCCTCGCTTTTGCATCTGTTGCAGTGATCATTATCTCGCAGCTTATCCCTATGTAAACGCAGGGGGTATAGTAAACTCTTTGAATACATTTAAGGTGCATAATTCTTAATCAACTATTCACCGCGATAGCTTCTGTTTGCTTACAACAATATTCCCACTCTTTATCTGTGAATGTGGACTCTAGCTCCAGTACCCAACTCCTTCTCGCCTCCTGCTGGGTGTATGGGCGTTCCAGTAACGCGGTGCGATATAATCAAGACACTGTGTATTGCCCCAGTCATTTGAAGGAGTGTGTGTAGCGTGTCACATTTAGGAAGTTCCAGTGGGAACGCAGGCGTATTGGCTTTAATCTCGTGGCGCAGTCTGATGTACATGAAGGAGTTCGATAAAACTACTTGATTGTAAAGCTTGGCAGTATGCATATCAAGACTTAACTCTGATTGTTGGGTAATTGTTATCAATGTGTTTTCAATAACCCCCAAATGTGAGTTGTGAACAGTAAGCGTTTCTTCATTGTTTGGTTTATTGAGAAACAAAATTTCACCCTTTTAATGTCTTCTACTTTTTAGGCTGCTAGGGGTATGATGCAGATATGTTTTCAAGCAAGCAAATATTAAATGTCATGCAATATGCTTGACAAAAGTCTTTAGTAAGGGTGTTGACCTTCATATACAACTGGCTAGTCATGATTTTGGTCACAAGGGATCTCAACTGGGCACAAGCGGACACAATAAATGTATACTGTTCATATGGACGTTTATTTCTTAGCAGGACCAATGATTGGTAGACCTTGCAGTTTGTGTGGCCCTAAAGAAAAGTGAATCTCTCAATTCAAATATTTTCTCAACCAAATGGTGCTTTTAGTGAATGGCTGTTGTGCAGCGGTGTCTGGGTGGATGCCTGGAATATTACTTAGTTATAATATATAATTTTCAGCATTTGTATACTCGCTTGTGCCAATGATGTGTCCTCACATCAGTCTGTGCTTTTGGGACAATGTGTTTATTGATCTGTCTGTTACCCCAAACCTTGCCACTTTTACTAATTTGGTCCTATGGGCATGAGGATGAACTGTTGTGTGTCTAATGCGTCTTTATGAATCTACAAGTATTATTTCTATGAGGAGTGGGGTTATGCAGTTGGGGGGGCATAGTGTCGCCACCTATGTGGCTTTATCTCAGAGTTTGTGTGGAACAGATATTGTGAGTTGAAAAATTGTTCCCTGTTGTAGGCACTGGCGGGCTGTTTTTAAAGAATGTTGAAAAGACAAGACATCCGTGAAGAGAACGACCGAGAAGACGTCCATGAAGAGGACCCCAGAAGAGGTACGCGAAGAGGACCAAGAAGTGACAGAAGAAAAGTCTAACGATATAAACTAGAAGTCGGAAGTAATTGAACAAAAGAAGGTTGCGACGAGCGGTCCAGTCACAGATTGATGTGAAGGCAGTGTCCTAGGGGAGGACAAGACCAGGTAGACACGCGCTACACGGAGAGGCCTGGTTAGGGCAGACCAGCAAGATAGAAGACCAGACCGCGTCTCGAAGGAAGGAAAGAGAAGGCAGAACTTGAGTGGCAAGAAGCCATGGCGAAAGAGAAGCACAGGAGAAGAGTATAGAGGTGTGCGTGACAGGTCAACTCAAACACCAGAAGGGAAACACCCAAAGGGAAAAGTGCGAAGGTGCATGAACATCCAAACACAGTACCTGGAGAACATCCGCATCACTGGGAGCACACATCCACGTGCGAATCCTTAGATCACCTGGTAACGACAGAGACGAGCAGTCCAGTCCATTGGTAACAACCACCTCTGGGATGGAACAGACACAGGACCGTGGCTATCCAAGGGGCAGAGGTCTCTGGGACACCAGTGGCAGTGGGTCCCGACACGAGAGATGGACTGTTGAAGCCCGCTCTGGAAATCCTGGGTGGACAAAGGCAGCATGCAGCGGAACAAGTGCCAACAGCACCCTTTCAGGTGGAGCTTGGGGCACGGAGAGAGGACCCGTAGCGATTCCTCCAACGTGTTTGGAGCAACAAGGCGGAAGTCCACCGGTCCAGTGGAAGCATGGCAGCAAAAGGCCTCTGGGTCGTCTGATGAGAGGGTATCTGTGTGAGGGATGTCCTGAAACTGCAAATCCCGTTGGAAGATAATCACCAGATGGAGCAAATACTTCAACCAGGACTACAGTGGAAAATAACACATACCTGATCCACCACCATTCCCTCTGCACCTTCACCGTATGTGGAACAGGAAGAGAGAGACTGTAGAGCATACTTCCGTGCTGTGAGTCCATGAAATGACTACATCTCCTTGGCACGATTTCAGGGTGCCCTGTGGAACTAGTGGTTACGGCCGCAAGGACACCATCATCGACAGTTGGCCAGCAGCGAAAGAGACTCCATGGAAGTCGTTGTTATTTTGTTGTTTGTTACCAAATTATATTTCTTTCCCACAGGTACAGACTTCATTGTTTTGACCTTCATTAAAGCTTGGGAGGGATGTAGTATCCGGCTGGATACATTCTAGTGTTGCTCCTTGCTGTACCACACACTCAACACCCACCACAGGCGTCAGGTGACCCTGATGATTAAAGGGGCCGAGTGCACCTGCTCTGGGCCAGTTATCTATTCATACCAACTGTGTCCGTGTGCTTCATTATCGGAGTATGTGGGCCTAGTGCCCGCAACTCTACAGTACCGAGGAATGGTTGCTAATAAGCCATTATTGCGCCAATGCTCCCTTATTTGAAATTACATAATTATTAGGCAATGTGTATTTATTTTGAGTTTTCTGTTGTCCTGAGTCATGTAGTTTGGTCCCCGAGTCTTTCAGGTTCACTGAGATCTACTGTCTAGGACATTGGACCCCCACGGATCTGTCCGAAGAAACGTTGGCAGACGTGATTTGCCTTTGCTGATTGCAGGTTTCAGTTTGGTACATAATGTGTGGGAAGTTATGTGCCTGAATCTCAAAGCCTTGTGCGTGGTACTAGAAACTTTAAAATGGTTTCGTGCAACTTTTGGAAACCAATGGGGATCTTGGCTGGCTTTATGTTGTCTTGGTTGGTTTAGGTTTAGACACTTTTTAGCCCTAAATTCTGACCCTCTGAAGCCTATTGGCGAGTGTCTTGGGGGCGAAAAAAGTAAGTGAGAAAAATCAACTAATTTTTCAGAGGGATACCTTGCGTATTTTATAAGACATTAGCTAGATTGCAATACAGTTCCATGAGAATTGAACTGTACCCCTGCCTGCTATGGTACAAAAAGCAGACTTTCCTAGAGAAATGTGTGACACTTTTCAACATTAAAGTTAAAAACCGAAAAAAATAATGTACTAGGCAAAATGACAAGAATGTAAATGTCATGGTAATACGATGTTTAAAGTAATTTTTAAAGTCCGAAAATGCAATTGAAACCTCAATGTAATAAGTCTTTTTTTTAATCTGTGCGTCACCAAAGGCAGCCACTGGAGGTCAGTCGTGCACCAAAGAAAATAAAGAAGGAACAACCAGCAGATTGTTCTTCCTCATGGAAGATGCAATTGCAGGGACATTGTAAATTACCTTACAGGCTGGTACACTCCAATGTTTTCAGTCTTAGGGGTGAGAGACTTTTCTGGCATAGCTTTCTCCTATAGCCAAGAGTCCTGAGGTCTTGTATAGGCTGGAACAGCCACTTCAATTTCTCCTTCAAATCAAAAACTTACATGGAAAGATCCTAGAGTCTCTTTCCTTCTACAGCTTCCACATGGTCCAGTGTGGTACACTCTCAAGTAGGTAGCTTGTTCTTCCACCCAAGACGAGTCTCATTTCCGGGTGAGCCTTAAGGCTGTCCAGGGGGGCTGGTCAACTGACACTTGGAGGGCATGTACAGTCCCTGGGTTTATATGGAGAGCTGAATGAACCTCATTTCTCTAGGTAGCTCTAAGCAGAACCTTGCTTCTGAATCTTTCCTTTATTCAGGGATGTTTGTTAGAAATGGGATTTCTGGTTGGCTAGGGCTTGCGCCTAAGCCAGGCAGAAACCACCAGTTTTGTCAGTGCAAGGGAGTTACACGCTGAAGATAACCCCTGCTCACCCCCTTGGTAGCTTTGCACGAGCAGTCAGGCTTATCCCAGAGGCAATGTGTAAAGCATTTGCGCAACACACTAGGCACACCACAAAAGAAACTACATACAAGGTTCTATCAAAAATAGCCTTTTTATTCTCATAAACATTAGAAACATAATTACACATATACACTGTGCCAACTGGCACCAGGTCATAATTTACAGGGGATTATATACACATGACCGGGCCAATCGGGCAACTGTCTGAACGTTTAAAAAGCACAAATAGCAAATGTAAAACACCACCAGTAACTACTGGCACAATAATGACCTCCGCATTACATCACATTAGCACTAGGCATAGAACACATTATGCACAAATCACAAGCATAAACACGTAATGCAGCTGTGTAGAGCCTTGTGCTCTACCAGTTTCACCCAAAATGACCCCAGGCCAACTGTCCTTCCTCTGGGGCGCAAAATGCCCTCTGTCCAAAATGTCAGGGCGCAATTCTAGAGCCTTACAAGAGGCCCCTTAGCTGCCAATGTGCTGGGTGCGTGGGGTGCGTCTCACCCCTTCCTCATTAAGCAACAAACAAAATGCCCCGGGTTGTCCTCCCAACAGGTGGATCAGCTGTGTAAAATTAGCCCTGGCACCACTGGGACTGTGGAGCCCTGCTCTGGGACTCCATCAACAAAAGTTGCCCCCACGTTGCAGCTGCCCACTCTCTCGCGGTGCAGCTGTGGATCATTAGGCACCACAGGGCCTTGGAAGCCCCACTCCGGGTCTCAGCAAAATCAAAGGGGCCGCTCCGGTGCAGCTGCCTGCGCTTTCGCGGTGCAGCTGGGACAAGCCGCCAAAGCACTGGCAACACGATGCCCAATGGGAGCCCCACCCGCTAGGGCTCTTCTTTGACTGCTATGGTCTCCTTGGGGCACCAGCAACGGGGCAGTCTCCTCACCTCGCCCTTGTGGGGGCTGCATTCACGCAGCACAACCGCTCCCTCCTCACGGGAACCAGAAGGGGCAGGACACAAAGCGAAGTCTCCGCCGGCTCTCTTCACGGAATGTTGCCCGCCTACAACCAGACAAGATGCCTGACTTTCGGCTTTTTCTTTCCTGCCGGCCGTGTGAGGCTCCGTCCACAACCAGGCGGCGCATGCCTAGCGTCGGTTCACTTTGCGGCGGCTCTCTCCCCTAAAGTGCGGGGTAGGCTCCCACCTTAAAAATACTCGCAAATGCAGTGTGGGCTCCCACCAACAGGAGCACAAACGCGGGGTGGGTTCCCGCTCTTTTCAGATCACCACAATGCGGGGTGGGCTCCCGCTTCACCAGTGGCATCGGTTGGCGGGGTGGGCTCCCGTTCTGTTGCAAAAAATACCCACAAGGTGGGGCAGGTCCCCGCTGCACCTCTGGACCAGGGCAGTGCTGCGTGGGCTCCCGCTCCACCACCAGCAGCACTGGGGAATACCTACACCGGGGATTTCCTCTGAACGATGTGCTGCAAAGCCCCAGCACTCTCCTGGAGTAAAAATATGGCGTTCTGGAGGCGCTAAGCCCAAAGTCTCAGGTGCACAAGGCTGGGCCCAGGCAGGCCATCTCACAGGGCCCTACAGCAGGGAGGCAGTCCCTCGTGGCGGGTCCTCCTGGGGCCCTGCAGCAGCAAGTCCGTTTCCCCCCCCCTCTCTCCCTCTAACCCCCCCCCCCCCCCCCCCCAGATATATAAGATACCGCTTTACAAGTGACCCAACAGGTAAATTAAATAAGCCAAACGGGTGTAGACCAATCTTACCATGTTTACCACGTAGAGCATACACCCTTTACACTGGACAGCAGTGCTAAAGTGCCCAGAGTCCTAAAACCACCAACACCATGTCAGAAAAAAACTAAGAGGAAGGCAAAAAGTTCAGGGATGACCCTGCAAAAAGGGCCAAGCCCAACATGTTCTTATGAATTGGTGGAGTGACACGGTCCGGAGTCTGTTTGGTGATATTCCCTGTTCTAATACCTGCAGATTTTCCACCAATTACCCAGCCCTGTTTTGTATCCTTTCCTGTTTGCTTGCCTGTGAATTGATCAAGAAACATTTGTTCAAGGTGGCAGGATCCTGGCTCCTATGTCCAGAGCATCCAGTCATCTCTGAGATCCTGCCGTATGGAAACCTGGATCTACCACTCTCACTATGCTGGTTCATGTCTCCTCCTACTAGGAGCTGAGACCGATGTTTGAAAGAGAGGCTGGTTTCAAATGGCTTTTCTGACCAAACCTTTTCCTGACGTAACTATTTTAAAAAATAAGGCTACCGGCAATCGTATGACCTTTATGTATTTTATAAACTGTTACAAGTGCTCTGTCTCTATACCTACTAGTGCCCCTCCTTTCTCCTTTCATTTACTATTTTTGCTTTACGCCATCTCTCACATCTTTGGGTTTCTTGAATCTTCATATGTTGTGTACACTTATTTTGTCAATCCGTTTCCTGGATTTTGCTTTGTAACCTAGACCCGCAGGTCACGATCAACCCTCCAGGATGTTACGCACTTAAACTGTATATCTTAAACTAGACCCTTGTATTCTTTTCTCTCTGTTCTTTTGTTTTTTGAAAAATTGCTCAATAAAATTCTCCTGAAAAAAAAAAAAGCCTCTGCGTTATCCTTTTGTTTGACTGTCCTGCTGTCAGAAGCGAATTCATTGTTGTTCAAGGCTTATTCACTGTTGGGAGGGAAGCCCAGCAGAACTAAAGTGATTACTTTTGAAAGTTTCAGGCAGCACAAAATCAAGTTGCCTACCAATGTATGTATCAAAAATCGAAGTCCGCCAGTGCACTAGGTTGTTGATAAATGTTGCAGAAACCTTAGATAATCTTTTTTTTTTTTTTTTTTTTTTTTTTTTTTTTGTGTGTGCTTTTTATTGACTGGTTTCATGAAAGTTAACTTTCATTCCCACCTAGGTCTCATAGAAGATAATTCCTGGACGTATAAAGTAAAAACATAATTTTGTAGCTATTCATGCTTCGTAACAATTAGCTCATCTTACATTTAGAAATTAAACATCCATCCTTGTGGGTGATAAGGATGCTTACTTTGTGTAAATTGAGGTTTTTCAATATGTCACAACTGTTCCTTCTGACATTTAATGGACAGTTTTAAGCTACATCTAGCCAGGCAACCGTAATGAATAAACACCTAACCAAGATCATTACAGACTCTGTCTCCAGTCCTGCACGTTTCAACTAAAAATCATTGGTTTTATGTTTGTTAACCTTCTTCAACTAGATTTGAGTGTCATCAGCATATATTTTCAGATTTACATGTTACTTCTCTGAGCTGTACCAGCGGGTGCAGGTTGATATAACTAACTAAATAAATAAATAAATAGGCATATAAGGATAGATGGCATTGATACTCTATTCTGTATGATACACATTCTGAGTTAGGAAATCCATTGACCCAATTTGAACTTCTTGTTTGCTGCGGGAGAGTAAGGATCTGATCCATTCCAAAGCTGACCCAGAGTTCCGTCACATTCCTTGAGCCTGCTAAACTGTACCTCGTGGTCCATGTTTTGGTAGACGTCAGAGAGGCAAGGACCTCCTTTTTCTACATGAACGACCGTAGCCGTTTCTTTTTATTTTTTTGTATTTTTTTTTTATTGGCCACGGGGGGCTTTAGTATCCCTTGCTGGCCACAACCAAGTTTGGAGCTCTTGTATGGTGTTATTAAATGTAATGTATTCTAGCTGTCTTTAAATGTCCAATTCCATGATGGGATAGGTTAGGTTGAAGATGGGCTGGTAACTAGTTCGGATTCTCCATTCAGCATATGATTTCTTTGGTAGTGATATGTTGAGGGTGTTTCGTTTTTTTAAATTTTTTTTTTTATTTCAATAGAATTTTATTGATATTTTGTCATATACAAAAGCCATATAATATACAAACAGATACATATAACATAAACCAAAAAACATGCACTGTGTATCGCATGTTACAGGGCAGCCCACGTTGGCTGTGCTGGTTGAGATAGTTTTTTGTTTCCTGTTTTTTGGCTGCCCCCCACCCTCTGTTCTCGTAAGGGCACAGAAAGCACAGATAGGGACAGGGAAGAAGGAGCCAGAGCGGAGAGAGAGAAGCCTGCTCGCCATTGTCTAAAAAGGGTTGGTATCCGGGTCGTTATACTTGGCACCTTCAAGGTGGGTCATAGGGGTCTAAGTACTTGTCCAGGGATGCCTACATTTTCCTGGCAGGCTGTCTCCACGGTGAGTCTCGTAGGGCCACCGTATCTGCACCTCTAAGGTACGTCACCCAATTGTGCCATCCCTTAAACGTTGCATTGGAGGTGTCTTTCCATTTATTGAGAACCATTTTTACACCTGCTGTTAGTAGTAGATCAAGTAAGTCGCTGTCTTGTTGTGAGACTGCCTCTGTCCTAACAGAGGCTGTTACCAGGGTGGCAAACTCCGTTTTAAGGGTACATCCTAACAGGTCGTTTAAAAAGGCAAAGATCTTCTCCCAGTATGTTTTGTCTTTGGGACAGTGATATATGAGATGGGCTAGATTCCCCCCCCCCCTTTCCATTATTACAATTCCAGCACTGGTCATTGATGTTCAAACCTAGGTTCGCCAGGCACGCTGGTGTCTAGTGTAGTTTGTGTAGCGTCCAGAACTTTGTCTGAGCTAGTACTGGGGTTATCTTACTTTGTGTGGGGGTGGACCATAGTACCTGGGTTTCTTTCTCACTCAGTGTATCTCCTAGCTGCGACTCCCAGTATTTACGTGTCTTTTCGTTAAGTTTGGATGTTAAGCCGTAGGAGTCTATAGATGTGTGAAACCTAGTGGCCTATTTTATTGAGGTTGGTCATATGTTGGATGATTGACGGCTTGGTAACGGAAAGTCTCGCTTTGGACAGTGCTGTTTTAATTTTTAGTAAATTATATAGTTCTATGTCTGGTAAGTTGTGCTTTGGTTTTCAGCATCCTGAAAGTGGTGGGATTCCCTCCCTCTTCGAGTTGAATAGGATGGGAGATTCCCTGTTCTACTCCACTTATCCATAGAGAGCGGTTTGCCTTTATATTTTATCTTATTGTTTGCCCATAGTGATTCCCATCTCGAGATTTTTATGCTGTGTTCCATCTTCTGGTCTACCTTCAGTAGGGTGCTTCTGGTATTTTTGAGTATTGGGTTTACTACCAGTTTATGGTTATTGGCTGTTAGTAGGGCTAATGGTTCAAGGTTGTTTAGTATAGCTCTCTCTAGTCTCAGCCAAGCTGGTGTGTACTCCTGGTCGGATAGAATCCAGTAGCTACCCTGTTTTGCCAAAAAGGCCGTTTGGAAGGTTTTAAAATCCGCCAGGTTTAATCCCCCCCCCCCCCCCCCCCTCCCCCCCCGCCCAGTTTTTTCGCCAATCTTAATTTTTTTAAGGCTTATCCTTGCGTTTTTTGGCTCACCAGATGAAGTTATTCAACATCTTATCTATTTTGCGATGGAAGTCGTCAGTGAGTATTAGGGGGAGCATATTTGCCAGGTAGTTGACCATTAGGGTAACCATCATTTTTACTGTCTCAATCCTCCCCCACCACATAATGAATTTAGGTGACCAGCCCTCCAGCAGCTTCTTTATTTTGTCCAGCATTATTTTTTCATTTTGTTCCAGTGTGTTTTTAAGGTCATTACCAAAGTATATGCCCAGGTATTTTACGAAACTGGTTTGCTAGGCGAAACCTGAATCCCCCAATATGTCTTTATTGGTGTGTATGTTGAGTGGTTTGCATTCTGACTTGTCTTAAGTTTATAGCCGGAGTGGGCCGAATACTTATCTATGGATTCCATGAGGGCCGTGATAGAGGATTTTGGGCTTTCCGTGACAACGAGGATGTCATCCGCATATGCTGCTAGTTTGATTGTGACCTCATTGATGGTGACCCCTTTCATCTCTTCATTGGTCTCGCTGTCCTTAATCAGAGGCTCTAGTGCTAGTAGGAATTGCGAGGGGGACAGGGGGCATCCTTGCCTTGTCCCCCTTTGCAGGGTGAAGGGCTCTGAGACCGCCCCATTGACCACAATACGTGCTGTGGGCTTTTCGTATAGTGCCATTACTTTCTGTGTGAAAGAGTTTCCCAGGTTGAAGGTCCGCATGCACTGTTCTAGGAAATGCCACAATACCCTATCAAACGCCTTCTCCGCGTCTAGTGTGATGGTCACTGCAGGGTTGTCCGCTCTATCCAGAATATGGCCTAGAAGTCTGGTGTACTCGTGTGACATTCGGTGTTTCAAGGGGCATAGTGTGATTCCGTCTAGGAAGGATGCTTTGATAAGGTTTGTGTGATCCACCTCAAGAGAAAGGAGTGGTTTACTGATGGTTCACTAGTTTGCTGAATGCTTTCATTCCTTGGGCCCGTCTTGATACTACTTCCACTTTGGTCAGCATATTTTTTAAGAAACGAAGGCGGAGTGGATCAGTGGCAGAGTCACTGGATGGTTAGGAGATGGCATTATGTTGCGGTTTGGATTCAAAGAACAGCTTGAGGCCGTAATAAGATTGTCAATTAGCAAAATAGGTGTTATTAAAGGCTTTCGTATTAGTGCTCTACCTTCTGATGTTAAAAATCTCTAATGGGATTGGTGGCCCCTGATTCGTTTGGCAATATAGGCTTTGATTCCTTGCATTTTGTGCTTTCAAAGCTCCACACTCAAAGTGCATTAAAAAGTGTTCCTTCATATGTGGTGCCCATCATGAATTCATTTTCTCGAATGCGAGGGATTACCCTGGACATGCACAAACCAGGAACCCCAATCTGGTTTCCTGGTTTTAAAGCCTACAAACTATCAACTTGAAAACATGTCCTCCCTACTGCACTTTTTGAATTGATGCTTTTTTCAAACCATCATTACCGTTAAAAATGGAAATGAAACGAGGACTATTGTTGGCCCTTCCTTCTGCAATTTTGAGGTGGTGCAAGTTGTAACTGTATGTTGACAGATTTACAGCGGCAATACCCAAGCATATCATGTTTGGTCACAAACGTTATTTTTTAAGTAGGTAGGTAAATATATTTGTGGATTGACGGCTTATCATTTTATCTCATTTTAGGTATCTTTTCAATTGTGGGGAAGGAACACAGAGATTAATGCAAGAGCACAAGTAAGTTTTCCTTGTCTTATGTCAAATGCACTTTTTTGTTCCAAGTTAATATGACCTATGCAGACCATTTTGAAATGTATTTTTTACAGGTTAAAAGTGGCTCGTCTAGATAACATTTTCCTAACCAAGATGGACTGGGCCAATATTGGAGGATTATCAGGTATGCCTTGTTTGAGGCCTCAAAATGTGAGATCACATCACTTCATGTCTGTGTTGTATTCCCACCACGCTAATCCATTTCAAACTGATTAGAGATGTATTATATATATTTACATTTTTTTTTTATCCCGTATTAGTTTTTGGGATTTTTAGATCTTGCCTGAGCCAGGGCATGCGCTGCTCTGCGAGACATTTAGTAAGTGGGTTTTCAAAGTGCTACCCACAGGCTTTTGCTGGCCTCAAGCGCGCGGTTACGCGTGCGTGAACGTGCACAGCTGCAATCTGGCTTTCTGTAATGGCTCATTAAGCCTTACAACGTGTGAATCATGCTCCTCTGCTCGCACTACCCCTTCCTTTCTCCCCCTCCCTCCTAGTCAGGTTCATTTGTCTCTTCTATTGCTGTGTTGCAGTGCCATGACGTACTCGTTTCATAATTATTAATGTTGTTGTGCTTCAACATTTCCGTTTTGTTAGTATTAAAGAAATAGACTGCGTGCATTTTGAATTTTGAAAATATGTGCTATTTCTCTGTGCGATTACTTTCACTTTTGCCGCTACTGCACGCGCACCACTCGCGTGCTTTTTTAATTTTTTATTTTTTTTTCCCGTGCTTCCTTGCAAGTACAAGCATATTCATATTTGATAGCCCCCTTCCTGCTGGTAAATCTAATGTTATAGTTCCGGATGTGTTCCTGAGAATGCATGTTTCTAGTCTATTCCCTATATGCGGGGCGTTATTGTATGCCTGTGTTGTATGTGGTCATATATACACTTGATGTTCGCACCAGTTTGTAAGCTGTATTCTTCTGAGGATAACGAAACAATGCAGTTGTTGGAAAGCAGAAGTGGCCTGGTCCATGACATTAACCACAGACCGGTAGCTGCGTATAAACCCTTTTCATATGTAAAATGGCTGCCCGACTCATCATCGTGGGTGAGGCTTGCATCGCTGTGAATTATTCAAGCCACCGATATGAAATACGAATTTCTGGCGTGACCTAGATTTTCCTGCCATCCTTTTGCTCAGGGTGCACAACCACTCATATTTACATCGGCGATTGCTGAGAAAACAGTACCACAACTCCTGTTTTTTTTTTCCCCGAGTGGTGCACGTGTAAGTTCCTGTGGGAGGCAATTGGTTTGATACATTTGCAAAGGTAGCTTGGACATTTTCCTTAAGTCACTGGTACCATGGAGCGAACACAGCTCGTGGACACTAGGCAAGCACAGAGCTTTGGCCTCCAGCCATCATTTACGATTTATTCGAAAGTGGGCACACAGAGCATTACAATAGCAGAGCTTGATGTGTGCTTTGTATTTCAGGACAGAGCCAATACGAAGAGGTGAAACCACACAGCTGCACTCAGACTACCTGGCTGCTGGGTTCTTTCATATCCGAAAGGAAGGAAGGAGGCGCCCCTTGCACCTCATTTCTAACAGCATTCAATATATGCAGCTCTACAGACAGAGGATGCACACATGTGCCAAAAGGCAGGCCTGATCTCAACCCAAGTATTCAAAACATCACATAAAAGCCGTCCCTTGGCATTCAATGTGAGATCCGTGTGCTTTCACGGTCGTGCTATGCCTGACTCAAACAATGCGAATGCTGTTGATACTGCTACCTGGAATACGTGACAGTCACTCTCTGCAGTGTCAACATGGCTGGCCCCCTTCACTCTCTCTGATAAGGTTTGACCCAACCCATTTTGAACGTTCGTATGGAGTGCAAGGTATGCTTACAGCAAACACAAGTCGACAATAATAGTTCAAACATGTTCCTTACACCTAGAATGCATGTCCAAGTCCACTTAGGTGTTTGTGCCTTTAAATGGCGAGAACATGGCAACCATTTTGTGAAACACCATGACATGGTCAGATAACGCAATGCTAACGTTTGCTCCTAATAGGCCGATAATGCATCGCCCAACCATCTGTAGATACAGCCACGTGTTTACTCAAGCGTAGAACCCTATACAGCTTCGCCTTGTTTCACAGGAAGTAAAATCCCATTAAGTATGAAACTTCGTCAGTCATCTCTAAGCTCTCCTCAGGTAAGTCTCTGGTGTCAAAGCTCTGGAACCCTTCGGCGACTGCCTCGTGCCCTTCCCTCAGTCCCTCTCTCAATTGAACTGTGCTTATTTTAAATAAGGTGCTTTATTTTCGTTTCGATTCTTCAAGGTTAGGAGTCTCACATGCGTACGGTATATTCTAGCTTGATTAACAATTCAATAACTGGTCTACTGTAAATCCTGTGCTTCTCTTAACATTTCCTTCTGAAATTATCCAGATTAATTGTTGTATTTTCTAATTTTATTGCTTACTTTTTAAAACACTACCGCAAAGTTGTGTGCTGCTTTTTTTGTAATCGTAGGGTGTGATGTTTATTTAGACCCCCACTAATCAAATTCTTACATGTGATCAGCATTTCCTCTCTTAACTCCCGAGCGTGGTGCAGTAAGAATTCATTTAATACTAAGTGCACTTATTAATGTATTGCTTTCAGATTGTCATTTCATTGGACACAACCGTAATCAATACGTCCGTAGGGAGTTAGATATTGTTCTTCGTGGCAGCGATATGCATCGGCGCTTTGTACTTCGATTTCACAATTTCCTCTCGCTTTTCAGCAGACGTTCAATGTTTTTGGTTATTGTCTCGTGAGGTAACTTCTAACTCGTTCCCTTTCGTGTAATGCGGTCCTGTGGGACGTGTGTTCTACATCACGACTCCCCTCTCTCGCCTCCTGAGTGCAGCTGGGTGTTCCCCAAGAGTCAGCGCGTTCCTGCAGACCATAGCCCCGTTGGTTTGTACGTCAAGCCAGCTTTTTGCGATTTTGAGACTGGTAAGCTTCCTGGGAAATCTAAAGAAGCACACAACTAGCATTTATATATATTTTTTTACTCTCCTGTAAAGGGAAGTAGCCCCCCTCTCGCCTCTTCTTCTTCAGGCTGCAGTGCTTGTAAGCGAGGCCTCCTGTGTGTCTCTAAGAGTCTGAACTCCAGGCCTGTCCTAAGTGTGCAGCATATGAGCTGCTCAGCTAAAACAAACATCCATTGCTCCGATTTTATGCCACAAATTAATGTCAAAGTGTTAACCTTTGATGTGAAATGGAGGAATACCCTTCTAGTTGGTGAATTGCATAAATAAACCGGAAAACGTGGGATCAATCCCTGCCTCCCACTCTTGACAAAATTGTGTGATCCTAGGCAAACATTTAATTTAAGCAAGCTCCTTTTACTTCATTACCACAAATGACCGTGAGTTTTACTGCATGAGCACGGGATGTGCTCTGCATAAAAACCTCTTGCAGTAATCGACGTACTTTTTATAGGTAGTAATGTTGCTCCATGTTTTAAAATAATCAAGGTCATGTGCAGGGTATATATGACCACTAACTTGCCTCTTAGTTCATGCGTGGCATTATCACCAGGGTGGGAAAGTGGGGACAAGGATGTTATGCATTGGCATAGCCAATAGGTCTCGCCTTTGGGACCTTATAAGTGTTTAGACATGCAACACTTAATGTTGTTGCACCAAGGATATTGTGCTGCATAACTAAACACTTATAAGGTCCCAAAAGCGAGACCTATTGGCTATGCCAATGCTTGTTCAAGTAAGGCATTAAAAAACTAAGTTAATAGCTTGTCTTTCTGACTTCACAAATTATGTGATTTAACAGCTTTCATTTAAGCATATTTTCCTTTACAATCCAGCTCTATAATCGTAACTTTTAAAGTGGGTTTTAATTATAAATATGATTGAACACTGCGTGCGAACTGATGGTCTGCAACATGTTTTTTCGGATTATTAAGTAGCACACAGTGTTCTAAATCTCTACAGGCTTCAGCTGGGACTGTTTTTAGATCCTTTGTTGTAGTGGGTGTGGACTGGTGTGATGAAGGATGGAATTAGGGGTGGCATTACTTCTATACTCTTACTTTCACCCAAAAACTGAGGTTTGCCAGGTGGTGTCCAGGTTCTTCTCCCAGTAGATGTAACTGGGAGCACCAAACGCTCTTCACTCGCCCGGGAGCTTACTCGTTACCCACCGGCACTAAGTTGAGAAGGGCAGAGTAGAGTTTGCTTTCAGGACTTCAATAAAGAGGATTGTAGGATAAGCATAGGGTTTGTGAAGGAGTACAATATGCTCCAGAGAGAGGCCTCCATCTCTGTCTAGGCAAGCTTCTTGCCAATCTACCTAGTGGCCTTATCCCTGCTAGAGTAGAGAAACTGATCTGTGCTGTAAATCTGGTGATCGTGTTTCTGATCAGCTATGTGCAGCTCACTCTCCTTTGTTATTGTTAATTGCCATTTATAGAGCACGTTATCACCTACAGGTCTCTAAGCGCTGTCAGAGAGATCCCAGCCCTTGCATGTGGGTGAGTGTAGATGGTTAAATTATGTCCCAAGCCTCCGAAAAAAGTACTGTTTTCAATTTTTTCCTAAACGGGAGAAGGGCGTGTTTCTTGCGTACATTTTCCGGCAAGTTGTTCCAAATGTGGGCAATGGATGTAGAGAGAGCTCTTCCTCATTTTGAGGACAAGTTGAATCTGGGACAGGCCAGTAGGCTGGCATCAGAGGATCGGAAGCACCCTCTAGGAGTATATCTGGCTAGGCGGTCTTTAATGTAGCTAGGGGCTTGGCCATAGATGACCTTGTGTGCGATGCAGAGGCCCTTAAACTTCGTTCTCTGTCTTATCGGGAGCCAATGTAACTGTCTAAGGAGGGGTGTTGCATAGACTCGCCTCGGCACTCTAAAGATTAGTTTAGCGGCATTGTTTATAATAACCTGTAGCCTGGCTAATAGGTTACCCGGGAGGCCGATGTATAAGGAGTTACCGTAGTCGAGGCGAGACCGTATCAGAGCTGACACTGCCATTCTTAATGTATTGAAGGTGAGAAGGGGGGAAAGTTTATGTAACTGTCTCAGCATGCCTATACACATTCCAACTACTGCTGAGACCTGCTGAATCATAGAGAGCTTGGCATTGATTTTAGTGCCAAGGCTTTTTACAGCCACTGCCGGCTCTGGGTATGTGCCAAGTTCTTATGGCCAAAACAGTTCCTTCCAGGGGTTAGTCTGAGGTGACGGCCAGTACTTCAGTTTTATCGGGATTAATTTTGAGGGAGTTGGCCGTCATCAAGTTAACAGTAAATTTCAAGATGTTTTGAAATCTTGTATGGCCGGTCGGGGCATTATCTATTTGAATAATAATTTGAGTGTCATCAGCATAATTGTAGATTTGACACTCCATGTGGTTCAGTGCCACTATCAGAGGCTGGAGGTAGGCGTTGAAGAGGAGAGGTGACAGCGCCGAACCCTGCGGTACCCCGCACAAGAGTAATCCTGGGTTGGAAATATGGTCTGTCAGCTGTATTCTCTGGGAGCGATCTTTGAGAAAGGAAGTTAGCCATGCCCGAATGCCCAGTTCCGAAATCCGCGACATTAGTTGGTCATGATTGACTGTATCAAATGCCGCGGATAGGTCTAGCAAGACCAGGGCACATGGCTTTTTCTTGTCTGCCCTTAATCTGAGTTCGTCTAAGACAGACAGCATCACTAGTTCTGTGCCATGATGCGCCCTGAAACCTGCCTGCCTGGTTGAATTGTAGGAGGGGGTTGTCTTCTATGTGGTGCTGTTCCAGCACTTTTGCCAAAAAAGGGAGCTGGGAGATCGGCCTAATTTTTTTTTTTTTTTTTTTTTTTTTTTTTTAGGTTTTTTGTGTTGGCCCCAGGTTTGTTCAGGAGTGGGATGACACACTTCCTTGATATTAGAGGGGGCATGCCCTATTGAGAGGGATTGATTGAGGAGTGAAAGGACCTTGTTTCTTATCCTTGGTAAGGATACCTTGAAGATCCTGGGCGGGCAGGGGTCTGCAGGTGACCCTGACTTCATTCGCCCTATTGGATGAGACAGGGACTCATGCGTAAGTGGGGGGGGAAGCTGGTTAGTGGTTTCTCAAAAAAAGGGGGGGGGGGGGGGTGATGTTGTCGCTAAGGTGGGGGTAGAATGGATTTCCGTTAGTAAATCCTTCACTTTCGTTGCAAAGAAACTGGAAGTTGTTCCAGTCTTCTGAGAAGGAGGGCTTCTGTTCCCTGACTTGTCTCAGCTCTCATGATCCGAAAGGTCTCTTTTTTTGTGTGTTATCAGCCGTCGTAATTTTATCTTCGTAAAATTCTGCTTTCCTTATGAGTATTGCCTTTTTTGTAAGTTGCAAATGTAGTGTTATATTCTGATCGGGCACCTGGGTCAGGCTTTCCGCCAGGCTCTCTCGCATTTGCGGAGGGTTTGGTTTAAGCTTCTTAGGGCATCGTTAAACCAGGGGACCCCCCCTTACCTTTGTCCGTAATTCTTTCCCTGCGAGTTGGGGCTACCCTGTCAATAGCATTCTTTAGCCTTGCTGTCAGAGCGGCACTTCCTTCATCAAGGTTTCCCTGTATAGGTGTGGAAGTAGCTGATTCATGTAGGGTAGTAACCAGGTTATCGGCACTGATTTTATTCCAGCTCCGCAGCACTTTCCATTCTGGAGATGGGCTAAGTGCTTGCTTTGGGAGTAGGAATCGACCGCTAAGTACAAAGTGATCCGACCAGGGGCATGGACTAATAGTTATGGGGCTGGTGGGGGGGGGGGGGGGGTTGTGGGGGGGGTTACCAGACCAGGTCGAGTCTGTGGCCTTTCTCGTGGGTGGGTCCATTTACTAATTGCTGGAGTTCTAAGGAGGTCAATGCCTCCTCCAACTGTGTGGCCTGGCTGTGCTTGGGGGGACTGGTCCCAATGCAGGTTGTAATCTCCCAACAACACCACACATTGGTACCGGGAGCGGATGTCATTAACTAGTTCTGTAAGAAGCTCAATGAACCTAGTTTGCGTTTGTGGCGGACGATAGACTACTAGGATAGCTAGGCAAGCTGTCTTAGAGTGAAACTTGGCCCCCAACACCTCAGCCCCCTCGATGCTTTCTGCGCAGAGGGTCTCTGCTTTTAGTTGGCGATTGTACAGGATCGCAACTCCACCCACTCTGGAGCAACTAGGTCGATTGTGGCATAGTGCTGAATAGTTTGGGGGCATGGCGGCTGCTAAGTCTGAGATTGAGGATTCTTGGAGCCAAGTTTCTGTGATGCTGAAGATATCCAGGGTGTCTTCCTGTAGGAGCGAGAACACCTCAAGATTGTGTTTCTGCAGTGAGCGAGTGTTAAGGGTAGCGATTCTGAGTTCCTATACTATCGGTCCGCACCAGCTTCTCGTGGTGTATTGTGCGATTTAGGCTAGCAGTATCAATATGAGTTCTTAGTAGCCCTCAGTGCGGTTTCTACGTTATTGTTGAGTTGAGTCGTACCTTGGCTTAGAAGCAGTAGTTCCTCAATGGAGTACCTGAAACGAGGACCAGGGGTCCTGGTCCCGGTCGGGCGTGGACGGGCGCAGACTGGCTTTCCCGGCGGGCGCCAGCTGCGCGCTTGCTCCAGCTTGCATTATGTAGCCTTAAACTCCACCCACCCACCACTCATCCCTGCTGTGCAGCAGCTGGCTTTCACTGGGCACTTGACCGGAAACTACCGGAAGTGCTCTAGCAGGAAGGGGGGGCGCGCTGGGAGCGAGGATCCCCAAGCACAGGTATAGTTGAGCAACGATTTAAAATAATTTAAAAGCTTTGGTTGTTTTTAAGAAAAATTACTGTAATATGCAAAATAACAGCATTAGGAAAGGGGCAGCGCGACAGCGTTACAAGCAGCCCACCACTAGCATAGGTGAGGCTCTCTGATCTTTGTAAGTCTCTTCGTTCTTGCTTGGGTGCTTCCTTCCAAATGAAATTAAATGAAATATGGAGTCACATGGTGCTGGGCTAACCTACCGCCGGGGATCGAACCGTGAACCCCGGAGTCAGGAACCCCGGCCGCTGCCCCACACCTCTTCCACAATGCAGAGTTTATGATAGGGTAAATCCAGTCTAAGGATATCACCTGGAGATGTTCCATATTACCACTAAAAGCAGCAATCGTGGAAGGTGTTGGAAGCAGACTGTTACTGCATCTAATACGGCATAATCGGAATGGCATCCATGCTTGTTCCAACTGAACTAAGCTAAGAGGGCTCCTGAAAGTCATGATGCTGTTATGTTGTGTGTAAGGCCACCACTTAAACTGTCTTTATGAAAGCCGTGCATTTGCTACTTCTTGAATTTAACCTATAGAACTGAGTTCCTGTTTGGGCAGCTGCTTATAGATCTTTTTCGTTATGCTGGACAGACCTTTGTTGGTACCGCATTTCATTATATGCCTGACTTAGACGTATATAACTGCTTAGTTTGCTTTTTCCAATTGTTGTGTGGGATGAAGGTTGGACGCAGGGGTGAGACAAATTTACTTACCTGAGTAGCAACTTATGCATTTTATTCCCAACCTTAATCTCTTATCATTTGACTACACTTAAGCCTCCTCCTCTGACTAATATGTGGTGGTTTTGGAGCTTTAAGTATGCAGGGTTCTGTGGCTGGTAAGAATAATGAGCAAGGATGATGCAATATGATCCCTGATCTTACAGTGATTTGGATCAAAGTCTGACATGAACTACCTGGTGAAATGGTTCCTACAAGATGTCATTGGAGTATGATTAGAAGAACTCCCATTACTATTAAGAGTTTGCAATTTTTTAATGTTTTTTTTTTTAATGCAAGGTTTTGCAGCAGTCAAAATAAATGACATTTTAGAAGTTTGCAAAGCTTCCTGGAATGACATTGCCTT
This sequence comes from Triturus cristatus, assembly GCF_964204655.1. Taxonomy (NCBI): domain Eukaryota; kingdom Metazoa; phylum Chordata; class Amphibia; order Caudata; family Salamandridae; genus Triturus; species Triturus cristatus. The sequence continues at coordinate 444,219,009 of NC_140590.1, forward strand.
TTAAAAATCACATTTGCGCATTGCAAGATTTTTGCAGCATATGAAAGCCCTTTTCATTGTAATCAAAACAAGCGAAGTTGAAAAATGTGTGGAGGCATTTCTTTTGTAGGGTTCCGAAATCAGTATTTTCTCCAGTGTAGCTTATCGAGAACCTTTTTGTTAGTGTTAAATGAGGATGAAAGCAACATAAATTATAGCAAAATGTTTATAAAAATGTAACAAAGCACTCTTGGCAAAGTCCAGAAGGTTACAAAAAAGAAAATCACACCCCTAATTACTATTCGAGTGAGCAGTGCTCACCACCAATCTCAAGTTAAGTAAATTTGCTCCTATCACCTGAATGCAGAATATGTAACCATGTTGAAGACTGTGATGCTTCATTTGAGTAGATGTTCACAGAATCTTAAACTATAAAGCCTTCTTAACTGCAAATTAAAACACACACCTGAAGGAACTACTAGCAATACAGAGCCTTATGCCATCTAGCTTCGGGGTCGAGTTGAGATTTGTATTTTGATCACATGATTAAACGCATGCAGAAACGGAATTTTGCAAGGAAAACCATATGGCAGTACATTTTTATGGTGAAAAGTAAGGAAACCTTAATTTTATGGTTTAAAGCTGGTATAGTTCAAATCCTCATGTGACTTTCTTGTGAAGAAATGTATTTTTCTTGTAGGGATGCTTCTTACTTTGAAGGATACTGGAGTTCCCAGCTGTGTTCTGTCTGGGCCCCCTCAAGTCGTAAGTAAATGAATCTAGGTCGTTTTAAAGATACCTTTGTAATTTTGCTATCAAATAGACTTTTCTCAATCCTGTTTCGGATTATGATGTTTCATCAAACTAATACAGGTTTTTTTCAAATATATTATTAATTAAATGATATTCTTACATTTTCTGAAAGATTCAGCACATTTGCACCATGACCAATTGGTCAGTTTCTGAATGTCAGAGTTCTGTGGTGAAAGCAGCGGTGCCGTCCAAGTCGCGTCGGCTAGAAGTTAAGTGCTCTGACATGGTTTCCTTCAGTGCTTCTAGTGACCACGTGTGCCCTAATGATCGGCTCCTGTGAGAGCCTCTGCTCAGAAGGCTGATCCACGCTTGCAAGCAAGAAAACATTTGTGAATGTACATACCCTTGCTCCGTCCTGAAGAGGCCTATAACAAACAGGCCGAAACACGTCGATCACATCATAAGGAGTCTTCTGGACAAGACCCTTAAGAGACACAGTTTGAGGACCATTGCTCCAAATAAACAGACACTGGATATATTACTCTTTGAGACGGTCCTTTTCTTGGACGGTCTACCTATTGAAAGATCTAATGTTTCTTATTGTGTAAATAGCACTGCTGCATCGCCAGCTTCTATTTTAATTCCTGAATAGAATGTAGCACCTCTATATATTGGACCAGCTCTGACCACTAATGTGATGTCACCCCTGGTTAATTGGAATCGCAATGCTGCCATATGGCCAGTCCGGGCAGGGCACATGCTTTCAGGTATATCCGGTTTATATTTCAACCTTCTTTGCATTTCTGGCTGTTGTTTATGAGGCCCCTGAATTGGTGTCAGCAGATCATTTCTAATTCTTAAGTGGTCAAGCCACCTCAGTTGTAAAGGGCACACCTTCCCTAGCATTGAGGAGGTTATCAAATACCACCGGTGTGTACTCAACTTATTTTTGGTTTTCTGGTTCCTCAAGGGTTGTACCCCACTTTGGAAGCCATGTCATGCGCCCCCCCAAATTATTGGAGTCACTCAGCAGATTCCCTTAGGTCCAAAACTGTGACCATTTCGGAGAAGATGGAAACCTGTAGGTGTCTGTAACACCGCCCCATTGAGTTATGATCAAATAGGTAAGAAAGTTAGGAGCCAGACAAGCCTGTCAGAAAATCTCTCATCTGAAGTTGGTAGATACAGAGCCCTTCCCTCTACAACTTAGTTATTATGTGCAAACAATTATTAGAATTTTACACTAAATCATTATTTAGTACGTGATTGTTTATTACGCACCTTTCTTCTACAAATCATAAACGCTAGAATAATTGTGAATTTTACAAGCAACTGGGTAATCATTTTACTTTTTAGGGCAAAGGTTGGATGAGCCCCAATCATTTTTGATCACCTATTCCTCTATAACCTTCCTAAATTAGGTCTAGCCTTTTAGTAACATGTAAAGCCTCCCTGCATACCTTATTGTGCCTTCCTGTCTGATGTTGAAATTCTGTATTTCAGCTTCCCTACAGCAATTAATCTGTATCTTTAACTCCACCCCGACAGTAGCATCTAGGATACCTTTCTGCTGCATGATGTTCTAAGAAGCGAGTAGGGGTCAGCTCAAGCTTGGTTTCTGCTTTTTTCAAACTATATACAGAAGCTTACTGCTACTTTTCTTCCTACAATACTGACTATTCGAGATCCTCCCTCCTTGTAGCCATATCTCAGCTATGCTGCTCTCGTAAACAAAGGGTGCATCAGAGAATGTATGTTTTCTTCCTCTGCTTTGGGTATATTGAAGAAACACATGCAGTAAACCACACATTTTATTAGCTGCATCAGTCAAGCAAGTACGATTACATTCTAGGCCCTGTACTTAGCACCGTGCACTCAGGGATTTTAAATGCACAGACCACGAACATGCTAGCATACGATCAGGCCTGTATTATGTGTAATGTTTAATATATGGACTAGATATAGAAGCCTTGGTTCACACATCCAATTACGCTGCCATGACCCACAAGGACTTTACAGCAGTCACCTGACTAGAACCAAATCAGACACATCTGTTAGTGGACGCCAGGTAGCCTCTGGGAACTAGGAAACGATCAGTGAAAGGGAAAACATTTCATGAAGGGAGGCCTAAACACTTTCATGTAGATACTTGATTTAGTTTAAATCTTACAATTTACTATTTTATTTAGTCTCAACAAATTATTATTTTAGTTCACATACTTTTCTGGTAGTAAATTTAGTATTAGTTATGTCATAAATATAGTCATTAATATAGTGCAAAGTTTGACAATAGTATGGCCTTGCAGCTCTGACCCATTCTGGTTACCTTTCAACCTTGCTTTGAAGATCCCATCACAAGCCGGAAAGCGACTTTATTTTAAACTGACATCAGTGCTGTGTTTGTGGCTCTCTTACAGTTCTCACTAGTTGTGAGAAAGTGCCATCTTTATTGCATGGTATGCTCCCACTGTTTGCTGAAGTGCTTTTGACTGAATGTTCCCTGGGGTCCTGCCAATCAGGTACCCAGAGCCTGTGTTACTTCCCTAAAACTGCATTGAAGCCTAAACCCAATTGGCATCTCTGGCCACATGTCAGTCCCTGGTAGATGGTACCCAGGGCCCTGTGACCAGAGAAGGCCCCGAAGGGCTGCAGCACTTATTGTGCCACCCTTAGAAGCCCTGTACCCTGACACATACCCACTGCCTTCGCAGGCTGAGTGTCTTAGTGCAGAACAAAACAGTCGACATTGCACACTTCCCTGTGTGCCATGCTTACAACACGCTGCCCTGGCATACCTCAGTCACCCCTTTAGCTGGGTGCGCTATGCCAGTGGTGTGGGTACAGGTGCATGAGCCCTGTACCCCTACACTTCCCAGGTCCATTCCTGGGAACTGTAAGTGCAGTGCTGCCATTAAGAGTATATGGTGCTGGGAGGTTGTCATCACGAACTCCACAGCACCATAATGGCAACACTGAAGACTGAGAAGTTTGGTATCAAACTTTTCAGCACATTAAACCCGCACTGATGCCAGTGTGGGATTTAATGTAAAATGCAGAGTTGCCCCCTGAACCTAACCCACAACCAGCGTCCTGACTGAGAGGCTGCTTAGGCTGCCACCCAGCAGACATGTAGCTGCCCCCCCCACCCCACCTCCCCCAGGTAGAGAGCCATCCACTCTCGTGGGCCTGCAACAATGCACATCCTGGGCGAGGTGATAGGTCTTCTCCCCCAGGATGGGCAGGGGAAGCTTCAAAGGCATGCCGTCTTTGTGAGCCTCCCCAGACCACTTGCTGTACTCAGCAACTGGTCCCCACCAGTTCTGGTCTCCACTCTGGCGGTAAGTCTGGCGGGAAAACCTAAGTGAGGAAGGGGGGTGTGCCAGCCTCTGCCAACCCCACCCCTCAGGTGGGGGAGGCGAGGTGAAGCACCACTCCGGGCTCTCACCATCTTGAGGATGGGGAGCCCTACCCAATCAGGACTAGGCTCCTGCCCCCCTCCCACTGGAGAGTGGCAGAATAAGGGGTGTACCCACCCCAGGGATGAGACCCATTGGTCCCTGCCCTTTACCTACCTGTAACACCCCTAATTTTAGTATTTAGGGGCACCCTGAACCTTCCTTCCTCAGATCCCGATTCCGAAACCAGGAGAAGAACAAGAAGAAAAGACCTGCCGAGCAGCTGCTAACTAGAGGACGACACCAACTGACTTGGCCCCAGCTCTACAGGCCTGTCGACCCTCAAACCTGCTCCTTCTAAATCCCGATGTCTCCAGTGGTCAGCAACCTCGAAAACCCCAGAGGACCTGACTGCCTTGCTCATCTAAAGACTGGGACTCCCACGAGCAGTGGTTCTGCTCATACAAGCAACAACCCCTGGTGCCTGCCAGGAACCGCGAATCCAGCACACTCTGCACCCACCGAGCCCGGTCTGTGCCTGAGTGAACAAAGACCACGAGGACATCACCCCCGGTGACTGTGACCAAGAATCCAGCGCCCAAGGACCCTCCTCGACGCTCCAGACGATGCCTGCAGCCTCCACTCCAGGGACCCCCACCACCACGACCAGCAGAGGGTAAGATTTCCCGACACCCCTGCACCTGGCGCCCTGCGGACCCCTGTGCCCAACTCCTGGGTGCCTACCTAACCTACAGCTTCCCAACTTGCCTCTCAAAGTGGTGGTCGCACCGGAAGAATCTCCGTCCCCGAGCTTGCAGCCTTTGTTCATCTTGCAGCTTCTCCATTGAAATACATTGAGCGCCCGCCGGCTCAAAAGCACCCTGCACCCAGCCGCCCGAGTGCCCCAGGGAGTGCAGCATCAGTCCTATCCTACTTCCCCACTTGCCCTGTGTAATTGACCAGGAGCCCAGCTCCCACAGCTGCGTGGCCTGCCTGCTACCAGCCACCAACCAAAGGCCCCCTGCCCACTATAGGCTAACATTGGGCATACTCTCTCTGCACCCTGTGCCGCTGAGGGTGTAACAACTGTACCTACCTGAACCTGGGAGACCCCGGAGTCTATGCCCAGAACCCTAACTCTGCCAGTCGAGTACTTACCTGAAAGCCAATAGCCTACATTTTCTCCATGGGGTAACATTCATTGGTTCCACTTGGAAATTCTTCTAAGTGTCGAGTCTTGAAACTTTGAAATATTCACTAAAAATCACCCGATCAACAAAAACGAAATTACTCCCCTGTTATCAGGAGTGATCCCAGTGCTGGATCTGTGTGCCCAGCACTGACCCTACAAAGCAATTACAACTGTGATTTTCCGATAACCAAACTTTCCTTCATAGGATAACATTGCCTGGTTTTTGCCAGATATTCGATTTTTGAAACCAACAAATATTCCTTAAAAATCGCCTGTGTAACAAAAACAATTTCTTTCAACTGTTTACAGGAGATGCACCAGGGCTGAATCCAGGAGCCAGCCCTGAGTAAGAAAAATCTATGCAAAGTAATTGATATTACGTTTACTTAAAAATTCCCATTGAGCTCAATGTTATAATTGTGTTTAACTTGTTGCCTATTGCAACAACTGTAACTATTCCATTTAAAAGTATATTGCTATTTGAAAGTATTCAACTAGAGCATCTTATTCTGAGAAAGTATTTTGATTCCTACTAGTGGTTCTAAAATAAAACAATATATTTTAATATACAAAACAATTGGCCTAGAGTTCAGTTCTTGAGTGTGTGAGACGCTTTGCTGACCGAGTGTGTACAACAAATGCTTTACACTGTCCTCTGATACTGCCTTACTGCTCGAACAAGCTACCACTTTAGAGAGTAAGGTTATATTCAGCTTTAACCTCTGCCAAACCTCTGGGGACTGTGGACTCTGTGCACACTGAACCTTACTTTGGTGCAGTATATACAGAGCCACTTTCTTACACTAGTCATTTAAATATTAGTGTGTTCTAATGTATGCTGAGTGTGGTAAGAAATCTTCCCAAATGAACTTGTTGCCTTGTGGTTAATTGGTCATTGATATTGCCCAGCACAGTATGGGTATTTTGTTATTGGAATTAAAATATATTTCTGACTGGACATGAAGTTTTGGAGTTGATACTTTATCAAGATATTTGAGTTCCAAACCTATCACCTAAATTGTTGCTACTCGTCACAGCTACTCTTGGAGACTCAAGGGTATAGAGAGCAATTTGGTTACCCAAATTGAAGTGCAGTAGTATCTGATGTCCACAAACATCAGTGATACACGAAAACAATAACATGACGTTGTCATTAATTGCAAGCTGGTTCAGGACCCAATATAAATACTTGACAAGTTAATGCAACAAAGAAGATGTATATATATTTTGCATCAACAGTGATTACGTTATGCAAGTCTTATTTTCATGGTGTATAACCACCCCTTAGGAAGCAAATTACTGATTTTTCTTAATAGCTGTTACTAAAGCTACGTAATTGGAAAGGCTTCTGTAGTCTAGTTGTTTGGGTGTCAGCTGGACAGAGTCAGGTTTTTGTCCTTCCGAGGTCAATAACAATGTCTTTTAGGTTGGCTCACAAGAAAACCCGTAAACTGTCAGTGTTAATATATTTTTTTCTGCTTGCATTTATTGGTTTGTGTAAAGTCTAAGTGATCTTTATTGATTTTTATGAGGGTTGTTTTCTTGTTTCAGCAAAAGTATCTGGATGCCATTAAAGTTTTTTCCGGCCCGTTAAAAGGAATAGACCTAGGTAAGAATGGTTGGCAATATATTGCATTAGCATGATCCCTTTAGATGCCGGCAAGGGTGCAACTACTATTCATAAGAACACTGTAGTGTAGAGTTAGACTTAGTTCTAATTTTGATATTTTACATGGTCTCATTCGATTTATCCCACACTCCCATCGCTACACTATTAATAAAGTGCTCCCAGCGTGAGAGCCAACAATCTGCCTATGACTTAGTTCATATACTAATCTGATAAAATTCAGGCAGTTCACCCCTTGTACAGCCCATCAGCCTGTGTTTTATTCTAGCCCATAATTGGAGGAAATATGATATTTTATCCAGGGGTAAAGTATATAAAAAAGACTTGTTCTTCTTGATTGTATATAATTACATTGAGCACTTTAGAAAATGTGCTTGATGTGTGATCAGCAACTCTTTGCCAGTTGGGATTGGGACATCCCATTTATTGGTGAATTTGTTGACTATTTCAAACGTAAATCTTGAAGAGCTTCTTGATTTCTAAATCCGTATGAGAAGAGCCATTGAAAATATTCTCAATCTTTGGGTTAAGGGTACATACCGATGCTACGTTTAACACATACTGGTTTAATATTGTGTCGAGTAAACACTTTGAGCCCCAGTACCTTTCTCCGCAGGTGACAGCTTGTCTTTATTGCAGTTTGTAGTATTTGATCTGCAGCTGCATCGTCACTGGCTGCTTTCACATTTAAGAGAGGCGAAGGTGTGCGCCATAGCTTTGGAGCCCTAAATGAGTTGAAAGTGGGGCGAGGAGGCTGGCATAATAGCTATCAAACATTCAAGAAGGGCTGAGTAAAGCAAATATGCAGGTGTTCCTTTATGTGCAGATTTGTGCAACACCTTTGTGATCAAATGAAGCTGTCTCTCAGTTAAAACACTTTGTAGTTAATAGTGCATTGCAGTAATATCGACACAAACAACTTTACATTTTGAGTAGAGGGCCAGGGTGATTTACAGTGAAAGATCTAAAACTTTTTTTTTTTTTTGCTCTGCTTTTATATGGTATTTCCTTGGTAGCAAATGGTGTGAGAAAGTATCTCGTCTGCAATTTTTAAGATTTAGCAAGTTAACTGATGTGTTTTGTGACCCTATAGAGATCATGGCATTGCAAGGTGACTTGTAATATCGCTTTACCCTACAGCAGAGTATTTATCATACATGGTCACACCAGCACCCTTCACACGGACTGCTTGCATCCATGGTGTCTTACTCTTTCAAATGAACGAGATGGAATAGTGAGAGGTTTTAAGAATAAAAATTAGAATCTGTACTGCGAAATTCAGTAAACCTAAAAGTATTTACAAACCATATAATCAGTTTAATGCAAGTCAAGTTAAAAAAAAAAAAAATGCTGTTGCCCAGATCAGAAGGATGATAAGCCAGTTCACATTTTTGTGTGTTAATTGCTATAATAATGCTCTGACCTGCCTTCCACTTTGGCTGCTGACTTTGGCAACAGGACATTACATCTCAAATGTATTGCCGTATTATATTTGAACAGCTATGTCCTTTCGTTACTACATGTGACTAGAGGTGTCACAACGCGACTTTATTGAGGAAATCGGAGAACGATTTTTAGGCGGGGACTTCTGGCTCCCACAAATTATAAGAGTTAATTAAAATCCTTTTGGTGTTTCAACACTTCCCTCTGTGATGCCTGTCTGAACATTTGTGTCACCAGTTGCATTCTGATTCGGTTCTAAACCCGTTTAGACATATTGCAAAGGTTTTTCTTTGAGCACAAGTACAAAACCCCAAAGGATCAAACCGTGCATGCCTGCATCTCGCTCACATTTGTTCTCATTCCCCCCCATCCACCACTTAATACCCTTATATTCTGTTAGTCCATTGTAATCTCATTTGGCTGTTTTCACTGCTCATCTCCTACCAATTAATGTTCCAAGCACATTAAAAATAAATATAAAAAATTCTCATGAATTAATGCAGTTTTAAACTTCTAACTTGAACAGATAAGATGGCCTTTTTGATTATCATCCTTGACTTATATTGGCAAAACAATTGGGTGTATCCTTTTTACTCAGTCTTCAGAATTCCAGATGAACCAATAGTGAAATATTAGCGTATTCTATTTGAGCCCAAATTGAGTCATGGTGCAGTGGCAATGCACTACTTGAAAGTGGTAAAATATGTGGGTTCTCTGACTGCAGAAACAAGAATTGTTAAACATTTTGCCATCTCTTGTAACCTGCTTTCAGTTGACATGCCCCCATGTTTACCGGATCATGATGTGTTGAATTTCAGACACTCAAGCCTGGCTAGAGTCTGTAGTTTTGATGCCTTCCAAGCAAGCCATTTGATGATCTGTTCCTTCAAATAGAGATTTGGAGGGAGGCAAACCATGTCTTCATTCTTGTTTTAGACTGTTACCACCAGTACCTCTCCTAAATCGTAAGCATTGCTTTTGCCTGTATGCCCACTGAATCGATGGGTAGATCTTCATGTTTTTTGCCCTTTTACTACATTATCTGAAACTTCAGGCACAATGTGTCTGGTTACTAGGGAATGGCACCTATAGTTGCTTGACTGGGACAGCGTATGGTACTAGTCAATGTTCAACTATCATAGAACCTAATGGCAAGTACTTGATGAGAAAGAAGCTAAGTGTACTAAGTGTTTCAGCTATGCAACCTTTCCTTTTTTTTTTTATGTCAGCTGTACGCCCTTATACTGAGCCAGAATATACAGATGACACCATGACAGTAATCCAAGTGCCTCTATTCTGTAAGTATATTTTTGATTATGCTTGTGAATAAATCCATTTGACTTTTAGATTTTGCAATTTTTAACTGAAAAAATCCTAAACTCCATCGCCTACCCCTGATGAGATGTATATAATATGCATTTCTTAAGTGTTTGGACAATGGCAATGTTTGAGCTGGTATGCATGAGGGACATCATTCTTAGAATATGTGCGGTGTCCCTTCACAAGTAACTTATTAGAAAAATACTACCATTCTCCTAAAAAGGACAGCCCATAAGTGAAGGTAGGAGTGAACATTGCGACATCCTGCATTTGAATGTTTATCCAGGATAAGATGCTGTTGCTTTTGTTATTGCTCCACTGTATGTGAAATAGATTATGTCTAGCATTCTAAAACTAGTTTTATATATATATATATATATATATATATATATATATTTATTTATTTTTTGGTTACTTTCCAAAGATTAGAGGCATCCCTGCCTGCATCATTGTGATGTCAAATCTTTTCAGTAAATTTGCTATGAACGACCAATGTAAAAAAACAAAAATCATAAAATACACTTGCACATTGATTTCTATTTCTTTACAGTGGTTTTTGAGTCCAAACTAAGTTTGTAATGTCTTAACTATGCTGAGAGCTACAGGAACAGGGCACACAGCTCTAGTGGTCAGTGCTAAAACAGGGCTCGAAAAATCCGAAAAATGGTACTAGTCCTGCAGGTCTAGTCCCTTGGAAAATCCCCTCGACCTCCCTGCAACCTACTTGACCTCCGTCTCTGAAAACTGAGCAAAAGTGACAAGATAACAAGATTTAAAGGCATCTTTATTGCACATTCGCTTTGTGAGCAATAAAAATGCCTTTAAATCTTGTTATCCTGTCACTTTTGCTCCGTTTTCAAAGACAGAGGACAAAAGTTGGTTTGTCTTCCTACTCGCCAGAAAGGGCGAGTAGGACCTAAAAATAGCTCGTCCTCATCAATTCTCCCTCTCAAATGCGAGCGGGCGAGTGGATTTGTCGAGCCCTGTAAAAGCAAGAGGATCAAGGTGACTTGTCGGTCGGATGCTCCAGTAGTTAAGGGAACATGAAGGGTGTGCGAAATGTGTGGTGATGAGGATCTCACCAGCTAGAGCCATTTCAGCAATTCCCAACTCTTGTTTGTACTGTCTTGGTATGATACAACATAATCACTAGGGAGTATGGCTTCAAAGGCCCCCTTACTGTTTGAGAAATGTAAAGGGCAAGATCCACAGTAGCTCTTTGTGTGAGGTGGCAGGCAGAGGCGCAACTAGGGACACATTTCTTGGTGTGGGGGGGGGGTGCTAATTCTTCCAGCAATCGGCAGAGTGAAGAGGCAGGAGCTCCACGAAGGGGTGAAAGAACAACAAAGCCTCGTTAACAAGTAAATGGTCTTTTAAAGACCTGTGAAGCACTCTGGTGTGGCTGCAGTAAGATGGACGCCAGACCCCAACAGCTCAAACTGTGTGTGTGTGCACCCGGGAAGCTGTCTCAGCCCACGCTGTCTCACACGACGGGGGTTGGGGGAGGGGGGGGTGTAGGGGGCTGAAGCCCTCTGAGCCTAATAGGCGTTGCGCACCTGGCGGCGGGCACCATGGTGGGTGAATATCGGACTACTCCCCCGAACCCAACCGAGGTTATGAATGTTACCTGCAGCCTTTTTTCCAAGAGACAAGCACATAACTGCCACCACTTGTTTAAGCAATGCCAACCTAGGTAAGAGTTGAACTGAAAATCACAAATGGAGAGGGGACCCTGCTGTCCTCTGGGCACATCAGACAACATGCTTTTTGATCTAGCTTCCATCAAATCCAGAATGTAAGCCTGTTGTATTACAGACTTCCGTAAACCTTCTCTTCCTCCATGGCAGAGAAACCTTGTAAACTTTGAATCTTGTACTTCTAATGTCACAGTTTGTGAATATATTTTGATAGGTATGCTACAATAGCATTAGCTTCGTGGAACCTCACTTAAACATATATTTCTTTTCTTTACCTGAGCTGTTTTTTGCCTTTGTTTGGAGGGTGCCTCTGTTGGCCATCAATTCAGTATATAGATGATTCAGTTTGCAGTTTGTGTAACATGCCTAGACACGTCTGTCAGCCCCCCCGCTAAATTGATAAAAAGCTATGGATTTGCGCTGGTATCGTATGCACACGACACTCCGATAATTATCTCATCCATTTCCACAGCCACCAGATTTCATGACTGTATGAGTCATATAGGTAACTGGATGACAGATAATTGACTGAAGTTAAACTCCTCCAAGACTGAGGTTTTTATTTGGAAACAACCCCTCTATCCGGACAGATACATATATATATATATATGTATGTATTTTTTTAAAATTCTGTTTATTGTTCAGCTTGTAACCGATGAACACAATAGTGCAACCTCAAGTAGGGGCACCGCAGATCCACATGCTCGTATATGCAATACAAGCATTTTACATGAATATTGAAGAGAAAACATGTCACACACTGTAACAACTCCCACCCTCTCTTAAACCCGGCACTTAATGAATCGGTGGAACCCGGGAATGTAAATAAGTGGAGACATAAGCACTGAGCACAAATTTGACCCCCCCTCTCCACCATTACGCCGATCAAATAATACAATATCACAGTTCCTGACAGTAGGTTCGGATTGCCTAATATATATACCCCGTTAGTGGGGCCCAGAAGTCCTTAGGGCGTGAGGCCATGGGCAGTTCTGCATAGATTCCCAGCTGGTCCCTGCAGTATGCGAGGTCTTGTATCCATCTTTTAACCGTAGAAAGAGTCTTAGCCCCCCAGCATTGTGCAATCGCCCGCTTGGCAAATAATGTGGAGATGACAACCAGTCGTCTATTGCAGGGCTTAACGTTTTTCACCCAACCCGGACAGATAGTTGGTGGCCTGTCCTTTACCTACACCAGTGTCTGAAACCAGAAAACCTCTTGAGAAAAGTACTCCCCTCAATCCCTATGGAACTCAGGAAAACTGTGGTATCCGTACTTATTTCATCGAGACTGGATTACTGCAGTGCTCTTTTTACCCACGCCTCTAAATGTAATATCCAAAAGCTGCTGATTGCTCAAAATGCAGCAGCAAGAGCACTCCTAGGAATCTCTAAATTTGATTCTGCTCCGAAAGCACTATCCCATCTGCACTGGTTGCCGGTAGCAAAGCTGATCCAGTTTAAGTCGCTGTGCATCTCTTTTTAAACCTTTGAACAATCTGCGGGCAAAGCAGTTGGCAAACTATCTTAAGCCATATATCCCAGCAAGGTCCCTTAGGCCAGTTGAGCTTGGAAATATCATTGTCCCTAGAGTAAGTAGGGCCGGGTGGGGTGGCAGGAGTTTCACTATAACAGATAATCTGTGGAACTCTCTGCCAACCATGCTTAAACAAAGACTAACCTGCTAAAATTTAGAAAGCGCTTAAAAACATGGCTCTTTAAGACAAACATTTTATTCCACTCCAGTCAGATCCGTACGTTCTGAGGGTAGCGCCTAGACACCTTAGGATATTTGTCGCGCTTTATAGTTTTTATCATCCTAATCATTATCATCATCTTGGTGCCTGCAACCCTTTCAATTAACAATATGAAAGAAGTCAACCTAGTGCTCAAATGAAGTACCCCCAACTAATACCCCAGAATACCTTCCAGCTCAGTCTGCTTACCAAAATTAGTTGCCAGTAATCTTTTAAAAGTTAATATAAGTTATGGCCGTGTTCAAGCCTTCAATGTGTGATGCAAAGATGCCAGTAAAGTATTTACCGAAATAGGGTACACACCAGCTTCTACAGAAAATATCTAACACCACCATTTGACGACCGTTATTCATTACTAACTCATCTAGGAGGCCTTCACTCCCTCCCACATGCTCCAGAAACTCCATTACTACCATTATACTAATGTTGTCCACAAAAGATGCTTCAGGGAATTTTGAGTAGTAATCGGGAATCTCTAAAACCTACTTGTCCACGCAACACTGCAAATATGCCTGCAACAACCATGGCCAACTTGCTCAAAGCACAGGGATAAACCTCTTCCGAGGTGATAGCATTGAGAAACATCACCTGAGGTTTGTTTCTGACTACACAGCGAGTAAAAACGAATAGCCTCTCTATCACAAGACACCAAAAATTCTTATGTTTGGCTTCCTTGCCCTCATTCTCATATGTTTTAAGATACTTTTTTAGTACCTGCACTATCAGTTTTCTGAATCCTTCAACAAACCCATTCTCCTTCATGCCCCCCCCCCCCCCCATGTCAGCTCGTCCGCTAAGTACAAATATGTACCTACTACCTACCACTTGTCTTGTCCCAAGGCTACCCATTTCACATAGAATTTCATCCTCTGACCACTTGTTTCCAGCCTTATTCTATGAAAGCATCATCGGCTACCACACCTTTGAAGCTCATTTGGCTTTCCTTGTCCTGGGCACCTTCATCAGACTCTTATCCAACCACTTCTTTAAAGAAAATTAGCACCTGCATTACACACCCGAACAAACACATTTCATTTTATATGAATATTCCTTTAACTTGTGTTGCCATTTAGCATTTGTATCTCAACTTGCTCCCTTGATGGTACACACTCAAATCAGTAGCTTGAGATCTGCTTGGAGTACACATTCTCTGCCCCATAGATAAGGTCTGAAGCCGTGAACAGTCCACCAACATACTAAAACCTCTTGTTCAATAACAGGATAATTACAAAAGCCACTATTTCATTGTTCCCATCTCATTTGCATGAAGACGACCCCTGCCCACATATCTTTGACCAAGATACATGGATCACATATATCTGATTCTTTAAAGAGGCTTTCACTCCATTTGTTGTAAAGACCAGAATCCACCCCCCCCCCCCCCCCACTGTTTGGTTAGCCTGTCTATCTTTGACCCAGAAACCACATGTCCTTCTCTTTCAAGCAGCTTGTCTTGTGAAAGTGTCAATTAATCCAGACAGTGACCTTGACAAACACCTAACACATAAGTCTGAGGCAAGTTCCCTATGTTTCATAGTCCTATAGTGATGTATAAAGTAAACCGTGTCGTCTGAATTGATATACTTTTTGTAAAACTGGTTTTTACCAGTTCATCTTGACCTGTCATACTAGTTCATACCGGTAATATTAGGAATGAAGTGTAAATTCCCCAATGTAGGGTAAACATCAGTGCTATTAAAACCAAGTGGCCACAGGCTCGGAGAGGTATCCACCCCATGTAAGGGTCGGGCTAAGAAAGAAAATAGGCTCTGCTATCAAAATGAAAGTGGCCCCATAAGCAAATTAAATAGCTAAAATTTTAACCCATCTTTGCAAATAGGTGAGCTTCGAATTTTTATGAATGTAGGAAAGTGCCTCTTTTTGTCATGGTCACTCCCACCTTTTGTCACTGATCTTTTTTGACTGGCACGGAGTCCCTTCTAACCAGGCCCAAGTGCCAGTGCTCTTTCCCTAAAAGCATCATCAGCTACCACACCTTTGAAGCTCATTTGGCTTTCCTTGTCTTGAGCACCTTCATCAGACACTTCTCGACTGGCTCCCTTGGTGGTACACACTTAAATCAGTAGCCTGAGATGTGCTTGAATTACACATTCTCTACCCTTTCAAGGGTCTGTTACTGACCGAGAACACGAACACCATATCAACAAGCATGTTGAGTAGGGTTGTGTGGGGCTACAACAAAACAAACTTTCACACTCAAGTGTTGGTGCACTGAACCAAACTCAGGCATCCTATGTGGGAAAGACAAATCTTGTAGAACTAAGCCATAGTCTTAGTTTATGCAACACCATTAAGCTATTTGATTAGTTCTAAAGCATGGTTGCAGACCTCTTGCCTTGCATTGTTACACAAAACAAGGTAAGCACTATTTATAGACCCAGAATAATCTACAGGTGGCTCCTTGTTGCTATTAAACATACTTCATGAACACTCATGCTTTTATTTAAATAAAACCGCATACAACCAGTGGTCCCCACAGGATGTCCGCAATAGCCAGTTCTGGGATTACCAACCATTGTCCCCTTGCATCACAACCTAAGGTTTTGAATTCCACTGTATGACTAAGCAAGGCCCCATGGTCAGGAACTGAGTTGCAGGGAATGTCAGTTGGATGACAGAGAAAGCAAGTGCCTTCTTTGCCCTATTTTTGTTTCCAGTACTGCTACATGGTTCCATAACATTAATGATGAAATGCTTCCTAATGAGTTTGCCTACCAGTGTTTATATAAGACGGGTAACAAGTTGTCCTGTACTGTTTGGCTTTTTTTCTTTTTTTTTTTTTTTAAATATATTTTCACTGTTCTCGATCTTTCTTTCATTCTTTTAGTACATTTTGCATTTTCTTCAATTAGCCTGTATAAACCCAGCAGAATATCAAGTCCAGTGTTTAAGAGCAGCGAAGGCTGATGCTTCTCTATTTATCTGGAAACAGCTAGGGAAAAGAATGCAATCCGAAACAGCCCTTCAAAGTCACCTGGCAGAGTCAGCCCGAAGACAAATTCACCCAAAGCGGAGCAGCAGTTTTCAGAGAAAAAGGAAGCACCTGCAGAAGAGAAGACTGAATCTCATGGAACCACACGTAATATAAACATTTCTGCTTTTGTAAGCAAAAACAATCTATTGTATAAACAATAAAAAGAAATGTCATTGAAAATCACTTCCACAAAAATGACAAACCACAACAAATGTAGTATGCATGTCTGAATCCTGGTTACCTGATCTCCAGTTTAGGCTTGTAATGTGTACATCTTAAGAACCGTGCGTCCTTTGTTCCTGTGGCAGGGTAAAGCTGTAAGCAGTTTTTTCAGCTATTCACGAGTAACCATTGGAAAAAATGGATATTATAAAAAGAAGTAATGAGCACTAAACTGCCCTTGCAGTAATTCGAGGGAACCCAGCAAACTTTCATGATCTCCACTTCTGCTTATTCAGGCACTCCTTAGTTCTCTATTGTTGGTATCCTCTTTCATACACTGCCTTTTAAATGTCTTGTAGAATCTCACCTGTATCTTGTGTTATTTCAGTTTGAGCTAATGTTGTGGTGTGAAGTTTTGGAAGACCGCAATTGCTGAAAAGCTTGCAGAAATAGAAGACCAGGGCCTAAGCAAGTGTTAAGTAGAAATCCCTTAATCTGCGCAGTGGTAACATTCCATGGAATATATTATTCTCAGACTGATACACAGAGGCTTGGTGCTGTGGGATATGTTTAGGAGGTTATAAAAGTAAGAGAGGCATAAACAGTAAAATCATATTCCAAGTGACCCAGAGGTCAGTTAGGTGTGTCCAGGTGTGAAGAATGCCAGGCCAGGAGAGACCTAGAAACTACAAAAGTAGGTCCATGTGGCTTACCCAGCAATGGAGTTTGACTCATTGGGGACCTAGTCGTGTCCTCAATCTGAGATCAACATATCGGAAGTCAATGATGTGGGCCAGTCCTCCAATTGTAACAAGGCCTGTTCTATGTACACTCTTCTCCATTTCCCTAGCTGCCAGGTGGACAGGTTTAAATAGTGCTCCTTGGGATGCTAAAAATACTCTCAAAAAGCTTAAGTCAGCCTTATCTAGACTAGTCGACTGTAGGGCCTCATCATATATTGATATGGGGGATGCTCTATTCAAGCATTTGGGCTCTAGTGGCATACTTGGGGGTGTTCAGGAATGTTGGGGTGTTCAGAAGTACCCCTGGATGCAGAGCCATGACCGCTTGACTTTCACGTTCTTGGACCTTAAACTTCTCGGGGAGTGATTAATTGGCAGTGCCAATACAGTGCAGTAAATTGTCTGTGGAGGAGGAAAGAAGTAGGGTGTAGACCCTGCCTGTTTGACTTTAGGATTTCGGGGTCCTGAAATGCGAGGGGAATGTGGTTGAGTGCATTGCTGTGCTGAACCTCCACCATGCACATCACACTACATACTGTGAGTCTCCTCAATAGTTGATTTTAGTGCCCTGCAAATGTCCCCCTCTGTTTACCAGCAAGAATCCATGAATCATCAAAGGTACAGTGAATTACTTTTAACTTTACAGGTTTCTTCTTTGGGGATTTGCTAAAACCCAGCCTATTGGTAATTACTTTCAGCTGCTAAAAGGTGTGACAGTTTAACCAATAAGAAATTCTGACCATGATGACAGCTAACTTGTAGCAAAGGCAGCTAGCCGATTCAAGCAGTTGTGTTGCTGTCGGATAATATGGGCAGTTGGCAAGTCTACTACATGCTACAAGTATTCAATGGCCTGATTTACCCACTGCCCTTTATGGGCAGGACCTCACCCAGAGGGTTCGCCAGAGCAGAGTGAAACACCCAAACAACTGAAAAGTAGTTGCATGTTGTTCAGTGACTTCTTGGCTGTATGTGCTACATTACAGAACACAAAGTCTGGTTGCTCTAGTGTAGGTTAAGATCCTGAACTTGTTCTTAGAATTCGTGGGTCTGAGACCCACCAGTGTTCGGCAAGTCCTCCTGCCATACCCCCAATTTGTAGTAACTTAAAAAAAAGAAAAAAGAGCTAAACAGTTTTTTAGGCAGATTAACATTATTGCATACTAATAGTCTCCTCTGCGGCTAATCTGTGATTTAGTTGGGTTTTTCCAAGGGAGCTTACCTTAGCTCTCTGCCGCTCATCAACTACTACAATTAAGTACACAGGCTCTCGCATTAACTGCTGTCATAGACTTTCATGTATTTTTCTGATACATTTGCTATATTTTAGAGTAGCCTGTATTATAAATTATTTATTACATTTAATTTTATTTATTTGGCTTTAGAGACCTTGGAAACAACAGGAGCAAGCAGTTCTCCTGTCATAGCGTTCATTTGCAAGGTAACATAGATAATTATATGTTCATTTACAGTCATTTTGGCTTCAGTGTTTATGTAGCAGTAAATCATTTTTAAATGTTTGACATTGCGAAATGCACAATTGTTACTATATTAATAGCATGCTTTTATGTGTTCATTGGTTTTCAGATTGAACAGAATAATGAAATATTAAGCAAAACGCTCATTAATTGTTAGTTGAAATTAGCAGAACAAATAACATAGGTTTAATTCTCTTGTAAGCCGGTGTCTTTGTTACAAGCCCTTCAACGTAAAGTCCCCCTCTCACAAACCTGATGAACCCAATACCCCGTCATTGTTGCTGTTGAGCCATTGATAATTAGTGTTTCACAACTATATAGCTCTATAGCTATATAGCAATATACATCTATATTGCTTTCAGTAGTACAAAACTGAAAAATGTGAAAACTGGCTAATTTTCCACGTTAAATGTGCTTTCATCTTATGAAGCTAAGCACATTGGTGTTTGAGCTTATGTAAGAAAAAGTTTTAATATGTATTTAAATGTATACAGCAGGTACTGTAAATGGTAGTTTCACTTTAAATTAGAAGATTATTCCTGGGTGCTGTAAAGATGATCAAAATTGACCGTTTTCTATATTTACAGCTTCACCCAAAGAAAGGCAATTTTCTGGTCCTTAAAGCTAAAGAGATGGGGCTGCCAGTGTAAGTACAAAGGCTTGAATTTTCTCATGTTTAAATATCGTGACAAACTATGAAATCATTTGTGTTGCTTCTCTTTTTGTTGATTTGTTGTAGTGGTACCGCAGCAATTGCTCCATTTATTGCAGCTCTAAAAAGTGGGAAAAGTGTAATTCATGGAGGGAAAGAGGTAAGCCAGGACACTCTTATGTTTCACCAATAACTGATTGTCAAGATCTATGACCAATGGAATGAATTTGATTTACTAAAGTTATTCAAGGAGTCCATGTATTTTTGCCAGTAAATAAATGGAAACAGTTTTCTCTCTGTCAGATACAGTACACTATCCACTTTTTCTTCACATCTTAAGCTGATGATCATGGAATGCCTGGGTAGCAGTTAAGCATAACAGATAATTCATTATTTTGCCTACGCAAGACACCATGCGGACACCAGCGTTTGGCCTTGTAGTGAATTTCATTGTAATATGTTTATGATGTATGCCATTGGTTCTTAATGGTCTCGCATTCTGTTATAGATATTTCCTGAAGAGGTTTGCACTCCAACTGATCCTGGCCCAGCATTTATTGTAGTAGATTGTCCTAATGAAGACTTTGTGGATCCCATTTGTGAAAATGACACTTTCAAAAGGTAATCCAAAGTCATTTTTAGTTTGTTGTTGGCCTCTAGGATATATTTGTACCTTTTTTATTCAGAATTTGGCCTTCCTTAAAAATCTTGGTCCTCTTAGTATTGCTCCTCTGTAGTCACAAAGTCCTGCCTAAAAGGTTTTTAGGTCGAGGACTACCGGTCTGCCGAAGGCAGAACCGGAAGTCGGAGATTTAATGTTTCCTAGAGTGGCTATTTAGCCCGCCTCTCTTTTTGCTTCTCCTCCATTGGCTGGCTTCCTAAACGGAGGCCAGCCATTGGAGGAGAGAGCCGTCCCTCCAAATAGGCTCCGTCTTTTTCAGATTCGGGGGCGTGTTTCTTGCTGTTCTTTCCACTTTTTAGCAACGCCCTTTTTTAGGCGTGTTTTTCTCTCCTCCTGCCAATGGCAAGAGGAGAGAAAAAGAAACACGCCCCCGAATCTGAAACCGCCGCTGCGTTTCTCCGAGGCATTTCTGCTTTGCATCAGAGAAAGGCAGTGGTGTGCTTGCCTTTTGCTCTGCCTTGTTCCTGTGGTCCCAGCGTGTTCAGCGTTCCCAGCGTGTATAGATCATCTCGGGGGCGCCCAAGGGCTTCAGAGCGCGTCTCCCGGAGAGCGAAAACAGTCCCAAGTGCCATCTTCCTTCAGACCCCGCAGGGTAGCAGGGAGGCCTACAGAGTTGCGCCCCGGCAGTCGCTGCAGCCACCACCAGAGTCCCCGCAGCCACCACCAGAGTCCCCTCCTTCTACGCGCCGCGTCATCACCAGGGAGCGCGACAATGAGGCCAGGCCGGATCGGCTCCCACTCTCACCCTTTGACGTGCTACAGACCCTCTAGATGTCAAAATTCGGGGGGCAGAAAGGTCTCAGCCCGGAGGGATGCAAAAGCAGATAGGAGATCAGGGGGGGACCTCCACCACCCGTCCGCCGCCCGCACCTGCTCCTCGTAGCGCCAGATCACCTAGCGGGCCAGAACGCCAGGAACGGATTACGCGTCACTCCGGTCCTCCGTGAGCGAGAGGGGCACACCTCCCCATCATCGAGGCGCTCACTGGAGGCAGGATCAAAGGCAGGTTCCGCTGGAAGGCACCTCGCAGCTCTGTTACTATCGGCGTTTGGGCAGCGGAGATGGCATTCTCGTGTCCCCTGGGTCGCTCTAAATCCGCAGCTGCCCTCTGTTGTCTCCCGCGGAAGGAGCCCCGGGGCGAGGAGGTTGAATTAGCCCACCTATGCCTTCACCAGTGTCAGGGAGCGCCCGCTGTACCTCCTCTGATAGCCGCCGCTCCTCTGCTCTAGGCTCGCGCGCCTCGCTGTCGGCAGGGAGTACCCGCCATACCTCCTCTGGTAGCCGCCACGCCTCCGCTATAGGCCTTCGCGCCTCACTGTCAGCAGGAAGCGGGTCGATCAAGCCGGGCAAGGCGCCATCTTGTTGAAAGGCCCGCTGCACACCACGGCTTAATATGCACATTTCAGAGCACCCGCTCAAATCTGTGGGTCTCGCCGCTCACCATCAGTCCCCAGGAGTCTCCGACACAGGTAGGAGTGGATGGCATTAGTCAACCAGCCCCCAAATGTGGCTTTGAAACAGACCTATACTGAACATGGTCATGTCTTGTGGGTAGCACCGCTGCTCCTCTCCGAGAATGCCACACCGCAACCTGGTTACAAAACACGCATGGATTTTCTAAAACAAGACTTATCCCCGCATTAGTCTGTATTTGAACATGCATATGGTAATAGCGTCACTATCTGATTTGTACATTGGCTCAAAGTTTTCCATCTAAACCGACTTTTGCACTATACTACACTCTTTCTCACTAACTCTCTACCTCACTCTCTAACTCACTACTCAACTCTCTCTTTCTCACAGCAACACAATATCACTACCACAGTAACTATCTTTCACTCTAACACACTACTTAGAAACTTCACTCTCTCACTACCTCACTATATCACAACACACTCTCTCAAAACTTCACTACATCACTCTCTCACTACCTCGCAAATTCACTCTTTCTAACTCACTAATTCACTCTAAGTCACTTACACTCACTCTTTCACTACATCACTCTATCTCACTACTTCACTACATCACTCTGTTTCTATCTTAATACCTCACAACATCCCTCACTACCTCACTCTCTCTTTCACTACCTCAATCTTTCGCTATCTCACAACATCACTCACTGTTTCTATCTCACTACGTCAGAAAATACCACTCACTACCTCACTCTCTATCTACCTCACTCTCTCTTTCAATACCTCACTCTCTCTCTCTCTCTATCTCACTACCTCACTCTCTCTGCTAATGCAATAGGTATCACATATGCAAAAAAAAACTGCCAATAGAAATGACAATGCCATTTATTTAGGGATACAAAAATGATAAAAAAATGAGCAATACCAATAGCTCTACCTATAATATTGCAGAGACCATTGCATTGTACATGCTTGTTTCAATGTTCGTTTCACTTAACAATCTACTATTATTTGTGTCTTTCTACTTTCTCACTGTTTCAACCATATGGAGAGGTGGTTGTACTTTGGAGTCCTTCCCTTTTAGTAAAAATGATTCTATAGTGTTAATATAAACCACCAGATCTCATTTGTTGGCATGGCATAATTGGCTTATTGACTCAAACTTCATTCCCAGTAATTGTGTTTGGATTCTTATGTATTCAGAATGAACATTTATCAGTGAACCTTCATGACATCCGCACATTTCTAACCAGTGTATGTGTGTGTGTGTGTTACTGTTTCTCTTCTTTTTATGGTTGTGCATTACTTGGTTCATAAACAGCAGTCATTTGTTTATTTAATTTGGGTTTTTGTAAAGTGCTACAACCACCCTTCAATGGCCCTAGAGTCTTTGTGGTGGGGGTACATATAAAGATAGTAGGTTGTAGGATTATGGTTACAGGCCTGTTGATATAAGTTTCAGTAGACCAAGATGCAGTTGTACGACGTGCCTAGCGTGCACTGCCTTTCAATATGTTCTGAAAATCTCTTGTAGAGCACCGGATACTGAACTGTCAGGCGAAATAGGTGGGTCTTTAAGGATTTCCCATCAAACCTCTTGTAAATGGCTTAAAATTTTGGTGGAAAACAAACGAAATGTATGTGCATACTATATTTCATCAACTGCTAAACTGTATAAAATGAGGAATAGTCACTAAAAATGAAAGTAATAATTCCCCTTTATGAATGTGTGCTGTTAGGACCATACATACATGTATGTGTTCAGTTTTGACCTCCACAGTATGAAAGACCAGGATAATGTCTGGGGAAAAGCAGACAAGCCTGTTTGAGTGCTGTGGGTAAAAGGGTTTAACTAATAAGAAACTTTACATAAGTGTTGTGGTGTTTTGGAAAAACCAATCCGAAACAGTTGTAATTCACTTCCCATGGTAGGGTCTGGTTTGCTTTATTGATTGCTGTGCATAAAGGGTTAAAAAACAGCTGTTTTGAAGTAGGTTCACTTAATGTTGTCGTTTAATTAAGTGCCTTCAACTGTAAAAATAACACCTTTTATCCTAAGGTTTATTGCAATAAAGCTCTGGCTTCATTTTGGACATCTTTGCTCGTAGCCTCAGTACTGTTTTTGAGGTATGGGTTAATTAATGAAATGCACATGGAGTCAGGCGGCCTACTACAAACTTATTCTACTAGCATTACTTTCTTAATGATGATTTCAGGCTATGTCCCACAATCCTTCCCACAGAATTGAACAGTTTTATTTAGGAACACCTTTGCTCATCTTTATTAACTATGTAAGATTAGTAAGCCACTCTCTAATAAAATGCCTATTGGTTTAGTTAAATTAGCACAAACAATGTTGTAGTCAAGAAATGATGAGTGTAAGCAAGAAAATTGAAGAAGCCAAAAACCTAGAATGAATTGCATTATTTAATGTATTAAATAATAGAAAGCAAAAGAATAAAATATCAAGCATAATCCAAAGAATATGGAATGGGCAATTGAGAAAACTAACAAGCACAGTACTAGATGTCTTTATCGGTGAGGGATTTGGACCTCTAACTTGCATTGTCTTTTAGTTCAAATTCTAGACCAATAAGTGAAGCTAATAGATGACACTTTCAAGGTTTTGTCTGATTATGTTTGACTTGATATAGCAATAATCCAGTCAATTAGCC
The DNA here is from genome assembly GCF_964204655.1 of Triturus cristatus. NCBI lineage: Eukaryota > Metazoa > Chordata > Amphibia > Caudata > Salamandridae > Triturus > Triturus cristatus. The sequence goes on from NC_140590.1 coordinate 444,242,970, forward strand.
TTCTGCAGCTCTAGCTCAAATTTGGCTCAAGGGAATCTAAGGAGTTTAACTGGATTCCGGTTAAATGTTGGGAGATGTCAAAGGCAGAAGTGTGTCAAGACCAAGCTCTTTTTGCACCAGTGGCTCAAAAACGTGGTTATGCAGCTAATCACTGTGAGGGCTTTGATAAGCAGCTTTAGCCTAGTGAAATTAGTCTTTTGAAGGGCAAATTTCACTGTTGGTTCAGTGACGGGCAGTTGGAATCCGTCTCTGGGTCTAAATGGATTTTGATAACGGCTCCTAGATTCAGCAGGATAAGCAGTTTTATCAGAACATGTTTTTGTCAATTTTCAGGCGTGGTTCTACCATACTCTGTCCCCTTCATGTAGATGTTACTCTAGTTTCACTGACCTTTTCAGTCTAGAGTTTCTTGGAGTAAGCTTCTCTATCCGACTGTTTGCCAACAAAAGCGCATTCAAGAAACCTTATGGACCCTTTGAGGAAAGTGGCTCCAACACTTTAGGAAGGAAGGAACCTTTTTTCAGAAGTCAGAGTAACGTCTTCCAAGCCGTTCTGATAGCAGATCCCTTTGCAAAGGCTCTTAAAGGGGGATATATTGAATTATCCTAAGCCATTCAGTAAAAGTTGCAACACACCCTAACATCTTCACTTTATTTCCATAACTTTGTTTAGAATCTGCCTTTTCCTTGGCTAATGAGGCACATACAGTGTTGTACACAGTATGAATAGTAACACCTATGTCCCATTCATATTTGCCAAATCGGCCTCAGATCTTATTTACCAATTTTTTTTGACCCGCCCTCTCATTCACTTGGTACTTTAAAGCTTTTCTCCTAAAGAATGATTACTTTGCACTTAATTTAAAATTTTCAGCATTTGTAACATGTTGTAAAATAAAAGCAGATTTTAATATTGCAGGTATCAAGATGAAAAGTCTGAAAACACAGTATCCTTAGTTATTCATATGACTCCGGAGTTCATTCTTCGCAGTGTAAAGTACCAGCAGTGGATGGAAAGGTAGGTTTGTTTAGCATTTCAAATAAAACCTGCTTGAATTTGTTTTAAAAATAAAATGTTTTTAAGAGAGGCTTCATTGGCAAAACATATCCCCTCTATGCCTAGAATTGCTTTTACTAATTATTATTTCTGGCGGAGACTTCTAAGCGCTGACTCTCTGCCAGGGGATCCTCATCAATAGTCATAAGCACTTTTCTAAAAAAAAAGTGTGTGTGTGTATATATGTGTGTGTATATATATATATATATATATATATATATATATATATATATATATATATATATATATTTGCTGAAAAAAAACCATAGGTTCCACACATGTTATAGTTAGCTGGACATTTCACTCGTAAAAAACCATTGAAATTCCCCCGTTATAGTTAGTTCAGCTAACTATCTCGCGCGACCGCAATCCACTGCTGATGACATCAATTATTACATCACTGTATTCACTAAGATACTGTTAATAAGTCAGTTATACAATTAATTTTACCAAAAAAACATCCATTTAGACACTTATTTACCCATTTATTCTTCCATTAACCTTTAGATATACATATATAAAAAATATTTATTTTTCAGAAAGACACATACTCTGGATGATGTCATCAGTGATGTCATGAGTGATGTCACTGTCCATGTCATGAGTGATGTAATATGTGACGTCATCAGCAGTGGATTGCGGTCGCGCTAGTTATAGTTAGCTGAACTAACTATAACGGGGGAATTTCAATGGTTTTTTACGAGTGAAATGTCCAGCTAACTATAACGTGTGTGAAACCTATGGTTTTTTTAGTGAATTTGTAAGGTTTTTTAAATGCTAATTTATGTATGTATTATATTTTTTATATATTTATTTTACAATGAACTACCTATGTATATAGTTATAGATTGACTGTATCCTGTAATATGGAATGGCTCAGCTCTTTTTTTTTTTAATTTGGATAAAGTTGAACAGCTTACCTAATATCTTTTATAAACAGTTTAAAATGTTTTTTAAGGGTTTTTCACCGTGCGCACACCCCGCAATAAAAAAATAAAAAAAAGTTTTTTTAACCCTTCAGGGGCCCCCTGACAAAGGCTAGGGGGTCAGGAACTCTCTACCCTGCCCCCTTTTCACGTTCTCCACCTTTCTTTCAGAATTACGCTTGCACACATTTGGTGCGCGCACCGTGCGCGCATATAGATATTTATGTACTTTTAACTGCAATTTTCTCAGGAACTACTGAACAGATTGACACCATATATACAAAAGGCACATGCCTGACCGGAGGACTACCTCTTTGCCAAATTTCAAGTAATTCTGTTCAGCCGTTCGGGCTGTACCTTCGACTAAAGGTCCTATGGGAAAATGCATGGGGGAAACGCGTTTTGGGACCCCCCTTTTTTCTCAGCCCCCGCTTGACGAATCACCCCGAGACTTTCAGGGTAGGAGCTGAGCGGAGCGCCCCATTAGTTTTGAAAATTTCGCGAGGATACGATAACCGGCGCCAAAGTTATTCAAAATAGAATTTTCAGATTTCCTATGGGAACTCGGTCCCAACTATAACTATCTACTGGCGACCGCCAGTAGATAAACAAAAACAAACAAAAAAAAAAATATATATATATATATATATATATATATATATATTCACTAAAAAAAAAACATAGGTTTCAGGGGTGTTAAAGGTTAAAGTTAGCTGGACATTTCCCTCGTACAAAACCCTAGAAATTCCCCTGTTATAGTTAGTTCAGCTAACTATAACTCGCGCCCCAGCAATGCACTGCTGATGACGTCACATATTACATCACTCATGACATGGTCAGTGACATCACTGACGACATCTCAAATGACATCACTGATGACGTCATCCAGTGACTGTGTTTCTGTAAAGTTTAAATATGTTTTATGTATTTATAGTGAAAGGCTTGTGGAAGAATGAGTGGCTGTCTAAGTGTGTGAATGGATGATTTTATAGGTGCGTAACTGAGTCTATAAGTGAGTCATTAAATGTATCTTACTGCAGACTAGTGACTAAACTGTGTGAATGTCTGTATGTGTCGGTCTGTTGGTGTATAAGTGGCTGCATGGTTTTGTGAATAGCTATGAGTGTCTATATGGGTTATTTATTGGTTGTCTGAGTATCTGTATGGGTGCCTGAGTGTTTGTGTGGGTAGGATGTGTGTGACTCTGTGCATAGATGTGAGTGGGTGATTCTATGGGTGCATGGTTTTAAGAGTGCATCTGTGATGAACTGTATGGTTGAGTGAGTGTATGTATGGGTGTGTTAGGGATTGAATGTATATTTCAGTGGTACATGTGTGACTAACTACATATGTGAAAGGCATTATATAAGTGGGGCATTATATGAGGGACACTGAAAGTGGGTCCCTCATTCTGGTCCTGATTTACCGACCCCCCCAATACATGGCCAAATATCCATCCATTCTGGCAGAGCAGCTGGCTTCATATGTAGTCAGCTACTCTAAAATCATCCTTACTGGGGACCTAAATTACTGGCTTGATAGCATAGGCACAGATACTCAAGCTGCTGAATTGATAGATTTGCTAACAGACCTGAATCTAAATCAGCACATCCATGTACCCACTCACCAGAAAGGTCACAGCTTGGACCAGATATGGACGCATAATCTATCTTTATCCAATCCAGTCATCAGCCCATGTATCTGGTCGGATCATTTCATCATCTATTTCACACTAGAAGTAGGCGGAAATGTCAAACCCAAGCCATGCAAGAGCAAAGAATTCCGCAAATGGAAATCTATGGACCTTCCGGGATTTATTGACATTTTAAACAAAACCGTACCACCACCGTACTATGATCTGGACACTAGCGAGAGAGCGCTGTCTAACTGGTTACTTAACGCAGCTGACCTCTCAGCCCCCTTAGTACGGGTCCCTAATGTTAGAGGAAATGAAGCACACAAATGGTTCTCCCAAGAACTGAAAGATCTTAAACTGGGAGTTCGACAGAAGGAACGGAAATGGAGACAAAGCTACTCCCCTCAAGCCAGGACAGTGTACTGTACCGCAAGAAAGGAGTTCCAAAAAATCTTGCTCCAACATAAATCTGACTATTTTTCTCAAAAAATTTTAAATTCCTCAAATAAAACTAAAGATATTTTTAACATAGTCAACGAGCTCTGTGACGATGATAGGACAGCCCCATCAATAGCCCCTACCCAGAAGTTGTGTGACTCTCTGAATGATTTTTTCAGAGAGAAAATTGTAAATATAAAACGCAACATTGCTAGCTCTCCTAAATCGTCTCCTTTAGATGATATTTTTAATAACCCCACTACATTAGACACCCTTCCTGCTATAGATGCTAAAACTTTTTCAACTCTCCTGGCACGGGTTAAGTCTGGATCACCCGATGACATCTGCCCACCCCACATTTTTACAGAGATTGGGCACTCTATCCCTCACGGGATCCTCTCTCTGCTTAACGACTCACTTAACCAGGGAAAGGTACCGGCAGGATTTAAGCATGCTCTATTGATTCCCCTGATCAAAAAACCCAGTCTTGATCCTCACGATCCATCTAATTACCGCCCGATATCCCTGCTGCCATTCCTATCAAAAATCCTGGAGGCACACGTTGCTAGCTGTCTTTCTAGCTTCGTTGAAACCACTGGATATCTGGAGCATAACCAAGCTGGGTTTCGACCAGGGCATTCAACCGAGATGGTGACACTGGCGGTCCAGAATGTACTAAGAAGCAATGCAGATAGGGACATTCACCAAGCATTGGTACTTCTCGACCTATCGGCCGCATTCGACACGGTCGACCACACCATCTTGGTCGACCGTGTCGAACAGGCTGGCCTGAGAGGCTCGGCACTTAGATGGCTGAAGTCATTTATCTCGGAGCGTACCCAGGCAGTGAGATTGGGAACTTTTACAGCGCCCAAAATCAAAAATGAATGTGGAGTCCCCCAAGGCTCGTCCCTGTCCCCACTTTTGTTTAATTTGTACTTACGACCCTTGTTATTTTCATTAAAAAAGTTTAGCGCCTTAATTTTTAACTATGCAGATGATCTGCAACTGATCTTCTGTCTGGACTCCCCTGGCGCTGCCACCGAATTTCGGGAGGTCATGGTTCACATTCAGAGATGGATGGGCCTAAATCATCTGAAACTCAACCCAGGCAAAACTGAACTGATTTTGCCCGGGAAGAGTGAACTGCATTGGGGACCACACTTCTGGCCTCCAGAAATGGGAGATCCTCCAGCTAAATCCCAAACAGTTAAGAGCTTAGGTATCACTTTTAATGAAGATCTTTCGCTCAAAAGCCAGGTAGGGACTGTGGTATCTGCAAGTTTCTTCCAACTTTGCAAGATTAAGAAGATCGCCCACCTTTTAACCCACCCTGCTCTGATTCAGGTCATCATTGCTCTTGTGCTGTCCCGTTTGGATTATTCCAATAGTTTATATCTGGGCCTACCGGCGGGGCAGCTCAAGAGACTCCAACTGGTTCAGAACCAAGCGGCCAGGTTGATCTGTAAAATTCCTAAGTGGCAGTCTATTAGACCTGGACTGGCCAGTCTCCACTGGCTGCCTGTAGCGCAGAGAGCAGCATTTAAAGCGGGATGCATTATCTTCAGGGCTCTACAAGGTAAGGGCCCTGGATTCATTAGCTGCCTGCTGATCAGTTACACTCCCTCCCGTGCTCTCCGTTCTGGCCAAAAGAATTTGTTAGTCGTGCCCCGGATCAGGAAACAACGCCAGGGAGGAGGATCTTTCCACTTCCTGGCTTCCTCCCTGTGGAACTCCTTGCCACTGCCACTAAGACTCCACGAAGATCTGTTAGCCTTTAGACAGGCTTTTAAGACTTGGCTCTTTAAGCAAGCTTATCCTTAGTTAAATTTTTCTTTCTTTCTGTCACATGTTATGTTATGCTAGTCTTCCACAGCGCCATGAAGCCTACGGGCGTACGTGCGCTTAATACATTTAATTTAACATAACATTATATAAGTGGGTATATGTGAGAGTGTGTGATTGTGAGAGTGGCTGTATGGATGAGTGTGTGCTTGTATCAATGATTGTATAAGAGCGTAAGAATGTGGTACTATTTTTATGAGTAAGGGAACTTGAGTGTGTTTAACTGCATAGGTGAGTTAATGGGAGTGTGATTAATTATTTGCATGACTGACTAGGTGTAAAAGTACCTCTATGGATGATTGGTGGTGTGCGAGTGTCTATGTAGGTGTATAAATGCATATGATAGTCTTGTACGGAGTGACTGTAAGTATGAGTGACTGTACAGGTGAGTGAGTGGAGGTGTATGTAGACCTAAGAGTTAATGAGTGGGTATGTAGTTATTGGTATTGGAGTATCTATGGTTTTGAGAATGTACTACTGAAATTTTGAGTTGGTGTATCAACGTTTAAATTAGGGTGTGAGAAGATGCAGTAATTTATCACATGGATGCCCCTGAAACCTATGGTTTTTTTAGTGAATTTCTAAGGTTTTTTTAAATGCCAATTCCTATCTTTAACTTATCTCTGAAGATATCATGTTTTTATCACCATTTTTTAAACTTATTTTTTCAAGTAATTCTTTTAAAAATTAAAAAATATTATTTGAATTTAATGGGTTTTTCAAACATATATTTTTTTTATATTTTTCAAAATATGTTTTAAACTATATGTTCAAAACTTTATTTTATATATTTTTTTCCGATCCGCGCACCGTTCTCGATCCCTACGCGTTAGCATCCGCGCAGGGTATGCGTTGGGTACGTGTTTAGTGCGCGATCGCAATGCGACCGGTCCGCGACTCCCAGCCTATACGCGACACGTTCGATGTATGTAACGTGATGTGTACCCGATGCGTCATCTGCGTCTTAAGCGGTAGGTGCGTGGATCCCACGAAATATTTAACATTTAAAAAAAACATATATATGTATTTCATGTGTATATTGATTGAAGACAAACTCTAAACTAGATTTTTTTAGACTAAGTTTATAGTTAGCTCTAACTTTTTTCAACTAAAAATGGCTTCAGGGCAGCAGGCATCACCTCACTCATCTGAGGATGAATTTTTGGTGGAGGCACCACCCAAAGAACGTTTTTCTTCAGTGGTGTGGAAATTTTTAACTTTTCCCGAGGGGCTGAATAAGACCAATGCCACCTTGGTCACGTGCAAGATTTGCAAAAGAGTGCTGTTGCGAGGGGATCCTAACAAGAAATACTTGTGCAGCACGGCAAGTATGATGAAGCACCTGAGGACCCTTCATCCAAACAATCTTGCACAACAAGAGTGCAAACGGATGAGAAACACTCCTGCTCCTGCGCCTTTCACCTCATCGCAGCCGAGCACATCGAGTGCATCCATCAGCCCACACCTTGGACATCCGTCCTCAATTTCAATATTTAAAAGTGCACTAAGTGCAATGCGACTTTGTGCTATGGTGAGCAGTCGGTCGATCTGCTGACGGCAAGAAAGTCACATTTGCTAGTTTTTTTTTTTTATTTTTGTTCCTTGAAGTTCATTGTTTGGTTTCTCCTGTGTGTTTTTTTTTTTTTTTTTTTCAGAAAATCCCCAAAAAAATTACAAATTGTTCAGAAACCCCCCCCAAAAAAATATAAAAGAAGGAACAAAAAAGTTCTTCTAAGAACTAACTTTTCCTGGTTTTTAAAAAAAGAGCTACATTTATTTGTTAGTGTGTGAAAGTTTAGATGAATGTATGTGTAGTACGTAATTGACTGAATGAATGCATTAGTAGCCTATGGTCAATGTATAAGTGCAGAACTATGAGGAAGTGCTGCAGCATCACACAGTAACCTCTTTAACTGCAGTGTGCTTTAGTACTTCCGAAGCACAGGGATGCAACATATGTACATAAATATGTTGCAAATCTATGCTTCTGTCTGCACGGCTGCTTAAACTGCAGCCATGTGGTGATACAGGCACCCTTGCACCATAGTGCAAGGATATCTGTGTCATGTGCTGTTTTTTTCTACAGGAAGACACACCTTCGTGCACTAAAACAATGAGAGAATGCATTTTTCTCCTTCAATGTATGCTGAACATTTCAGCATGCATTGAAGATATAAAAATGTGGAGAAATTAAAACAATTCTCCTTGTAGTGCTTTCCTACACCAATTTTAGAATGGTGCACCATTCACACACATGTCTAGATTTATCAGAAATCATAAATCTTGATATGTGTCTTGTTCTATGAGTATTCAGTGCAATCCTGCACAACAACACTTATAGAACACCCTTTCAACCAAAAGTGGTCTGCATGATGAGGTTGTATTTACATGGAGTATAAAAAGTGCACAAAAGTGTAAATATGAAAGCGTGTCTTGCGCAATAACTGTTACAAAAAGTGACATATTTCCAGTTTTAAAATTCCTTGCGAATGATAGAAGGTAACCACAGAGTTTTGTCTGCAAAGATGTTCAAAGAAGAATGATTTAAATAATTGTGGTCCTTCAATAGCTAAAATGGGAAATATTATGAACCCCTCAAATCTTTTTTTGCAGGTCACATGATATCTGATTATGGTCAGATTTCAAAACTACATAGGTATAAACAGAGTTTTTAGAAACATGTTTCAACTTTGTAGCTTCTAGCAGACCTCCTCATTCTGCATATTGAGACTTAGTTAAACTTACCTTCACAGTAATAGGAATAACAAATGGTACACATTTTTTTCACATTTTCATTCCAATCTAAATTCATAAAAATTGCTTATTTTAAAATTTGGATCTGTAAAAGAAAAGGAAAAAAAAATTATAACATGTAGTAATACATTTTTTACAACACAGCATAATGTCCACAAAGTCATTTTTTTGCTGTTCTCAGAATATATTAAAGTTCACTAAAAATAGTGATTTCAATCGTACTCATCACTTAACAGCGGGCAAAAAAAAAAACAATCTCAAGGATTGTTAAAAAAAAACCAACATGCTATTCTCAAAAAAAAAAAGATATAAATCACAGATATATAAAATGCCTACAGCTAACAACATTTTATGAGTTTAACTTACAAAAACTGTAAATGTTGTCGCTTTAAAATTATTCACCGAATCTAAGGATGAATTTTTGGAGGATGCACCACGCCCACAACGTTTTCCTTCAGTGGTGTGGAAATTTTCTACTTTTCTCGAGGGGCAAACAAAAGACCAATGCCACCTTCGTCACGCGCAAGATTTGCAAAAGAGCTCTGTTACGACGGGATCCTAACAAAAAATACTCGTGCGGCACAGCAAGTATGATGAAACACCTAAGGACCCTTCATCCAAACAATCTTGCACGAGAAGAGTGCAAACCGATGAGAAACACTCCTGTTATGGATCTGTAAAAAAGAATCACAAATAAATGTATATTAATAACTTTCAAATTTATACTATTCCATTACTGTTCAAACACATTTTATATAAAAACGGACTAAGAAACTATAGCCCTGAACCACAAGTGTGACGATGGTTAAAACACTACATGCATAGTGCATACTACTTTGAAGCAGTTCATGCCCTAAAGCCTACCTCACTAAAAGGCTACATGCTAACTGACTAAATGATTACAGTACTATAAGGAGACACACTATGTGTGTGTAGGGGTGTTTGCTAGAAGTGTATGAATACTAACTAGGGAATTGAAGATGTCAAAGACAACTGTGTAGGTGATTAGAGGACTGCATCCATACTGGATAGGCATTTAAAGCAGTCCATGTGCTAAGGCCTGGCTCACTGAATGAGTACTTGGGTACTGACTGAATGATTAGAGTACAGCAAGGAGAGTGCCTAGGTGAATTTATAAGTGGTAGGCTTTTCGCACAGGGAATGGATTAGTACTTGGTACTGAATGGGTCACTGGAGGAGTGCAAAGGGAGTGACAGGATGTTTGCTGGACTGTATGGATACTGGCTAGGGAATTGAAAATGTGAAAGACCAGTGTCTAGGTGGTTAGAAGACTGCATACATAGTGGATAGGGGTTTGAAGCAGTCCATGTGCTAAGGCCTGGCTCAGTGCATGAATACTTAGGCACAGAATAAATGATTAGAGTACTGCAAAGATAGTATCTTGGTGAATTTATAAGTGTTTGGGTTTTGGCACAGTGAATGGATTAGTACATGATGCTGAATGGGTCACTAGAGGACTGCAAAGGGAGTTACAGGGTGTTTCCTGGAAGTGTATGGATACTGACTAGCGAATTGAAAATGTGAAAGACAAGTGTATAGTATGTTAGACTGCATGCATACTGCATAGACATTTGATCTATCTATGTGGTAATGTATGATTCAAAACATGAGTATTTGGAAACTGACTAAATCATCAGACTACTGCCAGGTTAGTGCCTGGGTAAAACTTTTTACATTTTCAGTTCTGGCACAGTGAAGAGAATAGTACATGGTACTGCACTTTAGTGTCAAACCCTGACTCATGTCATCAATGCATAAGCAAAGAAAAGCTGCTAAAGCTACTAAAACTTGAGAACATGACCGATTTTAAAACCATTATCTGTCATCAAATACACTGTTACCAAATGCTTCTCTCACAATCCTTACCCAAAGGTACACAGACTCAGTGTGATTTTAGACAAGCAACACTATCCCTAGCAGTTTACCAAAACTCATTCACTAGTCTAGAAGAGGTAATGGTACTGCACACAATCTACATATTTAAGTACAGCACATTAGTGTCAAAGCATGACTCATTTAATCAACGCATAAGCAAAGACTGGCTTCTAATGCTACTAAAACTTCACAACATGAAAGATTTTAAAACCATTATCTGTCAGCAAATACACGATGTTACCAAATGCTTCGCTCACAGTGGTTCCCAAATGCACACATACTCACTGTGTGATTCTAGACAAACAACACTATCCATTGCACTATACCCAAACACATTTCTTCATCTAGAAGAAGTACTACATTTTAGTATAGAAACATAACATAACTCATTTCACAAATTCATAAACAATGACTGGTTTCTAATTCTACCAAAATATAAAAACAGCACAGTTATCTGTCTGCAAACACATGAAAAACACAAATGCTTATCCCAGAATGGTTTCTACATGCACACACACTGTCAATAAGATTGTAGAGAAAAATGTACTCCCTACACTTTAGCAGGAGAAATACATTAGTTTGATTAAAATCAAAATACTCTACATACATCCCCTCACAATTAAATAACTCACCTTTCAAGTTGTTTTGTAGATTAAGAAGTATATCAGTCACACACCAGATTTTCTTTTACAGAATCTCTGCACTGTGCACCTCTCAGCAAAAACAAAGAATGAAAGTTTCCCTTTCATTTTCCACACATATACATGTAGACATCAAATCACAATCCTTCACACAAACTCAAAAGCAAACACACAATTTCTATTGGTTAAACATTTCAACCCTTTCCAACTGAAATACATTTCAACCCTTCCCCCAATCTGCCTTCTGCCTGTTACCATAGAAACAGGTCATGGAACACTGCACTGAGCTCACAGGTCACAAGTTCAGCACACAATGTTCCTACACAAGATAGGAAGTGTGCTTGACTTTTCAACATATCAGCTTATCATATATAATGTTCCTTACAATCTGTTTTTGTTAACCAATTAGAATCATACCTTTAAAAAACTGAAATATACACCCTACCTTTCAGTGTAGAAAGTAGTTTTAAAAAAAAAAAAAATCCAGGCACCCAACGCGATCGGATGCGCGCACTGTGCGCGCATTTCGACGTATAAAAAAAAAGGGGGGGCCCCAGGGGGTCCTTCTAGGACCCCCTAAGCACCTCTAGAGGGTCAGAGTATTTCCACTCTGCCCCCTTTATGTTTTACACACTTATTCCCCCCCTTGCTTCTTCAGCCTCGCTTCTACCGAGGCAGAAAATGGCTGCCAACAGTTCCTGGTTTCAAATGTAGACACACTCGACAGCCAATTAGCATTCAGCGCGCGATCGGGGGGTGCGCGCTCGGTTCGGGGAGGGTGCGCATACGGTGCGGGTAGGGTCCGCGGATCCTCCCCGGCCATAGATATTTATGTACTTTTAACTCAAATTTTCTCAGGAACTACTGAACGGATTCACACCATTTATGCAAAAGGCACGAGTCTAAACTGAGGACTACCTCTTTGCCAAATTTGGTGTCATTCCATTCAGCGGTTTGGCAGTAGCTGCGACATCCGATCCTATGGGAAATTGCATGGGGAAAACGCGTTTTGGGGCCCCCCCCCTTTTTTCTCGGCCCCCGCTTGATGAATCACCACGAAACTTTCAGGGTAGGAGCGGAGCAGAGCTGGCCAAAAGTTTGGAAAATTTCACGAGGATTCATCAACTGGCGCCAGACTTATTGGGAATAGAATGTTGAGGATTTCCTATGGAAAATAGGTCCTATCTACTGGCGACTGCCAGTAGAATATCTGTCTGTCTGTCTGTCTGTCTGTCTGTCTGTCTGTCTATCCCAAAGGCATTTGTTCCGGTAAGGACAACTTCGCAACCTGATGTAATTTCAGCAGTCAAAATGTCAGCCTAACGCACTTCTGAGCCGCCACTCGTCTCCAGAGGCTTTGACTGAGTTTGTGCTTGGACACTCTGACATGATTTACATAATTAACACCCTCAAATGGGCTGATCAAATGAATTCCACACACAAGGCTGACATCATTTTGACTTGACGGCTGAAATTACATTGGGTTGCAAAGTTGTCCTTACCGGAACAAATGCCTTTGGGAACTACTACATAGTGTGTACTTGTCCTGTGGGCACCCTGGAGAAAAAAAAAAAAATTATATACATCTGTGAGAAAGTTAAAGCTTCTACCTCTAGAGGCAGGTCTTCTGTGAGACAAAAGAAGAGACCCATGTCATCTTCCAGAAGCAAAAATCCCAGTCTGTTCTTCATCGGCGTCAAAAATGTCTCCACCAGTGAAGAAAATGTGGACGACAATCCCTTAGACGACGGGATCGCCGTCGAAAGAACATGGGCCGTTGTCAAAGACTTCCAAACACAGAGGTGCGTCGACTACTCCGCCACTGCCAACCCGGCGGCGGTTGGCGTTCAGAGAGTTGTTCTCAGTTGGTGCGTGATCGCCCAACGTCGAGATATCACTCTCCCTCATCGCTGTCGGTTCGGTGTTAGACATCGTGGCGCAGCCCTCCGTTGCCATCAACCAGGCGGCAGTCAACTTCGAGGCCTAGATCATCTACGATGTCGAAAAAGGGTTCTACCTCGAGGCACACCCCTCCATTGCAGCCCACAAAACGGCCCTCAACGTCCAGGCCTAGATCTTCGATGTCGAGAATGGATTAGACATAGAGACGGACTCCTCCTTTGCAGCCCACGAGACGCCGCTCAACTTCAAGGCCTAGATTGACCGTGTCGAGAGGTTTCTACGTCGAATTTCACCGGCACCTTCTCCTCGTACGACATTGAGGCGTGGTGCTCCGTTGGGGTACTCCTTTTCTGATGTCGAAGCACAAGTCTCCATCGGTGGAGCATCGGTCGACATTGAGGCAGAAAGAATCTACACGGCCGGCGTAGAGGCCAAAGTCTCCGGCCGAGGACTCACTGGTCTCAGTGGCACATACCCGCTCGACGTCGAGACGCTCACAGTTATCGTCGTCATCGCATCATTCGACCTCTGGGAGATACCGTTTTGTATCAAAGGACCTCTTTGAGCCATCGGTGTCGACTGCAGGACCTCCACAACTCCTCTCGACATGAGACAAGGTCTCACAGCATTGCTTAGCCTATTATGTTTTTTTTTTTTCTGGGAGGCAGCATTGATTGCTTTAAAAATTGTATGTGTGATATATATATATATATATATATATATTATATTTTCCGGGGTACCTTCGCATGGGCGGGAATATTAAAGTGCTTATGACTTTGATGAGGATACTCCTGGAAGAGAACTATGATTACAGGCAAGTAACTTCTCCTTCCCCAGGCATCAGACCTGACTCTGGAAACATTTTTGAGCAGTACCTCTGCGTCCCCGTACATGGCACAGATGGCTCTGCGTCAACATCATCCACACCAGATGAGATTTGCGGTAGCCCATGTAGGCTGACATCAGTTCCTTTCTTTCTGCACCAACAGACGCGCACCCAGAACTACCTTGGTCTTTGGACCAAACTATTCAAATTTAGTTCTTCAAAAGTTTGTCCAATCAATATGAAACTGAAATGTTCCCATGTGAGTCCACAGGGTTTAAGCCTTGTGGAGATTGTCACAAGCATATGTCTGTGACCAATCCTCACTTGGACAATACTGATCTTGTCCCCAGAGTTATTCCTGTGACATTTTGTCATTTAAGACCAAGTCTGGGTAGTTGAAGCGCAGATTGACTTCATTGCCCCTCGGTGTCGCTGGATGCATGGTCATGTAGACTGTCTCGTGTCTCACGGTCCCGCTTGTGCAGCTGTTCTGTGGGCCTGGTGCTAAATCTAACCCTGTGCCAGCCTGAGTTCCCTAGGCTAGGGTCACTCCTGCCCAGATCCAGGAGCTTTAGGATGTGATCAGTCGCATCTTTGGCATGACCCTGGCTCTTTCTGGTGTGCCTCTGGGGCCCCAAGAACTGAGAGATACCCCACTTGAGTTGCTGTCGGTGGAATCTCACTGCCAGTGGAAGACTGGATACATTTTCAGATCCAAACTGACTCCTATCCTGAACCTTATTCCGACCCTGAAATCTTAGCTGGAGAACGATCCATCAACAATGATTCCCTTTTCACCAGATACGGACAGCATCCCTGTTCTGGCTCTTGTCCGACTCAAAAGGCGCCGCTCTGACCTTAGTTGACGTCACACTTGACACCCTTGTGCCCCGCATTATGGGTCATCCCTCTTATTCAGATACCTTTCCTTTGCTCTGACAGACTAAGCCTAATTCATGATCTGTTTGGGGATGACTCTAATAATGGCTATTTTGAGGAAGATCTTGTCCCGTTCCCCCCCCCCCCCCCCCCTCCCCCCTCCCCACCCATCGCCCTCAAGACGACAACAGGTATGAGGAACTCCAAGTTGCTAGTGGCCTGGATAACTCGCCAGACACTGACATTATCTCTCCCACAAGACGGGTGACAAAGGAAACCACATCCTTTGCTATGGTCGTGCGGAGGGCAGTGGAAACCTTGGACTTGCAACTATCAGTCTAGCAAGCCAAAACTAAAATACTCACTGAAGTTATTCAGCTGGGCCAAACCAGAAATGAACCCCTTTTGCCCTTTAATGAGGCCTTGATAAATGTCCTTTTGGGGACCCGGGCCGAGGGCTTGAACCGCAGATGAGCTGACAAATTGCCCGTCATATCGGGCTGCCCCTGGGGACCCAGACTTTTTGAGGCAGCATCCTTCCACAGATCTGGTGGTGCACGGGGGGAACGGGCATCTAGTTTGCAGCCTTCGCCCACGGAGGAGTTTCAACCCCCCCCCCCCCCCACCCCCCCTCCCCCACGACGCCCTACGGAGGAGAGTGTGGCCTTTGTCCGGGCCATTTCCACCGCCACTGGCATTTTGCAGATGGGCAATCCGGTTGCCCCACTCCCTACGGACCACTTATTAGAGGTTCTCCACCAGGGCTCTGGTGGAGGGGAGCTGCTTCTCCCATTTGAAGCGTCGCTCCATAACTCTCTTCTGGGGGCGCCCTGCCACGAGGGATACAGTGCCTCAACCGCTCCTTCACCACCACTGTCCTGCTCCGCACGATCCAGTTTACCTTTTTGCCCACCCCTCGGCCCAGGGCCCTGTCCTGCAGGCTGCTTTTCCTTCCCTGCCTTCAGTGCTGCTCTCGCCATCACAGGAGGCTCGGTGGCTGGACTCCTGGGGGCATAACATTTTCACCTCCACTAGTGTTGCTCTGCGTGCACTCAACAGACTGTGTGTTGGCCAGGGCTACTTCCAATCTGTGGGATTCCGGGAAGTACCTTCTGTCTCGCGCCTCCCAAGAGGGTGCCCGCGCTGATCTGCGGCATCATGTGTGGGATGGTCGGAAGTTAGCTTCATTCATTTTCCGTTCGGCCTTGGACATCTGATTCCATCGGCGTGCCATGGTGAGTTCTGTGGCCTTCCACCTCCATGCTTGGCTGCGGGATGGTGCCTTTACAGAGAATGTTCGGGAGCGTCTTGTGGATTTACCTTTTGCTGGAACGGTGTTTCACACCCACGCAGATTCTGCTATTCAGAGACTCCTTGCGGGGCTCCGTCCCCCTCCCCCTCCGTAAGCTCGGCCCCCCGGCACTTTATGGGAGGCATTGTCCCTCCTTTCTCTTTGGGGCCTTATGTTTCGGTTGGCACGTTGTGTGTTGTGTGCGGCTTTGAACGCCTTGAGGGTCTTTCAGCTGGCTCCTCTCTTCTTTTGACTGCTGGTTCAGCCCTTCAGCTTGTGGTGTGTGTTTTTTGCTGTTAAGTGCAGCTGTATGGGTCCTCAGATTGGACCCTTTGTGCCTTTTTTGGCTGATCAGTAAGCAGTCTGTGGTGTTTTCCACAGGTCTTTTCAGTACATGACCTCTGCTGCAGGTTTCCCTAAGAGGTGTTTCCCTGTTTTTTGTTCAGGGACGATTCATACCCTAGGTGGCGTATTTGTTGGCTATTGTATAGCCCTGTCTTAAGCTAGGTGGGTGTGGATACCTTCTCAGGTTCCTCGCGTTTTCCTGGCGTCGCAGTATACCGCTTGGTGGGGGTCTCTCTCTTTCTCTCTTTTTCTTCTGCCTTTGCGCAGCTTGTGCTGCTCCACGTTTTGTCTAGCCGGCTCAGTATCCGGCGGTGTTTCTATCCTTCTTCTATAGGGTTCCTTCCCTCTTCGTCTCTGGATCATCGGGCTGACCTTTGTCATGTTGATTACAGCATCGTGTCTTGGTGTTTCCACCTAGTTCTCCGCCGTTTCGGCTGGGGCCTGTTTGTCGTGGCCTTGTTCTAAGCTGCTGCTTCATAGTATTTGCCAGCTATCTGCTGCGCGCGCCTGGTAGTTTTGGTCCCCCCTCCGTGGGCCTCGCCGTGTCAGCGTGTGCTCCTGTCCCTTGTTTGTTTGGAGCTTTGCGCGTCTGTGTCTTCTTTCTCACGTCTGCGCTTCTAGACTGTGGAACCGTTCCGATCTTATTCCCTACTTCGGGATAGACACCCATACAGCTGTGCCCTTCGCTGTGTGTGTATGTTCTCCTGGGGCAGGCTCTGCCTCCGTTCCTTCTCTTTTCCCTGACTTGAGGGTGGTTATTTTCTTCCTCTGCTACTCGCGGGGTGCCTTCTGCCCCTCCGGGTTTTTTGGCAGACGCCCTTTGCTCCTCGGGTAGGCTTGTGGTATCCTGGCCTTCCCTTCTCCTTATTCTTGCTACTTCTGCTTGGTGGGGGCTGGGCCGTCCTTCCTGTCCCCATGACACATCCCCTGTTGGGGCCCTATGTTCTTTCAAGCTGGTGAGGTTCTCTCGCAGACCCTCCTCCCCTCTGGGTATGGATAGGTTATCTTTTCTACGTTAAGGAATCTGCGACTAGTAGTCTCTATCAGATGTACAAGTTACTTACCTTCGGTAACGATGTATCTGGTAGAGACGATTCTAGCCGCAGATTCCTTCACGAACCACCCTTCCTCCCCGGTCTGCAAGGACCCTTCAGCTGGTCTTCCCTCCGGGTGGCTTTGTCTTCTGCGGGTGCCCTTTTTCACTTCCTCCCTGGCAGGATGCTTTGTTCTTTTTATTTGTTCCACTCCTTCCTTTCCGGTAATTGGACGGTAGGTTAATGTGTACTTCTGCATACCTACACCCTGGTTTCCAGAGTGGGGCCCACTCCTAATCTTCTCCCTTTTCATTGCTTGAGGTTTCTGACTCCCCTGCAGTCCTCTGGGTTGGGGTATTTTGGCTGTGCCTCAGCCCTTTAGCTCTTTACAGGGGATACAACACTCCTTCAAGGTGTCGTCTTAGGGTGATTTCGTTTCTCTTCTGTTCTGGCCTTGTTGCCCTTCGCTGTTATAGACTGTTGTTGCAGACTTTGTCATCTGCCACGATGTTTTTCACTTTTTTTTTTTTTTTTTTTTTTTGCCTCCAGGGAGGATATCGCCTTCGCTTTGTAGGGTTGCTTCTCAAAGCAGTGCTCTGCTCCTTCCTTTCCATAACTTTCAGTAACGCTGCTCCCTTTTTGTTTCTGTTTTTTTTCGCACACTGTTCCCATACTCTCACAGTTTTGTTTGGGATGGCTCCGTGTTGTGGCGCGGAAAAATTCTCCAAGGAAAACTGACGTCAGCGCGCCGGGGCGGGACATATGTGACCTCGCTGACGTCACGTCCGCGGCTGACGTCAGGGCGAGGTCGCGTGGTACTGCCCCCTGGCGAACAGAGATGCTGTGGCAAAGGTTTCCGGATCCAGTCCCACGTCTGAGGATATTTCTACGTTAAGGAATCTGCGGCTAGAATCGTCTCTACCAGATACATCGTTACCAAAGGTAAGTAACTTGTACTTTATGGTGGAACTGCAAGTGTGCATGACTAACCTCACAGCGACATGTAACGTTGCCTGAAATGGTATTGTGGTAGTTTTGGGGAGGCATTCTAAAACTGCAATCCAGAAGCCCTCTTTTTATCTAGAATACACAATATAGATCTCTATAGCATGTTATGGATTGTTCAAGGAATTTACATGGTGATTGACATTATATATTTTTTTGAAACTTTGGAGATTTAGCATCATGTTGTGACAGAAGTGAAGACTTTTCTCAAATCCTGCAACTCTAGATGTATGGAAAATTTTGATCCTTAGTTGGTAACTCGAACATTATTAGTTTTCATTGCGCTAGACTTAAGATACATACTGTCAGCGATTGAATTTTAGGTATGCAGTTGTGAAGACTCCCCAGATCTTTTGCCCTAGCTCTCACACCAGGATTCTCTTTTGCCTACTAGTTATGATTGAAACGGTTTGGGTACTCTACTGTTTGGCTCACAGGACACTGCACAAGAAGTTAAATCCAGATCATGCAGCGCTATCAACAGCTGTTGTCTAGTTCTGGAAATTTAATTTTTTGGGGTTGGTGCAGCAATGGAGGCTCACAGCCTTTAAAGATTAAGATTAATGGCGGGCAAGTGTGATTGCAAAGAGACCCTTGTTACACAAGTCTTTCACAAGTGTACTAACAAACTATGTAAGTAAAGAAGCTGTTGTTGTGATGGGAAATACTGTAAGGACAGTGAGGTGCATGTGTAGTTCATTTGCTGTTAACATGTATTTCTTATTTCTTTTTCAAGGTTTGGACCAACAACGGAGCACTTGATTCTTAATGAAAATTCTTCCACAGTACATAACCTCCGTAGTGACAAAATTCAAACTCAGTTGAATTTAATTCACCCAGAAATTTTCCCTCGGCTAAGTAGAAACCAGAAAAAGGTAGGTAAGTGGGTCTGTTCAAGCATGGTCACGCTATAGCCACATTAAGAGTAGCATTTGAATGCAGTCTTTCTTAAAATTTTCAGGAAGAAAATGCATCCCTAAGTGTGCCTACTGTCCGAGGGGAATGTCTCCTTAAGTATCAACTAAGACCGAAACGTGAATGGCAAAGGTTCGTGTCGATTACAAGTTTCCTCAAATGGCCACATAGATTAACCCTGAGTATGGTTAATCTGAGTATGGTTAATCTTCCAGTGAGATCTAGTTATTGTTTATGCTAACATGCTTGTATTTGTGCAATACAAATGTACCATTAATGTGAATTTTAGCTGAATAAGATGTATAGCCAAGCAGTAATATTGATATGCAAAATGTCCCATACCTAAATCAGCCCTAGCAAGCTGTTATTTCAGTTATAAAGAATATGGTAGGAGTCGTCTTAAGTGATAGTGTAGCATAAATAGTTCCCTAAAAATCTGTTTTAAGAGTAAGGCAGTACATGATGCACTATTGTCCTTGGATTAGTCACTGCAAATCCACTATGGGTGTAGGGACTCTGCAGTCCACCAAAACAAGTTCACCCCATGCATCAGTTCTGAAGACGTTTTTGAAACTTCTTGACTAAGGATGAGATATAAAGAATAACTTGCTGGCTATATTTCAGGCATAGATTGCAAGATTATACTTAAGTAATTTTGTAGAGGGACTGGGATGCTAAATGCTTTACCTTATATTATATGTTAGGTGCTAGCCTCCCAATAATTAATAGCTCTCAAAGCATGCCAGTCTCATGACATTCAGCCACTGAGAGAGAAAATGTCTGTGTATGTTGGACATTTTAAAGAGGTTTTTGACAGTCACATATAAAGTGACACCATTAAGTATTTTTTGTGTCATGGAGCCACACACCAAAATACCTGTAATATGAATGTGTTCTTATGTAATGAATTGGTCCCAAGCCATTTGAACAAAATTTAAAGAATTGTAAACTATAGTAAAAAAATGTGTGCTATTCAGAAATGTATGTAGCCCTTCATTGTGAAATCATTTTCCTTTGCTAGCATGTCAGATGTGCAGCATAGGTTTCTGAAGATCACACGCTGTGCACTCATTTGTCATTTCATGCTGGGTTCAGAATACTGCGTCATGCTTTTCGTTAATTACGCTGCATATGCTTCCTTCTATACGGTCACACTTCATAGGCAAACACTAGTCCTTGTAAATAATTTACATTAAACACCACCTCTTAAGCTGTGCGTAATTGTGACACAAATGTTTTTATTTTAAGAGATGCTGTTATCAGCTCTACTTCTGCTGATTTTATAAAGGAAGCAATGGAAATACCCCATTTTGAGGAAAGAGTGAAGGAATGTAACCAGAGCCTGGAAGCGCATCCTGTGGCGACGGGAGGTAACTTTCATACATTTTCTAATCCAGAGATTATTTCTTTGAAGACCACTAAGGAGCTAGCTCATACCATCTTGTAATTTTGTTATGAGTCCTTCCCCTAATTTCCAAGGTTTCAGAGCTTCAGCTCACAACATATTGATACATAAGCTTTAATTTAGTGTAATAACAATCCACTAACAATCCACTAAAATACCTATCAGCTGTAAAATGTTTTTCACAGTAAATATGTAATATTTAGTTCGAGGCATGTGGGCTGCTGAATTCATATCTGTGCATAGATCGCCGCGGATAGGTGACTCCTCCCCTGGACTACAGTGCGCATGGGCATCCTCTCCATCCTCAGATTGTTTTTTTCCGCCATTGGGTTCGGATGTGCTTATCTTGACTCAAGTTAGGAAAAACTTTTTACAGGCCAAAAGGCCTTTAGTTCGCGTCGGTACTGTTCCCGATCGGTATCGATAGTTATTTGTTAGTTTACTAACTTCCAGAAACCAACTTTTTCGCATCATACCCGACCATCGACCCGACATCGACGATGGAATCGAGGACGCCCTTCAAGCGGTGCCCTGTATGCAATGCGAAATATCCCCATGTCGACGTCCACCCGGTGTGCAACAAATGCCTTTCACCGGATCACGACGAGTCCACATGTATGGCCTGTGCCCGATTCCGATCCAAGAAGACTCTCCGGAATCGTCGAGCAGCGAGGCTCGAAGCGCAGCAAGCGGCACCGGCCCCGACTGACATCTTCAACGCCGAGGACGAAGATGTGCAAGACGTGGAGAACCTACCCTCCAGCCCCGCTTCCGAACACGACTCCGGATCGGAAGACGTCGAAGAACAACTCTTCCACAGAGACTAAGCCGACACCGAGGTAGGAGACTACAATGAGGCCTTGGGGGCCGAAGAGAGTAGCTCCGGTGACGAGCAAGGCCTACCCGAACAGACTTTGGATATCCCAGTGCGTCAGTCTGTGGCTCCGGTCGAGGGATCGCCTTCGGGCCTTACCCAAGACCTATCCCGCATCCATTCGGCCCCGCCCTCTGGCCCGGCCTCGGACATTAAGCGGCAGCCTATATTACCCAAAACGGCTGGTTTCCCTTCATCGAAACCGAAAACGAAAGCCGTCTCGGTTCAACAGAAACCGAAACTGAAAGTCACACTGGTCGGATCGAAGCCCACCACGCCTTCGACGCCAACCAAACCCGTCGGCACCGACCGCACCAAACGGGACTTCGGTGCCGAGCTTGCAGCAGCCGACGCACGGAAAAAGACCATCGGTACCGCCAAGCCGCCTCGGCTCCCGGCACCGAAACAATCGGCTCCGACCACAAAGGTCAAAATGGCTGCTGGATCTCACACCACTTCCAAAACAGCACCAAAGGCACAATCATCGACGCCGTCGACAGCTACTACCTCTCCTCGACTCGATGACCCCGTGGCACCGAAGACGTCCACGCCTGCCTCAACGGAACCGGTCGGCGCCAAAGAACCGTCGGCGTTCCAGGTGCGGCAAGTTTTAGCATCCTTGCAACGCATCAAAGATAAGGCAGCCCTCCAGGACACATCAAGCTCTGAGCCAAAAAAGGCTCAAAAAGCTTCTCCGGCACCGGCCAACATCACTTTTGGCCTGCCACCATCCACGGCGCCAAAACTATTCGAAATCAGAACACGTGTCACCCACACCAGGATCACACCTGCAGAACACTCTCCTACGGAGACGTCGCCTTCACACATCATCGATGCCGCAACAGGCAGAATGATGCTTCACAAGAGGAGGATAACTTCTGAGCCAGCTTTGGACTCCTACCGGATCCCACTAAAGAAAAAGCTGCCAGTGGATTCGGAACCACTTCTTTACGAGCCTCTCCATGCCTCTTACCAAGATCCACAGTCCTTCTCTCCGACACACTCCGACACAGACGTTTTGGAGGACTACATGGGTGACCACCTCCCCTACCCCGGAGAGATGGACCCTCAAGGCCAACAGGACCCTGACCAAGCTTGGGATGACCCTGTAGACTCGGGTGCACCTATGGATACACAGGACCCGCAACTCTATGGAGCAAAAACGTCTCCCACAGAGGACACTGCCGCATTCAACGCCCTCATTGAACATGCTGCGGCCAATCATGGTGTTCAACTCCACTCTGACACCATCGAGGACGATTTTCTCATGGACACTTTCGCATCCTCAGAAAAACATGTTAAAACTCTACCTATGTTGAAAGGTGTCCTCAAACCAGCAAAGGACATTTTTCAAAGAACCCACCAGGGCCAGAGTAATAAACCCCAGAATCGACAAAAAATATAGGTCAGCGCCTGGGGATCCTACCTATATTAGAGGACAGTTGCCTCTAGATTCCATAGTAGTCGCGAATGCTCGTAAACGGGCGCACTCGCAGACGACTGGGGATGCCCCTCCCCCGGACAAAGAGTCCAAGGTGTTAGAGACCTCCGGCAAACGGGTTGCGGCTCAAGCAGCTAACATATGGCGTATTGCCAATACTCAAGCGCTCCTGGCTCGCTACGACCGAGCGCATTATGACACACTAGAAACATTACTACAACATCTCCCTGACCAATACAAAGAGGGAGCAGAGATCCTCATCAGAGAGGGACAACTCCTCACAAACGCATCCATCAAGTGTGCACTGGATGCTGCAGATACAGCTGCCAGAGCCATAAACACTAGCGTCATGTTACGACGACACGCCTGGTTACGAATCTCCGGATTCAAACCTGAGGTGCAAAATAACATCCTCAACCAGCCGGTCAACCCAGACTACTTATTCGGGCCAGAGGTTGACACCACACTAGAAAAAATAAAACAGGACACAGACACTGCAAAGTCCATGGGGGCTCTCCAAACGCAGACCTTTCGGAGTGGCTCCTTTCGTCGCCCCGGTAATAGAGGAGCAGGTAGAGGACAGGGGTCACAGCAAACCTACAACAAGGGCAACACCCAAAGTACCTACGATAAAAACACCAGGGGTGGATATCGTGGTTCAAGCACAAAGGGCAGAGGACGCGGATACGGCAATACCAGATCCTCTCCCAAGAACAAACAGTGACGCTCTCTCCCTTCCTCCCGACCATACATCACCTGTCGGGGGAAGGTTGCAAAAGTTCCTGGACACGTGGAACTCCATCACCACGGACAGGTGGGTCAAAGATATTATCAAACACGGTGACTGCCTAGAATTAACCTCTACTCCACCCACAATACCCCCAAAACACCGTCCTATGTCCTCAGAGCACTTAGCGCTATTACAGCAGGAAGTGCTAAGCATGATGCAAAAAGGCGCAATAGAGGTCGTACCCGTCCACGAGCAAGGTACAGGGGTGTACTCCCTGTACTTTTTAATACCAAAAAAGGACGGGTCACTCAGATCTATACTAGACCTGAGACCCCTCAACCGCTATATTCTTTCGGAGCATTTCCACATGCTCACCCTGCAACAAGTCCTCCCACTGCTCAAACAGGGAGACTTCCTGGCCACAGTAGACCTCAAAGATGCGTATTTCCACATACCCATTCACCCATCACACAGGAAATATCTCAGGTTCACTATTCAAGGGCAGCACTACCAATTCAAGGTTCTTCCCTTCGGCGTCACAACAGCACCCAGAGTTTTCACAAAGTGCCTAGCTACTGTGGCGGCACATCTACGGAGGCAGCACATACACGTCTACCCTTACCTGGACGACTGGCTTGTTCAAGCAAAGTCAGCCCAGCAATGTGCCAGCCACATGTCCCGCACCATTCACCTCCTTCACAGTCTGGGGTTCTCACTAAATTACCCAAAATCACATCTCCAACCCGCACACGTACAACAGTACCTAGGTGCGACCATAGACACTCTGGCGGCCACAGCTCAGCCAAATTTAGTGAGAATCAACAGCATGCAAATGCTGATTTCCAAGTTCAAACCACAACACTCCCTTCCCGCGCGAGTGTTCATGCAGTTGATAGGCATGATGGCCTCCTGCATTTTCATAGTCCCACACGCGAGACTACATATGCGCCCGCTTCAGGAGTGCTTAGCACGTCAATGGAACCAGGCTCACGGACAACTAAAAGACCTAGTGTTGGTGAGCGGTCGGGCATACAACTCTCTGCATTGGTGGAATCCACAAAACCTTTGCAAGGGCCGACCGTTCCAAGAGCCTGTTCCACAGATAATACTGACAGCGGACGCGTCTCTCCAGGGATGGGGAGCTCATGTACTCGACTACACAGTGCAGGGACTATGGACAACACAACAAAAGATGCACATCAACCT
The DNA here is from genome assembly GCF_964204655.1 of Triturus cristatus. Lineage (NCBI taxonomy): Eukaryota > Metazoa > Chordata > Amphibia > Caudata > Salamandridae > Triturus > Triturus cristatus. Next base: position 444,268,015 of record NC_140590.1, read on the forward strand.
TCTAGAACTGATGGCAATCTTCCTGGCTATGAAAGCATTCAAAGTACACTTGTGCAACAAAGTCGTGTTGATCCGGACGGACAACCTGACCGCCATGTACTACATACAGAAGCAGGGAGGAACACACTCTCCACAGTTGTCTCATCTGGCTCAGAGCATGTGGAAGTGGGCCATTCAGAGGAACATGTTCCTCATGGCGGAACACCTCGCCGGCAAGGACAACCAGATGGCGGATCTGCTCAGCAGACACAGCCACCAGATGCACGCGTGGGAGTTACACCCATCAGTACTCCAACCGTACTTCCAGAAATGGGGTCATCCAGAGATAGACCTATTCGCCACAAGCGAAAACGCAAAATGCCAAAGCTTTGCCGCCAGGTTCCCACATCCACAGTCGCAGGGCAATGCGATATGGATGAACTGGTCCGGCAGATTTGCGTACGCTTTTCCCCCAGCACCGTTGATACCGCTGGTGGCTCGCAAACTCAGACAACACTCACTGACGCTCGTCCTGGTTGCTCCAACGTGGGCACGCCAGCCATGGTACACCACTTTTCTCGAACTTTCCGTGGTGCCGCATCAAAGGCTGCGGATCAAACCCGCGCATTTGACGCAGAACCATGGAGAGATTCAGCACCCAGATCCGCAACAGCTGAACCTGGCAATCTGGCTCCTGAAGTCCTAGAGTTTGGCTACCTAAACCTGCCACCTGACTGTATGGACATCATTAAGGAAGCTAGAAGACCCACTACCAGAGCTTGCTATGCAGCCAAATGGAAAAGATTCGTCATATATTGCAATAATAATGACATTAACCCGCTAGACGCATCCATCCAAAACATAATTTGTTACCTCTTACACCTATACCGATGCAACCTGGCGTACACCTCGATACGTGTCCATTTGACCGCAATATCGGCCTATCTCCAGAACAGGCAGCACCTCTCTTTATTCAGAGTGCCTGCCATCAAAGCATTCTTGGAAGGACTCAAACGAGTAATTCCTCCAAGCCACCCACCGGCTCCGATGTGGAACCTCAACTTGGTCCTCACACGCCTGATGGGTCCACCCTTTGAACCTCTACATTCATGCGAGATTCAATTCCTTACCTGGAAAGTAGCTTTCCTAGTAGCGATCACTTCTTTAAGAAGAGTTAGTGAACTCCAGGCACTAACCGTTCAAGAGCCATTTATACAGGTTCACGCCAACAGGGTCGTACTACGTACCAACCCCAAATTCATGCCCAAGGTGATATCGCAGTTCCACATGAATCAAACTATTGAACTGACAGTTTTCTTTCACAACCCACAAACTGTCGCAGAAAGAGCACTCCATACACTAGATGTGAAGAGAGCCCTCATGTACTATATCGACAGGACTAAGATCTTTAGGAAGAGTAAACAACTTTTCGTTGCCTTTGCCCCACACCACAAAGGTAACGCTATCTCCAAAGCAGGTATAGCCAGATGGATCGTTAAATGTATTCAAATTTGCTATCAAAAGGCTAAACGCACATTAACGATTCCCCCACGATCCCACTCAACACGCAAGTTAGGGGCCTCCATGGCTTTCCTGGGAAACATCCCTTTGCATGATATATGTAGAGCAGCCACCTGGTCCACTACACACACATTTACCAAACACTATTGTGTAGATGTGCAATCAAAACAGCAGGCAGCTGTAGGACAGGCTGTTCTCAAAACTCTTTTTCAGACCGCTGCAGCTGGCACTGGTAGCCGCCGCTAATAGGAGGTACTGCTATGTATTCTATGCACAGATATGAATTCAGCAGCCCACATGCCTCGAACTGAATATGCTACTTACCAGTATGCATCTGTTCTTGGCATGTAGGGCTGCTGACATTCATATCGCCCTCCCTCCTCCCCGGCGCCTGTAGCAGCTGCAGCTCTCAGAATTACTGTAAGCATGGTCATCACTTTCTGTATCTACTCCATCACTGCCACAATGGCGAAAAACAATCTGAGGATGGAGAGGATGCCCATGTGCACTGTAGTCCAGGGGAGGAGTCACCTATCCGCGGCGATCTATGCACAGATATGAATGTCAGCAGCCCTACATGCCAAGAACAGATGCATACTGGTAAGTAGCATATTCAATACTAAACGTGCCCATATCCATGATCATTGGGTTGCCACAATAACCGACGAAGACCTCCTGTATCGTGTATAAGCTTTGCCACAAGCCAAAAAGTGCTCCATAGGCAGCCTTTTTAGTGGAAATACACAAATTAGGCCAACTAAATACTGTACTCGGGTACAAGCATGTGGAACAGCCCCTCTCTCTGTAGGTACCTGAAAACTGTTTTTTAGGTCCAGCTTCGATCGACCTGTTATCTGTTTTGTGGTGTTTGACAAACCCACTGATTGCCTTTGGTTACTATCTGTTTCATTCAGAAATTCTAGCTTGTTATTGGTGCACTTGTGTGTATGCCCCTCTATTGCTGCTTCATTCAGTCCCTGGTGATTTCGCTCGGAGAATCTTTTGTTTAGCCATTACATTCTACAGCGTGTGATCGCCCCTCTTCTTTTTCTTTCAATTGCCCTGTCAAATACGGCTTTCTTTAAATGCATCTTGCCGTATTTACATTTTGTTTTTGGACGACGCGAAGCAGGCGGCGTGTTAATCAAATACATCGCCATTGTTCCCACTCCCTCCACCATCCCTCCTCCATTAATGTCCTTTGTGTGCCCTGTGTTTTTTCTGCGGGACACAGTGTCCACTTTAAAAAAAATATATTTTCAAATTTGGGCAGCCCTCTCAATCTATGCCTCTGCAGCACACACGGTGCTACGTAAACTCTGGTTGCAGTCAGTGCTCCTACTCAATATCTGCTATCGTCACTTCCAGGGTCACAGCCGGCCATGGACGAAGGGGAGGAGGAAGGATTTGTAAACTTCCCTGGGACGTGGGTGACCTAAGCAGTCCCAATATAATAGCTCTACTCAAGTTTCTTACATTTATTCCCCCATCCTCCTGGCCGAAGGCTCGTCTTGTACTACCCCTGCGCCGTGGCCTCCCACACGCACTATGGTTCGTTAGATGTTGTCACAAACAAGATCTAATGAGGGCTGCACACATCAACCCGAAGAGCAAACTAAGCATTCTTTAATTAAGTATTCACAGGAAGAAGTTGTCCTTTATTTTATCTGGTAGCCTCTATATAACATCCTTTTTGATTTATACTTCGGTGCTAGCTTTTAATATGCAAGTGCCACATCTATGGTTTACTTGTTATGTTTGTGCAAAAAGTAAAGTGCCAATAGTTGCAAAGTGTGAACTTCGGGGAGGCAGAGACGGGTTTGCAATCTAAATATTGGACTTTGCCTCTTGATTTAAGGGTATTTAGTGGCTAAGAACGTAACCGAAAATGTCTTTGAGTCAAAACTGCCACAGTGCTTTTGCCGATGCATTACTCTCCAGAGCAATACGTGAGGTTCCAGATACGGGCAGATGCCTCATTTTTAATTCACTCACTGGCAAAGTCTATAGATCTGGCTTTAATGCATGCAAATTGTATTTCAGCATTCATGGGTTACCATATTAAAGCTAGACTTTCTTGCTTTACCACTCCTTGTTTACATAGTCTGTACATGATATTGTATACCAGAAGTTTAATTGTAGGGGCTGCTCGGATAATAGTCAGCAACAATGTGTTTTGTGAATATGCCTGTGAGAAAAATCTTCTTATTAATTGAGTCATACAGTAGAAGCATAAGATTGACCCTTGGGTATACACCTATTTCGAGGAGTTCCTTAATGACGTGCATCTGCTTCAACTTACAAGGTCCCTAAAAACATTTATAGTCAAAACAGTCACAAGAACTAAAGATCTACTTAGCCCAGAGACAGGGCTCTTGACTCTCTAGCAAGCCATTGCATAGCCAAGTGTAGTGTCTACTCACATCAGAGGCATTCAAAAAGGTAAAGTTACAGCGAAAATGAATTTGGAAATAACATGGAAGGCCTGCATACTTTAAAATTTGAGGGTATGAGCAAAACCGAATTCGACATGTGAAATGGATTTAAACTTCCATGTAAAATAAAGTGAGCCTTCCATTCGTTTTAATAGTTTCCCCAAGTTAAAGTATATCTATTTTTTTACTTCTTGTATGCTAGGCAGCCTAGAGCTTCGTTGCACCCAACGATGTCGAGAAACTAGGGAAGGAGCATATTTGTACTACTGACCAGGATTTGAAAACCACTCTTAAGGCAAAAAGCACTAGCCTCCCAAACTAGGACAAGCGTAGTCCTTCTTTCTTCACTTCCCCTTCTTACCCCAGTGGAAAAGCATTAAATCTAGAGCAATAAGGCCGTTTCTAACTAGCCCCTTCCTCCCCAGTGTGTTTTTGTTCATTCCTCTCCTCTTCCCTCCCTCCCCTCCAGAAGCTGTACATTGGCACCATATGGTACTAATGTGGATATTAAGAAAACTGACGTGTATAGAGTCGTAACTAGGTGGTCCTCTCTTTTTTTCTTGATTTAGCAAGTAGTAGCAATCTCCTCTCAACTAATCTCGCTTTCTGGTCCGCGCACCTAACATGAATATGCTCCCCTCAATACACCCTTTGCCGACTACCCTAATCCACTGATTTCATTGCACTGGTGTCTGCACCTCCGTCTACTTTGCCGAATTATGACACGAAGAAAGATCAGGCCAGGTGGCACTGCCAGGCCTGTCGGGCTCCGAAGTCCATTCAGATGGAACAAAATAATGTCCATATAACTGCTGCACCGAACCATGGCTCCATTGATGGTTTAGTTTTGCGTAGCCGACCTAGTGTCGGAAGGGCATATGCTGCTTATGACGTTTGTTAGGTTCCTTGAATTTGAATTGGCGTCTTATTTAATTTGTTAACTGACTGTTTGGGTTTGTATTTATATTGCTTTTACTGTCCTTGTGTAGAGAAATAATAATCACTATTATTTTCAGGCCAAGGAAAGACGGCACAAGCTGTCTCATTGCAAATGACCAGTTGTAAGCTAACCACGAATTGATAATGGACTTAAACCCCACCCATTGGTTAGCTTTGTCACTTATTTGCTTGCTCTCTTTTCAATGGCTTGCCTCACTCTCTAGCTCACAACCTCACAACTTCACTCTCTATCTCACTACCTCACTTTCACTCTCTCTTTCACTACCTCTCTCTCTATCTCACTACATCACAACATCACTCTATGCTTATATATCACTACCTCACAACATCCCTCTCCCTCACTACCTCACTCTCTATGTACCTCACTCTCTCTCACGACCTCACTCTCTATTTCAATACCTCACTCTCTCTCTATCTCACTACCTCACTCTCTCTCTGCTAATGCAATAGGTATCACATATGCAAAAAAAAAGCTAATGCCAATAGAAATGACTGCCATTTATTTAGGGATACAAAAATGATAAAAAAAATAATGAGCAATACCAATAGCTCTACCTATAATATTGCCGAGACCATTGCATTGTAAATGCTTGTTTTATTGTTTTTTTTTTATACTTGCACTGTAATAGAATATTTGTTGAATTGGCAGTCACATTGGAATGCATTTTGCTGCTGTGTTCAACTTCAGATCTTGACATTCAAGTACTTTTTAATTAATTATGTCTTTGCACTAATATGAAGAGATTTATAATTGCACATAACGTGTCCACCTGGCGCAGGATTGAATAAGATACAGTGGTGAGATCAGACCAATAAAGCAAAGTTCCTATGAGTCAAACAACAAGCCTAATGGCTGGCAAAGCTGGAGTGGCCCATTGCCAAGGCCATACGTCTCACAAGAAGTATTATACCTTTAAACCTCCTCGGTCTAACTATATTCAGGTACACAAGGTGGATGCTGCATTTGCCACCACACACGTGGATGCTGAACACGTGGCCACTAAATTGAACTGCAATGTACTGTCTTGCGTAACAATCATTTACCGATCACCATTTGGTGTCCTTAGGAACATGTTAATCTACTTAATCGATAGTGTTCCTTATGTAACTTATAAAAATGTTTTGAGCTTAATGATTACACTATCTTGGCAAAGCCAAACCAGCCTTCCAGTCAACAGAGGTCGATGCATTTAGTTCCATTAAATAGGGTAACCGCAAGAAAGTTATTGTCAAGGCAAAACTTGTCAGCAGGACTTATAGACAGTCGCGGCCGCCACAACATGAAGGTGGAAGGGGAGGAGTACAGGTGGGCAGGGGCGGGAGTAAAAATTATACATTTAAAAAATGTACCTTCCCCCCCCTGCAGCCTTAGACGCTGATGGAGGCCTCCGAGCTCTTCCAGCAGTCTCTGGGAAGGCCGAGTCCACCCAGCCAATCAAGACTGTTCTTCTTGGGAGAGCAGCGTCTGGACTGGTCTAAGCGGCCTGCTCTGCTGCCCAGACAGTCTGTTAGCCCGAGGCATTTTTCCAACCCGGCTGCCAACAGCAGGGTTGGCGAAATAGAAGCGAGTATCCATGTCCGATCGGCCAAAAACAAACTGCCACCTCTAAGTGCCCCCACCTGCCCGTCATAGCACGACCCGGCCCTCCATGCATTTCAAATCTAGTCAAAGAAAAAAAAACCGACACTGTTTCATTATCACTCCGTTTCTCTTCAACTGGCTCTGAGTGGGGCGACTCTCCTCCACCATTGCGGAGGAGCTGCCCCTGCGTATAGACAAGAAGAAAATAGGTTGTGAAGTGCTACATGTTCATTGCAGGCTATCTCTTGAAGCACTACTCATTGTCACTATAAAACATAGTTTTATTTTGGAAAAAATGACAATGTTTGCAAATGTCCACAGTGGAGGAATTACTATCTTTAAAGAGACAAAGCTAAAATCAACAGGACAGCACACTAAAGTGTAAAACCTAGTCATTGCTTTCCTTAATTAAGCAAAGGTTTTGCAGTTGCTGTTGCCAGTGTCTTTTCATTAGACATCCTTGTTGCAATATGTTATCTTGTAAAAAAAAAAATCTATTTATATTAAGTTTTCACATTGTCATGAATTGTACAAGCATTCAGACTTTTTGCATTTTGTAGTTGCATATTACAGAGATCTCCTGTGGATGCGTCGACAGTATTACCAAAATTTACAAGTGACTGGACATTTAGTGCACAACTACTACGTGCACAGCATAACATCTCTTGCAAATGACAAACTGTGACTTTGGTTATTGGTTAATGCAAATTTTCAGAATTGTCCAGGTGTGCGTCAGTGGTGTGGTTGCATAGTACCTAATATTTTACTAACTATGGAGGCGGTATATAAAGAAACGGTGACAAATTAAAATATAAGGGGGTGTGTATCTTAACAGAACTGGCTCCTGGTTCCCTCAGATGATACTTCTATTATGAATGATGTTGTTGGTAGGTGTTTTGGCAATAGATTATAAGATGTAGTGGATCCGGTTATGGGTGTACGCGTTTTGTTACTGTTATTCTGTTCTTCTCTTTGTGTCCGCTGCTGCTTGTATTAGTTTGGTTTGGGGACAGCGTGCTGGTATTGTGAATGTGTGTTAATGCAGCCAGTATTGCGTCCCAGCTGGTAGCGAGAGGGACCTTACGGATACCTAAACTGTGTTCACAGTGGAGTGCGACACTCACCGCTTTGGCCTATGTGAGCAGCGATCTTCTCCACGCTGTTATGTGAGGGGGGGGGGGGGGGTGTCAGGTGCTTTCCACTTCTTGGTGATCAGCCTTTTTGCCACTGCCATCCCCAAGTCTAAGAACCTGGAGGTTACTAGGTTGCTGCGGTTTGTACGGTGTAGAGGCAAGATGTATGTGTGCCATTTAGCTGGGAGGACACTGTACATTGAGACAGTGTGTCTACCACTGCTGTCCAGTATTCAGGCAGGGCATCCCCATAGCATATCCAGTAGGTTCGCATCAGTAAGTTAACATCTGGGACATGCGGCCTCTGCTGGTTGATCTTTGCAGGTGTGAGGTATGCTCTGTGTGTGATGTAAAATTAAATTTGACGTATGTAGGAAAGTGGCTCTGTATGTTCAAGGCATGTGGGCTGCTGAATTCATATCTGTGCATAGATCGCCGCCTAGTGTTGGGTCCGGATGTTTGCACGTTGTTGTCCTGGAAGAGTCTTCGAAGTATCCTGAGATAGGTGACTCCTCCCCAGGACTACAGTGCGCATGGGCATCCTCTCCATCCTCAGATTGTTTTTTTCCGCCATTGGGTTCGGATGTGCTTATCTTGACTCAAGTTAGGAAAATTAGTTTTAGGCCAAAAGGCCTTTAGTTTTCGATGGTACTGTTCCCGATCGGTATCGACAGTTTACAGGCTTGTTTAGCGAATTTAACAACTTTTCGGATCTTTTAAATCCGACCATCGACCGAACTTCGACGATGGAATCGAGGACCCCATTCAAGCGGTGTCCTGTTTGCCACGCCAAATACCCCCATATCGACGTCCACCCGGTGTGTAACAAATGCCTCTCACCGGATCATGACGAATCGAAATGCATGGCCTGTGCCCGATTCCGATCCAAGAAGACTGTACGGAATCGACGAGCCGCGTGACTGGAAGCGCAGCAAGCGGCCCCGGCCCCGGCCCCGGCCCCGGCCCCGACCCCGACCCCGACCAACATCTTCAGCACCGCGGACGAAGAAGTCGAAAGCGTGGAAAATACACCCTCCAGCCCCACTTCCGAACACGGTTCCCGATCGGAAGACGTCGAAGAGCTTTTTCACAGGGAAGAAGCCGACGATGAGGTAGGAGACTACGACGAGGCCTTAGGGGCCGAAGAAGGTAGCTCCGGTGAGGAGCAAGGCCTACCCGTCCAAATGGAGGATATCCCAGTGAGTCAGTCGACGGCTCCGGTCGAGGGATCGCCTTCGGGCCTTACCCAAGACCAATCCCGCAGTTCCTCGGCCCCGCCCTCTGGCCCGGCCACGGACGTTCAGCGAGAGCCATTGTTACCTAAAAAGACTGGTTTCCCTACCACGAAACCGAAACCAATCATCGCACCGGTTCAACAGAAACCGAAAGTGAAACTGGCACTGGTCGGCTCGAGGACCACCACACCTTCGACGCCAGCCAAACCCGTCGGCTCCGACCGCACCAAAAGGGACTTCGGTGCCGAACTCGCTGCAGCCGATGTCGGCGCCGACCCAAAAAGAAAATCCATCGGTACCGTGAAAGCGCCAAGGCCCCCGGCACCGAAGCAATCGGCACCAGCCATCAAGGTGAAAATGGCCACTGCATCGCTATCCACCTCGAAGGCACCTACTAAGGTACATTCATCGACGCCGTCGACGGCTACTACCCCTCCTCGGCTCGATGACCCGGTGACTTCGAAGAAGTCCACACCTGCCTCGACGGAACCTCTCGGCGCCAAAGAACCGTCGGCGTTCCAGGTGCAACAAGTGGCAGCGTCCTTGCAACGCATCAGGGGAAAGGCAGCCCTCCAGATCTCGTCGGGCTCCGAACCGAAACGGGCACAGAAGGCACCTTCGGCACCGGCCAACATCACCTTTGGTTTGCCGCCATCCACGGCGCCGAAGATGTTCGAAATCAGAACCCGCGTTACCCAGACAAGGTCCCCATCTACCGAACACTCGACTACTGGGACATCGCCGTCCCACTTCATCGACGCCGACACCGGCAGGTTTATGCTCTGAAAGCGGAAGATCACTTCAGGGCACGCTTTGGACTCTTATAGGATCCCGCTAAAACAAAAAATGCCGGCGGAATCGGAACCAGTTCTTTATGAACGCATCCACACCTCTTACACAGATCCATCATTCTCTCCAACGCACTCCGACACGGATGCAGTGGAGGACTACATGGGTGACGACGCCACATACCCCGAAGACATGGACCCTGAGGGCCAGCAAGACCCTGATCAGGTCTGGGATGACCCCGTAGAGCCAGGTGCCGCTCTGGATACACAGGACACACCACTTTATGGCGCAAAAACGTCCCCCACAGAGGACACTGCTGCATTCAACGCCCTCATTGAACGGGCCGCAGCCAATCATGGAACTCCACTCCGACACTATCGAGGATGATTTCTTGGTGGACACTTTCGCATCCTCCGAGGACTGTAAAAACTCTGCCCATGTTAAAAGGTGTCCTCAAGCCAGCAAAGGACATTTTCAAAGAGACCACCAGGGCACGGGTAATAAACCCCAGGATCGAGAAAAAATACAAACCCGCACCTGGGGACCCCACGTACATTAGGAGCCAATTGCCTCTGGACTCCATTGTGGTTGCCAATGCTCGCAAACGGGCACACTCGCAGACAACTGGTGAGGCTCCTCCCCCGGACAAAGAGTCCAAGGTTCTAGAGACCTCCGGCAAACGGATTGCAGCCCAGGCAGCAAACATATGGCGCATCGCCAATACACAGGCCCTCCTTGCTCGCTACGACCGCTCACACTATGACACGCTAGAGTCCCTACTCCAACACCTACCAGACGAGTACAAAGAGGCAGCGGAGCTCCTCATCAGGGAGGGACAACTGCTCACAAACGCATCCATCAAGTGTGCACTAGATGCTGCAGACACTGCTGCAAGGGCAATAAACACCAGCGTCATGCTACGACGACACGCCTGGTTACGAATCTCCGGATTCAAACCTGAGGTCCAAAATAACATCCTCAATCAACCGGTCAACCCCGACTACTTATTTGGACCGGAGGTTGACGCCACCTTAGAAAAGATAAAAAAAGACACGGACACTGCGAAGTCAATGGGGGCTCTGCAAACGCAGACATTTCGTAGTGGCTCCTTTCGTCGCCCCGGAAATAGAGGTGCAGGTAGAGGACAGGGGGCACAGCAAACCTACAATAAAGGGGGCACACAGAGTTCCTACGATAAAAACACCCGAGGTGGATATCGTGGCTCCAGCACCAAGGGCAGAGGACGCGGTTACGGCAATACCAGGTCCTCCCCTAAGAACAAACAGTGACGCCCTCTCCCTTCCCCCCCGACCACATAACACCTGTCGGGGGGAGACTTCAGCGGTTCCTGTCCACGTGGAATTCAATCACCACAGACAGGTGGGTCAAAGATGTTATCCAACACGGTTACTGTCTCGAATTAACCTCCACTCCACCCACCATACCGCCAAGGCACCGTCCTATGTCCTCAGAGCACTTAGCGTTATTACAGCAGGAAGCGCTAAGTATGCTGCAAAAAGGCGCAATAGAGGTCGTGCCCGTACACCAGCAGGGAACAGGGGTGTACTCTCTGTACTTCTTAATACCAAAAAAGGACGGGTCACTCAGACCTATCCTAGACCTGAGACCCCTCAACCAATACATTCTCTCAGAGCATTTTCACATGCTCACCCTGCAGCAGGTTCTCCCGCTCCTCAGACAGGGGGATTTCCTAGCCACGCTAGACCTCAAAGATGCGTATTTCCACATACCCATACACCCATCACAAGGAAAATATCTCCGGTTCACCATTCAGGGTCAGCACTATCAATTCAAAGTCCTACCCTTCGGAGTGACAACAGCACCCAGAGTTTTCACAAAGTGCCTAGCTACCGTGGCTGCACATCTACGGAGGCAACACGTTCATGTCTACCCTTACCTGGACGAATGGCTTGTTCAGGCAAAGTCAGCCCAGCAATGTGCCCACATGTCCCGCACCATACAGCTTCTTCACAGTCTGGGATTCTCACTAAATTACCCAAAATCACATCTCCAACCCGCACACGTACAACAGTACCTAGGTGCGACCATAGACACTCTGGCAGCCACAGCTCAGCCACATTTAGTGAGGATCAACAGCATGCAAATGCTGATTTCCAAATTCAAACCCCAACACTCCCTTCCTGCGCGAGTGTTCATGCAGTTGATAGGCATGATGGCCTCCTGCATTTTCATAGTCCCACACGCGAGACTACATATGCGCCCGCTTCAGGAGTGCTTAGCACGTCAATGGAATCAGGCTCACGGGCAATTAAAAGACCTAGTGTTGGTGAGCGGTCGGGCATACAACTCTCTGCATTGGTGGAATCCACAAAACCTTTGCAAGGGCCGACCGTTCCAAGAGCCTGTTCCACAAATAATACTGACAGCGGACGCGTCTCTCCAGGGATGGGGAGCTCATGTACTCAATTACACAGTGCAGGGACTATGGACAACACAACAAAAGAAGATGCACATCAACCTTCTGGAACTGTTGGCAATCTTCCTAGCCATGAAGGCATTCAAAGTACATCTGTGCAACAAGGTCCTGTTGATCCGGACGGACAACATGACTGCCATGTACTACATACAGAAACAGGGAGGAACACACTCTCCACAGTTGTCTCATCTGGCTCAGAGCATGTGGAAGTGGGCCATTCAGAGGAACATATTCCTCATGGCGGAACACCTCCCAGGCAAGGACAGCCAGATGGCGGATCTGCTCAGCAGACACAGCCACCAGATGCACGAGTGGGAGTTACACGCATCAGTACTCCAACCGTTCTTCCAGCAGTGGGGTCATCCAGAGATAGACCTATTCGCGACAAGCGAAAACGCAAAATGCCAAAGCTTTACCGCCAGGTTCCCACATCCAGTCGCAGGGCAATGCGATATGGATGAACTGGTCCGGCAGATTTGCGTACGCTTTTCCCCCAGCTCCATTGATACCGCTGGTGGCACGCAAACTGCGACAGCACTCAATGACACTCATCCTGGTTGCTCCAACATGGGCACGCCAGCCATGGTACACAACCTTTCTGGAACTCTCCGTGGTGCCGCATCAAAGGCTGCGGATCAAACCCGCGCTTTTGACGCAGAACCATGGAGAAATTCAGCACCCAGATCCGCATCAGCTAAACCTGGCAATCTGGCTCCTGAAGTCCTAGAGTTTGGCTACCTAAACCTGCCACCTGACTGTATGGAGATCATTAAGGAGGCCAGGAGACCCACTACCAGAGCTTGCTATGCAGCTAAATGGAAGAGGTTTGTCATTTATTGCAACAACAATGACATTAACCCGCTAGACGCATCCATTCAAAATATAATCTGTTACCTCTTACACCTATACCGATGCAATCTGGCATACACCTCAATACGTATCCATTTAACCGCAATACCAGCCTATCTCCAGAACAAGCAGCACCTCTCCTTATTCAGAGTGCCTGCCATCAAAGCTTTCTTGGAGGGACTTAAACGAGTAATTCCCCCAAGACACCCACCAGCACCGGGGTGGAACCTCAACTTGGTCCTCACCCGACTGATGGGTCCACCCTTCGAACCTCTCCACTCATGTGAGATTCAATTCCTCACCTGGAAAGTAGCTTTCCTAGTGGCAATCACTTCGTTAAGAAGAGTTAGTGAACTCCAGGCACTAACCATCCAAGAGCCATTCATACAGGTTCACGCAAACGGGGTCGTACTACGTACCAACCCCAAATTCATGCCTAAAGTAATATCGCAGTTCCACATGAATCAAACTATTGAACTGCCTGTCTTCTTTCAAAATCCACAGAATGTAGCAGAGAGAATGCTCCATACACAAGATGTAAAGAGAGCCCTCATGTACTATATAGACAGAACTAAGGTCTTCAGGAAGACAAAACAACTTTTCGTTGCCTTTTCTCCACAGCACAAGGGCAACGCCATTTCCAAAGCAGGTATAGCCAGATGGATCGTTAAATGTATTCAAATTTGCTATCAAAAGGCTAAACGCACATTAACGATTCCCCCACGAGCCCACTGAACACGTAAGTTAGGGGCGTCCATGGCTTTCCTGGGAAACATTCCTTTACAGGAAATATGTAGAGCAGCCACATGGTCCACTATACATACATTTACCAAACACTACTGTGTAGATGTACACTCAAAACAGCAGGCAGCTGTAGGACAGGCTGTTCTCAAAACTCTTTTTCAGACCGCTGCAGCTGGCACTGGTAGCCGCCGCTAATAGGAGGTACTGCTATGTATTCTATGCACAGATATGAATTCAGCAGCCCACATGCCTCGAACTGAATATGCTACTTACCAGTATGCATCTGTTCTTGGCATGTAGGGCTGCTGACATTCATATCGCCCACCCTCCTCCCCGGCGCCTGTAGCAGCTGCAGCTCTCAGAATTACTGTATAGCATGGTCATCACTTTCTGTATCTACTCCATCACTGCCACAATGGCGAAAAACAATCTGAGGATGGAGAGGATGCCCATGCGCACTGTAGTCCAGGGGAGGAGTCACCTATCTCAGGATACTTCGAAGACTCTTCCAGGACAACAACGTGCAAACATCCGGACCCAACACTAGGCGGCGATCTATGCACAGATATGAATGTCAGCAGCCCTACATGCCAAGAACAGATGCATACTGGTAAGTAGCATATTCAATACTGTTCCCAAATAGGTACAGTGTGCACAGAGTCCACAGTCCACAGACGTTTGGCAGAGGCTAAAGTTAGATATAACCTTACTCTCTAAAGTGTTAGCTTGGTCGAGCAGTAAGGCAGTATCAGAGGACAGTGTAAAGCATTTGTTGTACACACTCAGTCAGCAAATGGTCTCACACACTCAAGAACTGAACTCTAGGCCAATGGTTTGTATATAAAAATATATGGTTGTTTTATTTTAGAACCAACAATGGGTATCAAAATATACTTTCTCAGAATGAGATGCTTTAGTTAAACACTATGTAATAGGCTATTGACTTTTGGATGCACTAGTTAGTTTGTTGCAATAGCCAACGCAATTTCAAACACAATAATACATTGAGCTCAATGGGAATTTTAAGTTAAATGCAATTGATTACTTTCAGGATTACTTTTCTAACTCCAGGACTGGATCTTAGATTCAGTCCTGGGACAGTTCTTCTAAACAAGTGAGTTAATACGTTTTAGTTACTGTTGTGATTTTTAAGCAATATTTTGGTATTTTAAAAGTTGACACAAACTTTTTCTAATCAAATTACCAATGTTATCCTATGGGATGAAATTCACTTAGCAGGTAAGTGGGGTTATGGTTACTTTTTCGGGTTCAGTTTTGGATCCTGGATCCAGCACTAGTATACCACCTGTAAGCAGTTGATAGAATGCGTTTAGGTTATACAGGCGATTTTTAACGAATATTTGTAAGTTTGCAAAATCGACACTTAAAAGAAATTTCACAGAAAAACAGTCAATGGTTTCCTATGGGAGAAAGTTCAAGTTACCGGTAAAGTATGTTCTCGTTACTTTTGTAATCCAGTGCTACGCTCCTAGGCTCAGTACTGGGACATCTTTCTAAAACAGGTAAGTAATTACGTTTTCACAGTTGGTACGATTTTTAAAGAATATTTGTAGTTTGCAAAAAGAAGAAATTTCACAGAAAAACAGTCAATGGTTTCCTACGGAAGAAAATCGAGTTAGCGGTAAGTATGGTTTGTAATTACATTTCAGGGTCATTGCTGGGCACCAAGATCCAGCACTGGGATATCTCCTAATAGCAGGTGAGTATTTCCGTTTTCGTTACTCGGTTGATTTTAGGTGAATATTTTAAAGTTTAGAAACTCCACACATCGGCTTTTGGGTAAGTACTCGGCTGGCAGAGTTAAGGTTCTGGGCATAGACTCAGGGGTCTCCCAGGGTCAGGTAAGTACAGTTTTTACACCCTCCGCGGCACAGGGGCAGCAGGGTGCAGAGTGAGTTAGGCCCAATGTTTCCCTATGGAAGGCTAGCAGGCCACACGGCTGTGGGAGCTGGGCTCCTGGTCACTTGCTCAGGGCAAATGGGGAAGTAGATAGGAGTAGAGGCTGCACTGCCAGGGGCACTCTGGCGGCTGGGTGCAGGGTGCTTTTGAGCCGTCGGGCTCTCAATGGATTGCAATGGAGAAGCTCAAGAACGAACAAAGGCTGCTCGCTCGGGGACGAAGATTCTTCAGGTGCGACCACCACTTCGAGAGGTAAGTTGGGTAGTTGGAGGATAGGTAGGTACCCAGGAGTTGGGCACAGGGGGCTGCAGGGCGCCAGGTTCAGGGGTGCCTTTTGGTGTTGGGAATTCTTACTCTGTTGACTGCGATTGGGGGGGGGGGGGGTTCCCAGGTTCTGAGGCTGCAGGCGTCGTCAGGAGCGTCAAGGTGGGTCCTTGGGTGCCGGATTCGGGGTCACAGTTGCCGGGGGGACGTCCTCGTGGTCTTTGTCCACTCCAGCACAGGCCAGGCTTGGCGGGTGCAGAGTGTGCAGGGTTCACGGTTCCTGGCTGATGCCAGGGATCAGTTACTTGCTTTGAGCAGTACCACTGCTCGTGGGAGTCCCAGATGCTTAGAGTCACAAGGTAGCCAGGTCCTCCGGGGTTTGTGAGGTTGCTAGCCACGGGAGATGCCGGGATTTAGCAGGAGCAGGTTCTAGGGTCGACAGGCCGGTAGGGCTGGGGCCAAAGCACTTGGTGTCTTCCTTTTGCTAGCAGCTGCACGACAGGTGTTTTTCTTCTTGATCTTCTTTGCTGTTTCGGAATCTGGATCTGAGGAAGGAAGGTTCAGGGTTCCCCTAAATACTAGATTTAGGGGCGTTACAGGTAGGTAAAGGGCAGGGACCAATGGGTCCCTGCCCTGGGGTGGGTACACCCCCTATCCTGCCACTCTCCTGTGGGAGGGGGGCAGTAGCCTAGTCCTGATTGGGCAGGCCTACCCATCTTCAAGATGGCGAGAGCCCGGAGATGTGTTTCACCTAGTCTCCCCCACCTGAGGGATGGGGTTGGCAGAGGCTGGCACACCCTCTTTCCTTTCTTGGGGCTTCCGGCCAGTCTTTCGCAGAGTGGGGGTCAGAATCGGTAGGGGCCAGTTGCTGAGTACAGCAAGTGGCCTGGAGAATCTCACAAAGGCGGAATGCCTTTGAAGCTTCCCCTGCCCATCCTGGGGGAGGAGACCTAGCAGTCGCTAGAACCGGTGTCGTGCTAAATTTCCACGCACCTACTTGCACAAAGTTTGCAACTCCTGCTTGTCCCCGGAACACGACGAGAAGGACTTCGACGCGTGTCAATCATTACGATCGAAAAAGAAACTTTGTGATCGTCGGGCTCGGCGCCAAGAAATGCAGCATCAGAGCGAGACTATTCCAGACATCTATGGAGAAGATTCCGGTATCCAACATCCAGCTCAAGAGGAAGAAGAGCAGATCTCCGAGGCTGACTCTGACATGGAAGGAGAGGAAGACATCACTGCGGGTCAGCGTACCATGAGTACAGATCCCCCTGTGCTCCTTCGCCCTCTGGTTCAGGTCTGCACCGACAAAACGTTTCAGATGCCCCGCCCTGAAACATAAAGAGAAGCCTTCTGGTTCAGGCTGGAGCCAGCCCCGCTCTGATACCGAACCAACACCTTTGGCAACAAAACATAAGACCAAGCATCTATCCGTCAACATACCTTCGGGACCGAAGATTCCACCTTCGACGCCGAAAGGCTCAGAGCCGAAATCCTTCAAGGCCGAAGACTCGGAGCTGAAATCCTCCAAAGCCAAAGACTCGGAGCTGAAACCTTCGATGCCCAAAGGCTCTGAGCCGTAATCTCCATGGAAAGAGAGACACTCTCTCCCCAAAGACCCTCCATCTAAACAGCAAACTTTCGACCCCAAACAGAAGAAAGCTGGTTAAGAACCCTAAAACAGGACGTATTCAGGCAACCATTCCAAAATAACAGAAGGCTGACTTGCCAGAGGACTGTCATATCACTCTTGAAGAATGTGGGCACTAACCCTACTCCTCCTTATATTCAACCTCCTTCTCCTCCTAATCCTAACTTGATTATTACACAATTAAATTCACCACTAAGGCCTATTGCACCTGACCCACAGGATGAAGGGGATGGGGATCGGGATGAGGATCAGGACACTGACCACCCAGATCCAAATACAGATAATGACCCTGATTTGTATCCCTCCAGACCTTCCCCACCTGATGACAACATTGGCTATCTCAAGCACCTTAACAGGGCTGCTCATTATCGTGGGGTAGAACTTCATAAAGAGCCTTTAGAAGAGGATTTCCTCTTTGAGACACTGTCTTCCTCACAAAGAACTACTCCTACCTTGCCAATGCTGAAAGGCTTGTTAAAACACACAGACAGTCTTTAAGGATCCTGTAAGGGCAAGAATAATCACACCTAGAGCGGATTAAAAAATACAAATCCGCTACTACCGATCCTATTTATATTAAAGGTCAGCTGCCCTTAGACTCTCTTGTTGTTTCCAACGCACGCAAGAGGGCTAACTCGCAAGCCTCAGGCAAAAGAGTAGCTTCACAGGCAGCAAACAACTGGCGCATTGCCAACAGCCAGGGGCTGCTAGCTCGGTCTGATAGGGCTCATTATGATGAGCTAGAAAAAAAACTCATGCAACACTTGCCTGACCAATATAAATCTAAGGCTAATTACCTTATTCAGGAAGGTAAACTCATCACCAACACCTCCAACACCTCCATTGAATGTGCACTAGACGCAGCAGACACAGCATCTCGTGCAATGAACACCATTATACTATTATGCAGACACGCTTGGCTCTGAATCTCTGGATTTAAGCCAGAGGTCAAACCTCCATACTTAACCAACCCTTTGATAAAGAGCATCTTCTCGACCCAGCGGTTGATACCTTGCTGGAAACGATGAAAAAAAGACAGAGGTCGCATAGTCCATGGGAGCTTTACAGTTACAGTTACCTGCCAGTAGAGGTTCTTTTTGCCGCTCATTTTACAGGGGTGGCTCAAACTGTGTCCACTTAGAATGCCTCCTCCTCTTACAAGGGCAACAACCATTCCCCCTCATCCATAAATTATTCTAGAGTAGGTTTTAGAGGAAACACTAGTAGGGGAAGAGGTAGAGGTAAATACACACGCAATTCCCCTGCAAACAAACAGTGACTTCCCTCCGCTATTCCCCATTCCCCCTCCCCCCGATCATTCCACTCCTGTCGGGGGGGGGGGGGGGGGGGGGGGGTCTCTCCCAATTCCTACCTGTCTGGAATTCAATCACCTCCGTCAAGTGGGTGCTGCAAATTATCCAACATGGTTACTGCCTGGCGCTTACAAGCACTACCCTCCCCCCCCTCCCTCCCCCCTACCCCCCCCAAATATTCTTCCAAGAGCACATGCAATGTCACCGGAACAACTCACCCTCTTAAAGCAAGAGGCTCTATCTCTGTTAGAAAAACATGCTATAGAGCCTGTCCCATTAATATACCAAGGGACTGGGGTATACTCCCTGTGTTTCTTAATTCCCAAAAAGGATGGCTCTCTCAGGCCTATAATGGACCTCAGACAGCTAAATCTGTACATACAGTCGGACCACTTCCACACACTCTATCAGGTACTCCCACTAATTAAGCAAGGTGACTTTCTATCCACTCTAGACTTGAAGGACACCTTTTTAGGTCTCGGCTAGCGATGGCTGCGCTTGCGCAGTCTCGCTCGCGAGATTTAATGACATTGAGAAGAGGGGCTTGCACCCGCCCCTCTTCTCTCCTGTTCTCCATTGGCTGGCCTCTTAAATGCTGGCCAGCCACTGGAGAAGAGGTCCAGGCACTCAGATTATGCCCCGTCCTTTTCGGATCGGGGGGCGTGTTTTTTGCGAGAAGTCTCAGGGAGGAGACAACAGCAAAACACGCCCCCGAATCCGAAAACGACGTGGCGTTTCTCTGAGGCATTTTTTCTCTGCCACGGAGAAAGGCGGTGGTGTCTTCCGGTTTAAAGAAAATGAATCCAAGCTGGGGCATTCCAATTAATAGTTCGCTCTGGGAGTGCATTTCGGTGTCCGTATCCGTGGACCTTCTGCAGCTTTGGCTTGTTGAGAACTTGAACCATCATGTGATCAGCAACCCAAGACGTTACATCAGTGGTGCCTGCGAGAAGCAGAACGAGCAGCGGAGTTTCGAAGCAGGCCTGGCGGTGAAAACGTTTTGGCTCTCTTCTAGCATGCTCTGTGGCCTCCAAGCCCAGGCGACACCCTACTGCTGAATGCCGCTCCCTAACGTGAGGCGCGCGCTTATATACCAGTGGCGGGTGGAGGGGTGCAAGTAATTATTCATAGAAGGCGAAGGAACAACGACTTTACCGTCATCAAACACGAAATTTCATAAACTGGGGATGCTCAAAATAGAAGCGGCGCCAAGAGAACAGCAACACGTCCGCCTCAGAGCGCAGATTTTTAAACGCTGATTTATTTATCTTTAGAAACAGTTATTCACCCCGCCTCCCCCCAACCCCGGTCGGGCAGTCTTGCCACGCCCCCTACTCCTGGTACTGAGCGGCGAAGGTCTGGGCGCATGCGCAGTGCTGGGTTGCCGTTAGCCCGGTTCTTCCAGCGGTGGGGGCGAGCAAGCTGCGGGGGTGAGTGCTGGCCGTGTCAGGGGGTGCATGGCAGGAGAAGAGGGGTGCACCAGCAGACTGGGTTACGTGTCCATGACTCTCATAGATGAGTATTGGGAGGCTCTAGTTTCTGACATCCTCTTCATCACAAGGCAATTAAATGAACGTGATAAAGCGTAGCTTAGAATATATATGCATTTTGTATATAATATGTATTGCTTTGTCCTTTTTCTTGAGTTGTAATAATTAGATGTGTACGTTTTTAGGTCTCGGCTAGCGCGTGGCGCAGTTTGTTTGCTAGCATTTTCTGAGCCCCCTCTCAGGGGAAGCGACAAACAGGGACAGCCAGGGTGAAACCGAGACATTCACCGAGAGAAGAGCCTTCGGGTTATATGTTTATGCCCAGGAAGGTGGGGGATATTTGTCTTTGCCTAACTTAAAACGTCATCGCATTTTGTTCACAGAATACAAACCGCAACGCTCATGCCATGCACACAGCCGGTATGCTCCATCCAATCTTTCCGTAGTTCTCAGGCAACTTCTGCGATAAACTTTTAAAGCATATATTTTAATGTATATTTTAATGGTGCTATGTATCGCGTTTTATTGGCACATGGTTATGGTTTTAACTAAAACGAACTTTATTCGGGTTCTGATTGTTCCGTAGTTCTCAGTGTGTGTGTGAATATGGGACGGCCAGGCAACTGGAGACCGGCTTCCAAACTTGCGTGGTAGTCATGTCTAATAAATGACGTTGATAATCGAGTGCAGTGCGTTCCGACAACTGATCATGTGATAAAAGCAGTTCGGGTTTTATGCATGATAAGCTTGTAGGCTGCCACAACAGAGTTTCTGCATAGAATTGCTTTTTTATTCTAGTATCCTACCACTAGGAGACCACTGACCGTACTTCTGCAGCAGAATGCAGTATTAGTGCCTGCCTTTAAATCTGCAGCAATGACCGGGGTAGGCCAAGATAAAGAGGCAGGAAGAGGAGTTGGCCTAACGGCTTAGGCGATCGACCTCGGACCTGGGGAACTGGGTTCGAGTCTCGGCAGTGACGCTGAACAGCCTGTGATTCTGGGCAAATCACTTAATCTTCCCCGTGCCTAACAAAGAATGATTGTGTGTCCTAATGTAACGTAACAGGTGCTATGTAAGGCGCTCTGATACCTGATTGGATTCGGGTCAAGTTCGCGCTATATAAAAACTCAGCAAAAAAACAAAAGGGTCCCTGGTATCTAAAAAAGTTTTGGGCTGACATGGAGGTGTGAGAACATAAGGGAAACACGAGGCAGACTGATTCACTCTTGCACTGTCAGGGCACCAACTACCAAGTGCTTTACGCTCGCCCTCGCATATGGAAGGTGGCAGACTGGCTTGGGTCCGAGCCATAACCAGACTGGGACGTGGGACATGAACCCCCGTTCAAAATTCTACTTTCCTCAACCCTGCAGAATAGGTGGAATCTGGGACGTTGCAAAATCCCTTAGTTACTGCTCAGGCGCAAGCTTTTCCACTTCCTTGGTAATAGGCTGCATTTGTTCAGCACTAGGCAGTAACCTACCTTAAAAAGAACAAGCATTTACAATGCAACGGTCTCGGGATTGTTAAAGTTAGAGCTATTGGCATTGCTCATGACATTGATTTTGTTTGTTTTTGTTTTTAAAACATGTAGAGGAACGTCATTGTTATTTACAATGTCAATAGCTTAATCAGTGTGTGTGTAGGTGGCTCTGTGTGTGGGTGCAAATGAAATAGGTCTCGCATTTGAGTGATTAAGCTATTGACATTGTAAATAACAATGGCGTTTTTTTTAAATGTCTTAAAAACATAAACAAAAATAATGTCATGAGCAATGCCAGTAGCTTTAACTTTACCAATGCCGAGACCATTGCATTGTAAATGCTTGTTCCATATTACCATTCACCCTGTTCACAGAAAATATTTCGGGTTTGTGATAGACGAACAACATTACCAATTCAAAGTTCCCCCATTCGGAGTAACTACAGCACCCAGAGTTTTCACCAAGTGCCTGGCAGTAGTCACAGCTCATCTAAGAAGACAGCCGGTGTAGGAGAGTAGGGTCTGCAATCCTATGATCACCCAGATTTTTTGCTTTTGCTTCATTGGTTTACGACTTTCTCCGGCTGTGGGCCTGCCAATCAGACCCACAGCCTAGCTGTTCTCTCTCGAAATTAACACACATGTACGTTAGGTGCATCCACTAATTGGAACTGGGCCACCTTGTCAGTCCCTGTCTCAGCATACCACAGGTATCCAGGGCATCGGTGTACCCAGGGCCTACCAGGGGCTGAAGCATGTATTATGCCACCCCTGGAATGGCCGCCCAAATCTGACACAACTGGCTGCACGACAGCTGGGGCCACGTGGTGTAATCACCCGTTGCTGTAGGTGTAGTATTCCTACACCTAAACCCTAAAATGGACACATGGATTCCTATCAGTCACTCCTATAGCAGGCCTTATCAATCCTGAAGGCAGAGTGCAGGGAATCATGTGGGACGGTGCTCTGGCGCGAGCTGAGCCCGTCGACGGCTTGCGGAACCAAGCCCTAATAGCCGTTCCATGGTGACGCGGGCCAACTACTTTTAAGGCATTATAATCCTTGCGGTTATTTGCTAACTTTGGCATCGCATCACCTATACATGTCGAGTAAGGTGTCATACGAATGGGAATACGAACCCCTCGCCAGTCCTGGTGACGGGGTTAGCATTCCCCCCTTTTAGAGGGACACGACATGGAAGTAACCTTGAACACCGGTTAAAGTTGACTCAAGCCTCAGCATCACAAAATGGATGCTGCCACCAGACACAAGTCTGACCTCCTGCTGCTGGGGGACCTTCCAGCAAGGGGAGCTTGGACAAAGGGTTTCCTGTCGAGGGCGGTGTTAGCACCGTCCCAGACAGGGTTTGTGTATCCCAGGTAGGCAGGGCTGAAAGGAGGGTGATTGCAAGTGGCACCCCGGTGCTCACTGTGCATAGCCCGGCTCAAACCAGTTTCGGGGGCACACCAGCCCCTGAGCTGGCGCGAAGCCGGACAAAGGATGGGGGTGTAACCACCCCCCTCCTGGCTCCACCCATAGGTAGAACCTAGTCACGGGCCAGCCCCTTTTTCTTAGAATAAAGGTAGGAGCGAGTCCCCTTCCCAAATTGGATAATCAGATAATCGGATAACTCCGAATCACGAACTACTTTCCACGAAAAGGAACTCTTGACTATTTCTGAAGACTCTCCCTTGTGGCTAAGGAGTAGCCACCCTGCACCAGCAGGCACCATCTAAGCGCTTGCGGTTTGCTGTAAGTCTCTCCTACGGATCAAGACTGCCCAGCTCGACGAGACCCGAGTTCCCTGCCATCTCTGACCTTTTACCTCCCTCATCAGCTCAGCTGAGAGTCGTAGGTGTGACGAGACCTGCGGGACCGGCTATCTTCAGAACCTGCACGACGCTTATCTAGCACGCCCACTGAGGGACCCTCGAGTGAGTGCACCTAGGGTTTGAGAAGCCCTAACCCTGAGCAGCTCCAGCATCGAAGTCTGCCTCCCCAGCATCCCCGAGATCTGCGTGGGGGCCCTTCCGCTCCTTGTTGTTCACCGCGTTGTTCGACCACTTGCCGACCGGCTTGTGGCCCTCTTCACGACGCACCACGATCGTTTCATCACTAGTCTGGTTGCTCCAGACTGGCTCTTGCTCCCCTTCAACGGAGGAGTACCACGGACCCTCCTGGTCCACTCCCGACGCCATCTTGACTCCCCCGCTTGGGTGGCCACTGCCAAGATCCGCTGCCCCTTCCTGGGCCCAGCATCATCGACAGCAGACACCTTCGTGGGACAGCTCGCCCTCCATCCTGGTCGCCGCCGCGCCTCCTGGTCCGAGGAACAGCCGAGTCCGACGTCACCCACTCACCTGGTCGAGGTGACTTCAGCCGGTACCCTCCTGGTACCCACACGATCGCTGGCTAGCGGTTGAGAACTGAGTCCCCTCTGCTTTCAGGTTTTCCTTCACCACCGATCCAGGCTTGGATCGCTCTGAACATCGTCACTGGTCGCCTGCCAGCAACTTCTTCTTTCAGGCTCCTGAGACTACACGAGGACTCCCGACATCTTGACGAACTTCACGCAGCCGCAGCCTCCGGGCTAGGTAACTCGAGCATCTCGGTGCTCCATCGCAGGTTCGCTCTACAAGTGTCCAGTTCCTTTTTCGTTTAGTCCCACTGATCGGATCACTCCGGAATCAGTATCTCCAGACTCTAACCATTCGCATTTCACTGTTAGTGTAGATGGTTTCTCGTGCCCCTCGGGCATTTGTGTAAATTGTGCAACTGAAGTATTTTCCTAAGAGTTTTGTCGTGTGCTTAGCTCCCTGACTCATAAAGAGCCAGGGTAGTCTTGTTATAAATAAATATCCTTTTATTTTCATAACAACTTGTGTGGTGTCCTTTCACTTGGTGTTCAAGGGGTATATGTGATGGTAAACAGCTGGCTTAACACGCCCTCTAGAGTTTAGCCTAAAGACTGCTCGTATCCACGCTACTAGGATAGCTGGTCTAAAAGGTTGACTTACAACCAATCATCAATAAGGGTCGTTTGGAATGATACACAGTGATCACTAGAATAGTGAGCACTACATATCAGGCCAACTTCTCACATTGGTGACCAGCGGTTGGGATTTGAGCTTGCTGTTTTACCACACACGTATCCTAAGAATATCGCAGTGAAAGATCACATAAGTACCCAGGTACATATAACTTAACTTAGAATACTCCGAGTTCTACTGAACCGGCTGTTGTAGTGTAACAGGGCTTAGCACACCCTGACTACAACTCTTAGCAAGGGATCAGTAGGTAAACCCATAGTGTAGGTAGGTGCAACACTTACACCTCACTAGAAAAGCATGTCGGTCCACGGAGAGTCTGCAGGGACTCCCCTAGTGGTCAGTGACCCTCCACAGGTCGTGTCACGATATGCAACTCTTAGCTTCAAGGAGATGAGACAACTGTGTGCCTCCAGGAAGCTAAACCAGGGTTCTAACCCTACCATCGCAATACTGATAGGTCTCTTAGAGGCGTACGATGCTAGGAGGTCCTCTAACCCAGGTCCCCCCAGTGCAGATGGGAACATGCCTCCCTTAGAGGGAACCCTCGGTGACCCAGACCTCGACCTCCACACAGAGGAGGAGGACGAGGACGAGTTATCGGGAGACGAGGCAGACAAAGGTCCAGTGGTAGTCGGCAGGCTTACAAGGACCAACTTAAGCAGGCATGAGAATGGAACTGGGGGAGCCCCGGGCCCACGCTCAAGCAGGCTTAACCTTGGGAACGGACGAGCTAGGTCTCTCTCCAGAGGCTCTGGCAGATCGGTTCATACACATGTCTCTCAGGCACCTTCTCAGAGAGGAATGACTTCCCCTCAGAGGAGGGAGCATGAAGCGAAGATGCGGGAGGTCAATCTGAGGATCGAGCGGGAAGAACTTGCCCTCGCCAAAGAAAGACTTGCCTTAGCCCGAGAGCAGAAATTAAGTGGGTTAGATCCCACTGGTGGCAGCATTCTCAATAGAGAGAAAGACAGGGGTATAGACACTAGACACCTGAGTAAAATAGTGCCCCCCTTTAAACAAGGGGACGACATCCACAAGTGGATAACTGCCTTGGAGAGGGCCTGCACTGTCCAGTGCGTCCCCCCAAGTCAGTGGGCAGCTAAACTGTGGCTTTCCTTTGAAGGTAAAGGAAGGGACAAGCTCCTCACTACAAGAGCTGAGGATGCTAACAACTACCAAGTCCTGAAGAACACACTGATTGATGGGTTCGGCTTAACCACGGAACAGTACCGGGTGCTGTTCCGGGACACCCAGAAAATTCAGTCTCAGGATTGGGCTGACTTTGTCGATTGTGCCACGAAGGCTTTGGAAGGCTGGTTGCTGGGTAGCAAGGTTACTGATTACACAGGATTGTACAATCTTATCATGCGAGAACAGATTTTAAACAACTGTCAGAACCAATTGTTGCATCAGCACCTTGTCGACTCGGATCTGACCTCTCCCCAAGAATTGGGAAAGAAGGCAGACAGATGGGTCAGAACAAGGGTCAAGCAGAACCAGAATCAGAACCAGGGTGGTCAGAAGAAAGCAGACCAAAAGGGTAACAAGAACGAACAAAATGACCAGAAGTCTTCGACAGGTCCCCAACAAACCAAAGAGGGTGGGGGTCAGGCTTCACAGAAGAAGAAGACTCAAGAAGGCCAGTCAAAAAGGTGGTGCCAATACTGTAAAAGTAAGACTCACTGGTTTAGTGAGTGCACCAAGAAAGGAGGGCAAACTCCTACCACTGCAGCCCCTAAGGCACCTGCGCCCCCTAGTACAGTCAGCAGTGGTAGTGCGCCTCCCAAGGCATTAGTTGGGTTAACCTTGGGAACCGAGGGGAGTGACGACTTAGTCGGCACGCTCACTCAGGCCGTCCTTGTCTGTACAGGGGATATGGATATGTCCCCTGAGGCCAGTCCCAATACTTTGGGCAAATACAGGCAGACACCTTTGATAAATGGAAAAGTGGCTCAGGCCTACAGGGACACGTGTGCCAGTGTCACCATGGTGACGCCTAACTTCGTGGACCCTGGACAGATCATGCTAGGTACCAGTTACCTAGTGACCAATGCCAGCAACGTCACTACCAATCACAGTATGGCAGTTGTTGATTTCTCCTGGGGAGGGGTAAGTGGCCCGAAAAAGGTTGTGGTTAGTTCAGACCTCCCCGTAGAATGTTTGTTGGGCAATGATTTGGAAACGTCACAATGGTCAGAAGTGGAGCAGAGGACTCACATGGAAATGTTAGGTTTGCCAGCACATGTCCTTGCTGTGACCAGGTCACCGGCCAAAAGATGCCCCACTGAACAGGTGCTGGATCCTGGAAGAACGGACCAGACACCTTCCAAGAAAAGGAGCAGTAAGGGTAAGGCTTCGCCTTCCCCCTTGCCCCAGGTCGTGGATCAAGTCTCCGAGGAGGCTGACCTTAAAGAACTGAGGGAAACTGAGCCGCAAGAGCTTGAACCTGGTCAGGTTGAGTTTCTGGGCTCAGGGGGACCCTCCAGGGAAGACCTGGGGAAGGCACAGTTAGACTGCCCCTCACTTGAACCCCTCAGACAGCAGGCCGCTGCTGAGGCTGCAGGGAACGCCACAGGTACCCACAAAGTGTACTGGGACGATGGACTCCTGTACTCTGAGGCAAGAGACCCCAAACCTGGTGCGACCAGGAGGCTGGTCATCCCCTTGTCTCTGAGAGGTTTCCTTCTCACCTTGGCCCACGAGATTCCCCTTGCAGGTCACTTAGGCCAGAATAAGACTTGGGACAGAATTGTTCCACACTTTCACTGGCCCCACATGTCCGAAGATACGAAGGAGTTTTGCCGCTCCTGTGTCACTTGCCAAGCCAGTGGTAAGTCAGGTGGCACGACAAAGGCCCCCCTCATACCACTACCAGTGGTGGGGGTACCCTTTGAATGAGTGGGGATCGACATTGTCGGACCAATGGAACCCCAGACAGCATCAGGGCACAAGTTTATACTGGTGGTGGTGGACCACGCCACCAGGTATCCTGAAGCTATTCCCCTTAGGACCACTACGGCACCTGTGGTGGCACGGGCCCTGCTTGGAGTGTTCTCCAGAGTGGGCTTCCCTAA
This sequence comes from Triturus cristatus, assembly GCF_964204655.1. Classification (NCBI taxonomy): domain Eukaryota; kingdom Metazoa; phylum Chordata; class Amphibia; order Caudata; family Salamandridae; genus Triturus; species Triturus cristatus. The sequence continues at coordinate 444,295,950 of NC_140590.1, forward strand.
GGAGGTCGTCTCAGACAGAGGTGCAAACTTCATGTCGGGATATCTGACTGCTATGTGGAAGGAATGTGGTGTCAACTACAAGTTCACCACACCCTATCACCCACAATGCAATGGGCTGGTTGAGAGATTCAACCGGACCCTAAAAGGGATGATTCACGGACTACCTGAAAAGCTTCGGCGGAGATGGGATGTCCTGATACCCTGCCTCTTGTTCGCCTACAGAGAGGTCCCGCAGAAGGGGGTTGGCTACAGCCCTTTTGAGCTTCTGTTCGGACATCCTGTAAGGGGACCCCTTTGTTTGGTAAAGGAAGGATGGGAGAGACCTCTCAGAAAGCCGGCATCAAACATTGTGGACTATGTGCTCGGTCTCCGCTCGCGGATGGCGGAGTACATGGAAAAGGCGTCTAAAAACCTTGAGGCGAGCCAAGAATTACAGAAAGCTTGGCACGACCAAAAGGCTGTCCTGACTGTGTACCAGCCTGGACAGAAGGTGTGGGTGCTGGAGCCAGTGGCCCCAGCAGCACTCAAAGACAAATGGTCTGGGCCCCACACGATCATTGAGCAAAAGGGAGAGGTCACCTACCTGGTAGACCTGGGAACTCCCCGGAGCCCCCACAGGGTGCTCCACGTAAACAGGCTCAAGGCATATGTCGACAGGGAGGGCATGGGCTTGCTCATGGCCACAGATGAGGGACAGGAGGAGGAGAGTGACCCTCTCCCAGACCTGCTCTCTCAGAACCCTGACGATGGATCAGTAGATGGTGTTGTCTTTTGTGGCAGCCTCTCTGGACATCAACAAGAGGATTGTAAACAGGTTCTTCAATCCTTTTGACATATGTTCTCTCTGACACCCAGTCAGACCAAGTGGTGTACCCACGAGGTCGACACTGGGGACAGTCTGCCCGTAAAGAGTAAAATCTATCGGCAACCTGATCATGTCAGAGACTGCATCAAGACAGAGGTGCAGAAAATGTTGGAGCTGGGAGTCATTGAACCCTCGGACAGCCCCTGGGCTAGTCCCGTAGTGCTCGTGCCGAAACCTCACACCCAGGGCGGTAAGAAAGAGATGAGGTTTTGCGTGGACTACAGAGGTCTCAATGCGGTCACTAAGACCGACGCCCACCCGATACCAAGAGCAGACAAACTTATCGACCGGTTGGCCTCGGCCAACTACTTAAGTACGTTTGACCTGACAGCTGGGTATTGGCAAATCAGGTTAGCTGAGGAGGCCAAGCCCAAAACAGCATTTTCTACCCCGGGTGGGCATTATCAGTTCGTGGTAATGCCCTTTGGTTTGAAAAATGCACCTGCCACCTTCCAAAGGCTGGTGAATCGAGTTCTCACTGGGTTGGACGACTTCTGTGCGGCGTATCTGGACGATATCGCTGTCTTTAGCTCCACCTGGGAGGATCACCTGGTCCACCTGAGGAAAGTGTTAGAGGCCCTGCAGAAGGCAGGCCTCACTATCAAGGCCACCAAGTGCCAGATAGGGCAGACACAGGTTGTATACCTGGGCCACCTTGTAGGTGGAGGCCAGGTTCAACCGTTGGAGAGCAAAATACAGGCCATCCAGGACTGGGCTCCTCCAACCACCCAGACTCAGGTTCGAGCTTTCTTGGGCCTGACTGGTTATTACCGGAAATTTGTCAGAAATTATGGATCCATTGTGACCCCGCTAAACGACCTGACAAGTAAAAAGATGCCAAAAAAAGTTCAGTGGACAGCAAGCTGTCAGAAGGCGTTCGATGACCTAAAGCGGGCCATGTGCACAGCACCTATCCTAAAGAGTCCAGACTACTCCAAACCATTCATTGTCCAAACAGACGCTTCGGAGCTGGGTGTGGGAGCTGTTCTATCGCAACTGAATTTTGATGGTCATGACCAGCCCATAGCTTTTATTAGCAGGAGGCTGACCCCCAGATAGAAGAATTGGTCAGCTATTGAGAGGGAGGCCTTTGCTGTGGTTTGGGCCCTGAAGAAGTTGAGGCCATACTTGTTTGGCACTCACTTCAAGATTCAGACCGACCATAAGCCCCTCTTGTGGCTAAATCAAATGAAGGGTGAAAACCCCAAACTACTTAGGTGGTCCATTTCCCTACAGGGTATGGACTTCACAGTGGAGCATAGACCTGGCACTGATCATGGCAATGCAGATGGGCTCTCCAGGTATTTCCACTTAGAGCAAGAAGACTCACCTGGTCAAGGTTAGCTTATTGTCCCAAAGTTTGGGGGGGGGTCATGTAGGAGAGTAGGGTCTGCAATCCTATGATCACCCAGATTTTTTGCTTTTGCTTCATTGGTTTACGACTTTCTCCGGCTGTGGGCCTGCCAATCAGACCCACAGCCTAGCTGTTCTCTCTCGAAATTAACACACATGTACGTTAGGTGCATCCACTAATTGGAACTGGGCCACCTTGTCAGTCCCTGTCTCAGCATACCACAGGTATCCAGGGCATCGGTGTACCCAGGGCCTACCAGGGTCTGAAGCATGTATTATGCCACCCCTGGAATGGCCGCCCAAATCTGACACAACTGGCTGCACGACAGCTGGGGCCACGTGGTGTAATCACCCGTTGCTGTAGGTGTAGTATTCCTACACCTAAACCCTAAAATGGACACATGGATTCCTATCAGTCACTCCTATAGCAGGCCTTATCAATCCTGAAGGCAGAGTGCAGGGAATCATGTGGGACGGTGCTCTGGCGCGAGCTGAGCCCGTCGACGGCTTGCGGAACCAAGCCCTAATAGCCGTTCCATGGTGACGCGGGCCAACTACTTTTAAGGCATTATAATCCTTGCGGTTATTTGCTAACTTTGGCATCGCATCACCTATACATGTCGAGTAAGGTGTCATACGAATGGGAATACGAACCCCTCGCCAGTCCTGGTGACGGGGTTAGCATTCCCCCCTTTTAGAGGGACACGACATGGAAGTAACCTTGAACACCGGTTAAAGTTGACTCAAGCCTCAGCATCACAAAATGGATGCTGCCACCAGACACAAGTCTGACCTCCTGCTGCTGGGGGACCTTCCAGCAAGGGGAGCTTGGACAAAGGGTTTCCTGTCGAGGGCGGTGTTAGCACCGTCCCAGACAGGGTTTGTGTATCCCAGGTAGGCAGGGCTGAAAGGAAGGTGATTGCAAGTGGCACCCCGGTGCTCACTGTGCATAGCCCGGCTCAAACCAGTTTCGGGGGCACACCAGCCCCTGAGCTGGCGCGAAGCCGGACAAAGGATGGGGGTGTAACCACCCCCCTCCTGGCTCCACCCATAGGTAGAACCTAGTCACGGGCCAGCCCCTTTTTCTTAGAATAAAGGTAGGAGCGAGTCCCCTTCCCAAATTGGATAATCAGATAATCGGATAACTCCGAATCACGAACTACTTTCCACGAAAAGGAACTCTTGACTATTTCTGAAGACTCTCCCTTGTGGCTAAGGAGTAGCCACCCTGCACCAGCAGGCACCATCTAAGCGCTTGCGGTTTGCTGTAAGTCTCTCCTACGGATCAAGACTGCCCAGCTCGACGAGACCCGAGTTCCCTGCCATCTCTGACCTTTTACCTCCCTCATCAGCTCAGCTGAGAGTCGTAGGTGTGACGAGACCTGCGGGACCGGCTATCTTCAGAACCTGCACGACGCTTATCTAGCACGCCCACCGAGGGACCCTCGAGTGAGTGCACCTAGGGTTTGAGAAGCCCTAACCCTGAGCAGCTCCAGCATCGAAGTCTGCCTCCCCAGCATCCCCGAGATCTGCGTGGGGGCCCTTCCGCTCCTTGTTGTTCACCGCGTTGTTCGACCACTTGCCGACCGGCTTGTGGCCCTCTTCACGACGCACCACGATTGTTTCATCACTAGTCTGGTTGCTCCAGACTGGCTCTTGCTCCCCTTCAACGGAGGAGTACCACGGACCCTCCTGGTCCACTCCCGACGCCATCTTGACTCCCCCGCTTGGGTGGCCACTGCCAAGATCCGCTGCCCCTTCCTGGGCCCAGCATCATCGACAGCAGACACCTTCGTGGGACAGCTCGCCCTCCATCCTGGTCGCCGCCGCGCCTCCTGGTCCGAGGAACAGCCGAGTCCGACGTCACCCACTCACCTGGTCGAGGTGACTTCAGCCGGTACCCTCCTGGTACCCACACGATCGCTGGCTAGCGGTTGAGAACTGAGTCCCCTCTGCTTTCAGGTTTTCCTTCACCACCGATCCAGGCTTGGATCGCTCTGAACATCGTCACTGGTCGCCTGCCAGCAACTTCTTCTTTCAGGCTCCTGAGACTACACGAGGACTCCCGACATCTTGACGAACTTCACGCAGCCGCAGCCTCCGGGCTAGGTAACTCGAGCATCTCGGTGCTCCATCGCAGGTTCGCTCTACAAGTGTCCAGTTCCTTTTTCGTTTAGTCCCACTGATCGGATCACTCCGGAATCAGTATCTCCAGACTCTAACCATTCGCATTTCACTGTTAGTGTAGATGGTTTCTCGTGCCCCTCGGGCATTTGTGTAAATTGTGCAACTGAAGTATTTTCCTAAGAGTTTTGTCGTGTGCTTAGCTCCCTGACTCATAAAGAGCCAGGGTAGTCTTGTTATAAATAAATATCCTTTTATTTTCATAACAACTTGTGTGGTGTCCTTTCACTTGGTGTTCAAGGGGTATATGTGATGGTAAACAGCTGGCTTAACACGCCCTCTAGAGTTTAGCCTAAAGACTGCTCGTATCCACGCTACTAGGATAGCTGGTCTAAAAGGTTGACTTACAACCAATCATCAATAAGGGTCGTTTGGAATGATACACAGTGATCACTAGAATAGTGAGCACTACATATCAGGCCAACTTCTCACAGCCGGTTCATGTCTTCCTTTACCTAGACGACTGGCTGATAAAAGCCAGATCACAACAAAGCTGCCTACATCACACTCAAAGGACAGTCCAACTGCTTCACTACTTGGGGTTCACTGTAAACCTCACCAAGTCTCCCCTCCAACCATCCAACACAAGTGCATCTAGGAGCCACAGTAGACACTCGCAAAGCTCTAGCGTACCCCAACCCAGTCAGGATTCGCAACAAGCAAGCTCTAATATCACGGTTTCAGCCTCAACACTCATTACCACCCCGAGTGTTTATGAAGTTGATCAGAATAATGGATTCTTGCATTTTAATCATTCCCTATTCAAGACTTCAAATGCGTCCCCGACAGGAATGCTTAGCACGTCTGTAAAACCAGGCTCAAGATCAGTTATCAGATCTGGTGTTGATACATGGCCGTACTCCTCGCTCTCTGCAGTGGTGGAACATGCAAAACCTTTCCAAGTGGCGGCCATCTCTTGATCCGGTTTCACAGATAGTGCTAACAGTAGACGCATCCCTCACTGGTTGGGGAGCACATCTGGGAAAACATACCATGCAGGGCATGTGGACTCCGCAACAAAAACAACTTCACATAAGCCATCTTGAACTTCTAGCAATTTTTCTAGCATTGGAAGCTTTTCAACTTCATCCAGTAGGCAAAGCTGTCCTGGTTCGCACAGACATGATGGCGATGTACTTCATGCAAAAACAGGGGGGCAGGACTCTCTCCAGCTCTCACAGCTAGCAGAGAGCAGCTGGAGATGGGCCATACCTCAAAAAATAATCTCCTTGCAGAACATCTTCCAGGAGTAGACCACCAAGTTGCAGATCTGCTGTTGTCAACGACAGCAGATACACGAATGGGAACTTCACCCTAAAGTTCTCCTCCCATTCCTCCAAATGTGGGGCTTCCCAGAGATAGATCTGTTCGCCACCCACCTAAACGCAAAATGCCCAAATTTCGCATCCAGGCATCCACACCCATTGTCGAAAGGCAATGCACTATGGATGAATTGGTCAGGGATATTTGCTTAAGCTTTTCCACCTCCCCCACTCATTCCGTTAGTGGTTCGGAAACTCAAACGGCACTACTTGACGCTTATCCTAGTTGCTCCCACATGGGCCCGACAACCCTGGACCACAATTCTTATGGAGCTATCAGTAACTCCCCACCAAAAACTACAATTTTTAGGAAAACCAAACCACTCTTTGTTGATTTTGCTCCACCACCTAAAGGCAATCCCATATCAAAATCTGGCATTGCAAGGTGGATAGTTTAGTGCATTTTAATATACTACATCAAAGCTAAACTCACATTAACAATCCCCCCTAGAGGGCACTCTATGCGCAAATTGGGGGCTTCTATGGCATTCTTAGGAAACATACCCATAAATGTCATTGCACACATTGACAAAACGTTATTGTGTCAATCAATCACTCACATAATTTGTAGAGCTCACTACATACCCTGTAGGGTTTCATGGCGTTGGGAGGGGGGGGGGGGGGGTAGGGTGCTATTATTGGTCGAAGAGCCAGGTTTTGAGTTGTCTCCTGAAGGTCAGCAGGTCTTCGGTTTGTCGCAGGTCGAGGGGGAGGGTGTTCCAGGTCTTGGCGGCACGATGGGAGAGGGACCTGCCTCCGGAAGTGGTTCTCCGGATGCGTGGGACCGTGGCCAGGGCATGGTCAGCGGAGATTCCTGTTGGGTACGTAGAAGGAGAGTCGACTGTTGAGATAGGCTGTGCCGGTTTTGTGGAGTGCTTTGTGTGCGTGGATCAGGAGCTTGAAGTAGATTCTTTTGTCGACGGGGAGCCAGTGCAGGTTCCTCAGGTGGGGGGGTGATGTGGTCGCGGCGCGGGACGTCGAGGATCAGGCGTGCGGAGGCATTCTGGATTCTCTGTAGTCTGCTGATGAGCTTGGACGGGGCTCCGGCGTAGAGGGTGTTTCCGTAGTTGAGTCTGCTGCTCACTAGGGCCTGGGTGACTGTTTTCCTCGTGTTGGTCGGAATCCATCTGTAGATCATGCGGAGGGTGTTGAAACAGGTGGAGGAGACTGCGTTGACTTGTTTGTTCATGGAGAGTTTTGAGTCGAGGATGATTGTGTGGATGTGTTAGCAAAACAAGCTAGTGTGGGCCAGGCAGTTTTACGAACACTATTTCAAACCACTGCAAAAGCTACATGTTAGCCACTGTTTCAGAAAGAACTGCTTTATAGTCTATGCTAAAGCATCTGATCTACAGCTCATATGCCTCTAATGAAAAATGCTACTTACCCAGTATGCATCTGTTCTTGGCTTATAGTGATGTATTGTCATTTGCACCCACCCGCCTCCCCAGGTAACTTTACCTGTTGCAGTAATATCTTACTTAGATAAAATTTACATGGACAACTCCCTTTATTACTTTACTAACTCCATTATCACCCTTTATGGCAAAACAAGCTAAGGATGGAGTTGCTGCTCATGCGCACTATCACCGAAATGAGGAGTCTTCTACCTCATGACTACAAGACTTCTTCGAACAAAAACAAAGTGCAAACATCCGGACCCAACACCAGATGGCGATCTATGCTAAAGCATATGACTTTGCAGCTCTATATGCCAAGAACAGATGCATACTGGTTAAGCAGCATTTCCCTTCTTAAGTTAGACCTACGGGCATTTTAAATGTTTTTTTTTTTTGTTAGTTTTTTTTTCTTCAGTTCAGATTTTTTTATCGTGTTGGATTAATATGTTTCCTTTGTTTCAGGAAAATATGACCAGTATCCAGAAACTGTTTTCTTGGGAACCGGATCAGCAATCCCAATGAAGATCAGAAATGTTAGTTCCACTCTTATAAATATCAGGTAGGAAATACTTTAGTAGTCTTATCTTAATCTACATATGTTTGTGTTCTGGTAATGATTTAACTATCTAATAGCCCTTGGACAAGCTATGTCTTCCTAATTTTAATAATTGAGTGTATTATTTAGGAGGTAGTTTTTCGGTCACCTCTGTCTGCTGAAGCTTTCTATGCCTTACTTTTCTTTACCTTCCATTGCCTGTAGAAACGTGTTGTCTGTCATAGGATCTTCTGTAATATTCATAAAGACTGAATAATTTGGACTGTGCACAAATTCACTGAACGTTTTTGAAATGGACAAAAAAGTCCAAACTAATCAAACGATACATATCTTTGTAAATGAAACATTTCCTTTCTATTAGTCACCTTTCAAAACAAAGTTAATGAAGATAAGAACCCTTAACATTTTCTAAAAGATTCAAAACACAGGGTCCGATTTATTTTTGGGTGTACGGTCTGTGGGTCCGCCTTTGAGGATGGAGTAAATTACTCCGTCCTATGGTTGAGAGGCAGCCCACCTAATTTATAAATGACCACCAAGCATGCAGTCGTTTATAAAGGCATTTCCAGTAACCGCCGTCATGGCGGTTCCTGAGAATGCATTTTACGGTTTGCTACAGGGCTGCATCAGAAGGCTGCAGCCCTTGCAGCAAATATTATTTTTTTCTTTTCAAAAAGAAAACCCAGAAACTGGATTTTCTTTTTGAAAGAAAAAGGTAATGCTTTCCTCGACATGCGAGGCTTCTCCCATTGTGGGGGTCGCAATATAATTGTTTTTATCTGCCCGTAAGGTACAGTAAAAAATTACTACATCCGCCCATCTAAATTGGGTGGGCAGACATTTAGCCATATCTTAGATGGCCTTTAATACTCAGACAATGGCTGCAAATAAGTGGTCCCATTACTCTTAGTTGAGGCAGTTTCATATTCTAGAGCACATTCTGTGCTGCTTAAAACGTTCATATGGTTAGCCGCAATATCCTGCCCACTGGCTACACTTTTAGACACTGTCCTGGGACCAGTAGGGAATCTTTGCGTATGAGTGTGCTTCTCGCACGATGCTTCACATTTTAAAATTTGCACTTCATTTAACACATTTCCCGTAGTTGTAAGTGTGCTCCATTGATTGCCTTCTTCAATCACTGGTCTGGCTTGCCTATCACAGGTAGTGTGTTCTAGCGCTCCCATTATCTTCTCCTCCCTGTGTGAGAGTTTTCTACCCTCACTGGTCTGTTATCCACCCTGCTGATCTTTCAGCGGTTTTTCTTTAATGGTTTTTAACTTTTTTTTTTTTTACAGCTGTTGCTTGTGTGACTGCTTGAGGGTTTGGCTCTTTCTCTGTGATTTTGGGGATTATCCTAATCTCACAAGATAAGCACTATGATTGAAGCAGTGATTTATACCATGCACATGGGGGACCAAGAGTGTTGGGATCCAGCTGGTTTGGGTTTGCTGGAGCTGTACCTCTGCACATTGTCCGCTTACAATCTTTAATTGAACTAATAACTTCTGTATTTCTGCAAGCTTGGTGACCACTTTTGAACCGGTTCTTATCTCACTTGAGAATGCATTATTCTTGTGAGATTCTGTCATTGCACCCTAAATTACTTTCATGCAAGAGTCAATCATTGGTATACTAGGTGACATTTCATTAAGAATTTGTGTTTGGTCGTCCAATTTCATACTGTGCGCTGTTAAAAATATTCATCATAAGAGCCCGATGTGCATAAAGGCAAGAATTAGTTGCTCTGTATATGGCTCAAGCGGAGGAGAGTCTACAGCCTCAGCGCCCATAAGCTTTGATGACTGATAGTCCATGGGCGCTGGTTTCGTGGTACTATGAGGTAAAACTGTTGTAGTCTGGCGCTCCATGTTATGCATCTACTAGACCCAGGACGTCATCATCCAGCTCAAACGAGATATCGGACCCCGCTGCTAACAGAAGTGACGAGTTTGGTAAAACTAGCACAAGGGGTAGATAGGCCGTGTCTACTGTTTTCAATTGTCCCATTCTTTACAGAGGGACTGATACAGGGTCTGGTTGCTGACACCTGACTATTACTTTCCCCAGCATTATATTATTTGTAAATGCCCACTATGGTTATGATTTGATGCTTACCAAATGCACTTTACGTAAAGGATGAAGAGAGACCTTCCTCAGATTCCAGGACCTCCATACGGGTACAACCTCCGCTGGCATTTTCCAGCCTTGTTACTAGACTCTTGGAGGGAAGAAATGGCCCACTGATGCTGGCACTCGTGTCCTGACTGTCTTTATTTTTATGGTCCAATGAGGGCGACCCCATGTTTATCTTTACTAATGGCTTCTCAGTGTTCAAAGCACTGGTAAAATAGTTACTGATTTTGTTTAATGTGGAAGCACTGGGCGCTACTAGCTTCTCTGACACCTTTGGTAAAGAGCTTGTTTTCACCCTAGGTGAGTCCAAGTCAGCTAGTGGTAGTACACAGGAAGATGATTGGACAGGCAATTCCCCAGTACCTGCGACTGCAGAAAATGCTTTATTTGTGGGTTTGTGGGTTTCACATGTTTCCTCGATGGCCAATAAGAGCTCAGCATCTTCTACTACCATTACTTCTGCTACTTATTTTGTGACTAACACCGTGTGGGGGTGAGTTCGCCCAGGCCGCAAGCCACACCCTAACCTGGTTGTACTGCTCCCATGAGCCTAGGGCTCAAACGACTGTAACAGGAACTAGGCCCGCTATGCCCACTCTGCTTTAGTTCCAGCTGCTTCTACAGCAGTCTCCCTCTTCTTGCTGCCTGCTTGCCGCCTCTCTGCACCAGAGTTTCGGCCTTTCAGTCCCCTCCGCGCTGCTTGCCACTGTTGGCTCACTGGCTGATAACTGCGGCCACTGGAGTGCTGCTGTCCGCTGTAAACCTTTGCATTCTCTCAATGCTGCTGCTCACCATCCTCTCCTAGAGTATTTTTTAGATGAGCAACGAATGTGACTGTGAGGGCTCTGCCTAGTACTTGCTGCCTGGTTCCTACCGCCTCCCATAGCCTATGCAGCTTCACACAGCTTTTGCACTGCTCTTGGCTAGCACTTGGTCATCGCTTTGGCTGTCTCACCTCTTGCTACTTTGTGGCCACGATGCTGCAGGGCCAGTGGTGCTTTTAGTGCCCTCCCCAATTCTTCCTCAGAAAAGGCTCAAAATGTGGCTGCAGAGGGTAGAAGGGCTGCAAGGAGCCCAGGGGGTAATCCGCCACCTGAAATCCTGACTAGGGCAGAGGGAGTAAGCCAATTCAGCATAAAGGCTGCGTAATCCAGCGCGTGGCAAGCCGTGACCATTGGCTCTACCTCTCTAGCAGCGTCCTGCAGCATCTGTCAGCATTGTAACTCTCATGCGATGAAACGAAGAGGGTTTTCAGGATGAGAGGGTTCTGATCACCAAAAGGCAAATAAACACTTTATCAGAGACACATAATTGACTAGCCAGCATCAACAACTGGGCGCATGTATTGCGCAGCCCGCAGAGCTACGTTTAAATACAGATGGATAGTCTCTTGTCTTTTATCCTGTCAAAAAGTAAGTAAAGCCTTTGCTGTATAAGCCAACAGCTCATTCCACCAGAGGTATATCTGTGACAGCTACTTTGCTGAGGAATATTTCCATTGTGGTAATCTGTAAGGCAGCCACATGGAGGTCTGTCCACACCTTTGAGACACTATTGTCTCTATTCAAATGCTAGAACAGAATCTCAAGTTGACAAGCTTCCTTAGAAATCTCTTTGCTTTGTGTCTTCTGTTGAATATCTTTTTCCTCTTCCACTGCCTTTTTAGGTCTCGCCTGATCCAGCGCATTCACTGCTCTGGCGAGACTGGCTTTTTGTGTGGCCTAGAGCGTGCAGTTACGCGCACAGGCGCCATCTTGCTTTCCTCTCACTTGGGAGAGCAGACCGCCCTGAGAAGCCCCGGTGTTGCACGCATTCAGTTATGTTTTTCCGAAATCTGCACCTTGGTTTCTGCCTGGCAGGCTCCAAACCATGCGTTTCTGGTAGTACGAATTCCGTGTTTACTGTGCAGTTATATGGATAGTCCTTGGGAATAGTTCAGATGATCCCCACCCTCCAAACGTCAAAATTGTTGTATTAATTTACACATAAATTAAAATTAAAAAAAGGCGATCCTTTAGCTTTCACTTACATTATACAATGTGTGTACATTAAATTCAGGTACTTAGTTTTACAGTTGTGGTGCACTCTGTGAGAAGTTGGCCTGATATATGATGTCACTAGTTCTAGTGTACACCTTGTATCAGTCCAAACAACCCTTATGGTGATTGGTTGTAAAGTCAACCTTAAAGACCAGCTATCCTAGTGGTAGCATGGACAAGAGCAGTCTTAGGCTAAACTCTGTATGGCATGTGAAGCCAGCTGTTATACCACTACAATCCCTTGAACACCAAATGAAAGGACACCACACCAGATATATATATAAAATTAGAATGTATTTATTCTAACATATACCCTCAGCACTCTTTATGAGTTCAGAGGTCTAAGCACAACAATTTCTTAAGTAGCATACGTTAAGTTACACAGGGAAAATACAGTTAGGCCCAGGGGCCACGCAAACCATATACTAAGAGTGGTATAAGTACCACGTCATGAACCGGTAGTAGGCCTAGGGCCTAGGGAATCGCTGGGGCTACACTACCCTATCAATAGTTAGGAAGTGGGAGGCCCACGGGAAGCGTGTGCAGTGTGGAAACACACACACGGGTCACATTAAAGTCAATGGGAATGTAGTAATTAGAAATAGGAAGTATAAGGACACTTCCGAAGTAACTAGGAGGAAGCAACTAGAGACTTAGACACTTGGATAGTCAATATCCACTGGAGCACCGGAGTACCCGCGTTACCTCACCCACAGGAGACTGGTGCATAGGTGTGAAGATGTGTCGGGTGTCGGCGCTGAATCCTATGGATGCCTGAAGAACAGATGCTGGCAGGCGGCCAGGGGGAAGATGTCCGGTGGATCCAAGGGTGGATCTTGAAGGGAGAACACCTGCAAGCATAGGGGACAAAGTCTGGGTCACTAGCCAGTGACCGTGTGGAACCAGGAAGGAACCAGGCGATGTCGTGCAGAACAAGGATCTTGCTGCTGGCGGAGGTGACGTCCCGATCGGAGTCAACAAGCCTTGGCAAAGGCAACCCACGCGGAATGGGAAATTCGCTTCAGGTGCAGACCAGGAAGGTCTGAGGTGCTTCTCTTTCACAGGGAAGCAAGGTCCAGTCTGGAGGAGCCAAACCAGCGGTGGAAAGTCAAGGGTTCGTCGTCACTGAGGCTACTAGCCAACGGGCAAGCAACCGGACAGACGTGTCGAGCAGGAAAATGCAGAAGGGCCCCACGCAGAACTTGTGAAGGGCTGATCTTCGGTGCAGAGGGTGCTCGGGGTTGGGGCTTCTCAATCCCCAGAGCACAACTTTGAGGATGCCTCAGAAGCTGCGCTGGAAGCTACTCGCCAATTTTCCCAGGTAGCCGGTCCCATGTCTCTCGTCGCCTCCACGGATCTCAGCTTGGCTGTGGATGTGGATCAGAGAAGTCTGGAGGTCAAGGCGCTGGTCGAGCTCTGCAGTCGGTTCCTCGTAGAACTTGGGCAAAGCAAACGGCAGGTCGCTTGTTGGTGCCTGTTTGCACAGGGTGGCCACTCCTTGGCCACAAGGGAGATTCTTCAGTCTTCTTGTTGAATGTCGAAGGTCCAAAGTTTCGTGTCTTGTTTCAGTTCAGGATAATCCAAAGTCCTAGGGACTCAGCTCCCTCTCTTATACTAATCTGGGGGTCTGGGTTACCTGCTAGGTCCCTCCTATGGGTGGGACCAGGGAGGGGGGTGGTTACACCCCCTTCCCTATGTCCAGTTTCGCGCCAGGACTGGGGCTGAAGTGCCCCAGCACCGGTTTGAACCGGACTATGCATGGGACACCTTGTGTGCCCCAGGCAGTGTCTCGTTTCGTTCATCCCTCCCTGCCCCAATACACTAAGCCCTGTCTAGGGTGGTGCTAGCACCTCCCAAAGCAGGAAACCTATTGTCCAAGCCTCCCTCGCTGGAAGGACTCCCAACAGCAGGAGGTTAGACTTGTGTCTGTGGCAGCAGCATCCATTTTGTGATGCTGGGGCTCTGGTTAACTTTAACCGGGTAGTAGGTCTTCAACATGTCTTCTCCCTCTAGAAGGGGGAATACTATCCTCATCGCCAGAAATGGTGTGGGGGTAGTATTCCAAAGTGTTAGACACCTTACACGACATGTTTTGATAAAGCCAAACCATAGTTACCATAACCGCGAGGATTATAAGGCACTTTAAGAGTATATGGTAGGCGGTATCATAGAACAGCTATAAGGACATGGTTCCGAAAGCTGCAGACAGGCTCAGCTTATGCTAGAGCACCAGCTCACATGTTACCAAGCACTCTGCCTTCAGGATTGTTCAGGCCTGCCATAGGAGTGGTTGAAAGGTACCCATGTGTCTATATACAAGTCAGGTATAGGGATACTATACCTAAGCAAGGGGTGATTACACGACCTTGCCCCAGCTGAGTGATCAGCCAGTTGTCATGATGGGAGGCCAGCCAGGGGTGGCATAATACATGCTGCAGCCCCTGGTAGGCCTAGGGTACACCCATGCCCTGGGTACCTAAGGTACACTGTACAGGGCCCTATTGGGTGATCCTTACCAGTTGGGTTATGTACCTAAAGTACATAGTATGAATTCAGAGAGAGAACAGCTGGGCTGTGGGTCTGATTAGCAGGCCCACAGCCACATCCAAGTCGAAAACCAGTGAAGCAAAAGCAAAAAGTGGGGGTGACCATAGGAAGCAGACCCTACTCTCCTACACACTCACTAATTTGTAAATGCTTATCCTAAGAGCATTGCATCAGTCCTCACCTCTGACGCTCTCTCCCCTATGCAAGTGGTTTCTTATTTTGTATTTCGCTCTTTGGTCATCACTCGTGTTTCTTGCCCTGAACTGCGCTCTCGGGGCAGCAGTAGGTGTGGCGGTATCGCAACGTCACATTTACTATTCTGACAAGTCCTAGAAATATTTGTGGAAAGAACAACTTTACCCAAAATTCTCCAGGAGGCTTGTTTACTGCTTTGACTCCAGTCCTGGATTATTTTGGAGAAAGATACATTTCCTAAGTATTTTAAAAAGTAGCAATTTTGAATTGCATAAAATGGTACCTTTAAAGCACAGCTCGAGGCAAAAAACGAGAAATACCTCGCTCTTGCCAGTGGACCTCCACCTGGTATGCTCGTTCGGGGAAAATATTACCCTGCTAGCAGGTGCTATTTATTCTTATTATCCTTTGCCTTTACAGTTAGTGTGTTCAGATGACTTCTTTTCATTGTGGCACACACTGTTTTCAGTTATCTGATAATATTGTGCTCTGTTTTTTTAATAAGTTGATTAAATGGAAGCGAATCGCGACTACAACTCCCAGAATGCACTCATTTGTGAAATGGAATCCCAGAACTGGTAACACGGTGTTTTCGTGAATTGGAGTCATCTGCCAACCAAGTGCTTGCACAGATACATACTGGACAATGGTTTTAGGATTAATTATTCTATGTTACCAAGCACACAGGGATATTATTTTGTATATATAATGCAGCCAAACATATGTAATGTAAGGCAAAGGAACATGATATGGGATATGCAAGTTTAAATGTTGAAACTCCATGAGTAATGTTGAATGCAAAAGGCAATAAATAATGTTTAAAACAAATAATAATCTGCCAATCATAAGCATGGTGATAATTTCATATTAAGAAGTACTTGCCAGTAAAACACTGAAAGCTCAAACACATTTAAAAGCAAGCCCTTGCCAAGTAAATTTGTCTTGTATAGTGAACCTGGTTTCTTTACTTAGAATAGTACTTGGGTTTAATCCCTAAATGGATCTCTTTCGCCCAGTGCCACCTGCCCACACAGTTTATACAAACCATCCTCCGTATTACTAAGGACCGCTTTATACAACGGAGCCCAGGGGTTTGTAATTTAATAAAAGATCTACTTGTCCATAGTGCAGGTTGCTTCATAAACCTATTTGCCCTGTAACAAAATCCACTTTTCCCTTTGGACAGTGGGTTTGGCGCAGTGGGTTTGGCGCAGTGGGTACGCTTGCTAATTCACCCTCATTTAGCGTGTCTCCCTGTTTTCATTGCTATCCACCATCTTTAACAAGCATTTGCAATGCAATAGGTCTCGCAGTTGCGAGATTTTGAGCTCAGCATTGTAAATGACAATGCCTTTTATTTATGTGTTTAAAAAACCTGCAATAGTGAAAGGCATTGTCATTTACAATACCAATAGGTCAAAGTTTCTAAAATGCGAGACCTATTGCATTGTAAATGCTTGTTTAGGGATGAGCTGGCTAGTCTATTCAGATCCCCTGAAGGAGAAGGAAAGGTTTATGACATGCAATCCTAGTCCCTCCTTAGTGGAATTTGCATTGTTATTGTAAGAAACCCTCCATCCTCCCCAGTGGAAGGGATAAAGATAATTAATAGACATTATAGTTTTTAGTAGACTTTGGCTCTATTGCTCTGTAAATAAGGACGGAGGTACTGGACATCTGCTGGGCAATATGAGATACTGGTGGGCTGTGACCCCTTAAAGGTACAGTGTCAGTATTCATACTACTTTAGCTGCTGCCTATGTGTTTTAATTGGCCTATTACTTCATCTCCATTTCCTTAAAAAAAGGGTTGTGAATTATTTCTGGCAATTTTAGTTAGACCTTTTAAAAAGTAAATTAAAGGAATTGGTCTTTATAGCCTTTTTTTATAGGCTGCAAATATTTTAAAGTTATCTCAAAACGTGGCCTTCCTGAAGTAAGGTGAAGATTTACACTTAAACAGACATATTTTGGAGAAGTACTATGTGCTCTCCGCACATGGGAAGGGACTATTCAGTGCTTATGATTTCAATGGGGATTCCCCTGAAGGACAACTAGGATTAGAGGTAGGTAAACTTACCTTGTTTCCTGCCCTACAAAGATGTTGGATTGTGGCGCAAGTGCTTTGTGAGGGGGGGGAAAGTGTGATAATAAGAGTCATTTCAGTTGCTTAGTAATTTCAGGAATGGAGAGCAGATATGTCTTATTGGAGGGCTCTGGAGAGTGAAACATGTAGTTGCCACTGCAGCACCAGGAAAATATATGTATTCGAGAACCTTTTCCTTAGCCTAAAACATTTCTCACAAAACATAGACGACTTCACTGATAAAGTGTATGAATAGTACCTTGGGCCTGATCCAGAGTTTGGCATAAGGGTTATTCTCTCACAACGTGATGGATTTCCCATCCCTCTGATTATAAATACAGTAAAATAGAATTCACTTCTAATAAGGCGGATAGTGTATCCATCACTTTGTGACAGGGTAACCTGTTTGCCCAAATCTAAACCAGGCCCTGCGTTTTAAATTGGTCTATGGCTTCAGAATGGGGAGAAAAGAACAAGCTTGCATATGTAAATTTATTGAATCATTATTTTAGTTTGTTATCTAACTCAAGCATCATTTTCTTGCTAGCCCTTCACAATCTCTACTTTTGGACTGTGGTGAAGGAACGTTTGGCCAACTCTGCCGCCATTATGGGGATAAAGTGGATATGATCCTTTGCAATATATCCGCTGTCTTTCTCTCTCACATACACGCTGATCATCATACAGTGAGTATTAGACAGAAAATGTTCATTGAAACACATTAAATGGTTTAAGTTTATTTTGGGCTATAATTTGTTTTGTATTTCATTCCTGTCACCTTAATATACTTAGTTACTTTAGGACTGATAAAGAACAAAATCGCCATAAATAACCTTTTGGCAATGGGAACTCACACTCTAACAACATCTCACTGCTAGATTTAGATTTGCAAAAGGAAGAGATTCAGATTGTTGAAAGTGTTAGTGACTAGGTAGCAGATCAGAGCTCACAAAGCTGGTTGATTTAATAAAGGAACAGCAGCTTGTATCGAAAGGGAGGGAGCCAACTATCAGAATAATATCACTGAATTATACTATTTTCAATTTTTAAAAACTGTATTCGGAAGCATTACAGCATCCATAAAAGCGAATAACCATGCAAATCAAGCAATAAATAGTTCAAAATTGAATTCAGAAATGCATGAAATTGATAACAAATACAGTACAGGATAACCGCAACATGTTTAGAGAAGCATTGACCTGCGTGCATGTACAGCAGATTTGAAAAAGAAACCAATGTGTAAAATAAATTTTTCATTGTTTAAAAGTAATAAAAATCTAAAAACAGGTCTACAGTGGCCAATATTACAATATTTCTCGTATACCGTGCATAACATTTGCAAAAAAGTCAAATTGACCATCGTTTGACTAGATAGATCGTCACATAGGCAAGGTATAGCTTTGAGATTATGTGCAGACCAAATGGGAAAACAGATCAAAAATGTGACGGCATAATTTCTGAAACAGAATAATTGGGAGCGCTCCCATAGTTTGTGAGCAATTCAGATGCAGTTGTTAGTGCAGTCTGAATCCCATAGGTCAAGATATCTAATCATTGGGTTTGTCTATCTGATCCTTTAACTGCTGTGTCTCCTCGAGTTTATAAAATACGTCAGCCACACTCTTCTTACTTATGCTAACACATGAGAGGGGAGCTGTAAAAACAAAAAAAAAAGATTGCATCCAGTTTCTACAATATTCAGTTTGATGTAGGAAGTGCAAGGAATTTGCAGCCCTCTGTGCAGGGAAAGGCAAACCATAATTATTTATCTGGTTAGCGCAGTCTCTGGGTTCTTCCAGATTGAGAGCCACAACAAAACAGGCCACACCTGGATCAGATCTCCAAGGTAAGATATCCTGAGTTCCTTATGACAAATAAAATGTGCAGCAGACAGGGGCATGGATAAAGTCTTCCTTAGAAATCTGTTTTCTTCCTGTTGTATGACCATGTAGTTGGAGATTCCTCATACCTTGGCACCATACATTGCAATTGGTAGACACTAGGACTTGTATGTTTGTAATAACAAAACAAGGGCTCTACCACCCAAGGGTTGGGGGATACTACTTGGAGGTAGATCCAAGGCAAGGTCTCCAACTGTTAGCTGAAATACAATGTACACAGCCTCGAACCAGATATCCTCATAGGATAGTAGCCAAAACAGCATCTAGAGTGCCATAATAATCATTTACGAGTCCTTCTTTTGGAGGTTCTCTTGAAGTCCGTGAATGTCCATGTTTTTTTTTTCTTTAATTCATAAAACATTGAATATTTATCTTTGTATGTGTGTGGGATCCCAGAACATAAAAAAAAAATACAAGTAAGTTTTCAAGGTGGAGGTGTTGCTACCAGAAAATGTGCCATTAAGAGACAGCATTTCTTCTTAAATATCAATGATCCAGTTAACCAATCTAGAAATACAATTTTATGAGAAATAGAAAGCAAATGCACAACCCAGTAGACTCACTACCTCAAGGATTCGCTGTTAGATTATGTAATGCATTCCACACTATTACTGAAAAGATGTCCATCAAAGTCAATATTCAAATCTACACTGATGCTACTCAGACTTCTATGTTCTGAATGACTTTGCAAATCAAACCTTAAATAGTACCTTTGTGCCTTTGTTACCCATAATTCATTAAGGATAGCTGTTATAAAAAAAAAAAAAAAGAAAAAAAGTAGTTCTCTGTGTTTCATGTCACCAGCTCTCAGAAAAGGAGAACCCATGCATTGGTTTCATAAGTTGGAAGATTTGCATGACTTCTTTTGTATTTCCATACCTCGGTCTGGTAGAACCCCTGAAGTTTATTGAAATTCTGAATAGACAGCAAGCTGCTATTTCAGCCTGTTGTCAAGCCGTCCTGTCTCTTCAAAATGTTTGATAGCGATATTCACCAAAAGGGGCTTTTCCTGTAGCCATACCTAAATGATTGGTTGCTGAGGCTTAACTCTAGTTAAATAGTGCTTTAGGACAAATCCAGGTCTACTTATGGTCACGGTCACATCGTCTTATTTCCATGCTGTTCTTTGGAGCCTTCTGGCAGATCCAGAGGATGTTTTCCTTCATGGAGAAACTATGATCCATACTGTGCAGGTATCCTCATCATCCTCTCCAGTCCATGTCTTGGCCAACCATCAGACAACTGTCCTTTCTTCTAAGCTGGATGGCTTTGTCTTGCAATTTCCTAGTGTTGAATACCAGTTGGTACATGGCACTTGTACAGGAATGTTGAAATTGTCAGTGGCATCTGAAGACTAGATCTTAAGATGACCAAACTCTGATTAACAGATTACCTACCCTTTCTTGTGGTATCACAAGAAGGACATGTTGCGAGGGCTCACTATTGCAACGGCTTTCTGCAGAAAGTGTACTGTGGCGCAGTAATTTTTGGAGAGTTAGGTTTCCAAATGTTTGACCTAAAAAATGTCTCTCAATATTCTTTTTTTATTGGGCTGAAGTTAGTCAATACATGTATGTATGTGTTCGAGGCATGTGGGCTGCTGAATTCATATCTGTGCATAGATCGCCGCCTAGTGTTGGGTCCGGATGTTTGCACGTTGTTGTCCTGGAAGAGTCTTCGAAGTATCCTTGGATAGGTGACTCCTCCCCTGGACTACAGTGCGCATGGGCATCCTCTCCATCCTCAGATTGTTTTTTTCCGCCATTGGGTTCGGATGTGCTATCTTAGCTCAAGTTAGGAAAAAATTTTGTCGAGGCCACAAGGCCTTTAGTTCGCGTCGGTACTGTTTATCGATCGGTTTTCGATACTCTCTGTTAGTTTACTAACTTTCAGCACCGACTTTGTTCGCATTTACCTGTCCATCAACTACTTCGACGATGGAATCGAGGACGCCATTCAAAAGGTGTCCGGTATGTAATGCGAAGTACCCACACATCGACGTCCATCCGGTGTGCAACAAATGCCTTTCGCCGGACCACGACGAGTCGACATGTATGGCCTGTGCCCGGTTCCGTTCAAAGAAGACTCTGCGGAATCGTCGAGCGGCGCGGCTCGAAGCGCAGCACGCGGCACCGGCCCCAGCTGACATCTTCGACGACGCGGACGACGTCGAAGAAGTAGAAGTCTTACCCTCCAGTCCCGTTTCCGACCAAGAACCCGGATCGGACGAGGCCGACGAGTCACTCTTCCACAGAGGTGAAGACGACACCGAGGTAGGAGACGACGAGGAGGCCTTAGGGGCCGAAGAGAGTAGCTCCGATGATGAACAAGGCCTACCTGTTCAAACCGAGGATTCACCAGTGCCACAGACTATGGCTCCGGTCGAGGGATCGCCTTCGGGCCTTACCCGAGACCTATCACGCAGTCCTTCGGCCCCGCCCTCGGGCCCGGCCTCGGACGTTCAGCGGCAGCCATTACCGCTTAAGCCAGCTGGTTTCCCTTCCACGAAACCGAAACCGAAAGCTGCTCAGGTTCCTACGAAACCGAAACTGAAAGTGGCGCTAGTCGGATCGAGGCCTTCAACACCTTCGACGCCGGCGCACCGTGTCGGCACCGACCGCACCAAGGGGGACTTCGGTGCCGAACTCGAGACGGGCGACATAGGAGTCGACAAACGGAAGAAGGCCATCGGCGCCGAAAAACCTGCTCGGTTACCGGCGTCGACGCCACCGACACCGAGGGCCGTCCCGCCTGCTACGCCTCGCAGCACTCCCTCGACGACACCGAAACCTCACGTGTCGAAGACGTCGACGGTGATCTCCGCACCTCGGCTCGATGCACCACGGGCGCAGAAGATATCTGCAGCCGCCTCGACGACCCTGGCGGGGGCCACGACCTCTAAGGCGCCCCGAGTACGGCCTGGCGCAATGCCAGGCTGCAAAACCAAGGCTGCCCTCCAGGACCAGTCGGGTTCGATCGATCCAGCGGTTTCGTCGGTGCCGACCAGCATTACCTTCGGCTTGCCTCCATCCACAATCCCGAAGGCGTTTCAACTCAGGACACAGGCCACCAAAACTGCGGTTACGCCTGTCGAGCCGTCTCCGTCACGCGTCATCGACGCCGACACTGGCAGGATGATTCTCCACGACCGAAGGATAACTTCGGAACCGCCATTGGAACCTTTCAGGATCCCGCTAAAGAGGAAGCTGCCTGTGGACACAGAACCTCTCCTGTATGAACCCTTTCATTCACCCTACCAGGATCCACACCGGGCCTCCCCCACACGCTCCGACACGGATGCATTGGAGGACTACATGGGTGAACAAGTCCCCTACCATGTGGACACGGACCCTGATGACCAGCAGGACCCTGACCAAACTTGGGGCGACCCTGCAGACCCCAGTGCACCTCTTGATGCACAGGACCCACAACTATATGGGGCAAAAACGTCACCCACAGAGGATACTGCGGCGTTCAACGCTCTGATTGAACGGGCGGCGAACAACCATGATGTACAGCTTCACTCTGATATCATCGAAGATGACTTTCTAATGGACACCTTTGCATCCTCAGAAAGACATGTAAAGACTCTGCCAATGTTGAAGGGGGTCCTTAAGCCAGCCACTGACATTTTCAGGGAACCCACCAGGGCACGAGTGATAAACCCCAGGATCGATAAGAAATACAGATCAGCACCTGGGGATCCTACTTACATCAGAGGACAATTACCACTCGACTCCATCGTTGTGGCGAATGCCCGCAAGAGGGCACACTCGCAGACAACGGGTGACGCTCCTCCCCCGGACAAGGAGTCCAAGGTGCTGGAGACCTCCGGCAAGCGAGTTGCCGCACAAGCTGCAAGCATATGGCGCATAGCTAACACTCAAGCGCTCCTCGCTCGCTACGATAGGGCGCACTATGACACAATGGAGCAACTCCTTCAACACCTCCCTGACCCCTACAAAGAAGGTGCAGAAATCCTTATCAGAGAGGGACAGCTACTCACAAATGCTGCCATCAAATGTGCACTAGACGCTGCTGACACGGCTGCCAGGGCCATCAACACTAGCGTCATCCTACGACGTCACGCCTGGCTACGTATCTCAGGATTCAAGCCTGAGGTACAAAACAATATACTTAATCAGCCCGTCAACCCCGACTTTTTGTTCGGGCCTGAGGTTGACGCCACCCTCGCGAAGATAAAAAAGGACACGGACACTGCAAAGTCCATGGGCGCCCTACAAACTCAGTCCTTTCGGAGCGGCTCCTTTCGTCGCCCCGGAAACAAGGGAGCAGGCAGAGGACAGGGGTCACAACAAACATATAACAAGGGTAATACGCAGACCACCTACGATAAGAACACCCGAGGTGGCTATCGTG
This sequence comes from Triturus cristatus, assembly GCF_964204655.1. Lineage (NCBI taxonomy): Eukaryota > Metazoa > Chordata > Amphibia > Caudata > Salamandridae > Triturus > Triturus cristatus. Next base: position 444,318,913 of record NC_140590.1, read on the forward strand.
GCTCCAGTACCAAGGGCAGAGGACGTGGCTACGGCAACACCAGGTCCTCCCCCAAGAACAAGCAGTGACGCCCTCTCCCTTCCTCCCGACCACATAACACCTGTCGGGGGAAGGCTACAACGGTTCCTGTCCACGTGGAACTCCATCACCACGGACAGGTGGGTCAAAGATATTATAAAATACGGTTACTGTCTGGAGTTAACTTCCACTCCACCCACAATACCACCAAGAATCCGTCCTATGTCCTCAGAGCACTTGACGCTCTTACAGCAAGAGGTAGAAAGTATGCTTCTAAAAGGCGCTATCGAGGTCGTACCCGTCCACGAGCGGGGCACGGGGGTTTACTCCCTCTACTTCTTAATTCCAAAAAAGGACGGGTCGCTCAGGCCTATATTAGACCTGAGACCCCTGAACCAGTACATTCTTTCGGAGCACTTTCACATGCTCACTCTACAGCAAGTCCTTCCGCTTCTCCAGCAGGGAGACTTCCTAGCATCACTGGACCTCAAGGATGCGTATTTTCACATACCCATCCACCCCTCACACAAAAAATACCTCAGGTTCACTGTTCAGGGGCAGCACTATCAGTTCAAAGTCCTTCCCTTCGGCGTGACAACAGCGCCCAGGGTTTTCACAAAGTGCCTAGCTACGGTGGCGGCACATTTACGGAGACAGCACATACACGTCTACCCCTACCTAGACGACTGGCTCGTTCAAGCGAGATCAGCCCAGCAATGTGCAAGCCACGTGTCCCGTACCATTCACCTTCTTCACAGTCTGGGATTCTCACTAAATTACCCAAAGTCTCATCTCCAGCCCGCACACGTACAACAGTACCTAGGTGCGACTATAGACACTCTGGCGGCCACAGCTCAGCCAAATTTAGTGAGGATCAACGGCATACAAGCGCTGATCTCCAAGTTCAGACCCAACCACTCGCTTCCAGCGCGAGTGTTTATGCAGTTGATAGGCATGATGGCCTCCTGCATCTTCATAGTCCCGCACGCGAGATTACATATGCGCCCACTTCAGGAGTGCCTAGCACGTCAGTGGAATCAGGCTCAAGGACAGTTGAAAGACCTAGTGTTGGTGAGCGGTCGGGCATACAACTCTCTGCATTGGTGGAATCCACAAAACCTTTGCAAGGGCCGACCGTTCCAAGAGCCTGTTCCACAAATAGTACTGACAGCGGACGCGTCTCTCCAGGGATGGGGAGCTCATGTACTCCACTACACAGTGCAGGGACTATGGACGACACAACAGAAGAAGATGCACATCAACCTTCTGGAACTGATGGCAATCTTCCTGGCCATGAAGGCTTTCAAAGTACATCTGTGCAACAAGGTCGTGTTGATCCGGACGGACAACATGACCGCAATGTACTACATACAGAAGCAGGGAGGGACACACTCTCCACAGTTGTCTCATCTGGCTCAGAGCATGTGGAAGTGGGCCATTCAGAGGAACATGTTCCTCATGGCGGAACACCTCCCCGGCAAGGACAACCAGATGGCGGATCTGCTCAGCAGACACAGCCACCAGATGCACGAGTGGGAGTTACACCCATCGGTACTCCAACCGTACTTCCAGCAGTGGGGTCACCCAGAAATAGACCTATTCGCGACAAGCGAAAACGCAAAATGCCAAAGCTTCGCCGCCAGATTCCCACACCCGCAGTCGCAGGGCAATGCGATATGGATGAACTGGTCCGGCAAATTTGCGTACGCTTTTCCTCCAGCACCGTTGATACCGCTGGTGGCTCGCAAACTCCGACAACACTCCCTGACACTCGTCCTAGTTGCTCCCACGTGGGCACGCCAGCCGTGGTACACCACCTTCCTCGAACTTTCCGTGGTACCGCATCAAAGGCTGCGGATCAAACCCGCGCATTTGACGCAGAACCATGGAGAGGTTCAGCACCCAGATCCGCAACAGCTGAACCTGGCGATCTGGCTCCTGAAGTCCTAGAGTTTGGCTATCTCAATCTGCCACCTGACTGTATGGACATCATCAAGGAGGCCAGGAGACCCACTACAAGAGCTTGCTATGCAGCCAAATGGAAACGGTTCGTCATTTATTGCGGTAATAATGACATTAACCCGCTGGACGCATCCATCCACAACATCATATGTTACCTCTTACACCTATACCGATGCAATCTGGCGTACACCTCTATACGTGTCCATTTGACCGCAATATCAGCCTATCTGCAAACCAGGCAGCACCTCTCTCTCTTCAGAGTGCCTGCCATCAAAGCATTCTTGGAAGGACTCAAACGAGTCATTCCACCTAGTCACCCACCGGCTCCAATGTGGAACCTCAACTTGGTCCTCACACGCCTGATGGGTCCACCCTTTGAACCTCTACACTCATGCGAGATTCAATTCCTTACCTGGAAAGTAGCCTTCCTGGTAGCGATCACTTCCCTAAGAAGAGTTAGTGAACTCCAGGCACTAACCGTTCAAGAGCCATTTATTCAGGTTCACGCCAACAGGGTCGTACTACGTACCAACCCCAAATTCATGCCCAAGGTAATATCGCAGTTCCACATGAACCAGACTATTGAACTGCCCGTTTTCTTCCAAAACCCACAAACTGTTGCAGAGAGGGCATTACATACACTAGATGTACGGAGGGCCCTCATGTACTACATCGACAGGACTAAACCCTTCAGGAAGACAAAACAACTGTTCGTTGCCTTTGCACCACACCACAAAGGTAACGCCATCTCCAAAGCAGGGATAGCCAGATGGATAGTTAAGTGTATTCAAATCTGTTATCAAAAGGCAAAACGCACATTAACTATTCCACCACGAGCCCACTCAACACGCAAGTTGGGGGCTTCCATGGCCTTCCTAGGAAACATTCCCCTGCATGATATATGCAGAGCAGCCACATGGTCCACTACACACACATTTACAAAACACTATTGCGTAGATGTGCAGTCAAAACAGCAGGCAGCTGTAGGACAGGCTGTTCTCAAAACACTTTTTCAGACCGCTGCAGCTGGCACGGGTAGCCGCCGCCAATAGAGGGCACTGCTATGTATTCTATGCACAGATATGAATTCAGCAGCCCACATGCCTCGAACTGAATATGCTACTTACCAGTATGCATCTGTTCTTGGCATGTAGGGCTGCTGACATTCATATCGCCCTCCCTCCTCCCCGGCGCCTGTCGCAGCTGCAGCTCTCAGAATTATTGCAAGCATGGTCATCACTTTCTGTATCTACTCCATCACTGCCACAATGGCGAAAAACAATCTGAGGATGGAGAGGATGCCCATGCGCACTGTAGTCCAGGGGAGGAGTCTCCTATCCAAGGATACTTCGAAGACTCTTCCAGGACAACAACGTGCAAACATCCGGACCCAACACTAGGCGGCGATCTATGCACAGATATGAATGTCAGCAGCCCTACATGCCAAGAACAGATGCATACTGGTAAGTAGCATATTCAATTTGGTAATTATATAAAGTGAAACTAGCCAAGAGGCAAAGAAGAGCATAAAGATAACCAGTGATAGTAGAGGTAGCTGCTTTGTGAACTATGAATGCACCGTGATGTAGTGATCTTTAAAGATGTTCATCTTTAACTCTTTCTAAATTAGAGCAGCAATGGGGCAGTTCTGATGGATATGTTGTCCCAAATCCCAGGTACATAGCTGAAAAATGTCTGCTTCCTTCTGTTTGTTTATTTTTTTAAACACTTCTTGATCTGCAGTCTGATGGTGTCTTGGCTGAGGGTGCGCTGAAAACCACCAGAGATCGTGAGCTTGTCTTCAGGATGAGCATGGGTGCTGGTTGTGATGCCCTTGTAAGTGATGCAGTTTATTCTGAAGGTCATGCATTCTGGCAAACGCATCCAAAGCGTTCCAGAAGCGCTGCTTCTGACTTCAAGCAAGAAATATCTGCATCTCGTAGTAAATCTATGATACTTTGTGAACTAAAAGTGGACATGCTCAGCAGACTGCTAGAACCCTTCCATCTTAAGAGTGGTCAACTCTTTAGCTCTTTGTGGTTGCTATACGTATGCTTTGTTAGGCTCTGTGGAGAAATTTGTCAAATGCATTCCATAGGGAGAAATGGGAGTTTTTGGAGATCATCAAAGATAATCGTTGCTTCTGACAGTGTTATTAATTTGGTGAGTGAACTAGCCTACTTTGAAGGTTACTGCCAAAATATGTCCAGTAGATTTTCCTTTTCATTGTTCTTTAATACTGGAGAAAAAGCACTGGTCAACGAGTGCTTGTGAGTCGGAAATATAAAGGACACTAGGATCTGTTAGAGAAGATGAAGTCCATCGTAGAGGCTTGCCCTTACACTTATAATAGACCACTAGAGGTAATGTTGTAGAAGAGTTGGAGTATTCAGCCAGCTCCTGTGATGACACTGTAAAGAAATGCCCATACTGTACTGCACATTGCTTCGGAGGAAGAAACCTACCAGACAGACACCATCAGGCCAACAGCATAAGGAAACCAATTTCCACCATGGAGACGTAATGTTACACAGGTCACGGTGTGCACATATACTTTAAAATGCAAATATAACTATAGGTCACCTGGATGGAGAGGTGAAGTTGTAAATGTAATATTTATAAAGTGCGGCAAACGCCAAAAGCTGCCGTGGTGCTGCGGGAATAGATTTAGAGATTATCCTGATGCAGAGCGGCAAGAAAATTCAGAGAGAGGGAGCAGATGTATGAAGAGAAGTCCGATTTTTCATAGCTTTCTGAAAAATGAGTTGATGTAGCGAGCAAAGATGAGCAGGGAGAGAGTTCCGAGGTCTGTCTGCTTTCACAGAAAATGTTTGCCTGCTGGCTCCGGACCAGCTGGCTGATTCAAAGTATGATATTTAACATTAAGATGTTCCACAAGACGGTCCTGCACCATTTGAAAAATCCACAACAGCGTGTGTTGGAGCATCCACATCCCAAAACTCAAACAGCTGGGAAGCTGACCTTGGTCAAACAGCCTGAAAAAAGTAACTTGTACGCCACCCAGCAAATAAATGTGCAGTCTGCAACAACGCCATCAGTAATGCAGGATTATAGAAGCCCTTTGGGAGCCCTCTTCCCCCACCAAATGAACCTTCCTGCCAGTCTGCAAACACCTTTGCTACTCCCAGAGGGCAGAAAATGGAAACACGGCAACAGAGAATACCATCTGGTGGACATGAACAGCTCAGGACAATGCAGGTAGTAGTAGGTCTGAACTCTGACTTGAAAAGGAAAAAATTCCCAGTGCCTAAACTGTCCCTTGAGACGCATCATGACACAGCTTGCCAGGCCAAGCTTGAGCACCGGCCACAAGTTTGTGCCCAATGGAATAAATATTTAACTCCTTACTTTGACAACAGTCTTGAAAAACTGAAGAAATCCTCTGCTTAGATCGTCCTATACACTTAGAGGGACTGTAGAGCAAGAGGTATTCTCCTCCTTAACGCCTCCATATTTGGAGAAATCACCATTTAGGGTTGTCTGGCATTCAACAAGCATGACATGACATGAACATCACCATATATTGCACCAAAATGGAAGAAATTATTCCTACACTAAAACAGTCGGTCAATCTTGTTTAAGAAGCGGGAAGGAGATAGTGTGATTGTGATCATGGAGTGTAGAATACTTTAAATCTAGTCGAATACCTTAAATATAATATGTATTGGGGCCCCTTTTGAAGGTGTATACTTACCAAAATGTATTGGTTGCTTTTTTAAGTGAGATCTTAGAAGGTGGTATATCTGGTCTTGCACGAAGTGTAGTCCATTTGTCTGCGGGATTAGTAGCATCCCCAGCATAACTGTGAAGGTTACATACACTGGACCAGAGGAGACCTGTTCACTACAGCCACATCTGTCCAGTGTTTTTGAAAGTCAGTGTAGGTTTGGTCTCCACGACTCGCGTTTTAGGAGTTGCAGCCATATCTTCCATTACAAGAGATACCATCTTCAACTCTGCATTCAGATGCGAGAAAGACTGAGTCACTCAAGTGACTTTGGAAGTTTTGATTTATGACCTTCCGCCAATCAGATATGGTAGAATGACTTTGGCTTACTTACTAAGGGAACAGTCAAGAGCTTAATTTTATTTAAATGCCTTCTTCACCTGCTATGTGAATTATACCTTGTCAGTGATGAAGTGTAGGCATTATGAATATGGCAAAAAGGCTAGATGGTTGTTTGCGACACAGTTCACAAGCAGGAATTCTCATCTATCATAGCTGCAATCATAGACCGGGAGGCACTTTAGACTGTCACCCAATAGACCTTACTAGAACTGCCACCATTTTTACACCATTGTAGGATATCATTCACCGTGACATACAGGTGATGTAAGAATCCTTACAAGATCAGTTGGAGGTGGGGGCTCTCACAATGTGATATCTTGCACGGTTTTGGAGGTGCCCTGGTCCCAACTACAGGATACTATGAGGACTCTATGTGCCTGTAACTTTCAGATCAGAGCTACTCTGATCACGCTGAATGACCTCAACAATAGCTGGTATCATTTCACATTGAAAGAGTTGCATTATATCTCTCTACCACTTGAGAAATTATGTAGTTTATGGAAATGGAGGACTCCATTTTCTCTGTCTGGCTGGGAAATGATGGTTGTGGCAGGACATGGTTTTACAGGCTCAATGACCAGGATGAAATGTTTGATTATTTCTGGGGAAGCTTTTACACACGTCCTAGGACTTACTACATTTTCTTTACTTATGAATTCTGAAGTGGGTGCTGGCTACTGGTCACACCTTGTTTGAAATATTGTCCATAATTAAGATAACGTCCGTGGTCTAGTAACGCAACACTCTCTCAATCTGTCTAGCTCTGCTCGATTTAGATATAAACATTTCTCCCTCCCTTATTTTCAGAATACATCATTTCTCATATCACCTCTGCAGGATATTGACTAACCGACGCTATACTAAGGTCGCAACTATGTATCGTGTTCACTTATGAATGATTTGATCCATGTGTAGAGTCCAGGTGAATCACTCGTCAACAGTCAGTTATTTGTCTCTCCCAATCGAATGATACATGGGTACTCATAGTGAGTGTGATACAGGACCAGTTTGTAACTCCTTCGTTTTACCCTCCTTGACTTCCGTTTCAGCATATTCTAACACACCTGCTAAACAGTTTATAAATGACTTGTATAGGTTTTTATTTATTTTTTTAAATATTAGCCTTGTGATATGTATTTATTATAATGTATGTTGATTAAACATCCTTATTTAAGGAGTTCTCTGCTGCAGGTTTCTGTGCTGTTTTATGAAAAACAATTGTTTAAAAAGAGTTGGAGAGAGTTTGGGTTTGTGTAAGTATTGGTTGATAAATATATTTGCTTGAAAATTTAGGATTAAGTGAATAATTAAAATACTTAATGAAACGTATATACAAGTTGTGAGGTCATTGACACAGAACTGTAACGGGATATAATCCACCATCCCTTTGATGTATTAGCACAACTTGGGTAGAGGTCTGACTACAGTGAGTATCTGAATATTGATAAGTAATATTAAAAGGTGTGGGATCACCAATTTTCAAGAGAATACAACAATTATACACCACTGACTTGAAATACTGGAATCTAGTCTTCAAAATTTTAAAGGCACGCGCGGGGGGGGGGTGTGGTGTGTGTGTGTGTGTGTGTGTGTGTAATATTGTTTCATTGTGTTTTTTGCTGTTCGATCCTAGATGGGGTGTAAAGAATATAGATTGGTCTTCATGAACTTTTGTCATTAATGACATTTGTTAATAACACTAGGCACGGTGTAATCGCATGTGTGGGACTCATTTACAGTGGCCTAGTCTGCCTAAAAGGTATTGATCATGCCTGTCTGTGGCAGACATAATCGGGCGCCCTGCTTGCTGACAGGCACCAGTGACTGACAGGTAGTACTAGTAAGGGCTTAACAAGGACATTAGAGAAAAATATAGAATTATGCTTTACACGTAAAATCTGTATGGCGTGAGAATGTATTTTGCACAGTACATCTGCACTGCTGTTCTTTCCCATGTTGATCTGGGGTAGTCATTGCTGTTGCTCCTGTAATTTCTGAATAGCAATAATGTTTACTGTATCAGTGGCCACTGTGAGTGATTTCACAGTTGTCACTTTTATAGTGCTGGTAGGTAATTTCTACCTGTTCAAAGTAATTGCCACCTGTTCAAGGTGGGATGTCTGGATTGACCTCCTGCTTTCAGGTTGTCAATTTTCCTTGTAAATTTCAATCATGAAAGAAGTGCTAAGAGGCTCCTAATACTATTTAAACTCTGCCTGCAATGACTATATATGATATATGTTAGAATTGGTATTCCTGGTTGGCTGAGGTATGTACCGTGGCCAGGCAGGAACCACCACTCAAGTCTGGGTAAGCCAAGTACTCACTAAAAGGTAGCCTGTCAGTGGAGGAAGCTGGTTCTTTATATCGTAGACCAAAATGAGGTACACTGTATAAAGAGTCTAGCCAACCCTCATTGGTTTATAGAGGCAAAAATGGTGACACTAAATGCTCTTTTGTGGTAGTGTGGACGAGCAGTTTAGGCTTATCAGAGGGCAGTGCTAAGCATTTGTTATATTCAGAGGCAATAAATGAGACACAAACTCTAATCAATCTGAGACCAATTTAGAAAAACAAGTTGGATTTTTATGTACATTTTGATTCCAAGAACTTCATTGTCAAGTAAGTACTTTTTTAAGAATAGATTTTTACAGGTAAGTAAAATATTTACTTAAGTGCGTCATTACGCAGAAAAGGCCCATGTTGCATACAGTTATTTATGGTCGGTTTCTGGGGGGTCTGATTCAGGACTTAGGTTTGTAGGTGTCTAAAGTACCACTGTACCACCAGCCGTTACTTGTAACCTGCCCTGGAGCGTTGGGATGCAGAGGTGCTGGTCCGGTTGGTAGCTTTGCATGCTATGTCGATGGAAAGAAGGGGAGGGCGGGGCGGGGGCACCTAGAAACAGACTGCATAGAGGAACAATTCTGGGAGCTTCCGACTGGAGGCTCTGGTCACAAGGATCCAGGGAAAACAGAAGCACAGCCAGATCGTTGATGCTGGGGGACTTGGGTGCAGAGTGGAATGATTGGCTGGGCTCTGTGCTTCCTAGGTCCCTGCGGTTGTCTGTTTTGCCGAGTAAGGGTGCACAAATCAGGACTGCTGGGCCACTCTGGAAGTGGGTCTCTGCAATGCTGACTTCCCTCTACTGCTGCTCAGTCTTGGTGTTAGAGTCTCGACTGAAATTAAACAGGTGTTGTCTGCTGCAAGGGGTCTTGGTCATGTTCGGCTCCAGTTGTTCCTGTTGTGTTCTCACTTGATGGAGGGGGACAGATCTGACCTTCAGGAGCACAGATACCTCTTCCTGGGAAGCTTCTGCATCAGACTGGCCAGGGAGTGGCACCTCGGTGAACCGGACTCTGCTTCTTTGGTGTCTGCATACCGAACTCAAGTAGCTCCTCTACTACAAGGGAGATTGCTGGCAATTTGCAAAGTGCTGGCATTCTACCGGGGTGTATGAAATTGGCCCCTTTTTGCCATTATCACCCCTACTTTTTGCCTAGTGTCTAATGCAATTTTGACAGAAGAGCACTGGGTTCCTGCTATCCAGGTTCCATAAACCTGCACAATTGTTCACCCAAATTGGCAATACTTTTAGCACCCCTTGTAAGTCCCTAGTAAATGGTACCCTTGGCAACTAGGGCAAGGAAGCTAAAGAGGGCCTCGAAGGGCTGCATCATGTATTATGCCACTCTAAGGGGTTTGCAGTTCCAAACGCCTGCAAATGAGCACACATGTCTGCAGGTTCTCAGAATGCCAATATCTTCTGTCGAACGCCTGTTGTAAGGTTTATGGACGCTAAGCTGGAGGAAACACGTACAGAAGAAGCTTCGAATGGGGCTTTAGTGTATATTTGCACAATCTGAGAAACATTTACTCATCTCGGTTGTGTGGTTAGTTGGGGCGGTAGCAGCTTTTCCTTTTGTGCTGCGAAAGCCTGGAACAGTCTGCCGCTGCATCTGAGGAATGCCCCGGAGCTCCTTTCTTTTAGAAAGGGGCTGAAGACATGGCTACTCTCGGTATAGACATTTTACCTTTGGATTCTGAGAGTTCAGTGCTCAGAGCCAGGACACCTTTGGGTATAAGTGAGCTTTACAAGCTCCTATAACATAACATAGTTCTCTGTATTGGAGAGATGACTTATAGACTAAAAGCATGAAAGTTTCGAGTTAAGCCTGTGCTCCATTGTTGAATTAGAGATTAGTCTGATGCAGACTGAACAGTTTCATTATTTAGATTCTGTATTTGCTGATTTTTAAAGCTGCAAACATGATTTCTGCACACCATTTCATTGTTCCCGGTAGAGGCGTGAATTCCCTACTTTTCCAGTTCTTTGCGACTTCTCGTTGTTTTACCTGTAAGGTTCCACTGACATAATAGGTAATGAAGGCTTCAGTTATAGATTTCCTCAAGAATAGGTGCAACTGGCCAACAAATTCTGTCTACAAGCTGGTCTATTGGTTTCATCAAGGTGGCCAAGCCTGAAATGAATAATTCTTCATCTGCTTTTGTGATGTATGTCAGAGGTGGGCATATATGCTGCTGCTTTCATGCAAGTACATTTATTAGTAGTACTTAGGACTGGAATTTCAGAATGTGAATTCATGGACTAATTATATCTTGTGTGAAGAGCTTGCCTTACTGTAATGATAATGTGAGTTGTCTGTTTCCTGTGAATGCCCTCTTCGAATGTTTGTCTAGTATTTTGCAGTCACGTTATATTTTTTAGTATGTGTATGTGCAATCCAATCAAAAATCATCATTGGTTGCTTTGTATTCTGGCACTCGCTTTTCTTTCTACGCCGCATTGTTGATAGCAACGCACTTGAGTTCAGTCACTTTGAACCATAGTAAGTCTGTTTTTATAAAATTAGGTGAAGGATTAAATTTGGTGATGCTTTTGGTGTTTCAGTTTTATGGTTAAAAAAAACCAAACATGTACTTCGATATTTAGTGTCCATTCTTTAATTCCAGGGTTTATTGAATGTGCTGCTTGAACGAGAAAAGGCATTTGTAAGTACTTTTTTCCCCATGTTCTATATGTTTTGCACATTTGTTTTTGAAGTTGGTGATGATGTCTGATCCATTAATACTTCTGAAAATTCTCCTTATCTTTTAGAAAACGCTTGGGAAGCCTTTCAGCCCTGTACTGCTAATTACTCCTTTACAGATTATTACATGGTTGAACCAGTATAACGATCATTGTCAGCATATCCTTCACCATTACAAGTGAGTAATATATGATCTCTAAATGGTGATCTCTCAATGTTCTTATCTGAACTTCATTTATGTAGTTTTGGCTTTCAAATGTTATACTCCACTTAAAAATAAATATAAACAGTATGTTATTTTTAATCTTTTCACATCACCTTCAGATTTCAAACATTGCCTCCTAAGACCTCTTTAAAACCACTAATACCCAGCTGTGCCATCGAACCTCCATCTCAGTGATATGCTTCAAAGCATTTCTGCTTCTTACCCTGTATGCTATCTTCTCCACATCTTCTCTTCGTCTACCTTCTTTACCTTTACTGACAACAGTTTTCTCTGCTCACATTCTTTCATAAATAGTGCAGCATTTGACTCTAAATAAAATAGGCTTTGCTAACCCCATGTCATAGTTCACTACGAAACATACACAACCCTATGCAAGCCATGGCAATAATTCTGATCATTAACCATTAGTAACCAATAACTAATAATATTGTGCCCCTACAGCCTCTAAAAACATTGTGCTAAAATGTATGTTTTATAAATGCTACATCAGCAAGCACCAGAAGCAGCCAACGTTATCTCAACATGAATGTGCTATTCATCACCAAAACATGGTTGTCCTCTGCCCTTACCCTATCTGACATTCCCTACCAGGGGGATTCCCCATCCTCCACAAAGACAGACTCCATATAAATTGAGGCGGAGTAGCACTTATTGATGCAAAAAGGGCAAATGCACCATTGCAGATTCTTCCCTCCTCCTTGAAACGTCTTTCATTAACCATCAAAACAAATCCCAAAAATTTCATCTACTTTTGTATGATCTACTGACCACCAGGCTCTGATACTACTTTCCATGAACACTTAGTGAGTTCCTTCGATGAGCTCCTACTTTTCTGGTAATCTTGACCTAGAGGACTTCAGTACCACTTGGAGCATCAATAAAAATCCAATATGATCCTAACCAAAATAAGTCCTAACCAAAATTACAGCATTATGTAGCACACTGCTTTCTGAAAGCTACAGTGGGTTCCCTAGTACTGTGGGTTCAACCAAAAGATCTGAGTGGATGGTAGGGCTAACTGGAGAGCAGGTCCTTGTGACCCCCAGGTACTGATGGAAAAACGTTCCTCTGTGTCTGGGAAGCCCCCTGGGTCTGGCAGCATTGCCCTGCACTAGCTGGTCCCCCAGGTGCACTGCTGGTCCTGACTTCACAACCTCTACTCTAGAGGACCAGAATGGACCGGCAGGAAGAATGAAGAAGGCAGGTCCACCTCCCAGCTGCACAGTCAGGCCCTGTGTGTGCATGGATGCCCCAGAATTATCAGGCACCCCTGAATGCGGGTCGAAGATAACCAGTTGTATCAAATAAATGTAAAAGCATGGGCACGTACAGAAGCTGCTTTAGGCAGAAAGAGGTCTGTGTATTTTTATATGGATTTTCTAATGGCAGAAGGGCATGCGCAGTATATCCAAACTTGTTTTAAAGCCCCTTGGTGCAGCGCTGTGCCCCTATAAAGCCCTTTATACAAGTAGAAATTTGAAAACACTAAAGTTCGAGGCATATGAGCTGCAGATTGTACACTTAGCATAGGTCGCCATCTGGTGTTGGGCCCGGATGTTTGCAGTTTGTTTTTCTTCTTGGACAGTCTTTGGAAGTCACGAGTTTGGTGACTCCTCCTTCGGTCCGTACTGCGCATGGGCTTCGGCTCCATCCTCAGATTGTTTTTTTCCGCCATCGGGCTCGGATGTGATACTTCGTGCTCCGGCTTCGAACTTCTACGGTTCCAGCCTCGACGGAAAATCCTCGATTCTTCGAGTTCCTTCATCTTCATCTCTCGTAGCGGCACTTTTCTCCATCCCGTACATCGACACCGGCCTTCGGGCCCTCCGCGACTCCGGTCCCGGCCGATGGAAAGGACTCCGTTCAAAAAGTGCCCAAAATGTGGGTCTAAATTTCCCCACACCGACCTCCATCAGGTGTGTAACCTTTGCCTCTCCCCGGAACACGAGGCTAGAGACTGCCCCGCCTGCAAGTCTTTTCGATCGAAGAAGACCATCCGAGATCGAAGAGCTCGACGCACCATGGCGCACTCATCCTCGGCAGCTCCACCGGACATCTTCGGAGACGACGCCGAAGCTTCGGGGCAAACACACACCGAGCAGGAGGAAGACGTCGTCAGCGCTTCCGAGGCCGACGACTCCGACGTGGAGGACGTTACACCAGCGCAGCGGGCCGTGAGTACTATGCCCCCTCCCACCCCCGCGCCGAAAACCAAAGAGACTCAGGTTACTCCCTCGCCTGCCGGCCTGGGCAAAACCAAAACCAAAACTTCGATCACCCCACCTTCGGGCCCGGTGTCGAAGCACCCAAAGTCTCATGGCAGCTCGGGATCGAGCCAGCCGACACCCGGTGCCGAAGCCTGGACACCCGGTGCCGACCAAACACAAACACATCTGTCGGCACCGACGCTCCGGCGCCGAAACATCATTCGACGCCGAAACACCCGGAGACCTCAAAAAAGCATGGCGCACACAGACCATCGAAACCCCCGGTTCCGAAATCACCGGTGCCGACAGACGACTCGACACCGTTGGCTCTGTTTACACCAGACCCTTTACAAAAGACTTTGTCCAAAGATCCAAAGACTGGGCTTTTGACTTTAACTACCAAGAAAAGACGCCTTGATGCTCCGGCTCCTCCTCCTCCACCCAAAAGGAAGGACTCTGCTACTTCTCCCCTCAGAGTGCCCTCCCCACCACCGCCTCCCCTACCCACACCTCCTCCACCGCCTCCACCTCACAGGTCTCCGCCACCTTTACCTCACTACGATCCGGCCCCATCCCCAGATCCAGATGATGGGGATCCGGAGAATTACCCGGCGGACCCCCCAATGGATCCCACTCCACCAGGGACCCCAGATCCATGGGAGGATTACAATAACCCTGATATACCCAATGTACCTCAGGACGACCTATACCCATCAAGGCCGTCTCCTCCAGAGGACTCCTTAGGGTTTCATCATTTAGTGCAGAGAGCAGCACACTACCATGGGGTGGACATGCACAGTGAACCAGTAGAAGAAGACTTCCTACTGGATACATTTGATATACAGGACAAATCTACTTCCATTTTACCCATGCTTAAGGGTGTCACCAAGCACGCTACAGAGGTGTTCAAAGACCCTGTCAGAGCCAGAGTACTGAACCCTAGAATAGAGAAGAAGTACAAGGCGGCACCCACAGACCCTGCTTACATCAAGGGCCCTGCTCCCCTAGATTCCCTAGTTGTCTCCACAGCTAGAAAGCGGGCTAACTACCAATCCTCAGGAGATGCCCCACCGCCAGACAAAGAATCTAAACTTCTGGACGCGTCTGGTAAACGCACCGCCTCCCAAGCTGCAAACATGTGGCGCATTGCAAACACACAAGCACTGCTTGCGCGATATGATAGAGCACACTATGACGAACTAGAGGCTCTTATGCAGCACCTTCCAGAAAAATACAAGCACAAGGCTCATGACCTTATACAGGAGGGTAAACTAATCACAAACACCTCCATTAAGTGTGCCCTCGATGCAGCCGACACTGCTTCTAGGGCCATAAATACCAGTGTCCTGCTTCGCCGCCACGCCTGGCTCAGGATCTCAGGGTTCAAACCAGAAGTCCAGGCATCCATACTCAATCACCCCTTTGACCAGGAAACACTCTTTGGGCCAAAGGTAGACGAAGCGCTCGAAAAGATGAAGAAAGACACAGACACAGCAAAGTCTATGGGGGCACTCCAAACACAAGCCTCCAAACGTTCCTTTCGACGCTCGTCCTTTCGTGGCACAGGTAGAGGCTCCTCCACCGATAACGCCTCTTCCTCCTACAAGTCCCCTCCTCAAAATACCTTTTCAAAGGGCAATCAGAGAGGTGGTTACAGGGGTAACAACAATAAGGGCAGGGGCAAAACCAACAACACCCGTTCTGCCACCCCCCCGCACAATGACTCCCCTCCGCTCCCCCCAGACCATTCCACTCCGGTCGGGGGCAGACTACAGAACTTTATCCACGTATGGGAGTCCATAACATCGGACAAATGGGTGACCCAAATTATTCGGTCAGGGTACTGTCTAGAGCTAACATCTACCCCACCCAATATCCCACCAAGGCACCGTCCAATGTCTCAAGAACATTCCACACTGCTCAAACAAGAGGTACTTTCACTCCTGCAAAAACATGCTATAGAGCAGGTCCCCGTCAACCAACGAAATCTAGGGGTCTACTCTCTATATTTCTTAATACCAAAGAGAGACGAGACCCTCAGACCCATTCTGGACCTCCGGCCTCTAAATGCCTACATACACTCAGACCATTTTCACATGGTCACTCTACAACAAGTCCTCCCACTCCTCTGCCAGGGAGACTTTCTCACAACCTTGGATCTGAAAGACGCATACTTTCACATTCCAATACACCCCTCTCACAGGAAATACCTCAGGTTCGTGGTGGACGGGCAACATTACCAATTCACGGTTCTCCCCTTCGGGGTCACCACCGCACCACGGGTGTTTACCAAATGCCTAGCAGTAGTAGCAGCACACCTCAGACGTCAACATATTCACGTCTTCCCTTACCTAGACGACTGGCTAATAAAAGCCGCGTCCTACGACCAATGTGTGCAGCATACAAACAGCACCATCCAACTGCTCCACCAGCTAGGCTTCACGGTGAACTACCAAAAGTCCCACCTCATACCATCTCACACAAAGCAATACCTCGGGGCCACTATAGACACCTCCAAGGGTATTGCCTATCCAAACTCAGCCAGAATCACAAGCATTCAAGCCTTACGCAAAACATTCCTTCCTCAGCACTCTCTTCCAGCAAGAGTGTTTATGAAGCTCATAGGAATGATGGCGTCTTGCATTTTCATAGTGCCCCATGCAAGACTCCACATGCGTCCACTTCAAGAGTGCCTAGCACAACAGTGGAACCAGGCCCAGGGTCAGCTGACGGATCTGGTGTTGGTGGACGGCCGCACACATCACTCTCTGCAGTGGTGGAACACCACAAACCTTTCCAAAGGGCGGCCGTTCCTGGACCCGGTTCCTCAAGTGACTCTAACAGCGGACGCATCGCTCTCCGGCTGGGGAGCGCACCTTCTACACCTCACCATGCAAGGTCTATGGACGCCACAGCAAAAATCGCTCCACATCAACCATCTGGAGCTCTTGGCGATCTTTCTAGCCCTAAAATCTTTCCAAAAACAGATTTCGGGCAAAGCAGTCCTCATTCGCACAGACAATATGACTGCAATGTATTATATCCAAAAACAGGGGGACACACACTCTCCCCAGCTCTCCCGCTTAGCCCAGAGCATATGGAGATGGGCAATTCCTCAAAACATCTTTCTCCTGGCACAGCACGTTCCAGGCGTACAAAACACCATGGCAGATCTGCTCAGCAGACAAACGCAACAAATACACGAATGGGAACTGCATCCACAAGTTCTTCACCCATTCTTCCAACAGTGGGGGCATCCTCAGATAGACCTCTTCGCCACCCACGAAAACAAAAAATGCCCAAGCTTCGCCGCCAGATACCCACACCCATTGTCCAAGGGCAATGCGATATGGATGAACTGGTCAGGCAGATTTGCATACGCCTTTCCACCTCTCCCACTAATTCCATTAGTGGTCAGGAAGCTACAACAGCACTCCCTCACACTCATTCTGGTAGCTCCGACGTGGGCCAGGCAGCCGTGGTACACCACGCTACTACAACTGTCAGTGGTACCACATCAAAAACTGCATCTATCCCCATGCCTCCTAACCCAGAACCATGGAGAAATCAGGCACCCGGACCCAGCTCAGCTCAACCTGGCGATCTGGCTCCTGAAATCCTAGAATTCGGATACCTTAACCTTCCCCCTGATTGTATGAACATCATCATGGAAGCCAGACGTCCTACCACTAGAGCATGCTATGCCGCAAAGTGGAAAAGATTTGTAATTTACTGCCGTAACAATACAATCAACCCTCTAGATGCATCCATACAGCACATCATATGCTATCTACTCCATCTTCACAGGTGTAACCTGGCATATTCATCCATACGCCTACACCTAGCAGCGATCGCTGCTTATCTACAAAACAGGCAGCATTTATCACTCTTCAGAGTGCCCGCTATTAAAGCCTTCATGGAAGGCCTTAAACGAGTAATTCCTCCCAGGGCACCACCTTCCCCTGTATGGAATCTAAATTTAGTTCTTACACGACTAATGGGTCCGCCCTTCGAACCAATGCACAAATGTGAGCTACAGTTTCTCACCTGGAAAACAGCTTTCCTTGTAGCTATCACTTCCCTTAGAAGGGTTGGTGAAATACAAGCGTTCACCATACAGGAACCCTACATACAAATGCATCACAGCAAGGTCATACTTCGCACAAATCCGAAGTTTCTGCCCAAAGTCATTTCCCCCTTCCACCTCAATCAATCAGTGGAATTACCTGTCTTCTTCTCGCAACCCCAATCTGTTGCAGAAAGGGCCTTACACACACTTGATGTAAAAAGGGCGTTACTATACTACATACAAAGAACGCAACCCTTCAGGAAGACTAAACAATTGTTCGTTTCCTTCTCTCCACCACATAAAGGCAACCCCATTTCAAAATCAGGGATAGCTAGGTGGATTGTAAAATGCATACAAATTTGCTATCAAAAGGCAAAGAAAACATTATCTGTTCCCCCTAAAGCCCACTCTACAAGAAAGTTAGGGGCTTCTATGGCTTTTCTAGGGAATATACCCTTAGATGACATCTGCAAGGCAGCCACATGGTCTACACCGCACACCTTCACAAAACACTACTGTGTAGATGTGCATTCCAAGCAGCAAGCTAGGGTGGGCCAGGCTGTACTAAAGACACTTTTTCAAACAGCTGCAACGGATACCGGTGGTCGCCGCTAAGGTTGGGTACTGCTATATATTCTATGCTAAGTGTACAATCTGCAGCTCATATGCCTCGAACGGAATATGCTACTTACCAGTATGCATCTGTTCTTGGCATGTAGAGCTGCAGAGTTGTACACGCCCACCCGCCTCCCCGGCTACCTGTATCCGTTCCAGTACATCTTATTTAGATACAACACATGGGTTTCTCACTGTTATTACTACGCTCCATCATTTCCCTGTTGGCGAAAAACAATCTGAGGATGGAGCCGAAGCCCATGCGCAGTACGGACCGAAGGAGGAGTCACCAAACTCGTGACTTCCAAAGACTGTCCAAGAAGAAAAACAAACTGCAAACATCCGGGCCCAACACCAGATGGCGACCTATGCTAAGTGTACAACTCTGCAGCTCTACATGCCAAGAACAGATGCATACTGGTAAGTAGCATATTCCTTTCCCAGCAGGGAGAAGTGAGCACCCAGAAAAAGTATGAGGCCACCAGGCAACCAGCCTCCGGGTCTGTTTAGAAAGCACTGCAATGGCTGACCCTGCTGTTGTGGGGCCAGTAGTGGCTGCTTGGTAACCTGTAAACAGCAGTTAAATGTTCATATTCAACCCTGTAAGCCTTCCTTGCTTATAATGAAAAGTGTGTTAAAGCTATTGGGCTTCATTCATACATTTTAGAGAAGATGATATTGTTCATGTTATGATAAAACCAATAGGATGAAACATGCACTTTCATACTTTTTACAATGCTTGTGAATAGCTTCATAATACAAGTAGTATAATAGTAAAAATCCATGCATTTCTTTTTATGGTATGGTACCTCAAAGATGAGAGGTAATGGACTAAATTTATGATAATTTTAGTGCTCTAGAGTGTTGCAGAGTTCTGAGTTTCCAACTCCATTCTACCTCCCTGAATTAACCTTCGATTTCTGCACCTCTTTACCCTGAGAGTCCAGTGCTCCCAGTTAGAGGTTGCTCATCACGGAGGACCCAGGACGCCAGAGGTGAAATTCCCCTGTTGATCCAAATGTGGCTCTGTAACTTCTGATTGCCCTGGTAATTTCAGATCCGTATTTCTCTCAACAAAGAACTAAGTATCTTGGGATCTTTCTCTCCTCTTACCGTACTAAAACGAAGATACCTAAATGGTCAGCCTTATAACCACTTGACACCTAGTCTCCCCTACAAATTATTGCTTTCAGCAAGCTCTAGGTGTATGCTGACAAACCTATTCTGGGAAATGTAATATAAGCTTGTGACTATGTTCTAATTGCCCTATGCTTATTCCTTTGAAAAATGCACATGTCCCTCCACCCTAAAATGTGCCCAATTTACCCCATACGAAAGAAACCAGCCCTTCACCCTACGGACTTCCAAAATATAAGACCTGTTTCCAACCCTTCCTTGGAAAAATCTTCGAAAAAGCTGTCCCTCTACAACTTTTCCCACATCGCTGTCAATCGTATACTAAAGACGTCCCAATGCAGACTTAATCAGAAATGCAGCACAGATCCAATAACTGTTCAGATTTATGATTTTCTGAATACACTTGAGGGATATCTTACTCCTCATGGTACTGGATTCGACAGCAGCACACAGCACCATCAACTAAGAAACCCCAAGTAATATTCTTTTGTCCAGAATGAATATTAAGATCGATTTGAAGGTCAAGTCTCAATATTGTTTTCATAAAGAACCCAGTTTAAAAAAATGTTATATTTGAGCTGTCCCCACCTGCTCGATAAATACGGCTGTACCCAATGTTCTATCCTGTCCTCCTATAGCTCACACTTCAACATGGAAGCATTACGTTAAATGGTGCTTTACAAACACATTGTCGTGCATTTGTATAGACACAACATACAACTGTATCCCAGAATCTCATTTTTGGTACATATTCCGCACCTTGAGAATTTCGCCTGGTGCCAGATGGGAAACAGAAACTTTAAAGCCATTCCTGTGCACTTTGGTAGGTTGTGCCATGCAGTTCTGCATCGGCTCCTTCCTCCCTCAGATGAAATATTAGGGTCCCTATATATGCCCACCTCCACGTGCTAATGTCAGTTCCTTTCTTTCTGAACCTTCACGCACAGATTTAGAAAGAAAATTAAAGTTCATCCTGGAGAATAATCTGAATTAACTGAATCTCTCATTCCCCTAGAAATGTACCATATAATTGAATTTCTCTGCATACACTCCAGAGACTCTTTACAGCCTATTCAGGGATCATTAGGGTGATTCGCACAAATTGATAATTCTCCTGCCTTGGTCCTTTTCTCCAAATAACTTGGTTGATTCATTGACCAAAAACTAAATATGACTCTTCTCACCAAAATCACAACACAACCTTCTTGTTCCACTTCCTTTTAAAAATTCTGAAATCATCCTTCCCTTCCACATGTTACTGAACAGTGATTCAGGAAATGTTTATGTCCCATCTACATTGGCGATAGTTATTTTGCCTGGCCTGCCCATATCAACCATAGCACGTCTCAAAGTTATACTCCACACAGCGACTCTTATTTAGAAAATATGACTTGACTACTTGTTTATATATAATTTTATGTATTTTTTTTTTTTAAAACTTGTTTTTAAAATTTTGTGAACTTTAATTACGTTATCAAACCATCACTACCTGCGTCATCAGTTACATTGAAGAGAATAATCCTACATATAGTCAATTATTATGATCGAAGAAGACATTAGAAGATATGCTATGTACAGTATACTAGAATGACCATGATGAGGCTTCCAACAGAATGAATAAACGCCGATTTATAAACCTAACTTCTGAGGCTACAATCTGAACTATTGAAAAACAACCAGACACCCTCACCATGCACTCTACTTATGAATTTGTACATTCTACACGTTTTTTACACTGTATAATGCTAGCACCTGTGCATTGCTCTAGAAATCATTTTTAAACTGTATTTAATTTTTATTGGTGTCTTCACGATTGTCTGGAAAACAGGAGGGGGGCCCCTTTGTGAACCAAAGGGAATAGGGTACTCCTGTACGAATATAGACTAAAGTTTTCTTTGGTAACTAACCACACCAATATACACCTTAACACTTATTCCACAAGATAAAGGTCTAAAGCATATAAAACCGACAATAAGAGAATAAAAAAAAAAGAGAGCTAAGCAAACTAAAAAGGAAAATATCAAAGGTAGAAGTTGATGCACAAAATATATATTTATTAAAAAGTCATATTCATTCAATTAAAAAGGTATATTTTCATAAAAGCCAAAATATTAAAACCTAATACATCAAATCAATAGTGTAACAATTACAATCGAGAGGCAAGTTCATGCACAGTTGCGCCCCTGTTAAGTCCTTGGAAGCAAAAACACAATACTGATCATAATCCTCCAAGAGAAAAACCTAACAAAGTACACTTTGTCATAGATTGTGACACATCCGTAGTAAAACATGTTGTTGACTGGAGCCCGATACAAACTTGTCTTGACCCAGTCAACTATCGAATTGTGTCATAGGTTGCATCATCACGTTTCGATGGTATTCATCTAATCACACCATCATTATCAAGACAATCTTTTGGTTCTCTCGATGTAACTTGCACAAAATAATACATCCATTAAAACCTTATAAAGAATGAGGGATATTATAACTAATCTGCTGTCCCGGGCTTATACGATTCGTAAGTAAGAATCCGCCTGGAAGGGGCTTTATACCTCCACATCCTCTATTTATGAACCCTCATAAGGTTGCAGGTATTGCTCAGGAAGGTAGTCTCAAATAAAATGGCACATTTAATTTGTGTCAAAGAAGTAGGCTTGTTATTCTTTTGGGTAAGATACCCAGCATCTTGCTGTTGCCCTCAGCACGATGGGCCGAATAACAATGGCGTCTTGTTTCGCACGTTGAGCTTATTTAAAAGGGGGCAGCCCTTTGTGACTTGGGCCTCAAAGATACAGGTTCGGCCTCTACCTTCCTGGCATCCGATGCTTCTGGCACACACTGCTTCTGGCATCGGAAGCCAGGAAGGTAGAGGCAGAAGCTGCATCGTTCCTGGTCTCCTTCGAGAGGAAGGTCTTAAGACCCCTCGCGGAGCCACATCACCTCGTCACACTCCAAGTCTGAGGTCTTCGGGTAAGTCCAAGAAGAAGGCGAAGAAGCACCGGCGCTCTTCACCTTCTCCCAGTCAGTTGGGTGGCGCTACGTGGGACCCAGAGCTTTAAAGCTCTAAGGCTTCGTCTCCAGTACCTAGTTCAGGGACGACTCCACACCGCCCCCTGTTTCTGGAAGCCGGAGCATCCTCTGCCCAACTTCATAAATTTTATGAGGCCCTCCACCTAGTTTTTGGGCAGCCTGATTCCGCCGGCATGCCTTTGGGTCCTGCAGAGCCGGTCAGGGGTCCTGGGCCTTCGATGCCGGTGGCTCTGGACCCGGCGGGCCCTTGCAGATCTGGGCCTAGATCTGGACTGACATGGGTTGATCTAACTCTACCTTCCCTGGAGCAGATTCTAGCGCCAGTTGTGTCCCCGGCTGGTGCCGTCCCCATCCTCACCTCTGAAATGGACCCGGATCAACATCAGTCTACTTCGGATCCAACGCCGCAGGGTACCTTTTGCTTTCCTGTTCATCCCTGGTGTTCCCTACCGCCCAGAAGGTGGTGGAGGACTGGGAGCGGGTCGCACGACCCTTTAGCAGCCTAGCTAGAAGAATCCAGACTGGAGAAAGGACCTGGGTGATGTCAGAGGACACTTCTCCAGACCTTGGCATGCTTTCTCCCCTACCGTGGCTACGGAGGAGGAAGTCGTCCTATGCTGTGGTGGTGCGAAGGGCGGCCGAGGACTTGGGCCTGGAGCTTCTTTAAGCGGCAGTCAAGAATAACCTCCTGACAGGTGCTTCATCCTGCGGCAACCTTCTCTGAAACCCTCATGCCCTTCAACAAAGCCCTGACTGATGTCCTCCTGGGCACCTGGTCCAATCCCAGCACAGGTGCTCCTGAGCAAAGGACGATTGCCCCAGCCTGGCCCCAGGCGACCCAGTTTTCCTCACGCCACACCCTTCCCCGTGAGCTTGGTGGTCCAAGCCTCTTCTTCAAAGGGCACATTCCCTTCCTCTCCTCCAGATAAGGAATCCAAGAAGCTGGAAATGCGCATGTTCTTTTCCTCCAGCTTGGCATTGCTATCTGTGAATACCGCGTGCCTCTTGGGCTGATACTCCCACACCATATGGGATACGGTCAGGCAGCTGCTGCCTCAGTTCCCAGAAGAGGCCTGGGCCGTTCTCTCTCTCAGGCAGTGGCAGATGGGAGAGACACGGCCAAATTCCCAATTAGATGTGGACTGTATACCCCTGACTCACTAGGCAGAACAATTGCCACGTCGGTAGCCCTTAGGCGCTACACCTAGTTGAGGAAATCTGGCTTTTCGGGGGATGTCCAGTCAACTTTGCTAGACATGCCCTTTGATGGCAGTCGTCTTTTTTGGCGACAAAGCAGATGTCTACGGCCAGATCTTTTGGCCTCGCTGCGCTTTCCCAACCACTCCAGTCTGCTTTTCGCCCCTCTCGTGGTTACAGAAGGGGCGCCCAGCCACGTCCGGCCCAGTCTAGCCACCAGGTCACGCACAGTGCCCAGCCTGGCTGCAGATGTGGGACCCAGCGACCTCGCAGGTCTTGAAGCCAGCCAGCGGGCAGGCCAGTACACCCTCCAAACCCTCAGAGTCCGACGTTTCAGGCCCATCAACGGCCAGTGGGTGGCAGGATTCGCCATCACCTTCCCCACTGGCAGTCCATCATGTCTGACAGGTGGGTTTTGCAGATAGCCCGAAGGGGCTACTCCCTCCCCTTCGAGACTACCACTCCCTCCATGCCACTGTCTTTCCATCGCATGTCTGAGGATCATTTGGCACTTCTCTGCTCTCTTGGCCAAGGGAGCTATAAAGACGGTCCCTGCACCAGAAGTAGGTCGTGGCTGCTATTCCCTCTACTTGCTGGTGCCCAAGAAGGACATCCTATTTTAGACCTCGGGCCCTCCACCGCTTCCTCTGGAAGGAGAATTTCAAAATGCTCTCGTTGGCCTGTCTGCCCTTAACCCTGGAGACTGGATGGTGGCGTTGGACTTGCAGGACGCCTATTTCCATATTCCCATCCTGCCAGCCCACCGATGCGATCTAAGTTTCACGGTAGGCCATGAGCATTTTCAGTTCACCGTGCTCCCCTTTGGCCTTACCAGTGCCCCTAGGTGTTCACCAAAGTGATGGCAGTGGTCTCAGGTCTCAGCTCGTCTGCGCAGATCAGGGGTTCCAGTCTTTCCCTATCTCGACGACTGGCTGTTGAAGGCGGGCTTGCCCCAGGATGTCGTCTCCCACCTCCAGACTACAGTGGACCTGCACTCGCTGGGGTTCATTATCAACATGCCGAAGTCACACCTGACTCAGATGCTCCCCTTCATTGGAGCTGTTCTGGACACAGTGTAGTTTCGGGCCTATCCTCCCGAGCAGCGAGTCTAAGATATTCGGGCTATAATACCGATGTTTCAGCCTCTATCCTGGATTTCGGTGAGAATAACCCTGCGGCTGCTGGACCTCATGGACTCCTGCATCCTGCTGGTGGATCATACCAGATGGCATATGCAGGCTCTGCAGTGGGACCAGAAGTTCCAGTGGGCGCAGCATCGGGGGAATCTTTCCGACTACGTCCAGATCTTGGAGAGAACTGCACAGCAACTGGTTAATAAACCCAGCTTGGGTCAGAGGCAGATTGGAAGGGACTTTAATCTGCGCCAGCCCTATCCCAGCCACAGGAGGTGGGGGTGTTCATAAACCCCACACGGGGCGAGGGCATGGTTCGTTCCGATCACAAGGGTCTGGTAGCCAGAGGTCTGGTCAAACCACCACACCCCCGGCAGCTTCAACTTCAATCTCCAAGCCCGCCTAGTCTTGCCCTTCCCGATGATGGGCGTCCAGTTGGTGGCAGGATCAGCCATCACCTCAACCACAGGCCAAACAATACATCGGACAAGTGGGTCCTTCAGTTTGTCCATAGGGCCACTCCCTCGCCTTCGAGACCACCACTCCCTCCAACCTACGACCGGCTGATGGAGGATCATTTACCATTGATCCAGGAGGAAATCATGGGTCTTGCATAGGGAGCCATAGAGAAGGTTCTGGTGCCAGAAGCAGGCTGTGGTTGCTATTCCTGCTACTTTCTGGCCCCGGACAAGGGCCTTCATCAGATACTAGACCTACAAACCCTCAACTATTTACTCCAAAAAGGAGAAACTCCAGATGCACACATTTGCCCAGGTCCTGTCTGGCCTGAAGTCTAGAGACTGCATAGTAGCATTGGACTTGCAGGACGCCTGTTTAGACATGCCTGTCCATCAGCACTACCTACGGTTTACAGTACGCCTCGAGCATTTTCAGTTCAACGTGCTCCCCTTTGGCCATAGCAGCACCCTTTGGTTATTCACTAAGGTGATGGCGGTGATTGCAGCTAATTTGTGCAGATCAGGGGTGCCAGTCTTCCTTTATCTTAACTGCTGCTGAAGGTTGGCTTGCCCAGGCTGTCGTCTCCCACCTCCAGACTACAGCAAACCTCCTGTATTCAGTGGGATTTACTATCAAAGTGCCAAAGTCACACCTCACTCAATCTCAGCCGCTCCCTTTCATCTGAGCTGTTCTGAGCACAGTGCAGTTTCGGGCATGTCAACCCAAGCGGCGAGTCCAGGATATTCAGGCTATGATACCGATGTTTCAGACCCGATCATGGATTTCTGTGAGAATGACTCTGAGGCTGTTGGGCCTTAATACCGCCTGCATCCTGCTAGTAACACCTGCCAAATGACGTGTGCTCCGCAGTGGGACTTGAAGTTCTAATGGGCACTGCATCAGGGTAATTTCTCTGGCATGGTCCAGATCTCCGAGGGAACTGCGTGAGCCTTGCAGTGGTGGCTGACTAACTACGATTGGGTCAGAGGCAGACCCCTCTCCTTTCTCCAACCAGATCTCACAGTAGTGACAGATGCGTCACTCTCCGGCGAGATCTGTATTCCACATCAACATGCTGGTGCTTCCAGCAAATCACTTGGCATTGAAAGCCTTTCTACCCTCGAGTAAGAAAAGGCTAGTTCAAGTGTTCACGGACAACGTACCTCAACAAACAGGGCTGATTGGGGTCGTGGACCCTTTGTCAAGAGACTCTGGACACGGCTGGAACAGCAGGGCACTTCCTGGTGGTTCAACACCTGGCAGGTTCCCTGAACGGCCAGGGTGGATGTACTCAGCCATCGATGCCTAGCAGATCACGAGTGGCGTCTCGATCTGGAGGTGGCGAAAGGCCTCTTTCAACAGTGGGGAGAGCCTTGGTTGGATCTGTTTGCCTCAGCCTAGAACTTGCAATGTCAGCAGTTTTGCATGCTGGAGTTTCAAGGGCAACTCACACTGAGCCGCTTTTCATCTTGAGTGGAGCTCAGGCCTCCTGTAAGCATGGTGAACCGATGGACCATGAGGAGAGGGAGATAGGTGGGGCATTGTAGTGTATGGGGGTGTGCAGGGGATTGTGTTTTAGGGTGGTGTTTATGTAGTGCAGAGTAGTGTATTTGGGTTTAGGGTAGTGGTCGTGTGGAGAAGTGTATTTGGGTTTAGAGTTGTGGTTGTGCAGGGGGTTGTCTTTTAGGTTTTAGGGTTGTTTATGTAGAGTAGTGCATTTCGGTTTAGGGTAGTGTTGTGGTGCAAGGGGTTGTCTTTTAGGTTGTAGGGTTAGGTTTATGTAGTATAGAGTAGTGTATTTGGGTTTAGGGTATTGTTGTGGTGCAGGGGGTTCTCTTTTAGGTTTTAGGGTTGTTTGTGTAGAGTAGTGTATTAGGTTTTAGGGTAGTGTTGTGGTGTTTGTGTAGGGTAGTGTTTTAGGGTAGTGTAGTGGTGGTTTGCTAGTGTAGGGTAATGTAGTGTATGGGGGTAAGGGTAAAAGAGTCAAACATGCGTAGAAGTTGTATACTTAGTAATATACTGCGAAGTAAATGCATATTTAGTACTTTTAGACGTATTTGCGAACTAAAAGCATGCGCAGTTAAATCTTGTGTAGTAATGGTATTTGCGATGTAAAAACATCGTAGTAAAAACTTGCGGAATAATAGTCTGCTAAGTAACATCATATATGCCTCGGGAAGTGGGTCGCCCCTTGGCAGCACTGCTTTGAGCACGTGGCTGAACTGTAAATATCTAAATGTTTCGGTCTGCGCGAGCTCGTATTTCTTCTGGAGGTCTGTAAAAGTGGCCAGTCCCCATGAATTCCATATGTCCCCCACCGTTGAGATGCCAATCAGGTCCCACTTATCAAACCCAGGGCAGGCACTCTGACGACCCAAGAGTTCGGGCTCCCAGAGTGGTGTCGCGAGTGGGATTCTGTTATGCCAACCCATTTGCTTGTTGACATTATGCCAAGTTTCAATTGTGCGTGCATTTGGTCCAGTAAGGTTTAATTTGCGTGGGTTTGTGTATAGTGCTCTATTGTATCCGCCCTGCCCCATGAGCCACCAGTCCGTGCAAAAATTTGGATCCCCATGTGCCCAACAGTTAATCGCAACTAGGTGAGATGCTTGATAGTAAAACCTGATTTCAGGTAGTGCAATTCCCCCATCATACCATCCTGCCGATAACTTTTTCATGGCAATCCGTGGTGCTCGGCCATCCCACAGCAGGGAGCGCACGGCACTGTCGAGGTTGGTGAAGTAGTAGTCTGGGATTTTATCAGGAGT
The DNA here is from genome assembly GCF_964204655.1 of Triturus cristatus. NCBI lineage: Eukaryota > Metazoa > Chordata > Amphibia > Caudata > Salamandridae > Triturus > Triturus cristatus. The sequence goes on from NC_140590.1 coordinate 444,346,875, forward strand.
GTTTTGCAACAAAAAAAGCGTAGCAGCACAAGCATTTTACAAAGGGCACACGTCCCAAAAGAGTTAGAGGGAGAGAATGCCAGTGTTTGAAATCGGCACGAAAGCATCCCAGAGGTTCCTGCAGGTTTGCTTCATAAAATTGTGCTGGGTCAGTCGTGATATATATACCTAAGTAGCGTATTCTCTTGGAGTACGCGGTGGTGGCGCCCACAGTATGTATAGCTGAGATTTAGACCAATTGATTGTATACCCTGAGTAATTGCCAAATATGCGGAAAATGTGGAGGCTACGATGAAGGGTAGATGTTGGAGAAGCCATGTATAACAGAATGTAGTCCGCATACAAAGAGATATGGTCTTCGTGATTCTGTCCATTCAAGTCCATGGATCAGTGGGTCTCCCCTCACCCAGACCGCCAGTGGCTCCAGCACCAAGGCAAATATTGGGGGCGATAAGGTACAACCTTGCCGGTTTCCCCTTCCCAGTTGGATCTGTCTGCTGGTATGTTGATTCACCACAACCTGGGTGATCGAGCTGGCATATAGTAGTTGAACCCACTTTATGAATTTGGGTCCAAATCCCATCCTCTCCAGGACTGCGAACAGGAAATTCCATTCAATGGTATCAAATGCCATCTTGGCATCAAGGGACAGTAGGGCTGCATCCTCCATGATCGTGTGATGTCAGTCCAGCACCCCGTTTAATCGTCGTAGATTCAGCTTGCCTGTTCTCTCGCCGTGTTCGTATATTTTATGACCGGTTGATTTATATTTCGCCTTGGCCGCCTCTGTGAGGAGTTGTTTATAGTCTAGTCTCACGACTGCCAGCGACTGTTGCGCGTCGTGATCAGAGGTTTGTGCTAGTGCCATTTCCCTCTGGATGATATCTGCCTCAAGTTGCGCTATACGTTTAGTTGGTTCCCTCTTGAGACCCACCATCAGAGCAAGGGCTCTCCCCTTCACCACCACATCGAACGCGCCCCACAGGATTTGGGCTGAGTTGACCGAGCCAAAGTTTTCTTTAAAGTATAGTTTGGTATCTTTGATTAATGCCGCATTGATGTGTGGTACCTTGAGCGCCCAGGGATTTATAGTCCGGGTCGTGCACCGAGGTTGGGAGCCAACTGTCATTCAAGTAAGAATGGGAAAATGGTCTGAGATTCCCCGAGCAAGGCAGCGGGATTCAGAGAATTCATGAATGTCTTGTGCCTTTGTGAACATGTGATCAATACGTGACTGGCTACTATGGGCCCCGATTGTGAAAGGTAACTTGAGTAGTCGTGGGATTAAGTTGTCGCCATATCTCTACCAGGCCCATGTCGGATAGGAATTCAGCAAGTTTGGATCCCATAATAGGGTCTTTTTCGCGGGGGTAGGCGATCCAGTTCGCTGTCTACTGTGAGATTGAAGTCTTCCCCCCCAGCACTAGCGTGCAGAGTGGAAGATCGAGGAGAAACTTTCCGAGGTCTTTCAGCCAAGAGTGTTGCAGCCCAGGGGGGGGGACATATGCAGAAATCACATTTACTGCTTTCCCTTCCCAGGTACCAGATACCGCGACAAAACTACCCTGCCCATCCGACCAGGTTTTATGAACCATATAGGGACACCCCTTCCGTAAAAGCACACCAGTTCCCCGGGAACCTGAGTTCATCCCAGTATGTGTGGTTAACTGATACCCCCCACCTGTTCAGGGCCTTACAGGAGTTACCAACCAGGTGTGTTTCCTGGAGGAGGACAGTGTATGGTTCCTGCCTCTTAGGTATTGGAGGACTATCTCTTGTTTGACTTTGTCCCCTTAAACCTTTGACGTTCCATGTCAGGAACTTAAGATTTGCATGTGGTCCCATTTATGGACGGGTTGAGGTAACTTGTGTGTAGCAGAAGCAGAGGATCTGTGCCACTGGGTTCACCTTGTTGGTGTGATACGTGCACGTTCGTGCAACGGGTCTGCAGACCGATCCGCTCCATTGTGTAATGTGAAAACAGCCCACCGTACATGTGCAAGGGCGCCCCATCGGATCATCAGACACCCCGGTATGAGCGTAAAATGTAGCTTGTGGCATTGTAGAAATATGGCATTGCTGTACGAAATTAGAACTACAGAAAAAACCACCCCTCCCATCTCCCAAAACTCCCTCCACCCCCTCCCTGCTAAACGGAGTCCAAAGGCCCGTATCCCCAACATTGCAGAGTGCCCGTCACCCTCCCAACCCTGTGATGGGGAACGTGGACCCAACCCGCTCCCCCATCCCTTTACATAGGAACTTAAATTTAAGCCACGGGAACTGGTATATAACATAGAGTATACTTATCACAGTCCTGGTGTAGATCAAACTCAGTTGGAAGCGAGACCATATGAAAGAACAGGTTACATGGGTAGTATCAACCCCACATCTCACCCTGCTTAATCTGTGGTGGCGCAACACCATCCAGGTGATTGTTCCTTAAGGTGTCTTTCAGTCTAGGCTTCCCAGTCCTTTGTATTTGTCACCCTGAAGTATAAATCCTCTCTTTACTAGACGGGTCCCCAAACTGGCTGTTGGCATCTGTTCTCGGCATTGTTTTCGCTCTGGGCGTCCGCCTTCCACCATTCGTCGAGCCAATCCATTACCCCGACGGGTCTGTGAAGAACCAACTCCTGCCATCGTCCTCCACACACAGTTTTGCAGAGAACATTGCGTATTTGAGCTCGCTCTGAGATCCTTTTTTGCCTCCAAGAAAGAGCGTCTCTGTTTTTGGACCTTGGTAGTAAAGTCGGGAAAGAAGGTGATCGTACTGTTCTCAAATCTAAGAGGAGATGCACTGCGGGCCATATGAAGGATATGATCTCGATCTATGAAGTTAAAAACTCTCACCAGTATAGGTCGTGCAGGTGCCCCAGCCCTGGGTCTACCCCCCGGTACACGGTGGGCTTTCTCAATTGAGAAGTAGTTGGATAGATTTTTAGGCTGCAAATATTTGGTCATCAATTCTTCAACAAATGTCTGCTGCCAGCCCCTCCGCCCTGTTGGGCACCCCCAGGAGCGAATGTTATTCCTCTTTGACCTCCCTTCGTAGTCGTCCAACTGGGCAACCAAAATCTGTCTTTTTTGCTGTAGTTCCGAGACTTGTTTTCCCAAAGTGGATACGTCCGTGGCAAGTTCCTGGGTGACGCCCTCTACTTCTTGCACCAGAGAGTCAATTTTACGTAGATCAGCCACTTAGTCAATACAGCCCTCCAGCGAGGCACGTACACCATTTTTTTTTTTTTTTGAAACTTTATTTATGGTTTGGAAAAGAAAAAAACAATTCAGAGATCTCAGCAGTATGTACAATAGACTGCAGTGTGAGGGAGACATTACGACAATTCTGTTCCTTAGACCATGATTAGCACATAAGCCCGGCTCCAAGCTGCAAGGACCCACAAACCATTACAGCAATCCCACCCGTCCGAACCCAAACATGAATACCTTTATAACAATGACCCTCCACACGCTCTTCTAGTTCACCTAGAACTTCAACCTTCATATTTGCAATATCCAATCCATGCGCAGCTTGCGACTCTGAACCCGAAGCGAGGAAACCCACCGCGCTGCACCCACCCCATGGCCTCCCCGAATGCGCAGCTCCGCTGTAGTATAACCTAGCCTACCCCTGTGGGCACTATCCCTGAGCTGGAGTGTGATTGAGAGGAGCTCGGCAGGTTCGCAATATATGTTTTATATGGGCCCCAGATATCTTTGGGACGGACCACGGTGGGGTGGAGACTGGAGTAAGTCTCGCTGTTGGTGCTGCAGAAAGCCATGGCCGTAAGCCATGCCTTAGCCGTGGGAGCTGCTCTGTCACCCCATCGCCTGGCAATTTCCCGCTTGGCTAACAAAGCCCAGAGACGCAAGCCTCCGAACTGGCTTGGGGAAATTTACCGTGTAGCCCAGCAACGCAACCTCAGGAGTGGGAACCAGCGCAAGCCCCAGCATCTCCTCTAGGATTTTGTGCACCTGTGTCCAGTATGATTGCAATCTCTGACAGGTCCAGGTCATGTGTGCAAAGTCTGCATGAGGGGAAGCGCATTTCCAGCAGGTGTGTGGCCGCGTGGGATCAATGGAATGGAGTCTATCCGGGGTCATATAGCAGCGGCGGAGAAACTTATAGTGCAGAAGTTTGTGGCGACTATTGAGCGATATCATGTTAGTGACCTTGCAGCAAGCGGACCATTGTTCGTCCGTAATAGGCCTACCCAAGTCCGCCTCCCAGGCCGCCCGCAACTGGTCATCGACGCAAGGAACCAGTGCAGCACATGTCCTGTACATTTTAGAAATAATGTGTGCCCCTGTATCCTTGTCAATGAGGAGAGTGAGGGGTTCAAAGGAAGCCTGCTCGAGGGGGAATCCCTCAATTTCCGACCTAACCGTAAAGTAAAGCCGGTTAAGGATGAATTTGTCCATGAAAGTGGCCTCACTGTATCGTGCCTCTTCCTATACCGAGAATATGTTCCCCCCCCCCCCCGGGTATAAATCCCCAATCTTGGTAAGGTTAAACTTCGTTAAAGTGCCAGTGCCCGGCAACCAACCTGCATTGGGGAGCAGGAGAGAAGAGGAATATAGAATGGGCTGGTCCAAGTAGCGCAAAAGTCTATTCCAGGCCCAGCTGGTGGTGGACACCGTTTGAATATCCACTGGACTCCTAGGGACACCCTTGGGCAATACCGCTGATGAGCATCCCGGGAGAACAAAAGCCGCCTCCGGACGGAGAAATGGGATCCGCGCGTCAGGGTGGTACCAGGCATAGGCACACTGAGCGACCAGATAGTATAAATACAGATCCGGTACTCCAAAGCCGCCCCTGTCGTGCGGGAGCGTGAGAATCTTCCAACGGATCCGGGGAGGTTTTCCGCCCCAGACCAGTCTAATCAAATGGGACCGTAAGGCGGCGAAAAAGTTTTGGGTGAGGGGAATGGGGATATTATTAAAAAGATACAAAAATTTAGGAAGCACTATCATTTTTATAATGGCTATCCTGGCCGCCATGGAGAGCGGAAGCTGCAGCCACCCGCCCACCTGTGCTTCAAGCTTCGCAATCGCGCAGCCATAGTGAAGGCGGATAATTTCGTCCGTGCTCAGGTGTATATGTATGCCCAAATATTGTACCGAGTCTGAGCACCACTCCAGCGGAAACTCACATTGCCAAGGGGAGGTGCCGCTAGTCAGTGGGAAAATTATAGACTTATGCCAGTTTATGCCCAACCCCGAGTGGCGACCAAAGCGAAGGATTTCCTGTATCAGGGGAGCCAGGTTTAGCTGCTGCTCCCTGACATACAGTATGGTGTCGTCCGCATAGAGGGAGACCAACAGGGGACCCGTCCGGAACTGGAGACCCCTGTGGAGATTTCGCTCCTGAAAGTGCCTGATTAGAGGGTCCATGGCTAGTATGAACAATAGTGGCGATAGCGGACAGCCCTGGCGCGTGCCGCGAGTAAGAGCGAACGGGCGGGATAGGGTGCCGTTAATACGCAGGCGTGCCGTGGGACGACTATAGAGGAGCCGCGTGGTGGCGATGAAGCCAGCTGGCATGCCCATTCGCTGCATTACGGAAAGAAAAAAAGGCCATTCTAAGGAGTCGAAGGCTTTTTCGGTGTCGAGGAGAATAGCCGCCGCGGGTGTGTCCGGATTTATTCTATGTAATACTGTGAATAGCGTCCGCAAGTTTAATGATGTCGAACGATGGGGTATGAAGACAGATTGAGCGGGCGCTATGATAAATTCCATCAATTGTGAAAGTCTGTTGGCTACTATTTTGGCGAGAATCTTATAATCGATGTTTAATAGGGAAAGGGGCCTATATGATCCACACAACGCCGGGTCCTTGTTCGGCTTTGGAAGCAGAACTATGACTGCCTCACTAAGGGGGAGGGTCTCCAGCTTCAAGGCCTCCGCATACACCTCTATAAGCTTGGGCGCCACAAGATCTGAAAATGTCTTGTAAAAATCCCCAGACAAGCCATCGAGGCCCGGGGCCGAGGAGCTCCGAAGTACCTTAATCGCCCCTCGAACCTCAGTCACCGTTATGGGTTCCGCCATGAATTCCTGCATTCCAATTTCTAGGAATACTAGCGCGATTTCCGATAAGTAGGCTTCCCGCGAAGAAGAGGCATTGCTCTGCTTGGTCGTATATAAAGCCGAGAAGTAGGCCAGGAACTCGTCCCGAATCTCGCTGGGCGTCGTGCGGAGTGTTCCGTCCTCGCCCCTAACCTCAGCTATAAAGGCCAACGTGCGCCCCAGTCTGTCTCCCTATCTGCGTGCGGTGTGGTATTTTCCTAGATACAGGATCTCCCTGTCCGCGGCCTCCCGGTAGTCGGACAGGAGGCGCAGACGCCTAGTAAACACGTAGTCAGACGGTGCCCGCCTCGCCTCCGCATCAATCGAGCCTAGCTGGACCTCTAGCTGAGTAATTGTCGTGCGCAACGCCTTTAGGACCCCGGCATGCTTAGCTATGCAAATCCCCCTAATGTAAGCCTTAAACCCCTCGCAGAGCACGGCCCAAGTGGCCACCGAGCCGGTGTTAATCGTGAAGTAATCCTCAATCGCTTCGGAAACCTCGTGGACTAAGAGGTTGTCCAAGAGCGCTCTCCCGGGGAATCGCCATTGTCGCTCAAAGCCTTCGGGGTGTGGAACGTCCAAACACAGTAAGACCGGAGAATGATCGGAGTATGTTCTAGGGAAAGTCTTCAGCGTACGAAACGAGGGGGACAGGCCCGGGGAAAGTAGCCAGTAGTCGATCCTGGTCCAAGTGTTGTGTTGACCCGAGAAGTGAGTGTAATCAGTGGTGCCTGGGTTGCGCCTGCGCCATATGTCAGTCAGGGAAAATTGGTGACAGAGGTCTAAGAGAGCGCGCCGCGCCCTGGGCTTAGTCAGTGGCCTCCGAGGTACTGTCCAACCCCACATCTAGCAAAAGGTTGAAATCGCCGCCAATTAGGAGCCTGGCCGGTTCAAGGGTTGCGAGCTGGGCAGCTAGCGCGTGGAAAAAATCCGGGGAATCAGTATTAGGAGCATACACACACACAAGAATGATCCCGTGTCCCATCAACATCCCTCTCACTATGCAGTAGCGCCCCTCTTTGTCCCCTAGAAACTGATGGCAATGAAACGGGACTCTCTTATGAATCAACACTGCAGCACCTCTAGCATAGTTACTGAAATTGGAAAAGTACCTGTGTGCCCCAGGACGCCGCAAAGCGGGCGTTGGTTGAGGAGTGCAAGTGCGTCTCTTGAATAAAGGCAACGTCCACTTGGTGCCGATTCAAATAATGTATCACCTGTCTGCATTTACGCTGGTTATTCAGGCCCCTGACGTTCCAAGACATTAACGATAGGTTGATGGGGTTTTCATTCAAGCCTATTTGAGCCATCGAAACAGCAAAGCAAGCAGTGGGAAACAGAAAGCAGTCGTATCATCATATATCATCAAGTTCAACACACACCATTCAATGTTAATGAGATCAAAACAACCTGCCCCTACCCCTCTCCCCCCACCCAGCCAAATCACGAAAGCGTGAGGCGAACCCAAACCTGCAAACAAAGAAAGCTCCAAACAGCATCGCCAGTTGCAATCAAACAGTATCAAGAGGAGCATCATAACCAAAAGTAGTCCCAGCGGTTTCCACCAAAGGGGGGTGACAACGACCCGACATCAACCCAGCACTGCATAACAGTTGTACAATAAGTGGTTCATAGTCCCCATACCGCAAGAGTTAGAATGAACGAAGCTTGGACGTAGGCGCTATCTCACCCAACCCCAGAGCCTGCAAACAAGTCCTGGCTGGCCGCTGATCCACTGTGTGGGGGAGACTGCCCACCCCTATCACCCCTGGGAGGGCTTTTATTTGGCCTGTACGTGCTGCAGAATTCTTGCACCTCAGTAGGATTGTCAAAGAGCCTAATCCGGCCATCAATCTCAACCCGCAGCCGTGCCGGGTAGAGCATGCCATACTTTAAGCCGAGATTGCGGAGCGCAGCCTTCGCCCCCGCGTACTTCCGTCGGGCCTCCTGGACCATAGTGGTGAAATCAGGGTAGAACAAGAGTTTCGAACCTTGCCAGGTTATATCTCCCTTCTCCCTAGCCAGACGCAGGGCTGTGTCACGGTCCCGGAAGTTCATGATGCGGGCTATCAGCGGGCGAGGCGGGAGCCCCGGATTAGGCCTCGGCCCCAGGGAGCGGTGCGCCCTCTCAACCACAAAGCCCGGTGTGCAGGAGTCTCTCCCAAAAATGTCAGACAACAGTTTTTCCACAAACACATCTAGCCGGCCCGTAGCCGTGGACTCCGGGACCCCAGTAATTCGCACGTTATTGCGCCGACTGCGCGATTCCAAGTCCTCGTTCTTGATGGCCACTTCTTTCAAGATGCGTTCCATTCTATCTATGCGCTTGGTTTCTTGAGCAGCGCCATCCTCTATGGCTGAGATCCTGGCCTCTGCCTCAACCAAACGCCTGTCATGGGCCTGAATCTTGGCTCCCATTGTCTCCAGCGTTTTATCTAGAGCGTCGAAGCGGCCATCAATGGATCTGAACCAAGCTCTCATCTCCTGTAACCAGTCTGGGGATGGGGCACGAGCCGCCGGCCCGCCGGATGCGCCCTCAGCCTGAGCCGCCATGTCAGGGTGCCTCTCCGCCGGTTGCTCAGCAAGCTTTGCAAATGGCAGCGTTTTCAGCTTCGGGTCCTTGCGACCCATACCCCCAAACGACCGACTGGACACCAGCCAGCCCCCCTCAGATCAACGTTGGCCCCAGGTCGGCGTAGCGCTAGTGCAGCCAGGCGGCCCAAACCACAACCGCTCGGCACGGCTCTTCGGACAGCTCAGCCCCCTCAGTGGCGCCAATCCTGCCCCGATTCCGCTGTGCTCCGGACAAGAGCCGGAGCCGTGTCCAGGCCAAGCCGCACGGCGACACTTCCAAGAACTGGACCAGGGAGCACCTGCGCGGTGCCTCAGGACCCCGGCAGGGCAGGGGAGCGATCTGCAATGTCGCCTCCAGTCGCTGTGGCGCAGCGGTCTCCGCCTCGTGTTGGAGGGCAGGGTAAAGGAGGGCAGCCAGCACAGCCCGCAGAACACCGGTCCCCCTCAGAAGTGTCAGGGAAGCAAAAACCGTCGCTACCCTCAATTTGCCTCAGAAAAGATCTCGAGTGACGGTCAAACCCTCCTGCTGTAATGTTTGGACAAATGCCTACTAGAGATCAAGCGCACCATTTCAAGATGGCCGCTTGACTCATCAGAACAATCTAAGTACTGTTTGACGCATGGGATCTCGCGAGATATGAGGTTTCGTGCGTCAGCGAAGAGCGTTCTCATGCGCACTTCAATTTAGTCCTCAGTGAGAGAAGTTGTGTTTTGGGTGAACTCCGTAGTTGTTTGAGAAGAATTCCAGAGTGCGTCACAGTTCGTGACGAATTCTTAGTAAAACTCAGAAGAGGCATAGTGAGGAGAGAAATTCCGAGTTCCAGTCATATTGGAACATTCCTTCACAGAGCGTCAGAGAATCTTCTGTGAGAGAAGAGACAGAAGCAGTAAAATTTCCAGAGAACTTGGCAGCCTTCCTGCTCGACGGAAAATCGTCGTGTTCCAGGGAGTTATTCATTCAAGCCCAGACGTCCAACAACAAGTAAGGTCAGCCGTGAAAGACTAAAACTGGTACTAATTTGCTGAAAATAAGAGACCACGCTCCAGGCGTACTTCCCCCCCCTTCGAATCCCCCGCTTGCGTTCTTCCCTAATTTCTCCTTCCTAACTTTCCTTTACTTACCTTTTTGCGCGCTTCCATTGAATGCCAAGAATTGCCTGTGGATTCCATCACCCGAAGCTGAATTAGTGTTCATTAGACTTTGTGATCATTCCACTACTCACCAAGAGCAGAGCAGTCTTCGCTAATTATAGAACCCCCTTGTTAATCATTCAGTCAGACTACACAAGGTAAGAGAGTAGAAGGGGAGGCGAAGGAGTAAGAGTTTTAGGAGGGAATGGGTAATCACCTGACTGAATAATATCTCTTTGTGCAATAGGTTGATAGAAACACATGCCAGAAGTAGTCAGCTGAATCAGAAGAGGAGCTCAAACTCCAGCAAACCCTGGTAGGGAAGGTACAACAAGCGAGAACCCCAGCAGTCAGGTATTTAGAGTACATAGAGTTAAGTGATTTCTCCCTCTGTGCATTAGGTACTCCAGACAACATTATCAAGACCAGACAGAAAAGGAGTCCAGAAAAGCTCGAGTGTCTCTTCTTATCCAATTCCCCTTTCCCCCTGCCTGGAGCCATTGTATTCTACAGTGCGTTCTGGGAGGTGGGCATTGGGAGCTAGCAGCGTTCTGCCTCCGTGGGATTTCCGACACAGCTTCTGACAGATTGAAGTGCCCTAAATTTCCCCACTTGGGCAGAATGGCTGAAGGTTTCAGTTTGAAGGCATTAGGGGAAATGTTGGAGGGAATTCAACGGGAATTAGGAGCCCTAAATGAAGAAAATAAGAATTTAAGACAGGAGCTGTTAATTTCCCGACAGGAAACCACACAACTGTCCCAGAGAGTTAGTGAGATCTCCACTGGAACCCTTCCCGCCTCGACCTTTTCTGGTAGTGCCCAACCAGCTCAAGACCCACACACTGTAGCTCAAGTAATTCATTCGGTTTCCCCCTTGATTCCTTTGGCCCCTCCCGAAAGATTTCATGGTGACCCTCAAAAGGCTCAACTTTTTCTAACTCAATGTTCTTTGCATTTCATGTGTCGCTCCACCCTTTTCCCTGATGCTCAGTCCCGGGTAGCCTTTATTCTATCCTATTTGGGGGGTGATGCAGCGAATTGGGCCATGCCTTTAGTTTCCAGAGATGACCCCTTCCTATATGATTTTGAGCGTTTCAAGACAGAATTCCTTAGGATTTTTGATAGACGCAGAATTTCCCAGGCTACCGATAATGAGTTGTTAGAATTGCGTCAAGGGAACAGGGATCTGCTTACTTACCTAACTCAATTTAATAAATTATTGGTGGAAACCAATTGGCCTGAGGAGAAAAGATCAGCCCTATTCTATCGGGGTTTACGAGATGAGATTAAAGATACTCTGGCACAGATTCCTAACAGACCCACAGAATTCTCTGAGTTGGTAGATCTAGTTCTGGAAATTGACTTTCGAAGTTCGGAAAGAAGAGGAGAAAGAAAGACCAGAGAGTTTCGCTGGAACCTTCCCCGGTTTGACAGAGCAAGGTCGGATACGAGTAAGGGTCCGGGAGGAGTTGCAGAAAGTGAACCCATGCAGATAGGATCTGTTCGTGGGCCTTTAAGCAAGGAAGAAAAGGAACTAAGAAGACAAAAGAAGTTATGCATGTATTGTGGAACTCCGGGACACTTTGTGAAAGAGTGTCCGAAAAGACCGAAGACTGTTAGTCAGGGAAACTCTCAAAACCATCTGTAGGCGGAGTCGCTCAGGTGGCGCAAACGGAAGATCAGACTCCAGAAGTTCATCAAGTCATGAATACCCTTCAGACCCTGACGCCGCATTTAATTCTGCACATGACTTTGAAGTTTCGAGATCAAGAATTTGGTGGTGTGGCCATTATGATTGATTCCGGGGCCACCGGCAATTTTTGCGACATCAAATATGCGAGAAGGATGGGAATTTTGGCTGTGCGCAAGGAACAAAAGGAATCTGTTCGTGCAGTAGACGGGACCGATCTATCTTCAGGCCCAATCACACATCACACTGAGTTGGTGGAACTGATCCAGGTAAATGGTCATCATGAGATCCTTCAATTTAATTTGATTGACGCCCCTCAGTTTCAGATAATTTTGGGTCTCCCTTGGCTCACATTACATAATCCAACGATAGATTGGGAGAACCGGACAGTCGATATGGATTCCATCTTCTGCTCTGAACATTGTTTCGACTCCCCATCCAAGAATTCAGAACCATCCTTGGCCACCTTGTTATCGTTTGCTGGAGAATCAATTGGGGTCATAGATACCTTAGACATTCCATCTGAATATGCAGAATTCCAAGATGTTTTCAGTGAAAAGGAAGCGGAACGACTTCCGCCACATCGTTCTTACGACTGCACCATTGAGTTGGAACCAGGAGCTGCGCTGCCCTGCAGTCGAATCTATGCGTTGACAGAAGCAGAGAATGGCTATCTCAAGGAGTACCTGGATCGCTATTTAGCCAATGGATTCATTAGACCGTCACAGTCTCCAGTATCCTCTCCGCTCTTTTTCATTCCGAAGAAGGAAGGCTCCTTGAGGACATGCATAGATTATCGTGCTATCAATCGGGTCACCGTCAAGAACCGTTACCCGTTGCCACTGATTTCCGTTCTCCTTGACCAGATCAAAGATGCTCAGATATTCACTAAATTGGATCTTCGAGGGGCTTATCATTTAATTCGCATGAAGGAAGGGCACGAATGGAAAACCGCTTTCAGGACCAAATATGGGCTATTTGAATATCAGGTAATGCCCTTTGGCCTTTGCAATGCCCCGGCAGCTTTTCAGCACTTTATCAATGACATAATGGGAGATTTGGTGGATAAGGTGGCAGTAATATATCTAGATGACATCTTGATATATTCCAAGAATACCGAAGAACATCCTAGGCACGTCAAGGCGGTTCTCGAAAGGCTACGTCAGCATCAGCTCTACGTCAAACTAGAAAAGTGTGCTTTTAGTGTGCAGACGGTGGAGTTCTTGGGATTCGTTCTATCCCCAGGAGGAATTTTGATGGATGCCAAGAAGGTTCAAGCGGTGGTGGACTGGCCATCGCCAAAAGATGTCAAGGAGATTCAGCGATTCTTAGGATTTGCTAACTTCTATCGGCGGTTTATCCAGGGATTCTCGCAAAAGATCATCCCCATCACCAAACTACTCAAGAAAGGAGTGAAGTTCAGTTGGACCCCAGAGGCAGAACAAGCCTTCGAGTATTTGAAGTCCAGCTTTACCTCGGCACCCATCTTGCTACACGCAGATCCTTGTGAACCCTTTTTTGTGGAAGCAGATGCCTCCGATCAAGCCATTGGTGGAGTCCTGTCTCAGCGACACAAATCCACTGGACAACTGCACCCCGTGGCGTATCATTCCCGGAAATTAAATCCAGCTGAAATTAATTACACCATCGCAGAAAAAGAGCTGTTGGCGGTGAAGGATGCGTTCACGGAGTGGAGACACCATTTACTCGGAGCTCGACACACTATAACAGTGTTCACAGACCACAAGAACCTTCAATTTCTCAAATCTGCAAAAACACTAACTCCACGTCAGTTGCGTTGGTCCCTGTATTTCGCAGATTTTGACTTTGTGATCACCTACCGCCCAGGGAGTAGGAATGGGAAGGCGGATGCCTTGTCCAGGATCCAAACAGAAGGAACAGAACATGTGGTAACTCCCCAACCCATCATTCCAGACACTAAGATTGTGTGCACCCTATCTGTTGCGAACTTTAAGGAAGAGATCAGCAGACAGATGTCCGCAGAGCAAATGGCTGAATGGGCAAGTCAAGAGGAAGGAAGAGTCATCAAGGATGCCTTGCCTTATCGTCAGGGAGCTCTGTATTTGCCCACTGAAGAACTTCAGGAACAGGTTCTAAGAGACTGTCACGATCAACCTTTAGCAGGCCATAAAGGAACTTTAAAGACCATTGACTTAATCCAGCGCTATTTTTGGTGGCCAGACATGAGGTCGCGGATCAGGAGATATGTGGAGTCTTGTGGGCTCTGTGCCAGAGGGAAATCCAGTAGGCAGGCTCCTCAGGGGTTCTTGCAACCGTTACCCACAGCAAAACATCCCTGGCATACGGTCACGTTAGACCTGATAGTAGATCTTCCTCAGAGTAAGGGTTATGATACCGTCTTAGTAGTGGTAGACACCTTCACCAAAATGAGCCACTTTATCCCAGCTAAAGGAGTCCCGTCGGCCCCAGAATTGGCTAAGCTTTTCAGAGAAAATGTTGTAAAGATTCATGGGGTTCCAAAGATCCTGATTTCTGATCGTGGACCTCAATTTGTATCCCACTTTTGGAAGGCGTTTATGCGAGGGTTGGGTGTAGAAGTCCGACATTCTACCAGCTACCACCCAGAGACAGATGGCCAGACTGAAAGAGTAAACCAAGAGCTCGAGCAGTATCTGCGTCTGTTTCTTCTGGATCGGGGTGGTGAATGGTCAGATTTTTTGTGGATGGCGGAATTTGCACACAACAATGCCAAGAACGTTTCCACAGGTTACTCACCATTCTTTTTAAATTTTGGGAGACATCCAAACCCCTTTTGTAATCAGGGAGATTTTGAAGTTCCAGCAGTTAGTAACTTGCTAATGGATTTGGCTTCTGCTCGTAAGGCTGCGGAATCTAATCTGTTGAAAGCAAAAGAAAGTTACAAGAAACAAGCCGATCGACATCGAAGAAAGGCCCCACCTTATCAGAAGGGAGATTCTGTGTGGTTATCTTCCCGACATCTTGGTTTGAAGGGAAATCGAAAATTTCAACCTCGATTTTTAGGCCCATTTCCTATTGAACAAGTTCTGGGTCCAGTTACCTGCAAACTCAAGCTACCCAAGCAGTTACGGATTCACCCGGTTTTTCATGTGTCCCTCTTAAAAAAGACTGCTCCTAATCTCAGGGTAGACAGACCGCCACCCCCTTTACAGATCGAAGAACACCTGGAATATGAGGTAAAGGAGGTGCTAGACTCTAAGAGGGTTAGAGGCAAGTTAGTCTACTTAATTGACTGGAAGGGTTATGGGCCAGAAGAACGAACCTGGGTACCAGCTAAAGATGTTCATGCCCCAAGACTAATTAAACAGTTTCATTTGCGTTACCCATTAAAGCCAGGACCGATAAATCGGTCTTTGAGAGGGGGTACTGTCAGGGAAGCAAAAACCGTCGCTACCCTCAATTTGCCTCAGAAAAGATCTCGAGTGACGGTCAAACCCTCCTGCTGTAATGTTTGGACAAATGCCTACTAGAGATCAAGCGCACCATTTCAAGATGGCCGCTTGACTCATCAGAACAATCTAAGTACTGTTTGACGCATGGGATCTCGCGAGATATGAGGTTTCGTGCGTCAGCGAAGAGCGTTCTCATGCGCACTTCAATTTAGTCCTCAGTGAGAGAAGTTGTGTTTTGGGTGAACTCCGTAGTTGTTTGAGAAGAATTCCAGAGTGCGTCACAGTTCGTGACGAATTCTTAGTAAAACTCAGAAGAGGCATAGTGAGGAGAGAAATTCCGAGTTCCAGTCATATTGGAACATTCCTTCACAGAGCGTCAGAGAATCTTCTGTGAGAGAAGAGACAGAAGCAGTAAAATTTCCAGAGAACTTGGCAGCCTTCCTGCTCGACGGAAAATCGTCGTGTTCCAGGGAGTTATTCATTCAAGCCCAGACGTCCAACAACAAGTAAGGTCAGCCGTGAAAGACTAAAACTGGTACTAATTTGCTGAAAATAAGAGACCACGCTCCAGGCGTACTTCCCCCCCCTTCGAATCCCCCGCTTGCGTTCTTCCCTAATTTCTCCTTCCTAACTTTCCTTTACTTACCTTTTTGCGCGCTTCCATTGAATGCCAAGAATTGCCTGTGGATTCCATCACCCGAAGCTGAATTAGTGTTCATTAGACTTTGTGATCATTCCACTACTCACCAAGAGCAGAGCAGTCTTCGCTAATTATAGAACCCCCTTGTTAATCATTCAGTCAGACTACACAAGGTAAGAGAGTAGAAGGGGAGGCGAAGGAGTAAGAGTTTTAGGAGGGAATGGGTAATCACCTGACTGAATAATATCTCTTTGTGCAATAGGTTGATAGAAACACATGCCAGAAGTAGTCAGCTGAATCAGAAGAGGAGCTCAAACTCCAGCAAACCCTGGTAGGGAAGGTACAACAAGCGAGAACCCCAGCAGTCAGGTATTTAGAGTACATAGAGTTAAGTGATTTCTCCCTCTGTGCATTAGGTACTCCAGACAACATTATCAAGACCAGACAGAAAAGGAGTCCAGAAAAGCTCGAGTGTCTCTTCTTATCCAATTCCCCTTTCCCCCTGCCTGGAGCCATTGTATTCTACAGTGCGTTCTGGGAGGTGGGCATTGGGAGCTAGCAGCGTTCTGCCTCCGTGGGATTTCCGACACAGCTTCTGACAAGAAGGCCCGAAGGCAGGGGCAGAAGCAGCCCGGGCTCCCGGCCCATACCTAAGGCCCATCCGTTTCCCCCCCCCCCCCCCCCCCCCCCCCGCCCGAGTCAGCAAGGGGCCCGAGGGAGGAAGACTAGCGTGGCTGTTCCCGAAGCGCCGGACCAACGCCGAGCACCCGGCTGGCCCTGAGCCAGTAGCAGCGCGGGGAGCAAGGCCGACCCCAGCCAGACCGCACCCAGGAGTCCAAGACCCCCTCGCAGCCCCCCCAAGGTACCTGTCTCCGCGCCGGCCGCCGCCGCTCCTAATGCCGCTCTCGATCGCCGATCCAGGCCGCCATCCTGGAGCCTCAGGCCGTCTGGTCCGATCCTTCCGCTGGCTGCAGCCGAGTCACTCGGGGCCCCGTCGTCATCGTATCGTGCTCCGGGGGGTCAGGGGGAGTAATAGCAGCGCCCGCCGTCCATCGTCCGAGTCAGCAGGCAGGGGACATCCGCGAATGTGCTGGGCCGACGGCGGAGCTTCAACGCCGCGCGGCCATCTCAGCCCGTGGCTTGGCCACGCCTCCGAGGCACGTACACCATTAATAGTTGCTAGTACGTCCTGGAGCGTGGGTGGCGCCTGCTCGTCGTCCTGTTGGGTGTGGTGATCAAAATCCAGCCTTGACTGCCCCCCTTCCGGTGTCTTTAGAGGGGCAAACTTAAGATTTCCTGTTGATGCACAAGTCGACCGCCCTTGTTTGTCGCCATTTTGGACTCGCGGTCGCCTGGGACCTCAGCCCGAGGGTACTCCCTACTCTGGTCAGGTCCGTATAGTGCGCTCCTTGGTGTGGCAAGTGGGGGGGGGGGGGCGCGGCAATGTCACATGGGGCTCCACTATCCCGGTATAGGCAAGCTGCACCCTCCCCTTCTGTATACCGCAACCCACTGGCCATAGGCAGCACCTCCAGCAACGCGGGTCCTCGTCAGGGCCTTATTACGGTTTGCAAATACGTCCTTCGTGGGTATGGCAGAACCCGTCTCTGTGGCGCCTGTCAGACCGGGGTGGTTGCATTAAACAGTGTTACTTAATCTCACCAGCTCTCCCCAGTGCAGTGTTCGGTTGGCAGCTAATAGGAAGACTGGGTCCAAACCAGCTCCCGGGAATACCCACTGCTTCTCACTCTTTGCAGGGGAAAGCAAAGCCCACCAGCAGTTGGCTACGATGTTGAAGTTTACCTCTCACCGGGGGTCCACTGTACGTTGTCACACCTTCGGTTGCCCAGGCTGGCCCACTCTTCGTGGAGGATCACACGTTCCGCATACAGCGCAGGCCGTGCACAGGCCTCTCATCCGGACACGCCCTCTCCCGTCCAGGTAACTAAGTATGCCAACCTGTGGTTGCCTCGCTCTTTAGGGCTGCCACTGCGTCGTTCTCTTCCTGCTGCAACGTTTGTGGATGGAGAGTGCAATTCTGAGTCGCTGCTCCCTCCAGGAACTGTGTCCCGTGGCTGGATAAATGTCAGGCTATTTCAGAGATTAACTCGCGGGCGCCCCCCCCCACCCCCCGCCTTAGCATTCTTGAGGGTGAACACCCACCCATGGCTTCCAATTGAGCCCCATCTCCTCCTCCTCCCTCCTCTTCACTAGATCCAGTGGTGAAGGGGAAGTCTCTCTGTTCCATCTTGCAGCGATTTGAGCCAACTCTACATCTCCGTCCACTTCTAGTTTTGATGTCTTTTAGACGTGCATAATTAACCAGCTGATTGGAAATCCCCCTTCCCTCCGTGCCCAGTGGTCCCTAGCGTTTCTTCAGGTGCCCACATGTTCTTACACCTATTCTCAAGTGCTTGAAGGAGATTTAAAAAGTATGAATTTCCATGGTGAAGCACTTTGTTTTGCAGGAGAAAGTAGGATATATTGTAGCTGCATCACTCTGTTTAATAGAGGATTTGCGCTGCTGATGCACTGTAGTCGTATAATCTGGAAAAATCAGTATCTTCGATGAGTTGCACTGGACTTCTTTGTGCTCCCACACTGTTTTCAGTATTGTATCTCTGTCCGTGAAATTCATGACCCGGGCAAGGAGGGTTTCTTGTGGCTGCCTATGTATCCGTACCCTATGCGCTCTTTCAAGGATGACACATGGGGGGGGGAAAGGTCCTTTTCTGGGACCCACAATTTAACCAAGTTCCGAAGGAATTGTGTGGGCCAGGGATACTCCTCATACTCTGTGATCCCCACCAGTCAACAAATTATTCCTTTGGGTCTTGGCTTCTGCATCTTCCAACCAATGGTCAATCTGTAAAGGGATATCTTTGAGCCTCTTAGTGTTTTAACCCCTTCAGTGCCCATGACGAGCTGGACTCGTCATGGGCTGCGGTGGCGCTGTGCCCATGACGAGTCCAGCTCGTCATGAACTCCGCCCGCTAATGGAAGGCGCGGCACTGGGCGGGGAAAGGGGCGGGCATGCAAGGGGTTAAGTGGTTGATGTTTGTCCTCTGCTGTAGAAATGTAATCCTTTGCCTCCTTTCTCTGATTTCCTGAGGTTGCAGGGAGAACATTTGACTGCACCCCCCAGCTAACAATGTTATACTCTAGGATTGTTTGAATGTCATGCGTTGCTTTCATTATCATTTCCAGAGTTACTGAATTTGAGATATTGTCCTCAGGATCCTGTGAGTGTTTGCCAGGGCCATCCACCTTTGCATAGAATGGCTTGGTGAATTTGCCTCAGCATGTCTCGATCCGGCAACCAGCCTATGCTATAACACTACCACCCTGGATCAGGCATTGAGAGCAGAGCTCCCAAACTAGTCCTCTAGACTACTCCCTTCACACCACTGGACCAGCAGGAGAGAGAACTTCAGCAGCTCTTCCACGGTCACACCAGGCCATCAATTTAGCTGCCCACCTCAGATGGCCACGTTTCGGAGCAATAGGTAGACTGCATCTCGGTGGACGTCACCTTCATATTTCTGAAGACTACTCGATTAGTCTCCCTGTGTATGAGCAGCTAAATTCAGACATAGTGATTGAGGCTCCAGATCACTGTGTTTTATTGTGACACAGCAGAGGGGAGGATCCGGATTCAGCGTGATGAACATGTGTAGCTAGGCGCTTCTCTTGCTTGCGGCTGCCATTTTAGCCGCCAACCCTGAAGTCCTGTATCACAGGTTTCCTACACCTCCCATATTGTGATTGTGCTGGTCACCAGACCCTTTATTCTTTTGCAAGTAGTGATCTGTTGTTACTATTGACTATTTACTTCTTCCTGTTTTGTTAAGTATCCATTATCTAACTGCCACTCACACTTATGTCTTGGCTTGTTGGACACCAGGGTTGCCTTTAGTGGAGAGTGATTTGACTCTCCTCTCGCTAAGTAAGATGCCTTCTAAAGGCTATGTAATGTTGTGGTTGTTGTAAAGAGATTATTGTGTTTGACTCAGTCCTTTGAGTAAAAAGAGAACTATCTACTTTTTTAGATGTCTCATGTCCTAGAGGCGTGTGTTGTGAATCCCTACAGTTTGGTGTGGGCATATCATTCATAATTGATAACTAAGTTGAATTTACTACTCAATATAAGAAGTGCAGATAGTAACTCTTATAATATTCATCCTAATGTGTTTATCTTGGAGGAACGTAGTCTGGATGGGATATTTACATTCAGAGTTATTTGTTCATCTTCACATTTTTCTAGCAGTGCTGCATATCTCTTGCTGCCGTTCAGCTAATCTGCCTATATGTGAAACATGGTGGACTTATTTACTGGGCTTGCCATCTCTCTAGCGCTAGTTGTATTACCTGAGTGATAGGTTTGCTTGTATTTCCCTCTGCCCATTAATTTGCAGTTATTGCCAATTAGGTTTGTTTTGAACGAGAATCATATCCGTCTTGCCTGGTCAGTATGCACTCATGTGTCTGTTCTGTCTAAGGTGTATCAGGATGTTACTGCTCTTGCTGCAACCTAAGCAAGAATTGAATCCATTGTAAAACCCCAACTCCCCACACATTCATACTGTGAGCCTAAAACTGCCCACTACCTCAAAGAACAGTGTCTGTTGCGAATATTAATATTATTTCAGGGAAAGCTTGTTAGCGCACCGTTGTCTTGCAAGACATTATCATCTGTCAAATAAGACTGGTTGAAGTGAAGAGGGGGCCACCACTTATCATTCCCTTAACCTAGCCCTGCTTCACTGGGAATCAGCCCACATTTACTATAACCTGTTTTCGTATGTATTTCTTGATTTTTGTGAACACTACGAGACCATGAAATACCATACCTAAGCTTTACCATATGTCCAGTATCTGCTGATCTCATCCACAGTGAACACACTCAAGCTGTTAAGTTCTTGTGTTGGTGCGTCAATGTCTTGCACTTGGTACACACCCTAAGCTTCCAGAGTTCTTTCCTTTCGATTGTTGGCGTTCTTGGTTGGCGGGTGTAGGTTCTTTGGTACTCATCTCCTCAGATGTTCTCTTTAGGTCACTTCGGTCGAGTGTGCAATTAATTATGGGTTATCACTTTGCTCTCAGTGCTACTGTGTGCTGGAATTCATTGGTGCTGTCGGCACTTTGAGACAATTTCCATTTCCATTCTTTGTCGTTCTCCTGCCCTTCACCATTTGTTATCCGTTGGTTGCGTGGGGCCCACTGAGCATTGTGAAGTTGGTGATTCGCAGGATGCCAGCCCTTGAGCCAATCGCACAACTCAGGTGAAAGAAAATTGCATGTGTTCCATGCAGAAAACTTCATCATGTATTTCAGATCTTGATGACACAGAACCTTTTTTTCATCAATGAAACTCTTCCTTTGTTTCTGCACGATTGTGGTAAAATATGGGAACTGATGTACCATTGCATTTTTACATTTCATAGGCCCTTTATTTTGCTGCCTGTAGTATGACATACCGGTTGCGAAAGTTCAAGAAACAGGGAATGATTACCAAGCTCTGTTCGGCTGGAACAGTGTGGTAACCCATTTTTCTAAGAATTTCAGTACCTGGTGCCTCTACTTCTTCCGGCAGCACCATTAACCTTATGATGTTTCTCCTAGAGCACCTTTCAACGTCCTCCAGTCGTATACCATTCTTTACTCCTTTTGAAGTGTTGTCAAGGTTGAGTTAGACTTTTTCTGACTTTATTACCACAATTAGCTGTTCAGTGGGGCCTACTCTGTTGTTTTTGCAAAGGTCATCTCAGCACAAGATGGACATGATCACTGATATCAATTTGTTCAAAGTAGTCTTTGCCTCTTGTACTGCCACAAGTACCTCCATCTGTGTGGGCATAGTCACAGAAGTGATTTAACTGAGGGGTGGATGCAGTGTGGGACAGGAAAGAGGACGGGGTCCTGGCTCTTTGTATTCATGTCTAAAGGTCCCTGAGTGGTACCAGGCCACTGTACCTCTTCTTAGTGAGTTATAATTGTAATTGGACAGTACTCGCCACGGCTTACTATCTCAGGCCATCTGAAAAAATCCAGCTGGGGCCTCTCAGCATCCCTCCAACTTGTGGTCATGGCTCCAATGGCTAAGATCACTCGTGGTGCTTTGAATGGATCACTGGTGGTTGTCTCACTAAACTGCCTTGGCTGCTAATCTTTCTAAGCACACATTCCAGAAGCATTCTAACCCATGGGCAGTCCCACAATCACTTCAGCTTGGTTTTGGATGTCTTTCTTAGTCCTTTTGATCGTGTAATTCCTTAGTCTTGGCCTGCTATGATGTATCTTCCATGCTGCTCGATGAACTCTGTTCCCTGACCCCAATAACTATCCCTTTCATCAATCCAAGCTTCTGTTCTGATGAGTTCAGCGCTGTATCCATCCCGCTCCACCCTCCTAAGTACTACAGACCTTCTCTCCAGGACTTTCCCGATGTGTCTTCTGCTCAGTTTGATCCTAGTTCATTGGTCCACAAAAGGCTGCCCACCAACATTTAGTGGTTCAGCAGACCCAAGTTGCAGTCCTGCCATCCTAGCAGTCCTCAGTGGGGTCTGGGTACCATTGCACCTTACTGCACCTTCACTGCAAACAGGTCACTGAACCACTGTGTCTGGCACAGTCCTAGTCACCTCTATCTTGGAGCTCTGCGCTTTCTGGCTCGTTAGACCTCACCTCTGGGTTTTCGTTTGACGTGCATTCTGCATGGCACGAATAACCTCCTCCCATTCCCCCCTCTAGACCTCCCTCTTGCCTCCTGCTGGGCTCTGCCAGGCGTGTCTTGTTCCCCAAGCACCATGGCGGGTGAGGATTACAGTTGTGGAGGCACAGCCAGGCCCCGCTCGTCCCCCACGCTTTTCTCATCCCAGTCCTGCCATCTTCTGGTTTGTCATATCGACAGACCTTTTCCTCTCTCACCACTTCGGTGTGCACGGTCTGTGTGCACACTAATCCTGGCTGGGTGGAACATGATTTTAGAGTCCTTCATGGTGCGTGTTGTGGAGCCCTTTCAAAAGCATCAAATAAAAGGTGATGGGAGGAAAGGTTGCAATAAGTCTGACAACTGGCAGTTGCTCTGAGTAGCATCCCAGCCCATTGTTCTTTTGCTCACCATACCACCTCAGTTTAGACCAGGCCAGGTACTAATTAGTCTTGACTCTGCTCAAGTAGGAACTATCCAACCCGAACTGCCAGGTCAGGACCTTTCTGAACTGGAGCAGTCAACCTAAGACCAGTTTCGCCCTGCTTAAGGTTCATCAGTCAGATGTAGCTTGGTTGCAGTGACACAGTAGGCTTAGGATCCACATTTGGGTATACCATTGAATGCATAGAAAGTTGCCTCTGTCAGTTGTACAAGCCGACACTCCCTAAAAAGCCATTTTTACACTATTTGTATGATGAAATGAATACAGATAATCACACTACATTCTTTGTGAGCTTTCCTTTCCTAATTTATCTTGCTGTACTGTTTAATTCAGAGTTTGATGCATGCATACCAATTGAATGTTACAGTATAAGAGCTTTCCTGGTTATCCTTGGCTCTTTTTTAAGTGTTTGGGGAGATATGCCTCTGGTATAAGAGAGTAGTCTTGTTTTTTCATACCCCATATTACAGGCACTAAAATACCATGCCATATCGCACCAATCCTAATTTACCTTGACTGACTACCCATGTAAGGATGTAGTCACTTCAAAATTGTATGTATGAAATATAAAGCCTTACATGTTGGCCCAGCCAGCTAAAACATACCACTGACGGGAGGTCACATAGACGCTCTCAAAATCACACAAAAATCGAAGAAATAAAGTCCACACAAATTAATCATCCTTTTGTTTGACTACCATCGATGGAATTGACTTTTAGATAATCCAAGACTCAAAATCAACTTGATATCTTTTGAGGCTTGGACACACAGATTCAAAATGTATCCTAATGTTTAACGATCGGTCATATATTTGAATAATAATTAATCACCAGCTTGTGCCGTTCCATGCGGGTGGATCCATACCATAAAGATAAATAATATTTTACAATATAACTCAAATGCCATAAGTATTGCATTTCTTTTATTGGCTATAAATTACCATGCCATGAAGAATTCTCAGGTCCTTCTGAAATGCACTAAAAAGTATGGTGTCTTATGTACAACCTTGACCAACCATGATGAAGACTGCAAAGGAACTTCTACGTTCTCTCTTAGACACCTTAACAATGTTGTGATTCAATGAAAAGCTCTTTGCAGAGTTTCCAATTACTGGTGGAAAGACGTGTTGATTAATGTCATGAGCTCTCGACTTTTTTTGGGGCAATATACATGCCTCAGTGAAACCTTCAAATAGAGTCTGTAAATTAAGTAAATCTCAAGGTTAGAAATGGGGTAGGCAGGGTACGCTAGATGCACACTAAAAGATAGCCTGTGCTCTCCCCCTGGTAGCTTGACACAGAGCTGTCGGGCTTACCTAAAGTGTCAATTTATAAAGTAATTATGCAACACACAGTAACACAATGAAAACACCACATAAATACTCCACACCACACTATATTTTTTTGAGTGAAACCAGACCAAAACGTCAAAAATCCAATAATTTATGTGTATGTATGTATGTATGTATGTATATATATGTATGTATTACCTACTGGCGGTCGCCAGTAGGTAGTTATAGTTAGGACCACGTTTCCATAGGAAAACCTCAACATTCTATTTTGAATAACTTTGGTGCCGGTCGACGAATCCTCGCGAATTTCTCAAAATAGGTGGGGCGCTACGCTCCGCTCCTACCCTGAAAGTCTCGGGGGGGATCCGTCAAGCGGGGGCTGAGATAAAAGGGGGGTCCCAAAACGCGTTTTTCCCATGCATTTTTCCATAGGACCTTTAGAACGAGCTACAGCCCGAACGGCTGAACAGAATTACTCAAAATTTGGCAGAGAGGTAGTCCCTAGGTCAAGGAAGTGCCTTTTGTAGGTTTGGTGTAAATCTGTTCAGTAGATTCTGAGAAAATAGCCTTTAAATCAATATATATATCTGAGCCCGTTTACGGTACGCTTACCGTACGCTTACGGTAAGCGTACGGTGGCGTGCGCGAGCGCGATTCTGATTGGCTCTTAGATCTTAGTAAACATTCGAATCGGTCGAAACCAGGAAGCGGCGGCCGCCATTTTGTGTATTTCACTCTGAAAAAAAAGAGTGAAAACAAGGAAAGGGGGCAATGAGGAGAGTTACAGACCCCCTAACATTTGTAAGGGGGTCAAAGAAGGACAGAAAAGTACAAAAAAAACATTTATTGATTTTAAAAAAAATCACGGGGTACGCGTACGGTAAGCTTACGGTAAGCGTACGGTAGAAAAAAAAAAAAAAAAAATCAAAATCAGATTTAAGTGTTTAGATATTAGGGGGCTCTAAAAAGAGCCGTTGTGTTTATGAAATGATTTTTTAGTGGTACCTACAAGTAAGTACCGATGCAGAGTCTAAGGTTCAAGAGGAAGACTCTGTTCCCTTCATCATTGAAGTGCACACCATCTCCTCTATAAATGTCTTGCATGTCATAACGCAAGTTGTTGTGGTAAATGGCACCCATACCATAGTCACGGAGGAAAGCAGAAACAGATTTGTTGACGTGCTTTCTTGCTTTGTCATCGCACCGCATGCCCACCGTGCGTGCACGGCACTAACTGCGTAAAGTGGGCTATGCGCTGTGTAAGCCCGACACTGTGCGCGCACGGTGCGCGAAGCGCACCGTGCGCGCACGGAACGAACTGCGTTAAGTGGGCACGCACGCCACGAATGGCGTAAAGTAACTTGGCATTTAAAAAACCGTACAAATTCACTGAAAAAACCATAGGTTTCACACACGTTATAGTTAGGAATTAGCATTTAAAAAACCTTGCAAATTCACTGAAAAAACCATAGGTTTCACACATGTTATAGTTAGCGGAAATTTTACTGATAAAAAAACCAATGAAATTCCCCCGTTATAGTTAGTGTAGGCAACTATAACTCACGCGACCGCAATCTTCTGCTGATGACATATGTGTCTTTATGAAAAAAAAATATTTGTAATATATGTATAGCTAAAAATGTATGGAAGAAGACATGGGCAAATAAGTGTCTAAATACAGTATTAGCATCAGCAGAGGATTGCGGTCGCGTGAGTTATAGTTGCCTGCACTAACTATAACGGGGGAATTTCATTGGTTTTTTATCAGTAAAATTTCCGCTAACTATAACATGTGAAACCTATGGTTTTTTCAGTGAATATATATATGTATGTGTATATATATGTATATATATTCACTTAAAAAACCATAGGTTTCACACAAGGTATAGTTAGCTGTACATTTCACTCGTAAAAAACCAATGAAATTCCACGTTATAGTTAGATCAGGTAACTATAACTTGCGCGACCGCAATGCACAATGTGTCATTTCAGATGTCATCATTGATGTCATGAGTGATGTCACTGACCATGTCAGAAGTGATGTAATATGTCACGTCATCAGCAGTTTATTGTGGTCGCGCAAGTTATAGTTACCTGATCTAACTATAACGTGGAATTTCATTGGTTTTTTACGAGTGAAATGTACAGCTAACTATAACTTGTGTGAAACCTATGGTTTTTTAAGTGAATTTGCAAGGTTTTTTAAATGCTAATTCCTAACTATAACGTGTGTGAAACCTATGGTTTTTTAAGTGAATTTGCAAGGTTTTTTAAATGCTAATTCCTAACTATAACGTGTGTGAAACCTATGGTTTTTTCAGTGAACATATATGCCATGGTGTATTGAAGTATGAGTGGGTTTATGAGTGTCTGAATAGATAATTTAGTTGGTGCGTGACTGACTGTATAAGTGAGTGATTAAACGTGTCTTACTGAATGCATGGGTTCGTGCGTAAACTGTGTAAATGTCTGTATCAGTCTGTCAGTTGGTTTGTAAGCGGCTGCATGGGTTGGTGAGTAGCTACATGAGTGTCTATATGGGTTATTGATTGGTTGTCTGAGTATCTGTATGGGTGCCTGAGTGTATGTGTGGGTGGGTGGGGGGGGTGTGACTCCCTGCATGGATGTGTGAGTGGTTAATTCACTGGGTGTATGGGTTCAAGAGTGCATCTGTGAAGGGCTGTATAGGTTGGTGAGTGTATGTATGGGTGTGTTGGTGAGTGAATGAATGTCTCAGCGGTACATGTGTGAGTAACTACATATGTGAAAGGGAGTGTATGTGAGTGTTGGAGTATATCAATCACTATATGTAAGAGTGACTGATTGTGAGAGTGACTGTATGGATGAGTGTGTGCTTGTATCAGTGATTCTATAAGATAGCAAGTATGTGTTAGTATCTATATGAATAGGTGAGGTGGTGTATGTATAACTGTATAGATGAGTAAATGGGAGTGTGAATGGTTCTTTGCATGATTGATTAGGTGTGTGAGTAACTCTATGGATGAGTGGCAACGTGTGAGTGTCTGTATAGGTTTATGAGTGCAAATTATAGTGCTGAGTGGTTGCATGTATGAGTGACTGTATGGGTGAATGAGTGGATGTGTTTGTAGACCTAGGAATCAGTGAGTGGGTATGTAGTAACTGCTATTGGTGTGTCTATGGTTTCGAAAATGGTAGTCTGTATTTCAGAGTTGGTGTATTAGAGGTTATATTAGGGTGTGAGGAGGTGCATCAGATTATCACGTGGATGATGTCATCAGTGATGTCATCAGTGATGTCACTGACCATGTCATGAATGACGTAATATGTGACGTCATCAGCAGTGCATTTCAGGGGCAAGAGTTAAAGTTAGCTCAACTGACTATTACGGCTGAACTTCTCTGGTTTTGTACGAGTGAAATGTCCGACTAACTATAACATCCCTGAAACCCATGGTTTTTTCAGGGAGTAGACATATATATATATATATATATATATATATATATATATATATATATATATATATATATATATATATATATATATATATTCACTGAAAAAACCATAGGTTTCACACATGTTATAGTTAGCGGAAATTTTACTGATAAAAAACCAGTGAAATTGCCCCGTTATAGTTAGTGCTGGCAACTATAACTCACGCGACCGCAATCCTCTGCTGATGCTAATACTGTATTTAGACACTTATTTGCCCATGTCTTCTTCCATACATTTTTAGCTATACATATATTACAAATATTTTTTTTTCATAAAGACACATATGTCATCAGCAGAAGATTGCGGTCGCGTGAGTTATAGTTGCCAGCACTAACTATAACGGGGCAATTTCACTGGTTTTTTATCAGTAAAATTTCCGGTAACTATAACATGTGTGAAACCTATGGTTTTTTCAGTGAATTTGCAAGGTTTTTTAAATGCTAATTCCTAACTATAACGTGTGTGAAACCTATGTTTTTTTCAGTGAATTTGTACGTTTTTTTAAATGCTAAGTTACTTTACGCCATTCGAGGCGTGCGCGCCCACTTAACGCAGTTCGTTCCGTGCACGGTTTTTATCAACTTTAATAAGCCCTGTACATTTGGTGGCCTTCGGCCACCAAAAGCACAGGGGGTGGGGTCAATGTGGATAGTGTTTTTTTTATTTAGATTTTATAATTTCATGTTGCCAAAATTTAGTTTTTTTTACCGATTAATAAGCCCTGTACATTTGGTGGCCTACGGCCACCAAAAGCACAGGGGGTGGGGTAAGTGTGGATAGTGTTTTTTTTATTTATTTTTTTTTACCGTACGCTTACGGTAAGCGTACGGTAAGCGTACTCGGCGAAATTGCCGAAAAAAAAATAAAACCGTTTTTGCTCTTGGGGGATGTTTGGGGACTCCCTCAACATGACTATGTGGGAGGGAGTTGTCAAAACAGCCCCGTAACATGTTTTTGGCCATCATGTTTGATAAACAACACTCAGTGCGAGAGACAAAATGGCGGACGGCGCTTCCTGGTTTCGGCCGATTCGAATGTTTACTAAGATCTAAGAGCCAATCAGAATCGCGCTCATGC
This sequence comes from Triturus cristatus, assembly GCF_964204655.1. Taxonomy (NCBI): domain Eukaryota; kingdom Metazoa; phylum Chordata; class Amphibia; order Caudata; family Salamandridae; genus Triturus; species Triturus cristatus. The sequence goes on from NC_140590.1 coordinate 444,375,390, forward strand.
ACGCCACCGTACGCTTACGGTAAGCGTACGGTAAGCGTACCGTAAGCGGGCTCAGATATATATATTGATTTAAAGGCTATTTTCTCAGAATCTACTGAACAGATTTACACCAAACCTACAAAAGGCACTTCCTTGACCTAGGGACTACCTCTCTGCCAAATTTCTAGTAATTCTGTTCAGCCGTTCGGGCTGTAGCTCGTTCTAAAGGTCCTATGGAAAAATGCATGGGAAAAACGCGTTTTAGGACCCCCCTTTTATCTCAGCCCCCGCTTGACGAATCCCCCCGAGACTTTCAGGGTAGGAGCGGAGCGTAGCGCCCCACCTATTTTGAGAAATTCGCGAGGATTCATCGACCGGCGCCAAAGTTATTCAAAATAGAATGTTGAGGTTTTCCTATGGAAAAGGGGTCCTAACTATAACTACCTACTGGCGACCGCCAGTAGGTAATATATATATACGTGGAAGTACTTTCTCGACAACAGACCTATCCAGTGTTACAAACATAATGATTTTGTTCTGTTCCTAATTGAATGGTGCTTATGTCATAACTTTTTTATGATCAACAAAACAGTGTACCAGCAACTCAGGGGGGTAGACATGGGAGACTGCTTTTCACCCAGCTACGTATGCTTGCATGTGGGTTGGTGGGAGGAGCGGGTTCTCATGGCTGGTCTCTCTGGTTCCTCATTTTTTTTTTTTTTTTTTTTGAAAACCTTTATTGTGCACATTTATGCCATCTTACAACGCACATTCCCCGTCCATATGGCAAAGCAGTCAAATAAAGTGTACATTTCCAGAGATAAGAACACAGCCATTTAGCCGGCAACCCGGAGGTCCGGCGGCATTATTCAGGATGACATGCGCGCGGAAGGGGGGGTGTGTGCGTTGTGAAGGGAGCAGGCGCGGAATGTTACGTATGTGCTTTTTTGTTTTAGAGGTGTCTCAGGTGCAGGCTATCAACGGTAGAGGATGGCGCTGTGATCTAGCCCACTCCACAGCTATGCCGGCTGCCACCCAGGCCCCAAGTCAGTGACCCAGCGGACGTCACCATGTCCCCAGAATGTAGAGGCCTCCGGGTGGACAAACGCCAGCAACGCGCTCAGAGTGCGGGCCGCAGCGCGGCAAGGATAACCCAGTATAGCTCACAGCTACACATATGGCAGCGCATAGAGTTGGCGAGCCTGGTATGCAGCATCATAGTCCTTATCTATCCCGTGTATGCATAGCAAGAGTATGTGCTAGGGTTAAGGTCATAAACTCAAACAGGGCTGAGGGGGAGTGAAGAGGGAGGGGGGGTGGAGATCGGTCTCTCTGGTTCCTCATATCACAACATAGTAACTTGGCTCAGATACATCGAAGACGTTTTAGTAGTCTGGAGAGGTAGAATGGAAAGTGCACAGACATTTGTTAAGGACATTAATACAAACAATCTCAATTTGAAGTTTAATACCAACATCAGCAAGGATACGATTGAGTTCCTAGATGTCACTTTGTACGTCTCCAATGGGGCATTGCATTCTAAGTTGCACAGGAAATCCACTGCAGGTAATTCTACCTTGCATGCCTCAAGTTTTCACCCTAGACACTTAATCAAAAGCATCCCATATGGCGAAATGTTGTGCTTACGCCGAATATGTAGCTCCACTGAAGATCTATCAGTATGTCAGAAAGAAGCCTACCACAGATTCAGGGCATGAGGATACTCAGCACGCAACATAAAGACAGCCACTGATAGGGCCAACACTTTATCCAGGGCAGAATTGCTCACAGAGAGTCTGATACCAGTCACGCCAGACACTACCACCGAGACCATTGCAGAAGCAGGTTTGCCAGGCACAGTCAGTACTAGACTTATCTTCACGTACAACACAGAAGAACCTGCCATTCGCTCCATGATTAAAAAACATTTTGGGATCATTAAATCTGACACCATTTTAGGCCCCATTTTTGCCCAACGTCCTGACATCACATACAGGAAAGCTTTATCAATGAATGATGCCTTATTAAGAAATAGTCCTGAAATCACTACTAGATCTAATTGGCTGATGGATGTAAAGGGTTTTTTCAAATGCCACAGTTGCAGGGCATGTAAGTTTGGCAAAAACATCACACAGTTAAGAGCCACCTTCAGGAGAGAACCCTTCATCATTAAACAAAGATTAACATGTAGAATGGAGTTTGCAGTGTACATACTTGAATGCAAATGTTGCCTACGTTACATTGGCAGTACAAATCTACAGGTACACCTACGCATCCTCCAACACTAAAGGGCGATTGTTAACAATGATCCTTCCTACCCTGTAGCCAGACATTTTAAGGAAGTACACAATAATAATCTCGACCATCTTCAATACTACGTTATTGATTGTATACCCCCCTTAAGAAGAGGTGGTAACAGGGAGCTGCTACTACGCCAACTGGAAAGCAGATGTATCCTAGAACTCAACACCAAGGCACTGGCAGGCCTAAAAACCAGTGAAGATTTGCATAACTTTCTGTAAACCATCACATAGCATAGATCGATTCCTCATACATCAGTCAATCCACTTCACCGGTCGTCCAATCACACAAGGCTCAATGCATCTCTTGGAGTTTCACCACAGTCACTTGTTAGATTGCATATGTGTATCAATGGCATTTGTGCACATATGATTTTCTGTTGCTTATGGGATCATGATTTACTGAGGAGACAAGATCCAAGGTGTGCCACACTGTCTATCTTGATGGCAGCTGCAATACTAATGTTTTACAAATGTTTCACCTTAGTATTTTCCTTAACTATGCCTCACATGTTCTCTCACTTTGGCTGATTACACATCTGATTATATGTATTTACCCACATTGCATTTATGCCAGAATTGTGTATGCCTATTGTGGGATTATCTTAATGGTGAGTGCCAGGATCGCAGCATGCCATGCCGTAATTAGACATACAGCAAAAAGAACTAGTGATGGACAGAATGCAGAACAATGTCATACATTCACCCCAGTACAGAGATCTGGGCCGAAATCCATTGTTTTTTTGCTCACCATGCCATTCCAATTTGGACCCAGCCATATGCAAATCAGTCTTGACCCTGTGCCCAATGGTAACAGTCCATCCCGAACTGCCAGGCCAGGTCCTCCCTGGACTGGAAACAAGCATCCTAGGACCGGTTTCGGGGTTTCACCCCTCTTCAGTCAGGATAGCTTGATTCCAGTGGCATGGAGAGCACTGGACTCACATCTGAGCATACCCGTCCCCCTCGGGTGACAAATGCAAAAAGAACTATTGATAGACAGAATGCAGAACAATGTCATACATTCACCCAGTACAGAGATCTGGGCCCAAATCCATTGTTTTTTTGCTCACCATGCCATTTGAATTTTGGACCCAGCCATATGCAAATCAGTCTTGACCCTGAACCCAATGGGAACAGTCCATCCCGAACTGCCAGGCCAGGTCCTCCCTGAACTGGAAACCAGCATCCTAGGACTTGTTTCGGGGTTTCACCCCTCTTCAGCAAGGATAGCTTGAAGGTCCAGGGAAGACATGGCTTGGCAGTTCGGGCTGGACTGTTCCCATGAGGCACAGGGTCAGACTGATTTGCATATGGCCATGTCTGAACTGGGCTGGTGGAGTGAGCTAAAGAATGATGATGGATTAAACCCAGATCAGTTGACTGGGGGTGAGTGTTTGATTTGCTCAAACACTCCGTCCATCATCCCCTTTGGTATCACTTTGTTCGCCCTAAGTTGGCAGGGTATGCCCAGACGTGGGTCCCTTGCTCACTTTGCCACTTGATTCAAGATAGCCTGGCTGATGAGGGTTATGACCCCAAAACCGGTCCCAGGATGCTTGTTTCCGGTCCAGGGAAGACATATCTTGGCAGTTCGGGCTGGACTGTTCCCATGAGGCACAGGGTCAGACGGATTTGCATATGGCCATATCTGAACTGGTGTGGTGGAGTGAGTTAAAGAATGATGATGGATTAAACCCAGATCAGTTGACTGGGGGTAAGTGTTTGATTTGCTCAAATGCTCCGTCCATCATCCCCTTTGGTATCAGGTAGTAAGACATACCAGCAGCTTCAAGATCACATCTCTCCTCATTTTCCGCTTTCAGCGTCTTTAACTGCCATTTAGTAGCACATGCATTTAGTGCAGTCCAAGAAATTCCCAAATTATTTCAACTTGGCATTCCCACATGATCACCTACCATCATCCGGCTGGAGGCATGATCGACTTGCACGCCTTTGCTTAGTGCATCGTTCTGGTAGTATTCTGATTTTAGACACGCTTTTCTCCACGTTTTTTTAATTAGGTACTTACTTAACACAGCCCTATGCCGCGAACCCTATACTTCACCTTCCCGATTTCACTTCCCGTCCCTTGTCTTAATAATTTTATACACGCACACATTTGATAGTAGCAGGACTAATTTTTAAACTATCTATGGCATCCCTGCGACTGGATACACTTTCTGCAACATGGTTGCAATCACCTTTTGACACAGGGATAATCTCGCGGCTCTCCCATCTGATGCCCAGACCCCTTGCTCGGACGTCAAGAACATGTGACCGCTAGCCTCCAACATATACAAGTATCCAAACTGGGGCCCGGATGTAACGCATATGGCTACGGCTATTTGGTCACTTTGGCCATTAAGCGTGAGCACCATGCCGGATGCACAGCGCTGATAATTCACCATCAATATGAGGCAATGTATATTATGTCACGAGTGTTATTGTATATATTGTACATATTTTATGCACAAAACCTATTTCCATTTGAGTTTGGAGAGACTTCTCATTATGTTTTCAAACTGTGTCATGTCACTATGTTTTCACACTGTGTCGTGTCATCCCAAGTTGACTTACTGCTAGCAGTAAAGGAGGTGCTCATGACATGCCGGTTTTAGTGTTGTAAAATGCCTACTCATGATGTAAAACACCATAGGAAAAATACTACTGCCTATATGCACTCTAGTATATATGTCACTCATTCTCTACGAGCGCGCTATATGATCAAGGTCACATGTCTGGCGGCTGAAACGTGTAATTTGGAACTTGATATGTGAATAAAACACATATATAGCTGTGCCTTCGGAGACTGTGCCCTAGTGTTGCACCGCTGTGGTTTGAATAATTTGTGATTTTCGTGTTGCATGCTGGTCACTGAAGTCTACAGCTTGGGACTATAGAGTTAACAACCAGGTGGGGCAAGTCCTATTTCCACCAGTTGGAGAGCCGCAGAATATACATAAGAGGGAGGTGGGTCAACCCTGCACTGTCGGCATCTGAGGAAGGCGATTCTCCGCTGTGTCCTCTTGATTGCTTGTCAGTGAAGCGGTCCTGGGTGTGATATTTCACGCGTGTTGCCTGCAAACGCGCTAAAGAGGATCCGTCCAGCAAAGTGGCCTGAGGCATTGTTGGCATCGTGGCAGAACTCATCCAAGGGATTAGAATCCACAGGCCCGCCTCAACACCAGGTCAGGAAACTGGCCGCTGCCAGAAGACAGTCCATGATTACATGGGGAATCGTCATCACTGAATCGGCGATTCACGGTCCTGACTGCATTTGAAATTGGGGCTTGGATGTAGGGGATTCGGGGAAGCCAATGGACACATGAAATACGTGGTTTCCCAAAGCATTAACCCCCCTCTTTTGCTTGGCACATCAGCGGTTATGAGAACTGTAAATTGTCCCGCTAGTGGTGCTTACCACAGTGTTGCATGCTGGTCACTGAAGTCTACAGCTCGGGACTATAGAGCTAACAACCAGGTGGGACAGGTCCTAGTTCCACCAATTGAAGAGCCGCAGAATATTCATAAGAGGGAGGAGGGCCAACCCTGCGCTGTCGGCATCTGAGGAAGGCGATTCACGCCGAAATGCATAATGTCCATCAGCTGTGAATAAATTGGTTTCTCCGTTAATTCCACGCTGTGTCCTCTTGATTGCTTGTCAGTGAAGCGGTCCTGGGTATGATATTTTTCGCGTGTTGCCGGCAAACATGCTAAAGAGGACCCGTCCAGCAAAGTGGCCTGAGGCATTGTTGCCATCGTGGCAGAAGTCGTCCAACGTATTGTAATCCACATGCCCGCCTCAAAATCGGGTTAGGCAAGTTGCCACTGCCAGAAGACAGTCCATGATTACATGGGGAATCGTCATTACTGAATTGGTGATTCACGGTCCTGACTGCATTTGAAATTGGGGCTTGGACATAGGGGACTCAGGGAAGCCAATCGACACATGAAATACGGGGTTTCCCAAAGCATTAATACCCCTCTTTTGCTTGGCACATCAGCGGTTATGAGAACTGTAATTTGTCCCGCTAGTGGTACTTACCACAGTGTTGCATGCTGGTCACTGAAGTCTACAGCTCGGGACTATAGAGCTAACAACCAGGTAGGACAAGTCCTATTTCCACCAATTGGAGAGCCGCAGAATATCCATAAGAGCGAAGTGGGCCAACCCTGCGCTGTCGGCATCTGAGGAAGGTGATTCACGCCGAAATGCATAATGTCCATCAGCTGTGAATACATGGTTTTCTCCGTTAATTCCCCGCTGCGTCCTCTTGATTGCTTGTCAGTGAAGCGGTCCTGGGTGTGATATATATATATTCACTGAAAAAACCATAGGTTTCACACATGTTATAGTTAGCTGGACATTTTACTGATAAAAATCCATTGAAATTCCCCCGTTATAGTTAGTGCAGGCAACTATAACTCACGCGACCGCAATCCTCTGCTGATGCTAATACTGTATTTAGACACTTATTTGCCCATGTCTTCTTCCATTAAATTTTAGCTATACATATATTACAAATATTTTTTTTTCATAAAGACACATATGTCATCAGCAGAGGATTGCGGTCGCGTGAGTTATAGTTGCCTGCACTAACTATAACGGGGGAATTTCAATGGTTTTTTATCAGTAAAATGTCCAGCTAACTATAACATTTGTGAAACCTATGGTTTTTTCAGTGAATTTGCAAGGTTTTTTAAATGCTAATTCCTAACTATAACGTGTGTGAAACCTATGGTTTTTTCAGTGAATTTGTACGGTTTTTTAAATGCTAAGTTACTTTACGCCATTCGTGGCGTGCGCGCCCACTTAACGCAGTTCGTTCCATGCGTGCACGGTGCGCTTCGCGCACCGTGCGCGCACAGTGAGGCACTAACTGCGTAAAGTGGGCGCGCACTTTACGCAGTTAGTGCCGTGCACGCACGGTGGGCACGCGGTGCGCGTAGCGCACCGCGTGCCCACGTTACGCTAGATGGGCCATGTACGCACGATGCGCTTTGCGCACATGGAGGACATAATATGTTTTATGTTGTGAAAGGTAATCTTTTATATTTTCATTTGCACCGATATGTCATGCACAAATAAACAGCCCCTTTACATGTTTTTTGACTTTCTTTTTCCACCCCCCCCCCCCCCCTCAGAGTGCGAGAGAGAAAATGGCGGCCGCCGCTTCCTGGTTTCGACCGATTCGAATGTTTACTAAGATCTAACAACCAATCAGATTCGCGCACGGCACCGTACGCGTACGGTAAGATTACCGTAAGCGCACGGTAAGCGCACCGTAAGCTGCCACAGATGTATATATATTGATTTAAATGCTATTTTCTCAGGAACTACTGAACAGATTTACACCAGACCTACAAAAGGCACTTCCTTGACCTGAGGACTACCTCTCTGCCAAATTTCAAGTAACTCTGTTCAGCCGTTCGGGCTGTAGCTGTGTCTAAAGGTCCTATGGAAAAATGCATGGGAAAAACGCGTTTTGGGACCCCCCTTTTTTCCTCAGCCCCCGCTTGACGAATCCCCCCGAGACTTTCAGGGTAGGAGCGGAGCGGAGCGCCCCACCTATTTTGAAAATTTCGCGAGGATTCGTCGACCGGCGCCAAAGTTATTCCAAATAGAATGTTGCGGTTTTCCTATGGAAACAGGGTCCTAACTATAACTACCTACTGGCGACCGCCAGTAGGTAAAATATATATATTCACAGAAAAAACCATAGGTTTCAGGCACGTTATAGTTGGGAATTGGCATTTAAAAAACCTCAGAAATTCACTGAAAAAACCATAGGTTTCAGGGGTGTTATAGTTAGCTGGACTTTTCACTTGTACAAAACCATTGAAATTCCCCCGTTCTAGTTAGTTCAGCTAACTATAACTCGCGCGCCCGCAATGCACTGCTGATGACGTCACATATTACATCACTCATGACATGGTCAGTGACATCACTGATGACATCACTGATGACATCATCCAGTGAATGTCTGTTTTTCTGAAAATTAAATATGTTTTATATATGTATATCTAAACAATGATGGAAGAATAAATGGGTATATAAGTGTCTAAATGGATGATTTGTTTTTGAAAAATTGATTGTGTAACTGACTTAAGTGTACCATAGTGAATACATGGCTTAGTGAGTAATGTTTAAATATGTAAATATCTGTATCAGTCTCTCACTTTGTGTATAAGTGGCTGCATGGGTGTCTATATAGGTTATTAGTTGGTTTTTTGAGTATCAGTCTGAGTGTCTGCATGGTTCGGTGGGGGTATTACGTAGTGCATAGGTGCATGAATGAGTGACTCACTGTTTGTATATGTTGAAGACAGCATGTGTGCAGGACTGTATGGGTGGATGAGTGTGTGTATGGGTGTGTTAGTGAGTGAATGACTGTCTCAATAGTGTCTTTATGAGTAACTACATATGTTTTAAACTAGTATGTGACTATTGGTGTATATAAGTGAGTATATGTGAGAGTGAGAGATTGAAAGAGTTCCTGTATGAATAAGTATGTGTTTCTATAAGTGATTGTTTAAAAGACTAAGTATGTGTAAGTTTCCGTAGAAGTAAGTGTGGTGGTGTGTGTATAACTGTATATGCAAGTAAATGTATGTTTGATTCTTTATTAGCATGAGTGACTGTGTGTGAGTAACTCTATGGATGAGTGGAATTGTGTAACAGGATGTATAAGTACATATGATGAGTGAGTACATGTATGAGTGACTGTATAGGACTGTTGGTGAATGAGTGAATGTGTATGTGAATCTTAGAATTTCTGAAGAGGTTGTTGTAACTGGTATTGGTATGTCCATTGTTTTGAAAATTTTAGTCTCTATTTTTGAATGTGTGTATCAAAGGTTATATTAGGGTGAGAGGAGATCTGCCACTCTATCACAAGGATGATGTCATGAGTGATGTAATATGTGACGTCATCAGCAGTGCATTGCGGGCGCGCGAGTTGTAGTTAGCTGAACTAACTATAACGGGGGAATTTCAATGGTTTTGTACAAGTGAAAAGTCCAGCTAACTATAACACCCCTGAAACCTATGGTTTTTTCTGTGAATTTCAAAGGTTTTTTAAATGCTAATTTCTAACTATGCCTACAGAGATAGGACATGTGAAGAAAGAAGAAAAAATGCACAGAAAGAAAAAAAAGAAGTGCAGAAAGAAGCAACAGAAGTCCTCAAAGACAAAGAAAAGTGCAGGAAGAAGGATAACGTGCAGAAAGAACAAAAAGAAGAGCAGAAAGAAGCCTTGTTGCAAAATCATCCTGTACCCTCAACTTTTTCAGACTGATACTGGTGGTAACTGAGTCTGCCTAACCAGTCCTAGAGCCAGTGCTATGTTAAAAGACACTTAGAATACAGTGAAAACACCTACATACACTAGGGAACATTATGCGTTGGGGTCCCCCTGTGATTAGCATGACCTCCTCTGTAAGCCCCTAGTATATAATAGGGCAGGGGGTTAAAACTACCTCTTAAAACAGGCCACTGGGCGTTTTTGCACACGTTAACTCAGGCCCCGTCCCCTCCCTTCACCACTGTGTAAACACGCCCTGTGTCCGTTTTTAGTTGGAGATTAAGTTCATTTGAATCCTGAGGGTCCCTAGGGTCCAACTAGTCCACTAGGTACCTCCAGTAAATGCCACAGAGCTGCGTTGCAGAGAGGTGTAAAAAGTGGCACGGCCTGGATCACCTCTGCAATGCAGCTCAGTGGCGCTTACTGGAAGCACTTGGTGGGATAGTTAGCCCCCAGGGGCCCTCAGTATTGAAGGGAAATTATATCCCCAATTTAAAACGTGCCATAGTGCGTGTTTGCACACGTCACTTCAGGCCCCGTCCCCTCCCTTCACCACTGTGTAAACGCGCCCTGTGGGCGTTCTAAGTTGAGAGATTAAGTCCCCTTGAATCCTAAGGGTCCCTAGGGTCAAACTAGACCACTAGGTACCTCCAGTAAGCGACACAGAGCTGTGTTGCAGAGAGGTGTAAAAAGGGGCTTGGCCTCAGAACACCTGTCTGCAGCGCAGCTCCCTGGCGCATACTGGAGATGCCTGTTGGGCTAGTTGGCCCTCAGGGACCCTCAGTATTGAAGAGGAATTAATTCCCCAACTTACAACTCGCCAGGGGGTGCGTTTGCAGAGTGCTGCAAGGAGGGGGCGTGGCCTCCGGCACGATGCCAGTCTTTTATTTATTTTAATTTTTTAAGAAGGGGGCTGTGTGGTTCCCCTTCCTATTCTAATTTATTGGCCCTGGTGACCCCATCCCCCAGGGCCTGTCTCCTAATTATATTTTTTTTACCCCAATCCCCAGGGCCAGCCACTGTTTTTTATTATTTTTAAAAAATATATATTTATAGACACACCTAGGACATGCTGGACAAACCGTACGTACCTATCACCATGACGATTTGCGTGATATTCATTAAAAGGCGACTATGCATACAATGAATCCACGTGGAATGTATTTACACCACTAGTGAAGCTCTGACATGTCTGATGCTCTACCGTGCCTAATCCCGGTAGACACCCTTGTCGTTTATTTATACAAACATGGGTAGCTATTGACGGGCACATTTAATACACATGCACACCAAGCCATTCAAAGGGGATTCGACAAAAATTCGACCAACTATGCAAGAAACCCCCCTCACAGTTAATAAAACACACATCCACTGCCGGATGTGTAATACTTTTTATTTTACTCTCTGGAAAGGGGACGAACATCACTTGAGAGTCACAGCGCGCTCCTGGCAGAGCCCAATGCTGAGTTACACCCACCATTGCCTGCCGAGTGCCACACACCTCTGTGTTGTATTCCACCAGCTAGTGCATATGCTATGACACTCTCTAGCCCATGTGCACTGTAACACCACCCCGTGAATATGTCATGCCACACTTGTCTTCGCACGGGTTATATTGCCCCATCTAACGTGCCTTCCTCGATGCCTATGTTATAACGCACAGTGCTATGCCATACATATTACAATCTGGGATCCATATCTTTGTCACAGTGCATATGCAACGTTACACTCCCCAGCACATATTTTATATTACAACTTTAGAGACTAGTTAGGTTACACAACACTGCCCTGTGCATATTACACTCCAAGGCGCATATCGCATAGCACGCGCTAGTGCCTGTGCTATCTCGCGCTCTCCAATGACTCTGTCATTGCGTACAATGTATTGCATATTATATTTCACGCCCGGTTCATCTTGTATCACACTTTTTGGTGCATAGTTTATACCATACACTATATCTAGTTTTCATTTTCAATCGTGCTCTCAGGACTATGTTCTATATAACACTGTGTTCACCTACCCTTTTCACGGGCATTACATTTTGCGATAGGGGGTGGAGGGTCAGGGGGTGTTTCTGCCAAGTGAGCCCGGAGTCACAGTCACAAACGTCCTCTTCTTCCTGAATAAAAGTGAGATTATGCTGCATACTTGTTCATATTTTAAGTAGTTCGCACAGACACGTTTTAAAAACAAAGTTCCTAATACCCGCCTTCTCTGAACAGTTAGCTTGCTGCCCCATCCCCCTCCTCCCTATCCTCTGTTGTGTGAATCCATGGATTAGCCTCCTCCCTCCTGCCATGCATGGTCTGATGTGCTGCCACTGCCCTCAATTTAGTATGATGTACCAGTCCACTCCTCCTGCCCTCCATTGCCCAATTCTATGCCCCATCATTGACCTCCTGCTTAAACTCTGTGCTTAGCTTGCTGCCCCTGCTCCATCCTTTTTGCCCACCATGTTCCATGGACCTGCCACTCCTATCTACTCTGAGTGTTCTGTTGAGCTGCCACTCCCCTCCCACCTGCCTAGCATTGTCAGGTGACTGTAACCTGTCCCTGCCACCTCCACCCTGCCTGTCCACATGCCATGCCCCTATCCTCTTCCTCCTGTCCTACATGGTCCATTGTACTGCCACACCCTTCTGCCCTCCCTGGTCTGTTGTGCTGCAACTGCTCCTCCTGCCTGCCCCGTGCGGTCTGTTGTGAGGCCCCTTCCCCTGAACTTTCTTGTCTGTGCACAGGTCCTGACCCTCCCTTCTATCCTCCATCGTCCTTTGTGCATGCCCCTGCACCCTCCTTCTTGCCCATCATAGCCATTGTGCTGCCACTAACCCTCCCACTTGCCATGCATGGTCTTCTGTGCTGCCATGGCCCCTCCCACCTTCCCTGTGTGGTCAGTTAGCTGCCCCTGACCCACACCCACCTTCCCTCCATGGTCTGTGTGTATGCCATCACAGTCTCACTGTTGCTCTTCATGGTGTGTCTTGCTTCTAGTGCCCATCCTGCCTGACCTCCATGGCTATCTTGCTGCTCCTGCCCTGCCCCCTTGCCCCCAGCCCTCTGCTTACATGTGCAGACCCCTACTCCCTCCCTCCTGGCTTGTCTGTTCCATTGTAATGCCCCTGATCCGTCCCTCCTGCCCTTTATGGTCTGTTATGCTGCAGCGTTCACTCCTGTCTGTCCATTATGGTCAGCTAGCTACCATTGCCTCTTTCCCCTCTGTTCTCTGTTGTCCATGTGCATGCTCCTGTCCCCTCCCTCTTGCTTTCTATGGATTGTTGTGCTGCACTCCCGTCCTGCATGCCCTGTGTGGTGTATTGTGCTGCTGCAAACCCTGATGCCTGCCCTGCAGGGTCAGTTTGGTGCACCTCTCCATGTCCCTCCTGTCCTCTGTTATCCAAGTCCATGTCCCTACCCCATTTCCTTCCATGATCCAATGTACCATACTTGCGAACATTTTGAGCTTGGTAAGAGGGAGATTTTGAAAAAAAACTGGGGTATTGATTTTCCCCTTTGAGTTACATTGAAAAAGAGGAGATTGTAGACAGGAGACAGATCAAATAAAGCCCATTTGAGCTTAAAAACATTGGACGTTTCCTGGCTGAATAGGGTCTGTTGGCATGTATGGTTGTACTACCATTGCCTCTTCCTTCTGCCCACAATGGTCTATTACATTGCCACAGCCTCTCTTGCAAGTCCTGAATTGTTGGTTTGTTGCCCCTGCCCCCCTTTCCACTGCCCTCCATAGTCTGTTGTGCTGCCATGGCCCTTCCTGCCTGCTCAGTGTGATTAAATTGTTGCCTTTGCACCCTCCTACCTGCCTTCAATTTTCAGAGTCCGTGCCCCTGGCCTCTGCCTCTCAACAGTATCCTAATGAACAACTAGATTGCTAACATTCTATATTTATTACAAAAGTGTGGAACGCCTGACGTCATCTTGATGTAATCAAAACTGTAATACCTAGAGCATTTCCTTTAGAAATTACATATATGAGAGGGTCTTATTCGCATCAAAATTATGGTTAGTGCTCTAAAAGACTAAAATAAGGACATATTTTCTGAGTTTTCAAATGGCGACAAAGCACTTTTAAATTATTTGTTATCTTTGTTTTTTTATCCAGTTGACCACTTGATTAAATGTTGCACTTGGGGAGAGGATGTGGTGTTACTTCCAGAACTGCAGACTTTGCACCTGGGGAACCAGGTTGGAGTTTCTGCTTCAGCTCGACATTCTGTGATTCTGGTCAAATCACTTAGTCTCCCCATGTCTACAACCAAAATGAATTTGTTCTTGTGTGATGTAACCAATGCTCATGTAAAGCACTCCAATACCTGACAAGTCTGCACTATATAACACTGCAAAAACACAAAATAATAAGTGTTTTGCACACTTCTGTCATTGGGCTATATTTGGGCTACATCTGGGGGGTTTTGGGCTACATTTGGGCTCTTTTGTCTCCGGTGGCCATCTTGGGAGATTTATTTGTTATGAAGTTTCCTAATTTCCTCATGTACTGCAGTCTCCTCAGTAGGAAATGCTTTCAGTTTTTTACTTTGATTCCATCATGAAGGTATTAAGATATGTCACACATTTGCCATAAATTCTGAAAGTTAGCTTTCTAGTTGCTCATTAGATCACTGTAGTAAAACTACTGTTCACCATGGAAGTTTGCTCCTGGTATTGAAAGTGCATGTTTCAGTCTGCGTGTCAGAATTTTTTAATGAAATAGAAGAGGATTTGAGAAGTCACTCAAAATGTGCCCTCATTTTCTTCAGCATTAATCATAATTTCTACGGCAAAATGAACCCCCTCATTGTGTTCCTTTTTAAATTAAATGTTTTAAGTGTTACCAGTTTATTCCAATCAAGGTGGCTTCAGGGGTGCCATACTTTTGTCATAATGAAGACAGTAAGCGCTCTAGTTGTTTTTAAGAACACTCTGGGACATTCTGTCATTGGGCTATACTTGGGCTACATCTGGGTGATATTTGGGCTACATTTGGGCTCTTTTGTCTCTGGTGGCCATCTTGGGAGACTTATTTGTTATGAAGTTTCCTCATTTCCTCATTTACTGCAGTCTCCTCAGTAGGAAATACTTTCAGTTTTTTACTTTGATTCCATCAAGAAGGCATTCAGATGTGTCACACATTTGCCATAAATTCAGAATGTTAGCACTCTTTTTGCTCATTAGATCACTGTAGTAAAGCTACTGCTCACCAGGGAAAACTGCTGCTGGTATTGAAAGTGCATGTTTCAGTCTGCATGTCAGAATTTTTTAATGAAATAGAAGAGGATTTGAGAAGTCACTCAAAATGTGCCCTAATTTTTCTTTCTGCAGCACTAATCCTACTTGTTATGGAAAAATGAACCCCCTCATTTTGTTCCTTTTTAAATTAAATGTTTTAAGAGTTACCACTTCAATCCAAGCAAGATGGCTTCAGGTGTGCCATACGTTTATCATAAGTAGGACTGTTAGCTCTCTAGTTGTTCTTTGGAACACTCTGGGAAGCTGCAGTAGAACACAAAGGAATCAACTGACAGTCTCTGCCCTTGTTGGATGTACATGTTTTACTGAGAATGTCAGACTTCATTCTCACATGACTGAGAAAGATAATGTGAATTTACAGAAAATAAGCTCTCAGTTTAGCTTATAGATCACCTTCCAAACCTCTGTGGGAAAAGCATGAGAAAATATTTTTCTCTCAATCATGATATCCCAGCAGAAGGCTTTTTCACATGGTGAAATCACCTTAGAACATACCACAATTCCTAAAATGAGTATGGTACCATCAACAAGTGATTTATAATGTAACTAAAGTCTTAAAACCTTCTATTAACTGCAATGCTTTTTAATGAGGTGCTATCATGTATATTGGTCCCAAGATGGCTGCCAACACTTCTTGGATGAAGTGCTGACAGCCAATCAGATCTCAGGATGAGATGTGTGGTTAGGCTCCGCATATATATATATATATATATATATATATATGATTTTACTTTTGATTTTCTCAGGAACTACTGAACAGATTGACTCCATATATGCAAAAGGCACATCCCTGAGCTGAGGACTACCTCTCTGCCAAATTTCAAGTAATTCTGTTCAGCCGTTCGGGCTGTACCTTGGACTAAGGGTCCCTATGGAAAATTGCATGGGGAAAACGCGTTTTGGGACCCCCCTGTTTTCTCAGCCCCCGCTTGACGAATCCCCCCGAGACTTTCAGGGTAGGAGCGGAGCGCCCCACCTATTTTGAAAATTTCGCGAGGATTCGTCAACCGGCGCCAAAGTTATTCCAAATAGAATGTTGCTGATTTCCTATGGAAACATGGTCCTAACTAGAACTATCTCATATATATATATATATATATATTCACTGAAAAAACCATAGGTTTCACACATGTTATAGTTAGCTGGAAATTTTACTGATAAAAAACCAATGAAATTCCCCCGTTATAGTTACTGTAGGCAACTATAACTCACGCGACCGCAATCCTCTGCTGATGCTAATACTGTATTTAGACACTTATTTGCCCATGTCTTCTTCCATTAAATTTTAGCTATACATATATTACAAATATTTTTTTTTCATAAAGACACATATGTCATCAGCAGAGGATTACGGTCGCGTAAGTTATAGTTGCCTACAGTAACTATAACGGGGGAATTTCATTGGTTTTTTATCAGTAAAATTTCCAGCTAACTATAACATGTGTGAAACCTATGGTTTTTTCAGTGAATTTGTACGGTTTTTTAAATGCTAAGTTACTTTACGCCATTTGTGGCGTGCGCGCCCACTTAACGCAGTTCGTTCCATGCGCGCACGGTGCGCTTCGCGCACCGTGCGCGCACAGTGAGCACGCGGTGCGCTTCGCGCACCGCGTGCCCACATTACGCTAGATGGGCCATGAACGCACGATGCGCTTCGCGCACCGTGCGCACATGGAGGACATATGATGAGCAAACTCTTAAATCTGCTTTTCATTTATTTATTTTTTTTTTTTTTTACCGTACGCTTACCGTAAGCTTACGGTACGCGTACCCCGTGATTTTTTTTTAAAATCAATAAATGTTTTTTTTGTACTTTTCTGTCCTTCTTTGACCCCCTTACAAATGTTAGGGGGTCTGTAACTCTCCTCATTGCCCCCTTTCCTTGTTTTCTCTGTTTTTTTTCTGAGTGAAACACACAAAATGGCGGCCGCCGCTTCCTGGTTTCGGCCGATTCGAATGTTTACTAAGATCTATGGGCCAATCAGAATCTCCTTCGCGCACGCCATGTTTCTTCCGTACGCTTACCGTAAGCTTACCGTACGCGTACCCCGTGATTTTTTTTAAAAATCAATAAATGTTTGTTTTGTACTTTACAGTCCTTCTTTGACCCCCTCACAATTGTTAGGGGGTCTGTAACTCTCCTCATTGCCCCCTTTCCTTGTTTTCACTCTTTTTTTTTCAGAGTGAAACACAGAAAATGGCGGCCGCCGCTTCCTGGTTTCGGCCGATTCGAATGTTTACTAAGATCTAAGAGCCAATCAGAATCGCGCTCGCGCACGCCACCGTACGCTTACCGTAAGCGTACGGTAAGCGTACCGTAAGCGGGCTCAGATATATATATTGATTTAAAGGCTATTTTCTCAGAATCTACTGAACAGATTTACACCAAACCTACAAAAGGCACTTCCTTGACCTAGGGACTACCTCTCTGCCAAATTTTGAGTAATTCTGTTCAGCCGTTCGGGCTGTAGCTCGTTCTAAAGGTCCTATGGAAAAATGCATGGGAAAAACGCGTTTTGGGACCCCCCTTTTATCTCAGCCCCCGCTTGACGGATCCCCCCGAGACTTTCAGGGTAGGAGCGGAGCGTAGCGCCCCACCTATTTTGAGAAATTCGCGAGGATTCGTCGACCGGCGCCAAAGTTATTCAAAATAGAATGTTGAGGTTTTCCTATGGAAACGTGGTCCTAACTATAACTACCTACTGGCGACCGCCAGTAGGTAATATATATATATATATATATATATATATATATATATATATATATATATATATATTCTCTGAAAAAACCATAGGTTTCACACAGGTTATAGTTTGCGGAAATTTTACTGATAAAAAACCAATGAAATTCCCCCGTTATAGTTAGTGCAGGAAACTATAACTCACGCGACCGCAATCCTCTGCTGATGCTAATACTGTATTTAGACACTTATTTGCCCATGTCTTCTTCCATAAATTTTTAGCTATACATATATTACAAATATTTTTTTTTCATAAAGACACATATGTCATCAGCAGAAGATTGCGGTCGCGTGAGTTATAGTTTCCTGCACTAACTATAACGGGGGAATTTCATTGGTTTTTTATCAGTAAAATTTCCGCTAACTATAACATGTGTGAAACCTATGGTTTTTTCAGTGAATTTGCAAGGTTTTTTAAATGCTAAGTTACTTTACGCCATTCGTGGCGTGCGCGCCCACTTAACACAGTTCGTTCCGTGCGCGCACCGTGCGCGCACAGTGAACACGCGGTGCGCTTCGCGCACCGCGTGCCCACTTTACGCAGTTAGTGGCGTGCACGCACGGTGGGCACGCGGTGTGCTACGCGCACCGCGTGCCCACGTTACGCTAGATGGGCCATGTACGCACGATGCGCTTCGCGCACCGTGCGCACATGGAGGACATATTATGCGCTTCCTTGTGATAGGTAATCTGTTGAATTTTTTTTTTGCAAATGCTGTGGTCTTATATGCCATGCACAAATGGTGGCCTTCGGCCACCATTTGCACACGGGGTGGAGAGAGTGTGGATTTTTTTTTTTCAAAAACATTTTTCCGTACGCGTACGGTAAGCGTACGGTAAGCGTAATCGGCGAAATTTTCGAAAAATAAAAAATTACCGTTTTTTACCTTGGGGGATCTTTGAAGACTCAACTAACATGGTTATGTGCATGGGCGCTGTCTAAACAGCCCCTTTATATGTTTTTGGCATTTGTTTATCAGCTCCCCCCTCAGAGTGCGAGAGAGAAAATGGCGGCCGCCGCTTCCTGGTTTCGACCGATTCGAATGTTTACTAAGATCTAAGGGCCAATCAGAATCGCGCTCGCGCACGCCACCGTACGCGTACGGTAAGCGCACCGTAAGCGCACCGTAAGCTGGCTCAGATATATATATATTGATTTAAAGGCTATTTTCTCAATCTACTGAACAGATTTACACCAAACCTACAAAAGGCACTTCCTTGACCTGAGGACTACCTCTCTGCCAAATTTCAAGTAATTCTGTTCAGCCGTTCGGGCTGTAGCTGTGTCTAAAGGTCCTATGGAAAAATGCATGGGAAAAACGCGTTTTGGGACCCCCCTTTTATCTCAGCCCCCGCTTGACGAATCCCCCCGAGACTTTCAGGGTAGGAGCGGAGCGTAGCGCCCCACCTATTTTGACAAATTCGCGAGGATTCGTCAACCGGCGCCAAACTTATTCAAAATAGAATGTTGCGGATTTCCTATGGAAACGTGGTCCTAACTATAACTACCTACTGGCGACCGCCAGTAGGTTATATATATATATATATATATATATATATATATTTCCCAAAGATGCCCCAAGCTTTAAGGACGCTACTCCGCAGAAGACTGATTAGCATAATCATTTATTGAAACCAGCGTTTACATTCCAAAAGTCAATGCTTTCCCGACGCGTTTCGGAGCGGCTGCTCCTTCTTCATGGGGGGAAGCTGGCAAGGACAGGAAATCACTCAACTGGCAATTTTCGCTTTTACATGCGCTCCCCAGTGAGCAGCATGTCGGGAGTTGTAGTGCCATTAAACCCCTCCAGTGGGGCCCGTTTCCTTGACAGGTAAATTCAACTTCCATTTTAGCAATACAAGCCCTCCGGTGGGCCCCCGGAAGGTAAGAGCTGGTTAAATTTAAAAGTCTTCTGTGCTGCCACCAGGCTCGGGAATTTTCCAAACCTGCAGACCTGTACGATATTTCCACAGGCGGTGCAGTCCTCCACGGCCGGGCTGCCGTGTTGTACATTTCCCAAAGATGCCCCAAGCTTTAAGGACGCTACTCCGCAGAAGACTGATTAGCATAATCATTTATTGAAACCAGCGTTTACATTCCAAAAGTCAATGCTTTCCCGACGCGTTTCGGAGCGGCTGCTCCTTCTTCATGGGGGGAAGCTGGCAAGGACAGGAAATCACTCAACTGGCAATTTTCGCTTTTACATGCGCTCCCCAGTGAGCAGCATGTCGGGAGTTGTAGTGCCATTAAACCCCTCCAGTGGGGCCCGTTTCCTTGACAGGTAAATTCAACTTCCATTTTAGCAATACAAGCCCTCCTGGCTGGGAGGACGGCGCAGCTGATGTATGCATTTCGGAACAGGCGTCCAGCTCTGTGGCCCACTGGAGGGCAGAAATTGGTCCATGAAATGATTTAAAAGACACACGACCACTGGAGGTAAAAAAGCATATGAAATTTAACACTACAAGTTCCGGCATGCACTGCAATTAATTCTGTCGAGAAAGGCGCACCGGAAGCCTTAAAAGCAGTCAAGCACGCAGGGAACTGTGGGTTTCCAAAGAACAGCTGTGATTTTAAATGGCCTCTGATGAAAGAGCATGAATGCTCTGAAACGCGTAAGGCAATGGACAAAGCAAGTCGGAGCTGTAATCCTGTTCCTTGTTAATAAATGGTTATGTAACCGATCAGCTGGAGGAGTGCGTCTCTGTTGCAGGGCATCTTTGGAGGATATATATATATATATATATATATATATATATATATATATATATATATATATATATATAAATGTTTTTTTTTTTTTTTTTTTTTTTTTTTTTTTTTTTTTTTTTTTTAGAAATGTAGTGCTTAGAAGCAAATGGCACTTAGGGGATACTTGAGGTTCTGCTGGACCAGGGTAAATCCAAAGTTCAGGCCGACCGCGATGGAGGGCAGTTGGGCTACAGGACTCGTGCAGGTCCTGCTGAAAAGGTCCTTGAGTAGAGCAAGCATCGACCTCCAACTCTATGCATCGGTTCCGAGCCTCTCAGTCGAGGAAGGCTTTGTTGACTAACTCCTTACGATGCAGGCACTGTCGTCGTTGTGCTGTGCGTCGTCGTCAAGCCGCTCAGTCTGTTGAAGTGCTGTTGCTCAGCTTCTGCGTCACAGGGCAATGCATCAGTTCCGAGCAGCACAAAGTCGTCACTATGTCAGTTTTGATGGTTCTGTACAGCAGAAGTCTCCTTTCAAAGGCCCAAGACTGGATTGGCACCACTTGGCAGGGCTCACAGATAGCAGAGTCCAAGTGCTGTTCCATGATTGAAGGAAGTCTTTGACCCTAAGACTTCAGAACAGTGGGCAAGCCCTTGGAATCGAACTGGGTTCAAATGAGATGGGTCCAGTCCTTGTCCTCAGCAGGGCAGCACAACAAAAACGAAACTATTCTTCCAGAGCAGCAGTCAAGCAGAGTTGCAATCCTTGTAGCATAGCAGTCTTTACTGTTAGCAGAGTTCTTCACAAGTCCAATAGTGTACTGTTATGGTGGAGTCAGAGCCTCTGTACTTATACCCAGTTGTGCCTTTAAAAGCAGCCCCTTGAAGTGCATAGGTCCCCCTTTCTACCTAGCTCTGGCACCAGGCCATCAGTAGGGGGTAATCAGCTGTTTGTGTGGGAATCGGGGCCCAGCCTATTCAAGGTGCGTCAGCTCCCCCCTCCCCCACCCACCCCCTCGAGCTGTCCGAATGCATACGAGTTCTCTGTCACACCCGCCCTTCCATCAATCAATCAATCATATAACTTGTAAAGCGCACTACATACCTGGGTGGGTTTCAAGGCGCGGGGGGGGGGGGGGAGAGCTGTTACTGGTCGAAGAGCCATGTCTTGAGTTGTCTCCTGAAGGTCAGCAGGTCTTCGGTTTGACGTAGGTGGAGGGGGAGGGTGTTCCAGGTCTTGGCGGTGCGATGGGAGAAGGATCTGCCTCCGGAAGTAGTTCTCCGGATGCGTGGGACAGTGGCTAGGGCGTGGTCAGTGGAGCGGAGTTGTTTGTTGGGTACGTAGAAGGAGAGTCTGCTGTTGAGATAGGCTGGGCCGGTTTTGTGGAGTGCCTTGTGTGCGTGGATCAGGAGCTTGAAGGAGATTATTTTGTCGACTGGGAGCCAGTGCAGGTTCTTCAGGTGGGGGGTGATGTGGTTGCGGCGCGGGACGTCGAGGATCAGGCGTGCAGAAGCATTCTGGATTCTCAGTAGTCTGATGATGAGCTTGGACTAGGTTCCGGCGTAGAGGTTGTTTCTGTAGTCGAGCCTGCTGCTGACCAGGGCCTGGGTGACTGTTTTCCTCGTGTTTGTCGGGATCCATCTGAAGACCATGCGAAGGGTGTTGAAACAGGAGGAGACTGCGTTGACTTGTTTGGTCATGGAGAGTTTCGAGTCGAGGATGACTCCCAGGTTACGTGCGTGGTCATTGGGGGCCGGGGGGGGGGCCCCAGTGATGTGGGCCACCAAGAGTCGTCCCAAGCGGAGGGGTTGGACCCGAGGATGAGGATTTCCGTTTTGTCTGTGTTCAGTTTGAGGCGGCTGTCCTCCATCCAGTCGGCGACTGCCTTCATTCCCTGGTGGAGGTTGGATTTGGCGGTGAGGGGGTCCTTGGTGAGGGAGAGGATCAGCTGAGTGTCGTCGGCGTAGGAGATTATGTTGAGGTCGTGCTGTCAGGCGATGCGTGCTAGTGGTGCCATGTAGACGTTAGATAGCGTCGGGCTGAGGTAGGATCCTTGGGGAACGCCGCAGATTATCTTGAAGGCCTCGGAGCGGAACGGGGGGAAGCGGACTCTGAGTTCTGTCGGAGAGGAAGGAGGTGGTCCAGTCCAGGGCCTTGTTTCGGATCCCTGCGTCGTGGAGCCGCGTGCATAGTGTGCGGTGGCAGACGGTGTCGAAGGCGGCGGAGAGGTCCAGGAGGATGAGGGCCGCCGTCTCGCTGTTGTCTAGCAGGATCCTGATGTCGTCTGTGGCGGTGATGAGGGCGGTCTCGGTGCTGTGGTTGCTGCGGAATCCTGATTGTGACGGGTCTAGGATGTTGTTGTCTTCGAGGTGTCGCGTGAGCTGGGTGTTTACTATCAAAGGTTTGTGGCAGTCCAGAGGTAATGCACCAAGTGTAGCTGTCACCCACTCTAGATGTGTATTGGAGACCGGCTGCAGGCACACAGACCAGTAAAAGCAGAGAAATGCCCACTTTCTAAAAGTAAAATTTCGAAACTAGTAATGTTAAATCCAACTTTCCCATTAAAGAGGACTTATCATTACCATTCCAAAGATATAAAACATGTTCCAGCTACTCCTTTCTGATCACGAATTATAGCTTTAAAGTGTTTTAAGGAATTCCTAATGCAAACTTATGAGAGGAGTAGGCCGCACAGTAGGGAAAAACAAATTTGGGTGTTTGTCACGACTAGGACATGCAAAACTTACCTGTGCATGTCCTCCCTTTTTCTTGCACAGCACTCTGCCTTCCTAGGGCTTACATTAGAGGAGACGTCTGTGTAATAAAAGAGTTTAAGGCTGTGTGAGTAGTTGGTTTCAAATTCCAGGTCGAAGTGGCAGTTAACAGCACACACAGGACCTGCAGTGGTAGGCTGAGACATGTTTGAAAGGCTACTTGTGTGACTGGCACAATCAGTGCTGCAGTCCCAATAGTCTCTGCAATGAAGTACCTCCCAGACCATAAGTTACTATAGGTTGTAGAGCAAGGATCTACAGAAGTATCCCTACTCAGATTCTATCACTAAACTCTTTACTTTGGTGCAGTTTTTCACAAACGGTATAGATCCCCGGATCCGATTTTTTTAAGTACAACCCAACTTATTCAATAGACACACTTACACTAGGTCTTTGTGTGATTTGTTATCTTTCTTATTGTTCATTTAAAGATTCTGTATCCTCATTTCACATAGACACGTAAACAAATGGCATATTTTACAGTAACATAAATATGTAACATACTTCACTGTGACAATGTACACATACTTAAGACCGATTCACAATTCGTACAATAACTGACAGTATAAGGCAACATAACTTGCACATAAACAGTCCATAAG
The DNA here is from genome assembly GCF_964204655.1 of Triturus cristatus. Taxonomy (NCBI): domain Eukaryota; kingdom Metazoa; phylum Chordata; class Amphibia; order Caudata; family Salamandridae; genus Triturus; species Triturus cristatus. The sequence continues at coordinate 444,399,047 of NC_140590.1, forward strand.
CAAAGAGACATGTCTTTTTACGTTACACATCTTTTTAGAAGTGCTTTGTTCCTCTAACAAATTGCTCAAGACCCTTATTGGGGTATCGTGTCCTACTCTTGTCTTGGGATGGATCCGATGTGTCTTCTGGCTTGGTGCCCTTCTCGCTCCATCTTTTTGTTGGCTTGCTGCTAGACTGCCGTCCCAATAGTAGCATTTAGGTTGCACGCCCTGGGTATATGGTGTACCACTTTACAAGGGACTTTCAAATAAACTAAATATGACAATTGTGTATACATCAATGTTGCCATGTTTAGAGGAGAAGCATTTGCAATTTAGCACTGATCAGCAGAGATAAAGTGCTCAGAGTCCTAAGGCCAACAAAACGAATCTGCAAAAAGATGTTGTAAGCAGGCAAAAAGGTTGGGAGATGGCCACCTTAAGGATGATAGGTCGAACACTCTATCTTTAAACGGTTTTAAAGCAGAATTGGTGCATGCTTCATAGGAAAGATAAACTCGATGTTATGTTCTAATGTCGATATAAGCAGACCTAGCAGTTTAACCACACGTTCACAAAATCCACCGTATGCACATTGCAAAATAGCAAGACGTAAGAATGTAGTTAATAAGCGCACTCCTTAATCCAACCGCGACCTCTCTTGTAAAAACAAACATGGGGAAATAGAGAAATTATCCCTCAAGTGGCCAGAGAAATCATGGATATAACGGCCATAGAAGCAATGTCCTGGGCAATCGAATTGGCTGTGGCTTAGAATCTTGCAAAAACAATGGGACATGAAAAGAAAGGGAGACTCAATGGCTAGAAGTCATAACAAGTAATCTTGCTTGCAATGAGACAAACAACCATTTAAAAACAAATGTTTGCGTATCCAAGCCTAGACTGACCAATGTGTTAGCGAACTGCCATATTCACATGTGTTATAAGCCCATGACCTATCAGCTGGCTGTCATTTGATCCATATTATGTGAACCATATTGGTGCTCCCCTGGTGAGCTGTAGTGGGGTTCTCCAACAAATGGTGTTCTCATATTGTGTCCTACCTCGTCTCTCCCACTCCCTCTCACACATTCTACCTGTCAGACTCAAATGGATGTCTCACAAAGGAGTGAATCTGCACAAAGATACAAGCATTAATGAGAGTAATTATCACTTTAAAATTCATACCAATTGTTAATCTGCTGGTTTTTTTGTTGTTTCTTTTTTTAGCGTAATTCCTGCAAGGTTTCTTTTGGAAGATTTTCAAGTCATGAACGTTGACACTAAAGCCTTCATAGATTCACTTTTACAAACGTATGAACTAGAAAAGGTAACAACTGATAATATAGTAACATTGTTACACTAAGCATTTAAATGTTATGGTCTGCACAAGGTGTGGGCCTGCCTTACGTTAATGTTGTTTCTCTTACTTTTTGCATTTTCTGTCTTTTTAGTTTCAAACCTGTTTGGTGCGACATTGTAAGAATGCCTTTGCTTGTGCAATAATACACAAATCGGGCTGGAAAATAGTGTACTCTGGGGACACCATGCCATGTGATGCACTTGTTCAAATGGGTCAGTAATGCTCATATTTTTGGTTACCGTATTAGCTGATTTGATGTCAATACCATTATGAAATTCATGTTAGGTTTTGAATGCTGTATTATATTCTAACATCCAGCATCAGGACAGTAGTTTAAATATTATCATTTATTTACACTCTTGGGAGAATATGCTCCATACGTTTTACTGTGTATTATATCCTTCCATGTTGCATAGGTAAGACTAGTGGAGTGAACATTCTGTTACTTTGCCTCTCTATGGGCACTTACATTGGAGCTTTTTTAATGAACCCATGATGCAGCAATTTTTGTTATCCTCTTGGATATCCATTCTTACTGGAGGCCTGTCGTGCTCCAGGGGGCAAGCATAACTTTCAACACATACCGCCTTTTATGATACAATCACACAAGGGTACTGTTTGGTTGATAAGAGTGCTCGTTTAACAAGGCCCTGGTAAAGAGTCGGACGTCTGCTCTTGTATGCGGCCTCCACATTTTGGTGTACGTTTCTAACTTGGTGGCTAGCGCATATCTCTGTAAGAGTACTTCTTAAAATCTATGAACATTAAGATTTGCCACAGGAACAACTGTGGATCAGTATTACCTCTTGCAGTTTTTTTTATACTGGTGAGGGTAAATCTTCATATACGAGTCAGGCAGAAACATCTAGCTGCATATTTAACTTTTTTTTTTTATTTCAACATGATTTTACTGTAAAGAATCACATGTACCCGCCACCACACATGAATGTTGGGGGTATTCACCACTATATTTGTTTAGCCGTTTTTGGGACTTGCGTAGCGTGTGTTTTCCTGGTGCCAATGGATATGCAAAATGTTTCTGACCCAAACATTTTACAAGCGATTCAAAACTCCATCTTTTCCACCCAAAATTCTAAAATTTTAAATGGTCAAAAACGCCTTACTGGCAGATTTACCACAATCAAGAGTGGATTTCATGTGGTTGACAAATAATTGGGATGATTGTAAACTGGATAGGAATGGCGCTCACTAATTGCAGTAGATTTTGTAGCTCAAATTCTTACTGTAGGTGCCCAGGGAGGAGGTAATCATCCAACACCTCGTCAATCAGATAAAAAAGATCCGTGCAAACTTTAAATCAAGCCCTGGCACACATTTATGTTCATTATGACATGTCAATAACATAGGGTTCGAGGCATATGAGCTGCAGATTATACACTGTGCATAGATCGCCATCTGGTGTTGGGCCCGGATGTTTGCAGTTTGTTTTTCCTCTTGGAAAGTCTTTGGGAGTCACGAGGTCGGTGATTCCTCCTTTGGTTTGTATTGCGCATGGGCTTTGGCTCCATCCTCAGATTGTTTTTTTCCGCCATCGGGCTCGGATGTAATACTACGCGCTCCGGTTCCGAACTTTTCCAGTTCAACGATCGACGCAAAATCCTCGCTCATCGAGATCCTTCAGATAATAAATCATCTTAATCACCTTCTCTTCGGCACTTCTTCGATTCTGGTCCTCGACGGCGGCCTTCGGGCCTATTCCGGCTCCGGTCTCGGCTGATGGAAAGAACTCCCTTCAAGAAGTGCCCTCGATGTGGGTCCAAGTTTCCCCACACAGATCTTCATGAGGTGTGCAACCTCTGCCTCTCCCCTGAGCACGAGGCCCGAGACTGTCCCGCCTGCAAGTCTTTTCGCTCTAAAAAGACTATTCAAGATCGACGGGCTAGACGCAACATGGCGCACTCCTCGACCTCCGCTCCAGTCGACATCTTCGGAGACGACGTCGAAGCTCTGGGACAGCAGAACATCGAAGAAGTGGACGACTACCTCGTCAGTGCTTCCAAGGCCGACGACTCCGATGTGGAGGATATTACTCTGGCGCAGAGGGTCGTGAGTACTACCTACCCCCTCCCACACCCACACCCACGCCGACACGGAAAAAGGCTTCGGTCACACCTTCGCCTTCGGGCCTAGGCAAGACCAAGGATACTGCTTCTCACACCCCACCTTCGGGCCCGGTAAAGAAGCCTATTAAGCCTTCCGGCAGCTCGGGCTCGAGCCAGCCGACCAACGGTACCGAAAAACACCCTTCGGCACCGAAGAAAAAATCGGCCTCCATCTCCACACCGAACCCAGTACCAAAGCCTTCGGTGTCGAAACCTGCCCTTCCGGTGCCGACCAAACATCACAAGGCCCTCGGCACCGGCACTCCCGTGCCGAAGCCTTCTTCGACACCGACCAAAAAATCGGAGGTCCCAAAGAAGCACGCCTTAGACAAGCCTAAAAAGCCGTCGGCCCCGTAAACTTCGGCGCCGACCAAACAACCAGTGTCGCAAGAACTTTTCACACCGGATCCTCTGAAAAAGACACTCACCAAGGATCCAAAAACTGGACATTTGACATTGTCTTCAAAAAAGAGACACTTGGACAAACCAGCTCCAGCTCCAGCTCCACCTCCACCTCCAAAGAGGAAAGACACTGCTACCTCCCCTTTCAGAGTGCCTTCCCCACCTCCTCCACCCTCTCCACCCCTGCCTCATCGTTCCCCAACCTTGTCTCCTGTCCCAGATGATTTAGGAGACCCTTATTATGATCCAGCAGATGTGCCACAAGACCCCACCCCTACTGGATTCCCAGACCCATGGGACGACTAGAACAATCCATACATCCCAGATGTCCCACAGGATGACCTTTGCCCATCTCGGTCATCCCCACCTGAAGATTCCTTAGGCTTTCATCACCTATTACAAAGGGCGGCACACTACCACGGGGTGGAGTTACATACTGACCCAGTGGAGGAAGATTTTCTCCTAGACACCTTCGACAATGCACATAGGTCTACTGCCATTCTACCTATGTTAAAGGGAGTAATTAAACATGCACCGGAGGTTTTTAAAGACCCAGTCAGGGCCAAGGTCCTAAACCCCTGTATACAGAAATACAAAGCCGCCCCCACAAACCCTTCATACATTAAAGGTCCTGCACTATTGGATTCCCTAGTGGTATCTACAGCTAGGAAGCGCTCAAATTCTCAGGCGTCAGGCGAACCACCACCCCCTGACAAAGAGTCCAAGCTCCTAAATGCGTCAGGGAAGCGCCCTGTGTCACAAGCCGCCAATATATGGCGTATAGCCAACATGCAAGCGCTATTGGCCAGATAAGACAGGGCGCATTATGATGAGTTAGACACCATCATGCACCATCTCCCTGAAAAATACAGGAATAGGGCTAATGAATTGATCCAAGAGGGAAAAACAATAACTAATACCTCTATCCGCTGTGCCCTAGATGCAGCAGATACAGCCTCCAGGGCCATAAACACCAGTGTCCTTCTCCGTCGCCATGCCTGGCTCAGAGTTTCAGGGTTTAAACCTGAGGTACAAGCCTCTATATTGAACCACCCATTTAACCAAGATCATCTATTTGGCCCAAAAGTTGATGAAGCCCTCGAAGATGAAAAAAGATACTGACACGGCGAAATCCATGGGAGCCCTACAGTCACACACTCCTAGGCGCTGTTTTCGCCACTATTCCTTTCGGGGCACGGGCAGAGGCTACTCCTCGGATAGTGCATCCACGTCCTAAAAATCCCGTCCTCAATCTACCTTCACAAAGGGTTATCAAAGAGGTGGATACAGAGGCAATAATAATAAAGGCAGAGGCAAGACAAATACCGCCCGCTCTGCCGCACCTCCTACCCAATGACTTTACCCCGCTCCCTCCAGACCATTCCACTCCGGTCGGGGGCAGAATACAACATTTCCTTCACGTCTGGGAGAAAATCACCTCAGACAAATGGGTGACCCAAATTATTCGTTCAGGGTATTGCCTAGAATTAACATCTACCCCCCCAAACATTCAAACCCAGGCAACGCCCTATGTCTCAAGAACATGCTACGTTACTAAAACAGTAGGTGATCTCCCTCCTGCAAAAACAAGCCATAGAGCAGGTCCCCATAAATCAATAAAATGTAGGGGTCTACTCCCTGTACTTTCTGATTCCAAAGAGAGACAAGACTCTACGACCTATCCTAGATCTCAGACCTCTAAATACTTGCATACATTCAGACCATTTTCACATGGTAACCCTTCAACAGGTTCTTACACTCCTCTCCCAGAACGACTTCCTCACCACTCTGGACTTGAAAGACGCATACTTTCACATCCCAGTACACCAGGCTCACAGAAAGTACCTCAAATTTTTGGTGGACGGGCAACACTACCAGTTCAAGATGCTCCCGTTCGGGGTAACAACAGCACCAAGGGTATTCACCAAGTGCCTAGCAGTAGTGGCTGCACACCTCAGAAGACAGCACATTCACGTCTTCCCCTACTTGGACGACTGGCTAATAAAAGCCACGTCCTACGAACGATGTGTGCAACACACGGCCGCTACAATCCAACTGCTTCACCAGCTAGGGTTCACAGTGAACCATCAAAAGTCCCGCCTGGTACCATCACACACAAAACAATACCTCGGTGCTACCATAGACACCTCAAAAGCCATAGCCTATCCCAATCCTGCCAGGATTGCAAACATACAGGCTCTGCGTCAGAAATTCATATTTCAACACTCTCTCCCAGCAAGAGTGTTTATGCAACTGATAGGGATGATGGCCTCTTGCATTTTCATAGTGCCCCATGCAAGACTCCAGATGCGTCCACTCAAAGAGTGCTTAGCGCGCCAGTGGAACCAGGCCCAGGGGCAACTGACAGATCTGGTGTTGGTAGACGGTCGCACCCATCGCTCTCTGCAGTGGTGGAACACCACAAACCTTTCCAGAGGTCGACCGTTCCTGGACCCAGTTCCACAAATAATCCTAACAGACGCATCGCTCTCCGGCTGGGGAGCTCATCTGTTACATCTCACAGTACAAGGCACATGGACGCCGCAACAGAAGTTACTCCACATCAACCATCTGGAGTTACTGGCAATCTTCCTAGCCCTAAAATCCTTCCAGACGCAGATTTCAGTCAAGGCAGTCCTCATTCGCACAGACAACATGACTGCCATGTACTACATTCAAAAACAGGGGGGCACACACTCTCCACAGCTCTCTCAATTAGCAAAGAGCATATGGAGATGGGCAATTCCACAAAATCTTTCTCCTGTCCCAACACGTCCCAGGAGTCCAAAACACCGTGGCAGATCTGCTCAGCAGACAGTCACAACAGATTCACGAGTGGGAACTTCACCCACAGGTTATTCACCCGTTCTTTCAGAAGTAGGGGCATCCACACATAGACCTATTCGCCACCCACGAAAACACAAAATGCCCAAGCTTCGCCGCCAGATATCCACACCCATTGTCCAAAGGCAATGCGATATGGATGAAGTGGTTAAACAAATTTGCATACGCTTTTCCACCTCTCCCACTAATTCCATTAGTGGTGCGAAAGCTACAACAGCATTCCCTAACACTGATCCTAGTAGCTCCAACATGGGCCAGACAACCGTGGTACACCACACTGCTGGAACTCTCGGTAGTACCACACCAAAAGCTGCACCTCTCACCATGCCTCCTAACCCAGAACCATGGAGAGATCAGGCACCCGGACCCAGCTCAGCTCAACCTTGCGATCTGGCTCCTGAGGTCCTAGAATTCGGATACCTTAACCTTCCCCCTGATTGCATGAATATTATCAGGGAAGCTAGACGCCCTACTACTAGGGCATGCTATGCTGCAAAGTGGAAAAGATTTGTTGTTTACTGCCACAACACAATCAACCCTCTAAATGTGTCCATACAGCACATCATATGTTACTTGCTCCATCTACAAAGGTGTAACCTAGCATATACATCCATTAGGTTACACCTCGCAGCAATTGCTGCTTACTTACACAACAGGCAGCACCTATGACTTTTCAGGGTGCCTGCCATCAAGGCCTTTATGGAAGGCCTCAAAAGAGTAATTCCACCCAGAGTACCACCCTCACCTGTCTGGAACTTGAATATAGTTCTCACAAGGCTAAAGGGAACCCCTTTCGAACCATTACATAAATGTGAGCTGCAATTTCTCACATGGAAAACAGCTTTTCTAGTGGCCATCACTTCCCTTAGAAGGGTTAGTGAAATACAAGCACTCCCTATACAGGAACCTTTTCTCCAAATGCATCAGAACAAGGTTGTACTCCGTACCAACCCAAAATTCCTACCCAAAGTAATTTCTCCCTTCCATCTAAACCAGTCGGTAGAATTACCAGTCTTTTTCTCACAACCTCAAACCGTTGCGGAAAGGGCTTTACACACACTGGATGTTAAAAGGGCCTTACTTGACTACATCCAAAGAACACAACCTTTCAGAAAAACCAAACAGCTATTTGTCTCTTTCTCTCCACCACATAAAGGCAACCCTATTTCTAAATCAGGGATAGCTAGGTGGATTGTAAAATGCATACAGATTTGCTACCACAAAGCAAAACAAACGCTATCTGTTCCCCCTAAAGCCCACTCTACAAGGAAGATAGGGGCTTCTATGGCTTTTCTAGGAAACATACCACTAGATGACATCTGCAAAGCAGCGACATGGTCAACACCGCACACTTTCACAAAATATTACTGTGTAGATGTGCAAACCAAGCAACAAGCTAGTGTGGGCCAGGCTGTACTAAAAACACTGTTCCAAACAACTGCAACGGATGCCGGTGGTCGCCGCTAGGGTTGGGTACTGCCATATAGTCTATGCACAGTGTATAATCTGCAGCTCATTTGCCTTGAACGGAATATGCTACTTACCAGTATGCATCTGTTCTTGGCATGTAGAGCTGCAGATCTATACACGCCCACCCGCCTCCCCGGCTACCTGTATCCGTTCCAGTCTATCTTATTTAGATACAACACACATGGGTTTCTTTACTGTTATTACTACGCTCCATCTTTCCCTGCTGGCGAAAAACAATCGGAGGATGGAGCCGAAGCCCATGCGCAATACGAACCAAAGGAGGAGTCTCCGACCTTGTGACTTCCAAAGACTTTCCAAGAGGAAAAACAAACTGCAAACATCCGGGCCCAACACCAGATGGCGATCTATGCACAGTGTATAGATCTGCAGCTCTACATGCCAAGAACAGATGCATACTGGTAAGTAGCATAATCTGAAAGAAACACGTTAGTTAGATTCCTCACCTTAGAATATCCCCAGGCGTCAGACTGGATCCGGAAGATTTTTCGTTAGCAATACCCCTTGCGCGTCGCTAGGCGTCGTCTGCGGCTCCGCGTCCGTCGTCGGCGTCGTGCGCCGGAATGACGTCGTCGGAGTACTTAGACGCCGCCCTCGCGCGCTGACGTCAGTTCTTCTTTTTTTCCGCGCCAGTAAGCACCGATCCGGGAGAGCTACCCCTTTAGTCAATTTTTGACTAACTTTTTTTGACTCTTTTTGGTCATTTCTCGACTCTGGTGTGCCGGTAGGATGCCTGGTTTCAAGGCCTGCGACGACTGTCACCGACTGATGTCGGTGACCAATCATCACCGCCGGTGCCTGTACTGTTTGGGCCTCGACCACGACGCAGCGTCGTGCTCCGATTGTATGGCCCTGACCTCGAAAGCTAGGCAGGAGCGGTCCCGCAAGCTTCTCGAGCTTCGCCACTCTGCTCCCGTCATCGTCACTCGTCTGGCTCGAAGTCTTCGGGTAAGTCGAGGCACTCCAAGAAGTCCAAGAGGCGACACCGCTCTTCGGACTCCCGTCGCGCAAGTCCCCATACCCGACGGTCCCTGGGACTGAAGCGACGCCGGCGGAGGTCAGTGCCTTCCTCTCGGTCATGAGGAGCCTGGCCCCGCCGTCGACGCCCGCTGGCGTGCCTTCGGGCCCCGCGGGCTCGACTGGGCGACCTCGCGTGCCGGCGGCTCTGGCCCCGGCGCCGTTGGAGGCTCCGGCCCCGACGCCGCAGGTCCCCGAGGGGCCCGAGCCTGGGCCCCCGTCGATGCCGGTCGACCTCATTACGCCTCCGGCGCCGACACCGATACCACCCCCGGCTCCGGTCGACGTCGAACCCCGGTTCAGCCCCTAGCCGATGCGGCGCCGCCCGACGCCGCATCTGATGCCGCTAGAGACACATATTGTCTATCGTCCGGCTCCGATCATTCCTCCTGTTTACCAGGAATCGGATGACGGGGGCGACTGGGAGGGGTCTGATGACCCTATGGCCCTTCAGAGCCAACTTGCACAGGACTGGGCAGATAAATTGGGGGAGGCCAGTGGGTTGGATAACTCTCCGGACACTGGATTCATCTCTCCTCCGACTGTGGCTTCGGAGGAGGGTGCAGCTTTTTCTGTGGTGCTGCGCAAGGCGGCAGAAGCCCTTGGGCTTGAGCTGCCTGCCGTGGCTGTGAGGACTAACATCCTCACTGAGGTGCTTCAGTCTGCCGCATGCTCCACTGAGCCTCTGCTGCCATTCAATGAGGCCCTCACTGACGTTGTGCAGGGCACCTGGTCCAAGCCCTCCACAGTCCCTCCTGTGGATAGGAACGTTGCCAGGCGCCACCGCCCTGCTCCGGGCGACCCCCAGTTTTCTGTCCCAACACCCCACCCCGAGAGTCTGGTTATCCAGGCCTCTACCTCCCAATCCTCCTTCCCGTCCACTCCTCTGGACTGGGATTCCAAGAGACTGGAACAGTTTGGTAAGAAGCTGTTCTCTTCGCTCAGTTTGGGCCTGTAGTCTTTGAACACCGCCTGTCTCTTGGGCCGTTATTCCCACTCTCTGTGGGATGCGGTGGAGGACGTGCTGCCACTGTGCCCGGAGGCGGCCCGGGCGTGGCTTTCCTCGGCCCTGGCTGATGGGAGAGATGCAGCGCACCATGCAATCCGATGTGGACTCGACACTACGGACTCGCTGGGTAGGGCGATTTCTACCACGGTGGCGCTTCGACGTCACGCCTGGCTGCGGTCCACGTCTTTTTCAGGGGATGTCCAGAGCACCCTCATGGACTTGCCTTTTGATGGCGCTCGCCTTTTTGGTGACAAAGCGGACAGTGCGCTGGCTCGCTTCAAGGACTCCCTGGCTACGGCCACGTCCTTGGGCCCCGCGGCCACAAACTTCCGCTTTTCGCTCCTTTCGTGGCCAAGGAAGGGGCACCTCCTCACGTCCGCCTAGCCACCGGCCGCAGAACCAGCCTGTACGCGGACGTGATTTCCGCCGAGGCGGTACTTGAGGACGACGCGGTCAGTCCACATCCACCCCGGCAGCATCCGCCTCAAAGCCTTCCTAGTCCGAGCTTTCAGGCCCATTCCACGCCAGTGGGCGACAGAGTTCGCCATCACCTGCTCCACTGGCGTTCCATCACGTCAGACAGGTGGGTGCTGCAAATCGTCCGAAGGGGCTACTCCCTCCCCTTCGAGACGACCCCTCCAGCCATGCCACTGCAGCACCACCGTATCTCGGGGGGTCATTTGAATCTTCTCCACGAGGAAGTTTCGGCCCTCTTGGCCAAGGGGGCCGTCGAGCGCGTTCCGAGCCCAGAAGTAGGTCGTGGTTGTTATTCCCACTACTTTCTGGTTCCCAAGAAGGGCAAAGGGGGCCTACGCCCTATCTTGGACCTCCGGAACGTCAATGCCTTCCTCCGGAAGGAACGGTTCAAAATGTTAACTTTGGCTCAGGTTCTAACTGCCCTCGACCCTGGAGACTGGATGGTAGCGTTGGACTTGCAGGACGCATATTTCCACATCCCCGTCCTGCCGGCCCACCGGCGTTACCTGCGGTTCACGGTGGGTCAGGAGCACTTTCAGTTCACCGTGCTCCCCTTCGGCCTAACCAGTGCCCCTCGGGTGTTCACGAAAGTGATGGCGGTGGTCGCAGCTCATCTGCGCAGATCAGGGGTTCCAGTCTTCCCCTATCTCGACGACTGGTTGTTGAAGGCGGGCTCGCCCCAGGCAGTCGTCTCCCACCTCCAGACTACGGCGGATCTCCTGCATTTGCTGGGGTTTTCCATCAACGTGCCAAAGTCACACCTGAGCCCCTCTCAGAAGCTCCTTTTCATCAGAGCGGTTCTCGATTCGGTGCAGTTCCGGGTTCATCCACCGGAACAGCGGGTCCGGGATATACAGGCCCTGATTCCCATCTTTCGGCCTCTATCCTGGGTTTCAGTCAGGCTAGTGTTGCGGCTTCTGGGGCTGATGGCCTCCTGCATCCTACTAGTGCATCACGCCAGGCGGCGCATGCGGGCTCTGCAGTGGGACCTGAAGTTTCAGTGGGCCCAGTATCACGGCAACCTGTCCGACCATGTCTTGATCTCGGAGGGCACTGCACAGCAGTTGCAGTGGTGGCTCACGGACCGCGATTGGGTCACGGGAAAGAGCCTCTCCCTACCTCTACCGGAGCATGTCGTAGTGATGGATGCGTCCCTCCTGGGATGGGGTGGCCATATGGGAGAGGCGGAGATCAGAGGCCTCTGGTCTCCGGCGGAGTCTCGCCTCCACATCAACTTGTTGGAGCTGAGAGCGATCCGACTTGCACTGAAAGCCTTCCTTCCCTCTGTCCGGGAAAGTGTCGTGCAGGTGTTCACGGACAACACCACCGCCATGTGGTATTGCAACAAACAGGGCGGGGTGGGGTCGTGGACCCTTAGTCAGGAGGCTCTGCGCCTCTGGACATGGCTGGAACACCAGGGCATCACCCTGGTGGTTCAACATCTGGCGGGCTCTCTGAACGCCAGAGCAGACTAACTCAGCCGCCGGTGCATGATAGATCACGAATGGCGTCTGAACTCCGAGGTGGCGCAAGGTCTCTTTCAGCAGTGGGGAGAGCCTTGGTTATATCTATTCGCCACCGACGAGAACGCGCAATGTCAGCAGTTCTGCGCGTTGGAATTTCCAAGGCGGCACTCGCTCGGCGACGCTTTTCGTCGCGAGTGGAGTTGCGGTCTGTTGTGCGCCTTTCCGCCTATACCACTTCTGCCCAGAGTGCTGAAGATCAGGCGCGACCGGGCCCAAGTCATCTTGGTGGCTCCGGATTGGGCACGAAGGTACTGGTATCCCGAGCTACTCAGTATGTTGACCGATCCTCCGATACGTCTGCCCGTTCGGGAGGATCTTCTGTCGCAGCAGCAGGGGACGGTCCTCCACCCGAACCTGTCCAGCCTCCACCTCCATGCGTGGAGATTGAGCGGCGGCAGTTGATGCCATTTGACTTGCCTCCTGAAGTCTGTGATATCATTCTGGCAGCCAGGCGTCCCTCCACAAAGACGGTATACGCCTGCCGGTGGAACAAATTTGTGGCATGGTGCACAGCAAAGGCTGTGGATCCCCTTTCCGCCCCTCTTTCTGAGGTTCTCCTCTTTCTTCTTTCTTTGGCCCGGCAGGGCTCTGCCCTGGGCACCTTGAAAGGTTATCTTGCTGCCCTCTCTGCCTTCTTACGGCTTCCAGATCAGCCCTCTCTTTTCAAGTCCCCTGTAGTGTCACGCTTTCTTAAAGGCATTACTCACACGTTCCCTCCTGTCCCTTTCGTAATGCCTCAGTGGGACTTGAATCTTGTCTTAACATTCCTGATGTGCGCTCCCTTTGAGCCTCTTCACAATTGTCCTCTTCGTCTTCTCACTCTTAAGACTGCTTTCCTGGTAGCCATCACCTCGGCTAGACGGGTGAGTGAGCTCCAGGCTCTATCATCCAAGCCTCCTTTTCTATCTGTTCATCCGGACAAGGTTTTCCTTCGGCCTCGTCCTTCCTTTCTACCGAAAGTGGTGACCCCCTTTCATCTTGGGCAATCTGTCATCTTGCCCACCTTCTTTCCGCCTCCGCATCCTTCCAAAGAGGAAGAGCGGCTCCACCGTCTGGACCCAAAACGTGCGCTCTCCTTTTATTTGGACCGCACTAAACTGTTCCGAGTGGACGACCAGCTTTTCGTTGGCTACGTGGGTGCAAAGAAGGGCAAAGCTGTGCACAAACGGACCATCTCCCGGTGGGTCGTTTTGTGTATAAAAATCTGTTATTCCTTGGCAAAAAAGGACCCGCCTGTTGGGCTGCGCGCCCATTCTACTCTGGCCACAGCGGCTACTACTGCTTTGGGACGGGGAGTCCCTTTGCAGGACATCTGTCAGGCGGCAACGTGGGCTTCGCTGCACACGTTCTAAGGTGAGGAATCTAACTAACGTGTTTCTCTCAGATGAACAAGTTACTTACCTTCGGTAACGATGTATCTGTAAGAAACATTAGTTAGTTAGATTCCTCACCGACCCACCCATCCTCCCCGTTCTGCGAACTGACATCTAGGGTTAAGGCTATCCCTTTCAGGGCCCTAGAATTTTTTGGCACCAGTGTCGGTCTCTTGCAATGCTCTGCGTTCCTGGCGCTGAAGGCTATGTACAAGAACTGACGTCAGCGCGTGAGGGCGGCGTCTAAGTACTCCGACGTCATTCCGGCGCACGACGACGGATGCGGAGCCGCAGACGACGCCTAGCGACGCGCAAGGGGTATTGCTGACGAAAAATCTTCCGGATCCAGTCTGACGCCTGGGGATATTCTAAGGTGAGGAATCTAACTAACTAATGTGTCTTACAGATACATCGTTACCGAAGGCAAGTAACTTGTTCTTCCTTTCCAAGCCAATACATAAAGACAAATGAATAATTTAATAATTTTTATTGTTATGGCTCCAGCCGACACGTGTTTCGTCGTTCGGGACAAGACACCCGCGACTTCCTCAGGGCTGGAAAACATACAAAAAAGCAGAGTGTAAGCCCCACCATTTGGGCATCAATGATAGTCATTGTTATGTAAATTATAAGTGGTCCCAACTGTGCTCATCAATTCACCTCCTATATCCCTAAAGAACGTGCAACTGAATCCAACATAGGACAGTGTAATCAATATATCCTGTTTCAAGAACCTTTCCAATCATCATATTCCTGTGTCAATCAATAAGTAGTGTCTAACATATCAAGCCAAACAATATTGATGTCCACCCTGAAAACAAAAAAGGGGGTGGATCCATAATACGTAGGGGGATGGATGGGAGTAGTCATGTGATTCATAACCACCATGCATATTGTAATGGTCAACTGACTGGGAGATCCCAGGCCAACCTTAAATCAATAGGACAGATCTTAAGTGCCTGAAAGTAAAATAGAAAGATATATATTATATGTCCTATTAAGATTATATCCCTGTAGATACCAATCATAAGGTAAAAGAGCATACCTTCTGACTGGTTTTAATTCCGTCCCAGCCTAAGTTTGGCTGGGCAAATTGCATGTAATCACGAAGACGATTATTCAAGCAAATGTCTGCAAGAACAAAGCAAAATCCTATTCACAATTGTGGAGCAGATCGCTCGTAAATGCCAATATTCGTTCCAAGCATAGAGTACATACTTAATTTAAAAGTTCAGTGGAAAGAGTTTCCAATCCTTATATTGACACACGTCTCTATTAGATAACTAATAGGATACAAAGAGGAGATCCCAGTGTATAAGTAATAACCATGAGAACATATTATATGGTTCCAAGTATACTGACTTGGTGCACGAGTGACCAGCAAAATTCCAAAGAAATTATGTGCTAGGTGACAAAGAAAATCCCAATCATACACTGATAAACGTCTCCATTGGATTAAGCCATTTGTAAAGGTCACCAAAATAATCGTGAGATAAAAGGAGGAGATCCCAGTGTATAACAGTAAAATTGCAATAACAATGAGAGCACATTATACGGTTCCCAAGTGTGCCGACTTAGTGCACGGGTGGCCAACAAAATACCAGAGAAAACAAGCGTTAGGTGGAAGGCTTACCGACGATGCACACTGTCGAGCTGGGTGATGGGCTGCGTAATCAATCAGCCCACAACGCGCTAAAATATCAAGAGTATACGAAGATTTGAGTAATCTATTAAAAAATGTATTATCTACGTCCTAATTTCAGAATAAGCATCCCCAGGTAGTTAAATACCTATATTGTGCAGCGTCAAAGTCTAGGTGCAATCCTCCGGCATCTCAGTATGGCCACAATGTTCAGTGTATACCCGGAAGTGCCGCTTTTATTACGAGTGAGAACGAATGAATAGCGCGTAAAGAAAGACAGCGGCGGTTACGATATCAGCCGCCATCTTGAAGATCCTATTAGAACACGTAAACCATGTGGTTAATATCTAATAATGTATCCATCTTTCGAGTAAGTCCATCTGTAGCAAGGTTTCACGGTGAAAACTCTCTAAATATGTTTACTGGTAATGGTCAGAGCATCTCAATTTAATTTATTAGTTAGAGTAACCCTGACACGAAATTGATATTGGCTGGTGGCGTCGGAAGTGAGCATTCCGTCCGCCATCTTCGATTGGTCACCCAGTCTAGATCGTTAGTGACGTTTACATAGAGATATTGGTCTGCCAATACTCAAGGCGAGAGATAAAACCATACACTCCACACAAAAATAATTAGTGTTGGAGGTATTAGGATCAAAGTGCACCATTCTAATTTAACAATTTAATTAATGAACTATCTGGTTTGAATATGTAATCCGGGTGTTAGTAATCCGTTACATATTGATTCTTCACCAAGTGAAATTTATCAATATAGTGTTTCGTCAAAAGGAAAAGAGAAAAAAGTAGAACAATTTAAAAGGGAGATGCCTATGAGATGTCCATTGATATCAAGGTGGGTGTATGATGGAAATGAATAAGAAAACCTTGATAATAGTGTCTGTCATATATACATTATTGTTTGGCTATATGTCACACCCCATCAAAACAATATATGATATCTAATAAAATTTACCACATAGTATTATTCTGAAATTAGGACGTAGGTAATACATTTTTTAATAGATTATTCAAATCTTCGTATAATCTTTTGATATTTTAGCGCGTCGTGGGCGGATTGATTACGCAGCCCATCACCCACCACGGTGTTTACTCGACAGTGTGCATCGTCGGTAAGCCTTCCACCTAACGCTTGTTTTCTCTGGTATTTTCTTGGCCACCTGTGCATTAAGTCGGCACACTTGGGAACCGTATAATGTGCTCTCATTGTTATTGCAATTTTATTGTTATACACTGGGATCTCCTCCTTTTATCTCACGATTATTTTGGTGACCTGTACAAATCACTTAATCCAATGGAGACGCTTATCAGTGTATGATTGGGAGTTTCATTCTTGTCACCTAGCACATAATCTCTTTGGAATTTTGCTGGTCACTCGTGCACCAAGTCAGTATACTTGGGAACCATATAATATGTTCTCATGGTTATTACTTATACACTGGGATCTCCTCTTTGTATCCTATTAGTTATCTAATAGAGACGTGTGTCAATATAAGGATTGGAAACTCTTTCCACTGAACTTTTAAATTAAGTATGTACTCTATGCTTGGAGCTAATATTGGCATTTACGAGCGATCTGCTCCACAATTGTGAATAGCATTTTGCTTTGTTCTTGCAGACATTTGCTTGAATAATTGTCTTCGTGAATACATGCAATTTACCCAGCCAAACTTGGGCTGGGACGGAATTAAAACCAGTCAGAGGGTATGTTCTTTTACCTTATGGTTGGTATCTACAGGAATATAATCTTAATTGGACATACAATATATATCTTTCTATTTTACTTTCAGGCACTTAAGATCTGTCCTATTGATTTAAGGTAGGCCTGGGATCTCCCAGTCAATTGACCCTTACAATATGCATATGGGATGTCACTTGCATGGTGGTTATGAATCGCATGACTACTCCCATCCATCCCCCTACGTATTATGGATCCACCCCCTTTTTTGTTTTCAGGGTGGACATCAATATTGTTTGGCTTGATATGTTAGACACTACTTATTGATTGACCCAAGAATATGATGATTGGAAATGTTCTTGATACAGGATATATTGATTACACTGTCCTATGTTGGATTCAGTTGCACGTTCTTTAGGGATATATGAAGTGAATTGATGAGCACAGTTGGGACCACTTATAATTTACATAACAATGACTGTATCATTGATGCCCAAATGGTGGGGCTTACACTCTGCTTTTTTGTATGTTTTCCAGCCCTGAGGAAGTCGCGGGTGTCTTGTCCCGAACGACGAAACACGTGTCGGCTGGAGCCATAACAAGAAAAATTATTAAATTATTCATATGTCTTTATGTATTTGCTTGGAAACCTATGTTATTGACATGTTATAATGAACATAAATGTGTGCCAGGGCTTGATTTAAAGAGTGGATTTCATGATTGTAAAATCCCACATATCTGGATTCTCACTCAATTAATGGAACTTTGGAATACAAGGTTACTTTTTTGCTGACAAAAATATAACTTTGGACGCAGTGCCTTGGAACTCGAATAGTGAGTGTGAGCAACTTCTGCTGCTCGCTAAATGTGATCTCTGTAGGATTGTACCCCCCTCCTCAAGTTACTCTGAATTATGCAAGCAAGAGTAATTGTGTAATTATCTATAATTCAGTGTCAAAGAATACCGCGGAATTACCAAAATTACTACAGTGTTGTTGAAATTCTGCTCACGCCTACTTGTTAACCTGACCTTATATTGTATTTGATGTTACTTGTAGGAAACTTTGTTTTGGAAATGTACATTTCCAATTGGGTTAGGAAACTAGGTAGTTTATTTGTGCTTCAAGGATGGAGTATTGTATGGTCCAAAGCGGACGACTGTTCGTGATTTCCATAACTGGGAGCATAAACTTGAAATCCTTAGAACCTCTTTCTTAAACATAATGTGAAACGTATTGGTACAGTAAGTAAGAGCACAGAAAACGTCAAACAATTAATGTGCATGTTTATCATGTCAATGTGAATTTAAATGGCAGCTGAGCAACAAATTAGCCATATTCTGCTGAAGCAAAAGACAAGATGAATTATGCCCTAATTGTGCAAAAATAAACTCACTTTGTCAAGAATGATAACAAAAAGATCCCCGTTTCCACTTTCAACTATGTATATTTATGAATAGTGAGAAGGTTTTCATGCCAAGTGTTGCCAAGCCCAGGCAAGACCATTAGTTATTTTTCTTTAAGGTACTTCCGAGTGAAGAACTTTTCCTTCCCCCGAAAATTGGAAGCTCAGTAACCAAATATGTGAATTTCCATCCGATTTGCTATTTTAACCCCTGTTGCACCAAATAACAAATCTGACCTTGTGTAGTGAGTGTCCCACATTTTCAGTATGCATCCTCAGCATTAACTATTTTCCACATTTCCAAGCTGACATTGGGAATACAGTAGTCTATTGCAATGACATGATGTTGAAATTCTTACTGCACTAACTAAAATCCACTGGTACGTAGATAGGCAATGTCTGGAACAGACAACCAGCTGTAAATACCTAGGAATCTTGCTGGACCACAAAGGCTCATTTAAACCCCAGCTGGAATCCCTACGTAGGAACGGCACAATGACCTACCTAGCAATAAAGCCTCTGAAAAAGATGCTGCCAGACCTAACCTTTGATCCCTTACTGCAGGTGATACGTGCAAAACTACAGCAACCACTGATGCACGGAGTGGATCGTGAAAAGGGAGAGACGCTGTGCCATTGGACAAAGAAATAGCCAACACATACAGGGCTATTTTTCCCCTCCCAAAATACGCTTAGTTTGGGCTTTAAAATCAATCTGTGAAAAGGAGAGGCGCATACATGAAAAGCTGGCACAAGATGCGTAGCGCAGAGGTAGGTTCGTTAAACTTGCACCTTTTGGAGCGAGCTGTCAAGTCCTGAAAAATCACCTGCTAGGATGTACCTGTTTGACTCCCTAAAGCTATTGGGACTGACCGACCTTTGGAAAACCTCCACAGACCACCAGAGTTTCAAAAAGACTGACAAAGAGAACAAAAAAGGGTATCCGTTCTAGAAGACAAGGCAACACTAGCCAGAAGTGCTCATGGCTGGATAGTGCTTAGCAACTACGAAGCTCTCAAACCACAACCCTACTTGAAAGTGGGAGTCAAAAGGAGGACAAAAGAAAAATTCCTAAAGTTGCGACTGGGCAACTTACCGATTTTTCCCACTCCTTTCGCCATGGGAAAGGAGATCAGGACCGCAGTCCTACCGTTTAGGCGAAAGAGGAGATAAAGATCTGGTGCAAGTCATCTGCATCTTCCCCGACTTACGGGATATAAGAACCCTACTTAGACCATTATTCAAGCAGAATGGCATCAGGACTTGCAGGCAGTAAAACTGTGCGTAACCCGGCTGGGACGCAGTTAAACTGCCGGCTCAAAAAATTCTTTGACATATTAACTGGGAGACTCAAACATGCATCGCTAGTGGACATCGGCTAAATAAAAAAACAGCTGGGCCGGTCTGTCATGGTTGCTTTTCCTGCCAAGATCTTGCCATTGTACCCTACGGGCACACAAACATAACCGACTTGACGAAGAATGTAAGTACAAACAACGTAAGTTTAACAGGACTTGAAACGATGGTTGCTTAAATTGGCATAGCACCAGTTAGCCCAGCTCTCCTTGACGCACAGTGCACTTTAGAATTGTTGACAAGCTCAATGTCCAAATGCGAGTTTTAAAAATCACGCCCTTTGACCCTTTAAACACTGTTTTTACTCATTGTATTACTATGGAATTTTATTATGTGTATGCAACGGTTTTAAATAATCATGCATAATAAACTTACTTACTGCACTAACTGGTGTTAATAGTAGGATATGTATTTTTAAATGACCGTATTTTGCCATTGATGATTTAATTTCCGATGTCATATGTAATGTTTAAATAAAAATAATGGGTAGTGCAACTAGGTGTGTTATGGGATCTTATTGAGTATATTTTAGGTTTTGGATTGTGACCAGAACATCTGTTGAACTGAGGTTATTTTTTTAGAGGAATATGTATAATAACGCGTTATTTTGTCAATCTTTAGCAATCCCCTTAAAGAGTTTTTCACTCTAAACCTACTTCACCCTTTTTTCCAGAATACATTGGACACTCCTGTTGCCCAACAAGCTATGCAGATAGGGTGAGGACTCTGGCCTCATCATGTATTAGTTTTTGTTGGCCATGGAGCTAGGCACGAGCTTTGGCCATAAGTGCTTCTGCGGCCAGTGACTCATGGAAATAGGACATGAATTAGAATCATGTCCTATTCATAATACACCCTGCATGATTTGTTTCCAATTTATGTATAATACTTGATAAAATGTAATACAGGTTTGTGAAACACGAGTAGGTGGTTTATGGTCATTGTTTTCTATTTTCTTTTTGGCCCTCGCAAGCATTTTCTGCACCTTTTTAGGCACCATCATCTACCAATGAGCTAAATGCGTCTTTACTCTATCCCCACGAGAACCTTGGATTTTTTATTTCCACCTAACCATCGTAATACTTGAACCTTAAGCAACCTAGGGATATTTTACACTGTCAATCTGAAAATCTACCATTGGACCTTCACATTGTAATGCATCACTGGATTGTCGGTACTAAGTTGACTCTGCTTTCTTGCAATCTTTCATTCGTTTGCTACTTCAGGGACCCTTACTTGAACTCTTGTGAAAAATGCCCCACTGATACCCCCTTATTGCACTCCTCAAGTGCAGGATACATGATGTTTTGCCACTTGATGCCACACCTGTGACACATCAACTACTACAGATTCTTTCCCATCACTGGATTGGGCACTGTGCATGGTGTTTTTTTTTTTTTTTTTTTTTTTTTTTTAACTTCTGGACTGTGCATGCACTTATTTGCTGTAGGTTAGGTCAACAGCCTCATCTAAGGTTGAATTTTTACATGTCCCCAGTCTTATATTTTTTTCTGTTATGACATCTAGTCAATTGGTCCCTGAACAGCTGATCTGGGAAATTTCCAAATTCACAGTTTGTAGCTAAAATATTTAACAGCACTACATACGTATCCAGCATGCTGTTATTCTTCTGAAAAGAAAATTTTGCGTCCGACTACTACTTTAATTGAACACAGTAAGGTTGTTCCAGTCGGACCTAGGCTTCTTGTAACCTGTTTTACTGTTCTTCTTCAGATTGTTTACTTGGTGGGAAGTGTTTAGAAATGTCTTAACCCTGCCGACCAAGGGAAGCTTAAGTGAACACCTTATTTGTTTGACATGAAATTAAACGGTCATCTGCTCCCAGATCGACATTAAATTCCCATTTAACTATTCTTTGCATCTGATGGTTGATTCCCCAAGTGGTTGTAAGAAATATGGTGGTGGTTTATGGAATACTTGTGATCGGCTAGGGAGAACAAAAATAGGTGCTGCTGTCAGATATCGGTAATCGACTATCAAATCCATCACACAGGTAGAAATTAAATGCCGAGAGCCATTGAAATAGCTTACCCTAGTTGATATTGTTAAAATAGTAGTCATTTTCAGAACCTTTAAGCACCCACAACCAGTGTAAAAGAACAAGTGTCTTAGTCAACCAAGAACTCAGATGAGGCTGCGTACTCTAGAGCATACACCTTATATCAAAGTAGGAACAAGACCTAGTAATATTCCTAGTTACTAAAATATACAAGTGTCTGATTGGATGCCAAATATATTGTTATATCTGAAAGAGACTATTAGTTATGGACTCCTTACAATAGAATTACCCCCAGGCGTCAGACTGGATCTGGAGAATTTTTCTTCAGCAGTACCCCTGTGCGTCAGTAGGTGGCGTCGGTCGACTCTGCGTTCGTCGTGTGTGTCCTGATCGCCGGAATGACGTAGCGGTTTTTACTTAGATGCCGCCCCTGCACGCTGACATCAGTTCTTTCTTTTTTTCGCGCCAGCCAGCGCAGATCCGGAGAGAGCGGTACCCATAGTCCTTTTTGACTTTTTGCTGACTTATTTTTTCGAGTCGATCAACTCTTGGTGCAAGGGATGTTACATCGACGGACCGGCTTCAAACCTTGTGACTTCTGGCAAAAGATGTCAGTTACTGACCCTCTGGTACCTGGAGCGCGACCACGACTCAAAATCGTGCTCCGACTGTTAGGCCATGAACCCGAAGTCTTTGCGGGAGCGGTCCTGAAAGCTTCTCGAGGCCCGGCAGTCATTTCCGTGCCGGTTGAGAGGGAGTCACCACCATCACTTCTCTTCAAAGTCTTCGGGCAAGTAGAAGCACAAGAAGGCGAAGAAGCACCATCGCTCTTCGCCTTCTCCCCGCCCGTCGGCCGACGCGACTCGGGATGCGGAAGGTAGTCGTCCGGCTCCCCCCACTGACCCTGTTGGGTCGGCTCCGAGCTTCCCACCCTTCCTGGGAGCCGTGGCAACCCCTGCCCAACTTCTTAGCTTTAACAAAGCCCTCCACTCCATATTTGGGCAGCCTGACTCTGCCGGCACGCCTTTAGGCCGCACAGACTCGGCTGGGCGTTCTAGGCCTTCGATGCTGGCGGCTCCGGCGCAGCAGGGCCCCCAGGGAACCAGGCCTGGATCTGGATTGGCCCTGGTTGACTTTACGACACCTCCAGTGCTGAATCCATTGAGGACACCTCCGCCTCCTCCGATGCTGGTTGTGTTCCCAGCCGGCGTTGACTCAGACCTCCCCCCTCAACATGGACACGTACCCGGACCAGCGTTGAGTGGTACTTTTGTACCTCTGTTCTATCCTGGCGTTCCTTATCCCCCCTGAGTGGAAGCCGTAGGAGGGTAAGGAAGACTGGGAGGGGTCTATTGACCACCTAGCAGACCATTTTGAAGAGCCGGACTGGAGAGAGGAACTGGTTGAGGCCAATGGTCTGGATACGTCCCCAGACCTTAGTATGCTTTCTCCCCCTACTGTGGCTACTGAGAAGGGAGCCTCCTGTGCTGTGGTGTTGCGTAGGGCGGCTGAGGCCTTGGGCCTCGAGCTACCTACGGTGGCAGTCAGGACTAACCTCCTGACTGAGGTGCTTCAACCAGCAGCAGCCTATTCGGAGCCCCTGCTGCCATTCAATGAGGCCCTCACAGACCTTCTGGGCACCTGGTCTAAGCCCGGCACAGGGGCTCCTGTGGATAGGATGATTGCCCGAACCCCCCGCCTGGCCCAGAGCGACCCCATTTTCCTCTCCTGAGAGCTTGGTGGTCCAAGCCTCAACATCCAAAGGCGCGTTCTCTACTGCTCCCCCAGATACGTAATCCAAGAAGCTGGATCATCTTGGGAAGATGTTTTCTTCCGCCAGCTTAAGACTGCGGTTGGTGAACACTGCATGTCTCTTGGGCCGCTACACCCACTCTCTGTGGGGCACAGTTGCGCAGGTGCTGCCATAGTGCCCGGAGGAGGCCTGGGTCGTACTCTCCCATGTGGTCGCTGAAGGGAGGGATGCAGCAAAGTTCGCCATTCGCTGTGGGCTGGACACCACTGACTCGCTAGGCAGGAAGATTTAAACGTCGATAGACCTGAGACGCTACGCCTGGCTGAGGTCCACTGGCTTCTCTGGCGATGTCCAATTGACTCTTTTGGACATGCCCTTTGATGGCCGTTGCTTGTTTGGCGACAAGGCGGATAATGCGCTGGAACTCTTCAAGGACTCTAGGGTTACGGCCAGATCCTTTGGCCTCGCTACAACCTCTTGCCCCATGCAGTCTGCTTTTCGCCCCTTTCGTGGCTACGGAAGGGGTGCCCCACCACATTCCACCCAGAGTCACAAGTTTGCGCAGGCTACCCAGGCTCTGCACGGCTGGGGACGTGGGACCTACCGCCGTGGGTCTGGGGGCCAGCGGGCGGGCCTGTCCACCAGTGCCCCCTCAGCAGCGGCCTCGAAGCCTTCCTAGTCTGACTTTTCAGGGCTACCTGTGGACTGTGGGTGGCAGGATCCACCATCACATCCCCCCCCCCCCCCCCCCGGCACAACATCACGTCGGACATGTGGGTTATGCAGATAGTCCGAAGGGGCTACTCCCTCCCCTTCGAGACTACCCCTCCCTCCCACCTGCATTCCGTCACATGTCGGAGGATCACCTGGCCCATCCCCGTCAGGAAGTTGCGGATCGAGCGAGTCCCTGTGCCAGAAGTAAGTCGTGACTGCTACTCCCACTACTTTCTGGTGCCCAAGAAGGACAAAGGCATGTGGCGTCCTATCTTAGACCTCAGGGACGTCAACCACTTCCTCCAGAAGGGGAAGTTCAAAATGTTGACATTGACTCAGGTCCTGTCTGCCCTCGACCCTAGAGACTGGATGGTAGTGTTAGACTTGCAGGACACTTATGTCCACATCCCCGTCCTGCCGTCCCACAGGCGTTACCTACGGTTCACGCCAGGCCACGAGCACTTTCAATTTACCGTGCTCCCCTTTGGCCTTACCAGCGCCCCTCGGGTGTTCACCAAAGTCATTGCAGTGGTCGCAGCTCATCTGCGCAGATAAGGGGTTCCAGCCTTCCCCTATCTCGACGACTGGCTATTGAAGGCGACTTTGCCCCAGGCTGTCGTTTCTCACCTCCAGACTACAGCGGACCTCCTGCATTCAATGGGGTTCACTATCGATGTGCCGAAGTCACACCTGATTCCCTCTCAGAAGCTCCTTTTCATTGGAGTGGTTCTAGACACAGCGCAGTTTCGGGCCTATCCCCCAAGCAGCAAATCCGGGATATTCGGGCTATGATACCGATGTTTCAACCTCTATCACGGATTTCAGTGAGGATGACCCTAAGGCTACTGGGCCTCATGGCCTCCTGCATTCTGCTGGTCGAGTATAACTGGTGGCATATGCGGGCTCTGTAGTGGGACCTGAAGTTCCAGTGAGCGTAGCATCAGGGTAATCTTTCCGATGTCATCCAGATCTCGGAGGGCACTGCACGCCAATTGCAGTGGTGGCTAACGAACCAAGATTGGGTCTACGGCAGATCCCTCTCTCTTCCCCAACCAGACTTCACGGCGGAGTCCGGGCTCCACATCAACCTGCTGGAGCTCCAGGCGATCTGTTTTGCACTGAAAGCATTCCTTCCTTCTGTCAAAAAGGAAAGTAGTGCAGGTGTTCACGGACAAAATCACCGCCATGTGGTACTGCAACAAACCAGTCAGGGTGGGGTCGTTGACCCTATGTCAAGAGGCTCTTTGCCTCTGGATGTGGCTGGAACATCAGGGCATGTCCCTGGTGGTTCAAAACCTGGCAGGTTCCCGGAATGCCAGGGTGGAGGAACTCCGCTACCGGTGCATGATGGATCACGAATGCCGTCTTCACTCTGAGGTAGTGCAAGGTCTCTTTCAGCAGTGGGAGAGCGTTGGTTAGTGTTCGCCACCGAAGAGAACGTGCAATGTCAGCAGTTCTGTGTGTTGGAATTTCCAAGGTGACGCTCGCTCTGCAACGCTTTTCGTCGTGAGTGGAATTGCTGTCTTCTATACGCCTTTCCCCCATACCACTTCTGCCCAGAGTGCTGAAGAAGATCAAGCGCGACTGGGCCCAAGTCATTCTTGTGGCTCCGGACTGGGCACAAAGAGTCTGTCCTGAGCTCTTAAACATGGCCATCGATCCTCCGATCAGACGGCCTCTTCGGGAGGATCTTCTGTCGCATCAGCAGGAGACGGTCCTCCACCCGAACCTGTCCAGCCTCTACCTCCTCGCGTAGAGATTGAGCGGTGACCGTGGACCGCATTTGACGTTCCTCCCGAAGTCTGTAAAGTCATCGTGTCAGCCAGGCGTCCCTCCACTAAAACGGTATACGCCTGTAGATGGAACACATTTGTAGCATGGTGCACAGCAAAGGCTGTCCCTCTATCAGAGGTTCTCTTCTTCACTCTTTCTTTGACCCCACAGGGATCTGCTCTGGGCACCCTTAAAGGCCATCTTTCGGCAATTTAGGCCTTTCTTCACCTTCCTGATAAGCCTTCTCTTTTCGAGTCCCCTATTGTGTAGATTTCTTAAGTGCATTACTCACCTTTTTCCTCCTATTTCTTTTGTGATGCCCCAGTGGGACTTGAATCTGGTGTTAACCTACCTCATGTGCTCCTTTCGAGCCCCTACATAATTGTCCACTCAGACTCTTGACTCTAAAGAGTACTTTTCTGGTTGCCATCGCCGCTGCTCACAGCGTGAGTGAGCTTCAGGCTCTTTCTTCTAAACCTCTTTCCTTGCTGTTCATCAGGACAAGGTTGTCCTTCGACCTCTACTTTCTTTTCTTCCCAAAGTGGTTACCGCTTTCCACATAGGACAGACCATCACTTTGCCCACCTTCTTCCTGCCACCGAATCCTTCTAAAGAGGGAGTCTCCACCGTCTGGATGCAAAATGTTCACTTTCATTTTATCTGGATTGCACAAAACAATTCCGGGTGGATGATCAGCTCTTTGTTGGCTATGTGGGCGCCAAGAAAGGTCGGGCTGTGCAAAAACAAACCATCTCTCGATGGGTCGTACTTTGCATTAAAATTTGTTATTCCTTGGCGAAAAGGAACCTCCAGTAGAGTTGCGCGCCCATTCCACCAGGGCGACTGCAGCCACTACTGCCTTGGGATGTGGAGTCCCCCTTCATGACATCTGCTAGTCGGCCACGTAGGCTTCATTGCACACGTTCACTAAACATTACTGCCTAGACAGCTAAGTCCAGAGAGACGGTTCTTTGGCCGCTCCCTTCTTCAGGACTTCAAGGTGTGAACTTGGTTCGCAGACCCACCTCCGGGGTTGGCATTTCTGGGGTATCCATTCTAAGGTAAGGAATCCATAACTAATAGTCTCTTTCAGATGAACAGTGTCTCTGTGTGTGTGTCTCTGTGTGTGTGTCTCTGTGTGTGTGTCTCTGTGTGTGTCTCTGTGTGTGTCTCTGTGTGTGTGTGTGTGTGTGTGTGTGTGTGTGTGTCTGTGTGTATCTGTGTCTCTCTGTGTGTAATTTGGCACATTGTGTTTTGGCTAATAGTGTTCACGCTAAAGAGATTATGGTGGAGGCCATTGTGAAATTAGTTACCCAGAAACAAAGATAAATTGTCTTTCCTTATGGTGGTGGTATTTTACACAATATTCATTAAGGATTGTTAAAGAAGACTAGCACTGTGAAAGACCTTGTCACGAAAGAATTTGAACTCTAGTGTAGTTACAAATGTGTTCAGGTGTTTGAAATGGTAAAAAGGATTAGAAAAAGAAACTCTGGCAATACAGGCCTTTGTTCCTGGCAGAGATACTATTGTAATCGCTGACGCGAGCTCTTGGGGTCTTTGAGTAGTTTTGATGCAGGTCTTTAAGTGGGGTAGGACACCACTATTCCTTGATCAAGAGGAAAGCCCTGACAGTAGGTTCAGCAGTTGTCAGGTTCAGGAATATTGCTGAGAACAATGCCTTATAAGAAACGTTTGCATGAAAGATTAGATTTCAGCAGGTATTAGGAATTTGGCACGGTTGAGTACATTTTAGGAGCAGGGGGATAATGCTACAAATTGTTTATTTATGTGGATTGCCATCAAGGTTGCTAGGGATCGAGGTGAAGTGGATGGTTGAGTTTCAGACTAGTTGTGTAGTTACTAATGGAGCGGTAACAGAGGAGGGTTGAAATTAAGACATTTGTAAGATGGGTGGGTGTACAGACAGTCTGACACAAGTGAATCCCTATAGAACAGCTTGTGAAGTAATTGTCCCCCGGGACTTGTATTAGCTAAACACAGTATTTCAATACACTTAACAAACACCCCCCCCCCCCCCCCCGGCCTTAATTTGAGTGAAAGGGCTGGGCAAAGGAGCAGCGTTTACAATTAGTTTGTTCTGACAAGAACGCGAAACCTGGCCTAAAGACTTTGGGTGGGGGGGGGGGGGGGATATATTGGAGAAGCTAATGAGGTGTCGGGAGATACAGCATTTACACTTTACCAGGCAGCAGGACCCGGTTTGCCTAGATTGGCACTGGAGGTCAATCCCTCGAATGTTTGACTGCTGCTGCACTGAGTCTGCAGTTGTGGGGTGTATGTGTGAGAGAGAGATCCGTGGCAACGCTGAAGGTGAGAATGGTTGTGATCCCTGGAAGTGTCCAGTAGACCTGCGTGAGACATGGGGGAATCCTTGGGGGTGCCAAATGTTAGTAAGGTCTAGATGGACCATGATCTTTTATCAATGGGTTGGGCTGTCCATTGTCTGATACTCTGTACTTACCCTCCAGCTGACCCCCTGATCAGGAGGAACATTTGTCTTTCCCAGAAAGCTCGGGGTCCCAGATCCTGTGTATCCCACTAATTTTCCCTGTGCAAAGCTTCTGTGGACGATCGCACCTGCCGCCATTCTGTCGCTGCCGCAATTGTTTACTGTTTTTCTTTGGATGGTTCATTTCTAATGGAGCTGTACTGTATATTTAATACGCCAATATGAAGATGTGTGTTTTGTTGTGTTGCTCCTGGGCTGGGAGTGCCGGCATCGCACCCGGTTCAATGTAGAGAATGCTTGGGTAGTATTTCGGATTGTATGATGCTCTTCGCTTTTTTCATTGCTACTTGTCCTTGTGAGACTACATGAGATGTAACCTTTTATTCAGTTATGAATAAAAACAAGTTAAAAAAAAAAGTCGGACTTCTCTATTCAATAGAATTTGTAATAACTATTTAAAAAAAAAAAGTGGTTTAATTAGTTTCCCTGCTCCCATTACAGTGATGCAGTATCAGTATTTTAATCTGTACTCTGGTTTTCTACTTAGATCAGCTAATCCTGACACAGTGAAAATAGCTTTTGGGTGCTAGTCACCATAAGGATGTGTTACTGTTTACTTTCTATATGTGCTACTTTTAAATACCATGCACCCTGCCTTCTGGACTTCAAGACCTACCTAGGGGTGACTTTAATAATATTTAAAAGGAAGCCTCTGACCTGACAAAAGGGTCCATTTTGACAGGTGGTTGAAATGCAGTTTTCTACATTTCGACATTCAGGCTACAGTGGTATACCAGAAGCCTTGTTTTCAATACCAGTGTATTCGGTGGCACAATAGGTGCTGCTGTGCACTAGTATTATTTAACTTCCACGCTCTGGGTACACCTTTTGCTAGGGATTTAAATGCACTTAAATATACCAAATGGGAGTATGCCAATTCAGTCCGGTTAGAATGTGGAGTTTAGGGTTCCTTCTCAGCCAGCAGGGCAGGCCTCTGGCAGCTGAGCAGACCTCCTTTGGTAGTATCCACAGATCAAGGAGAATGCTGAAAAGTGGGTCTTAGGGTCCTATATTTATACCTGGTGCGTCATTTAAAGCGATTGAAGCTTCTGGAGTTTTCCCCTTACAGTAGTGTCTGAAATTTCCTGCTTCGCTGCCCTGGTCCCAGTCTGTCTGGGGCCACAGCAGGCTACAGTGAAGTTGTGTGAGTTTGCCGGGCCATTACCTTTAAAGTGCAAGTGTGATAGGTGACCGCTCTGCCCTCCCCCCCCCCCCCAAACACACCCCCACACCCTTTTAAGTCAGGTTGGCCCATCCTTCCAGCAGCCAGACCCTCTATTGTGATACTATTTGGTAGGGATACACACAAGCCAACTATACCTAGTCTTGTAACCCAGAATAAAGGTTGCAGACCCCAAATGGTTAGGACAAGAATATGCCAACTTTCTAAAAGTCTCATTTTCAGAATTGTGACTTAAAATCTGACTGCCACTAAAGAGGGTTTTAAATTACAATTCCTCAGACACCATTCATGATATTACATTTAATAGGTGCTAATGTTTGTTTAGAAGCAGGTTGAAATAAGGTTACCCAATGTTATCATTTGGCAGAGGTAGGGCTCCCAGTAGTGACAAACAAGTTTGGGACTGTTGGGTACATGTCCAACTTTTTAAATACACTACACCCTGCCCTATGCGCTGCTTTGGGTCTACCATAGGATGCCTTATCTGTATTAAAAGGGGAGATTTAAGCCTGGCAAAAGGTTTATTTTGCCAAGTCAAATGGCAGTTTGAAACTGCACACACAGGTTGCAATTGCAGATCTGAGACCTGTTTAAAAGGCTACCTAAGTGGTTAGCACAGTCAGTGCTGCAACCTACTAATAGCATTTGATTTACAGGCCCTGCATTCACTAATTAGTTACTAGAGACTTAAAAAGAAAATTGAATGTGCCAATTGGGTGTAAGCCAATTGTACTATGTTTACGGGAGTGAGCACAAGCACTTTATCTGGATAGCAGTGGTAAAGTGTGCAGAATTCTAGAGGCAACAAAAACTAATTCAGCAAAGCGGGAGGAGTCTGGAGGCACAAGGTTAGGGTGAAACCATACCCAGGATGTCAGGTCTAACAAGGAGTAAACTGCACAGAGTTGTAAAGTCAGCACAGCAAAAATATAGGGTTGAGCAAAAGGTGAAAAATCTACAGCAATGGCAGGTTTCCAACAGATGTGGCTGAGATGTTCTGATAAGCATTCCTGCGACCTCTTGTTTTCTTGAACAATGTAGCCTTCAAAGCACCCTTTAAAGCACGTTTCATGCTTTTTCCCCAGTAATCGCAACCTCCCCAAAATCGGCGAGTTCCAAAAATTAGTGGGTGTTTCCTTCCCAGTCCACCAACCACTTCCGTTAAATTGCAGCATATTTGACTTGACAAAATGTGACATTGATCAGCTCTGCTATAATCTCATTATCCAAGGAAGAGCTGTTGAGTAAAACTCATTGATTTCCATGGGTCTTCTAAATGGCGACCTTCCAGCCTGCAAGAACTACGTATTCAACAGACTGATGACCGATGAGGCATCCGGTAGTATTTAATCTATTGCAGAGCAGTTCTTGCCACCAGTATAAGTTATCAACGATTCTCATAACTATGTGGTGTAATGCTTTTGGGTCATGTCATATCCTGCCTCATTGAGCTTTAAGTTTTCTTCCACAGAGCAATCCTTTCTGTTGTGCTGGAAATGGTGAACACGTTTAGAAATCTCATATTTGAAAACGAGTGAAGCTGAACACTTCATCTATTATTTTTGATTACTTATTTCTTTCATTATACAGTCTGTTGTGAATACTGTCCTGAGTTTTCTGGCAACAAAAACTGGCAGCTATATCCTTACCTTTGTGTCTTTTGTCACTGTTAATACCCATTTTTTGTAATGGGAGAAAATAAAAATGTATGCCACCATTTCACATTTAGTCTAATTCCGCAGATCGCCTACTTATGTAGTTTGGCAACACACTTGTCGGAGTAAACATGTTTTTTTCTGTTTATTCTAACATTATGTCTGTATTAACAGGAAATAATGCCACTTTGCTAATTCATGAGGCAACACTAGAAGATGGGATGGAGGAAGAGGCCATTGAAAAAACCCACAGGTAAAGCCCACAAAAAATGACATGTTACGAGATTAGTAGGAAGAAATCTAACTTGAACCATCGGGCTCGCTCACAAATCCCTCTTTGGGCATTGCTTAATTTGAGCTGCGGGTTGCGATAGGGCCCACCGGTGTTCAGTTTTGGGTGGCGAGATGTATTTATTATCATACTTGGACACAAACAATAGAGAGCTAGGCAGGAAAAAATGTTGTTGTGAAGGGGAAGGGTGAGATAGAAATACAGAAACAATGGCAGTTGGAGAAAGCAGGGATGAAAAAGAATCTGCAAGAGTGAGATAAAGCCAGGGTTTGCACGAATCACAAGAGTTCTATAGGCTCCATACGTTAAAACCGAGAGCAGGCACAGACTGCCATGCCCTTACTGAGTGTGCAACCCGGGTTGCCGGTCATAAGCAAAACTTGTAAACTGCAAGTTATAATTGAAAAGAAACACCCTGTCAGAGACTATACAGGTGCTCTCTTCCAATAGCAAGCTAGCCTTTGCATCTTATGCCAGTCTGGTGTTTCCCAGTTGGCATGCTACTAGTTAGCATGTTGCGGGATATCATTTTCTATTATGCTTGTTTTCCTGTCCTATAGGTCCCATAAAGACTTGCATTGCAGGGATTATCCTAGCCGCTTTTGTGATTGTGGGGCAGGGGCCTCATGTACATCCCAGGGGCATACCTTTTACTCTGCTAATTAATGAACTGCTTAATTTTTCTTTATATTTTTCACCTGAAAATTATACCCCAATTACTCTTTGAATCCTTTTTCAAGCTACCTGTCCACAGTTGACCTATTTTACTATCAGTTTGCCAGGAGCTTATTTTGATCTGTGCTGTGTCCATCTTAGAGCCTACTTTTGGGCTTTGGAGGGGCCCTGCCCATAGGTTTTGGCACACTTCTTTTTAGGAACAGCTACATATTGTGGATTATTCTCCAGTACTGCCTGTATTCGCATTTCACCTGCCCAATCTGGGTTTAGGTATGTTCCCACCTGTCCACTCCAGTGGCCTACCTGGTGCAGTATACTTGGTAAGGTAAAGCCAGTTTGTATTCTCAGGAAGCACCCTTATAATTAGTCATGCTAGGTAATCTTTATGTTCGAGGCATATGAGCTGCAGATTGTACACTTAGCATAGGTCGCCATCTGGTGTTGGGCCCGGATGTTTGCAGTTTGTTTTTCTTCTTGGACAGTCTTTGGAAGTCACGAGTTTGGTGACTCCTCCTTCGGTCCGTACTGCGCATGGGCTTCGGCTCCATCCTCAGATTGTTTTTTTCCGCCATCGGGCTCGGATGTGATACTTCGTGCTCCGGCTTCGAACTTCTACGGTTCCAGCCTCGACGGAAAATCCTCGATTCTTCGAGTTCCTTCATCATCTTCATCTCTCGAAGCGGCACTTTTCTCCATCCCGTACATCGACACCGGCCTTCGGGCCCTCCGCGACTCCGGTCCCGGCCGATGGAAAGGACTCCGTTCAAAAAGTGCCCAAAATGTGGGTCTAAATTTCCCCACACCGACCTCCATCAGGTGTGTAACCTTTGCCTCTCTCCGGAACACGAGGCTAGAGACTGCCCCGCCTGCAAGTCTTTTCGATCGAAGAAGACCATCCGAGATCGAAGAGCTCGACGCACCATGGCGCACTCATCCTCGGCAGCTCCACCGGACATCTTCGGAGACGACGCCGAAGCTTCGGGGCAAACACACACCGAGCAGGAGGAAGACGTCGTCAGCGCTTCCGAGGCCGACGACTCCGACGTGGAGGACGTTACACCAGCGCAGCGGGCCGTGAGTACTATGCCCCCTCCCACCCCCGCGCCGAAAACCAAAGAGACTCAGGTTACTCCCTCGCCTGCCGGCCTGGGCAAAACCAAAACCAAAACTTCGATCACCCCACCTTCGGGCCCGGTGTCGAAGCACCCAAAGTCTCATGGCAGCTCGGGATCGAGCCAGCCGACACCCGGTGCCGAAAAACAGCATCCGGCACCGAAGACTGCAAAATCCAGCTCGACTCCGAAACCACCGGTGCCGAAGCCTGGACACTCGGTGCCGACCAAACACAAACACAAATCTGTCGGCACCGACGCTCCGGCGCCGAAACATCATTCGACGCCGAAACACTCGGAGACCTCAAAAAAGCATGGCGCACACAGACCATCGAAACCCCCGGTTCCGAAATCACCGGTGCCGACAGACGACTCGACACCGTTGGCTCTGTTTACACCAGACCCTTTACAAAAGACTTTGTCCAAAGATCCAAAGACTGGGCTTTTGACTTTAACTACCAAGAAAAGACGCCTTGATGCTCCGGCTCCTCCTCCTCCACCCAAAAGGAAGGACTCTGCTACTTCTCCCCTCAGAGTGCCCTCCCCACCACCGCCTCCCCTACCCACTCCACTTCCTCCACCGCCTCCACCTCACAGGTCTCCGCCACCTTTACCTCACTACGATCCGGCCCCATCCCCAGATCCGGATGATGGGGATCCGGACAATTACCCGGCGGACGCCCCAATGGATCCCACTCCACCAGGGACCCCAGATCCATGGGAGGATTACAATAACCCTGATCTACCCAATGTACCTCAGGACGACCTATACCCATCAAGGCCGTCTCCTCCAGAGGACTCCTTAGGGTTTCATCATTTAGTGCAGAGAGCAGCACACTACCATGGGGTGGACATGCACAGTGAACCAGTAGAAGAAGACTTCCTACTGGATACATTTGATATACAAGACAAATCTACTTCCATTTTACCCATGCTTAAGGGTGTCACCAAGCACGCTACAGAGGTGTTCAAAGACCCTGTCAGAGCCAGAGTACTGAACCCTAGAATAGAGAAGAAGTACAAGGCGGCACCCACAGACCCTGCTTACATCAAGGGCCCTGCTCCCCTAGATTCCCTAGTTGTCTCCACAGCTAGAAAGCGGGCTAACTCCCAATCCTCAGGAGATGCCCCACCGCCAGACAAAGAATCTAAACTTCTGGACGCGTCTGGTAAACGCACCGCCTCCCAAGCTGCAAACATGTGGCGCATTGCAAACACACAAGCACTGCTTGCGCGATATGATAGTATCAAACAACAATGTCTCAACGTGGAATTCAATGGAAGGACAAGTAATTAAAGGTGAGCTGTATGTTACAGTATCAGGGGAATGAATCCATACACAGAGGACAACAGGAGACCAAGTTAGTAGGAAAGATTGTATTTTCAACACATGATGAACATATTGCGTCATATGTACATATCATATAGGTTAAAAAACTGCGTGACACTTAGTGAAAGTGTAACCGAAAAGATACTGTGCACAAGTGCTCGTGCAGTTTGTGACGGCGCAAGTGACACATAAAGTGGTATATACAGCGGTGAAACGGCGCAGCAAGAGAACAATGGTATTTTGAATATGCCAAAATTAGGGCATTTACACAGTAAATGTATGGGAATTCAAAGGACAGTAAAGCAAATGCCCATGTTTGTAAATGCGCCAACAGTAACGCTGTTGAAGTCGACGGCGTTTCGGCCCGTGACAATCAAGGCCATCATCAGGACTGGTTACACATATTTTGAACAGTGCTAGGGTAAAGAAAAACAATTCTCAAAAACTGGACCAAAATGAAGAAAAAGGGGGACAGATGTGCAGATGGTGGTGAACACGGCGACGAGTAATGGCCGTGGGTACGGGTCTAATGTATGGCCATGAGCCAAGGAGCAGTGATCGGACGAAAGGTGAGCGCGAGAACGGGTATCAAAGCGGCGCGCGAGTCGAGTGAGGCGTGCCCAAGTGGGCAAAGGTAGAGTGAATAGGGACTGGGGCCAAGAAATGGTGAGCTATGTGGTAGAATAACTAACGGATAGAGCGGAAGAGAAATCGCACAGGTGGATGGTAACAGGGATGCAGGGGAGTGCCACAGTGAAAAAAACAGGGAGTGACAAGGGGTAAAGCAAGGGAAAAGAAACTTACTCGCGTGGAAGGGGCGAGCCCGGTGAATCGGCAAGGAGGAGTCAGACGGGTCCGGGGGAGTCCAAACTGGACGGGGGAGAGAAAGGAGGTGAGGAAAAGAACAGGTAGGAGTTGGGGGGGGGGGGGGGAAGACAGTAGAAGAGATGGGAGCGGCAAACCACTTACTTATTCTAAAAGGACGAGCCGAATGAAACGGCAACGCTGGACCACGTAATGTTAGAAGGGTCCGTGGAAATTCAGGCTGAAAGGGGACAAGGGACAAGGGGTGAGGAAAAGGCAAGGGGGAGAGAACAGTGGGAAAGAAGGGAATAAAGGAGCCACTTACGTCAGGAGGGGGACGGAGATCAATCAATAAGGAAGC
The DNA here is from genome assembly GCF_964204655.1 of Triturus cristatus. Classification (NCBI taxonomy): domain Eukaryota; kingdom Metazoa; phylum Chordata; class Amphibia; order Caudata; family Salamandridae; genus Triturus; species Triturus cristatus. The sequence continues at coordinate 444,434,952 of NC_140590.1, forward strand.
TGGAAAGAAAGGAAGGGGTTTAGAGACGGGCTGATGGACGCATTCCGGGGAGAAAGGATGCGAGCAGAATGTACTTGCATTTAGCCGAGGCGAGTGAATCACCGAGGAGGGGTCCGTTAGGAAGGGTGTGCCGGTACGAATCAGGCAGAGAGTGAGGACGGAAGGGCACTGACGAGAGTTTTATGAGGTCAGTGCTTCCGGGTCACGAGGAGCGTCCACCAATCAATGGAAAGAAGACGGAGGCAAGCAGCGCGCTGATGGGTGCTGGCGATTGATAGGCTGGGGGGTGCTAAAAGGGGAGTGAAGCGGAAAGGCCACCAATGGATCGGAGAAGGAGTCATGGCAACCGTTGGTGATAACCCGCAAAGACGCGTGTGTCGCTCGAGTGAGGAAAAGAAGAGTAAAGGAATAACATTTAGAAATGAAAACATTGTGGTCAATTCAATGGACCCAAAGCAAGCCAGATAAGGCCAATAGCAATATATACAGAATACATAATAAATATAATACATTCGTTTCAATGAAGTCATGGGCCATTGGCAGGCTGGTTATGCGATAGTACATCAGGGGTAGGCGTGTGGGGGGGAGGTGGGAAGGAAAGGGGAGGGGGGGGGAAAGAAGGGAAAGGGGGGGGGGTTGGGAGGGAATGGGAGGGGGAGGGGGGGGGTTTGGGAGGGAAGGGGAGGAAAAGGAGGAAGGAAAAAGGGAGAAGGAATGAACAAACAGCTAATTAACAAATGAATGGGGCGGAAGACAAGGGGAAGGGGGGAAGGGAAGGAGACGGGGAAGGGGGGGGGTTGGTTTGTACAGGGGAAGGGGAAAAGATGAATGCATACAAAGTACAGATTAAAGGAGCAAGGATGGAGAACGTATCGGCTGTAAAGAAGGCAGATCAGTAAATCACAAACATGCAAAGGATTACAATCATGCAAGGGTAGAGTTCCATTCATCAAGGGAATTCAGGCCCTGCTCAATGGAGTTAAAGCGGGAGATCCAACGGCATTCGCACCTATTCAGGAGTCTTTGGGTATCACCGCCTCTTAGTGGGATGGACGGTTTGTCAATTACCAGCCAGGTGAAATCGGATTCGCTGTGATTCTTTTCTTTGAAGTGGGAGACCAGGGGGGCTGTTAGGACTCCGCATCTAATGCGGCTGCGATGTTGTAGAATGCGGTCCTTCACCATCTGGGTGGTTTGGCCAATGTATATTTTGTCACAGGGACATTTTATCATGTAGACAACGTTCTGAGATCTACAGTTGGTGAAGGAGTGTAGGTCAAATTTCAATCCATTGTGTTCAAACATCTTGCTTTACCTCTTGTCACTCCCTGTTTTTTTCACTGTGGTACTCCCCTGCATCCCTGTTACCATCCACCTGTGCGATTTCTCTTCCGCTCTATCCGTTAGTTATTCTACCACATAGCTCACCATTTCTTGGCCCCAGTCCCTATTCACTCTACCTTTGCCCACTTGGGCACGCCTCACTCGACTCGCGCGCCGCTTTGATACCCGTTCTCGCGCTCACCTTTCGTCCGATCACTGCTCCTTGGCTCATGGCCATACATTAGACCCGTACCCACGGCCATTACTCGTCGCCGTGTTCACCACCATCTGCACATCTGTCCCCCTTTTTCTTCATTTTGGTCCAGTTTTTGAGAATTGTTTTTCTTTACCCTAGCACTGTTCAAAATATGTGTAACCAGTCCTGATGATGGCCTTGATTGTCACGGGCCGAAACGCCGTCGACTTCAACAGCGTTACTGTTGGCGCATTTACAAACATGGGCATTTGCTTTACTGTCCTTTGAATTCCCATACATTTACTGTGTAAATGCCCTAATTTTGGCATATTCAAAATACCATTGTTCTCTTGCTGCGCCGTTTCACCGCTGTATATACCACTTTATGTGTCACTTGCGCCGTCACAAACTGCACGAGCACTTGTGCACAGTATCTTTTCGGTTACACTTTCACTAAGTGTCACGCAGTGCTTTTTTAACCTATATGATATGTACATATGACGCAATATGTTCATCATGTGTTGAAAATACAATCTTTCCTACTAACTTGGTCTCCTGTTGTCCTCTGTGTATGGATTCATTCCCCTGATACTGTAACATACAGCTCACCTTTAATTACTTGTCCTTCCATTGAATTCCACGTTGAGACATTGTTGTTTGATATTATGTACTGCCCCAGTCTCACTGTGGTTTATGGGCTACCTCCTGTGGTCTGATACTGCGCGATATGATAGAGCACACTATGACGAACTAGAGGCTCTTATGCAGCACCTTCCAGAAAAATACAAGCACAAGGCTCATGACCTCATACAGGAGGGTAAACTAATCACAAACACCTCCATTAAGTGTGCCCTCGATGCAGCCGACACTGCTTCTAGGGCCATAAATACCAGTGTCCTGCTTCGTCGCCACGCCTGGCTCAGGATCTCAGGGTTCAAACCTGAAGTCCAGGCATCCATACTCAATCACCCCTTTGACCAGGAAACACTCTTTGGGCCAAAGGTAGACGAAGCGCTCGAAAAGATGAAGAAAGACACAGACACAGCAAAGTCTATGGGGGCACTCCAAACACAAGCCTCCAAACGTTCCTTTCGACGCTCGTCCTTTCGTGGCACAGGTAGAGGCTCCTCCACCGATAACGCCTCTTCCTCCTACAAGTCCCCTCCTCAAAATACCTTTTCAAAGGGCAATCAGAGAGGTGGTTACAGGGGTAACAACAATAAGGGCAGGGGCAAAACCAACAACACCCGTTCTGCCACCCCCCCGCACAATGACTCCCCTCCGCTCCCCCCAGACCATTCCACTCCGGTCGGGGGCAGACTACAAAACTTTATCCACGTATGGGAGTCCATAACATCGGACAAATGGGTGACCCAAATTATTCGGTCAGGGTACTGTCTAGAGCTAACATCTACCCCACCCAATATCCCACCAAGGCACCGTCCAATGTCTCAAGAACATTCCACACTGCTCAAACAAGAGGTACTTTCACTCCTGCAAAAACATGCTATAGAGCAGGTCCCCGTCAACCAACGAAATCTAGGGGTCTACTCTCTATATTTCTTAATACCAAAGAGAGACGAGACCCTCAGACCCATTCTGGACCTCCGGCCTCTAAATGCCTACATACACTCAGACCATTTTCACATGGTCACTCTACAACAAGTCCTCCCACTCCTCTGCCAGGGAGACTTTCTCACAACCTTGGATCTGAAAGACGCATACTTTCACATTCCAATACACCCCTCTCACAGGAAATACCTCAGGTTCGTGGTGGACGGGCAACATTACCAATTCACGGTTCTCCCCTTCGGGGTCACCACCGCACCACGGGTGTTTACCAAATGCCTAGCAGTAGTAGCAGCACACCTCAGACGTCAACATATTCACGTCTTCCCTTACCTAGACGACTGGCTGATAAAAGCCGCGTCCTACGACCAATGTGTGCAGCATACAAACAGCACCATCCAACTGCTCCACCAGCTAGGCTTCACGGTGAACTACCAAAAGTCCCACCTCATACCATCTCACACAAAGCAATACCTCGGGGCCACTATAGACACCTCCAAGGGTATTGCCTATCCAAACTCAGCCAGAATCACAAGCATTCAAGCCTTACGCAAAACATTCCTTCCTCAGCACTCTCTTCCAGCAAGAGTGTTTATGAAGCTCATAGGAATGATGACGTCTTGCATTTTCATAGTGCCCCATGCAAGACTCCACATGCGTCCACTTCAAGAGTGCCTAGCACAACAGTGGAACCAGGCCCAGGGTCAGCTGACGGATCTGGTGTTGGTGGACGGCCGCACACATCACTCTCTGCAGTGGTGGAACACCACAAACCTTTCCAAAGGGCGGCCGTTCCTGGACCCGGTTCCTCAAGTGACTCTAACAGCGGACGCATCGCTCTCCGGCTGGGGAGCGCACCTTCTACACCTCACCATGCAAGGTCTATGGACGCCACAGCAAAAATCGCTCCACATCAACCATCTGGAGCTCTTGGCGATCTTTCTAGCCCTAAAATCTTTCCAAAAACAGATTTCGGGCAAAGCAGTCCTCATTCGCACAGACAATATGACTGCAATGTATTATATCCAAAAACAGGGGGGGGACACACTCTCCCCAGCTCTCCCGCTTAGCCCAGAGCATATGGAGATGGGCAATTCCTCAAAACATCTTTCTCCTGGCACAGCACGTTCCAGGCGTACAAAACACCATGGCAGATCTGCTCAGCAGACAAACGCAACAAATACACGAATGGGAACTGCATCCACAAGTTCTTCACCCATTCTTCCAACAGTGGGGGCATCCTCAGATAGACCTCTTCGCCACCCACGAAAACAAAAAATGCCCAAGCTTCGCCGCCAGATACCCACACCCATTGTCCAAGGGCAATGCGATATGGATGAACTGGTCAGGCAGATTTGCATACGCCTTTCCACCTCTCCCACTAATTCCATTAGTGGTCAGGAAGCTACAACAGCACTCCCTCACACTCATTCTGGTAGCTCCGACGTGGGCCAGGCAGCCGTGGTACACCACGCTACTACAACTGTCAGTGGTACCACATCAAAAACTGCATCTATCCCCATGCCTCCTAACCCAGAACCATGGAGAAATCAGGCACCCGGACCCAGCTCAGCTCAACCTGGCGATCTGGCTCCTGAAATCCTAGAATTCGGATACCTTAACCTTCCCCCTGATTGTATGAACATCATCATGGAAGCCAGACGTCCTACCACTAGAGCATGCTATGCCGCAAAGTGGAAAAGATTTGTAATTTACTGCCGTAACAATACAATCAACCCTCTAGATGCATCCATACAGCACATCATATGCTATCTGCTCCATCTTCACAGGTGTAACCTGGCATATTCATCCATACGCCTACACCTAGCAGCGATCGCTGCTTATCTACAAAACAGGCAGCATTTATCACTCTTCAGAGTGCCCGCTATTAAAGCCTTCATGGAAGGCCTTAAACGAGTAATTCCTCCCAGGGCACCACCTTCCCCTGTATGGAATCTAAATTTAGTTCTTACACGACTAATGGGTCCGCCCTTCGAACCAATGCACAAATGTGAGCTACAGTTTCTCACCTGGAAAACAGCTTTCCTTGTAGCTATCACTTCCCTTAGAAGGGTTGGTGAAATACAAGCGTTCACCATACAGGAACCCTACATACAAATGCATCACAGCAAGGTCATACTTCGCACAAATCCGAAGTTTCTGCCCAAAGTCATTTCCCCCTTCCACCTCAATCAATCAGTGGAATTACCTGTCTTCTTCTCGCAACCCCAATCTGTTGCAGAAAGGGCCTTACACACACTTGATGTAAAAAGGGCGTTACTATACTACATACAAAGAACGCAACCCTTCAGGAAGACTAAACAATTGTTCGTTTCCTTCTCTCCACCACATAAAGGCAACCCCATTTCAAAATCAGGGATAGCTAGGTGGATTGTAAAATGCATACAAATTTGCTATCAAAAGGCAAAGAGAACATTATCTGTTCCCCCTAAAGCCCACTCTACAAGAAAGTTAGGGGCTTCTATGGCTTTTCTAGGGAATATACCCTTAGATGACATCTGCAAGGCAGCCACATGGTCTACACCGCACACCTTCACAAAACACTACTGTGTAGATGTGCATTCCAAGCAGCAAGCTAGGGTGGGCCAGGCTGTACTAAAGACACTTTTTCAAACAGCTGCAACGGATACCGGTGGTCGCCGCTAAGGTTGGGTACTGCTATATAATCTATGCTAAGTGTACAATCTGCAGCTCATATGCCTCGAACGGAATATGCTACTTACCAGTATGCATCTGTTCTTGGCATGTAGAGCTGCAGAGTTGTACACGCCCACCCGCCTCCCCGGCTACCTGTATCCGTTCCAGTACATCTTATTTAGATACAACACATGGGTTTCTCACTGTTATTACTACGCTCCATCATTTCCCTGTTGGCGAAAAACAATCTGAGGATGGAGCCGAAGCCCATGCGCAGTACGGACCGAAGGAGGAGTCACCAAACTCGTGACTTCCAAAGACTGTCCAAGAAGAAAAACAAACTGCAAACATCCGGGCCCAACACCAGATGGCGACCTATGCTAAGTGTACAACTCTGCAGCTCTACATGCCAAGAACAGATGCATACTGGTAAGTAGCATATTCCTTACTAAGCAGCTGATCGGTGTTGATGTCACGCTATGCTGCGTGACAGTATGCAGAAACGGCCTGGTGTGTTTGGGCCGTCGCTACATCCACTGAGGTATCTCTGCCTGCGAACTTTCTTGCCATCACCAGTTAACTGTATTGCCTGTGCCTTGACCACAACCTCTGGTGCCTAAACTGCACTGTCCTCCCCCTGACAAAAAACCTAAATAACAGTTCGACAATAACTAGTGTATGTGTATTTACCTTGGTGACAGCTTGGCAATTGTCTACTTTTACTTTAATCTAGATATGAAAATTTAAGTGGTTGCAGAACAGCAGTCAGAACGGAATAACACTTTTCATGTGAAAAATACATCACATTACCTGAAGCAGCGAGGTCCTACAGACTGACCAGTGTGCCCTCTGTAGAATCCTGCTGGACACTTTCTAGTGTTATGCAATGTACTGGTTTGGCAGCCACTCCCTAGACCTGCACCTGAAGACCCTGTATGGGAGAGGAAATTGCACCGACCAGAGAACATGCTGCGTCATTCACCTACTGTGAGAGGCACACGTGGGCAAGCAGCACAGAGGTGTGGTGAGAGCAGCACCTTCCCATCAATGCAAGAGCATCGTGTGACCCTTCCCGCACCGGCATCTCCTGCCCCTTATCCTCCCGCACAGGCATCTCCAGTCCCCTGTGCCTTCCTGCAGAGTCCCGCATGAACTGCAAGTCCTGCAACTTTAGGAGAGCTGCTGTGGCCTGAGAGGAGCAATGGCTGCAATGCCACCAAGCGGCCATTTGCGGTACCGCATGTAAATGAAGAAAGTGGTTTGAAATCAAACTGCCCCCAAGAAAATGGAAACATACATAGCCGTTCCTGCCACCCCTCAATTGCCTCTCTCCTTTGAAGGAGACAAGCTGCCGAGCTGGTGCCAGGCTTGTGTCTCCGCCTAAATTACATCACAAGCAACAGTCATGAACAGCTCCCTATCTGCATGCACACAGACTGTAGAACAGTGTGCGCCCCCTGGTAGCAAGTGGCCACCATTCCAAGAGAAGTACAGCCACAATAGTGAAACTCAAGGCAGACCGGCCCAAATCAGTAAAGCCAAAAGGCAGCATGGCTTGCAGCATCAGTCAGGCTGCTGCGACCCCTGTTGAAGTGCCTCAAGTTCCACCTGGTGATTGCACACAACCCCGCACCCTGGCTTCCTGGGGGAACACGAATGTGTGATGTATCTCAGGGAAGAACATAGACTATTTGCCTTCCTTTGCTGAAGAAGACTGTCAACCCCCTGCAGGGCCTCGCTTAATCAGCCACCAGCAGGAAGTGGGAGCCCCTGAACACTGAAAAGCCCTGCTAGCCAGCCAGCAAGCCCACTAAAAGCATAAGGAGCACTGGGTGCTGCAGCGCTCCCTAGTGGTTGTCTGATGCCACCACACTTGAAAAGAGAATACCGCATGCCCCAGTGATGAACAGCCACCACCGCAAGAGAGTGGAATGGGCACCCAAGGCACCAGCAGTGGGCACCCACTGAGAGACTATCCACTAGCCCCTCCATTGCCTGATGGGGCACCAGCTCACAACGCACACACACACTGCAAAAGGTGAGGGACCGAGAGCATGAAATCAGAGGTGTGCAAAGGGCCACACTTGGGAATCTGTCGACACGGGCAAGAGCTCTGGAAAGAGAGCCTGCTGAGAGTGCGAAGTAAGGCTGCATCAGCCAGATCCCCAGCACCGAGTGGCCACAGTTGGCTCGTCATTGAGCATGTCACACAGAGGGACCAACCCTGGCAAGCACACCTGAACATAGGCAGGACCAAGGACCGCGGCGGCGCAGCCTCGAGATGCAAGCACTACGCCATTGAGCAAAGCAGAGAAGTGGAGAGATGATTCTCCATCCAGGGACCAGGGCACCAAGAAGATCCGTGAAGAAGGGACTGGACCTGCGAGAGGTCCACGAAGAAGAGAAGAGTCTAGTCCTACCGACACAACTGGGCCTATGAGAGGTCCACAGTGGAAGAAGATGCACACTCCTATGTCTAATATGCGACTAATAGGAGGTCCATGTGGAGTGAACATGAGACACAAGGCAGGATTCCACATCATAGTGAGAGACCTGGTCAGAAGAGAGAAGGGCGTGGCACTATACCACATCATGAAAAAGTTGGAGAGGAGAAGAGAACGGCATAATGCCACATAAGGGAAGGGAAGACGAGAGAAAGGTGTATGACAGACCCTTCACACAGAAGATCCCAACAACCACAGGTGTGCAGGAGAAAGGAAGAAACTCAACAAAACCGAGGATGCGTGCCACTACTAGAGCATGAAACTACAGACACAAGCCAGCCACCGGGGTGTAGCGACGTCCCTGGAGACAGCCCAGGGAGTACCAAATGTAAGTCGCCTGAATGCGCATACGCGTATCTGCCCCATGCTTCACAGTGCGACCAGCCAGCCACCTGACACTGGCTGCTTGAAGCAGATTGCATTCCTGCTAGCAACTGCACCAACCATGTAGCAAGTTGAGTGGCAGCGAAGTCCCTCCAGGTATCCGCACTCCAAGCAACTCATCGCCACCTGTCAGACAGTTTGTCAAATGGTAACCATGTCATCATTGTTCCTTTCGGGCATTCTTGTGTTATTACAGTCGGCGCTAGTGGACTCTGCGCACTGCCAGGGAAGCACACAGATAAGACGCACTCTCCTTGATTAACTAATGAAATTTTGAGTGCACAGTGGCAACATTGTTCATAGTATTTATCAGCAGTCCACAAGTCTTCCACTAGTGCACCTATTACCATGTCATTTGAAGTAATAGCTTCATTAACTACCAACAAGGCTGAAACTTTTTTAGCATTCACTACAGAAGCAGCTACTGAAATCTATGGATTGATCTACGTTGCTAGACTTTTCAGTCCACATGTTTATACTACAACACAATTACTCCGACAATTGGAATTTTTAAGCAAAAAAGAAATCAATCAGACTCCACGCCGCAACGCTCATACAGTACCACAAAGCCAAAGAGTCCCTAGAGGTTTACGTATAGCCTTGAAACCCATGTTGTGCAAGACAAACAAGATGTTCGTGGAAAAATGGTATTTAATTTTAAATAAATGTTCTTTGGATTTGATCCTGTTGATCATTGAAGAACTTTATAACATCTTGAATAGAAGAAGAAATTCAAACTGTAAAAGGTGAGTTATCTAAATCAACTCCAGAAAATTGGGGAGGTCTTCTCGAGGAACTCAATTTAAAGCTGGATAAACACGCTAAAGAAATTCACGAAAAAGGAAAATCAAAATTTCACAGACACAATTGACTATAAACTGGACGAGGTTTATACATGGGCTGAAGTGTACAATCAACGAAAATGGCAGAAACTGCCCAATGTGAGCTCCTCACAAGTGAGCGTAGTATCTGATTCGGAAGTGGCACAGAATAGACCACCATTAGGTGCACACATTTCTACACAACCTTCAACAAGCTCTGGCGATCAACAAACTCCGAAGGCTGTTTTTTTTTTTTTTTTTTTTTTTTAATCCATCTGTCCGGCAACAAACTATCAACCGGACAAAGATCACCAAAACCAAGGAGGAGCCAAAAATAACACCACATAGGTCGACATGAGAACTTTCTGAAGCAAGACTAAACCAACCTAGTGGTGAACATCTCTAAAGAAGAGTTAACATCGGCCCAAATACAGGTTTTCCACAAGGGCACCTCGGCTGTGCCATCACACCATACCAACATGGCTGAAACTGAGATTGCCTTTTTTCAAATTTATCAGAATTTTGAGACTTTAACATTTCTTCAGCACTTTAGAACCTGCTGCTGTTCCAACTCAAGAACCTGAATTTAAAGAGAAGTTCTTCTTGTGCACCCATTTAACATAAATCAATAGACGCTTTTGAAAGATTGGTCAAATCAGAGCTTAACCTCATTGAGAAAAAGCACACGCACACAGCGTCACAGAGACTCTCCTGGAAACGTTTGTGCTCCTGAGTTTCCGCAACAGGGAGCCAGCTCACCTCGGGCCCTTTGGGATAAGGTACTTCAGAACACAGTGCAGCAAAGTCCTTTCAAGCAGGGGGACACAGCCCACAGCAAAGTCCCTTTAGCCTCTCCTTGGTTAAAACCGCAAACTGCAGGCCAGCCCCAGAACACACAGCAAGGGTCAGTCCTTTCCTTCAGTCTTCTCAGTTTCTTCCTTGGCAAAGGTTCCTTTTGACCACGAAGTTGCTTCATTCTTGTTCAATGTTGATCAGTCCATTTATCCAAAGTTCAGGGGCTTCAGCTCTCATAGTTATACCCCTAAATGTCTTTGAAGTATTTGTGTTCAGGGGGGTACTGACCCCTGTTCAAAGCAGTTCTGGGATCCTCCCTGATTAGTGGGGGTCTGGATTCTCAATCACTCAGCAGGAGATGGGACCATTGTTTTATGGCAGCAACCCAGGCCTCTTCACCTCTAGGGGCTACTCCTCCCCCTACACTCCAGATGCAGGACAGCCTGCTGCTGTCTCGCCTCCTACCCTGGGTCAAGACATTCCCCCGATTCTATCATTTTCAAATCTAGACAGTCAATCCACAACCAGGCAGAGAAACACAGAAATGTTAGAGCACAAAGATCTAGCCACTTCTAAAAGAGTGGCTTCTAAACACACAATGCAAAAACCACCTTCATAAAAAGATGTTATTACATTGTGAGCTCAAGCACCCTAAACTTCACCTCTCCTTCTTAAGCCTTTGGAAAGATAGGTTGGCAAACATATTACACAGCCTTCCCAATCTATCCTATGGGCAAGATGGCCTTTCAGCAGTGAAAAACGAAATGGAGATTATTTCACTGTCAGGACATGGTACACACCTTTGTACATGTCCTACCTTTCACATGCACTGCACCCTGCCCAGGGGGTACCTTGGGGTGTCTGATGTGCATAGAAATGGAAGGGTAAGGTCTGGCAAGTGGGTGCACTTGTCAGAACAACATGGCAGTTTAACAAACTGCGCGCAGGCACTGCAATGGCAGGCCAGAGTTCCCTTTTTAAGGCTACTGGTGTGGGTGGCACAATTAGTGCTGCAGGCCCACTAGTCCATACCAAAGGGGATGATGGACTGAGCGTTTGAGCAAATCAAACACTCACCCCCAGTCAACTGATCTGGGTTTAATCCATCATCATTCTTTAGCTCACTCCACCACCCCAGTTCAGACATGGCCATATGCAAATCATTCTGACCCTGTGCCTCATGGGAACAGTCCAACCCGAACTGCCAAGCCATGTCTTCCCTGGCCCGGAAACAAGCATCCTGGGACCAGTTTCGGGTTCATAACCCTCATCAGCCAGGCTATCTTGAATCCAGTGGCAAAGTGAGCAAGGGACCCACGTCTGGGCATACCCTGCCAACTTAGGGCGAACAAAGCAATACCGAAGGGGATGATGGACGGAGCGTTTGAGCAAATCAAACACTCACCCCCAGTCAACTGGTCTGGGTTTAATCCATCATCATTCTTTAGCTCACTCCACCACCCCAGTTCAGACATGGCCATATGCAAATCAGTCTGACCCAGGATGCTTGTTTCCGGTCCAGGGAAAACCTGGCTTGGCAGTTGGGGCTGGACTGTTCCCAAGAGGCACATGGTCAAGTTTTTTTCTTTAATGTGTATGCGCCACATATCGATGATAGGCAATTCTTTGGCAGGGCCCCGGAGGCAGCCTAGCAAATCCTGGAATCTGAGATAATTTTGACTGCTGATTTCAACTGTGTGATCGATGGGGGGATAAGGACCGGTCCCCTCCTCTCCAGGCTATGAAACCAAATATGACAACTGCAAGACGGTATGGGACTGCTGGATATATGGCAGACACTTCACCCACATATCTCTTATTGTATTGTAATTGCGTTTATATAGCACTCACTACCCCTGACGAGGCATTGAAGCGCTTTTTCAGTGAGTAGCACGCTACTCCGAAAACCATAAATGGTTATTGGTGAATTAGTATAGTGAAATATGAAAGTCCTTTGAGCGGTGTATATTACATCCCAACGACACAAATGCACAGCAGGGTGGCCTATTTATAAAGTATAAAAGAGGCTTATAGAGCGCTCGAATACCAGACGGTGTCTTGGCGCTATGGTGGGTGTGATCAGCAGGAAAGCAGATTAGAGTTGGACCTGAAATAGGCGATGTTTGAGCATTTTTCTGAAAAGGGGATAGCTAGGTTGAAGCCACATCTCCAGCGGCAGGTTGTTCCACAACCTGGCTGCACAAGTGTGCGAAAGAGCGACCGCCCCATCTGGAAAGTTTAAATCTAGAAATGCAGATAGGGCCGAGGTTGGCCGACCGCAGAGCACGAGGCGGGATGTAAGGTATGAACCTGTTGCTTCCGTCATTGGCGCCTCCACCAAAGTGAGCCCGATGAACCAAGCAAAGTGCTTTGAACTCGATTCTTTGTTGAACTGGAAGCCAGTGGAGAGAGTTCCTGCCCGCAGAGGTGGGACAGCCCCTGGGTAAGTTCAGAATTACACGAACTGCGGCATTCTGCAAGGATTGCAGTTTTCTGACCTGGAACTTGTCAATGCTCAGAAACAAGGCGTTACAATAGTCCAATCTGGACATGAATAGTGCGGCCATCACCGTTTTTTGTAACAATGTGGGGATATATGGGAGGATCTTACGCAGGGTCTTTAGCAGAAAGCAACAGGAAGACATTAGACTGTTGACCCGAGCGGCCATGTTCAGTTTCTCGTCAAAGATCACCCCCAGATTCCTCAACTTAGAGACCGGGAGGGGACATTGCCTCGCCACTGATGGCCACCAGAGGTTGTTCCAAACTGAGGGGCCTTTCCCGAACTCCATTACTTCCGTCTTTCCGGTGTTGATTTTTAAAAAGCTCGAGTGCATCCACTTCATCACATCGGAAAGACAGGCGTGGAATTTGGCCGCTATTTGATCAGGGTGCTTGGCAGCGAATATCACAAGTTGTGAGTCATCCGCATAGGATATCAGCATAAACCATGTTTCCTGACCAGACTAGCCAAAGGTCTGACATAAATGTTAAAAAGGGTCGGGGAGAGAGCCGAACCTTGTGGGACGCCGCAAGGAAGTGCAAAATTTGCCGAGTGTAGGCCAGCCCACTTTAAGCTTTGTCTTCGATTGTCTAGAAAGGAAGAAAGAAGGGCCAGGGCTCTGCCCGTAATCCCAACTTCCCTCAGGCGCTGAGTCAGCACCCCATGATTAACGGTATCGAACGCAGCGGACAAATCCAGGAGGACGAGAATCGCTCGCCCCCCTTCATCCACTGTCGCCCAAATACCCTCAGCTGCCGTTATAAGGGCAGATTCTGTGGAGTGCCTAGACCGGAAGCCGTGCTGGGACCTATCCAGCAGGGCGTTCCTATCCAGATACCCCATCAGGCTTCGATTAATGGCCTTCTCAGCGACTTTAGCCATCAGAGGAAGGCCGGAGATGGGCCGATAATTTTTAAGATCAGAGGGGTCCAGAGAGGCTTTTTTGAGAAGGGGTGTGACGCACGCTGATTTCCAAGTGGCTGGATAGGGACCTGCTGCCTGTACCTGATTAATTAGGACCGTCAGACTAGGAGCTATATTATCCGCCACCAGGTAGAGAATATGAGGGGGGCATGGGTCGGAAACAGCACCCGACTTTATAGAGCCTAACAGTGTCATGACCTCCCCACTGGTTAGAGGATCAATTGTGGTCAGGCTACATGTGGGCGGCTCCTGCAGTGAGTACATGGTTTGAGGTCCCGGTAAGTTTAATAGGTCGCCATAGATAGTGGCCACCTTGTTCTGAAAAAAACGGGTAATTGGTCACACAGAGAATGATCTGTGCTGAACTGATTGGTCTGCTGAGAATTTTCCAGGAAGGACACAGTTTTAAAAAGTTCTTTAGCGGAGTTCCCAGACTCCGAGATTTTCTTGGAAAAGTAGTCCTGCTTGGCTTTCCGAATGGCCTGCTTGTAATTGTGCAAGCCTGATTGTAGGCTTGCTTATGTCCCTTACTATAGTCTGTTCTCCAGAGCCGTTCCCACCGTCTGCACTCCACCTTCAGTCGCTTAAGCTCCGGGCCATACCATGGGGCGCCAGGGGGACGCCTGTTCCGGGTGGCTGACTGGAAGGGGGCAACCTGATTGATTGCATCCGTAATCCAATTAGTGAACTGGGAGACGGCAGTATCATTATTAACCTCCAGGATAGGAGGGGAGTTGCCCAACGCCTCAGTCAGGGCTGACTGGGTAACCTTATTCCATCTCCTAAACAGGATCTTGGTAGGTTTGTGGGGGTCGCTTCTAGCCCTGGATTTTAACCCAGTCTTAAACACTGCCCTGTGATCGGTCCATGGGAGGGTTTCAACCCTAAGATATAACCGGTCTGGGTGGCTGGAAAAAAGGCCGTCTAGGGTGTGGCCCCTTGATGAGTTGGTTCTACAACTAGTTGATGAAGCCCATAAGCCTCCAAGCTATCCAGAAGTCTAGTAGTGTCAGTGTTATTCTCGGCCTCCAAATGGAAATTAAAATCCCCAAGGATCGTGTAAGCCTCAAACTCTATACAGGACTCAAGGTGAACTTTGAGAGCCTCCAGGAACGCTGCCCTCGGTCCGGGAGGTCTATACACCAGTAGCCCATGGGCGACGTTCAAGTCTTTTATATGTACGCTGAATTGCATTGCTTCTGCATGCATGCTTTCAATAGCCACGGCCTGGACCTTCAGGTGATCTTTGTAAATAATCGCTAGGCCTCCCCCTCTGCCCTCCTGTCTATCAAGACAGTGTAATGCATAGCCAGGTGGCATGGCAATATTCCAGTCTGGGCAAGAAGCCGTGCTGGTCCATGTTTCCGTAATAAAGGCTATATCAGGAGAGTGGGAGGTCAGGAGCAGTTCGAGCTCGTATTTGTGTTTGACCACAGAGCGGGTATTCAGGAGGATGCATACCACGTGATTCATAGAGCTCACCATAGGTTCCTGGTCGATATTGAACCTCTGAATGTCGCCGGGGCCGACATAGTACCCATCCCTAAGTCCCTTACTGTCCCTGATCATGCACGAGGGGTGGGCAAATCCTGCATTTATTCAGTCCACGTCCGCTTCGCGTTTTGGACACTACCCAATTAGGTTGATGCTTATCTGACCACTTCCCTTTACTATTGACGTACCCGCTGAACCACGTGCTCACTAGGGTACCCTAACAGACCCAGTCTTAACACATTATTGGACACACCGGATCATTATTTTGAGACTAACTGGGAAACTGCAGCCAGTAGAGCGGGATACAATGAAGGTGGTTGTTAGGGGACTGTTTGGCCACAATGGTAGGAATACGTTTGACTTTGGAAATGGACTTGGAGGAGGAGAAACTGAAAACCCTAGAACGTGCACTCTTGATAGCCCTGGAGCTCTCGCTTGATGGAACAGACAGCGACACCTGGTTTGTACGTTGTGGGACCAACTTGACAAGCACACCCATCTCATTAACTGTAGGAGACTGTACATGGAAGGGGGGATAGGGCTGGACATCTCTTGTCTCGGAGTTCACACCTCAACCCATGCTTGCTTTGAGAGACCACTTAGGTCACGTAGCAACCACCCAGCAGACGAGGGTTTTTGAGGTTCATTTACGTGGAGTGTATGCTACTATGCAAGATACGGACACAGACACCCTCTATAATTATTTTCAGGGACTTCGCCTGCCATGCCTTACACCTGAAGATAGGTAGTCACTAGGGGCACTTCTAACTAAATAGGAGTTATTACAGGCTGTAAAATTGCTCAAAACGGCTAAGGGACCTGGAGGCGATGACTTATCAGCAGAATTCTGTAAGGCGTACACCGGAACCTTACTTGATGGTCTCCTGCTGGTATATATGGCAGCCTGGGAGAGAGGAGTCCTATGCCTTCATAGTACTGGTTCCGAAACCTGAAAGGACCCTATGGAGTTGGGCTCATATCGTCCATTAGCTATGTTAAATGTTGACCAAGATTCTCAGCTACACACTAGTAGCGCGGTTTCGGCCTTACCTGCCTCGACTAATCCACACTGATCAGTCAGGATTAATTCCCTGTTTTAATACCCTCTTCAACTTTGTTTGCCTGGCGTATGTCCTACACACACCCCAGCTACCTGATTACCTTTACAGCCTAGTCTTTTTAGACATAGAGCGTGTGTTTTATTAGTTTGGCTGGGAATATATTTGGCAGATACTAGATGCTGTTGGGCTGGGTCGCAACTACAACAATGGGTCCAGCTACTATATGCACACCCTGTTGCGAAAGTACTCAGTGGCCACTACGTGTCAGCGGAGATCCTACTTTGGCGTGGCACAGGTCAAGGGTGCCCATTGTCACCCTTGCTTTTCACTCTAGCAATTGAGCCGCTTGTTTGCCGCCTCCGTAGTGTCCTTCGAAAGTGGAGTATCCTTGTTGCCAATACAGAACATTTACTTTCACTGTAAGCCAACGACTCAATGCTCTACCTCAGTCAGCTCGATATATTGTGAATCCAATGATAGGAAACATTAAGGCTGCTCCACTGTAAGCCATTATTGCAGCTTGAAGTAATTTCAACCAATCCCCCATGTTAACCTATGGAAAGAGGATACCTCATGGGTATTGAAAAACCACATGGATATTCTTCACTACCTGGGCAGTAAACACATGGACCTGCCCTGCCTTAATCTAACACCTGCTTCACCCCTTAAAACTTACTCCAGCGGTGCCCTAGAGATAGTGAATGGTCACCTCGGGATTGGCCAGTGCTTTAGAAAGGCCAACCTGAGCATAAGTGCAATTGCGCACACATAGGCTTGCAATGGCAGGTTTGACACGTTTAAAACATCAGGCAAGTACCACTTAAATGTGTGTAGGAAGGGCACGTGCACGGTCACACTGCATTTACAGTGGGAAAGTGCCCAGACCCCAAAGGCCGCTAAAAGAGAATCCGCAAAACCCCAGTGTTGTCCCATGGGAAGACACAACCTACTAGGTAGGAAAAACCCACATGGGGGTTCTTCACTACCTGGGGAGAGAACACCCATGTGTACCTGCTGTTCGCCTACCACTTGCTCCACCTCTCATGGCTTTCTCTAGGGGTGCTAGTGGTAGCGTATGGCCCACTCAGGGTTGTCTAATGAGTTAGAAATCCTAGCCTAGGCATAGGCGCAACTGCGCACCCATAGGCCTATAGGGGCGGGCTTGGTATATGTCTGAAAGGCTATTCTGGTGGATGGCACAATCTGTGCTGCGTCCCACCATTAGCCAGTGCAGTACCTGCCCTGTGTATGTGGTGTTTCTTTTTACAGGGCACTCGCAGGTGTAAAATCAAACCAATCAAGTAAGCACCACTTCCTAGCATGGGTAGGAACGGCACGTGCGCTTTCACATTGTATTACAGTGGGAAAGCGCCCAGAGTCCTAAGGCCACGAAAAGGGAATCGTCAAACCAGGAGGAGAAAAAGCTAAACGTTTTAGGGAAATCACCTAAGAAGGGCCATGTCCAACACTTGTTCTCAAGTGGCTCTCTTCCTGTGTAACTAATGGGCATTAATACATTTAAATGGACTACTTCTAGTACCGTCTAGTCCCATGCCATGTATAAATTCCAGCAGTGCTCCAGTGATAGCCCCTGTGATAGTTAATCTGTACACAGTACCCCTAGGTGTCCTTGTCAAGTATCACTTCACCCCATAGCAGGATGCTGATGTGCATCTATATCTCAAGTTCTCGTCCAGTGGCAACTGATATCCTCTTTCTGGATACCATTCAGTCCTGATTTTCGTTCTCTGTGAAGCTAAATCCTATCAAAACTGTATTCAGTCTCATAGGTTTTGGCAAGAACCAGCACTAGAACATACTGTGGCTATGCTCAAACTTTGAGCATTGAAAGTGGTCCATTGCGGCTGTAGGAAACAGTTCCATATGTGAGAAGTGGCCTTGGGTGAATTACCAATGATCGGCAGAAGCCTCCATAACCGCATGCTCCTCCGAGATTCCTGTGTTTCACCCGCCTTCATATTGCCAAATCCTCTTTCACTATGAGGGAGCTCCCCGTGAGCCAGCCTGCCCGCCAAGCCCCCATTGAGCCTGGCCCTGACATTGGCCGAAGGTTTTGTCTTCACCTGCTGTGTGTTCCCTTGGCCACCCTCCATTTCTAATTCTGTCAGGCCAGCCCTCATTCCTTTCAATGTCACCATATGTATCATTTATGAACTTAACCCGATGCTGGCAGATCTCTCTGAGGCCTACGACTAGAGATTTTTCACTTCATAGTGTGTGCCTTACAAACAACATAACCTTTAACCCCCTTTTCTCTCCTGTTCCCTTCTCTCTTTGGAAGAAGCCTCAGTGTGATACGTTCTATACAAACTGAAATCACATGATGTCCACACTCTTCAGCCTATAATGTGAAACTGCCACATTTCGAACAGAACACCAAGTAGAAATAGAAAGGCGAAACGCCTGCAAGCAGTGTGCTTTTCTCACTTTTTATCAATGTTTATTTTCCCTCAGAATGCTTTACCTAATACAATGAATTACTTGTATTCACAGTACAACATCTCAAGCGATCAATGTCGGTATGAAAATGAATGCAGAATTCATCATGTTAAATCACTTCAGTCAGAGATACGCCAAAATTCCCCTGTTTAACTCTGACTTCAATGAAAAAGTTGGGATTGCTTTCGATCATATGAGGGTAAGTCGTAAAATCCCTATTCTTAAATTATAGCCATAGCAGGGTTTCTTTTATGATTATTCATCAACATACTTTCTATTGCCTTACAAACTTATTTTATTCTCCTTGGCATCACTGTGGTAGGTCTTGCATATTCAGATTGAAGTTTAACCTCATATACATCTTATAGGTTTCAGTTCATGGCAGTGACAGGCGGTTATGGGTGTGGGGGTTGGCTGGTGATGGCATTCGTTTCAGACCTTTATTTTATGCGACAAGTTTGTGAAATTGCAGGTATACTTTGAATTTTAGTACAGTAGGGTACGCCTTCTGAGGAATGTGATTCTTTTTCCTAATTACTTCCGTCTGTGGAAGATTGGTGAAGATGAGGCAGAGCGATCAGTCACATATGGGCCAGGCCCCACACCTATAGTCCTTCTGCCAAGTAGCCTTTTAGGGATCCACTAGGATCATTTATGTTGATAGGGCCATAATTTACTCCCCAAAGCTGGTCTCAGACATTCAGTGCCAGTTGCCTACTAGCAGTCATCTAATGGGTGGCAGCTCTGCAAAGGGGTCATTAATGGTAAACCTTCAGATCTCCTCGTCCTTGATTAGCCTACACTAGTGCTAAAGCAACCCTTTGAACATAAGACACAACTCCAAAGGTAACACCGATGACATATGTGCACTGCATAGGCACAAGAGATGTTCTGTGAACATTTCTGCTGTCAGCCCTGTGTGCTCTGTTGTAGAGGTTTGCTTTCATAGCTGCAAAAGCATTTTTATTCTCTTGTTGGCCTAGTTTTACTTTTCTTCGGTCAGGGGTTTTCTGACGTTGCAGTAGGGCGAGCTTCAAACTTGCTCAGAAACGGGTATGCCCACATGGTGGGTCCTCTGCACTGTGCCACAAGATTCAAGCTATATCTCAATTACAAGGCCTGAGCAGCGTGAAATGGTCTTGGGGTGCTTGTTTTCAGTCTAGAGGAGCAGTTCAGGCTAGGCTGTTCCTAGCGGAGCTGATTATTGCTTATCTGGTCCTAATTAATTAAACATGCAACATATTTCAGATACCTGGCCTGAATGTGCTAGTAGAGGTGGCCTTTTCCATTGCTCTTTTAAATTACATTTGATGATTAGCAATTGTTTCTACTAGTTTAGACCCTAATTAGAAACTTCAGTATCTTGGACTTTCCATTGTCATTTTAAGTGTTATTCTGTACTGTTACCCCAGTAGTTCCTATTAATTATTGTAAACTAGGGGGGCGCTAGAGGGCGCACGGCAAGATGGCCACTCTGTAGAGCTGCTCCGCCGGCCAAGCTCACAATCCGACAAAAATCCTCGTCTTGCAGCCCTACCTTCTGCCTCAGCGGACTGTTACGGGGGCCCTACAGGCTGTGGAATATTCTGGCCGAATGCGGTGACCTGAAACACCACCGTAGCGGAGCTTGCTGGCTGTGAGTCTTTGGGCCTGCGCTGATGGCGTGGCGTCTTGGGTCGCGCCTGGACTGGGCGCTTGAGGTAGGCCGCGTCCAGAGCTGTTGGTGGGCTGGGAGTGCTGGGGTGTGCTCGGTTCCCTGGGTCTGGTGTGCGGAGGTTTGTGCAGCGGCCCTGGAGGGCTGGTGGGTGTCTGGCCGGCGTATACTGCAGTGGCTGGCGGGCCGCGCAACCTCCTGGGCCTCAGCTTGCATGGCCTCTCAGCACTGGGTTTGCTTTGGTGCTGCGCTGCACCTCCTTGCCTCGTGGTCGGCCGGTGGACGGTCGCGGGCCCTCTTTAGGTCGCTAACGTGTGCCGAGCTGCGTTCCTGTATTCCTGCCCGCTGAGCGCCCTACATCTGGCCATTTTCCAGCCCCCACATGCTCCAGCACAGAGTCTTGTTGCGTCCTGGGGCGCCACTCCCGCTGCCATCTGCTCTCTGTACTTGCACCTGCAAGGGCTGTGGATGCCTCAGGTGACCATCGTCGGCGCTCCGTTTCCTGCTGCGGTGACGCTCAGCCGCCAACCTCACTGGTGTCAGCGGACCTGCCACTGAGTTACACGCTGCGGTGTGGTGCAGTGCTGCCTTCGCTCTCAACGCTTTTCGCCTCCACCTCCTCTGGCCTACCCCCAACGGCGCTCCCCCTGACTGTGCACCCCTCTGTAGTTACTGAGTCTACTCTTCCTGACTCACCCATGCCTCATTGGTGTGGGTACCCGGCTGGAGAGCGGACCCGCTGGGCCTTTGCTGTGAGGTGCTCCTCCCTCCTGGCTTGGTGCCAACCTAGTACTTCAACTGCTGCGCCCCTGGATTATCTCAAGAGGCGGCTGATCGTTGCTACTGTACAGCTGCTACCTTGGGGATCGCCTGGCGCTGCTGGGGGGGGCTGTGCCTTGCTCTCGTCGTGACTGAGGAGGCCCTGTTGTCCTCGCTGCAGGTTGTCACACTGGGGGTGCTGCATCATTTACATTTTCCTGCTAGTGCCATTGGGGAGGCCTGCCGCACCTCGTGCACTACATGGGGAAGAGCCAAGCACGCCTCACCTTTTGAACCCCGAAAAACTGATAGATCTGCTAAACATGTAGTTTTGGATTCGGAGGCAGACACTCCTAATGACTACCTTTTGGTACTTTGCTACCAATACAAGGTCTGTAGATAGCGCTGGAGTGCTCTGGGAGGGATTCAAGGCCACTATTCAGGGCACTTGCATTAGTACATCGGCTGGCATATTAAAAGATTTACGGGGCTAATTAGCTAGGGTAGAGGCTACGTTGACCCGCCTTGAGCGCGACTATGAAAGTACACCTAGTGAGTCGACCTTGGCGTCCCTTAAAGAAGCAAAGCTGGAGCATGTGAAACTGGCAGATGAGGAGCTCTGCAACATCTCCAAACGTCATGTGGCCCACTCTTATGGGGAGGGTGGGAGGCCAGGACACCACTTAGCCATGAAAATTAAACACAGCATGAGCCAAGATGTGATCACTAAGATCAGACGCCGCGGGGCACGACCACTATAGCGCCACAGACATTACAGAGCAGTTCAAGGAGACATACGAGTCGCTGTACACATCTCAAAGCGCAACAGACACTGCGGAACTCGATACCCATCTATCGAAGGTGGCCCTTGCATGGTTGTCAGAGGGGCAGGGGGATTACATCGGTCAAACTATCACAGTGGAGGATATCCACATGGCCATAGCCTCGTTCCCTAACAAGAAGGCCTCTGGCCCAGACGGCTTTCCCCCTGAATTCTACAAGGCGTATGCTGAGGAGCTAGCCCCCTTTTTATTGGAAATGTATGTGGAGGCCTATGACTCGGGCGTACTCCCCCCCCCCCCCCCTCCTCCTCCCCATCTCTTCGTGAGGCATTAATTATTACCCTTTTGAAAAAGGACAAGCCGCCAGTACATTGCGACTCATACAGGCCACTATCGCTCATTAACACTGATGTAAAAATGTTAGCGAAAATACTGGCCACCCGCCTCTAGCCGTTGATGTGAAACCTGGTCCTTCCAAACCATTCTGGGTTTATAACCACGTGATCTACATCTCATAATCTCCGCACCCTGTTTTGCTCTGTTCCACACCCTCTCTCCTGAACTGCCAGCGGCAGCTGTCCTGCTCGATGCTGCCAAGGCGTTTGATTCAATTGAATGGGGATATTTGTTCTATGAACTCCAACAAATGGGCTTTTCTCTCTTTTTTGTTAACTGGGTCAAACTGCTCTATGCACGCCCCGGGTCCGTGTGTGTGGACATACTTTGGACTCGTTCTCCATAATTAGAGGCACTCAGCAGGGGTGCCCCCTCTCACTGCTGTTGTCTGCCCTCACACTGGAGCCCTTGGCCTGTCTCATGCTGCAGTGTCACAAATACACGGCTATCAATCTGCACCACCGCCCGCGCATCATTTCGTCATATGCAGACGACATGCTGCTTTTTATTAGGGAACCCCGCACTCATTTGACGCCTGTCCTAAGGGGATTCATCCGGTTCGCTCGGTTCTCAGGTTTATCTATAAACTGATCTAAATCGGTGGTGATGCCACTGACCAAATGCACACTCCTGCATGAGCTGGATTTTCCCCTTGTGTGGGCGACAGTTGGTCAAGTATTTGGGAGTTTGGGTTCACCGGGATCCTGACGGGGTAATCCGGTAGAATTATGGCACTGCTACCTCGTTATTGGAACAGCATAGAGACGGGTGGATCAGACTTCCCCTCTCACTCGTGGATCACATCGCACTTGTAAAGATGGTGGTGTTGCCAAAATTTGTATACCTTTTTAATAATGTGCTGATCCCTCTCTCAACATTTTTTTAAGTCGCTAAGGTTGTTGCTTCTTCGTCTAGTCTAGGGGAAAAGCCGGCTTGGGTGGGGTGGCGTACTCTCCTCCTCCACTATAAGCATGGGAGATTCAATGCTCCTGATATTTATTTGTATTATCTGTGTGTGCAGGCACAATACGCACATTTCTGGTTCACAGCTCATGATTTCATTCCGCATGTAGCGGTGGAGCACTGGGATGCACATCCCATACCGCTGAGCTCCATCCTCACACATAGACACCATCAATTCGACGATTGCTGCCTGGCAGGCACTGGGTCGAATAGCTGGGAAACTGCCTTTATACTCTCCACTGCTTCCCATTGGTTACCACGCGGACATTTCGGTGACCCACGAAGTGAGTATCATGCGCACCCTGGCTCAGGCGGGTATTGACAAAATGCAGGAATCTGAAAGAAACACTTTAGTTAGATTCCTTACCTTAGAATATTCCCAGGCGTCAGGCTGGATCCGGAAAGATTTTTCGTCAGCAATACCCTTGCACGTCGCTAAGCGTCGTCTGTGGCTCCGCATCCGTCTGCGTTGTGATCGCCGGGATGACGTTGTCGGAGTACTTAGACGCGCCCTCGCGCGCTGACGTCAGTTTTTTTCCACGCCAGTAAGCGCAGATCTGGGAAGAGCATACCCTTTTAGTCACTTTTTGACAAAAAATGTTATAAACTCTTTTGGTTCCCATTTCGAGTCGACCTCGACTCTTGGTGCCGGTAGGGATGCTTGGATTCAAGCCGTGTGACGTCTGTCACCTCCTGATGTCGGTCACGGATCACCACCGCCGGTGTTTCTACTGCCTTGGGGCCGACCATGATGCCGAGTCGTGCCTCGACTGCCGGGCCTTGACCTCGAAGGCTAGGCGGGAGCGGTCCCGCAAGCTGCTCGAGGTCCGGCAGTCTGCTCCGCGCCGCTCGAGGGACCGGTCGCGGAGCCACAGCCATCACCGCTCGTCGGGGTCGAAGTCCTCGCATTCCGGTAAGTCGAGGCACAGTAAGAAGTCATCGAAGAGGCGACATCGCTCTTCTGAGTCCCCTCGCCGGTCGCGGAGCTCGGCTGAGGGTTCGGGGGCTCCACCCACGCGGCTCCGTCGGAGCTACAAGAGTCTCGTCCGGCCCCATACCCTCCGGTCCCTGGGTCTGATGCGACTCCCGGTGGAGATCCAAGACTTCCTCGTGGCCATGAGGAGTCTGGCTCCGCCATCAAGGCCTGCCGCGCGCCTTCGGGCCCCGCCGGCCCGTCTGGGAGGCCTAGCGAGCCAGCGACTCCGGCGCCGTTGTAGACTTCGGTCCCGACGTCGCAGGCCCCCGTGGGATCCAGGCCTGGATCCTGGTCGACCTTACGATGCCAGCGTCGACCTCTTCGGTGCCGCTCCCGGCGCTGTCTCCGGACGACGTCGTCCCCAGGTTTAATCCCGGTCTGGGCCCGTCGTCGGAGCGGCGCCGCCTGGCGCTATCTCCGGCGCCGATGGATGATAGATTAATCTTCCGCCCAGCTCCGACCTTTCCACCTGTCTACCAGGAGTCAGATGACTGGGAAGACTGTGAGGGGTCTGAGGACCCTCTGGCACAGCAGTGCCAGTTATCTCAGAACTGGGCAGAAGAGCTGGGGGATGCCAGTGGTCTTGACACCTCCCCTGACACTGGCTTCATCTCTCCTCCCTCCGTGGCTACGGAGGAGGGTGCTACCTATTCTGTGGTGCTGCGCAGGGCTGCCGAAGCCCTCCAGCTGGAGCTCCCTGCAGTGGCCGTGAGGACTAACCTCCTCACTGAAGTGCTTCAACCGCCTGTAAGCTCCTCAGAGCCTCTGCTGCAGTTCAATAAAGCACTGACAGACGTTCTGATGGGCACCTAGTCAAAACCCTCCACAGTCCCTCCTGTGGACCGGAACGTGGCCCGGCGCCGCGACCCCAGCTTTCTGTCGGTGCACCCCACACCCGAGAGCCTGGTTATCCAGGCCTCTACCTCCCAGACCACCTTCCCGCCCGCTCCCCCGGATCGGGAATCCAAAAGGTTGTAACAGTTTGGGAAGAAACTGTTCTCCTCCCTTAGTTTGGGGTTGAGGTCTATCAACACTGCGTGCCTTTTGGACCGTTACACCCACTCCTTGTGAGATACGGTGGTGGGCGTGCTGCCTCAGTGTCCGGAGGAGGCCAGGACCCGGCTCACCCAGGCTCTTGCCGAGGGGAGAGATGCGGCACGGTACTCGATACAATGTGGGCTTGACACAACAAACTCACTAGGCAGGGCAATTGCGACCACGGTGGCGATTCGTCGCCACGCCTGGCTGAGATCCACGAATTTCTCCAGGGATGTCCAGAGCACCCTCATGGACATGCCCTTCGATGGCCGTCGCCTCTTTGGCGACAAAGCGGTTAGTGCGCTTGAAGGGCTCCAGGGCTACGGCCAAGTCCTTGGGCCACTCGGCCCGGCGCCCGTGAACTTCCGCTTTTCGCCCCTTTCGTGGCCAAGGAAGGGACGCCCCCACACATCCGTCTAGCCACAGGCCGCAGAACCAGCCTCAACGCGGTCACGGACGTGGTTTCTGCCGAGGCGGAGCAAAGGGAAAGAGAGCCGGTCAGCCCACATCTGCCCCAGCAGCATCTGCCTCAAAGCCCTCCTAGTCCGTGCTTTCAGGCCCATTCCACGCCAGTGGGAGGCGGAGTTCGCAATCAACTGCTCCAGTGGCGTACCATCACATCGGACAGGTGGGTGCTGCAAATCGTCTGAATGGGCTACTCCCTCCCCTTCGAGGTGACCCCTCCAGCCATACCACCGCATGTCGGGGGATCACTTGCAACTTCTGCAGGAGGAAGTTACGGCCTTCTTGGCCAAGGGGGCCATCAAGCGCATTCCTGGCCCAGAAGTAGGTCGGGGTTGTTATTCCCACTACTTTCTGGTTCCCAAGAAGGGCAAAGGGGGCCTACGCCCTATCTTGGACCTTAGGAGCATCAACTCCTTCCTCCGGAAGGAGAAGTCCCAGATGCTCACCTTAGCTCAGGTTCTGGCTGCCGTAGACCCTGGAGACTGGATGTAGCATTGGACTTGCAGGATGCTTATTTCCACATCCCTGTCCTGCCGGCCCACCGGCGTTACCTGCGGTTCACGGTGGGCCACGGGCACTTTCAGTTTACCGTGCTCCCCTTTGGCCTCACCAGTGCCCCTCGGGTGTTCACGAAAGTGATGGCGGTGGTCGCAGCTCATCTGCGCAGATTAGGGGTTCCAAGCTTCCCCTATCTCGACGACTGGTTGTTGAAGGCGGGCTCGCCCCAGGCAATCGTCTCCCACCTCTAGACTACGGCCAACCTCCTGCATTTGCTGGGGTTCTCCATCAACGTGCCAAAGTCACATCTGAGTCCCTCCCAGAAGCTCCTTTTCATCGGAGCGGTTCTGGACTCGGCGCAGTTCCGGGTCTATCCTCGAACAGCGGGTTCGGGATATTCAGGCTCTGATTCTGATCTTTCAGCCTTTATCCCGGGTTTCGGTCAGGTTGGTACTGCGGCTACTGGGTCTGATGGCCTCCTTCATCCTGCAGGTACATCACGCAAGGTGGCGGATGCGGGCTCTGCAGTTTGACCTGAAGTTCCAGTGGGCCCAGCATCGGGGCAACCTGTCCAACCACGTCTTGATCTCAGAGGGAACTGCAAGACAGTTGCATTGGTGGCTCACGGACCGCGTTTGGGTCAGTGGCAGATGCCTCTCCCTACCCCAACCGGAGCATGTAGTGGTGATGGATGCGTCCCTCCTGGGATGGGGGGGGGGGTGGGGCAACATGGGAGAGGCGGAGATCAGAGGCCTCTGGTCTCCGGCGGAGTTCCGACTCCATATCAACCTATTGGAGCTGCGGGCGATCCGGCTTGCACTGAAAGCATTCCTTCCCTCTGTTCGGGGAAGTGTAGTGCAGGTGTTCACGGACAACACCACCGCCATGTGGTATTGCAACAAACAGGGCGGGGTGGGGTCGTGAACCCTTAGTCAGGAGGCTCTGCGCCTCTGGACATGGCTGGAACATCAGGGCATCACCCTGGTGGTTCAACACCTGGTGGGCTCTCTGAACGCCAGGGCGGACGAACTCAGCCGCCGGTGCATGATGGATCACAAATGGCGTCTGAACTCGGACGTGGCGCAAGGACTCTTTCGGCAGTGGGGAGAGCCTTGATTAGATCTATTCGCCACCGAAGAGAACGCGCAATGTCATCAGTTCTGCACGTTGGAATTTCCAAGGCGGCACTCGCTCGGAGACGCTTTTCGTCGCAAGTGGAGTTGCGGTCTGTTGTACACCTTTCCGCCTATACCACTTCTGCCCAGAGTGCTGAAGATCAGGCGCGACCGGGCCCAAGTCATCCTTGTGGCTCCGGATTGGGCAAGAAGATACTGGTATCCCGAGCTACTCAGTCTGTCAATCGATTCCCCCGATTCGACTGCCTCTTCAGGAGGACCTTCTGTCGCAGCAGCAGGGGACGGTCCTCCACCCGAACCTGTCCAGCCTCCACCTCCATGCGTGGAGATTGAGCAGCGACAGTGGATGCCATTTGACTTGCCTCCTGAAGTCTGTAATATCATTCTGGCAGCCAGGCGTCCCTCCACTAAATCGGTATACGCCTGCAGGTGGAACAAATTTGTGGCATGGTGAACAGCAAAGGTTGTGGATCCCCTTTCCGCCCCTCTTTCTGAGGTTCTCCTCTTTCTTCTTTCCCTGGCCCAGCAGGGCTCTGCTCTGGGCACCCTCAAGGGATAACTTTCAGAGATTTCTGCTTTCTTACGGCTTCCTGATCAGCCTATTCTTTTCAAATCCCCTGTTACTCGATTCTTTAAGGGCATTACTCATGTTTCCTCCTGTCCCTTTCGTAATGCCTCAGTGGGATTTGAACCTGGTGTTAACCTATCTGATGTGCGCTCCTTTTGAGCCACTTCATAATTGTCCTCTTCGTCTTCAGACTCTTAAGACTGCTTTCCTAGTTGCCATCACCTCTGCTAGAAGGGTGAGTGAGCTCCAGGATCTGTCTTCTAAGCCTCCTTTCCTTTCTGTCCATCCGGATAAGGTTGTTCTCAGGACTCGTCTATCCTTTCTCCCTAAGGTGGTAACTGCTTTTCACATCGGCCAGTCTGTTACACTGCCCACCTTTTTTCCGCCTCCACATCCCTTGAAAGAGGAAGAGCGGCTCCACCGTCTGGACCCAAAACGGGCGCTGTCCTTCTATCTGGACCGCACAAAACAGTTTCGGATGGACGACCAACTCTTTCTTGGCTACGTGGGTGCTCAGAAGAGGCGGGCGGTGCACAAGCGAACCATCTCTCGGTGGGTCGTTTGGTGCATTAAGGCCTGTTATTCCTTCGCTAAAAAGGAACCTCCTGTGGGGCTGAGGGCCCATTCCACTCGGGCCACAGCGGCTACTACTGCCCTGGGACGGGAAGTCCCTTTGCAGGACATTTGTCAGGCAGCCACGTGGGCCTCGTTGCACACGTTTGCCATGCATTATTGCCTGGACAGCCAAGTCCGGAGAGACGGCTTCTTTGGCCGTTCCGTTCTCTAGGACTTCCTGGTGTGATCTTGGTTCGCAGACCCACCACCGAGGTTGGTATTGCTGGGGTATCTATTCTAAGGTAAGGAATCAAACTAATGTGTTTCTTTCAGATGAACAAGTTACTTGCATTCGGTAACGATAAATCTGTAAGAAACATTAGTTGGTTAGATTCCTTACCGCCGCACCCATCCTCCCCGTTCTGCGAACTGATAGCTAGGGTTAAGCTCACCCCTTTCAGGGCCCTAGATTCATGGCACCAGTGTCGGTGTCTTGCATGGCTCTGCTTTCCTGGCGCGGAAAGCTACGTACAAGAACTGACGTCAGCGTGCAAGGGCGGCGTCTAAGTACTTGGTCATCCCGGCGATCACGACGCCGATGACGGACGCGGAGCCGCAGACGACGCCTAGCGAAGCGCAAGGGTATTGCTGCCCAAAAATCTTTCCGGATCCAGCCTGACGCCTGGTGATATTCTAAGGTAAGGACGCTAACTAACTAATGTTTCTTACAGATATATCGTTACCGAAGGTAAGTAACTTGTTTTTTATTTCCTCATGGCACTTTTTTGGCATCTGCTGATGTTGACTATGTCCAGCATCAAACGCTACTGTTTACTTTCTCGCTTCACAGACTCAGGAGAGCATCGCAGGCCCACTTCCCGATGTTGACTGTGGAACCCCCGACGTCCTTTGCATTACACACCTTACTTGCGAGCCCCACACGACACAAGCTTGTTACTAAATTATTCTGAGCCGCCAGGGCGGACAGGGCCCTCTCCGACGATAAGAGCCTGAATAAATGGAATCAGCGTCTGGGTCCGCAGCTCACTCTGGAGGACTGGGAACACTACTGTGCTCTGACTGGTGCACTCCACCCTAACGGAAACCTACGTATTATACATTTTAAATACCTTCACCAGATCTATCATACGCCCTACCGGCTTTTTAAATACAGTCTCAGGGAATCAGACACATGTACACAGTGTGGTGCTCCGGGGACAGGCTTTTGTCCCCTAGCTTGGTCCTCCAGCCAGTTGAGGAATTGTTGGTCTAAAGTAGTCACTAGACTATCCAAGATTATCGGGGTGGCGCTGGTCTGTTCACCTCAGGTATGTTTATTGGGACTACTCCCATTTCTAAAAGGTAAACTGGCTAGGGTGGCACTGCTTATTGCCAAGCGACGGGTGGCGATGGTGTGGGATAGTAAACGGAGTCCTACAGTTGCACTATGGATCAAAGATTTGACATACTGTAGAGAGAACTTCGTGTTCTATGCGGAGGAGTTGTCGGTGACCTCCCGTCCGCATGATATCTGGGAGCCTCTGTTGATCTACTTGCGTGCGCTTGTTCCACAAGATACCCCTGTAATTGCGACTGTGTAAACACTGCTCAATGTCAATTGATTGTAATGTGCGATATTTACTTATAAATTGTCAAAGCTAGAATCTACCCTTTGTGTATATAACTTATGGCCACGAGTTGTTTGATACTACTGTTATCTGATAGACGTCTAGCCGCAGATTCCTTAACTTGGCATATCCCCAAGCATCAGACTGGATACGGAAAAATCTTTGCAGCAGCACCTCTGCGCGCCAGTGGACAGTGCCACACGACCCCGCCCGGACGTCCACGTACGTGACATCAGCGAGGTCATATAAGTCCCTCCTGGCGCGCTGACGTCCGTTTCCTTCTTTTCCACTTGCAACACAGGTCCGGAGTGAGCGGTTCCTCTGGCCTGTTTTCAGACCTTGTCGAAGCTTCGCGTCGGGGAACAGTGTGTGATGCCTTCAGGCTTTAAAACTTGTTATTCCTATTCGCAACAGATGTCCGCGACAGACCCGCATCTTATTTGTATGTGGTGTCTGGGCGAGCACCATGACTCCACGGACTGCGAGGCGCGCCAACACCTGAAGCCCAAGTTTCGGCGCGAGCGCCATATGAAGCTTCTCTCATGATGGCTATCCAGGTCGGAGTCGTCTCTCTCTCCCCGGCTTCTCCAACGGCAGGTCCCTCTACTGTCCGGTCCCGCCGTTTTTCGGCCTCTTGGGTCCGGGGCTGCCGTTCCCCACTAGGTAAGTCCAGGCGCTTGTCGCCAAGGTCTTCGACCTCCCCTTCTTCTGCTGTCAGGAGCTCTAGTTCACGGAAAATTCTGGACTTGCGCTCCCGGCAGTCGCCCTACCTGCCTTTTACGGATGGGCCTTCTCCCGTTCCTGGGGCTTCCTCGGGGCCTCCGCTTCTTGTGGGATCTCTGACTGACTCGCCGGTGGGTTTGCCCCCAGCGCCAATTGAGCCTCTGCCTCCTGGGGACGTCAGAGATGTGGTGCCGTTACGGCGCGGCCCGCCTGGGTCCCCCTCTACGACCCACGGCGCCTCTGCCGCACCGCATAGCCCCGCTGGGCTCCCTGCGGCGCCGCAGGTTGTGGTCGGTGCTCATAGCCCTGCTTTGAGCACACCCCGGGCTCCTGGTCAGGCGGTCACCTGGCCGGGGTCAGCGCCGTACCGGCGCCGGTGGCTCTCCCGCATTCCTTTTTCCGAAGTCTGAGCCTGTTGATATGCCCTGGGCTCCCGGTCGCCTGTCCAGAGCAGGGGTCGGTGCCGTGCCGGTGCCTCGGCTCCGCCTCCGCTCTTTTCCCCAGGAGTCGGAGCCTAGCATGGATAAGGTGGAGTCGGCGCCGGGGCGGCACCTATAGCGTGCCTCGCCGGCTCCAGCGTCTGCTCCTTTCTCGGAAGGGGAGCTTATCATAGTCTCGGCGCCGGACGGTGCAGAGTCGACGTATAAAGACGCGGGGTCGGCGCCGACGCGTAACAGGACGTACTGTTGCCAGTGCCCCCTTTGGAGTTTGTGGAGCTCCCAGATCCGGCAGGCTCTTTGCCTTCCCAGCAGCCACGTCCGGATCCTCATTCT
The DNA here is from genome assembly GCF_964204655.1 of Triturus cristatus. Lineage (NCBI taxonomy): Eukaryota > Metazoa > Chordata > Amphibia > Caudata > Salamandridae > Triturus > Triturus cristatus. The sequence goes on from NC_140590.1 coordinate 444,466,558, forward strand.
TCAATGGGACTCCATTCTGTGGAACATTGGTTGCACCCTCACTGTCTGGGGATGGTCCCCTTACAACCGTCCCCCACTGATAAGTTGTTGTCTCCTCCACAGAGGGCTACCGAGGCCAGTGCGTCTTTTTTGAGGGTGGTCTCATTGGCCACCCGCATTTAAAGCATGCAACCCCCTTCTGCCCCCTTGTCTGTTGACCCCTTGCTGGAGGTCCTACATCGGAGGTCCGGGAATGTGGAGCTGCTTCTACCCTTTGAGGCTTCCCTTTATGATACTCTTTTAGGTACCTGGGTCCAGCCGGCATCAGGTGACACGTGGCGCTTTTAGTTTTGCACTGCCACCGTCCGGCTCCGCATGATCCGGTTTGTCTTTTTGTACACCCTGATGGGCAAGGATTTGTGCTGCAGACTGCTTTTCCCTCCCTGCCCCCTCTAGCGTTTCCTCCCTCTCGGGAGTCCAGATGGCTAGAGTCATGGGGCAGAAACGTCTTTGCCTCCACTAGTGCGGCCTTACGGTTCTTAAATACAATGTGTGTTTTGGCATGGGCTACCTCGGCCCTGTGTGACTGCAGAGTGTTTGCTTTCAGTCACTTCTGAAGGTGCTCCGGTTGATCTCCTTCGCCTCCTCCGGGATGGCCATGACCTTGTCGAATTCACAATCCGCTCAGCCTTAGATACTGCGGATTCTTTGGGCCTTGCTATGGCGTGCTCTGTTGCCTTGCGGCGTCGCGCTTGGTTGTGCGATAATGTATTCCCTGAAAATATCCGGGAGCGCCTGGTTGACTTACCCTTTGATGGGGTTTTGCTATTTGATGCTCACGCCGAGTCGGCGGTTCACCGGCTCCTTGTGGGCTTTCGTCCTGCCACTTAGGTCTTCTAGGGCCTATCTTCCGTGGTGGTACTGTTTTTTATTTCGCATCATTTAGATGCGCTCTGTGTTAACATGAGCGGTGGCCTTGTGTCTCTTTCTCTATGGTTAAGGGTGATTACCCTTTTATTGGCATCCCTTGGATGCATTTTGCTTTGAGCTGCCTGTTGGCTTGCTGTGTCTGGTCCTCTGACTGTGGTATTGAGCCGCTGCCTCAGCTCAGTAATGTCTTACGGCTCGGAACTCATGTTTACGGGTTCAGTTCGTTACTGAGCTCTTTTAGCTTGGCTTATTGCCCTATGAGGTTCCCCGTTGTTTGGGGTATGCATACTCCATGTGGGGTACTTGTATGCTATTATATAGCTTTGCTTATCTCACCTGGGTCTGGAGATCCTGTGGGCTCCATGCATTGCTTGGTGGTCCTTTGTACGGTGCTCTATATTTTTCCCTGGGCCATCTTCTTACGCCATGGTCATCCTTTCTGACCACCTCCTTCGAAGGTTGCTTGATCTCCTCTTCAAAAGCGGCTCCTACCTGCCCTTACTGTCTCAACATATTTATATGTTATACATTTATGTATGCGTGCCGGTTGCCTTGGTATTCTTTTCCTACGTTGCCACCTCTTTTCGAGGCTGTGAGGTAAAGACCGATATCTGCATGTGTGAAGGAGCTTTTCTGGGTGTTGGAAGCTGCCCATAGGTTCCTCCTTGCTTCCGCTTCCTGTGGTGATTTTCCAATTTGACAAATGCTCCCTTTTTGGTGTTTGACACTGTACGCGTCATTTCTCGAGGTTTGGTCACGGATTCTGAGGCTTTTTCTACGATTCGTTACCTTGGTGTTTATGGCCACATCCTTCGGATATGCTACTGCCTGCAAGTCTATATTTCTCACTTTGGCTTGATGCTGCCCGGTCGGGCACTCTTATGTTTATTGTGAAAGCCACTTTAAGGTCTCTGTGGCCGTTTTGGCTGCTGCGAGTTTCTACCTGCTTCAGCGACTTGTAAAATTGATGCTATTCGTCCCTATTTTACCTTTTTGGGATTGGGTGTGCTCCTGCCGGCTGTTCCGAACGCATTGCTCTGGTTCTAGCTCTTGCCTTTGGGCTCTTGGCATAGGCTCCTTCAGCCTTTCTTCTATAGGCTAATCTGTTAGGCTCTGGTTGCATTTCTTCAGGTTCATATCGAGCTTTGGTCGGTGTCCTCATCGTGCGCCATTAAGCGGAGAGTGGTCCTGCTTTCTCTCTCTCTCTCTCACTCTCTCTCCTCTCTCTCTCTCTCTCTCTCTGTCTCTGTGTCTCTCTCTGTCTCTGTGTCTCTCTCTGTCTCTGTGTCTCTCTCTGTCTCTGTGTCTCTCTCTGTCTCTGTGTCTCTCTCTGTCTCTGTGTCTCTCTCTGTCTCTGTGTCTCTCTGTGTCTCTCTCTCTGTGTCTCTCTCTCTGTGTCTCTCTCTCTCTGTGTCTCTCTCTCTCTGTGTCTCTCTCTCTCTGTGTCTCTCTCTCTCTGTGTCTCTCTCTCTCTGTGTCTCTCTCTCTCTGTGTCTCTCTCTCTCTGTGTCTCTCTCTCTCTGTGTCTCTCTCTCTCTGTGTCTCTCTCTCTCTGTGTCTCTCTCTCTCTGTGTCTCTCTCTCTCTGTGTCTCTCTCTCTATCTCTCTCCTGACGTCAGCGTGCCGGGAGGGACTTATATGACCTCACTGACGTCACGTACGTGGACGACATCCGGGCAGGGTCGTGTACGCCGTCCCCCGGCGCGCAGAGGTGCTGCTGCAAATTTTTTTTTCCGGATCCAGTCTGACACCTTGGGATATTCTAAGCTGAGGAATCTGCGGCTAGACAACGTCTCTACCAGATGCATCGTTACCGAAGGCAAGTAACTCGTACTTTTCTTTTGTCCATCCGCAATGTCATTATTTTACACTGTTGTCTTTGTGTCTTGTATGACGCACTATAAAACTCTAACAAAAAATGTATTATTGTAACCTAATGACAACTGCAAACAAGCATTTACAATGCAGTGGTCTCGGTATTGGTAAAGTTAGAGCTATTGGCATTGCTCATGACATTATTTTTGTTTATGTTTTTGTTTTTAAAACATTTAAAGAAACGGCATTGTCATGAGCAATGCCAATAGCTCTAACTTTAACAATGCCGATACCGTTGCATTGTAAATGCTTGTTTTTAGGGGGGGAGGGACCCCCTCACTAGCCCAGCAGTGGTTTGATGCAAAACAATGGGGGCCCCCAGCTGGATGAGGTGGGGGTCCCGAGATTCCATAACCCACAGATATTCATAGTCTGGACTGCTGAGGGGCCCTGGTTTGTGCTATGCCCTGTACCCCCAGAGAGGTGGGGGGGAGGGAGACACAATGTCCCTTGAAGCAGCAGAAGATGGTCGATAATGTGGAAAATGCTGCAAATCTTCAATTATGCTGAAAAATCCTCAGTTGCAAAATTGCATCATTCCATGGGCCTGTAACTGCAAGAAGCGCGAGGTGAGAGGGAAAGATGCCTCTAATCGGAGACAAAGTCCACTCCATGAATATTTTGAAGAATTGGTAACTAATAGGCGAGACCTAAACACCTGGTCTTGATGAGATAAATACTCGTGGATGGAATAGGGCACTAGTTTAACTAAAAAAATTACTGCTCTATTGAAGTTAAATTCAGTGCTGATGAGAGATAATATAAATCTCCCATGTCAGCTGTGAGCACTTCATCTACTCTTTTTTTTACTTTGCGTCTGGGAGTCTGCAGTTGTTCTTTCACCTGGGACTGCAAGTACCAAGATGCAAAGGGAACGCAGAACTGAATGACATGAATGACTCTCGCCTGGTTTGGATCAGCCTTGGATACCTCACTCTTTCAGAACTGTCTCTGCTCTTGTGCTCATACATATTTGTTTGTTTTTAAACGGTTTCTGTGCTGCTTTATCTGTATCCTCTTTGCCATTTTCCAGGGCAGTTGCCTTAGCCCTCTTTTATTAGTTGGCATCATTGGACGGGCACTGTGCATCAATGGTTGGTTAGGCTGTGCGTGTCTCACCCTCTCGCTACAAAGGTGCTTCTTAGCATATGCAAATGCCGATGGCATTACTGTAATTACGTAACGCTCCGAAAGTTTGCCTGACGGCTCTCCTTGTTGCCAGCTAGTGGATCTGGGGTTAGAGAGATGCAGCGGATGGCACCAGGTCACACACTTAATCAGTTGTGGAAGCTGAGATTGAAACCCGGGTCTCCCTGGTTTCACAGCTGCAAAATAAGATCATATTCTCCAAGACATGTGCCCGCGTCCCCTGCAGCCTCCATCTCTCTCTCTCTGGGCAGTGCCATTCCCCGTGCAGTGCCCTGTCCGTGCCCCCCGCTCCATCCATGTGCCCCTCACGAGTGCGCGCCTCCTGAATCAGAGGGGGCAGCCCTCTGATTAAACGGTTGTCCTGGCAACCCAGAGAAGCATTGGACTTTCCTACAGGCTACTAGGTGGGAGGGGGCGTTGTGGGAAATACAAGGAGTGGGGGCGGGTTGGGACGGTGTGAGGTAGAAGAGAAGTTGGTGAGCTGCAGGGCTTTGGTTGGGGGTGTGAGGATATGCATATGTGTGAGCGTAGGACTAGTACGTGTTGTTTTTCTAGCGGATACGTTAGCTGAGGTAATTTGCTCAGGATCAAACAGTTTGTTAAATGTGATTTCTGAATTCAGTTCATCTGAGGGCCCAGTTGGCAACATAAACCATAGCCCACATCTCGCCCGAGCAGAAATATGAAGGCAGTGGGTTGGGGATGAGGGATGTGAGCGAGGAGCATTGCTTAGAGGAGTGAGATGTGCCTTTGGTGGGATGCGAGTGAGGACCATAGCTCATGAGGGTGAGGGAAGTGAGTGGAGGACAGGGCTCCTGGGGAGTGGGTGAAGAGCATAGCTTGAACTGGAGGGGTGAGAGTGTGGCTTGTGTGGGGTGTGAAGGAGGTGCAGGGCTTAAAGTGGGGTGAAAGTGAGGACCGTAGCTCATGAGGGCGAGGGCTGGCGAGGAGAGATGCGAGGACCATTCCTCATGGGGGTAAGTGAGGCTGGCGAGGGGATAGCTCCTGGTGTAGTGGGGCTGCTGAGGAGAGATATGAGTGAGGACTGGGGGCCATAGATTAGAGGGGTGAGAGTGTGTCTTGGTGGGGTGTGAAGGAGGTGCACAACTCGGAGTGGTTTCCAGGGGGCTAAGGCGGGATGTGAGTTTGATGCATAGAGGGATGGACGGGTGAGGGAAGTGAGTGAGGGCATAGCACGGGGCGGTAGGGAGGGGGCTCAGGGTGGAAGTGAGTGAGAGACCGGGCACAGCTCAGTGGGGCGAGAGGGGGCGAAGGGTCGAAGTGAGTGAGAGATCCCAGGGGCAGCTCGGAGTAGCGAGAGGGGGCTATGGGTGGAAGCGAGTGAGGGCACAGCTCGGCGGGGCGAGAGTGGACGAAGGGTAAAAATGAGTGAGATCCCAGGGGCAGCTCGGAGGAGCGGGAGGGGGCCAGAGTGGAAGTGAGTGAGAACCCGGGCACAGCTCGGCGGGGCGAGAGGGGGCTAAGGGTGGAAGCGAGTGAGGGCACAGCTCGGCGGGGCGAGAGCGGGGATGTGAGTGAAAAGAACTCGGCGGGGCGAGAGGGGGCTAAGGGTGGAAGCGAGTGAGGGCACAGCTCGGCGGGGCGAGAGCGGGGATGTGAGTGAAAAGAACTCGGCGGGGCGAGAGGGGGCTAAGGGTGGAAGCGAGTGAGGGCACAGCTCGGCGGGGCGAGAGCGGGGATGTGAGTGAAAAGAAGGCTTGGAGGGGTGAGAGTGGGCGAGGGGACGTGGCTTAGGAAGAACGTTTGACGAGGATGAGATCGCAAGGTTGGAGGGGAGGCAGGACTTGGATGGGATGAGGGGGGGACGCCGAACCTGCCTCCGATGCTGTTTTTCTCCTTCAGCGCAATCAGTGCTGAGAGCTTGTGTCTCTCCTGTGCCTGGGAAAGTGGGTTAGCCTCGGAAGGAGCACAGCTCAGCCTTAGGGAGGTTCAAGAATGCAACGTATTAGACAACAATGTTGGCCTTTAGAATAGTCTTTCCTCCTGCTGCCTATTCTTTGCATTTATTCCGTTATTTTGACTAAATCCGTGAAGTTTAAGACAATTGCAAGTAATATTTTAAACTGATCACAGTCACTGTGCATTAAAGGAAACATCCTCGGAGCACGTCCCCCCGTGAGGGCTCTTTCCTTGGCACCTTCTGAGCCAGTCTTGTGAAGGGTCAGTAGATTCGTTAAATGCGTAAAAGGAGCCTGGAGACGCCGTAGAAGCGTATTACAATTTTTCGGGGTTTTTTTTGTAAAAAGGAGAATAACATGGAAATGCCAGTAATTAGCTGTGCACCTGCTGCATACATTTGCGTTAAGGCTATAGGACTGACTCAGCCTTTCATCCGTCTGAAGACGATAAACCAGTATTACGTGTTGTGTTACAGGTGTGATGTAATTGCAATCAGAGCTGTGCTTCCCAGGCCCTGAGAGCTCCCTGGGTCTCAGGATAACAAAGGGCTGCGGAAGCTGCGGATGAAAGTCCTGAATGCGAGCGACGCCCCCTCGTCTGTTCTTGGAAAACTGCTTGAAGTTCCTCATTCGGGGTTTCCCAAGGCGCGCGCACGCAGCGCGTTCCTCGGCGCTGAATGATGAGCAGTCAGTCTTACAGGTAAACTGGTTTCTACCGCAGGCCACTGGGGGGAGGACGGGGGATGAGACAACCTCAGTCCAATTAAAGGGCACGTGCCAAGGCCAGCAAGCTGCGTTATAATTAGTGCCAATTATAGAAGCCGTTTATTAATTATTTCTATAGCGCCTGCTTTGCCTCAGGAATTCGCGCGCTGCACTAAAGTCTCGGCTGTATCGGAGGCCACATACATGCTACTAAATGTATATAGCGCCTCCTACTGAAGGGTCTCGAATATACACCCCTCCCCACCAGATACACGGAGTCTCGTGTAGTATGCCATAGATATCCTTCGATCCGGCCCTCCTGGACCTACGCTTGCGCCCTCCCCCCAGGTTAAACTGAGTCTCATGAAGAATGTCATAGACGTCTTTGGTTCCGGCCCTCCTGAACCTAAGCTGGACCCCCTGGGTTAGACGGAGTCTCATGAGCTGCGGATGAAAGTCCTGAATGCGAGCGACGCCCCCTCGTCTGTTCTTGGAAAACTGCTTGAAGTTCCTCATTCGGGGTTTCCCAAGGCGCGCGCACGCAGCGCGTTCCTCGGCGCTGAATGATGAGCAGTCAGTCTTACAGGTAAACTGGTTTCTACCGCAGGCCACTGGGGGGAGGACGGGGGATGAGACAACCTCAGTCCAATTAAAGGGCACGTGCCAAGGCCAGCAAGCTGCGTTATAATGAGTGCCAATTATAGAAGCCGTTTATTAATTATTTCTATAGCGCCTGCTTTGCCTCAGGAATTCGCGCGCTGCACTAAAGTCTCGGCTGTATCGGAGGCCACATACATGCTACTAAATATATATAGCGCCTCCTACTGAAGGGTCTCGAATATACACCCCTCCCCACCAGATACACGGAGTCTCGTGTAGTATGCCATAGATATCCTTCGATCTGGACCTACGCTTGCGCCCTCCCCCCAGGTTAAACTGAGTCTCATGAAGTATGTCATAGACGTCTTTGGTTCCGGCCCTCCTGAACCTAAGCTGGACCCCCTGGGTTAGACGGAGTCTCATGAGCTGCGGATGAAAGTCCTGAATGCGAGCGACGCCCCCTCGTCTGTTCTTGGAAAACTGCTTGAAGTTCCTCATTCGGGGTTTCCCAAGGCGCGCGCACGCAGCGCGTTCCTCGGCGCTGAATGATGAGCAGTCAGTCCTTACAGGTAAACTGGTTTCTACCGCAGGCCACTGGGGGGAGGACGGGGGATGAGACAACCTCAGTCCAATTAAAGGGCACGTGCCAAGGCCAGCAAGCTGCGTTATAATGAGTGCCAATTATAGAAGCCGTTTATTAATTATTTCTATAGCGCCTGCTTTGCCTCAGGAATTCACGCGCTGCACAAAAGTCTCGGCTGTATCGGAGGCCACATACATGCTACTAAATATATATAGCGCCTCCTACTGAAGGGTCTCGAATATACACCCCTCCCCACCAGATACACGGAGTCTCGTGTAGTATGCCATAGATATCCTTCGATCCGGCCCTCCTGGACCTACGCTTGCGCCCTCCCCCCAGGTTAAACTGAGTCTCATGAAGAATGTCATAGACGTCTTTGGTTCCGGCCCTCCTGAACCTAAGCTGGACCCCCTGGGTTAGACGGAGTCTCATGAAGCATGTCAGACGTCTTTGGTTCCGGCCCTCCTGAACCTACGCTGGACTCCCCTGGTTAGACTCATTAAGCATGTCGTAGACCCCTTAGGTATTCCCCCACAGCGTGTAAGGCTACCTCGGATGACCATTACTGGTTTCAATAGTGCTAAACACAGGGGTTTTCCACCACATCCTGCGAGTAGTTATACAAACACAGAGTTGTGAGACAGGCCCATATATGCTCCCCAGTAGGATCAGAATAAAGGAGCATAAAACAGCAATTCGAAAAGAACACGCCCCTGGGCATTTGGCGCAGAGTGTTTCTTCCCTCTCTCTCTCCCTACCCACAGGCCTCTTGAACAAGGAGATCAGGTGAGGGAGCAACGCCGGGACACCACCGCCTTTCTCCGAGGCACAGCAGAAAATGCCTCGGAGAAAGGGAGCCTCCTTTTCGGATTTGGGGGCGTGTTTTGCTGTTGTCTCCTCCCTGAGACTTCTCGCAAAAAACACGCCCCCCGATCCGAAAAGGACGGGGCATAATCGGAGTGACTGGACCTCTTCTCCAGTGGCTGGCCAGCATTTAAGAGGCCAGCCAATGGAGAACAGGATAGAAGAGGGGCGGGTGCAAGCCCCTCTTATCAAAGACATTAAATCTCCGGACTTCCGGTCTGCCGACCGGATGGTCCCGAGACCTAAAAAGCTGTCTGTATGTAAGTGCCAGAGAACCCCTTCTTTTCCAAGTGCTCCTGTTTTTGCCAAATTCAAACCTTCTTTATCTACTTAGTTTAGTCAATCAATTGAAGTGTTTTTTTTTTCTCTTTTTCACCATCAATTTTATGACTAACCGTTGTTTCCACCATCAAGCAAATGTATTTTAGATCATTTTTTTCGTTAGAATCCCCTTTCCACATCCTTTTCCCCTACAAGGTATACTTTAGAAAGTTAATTTTCTTTGTGGTGGGAAGCTTGCAATGCCCTGGAATCCGGGGAGCCCTACTAAGTTATTATGGTTAGCCGGTAGCCCCAGGCCTAAGCAATTGCTATAATGTGAATATAGAAACTAGTATATACCAAACAAATGCCTAAATATATATATATATATATATATATATATATAATATATATATATATATATATATATATATATATATATATATATATATTTTTATTTTTTTATTCTCAATCCATTCTAGAAAAAGGTTTTCATATTTATAATTTTGCCTAGTTATTTCTCTATACTTTATTCATTGTAATTTATTAATGTTAATATTTAATTTTGTATAGCAGTCCCGGACCCTGTGAGTATGCCTTGCGGGACCCCCAGGGGTCCACAGACCGCAGTTAACAATCACTGACCTAAGGAAAAGGGCACATAAGGTTTCATTTAAACACACACTCGCATTAGTTTAGCTGATACCAGTTGATGGAATGATTCCTTCTAATACCCAGGTGAGGATTTCGGCTCACAATCCTGAACATGCGTATGTATGCATATAGGAAGAAATTTCCTCATTGTAGGCAATGGACAAATGGGAAGTGTTTTTTTTTTATGAACAATGCATGTAGGTGGCTAAAGGAAGGCTAACTATGGATTTTTTTCTTTTGATTTCACTTCAGATTCGTATTGATGACTTCGGGGTCATTCCCAAATTGACTCCCCCTCTGAAAGCCTTGTTTGCAGAGGAAATTGAGGAAATGGAAGAGAGGCGTGAAAAACGGGAACTGCGTCAGATGAAAGAGGCTCTACTCACACTAGAAAAAATGAATGGAGCAGAAAAAGCTGACTGTAGTGTGCCTGGTGGTAAAAAAAGAGAACTTGAAGATTCTTCAGACCTGGAAAGCAAGAAACTAAAGACAAATTGACAAATGCTCTTTTGGGTACATTGATCACCTCTTAGCAGTGAGATGCATCTTGAAGATTGCGGATACTGACCAGTATCTTCTCTGCTGGGATCATGTTCTTGATGTCCTATCGGTCTGCAGTAAGCTCCAGTTGTGTATGCAAAGTATTGGTCGCTTCAGGAGAAGGGGTTGCAGGAATTCTAATCAACTACTGGAAATTAATTAATGGTTTTGGCTAATGGATCTCTCAGCTGGTAACGAGGCTGCTGTCACGGAGATTTGAAATACAAACGATAACGCCCAAACCCATGATTGGCAGTAAAATGAATTGAAATTAAATTGTCCCTCTCCCATTAAAATTATTTGTATTGAGCCGTTCAAAGTTTTCCATTGAAATGTGTTGCTACATTGCCTTAATTTGGGCTTCTAAGAAGTAAGGAATTTTAAATCCCACGCTGTGATTGATAATTCATTGCATAACAGTAATTTCCATCTTGCCATTGTGTATCTTTTCTTTGAACTTTAGAAATTGTGCAGAATCTTATAAGGAAATGGTAAACGTTTAATGCAATTACTAGATTCAACCGCATCGTTTACAGATTTTCTGTGGAGGGAGTTCCTAGAGGATGCAATAATTGACCCTGAATCTTCCACGTATTTACAATTTTTCATCTCTGCAAATGATTGCCTCTATCTACCGTAGGTTGACAATTTTGCCAGCGACTGCTTTCTTTGATGCACAGTGGGACCGATAGTTCTAGTTCTCAGATTTACTCCTTTATAGTCGGGCCCATCCTTTGTGATTTCTGACTTGTGTAGAAAGGCTGATGTTGAGTGCAGCTGTTCAGTGCAGCCGTACCTTTCTCACTACCTGAGAAATCTCCACTGTACAGCCTGATTCGTTAACAGATGATGGCTGGGAGCTCTCACCGGAAGTCCTGAATGTTACGGTACAGGCTTACTGCCCTAAAACCCTTGAGGGTGGATCAGCTTTTCTGGCAGGTCTAAATATTAATACATTTCACGGTTTAATTGGTGCTTTTTCTTTGTGTTGATCAGAAGTCTGTTATTACTTTAAAGCTCCTGACACATCACTTTTACCAAGTTGACAAACCATTCTTTTCTAGACCTCATGTCATTCCAATAGGGTTTGAGGTCGACTTTTAGTTGATGTTGGGCGTGGTTGGTTTTATTCCTGCTCGCTAAGTCCGCCCTGGACTGTTTGATTTTTTTTAATTGTGTTTTTTGGAATGGGGTGGGGGGGGTCCAAATATTATCTTAAGTATTTTCTTCTTCCATAAGCAGTCTGTTTTATATTGACCAGGCCAGTCAACTTGTAGCCATCTTTCCATTTCCTTCATTATCAGCAGCCGAGTAAAAGCTTCATTGATTCGCCAAGAGAACTCTCCGTTCCTAAAGTATCGTTTCCTCTGTGATGATCTCGTGATAAATAGCAAGTCCTCTGAATGTCTAAGAAAGGAGGCACGTATTGCCAAGTACACAACCTTGATGTGAATCTTGACATCCACTGCTCCTTGCTGCTTCATACAAAATGACACTGATACATAATCACAAAAACAGATTATTCCATTACGGATCGGGCAGCCATATTTGCTATGCGAAGCAGATATGTGGCTTTTTCTTTACACCATAACAAAGGTCCACCCTATCACCAGTGCTCTGGCTCGGGTCGTATTTGACTTGCATTGCTGCACAATCTTTTTGATTATGGTGCTAACTTTTATAAACCTCATCTGGCCTCTCCATCCAAATACTAGGGAATACTTTGGAAGTCATATAAGAGATGGAAATGTTAAATATTGGCGATAAGAAATTATTTTGCGGTAGCAAGGTTTCTCGTCATGCCACATTTCTTTGAGTAGATGTATCATAGGAGCCATCCTCCCATCATGGGAGTAAATGCTTGATTTCAGTTAATTTACAATTAGATGAAATAACGAGGATGGAATGGCAGTGTCAATGGTGTCCTAGGTGCTAGAAATAACTCGCTGTAATACTTCATGTGCCACACAGGCTCTGTTGCAACCTATGGCGACACTTGCCACCCATTGTATTATATGGACCTTTAGAGACACTTGCTAGATGAAAAATCTCTTTGAAACGTTGTCACAAACCTATGAGTTTATTTTTATCCTTTGTATTTTTTTAAAAGATCATACCACCCAAGTCAGATTTTCAGTTTTAAAATCTAAACCTCCTATGTAGATGAGTTATTTAATTCTGTTAATTTTATATGTTCTGATTACTTTGTAAAGTTTTATCTTTGACATGACAGCACCTGGAATATTGAAGTGAAGAATTTTGCTTCACTACGAAATAAAAATGTGTAAATATTAGTTAAAATAATTTATTTTATGAATTGAAACACATTGTCCATTTTTGAGTTGATACGAAGGTGCTGTATTAAATATATATTTGCTTTAAACTGCGTGTTGGTGGTTTCTTATGTACAATCTTTTTCGTTTTACCTGTTTGCCTCCTTTTTTGCTGTATCTTTATGTTGGCCTTAGCACGCTGAGCACTTTACCACTGCTGACCAGTGCTAAAGTGCATTTGCTTCTCCCTAAACATGGTAACATTGGTGTATACACAAATGGCATATTTAATTACTTCTAAGTCACTTGTAAACTGGCATACCATATACCCTGGGCCTTTAATCTAAATGCTACTAGTGAGCCTGCAGCACTGGTTGTGCCACCCAGACAGGTAGCCGTGCAAATATGTCTCAGGCCTGCATTGCAAGGTCTGTGTGTGCAGTTTACTGCAACTTCGACTTGACATTTAATACCACTTGACATGACTCACACCTCTTTTATTACACTTAAGTCACCCCTACGGTAGGCCTAGGGGCAGGGTGCTGTGTAAGTAAAAGGTAGGACATGTACTGGTACGTTTTGCATACACAGGTAGTGACAAACAGCTAAATTCATTTTTGCAGCGTGAATCTTTCTGGATTCACTATGCTGTGCATTATTCCGCGGTCTGGTGGTTGGGTCCGGAATCTTAGTCTTTCTAACTTTTTTTGTAGCCCAGGTGGGCTTCGACGTCCCACCATTTGGTGTACCTCTCGTGACGCCGGCACGCTTCCTGCGGAGGCTCCCACCTTGGGGCGCCATCTTCAGATTCTTTTTTCCGCCGTTGGGTCTGGATCGTCACCGTGAAGTTCCAGAGTTTTTTTGGGAAGAAAAGAAGAAAAAACACGAGTTTCATCGAGAAGAAGTTGAGGAAGACTACAGAGAACAAGATCGACAAGCCGGGACGACGAAGGAGGAGAACCTCTATCTTCGACGTCCAACGGAGAATGCACACTCCGGGACCCTGAGGGCAGGAATGTACAAGACACCCTTTAAATTCTGCCGTAACTGCCACCATAAATACGCGCAGAAGGACCAACACCCGGTCTGCAATCTTTGCCTGCCAGTCGACCACGAGAGCAAAGACTGCAACGTCTGTTCTGTCTTCACACCGAAGACACTCCGGGTTGGAGAGAGACAGAGGAGAGCCAATTTAAACATGCAGGGCAAGGGACCGGCCCCGTCGCTGTACGAACTGGGCCTCTCCACCGAGGAGGAAGACCACGTCGCCGAGGGACCAGATGACTTCACGGTCGCAGAGACTGATAAGAAAACGTCTGATAAGGTAGGAGAGACGAACACTAAACCCTCGACAGGGCCCCGTAAGCCTGAGTCACTCAAAAATCAGAGTCGAAGTCCTCGAAAGGAGCACCGGCGCCAAAAATGTTGACGATCGCACCTACATCCAAGGACGGCGGAGCCTTCGAAAAGGACTCCCAGGTGGCGAAGACCGGCGAAAAGCCAAGGTCTTCGAAGCAAGGCCAAGAACTGGCGCGCTCGGCTTCGAAAGAGAAAGTTGCGTCGATGTCGGCTCCGGCGAAAAGAACCGCTCTCGACGCCGAATAGGCCACAGAGTTGGAAAGAAAGAAGAGGAGGCTCGAGACAGAAATGGAGAGCATCCTACAAAGAAAGGAGTTCGACGAAAAAATGAAAAGATACACGATTCCAACGAAACCACCGTCGGTCATCGTAGACGTCGAGGAACAGGAGGAGTTTGACGCCGAAGAACCGTCGATAACTCCTGGAGAAGAAGAAGAAGAGGACCTATACTATGAGGGAGGAGAAGATGATGACCAACAAACGAACTACGGCTCGGTGCCGTCGACGACACAGGACCTGGAGTGGCAGGACCTCGACGCTGAAAACCCGGAAGAGCCTGTGGAGACTTACCCTTCATGGCCTTCGCCGCCCGATGACATTGGGGCCTACAATATGGCCATCAAAAGCGCAGCAGCAGCTTTTGGGGTCAAGCTGGAGGAAGAAAAGCCTAAAGCAGACTTTTTACTGGAAACACTGCTCCCCATTCAAACGAGGAGCCAGTTCCTCCCCATACTCCAAAGTGTCATGGACCAGGGGAAGGAGGCGTTCAGGGACCCAGCAACATGCAGGTCCATCACACCTAGGACGGAGAAGAAGTATAAACACTCCTCCCAGGACCCTTCCTACATCAAGGGATACGTCACAGCGGACTCCATCATTGCGTCAACTGTCAGGAAAAGGGTGAATGTCCTGGCAACCTCTGGCCCACCACCAGACAAGGAAAGCAGGAGAATGGACCTGACTAGGAGCAAGATTGAAAGAAACGCGGCAATGCACTGGCGCATGGCGAACTCCAATGCCCTACTAAACAGACACCAATACCAACATTGGGACGAAATGGGGCAGCTAATCAAGCACCTCCCCGAACAATACCAGCAAAGAGCCTCGCACCTGGTGGAGGAAGGGAAGAATATCGCAAATTCTTGCCTTAAAACTGCATTAGATGGAGCCGAAACATCAGGCAGGTTGATGGCAATAGGGATTACAAGCCAGAAGTCTAGAACAACATCCTGAACACCCGTTTCAATGGAGAGGCGCTGTTCGGAGCCCCGGTGGATGAAAAACTCACCCAACTCAAGAAAAATAACGAAACCGCAACGTCCATGGGGGCCCTGCAATTCAGAGGGATGAGAAGAGCTACTCCGACACGGAGACCATACGGAAGGGGCGGAAACCAGCCGGGAACGTCACACCAGACATTCCAGCAGGGCCACCAGTGCGACAATCACGGCCAGCAGGGGCAGCAGAAACAAACCTACCAGCCTCGGGGCCAGTCCTTTCGCAGTAGGGGAAACGGACGAGGGCAAAGATGAAGAGGGGGAGAACAACCCGCCTCAAAATGACTCCACCCAGTGAAGTGTGCTCACCCACAAGATCCCTCCGAGGGTAGAGCAGAAAAAATTCAACAAGAGGGTTACACAGACCAAACGCCAACGAACATGCAACAACGGTAGGCGGCAGGCTGAGACGTTTCTTTCAGGAGTGGAAAAAGATAACAGACCAATGGATACTCAACATCATACAGTTTGGATACTGCATAGAGTTGGAAAGGAAACCACCAAACAGAAAACCAAAGAGAAGGGAACTCTCAGGGCAGGAGCTAGTGCAACTCCGAGAGGAAGCACAAGAACTACTCCAAAAGGAGGCCATAGAACCAGTACCATTCAAAGAAAGGAACAAGGGAGTGTACCCAAAACTACTTCCTGGTACCAAAGGTGGACGAAACACTAAGACCCATCCTGGATCTACGGTTCTTAAACAAGTACACAAGGACACAAACATTTAAAATGACGTCCCTACAAGAGGTACTCCCTCAGATGAGAGACTGAGACTTCATGTCCACCGTGGACCTCAAAGATGCCTACCTGCACATCCCAATGAACAGGCAGCACAAACATCTGTTAAGATTTTCCATCAACAAAGAACACTACCAGTTCACAACCATGGAATTCGGACTAAAGTCCGCACCAAGGGTTTGCACAAAATGCCTTGCGGCAGTGGCGGCGTACCTGCGGAGGGAAGGGATTTGTGTATACCCTTATCTCGACGACTGGCTAATAAAAGCAAGTTCACGCGAAACATGCGAGGAACACGCACAGCGGGTCACAAGGACGCTAACGAAGCTGGGATTCTCCATACACTGGGGGAAATCCTCAATGAAACCGGAACAGGTGAAGATCTTCCTGGGGGCACAGATAAACACCATACAGAGAACGGTGATCCCCCAGCGACAAGAGAACACTGGCCCTGCTGAGGGAGACGCACCTCTACCAGAAGGGCTGAGCTTTGACAGTGAGGACAGCAAGCAAGATCATGGGGATGATGGCGCCATGCATTCACCTAGTACCCAATGTACGCCTACACATGAGACCATTCCAGGAATGGCTGCAACAGCAATGGTCACAAGCAACCAGAAGTTGGGAGGATCTAGTGGTTGTAACGCATGCAGTGCAAGAAGAGATAACGTGGTGGAACAAGGAGAACATAACAATAGGGAAGCCCTTGACACCACCAAGCCCAATGGTGACCATCACCATAGACTCATCCCAGATAGGATGGGGAGCACATATGAACAAGCTCAGAGTGAGGGGTCTGTGGACTCCAGCAGATGCGGTCAGACACATCAACTACCTGGAATTGAGGACCGTATTCCTAGCCCTGAAGGCCTTCCAGAAAAAACTGTACAACCAGAAGGTGTTGATACAAACAGACAACACGACAATGATGTTCTACATCAACAAGCAGGGAGGAACCCAATCATGCCCTCTATCCAACCTGGCACAGGAGATTTGGAGATGGGCCATCCCACTCAAAATAGACCTGCTGGCCATACACCTACCAGGGAAGGACAATGTGGAAGCAGACTGGCTCAGCAGGCAGACTTCAGCATCCCACGAGTGGGAGCTCAATGGACCGGAAACGCAAAGGCTATTCAGAAGGTGGGGTACACCGACGATAGACTTGTTTGCAACACACCTGAATGCAAAATGCCAAAACTTCGCATCCAGGCAACCAGAGAAACAATCCCAGGGGAATGCCCTATGGATAAGCTGGTCAAAAACATTTGCCTACGCTTTTCCCCCAATACCACTGATACCCAGGGTTCTCAACAAGTGCAGGACCAGCAACATGACACTGATCCTAGTAGCACCACAGTGGGCAAGACAGACCTGGTACTCACAAATAATGGAAATGGCTCAGGGGCCACCCCACAAGTTCACCAAAAGGAAAGACTTACTCCATGCAAAACGGAGAAGTTCTACACCCAGAGCCAGAGAGCCTCAGCCTAGCGGCATGGCTCCTGAAGACATAGAGTTCGCACACCTTAAGCTACCACAAAGCACGATGCGAGTGCTCCGGGAGGCAAGGAGACCAACGACACGAAAATGCTATGGGGAAAAATGGAAGAGGTTCACACAATGGTGCAGCAAAAAGAAACTGTAGAACAAGTTGACAAAGGAATCAACGGTGCGGAGATACCTCGCACACCTACTAAAGGCTAAACTATGTTCATCCTCGCTAAGGGTACACCTAGCAGCGATTTGTAGCTTACACACGAGGTGAGACGGGGGAAAGTTTCTTTACATCATGAGTAGTAAAGAGATTCCTGGAAGGGGCGAAAAGGATAGCGCCACCAAAGCGGATGCCGCCGGCATGGAACCTCAACATAGTCTTGACGGTACTTATGAAGGCACCCTTTGAGCCCATCCACAAGGCATCACTACAAATGCTGACAATGAAGACAGCCTTTCTGGTGGCAATAACCTCGCTGCGCAAAGTAAGCAACACTGCAAGAACCTTATATCCAAATACACAAGGACTGGGTCGTAATGAGAACGGACCCACACTTCATGCCGAAGGTGGTGTTGGCATTCCATATGAACCAGACCATACAAATACCGAGCTTCTTTCAGAACCCACAAGCGCAGAAAGGGCACTGCACACTCTAGACGCAAGAAGGGCGGTGATGCACTGCATCGAGAGAACCAAGGAGCACAGGAAAACGAAGCAGTTTTTTGTGTCCTTCGCAACCCGCTTCCTGGGGAGACCAGTAACAAAAAGCACCATCGCTCGATGGATCGCACTGACGATACAATTCTGCCACAAACAGGCAGGGCAAGAACTATCGGAAGGGGCACGGGCCCACTCCACAAGGAAGAAAGGAGCAACAATTGCTTTTCTGGCTAACACACCCATTAAAGACATATGCCTGGCGGCAACATGGGCTTCAATGCACACGTTCACTAAGAACTACTGCGTGGATATACAAATGAACAAGGAAGCACAAGTAGGACAGAAGGTGCTTCAACATGTATTCAACGACCAACGCTCATCTTCCACCCAGCCGCCACAAAGTTGACAAACCGCTACAAAATCTATGCACAGCATAGTGAATCCAGAAAGATTCACGCTGCAAAACGAATAGTTTCTTACCTGTCGGTGTAGTTTTGCAGCTTGAAGATCTTTCTGGATTCACTAGCGAACCCACCCACCTCCGCCAGAAATATGAGGCTGGAGAAGAAGGTGGAAAGACAGAGAATAGAGAACAAGCAGAGACTTAAGAGAAGTGTGTAAAAGGATATAATTAAGGAGAAAATAGAATTGCTTAGGATTCACAAACAGAACACACACAAAAAAAAAAGAATCCGAAGATGGCGCCCAAAGGTGGGAGCTTCTGCAGGAAGCGTGCCGACGTCACGAGAGGTACACCAAATGGTGGGACGTCGACGCCCACCTGGGCTACAAAAAAAAAAAAACGAAGAAAGACTATGATTCCGGACCCAACCACCAGACCGCGGAATAATGCACAGCATAGTGAATCCAGAAAGATCTTCAAGCTGCAAAACTACACCGACAGGTAGACTATTCGTTTTCATTACTGGGAGGCCTACTCCTCTCATAGGCTAACATTGGGAATTCCTTATAAGACTTTTAAGCTTCAATTCCTGATTAGAAAAGAGTAGCTGCATTGTGTTTCTTAACTTTGGAATGGTAATGCTAAATATTCTTTACTGGTAAAGTCGGATTTAACATTACTGTTTTAGAAATGTCATTTCTAGAAAGTGGACATTTAGCTGCAGATTGCTTATCTTGGAATCCTCCCTGGGTGCCAGACTAGATTCAGCCATATTTCGAGTAGTACCTCCTGCGTTTCGGTATAGCGACTCCATAGCTACATCGTCTCCTGGATGTGTGGTCAAGGGAGTCCATATAAGCCCTCCCCCCTATGCGCTTATGTCACTTTTTCTTTTCCGTGCTAGCAATACGGATCCTTACTACAGTTCCTCTGTATGTTTTTCAGTCTACTTTGTTTTTTCTCGATGGTTCAGTGTGCCCTTTTTCTACCCTTCTTCAATGTCCTCTGGGTTCAAGCCTTGGAAGTTCTGTGGAGGACAAATGTCCACCACTGACCCTCACTCAGTTTGCATGTGGTGCCTGGGTGAGCACCATGGCTCCAAAGAGTGAGACTCCGGTCACCAGCTCTGACCAAAAAAGCACATGTAGCGCATGAAGCTCCTTGCCGGGTGGATATCAATTTTTGAAGTCTTCTCATCGTCCTACACACTTAATGGACCAACCACGGTCTGTGCTAGGAGCCGTTCCAGTGGATGTCATTCTCCTTCCATGTCGCGAGCTCAGTCTCTACATCGGCGGTCGAAGTTGTGGCTCCTCCTGCCTTCGTCGCCTACCAATTATCCCCACTCTTCTGTTGAAGTGTCAGGGCATGAGTCTGCCCCATGTCTCTCCACCAGGAGTGGCCAGTGCAGTTAAACGCGGGGGGGGTGAGGGTGACATGACAAGTGAAAATTAAATGGAAAAAAAAGAAAAGCACTTACCCTACGCTCAGCAATGCAGCGAGCGCAAGGTAAGAGTTTTTCTTTTTTAAATTTCATTTTACCTCATCGTCCTCTGTTGATGCCTCACCGTGCTTACCTGCACAGGCCACTCCTGTTATCCACCTATCCTGGGGCCGGGGTATCTTTGACCCAGATGAGACAATATTCTCTATCTCTTCATTCTGTGCTTGGGTCATCCCCTCCCTCTGGATTGCCCTCTGGCCCCATGAAAGTGCACAAGGTCATGCCTATGTCCCTGCCGGCGGGGTCTCCCACTACTTCAGGTCGTCCTTCTGGGGCTGGCACCTTAGCAATGCTGGTGCACAGCCTGTCAAGGCTCCCACTTTTGACTCCTACTTCTGGTCTGCTGTCTGGCTCTTGTCTGCTGACTCCCATAGTGGTGCCATCGATGCTGATTGACACTCCTTCCTACGTTGAGGCTTTGCCTTCTCAGTGTTGACCGACTTAGATTTTGGCATCAGATCCAGCTCTAATGGAGCAGACTGTCCCAGTCTCCCTTCCACTAGTTGTTCCTTCTGAGGACCATGGTTGTGCAAGTACTACGGATGGTGTGGCGTTTCCCCCACCCCTTATTCATTCTTGCTGGTTACTTTACCTTGGTGATGCCTGTGGCTTAGAATCTTCTCCAGCCTCCTTCTCTTCCTGGTTTGGCTATGGAGGTGAATCCCGCTCTGGTGGACATGCTCAATCAAGTTTTGGTCGTACTGTATTTGCAACTTCCTTCTGTGGAATTGTCCCCTTAATTGGTTTTCTACATCCTGACCAGTCTAACTTTGAGCCTGTACTTACTTAGTGACTGTCTTTTTGATAACCTGGTAGGTGCTTGGGCTAAACCTGAAATGGGGCTCCCAGAGGATCGCTCTATTTCTCAGACATCGCCTGGCCCCGGGGGATCCCTCCTGTCTTCTTAGACATCCCGCTACTAGGAGCTTTGTTGTTAAGGCTGCTTTAGCCACCCAAAATATTTATTTTCTCCCTCTTGTCCCTCTGTAAAGAGAGGCCAGGAAATTTGATGCTTGTGGTAGGGGTATTTTCTCCTCTTCTAGCTCTGCCTTGCACTCTGAACATGTCATGTCCTCTCCTGCTTCCCCCACACCATGTGTGACTCAGTGGAGCACCTCTTGCCCTCCCTTCTGGAAGAAGCCCAGAATGCTCTTGGACCCATGGTACGAGATGGGCAACAAACTGCCTCGTAGCATCCGCTTGTGAGAAAGTGCCATCTTTCTTGCATGGTATGCCCCCACTTTTTGCTGAAATGCTGATGTGCTTTGACTGAGTGTGCCCTGGGCTCCTGCCAATCAGGTACCCAGGGCCTGTGTTCCTTGCCTAAAACTGCATTGAAGCCTAAACCCAATTGGCATCTCTGGCCACATGTCAGTCCCTGGTAGATAGTACCCTAGGTACCCAGGGCCCTGTGACCAGAGAAGGCCCCCAAGGGCTGCAGCACTCATTGTGCCCCCCTTAGAGGCCCTGTACCCTGACACACACACACACTGCCTTCGCAGGCTGAGTGTCTTGGTGCAGAACAAAACAGTCAACATGGCACACATCCCTGTGTGCCATGCCTACAACACACTGCCCTGGCATACCTCAGTCACCCCTCTAGCTGGGTGCTCTGCCAGTGGTGTGGGTATAGGTGCATGAGCCCTGTACCCCTACAGTACCCAGGTCCATACCTGGGCACTGTAAGTGCAGTGCTGCCATTAAGAGCATATGGTGCTGGGAGGTTGTCCTCTTGAACTCCACAGCACCATAATGGCAACACTGAAGTTTGGTATCAAACTTCTCAGCACATTAAACCCGCACTGATGCCAGTGTGGAATTTAATGTAAAATGCACGGCAGAGGGCAATTTAGAGTTGGCCCCTCAACTTAACCCACAACCAGTGTCCTGACTGAGAGGCTGCTTAGGCTGCCACCCAGCAGACATGTTGCTGCCCCCCTGGGTAGAGAGTCATCTGCTCTCATGGGCCTGCAGCAATGCACATCCTGGTTGAGTTGCTAGGTCTCATCCCCCAGAATGGGCACGGGAAGCTTCAAAGGCATGCCGCCTTTGTGAGCCTCCCCAGACCACTTGCTGTACTCAGCAACTGGTCCCCACTCTAGCGGGAAAACCTAAGTGAGGAAAGGGGGTGTGCCAACCTCTGCCAACCCCACCCCTCAGGTGGGGGAGGCGAGGAAGCACAAATCAGGGCTCTCGCCATCTTGAGGATGGTGAACCCTACCCAATCAGGACTAGGCTCCTGCCCCCTCCCACTGGAGAGTGGCAGAATAGGGGGTGTACCAACCCCAGGGAAGGGACCCATTGGTCCCTGCCCTCTACCTACCTGTAACGCCCCTAAATTTAGTATTTATAGGCACCCTGAACCTTCCTTCCTCAGATCCCGATTCCGAAACAAGAAGTACAAGGAGAAAGAAGACCTGCTGTGCAGCTATTAACAAGAGGACAACACAAACTGACTTTGCCCCAGCCCTACAGGCCTGTCGACCCTCAAACCTGCTCTTGCTAAATCCTGGCATCTCCAGTGGTCAGCAACCTCAAACCCCAGAGGACCTGACTGCCTTGCTCATCTATAGACTGGGACTCCCACGAGCAGTGGTTCTGTTCAAACAAGCAACAACCCCTGGTGCCAGCCAGGAACCTCGAATCCAGCACATTCTGCACCCGCCGAGCCCGGCCTGTGCCTGAGTGAACAAAGACCACGAGGACGCCTCCCCGGTGACTGACCAAGAATCCAGCACCCAAGGACCCTCCTCGACGCTCCTGACGACGCCTGCAGCCTCAACTCCAGGGATCCCCCCAACCGCGACCAGCAGAGGCTAAGATTTCCCGACGCCAAAAGACACCCCGGTGCCCTGCGGGCCCAACTCCTGGGTGCCTACCTAACCTACAGCTTCCCAACTTACCTCTCGAAGTGGTGGTCGCACCTGAAGAATCTCCGTCCCTGAGTTTGCAGCCTTTGTTTGTCTTGCAGCTTTCCCATTGAAATCCATTGAGCGCCCGACCGCTCAAAAGCACCCAGCCGCCCGAGGGCCCCTGGGAGTGCAGCATCTGTCCTATCCTACTTCCCCACTTGCCCGGTGTAAGTGACCAGGAGCCCAGCTCCCACAGCCGTGTGGCCTGCCT
The DNA here is from genome assembly GCF_964204655.1 of Triturus cristatus. Classification (NCBI taxonomy): domain Eukaryota; kingdom Metazoa; phylum Chordata; class Amphibia; order Caudata; family Salamandridae; genus Triturus; species Triturus cristatus. The sequence continues at coordinate 444,489,452 of NC_140590.1, forward strand.
GCTAGCAGCCACCAACCAAAGGCCCCCTGCCCGCCATAGGCTAACATTGGGCCTACTCTCTCTCTGCACCCGGCTGCCCCAGTGCCGCTGAGGGTGTAACTGTACCTACCTGACCCTGGGAGACCCCCGAGTCTATGCCCAGAACCTTAACTCTGCCAGTCGAGTACTTACCTGAAAGCCGATAGCCTACATTTTCTCCATAGGGTAAAATTGATTGGTTCCACTTGGAAATTCTTCTAAGTGTCGAGTTTTGAAACTTTGAAATATTCACTAAAAATCACCCGATAAACGAAATTACTCATCTGTTATCAGGAGAGATCCCAGTGCTGGATCTTTGCGCCCAGCACTGACCCCACAAAGCAATTACAACTGTGATTTTCCGATAACAAACATTCCTCCATAGGATAACATTGCCTTAAAAAATCGCCTGTGTAACAAAAACGATTTTTAACTGTTTACAGGAGATGCACCAGGGCTGAATCCAGGATCCAGCCCTGAGTAAGAAAAACCTATGCAAAGTAATTGATGTTTACTTGAGCTCAATGTTATAATTGTGTTTAACTTGTGTCGCCTATTGCAACAACTGTAACTATTGCATTTAAAAGTCTATTGCTATTTGAAAGTATTCAACTAGAGCATCTTATTCTGAGGATGTATTTTGATTCCTACTTGTGGTTCTAAAATAAAACAACAATACAATTTTATATACAAAACAATTGGCCTAGAGTTCAGTTCTTGAGTGTGTGAGCCCATTTGCTGACTGTGTACAACAAATGCTTTACACTGTCCTCTGATACTGCCTTACTGCTCGACCAAGCTACCACTTTAGAGAGTAGGGTTATATCTAACTTTAACCGCTGCCAAATCACTGTGGACTCTGTGCACACTGAACCTTCACTTTGGTGCAGTACATACAGAGCCACTTTCTTACACTGCTGTTGTATGGATACCACTGACTCTGTTGGTCGGGCTATTGCCTCTTGCATAGCTCTACATCGGCATGCATGCATACTTCTAGGTTTTTGGAGGCTGTGCAAACTACTTTAATTGACATGCCTTTTGATGGTGCCTCTCCTTTTAATGTGCATGCCGATTCTGCTTTATGCCGGTTCAGAAATAGTCATGGTGGTACGAGGTCTTAACTCTGTTGTACTAGAGTTTTCGGTGACAGTTTGTTTCCCCTTGTTAATAAGGCAGAGTACTCTCCCTTCCAGGGTTACACCTGTTGTGGTGGTCCTGCTTTCTGCAGGTGCTTTTTTTTCTCATTTATGTTGTCGGTGGCAGGTTTTGTTTCCAGCCTTCTGGTACATACCTTGTTTTGCGTTATTGTGGGAGTCTGTTCTTGCAGCTTATTTTTGCTCTTGATTCTACCTACCCGAATACTTACTATGGGGCGGGTACTCTGTTTAAGTTGTGCGGATGCACTATAGCCTGTTTTCGGGGCCCTTATTTGGTATGCCTTAGAGGCATTTTGTCAGCTATCTTTGCACTTGTATCTCTAATAGGGGCTTCGGCCTCATCTTTTCTCTGCCCCCTCCATATGGGTGACCCTGGTACTACAGGCAGGCACACTCTTTGCCTGGTTTACTTTCATTCCAGTGTTCAACCCTCTTCGGTGTGGGCCTTCTCTTTTTTCTGTTTTACTCTGTGAGACCCATGGTTTTTTTTTTCCTACTTCTATTTGTGTTTCTATTGGTTTGGGCCTGGGTTCCACAACTCCACTTCCCTAATGCCCTTGTGGTATTTGCATATTATTTCGAATTGCACCTGGGCACTGATGTCTTATGTAGGTCCTTTTCTACTTCATTGTGCTGCTGATGCTGTTAACCACATACAAGAACACCAGACTGCTTAAGTTTTTACCCTACTGCTGTTGCCTTCTGCTCTTTGATATTGTTTATTTATACGTATCTGGCATCTCAACCATGGGGTAGCTGTTGTGTCTGCTGTCCTCATTTCTCTTCACCGGGGACACAAGTCCCCTTGATTGTTTGGATCCTTGGCTGAGATCTGTATTTCACAAGAGGCTGGGTTCCCCTTTCTTTCCTGTTTCTTTCCTCTCTCCAAGCATTTTTGGCATCCCTTTTTTTATTGGAGAGGTTCCATTTAACCCCCTTCTTGGGTGGTGGTGTTGTAAATAAAACAGCGATATGATTAAGCATTTACTGAAGACATGTGCTTTTCATTTCTGAATTGCGTTTTCTGCTTTATATTGACTAATGTTCAGACTCCATTTTGCTTAGCCGTCCGCCATCTTGTATGGCCACGAAACCACGTGCTCTGCACGAGAAGAGTCCTACATCTTCATTAGTTACTCCCGAGATCTGCCTAGCAACAGTTTATGAATAAACCCTTTGTGCGTTCAGTGCATGTTCAGAACTGACCACATCTGTCACTAATTAGGCTTTGCTCGAATGTGTTTTCGCGGGCCTCAGGAAACGTTAACTCCACCCATGTATTGATTATGCACTGAACATGTCCATATAAGACCATAAAACTTGCTTCATGTTGTATCCGCCTACTTAAGGGCCCCCTATTGTGTATAAAAGGGGACCATGAGTACAAGTTCTTTGTGCTACTCTGTGCAATACTGTAGAGTGTTGCATATGTTGTAGGACCACCTTTGAAGGTTAATAAACTTTGTATTTGCAGTTTCCGTGCCAACTTCCTTTTAGTACTTCGTACACAGAAGGGCGAACCCTTTGTACTTGCGGGCCTAGCTGGGGCCTGTACTCCTCAATTGGCGCCCGTCACGTGGGGCTCATCGGCGACTCGGATACTCGAAGGACTGGCCGTGACGAAGGAGTGGAACCTTGCCGGGGACGTGATCACTGCCAGCGGCGTTCTTAGTCCTGGCATCCAGAGGCTTTCTTCCTTCCCTTCTGAGCTGACCATCTGGGTGGCGCCGGTCCTCGACTGAGACCCCTTCTGTCGGTTTTGCCGTGCAATAGCTGTTTGGGCGGATTTGGAACTTGGCAGTTGGAATCTGGATGCTCTTGATTGGTAAGAACCGTTGTACGGTACTTGCTGCGAGTTTTTGAGGCCTGGGTTGGCAAGGCAGTTTTAGGATACGTTTGTTGTGGCTATTTGATATGATTTGTGATGACCGGTCATATTTTGAAATAAGTAATGTGAAAATATATGCGTTGCAACACATATAGGCAGGTAATGTGGAGCTATTTCTCCAGGGTTGTTTGAATTTGAACGGCGCAACGTTTAAGTGCCATTTTTGGATAATATTGCATATTTTGCACTATTCTTGAACATGCCTGCTTTGAGCGCACTCCGTAAGTGGTGTTGCTGTTTTGGAAACCAGTTAAGTCTTGAGGAATCTGAACCAGCCCCCCCAGAGGGGACTCCTAATAGGGACATGTACGTGAAGCACGGTCTTTCCCCTATAATGTACAGCACATTGTGGAGGAAATATACCAAGAAGGATCCTGAGTTGCGATGGCCTTTGTATGGATCGTTTGATATGCGTAAGATTGAGTACGTGGAGCAGTGTATATGTAAGCGGCGTGCGAGACAAGACATGTTTGAATGTATACGATTGTGGGTGAAAGAAGTACGTGAGCGCGAGAAACGTGAGAAAGCGCTGAGTGACAAAGAACAACGGAAAAAGGACCATGTGAAAGCACAGGAAGCGAAACAGCGTGAGGAAAAAGATCGGGCGAAAAACAGGAGAAAGAGCACAGGTTGCAAATATCGGGTCAATATGCTGTTCGGCAGCCTCTTTATCCTGTCCTTACTAATCTTGAAGATGATTTTTCTCTATTAGATCGTTCTCCGCCACCTTATGTTGGCCCGTCTGCTCTGGGAGTCAAGGATCCTGGATTGCTCAAGGAGAAGGTAGACACGCGGTCCATGTTATCAACTGATCGCATGGGTGAGCTTCGGAAAGTTTCTTTTCGTGCGCTTAAAAATAAACTATCTCTCGCTGAGTTATTGTCGTCTTTGGAAGAATGGCAGGATAGGGAAAAGTTATACTTTGCTGAAACCTTGTCTGATGAAGTGGTTACTGCTTTTCGGAAATACTCCGATGTTTTTGAGCCTGATGATATAGTATCAGATTCTAAAGCATTACGTAACGGTGTCCTTTCTCCCTCTAAGGTACCCGATGCGGTTCGACGGCTGTTTGCGTTACGGGATGCGATGCTTGAACTCAAAGAGAAAGCGCGCCAAAAGAAAGAGGAGGATCAGCGATCGAATCCAAATGCAGGCGGAAAGCAGTCGTCTATCATTCCTTCAGATAAGATTGAAGTAGTGCATGCTAAGCCGATTCGAGAGGCAGCACCTCTGTACGTTCCTCCTAAGGGAGCGGGAACTAGTTCGGATATGTCTTCCCCCGATGCTAGAGGATATTTTGTGTACAATTGGGTTTATACTCCTTGGCATAGGGCTGATGTCATGGCATTGAAGAAAGCACTACCCGATCCCCGAAAGAATCCTGCTGCCTTTTATGAGGAAGTTGAGGGGGCTTTAAATTCTTGTACTATGACCCTGGCAGATATAGATTTGTTCTTTGGGCTTATTTTACCACCGGATATGTGGAGATCCGTACGGAAAGTAGATGATCAAGCTGTTTTAAGGCGAAATGGTCTGACATAGAGGATGAGGATAGAGAGAGAGAACCCGCGCAAAAGCCGCCCCAGCTTATTTTAGATCTCCCAGCTGCTATTTTGACTATGTTAAAAACGATTATCCCCCCTAAAAAGATTGATTGGTATCTGTTAGCCTCATGCAAACAGAAGGTTGATGAATCCGTTTCTGATTTCTTTACGCGATTTGAGGAAACATTTCATGATTTTAGCGGTCAGTCACTTACGGATGATACGGGTCGACATCTTTTTGTTGTTAAATATGTGTCGAATTTATTGCCAGGAGTAGCAGCTCGATTAAAAGCGAGTGAAAGCTCTTGGACAACATCGTCTCCGGCATCCCTCCTGACGATGGCTCAGTATTACGACCGTCAGGAACAAGAAGCGAAGGGTAACGAAGAGAAAAAGTCGAAAGATTTAAAAACAAAGGTGATGTTAGAGCAAGTGTATGGTCCGCCTCGCCGGGGTGCTGAGAGAGGTGGAAGAGGATTTTATGGTCCCACTTTTGGTCGCCCAGATGTAACTAAGGATCAATGTGCGTATTGCAAACAGTTAGGTAATTGGGCCAGGGATTGTCCGGTATTACATACACAGCGCCAGGGGCGTGGCCAGGGGGCCGATGAGAGGAAGAGGAGGTTTTCCGGGCCCTAGAGGACATTTAACTGATCGTGCTCGATTTGATTCTAATATGCGGCCAGGTGATGGGCCTAATGTGTTTGATCGACAAAACCAGTATCAAATGTCCGATTATGAACGCCCTGGGTATCACGATTCACAACATGCATAGGATTGCCTAGGATGGGTGGAGGAATCAGTTGAAGTGCCAGTAGATCAGAGGGGTCCTTATGTTACAGCACATTTTTGGGTTCTACTGATCGGTTTCTGGTTGATACAGGAGCTACTCGTAGCGCTCTGTCCAAACAATTGGTTCCGAGGGCACCCCTGTCTGGCTTAACGGTTACATCGATAGGGTTCGATGGCACACCTTCACTTAGCCCATTATCACAACCCCTTGCATATTATGTTAATAAGTTTTCTACGTCCTGTCCGTTTTTGCTTTCCCCGAACACGCCTGAAAACATTGTGGGTCTGGATATGCTCAAACATTTCAGAGCCACAATCCGTTGCTCCCCTGAAGGAGTGCGTGTGATTTTAAATGATTCCTATCCAATGATAGGAAGGATGTGTGCGGTTGCACAGGATGCCGCATTGGCCTCTCTACCCCGCACTTTGTGGGCCACCTCGGATACTGATGTGGGACGGATGGTTATCCCCCCGGTACACATTAGGGTAAAGGAGGGAGCTGTGTTACTACGTCTACCTCAATATCGCATTTCGCAGGAGGGGGAGGAGGCACTCACGCAGATAGTGCAGGATCTCATTAAGGTGGGGTTAGTGGAGAAAGTTCCATACAATGTCTGCAATAGTCCTATCCTTCCGATTTTGAAGAAAGACACTGATACTAGGATTTATCGTTTTATTATTGATTTGAGGGAGGTGAATAAGATAGTGATACCTCGATACCCAGTGGTTTCTGACATCACGACATTGCTTACTTTGGTCCCGCCCACGGCGACCACGTTCTCTGGTATCGATTTGAAAAATGCTTTCTTTTCGATTCCTATTCATCATGATAGCCGATACCTTTTCGGCTTCACTTTGAATAATCGTTCATATCGATTTTGTAGAGTTCCTCAATGCTACACAGAAAGTCCTAGCATTTACAGTCAAGCATTGAAACGACAGTTGGATTCCTTTGTTTTACCTGAAGGGGTGGCCCTCATACAATATGTCGATGACATCTTGTTGGCGGTCCATACTCATGAGCAATGTGAGAAGTGCACGTTATCTTTGCTTTCCTTTTTGGCATCGCACAATCACAAAGTATCGAAGAAAAAATTGCAATTCTGTAGACCAAAGGTAACCTACCTAGGTCACCTTTTGTCTGAGGGGCATGCACTCACATTAGATCGCATTCAAGCAATTTTGGACATGCCAGTACCTTCCACACAGAAGGACGTGTGTGCATTTTTGGGACTCACTTCTTTTTGTAGGCAATGGATACTGGGTTTTTCAGACATAGTTAAACCGCTGTTGGCACTTTTGACGAAAGACACTCCAACTCCCCTTCCCTGGTCAGACGAGTGTGGAAATGCTTTTCAACAATTACGACAAGCTCTTTGTTCAGCACCAGTGTTAGGCACCCCTGATTATACGAAGCTCTTTACATTGTATGTGCATGAAAGAGATGGATGTACTTAATCAGTTTTAGTACAGATGCACGGCAATAAGCGGCGCCCTTGTGCATATTTTTCGTCAGTACTTGATCCTGTTGCCCGAGCGCTGCCTGGTTGTTTTCGCTCGGTTGCGGCGACAGCTGTGTCAATACGCCAAAGCGAAGGAATTGTGTTCTCATAAGCTATTGGTGCTGGTCCCCCATGCTGTTGATGCTCTGTTGAATCAGACAAAGACGCAGCACTTAACTAGTGCTCGTCTAACAGGATATGAGCTGACGTTGTTGGCTCCTCAAATCACATTGAAGAGATGCGCAACACTAAACCCAGCCACATTGTTGCCATTTCCGGAGACTCAGCCTGAGGCACAAGAAGCACATGATTGCATCTTTGTAACTGAGGAACAGACAAAGGGTCGTATTGATCTCCAGGATACGCCCTTTACAGATGGAGATGGAGAACTGTGGGTGGATGGGTCGTGCCTGAAGCTACCAGATGGTACGACTTCAGCAGTGTATGCAATTACCACGTTACAAACCGTAGTGGAGACAGCACGCATACCGCAGAAATCGGCTCAAGCAGCGGAACTGATAGCATTAACACGAGCATGTGAGCTTAGTGCAGGATTGCGTGCGAATGTCTATACAGATAGCTGCTATGCCTTCGGGGTAGCGCACGACTTTGGCCTACTCTGGAAGGAGAGAGGGTTTCTAACGTCACATGGAGCACAGATAATGAACGGAGAGTTAGTTCACGACCTCTTGACTGCATTAACATATCTAAAGAAGATTGCCATACTTAAATGTAATGCACATAAAAGGTGATAGATAGAGTGGGAGAAGGGAATGCTCTGGCAGATCGAGTAGCACGAGACACTGCGATGCAGCCTGACTCCACTGCAATGTATGTTGTGAAATCACAGGCAGAAAGATGGCACAATGCTAGAAGAGAAGTGTTAGAGATACAGAGGACAGCTTCCGATAAAGAACGGGAGCAATGGTCTAATGATGGAGAATTGGGCGATGAAGGTTGTTGGAGGAATAAGCAGATGGATAAATGGAAGTTACCCATAGCTTTTGTACAACCTATGGTTCAGATGGCACATGGGCTAGCTCATGTTGGAGCTTCCACAATTGTAAAATTGCTCACACAAGTTTGGGAGCATCCAGAGATTGCTAGCATGGCAAAGAGAGTGGTGCATACTTGTATGATTTGCCTAAAGTACAATCCAGGAAAAGGGACACTAACTCCAGCAGGAGGATTTGCAACACCCACTGCACCTTTTGAAGTTTTGCAAATGGATTACATTCAGCTTGAACGCTGTAATAATCTGAAGTATGTCCTAGTAGTGGTTTGCGCCTTCAGCAAATGGATTGAGGCATACCCTACGAGAGACAATACTGCAATTACTACAGCTAAGGTGTTATTGAAGGAGTTCTTCCCTTGATATGGTGTTTGTAGATTGTTGTGGAGCGATAGCGTCCGCTATAAAATGAGGTCCGTTATCAAGTATGTCCTGAAAGGATTGGGAACTACCCAGAAATTCCACGCAGTTTCACCCTCAGTCTGCGGGATTGGTTGAGAAGTATAACGGCACTCTGAAGCTTAAAATAGCGAAAATACAAGCTTCCCCTTCTCTGACTTGGCCGGATGCTTTACCTTTGGCATTATTGTCAATCCGATCAGTACCGCATTCTCGAACCGGTCTCACGCCATATGAGATCGTGTTTGGACGTCCGATGAACATTTGGGGCCCACCGAGACCAAAGTCAGTGTATGATGTACCTTGTGTAATGATGAGTGATTATCTGGCACAGTTAACCGATAAGTTGGTCTCTATTCATCAGCAGGTTCGAGAAGCGCTCCCCGACTGGTCCACAGGTGAAGGCCATGATCTCCGGCCCGGAGACTTTGTTTTGGTGAAATCGTTTGAAAGGACGAGCAGCCTAGAGCCAAGGTGGTGTGGTCCTGAGCAGGTCTTGCTTGCAACGAGAACGGCTGTCCGGGTCTTAAACCGCAAAAAATTGGATCCACTCTATACATTGTCGTAGAGTGCCACCCGGATTGGTGGAGCCTGCTGTATTGACCGACCATCGAGAAATCCTGACTGCGAAGAAAGGCCGTGCTGTGGACCCGGACGACACTGAGGAGCTCTTCCCGGACCAAGCGACCCCTGGAGCAAGAATATATCACCTCAGACCGAGGAAGTGAATTTCTGAGTATCAAAATATGTTGTCAGAGCAGCCCCTGGATTAGTGAAACAGAGAGCCAATGAGGCAAGGGGTGGGGGGGGGATCAGCCCTGCATTAGTGTAGCGACACCCGTCTTGGCCTGATGGTGAAGAAATCAACCGCTGCCTAGGGGGAAGAGTTCTGACAACCTTTTTAGTTTCAGGAAGATATGGACATTTGTTTGAAAATGGAGAAGAATAAAAAGTTTTGTGCGATAGGTTTCATTGTTGCTATGGCAATTGCTGCTACAACCACGTGGTTTGTTGAGGATGTAATTCCTGCCCTTGAGTTGCTTGTTGTGTCTACTCCAGTGCCTGAGGAGCACTACTTCTACACCCTTCCATACCAAGAATTGAAGCATCGCCAGTCCTATCTGAATAATACTTTCATCCAGATGCTGCATCATATCCACGTTGCTACAAATGCTACAAACTGTTGGATATGTGGTATGATGCCAGCCCATCAGAAGAAAGGGGGAACACCATTTATACCTCTCCCTTTCTCATATAACGGCTCTTGTAGAGCATGGTATACTCTGCTTTTTGCCACACGAAAACCTACAGTGGGACGGTTACTCTTTAGACTTAACAAAGAGTGTCATCAGGATAAAGAAGGCTATCCACAAGCCAATGGCACAATATGGGAATGGGAAGAATATCGACCAGACAATGAATCAATTCCCTACATCTATACGAATACTAGAGACACTCATGGAAACGAGAAATTTGTAATTTCAGTGGCACAAGCCCAAGCGGACATGTGTATCCAAAGCGTTGGTCATATTCCTGTTGGTGTCAGTGATTGCATTGTTGTACTAACTATAGACGGATTAAATAACAGTACATTTCTGGCCTCCCACAATACCTATTTTGTGTGTGGTAATAAAGGTTACTATCGTTTGCCTGCCGGATGGTCCGGGGTATGCTATGTGGCATTTTTATTACCCCCTGTATTCTTAGCACCTGCGTCTTATCATAAAGATTTGAAGTTATTAAACAACGTAACCGTAAATAGGTATAAACGCACTCTATCTGTTGATGACGTTGACCAGACGGATACCAGTTTGCAACAGTATATTGATTTCAATCTAGGACTGTTTTTCTTTGTTGGAGCTGCCCTGAATAGTAGGAAGGTTCGACGATTAACTAGGGTTGTAGAGGCTGTGACGAATCAAACTGCTGCTGCTCTTGGGAACATTACGGAAGAATTGCATATCACTAGAATTGTTACATTACAGAATCGTATGGTATTAGATGTTATGTTAGCAGATAGAGGTGGAGCATGTAGAATTATAGGAAGTAGTTGTTGTGTGTTCATCGCTGATCACACACCATCAGTTTATAAAGCCATTAATAAATTGCATAAAATTGCTGCTGACATTCATACAGAAAATGGTACTTGGACCTTTTCTGGATGGTTTTGGACCTTAATTACTACATGGGGATGGAAAGTTCTTACGGGTCTATGTATTATTGTAGCAATTTTGTTCACATGTTGTATGTGTATTCAATGTGGTTCTATGATATGTTCTCCATGTATTTCATTCTGTATCCCCAGTAAGAAAGCTGTTGCCGATGCCACCTATCAAAAGAGCATAGACAAAGAAATAACTGAGATGATGAGAATCGATGTAAATGATGATTATCTTGATTATCCTAGCAAGCCGAATGTCTTCAGCAAATGCTGAAAGGGTCGTCTGTTGTAAATAAAACAGCGATATGATTAAGCATTTACTGAAGACATGTGCTCTTCATGTCTGAATTGCGTTTTCTGCTTTATATTGACTAATGTTCAGACTCCATTTTGCTTAGCCGTCCGCCATATTGTATGGCCACGAAACCACGTGCTCTGCACGAGAAGAGTCCTACCTCTTCATTAGTCACTCCCGAGATCTGCCTAGCAACAGTTTATGAATAAACCCTTTGTGCGTTCAGTGCATGTTCAGAACTGACCACATCTGTCACTAATTAGGCTTTGCTCGAATGTGTTGTCGCGGGCCTCAGGAAACGTTAACTCCACCCATGTATTGATTATGCACTGAACATGTCCATATAAGACCATAAAACTTGCTTCATGTTGTATCCGCCTACTTATGGGCCCCCTATTGTGTATAAAAGGGGACCCTGAGCACAAGTTCTTTGTGCTACTCTGTGCAATACTGTAGAGTGTTGCATAGGTTGTAGGACCACCTTTGAAGGTTAATAAACTTTGTCTTTGTATTTGCAGTTTCCGTGCCAACTTCCTTTTAGTACTTCGTACACAGAAGGGCGAACCCTTTGTACTTGCGGGCTTAGCTGGGGCCTGTACTCATCAGTGGAATGGCATTACTTTTTCTTAGGGCCTTTCTTATCTTTTCTCCAGTTTTTGGGAAGCGTTGATTAGGTTTCTTACCTGTTCTCCTGCTTCCATAAATTGGACAATGTGCGATTGTCATAATCAACTATCTGTTCCCCTTAGTTTACAGTAGTAGTCTTCTCTTTCCTGGGAGACTTTACACATGCTGTTTATTCTTTGTTACTCCTACTACCCCCTGCTGGCACACTTCTTCAGTTGGTGACATTGGTTCTTTGATGTTTGCCCTTGTTTTCCTGTAGTAGGCAATGCCTTCCACTTCCTACTTTCATGTGGCATTGTGTTGCCGTTTTCCAGCTTTGTCCTTGACTCCACCTCAGTTACTGTTGTAACTTCTTCTTTTACGACCGTAGGATGTATAATCTCTGTCCTTCCGTGGTTACCTCTTGCAGGAAGCTGGCTTAATATATGGTGCACACTTATTTAACCTAGGCAACCCTTATTGTGATATCTGTGGTCTTTGATAGCCAAAGAAAGCTCTCAAAGTGGTAGCTGTGGAGAGCAATTTTCAGGAGTGTTAAGCAGCTTGTTTTACCAGTTAAATCATGTTGTGGAAATATACCTTTTTAGGGGTACACTCATGCAGGGTCACCCTTTTGTCCACGGGTTCAAAAACCAACAAAGTAGAGATCAGCACTGGAGTTGGGAATAAATAACAAGTTTATTAATCACTCATGAGTGGGACCACGTCCACACAGCACTCAAGTGCCACCTGAGGTAGTACATTGAAGTCACAGAACACAGGCCTTATATACATCTTTTTCTGCACTGGTAAGCATGTGGATACAAATAGAAGGTACAGGCCTACACAGGAATAGTTACCGACAGACCTGGGCAGATGGGAGATCACTTAGTGGTAGGGGGAGCAGGAGTGCTTATGGCAGCAGTAAGATATTGACAGTTGAGTCTGAGACCAGGTGTTCTGGCAGCTACAAACTCTTAGCATGCACATTGCTTTTAGCTGAGTCAGGAAGTCAACTAAAATAGACAGCACAGGCAGGGAACAAGACGAGCAGCAGAGAATGGGAAAATTACAGAGCCAACAAAATGGATGCCATAACCAAGATGGCTTCAGCTTATGCTAACGGTAATTATTCCAGATTTCCACAATGTAGTGTAGGTTAAATGAAAAAGAACCACAGTGTTGATATAAAAATACTTCTGTTTATTACACAACACTCAGTAACACATTTGTATTTCTCTTACCCGGAGATATCAACACAATACACCAAAATATTTCAAATGCAATAAGGTTAGTAGCACAAAATACAGTGGTCCCCAGGGGGAGACCATACCATGTATTTAGAAAGTGGAATGCGAATGCAAAGGAGGACGGGACTTGGACCATAAGACCCAGATTTGCGGGGGGGGGACACAGAACCACCCAAGGCAAGTGGTGGAAGGTAGGATCCTTCTAGCATGGTTACTCCTACTTATTGCTGGTGTCAGTATGTTTTTTAACTGGTCTGACTAGCATCCTGCTAATCGGAACCCCCGTCACTGTACTTTCTCCATAAATTGACGATGGTAAGAGTACTTCTGTACATCCACAATTGGCTACTGGTGTACCATTGTAGGTCCCTAGTATATGGTACTAAGTTACCCAGGGCATAAGGTACACCAGGGGTCTCCCATGGGCTGCAGCATGTATTGTGTGACCCATGAGAGACTACTCAAACTGTGACTACAGGCCTGCCATTGTAGCCTGTGTACGTTGGTGCTAGCACCACTTAAGACCGAGGCAAGTGTTCTTATATCTGATGTCACTGTACTTAAAACCTACAAGTCACCCCTAAGGCAGGCCTTTCAGTCCTGAAGGCACTGTGCTTGATTACGAGTGTTAGGGTGCCCCTGCATGAGCAGGACACCCCTACAAACCCCAGAGTCGATTCTTCTGGCTTTGTAAGTGCGGCCAGCCCTTTTGCTACATATAGTGGCCATCTGTCATTACGCGATGGCTAATTATGTAGTGGCTGCCTTCCTTCTGCTGAGCTGTGCTCAAGCAGGGGAAGGTAGAACAATACATTTCCGGTCACAGGATATAGCAGCAAATCCTATCATAAAAAATAATCAAACATAATTGGCGGATTTTGAACACACAATTATACACAAACTGGCGGTGAGGGTGGCACGGTGTACGAAAGAAGGACCGTGTTGGAGATGCTCTAGAAGGAAGTGTGGATCGTAATTGATGTTTGCAATATACAAAGATTGATACTAGAACAAGGCTGAGCGCACGACATTGAATTTAAATTCATATGATTATCATGATATTAGAAGCTCTGTTGATGTCCGTGTAGAGCGAAACACGTTGGCTGGATAAATTGGATAATGTACCTTTGTGTTGAAATATTGGATTGAATAATGCATTCGGAATTGGCTTTCTAATTAAACAAGACTCCCTTGGGATTTTCTTGGTTGTATACACAGAGAATGGATGATATATGAGCGCACTGATTGGAACGCTATCATTATTTGGATGAATCACACACTCCTGTTGTATAGATTGTGAATTTTGAACACAGTACAAGGCATTGGGACCCCCCTCTTTTTTTTCTCTGACAAAAGAGCGACTAGCTTACATGATGCCCTAGTACATACAAGACCTAAGTTAAACCCTAGACCAGTGAACACCATTCACACAGCCCTGGGACTCACCCCACCAAGTTACTGGACACTATCCATGTGGAAATTGCAGTGCGTGTTACCTCACAAAAGAAATTTACCTAGGCTTACGTACCCCTTGGAATGTAAGGAAATTGACAAACTGCAACACAAAATAAGTAGTGTAATTACTTGCTCATGTAACTTAAAATACGTTGGGATGACGACTATAAAAGTTAGCATTAGGATCGGCGAACATAGAAGCACCATACGTTGCAGACTCAACTGTACTAAAATGGCTGATCACTTTCTTCCGGCAAAACACACAGTAAAGGACTTAACTTTTATTGTATTGGAACAAGTAACAGCTCAAATCAGGAACCTGGAGAAAATTCAGTACGATAAAGAACAAAGATGGGTTTATAGACTATCCACCCACATCAACGGTCTGAATGATGAAATACCCTGTTGAAAATATCTTATGAAAGTGCTTGTCACACCAATGACACCCTACAAATACTTCAGACTCCCACACTTATCAAACAATGTGTAATTAACTAACAATCTGGGTTTAGATAAAGAACAAACAAATGTGTAAAACGGGATCTTAGTATTTCCACGACTGCGACGCCAGCAAATTATGTGAGACGGTCATTTGTCAGTATGGCACGTTTCTTTTTACTAACATTAAAGAATGTACATAAAATAACTTTTGTGAATTAAGAGAAAGAACACACAAGACATGTTGGTCTATATGAGTGCAGATACTTTTAGACTCCACCTCAATCGGCAGCATCTAAACTACATCAGGGGACGGGCTAAGGAAATGCACTTCATCCTGCACACAAGACTGGGAAGGGACAAGGAGAGAACGAGCCCGTGCTTACAGCGGTATCCAAGACAACGTCTCCCGTAAACAAAATACCTGGACGCAATGTGACAGTCAAGTGACGAAATGCGTCACAATAAGAAAGAACACGGACATCAGGTCAGTAACATTCAGGAAACCGGGAGACAGAGACGTCAAGATGGTGGGCGGGTTCTCTTGACCTAGTGAGTACAATCTACCCTCTTAAAAACCTGAGACCATCAGACAACCGAATAAGCTAGATAAAATATTATACTAAAATCATTATTCTCTTTTTAGAGTGTGACTACAGAGACCGTCCTCCCTGAAAAAGACTTTCACGCCGCGTCTACACAATCAGACGGACTTCACAGGGAATATACCCTGACGAAGGGCAGGTCCCAAAATGCATTGGGGCTAAGTTATATTCTGTGAAGCACAAACAGAACATATACCAAACTTCCATATGTGTGAAGACGTTTGTTGAAATGATATACAGAACATCACCCTGAAATGGGTTTGAATATATTTAATATTAACAAAGGATTATGAAATGAAATAAACACTAACTTGAACTTCAAGAATCTGAATTAATTATTTGTATAAAAGCGACACTTTCGCGAGTCTACAGGTTTGACCCTCCCCGGACAAAGGGCAACTTATATTTGTCTATAATATTTTCGCCTAAAGGACAGGAGGTGACATCCTGCAGACCCGTACGCTACAATTTACACTACTGAATCTGAAAAATAGGTGTAAATAAATAAAGAAAAGGAGTGCGACGGAATTCTCATACACTGTGTGTTAACATTATTTAAGCCATGTAGGTGATCTATTTTTTTTCATTTAACATGTCCTTTCGAAGTTCACTTTTAACTATTTGTGAAATGCTTATGTTTGGGTATAGGTAACCACTCGTAAATGTAATGTGGGATCTTGTCACTAGAATATGGCAGCCTTTTCATTATACTAAAATAAGTGCCACTGTTGTGGAGACAGAATAATAAACTGTTGACCTTTTGTAGCCTCTTGCACTTTATCCTTTCTTTCAGCAACAGCCATACCAGAAAGGATCCATGAAGTATGGTCTGTATGTTATGTGCGTGCATGCTTCATATACTAAAAGTTTTTTGTTTTTTTCAAATGAAACCAAAACTGTAGGTAGAAAACCTGCCGAAGCAGGGTATAAATTCTGCTTTAAGGTCCTGAAGAAAGCCGCCTGACCCTTTACGGGCACACAAAGAGCTGAAACATGTCGACCTGTAGATGCTAAGGACCATAGCATCCTGACTAGCATCCCACTGTTTTTAATCTTGCCATAAACCTAGCTCAGTAAAACAGGATTTTCGGTTCTATAGGCATTTTTTAACACACTTAATTCCCTGCATATACTTCCTAAGAGCTCAGCTTACAAATGCAAAGAGCCCACCGAGTAACATTAGGTGATACAGGTATGGGTCCAATGATGAAGCAAGCCACAAGTGGGACCTGTGGGTGAGGACCCAAAAATACATATAATAAAACATATCCAAGAAATGTGGCGTGGACACTAATTTATCTGGGTGTCATCTGCACACCTGCTTGTGATATTTTACAAACGGCCATGCACATTACAATACATTAGGTAGTACAGAGGATTAATAGAGTGTACCCCCCTTTGTGTGAGTAGAAGTAGAAAATTTGGGAAGTTGAGAGCCCACCTACATAAAAGCCTTCTCACTTCTCCTAGGTTCGGACTGATGATGAGCAGCGGACAGCTGTAGGAGTTCAGGAACAATTGGTAGCCCATATGACTTGTTACCGACAGAAAAGCTAGTTGGCCGAGTCAATCGATAGTTGAACGATAATACAAAAGTATAAAAACAGCCACATATTTTGAAAATCCCGACAAGGACCAAACTAGCCATTGATACTTTCCATTGTAAAAATGGCGGAGAATTTGGGACTGCCCTTCACGGAAGACTTAAATCAAAAATTATCAGAACCTGCACTCCTAACCGATGCAAAACGTTGCGCAAACGATAGCACAAAGCCTGGATTGGGATACACTGACAGAAAAGAAAAAACTGAGAATAAGTATACTACATGGAGTAAAAATTACTGAATACATAAGAGCAAATGCAGCGCCAAAGCAGGTTAATTCTAAATAATGCACCCAGAATATTCTTAGAATCTGCAACTTTTCTTAAAGAATGGGCTCTGACAGCCTGGCACTGTACCTGAGACCGGTTAGTTTTAGTAATTAAAACAGCCCAAAGGTTATCTGATGCAATCACTATAGAAATACAAAACAGTGAAGAAGAAATAGGAGCCACGACAACAGCTTTAAAAAAATTAGACTAGAATAATAAACAAATGAGTACAAAGAATACTTAACACAGATTAAAACACTTTAAAAAGACGCAACACATTTTCCTTCAGTAAGACATACCCTTAATCAAACCAAGACTACAACATTCCAACTGATTAAACCACAGATGCATCAGGCACAGGGTTATCAGATGACAGATCGACTGACTCCTGGGACATTGATAGAGAACAAAAATGGGGAAAAAAATAAAATAGGAGGCCCTGGAGAGGTTCATGGCAAGGATATAATTACCTAGCACAACCTTTTTTCCAACCACCTTTTGCCCCACATAAGCAACACGTGACACCTTGGGGTCCCCCCTATAATCCCATTGGATCCCTCATTTTCAAGGCAACCAAGGTCCTTCTTCTCCTTCCTCTGTTGCTCTGGCCTCTGCCTAAAAAAATGAGAAAGGAAAACCGGGTCCATTGGGGTGAAGCAGATACCAGAGTACACACCAGGAGCATGGCAGTCACATCAGGGACCAAGCATGTCAACAACTTAGTCACTAAGCTGACTGAAAAACAACTTACACCTATCTAAATGCAAGTTCTCAAAGGCTTCGGGTTTGTACCAACACCCAAATTTGATACATTTCATCTGCATTGTGAATTTGCGGGTTTCTTCCTAAAATTACACCTTTAAAGTGCATTTTGGCAATAAAGATCAACCAGAAAACACAACCCTAACAACCACTGGGTTGTGTAAAAAAACAACATTCTATCCCCCAACCCACACTGCCCCAGTAGAAATACTAGCTTTTGAAAAAGCAGTATACTCAGAAGTGGAAAAAGTGAACCCAGTCAACACAAAGAGATTCCAAAATTTAAGCAATCAGGACAGAGTAGCACTGACTGAGTTGCAGAAAGATACAGAGATTGTCATAAAATCAGCTGACAAAGGTGGGGAATTGTACTTCAAACCACAACGAAATACAGGACTGAATGCAAAAGACTATTAAGTGACGGACAGAATTATACAATCCTGGCACATGACCCTACCCAATCCCTAAAAACAGAAATTGGTACACTAATTGAACAGGCTGAGTGTGAAGGATGGATAAGCAAACTGGAGGGGGGCTTTCTTCGAAACCCTACCCCAAGAACACAATACTTCTACACACTGCCCAAAATTCATAAAAATCGAGATCCACCACCCGGCAGACCGATTGTGTCAGGGATCGGCTCACTTCTGGAGCCGTTATCAACAGTTCTGTTATTTCTTCCCTAAACCTATCCTTCAAAAAACAGACACATAAAAGAGACAAAGGATTTGTTGACTCAAATCCAAAACCTAGATTATAATGAACGCAATAACTTACTCATGAGTTTGGATGTAGTAAGTTTGTACACCAGCCTTCCCCAACTTGACACACTAGAAGTAATAAGAGACCACTTATAAGAAGCTTGCAAATACACGACACCCAAAGAATTCATCCTAGAATGTGCAAGACTAGCCCTAACCAAAAACTACTTCAAATTCGAGGGAACCCTGTTCCTCCAGACTCATGGAACATCAATGGGAGCACATTTGCCCTAAGTGTGGCAGGGCTGTATCTACACAACCTAGAGAAGAACTATATACTACGCGACAGAAACCCATACCGAACATAAATCGTTGTGGAAATGATTCATAGACGATGTCTTTGTAATTTGGAAAGTAGACCCCGCTACTGCATTAGCCTTTCTCACTTGGTGCAATAACCAAGACAGAAATTTAAAATTTACACACACTATTGACAAAGATTCCTTAACTTTTCTAGATGTAACCATTTACCACAAAGATCACAGTCTGCAGACCCACATTTACCACAAACCCACGCCAAAAATAACCGGTTACGTTTAGATAGTTTTCACCCACGGACACTGCTAGAAAATCTCCCATTAGGACAGTTCCATTGATTACGTAGGAACTGCAGCCAAAGTGAAGAATTTAAAAATCACACAGATTTACTGGGAGAAAAATGTAAGGCCCGTCCATATCCCGGAGGCATAATACAAAGGACAAAAAAAGAGCGAGAAACCAAAATCAAGAAGCACTCTTCAAAACTCCTACACATCAAAAATCAAACCCTCCATTGGTATGTGTAACCACATACAATGTAGCATCAAATCATATCAAAAAAATAATCAAACAATGTTGTATCAAATCATATAAGAAAAATAATCAAATATAATTGGTGGATTTTGAACTTGGGTACAAGGCATTGAGACCCCCCCTCTTTTTTTTCTCATAAAAGAGCAACTAGCTTACGTGACACCATACTACATACAAGACCTAAGTTAAACCCAAGACCAGTGAACACCATTCACACAGCTCTGGGACTCCCCCAAGTTACAGGACACTCACTATCCATGTGGAAATTGCAGTGTCACCTCACAAAAGCCACTAAGGAAATAGACCTAGGCTTACTTGCCCCTTGGGAACTAAGGAAATTGACAAACTGCAACACAAAACAAGTACTTTATTTAATTACTTGCCCGTGTAACTTAAACGTTGGGATGACTACCAGAAAAGTAAGCATTAGGATCGGTGAACATAGAAGCGCCATATGTTGCAGACGCAACTGTAGTAAAATGGCTGATCACTTTCTTTCCACAAAATACAGTGAATGACTTAACTTGGATTGCATTAGAACAAGTAACAGCTGAAATCAGAGAAAATTCTGTATGAAAAAACCCAAAGATGGTTTATAGACTCTCCACCCATGTCAACGGTCTGAATGATTAAATACCCTGGGGCAATATCTTATAAAAGTACTTGTTACACCAACGACATACTACAAATACTTCTGGCTCCCACACTTATGAAACTTAATGAGTA
This sequence comes from Triturus cristatus, assembly GCF_964204655.1. Classification (NCBI taxonomy): domain Eukaryota; kingdom Metazoa; phylum Chordata; class Amphibia; order Caudata; family Salamandridae; genus Triturus; species Triturus cristatus. The sequence goes on from NC_140590.1 coordinate 444,509,491, forward strand.
ATTAAGTGATAATCTGGGTTTTGATAAAAAACAAACTGTTGTACTTAGGTTTCCCTGCTGCTCAGCCAGAATGAGTGTGTCGTGGAATGTTGGATGGATGGAATGTTGGATGTCTGTGAATGTCAGTTGGGTATGGGCTGAGCAGCAGGACAGCTGCTCCTGGTGGGGTTTTCCTCATTTATACTTGTAACAACTTAAATAAAGAACTTAACTAATCTACGCTAGAAGTTCATATCTTCATTATGATTACAACATTTGGCGATGATTTTGAAGAAGAATCCACGTGTGCAAACAAATGTGTAAAACAGGATCCCTTAGTATTTACATGACGCAAGCGAATTATATTGAGACAGTCTATCAATATGGCATGTATCTTTTCACTAACATTAATGAATGTACATAAAATAACTTTTGTAAATTAAGAGGAAGAACACACCAGACATGTTGGTCTATATGAGTGCAGATAATTTTTAGACTCAACCTCAGTCCGCAACATCTAAATTACATCTCCTGGCAGCACAAGAAACAGACTACTGGGATACACGTCATTCTGCATACGAGATCGGGAAGTGACAAGGAGAGAATGAGCACGCACTTACAGCGGTATCCAAGACCACATTTCCCGTAAACGAAATTCCAGGACGCAATGTGACAGTCTTGTGACGAAACACGCCACAATAAGAAAGAACACTGACATCAGGTCAGTAACATTCGGGAAACGGGAGGCAAAGACGGCGGACGGGTTTCTTTAGACGAAGTGAGTACAATATACCCCCCAAAAAAACAGAGACCATCAAACAATGGAATAAGCTGGACATCATATTATACTAAAATAATTATTCTCTCTTTACAGTGTGACTACAGAGACAGTCCTCCCCTGTAAATCCCATGATGTCTTAACATCATTTAAGCCATGTAGGTGATATATTTTTCCATTTATTCTTTCCTTTCTAAGTTCAGTTTTCACAATGTGTGAAGTGCTTATGTTTGGGTGCATGTAACCACTCGTAAATGTAATGCAGGATCGGTTCACTAGAATTTGGCAGCCTTTTTATTATACTAAAATAAGTGCCACTATTGTGGAGACCGAATAATAAACTGTCGACCATTTTTATCTTACACTTTATCCTTTGTTTCCGCAACGGCCATACCGGAAAGAGTCAGTGAAGTATGGTCTATATGTACGTGCATGCTTCATATACTAAAAGTTTTTTTTTAATGAAAGCAAAATTATAGGTAGGAAACCTTCTAACGCAATGCATAATTTATGCTTTAAGGTCCTGAAGTAAGCCGCCTGACCCATTACGGGCACACAAATGGCTGAAACATGTCGACCTATCGATGCTAAGAACCATAGCATCCTGACTAGCATCCCACTGTTTTTAATCTTGCCATAGGCCTAGCTCAGTAAAACAGGATTTTCGGTTCTATAGGCATTTTTTAATACACTTAATTCCCTGCATATACTTCCTAAGAGCTCCGCTTACAAACGCGCTGAGCCCACCCAGTCACATTAGGTGATCTGGGTTTGAGTCCAATGATGAAGCAAGCCACAGGTGGTGCCTGTGGGTGAGGACCCAAATATATATAAATATATATATAACACATATCCACGAAATGTGGCGTGGGCAGTACTTTAACTGGGTGTCATACGCACACTTACTTGTGATATTTACAAACAGCCATGCACATTACAATACATTCGGTAGTACAGAGGATTAATAGGGGACCCACCCTTTGTGTGAGTAGAACAGGGAGGTGTGACCACCTCCCAGACAGGACTTAGTGTATTGGGCTGCTGTGGGGGCACTTGCAAGCGCCACCAGACTCCTTTCAAGGGCACATTTGGTGCTCCCTTGCATTCTCTTGTTTGAGCCAGTGGACTTGCTGTGGCGCAAAACTGGACAAAGGACACAGGAGTATACTCCCCGCTGTCTAGCCCCTCCTCTGGGAAGGACCCCTGAGTCCACCTAACTCCCTTCCTAGGGTATTTATGGGCTTTCCTGTTGGTGTGTCCTCAGATTCGTTGTGGGACAATACTCAAGCCTGAAACCATGTCACTCTTCGACCGTCTGGATGCTTGTACTCAGCTTGACTTCAACTGGAACCGAGACTGCATCACAGAAGACTCCTGCCTCCGCCGTTCTTCAGGTCTTCTTCATCTGTATCTGTGCTTCTCCCGGAATCTTCACCAGACCTGTCGACATCGAGGGCACCTGAAGTAATCTCCCTTGGAGTGAAGGAGTCACTCGTCTGCATCTGCAGGCACCGCAAATGATCCTGACCAGTCTGCTTCTTTGGACGTCCCACGGACTTCAAAAGGCTAAAAGGCTTACCAACACATGTGGTGGTTCTACAACTCCCTCGACGCCTGACCTGTCCTCTCTGCAATTTTGAGGCCAGTATCTCTCACCAGATCCGCTGTGACCAAACCACTCTGCACCGTGTCAACTTGACGTTTCCACGGCTTGTTGGCTCAGCACTCCAGAGATCTTCGGGCTACAAGAAGCTTCAGCCTCCAGCATCTCTTCCTGGCAAGATCAGCGTCTTCACCGCATCCCCTGCACTGTTGGTCTTCAATATTTGGTGTTGGTGAGCTGCTCGAGATCCTCTTGCCACTCCTGTGCCTTTTGGCCTGTGGGTCCTCTTGAGGGTCTTCTCCTGCTCCAGTGGACTCCCCTGCTTGCTCAGGTCCTACATGGACTCTCCTGCTTGTGGTGAGTCCCTTGGACCTTGCTGGTCCCAACGTTGCTCCTCCTTCACTTTCCATGCGCTGCTGCAGCTGCCAAGGCTTGTTGCTACTCTTGCCGTACACGGACCCCTTGGTTCTCGACTTCTGACATGGGACAGCTCTTGCAAGGCTCCGGGTCTTCCTTAGCTTCGCCTGGGCTCCACAGCGGCAGTGACAAGGTCACAGTCCACTTTTCTGAACCATCCGACATCGGTGGGCATTGATCTTTTGTGCCTCCTGGTCATCTGAGTGGCATAGACTCTGTCCCTTCTGCTTTCTGGTTTTTCACTTCAATAATCCACTCTTGGATTCAACTGGACTCTTGCACAGTCTTCTCTAGCAGCATCTTTGCTGAAGTTCTCCACTCTGGTCTACGGTGGTTTCCGATATCTGATAGAGACTACTAGCCGCAGATTCCTTAACGTAGAATTATCCCCAGACGTGATCTAGAAAATCTTTGCCAAAGCACCTCTGCGTGCCGGGGGGCGGTACCACGCCCTGACTTACGCGGACGTGACGTCAGCGTGGTCACATAAGTCCCACCCCAGCACGCTGTCAGTTTCCTTCTTTTCCGTGTCCAAACGCGGATCCGGAGTGTGCTCCTTGGCCTGTTTTCGGGCCTCTTAGCACTTGAGTTGGGAACAGTGTACCATGCCTTCGGGCTTCAAAACGTGCACTTCGTGTGCACGTCAGATGTCGGCGACGGACCCTCACACTATTTGCAGGTGGTGCTTGGGCAAGCACCATGACTCTACGGACGCGAAGCTTGCCAGCATCTTAAACCGAAGTCCCAGCGGGAGCGCCGGATGAAGTTGCTGTCGGCCCGCTTGTCCATGTCGGTGTCGTCGCAGCGTCCATCTCCTACCTCGGACTGGTCCATGGGCCGCCGTTTTCGGCTGCAGAATCGTCCTTTGCCGAGGCCCCATGGGAGTCGTTCACCCGCAGGTAAGTCTTGCAGTTTGTCGCCGAGGCCTTGTCCTCCTTCCGCAGAGGTTGCCGGTCCCTCCTGGGATATGTGCCCTCATCTGTCGCCACCATATCTGCCGTTTCCCGGCGTTGGGGCGACGAGGGCCCAGATGCAAGCCTACGCTATGGCTCTGCAGGCTTCCTAGAGCCCTCCTCCCCCCTCCTCCTCCTCCTCTTCCTGTGATGTCCATAGATTCCTCGCCAAGCGCGGGCCTTCTGTGAACTCGATGCGTTTGGCTTCAGGTCTTGGAGATTTAGTGCCATCGAGCTGCTGCCCTTTAGGGTTCCCCTCTTTGGCCCATGGTTCCCGGCCTCGCCGCAAAGCCCAGCGGGGTTCCCTGCGGTGTCGCAGGAAGTCGCCGGGACTCAGGGTTCGCCCTCCAGTCCCCCTCCATCCTCTGGGCAGGCGGCTGTCTTCCCGGAGGCCGAGCCGACGCCTCACCGGCGTCAACGGGTTTCCTCCCCAGCGTGGGCGGACCCGTGGGTGGAGTCCGGGACTCGGGACACTTCCCCGGGCCACTCTCGGCCCTCGGTGCAGGCGGCTGCCTTGTTGGGGGCCCAGCCGGTGCCGTTCATTGGCTGCTTCGGCTCCCACCCCGCCCCCCTCTCCGAGGCGGCACGTGGTGGCGGAAGTCGACCCGGCGCCGCTGCTGGACACTTTGGCACCGGTCGAGGACTCCTTGGTGCCTGTGGTGGACTCTCCGGCGCCATCCCGACGTCGGATCATCGACTCTTCTCCTGAGGTCCCTTCCTCTCCAGAGGGTTGTCGTCTCCTCGTCTCCTCTTCGCCAGAGACTGAATGCTGTGTCATAGGCTTTTCTCTGGCGGATTCCAAGGCGGGTTCTACGCCATCTCCACGTTCACAGCCCCCAGATCTGCTCTTCCGTTCCCTGCAGTTGTCTGCCCCGCAGGCTTCTCCGCCCTCTCGAGAGACCCCTCAGGACCCCCACTCGTCAGTGGGTTCCCCATCCCTTAGGGGCTGGTCTTTTCTCCCTCCAGCGGGGCACGGGACGGGCGTCTCAGTCTGCAGCCTTCACCCACGGAGGAGTTGCTTTCCCCCCACGTCGCCCTATGGAGGTGAGTGTGGCCTTTGTCCGGGCCATTTCCACGGCCACTGGCATTCTGCAGATGGGGAATCCGGTTGCCCCACTCCCTTCGGACCACTTGTTAGAGGTTCTCCACCAGGGCTCTGCTGGAGGGGACCACTTCTCCCATTTGAACAGTCGCTCCATAACTCTCTTCTGGGGGCACCCTGCCACGGAGGATCCGGTGCCTCAAGTGCTCCTCCACCGCCACCGTCCTGCTCCGTACGATCCACTTTGTCTTTTTTCCCACCCCTCTGCCCAGGGCCCTGTCCTGCAGGCTGCTTTTCTTTCCTTGCCTTCCGTGCTGCTTCCGCCGTCACGGGTGGCTCGGTGGCTGGACTCCTGGGGGCGTAACATTTTCGCCTCCACTAGCGCAGCTCTGCGTGCTGTGGAAATGTGGATTTTCCTGGTCAGTTATGTCCCCTATCTTGGACCCCAACGGTTCTATATGCATGTTACAAGTACATGTATGTTCCCTCCAGTTCCAGTTTCTAAGACGCAAACATATGTGTGTCTACCGTCAACATGTTCTCTGTCAGATCCGCCATCAAAGGGCTGGATATTCGATTCATAAGTATGAAAGGCCACCGACTTTATATGGCTAAGTTACTCCATTTTTACAGTTCAGGCAAGTAGGCCCGATTCTGTCCTCAAAGCCTTTCCCTGCTCTCTGTCTTTGACAGCTTCAGCTTGAGCTCGCATCTGTATCCATGAACTTTGTCCTACTCCCTGTGCAGCTAACGGTGCCTGCCTCGGCCAGTTTTCGCCTGTCTGCCAAGAAGTTGTATTTCACCTTCGAATTATGTATTTTGCTCTTCAGCCGATGCATTCCTGTCCAGTGATTTAGGTAAACATTTCCTTTAGCTCACAAGCAAAGGACTCAGCCTTTCCGTCCTCCTGCAAGTGATTCATAGCCCTGTTGCCATGGAAAGTTTTCTATCCCTCGCATCTCATATAGACACTTAGACGCTTGTACACGCACACACAGTTAGTATAGAATAGATTCTGTCCGAGAGTCCTTCCTTGTGGATAACATAGTTCTCCAAACATAGGATGGTAGATATGATTTGGGATTAGGTTGACTTGACCCCCAGACTTCTCGTCTCCACATGTAGAGCTAAATGTCAAGTCCCCTTCACCCCCTAGTTGCACGTCAATTACACGTCATGCTGCTGCGCGCGCATCTATGCCAAGTATTATCTTATAGATCCACCTATGTCTGATAATTCTAACCAATCATGTTTCTTTTATTCCTTATTACGCCTAGTTTCGATTATGTCACTGTCACGTCACTTTTCTTATCAAATGTTACGCCTTCTACATTCGTTTCATTGTAATGCAGTTATTATAAAAATGCATGTATGTCAATAAATTATTGTACTTCACTTCCTGAACCCTCGTGGTGACGGAACCTGAAGGCCGCGACTCGAGTCGGCCATTTTGAATGGAATAAAGCCCATTTAGAAAACCTCTTATACCACGGATTCTGCCTCTTGTTATTTTGAGCTATTTTATTTTATTTAAGATCCCGTATGAAATTCAGTCCGGTATTTTTATTTACCACATAATGGCGCCCGAACAGGGACACTTTCTCATCTCACGCGCCGGCGGTGCGTTGCAGGCCCGGTCTCCTGCCACAGCTGGACGGACCATAAACGCGTACCAGCAGGATTTCCTGTAAGCTCCCTCCGGTCAAGCGGGGGCGACTGAGGCTGCGATCAACCCAGACGAGGCGGTGAGAAGTGCGAAGTATCCCGACCAGAGCCTAGCTGAGAGAGCAAGATCCGAGGTATACAGAGGCCCACCAGGTTTTCCGAAATCCCGACGTCCAGAGGGTCCGCTGTCCGCAGTTATCGAGTCCTGTCCATTCTCTGAGGCCTTCCGTTTCAAGGAGCTACTCGGTGAGTACCATCGCCGGGGAGGCGTGTTGACGCGCACATAGGTTGTGCCGGTCAAGACGGATTTGGGTACACAAATCCGGTCTGCACTGTTTAGCAGTGTATATGTACTGTTTAGCAGTATATCAAGTATTCCGAAGTATCCAGTTATTGTCAAGAATTCAGCGTGGTGATTAGTTAAGCAGACTGTCATCATTGTCGATCATTGTTATAATGTTTAATGTTTAATGTTTAAAGTATTCAGAAATGTCTTGCATATTGTGGTATGAATGATTGTTCATTGTTCACCGTTCATTATTGTGTTTTTTCATATTAAGTAAATTCAAGAGTAAGTATCAGATCAGTTGTAAATATGCCGCTCTTCTCGAAGTTAAGACAGATTACTACCAGAAAAGGGGTGCTTGAAGAAGCAGTTCCTATTCCTCCTAGGGACACTCCAGGGCATTTCATGTACCATAAACATGGCTTAGATGCCATATTGTTTCTTGATCTATGGGTAGATTATACCAAGGGATTACCGGAAAGTCAAAGGTGGCCCGCAGCGGGAACCTGGGATGCAGAGTGCATCATGAAAGTGGAGGAAGAGTTATGGAAAAGAAATGTCAGACAGTCACAGAAAGACGCTGTTGAGTTATGGCGTAAAGAATCTCATAGACGAACAGAAAAAGCACGTAGACAAGAAGAGAGGAGTAAAGAAAGTTCAAATAAAGTTGAAGAAAATCTATTAATTGAGGAAGGTATCCGAGTGAAATCAGAACAAGTAAATAGACAAAGAAATGCTCTTATGAATGGTATGTATCCCCTTCTAGCCGAAGGACTACCTAAGGCTGCTCCAGAGATGCCAAAAGACTTGCCACCCCCATTATTTCCAATTAAGGTACATCCAAAAGGGCATCCCAGAACCGCAGAAGATGTTTTTCTTTCCTCATATCTAGACGACGCAGCTCCCGAGTATGCTAACGCCGCACCACATAGACCGTCTGGTGTAGGGGTTCAACGTCAGGATCAGGTATCTGTCCCCGTGCAACAGCAAGTCCCGACACAAGCTTCGGCAAGCACATCTGTTTCCGCATCTGTCTCCGCAGTCGATCCTATAGGGGTATCGGCACCCATAGTTGCTGTGTCACGTTCAACGAATCCATTCACACCCGACGCCCCAGATGGGGCCACGGGAGGTGCTAGCAGTACTTTTACACCACCCAGAATAAATAAACTTGTTTTTCAAGAGTCAGCGCATTCACGTACACCTAAATTCGTAAGTGAACGTACGCTTAAGGAACTCCTTGTAAATTGTAGATATGACCCAGTGGTTGGTAAAGGGGACGAAATGGTCCTGGCATCATTACGTATCAGGCGAGCCGCAGAGTATTTAGCAAGGTTACCAGGAATGACTACGCATCTAGATAACATATATCATTTTGTTCAAACAGGACGAGATCCAGGATGTATTAACAGAGCTATGGAATTCCAGAAAGTAGAGAAACAGGGGGAACTGTTACGTTTCCTCATAAACTGTATGATCAGAAATCAAGATCGTCCGGGGGTAGACCCGAATGCAATGCTTATTCTTACAAGATGGAGTCAGAATATATCAGAAGGGAGACACGATAAGCAAAATTGTATAATAGCCATGTGCCGAAAAATACGTAAAGAAATAGAGCGTATTCATGAAGAAAGATTGGGAACAGACGAGTTTGAGCAAGATGAAGTGTCCGAATCAGGGAATTCCGCAAGACAGTCAGAGACCATAGCCTATGTAGGCAGAGGAAGATCCTGTGAAAATACTAGATGTTTTTCTGATCCCATACACTCTGTATGTCCAAATAATAGCAGAACGTATCCGACGCCTGTAATAAATCTGAAATCTCCTGAACATTCGTTTCAAGCCGCAGATAAAATACTACGAGAACGAAGAGGTTACCACCTCCTCGATTCCATGGATGAGCAAGAATTAGCCAGATCAGCCGTTCACTGGATTGACAGTCCTGAAAAATACGGTGATGAGACCGTAGCACACACGTTTTTTAATCTCAGTACAGATGAACAACGTTTAGCTGGAATATATATGATTCAGCAACTCCTCATATTATATAAGAGCCAACATGCTGACCCTGGTCCTTTACCTGATATATTAACGGAACTACTCACGAACAGATGGAGAGGTTCTAGTAACAAGCTAATTAAAGAGATATTAGTGTCACGTAAGCAGTATGTCCTTTTTGTAAGTCCGGATTCTCTCTCGCTGCCCCACAGAGAAAGAACGCCGTACTATATGGATAGACAAAATCCTTTACGGGAAGTGCACCCAATAAAAGGCGAAGACAATGAGTTTCACCGTGTATTTGTTTACACACCCATATCAAAAATGGAATTATTAGAAATGAAGAAAGTAGTACCTAGTCATGACAAAGACCCAGCGGGTTTCCACCGAGAAATTAAAGACATGTTACTGATGGGAGAGTACGCCTTTCCTGATATTATGACGATATTAAAGGTGCTTTTGCCTGCTGGCATTTATGAAAAACTGAAAGAAAAAGAGTGGGAAGTAGGAGACCAAAAGATAGACTGGACAGCATTAGCAGAGGAAGAAAGGGGCCGAGCTGCAGGTTCAGGGCTCGGGGATAAAGTTAAACTGTTACCAGGTTTACTAGTACAGGTACTGCCACGTTTATTAACTACAAAAAAGGAAGATTGGGGTGCAATCACAGCCTGTAAACAAAAGCAAGATGAAGACACAAGCGATTATTATGCTCGATTTGAAAAATGTTTTGGTATAAATAGTGGTATAAAAGCAAGTAGTGACTCATATCCACATTTATTTGTGACAAAATTAGTGGAAAATGCATTGCCTCCAGTAAAGAATAGAATATTGAAATTCGAGAGTACCTGGCAAAGTAACACTCCGTCGCAAATGCTACAAATGTTACAGTATCATCACAATAGAATTAGGGATGAACAAGAACACGAGCATAGACGCATGAAGGATACAAAAATGAAAATGCTAGTTTCTCAGACAGTACCAGCAGATGGTCACAAAAAGGGTGTGACACATTCTGGTGATTCTGCAGTTCCTGTAAAAGGAACTTGCAATTACTGTAAACAACTAGGCCATTATGTACATGATTGTCCAGTCCTGAAACGTAATATAGCTACGGGTATTGCAAAGGAGAGACCACGATTAGTTAGACAAGATCAGAATGAACAAGGAGCTATGCAGCATGGACAGTCCATGCCAGTTCAGCAACAGTCCATGCCAGCCTCACAGCAACCCATACAGTTTGTGCCAGCTGCACCACCGTTGCCTGCTACTGCCACACAAACCACAACACGACAAATGTATCAGACTGCACAGTATGAATACCCTGAATATCAGCGCTACGCATGAACCAGCCTAGAGAGGGAAGTTGACTTACCGCTTATCGAGATTCCTGTAGATCAAGAAGGACCTTATGTACATAGTGAATTATTAGGTCAAAATAGAAAATTCTTACTCGATACAGGGGCAAGTCGAACAACAATAAAACGTAGTGAAGTTCCAGGGGCACCCCTCTCAGGCTCTCAAAATGTTTCCCTTGGTTTTTCGGGAAAACCTATTGTTAATGAAGTATCACAGCCTCTACCACTTACGATAGGACCTTTGACACGAACTACAGACTTATTACTTACTAAATCATGCCCAGAAAATCTGTTAGGAATTAAGACTCTGAAAGCACTAGGAGCCATAATATGTTGTTCTCCGGAAGGAGTAAGGTTGTTTTTGCGTGATTTTAAAGGTCACTATGTGTCTAGAGACATGGATCCCCGACTACAGACTTTACCAGTACATCTATGGGCACAAGGCCCTACGGATGTTGGCTGCATGAACATTACACCCTATCGAGTTACATTGAAAGCAGGAGTGGTACTACCACGAATGCGACAATACAAGTTACCGCATGATGCTGTAGTGGCTTTGCTGAAAATCATTGATGAGCTGATTGCCCAGGGAGTAGTTGTAGAAACAGACTCCAATGTATGTAATTCACCGATAATTCCGATTCTTAAACGAACTGATCCTACTGCCCCACCAGTATACCGATTGGTTATTGATTTGCGTGAACTAAACAAGTGTATTGTACCACAATTCCCTGTGGTCCCTGATATATCATCATTGTTGACAGCAATTGATTCCGAAGCAACATTCTTTACTGTAATTGATCTCAAGAATGCCTTTTTCAGCGTCCCAATAGATCCGGAAAGCCAATACTTGTTCGGATTCAGTTTAAATGGGCGCAGTTTTAAATTCTCACGCGCTCCCCAAGGATTCACAGAAAGCCCCAGCATCTACAGCCAAGCATTGAAACGAGAACTTGACAGTATCCACATGCCAGTCAATACTGCACTGCTTCAATATGTCGATGATCTGCTGATCACCGCGAGAAGCGAGTCAGAATGTGAAAAAGCTTCTCTGACAGTTTTACATTTCCTAGCCGACAAGGGGCACAAGGTGTCCCCTTCTAAGCTGCAATTCTGTGTTCAGCGAGTTATTTATCTTGGTCACTCGCTGTCCAAGGAGGGAAGGCAGCTTACACCAGATCGCATCCAGTTAATTGCTAACATGTCAATACCCCAGACACAAAAGGAGGTGCGAGCTTTCATAGGCCTCACTTCATATTGTAGGCAGTGGATCCCTCAGTACGCATTTCTAGCAAAACCACTCATTCAGTTAACCACACAGGAGGCAGCCACATCGACTGTTCTCCCTTGGACTCAGGAACATACACAAGCTTTTGAAAGCCTAAAGGAAGCTTTATGTCAAGCACCTGTTTTAGCAACACCATGTTATAGCAAACATTTTACACTCTTTGTTACAGAACGCGAAGGTACTGCCTTGTCAGTACTCACTCAGGATCAAGCAGGATCACGCAAGCCATGTGCTTATTTTTCCAGTACATTAGATCCCGTAGCTCAGGCTTTGCCTGCATGCCTGAAATCAGTGGCAGCGACAGCTTTAGCAATCAGACAAAGCGATGCCATAGTATTAGGACACCCATTGACAGTTCAAGTACCACATGCAGTAGAGGTTCTTGTGAACCGAACACAAACACAACACTTGACCATAGCAAGACTTACCGGTTATGAACTGACATTGTTTCAACCACACATAGAGATCCGACGGTGTAATACATTGAATCCTGCTACACTATTACCTGTAATTGGAACAGACCCACTAGCTCATGATTGTGTTGAAATCATTGAAATAAAGACGAAACCTAGACAAGACTTGACAGACGTTCCATTGTTAGATCCAGACCTGACGTTGTATGTAGACGGATCGTGCATGAGAACAAGTACAGGAGATTTAGTGGCCGCGTATGCAGTCACAACAGACACTGAAGTTATTGAGACAAATTGTATAGATACTTTGTCAGCCCAAGCAGCAGAACTTATTGCTCTAACGCAAGCCTGTATTCAAGCCACAAATAAGAAAGTTAATGTATACACTGACTCACGTTATGCATTCGGAGTTGTACACGACTTCGGCGTGCTGTGGCGAGAGAGAGGTTATTTAACGTCCCATGGTGCCCACATTCAGCACGGACCCCTCATTCATGCTTTGTTAGACGCAATACATCTACCCACTGCTATATCGATTATGAAATGTAAAGCACACACGAAGGTTACTGATACCATTTCTCAAGGCAATGATTTAGCTGACAGAACAGCTAAACAGACTGCTCAGAATCGCACATTAGACATGACAAAGCCAATAGTTCAGACACCAACACAGTGTATGACAATTAAGGATCCCGCACTTGACGTAATTGACATACAGACACATGCCACAGCAGAAGAAATAAAGAAGTGGACTGAACTAGGAGGGATCCAGACAGATCAAGGATGGATGACGAAGGAGAAATCTGTATGGTTTCTCCCTGATTCCATGGTTCAAGCCATTATAGCTACAGTTCACAGTCCAGCACATTTAGGAGAGAAGGCTATGCTAGACAGCATTCAGCACATTTGGTTCAATAAACATTTACGAGCAGCAGCTAAACAAAAAGTTCGTACCTGTATGATATGTTGTCAGTTTAATCCAGGAAAGAGTGTTCCCGTAGAGCAGGGTGGATTTCAGCCTCCTGACCATCCTTTTGAAGTCCTCCAGATGGATTATATTCAGATGGAACGTTGTCGAGGATTCAAATATGTCCTCGTAGTTGTCTGCGCTCTCTCCCGTTGGACAGAGGCGTATCCCGTATCAGATTACACTGCCCCGACTACTGCCAAGCAGCTAGTTCGAGAATTCTTCCCACGGTACGGTTTACCACGTGTTGTATATTCAGATAACGGTCAGCCTTTCTCATCCGAATTAATGAAACATGTCTCACTCTTGTTGGGATATCAGTGGAAATTCCACTGTGTCCGACACCCCGAGGCAGCAGGTCTCGTAGAAAGACATAACCAGACACTGAAAATCAGACTGTCCAAAATATGTAGAGAGAAAGGTGTCGACTGGATAGTAGCATTACCAGTTGCACTCTTTTACATGAGAATGGTAGCACACTCTAGAACAGGGCTATCCCCGTATGAGGTGATCTTCGGTAGACCGCCGAATATGTGGGGGACGCCTATACCACGTAAAATAACTGATGTTGACTGTAATATGCTGACAGATTACCTGGCTTCCTTGATGTCTGCAGCACTACAATCTTCTCGTTCACAGGTAGCTGCAGCCTTTCCCGACAACACTGAGGCGAAACCCCATGACGTTGTTCCGGGTAATCTTGTCTTTGTGAGAAATTTCGACAGGAAAAATCAACTGGAGCCCAGGTGGAAAGCACCCAAGTTGGTCCTGTTGACCACAAGAACAGCCGTGAAGATCGAGGGACGCAAAGGGTGGATTCATTCCAATCACATAAAAAAATTTCATGGACTACCTTCAGATATAGACACTGTGCCCTGCACTCCCTCACAGACTGATTCAAAACTTCCTTTTGTTGAACAGAATGACTCTCAGTGCTATAAATTAAAGCTTAGGCCCAAACAGTCGAGCAATTTGATTGTTTAAGTCCTCTCCAAGGTGAAGCGGTTGAATTGTCTCCGACATGTATCCCTTGGACCTGAGTAGAGAAAATACCCGAGAAATGTTGAAACGACAGGCGTATTGTAAATCACTGCGTAGCTACTGTATGAGGACATTATTAATTTTGTTTTTATTGAGTATTTTAGTAATTATTACGAGTGTGATTTTGCACATATATCATCCTATCTCTAGACATGTTTATAATGTTGCTGCAGAACATTCTTTTAGTGACCTACCGCCACATGAATTATCCTATAGACTTGCGCTGCGCAATAACACATTCATTAGTATGTTACATCATTCCCATCAGACTAGTAATGCCACCAATTGTTGGGTGTGTGGCCGACTCCCTCCCTATCAGAATAACAAAGGAGTTCTGCCTTTCTTTCCACATCCATTCACACACAATGGCTCCTGTGGAGCATGGTTTAGTTTATTAAATTCCATAGACCCAGACACCGCCGTTTATCAACAACATTGGATATGGGGAAATCTGAATCTAGTTTTATTCAAAGTCTGTCACCCTAATAAGGAGGGTCACCCCAGTAGAACAGGAACTGATTTAGAGAATGAAGTGTATAAATTAGGTAATTTTACGCCTAATCTTATGATTTTGAATGTCAAATCCGAAGTTGAACTAATTCTGCCCACTATGTCAGTATTTCCAGTAAAGGGTGAATTATGTGTGAGAAAAGTTGGTTCCATACATATGGGCCATAGTAAATGTGTTACTACAGTAGAATATAGTGATCAAGGCAAATCTTCATTTAGAGCTTCTCGCCATTCTTACTTTATATGTGGTCAGACGGCATATATGCGTCTGCCTCTAGATTGGGATGGTACCTGTTACATAGCATTCCTTTTGCCACCTGTTTTCCTAGCTCCCCCTGATTATTATCGAAATGTTCATTTAGTACACAATAGAGAGCGAAGAGATCTCCCAGTTGTCGATTATACTGAGACAGCATGGGACAAGTATGTAGATTTCAATAAAGGTATCTTTCCCTATATAGGTACCATATCAAATAGTAAGCTGATACGCAGACTCACCAAGACTCTTGAAGCTGTAGTAAACGAGACTATAGCCGCCCTAGGCAATCTGACAGAGGAACAATCAGTGATGAGAATTGTTGTTCTCCAGAATCGTCTTGTCCTTGACGTCATCCTGGCCGATAGGGGCGGAGCTTGCAGGGTCATCGGATCCAGCTGCTGCATATTCATACCAGAAAATTCGCCATCTGTATATAAAGCTATAACACGCCTTCATAAGATTGTAAGCCAGATACACGAAAATCCAGGCACTTGGACGTGGTCCGGGTGGTTTTGGAGTGTGATATCAGCCTGGGGATGGAGAGTTCTATCCTTCCTAGGTATTGGCCTTCTTATGCTCTTCAGTTGTTGTTTATGCCTGCAATGTGGACCAGCGATTTGTGGTCTGTGTGCCACATCATGCATTCCATATCACAGTTCTCGTTCAAAATGCCGGAAGAAGAAGGAAGAAGAAATGATGCTCCATGAGCAAATCGATGGAATGATGAAGATTGATATCTCTTGAAGGGCAAGAAGGGGACAAGGAGGGAATGTGGAAATGTGGATTTTCCTGGTCAGTTATGTCCCCTATCTTGGACCCCAACGGTTCTATATGCATGTTACAAGTACATGTATGTTCCCTCCAGTTCCAGTTTCTAAGACGCAAACATATGTGTGTCTACCGTCAACATGTTCTCTGTCAGATCCGCCATCAAAGGGCTGGATATTCGATTCATAAGTATGAAAGGCCACCGACTTTATATGGCTAAGTTACTCCATTTTTACAGTTCAGGCAAGTAGGCCCGATTCTGTCCTCAAAGCCTTTCCCTGCTCTCTGTCTTTGACAGCTTCAGCTTGAGCTCGCATCTGTATCCATGAACTTTGTCCTACTCCCTGTGCAGCTAACGGTGCCTGCCTCGGCCAGTTTTCGCCTGTCTGCCAAGAAGTTGTATTTCACCTTCGAATTATCTATTTTGCTCTTCAGCCGATGCATTCCTGTCCAGTGATTTAGGTAAACATTTCCTTTAGCTCACAAGCAAAGGACTCAGCCTTTCCGTCCTCCTGCAAGTGATTCATAGCCCTGTTGCCATGGAAAGTTTTCTATCCCTCGCATCTCATATAGACACTTAGACGCTTGTACACGCACACACAGTTAGTATAGAATAGATTCTGTCCGAGAGTCCTTCCTTGTGGATAACATAGTTCTCCAAACATAGGATGGTAGATATGATTTGGGATTAGGTTGACTTGACCCCCAGACTTCTCGTCTCCACATGTAGAGCTAAATGTCAAGTCCCCTTCACCCCCTAGTTGCACGTCAATTACACGTCATGCTGCTGCGCGCGCATCTATGCCAAGTATTATCTTATAGATCCACCTATGTCTGATAATTCTAACCAATCATGTTTCTTTTATTCCTTATTACGCCTAGTTTCGATTATGTCACTGTCACGTCACTTTTCTTATCAAATGTTACGCCTTCTACATTCGTTTCATTGTAATGCAGTTATTATAAAAATGCATGTATGTCAATAAATTATTGTACTTCACTTCCTGAACCCTCGTGGTGACGGAACCTGAAGGCCGCGACTCGAGTCGGCCATTTTGAATGGAATAAAGCCCATTTAGAAAACCTCTTATACCACGGATTCTGCCTCTTGTTATTTTGAGCTATTTTATTTTATTTAAGATCCCGTATGAAATTCAGTCCGGTATTTTTATTTACCACAGTGCCCTCAACACTCTTTGTGTGTTGGCCAGGGCTACTTCTGATCTGTGGGATTCCGCAGAGTGCCTTCTGTCTCGTGCCTCCCAAGAGGTTACCCGTGCGGATCTGCGGCACCATGTGCGGGATGGTCGGAGTTAGCTACTTTCATTCTCCGTTCGGCCTTGGGCTTCTCTGATTCCCTCGGCCGTGCTATGGCGAGTTCTGTGGCCCTCTGCCGCCATGATTGGCTGCGGGATGGTGTCTTTCCAGAGAATGTTAGGGAGCGTCTTGTGGATTTACCCTTTGATGGGACTTTGTTATTTCACACCCACGCAGACTCTGCTATTCAGAGACTCCTTGCGGGGCTCCGTCCTCCTCCTCCTCCTCCTCCTCAAGCTCGGCTCTCTGATTCCTTATGGGAGGCGTTATTCCTCCTTTCTGCTTGGGGCCTTACTTTTAGTTGGCTTGTTGTGTGCTGTGTGCGGCTTTGAGTGCCTTCAGTGGCCCTTTATTCTTTTGGCTGCTGGTTCAGCCCTTCAGCTTGTGAAGTGTGTTTTTTGCTGTTACATGCAGCAGTATAGGTCCTCAGGTTGGGCCCTTTGTGTCTTTTTTGGCCGGTTAGTAAGCCGTCTGTGGTGTTTTCCACTGGTCTTTTCGGTTCTTGGCCTCTGATGCGGTTTTCCCTAATAGGTGTTTGGCTGCTTGGTAAGCCATCTGTGGTGTTCCCACAGGTCTTTTATGTTCTTGACCTCTGCTGCGGGTTTTCCTAAGAGGTGTTTCCCTGGTTTTGTTCAGGGACGATTCATACCCTAGGTGGGGTATTTGTTGGCTATTGTATAGCCATGTTTTAAGCTGGGCGGGCTTGGATTCCTTTTCAGGTTCCTCGTGTTTCCTGGCGTCCCCGTATACCGCTTTGTGCGGTCTCTATCTCCTTGATGTTTCTATCCTCTTTGCCTCTGGGTCATCAGGCCGTCCCTTGTCATACTGATTATGGCATCGTGTCTTGGTGTTTACACCTCGTTCTCTGCTGTTTCGGCTGGGGCCTGTCTGTCTTCGTCTTGCTCTCGCCTTGTTCTGAACCACTGCTTCTTAGTATTTGCCAGCTGTTGCTGCGTGTGCATGGTAGTTTTGATACCCCTCCATGGGACTCGCCGTGTCAGCGTGTGCTCATGTCCCTTGTGTGTTGAAGCTTTGCGCGTCTGTGTCTTCTTTCTCACGTCTGCGCTTCTCGGTTGTGCAACCGTTCCAGCTTTGTTCCCTACTTCGGTGTTAGACGGCGACCTCAGAGGAGCCTGGAAGGGGTCCTGACTACCCTTAGTCCCACCCTCAAGGTATCGTAACCGGGCACTGGCGGGAGACTCCCCAGGGGGAGGAATCTCGTATCTAGGATCGTACTTCTGGCACCACACGACACAGAGTGACCACACCGGGTATTCTGAGAAAACAATCTTTATCAAGTAGGTTATCACTGCAAATATGTACAAGGTGAGCACGGGCTCAAGAGTCTCGGAAGGGGTAGAGGGTAGCGGGACAGTCTCTGGTAAAGGTTCAAGCAGGGACGTATCCGGCGCACAGCTCACAATCCTCGAGCTGGGGGATACGATGTTGTAGTCTGGGTCCGGCGGGACCGTGAGGGTCGGTTGGAGCCGCGAGTCACTCAGCGGGCTCAGGTACAAGTTCGGAGGTCTTACGATCTTCAGGGAGCCGCGAGTCACTCAGCAGGGCTCAGGTACAAGTTCGGAGGTCTTACGATCTTCAGGGAGCCGCGAGTCACTCAGCAGGGCTCAGGTACAGGTTCGGAGGTCTTACGATCTTCAGGGAGCCGCGAGTCACTCAGCAGGGCTCAGGTACAAGTTCGGAGGTCTTACGATCTTCAGGGAGCCGCGAGTCACTCAGCAGGGCTCAGGTACAAGTTCGGAGGTCTTACGATCTTCAGGGAGCCGCGAGTCACTCAGCAGGGCTCAGGTACAAGTTCGGAGGTCTTACGATCTTCAGGGAGCCGCGAGTCACTCAGCAGGGCTCAGGTGGGTTCAAGTTCCAGGAGCCGCGACCAGGTCGGCAGGCTCTCGTTGTTCCAGCGTCGAATCTGCCGGACAGACCCAGAGCACCCCTTGTTATAGGTCGACCCCTCTTTGATGTCCGGAGTCTGTGCAGGCAGGGGTCTTGTCACCTGGGGGTCGCTTGTCGGGATTTCCTGCTATAGTCTTTTGATCTTTTCAGGGCCGGGTCGGGAGGAGTCCCAGACACCCAGCAGGCATGGAGCCAGCCCTCAGGGAGGCCGGAGGGCCGATCGAAACCCATCGTCCCGGGGGAGTTCAGAGGTGCGATAGAACGGCTCCTCCCTCTCTCATCCCCTGGAAGCGTGATGTCCTCCAGCCGGAGTGGCGCCTCTAGGCCCGGTCGCGCTGGGGCCGGGCGGCCATCTTGGTGCATGAAGTGGGCACGCGGGCCCGGGGTGGCCGAAAGGAGAGAGGCCAGGGACGGGGATGTCCGGGTCGGTGCGTGTGTCCTGGTGGGGAGGTTCGGCTGGGCCGTGGGCTTGGGCTGTAGGTACCAGGTTTCAGTGGTGCGGGGGCACGGAGGGCCATTCTACGAGGCCGGGTCCAACACGCGTCCCCCCCAGCTGAAAGCCGGAGAGAACTGCCCATCAGCTTGGGGGGTTCTCTTCGCTGAGGCGGAAGAACCGGGAGAGGCCGTCAGCATTGGCGTGGTCCGTACCAGGGCGGTGTTCCACGGTGAAATCCATCCCCTGGAGGGAGATTGACCACCGCAGTAGCTTGGGGTTTTCTCCTCGCATCTGCATGAGCCATCGCAAGGGCCGATGGTCAGTCTGGACTCTGAAATGGGTGCCGAACAGGTAGGGTCGTAGCTTTTTGAGTGCCCAGACCACGGCAAAGGCTTCGCGCTCTATGGTGCTCCATCTCTGTTCTCGGGGCAACAGCCGCCGACTGAGGAAGGCGACGGGCTGGTCTAGGCCTTGGTCATTCACTTGGGACAGGACGGCCCCAATGCCATGCTCGGAGGCATCGGTCTGGACTATGAACTCCTTGGCGTAGTCGGGAGCCTGGAGGACGGGGGCAGTACACATGGCCTTCTTTAGGGCATCGAAAGCTTCCTGGCAGGCAGCCGTCCACTGCACTTTCTTTGGCTGTCTTTTAGACGTGAGTTCTGTGAGAGGCCCGACAAGGCTGCCATACCCCCGAATGAATCTTCGGTAGTAGCCCGTGAGTCCCAGAAAGGCTCGGACCTCCGTCTGGGTGATGGGTGGTTCCCAGGCCAGGATGGCGTCGATCTTTGGCTGTAGAGGGGCGACCTGGCCACTCCCGACCTGGTGCCCCAAGTAGACCACGGATCCTTGCCCGATCTGGCACTTGCTGGCTTTTACTGTGAGGCCTGCCTGGCGCAGGGCGGTTAGCACCCTCCGGAGGTGCTGGAGGTGCGCACTCCACTCTGAACTGAAGACAGCGATGTCGTCCAGATATGCCGCGCTGAACTGTTCTAGCCCGGCCAGGACCCTATTCACCAGTCGCTGGAAAGTGGCCGGGGCATTTTTCATCCCGAAGGGCATTACGCGGAAGCGGTAGTGCCCATCGGGGGTGGAGAAAGCGGACCGCTCCTTGGCCCCTTCGGTGAGCGCAATCTGCCAGTATCCGCAGGTGAGGTCGAATGTGCTGAGGAACCGGGCTGCCCCTAGTCGGTCAATGAGTTCGTCAGCTCGTGGAATGGGGTGGGCATCGGCTCGGGTAACGTCATTGAGCCCCCGGTAGTCCACGCAGAATCGGAGCTCGGGGGCGACACCGGGGGCCGCTGCCTTCGGGACCAGGACCACGGGGCTGGCCCAGGGACTGTCAGAGGGCTCGATCACCCCCAGGGTCAACATCTTCGAGACTTCCGCTTGAATGCAGGACCGGACCCGGTCAGGAACCCGGTAGGCTCGGTGTCTCACCGGCGGGCTGTCCCCGGTGTCCACGTCATGAACACACCAGTTGGTGACCCGGGGGGTCAGGGAGAAGAGGTCGGAAAATTGTCTCAGGAGCTGGCGGCAGTCCGCTTGTTGCTGGGCAGTGAGGGCTGGGGAGAGGTTCACTCCTTCCACGGAGCCATCCTGCTCCTTGACACACAGGAGGTCCGGGAGGGGATCCGACTCATCTTCGGCCCCGTCATCGGTGGCCAGCAGGAGGCTCAGTTCTGTCCGCTGGAAGTGAGGCTTGAGGCGGTTCACGTGCAGGACCCGGAGGGGATCCCGAGGTGACTGGACGTCCACCAAGTATGTGACTTCGCTCTTCCGCTCAACCACCTTGTAGGGCCCAGTCCATCGGTCCTGGAGGGCGCCCGGCTTCACGGGGGCCATGACCCACACCTGCTGGAACTCGACCAGAGTGGCATTCTGGTCGTACCAGCGCTTCATCTCTTCTTGACTTGCCTCCAGGTTGGCCTCGGCCAGTTCTCGGAACTTTCTGGTCTGGTTTCGGAGGGCCAGGACGTATTGGAACACATCTCGGGGGGTGGTCTGGGGTGCTGCCTCCCACCCTTCCTTAACCAAACTGAGGGGACCTCGGACGGGGTGTCCATAGAGTAATTCAAACGGGCTGAACCCTAAGGATTTCTGGGGGACCTCCCGGTAAGCGAACAAGAGGCAGGGGAGCAGGACGTCCCACTTACGCCGGAGGGGCTCTTCTAGGCCAGCGATCATCCCTTTCAAAGTCCTATTAAACCTTTCTACTAGGCCGTTCCCTTGGGGATGGTACGGGGTGGTGAACTTATAGGACACCCCACATTGTTGCCACAGGGACGTCATATACTTCGAGATAAAATTAGTGCCGTGATCGCTCACGACCTCGCGGGGAAAACCCACCCTGGAAAAGATTCCCATCAGGGCCCGGCCCACCACGGGGGCCGTAATGGTGCGTAGGGGAATAGCCTCAGGATAGCGGGTGGCGTGGTCCACAAGTACCAAGATGAAACGGTGGCCTTGGGGGGTGGGGGGGTCCAGTGGTCCCACGATGTCGATTCCGACTCGTTCAAAAGGGGTACTGACGACCGGGAAGGGTTGGAGGGGAGCCTTGCACTTCCCCCCACTCTTCCCACTAGCCTGGCACGTGGGGCAGGACTTGCAGTGGGCCTCTACCGCTGCTCTCATTCTAGGCCAGTAAAAATGGGTCACGAGTCGGCTGTAGGTCTTGTCCTGACCCAGGTGGCCGGCGAGGGGGACGTCGTGGGCTAAGCCCAGGAGGAAATCTCGGAAGCGGAGGGGTACCACCAGTACCCGTCCGGATCCCAACTCCACCGACTTCTGCTCACTGTACAAGATGCTATTTTCCCAATAGATTCGGTGTGTCCCGGTCTGGTCACCTGCGGCTTGGCCCTCGGCCTGGCGCCGCAGTCCGACCAGGGGAGGACAAGTGGCGTGTTCCCGGCAAAACTCTTCCCGAGTGGGCCCGCCCTCGTGGCGCCAATGTGCCAACTCGGGTAGATCTCCCAACTCGGGGACCGGGGCGGGGTCGGATGGTGCGGGTTCGTCGTGGGCGACGGACCCTTCTGCTGGGGGGACGGGAGGACCCTCGGCGGGGACTGTACTGGTCTCTTCGATCGGGGTGTTCTCGACTTCTCTCCGGGGAGTGAGCCGGGCTGACATAGATCGGGTGGTGGCGCACACCCACTCGGGGAGTCCCATCATTCCTAGGTGGGCCTTGCGCTCGACGTGCTTCCAGGGAGAACTCTCTAGGTCGTTCCCTAAGAGGCAGTCGACCGGCTGGGAGGTTCTTACGGCCACCTTGAGTTTACCTATCACCCCTCCCCACTCAAACGGCACCAGGGCTACCTGACACATACTTTCTCTATTGTCTGCGGAGATTACGGGGCAAAAGACGTTGGGGAGGATCTGCTCCTCGGGGACTAGGTGCCTGAGGACACCGGTGATACTGGCCCCGGTGTCCCGCAGGGCCTCTACCTGGTGGCCATTGATTTTGACGAGCTGCCCGTACTTCTGTGTGTTGGAGGGTAGGAGGCTACCAGGGATCATCTCTCTATCTCCCAGGGATACTAGGGCCATTGCTGCAGGTTCCCACTCCTCGGCTTCCTCAACCTCCTCCCCCAGAGCTACGTTGGCTATCTGTCTCGCAGGGGTGGTAGGGGAGACTTGGGAGGCCATGGGGCACTCTGGGTCATTGGCGTAGTGCCCGGGTTTCTGGCAACGGAAACATGTGACGGTCACCCGGTGTCCCAGTCTCCCAGGGGGCCCTGTCACCGGTGGGGGGGGGCGCCGGGAAAGGTGGAGGTTGTGTTTTCGGGGGGCTAGGCTGGGACTCTCTCGGCCCTCCCTGGTTCCCTCCCCCTCTCTGGCGGGGTGGTCCCTGACCGGCTCGGGGGTACTCTCCTACCATGCCCCGGGAGACCCGGGTGTTGGTCCAGCGGTCGGCCTCCACAGCCAGCTTCCGGGGATCTGTGAGCTTGCTGTCAAGCAGATGCTGACGTAGTTCTATGAAGCAGTTCGCAGCCAGATGTTCCCACAACATGAGGTCAGTGAGTTCGGCCAGGGTGGTGACTTTGCTGCCCTTGATCCACCCATCGAAGGCCCGACTGAAAAAGTTTACTTACTCCACCCAGGTGGTGCCCGGGATCTTCCGGCAGTCCCGGAATCGCTGACGGTACATTTCTGGGGTGAGGCCGTATCTTGTGAGTAGAGCCTCTTTCATGTGGCTGTAAGAGGTCTGCAGGGAGAGGGGTAGGTCGAGCAGGGTGTCCCTTCCTTCGCTCAGAAACCGCCCCCACAACCCCGCCCCCCAATCCTTCTGCGGGATCCGATGGGAGGTCATGGCGACCTCGTAGGCCCTGAACCATTGCTGAATGTCATCGTTTTTATAATATTCCTTGACCACATCCTTGGGGATGTGGACCTTCTGTTCCGCTGGGGAGGCCGTCTCTCGGTTTCCCGGGGGCCTTCCTTCGTCGCTTCTGGCCTTGAGCTCGATTTCTTTCAAGCTGCGTTCGTGCTCTAGTTGGAGCTTCCTTCCCTCGTGCTCCCGTTGGAGCTTCTTTTCTTCCAGTTCGCCTTGTACACGCATTTGCTCTACTGCTAGCTTTTTTTCCGCTAACTTCAATTCGCCCTCGATTTTGAGTTTGGCTAACTCGAGTTCATGATTGCGGCTTCTCTCTCTGTCCGCGAGCTCTTCTGGGGATAGGCCCCCGTCCGGTACGATGCCTCGCACCTGATTGCTAT
Source organism: Triturus cristatus (assembly GCF_964204655.1). NCBI lineage: Eukaryota > Metazoa > Chordata > Amphibia > Caudata > Salamandridae > Triturus > Triturus cristatus. The sequence goes on from NC_140590.1 coordinate 444,533,190, forward strand.
TGCTTCCATTTTGGGGGGGGTTCGGCTTCGTCGGGGCGCTCCCCCGTGCCTTCCGGGCGGAAGGCCCCGGTCTCCACCCAAGTTTTCAGTGCTTTCTGCAAATCCTCTTTAGTGTTGAGACCAGTGGTAGCGATTTTAAGTTCTTTGCAGAATTGCTTTAACTCCTTGTGTGTGTATTCTTCTAGCTGCTCCACCTGGAACACCCTGTTGGCGCTGGTTTCTGCAGGGCTCACGGCGCTCCCTTCTGCCATTTTTGTCGGTAGTGCTTTCGTTGTTCACGGTACGATCTCTAGGTGATGGGCCCGAATCCCGTCGCTTGCCACCAATGTTAGACGGCGACCTCAGAGGAGCCTGGAAGGGGTCCTGACTACCCTGAGTCCCACCCTCAAGGTATCGTAACCGGGCACTGGCGGAGACTCCCCAGGGGGAGGAATCTCGTATCTAGGATCGTACTTCTGGCACCACACGACACAGAGTGACCACACCGGGTATTCTGAGAAAACAATCTTTATCAAGTAGGTTATCACTGCAAATATGTACAAGGTGAGCACGGGCTCAAGAGTCTCGGAAGGGGTAGGGGGTAGCGGGACAGTCTCTGGTAAAGGTTCAAGCAGGGACGTATCCGGCGCACAGCTCACAATCCTCGAGCTGGGGGATACGATGTTGTAGTCTGTGTCCGGCGGGACCGTGAGGGTCGGTTGGAGCCGCGAGTCACTCAGCAGGGCTCAGGTACAGGTTCGGAGGTCTTACGATCTTCAGGGAGCCGCGAGTCACTCAGCAGGGCTCAGGTACAAGTTCGGAGGTCTTACGATCTTCAGGGAGCCGCGAGTCACTCAGCAGGGCTCAGGTACAAGTTCGGAGGTCTTACGATCTTCAGGGAGCCGCGAGTCACTCAGCAGGGCTCAGGTACAAGTTCGGAGGTCTTACGATCTTCAGGGAGCCGCGAGTCACTCAGCAGGGCTCAGGTACAGGTTCGGAGGTCTTACGATCTTCAGGGAGCCGCGAGTCACTCAGCAGGGCTCAGGTACAAGTTCGGAGGTCTTACGATCTTCAGGGAGCCGCGAGTCACTCAGCAGGGCTCAGGTACAAGTTCGGAGGTCTTACGATCTTCAGGGAGCCGCGAGTCACTCAGCAGGGCTCAGGTACAAGTTCGGAGGTCTTACGATCTTCAGGGAGCCGCGAGTCACTCAGCAGGGCTCAGGTGGGTTCAAGTTCCAGGAGCCGCGACCAGGTCGGCAGGCTCTCGTTGTTCCAGCGTCGAATCTGCCGGACAGACCCAGAGCACCCCTTGTTATAGGTCGACCCCTCTTTGATGTCCGGAGTCTGTGCAGGCAGGGGTCTTGTCACCTGGGGGTCGCTTGTCGGGATTTCCTGCTATAGTCTTTTGATCTTTTCAGGGCCGGGTCGGGAGGAGTCCCAGACACCCAGCAGGCATGGAGCCAGCCCTCAGGGAGGCCGGAGGGCCGATCGAAACCCATCGTCTCGGGGGAGTTCAGAGGTGCGATAGAACGGCTCCTCCCTCTCTCATCCCCTGGAAGCGTGATGTCCTCCAGCCGGAGTGGCGCCTCTAGGCCTGGTCGCGCTGGGGCCGGGCGGCCATCTTGGTGCATGAAGTGGGCACGCGGGCCCGGGGTGGCCGAAAGGAGAGAGGCCAGGGACGGGGATGTCCGGGTCGGTGCGTGTGTCCTGGTGGGGAGGTTCGGCTGGGCCGTGGGCTTGGGCTGTAGGTACCAGGTTTCGGTGGTGCGGGGGCACGGAGGGCCATTCTACGAGACCGGGTCCAACATTCGGGATGGACACCCATTCAGCTGTGCCCTTCGCTGTGTGTGTGTGTTCTCCTAGGGCGGGCTCTGCCTCCGTTCCACCTCTTCTCCTTGGAATTGTGGGTGGTTCTTTTCTTCCTATGGTACTAGCTTGGTGCTGTCTGCCCCTCCGGTTTTTCTGGCGGACGCTCTTTGATCCTCGGGTCGGCTTGTGGTATCCTGGCCTTCTCTTCTCCTTGTTCTTGCTCAATTGTGCTTGGTGGTGGTTGGGCCGTCCTTCCTGTACCCAGGACACATCCCCTGTTGGGGCCCTGTGTCTTCCAAGCTGGTGAGGTTCTCTCGCAGACCCTCCTCCCCTCTGGGTATGGCTAGGGTATCTATGCTACGTTAAGGAATCTGCGGCTAGTAGTCTCTATCAGATGTACAAGTTACTTACCTTCGGTAACAATGTATCTGGTAGAGACGATTCTAGCTGCAGATTCCTTCATGACCCGCCCTTCCTCCCTGTTCTGCGAGGACTCTTCAGCTGGTCTTCTGCATTTGCCTCCCTCTGGATGAAATTTGTCTCCCATAGGTACCCTCTTTCTCTTCCTCCCTAGCGAGATGCTTCGTTCTGTTTCTTTTACCACACCTTCTTTTGTGGTCATTGGAAGGTAGGTTCAGGTGTACTTCTGCGTCCCTTCACCCTGGTTATTCCAGCTTGAGGCCTAATCATACTCTTCTCTCTCTCTTTCTCATTGCTTGGGGTTTGTTGTCTCCTCCGCAATCCTCTAGGTTGGGGTTTCTTGGCTGTGCCTCTGCCCTTAGCTTCTTACAGGGGATACGACACTCCTTGGTAGTGTTGTCTTGGGGTGCTTTGTAGTTACTCCTCCATTCCAGACTTGTTGCCTTTCACTGTTATAAATTGTGGTTGCGGCCTTTATGTCGTCTGCCACGTCATTTTTGTCATGATTTCTGCCTCCGGGAGGTTATTGCCAGCGCTTTGCAGGGTTGCTTCTCACGGTGGTGCTCTGCTCTTTCCTTTCCATAATTATCAATAATGCAGTGCTTGGCACTGTCCCAAATGGTGCTGTTCTTCCCCATTCACTTCTTTGCTTTTTGTTTCACTGCTTTTTCGTACACTGTTCCCATACTCTCACAGTTTTGTTGATGATGGCTCCGCGTTGTGGCGCGGAAAAGTTCTCTGAAGAAAACTGATGTCAGCGTGCCGGGGTGGGACTTATGTGACCTCGCTGATGTCACGTCCGCAGACGACATCAGCGCGGGGTCGCGCGGTACCGCCCCCTGGCACACAGAGGTGCTGTGGCAAAGATTTTCCGGATCCAGTCTCACACCTGGGAATAATTTTACGTTAAGAAATCTGCGGCTAGAATTGTCTCTACTAGATACATTGTTACCGAAGGTAAGTAACATGTACGTCAGTTCGCACCTATGCACTTGGCTTCCCTGGTGTATGTTTCCTGGTTCCTGGGGTATCCATGAGTAGGATGACTCTCCAACCTTCTGTCTTCCATGGGGTTTCATTAGGGTCAACTAGATAGGGTTCTTCTCCAAAACTGCAACCGCGACTTTCCTGTTGACTTCTATTGGACACGTGACTGAGTCAATGAGGAAGTTGTGGTTGTAGTTTTGTAGAAGAAGGACCTTACCAAGAGGACTCCAAAGCATTCCCTTGGAGGACGGAAGGTTGTTGACCCTGGAAATCCGGTTACCTACACCAGGGAAGCCATGTGCATAGGAGTGAAGAGACATCGGTAACCTCCGTAGTCAACAATGGAAGACTTGGAGAAAGGTGCCTCTGGAGAAGAAGGTAAAGTCTGATAGACTCCAAGGGTGGATTCTAGAAGTGAAGAACCTGCAAGCAGAAGGGACCGAGTCTATGCCCCTCAGGAGTGACCAGGAGGCACGGAAGAGCAATGCACACTGATGTCGGATGGTTCAGAAAAGTTGACGGTGACCTTGTTGCTGCAGCTGTGAGGACCAGACAGTCTCTCCAGTAAAACCTCGCATCAAGATTGTGTGTACCCAAGTACTGGTTTTTGATGATCCTAGAAGAGTCTCACAAGATCGAATGAACCCCATGCAGCGAGCTTCAATCCCTGAAGCTTGTACACTACTCATGTGAGATCGCAACACAATTGTATGAAAATACTAGTATATGGGTGGGACTAGACCCTGCACTGAGGACTCTCTCTTGGATAATAGTGAGGAGGGATTACCCTCTCGTTTCAAAGCTCTCTTGAACTACAAATATGCATAGTAGTGTGTGGGGTGGTTCTGTCAAAAACCCCTCTCTCAGATGATGGGTGTGAATTGATAAACTGGTCTCTACTTTCAGATGTCTGTCTCAGATAATGAGTGTGCATAGCAATGTGCGGGGAGGACTGCCCTCTCCTTCCAGACTTCTTTTCTCAGATAACAGGTGTGCATAGTAGGGTGTGTAGATGGATTGACCTCCTGGCAGACCTCTCTCTCAGGTGACGGCTTACCATAGTAAGGTGGGGGAAGTGATGTGTGAAGAAGGGTGTGTGGAGAGGGACTGCCCTCCACTAAGACCTCTCTCTCAGTTGACAGGTGTTCACAGTAGTGAGTGGAGAGAGAGAGAGAGAGAGAGACTACAGTTTCTGTCAGACCTCTCTCTTAGATAATGGGTGTGCTTTTTAAGGTGTGAGCATGGACTGGCCTCTCCCGTCAGACCTCTCTCAGATGACGTGTGTGTAGTAGGATGTGTCCTTAAGGACCCCTCTTAGATGCCAGGTGTGCGTAGTAGGGTGTACAATTGACTGGCCTTTCCTGTTAGACCTCTCTCTCAGATGATGGGTTAGCGTAGTATGGCGTGTGCATGGATGGCATCTCCTTTGAGACATCTCAGATGACGAATGTATGTAGTAGTGTGGGGGATGGACTTCCATCTCTTGTCCGACCTCTCTCTGATGACTGGTGTGCATGGTAAGGTGTGGGAGGTGATCGTTTTCACCTTCCAGACCTCTTTCTTAAATGACGGGTGACCATAGCAGCTAGAGCAGGCACATACGAGGACTTTGGAACCCGCTAGAAATGTTGGTAACATGTGATTCATCCCTTCCCCAGACCCGCAGGCCTCTTCATGCTTTCACAAAATGTTATAACCGACTCGAGACAACTCACCTCTCCCAACAAGACCCTACAGGGCCAAGTCGGATAAAACAAAATCCAGCAGCACCGTTTATAATCGAATTGCAAGATACACTCAATTCCATGCTTTTTTTTTTTTGCAGAAGACACCGGTCATTTGCAAAATGGTGGTAACTACCAATCTTTAAAACTCCAGTGGGCATATTTACAAGGGCTTTATCTCCGCTTTTTTGGCTTACAAAGCCCCAAAAGTGGAGATAAAACATGCATAATCGCATGTTAGCACCCTTTTTCCCAACGCCTCCCTTTGCATCTCCAATGAGATGCAAAGTGGGCGTTACTTGGCATACCCTGGATGGACTACCTTGCAAATATTGCTGATGTTTACAAGGCAGCCCACATGATTTTAGCAGACGTTAGATTTTGGTGAAAACAGCCGTTTTCGCCAAAATCTAACGTCTGCTAAAATCCTGACTTTAGCCACCCCTAACATATGGGGTGGATTATGCTGATACGACCTGTATCACCGTTTTGCAGGGAACATTGCTGGAAAACCAGCGATGTTCCCTGCAAAAGGGTGATAACCTCGCTACATCTGGAATTTTTATCGCCCTGGAGAAACGCGTCGTTAATAACGCGCTACCAGGGCGATGAATTCCAGAGATAGCCTGCGATATTATTATCGCTAAGCACGACCAGCGTTAATTATCGCTGGCTGTTGATAATATGCCCCATGGTTTCTACATGGTTAACTATCTCTTTAGGTTTATTATAATAAGTGGATCTCCTAAGATGTCCACAGAGCATACACAAATCAATAAATGGATTATTTTATCTAGTCAATCTGTGATTTTATATCGCGTGGACTAGGCTGGGGGGCCTCAGAGTGCTTTACAATAGATTCAACACATAACAGTGACACACTCGTAGAGTGAAGAACACTTAAAACCAACCAACGCAGCGGACACTGTATCATGGAAGGTTCATCAATAAATTGTTCAGGGAAGGCTGAGGAGCATCCGAAGGTGGTGTGGAAGTATGGGTAGTTAACCCAAGTGACGTTCAAATAAGAGTCCCTTTAGAAGATGACACAATATGAGGACATGCGGAAGCTCTGAGGGAGGGAGTTTCAGATTCTTGTGGCACTTCCAATGCAGGACTGGGACATGTAGTGCTCTCTCTTGGAGGTAGGAGGGTTCAAGGAGGAGGGACTGAGCACTTCTAGAGTCCGAATTAGCACCTGAAGTTTTCTGTTTCTCAGTTGGGTATGAGGGGGAAGAGGAGTGAATTGCTTTGTGCGTAATGCAGGCCTTTTTTTTATTTGCGCTCACCTCTCTATAGGAAGCCACTGATGGGAATGTTGAATAGGAGTGATGTGATTACATTTGTTGTGGTCTGATATGAAGCGGGCTGGTGCATATAGGACTGCTCCGAGTGGTTCTAGGTAGGGGTGGGTCGAACCTGCAGAGTTTTACTCCACAGAGTTATGTAAAGTTAACTAAAAACTCTGCATGATTCCGCTGAGTTCTGCAAGTTGCAGAATTTCTGCACCTTACGCTGCTTGCGCCGATTTTTAGTGCTGGGAGCATGTCCAGCTCTGTAAAGTCAGCACAAACTGCACCACTCGGCTGCTTCTTCGTGCAGCTTTAGTAGATTTTCTACTCGAGCTGCAGCTTTCTCAATGCAAATGGTAACTTTTTCATTGTGAGTGGTAGCAACCTGCAGTGACCACCCACATTGAGAAATCACCCCAAGACTAATCTTAGCGCTCGATTCTCTTGCTAGGGCTTGCCAACTTAATTTTGCGGAGCTGCATTTAAACAAAACTCCACCAGTAAAGCAGAGTTTACCGCACACCCCTAGCCTTGGGTAGATTTTGGGGATTCCTGATGGGAAGGTGATTCCATAGACGTGCCAGGACAACTAGTTTTAGGTCCCGGTCTGGGATGAGATGCCTGATTCCACAAAGCATCGTTATTTGGGATAACCCCGGCTGAGCTGGCATAGTGCCTCTACGCGGAGTTCCACAGAGGTGGAAAAGAACTTTGTGGAACTCCGCTCCCTCCCCCCTTTCTAATTAATTACAATTTGTTCAAAAAGGCACTTACCTGCTGTGGCTGCCTCATCCGTGCCATGTCCGCTCTCCTTTCTCGTCCTTGGCGTCCTTGTCCATTGGAAACCCCTACGTTGTACGTTTTGTGCGTATGCATGCGCAAGACGCACAACGTAGGGTTTTCCAATAGACAAGGACAGCGAGGACTAGGACGGAGAGCGGCCATGGCGAGGAGGAGGCAGCCACAGCAGGTAAAAACTGCCTTTAAAAAAAATAATAATAATAATTAGGGAGGGTGGAGGGGCCGGCTAATGCCGCTCTGCCACGGAGTCGACGTTTTGCCTAAACTCCATGCTCGCAACGGAGCCCAGAGTAGGCAAAACTCCAAAAATTCGCTGGCGGAGCAGAGTTTCCCTCCTGGGCTTAATTTGGAATCAAGCTATTTTGCCATGGATTATATAGGATTCTGGAGGGTGACAAGTGCGTTGGGGTTAAAACACAGAGGTTTGGCATTCTGAATGATGGATGGAGGCCCTTCCAAGTCAGGGAGGAGTGACATGTAGTGTGAAGTAATGGGTTGGGTTCCTTGACAAGATAAGTAAAAATTATGTGTATGGTGAGTTTATTTTTAGGTGGTTGGTTGTCATCCAAGATTGAATTCTTTCAGGGGGTTTGATAAGAGAGTGAGGTCATCAGTGGAAGAAACCTTCAGGTGAATTTGGGTGTCGTCACCGCATAGATGAAAAATCCAGAGTTCCTATGGATCGCACAGAGGGTTTGCGTATAGAGGTTGAAGAGGGTGGGACCCCCTGCTGTAGGCTAACTTTGAAATTGCATCCCTGTTTTTTTATACTTAAAAAATAACAAGTCCAGGATTAACACTCCATTTACTGTAAAAAACAACAACTGTCATGCTTCTTTGATAGAACATGCATTAGATTTTATAAAAGCTCTAAAAATCGTCCACGAGGAAAGTGGAACGTTGAACATATAGTAATGACATAGTTTAAGTCTTGAATATTGGTATGGCTTAGTTCACAAGTTCATCAGGCATCATGTAAAATAATGCTATAATTAGCTGTAATAAATTCTCAGGAAACTCAATAATTCCTAAGCTCAATAATTCCTATCCAAAGTGTTTGTCTATCTACCTGGCCAAAGGCTGTGGTAAAATCTATAAAGGCAGCATATACAAATTAACCATAGATAGTAACCTTTTTCAATGATCAAATTACTGCATGCCTCTATTGTCCAAATGCAACCGTTTTTCCTAAAGCCTGCTTGCTCAATAGGAATTACCTTTTCTTTAGCCACCCAGTCCTGCAGCTGTTAAAAAATGCTTTAACCCCTTCAGTGCCACGCCCTTTCCCCCTCCTGTGCCGGGCGTTGCACTAGTGGGTGGGGTTCATGACGAGATAGTCTCGTCATGGGCACAGCGCAACCGTGCTCCATGACGAGACTATCTCGTCATGGGCACTGAAGAGGTTAAGCAAATATCTTCCCAACAGAATTGAGTAAGGATATCTGCCTATAATTATTAGGGAAATTATGCAAGCTTATCAAGATTCATTGCCGTGATGATCTTGCACCACTGATAAAGCATTCAATGTGCATCTTTGGGGGTGAGGGGGGCACACCTGGAATAATTAGCTGCAGAAAGAGTATCAGTTAATCGCAGGGAATCAAAGACATGTAGTTAAGTAATATAATTAATCCAATCCCCTTCTTTGATTGGCATAGACATCGAGCGCACCTTATTACCACAACCCTCTGCCATAATCATCCAGAATTTTGTCATATCCTTTGTAATCACTGCCTCTCCTCAGTCAATCCACCTTTGATCACACTATAATTTCTTTTGGGAAGCTTTCTGTCTCGCTCTTCTTTTTAAAAGACCGATTCGTTTATTATTTTCAACAAGTGAAAAACAGAAAATGCCTTCAAAAAAATCTATTTAGAGATTGTATGGTTTGTGACCATTTACTAGGTGGTCTCTTGATAGGGCTTGCCCAAAAAACACTTCATATGCTGATTGAATTGTGCAAGAGGATCTTGATGCAGATCTTGTGTGTCAGCTATAATTGCTTTAAATCTTTTCTTTAAATCCACTATTCTGGTAGTTTTTCAATATGTTCTCCCATTTCTCCCTTTAAAATTCACTATATCCCTTTTATTATTTGAGAACGTCACTCCATTTAATGGAAAATCTAAACAGAATGAAAGTATCTTAAGATCACTGAAGTTGTTGTCAATTATATACAAATTTGAGAGCAAGGACAAAGAAGAATATGAGCCAATCAAATAATCAGTGAAAGGAACCTCTTGTCGATGTGTGTGTGCTTTGACTACATTTTATTATCCATTCTCCCATACACAATTAATCAATCATATTTCCTTAAATACTCCAAAATAATACTACTATGGATGTCTATTTTTATCTTAGCTGGAAATATTGCAGAGGGGATATTAGCAGCCGCCTTCCTAAAAGCATCTGAAAAAGAAATGTGTGACTGGACCATTTTGCATTTAAACCTACAACCATAACTATATTTTGACAGTTTTCCAATTCAACAATTTCTGATCTAAATGAAAAAACAGATTTAACCAAGGGAGTAAATGATGAACTTGGCGGGGGAGATATATATGTTCACCAAGAGCAGGGAATTATCACGAATCTCCGGGCCAGAATTTCTTCAGATCTTTGCACATTGAGCTAAGTTTGAGGGGTGAGGATGAGAGCAAATAAAGGTTCCTCTCACCAAGGAAGAGCCTCAAGGCTCATCACTGTGCCCAACGTTATGTAATATTTACATTTCTCCCCGGCACTGTTGGTAAGATCCTATGGCTTTGAACTGATCTTGTATACTGATGATACACCTGCTCATCAGTGAGAAAACGGAGGTCTTGCTAATCTGCAAGGTGCAACTGCTCTGGTCCCTGGACTGGTGATTGGCGTAGCTGGGCATGCCCTCAACCTCCAGCCAGTCAATGAAAAATGTTGTAATCCAAATCGACCAGGAACTGGCAATGAAAAATCATGTTGCTGTGGTAAGAGGGACTTGTTTTGCCACCATGCACACCCTGAAGAAGGTTTTCTCTTGGCTCCCTTCCTCGGCCAAGAAAACATTGATCCAGGCTCTGGTTGTCAGTCATCTGGATTACAGCAATTCCCTGTTGATGGCAGCCAATGATGCTCTTCTTTCAAAACTTCAAATCGCACAAAATACAGCTGCCCGACTGGTCTGTAACCTTCCAACGGTTTCTCTCTCAGCTCCTATTTTAAGGTCCTTTCGCTAGTTGCTGGTTATGAAATGCATCTTTTTTTAAGACTTGCTGTCTTGCCCACAAAGCTCTTTTAGGAAAATCCCCCTCATACTTGAAAAATAAACTACTCTATTACTGCTTGACACGCACACTAAGATCTAGTGAAAAAGCGCTCCTCGCTGTCCCTTGGATTTTGCGCTCTAGATGGAGGTAAATCCTTCTCTTACACTGCTCTAGGGGCATGGATCCAACTTCCTGTTCATTTCCATCAATTTAAGAAGCTGTTAAAAATCTGGCTATTCAGATCTATTATGAAGGTTCCTGTAGAGGCTAGCGGGCGAGATACACCATTGGCGTGTGATTCTCTGTGCTCTATAAATGGATATCATGTCTCATATTATTAAAATCGATGTCCATATCAAGCAGCATGTAATCTGCAGTAGAGGGGATAATAACCCCACAATCCGAGACAGCAGTTTCAGTGCTTCTAATGTCAACTCATTTAAGTTTTTTTACAATCTGGGGTGTGTGTGTGACTTTGGGGGCCTGCTGAGCAAAGATTGGAAATAAAGTAACCCCTAAATATTCCTCTACTTTTGAGGCATATGTTCAAAAAATTTGAACAGAGTTATTTGTTTCAGAGTGTTTTATACTTTGTCTTCCTGCAAGATCTCGATAAAACTATTCACAAACACCTTAAAGATTGACAGCACACAAACAGTGACGCATAGCCCATCTGAGACTCACGCCTAGGATAACCCAATTGCTTCAGAAACGCCAGAACACTGCCAATACTCTCAACTGGACAACATTCTAACTGTCTCTGGCGGGAAACTACCTTTACAACGCAGTCATTACATCGCACTACCTTTACATAGCAGTCATTACATCGCAACATCCTTTACATCGCATGTCATTACAACGCATGTCACTACAACGCATGTCATTACAACGCCTGTCACTACAGCACAGGCATTACATCGCATAGTACCCTTACACTATCCAACACTTACCCTACTGTTGCACTCACTGGAGTTAGAATAGTAATTTTTACCCCTACACTATCCAACACTTACCCTACTGTTGCACTCATTGGAGTTAGAATAGTAATTATTACCCCTGTACTATCCAACACTTATCTTAAATGCGATGTAATGGTATGCATTGTAATGGTATGCGTTCTAATGGTATAATGCGATGTAATGGAATGCGTTGTAAAGGTAGTTTCTAAAAATGCGATGTAATGGCATGCAATGTAAAAGAATGCGTTGTAAAGGATGTTGCAATGTAAAAACTGAGTTGTAAAGGCATGCGTTGTGTAAATTTATGCATTGTAACATCATACATTCGTCTCTGGGTTATTTTCTAGCTTCCAACACATCAGAGAAAAACCATTCAACTGCTACCATCTGATACATCACAATTTTCTGCATCCATTGAATCTCAGGTGCCTTTTCCACTATCACTTGCTCTCTAGCCAAATGGACTGCTGATTTTCAGCAGAAGTGTGAAAACTGGGAGCAAAAATCAAATCAACATAATTTCAAATTGCAGTGAAACACATTTGGTTCCACAAAAACGACAGAGAGTAATCTTTTCAAACCATGAAGGTTTCTAGGCAAATTAGTAAAGTTAAATATTCAAAATTCAGTGAGGTTAATCAATCCAAACAGAATATAATTAGGCAAATGCAAGCATTCATCATTTGAACAGTTCAAAATGCAAAATAGAGAAAGTCACAGTTCTTTCAAGGAACTTCCACAATGCTAAACTAAACGTGTCTAAAGTGACGTGGTAAATTCTAAGCAGAATGTGACAGTAGGTCGCACTCTAAAATTGAACCAAATGAAGGATCAAAGCACGGGAAGGCAGAAGTGTTCAAGAGTTTAACTACAGAACAAGAAATATAAAGTCTGAAGTGAAAGAGCTGCTTCTGGCAAAGCCATGAAATGCCCCCCCCCACCCCCATCTAAAAACACACAATACATTTCATTTCACCCACAAATCCTTACCACCTACTCCACAGACAAGGGGACCAATCAAAACACCGAGTCTCATTGGAGAAGGTAAACAGCACTCTGCCCCATTGTTGAACATACAGCTGCACGACCTTGGATGTATCCTGAGTTCTTCCTGCATGGTACAGGATGCTTGATTTATTCGCCACTTATAGTGTAAATCACAACTAACTTTCAATTAATACAATGACTACTCTTCTAACTAGCTCATGTTATCTTGTTCATGGAAGGAAGAAAAAAACATGACAGCAGAAAAGCAAGTAACATTTCATTTAACATGGAAAGCCATTTGAGGCATACTTTCACTATAGCTAATTTAACAAATTACATTGTGTTTTATGTGAATATACTGTGAAACTAATAACCACACTCTCTTATACAAAGTGCAGCTCCCGTGTACGTATTCAGCCGCACATGTAACACCAAGATTAACATATAGCTATTACTAATCTAAATTATAATGCATAAAAATTACACTCTACCACGTTCCATGGCTCAAGTTGTGACGTACTGCGGGTGCTGGAGCAGAGTTTTCTGTTGAAAATTCATCGGGTTTTGAAGCTTCAGTTGTCTAAACGTGGTAAAAATAAAATTACTAATTTTTAATCATTAATTATTTGTTTTGTGTAAATGTTTTTTATTAATCAATATGTATGTATTAACAAGAGAAAACCGACACGAGGGAACGCTTACGTGTTGCTATTGACAATGTGCATGTTTTATTAAATAAACGTTGCTGAGTGCTGTTTATTTTTAAGCACGAAACGCTTTTGAATTAATGTTTTTTTTGTGTTGCTAAAGCTAGATAATTGCATACACATAAGGGTATTAGTGGGGTTAACACTGTTTAATCACTATGCTGTGGTAACGTTGTTTTGTCTCTTTTAATTAAGATGGTCTATTGTGGCCTATTGTGGCCTACTAAAAGATGGCTGACTTTTGAAGCCTGGTTTCAAGTGAGAATTTGTGATGGAAAAGGCCTTGCTGAATATGGACGCGAGTCATCTGTCCACAGTCCTTGCCTGGTTAAAACTTTCCGTGAGGACAGCAGCAGATCTGGGCATGTTTCCAGATGCATTGGGACAGCAGCCTTGGCAGCCTTGGAAAACAAAGGAGCTTTAAAGAAAGACTCTAAACTCTGAGCTCACCAGAGGAAATGTGTGGAAGTTGAGAAGAAACATTTTAAGATTTAGTTCCTGTTCTGTCTTTTTATTTTTGTGACTTTTTCTGAGCGGAGATTTTTTCAAAATGTAGCGATGCTACATCCTTTCCTTCTCGCTCTGCTCAGCGGTTCGGCGGATGAAGAATATTAAATGTTTCTTTCCTTTGTCTGAATTATTATAAATATACTAGACTAGAGAGGGTTTCATTCCATTGCGTTTTGCCACTTTGCCATTTTCTTCCCAAACCTGCGTTGGTGAGGATCGATGCTGTGAGGACGGTGACTTGGGAGATTTCTACAGAGAGACTTGTCCTGATGACCCATTCTGACATTTAGCTAGAATAGGTAATTATGAGAAAAATGATTTATTCTGATTAATTTCTTTTGACTAATTTTAGATAAAGAATCATAATTTTAAATATGGTGTTGGTGATTATTTCTTGTCAATTATTGAGTACTCTATTTGATTATTGATCTATAGATTGTTTAGATTATGACAATTGCAATAGCTAGGTCTTATCGACCTCGGTGTAGTTGTGGGGTTTAGGAGTTTAGGAGGTTTCTTTCCACAGGTTCAATGCTGGTAGAGTATTTGAGTGTATGTTAGTGAAATGGGCCCTAGTGTATGGTGAATGTATGTGCGTGTAACTGTGAAATTACTCTATCCGTGGAAGTAGGGAGATTTTGTACACCCCAATCTGCATCACGGGTCATGAGGTTTCGTTCTGTTATCCCACATTCAGAAAGAACTTCACCTGAACTGTTTTTCAATGTGAGACAAGCAGCGTCTAAAACACTGCAAATGAATTTCAATCAATTGCTTTTGTTGGCAAAATGTATTTGAACAGTCACAAAGTGCATCAATGTTGCTAAGTGCTAAGTCTCCTTTCAGTGTTGCAGTGTAAACCATCGGTGCCTTTAGATCAGCTATAAATCTCTGTTGACTGCTGATTACAAAGGCAAACAAAGAAGAGAGGGAGGTTGTTCAATGTCACAATACTTCAAACAGAAGCTTTGCCTTGTAATCTATATTAACATAATTACCCTGATAAAAGGTGTGGAGTCAAGACCGGTTTTCAAAATCACCAAATATGTTTATTGGGAGCTCATCATCAGCCAGTGATTGGCACCTAAATGAAAGTGGAAACGTCATTAAAGGAAAATTTAAATCCATGTAGGAAATACATGTGCAGTGAGCCATGGAGGATGGTGTGACAATTGGTAAGCAATTATATTCCATAACCAGGGATTACTGACATAATATTGTGGTAAACAATATGGTTGACAAAAAAAAGGTGTCAGAAATATCATTCATCACAATGTCGTGCTTCTATACTTGTAATGGTAAGTACAAAAATATCAGAAAAAAATAATGACACTAATATCGTCTAAAAATATATAAAAATATAATAATACAAAAAAAAATAACACTATTTATTATTTTGGTTGACTTTTGAGCGTGGGTACGGGTCGCGCCACGTGTACCCCTACGTCACCCCAAGAATGGTGGTACGGCCTGTACCCAGGCCTTAAGAGCGTGGGTATGGCCCGTACCACGCGTACCCCTACGTCACCCCAACAATGGTGGTACGGCCCGTACCCAGGCCTTTAGAACGTAAGTATGGGCCGTACCGCCATTGTTGGGGTGACGTAGGGCTAGGCGTGGTACGACCCATACCCTCGCTCTTAAGGCCTGGGTACGGAGCGCATCACGCGTACCCGTAGGGCACCAGCACATCATTGATACAAGGCGTACACACGCCACGAATGATGGGATAGGGCCTGGTGCAGCATCTGACCAGTATATTGGGGGGGGGGGGGGGTGTATGCCCAGGTGAGCAGTGTACTGCACCATGGGTGCAGGCGGGTGGGTGGGTGTCGTGCTACGATCCACATCAGTGGACAGAGACATAGATGCGGGTGCCTATCACTCCCAGCAGTGCCCAGACATATGAGGGGTGGGTGCCTATCACTCCCAGCAGTGCCCAGACATATGAGGGGTGGGTGCCTATTACTCCCAGCAGTGCCCAGACATATGAGGGGTGGGTGCAGAGGACTCCCAGCAGTGCCCAGACATATGAGGGGTGGGTGCCTATCACTCCCAGCAGTGCCCAGACATATGAGGGGTGGGTGCCTATCACTCCCAGCAGTGCCCAGACATATGAGGGGTGGGTGCAGAGGACTCCCAGCAGTGAACAGAGACATGGGGGTGTGTACATCATCCTCCGATGACCAAAACTCCATTGGTGCATGAAGGCATCCACAATGTGCGACTATGTTGAGAGTGCCATGACAACACATCACTGACAGCAGTGTCCCACTCCCATGAGGATGGATGTCCTTCCCCCACTGCATGACACACCACATGTGGGTGTGAGGACAAATGACACATGCATACCCACCCCTTGCGGAGGCTGCACAATACACACACTGAGATCATGTCACAAGACTGTATACTCATGTTAAACCCTACTAAACTAAGAGAGCCTAAGGGAACACACACTGTCACGCACATTCCAGGACTGATAGGAATGTACAGGTGCTGGGGCAGCCAACAAGTTGTTGCCTCCCATGGAAGGAAAAGGGTGGAGTACCCACAGATACAATGCCCACAATTGTCAGTCAGGTGCCCAAATACCCTGCAGAACAAGTAACACATGCGTGCTAGGCTGGGAGTACACACATGCATAGTGTGGAAAAGGGACCATGTCCACATGAAGCCATGGCAACATACTCCATACACAAGTACAGTGACTACCAAGGATGGCACAGACAATGCAGGCGGAGACATTGCTGAGCAGGCATGGCCAAAGTTGAAGGGATCCGTCACACACCAAGGAAATGTAGACACCGGTCAGCACAACAATTGGGAAACACCCTGCAGGGAAGATGTCAGGTGCCACAGAGGAAGGAACACTCCTTGGGACAATGTCACCATACAGTAAGAGCTTACATGACCAAAGATTATTTGCAGAGACCTTGTGATGGCACGCAGATACCAGGGTCCACCCCATATTAGCAGCACACTACAACATTTCCCAGACACCTAACACATTATCACCACCCCAACTCATGGAGCAGCAGCACCAACAGCAATACCAGAAAAGCATTAGTGTGCAAATGAAAAACAAACTGCTTTATTCAGCATAAAAATAATATTTGAATTGAAATGTACACTATATACAAGGCCCAGAGGCCAGTACATATGCGAACTCCTGGGGGGGACACATTGGGACGCGTCTCCCCTAGCTTGCCTGCACAGTTCAGAGTTCCTTTTCATCCACAGGGAGGGGGCATCATGTGGGGGGGAAGGACCAGGCACCGCAGGGACAGGAGGGGCAAGGGTAGGTGTTGTGGGTGCAAGGACGGACGACTCCACCACAGGGGGTGTGGCAGCGCCAAAGGTGGTGGTTAGGATGGCGCTGCACACGGTCGCAAGGTCTTCCAGCGTCTCCCCTGCACCCGAAGGAACCACAGGCCCCAAGGAGGGGGGGGCGGGTCGGAGGGATGGGTTGCAGCGCTACTGGGGGAGGGTGTGGACAGGAGGGAGACTCAACTCCCCTGCCTGGGGACTTCCTCGACCGCTTGCGGGGTGGTGTCACACTGGGGCTGAGGGACAGACTGGCCATGAAGGACTCTTTGTCTAACTGTTGGGCAGGGGAGCTAAGGGGAGTGGTTTTGGAGGAAGTGGGTCGTGAGGACTGCGGACTCCCACTGTGGCTGCGTGTCTGCCGTTTCCCCCCCGACCCAGTGGGTGTGCCTACTTCCCCCTGTGTGTGCGTGACAGGAGGTGTACGCTTGGCCTTCCCTGTTGGTGTGCTGCCTGTGTCTGGGGGAGGGTGCATGCATGGGGATGTCTGGGTGTGCTTGGGAAAGGCATGGGAGTGGGAAGTGTGGATGGTGCAGGGGTAGGGGTGGATGCAGCGCTGCAGGAGACCCACTGATGCCGTCAGTGACGAGTCCATGGACCTCAGCAACATCCGTTGGTCAGACATCGCTGCTGACATGCCCTCCATGTACGACACCATCTGTGTCAGCAGTCTGGTGTGGCCATGGAGGACATTAAGCAGCGATGTCTGACCAACCTGCAACTGCCTCACGATGTCCACAGACTCGGCATTGATGGCAGCAGGGAGACAGGGGCAGGGGGTGCGGTGCCTGGCATGAAGGAGACATGATGTCGCCTAGCACGGACAGAAGGAACCCGAGCAAGTGGGAGGGCGGTGATGGGAATGGAGGGGGCGGCGAGAGATGGAGTGCTGCTTTCAGCTGTGGGAGCAGCCTCCGCCCCCTCTGGGAGCTCAGCCTCGGACCCGTCAGCGTCATAGTCGGTGTTGGGACTGTACAGGTCCTCCGCCTGACTCCCCTCGCCCTCCGTGCCACTTGCTGCGCCAGACTCCCCAGCACTGGTGGCACCGGTGCTGGATCCCTCCTCCACGTCCATGCGGTGTCTCCCTCGGTGTCCCCCGACGATGCTGTGGGCAAGGTGAAGAGACAGGAAATAATCAGACACCTGTATACATATGACACATGAGTCCAAACTGTATAGGTCACAGTGCATAGCATGAAAAGCTTCATGAGTAACATCTACAATACTACGCACATATGTAGGCCCTGCACTACACAGTTGGTTGACCCACCATGCCACTTGGAAACAATGGAGAGCATGACACAACAGCAAATAACTTGATATCGAATTACACAGAAGCAAGTGTCTGTGGACAGTCGATCACAGCATCTGGACCACACACCGTTGCCAAAAAAGGATGAGCAGGAACCATGTCTTTAAACTTTAGACACATGCTGCAAAGCACAAACATTAAACCCTGCACAACATGACTGGGTCAATACTTGTTGAGTGTCTGTTCAGACTGTCATCACACACAGGCCAGACCTGGAAAGGAGACATAAGGTTTGCACAAACCACCCCCTACCTGAGACTATGTGATTGAGACAGAGGAAGGACTTACACCTCTTCATCTGGGATCACAAAAATGGGCTTCATGAAATCCAAAGTGCACTCTAACTACCCCTCATGGGGCTGACCACACATATTATTGACAAACAACCATCATCAGATAGTTGTACCGAGACACACAGGCACTGGCCACAGTGAGTATGCACAAGCCACATTGGGTCACCCTGTACAGTGGACACATGCAGCACACTTTACAGAAATACAAATGAGGCCAGGGTAAAACGCCACAGAGCCCAACCTATGCTGAAGACACAGAGAATGTCCACAGTGTTGGATGACACACATGATTCCTAGGAAAAGGTGTCTCAGGGGACTGTAGTGGCCACACTGCTCCATGGTCCTGGATAGATCTGACTGCAACAGGAGCAACCGTCCCCGCACTATGCATATCTCCCCCTCATGCACATCATGTCTGAGGCCACAACATCGGTCATGCATGCTTCAAGTCTGTTCATTTCAAGCCTCACACTCCTATGTTGAGACTCAGCATCAGTACCAACAATCATGGACCCAAAAATGACTGAACTGTACAGGGCAGAGGCAAGGTCCCAACACATGTCACAGACCACCCCCACACATGATGCTGCAAGCTTTGGGCACTTGGATTAACTGGCAGCCTAGATTACCTTGTGCAAGAGTGACTACACACAGACCAGGGAACACATGTCAAGGAGGGGAAGGGAGGAAGAACAGCACCGGGTGACTTGGGGGAACAGGATATGCACTGCACATATAAACCCTGCCAGTGTATCGATGCGACTGGGCACTTCCCAAAGCTGGTGACACACAACAAACACACATGTACCTACCCCCTTGCTGCTGCTGCATCGCCTGTAACCGCCTATCCATGTCAGGGAAGACCACCGCCAGGACACGCTTCATTTGGTGGGTCAGGTGCCGGCGCCCGCGGTTCTTGCCTTCTGGTGAGTCCCCCAGCAGGAACCGGGCGATCCTCCCGGTCCAGCACCGGATGTCCTGCCAGCGTTTCCTCACCTGTGCCAGGCGCCGACTGCGACCCTCCACAGATCTCACGGCCCTAACGGCCCGCTTCCATATCTCCCCTTCTCGTAGGCGGTTACCTGTGAGGATGACAAAGTGAGACAACATCACTACACCTGCTCCATGTCACAGAGACACACATTTGAACATCTTTGATATGTTGAACAGGGCATAGTATGCTGCCAACGAATAGCACCTTTGTCATAGGGACATTAGGCTCAGTGAAAGCCCCAATGCACTACATGGCATTGAAAGTAAACAGGTGGCTTGAGGGGTGCGACACCCTCCCTGATCATGGCACACACTGGACATCACAAGCAACACAAAGCTGATGGCCAGCACCTCCAAGCAGTCACATGCCCCAGGCCACTGACCCAACAACAGCAGACTACACAGACACACACAGGCACAGATCATTCACCTGCCAGTGGCAACAGCCCATACAAACCTCACTCTGCACATGTGCCACTTGCCTGTGGGGTGTCACAGGCGTGGGGCTAGCCAAGCAAGTCAGACACACAGCACGGCTTACTTCTCACATCAGATGTGTCGAGCTGTTGCCTCCTCCATGCAGCTGTGGTGCAACACTCCATATAGACACTCACCCACATGACAAGGAACATTCACACACATCAATCATCAATGTCCAGATCATTTGGACACTCTCACCACAGCTCCACTCCAATCACACACATCTGTGGGTACAGTCACCTGTCACATGAGGGGAACACTGAATCACCTCAGGACTATAGAACAAGAAGGGCCAAGAGGATTAGCTATGCTGAATGTGCCATGCAGCATGCAGTGAATGTCACAGTAAGCACAATGCAAGTGAGGAGTGCACACATGAACCACATCATGCTCTGCATGACAGACATGAGCCATTCCCCCCCACCCGGGACCCACTCTAAACAACATTTCATGTCTGTCACACCTGGACACAATGCCAGAAGTGCCAGTCACAAAAAGAAGGGGCACAGTCAAAGGTAGCGGAGTCAGCACTCACCTGCACCCCTGGTCTACCATACAGGCTGGGGAACTGTGGGAGGATGACGTCCAGCAACGCCTCATTCTCCTCCTGGGTGAATGGCTGGGCCCTCTCCACAGACCGCGACATGGTGCCAGAGGAATCACAAGCAGCAGCAGTGGTGTCGAATCAAAGGTTGTGCAGGCAAGTGCCCTCTCATGGGTTCTGCCTGACTTATATCTGCCTTGCTGGCCTATTTCAGTAACAGGAGTGCAGAGTGATTGGTCAGACTCCTTTGCATCCTACGTTTCCGTCAATCCCTTTAAACATACACCAGTGACAGCATTAGCATTTTTTCGAATGTGCAGCATCATGTCAAGTCAACAACCACTTTGCAACAATGTATATTGTGGCCAACTGCTTTTTCCAGGCCACATGATGGAAAAATGTGAACTTCAAACTGGGTATCCATGACAACCAGCATGCATGTAGGCCCTAATACTTGTCCCTTATGTGTCCCCATTGTAAATTTCAAATCCCCACACAGGTACGGTGCGTTTTACACGTACCCCTAGGGCACCACTACTCTAGTGCTACGGGCCGTACACGCGTGTGTACGGCCCGTAGCACTATGGCAGTGTTGCCGTAGGCATATGCCATAGTGCTACGGGCCCAACACATGCGGGTATGGCCCGTAGCACTATGGCGTACACCTACGGCAACACTACCATAGTGCTACGGGCCGTACCCGCGTGTGTAGGGCCCGTAGCACTATGGTAGTGTTGCCGTAGGCGTACACCATCGTGCTACGGGCCCTACACACGTGGGTACGGCCCGTAGCACTATGACGTACGCCTACGGCAACACTGCCATAGTGCTACGGGCCCTACACACGCGGGTACGGCCTGTAGCATTATGGCGTACGCCTACAGCAACACTACCGTAGTGCTACGGGCCCTACACACGCGGGTACGGCCCGTAGCACTATGGCGTATGCCTACGGCAACACTGCCATAGTGCTACCGGCCGTACCCACGCGGGTACGGCCCGTAGCACTATGGCGTATGCCTACGGCAACACTACCATAGTGCTACAGGCCGTACCCGCGTGTGTAGGGCCCGTAGCACTATGGTAGTGTTGCTGTAGGCATACGCCATAGTGCTATGGGCCGTACCCGCGTGTGTAGGGCCCGTAGCACTATGGTAGTGTTGCCGTAGGCATACGCCATAGTGCTACGGGCCGTACCCGCGTGTGTACGGCCTGTAGCACTATGGTAGTGTTGCCGTAGGCGTACACCATAGTGCTACTGGCCGTACCCGCGTGTGTAGGGCCCGTAGCACTATGGTAGTGTTGCCGTAGGCGTACGCCATAGTGCTACGGGCCGTACCCATGTGTGTAGGGCCCGTAGCACTATGGTAGTGTTGCCGTAGGCGTACGCCATAGTGCTACGGGCCGTACCCGCGTGTGTAGGGCCCGTAGCACTATGGCGTACGCCTACAGCAACACTGCCATAGTGCTACGGGCCCTACACACGCGGGTACGAGCCATATCTCTATGGTGTACGCCTACGGTGACACTCCCATAGGGATAGGACCAGTGTGTACACGTACGTGTGTACGGTCCGTACACACACGCGTACTCCTACCCAAAACCCATATAGTGATACGATCATACACATGCTCTCAGAACGTGTATACGGTGCATTTCACAGCTCACACTGGTGATAGGAGGTGCACAGGAAAGGAATGGAGGTGTCAGACTCACACAAGGATGGACATCAAGTCATTGTCAGTGCAGTGCTTCATGTGTAGGGCCTAGGTATGTCAGGCATTGAGCTGGCACATGTCTCCTCATGTTTTAACCCAATAGTTGTGTGATGACCTGTATACACATGTCATGTGTGATGGGGCACTATGTGGCGCACTTCCCCTTCACACCTTTTACATGTGTGCATGTAGTTCAAACTTGTCAAGCACTGCATCACTGGCATGGCACAGTCACCAACACCCGCAACTGTCCCCTGATGCCAGGTACACGGATTATGACACCTGACATCTCACTACCAGCATGCCCCGATGTGACTATGTCATGTGTGTGTCATGTGTTTCCATGATCTTGCTGTTGGTGTTCCGTCAACGGCATCTGCTGTAGCTGCATCCAACATGTGTCTGTGTGTAGATGCCCATATCACACTATTACGCACACCAGGACACATGTGGAATAACGCGTAATGTGTGTCTGTATGCATCGAACAGGGACTTGCGAGCTTAGGACATATCAGCGTAGTCTCAATGTCTGTGTGATCATTTTTGACATGTACCCCTTCATGGCAAGGTGTGTGGTCTGTCCTTTTTCCATGACATGTGACCTGTGCATCTAGCTTGCCGGCAACTGTCTGTATGAGATAACATCCTTCAAATGCACATATGTGGATGTATGTCACTCCTGTAATGTGTCTGGCTGTTCACTCACAGTGGCCCACAGCTACTTTCATGGCATGTCATGTAGACCTTGACAATCCACATTTGTAGCTGGATCTTGGTAGGAGTATCACCTGGCTGGCGTACGTGTGCAGGATGTATTTTACAGACCAGACTCTGTATGCAGCATATGTGTATTAGCTGTTGAACATGTGCTCAGTTCATTGACATTGGTGTAGTAATGTATTCAATCTTCGTTATTCCTTCCAAATTTCTGCAGGGCACCGCCTCTCCCCGACCAATGCCAGACTTGGCTGCCATGAGGGAATGTGACTGCATACGCCGCTACAGATTCAACCAACAGTTAATTGTGGACCTGACAAACAGG
Organism: Triturus cristatus; assembly: GCF_964204655.1. Taxonomy (NCBI): domain Eukaryota; kingdom Metazoa; phylum Chordata; class Amphibia; order Caudata; family Salamandridae; genus Triturus; species Triturus cristatus. The sequence continues at coordinate 444,556,316 of NC_140590.1, forward strand.
CTGGCCCCACACCTCCAACCGCGACACAGTTATCCGACTGCGCTGACCCCCAAGATGAAGGTGATGTCAGCCCTACATTTCTTTGCCACCGGTACGTTTCAATTGACCATAGCTGATGTGGGTGGCATGTCCCAGACCATGTTCAGCCGTGTCCTGCATGATGTTTTAGAAGCCATGTTGGAGCACCTAGATGAATTCATCCATTTTCCAACTCCTGAGCATTTGACAGGTATCAAGGGTGAGTTCTATGCCCTGGGAGGGATGCCCCATGTAAATGGGTCCATTGATGGGACACATGTGGCTTTGGTACCACCACAGGCACAGGAGGTAGCCTTTTGTAACCGTAAACATTACCAGTCCATTAATGCCCTTGTGGTGTGTCTTGCTAACATGGTGATTTCCCATGTCTGTGCACGTTTTCCAGGGTCAGCACACGATGCCTACATCATGAGACGTAGCAGGGTGCCAGAAATGGTGCTGCAGCTGCACAACAAACGAGCATGTCTTGTTGGTGGGTAGACTCTGTTTGTCCAGTATTCAGCGGTATCTTAGTATGTGATGGCATCTCCTGACCCACTTCTTTACATGATGTTTCCATGTAGGGGACTCTGGCTATCCCAACATGCCATGGCTGATGACACCTCTCCGCAACCCAAGATCAGCTGCAGATCACCGCTACAACAATGCACACGGGCAGACAAGGCGAGTGATTGAGAGAACTTTTGGCCTCCTGAAGAGCCAATTCCGTTGCCTCCACAAGACCGGCGGGTCCCTCCCATATGCACCGGTGAAGGCCTGCAAAATCTTCCTCGTGTGCTGCATGCTGCACAACATGGCAGTGGAGAAAGCTGTGCCACTCATCCTGGATCCCGATGAGCAGGAACATCCACCCGTGGAGGATGAGGGCCTTGGTCACGGGGCAAGTGAGGAGGAGGAGGAGGAGGACATCCAGAGTCAGCTCACACGCAACTTCTTCTCATAATGGTGAGTCCCTGGGACTGAGTGTGCACGCTTGGAGCCTTGTGTGGCATGTGTTGCAATGTGTGTGTCCAGCTGACTGTATGCGAAGTGACTTTGAGGTGTGTGCTGATGTGTCACTCGAGTGCTGATGTCCTTCCACACATTTTAGCTGGCACACTCAATTGACAACTAGCATGGTGTCAAGCTTATTCATGTAGAGTACATGACCATGCATGCGGATCACTATGTGTTTCCTGACTTCTTGTGTGTCTGTCATCCCCAGGTATTTGCGCATGCTGTCTGCTCGTGGCATCGTTGTGCTCCTGGTATTCCTCATGAGTAATGCAACGTGTGCTGAATCAGCATTACATGCACGGACATGGTGAGAAGTCTCCTTTGGGTAAGGATTGCAGCAAGGCTTTTTGGGTGTGGTAGTTGTTTGTAATGTGTGGGCACTGCTCCTGTGCAGGTATTGTTACTATGCATACATGTCGAATCACCATGGGGCACATAACATGTAGCATGACTCACATGAATTGATAGTCACACTTCGTGACAGTCATCTGTTATGGGATTGTGGATTTTGATGAAGGCATCTATGTGTGTACAACTTCCCTCGGAAACATACGGGAGGGTACGGGTGGACATATTGCGGGACATCCCCATGAGAGGCTCAATGGGGAATTGCAGCCTCTCCATGTGCAGCAGGGGATGTTTGGCTCACCCCCTTCACTTGTGTGCCACTCCCATGGATTGACAGCATCTGTGGTGTGAAGGGGGTGTCCAGTGTAGGTCCCACATGTTAATCCAAAAGACCATGTGAGTCTGTTAATATTGATGCATTTCCATAGCTGTGAGCCTGAGTAATAAAGGTGTTCCTCAGCCTCCAAGGTGCCTCATCTCTGTCAATGCAGGTCTCTTGCCACTGTGCATGCGCCATCTCTGGCATGGTTGTCAAGGATTGTGCATGTGAGTCTATGTGTAGATTAGCAACCTGCATGCTGTTCTACATGTATTTGATTCTCTATTCTGCATGACGTCCATGGCTGTGTATGTGTTTTGGTATGTTGGTCCCCACAACGGGCCGTCAACACCTTCTCGGGTGTGTTTCCTGTGCGCTGCTTGGCCTTCAGTTTCATAATCCGGTGTCAGTCATCTTTGGGGATTGTGCATCCTTTGTCTCTGGGTGTGCCATTGAAAACCGGGCACTCCTTCCTTGACATACACCTGTTGCAGTAGTCCTTTCTGAAATGCTAGTCTTTGTGTGGAAATTGTGGCATAGTTCCCAGGACATGCCGCCTGCTGTTGCAGCCACTGCAGCAAGGGCACACGAAGTTTCCTGATTTGGCAACACACACACATCAAAGATGCTCCTCCCTTGCTCCATCAACCCATTCATTTGGCTGTCATCAGCTTGTCTGTGCCACAGTTGCGGCCACGCCGTCCCAAAGGCTGGACCGTCTGCACATGCAACGTGCACATTGCACGAGCCTCATGTCCTTGCATGACCCACATCATACTACAGTCTGATGTTGCAGCCACCCTCCAAGCAATGTCCATCCACACATCTGCCGCCAGCTCTCAGGCATGCACTAAACGCACACACAACACCTTTGCATGATGAGTGTGCAACTCCGACTGCCTACACAGCGCTGCCACGCCTTCCAGGCCCTGTCACACCCACCAGGTCATGTCCCTCCTAGTCCCCACCGGCTCTGTACTCCGGCAAGGACATGGGAGTGGGACTCAAGGCTTCTGCATGTAGTATGCTGTCGTTGTGAGGCACATGGCACAGGTATCATCTGTCAGCGTGTCAAACTACAATGTGTCCAGGACCCCCCTCTCCACCATCACATGCGCACACAACCTCATCATCAACTCGTATGCCATTGACAGCCAGGTGCTCCTCACCCTCACCAAGGACGCAGACATTGCCAGTTCCAATATTCTAGATTGCATGAGATCCATTGATGAATGGCAGAACAGCAGCCACCTGAGGCTGGACTTGTACAGGACTGAGGTCAACATCTGAGGATTCTCCCCTTACAGCTGGGTCAACTGCTTGTGTCCCACCCGCAGTAGCCCCGCACACGCACCCAGTGTCCATGCACACAAGATGGTGTGCATTATGGATTGCTTGCTCACATTTGCCATGATAATCACCAGCATCTGTGCCTCAGACTGCAACACCCTCTGCATTATGCACATGATCTCCAGATAGATCCACTCCAAGGAAAGACGGACCATCCCCCAGGTCCACAACAACATCCGTGTCAAATACTACCCTGCCCTCTACGGGGCAGCCACATCCAAACTCCCAGGACACTTGTCCACATCCAGGCTGCATCTGCACACCTCAGCTGCAACATCCCGCGCCCCAGCCACATCACCGTCCAGCAGAGATAGCTGCAATGGATCACTGTGTGCTGCAGGATGACCTTCAGACTCCCCACCCACACTCAGGAGGCAGGCCACAACCCCGACCCAACACCAACCTTGTACCACTGTCATCCGAGACCCCGTAGTGCCATCTCCGTGCATCCAACCTTGACCTGGCCACCATTCTTCCGATCCACCGTACTCCAGCATGCAGGACATAGTTCTCCCACCTGGGAACACATACCTGGGACTCCCTCCCCGGTAACCTCCGAATGAGGCATGACCTCTACGCCTTAATGGTACTCTTCCAAATAGGTCTGTCGGCACAGTATTGCATGCACCCCCTCAGCAGCTTGTGTCCATCACAGGTGAGTATTGTGCTCCATGTCTGCATTGAATGATACATTGTGACCCATGTGTGTCCTGTACCAGACTCCAATCCCAGGGTATGGATGTGTGGAGTTAGTTCAACACTCAGGCATAGTTTGACATTTACACACACATATGTTGGTGAATAATGCCAAATGACAGCAACATCTCATGACAAAATAAAGTATTTATTTTTGGTGGGGTGAGTCTTTTGGTGGATGAAGTAAGGTGCTCTACCGGGTGCATAGAATCCAAAGTTCCCAGGGGGAGATGGCATCCTTGTCAGTTGGAGTCATCAGAGTCCAGACCACAGTGTTGGTCATCATTGGTCAGACTGTGACCAGCAAGTCCATGTGGCAGAGAATGTCATTGGGTGAGGTGGTGCTGTTGCGCCAGAGGGCCGGGTGCCAGGCCAGGTGACCTGGGAGATGTGGATGGTCCGCTGACTCTCACGGTCTTTTCCGTGGACGACCCACCTTCCTCCGGGGACCCTCAGATGCAGGCCTTGACAATGTCTGTGATGCTCCGTCGGACGAATCCTCCTCCTCCTCCTCCTCCCTCCCTGTGGCTGGTGCTGGTCTTCGCCTGGTGTCACAGGGAAGGTTGCCCATGTTGTCGGCAATCCGACGGAGTGAACGGCTCATGTCCGTTTGCACCGCCAGGAGCTCAGCCAGTCTTGCCTCCATCCGTCCTTGGTGTTGTTGTTGACTGGCATGTTGCTCGGCCTGCAGGTTCTTCATCTCGTCGAGGGTCCCCTTCATCTCTGTGAGGCTCGACACTACCTGGCTGATGCCCCTGGTGTCACGCCGGTATGTGTCCAGGATGTGGCGTATGTGTGACATACCGGTTCCCTCAGCTGGCTGGTCAGGTTCGCGCCTCCGCCTGCCTCCACTCCCACCACCCCTTCCCACACGAGCCTGGCCTGCCGTTGTGGGCACATCGGGTCTACGGGACCCCTGAGGGATGGCATTTTCGGGGTTGTCTGCCTCCTCCTGGGTGCCCGGAGAACCTTGTCCCTCCTGGTCAGACTGGCTGTGTTGTTCAGTGCGAGCAGGGCTCCTGGGTGTCTCCTGGGATGTGGCAGGAATGGGGGTGGTCGTTGGCACAGATGTATCTGACGCATGTGCTGCAGGGGCTTGGGCACCAGAGGGGCCAGGTTGGTCGGGGTCATCCACGGAGTGGTGAGAGTCATTGCTGCCGGTGGGATCATCTTCACGCTGAGCCTGGGACTATGATTGTTCCCCCCCCCATTGTTGGGGGGAGGTTGGAGACGTTGCCCTGTGTGTGAGAGAGAGACAATGTTAATGCTGTTTCATGCCACATCCATGTGTCATACATATTCAAGTTGTCACAGATCCTCCAGGTAGTTGGATGTGCCTAGCATTCCTCTCAATGTCCACTTGGGGATGGGTATGTTGCGGGGGACAGTTTGGTATGTTCTCCTGAGTGTTTGACCAGTAGAATTTTGGCTCGGATGCTTATTTGGCGATGGATTGGTCTTGTTGTGTCACATGTCCATTGTGAGAGTGGGTAAATCCGTTGCCTGCCCCGGGGGTGTGTGCTTGTGTGAGGGGGGGTGTGTGACCGGGCCTGCTGTTGGGTGTAGTGTGATTTGTCATTGGGTCTCCCAGGTGATGTGTCTGTCCGCTCATGGTGCATGCTGGCATGACAGTGAGTTTAGTGCCTGTGCTAGATATCTGAGCTTGTGTAGTTGGTGTTTGAGTGTACAGTGGTCACAGAAGGGCCTTGTGCTGCATACAGCAGGGCCAAGTGTCAGCTACCTTGTCAGTACTTTGCCAGTCCCTGTGCATTGGGCATGGTGCATGGGTATGTACCTAGGCCATATGGGCTGAGGGCATTGGTGTCTGCTTCGGAGTTGCACAATGTGTTGTGTGAGCCCCACCCTCCCAGCATCTCGGACATCCAGTCTTGGGTTTGTGGTTGGTGTGGCCTGGGACATGGCATTGCCTTTATTTGTGAATGGGGCTTGGAGACGTTAGTGGCATGGGCGTGGTTTTAGAGCGTGGTTGTGTGCGGTGAGGGCTTGGGGGAAGTTACGTGCATTTGGTGTATTTGTGGTGTGGATGGCATTCCCCCCATGTTACGTGAGTTGTTTGTGTACTCACCAGGCTCTGCGACTCCTTCGACTCCGTGTACTCCCACCGGCGGTAGCATGGCCATCACCTTCACCTCCCAGGGATGGTAATGTACGGGTCTGCGGGGCAGCCCGCCTCCAGTGATGTTACTCTGGGCGTATTCCTCGTTTATCTTCCTCTTGACTGCCCTGAGCAGATCGTACCACCTGGCTTGGCATTCATGCCTGGTCCTTCGGATGGGCGCAACAGCATTCACCTTGTCGACGATCCTCTGCCACAGGCTTGTTTTTTGGGCTATGCTGGTCTGTCTGACCAATGTTCCAAACAGCTGTGGCTCGACTCTGATAACTTAGTTGACAAGGAGGTCCAGCTCCGCCCTTGTGAATTTTGGAATCTTGGGTGTGGGTGTGGATGGTTGTGGGTGTGTGGGTGTGAGTGTGACGGTGTGTGTGTGAATGTGAAGAGGGGGTGTTTGTGAATGAGGTTGTGTGAAGGTGTGTATGTGAAGGTGTAGTTAAGGTGTAAGTAAGGTGCAGTTGTTTGTCTGTGGGGTCTGGCAAGAGTGAGTCTGTTGCAAAGGCTCATGGGTTGTGTGTGTGGGCCTTTTTATTGGTCCATTTGTGGGTGTGGCTGGGTTTGAATTTGTGGTGGGTGTGTTATAAGAGGTGGTTGTGATTTAGGGCCTCTGTTTGCCTGTTTGGATGTGCCAGGTCAGTCATAGAGATGTATTTTGTCATGTTGACGTGTTTTGTGGTGTTGTGCGAGTCGAATTGACCCTCCTTGTGCTGTTTTACAGTGTCCTGGTTCTGTACGAGTCATTATCGCGTAGGTAAGGTCCGTACTTACGCGATGCTGGGTGAGGGTGCTGGGGTACGGTGTTGGGGTACGGTGCGTACAGGTATGGGGCTGGGGTACGAGCCTGGGGTGTGTCGCATACAGGTGGGTGGCTGTGCTAAGGTGTTGGGGTACGGTGCGAACAGGTGGGGGGCTGTGCAACGGTGTTGGGGTACGGTGCGTACAGGTGCGGGGCTATGCTACGGTGTTGGGGTACGGTGCGTACAGGTGCGGGGATGTGCTAGGGTGCTGGGGTACAGTGCGTACAGGTGCAGGGCTGGGCTACGGTGTTGGGGTACGGTGCGTACAGGTACGGGGCTGGGCTACAGTGTTGGGGTACAGTGCGTACAGGTACGGGGCTGGGGTATGGTGTTGGGGTACGGTGCGTACAGGTACGGGGCTGGGCTAAGGTGTTAGGGTAGGGTGCGTACAGGTACGGGGCTGGGGGAAGGGCCTGGGGTGCAGCACGTACAGGTGGGGGGCTGGGGTACGGTCCTGGGGTATGGGGCGTACAGGTGCGGGGCAGGGGTACGAGCCTGGTGTGTGTCGCGTACAAGTGGGGGGCTGTGCTAAGGTGTTGGCGTACGGTGCGTACAGGTGCGGGGCTGTGCTACGGTGTTGGGGTACGGTGCGTACAGGTACAGGCTGGGCTACGGTGTTGGGGTACGGTGCGTACAGGTATGGGGCTGGGCTACGGTGTTGGGGTACGGTGCATACAGGTACGGACCTGGGCTACGGTGTTGGGGTACGGTGTGTACAGGTACGGGGATGGGAGACGGGCCTGGGGTGCGGCGCGTACAGGTGGGGTGCTGGGGTACGGTCCTGGGGTATGGGGCGTACAGGTGCGGGGCTGGGAGACGGTGTTGGGGTACGGTGCGGAGGGGGGGTACGGTGCTGACATACGGGGGTACGGTGCTGACATGTGCGGGGAGTGGGGGGCTGTACGGCTCGTATCCGGGCACAAGTTTACCCGTGTACATGTAGGCTACAGCGTTCGCTCCGTACGGGGCATTTTACATGCGGTTGTGTATTTGGACGGGCGGTACGGATCGTACTTGCGCGCTCGGACTTCTGTTTTACGATTTGCACGTAAAAATGTCCGGCTCCCTGTCGGACACTTTTCCCGACGCTATTCGGACGTAAAAATTTACGGCTCCCTCTCGGACCATTTTCCCGACGCAATTCGTATGTATTTTTCACGTACGAATCGTACTTCGCAGTTTGTATGGTACTTGTGCGATTCGTACGTAAAAATATACGGATACGAGTCGTACGCAAATTTTTTTTACCGGATCGGAATCGGCACCTAAATATAATGTAAATTAAATACATTCCTCTAAGATTTAAAACTATCTAAAAACATATAATTACATGAAAACCCAAACACTTATATATGTGTGTGTGTGTGTTGGTGTTTATATAAAAATATATTTCAGGGAGCACAGCAAAATGTTACTTGAGATGATGGAATACTGTCTTGTCAATAATATTTTCTTATTCGATGGTGTCCTGTATAGACAGGTGGTCGGTACCGCGATGGGTTCTTGCTTTGCTCCCAGTTTCGCGAACCTCTTCATGGGACGCTGGGAGGAAGAGGTGTTTACCGACCCCGTTTATGCAGGACATCTCGGACATGTAACAACATGGCTACGATACATTGACGACTTGTTCGTCATTTGGAAGGGTAGCGATCAGGAGGCAATTCAGTTCATTGATGAACTGAACACTAACAATAACAACACAGTCCTCACCAGTCCTATCAGTAAAACGCATGCTGAATATCTTGATGTCAGGCTTGACATCAAGGACAACCAAGTACATACCACATTGTTCAGAAAAACCACTGCAGGCAACAGCATCCTGCATGCCCTCAGTAGTCACCCAGAGACCCTTAAATGGAGCATTCCCTATGGGGAGCTACTGAGGGCAAAGAGGAATTGCAATACTGAAACAGCATACCAACTTGAGAGTGAGGAGATGATAGCCCGATTTAGGATCAGAGGGTACCCTAATTGGGTGTGCCGCAAAGCCAAAGATAGGGCTGATGATGTGTCTAGATCTCTCACCCTTGCAGACAAGCCTCATGAGTTAGGAGATGACACTGAGAATAACACCCGTCTTATCATGACCTTCAATGCCGAATCTAACAACATTCACAAGATACTGACTAAGAACTGGGATATCTTGAAATGTGATAACATTGTTGGTGAGTTCATACCCAACAGACCAAATATTACATATAGAAAAGGCAGAAACATCAGAGACATGCTAGTACACAGTGATGTTACCATATATTCCACTGGACCCGAGCATGGACTCAAAGGGTTCTTTCCCTGCGGGCATTGGAAGGCATGTACAAATAGCATCTTCACAAATAAGATCACCCACAAGGGTATAAAAAAGGAAATCAACCAATTCCTGACATGCAGTTCCACCTTCGTTATCTATGTGATTGAGTGTCCCTGCAAACTTTGGTATATAGGTAGTACCACCCTATTAGCTAAAAAACGTGTACTTGAACACTGTCAAGCCATTACACACAATGATGAGAAATACCCTGTGGCCCGCCATTCTAGAGATAAACATTTCTCCAATCCAGGTCTGCTGAGATTTTTCATTTTAGAGCAAATCAACAGGAACCCCAGGGGGAGGGACAGGGTACTCAAACTTAGACAAAGGGAATCTAAGTATATTGTAGATTTCCAGACCAAAGACCCAGGGGGCCTGAACCAGGATGAGAAACTAGCAATACATCTTAGAGAATAGGAATTACATTCATGATTTAGTCCCTCATGCTGTCTTACTGTTGGCTATTCGTTTGTTGGCCTTACTACCTGCTCTTTCACCTGCCTTGAGTTAAGTGCATCATAGGAAGTTTATTTTATTGTATAGTTTTTAACCCACTAGGTAATTTGATTTTAATGTGTTCTGTTTCTTCCCACAGGAGAAAAGGAAGGGGCCCAGGCATGACACTCACCTTTCATGGGCAACCTACCCTTTTCGCCTTTCATCACTGAGCACTTTTGACTGTTGGGCACTATGGGCAAGGACTACTTAACATTTCGTTTTTATGTGGAATGGTCACTTTCACCCAGTAAGTAATGAACAGGGCACTTGCCCTTTATTCTTGATCCTTACGGAAAGTCGGGAACCCGTGCCTTCAATTTTGGCAAATTGGCAATCATAGTATACATTTCAGAGCATGCACAGGTACCGACAATCCTGATATACCCTGGAATTTTTTTCTGCAGGCACCATCGTTTGGATGATGGGTATGCGACCTGCACCCATCGTTATGCATTATATGAACCTTCCTGCAGTTGCAATGTGGTATCGTAATTTACGATCACTCCGACTCTGACGAGTATGCGTTTATTTTTATTTCTATATCCAGGGTACTTGTTTCATTCTGTGGGTTTGTACATATATATATATATATTTTTCCTAATACATGTATTTTACATGGTGATGAGACAGCAAGATATTTGTTCTGAGACCGTACTTACAGTTGTGAATTTTGAGCAATTATGTATATTTAACAGGTCCTTTTGACATTTCTAAATGTCTGCCACATATCATGTGTTTCAAGTCCTCTCTTGATGTTTATGTCCTTGCTCAAATGCTTTATTTGTTTGATTCGTGCACATACATTCACGTGATCAAGGCTTCTCAGAAAGCCGAAACATTTTGTGAATAAACACCCTTGGAACATCGATACCTTGTGGAATCTGTCACTGAGAGCGCACGTCAATTGGAACTTTTGTTGAAAAAAAAAAAAATATATATATATATATAGTCATAAATATTTATTTTACACTATATTTTTTAACCCCTTCAGTGCCACACCCTTTCCCCCTCCGGTGCCGGGCGGTGCATTAGTGGGTGGGGTTCATGACGAGATAGTCTCGTCATGGGCACAGCGCAACCGTGCTCCATGACGAGAGCAGTGTACTCTGGGTAGTTCTCATGTATAAAAAATATAAACAAATAATAAACAAAAAAATATTAATTGATTAAGGCAATAAATACTACAAATTTAAAACATTAAAGTAAATGTACAAATAAAAACAATATAAAAAATGCTATAAATCTAAGTCTAAGAATATTAAACAAACTATTTCCACTCTAATTTATGCAACAATAGGGAAAGTATTCCTACTCTGGTCATTGCAATAGTAGGGAAAGTGTTAGGCTTCAGAGGGGTTACATTTACTATTCTTACTTCCGTCAGTGCAATAGTAGGGAAAGCACTTGACTTCAGAGGGGTTAAATTTAGTATTCCCACTCCAGGATGTTTTGGACTTTGGAGGAGTAAAATTTACTAATCCTATCCCAGTCTAAACAACAGTAAGGCAAGTGTTGGACTGCGGAGGAGTAAATTTACTATTCCCGCTCAAAACAGCGCAACAGTAGGAAAAGCAGGTTTGACATGGGGAAGATTTGCCATTCCTGCTCTAAACAGCGCAACATTAGGGAAAGTGTTGTTTTTTGGAGTGGTATAATTTACTATTCCGGCTTGAATCCGTGCAACAGTAGGGATATCGTTGAACCTTGGAGGGCTTGAATTTTCTATTCCCATTCCAAACAATGCAACAGAAGGAAAATCGTTCACTTTTGGAGGGGTCAAATTTCCTATTTCCTTTCCAAATAGCATGACAGTAGGGAAAATGTTGGGCTTCAAAGGGGTAAAATTTACTGGTCCCACTCCAATCTGTGCAACTGAAGAGAAAGCTTTGTATTTTGGAAGGGTGAAATGTAGAATTCCCACTCCAAACAGGGCTACAGTAGGGAAAGTGTTGTACAGAGAGAATGTTAATATACTATTATTACTTCAGTCAAAGCAAGAGTAGGTAATGTACTTCACTCCATGCACAATACATATATGAGCAACCCCATGCGTGTAGAATTTTTTAAAACTTTTGATATAAAAATTATTAATTAACATGAAAGAAATATACATATATGCATTTTTAAAATACTGAAAACAATCAATTTACACATTATTACTATTCAATTAAATAATTGTCAGTGAATAAATATTTGTTATTCAATTATTAATTAATGTCCCACCCCATACCCCAACAAAACTAGCAAGCCACACCTAAAATATAATAAAGCAAAATAAGTATTACAAAATTTACATATTTAAAATTCAATTAAATAATTAGTTAACAATAATTCATTGTTAATTAATACAATAACTTTTTACCCCAGGCCCCTACACACATAGCAGCCCATAACTAAAATATTATATAATAATTATTCCATAATTTATCAATTTTAAATTCAACTAACCAATTAATTTACAAATAATAATGAATAGTTAGTTAATTGTTACTTAATGATCTTCCCAGTCCATACCCCTACAGAACAATCAGGCCGCAACTATAATATAAGTGAAATAAATCAGTATTCCATAATCTACATAATTAAAAATCAAGTAAACGATTAATTTACAATTAGCAATTAACTACTAATTAATTATTACCTAATTAACTTCTCACCCTAAACCCCTACAAATCTAGCATTCTGCAACTATAATAATAGTAAAATAAAGCAATATTCCATATTTCACGTAATAAAAATCAATGAAATAATTAAGAATTAATAATAAATCAAATGGTTTGGTGGGTGAGTTGGACAAGGTTAAGAATGGTGATGTTCCCCGGTTGGCATCTGGACGGGTGCCTGCATTGATGTTCGCAGACGACACCTTATTGCTGTCTCGAACCTCTACAGGCATCCAGAGGGTATTGGATGGCTTTGTAATATTCTGTGCTTCGAGGGGGCTTGAGATCAACTTAGAAAAGACAAAGTTCATGATCTTCGGCCCCCCGAGGCGCACTCGCCCCTGCCCAGTCCTAAATGGCATCCCACTGGAAAGGGTTGGTACCTTCGTCTATCTGGGTGTTACCCTGACCGAAGATTTTGGCTGGGGCCCACAGGTGGTCAAATCTGCCCTGAGGCTCACACAGATAGTGGGGGGTATAAACAAATTCCAAAGGAAAACGCTATTTAAACCAGTCTCCCCTGGTCTCGAAATTTATAAAGCCCAAGCTAGACCTGCTGCAATGTACGGTGCAGAACTTTGGGGCCATACCCGTGTATCACCCCTTTCCAAGGTCGAACATACATTTATTAGAAATTTGATAGGGCTCCCTCAGAGCACCCCGCTGATACCCCTGAGACTAGATTTAGATCTAGAGCCTATCTTTGAACTTCTGGCGAGCAGACCCCTCTTGTACTGGAGAAGGCTGTGGACAGCGTCAGAGCTCGGCGATTACAGAGCCGAGTTTCTTGCAATTTGGGATCAGCTGAAGAGTAGAAACATACCTTGGCTATCCCATATAAAGGCCACATTATACCAGATTGGCCTCAACCAACTTTGGGAGACCCCAGAGCAAGGCTGTCTGGCGGTAAAAAGAACGGAGTTGTTAGCTATAATTAGACAGCATAATCTGGACCAACTATACCGCCTGTCATCTATGGGTAGGTTGACAACGGAATTCCTGCAAGTAAAACTGACCCCCAGTAAGGAGGAGTACCTAGACTTGATCCAGCCGCCCAGAGCAAAGAAGTTATATACCCAATTAAGGTACGGCTGTCTCCCGATTGGGGAATTGACTTGCAAGTGGACGGGAAGAGGTGTGGGGGTTTGTCCCGTCTGTAATAAAACCAAAGAAGACCTTGCCCATGTTTTATTTTTCTGCTCCGCTTACAACAAAATACGAAGAGCCTGGCTCGTGCCATTATGCAGAAACTTGGGATTAAAGCACTGTGCGCAAGCCTGCAGGATTTTACGCTATGACACTTCCCCCCCAATTGTGTTTTCTGTCTCCCGTTTTTTATATGGTATGTGGAGAAGAAGGTCAGCTCTGATAAATCAATCAACTACTAACTTTTAATATAAATGGAATTTTATTGTTCTTTGTTCCCACTTTGATAACTGCTGTTTAATAACCTTTTATCCAAAATACTGAATTATTTATGCATTTTATGTATATGTATATATTTTATCTGTGCTTTTATGGTCACCGACCGAAATAAAGCTATCAAAAGTGAATAATAAATTGTTAATTATTACTTAACTTTCCACCGTAGACCCATACAAACCTAGCAGCATGCAACTGAAATGTAAACAACATTGATAAGTATTCCATACATTACATAATAAAGATCACTTAAATAATTAACAATTGGTAGTTAATTGCTAATGAATTATTACCTAATAACTTCCAACCCTCTACCCCTCCAAAACCAACAACACGCTATGACACTATAAATTACTATTAATAATTAAATAAAAAATTCTAAATCTCTTCAAATTACATGCTATATTTTTAAAAAATCAATAACTTCATATAAACTATAGCAACACATACATTTAGTATATCAACTAAAACACACATTAAAATTATTAAATATTTCATACAACTATATCACAAAAAGCCATATTAAAAACATTGATATTCTTTAAAACGATTTTACTTAGCTCAAAAAATCATATTTTTGTCAATGATATTAGTGCATCACAATATTTGTGTGTCATGATATTTAATATTCAATATTTATTTCTCCCAATATTTATTTTGTCTAGACACCAATACGGATCACTGACAGAATATCGACAACAGTAATATCGACCTACAGAAATATCATGACAAAAATATCGTTGTCACAAATATCGAACTCCTATCTTCATAATGGTAAGTACAAAAATACTGAAGGAAAAATATCGTTGTTAAAAATATCGAAGTAGAAAATATATGTATAAAAATAATGTAAAATAAACTAAATAATACATTTAATTTAAAAAATACACAGATTTATTTGTATATTTTAACAATCATAAGTAATAAATTTAATATAAAAATAAATACATATTTAAAATGTAATATATATATTTACTTAAAAATAATTAATACATAATAATTTTAATTATGTTAGAAATATATTAAGAATTATAAATAAATATATATACATACACCTATAACATAAAAATAAAAAAAATAAAAATTATACTATAGATTAAAATATGTAATATTATTTAGACATACATTTTACACTAAATTGACTGCAACAGTAGGGAAAGTGTTGGATAGTGGAGGAGAAAATATTGATTTTCTCACACCAGCTAGTGCAACAGTACAGAGGGGTGCCGATCACGATCCTGTAAAAACCGGGTACGAACCGTCGGACAGAGCATATTCTCCGTCCAACGCGTACCCGGTCGTCAAAATATACCAACATGGAATTACGATTCGCACGGAAACACCATTTCCGTACGAATCGTACAAAACCCCGACCGACGAAAATAAACATACAAATGCGATCCGGGAAAGCGCCGACCTGACGTCGGGACGCACGCAGCCTGCCATTCACGAACCAGGAATTACGATTCGCACCGACGTCATCCCGCACGGTGAATATTTTCCAGCTGCCAAAAACTGCCGGGAAATCAGGACGACGCGAACAAGGAGTATCAGTACGCGACGGACAGACAGGACGACGCGAACAAGGAGTACCAGTACGCGACGGACAGACAGGACGACACGAACAAGGAGTACCTGTACGCGACGGACAGACATGGACCCGAACCTACGTGTCATCCCGGCCCTCATAGCAGTCGGCCTCCTCTACAGGTTAAGACGCAGACGCCGCAGAAGGTCAGAACAACAAAGGGAGGGGGGAAAAGGGGGGGGTGGCAGGTCCAGGGCAGGCCACAAAACCCCCACCATAGTCACACAGCACACATGCCCTGGACATACCTGACCCTCAGGCCCTGGTCACTACGAGGGGGTGGGGGCGTGTCCAGCTAAGCCAGCGACCGCCACAACGGAAGTTCTTGACGATGCGAACCGGCAACACAACCAGATAGGTACGTCCCGTACCCACGCCTTAAGAGCGTGGGTACGAGTCGTACCATGCCCACACCTACGTCACCCCAACAATGGCGGGACGGCTCGTACCCACGTGGCAAAGGCCTGGGTACGGGCCGCACAAGCATCACATAGCGTGGGGACGGATATGTACGGACCGTACCCCCACCCCGTATGCATGGAGTGTACCCCCCACCCCAACAGTGTAAGTATGACACGTACCCTCACCCGCGGACGTATGGAGCGTACTCCCACCCCAACAGTGTAAGTACGACCCGTACCCCCATGGAGCGAACCCACACACGTGTATGGACAAAGCGTACATATTGTTAAATAGGAGGGGTGTGTGCAGAGTCCTCCCAGCAGTGCCCAGAGACAGGAGGGGTGTGTGCAGAGTCCTCCCAGCAGTGCCCAGAGACAGGAGGGGTGTGTGCAGAGTCCTCCCAGCAGTGCCCAGACATAGGAGGGGTGGGTGCAGAGTCCTCCCAGCAGTGCCCAGAGACAGGAGGGGTGGGTGCCTATCACTCCCAGCAGTGCCCAGAGACAGGAGGGGTGGGTGCAGAGTCCTCCCAGCAGTGCCCAGAGACAGGAGGGGTGGGTGCAGAGTCCTCCCAGCAGTGCCCAGAGACAGGAGGGGTGTGTGCAGAGTCCTCCCAGCAGTGCCCAGACACAGGAGGGGTGTGTGCAGAGTCCTCCCAGCAGTGCCCAGAGACAGGAGGGGTGTGTGCAGAGTCCTCCCAGCAGTGCCCAGACACAGGAGGGGTGGGTGCAGAGTCCTCCCAGCAGTGCCCAGAGACAGGAGGGGTGGGTGCCTATCACTCCCAGCAGTGCCCAGAGACAGGAGGGGTGGGTGCCTATCACTCCCAGCAGTGCCCAGACATAGGAGGGGTGTGTGCAGAGTCCTCCCAGCAGTGCCCAGAGACAGGAGGGGTGGGTGCAGAGTCCTCCCAGCAGTGCCCAGAGACAGAAGGGATGGGTGCCTATCACTCCCAGCAGTGCCCAGAGACAGGAGGGGTGGGTGCAGAGTCCTCCCAGCAGTGCCCAGACATAGGAGGGGTAGGTGCAGAGTCCTCCCAGCAGTGCCCAGAGACAGGAGGGGTGTGTGCAGAGTCCTCCCAGCAGTGCCCATAGACAGGAGGGGTGGGTGCCTATCACTCCCAGCAGTGCCCAGACATAGGAGGGGTGGGTGCAGAGTCCTCCCAGCAGTGCCCAGACATAGGAGGGGTGGGTGCAGAGTCCTCCCAGGAGTGCCCAGAGACAGAAGGGGTGGGTGCAGAGTCCGCCCAGCAGTGCCCAGAGACAGGAGGGGTGGGTGCAGAGTCCTCCCAGCAGTGCCCAGAGACAGGAGGGGTGTGTGCAGAGTCCTCCCAGCAGTGCCCAGACACAGGAGGGGTGTGTGCAGAGTCCTCCCAGCAGTGCCCAGACACAGGAGGGGTGTGTGCAGAGTCCTCCCAGCAGTGCCCAGACACAGGAGGGGTGTGTGCAGAGTCCTCCCAGCAGTGTCCAGAGACAGGAGGGGTGTGTGCAGAGTCCTCCCAGCAGTGCCCAGACATAGGAGGGGTGGGTGCAGAGTCCTCCCAGCAGTGCCCAGAGACAGGAGGGGTGGGTGCCTATCACTCCCAGCAGTGCCCAGAGACAGGAGGGGTGGGTGCCTATCACTCCCAGCAGTGCCCGGACATAGGAGGGGTGTGTGCAGAGTCCTCCCAGCAGTGCCCAGAGACAGGAGGGGTGGGTGCAGAGTCCTCCCAGCAGTGCCCAGAGACAGGAGGGTTGGGTGCCTATCACTCCCAGCAGTGCCCAGAGACAGGAGGGGTGGGTGCAGAGTCCTCCCAGCAGTGCCCAGAGACAGGAGGGGTGGGTGCAGAGTCCTCCCAGCAGTGCCCAGAGACAGGAGGGGTGCGTGCAGAGTCCTCCCAGCAGTGCCCAGAGACAGGAGGGGTGGGTGCCTATCACTCCCAGCAGTGCCCAGACATAGGAGGGGTGGGTGCAGAGTCCTCCCAGCAGTGCCCAGACATAGGAGGGGTGGGTGCAGAGTCCTCCCAGGAGTGCCCAGAGACAGAAGGGGTGGGTGCAGAGTCCGCCCAGCAGTGCCCAGAGACAGGAGGGGTGGGTGCAGAGTCCTCCCAGCAGTGCCCAGAGACAGGAGGGGTGTGTGCAGAGTCCTCCCAGCAGTGCCCAGACACAGGAGGGGTGTGTGCAGAGTCCTCCCAGCAGTGCCCAGACACAGGAGGGGTGTGTGCAGAGTCCTCCCAGCCGTGCCCAGACACAGGAGGGGTGTGTGCAGAGTCCTCCCAGCAGTGTCCAGAGACAGGAGGGGTGTGTGCAGAGTCCTCCCAGCAGTGCCCAGACATAGGAGGGGTGGGTGCAGAGTCCTCCCAGCAGTGCCCAGAGACAGGAGGGGTGGGTGCCTATCACTCCCAGCAGTGCCCAGAGACAGGAGGGGTGGGTGCCTATCACTCCCAGCAGTGCCCGGACATAGGAGGGGTGTGTGCAGAGTCCTCCCAGCAGTGCCCAGAGACAGGAGGGGTGGGTGCAGAGTCCTCCCAGCAGTGCCCAGAGACAGGAGGGTTGGGTGCCTATCACTCCCAGCAGTGCCCAGAGACAGGAGGGGTGGGTGCAGAGTCCTCCCAGCAGTGCCCAGAGACAGGAGGGGTGGGTGCAGAGTCCTCCCAGCAGTGCCCAGAGACAGGAGGGGTGCGTGCAGAGTCCTCCCAGCAGTGCCCAGAGACAGGAGGGGTGTGTGCAGAGTCCTCCCAGCAGTGCCCAGAGACAGGAGGGGTGTGTGCAGAGTCCTCCCAGCAGTGCCCAGAGACAGGAGGTGTGGGTGCAGAGTCCTCCCAGCAGTGCCCAGACATAGGAGGGGTGGGTGCAGAGTCCTCCCAGCAGTGCCCAGAGACAGGAGGGGTGGGTGCAGAGTCCTCCCAGCAGTGCCCAGAGACAGGAGGGGTGTGTGCAGAGTCCTCCCAGCAGTGCCCAGACGCAGGAGGGGTGGGTGCCTATCACTCACAGCAGTGCCCATGGAACGCAAAGGGTGGAGTAGCCACAGATACCATGCCCACAAATTTCAGTCAGGTGCACAAAGACCCTGCAGTACATGTACCACATGTGTGCGAGGCTGGGAGTATACGCATGCATAGCGCAGAAAAGAAAACATGTACACATGAAGTCATGTCAATATTCCACATACACAAGTACAATGACTACCAAGAATGCCACGAATGATGCAGGTGGAGACATCGCTCAGTGTAGGAAATGGGACCCCCGGCCGGCCAGGGCTTGCGCCACAGCCAGTCAGAGACCACCACCCCTATGAAAGGTCGACCCCTGCTCGCCCTCTAGGTAACGCGGCGCGGGCAGCCAGGCCTATCTCGGAGGACATGTGAAGCATTTGCGCACGCACCCACCAACAACAACCTCTCAGGCCTCCCACAAAAGGAACTCCACACCAAGTATATATACGAAAAATAATATCTGTATTAAGCAGAACACATAGGAACACACATCGTACAAGGTGCCAGAGGCACAGGTAGGGGCTGCGGGGAAGAAGGTACAGCACAGGGCCAAGGGACCACGGCCAGGAATCGCACAGGGGACATCTGGTATTCAGGGGGGGGGAAAATAGGACAAGGTATACGACAACAGGAGCACCCGTAGAGGTGCAACACAGAATACTAGTAGGGATCACATTAGACTCAGTCTATAGTAGTCCACAGGCCAGCGGGCCTTTCTGGGGCAAGGTGCCCAAGTGTCTCGAGGTTCATGGCAGAAAGCCCGGGGCAAACCTAAACGTCGCGGTGGCCCACTAAGTGCTGGGCCACTGAGGGACCTCGTGGGGGCCTTGTCGGCCCTGGGAAAAAGGGGGGCCAACGGGTGGAGCCCCTCGGCTCTGGGGGTAATGGCACGGTGGAGCCTCTCGGGGCTCTGGGGGCACTGGTCATAGGTGGAGCCTCGCCGGGCTCTGGGGGCAATGGCCACAGGTGGAGCCTCGCAGGGCTCAGAACATTGGGGGAGGCACGCGGAGTCCCTCTCGGGGGACTCGGCTTCGTGAGAGGCCCCCCGGGCCTCGGGGCACAACCGGAGATTCACTCGAGGGGGGGGGGCGGACGCCGACAACGCGTCCCGACGCCCCTCCTCCCTGTGGCTCGCCGCAGCACTCACCGGTTTTGGTGCGCCGGTCTCCCTTGCTGCGCCAGCCTTTTCCTCGTGCTCCGGGGCTCTCTCTCTCTCTCGGGAGCCCCGGGGGAGGTCAGCAGCTTCACGGGGGGATTGCAGGGGCGCGGAGTGAGCTCCCGCCGCTCCTGCTACGTCGTTTTCCTTCGGCCGGCCTCTCCTCCTTCTCCCGGGCCGGCAGCCAATCACGGCGCGGCCTGGGGGATGACGCCAGTGGGGAATCCCGGGCCGGCAGCCAATACCAGCGCGGCCCGGGGATGACGTCACTAGGGTCCCGGGCGGCGGCGGTGAACT
This sequence comes from Triturus cristatus, assembly GCF_964204655.1. Lineage (NCBI taxonomy): Eukaryota > Metazoa > Chordata > Amphibia > Caudata > Salamandridae > Triturus > Triturus cristatus. The sequence continues at coordinate 444,576,297 of NC_140590.1, forward strand.
CGGTGAGAAATCGACGAGGAGTGGGCTCCCTCGTAAGGCACACGGGCAGGGAATAAAGCGAGGTAGGCACTCGCTGGGGGTATCGAACACTGGGAGCACGGGGCAGACGCCGGGTGAGCACCGGCTTGTTGGATGTAGCGCTACCAGCGCTTGTGCAGGAGGGAAGGACCCCAAAGTGGTTGGGAGCAGGGAGCAGCGCTTCCAGGTGCTGGGCAGGAGGGACAGCGCTCCCCCAGCGCTAGATGCAGATTACAAAAGTCCGTCGGTAGTCCAGGACCTCAGGGGGGGGGCCCAGCAGCGCCAAAGAGGGGAAAGGGCCACCTCAGTCCAGGAGTAGGGCAGGGCCCAGGGAGGCACGCCACCCCTGAGCCCCAGCAGCAGCAGCTCCAGGTAGATTCAAGTTGGAGAACAAGAACAAGTCCAGGGTGTCACAGCGCCCTTTTTATACACACATTCTTGGTCTGAAGGGGCAGGCAGGGGGAGAACCAGCTGGAACTGGTTATGGGGGATTCTTTACACTGGCCAGGCTAGGAACATCAGCCGCACCCCAGGGGGTGGAGCCAGCAGTGTCTGGGGAAAACCCAGCCTCATTCATGACACTCAAACCAGACGGTCAATCCACAAGCAGACCCAGGCTCGCTCCTCCCCTCACATCAGTATGCTAAACACTCCATTCACCACCGGGCAGACCCTCCCAGATCCTGGGAGTCAGGCTCACCAGCCAGCCCCGGCCAATCATACGCCAGGCACATATTCCACAATTATGCCAACTTCCAAAAGGGGGACTTCTACACTAGACACACTCATACCTCATATACCGTTGCGCAGCATTCAACCTCCCGAGTTCATCCATACCAGACTTGACCCTGCACACCCTACGCACCGGGAACTACTGAGGACTCATCCATTCCCCATGTATTCCTATGGAAGGGGAGGTCACTCTCTCCTCACACTCACTCGGAGGGGGAATCACCATCCCCAGGTTACATATAGCATAAAAACTTCAGGGGCGGACCTGCCAGATGGGCCAGGTCCAACACATGCCCCTCCCAGCCCAAAGGCAGGGTAGACCAATCACTACCGTGATGGACTTCCCTGCTTGCAGGGCGATAGAACATGGACGTGGCCCGCGCTACCGAGCCACCCTCCAGTTCAACGCCTACCTGGACCGATAGACACACACAGGCTACAAATGTAAAAAAAATGAAAAACAATAAAGACATAGGCCCAACCAGGCTACCCTACTGGTACGCCCTAGTTATCTGTGACTAGGACCAGGCCCTGGGCTACCCAGATACCACTGGTCCCTGCTAATCCGGAGTGGGGGGTGGTAACCCCGGGCCCACAATAGCCCTTCTCCACTCCCTTTCTCAGGGTAGCCACGCCTACCACTGTTCCTTCCACCTAGGGTCCGCACCCTCAGGCTTGCCAGAGGTCACGGGCAAGAATGCCCCACCCTACCTCTACTTCTGAGGTTCCGCGTCCTCCCAGGAGGAACACCCTCAGAACACACCTTCCTATCAGTTTTGTAACTTCCTCCCTCCACTGGTCTTCCACCTGGGAACTAAGCGTTCAGCTCTCCCCAAGGCAAGCCGCGGCAGCGCCAGCGGTCTTCCTTGTCCAGGATACAACTTAACATAAAGTCAATAAAACGAGCCGCGGCAGCACTAGCCGGTCTCAAGGTTCAGCTCTCCCCAAGGCAAGCCGCGGCCGAGCCAGCAGGTCTTCCTTGTCCGGGATACAACTACCATAACTTTCACAAAACGAGCCGCGGCAGCGCCAGCAGGTCTCAAGGTTCAGCTCTCCCCAAGGCAAGCCGCGGCCGAGCCAGCAGGTCTTCCTTGTCCGGGATACAACTACCATAACTTTCACAAAACGAGCCGCGGCAGCGCCAGCAGGTCTCAAGGTTCAGCCCTCCCCAAGGCAAGCCGCGGCAGCGCCAGCAGGTCTTCCTTGTCCGGGATACAACTTAACGTAAATTCAGCCAGGGCGACACCTGACGCCTAAACCATATTCAGCGGGGTACGGGGGGACACCTGACGCATCAGACACATTCAGCGGTGCACGGAACACATGATGCCTCCAACACATTCAGCGGGGTAAGGAAGGACCCTGACGCATCAGACACATTCAGCGGTGCACGGAACACATGATGCCTCCAATACATTCAGCGGGGTAACGTAAATTCAGCCAGGGCGACACCTGACGCCTAAACCATATTCAGCGGGGTACGGGGGGGACACCTGACGCATCAGACACATTCAGCGGTGCACGGAACACATGATGCCTCCAACACATTCAGCGGGGTAAGGAAGGACCCTGACGCATCAGACACATTCAGCGGTGCACGGAACACATGATGCCTCCAATACATTCAGCGGGGTAACGCAAATTCAGCCAGGGCGACACCTGACGCCTAAACCATATTCAGCGGGGTACGGGGGGGACACCTGACGCATCAGACACATTCAGCGGTGCACGGAACACATGATGCCTCCAACACATTCAGCGGGGTAAGGAAGGACACTTGACTCGAACACATCTTTCACAGAGCGGACATTAACGTAAACTCCTAAAGCAATAATCTCCTCTCCTTGCGACCATGTACAGTCCGGAGTTTTGCAGGGAGGCCAGTTATCGTTGAGGTACTGCGCAAACACAAGTCCGGATCCCACCGCTGCCACCAGTGTAGGAAATGGGACCCCCGGCCGGCCAGGGCTTGCGCCACAGCCAGTCAGAGACCACCACCCCTATGAAAGGTCGACCCCTGCTCGCCCTCTAGGTAACGCGGCGCGGGCAGCCAGGCCTATCTCGGAGGACATGTGAAGCATTTGCGCACGCACCCACCAACAACAACCTCTCAGGCCTCCCACAAAAGGAACTCCACACCAAGTATATATACGAAAAATAATATCTGTATTAAGCAGAACACATAGGAACACACATCGTACAAGGTGCCAGAGGCACAGGTAGGGGCTGCGGGGAAGAAGGTACAGCACAGGGCCAAGGGACCACGGCCAGGAATCGCACAGGGGACATCTGGTATTCAGGGGGGGGGAAAATAGGACAAGGTATACGACAACAGGAGCACCCGTAGAGGTGCAACACAGAATACTAGTAGGGATCACATTAGACTCAGTCTATAGTAGTCCACAGGCCAGCGGGCCTTTCTGGGGCAAGGTGCCCAAGTGTCTCGAGGTTCATGGCAGAAAGCCCGGGGCAAACCTAAACGTCGCGGTGGCCCACTAAGTGCTGGGCCACTGAGGGACCTCGTGGGGGCCTTGTCGGCCCTGGGAAAAAGGGGGGCCAACGGGTGGAGCCCCTCGGCTCTGGGGGTAATGGCACGGTGGAGCCTCTCGGGGCTCTGGGGGCACTGGTCATAGGTGGAGCCTCGCCGGGCTCTGGGGGCAATGGCCACAGGTGGAGCCTCGCAGGGCTCAGAACATTGGGGGAGGCACGCGGAGTCCCTCTCGGGGGACTCGGCTTCGTGAGAGGCCCCCCGGGCCTCGGGGCACAACCGGAGATTCACTCGAGGGGGGGGGGCGGACGCCGACAACGCGTCCCGACGCCCCTCCTCCCTGTGGCTCGCCGCAGCACTCACCGGTTTTGGTGCGCCGGTCTCCCTTGCTGCGCCAGCCTTTTCCTCGTGCTCCGGGGCTCTCTCTCTCTCTCGGGAGCCCCGGGGGAGGTCAGCAGCTTCACGGGGGGATTGCAGGGGCGCGGAGTGAGCTCCCGCCGCTCCTGCTACGTCGTTTTCCTTCGGCCGGCCTCTCCTCCTTCTCCCGGGCCGGCAGCCAATCACGGCGCGGCCTGGGGGATGACGCCAGTGGGGAATCCCGGGCCGGCAGCCAATACCAGCGCGGCCCGGGGATGACGTCACTAGGGTCCCGGGCGGCGGCGGTGAACTCGGTGAGAAATCGACGAGGAGTGGGCTCCCTCGTAAGGCACACGGGCAGGGAATAAAGCGAGGTAGGCACTCGCTGGGGGTATCGAACACTGGGAGCACGGGGCAGACGCCGGGTGAGCACCGGCTTGTTGGATGTAGCGCTACCAGCGCTTGTGCAGGAGGGAAGGACCCCAAAGTGGTTGGGAGCAGGGAGCAGCGCTTCCAGGTGCTGGGCAGGAGGGACAGCGCTCCCCCAGCGCTAGATGCAGATTACAAAAGGCTGTCGGTAGTCCAGGACCTCAGGGGGGGGGGCCCAGCAGCGCCAAAGAGGGGAAAGGGCCACCTCAGTCCAGGAGTAGGGCAGGGCCCAGGGAGGCACGCCACCCCTGAGCCCCAGCAGCAGCAGCTCCAGGTAGATTCAAGTTGGAGAACAAGAACAAGTCCAGGGTGTCACAGCGCCCTTTTTATACACACATTCTTGGTCTGAAGGGGCAGGCAGGGGGAGAACCAGCTGGAACTGGTTATGGGGGATTCTTTACACTGGCCAGGCTAGGAACATCAGCCACACCCCAGGGGGTGGAGCCAGCAGTGTCTGGGGAAAACCCAGCCTCATTCATGACACTCAAACCAGACGGTCAATCCACAAGCAGACCCAGGCTCGCTCCTCCCCTCACATCAGTATGCTAAACACTCCATTCACCACCGGGCAGACCCTCCCAGATCCTGGGAGTCAGGCTCACCAGCCAGCCCCGGCCAATCATACGCCAGGCACATATTCCACAATTATGCCAACTTCCAAAAGGGGGACTTCTACACTAGACACACTCATACCTCATATACCGTTGCGCAGCATTCAACCTCCCGAGTTCATCCATACCAGACTTGACCCTGCACACCCTACGCACCGGGAACTACTGAGGACTCATCCATTCCCCATGTATTCCTATGGAAGGGGAGGTCACTCTCTCCTCACACTCACTCGGAGGGGGAATCACCATCCCCAGGTTACATATAGCATAAAAACTTCAGGGGCGGACCTGCCAGATGGGCCAGGTCCAACACTCAGCATGCATGTGCAAAGTAGAAGGAGTCTGTCACACACCCAGCTAATGTACACACAGCTCAGCGCGAAATATTGGGAACACCCTGCAGGGAAGATGTCAGGGTACACAGAGGAAGGAATACACCTTTGGACAATTTCACCATGCAGCAACTGCTTACATGAACAGAGAAACCTAGCTAACACCGTGTGATGGCACACAGATCCCAGGGTCCCCCCTATGACCAGCACACTACTACATTTCCCACACAACCAACACATGATCACCACCCAAAATCATGTAGCAGCCCCACCAACAGCAATATCAGAAAAGCAGTAGTGTTCAAAGGAAACAAAAATGGCTTTAATCAGCATGATCAAAATTTGTATGTTCGTAGAAAGTTCAATATTTACAAAGCCCATTGGGCAGTCCAGAAGTCACAGCTGGAACGGGGGACACAGTGGGATGCGTGTCCCCTAGCTTGCCTGCACAGTTACATTCCGTCGTCTTCCACAGGGGTGAGGGCATCATGTGGGGGGGAAGAAACAGGCACCGCAGGGACAGGAGGTTGAAGGGTAGGCGTCGTGGGTGCCGGGATGGAGGACTCCACCACAGGGGGTGGGGCAGGGCCAAAGGCGGAGGCCAGGATCTCGCTGCACACCTTAGCAAGGTCCTCCAGGGAATCCCCTGCACCCGAAGGAACCACAGGCCCCAAGGAGGGGGGGGGTCAGAGGGATGGGTCGCAGCGCCACTGGGGGAGGGTGTAGACAGGGGGGGGGGAATCAACCACCCTGACCGAGGACTTCCTTGACCGTTTGCGTGGTGGTGTCACTGTGGGGCTCAGGGACAGAGCGGCCATGAAGGAGTCTTTGGGGGAGATGTGGCCAGGAGAGCTGAGGGGAGGGGATTTGGAGGGAGTGGATTGGGTGGAATGCGGACTCCCACTCTGGCTGCGTGTCACACGTTTGCCCCCCGACCCAGTGGGTGTGCCTACTTCACCCTGTGTGTGCGTGTCAGGAGGTGTGCGGTGGACCTTCCCTGCTGGTGTGGTGCCTGTGTGTGTTGTGGTGGGTGCATGCTGACGTCTGGGTGTACGTGGGACAGGCATGGGAGTGGGAAGTGTGGATGGGGCAGGGGTAGGGGTGGGACGTAGCGCTGCAGGAGACCCACTGCTGCAGTCAGTGTCGAGTCTATCGACCTCAGCAAGCTTCGTTGGTCAGCCTGCGATGAATGAATGCCCTCCAAGTATGCCTCCATGTTGTGCAGCACTTGGCTGTGGCCATGGAGGACATTAAGGATCGCAGCCTGACCAACCTGCAACTGCCGCTGGATGTCCACAGACTCGGCATTGGCGGCAGCAGTGGAGACAGGGGCAGGGGGTGCGGTGCCTGGCAGGAAGGAGACATGTGGTGACCGGGCACGCTGGGAAGGGACACGAGCAAGTGGGAGGCGGCTGATGGCAATGGAGGGGGCGGGGCGAGATATAGTGCCGCTGTCAGCTGCTGGTGCAGCCACCGCCCACTCGGAGAGATCATCTTCGGACCAGTCAGTTTCATACTCTGTTGTGCCAGTCGACAGGTCCCCGGGTTCACTCTCCTCCGCCTCTGTCCCACTTGATGTGCCAGCCCCGATGTCACCGCTGGCACTGGTGCTCGGTCCCTCTGCTCCTTCTGTGCCCATGTCTCCCTCCGTGTCCCCCGACGATGCTGTGGGCAGGGTGAAGAGACAGAAATTAATCATACACCTGTATACATATGTCACATGAGTCAAATCTACATAGGTCACAGTGCATAGCCTGAAACAAAAGAAGAGTTACATCTACAAAACAAGGTACATATGTAGGGCATGCAAGACACAGTTTTTTGACCCACCATGCCACCGAAAAACTATGGAGAGCATGACACAATAGCAAATGAGATGGAATAGAATTTTGACTGAGGAGCACGGCCCTGGGAACAATCCAGCACTGCATCTGCACCACACAGCGTGGCAGGAAATAGGGATGAGCAGGGACCATATCCAGGAACAAGAGGCACATGCAGCATAGGTTAAACTGAAAACATGCCCACCATGACTGGCCCACTGCACCTTGAGTGCATGTCCAGACCAACATCACACACTGGCCAGTCCTAGCAAGGCGATATCAGGTTGTGACATGAAGGCCATGCCCGCACCACCCACCCCCTACATGAGACTATTATTTGGAGACACAGGAAGCACTTACATCCCTTAGTCTGGGTGAAATACACATGGGATGCAACAAATCAAGGTTGCACACAAAATACCCAAGGTGCGCCTGTCCAAATAATCATGTTCAAATGGGCGTCATCAGATGATTGTAACAAGACACACAGGCAATGTCCACCGTGAGTATGAACAAGGAAAATCAGGTCAGGCTGTACAGTGGACACTTGTACTACATTTCACGTCAATATACATTTGGCCAGGGGACAATGGCACAGAGCACAACCTATGCTGTAGACACAGAGGTTGTCAACATATTCGGACTACACACATGATACCTGGGAAAATATGCCCCTGGGGACAGTGGTGGCCACACAACTCCATGCTCCTGAATGGGAATGACTGCAACACACGCTACCATCCCCGCACTATGCGTACCGCACACTCATGCACATCATGTCACAGGCCATCACATAGGACATGCGTGCTGTTAGGCCTCACACTTGAGAGACTAACTCCCATGTCTGGACTCAGCATTAGTGCCAACTGACATGGAACCCACAAGACCAGAACTGGACAGGGCACAGGCAAGGTCCCAAAACATGTTACACACCACCCCCACACATGATGCTGCAGGCATTGTACACGCGGAGAAGGTGCCAGGCTACATAACCTTGTGACGGAGTGACGTCACACAGACCAGGGAAAACATTGCAAGGAGGGGAAGGGAGGCAGGAGAGCACTGCAATACTGTGGGTAACAGGATCTGCACAGCACCATTAAACCCTGGCAGTGCATCCATGGAACAGTGCACTTACAAATGCTGGTGAAACACAACAAACACACATGTACCTACCCCCTTCCTGCTGCTGCATCTCCTGTAAGCGCCTGTCCAAGTCTGGAAATACCACCGCCAGCACACGCTTGTGGATGTGGGAGAGACGGCGGCGCCCGCGGTTCTTATGGCTCTCAGGAGAGTCCCCCAGCAGGACCCGTGCGATCCTCCGCGTCCAGCACCGGATATCCTGCCAGCGTTTCCTCACCTGGGACAGGCTCCGCCTCCGACCATCCGCACCCCTCACGGCACTGACGGCGGTCAGCCAGATCTGCTCCTTGGCAGAGGCGCCTACCTGTGAGGATGAACAAGTGACACTACATCAATACACCTGCAACATGTCACAGAGACACAAATGGGAACAAATTAGCTGGTTACAACAAGGGATGTCATGCAGCCAACGCATTGCACCTTTGCCATAGGGACATACTCCTCAGGGAAAGGGCAAAAGCAGTACGTGCCAGTGAAAGTACACAGGTGGAATGAGGGCATATACACAATCAATTATCAAGGCTCACACTGTGCATCACACCCACCCCTCCTGTTTCTGGGCACTGCTGGGAGGACTCTGCACCCACCCCTCCTATGTCTGGGCACTGCTGGGAGTGATAGGCACCCACCCCTCCTGTCTCTGGGCACTGCTGGGAGGACTCTGCACCCACCCCTCCTGTCTCTGGGCACTGCTGGGAGGACTCTGCACACACCCCTCCTATATCTGGGCACTGCTGGGAGTGATAGGCACCCACCCTCCTGTCTCTGGGCACTGCTGGGAGTGATAGGCACCCACCCCTCCTGTCTCTGGGCACTGCTGGGAGGACTCTGCACCCACCCCTCCTGTCTCTGGGCACTGCTGGGAGTGATAGGCACCCACCCCTCCTGTGTCTGGGCACTGCTGGGAGTGATAGGCACCCACCCCTCCTGTCTCTGGGCACTGCTGGGAGGACTCTGCACCCACCCCTCCTGTCTCTGGGCACTGCTGGGAGTGATAGGCACCCACCCCTCCTGTGTCTGGGCACTGCTGGGAGTGATAGGCACCCACCCCTCCTGTCTCTGGGCACTGCTGGGAGACATCAGGCATTCCCCCCCCGGGACCCCCACTAAAGTACATAGCATGTGTGTCACACCTGGACACAATGGCAGAAGTCACTGTCACAAAAGAAGGGACACAGTCTGTGCTAGTAGCTCTGCACTCACCTGATACCCTGGTCGCCCATACAGCAGGGGGTACTGTGGGAGGATCACATCCAGCAATGCCAGGTTCTCCTCCAGGGTGAATGGCTGTGACCTCTCCACAGACCTTGACATGGTTCCAGGGAATCACGAGCAGCAGCAGTGTGGTAGATAGGAAATATGTGCAGGCAAGTGCTCCCTCATTGGACCTTGCTGCCTTATATCTGCCTTGCTGGCCTGTTTCATGCACAGGAGTACAGAGTGATTGGTCACTCACATTTGCATCCTATGTTTGCTCCAATCCCTTCAAACCTAGCACAGTCAGTGGGTTCTCATTGTGTTTTTTTCTTCAGCATGATGTCAACCCCACAAACACATTGCAACAAAGTAGATTCATTCCAACTGACTTCTGCTGTGCACCTTCCAGAACAAATTCAAACTTGAAACTTGGTCTCCATGACAACCTGCATGCATGTAGGCCTTAATACTTGTCCCTCATGTGTCTCCTATGTAAAATTGAGCTTCACCCACAGGTACGGTGCGTTCCGGGCCCCTAGGGCACCCCAAATGCATAGCAACGGCCCGTACACGCGTGCGTACGTTCACTATCACTATGGGTTTCCTCGCGTACACGTACTCGTAGTGATAGTGTGCGTACAGGCGTGTGTACGGGCCGTACCAGTACGAGTACGCATACGCGAGGACACCCATAGTGGTACGGCCCGTACACACGCCTGTACGCTCACTTCCACTATGGGTACGCATACGCGAGAACACACATAGTGAAAGTGAGCGTACAGGCGTGTGTACGGGCCGTACCACTATGGGTGTCCTCGCGTATGCGTACTCGTACTGGTACGGCCCGTACACACGCCTGTACGCTCACTATCACTACGAGTACGCATACGCGAGGACACCCATAGTGATAGTGAACGTACAGGCGTGTGTACGGGCCGTACCAGTACGAGTACGCATACGCGAGGACACCCATAGTGGTACGGACCGTACACACGCCTGTACGCTCACTTTCACTATGGGTACACATACGGCAGCACTCCCATAGTGATATGGGAACGTACACAGGCCCTCATAGCAGCAGTACGGCGGTTTTCACACATCACAGTGGTGACAGGCAGCGCACAGGAAGGAATAGGGCGGACATACTTGTCCATGGATGGACATCAAGGCATTGTCTGTGCAGTACTACATGTGTGGGGCACAGGTGTGACAGGCTGTGATGTGGCACATTACTCCTGAGTCGAGAAGGCACCAGATGTATGATGAGATGTGTACAGATGTAATATGTGACGGTGCAATGTGTGCCAGGCATGCCCTTGACTCCTTGGACATATGTGCATGTCGTACTGCACACTTGGGATGACCGACACTGGCATGGCACGGACACCAACACACGGAAGTGTCCCCTGATGCCCGGTACAGGGGTTACCACACCTGAGTTGTCACTAACCACGGTGCACGAAGTGACTATGTCATGAATGTGTGGGGGTTTCCCATTAGGTTGATGTTGGAGCACCCTCAAAAGCTGCAGCTGTTGCAGCAACCAAAATGTGTCTGTGTGTAGATTGACATTGCACACTGTTCCGCACACCATGCCACATGTGGTATTGGATGTGAGGTGCGTATGTATGCATGGGACACGGAGTAGCGTAACTAGGTCATGTCTGCATCCTCTCTATGAATGTGTGGTGAGTCATGACATGTGCACCTTCATGGCAAGGTGTGTGGGCTGTCCTAGTGTAATGTCATGTGACCTGTGGCTCTAGTGTTCCGCTACCAGTCTCTGCAATCGGCATCCTACTTCTGCTGATGTGTGGGTGTATGTCACTCCTGTCTTGCGTCTGGCTGTTCACTTGCACTGGGACACAGCTAATCCCATGCCATGGCATGTGGAGGTTCTCAATCTCCGTGTGTAGCTGGCTCTTGGTAGGAGTGTCACCTGGCAGCCATACGTGTCCAGGGCATGTGGCACATACCTGACTCCGTATGTAGCATATGTGTATAGACAGATTAACATGTGCTCAGTACAAATTATTTGTTGTTGTGGTGCACTCACTCTTCCTTGTCACTTCCACATTACTGCAGAGCGCCGCCTCTTGCCCGAGCAATTCCGGACTTGGCTGCCATGCGGGAGAATGATCGTATCCGGTGCTACCGCTTCCCCCAACGGTTGATTCTGGAGTTGACGGTGAGACTGGCACCACACCTGCAACCGCTGCACAGGTATCCTACGGCACTGACACCCAAGCTGAAGGTAATGGCAGCCCTACATTTTCTAGCCACGGGTACCTTTCAAAATACCATAGCTCATGTTGGTGGCATGTCCCAGAGCATGTTCTGCCGTGTGCTGCATGATTTCTTAGAGGCCATGTTGATTCACCTGGATGACTTCATCCATTTCCCAACCCCTGAAATGTTGACTCGGGTCAAGCGTGGATTCTATGCCCTGGGAGGGATGCCCCATGTCATTGGGTCCATAGATGGGACACATGTTGTTTTGGTACCACCACAGGCACAGGAGGTAGCGTACCGGAATCGCAAGCACTACATTAATGCCCTTGTGGTGTGTCTGTCCAACATGGTGATTTCACATGTCTGTGCTCGTTTTCCAGGATCAGCACACGATGCCTACATCATGAGGCGTAGCAGGGTGCCTGAAATGATGACGCAGCTGCACAACGAACGAGCATGTGTTGTTGGTGGGTACAGTCTGTCTGTCCTGTATTTTGCGTAGACCACCGGCACGACCGCTTCTCCAGTTCTAACGATGTCCATGTGCTTCCCATGTAGGGGACGCTGGCTATCCCAACATGCCATGGCTGATCACACCTCTCCGCAACCCCATCACGCCGGCCCAGCTCCGATACAACACCGCCCATGGCCGGACAAGGCGAGTGATAGAGAGGACATTTGGCCTGCTGAAGAGCCGATTCAGGTGCCTACACAAGACCGGCGGCGCCCTCCCATATGCCCCTGTGAAGGTCTGCAAAATCTTCATGGTCTGCTGCATGCTGCACAACATGGCAGTTGAGAAAGCTGTGCCACTCATCCTGGATCAATATGACGAGGACCATCCACCCGTGGAGGACGAAGGGCTTGGCAATGGGGCTAGTGATGTGGAGGATGTGGAGACGAGGACATCCAGACTCGGCTCACACGCGACTTCTTTGCTTAGTGGTGAGTACCAGTGTCTGTGTGTGCACGCATTGGTCCCCGTGTGGCATGTGTTGCAATGTGAGTGTCCATCTGCATGTATGCCACGTGAGTCAGAGGTGTGTGTGGATGTGTCACTGGAGTGATGGTGCCAGTGATGGTTGTATTTCGCCAGTCATAATTGTGACCTAGCATGTTGTCATCCATACATGTGTCGAGTAAATGCACATGCAAGTGGCTGTGCTTTTTGTGGCTGACTTCTTGTGTGTCTCTCTTCCCCAGGTACTTGCGCATGCCGTCTGCTGCTTGCATTGTTGTGGCACTGCTATTCCTCATGGACACGTCATCGTGTGCTGACTCAGCGTTACAGGCACGGACACGTTTGGAAGTCTCCTTAGGGTAAGGGATGCATCAGGGGTGTATTGGGTGTGGCAGTTGTTCACGATGTATGCACACTGCCCCTGTGGATGTTTGGTTCCTCTGCAGACATGTTGCCTCACCATGGTACACATGACATGCAGCTGTGTACACCTGAATAGATGGTCTGACTTGTTGACAGTCATCAGTGATGGGATAGTGGATTGTGATGATGGCATCAATGTGTGTAACACTGCCCTCGGACACATACGGTTTGCATTGGCTTGACATGGTGTGGGACTTCTACATCAGCCGATCTATGGTGTATGGCAGTCTCTCCGTGAGCAGCTGTGGGTGTTTAGCTGTTAGCCGACAATTGTGTGCCAGTTCAATGGCTATCACACATTTGTGCTGCAGAAGGGGGGTGCCAGTGTTGGACCCACATGTTACTCCACATGAAGTGTTCATGTGTACTTCAAGTTGCCTCTGCATTCCGGAATGCATGACTAATAAAGGTGTCCCTATGCCTCCAAGGTGCCTCTTCTCAGTCAATGCTGGTGTGTTGCCACGGTGCATCCGGCATGTCTGGCATGGTTTTCCGTGATAGTGGCTATGTGTCTATGTGTCGAGTAGCAAGATGCAAGCTGTGTGTGTGGGATGAGAGTGTGTATTGTGCATGATGTCCATGACTGTGTGGGTATTGTGACATGTGCCATTCCCATGCATCCAACGTTGGGCAGGCCCCCATTCTCTGCATCCACCGGACTCAAGCTTGCAGGACATGGTTCTGCCACCTGTCTACACATACCTTGGTGCCCCCCAGGACACTGGACAGGATCCCTGACCTCTGCGCATGACTGTTGCTGTACTCAATGTGTCTGTCAGCACGGTTGTGCGGCCACCCCCTCAGCTGGTTGGGCCCATCACGGGTGTGTATGGTGCTCCATGTCTGTCTTGCCTAATACACTGTGACCCGTGTGTCCTGTGCCAGACTCAGGCCCCAGGGTGTGGATGGTTGAAGTCAAAAGAGAACTCTGGCATGTTTAGACTTTACAAGACACATGTAAGGTAATAATGCAACCAGCAGGCATCTTCTCTTCATGGTGTGACTTTCTATTTTTGTGGGGGGGTGGGGGGTGTATGACGTGAGGGGCTTTCCGGGAGTTTTGAATCCAAAGTTCAGTAGGGGAGTTGGTGTCCTTGCCATTGGAAATCCTCAGAGTCCATGCCACAGTCTTTGTCAACATTGGTCAGACAGTGACCAGCAAGGCCATGTGGCAGAGAATGTCTCTTGATGCTGTGATGCTGTTGCTCCAGTGGGCCAGGTGCCAGGCCAGGTGTCCTGGGAGATGGTGATGTAGCGCCGACCCTCACGGTCCTTTCCGTGGACGACCCGGCCTCCTGCGGGGACCCTCAGAAGCAGGCGTGACGATGTTTGGGATGCTCCATCGGATGTTTCCTCCTCCTCCTGGTCCCTCCCTGTGGGTGGTGATATTCTACGCCTTCTGGCACAGGGAGGGTTGCCTATGTTGTCGGCCATCCGACGGAGTGTATTGTGAATCCCCTGGAACACCGTCACGAGCTCAGCCTGTCTGTCCTCCATCCTCCGTTGGTGTTGCAGTAGACAGGCATGTTGCTGGGCCTGCTGGGTCTTTATCTCATCGAGGGTCCCCTTCATCTCATTGAGGGTGGACACAACCTGGGCCATGCCCGTGGTGTCCTGCCGGTATGTGTCCAGGATGTTACGGACATGGGAATATACCGGTTCCCCAGCCAACTGGTCAGGCTGGCGCCTCCGCCGTCCTCCACTCCCACCACCCCTGCCCACTTGCACCTGGCCTGCCCTTGTGGGCACATCGGGTCTCCGGGACCCCTGAGGGGTGGCATTGGCATTGTCGCCTGCCTCCTCCTGGGTGCCCGGGACACCGTGTCCCTCCTGGCCAGCCTGGCTGCTTTGTGGTGGTAGGGCAGGGATCCTGGGTGTCTCCAGGGATGTGGCAGGAGTGGGGGTGGTGGTTGGCCCCGTTGTACCTGACGCAGGTGCTGCTGGTCGTTGGACACCAGAGGGGCCAGGTTGGTCGGGGTCGTCCACAGAGTGGTGAGAGTCGTCGCTGCCGGTGGGATCGGCCTCCCGCAGAGCCGGGTCCTGTGAGTCTTCCCCCCCAGTGTTGAGGGGTGAACCACGAGGTTGACCTGTGTGTGAGAGAGACAATGTTAATTTTGGTCCATGCAACATCCATGTTTCATCAGTTTCAAAGTTGGAACATTGCCTCTGGGAATTAGGATCTGTCTTGCATTCCACTCACAGTGCACTTGTGCATGGGTGTGTATCTTGGGCACCACTTTGGCGCCTTTAACTATGTGTGGCACAGTCTTACTTGCTGCATCAAGTGTGACTGCAGTCAGCAGTGGAGTGGGCAGGTGTGGCGAGCCATGCATTGGCGCCTTCCGTGTTGCACTGTACGTGGGCATATGGAGTGGCTCCACACACTTAGATAATGCAGGTAGCTGTCGTTGTGCTCGTGCACAGGTTGTGACATGGCCCTGTGTTTTGCCATAGAGGAGAGGGGGGGTGCTGGCACTGGCCACCCTTGTCTACATGCACGCAGTCCACCTGCTGACGACCAGACATTCCCACACACCACAAGGCTGATTTGCTCTCCCTGTGTCTCCCTCCCTCTGTGTCCCCCTCTCCCTCCCTCTGTGTCCCCCTGTCCCTCCCTCTGTGTGTCAGCCTCCTCCCTCTGTCCGTCTCCCTGTGTCTCCCTCCCTCTCTGTCCCCCTCTCCCTCCCTCTGTGTCCCCTGTCCCTACCTCTGTCTGTCAGCCTCCTCCCTCTGTCCGTCTCCCTGTGTCTCCCTCCCTCTGTGTCCCCCTCTCCCTCCCTCTGTGTCCCCCTCTCCCTCCCTCTGTGTCCCCTGTCCCTCCCTCTGTGTGTCAGCCTCCTCCCTCTGTCTGTCTTTCCGTGTCTCCCTCCCTCTCTGTCCCCCTCTCCCTCCCTCTGTGTGTCAGCCTCCTCCCTCTGTCCGTCTCCCTGTGTCTCCCTCCCTCTCTGTCCCCCTCTCCCTCCCTCTCTGTCCCCCTGTCCCTACCTCTGTGTGTCAGCCTCCTCCCTCTGTCCGTCTCCCTGTGTCTCCCTCCCTCTCTGTCCCCCTCTCCCTCCCTCTGTGTCCCCCTGTCCCTACCTCTGTGTGTCAGCCTCCTCCCTCTGTCCGTCTCCCTGTGTCTCCCTCCTTCTGTGTCCCCCTGTCCCTCCCTCTGTGTCCCCCTGCCCCTCCCTCTGTGTGTCAGCCTCCTCCCTCTGTCCGTCTTCCCGTGTCTCCCTCCCTCTCTGTCCCCCTCTCCCTCCCTCTGTGTGTCACCCTCTGTCACCTAAGCCCAGCTTCCTGGGCACACACTGTTAGCAGATCTTTGCATGGCCCTTGGCTTGTTGATGTGAGTTTTTTTCTGATCTCCAGGCACCCATTGGGTGTAGTGTCTGTGTCAGCGCTGCTGCTGTGGTGGTGTGTGCTGCCACTCTTTCACAGTGTTGGCTGTTCATTAGCTGCTGTCATGTGCAAAAACGTGCCTTCACCCCCATGTGTTAATGCAAGGCGTCCGCCATTTGCTGGCGAGTCTTTCCTGTGTGGGGACACAGTGTTTGTCTGGCTGTGACCTAGGCCATATGGGCAGTGGGCATTGTTGTCTGCTTCTGAGTTGCACTATGTGATTTTTGTGGCCCACCCTCCCGCCATCTGGCTTATCGTGTCATGTGTTGGTGTCTTCTGTGGCCTGTGACTTGACATTGTCCAGCTGGGTGCATGGGGCATGGTGGCGCCAGTGGCATGTGCGTGTTCATGGAGTGTGGTTGAGTCATGCGATAGCTTGGGGTGGTTGCGTGCCTGTTTGTGAGTTTGGTTGTGGATGACGTTCCCCCCATGTGAGGTGCGTTGTTTGTGTACTCACCCGGGTCTCGGAGTCCTCCTAATCCTTCGACTGCCTCCACCGGCAGTATGGCCATCACCCTCTCCTCCCAGGGATGGT
This sequence comes from Triturus cristatus, assembly GCF_964204655.1. Lineage (NCBI taxonomy): Eukaryota > Metazoa > Chordata > Amphibia > Caudata > Salamandridae > Triturus > Triturus cristatus. The sequence goes on from NC_140590.1 coordinate 444,592,962, forward strand.
AGTGTACGGGTCTGCGGGACGGCCCTCCTCCAGTGACGTTGGCCTGGTTGTGTTCGTCCGTCATCTTGGCTCGGACCCTCCTCCGCAGATCGTACCACCTGGCTTGGCATTCCTGCTTGTTCCTTCTGGTGTCCGCAACAGCATTCACAGCATCGACGATGGTCTGCCACATGGCTGTTTTTTCTGACATGCTGGTCTGTCTGACCAATGTTCCAAAGAGGTGTGGCTCGACTCTGAGGATTTCATTGACAAGGACCTCCAACTCTCGGTTACTGAACTTTGGATTCTTGTTAGTGGGCATGGTGAGGGGTGTGGGGGTGGATGGTGGGGTGTGTGGATGGTTGTGGGTGTGTGGGTGTGGTTGTGCAGGTGTGTGTGTGTGTGAATGTGATGAGGGGGTGTTTGTGAAGGTGGTTGTGTGAAGATGTGCAAGTGTAAGGTGTGGTAAAGCTTGTAGTATGGTGCTGTGGGTTGTCTGGAGGGTCTGGCAGCAGTGAGTCTGTTACAAAGGCTCATGGTTTATGTGTGTGGGCCCTTTTTATTGGTCCATTGGTGGGTGTGGCTGTGTTTGAAGTTTGGGTGGGTGTGTTATAAGGAGTGGTGGTGTTTTGGGCCTCTGTTTGTTTTTGGCAGTTACAGGTCAGTGAATGTGTTGTTTTAGTGATTGTTGGACATGTTTAGTGGCTTTGTGCCATTCGAATGGTGTATTCTTGTGTCGTTTTGTTTTGTCCTGGTTGTGTACGTGCGTTTTTAGCGTGTGTACGGGGTGTACATGGGCCATTTTGTTGTACAGTGCTGTCCTTGTGTGTGGCTTGGTACGACTCGTACATGCGGTTGTGATGTTGGGGCCTGGGGTGCGCACCGTACTTAGGAGGTTGTGGTGGGGGTGCGACTCTGACGTACACGGGTGTACATACACGGGTGTGGGTATGACTCTGATGTACAGGGGTGCACATACACGGGTTGGGGTACGACACGTACAGGGGTGTACATACACGGGGGGTACGACATGTACAGGGGTGTACATACACGGGGGTACGACACGTACAGGGGTGTACATACACGGGGGGTAGGACTCGTACAGGGGTGTACATACACGGGGGGGTACGACACGTACAGGGGTGTACATACACGGGGGTACGACACGTACAGGGGTGTACATACACGGGGGTACGACACGTACAGGGGTGTACATACACGGGGGGTACGACATGTACAGGGGTGTACATACAGGGGGGGTACGATACGTACAGGGGTGTACATACACGGGGGGTACGACACGTACAGGGGTGTACATACACGGGGGTACGACACGTACATGGGTGTACATACACGGGGGTAGGACACGTAAAGGGGTGTACATACACGGGGGTACGACACGTACAGGGGTGTACATACACGGGGGGTACGACATGTACAGGGGTGTACTTACAAGGGGGGTACGACACGTACAGGGGTGTACATACAGGGGGGGTACGACACGTACAGGGATGTACAGACACGGGGGTACGACACGTACAGGGGTGTACATACACGGGGGTACGACACGTACAGGGGTGTACATACACGGGGGGTACGACACGTACAGGGGTGTACATACACGGGGGTACGACACATACAGGGGTGTACATACAGGGGGGGTACGACACATACAGGGGTGTACATACATGGGGGGTACGACACGTACAGGGGTGTACATACACGGGGGTACGACACGTACAGGGGTGTACATACACGGGGGGTACGACACGTACAGGGGTGTACATACAGGGGGGGTACGATACGTACAGGGGTGTACATACACGGGGGGTACGACACGTACAGGGGTGTACATACACGGGGGTACGACACGTACATGGGTGTACATACACGGGGGTAGGACACGTAAAGGGGTGTACATACACGGGGGTACGACACGTACAGGGGTGTACATACACAGGGGGTACGACATGTACAGGGGTGTACTTACAAGGGGGGTACGACACGTACAGGGGTGTACATACAGGGGGGGTACGACACGTACAGGGATGTACAGACACGGGGGTACGACACGTACAGGGGTGTACATACACGGGGGTACGACACGTACAGGGGTGTACATACACGGGGGGTACGACACGTACAGGGGTGTACATACACGGGGGTACGACACATACAGGGGTGTACATACAGGGGGGGTACGACACATACAGGGGTGTACATACATGGGGGGTACGACACGTACAGGGGTGTACATACACGGGTGGGAGTGTACATACACGGGGGTACGTCTCGGACGTTAGGGGGCTGGGGGAGTGTTGGGCGCATATGCGGGCACATGTCTCCATGGTTGCTATGGGAGTTCGGTGCGGACGGTGTTTTTTTCCATACGGTTGTAACATCGGACGCACGGGATGGATTGTGATTCCTCGGTCGGACTTCACTTTTCACATTTGTACGGTAAATCGTCCGAGGACGTGTCGGACACATTTTCCGACCCGAGGACGTGTGGGGAATAATTCCCAATGCGGTTCGTATGGACTTTTTACCATGCGAATCGTGATTGGCAGTTTGTACGGCACTTGTACGATTCGTACGGTAAAAAGACCGGATACGAGTCGTACGGGGAAAATTTTTACCGGATCGTAATTGGCACCAAAGTGTTTTGCATAGCGGAGGGGAATAATTTACTATTCCCACTTCAATAAGTGCAACAGTAGGGAAAGTGTTGGATAGCGGAGGGGAATAATTTAATACTCCCCCTCCAATGAGTGCAACAGTCGGGAAAATGTTGGATAGCGGAGAGAAAAAATTACTATTCCCATTCCAACAAGTGCAACAGTAGGGAAAGTGTTGGATAGTGTAGGGGTAAAAATTTCTACTCCCACTCCAATGAGTGCAACAGTAGGGATAGTGTTGGAAAACAGAGGGGAATAATTTATTATTCCCACTCCAGCGAGTGCAACAGTAGGGAAAGTGTTGGATAGCGGAAGGGTAAAAATAACTATTCCCACTCCTGCGAGTGCAACAGTAGGGAAAGTGTTGGATAGCGGAGTAAAAGATTTATTCTTCCCACTCCAATGAGTGCAACACTAGGGAAAGTGTTGGCTAGCAGAGGGGATAAAATTACTTTTCCCACTCCAAAGAGTGCAACAGTAGGGAAACTGTTGGATAGCGGAGGGGTAAAAATTACTATTCTCACTCCAGCGAGTGCAACAGTAGGGAAAGTGTTGAAAAGTGCAGGGGTATAAATTACTATGTCCAGTCCTGCGAATGCAGCTGTAGGGAAAGTGGTGGATAGCAAAGGGGTAAAAATTGCTATTCACACATAAGAAAATTCTAAATTTCTATGGACTGGAATCTAGAGAATGCTAAAAATGATTCTGGTATTTTACTGACCTCTGCTGGTCATTTTCTATCAAGCGGGTTAAATAGAGGCAGTTGCCAGAAAATTTTTCAAAAAGAAAGTCCCTCAGCAGAAAGCAATTCTGGTATTTTAGTGACCTCTGCTGGTAGTTTTCTATCAAGATGGTTAAATAGAGGCAATTGAACAGAAAAATGTCCCTAAGCGGAAGGAAACAAGTCTTAGGGCTGATCTCCAGAGCCCACAAAGTATAAACACAGAGGTGCCGATTCCGATCCGGGTTGGAAAGCACTCCGGCCGAGGGGCCGATTCCGATTCCGACCGCAAATCGTACCGACCCAGACCGGAGACCGACCGACACGGACCAGCGCGTACGACCCATGCAGTACGATGCAACACATGTGAATTACAACAGACACGTACGGAATACAAGCCGTACGACTAAGCTGTAGGGAAAATAGTGATCCGGACGGAAAACCGACGCGAGTTTCACCGACCGACACGAACCCGGAATAAACTCGACCGACCTATACCCGCGATGTGCGATCCGCGCAGTATGATGCAATGCGTGTAAACCCAGACGACTCGCACGGAGACCAAGCCGCACGACCGACACGCACAGAAAACCGGGCCCACAAGTAATAGAGATCTTCTGCGACCAACGCGTATGCAACAGTAGGGAAACTGTTGGATAGCGGAGGGGTAAAAATTACTATTTTCACTCCAGCGAGTGCAACAGTAGGGAAAGTGTTGAAAAGTGCAGGGGAATAAATTACTATTTCCACTCCTGCACATGCAGCTGTAGGGAAAGTGGTGGATAGCAAAGGGGTAAAAATTACTATTCACACATAAGAAAATTAAAAATTAAAAACAAACAAAATATCAACTACTATACAACATCTAATAAAAAAGCCAAAAACAAAACATATGTATTATACATTTTTAGAAAACATAGAAACATATTATAATGTAGAACAATATACAATGTACATAAAATATTTTTTAAGTGCAACAAAAAAGTTTTCCCCAAAAATATTTTGTAATATAAATTAATTTTAATCTAAAAAAATAATTATTACATAAATGTAATATTGTTTTTCCTACCCTATAACACCACAAAACAATTTACAACACACATCTAAATTAAATAAAAAAGTGTACCTCAATAAATAACACAATGAATTACCAATTTAAAAAATATTAATAATTAAGAAACATATTTAAAAAGGTAAAAATTATTTTACTAACCAAACGTTACAAGTATAGAACATAAATCCCCCAAAAAAATAAACAATTACCAAAAATATTTATCAATTAATAAATAAATATTAATGTTCAAGTAATGATTAATTAATGTAAACTAAATTACTTTCCACCATTTTACCCCAATAAATACAAAAACACACACCTAAAAATATTTACACACTATAACTAATTTTACATTAATAAATTACTATCAATGAACAACAAATAATTAGTTAATTTAAAAAAAATGACCTTTCCACCATTTACCACTATAAACACCACAACTCACACATCACAATTATTACCACTATAAACACCACAACTCACACATCACAATTATTACACAATAGGAATATTTAAAATTAATTAATTCATTAGCATCAATTAACAAATAATTAATTAAAAATAAATTACCTTCCACCATATTACCCTATAAATGCCACCACCAATTCCGTAAAACATAACACAATTAACAGTTAATTAATTAAAGAATAACAATTAACAACCAACAATCAAATTATAAATAATTATTAATAAATTAATTCACACACCATACAATTAAAATAAATAAATATTATAAAAGAAATATTAATAAATGTATTACAATTAAATTAATTCCCACCCTACTCCCCATTAATAATAATTAATAACAAATTAATAAATAATTAATAATACATTATTTCCCACAATCAATAATATAAAATTTTAAATAAATAAGATATTTCTTATTAAAGAATATTAATAATGTAATTATAATTAAATTACTTCTCACCCTATTTCCCTATAAACACACAACCCGCTTCTAAAATAAGCATTTGCAATGCAATCGATCTCGCTTTTGGGACCTTAAATGTATTTAGCTATTCAGCACATTAGCCTGGGTGCTGAAACATCTACTGTTCTTTAACATGGATGGAAAGCAGCACCAAACTGCGTAACATGCCAGGTATGGGAACACATGGAGAGAAATATTGCCTTTCAGCGGGAAATGGGATAGTCCAAAGCTATGTTTTTAATTCAGGGCCTTCAGTGGTCCTATCAGTTAAAATAGAAGATTTGAAAAAAAAATTTGTCTACGGGTGCTCGTGGAACACAATTTCTATGGACTGGAATCTAGAGAATGCTAAAATGATTCTGGTATTTTACTGACCTCTGCTGGTAGTTTTCTATCAAGACAGTTAAATAGAGGCAATTGAACAGAAAAAAGTCCCTAAGCGGAAGGAAACAAGTCTTAGGGCTGATCTCCAGAGCCCACAAAGTATAAACACATAGGTGCCGATTCCGATCCGGGTCGGAAAGCACTCCGATCGAGGGGTCGATTCCGATTCCTACCGCAAATCGTACCGACCGCCACGGACCCAGACCGGAGACCGACCGACACGGACCAGCACCGTACGACCCATGCAGTACGATGCAACGCATGTGAATTACAACCGTCACGTACGGAATACAAGCCGTACGACCGAGCCGTAGGGAAAATAGTGATCCGGCCGGAAAACCGACGCGAGTTTCACCGACTGACACGAACCCGGAATGAATTCGACCGACCCGTGATGTCCGATCCACGCAGTACGATGCAATGCGTGTAAATCCAGACCGACTTGCACTGAGACCAAGCCGCACGACCGACACGCACAGAAAACCGGGCCCACAAGTAATAGAGATCTCCGCGACCGACTCGTATGAAACACAGAAGATAGTCCGCGTGAACAAGGCGGAGAAGCCCGCACGAGTCAACATCAACATCAGCGTCCGTTTCCGTCAGAAGAACGTCTCCTTCATGCCTACAAAACCCAAAGGAAAAAAGACAAAAAAGGACCAAACAAGCAATGACAAAGTCAATAAATATCAAATAAAAAAAACCTGGGACAAAGACACACCCACAACTCCAACTATATAAAGGACTACAATCACTACCATGATCCCTTGCAAACAGGAGACACATCCAGCAGCAAACACCATCACACAGCAACCACAGACACACTCACAACTCACCCATCACACAACTCACACACCATCAGCGCCTCATCCAAAAGCACACACACATACAGCTAGCAAAACCAACACTAACCCACCCTCACTTGCACCCTCACTCACCACCACCACCCATCACCATGCCTCCAAAGAAGAATCCAAAGTTCACAGATAGTGAGTTAGAAGTGCTGGTAGACGAGATCATCAGAGTAGAGACACATTTGTTTGGTACATTGGTCCAAAGGAGCCCCATGTCGCAGAAAACCAAGATGTGGGCGAGGATTGTGGACAAGGTGAACGCTCAAGCACCAGCAAGGCGCACAAAGGACGATATCCAGAACAGGTGGTATGACTGCGCAGGAGGGTCAAGAAACTCGTTGAAAAAGATCACGCCCTGAGTCAGTGCACCGGCGGTGGCCCTCCTGCCAAACCAGTCTACTTCAGGACCTGGGAGGAGAAGGTGCGGGACATCCTGCCACCAGAGAGATTCCATGGTATAACAGACAAACCAGAGCCTGGTGAGTATACAAACAACATACCCAATATTGTGTGGCAAGGGGACAGTGAAACAATGCACCGCAAGCAAAGCCACAGTAACCAATAGATAATCATCCCAAGATGTGTATGCCAGTCAGACAAACACAATACCTGCCATCTCATAGTGAATTGGAACTGTGTCATGACATGCATCAACCTACAAACAAATAGAGCAAGGCAGTGGCGCAAAGCTAAATAAATACTTCCAGACAGTTTGCCACCACAAACACGCTACCTCACAGTGCAGCTGACTGACAGGAAGGAATAGTGCGGATGCAGGTGAAGTGATTGTATCCAAAAGCATGATGGGGTTTGTAGTCACATATAATGCTCCCCCTCCTGATTGCCCCATCAAGACATCTCTGAACCATGCCCACATCACAGGGAGTGGAAAATGACTGACAAAATGGCTGACACTGGGTCCTGCTGTGGGGAGCACAAGGCCCTGGTAGGGCTTGTGCGCAAATCAGAAGCAGGACACCACTGACTGACATCCTGAAAGACAACTTGCACACCCTCCAATGGAAGCACGTTTCATGGTGGGATGTCTGTCCGGGTGGGAAGGAGGACTGACAGCTCTGACCATACTTACTTACCGAACACAAACTCTACACAACTCACCGGGTAGAATGCATTGACCAACACCTCTGTGAAATATCAGCAAAAGATACCCCATACTGGGTGCTGCTGTGTGAAGCACAGGGGCTTTCTTTGGACTTGTAGCCAAACAAACACCAGGATTTCACAGTCGGCCATCTTGCCATTGCTGTCACACCACCTCACAGGGAAGCAGAGTCAAGAGGGAGGAAGTATGAGCATACTGAGAAGGGAGGTGTAGCCAAGAGTATGATGGGAGTTGCAGTCACAGACAATCCACACCCACCCACATGGCCCAGCAAGCAAACACTGAACCATGCTCGCCTCACAGGGAGTGGGAAGGGACTGACAATATGTCTGACACTGGGCTCTGTTGTGGGGAGCACAAAGCCCTGCTGGGAAATGGGCAACAACAAACACCAGGACTTCACAGTCAGCCATCTTGCCATTGCTGTCACACCCCCTCACAGGGAAGCAGAGTCAAGAGGGAGGAAGTATGGGCATGCTTGGAAGGGGGGTGTAGCCAAGAGTATGATGGGAGTTGCAGTCACAGACAATCCACACCCACCCACATGGCCCAGCAAGCAAACACTGAACCATGCTCACCTCACAGGGAGTGGAAAGGGACTGGCAAGATGTCTGACACTGGGCTCTGTTGTGGGGAGCACAAGGCCATGCTGGGAAATGGGCAACAACAATATCAAACCCTGTCCGTGACAAGCTGGAAAAAAGCAGTGTACAGGCAGGCATTTGTTCGTACAGTAGAAAATGTCATGTTTGTGAACCATTGATGCCTGTAGAAACATAACTTACATTGTGTGTCTCTTCCAAACACAGGTGGTGCTGGGGACCCAGCACCAAATGAAGAGGATTCCCACTGAGCTCTCTGGTCTGACTCTGTCTCTGTCTTCTTCGGATGACGATGACCAACCTGGCCCCTCCGGTGTGAGTCATCATGCAGCACCAGCAGCATCAACATCTGCACCCCCTGTACCCATGCCTCCAGCATCTGTAAACTAACAGGGCACCCCCGCCAACATGGACAGACCAAGGCCACTGAACACCCACTGCACAGGGACACAGGACCCCCCGGAAGCAACAGCAAACACCACCAGCAACACCACCCAAGGGGTCCCAGTGTCATCTGTGCGTCCCGCCGCTGGTCCTGCCCGTGCTGATATGGGTGCTGGGAGGGGTGGGAGGCAGAGGGCGTGCCTTGCAGAGGGGTCTGGACTGCATGATGACCCCCAACTGGCACGCATCATAGATGCGTACCAGGATAGCACCGGAGGATTTGGCCAGGTAGTGGGGATCCTCAAGGACATACAACAGGAGCAGGCTGCCCACCATGCCCGCATGGAGGCAAAGTGGGATGCCCTTACTGCGGTGCATCGGGACATACACCAATGCCTCCGCCATATCAACACAAACCTGTCCACACCTCCCTGTGTGGCCACAACATCTGTTGCAACACCATGTGCCAGTGCCACAGGGAGGGAGGAGGACTGTGGCGGAGAGTCCCCTGCACTGCAGAGCCCTGCACCTGAGGATCCCCCCCCCAAGAAGAAGAGGGGTCGTCCAAAGAAGGACATGTGAGAGGCAGATGTCCCAGCACATCCCCCAGAGCCTCTACACCTGTTCTCGACAATGTTCTTTGTGTGCAACCCGTTCACCTTGTTCAATCGCACACAACTCGCCCACATGACATGGAGGGTTCATGTTGGTCCAATGTAGCAGATGACTGTGGAATTTACTCTGGACATTTCATCTACCAGCACTTCTAACTCTAATGTGAACTTTGGATTCCAAAACCAATGTACAGCACCCACCATCTTGTGCACTTTCCCCACACATGTTCGAAAATAAACTCACCAGTACACCATACTTGCCTCTGTTGTGATTCCAACTTGTCATGTGTCATGGAGATGTCGATCTGCTACACAACACAGTGCATGCCAAATACTGCAACAATGTGACCAACGTTAGGTGAGTCATAGTGATGTGACACATGTGAGGGAGACACACCACTATGGCAACACAACACATACTCACCATGGCCATGTTACTCATCCCACACAATGATGTTGACCTGAAACACATAGGTATGCCCAAACACAACACCTATCCACAGTCATTGGTAACAAGTCCACAGGTGAGGTAAGCAAATGTCACTCAGATGTGGGAAGACCGACAACACACTGAACAAAGCATAGCACAGGTTAATTACAAATCAGCAACATGTTTATTCAAAAATAGTTGCAAGGCAATTGTATGTTACGGTGGACACACGGTCACAGAGTGTATGAGAATTGTAGTCCAGGGGTATGTGGCACATCACTTGATGTCAATTGACTACTCCCACACTGCTGTCAGATTCTGCGTGTTGGGGGTCAGTGTTGACCAAACAACAGGCAAATTACCCTGTGAAGGACAGACACAAGACACAGTCAAAAGCACAGCAGAACAGGAGAGAAATGCAATACACTTGCACAAAACATGTCACAAGAAACCTACACAGAAACAAGTTAGCAGTACTACCCTATTGTGGAGTACACACCACCTAAATGAACACATCACTGCACGCATCCAGTCAAGCGGCACACAGACACACTCAGACAGCAACAGAGCAGCCACAACACATTCCAGGCTAACTCCATACATTGACATAACAACCCTGGAAACTGACATTCAGGTGAAGAAGTTGTTGATGAGCTGTGAGCAGATGTCACCCTCATCCTCATCGTCACTGGCATCGTGCCCAGGCCAGGATCCTCCACTGGTGGCGGAGGTAGGTCATCGTCATCCTGGATGAGAGGCACCTTCTTCCGCATTGCCATGTTGTGTACATGCAGCATACAAGGATTATTTTGCACACCTTTGCAGGCTCATATGGGAGGGCCCCTCCGGTCTTGTCCAGGCAGCGAAAGCGACTTTTCAGGAGGCCGAATGTCCGCTCAATCACCCTCCTGCTCCGACCATGTGCCTCATTGTAGCGCATCTCGGCTGGTGTCACAGGGTTCCTGAGGGGTGTCAGCAACCATGGCATGTTGGGGTATCCGGAGTCACCTACACACACAAAAATGAACAAGTAGCTGAGTTTTGTAGGAGTGCGGAATACAACATTGACAAACACACACAATGATAAACAGTCAGTACACACCGACAAGCCAGGCACGCTGATCTGGCATCTGTGACATCAGCGTTGCAATGCGACTACTCCTCATTATGTAGGCATCGTGTGCAGAACCAGGGAACCGTGCACACACATGTGTGATACACATGTCTGCAAGACATACCACCAGAGCATTGATTGAGTGGAAATGTTTCCTGATACGGTATGCCTGCTCATGTGCCTGTGGTGGTATCAGGGCCACATGTGTCCCATCAATAGAGCCGATGACGGTCGGCATCCTCCCCAGTGTATAAAAGGCATCCTTTATTTCTGGGAGTTCAGCTGGGCTAGGGAACTTGAAGTACAGGTCAAGGAAATGCAACATCCCCTCCAAGACATCGCTTAGCACACGACTAAACATAGTTTGCGACATCCCACCTGTGAAGCCACAGTGTACTGGAAGGTACCAGTAGCAAAGAAGTGCAGGGCTGCCATCACCTTCACCTCTGGGGTCAGTGCTGTAGGGTATGTCCGGCCAGGTAGCAGATGTGGCGCCAACTGCTCCGCCAACTCCTCATTTAGTGGCCTGGTGAAGCGGTACTGTCGGATGCAGTCGCGTTCCTGCATGGTTTCAAGGTCTGGGAACGGTCGATGGACAGCTGGTGTCCTGCAGAACAGAGATGAACAAAGGAAGATTGTCGGTTCATCCACCCATGTGGCCATGACCAGTCTCAATATCACATGATACATCATGACATTACACAATGCACTGAGGTGTGTGCTGTTGGGCATGGACACATATGTCACCTACATGGCCATCACCTCACATCTCAATTCCGCATGTCCACATAAGTCTCATGTAGTGCAATGGCCAACCAATTGACTGTGTCACCCGACCTATGTACTGCTGTGAGGTTACAAACACACACCACAGTGACAAGTGAGGCCTGATGTCTCACAGGCATCACAGATCTTTGCCATGCAGATACCCAGGGTCCCTGTATTGCCACATCGACACTGGCATGGACATGGCGTATCACGTACACACCACAAGGCAAGCGTGAGTCCCACAGGTAGTGGCCACTGTTGTCCCTGCAGGCCCTACATGTATGACACACACACACCATCAAGGTTGCTGCATATACCACATGGATGTGGAGAATGTCTCCCATTGGGCATATTTGATTAGACACATCTGAGACACAACATGCACACAGACTGTGGGTGCACATCCGAATTGTGGCTACAGGTCTCACTGTGATGTACATGCCATCACCCCCAGGACTCAGGGTGTATGTGACATGTCCTAAACATATCCAACCTGCAAATGTGTCCGTGACTCATGCCCATTACTGTACATTTGCACATCACAGTGGTAATGTGTACAACACACAAAGGATTCTGCCCCCATGTACACATGCACAGCCTGGGAGTGGCTGAACAAAAGTGCCACCCAACAAACCAAATGTTGCCCCCCCAACACACAGGGAATGCAGCCTTACATGCCATGTGACACTGTGTGGCCAATGCTGTAGTGTGGTAGGTGTGCACAGGTGTCCCTGGCAAGTAATTGTGTGTTTAATCCGTCAAATAGTCACACCAATGAGGTCCGACGCGGGTGACAATGCATACGCATTGCACGGTTCATGACCGAGCCGGGCGTACGCTTTGCCATTGACTGCAATGAGGTCCGACGCGGGTGACAATGCGTACGCATTGCACGGTTCATGACCGAGCCAGGCGTACGCTTTGCCATTGACTGTAATGAGGTCCGACACGGGTGACAATGCGTACGCATTGCACGGTTCATGACCGAGCCGTGCGTACGCTTTGCCATTGACTGCAATGAGGTCTGACGCGGGTGACAATGCGTACGCATTGCACGGTTCATGACCGAGCCGGGCGTACGCTTTGCCATTGACTGCAATGAGGTCCGACGCGGGTGATAATGCGTACGCATTGCACGGTTCATGACCGAGCCTGCGTACGCTTTGCCATTGACTGCAATGAGGCCCGACACGGGTGACTATCGTGCATGCGCGTCGGGCAGGCATGGTCCGAGACAGGCGTACGCCTTGGCCATTGAATCGTATGGAGACGGGTGCATGTGTATTTTCAAAAATACGCGTTGTACAGTCAGTTGACCGAGCCGGGTGCACTCATTGGCTCTGGACTGTCATGGAGACGGATGCGGATTCAAAACTTGTACGAGTTGTGCGCTGGAAATTCAGTTGGATGCCTACAACAATGTTGCAATTCCAAGTGTTTCATGAAGGTGAAGATTTGAACGATGCGGAAGACATGTACGAGTCTTACGTTTCCATGGATTGGCCAGATTCATAGAATGCAACCGTGTTGGACCTATCACTGGGGACACATGGCACAGAGTGGCTGGCTGGCCCCCAGGGAGCTCACTTGCCTGCACTACATGCTACTGGACCACATCCCTTCTACTACTGCTGCTGTCTCTGCATCCTCTGGCTCCTGCTATGGCACGTACTCTGGAGAGGGCCCCAGCCTTCACTGAGGAGGAGAACCAGGCCCTGCTGGACGGGCTCCTTCCACAGTACAGCAAGCTGTATGGGAAACCAGGGGAGCAGGTGAGTGTGCAGTCCACTGCCTTCCTAATTGTGCATGTTGTCTGACTAGCAGTACTAGCAGTGTGTACACCAGTGGCAAGCATTCTCACTGACTACTTTCATTCCCCAAAGTGTGTAGGTACATGTAATGAACAGGTGTTCTGCTGCTAAAGTGCATTAGTGCAAGCTTAAACTTCCCAGGCATTGTTAACATGTCAGACATGCAGGTTATTTGTCCTTTCCCATGGTTGCACTACATGTGTAACTCATTTTCCTTTGTGATGATGACATGTATATCCTAATGTGTGCAGCACAAATATGGGGCATTTGTGTTAATGGACTTTTAACTTTGTCATCCTCACAGGTTGATGCCCACCAGAAGCAGGAGATATGGCTGACCATCGCCCGGGCAGTTCGTTCGGTGGGGGTCTACAAGCGCCGGATCCGCAACTGCCAGAAGAGGTGGCAGGACCTTCGGGGCTGGAACCGGAGGATCGCTAGAGTCCAGCTGAAGCTGTCACCTCCACGCAGGAGGGGCGGACACCGGACCCTGACCCCCCACATGCTCCGGATCCTGGCGGTGGTCTTCCCGGACCTGGATAGGCAGCTGAAGGCAGACAGCAACAAGGAGGGGGTAAGTCCATGCCTAATCTGGTACTATGCCTGACATGCTAATTGCAGTCTTTTGACCTGGTCACATTTACACATTACATAGGTCTTGTAGTCCAATACTCAGGTCCCTCAATTGTGTGATGCACCCTCCTCATCTGTTCCACAGGTGTGGCCCCTACAGTCTGTTGCTTGTGTCACTAGGGCACTGTGTCCCCTGCAGTCAGCTATGCTCAGGTTCCAGACAGCGTCTGTTCCCTTGACTCTGTTGTGTGTTTCATGGGTGGTTCAATTGTTTACCGAATGCCTGGGATCTGACATGTGATCTGTGTGTGCCCTTGATATGTGTTCCAATTGCTGGTCTGACTCGCCATATGTGGCTGGGGTATTTCAAACAAACCCATGCAGCAGGGGACTCCAATTTGTGGGCCTCAGTAGTATGTATATGAAGTATGTCACACTTGCTTAGCCACCTGACTACTGTCCAGGGCCAAACACTGTTTCACGTAGACCTGGGCAGTCATGCCTCCTCAAGGGCATTTAGAAACACTCTGTAATCCCACTCCTGTGTATCAATTTACAGGTTGTGCTTAGTGACATGTGCCTTCAGGTGTCTGCCTCTGTGTCATTATGGTGTGGCTTCCTGTTACGTACAACTGGGTGTCCATTATTTTGATGGTCAGCAGGACATCTGAGATGTGACGGTGAGAGACAAGACCTGTGTGACATATAAGTGTGTGATCATCTGACAGCGCACAATGGTGTATGCAACTGTGTCCTTCAGGCAGCTGGGTTACATGCACGGCAGACTGTGATGTGCTAATGTACAGGGAGTTGTGTTTGCAGAGACTCATATGTCTGATTTGCATGATGTGGGGTCTTCTGGGTCCTGGATATGTTGTTTGCAGGGGATGGGCAAGTGCACATGTCATCTGCAGAGTTAGCTTTACCCCATAGCTATGATTGTGGCACAGTGCATAATGTTGTTGCCTGGATGCCCTGCCCCTGTGACAGGAGACAGTGTTGACTGACATTCCAGGCATGCCAGTGTCATGGCATTTAACTTGCTATGAGTGATCCTTTGTGTTCAAGTGTGCACCATGCACCCCATTGTGGCATTGACTATCAGGACATGAGAACATCATAGTGTGTGTTGCTGGCATGCATCACAAGCATGTGAAATGAGTCTCTGCCCACCCCTTCATCCGGACACCTGTACTGAGTCAGTGCAAGAGATGTGCTGTGTGTATAGTGACATACTCCTACATGTTCACTTTCATGTCCAACTAATGTGTGGATGGTGCATGTCGGGACATTGGGGTATTAGCATCCAACACGCAACAGACATATGGGTGCAAGTCAAGGAGGGATATGTGTGCCATGGTTGATGTTGAGAATGACAATTGGCTTATTCTAAACAGTGTTTGCACTTTGAGCAGTGTTCAGCTGATGATGCCTGGGCTTGCCCTGTGTTGTGATGTACTCACTGTGGTGTGTGCAGTCAGTGCAGGTGACTGATGTTCTCTTTCTTCCTATTCCTATCCAGATACATCCACGGCCACTATAGGGGACAGCTCCACAGACCAGGAGGAGCCACAGAGCCTGACAGGGACAGAAGGAGAGGAGTCGGGGGACCCAGTGGCACGGAGGGCGAGTGGAGCCACACCGAGGAGTCGTCAGCACCATCCACCCAAGCTGAGGGCTACAGCAGCTCTGAGGATGACTCCCTTGTGGAGGCGGGTGTCAGCAGCCACCAAACCCCAGCTTGTGAGGCTATCCCCGCCACCACCACCATCACCACCCTCCCATCGGCTCCCATCCCAGAGGTCCGTGGAGGCTCCCGTGTTCGGGAGCATGTCTCCTTTGTGCAAGGCACCGCACCCCCTGCACCTGTGTCCCCTGCTGCCCTGAGTGAGGAGTCTGTGGACTTACTTCGACATATCCATGTAGGGCAGACATCGATGCTGAGTGTCCTCCATGCACACACCACTCTGTTGACGCAACTGGTGTCGTTCATGGAGGGCATTTAATCGGGCATGTCTGCCCTACAGAGGACCAATCAGTAAGTGGCCTCCTCCCTGACGGCAGCAGTGTCCCTCCTCCAACAATCCCGCACCCCTCCTACCCCTGCACCACCCACGATTCCTAGCAGCCTACCTGTCCCAAGCACACACACACCTGCACATTCTCACAAAGCCACAGACACGGGCAGCACACAAACACCCAAACCAAGGGCTTGACGTGCACACAAGCAAGCGCAGGGGACTGATACCACACTCACAGGGGCTGGTTTGCAGACACCCACACAGTCATCCACAACCACTCCGCAGTCCTCCGAAACCTCTCCCTCCTAGCCCCCTTTCCTTACCTCACCTGCAAACCCATCTCCACAGAAGCTCTTCCTCTGTGACCTTGGCCTCTTCCCCACCGACCCAGCAGATCCAGATTACAAGGGGAAGAGGAAGTCCCCACACACAGAGGGGAGTGACCCTCACACCCAGACATCCTCCCCCAGGCACAGTCAGACTGAGGTCCCAACCTGCAAGTCCACCCCCGGCCAGAAGAGCAAGACCCCCCGCCGCCACGCAGCTCCAAGGCAAAGTCTCCGTCCTCCATCCCCCAGGCCACCACTCCAGAGGTTCCCCCGCCATACCCTGCCCTAGGTTCCCCCACCCACAGATACACCATCCCCAAAATTCTGAGGCCCTCCCCCCCTACCACTTGCTCCTCCACACCCGGTCAGATGGTTAGTGCCACTGATGTAGGGACCGTGTCCCCCCCCCTCTGCCCTGCCGACCTTACCTGCACTCCATTCCGCTCACAGGGATTTAGGCACTGCAGCGGAGTCCACGACCACCCCGTCTGACTTGGGCACTGCAGTGGGGACCCAATCCACTCCATCTGACCTGCCCACTGAAGTTGTACCGGCACCCACCCCATCTGACTTGTGCCCCACAGTTGTGCCTGCACCCACCACTTCAGTCAGCTCCACTGCAGTTGCAAGTGACTCTCCTGCATCCACCACCCCTTCACTGCCTCCTTCTGCTGCGCCCTGATACTGTCCTTACGGGGCCTGCCCCCATGAATGCCCCTCCGAGGGGATGTCCCCTGTCCTTACCAGTGCAGGCAAGCAACGTGTGACAGTTGTCACTCAAGTTCACTCCTTGTCATTTGATAATGGACTGGCCATTGGCCTTTTGTTTGAACGGGCGTTTACCTTTTCATATGCTGAAAAAAGCTTTTTTCTTTATCCTTGTGAACTTGATTTAGCTGTACATTAGGTTGATGATGTTTAGCATGCCCTTGCACCTGTAATGCTTGGTTTCCAATGTTGAATACTGAGGTGTTGATGTGAGGTACTCCATGTGGTCCATTCGATATGTATCCTATTCTGGTGGGCAGCCATGTCATCCTTTGCAGCTAACTGGGTGTGTCATGATCAACAATTTGTGGACATCTCGGTGAACATTTCATTTGCATGGTCACATTTGTGGCTTGCACCCATGCACATATGATGTGCTTCCCATTTTCCAATTTGTCTATTTCCCTGACTTTGGGCGTATCTCCACTGGACCTATAGGTGTGGGCATCATTGGTATAGGAGCAACTGGGTCCTCTGTGCAACTTGCTGTACATGTGTGTTGAGTATGTGCAGAGGACTTAGGGGAGATTCACGTACCCAGGCTGTTGTGACCAGAGCCTTCATTGTGTGGTAACTGATGGCTGACTGACCAAGTGTTCTGCTGAGATGAGTGAGACGTGCTGTGACTGTTTGGCACAGCTGGGCTTCCACAGGAGTTAGGTCCCCTCAGGCTATGTCACGGATGTGTGGTTCCGTGACATAGCCTGGGCCCATGGTGTGTGTTGTGTGAGCATGTGTTTGTGTGTCCACATCCCTTTTCATACACAGGCAGTGTTCCCTTGATATGTTCCTGTTGTTGATGCTTGCTGAGTGGTACTGTGTTCATCCCACAACTTTGCCATGGGTTACCAGATGTGTGGGTGCATGACACACTACTGTTAATTGGTGTTTCATCACTGGGATTTTTCAGTTCTGAGTTGTGGTGGTGTTGTCAGACGCAGATGGGACACGGTCAGGGGTCCCCAAGGCACTTGTAAGTTCGCAATATCATGTAGTTGTCCCTAGGTGATACCTTTCAGTTATTGAGACATGTGTATGTGTGTGTGACTGCTCCCACTTGTCCGGTTCAGGGCTGCAATGTGTGCAGGTGTCAGCAGGTGTGCCTTGTGTTTCTCCTTGGCTTCTGAATTGCCCTGGGACTGTGGGAGGTATTATGAAGGTTACGTGAGCTTTGACATCATGGCCAGGTACCGCATACTGTGCAGTATGTCTGTCATTCACCAGGGTTGTGAACTGTCCTTGTGTGATGAGTCTCTGCACCTTAGTTCCTCCCGAAATTCCTGCGTTTGCCATGTGTGCATGTGCAATGTCACCTGTCCATGTGGGCTTCACAGATGCACATTGTTGCAGTTCAGGGTGTGTGGTGTTGAAGGTGGACTGATGTAAATGTTTGCATGGATGGGCCCCTAGCTGCCATTTGTCCATGGATGATGGGCCATGCTGCGTGATTTGTGTTTGTGTAGATGTGATGTATGTTTGTGGCACAATACACATGTCTGTTTTTTACAGTTTGTAAGACATCTACCTTTGTCATCACAGTGGAGGTGTCATGCATGCTTGTGTCACCCAAATGTCTGGTCCCTGGGGGTAGTGCTGTTGTGTGTCAGTCTCTTGCTGTGTTAGTTTGTGTTCATTCCAACTTGTGTCACATGTGTCTGTTGTGCTCCCTCTCATCTCACAATGCCTGATTAGCCACTAAGGGTGTCCCAATGATGGTTTACTTTTGTATGGCACTGTGTCCACATCTGTGTCACTGTGGTTCAGCCCCCCTCATGTGTTGTGTAGTTGCCTGGGGATACTGAGACACAAACACACACACACACACACACACACACACACACACACACATGTTGTGTCAGATGTGCAGTGTGAGGTTGTCTGTTTGTGTTTGTGCATCTGCATCAGTGCATTGGTATTGCTGTTGTGGGCCATTGTCTGGATGCTGTTTCTGTGATTTTCCCTGCTGTCCCTGTGAGTCATATCACATCATTCTGCACATTCATCCTGGTTGTTAGGTGCCATTGCTGCCATGGAATGTGAGTTTGTGACCTGACACCTACAGTCTACACAGGTTGTTTTGATTAGTGTGTCTATTTTCGAGATGTGTGTATGCTTTGTGATGGTCACTTCTGCTCTTGTGTCATTGTACACTGTATGCATTGTCAGCCCCAATGTGTGGTGCTTGTCTGCTCATGGTCGAGAGTATGTTTTGTTTTCACAGCACTGTTAGCCTCATTAATCTCTGTGGGTTTGGGACGCAACCACTAGTTTGCCCCAAAAGTGTTTCATGTGTTGGGAGCAAGAATCATACATGCTGGTTGGCATTTGCAGCTTTGACCATGATGACACTTACCTTTTGGTCACTGTGATGAGGGGGGGTTTAGACCCCATCACCACAATGGCTGACATTTGCTGCAGTTTGGAACCCTACACGTAACTTTTGTTCTACACAGTGAGGGGGTGTTATTTTATACATTGACAGAGTGCTATAGTGATGCTTGCCTTGTCTAGGCCACACTCATTTGTTGGTCACACATGTGCTGTTAGTTACATTGTATGTTCGAAGTCATAATCACTGTTGTGGGCATTTGTCACAGACTACACGCTGTTGTCATGATGTTAGGGGGATGTATTTTGCTGACATACCTAATGTTGGAGTATGATGGATGTGTGGCGCATCACCCATCCTATGGGTGGGGGTGGCAAGGGTGATGGACAACATAAGCCCTATGAGTAGGGGTGGCGGGGGTGATGGGCAACAGGTCCCTTATGAGTGTGGGTGGCATTAGTGATGGTCAACATGAGCCCTAGGGGTGGGGCTGGTGGTGGTGCTGGCCATACAACCCCTATGGTAGCCTGTTGTTAGTGGCCAGGATGTGAATCCCCTGTGTGTGTGTGCCATTTTGCGGGTACGTGTCGTTTGTTTGTGTGGTAGGTGTCTGACTTACCGTCTGCGCTGTCCACGTCTGTTCCTGATCCGGTCATAGATGTAGAGTACTGGGATGACCTGCACGATGGGATTCATGATGTGTTCGTCTCGTACATGCTGCTTGTTGCTCCGTCTCGTACCAATTGCAAGCTGATCCGTCTCGTAGCCGTGGATTGAGTTGTGGCACGAATCGTAACTGATATGCTTCTTTTCTGGATGCTGTGACGTGCCGTACGTGGCAACCCGTCCGGCACGTAGGAAGGACGCATCGTACTTGTCAGGGCAGAAACTGCTATGGATACTGCTTCCGGGCGACTCGGTCCGGCGTTAGGAGTTACGGCTCGGACGGAGAATGGAGCTTGAATCACAGCCTACGTGTCAGTCGGGTTTTTGGCAGTTATGCGCATCGTACTTCAGCAACAGGACGGAATGGCTACGAGTACGTGTCGGTCGCAAGATAAGGCTATGAACAGCTCTCGGAGAGCTGCCCGACCTGGATCGGAATCGACCCCCGAGTCGTATCCAGGGTGTTTTTGCGACCAAGCCGGACCCCTACCGTCCGACCGAGCGAGTACGATGCGCACGTATGCTGTCGGACTCGGTTCGGTCGGACTCCCATAGAAGTCAATGGGGGCCAGTTGTATGACACATACGTGCGCTCCCATTGACTGAATGGGTATGTTTCGAACAAGTGCGCCCCCTACAGTGGGTACGCATCAGTGCCATCTGCGCTGTACATGCCTGTGTGGGGGAGACCCATGGGTCGCCCCCTGTGTGCGAGTCGTACGTTTGCAGGTGTTGGGGGGTCTGAAGCGGACCCCTGAAGTCCAACTGCGGGAGCTTTTGCGAGCCGGACTCTCCAACTCGGTCGAGCTGTCCGATTCGAGCATCGTACTCGTTTGGTCGAGAATCGTCTCCATTGCGCGTCGGTTTGCGTGTGACCGAGTCGGACAGATCGGGTCGGAGCCAGGAACGAGTCGGTCGGAGAATTCGCGCATCTTTGCATTGTACTTCGTCGCCTGGACCCGTGTACGGATCGGTCAGAAAAGAAGCATCGGAATCGGATCAGCTACGGCCTAACCCGATTCGGTGCCCTTCCGACAGAGATCGGAATAGGCCCCTTATAAGTATTCATATAAGTATATACTAAAGTATATCCAAGAGGTCTCGAATGCTCAACCTAAAAATGCCACAATTAACATATTTACCAATTAATTAATCAATAAAAATTAACAACCAATTATTAATTAATTAATAATTGATTACAACAATTAACTCTATAAAATCAGAATTAATTAAAGACTAATAATAAAAATTAATTCTCAATTTATTAGAATTAAATTACTTCCCGCCCTATTCCTCTATAAACCCACAACCAGCTACGGAACTAAAACGTAAAATGTAATCAAAATAAAATTAATATTCAATTTATTATAATTAAATTACTTCCCACCCTATTCCCCTATAAACCCACAACCTGCTATGGGACTAAAACGCAAAATATAATTAAAATAGAATTAATAACTTCTAAAAATCTAACACATATTATTATTATTTTTTAAATGCAATACTTAGACAAAAGAATTGAGCACATACATGTAAAATACATAACACTAACTAAAAAAACGATATTTTCTACTACTATATTTTTGCAAACCATATTATTGACTTCGATATTTTGGAAAACGATATTTCTTACCTTAAACTCGATATTCTTGACCACGATATTCTTCCAGTCGATATTTCTGAATCTCGATATTCTGCACTCGATATTATTATGACTATGTACCCTTCGTCCCATCATATATAGCCAAGAGAATAGGTGATTCCGACCTCTCAAAGTACGGTTTGAGGCAGTTCACATGTAGGACTGGTCTGCATGTCTACCAGGAAGGTGACATTGTTCCTTTACCTCAAAAACCATGGACCACTTGTCCTGTAGAGCACAGGGCTCCACTGGGGCTATGACCCACACTTTCTGGCCAGGCTCAAACTGAACCAGATTGGCATTCTGGTCATACCAGCGTTTCACATCCTCCTGGCTTGCTTCCAGGTTCACCTGAGTGAGTTTCCTGAGGGAGCAGTCTGGTTTCTGAAGGCCAGCATGTAGCTAAATATATCCTGGGGGGCTTCTTGGGAGCTTTCTCTCAGTCTTCCTTCACCAGACTAAGAGGTCCACTCACAGGGTGCCCGTACAGCAGCTCTAAGGGGCTAAAGCCAACCCCTTTCTGCTGTACCTACCTGTAAGCAAAGAGAAGGCATGGCAAGAGGATGTCCCACTAACGCCTCTTGGAGTCGGACACACCCCAATCATGTCTTGCAGGGTTTAGTTGAACTTCTCAATCAACCCGTTACCTTGAGGGTAGTAAGGTGTGGTGAATTTTTAGTTCATCCCACACGCTTCCCACATGGTTGTCATGTACTTGAACATGAAATTGGTATCCTCGGTCAGATACCACCTCCTTGGGTAAACAAATGCAGGAAAAAATCCCTATCAGTACCCGGCCCACCACGGGTGCCGTCACTGCCCTCAGAGGGATGGCCTCGGGGACCAGGTGGCATGGTCCACTAAAACATGTTGCCTTTAGCTGTCTTGGGAACCAGAGGCCTCACAATATCAATGCCCACCCGCTCAAAAGGGGTGCTCACAACAGGGAAAGGCTGGAGTGGAGCCTTACATCTCCTTCCACTCTTGCCCCTGCCTGGCAAGTCTGGCAAGTCCTACAATGAGCACTAGAATTCTTGCTCATTTGCGGCCAAAACAAGTGGGTGACAAGCCTTTCAAATATCTTGCCCTGTCCCAAATATCCTACCAAAGGCACATCATCAGCTAGCCCCAGTAGGAAGACTCTGAAGCACTGGGGTAAAGGTAGCATATGGACTATCCCAGGCTCAGCAACCTTGGAATCACTATACAGAAGACAATGCTCCCAGTAATGCAGTGTGATCCAGATTCCTTGCCCACTGCCTGGCCTGCAACCATCCTCTGCAGATCCTCAAGGGAAGGACATTCCTTCTGCTCCCTGCAGAATTCCTCTCTGGTGGGACCTATTTCTTGCTGCCAATAGGTTAGCTGAGGCTAGTCTCCCAGTTCGGTCACTTGCTCCCTTGTAGGTTCCGGGGCATCCCCCTCAGGGTCAGATTCTTCCCAGACCATGGGAACTTCTGGGACAGGTTACCCATGCCGTCTGACCCTCCTCCTTCTATCAGACACCTTGGCCACTCTTTCAGGCTCCAGGTCCTTCTGATCACCCTTACCACTGCCATGGATCAGGTGGTCATTCATGCCCACTCAGGCAACCCCACCATCTCCAGGTATGACTGGCTTTCCACCTCACCCCAGGGGGAATCCTCCAGGTCATTACCCAGCAGACAATCAACAGGCCTGGATGAGCTCACATTTACCCTCGAGAAATCGGAGACCCCCCCTAACTGAAAGAGAAGCTGTGCCACTTTGTATTGGCACTCAGAGTTGTGCATTGCAATTATGTGGTGAAACACATTGTGGACCACCTGCTATTCAGACACCAAGTGACACCTTACTGTAGTCATACTTGCTCCTGTGTCTCTCAGAGTCTCCACCCTCTGTCCTTTGATGGTCATCCAGTGCCTGTACTTCCTAGTATTCTCAGGCACAAGGGTTCTCTGGACCATCCCTAGTGAGACAAGGGTCATCTCAGCTGGCTCCCACCATTCTCCTGGAACCAACTCCTCCCAAAGTGCTGTATAGCCAACCCCCTTAACTGCCTACCAGTGGGTGGCTGTGCCCACTTGGGACATTTGGGGTTCCCCATCATGTGACCCGCCTCGTAACATGCATAGCACGACAGGACCACTCTGTGCAGGCTTCTCTGTAGAGATCCAAGGCTTCCTTTCACCTGGGAAATCGGAATCCTTACTCTGGGAACTAGATTGGGGCAATTTCGAGAACGCCCTCTGTTTACCCATGTACCACTCCCATTCTACTGCTGGGGACCCTGCCAACCCTTGGTGGAGTCTCTCCTCATACCTTCTGTGGACTCTGGTGCTCACCCAGCGGTCCTTGCCCTGTGCACGTTGTCTGGGGTCAGTAAATTTGCTGTCAATCAAGTGTTGGCGCAGCTCTGCAAAACAAAGACTATACAAGTGTTCCCATGCAATCAAATTATACAACCCCCGATAGCCTGTTACTTGGCTGCCCTTCACCCAGCCATCTGCAAAAATGATCAACACACTCAAGCCAAGTTTTGTAATCAGTTTTTTTGTAAGACCTAAATTTGTTCTTGTACTGCTTTGGGGTGATACCATACCTTGGGCCGCAATAGGATGGCGAGCGGATCGGCCCGGCCGGGCCGGCGGTGGTCACCGCCGGCCCGATGGGGGCGATCCACCCGCCATCCGTGCAGCAAAGACCTCCTGTCATATTACAATGGCTGGGGAAAGACCGTCCGCCACTTTTCCGCCCGGTCGTCAAGTCGACCGGGAGGAAAAGGGTTCAATATGGTGGCGGTGTCTGTTAGACACCACCAGCCATATTACAATGTTGGCGGGAACATGCCTTTCCATGGCGGCATTGCCGCCACAGAAAGGCATGCGGAGTCTGCTTGCGGGGGCCCGTTGCGGGCCCCCAGGGACTCTGGGGGTGCACATGGGGGTACTTATGGTACCCCCCTGCCTTTCAATGAACAACATGGCAGGCACCGCGCGGTGCCTGTCACGTTGTGCATTGAAACGCACAACCTGCCTTTGTGGCATTGCGGCGGGTGGTGCATTCTGCACCACCCGCCGCAATGTTGCAGATGCGCCATGCGCCCGCCAGTGTTGTGGGCGCATCCTAATCGGGAGTGCGGAACTGCCGTACCCTCAGCGGCCCTTAGTGTTAGAACTGGCCCTTTTTGCAGGTTTATCCCCAAACTTTTTGCCTTTTGTCTCCTATTTTCTGACCCTGTTTTTGTTGGCTATATGACTCTGGGCACTTTACCACTGCTGATCAGTGCTAAAGTGCATATTATCTATGTGTAGATTGTGATTGGTTATCCATGATTGGCATAGTTGATTTACTGGTAAGTCCCAAGTAATCTGCACTGTGTGTGCCCAAGGACCGCAAATCAAATGTTACTGGTGGACCTGCAGCACTGGTTGTGCCACCCGCATGGGTAGCCCTGTAAATGTGTCACAGACCTGCCAGTGCAGTGTCTGCACACAGTTTTAAACTACCATGTCGACCTGGCAAGTGCACCCACTTGCAAGGCCCTAACGTTCCCTTTTCTTACATGTAAGGCACCCTTTAGGTAGGCCCGAAGTACCCCCATAAGCAGGGCACAGTGTATGTGAAAGGTAGGACATGTGCTGGTGTGTTTTGCATGTCCTGATAGTTATATACCGTGCATTTTGTTTTCAATATTGAAAGGGTGTCTGTCCAATAGGTTAACATGGGAGCTGCCTTGTAACATCTTACAAATGTAACTTTTCATTGGGACAAGACAGAGGAATGGAGTTTGAGCTCTCTGAGCTCAGTGTTTAATAATACGCATTTTTGTGTAGGTGGTTTTTAAATTGTGTGTTTGAAAATATCACTTTTAGAAAGTGTGTATTTTCTTTCTTTACCATTCTGTATGCTTCTGCCTGTTTGTTTATTCACCATCTGGTTTTGGAGTGACAGGAGCTGGGGAGGTGCATTCCCTCTAGAAAATCACACAGGGTATTGAGGTGTGCCCTGCCTTTCCTGGGTGACTCATAGCCAGGCTGTATACACCTTTCTGCGTTTGGAGTGGTGGTAGGAGTTTTCACTAGCACCTGAGTAGGAAGCTTTGTAGGGTGCAGAGTGCTATGAAAGGAGACGCTGCACCTTGAAGAAAGTGTGACTATAGGGTGATGTTGCCACTCTTGCCCAGAGTTTGGAGAAACATTAATGAGACTCGGGTATGCATCTCAAGTGTGTCTGACAGACTAGTAATGCCATACACCTATCTTTATCATCCGGTTAAATAAACTAAGAGGGATTAGGATTGGAACGAGGGATCAGTATCGTGAGGAAGGCCAATGACCCCGTAGGGCATTTGGTAATGGCTGAAACATGTTAGTACAGGCAGATAGAGTAATGTAGATGTAGCTTCTCCTCAATACCCATTCTATATTTTAAATCCTGTCAAGGGGGGGCAATAACAAATAAATATACAAGCACCCACGAAGATAGTTTTAAACATCTTTCTTTTTGCAATAAGGATCCCGGTTTTGAAAATATTCTTTTCTATATATAGAAATAAGCGCTCAGCTCTTAGGAGTCGATTAGGATGGCGGTTGGAAAACCTTTCCGTCCGCCGTGGTAGCAGAAATTAATCATCCGCATGTACCGCGGGAAAACTGGCGGTCAGATTAGGATGACCCGCCTGAGAAATCCGACCGAGGTGGACAGATTCCAGGAAAGTCTGCCGGGACCGTCCAGAACAGGTGAAAATCTGTCCTCGGCGGTTGGATTTGATGCGGAAAGACCCCAAACCGCTGCACGGCCAGCAGATTGACCGCACGTGAAATTAGGATACCATTGCGGTGACAGTGGAACGATCAGTTGTTTCCGACCCCCGCAATCGCAAAAGTTGATGAATGGGAGAGCCGGCGGATGGGCTGTTGCATTCCGACTGCTGCAGTTGCTCCGGAAGAGTAATGGCAGTCGAAAGCAACCATACAACAAGGCTACCAAGTGTTGCCATTAATCTGGCTCAACCTCAAAAATCACCTAACACACCCCAATGACACATGCCCATGACAACTAAAAAATACAAATCCCAGGTCAACCCACACAACACACCTGACATGAATACTCCTTTTTGACCCACCCACATAGCTGAGTATACAACCAGCCCCTTCCCTGACCAGAATCCTTTGCACCGCTCCACAACTGAAGGGCCCAACCCCACAGCACAAAGGAGAGTCACATCAAACCCTCACAACCACACACCACACACATCACTACCACCACCTTCACAACTGCACTTTTCACACATTTGCACATCACACACCATGTCACTGAAGAAAATGCCCAAATTCACTGACAATGAGTTGTCAGTGATGGTAGATGAGTAGATCCACATTTGTTTGGAAGCATGGTCCAACAGACACCACGAGCCACTAAAAATCAAATGTGGGCAAGGATGGTCAACAAAGTCAATGCAGTAGGGACCACCAGGCGCACTCAGAAGGAGATCAGGAGGAGGTGGCATGAAATCAAAACCAGGGTGAAAGAGCGTGCCAACAAGAACTTAGAGGATTGGCGGTGGCCCTCCCATTCCACCACTAACATTCACCGAATGGGAGGAGAAGGTGCTTGCCATGCTGCATCCAGAGAGTCTCACAGGAATACCCGGGGGAGTGGAGGCTGGTAAGTACCAACAAATATCTCCCATTACACTGCAATGTACTGTCTTGCACAACTATGAAGCTACACTTCCTAGACCTAAATGCACTGACGTACAACACACTCTTACCAACACATGTCTCACATATCTACCATTTCCTTTGTATGATTCACCTCAAAGGTAGCTAGCAATATCTCCATGGGGGTATGTGTACAGGTAGTCAGCACTACAACTCCCACCAGGTACCCTTGTCCCACAGATGAGCAGGATGGAACACTCCCCCCACCCAAGAGCCTTGTGTAACCTATTCCCTTCCTCTGCTCCACTTCACAGGGAGGTAGCCTTCTCAACAGGGAGGTGTATGTGTGTATAGGCAGCTAGCACTACAACTCCCACCAGGCACCCTTGCCCCACAGCTGAGCAGGATGGAACACTCCCCCCACACAAGTGCAATGTGTAACCTATTCCCTTTCTCTGCGCCACTTCACAGGGAGGTAGCCTTCTCAACAGGGAGGGAGGTTTGGGTACAGACAGCCAGCACTACAACTCCCAGCAGGTAACCTTGCCCCACAGCTGAGCAGGATGGAACACCCCCCCTACCCAAGAGCCATGTGTATCCTATTGCCTTCCTCTGCTCCACTTCACAGGAAGGTAGCCTTCTCAAAAGGGAGGGGGGTGTGTGTACAGGCAGCCAGCACTACAACTCGCACCAGGCACCCTTGCCCCATAGCTCAGCAGGATGGAACATTACCCCCACCTAAGAGCCATGTGGCAGCCATTTCATTGCTCTACTCTACCTTACAGGTAGGTAGCCTTCTCATGCTCACTTGCATCACCCCTGAGGAGGATGGAACACCCCCCACCCAGAACCATGTGCCAGCCATTTTGTTGCTCTCCTTCACCTTATAGGTAGGTAGCCTTCTCATGCTCACTTGCATCACCCCTGAGCAGGATGGAACACTCCCTCTACCAAAGAGCCATGTGTAACCTATTCCCTTCCTCTGCTCCTCTTCACAGGGAGGTAGCCTTCTCAACAGGGAGGGGTGTGTGTGTACAGGCAGCCAGCACTACAACTCCCACCAGGCCCCCATGTCCCACAGCTGAGCAGGATGGAACACTCCTCACAACCATGTGGCAGACATTGCATTGCTCTCTTCAAACTTACAGGTAGGTAGCCATCTTAACAGGGAGGGGTGTTTGTGGGTGGGAAGCCAGCACTCCAACTCCCACTAGGCCACTTTGTCCCACAGCTCAGCAGGATGGAACACTCCCCACACCCACAACCATTTGACAGACATTGCATTGCTCTCTTCAAACTTACAGGTAGGTAGCCATCTTATGCTCTCTTGTCCCACCCCTCAGCAGGATGCAACACTCCCCCATCCAAGAGCCATGTATAGCCTATTCCCTTCCTCTGCTCCACTTCACAGGAAGGCAGCCATCCTAACAGGGAGGGGTGTTTGTGGTTGGGAAGCCAGCACTACAACTACCACCAGGCCCCCTTGTACCAAAGCTCAGCAGGTTGGTACACCCCCACACCCAGAACCATGTGGCAGCAATCCCCCTCAACTGTGTCACAGAACAGGTAGGTACACAGTGCATGCACCCTGCTTTCCTCTCAAACAGCATGGAGCCATATGACCACACCAGCCCTCACATGCCACCCAACTTGGCATAGATCCAATAGCCACTTCCAGTGTGCAGACAGCTAAGCGTATGTAACAGTCCCTGAAAACAAAGTTTGACTCACCAAGTCACATGTTAAAGAAATTCAGGGCACAATCATGCACAGCACTGAATGCTATGTGTAAGTGCCATGGTGTCAGAGCATGAAGGCCCACATGAACATAAAGCATGTTTGGTCAGTTGGTAAAAGAAAGTAAAGTACATGATATGACAAAGGTATACATAAGATTACAATGGCTAGTTCTTACTCAGATGAAACGTCTACCATGCAAAGCAATCCAAAAAGACACATCACATACAGTTGATGTGCTGAAAGTCGTTAGATGACGACATGTCCTTGCAATCACACAATCTGTATGTGGAACATGGTATCTATTTACATGTCACAGCATGGACAAGTAATGTAGGTACCGCCACATCCTGTCATGATGCGCAGTACCTTGCAGCCATACAAAGTGAAAACAATGTAAACTGTGTGATGTATCACATGTAACATCCAAACGTCTAACACCAAGCTATTGGGGTGCACTTCAATGACCATTTCACCTCTTTTCAACAGGAGATCCACAATTAACTGCTGCAGAAGACAACACTGACCTACAGAGCAAGTTTCCTCTCCTCCCCCCCCCCCCGGAACATGGACTCTCGGATGCAGACTCCCTATGTTTCTCGGATGAGGAGCAAGAACCTGGCCCATCTGGACTGCCAGGGCGCCACACGTCTTAGGCCCCCACTGTCACCACACCACCACCACCTCAGCAACAACAACCGTGCTGACCCCTGCTGCAACGACCTGGAAAACGCAAAAGGGGCCGTCCGAGAAACACCAAGGGAAGAACACGTGGCAAAGCACCATCCAAACACCAGTCGCAGAGCCAGCCATGATGGCACTTCTGTTCCCTTTTGAAAGTATCAAGGACCCCCTGTGAAATATTTAGGTCAATTCCTAGGACAGGGTAACAAAGACAATGAAAAATATATTCCTAGGCAATCAATGTTGATACAAATGTCACACTAAATGTGTTGATATAGAACCAAAAGGACAAAATTACTTTTAATAAGAACCAGTGTACCATATGACAATTAAAATTAAACTTTTTTTCTTTATTGTAAATAAAAGTTAATATTTTGTTTAAAAGACATATAACTAATACACAATAGAACATTTAAAAGGAAACACGTTTTTTTTAATGTTTCATGAATTATAAAAATTATACGCTGTATAATTCAAATACAATGACAAAAAATTTCAATAAGCAAAAATTTAAATAAAATAAGTGAAGGACAAATACAAACACCCAAATACAAATCAATAATTCATAGAAATTGAATTGCGGCAGTAGATTGTCTTCGACGCGCGTTTCGGCGCACTAACGCCTTCGTCAGGAAAGCCACACAATTTTCCTGAAAATAAAAGGTACACTGGCTTAACAATAGTATAACATCATTTTTATGATGACAAATATAGCTGTAAAATTAGCTATAAAATTAGCTCTTCCAAGAATAGCGAAAACAGACTCCAACTATATGTACAAGTGATAAAGTAGAAAAGATAAAGAAAAAGAAAAAATAGTGACCTAGTACAAAAATTCATGTACTGTTCAGACATGTAACTAATATAGACATTACATATTGAGATTGGTAAAAAGGGGATATATGCACCGTGATGGTGAAAAGACCAAATGATTCAAGAAAAGCAAGAAAATCCCAAGAGGAAATATTTTAACCCTGATGTGAAAAAGGTAAAGATACCAGCCAAGATTTGAAAATCGGTAAACATGAACTAATGGAGAAACTTACTCGTAATAATAAATGAAGTAAAGAAGGAGGATTTGCGAGAACTGATATTGGAAAGTTCATTGGATATTCACTAAGGGAGAGGAACAGGAGGAAAAAAGGGGGGGGGGTAAATACTAACGATAATTTACAATTGATGTCTACGTGAATCTAAAGTCTGCACATAGTTACCTTGTGGTTAATACTATTGTAAACCGATCATCTTCGGCATACACGACTTTTTAAAGAGGCACCGATGAGGCAGCGAGAAAGACCAATAATGTCTAAAGAAATATGCAATTATATATGAGTTGTTGGAATGATATAATCTTCTACAATATTATGTCTAGTTCGTAAAGATTAGACTGATGAAACAGGTGGTTTTACCTACCTAATTATAATTGGATAGAATGTAGATTTATATTCTTATTATTATTTATTACTTCTTGCACTGATACAGAGGCGTTTTATCTTCTTCCCAAAAAATTAGGTCTGTAAATGATAAAATAGAGGCGACATAATTTCAATGTGAAAATAATAACCTAATATGGCGATAGTTGACAGGAGTTTTTCAATTCAAGATAGGGAATACTATACTATACGATGGCCCCTGATATGTTGGCAATACAAAGGGATTCAGTCAAACTCACCTAATGATAAAAGACCTTCGTGGGGAAAGGACGCGCCTCACCGTGCTCTTTTCTTCTACGAAACGCTTTCCTCCATATGCGCGAATCAGCGCTTGAGTGGAAGTTTAAATCGGTACGACGATACGTCACTCAGTCAGGTGGTCAAAGCGTAGTGATGTAATTACGTCTTAAGAGACTAAATCAGGTGACGAAGACGTAATGATGTGATTGCGTTTATGGTGATAGAACGTGAAAGGCAGGGGCGTGTCAATGTATTTGAAAAAAACTCAGAGAGTATCTCAAAGGAACGAGACTTTTTTTTTAATCAAATAAAAATATCGACGTATACTAGGGCCGCCTTCGAGGCAGGCCGTATCAGTAAAAAAGAATTTGAATTTTTAAATCACTCAGATAGAAAGACACCCTGCATCTACGGAATCCCCAAGACACATAAAAATATACATGACCCTCCGTATAGACCCTTAGGTGCCGATCACGATCCTGTAAACACCGGGTACGAACCGTCGGACGGAGCATATTCTCCGTCCGACGCGTACCCGGTCGTCAAAACCTACAAACATGGAATTACGAATCGCACGGAAACTCCATTTCCGTACGATTCGTACAAAACCCCGACCGACGAAAATAAACATACAAATGCGATCCGGGAAAGCACCGACGTGACGTCGGGACGCACGCAGCCTGTCATTCACGAACCAGGAATTACGATTTGCACCGACTTCATCCCGCACGGTGAATATTTTCCGGCTGCCAAAAACTGCCGGGAAATCAGGACGACGCGAACAAGGAGTACCTGTACGCGACGGACAGACATGGACCCGAACCTACGTGTCATCCCGGCCCTCATAGCAGTCGACCTCCTCTACAGGTTCGGACGCAGACGCCGCAGAAGGTCAGAACAACAAAGGGAGAGGGGAGGGGGGGGGCAGGACCAGGGGCAGGCCACAAAACCCCCACCAAAGTCACACAGCACACATGCCCTGGACATACCTGACCCCCAGGCCCTGGTCACTACGAGGGGGTGGGGGCGTGTCCAGCAAAGCCAGCGTCCGCCACAACGGAAGTGCTTGACGACGCGAACCGGCAACACAACAATACAGGTACGTCCCGTACCCACGCCTTAAGAGCGTGGGTACGAGTCGTACCCTGCCCACACCTACGTCATCCCAACAATGGCGGGAAGGCTGTACCTACGTGGCAAAGGCCTGGGTACGGCCCGCACAAGCATCACATAGCGTGGGGACGGATAGGTACGGACCGTACCCCCACCCCCGTATGCATGGAGCGTACCCCCAACCCCAACAGTGTAAGTACGACCCGTACCCCCACCCGCGTACGTATGGAGCGTACCCCACACCCCAACAGTGTAAGTACGACCCGTACCCTCACCCGCGGACGTATGGAGCGTACCCCCCACCCCAACAGTGTAAGTACGACCCGTACCCTCACCCGCGGACGTATACGTCCCACCCCAACAGTGTAAGTATGACCCATACCCTCACCAGCGTATGCATGGAGCGTACCCCCACCCCAACAGTGTAAGTACGACCCGTACCCCCACCCGTGGACGTATGGAGTGTACCCCCCACCCCAACAGTGTAAGTACGACCCGTACCCTCACCCGCGGACGTATGGAGCGTACACCCCACCCCAACAGTGTAAGTACGACCCATACCCTCACCCGCGTACATATGTGTGCCACCCCAACAGTGTAAGTACGACCCGTACCCTCACCCGCGTATGCATGGAGCGTACCCCCACCCCAACAGTGTAAGTACAACCCGTACCCTCACCCGCGGACGTATGGAGCGTACCCCCCACCCCAACAGTGTAAGTACGACCCGTACCCTCACACGCATACGTATGGAGCGTACCCCCCACCCCAACAGTGTAAGTACGACCCGTACCCTCACCCGCGTACATATGGAGCGTACCCCCACCCCAACAGTGTAAGTACGACCCGTACCCTCACCCGCGTACGTATGGAGCGTACCCCCCACCCCAACAGTGTAAGTACGACCCGTACCCTCACCCGCATACGTATGGAGCGTACCCCCCACCCCAACAGTGTAAGTACAACCTGTACCCACACCCGCGCACGTATGGAGCGTACCCCCCACCCCAACAGTGTAAGTACGACCCGTACCCTCACCCGCGTATGTATGGAGCGTACCCCCCACCCCAACAGTGTAAGTACGACCCGTACTCTCACCCGCGTACGTATGGAGCGTACCCCCCACCCCGCTCGTAGGCTGTCACTGCTCACATCTCACCTGGGCTTTGTTGCTGGATTCCACGGCTCGACAAGGACCTTTCCGAGGACACTCTGCTGACTGAAGGGTGTTTTAACTTTGAGCATATTAATCCGGGACTGCGAGGACCAGGCTGCTTGGCGGTGTTCGCAGCTGTCTCCTCTTCCCGGCCCCTCCCTCCGCAGCCTCTTAACGCCTCGCGGCCCCCGCTTCGCGGGAGCCGCTCGTAGGCTGTCACTGCTCATATCTCACCTGGGCTTTGTTGCTGGATTCCACGGCTCGTCAAGGACCTTTCCGAGGACACTCTGCTGACTGAAGGGTGTTTTAACTTTGAGCATATTAATCCGGGACTGCGAGGACCAGGCTGCTTGGCGGTGTTCGCAGCTGTCTCCTCTTCCCGGCCCCTCCCCCCGCAGCCTCTTAACGCCTCGCGGCCCCCGCTTCGCGGGAACCGCTCGTAGGCTGTCACTGCTCAAATCTCACCTGGGCTTTGTTGCTGGATTCCACGGCTCGTCAAGGACCTTTCCGAGGACACTCTACTGACTGAAGGGTGTTTTAACTTTGAGCATATTAATCCGGGACTGCGAGGACCAGGCTGCTTGGTGGTGTTCGCAGCTGTCTCCTCTTCCTGGCCCCTCCCTTCCTTCCCCGCTGACTTCATAGCGCAGCCCTGTTTCCGCGCGCAAGCGGGACGCGCGCGGGACGTAGCCCGGGGCGAAGCCCGGGCCAAGGGCGGGCCCGTTGTAGCCCGTTAGAGACCGAGAGAGACCGGACCGGGCCACTCCTTTTTCATCTGCGGACTAAGCCGTATGTGTACATTTTAAGTTATTATACTGCATTGACTATCGACCGTGGTTATTATTCATTCACTGGTCTATTGCAGGATATATTGACGCATAACTACCACGATTGATTCACTGTGTTTTACATCACCTGAGAAATGGCATCCAAAGAGGGCAGGAATCATGTGTCCAAAGGTAATCTCACAGGCACTCTAGATCATTTTATAGTAAGAGCTAACTCGATGATTGATCAGGGTATTGTACTCATGGAGCGCAGAGTTTCGCAGGACCTTGCCCTAGCTAGGAGATCTTCTCTGGGCCCTCTTGCAACTGCGCGTACCCCCAATGGCATTGGTGCTAGCAATACCATTCTACCTCTCACCCAATTTGTGGACGATACCTCCGACAGTGATTCCTCGAGTGGTAACGATCTCACAACAAACTCGAGAATTTTATCCCCCCCAGTGACCAGACAAGGACCGATCCTGCGTAAAAAAAGGGTCCTTAATGAAGGGCTGATTTCGAAGACCAAGCCCAAATCCTCTAGGGAAGCCAGTACCAAGTTAGGGGGAGCTAAACCAGCAAAACAACGTACCATCGTAGTCCCAGAGGCAGATACAGTGGTTATAGAAACCCAGGGAAGCTGTTCTCCACCCCCAGTCCTTATCCCTTCCAAGTCCTTTGGGGATCCCCCTGTACAGGCACATGCTTCTTCTACCCTTTTGCCACAGACAGCTGGGGATGCAATACCATCGCAACAATTAGACCTACTGCTGCGTACCCTCTTGGGACCTTTGGAATCAAGGTTGGATGGCATGGTGACTCTCCTCACTAAGCTTGAACATCAAATAAGAGGTTTAGTAGATGGTGCTAATAATAAACTACTCCCCCCATGTTCCTGTAAATGTGGTTGCACTGCTAGGGATGGGGGGGGTAGTGCTTGACCCTTCTGTCGTTTGTCCAGACACTCGGCCATGCATTAATCCACCTGTCATAGCTCAGCCAGCCCCAGTTACTACACATATTCTCCCACAAGTGCAACATGAAGTTAGGCCCCCCAACGACCATCATACAGATTGTATTACTACAGGAAAGGCCCCTTCGGTCAAAGACAGTGGAAATGGGAGGATGGAGCGGAAGCAAATTCAGGGAGATGCTTCTAGGCTTCCCCTGAGACTAGATCTGCCCCCGGAAGCAAGCCCTTACCTGGTTGTTCTTACAGGGGTTCCTGAAATTAATGACCCCAGCACTGAAGATTTTCCCAACCTGAAAAATAAGGTAATACACTGGCTTAGCACTCATAGGCCTTTGCCTCCGTATGCTAGATGCGAGATCATTATGGTCAGAAGGGTGAGTTGGGTGGGGTGCACTCCTAAAAATATACCTGGCGATTGCGTCATAGTTAATTTTCGGGACGCTAGGACAGCAGATTATATCTGTAATTGGGATACTTCTCGCTTAGATACAAAAATTGGGGTGCGCCCTCTCTCCTATTTTTATCCCAATGAACAACTGAGGACAGGAGAAACTGGCTGGACCTATATTCCGCACTTGCATAGGGGAGGTGGTGGGAAACCAAGGCAAGCCCCCTACGACTTAAAATGGTCCTATCCCCTATGCTCAAATAGGTTCAGTTGCCTTGATCAGGTCGACTGACTGGCTAGGTATAATCTTGTAGCACTGGGTTCATTGGGTGGTAGTATTATAGGCTCAGAGCCTATTGAGTTAACAAGGGAAAGGATCTTGCCACCCTGCAACCAGGGGAGCCCCTCTACCTCCATAGGGATTATTAGTAGTGTCCCCCTAGAGAATTCTACATTGACCTCTGTTCCCCAGCAACTACCAGTCATTCCAGAAAGTGCTAGTACTGCTCCTATTCGGCCAATTGAAACATACCAGCAGTGTGGCTCTCTCCGCCAATTGGATCCCTCACCATATCCCCCGTGCTACCCACAGCACATGAATCTAATATCATGGAATGTGGCGGGTCTGAAAAATAAGCTAGCCTGTCCAGCATGGGTTACTTTTGTTGACACCGCTGATGTGATCCTATTCCAGGAGACCTGGGCCAGGGAGGAGGCTCATAGAGTGGGGTTTGCGGCCTATAATATCTTAGCCCGATGGGGAGGCAAGGGCCGCCCTTCTGGTGGTTTGTCAACGTGGGTCGGTGTACATCTGGGCTGTAGGGTGGAATTGATTCAGACAAACTCGGATGACATTCTATGCGTCCTTATGATATGGCCCAATTTATATAAACTGGCTCTAGTGAATGTGTATTCCCGACCTACTGCCTTGGCAAAGGAATCTAACACCATTGGGGAATTATCAGCTTTTCTTGAATCTCTAAATCGAGACATTCACTATGCGATTGCAGGAGACTTTAACTGCCATTACGAGCCTCTGCAAGGGCTGAGTGAGGGGTCTTTATTGGATGAAGACGAGTTTTGGGGAATCCCTCAATGTAGGTCCACCTATGCAAAGGCTTGGACCCCATTGGCCATGCAGATCATGACCCTAACCCTCCATAATTCAGTCAGGGCGGTTAATGGTCGGATGCCCTCAGATATTCCCTCCAAGTATACCTACAATAAAAAAAATCAGGAATCCCATCTAGACTACGTCATGGTTCAGACTAGGATGTGGTCAAGGATTGTGGATCTGGAGGTATTAAATAGAACGGACAGCGATCACAACGCACTGTTGTTGAAAATGGAACTGCCCAAACTTGCGAAAGCCCACATGGAACCGACCGCTGACCCAGGCCTGGTTATTTCTAACAACAGGAGGAGGGTAAAGTGGGCGACTCTGCGTGAGAGGAGGGATGCACTTTCTAGTTTATACACATCCATCCTTCCCCTGCTCAAAATGGCAAGTGATATCTGGGCCCAAGGGTTGTCCCTGGACACTTCGGCGAACCTGCTTATTGTCCATCAGGATCTGGTTGACACTCTTGCAGGTATTCTTAATCCTACCATTTCTAACAGGAAGCCCAGGACTACCTCCTCGTCTTGGTACAATGCCACATGTAGGAGATCCAAATCTGATTTGATTAACGCCATTAAAATTGGCAGTGATAGGCTAACGATCCGTGCCCTTAGGCTTGCCTATAAAGAAGTACTAAAGCAGGCAAAAATAGACTGGGACTGGGAGAGATGGGAGAACTTAGCCTCTGCACTTGCCAACAAGGAACCGAGAAGATTCTGGGCTATCGTGAACTCAGGGTGTGCGGAACCCCGTAACGCAATTGAAGTTAATTTAGATGCGGGGGTGTGGGAATCCCACTTTAAATCTCTATATGCAGCAACTTCCGATCTAGATCTCCTGCCTTTTTATGAACCTCCTCCTGGGGACGCCGAGGCTCTGGAATTTTCCGTAGAGGATGTTTCCATTGCCCTTGGAAAACTAGCAATGGGCAAAGCACCAGGTATTGACAAGCTACCTGGGGATATGTTCAAAGAACAGCCAAAGATATGGGCGCCGTATTTATGCGCACTTTACAACTCCATTTTGTATGGTGCAGAGGTTCCGGGCTCGTGGCTGGGAGCGGAAATTATACCAATATATAAAAAGTGTTCGCCCCTGCTCCCCGTTAACTACAGGCCCATCAGCCTCATTGATGTCCCCCAAAAAATATTTGCACGACTTATATTAGATCGTTTGCAGGAGTGGACCGATGAGAATGAAATCCTTTCGCCATACCAGGCCGGCTTTAGAAGTAAAACATCCACCATGGATCAGATTTTCCGTTTAATTATGCTGTACTGGAAGACTGTGGTAATAGAGGGTGGCAGCCTCTATATGGTGTTTGTTGATTTACGCTCTGCGTTTGACACTGTCCCCAGGGGTAAACTTTGGGCTGTCCTACGAGATCTGGGAGTTCCCAATTCCCTATTGGGGATACTGGTGAGGTTACACACCCAGAACTTTGCACAGGTCAGGTGTGCAAGAGGAGGAGTTTTGTCTGCTAGGTTCACGGTGAGCAAGGGAGTCAGGCAAGGGTGTGTCCTGGCCCCTACCTTGTTCTGCTTATATGTAAATGGGTTGATATCTTACCTGGACGCAGTGCCTAATAACGATGCACCCAGGTTGGCAGGCAAGAAAGTCGCGGCTAGAACGTTTGCTGACGACACCTTGCTTTTATCTAAGTCACCCATGGGGATCCAACGCATATTGGAAGGTTTTAACAACTTCTGCTGTGAACATGGTCTACAGATAAATGTAGATAAGACTAAATACATGATTTTTAACCCTTCTTCACACACTAGACCACCCCCCACCTTAGACTCGGTTGCACTAGAGAGAGTTCATACATTTCAATACTTAGGTGTTACACTAAGTGAAAATCTCTCCTGGGCCCCCCATCTTGCCAAATCACAACTTAAATTGACCCAAATAGCGGGGGGAATATTAAAAATGTCAAATGCCTCCACTTATAAACCCATTAGCCCTGGCCTTGAAATTTACAAAACAAGGGCTAGAGCGGCAGCACTGTACGGTGGGGAACTTTGGGGGCATGCCGTCAGACCTGGATTGACCAAAGCAGAGAATAATTTTCTGAGGCAGTTGCTCTCGCTCCCCCAAAGTACACCTCTCTTACCGCTGCGACTCGATCTGGGCATATTCCCTATCCAGGAGGAACTAGCCATCAAACCCCTTAGGTTTTGGAGGAGGATATGGCTGACTCCCGAGCTCCTGCAGTATAGAATCGAATTACAAGAAATTCTGAGTATAGGTAAGGCAGTGCATATTCCTTGGCTCTCTTACATTAAAGATGAACTCTTGAAAATGGGCCTTATTGACATGTGGCTTAATCCAGTAACAGCCTGCCGCGAGATCTCAGGGAACCTATTTACTGAGTACTATAGATCCCGATGTTCTAATGTCTGGCTGCATGATTCACAGAATGGTACCATGGTAAAATCGTTCTTAGAGATCAAATCTGTATACTTATTCGAAGATTATCTGGATGTAATTTTCCCTGTCATGGCCAGGAAGCTTTACATACAATGGAGGTTTGGCTCACTTCCTATAGCGTGCCTTACCAGTAAATGGTCCCTGTCCAGGGACTCCCATTGTCCAGGCTGTGGTACGAATAATGAGGATGAATGCCATATTCTATTTTTCTGTCCTCTTTATAGTAGAATAAGGAAGAAGTGGATTGTACCTATCTGCAGAAATTTAGGATTCAGGAAATGTTCAGATGCACTAAGGATTTTTAAATCTGATACTGCAGGTCATATTGTGTTTGCACTTTCGAATTATTTGTATGCTACTTGGATCAAAAGGAGTTTTATAATTGCAAATAGTGGCTAGTAGCTCTGGTGTACACTTGATCATGAAATTGAAGTTACTGTTTTATTACTGTATTTTATATTGTGTATATTATTTTATGTGCTCTTTTATGGCTGAAATATTGCCGAAATAAAGATTCTTGATGATGGTAAGTCCGACCCGTACCCTCACCCGCGTACGTATGGAGCGTACCACCCACCCCAACAGTGCAAGTACGACCCGTACCCTCACACGCAGACGTATGGAGCATACCCCCCACCCCAACAGTGTAAGTACGACCCATACCCTCACCCGCGTACGTATACGTCCCACCCCAACAGTGTAAGTACAACCCGTACCCTCACCCGCGTATGCATGGAGCGTACCCCTCACCCCAACAGTGTAAGTATGACCCGTACCCTCACCCGCGGACGTATGGAGCGTACCCCCCACCCCAACAGTGTAAGTATGACCCGTACCCTCACCCGCGTACGTATATGTCCCACCCCAACAGTGTAAGTACGACCCGTACCCTCACCCGCGTATGCATGGAGCGTACCCCCACCCCAACAGTGTAAGTACGACCCGTACCCTCACCCGCGTACGTATGGAGCGTACCCCCCACCCCAACAGTGTAAGTACGACCCGTACCCTCACCCGCGGACGTATGGAGCATACCCCCACCCCAACAGTGTATGTACGGACCGTACCCCCACCCAAACAGTGTAAGTACGACACGTACCCCCACCTCGTATGCATGGAGCTTACCCACACCCGTGTATGTCCTAAGCGTACATATCGTGAAATAGGAGGGGTGGGTGCAGAGTCCACCCAGCAGTGCCCCGACATAGGAGGGGTGGGTGCCCATCACTCCCAGCAGTGCCCAGACACAGGAGGGGTGGGTGCAAAGTCCTCCCAGCAGTGCCCAGACACAGGAGGGGTGGGTGCCCATCACTCCCAGCAGTGCCCAGACACAGGAGGGGTGGGTGCAGAGTCCTCCCAGCAGTGCCCAGACACAGGAGGGGTGGGTGCCCATCACTCCCAGCAGTGCCCAGACACAGGAGGGGTGGGTGCCCATCACCCCCAGCAGTGCCCAGACACAGGAGGGGTGGGTGCAGAGTCCTCCCAGCAGTGCCCAGACACAGGAGGGGTGGGTGCCCATCACTCCCAGCAGTGCCCAGACACAGGAGGGGTGGGTGCCCATCACTCCCAGCAGTGCCCAGACACAGGAGGGGTGGGTGCAGAGTCCTCCCAGCAGTGCCCAGACACAGGAGGGGTGGGTGCAGAGTCCTCCCAGCAGTGCCCAGACACAGGAGGGGTGGGTGCAGAGTCCTCCCAGCAGTGCCCAGACGCAGGAGGGATGGGTGCAGAGTCCTCCCAGCAGTGCCCAGACACAGGAGGGGTGGGTGCCCATCACTCCCAGCAGTGCCCAGACACAGGAGGGGTGGGTGCCCATCACTCCCAGCAGTGCCCAGACACAGGAGGGGTGGGTGCAGAGTCCTCCCAGCAGTGCCCAGACACAGGAGGGGTGGGTGCAGAGTCCTCCCAGCAGTGCCCAGACGCAGGAGGGGTGGGTGCAGAGTCCTCCCAGCAGTGCCCAGACGCAGGAGGGGTGGGTGCAGAGTCCTCCCAACAGTGCCCAGACACAGGAGGGGTGGGTGCAGAGTCCCCCTAGCAGTGCCCAGACATAGGAGGGGTGGGTGCCTATCACTCCCAGCAGTGCCCAGACATAGGAGGGGTGGGTGCAGAGTCCTCCCAACAGTGCCCAGACACAGGAGGGGTGGGTGCAGAGTCCCCCCAGCAGTGCCCAGACATAGGAGGGGTGGGTGCCTATCACTCCCAGCAGTGCCCAGACATAGGAGGGGTGGGTGCAGAGTCCCCCCAGCAGTACCCAGACATAGGAGGGGTGGGTGCCTATCACTCCCAGCAGTGCCCAGACACAGGAAGGGTGGGTGCCCATCACTCCCAGCAGTGCCCAGACACAGGAGGGGTGGGTGCAGAGTCCTCCCAGCAGTGCCCAGACACAGGAGGGGTGGGTGCCCATCACTCCCAGCAGTGCCCAGACACAGGAGGGCTGGGTGCAGAGTCCTCTCAGCAGTGCCCAGACACAGAAGGGGTGGGTGCAGAGTCCTCCCAGCAGTGCCCAGACACAAGAGTGGTGGGTGCCTAACACTCACAGCAGTGCCCCTGCAAAGAAAAGGGTGGAGCACCCACAGATCCAATGCCCACAAATGTCAGTCAGGTGCACAAAGATCCTGCAGTACATGTACCACATGTGTGCGAGGCTGGGAGTATACACATGCATACAGCCTAAAAGGGAACATGTCCACATGAAGTCATGTCAACAGTCTACATACACAAGTACAGTGACCACCAAGGATGCCACGAATGATGCAGGTGGAGACATCGCTCTGCATGCCTGTGCAAAGTTGAAGGAGTCTGTCACACCCCCAGCTGATGTAGACACAGCTCTGCACCACATAGTGGAAACACCCTGCAGGGAAGATGTCAGGGTACACAGAGGAAGGAACACACCTTGGGACAATTTCACCATGCAGTAACTGCTTACATGAGCAAAGACACTTAGCTAACACCTTGTGATGGCACACAGATACCATGGTCCCCACTATGACCAGCACACTACTAAATTTCCCACACACCCAACACATGTTCACCACCCAAAATCATGTAGCAGCCCCACCAACAGCAATACCACAAAAGCTGTAGTGATCTAAGGAAAAAAAAATTGGCTTTATTCAGCATTACGAAAAAATTTGTGAGTGGATAAAGTTCAATATTTACAAAGCCCATAGGGCCGTCCATGAGTCACAGCTGGATGGGGGACACAGTGGGACGCATGTCCCCTAGCTTGCCTGCACAGTCAGACTCCTTCGTCTTCCACAGCGGGGAGGGCATCATGTGGGGGGAAGTACCAGGCACCGCAGGGACATGAGGGCAAAGGGTAGGCGTCGTGGGTGCAGGGATGGAGGACTCCACCACAGGGGGTGGGGCAGGGCCAAAGGCGGAGGCCAGGATCTCGCTGCACACCTTAGCAAGGTCCTCCAGCGTCTCCCCTGCACCCGAAGGAACCACAGGCCCCAAGGAGGGGGGGGGGCGGAGGGATGGGTCGCAGCGCCACTGGGGGAGGGTGTGGACAGGGGGGGGACACAACCACCCTGACCGGGGACTCCCTTGATTGCTTGCGGGGTGGTGTCACAGTGGGGCTCAGGGACAGAGCGGCCATGAAGGAGTCCTTGCCGGATATGTGGCCAGGAGAGCTGAGGGGAGGGGATTTGGAGGGAGTGGATTGGGTGGAATGCGGACTCCCACTCTGGCTGCATGACTTGCGTTTGCCCCCCGACCCAGTGGGTGTGCCTACTTCACCCTGTGTGTGCGTGCCAGGAGGTGTGCGTATGACCTTCCCTGCTGGTGTGGTGCCTGTGTCTGTTGTGGTGTGTGCATGTGTACTTCTGGGTGTACGTGGGACAGGCATGGGAGTGGGAAGTGTGGATGGGGCAGGGGTAGGGGGAGGGACGTAGCGCTGCAGGAGACCCACTGCTGCAGTCAGTGTTGAGTCTATGGACCTCAGCAACTGGCGTTGGTCAGCCTGCGATGAAACTAGCCCTGGGCGGCAAATTCCATTCCGCTCGCGGAATTTGCGGAATTTGGGTAATTTCGCGTTCCGCGGAGAACGCGAAATTACCCTAAATTCTGCTTTCCGCGACTTTGCGAAATTTTTTGCTTGTTCGCGTTCCCAAAATGCGTGTCCGCGAGATATTTCTCCCCGAGCACGTAAACAGCGATTGTGAATAGGAAAAAAGCATCGCGAACAAGCAATTCCGCGTGTTCGCGCAATTTCTGCGTGTTCGCGGAGATTTTTTACCGTTTCGCGGAGATTTGCGTGACGCGATTACGCAAATTCCGCCCACCCCTAGATGAAACAATGCCCTCCAAGTATGCCTCCATGTTGTGCAGCACTTGGCTGTGGCCATGGAGGACATTAAGGATCGCAGCCTGACCAACCTGCAACTGCCGCTGGATGTCCACAGACTCAGCATTGGCGGCAGCAGTGGAGACAGGTGCAGGGGGTGCGGTGCCTGGCAGGAAGGAGACATGTGGTGACCGGGCACGCTGGGAAGGGACACGAGCAAGTGGGAGGCGGCTGATGGCAATGGAGGGGGCGGGTTGCGATGTTGTGCCGCTGTCAGCTGCTGGTGCAGCCTCCGCCCACTCGGAGAGATCATCCTCGGACCCGTCAGCTTCATATTCTGTCGTGCCAGTGGACAGGTCCTCGGCCTCACTCTCCTCCGCCTCAGTACCACTCAATGTGCCAGCCACGATGTCAACGCTGGCACTGGTGCTCGGTCCCTCCGCTCCGTCTGTGCTCATGTCTCCCTCCGTGTCCCCCGACGATGCTGTGGGCAAGGTGAAGAGACAGCAATTAATCACACACCTGTATACATATGTCACATGAGTCCAATCTACATAGGTTACAGTGCATAGCCTGAAAAGAACGATCAGTAACATCTACAAAACAAGGTACAGATGTAGGGCATGCAACACACAGTTGGTAGACCCACCATGCCACTGAAAATCCATGGAGAGCATGACACAATTGCAAATGACATGAAATGGAGTCTGACATAGGAGCCAGGCCCTGGGGACAATCCAGCACTGCATCTGCACCACACAGCGTTGCCGAAAATAGGGATGAGCAGGGACCATATCCATGAACTTGAGGCGCATGCTGCATAGGTAATACTGAAAACATGGCCAACATGACTGTCTCACTGCACCTTGAGTGTATGTCCAGA
The DNA here is from genome assembly GCF_964204655.1 of Triturus cristatus. Lineage (NCBI taxonomy): Eukaryota > Metazoa > Chordata > Amphibia > Caudata > Salamandridae > Triturus > Triturus cristatus. The sequence goes on from NC_140590.1 coordinate 444,637,594, forward strand.
CAAACATCACACACTGGCCAGACCTAGCAAGGATATTTCAGGTTTTGACATGTAGGCATTGCCCGCAACAACCACCCCCTACATGAGACAATTTGTTGAGACACAGGAAGCACTTACATCTCTTAGTCTGGGTGAAATACACAGGGGCTGCATAAATGCAAGATTGGACGCCAAATTCCCAAGGTGCGCCTGTCCAATGAATCATGTACTAATGGCCATCATCAGATGATTGTAACAAGACACACAGGCACTGGCCACTGTGACTATGAACAAGGGAAATCAGGTCAGGCTGTCCAGTGGACACTTGTACTACATTTCACGTCAATATACATGGTGCCAGGGGACAATGGCACAGAGCACAACCTATGCTGTAGACACTGAGAGTGTCTACGTTTTGTGATGACACACATGTCACCTAGGAAAATATGCCCCAGGGGACAGTAGTGGCCACACAACTCCATGGTCCTGAATGGGAATGACTGCAACACACACCACCATCCCTGCACTATGCGTATCGCACACTCATGCACATCATGTCACAGGCCACAACATAGGACATGCGCGCTGTAAGGCATGACACTTGAGAGACTAACTCCCATGTCTGGACTCAGCATCAGTGCCAACTGACATGGAACCCACATGTACTGAACTGGACAGGGCACAGGCAAGGTCCCAAAACCTGTTACACACCACCCCCACACATGATGCTACAGGCATAGTTCACGTGGAGAAAGTGCCAGCCTAGATAACCTTGTGAAGGAGTGACTACACACAGACCAGGGAACACATTTCAAGGAGGGGAAGGGAAGCAGGAGAGCACAGCTATACTGTGGGTAACTGGATCTGCACAGCACCTTTAAAACCTGGCAGTGAATCCATGCAACTGTGCACTTACAAATGCTGGTGACACACAACAAACACACATGTACCTACCCCCTTCCTGCTGCTGCTTCTCCTGTAAGCGCCTCTCCAAGTCTGGAAATACCACCGCCAGCACACGCTTGTGGATGTGGGTCAGACGGCGGCGCCCCCGGTTCTTATGGGTCTCAGGTGAGTCCCCCAGCAGGACCCGTGCGATCCTCCGCGTCCAGCACCGGATATCCTGCCAGCGTTTCCTCACCTGGGACAGGCGCCGCTTCCGACCATCCACACTCCTCACGGCACTGACGGCGGTCAGCCATATCTGCTCCTTGGCAGAGGCGCCCACCTGTGAGGATGAACAAGTGACACTACATCAATACACCAGGCACATGTCACAGAGAGACATATTAGAACAAATGTGCTGTGTACAACAAGGCATAGTATGCATCCAACACATTGCACCTTTGTCATAGGGACATCATTCTCTGGGGAAGGGCAAAAGCAGTACGTGCCATTGAAAGTACATAGGTGGAATGAGGGCAACTACACAATCAATGATCCAGGCTCACACTGTGCATCACAAGGTACACCAGGATAATGTGCAGCACCTCTAAGCAGTCACATGCCACAGGCCACTGACGCTACCGCAGCAGAGTACACAGACACACACAGGCACAGGACATTCACCTTCCATTGCCAAATGCTGCGACAAAACTCACTCTGCACATGTGCCACTAGACGGGGGGGGGGGCTCACAGGTGTGGGGCTGGCTCTGCACGTCAGACATACAGCACTGCTCCCTGCTCACATCACATGGGCAGGGTATATCCATCCCTCATGCAGCCCGGGTGCCACACCCCACATATGCGCCCACCCACATGACAGGGGACTTACACACACACCGATGTCCAGGGTACGAACACATCATGTGTACACTCTCAGCACAGGTACACATAACTAACACACATCTGTGGGTACAGTCACCTGTCACACTGGGCTGACCACATAATCACATGAGGACTGTAGAGGCTACATTCCCAGGAGGGTAAGACAGGCAGAATGTGGCATGCACCATGCAGTGATGTTCACAGTAAACACAATGCAAGTGAGGACGGCAGACATGCACCACAGCATGCTCTGGCTGGGAGACATCAGGCATTCCCCCCCCGGGACCCCCCCTACAGTACACAGCATGTGTGCCACACCTGGACACAATGCCAGAAGTCACAGTCACAAAAAAGGGACACAGTCTGTGCCAGTGGACTCTGCACTCACCTGATACCCTGGTCGCCCATACAGCATGGGGTACTGTGGGAGGATCACATCCAGCAAAGCCAGGTTCTTCTCCAGGGTGAAGGGCTGTGACCTCTCCACAGACCTTGACATGGTTCCAGGGAATCAGTAGCAGCAGCTGGGTCGTGGAATACAAAGATGTGCAGGCAAGTGCTCCCTCATGGGACCTGGCTGCCTTATATCTGCCTTGCTGGCCTGTTCCATGCACAGGAGTACAGAGTGATTGGTCACTCACATTTGCATCCTATGTTTCCTCCAATCCCTTCAAACCTAGCACAGTCAGTGGGTTCTCATTGTGGTTTTTTTCTTCAGCATGATGTCAACTCCTGAAGCACATTGCAACAAAGTAGATTCATTCAAACTGACTACTGCTGTGCACCTGCTTCCAAATATTCAAACTTTAAACTTGGTCTCCATGACAACCAGCATGCATGTAGGCCTTTATACTTGTCCCTCATGTGTCCCCTATGTAATTTTGAGCTTCACACACAGGTACGGTGCGTTCCGGGGCCCTAGGGCACCCCAAATGCATAGCAACGGCCCGTACAGGCGTGTGTACGCTCTGTATCACTATGGGTGTTCTCGCATATGCGTACTCATAGTGGTACGGCCCGTACACACGCCTGTACGCTCACTATCACTATGGGTGTTCTCGCGTATGCGTACTCATAGTGATAGTGAGCGTACAGGCGTGTGTACGGGCCGTACCACTATGAGTACGCATACGCGAGAACACCCATAGTGATAGTGAGCGTACAGGCGTGTGTACGGGCCGTACCACTATGGGTGTTCTCGCGTATGCGTACTCGTAGTGGTACGGCCCGTACACATGCCTGTACGCTCACTATCACTATGAGTACGCATACGCGAGAACACCCATAGTGATAGTGAGCGTACAGGCGTTTGTACGGGCCGTACCACTATGGGTGTTCTCGCGTATGCATACTCGTAGTGTTACGGACCGGACACACGCCTGTACGCTCACTATCACTATGGGTGTTCTCGCGTATGCGTACTCATAGTGATAGTGAGTGTACAGGCGTGTGTACGGGCCGTACCACTACGAGTACGCATACGCGAGAACACCCATAGTGGTACGGCCCGTACACGCCTGCGTACGCTCACTATCACTATGGGTACACATACGGCAGCACTCCCATAGTGATAGGGAATGTACACAGGCCCTCTTTGCGAAAGTATGGTGCCTTTCACACATCACAGTGGTGACAGGCAGCACACAGGAAGGAATAAGGCTGACATACTTGTCCATGGATGGACATCAAGCCATTGTCTGGGCAGTACTACATGTGTGGGGCACAGGTGTGAAAGGCTGTGATGTGGCAACTCACTCCTGAGTCGAGAAGGCACCAGATGTATGATGAGATGTGTACAGATGTTATGTGTGACGGTGCAATGTGTGCCGGGCATGCCCTTGACTCCTTTGACATGTGTGCATGTCGTACTGCACACTTGGGATGAGCGTCACTGGCATGGCACGGTCAACAACACACGCAAGTGTCCCCTGATGCCCGCTACAGGGGTTACCACACCAGACAGGTCACTACCCACGGTGCACCTTTTGACTATGTCATGTATGTGTGGGGGGTTCACATTGGGTTGATGTTGGTGCTCCCTCAAAAGCATCAGCTGTTGCAGCAACCAACATGTGTCTGTGTGTAGATTGACATGGCACACTGTTCCGCACACCAGGCCACATGTGGTACCCGATGTGAGGTGCGTATGTATGCATGGGACACAGAGTAGCGTAACAAGGACATGTCTTCATCCTCTGTATGAATGTGTGGTGAGTCATCACATGTACACCTTCATGGCAAGGTGTGTGGCCTGTCCTAGTGTAATGTCATGTGACCTGTGGCTCTAGTGTTCCGCTACCAGTCTCTGCAATCGACATCCTACTTCTGCTGATGTGTGGATGTATGTCACTCCTGTCTTGCATCTGGCTGTTCACTTACACTGGGACACAGCTAGTCCCATGCCATGGCATGTGGAGGTTCACAATCTCCGTGTGTAGCTGGGTCTTGGTAGGAGTGTCACCTGGCAGCCATACGTGTCCAGGGCATGTAGCACATACCTGACTCCGTATGTAGCATATGTGTATTGACAGATTAACATGTGCTCAGTACATATAAATTGTTGTTGTAGTGCACTCACTCTTCCTTGTTACTTCCAAATTACTGCAGAGCGCCGCCTCTTCCCCGACCAATTCCGGACTTGGCTGCCATGCGGGAGAATGACTGTATCCGGTGCTACCGCTTCCCCCAACGGTTGATTCTGGAGTTGACGGCGAGACTGGCACCACACCTGCAACCGCTGCACAGGTATCCTACGGCACTGACACCCAAGCTGAAGGTAATGGCAGCCATACATTTTCTGGCCACGGGTACCTTCCAAAATACCATAGCTCATGTTGGTGGCATGTCCCAGAGCATGTTCTGCCGTGTGCTGCATGATTTCTTAGAGGCCATGTTGCTTCACCTGGATGACTTCATCCATTTCCCAACCCCTGAAATGTTGACTGGGGTCAAGCGTGGATTCTATGCCCTGGGAGGGATGCCCCATGTCATTGGGTCCATAGATGGGACACATGTGGCTTTGGTACCACCACAGGCACAGGAGGTAGCGTACAGGAATCGCAAGCACTACCACTCCATCAATGCCCTTGTGGTGTGTCTATCCAACATGGTGATTTCACATGTCTGTGCTCGTTTTCCAGGATCAGCACACGATGCCTACATCATGAGGCGTAGCAGGGTGCCTGAAATGATGACGCAGCTGCGCAACGAACGAGCATGTGTTGTTGGTGGGTACACTCTGTCTGTCCTGTATTTTGCGTAGACTTCCAGCACGACTGCTTCTCCTGTCCTCTTTATGTCCATGTGCTTTCCATGTAGGGGACGCTGGCTATCCAAACATGCCATGGCTGATCACACCTCTCCGCAACCTCATCACGCCAGCCCAGCTCCGCTACAACACCGCCCATGGCCGGACAAGGCGAGTGATAGAGAGGACATTTGGCCTCCTGAAGAGCCGATTCTGATGCCTCCACAAGACCGGCGGCGCCCTCCCATATGCCCCGGCAAAGGTCTGCAAAATCTTCATGGTCTGCTGCATGCTGCACAACATGGCAGTTGAGAAAGCTGTGCCACTCATCCTGGATCAAGATGATCAGGACCATCCACCCGTGGAGGACGAAGGGCTTGGCAATGGGGCTAGTGATGTGGAGGATGTGGAGCCGCAAGAGGACATCCGGACTCGGCTCATACGCGACTTCTTTGCTTAGTGGTGAGTACCAGTGTCTGAGTGTGCACGCATTGGTCCCCGTGTGGCATGTGTTGCGATGTGTGTGTCCATCTGCATGTATGCCACGTGAGTCAGAGGTGTGTGTGGATGTGTCACTGGAGTGATGGTGCCAGTGATGAGTGTATTTCCCCAGTCATAATTGTGACCTAGCATGTTGTCATCCATACATGTGTCGAGTACATGCACATGCAAGTGGCTGTGCTTTTTGTGGCTGACTTCTTGTGTGTCTCTCTTCCCCAGGTACTTGCGCATGCCGTCTGCTGGTTGCATTGTTGTGGCACTGCTATTCCTCATGGACACGTCATCGTGTGCTGACTCAGCGTTACACGCACGGACAAGTTTGGAAGTCTCCTTAGGGTAAGGGATGCATCAGGGGTGTATTGGGTGTGGCAGTTGTTCACGATGTATGCACACTGCCCCTGTCGATGTTTGGTTCCTCTGCAGACATGTCGCATCACCATGGTACACATGACATGCAGATGGGTACACCTGAATAGATGGTCAGACTTGTTGTCAGTCATCAGTGATGGGATTGTGGAATGTGATGATGGCATCAATGTGTGTTACACTGCCCTCGGACACAAACGGTTTGCATTGGCTTGACATGGTGTGGGACTTCCACATCAGCGGTTTAATGGTGTATGGCAGGCTCTCCGTGAGCAGCAGGGGGTGTTTAGCTGTTAGCCGACACTTGTGTGCCAGTTCCATGGATATCACGCATTTGTGGTGCAGAAGGGGGGTGCCAGTGTTGGACCCACATGTTACTCCACATGACCTGTTCATGTGTACTCCGAGTTGCCTCTGCAATCCCAAATACATGACTAATAAAGGTGTCCCTATGCCTCCAAGGTGCCTCTTCTCAGTCAATGCTGGTGTGTTGCCATGGGGCATACGGCATGTCTGGCATGGTTTACCGTGATAGTGGCTATGTGTCTATGTGTAGAGTAGCAAGATGCAAGCTGTTTGTGTGGGATTAGACTGTGTATTGTGCATGATGTCCATGACTGTGTGGGTATTGTGACATGTGCCATCCCCATGCATCCAACGTTGGCCAGGCCACCATTCTCTGCATCCACCTGACTCAAGCTTGCAGGACATGGTTCTGCCACCTGTCCACACATACCTGGGTGCCCCCCAGGACACTCCACATGATCCCTGACCTCTGCGCATGGCTGTCGCTGTACTCAATATGTCTGTCAGCACGGTTGTGCGGCCCCCCTCAGCTGGTTGGGCCCATCACGGGTGTGTATGTTGCTCCATGTCTGTCTTGGCTAATACACTGTGACCCGTGTGCCCTGTGCCCGACTCAGGCCCCAGGGTGTGGATGGTTGAAGTCAAATGAGAACTCAGGCATGGTTAGACTTTACAAGACACATGTAAGGTAATAATGCAACCAGTAGGCATCTTCTCTTCATGGTGTGACTTTTTTTTAGTGGGGGGGGGGGGTGGGGGAGGTTTGACATGAGGGGCTTTCCGGGTGTGTGGAATCCAAAGTTCACTAGGGGAGTTGGTGTCCTTGCCATTTGAAATCCTCAGAGTCCATGCCACAGTCTTTGTCAACATTGGTCAGACAGTGACCAGCAAGGCCATGTGGCAGAGAATGTCTTTTGATGCTGTGCTGCTGTTGCTCCAGTGGGCCAGGTGCCAGGCCAGGTGTCCTGGGAGATGGTGCTGTAGCGCCGACCCTCACGGTCTTTTACGTGGACGACCCGCCCTCCTGCGGGGACCCTCAGAAGCAGGCCGTGACGATGTTTGGGATGCTCCATCGGATGTTTCCTCCTCCTCCTCCTGATCCCTCCCTGTGGGTGGTGATGTTCTACGCCTGATGGCACAGGGAGGGTTGCCCATGTTGTCGGCCATCCGACGGAGTGTACTGTGAATTCCCGTGAACACCGTCACAAGCTCAGCCTGTCTGTCCTCCATCCGCCGTTGGTGTTGCTGTAGACAGGCATGTTGCTCCGCATGTTGCTGGGCCTGCTGGGTCTTGATCTCCTCGAGGATGGATACAACCTGGGCCATGCCCGTGGTGTCCTGCCGGTATGTGTCCAGGATTTTTCGGACATGGGAATATACCGGTTCCCCAGCCAACTGGTCAGGCTGGCGCCTCCGCCGTCCTCCACTCCCACCACCCCTGCCCACTTGCACCTGGCATGCCCTTGTGGGCACATCGGGTCTCCAGGACCCCTGAGGGGTGGCATTGGCGTTGTCGCCTGCCTCCTCCTGGGTGCCCGGGACACCGTGTCCCTCCTGGCCAGCCTGGCTGCTTTGTGGTGGTGGGGCAGGGCTCCTGGGTGTCTCCTGGGATGTGGCAGGAGTGGGGGTGGTGGTTGGCCCGGTTGTACCTGACGCAGGTGCTGCAGGTCGTTGGACACCAGAGGGGCCAGGTTGGTCGGGGTCGGGTTCGTCCACAGAGTGGTGAGAGTCGTCGCTGCCGGTGGCTCCTTTATCCCGCCGAGCCGGGTCCTGTGAGTCTTCCCCCCCAGTGTTGGGGGGTGATCCACGACGTTGACCTGTGTGTGAGAGAGACAATGTTAATTTTGTTCCATGCAACATCCATGTTTCATTCGTTTCAAAGTTGGAACATTTCCTCTGGGAATTTGGTTATGTCTTGCATTCCACTCACAGTGCACTTGTGCATGGGTATGTCCCTTGGGCACAGCTTTGGCGACTTTACCTATGTGTGGCACAGTCTTACTTGCTGCGTCAAGTGTGACTGCAGTCAGCAGTGGAGTGGGCAGGTGTGGCGAGCCGTGCATTGGCGCCTTCCGTGTAGCACTGTACGTGGGCACATGGAGTTGTTCCACACACTTATATGATGCAGGTAGCTGTCGTTGTGCTCATACACAGGTTGTGACATGGCCCTGTGTTTTGCCATGGAGGAGAGGGGGGGTTCTGACACTGGCCACCCTTGTCTACATGCACGCAGTCCACCTGCTGACGAGCAGACATTCCCACACACCACAAGGCTGATTTGCTCTCCCTGTGTGTCCCTCCCTCTCTGTCCCCCTCTCCCTCCGTCTGTGTGTCAGCCTCCTCCCTCTGTCCGTCTCCCTGTGTCTCCCTCCCTCTCTGTCCCCCTCTCCCTCCCTCTGTGTGTCAGCCTCCTCCCTCTGTCCGTGTCCCTGTGTCTCCCTCCCTCTCTGTCCCCCTCTCCCTCCCTCTGTGTGTCACCCTCTGTCACCTCAGCCCAGCTTACTGTGCACACACTGTTAGCAGATCTTTGAATGGCCCTTGGATTGTTGATGTGAGTTTGTTTCTGATCTCCAGGCACCCATTGGGTGTAGTGTGTGTGTCTGCACTGCTGCTGTGGTGGTGTGTGCTGCCACTCTTTCACAGTGTTGGCTGTTCATTAGCTGCTGTCATGTGCAAGAACGTGCCGTCACCCCCATGTGTTGATGCAAGGCGTCCGCCATTTGCTGGCAAGTCATTCCTGTGTTGGGACACACTGTTTGTCTGGCTGTGACCTAGGCCATATGGGCAGGGGGCATTGTTGTCTGCTTCTGAGTTGCACTATGTTATTTTTTGGGACCACCCTCCCGCCATCCGGCTTACCGTGTCATGTGTTGGTGTCTTCTGTGGCCTGTGACTTGACATTGTCCAGCTGGGTGCATGGGGCATGGGGGCGCCAGTGTCATGTGCGTGTTCATGGAGTGTGGTTGAGTCATGCGATAGCTTGGGGTGGTTGCGTGCCTGTTTGTGAGTTTGGTTGTGGATGACGTTCCCCCCATGTGAGGTGAGTTGTTTGTGTACTCACCCGGCTCTCAGAGTCCATCTACTCCATTCACTGCCACCACCGGCAGTATGGCCATCACCCTCTCCTCCCAAGGATGGTAGTGTACGGGTCTGCGGGCCGGCCCTCCTCCAGTGACGTTGGCCTGGTTGTGTTCATCGGTCATCTTGGCTCGGACCCTCCTCCGCAGATCGTATCACCTGGCTTGGCATTCCTGCTTGTTCCTTCTGGTGTCCGCAACAGCATTCACAGCATCGACGATCGTCTGCCACATGGCTGTTTTTGCTGAAGTGCTGGTCTGTCTGACCAATGTTCCAAAGAGGTGTGGCTCGACTCTGAGGATTTCATCGACAAGGACCTCCAACTCTCGGCTAGTGAACTTTGGATTCTTGTTAGTGGGCATGGTGAGGGGTGTGGGTGTGGATGGTGGGGGGGGTGTGGATGGTTGTGGGTGTGTGGGTGTGGTTGTGCAGGTGTGTGTGTGAATGTGATGAGGGGGTGTATGTGAAGGTGTGTGTGTGAAGGTGTGCAAGTGTAAGGTGTGGTAAAGCTTCTAGTATGGTGCTGTAGGTTGTCTGTGGGGTCTGGCAGCAGTGAGTCTGTTGCAAAGGCTCATGGTTTGTGTGTGTGGGCCCTTTTTATTGGTCCATTGGTGGGTGTGGCTGTGTTTGAACTTTGGGTGGGTGTGTTATAAGGAGTGGTTGTGTTTTGGGCCTCTGTTTTTGTTTTTGGCAGTTGCAGGTCAGTGAATGTGTTGTTTTAGTGGTTGTTGGACATGTTTTGTGGCTTTGCGCCATTCGAATGGTGTTTTCTTGTGTCGTTTTGGTTTGTCCTGGTTGTGTACGTGCGTTTTTAGCATGTGTACGGTGTGTACATGGGCCATTTTGTTGTACAGTGCTGTCCTTGTGTGTGGCTTGGTTCGACTCGTACATGCGCGATGTTGTGTGAAGGTGGTGATGTTGGGGCCTGGGGTGCGCTCCGTACTTAGAATGTTGGGGTGGGGGTAAGCTCCATGCATACGCGGGTGGGGTACGACTCTAACGTAAACGGGTGTACATGCACGGGGGGTACGACACATACACGGGTGTACATACACGGGGGTACGACATGAACGTACACGGGGGTACGACACGTACACGGGTGTACATACAGGGGGGGTACGACACGTACACGGGTGTACATACCCGGGGGGGTACGGCTCTAACGTACACGGGTGTACATGCACGGGGGGTACGACACGTACACGGGTGTACATACACGGGGGGTATGACACGAACGTACACGGGGGGTACGACACGTACACGGGTGTACATACACGTGGGTACGACACGAACGTACATGGGGGTACGACACGTACACGGGTGTACATACACGGGGGGTACAACACGTACACGGGTGTACATACACGGGGGTACGACACGAACGTACACGGGTGTAAATACCGGGGGGGTACGACACGAACGTACACAGGGGGTACGACACGTACACGGGTGTACATACATGGGGGTACGACACGTACACGGGTGTACATACACGGGGGGTATGACATGAACGTACACGGGGGGTACGACACGTACACGGGTGTACATACACGGGGGGTACGACACGTACACGGGTGTACATACACGGGGGTACGACACGTACACGGGTGTACATACACGGGGGTACGACACGTACACGGGTGTACATACATGGGGGTACGACACGAACGTACACGGGGGTACGACACGTACACGGGTGTACATACACGGGGGGTACAACACGTACACGGGTGTACATACACGGGGGTACGACACGAACGTACACAGGTGTAAATACCGGGGGGGGTACGACACGAACGTACACGGGGGGTACGACACGTACACGGGTGTACATACACGGGGGTACGACACGTACACGGGTGTACATACACGGGGGGTACGACACGTACACGGGTGTACATACATGGGGGGTATGACACGAACGTACACGGGGGGTACGACACGTACACGGGTGTACATACACGTGGGTACGACACGAACGTACATGGGGGGTACGACACGTACACGGGTGTACATACACGGGGGGTACAACACGTACACGGGTGTACATACACGGGGGTACGACACGAACGTACACGGGTGTAAATACCGGGGGGGTACGACACGAACGTACACAGGGGGTACGACACGTACACGGGTGTACATACATGGGGGTACGACACGTACACGGGTGTACATACACGGGGGGTATGACATGAACGTACACGGGGGGTACGACACGTACACGGGTGTACATACACGGGGGGTACGACACTTACACGGGTGTACATACACGGGGGTACGACACGTACACGGGTGTACATACACGGGGGGTACGACACGTACACGGGTGTACATACACGGGGGGTACGACATGAACGTACACGGGTGTAAATACCGGGGGGTACGACATGAACGTACACGGGGGGTACGACACGTACACGGGTGTACATACAGGGGGGGGTACGACACGTACACGGGTGTACATACCCGGGGGGTACGATTCTAACGTACACGGGTGTACATGCACGGGGGGTACGACACATACACGGGTGTACATACACGGGGGGTACGACACGAACGTACACGGGGGTACGACACGTACACGGTTGTACATACATGGGGGTACGACACGAACGTACACGGGGGTACGACACGTACACGGGTGTACATACACGGGGGGTACAACACGTACACGGGTGTACATACACGGGGGTACGACACGAACGTACACAGGTGTAAATACCGGGGGGGTACGACACGAACGTACACGGGGGGGTACGACACGTACACGGGTGTACATACACGGGGGTACGACACGTACCCGGGTGTACATACACGGGGGGGTACGACACGTACACGGGTGTACATACACGGGGGTACGACACGTACACGGGTGTACATACACGGGGGTACGACACGTACCCGGGTGTACATACACGGGGGGGTACGACACGTACACGGGTGTACATACACGGGGGTACGACACGTACACGGGTGTACATACACGGGGGTACGACACGTACACGGGTGTACATACACGGGGGGTACGACACGTACACGGGTGTACATACACGGGGGTACGACATGAACGTACACGGGTGTAAATACCGGGGGGGTACGACACGAATGTACACGGGGGGGGTACGACACGTACACGGGTGTACATACATGGGGGGGTATGACACGTACACGGGTGTACATACACGGGGGGTACGACACGTACACGGGTGTACATACACGGGGGGTACGACACGTACACGGGTGTACATACATGGGGGGTGCGACACGAACGTATACAGGGGGGTACGACACGTACACGGGTGTACATACACGGGGGGTACGACACGTACACGGGTGTACATACACGGGGGGTACGACACGTACACAGGTGTACATACACGGGGGTACGACACGTACACGGGTGTACATACACGGGGGGGTACGACACGGGTGTACATACACGGGGGGGTACGACACGTACACGGGTGTACATACACGGGGGTACGACATGAACGTACACGGGTGTAAATACTGGGGGGGTACGACACGAACGTACACGGGGGGTACGACACGTACACGGGTGTACATACACGGGGGGGTACGACACGTACACGGGTGTATATACACGGGGGGTACGACACAAACGTACACAGGTGTACATACCGGGGGGGTACGACACGAACGTACACGGGGGGTACGACACATACACGGGTGTACATACACGGGTGGGGGTGTACATACACGGGGGGTACGACTCGAACGTACGGGGGCTGGGGGGAGTGTTGGGCGCGTATGCGGGCACAATTCTCCATGGTTGCTATGGGAGTTCGGTGCAGACGGTGTTTTTTCCATACGGTTGTAACATCGGACGCACGGGATGTATCGTGATTCCGCGGTCGGACTTCACTTTTCACATTTGTACGGTAAATCGTCCGAGGACGTGTCGGACACATTTTCGGACACGAGGACGTGTGGGGAATAATTCCCAATGCGATTCGTATGGTCTTTTTCCCATGAGAATCGTAATTGGCAGTTTGTACGGCACTTGTACGATTCGTACGGTAAAAAGACCGGATACGAGTCGTACGGGGAATTTTTTTACAGGATCGTAATTGGCACCATAGTGTCTACTATCGGTTCGGTTACAGAACCATTGTCGAAATTCTTAGATAATAAAATTAGACCATCTGTATGTCAGATTCCATCTTTTGTACAAAACACACGTGACATCATTAATAAAGTAGAAGATCTTCATTTTAATCCAGTCACTGACATTTTAGTGACTCTAGATGTAGAATCCCTGTATAGTAATATATCTCAAAAAGAAGCATTAGAGCCAGTCCTTTGGTTTATTGATGAGTACAAGATCCCTTGCTCCAAACCTTTCTTTACTAAATGGCTATGGGCAGTTCTCACTGAAAATACTTTTGAGTTCGACCAACAACTATATCGTCAGACTAAAGGAGTCAGTATGGGAGCTTCAGTTGCTCCCACAATAGCCAATATTTATATGGCTCTGTTTGAGAAAAAAATATATCTACAATGAAGTGGCCCCCTTTTTTGAGTCTGTTTCCCATTGGTCCAGATATATTGACGACATCTTTTTTATCTGGACCAATGGGGAAGATACTCTAGGTGAATTCTTGTTGTGGATAAACCTGGCGGATATTAATCTTAAATTTACAGCTCACAGCAGTATACAACAGGTGGAAGTCCTAGACATTTTTATTACACACAAGTTGGGAAAATTACAAGTAGAGCTATTTACTAAACCAACAGCCAAAAATACTCTTCTTCACTTCAACAGCTTCCACCTACGATCCCAGAAAGATAGTATCTCGTTTTCCCAATTTTTAAGGGTACGCCGCAATTGTACAAACTTGTCGGACTTTGATGAAAAATTCTTACTCCGTGGTTATCCACGGAGACTAATTAGAGAATCATATAAACGAGCACGCTATTATGATAGGGATCATCTCCTCATCAATAATACACCCAGAAAGAAAGATCAATTAGTCTGCATTACTAGACACTCTACCTTAAATGCCACAGTGAAACAAATAATTAATGCTAATTGGCACATTTTAAATAGTCATCCGGAAGCAGGAAAAAAGATAGCCATACCTCTATTTGCTCACCGGAGGAACAAAAATCTGAAAGATATGATTGTGCATTCGAGGTTTAAATCAGACACCCCTTTCATTCAAGAAACCATTGACGGCAGGAAACCTATTAGAGGTACTGTGAGATGCTCTACATGCAAATCATGCGACCAAGTCTTGGAAGGTGAAACCTTAATACATAATGGCCATCAGATCCAAGCACCACAACTATGGAATTGCAAGACACAAAATGTGATTTATCTCATTTTGTGTCCATGCAATCTTGGATATGTTGGTGAAACATCCAGAGCAGCCCACATTCGTATAGCTGAACACCGTTCTGCCATCCGCAAAGCAAAAATGTCCGCGCCTTTAGTTAAACACTATTTAGACGTAGGACATAAACCAGAAGAGATTAAATGGCGGATTTTAGAGAAAATCCACATTCCAGAGAACAGTGGCGGCTGTAAGGTACGTAAGAAAAGGGAAGTTTTTTGGATTTTTGTCCTCAATACATTCCATTGCGGCATTAACAATGAATTGCCTTGGGAGAATGCCATCTGATATGTCATCCAATACGTGGATGATCTATATTTCCTTCCATTTCCTGTTCCATCGATTACATACTGAGTTTATTAATCCTTTTAGAATGTGCCTGTATCTATAGCCAATTTTGGTAGGTCTAGTTTTCACAAGACCATTATAATGAAGTTCATACCATAAGAAACAAAATAAAATAGTGATATTTCCATTCCTTTCTAAATGATATTTTTTGACGAAAGTGTAAACGAGATACTTAATATACTGACATAATATATGCAACAATTGCTGTTGTGGTAACACAGCGATATCTAAACAATAAAGTTTTATTTGATTAAAAAAAAAGTCTTGTTCCTTTGAGATACTCTCTGAGTTTATTTCAAATACATTGCCATGCCCCTGCCTTTCACGTTCTATCACCATAAACGCAACCACATCATTACGTCTTCGTCACCTGATTTAGTCTCTTAAGACGTAATTACATCACTACGCTTTGACCACCTGACTGAGTGACGTATCGTCGTACCGATTTAAACTTCCACTCAAGCGCTGATTCGCGCATATGGAGGAAAGCGTTTCGTAGAAGAAAAGAGCACGGTGAGGCGCGTCCTTTCCCCACGAAGGTCTTTTATCATTAGGTGAGTTTGACTGAATCCCTTTGTATTGCCAACATATCAGGGGCCATCGTATAGTATAGTATTCCCTATCTTGAATTAAAAAACTCATGTCAACTATCGCCATATTAGGTTATTATTTTCACATTGAAATTATGTTGCCTCTATTTTATCATTTACAGACCTAATTTTTTGGGAAGAAGATAAAACGCCTCTGTATCAGTGCAAGAAGTAATAAATAATAATAAGAATATAAATCTACATTCTATCCAATTATAATTAGGTAGGTAAAACCACCTGTTTCATCAGTCTAATCTTTACGAACTAGACATAATATTGTAGAAGATTATATCATTCCAACAACTCATATATAATTGCATATTTCTTTAGACATTATTGGTCTTTCTCGCTGCCTCATCGGTGCCTCTTTAAAAAGTCGTGTATGCCGAAGATGATCGGTTTACAATAGTATTAACCACAAGGTAACTATGTGCAGACTTTAGATTCACGTAGACATCAATTGTAAATTATCGTTAGTATTTACCCCCCTTTTTTCCTCCTGTTCCTCTCCCTTAGTGAATATCCAATCAACTTTCCAGTATCAGTTCTCGCAAATGCTCCTTCTTTACTTCATTTATTATTACGAGTAAGTTTCTCCATTAGTTCATGTTTACCGATTTTCAAATCTTGGCTGGTATCTTTACCTTTTTCACATCAGGGTTAAAATATTTCCTCTTGGGATTTTCTTGCTTTTCTTGAATCATTTGGTCTTTTCATCATCACGGTGCATATATCCCCTTTTTACCAATCTCAATATGTAATGTCTATATTAGTTACATGTCTGAACAGTACATGAATTTTTGTACTAGGTCACTATTTTTTCTTTTTCTTTATCTTTTCTACTTTATCACTTGTACATATAGTTGGAGTCTGTTTTCGCTATTCTTGGAAGAGCTCATTTTATAGCTAATTTTACAGCTATATTTGTCATCATAAAAATGATGTTATACTATTGTTAAGCCAGTGTACCTTTTATTTTCAGGAAAATTGTGTGGCTTTCCTGACGAAGGCGTTAGTGCGCCGAAACGTGCGTCGAAGACAATCTACTGCCGCAATTCAATTTCTATGAATTATTGATTTGTATTTGGGTATTTGTCCTTCACTTCTTTTATTTAAATTTTTGCTTATTGGAATTTTTTGTCATTGTATTTGAATTATACAGCGTATAATTTTTATAATTCATGAAACATTAAAAAAAACGTGTTTCCTTTTAAATGTTCTATTGTGTGTTAGTTATATGTCTTTTAAACAAAATATTAACTTTTATTTACAATAAAGAAAAAAAGTTTAATTTTAATTGTCATATGGTACACTGGTTCTTATTAAAAGTAATTTTGTCCTTTTGGTTCTATATCAACACATTTAGTGTGACATTTGTATCAACATTGATTGCCTAGGAATATATTTTTCATTGACTTCTGTTCCCCTTGACATTGACTTTGTTGACTATCCTTACCCACACTGCCATGTTGATGGCAGGTGTCTGTTGGACTGTGTCACTACATCAATGTGGTGACTACTCTATTGTCTCATTTACCATCACTGACAACTCATTAATTCACTTAGCAGCATTTTTCAAAACATCACTTGTCTGTCAGAAATACTCATTGTAAATAAACACTCTTTACACACCTATGTCTTTGTGTCAGCTCCATGTTTATCACAGTATGTACAATGTTGACTCAGAATCCAATGTACCAGGAGCTCTGATTGTGATGAGGCATTGAGAGGCTGAGGGGTCCTAGAAAGACACAAGAGAGCAACATTTGCTTGTCAGGTGATGGCATCACAGCCAGTACACAACACTAGTTATCAAGGTACACAAACCAGCACACATTACAATGAGAAACAATATCATCATAGACATCATGTGGCTGGCCATAACTACCCTGTGCCACAAACATCACCCATCAGCACAGAGCCAACATCAGGCAGCAGTCAAAAAGCTCCTCTAGGCTTTGTCACTACCATCAAAGACAGCAGACAATGTCACTGTTGTACAATGTCACTCACACTCAAGGGAAGTAGTTGTGGACGAGCTGTTGACGCAGGTCGACACTATCCTCCTCTCCACTATCGTCGTCACTGGACATGTGTGGGTTTGCAGGGGGGGCATCTGCTGCTCATCATCGTCCTTTGTGCAAGGCCAGGTTGTGGAGCATGCAGCATGCAGCATGCAACTACGATCTTACACACCTTTTGAGGAGAGTAGAGCAGTGCACCTCTGCTCTGGTCTAGACACCGGAATCTAGACTTCAGAAGACCAAAAGTACGCTCCACCACACAACGTGTCCTCCCATGTGCTTCATTGTAGCAGACTTCACCCGGGGTCCTGTGATTCATCAGTGGGCTCAGCAACCAAGGCCGGTTGGGAAATGCAGAGTCACCTAGGTGTGAGATACACAGACACATTTTGTAATATGACAGTAGCTGAGGACAGCATGTCACACATACAGCACACTACTTGACTCTGCGTACTCACCAACAATCCGCGCACGCTCCGGATGCAGATTTGCCATCAGCTGGTGTATGATGCTGTTACGCAGTATGTAGGAGTCATGTGCTGATCCTGGAAATCTGGCACAGGCATGGGAGATAATCATATCCCCTTGGCATACCACTTGCACATTAATGGAATGGAAATGCTTTCTGTTCCTGGAATATGTGCTCACGTGCCTTTGGTGGAACAAGGCCAACATGTGTGCAGTCAATGGCACTAACAACATTAGGGATGTGGGCAAGGTCATAAAAATCACCCTCCATAGCTGCCAATTCATGTCCCCTGGGAAAATGGATGTAGCGGTCCTTGTATGTCATCATTGCGGACAGGACATCACGTAGCATCATGCTGAACATTGGTTGTGACATCCCACTTGCGCTGGACACCGAGTACTAGAACGAACCAGTTGCAAAGAAATGCAGGGCCGCCATCACCTTACATGTTGGTGTCAAAGCAGTCGAATATGTTCTGCGAGGTCTCATATGGGGCTCCAACTGACCACATAGGTCTTGAAGGGTAGGTCGATCCAAACGAATTTACGTATGATGTCTTCATCCTCCATGTCCACCAGCAATGTGAATGGACTATGCACATTTGGTTGTCTCCTACATAAAACAAAAGGGGACACATGTCAATTAAATTACCGTATGAGATGTGTCCAACATCTGACATCTTGACTGACACAGCGCCAAGAATGACTGGACAGAAAGAACAGCTTACAGCACAAGTCACATGCAGAGACACCTTGATCTCAAGTAGTTGTACACACGTTCAGTAAGTACATATTGAGAACCCCCAAAACTGATTCAGACTATGTGAATGTAAAATGGTACATTCTAACATTTTGTGTCACCAGTCCTGAGAGTAGTTGACACGGCACATGTTTGAAACAGCAACACTGCTAGCTTCTACGTAGCTGCTGTACCTGCCACACCTTCTTGCGTGAGTCGGACAGAGCACACATTAACAACACAGTGTGTGTATAAAGATCAACTATCAACATGAGTTCAGCCATCTAAACAGTGAAATAGGAACATTATGTAGTCGGTCCATCATTGCTGTGGGTTGATTAGCCATCTAACACATTGACATGTTTACAAATTTGAGAGTCCATTACACAACAGATCTGTGTACATACACACAAATATCATATGTGACATGTGAGGGAGTACATGCCAATGCATGTAATCCTATGCACTGGCATGGCATGTGTAGTCATCCGTGAGTTCAATGTCACACTAGCATTGAATTTAAGAATCTGGTGGCATGATTCATTGTAAGTGTCTACTGTAAAATGATGAGAACTGGACATTGCCATCGATACAGCATGATGTGTCCATAGGTGCCGTAAGCATGCACCACCACTGCAATCATGGTCATTGGCACCAATTGAAAAATGCCAATTCGCAGTAGCGACCGCCTGGCCCCCGCTGTGTGACACCGCCAATGCCCATGTCATTGCAGCCAATGGGAACCGCGATCGCGGTAGTGAACTACACATTTGAAAATCGCGGTAGGCGTGCACCTCCACCGTGGGCCCGGTCATTGGGTACAATTGAAAGATGCAAGATTGCGGTAGCGACCGCCTGGCACCCGCAGTGTGACACCGCCAATGCCCATGCCTTTCAGCCAATGTAAACCGCAATCGCGGTAGTGAAATACACATTTGTAAATTGCGGTAGGCGTGCACCGTCACCGCGGTCCCGGTCATTGGTCACATTTGAAAAAAGCTGACCTGGAACACCAATTGCATTGCCACTTGTCAGGATTGTGCATGTGCATGCTTATGGTACACTAAGACACCATGTTCACTTGATGACTGGTGTGGTGTGTATGTGTGTGTTAGCTGATGTGTCCCCTTGATCCCAGTTGTTGTTCATGATTGTTTTTTGAGGAGGCAATTCTTGTTTGTGTTGGGGTATGGTGTCTGTGCATTTGTCCAGAGTGACAATGTTGTGTATTCCTGTTCTGTCTTGGGTCACATTGCCTTTCCACTGTTTGGCTGCACATGGCCGGGCTTGTTTGACTTCTGTGTATGTTGTTTGTGAGCTTTGTGTTTGGCTATTAGTTTTGTTTCAGCATTGGTTCAGGCATCCCTGAGTGTGAGTCTGTTATTTGTGGATGCACCACAGGGAGTGTAATTGGCTGTCAGTGAACTCACAGGACATCATTTGCACCATTATGTGTGTTTCACACAGGTGTTGAGTGTTGCAGGTGTGAGGTGGGTAGGTGAGGGGCATGTGTGAAGGTCTTACTTGTGTCTGACAGTCAGGGAGTGTGACAATGAGCCATGTGTATTGTGCTGATGACATACGCATGGCAAGTGAGTTGACACAGATGTGTGGCTGGTCACTGTGTGACTTCTGACACTTCCTATAATTCCTGTACCTATGCATGGCTTGCCTTGATGTATCCCAGAGTTGTTGCACAGAGTTCACTTTGGTTTAATTTCACTCACTGTGCCACCCATGTCTGATGAGAGGGCCTAAGGGTGGTGTGATATGTTCCTTCTCTTGCATGTGATGTACACATGCTATGTGGCTTGCTCCATGGCTTTCCAGCACTGTCAACTTTACTTTGGGCTAGCCCATTTATTGTCCTCCCTTGCTGCTGACCTATGGTATGAGTATGTGGCAGAGTGTCAGTGTGGGGTCTTTCTGAGAGACTTGACAGGCAGTGTGAACAGTTCACTGGATGTTCAGATGCTGTGTGAGTCTTCATTGTGTAACTATACTCAGTTTGATTCACATCAGTGGAAGTTAGGTGTGAGGAGGAGGTTGTCCAGCCCCTGAGCTTCTGTGCAGGGTGTTCCTCTTCACCCCACCTTCCCAGTAAATCTCCCTTGTTCTTTCATGTGTGAGGTGTAACCCTGGGTGGTGAACTACGCTCCGCTCACGGAGTTTGCGTAGTTTCGGTAAATTCGTGGTTCGCGTAGAACGTGTAGCTACCGAATACTACGCAATCTGCAATGTAGCGTAGCTGTTTTTCTTCTTCGCACGCTTAATATGCATTCTCGCGTGTGCGGTAATGACTTACCGTGATCCTGCGTTCGCCGACTCGATTTTCTATCCATTCGCGTGCGCCACGAGATTTGTAATATGGCCGCACGATCCCGCGAGAGTGTGCGAACGTGAACACGCCATTCGGACGCGCGAGCTGACTTCCGGCGGCAGTCTTGGTAAGATAGCGATCCCGAACACGTAGAAACTACAATCTGGCGAAGAATATCTCTCGAGCATCATAAAACCTTCTCGAAAATGATCATTTTGCTCAAAAAAACTCCTCCGATTGTGATTTGGCTGTAGTTTTTTGTGCAAGGAATCCTTTTTCTTTTTTTACTTTTTTTTTCAAGAGGAAGGAAGCGCACCTGAGTCTCCAACTTCCTGTTCCTGTCCAGCAGGCTCCTCCCAGTGCTTTGTCCATGTGCTGTTCACTTTCATTTGGATTTTGGAGCCGGAAGGATCACTTTTTGTGTCTATCTGCTGCATCATATATCATTGGATTGGATTTAAGGACTTTTGGAATTGAGATTTTACAAGTAAGTTGGGGAATTGGTGTACTTGTTTGTTTGATTGGGGCTTGTACCTACATTTTTTTGGCATTTTCATTGTTTTTAAAATTCCTTGTTGTTGTGGGTTGCCTGTAGTTTCAGTAGGGGCCTAGTTGTTTCTCTTTGAAGTTTCAGCCAGAAGGCCCAGAGGTACCCATGGGTGCATGTTTCTGTGGTGTCTGTTGAATTTTATTTTAAACATCATGTAGGGCATGGATGGCATTGGATTGAATTGCTAAATGTGGTTGGGGTGTATTTCACTTTTTGGGTGTGTGTGCTGTTAATTAATAAATACCTTTGTTGGATGTGTGTTTGTGCTTGCTGTGTAACTTTCCAACCTTTCGTAGCCCTGTTGATTTTCGTTTTTGCATTTTTGTTTTAAAGCTGTGTTGTTTAGCAGGCCTCCTTTGTCTGGTCATATAGGCCTGCTTGAGTTCATTGTTTGCCATGGCCTGTTGTGACTGACCATCCATGTGGCTTGGGGCCATTTTGTGGTGGTAATTTAGTAGTGTGCTGCTTTTTCCATATAGGCCTGCATGTCTTTTCTTTGTTCTCCTTGGCTCATGCTTGTTGTTGTTGTGGCCTGGCCATGTGGGTGGCGGCCATTTTGTGAAGGCAGGCAGTGTGCTTTTGCCACAGGATTGCATTGTCTGTCTTCCATTTCTTTTTGTTGTGGGTGGCTAGCGGCCATTTAGTGGAGCCATCCAGGCTGTGTGTACTGCTTTTGCCATCGGCCTGCATTCATTGTCTAGTGTCTTCTCTTTCTGTGGGTGGCCTGGCCATGTGGGTGGCGGCCATTTTGTGGAGTTAGGCAGTGTGCTTGCTTTTGCCATAGGCTTCAGTCCCAAGCTTGTGGCCTAGTCTGCCAGTAGGCATAGAGGTAGTCATCTCATCATGGGTGCATACAAACTGTTTCTGTGTTGTCAGTTGAATTTTAACATCATTTATGGCATTGGATTGAATTGCAAAATGTGGTTTTTGGGGTGGAATTCCAGTTTTTTGGTGTGTGTTAAATGAATAGGCCTTTTCAGTCAGTAGGTAACCCTAGGTGTTCAGCTCGCGCAGTTTTGGCAACTCCGCACTGCGTGACAACACGAACTTACACTTTTTGTCTTCTTCGCGTGCTCAATAGGCGTGTTCGCGAATGCGATAACGACTTTTTGTAAAGACCGCGATGCCGAACACGCAGAGCTTGCAATCTGGCAAAGAATATCTCGCGAGCAGCATACAAACCTTCTCGAAACGATGATTTTGTTCATTTTGCTAAAAAAAAACTCCTCACGTTGTCATTTAGCTGTAGTTTTTGGAGCAAGGAGTCATTTTTCTCTACCATTTTTTAAAAGAGGAAGGAAGTTCCCCAGAGTCTGTAACTTCCTGGTCCTGTCCTTTGTCTTCATTTTATTGTTATTGTGGGTGGCCTGACCATGTGGGTGGCTGCCATTTTGTGAAGGCAGGCAGTGTGCTTTTGCTGTAGGATTGCATTTTCTGTCTTCCATTTCTTTTTGTTGTGGGTGGCTAGCGGCCATTTTGTGGAGCCGTCCAGGCTGTGTGCACTGCTTTTGCCATAGGCCTGCATTCCTTGTCTAGTGTCTTCACTTTCTGTGGGTGGCCTGGCCATGTGGGTGGAGGCCATTTTGTGGAATTAGGCAGTGTTCTTGCTTTTGCCATAGGCTTCAGTCCCAAGCTTGTGGCCTAGTCTGCCAGTAGGCCCAGAGGTAGTCATCTCATCTGATTCCTGGGTGCATAAAAACTGTTTCTGCGTTGTCAGTTGAATTTTAACATCATTTATGGCATTGGATTGAATTGCAAAATGTGTTTTTTAAGGTGGAATTTCAGTTTTTTGGTGTGTGTTTTATAAATAGGCCTTTTCAGCCAGTAGGTAACCCTAGGTGTTCAGCTCGTGCAGTTATGGCAACTCCGCACTGCGCGACAACACGGACTTACACTTTTTGTCTTAATATGCGTGTTCGCGAATGCGATAACGACTTTTTGTAAAGATCGCGATGCCGAACATGCAGAATTTGCAATCTGGCAAAGAATGTCTCGCGAGCAGCATAAAATCTTCTCGAAAATGTTGATTTTGTTCATTTTGCTAAAAAAAACTCCTCAGGTTGTCATTTGGATGTAGTTTTTGGAGCAAGGGGTCATTTTTCTTTTTTATTACAATTTTTTAGAAGAGGAAGGAAGTTCCCCAGAGTCTCCAACTTCCTGGTCCTGTCCTTTGTCTTCACTTTCTTATTATTGTGGCTGGCCTGACCATTTGGCTGGGGGCGATTTTGTGGTGGTAGTTAGTAGTGTGCTGTTTTTGCCTCAGAGGCCTGCGTGTCTTTCCATTGTTCCTCTTGTCATACTGCTTCCAATCCAAATCCATCCCCATTGCCAGCTGCAGCTCCCTGATGCTGCATCCATCCCATGTGATGCATAAATTTAGGCCAAACAGGCTCCACTACATTTTTGTTTTTGTTTTTGTTCTTTGCTATTCTTATTCTTCCTGAGTGTACACAGTACACCAGGAAAGCCCTGGCCTGGTTGTCAAAGTCTAAATGGCTACACTGTTGTTCACTGAGTTACTAAAATTTAATAATTGTGACCACCACTACACACTAAGAAGTTATATATTATATTAGTTTGATTGTACTATCTTTTGACTGATGTTCTTCTGGCTTTTTTGCTTTTAGGTGCACAAAAGACTGAGGAGGAGGTGTGTCATCATCGCCCGTTGTGCTGCTAGACAGACGTCCTGCTGCTGTACACGACGTGACGTGTGAGTAACCTGACCAGACATCTCTGCAACTTGTGCAACTGAGTGCTGCTGACATCTGAATAAGATGGGCCCAAAGAAAGCAGGTAGCAGGTCCTCGAGTACCAAGAAAGTTGCTATTGAGAAGAAGGAAACGAAGAAGGAAGTGACACTTAAGTCTGGTGTGCCGCCCAAAACGTTTTTTGGGAAACCGAAAATGACGCCTGCCGCAGCGGTGTCCTGGGGGCAAGCTGGGGCCAGCACCTCCGCATCAGTGGCCCCAACCCACCAACCCAGGCCCAAGCAGATGAGTGTGGAAGAGGTAGCCAGCCTAATAGTGGAAAGCAGTGATGCTGAGCCTGAGCTAAACTTATCGCTATCTCATAGTAGTACCCAATCATCGCAGGAGGAAACACAGAAGATAAGTGCTCAATAACCACAGCCGCAACCACTGCCCGCAATAGTAGTTGTTGTTCCTCCCGAAGTAGGGGCAGTTCAGGAAATTGAGTCTCATGCAGAGGAAGAAGAGGAAGCCATTCAGAAGATCCATTGTCTTCCAAATCTCCACCAAGGAAAAGGAGGGTTAGTCCCCCTTCTGATGATCTAGATGCCACTTGGAAGCCACAAACTGAGTCTGAGAGGGAGACACATCCCAAGACCAGGCTAGGGAAAAGGAAGGTTCCAGAAACCCTTACACTTAATGACCAACATTATTACCCTATCCAAAACCGCTGCGAGGGATGTAGCATGCATACCTCCAACACAGGTAACACCAACACAACCTACAGCTTCCATATTTGCACTAGCAAAGGCCCGTCAGCGACCTACATCCAGCACAACCACCACCTCAGTAGAAGTATGTAGTGGTACTGCTCAGAGTCAAATTCAATGCACACCCTCCAGTTCATCCGGCATTGGAAGTGGTACCTCCAGAAGGAGGCACAAGTTAAGCTCCCCAGTTTGGGACTTCTTTACGGTTAACGAAAAGAAGGAGAACATTGCTATATGCTCCATTTACAATACCTCTGTTAGTCTGGGTAAGCTTGGTACATACTATGGTACCGGAGGCCAAATAACCCATCTGCAAAAACACCACTTGATCAACTGGGAGGACCACCTTTGCAGCATAAACACTGCAACCATTGGTGTTGGTGGGGATAAACGAGTAGAAGATGAAGAGCCGATCACGGTGGGAGAGGAAGGACAGGGAGTCATTCTCTCTGGTAGTGGTACACAAAGAAGCCCTGTCCCCAGCAGTGCAGTGTTATCGTCGACCACATCTTCAGCAACATCTCAGTGGCACAAGAGTAAGAGTCAGCCTGAGACAGCAACGAGTACCGCAATGAAAAAATGTGCGTCGTTGAGCCTAAGAGGAAGGAAAACCATGCAGCTCACCATTATCAGCATGTTTAGGCCAGTGGAGGGGCAGTACGAATGCAACCACCCAATAGCACGTTTGTACAATGCGAAGCTGGCTAAAATGTTAGCACTGGACCTTCTCCCTTTTTCTTTTGTTGAAGGGGTGGGTTTTCTGGAATTTGTGACAGCCATCTGCCCAAAATGGCAGGTTCCCAGCCGCTACTATTTTGCTTGAGTTGCTGTTCCAGCACTACATCACGACGTGCTGGAATTGCTTGGAAACGCCTTGAAGCAGAGTGATGTTCATAGCCACTGATTACATGTGCATAACTGCACACTGGATCTCTTTCATGGGGGTTAGAGAACAGATATCTGCTGTTGTTAATGCTGATGAGATTTTTCATGCCACTCGCAAACATGCAACTGTAGCCATGTTTGCCATGGAGAAATCTCATACTGCTGCAAACATTTTGGATGAGTTTAACAGCAAGGTCTTTGAGTGTCTGCGCCCAAGAGGGCTTAACATTGGTTTTGTTGCCACGGACAATGGTAGTAATGTAGTTAGGGCCATGAAAGATGGTGGTTATTTCAGGGTCCCGTGTTTGACACACTGCATTAACATTGTTGTTCAAGACTTTCTGAAAAATGAATACAAAGTCAGCAACTTACTGGTCACCTGCAAAAGAATATGCACACATTCAGCCATTCTTTTAAAGCCCGGAAGCAGCAGAGGGTCATTCAACGTGAGCATAAAATGCCAGTCAAAGCACTCAGCCCCTTGGAGCAACCTCTTTCTCTATTTGGAGCATTGAATATGGTGATCTGTTATAAAAGTAACTAAATAATAAACAGTCACTATTGGAGCGATATTTTGTGCCTTTGTGTCTTTTGAGGATATACTTGTTTGCATTGTAAAGAAAATGGTGGTACATTAATGATACAATGCTAATTCAATATGTACCAGATGCCCTTTGACTAATGAATGTTTTTCATAACTGAACTGTAGCTTTAAAGAACTCTAGGACCATTGTTTCCTATACCAATGGTGAGCATCCATGGCATATGACTAATATCTGGGAATTCAAAGTAGTCTGTCCATATGAAGCATTTGTACATGGTAGTACATGATGACAATGATGAGGTGATGTTTTGACACTGCATTTCTCAAAAACTGAAAACGGATATTTTAAAGGCAGTTTTAGTTTTCAAAAATTGGGTTTCTTCTGGAAAATTGAGTTTGTTTGCCCGCACATTTGAAAGTAGTATTAAATAGAAAAATGTGCATTTTCAGAAACTGGTGAATGATAATTCAAGCTGAGGTGGGGAGACGTACTGCTGTGCTTATGTCTTTTGTGCCACTGGGCATGTCAAGATTTGAATGTTAGGCAGGTAATTTCTCAATCGAAAAAGTCCATGGACGACCTCCGCATCCATAATTCATGGAAAATCTACTAAATCAGTGTCAAAATCTTGGGTAAAACTCGGGTGGCATCTCTACAGGAGCTATGTAGGGTTGTCAATTGGTCCGCACCTCAAAAACTTGTGAATCATTCTTGATTGCATTTAAATATTTCAAATGAATGTCATTTTGCTTGTTCTGCCTTTAAATCCACAATAAAGTAGTTGTTTATTAAAGCATTTTTTGCCTAAATTAGTGGATTGCTAGTGCAAGGTCTTCTTGCCTCGTAAAGCCTCATTGAGTCAGGGCTGGGACGAGGAGGGTGGAGATGAAGGTGTAATGAGCCAATTACTTTCCTGTAATCTGTTTTCATACCAATTTTTGTAGCCCTCCTCATCACGGGCCACGTCCCTTCCTCCCTCCCAGCCTCGCACCCCAATCCAGAGTGTGTAAGACACAGGAAGTAGGGTAAGGGGAGGGACATTCTTCTACTCCTGCACCATGAAGATCTCATAGCATGGTTATAACTCAGTCTGAGGCAGGAGTGCTTCATTTAGTAAGGACTGGGACGAGGAGACTACGAATCAGGATACTGAAGAATACCAGTACGTAATTGGTTAATTTCTGTTGGCACTCTTGCGACAGTGGAGGCAAAGGTGGCAGCCACAGCCTCCCCACAAACTTCTTAAGCACGCTGTACCTTTCTCTCTCTCTCTTGCTATCTCTCTCGCTCTCTCTCTCTCCTACCCCCACACTCTCTTCCAGTGTTGAAGTTAAAAACAATTTTTTGCTGTAGCCAAGCTATAAGAAATCAGTCAGCAGTGAAGTCCTTTTTGAAGGGCTTCACGGACACTTTTCACCATACATTTGCTGGAGCATCATTTCCAAATGTATCCTCCTTGGGGCAAAGGTCATCATCGCAAATTCATTACAAGAGTAAATCACACATTCTGCCCTCAATTTACACTACGCATGATAAACTGGGTAAACAAGGTAATATACCCGAACTTTTAAGTGCACATTCATCCACTTCCCGTGTCACTGTATCTGGCCTCTGGGGTCCTAATAACTTAGCTCTTACAATTGCAGGAATTCCACTGTATGGATAAGCCAAACATTGCAGGTCCTTTCTTTGGCAAATATGGCGTGTTTGTGGCTCATCTTTGAGATGCAAAACTTTTTTGTTTTTTTAAATATTTTTTATTCAGAGCAAGAGGTTCAAGAATACATTACAGAATAAATGTAACATGTATATTGTTGATAATATGGCATTAAAATGAAATGGTATGAAGAAAAGAGAGCACTAACCGAATGTGCAATGTGCCTTGTGCAAAACAGCAAAAATACAAATACTCAAAAACGACTAAAGTGCAGGTGCAAAGGGATCAAGTCCCCACTTAAGTATTTAGAATATAATATCTATGAAGTGCTAATGCATTCTTTACGAAAAGCCATCAAAAAGGAAATTCACTTCCACAATCTTATCATAGGATATAATATTAAAGTGCGAAAGTGTAAAAAAATAAAATAAAAAAAAAGGCACTAATCGAAAGTGCAATGTGCCACGTACAAAACCAGCAGAAATACAAATCCTCGAAGCCACTAAAGTGCAAGTGCAAGACATAAGTAATTGCAGTAATGTTACAATAAAGGGAATTGATTAGCATAAAAACATCAATAAAAAAGACATGCTTTGAAACAATTCACCACTTCCAGTATTTAAAATGTAATATCTATAAAGTGCTAATGCATTCTTCACAGAAAACAATCAAAAAGGAGGTTCACTTCCATACAAAAACCACATTAGGAGAAGACTTCTAGGTATATCCCTTCCAATATTTCATTTTATATTAAGTCTTCTCCAGTATTTCAAAAAACTTCCAGTTTCGCTCAAACTTTTTTACAGCTCCTACCCTCCTAGCATAGGCCTCCTCAAATTTTTTTACTCTTTTCATTTTATTAATCCATTTCAAATGAGAGGGGGATTCTGTAGATCTCCAATTTTGCAAAATTAATAAGCGTGCTACCGCACTAGCAATAAAAATAAAAACTCTTTCTGGTTTAGACAATTGTAACCCTCCCTTGCAGTAGCCAAATAGCACAACCTCGGCTTCGATCGGGATTCTATTTCCCATTGCACGCTCGATATCTGAAAATACGGCTTCCCAAAAAGACCTTAGGCCGGGACACACAAAAAAAATATGATGCCAACCACCTTCCCTATGTTTAGAGCACCGAAAGCACTTATCTTCCACGTCTGAAAACCTTTTATTTAGAGTGGAAGGTGTTAAATAGGCCAGCCACCTTGAAAAAAAGGCCATCCTCTTATAATTAGCAGCACGCAATGCTCTACTTCCTGAGTAGCTGATCCACTCCCACTCCCTTTCGGATAATCTGCAGTCAGTTTCCCGATTTATTTTTTCCAAATGGTTCTGGATCACCAAAGAATATTTTGTTTTGTGTAGCAACTTTTACCAGTTGCCTATTCCTCGTAGTTTAGCCCCGTCGAGGGCAACTGTCGAATGATTGGGGGGTTCAGTTATACCACCGGTACTCCTCAACCAGGAGACTAAGCGCAGATATTCAAAGAAGGCCGGTTTCCGATGAGTCCCTATCCTGGCCAATTTTTCCTGCCAGGAAATCAGCCTATTCTGAACTATAAAATGACTCAATTCGGTAAATCCAGAATTCTCCCAAACATTGATGTGACTAACTTGTATCTGGAAACCGAGGCTGGCACATTCTCTTATATTGAGGTATTGAAAGCCCTTTAGATTCATTTCCCTAGAAACGGTTTGAAGTCTGATAAGAAAGTCTTTTAAAGTTTTATATCGTGTTTTCTTAGGAAGCTTAGCAGTTTTTAAAAACACTGAAGTGGATGAACCAATTTCTAGCAGCATTCTATTGATAAAAAAAGTATCTCTACAAGAGCTAGATCCTAACAGCCCGGATACTAAATCAAGAAGGGAAGCTTCATAATATGATCTTACATGTGGGAGTGCGAGCTCCCCCTGATCTATTGGTAGTTGTAAAGTATTCAATTTAACCCTGGGGGCTTTCTTCTCCCAAATGAATTGTCTGAAAAGCGTATCCATTTCCCTAAAAAATACCTGATTAATTTTGATAGGAACATTAGAAAATAGAAAAATCAATAGGGGTAATATAGACATTTTTATTAATGATACTCGCCCTTCCATTGATAATGGAAGCAATGACCATTGCTCCAATAATTTACTTATTTTTGTCTTCATCCTTAAATAGTTTAACTCAAATAATTGAGAAAACTGTGAGGAGACATAAATCCCAAGATATCTTATAGGGTCAGTTCTTAATGCCAGTGATTTTAAAGAACAGGGAAATGCGTCGATATCAGCATTCATGGCGAGAACTTCTGTTTTATTTGCATTCATTTTATAGCCGCCTATTCTCTCAAACTGCAAAAATTCTCCCAAGACCTCCTCGAAATTAATCCTATTTGGGGCCAGGTATAGGATAATATCGTCGGCAAATAATTTAAGTTTAGGCATATCCAAGATTGGGGGGTGAATAGCAGCATTGTTTTGAATTCTTAAAACCAAGGGTTTGATAAAAAAAGTAAAAAGTAGGGGAGAGAGTGGACAGCTTGATTTTTATTGTTCCTGCGCAGCTGGCATTTATTACAAGCTTTGCTGTAGCGTCCTGATAAATATTATTTAGCATCCCTACAACATTCAATGGAAAACCAAATTGAGCCAGAGTAATAAATAAAGTCTTCCAATTTACACGGTCGAATGCTTTTTCTGCATCGACCATTACAATGCTTGCTGGGATATGATTTACATTAATATAGTCTAAGGCCTCTATTAAAAATTGAGTATTGGCAGCCATTGATCTACCCGCAATAAAACCGGTTTGATCCTTGTGGATTACTTCCTGAGCAGCTGGTAACAAACGCTCGGCCCAAACCTTCATTAATAATTTATAGTCAGAATTTAAAAGACTTATGGGCCGATACAAATTCATATCATCGGGATTCTTATCTTTTTTAACTAATGAAACAATAATCGCCTCTTTAAACTCGCTTGGGACCGGGCCCCCTTCTCTAATAAAATTAAACAAATTTCTCAGAGGAACAAGTAATTCCACTGAAAAAACCTTAAAAAACTCAATTGGGAAGCCATCTTGCCCACAAGCTTTGGAACCCGCAGTTGATTTGATAGCTGCTAAAATTTCACCTACCTCAATTTGTTTTTCTAAATTGTGGACCCGCTCCAAAGATAGTTGAGGGAGATTCAAAGTTGAAAAATTGAGTTTTCCTGTATTTTGTATTCGGTGGAGTAATACCGGGCATAATGATCCAGGAAGAGTTGAGAAATTCCACAGCTATCAACTACATCTAAACTAGTGGAGGGATCCAATATTTTAATTATTGAGGCAGATTCCTGTTTCTTCCTTGTAGAGTTTGCCAGGAGTTTGCCAATTAATTGGCTCTCCTCGTAGACCCTCTGTTGAAATAGTTGAAAATTACAGACCTCTTCCATGGTAAAGAAATCTTTCAATGCCATTTTTGCCTGGTCATATTTATTAGGTAGAAACTGAAGTTGAAGGGCATACTCCTGCTCCAGTTCTATCTGTAATTGGGCTATCTTATCCTTTCGAACCTTACGCTGAGCAGTTGTAAAAGCTATTATTAGACCCCGAGCTGTCGTTTTGAACCCTCCCCAAACAGAAAAGGGGGTAGCGGTATTCTCGTTGATCCTAAAGTATTCCCCGATCCAGACCCTAAAATCCCTTATCCATTCCTCATTCTGCAATAGGAGACGGTCGAGCTGCCACCTAGGCCGTTCCTTATCCTCGCCCTTGATTTTAATCTCCAGATTAACATAGGCGTGGTCTGAAAAGGGGTTACATCCTATACCTACTTCTAAAATCTGAAGGGACCTGGAGCTAAGGAAAAAATCAATTCTGGATGCGGTTTGAAAGCGATGTGAATAAAAAGTAAAAAAATTCCTTCTCCGGATTCCTTTCCCTCCAGCCATCCACCAATTGAAATCCCTTAATAATAGCTTCCAAAGCTTTTTTAGTACTCGGTTTTAATTGTCTCCTCTGTTTATTTGATGTATCTTTTCTTAAATCCAATATAAAAATTAAAATCTCCTCCAAGTATCATCTGCCCCGGGGCACCAGATAGTAAAGTATATATTTGGATCAATGGAGCCTCATCATCAATTATCGGGCCATAGTAATTAATTGGATTAAGCCTTTTCCCATAAAGCTTTACTGCTACCCATATCCATCTCCCCTGCAAATCCCTGTGAACTTCTACGATTTCCCAAGGAAGCTTATTTGAAAGATAAATTGCGACACCCCTCGTGGCAGAGCCTGAGGATGCAAAAAATACTTTCGAGAAAGTTCTGGGTATAAATAGCTTAGGGGAGTTAGACTTAAGATGAGTTTCTTGGAGGAAAAGGATTTGAGAGTTTAATGAAGTTAGCCATCTAATTAAAGCGCCATAGTTCTTTTTATTCAGTATACCATTTACGTTGGCTGATAGAATCTTACATCTATTCAATTCCCTAACCATCTATCCATCTATTCATATTCAATTTTCTGCCTTGCCTTTTAATATAAATTCTAATAGTAGCCTTATTCCGAAAACCTCTTGCTCTGTTTTTCCCCCCTTTGCCATGAGTAAACCCCCAGCCCCCCCTACCCCTCCAACCCCTAGAAAACCCCCTCCCTAGAATGTGGAATATCCCCTACCAGCCACGCTGACCACATTACTACCCACCCTACTACACCCTGGGGTGTCTTGACCTTATACCCTTCGTGACCCGCGACCCCGCCCCACCCCCAGCTTTTGTGAATTGACTAAGAACCTTAAAAATTAAGAGTTATGTATGAAAATCAAACTAGGCCACAGCTTTTTTTTTTTTTCTTTCTCTGTATCTTTCTCTCCTTCTTTCCTTGAAAACCTCCTGTTAAGCTTAGTCCCCCTTTGAAATTTCTTTTAATAATGCCTGGGCTTCATCCGGATCTGAAAACAAGAAGAACTTGCCCTTGACAAGAACTTTTAGTTTGGATTGTTGCGCAATTGATGCCTGGGCGCCATGAGTTTTAAAGAGTTGCAAGAGTTTGACAAATTCTTTCCTTTTACGCGCAGCAGAGGCACTCATGTCAGAATAGATACGACATTTGGTGGTAGCATTTACAGAAAACTGCCTCTGCTGAATTGCTCTTGTGATTATTCTTTCTTTAATTCGGAAGTCCATAAAGTTAACCAAAATTGTTCGTGGCATTGGAGAGTTCGGGAAAGGTTGTGCTGGTACACGATGTGCCCTTGCAATTGTGAGGTCTCCTTCGAACTCAGGAAGAACAGTCTGCTTAATAAAGGATTCCACCCATTGGAGTGGCTGGGACTTTTCGATTCCCTCAGGAACTCCGACTATCCGTAGATTGGATCTCCGTGAGTGGTTCTCAAGATCCTCAATCTTGCTTTCAAGATGTCTCTCTTTAATTGTGGCTGCTTTCATGTCTTTAGTCACGGTAGACATCTGGTCTTCCAGGAGCGAGACTCTAGCTTCGGCCTCCTGGAGTCTGATAGGGAAGCCCTGCATCGCCTCTTCAATTTTCCCCAGACGTTGATTCAATATAGCAGTTTCGATTTTCTGGGCCCTCTTCATCTCACGAATTTCGTCGAGAATAAGATTGAGAAGGTCCTTAATGTCCAATTGCCTTGCGTCGCTTGTCTCCCCTTTCTCCAAGCTTATGATGGATTTAAGCTGAGACCCAATAGGCTCGGGAGACATAATTGCAGTTTTAATTTCGTCTTGTCCTAATACTTCAAGTGGACTGACAGACCCTAAACAATCATGAGACGATGAGGCTAATGAGACTAATGGCCCTGCATCCAATGTCTCAACAGCTACTGGGATTAATATCTCGTGGCCCCCGCTCATATTCTGATTTTGGTTTGGATCTTTGCCTTGTACTTGGGTAGACTCCAAATTTTTACCCATGCAAAACTTGATATATTGAATTCTGACATCTGTGGATGCCGCCAGGCTCTATGTCTCATCCTTGCAATTTACATTTCTCACTTTTCAAACTTCCTATCCGTAAAATGTGTGAGACCTTTGCCAGACTGAGATCCAGTAGCATTTCTGCTTTCATTCTCATTTCTATATTATTTCATTATGTTCAGCTTCTACATCTTCTATATATTTAAAAGCTATAGGAAGCAATGTAACAATTTGCACCTAGAAGGGATTGATTCATTGGTGTAGACATGCTGCTTAATCAAAGAATATATTTGTTGTAAGGTTTTCAAAACCTGTTTACCAGGGTCACAGAGGAGATGGATTAAAGCCCATGACTCTGGGAGAGGACATGGGGTATGTTGATTACCTGTCCACTAGGCGTTAAACATTGCAGTTCCCCATGGCTCAGCTGTACTGTAATGGAAGAGAAGATGGCATATGTTGCACCGTAACATTTTGCAGTTGTTATAGGTGTACATGGTTCTGTTTGTCATATATGTACCACCCTTCCCCCACATCCACGCAACCATATGCCCCTGTCATGACGGTTGCTGTAGTCTCCCTTCACTCCCAATTTAGGATAATTCCCCATCGCTTCCTCTTTCTACTGGAGCCTAAACACTCTTCCATTCCTGCCTTTACACATCCTGCACAGGAGCAATAGCTTCCTTTCTGCAGGTGAAGCTGACAAACATCTGTGTGCCTGCTTTGTTGGAGTGACGGAAAAAACAGGAGCATTGGAGGACAGATTGTAGCCCAGACACAGAGCTCTATGCCACTGAGAAAAACTGTTATGTCATGTTTTTTAATCTGTAAATACGCCTATTTGCATATGAATGTTTGCTGGGAAATAGCCTTTACTACGAAGCCAGAACTACACAGTGCCATTACAAAGCGGGCAAAACGCGTTCCATTACCACGCAAGTCGCTACAATGACTTGCATTAGGGAACGTGTTGTTGGAATTTAAATCCAACACCTTCCCTACTGTTCAACAGACTGGAGTTGGAATAGTAGTATATACTATTCCAAAGTCCAGCGATTCTCTAAGGCAATTCGTTGTAACAACTTGCATGGCAATGGGACGCGTGGTAACAATACGTTTGTTGCATTGTCTGTGTTGTAATGGCCTGCGTTGTAAAAGCATGCGTGATTGTGTCATACATCCATGTTTGCTTATTACTGGTTTTTAAACCAAAGAAAATAACTCGATTTTAAATTGTACTTGTGTCAGCTGTCTATTTACTTGCTTTTGTATTATTGCTTGACCTCTGTAGACAGTTCTGTAAACAGTTTTGTGTCCTGAATGTTTGTCCTGAATTTTAATGATCAGTAGATTTAATAGCTGTTACCCAACAGGAACAACCACATAATGCGGACCCGACGGGTAGTGCTAATTGCTCTCTACAGCATTTGACATTTTTGGGTCTATTTTCCCTTTTTCCTCTATGCAGAGTTTGACTACAGGCTTCCCTTCCCCCTGTATGGTCTCATGTTGCAATTTGGCAGCAACTGATATGTATGTGTTCATTGAAACTACATTATATGTTAAGTGCTTGTTTTTTCTGTGTATACTTCACGTTCTTTTAGTACAAAATATGTTTTGGGAGCACTAGAAGTTGTCACCATTACTACGAAAAATATATCACTTTTTTTCTCACGCAGGTAATTATGGCATGCACATGCAGGTTTAGGCTGATTACCTTGACAACCTAACTTTTGTTTTTCTTTCCCATACAGTATTTTCTATCGCAAATCCTGATACAAACACTTAAGAGAGGATATCAGAGTGGCATCAGGGAGTATCCTTTTTGATCTTGAAGAATAGCCTTGGGGTAGAGCTAGAACATGAGGAACTAAGCCACATTGTTCCCCTAAGTTCCCCCATTCCCCCATATTTTAATCATACCGGATACATATAAAATATTTTGTTTCCTACTAGCCGGGTATTTTTAATTTCCTCCCACTCCCATTTTTTATGTACTTCATCTGAATATATCTTTTACCACCTTTAGGTGCTCCCACGTAACTCGTAGGTTGTAGCACGCCGCGTTCCGCAGCGGAATGGCAAGAACCCAATGATGAAGCATGCCACCAAGGGGAAACCCTGGTGGGTGAGGGTTATTTAAGGAAAATTCACAAACTAACTTTAGAGTGGAAAGAAAAACAACCCTTCCTTTGATAATATGTCTCTTTTTAATTAACACAAATCTACAAAGGAGGACGAGCACCTTTTTTATTTTTCCTCTACCTCCACCTTGTTTTTTAAATGTCCTGAGTTTTGACCATTTGTGTTGAGTTTTAACAGTCTTTAGCCATGGCTCGTCTCCCAATTGCTATGATAAGATTGCCCTATTGCTTGAGGCCTGCCTTGCCCTGGTGCTTGAACCCAAAACTACCAGAGTGACTCCAAGAGCTAGTTGGCTGAACGCCTGTGAGAGAGAATTTACAAGTGCAAGAGACCTTGAACCCTGCACATGGCCTCTGCACAACTGAGTCCTAACACCCGAGTGGTGCCCCTCCAGCCCATGACCCTTAAAAGTGGTGTTAAAGATGTTGCTTCTACCTAACCTTGAAAGTTGGGATTTAGAAAAATGTTCACCCCCAAAGTGCCAGAAGACCCGACAGAAGACAAGGACCTACCTACCAGCTGATCTACCCAAGGTACATCGCTGGTCAGCCTGACTTTGCGGTGGCTCCCACTACTTTCTTCACAGCTGCAAATCCTGTTCAGCAGGACCACTCCACAACGGTATCCAGCCTCGTGGAGCCATCTATGGCTACAGCTTCATCCCACTGGAGTTTTTCAACTTCCAAAAAGTTGTCTAAGTCTGATGGCAAAAATCTTCACTGGCTCGATGCCAACAGGCTCCCCATCTCCTCCGCCTGAGAATCCAACTTACCCACTTTGATCCTTTTCTGCTATCGCTGATGGCTTCACAAAGACTTCGTCCATCGGTCCCCTGCGATGACGATTCCTCCTCCGCCACATCCTGCTGTCTTGTCCCATTGAACTCTACCTTCTCCTGGAATTTTCTTTAGAATTTCTTCTAAATCCGAAGGTGAGCTGAGACCGGACCCAATCCACCTCTATCTGACCCGTGTTCCATCACGATTGGCCTTAACTTTTGACTTTACATCGGTCTCACGCGACCAGATACCCACATTTGGAGGGTTGATCTTCTGGCACTATTTTACACTGAAAGCTTTAATCATTCATAACTATGGTTCTACTGGCTAGATTTAATTTGTTTTGGTGTCATTTTTATTTATTAAAATGTATCCATCTTTTTTTCTGAATTGGTTTAGGATTTTTCTTGCGTTGTTATTTCACTCGATTACTGTTTGTGTGCTGCATTAATACTTTACATTTTGCCTTTAAGATAATCATGACTGCTAAAGTGCCAAGCTACTAGAGGGTTAATCACAGGTTTATTTAGTGGTTCACACTGACAAGGTTTGTGGTTGTTGTGTTAGAAGGCCTTCACCACCCCTCAACCAATAACCCAATTTCTTACACCATCCTATGGTATTTGTCATGGCATTGACAATTAAAACCTTCCTTCCATTTGTTTCTGACAGAGGGTCTACGTTGTAAAGCCCTTTGCTAATGCTTTCATCAGATAGTGTACAATGAACAACACATTCCTATTTTATTTGTGAGAGAGTTCAGAAAGTAAAGCCATTTGTTATGTTTTTTGGGATAGCAGTGCAATGTAAAAAACCTTTGTATTTTATTTGCCAGAGAGTCCACTATGTGGAAACCCTTCTTACTGTATTGGTCACAAGGTTAGACCATGGAATGCACCTCCCCACTAGATTAAGGGGTCTAGTTAGAAACTGCAGGGGCCCTGTGAGAAAATACTTGCCTGCAGGCCTCAACATACTGTATAACAATCCACTCATAAAGGTCTATTGGCTTTAACATATGCTTTTTACAATAAATAATTCAGCCTTACTGCATAACATACCATTTCATGTTAAAGCTATTGCATTGGATGTAACATTTCCTAATGAACCTGTCAGGCTTCAGCCAGGATCAATTTTTGTTTCTATAACCAACTCACGCCTACCATATTATGCATAAATTGTGAAATACAAGCACTCTTTATCAGGGGAAGTATGCAACTTGTGCCTAATCAAATTCGGTAGTGGGAAAGACAGCGTGACCAAGGAAGGCCTCAAGTGGCAGGGCAGGGCAGTCCTCTGGGGAGCCAAAGCAGTCCTTATGAAGTCTTCCAATGGTCCAGGAGTGTACTGAAGAAATGATCTGAGGGTCCACTATTTATACCTGGTGATTGTCTTTGAAGTGGAGGAATCTTCTAGGCTACCCCCACATTTGGTTCTGGAAAATCCTTTCTGTGGAAGGTTCCAAGAAGTCTTGGATGACAAAAGACTAGTGTATTTTGTGTGTGTATGTGTTGAGCCCTTTGAAGTGTAAGTGGGGCATTGTTGGATCTGTCAGTCTTTGGGTGGTCTTCCCCAAAACATTTTGCTTCACTCTCCTCTATTTGCTGACATTAGGACTCTGCTCACTTTACCACTGCTAGCCAGTGCTAAGGTGCCTGTGTTCTCTCCTTTAAGCATAGTGACATTGGCTTACACTCAGTTGGCACATTTAATTTACTTGTAAGTCCCTAGTTAAGGAGTGCCACATGTGCATGGGGCCTGTAACGTAAATACTACCAGTGGACCTGCAGCACGTATTGTGCCAACAACATAAATAGTGCTTTAAACATATCTCAGGCTTTCTATTGCAGCTTGTGTGTGCAGATTTAAACTACTATTTTGACCTGGCAAAATAAACCTTTTTTCAGGCCTAAACCTTTCTTTTTAATACATATAGGCCACCCCTAATGTAGGCCCTAATCAACCCAAAGGGTGGCTGTGTGTATTGTAAAAGTTGGACATGTACTTTTAACTTTTACATGTCCTGGTAGTCAGAATCTCTTAAATTCATTTTTCACTACCGTAAGGCCTACCTCTCCCATAGGATAACATTGGGTTAACTCATAACATTTAATACATGATAACTTTCAATCAGGAGCAGGTAGGAATATCGAGTTTGGTGTCATTTAAAACCCTCTTTAATGGTAAAGTTGGATTTTAAGTCACACATCCGAAAATGCCACATTTGGAAAGATGGCATTTTCTTGTTTCAACCATTTGGTGGCTGCTGTCTGTGTCCTGAGTCACATGACTAGGTGTATCTGGCAGTTGGTCTTTGTGTCTTTATCCCAGACAGTGAGACAAAGGGGGAATTGGTGTTGGCAGGATGGGTCATCTTTCACTTGATGAGGGGAAGGAGCTGTCACCTGCCACACTTGCACATTGTATTGACCCTGCCCAGCGCACTCACAAAAGGTTTGACACTAGTCTCTTGTGACCCCAGACAAGCCGGCCCCAGGACAAGTAGGCAGGAAATTCCAAGCCCTTCTGGGGCTGGAAACCTTCAGAAGCTTCTCCTACTTCAAAGTGAGCACAGGGCATAAATTATTGACCCTCAGACCCAACTCTTCAGTACACCTCTGGACCAGTGTAAGACTCAGAAAGACTGCTGTGTTGCTCTGTAAGAAGGGCAGAATTGTGGAAGTACCTCCAGGATTGCGTTGATTGGGTAGGTTCAACAGCAGTGTCTGCTCTGATGTCCATACCACACATTTAGTGGTGCACTGAGTTCCTGCAATACCTAAGGGGCCCAATACTTGTTGTGGTTGGGTCAGAGGTTTTAATGACAGTATTTCTACATAGTGTGAGAGGAACTTATTTTCCCACACTGTATTGGTGGTTACTAACTTTGGGCACTTTAATATTATAGAATTTTAGTCCCAACCTAGTGTAAATTAGGAATCACCAGGTCCTGACCAATTTCCATAGATTATTCTGACTTCTTCAATGGCAAGATACATGGTGCCCATATATTTAGATTGACCACACCTTGAGGATAAGGAGGAATATCATTTTCTTTCATGTTCCACTTTGCTTTTTATCTATTTACAAGGACTACCACAAGAATAATGTACTGAGGTGGAGGTCCATTTTTAATTTGAATATTGCAATCACTTCCACTCTGGCCTTCTCCCATAAAATATCATCATCACAGGCTTTCAACGGCAAACCAAGCAAAAGAACTCCAGTAAAGAGCCCTCTTTGAGGAGCCAGTTGGGCATTGCAGCGCCTCCCCAAATTGGAACTGCCGATGATGTAGCATGCCACTGAGTACGGTGGTGAGGACCTTTGCTCCCAAATATAAATACTTACCCCAGCCTTACTGTGCTAAGGGAACACTAGTTGGGTTATCCTTAGGTATTAATAGGATCTGCATACCCTTTGTTTGACTAGAGATCTGGGGGGTGTATGCTGGTCTACCGGAAATATCCTTCGGGTATGACGAGTTCATCCTTTATATCTGGATCAGCCTATACATTGTCACGTCTGACCTTCATTTCTCACATGTGAGGACTGTGGACTTGTTATCAATTAATTCCAGGCATCCTTAAAACTTCCACAGAGGCCTAAGGCGTGCAGCTACTACCATTTTCTGTTGTGACAATTTTTGTATTATATACTTACTATTCATTTTTATGCTAGACTTTCAACAATTGAAGAACTATATCCACATAGTCAATCCCTTGACTGGCCAACTAGCTGTTGTTGTCTATTTCCAGCACCATTTCGCATTTACTGTCCTCATTACAGCAGTTCCCAGTTGTTACAGGTCCTTCCATTAGTTTGGTCATGATGATGTGTTTTTTATGTGGTTTCCTGATATCTCTGAAGCGCCAAAATGCGCATCAGAGATATTTTGAAGAACCAGTACCACATTTTTATTCGTTTAATGTGATGTGTGTTAATTATTAGTTGAGTGGCTTTGAGTTTGTTTCAGCAATTGTATCTAGTCTTTTGTGTTTTTTACATGTCCTGTTTCAACATCAACTTTCACCTACACAGTGTATACAGATCGATATCATCAAATGAGACAGAGAACGAAATGACTACTATCAGCAATTTAATCTGGGTATAGAGGAATGTAGATATTGACATGTTATCCATTACTTCGTACTGGCTGTTGTAGTTTCTAGCCACTTTTTAAATGATTTGGTAATTAAAATTAAATATTATTTTTGCTAACTTTTCGGGACATTGAGTTGTTTTCTTTCATCAATGTTCATTTGAAGGTCTGTTATCGTATTTGTTAGACCTACATGTTGCCTAGCGATTCAGTTCTGCCATTTACATTTTCCCTGTCCTAGGAACGTTTATTAGTTACAGAGGGTTCCTCCATTTTCTCATTATAAGTATGCTGGACCGTTATCACTCCCTGACCCTCTTATTTTATGCACATGAGCTAATGCCCAGATACCGTTCATTATTCATACCAAGATAGGAGAATTCCTCCCCTTGTTGACATTGGATTTGCAGGATGAAGGTTCAAGCTCATGTATTCAGTTGGTTGATTGCCTGCTTTAGAGTGAGTATAGTCTTAATACACTTGAAAGTTCTTTCTAACATCAGCGCCTGTTCAAATGGTACAAATTGGGAATTTGGACTTGCAGGCAGGGCATCATGGATGCCCTGAATCCAGAGAACATGGCTTTAAACATTAACTTCACGATTTTCATCCACTTGGCTTATCGTCGATTCAAGGTCTCCCAAGCCTCTAATTTAATTAAGTCTGGCTAAAGCCCTCCATTGTCTGTTTCATCCAATCAAAGACTTACAAAGGCAGAAGTGGTGGGTGCCATTAGACTGCTTGGACTGTAGTTCTGTTTCAATGGGGGCGTTCCCACTTTCTCTCTTTGTTATAGTAATTCATTTTGTCGTTCTATCTCTTTAAATGTTTTTAAGTATGTTCTCATGAAGAAAATGTTGCTATTAGACTGCTTGGACTGTAGTTCTGTTTTAATGGGGGCGCTGCCACCTTCTTACCTTTTTATAGTGATGAATTTTGTCGTTCTATCTCTTTAAAAGTTATTAAGTATTTTCTTATGAGGAAAATTTGCATCAAGTGCTTTTATGATTTATTTTTAAATCAAATACAGCGTGTTACTTACTTCCAGTATAGGTTTCACCACAATAGGTCTGGTTAATCCAACCAGAAAAAGGAATGGATTCTATGTTGAGGAGGTCCAGTGGAGCAGGCAGGCCTACTACCCTATGAAGAGCTCCCACTTAGAAAGGTATGTTCACTGCAACGTGCTCCCTGTGTAATGCAGTACACCACCGATGTGTTCTTCATGTTAAGGATAGAGACAAGGAAGAGGATTGAAGAGGTAATGCCTTGATTACATATTATTAGAACATTGGAATGTTAGAAGCTCCATTGAAAACAATGGAGTAGCTCCGGGCTTATAATGTCTGGTATAAGTACGGAGCTCCAACATTCCAATGCTTCTTTGTTCACAGCTCTGGCTGTGAACAAAGGCTTCAGGGAGCCTGAGGGGATTTCAATCCCCTCATGCTTCCTAAAGCCTTAGTTTAATTTGTTAGAGCATTCTGCCCTCTAGTGGCAGAATTTTCTAATAGCCTTATAGCCCTTCGTTGCTGGGCTATAACGGCTATTAAAGACCCGCTGCCTTGTTAAAGTCCCTTGCCTTCAGCTCGGGCCTTTAACGCTGCAGCGGGCCTTTAATAGCCAGTATAGACCGCTACGGCAGGCTATAAGGCTATAGTAATCTCCATTATTTCAAGTCCAGTTCCGTCTTGTCACATTCCTGGATTTTCAGCTTTCACGGGCCCTCATAAGAGGACAGATGGTGCTTAATATAATTCGAGAAATGAGTGAAGTGCATGTACTTTTTATTTTAGCAACAAAGGGAGAACCAAACAGAAGGGGGGTTTACAATGGGAGAACATCTGTTACATTGTTTTAGGTATATACATCCCGTCACTAAACAAAGTTGCAGATCACTTTGTAACGACTGTGACAAGGAAGTCTTGGATTCGAAGTAGTGCAGATTACTGGAAGGCACACCTGGCATTGTCGTAGGGCTCTCGAGACATAAACAGGTTGAACGCCAATGTCCCCAATGCTAAGATTATAAGAAGACCCCGTCACCAAATACAGAATGCTCTGGGCCTAGGATTTTCTTACACAAACAAGTGCCTTGTGCAGTAAAGTCATTTGCACTCTGGTACTTGTAGTCCTGAAATGATAATGGACTGAATAGGCCCAAGAGCACGAGTATCACTTGAAATCTTTGCAGTATTAGTATATTCTGGGGTATATTCACAAGAACGTGTGCTAAACATCACGAAAAAATGTTAACGCAACTTACCACATCGCAGCTATTCATGGGAAAATAACCCTGTGTCAACGTGGAATTCACAACAAGTTGGTACCATGCTATAGTCTGCCAAAACCGCGGACAATGTCCATGATACAACCACCTCGATGGAGATAAAAACACAAACCACAACTCCAAAAAACCTGCGATGGGCCAAAGCGTGATGAGGAAATCAGTGATAAGCAGCGTGAGGGCAGCAATACACAAGCGCAATGCGGGAAAAAGCACAAGAACAGCATACGGAAAAAGCCACAGAAAAAATACATCAACAGCAGAGTACCACGGATGCACCCTGACCAACTGCAGAGGACAACATGTACACCACAACATCCAAGCACCGCGGAAGAACAGAACCGACAGGCACAGCGCATGATAGGGAGCAGTGGCAGACAAATCAGAGCCGCAGGAGCGACTCGCCCACCGTGCAGCATACGCACATAAGCAGAAGTGCACCACGACATTGACAACATCCCGGTACAAACAGCAACCCCTCCACAACAGAACACAGGACACTACAGGTTACGCAAATGTGCACACCATGGCAAATCACATCTGAAACCGCAGGAAAATGTAACATGACAATGTACAAGTACAACCTGTAACCTGCAAATATGTTTTAATCACACATACAGTGCAATTGGACATCCTCACTTGTCCCATGACTGCCATGGACTGCAACAATGTGACATGCTCATGAGAAGTGTCAATGATGGAGTTCCTATGGGCCATTCCTGCTGCAGCTGCAGTGGGATGTGGGCCACCTGCCCCATCATCACCATCATCGTCCGGCACCTCTGGAACTGGGATCCATGGGGCATTGGTGCGAACACAGACGTTGTGCAACACACAACATGCAACGATCATCTTGCACACGATGTCCAGGCTGTACAGGAGCTTTCCACCTGTGCTATCCAGGCACCTAAAACGTGACTTCAACACGCCAAATGTGCGTTCAACGATGCCCTTGGTGCGTATGTGGGATGCATTGTACTGCCTCTCTGCGGGTGTGTCCGGGTCTCGGAGGGTTGTCATCATCCAAGGGCACAGTGCATATCCTTGATCACCTGTGCAGGGAGAAAAGAGTCAATACTTGGTTTGGCAGGATGTGATGGCAGGCCCACCAATACAGTGACACCTGTGCTGGCTGTGTGTGGGGTGAGTGTAAGCCAGCCCTCAGGGAGTAGCTGGTGCTGGCAACAACTCCAACAGTCATCAGGCACTCAGAAATGCAATGTCAGTACAACAAGGGGAAATGACTTGAATCGCACCGTGTTAG
This sequence comes from Triturus cristatus, assembly GCF_964204655.1. Classification (NCBI taxonomy): domain Eukaryota; kingdom Metazoa; phylum Chordata; class Amphibia; order Caudata; family Salamandridae; genus Triturus; species Triturus cristatus. Next base: position 444,682,267 of record NC_140590.1, read on the forward strand.
TGGCCCCAGATGCACAGCGGCCGACACGGGCCCACTGCCATGGGATGCTGACCTGCAGGAGACTGGGGTAGGGTCATGAGGGCATAGCAGGGTCTCGTATGTGTCATAGGTGCCTTCTGCGGAGTGTCACAGGGGAGAATGGGGGGCCTACCCCAAGGGCATGAAGCAGAGGGCACATGCCAGCTGTGTCCAGCAACATGGCGCATACGAATGCCACAGACCCAGGCCCGACACCAAGTCCGTACCTGCCCATTGCTGATGAAAACCCCCATGCCACAGGCTCAGACACCAACGATGTTCTGCCGGCGGATGACGGACACTCATGGCGCACAGGGTTAGTGACATCACGTGTCGCAGGCCTGCTTAATTGAATTATTCCTCACTGATCAAAGGGAGTCTGGTGCTGTGGCTGTTGCCACGGACTTGAGGTCACTGCCATTCAGGACTCAGGACACTGTTCCACATGTGGGATCTACTGGTCCGAAGAGGATGCCAGTGGAGCATGTCAATAAGTAAGGAGTGATGTGGGCCTGCGTCGGGGGGGGCCAGCGATGGACTGCGGAGGCTGCTGAGCTCGCATGACTGGGGACTGGAGCTTGCACCGTCACTTGTTGGGCCCTCTTCGACACACGACGGTGTTGGCAGCTGAGCAGTGCGGCCGTGGTGTGCTGGGGCAGGCAGGCCTGGTCTGTGCATCAGCGTCCTGGGGTTCAGCAGGGTCACAGGGTCGCAGGACCCGCTGCTCATGGCGTCGGCCTCGCGGCAGGCCGCGCGGCGCTGCACTGTCAGTGACGTTGGCCTTCCCGGGAGTGGACCACACCCTGCGCAATGGGGTTTGTCACACCACCCCTGCGCAGCCCTGGCGTACTCAGGGACAACCCACTATGATCACGCACACAGGGGGGGACGCAGCGTGCGACACTTCCGCTATCTGTTCCACGGCCTGGGGTGACATTGTTGTTTCCACTGCTCACTACTCTCCAGTCACCAGCAGTTGTGGTCTGCATTGACATGTCTGTGGTTTGCATAGCCATGTCTGTCCTACCCATCCACGCCTCACCTCTCGTTGTGTACATTCTGAAGAACCAGAACCTTTTGGGTCTGGCGGCGCAGGGTACGCCCAAGTCTCCGGAGTTCTCCTGCTCAGCTACATAGAGACACGGGACACTCTGTCGGCGTTAGAAGATCAGATTTATTTAGCTGCATCTTGTACAGTTATCCTAGAAGTACACAAAGTAGGTTCTCAGGAGACTGCCACTTCACTCTGTGGCGCACAGGGTTTTAGACTATATAAGGTTCATATACATTAACCAAAAGCACTCCCAGAACACACAAGAAAGAGCCAATAAGGAAAGTTGGAAAACAGGATAGAACCAATAGGAGAGATTGGAAAACAAAAGTGTCAGATGACTCGAAGAAACCTCTCCTCCAACTATGTTTGTCAACCCTCCCTCAAGCTAATTCATTAACAGACTTATAACTAACTTGCAGGTGGCGAGATACGTTTGTGTGTGTTGGAGGACAGTTGTGAAACGAGAGAATGCTAGCAGAAGACAGTGAAGGCCAGAGGATAAGATAAAGTCAGGAAAGAATGGTGTGAATCAACAGATAGTTGAGACGGGGATTAGGAAAGCCAGACAGGGATTAGTGTACTCGGTCAGTCCTAACACCAGCTTTGTAAATAGAGGCAGAAAGCGTATTTCGACACCAGGTTGCAGAAAAAGCAGAATAGACTTTGCTCGCCGTGCTGCCTGAGTGATGGCAACACAAAATGGCGGCGGAGCACAAAATGGCGGGTCGATTCGATCGCGATCAGAAATCGAAATTCCTCAGACCCTCCTTTTGCTAGAACTCAGGCAAGATAGACTCATGCTAATCTGATTCAATGTCGATAGTCATGAGGTCATCGAGTTGTTGCTGTAACATCATTCTTATGTTTTCTGTTACTTGTGGTTTGGGTTTTGGGATGCACATAGTAGCACAAAGGTCACAGATAGTGGGACCATAGTGCATACAAAGGCAACAGGAGAAAATAATGGTCAGAATTATACCAAGAAATGTCAATGCTTTCCAACCCCATTTGGACAGTAGTCCCCAAAACCACTCCGTAAAAGACCAATCTCCTTCGTCCTGGTGAATAGACTCAGAGATTATGTGCAACTTGGAGATAGCTTGGTATACTGTCGGAGCGTCATTAGGTATGAAAATACAGCAACTTGACCTGATCAATTTGCACACTCCACCACGATCTGCGAGAACAAAATCTAAGGCAACTCGATTTTGAAATGTCATAAGACGGTCCGCCTGTAGTTCTGCCGTGATGTTACTTAAGGCACCTACAGTGATGTCTATTGTGGTCTCTACGACACGAACCAGTTGCCTTATATTTCTGCTGTTGGCCATTGGACCCCAAAAAGGAAGAAATCTTTTGAGGAAATCTCCTCCCTCTTGTCCTGCTGCGTCCTTCGAATCAATAATCCCTCTGCCGTATCTGGTTCGATGATGGTTTGCGGAAGTGGTGTAAGTAGGGGGAAGAAGAAAAGCTATATAACAGGTGCCAGAAAAACCCGTGGGTAACCATGTGTAAGCTCTATTATAGCAAATTAAATAGGTACCTTGAGATGGTACTAGAGGAGGCGAGTTCTGAGAGGAATAAATGTACGTGTAGGAGCAGTTATTCCTTTGTATAGTAAGAATGATCGTTTATCTGTAAGCAGAAGTTGCCCTGATGTGGTATAGTCCAAATCGGTGAAGACTTTCCTTTCTTAACTTTATCACTAAGACTAGACATATATTGGGTGACATTCCAGTTAGTGTACGCCTTTCTTTCGTCAATGGAGATTTTACTATTTTCCATGATTTTAGCCATAGCTACCATTCCCTTAATCAAAGAACTATGACTAAAATCCGGATCGCTAACATGTGAACTAACAGATCGTCTGAATTTGCTTTGATAAGCATTGGAGAAGATGACGAAGTAAGCCCAAGCAGAACCCTCATAAGAAAACGGGAGAACTAAATATGGCATTCCTTTCTCTGTGGTGTGTGGCATAAGTCCACACACCCAACAGTTAGTTGTATTGACCACTAACTGATGCTGATGTAATAACTGGACAAAGGAATTGTTATAATATTCAGTTCTTCTAATGAGTTCATGTTGAGGAAGAGTATGAAAGAGATGTGGAGAGACAGTTGAAGAAGACGAAAAAGAAGAAGGAGAGACAACTTTTGGCTGCAGAGCATAAATAATCCAACCTATAAATGCCAAAACAATACACAATAATATAATAACACATAAAGTTATACTGAAACGACTGTACATTATTTTACAGGATTCTTTCTTTATTTCTTCTTTTCTCTCTCTTTTGCCTAGTGTAGTTTCCATCTTGCTAATGGATGCTCACGGCAATCTTCCTCGATCTCTCAATCACGATTGTCTGCCGTCCTATGACACTGCAAGTCCTGCAGGCCTATTGCCACTACTCAGGTCGTGATTCAGACTCCTACCGTGACCCTGCAACCGGGACAGAATACTACACAAGATAGAAAATTCTTAAGTGTTCTTTGGTCTAGGTCTTAAATTGTATCGTTCCCTCCAAGGAACGCTTTGGTCTTGGAACAATGTTCGTGGATTAGTCGTATCCAAGCGACGATGTGGTGGTACTGCTTCCTGCAAAACGTCGTCGGCCTCTTTCTCAGACAGTGTCCCATTCAGGTGTGCATCACTAAAAGGCACGAATCGTGGAATCTTTTCACTTTCACAGTCATCAACACCCCTGCGTACCCATTGATCGTAGGGCAAAGGCAAATGCACTTTCTTACAATGCACACCGTGAATCCAATTCTTCTTTCCTTCGACTTTAACTGCTGTTCTCGTAGTTAATAAAACCATCCGGGGCTCTCGCCATCTGGGTTCCAAATTCTTTGTCCTCTGGAAGTTCTTAATACAGACCCAGTCCTCTGGTCGGATGAAATGACCTGGGTCTGTGGAAGCCTTCAGCAGAGCACTCTGAACCTGTTGATGGAGAACACGCAATTTAGTCGTAAGATCATGCAGATAGTCAATCAACATTGGATATGGCAAGTCTGAGTATTTCTTAGGGCGGGGGACTCCCCATACATTAGCTGGGCGTCCAAAAACCACTTCGTAAGGGCTAAGTCCCAAACGAGAGTGTACTGCAGTTCTGGTGGATAGCAAGGCTAATGGCAAAGCACCGGGCCAATTGAGTCCTGTACTCGCTTGAACCTTTGCTAGTTTCAACTTCAATGTACCGTTGTAACATTCTACTAAACCCGCTGATTGTGGATGATTTGCCGCATGGAACTTTTGTTTGATACCAAGACCCGCACAAACTTTCTGCATGACTTGGCCAACAAATTCGCTCCCATTGTCACTCCAGACAATGCGCGGCAAACCAAACCTGGGGAAAAATTCTTTCAATAGAATTTTGGCTGTGGATAAGGCTGTGTTGTCTTTTAGAGGGTTTGCTTCTATCCATCTTGAAAAGGCGCATACTACCTCCAGAACATATTTGAGGTTGTTGCATCGCTCCATATGAATATAGTCAATCTGCAACACCTCAAATGGATATGTCGGAGGAGCAAAGTGACCTGCTGGAGTTGGGGTTCCCTTTCCCGGATTGTACATCAAACAAACAATACAATGTTTCACTACATTGTCTGCACATTTTGGGATTCTGTCATTTTGCCATACTGGAGCCAGAAGTTTGCATATACCTTTCGCACTTAAGTGTGCTGGACCATGCGCCATAGTGACCACTGGAAGCACGTAGGCATCTGGTAACAGCCAACGTTGGTGTTCAGATAATTCCACCCAACAACCCATCTCATCTAACATTCCTGTGCTTTCTCTCCACATGCTCAACTCTTTCTCTGAAGCCTCGTTCTGAATCGATCGTACACTTTCCACTGTATCCTCATACATTCCTCTCTCTCTAACCGAATTCGCAGGACCTGCCACATACATTCGACTTGTAGAATCTCTTGCTGTCTTTTTCGCTATTCCATCTGCAAATGCATTTCCTCGACCAACATCATCTGTAATCTTTTTGTGTGCACTACACTTCACGATTGCTATTTGGGTGGGTAAGGCAAGTGATTCGAGGAGATCAGTCACTAACTGACCATGTTGTATTTTGGTGCCATGTGAGGTGAGAAAACCCCTTTTCCTTCCAGAGACGCCCAAAGTTGAACGCTACACCAAAAGCATATTGGCTGTCAGTGTACACGTTCACTCTTTTCCCTTTCGACAATACACAGGCTCTTGTTAAAGCTATCAATTCAGCTGCTTGCGCTGAATTATGTCTAATGCGTGCAGTTTCCACAACTATATGTAAAGTAGTTACAGCATAGGCTGAAACTGTATCTCCGTTAGGCATTTTAAAACAAGAACCGTCTACCCATAGAGTTCCATCCGGATTCTCTAGTGGTGTGTCTTTCAAGTCAATTCTTCCTTTTGTCTCTTCCTCAGTACGGAAGAAACAATCATGCTGTTCTTCAACACTTTCCTCATCTGGAAGAGGCAACAGAGTGGCTGGATTTAGGGTATTACATCGTTTGATGTGTACGTGGCTAGCCAACAGCGTCAGCTCGAATCCAGTTAGACGAGCGCTCGTAAGATGCTGTGTTTTCGTTCTATTTAGTAAGGTATCCACTGCATGTCCAACACTACTCCAGCAGACTGTCGAATAGAAATTGCTGCTGCTGCTGTCGCTTTGAGACAACTGGGCAATGCTTTAGCTGGAGAATCTAACGTAGCCGAAAAATAGGCACATGGCCGCTGTTTGTCTCCAAATTGCTGTGTTAAAACTGACAATGCACAACCTTCTCTCTCATGAACATAGAGCGTAAAAGGCTTAGTGTAATCAGGGGTGCCTAGTACAGGAGCAGAACACAGAGCGGTACCTAAATCAGTGAAACTCTTTTGGCACTCATCAGTCCAAGGAAGGGGCTGAGGCGTATCTTTTAAAGTGAGTGCCAACAAAGGTTTGGCTATTAGAGAGAAGTTAGGGATCCACTGTCTACAATAAGAAGTAATACCTAGAAAGGCACGTACCTCCCTTTGTGTGGATGGTACAGACATTCGTGCAATCGCCTGTATTTGTTCTGGTGTTAGTCGCCGTCCCTCCTTTGATAGGAGATGACCCAAGTAGGTAACCTCTCGACAAACATATTGTAATTTGGAAGGTGAAACTTTATGATTCAGATTAAACAAATGGCGTAATAATGCAACAGTGACATCTTTGCAGATATCTTCTGAATCAGCGGCAACTAACAAGTCATCCATATACTGGATAAGAGCAGCACCAGACGGCAAATGAAAAGTATCAAGATGACATTTTAAAGCTTGGCTGTAAATAGAGGGACTTTCACAATAGCCTTGAGGTGCGCGCTTAAACCGGAAGCTTCGGCCTCCAAGAGAGAAGCCAAAAATGTCCCTACTCTCTTCTGCAATAGGAATACTAAAGAAGGCATTCTTCAGATCAATAACAGAAAACCAGGTCGCTGTAGAAGGTATCATTGTCAACAAAGCAGTAATATCTGATACTACGGGAAACTGTGGTACAACAATTTTGTTTACCTCCCGGAGATCAATCACAAAACGATATACAGGTGGTTGAGAAGGATAGGTGCATTTAAGAACAGGAAGAATAGGACTATTGCATGTGTTACCTCTTGTTTCTTCAACCACACCCTTCTGGATCAAATCATGAATAATTTCCAAAAGCGCTTTTTCACCTTCAGTGGAAATTCTGTACTGCGGAATGCGTGGCAATTCAACGTTAGGCTTAAGAGTGACAACATAAGGTGGAATCTCAAGACAACCCACATCGTTCGGACCCGTGGCACAAAGCGCTGCTGGAAGAGAAAGTAATTCAGGTGGAAACTGATCTTTGGACAATAACATTGGAGAAGTCAGTTTCCGTCCCAAGGTAAAATGTACACCAGAAGGAGAACAATATATCGTAGCATGCATTCTTTTCAATAGATCTAAGCCCAACAGATTCTCACCGCAACCATTCGTCAAAAGAAGTAGAGCTTCCAAGTCATAAGGGCCAATTGTAATAGGCAAAGGGTAAGAAACTGGGTTACGAACAGGGGCGCCACAAAATCCTACAGAAACATTTGTTAAGCCTGACAAAGGTGCCCCAGGGAGTTTGGAATGAATAATAGAACTTCTCATTGCCCCAGTATCTAGAGGAAATGGCTCTGAAACACCCATTGTAGTGACGTTAACATAAGGTCCATTCTGATCTACTGGAATCGGCACAACTCCCTTACTTTGTCTATGGCTGTCCTAGTTGGCATGAAGACTTTCATTCTCACCTTCAATGTAATGGTCTTCATTGTAATACTGAGCAGACCTGACATTTTGCTGATCGAAGTAGTTCATGGAATTGGGAGAAGGAAGGGCATGCTGTTCTTGAGTCAATACACCCCGACCTCTACCTCTGTTTGCTGACTGAAGGCCAGCACGACCTCATGGAGCAGATAATGCTCCGTTGCGTTGCAATAAAACCGGACAACTATTCTTAAAATGACCTTCCTCTCTGCAATAGGCACATTGATTAGGACCTGACAAAGGTCGCGGAATGTATGGATCAGGTTTTTTATACAACCTCTGAAACTGTGGAGGCTGTTGAAATTGAGGCTGAACATAACGTGGAGGATTGGCTTGTTTTTAATTCTTTCGTCTTTTTCTCTTGCTTTTCTTTTTCCTCCTTATCTCTTTTTTCATAATATTGCACAGTAGCCAATATCTAGGCAGAAGAAGAAACAGCCCATGAACTTTCAGAATATTTTAATTTGTGTGACAGCTCGGGAAGCAAATTGAATACGAATTTGTCCACAAATAATCGCTGTCCACCCTCTGTAGCCATATCTTGACCACTGTGATCAATAAAGGTCTCTTCGAAACGAGTGAAGAAATCAGAGACACTTTCATCTTTCTTTTGTTTGCATGCTGCTAGTTTATCCCAATTAACTCTCAATGCAGGCATCATAGTTTTCATTAATATAATAATCCTACCAGGGAGTTCCGAAATTAAAGCTTCAGGCTTTGCACCACCCACTTGATCTCTATCTGTAGTAGTTATAACATCCCAAGTAGCACCTAGTTCCTGCGCGTGATCCTCTCTACGAATCTTAGCCCATATTGTCTGTGGGACTACATTTCCCATTAGCATATCAATATCTGCTAAGTTCATGATGCAAGCATCAACTGTCTGTGATAATTCTTTATAATAACCTGCAGGGTTTATACGAGGATCCGGTAGAGTCTGCTTAAGGGCCAAGACTTCAGATCTCTTCCAAGGGACATGCACCCATATACGTTGGAAATGAGCAGGAATAGCTGGATTAGCACCTACTCCCGCAACCTCTTCCTTCCATACTGGAGGAACCTCTCTCATAGGATAATTTTTCGACGTCAGTCTAACCGACGGATCAGAATCAAAGAAAGCCTGAGAGGACAATAAGGACCTATAAGAAATAAGTGTCCTTACAGCTTTCTCAACCTTAGGACCCACAACAAGTCCTTTATCAAAATCGGCCTGAACATCTAACAGGTCTTGTGAGATTGGACTCAAACTCACATCTTCCCATTCTTTAATGAGAGTGTCGCACATTACATTAAAAACATATCTTTGCGTAGGCGCATTCCATTGCGAGAAGGTAGGCATAATATCAAGCACACTGTATTGTGGACCCTTCTTGATCCATTTTCGTGCAAGAGAGTCCAACTTCTCTCGTTCTTCAAATTCTGGGAACTGACTACGAGACTGTCTTCGAGCAAAAGCCGGAGACACATTTAAAGCTTCAAAGAAAGGAGCTAGAATACCAGTAACAGTGTCTGTGAGACGCTTACGCACAGACGGAGAATTAGACATGAGAGTTGGAGACAAAGTATTAGGAGAACTGACAGGAGAAGAACTGATAATTGCAGGAGGAGCAGAAGGCAAAGGAGATCTAAGATCAGGAGATGAGAGCAAAGAAGTCAAAGTTAATGGTAAAACCGGCAAGGGCGGTAATACTGGAGGAGTCAAATGCGGGAGAGCCGGAACAGGCGGAGGTACCGCTGGCGTCTGGACAGGCTGTAAAGGCTGAGGTGCATTGGCACTTTGTGCATAGGGCGGAGGTAACCTTAATAAGTGGGACATTAGGGGATCTTCTTCTACATCTTTCTTATTATCAGAAGGAGAAACAGGTAACACCGGATAGCATTTATCTATCGCCATACAATGCTGTCTTTCTGAAATTTCAGTCGCATTGTCAATTTCATCGTCTTTAAACTGTTGGGCAGCCTGTATAATGGTCATACCCTGTGCTTTCCTATCTCGTTTTGCTTGCTTAATTTCTTTCTGTTTGGCATCCTTTCGCCAAAGGCGGAAAGAGTCAAACATTGCCGGCCGGGCTTTTCTTTTGAATAAAACTGCTTCCAAATTATCTAACACATCAGGATCAAAGCTACCATTTTCTGGCCATTTTAGAACGCCATCTTTCTTTGTGTATCGGGTCCATGTCTCGTTAAAGGCAATGGGGCCAATACCATGTTTTGAATAGAGCTCATATGTGGGAGTTCCAACCGAAGGAATCGGACAAGAGTCCTCAAGTCGGGAATCCCTATTACAACCAAGACAACAAATTCTTCCAAACTTAGTCAGACCAGGCATCTCGAGATGTCACTAGACTGTTCACAAACTTCAAGGGAGTAAAACTCAGTTTACGCAGCACAAATGAACTTACCCTCGGCTTTGTTTCTTGCAATAGACAAATCTAAGAACCAAAATTGTGGGCGCGACCCATGAAGATACTTAACTAAGGACGTCTTCTCCCACCAACAGAGGCCCGTCTATCGTCTCGCCTCACCATACATCATCAAAGGAAGGGCCAAAGCAGGGCGGCAGTCAGGGCAGCGGTCGTCAGTAGCCGTCAGGAAGGAGTAACCGCGCTGCAAAAGACCTTCGGACCACTTTCGACATACAGGGGTCGCTTAATGTGGCTCACGAACCCTCCGGAATTTTTCTTGCGGGGTTCCTCACGACCTTCAGGCAGAACCGGTACCACTGAAGCCGCCCAACGTTGGGCGCCAGTTGAGGAACCAGAACCTTTTGGGTCTGGCGGCGCAGGGTATGCCCAAGTCTCCGGAGTCCTCCTGCTCAGCTACACAGAGACACAGGACACTCTGTCGGCGTTAGAAGATCAGATTTATTTAGCTGCAGCTAGTACAGTTATCCTAGAAGTACACAAAGTAGGTTCTCAGGAGACTGCCACTTCACTCTGTGGCGCACAGGGTTTTATACTCTATAAGGTTCATATACATTAACCAAAAGCACTCCCAGAACACACAAGAAAGAGCCAATAAGGAAAGTTGGAAAACAGGATAGAACCAACAGGGGAGATTGGAAAACAAAAGTGTCAGATGACTCGAAGAAACCTCTCCTCCAACTATGTTAGTCACCCATCCCTCAAGCTAATTCATTAACAGACTTATAACTAACTTGCAGGTGGCGAGATACTTTGTGTGTGTTGGAGGACAGTTGTGAAACGAGAGAATGCTAGCAGAAGACAGTGAAGGCCAGAGGATAAGATAAAGTCAGGAAAGAATGGTGTGAATCAACAGATAGTTGAGACGGGGATTAGGAAAGCCAGAAAGGGATTAGTGTACTCGGTCAGTCCTAACACCAGCTTTGTAAATAGAGGCAGAGAGCGTATTTCGACACCAGGTTGCAGAAAAAGCAGAATAGACTTTGCTCGCCGTGCTGCCTGAGTGATGGCAACACAAAATGGCGGCGGAGCACAAAATGGCGGGTCGATTCGATCGCGATCAGAAATCGAAATTCCTCAATTCCCATTCACGGATCACTTGCATCCTCCCACATTGCTGCATTCCGCATCTCCACACATTCAGCTGTTGTGTGGCTGTGGTGCCATGTAATGTCTGTATTGGGTGCAGAGGTATCCCAGGTTGACCATGGAGTGGTGTTGTCGTGTCTGGTAGGTGGTCATGTAGTTTGACATGTTGTATGTGGTTTGGTCACATGTGCATTCCCACAGTTGTGCGTTGTGTGTTGGTGGCTTTGGTGATTTGGCACTTACCAACGAGAAGTCCCGTTCCATATGTGCCATCCTGGAAGCGCTGGTTGATGACAGACTGTCGGAAGATGAAGGAATCCTGCACACTGCCTGGGTAGTTGGCGACGACATTGGTGAAGAGTCCCCGGTGGTCCACTATTGCCTGCACATTGATGGAATGCTGATGCTTTCTGTTGCGGTAGTGGTGTGCAGTATCCGCAGGGGGCACAAGTGGGACATGTGTGCAGTCGATTGCCCCCAACATGGCCGGGAATCCAGCTATGGCGTAGAAGCCTTGCTTTGTCTCCAGCTGTTTCTGCGCAGTGTTGGGGGAGTGAAGGTACTGGGGTATGAAGCTGAGGATGGCATCCAGGACAGGTGTGATTATTATTATTATTATTTAACATTTTGTATAGCGCACAGTTACCCTCAGTCGTCCCAGCGCTTATCCAGACGCCAATAGTTAACCAAAGGCCAGTTCAGTGCAATCAAGCAGGAAACAGATGAGTTTTGAGGCATTTCCGATACCGCAAAGTACAGGTCTCGGAACGCAGCTTAAAAGGGAGTGCGTTCCACAGCATAGCTGTGTGAACCGAGAATCTTCTCCCGCCCGTACGGGCCTTTTTTACTCTGGGGATTTGGAGAAGAAATTTCTGATTGGAGCGCAACGTTCTATTGGCTTTATAAGGCAACGCTAGATTCCTCAGGATGGGAGGGCCCTTCCCCGGGAGGATTTTGTGCGCAGTGCAAAGAGCCTTAAATTTAACCCTTTCATGCACCGGGAGCCAATGCAGGGCTTTTAGGGCCGGTTTAGCTGACTGCATCCTAGAGACTCCCATGAGCAGCCTTGCAGCCGCATTTTGGACCAGCTGGAGTTTATTAAATGTTGTTTCAGGGGCGCCCAGAAAAATAGCATTGCTATAATCTAATCTAGATGTAATCAGCCCCTGAATAAGCAACTTCCTTGATGCTAGAGGAAGGAGAGGGAGAATTTTGCGGGCTGACCGGAGGAGGGCAAAACAAACTCCTGCCGTTTTTTTCGCCTGGGTCCTAAACGACAGGTCTTGCTCTAGCCAGACCCCCAGGCTCTTAATCTCCTCTTTCGGACTGGGGAGCTCTCCCATACAGCTGGGCCAGCTGGTCGCAGGGAGCGAAAGGGTCTTACTCCCTAACAGCATTATCTCAGTTTTCGAGCCGTTTAGCTTAAGGGATGACTCACACATCCAGGAGTAAACTTCCGACAGGCAGGAGTGCAGTAAATCAGGGTTCCCCTCCAATTGGGATAGGGCGACCACCAATTGCATATCATCCGCATAACTGACGATTTTAATGTCAAATGGGGCCACAACATCCTCCAGGGGGGCCATATATACATTAAACAATGTAGGGCTGAGAGAGGAGCCCTGTGGCACCCCGCACCGGAGGGGAATAGATGTCGACCGAACACTCCCTTCCCAGACCTGGTATGTCCGGCCGCTAAGAAATGATCTGAGCCATTTCAGAGCGACCCCTGACACACCAACCTCGGACAGTCGCTGAATCAACACCAGATGGTTCACAGTGTCAAAAGCCACACTGAGGTCCAGGAGGATCACTGCCACTGAGCCTCCTGAATCCAAAATGCTTCTGGCTTCATCCACGACGGCCAGAAGGGCAGTGTCGGTGCCCTGGCCTGGCCGAAATCCTGTCTGTGAGTCTCAAAGCAGGCCATTGGTCTCGAGAAAGCCTGAAAGTTGTTGGTTCACTAACTTTTCCGCAATTTTACCGAGTCCCGGCAACAGGGAAATGGGCCTATAGTTTGCCAGGTCCGAAGGATCCAGACTTGGCTTCTTTAAAAGCGCCTTTACAGCTGCTGTTTTCCAGCTCGGAGGCACCAATCCATGGGCAAATGATGCATTCATTAAATCTGTAACAGGATCTCTGATAGGGCTGGCTGTGAGACCCCTCCGACTCTGGCAGTTGTTGGTTGGAAGGTACCAGAGGCCAACAGATGCAGCACAGCCAGCAGCTTTGTCTGCGGAGGGATGTTGGTTCTCCGCTGTGTTGGGACCATCAGCCTGTGGGCGATGTGGGTCAGGATGCAGGGGATGGTTGCCCTTTTGAGCCCGTAGTGGGTAATGCCTTCTGTGGGTGTTAGGTCTATGAGAGTGGTGCGTTTTCGGTAGGTCCGCTGTCTTACTCTGCGCTGCCTCTGTGGTGGTCTGGGGGGGGTGGGTCCGGGTCCAGGGGGTGGTGGAGGTCCTGGGGGTGGTGGCGGTGGGTGTTGAGGCCCTGTTGGGGCTCCGACTTGCATGATGAGTAGCTCCATGGCGTCGTTTGTTCTTCGGGTGTGGCTGTGTGCGGGGCTCCGTTGCCTACTGCACGGAGATGTCCGTCTTTACACCTGCTTGAGGCAGGTGTTAAATACCTGCGGTTAACGCGGCTTATCGTCTGTTTTTGGTTCGCATCGCAGATCTGGCCGTTCGTTGTGAAAGTGGTGTTGTGGTTTTTTCGGGTGTTTTTGCACGGGTACACCTACTCTGTATCTCATTAGTGTTAGTTGATGGTGTCCACCGTGGTGTTAAATTTTGGGGCAGTTATCGCGTGAATACTGGCGGCCTGCAGTTTGCACCGGATTGTGAATGGTTTGTTAATTCTATCTCCACTTTTGGTGCGTTAATGTGGGGATAAATCGGAGATGGGTCCTTGTGAATATGGCCCTCTATGTTTTGATTTGCTACCGTACACTGCATGATGCTAGTAGGAACAAATGTAAGTAAGACCCATATGCTCTCGTTTGCTAATTCATGCAGTGCTCAAAAGCAAATTGTTTTTACCCTTGCCGCGACCTGTTTCTTCTGAAAAACAGTAAGCGACTACTGATTGCTTTACGTTTTAGTTGCATTCCATCCTCACGCTGCAGAATCCCACTAGGCACCAGGGTTCTTTACGGGTGTTTTCACAAAAAATGCTGTAAAAAGTTCTGAAAAATCATGTAAGAAATAATGTACATTGAGTGCTAGGTGGGCCTTATTGAAGTTCGCTTTAAACAACGAGTTTTTTTAACAAGTTAATGTAGTGCTGAGAAAGTATTTGGTTAAGAAACTGTAGGTAAAAATACTGACATTATTGATTTGTTACTGTCAGAGGGATGATGGCCTGGATCACGGGGAAGCTGTGCCTGCACAGCAGCCCAGGGTGGAGTCTAATACGTGGTAACCGTGGGAAGTAGAGTCACTGGAAGAGACCTGTGACCCAGGGACTTGCGCAGTACCTCCCCAAAGCATCACTTGCAGCACCCGTTAACATTTGCATAGGCTACCCCCAAAGGGGGCCTAGAGAGCCGGTGTCATAACTAACACCGTGCCCCCGGACAGAACCAGTTTGCGGTGCACAGAAGCACCGAAGAGCAGGAAAAACACCTCCCCCCTCAGCGGCGGCCGCCGGAGAGGCGCCGGCCCCCCCAGCCAATGGGGGCCTGGGCGGGATACAAACCCCCCAATAGGGGAAAGCTCCTACCTAGGTGGGAAAGCCAGTGGGAGGGATCTAAGCACTGCTCCCCCTATCTTCATGGAGCTGGGGAGCGGCATCGGCGACAGAGGTATTTCATGAGTTGTTTCGGCTTACCTAGGAGGATAGTGTGGAGGCCCCTGTCCTGTCCAGTTGATCGCCGAGCTGCACCGCTCACAGGGATAGTAGTACTGCGGAGGTTAGAAGTGGCGTTGAGAGAAGCGTCCGGGCGCCACCCCGGCTCTCCTTCAGTGTGTGATCATCGCCCATCGACCGAACCTAGCAACTGACCAGCATCTTCTTCGTCGACGGAGGTGGCTGAATCGATGGGCTTTGCTTTCGCTCCCCTTTTTGATCGAGGGGGGGCGGAGGTCGATCAACACCAGGCACAAGGCAGCGGGACCGGTGCAGACCACGCACGACGAGATGCAGACCAGCGTCATCAACCCCAGGCATGGGAACATCCAAGTCGATGAGTCGCTGCACCACCTCCGTTCCTCCCCCGCGAGGCTCGTCGTACTCTTAGCGTCTCCGCTCGAGACCCCATCGGAGCCGCAGGAGCGGAGTGTATGTGCCCCCGTAAGGAGCAATGAGAGGTGGCTGGTGCGGGCTCCAGGCTACAGCTGGTTGTGCACGCCCGACGGAAAGGAGAGCGAGCGCGAGGAGCGGCTTTATATTTAAAGGGAACACGCTCCAATTAAGTCGGCTGCTACAAAACACACAGTATGAAAGGACATTCCAGCCCACAATAGTGAGGTTGGTGCAATAATCAGCGGCAGCACCCTACCAGGACACACCAGCCTGGATAGAGGGACACACAGCTACTGCTGATGCATAAATCTGCGGCAGCACCCTGCTTTGGGCAAATCGAGGGGCATCCGGACAGCCGCCGTGACAACACAGGAGATGGCAAAGAGGGGGAACGATATGCGGCAGCAGGAGGATCTGAACGACCTGCTGAGGAAGATCCGGGCAGCATCGGACGTCCACAGGAGCGACTGGCTGCAGCCCCACCTGCTGCACGACGCCGGCAAAGGGCCAAGCCATCAGCAGAGCAGCCTCAGCGCACCGGCGGCCAAGAGACGAAGGAGGGTGCCAGCCAAGCTCGCAGAGGCAGCAGCTCCCAAGAAGGCTGCCCAGAAGAAGACCCAGCCACCTGTAGCCAACACGGCGGCAGCGGGACCAAGCAGGGGGGCTGGGGACACAGCAGCGAGCGGTGAGCATATCAGCGCGATTGTGCAAGAATGCTTCAAAACTATGGCGCCACTTTTTCTGAAAGGTTTAGGCATGCAGGGTGTGGGGGCGACAGGAGCACAGACAGAAGGGCGGCAGGGAAGCACGCAGGGAGGGGCAATAATGGGAGCCCAGGCAGAGGAGGATACCTCGGGGTTACCGTGGCACCTGATAGACCCAGGCAAGGCGCGCCAGCAATGCTTAAGGGATCAGGCCTCCTCAGGGGTAAGGGGAGAGCTATAGTCCCCCACAGTGGCTTGGGGGCGCACGACCCCAGCAACCATTCCTTCCGCCACAGCAGCTGTACCCGATGAATATACACGGCCCTCACCTGGTCCAGCGTCCTTGACTACCAGGGCCACAGGGTTAGCAAGTCTCATACCATTAGCAGTCAAGGAGAGAATCTGGAGGAAGGAATTCATTTTTTTTTTTTCATTACTGGAGATAAAGCTAGAGGGGCTTGATTTGACGACCTGTGATAAGAAGGATGAGGATAAGAGGGAAAGGAGGAAGGAGCTAAGGAGAGGAATTTTGATAACTGGCTAGACGCATTCCGAAAAATGGCTGGCATAATAGTCGAGCCGACCGGTGGCTTTATGAAGCCAACATCCACAATTCACAGAGTCAATCTCCGGACGATGCATGGCTAGAGGATGATAAAGGGTTCCGGCTTAAGATGCATATACACCCGGAAATGGGGTGGAATGAGGAGGATGTCTCCGGTTTTATTCACAAAATGATGGTAGCAAGAGAGGCGAAGTCATGGGCAGGAAGAAACGAACAGTCCTTTCGGGGGTCCTTTCACAGGGGCAAGGGTAGGCCTTTTCAAAGAACCAAACAGTTTGGTGCGGGGAAAGCACCACATACTAACGGGTCACTGGCAATATGCTGGAAGTTCGAGGCGAACGAATGTACCTACGGGGCATCATGTAAGTTCCAGCATATCTGCTCATCCTGTGGAGGAGGGCACTAAGCAGCAGGATGCAAGCGCAGGAAAGATCACAAAGGGGACAAGAAAGAGAGGAAGAAGCAGTGAGACAGACACAGGGGGCACCAAGGTGACAGCAGGGTGGCAGAAGTACATGCTAGCATGGTCCCCCATCAGCACGCACAAATTGCACAAGCTAGCCAACAGATACCACAACAAGACAGACGCTGAGATACTTGTCCACAGCTTAAAGGAAGGTTTCCATGTCCCATTCACAGGCCCCTCCCCCCAGGCAGGGTAAAAAATCTAAAATCAGCACTACAGCACCCAGGGGTAGTGACAAACAAAATAGAGAATGAGAAGCTATTAGGTAGAATAAAGGTTCCCCTCCCCTCCCAGCTGAGCAAGGGACTGGTGATCTCTCCCCTAGGGGTGGTCCTCAAAAAAGAACAAGGCCAATACCGGCTAATCCACCACTTGCCATTCCCAGACGGTACGTCAGTGAACGATGGGATCAGCACAGAAGTTTATTCAGTGAGTTACGCCATGCTAGACGATGCCATAGACCTGGTTAGAGCAACAGGCCGAGGGGCTCTCATGGCAAAGGCGGACATTGAGTCATTGAGTTTCACCTATTGGGTTTTCAGTGGGAGGGCAACCTCTATTTCGATAAGGCAATGACGATGGGGTGCTCCGTATCATGCGCCTACTTTGAAATGTTTAGCACCTTTATGGAATGGGCACTGCACGATAGGCATCCCGTGGGCGGGAACCTCCATTACTTGGACGATTTCCTTTTCACAGACCCGGCATTGTCAGCAGAGTGCGGCAACACTCTGACAGCATTCAAACAACTGGCAGAGGAACTAAGAATTCCTCTGTCGGCAGACAAAACAGTGGGTCCGGCGACAAAAATCACATTCCTGGGAATAGAACTAGATTCCGTCGCCGGGACATCCAGGCTCCCTCCGGAGAAGGTGGAGGATTTCAGGGCCGACATTAGGAGCTTCTGCGGGCGCGAGAAGGCGACGCTGAGGGACCTCCAGAGGCTCATAGGCAAGCTTAACTTTGCAGCCAGGGTAATCCCAGCAGGCAGGGTATTCGCAAGACGATTGACCCAATTATCACGCGGGCTCACCCAGAAGCATCATCGTGTCAGGCTTGCGTCAGAGGTCAAGAAAGACCTGCTAATGTGGTATACATTCCTAGCAGACTTTAACGGCTTGCTGATCTGGAGGGAAGGATGGGTCACTAACAAACAGATCGCGCTGTTCACAGACGCATCTGGCAGCACAGGGTTTGGGGCAATCCTAGGCAGCAAATGATGCACAGGCCAGTGGCCCAGCAGCAGGCACAGACGGGGCATAACCAGCAATATCACCTTTTTAGAGTTATTCCCTATCATAGTGGCACTGACAGTCTGGGGGAAAGTATTGCAGAACATGAAACTAACGCTATGGTCAGACAACAAGGGCGTAGTACAGGTCAATAATAGGGGATCAGCCAGGTGCCCAGACACTCTTCGACTAATGCGCCGACTGGTTATTTTGCAGCTGGACGGCAGCATAGACCTACGAGCACGCCACATGCCGGGGGTGGAGAACGAAGTTGCAGATGCCCTGTCCCTAGCCAGGACGAACAGGTTCAGGGAGCTGGCACCCGCGGCAGAGCAGAACATGACCCCTTTCCCAAGCCAGCTGTGGGGCCTGGCGGGGTAGACTTATCGGAGCTGGTCAGCCACACACGCACCCCGGAAGCATTCAGGAGATATAAGAAATACGTTGGGACAGTAATGAGGGTAGGGGGCATCCAGTCTCTGGGCGAAGTGGGGGCCACACGCAGGGCAACCGAGCAAATCATTCAGTGGGCATGTATCTGCAAGAAGTCCAGGTCGTGGGCGCAGGCCAACCTGTCCGCCATGGCACACTACGCAAAATTGGAGACCGGGCAGGACCCAGTTGCCTCTCACTACATCAAAGCAGCAATGAAGGGGTGGAGACGCAAAGAGGGCACAATGGAGGATACCAGGCGCCCGATAGACTTCACAAAGCTGGGCTTACTGTTGGGGACACTAGGGGACATAACAGCGGACAATTTCGATCACCTCCTGTTTAGGGCCGCATTTTCCACCGCCTTTTTTGGGGAGCTCCGCCTTGGCGAGTTAGTAGCACCTTCAAGGGCGGGCCCAGTCGAACGCTGTTTACAAGCAAGCGATGTGACAGCCAGAACAATGGGAGTAGAGATTCTACTGAGGCGTTCGAAAACAGACCAAACCGGCAGAGGGACAATTGTAAGGCTACATTGCATCAAGGAACAGAGCTGCTGCGCGGTTTGATGCCTGCTCGCCTTCATGGCGGTACGACCACCTGGCGGGGTTCCCTGTTCAAACACAGAGACGGCACACAATTAAGCAAATTCCGGTTTATAGCAATCATGCGCCTCACACTCAGCAAGACAGGGCTGCCTCCAGCGGGTTTTGGATCCCATTCATTCCAGATAGGGGCTGCCATGACAGCTGCACAGCATGGGATGGCCGAGGCCGGAATACAGGCAGTAGGGAGATGGAGGTCATGGTTGTACCGGACCCATGAAGGCCCCAGCTGCTATGAACCACAGGGCACACCGGGGGGAGAACAGGGGCGCCGCTGCCACGGGCAAACAGCAGAGTGACATGTTATCATTGCCTTGGCAGGAAGGAGACCACGCCTGGTGTGGGTGGTGGGTCACTCGTTCATAACACGAATGCAAGCCTGGTGGCGGCGGGGGGGCCACACAAAGAAAGGACGGCCAGTGGACACCTGCATACGGTGGTTTGGCCAACCGGGAATGAGATGGGACTAGCTGTCGGCGACCCTCGAGGACTTGCAGGCGGACGCAGCATGGCATCCGGATATCTTGATCATACACCTGGGGGGTAACGATTTGGCCAGACGCGGGAGGAAAGCAATCCTTCAAGATATCCAGAGAGATCTCACAGAGGCAGCTAGGACCTTCGGGAACACCGCCATCATCTGGTCGGAGCTGATCAGCAGAAACGAATGGCGCGGGGCTGAATCCCAGAAAGCGGTCGAGAACTCCCGTAAGAAGCTGAACCTCACGGTGAGCAAATTCTGCAGAACAAATGGTTTTGAAACGGTCTGGCATGCGCTCATCCACACAGGTCGCCTTGAGTTCTATACCAAAGATGGAGTGCACCTATCCAAGGAGGGCATGGGGGTGTTTTGGAGCAACCTGTGGGGCGCCATGGCTTTAGTGGGTTGCAGATGAAAAGGCGTAGGACATAGTTGGGGGGAGCCCCAGGAAGACGGAAGCCTCCCCAATGCCGTGGCGAAGATCTACGCGGATAATGGTTGGTACGGAGGCACACCGGAGGGTGGTGTGCCGGAATAGGACCACTCACCTTGGGATGCCTCACGGCTGGGTGAGTTGGCCTAAGGGTGGTGTGTAGGACCACTCACTTTGGGATGCCTCACGGCTGGGTGAGTTGACCTACCAAAAGGGGGGTAGCAAACGGAGACGGCACTCGCAGCCCAGCCCCCGCCGGATGGCAGGGCAAAACAAGAGTCAGACAAGGTAGCGAGTTGTTGCCTAACTCCTGGACAGAAGCTACTCCCCCCCCCCCCCGCTCAAAAAGAGCGCAAACCCAACCAACCAAAGAATTGACCCAGAAGGGCCAAGAGACAATACAAGCCTGCAAAGAAGCTAACAACGAACTGTCAGTCTAAGGTGCTGTGTGGACAATGTATATATGACTTATGGCAGACATGATGTATGATCAGATGCATATGAGGCACAACGCAAATATGATAGTTCGCCAAGATGGTTTTATGACATGACATGCAAAAGTACGCAAATTATATACATGTATTCCTTGTATTCCTAATAAACTGCGGACAACAAATGACCACCACAAGACAAGTGTGTACGTTGGCTTATTCATGGTAAGGAATACAGTAAGGGGAATGTTGCATATAATGGGAGTGGGGCAGAGTGCGGGGGTTATGCTGTTAACACTGGAACCAGAGGAGACAAAACTGCAGAGTATAGTACAGTAGGTTTTACCAGGCACTTAAGAGCCTGGGAAACACCACTCAAATTAACCTGGTACTGGCATGGCATTACAGTTTAGACTTTTGACCCCACCTCCCAGTATTCTATGCTTTGGCCCAACATGTCTTAGCATCAGAGTTCGCGAATTTCCCATATCCGTGTGAGACTTACTCATCCAATTCAGGTTTTTGTTGCTTTGAATAATGGCATTTGTTTTCCTGCTTGGATCCTTGCTAATGCAGGGCTATAAGTCCCAGAATGCAAAGAAAAAAAACTAGACTGGATGTGCTACTCGTGCATGATAGACCGGAGGATCTCGAAAGCTCTGTGGCAGAGCATAGACGAACATAGCACGACACGGTATCCTTGCATCCAGTACCATAGTTTGCATCCGCATAATATAAACGTATGGCATATTGGGTATGGTACATATATGGTGAGGTGAGCTATGGTAAACAACATTAGAATATACTGTGCCTTGATATGCTCATCTATGAGACAGTGTGATGTATTAATTTTGCCATGACATGCATAGTACATGGCAGCAAGAGGAGCTGGGCTCTTACAGCTCAGTTGTCTTGTCCACTGCCACGTTCCACCTCATAATGTTAGCTTTAGAGAGCTTAGCAGCAGTAAACACTGTAACTAGGGAGACCCTGGGCGCCAGCCACCGGGCCCAGAGTCGGTAAAAGGGCCAGAATCGGAGCTCCTTTGCTTGCCCCGAAGCACTCCTGGTCCTGTTCATCCGCACTCCAGTCCCTCCAATCACGCCATCACCTTGCGAACAGCCGTCTCTTCCCTTGCCCCAGGGAGCAGGATGTAAACACAGTAACCAGGGAGACCGAGGACGCCAACCACGGAGGCCAGTCACACTGGCAGCATTGTAAGCGCAGCGCTCCCGGGCTCCGCCACTCTTCCTAGCCTCGCTCAGTGCCCGCAGCCGCCATGTCGGAGCCCGAGGCCCCGAGCACGGACGGTCGCCTGCTATTCCTGGAGCAGACCGTGCTCCGCTCGCTGAGGCTGAAGCCGGATCGGTGGCAGAAGCTGCTGGCCACCGAGGAGTACCGGGCGGCTGTGCAGGCTTTTGTGGACCGGCCAGAGCGTAGCCTGCTGCTGCTGGCGCTGAGCCCGGCGGGGCAGCTGATGCCCGCAGAGCACTTCCCACCCGGCGGCAAGAGCAAGGCTGTCTATTTCCTCAAGAAGGGGGAAGAGCCCCTGAGTCTGGCGGGGTCGCGGGGGCAGCTGCTGACCGGAGAAATCTCCTACAGCCCATTGGAACAACTCTCGGCGTTGGTGGAGGAGGTGAGCGAGTCGGGGAAGTTTACGGTCCGTGTGGAGGGAGTGGGTGGTGGGGAGGCTGCGGTAACGCAGCTTTGGTCCACGGTGTTGGAAGGAGGGCTGGGGGGTGGAGGGGCGGGGGAAGATAGATGGGGGAAGGGTATTCAAAGTTCAGACACATTACGGAGGAGGCATAGGGGCAGATTGTGACGAGGATTTCTTCCACCTTCTTTTGGACTAGCTGTCGACCCGGGTGTAGGAAGACAGCGAATATAAAGCCTTTGGGGCAGGGGTCTGCGGTGGTCTTTGATAAACGTAAGGAAGTAAAATGGGGGTAAGGGAGCGTTAATAAAGTCATACGGTTGTAACTGTGAGCTTTTCTTCTGTCCCTGATGGAGGAGGGGGTAGGTTAGGTTACAGGTGCATTGCTTTAAATGGGATGCGAGGTTCGTAGGGAGAGGAGGGTCTTGAAGGCGTGTGGGGTATCTGCTTTGAAGAGAGACACCTCTGCCTAGGAGGCCTCCTATGTGGGGACTCAGACGTAGAGTTGGGCGAGCCAGCAAATTAACAGGGAGAGCAGAGGCATGGGTCGGCTTGGGCACTTAGGGCCTGATTACGATTGCGGAGGGACCGCCAACATCAGGGCGTCGGTGGCGGTCCCACCGCTATCCAGCCCATTAGATCTGACCGCCGCATTAGGATGCAGGCATTCGGATCTCGGCTGGCAGGGGGAAAGACTCCCGCGTCTGACAGGATCAAGGATCCTGTCAGTGCGGCGGTCTGACTCCTATTCTCTACAATGGGGCGGTGCCTGCTCAGGCACCGAGGTAGGTATTAGTATGTCCCTTTGCGCTGGCCATTTCATGACGGTTAACCCACCATAAAAAGACAGGCAGAAAGTGACTTTGGGGCCCCTAGTGGGCCCCCTTCCCTACCGGCCCTTCGTTATGGGCCCTGTGGGGCTTCTATGGTGCCCCCCTAAACATCCCTGCACCATGTGGCAGGCACTGCATGGTGCCTACTGCATAGTGCAGGGATGTTTTAAATGGGGTTTTTTTGTATTGCGGTGTGTGCTGAAGTCCGCAGCACATGACTCAATACAAAATATACACATTGCGACCGCCTTTGGCGGTCGCATCGTAATGCGGCCAGTGGGACCTCCAACTCCTAGGCAGGTGGTCCTGCTTCCGCGTCGGTGTCGGGTGGACTTTCGTAATCATGCTCTAATTGCCTGTGCACGAGCGGAACCTTAAAATATGTAGCATGTAAATCCTGGCATGTAAATCATGTAACAAACATGTTAGATTAGAATATGATATGGTGTCTTAAAAAATTTAACAAGTGTATTTCTATAACAAGCTGAACCGTTTCACTTTGGCATGTAAAATTTTTATCACTGCATTGAGAAGTATTTATTAAAAGTGAGAGTTTGTGTATTTGAGGGCAATTTCATATGTGATAATGAACAAAAAGGACACTCAATGAAATAAAGTGTTTGCCTACGACCACTCAGTTTGGTCCAGCAGGGGAGCCTGAATTGATCCCAGATTTCCAAGTTTCACAATGTGCAATCCAGCCACTAGACTGGTGGGCATTTGTTTATGACATGAAATGTAAGTGCTTCGTCCTAATTCTTGGAGGGTGACATGAGAGTTAGGGTAACAGGCAAAATTCACATTTTATTTTTTACAGTTTTACATAAAGAAAACCTTGCCCAAGGACATAACAGCATTCCACAACAGACACAAACTGCGTTACATGTTTATTTTGCACAGGTAGATTTTCCAGGATTCACAGGATGCTGCGTGTTACATGGCGGGCAGCTGTATCCATAGGCAACATGTAGTCCTGGCTTGTTTTAGGGTTGAGATTCCATAAGTTCCTTGAGCTGAGCCAAAGCCAGGCATCTGGCTTGAGCCTGACTCGATCTTTCAATGGCTTACCCTTCACTAGTCAGAAGAGACCAATGCTTTAAAGTTAATTTATGATAAAATAAAACACATAAACGAGGTCTTGCTGCTGGAGGGGCTACTGTTGCATTTTGCAAATGCCAGTTTTTGACATACCACTACAACAGAACCATGTTTTCGGTAAATATGTGAGTGTGTATTGTGGCACCTTGCCTATAAATGATTGGTGGAAACACCAATAAATGGTTGAAGTCTTACGGGGATAGACACATAGGTATCTTACACCTATGAATAACTTATAGCTTTGCACTTAAACTTTTGAGTAACTTTACTACTTTTGGCTAGTCACCATTTACGAGTGTAAAGTGACTCAAAAGTTTAGACTTACATGTCTCCATCTCCTAAAACAGTGAATGGATTCACATTTACCAGTGTAAGTTACTACATGCAAAAAGGAGTAGTGGTTGGTCCAGCGTCACTCATGACCAAGCACTTACACTCCAACACCCTCCAGTAGAAAATAGTGGAGGCAGGGACTTAAAATAGAACCCTTTGGGAAATAATGTTGAATCAAAATAACTTAATACAACTTTTTTTTAAAAATATATATAACGTTAATTTAATGTTAAAACAGTTAAATATGATTAAATGAATAAATATCGTTTTGTGGTGCAGTATTTTAACATTTTTCATTTAAAGACAAATGTAACAATTTTTTAAACAATAATTACATTCATATAGATTATTTCTTTACATAATGTTTTGTAATTTTCAATACATAATAAATGTAAATAATTTACTTTAGCTGGGATTTTTTCTAAATCTTTAAAAATATTGTTCATAACATTTAATAAATGTAAATTAATTAAATATTCAATTCAAGATTACGTTAATAGTACTTAAGCATTTTTTTGTTTTGTTCTACATTTGAAATTAATATATAAACAATAATTGTAATTTTTATGCAAATAAATAAATAAAACAATGTTTTTACTTTTTTTAACTTTGATATACCACATACATTTCCCCTATACTTTATCCTAGGGAGATCTCTACCACAGTGGTAAAGATCTCCCTATGGAAAAGTATAGGGAAAAGTAAAAACTTAAAAAAAAACTTTTAAACAATTCATAAACATATTTTTATTTGAAATGTTAAAGTAAATTCATGTTATATATTTATTTTTAATGTAGAACAAATATAAACAAATAATACAGAACCATTAACTTAATTGAAATTTTAAATGTGACTAGTTTGAATACACTAATAGAAATAAAAATATTTTCCTGAAGTTTCCATTTTAAATAAATCTCAACTAAAGTAAAACATTACTTTTTTTATATGTATTAATAATTATTAAAAGCAATGTATAAAATAATGTAATTATATTTCGATACAAAATTAATATTACATTAATTTCTGAATTAAAAATATTTTTAAATGTTTTATTTTCAGAATGTTTTTTAACCTTACAATATATATATATATATTTATATTCTTAACTAGTTTAAATAATTTAGCATTGTTTTCTGTGAGGTTTTAAGTCCCTACATCCATTATTTGTTGCAGTATCAGTGGCTGAGTAAACAAAAAAAGGGATGAGGGGCGAGTGAAGGTCCAGCATACACGACCCCAGAGGTACAGGTATATACAGAGGTATGCAGTTCCTAAGAAAAGCAGAGGAAAGGTCGGAGGTGCCTGATGTATCA
Organism: Triturus cristatus; assembly: GCF_964204655.1. NCBI lineage: Eukaryota > Metazoa > Chordata > Amphibia > Caudata > Salamandridae > Triturus > Triturus cristatus. Next base: position 444,707,958 of record NC_140590.1, read on the forward strand.
AGTCAGGGGATCTGATTCATCAGGAGCAAGCACCCTCACACACCCCAAGGGGTGTCATGCTTCATCAATGGGCAGCTCCTCGTTGGGCTAGTGTTGCAATCCCCAACGGACCCCAACCTCTGCTACCGCTGGAGTCAGTACAATAGGCACCTCCGACCTTTCCTCCCCTTTCTTAGGAACTGCATACCTCTGAATGTATCAGTACCAGTGGCAGACCATGTGTGGCGCTGGATTTTCTCCTGGTCTGAGAGGGAGTACATTTACTGCTGTTTTGGGTCCTCTTTGACTGTAGTAATTTAAAAAGTGCAGTTTGTGAATCCGGGTGGGCTTACTCTTTTGTGGGTGTGTGCACGTAGCTCCCAAACTCTCCCTACACCCCACTTTACTCCCCCTAAACCCTCCCTTTTAATAGTAAGTATGCCCCCTTTTCAGTGACACCCTCGGCCCGCCCACATTTACTACTAAGGGGCCGATTTCGATGTCAGACGGACCTGAGTCCTTCTGACATCAATTTGGTTCTGGGACCAAACGACCTCCTGTTGTGGGCCCAAACCAGCAATTAGAATTCCACCAAACTCTGTTTGGTTGCACTCCTATTCTTTACAATGGGAGTATGCATTCCGACCGGAATGCATGCTCTCATTGTAAAAATGCGAGGTGCAGTTCATCCCTGCACCCCATGGTAGGCACGTCAAGGTACCTGCCACGGGGTGCAGAGATCAATAGGGGTCACTATAGGTGCCCTCTCGGCCACCATCCGGAGGCCTTGCACCCATGGGGGCCCTGCTGGTGGCCCCCAAAGTCGATTTCCGGCAGCCTTTTTGTGTCGGAAAGGCCGTCACAGAAAGGCTGTCGGAACCCGACATCATAATCCCTCTGGTGAAAAAACCCGCAGTTGGGATTACTGTAAGCATTCCGACTGGCGGACAGGCTCTCTGATCCCGTCGGATGCCAGACGGAATGTCTGGTTGCATTCCTTTTACGACCTACTCCATCCTAATGGGTCGGTCTGAAAGGAATCAATCCACCCGATTAGGATGGAACCGTTTTCGACCACATCCTAATCAGGCCCTAAGTAGTAAACTTACATGTGTGAAGATCTCCCCATAAAAAAGATAGGAGAGATTGAGTTGGTTATTTAGACTTGTAGGTTTGTTAATTGCTTTGTATTGTAAATAGTACTCATGTAGTACTACTATACATACTACAAAATGCAGTTTGTGAATGAAACCTTTAATGTGGAGTGTCAAAATGTGGATAAATTAAAGGTCCACAAGGAATTGAAGGAGCTGTGGGTTCCAGGTCCTGCACTATGGAGAAATTCAAGGAAACTTTTGTGGTGAGCAAATGAAATACACAGGTATCACAATTGCATATTCTAAATGAAGAAGCCTGGATAACTAGAGTTAGTAAGAAGTAGAGCAAATACCTTGTGAAATAGTATACATCACCTCCATTTCTAAAGAATAAAACACACAACTAATAAATGTCGTGTAAGAAATTAGGTCATTAGATGAGATTGGTGGAAGCCCCACTCAAATAATAAACACAATCTTGTAAGAGTAAATCACAAAAGTCACTAAAAAACCTGTGCTTAACTCTCTGGTAGCTTAGCAAAAAATCAATCAGGTTTAACTTAGATGCAATGTGTAAAGTATGTATGCAGCTCTAAAAGATTAATGAAGTGAAAGCACAATACAAGACAAATCCCAAACCAATTTAGACACATGGAGTATAATGTATTTTAAAAAATGCCTCCAAAATGACAAAAGTCTAATCAGTAAAACCGAAGATAGGAGATTTTAAAGTTTTAGGTGCAAATAGGACCAAAAAGCTCTGCTCACGATTATCTTGTCACGCTAGACCATGGTAAATTCACAAGTTAAGGCCCATTGTGATGAAGCCCGGGTCAATACAGGGACCAGGGTCGTCCTGCTGAACAGTTACCTTCTCAAGTCCACGTAAGGAGCTGCTGTTCGTGTTGTTGGTGTGAGGAGCAGGTTGGGCATCACAGATGGTCACTATTTCAGGTGCAAAGAGCTGGTCATCACTGAAGCTTTGCGTTGGAGCAAAGTGACGGTCTTGCTGGAGCCTCACGTGGGCGGTCGTCAGGGATGGTCACTATTGGCACAAAAGGTCACTTTGCAGGTCTTTTCTTTTTCATCAGAAATAGTATACTCAGATTCCAGCCAAGAGCCCACAACCTCTGGGACACCTCTTGGGGAACAGGACTCAGGCCAGAAGCAGACCTCATGCAGGTCCTGTTGGTGCTGGTCAACTTGGCGGTTGGAGGGAGGCCTCTGGAAGCTTCTTCTGTCCCAGTACCTCAAACAGTAGGTCAGCCAGATAACCCCTGATATCACTTCTGGGGAGCCATTTTTCGAAGGCAAGCCGGTCCAATCTTCCTTCTTCAGACAGTAGGGCAGTCCATCTTCTGAATCTTCCTCTGGTCTGTGAGTGATCAGATGAGAGGTCCTGAAGATACCATCCTTTGTGTGAGGGGAATTCCCTGGCCTACCCCCATAACTGGTTCTCATCAGTTCTCCTCTTCCCCAGGTCCCGGCTCAAAATTATCTAGGGTGTTATAGGAAAGGGCAGGCATGGTGCTAGGTTACTGTGTGTGAGCTGCAGGCAGGGCCTTTGAAGTGTAATCATAGCAGGGTACAGCTTCTCCACAGCCATCCAGTTTGGAAGACCCACTCCCCTCACACCTAGACTTCTTGTGTCCCAATTTCTGGAAAGAATATATAACACACAACAGGAGAGCCAGTCACAGACAGGTGACCGAGGACCTTGGCAGAAAGGCATAATTATCTCAGACAGCAGAATTCCAGCTTTCTAAAAGTGGTATTTTCAAAAGTGTAGCTTAAAATCCAACTGTACCATTAAAGAGGATTTAATATAACAATTCATTAGAGTGGAAGAAGCATTTCTCTATCTGTTATCAAACTGAAGTTATCACTTATCAAATGTAATAAGGTAGCCCAGTGTCAGTATATGGGACAGATAGCCTGACAATAGTTAAAAATTTCTTGAAGAGTTTTTCACTGCCAGGCAATGTAAAATGTAAACTCACATGAACTACTTTTAAAAACTATGCACCCTGCCATATCTGCCTTTAGGGCCTATCTTAGGATTGACGTTCAAGTATTAAACAAGCATTTGCAATGCAAAGGTCTCGCCCTTGTGAGAGTTTGAGCTATTGGCGTTGTAAATTACAATGCCTTTTATTTATGTTTTAAAAATCAAAACATAAATAAAAGGTATTGTTATTTATAATGTCAATAGATTAAAGTCGCGTAAATGCGAGACCAATTGCATTGGAAATGTTTGTTATTGTTCCAGCATTTTCTGAACCCCAAACCTAATTTTTAGGTGCCGCAGCCCCCCTACTTCCTACGCCCATACCTAGTGTAGGTAGCTTGAGCCTGCTCTGGAGGTGCCCCCTTCTTCACAGTAACACGCAGCAGGCACCTCTCTTTGCTGTCACGTTAGTGTTACAAGGGTCTTCTACTCGCTCTTCCTTGAGGCTACTTCACGCTATCTCCCGCTCCGATACATACTGACTTTGCTTTCCTGCCTCAGTGCCATGCCAGTCACTGTCTCAAAACCGTTTAGCTCGGCGGCACGCTCTACTCTGTGTTCTTCAGCACACACAGGCACGCACACTGCTTTCGTCTCTTTGGTGCAGCACTCACACTCCATTCCATGAGCCTCACTTTACTGGCCCTTGGCTTTCTCGTCAGCTCCTCTCTGTGTCTGGGACCCTGCAGGGAGCTTCTGCTGCTGATAACGCCGTCTCCAGAGCCTGTAATCTCGCCATGTCCGAGCTCATCTCCTTATCACTGCCTTTGGATGGCAGACTTAAATCGAGCTGTGTGGTTCTTGACACAATGGCCGGCCCAGGATCCAATCCCGCTAAGACTTAGAGAAAATGTACCTTGTGCCTTAGCCGCCCCCTGCAGAGCTGAAGAGGGTATTAATGGGACGTCTTTATCCCCAGGGATGAGGTGAAGTGAGATGGCAACTTTTATCCTCTGGGCTCCACAGCGAGGCGCAACCCCTGCTGCTACCTCTGCGCCGGATGGAAAACCCGACGGCGTCACCCGTGACAGAAGCACCCGAGTTTTAAGAGAGGAGCTGGGTGTTGTATACACCCGAGTATACAGAGGAGAGCTGGGTGTTGTAATGGCGGTGGGTCGGCTTTTCAGTGAGCGGAGGCAGCTTGAGTCCGCTGACAATACCACCTCTCTCCCTCCGGGGAATGGTGGCGGTGTGCAGAGAGCTAGCAGGCTGCCATTTAATTGATTTAGTTAAATCCCTGGCCTAGCTGACGGATGGGCAGGAAGAGGCGCTACAGGGACGGCCGCCTCGGCCCAAGCAAGAGACCAGTGACGTGGTGCCAGTAGAAGAGCACGCTGGGCACCGCAACACATTATAAACACGCTCTCAGCATTGCGCAAAGGCAGCCGCTTGTTTATATTTGCATCGCGCTTTTACTTTAACCCCTTCCATGCGGGGCGGATTCCCCCGCTGTGCTGACCGTTACCTGCGCGGGCGTGGTCATGACGGAACGGTTCCGTCATGAGCACAGCTCAACCGACGCTCATGACGGAACCGTTCCGTCATGAGCGTCGAAGGGGTTAAGAGAAAGCGCGATGCAAAAATAAACACACGGCTGCCTTTGCCAAAGCTGAATGAGAACAAAAAAGTGCGTCCCGACTAATTAAAGGAGACAGTTTAACGCCGCGAGTAAAGCATCCAGTCCAGGTGGACGGGGCTAAAAATGGACAGGGTGGTAACCAGGAGGGACTAAAAAGCCTCACAAACAATGGAAAGTCAGGATTTAGCATGCACGATGACGCTAGCGAATGGAAACAGGGGGCGGAGCCTTCACTCCACTTCCAAAACTGTATTGATTACAAGAAGCCCTCGCATGGCGAGGCCAGCGCATGTGCCCTGCTAACGCCAGGTGAGACCTAAAAAGGAAGATTTAGAACTCGCAAAAGGTTTATTTTAGCAACACAAACAGATGCTGAACAGAATGCTGAACGTTGTCAAACTTTCACCCTTAGTCAGAGACTTGGGTTTAACCCATCGTTTTTATGCTCAGCATACCACCCGAGTTTGGGTCCAACCATATGCAAATCAGTCTTGACCCTGCTCCCCATGGGAACAGTCTAGTCCGAACTGAAGATGCCTTGCCATTTCCACTTATGAAAAACACAAGTGGTTTATGCTCTATATACAAAACAAAAGGATTACTCCACTAATAAGTTTTAAGCTATTTAAACGCCCACACTCAAGCAAGTGCCTCACATCACATTCTCTGGTACTGTCATTTTATCACAACTTTTGAGGGTTTTAGATAATGCATATGTGTACTCATTACTGTCATGCCACTGACTCAAAACAGCAACAAGGCTAACTGAACTAGCATCACTTATTATAGAACCCTTGGAACCACTAACAAACTGATTTGAGCATGATGAAGTCACAATACGTTTTATAATTTCTTCCAAAGCACGCTGTTATTCATCATTCCATAAACACTTCTCCATTTTATGCGGCAGTTTTTTTAATGGTCCTACATTCGGGGCATAATCTTGAGCAAAGCTGGCCTAATATTCACCTAGACCTAAAAAGAACCTTAATGAATCAATCAATTCAAAACTTTATTCGGTAAGTATAAAAACAACCATAAAAGTCTACATACATAAAAACAGATTACATTAATCACAAACAGATAAAAAAAAGCAAAGCTGATAATGCTTAACAAACACCATGGGGCCAAAGTTAATCACCTCTAAAAGCACGCAAAATAGTTTTTTTTTTTTTAAAAGGGCAATGCAGTTTCTTAAAACCATTGTTGTGTCATCACTTTATCGGTACAACAATGCTTTTGCGTGTATTAAATGCATTGAGAATATAAAGTGCCACATTAAGACAAACCCTGACATCGTTTAACTCAGACAGATATTTTACTGCGGCCAGATGCGAACCACTGCCATTCACGAGCAAAAGTGGTTTTAAGTAATCATTTCTAAAACCAGAATAAAAGCCACAAAACAGCATAAAGTGCACAGTGCTCTGATTACTCTGTCCATCACATGGGCAAGGAATCGTGTCCAAAGGGCAGGTTTTCATATTTGGGAAAGCAACTGAATGATGGACAATTCCCAATCTGAATCTGAATAATACAAAACGATGCAGAAGATTGGGAATATGAGGTAAATAATTCTGACAGCCCACTTGTGATGTAAGTGTTAAATACAACTTTACAGTTGGTTTCCTACTCTCACAGTCTAGCCGAGCTTCCCTCCTATGATTCATAAAGGTTTCTCTAATCAACTACTTACTAAGTCATGTTACTTGTTGGGGATTAATCTAGACTGACATTTTAAATAATTTACTGTACAATTAACTAATATAGCTTAACCATGGAATCTTCATAACATTGTCCAAAGTAAAACAGTCTAAAATAATTGATTTTGTAAAACTAGTCTCTTCTTTGGACCATATGGAATGCCAGAGCACTAGAGGACGGGATGCAACTGTATCGGTGAGGTACTGAAGCCCTATTTCTCTATGTATGAATCTTTGCTCAAGGGTTTAAGAGCATTGGAGATTGCATCAACTTTGCTCTGCAAAAATTTACATTTTTCTCATGCGACTGTCATTTCTTTTTGCTAAGAATCTGCAAAACTTCGATCACAATTTTATTATGTTCCTCTATGCTTTTTACAAAAATCAAGATATCTTCTTGAACTGCCTGTACCCCTTTGATGCCTTTAAATACCTTCTCCATAAGTTTCCAGAAAACGCTAGCTGCTGAGGCTAACCCAAAGGGAGAAGCCTCAGATATCTAATGGTGCCACAGGCTGTAACAAGTGTCGTAAAATCCATAAATGATTCTCTTAAAGGAACTTGATGATATGCTGACTTAAAATGAATCAATGAAAACGTGGCTTATAAATGGTTGCCAACATCTTGTGAATACAAGGTAAAGGATTGCAATCTATCAATATGTTCCTATTGAGAGATCTCAAGTCTGCACACGAAACCCGCCCATTTTCTTTTTGGTGAGCACAACATTGGAAACCCACTCCGATATCTTAGTAGACTCTATGATGCCATCTGTGCGCATCATGGGCAGTAAGCTTTTGAGGTCTTCCCTGACACTGAGGGGCACTTGCCTCACTTTGTACTGTAGAGGTGCAACTCCCTACTTCAAGCATTTGGCTTTCTGAAAGCCTTTCACACATCTAATGTGATTACCAAGAACGTTTTCAAAATTATCCAAAATTTCCTTAACACTGCTATTGTCCTCAGATAGCAACAAACAGGCATATCATTCAGAACAATTATGATTACATCCCAGTTTTAAATATGACATGCAAACCTATCAATCACGCCATCCAACAATATCGTTTTGACTCAACAATTTTAGTGTTTCATAAAAATGCCCTAACATATTCAGGTATTTCTCTCTAAACGCGTTTGGATTTATATCAGGTTCTTACAATTTTAATTACCAAATTTACCAGTGACTGTTTTGCCAGATATAAGATGATTAGTGAGACAGATTCAGCCATTATCCTTACATTTAGGTCACCAATATGAGCATACCCTAACAACCGTTGCACGAAATTATCATTACCAGGACACTCTGTGCTCATTTCAATAGTAAACACTCAATTATTTTGAACTTGCTGTTCAAGTTCTTAAATAGATTTTACTCTTAGAGTACCAGCACTTTTGACACTCCTGCTCACGCACTCTGACAGTGACCTATCAATCTCTTTGCATTTAACACACCATTTCCCAGTCACAGGGCATGCAGGACTACACAACCTCAACATCATCTCCTACGCCGACAACACCCAGCTGATCATATCCCTCACCGAAGATCCCCACACCGCCAAAGCTAACCTCCACAGAGGAATGAAGGCCGTAGCCGACTGGATGAAGGACAGCAGACTGAAGCTGAACTCAGACAAGACAGAGGTCCTCATTCTCGGACCCACCCCATCAGCCTGGGACGACTCTTGGTGGCCCACGTCACTAGGCACAGCCCCGGAACCCACGGACCACGCACGCACGCAACCTGGGGGTCATCCTCGACTCCACTCTCTCCATGACCAGGCAAGTCAACGCCGTCTCCGTGTCCTGCTTCAACACCCTCCGTATGCTCCGCTGGATCTTCAAATGGATCCCCCTCGACACGAGAAAAACCTTTACCCTGGCCCTCATCACCAACAGACTCGACTACGGGAACGCCCTCTACTCAGGAACTACAAACAAGCTCCTGAGACGACTCCAACGCATCCAGAACGCCTCGGCCCGACTCATCCTCGACGTCCCCCGCCGCAGCCACATCACACTCCACCTGAGAGGCCTGCACTGGCTCCCCGTCAACAAAAGGATCACCTTCAAGCTCCTGATCCATGCACACAAAGCACTGCACAACACCGGACCCACCTACCTCAAAACCGACTCAGCTTCCACACCCCCACCCGAAGCCTCCGCTCAGCCAACCTCGCCATCGCCACAGTCCCTCGCATCTGAAAAACCACCGGCGGCGGCAGATCCTTCTCCTACCTCGCCGCCAAGACCTGGAACACTCTCCCCACCATCCTACGACAGACCCAGGACCTGCTGGCCTTCAGAAGACTCCTCAAGACCTGGCTCTTCGACCAGTAGCACCCCCCCTCCCCAGCGCCTTGAGACCCTCTCGGGTATGTAGCGCGCTTTACAAATGCAGTGATTGATTGATTGATTTCCAACATGACGTTTAGATCCACTTCTGAAACACACAAAATGTTTCTTTTGAAAGATGTTCTTATATCCATCTTTCTGAGAGACCGCACATACAACACACGCACCAACATCTTCAGCCAACACTTTAGCAGAGATAGTAGATCATTCCGTACTTTTGGCAACATCTAAAACGTTATCAAGAGTAGGATTCCTGCATGCAAGTAAACGTTCTTGTATCTTTTGGGGTGCACAGATGAAAGCAAACTTGTCTCGTGTCTGTGATATCACCAAAAAGCAATAATTTTAAATGCTGCTATACATTCTTCAGATGATTCTCCTTATGAAAAGAACTCTGCTGTTTGAGCATGATGCTAGGCTGTTGAGCCAATTTGAGCAAAATGAAATGTAGATGCTATGCATCCTTCCTTGGTGGGCAGCAAATATTTAGAGTGGAAGGAAGAGAGGGTGTGGCGAAATGGCCAGAACTGCCTACTTTGGAAATGGTGAACCTGGTTCTAGGCTCAGCATAAGCTCAGCATCCTGTGATTCTAGAAAAATCACTTAATGATCTCGTGCCGAAAAAAACCCAAAATGTGTCCTTGTGTAATGTAACTTCGGGTCGAGTTCACGCACAACACAAAAAGGGGGAAAAAGGCAGGAACCACAGTAGAGTCAACTCGTCGCCATGTTGTTGTGACACTACATCCCCCATTCATGATTGGTGGAACACAAATACATTGTTTTAGTCTTCACTTGCAGTTTCGAAATGTAGGTACATCGGAGACCCACAATGAATTGAAGGCGCTAACGCACGCAGAGGTCCAAGAAATGGTCGCGGTGAGCAAATGGAACAGGCTGGCATCACAAACCTCATTCTGAATGAAGAAGCGGCCTGGATAATTCACACTCATGTCGAGGAGCATCCGACAGCGTGTGCACATTCAAAGAACATGAGTGTGTTGATAACATGTGTGACCATCTATACACCGCTTCCGTAGCCCAGCACACCTGAACTTCTAAGCTCTCCCCCCCCCCCCACAATCAGGCCCTATGCTAACACCCCCATGCATCCACCCTCCCGATTTTCGGAGGGCTTTTAAAACATTTTCACCCTATTGTGCGCCCGCCGGTGTCAGACCTGACTCTGTACAGTGCATTAACCAGTGATCTCACAACAAGCTTTTTGAGAGAAGGGAGGAGAAGGGTTAGCTGCACCATCCCTGAGGGTGGAGGAGCGCAGTCGGGGATAGACGTCCTCCTCCTGTCCCAGTGCGTCTTGTTGCCATAGTGATGGAGTAACAACAAGTTTTGTATGTTACGGGAGGCTAGCAACAGCACACGTTGACAGAAGATCTCCCACGGAGTTCAGAGAACAGTAAGTGCCAGACTTCAGCAGGATGACATACTTCCGGTATCTAACTTGTCTCTAATCTAATATTGTGGCTAGAAGGTGAGTCAATGTCATAAAAGACAGGGTTTTCCAGTCCAGAACCTGGGTTTAATAACCTACTACATAACATTCTACAAGTTGTAGTTTTGCTTCATTTCAACAGAACCAATTAAATGACCAGAACAGAAAACAAGGACTAGTGCAAAGAAAGGCCAGCACTCGAGAAAGGTGTTCTGACGGCGCCATCCGGTACCTAGGCGAGCTTTTCTTCTTGTTCAGAAACACTCCGAACGTTGCATATTCTATTTGTCTCTTTGGCGATTTCGGTTACATACCACAGATAGTGAGCTCATAGCATAGGCCACAGAGGACTATATTTGAGAAAGGATGTCTTACAGATGTGTAGACACAGCTAGCCAATGTTTTGGGCTGATAAAAGTGGCCCGGCGTGACAGAGAATAGTCGTGGGCAGTGGGCCTGAGTCCTCGAGCAAAGGTCAGGCATGAGGTGGAGCAGGCCAGTGGTGGAGCCAAGGTCCTGTGACCTTTAAACTGGACTCCACCTGTGTTGAGGCAAACAGCAACCAAGTGATGCGACAATGACTCAACAAGTTAGCGGGAGGCCGGAAATGAGATACCCAGATATCACAGACCTAACCTGTGAAATCAGGAAGACAGAAGCAGTGGCTCCAGCTGACATGCCTGCTAGTGTGGTCATCCCTGCATCATGCACTCTGTATGCTTTGTCGATTGTGGGGAACCACAAGAACCAAGGGGCATATCATCAAGCCCGGGAGATAAAATTATCGCCGCTTTAGCGTCCGTTTTTGGACGGAAAGCGGCGATAATTTTATCGCCTAATCAGCAAGGTCACGCTATTGCGTGAATCCTTGCATTATCACCCTTTCCCTCAACGCCCATCTTTGCATCTCTAATGAGATGCAAAGTGTACGTTCCTGCCCTGACATAACAAAGCTTAGCGACATTTCTCTAATTGTCAATGGGCACGCTAACCTGCAGAGCGACAAGCAAAGTAGCGATAACCTCTGTTATCACTACTTTCCTTACGCCTGCCTCAAAACTGACTTAGCCATGATATCCTATGTAAGGTGGAGATCATGGCTAAGTATGCCTTGCCCTATCAGTAAGCTTTCGCCAAACCTTGTGCGATTTTCACTGTATTTCCACCGATAATCGCACAATTGGCAGCTTGCGCTCTGAATTTTATCGCTTTGGAGATAAGCGTTGCTGATAGCACGCTATCTCCGCGATAAAATTCAGAGTTGGCCGGCGATAATTATCCTCGCGCTAAGAGCGCTGAGTGGTAATTATCGCATGGCCTTGATGATATGTACCAAAAATACTAAAAGGTAGTAGAATGTGCTCTGCCTACCCTCAGGGCTTGACTGGCCGTAGAGGGCACCGGGCAATCCCCTGGTGCGCCGCACGGGTGGGGGCTGGTTTTGGACCGGTTTTGGGCCCCTGAGGGCTGTTTTTGTTACAGGGCCGTTTTTGCAGCATAGCTGCAGAATCGGCCCTGAAACAAAATCGGCCGAAAACCGGCCCTGGCACGGAGCTCCTACCCCAAACCCCGGGGGGAGCGGCCGAGCACTTTGCCTGGGCCGGGTTGTGGTTCCCAGTCTGGCCCAGGTTACGCTACTCTGAGAAACAGAACTGTGCTCGACCAGTATGCAATGCGCCTTATCAGTCGGACCCTCGATGCCAGTGATGAAAGCCTTTGGGATTCAGTGACAGTACTGGACTTCAGGAGGGCCTACTAATGCCCCCAGTGTGAAGAAAAGTGCAGACCTGACGGCTAGCAGCTGCTGCTGCCCACTCATTTTCTATGAGTTCAAATACCTGGGGCTTATCATTAACACTGGCAATTTTTGAATCCTTTTGCTGGTTGCTAGTACGCTCGAGTATTCTTGAGAGGGTGTTACAACGGCTAGCGCGGCCGACTTTGACGCTGAGGAGCCAGGTCGGGAGCTCAAACGTCCTGTGATTCTGGGCAAATCACTTAATCTCCCCTTGTCTGAAAATGAAGGTGTCTGTCTGTAATGCAACTGGTGTTCATGTAAAGCGCTCTGATACCTTCGGGTCGAGTTCGCTCTATATAAAACTGCAACAAAAAAATATCTAACAAGTGAGAGAACTACCCTGGGTGCGGCCATCTTTGGTGGTGAGAGGCTCAGGGAAAATCGAGTTTACCGAGTATAATATGCCGCAAGTGGAGTTTACGATTATGGATCCCACAATATGATGCTATGAAGAGTACGTTTGCTTCATCTAGTCACTAAAGATTATCCTGAGTGAGTGTGAGAGAGGACAGGGCAGCTGGACGGCACCCTGTGTAGCTGCAGAGATCTGATAACGCATTGAACTCACATCTAGAACAGAAAGGACCGAATGATAGTGCAAGGTCAAATGTAACACATATTATTTAGGTGTTTTCAGCAAGTGTGCCTTCTTTCACACAGGAAAAAACAATCGCATAATTAATGCATACTTTTATTAGAAAATTCAAAGAATCCGAGGGATTTAAATTAGCACGGGTCAGAGGGGTTTAGAGCAGAACAGGGAAGGTGGAGGTTCCCGCCCCGGCATGGTACTGATTTGTTTTCCTTCACACCGGGACTATGATAAAACATGTCACTTTTTTCCAGTTTGAATTTTTTGAGACTATCCAAATCTGGCCCCCAGATGGACCAGCTGGTAAGTTATAACCTACGCTAAAAATACCTACAAGTGTACCTCCTCTTGATTCTTTATTCTGAGGCACTTGTGATATCGATAAAAGCCTAATGTTGGTTTTTTTTTTAACATTAGTGTGTTCAATTTATTTTACCCTCTGCTCAATGCCAACATGTTTCGGCCCTCCCTAAATAGCCCAGTCGGGTCTGGGGCCTTCGTCAGGGCGTGGTGTTTATATAGCCTACTTATGAGTCCTAATTCGGGCTTCTTACATGTGTTCCATGCACACCAAATGTGAGGCCTAGTGCACTCACCTGTACGTCTTCTGTTCGAACTCCAGTAGTATTTCTACTGGTGGATGCTATTAAGCATCATGCAGGCTGGAGTGTGTCAAAGGTGGCGTCCTGTAGTCACACATTCGTCAAGGATCCGCCACCGCCGATCTGCCTAGTACACCACTCGCCTGCCGTCGAAGTGGTGTACTAGGCAGATAAGTAGGCTATATAAACACCACGCCCTGACGAAGGCCCCAGACCCGACTGGGCTATTTAGGGAGGGCCGAAACATGTTGGCATTGAGCAGAGGGTAAAATTGAACACACTAATGTTCAAAAAAACCCCAACATTAGGCTTTTATCGATATCACAAGTGCCTCAGAATAAAGAATCAAGAGGAGGTACACTTGTAGGTATTTTTAGCGTATTCACCAAAAAATCTGGTTCGCCTCTTAACCAGTGACCTACTTATCAGAACTCCCGGTATATCTATGGTTGAGTCCGCCCAGGTAGTATCACCTTATCTGGGTGTGGAGGTAACGCCGATGATGAAGCATGTCACTATTATGTGAGTGAGGCGTTTCCGTCAATATCTTTGATATTCCAACTGACGCAAGTAGTGTAGGACCATCTCGAGGAAGAAACTGTAACCCCAGGTGGGGAATACAGTCTCAGGCAACAGTTGCCCTTAGTGAAAAAAAAGTTGTATTGGGAGAACGCAACTGTTGGATTCATTCTCTCACTCTCCACACGTGAAAAAAAGTTATAACCTACATCAGATCAGTTTCTTTCTCTGATCCATCCCTGTTAGAATTGGGGGTCTCTAGTTGGCACCTTTGACCAAATAGGGACCCTTGCTTCTAAGTCAGGGAAAGGGGATTACACTACTGGATAACCCCCGCTCACCCCCTTGGTAGTTTGGCACGAGCAGACAGGCTTATCTCAGAGGCAGCTTGTTAAGGATTTGTGAACACATACAGTAATACAGTGAAAACACTACAGATGGACACCACACAGGTTTTATAAAAATAAGTATTCTTTATATAGACTTAACACAAGACCACAAATGACAAAAATCCACAATACTGTACTCAAAATAGACTTAAAGATGGTAGAAGTCACTTAGTTCAAGTTGATGATAAATGCTACAAAGTTCTCACAAAAGTACCTGGAGGCGTAACGCAAAACAAACAAAAGGTTCACAGGGATGGAGATGCGTCGGTTCCTTACTTCTCAGGAGGTGATGCATCGCGCCTCAATGCTTGCGCAGAGTAGGGGATGCATCTTGGTCCTTACCGGAGGGGAGTTGATACGTTGATTCTCGTACTGCATTCCGGTTGCGATGCGAAAAGATGGCGCCTCTCTGCGATGCTACAATCCAGTGCGATGCGATAAGATGGCACCCTTGATGCGACGACGTGAAGATGATGCGTGCATGCCCGGCGGCTGTGCAGCAAACCCTGTAACTTTGGAGTCGCAACAGGCCCTGCAACACGCTTCTCCGATGATGCGACGGCAACCTCTGTGGCGGCGAAACGCTTCTCCGGTGATGTGTCGGGTAACAACTTTGACGAAGGCACGATTCTCTGGTGATGGGGCGGCGACACGCTTCTCCGGAGATGCGACGGCAACAGCTGCGACTGCGACACGCTTCTTCTCGTTGAGTCGCGCTTCCAGCTCCCAGCGACACGCAGGCTTCTCCAGACAGAATTCCCAGAAAGGAAATTCAGAGGGGAGCTGCTGGTGAAGTCTTTTGTCCCTGAGACTTAAGCAGGAGGCAAGCACAAGTTCAAGCCCCTTGGGTAATATTCTGCAAGATGATGAAAGTTCTTTGAAAGTTCCTTCTCCTCTCCTTGGCACTGAAGACACCACTGTAGGCCAACCCAGCAACACAGCACACTGACAGTGGGGCAGTCCAACTCCTACAGCTTCCTTGGGTCTTCTCCTCGACAGAGGTTCGTCTTGTTGTTCCAGAAGTGATCTAAAGTCTTGGGGTCTGGTTCCCCATATTTATACTACTAAATCCTTTGTCCTCTGAAGAGGGTCATGTACCTAGTCCAAACCAGTTCTGTGCAGTCCTGGAGCACTTTATTTACAGGACTCCTTCTTTCCTTTGACAGTATGGGCCAGGAACATCAGACGCACCACAGGAGATGGAGCCAGCATTGTGGAAGGCAGGCACAGCCCTATTCAGACCCAGGTGCTTACTCCTCCCACCACTCTACATGCAGATAGGTCTATTCAGCCCTGTGCTGACTCACCCTGTCTCCTGGAATCACCCAGCCCTTGTCATTCACAAAACTAGACACACAATACACAAGCTAGCAGAGGCAGGCTGGATGGTTAGGTAAGAAAATACCTACTTTCTAAAAGTGGTATTTTGAAACACAGAAAGTTAAAACCAACTTCACTAAAATATGTATTTTATCATTCTGAGTTCAGGCATACTAAACTCGAATTTCTACCATGTTCCCTGGGTCAGTTAGGATTATAAGATGTTATAATCAAACTGCCCATTCTGGTCTATGGGGACTGGCAGCCTTGCAATAGTGAAAACAAAAATAGCTGTAATTCACTATTAGGACATGTCACACACACCAGGGCATGTCCTACCTTATACTTACGATGCACCCTGACCTTGGTCCTACCTTAGGGGTTTCTGATATGAAGAAAAGGGAAGGTTTAGGGATTTGTAAGTGGGTGCA
Source organism: Triturus cristatus (assembly GCF_964204655.1). Taxonomy (NCBI): domain Eukaryota; kingdom Metazoa; phylum Chordata; class Amphibia; order Caudata; family Salamandridae; genus Triturus; species Triturus cristatus. The sequence goes on from NC_140590.1 coordinate 444,723,780, forward strand.
CTTACAAAGTCGACATGGCAGTAGTAGACTGCATACAAGCTCTGCAATGGCAGGCCTGAGACACACTTTACAGGCTGCTTCTGTGGGTGGCACAACCAGTGCTGCAAGCCCGCCAGCAGTATTTGATTTACAGGCCCCGTGCACACATGGTGCACTGTACTTGGGTCTGACAAGTAAATCAAATAATCCAATCATGGAGTCACTAATCAATACATGAATTTACAATAGAGAGCATATGCACTTTAGCACTGATCAGCAGTGGTAAAGCGCCCAGAGTCATAAAACAGCCAACAACATGTCAGAAAAAATACAGGAGGAAGGCAAAAAGTTCAGGGATGACCCTGCAAAAAGAGCCAAGTCCAACAATCCCCCAATTAGGAAAGTTGCTGTTCTAAAGCCTCTTAAGGCAATTTTAGTCTCTGTTCTGAAATCTTTGTTTGCCTTGCTGTGTATGCACTTTCAACCAATCTCTTTGCTACCCGGGCTCTCCAAACTTTTGGGGAAACATGTAACTGCACTACTTGCATCTTAAGTGGAGGCACGAGAGTTTTTTCATCCTTCATGGTCGGGTTTTAGGGCCAGACACAGCACTGAATCTGGCTCCTTGGAGTTGCCCAATATCTCAGACGACTACTGGATGAGGGTGGTATAGCTGCGCTTATTCTATTAGACTTTAGCACAGCCTTAGATACTGTGTCTCACTCCATCTTGCTCGAACATCTATCATCTCTGGGTCTGGAAGGAAAAGCCTTGGCCTGGCTAACATCTTTTCTTAAGGACTGCACGTTTCAAGTCTTTTCAGCCAACGCTAGATCCGAAACGCTGGCCTTAATCTCTGGTGTCCCCCAGGGCTCTGTGCTAAGTCTACTATTATTTAATATCTAAATCCGCCCTTTGACAGACGTAGTGGAGAGCTGCGGTTTGACCCTTTTTAGGTCTCGCTGAGCCCAGCGAATGCGCTGGCTCGAAGAGACATTATGTAAGTGAGTTTTAAAAGTGCTGCTGGCTGGCCTAGCGCTTGCGTTCACGCGATTGTGCACGCGCGAACCGCCAGCCTTCAGCAGCACTTTGAAAACTTATCAAAGCAGGCATCCTTCCCTGCAGCGACCATCTGACTCGCCTCTCTGCTCCTCCCTCCTGGCTCCTGCGCATCTTCATTTATTACATCGCAGTAAACAAGCTTCAAAGGGGCTGCTATCATCATTCACACCTCCCATGCTTAGCAGGCAGAGCGGTGCCCATTTGCCTTGCATACCATGCTCCTTCTGGCTGGCGACCACAAAGCTGAAGCCATTAATCCAGTAGTCTAACAAGGTCCTGGGCACCCCTTCTCTCTCCCCTGTTCCTGGCTGCAGGCGCTCTCCCCACCCCGTGGCCCTCTGAGCTGGGTCCGGAGGCTAACATCAAGCAGCTCTCTCAGGTCTTCTCTTCACCTCTCACTTATCTCACTGTGCTATATCTCACCTCGCTCTCTGTTTCCCCCTGTCCCTCTTCTCTCAGTACCGTCTTTTTGTCCTCCCCCCCTTTCATTTGCTATGCCCCCCTTCCCTCTTCACTGCCCCCCCTCCCAACCATCTCTCCCCCCACCCCCTCTACTTGATTTCTTCCTTCCTTCCTCGCCAGGAGCTCGCTGAGCTGACAGGGGACTTTTCGTAGCAGAGGTCACGCGAACATGAGCCTTGCAGTCCCAATCATCTGCCGGCGCTGTGGGGGTGTTTCTTCTCCACGCCTCTCAGCGGACGGGGTCCGCGGGGGTGGGGACGCTCTGTCCCTTGGTAGATGTAGTATCTCTTCTCCGGACCTTGAGGGTCGAGTGACCGGATCTGGCAAGGACCCGCTGAAATCGACTTGTGAGGCACGTGCCGTCCTCCCACCACTCCCCTGCCCTCAGAGACTCCCTACTGCCAAGAAGACACCCTATGGCACGTGATGTTACTAATGTTTTATAGGGGATTTACATAAACACATTCGGGCGACCCCTATCCCACACGTTCTAATAACAGTACGAGTGTAACGGGGTCTTAAAATATACTCCAGAGACAACAAACGCATACTCGGCGTCTACACTCCCATTTCAATAAGTTGTCCCTTCGACTTCCTGAATCTACCTGCATTTCTTTTGGGGTTTATGTGACAGTGTTTCTTTGTGCATAAGAGGCCCAATATATACGTTTACGCAGTCTGTGCATGTAGGTTCGAATATCTGTGTCTATGTGCGGAATTTAGAATAACCACCTCTCTTCTGATGCACTTAACTCTCTAATCTTTGGAAACTTTGTTAATTAAATGTTTCCTGCAATCCGAGAACGAATGACATGATAGCGCTGACCACTCCCAGTGCTGGCACAATCACTGTTTTAAAGCTAATTAATCGTTTTACAAAATGATGTTTTAATGTTTGGTTTTAAGACTGGTGTTTTATCTATTTCGGTTTTATGATGTATTATCTGCACTTGTATCAATTCTAATTAATTGACACAAATAAACGTATGGCTGTCTATGCATGCTACTGTATTTCTGTTTTTGTTATATTTCTATGATTGCATGCTGCAATATTTCTGTGTGTGCCGGTGGAGCCCTTTGTGTGTGAGTATGCCACTGTAACAGTACATCTGCCAATCAGTAAGAGTGTGGTCCTCCTGCGTCAGTGTTATTTCGGAATATTTCTATACAAACATATGCTAGGATAGTCTATTTTGATTTGCAGTATGTTAGTAAATGTTATTGGCATGTATAAGTCACAGAGTGTGTACGTATGGTTGTGTTAAAACATATCTGCAGATCAGGGCTTTAAGTGGCATGAAAAAACTGGGGGGGGTCTCTCAAAGGGGCGTGGCCAATGTAATTAAAGGCGTGGCTTAAAACATGCAAGCTAAAAATCTGTGCTTAGCATAGTGTGCCGCCCGACTGGTATTTTACCGTTTCTGTCTTTGCATCCAGATATATGATACAACAAGTAAAATCATACATACAACAAGTCAGGACTATTGGCTTTGTCAATGGTTGTTTGTTGCATAAGATAAGTAAGTAGCAACTATGGCTTGCATATAATATTGAACAAGCATTGGCATAGCCAATAGGTCTCGCTTTTGGGACCTTATAAGTATTTAGTTATGCAGCACAATATCCTTAGTGCAACAACATCAACTGTTGCATGGCTAAACACTTATAAGGTCCCAAAGGCGAGACCTATTGGCTATGCCAATGCTTGTTTCTTATGCAGATGACACCCAAATTATTTTTTCCTTGTCATCTGCACAGGATTATGGACCTTCCAATCTTAACCTGGTCTTGAGTCAAGGGGCTACTTAGATGAGTGCTAACTTTCTCAAGCTTAATGGAGATAAGATGGACAGGTGGCACCCGGTGTAACACTGTTCGGTGCCACCCCCCAATGACCACTTCCATCATGGATCCCCTCAAAACCACCTTTTAACAGTGCCTCTCAACTACTCTCTCTCAGATGCATTTAATTCGTTTTATAGCACTGCTTGTACCAGTGTATTGTGTCAGAGCTCTTTTATCACAAAGAGACAATCAATCATATGTGCGTAAATCAGTATGTAGGAAATGTTGCATAAGGCAGAGGACAACAAGTTGTAGAAGTTACATGCCATCCATACTGACAAGTAGTATAATTTTAAGAGTGCTTGGTCTGGAAAAGCACAAACTCAGAATTTACCAAGTAACACCATGGTTGCGGGTCCTCCTTAATAATAAGAATTACTTTCTACCCAAATGAACCCTTTTTGCAACATTAGGACACTGAAAAACTGGAGAAAAAAACATAACACTCTTATCTATACTATACCATGCAGTTTGCATGCAGTTCTTTGACAGTTAATAGCTCCCTGTTCCCAATTAGGATTTTAATGTATAAACTGCAAGTGACAAAAGGATCACTCTGACAATAGCAGTAACCCACTGACCTATTTATGTTATATGCACTTTGTGATCTGCATGGTACACATTCTTTGTAGCAGGCATGTTAACCCTCTGCATTACCGGTGAGTCAAAACTTCCACTAGAAAAAACTCCAATCTCTCTCCAGGGAGAATATTAATTACCGGAGTTATCTTGGCATTTTTATTGTTGCCCGAAAGTAGCTGGTGGCCAGGAACATGCCAGCAGGTGCTTTTAAACCCTAATATAGCTAGAAACATGGTGCCCCCAACAGGAGTCGGTGCAATAGCACTGGCTGCACCGCCCTAGAGCCGGCCCTGAAGATGGAGGTCATGGTCTTGGGTAAGCACACTCAACTCTGGGGCCCCGAACACTGGCTGGACTCTTTAGGACCTCTCCCCATTCTGTCTCCCAAGGTTAAGGACCTAGGTTTTGTTCTTGACAAAAACTATAGATGAAATCTCAGATGTCTAAGGTCACCTCCACTTGTTTCGCTGTGCTGAAATGGGAGAGGAAGATCATCTGGATGATTCCTCAATCTCTCTAAAGGATTATGATTCAGGCCCTGATCATATCTAGATTAGATTAGGACAACATTCTATATTTGGAAATAGACCAGGCATCTGCAGAGGGTCCAGAACTCGGCTGCCAGACTGCAGTTTTGGCTTTCTAAGCAAGCTTCAGACTTACATCTCTTCCTTGAGCTGCATCGGCTCACAGTCTCTAAACGGATTCCATTTAAGGCTCTCTGCTACATGTTTAAGGCCAAAGCTAGAATCGGTCCACGTACATTCAGGACCTAGAGATACCTTACATCCCTTCTTGTTCTTTGAGATCTTCCAACCTGGCCTTTTGCATTGTACCTAGGTTCCATCTGACCCGGGTGGGAGGATGTTTTTTCACAGTGTTGGGGTCAAGACTGTGGAAGTTTCTTCCCAAATCTCTCAGGGACTGCACTTCTCTGCTTGCGTTCCACAAAGGCTTGAAGACATGGCTATACTAAGCTGACAATCTGTTTTTTTGTCATGCTTGGCGCCAGGAATCCCTATTTCGGTATCTGTGCGGTTTACAAGACTATAAGATAAATAAATAAATAAAATATGCACCATTTTTCTAACTAGCGCTTTTTCCCTGTTTGCCCAACTCCTTTCTCAGTATCGGTCCCTCAAACCCGGTGTGGTATTTAAGTTGTCACAGGGTGGGTAGAGCACAGTTTCTCCCTCTGCCTCCAAATGCTCTTTAGAAATAACTCATGCAATTGTGTTTTCTCAAATTTCAGTTAGAGCGGACAACTGGGGGCGTATCAGGGAAAGTCTTCTCACTGGCCACATTCATAGCTGTCTGTGGGGGTCTGGTGTATTTTGTCCAGTAATGCTCCATTTGGAGGGGGCATCGCTCCTTGCCAGAGCAGGCAGCTTCCATCTTCTGGGGTTTGTGCACCTTGTTAAACTGAGCCAACTATGAGGAGTGGAATAGTCCTGCTAGTTCTGCTGTGTGGTCATTGTCTGGGACCTGCAGCTTTCTCTCTTGATGCTGATGTTGAGATGTTTCCTTCATTATGAAACAGGATCCTTGCAGTGATAGTGATCTTAGACTTTGCTTAAGGTTTGCTGTCTCGAGATCTATAATAATCAGGGTTTCCGTTTTTTGGTCTTGCGTGTAGTTGGACTCGGTGCTCATTTGCAGCTGCGTCTTCATGCAGTCACTTTGCAGTTGACTTCAAGCACTTCAAAGCATATTTTAGAGCTGACAATCAACATCTGTCCAGTACTGAACTACAACTGACTTTGTTTTCCAGTGCGTACTATGAACACCTCCCCAAAGACAGAGCAGCATTTCCCCAAGCTTTCTTGAATGGGGGCTAATTGTGTCTGCATATTTGTCCAGTTGTCACAGTTCAGCCCCATAAGCTATTCTCCTTCCAACTTCTGCTTGAAACACTTTCGTGATTTGCTGAGAGAATCTGTTTCCATCTGAGTGTTTAAACGGTTGAATGGGATTGAGCGATGCTTCCTATTTCTTGATTTCCCAGTGGAAGGCCTGGCAATAGTCAAAATTCCTGAAAAATATATCCCTGGTAGTAAAATATGAATGGCCGACATTTATTTTTTTACATAGTATGCGAGATGCTAGGTAGGACAAAGCATAGTATTGTGTGGTAGCCAGTATGTTGCTTGCTGCAAAGATTGTGAAATAGCGGCCAAACACACAGAAAAAGCGCATGCTGAAAAGTGTTTAAAAAGATTGACTTTAAGCTAGGTTGGCGCTACTATCTAGGTAGAAGTACTCACAATCTGTTGCTAAATACTAGGGACAAAGAAATGTTGAAGCATAGCAAAGGGATATGAAGCTGTAAATTGCTCCCCACAGAGCAATGAAAAACATAAGTGATCTCTGTGGTTGACAGGCGACTTACAGAAACTGAACAGACACAAATGAGTTGCACCTTCACTACTCCTCCAATGACAGAATACTTTATAAAGTCAAGCTTCTGCAACAACGATAGCTATTCAATTAACACATAACCAATGCTACTCTAATTGCCTTCAGAATGCATATGTTAATAGATAGACATACATCTTTAAGATAATAAATTACCTTGCCAATATTTCAAATACTACTACTCCTCCGTCTGTTTGTACTCAATTGTTTTGTAATACATTTTCACATTTCTTTGAAGAGAATAAATCCTACATTCGCGAAACAATATCAGCTAATTCTCCACTGCCTTCTGGAGATGACATTAGGGACAGCGAGGAGCGACCTGATAGAATTGTCTTGCCACACATTAAAACTGGAGTGACCTCAGCACATTCACTTAAAAAGTTAATTGTCCTACACTTGACCTTTCCATTAAACAGTTCAAACGAGTACATCCGTGTTGGACATGGCCCTTTTTAAAGAGAATTTAACCCAAAACATTTCACTTTTTACTCATAGTCTTTGCCAACTCTCTCTGCATGACCTTAAGAATCTGGGCATCTTCCCACTGTACTGCAGAGGGAAGGTGTGTGTGCTTGTCTCGCCGCATTAGGCAGGGGGTGTGTACACGATTGGTTTTGGTACCGTACCTCCATGCGCCCTGTAAACAGGTACACCACATGCCTGGGGTGGGTACGGCACTTGCTAGTAGTGGGTCTTAGCACTGAGTGCGCCACCCACCAGATAGCCTGTCAACCATCTATCGGGGTGGCCATTGCAGGCCTATGGGGTACCATTGCGCCCCTGCCTAGGTTGGCATCACTTATGCTTCAGCCAACCCTGAGTGGGTCATCCATACAATGAGGGCACCCCCTCCAGGGATGCCCTGATGGGCGTGGGGAGTGGTGGTAGGCTGAAGGCCGGGCGGGTACATATGGATGTTTCCTGCTCAGGAAGTGCGGAACCCCCCATGTGAGGCTTCCCATGCCTTGGAGTTCGGCTCTTCCCAGGGGATACTCCTGGTGTGTCGCTGATTCTCTTGTGTGGCCTCCAGGCTTGGAGCACGTCCTCACTTTCCAGCAGTGTGGAAACGCATGCTCCTTCCTACACAGGCTCGGAAAAGGCGCTGACACGGGGTTCTGAAATATGGGTCGGTCTGTTAACGCAGACCTAGGAGTCACACTTGCACCTCTGGGGTGTTAACGGTGTGCCCAGCCTGCCATTACAGGACTGGGTAGCACCTATGGTATTTTTGATAGGTGTCCGGCCTACCATCGTGGGCCTGTGAGTGCATACCTGCATCCTCGGTGTATCCATGGTGCTAGTGGCAAGGTGCATGGCCCACTGTCTCAGGCCAAGGTGTGCGCAATTGCACCTATGAGGGGGTCAACCCGTGTCTGGCTGGCCTGAGTAGGGTGTTGTGCGCGGACTGGTACCTAAGTTGCTAGGGCCAGGGTAAGCCCATGTGTTCAGTTTGTCATTGCAGACCAGTGTTTGCTCACTGACATCTATCACGATTAAACCTATGAGCAGCCTGCCATTGCAGGCCACTGTATGTGCGCACTGACACTCATATTAGTAAATCTGTGTCCAGTCTGCCATTGCAGACTTGGGTTGGTGCACTTGCACCCGTAGTGCTGTGGACTATGTGTCCAACATGCCATTGCAGGTCTGTTTGCTCACTTGCAGACGTGCACTCAAGTTGTGAGGAATACCTGTGTGTGTGTTTTAACTACCTATGAGGCTTGCTCTTCCCATAGGTTAACATGGTGAAGTGGTTGATATTACTTCAGACTGCAATAGTGGATTGCAGTGGAGAAGCCTCATGATGTTTCCTGTCAATGAATTTGTCATGCCAAGCCCTTTCCAGTGGTAAAGGGTTTTTGGCATAAGTTGCTTAGAGTATGGACATTTTAATGCTCTAGTTTCTTGTGCCATGGTGCCTGGTGGACACCAGCGGTCTGGGGAGCACATCTGTGCATTCCCAGCAACAGACATAAACCATGGGCATACCACTAGAACAACAGACCTCTGCCATTTGAGGACAGAATGGAATAGATTGGAGAGAGAGATTTTGACACTTGGCCCCTGGGGGCCGGATCATGGCCCCACTAAAGATTAAAATATACATTTCACTGCCCCATAGCAGACATGCTTACAATTTAGGGGAGACATCTGTGGTTCAAAAGGGAAACCCCTTAAACCACCCCTAACTTCAAAGACACATGACAGTATAACTGGTGCCATCCTTCAGTAAAGGATGAGATACGCTTATGGGGACGTGGGACCAGAGAACCGGACTGCATGGTGTGCACATGGAAAATTACTGCCATGGAAGGTGACCGCGTGCCTTTTCCGAATAGTATTTGGTCTATCCCGAAGACCTGTTGACGTGTGGCACCCTGAAGTGTTTTATCTAAGGCCCCGTCGGTGGGCCTCTTGTTCTTCCGGGGTTCTCAAGGACATCAAAGATCTCTGGCGAGGGACCTACACCATCTATCTGTGACATCTGGAGATCGGTGCCCTCTCAAGTGCCCACATCGGCTACTGAATCCCAACGGGTAGCGCAGTGTTTTGTCGATCGTACTGCATCTCTCTCGTGCGTCATGCAGACTGCATGCTCATTGCGTGCGGTGTCCGATTCAAAGGGTGCGACCCTCTGAGGTGGGGGTATACCCGCAGTAGTGCCTCTTTCTACCTTGTGGTTCTACTGAACTTACAACTGCGTGTGTGTGTGACTGGACTGGTGCAACCTGTATCATCATGCACAGAACACTGTCCCTTATTTCCAGGGAGGTACGGAATTTGCAACACTTCATGTTAAAGGCCTGAGGTGTCTGGTGCAACCCATACCAACGCACACCAGATTCTGTGCCAGAATTGCTTGGGCACGACTCTGATCAATGTGTACCAGTCGGAGTGCCTCCTCCTGTCAAGAGGCTCCCCTATGTTACTTCCCTTTCATCGGTTGTTCCCCTTTGACCCTCATCACGGTGGACCAACTGCCCTCTCCACACCTGGCCCCTCCTGAAGACATCTTGACACAAGGTAGTAGCGAGGGAGATTGACTGGATTAAAGGAATGCTTCCGAAGCAGGTCAATAGACTACGTGACTCCATTGTGTTTTGAGACCTGTGGGTGAACTTCCCAAGTGGCTGCTAAACTCCCTTTGTTTATGTCTACCTCCTAATTAAAACTTATCCCCAGCTGATTCCTGAGGTTCCAGATTAAATGTGACTCTGGCCACATGCCACCTAGTATCTGGGAAGAGGGGCTGATAATCTTCCTTCTGGGGGTAGAGGACTATCGGGGTGAACTAAAAGGTGGAGGGAAGCTGGGGCCCCGGAGTCTCCAGGGTGATTTTCATGGACCTGCTGGATACCAGTAGCACAGTATGAGGGTGCTGAGTGCATATGTGTGCAAGAATGTTCTGTATGGACTGGGTTGATACCTGTCACACTGTGTAGCGGTGCGGAGTGAGTGTGTAGGCGGGAGTAATAGTCAATACATTCGACATTGGGTTTAACTGCGTGGCTCTGGCCAACGATGCTGCTAAAAAGAGTTCTATTTTCATGTATGTACATATCTTTGATATCATGGTGACCTGGGGTGTGCCATATAACTGTGAGAGATTGTATTGTCAGGATTGCTAGGGTGGACCTGGAGTGGACAGCATGTTGCACCAAATAAAGGTGCTCTGTGTGTGGGGGGGTTTGAGATTAGGTTTCGTCAACAGTGTGCATACTATTAATATCATAACAATGCAAGTGGGTGTATTGCCTTGCCCACTTGCGTAATCTAAACTTACGCACACCACTTACTTACACAGAAACTCCAACACTCCTCTGGAGGTAAAATGAGCTTTATTAGTATCGTGAACAAGGGCAATAAGTCACTGAAGCTAGTAAGTTCTTAGGCACCAAGTGAAACAATTAATACACCACACTATATATTTACAAATATGAGATCTGGAATATAGATATATAAACAATTAATGTACAAAGCACCTCACCAGATGCGTCTGCACCGGAGTCTTCAACATCCCTGGCCAAGCACCGAAAACACCAAGTCGGGAACCCTGTAGAGACTGGGGCACAGGAAGTAATCTCTCCGGGCACCAAAGTTGTCCCACGAGTGCGTCTACTCCAAGACTGAGTTCCTGAGCTCCACCCCACAGACACCGCTTTTTATAGTTAAATCAACACATTCGAGAACCCTCTAGCAGGCGTTCTCGCCCATCTATCCATCATAGGTGCTGGCCGCATCTCTGCGTCAGATCCACCCATACAGACCTGGCCAGATTCTGTCTGGGTGCGCCGAGGCAAAAGACATTCCTTTCCCTATCTCCGGCCTTGGAGAGCCTTGCACAGCACATCCTCCCTCTGTCCTAGAGATAAGCATAGAATGCACAAAAACAAGCTCAGGGTACAAAATAACCTCACGAGAATGTCTCGCACCAGCTTGTGCTGGTTTACGTGAAAAACATGTTTATGTTACTGCTGAAGTGTAACTACAGGTCAAAGCAGCACAAAATGAAAATGCAGTGCAACAAAATGGAGGATCAGAGCATCACATGGAATCGAGGTCAACATGCAGTTAAGCGACGTGTAAAATGGCAAATGCAGTACATTCCACCCCTTGACCCTCGATTCAGCCATCATACCCCATTGGCCTAAATACCATGGATCTGGGACGAAGAAGGGAGAGAAAATTAGGAATGAATTGAATACAACAACATAGTGAGATAAAAATGCAAATAATCACTATAATAATACCCAAGATATAACGAAGCTGTCCGAAATTAGGTAGCCACCTAAACAACCAATCCCACCATCCTTTCACTAAATCTTTTAAAGCATTAATATGCGCATGGATAGATGTAGAATGATCAGATACATTCAAACAACAGAGTCCATCAAAGTCCTCGCAACCATGGTTGTGTTTTAACAATAAATAGTCCACAGCTGCCATATTCTGCAAAACAGCTTTTTTCGTTCCTTGAACATCTAATAACAAATCAGCTAAAGCGGCAGAAGTATGATTGAGATTCTTCACAATTAAACAGGCAAGCTTAGCAATATTTCTTGCATTATAAACGGACAGTCCTGGCACTCCTACAATGGAAATAGCCAAACTAGTATACTCTGCTCTAGAAAGCAAGTCAATATTGGAGTCACAATCCTCAGGTAATTGAATAGCGGCTCTAGAAGAGCGAATGTGTCTGACAGAATGCATGGGAAACAGCACAAGACTTAATTGTGATAAGGCACAAGGTCCTCCAGTTATATTAGCTGGTATGTAAGTGTATGAAATGTTGCCGCACGAGAACAGCCATCCCTTAGATAATTTCACATGGTTAACATGGCTAGCGGTTAATACTGTATGATTACAGACCATATAATTGGTAACATTACTGCAAGAACTGTCATGTCGTGAGTGACATAATGTTTGTTGATCAGTGGTCAATTGTGTGCTTTTCTCTAGTTTCAATTGGCCACACTTGCCAATTTTGGCAGGGTCACAAGTTAGTTGATAGCAAACGTCTCCAGTAGTGATATTGTAGGTAACAATACTTGTCATGTTCCTCCAGAGGTTATCTGTAACCTCCGGCCATAAACGACAGTGCTCATAAAGACTCAGATGTGTTTGGACATCAGTTTCCTCCACTACCCCATCAAAGTTAGTTTGGTTGAAGATGTGCAGAAGCACATGTGCAGGGGTAAGTACGGCAACAAGACAAGTGGATATCATATCAGCTGTACTCTGAAGATTTCTCATACAGAAGTGGGAAGTGTTCAGCACATTCCCGGCCAAGTAGGTCCAGAAGTTATCCGGTTGCTGCAACAATGCTGTCATCCGACTCGGGCGGTTGATCCCCTTCGGCATCCCCGGGCCCTCCCGGACCCCTCCGGACACGCCCAAACACAGACCACACAGTGCAGGCATCGCAGCGGCAAGCCATACTGTGATCTAGAAACAGAAAACAAACTGGTATAATCACTCTCATAAATAACATTTTTCAGCAGGTACATTTTTCCACTTTTTCTGTCCGGGTCATGATGACAAGGATATTATCCCTTCCCTTAGCGATTAGTTCTGCAGGTTCAGGAGGTTTGTTTGGGGACTCTACCCATACTTTCGCCCCTGGGTTCTTGTCAGTAGATCCGAACCCGCCTTTTCCTTGCACAGTTAGATGGGCTGGGGCCGTCCCCTTCATGACATTTCCTCCATAAACCGGCATGATGACCATTTGGGCAACTCGGTCACCGGGTTGCACAATCAGATCATTGTCTCCACTGTTCAATAGAATAACTTTGATCTCCCCCTGGTAATCGGCATCGACCACCCCTCCCAAAACCTGGATGCCTTTAAGGGCAAGCCCAGATCGAGGAGCGATCAGTCCGAAATGCTCTGGGGGAATTTGAACTCCAATTCCTGTCTCAATCAAGGTAATGTCTTGTGGTTACAGTCGATAGAGTTTCAGGGCATGTAAATCAAGACCAGCAGCCTCTGGTGTGGCACGATATGGAGCTAAAGCTCTGGGAGCTGTCTCCCAGTACAGAATCGTGTTTGTGGCCACATGGGGCTTGATCTGCAGAGCTGGGGTCAACATGCGCATCAAAGGAGTTTCTGCATTAGCAAGGGGTCGGTTGTTCAAAATTTGCAATGCATCAGCCAAGTGATCCCTCCACCCCTTCAATGACCCATCAGACAACTTTTTCAACTGCTCTTTCAACAAACCATTCATTCTCTCAATCAAACCCGCTGCCTGTGGGTAGTAGGGTATGTGATAGATCCACTCAATGTTATGCTGCACACAAAAATCTTGCACCATCTTTCCTTTAAAGTGTGACCCATTGTCACTTTGGACCTGCAAAGGAATTCCGTAATACAAAATCAACTAATTCAAAGTTTTCAGAGTGTTAGACTGGGTTGATCTCTTGCATGGAAAGGCGATGAGATAGCCAGAATAGGTATCCACCACCGTGCATGCATACTGACATCCTCGACTCATTGGCATTGGCCCGATGAAATCAATTTGCCATATTTGCCCTGGCAACTTCCCTCTACCTAGGTGGCCTCTCACTACCTGTGGAACTGGTCTGTGTTGGGTATGCTGACAAACGGGACAGTGAATGATCGCAGTTTTAATCAAATCTAGGGGAATATACATCCCTCTACTTTCTGCCCCCTGCTAGTGGCTCGCTCGCCCACATGTCGGTTTTTCTGATGCGCCCATTTAGCCATGCCCACCAAGTCAGAATCCTGCGTCGCCACCTCAGCTTCACACATTTTCGCTTTTTGGTCTGCAAAGGAATTGCACCAATGCTCTAGTGAGTCAGTCAGGCAATGAGCATCAACATGATAAACTGTGACTGTACTCTGGTACAACAATTCCCAAATCTCCTGCCGCAACTCCTTTCCCCAAACCTCCCTATTGTGAATCATCCAGTTGTGAGCATGCCATGTGGGAAGCCAAGTGGCTAACCCATTGGCCATAGACCATGAATCAGTATAAATGTGACCTGTACCAGGGAGCTCTTGCTTTAAAGCCTGGTAAACCGCGTACAATTCTGCGAAATGACTACTTCTTCCCTCTCCAGTAATCGACAGCAACTTTTTGGTCACAGGATTGTATGACACCGCCTTCCAATGTCTCTTGGTCCCCACATATCTGGCTGAGCCATCTGTAAACCACACATGCTTTTTGTCCTCCGCGGACAACTCTGAGAATGGCCCGCCCCATTTCACTGGGGACTCTCGTACTTTGGGTACATCTTGCAACATTTCTGTATCTGCTACTGGAGTCTGCGCCACTTGCTCATGCAGCACTGCGGTACCTTTAGGACCCACTCGTGCTCTGTCTTGTATGTACCACTTCCACTTTATGACGCTAGCCTCCTGTGCATGCCCAATCCTGTGTGTCTTGGGTGAGCTCATCACCCATTGCATGATAGGAATTTCAGGTCTCAAAAACACATTGTGTCCCAAGGTCAATTGCTCGGTATCCACCAGAGCCCAATAACATGCCAACAACTGCTTTTCGAAAGGAGTGTACCGCTCTCCAGCATCAAGTAATTTCTTTGTCCAAAACCCTAGGGGCGCTTTCTGTCTCCCCTGTTTTTGCCATAGGCTCCAGGTCGCACACTGATCCTGGACTGTACATTCAAATCAATGCTTCCCTCTCGTATGGGCCATAGATCCAGGGCACGCTATATAGCCTCCTTCGCTGACTCAAATGCCTGTTGCTGGGCCTCCCCCCACTCAAACTCATGCTTCTTCCGTGTAACCTTGTACAGAGGGGCCAAAATCTGACTCAAATGGGGAATGTGCTGTCTCCAAAAACCAAATAATCCAATGAAACGCTGCGCCTCCTTCCTGTTTCGCGGCACTGCAAACTCCTTGATCTTTTGCCTTACTTGTGGCAGCACCTCTCTATGCCCCTGATGCCACTGAATACCTAAAAACTTCACACTCTGGGAGGTTCCCTGCACCTTCTCTGGGTTAATCACCCACCCTTTGCTTTGCAAGTGCTCTACCATTCTGTCTAGTTGAGCCTACACCTGTTCTTGGGTCTCTCCTTGAATCAACACATCATCAATGTAATGACAATGTTGTACCCCAGGAATAACTGACACCTCATCCAAATGCTCTGCCACCAACCGGTGACAGATTGTAGGGCTATGTAAATAACCCTGTGGCAAAGATGTAAATGTGAATTACCTACCATTCCATGAGAAGGAGAATTGTTCCTGGGACTCGGCGGCAATTGGAATCGCGAAAAAAGCATTAGCAATATCAAGTGCTGCATACCATGTCCCATTGTGTTTCTGAATTTTCTCAATCAAAGTGATGGTGTCGGGGACAGCGGCCGTCAACGGGGGCATATGTTTATTCAGCTCGCGGTAATCAACAGTCATGCGCCAGCTTCCATCCGGTTTGCGCACGGGCCGCACAGGGTTATTCCACGCCATGGTAACCGGTCTCACCACCCCCGCCTCCACCAAGTCCCGTATGGTTGCGGTAATCTCATCATGTCCCCTGGGATCCTGTACTGCTTCATGTGAACCACTTTTGTTGCTTGGGGCACCTTCACTGGGGGAATCTTCAAGCTCCCCACCCTCACAGCAGCCACCGAGAGGTACTGCTTTGAGCCAAACTAATAGCAGCCGTCATCTAAATATAGGGTCATACCTTTCAGAATGTCAATACCAATGATGTACTCGGGAATGGGCACAATCAAGACAGTGTATGCTCTCTTGGGAAGTCTGCCTATTTTCATCTGAATTACCGTTTGCACTGCTGGTGTCTCCTGTCCACCCAAACCCGTGATAGTAAAATACTGTCCTTTAAATGTTCGTGGATTGCCATGTATCAACGTGGCCTCCGCTCCGGTGTCTACTAAAGCTCACACCTCCTGAACGTTTCTATTTGTCCAATAGATCTCAACCCTCACATGCGGTCTATTATCTGTGCGAGCCCATGCGTGCACCGGAGCTTGGCCCATTTCCTAATCTAATTTTCGCCTGCGCAGCTCTGCATCTGCCCAGCGCAGGTCCCGGCGCAGATCTGAATACAATGTCGGGTAACCCTCAGGGAACAACTCCTCCTCTTCCCGGTCC
The DNA here is from genome assembly GCF_964204655.1 of Triturus cristatus. Classification (NCBI taxonomy): domain Eukaryota; kingdom Metazoa; phylum Chordata; class Amphibia; order Caudata; family Salamandridae; genus Triturus; species Triturus cristatus. Next base: position 444,739,727 of record NC_140590.1, read on the forward strand.
CCATCTGAATCTGTGCAATCTCGGTCCCAACCTTTCTCTTTTGTCACTCTTACATGAGATTCCCTCTCTCTCTCCTGACCTACTTTATCATGCTTCTCCTCAAGCTCTGTTTCCCTGCGACTTACTTTCTTGTTATCTTTTCTATTCACATGCCTACTCCCCTCCTTCCTATCCAGTCCTCGCTTACGGTACATTTCCCACATGCTTTTGGTCTCAATACCATCAATCTCACTCCTTGACACCCCATCCTTTAACAGCGCCAAAAACATATCACGTCGGGTCACTCGGTTATTGTCAGTGCGGGACTCTGAACGCGAAGTCCTGTCTGTCTTGGTCCATTCCCCAAGCACTCCCAGCTCACGGACCGCCTCGACTATTTCTCCTATGGTATTACCAGTTTGATTAATTAACAGAGTCATTATCACCGCTTTGTATGCAGGGGGTGCCAAACGAATTATTTTGTTCCGCATGGACCCAGTCATTACCTGACCCATCAAATTATGCGTCTCACTTATAAGGATAGCCAGCTTCATCCCCTCTTCCTTAATTCTCTGCGAGGCATCTCTTAGGGTAAACCATGGTTTTTCATTCCCAGGCCAATCTGAATCTGTGGGGTGCTTATGACCACACCCCTGTGCGGCTAGCTGCAACAGGGTAGTTTGGTCATCACCGCGGAAAGTCCGGAAGTGTCCCTGCACAGTGGGACCAGTACTGAGAGTACAAAATTTGACAGCATCCCCTCCGTCTAACATGACCCCAGAAGCACCTTGATCATAAAGGCGCACCATCCAAGTTAATAGTGCCTCGCCAGGTTTCTGTCTAAATCTCTTTAAAATATCACTGATCTCCTGTTGAGTAAAATCCTCCAAACTATTTAACATGACTCCATCTGGGTTATGTGGACTGGTTTGAAGTTTCCGTCTTAGAATGGGCTGCGCTTCCACTCTCTTACTATTCTTTACCTCCTCCTCCTGTCTTTCTCTCTGTAAAGGCTGCTCTCCTTCTGAGGAGAACTCTGATGATTCCCAGATGTTAGAGTCCCAGGTAGATGGATCAAAATCTAAGCCTGCTTTGGCAATCGCTAAATGGACTTTTCGCTTACTCACTCTACCCCTCCTTTTCCTGTATCTGTATTCAGCGACACGGACTACAGCCCGTTCTGCTATAGTCTGATATGTTTCTAATTTGTCTGGTAATAACCTATTCTGACAGGAAAGCATCGTAGACATATTCTTAGCTTCAACGAGTTGTTTTTCTAAGCTCAACTGTTCCCGCTGCAGAGATAAGTATTTGTCAAAAACTTGACGGTAGGCATGCAACAGAGCCCAACCTCGACGGCTCACTGTCCATAATTCTTTACCTTTCTCCACAGGAACCTTCCGTAAACAATTTAAAACATCTTCTGGCGTTGCTTCGCCCAAACAGTCAAACCAGCTCTCACTTAATCCTGTGCTTTTAGAGTACTGACACGCCGGCGCGGAGTACGGCCTCGCCTCCCATCCAGGAATTTGCATGGGGGCAAAAGGAATTTCACTTGGTGCCAAAGAACCAAAACCACCTTTCGTCTTTTTAAGCATGTTCCTACCCGCGTTATTTACGTATCCTGCCGACTACGCCAAAATGTATTGCCTTGCCCACTTGCGTAATCTAAACTTACGCACACCACTTACTTACACAGAAACTCCAACACTCCTCTGGAGGTAAAATGAGCTTTATTAATATCGTAGACAAGGGCAATAAGTCACTGAAGCTAGTAAGTTCTTAGGCACCAAGTGAAACAATGAATGCACGACACTATATATATACAAATATGAGATCTTGAATATAGATATATAAACAGTTAATGTACAAAGCACCTCACCAGATGCGTCTGCACCGGAGTCTTCAACATCCCTGGCCAAGCACCGAAAACACCAAGTCGGGAACCCTGTAGAGACTGGGGCACAGGAAGTCATCTCTCCGGGCACCAAAGTTGTCCCGCGAGTGCGTCCACTCCAAGACTGAGTTCCTGAGCTCCACCCCACAGACACCGCTTTTATAGTTAAATCAACACGTTCGAGAACCCTCTAGCAGGCGTTCTCGCCCATCTATCCATCATAGGTGCTGGCCGCATCTCTGCGTCAGATCCACCCATACAGACCTGGCCAGATTCTGTCTGGGTGCGCTGAGGCAAAAGACATTCCTTACCCTATCTCCGGCCTTGGAGAGCCTTGCACAGCGCATCCTCCCTCTGTCCTAGAGATAAGCATAGAATGCACAAAAACAAGCTCAGGGTACAAAATAACCTCACAAGATATGTCTCGCACCAGCTTGTGCTGGTTTACATGAAAAACATGTTTATGTTACTGCTGAAGTGTAACTACAGGTCAAAGCAGCACAAAATGAAAATGCAGTGCAACAAAATGGAGGATCAGAGCATCACATGGAATCGAGGTCAACATGCAGTTTAGCACGTGTAAAATGGCAAATGCAGTACAGTGGGCTTAGTACTGCTAGTAATATTTCCAAATGTGTTTAATGCCCAAAAGTATATGATGTTCATTTTATAATGATTGAATATGTGTGTTGAATACAAATGTTATTTACATACATCATGTGTGATGTCTCGTTTGTGACGCTCATTGTATTTATCGCGAGTGACTGCTACCCAAGGGTGAGCACAGGTTATACAGCCAGTGTAATCACTCACCCTTGATGGGAGCTGCAGGTTCGGCCTGGCTGGGGGCATCCCTTTAGCCAACCAGAAAGTGCCGGTTCCAACAATCTGTTTCTCAAACCGACCCTATTCCAGTTAAAATATTTCACATGGATATTCACAGATGTATAGAGACTCTTTACAGAATTAATGATCTTTCAGTAAGTTCTTCTATTATTCCCTCCGAGCCAAAACAAGGCATTATAAAACCTCTATTGAACAAAACCCAACTTAGATCCGGGGAACTGTCACTCCATCACATTACTCCCTGCTGTAGCATAGGTTTTAGAAAGTCTTGTGCCAGATCACAAAAAGAGATGCTGAACAATGATATCTCTGATTTTGTTTCTTTAATCACGAGGGTCCCACAAGTGTCTACCCACAATAGTATATTTGATCCCTTGTCTATTTAATATTTACTTTTTACCCCTCACCAACTAATCAGAAGGTATGGTCGCAAAGGTTATACCTTCCAAGATGCCACTCAACTTATTTTCTATCTTTTTTGATTCCATCTCACATCAGGGTGCACTAAATGAGTGTCATGAAGCAGGCCACGAGGCACATAAACAAATAAGGACTGTGCCACTATGTGCTGCCCAGTATGAGTGGTGTCCTGCTGAGGATAAGCCAGCATTCATTTACTCTCTCCATGGACCATTGGTCAGAGAGTACCAAAACTCCAGTGGCACTAGCCCCCACCTTCCAACAATTTGTTGTACTAATTCTTGTTCATGTATAACATAAGGTTCTAAATAAAATAGTCATCAAATAATCCACTGTATAGACATTGCAAGACACAGCTTTAGACTATTCTTTATTTAATACCGTATTCAGGCATAATCTTAAAAACTCTATGCAGGATTGTATCTGGGAAGAGGGGCCAGGTGCAACCATCTCACCAATTTTCTCCACTGGGCAATATTGCCGCCTGCATTATGCTCTATTTGTTATTTTTTGAAACCAGATTTTATTGGATTTTTTAAATAATTGTTCCTTATACAGCAGCAAAGCAGTGCACGGTATTAATAACTGTACTCATACATGTCTGGTTTCCTTAATTCCCAAACCTACAACTATGGCAACTCCCTCCCCCCTCCCCACTCCCGCTCTATTTGGGTCTTTATTAATATGTGTAACCTCCCACCACTGACCTTTCCTGAACATTATTTTCCTACCACCTAAATAGGATGGTCTACCGTCTGACTGCAGACTCATGATGTCCGAGGTTGACCACCTGACATGTCTTGAGAACAAAGCAGTGGTCTATCGGTGGAATCAGGATTTGGAGCAAGGTAGTTGGTCCAGCCTGTGGGCCTGTGCTCAGCATTCCCCTGCATGTTATTTTATGTTATTAAATATATTTGTTAGGCACAGCTATGCAGATGTTGGTGCAATAAGTAGCAGCTCACAACAACCTGAAAAATAAAAACAATCAGTGCATTTAAAACTCAACAAAGCTAATACAAGATACAAGACTGCTATTGATTAAACACTCAGAATTGAATTGCCTTCCTAAATCTTTGTTGACTAGACTCAACCTGCAAGGGAATGAGGAGAGAATTCCACCATCTTGCCGCTGCACCTGAAGAGGATCTGTCACTCTAGGTGATGGATCCTGATTTGGGGGGGATCTTGCAGAGAGAACTGAAGATCTGAGCTTAAGGCCTGCTCTTGAATATGTCATTTGCATTTGATGGGAAAAGCATCAAAACATATTCTGGATTTGATTGCCAATCAAAGCTAGACCAATAGAGTAGAGCATTACGATAGACCGACCTTGATTGGATGTAGGCATTGATCGCTGCAATATGAAATTTTTTATTCGATCGAGCTTTAGAAAATTAATCAGCGTCCACTACTGAGTGAGAGGCACTTGGCCAAGGTGGCATGGGGAAGGTGCCAGGCTCTCTGGCTATACTGGTGATGATGGGGGCAGACAGGATCCAGGGGAAAAAGCTTTGTGCTGCCCCTAGCGGTGTGAGAAGTGTCACAATGAGGAACAAAAAGGTGGTGGGGGGAATGCTTGAACTAATCTCTACCACTGGTAACTAATCTGTGCCTTATCCCTGTCCAGCAGTCCCAAGCAGTTGATACTTTTCATTTCAAATTGGAATGAGAAGGGGATGCCACTTTAACTCCCAGTCCTTTTTGTGACTTATGAATTGCAAATGTAGTATTTTGAGTCAGAAAGATCTTTATTTGTAGCACATTGTGACACACACTTTTCAAGTTGTAAAGCCTGTGATTTGAAAATGCCCAGCTTTGTGACCACAAAAGAATTCTGACCATTTAGACAGTTGTTTTTCATCCAACATATGATGGCCCACAGGAAACGATACATCTGGGAATCTATTTTACAATGATCAATTATCCCTGCTTGTGGCCACGAGTAAACATTAAAAAGGAAGTCTGAAAAGCTAAAGCGTTGTAGGACTAGGCAGGTACTTTTGTTGAGCTGGGAAAGGCCTACCTTTTTAACTTTTGAATGTTCTTGCTGGAAGCATCATGGTGAAGCTAAGGTAGTTGTTAACATTGCCATTCACTACTGAAGTCCAAGGCAGTTTACAATTTAACGCAATCAGGACTTTTACCCAAGCAATGCTCGTTTCCACCAGGAGACACAGCCTGATTGATCAGTCAAGGCATGGTTGGTGTAGTGCTGTAGTTGGGAGCTAGACCGGAAACGCTGATCAGGTTGTTGTCTGAAATGTGACATTGAAGCTATTTGGCAAACACCTTCGGGATTTCTGCTACCAGAGGAATATTGTGGTAGCTGTAGAATGTTGTTGGGTTGTATGCATAGAGATTGGGCTTTTTAGTTAGAGAGGTGATTGTTGTGAAATTCTGAAGCCATGCGAATGGCTTTAAGCCAACCCATGACGTATGGCTCCATGCGAGACATCTAGAACAGCAGCAGGGTTGAGGTTTTTGACCATTTCTGGAATATGCCTATCTAATCCACTTACAACAAAGGGCCACCTGTAAAATATGGAGTGCACTATTGTCAATGATGCTTATAGATAGCAGCATATGAGGAGTCAGGTCTGTTGTTACCCACTGTAGAAGATAATGTCAACTGGGAAGCCACATAAGGGGAAGCTGTCTTTTTTTTGGTTCTGTTGTCCAGTAACATTCTGAAGAAAGAAGGCTTTTATTGCATGACCACTCTAAGTTTTTGTTTGATGCAAGGGGTAATACTGTGACGATTTGTCTGCTTCTGCACAACTTTGTATATACCTGATGCTTTATTTAGGGCTCATAGAATCAACTGGGAGAAAAAAACTTTTCTGTGCCTCAGAAATAGCTCTTCTAAGCCTCTCTGTTGCATCCAACAAACAAGAAATTGTGGGGCGAGTCAGACCTTTTCTGTTATCTCTTCTATGTAGGATGTCATCCTGACCTCTGGATAACCATTTGGATAACACATGCCACTTCTGCCAGTGTGATTCTTGCAGACCTGTAAAACCCATTATTGGAAGCCAAGTGCTGGGTCTCCTTCTCCAGCATCATATTCTACAGGGAAGAAGTTCTTCTTCCCTCTGTACTTTATAGTGCAGGCTGCTGGCTGGAAAGCAGGGAACAGATCATTATAGGTTATCTATCCGCTAGTACCCACCTTGCAACGTGGTTGAAGAGTGTTGAAACCAACAGCAGATGGCCTGCATAAAGAACTGACCAGAGCCTTCCCGAGTTTGCCAAATAGCTTCAATGTCATATTTCAGACAACACCCTGCTGAATCGTTTCCGGTCAAGCTCCAAACTACAGCACTATACGCATTATGCTTCGACTGCTCAATCAGGCTGTACCTCCTTGTTGAAACAAGCAATGATTTTTATGCAGTTGCAAACAGACGGATTTGCAGAATCGGCCCATTAGCGAACGCAAAAAAGCGTTTTGGTGTGTATAAATCTCAAATTGTGATTCAGGACATGTTGCAAAAACACAATTTGAAATTGCGAATACATACTGATTCGGTATTTGAAAGGGGCGTGTTTAAGGCATCCCTTCAAAATACCTTTTTGGAAGTGGATGTATTAATTTTTTGAGACTGAATTTCGATCAAAAAACACTAATATGTTACCAGCACCTTAAAGGAGGTCGTAAACCATTCACAAATGGGAACCTCTCGTCACTCTGCGAATGTTAAAAAATGAAACTTAAACGTTTCATTTCCTTTTTTGAAACATATCCCATTTTCTTTCAGGAAAAAAAACCTGCCATGTAAAAAAAAAAAGTTTTTTTTCAAAAGCAATCACAGACATGGTGGTCTGATAACCCTAGTAGGCCACCATGATGGCTGTAATTCCAAGTGAGTCATAAACTGCAATGTACCTCATTGATATTCATGAGGCAGGCCAGAATTGCTATTTCATAGTTGTAAGTTTTGTTTCATTAGGAAATTGCAATCCCTACCTTTTGTACATCTGGTCCTTAGTTATTTGAAGTGACATTCGGAGGCCGGGACAAAGTGCCCAAATGCTCAGAAAAAAGATGCAACCATAGCAGCCATGATTTATCGTTTTCTCACAGAGATTTTTGGCTGTAAGTTTCAGGACCACTGAAACTCTACTGCTACTCTGCACAAGTCATCCAGCATGGAAATGGACACAAACTCTATAGCTCTTCTTAGAAACACCATGTGTGAAACAGTTCACAGAGTATATCTTCCTCTTCAAAGGCCTAAAATGACTCAATTTGTTGGTTCCATACTGGGAAGTAGATAACATGATTCTTGTGATCTACCAAGAGTTTAACAAGGTTTTGAACTGCAAAGCAATGTCAAGAATGCTACAGATTCACAATTTATATTGGATAATATCATAGCCATGGTAAAATCTTGATTTTCTTTTTTCAGGTTGTAGTACCTGTCTTGTCGAACCAGAAGAACCATAACAGCTGGCCAAATGTCGTGTCCCAAGATGTTATGCGGCATGTCAACCATCTCAAAAGTAATGTTTTCGTTGTCATTGGTCAAGTCCGTGGAAAGACATTACTGCCTCTTCCTGCTGGTTCTGAGAAAATGGACTACGTAGAGTATGAAAATGAAAAGAAGTAAGTATTATGTATTTAGGATACTTTAATGTGTCCATGTGACAGATTCCTTTTGTTTTTCCATTAATCGAATTAGACCTGGACTGCTTCGCACCCACCTTCGTTCTCATCCCAAACTGTGCTCCATCACACTTCTCAGTACCTTGTTGGTGTGTTACATATTGGACATAAGGAAAGGATAAGAGAATAACTTTGGACAAGAGCACACTAATTGACTCTATATCTAGTTTATTAATCTAGACAGATTTTATAAAAATATTTGGACTTTCCTGCAACAGAAATGACCACGGACCTTAATGGAAGCAACAAAGCAAAAAATACAACAACACAAATATACATAAATTGAACATGTGCAGAACGTCACCAACAAAAACACAAAAAAGTTAACCCCTAAACCAACATATAATTTTTGTTAGTGTCCTCCTAATAATTTCAGGACGAACCACTGGAAGGAAGTCCACAGAGCGCGCTGCGACTCAACAAATTATTGTCGGACTTTCTCAGCACACTCAACAGTGAATATCCACACTGTACTTATTTTCAAGGACTCCTCCTTCAAAACCGGGTCTACGCAATTGCGTTTCGGCCATATATTTTCCTCGGCCTCCTCAAGACAGGGTTAATACAAAGAATGTACACACAAGTGGTAGGGTAGTCCGAAGGACGCTCCTACGTGTGGGTCATCCGGGTCCACAGGTACCCGAACGGGTGCCGACCCTTCCTTCAACAGGAAGTCCTCCCCGCTTTCACTGACTGGAAACGACTTGTTTAGTAAGCAGGACGATTACTACTTGGAAAGACGTCCGACTAAAAGTCCGGAACAAACAGCCACTCCACTCGGCAATCCTAACGGTGCTGGTCTGCGTGTCACACTTTTAGTCGGACGTCTTTCCAAGTAGTAATCGTCCTGCTTACTAAACAAGTCGTTTCCAGTCAGTGAAAGCGGGGAGGACTTCCTGTTGAAGGAAGGGTCGGCACCCGTTCGGGTACCTGTGGACCCGGATGACCCACACGTAGGAGCGTCCTTCGGACTACCCTACCACTTGTGTGTACATTCTTTGTATTAACCCTGTCTTGAGGAGGCCGAGGAAAATATATGGCCGAAACGCAATTGCGTAGACCCGGTTTTGAAGGAGGAGTCCTTGAAAATAAGTACAGTGTGGATATTCACTGTTGAGTGTGCTGAGAAAGTCCGACAATAATTTGTTGAGTCGCAGCGCGCTCTGTGGACTTCCTTCCAGTGGTTCGTCCTGAAATTATTAGGAGGACACTAACAAAAATTATATGTTGGTTTAGGGGTTAACTTTTTTGTGTTTTTGTTGGTGACGTTCTGCACATGTTCAATTTATGTATATTTGTGTTGTTGTATTTTTTGCTTTGTTGCTTCCATTAAGGTCCGTGGTCATTTCTGTTGCAGGAAAGTCCAAATATTTTGATAAAATCTGTCTAGATTAATAAACTAGATATAGAGTCAATTAGTGTGCTCTTGTCCAAAGTTATTCTCTTATCCTTTCCTTTTGTACCTTTTTGTTGCTTGCTCTTTATTGTTCCTTACCCAGGTACTAAAAGGGTCAATTGGGTATTACCCTGTTGGTTGCCAGAGGTTACATATTGGACATGGCATAACGTTTTAAATCAAAATTTTCTTGAGAGAAATAACCAGTTTCTAAACTATTAGCTTCCTGCCGATGCCAAATGTATGTGATTGGACGTTGTAGGACATGAAGTCCAAAAGGTAGTTTAATATATGTAGGTAGAGTTTCTCCTTCAAGTCATACGGTTTGTTCACCTTTTCAAGCACAAATTAGAAGAACTACTCCTACATTTCCATTTTGAAGGCTGAAGAGGTCCTATTTTTGGCAGCACGGAGGGTAGAAATGGCTCCTTTTGGAAATGTCAATTTTTTTCTCAGAACTTTAGATGACATTTTAGGGTGTTTGCTGCTTCAACACAACAAGAGAGAGGGCCCCTCAATCCAATGGGGCCATCATTCAACAGTTAAAAACAAGTTTCCCCTTGGGACAACAAAAAGTTCACATCTACATCTCCCTCACAGTCTCAACAGCGTCAATAAGTCAATCATCCACCCTACCCGTTTCCAATCAGACTAGTACAACAACAATATAAAAAGGATTACAGATTTTTAATGATATGTTCACAAACAGTGGGTACAATTTCATATGATTTCAATATCAATATATGACATAATTTGGTACTGACAATACTATCATACAGATAAAAAACATTAAAATATGGTAATTCCTCTAAAATTTGTCATAAGGGCGGAAGCCCGCAATATATATACATATTTTTAAGCATTAAAACCAACATGTATGAGTGGCTGGGAAAGGCATTGAAGAGATGGAGAGACATGGCGCATGCAAAGAGTACGAATACTCTAAGAGGAAAAAAGCAACGGGAAATGAATGGTGTTGGTAATAATGGATTAATAGTACCACCACGATATCGGGGATCTGGTGTCATTGAGACTAAATTATAATGATGTGGGAAGACTGTTATGCACTTGTGATAAAAAGATGGCATGAACTCTGTAATGTTCACATTCTTTTTTCCTTCACAGGTTTTATATGTTTGTTAGACTTGGCATTCTTGACGTTGTTTCCCCTGACTTTTTGCCTCTACCTGCAGAATTTTTTACGCTGTACTGGATTTCGTTTTTGCTGGCTAAGATGCTTTGGGCTCCTTGCCACTGATGATCAGGGTCAGAGTGAAAGTGCTCCCTTTGTAAATTGTGATTATGATATGGGTATCCATGATTGACATATCTGATTTACTGGTAAGTCCCTAGTATAGTGCACTGTGTGTGTCCGTGGCCTGTAAATCAAATGCTACTAGTGGGCCTGAAGCACTGATTGTGCCACCCACACCAGTATCCTTTCAAATGTATCTCAGACCTGCCACTTCAGTGTCGGCATGTGCAGTTTCAAACTGCCTTGTCGTCCTGGCAAGTGTACCCACTTGCCAGGCACTAATCTTCTTTTTTCTTACATATAAGGCACTCCTAAGGCAGGCTCAAGAGACTGCCATGGGCAGGGTGCAGTGTATGTGATAGGTAAGACATGTACTGGTGTGTTTTAAATGTCCTGATCGTAGAATACTGTGTATTTCGTTTTGCACTGTGGAAAAGCTGCCTGTTCCAGAGGCTATTATTGGAGCTGCACTGTACATTTCACATGTGTAACTTTCAATTGGGAACAGCTAGATATTTGTAGTTTATACATGTGTAGCTTTCCATTGGGACACAATAGAGATTTGGATTTTAGGCTCTCTGAACTCAGAATTTCTTAAAACATCTTTTAGTAAAGGTGTTTTTTAAATTATGTGTTTGAAAAATGCCACTTTTAGAAAGTGGGCATTTTCGTGTTTAACCTTCCTGTGTGCCTGTTTATGTATTCACCATCTGGACAGGTGCTGGGGATGTGCATTCACTCTAGACAGTCACAAGGGGGTTTGAGGTGTGTCCTGCTTTTCCTGAGTTACTTATAACAAGGCCGAATCAACCTTTCTGCATCTAGAGTGGTGGGAGGAGTTTTCACTAGCACCTGAAAAGCTGTGTCTGCTCTGCACAATGTTGTCTCCACCTCCTGTAGTGAAGCTGGACCAGGGAGGACAGAACTGGTTTTCACTGACCTCAGGCACTCTTACAACAAAGACTACAATGACAAAATGGGGTTTTAATGTTAAAACCCCAGAACTGTAGATTTCTTCTGGACTAAGAGGACCCTGCCAAGGAAAAGAGCTGAAGAGCTGCCTGGAGGAGTACTACCCCCTTGCTGTGTGTTGCTTTGCCGGGTTGGCCTGCAGTTACTGCTTCTGTCTGTGGGCAGTGGAAAAGACTAAACTTTTGCCTTGCTGTGGTATCATGCTTAAGAAGATTCTCCAAGGGCTTAAAGTAGAGCTTGCCTCCTGTTCCGAAGTCTCAGGGACACAAGGACTTCACCTGCATCTTGCAAAACAGCACCAGGACTGCTCTGCTGGACTCCTGATTGCCCAAGGATACCAATTCCAGTTCCTTGGCCCTTGGAATCATGTGGTTGGTGCTGCAATCCAAGAAAAACAACACAACATCATCTGCAACGCCACCCAGGCACCTCTTGTGAAGTGCACAACGCGCCTCCCTGCCTGTACCGCAGCTCCGATGCCCGCCAACTCCTGCACGATATCGACCTCCCCAATGCCAGCGCTTGCACCGACACCTGTCGCCGCCAGTGCCTGCATCTTTTCATCGCAGAGCCGATAACCGACCTAGGTGACTTCCCAAACTCATCGACACCGCACTGTTGAATAGAAATGATCTCTCACTGCCAACGCCGCATCGCCTTTCCTGCCAGCACAGACTCGACACTTTGCCTCCTCGCAGACTCAACACCTCGTCTCCACTGTGGCAGTAAGGAGCCAGCCTTGCCTTGACCATCGATGCCTCACCTCCACAATGCAGTGCACCGTCCATTGGCTTCGCTTTCCAAGGTATTGTTACTTGGGGGTCAGCGTGACTTCGTGGCCGGCCGTGCACCTCACGGTCGATGCCGTTTTTTGGATTTGTGCCTGTAACGACATTGTAATAGCCCCAGTTTGAGCAATATGTTTCTCTGAGCTTCATGTTTGCAGTAATCATTCTAAAGCTATTTTTGACTAATTGATTGATTGATATCTTGAACTGTGTACGTTGGATTTTTGTCATTTTGGTCTTTTTTGGGTTAGATACAGATACTTAATTTTTCTAAACTGGTGTGGTGTCCATTTGTAGGGTTTTCACTGTGTAACTGTGTGTCTGGGTACAAATACTATACACATTGCCTTTGGGATAAGCCTGTCTGCTCGTGCCAAGGTACCAAGGGGGTAAGCAGGGGTTATCCAAAGTGTGTAACTCCCTTATCCTGACTAGAAGCAAGGGACCCTACTTGGACAAGGTGCATACCTCAGCCAACTAGGGACCATCATTTCTAACAATGTTTTATTACATTTTGTGTGGGAGATTATATGTTTTGTCCTGAAGAAGGTGATTGAATCTACGAAAGCCCAATGAAACGCGTCAATGCATTTATTTACTGATGCTCTCACAGTATATCATATATCAGTGATAATATTTGAACGGATTGGTAGTGTTGCAATTGACAAGTGCCTGTTGTCCTATGTTTTTTCCCTGTGTTTATTTGTATTGGTTTTAATGCTTTAAATATATATTGTTTGGGTTCATCCCATGCTCCGAATTTTGGAAGAATTACCTTATTGTAATGTTTTTGATCTGTATGATGGTATTGTCAGTATCTGATCATGTCATATATTGATATTGAAATTACAAGAAATTGTACCCAGTTTTACGGAACATATAATTAAAAATCTATACTCCTTTTATATCGTAGTGGTGCTACTTTGATTAAAATGGGTGGGTGGATGCTTGGCCTACTGAAGCTGTTGAGACTGTAATGAAGATATAGATGTGAATATTTTGTTGTCCCAAGGGAAGAGTTGTTTTGACGGTTTGCTGCTTCAACCCCAGATTTATTTCTTATACCGCCAATATTCTGTTTCTGCTTTTTTTAGTTCCACAGATAATGGCAGTGTAAAATAACACTTTTTTTTGCATGATCACCGCTTTTGACTCTGTGCACTGGGACCCTGCTAACCAGCCCCTGGTTTATGTGCTCTGACCGCTAAAATACTCCTAATTGGCATTATTAACATACCTATAAGTCCCAAGTATATGGTTCATATCATACCCAGTTAAATGTTACTATTGGCCTGCCACACCCATTGTGCCACCCACAGTGACAGTGCAAACATGACTGCAGACCTACCACTGACGTTTTAAAACTGTAAATTCGACCTGTCAAATAACTCCTTTTGACAAGCCCAAACCTTCCTTTTAAATAATAATAAGTTACCCCTTAGTAGGTCTTACTGCAGGCCTTACCACTTACAAGCCGGGCTGCATGGTAGTTAAAAGGAGGTTATGTGAAAATGTAATGCTAATCATGTCCTTACAGCTACAAAGCCCTAAAACTATTTTCACTGTTGCAGTGTTAGTTGCTCCATAGGAAAGCACTGGGATACATTATCAAAATTAATAATGTTATCTAGGGCTAGGTAAGCGCTATAAAATGTATTCTTTGATTTTAACATATTTATAACAAGCCTAGTTCACTGGTTAAGTCAGATTTGTAATAAATATTGTAGAAAAAAATACTTTTTAGACTAACTAAAGCCTCTAGAAACCCATTTATATGAGCTCCATCTGTCCCCCAGGAGTTGAATACCCCATGTAATGAGGTGTTACCTGCTCCTAGAGCTAAGACAAAGGCATTAGGTGTGGGGAGGAGTTCTGTTCCCCTGGTAGGATGACCATCTCAACTGTGCCCAAGAGCTTGAATCACTTCAAAGAGGCCTACCTTGTCTCAGACTAATGTATGTTGAGTCTTCGACAGGGCCCTCTTATGTCATCTTAGCCAGGCAGGCATCAATCCTATTGGGAAATGAGCTGCCTCTAGAACTGGTTTGAAGTGACCACAGTAAAGCGGTGGCTCGTTTCCCTGGCTACACCTCTATGGTGGGCACAGTAGCTCTGCACAGGGGAAGAAATGTTCTGCCATCTTGGTTTTAGGCAGTGAGAGGCACATATAGATTGTTAGCAGTAGGGCACCTTTTCTCTATTGGTTAACAAGGGTCAAGGGGTAATCTCCATCTACAGCCTAGTCACAGACATAAATGTGGCACCCCTGGGAGCCTTCTTTAGACCACTACTGGACCTGTGGACGACAGAAGAAATGCTGTATCTGCTGTTGAGACTTGTGAGACCTGAAAGGCTGAACCTGCTCCAATTTATACCCAGGAGAAAGAAGTGGCCTCCAAGGGACAGTTGACTAACCTCTGTTGAGTTACAGGGGGCACACAAGCTGCTGGAAGCCAGTTTCGTGTGGAGCCCAGCTAACCAGTTCCAACTAGACACACCCTAAATCCTGCTGGTAGCTCCTGGTAGAGTCTATCTTGACCCCCCAGGGGCCATTCCTAAGGTTCTGGGACCATTGGCTATGGGCTATGTGAAGTGCACTCCTCCCATCCTGAAAACCTGGGACTTAGAAACGTTTGACTCCAAAGACCTTCAGAGTATTAGGACAACTCTGCCACGTCAATCCAATGAATGTGCATTGTTAGTGGGTCTGACTCAGGTTGCTCCCACTCTGAGATTTTCTGCAACAGCAAATTTGTTTCAGCAGGACATCGTGGAAAGGTTATCCAGCCTTGCACAGCCCTGTTTTGGCTTCAGTTTGCAGCTTTACCCCGCTAGAGAAATCTGAGCTTTCTCGCCAAAAGTGAACTGCTTCTGTTGGACCTGGCTCTTTTTCAGGGTTATCCCCAAACTTTTTGCCTTCCTCTTGTATTTTTCTGAACTTATTTTTGTTGGCTTTAGGACTCTGGGCACTTTAGTACTGTTAATACATGCTAAAGGGCATGTGCTCTCTCCTTTAAACATGGTATGTTTTATTATTATTTTATTTTATTTATTGAATTTGTAAGGCGCGGCAGCAACCCAAGAAGGGTTTCCCGGCACCAGAGCAGACTGAATGAATGTATAGCAGCTTAGTGAGAGCACTTGTTAAACAGCCAAGTCTTCAAGGACCTGCAGAAACGGGCATAGACCATTTCTTTCCGGATAGCTGAGGGGAGTGAGTTCCATAGTGAGGGGCCAAGGTAGGCAAACTATCTGCCTCCCATCCTGGATAGTTTGAATCTGGGTACAGTAAAGTTCTCATGAGTTGTTGAGCGGAGGCAGCGGGTAGGCACTTAGGGACTGACCAGAGATTGCAGATACTGTGGTGCTGCGCCTGTTTTGATTTTAAACATGTAGCTCAGGGCTTTGAACTTGATTCGGTTCTCCACCATGACAATGTAAGTCCCGTAGATGGCTAGAGATGGAGGTAGCTCTGGGAACCCTGCAAAGTAGTCTTGCCGCAGAGTTTTGTACCATCTGCAGCCTGTGAGTCACAACCTTGTTGGATCTAAGATATAGAACATTACCGTAGTCCAGCCTTGAGGTGATAAGAGCTTGGACTACTGTTCTCTGGGTGGACTCCGGCAACATCCAGATGATCTTTCTGAGCCACTTTAAGATGGTGAAACAGGTGGCAGTAACCTTGACTGCCTGGTGGTGCATAGTAAGCGAGCCGTCAATGGTTACGCCTAAATTGCGGACGTGGTTGGAAGGCCGAGGAAGTGCTCCTATCTCGCTGGGCCCATGTAGTGGGCCCCAGAGATCTTTGTTTTTACCAAGGATCAGGACCTCGGTTTTTTCACCATCAAGTTTTAGGTGGTTAGTGTGCATCCATGAAGCGATTTTCTCTAAACCTAGCTGAAGGGGGGATGATACGCTAGTACTGTCTTTGGAGAGAGAAAAGATAATCTGGGAGTTGTCTGCATAGGAGAACAGAGTCAGCCGATCATCCTCTGCAATATCAGCTAAAGGTCTGACATATATGTTAAAAAGCAAGGGGCTAAGGATGGAGCCCTGGGGCATCCCATAGGGTGAGAGGTGGATGTCAGAGCTGGCGGTTGCGGAAAAGATTTGGAAAGTACGGTTAGCCAGGAAGGAGATAAGCCATTTTAAGGCTGAGCCACAGATCGCTATCGATCTCAGCGTTTTTACTAGTATTGTATGAGATACTGTGTTGAATGCTGAACTTAGGTCTAACAGTATGAGTGCGACAGTATCTCCAGCATCCAGATGACGACGCACTTTCCGTAACCCTCAGTAATGTTGTTTCTGTGGAGAACCCCGCTCTGAAACCAGATTGAGATGGGTGGAGGATTTTATTGGTTTCTACAAATTTAGAGAGCTGGGAGTGTATGTGTTTCTCTAAGACTTTTGAAAAGGCCGGCAGTAGGGAGATAGGCTGATAGTTGAAGGGTGTGTCGGGTCGACATTGGTTTTTTTTAGGAGATGGGTCACCATGGCGTGCTTCCAGTCTGATGGGACTGTGGCTTCAAGTAGGGAAGCATATAAGAGGTCCATAATGACATGCAAAGGTGGTAGCTCAAGCTGCTTGAGCACCGAAATCGGTATTGGGTCCTTGGGTGAACCGGATTTGACACTATCTAGGAGAATTTTAAGGGAGTCTTCGTTTAGTAGGGGACAGGAGTCCAGGTTGTTTGAAGGAATACTAAGCACTCTGTCCTGGTCAGGGGGGGGTATCGTCTGCCATGTGAGGTGTGAATGTTAGTTGAAGGGAGTTTTCGGACTGTGACGGAGGGGGACTGTCGCATTGAGTGTTCACAATGTCCAAGTAGATTTTCTCAACTTTCTGAACGAAAAAGGAAACGAGGTCCTCACACTGACGTTTGTTGAGAGGGGGGGCCTTGATAAGGTCTCTGAACCGGCAAGCTCCTCGATTATGCCAAAAAGTGTTTTGGAGCAGTGCAGAGCATCAGAGATGGTTGTTGAGACATACTCAGCACGGGCTGATTTGCAAAGATTATGATACAGTTTTTTGGCCTTTTTGTAGACATTTTTTGTTTCGAGAGCGTAATCTCTTCTCCATTTCCATTCTAGCGCTTTACACTTAGCTTTCTCTATTTTTAGAGTATCGCTGTACCAGGGAGCAGGCAGACGGTGATTATTGATCCTTTTATTAGAAAGGGGAAGACAGGTGCCTATAGCATTGAGAAGCCATTTTTGTACGGTGTCAGAGAGCACCTTCACCCTTAGTTCAGAGATGGGTATATTGGAGCATAAGATGTTGTTTAAGACTGTTAAGTTGAGTTTTTCCAGTTCCTTTTTAATACCCTTAGAGTAGGGAAGGAGGACATAGAGTTGTCAGAGGGTATTAGACTGAACTTAGTTAGGAAGTGGTCAGACCAGCATAATGGTAGTGCAGGGGAGCAGTAGATGCAGGATAAACTGGAAAGAATAGGATCAAGTAGGTGACCTGCCTTGTGTGTGGGGCCGGAGTTAAGAAGGTTTATGTTCATGGCTGCCAAATCAGAAACAAAGATAATGCTGGTTTTGCTAGTAAGGTCATCCAGGTGTATGTTTAAGTTGCCCAGAAATGAAAAATTGGTGGAGCTCATGAGCAGAGGGGTTATTAGAATGGGAAAGGATGAGGCCCAGGGGGCTGGAGGTCCAGGAGGACGGTAAACCAATATTCCAGAGAAAATAGGATTCGGGGTTAAGGCTAGTTTGAATAGTGTTGCTTCGCAAATTGTGAAAGCTAAGGGTTCGAATTTGCACTGAAAGTCCTTTTTAAAAATGATGGCAATACCCCCCCCAATTTTGGGGCACCTGGCCTTCCTGACTATGGCATAGTTAGGTGGTAGAGTGGTGGCAACATCAGGGCCCGCGCTCTCATGCAGCCAAGTCTCCGTCAGAAATAATGCGTCAGGTTGATCATTGATTAGGAGGTCGAAGATGTCAGCTTTGTGCTTCAGGAGTGAGCGGCAGTTTGTGCTAAGGAAGGAGAATTCTTTCGTGTTTGGGGCCCCAGGATGAATATTATTTATGTTACTCATTGGAGTGGTTAAAAGTCTCTGGGTAGTGTCAGGAGAAAAACCGCAACAAAGACATTTCCCTACCCTGCCATCTACTTGTAGTAAGGTGCAGTCTTGGTGGGCAGGAGGGCGGTGAACCAGTATTTGGCTGGATTTAAACATAAGTCTGTCTAATGGATTAAGACCAGGGGTCGTGGCCCCTGGCCCCTGTTGGGCGCGGACGGGCGTAGACGGGCTTGCCTTTGACACGCCTTCGGTGCGCCCGCTGAGCGCGTCCGCTGCGCGAGAAGGAAGGCATCGGGTTTCAGTAATGAGCGGACTCTGGGTCAGCTGACTGTCCAAGCTCTTCCCCCACAAGCCCCACCAATCAGAGAGACAAGAGGTCAAGCATGCCTACACCCTCCACAACAATCAGAGAAACCCAGCGGTGGAACGAGGTGTGGGTGTGACTCACAGAAGAAAGTGCAAATAGCAGCGAGACAGGTAAAACAGTTTCTGAGCTGTTAAAAGTCACAATTAAAAGGTTAAAATTATCGCTTGGCTGAGCATGGCAGACCTAGACTTAAATAATTGTCACCAGTTCTCTTGTGGCTGCGGGCGTCCGCTGCTTGAGAAGGAAGGCATCGGGTTTAAGTAATGAGCAGACTCTGGGTCAGGTGACCGTCCAAGCTCTGCCCCCACAAGCCCCACCAACCAGAGAGACAAGAGGTCAAGCACGCCTACACCCTCCACACAATTGGGGAAACCCCGCGGTGGAATGAGGTGTGGGCGTGACTCACAGAAGAAAGTGCAAAGTGCAAATAGCAGCGAGACAGGTAAAACGGTTTCTGAGCTTTTAAAAAGTCACAATTAAAAGGTTAAAATTATCGCTTGGCTGAGCGTGGCAGACCTAGACTTAAATAATTGTCACCAGTTCTAGCATGGCTGGCATATTTAGTTTACCTGTAAGTCCCTTGTAAAGTGGTATCCTATATACCCAGGGTGGCATAAAGGACTCACTGGATTGCTTTTCTGCTTGTTCCCGGCTACTAGCTTCTTCCTGACCCTGGATGACCCAGGCACTACAAGGACTATCAGGAGGAACCATCCCCTACTCAACTGTGCCAGCCTGCCTGCCCCCTTTGTGCCCTTGGAGTCCCTCCCAAGGAGCCCAGCACAGAGAGACCGTGGTCTTCCTGCTCCTTTGTTCTCCTTGGTTCTCATACTCTGGCTTATGGGGAGCTCCTTGCCTCGTTCCCCTCACTAGCATATGATGTGCGCTTCAATTTGGTTTCTACTGTCTGAGGTCCCTTATGTTTTTATACAGCGTGGGATGAGTGCATGATGTTGTACTGGAGTGGCATGTGCACCAGCACTTTGTTTCCCATTTGTATCAGGCGTGCCATACTTCTATGCCGCCAGACCCACTTTAGTGTTGCTGGAGCAACCGGAACGCCGAACAAGGCAGGCGCACTAGCTGAGAGGATGCTGCAAAAACTAACTGTGGATAGCCCGGAGAACGCTGTCGCAAGTGCCACTGGATTTTCAGACTGCTGAGAATGGACCCATGAAGCCAACGCTGCCCTTGAATCTGCACCGCGTGAAGGGACTGGCCGAGAGTGCTGGCTCGGGGCTCCCACTGTAGTGTCTGCCAGATTGCTGAGTCTGCCTCCATGACAGAGGGCAGTCTAACCTACTCCGCCGGTTCTCCCCCCCCCACGAAGTCCAGCTTTGTAGAGGCACAGCGGCTCCTCACGACCGCTGCCCCTGTATGCCAGCACGCAGGGATGGGGGTCACAGGCAACCTCCCTGCTCTCCCCTTCAGGGTGGCCCCCCTCCCCGTGCTTTACCTCAGGGGCTCCTTTTGCTTCTTCACAGATACCATTGGCAGATCCTCGATTGAAATTGAGTGTTTCATGTATTTTCTTGCTCTAAACAAACTGGTGGATTTCATGCTCTGTTGTACTGTTATGATTATGCATATGGTTTTCTCTGTTACTGTTCACATTGTCAGGGTAGTGAGTAGCCTTTCGATATTTGCATAATATGCACAGTATTTATGATTTATGTGGTTCCGATCTATGTTTATATGCACAATATACTATATATATTTTTTTTTAAATAAGCCTGTGTGGAGCATCTTTTCTGGTGTATTTATTGTGTTACTGGTGAGTGTGTTGTGCAGACGCTTTACACATTGCCTTTGGGTTAAGCCTGACTGCTCCTACCGAGCTACCAAAGGGGTGAGAATAGTTATCTTTGTTGTGTAACTTAACTTGCCCTGACTAGAGCGGTGGGTTCTGCCTGGCTTAGTTGCAAAGCCTAGCCAACCAGAATCCCCATTTCGAACAGCTTCACTGAGCCCTCATCTGACGGCTAGCCAGGCATGTGGAGCCCTTCTCGGCTGCAGCCTGCTGCCTTGCTGCGCAGAGGATGTTTGACTTCCATTTCAGAGTCTAAGTTTGAAGGTAAAACTTAAGACTGGGGTGAAGCTGGTTTCTGTATCCTACCCGTGCTCCTTCGTGCCAGCCTTAAAACACACCTAGGCCCTCGTCAAGCACAACCAGATGACTGCAGTTTGGGGTTAACACTTTTTTGGTGCCATTTTTCAAAATGTATGTCTCTGGTTCCCCATAGCGGATTTTTATTGTTTTGGTGTAATTTTGTTAAAATGGAGTGGGAATTTTATTGTGTTGTCCTGTTGATTTTGTAATTGTTTTGGTACTTTTAAATAGTTTACATATTTTCTTACATTAAACCCGTCTGCTTTGTGCCAGAGGTACCAGGGGTTGAGCTCATGCTTAAATTACTGAAACCATTACTGGAACTACCAAGAAATTTGACATTATTACATGTGCTAGACCACTGTGCACCCCATCTACTAATACACTTTTTCACAGGTGGCTTAACTGATGAAAACTGAGGAATATCACATCGGTGTTGTGTGCATTTTATTTCTTAGCCTTCACAGGGTAAACTGATTCTTAGTGGGCAGATTAAAGGCGTTTTGTCTCAGTGGGCAGCATAGATCGCTTTGGCAAATAAATAACAGTTAATGCAGTGTTTTGATTCCTATAAACAGATATCTAACAGAAAACCAGATTTTTCCAATGTCTTCTGGCTGTAGCCTGTTCTTTCCATTCAGAATGTTCATTTTTTCCTATTCTCTTCTTTGCTGGGCTTGGCCACAAACCATGCCTAGTGGGTAGTAGGAGCAAGAGGAGAAGGTGCAGGGAGCACTTTGGACACTGTGGTAAGATAATAGCCATGCCCTTTGCTGAAGAGTTAAAGAGAAAGGGGAGCTGGCCAAGCCATGTACTAAGCCCTCTGGTGACAGCCAAAGACTTTTCCCAGGTAGTACTGCGGAAATCTGAAGCTGTAATGGAGTGTGTTCAGATACAGGGCACTCTGCCCATAAACAGAGGCCATGATCTGCAAGCACTGTGCAAAGGTATCAACCAGAGGCCATGAACGAAACTAACCATCTCTCCTTGCTCACAACGGCTGCAGGGGTTGTCCCTAAAACACTTGAAGAAAAGTGATGGAGACAATATGGCCAAAGTCCATGGCCTATGCCCTATGCACACTGCACAGCCACAGACCTTCCTTAACAAAACTCTGGGAACAAGAGTTTTGGGATCTTCTGTCCGTTTCTCTGAAGATGAGGTTAATCACATTGCACTTGTCTGTTGGCACCTTTGTTGATGGTGGTGGTATAGTACTGGCAGTAACGGCTGCTACCCATTCTACGTGGTTGGGCAGTGCAGGGGCAGTGTGGGGAAAAATAAGTTACAAATAAATAAATGTACACTTACCTTCTGCTCCCGCGCCATGCTTCGCTGCTCCGCTGCTCCATGCACTGCAGTTTCCATGAGCACAGGCTCAAAGTTCACCATGCAATCCCTGCACTTCTCTCATGCTATTTCTCCCAGCATGAAAGAAGTGCTGGGATTGGACAGAGAGGGCCAGTTTCACGCTCCAGCAGGCACTCGGATCCTGTGCTTCTGAGCCCTGCAATATCTCCAAGGAATAGCCTGGAGGTATCCAAGTGCACATGTTGATTTGGCTGGC
The DNA here is from genome assembly GCF_964204655.1 of Triturus cristatus. Lineage (NCBI taxonomy): Eukaryota > Metazoa > Chordata > Amphibia > Caudata > Salamandridae > Triturus > Triturus cristatus. The sequence goes on from NC_140590.1 coordinate 444,762,028, forward strand.
TGTGGACGGCCATTCAAACCGACATGAGCACTTTCAATGCCCACTACTCCTCCTCCCCCTGCTGGTGATACTGTGACCTGGCCCCACCCTGCCCCAGACTTGGCAGTCTCAGAAAACTTGGCTGAGTCAATGAAGAATAAAATGATAACAAAAATGTTTTATTATCATTTTATTTTTCACTGTCTGCTTTTAAGCAGTGGGGTGACACTCCTCTGCCATAGTAGAAGATATGCCCCTGAGTACTGTGCTTTGGTAGATGTGATGAGTTGTCTGCATATTGCACGGAAGTACTTCAGTGGTGTGAGGCCATCAGGTTTCTGTTTGTCTTCCATTTGCGTTCCTGTCACTGTAGGGAATGTTTGGTGTGGGTGAGGTCTTTGGGGTTCAAGGGTGTGAAAGCTCAGGATTGCACTTATGTTTTTTAATTGAAGCTTGGGTGTTCAGATAGTTTCCCAGAAAATGATTTAGGCTGTTTAGAAGGGTGTTAATGTTAATATCAGATGTGGAGTTGGTAGGGCAAGAGTTGAGTTAAGCTTAGATTGTATTGGAGACGTTTTTGAAGGATCTAAAGATATGTCGTTCTCTTTTGGGTGGAACTCAGTATCTTGATTAGGACTGGGTCTGTGTGTGATTGTTGGGAGAAGTAGTGTGGAATTATGGACTAGACCCATGATGAGATCTTTTCTTCCTCTGGTCGCAGTGGAACAGGGATTCTGGCTGAAAGCCATTCCTGTTCCCAACAGATAATGTCCTCTGTTGGAGATGCCCATAGGGTAGGATGTCCTGACGAGTTAAGTGAAGGAAGAAATCTGTGATGTCACTTCCTGCTAAGGTGGATACATACAAATAAGGTCAGCTTGCCTGTCATCTTCTTTAAACGATGGCTATGGTGGAAAACAGGTGATGTCACTTTCTGTTAGGAAGAATACTGAGAAAATGAGCTCCAGTTGTCTGACCTCTTCAATTAAAGATGGTTTGAAAGAGAAAACCTGACTGCCAGGTCCTGGAGAGATGAATGCTGGGAATTCCAGTGCTGTTACCTCCTGTAAAGTTGGATACTTGGCTGACTTCTGAAGAAAGTTTAGCTAGTAATCAGTGATGTCCCTTCCTGAAGAGGTGGGTGCTTAGAAACCCTTGTGTAGAAGTTTGAACATCAGGAGCTATCTAGAGTCGCTCAGAATCTTAAAATCCGACAGCTCCTAACTCATCGTATTTGTCGTCAGTAAATGTTTGTTGGCTGTTAGTCACATAAGAATGGGCAGAAATTTTAAAAGTTTTTAAAAAATGGTCTTTTAGAAATGTTGTATGCTTTTAACAATCTATATGGTTTAAGATTGAATCATCTAATAATTCTAGCGGCATTGGAGCCCAAGTTGGTGCTGCACAGGCTAATTGAATAGCTATCTTTGTACTGTATCGGCAAGAACTTCAATGAAATCATGTTAATAGAGCCAAGACTAAAAGCAGAAAATTCAAACTGTAAATATGTCTTGCATCTTAGTCCCTTGCATTTGAAAAACTGTTTTTAATGTCTCTACTAGATGGACGAATATAGCAATGTGTACATAGACGTGTTTTGTAACGCTTTGATGATTCCTTGAATCGTATAAAAGATTTTTGAAATTTTGAGAAGCCCAGTGTTATCAAGTTCTGTAGTGGAAGATGGTGGTTAATGAGGTCCTCTTTATTGCCCTTTTCTTTTAAAGATGATTTTAGTGACAACCCAGTAAAACTTTTGTTGCCCCTTCTGTAATTTTGTCCTCTTTCCTGGATGGATCAGCATCAAACTTGACTTGCAGAAATGTAACCTGATTTTCCAAGGGTATGCCATTTTTCATGCACGTTTAAATTGGAACTAAGATTTAATTCAAGCTAAGCAGAGAGCTATGCTCAATGTGTTGTACATATTATACATATATATAAAAAAAAGACAGTTAAAAGCAAGTTATAATTAAGTGAACATAAAAACGAAAAACCACTGAAACTTACCAGTTATTGTATGCAATTCTCAATGATGGAGAGGGTGCAGCCCCAGATCAGCCGAAGAGCCAGGTCTTGAGGCTCTTCCTGCAAGTGTGCAGAGTAGGGAAGAGTCTGATGTTGACTGGGAGTTCGTTCCAGATTTTGGCTATGATGTAGAAGAATGCTCTTCCACCCACGTGGAAGGAGACTCTTTCGTTGAGGTATTTGGGTCCAATGTTGTGGACGGATTTGTAGGTGTGGGTGAGTAGTTCGAAGGTTGCTCTCTTCTCGACGGAGAGACAGTGGAGGTCTCGCAGGTGTTGGGTGATGTGCTCATGCTGTGGGATGTCGAGGATGAGTCTGGCCATGGTGTTATGGATGGTCTGCAGTTTGCGTGGCAGGGATTTGTTGATTCCAGCGTAAAGGGCATTTCCGTAGTCCAGTCTGCTTGTTATGAGTGCGTGGTCGACGGTCTTTCTGGCTTTGGGAGGGATCCACTTGAAGGTTTTGCGGAGGATGCAGAAGGTGTTGAAGCAGGTGGAGGTGACAGCGTTGATCTGCCGGGTCATGGTGAGGGAGGAGTCGAGTATGATGCTGAGGTCCGTGGGGGACGGTGCTGAAGGCAGAGGACCACCAGGTGTGAGGAGTTGTCCCAGGCAGAGTGGGAGGGTCCAAGGACTACGACTTCTGTCTTTTCCGAGTTGAGTTTCAGACAGCTGCTGCTCATCCAGGTTGTGTTGTCTTTCATTCCTTCTTGGAAGCGGAGTCTGGTGGTTTTGGGGTCCTTTGTGAGGAGTGGATGAGCTGGGTGTCGTCGGCATGGGATACAATGCTGAGTTCATGCTGTCGGACAATGGCGGCAAGGGGGGCCATGTAGATGTTGAATAGCGTGGGACTGAGCGAGGATACTTGTGGTACTCCGCAGCTGATTTCTGTGGGTTCGGAGAGGAACAGTGGGAGTCTGATCCTTTGGGTTCTGCCAGTAAAGAAGGAGTGGAGCCAGTCGTGGGTGGTTCCCTGTATTCCGGCATCGTGGAGTCTGGCTGCGATGCGAGATGGTGTCGAAGGCTGTGGAGAGGTCGAGTAGGATGAGGGCTGCGATGTGGCCTTGGTCGAGGAGCGTGTGGATGTCGCCTGTAGCGGTGAGGAGGGCGGTCTCGGTGCTGTGGTTGCTGCGGAATCCGTATTGGGAGGGGTCGAGGGTGGAGTTTTCTTCGATGAATTTGGTCAGCTGGGTATTGACAATCTTCTCAGTGACTTTGGCTGTGAAGGGAAGGAGAGAGATGGGCCGGTAGTTCTTCAGGTCAGTCGGGTCTGCAGAGGGTTTCTTGAGTAGGGGCTTGACTTCTGCCTGTTTCCAGTCGTCGGGGAAGGTGCCGGATTCAAAGGTGGCATTGATGGTGCGTTGTAGCTGGGGTGCTATGGTGGCGGCAGCTCTGTGGAAAATGTGCGGAGGGCAGGGGTCCCTGGGGGCTCCTGAGTGGGTGCTCTTCATGGTTGTGGTGGTATCTTCGGTGGTGACTGGGGTCCAGGCGGTGATGGTGGACCCGCTGTCATCACTGGAGGGAAGGGTGGATTCTGGAGTACATGTATAAGCTTATACATGTAATAAGAATATGACTTTTCAAAGGTTTCAAACAACTTGGTCCATAGAAAATGATGGATGCATGATTCTACACAAAGTACCTATAGATGCATCAAAATTCACAAGGTCAAACAGCCGCAGAGAAGGGAAGCGTTCAGAAACAAAAAGATGTGTCAGTTCCTGAGTTCTTTGGGAGGCGAAGCAACAGTTCTGCTGCACGCAGGTGAAGTGATGCATCGAATTCGGACTTTAGGGGGAAGTAATGCGTCGACTCCAAGACGGTTCTGGTCTGTGGGTGACGTGTCAGGAAACTTGCTGCACAGGTGTGATGCGTGGAAATCCGGGATGCGTTGGTGATCGATGTGGCAGCGGCAAATGGAGCTGTGTGGGATTCTTCAGCCACGATCCCATGATGCGTCAGTTCATGCAGCCGTGACAGGCGCTGCGTCGTGTCTGCAGTGGTGCGGTGGTGTGTGGAGATTCTTCTCAAACGGCGGTGCTGTTTCAGGAAAACAGCCGCAAGAAGGGGGATGTGTCGATTTTCTCAGTTCGTCAGGTTTCTTCCAGCTCCTAACAGCAGGAAAGAACTCCAGAGACCCAAAACTGGAATAGGCACCTCTTGGCAGGTCAGAACTCTCAGCAGCATAGTTCAGGAGAGCTAGGGGTGAAGTCTTTGTGTCCCTAAGACTTCATAACAGGAGGCCAGCACACACAGGACCCTGGAGATTGTTCTTTAAGTAGACTCCCAGCAAAGTTCCAGTCTTTGTCCTTTCCTTGGCAGAAACAGCAACTGCAGGCCAACCCCACTCAGCACACAGCAAAGGTGCAGTACTCCTCCTCACAGCTCTCCAGCTCTTCTACTTGGCAAAGGTTCCTCTTAAGTCCAAAAGTGATCTAAAGTTCTGGGGTTTAAGGTCCACTACTTATACCCCATTTTGTCTTTGTTGTCTTTGTGCAAGGGTCTCTGAGCTCAGTCTAAACCAGTTCTGTCCTCACTGGTGCAGTATGGAGACAGCACTGTGCAAGGGAGACAGGCCCTATTCAGGTGCGAGAAAAACTCCTCCCACTACTCTAAATGCAGCCAAGCCCATGCAGCTCCGCTCTGAGTAATCAGGAAGGGCCAGGCAAACCTCAACACCCTCCCCAGTGGCTGTCTACAGTGAATGAACATTCCCAACCCCTGTCACTCCAAAACCAGACAATCAATCCACAAACAGGCAGAGGCACACAGAATGGTTACACAAGAAAATGCCTACTTTCTAAAAATGGCATTTTCAAACACACAATTTAAAAACCATCTTTACTAAAAGATGTGTTATCAAGTTCAGAGAGCCTAAACATTAACCTTCTAACTTGCCCCAATGGGAAGATATACTTGTTAGATGTTACAAATTATCTCCCATTCTATCCTATGGAACAGATAGCCTTTCAACAGTGAAAAACGAAATTGGCAGTATTTCATGATCATGACATGTCACACACAACAGTACATGTCCTACCTTTCACATACACTGCACCCTGCCCAGGTGGGGTAGTTTGGGCCTACCGTAGTGGTGCCTTACATGTAAGAAAGGGGAAGGTTAGGGCCTGGCAAGTGGGTGAACTTGCCAAGTCAACAATGCAGTTTAACACTGCGCGGAGACACTGCAGTGGCAGTTCTGAGATACATTTACAGTCTACTCATGTGGGTGGCACAATCAGTGCTACAGGCCCCCTAGTAGCATATGATCTGCAGGCCCTGGGTACACACAATGCACTGTACCAGGGGCTTATCGGTAAATCAAATATGCCAATCAGGGAGAACCAATTGTAATAACAATTTACATAGGGAGCACTTCAACTTTGACACTAATCAGCAGTGGCAAAGTACCCAAAGCATCTAAGCCAGCAAAAACGAAATCCAGCACAGCATCAAAATACAGTAGGTAGAGGCAAAAAGTCAGCGGAAACCACGCAAAGATGGCAAGTCTAACATATTGCAATCGCCTTCTATTTACCCATTCTGTGCTACCTTTGGCCTTGTGCAACATGGTTTGCCACAGGGCCAGGCCTTCAGACAAATCCTTTTGTCACTCACTTGTGCATCCTACCAGGGACTGCACCCAACCATAGCATTATTGTCGTTACCTTTTTTATTTTATTAAAAGCTCAAATTTTCTGGAACTTGCAAATTAAAAAAATCACAAATATTCTGAGTCTTACAAATACATTACAATGGTGCTTGTTTACATTTGTAACATTTTTCTACATTTTTCAATATCTCTGCTATTATATCTATCTGTGTTCTGGAGTAAAGTTCTACTTTCCTCCTACTTTTGGAGTAAATCAGTTCTGTGGTTTTTGCTTTAGCCCCAAACAAAATCTAATTCATAGCTTAATGGGAAGTTCAACCACTTTCGGTTGAACCTTAACTACAAAGTTTCTATCACAACTCTGTATCACTTATATATGGATAACTTTCAGGCTTGATTGCTCCCTTTACATCTACAAACAAGCATTGGAAATGCAATCAGTCTTGCATTTATTTGAGTTAGAGCTATTGGCATTGTAATAGTGCGGCATGGAACCGTATGGTATTGTGTGAAATTATGTTGAGTGGAATTATGCGGCATGGTGTTGAGTGCATTTATGTGGATTGTTATGTGGCATAGAATGGATTTTTATGTTACGTGTATTTATGTGGTATTGAGTAATGTGTAACTAGGTGTAGTTGAATTATGTGGTGTTGATTGGTATTATGTGGATTGTAATTATTTTGCAGGGTGTGGAATTGTGTGGTGCTTAACTCTGTGTTGTGGAATTGTGTGGTGTTGTGTTGAATTTCGTGCACCATATTTTGCAGAGCAAGCTTCCATTATTAATAAAACTGATTGCGCGTAAACAGCAGAGGTGCTAGCCTGCCTCACAAGGAAGAGAGATACAGCATTAACACTTTACAACCCCCTCCCACGAGGAACAGGAGCAGGGTAAGCATCGGTGCAGTCTTCCCACACACAATATGTACACAATATGATGCAGAGCAAGCTTCCGGCATAAATTAAACTGACAGCACGTAGACATCAGAGGTGCAGGCCTTCCTCAAGAGCAGTAGAGATACAGCACTGTCAATTTACACCCCTCTCCTACAAAGAACAGGAGCAGGTTAACCAAGAGTGCAAACTTCCCACATGCAACATGTGCACCACCTGTCGCAGAGCAAGTTTCCACCATAAATAAAAATGACAGGGCATAGTCAGTAGAGGCGCAGGACTGCCTCAAAAGTTGTAGAGATACAGCACTGTTTCTTTACACCAGCTTCCTACAAAGAACAGGAGCAGGCTAACCAGCAGTGTGAGCTTCCCACACATATAATGTACACCACATGATGCAGAGCAAGCTTCCACCATAAGTAAAACTGACTGCACATAGACAGTAGAGGCGCAGGCCTGCCTCAAGAACAGTAGAGATAAAGCATTGGCATTTTACACCCTCCTCCTACAAAGAACAGGAGCAGGGTAACCAGCTTTGGTAAGATAATGAGTGCGATAACCAAAATCGCATAAAGCACATAAGGAAAGAAAATAGCCACAATTAACCATATTGATTCAGAGACAACACAATCTTCCACTACTGGATTCACATTTGTATTGCAAAAATAGCAACCATTATGCTGCCCTTTTTGGCAAAGAAAAGGGGCGCACCACCAAATAAGTAACTGTTATTGTTTAGTGCAGCAAACTTTGATGTTGACCCATTGAGTAGAATTACTTGGCTCCCTCACAGATTCCTGGTATTAAAGTTATATTAAAATATACTGAGAATATTCTGATCGAACTGCAGCCAAGGATAAGGTTTCACTTTAACTCTGCTAGAAGTAATGCACCAAACTAGGGATTATAGATTAGCCAGATTGATTAGCTAGGAGTTTGAGCAAACAGATTATGTTTTGTTAATGATAATAATGGGAATTTGTTAGAAATGGGGTCTCTAGTTGGCAGAGGTAGGTACCTTTGACCAAGTGGGTCCCTTGCATCTAGTCGGGGTAAGGGGGCTACACTCCTAAAATAACCCCTGCTCACCCCCTTGGTAGCTTGGCACGAGCAGGCAGGCTTATCTCAGCGGCAGTGTGTAAAGCATTTGTGAACACATACAGTAATACAGTGAAAACACTACAAATGGACACCACACCAGTTTAGAAAAATAAGTAATCTTTATCTAGATTTAACACAAGACCAAACAACTTTCAAATGGTAGAAATAGCTTAGCTCAATGTAGATGGTAAATGCAACACTTTACACTCAAAGTACCTTGGATGTGTAACGCAATATAAACAAAAGGGGCGCAGGGAAGGCAATGCATCAGTTCCTTGCTCCGGTGGGAGGTGATGCATCTGTTCCTTACCGGAGGGGAGGGGAAGCATCTGTTTAAACTGTGTCCCGGTTACGATGTGAAAGGTGGCGCCTCGATGCGATGCGATGTGACAATCCGGTGTGTTGCGACAAGATGGCGTCTTTAATGCGATGCGACAACTTTGATACAATGCGTGCATACCCGATGGCCGTGTGGCAAAACCGGTGGTTTCTTGAGCCGAGACATGCCCTGCGACACGCTTCTCCGGCGATACGACGGCAAACAGCTGCGGTGGCGGCACGCTTCTTCGGCGATGCGATGGCAACAGCTGCGGCGGCGACATGCTTCTTCCTCGTTGCGTCGCGCTTCCAGCTCCCAGTGACATGCAGTCTCTAAAGGTCCCAAAACAACAGCAGGCACCTCTCTGCAGGTAGAATTCCCAGCAAGGAAATTCAGGGGAGCTGGTGGTGAAGTCTTTGTGTCCCTGAGACTTCAGTACAGGAGGCAAGCTCAGCTTCAAGCCCTTGGAGATCTTCCTCAGGATGATAAAGTACACACAAAGTTCCTTTTCTCCTTTCCTTGGCAATAAGTAACCACTGCAGGCCAACCCCAAACAGTAACCAGTGCAGGGGCAGACTCCTCCTTCAGCTTTCTTGGTTTCTCTCCTTGGCAAAGGTTTGTCTTGATTCCCAGAAGTGATCTAACGTTCTGGGGTCTGGGCCCCTCTTTTTATACACACAATTCTTTTTGTTCTCTGAAGGCAGAGAGTGTCTGTACCCAGCCCAAACCAGTTCTGTCCTCCCTGGTGCAACTTCCTGGCAGGAGGTGGAGACAGCATTGTTGAAAGCAGACCTGGCCCAGGTAGCTGAAAAGAAATCTCCTCCCCCTACTCTCTATTCAATGTAGGCTCAAGCAAGTGAAAGGAAATCTCCTCCCCATACTCTCTATTCAACCAAAGTCCTATTCAGCCCAGTAGAGAAAGAGAGGGAGGTCCCCTTTTAGTGCAATCAGGGACAGGGGATAATACTTGAAACAAGAAAGTCCCTAAAAACAGTTTTGTGCTGTAAGGATGTGAGACAGTCTATTCAAAAATACTAGTAGTCAATAAGATACACAAAACAGAAGGAACCAATAATGCTACAATGTCAAGAATCTACACTACACGTCAAAATTACAATTTTAAAAAAATTGATAAAAATGAACAATAACAAATCATATATTGCAAAGCAAAATGTATTCAATATAATACCATTAAGTACATATATCATAAAAACATTTCATTAAAACGTGCTGTTGGGCCAAAGTTAGGAATTACAGAAGTTGCATTGCTGGCAACTTTTGACCTTTGCAATACATTTTTTTATTTTAAATGAGACAATGGTTTCCTTGTACAAAAGAGTTACCCTATCCCAATTATTCACATTGTATTCCAATTACATAGTGGTTATTGTAACCATTAAGTTCCTTGCGGCCTTTAGCACGGTACCGCAGTCCTATTGTTAAGCTCTACGGGGTTACCTGAACAACCCGCATTAGTTCGTTTTTCGTTCCATATGGCCTATTTAGGGACAGGCCGATCGTCAGGCAAGGGTGTGTTTTAAGGAAAAACCAGTGCGGAGCACAATACTCTTGTCTGCCCACAGCCTGCAGATCGGCCACGCCAGCCTGTCAGTGCAGGGACGTAAATGCCTCTCGCTACACCACCGAAACCCCCCTTCAGAATAGCTGCTAGTAGGGAAGGCTCCCACCCACTAAAGGCCTTTCATCTTGCCGCCAATACTCACCGCAGGCGGCGTGGGGAATTGGTGCATGGTTATGGCCAGAGTGTGTGGCCTGCATGAGAACGTCATCAGTCCAACACCCAGCGGACTCCCCTTACGCTTCAAGATACTTTTATTTCTATTTCTGACTTTAGACATGTCGCAGACAGAGTCTGTGCAACTGCATCCATAACAAGCCTTGGAGCTGGGGAACCAGGTTTGATTCTCGGTGTCGGCTCAACATCAGTGATTCTGGGCAAATTACTTAATCTGCCCATGGCTACCAAATAATGAATGTGTCCTTGTGTAACATAACTGGTGGTCATGTACAGGGCTCCAATGCCTTCGGGTCTAGTTTGCGCTACAAAAAAAGAACACCGCCTGACCTGCATTAGCCTGATGGGAGGAGGGAAGGGAGGCCATCACAGGCTGTACTGTGTGATGACCAACCAAAATGGTCTCTGAGGGAAATCGCCGGAAACAAAATTAAACACACAAATGAGGAACTTTTACAGAAATGCACCAATAAGACGCCAACGTTTCTGAATGCCACAGATAGTAACCAATGGCAGTCAGTGAGTTTGCCAAACCCCACAGAAGATACATAACAGGTTGATCGAAACTCAACCTAACGGGGATACTCATTCACATGGACATTCTTCCTATGCTGGGTCAATTATAACTTGCACTAGGAGCGTGGACTAAGGTGATAAAGCTCTGAACAAAAATTCATAATAAAAAACACTTGAAAAAGTATTACCCTTTGAGTTTGCTTCTTCCTGGACTCAGATATTTCTAGACATTTTCTAGTCTAAGAAAACCGCGGCAAATAATATTGCTTGACTGTTGAACTGCCTTGCAGTTTGTGTTTGTGCAAGGTCTCCTGTGTAGCACACTCGTAGCTGTGTCTGCAATCTAAGGCTTAAAGGGTGCAAGTTGCACTATCCACAGTGAAGGAGGAGGGTTCAGCCAGAGATACCACAGACTGGAGCAGTTGAGCTTTATGCATTATTGCACTGCTAGTTGAGGGCGCCCTCGTGTGGAACAGGGATAACAAATGTCTTCATCAGAGAATAAATGGAGAGAGCACTTGTATTCATGGAATTCACAATGATGTTCTGATTAAATAAAGTTACAAGTTAGGGTGCTGGACCAAATACATTATTCACTTTGTCATGTGGAGGAAAGTTGATGTGTGGGTCCTTGTTCTGAGTGAGGGAAGATATTTTGGAATAGACAACGACAAATTATTTAATGCACATACATGTTCCATAGATTTGTGCCCTGCGACCATCATTACGAGTGTCTCCTCAATTCCGATGGGGCTTTTAATGAAAGGTACTGGACCCATCAAAGTTATGTGTTCAGCAGGAGCACAGTTGATAAGTGGTATCCACCCGCAGATTTCACTTACTTCAAGCAGAGGGAGTCTCCTGTTGAAATAACAGGCACAAAATATATTACATTTAGTTTACGATTTCCACCTGTTATGTCCCCCCATAAACTCCTCATTTCGGCTATTTCCTTGTCCCTGGAATTACTAAGACCCTGTAAAGGTAAATATTGGGAGTTAAGTAACAGAAATTGTTATAGCCTCTTTAAAAGAATGTCTGTATGTATTGTTACTATGACCACACAGAATAAATATAATTTTTTAGAACAGTGTCGGTTTCCCACTTCCGTGAGCGTAAGCATTTTAAAATATTGATTAGGATGCCCCCGTGTAATCTGAAGGTCTTCTGTTGCAGTGGAGACCACATGGATAAAGCCATCGTCCATGCCATTGAATCCGCCATCATCGACTGGAGCCATCAGATCCGGGGTGTGCTGAAGAGGGAGTCTGCAGAGCCGCTCCTGCAAGGCGAGAATCCCAATCCAAATGTCGAGCTGGAGTTTTGGAAAAACAGGTACATCGAAAGCTATTTTTTCCAGAGTCCAGTGTATATCTCTTGACATATTTTTGTAGCTTTTAATCAGTTCCCAAAGTGCAAACATAAGCACCCGGGCCAAAAGTTGTGTTTAGAATTTCACGGCCAGCACTATTGAAGGTAGCGGTGGTGAAAACCAGGGCTGCGTAGTCTTGATTCTACCTCATACCTCTTTAATCCATACCTGTTCGTTCCCTACCTCTTTATCTCACTCTTGCAGTTACTTTTTCACTCCTTCTTTCTCCCTTTGGCCCTTATTATGATGGCGGTCGGTTGGACCGCCGACCGCTATCACGTGGTCTGAAGACCACCTGACAAGCAGTCGGTGGTCTGACCAGTGCATTAAGATGCTATTGCTGAGCTGGAGGTCGCAAAGTGCTCCTTTACAGGGCGGCTTGTGCTGCAGCCCAGGAAAAGTGCCGCAGCACAAGCTGCCGTGTGAAGGGCTGTCGGCCGGTCTGACCGCCACCGACAGTCTGTCGGGGGCGGTCCGACCGACATTGTAATCAGGGTCTTTGTCTCTGTTTCTCCATCCTTAAATTCTTCCTTCTGTATCTCCTTCTTTGCTCATTGTGTGTCCTTTTCTCTCTTGCTCCGCATCAAAGTTTGTTGAGGAAAAAAGTCCCCACAAATTAGGGCCGGTGCGCCCCACCTGCAGTCACTGGCTCAAATTAAGAACTGCTTAGTAATGCCCCAATGCTATTTACAAAAAATACCAGAAAATAGAACTGACGTTTTGCAATTCAGCACAGGCAATAAAGCTTGTGTTAGAATCACTTTCGGTGTTGCATAAGCCTGGAGTAACACTACCCTAGAACCCCTTGGGGCAGATTTACAAGCCCCGTGCGCCACTTTTGCGCCGCCGTTGCATCACTTTTGTGACGCAGCGGCGGCGCAAAGCTATTGCCATGCTGCGACAGATTTACAACGTGACGCATCTAGGGAGATGCGTCACGTTGTAAAGCCCTGCACCACATTAAACCTGCGTCAGGTTTAATGTATGCAGGGTGGGCGTTATGTCGGAAAAAGCCTCAGAAAAGTGACTGCGTGAAATCTACAAGATTTCACGCAGTCACTTTTCCGACGCTGGTGCGTTAAATCCTTACGCCTGCTTCAAGCAGGCGTAAGGCATGACGCACCATGTTAGGGATAGAGCAGGTTGGAACAGTGCTGGAGTTGCGTTGCGCTTGCGACACAACTTCAGCACTGCGCCAACCTTACGCCGGCAGATGCGTCACGCATCTGCTTGTCCTTGCGCCACGATGCACCGCATTGTAAATGCGGTGCATCTGCGGTGGCACAAGGGCAAACTTGCGTGATGCATCTTTCCTGGCTCATCCCTGCTGATTTGCATGGATGCGCCAGGGAACGTAAATCTGCCCCCTTGTGTCTGCACTACAAGCAAATATTCTTAGACACTTCAGAGGATATTTGACTCGTTCATTCCACACAGGCAAATCGGATACCCAACCAGGCGCTGTAGGGAGATGCACGTTTACGCTTCCTGCCACCTACCTCAACACCTACTTTTGACCCTATTAAAGGCGTCAACAGTAGTCCTCAAACGTCAGACAAAAATAACAGAAGCATCAATATCCTTCAGTGGAAAAATCCTTGAACTAATGTCTAGGAGCTACCTCTAGGATGATACGACCTGTTTTGAAATGATGTCATACAGACAGTGCAATGTCACTTTAATTTATACATTCCACAGCATACAGTAGAATATAGAACACACGCACCCAACAATGTTTGGAACACTGACACTAATCTAAGCCAACGCGACCCTAGCATATGCTCTTGTCTCTGCTCCTAGGACAGCTAAGTACCTCTTGGGCGCACTGTTCACCATTTCCTGTTACATTATTTTGTTGACTAATTTAATTATACGTTTACATGCCTTTCTTTTTTACTTATATAACATGATTTATCCAGCCTGTTGTGTTTTTCCTATTTTTAACTCTTTTTGACGGACAGGCTCTACTTATGTCTTTACACCTCCCATGTTTCTCTTCTATTCCGAGCAGACGCCACTAACAGTGGCCGAGGTACCCGCGGTGGCAAATGGCCTCAGTCATCAAATCCTTCTTCCATCAAGAGTTTAGCACGGGGATGGGGACACGCATGGACCTTAAGAATGACTCCATGGCCTACGAGCACCGCCTTGGAGTTGTTGTAGGGTCCCCGGTCCTTGTCATGGCAGAAGAAGCAGTCGTCTGTCTGTGGGCCCAGGCGCCGTGTGTTTGGAGGTTCAACTCCTACTACCTGGCGCAGCGTCGCCGGGTACCCACAGTGGCTTAAAGCGGGCAGGGTAGCAGTGCCAGGTCGATAAACAAAAAAGAGCTAATATTCGGATTTGATCAAGAGTCTCGTCTGCTGGTAGGCCCACTTCCTGCCCTTGAAATGCTGTTTTCTTCCAAAAATAGTAAATTACATATAACCGGGGATAACTTCATTTGCCACTAAGGGGCATATTAACAACGGCCAGCGATAATTATCGCTGGCCGTGCTTAGCGATAATTACATTATCGCAGGCTATCTCCGGTATTTATCGCCCTGGTACCGCGTTATTAACAACGCGTTACTCCAGGGCGATAAAAATTCCAGAGATAGCGAGGTGGAAGCCTGGACTAGATTGGCATGCCTTACCCTGCAGTATTAGTATTCACCAGGTGCAGTACTATCAACTCAAACACGCGGCACTAAGTACACTGCACACACATTCCTTTGTGTAATTCACCTGCCTATCGTTATAAGTGATTTGATATACAAGTATATGGTATCAATTGTTAGAGTTCTATTTGAATCAGCGACACTCTGCACGGCAATATTAGTCTATCAGGTTGACTAGTGGCACGCCATCTCTCGCTGTACGTTGTTATTTCCTTTCTAAATTGTTTTCTTTTAGGTATGCAGATTTGGAATGTATCTACAACCAACTGAAAACCAAAAGAGTCAAGAAAATGGCAGAGCTCCTGGAAAAAGTGCAGAGCAGTTACTTTCCTGCGTTCAAAGCTATGTTCCGAGACGTGGTAGCAGGTGAGACTTTAGCGCTACATTCACATATTGAAAGCTATGATGAGCAGGCGCACTTCTTTTTCTGTGGCTTTCGGTTGCCAAAGGTCACACTTCACATTTGAGTTCTTACCTGCTCTCTGTGGCACTACTTTCATAGCAGACAAGTATCCCACTTTCCTCTTACACGGCAATACCCTTTTCTGCTAAGGATCCATGCTACAGATGACATCCTCTGCTGATCTGATTACAAAGAGAGTATTGTAAAAAAATCCAGTATTTGTAAAGTGCACAATTACCTGAGGGTGTCAAGGCGCTGGGGGCTGTCGGGAAGATAAAGCGAGCTATTGCCCTGAGTCACATGGTGCTGGGCTAACCTGCCGCCGGCACCGGGGATTGAACTGTGAACCCCGTGGTCTGGAGGGAGGCGCCCTGGCTACTGCGCCACACCTCTTCCATGAGGTAGGAGGAGGCTGAGATATGTAATGTAATGTAAATGGTTTTTATAGAGCGCAGACTGCCACCCTACGGGTATCCTGGCGCTTAGACTCAGATATGACCAGCATGAGAGCAGACCAAAGTAACACAAAGAAGACTGCAATCAGTCCTTGGGAAATAGCCAGGTTTTCAGGCTCTTTCTGAACTCAGTCAGAGAATTAGCTTGTTTAATACTTTGGGGCAGCTCATTCCATCGACGTGCGGCCACCACACTGAGGGCTCTACCCCCCATCCTCGAGTGCTTAAAGCTGGTGGTTGTCATCAAATTTGCGCTGGAGGAGCGGAGCTGCCTCTTGGGATTGTACCAGCTAAACTTTTCCTGCAATGGGATTGGTCCCAGATCGTGTACTGCTTTATACACGATACAAAGTGATTTGAAGCAGACCCTTTCTCTAATAGGCAACCAATGGAGATCTCTCAGGGCCAGAGTGGTAGATGACCTACGTTGCCTATTTAACGCCAGCTTTGCTTCCATAGATTGAACTCTCTGTAATCCCTGAAAAATATATTGGGGGCTCCCAGATATAGAGAATTACAATAGTCCAATCTACTCAGCACCGTATTCCTTACAACGAGGGGGCACAGATCCTCTGGAATTAATGGAAGTATTTGCCGTAACATGCGCAGCAAGGAGAAACACACGCCAATAGTTTTATTGGCCTGTGACTCCATCTGGAGGTTGTTATCTATCAGAACCCCCAGGTTGCGTACTGATTTGACTGGGACCAGAGTCTCTTCCTCAGGAGTTTGTTTAAATTCCAGTGGTAAATGCCGAGGAGTTCTAGCAGCCGAGCAGTATAGCACCTCCATTTTCCCTCCATTAAATTGAAGGGAATTTTTCTTAAGCCAACCAGCAGTCTGACGCATACACTCTTGGAACGTATCCATAGATACCGCTTGTTTCCCTTCCATGGAAAACACCAATTGAGTGTCGTCAGCATAGTTGACCAAGTCAATGCCGAAGGATTTAATAATAGGGAACAGAGGCCGCAAATTGATATTAAAAAGAATTGGGGTGATCGCAGAGCCCTACGGTACCCCATAATGTACTGGAGACTTACTGGAGGAGAACGGTGTCATAGTCATCATCTATTGTCTTTCTGATAAATAGGACTGTAACCATTGTAAAGCCTGTCCCTTCACCCCTATCTTTGCCAGTCTTCCCACCAGTACTGTATGGCTCACCGTATCAAATGCGGCCGACATATCTAGTAACACTAGGAAGGTGGCATTCCCCATGTCGGCTCGCATTCGTAAGTTGTCCATAACGGTTGCCAAAGCCGTCTCGGTATCATGGCCAGGGCGAAACCCAAATTGGTCCCTGTCCAGCAAGAGGTTATCCTCAAGGTAGCATGATAGGATTTTACTGACTGCTTTTTCCAGAAATTGAATCGGATATGGCAGAAGGGAGATAGGTCTGAAATTTGCAGGAATAGTAGGGTCCAGCTGCCTGCTTCCACGCCTCCGGCACCACTCCCTCTTCCAAGGATTGATTACAGATCTGCCTCAACCAAGGGAGAGTTTCCTGGCCGATAGCTTTCCAGATTTTATGTGGGATGGGGTCAGATGGGGAGCCCGAGGACACACTAAGGGCCAAACTGTTAAAAGAGTCTTCCGTGAGAGCTTGGAAGTTTTCCAGGGAGGTATTCACCCGAGGTTCATCATCCAACTTCCAGGGATGAGTATCCAGCTCACTAGTGTTGGTATGGAAGTCCCCTACAATTTTGATGATTTTTTCTTGAAAGTGAGAGGCGATCTCATCGCAGAGTTTTTGCGATGCAGTCACCTTATTACTTAGGCAGGTTGGATTGGAGAGATCTCTAAAAAGGCTGAAAAGTGCTTTTGTGCTATTAGGCGCTTGTAGAATGGAATTAGCATAAAAGTCAGCTTTTGACTTAGAAATAGAGTCTTTATATTGAATCAATGCTAATTTAAATTCTTTTTTGTCCTCCTCTAAATAGTTCTTTCTCCATTTCCTTTCAGCTTTCTTGCATAGCCCTCGCAATAGCTTCAGTTCCTTATTGTACCACGGAGCTGCTACTTTCTTCCTGTTTTTAAGTCTCTTAACTGGAATTAGCAGGTCCAAAGTCTCCGTAATATGACTGCAGTATTTGTGGTAGTTTTCCTCTATGGAGGTAAAAGGGTCAAAAAGATTAGCTTTAGGAAAAATCGGCTGGCTCTTGTTTTTTCCTAATTTGGCCCACTCTCTTCCCGTTCGAAATGTCATCGGGCATTTTTTACCATGTTCCAATCTGAATAGTTTGATACGGAAGTGAATTAGATGATGATCCGTCCAACTTTGTGGCAGTATTTTTATCACTTCAGTCTCGGTCTGGTTAGCGAACAGGAGATCTAACACATGCCCCCCTTGATGGGTAGGTTGTGGCAGCAACTGTTGTAGGTTAAAATTGGCACAAGTATCTCTTAGATCTCTCAGATGGTTACCTATATTTCCATTGCCACAAAGATTAAAGTCCCCCAGTAAGATCATTCTGGAGTGGGTTACAATCAAATTGGAAATGGAATCCAGGAGAAGCTGATAATGGGTGTCCTGTCCTGGCGGTCTATAGCATATCAATCCTGTAAGTAACCTGCCTTTAACATCTTGCAGCGAGAAGCCCATGAGCTCAACCCCTGTGACCTCGTCTACCTTCAACGGAGCAAAGTTCCATTTTTCCTTGAAGATCATTCCCACCCCTCCTCCTCTTCCGATGGCCCTTGGTTTGTGCAACATTTTATAACCTTCAGGGCAGGCAAACCCCATTTTTATAGAGGTGTTAATGCTAGTCCACGTCTCAGTCAAAAATAGGACATCTAGATCCATGTCCTCTATCATAAGAGACACTTCTAGATGATGTTTTATTAGGGATCTACTATTGATCAGCCCACAATTTAGGGGCTTTTTATCTATGGCTGGTGGAGAAAGATGATGTTCCTCCCCCTTACCTATATTATACAGCTCTTCCCTTGAATATAAGATCCGACCTGACTCTCTACGGGGACGGGCAGCGTAATTGGCGCTGAGCATGTCCGAGGCGCGGACGGGCGCAGATGGGCTTGACTTTGGCGTGCCTCCGGCGCGCCTTCGCCGCGCCCGCGCTGCGCGCTTGCATTGCCTTTCCTAAATAGGCAGGCAAGTGCAGTCAGCTAGAGCGCAGTCCCAGTTAGGCAGTTAGGTGGCGATCAACTTCAATCTCCCCACTCAAGATGGCGCACAAAGCTGAATAGTGGCCCGATTCCCGCTAAGCAGCGGGTGAACTTGAGGAAATTTTATGTGCGGGTAAGTGGGCTAAAAACTGTTTTATGTATCAGTGATTTTAAAAACAGTCCAAACAAAGCAACGTTTTACCGATTTTATGGTGCAGCAATACACTTGTGATAATTTAACAAGACTATACCAGAGTTATCCCTCAGCGAGTATAGCGTGATGGCAGGTCAAACAGAGTCTGGTTCGCTGCGTGCTTGCATTGCCTGTCCTAAATAGGCAGGCAAGTGCAGTCAGCTAGAGCGCAGTCCCAGTTAGGTGGCTATCAACTTCAATCCCCCCACTCAAGATGGCGCACAAAGCTGAATAGTGGCCCCGATTCCCGCTAAGCAGGATATCATATCCCCCCTAGTCTACTATCATCCATAGGGTGCCTGATATAGCTCATGGGTTCCCTCCTATCTTTGGAGCACATTTATTTTCTTTCTTTGTAGGCTTATGCAGACTTTAAGCCAGATATCGGGGGGGGTGTAGGGTGGGGTGGGGGGAGGGACTGACATATCTTATAATTAATTAATCAATTTATTTTGCTCCATTTTTACACAGTGGTCAGGCAATGTAGGTGGTGAACAAATTGGTTTTTTTTTGCAGCCTCCACCAAAATCTAAGCTAAACTTACTTAGATACTTTGCGTAGTTTCCAAAGTTTTTCTTACGGACAACCGTTTTAAAATTCTGGCTTTAGAAACAATTTATGTTGCATAGATCTTTAACATAAAAAGGTCTCCCAGAGATATACATCCTGGAAGATAGCAAGGGACTGATTGTGATGGGGCTGTAAATCTTATTTTCGGTGCTATGAGAAATTTGATTCTGAACATCCCTCAGCAATCAGAGGTTACTGCACGTATCAATGGGGGGGCTTTCACCTTTGATGTCCTGTGGCTTCCGTACCACAGACCCTCAAACTTGAGGCCCAAAACCCCTTCTATTAGCACTTGAAAGTCAGGGAAAGTAGGTAGAGCAGTACAGACTGATTCAGGAAGGTGCTGTGTGTCAGTAAATGGTAGCTCAGCAATTCTCCAAATAACACTCAATTAATTATTGTTGTTGCCTTTAACAAGCATTTGCAATGCAGTAGGTGTCGCCTTTGGGACCTTATACATAACTAGCTATGCAGCACATTATTGTGGGCACAGCCACATTTATTTTTTTACTGTGCACGAAGCTGTGAAAGGGTCAGTACCACAGGTTATCATTAGCTGTCCCTGGGGACCTCTTTTGGCCACATAAGGTAATGCACCCTATGAGGGATCGTGTTCAGTGACACACAAGGCATTTATAGAATAATACCACCAGTAGGGAAACCCGATCCATGGAGCTATTGACGTTGTAAATGGTGTGTTTCCCCAAAAATGGCATGGCCGCCATATTTCAAGATAAAGCGTGGCATGCCGCGCTGCAACAAAAGAAAGTAAATAAATAAAAAATACCATTAGATAAGTTTGTGCAAACATGACGCGCTACAACAAAATAAATAATCTGAAATGGCAACCGCGGTGCATTTAGTCCAAGCAGAGTGGCCGGCTGAAGTTAAAGGCATGATCTTGATAAGCAGGCAGCAGTGCAGGAGGAGTGTAGAATAGGAAGAGTTTTTTTCTGTGGAGGGAAGGGGGGCACCCCACGGGGAGATGCAGCACCGAGCCTGCAAATAAAAGATAACACACGGCGCTCATGAAACGGGCCCACGCTGAGAGTTAAATTATGTTTCAAGTTATTTATATAAAAAATGGAGGTGGAGAGCCTTGTCATGCAGAACAAAAGAAAGGCATGGCTGTCATACTTTAAGATAAAGCACAGCATGCTGCACTGCACCAGAAGAAACAAAATACATTAAAAATACCATTAAGGTCAGGGAAGTGCGGCCGGGAAGTGGTAGCTACGTGCCTGCAACACCTGCTTATTAAGAAAATAGTCCTCTGATATTGTAAATGAAACACACAAAGTAAGAGCAATGTAAGAGGGGCAGTCCTTATGGGAGGTTACAAGAGTAGAAAAGCCGGGACTAAGGAGCAAACTAACCAAAGAAAAAAAGCATTTCACAAGACAGTCACAAGAGCCAATTCAAAATATGGGCGGTAAATTGGCGGAGCTTAATGCCCATATCCTGAACAAACCATGTCTCGAAGAGACAGCGCAATCACTGCCTAGGCGAGCCCTAAAAATGCAAAGCAGTTTAATGCATGCACACCTAAATCCTACACACAAAATGAAACACATTTGTAAATTCTCAGCAGACTTCCAAAATAGAACCTCCTTGTAATGGGGTTCTCAGGGGCAACTTCCGTCCTCCCAGTAACTATTCAACAACCTCGCTGACTTCTTCAGTGACAAGATCTCGGCCATCTATGAAAACTTCAAACGCCAACCCTTCACTGCTGACAGCATCAACCAGTGCACTCCCACAAACACAAACCCTAAACAACTGCTTACCCACCGAAACCTCAACACGCGAGACACTATGTCCATCATGAACTCCGTGCATTCGGGAGCACCCATGGACCCATGCCCCCACTACATCTTCAGCCTCGGAAACAAGACAATCAGAGATGAGCTCAGGAAGGTCCTAAACACCTCCATCATCATGGCCTCCTTCCCTGAGGGCTGGAAACAAGCTGAAGTGAGACCCCACCGGAAAAAACTATCCGCCAACCCAGCTGAACTATAGAACTAGCTGCCTATCTCTCTGCTCCCCTATCCAGCAAAAGTCCTCGAGAAAGCGATCAACCAGCAACTCACCCAACACCTAGAAGGACACAACCTCCTGGAACCCTCCCAATCCAGATTTCGAGCAAACCACAACACCAAGTCAGCCCTGATTGCAGCCACTGATGACATCAGAGCCCTCCTTTACCGCAGGGAAACAGCAGCCCTTATCTTCCTCAACCTGTCTGCCACGTTTGACAGTGTCTTCCATCACATCCTGATCAACAGACCCTATTACATCAGTATCCATGGAAATGCCCTCAAATGGATTGCCTCATCCCTCACCTGCACAACCTAAAGTATTCATCTCCCACTGTACACCTCAAAGCCCTAGGAGATCATCTGCGGAGTCCCCCAAGGATCGTCCCTCAGCTTGACCCTCTTCAACAACTACATGACCCCCTGGCCAACACCGTCAGATCATACGGACTGAGCATCTTCTCCTACACTGACGACACCCAGCTCAACCTCTCACTATCCGAAGATCCCTCGACCACAAAAGCGTTCTTCCATAGATGCATGATGAACGTTGCAGACTGGATGAAGAACAACTGTCTCAAACTCAACACGGATAAAACTGAAGTCCTCATCTTTGGAAACAACATCTTGCCATGGAACGATGCATGGTTGCCTGCGGAACTTGGCACACCCCCTGCCCCAAAAGACCACTCCCGCAACCTCATCAAGCAAGGATTGCAAGCTATCCGTAAAGATACAAACCAATGCAGTCTCTTCCTCCTGCTTCCACACCTTTGCATGCTCTGTAAGATCTTCAGATGGCTCCTGGTAAACACCAGAAGGACCATAACTCAGGCCCTCATTACCAGCAGACTGCACGCCTCCTGAAGAGACACCAGACTATACAAAACTCGGCGGCAAGACTCATACATGAGCTCCCCAGAAGGACCCACATCACACCCCATCTCAAGAAACTTCACTGGCTCCCGATTCAGAAGAGATGCCAGTTCAGGTTGCTGACTCATACTTACAAGGGCCAAAACAACGAAGGACCTGCATACATCAACAAACGTCTGACCTTCCACCAACCAACAAGACACCTACGATCTGCTTCTCTCCCGCTCTCTCTCTCTCTCAGACACACCATGGAACTGCGGAGCAAATAGTAGAGGGCGCTCCTTTTCACACCTGGCAGCCAAGGCATGGAACAATCCCCTCCTGCATCTCAGGACCACACCGTTGCTCCAGCAATTCAGAAGAGAACTAAAGACTTGGATGTTTGAATGATCAAGCCTCCACGCTGCAGCCAGCATCTTCAGCGTCTCGAGACCCTAACAGGTGATTTGCCGAGCTATATAAAAGTTTGTTGATTGATTGATTATATTTAGTTTGTTCTTGATATCTGCAAAGAACCCTGTGATAATTTGCTAAAAATACAGATAAATACAATCGCATGTCTACGAGGCTTTCACATGGAATTCAAATCAATAAAACAGGCCCACAGTCTCTGGCAGTAATACAAAAGGTATTTAGGAGGTATTTAGGAGTAGTAGAGTTGGGAATCCTAACTTTAGTACTCCTAAATGCCTTTTTTGAATACCGAAAGTCGTAAAGTTAGAATTTTTCTCAGTTTAGGAGTAGTAAAGTTAGGAATCCTAGCTTTACTACTCCTAAATGACTTTTGTGAATACCGAAAGTCGTAAAGTTAGGATTTTCTCAGTTTAGGAGTAGTAAAGTTAGGAATCCTAACTTTACTACTCCTAAATGCCTTTTGTGAATACCGAAAGTCGTAAAGTTGGGATTTTTCTCAGTTTAGGAGTAGTAAAGTTAGGAATCCTAGCTTTACTACTCCTAAATGACTTTTGTGAATACCGAAAGTCGTAAAGTTAGGATTTTCTCAGTTTAGGAGTAGTAAAGTTAGGAATCCTAACTTTACTACTCCTAATTGCCTTTTGTGAATACCGAAAGTCGTAAAGTTAGGATTTTGTCTCAGATTACTTTTATGAATCGGGCCCCTAGATAGTAAGGACACAAATACTTGTCTATCAGCCGCACACGCTGAACAGGCAGATGTTGGACAACCAGTAGCCCATGCATAGTAGACAGATTCTGGTCAAGCAGTTGTAGCTACTGAAACGACAATAATGGTGGAGCCGCTGAACACAATTAAGAACCAGAAGCTGGCTGGGTAGCCTACATCCTGCAGAGAGGGATTCCAGTCGAGAAGCTGAGTGCACCGATGAGGCAAATGCAGGTTGATGAACTATGCACCCCATAGGGGCAGATGGCAGACTTTGATGCCTTTTGAACAGCTTTGCACAAGAAACAGATGGATTATGCTGGTAAAGCAGGCCTGCTCCCTGAAAAGCGGTCCAACACCCTTGCTTACTCAAGAGGAGCGGCAGCTGATCAGGTGATGCATTAAAGAAAAAGTTAACAGTTTTTAGCTATGCTCCCTGAAGGGAGCAGGTGTTTAGCTTGGTCGGCATATCCCATGCCAAGGTGGCTACTACTGACCTGATAGAGTATAGGAAAAACTGCTGGAGAAATGACCCCATGTGGGCACAGTTGGCATTCAGAGGCAGCCAAAGCTTAGTGGTGAGCAGAGGGGACAGACCATACTACAGGACATGACACTGGTTTGGCAGTGATGGGAAGGGGTCATAACTAGTGATACTGAGAGGGGATTCCACTGCTGGAGGGAGAACTGCCCACGATGCAATGATGGAGGCTGAAGAAGTGTTAAGTGATCCCATGCTCCCAGACTTCCATTTGTAATGGTTCCTGTATGTGCCAGTGGCTGTTCTGTGCTATTATCTAGGGATGCTAGTGGAGAGGGAGAAATGTTTTTCCACTGTCTGTCAGGTGTCCAAGATGAGCTACTGACACAGTGCTGAGTGGTTAGTTTCTTTTGTGTCTTTCTGCGTATTTGTACCTTTTGTAATTGTATTCATACTACTTACTGACAAGGCGTCTGTGATGCTTTCTTCATGCTGTGAGGAGTCAGGCAGTACTGGATGAATCTGAAGGAAAGCAGCACATGCTCTGAAAGGCATTACGCTTGTATGAGTGTGATGAGAAAAAGACTCCCGGACTTGTCATTCAATTACAGCATGAACCCCAGTGGAAAACATCTTTCTTCGTTGCTTATGCACTGTGAATCTATTATGTAGTATGTTCTTTTTTTCTTTCTTTGTTCTAATTGGTTCTATGCTGTATTGTTTTCTCTTAAACTGCCTGTGCGTGAAGACTCTTGCTCTTTGTAATATTGTGCAAATATTCTGAAACAGCGTGAGCGTTTCATCTGCCGCCTCCATGGGAGCTTGTGGTTAAGAGCTGTAGATTGTACCTCGTACCTAGACATTCAGGGCCCGATTCACAGAGGTCCTCCGCAGTCGTGGCGGAGGCCCCGCACTCATGGCAGGGGTCCCACACTTGTGGTGAAGACTCCACAGTCATGGCGGGGGGCCACACTCGAAGCGAAACCCTGCACTCATGGCCAGTGGCGTAGCAAGATCAGGTGGTATCCGGTGCGGAAAATTTCTTGTTACCCCCCTATGTTCCCCCCTACATTAGTTGCATTTGTTGACTGAACTTAAAAGTTTCAATACGTATTATGGTGACTTGTTGAGGTTAATTAATTGTCAGATGAAGTTATTAAACTCGTTTTAAATAATATATATTTTTTAAAGTGTCGAGAGCCCCACATTTGTTATTTATTTTAAAAACACATATTTTTGCCATTTTGTCACTCCTCTCAGTGATGACACCCGGGGCGGCCTGCACCCACCGCACCCCGCTTCCTACGCCGCGGCTCATGGCATAGGCCCTGCACTTGTAGCAGAGGCCCAGCAGTCATGGTGGGGTATGGGGGGCCCGCAGTCATGACTGGACCTCCACAATAGGAAACTGCAGTGCGCAGGTCCTGCTACGAGCGCGGGCCCCCCACCACGACAGCTGGACCTCCACCACCAGTACGGAGTCCCTGTGTGAACCAGGCCCCAAATGTTTTGCACACCTGTGGAGCTTGAACCAATCTCAAAGTTCACTTTCATGAAGTGATTTACATTTTTGTCTTGGCTCTTAGAAATATGAGAAGAGTATGTTCTCTGTCACCTCACAGAGCTTCTTCCGGTAGTCTGTTTTATTACAAGTGTTTTTTTTTAATTCTGGTTAGTTAGCACCTCATCCTACAATGACACCTTCACTGTTACTCTTGGGAACTATCCCTTCCTTTAAACATCACAGGATATCTTCCCTTGCTCCCTGGCCCCATTTTCGCCAGGCTCCTGTTAGTTAAAATCACTTTCGCTCTTTGGTGTGGCCAGTCTCCTCTTTCCGCTCTCCTCTTCTGTTGGCTACCTCTGAATTCAGAACATTCCCGGGTCACCTTTATTAAACACCATCTCTATCGAGTGGTGCCCTGGGGTCCTCTTCCATTTCAGTGCCCACAGCCAAGCTCTGGGCGCAAGAGTCACAAAGATGCGCTTCTCTAGCAGTACACAGAAGCTTGTGCTTGGTGAGCCATGAAATCACGACACTTGGATGGTTTTGCTGCTATTCTGGCTCCTAGGCTTCCATGATCATGACTGACATACAACGCATCACTTCTGAGCACCACAAGGCAGTATCAGACCAGAGCCCTGTTCTGTGGGCAGTATGCCACCATTGCTAGAAGCTTCGACTCGCTGACACACTTGTTTCTCACCTTCTCCCACGTTGCTGGATGGTCCTCCTCCAGCCCTCTAGTTGTGGTGCAGCACAGGACCGCCTACAGTTCCCCGCCAGCGGATGATGCGTTTGTTGGTATGGTATTCACGCCTGTGTGCTTGCATGTCTTGCAGTCTCCATTTTGCAAAACTTGAGTTTGAGGTGTGTTTTTTTAAATTTTAGTCTATTGCAGTGCCTTCTGATTTCTTGATTGGCCATTGAATTCAATAGTAAAAGGCAATCTTTTTTTAAATGTTCTAAAGTGTGGGTTTGAATTGCAGTGTGTCTACCTATCTACCACATAGCAGATGTTCTAGGACGATTTATGATTGTGTAATTTGGGAAATCCTAATTGCAGCTTGATTTTCCCCCCACTCTTCTCTTACAGCGCTGTCTGAAGCGCAGGATATTAATCTGCACTTGAAGCCTCTTCAGCGCCATTTTGATGAAGTCGAGAATGTTGACTTTAATGAGGTGAAGCCTTTGGTCGAGCCCCTGCTCCATGTCGTGTGCTTGGTCTGGGCGAATTCGAAGTACTATAACACTCCAGCACGGATCATAGTGCTGCTGCAGGAGCTTTGCAATCTTCTCATCCAGCAGGTAGGCTGTGTGTTATGTTTGAATACCCGGCTTTTTACAGCTGCATAGGCCTCCTTTTACAATCATATTCTTCTGCCCTCTCACCCCAGCGCCAAGACGTTTCGGCATTCGAGCGCTATACAAGCACCAAACATAAACATAAACATACACTAGCGTGCTGTGGACAATGTTTGACACTGCATGCACATCCTGAACATATATTACAGCATAGCGTTGCTTGCACTGCATGTCAATTGCAGAACTTAGTTTAAAGGTATTAACACACCATTGCACCAACAAAATGCCACTTCACTGTACTAAGGGGCCACGTAGTGGAGAATCATCACTAAGGTCTCGATCACAAGTGTCCCTGTGCTTTGCAGCTGCCAAAACTGTAATGGTTGAAGAAGGGAAGTAAGTCCTGGAACCCGCAGGTTTTGCGGTGGAAACCACTGAAATCTCCATGTTATTCTTAATTTTTAAGAGGAAACTTGTAATAGGTGCTGTTCCTCGCACCTAATAAGTTCAGAAATTCATTTTTCTCCTTATATTTCAGAAACATCCTGAATATAACAGACCATTTTTCATACACGACATTGAATCCTTATTGTGGTTCTCACTAACTCGTTTTGTGCGTACATAGTTGTATCGGGGAGGATATAGGCAGGAAGATTAATTACCCAGACATACAGTAGCCAGTGTATACTCTCCACGTGAATTCAAAAAATATATGGCACTATTAAAATAACCACTGTATTTCTACATAATGTTTCTGCGGGTTATATGGGGAAATCTTGCCAAATGCCTCCCCTAGAGGATCATAGCCAATCTATTTGAGTTCTTTGGTCCTAAAGAAGGGAAACTAATTGAGGTACCTGCTGAAGCACTCACAGACCACATCCTCTTCTCCTACCCACACATTCCTAAGTATGCATGTATGTGTGTGTGTATCTACTTGCGGGTTATAGTTAGGGCCTAGTTTCCATAGGAAAAGCGTTTTTTTTCCCAATAACTTTGGCGCCGATTGTCGAATCTTCGCGAAATTTTCAAAACTCTTTCTGTACCTTTCCTGCCTGTTTTTGCATCTCACTTGCTTCTTTCTGCACTTTTCTTGCTTCTTTGTACACACACCTCTGTTGCTTCTTTCAGCAATTCTCTTGCCTCTTTGTGCACTTCTCTTGCCTGTTTCTGCACCTCTCTTGCCTCTTTTTTCACCTCTGTTGGCTTTTTCTGCACCTCACTTGCTCCCTTCTGCACCTGTCTTGCTTCTTTCTGCACCACTGTAGTCTCTTTATGTACCTCTTTTGCCTCTTTCTGCACTATTCTTGGCTTTTTCTGCACTTCTCTTCCTTCTTTCTGCACCCCTCCTGCCTTTTTCTGTACCTCTCTTGCCTCTTTGTGCACCCATCCTACCCTTTTCTGCACCCCACTTGCCTCTCTCTCCATCCCTCTTCCCTCTTTCTACACCTCTGTTGGTTGTTTCTGCACTGCTCTTGCTTCTTTCGGCACCTCACTTGCCTCTTTGTGCACTTCACTTGCTTTTTTCTGCTCCTCTCTTGCCTCTTTCGGCTCCTGTGTTGCTTCTTTCTGTACTTATCTTGCCTCCTTCTGCACCTCTTAGTTACAGGTAGTTTTAATCCCCCTGCCCTATTATGTACTAGGGCCATACAGGGGAGGTCATGCCAATCACAAGGGTACCCCAACCCATAGTGTACCCTAGTGTATGTAGGTGTTTTCACTGTATTCTAAGTGTCTTTCACCATAGCACTAGCTCCAGGTCGGTTAGTCAGAGTCAGTTACCACCAGTACCCGTCAGCAAAAATTTGGGGGCACAGGATGACTTTGCAACAGACACTTTCTGCTCCTCTGTTGGTTCTTTCTGCACATCTCTTGCTTCTTTCTGAGCCTTTCTTCCTCTTTCTGCACATGTCCTACCTTTGTAGGCATAGTTGGAAATTAGCATTTAAAAAATCTTTGAAATTCACTGAAAAAACCATAGGTTTCAGGGACGTTATAGTTAGAAATTAGCATTTAAAACACCTTAGAAATTCACTGAAAAAAACACAGGTTTCAGGACGTTATAGTTAGTTGGACATTTCACTCGTACAAAACCAGAGAAATTCAGCCGTTATAATTAGTTCGGCTAACTATAACTCGCGCCCCCGTAATGCACTGCTGATGACATCACATATTACATCATTTGTGACATGGTCAGTGACATCAATGATGACATCACTGATGACATCTTAAATAACATCACTGATGACATCATCCATGTGATAATCTGATGCACCTCCTCATACCCTAAAATAACCTTTCATACACCCACTCTAAAATACAGACTACCATTTTCGAAACCATAGACACACCAATACCAGATAGTACATACCCACTGACTAATTCCTAGGTTTACATACACATCCACTCATTCACCCATACATTCACTCATACATGCAGTCAACCATCAATACGGCACTATCAAATGCACTCACATATCTATACAGAAACTCACACACCGCCACTCATCCATAGAGTTACTCACACACCTAGTCAGTCATGCAAAGAATCAATCACAGTCCCATTTACTCACCTATACATTTATACACACAACACCTCGCTTATTCAAACATATACTAACACATACTTACACTCTTATACAATAACTAATACAAGCACACACTCATCCATACAGCCACTCTCACAATGACTCACTCTCACATATAGTCATTTATATACTCCAACACTCACATATACTGCCTTTGACACATGCATTTACACACACATGTACCACGGAGGCACCCATTCACTCACCATCACACCCATACACACACTCACCCACCCATACAGCCCTTCATAGATACATTCTTGAACCCATACACACAGTGAATCACTCACACATCTATGCACAAGGTCACCCCCCACCCACCCACACAGACAGTCAGACACCCTTACAGATACTCAGACAACCAATCAATAACCCATATAGAGTCTCATTTAGCTACTCACCAACCCATGCAACCACTTACATACCAATTGACAAACTAAACTGTGTGAATGTCTGTATCAGTCACTAACCCATGCATTCAGTATAACACATTTAATCACTCACTTATACAGTCACTCAGGTACCTACTAAATCATCCATTCAGACACTTATACACGCCCTCATTCTTCAATACACCTTGGTATATATATATATATATATATATATATATATATATATATATATATATATATATATAAATCACCGATAATCCTTCGTCAGCTGACCGCGTAGTCAATGCTTCCTCCGCCACAAAGGATGAACGAACCACCAAAATTTTAGGCAAAATCAATATTTATTGCTGTTTCCTGATGACGCGTTTCAGGCACCACTTGCCCTTGTTCACATAGCCAGCAAGTAAGAAACGCCATTTTTTATGCAATGCTTACACCACGTGATAAAACACCATCAATGAACATAGAAAAAATACTGTCTATGCAAGTGCATATATGTGTACACACCAGTTTATCTGTTTGTTTCTTTTGTCTTTTTTCCCTTTTTGTCTCTCCCATTTCATATTTATCATTATTATCTCCTCTTTTTTCCTCTTCCTCACAATTATTTTTTATTCTATAGTAATTGTGTCCTGCTTTCTAAATGCATTGTGATCCTCCAAAGAGATATCATAGTCCATAGAGAGGTGATAGGTCCCAGATCTGTTGATAACCGTATGAATACAATGTTTCACTCGAAATTTTCATATGTATCTAAAATGCTGGAGAATATAAATATAATATCAATAAATAAATAAATATATAAATATATTAAGATATCACAATTGAATCATATTTACATGTGAAAAAAGTCGTCATAAATTTGCATATTTCACCAATATTCGAGAAAAATACATATCTTTTCTAGAACCTACTCCAACTCTCCTATATAAAATGGAAGACACTACAATAAAATAATAATAATAAGAAACATTAGGAGATATCTAAAATACAAACAGTGTCAAGTGCGTATTAAAGTGCAAGATACTGGCAGTGCAAATACTATAAACATTTTTAAACCATAACCAATCACTAAAATGTGTTAAAAGCGTTCTTAAGACAAGGCCATGCATGATAGAGTGCACCTGAGACTGAAAAAATAAATTTCCAATCATATATATATATACGCTCCAACACTCTCTCCCGTCCGGAAAAAGTAATAGCACTAATGGGGTTAGGTGTCGCAACCTTGTTTTAATTCAAATTGACAGCGCTTCAAAACAAACGCTTTTCGTGATTTCCCTTCCTCAGTGTTTGCGTTTCACACTGCGAGGCGCCATTTTAAATACCATACCCCCTCAGACATGGAAACAAAGGACAGTCACGCCACAAAATTGTAAGGCGCCATAAAGACATATGTGTCTTTATGAAAAAAAAATATTTGTAATATATGTATAGCTAAAAATTTATGGAAGAAGACATGGGCAAATAAGTGTCTAAATACAGTATTAGCATCAGCAGAGGATTGCGGTCGCGTGAGTTATAGTTGCCTGCACTAACTATAACGGGGGAATTTCATTGGTTTTTTATCAGTAAAATTTCCGCTAACTATAACATGTGTGAAACCTATGGTTTTTTCAGTGAATATATATATATATATATATATATATATATATATATATATATATATATATATATATATATATATATATCCACCAAGAGTTTCCTCCGCAACAGAGAAACCAAAGGGACACAGTGAGGATTCCAGGAAAAGAGGTTTATTCAACACTGACGGCATTACGCGTTTCGTCTAACTGCCTTAATCATATGCCTTATTGCACCAGTGCTTTGCATCAGTCCGTTCTTTAGGCGGTAATTCAGCTCCCAATCGTGGGAGCCCAGCTGAGTCTCATTACTTGAAACGTCACTGCTGCCTCCTCGGGAGACTGCAAATCCCACACTGCACCATCTAGGCAGAATGAAAGAAATGTTTTCAAAAAGGACTCCTGAAATCTCGTAGTGAGTGCTGGATGTCTAAAAAAACGTAAATGCGTAGAAAGTGAAATTGTCCTGGTACCACTGTTAAAAACAACTCCTCTACTGGGTCCCCACCATACACCATATCGCATCAAACCGAGTCCAGTGGTACTGAAAACCTCGCTGCAATCAGCTGGCCTTGCTGTGAAGTCACAGACGACAGTGCGATGCTGGTCTCGGATGCAGGGGCCAAAACAGATCCAAACCCTTGGAGGTAAGCGAAACTGAGCGGCAGCTCTTCCCCATGTTGCTCTGGCCAACTTTACAGGCGGGTCCCCCCAGCACGTCAGGGGAAAACGTGCAAAATATCCACCAAGAGGTTCCTCCGCAACAGAGAAACCAGAGGGACACAGTGAGGATTCCAGGAAAAGAGGTTTATTCAACACTGACGGCATTACGCGTTTCTGCTAACTACCTTAATCATATGTCTTATTACACCAGTGCTTTGCATCAGTCCGTTCTTTAGGCGGTAATTCAGCTCCCAATCGTGGGAGCCCAGCTGAGTCTCATTACTCATATATATATATATATATATATATATATATATAACATATGTAAACTTTACAGAAACACAGTCACTGGATGATGTCATCAATGGTGTTATCAGTGATGTTATTTGAGATGTCATCAGTGATGTCATCAGTGATGTCACTGGCCATGTCATGAATGATATAATATGTGACGTCATCAGCAGTGCATTGCGGGGACGCGAGTTATAGTTAGCTGAACTAACTATAGCATTCAAATTTCTCTGGTTTTGTGTGAGTGAAATGTCCAATTAACTATAACGTCCCTGAAACCTGTGGTTTTTTCAGTGAATATATATATATATATATTATATATATATATGTATATATATATATATAAATATGTGTATTATATTTTTATTTATGTAATAGCGTTCGTCTGAAGAAAATAAAGAATAATTAGGCTACCAAAGTCATTTATATGCTAGCTTATTTTAACAAAGCTCATAAAAGTTCACATATTTAGGTAGGAATCAAATGAGCTTTGTAGGAAATGTGTGCAATTTTTTGTTCACCAAGGCAAATATTTTACTACCACCCCCCTATAAATTATGCTAAGAGATGTCAGCCAGCCTTGGATTATTTTACACTTCTAGTCATAATCACAATTTCAGTATTTCAGGACTACACTCTAGCACCCACAACTCCAAGGAACTCTTCACATTCATACAGGAATTTGCCAAACCCAACAGTGAAAAAACCCCCTCTTCCAAGACCTCCGCAACAAACTCAGCTTCTTCTTTCACCTCAAGATCAAGATGCTCTATGACAACTTCGACGACCAAAACCACTGCACCGCCTCAACCCCCACCCCCAACGGCACTACCCAACAGTCCCTTCTCACCTGCACCCCTCTCACAACAGAAGACACCTCAAAGACTATGAAGAGCATCCACTACAGATCATCTTCTGACCCCTACCTGCCACACGTCTTCCACAGGGCCACCACTGCCATTGCACCCAAGCTACGACAAACTATTAACTGCTCCCTCGAGACAGCTACATTCCCCGACAACTGGAAGCGCGCGAAAGTCAACCCACTCCTGCTTCGTTTTGCAGCCAAAGTCATCAAAACATCCATCAACACCCAGCTAGCACACTTCATGGAATCCAACAACATCCTAGACACCTCTCAATCACAGCATCGAGACCGCCCTCCTCGCCGCTACCGACGACATCCGCACCCTCCTTGACCAAGGCCATATGGCAGCCCACATCCTCCTGGACCTCTCAGCAGCCTTTGACACCTTCTCCCACCGCACACTAGCCACCAGGCTCCACGACGCTGGTATCCAAGGAAAGACCTTAGACTGGATACGATCATTCTTCTCAGGCAGAACACAGAGAATAAGACTCCCCCCCCTTACTCTCAGAACCAACAGAAATCAGATGCGGAGTACCCCAAGGATCCTCCCTTAGCCCCACACTCTTCAACATCTACATGGCCCCCTTGCAACAATCGTCAGAGAAAATGGACTCAACATTGTCTTCTACGCCGATGACACCCAGCTAATCCTCTCCCTCACCAAGGAACCCGACATCACCAGGCACAACTTCTAAGAAGAGATGAAAGCCATTGAGACCTGGATGAGAAACAGCTGCCTGGAGCTCAACTTGAAGTCCTCATCCTTGACTCCACCCCCTCTGCATGGGACGACACCTAGTGGGCCCCCCACCCTCGGAAACCCATCCATCCCAACAGACCATGCACGCAACCTCAGCATCATACTCGACTCATCACTCAGCATGAATCACCATATCAATGCCGTATCCTCCGTTTGCTTCAACACCCTCCGCATGCTTTGCAAGGCGTTCAAGAAGATCCCACCCGACTCCAGGAAAACCGTCACTCACGCACTCATCACCAGCAGACTTGACTACGGCAACGTCCTCTATGCCGGAATCAACAAAAAACTCCTCTGCAAACTCCAGACCGTCCAGAACAACGCAGCCAGACTTTTCCTTGATATCCCGCAGCACAACCATATAAATACAATACCTACGCAACCTCCACTGGCTCTCCGTCAAAAAGAAGAAGAACTTTCAAGCTGTTTACACATGCCTACAAGACACTCCACAACATCGGACCCCAATACCTCAAGGACTGAATCTCCTTCCATGCCCCCAAGAGAAACCTCCGCTCAGCTGACCTCTCCCTAGCCATCGTCCCACGTTATATATATTCACTCAAAAAAACAAAGTTTAAAGTAGCATTATAGTTGGGGACACTGGAATTATGCAGCAGGAGAGGGACAAATTATGCAGCAGGGTTGAGGAAATTGTGCAGCATGAAAAGGCAAATTATGTGACATATTTTGTAATAGTATTATTTCATCTTTTTTAAACTTGGTAACTCTGGGAATTGGTTGCACCTCATTAGTACCAGTATAACACTCAAATATAGAAATACCTAATAAAACGGAGACTAGTCCAACTTTGCAAAGGGCCTTCCACTGCGCTGCAACATGTGTCACTGCATTTTTAGTAACTTTTGAACCGTCTGAGCTAGAAACTAAATTAGTTTTTTGTTAAACTCTGCAGATTATTTGGCAGATGATGGATTACGTGGCAAATGTGTTAAATCTATAATTATGCGATAATCACTGTTGCCGCACAATTGCATAAATCTGGTGGCCCTAGTTATAGTTAGGTGAATTTGTCAGTGAAAATGTTACTGTTTTGAAGCAAAAACACAGAAATTCACCAATTATAGTTAGCAGCGCTAAATATTGTACCCCCTCCATGCCCTGCTTATGACCTCACATATGACATCACTGATAACATCTCAAATGACATCATTGATGACATCACTGATAACATCTCAAATGACATCATTCATGACATCACTGATGACATCATCCAATGAGTGTGCTAATTTATTTTACAGTTTACGTAGTGGCAAGCAAATACCATATTAATTCTATGGGGCATATTATCAAGCATGGCGTTAAAATTATTGCCGCTTTAGCGGCAGAAAACTGCCACTAAAGCAGCGCTAATGGGCTTGATAATATGCCGCAGAGAATTCCAATAGAAGCCCATGTTGACACCAGAACATGGACTTCCATGGGAATTCTCAAGGGCATATTATCAAGCCCATTATCGCCGCCTTAGCGGCAGTTTTCTGCCGCTAAAGCGGCGATAATTTTAACGCCGTTTCTTGATAATATGCCCCGCTGTAATTTTGTACAGCTTGGGTGCAGCTAATGGGTGTAAGTGTTTATAAAACACATGTGCTCCTAATGCACTATAGTTATGCAGAGGATTTCAACACGTTATAAATGTTTGCATTAATGAGTAGCTCTGTGTGAGAGTGACAGTTGACTTGTATTCATTATGCTTCACACAACTTTTTGGTTCTACAGAAAAACTTTCCAATAGGAGAAATATTCTACATAGTAGACACTAACTTTTGTAAGCAGCCTTGAGTTATTAGAGAGAATAGTGTCAGCATGATAATTTATATTTAACATGGAAGAATGTGTGCACCAGGTACTAACATACGTATGTGTGCTTGTTTTGCTTCAGTAGAAAGGCAATCTATAAAGATTTTACCATAGTATGAAGGCTGCAGGTAGTATGATCTTTAGCTCTTTCAAATGCTGTTTATTTTTAGCAAATAGTGTTTTTTGACAACTGTTGCAAAGAATTTACTTATCCTTAGTATATTCTTTTTGATACTGTGGGCTATTTTTCCCTTGAGAGTTTCACTGTTTACAAACTGTGTGGTGTGGAGAGAACTCTCTTCATAGAGTAAACATTGTTTGCAGTACTCAATTATCTACTGATATCAGCTTCATTTCTTAATGTAGGTTTGGTGTGTGTCAAGAGTTTGAAAAAGATAAAAGATGTCCACAGTATGGAATTTGTTTTGGAATTGGCATTCACTATTTTGCCTTTTATGAACAGTTGTATACAGATTGAACACCATACTGGAGGAGGATTTCCCATATATGTGTGGTTGATTGCTAATGTCAACTATAGTACATGTAACGTCATAGTAATTTGTACAGCAATATGTGGCAAAACGAAGCTTGGATGATGTGAACATAATAATTTATACTTAACATGGAAGAATGTGTGCACCAGGTACTAACCGATGTACGTGTGCTTGTTTTGCTTCAGAAAAAGAGCTATCTATAAATTTATAAATATATAAATATTTATTTTATAGAGCAATATGTGGGAAAATGATGCTCGGATGATGTCTTCAATGATGTCATTTTTAGATATCAGTGATGTCATAAAACATGCCATAAGTAATGTCATATGGGAGATCATAAGCAGTTCATGGCCGGTGCACAAGTTGTAGTTAGTGCTGCTAACTATACCTGGTGAATTTCGGTGTTTTTTAACTTCAAAACATTAATATTGTTACTGAGAAATTCACTTAACTATAACGTTTCTCTAACCTTTGTTTTTGTCAGTGAATTTTTATTTTGAAAACACATATTGTTATTGCACCTAACTATAAAGTTACTTTAACCTTTGGTTTTTGTCATTGAATTTCTAGGGCTTTTAAATATATATATATATATATTTATTTAGAAATACATAGAAACTAGCTACTCCAAGAATGTTCAACTTCTTCGTTTTTGTATAACTCATATATACAGAGATATTCCCAGCACAGTTTTCATTGTTTTTGTATGTATCTTTACATAAACTTCTCATTTATATTTAAAAAAGACATGGATCAGTTTTTCCTATGCTGCAAACAATGTGTTTTCACTATGTACATCTATTTTTAAGGTTTGGAATCGCTCTCGCGCAGGCTCGCGAGATCGCAAAGGTATACATTTTGTTCTAATCTGTTGTACAGAGTTCTTTTTCACCTGGTCAGTTATTATTGAATGCTAATATTAAATAATGTAGTCAGTACGGTATGTATATTGTATTCATTATTTTGTTTACAATCGTATGGCTCCTGCAAGACGATCTCGGGAGTCGAACACACACAATTCCCTGCGTACACTACGAGGGGGTTGTATTCCCTGTCCGGCTCTCATGATTCGCTCGCGAGAGCGTATATTTGGAATTAAGTTCATAACAGTGTATTTTTGTAATTTTGAAGTAAGACATGAGAAGTGCTCTTTAAAGTACAAAAACAGTTGATGTGTTGTTGCATTTCAGATATTAAGAAAATTCTCTGTATTTTACGATCTTGCTGCCCTTTTGCAAGACACCCGCAAGAGGCCCAGGAGAGGGAACACATTCCAAAGAAAGATTGCGATTGGTTCATATGGATGTCTTTATTTAGCAGAGAAAGTTTCCTTCCTTGTTGCATCATATGCCTATTGGGTTTTTCTCTGATTACACCTTTTAGGCTACCTCTCTGACTTTGAGCATTCAGATGAGAACCCTTCTCCTGTTCCTGCAAGCCAGCCACCTTAGGCCCCCAGGGAGTCCTTGTTCTGGCAATGTTTCAGATGAAGTGTAGTGGGCAGAAAGTGTCTTGAAAATAGATACTTTGTACCATATGCAAAAAAAGAGATCAGCAGGGACAGCTGGAACAAGCAATATTACATGAGTCCCACTGGGATGTGGTGTCATTTGAGAGCTATGCACCCTGAATACCTTGCTTGGGCTGATTCAGGCCATGCTGCAGAGCTTGATAACTCCTCAGTGGCATCCACATCATTCCAACCTAGTAATAGAGTGTTTAGAAATGGGATTCCTGGTTGGCTGAGATATGCATCCAGGCCAGGCAGGAGCCACCACTCTTATCAGGGTAAGCTAGATACACACTAAAAGATAACCTGTATTTACCCTCTGGTAGCTTGGCACAAAGCTGTCAGGCTTATCTAAAGAGGCAATGTGTAAAGTATTGTGCAACACACACATGCAGTAACACAATGAATACACCACTAAATGATTCCACACAGGTTTAGAAAAATAGAGAATATTTATCTGAGCAAAATGAGACCCAAACAACAAAAATCCTATCAGTATAAGTCAAGATATGAATTCTTAAAGATTAAATGCAAAAATAGTGCTTACAAGCAAGAGGGACCCGTGCAAATCCAAACTTCAGGCTGACCACGATGGAGGGCAGGCTGGCTTCAGGACCCAAGCAAGGCCTGCTGAGAAAGTACCTTGGATGGAGCAAAGGATAGATGCTGAGGGCACGATGCGTTGATCTTTCCTATGCAGTTGAGGCGCTGCGTCATCATCGAGCTTCGCTGAGGTGAAAGCAATGTGTCATCGGCGACCCGCGCAGAGCATTGTTGCCTGGCCACACAGGGTGTAGAAACGCTTTCATTGAACAGCCTCTGCGTTGGCTGTGAAGCGTAATGCGTCAGTTCTGATTGGCACTGTGGTGACTATGCATTCGTTTAGCAGAAAAACAGCTAATGAACCAAATTATGATGTGCAGAATTTAGAGCGGGCACGTCAGGCAAGGGTAGGACTCACAGAAGGCAGAGCCAAGCAGCAGAATTGTAGGAAATCTTTTGTGTCCCGGAGACTTAAGAAAACAGGAGGCAAGCCAGCAAGCCCTTGGAGATTACTTGGAAGTAAGGCAGAGTCCTGCTCTGCTTCAGCAGAGTCATGGAGCAGCAGGCATCAGGGCAACAAGCAGTAAAGCAGTCCTTCCAGCAAAGCAGTCCATTTGAGTCCAGCAGAGCAGTCCTTCTGACAGAAGTTTAGTCTACATCCAAAGTGACAGATTTTAGGGGGTCAGATACTCAGTACTTATACCCAAAAGTGCCTTCGACATAAGGGGTGACTTCAAAGCAGCTCTCTGAAGTGCACAAGGATCCCTTTTAACCCAGTCCTGTCTGTCAGGCTATCTGTGGGGGGTAAATCAGTGCTTTGTGTGTGCACAGGGCACCACCCATCTAAGTGTCTGTGTCAGCCCCTCTCATTACTCTCTGCCCAGGAAGACTCATCAGAATGCAGATGAGGGTCACCTTTCTGGGTTTGTGATTTTTTAGAGGGAATACACAAAGTGTAGCTGTCACCCACCCTAGATCGGAGATAGGCTGTCAGGCACATAGAATAGCAAGTGCAGAGAAATGTCCTCTTTCTAAAAGTGGCATTCGTAAAACAGTAATTTTAAATCCAACTTCACCAGTAAGAAGAATTTATCCTTACCATTCGAAAGATATGAAACATGAATAAGCTACTCGTCTCTGATCAGGAAAAGTATATTAAGGAATTTTCAACCCTGCCTTTGAGAGGGGTGGGCCTCACAGCTGTGAAAAATTAAATAGGATGTTTGTCACTACCAGAACATACAAAACATAAAAGTACATGTCTACCTTTTACTTACAGCGCACCCTGCTCTTAGGGTTACTTAGGGCCTACCTAAAGGGTGACTTATATGTAATAAAAAGGGGTTTTAAGGCTTGGTAAGTTTAAATGCCAAGTCAAACTGGCAGTTAACTGCACACACAGGCACTGCAGTGGCAGACCCGAGACATGTTTGAAAGGCTACTTTTGTGGGTGGCATAATTAGTGTTGCACGTTCACTAGTAGCTTATTTAGTACAGGCCCTAGGTATATGTTATACCACTTTACAAAGCACTTACCAGTACACCAAATAGGCCAGTCAGGTATACACCAATGTCTCTTCTTGGAGTGAGGGAATCTAGCATTCATGTTGGAGAAGAAAGGGTTCAACGTGAGGATGGAGGAAGATGTAGGAAACAAGAGAATAAAAGAAGTTAGAGTTAGGCAAAAGGAGAGAGGAAGAAATATAAAGTAGATGCATGGGAAATTATGCAATGTGGAAGAACAGGAGAAAACAGGAAACAAAGGAAGGGAAAGAAAAGAATGAATAAAACAATGATTGTGAGACTGTCATGGACTAGAAGAACTTAAATGAGAGAGAACACAATCAAAGCAAAAAAGAGATAACAATGAAAGGCGGGAGTTGGAAAAAGAAACAAAGACTATATAAGACAGGAAGATGGAGAAAGATATGAAAAAGACAGACAATTGATGGACGGAATGCAGAACAAATCAACACATTCACCCCCAGTCAAGAGATCTGGGTTAAATCCATCATTCTTTTGCTCACCATGCCACCCCAGTTTAGACCTGGCCATATGCAAATCAGTCTTGACCCTGTGCCTCATGGGAACAGTCCAGCCCGAACTGCCAAGCCAGGCCCTCCCTGGACCGGAAACAAGCATCCTAGGACCGGTTTCGGTGTTTCACCCCTCTTCAGCCAGGATAGCTTGATTCCAGTGGCACAGTGAGCCCAGGACCCACGTCATGAAGAAAGACAGAGAGGAAAATACATAAATATAAAAGACATAATAAAGAGTGGGGTTACTTCACTGACCTTGCTGGGAGTGCTGCTCCTGTTTGCCTGTCCATTTTCTGGCCACTTCGCCACGCCTCGAGGCCCCCGCTTCGCGGGAGCCGCTCGCAGGCAAGAGACCTTGTTGGGGATCCAGCCCTTGGGTTTCCACTCGTGCATTGGAGCACCAACGCGCCTTCAGGGACATTACAGCTGACACCAAGGACAGAGGCGGGACTGCGAGGACCAGCGTGCTCAGCGGCGCTGATCGGCCGCAGCTGGTCCTCTTCCCGCCCCCTCCACCCGTTAAAATCACCGCGGAGTAAGAGCTACTTGGGTTACTTCACTGACCTTGCTGGGAGTGCTGCTCCTGTTTGCCTGTCCGTTTTCTGGCCACTTCGCCACGCCTCGCGGCCCCCGCTTCGCGGGAGCCGCTCGCAGGCAAGAGACCTTGTTGGGGATCCAGCCCTTGGGTTTCCACTCGTGCATTGGAGCACCAACGCGCCTTCAGGGACATTACAGCTGACACCAAGGACAGAGGCGGGACTGCGAGGACCAGCGTGCTCAGCGGCGCTGATCGGTCGCAGCTGGTCCTCTTCCCGCCCCCTCCACCCGTTAAAATCACCGCGGAGTAAGAGCTGCTTGGGTTACTTCACTGACCTTGCTGGGAGTGCTGCTCCTGTTTGCCTGTCCGTTTTCTGGCCACTTCGCCACGCCTCGCGGCCCCCGCTTCGCGGGAGCCGCTCGCAGGCAAGAGACCTTGTTGGGGATCCAGCCCTTGGGTTTCCACTCGTGCATTGGAGCACCAACGCGCCTTCAGGGACATTACAGCTGACACCAAGGACAGAGGCGGGACTGCGAGGACCAGCGTGCTCAGTGGCGCTGATCGGCCGCAGCTGGTTCTCTTCCCGCCCCCTCCACCTGTTCTTCTCCCTGATAATCAGTGACAGTAACGCGCACGCGGGACGCGCGTGGGGCAAAGGCCGGGGCTAAGACTGGGCAAAGACAGGGCCGTTTTAGGCCGTTATAGACCGATTAAGACCGGACCGGGCCATCCCTCTTGTTTTTTTTTTTTTTTTTTTGTTTTTTTTTTACGTGAGTTGTCTAGTTGCGCTTGTGTTTTAATTCTAAACAACCTATAGTTCAAATAATGTCTGTCCGTGAAACTAGGAGTAAGTCTACCAAATCCGTGAAAAAGGCTACAGGTACCCTGGATGATTTTATCACAAGGACTAGCCTTTCAATTGATAATGAGATTACTAAACTCCAGCACAGAGTATCCTTGGAGCTGGAGTCTGCAAGGAGGCTCTCTACCGAACTAGTATTAAGGAAAAAATCCTCTCTAGGTAGTATTGCCTTCTCAAAAACCCCTGAGCGCACTACTGGCCTCACACCAATTATCACCTTGGTCGAGGTTCACTCTACTGCTGAGGAAACAACTCCCTCTATTAATCAAGACTTTGTTCCCTCGGGCCCCTCTGTCAGTGCTGTATCTGAAAGTTTTCCATCTTCGGATCCACTGATAGGGAATATCGTGGGTAGTAAAAATGGTGAGAAGAAAAAGGTATTGGTGGAAACAGACCCGACCAAAAGCCAGGTGCCTGTTAAGACATCACTAAAACATAAGAGAAAACGGAAACATATATCTGCGTATGCTAGAAAAAAGGCGAAGGTAGCCTTTAGTCAAAACATTATAGGGGGGGCCCCGCAAACACCCAATGTAAGTATTGCTAATAATATGTCTGACCAAGCGCCTCTAATTGTTCAAAGCGTCAATGATAGCACAGATGAGCAAAACTCGGTCATAATGGCTGACCACTCTGTCAATGAGGGCCAGAGAAATTCTTTGAACATGGTAGAACAGGAAGGGGGACGGGAAGACTTTTTAAAACTGGTATGGGAGACGCTTAAGAAACTACTCAGGCCACTAGAAGTGAGGTTAACTGGCATTGAGAATCAGTTGCTTGAGGTAGAAAAAAGTGTTATTACACTATCTAGCTTAAGTCTCAATTGCACTGATGTACCCATAGTGTCTATGCAAGCACCAGCTACTGCTCCTGTGATACCTTTGAATAAAAATCCAACTAGCATACAGCAGCAAAAAGAGGGAATAGTAAAAAGTACAAATATAAAATCGATAACAAATACATCAGCCACATCAAATCCAATTCCCTCGACCTCGTCATCTGTAAATACCTCTAATAAATCTTTGCTGAAGGGTCATGTTCAAAGCAAAACGCCTCAATTACCAAATGTTGCTACTACCCATTCTCCTATCCCCAACACCCCTGTTCCACAGAAATCCACATCTAATCTACCTGCCAGTAATAAACCCTTGACTGATAGATCTTTTGTCAATGTTCCTAATAAGCCAAACTATCAATCTGGCCATGCTTATAACAACTTTAAAGGAGGGTATATAGATCTACCACCTGACGCAAGCCCATTTGTAATTGTTCTTACAGGGGTACCTGAATTAGAAAACCAATATGAGGAGAACTTTCAATCTCTAAAAAATAAAGTGATCTATTGGTTAAATTCGAATAAACCCATTCCGAATCACATGAAAAGTAAAATCCTTATGGTTCGTAGGGTGCCGTGGGTAGGACCCATGGCTAAATCAATCATGGGTGACTGCATAGTCATTTCTTTTGAGGAACCCCATAGTGCTGAACAGATTTGCAAATGGAAATCATATGGAGACACACCACCCATTGAAGCTAGGCCCCTATCGTTTTTTTACCCCCCACCTAGGCCCATATATTATGGGTCCAATTGGAACACTGTCAAACAGTATCACGGTTATGTACCCAACTTGGCTAGACAGGCAGATCAAAATATGTGGTCTGGTATTCCCACCTTTAACAGGTTCAGTTGTCTAGATGCTGTCGATTGACTTGGGACTATGCCAGATTGTATTCCCAAGTTATATATCACTTACTGTATACTAGGTAATAAGTTGTATCACCACCAGAGCAAGGAAAGGTCTCTAGCAGCTGATAAAGTATGTCACGATCTGGATGTGGGCTGTTTAGATGGGGGAACCAATACTATAGTAAGAGATGTGGTCATTGAGACAGAGAATCAAACTGCCGATATACAGTTAGGTAATGTTCATCACCAGCCAGTACTTATGCCGGCTTTTGATGACCAAACCTGTTCCAGTAATAGACTGACCCCACGTTTTCTCATTTTGTCTTGGAACATTGCTGGTGTTGGTAAAAATCTTAAGGATCCTGAATGGGCTGATTATGTTGATACTAGTGACCTTTGTTTATTGCAAGAAACATGGGCATTAGATGTTCCGCATAGAGTCGGATACAAAACCTATGGCACTGAGGCAGTTCAGTCTGATAGGGGGAGACCGTCAGGGGGGTTGATCATATGGCTTAAAATCACCTTGGTTATGAGGAGTGAAATTATAGATACAGGAACACCCGATATTCTGGCCCTAAAAATTGTACCCTCAAATGGAAATGA
Source organism: Triturus cristatus (assembly GCF_964204655.1). Taxonomy (NCBI): domain Eukaryota; kingdom Metazoa; phylum Chordata; class Amphibia; order Caudata; family Salamandridae; genus Triturus; species Triturus cristatus. The sequence goes on from NC_140590.1 coordinate 444,805,590, forward strand.
ATGTTACATTGTCAACGTCTATAATAGACCACTTGCCCATTCCAAGGTCTCCCCTACTCTGGAAACACTGGATCTCTTTTTGACAAAGGTGGTTGGAGATACTCCGGTAATTCTGGGAGGCGACCTAAACTGTAATTTCGAACCGGTTTCTGGTATTAATGACGTCTTTGAGGATGAGGACCAGGTGTACAAAATTCCCCACCTTGAAACCTCAAACTTTGTTAAGTGCTCCACTTTGGCCGTTCAATTGCTTAGGCTAACGGCAGATCATGGTCTTAGAGCATGTAACGGCCGCCTCCCTTCGGACTTGACAAAACAACCAACTTTTGCGAAATCCAATAGTAATCTAGATTTCATACTTGTCTCACTTAACCTTTGGCATTATTTGATTGATTTAAAAGTGACAAGTAGGGAGGAAAGTGATCACTACCCTTTAGAACTTTACATTGATGTGCAAATGTTTAGTGATATTACTACCAACCTAGTTACTCTATCATCTGAGACCACCAATGGCAAAATGTGTGAGGATGTACACATAAATAATAATAGACGTGCAGTAAAATGGCCCTATATTTTGTCTGATGGCAAGGCCCTAGCATCGGTGTACTCTCTCTTTGGGGAAATGTTCGGACCTATAGCTGGACAATCTTTTCTACCTGTCCACTTTGATCACTTTATCGAACTACACAATGTTTTCTTCAGTGAACTAAAAACTTGCTTGTCAAAAATGCCAAGGAAAAAGCAACAAAATATAAGAGTGGGAAGTCACGGAAAACTATGGTACGATCATTCATGCAGGCTGGCCAAGAGAAACCTCTTGCTTGCTATTAAAAGCAAATCAAAAGAAGGAGTCAAACTTGCAAGGGAGGTATATAAGTGTGCCCAAAAAACATCAAAAAAACTATGGGAAGAGTCGATTTGGTCAGAAATGCTAGTTGCTGCAAAAACTAATGATAATGTTGGGTTTTGGAGGTTGGTGGCAAATGGGGGGCATGCAGGCAGAGCTGTAAAAGACAAATTTTTGGATGAAATGACATGGGTGACCCATTTCACATCCCTTTATAAACAATATGATGGTGATGACAACAAGATATCATGGTCCCCCCCTCTTATTGAACCCCTTGACTTCACACTGGAGGAAACAACAAGGGCGATTAATGAACTAAAAAATAGTAAAGCACCAGGCCCTGATAAAATACCGGGGGATCTATATAAACACGACATCGAAGTATGGGCTCCTTATGTAAATCGTTTGTTTAATGTTCTGTCTACAAGCTGTCGCTTTCCAGATAGTTGGCGTGCAGCGGAAGTTGTGTTAATCTTTAAAAGGGGAACAGATTGGTACCCTCAAACTATAGACCAATTAGTCTAATGGACACCCTCCAAAAACTATATGCCAAACACTTACTGTTTCGGATTAATGATTGGCTGGAGGACTCAAAAATAATCTCTAAATTTCAAGCTGGCTTTAGGAGCAAGACTAGTACCATAGATCAAATATTCAGATTCTGTTGCTTGATCTGGAAGTACGTGCATATTAGGAAAGGTCATTTGTATGTAGCTTTCGTAGATCTGAGAGCCGCATTCGACCTTGTCCCTCGCAACTTGCTCTGGAGGACCTTAAGTGAAGTAGGCTTGCCAGGGTGTCTTTTGGCTCAAATAGTTGAGCTGCATGCTGGAAATTATGCAAACATTAGGTGGGGTCCAAATGGCGAACTGACACGTAACATCCCCATTGAACGTGGGGTTCGCCAAGGGTGTGTCTTGGCCCCTACCTTGTTTTCCTTGTTTGTTAATGATGCTCCCAATTATTTGAATGGTTGTACTAATGATTCCCCGCAGCTTAATGGAGAGAGGGTGCCTGCGTTGCTCTTTGCGGACGACACCATTCTTATATCCCAGACCAAGAAAGGACTCCAGGCACTCTTAAACTCCTTTAGCTGTTATTGCATGACCAAGGGCCTGGAAATAAATGCTGACAAAACGAAATGTATGGCATTAAACCCCAGCAAACCGGACAGAGGGTTTTTGACTTTGAATGGCCAGAAATTAGGAACTGTGGAAAACTTTTCCTATTTGGGCGTTGCACTTGATTCAAAACTAAGTTGGAAGGCCCAAATTGAGAAAAGTAAGGTATCATATGCCCACAACGTTAAACCAATTATATGTAGACTGAACGCTAGCACAAGCAAGAGTGTAACCCCTGTCTTAGAGCTTTTTAAATTTAAAATTCAATCTGCTGTGTTGTATGGAGCAGAGATATGGGGACCTTGGGCCAGCGATAGCTTTCAGGGCTTGGACAATAAATTCATGAGAGCTATTGTAAGGGTCCCGATTAGTACACCTTTAATACCCCTCCAGCTCGATTTGAATTTTAAAAGAACAGATTATTTTGCCATTATAAGACCATTAATGTTTTGGGTTAGGTTATGGTCCACCCCAGAACTGCTCGAATACAGAAATGGCCTTCAAGAATTGTTGATTCTTGATTCTTTTAACTCTATTCAGTGGCTTGTGCATATTAAAAAATAGTTCACGCTTCTGGGCTTGTACTCAATGTGGGAGAATCCTGATAATTTACCGGCTTTTTCTAAATCTATAGTAAAACGAGCCTTTTGGTCTTACATGAGTGACAGGCTCGTACATGAAAGTAGAGTTGGGTCTCTAATTCAAGATTTTTTATCCTTTAAGGACGAACCCCGCTTCGAATCCTTTTTGGATGAAATTGAGCCACCTATTGCAAAGTCCCTTTACTTGAAGTTTAGATATGGGATCCTTATGCTGAACTATAATACAGAACGCTGGTCACAGAAAAGACTGGGAGGCCTGAATGACAAAAGCGGGTGCTGTCCTATGTGCTTAAACTCCTGTACGTAGAATGAGATTCACATGTTGTTTGTATGTAGTGCCTACCTGAAGGCTCGAAAGAAATGGCTAAAACCCATGTGTACTCTCCTAGGAACCAGATCCTGCTCTACAGCATACAGGATTATAAAAAGCAATACAACCCAGTTTATTGTATTTAGCATAAACAGGTTCCTTTACTCTGTGTATATTATTCGCAGGAAACTTGGTCAGATACTCTGAGTAGGACCTCTGTATATGCTTACAAAAATCTGTTGCCAAAATGAAATGTGTTTTAAAATGAGGAGATGAAAATTAATTCTTGTATTACATTTTTAAACTTACTGTTCTAAAGTGTTGCTGTATGTAAGGTATTATGATTCTCTGTTTTTTTATACATGTGTCTTTTATGGCCAAATTGGCCGCAATAAATAATAAAAAATAAAATAATAAAGAGTTGCAAGATGAAGAAATGGCTGAAAGAAATGGAAAAGTTGGGAACAGGAACAAACATGAATACAGAGGATTACGAAAGAATAGAGATAATAAGAGATAAGTTGAAGATTGGGAAAAACAGCATGAGGTACAGGTCAAATCATAGCAGGAGGTAAACAGAGAGAAAGGGATGTAGCTGTTAGTGGAAGATGAATAAGGATGTGACGGAGAGAGGTAGAGGCGACAGAACTGAGGAGAATAGGCGTTAGATGGCAAAAGAGCTAGAGACTGTAATGGTGGTAACTAAACAGAAAATGTAGATTGGAGGGAAATCAAAGTGATAGAGATCCTTCCTCGATACCATCCTGGCTGTGGAAACAGCCAAAGCACCACTTCAAGTCACTGTGTGTGGAAGTGTTGCTGCTGGTCCCTGGTGTCAATCTGTCTACAATGACTATCTGCCCAACCCAATCCAATTGATTCTATTGTGTGCCTGTTGGCTGCCAATGTAGCTGAATCGTGAGTAGCTGGTTTGTAGCACCATCTGAAGTTCCTCTTGTGGCTGAATATTCCTAGTGAGTGTCGGATGACTCCATCTAATTTCCCACATGCAGACCAGCCAGGGCAAAGTCAGATACTGGGAAGTTATTTGTGACAAGGCAGGTAAGCAACAGTGCACATGCCTTATGGTATGCATAGTGCTGCTCCTATGTTTTCCAAACTGTTTGTTGCCTGATACATTTTATTGCAGTAGCTGACACCCTCAATTGAAGCAGCCTGAGGAAGTTGATTATCCCAATATATCCAGAAATATTTGCCAGAATGAAATCACTAAGAGGATACCCCAAAATTTCGGGAGAGACGAATAAATATTAGGCTGACAGTGCTTAAACTCTGATGAACCAGCTGACCACTCTAAAGCAACAAACACTGGGTACTCAGACCACACTGCCCTGTTCACAGAGAAGAAAGCCCTCTTCACCATGGAAATTATTATCACGTTCAAACGTTCAGAAGGAAAATTGAGAACTGCAATCCTCACTACCAACTTCAAAGGTGACCCCCAACCCCTTTCTGAATACCAAATACCTTCTTCACAGCCAAGGCACAAGAAGGGCTCATTAAAAAAAAGTGGTTTAAACGTGTTAAATCTATATACCAAATACCAATGGTTTGAGATCAATCAATCAAGTAATCACTCAACAGGATTTGTAGAGCGCACTCTTGGTGATACTTGAAAAGAGTTCATTCACCAACCATGTGTGTCCTACTCAGCCACAGCCTCCCTTACTTACTCGCCACAGTTCAAAACGAATAGTACACCCCACCACTTAAAAAGATCAGTACATGCTGCTGATGCACACAAGAAATTCCTGCATCTTAGTCTGCTCCCAAGTCATGTCCAAACTCCTGCCCTTTGCCCCATCTCTTGTCCGCAGACAGGAGCAGATCTACAAGAAACCAACGCAGCGCCGCAAGTCATTTTGCTGCGCAGAGCTAGTTTCAAAGCACAGGGATGCTACATATTTACAACAATATGTCGCATCTCTGTGCTTCCCCCTGCGCTGGTGCACAAACTGCTCCAATGCGCCGGCGCAAGCACCCTTGCACCATGGTGCATAGATGCCTGCGTCGTGGAGAGATGGTTTTTGTGCTGGAAGGGGCACCTTCCTGCACAGAAACAATAAATTGAGGTGATTTCCTCTTTCAATGTATGCTGTAGAATGCAGCACGAATTGAAAGAGGAAAAAAACTAGGAGAAATGAAAACATTTCTTCTCGTTGCACTTCGCTACGCCACCCCTAGGGTGGCGTAGCATTCTGACGCATTTCCTGATTTACGATTTCTAGTAATTCTGGAAATGCATCAGTGGACATGGGTGTAGCGTGGGAAAACCCACAGAAAAACCCATGTCACGCCCCTAACACGCAAAGTGTTGAGTGAACAGGGGCGATATTTATAAGCACAGGTTGAGTGCTTGTAAATATCACTTAGCAGGCTCAGCAGGCTGCACCACCGGTGTGTCACGCAACGTCATGCAACGTGATGCACCAGCGGCGCAAGGGGCTTGTAAATCTGCCCCTCAGTTGCATGTGCTCCTCCGCTCCTTTTTCCCCTATTAAAGAGCTGTGCAAAATATATATATAATTTTTTTAAACACATATTACAAAATACATTGTGCCCATTGTCTGAGTAACAACACCAGGACATACCTCGCAATCAAAAGTGATCACAGGTACCAGTAGGAGACTAGCTTGAGCAGAAAATGTCATGCGGCTGCTTGCATATCACTTCCACATTTCCCCAAAGACCTTAATAAGATCTCATGTTGTCCCCTATTAAGGCATAGAAAGGTGAGGGGCTGAATGATATAGATTAGGACATTCCATGGACGTTTTTCATGAAAAGGGTTATCTTCCTTTCTGCTTAGAAAGAACAGTCCTAGAAATGACTGATTGTGTGATGTGTGAAGGCTTTAAGATACCTTTATAGACCACTACCGAGGGCTATACCGGTTGTTAAAGCCCTGAGCCCAATTTATAGACCTGAGCCGCATGTGAGGGCCTATACAAGAAAGAGGGCCTTTAGCAACCAGTAAAACGAACTGAAAACAGTTAATAGAATAAAATGAAGCTGGCAATACACTAGCAAATTACCTTAAATCAGTGGTTAATTTGCAAATAAAAGAAATACCATGGCTGTCGTCAGGAAGGATTTTCGACCAGCCCATTTCTCCTGGTCGCGCTGCCTAACACAGAACCATCAAACTCTACAAGTGTGGAGGGGATGTGGCGTAATGGCCAGATCTGCCAACTTCAGAGCTGGGGAACCTGGTTTTAGTTTCGGCGTTGGCTCAACATCCTGTGATTCTGGGCGAATCACTTAACCTCCATGTGCCCACCAAAAATGAATACATCCTCAACTGGTTTCAAGCACTGGTGTTGATGATGAAGTGCTGGTGCAGAGCACCAGGAACCACTGGCTCAAATTGCGCACTGCCTTAAACACAAGGGAGATTCTGAATTGTCAACAGTGGTTAAAGATACCTCCGGTATACTCCAAACAGATCCACAGCTAATAGTGAAGTGTTTTCAAGATTTGTATTCGTTTCGTTTCAGAAATCTTTATTTCGATCACAGATCATAAAAGATACATAGCAAAATATGGACAATTAAAAAAGTATTAAACATGATGTGATCCAATAAATTAAGACATTAAAATACATTATGGGAAAAAAGGAAATTTGGTATACTGTGCTAAAATCTAACAATAAGTCAATTTATACAAGTCTTTTCAGGACGCTGCTGCGGGTGAACCACATAGAAGTTAAGAATTTCGCAACTGCAAAAACGACAATGGGAGAAAGGTCTGACTTTAAAACCCTATAGGCTGGTTGGAAGGATCTGAAGCCCAAGTTCCTAAGTAGTGGGACTAACCAGCATTTCCTGCTCCTCTTGTAGCCCTTGCAGAAAAAAACCGCGTGAACTTCGTCTTCTTTCGGATGAGCACAAACAGGGCAGGTTGCTGTGGTGGAGCATGGAGACCAAGACGCTGTGAAAAAAGCTAGAGGAAGGCATCCATATCTCCATTGAAAGAATAATTTCCTCGTTAGCAGAGGGGAGATCGCATCAAGAGTGCTTTCAAGGCAGTAGGAGTCCTTTGCTTTCAGGAATAAGTGGGTCAAGGATCCTTCGCGGCTCTCATTGATGGCTCTTGTGAGCATCAAATTGTAGTATGCTCTTGCGAGTGCCTTCTTTGGAATCTTTACACAGGATTTGGAAGGATCGGTCCATAGTTCCGGATAGCTCAGATCCTCAAACCTACCCTTGACATAGGTCAGCCACGGAATCCTTGAGGCGTTCCGCAGCTGTAAGAATTCCTGAAGTTCCTCTCTGTAAATTAAGAGATCAGAGCTACACCACAAACGCCTCCAAAAGGTTAGGGGTTTAAGACCTAGCTCCTCTGATATTGGTCTTACTCCCAAGTCTAATCTGAGGGGGAGTAATGGAGTGCTTTGAGGAAGGGCAGTTACCTGTCTCAGGAATTTGTTTTCGGTGGACTGTAACTTTGGGACATGAGTGTGACCCCAGATTTCACCCCCATATGTAACACCCGCCCTTGCTTGGGTTTTATATATTTGAATAATTGGGGTCAGTGGACGGTAGAAAGATTTGTTTGCCAAGCGCAAAGTGCCACCCGCCAACTGTGCCAGTTTGATGGTCGCTTTGGCCTGATGAGACGTCCACGATAGATGTTCGTTTAACGTGATCCCCAAATATTCAATATTGTGCACACGTTCCAATTGTGTTGTGCCGAGCCTGGGTGGGGCACGATTCTGGGGCTTGGGGTTCAGAATCATGAACTTAGTTTTTTGAGGGTTGATTTCCAGTCCCCGATCGTTACAAAAATCTAGAAAACCATCCAAGATGCGCTGGATCCCCATAGGGGATTTAGATAGCAGCAGGGTGTCATCTGCAAACATAATTGCAGGCACCCTGCTGCCGGTTAATTTTGGGGCATCCGAGTTGTGAATCCTGTTTAGGTGGGCAACTACCCCGTTCACAAAGATGCAGAACAGAGTCGGTGCGAGCACACAGCCCTGTCTCACGCCTCTGCGAACGGGGAACCTTTCGGTTAGTTTGCCACCTTTACCACACCTTACGCGAGCGTAGTTATTGTGGTGAAGTCTCATCAGGATTGTCAGGATGTCAGTAGGTACGTCCAACTCTTCCATAACTCTCCATAGCCTCGCTCTGGGAACCAAATCAAAGGCGGCACGTAAGTCTACAAAGATGGTGTATAGACTGCCGCCCTCGATTATGGCTGTTCTCCAGTAGAGGAGATTTAACCTGAAGATTTGGTCTATGGTTGACACGCCCTCCCTGAATCCTGCCTGGTAAGGGGACAAGATTTCCATTTCTTCGATCCAGGCCTGCAATCGATTCAAAATCAGTCTACCGAACAGTTTTTGGGATATATCGATTAAACTGATAGGACGATAGTTGGAGGGGAGCAAGGGGGATCCCTTTTTGAAGATTGGGACCACCTCTGCTCCCCTCCAAGTATCAGGCACCTCCAGTCCCCCGGCAATGGCATTAAATATTAGTGTGAGATAGGGTGCCCATATCCCGGGTTCCTGCTTAAACAGGTCACCGGGCACCCCATCCAGACCAGGGGCTTTTCCAGCAGCTAACCCTTTAATGGCTTCCCTCACTTCTTTTTCAGTGAAAGCAACCCCGATCGGGCAGAATGAAATTGTGGGACCATCTCTGTTCTGTTCACCCCCACCCTCTGCGTACAGGGCTTCAAAATGGGTCTGCCATACCGTGGGGGCTATATTGGGCTCTATTGCGGAAGATAAATCCTCCGTGCCATTCGCCACTACACGCCAAAATTTACGAGAATCTCTGGTTGTTAATGCGTTAGTGAGATTTTCCCAGTAATCGTGGTCCCATTCTGCCCTTGCATTCTCCAGGAGGATTTTATAGGATCTTCTCCTGGCGCGAATTTCATCTTTGTTGTGATGTTCCTTTATGGCAAGTAGCAAGTTGGCCTTGGCTTCCCTGCAAGCAGCATTGTACCAAGATGTCTTTGGTTTAAGGCCATTCCTTTGCCTTGAAGATGAAAAAAGATCCTGCTCTAGGGTAGTGAGGATGCCTGCATGAATTTGTGCAAGCTCTCCTCGCATAACGTCGTCTAAAACCCTAGATCCTAGCTGGAAGGCATCCTCCAATAATGGAATTATCCTTTCATATAGGCGGGATATTCGTTCTGGGTTGCTGGCCAGTTTCTCCCACTTGACCTTCCTACGATTATTTTCAAGTAGGAGGCCCGTTTTATCTTTAACCAACCCATTGATTCTTGGGTCTCTCCCAGGTAGACAGTAGGTCAATTCCAGGGAGTTGTGGTCACTGTCTAGTCTTGGGGTAACTTTAAAGTCCACTATTGCTGACCACATGAACAGTTTAACCATTATGTAATCCAATCTGGATTCGCTGCCGGGTTTATTAAAAGTATGGATACTTGGCGTGTCTGATTTAGTGCGACCGTTGCATGCCCTTAGGCCAAGGTTGAGGGTGAGGGCGGTTATCTGTAGGGCTAGTGGAGTCCAAGCCCGTGGGGAAGGTGCCACCGTCTCAGGTATGAGCCAATATGAGTCTTCTTCCAGAGAAGGACCATCACGTAGCCCCGGCAGTGGTTCATATTGAGCATTAAAATCGCCTCCTACCAAGCAAGCCAGTTCGCTAGGGATACCTTCTAGAAGCTTGGCTAACTCATCCACTGTGCCAGATTCTTTATGCATTGGAACCGGCCTTGAATAGATATTAATTACTATCAACTTCGATGAGTCTGGCCACTCGAGTGAGACAGCCAGTAAATCATCCGAAGCGGTCTCTAGATAAGTAGCTTGGCATCCTAAATCCGTGGCTACCCATGTAGTTAGTCCCCCAGATGGCCTGCCCCTACCCCCCCATTTAGCTGCTTTGAAGAAGGAGGCAAAACCCGGAAATGCTATTTCTTCACGCGCCCAAGTTTCTTGTAATAGAATTATATCCTTCAAACTGATATATGTACCCCATTCTGTGCAATCTATCTTGCTAGCAAGGCCAGCCACATTCCATGAAATCACTATTATTTCTAGTGGTTGGGTGGAGGCCGTGCCCATATGAGCCAAAGTGGTGGTGGTGCACTCGTGGGGCCGCCGAAGGTTTGTGGGGACGAAGGACGTGCCCTTGGGGTTATTATCATGGAGGGGAGAGGAGGGCGCGACACTTGGGACATGTGCAGGATCAACTATGCCAAATGCTGAAGGATGAGTATCAGCAACCAGGTCAAATTTGAGCCCATTTATGTGAGATATTTGAATTGCGCTCCCCTCATCAACCGCATGTCAGTCTACCATCTCAAGGCTACTAAAGCGGTTATGGGTAGATAGATGGGCGGGGTAGTGTATTCTATGTGGCCCTGGAATTCCCCTCCTCTGTCCACCGCCTCCCCCCCTCCTTCTTGCAACAGTTTCCCAGCCGGCCTCACCCCCATAAGTAGGGAACTGCTCTGTTGGTCTTTCCCTATATGACGGATAATTGTTGTTATTCCTCCGTCTATTTTCCCAACCCTCCAACAGCTCCTGGTGATGCCTCCACCTGTGATCCTCCAGGTTGTAAAAATTTGAGGGGTAAAAGAATGAGAGGGGTAATGGTTGGATGGTGCTCGCAAAATCCCCATCAGCAGCATGGGTGCAGATATATGCGGCTGCATTCGGATCTCTGAAGGTGACCAGAATGCAGTCGCCACCGATGGATTTCTTAGTGTAGCCCACCCACGTTGCCCTCCTAGCCATGGTTATATCGCTAGTAGTACCTCTCGGTAGCGGTCTGTTTACGGAGAGCCAATTGATTACTTTATTTATTAGTGAGATGGTGGATTCAGATGTAGTAGAATTTAATTCAGGGACCCCCACCAGAACCAGAGTGTAAGGTGCTACTTCTGGGGGGAGGTTTATGAATTTAGATTTAGAAGTAATGTCAGGTTTCTCTCCAGTAGTAGGAGGGTCACTCTTAGCTTTGGCCGTAGGCTGGATATTATTGTCTTTCGGCGGGAGGGTTGATTTTGGGATAGCAGTAGCCGATTGTTGAATGGGAGTGGGGGCCTTATTTACAACCAATGGTCCCGGAGCGTTAATTGGTACAGGTTGTGGGGGTTTGGGATTAATTTGCGGGGATTTATTAGTAGTTGGTGTGGGAGGGAAGTTGCCTTTGGTAAGTTTTGAACCTGATCCCTCGCTAAATATTTTGGTCCCACTGTTGACAGTTTTCCTTGAGTCTACGAGTTGCACGGTAGCCTTTTCAATACTAACTAGTCTGGCTTCCATCTTAATCAGTCTTGCCTCAAGAGGGCTCAACAGAGACCTAACTAAGGTGCCTATATCTTCTAAAGTAATGTCATCTGAAATAGTGACTGATGGTGCGTTGCTAATAGGTTGTGGTAATGAAGTTAACTTACTCGTTCTAAGGGGAGATGGCGGTCCTAAAGTATTCCCAGTGTGCTCGGAGGAAGCACCTATCTCCCTTTTGCCTCTGGCTTGCTTAGATTTAGAAGTTTTAGTCCTATGATCTACTTTATTTTGGAGGCCCTGCTTCTTTTTAGGAACAGCCCCTTCCCTGGTACCCCTGTTGTTGTGTAGGTTAGTTCCTGCAACTTTAGCTGTCTCAGTGTTCTCTATGGATGTAAGCTGGGGGATTTGCGTGTTGGGTAGGGCCATAAGGCTCATGTCCTCAAGGTAACTCGGGGCCTCAGTAGTAAACTCGGGATTGGTGAAATTAATGGCTGGGATAGGACATGTTGCCGGGTCTATACTATGGTTATTTGGAAGACCAGATCTATTTTCTGGGGTTCTAACATGGGCCATGGGGCCCAATGAGGACCTTCTTACCCAGTCTATTTCTTGTGAGATTCTGCGCTCGAGAACCTCTATTTCCTCAAACAAAAGGGAGCCAGCTTTGGCAAAGTAAGTGTCAATAGGTCCTTTAACGGCCCCAGATGCAGTTTGTGAGGAAGTTTTGCTCCTGGTTTCCCGTGTGCACATTTTACTGACAGTTCAAATACCTTTGGATCCAGGCGAAGAGGGGGGGCCCGGACCGGACTCTCACGTACTCGAACGGCCTCAAACGGCCCGCTCTTTGCCCGGTCCCGCGCAGCGTCACTCTCCAGTATTTGTATCCCAAGGACCAATAAGGTGTGTTGTGACAAGGTGTGGGCGGGGCGTTCAGGGAGAGCGGGGCCAGGTGACTCAGCCTCCGGGTCCGGGACTCCTGGGAAGATGAGTCCCGGTTCACGCTCGCAGCCCTGTAGCCTCACAAGCCCCCACGAAGCAACCAGACAGGCAGGAGACCAGCAGCGGCAAGTGGAGGTGAGGGGGTTCCGCAGCGGGACCCGCGAAGCGGGTTCCGCAAGTCGTGGGTGTGAACAGCCCTCACACCGATGCAGCGCCAGCCAGAAGCATCAAGCAGCGTATTCAAATTATATAATGCTGAGTCCTCTTCCCCTACAGATCTATGTAATAAGTCCCTGGAAGGTATAAACTGATTTAAAAGTAGATGATACATCTAAATGTGAAAGTAAGAAACCCATAGACCACTCAGAAATAAGTTTAGCAATTAAACCTATGAAAGCGAGAAAAGCACCAGGCCCTGATGGATATCCAGCCAGCTTTAACAAGAGCTTCTAAGATATCTTATTAAAACATCTAGGGATTTTTCATGATAGCTTCGCAGAAACTAGTAAGATTACAAGGACAGCTTATGAGGCAACCATAGTGGTATTTCATAAAGATGGTTACCCTCCCCCCCCTTGAAACACAGACCCATGTCACTCTTAAATGTGAATTGCAAGATCTATACTATAATTGTTGCAACAAGGCTAGAAAAGCCCCTACCCCTTCTGATCCACTAGCCTCTAACAAGCTTTTGCCAAGGGCAGGCTCGCCTTGGACTACATTAGGCTCTTCTGCCATGTGATTGAACAAGCTGCATCCTTGTGTACTCTTGTCATGGCCATGGCTTTAGACGTTGAAAAAGCCTTTGACAAAGTTTCCTGGACCTTTTCACAGTCAGTATTTACAGAATCAGCCCAATGGAGGAATATTTTGTAGACGAAATTTAAGATCTAACATTTATGTCATCGATATTTGGTATTGGTATGTTGACATACAACTTTCTGATCACCACGCAAATAGGTTCTCCCCATATTCCGTCCAAATCTTATGACCTGAGTAAATGGAATTTGCCAGGACCATTAGAAAAGTTCCACAGAGAGAGAGTGTGGTCTTCAAGGCTGCTGGTGATTCCTGAAGCACCTTTGAATAACCATGGGAGCCTCTTGGTGACGGCCAAGTAGCAGTGTCTGCCATACTCGGTTTTAAGGACCACTTCTGAGGCAGTGTACAAAAACCTCAGTCTGCTGCCCTCTGCGAGATGTTTTGAATTTGATCAGTCAACGCATAACACGTAGCACCCTTTTCTTGTAATTTGTATGTCTGGGACTTTGAGATCAGTAAATCTCTCCCTGATGAGCTTTTGACTACTAACAGTGAATTATTATTTAGAAGTAAGTAAAATGTCCAGCCTCTGTGATACTTGAAAAGGACCCTTTCACCTTTTTCTCTCTGTCCACAATTGGATTTTGTTGGAAATGTGAAACAACATCGCTAACAATTGTATGGCACAGAACAACATGTCTTGTACTTGTTTCTTCAGATGGTATCTGTGCTATTTATACCTGTTTAATAAACAAGGCCATTTAAAAAAAATTGTAAAGTGACTTCTGAATTAAAAAAAAACCATAAAAACATGAAGGGGTGGTACATCAAAAGATGTTTCCTAAACTTTTTCAATGCCTTCGGTAAGGTATGCGTTTTAAAAAAAATGAGAATGGCTGGTTAAAAAGCTTAAAACGTCTACATTGTAATCGTTCAGTTAGTTTACTTTGGAGTTGAGACACCAGTGGAAGAGGTGGGTGTGTAGCCAGACATTTTACAAGTAAGTATTTCTGGATTCATTTTATGTGAATGTTTACCAGGCAGATAAAATACCACTGCTTCTAATACCAACAGAAGTCACTTAACATATCTAGGGAAGCACAGTTACACATACACAAAATTGTGTTTGAACCCCTGGGTGTCAATGATTTAAAATGAAAAAGGCGTCGTGTTTTTTCTTTTTCTTTTAGTCATTCGTATGTTCTTCAGCCCTCTTTACTGGTGTAAAACACCCAGTTTCCACTGGGGGTCCCCATCGACCTCTGAATGAGCCCAAAAAAAGCAAATGAAACCCGAACAGCAAAATACATAATTACCCTGCTGTTACCGGGAGCGTGACTGTTCGCTTATCTCATTCCTAGCAATGCTCTTCAGAAAAAGGTACCGAGCATATTCAAGAGAAACGAGGCCGGCGTATAACATACGGGTCTGACGTATTGCTTGCTCCTCTTTGAAATAACCGGATGTCTTTTTAAAATGAAGTTTCACTGTTTTTCTTTCCCTGCTGATTGCGTTCTGTCCAGTGTTTTACTCCTGTAGTAATTAGGGTAGTGGGGGTGGGAACGAACTCATTGACCAGATTATAAAACACTGCATGAATTGGTCCAAGGTTATGCGCTGCAGTGAATTCAGGTGTTTCACGATTAACCCCAGGTAAACCTGAAAGTATAGCAAAGCTCATTAATTCTAATTAAGAATTGATCTGTGGCAGCCAGGGTTTGTGAAGGATACGGAACTCGGCACTTTGTCTAGTTTCCAACCAAACAAATGCTGGGAGAAATGGGGATTGTATTTTGCACGAATACTGCTTTCAACACGTTCTTAATTTGAAACATGGAAATGAAATTAAGAAAGTTGACTGTTTATGAGAACATCCTCGTGTATTTTTCTCTGCTTCAAAAATCGTGAATCTCAAAACGTTTTTTCCACCTTCCAGATTAACTGTCAATTGTTATTACCGAGTCATTTATTTTGTAAAATGCTTTTATTTTTTGTAGTAAATGTAAAAATCTAGAAAAAAACGTTTATCACTTCCCTCCCAACAACTCGTAATGCTTAGTAATAAGACTGAATGAACCTCTCTCCAATCGGAGGGAATTCTGATGAGGACATCAAAAGACCCAAAATGGCTGCGTCTTGTTCAGTCAGAACAAACAAATTCATGGGTAAAACTTGCCAGTGGGTCTTTTGTGCTTCTGTTTGACAGTATGAGAGAGAAATCAGATGCACTTCACGTTGTGGGGGCACGATGCATCCTCGTGCAGTCCTAATGTTTTTTTTCATACGCTCTGATGGCCATTGGGAACATAGCTTAACAGCTTTTACTCCTCTGTTTTCTCATACACCTTTTCTCGGCCACTCTTTGCTGACACAGGCAGGAAGTCAAATTGGGAAACTGGGAAGATATCTAAAAGGCCAGTGTAAGAAAGTTGCTTAGTAATTGGGGTGGATGGGATTCTGCCACAGGGAATAAGGCCACAGACTTGATAAGGAAAAAAAACACAGTTTAAGTGAGTTAAACCAGGGCTAAACTCCAAGGTATCCATGGCACAGAGCACACAGGCCTAATGTAGGTTTATGTGTAAAGTATTTATCAGTAACAAAACAGTTATAAAGGCGAAACACCACACAATGAAAATCCCACAAACAATTTATAAAAGTTGATAAAAACAGAATGAGTAAAATGACACCAGTATGACAAAAATCCAACAAGGAGAACCAGAGATTTCATTTAAAGTAAAAAGAGGCAAGAGAAAGTAATGTGCCAAACAGTAGTCACTGTTTGCAGTTCACCTGGACCTAGGCGGGATTTCAGGCTGACCGTGATAGTGCATGGGTCGGATACACGAAGCAGCTTTGTCCTGGGGAACATTTTTACATTCTAACATATAAATGGAAGTTAAAATCCTTAATTGGTGCAAGGTTGCTGGCAGTGCCTGGTTTAGTCCTTTCAAAGCCGGACGGATAGCCATTGGAAGAGGTCCAGCTGAAGATGCTGGTATTGAAAGGAAGAGCTCTGATCAGGAGAAATTTACATTTCACTACTGCGGAAGTCCTTCTGTCGGGCAGATATTTAGCATTCCTTCGCCTGGTCAAGATATCTGCCTTCGTACATAGTCTTTTTTATGGAGCTTAAAATCGTCCAGCAAGGCAAGCATGAAGTTGCATGTGAGGAATTCTCTTTGAGATTGGACACCTTTGCCTCCAGGTCCCGTTGACTCTTCAGAGATATTGAAAGACCAAAAATGTTGAAAGTCCCATCTTTCCCGAGTTCTGGAGCTGCTCCTATCAGTCATTTCCAAGGCTCACTGAACCTTAGTGACATCACTTAGGGGCAAGGACTCACTCCAGCAGAGGCCAACAGAAGGGTCCAGTGCAGGTCTAGTTGTCACTGGTCATTTAGTCAGTTCATGAAATATGCATCTTGCAGTTTGGCGTGTCCCTTTAGTCACACAGGAGGTCAATGAAAGGCCCCTCCAAGTTCATTTCTTAGCCTTGCGTACAAGTGGGAGCAGGCCTCATAGGACGGCTACAGCCCTTTACAATGAAAATAGCTTTTGGGGGCTAGTCACTGTAGAACATGCAACATTAAAATCTTACCTTGTGGACAACAAGGCCTATTTAGGGGTGAGTCATTTAATATTTATTATTGGGGTACTTTCTGGTATTTTGACAGGTACATCTGCAAGTTTGAAAGTTCCAGGAGTCAGGTTACACAGTTAGGCCTGAAGCTATATTTATTTTGTCTGCCTAGTGGATGGTACAACATATGTTGCAGTGCATAGATGACATTTAACTTTCGATGCTATTGGTGTATCTTCCTACACCATATACTTTAGCCTTGCTGTAAAGTTAAGTGAGCTAATTAGAAGTTTGCAAATGTTACTACGTTTTAAGGGTCAGAGCTGATACACTAGTTCGGGACAGCAGTGCCAGTGGGTGCATAGTTTAAAAAACCCAACACCTGCCAGCAAAAATAGGGGTGACGACGCAAAAGAGGCACTTTTTCACAGCCGGTACCTGTAGGAGTCCAGCAGTGTTGGGACGTTGTTTCCTATTGGGCAGAGTTTGACACTAAACCTTTCACAGACTCTGGCCTGTCGGAGATGCTGCCGCTTGCCTTTCCCTGCTCGCTTCCATTTTCATTCCATTCCCGTTTCCATCCATTTTCTATATACAGCACCACAAAGGTTCTGAGCAGTGAGCTGGAGACAGAACCCACCCCTAACACAGCCATAGGAGCATCTATAATCCCCCGTGCAAAGGGAAAGAAGGATGCTGTGAGCCTGGCTGCCTTGGAAGTCTGTTCTACTTCGAAGTGACTTGAGATGAGAAAGATGCTCAGACTCTTCTCGCCTCAGTGAAAGGCAGGCGTCCTCCGTTAGAAATCAAATACCTGTGAAGTTGGCATAACTGTGCCGGATCTTGCAAACAAAGAGGGACATTGCCACACAATGTTTTACAGCAATAATAAGGGCTAAACGTTTACCCTGGCCTCCACTGATAACCAAGGCAGGTTCTACAAAGTCGGTGGTATGTGCTTTCTGATATCTACATCTGCTCTGTGCTTGCTGCCCCATTCTGGGCCACTTGGAGGTTTACACATGCTTAGGAGTGGCAATGTACAGGTTATTGCGATAGCCTAATTTCGACATTATCACAGCTCGTGAATCATTGGCCCTCTCTAGAATATCTCAAACATGTTTATTTTTTTGAAGTAGTTTGAAATAGTGGTGTACTGAATAGACAACAGACTTTGGCTTCAGTATAGACCAGCAGTATATAACTTTGTGCTTAAGTTCGATCACAGATCCAATGCCCGGCAACAACCTATGGCTATTTTTCCTATGTTTTTTGAAGGCTTTTTGGAGTCAATGACCAAAAACTGTGTTTTCTTTTCATTTTATGTAAGCCGGCATTTCCCTATGCATTTCTCTACTTTCTGAAAGATGTCCCAAATCAGTTTGACAATCTTATGAGGGCCATTAATTAAAGAGAGTTCAACCTGCATATCATCTGTGTAATCATGAAAGCTGCTATTCAGGTTCCACAATAATTCACGGACAAGTTGCACTGGTTTGTTTAAAAGTACAGGCGGCAGCAAAGACCCTGAAAGACCCTAGAAGTTATTTGTTTTACTGGAGATTTGGTGGCATATTATCAAGACAGGTGATAAAATTATCGCTGCTTTAGCGGCAGAAAACTGCCGCTAAAACGGCGATAATGGGCTTGATAATATGCTCTATGGAATTCCAATTGAAGCTCAGGTTAGATGTCCTTCACATCTAACATGAAAGTCTTAAATTTTTGTTGCAGGGTGGGGTATGTTTTTTGTATGGTTGGAGGGAGGAATGTATTGTTTTGGTTGTAGTTCTGGATTTCTATAGTGCCCCTGTTATAATTAGTTAGTAACAGGCACTGAGGTGGTGGTGGTATTGGGTGGTGGTATTTGTGGTGGTGGTACTGGTAGTGGTGGAGGTGGTATTGGTGGAAATAGTGGTGTTGGTACTGGTGGCAGTGGTACTGATGGTGGTGTTATTGGTGGGGTGGTAGTGGTGGTGATAGTGTTGGTATTGGTGGTTGTACTGGTGTTACTGGTGGTGGTATTGGTGTAATTGGTGGTGGTATTGATGGTATTGGTTGTGGTAACGGTACTTGTTATTGGTGGATGGTTTGGTATTGGTGGTCGTAGGTGTGGTGGTAGTACTGGTAATGCTAGTACTGGTGTTGGTAGTATTGGTGGTGGGGATGGTGTTGGTGGTGGTGGTACTGGTATTGGTGGTGGTGGTACTGATGGTAGTACTGGTGATAGTAATGGTGGTGTTTGTACTGGTGTTGGTGGTACTGGTGGTTGTTGTACTGGTGGTGGTATTGGTGGTGCTGTTGGTGGTACTGTTGGTGTCTGCTTACCTGGTTCTCTAGCTCTACAGCAGCTATGCTGACCTGGTTCTCTGGGTCTAGAGCGCCTCTGCGGACCTGGTTCTCTGTCTCTACAACGGCTCTGCTGACCTGGTTCTCTGGCTCTACAGCAACTCTGCTGACCTGGTTCTCTGGCTCTACAGCAGCTCTGCTGACCTGGTTCTCTGGCTGTACAGCAGCTCTGCTGACCTGGTTCTCTGGGTCTAGAGCGCCTCTGCTGACCTGGTTCTCTAGCTCTACAGCAGCTCTGCTGACCTGGTTCTCTGGGTCTAGAGCGCCTCTGCTGACCGGGTTCTCTGTGTCTAAAGCGGCTCTGCTGACCTGGTTCTCTAGCTCTACAGCAGCTCTGCTGACCTGGTTCTCTGGGTCTAGAGCGCCTCTGCTGACTTGGTTCTCTGGCACTACAACAGCTCTGCTGACCTGGTTCTTTGGGTCTAGAGCGCCTCTGCTGACCTGGTTCTCTGGCTCTACAGCAGCTCTGCTGACCTGGTTCTGTGGCACTAGAGTGGCTCTGCTGACCTGGTTCTCTGGCTGTAGAGCAGCTCTGCTGACCTGGTTCTCTGGCTCTACAGCAACTTTGCTGACCTGGTTCTCTGGCTCTACAACAGCTCTGCAGACCTGGTTCTCTGGCTCTACAGCAGCTCTGCTGACCTGGTTCTCTGCCTCTAGAGCAGCTCTGCTGACCTGGTTCTCTGGCTCTACAGTAGCTCTGCTGACCTGGTTCTCTGGCTCTACAGCTGCTGACCTGGTTCTCTGGCTCTACAGCAGCTCTGCTGACCTGGTTCTCCAGCTATAGAACGGCTCTGCTGACCTGGTTCTCGACGAGTGTGAGTGTTTTTATCTTAATGTACTTTATGGAATTGCGTCTTCCTCGCATAACTACTGCAGATGATGCCAGTCATCTACGACTACGTCAGCACCGCTGCATGCCCCCGGTCGAAAGGCTGTGCTGTTATTAAACAAATGATTGGTTTTCTGCCGTGACTTACACTGGATTACATATGTGAACAATCAGTTATCTACAACTCCCAGAATGCCGTAGGCGCCTAAATAAAAACCCTGGGGCACAGCGCTTTTGCTAGCATGGTGTTATTGATAACAGGATAAGGAATTTTTACTTTTCTTTCATTAGGAGGACCTGGTGCAGAATCGCCTCGAGGAGCTTGCCAGAATCAGTATGTGCTTTTTGGTGTTGGTGAAAGGATTGCCAACTACTCACACTGCCCTCGGGCCACACTCGTCCACAGAGCACACAACACGCAAAGAGATAAACTTCAGCACTCTGAAGGCCCATTCCAACCTTGGCCTCTCTGCAAATGTTGCCACCACTCGTCATGAGGGTGGGGGAGGTGGCGTTCGGAAATTATAAGGACCTTGGTGACCATTAAAAGGTCTGCTGGAGAAAAGAGAATAGAACGAACGAACAGACGGACTCTCTGCATGAAAAGGGGCGCATAGGAGCAAACAGCAATGGAAGTAGTCATGCAGGATGCCATGGATTACTATGAATAAACTCTAATGGAATTAACCAAACCTGAGAGGCAAGAAGGGCTGGTATGGAGTCCGTCACATAATACTGACTCTGTAGCAGCCCTACTGACCCTTCAGGGTTTTTAGTCTGTCGTGAGATCTACTGTTTTGTTTATAGACTACTGAGGAATGTATGCTGACCTTATGGCCACAGGTTTGAATCCCAAAGCCTAGCCTTTCATCCTTCCAAAGTCGATAAAATGTGTGTCCTTAAATCGGGTAACAAACTTTTGTTAGTCAGTTCTTAAATGTCCCAATGAGTAAAGGCTTGCTTCCAAATACAAGCCAAGTTAATAGTTCTAAATGAATTCTGTGTGCAAAAAAGTCTTTGCGAAATGCCGGACATGAAATTTCAAGTACAGATAAAAAAAAATATGGTACCTTCCTATGCTCCTCTTAAGAAGCGACGTATGTGGCATTCACAGCTCTCGCGCAGTTTACACCTCAGGCAAAGCGCTGCTTTTAGTCAGACAGACAGCAAGCACCCCTTTACCCATCACCACCAATTAACACAGCCTTCAAGTTCAACTAACAATAGCGGACCTTTTTAAAATCAGGCTTGCTTCCTTTTCCATCACTTAAGGGAGATGCATTCCAGGAAAGGAAACAGGGACAGAAAAAACAAGCGCTCGCCATTGCATTGTCCTCCCTGTGACCCTGTGCGCCTCTGAGCTCCGTGCCTGCTTCACAGCTGTCGTGAAGCCTTTTCTTATCTGCTTGTTAAATAAACAAGCAGATAAGAAAAGTCTTCAATATTGAGATGTAGACCTCTTAACCAACCTATCTTATTTACTTGTGTGGAAAAAATCTCTGAATTTATGTAACAATCCCCCAAGTGTAACACATAAATGTACTGTCCTCACAACATAAGTGCTTTTTCTTTGTTTTTATTATTTAGTCAAAGATAAAACATGATTTTTATAACATTTTCAATTTTTGCTTTTTTGTTTTATAATTTACATAAATTGACATAGAACATACATGTACATAATCAAGTAGTGTAGACAAACTAATTAATAGTTGCCTAAAACAGAAAAACTGCTAAATGGTTGACAGTGCCCCTCACAAAACAACAAAAGAAATTATAAACATAAAAAGTTTAACTGCCTCATCTCACATACCAACATCCATACCACATACTGCACTATATATATACACAAAAAAAGTTGTAAAAACATATGTTTGAACGCTGGAAATATTTTCTTTCTCAAAATGATATTTATCAGTGTATTCCGTTGACATTTATCTTAAGATAACTTTTCCTTTTTATTTCATCTGTGTTTAAATTGATCCGTATAGATTTATTTTCCAGCTGTCAGAACATTCGGTCTGGTCTACGCACGTTTCGGTGATAAAGATCACCTTCCTCAGGACCATCAGATAATAAAAAACCTTGGAGGGGCTACTTTCCTTCTGTTTCAACACAGATTGTGTATTTGGATCGCTATACTAGCGCTTAAGTGTTGCCTAGATAGTAGGACGAAAGCAAAGACTGACTGCTTAGATCTATAGAGTCAGAGATTCGTATGGTGATTAAAATATATTCTTTTTTGCTGGTATTGGCTTTTTGCCTTAGGACTCTCCGTCATAAGTCTCCTCTGGCGAAACAATGTATCTCAAACGTTTTGTAAGGCGCCAAACAAGAGGGTAGTGTTTTTCAAATTTGCATGCTGCCGTTTCTTATACAAACTTGCACATGGAGTTCAGGTTATTAATTCTCGCGTGCTTTAGTACAGCGTGTCCCCTCTTG
Organism: Triturus cristatus; assembly: GCF_964204655.1. NCBI lineage: Eukaryota > Metazoa > Chordata > Amphibia > Caudata > Salamandridae > Triturus > Triturus cristatus. Next base: position 444,827,606 of record NC_140590.1, read on the forward strand.
TTGCTCGGTGTCGTTCCATAAATTCAGAGATTTTTTCCACACAAGTAAATAAGATAGGTTGGTTAAGAGGTCTACATCTCAATATTTCTGACTTTTTCCCCCCTCTTGAACCTTAAAGTAAACGGGGAATACCTTATTACATAGGATAAGAAAAGTCTTCACCACAGCCATGAATCAGGCGAGCCAGTGCGGCAAAAAGCGAAAGGGAGGCAACGAAAAACCCTCCTTTCCAATGGGAAGCCAGCGTTTACCATAAATGCTGATGCTACCCAATGGAAATGAGGGGCGGGGCTTGAGTCCCCTTCTCAAAAGTAACTTGTTTACTGTAGCTCTCGCAGGCGAGGAGCGCATGCACTCCAACGCCAGGTGAGACCTAAAAAATGGTGTTTTGGATGTCTGAACTCAGAATTTATCAACGCATCTTTTGGTAAAGGTGTGTTTTCAAATTCTGTGTCTGAAAATGCCAGTTTTAGAAAAATGGGAATTTTCTTACTCTACCATTCTATGTGCCTCTGGCTGTTTGTGCATTCAGTGTCTGGTGTTTGAGTGACAGTAGTTGGCATGTGCATTCACTCTAGACTGTCAGTAGGGGGGTTGAGGTGTGCCCTGCCTTGCCTGGGTAACTCATCGCAGGGCTGAATAGACCTGGCCTGCATTTAGAGTGGTGGGAGGAGTTTTGCTTGCACCTGAATAAGCTGTGTCTCCTTTTTCACAATGCTGACTCCGCCCCCTGTGGTCATGTTGCACTAGAGAGGACAGGACTGGTTTGGACTGGGTTCAGAGACCCTGCTACAAAGAAAACAATAACATTTTGGGGTATACGTATTACACCTAAAACTCCAGGACTTTAGATTATTTCAAGGAACAAGAGTACACTGCCAAGAAGAAGGGCGTGTATGTGCTTGCCTCCTGTTGGAAATCTCAGGGGGATAAAAAACTTCAAATCAAGTAACCCACATGAAAGGAGGGCTGGGAGCTGTCTGAGGAGCGCTGCCTCTGATTTGCGTATGGTGGGACAACCTGCAGTTGCTGCTCCTGGTTGGGACAGGGAAAGGACTGGACGTTCTATCATCAAATTGCAATAAAAGCATGTTGTGAGCGCTGTATCCTTCACCCTTTTTTAGGTCTCGCGTGATCCAGCACATGCGCTGGTCTGGCTGAGACATTTAGTAGCTGCTTTTAAAAGTGCTACCAAAGCGGCCACCAGCTTACTGTCACGCGCACAAGCACGCGCGCTGCTGCGCGCGCATCCCTGGCGTGCTTTAGCACATCATCACGATTGCGATCACTTTCGCTGTCAGAGTGATCGCGATCGTGATGACTTTCGCTTTTACTGCCGCTCAGCTAATGCTTGTTTAATCTGCTGTGAAAAGCTCTCCCGCCTGGGCTGTTTTCATGCATACTCGAGAGCCTCTGGCCGCTTTTCACTCCCTTAGGAGGCTATTGTGCGCGCATCACACCTGATAAGGAAAGCTTTAATTCACCATTTTGTAAATAATTCTCTTTTTGTTCGCATCACCTCTGCTGGACGGAAGGGCCAATGAAGCGCCGTGGCGGTCTTTCGTAGATGTTTTTTGTTCTCTGCAGGCTGAAATACAAGTGACTGGCCTGGACTTCCACGAGATTTCTACCCCTTACAACCTGTATCCTTGATCTCGTGGTTACAGGTTCATATCCCGGCAAGTTTACTCAGCCTGTCATCCTTCCGGGGTTGATCAAATGAGTACCACTAAGTTAGTAACAATAATTGAGCCACCACTCGTTTCTGCTTCTCCTGCATAGCCAAAATGATTAGGCCTGGCCCCCCTTCTGACCTTTGCCATCACAAATGTCCCACAAAGTACTAGACGTGATCTGTAAGTACGATCTAACGTCTGAAATGCCGCTCTCAAATCCAGTACTTTCCCAAATGATTGATAAAAAGCGACAGTGATTTCCAGGGCCGAGTCGCCGACCTAGCCTATTTGGGCAATCAGGCAGTGACTGACGGGCTGCTCCGACAGGTCAGTGTGTGGGGCCGGTTTTATATTCTGCTGGGTCCAGTTTTGAGTGTCACGTTCCCTGATATTAAAGGTTCCCTGATATTAAAACAAACATCGCCTGTAGCAAGCTGAAACCCATGCAGTCCGTACCTTGCAAAACATCTATGGTGCGTGTCTTTACAAATATCAAAACTGCCACAATTTGTAAACATGGGTCACTTTTTTAGATACCATACACTAAACGAGACCTATTGGCTATGCCAATGCTTGTTTTTTAAAGGCCCAGGGCATATTGAGTGCTTTTATTGGGAGACACCAGCATGTGCTTTGAGCCAGTGCGTGGGGAGCACCTTGAGTGTTGCCTGGAGGGCGCTTCCCCCTTCACTGAGTCTTGCCATCAAAGGAATAAAAGGGGAAAGTGTCTGAGGAATGCTTAACGATTGCATGAGGCCCCGAAGATTATTGGGCATGTTTTTTGCTGCCGCACACCGCCGCGTGAACGAGTGTGAGGCTGAACCCTGGCCACTTTCACAACAACCCGAGGAGATAACCAGGCATTGCCTTGAGACCTGCAGAAGCCTGTGGCGTGGGGGAGGAAAAATGCAGCCCCGTCCAGCAGAATGCCGCGCCAAGTGCCGAGGAGAGTGAGGACGCTCCCAAAATGACCGGGAACCTCACAAGCTGCACTGCAGCCAGCAGCAGAGAAGAGCCCTCAAGCCTGCCGCTCCATGCAGCATGAGAGGCAATGTCGGCAAGGGCCAGCTGGGTGGGGCCAAAGACTGAGGTGAGCTGCCTCCTCTGGCCTCACTGTGCAGGCGTGGGCCCTATCAACCTTCAGGGCCAGTCACCCGAGCGGGTAGGAAGCCTAGATAGAGGTCCCAGTCTGCCGCTTTTTTAGGAACAAAACTGCATTTTGAAACATGGCACGGGCCGTTGGCCCAAGCATGTAGGTCTGTGCCCGCACACCAGGATGGTGTGCCTAGGGCCAATTAGCACAGAGGTGCTAAATCCCTAGGTAGGGATTTGGCCAGTAGTTTCTGTTACTTTATTACACTACCTATGATGTATGTTAATTGATTAAAAGTGAGTTATGATCTGTGATGATTCATGGGATTTAATGTGTTCACCTGCCTAATGTGTAACGTAATGCTGTAAGGTGCCCTACATAATGTTTTTATGACCAATGCAGCACAAGGGTATTTACGGTGATATTTTAACTGTCATGATTATGACAATTGCCTATTTGGCATCCTGATTGTGGGGTATGTCAGTTTGATCTAAAGTTTGTTACCTATGCTGCAAAGTGATTTATAATCTATGCCCGATTATGACCAGTGTCTAGTGGCACAGTGATTCATGTAGCTGTGGTCTATGTATTTTTATAATACAAAGGATATTTTTTATATACCCTTGTGTGGAGGTTATTTTTGTGGTGTGCCTAGTGTGTCACCTGAGTGTGTGTTGCGCAACGCTTTACACATTGCCTCTGGGATAAACCTGACTGCTTTGCCAAGCGACCAAAGGGGTGAACAGGCGTTATCTTGAGTGTGTAACTCCCTTTCCCTAACTAGAGTGGTGTGATCTGCCTGACTTAGATGCATACACTAGCCAACCAGAACACCCTCCTTTCTAACAGCCACACTTACCAGCTCCCATAATTTTTCTATGATAATAAAGTAGGGAGATATGATGAAGGAGGATGCCAAATCCAGTAGCATCAATATTGCTGGGGTGCCTTCATCTAAAATATTGTAACTGAAGATTGAATTTGACACTTGCTGCTCTGTAACATTTTAAGGTTCTTATAAATTCTTTCTCAGAAGTTTAATTGAGATTTTTGTTTGCTACAAGAGACTGTCCACAACTACTTTTCAGTTTGGACACTTATAAACCTTGGGTCTTTTTTTATTGGACTTAATTTTTACGCAAAGGTAGAAAGCGATGGCCTTGTATTCGTACAAATCAACACTCTGGATACCATATGTCATCAGTACTTGATATTCCCCGATACAGTACAAGATTCGCCATTTACAGGGTGTGGAGTGGGTCACATAGTGTGTACACCTCGAGTACTTAACCGTTATTACACATTTTGTCTGCCGTCTTGACATACTCTGTATTCCTGGTTGGATCCCTGTCTCTGCATGCATTTTATGGTCTGATGTGACAGCACAGCTGTTGCAAAACAATGATGTGAGCATTACTAGAGAGAGCTTTGACTCTGCTCACATGTTGGGAGCCAGGAGTACATGTTATGATTGGGCAGAAGTTGTGTGCTTTCACGAAAACATTGTGCGTCCTCCATATGGCTTTGATCATTTTGTTTATTTAGCCAGCTGCCTGATTTTAAACTTTTGTGAACACACACATGATGTTGTAATGTTTTGGAGTGTCTTAGATAGCTAGAAAATGTATGGTGTGTTTCTCTGGCAGCAGCACAGATGGGAGGAGGGTAGACATTAACCTACATGAATGCTTAGGTCCTAACCTACACCAGTATTATTCTGCAGTTCCTTGCTCTCCACAAAATCCATATCCGTTACCATGCTATTTACCAGTAACACTTCACATTACTATACAACGTTCCTCTTAAGCCAGACCTATTGGCATTGCCAATGCTTGTTTGTTCTTTTAGCTGGCTTTCATGTGGGGCATGCCCAGTGCTTCCCGTGTTTGTGTGTCACACTGTTTGGTGTCAAGGCTTTGTGAAAGAGTTCACAGCTATGTTCTGATGTCCATTGATGGCTGAAGTTGTGCAGTGAGAAGTTCTAGGGTGTTGTATCGCTATCATTCTTGCCAGGGTCGCATGTACCTTTTATTATGCAGGAAGTAGGTTTGTTATTCATTTGCCTTCTTTACGGAACCATGACACTTGCCACCTTCATAAGTCCTCTCTGCTTTCTTGTTGCCATGTACTTTGTTTTCCACAATAAAACTTTAATCAAATCTGTGTAAACATTTTCCCTTTCAAATTATCCCAAATCCCTAGTTTAAAAATGTAGCAAAAAGTGTACGGAATGTAAAAAAAAAGAATGAATCGGAAGAGCAAATGATTTACTGAAAGAAATGGGATCGTAGATTTTTGACAAATCCTGCTTAGTTCTACTTTAGTGTCCTTCGTTTTTTTCTTTTTATAAATTTCAGGTGAACCATGTCACTGTGCAGTGGCGACTTCACAATAATTGTGTAGACTCAGTGCCTAATTGAGCTGGTGTTCGCAGGTGGGACCCACAGGCACTCATTTTTGGGGACTGCACTTATTTTAGCTCATCAACCTTACTCCCAAAACAAGAGAGAGAAAAACACAAAAGGGGTAAAGAAAGAAAAAGACGAAGAAACAGTGAAAATGAAAGGATAAAAAAGAACCTGAAAGAGTGAGACAAAGGGGCAGGGAGTGTCTGCTGGTGGATGAAAGAGGTATGAAGTGGAATCAAGGTTACGCAGCCTTGGTATCTGGCCCGGATTGGGATCTGTGTGGGCCATGAAGAAGAATGGGTAGGCCACAAAGATGAGTGGGCTGTCCATAGACTCCCAGGTGTCTGAGAGCTGGGTCTATGCATCCTAAGTGTTTTGTACAGGAGTGAGCAACATATCATATCCACTGCCTGGTTCTGACTACTTAAGTCCAATTGGTCGCACACTGCTCCCCCTACCAGCGTGTTGCCCCAAAGAATTGTGGTCCCTGAAGTCAGCGTCGGCGGGTACGCCTATGCCCGAGTCTTGACTACTTGTTTTAACTGTGTATTTCTAGAGGTTTAAATCTATAGGTTTGATCTCTTTTGCTCTCTGCAATTCACCCTTCTTTCTCCTGGTTTTCCTCCTCTCTTCTGACTTCATCCTCTTTTCTCTCCACTTCACCTTCTTCACCCTCTACTTCCTTCCACCTCTCCCTCTTCTCTCTTTACATCATCCTACTCTCGACCCACCTTAGCCACCTGTTTTCGTACGTCCTTCACTCTCTTCACTTTACTCTCATATTTGTGTCATCTCACCCGCCCCTCTTTCCCCCTTATCCTACTTTCTCTCTCTCCTGACCTCGCAAACCTCTCACTGTGCATCAACTTCACCCTTCTATTTCTGTCTCACCCTTCTCCACCTCACTCTTCTCTCCACCTCACCTATTTATTTCTTCCTTGCCCTTGTATCTGTTCCTCGTCCTCCTCTCACTCTCGCTCACCCTCCTCTGTCTGTCCTACTTGCCCTCCTTCTCCCCCATCACCATCCTCCTTTTGTTCTATCCTTCGTCCTGCCTCAGCCTCCTCCCTATTACCCTCTTGTCTCTCTGCTCTACTGTCTCCTCTCTATACCTCGCCCTTCTCTCTTTTATCAGTTTATGACCCAAAAAGCAGCCGCACTATAAACAGGGCCACTGCGGCATGGTAGGGCCAAATTGTGCCTCAGGGTTCAGAAAATGATGCTGCAAGAAAAGGCAAATTATGTGGCGTAATGCAGCACATTTTTTTTTATCGTTTTACTTAATTATTTTTACATGTTTACAATTCTGAACACTATGTGGGTAATAGTGGAACATCACTGGTACCAGCTTGGCACCCAAATGTAGTAATCAGCAGCAGAAAGGCGACCAGTCATCCTTAAAAGGGCCTTCCACTGCTCAACAAAATGTGTCGCTGCGCTTTAAGTAACTTTTGAACGGTTTGAGCTAAAAACAAAGAATGTTTTTGTTAAAATTTGAATATTGTGCAGCAGATGATGGAATTTGTGGCAAACGCGCCAAATCTATAATTATGCAAAAACAGCCACGTCCGCACAATCATATAATTCCAGTGGCCCTGACTACAATCAGGGCCTCTGAATATATGCAACAGGGGAGGACCACATTTTGCAGAAGGGTCGACTATATTTGACAGTGTAACGTGGGATATAGTATCACTTTATTATTTTGTTATTTTTCGCATGTCAACTCTGTGTGGAAAAAGGTTTCGCCTTGTTAGGGACAAGTAAACCTTTTCGAAGGGCCTTACACCGTGCAGCGCACATTACTGCATTTTTAATAACATTTGATCCTTTTATGAAGATCTTTGTAAAAAATCTGCAAATGATGCTGCAGGTGAAGGATTTTGTCTCAAATGTTTCAAATCCATAATTACAAGGAAAATGCTGCGGCTGCAGATTCGCATAATTCCAGTGACCCTGACTGTAATCCAGTTCTGTCAGTTCATGTGACAAAACGAGAGGATTTGTTGGTAGAGAATAAATGCACAGTCACCTGTGCCCCGAAGGTGGGTGCATGTTCTTTAGGTTCCTTCTGTTTATATCGGAGAGCTGTGCCTTCTGTGGGCCCCTCGGGGGATGAAAGTGCAGAGGACAGCGGCAGCACATGTTGCCAATGCTGCCATGGAATTGTTGGCATGGCTTTTCTTTTTTTAATGGGCACTTGAACTGCTCCTTTCCAGTCTGTATCTGTGTTTTATTAGTGAAGTCTTTTCACTTAAGAAGAGTCAAAACTCTGCCAGTGTCAGAAATGTTTTGCTTTATTAAGTGCTGTAAGCAGGGTTACTGGAAATATGTGATTATGCGGCTGCAGCGTATTCCACATAATTATGAATTTGCCATATCCGTCCCTCATCCATCATCTGCTGCATAACTGGAAGATTTTAAGAGAATAATGTTTCTGGCTCAAACCGATCAAACGTTACTGAAAGTGCAGTGACGCATTTCTGTGCAGTGAAGCACTTTCACAAACGTTGACTGGTCACCTTTCTGTTGCTATTGCTGCATTTTATGGTAAAAATGGTACCAACGAGGTGTAATCTTTGCCAAGACAGTGTTAACTAGTCAAAATAATGAAGTAATTTTATTCCAAAATGTGCCCCATTGCACTGTGTAATTTGCCTTTTCTTGACACATAATTTCAACCCTGCAGCATAATTTGTTTTACCCAGCCGCCTAATTCTAGCGACCCCAGTAATAAGTAAGGAATAGCATCACAGCAGATGGAACATCAAAGAACACACTAATGAGGTATATATAATGATTATATGGGCATTTTTCACTCCCTTTTCTTGCAAGGGCAATATTCTTCACACTGTTTTAACATAAAACTATTTTAATCTCTTAATTACGGCGTAACCGGAGATAGAAATCTCAATATAGTGGGGGTGCCTCTAGTACCCCTTCCGTTTACACATGCGCAGTAATAGCAACCATCGCCTGTTCCCTCACCCTTACTCCCAGACACTTAAAATAGCCCACGGTAATGGCATAAATGCATAAAAGTAACGCAATTAAGCCTTGATAGAGAGGCTTCAAACACGTATGATTCTTTCATCAAGAGAAAGAAAAAAACGTTTTCTGCTTGTGAATGGGCTGCAGGGCTCACTTGGGGGGTTCCTCTTGGCCCACCCGCTAGAACCCGGCCTGCTTGGTATTAGGAACCCTGGCATAAGATGCGCCGGCCGCAGGCTTCTGAGCCAAACTTTGGGCCCCAGCACTTATTCTTTAGTACAGTAAGGACTGTGCAGACTTTATTACATTTTGGAATATTTTATTGCAGGCTCGAAACTTTTTGAATCCAGAAGACATCCTGAAAGGAGAAACTGAAGAAAGTTTGAGTAAGGTGCGAGAGGCTGTCAGCATCCTGGCTTTCTTCAAACAGTCATTCGAGGACAGACGGGAACATTTGCAGTCTTATTTCAAAAATGGCGGAGATCCAAAAACATGGGATTTCCCCTCGGCTATGGTGTTTGCAAGGTTGGACTGCTTCCTGAAGAGACTGGAAGCCATAGAGGTAAGCCCTCATCTCTGTCTTGGGTAGGCTTTCATGGGTGTGACGGCCATTCGTGCAGCACGTGCAGGGGCAACACAGCACAGGGTGGGGAGGGGTCCACAGGACCAAAATTATGGGTGCCTTTTATGAAATGAAAAAAGGATTTTTAAAGCGCTCGCAATACCCGAAGGTGTCTAGGCACTAGCAACAAAGACAACACCTTTGAAGAATTAAGGATAGTAGAGGAAATTTACTGTTTAAAAGGGCAGGTTTTTAATGTCTTTCTAACCTACCTAACCTGGAGGTGGGGGTCTATAATGTACCAGTAACCACCAACTTAGCTCAGCCTCCTAGCAACAAACCTTTCCCTGCCAACATGAAATATGTACAAAAATGTGATTATTGGCGCTCGGTGTTGGAGTGGTTCTTCGTTGTTGCGCATTGGAGGCATGCACACCATCAGTGACAGCTCTCTGGGCCCTTCCTCCTTGCTTAAATAGTGTCCTTTCAAACTTTCCTATCCCACGGCATGATTCGCACTTTGTAGGTTAAGCTACTCAACACGCTTCCTGAAATGTGAAAGAACGCTGCACGCGCCCTGCTGTCTTTACCTTAGAATCCCCTGATAACTGGAAGAGTTTCTTTTTTTTTATAAACCGTCGAAAAGAAACACGAATTCCTAAGTAGCATGTTAATTCACGGACGAGCGCCATTGTGACCCATTCTGATTCAGAAGATAGACATACCATGAGAGTCAGGGATTTAACGACCGTGCCCTGTCAATGCTGAAGTTGGCTTTATCTCTACAGATGGCTGGAAGATATGTTGTTCGTGGTAGCTCAGAGTAGCCAAACCTGTTATGAAAACGGCCAGCCTCATGTTATCCAACACTAGCAGATCATGCCCTCTCGAGTCATCAAGGGAACAGATGCAGAATGCAGTTTTAGATAACACAAAGTAATGAACTCCGAGACAATGTCAGGGCTTCCTGGGGACTGTCTAACAATGTCCCTGCGCTGGTGTCCCAACCCAAGTGCAGTTGTCAAGACACACGGAGGCCATCGGAGCTGACGTTTGCCTCAGTGCCTCATTCAGAGGGCTTCAGTGCGCTCAGCTGCTCTGGAGTTACGGTGAGACTGGTTTGCTTCCTAGGTCACTGTCCCTTGACTCGGCCGAAAGTGGGAGGTAGGGCGGTGGGGTTCAAAACTGGTCTTTCGCTGCTCCTAGGCAAGACAAGGGATTTTAAGGGGGTCAAATCTGTCCTATGTCCTGGGGTTCAAAAGAGCACACATTCATCTTACCGGCCCTTGGGTAAGGATAGGGTATTTCTAAAAAGGTTCTCCCTGTCTAAGGCCAGTGCCAAATCGGTAAAATGTCCCTTCTTGGTCTGTGTGCCTCCTGGTTTCTTGAAGCGGAGTGTGGAGTGGTGCACACATTGCCATGCAGCTGAGGCTGGGTCCGGGTCCTTTCATTTCTTTGCTGCGGTAGAGGGAGCCAACAGGCCCTTTGCAAAGACTAGGACTGTGAGTAGTGAAGGACAAAAGAGGTCGCACCTCCAGGCCTCGATGTGCTGAAGCTTTTCTTTTAACTCCTGGCTATGTTAAAAAAAAAGAAAAATCCCATTCCTTCTCCCACCAAAAATGTGTTACACTTCGACTTGCATTTTTGAAGATTGTTGCATTTTTTGTGAGGGTAAACCCTTCAACTCCTTATATGTTTTTTGGATCATGAACATTTTCATGATGTCCGACTTAGGCCAGCACAGGGTGTACCCGATCCGTAAATATCAATCGACTACAAAGGAAAGAGTGCCCTTGGGGCCATGAATTGTTTATCAGCTCGAAAGAAGCATCTTCTAATATCAGAACATCCTCTGGATCACACTGCATGTATGTCACTGAAATCCAAGTATGGGGGAAAACAAGATTGAATTATTACTGTTCTTTAAAAAATACTTGGATATATAATATAGCTAACAAGAAAAAGGCCACACCTACTTATATCGTACAGTTAACACATTTATTTTACACAATAAAAACATAAATAAAACAAGAAAACATGAACAACCGCGATAGGCCCTGAGGCGGTTTCTTTAAGTCTATCAAAAAGCTAAACACAATAGGCCATTTTCTAAAGATGGCCTTTCGATGATTGAGTCGATGTTTTCGTCCCTTTTAACAATCTCTAAGACCATCATCAGGACAGAGTGTGGGTCATCGATTTCTTCTGTTACGCTGGTGATGAATATAGTGAGCGGTGTAGACCATGAACTACCATGAAGTGATAAAAGTCAAGTCATAAGCCAAAAAACATACGGGACAAGCCTCAGCCGTATTTAAGGAAAAAATCCCCCAATATCAATAGATTCATAAGATGTCTACCCTATCAGCATCTGGTCTAGATCCCTAAATAAAGCAGGAGAGACAATCATTTGATATTAAATCAATGGAACTCTCAAGAAATAAAAAACAAAAGTAATCACAGGAACGTATTATTTTAGCAGCATGCGTCCATGTGGTCCACAGGTTTTCAGAACATTTAATTGTTTTGATTGCATCCCTTGATTTAATATCAAATTATGTTCAAAGAGAAAAGCTGTCGCTAACATCTCAGCTACCCATGGCCGGTTTTCACAATACATTCCAAACAAACAATTTAGGAGACTCACAAAGTGGGTAGGAGTGCGGGCAAAGTTGTAAAGAGGAGGTCTAAAAAGTGTTGCTCGGGATTGCAATGAGAGTTCCCATGCAAAAATCTCTTGGCGTAGAGATTTTAAACTGTTGAAATGAAATACACCCAATTTAGATGGCATGTCAGGCTTAACTCATTTGGTGTATTTTCCAACTTTGATAAATTGTGGTTAAGCCCTTTTGTGCATGATGTATAGATACATTAACCAGCCTGCTTCAGAACATCCAACAAATTGAAAAACCCAAAGAAACACTCAGATTGGCTGAGTTTCTTGTTGCTCTTGAAGAAAACTGAATGTGATAGGCTTGAATCCTTTTGAAAAAATTCAGAGTGCATTCAGCTTCTTTTCCTCTTAGGCGATGCTGAACAAAATATGAGAACTGTGAAGAAATGCCTTGTTTATCCCTTATAAAAATGCTGCTCCAGTTAAAAATTGTGCACATGGTGTAGCAGGTTCTTTTTATGCGGTGCACGTGTCCTATTGGTAGAAAAACAAGACACCCCTAATGTTTGTGAATTTTGCGAGGAATAAACAAAACACTAGAAAGCAGCACAGCTGGAGAGCAAACGCAGCATCATGTGTGAATGGAGAGGCCCATCCACGAATTCCTGTCTCTCCCCAGCCTTTCTCACTGCACTAGGGAGTGATGAGACCTACAATGGCCTTCAATCCCCAGCCCATCCGGAGATCTCCACCCGGACTGCAGTCTCTCAATTTTAAAGTGTGGGGAACATTTAAAAAAAGATTGAACTCGAAAATAAACATTACAAATATTTTTATAGCGAATATTATTGCAAATTATATCAATATATTTACTTAAATGGAGAAAAATTACAAAATGATGCAGTACTATTAACTTAATTTTGACCTGATTACGATCTTGGCGGATAGGTTACTCCGTCACAGCTGTGACTGATATCCTGTCCGCTGAAATATAAATCTTATTATATCCTATGAGATTTATATTTCGGTGGCCGGGATATCCGTTACCGTTGTGATGGAGTAACCCGTCCACCAAGATCATAATCAGGCCCTACCACTTGAATAGAAATATAGCAAATTAAATGACAATTATGTTTCTGAAGTTGAAATTTCAAAATATATTTCCACCTAAAGAAAACAAATATGCAGTAATGATTATTAAAAATTATGTATAGAGTTAATTAAAATTAATTTAGCTATGTTTTAATAAAATTGAAACACTTATGTTTAAATTCAAAATAGGGTATTAAAATATTTTAAACATAATTTTGTTCTATTTCCTACATTATATTAACAATAAATTATATTTAGTTATTTTTGTTACTTTTTTAAGTCATTTAATTTAATTTAATATTATTTCCTATGGGATTTTATTTTAATTTCCCACTCAATTATTTTCTATGGGAGAGTATTGCAGTATCAGTGGTTGGCCATGTGTGGAGCTGGACTTACTGGGTTTTTTTTCGAAGTATTGACCTGCATTCGGATTTTGTGACTCAAAAGTGTTAATTGCTCAAAAAGTGTAAGTTGCCATTGTGAATCATGCCCATGGTGTTGTTTCAAGTAGGGGTGGCAAGAATTCGATTCCACGGAAGTACATTAAAATTCTATGGCGCGGCAAACTGGGCATTTGGTGCTCTTTTCTTCAAGCAAAATGCACCTTTGCGTCCAAAAATGGATGTGAGGATACATTTTGTGCTAAGAAAATAGCGTAGCCAAACGCCACTCAGCGCCCTTACATACTGTGCAGAGATTACTGCAGAGTATGTAAGGATGCCACCACCAAGTGGTATGAAGTGGTTTCTTAATTTTAGAAACCACAGCATATCACTCAGTAGTACATGCCCCTAGGCGCCCTTGTATATTCTGCAGTAATTACTGTAGAATATGTAAGAGCGCTAAGGGGTATGGACTACAGTGGTTGTTTCTAAACACGGCATCAAGAGAAAGCAGTCCCTCGATGTTTAAAAACCACTGCAGATTAAAAAATGTAATCTGCAGCGATTTTCAACATAGAGGGACTGGGCAAGATGCAACCACAATCTTAGTCAGGGTAAGGCACAAGCAAACCCTGAATTAACATGTGCACAACAGCCTGGTAGCTTGGCAAAGAGCAGCCAAACTTAACTTGGAGGCAATGTGTAAAATATTTCTGCAACAGTTCAAACTGTAAAACAATTTTTTTAAACACAGAAAAAGGGTCCCACACCCAGTTTGCAAAATAGAGCTTAATTTAATAAATAAAACAAGAACAACACAACAAAAATCCAATTAATAGAACTAGAGATATTGACTTTAAAGTTTTCTGTAAAACAGAGCCAAATATCACAAGCACCAACTGTGGAAATTTGGTTGCACCGAGTATTTACATGAATAACAATTTAAATAGCACTTATAAAAAGTTTGTATTTAATTATTTTATAGTCCTACACCTGCCAATACAAGGTGTCAGAGCACTTTACATCACAAACACATACACATCTATCTATGTATGTATGTATGTATGTATGTATATATATATATATATATATATTTATTTATTTATTTATTGACAATAAATCATGCAATTTAGTAAATCAATGTAAAGGGTGTTACATAAGACAATGAGGTTTTCAAGGTGTTGGCGCCGAGCATCATCGATTCTGGTTTGGATTATATGTGAAGAATCCATCGCCGGGAGAAACACAAAGTCATATAAACTTATATATATATATATTCACTGAAAAAACCATAGGTTTCACACACGTTATAGTTACGAATTAGCATTTAAAAAACCTTGCAAATTCACTTAAAAAACCATAGGTTTCACACATGTTATAGTTAGCTGGACATTTCACTCGTAAAAAACACAATGAAATTCCCCCGTTATAGTTACTGCAGGCAACTATAACTCACACGACCGCAATCCTCTGCTGATAACGTCAGATATTACATCACTGATGACATATGTGTCTTTCTGAAAAATAAATATTTGTAATATATGTATAGCTAAAGATTAATGGAAGAAGACATGGGTAAATAAGTGTCTAAATACAGTGATGTATTATCTGACGTTATCAGCAGAGGATTGCTATAATGTGTGTGAAACCTATGGTTTTTTCAGTGAATTTGTACGTTTTTTTAAATGCTAAGTTATGTTTTTATTATTTTTATTTTTTTCAGGTTTTACACCGTGCGCGCACGGTGGAATTCGCGCACCGTGCGTGCTCTGTGGGCACTCAGTGCGCTTCGCGCACCGAGCGCCCACGGTTCGCAGTGCGCGCAGGGTGCACGCACCTCGCGATTTTTAAAAAACAAACATTTGTTTTTTTCTCCCTTGGGGGTCCTTCTGTGACCCCCTGACCAAGGCTAGGGGGTCAGGAACTGTCCACTCTGCCCCCTTTTCACGTTCTCCACCTTTGTTTTTCACCCCCTCAGACTGCGAGAGACAAAATGGCGGCCGACACTTCCTGGTTTCGACCGATTCGAATGTTTACCGACATCTAACAACCAATCAGAATTGCACTCGCGCACGGCAGGGTGCGCGCACAGTGCGCGCGTATAGATATTGATATGCTTTTAAATGCTATTTTCTCAGGAAATACTGAACAGATTTACACCAGACCTGCAAAAGGCACTTCCTTGACCTTATGGCTACCTCTCTGCCAAATTCCACGTAATTCTGTTCAGCCGTTCGGGCTGTAGCTGCGACTAAAGGTCCTATGGAAAAATGCATGGGGAAAACGCCCCCCCTTTTTCTCGGTGCCCGCTTGACGAACCACCCCGAGACTTTCAGGGTAGGAGCTGAACGGAGCGCCCCATTAGTTTTGAAAATTTCGCGAGGATTCGTCAACCGGCGCCAAAGTTATTCAAAATAGAATTTTGAGATTTCCTATGGAAACTTGGTTGTAACTATAACTATCTACTGGCGACCGCCAGTAGATAATATATTACCTACTGGCGGTCGCCAGTAGGTAGTTATAGTTAGGACCACGTTTCCATAGGAAAACCTCAACATTTTATTTTGAATAACTTTGGCGCCGGTCGACGAATCCTCGCGAATTTCTCAAAATAGGTGGGGCGCTACGCTCCGCTCCTACCCTGAAAGTCTCGGGGGGATCCGTCAAGCGGGGGCTGAGATAAAAGGGGGGTCCCAAAACGCGTTTTTCCCATGCATTTTTCCATAGGACCTTTAGAACGAGCTACAGCCCGAACGGCTGAACAGAATTACTCAAAATTTGGCAGAGAGGTAGTCCCTAGGTCAAGGAAGTGCCTTTTGTAGGTTTGGTGTAAATCTGTTCAGTAGATTCTGAGAAAATAGCCTTTAAATCAATATATATATCTGAGCCCGCTTACGGTACGCTTACCGTACGCTTACGGTAAGCGTACGGTGGCGTGCGCGAGCGCGATTCTGATTGGCTCTTAGATCTTAGTAAACATTCGAATCGGCCGAAACCAGGAAGCGGCGGCCGCCATTTTGTGTATTTCACTCTGAAAAAAAAGAGTGAAAACAAGGAAAGGGGGCAATGAGGAGAGTTACAGACCCCCTAACATTTGTAAGGGGGTCAAAGAAGGACAGAAAAGTACAAAAAAAACATTTATTGATTTTAAAAAAAATCACGGGGTACGCGTACGGTAAGCTTACGGTAAGCGTACGGTAGAAAAAAAAAAAAAAAAAAATGAAAATCAGATTTAAGTGTTTAGATATTAGGGGGCTCTAAAAAGAGCCGTTGTGTTTATGAAATGATTTTTTAGTGGTACCTACAAGTAAGTACCGATGCAGAGTCTAAGGTTCAAGAGGAAGACTCTGTTCCCTTCATCATTGAAGTGCACACCATCTCCTCTATAAATGTCTTGCATGTCATAACGCAAGTTGTTGTGGTAAATGGCACCCATACCATAGTCACGGAGGAAAGCAGAAACAGATTTGTTGACGTGCTTTCTTGCTTTGTCATCGCACCGCGTGCCCACCGTGCGTGCACGGCACTAACTGCGTAAAGTGGGCGCGCGGTGCGCGAAGCGCACCGCGTGCTCACTGTGCGCGCACGGTGCGCGAAGCGCACCGTGCGCGCACGGAACGAACTGCGTTAAGTGGGCGCGCACGCCACGAATGGCGTAAAGTAACTTAGCATTTAAAAAACCGTACAAATTCACTGAAAAAACCATAGGTTTCACACACGTTATAGTTAGGAATTAGCATTTAAAAAACCTTGCAAATTCACTGAAAAAACCATAGGTTTCACACATGTTATAGTTAGCGGAAATTTTACTGATAAAAAACCAATGAAATTCCCCCGTTATAGTTAGTGCAGGCAACTATAACTCACGCGACCGCAATCTTCTGCTGATGACATATGTGTCTTTATGAAAAAAAAATATTTGTAATATATGTATAGCTAAAAATGTATGGAAGAAGACATGGGCAAATAAGTGTCTAAATACAGTATTAGCATCAGCAGAGGATTGCGGTCGCGTGAGTTATAGTTGCCTGCACTAACTATAACGGGGGAATTTCATTGGTTATTTATCAGTAAAATTTCCGCTAACTATAACATGTGTGAAACCTATGGTTTTTTCAGTGAATTTGCAAGGTTTTTTAAATGCTAATTCCTAACTATAACGTGTGTGAAACCTATGGTTTTTTCAGTGAATATATATATATATAAGTTGACTTTCAGTCTGTTTTTCATGACTCTGCCCCTTGTAACTGAACCCCCTTTTTGTTGCCACACTTTGACCCTCAATGTATGGGTTCCTGGATTAAACAGTTTCCAATTCCCGCACTGTTTGTATTTACTCCCTTCGGTGCTTTCATTCCTTCTTATTCCTTCCATCCCGAGGCTGAAAGATAAGACTGAATAAGATGGCAGTCACTTGGGACGAATCATGTGTGTGCCACCCCATCTGTATGCTCAGCTGGTCTTGAATGCTGCCTCCCTCTCACCTCCTGTTGCTTGCCCTGAAGATGGGTCTAGTAACTGGGCAGCTCCTTCTGGAAAGCCTGAAGCCTCTTTACAATCCCAGAGGGCACGGGCGGACTGGCCGGTGGGCGATAGGGCAGTGTCTGATGGGCTGCTCTGACTGGCTTGGTGTTTTTACCGTTGATTTTTAAAACAAACATTGCTTGAAGCAACCACAAGTTCATGCAGTCTTTCATACCTTGAAAACCACATGTACACCATGCATGTACAAGTTCAAAACTTTCCCACATTACAAACATGCCACTTTTATTAGTTATTTGATTTTCTCGCGGGGGCACTTTTATTTTGATGCGGGGGCCTACTCTGCGTCCAGCCGACCCTGCAGAGGGCAGGTGCATGCCACAGGGTCCACCTCCTGTGTGCCCACGGGCTCAGCCCTGTGGGTTTGTGCACAGCAGGGCACTAATCTTCTCTACCAGTAAGGGCTGCACTGATGGCACTGGTGGAGGCCAGTTACACCCGTGGGATGTACCATCCGCGCTCTGAAGTCGCGTTTCGAGACACCCCTGGGGAGCAGTGCAACCTTTTGTCCACCTCCCTTTACTGCTGCAGTACCAGTACAAGTTCCCATTTTTGTCAAGAAACTGAATATTATTCGTCCATAATTGTGCTCGGGAGGCCTCGAGGAAGAACACTTTGTTCTTTCTCTTAAACGGCGAGCTGACCGGAATACAGAGCGATATCGACCTGTGCTTACAGAATATAAGAAATGGGATTAATTAACATGGTACAAGACGCTATCGTCGATACGTCCACGCCGAGCCTTCTACACGCCGGCCGGTATTATCCAATACTCTCTAATAGACATTCAACCTAATTATCCTCTTTAGCAGGTAACAGCCGCAAAGGATGTGGCGTAACAACCAGAGCTGTGGCCTTGGAATTGGGTTCGAGTCTCTGCTCGGCTCCGCATTGTATGGTTCTGGGCACATTACTTAATATCCCCGAGTCTACAAAACATGAATGTGCTCTTGTGTAACATGAAGCGCTCCAATAATTTCAGGTCGAGTTTGCGCTACATAAAACTGTAAAAAAAAAAAGAAGTCTCGTCTTCGGGTTTTCCCTCAGGATTGTGGCGATCACCCCCGACCTCCCCCCTCCCACCCCCAAATGGGTTCTACCTCGGCTTCCTCTTATGCTTTTGTCATACGAAATCACTTTTCATTCTTCAGCGCTCCGAAGTAACCTAAACGCAATACGCGGAGCTTTCTGAAACTACTACCCGAAAAACTAAATTACAATTATTGTATGCCAGTGCGTTACTTGCCTTTCTTTACAAAGACCGCAGAAGCTGGCAGCCTCCTCTTAACAGCATAATGATGTTTGCTGCCGTCCATCTCGCGCGCCAGTCCTCGTTCACCTGCTCAGATGATGAATATTCTTTCTGCTCGGAGCGGCGCTGCCTCGGCTCGCGCCGTAGACAATGGAGCCCGGTTGCCTGAAAGCGAATCCACGTGTTTCTAAATAGAGCTTTTAAAGCCCCTTTGAAGCTGTGATTTAATCAGCCTTCGGTGCGATGGATATCCTGGTGAGATTTTGAAGCAGCGCTTCCCGACTACCTGGAAAAAGTACAAAATACCACAGGAAAGTTTGTTAAAGTCATGTGAAGGCTGACGCCGTCTGAGGAAAAAAAAATCACGAAGTTACTCGTTTATGTTGTAAAAGCATAGCGACGCGGGTGATGGGACTTTAGTGAACCCTTTTGAGGAATTTGGCTTCCTAGTGAGGACATTGCTGTGTTTTCGGATTACGTGTTGAGTTATTAGTTTTCAGCGTGCCGAATACCGAGACTGGTAGTTTAAATACTCCTCCTGCCTCTTCACTCCACCACCAGACGCTTGCTGTCCCTTTATCTTTCTCCTGCAGGTTCCTGCGTTCTCTCTTTGTGACGGGTTTGCTGTCTGTGTCTTCCTCCGTCTGTCCGAATTGTTTTTCCCTCTCGCATTCATTGAAAATCGAATGTGGAAAAATAGCTGCCGGTCCCAAAAGTAACTGCTGGCGGCCCACACAGGCAACCACCGGCTCAAATTAAGTACTGCAGGCTGCGGGAAAAAGCAAGAAAATAACATCTTCTAGGATCTTAAGAGTATAACTACCGAAGTCCATCATAGGAGGGCCGCAGCAATGTGCATAAAAACAAGTGGGAACATTCTAAACCACTGTATTTTAAATAATGTGATCTACGCCATGAGGTGAAGAAAGTGCATGTGCAATAGAAGAAGAAACATTTGATAATGTCTGGACTGGCGTCAGGAGAGGACCAGATTTACTGAAATTCTCAGAACTGCATTGTTCGTGCTACCCTGAGACATGCATTTCAAAGGGGCCCAGCAGGACGTGGGCAGTGTGGGGTGCTGCCCAGGGACTCCAACTCACCCTAGCAGCATGGGGCCCACATCCTGTTGTCATGTACCCCTGCTGATCCAATTGAAAGAAATGAGTCTGTTTACAATTGGGCCCATGGGAGGGGGACCTCTCCCTGGGTCTCACAGGGATGGTGTGGAAAGGCCTAGTGGAGGGGGACATCTCTCAGGCTGCCCATTCAAAGACCACAGGACGCCCATTGTCAGCACTTTAGCGGCCATGCAGTTTCAACTCTTAGCCCCCAAACAATTCTCACACCTTCAGTCCGTTTGGAGCTGTAAAAGAGGTGCTTGTGGGCGGCTGAGAGGAGGAGCTGTGGCCCAGAAAGAGTCTCCACAAAGTGGCTTCCGGAGTCCTGACACTGCCACTTATTTAAATTAGGGGCGCCTCGCACATAGTGCCAATATCGGCAACAGTAGTCAGTTATCATGCAGAAAAATACATCAATAAACCACACGACACCTTGTTAGTGGAGAAAATTGCTGCAGGTTTATTTGCATAACAAATATGCCAACATGGTGGGTTATCTTGCGGGCGATCCCGGGGCAGGCCAACCCTATGCCGCCTGCCCGCCTGATGAGCCAAATTACACCGTGGCCGTCGCCAATCGGTGTTTACCAATTCTTGGGAGGGGCCACCCCTCCCATCGGTGGACCACCAGTCCACTCCCTTACTCACGCCCCCCTAAAAGGTGGGCGGAGTGTTCCAGGCAGCCCCTGGTTGCTCAGGCCCACAACCGCCCGTAGGACTAACGGGGCGCCGTAGTACTTCAAGGGGACAACGCTAAGACATCCCTGGGTATCCTTGGCTTAGCACCCTTGTTGTGCTGCTGCATAAAGTACCCCTTGGTATCTTGCAGACTCTGGATCGCCCTGTAACTCCTCCACAGCTCTGGGAGTGCCACCGTCACAACCAGGGCCCCCCCACCAAGGCATATATTCCTACTTACATCCTGATGCTACCAAGGCCTCCCCTAGGTCTAGTAAGAATAAGTCCATGCCCAACCCTGAGAGGTGCACCCCATCCACCTCCCAGCATCCCGTGAACTTGGCATGGAGTAAACCATGTCTGAGAAAGCCACCTCCCTTTTGCTCCGTGAATTTACGCATGACGCTGTTTACTTTCGTACGTGATATCTCAATGGTGTCCCCAGAGCGCGCACCTGCATGGCTGCCAGCCAAGGCATAGGGCTGGAGAACTTGCCCATGTTAATGTTACTCAACTCAATGGTACTTGTTTCATCGACCTCAGCGGATGAACTGCTAAGTGGACCTGCCAGGATCTGAACCTCTGACCAGAGGTCGAACCCAAGCCCCTTTCAGTTCTGCTGCTCCACCTGCCTGTGAACTTGTATCCCAGGGCAGACTCCAGGCACCATAACCCATACTTGGACATGCCTGAGCTAGTAACACCCATCTAAAAGGCCTGCCAACCGGCTAACCACCAACATTGCAGTCCGAATGTTCGCTGACCACTCCCAAGGCAAATTCGCTTAACCTCTTCTGTGCCCATGACGAGATAGTCTCGTCATGGAGCACGGTCGCGCTGTGCCCATGACAAGACTATCTCGTCATGAACCCCACCCACTAATTAAACGCCCGGCACAGGAGGGGGAAAGGGCGTGGCACAGAAGGGGTTAACTGAAGCCACTGGTAACATGCCAACAATTCAATCTTAACTATTACTGCAAAAAGTGCTCTGGTAGTTTGTCCGTATTAGTGCTCCATCTCCTCCATAACAGCACTAACAAGGCAACGCGCACCCTCTTGGGAATGGCACACTCACGCCCCAGCTGACAGAAAGTGCCTATTCGTGTGTAGCCCATGCCTTACGTTTATCACTGACGGTATACCAGGCTTATGTAGAAACTTAGCTGGCGCTACTGCTGAGTGCGCGTTGCACCATCCCAGGTATGTCTTTGCCTCTTCAGTTTCTGGCTGCAAAGTTTGAGGACATTGCCCACCCCATTCCCAGGCGAAATAAAAGGACGCTTTACTGCTAGCCATGTGAGCCGCTGCTGGTGCTAAAGAGGTACAAATAGCACCAGTAAACTCGATGCTGTGCTATATCATTAGAGGACCATTGCAGCACTTCTTAAATTCCATGGCTAACCTACTCACCGTAGGCTGAGACAAGAGAGGCTGTAAATTTAAAGCCCAAAGAGATGATCATTAGATAGACCCAACGGAATGATCCTGTGAAATGAGGTAGGGACCACCACCACCACACCTGCCTGTGCATCAGTCCCGGTTTACTTTGTCATGTGCAGTAGCATAGCCACAATTTGCCGGCATCTAACCTGTGCAGTGTCCTGTTCTGTGCAGTACCCCCCATGCTTCCACTGGGCACCTCTGCCTGCTGTGCCTGACCTAGGTACATAGTCCCTTAGCATGGCGGACTGCCAATGAGACAATACATCACATACTCCATAAGTACCGCTACCTGCCTTCGCTAGAATCTAGCCTGGCATCCCTCATGCCCAGATAAACCAAGTGATAGTGGCTCAACTCAGTCAAATGACCCGACCACACATAAAACCCACAGAGACAGATGCGGCCCGTTAACCTGCCCGCTAATCTGTGGATAAAAGCACGCCAGTCATCAAAGTATCTCACACTGTTGGAACGTAACCGCAGCTCCCTGATATTACTGCAAAGACATATCTGACACCCCCAATTCTTCATAAATGCTGGTTTTACTGCTAAGTGTGCCCAGTTCCTACACTGCTATTCCTTTACAATTTTATTCTTTCTATACCTGCAAAATGCAAGGAGATTGTAGACCCCAGTTCCAATGTTGAAACAACTACAATGCAAGCTGAACTTGTCAGGAGACATTCAACCTCTGTCTATGAAGCGCAGCAACATGGCCAGTCCAATACAGAGTTAGCACGCCCCCTAATTACCCTGAACTTAGATGCCCCGGACTGCTGGTCCTATTACCTGGAAAAGTGGGGTGCTTCCCCCTGCTGGTAACGTGTGTGTGTCCACCGACCCCTGCATCATCTAACATGTGAGGCCCAAGCTGTTTTAGCAGTCCACCCCAAGTTTGCCAACTATACCTTTACTCAAGGTTTCAGGCTCTTCTCATTAGAGCGGCTGCATATCTTTCTATAACTGCAAAATGCCAGGAGATTGTAGGCCCCAGTTCTACTGTTGAAACAACTATAATGCAGCCAAACTTCTCAGGAGACATACACCTCTGTCTTAGAAGCGCAGCAACATGGCAAGTCCAAACAGAGTTGGAACACCTGCGCCATCTAACATGAGAGGCCCCAAGCTGTTTTGCAGTTCACCCCAGGTTTGCCAACTATGCTTTTAAACAAAACAGAGTCAGGCTCTTCCCATTAGCGTGGCTGCATATAGCCTTCAAGCATGCCAAGGTTGTTGAAATGCTTGTAATACTCCCGGCCACTGGGTGCCACCTCCCATTTCATTCTTACGTTCCACACCGTGTCACCACGTGCACTCGCACACCGTATCCTCTTGTGTGCTTGCAAACGTTGTCACTTCCTGAGTACTCGCATCTCGTGTGTAACTGCACTGTGTCACCTCATGTGTAACTGCCCCATGTCAACTCATGTGTAACTGCACAGTGTCAGCTCATGTGTAACTGCACAGTGTCAGCTCATGTGTAACTGCACAGTGTCCGCTCATGTGTAGCTGCACAGTGTCACATCAAGTGTAACTGCAGTGTCTCCTCATGGTAGCTGCACCCAGCGTCAACTCCTGTGTAACTAGAGACATCGTCATCTCATGTGTAACTTGCACATAGCGTCACGTCCGTGTAATAGCACAGTCACCTCCTGTGTAACTGCACCTTGCGCGTCACCTCGTGTATAACCGCACACAGCGCCACCTCATGTGTAACCGCACACAGCGCCACCTCATGTGTAACCGCACACAGCGCCACCTCATGTGTAACCGCACACCACGCCACCTCATGTGTAACGCATACAGTGCCACCTCATGTGTAACCAATGTCTGTAAAAGCATGCCAACCCATATAGTGTTTTACTTCCCTTCGCTCAATGGTGGGGGGGGCGCAGCCCTGTCTAGAGGTGTGTGTATTGAACATGTGTCCTAGAAGTACCTATGATTTCAGTAAAATGTCACTACTTCCTAGTAGCTGGTGTGTTCAATAAAACTAATAGGTCTAACAAATCCATCAGGCATCCTCCGCTTACTTTAGGCGTGTTGGATTGAGGTGATCCAGTGAAATATGGAAGATATCTCCCTTGGCATGCATCCTTTTAGCACCACATTTACAGCTTTATGCATGACGCTTAAATCGTCTCCATCAAGTGTTTAAGGCTACTTAGTTTGAGTTCTGCTCTTGACAACATCCCTTCTAACCAGTGTTTAGTAACCACTCATGTTTGCTTCTTCTACAGGTCGTCCCTGTTAGACTGGCACTGTTAGACCAAAAGAAGCTTATGACAAACTTCCTATACAAAAGTAAATCATGCTGCGCAACTTGGGACACTATTACTTCATCCCTACGTATGTTCAGGCATGGAAATACTGCCTAAGGTATCCCCACCTAGTACCTGTTTTAACCACTAAATAAAGACAGTATAAGGGGACAAAATATTAACAGTGCACCTAGCCATGGGCCTTTCACTGCACGTGAGATCCTGTTGTTATTTTATAGGCTGGTGCCTGTTTAAGCTGCAACATCTCTGGCTTTATTTCATTTCACTGCAACTTGTACTGGAGATGACGGATTTAGCAGCAAGTCCATGGAATATGGCCATAAGGTGTGGCTATGCATAGTACCAGTGACCTGGCTGTGAGGAACTGCCTTACCACTGTTGTTGGCACATGTAGTGCGAGGTTCGGCCGCCTTAAAGGTTTCAAGGTTGAGATCTGTAAAGGGGTATCCCTGTGCTTATATTGGCAGGGATGCAAGTGTTTAGAGTCCTTCCCCCTGCAGTATACAAAACCAATTGTATATGACTTATACTGTTTAGTGCGTAAATGAAAGAAATAGTCATCAGAGTACCTCACAATGTAAATTCATTTTGGCAGCAGCCAACCTAGGTGCACCTTATACCTTTATATTACTATGAATTTTTGGGTCTCTCGTTCGAGTTTATCTTCGCTCCACCCCACAGTACGGACATCCACATGAGTGCTAAGCTCCGGATATTGACGACCCCACAAGTTGACCAACAATCTATCGCCAATCGACATATTTGATGAAAACATTTTTAAAGAATTATTTAATGTTAGCTGCCCACTAGAGCATTCTAAGCTGGCGTTATATAGGAACAGCGAAGGGGATCCCTGGCTATCCATAGTTATCCTGAGCTGGCCGACTCAACCTGGAAGAAAAAACGCTGTGAGCAACAACCCTGACCAGTGAGAACAGGCACTCCCAAGATATTCCTGTTGGCCTCAGGACTGCACCAGGCGAAAGAATGGTCCCCTGCGGGCCTGAAGAATGTCTGATTCCCCCGATCAGCCAAATCACTTTGGCTCCCCCGGGATGCCTGTGCTCCTCGGCAATGCACCACTGGGTCAAACCGTTCACAGGGCCCGACTATGAGGTGAACAAATAACTATCCCTAAAACCTTTCCTCTGGCTCCCTCCATATTCGCCCCACCAGCCTGCTGAGCGGTGGAAATCCGGCGGTTTGTATATGAGGGAGCTGTGTCCTCCTAAGCTTTAAACTGCACAATACAGCGTATCTCGTTCACCTGGGTAGTGAAAGAACCACCATTATGCTGTGGCAAGGTTGAGGTCCCACCCACCGATGCACCCGGCAAACAAAATCAGGCATCACAATTGCCCCTCTTTGTCCAGAGCACCCCTCTTCCCTGCCTTCCTTCCGCCACAATCTGTTTGTGACGTACTAGACTGGGCTGCCGGCAGCCAGGGGCCTGCCTGCTTGACAGCAACCATTCCTCTGCTCATAGCCAGTGCAACTCCGATATGCACGTTATAATTTTTTTTCCTGCGACTCGCCCAACGGTATTGGAGCGCAAGCCAGCGTACCGTCTTACATTGCACCTGGCACGGGAGATAAGTGAATTGCCCAGAAGCACCGAACGGTATTATCGCGCTAGTGTGCGCACCGCATTACCTGCACAACGGCACAGGAGATAAGTGATTTGTCCAGAAGCACGGAGAGGTGTTGGCGCGCTAGCATGCACACCGCATTACACTGCACAAAAGCACAGGAGATAAGTGATTTGTCCAGAAGCACGGAACTGTGTTGGCGCGCTAGCGTGCGCACCACATTACACTGCACAAGGCACAGGAGATAAGTGATTTGTCCAGAAGCACAGATTGGTATGAGCATGCACACCGCATTGCACTGCACAAAGGCACAGGAGAACAGTGATTTTTCCAGAAGCACGGAACGCTGTTGGCGCGCTAGCGTGCGCACCACATTACACTGCTCAAAGGCACAGGAGATAAGTGATTTGTCCAGAAGCACCGAACGGTCTTAGCGTGCCAGCATGCGCACCGCATTATATTGTACAGAGGCACTGTTAATAATTGATTTGCCCACAAGCACTGAAAGGTATTAGCGCGCTAGCGTGTGCACTGCATTACATAAGGAATCTAATGTTGGTTCTACATATCAGGAGAAACAGCTATTCCAAATGTCCACTGTGCGCTAGGTCGCATAGCAAAGTCCGAATGAAAGCATCTCAGTGTCTTTCTGCTGGTCATGATGCTCATCTCGCCTGTTTCCGTATTATCCTTTATCCTTGTGCCCAATGAGGCGTGCTTGTGAATGTCTACTTCTGAACATGCCATTGGGACCAAAGGGGAAATCAAAAGCACCCTTCTCATTTTGCATCTTTTATGTAGCGCGAATTCGACCCGAAGGTAATTGAGCGCTGTACATGCGCATCGTATTTACATTACACTTTCAGGCACGGGGAGATGAAATGATAGGCCCAGAATCACAGGGTGTGGACGCGACCTCGAGGCTCGAACCCTGATTTCCAGCACCAAAGTCGGCAGTCTAGCCGTTAGGCTGCTGAGTCTCGTGCACCCGCCTGCTAAACATTTCTCGACTACAATGGCCTCTTTGATAAAAGGCACACTGTACTTCAACTCAAAAGGAACGCACATTGCACCCAGTGACCACTGAATACAGTTGAACATAAATTGTGTTGTTACAACCTCCGGCGGCGTAGCTACCTCGTTCAGCACGTTTCGGTCCCCCACGGTGGTGCCTGCCTGCCTGCAGTCCGGGCGCTAGGCCCCAGCACATCGAAAACATTGCTGTGTCCGGACACACTGCCCTGGACCAGAGACTTAACCACGGAGGGAGGCCACGAGGGACCCGCTGCCCCCTGCCCTGTCCTCCCAGAACGCATTGATTAGCCCCGGAGGGAGGCCACGAGGGACTCGCTGACCCCCCCCGCCCTGTCCTCCCCGAAAAGCACTGACACTCAGAAGCGGTCGTAGGAAGGGTACCGCATATGCATAAATAATTCTATTCAGTATCCAAACATATATAAAGGGCGCAAACTCGACCCGCGTGTGTCTGAGCACTTTGCATGACCATCAATACGTTGCGGAGGGGGAAGTGAAACCTGGCGCTTGGTGCCACCACCCCGGGCGAAATGACCCATGGGGGCCGGAGGGTCCCCTCGACGGCCTGAATGCCCCGCCTGTAGTGATATGCCATCGTGTTCACTCTCGGCAACGGGGGGTGGGGGGATAGGCCCCACGCTACTACCCGATTCCATGCCAGGAAAACCCGACAGAGCCCCTTGCGGGCCCAAGCTAGGCCCGCACCGGCGGAGCTGGGTTGTGCTCTGTGAGCGCTGTCCTACACCACCCCTAGGACAGACCACCAAAGGGCCATGCCGCCTTGCCCAGATACTACCCAAATAGGGAGATCCGGCCGGGGGAGGGGTTGAGGTGGGAGATGCACTCACCGCGTTCAGGCCCAGCCGCAGCTCCGCCATACGAAACAGCGCCAGGGGTCGAGGAGTGGAGTTGGAAAAGGCGAGACGGGCAGCGGACAAGAGACTGCCTAGTGGGCGGGAGACAGTATAAGTACCCCTGCTGTTAAACGGTAGCGGCAGTTTCAGTCGATAACCTTTCAAGTATTGCCCGGCGGTAATCGCCTCTTATACCATTCGATAATTTACCAATGAAAGAGGCAGGCGCCGAAGACTGGAAGGCAGGAAACAAAGTTTTATTCCGTCGGAGCAGAACACATCAGATCAGACAGCAAGGTATCGTCACGAGGTGCTCTAACTGCATCTCTGAGACCTGGTCTCTTATACACACGTTTATGACTTTATTGCAGGGTTATCATACATGGCACATTCTTGAGATCACTTTGATGTAAGAAAGAACATCCTCAGAATCCCCACTTCAAGCTCGTTCCCACACATATCTACAGTGGAAGTCCCCACCCCACCCACAGTAGGAGATGGCTATCACACAGCTGGACATTCCGCCACTTCCCGGAGGTGTGTGCGACCGGTCGGGTCTCAGGGGGTGGGGGGCCTTGATCTACTGTAATCCCTTTGATGTGGGGTGTTTCCCTTACAGTAGGTGCAATAAACTGCATCTGCAGGGCTAGGTGATGGCCTGGGATCGGTTCGGACAATGGGGCGCAGAGGAAGGGGGTTATCAAAGAGATGCATGACCATGTATGGGATGTCGGTCAGGCGTGGGATGTGGTTCCATGGCAGGGTCGCGCAGAAGGAGAGGGTTTATGGCCCGTGTATGAGAGATCGGGGGTGGCCAGCGCGCGGGGGAATGTTTGCAGCGCCAGGGGGACGCGCTGGCAATCGGCAATGAGCAGGGAGAGACCAGGGTGCCTAAAATGGCTGCCGTGCGCTTTCCTGTGTGTCGCGCTGGGGAGAGACAAGATGGCGCAGATAATGTTCAGTTCGCAAGCTAAATTTCCACAGTCCTCCCTTTTAACATATCTCGCCAGCTTGTTTAGTTCGGATCTATCCCCATAATACTACGAACTTCCACCTCATACAAAGATTTCATTCGCTCCGCTTCAAAGTTCAAAGTCTTAGGGCAGATGCAGTTCATAAAAAGCGAATATAAAGGTGGCAGACACTGAATCCCCAAGCAACATCCACATAGTATTACAATCAGTATTAGGATAAATGAAAATAGCCTCCATCCCCAACTTTTAATAGTGTCCCAAAACCAATTCCTAAGTGACCATCCCTCTTGCTCCTGATGAACCTCTGCGGAAAGTCTGTGGAGGTGTTCAATTGCTTTGTAGACTGAGGGTGAGTTATCTGGTACGTAGGTACAACAGCTGGACCCAATGATGCGGCATGCTCCTCCACGATCAGCCAGAACCACATCTAGAACGAGGCGGTTCTGAAGAGCCACCAGGCGGACGGCCTGAAGCTCGGCAGTGTTGTTGGCGAGGATGCCAGCCGTAATGTTCATCGCCGTCTCGACTGCCTGAGTTAAGTGGCGGATGGCACGGCTGTTTGCCATTGGACCCCAGAGTGGAACAAGTCCCTTTACTGCATCCAGGAACTGTGCTCCGGTGGAGTCGGCTTGTACAAGGTCTTTGGCACGTTTCTGTCGGAGGAAGGACAAAAGCGATGTAGCAGGTGCCTCCCCAACCTTTCGGAAGCCAGGTGTAGGCCTTAGTACCGCAGACGAAGTACATATTCGGGGAGGCAACAAAGGAGGGTGGATCAACTGAGTCCAATGTTCGGGTGATGAGGCAGGAGCTGTGGCCCACCAGCTGCACCCCCAGGCCTTCGAGGCACACAAATCCAGTGATGTTGATGACGGATAGGGCCACTGTTAGGGTGGGGGCCGTTCGTTTCCGGAGGTAAGAGAAGGTGGGTCTGGCTGGGTTGTTGAACACTTGCATTTCAACTCGTTCTTTGGCAGGGATGTCCATGTGAAAGGAAGTGTTTGATCTCAGAGGGCAGAAGGGGGCAGAAGTTTTTCCAGTTTTGTTCAGCCAGAACCCATGGTAGAAGTGTGACACAGTTTTGCCGGAAGTGGCATTGTTCTTGTAGCTTTCCTGCAGGAGGATTAGCCAGGCGAGGCAGGAACCATGGACAGAAAAAGGTGACGGGATGAAAGGGATAGAGTGTCCAGTGGCATGTGGTAGCAATCCACAGATCCAGCAATTAGTGGCGTTGGCGGCAAGATTGTGTTGGTGGAGCAACTGCACAAAAGAGTTATTCCAGAACTCCTTACGCCTTTCTCGGAGTTGGGGTGAAAGTGAGATCAGATGGTGTTCTTTCATGGTGGTAGGTTGAACGGTGGTCAGCAATGTCTTATGAGCGGGTGTGCTCTCCTCCATGATCCAGAAGGTGACCATGAGGAGAAGGCAAAAGAGAAGGGTAATGAAAAGTGCAATAGTCTTTGAGCTGTGCGTTCTGTCAGTCTTTGGGTTTTTGTAGTGGATCTTCGGACGTCCGGTTGCTTCCATCATCTTCATGTCGGGCGCTTCCATCACCTTCAAGGGACTCGGTAGCGGGCAGAACCACAGACTTTGTTTAGTTTCTCTCCTGGTGGCCTTTGAGGTGACTAGGCTACCGCTCTGAGATTTCCACTTAGTTTGTGGTCTGCTTAGCTGAAGTTCCCTCCTTTCGCCATAAGTTATACCCTTCCTTGGACGGCACGGTGGGATCGGGATATTTCACTAACTCAAGTGTCTCTGTATCTGGGCAGCGGCTCAGGGATGGTCGGTCTTTGTCCAGAAGTTCTTCTTGGGCGGTGATGTTGTCCGTGGTCGTCAGGGTCGGTGATACCTTCTTGCAGTGGTGTGCATGCAGCCAATTGCGTTTCCCCTCCACTCGAAGAGCTGTTCGGGTGGTGATCAGGACTTGCAGGGGGCCCGTCCACCGGGGCTCCAGACTCTTGGTGCGCTGGAAGTTACGCACTAAGACAAAGTCACCGGGTTGGATGTCGTGTCCGGGGCCCCTGGAAACATCGGGAATGGCTTGCAGCACCTGCTGATGGATAACAGACAACGTTTTAGTTAGGTTATACAAATAGTCAGACATGAGGACGTCCGGGACGTCGTGGATGGATGTTGGCTTTGGTGCAGTCCAAAGGTTCATGGGCCGCCCGAAGACGACCTCGTAGGGGGTTAAGTGGTGTTTGGTGGGGGTGGAACGCATTGATAGCAATGCTAGCGGGAGAGCGTCTGGCCATTTCAGTCCTGTGGTGGCAACTATTTTTGCTATCTTAAGCTTCAATGTGGCATTATGTCGCTCAACCAAGCCTGCAGATTGGGGATGGAAGACCGCATGGAATTTCTGTTTTACACCCAGCCCCTTTAAGATGAGTTGGATAACCTCGGCTACACAAAATTCGACAAAGGCCGTATCGGGGGAAGAATTCTTTCAGTAGTACTTTTGCGGTAGTCATAGCGGTGTTGTCGTGGGTTGGGTAGGCTTCCACCCACTTGCTGAAGGCACACACAACGACAAATACGTACTTCAAACCTTGGCACCTTTCTAACTGGACGTAGTCCATTTGCAGGACTTCAAAGGGGTGATTGGGAACCCCAAACCCTCCCCGGGGTACAGCAGTTCCTTTCCCAGGGTTGTGTTGGAGGCATACCAGGCATTGTTGGACCAGACGTTTGGCTGAGTCTGAGATTTTGTCGTTGTGCCAGACTTTGGAGATGAGTTCGATCATGGGAGCAGACCCTATGTGTGCGGGGAGTGTGCCATGGTCAGCATGGGGATCAAGTATGAGTCGGGTAGCAACCATTTGTTCGAGTCTTTAGTTCGCCAGCAACCGTCATCGTCCTTCAATCCCACCCGGGCCCATTCAGTTAATTCGTGTGGTGAGCTGGCTAATTGGATGTCCCTAATCGTTTCCCTAGCATCCTTCCATTTCTCAGTTTGTGACCTGGTCACGTACATACGGGTCGTGGACCTATTCTCGGCTGTGGTTCGGGCAGTAATGTCAGCTAGTGCATTTCCCTGTCCTATAATGTCTGTCACCTTCTTGTGTGCCTGGCATTTGATCACAGCTAACCGTGTGGGGAGGAGGACTGCTTCGGTCAGTGCGGAGACTAGATCCCCATGTAGGATGGGTGTGCCATGGGAAGTCAAGAATCCCCTCTCTTTCCATAAGAGCCCAAAGTGGTGAACTACCCCGAAGGCGTACTGGCTGTCTGTGTAAATGTTTGCGGTTGTCCCTGCTGCCAGGATGCATGCTCGTGTGAGAGCGATTAGTTCCGCCGCCTGTGCGGATCGCTGTGTGATGCGGGCTGTCTCAACAACTGTTCGGGCTGTGGTGACTGCATAGGCAGCTGAGGTGGTGCCATCGGGGAGCTTGATGCATGAGCCATCCACCCATAGTTCTCCGTCAGGGTCCGGGAAGGCAGTATCTCGGAGGTCAACCCTACTCTTGGTCTGTTCGTCGGTGAGGGTCACGCAGTCATGTATAGGGGACGCATTGGGGTCAGTGTCAGGGAGAGGTAGTAGAGTAGCTGGATTCAGAGTGGTGCATCGTTTCAATGTGATGTGGGGTGCAAGCAGGGTCAGTTCGTAACCAGTCAGTCGTGCGCTAGTCAGGTGTTGAGTCTTGGTCTGGTTCAGGAGGGTGTCAACCGCATGGGGTACCAATACTGTGAGGGGGTTCGAGAGCACGATCCCCTCACTTTGCCGGATAGAGACAGCAGCGGCGGCTACTGCTCGAAGGCAGGCGGGCAAAGCTCTGGCTACAGGGTCAAGAGTGGCAGAGAAGTAGGCACAAGGGCGTTGTTTAGGGCCTATGGACTGGGTTAGGACAGACAACGCACATCCCTCCCGTTCGTGGGTGTAGAGGGAGAAAGGTTTAGTGTAGTCTGGGGTTCCTAGGACTGGGGCCGAGCAGAGGGCATCTCGTAGTTCTTTGAAGGAGGATTGGCATTCGGGTGTCCAGGGGAGAGGGAAGGGGGCATCTTTAGCCAACAGGGAAAGCAGGGGTTTTACAATAAGACTGAAGTTTGGCAACCACTGTCGACAGAAGGAGGTGAGGCCTACTAGAGACCGCACTTGCTTCTGAGTTTTGGGAACAGGGGTTTCTAGGATGGTCTGAATTCGGTCAGGGGTAAGTTTCCTCCCGTCTTTGGATAGTAGGTGGCCTAGATATGTCACTTGGGGTTGGCAGAATTGCAACTTCTTCCTGGAGACCTTGTGACCGTTTTCCGCGAGGAAGTGGAGGAGGTGAATGGTGGCTGTGACGGCAAGTGGAGTGGTGTCGGCCGCCAAAAGAATGTCATCGACGTACTGTATTAGCACCACTCCATCGGGTAGTTGGACTGCATCTAGTTGTCTCTTGAGGGCTTGGCTATAAATGCTGGGACTCTCAGTGTAGCCTTGGGGTGCCCTACAGAATCTGTACGAACGGGCTTTTAAAGTGAAGCCGAACAGGTAGCGGCTGTCTGGGTGGATGGGGATGGAAAAGAATGCGTTCTTGAGATCAATAATGGTGAAGGTGGTGGCAGTGGATGGAATCAGGGTGAGGATGGTGGTGATGTCTGAGACCACGGGGTACTGAGGTATGACTACTTTGTTAACTTCTCGTAAGTCAACAATAAAGCGGTACGCTTTCTCATCTCCCTCACCTTGCTTTTTTACAATGGGTAGGATAGGGCTGTTGCAAACATTACTGACTACTTCTTCTACCACTCCTGCATCGACTAGGGACTGGATGATTTCCACCAATGCCTTCTCGCCTTCGGGCGATATCCGATACTGTGGAAGCTTTGGAAGCACTGCGTCCGGTCGGACGGTTATGTGTACTGGGTCGATCACCATGCGCCCTACATCTGAGTCGGTTTTAGCCCATAGATGTGAGGGTAACGTGTCGAGTAGGGACAGGTCAGCATCAGTTATAGAGAGCATACGTCGCGTGTGACAAGGTCTGAACAGATCTGGGTTATCGTGCAGGATGACTCGAACTCCGTCTGGGGAGCATCTGATGGTAGCTCGGAAATGTTTTAGCAAGTCAAGTCCCATAATAGCATCAGGGGTGTTGGAGGAGAGCAGAAAGGTCGTGTCAGTGGCGTTATCTTCTAAATCAAAGGAGATCAGTGCTGATAAGGGGTTAGTGGAGGGCGTTCCATCGAAGCCTATTGAGGTTACGTGTGAGCCAGACAAGGGTGCCCTAGGAATCAGTCGTTTAGATAACGCACTACGTGTCGCCCCAGTATCTACCAGGAATGGAGACTTTGTGCCCAAGACCTTAGCAGTGACGTAAGGACCTTGCTGGTCAACACGGAGTTCGACTGGATCCCTCCCTTGCCCCTGGCGGTCCTATGCGAAGTCATGGGTGCTTTCATAGTCGGACTGCTGACACTGGTTTTGTCGGGGGCGATCAAAGGTGTTTGGTCTGCCTGACCTGTCGTTGATGGCATCGTTCGTGTATCCTCGTCCCTGTCCTCTATTTCTGGGGTCATGTGTTGTGTCTCTGGGGTCCCTATTTTTGTTCAATTCCAGAAGGACCGGGCACTGGGATTTCCAGTGTCCGAACCCTCTACAGAACGCACATTGGTTCCCATCTAAGTCTCTCCGTCCGTTGTAGGGTGCAGGTGTATGGTCTCTAGGGGGTAGCTTTCTAGGGGCGATTGGTTGGTAATTCCCTTTTGGGAGTTCCCTTCCTATGGTCACCCCTTGCAACTGTGCTATCATTACCCTCTCCTTCAGTTCCTTTTTCTTCCTCTCTGATGCCCTATCGTTCTCGTTCTTTTGGTTTTCGTAGTATTGGGCCATCTGGAGGATTGCTGCGGGTTTGGAGGCTGCCCAACTACTCTCGCTGGTCTGTAGCTTCTGGGAGACTTCTTGTGACAGACCCTTCACATCATTCTGGACAAAGAGGTGATGCCCGGTTGCGGTGGTCATGTCCTGGCCACTATAATCGGAAAACACAGTCTCGAACCGAGAGAAGTATTCAGACACATCCTCCTGGGGTTTCTGGCGACAAGCCGTCACTATCGACCAATCTACCTTTCTTTCTGGGATTAGAGTCTTCAACTTCTGTACAATCTTGTCTGGGAGCTCCAATATGGCTTTCGGGGGTTTCTGTCCCGGTTCTCGCTGTTTATCTATGGTATCGAGTTGTACCCAGGTATATCCGAACGGCTCAGCGTGGTCAACTTTCCGGATTTGCTTCCACACATCAGCCGGCAGACATAACCCGAAGAACAAGTCGATATCTGCTAAAGTCATTATTGTTGAGCCTAAGGCTGTACCTAGTTCGGTGTAGAAGGCAGTCGGGTTCTTTCTTAAGTCGGGTAGAGTTTTTCTAAAGGTCAAAATGTCTTGTCGGTCCCATGGCTGGTAGACCCAATTATATACAACCCTTCCCTTCGCATCTTGGTGGTTGATGTCGTCATGTGTTCCCTGACCTCGTGGGGGGACCCAGTAGGGGGCGGCCTCTTTGATGGGCATCATGGTATCAGCCCTTCCTGCCTGAGGCTTAGTCGCTATGGGAGTTTCTGCTTTGGTTGTCTGTCTGTGTTCTTTAAGGTGTCGATAGACCTCGAGTGTACGAGTGAAGAGGTTCGTCACATCGCCTTCTCCTTCTTCCCCAATGTCTACCTTCCTATATAGGGCCGCTAAGCCTTCGGGACCTTTATCGTGGTACCTATCCTCATATGTATTCAGGACGTGATAACAAAGTCGTACGACAAAGTGTCGTCTGCGGTTGTCGGCATACGAGTTATACACGTCTGTTATATACTCCTCACTTTCCTTTCGCTCCACCAGTGTCCCTACTATCTTGTCGATTCCTGCTCGTTCATCCTTTGTTAGTCGATTCATTCTGGTGGAATCTTTCTTTCTCATCTCAGGGTCATCCAACGTTATTGCCGACGCTGTGTTCAGTACAAGAGGCTCGGCCGGCACGGAGGCCGTGAGGACCGAGGCCCCTGTACTGCTTTCGCTCGTGTTTGGGGGTTGTGGGTGTTGCACTACCGATTGGGAGGGTGCGTATGGAGGGGGCATGTAAATGATCGGGGGACCTAATAGTAATTCATCATTCGTTCGTTGCTTAGAGGACAACTCAGGGTAGAGCATAGAGGGGGTCCTAACAGGGTACTGGCCTGATGTTTCGGGCTCCTATCTTAGTTTAGTTTCCCTTCTCTCCTTTATTTCTTCTTCTAACTTTCTAGCGGCAAGGTGAGCTGCCTTTCGTAATTCCTTTTCTGCTTTTACTTCTTCCCTCTTTTTCCGTTGTGTTGCTTCTTTGCGCCACATGCCGATACTGTCAAGCATAGTAGGCGTCGTCTTATTGCTACGCAGAGCTATTTCTAGCGTTTCTATCTTATGGTCGTCGAAGGATCCCATCAGTGGCCACTGACTCTCGGGGTCCTTCTTGGTATATTTATGCCATAGCTTGCTATAAGCTACGGCGACTAGTCCATATTTAGTGAACATGTCCTTATTAGGGGTGCCCTCCAGTGGAGCCGGATGGTTCACCTCTAATAAGCGGTCTGGGCAGAACCAACTACCAATCAGTGGGGAGAAGATAGGCATGACGGGTTTCAACGGGGACAAAAGTCAGCACTACCTATCTTTTCACTGCTTGCAAAGACTAGACAGAATATCTCTATTCCTCGTTATATGTAAGCAGAGAATACCTCCAAAAGAACCAATATCGAACAGCTAGTGTTCGGACAATCAATCAATCAATGGGGAGATAAAGATAGGCACGACGGGTTATAACGGGGACAAAAGTCTGCGTTACCTACCCTTCACTATTTGCAAAGACTAGACAGAATATTTCTATTCTACGTTATTTGCAAACAGAGAATATCTCAAAGAGCACTATTCTTCAAAACAATCAATGTTCGGACAATCAATCAGTGGGGAGATAAAGATAGGCACGACGGGTTACAACGGGGACAAAAGTCTGCGTTACCTACCCTTCACTATCTGCAAAGGGAGAGAGAGAGAGTATTTCTACTCCGCCCCGTTTGTAGACAGCGAATATCTCAGAGAGAACAATCAATGAGCAATACTAGTATTTCAATCAATCAATCAATTATTTCGCAATTTGTCGTGTTTCACGACCTTACCCGGACCGCGTGGACAGTTTCTCGTCTTCCGCCTCCAGCGCCCGATCGTCCTCTACTCTCCGTATTTGCCGCGGCACTCCTTATGGTTCCCAGTCAGGACCGTAGATCACTCGAGAGAGGTCTGCTCGGAACCAGTGAAGTTCGGATGATCGGCTGCCAGACGAGGGTCTATCGGGCAGGAGCTCTCCCGATCGTTGCAGTCGTTCACTCTGTCGTCGGGACCTCTCCCACTGGATCCACGTGTCGCTGATGGGCCCCACGCTTGGGACGCCAATTGTTAAACGGTAGCGGCAGTTTCAGTCGATAACCTTTCAAGTATTGCCCGGCGGTAATCGCCTCTTATACCATTCGATAATTTACCAATGAAAGAGGCAGGCGCCGGAGACTGGAAGGCAGGAAACAAAGTTTTATTCCGTCGGAGCAGAACACATCAGATCAGACAGCAAGGTATCGTCACGAGGTGCTCTAACTGCATCTCTGAGACCTGGTCTCTTATACACACGTTTATGACTTTATTGCATGGTTATCATACATGGCACATTCTTGAGATCACTTTGATGTAAGAAAGAACATCCTCAGAATCCCCACTTCGAGCTCGTTCCCACACATATCTACAGTGGAAGTCCCCACCCCACCCACAGTAGGAGATGGCTATCACACAGCTGGACATTCCGCCACTTCCCGGGGGTGTGTGCGACCGGTCGGGTCTCAGGGGGTGGGGGGCCTTGATCTACTGTAATCCCTTTGATGTGGGGTGTTTCCCTTACAGTAGGTGCAATAAACTGCATCCGCAGGGCTAGGTGATGGCCTGGGATCGGTTCGGACAATGGGGCGCAGAGGAAGGGGGTTATCAAAGAGATGCATGCCCATGTATGGGATGTCGGTCAGGCGTGGGATGTGGTTCCATGGCAGGGTCGCGCAGAAGGAGAGGGTTTATGGCCCGTGTATGAGAGAGCGGGGGTGGCCGGCGCGCGGGGGAATGTTTGCAGCGCCAGGGGGACGCGCTGGCAATCGGCAATGAGCAGGGAGAGACCAGGGTGCCTAAAATGGCTGCCGTGCGCTTTCCTGTGTGTCGCGCTGGGGAGAGACAAGATGGCGCAGATAATGTTCAGTTCGCAAGCTAAATTTCCACACTGCCCCCTCTCCCACTACCGGAAGTGGCCGACCGGAAGTTTCCCATGTCCCACGCCCAGGGAGCCTAGAAGGCCGACTCCAGTGCCTGGGCAGCCTTGACATTCCCTTTCGCCCTGGGCCCCGAAAATCCAAGAACTTCTCCTGGGGCCCAGGGGAGCAGATGCCTCGACGTTTTTGAACAGACCATTTTTTGGGGGGTGGTGTGGGGAGTTTTATGTAGCGTCAACTCGACCCCAAGGAAACAGAGCTCTTTACATGAGCCCCAGTTGCATTACAGACAGGCACAATCATTTTTGTTAGGCACGGGGAGATTGAGTGATTTGCCCAGAATCACAGGATGTTGAGAGTCACTGCCGAGACTCAAAGTTGGTTACCCAGCTTCGAGGTCGCGCACTCTAGCCATTAAGCACCACATCACTTTTCGATCAAACACTCAAAACGCGTTACTAACCTGCTTAGGCACTAGAATATTCAGTTGAAAATCATCAACACAATATAGAAGACCATTAAATGATGCCAGACGGGGCATATATGAGCCTTATCAACGTATTCCCTTTTAATGAAAACGTCAATACCTCATTTTAAATACAACTATTGAGACTTTTCGAGAAGATATATCTCAGTGATCTTGCGAGGCCCTTTTATTATGGCAGTATCCCCTGAAACGGTAGGCCCATTACCACACTAAATCCTACGGGGGGGGGGGGGATAGGCAGGGCAAATGACGGGTGCACCCTCGGTTCAAGGACCGCTACTGAACGGAAATATTTGTTTTTTAAGGCAGAGTGTTCCAACTGAAAATAAATAAAAAGCAGAGGTGAAACTGCACTTTTTGTGCGGGTGGGAGGCACTACTTGCTTTATCTTCCTGCCCTCCTTGTTGTACGCTGAGCGCCCAGCTTTCTAACGTTCTAATATTCAAATAATCTTTGTACTAGGGCACCTAGACTTGTCTAACTTACTATGTATGGCACCAGTGCTTTAAATGGGCCGGTACTCCCCGGTACTGAGAACCGGCACTTCTTAGATTTATCACTCGGAGTACCGCCACTTCTCTACAGCCGAGGAGAGTACCGGTACTCATGAAACGCTGGCGGCCTTTTTTTGATAGCTAAGGCACTTCTATAGACCTGCGCTGAGCCCAGCTGAACAATTCAGCGTGGGCTCATTTGCATACCATCTGGGTGTTCACAGACATCGAGGCAGCCCAGTGATAGCGTAATTAAGAAAGCCATGGGAGGTAACCAGGTTCAAATGGCTTTAAAGCGTACCCGAGTCTTTTGTTAAGTGTCTGCTTATGTTTGCTTGCCTGTGATTGTTGAGAAAAATGAGAGAAGGGGGGGGAGGGGGAAGACAATAGAGACACTCTTGGAAGTTAGATTAGCGGAAATGTGTGGAATGTTTTGTCGGTGCATGTCTGCTTGTTTCTTTCTGTGTCACTCGAGAACAGCAAAAATTTATGTTGCACATTTTACAAAACAACAAAAAGTTGAAATATCGCTGCGTTTGGGTTTCGTGTTTTTTGTTATAAGTAAACACAAACCTCCTTTGTTCATTGAAAGACATTTCCCATGTGTTTTGGTATGTGCTGCAAGTAGTATCGAAGTCAATAAGTATCGGCATGTCTTGCCCTAAGCCCCGCCCCCAAGCCCAGCCCACTCGCCACATTTAAATGAGTGCCTGCACTATTTTGCCCCCATTTAAAGCACTGTATGGCACCTATCAATGGAACAGCGGGTGCCACCTGTTTGGAATTAGAAACACTGCTGCTCCCCCCCTTCTTAACATTACATTTGATGAAGAAGTCTTAGGTCCCAGAGAAACCCAAAGCTATCCTGGGAGATGTTCTAGTTCATTGTGAAATGTTCAATGGGACCACTTCCCCTTTACGTTTGTTGTGACTCAGTTAACCCCCTATTACTTTGTCCCTACTTCAACGAGCACTGTGCATGATGTATTTACTCTGACTGTCTCCACATTTAGTTTGACTGGTGCCTTTTTTGAATTTATTCCACACATTTATTTCACGGATACAGTTAATTAGCTCTTACTGTGTTCCTGAGGCACTGTATTGTGTATGAATTGTTTTTAAAGTATATTCGATTTTGATGTTTAGGGACTATTGAATGTGACCGTTTTTTTATTGTGAGCGGAAATGTTTTAACAAGACTTTTTATGCTTATGAATAAAGCCGTTTGATATTACACTCTTGGGTCTGGTGGAATTTGAGTAATTCAATTATTGTGTGTGTATTCCCCGCGTACAAGGACTGAACAGTGTGAGTGAATTGGAGTCTGGATCTGTGTGAATTCAAAAACTTTCTCTTGACCATGGGACGGTATTTAGTTTAGCCTTTTTTGAATGACCTTTACTTTGATCTCACCCCCCCCCCCCCCTCACCCCTCCGATCTGGGCGCTAATCTACAGACCCCACTATCACATGACACTTTTTCCCCAACAATTGGGTGATAATATATCCCACATAGTTATTAACTACGCCTAAATTCTGATAATTGTGGACTTTAATTATTGGGCTACAATGCAATTGGTGGCATTAGCTCAGTTGAATTGTTTGACTAATTCGATGGACTGAACTGTGTCCAACATGTGACAGCTCCCACTCATATCAAAGGCTACATCCTTGACCAAGTCTGGACATCCAACTTGATGGTTACTAATTTGAGGGTCTCTCCATGCAATTAGTCAGACCACTACTTTATTACATTCTCCCTCGGCAACCTGTACTTAGCAGGCCCCAAGAGCAGGCAAGCCGCAGGGCAAGAAATTGGAGCCCCTGCAACATCGATGACTTCTGCCTATTGCTAGTTTCCACGGCTCCATCTGAACAGTTCTTGATTAACAGGCATGAAGAAAGCATTAAATCTTGGCTAGTGGCCACAAGTGACAGTTATGCCCCCTTCAAGAACGTCAATACAGTCAGAAACCACGATGCTCAACATTGGTTTTCTGAAGATTTATAACTAAAAAACTTGCCCTTCGTCATGCCGAACGCGATTGGAGATGACTACTCCTTAGATAAAAAAGTCCGATACCTAACCCAACTTAAACAGCATAAAAATGCCATTCTACAAACTAAGGCAACTTATTTCTCCAACAAAATACTGAGCTCCCCCAATAAATCTAAGGACATCTTCGCTATTGTTGCCGAGCTATTCAATACGAATAGAGTCACGGCGAAACTCGCCCCCACTCAACCACTATGTGACTCACTCAACACTTATTTCATTGGAAAAATTATCACCATCAAGACTAGTATACCTGCTACCTCTCCTCCTAAAGCTCAGCCACCCACTCTCAGGAACCCTCATTCTCTGGAGCAGTTTCCTCCCATCACCAGAGAAGCCTTCTCGAGCCTACTAATGAGGGTCGGATCTGGCTCTCCGGCGAAATGCTGCCCCCACACATCTTTAGGGAAGCTTTCCTCTTATGTCCTGACCCCCCTTGAGCTATCGAACAACTCCCTTACTCAGGGGACAGTCCTCAATGCATTTAAAGAAGCAGATATTGTTCCCATCCTTAATAAAATAGGGGCAGACCCTCTCGCCCTCACAAACTACCGCCTCATCTCCTTATTTCCCTTCTTAGCCAAGGTCCTGGAAACTCACGTTGCAAACTGCCTCTGTTCTTTTATTGAACAATCCCACTTTCTTGACCCCCATCTGGCGAGATTCTCACCTTTTCACTCCACTGAGGCTGTTATTTGACGGTCCTAGACGAACTAAGGAAAGGGGCAGACAAAGGCACCACACAGGCCCTGGTGCTTCTCGATCTCTCTGCAGCATTTGACATTGCCGACCACGAACTTCTGGTCGACCATGTCAGCAACACAGAGATACAGGGGGTGGCCCACAAGTGACTTACATCCTTTCTAGAGGATCACTCTCAAGCTGTACGCGTCGCTCAATCCTACACCTCCAAAGTCAAATTGACAAGTGGGGTGCCGCAGGTCTCCTTCCTTTCACAGCACCTTTTTAATTTATATTTGTATCCTCTTATTCTATCCCTGGGCGAAAAGAAGGCATGCTCCTCAAACTATGCTGACGATCTTCAATTAATCTTTGACAATAACAACTCACCCGCCTCCGTCTCTTACTTTCAATCAACTATGCGACATATAAGTAACTGGATGAACAGCAACCACCTGAACTTCAATCCAGATAAGACAGAATTGATCTGAATTGGAGGGCCCTCAAACCCCTGGAACTCTAAGTACTGGCCGCCAGAGTTGGGAACCCCACCCCTTCCATCTAGATCTACTAAAAGCCTTGGCATCACAATTGACAGCGATCCGTCTATGAAATCACAGATTGGGACAGTGGTTTCTACCTTCTACTTTCAGCTTTGAAGGATCAGGAAGATTAGCAGATTTCTTACCACCGAAGCCCTGACCCAAGTAGTATTGGCTTTAGTAATCTCTCACATTGACCACGGCAATTCACTTTACTGTGGTATACCAGCGTATCAATCCAAAAGACTGCAACTGGTGCAAAATCAGGCCACTTGATTAATTTATTACTAGCCTAGATGGCACCATGTCACCCCTCTCATGAAAAAGTTACACTGGCTCCCGGTTGTTGAACGCAGTGCATTCAAGTTGGGATGCATCATCTTTCAAGCGCTCCTTAGCAAATGCCCAGTGTTTGTATCTACATGGATACAGAGATACTCCCCTACTCGGGATCCTATGTCTTCCCACCTCAATTTCCTAGCTTCTCCATCTTTCAAATGCAAGAAACTGGGGGGGACTAAGATTCGCGGTCCTGGCCCCCCAATTTTGAGACTCTCTTCCTCCGGACATCAGATCGATGACATTGTATCCTCAATTTAGGAAACTCTTAAAGACCTGGCTCTTTTGCCAAGCGTTTGAATGAATCACTTAGCGGCAGTACTCCCTGGACCTCAGCGCCATGAAACCGTATGGTGTACGTGCGCTTTATAAGTATTTTAACGTAACATAACTGTTAGAATCTGGGTTCTCTGGTTGGCACAGGTAGGTACTTGTGACAATCAGGGAACCTTTCCTCTAGTCAGGGTAAGGGGTTACACTCCTAAAATAACCCCTGCTCACCCTCTAGGTAGCTTGGCGCGAGCAGACAAGGTTTATCTCAGAGCGTTATAGGTTAAGCATTGTGTGAACACATACAGTAATCAAGTGACAACACTACAAATGGACACCACGCAGGTATTTATATTAAAAATAAGGATTCTTTATATAGGATTATCACAAGACCATTAAAAATACACAATACGGTTACTTAGTTGGTAGAATATTGCTTAGTTTCTCTATTTTAAGTCAATGTACCTTAGATGCGACACACAGGGCAACGAAAGTGTTGCAGCGATGCAGATGCGTTGAAGTTCTTGGTGCAAAAGAAATAAAGACGGGATCTTCCAGATGTGTCACGCTTCTCCGATGTTGCGAGAAGGCTCGACTCGATGCGTCAGCCTCAGCGGCGTCACCCTTGATGAGATGCGACGACAGCGGCCTTGGCAGCGGCACTCTTCTCCGACGTTGCGAGACGCTTCCGCTCGATGCGATGCTGCAGCGGCGACACCCCTTCTGCGAGGTGCGGCAATAGCGGCTCCGACGGCAGCACGCTTCTCCGTGGATGCGAGGCGCTTTTCTGGATGCGGTGCAATGCGATAACTACGATGGCTGCGATGGCGACACGCTTCCTACTCGATGCGAGACTCTCCTCTCGATGCGGTGCAATGCGACAGCTACGATGGCTGCGATGGCGACACGCTTCTTCGGCGTTGCGAGACACTTCCAGATGATGCGAGACGCTTCCGCTCGATGCGATGCTGCAGCGGCGACACTCTCTGCGAGATGCGACGGCAACAACTCCGACGGCGGCACGCTTCTCTTCCGTGCGTCGCGCTTCCAGCTCCTTGCGACACGCAGTCCCTCAGAAGGCCCAACAACAGCAGCAGGCACTTCTAAAAGACTTTGGGGAGCTGGGGATGAAGTCCACTGGTCCTGGGACTTCGTTCAGGGGGCAAGCTCAGTTCAAGCCCTTGGAGATCTTTAAGCACAAGTTGAAATAAAAGTCTTTGTAGTCTTTTCTCCTCTCCTATAGCAGCAAGGCAACCACTGCAGGCCAATCCCCCAGGTCAGGGACAGTTACTCCTCCTACAGCTTTCCCTGTTCCTTCTCTTCTGGCAGAGGTTCTTCTTGTTTCAGCAGGATCTGATCTAATTTCTTGGGAGCAGGGCTCCTTCTTTTATACAGCAATTCTTTTGTTCTTTGTCGCCAGGGGGCCTGGGCCTGGCTCAGTCCGGTTTTGGAGCACTTTGTTGTGGTGACCCTGCTCTTTCCTTTCAGCAGCAGGGCAGAGACATCAGCCGCTCCACAGGGGGCGGAGCCGGCATTGTGGTGGCAGAGCACAGGTCTATTCAGAGTCAAGGTGTACTCCTCCCACCCATCCTGGTGCAATCTCTCTACCCACCACCTGGCAGCCAGCCTGTCTCCTGGAATTCTCCAGCCCTGCTCCTCACTGTGACTAGGCAGAACAAACACACACACACACACACAGCAGAGGCGGACTGAAATGGCCAGGTCAGTAAATACTAACTTTCTAAAAGTAGTATTTACAAACACAGGATATTAAAATAAACTTTACTAAAAGAAGTATTTTATTATTCTGAGGTCAGGCATACTAAACTTGACTTACTATCATGCTCTCTGAGTCCACTGGGATTACAGCGTGTAGTAAGTCCAGCAGCCCATTCTGGCCTATGGAGAGCAGGTAGCCTTTAATAGTGAAAAACGAAAATGGCAGTAATTCACTATTAGGACATGCCACACACATCAGGGCTTGTCCTACCTTATGCTTACAATGCACCCTGCCCTTGGGCCTACCATAGGGGTGACTAATA
Source organism: Triturus cristatus (assembly GCF_964204655.1). Lineage (NCBI taxonomy): Eukaryota > Metazoa > Chordata > Amphibia > Caudata > Salamandridae > Triturus > Triturus cristatus. The sequence continues at coordinate 444,872,348 of NC_140590.1, forward strand.
TGAAGTTAAGGGAAGGTTTAGGGACTGGGAAATGGGTGCACTTACCCAGTCAGCATGACAGTACCAGACCGCACGCAGGTTCTGCAGTGGCAGACCCTAGATACATTTTACCAGGCCGCTTCTGTGGGTGGCACAACCAGTGCTGCAAGCCCACCAGCAGCATTTGTATTTACAAGCCCTGGGCACTCCTGGTGCACTTTACTGGGGTCTGACAGTAAACCAAATAAGCCAATCATGGAATCCAACCAATATATTACATTTTAAATAGGGAGAGCATATGCACTTTAGCACTGAACAGCAGTGGTAAGGTGCCCAGAGTCATAGAATAGCCAACAACAGGTCAGAATAAATACAGGAGGAAGGTAACAATTTCAGGGATGACCCTGCAAAAAGGGCCAAGTCCAACAATAACATTTGTATAATGTATGGATCCAACTTCAATTCTATCCAAGTTGAGCAGAAGAGCCAAATTGAAGTAAAGGTCAGTTGAAGTAATGATATTCAAAGTAATGCCGGTTAAAGTTAAAGAACCAAATTAATAGATATTTACCCAAAAATGGAATTGCCATAGCAAGGTGGATGGTAAGTAACCATCTACTCCCCTCTGGCCCCCAATTGACTAGTTTCCATACAGCACTGGTGGTGGCAGCAACACCAAGGTCCTCCTTCCTGAATCAGTATTACAAGATATGCGATATTACCACACATACAAGAACTTTCTCTGGGCACGTTTTGCCAGAAAAATGCTGAGGAAATTTGAAAATTGGTCGATAAGGGGGGAAATCTGCAGCATCTGCCAGTTCATTCTACACAAAACATCACTTTGATTTCCACATTAACTTTCCTACTTACAAGACAAGGATGCATGCAACAATGTGACCAGAATTTCGCTTGCCTGGCTACAAAACATGCCACTAGTATTATAGGCAGGTCAGCTGGAGTCATGTTGAGGGGGAAGACCATATTATGTGGCAGAAATGACTAAATTATGCAGCAAGATAAAACAATTATGAGGCATAATTTGGCACATATAGAGAGAGCATTGCCTCTTTATATTGTCATTTGTACTCATGGTATCACTGTCTGGGAAAGAATTTCACCGTATTATTGTCAGTGTAACACTCAAGTGCAGCAATAAGCTAAAGATGACCAGTCAGCCCTTGAGAAGGGCCTTCTGCTGCTCAGGAACACACGTCAACATGGTTTTAGTAACTTGATCCGTATGAGCCAGATTATTTTTGTTGTTGTAAACATTTACAGACCCATACTAATCAGAGAACGCCATGGATGCAAAATTGCATAATTCCAGTGGCCCTGATTATGGGGCAGTATTCCCCTGCAAGCACTCTACTTTTTAGCTCTTACAGAAACTGAGATTGCAAAAGAGTCTATTACCAACAATTCCTGTTTTCTGTGCCCATTGCGACTTCTCCTCTAACTGTTCCATGTCTCTTGTGCCTTAGGACCTCTTAATGACTGCCTTAGACATGCTGAAGCTGGAAAAAATTGAGTTCGGTGGAATCAGGGGCAAAGTTCTGAGTCTAAAGGTCTTGACCATGTACGAAGAATTCCAGGAGGTGTTCAAAATATTTTCAGAACGCACTTACGACTGCCTGGATACAACAAATATGGTACGTAACGTTATGCTGTACTTTTTTCTGGAATCACCTTAGGAGTTGGTATTTTGGTGTTATGTTTAAAAGACAAGGACACACTTTTCTTTGAAAACTAAATATATGTGTCTTACTAAAATTCCCAGACGCCCAAAATCACTATTACAACTATTCTAGTTTGAATCCAAAGTGAACTGTGATTAAAATATGTGAATCGCCCTGTGATGCCTTCTGTGTGCAGCAACCTGCTTACTTGAATATAGTTTTCATGTGGTCGTGATAACTACATTTGCTTATAGCCATACAGTTACTTGGCTTGGATCATTAGTCCTTAATCACGTGAGAATGCAATGGGAAGTTATTTATAGAGGTCAACGTTCCCCCAATAAAAAGCATCTTGGTGCTTTTACTAACAACACAATTGGCAGAGTTCAGGCCTAAGACTAGGTGGTATTTAAAATTGAAAAGTGTTATGACCTTCCTGAGGGGGCAGTGAGATTTTTTGGGTTTAACCTAATTGAGTAAACTATTCTAGTCAGTAAATGAGCGCTACAGCATCTCCTTGACCCACCATTGTTGTAAGTTCATCCAAGTCAACAACGGCCTCAATCCCTCCACTAGGCCAAAGGCCCAATTGTCAACAATTGAAATAATAAGAGTCGTCCTGTCAGAAGACAACGATTTAGATCCCACCTGTTTGGTGATATTACCCAAAACGGAAGAAGAGTGATGCACATGTAATATCTACGACAGATCTTTCCAGATTCTCTTTTTCTACCAACGGTTTAACTAACACTCCCCCCCTCTCATTTGGAAAAGCCGCAGTGAAAAGTGACGCTGAGAATTTCAGTTAATGCAGGGACCAAAGGCGAAAAGCAGGTTAGTAAAAAAGACACCAGACACGAATCATCGGGAGAGACAGGTTTAACTTTCACCAACAAGGTTCTAGATTCCTCCTAGTTAGCAGAAGTAAAAGTTGACCAAGTTGTAGAGGGCTCGAACTGTCATCAGCACCCGCCGCAATGTTAAGGATGCGGGATGCGACCGCCAGGGTGGCGGTCGCATCCTAATTGGCGGCGCAGGACCGCCACATCCCTGGCGGCTGGTCCAAGCACCGCTAGGGTGGCGGGCGGACTGAAGTCCGCCCGTCATCCTAACGGGGCCCCTAGTCATTTCCAACTCAGTTGGAATGTGAGTTTCCACTTGAGTTGCTATACCAGGTAATACAGGAAACATCCATTACAATGCAGTCATTACGTCGCACTGCTTTTACAGTGCAACTGTTACAACGCAACTGCATTTATATCGCATGCCATTACAACGCATGTCACTTCAACGCATGCCATTACAATGCATACCATAACAACGCATTATAAGGTAAGTAATGGAGATTTTTTTGTTTTAGGGTGTGTATGGGTTTTGGGGTAGAGGGGAATAGTAATTGTTACCCCTACACTATCCAACACTTTCCCTACTGTTGCACTCACTGGAGTGGGAATAGTAATTTTTAGCCCGACACTATCGAACACTTACCCTACTGTTGCCCTAAAAGTATTGCGTGTTGTAATGGTATGCGTTGTCAATTTACAAAGGGAGAGCATATGCACTTTAGCACTGATCAGCAGGGGTAAAGTGCCCAGAGTCACAAAACCAACAAAAACAGGTCCGAAACAGGAGGCCAAAAAGCAAAACGTCCTGGGATAATCCCGCTGAAAAAGTCAGGCCTAACAGTCTCCCTCTCCTAGGCCTCCCCCACCATCCCTGAAAGGCCCAGGGAGATGGCCCCCTCCCATGGGCCCAATTGCAAGGAGACACCTTTCTTTCAGTTGGATTGGCAGGGGTACAAGAGGACCTGCTGTGTGTTGCACAGGTGCAGGACCCCGTGCTGGTGGGCTGAGTGCGAGGCCCTGGGCATCTGCCCACACTGCCCATGCCTAGCACCGGCCCTGCCTTATCCCTTAGTTTTGCTCAGAATCATGCAACCGGCACAGTGGAATGTCAGGGTGCCGTATACCAAGACTGCGTTCTCTCGACTTAACCTCAGGCCTCTTTAATCCACCACCAGACACTCCCTGCCTCCTCATCTGTCTCTTTCAGGTTCTTTTCATCATTCTTTTCTTTCTTTGTCACAGTTTTCCATCTTTCTCTTCCTTACACCATTTTGTATTTTTCTCTCTCTCTTGCTCTGGGCGAAAGTGTGATGTGAAAAAATAAGTGCCAGCCCCCAATAATGAGTGCCAGTGGGCCCCACTTGCGATCACCGGATCGGATTAAGCACTGCTAAGCTCTCTGAAAAGGTCATGGCCTCCAGACCTTTCTTTCCCTGCTTCAGCTGCATCCAGGGATGCCCTCGAGGAACCCTGCCAATCATTCCTTTACGTGATACCAAAGGCAAGTTTCTGGTGCTTCCCAAAATTTCTACTATCCAGACGCCATTCTTTCCTTTGTAAAGTCAGGCAGCTGCTATGACTGTAACACAGTGGTGTAGCTAGGGGGATGGGGTCAGTGGACACCAGGAGTCACTGTTTTGGGGGCGGCTGAGAGCCACGAACGCAAGTTTTGTTTTAGTTTTTTGTTATTTATCAGGTGCACTAAATAGCACCTCCATCCCTCATCAGGGCCTTTGTCGTTGTCCTCAAGAAGAATGCTACGGATTGATGAATCACAGGCCCATTCTGCAGGATATATCAAGCTTGCATTTATTCTGCTTACGAGAAAGTCTATTCCATATCAGTTTGGGAACAAATATTCCCAAAGTTTGTGCCCACGTTTTTCTCAATTTTATCTGCGGCTGTATCTTTGAATTAGGACTCACCTTCGTAGTTGTTTTTTGTTGCATTTATATCTAGCGCAATACCAAACCAAGAAAAACATGGATGGACCTTCCAAAGTCTTTCATTTAACAAGACACAATCTTTTATTCGTTTTCAAATGAAAATCAAAGCCTTTCCCATAAACTGAAATGGGCTGTAAGTCTTATCTGCAGGTTGTGGTTTTTAAATTCTGTGCCGGTAGTTCATTGAATTTACTGTCACTATTGACTTTTTCAAGTGCACATTGCCAAGCACAAGGCTGAACATGTGTTTCTGATTTCCCTGTCAGCCAATCAGGGAGGACTCCGGCCGTCATCATTTAGAGGTCGATTCATTGAGTGCCATTAATTTGCATCATGCTAACACGTTATGTAGAAGTCTTAATGTGGTAGCATGTGCAGCATAAGTGTTGAAAATGCTACTATGTATTGCTTTCGTAAACCTAGAAGTGTTTCTTTAGTGACTGGAATTTTCTGTGGTGAAGGCTCAGTGAGCGAATGTGAAAATGATCTAATGGATGAGAGAGTGCATGATGGTGAATGAGTGGGTGAATGAAGGTGTCACTGAGCAGTATAAGCAGGAAGTGAAACCGACCAAAGGGAATTGTGATGACCTCAAGCACCTTGTCCCCAGCCGTAAATGCGCACACTCATTCACTCACCCATGCAAGCATCCACACACTTACTCTAGTATCTCTCCGTGCACTCGCTTGTACATAAACACATTCACTTATCCATTCATTCTTTTATCTTTTGAGCCATTCTCACATCCACTCACCAGTCCACACAATAATGCATAGTAAATTGCCTATTATTGAAGATGCACATACATTTTTTTTAAAAGAAGGCCAGACCCACTGGCTTTGCCAAGGCTTGCCCATAATGTATGGCGCTCATGACAGGCTCCACAAGTATGTACTTGCTCATATAAATATAACAAGGATGTGGAATATAATGGTAAACAGTGGGACTGTGTGTTTTTAAAGCAATAAAATAACATGCTGGCCAAAATGTTTTGATTTGTATATTGGAAATAAGGCAAGTGCTTCTTTGCGGCACGATAATGCAACCTTGGGGCCAAATTAGGAGAAATTTATATGTGTATTCAGCATATATAATTGGGTTTTTGTAAAAAAAAAAAAAAAAAAACATAGCTTAGGCGACCACTTCCAAGAATGGGAAGGCAAGAGTGAGGTGTATTGATAGAACCTAAAGAAAGTGGGTGTGTGAGTAGGTGGGCGTAGGTAAGTGAACGAAGTAGTCTGTAAGGATATCACAAAAATGTTGCAGTGCTATAGCGACCAAGAACTGGCTCGGAAGACTTGAATGGGTTAGTTATGAAGACTCTAAGTAGTGGGGCGAGTGAGAGAATATCCTGTAAGTGATTGTCAGTGCTGCAGAGAATCTTGTGATTGAGGTTGGTAGATTATTATTATTATTATTATTATTCGGATTTATAAAGCGCATAGCTGCCCCAGTGACGGGGCGTCCCAGCGCTACCTAAGCACAAGCTAGTAAAACCACTCAGGACATACAAAGAAGAAAAGTGTATCCTACGCTAGGAAGAGCCAGGTCTTTAATGCCTTTCGGAACGTCCAATGGTTCTGAAGTCCTCTGATTGAGGTTGGAATGGAGATCCATCCTGTAATCCACCACTGACGGGCATGGCTGTCTGAGGCCCTACACCTGAGGAATCCACGGAAAGGCTGAGGTTACAGGTGGGGTTGAGGCGAGATTGTATGCGAGAGATGACAATGTGTCCGACAGTTTCCTATGAAATGGAAGGCAGCAATTGGGTGGAAATTTAAAAGGTTTTCTGGCAGTAAGGAAGAGTTTTATCTGAAGGGTCTGGGTACACCTATTTTCAGATGATTGGAAAATATGAGTGATGTCAGAGCCAGATTGATATTTCTTTTCCTCGAAGGGCAATGGAAAGAAGTAGTCACTTGGGCATTCTTGGGAGGATGTTGGAGGTTGTCATTGGTGCAGTGACAGTTTTGGTTTCCTTGTGATAGAGATAATCCAGAATTACGGACACCAGTCCCAAGAGGGGACAGTAGTTTATTTATTTGCATAGTTAGTTAAAACCATTGCAATACAATAATAAAGGGGGCAGAAAGAGGCAGAAGCAAGGAAAAGATGTCCAGACCCCTTGAAAGAGTTCTCTTGGTTTGTTAGGTGGTATCTCCATTACAGGAGCTGAAGCTGACATGGGAGCACTGGCCGTTAGTTGCAAATCACAGGACCCTGAACTGTAGTCGTTCTAAGTGTGACGGTGATCAAGAGAGTAACGTTACTGTCGCAATGCATGGATGAAAGACCGAACCCAAGCGATCATCTTCCTTCTGGAGCGCAGTGTGGTCTATTTGGAATTAGCAAATGCACCCGTCCTATCACACACTAGCAGGGCAGTTGAGTGGAGAAATGTGATGTGTGGACTGGGAAGGGTGTTGAAAGTAAGAAAAGGAGCGCGGGGAGTCCTAGATTGAAGGAAGAGTAGCTCGCGGGGGAGTGGGGCAGTATGCAGAATTGCCAGAGCAGAAATGGCCTTTGCAGAGAAGCAACCTACGAAGTGCTGAATGACTTTGATAGAGAGTGAGTGTTTCTGATAGACCGGCATGAGATGTTCAGAGAAGTAGCTAAAAACGAATTCCTGATAAGGAACACACATGAACACAGAGACGATGTCCGTTCGGCTCCAAGCAGCAAGAGCTGCTGTTTTCATGAAGATTCTGTTTAACATTTAGAGCTTCTTCCCAGGTCTCAAAGCAGGCAGAGCAACAGACAGCACTGAATTAGCCTAAAGAAACTAATGTTGAGATCTCCTTTCTATCTTCTACCTAAGAAGAAACAATGATACTGTTCCTTAAGCAACAGCATAGCAGGAACTGAAAGCTGTCAGGATCCAAGGCTCTCATTAGGAGCTGCCCGGTAAATTATGTCATATATAACGCACCTGATACAATCCAGCTCTGCTGAATCTGAATTTATTGGGTGGAATAAATACAGCTACGGTCCGTGCAGGTAACAGCGGTGGGGCGGGGTAAGGGGGGATTTCGAGGGACGATGCAGAGGGAAAATGAAATAAATAATTAATTTTCCCTCTGCATCGTCCCTCGAAATTCCCCCTTACACAGCCCCACCGCCCCACCGCTGTTACCTGGATGGACCGCGGCGGAATAAAAATCACCAAATTATTTGTTGTTGGGGAATAACATGGTTTTTGGTGTTTACCGTGCCATAATGTGCATATTTCAGTCAATACAGAGCATTTTCCACCAATAAATATCAGCAGTTTTGATCTCCCGATATTTATCACAAAGCATTTACAGCACATTCAAGGGATTAGACTGAAAATTAAAATACCCCCACTTTGAGCTAAAGCTCTGGTGGCACCAAGCAAACAAAGCAAGTGAGCCTTACCCTCCCTACAACAGCTTCCTTTTCTCTCGTATTCAAGCCTCTATCCATTTATTCAGTCACCCTTCCATCCACCCACTACATCAATTCACCCTTCATCCTGTTTCAGCATTACATTCTGTCATCCTCATTCTTTCATCCTTCTTTTATTCAGTCTTTCCTATTCCATCGATCCATTCTGCCATCCTTCCACTCTGCCATTCATTCTTCCATCCATCTTCCCATCCATTCATTCATTCATCCATCCATCAATCTGTTATTTATCCTTCCATCCACTCTGCCATCCATCCATCCACCCACCCACTCTGCCATTGATCAATCCTGCCACCCTGCCATCAATCCATCTATTCACCCACTCTGCCATGCATCTATCCATCCACTCTGCAATCCATCCTTCCATCCATCCACTTTGACACAGTCCATTCATCCACTGTCCCATCCATCTATTCATTCACACTGACATGCACCCATCCACCCACTCTGCCTTCCATGCACTCTACCACGGATCCATCCATGCACTCTGACATGCATCCACCCTTCCACTCTCCATGCATCCATCTATCCATACACTCTCATATGCATCTAGCCACCCTGCCACTCTGCCTTCCACCCATCCACCCTGTCATCCCATCCATGCACTCAGCCATCCATCCATCCATCCATCCACCCATCTGTCCATCCATCCACTCTGCCATGAATCCATCCATCCACTCTGCCATCCATCCTTCCATGCACTCTGCCATGCATCCACCATGCTCTCTACCATACATCCACCCATCCACCTTTCCACTCTTCCCTGCATCCATCCATACAATCACACATGCATCTAGCCACTCTGTCATCCAGCCATCCACATTGTCATCGCATCCATCCACTCTGCCATCCATTCACTAGTCCATCTACTCTGCTGTCCATTCACTCATCCTTTCACCCACTCTTACATCCATCATTTTACTCTGCCATCCTTTCACCTGTCCATCCACCTATCCATGCATCTCTTTACTGTGACACCCTTTCACCTTTCCTTCCACCTAGCCATTCACTCACTCATCCATCCCCTTACTCTGCCATCCTGTCACCTGTCCATCCACCTACCCATTCACTCAATCACCCATTCATCCCTTTGCTCTGCCTTATTTTCAACAGTCTATCCACCTATCCATTCACTCATCCTTCCAACCACTCATTCATCCTCCCACTCATCAATCTATCCTTCTTTTCACCCTCCCTTCTATTCAGTATTTTTTCTATCTTTTAATCATCTTTCATTCTTTCCTGCTACTTCTTGCTCTTCTGTTGGTGCTATATTCCTACATTGCGTTGAATTGGCGCTATATCTCTTTATATAGTTGATTATGAGCTTTTGTCTGCCGAACTGCAGACAGAAGAGGCCCATGAAAAAACTCCACCCTCCGCTGTAGCCGCGAAAGCGGGGGGTTCACTACACCTCTGGCACAAAGCGCAAGTACCCACTCAAGATAGCCGTGGAACCAACCCCCTTCTATATTTTAAAACTTTGCAGAAACTCTCTTGGTTTTGGCTACACCGAGTGTAAATGTATGGAACATACCACCTCTCTAGTATTAGGTAGCCCAATGACATGGTCGGCTTTGAGACTTATACAATTTGTTTTAATAAACAAAAGACTACATTATTGCAAATTTGTAATGTACATTTGTTAAAAAAATGTGTTGCCTTCTGATCATTCTTCTAATCTGTTTGGTTCTTAATTTGTTTTGAACACATATTTAAACATGACATCGTATAAGCCATTTGAGAATGAGAAGCTTGTCAACGTTTCATCCCAAACAATACTAATGCACAGGAATTGCACACACTTGCTGCTTATGAAATTCAACTGTTTCACCGACAGATATGTGCTGCAAGAAATACCATTTCAAATTCTAATCAAATTAATTTTCATATTTTGTTAAAATTGCAATTAGATTTCAAACAGTCCCTCGCGTGTGGTGAAAGAATAGGGCTTTGTAGTCTAAGGCTGGGCTCCTTAAAATGACCGAGGGACTGGTGTGTTATCACTAGAGCTCAGCTCACTCCTTACTCGAATGAATGACGATGTCCATTTATTACAATTAACAAGGGAATAATACGTTTAGCAAATGATGTGGGCTCACAAAGTGAAGAAGGATTGAACACGAAGCTTTAAAACAAGTTGCTATACAGTTTGCGAAAGCCGTCTTTGATCTAATTGTAACTTACAGGTTCATGTGTTTTAAATAGACATCCTTATAGCTCAGTTTCATAAAGAGCTTTGAGTCTGAGATACTCTTCCAAGCACTGGATTGCTATGTTATCAACTGTAGGATCAAATTTGTTGGCAAAGAGATGATGCTGTTGGAGAAGCCACTTCAGTTCTCCAGCCCCGTAGACGCAGACTGAACTTCGGTGAGTGCCTGTGCAAGGTGGGTACGGGGCGCCCTCACTGATGTTCCCTTCCAGATACATCCATTTCACCACTCTTGCCAGTGCATTCATGTCGGACATTTCATATTTGGAGTTGTATGGGGAAGACCCAGGGACCTCAGGCATGCGGTTCAGCGTGGCCCAGAGGTGCTCATCCGGACTGTAGGTGTCCTTTGCCCACTCCAGCAGTTTCTCCACATCTGTGTTTTTTCTAAATATATACTCCACGAAATCTCTTGAAACCACAAAATAAGCATTTCCAGTGAACATGGGGGATTTTATGGGAGGTGGACTTTTTAGAACCTCCGTTTGGACGATGGAGTCGTGAACCTCATAGTGAAAGGTCCAGCGCCTTCTTTTGGACTCTGAGGGATTCTCAGACTCCAGGCTGTTCTTCCCATTCAGCACCTGGAGCGTCCTTACCATCTCCGCATTGGTCTTCAATGGAAAGTCAGTGCCGCATGTGTTTAACAGATACCTCCACCGCACCTGACTTTTCAGAAGGTCCTCCATGCAGTTGAGATCGGCTTGAACCCTTAGCCAAGATGCGTAAACCACTCTTTCCAGCTTGGATGCCACAAACACGTTGGGAAAGCACGAAACGATGGCTCCTACCGCCTGCTTGTAGACCTCGGGGGACTTGTCATCCACATGAACACAGTATATATTTTGCGGGGTGTATATCGCTCTTAAGAGCCGTTCAAACATCTCAATCTGTCCATGCACCACCATGGAGTATGCGATAGGGAAGCGCTCTTCCTCCCTACTCAGGGCAACAGGAATAAATTGTCTGCTTTCCCTGTAGGAACGGCAGTCCGAAGTCACATTCAAAAACTCTTCCTCGGCAGCTGGGATTTTCTTTCGTTCCTTCGTCGCCTCCTCTCCGCGGATGACTTTAGAGCAGTTGATTCGGCCACTGTGGGAAAGGCGAAGGGACTGACGCAGTGCCTGGTCTATCACTGGGCCGCTTGGAGACCCCGGATGCGTGCCGCCTGGAGGCCTCGGATGCGTGCACATTTCGAGGAGAGGATATTGCTGTGAGAAATATAGGAGTAGCGCAGCGAGAGACGCCACAGAAAGCAGCACGCACCGTTGCTGCAGGGGTCTGTGACCAAGCATGCTGGAGGGAGCCCAATAAATCCAAAATTCTTTTGAATTGGAAGAGTCCTGTGCAGTTATATAAACTATGCCCTTCTAGTTGAGATTTAATAACGCCAAGAGAATAATTGCATGCCCATAATATAGTCCCGATCCGGGACGGCGGAAGGACACGTGCAGCACCAGCGCTGCACCTGCCCGGCCGTGTTGGCGGGCTTGAGTTGGGAATGGGCTGGGCAGGGATACTACATTGTTTCCCCGGGCAGTTTGACCTCAGTTAATCACGTCTTGACAGTTGTAAAATAATGGGAACGTTTCATTGATGTCATACATCAGGGATTTGTCCTGGTTCACATGGCTCTGCGGCGTGAGTGCCGAAAATGGACGCGGCGAATATTTGGCTGAATTTTTTTCCAGCACTGGAAACGAAGGAGGCAGACACATATCTACCTCTGACTGCGTTTTGTTTTGTGTGAAGGCTGTTCCGTTTTAGAGTTCGGGCTCCACGACGATTGCAATAGTATGTAAAGGGTCCTTACTGCCCCATGGACGGCTGCCCTGCTTTGACAATGGAACCATACACTCTGTGCTGCGTCACCAGCGTTGGTCTGGGGCCCAATCCGGCCCGGGCTGCCGAAAAAAAGGTAGGCCCCCATTCGCAGATCCAACCTTTCCTAATGCACTGCTGAGTTAGGATAATGGAACTAAATGATGGCAAACATTTGCGGCAATTAAAATATTTTAAAGCTTATAACGCCAGTATTTCGATAGGAAACTAACATCCCAATGAAAAAAATAGTCTTTAGAAGCACAGAATTATCAAAGATACTATGAACTCACTTTTAATTAGGCTTTTTAGCCATACGTTTGCGGTGGATGTTTTTTATTAATGTTCAATGGGAGACATGAAAACTGCCTTTTACACTCACTTTTTAACGATAATCATTTTTTTGCAGTACTTAGGAGAGGCCCTCCAATGTTCAGAGACTAGTGAAATGTGCATTTGTGTTTTTTGTTTTACTTGGGGCTAACATAAATAGTAGATCCTGAGAAAGTGAATGATGCTAGTGTGTAGATGTAAAAATAAACACAAAATTGTCACTTTCCCTACATGCAGTTTGATATAGCATGAGCTAGGCCTAGAGGCATTGGAGCGCTTTATGTGAGCACCAGATAACATTACAAAGGACATTTTTTAATTTTTTTTTTTAGGTTAATGTAGGTCAAGTGATTTGCCCTGAATCCCAGGATGTCCAACTGACGCTGGGACTTGAACCTGGTTTGCCAGTTTCAAAGTCAACTAAGGCCACAACCTGTCCCTATTGACTGCAGTAATTGCTATCTGGTGGACAAAGGAGAAGAGAAGTGACTGATTTATCTCAGCTGCTGGCATGGAGTGGAGGGGGACAACAATAAACTGAGGAGCTCCCTCGCTTGCCCAAAACGTTTTGAGGCAATTTCAACATTGCCTATCAAAAAATGTTTTGGGCCCTTGCCTGTTGCGGGTACTTGGACCTCCCACACAAGTGAGGCACCATTTTTATCGGGAGACCTGGGGGATGCTGCGTGGTAGGAAATTTGTGTGAGCCCGGTGATGCCCCACTTTCCCACACAAAAATATGTGACAAAAGTGATTTTTTCAGCTAAAATTGAGGTTTGCAAGGGATTCTGGGTAAGGAAACGATGGGGGACCCATGCAAGCCATACCTCCCTGGAAGTCCCCAGGTGTCTAGTTTATAGAAATGTGTGAGTTTGGTAGGTTTCCCTAGATGGCCGCCGAGCACGGGGCCAAAAACCCAGTTGACCCCCCTTGGAAAACCATGTGGTTTTCAGATAGGCAATTTTGATGTCGCATCACTACGTTTTGGGCCCTTGCCTGTCGCGGGTACTTGGGTCTCCCACACAAGTGAAGCATCATTTTTATCAGGAAACCTGGGGGAATGCTGGGTGGTAGGAAATTTGAGTGAGCCTGGTGATGCCACACTTTCCCACATAAAAATGTGTGAAAAAAGTGATTTTATTCTGCTAAAATTGAGGTTTGCAGGGGATTCTGGGTAAGGAAACGTTGGGGGATCCACGCAAGCCAAACCTCCCTGGAAGCCCCCCGGTGTCTAATTTTCAGAAATGTGTGGGTTTGGTAGGTTTCCCTAGGTGCAGGCAGAGCTAGGGTTCAAAAACTACAGCTAGGCACTTTGCAAAAAAGGGTCATTTTTCACTGCGAAATTGAGGTGTGACCACGTTGAGTTTTGCGCCGTTTCCTGTCGCGGGCACTAGGCCGACCCACACAAGTGAGGTACCACTTTTCTCGGAAGACTTTGGGGAACGCGGGGGGTGGGAATTTGTAGATCCACATAGATTCCAGAACTTTCCACCACAGAAATGCAGGGAAAATGTGTTTTTTTGGACAATTTTTTAGGTTTGCAAGGGATTCTGGGTAACAGAACCTGGTGGGAGGCAGTCAAGTCACCCCGTCCTGGATTTCCCTGGGTGACTAGTTTTCAAAAATGTATAGGTTTTCTAGGTTTCCCTAGGTGCCGCCAGAGCTAGGGTTAAAAAACGACAGCTAGGCACTTTGCCAAAAAGGGGTCATTTTTCACTGCGAAATTGAGGTGTGACCACGTTACGTTTTGCGCCGTTTCCTGTCGCAGGCACTATGCTGACCCACACAAGTGAGGTATCATTGTTATCAGAAGAATTTGGGGAACGCAGGGTGGGTGGAAATTTGTGGATCCATGCAGATTACAGAACTTTCCACCACAGAAATGTGGGGAAAATGTGTTTTTTTGACAATTGTTTAGGTTTGCAAGGGATTCCGGGTAACAGAACCTGGTGGGAGGCAGTCAAGTCAACCCACCCTGGATTCCCCTGGGTGTCTAGTTTTCAAAAATTTATAGGTTTGCTAGGTTTCCCTATGTGCTGGCAGAGCTAGGGTTCCAAAACTACAGCTAGGCACTTTGCCATAAAAGGGTCATTTTTCACTGCAAAATTGAGGTTTGACCACGTTGTGTTTTGCGCTGTTTCCTGTCGCGGGCACTAGGCCGACCCACACAAGTGAGGTACCCTTTTTCTGGGAAAACTTTGGGTAACGCGAGGTGGGTGGAAATTTGTGTATCCACACAGATTCTAGAACTTTCCAGCACAGAAATGTGGGGAAATTTGTTTTTTTCGACAATGTTTTAGGTTTGCAAGGGATTCTGGGTAACAGAACCTGGTGGGAGGCAGTCAAGTCACCCCATCTTCGATTTCCCTGGGTGTCTAGTTTTCAAAAATGTATAGGTTTGCTAGGTTTCCTGAGGTGCCGGCAGAGCTAGGGTTCAAAAACTTAAGCTAGGCACTTTGCCAAATAAGGGTCATCATTCACTGCGAAATTGAGGCGTGACCACATTGCGTTTTGCGCCGTTTCCTGTCACGGAAACTAGACAGACCCACACAAGTGAGGTACCATTTGTCTCGGAAGGCTTTGGGGATGTGGTGTGGATGGAAATTTGTGGATCCACGCAGATTCCAGAACTTTCCACCACTGAAATGTGGGTAAAATGAGTTTTTGTTTGACAATTGTTTAGGTTTGCAAGAGATTCTGGGTAACAGAACCTGGTAGGAGGCAGTCAAATCACCCCATCCTGGATTCCCCTGGGTGTCTAGTTTTCAAAAATGTATAGGTTTGCTAGGTTTCTCTAGGTGCCGGCAGAGCTAGGGTTAAAAAACGACAGCTAGGCACTTTGCCAATAAGAGGTCATTTTTCACTGCGAAATTGAGGTGTGACCACGTTGCGTTTTGCGCCGTTTCCTGTCGCAGGCACTAGGCCGACCCACACAAGTGAGGTACCATTTTTATCGGAAGACTTTGGGGAACGCGGAATAGGTTGGAATTTTTGGATTCACGCAGATTCCAGAACTTTCCACCACAGAAATGTGGGGAAAATGTGTTTTTTTGACAATTGTTTAGGTTTGCAAGGGATTCCGGGTAACAGAACCTGGTGGGAGGCAGTCAAGTCAACCCATCCTGGATTCCCCTAGGTGTCTAGTTCTCAAAAATGTATAGGTTTGCTAGGTTTCCCTATGTGCCGGCAGAGCTAGGGTTAAAAAAACTACAGCTAGGCACTTGGCCAAAAAAGGGTCATTTTTCACTGCGAAATTGAGGTGTGACCATGTTGTGACTGTGCCGTTTCCTGTCGCGGGCACTAGGCCGACCCACACAAGTGAGGTACCATTTTTCTGGGAAAACTTTGTGGAACGCGGGGTGGTTGGAAATTTGTGTGTCCACACAGATTCCAGAACTTTCCAGCAAAGAAATGTGGGGAAAATGTGGTTTTTTTGACAATGTTTTAGGTTTGCAAGGGATTCTGGGAAGCAGAACCTGGTGGGAGGCAGTCAAGTCACCCCATCCTGGATTCCCCTGGGTGTCTAGTTTTAAAAAATGTATAGGTTTGCTAGGTTTCCGTAGGTGCCGGCAGAGCTAGGGTTCAAAAACTACAGCTAGGCACTTTGGCACAAAAGGGTCATTTTTCACTGCAAAATTGAGGTGAGACCACATTGCATTTTGCGCCGTTTCCTGTCGCGGACACTAGGCCGAGCCACACAAGTGAGGTACCATTTTTCTTGGAAGACTCTGTGTAACGCGCAGGGTGGGGGGGGAAGTTGTGGATCCACGCACATTCCCAAACTTTCCACCTCAGAAATGTGGGAAAAATGTGTTTTTTGACAATTGTTTAGGTTTGCAAGGGATTCTGGGTAACAGAACCTGGTGGGAGGCAGTCGAGTCACCACATTCTGGATTCCCCTGGATGTCTAGTTTTAAAAAATGTATAGGTTTGATAGGTTTCCGTAGGTGCTGGAAGAGCTAGGGTTCAAAAACGAAAGCTAGGCATTTTGCCAAAAAAGGGTCATTTTTCACTGCAAAATTGAGGTGTGACTACGATGCGTTTTGCGCCGTTTCATGTTGTGGACACTAAGTCGACCCACACAAGTGAGGTACCAAATTTCTTGGAAGGCTTTGGGGAATGTGGTGTGGGTAGAAATTTGTGGATCCACGCAGATTCCAGAACTTTCCCCCACAGAAATGTGGGGAAAATGTTTCTTATTTTACAATGTTTTAGGTTTGAAAGGGATACTGTGTAACAGAACCTGGTGGGAGGCATTCAAGTCTCCCCATTCTGGATTGCCCTGGGTGTCTAGTTTAAAAAAATATATAGGTTTGCTAGGTTTCCCTAGGTGCCGGCAGAGCTAGGGTTAAAAAACTACAGCTAGGCACTTTGCCAAAAAAGGGTCATTTTTCACTGCGAAATTGAGGTGTGACCATGTTGGGTTTTGCGCCGTTTCCTGTCGCAGGCACTAGGCCGACCCACACAAGTGAGGTACCATTTTTATCGGAAGACTTTGGGGAACGCAGGGTGGGTTGGAATTTGTGGATCCACGCAGATTCCAGAACTTTCCACCACAGAAATGTGGGGAAAATGTGTTTGTTTTGAAATTTTTTTAGGTTTGCAAGGAAGTCTGGGTAACACAACCTGGTGGGAGGCAGTCAAGTCACCACATCCTGGATTCCCCTGTGTGTCTAGTTTTCAAAAATATATAGGTTTGCTAGGTTTCCCTAGGTGCCGGCAGAGCTAGGGTTAAAAAACTACAGCTAGGCACTTTGCCAAAAAAGGGTCATTTTACACTGCGACATTGAGGTGTGTCCAGGTTGCGTTTTGCGCCATTTCCTGTCGCGGGCAATAGGCCGACCCACACAAGTGAGGTACAATTTTTCTCTGAAGACTTTGGGCAACGCGGGGTGGGAATTTGTGGATCCACACAGATTCCAGAACTTTCCACCACAGAAATGTGGGGAAAATGTGTTCTTTTTGACAATGTTTTAGGTTTGCAAGGGATTCTGGGTAACAGAACCTGGTGGGAGGCAATCAAGTCACCCCATCTTCGATTTCCCTGGGTGTCTAGTTTTCAAAAATGTATAGGTTTGCTAGGTTTCCCGAGGTGCCGGCAGAACTAGGGTTCAAAAACTAAAGCTAGGCACTTTGCCAAAAAAGGGTCATCTTTCACTGCGAAATTGAGGTGTGACCACATTGCGTTTTGCGCTGTTTCCTGTCGCGGACACTAGGCAGACCCACACAAGTGAGGTACCATTTGTCTCGGAAGGCTTTGTGGAACGTGGTGTGAATGGAAATTTGTGGATCCACGCAGATTCCAGAACTTTCCACCACAGAAATGTGGGTAAAATGTGTTTTTATTTGACAATTATTTAGGTTTGCAAGGGATTCTGGGTAACAGAACCTGGTGGAAGGCAGTCAAGTCACCCCATCCTGGATTCCCCTGGGTGTCTAGTTTTACAAAATGTATAGGTTTGCTAGGTTTCCCTAGGTGCCGGCAGAGCTAGGGTTAAAAAACAACAGCTAGGCACTTTGCCAAAAAGGGGTCATTTTTCACTGCGAAATTGAGGTGTGACCACGTTGCGTTTTGTGCCGTTTCCTGTCGCAGGGACTAGGCCGGCCCACACAAGTGAGGTACCATTTTTATCGGAAGACTTTGGGGAACGCAGGGTGGGTTGGAATTTGTGGATCCACGCAGATTCCAGAACTTTCCACCACAGAAATATGGGGAAAATGTGTTTGTTTTGAAAATTTGTTAGGTTTGCAAGGAAGTCTGGGTAACACAACCTGGTGGGAGGCAGTCAAGTCACCACATCCTGGATTCCCCTGTGTGTCTAGTTTTCAAAAATATATAGGTTTGCTAGGTTTCCCTAGGTGCCGGCAGAGCTAGGGTTAAAAAACTACAGCTAGGCACTTTGCCAAAAAAGGGTCATTTTACACTGCGACATTGAGGTGTGTCCATGTTGTGTTTTGCACCATTTCCTGTCGCGGGCAATAGGCCGACCCACACAAGTGAGGTACAATTTTTCTCTGAAGACTTTGGGCAACGCGGGGTGGGAATTTGTGGATCCACACAGATTCCAGAACTTTCCACCACAGAAATGTGGGGAAAATGTGTTCTTTTTGACAATGTTTTAGGTTTGCAAGGGATTCTGGGTAACAGAACCTGGTGGGAGGCAATCAAGTCACCCCATCTTCGATTTCCCTGGGTGTCTAGTTTTCAAAAATGTATAGGTTTGCTAGGTTTCCCGAGGTGCCGGCAGAGCTAGGGTTAAAAAACAACAGCTAGGCACTTTGCCAAAAAGGGGTCATTTTTCACTGCGAAATTGAGGTGTGACCACGTTGCGTTTTGTGCCGTTTCCTGTCGCAGGGACTAGGCCGGCCCACACAAGTGAGGTACCATTTTTATCGGAAGACTTTGGGGAACGCAGGGTGGGTTGGAATTTGTGGATCCACGCAGATTCCAGAACTTTCCACCACAGAAATATGGGGAAAATGTGTTTGTTTTGAAAATTTGTTAGGTTTGCAAGGAAGTCTGGGTAACACAACCTGGTGGGAGGCAGTCAAGTCACCACATCCTGGATTCCCCTGTGTGTCTAGTTTTCAAAAATATATAGGTTTGCTAGGTTTCCCTAGGTGCCGGCAGAGCTAGGGTTAAAAAACTACAGCTAGGCACTTTGCCAAAAAAGGGTCATTTTACACTGCGACATTGAGGTGTGTCCATGTTGTGTTTTGCACCATTTCCTGTCGCGGGCAATAGGCCGACCCACACAAGTGAGGTACAATTTTTCTCTGAAGACTTTGGGCAACGCGGGGTGGGAATTTGTGGATCCACACAGATTCCAGAACTTTCCACCACAGAAATGTGGGGAAAATGTGTTCTTTTTGACAATGTTTTAGGTTTGCAAGGGATTCTGGGTAACAGAACCTGGTGGGAGGCAATCAAGTCACCCCATCTTCGATTTCCCTGGGTGTCTAGTTTTCAAAAATGTATAGGTTTGCTAGGTTTCCCGAGGTGCCGGCAGAACTAGGGTTCAAAAACTAAAGCTAGGCACTTTGCCAAAAAAGGGTCATCTTTCACTGCGAAATTGAGGTGTGACCACATTGCGTTTTGCGCTGTTTCCTGTCGCGGACACTAGGCAGACCCACACAAGTGAGGTACCATTTGTCTCGGAAGGCTTTGTGGAATGTGGTGTGAATGGAAATTTGTGGATCCACGCAGATTCCAGAACTTTCCACCACAGAAATGTGGGTAAAATGTGTTTTTATTTGACAATTGTTTAGGTTTGCAAGGGATTCTGGGTAACAGAACCTGGTGGAAGGCAGTCAAGTCACCCCATCCTGGATTCCCCTGGGTGTCTAGTTTTACAAAATGGATAGGTATGCTAGGTTTCCCTAGGTGCCGGCAGAGCTAGGGTTAAAAAACGACAGCTAGGCACTTTGCCAAAAAGGGGTCATTTTTCTCTGCGAAATTGAGGTGTGACCACGTTGCGTTTTGTGCCGTTTCCTGTCGCAGGGACTAGGCCGACCCACACAAGTGAGGTACCATTTTTATCGGAAGACTTTGGGGAACGCAGGGTGGGTTGGAATTTGTGGATCCACGCAGATTCCAGAACTTTCCACCACAGAAATGTGGGGAAAATGTGTTTTTTTGACAATATTTTAGGTTTGCAAGGGATTCCGGGTAACAGAACCTGTTGGGAGACAGTCAAGTCAACCCATCCTGGATTCCCCTGGGTGTCTAGTTTTCAAAAATGTATAGATTTGCTAGGTTTCCCTATGTGCCAGCAGAGCTAGGGTTAAAAAACTACAGCTAGGCACTTTGCCAAAAAAGGGTCATTTTTCACTGCAAAATTGAGGTGAGACCACGTTGCATTTTGCGCCGTTTCCTGTCATGGACACTAGGCTGACCCACACAAGGGAGGTACCATTTTTCTTGGAAGACTTTGTGGAACGCGGGGGGGGGGGGAATTTGTGAATCCGTGCAGATTCCAGAACTTTCCACCTCAGAAATGTGGGGACAATGTGTTGTTTTTTTTACAATTGATTAGGTTTGCAAGGGATTCTGGGTAACAGAACATGGTGGGAGGCAGTCGAGTCACCCCATCCTGGATTCCCCTGTGTGTCTAGTTTTCAAAAATATATAGGTTTGCTATGTTTCCCTAGGTGCCGGAAGAGCTAGGGTTCAAAAACTAAAGCTAGGCACTTTGCCGAAAAAGGGTCATTTTTCACTGCGAAATTGAGGTGCGACCACGTTGCGTTTTGCGCCGTTTCCTGTCACGGACACTAGGCCGACCCATTCAAGTGAGGTACCAAATTTCTCTGAAGGCTTGGGGGTGGAAATTTGTGGATCCACGCAGATTCCAGAACTTTCCACCTCAGAAATGTGGGTAAAATGTGTTTTTGTTTGAGAATTGTTTAGGTTTGCAAGGGATTCTGGGTAACAGAACCTGGTAGGAGGCAGTCAAATCACCCCATCCTGGATTCCCCTGGGTGTCTAGTTTTAAAAAATGTATAGGTTTGCTAGGTTTTTCTAGGTGCCGGCAGAGCTAGGGTTAAAAAACGACAGCTAGGCACTTTGCCAATAAGGGGTCATTTTTCACTGCGAAATTGAGGTGTGACCACGTTGCGTTTGGCGCCGTTTCCTGTCGCAGGCACTAGGCCGACCCACACAAGTGAGGTACCATTTTTATCGGAAGACTTTGGGGAACGCGGAATGGGTTGGAATTTTTGGATCCACGCAGATTCCAGAACTTTTCACCACAGAAATGTGGGGAAAATGTGTTTTTTTGACAATTGTTTAGGTTTGCAAGGGATTCCGGGTAACAGAACCTGGTGGGAGGCAGTCAAGTCAACCCATCCTGGATTTCCCTAGGTGTCTAGTTCTCAAAAATGTATAGGTTTGCTAGGTTTCCCTATGTGCCAGCAGAGCTAGGGTTAAAAAACTACAGCTAGGCACTTTGCCAAAAAAGGGTCATTTTTCACTGCAAAATTGAGGTGAGACCACGTTGCATTTTGCGCCGTTTCCTGTCATGGACACTAGGCTGACCCACACAAGGGAGGTACCATTTTTCTTGGAAGACTTTGTGGAACGCGGGGGGGGGGAATTTGTGAATCCGTGCAGATTCCAGAACTTTCCACCTCAGAAATGTGGGGAAAATGTGTTGTTTTTTTACAATTGATTAGGTTTGCAAGGGATTCTGGGTAACAGAACATGGTGGGAGGCAGTCGAGTCACCCCATCCTGGATTCCCCTGGGTGTCTAGTTTTCAAAAATATATAGGTTTGCTATGTTTCCCTAGGTGCCGGAAGAGCTAGGGTTCAAAAACTAAAGCTAGGCACTTTGCCGAAAAAGGGTCATTTTTCACAGCGAAATTGAGGTGCGACCACGTTGCGTTTTGCGCCGTTTCCTGTCGCGGACACTAGGCCGACCCATTCAAGTGAGGTACCAAATTTCTCTGAAGGCTTGGGGGAACGTGGTGTGGGTGGAAATTTGTGGATCCACGCAGATTCCAGAACTTTCCACCTCAGAAATGTGGGTAAAATGTGTTTTTGTTTGACAATTGTTTAGGTTTGCAAGGGATTCTGGGTAACAGAACCTGGTAGGAGGCAGTCAAATCACCCCATCCTGGATTCCCCTGGGTGTCTAGTTTTCAAAAATTTATAGGTTTGCTAGGTTTCTCTAGGTGCCGGCAGAGCTAGGGTTAAAACACGACAGCTAGGCACTTTGCCAATAAGGGGTCATTTTTCACTGCGAAATTGAGGTGTGACCACGTTGCGTCTTGCGCCGTTTCCTGTCGCAGGCACTAGGCCGACCCACCCAAGTGAGGTACCATTTTTATCGGAAGACTTTGGGGAACGCGGAATGGGTTGGAATTTTTGGATCCACGCAGACTCCAGAACTTTCCACCACAGAAATGTGTGGAAAATGTGTTTTTTTGACAATTGTTTAGGTTTGCAAGGGATTCCGGGTAACAGAACCTGGTAGGAGGCAATCAAGTCAACCCATCCTGGATTCCCCTAGGTGTCTAGTTCTCAAAAATGTATAGGTTTGCTAGGTTTCCCTATGTGCCGGCAGAGCTAGGGTTAAAAAAACTACAGCTAGGCACTTTGCCAAAAAAGGGTCATTTTTCACTGCGAAATTGAGGTGTGACCATGTTGTGTTTTGTGCCGTTTCCTGTCGCGGGCACTAGGCCGACCCACACAAGTGAGGTACCATTTTACTGGGAAAACTTTGGAGAACGCGAGGTGGGTGGAAATTTGTGTGTCCACACAGATTCCAGAACTTTCCAGCACAGAAATGTGGGGAAAATGTGTTTTTTTTGACAATGTTTTAGGTTTGCAAGGGATTCTGGGAAGCAGAACCTGGTGGGAGGCAGTCAAGTCACCCCATCCTGGATTTCCCTGGGTGTCTAGTTTTCAAAAATGTATAGGTTTGCTAGGTTTCCGTAGGTGCCGGCAGAGCTAGGGTTCAAAAACTACAGCTAGGCACTTTGGCACAAAAGGGTCATTTTTCACTGCAAAATTGAGGTGAGACCACATTGCATTTTGCGCCGTTTCCTGTCGCGGACACTAGGCCGAGCCACACAAGTGAGGTACCATTTTTCTTGGAAGACTCTGTGTAACGCGCAGGGTGGGGGGGGAAGTTGTGGATCCACGCAGATTCCCAAACTTTCCACCTCAGAAATGTGGGAAAAATGTGTTTTTTGACAATTGTTTAGGTTTGCAAGGGATTCTGGGTAACAGAACCTGGTGGGAGGCAGTCGAGTCACCCCATTCTGGATTCCCCTGGATGTCTAGTTTAAAAAAATGTATAGGTTTGATAGGTTTCCCTAGGTGCTGGAAGAGCTAGGGTTCAAAAACGAAAGCTAGGCATTTTGCCAAAAAAGGGTCATTTTTCACTGCAAAATTGAGGTGTGACTACGATGCGTTCTGCGCCGTTTCATGTTGTGCACACTAAGTCGACCCACACAAGTGAGGTACCAAATTTCTTGGAAGGCTTTGGGGAACGTGGTGTGGGTAGAAATTTGTGGATCCACGCAGATTCCAGAACTTTCCCCCACAGAAATGTGGGGAAAATGTTTTTTTTTTTACAATGTTTTAGGTTTGAAAGAGATACTGTGTAACAGAACCTGGTGGGAGGCATTCAAGTCTCCCCATTCTGGATTGCCCTGGGTGTCTAGTTTTAAAAAATATATAGGTTTGCTAGGTTTCCCTAGGTGCCGGCAGAGCTAGGGTTAAAAAACTACAGCTAGGCACTTTGCCAAAAAAGGGTCATTTTTCACTGCGAAATTGAGGTGTGACCATGTTGGGTTTTGCGCCGTTTCCTGTCGCAGGCACTAGGCCGACCCACACAAGTGAGGTACCATTTTTATCGGAAGACTTTGGGGGACGCAGGGTGGGTTGGAATTTGTGGATCCACGCAGATTCCAGAACTTTCCACCACAGAAATGTGGGGAAAATGTGTTTGTTTTGAAATTTTTTTAGGTTTGCAAGGAAGTCTGGGTAACACAACCTGGTGGGAGGCAGTCAAGTCACCACATCCTGGATTCCCCTGTGTGTCTAGTTTTCAAAAATATATAGGTTTGCTAGGTTTCCCTAGGTGCCGGCAGAGCTAGGGTTAAAAAACTACAGCTAGGCACTTTGCCAAAAAAGGGTCATTTTACACTGCGACATTGAGGTGTGTCCAGGTTGCGTTTTGCGCCATTTCCTGTCGCGGGCAATAGGCCGACCCACACAAGTGAGGTACAATTTTTCTCTGAAGACTTTGGGCAACGCGGGGTGGGAATTTGTGGATCCACACAGATTCCAGAACTTTCCACCACAGAAATGTGGGGAAAATGTGTTCTTTTTGACAATGTTTTAGGTTTGCAAGGGATTCTGGGTAACAGAACCTGGTGGGAGGCAATCAAGTCACCCCATCTTCGATTTCCCTGGGTGTCTAGTTTTCAAAAATGTATAGGTTTGCTAGGTTTCCCGAGGTGCCGGCAGAACTAGGGTTCAAAAACTAAAGCTAGGCACTTTGCCAAAAAAGGGTCATCTTTCACTGCGAAATTGAGGTGTGACCACATTGCGTTTTGCGCTGTTTCCTGTCGCGGACACTAGGCAGACCCACACAAGTGAGGTACCATTTGTCTCGGAAGGCTTTGTGGAACGTGGTGTGAATGGAAATTTGTGGATCCACGCAGATTCCAGAACTTTCCACCACAGAAATGTGGGTAAAATGTGTTTTTATTTGACAATTGTTTAGGTTTGCAAGGGATTCTGGGTAACAGAACCTGGTGGAAGGCAGTCAAGTCACCCCATCCTGGATTCCCCTGGGTGTCTAGTTTTACAAAATGTATAGGTTTGCTAGGTTTCCCTAGGTGCCGGCAGAGCTAGGGTTAAAAAACGACAGCTAGGCACTTTGCCAAAAAGGGGTCATTTTTCACTGCGAAATTGAGGTGTGACCACGTTGCGTTTTGTGCCGTTTCCTGTCGCAGGGACTAGGCCGGCCCACACAAGTGAGGTACCATTTTTATCGGAAGACTTTGGGGAACGCAGGGTGGGTTGGAATTTGTGGATCCACGCAGATTCCAGAACTTTCCACCACAGAAATGTGGGGAAAATGTGTTTGTTTTGAAATTTTTTTAGGTTTGCAAGGAAGTCTGGGTAACACAACCTGGTGGGAGGCAGTCAAGTCACCACATCCTGGATTCCCCTGTGTGTCTAGTTTTCAAAAATATATAGGTTTGCTAGGTTTCCCTAGGTGCCGGCAGAGCTAGGGTTAAAAAACTACAGCTAGGCACTTTGCCAAAAAAGGGTCATTTTACACTGCGACATTGAGGTGTGTCCAGGTTGCGTTTTGCGCCATTTCCTGTCGCGGGCAATAGGCCGACCCACACAAGTGAGGTACAATTTTTCTCTGAAGACTTTGGGCAACGCGGGGTGGGAATTTGTGGATCCACACAGATTCCAGAACTTTCCACCACAGAAATGTGGGGAAAATGTGTTCTTTTTGACAATGTTTTAGGTTTGCAAGGGATTCTGGGTAACAGAACCTGGTGGGAGGCAATCAAGTCACCCCATCTTCGATTTCCCTGGGTGTCTAGTTTTCAAAAATGTATAGGTTTGCTAGGTTTCCCGAGGTGCCGGCAGAACTAGGGTTCAAAAACTAAAGCTAGGCACTTTGCCAAAAAAGGGTCATCTTTCACTGCGAAATTGAGGTGTGACCACATTGCGTTTTGCGCTGTTTCCTGTCGCGGACACTAGGCAGACCCACACAAGTGAGGTACCATTTGTCTCGGAAGGCTTTGTGGAACGTGGTGTGAATGGAAATTTGTGGATCCACGCAGATTCCAGAACTTTCCACCACAGAAATGTGGGTAAAATGTGTTTTTATTTGACAATTGTTTAGGTTTGCAAGGGATTCTGGGTAACAGAACCTGGTGGAAGGCAGTCAAGTCACCCCATCCTGGATTCCCCTGGGTGTCTAGTTTTACAAAATGTATAGGTTTGCTAGGTTTCCCTAGGTGCCGGCAGAGCTAGGGTTAAAAAACGACAGCTAGGCACTTTGCCAAAAAGGGGTCATTTTTCACTGCGAAATTGAGGTGTGACCACGTTGCGTTTTGTGCCGTTTCCTGTCGCAGGGACTAGGCCGGCCCACACAAGTGAGGTACCATTTTTATCGGAAGACTTTGGGGAACGCAGGGTGGGTTGGAATTTGTGGATCCACGCAGATTCCAGAACTTTCCACCACAGAAATGTGGGGAAAATGTGTTTGTTTTGAAAATTTGTTAGGTTTGCAAGGAAGTCTGGGTAACACAACCTGGTGGGAGGCAGTCAAGTCACCACATCCTGGATTCCCCTGTGTGTCTAGTTTTCAAAAATATATAGGTTTGCTAGGTTTCCCTAGGTGCCGGCAGAGCTAGGGTTAAAAAACTACAGCTAGGCACTTTGCCAAAAAAGGGTCATTTTACACTGCGACATTGAGGTGTGTCCATGTTGCGTTTTGCACCATTTCCTGTCGCGGGCAATAGGCCGACCCACACAAGTGAGGTACAATTTTTCTCTGAAGACTTTGGGCAACGCGGGGTGGGAATTTGTGGATCCACACAGATTCCAGAACTTTCCACCACAGAAATGTGGGGAAAATGTGTTCTTTTTGACAATGTTTTAGGTTTGCAAGGGATTCTGGGTAACAGAACCTGGTGGGAGGCAATCAAGTCACCCCATCTTCGATTTCCCTGGGTGTCTAGTTTTCAAAAATGTATAGGTTTGCTAGGTTTCCCGAGGTGCCGGCAGAACTAGGGTTCAAAAACTAAAGCTAGGCACTTTGCCAAAAAAGGGTCATCTTTCACTGCGAAATTGAGGTGTGACTACATTGCGTTTTGCGCTGTTTCCTGTCGCGGACACTAGGCAGACCCACACAAGTGAGGTACCATTTGTCTCGGAAGGCTTTGTGGAACGTGGTGTGAATGGAAATTTGTGGATCCACGCAGATTCCAGAACTTTCCACCACAGAAATGTGGGTAAAATGTGTTTTTATTTGACAATTGTTTAGGTTTGCAAGGGATTCTGGGTAACAGAACCTGGTGGAAGGCAGTCAAGTCACCCCATCCTGGATTCCCCTGGGTGTCTAGTTTTACAAAATGGATAGGTATGCTAGGTTTCCCTAGGTGCCGGCAGAGCTAGGGTTAAAAAACGACAGCTAGGCACTTTGCCAAAAAGGGGTCATTTTTCTCTGCGAAATTGAGGTGTGACCACGTTGCGTTTTGTGCCGTTTCCTGTCGCAGGGACTAGGCCGACCCACACAAGTGAGGTACCATTTTTATCGGAAGACTTTGGGGAACGCAGGGTGGGTTGGAATTTGTGGATCCACGCAGATTCCAGAACTTTCCACCACAGAAATGTGGGGAAAATGTGTTTTTTTGACAATATTTTAGGTTTGCAAGGGATTCCGGGTAACAGAACCTGTTGGGAGACAGTCAAGTCAACCCATCCTGGATTCCCCTGGGTGTCTAGTTTTCAAAAATGTATAGATTTGCTAGGTTTCCCTATGTGCCAGCAGAGCTAGGGTTAAAAAACTACAGCTAGGCACTTTGCCAAAAAAGGGTCATTTTTCACTGCAAAATTGAGGTGAGACCACGTTGCATTTTGCGCCGTTTCCTGTCATGGACACTAGGCTGACCCACACAAGGGAGGTACCATTTTTCTTGGAAGACTTTGTGGAACGCGGGGGGGGGGAATTTGTGAATCCGTGCAGATTCCAGAACTTTCCACCTCAGAAATGTGGGGACAATGTGTTGTTTTTTTTACAATTGATTAGGTTTGCAAGGGATTCTGGGTAACAGAACATGGTGGGAGGCAGTCGAGTCACCCCATCCTGGATTCCCCTGTGTGTCTAGTTTTCAAAAATATATAGGTTTGCTATGTTTCCCTAGGTGCCGGAAGAGCTAGGGTTCAAAAACTAAAGCTAGGCACTTTGCCGAAAAAGGGTCATTTTTCACTGCGAAATTGAGGTGCGACCACGTTGCGTTTTGCGCCGTTTCCTGTCACGGACACTAGGCCAACCCATTCAAGTGAGGTACCAAATTTCTCTGAAGGCTTGGGGGTGGAAATTTGTGGATCCACGCAGATTCCAGAACTTTCCACCTCAGAAATGTGGGTAAAATGTGTTTTTGTTTGAGAATTGTTTAGGTTTGCAAGGGATTCTGGGTAACAGAACCTGGTAGGAGGCAGTCAAATCACCCCATCCTGGATTCCCCTGGGTGTCTAGTTTTCAAAAATGTATAGGTTTGCTAGGTTTTTCTAGGTGCCGGCAGAGCTAGGGTTAAAAAACGACAGCTAGGCACTTTGCCAATAAGGGGTCATGTTTCACTGCGAAATTGAGGTGTGACCACGTTGCGGTTGGCGCCGTTTCCTGTCGCAGGCACTAGGCCGACCCACACAAGTGAGGTACCATTTTTATCGGAAGACTTTGGGGAACGCGGAATGGGTTGGAATTTTTGGATCCACGCAGATTCCAGAACTTTTCACCACAGAAATGTGGGGAAAATGTGTTTTTTTGACAATTGTTTAGGTTTGCAAGGGATTCCGGGTAACAGAACCTGGTGGGAGGCAGTCAAGTCAACCCATCCTGGATTCCCCTAGGTGTCTAGTTCTAAAAAATGTATAGGTTTGCTAGGTTTACCTATGTGCCGGCAGAGCTAGGGTTAAAAAAACTACAGCTAGGCACTTTGCCAAAAAAGGGTCATTTTTCACTGCGAAATTGAGGTGTGACCATGTTGTGTCTTGTGCCGTTTCCTGTCGCGGGCACTAGGCCGACCCACACAAGTGAGGTACCATTTTTCTGGGAAAACTTTGGGGAACGCGGGGTGGGTGGAAATTTGTGTGTCCACACAGATTCCAGAACTTTCCAGCACAGAAATGTGGGGAAAATGTGTTTTTTTTGACAATGTTTTAGGTTTGCAAGGGATTCTGGGAAGCAGAACCTGGTGGGAGGCAGTCAAGTCACCCCATCCTGGATTCCCCTGGGTGTCTAGTTTTCAAAAATGTATAGGTTTGCTAGGTTTCCGTAGGTGCCGGCTGAGCTAGGGTTCAAAAACTCCAGCTAGGCACTTTGGCACAAAAGGGTCATTTTTCACTGCAAAATTGAGGTGAGACCATATTGCATTTTGCGGGGGAACAACCTTTACAACGCAACTTTTACAACGCACTACCATTACAACGCAAATGCATTGACAACGCATGCCATTACAACGCAAGTATTTACATCGACTTGCACTAGATGGCGTGCTAACATTAAAAATAGTGTCGTTAACTATCCAAACACCTTCCCTACTGTTACGTGGACTGGAGTTAGAATAGTAAATTACACTTTTTTAATGTTAGCACGCCATCTAGTGCAAGTCGATGTAAAGAATTGCGTTGTAAAGACTTGCGTTGTCACTGCATTTGCGTTGTAAAAATTTCGTTGTAACAGCATGCGTTGTAAAAGCATGCGTTGTAACATCATACATCCCATTTTGCGCCGTTTCCTGTCGCGGACACTAGGCCGACCCACACGTGAGGTACCATTTTTCTTGGAAGACTCTGTGTAACGCGCAGGGTGGGGGGGGAAGTTGTGGATCCACGCAGATTCCCAAACTTTCCACCTCAGAAATGTGGGAAAAATGTGTTTTTTGACAATTGTTTAGGTTTGCAAGGGATTCTGGGTAACAGAACCTGGTGGGAGGCAGTCGAGTCACCCCATTCTGGATTCCCCTGGATGTCTAGTTTTAAAAAATGTATAGGTTTGATAGGTTTCCCTAGGTGCTGGAAGAGCTAGGGTTCAAAATTGAAAGCTAGGCATTTTGCCAAAAAAGGGTCATTTTTCACTGCAAAATTGAGGTGTGACTACGATGCGTTTTGTGCCGTTTCATGTTGTGGACACTAAGTCGACCCACACAAGTGAGGTACCAAATTTCTTGGAAGGCTTTGGGGAACGTGGTGTGGGTAGAAATTTGTGGATCCACGCAGATTTCATAACTTTCCCCCACAGAAATGTGGGGAAAATGTTTTTTTTTTTACAATGTTTTAGGTTTGAAAGGGATACTGTGTAACAGAACCTGGTGAGAGGCATTCAAGTCTCCCCATTCTGGATTGCCTTGGGTGTCTAGTGTTCAAAAATATATAGGTTTGCTAGGTTTCCCTAGGTGCCGGCAGAGCTAGGGTTAAAAAACGACAGCTAGGCCCTTTGCCAAAAAAGGGTCATTTTACACTGCGACATTGAGGTGTGTCCATGTTGCGTTTTGCGCCATTTCCTGTCGCGGGCACTAGGCCGACCCACACAAGTGAGGTACAATTTTTATCGGAAGACTTTGGGGAACGCAGGGTGGGTTGGAATTTGTGGATCCACGCAGATTCCAGAACTTTCCACCACAGACATGTGGGGAAAATGTGTTTGTTTTGACAATTTTTTAGGTTTGCAAGGAAGTCTGGGTAACACAACCTGGTGGGAGGCAGTCAAGTCACCACATCATGGATTCCCCTGTGTGTCTAGTTTTCAAAAATATATAGGTTTGCTAGGTTTCCCTAGGTGCCGGCAGAGCTAGGGTTAAAAAACTACAGCTAGGCACTTTGCCAAAAAAGGGTCATTTTACACTGCGACATTGAGGTGTGTCCATGTTGCGTTTTGCGCCATTTCCTGTCGCGGGCAATAGGCCGACCCACACAAGTGAGGTACAATTTTTCTCTGAAGACTTTGGGCAACGCGGGGTGGGAATTTGTGGATCCACACAGATTCCAGAACTTTCCACCACAGAAATGTGGGGAAAATGTGTTTTTTTTTGACAATGTATTAGGTTTGCAAGGGATTCTGGGTAACAGAACCTGGTGGGAGTCAATCAAGTCACCCCATCTTCGATTTCCCTGGGTGTCTAGTTTTCAAAAATGTATAGGTTTGCTAGGTTTCCCGAGGTGCCGGCAGAACTAGGGTTCAAAAACTAAAGCTAGGCACTTTGCCAAAAAAGGGTCATCTTTCACTGCGAAATTGAGGTGTGACCACATTGCGTTTTGCGCTGTTTCCTGTCGCGGACACTAGGCAGACCCACACAAGTGAGGTACCATTTGTCTCGGAAGGCTTTGGGGAACGTGGTGTGAATGGAAATTTGTGGATCCACGCAGATTCCAGAACTTTCCACCACAGAAATGTGGGTAAAATGTGTTTTTATTTGACAATTGTTTAGGTTTGCAAGGGATTCTGGGTATCAGAACCTGGTGGAAGGCAGTCAAGTCACCACATCCTGGATTCCCCTGGGTGTCTAGTTTAAAAAAATGTATAGGTTTGCTAGGTTTCCCTAGGTGCCGGCAGAGCTAGGGTTAAAAAACGACAGCTAGGCACTTTGCCAAAAAGGGGTCATTTTTCACTGCGAAATTGAGGTGTGACCACGTTGCGTTTTGTGCCGTTTCCTGTCGCAGGGACTAGGCCGACCCACACAAGTGAGGTACCATTTTTATCGGAAGACTTTGGGGAACGCAGGGTGGTTTGGAATTTGTGGATCCACGCAGATTCCAGAACTTTCCACCACAGAAATGTGGGGAAAATGTGTTTTTTTGACAATATTTTAGGTTTGCAAGGGATTCCGGGTAACATAACCTGTTGGGAGGCAGTCAAGTCAACCCATCCTGGATTCCCCTGGGTATCTAGTTTTCAAAAATTTATAGGTTTGCTAAGTTTCCCTATGTGCCAGCAGAGCTAGGGTTAAAAAACTACAGATAGGCACTTTGCCAAAAAAGGGTCATTTTTCACTGCAAAATTGAGGTGAGACCACGTTGCATTTTGCGCCGTTTCCTGTCATGGACACTAGGCTGACCCACACAAGGGTGGTACCATTTTTCTTGGAAGACTTTGTGGAACGCGGGGGGGGGGGGATTTGTGAATCCGTGCAGATTCCAGAACTTTCCACCTCAGAAATGTGGGGAAAATGTGTTGTTTTTTTACAATTGATTAGGTTTGCAAGGGATTCTGGGTAACAGAACATGGTGGGAGGCAGTCGAGTCACCCATCCTGGATTCCTCTGGGTGTCTAGTTTTCAAAAATATATAGGTTTGCTATGTTTCCCTAGGTGCCGGAAGAGCTAGGGTTCAAAAACTAAAGCTAGGCACTTTGCTGAAACAGGGTCCTTTTTGGGGGGCGTGGCCAAGATGGCGGGGTGAGCGGACGCCTTTCCTACCGGCTCCCGCTCCGTTGATCCCCCAACCGCGGTTATTGCGCTGAATCTCCCCCCGGATCACGAGCGCATTATCGGCGGGGGCAGGGGTATCTCTGATCAAGACGAGGTGAGACTTCCCACGCCTGCAGCAGCCTCGAAGCGGACACGCGCGGCCGGAGCTACAGGGCCGAGAGAGGGCGGAGCTTCGGTCCGGGCTGCGTCCGGCAGTGGAACTACGCAAGTGCCGGGGCCTGCGGTGAGGGGAGACGACAAATTGCGGCGAGCTGAGACCCGCACTGGAGATCGACCCGAAGGTGGGGATGACACCCGGAGACAGCGATAAGTAGTGCCCGACCCGGGAGGGGCTCTGCTCCGACACCGGTAGCTACAGGAGGCAGCGGAGAGGGCGGCCGCCCACGAGGGCCCAGAGCGACCGAGAGCAGCAGCGGCCGGCGCCAGCACTGGGGGCTCTGTTGTGGAGCCTGCGACAACGCGGCCGTGGGGGACGCCCTCGCCCGCCCGGGGACTAGCGGACTTACCCTGGGTACAAGGAGACATCGGCGGATCCCAGAAGCGACCCTTGGCGGGGAGTTTCCTCAGACCACTGGAGCCGCCATTGCAGAAGCGCGACAGCTCAGCGGGGAGAGTAGCAGGCGGGACCCGGAGAGACCCGGAGGGGGGCCCGGCGCCCCCGGCTCGGGGGGGAGGCGCAGCCATCGGACACCAGGAGAAGTCGCTACCGGGGACAGCTACCAGCCCCGCAGGTACGGCGACAGCCGGGTGGCCTCCCCCCGTTGCACAACGATGGAGTAACCCCCGGCACCAGAGGAGAGTGGAGGGGCAGAGGGAGACCGGAGGCCGGAGATCCCTTCAGCAGCGGAGAGGGACCGAGCAGAGGACGTCGCGACCTTCCGGCCTCGGAGGTGCGGCGCAGTCGGGGGTGGCCACGGCGGAGCCCCAACGGGGGGAACGGGCCAAGGCCGGAAACAGCCCCTGGAGAGAATTGGAGTGGCCTATCGCCCCGAAGGAGCGACGACGCCGAGCGCAGGACTCGGCGTCCTGGCAGTGCGGAGACCGGGAGACGCAACGGAGACAGCGACGGCAGGAGGCAGACCCGAGGGGTGAGAGGTCGAGCGACATAGGGCCCCGAGGACCATGGCCGGCAGTAGAGGAGGGAAGAAAGGGGAACGCACTCTCCCCGAGCTCCTAGGATGTAACCAACAGCGAGCAGATCGGGGGCAGCAGTCCCCCGGGCCCTCTGGAGGGACACAGGAACCCGGAGGTGGAGAACCCCCCATTACCAGGTCCTTTATGGAGTCGCTCTTCAGCACCCTCAGGGAGGACTTCCAAGCCCTGAAGAATGAGGTGGCAGGCGAAGTGCGGGAACTGCGCCGGGAGGTAGATGGACTGGGGGACCGGGTGGTCGCTGTGGAGGACGCCAGCCACAGACGGGACGAAGAGTTCGAACACCTGCAACAAGAAGTACTGCGCCTCAGAGACCAACAGATCGATCTCCAAGCCCATGCTGAGGACCTTGAAAACAGGTCCCGGCGGAACAACATAAGGGTCCGGGGGCTGCCCTCCTTGGCCGAAGGGGAAGACGTGGTGGGATACCTGCAGGCCCTGTTCCGAGAAGTACTAGGAGAGGCGGAGGGGTTCCCTGTCCGAATTGACAGAGCGCACAGAGTGGGACCCCAACGAAGAGCGGCGGCGCCACCCCCAGATATATTGGCATTCCTTCCGGATTTTCCGCTCAAGGAACGCATCATGACGGAGGCGCGGAAGAGGCAACCCCTGACGTTCCGAGGCCATCAAGTGGCCCTCTACCAGGACCTGTCAGCCATCACGCTACAGAAGCGGAAAACGTTCAAGGCAGCCACGGATTTTCTAAGAGCACAAGGCACGCCTTATACCTGGGGACATCCTTTTAGGCTCATCTTCCGCTGGAACGGTACTATGCACCAACTACGTTCCCTGCGGGAGACTTGCGGAATCCTGGGTATTGCCGCACCAGAGGATGATTTGGCCGAGCAGCGACAAGGTCGGTCTCAGGAGGATGGATGGCGGAGGGTGTCAAGGCGCGGGCCCCGGGGGCGGCCCATACGACCGGACTCGCCCGGCGTCGGAGCCGGCACGGACGAAGCAGCAACGGAAGTAGCGGGAACCACGGGAGTCAGTGATGTCGCATTGACTGCCTGAAGCAGCTCCGGGGGGAGTACAACACAGCCTTCCTTGAAATGCAGGTTTGGGGGACGGGGCGGGGGGGGCGGGTGGGGAAGGGGTGGGGGCCTGACGTCCACTGATCTACTATACCGAAGACCTGCTTCCCTGGGAGCCGGACTTGGACATTGATACTCCAGGACTTGGTAGGAAGGAGAGAGGTGTTCTGGACATGTTGTTGGGGAAGGGGTGGGTGGGTTATTGGGGAGTTTTGAGGGGTGTTTGGGGGAAGGGGAGCGGAGAGGGAGGGCGTCGGGGTAGAAGAAGGGGGGGTAGGGAGATTCAGAGAGGGGGGGAGGGCAGTCCAGTGCGTGGCCGGGAAGGCCGATACCAGGGCGGTATACATGCTATACTCTGTCAATCCACACGAGACACAGCGGTATTGATGACATTCCAACATGCCGCAGACACCTTTTAAAATTGTCACGCTTAATGTCAAGGGCTTAAACAATCAGATAAAACGGCGTGCTGTTCTATCCCTTCTAGGAAACACCGGCGCAGACATCTGTCTGCTCCAAGAGACTCACCTCTTACCCCGGGACTGTGGCAGGCTACGGTCCTCCGCGTTCCCTACACAATTTTTCTCTTCTAACAACACTAAAACCGCGGGGGTGGCGATCCTCGTGGCCCGGCACTTTAGAGGAGAGGTGCTCCATAAACATGCGGAATTAAAGGGCAGGCTTCTGATCTACAGAATCCGGGTGGCTGGTCACACATTTGCGATTGGGTCCATCTATAGCCCGAATGACCGGCAAGAAAAGTTCCTCCGCTCGGCATTGGAGGAGACAGCGACGGCGCAGGACAGGCATGTGATCTTAGGGGGCGACCTTAATATGGTTTTTGACGGTGCAGCTGATAGATCCGCCCGACGGTCGCTGCAGGCGGGAGAGTTCTCGGCGGGATGTCGGGCCATGATGGCGGAGATGGATATAGGAGACCTCTGGCGTCACATGCACCCCACGGCGCGAAACTACTCGTTCTACTCGCACGCACACAAGACATATGCAAGGCTGGACCACCTCTTGGTCTCAGGACCGGTGCATGAGCTGGCTACAGCTGCGGACATAGGGGTGATCTCGGTTTCGGATCATGCACCGGTGTCCGCTACCCTCAGTTTCCCGCCGACCTCCAGTCCCCCGCGGATCTGGCGGTTGCGGGACACGCTCCTCGGCAGACGCGATGTGATCACACAGGTAACGACAGCGGTCAGGGAGTACCTGTCACATAACGAGAACTCGGACACGACACGAGCGACACAGTGGGCGGCGCTGAAAGCAGTACTCCGAGGGGAATTTATTGCGATCTCCTCGGCGGATAACGCCAACAGGAGAAGGAAACGGGAGGAGCTCACGCAGCAGGTCCGCGAACTGGAGCACATGCATAGCCGGACGGGGGCCCCTAGAATATGGCGGCAACTTCAAAGAGTGAGGAAACTATTGACGGCCTTAGACATGGATCACGCGGAATACGCAGCATTACGCCTTAAACACGCCTATTACACGGGGGGAGATAAATGTGGCAGGCTACTAGCAAGTAAGCTCCGGGTCGCTCGCCAGAAGCACACAGTAAAAGCGATCACCGACCCGTCGGGCTCCACGGTCACGGACGACGCTGGCATTGCGGAACGTTTCCGCCGGTATTATGCGAGTCTTTACGCTGGAGACATTCCGGATGCACTCGCAACCCAGAAAAACTTGGACTCGGTTTCTCTGCCGTCCCTAACGCCCTCCCAGACGGAGGCTCTTGAGCGGGACATCAGACCGGAGGAAGTGATATCAGCAATTGCCCGCCTTAAACATGGTAAATCCCCAGGACCGGATGGCTTTACGTCGCTTTTCTATAAAACGTTCTGTACGCTGCTGGCGCCTATCCTCACGCGTCTGTTTAACACCTTCGCGACGCCGGGAGCCATCCCGCCAGACCTCTTAAGAGCGTCCCTTGCAGTGATCCCCAAGCCGGGTAAAGACAGATCACACTGCGGCTCTTACCGACCGATATCCCTCCTCAATATCGATCTCAAACTTTACACAGGGATCTTAGCTGCACGTCTCGCCCCCCTATTGCCGGAGCTTATCGATCCGGATCAGACGGGATTCATTCCTGGGAGACAAACGATCGATAATACCAAACGAATCCTTCACCTCATTGAGAAAGCATCGCGTATCCGGGGAGAGAGGATGTTGCTGTTGGTGGACGCGGAGAAGGCGTTTGACCATGTACATTGGCCGTACCTGGAGCGGGTGTTGACGAGGGTGGGAGTAGGGGACAAATTTCGCCATATGATTTTTAATTGCTATAGATCCCCAACGGCCGTAGTAAGAGTCAATGGGTGCAGCTCGAAGAGCTTCGACATTGAGAGAGGCACGAGACAGGGGTGCCCGCTGTCACCATTACTCTTTGCATTATATATGGAACCCTTTGCCCAACGGATCCGAGATAATCCGGGGGTGAAGGGAGTGAAGTTCGGAGGCTTCAACCATGCAGTTAGCCTATATGCCGATGACGTGCTACTCTCCATCGACGACCCGCTCTCGGCGCTCCTGGCGTGCATTAAAGAACTGACCTCCTTCGCGGCGGTGGCAGGGTTTAAAATGAATATGAGCAAGTCGGTGGCCTTAGATCTCTCCCTGGCGCCGGCAACCAGAGCCCTTTTGCAACACCGAGTCCCTATAGTCTGGTCCCAGGACCCGGTGCCCTATCTGGGAGTCCTTTTGGCTCCAACGTTGCCCACGATCGTGTCGGCCAACTACACTGCTTTGGGCCGGAAAGTCAGAGACGAATTAACACGCTGGGATCGGGGCACCCTGTCGCTGCTTGGAAGGGTGGCGGCGGTTAAGATGACAATTTTACCACAGATCCTCTATGTGTTTCGGGCACTTCCGCTACGCCCACCAACGGGATGGCTCCGACAGATGCAGTCGGATCTAGGACGCTTCATTTGGAAGGGCAAGAAGCCACGAATGCGGCGAGCACTCTCATTGCTAGCGCCGGAGGCGGGGGGCTTGGCATCCCGGACCTCCGCAAATATTTTCAAGCGACACAGCTGCGACATCTAGTGGAATGGAGCAGATGGGAGCCGGATAAACACTGGCTTTTCCAAGATCAAGCGGTGGCGGGGCGTCCTCTGCAGGAGATACCCTTCCTTCGCAGGGCGCACCGCCCGGCCAACTTATATGCCTCTTTTATCACTAGGGTGCATCTCCAGGTCTGGGATGCTACGAACCTTATACATGGGCTGACTACGTTCCCCTCTCCGCTGACACCTCTGGCGGACAACCCGGAGTTTGCACCGGGGATGGAGAAGGGTGCACTACACCGCTGGCGAGAGGCGGGATGTAGAGCCCTGTGCCATATGTACGATGCAGAAGGTATTCTCTCCTTTCCGGACCTGCGACGAGACTACGCGCTGCCGGAATCTGAGAGAATGCGGTATTGGCAACTCCGTCACTGGGCGCTGCAACCACAGGTACGCGAATCGGCGGACAGACGTCTCCTCCCCTA
The DNA here is from genome assembly GCF_964204655.1 of Triturus cristatus. Classification (NCBI taxonomy): domain Eukaryota; kingdom Metazoa; phylum Chordata; class Amphibia; order Caudata; family Salamandridae; genus Triturus; species Triturus cristatus. The sequence continues at coordinate 444,909,973 of NC_140590.1, forward strand.
CGAACGCTGGCTTTTAACGCGCACGACTGACGCCAAACTAATCAGCGACCTGTACCAATTCCTTCAGGTGCCCCCCTCGCACTTTTACAATCCGGGGCAGGAGAGATGGGAGAGGGAGCTAGGCAGGACTCTGAGCCACGAGGAATCGGGACAGATATCTTACAGAGCTCGGCACTCGGCGTATCACACGGGACTTACCGAAACCTTCACCAAGGTCTCCACGTATTGGTATTACACCCCTGCACGTACACACGCCATGGACAGTAGTAAGGAAGACACCTGTTGGAGGGGCTGTGGGCAGGTGGGTACATTGACACACATTTTGTGGGACTGCCCCGTACTGGGGGCTTACTGGAAGGAGGTGCTCGACGAGGTCGACTCCCACTTTAAGACTGAGTTACCGCGCCTCCCAGCATATATAGTGCTAGGCCTCCCCAACGACCTGATGTACCCCTTGAAATCCCGCAGAGGCAGACAGATCGCCATAGCGTTGGGGTCCGCCATTCAGAACATCTTAATGCACTGGCGCTCTCCCACCCCCCCTACGATCACGGGCTGGCTGCACAGGCTATGGCATGTTTTGGGCATGGAGAAACTCTCATTGACAGTAGCAGGGGACGCGGAGAAGTTTAATGACCTCTGGCAGCCATTCCGGTCCCTTCTGGTCACAGAATTCAGGGAGCTCACCTGCCCCAGATACCTTCGCCTCCTGAGGCTTACTACACAAGAAGATAACGCCCCCTAGGAGGGAGTGATGTTGCGGCGGGAGGGGACACCCGGACGAGGTAGAGCACAGAACGGGACCTACTAGACGCACGCACTGGACTGGGGAGGGGGGAGGAGGGAGTGGGGGGGAGGGGAGGACGAGATGGGGAAGGGGAGGGGGGGTTAAGACGGGATGGGAGTTTTGTTCTTTGGCTTTTCTGAATGTCCTGGCAGATCGCAGTCCGCAGGACTGGTTTTAGCCGTAGAACCCGCTGCAGAGACTACGGCCCAACCGGCCACATTAGAGCACCATGTAGAGGGGAACCTGGCGGGTTTGACTACACAGGATGCTCAGTGCCCCAATCGTAACCCACAGTGTCCCCTTTTGCAGGATACGCGGCCGGCCCTGAAGGGTTGTAGGCGACATGCTGTGTTAGTACTGATTTCCCACGGGGCTGGATTGGAGTTTGAGTAAGCCTCCCCTTTACCACAGTAATGAGCCGGCCCACAGGGTTGTAGGCGACGCTGCTGATGCTGTCCAAGGCATTCTGTTTGTGTTAAATTCAATAAAAAGATTTAAACCTAAAAAAGGGTCATTTTTCACTGCGAAATTGTGGTGTGACCACGTTGCGTTTTGCGCCGTTTCCTGTCGCGGACACTAGGCCGACCCATTCAAGTGAGGTACCAAATTTCTCTGAAGGCTTTGGGGAACGTGGTGTGGGTGGAAATTTGTGGATGAACGCAAATTCCAGAACTTTCCACCACAGAAATGTGGGGAAAATGTGTTTTTTTTTGACAATGTTTTAGGTTTGCAAGGGATTCTGGGTAACAGAACCTGGTGGGCGGCATTCAAGTCACCCCATCCTGGATTGCCCTGGGTGTGTAGATTTAAAAAATGTATAGATTTGCTAGGTTTTCCTAGGTGCCGGAAGAGCTATGGTTCAAAAACAAAAGCTAGGCACTTTGCCAAAAAAGGGTAATTTTTCACTGCGAAATTGTGGGGTGACCACGTTGCGTTTTGTGCCGTTTCCTGGTGCGGACACAAGGCCGACCCACACAAATGAGGTACCATTTTTCTCGGAAGGCTTTGGGGAACGTTGTGTGGATGGAAATTTGTGGATCCACGCAGATTCCAGAACTTTCCACCACAGAAATGTGGGTAAAATGTATTTTTTTGACAATTGTTTAGGTTTGCAAGGGATTCTGGGTATCAGAACCTGGTGTGAGGCAATCAAGTCACCCCATCCTGGAATCCCCTGGGTGTCTAGTTTTCAAAAATGTATAGGTTTGCTAGGTTTCCCTAGGTGCCGGCAGAGCTAGGGTTAAAAAACGACAGCTAGGCACTTTGCCAAAAAGGGGTCATTTTTCACTGCGAAATTGAGGTGTGACCACGTTGCGTTTTGCACCGTTTCCTGTCGCAGGCACTAGGCCGACCCACACAAGTGAGGTACCATTTTTATCGGAAGACTTTGGGGAACGCGGGGTGGGTTGGAATTTGTGGATCCACGCAGATTCCAGAACTTTCCACCACAGAAATTTGGGGAAAATGTGTTTTTTTTTACAATAATTTAGGTTTGCAAGGGATTCTGGGTAACAGAACCTGGTGGGAGGCAGTCAAGTCACCCCATCCTGGATTCCCCTGAGTATCTAGTTTTTAAAAATGTATAAGTTTGCTAGGTTTCCGTAGGTGTCGGCAGAGCTAGGGTTCAAAAACTAAAGCTGGGCACTTTGCCAAAAAAAGGGTCATTTTTCACTGAGAAATTGAGGTGTGTCCACGTTGCGTTTTGCGCCGTTTCCTGTCACGGGCACTAGTCCGATCCACACAAGTGAGGTACCATTTTTCTCGGAAGACTTTGGAGAATGCGGGGTGGGTGGAAATTTCTGGATCCACGCAGATTCCAGAACTTTCCACCACAGAAATGTGGGAAAATTTGGGTTTTTTGACAATGTTTTAGGTTTGCAAGGGATTCTAGGTAACAGAACCTGGTGGGAGGCACTCAAGTCACCCCATCCTGGATTTCCCTGGGTGTCTAGTTTTCAAAAATGTATAGGTTTGCTAGGTTTCCCTAGGTGCCGGCAGAGCTAGTGTTAAAAAACTACAGCTAGTCACTTTGCAAAAAAAGGGTACATTTTCCTTCTGAAAATGTGGTGTATTCACGTTGGGTTTTGAGCCATTTCCTGTCGTGGGCACTATGCCTACCCACACAAGTGAGGTACCATTTTTATCGGGAGACTTCGGCTAATTCAGATTTGTAAAGCAACTGTTATTACCTATTGATTTTTTATGCATTTCTGCCTTCCAAATGAAAGACATTGTGTAAAAAATAAGTCATTTTGAAAAAGGACCTACAATTCTCATGCTAGTATGAGTATTCCCAATTTCGAAAATGTGCAAATATGTACTGTTTCTAAACTCTATAGTTTGTTCCCATTTCAGAAATACATAGGTGTCTTTCATACCGATTTTTCCATGTATACATTTTCCCACAATAATTGCTCTATACCCGGTACATAATAAGAAGCCATTGCAAATTGCTGCTCAGTTTTTGACTCTGGGTTTGTCGGGTTCTTGGTGAACCTACAAGTCCTATATATCCCCATAACCAAAAAGGTCCAGCGGATGTAACTGTATATTGCTTTCAAAGAGCTGTCATAATTAGAACAAGTTGACACAAAAGGCTGTTTTTTGCAACTAAATTTACATTTTTCCAATATTTAACTGTTAGTTTCTATAAAGAAACATTGAAGGATCTACACAAATGACCCCTTGCTGAATTCAGAAATTTGTCTACTTTTCTAAAATGTATAGCTTTCCAGGATCCATTATTGCTTTCTTACCCATTTCTACCATTAACTGGAAGGAGGTTGAAAGCACAAAAAACAGCAGAAATAGGCTATGTCTCAGAAAAATGCCAACACTGTGTAAAAAATGTTGGTTTTCTGACAAAAGTCTGTCATTCCCTAAAAGCTGGGAAAATTGTGATTTCAGCCCCACAAACCCTTTTTTGATACCATTTTCAGGGGAAAACCCAGATGCTTTCATTTGCAGCCCTTTTTTCCCATTTCCCCCCCAAAAAACAACATTTAGCTGTATTTTGGCTAATTTCTGGGGCCCCTCCAGGGGAATCCACAAACCCTGGGTACCTTTACAATCCCCATGATGTTGGAAGAAAAGGACGCAAATTTGGGGTCGATACCTTATGTGGTCAAAAAGTTACTGGGGCCTAAGCGCTGACTACCTCAAATAGCCAAAAAAAGGCTTCGCACAGGGGGGGGGGGGAAGGCCTAGCAGCGAAGGGGCTAAGGCTGTACCAGCCTTTCCCTCTAGGCACCAAAAGGGGAGTCCTTAGTAGACCAAAAAAAACGGCCCATCAACCAATGTCCGCTTGCCCGCCATGCCAATCCGAGGATGTGTTACTCCAAAAAAAAGACAGAAAGTGAAAATAGTGCTAAAGGAGCAGGATTTTGTGGCTGAGTGATATTCACAGAATCACTATAAAGAAAATTTGGAAATAGCCAAAAAGTCTGGCTTTTAAAAAATAAATACATTGATACTTTGTATGGGTAACTATCATGGGCGGCTGCTCCGTAATGTCGGAGGAGTGTCGCCCCACTGCCCAAAGCCAGCAGATGATAAATAAAATGATAATAACACAACATTTTTATCGTTTTATTTATCACTGCCTGACATTGCAATGAGTATTGGGTTGGGTGGGTCGGGCCATGGCATAGAGGAGGAGTTATGGGCACTTATAAGTGCGCATGTCAGTTTGGCTGCCGTCCTAAGCCAAGCAAAATGACATGCACACTTATGTTTCTCCAACTCTGGGTTGGAGAAAAGCCACAGACTCCAATGCAGTGTCTGAGCGGCAAACGAGTTGGCTCAGACCAATCCTGGTGCTGCTCTTGTGCATTGTGAGCGTCTGGATTGGGTGGGGAGCCTGTGCCTTGAGGGCCCATCCCCATCTGGCCCGACGAGAAGAGCAGTGAGGTGGCCGGTGGCATCAGAGAGAGTAGAGTGGCAGGTTAGTATTTTTTCTTTTAATTTCTTCCCTCTCAAGTCCCCCCCCCCCATTCTCCCTTTGCCGCCCTACCTCTTTTGATAGGTGGCGGCCACCACTTGTAATTATATAGATTGGTGAATGGGTGAACAAGAAACTTGTCAAAAGAAAATGGATGAGTGAGTGCATGACTGAGTGATTGAGGGAGAGAATGAGTCGATGAATTGATGTAGAAATGGGTGAATGGATGAATATATGAACAAGCAAGTACATGGGTGAGTGACTACATGGATGGGTCACTGGTTTGGCTCGATGAGTGAATGGGTGCATGGTAGGATGAAAGATAATTTGGTGAGTGCTTAGATGGATGAATGGGTGAGATGACGAGTGAGTGCATGTATGGTGGAGGCCAGACTGCTAGAGTTTGCAGTGGTTCTGTTAGGGCAGGATGTTGCTCTCTCTTCCAAGAGCTGTTCCACACTCACTCATCCATCCATTTGCCTAGTTACTTAGTCAAGCTGAAAATCTTCTGGAGTCATGTGAATGCTGGAATCCATGTGAAATAACACAAACTTTGGTCAATTTGATTAGAAGTAAATACCACTTGTTTTAAAGGACTCTAAAATGCAGACCTGTAAACATAACCTCACTGTACTAAAGCAGACCTGCCAAATCACATAGCGCCAAACTATGACACACGATAACCGATCTCTTCGCGTGCTGTCCTGGTGAAGAGTTGATATTACACAGTGTGCACAAAGTGATCTTGAACCCCCTACAGATAGCAGGTTAACAGCTCATTGTGTGAAGACTTTGCTGAGCCAAAGTCCATCAGGGATTTTAAAACCTCCCCAGGACATCTGTGACAGTTTCAGGATCCTTTGATGTTTGTTTTTGGGAGAGAGGGGAGGTTCTGCTAGAGAAGTGTTTGGCAAAGTCCACCACTCTCCTTGATCCCCATAGCCCCTGGATTAGCCAGGTGGCGTTGGGCCCAAAGCCCACCCTCCCACTGCAGATCCCTCCTGTAAGAAATTGGGTTACTGGTTGAGGGGGGGGGGTGAAACCTTACTCAAGTGGCAACTACAATCCTTGACAGGATGAGGCGCAAGCAAACCCCAAATTAACGTGTGTTCAACCATCTGATATTTTTCCACAGAGCAGTCACGCTAAACTTAGAGGGCAATATGTAAAGTATTTATGCAGCACTTTACAGTAATAATTTAAAAACACAACACAAGAACAATACCACACAGATAGAAAAATGGAGCACATTTTAATTAATAAATCAAGACCAAAATGACAAGAATCCAATCAGTAGAACCGGAGATATGCAGGTTTAAACATTTCAGTAAAAATAGTGCCAAAAAGCACAAAGAAATAACTGAGGATGTTTGGTCATGCTAGACCAGGACAAATTCAAACGTTGAGGCTGACAACAATGGAGCTCAGGCCAGGTACAAAGACCCAGTTAGGCCCTTTGAACAAGACTACTTTAGATCCCGGTTGCAGATCATTGCGAGGTCCCATGTTGAGGATGCACTGCAGCCATGCTTCGGTTCAGAGAAGCTGCAAAGCTGCGATGCGAGGTGCTGCATCATCATGGAGGATCCTGGTGATGATGGGCTTGAAATGCAAAGTCTGGCATCAAGGATGCATTTTGCAACCAAGGCAATACTTCGAACCCAGGGAACTATGAGGCTGCGGTGTCAAGGCTACCATTGACTAGAGATTTGCAGTGCAAGGGCCTTCGTTAGGGAGGCATGGTGCAGTGGTGGTTCAGATGGGGGCTGTATTGTTGATGCGGAGTACTTGCACTGGGAGAATCCTCGCAGAGAGGCGATGTGTCGTTTCTCCTTAGGGTTGTGTTGCATAGCAGAGGAGATGCATTGATTTTACTGGATCCACCAATGGGCTGCCAGAGAACTTTCAGACCCACTTCCAAGGATTTCAGCCCTGAAGTGACACCACTTGGCAGGGTAGGACTCACAGATGGCTGAGCCCGGGTGCTGGGTTCAAGGTTGTTGGAGCCTTCTATTCCTGAGGCTGTGGTCAGGATGCCAGCCAACTAGCCCTTGAAGTCACTCATGTGTCCTGGGTTCAACAGTCTGGTCAGGTCAGCAGTCCAGCACAGTGGTAGTCTTTTCAGCAGCACAGCAGTCCTTCTTCCTGACAGAGTCTCCACAGGCCCAGAAGAGTACTGACTAGTTGGTGTCTGAGGTACACTATTTATACCTGGACCTTCTATTGAAGTGGGAGAAGCTTCTAGATGTTTCCCTTTGAAGTGCATAGGTTTGCTACTGTCACTGCTCTGGCTCCAGAATAACTACAGGGGGTATACAGACCTTTGTGTGGAGTCAGGATACAGCCTATCCAAGTGAAAGTAGCGTTGTGCTCTGCTCCACCTTCCCATTTCATCCAGGCTGTTAGACCCGGGATCCCTGGTTGGCTGAGGTATGTACCTTAGGCCAAGTAGGGACCTGCGTTCCGTCAGGGAAAGGAAGGTCACCTTTTTAGATAGCCCCGCTCACCCCCTCGGTAGCTTGGCATGAGCAGCCAGGCTTATCTTCAAGGCAAATGTGTAAAGTATTCGCAACCACGCTCACAATAATCCAATGATGACACCTCAAATAGACTCCACACAAGTTTTATAAAACGAGTATAAACTTTATGTAAAAAGATATACGATAAGACCACACACTATAAAACCAACATATGAGGTTGTGTAATATTTCTCCTGGCTGGTTGTTAGGCCAGCCAGGCCTTGTAAGTTCTGGCGATATCAGTGAACACTTTGAAACATTCTCCTGTACTCCTAAAATAATTTCATACAGTCATAGTGCTAGAATCAGATACTTTTGCAATGTAACAATACTGTAATGCGTAACGTAGCAATCAGACACTCTGCAATGAAAAGAATGCAATGAGTAAGGCAACAATCAGGCACCTTGCAAGATCAAATAATGCAATGCGTAATACAACCACCAGATATGTTGTTCTGCAAAAATAAGGCAATGCGTATACACTAATCAGGTAATTCGTTAAGCAGGAGAAATGCAATGCGCAATACGCTAATCAGGTAGATCGTTATTCAGAAACAATGCAATGCGTCATATGACAATCATGTGGTTCATTATGCAGATAGAAATGCCATACATTATCACTAATCAGGTAGTTCGGTATGCAGGAATAATGTAATGAGTAATACTCTAATCAGGTACTCCGTTATACAGAAATGATGCAATGTGTAATACGACAGTCAGGTACTCCATTCTTCAGAAATGGAATGATGCGTAATACACTCAGGCCCTGATCACCGGGCCTTAGGCGGTCTCTCCGCCTCTCAAAGTTGCCCCCAACACAGTACAATGCAATCCCAAAGTGCAGCTTTGCACTCCGGCCCCTGTACCACCACTCCTTTGGCGATACGGGCTGCGACACGAGCCGAAGCAGAGGCTAGCGCTGCCAACACGAGAGAGAAGCCAAGAGCGTCTCCCTCTCCTCTCCTCGTCCAGCGGCTGGGCCTCCAATGCAGCTTTGTGAAATGGCAACGGCGGCTCGGGCCGGCAACTCAGCTCCTCTGGGACTGCCGGTCCGGGCCGCTTCAACTACGAAGATTTCAAGCTGCCACAAAGCACATGCACACAGCGTCGCTGAATCTTCCTTCACTCCGGGTGCACAATCACTGGGCACTCCACACACAAGTCTCCGGCTGCACGAAGATCACACTCACAGCGTCACTGAGACTCACTTTACTCCGGTGCACACGATAACAATGCAAATCCTCACGAAGGTCCCAAGGTCCACAAAGCACCCGCACACAATGGCGTTGAGACTCACTTGGATTCTGGTGCACACGATAATAAGGCAAATCCTCACGAAGGTCTCACGGTGCACACAACGGCGTTGAGACACACTAGGATTCCGGTACACACGATAACAAGGCGAATCCTCACAAAGGTCTTACAGTGCACAAAGCACCCGCACACAGCGGCGTTGAGACTCATTTGGATTCCGGTGCACACGATCACTAGACAATCCTAACAAAGGGGTTCAGGCTGCACAAAGCACACGCACACCATGTCGCTGATCCTTGCTTGGACTCCAGCTACCCCGGATTAGAGGCCGATCCTCCTGAAGGTCTCAGGCTGCACAAAGCACGCACACACAGTGCCACTGAGACTTATTTGGACACCAGGCGCCTACGATCACAGGCAGTTCTTATGAGGGTCTCAGGCTGCAACAGGCACGCTCACACAGCGCCGCTGAGACTCTCCTGGAAACGTTTATGTTCCTGTGTTTCTGAATAGGGAGCCAGCTCACCTCAGGCCCTTGGGGATAGTGACACAGCAAAGTCCTTCAAGCAGGGGGACACAGCACACCGCAAAGTCCCTTTAGCCTTTCCTTGGTTGAAACAACAAACTGCAGGCCAGCCCCAGATCATGCAGCATGAGCAGTCCTATCCTTCAGTCTCTTCAGTTGTTTCTTCCTTGGCAAAGGTCCTCTTGACCACAAAGTAGCTCCAGTCTTATTCACACTTGATCAAGCCATTCTCCAAAGTTCAGGGACTTCAGTTCTCTTAGTTATACTCCTCAATGGCTTTGAAGTCTTTCTACCTCAGGGACACTAACCCCTGTTCAAACCAGTTCTAGGTGGCTCTCTTCCAGCGACACCTTTCTTCCTTTGATTAGTGGGGGTCTGGATTCTCAATCACTCAGCAGGAGATGGGACAATTGTTTTATAGAAGCCGCCCAGGCCTCTTCACCTCTAGGGGCTTCTCCTTCCCCTACACTCCAGATGCAGGTCAGCCTGTTGCTGTCTCCCTTTCTCCCCTGGGTCAAGACATTCCCCAGATCCTATCGCTTTCAAATCCAGACAGTCAATCCACAGCCAGGCAGAGACACACAGAAATGTTAGAGCACAAAAACTCAGCCACTTCTAAAAGAGTGGCTTCTGAGCACACAATGCAAAAACCACCTACATAAATAGATGTGTTATTATATTGTGAGTTCAGGCATACTAAACTTCACCTTTCCATCTTAAGCCTTTGGGAAGATAGGCTGGAAAACATATTACCCAGCCCCCCCCATTCTGTCCTATGGGCAAGATGATCTTTCAACAGTGAAAAATGAAATGGAGATTATTTCACTGTCAGGACATAACACACACCTTAGTACATGTCCTACCTTTCACATGCACTGCACCCTGTTCAGGCGGTACCCCAGACCTACCATAGGGGTCTCTGAGGTGCACAGAAAGGGAAGAGTAAGGTCTGGCAAATGAGTGCACTTGACAGAACAACATGGCAGTTTCACAAACTGCGCGCAGGCCCGCAATATTTATTTATTTATTTGAAGGTTTTATATAGCGCGAACAAGACCCTTGCTGGTATCAGAGCGCTTTACAAGGAAGATGTTGGACACAGGTACATGCATATAAAAATAAAAATATAGTTGATATCGATAACAGGTGGTCATTAATAAAGACTAATAATTATATTACAGAGATAAGTAAGTAATTCAAGTGAATTTAGCCATGAGAATCGCTTTCACTTCTTTTTTGAAGTGGGCAGTAGAAGGGTTCAGTCTTGTTTCTGTAGGCAAAGCATTCCAGATCCTAGGAGCCATTCCCGAAAAGGTTCGGTTGTAAGTTTTCTTCTTGGCAAATTGTTGTGGTTTCAGTAAAAGATTCCCGGAGCTCCTAGAGGCTCTATTACCAGCAGAGAGCACCAGTTTCTGAGCTAGATAACTCGGAGTGTTGTGATGTAAGACCTTGTGCGTCAAGCATGCGATTTTCAACTGAATTCCAGCTTCGAACGGTAGCCAATTGAGGGCTCTAAGGTCTGGGAGATGTGTGTGTTTTGAACCTGTGATGATTCTTGCGGCTGAGTTGATAGCGGCTCTTAGCGGGGATGTTGTCGATCTGGGGAGGCCGCACAGGGCTACAGCCCCATATTCCACTCTTGGGATTACTAGGGCTTGAACTGCTTGTTTGAAGTCATTTGCTGGCAGGAAGGGTTTCAGTCTTCTCAAGGTGTTCATGTGGAAATCTGCACCTTTTGTGGAGACGCTGATATGTTTTTGCATCTTTAGGTTTCTGTCCAATGTTACACCCAGTGATTTTGCTGATTCGACAATGAGAGGTTGTCCTTTGAGTGCTGTTGGGTGCTTTATCCCGTCGAGGATGCTGGATGATTTGTTGGGGGCGGGGGGGGGGGGGGGGGGGTGATTAAGAGGAATTCTGTTTTGAGGGAGTTTAGTTTCAAATGATTTTCGGCCAACCATGTTTGAATTTTTTGCAGCGTTGGGTTGAGAGATTTGATGTCCTCAAGTGAATGGATCTTGATGTAGAGTTGGGTGTCGTCTGCATACATGCGAAAAAGGACATTGGAGAGACTGAGGAGTTCGGTGAGTGGCTCCATGAAGAGGTTGAAAAGTGTGGGTGAAAGGGAAGAGCCTTGCGGTACTCCTAACGTTGGACAAGGATTGATTGACCTTGAATCTTTGAGATCTATTTTGGAGGAAAGAGGTACACCATTTAAGCACAGATGGTATAGCAGGCCTGAGTTCCCTTTTTAAAGCTACTTGTCTGGGTGGCACAAATAGTGCTTCAGGCCCGCTAGTAGCATTTGCATTACCAGCCCTGACACACATAGTGCACTTTACTAGGGACTTTACTAGTAAGGCAAACATACCAATCATGGACAACCAATTACCAATACTTTATAAAGGGAACACTTACACTTTGACACTGTTTAGCAGTGGAAAAGTGTCCAAAGCATCTTAGTTGGCAACACCATGTCAGGAAAAAGGTCTAGGGGGAAAGCTAAAGGTTTAGGGACTTTAGCCAAAAAGGGCCAAGTCCTGCACAGGCACATCTAAGCTCTGTATTGTGTGTTGCTATCTAGGAGAAATACGCAAATTACAACTGCCAACTGCATCCAGTCATGTGACCCAGTGACAGACTGCAGGCAATAAATGGCTAAGGCAAGGAAATGTCAATTTTCTAAAAGTCCTAAAAAAGAGAGATTTGCCTTTACTGACATTAATTAACAACACATTTGATTCAGTGTAGTTGACACAAAACTTAATTAGTGTGGCCACTCTTTTAAAAATGTGGTCACGCTAATTAAGTTTTGTACCCACTACAATGAATAAAATGTGTTTTAATTAATGTCAGTAAAGGCAAATCTCTCTTTATTTAAGAATATATTGTGACCTGACTGTACTGACAAAATACAGGCCTAACCCCCTAGTAATTGCAACTTTTGAAAAGTGGCATTTTCAAAATTGCAAGTTAAAATCTGATTTCACCATGAGAGAGGATTTTTCATTACAATTCCAAAGACACCAAACATGAACCGGGCACTGTTAGAAATAGGCGTCTCTAGTCATCAATGGTTTGCACCTTTGTACAAATAGAAACCCTGCTTCCTAGTCAGGGTAAGGGGAATACACTTCTAAAATAACCCCTGCTCACCCCCTTGGTAGCTTGGCACGAGCAGACAGGCTTATCACAGAGGCATCATGTAAATCATTTGTGCATGCATACAGTAACACAGTTAAAACACTACAATGGACACAACACCAGTTTTTAAAAAAAGCTAAGCTTTATCTAAACCATCAAGACCAAAAAAGACAAAAATCCAACATACAATACTGTAAAAATAGTTACTTTGCAGGACCTTCAATTTGCAAGAATAGCTGAAAAACACAGTTCTTCCGAGCCGGTAGCTCCATCCAGGGCTACCACGATTCTGAAAACGACAGAGTGTAACAGTTCCAGCCAACTGTGTCGGTACGGGCCAGCTAAAGCTTCAGCAGACTCATAGACAGTACCTTTCTTGTTGCGGCTGACACGTTGATGCGAGCCGGTTGGGGCAACCGTTGTGGTTGCGATGTGACGTGGAAGCATGTAGCGCACAGTGCCCTCATGGCGCGGTGCAGGCAGAGGCTCTGTAACGGTCGTCCAACTCTGTCAGTGAGACCAAGGCTTACGATGTGGAGTGAGGCGGTGCTCGATGCGGTGCTGGCAGGTCACATTGCAGGCAATGGAGCCCGTTGACGTTTGGGTCGGGCAGCTATGGTGTCGGTGATGTCCGGGCAGAGAGAAGCAAAGCAGTGCGGAGTGCGGTGCACAGGACGTGGTGGAAGCAACGGCTCGGTGGCGGTCGCCCTTTCGCGACGGTCAGACCAAGGATGCTGTGTGAAGTGTGGCGGGGCCTTCTGTGGTGCCTTCAGGACACAGAACCATTGACGTACTCAGTGACAGAGTCGGCTGGTCTCTTTCTTCTGCGGTAGCTGAAACCAGTTGTTCCAGAGACAGTGCTCAGAAAGATCGTGAAGTCTTTGCTGTTCCTGAGACTTCTTGAACAGGAGGCAAGCTTTATGTCCAAGCCCTTGGAGATACTTTTCAAGCAGGAAACACACACAGTTCATCTCCTTGGCGGAAACAGCTACTTCAGGCCAAACCCAGACAGCACACAGCAAAAGGGCAGTACTTCTCCTTCAGCTTTTCCCAGCTCTTATCCTTGGCAGAGGATCCTCTCGAATTTCAAAAGTGATCTAAAATTAAAGGTTCTGGGCCCCAACTTTTATAGTCCATTTCTCTTTCTTCTCTGGTGTCAGAGAGGCTCTGTGCTTAGTCAAAACCAGTTCTGTCCTCTCTGGTGCAGCTTCCCGGCATGAGGTGGAGACAGCATTATCCAAAGCAGACCAGGCCCATTCAGGTGTAAAATAAATCTCCTCCCCCTACTCTAAATGCAACCCAGGTCTATTCAGCCCAGCCCTAACTCACCCTGGAAAGGCAGGAAACATCTCACCCACCCATGTTGCTGTCTGAACAGAATGCACACTCACAGCCCCTGTTACTCCAAAGCCAGACAGTCAATACACAAACTTAGCAGAGGCACACAGGATGGCTAAGCAAGAAAATACCCACTTTCTAAAAGTGGTATTTTCAAACACAGAGTATAAAAATCATCCTTACTAAACAATGCATCTTTAGATACTGAGTTCAGGCATACCAAATTCCATGTTCCTATTTTGTTTCCATGGGAAGTAATACATATAAGATGTTATAAGTAACGTCCCCATTCTATATTCTATTCTACGAGACAGATAGCCTTTCAATAGTGCAAAAAAAGTCATTGGCTGTATTTTACTATCAGGACATGCTACACACATCAGGGCATGCCCCACCTTTCATGTACACTGCACCCTGCCCACAGGGGTACCTTGGGCCTACCTTAGGGGTGACTCACATGCATGAAAAGGGAAGGTTAGGGTCTGGCAAGTGGGTGTACTTGCCATGTCAACATGGCAGTTCTAAACTGCACACAGACACTGCAACAGCAGGTCTGAGAACCTTTTGCAATGCTGCTTGCTGCAAGCCCACTAGCAGCATTTGATTTACAGGCTCTAGACACACACAGTGAACTGTACTAGGGTCTTAGTAGTAAATCTAAGAAGCCAATTATGGAACCACTAATCCATGACAACAATTTACAGAGGGAGCACAGGCACTTCAGTACTGAACAGCAGTGGAAAAATGCCCAAAGCCTCTAGACCAGCAAAAACGAGGTCCAACACACAGTCAAAACACAGGAGGCAAAGGCACTCATACAGGGGAAACCCTCACCAAGGATGCCAGGTCTAACAGGCACCTGTACCGGTTAGAAGTGGGGGTCTCTAGTTGGCAGAGGTAGGTACCTTTGACCAAATAGGGACCCTTGCTTCTAGTCAGGGTAAGGGGGAAACACACAGTAGATAACCCCTGCTCACCCCCTTGGTAGCTTGGCACGAGCAGACAGGCTTATCCCCAAGTCAATGTGTAAAGTATTTATACCAACACTCACAGTAACACAGTGAAACACCACAAATGGACACCACACAGGTTGTTATAAAAATATCGATATCTTTATCTAATTTAGGCAAGACCAAAATTATATAAATCCAACATACAGATACTCAGTAGAATGTCTTTAAAAAGGTTGTTGCAAAAATAAACTTGTAGATGGTAAATGGGACACTTTACTCTCAAAGTACCTTGGATGCGTGACGTAGAACAAACAAAAGGGTCGCAGAGAAGGCGATGTGTCGATTCTTCCTGCACTCCGGTCACGATGCAACAAGATGGTGCCTCGATGCGTTGCGACGATCCGGTGAGATGCGACAAAATGGTGTCTCTGATGCGATGCGACAACGTGGAGGTGATGCGTGCATGCCCGACGGCCGTGCGTGCATGCCCGACGGCCGTGCAGCAAAATCGGTGGTTTCCCTCGCCACGACAGGCCCTGCGACATGCTTCTCCAGTGATGCGACGGTGATCAGCGGCAACACAGTTCCTCAGCGATGCGACGGCCCTGTGACACGCTTC
Source organism: Triturus cristatus (assembly GCF_964204655.1). Taxonomy (NCBI): domain Eukaryota; kingdom Metazoa; phylum Chordata; class Amphibia; order Caudata; family Salamandridae; genus Triturus; species Triturus cristatus. The sequence goes on from NC_140590.1 coordinate 444,925,053, forward strand.
TCCGATGATGCGGTTGCAAACAGCTGCGGCACACTTCCTTGGCGATGATCCAGCGGCTGCTGCGGCGGCGACACGCTTCTCCCTCGTTGCATCACGCTTTCAGCTCCAAGCAGCAAAAAGGCCTCACACACAGTTACAGTCCTCCTGGTAGATTAGAACTCCCAGCAAGGAAGTTCAGGGAAGCAGGGGTGAAGTCCTTTTGTGCCTGGGACTACAAAAACAGGAGGCCAGCTCTTCTCAGGCCCTTGGAGACTTGTTCCTTCAGGACTCAGCACACAGCAAAGTCCTTCAAGCAGGGGGACACAGCACACAGCAAAATCCTTTGTCCTTCCCTCAGTTAAACGAGCAAACTGCAGGCCAGCCCCAGAACACACAGCAAGGGCAGTACTTCTCCTCAGTCTCTTCAGCTGTTCTTCTTTGGCAGAGGTTCCTCTTGATCACAAAGTAGTCTGATTTTACAGGGGTTTCAGCTCTTACTTTTATACCCGAAAAGTGTTTGTTCTCTATGTGTGACGGGTCCTGGACCCAGTTCAAACCAGTTCTGGGGGCACTCTGCCAGTGCACATCTTCTTCCTTTATGAGTGTGGGCCAGGGCCATCAGACACACCGCAGGAGGTGGAGCTAGCATTGAGGAATGCAGCCACAGCCCTATTCTGGCCAGGTGCTTCTCCTCCCACCACTCCGAATGCAGATAGGTCTATTCAGCCTAGTGCTGACTCACCCAGACTCCTAGAGCCACACCAACCCCTGTCACTCTTAAACCAGACAGTCAATCCACAAACAGGCAGAGGCACCTGGAAAGGTTGAACAAAAAAATAGCCACAAAGTGCTATTTTCAAGCACAGAATTTAATAGCCATCCTTCCTAAAAGATGTGTTATTAAATTCCTAGTTCAGGGATACCAGACTCCAATTTTCCATCTTACTGCTATGTGAAGATATGCAGGCAAACATGTTACACAGCATTCCCCATTATGTCCTATGGGCAAAATAGCCTTTAAATAGTGAAAAACTAAATTGGCAGTATTTCACTATCAGGACATGTTACCCACACAAGTACATGTCCTACCTTTCACATACACTGCACCCTGCCTAAGGGGGTACCTTGGGCCTACCACAAGGGTGTCCAATGTGTAACAAAAGGGAAGGGTCAGGCCTGGCAAGTGGGTACACTAGCCAGGTCAACATGGCAGTTAACAAACTGAGCACAGGCACTGCAGTGGCAGGCCTGAGACATCATTTTAGGGCTACTCATGTGGGTGGCACAATCAGTGCTGCAGGCCCACCAGTAGCATTTGAATTACCAGCCCTGGCACACTCAGTGCACTTTACTAGGGATCTACTGGTAAAACAAATATGCCAATCATGGATAACCAACACAGTAACAATTTACACAGAGGGCATATGCACTTTAGCACTGATCAGCAGTGGTAAAGTGCCCAGAGTCCTATAGCCAACAACCACAGGTCAGGAAATACCAAAGGTGGAAGAAGCAAAACGTTTAGGGATAACCCTGCAAAAAAGGAACATTTCCAACAGTACCTATTGGGAAGTTACAGCTTATTAAATGTAAAAATGCAACTCCAATGTTATCCTATGGGAGAGGTAGGACTTGCAGTAGCGAAAAATGATTTTATAAGTTTTTCATTACCAGGACATGTAAAACTTAAATCACACGTCCACTTTTTAAATACACTGCACCATGCCTTCTGGGATTTTAAGGGCCTAACTTAGGATTGACTTATATGTATTGAAAATGAAGCTTTTGGCCTGGCAAAAGAATTATTTAGCCAGGTTGCCAAGACAGTTTAAAACTGGACTTACATGCTGCAATGGCAGACATGAGACATGTTTTAAGGGCTACTTGAGTGGGTGGCGCAATCAGTGCTGCAGGCCCACTAGTAGCATTTAATATATAGGCCCTGGGCACAGGAAGTGCCACTTTACTAGGGACTTACAAGTACATTAAATATGTCAATTGAGTGTAAGCCAGTTCTACCATGTTTTAGGGTATGAGCACAAACACTTTATCACTAACTATCAGTGGTAAAGTGCGCAGAGTCCTAACGCCAGCAAAAACGGAGTCAGCAAAGACGGAGGATTGAAGGCAAAACGTTAGGGGGAAAAACCACGCCAAGGATGGCAAAAACCCACACCTCCCCTTCAAGACCCTGCCCCCATCCTCTCGCATGATAAAACTATTTTCAAAGTTGGCAGGGCTGGTAACAGCATATATAAACAAAACGATATTAAATGATTTGCTAATAGGTATTTCTCTGTTTGAGCAATCACCTGAGTACATTTATTTATGTTACTGTACAACAGGCAAAACGAAAACTGAGTTTCTGTACATTAAGCATACCATATATAAAAAATAAACCTCCAGCACCAAAACCGATTCTGTTAAGCAATGAAACAGATGTTTCTTCCAAAGGCTGTATTTGAAAAAACTATTCATGAGAAAAATATTTTGTGAAGTTCTGATGTGATCTTACTTATGCCGTTTAGGTCAATTACGTTGAAATATGCAACCAGGTAGTTGTCAATATGTGGGCCTAAGGAAGCAGAAGCAAAGGACCTACGCTTGTATGCAACCTAGGCACAAGAAAAAGCGCAGTTCTCATGAAAGTTCAACTACAGAGATGTGAAGCACATTAAAAGCAGACACTTGTTTCCACTGTGTTAGAATCAAAATACTATATCACGATAAGCAATTCTGCTGAAGGATGTCACCCCAAGGGACACATAGCACAGCCGATGATAGCTAGTTTCTACAAGAGCAAAAGGTACAAGAGTAAGTGCCCTTTAGTCGTCAGTTTGAGAGGGGGGGAGAAGAAACACGCGGCCCCTGCACCTCGAGGAGTGGCCTAGGCGCAGGTATCACCCGTAGAAACAGAAATGTCACACCTATCGCCATGATATTGAATTTCGGTGTAAGTGCACTTTACAAATAAAGAAATACAATTCTTTTGGATCCTTCTGTCTCGTCGCCACGCAATACTTAATTCAAAACAGTATTTGCATTTGGAGCACTGAAACTGGTATATGAGGGGTCGGTGCACCGCAGAGTAAGCTGCTTTTGCAAGCGTGAAATCATGTTCAAATGAAATAGCAAGTATGATTAGAATAAAACGCAATTTGGTTGCATTTTGGGAACTGGGTTAATTTGAAGACGTTGGGTTTGGTTATTCAGTTTACTTATACATCGACTCAAGTCATCGGTGTTCACCCTCATGGTCACATGATTGAGTCCTGATGAGTCACCTCAACCGTTCATCCTTCTGAGGTTGGTAAAACGAGCACCATTACGTTGTGTAACAACAAACATCTGTTATCTGTCAGTAGCACCAAGCAGCCTGCTTTGAGTTGAATGTTGCTCTCTAGAAATATACATTTTATGTTATGTTAACATGCTTGGACTGTTCTGACAGATCTTCTGTCCCGCTGTAATAACTTTACAATCTGGTGTTTCCTCAGGAGTTTGAGAAAGATGTGTCCGACTTTAAGCTGAAGGTGGAAGATATGGACAGACGGCTGGGGACAATTTTCTGCCAAGCGTTTGAGGACGCTTCTGGCTTGGAGCACGCCTTCAAGGTCTGTATTTCCGTTATATTTGGTAATTCTAATTCTGGAACACGCATTAGCAAATAAGTGAAAGCAAATATGTAAATGTGTTCTGCAAAACTCAGCACAGATGGCAGACTGGTCCTTCTTTACTGCAGTGACCTACTCTCATGGTGCCCAAACCCAGGGAGCTGGCATGCTTACCATTTGTGCAGGCGAAGTAAAGGCATTGGCGAGGTTTTGGTACTGGTCGAGCTGGTAAGCAGATCAACCGGGGCACAGTATTGGTTGGGGAAGAATTAAGCCGAAAGGCAGATGAGGTGGAAGTGGGTAGTGAAGGGTGAAGTACATTTTTTCCACTAGAACCTCTGACCCAATACCTCCGCTCACCCTCTGCTAACCTGTCCTGCACACCTGTAATACTCCTCCCCATTTCACCAAGTAATGCAGCTGCTCACCTAACTCTTCCCACCATTCTAAAACTAGTCATTTGTATCTATTGTGGCACTTTTAGTGGTCTGTGATTGCTAAACTGGATTACTCATAGGAGCTGGAAAGTCAACATTATTCTCAAAGTTCACTGATCACTATCACCTCTTCAGCAACTCCTCTCACAATTCCCAGACCACCTCCACTTCTCCTGAAGAAAATGAAATATTCTGATTCACTCCACATATGCATGTGAGATTAAAGCGAAGAAGCAGACCCAAGAGGATCCAGAGGTGCCCATCTCTGGTTAATGTGATCCAAGAAGCCTGGCACATCTTTGGCACTTATTTGTTGTACATCTTGCTTTATGACTGTTGGAACTGTGGAACGAAGAATGAATTGGGCCACTTGATATCTTCATAATCCAAAGATTGAAAAATAATCATAGCAGTCAAACGAACTGCTTTTTTGTTGGTGGCCAAATCAGTCGGACGTCCAGTACTTCTGCCTCCCTCATCCATTTTCACAAAGGGTCAGGCTCCTGCGAGGAATACCTCATCTGAAGCTGGCTTCCAGGTGTCAAAGAGTGAGGGAAGGAAAGAGAGAGAGGTCTAGGTGGGACGCGTTCATCTGCCCCTTCGCAAGTAAATTTGATCAATATCTCACTTCTCAAATAAATTTGATAATTCTCTCAGGAAACGCTATGGCTGCTCCCGTAACTCTACTCAACATTTTATCAAAACCGTCCCTTGCTCCCAAACAATAAGCCCTGCCCCTTTATTCAGAGGCCACTTTCTAAGAATGTTTCATTTAACTAACCATTGCCTCTTATCTTTAAACGGGACCCCAACAACAAAGACTCATTGATCAACTCTAATTCATTTGTAGGCCATTTTTAGGTCTCGCCTGACCCACCGCATGCACTGGACTGGTGAGACTTTTTGTGAGAGCTCAAAAAATGCTACCATGGCCAGCCTAGAGCTACAGTGCATGTGCGCGGTCGCGCGCTTAGGAGCAGAGACTGGCAAACCTCGTCATGCTCATTAAGCGCCCACGATCACTTTCGCCCGCGATCACTTTCGCGGCGCCCCTTTGATGTTCTTGTTCAAAGAACATCAAACATCAAAGAACATGTTGTTGTGTTAATGCTTTGCTGCGCCCGTTTGACTTATGTGCTTTCTCTTTCCACAAACTCGATGTTTGTGTTCCTTTATTTTGAGATGCTTTTAGTATTACTGTTTTGTGACTTAAAGAACATTAAGGAAATGTTACTGTGAAACTGGACAACGTTCACAGTGTTTATTTCTGATTGCAGCGGCTGCTTCATGTCCGTTGCACCATTCAGGGAGTCCTTTCGTTGGCGCTTTCATGAGGATATGATGAGGAAGCTGGAAACTTTTGGCACATTCTCTTTAAAAGCACAGCATGTTGGCGACTGGTTAATCGATTAGACCTATGTAGCGCTTTAGATCTCAAAGCGCTATGATGGCTGCAGCAGTTACAACTCATGAAATATGGGGTGCAACTCACAAAGAGGGGGCAGGTTTGAGTGCACATTGGCTGCAATCGAACTCTTAAGATGATGGGCTGTGTGTATCCATTATCAGCACTCAGTCTTCGCTAAGTGATCTTGTTTGTTTTGTTGTTGTGTCAATGCTTTGCTGCGCCTGTTTGTCTTACAACGTGCTGTCTCTTTCCACAAACTCGATGCTTCTGTTCCTTTATTTTGAGATGCTTTTAGTATTACTGTCACACACACAACCACAACCACACACACAACCACACACACAACCACAACCACAAGCACAAACACACAACCACACACACACCACACACAACCACACATACAACCACACAAACACACACAACCACACCCACAACCACACACACACAACCACACACACAACCACACACAACCACACACACAATCACACAAACACACACAACCACACCCACAACCATACACACACAACCACAACCACACTCAACCACACCCACAACCATACACACACAACCACAACCACACACAACCACACCCACACACACAAACCACACCCACACACAAAACCACACACACAACCACAAACACACAACCACACACACAACCACAACCACACACACAACCACCCACACAACACACACACAACCACACACACAACCATACACACACACCACAACCACACTCAACCACACCCACAACCATACACACACAACCACAACCACACCCAACCACACCCACAACCACACACACAACCACAACCACACACACAACCACACACACAACACACACAACCACACACACACACAACCACAACCACACACACAACCACACACACAACCACACACACACAACCACACACACAACCACACACACAACCACAACCACACCCACACACAACCACACACAACCACACACAACCACACACACAACCACACACACACACACACACAGCCACACACAACCACACACACAACCACAACCACGCACACACAACCACACACAACCACACACAACCACACACAACCACACCCACACAACCACACCCACAACCACACAACCACACAACCACACCCAACCACACAACCACACTCACAACCACACACAACCACACCCAACCACACACACAGCCACACACACAACCACACACAACCACACACACAGCCACACACACAACCACACACAACCACACACACAGCCACACACACAACCACCACACAACCACACACACAACCACCCACACACACACAACCACACACAACCTCACACACACAACCACACACAACCACACACACAACCACACACAACCACAACCACACACACAACCACACACAACCACACACACACACAACTACAACCACACACACAACCACACACACTACCACACACACAACCACACACAACCACACACACACAACCACAACCGCACACACAACCACACACACACAACCACACACACAACCACACACACAACCACACACACAACCACACACAACCACACAACCACACACAACCACACAACCACACACACAACCACACACACACCACACACACACAACCACACACACACAACCACACACACACCACCACACACACAACCACAAACACACACACACAACCACACACACACAACCACACACAACCACAACCACACACACAACCACACACACACCCACACACACACAACCACACACATACACAACCACACACACAACTACAACCTTTCCTTTCCATTAGTCTTTATTTCGATATTTCATCATAAAAGACATAACAATAACAAAAGAACAGATAAAATGACAATCAGTCATAATTAAAAATACCATACAATGTAAACCAGTTTGTACATAGAACAAATTACCACACAATAAAATCCAGAATCATTTAAAAACAAATGTAAAAATAAGAATTAATAATAATAATTCTCAGTAAATAAAAACCACACAATTATTGTCAATTCTATGTCATCAATTATCAAAATAAGAACAGGAAAACAACTCTATTAGCAGCAATCCGGAGGACCTCAAACTAAATTGTTGGTGTTGGTATATTCCCAACCCTAATAATCCACATCCAGCCAAGAAATTTAGCAACCGCTATAACCAGAGGTTCCTGAGTGTTAGTTCTCAAAATTCTCAATGCTTCAGAACCAACACGTGTGCCTAGATTCCGGCAAATAGGTATCAACCACTTGTTACGTGGGGCAGTGTAGGCTGGACATACAAAAAATATATGGGCAATAGATTCTTTTTGGCCTGTACACCATTTACAGACATCATCCTGCATGCCATTCCAAGATTTGGTAAAGATTTTGATTGGAAGGCTACCAACCCTGAATTGGTGATATAATTTACGATCACAAGACCTAGTGATAATATCCCAATAGTCCTCCATAAGGGGGACGATCTTGTGTTAAAAAAATAAACCAGTCAGGGAGGTAGCCTCAGTCTTCGTTATAAATTTGTGACACACACTTTAAAAACCATTTTTGTGGGAAATTGACTATTAACAGGATCAAACCACAAGTTACTAATCCCCATATCCACCAAAAACGTTCTAACTTCCCTAAACCATGGGATGTTTCCTGAACCTACAATTGATCTAACATCCAGAATTGCCCTGACAAATAAATCAAGTTCTGGAGTAATCCATATCCGCCGCCAAAAGGCCAACGGCCTATAGCGTGCCACATCCTCAATGGAATAACATCCCAGATCCATTAAGAGAGGCTTTAATGGGGTGGAACCCGGGAGACCTGTCAGATTCCTCAAGAATTTGTTTTGAACCTTAACCAGCATGGATAGGTCTGAGAAGCCCCATAGTTCTGCTCCATACAGGATTGCAGAGCTAATCCTAGAGTTGTAAAGTTTAAGGGCTGGACCTATCCTTTTGGTCAAGGACGAACGCTGTTCTTTAATTAGGCTCCCTGTCAGCTGGGCGAACTTGAGGGAAAAAACATCAATCTGGGGTTTCCATTTTAATTTGGACTCTAATGTGATTCCTAAATAGGTCATTACATTAGTCTGGGCTAACTTAATGTTGTTCATAACCATCCACTTGCTTTTTCTTGGTAAGGATCATAAATTTGGTTTTGTCGACATTAACCTGTAGATCATTGTCGAAACAAAACTCTTCAAATTTATCCAGTGCCCGTTGCAATCCTATCTGGGTTTTAGATAATAAGAGAGTGTCATCCGCAAACATGAGTAGCGGCACTTTGGTGCCATCCAGGGATGGAGCATCCGTTGGAAAAGTAGAAAAATACTCCATTACCCTGTTGATAAACAACAAAAAAAGTGTTGACGCTAAGACACATCCCTGTCTAACCCCACGTGACACAGTAAATTTGTTTGTAACCTGCCCTTGTAAACCCAAGCGAACACCTGCGAAATTTTCCTTGTGCAGCTTGATAACTAGTGCCAATAAATCCAAAGGCATCCCCATTCCACTCAATGCCCTCCATGACTTGCTCCTGGGCACCAAATCGAACGCAGACTTGAGGTCAATAAAGGCGGCATAGATGGTGCCACCACCCAAACTCACCACACGCCAATAAATCAATAAAAACCTGAAAACTTGCTCGATGGTACCTACACATGGTCGAAACCCAGCCTGTAGTAGGGACAATATATCGCCAAGCTCCATCCAACTCTGTATTCTTACGAGAACCATCCCTGCAACTATTTTTTGTATGCAATCAATCAAGCTGATCGGGCGGTAATTTCCTGGATTGGAGCGGTCTCCCTTCTTGAAAATTGGCAAGATCTCAGCACCCCGCCATGAATCTGGAATGTGTGCCCCAGTAGCCATTGCATTCGCAATAAATACTATATAGGGCACCCAATTGACAATATCATATTTATACAGATCCACAGGAACACAATCCATGCCCGAGGCCATACCACTAGGGGCCTTGTTTAGGGCATCCTCTGCCTCCTTACTATCAAACAGTGTAATTTGTTTGTTTGTTGGAGAACAAGAATTAAACTCCAATAATAAGTCTGGCAGCAAGGAATCAGTCCCGTCCCCTGACACAGAAAACTGAGCACCAAAATGATTAACCCAGTCATCTGGGGAAACATAATTTGCGGGGGATTGTGATTGAATACCCTTGCCCCATTTTACAATGTGCCAAAACTTGGCCAAGTTAGTCAATCTGCTAGCATCAAGAAGATCTTTCCAATGCTGCTCGTCCCATTCTTTTTTAGCACAGTGCATGGCTTTTCTATAGTTTTGCCTGGCCATCTTGATATTAGGCATTTGTTTAGACCTAATTGCCAGGGACAAGAGTTTATAAGATTCACGGCATGACTTATTGTACCATGATTTATCTCTACTCTGGCTCATTTTTTTGTGAGGGCTGGTGGAGTTAGAAAAATGGGATTTCAGACTTAGAAATAGATCTTCATGAATATTGAGGATGCTATCATTAATTTCAGCCTGGGAATTAAAAGATCGCAGTATAGCCAATGACCGTACAACCTCTGATCTTATGTTTTCTAGGGCTTCCATATCATCAAACGCTCTCGCATATCGAACCCTACGTAAATCATTTGTTAGTAGGGCATCAGCAGTGGCCACCACTGTTGGTTCATTACCAGCCGACATTACTGTAAGATTGAGACTAAGAAGCAAAGGATTGTGATCACTTTCAGGACGATCAAGGATCACCATGTCATCTAAAATGGACCAGTACACAATTTTGATTAAAATATAATCAATTCTACTTTTAATGCAGACCATTATCAAAGGTGGCCCTACCCATTTTATCTGACGTTGATCGTCCATTGGTTGCCCTAAAACCACGTTCCAAACAAAAGCCCAGCAATTGCACGGCCGATTCACACCATTTTTTTTTTATGGGTAGTAGATCGAGCGGAGGAATATTCCACTCGACATCCTCCTCATCCATAATATTTTGCCCTTCATAGTTTAGAGGTTCAAATGTGCAATTAAAATCCCCCGCTATGATCGTAATACAATCATGCCCCACCAAATCAAAGAGGGAGTCAAAGTCAGCAAAAGTTTTCGAACTCTGCCCCCCTGGCATCCCTCGCATGTATACATTTACAATAAGAATATCCTTTAAAGCAGGATAGTGTAATTTAACGGCAAGGATATCAGGGCTGTTTGTGGGGATCTCCTCCAAACTATAGTTGGTTGATTGCCTAACCCAAAGTGTAAGGCCCCCCCAAGGGCCTACCTAGTTTTCCTCTCACAGCTGCTTTAAAAAAGTTTAAAAAACCTAAACGGTGGACGGGTTCAACAGCCCATATCTCCTGAAAAGCCCAAATATCATACTCCTCCACAAAGTCTGACCACTCAGTTACCGGGAGTCTGCGCTGTAAACCTGCAATATTCCATGAAGCAAACATAAACAAATAAAGATGACTACTCTGGCCTGGCAAGAGGTGAACATCCACAGACTGTATGGGGGCTTCCAGCACCACTTCACCCTGTGATGTGTCCCTTTCCAAACCCAAATCCTCACACATAGGGATCACAGTGTCCGGCCTTTCTAAATCGCCAAAAGCCACTATAAAACCACCAGGAGTCTCGCCATCAATGTTTTACGGCCTATTACCACCCCCATCATCACAAAAAGCCATCCCAACATTGGGTTCAGGGCTCACTATGGAGAGAGAAAGTCAATCCACCTGATCCAAAACTCCAAAACGGTTGTTTATGGGAATATTATATAGACAATCATTTAACCACCCCCTATTACGCTCCCTGCTATCGTGCACTGTGGCCGACCATTTCTGCCTTCCCAAATAGTTTCCATGAGGGTAAAAATAGGAAAGAGGATGGGACTTGATAGATGATGCGGTACCCTCAGTTCCCTGGTCACAGATACATTTCACGGCTCGTTTATCTCTAAAGTTAAGGACAATACAGTCACCTGTAGAATCCTTCTTTCGAGATCCCACCCAACCTACTCTACGCACATGAATGATCTCACTAAACACATGTAACGGTAAGGGTCTATGTTTGTACAACCAATGTAAAGATTTGTTCTTAAGTTCATCATAAGATTCCTGGGTATTACTGCCAAGCCCTGGAACCCCAGACAAAACCACTACATAGGGTGCACAATCTGGAGGTAAGTCCAAAAGAACCCCGTTGGGCTTTGGTACGTTTCGAGCACTGCTCATATGGCTTCCAGTACCAGCATCTCTAGGGGCAGAAGGATGGGGCCCCCTATCCTCATGAAAAATAATATTTACCACTGTATCAGTATTAACAGGTACATCAACCAACCTCGCAGTAGAAATATTATTGTTAGGAGATGGTAAAACACCTGCTTGCACAACTGGTAGCCCTGAGTTTTTTAGAGAGGATTGCTGACATGGCACCACCATTGGTGCGGATAAACTCTCCACCTTTGTTGTTAGTATATTCATCGCATCGCCATACGAGCCCACCCTCGTATCAATGGCTCGGAGTTTTTCTTCAATACACATTAGCCGCTCATTTAAGGGAGAGACAATTGAAGAAACCAAAATTCCCATTTCTTCCCAGAATCTAGCACCCAAATTTGGGGATGAAGCATCCCTTATTTCGTTGGGTGGGGGTATCTGTACCAAACCCGGGGTGGGATTATTTATAGGGGGATTTGGAGGATCACTATACTTCCCTTTCCCTTTTTTTGTACCATTGTTTAATTTGCCAACTTTGGCATTTGTCTGTCTCAATATACCTCCACCCTGTTTACGTTTACCTACATGAGCACCTGGGGGGAGGGCACAGATTTATTTGGTAACAAGTGCGGTGTGGATCTCGTTGACACCCGTGATATCACAGGATTTGAAACAAAACTCTGTGATAATCCCGCAGTTGCTGAGTGAACAGTCTGATCAGATAGGGGCAGAACTAAATCAACCGAATGAGACTGAATTAGACCAACAGGTGGGATTGGACCGGGGAGGGAACTCTAGCCAATCTCCCCAATGAGGAACGTTTTGTATGCTCCAATTCGAGAGACACACGGCGTTCCGCTAATGTGATCTCTTTGTCCAAAACCGAAGTAGCTCTTATAATAAAATTATCTAAAGTCCCAAGAACACCAGTGTTGGAGCCTCTCCCAGTTATTTCACGGCTGGCTGCCATAATCAGATGATAAGTGATTGATCATATGAAGGATACAAAAGCACAAAATACTATTAATAATAATGATAATAATGCACACAACCCCTGACACCTGGGCACAAACTAATATTTAAATAGGCCCGCCCTTGGCCCAAGTTTTTACTCCAACGCGCCGACTAAAAGGCCTCTTAACAGAAGATCAATAGGCGTTTAAGAGACAAAATTGCAGGTAGGTTTAAATGGGGCGATCACGGAACTCCTGGGACTGTAAGACCTACACAGGCCTCCTTCAGGTAGAGAAACGTCAGTATTATCAGCCCCCCCTACACAAAAAACGCAGGAAACACAGAACCTCGATGATACAGCCTTAAATCCTCACTTTTTCTGCGCACTATCTCGGCAGTCACCCCAATCAAGCAGCCTTTCCACCTCATATCACCCTGTTATCAATGCTGATGTTGTAAGGATCCGTGTGAGATGTTCGAAGTCCTCACAAAGTGTTCATCAATCTCAGCAGTCAATCCTTAGGTACTGATCAGTAAATAACCACTCCCACGTACAAACAACAAGGATGGTCACAGTACCGTTTTCACTAATCTATGTAACAGCGCCAGAACCCATGGATTAGGAGGGTAGCCCTGCCCTGGCTCTTTCTGGCGATGACGGGCGAGGGACGGGCCCGCCCTTGGCCCGGGCTTTGCCCGGGCGAGCCCGCGCACGTCCCACGCTGCGGGAGGCGCTCCCTGCTTATGAGGGCTTCCAACGCCCTCAGATGACGTCCGGCGCACTCGTAGCGCTAGACCCCCTGGGATTTGTGGTCCGGTTTGGCCGCAGTTTGATTGCCATTCCCCTCACGGCTTGGAGTTTAGCAGGCCCAGGCAGGTGACTGAAGATAGACAGCCGTTCCCCTCACGGCAAGTGGAAAAATAGAAGTTTTACATCCCGTGCTGCGGGAGGCGCTCCCTGCTTATGAGGGCTTCCAATGCCCTCAGATGACGTTCCGGCGCACTCGTAGCGCTAGGCCCCCTGGGATTTGTGGTCCGGTTTGGCCGCAGTTTGATTGCCATTCCCCTCACGGCTTGGAGTTTAGCAGGCCCAGGCAGGTGACTGAAGATAGACAGCCGTTCCCCTCACGGCAAGTGGAAAAATAGAAGTTTTACATCCCGTGCTGCGGGAGGCGCTCCCTGCTTATGAGGGCTTCCAATGCCCTCAGATGACGTTCCGGCGCACTCGTAGCGCTAGGCCCCCTGGGATTTGTGGTCCGGTTTGGCCGTGGTTTGATTGCCATTCCCCTCACGGCTTGGAGTTTAGCAGGCCCAGGCAGGTGATTGAAGATAGGCAGCCGTTCCCCTCATGGCAAGTGGAAAAATAGGAGTTTTGTGTCCCGCGCTGTGGGAGGCGCTCCCTGCTTATGAGGGCTTCCAACGCCCTAGATGACGTCCGGCGCACTCGTAGCGCTAGGCCCCCTGGGATTTGTGGTCCGGTTTGGCCGTTGTTTGATTGCCGTTCCCCTCACGGCTTGGAGTTTAGCAGGCCCAGGCAGGTGATTGAAGATAGGCAGCCGTTCCCCTCACGGCAAGTGGAAAAATAGAAGTTTTGCGTCCACTACACTACAACCACACACACAACCACATACACAACCACACACACAACCACACATACACACACACAACCACACACACTCACACAACCACACATCCACACACACAACCATACACACACACAACCACACAACCACAACCACACACACAGCCACACACACATACAACCACACACACACAACCACACACACACAAACACACACACACACAACCACACACACACACAACCACACACAGACACAACCACACACACACGCAACTACACGCACAACCACAACCACACACAAAACCACACCCACCCTCACCCAACCACACATCCACCCACAACAACACCTGCACCCACAACCGCACCCACACACAACCACAACCGCACCCACTCACAACCACAACCACACACACAACCACACACAACCACAACCACACACACAACAACACACACAACCACACACACAACCACACACACAACCACACACACAACCACACACAATCACACACACAACCACACACAACCACACACACACAACCACACACAACCACACACACAACCACCGCATACACACAATGACAAACACACACACAACCACACACACACAACCACACACACACAACCACACACACAACCACACACACACAACCACACACACAACCGCACACACAACCACACACAATCACACACACAACCACACACACAACCACACACAACCACACACACACAACCACACACAACCACACACACAACCACACACAACCACACACACAACCGCATACACACAATGACAAACACACACACAACCACACACACACAACCACACACACAACCACACACACAACCACACACACAACCACACACACACAACCACACACAACCACACAAAACCACACACACAACCACACACACAACCACACACAACCACACACACAACCACACACAACCACACACACAACCGCATACACACAATGACAAACACACACACAACCACACACACACAACCACACACACAACCACACACACAACCACACACACACAACCACACACACACAACCACACACAAGCACAACCACACACACATGCACACACAACCACACACAACCACACACAACCACAACCACACACACAACTACATACACAACCACACACACACAACCACAACCACACACACAACCACAAATACAACAACACACACAACCACTCTCACACACACACAACCACACACACAACCACACACACACAACCACACACACACAACCACACACTCAACCACACATAACCACAACCACACACACAACCACACATACAACCACATGCACACACAACCACACACACACAACCACACACACAACCACACACACAACCACCCACACACAACCACACACACACACAACCACCCACACACAACCACACACACAACCACACACACACACACACACACACACACAACCACACACACAACCACAACCACACACAACCACACGCACAACCACACCCAACCACACATCCACACACACACCCACAAACACACCCACACCCACAACCACACCCACACACAACCACAACCACACACAACCACAACCACACACACAACCACACACACAAGCACACACACAACCACACACACACAACCACACACACACAACCACACACAACCACAACCATACACACACACACAACCACACACAACCACACACACACAACCACACACACAACCACACACACAATACACACAACCACAACCACACACAACCACACACACAACCACACCCAACCACACATCCACACACACACCCACAACCGCACCCATAACCGCACCCGCACCCGCACCCACAACTGCACACACAACCAAACACACACAACCACACACACACACAACCACACACACACACAACCACACACACACAACCACGCACACACACAACCACACACACACACAACCACACACACACACACATACAACCACCCACAACCACACACACAACCACACACACAACCACACCAAGCATTGGCATAGCCAATAGGTCTCACCTTTGGGACCTTATAAGTGTTTAGCCATGCAACAGTTGATGTTTTTGCACCAAGGATATGGTGCTGCATAACTAAATACTTAGAAGGTCCCAAAAGCGAGACCTATTGGCTATGCCAATGCTTGTTTTCAATGGGGTACTGGCTATGGCTTTCTTGGTTGAAAAAATTTCCACAGAGGTAAAGGATTGCTCTACATAATGTTAACATCTAGCACACCTCTATCCAGCGATAAAGGCAAGAGGTTGTTTGGGGAAATCCTTATATTGTGGCAGTGGTATGAGACTGCTCGTAGATTTACAGAAGGAAATAAGGTATTTGGAGGCTTATTAGCATAATGCAATGTAAACAGAGTCACAGGGATGTTGGTGGCATTTGATGAAGCATGGACACATTTACACAATGGTTATTATAATGGTTGATGGACGGGGAGCGGTGCTACAAGAATGTTGGTAGAAGCAGAGTGAAGGTGAAAAGTGTTACAGGGAGGGTGCAGGCGCGCACTGGGAGGTGAATAGAGTCACAGGAATGGTGGGTAGAGAGCAGGGTGAGGTGAACATATTAACAAGAATGTGCAACGTGTTTCAGTAAGCGAGGGACGCTCAGGGGACCATGACGAAAAAGACTCGTAGTACACAAAGAATGTCTTGGTCAGACAAAGAGTCATGAGTTTGAGAAGCAGTGGGAGTGGCTGGCAGAGTACAAACAGAGTTGCAGGAATGATGTCGTCGGTAGGGGGAGATGAACATAATTCCAGGACTTTAAAGGGTAGAACGGTGATAAATATTGAAACGGCAGTAGTAGTAGCAAGCAGAGATGGCCAGAAGTGCATAAGACATAGTAGTGTCAGATGGAGGGTGAAATGAGGTCCTACAGTGGCAGTGATTGATGGGAGTGTGGACATAGGTGCTTGAATGATGTTAGTGTTTAAAAGCAGGTGTAGAAAATTCTGCTTGCTGATAGGTCGGCATGAGCTGCCTTAGAATAGAAGGGAGTGGTTAGCATTCCAATACCTTAAGTTGAATTGACAATTTATTCGCAACTCCAATATAAAGATTGGAGTTGCGAATAAATTGTCAATTCAACTTAAGGTATTGGAATGCTAAACACTCCCTTCTATTCTAAGGCAGCTCATGCCGACCTATCAGCAAGCAGAATTAAGGAAAGTCAGACACTATCCAACAGCATTAGAAGCTTTCAGTATCGGGGACAGCTTCTTTTGCTATTTTCATTTATAAACATGCATCGGAAAGAGCATTATGTTCGGCTTTAATATGAGAATGCATGCAAAGAAAGGCATGCACAAATGTTGTTTGCGTGCAGATACTTTCTAAAGTCAGACCTATTGGCTTTGCTAATGCTTGTTCTTCATATTTGTGACAAACGCTGCTAGCTATTTGCCGAACTAAGAAAGTCCAGGGCAAGGAAACTTAGTACAGGACCTAAAGCATAGGCAGAAGGTGAACATATGAAACGCTGAGTCTGTGTATTTGAGAAGGGCGGCAGCGTAGTTTGCGATGTTTCGCACATGGCGCGAAGTTATACAGGACCATTGACAGCAATATGGCTAACAGGAATATTGGACAGAATAAACTATCACAAATTTAGCAACTGACATGAAAAAAGTGTGTACTTTTAGGGGGGAAAAAATCACATTACAAAGTGTCCTCTTGAGAGGTATTTAATAATATCAAAAATAGTGCGGGTGCCGTCATTCTATAAATGTAGAAAACCACTGACACTCTTGATTCCCGCTTTGTATGGGTCTGTCTTTGGGTATGTGTTTGCTTCTCGAAAACGTTTCTCAGCAAAAAAAAATCGAAAACCTCTCATTCCCCCTCCCACCCCGCCAGCTTTGAACTTTTTGTTTTAAATACACTACACTGTCAAATGGCAGCAACATTTGCACTCAAGAGGCACCGTAGTGATTGTAATAGTCAGGAGGATAAAAAGATGTATTTAGCTGAGGGGGGTCAAGTGGTAGATGGGCAAGCCAGTGTTCGCCACTTCTTAATTCCATCGTCAGGTAAAGCTTTCCAGTAAAGATCTCTATACATTGTAAGTGGAAATTGATTGCTTTCATTAGGTGGTTATGCTGACTGGCTTCAGAATGGGCCATCCTTTGCACCAGTACAGTCTAGTGGTGAAGTTGACACAGTTCACTTCACCTCCTGTACCACTATAGAAGTTCCTAAGCCCAGTCTGTCAGTAGTTTGAGTTTTTAATTTGCTCTGACCACTAATGTGCGGTATTTCTTTGGTGTCACCTACTTGGTCATGTCAGGCATGATAGCTACAGCTTCTGAGGAACGCTGTTGTGTTCCTGCCAGTGGCATAGCTAGACGCTGTCCCGCCCATGGTGGTTACTGCGTTTGGTGCCCGGGGGCCACATGTAAACGCAGGGGGGTGCTGGCGAATCCCGCAACGTCCGCCCCACACGGCTGCAGGTAAGAGGGGGGCACCGGCCCCAAAACTCGTGCTGCCCGGAACCCACCGCAACCCCAACACTCCCCCTTGCTACGCTACTGGTTCCTGCACTGTCTTACTTGGAGGGTGGCAGAATCTTTTAGCAGCAACCACCTGAGAGTGAGGTGGGTGTGTGCTGGGTCAGGGGCTTAACTGGCTGAGGCGAGTGGGAAGCAAGGCATGGCCATGAGCAGGCAGGGAGTGTGACCCACTGGAAGGCAGGGAGACTCTTTTGCCCCTCGCCACAGCTACATGTAAACCTGTGCAGCAGTCCTGTGGGCTGATCAGAACTGTGAAAGAAAATTCAAACCATCCCTGGCGGAAGATGGTAGATCAAAGTAACTAATGCCTGAAGGGCGCTGAGCGAAATCCCACATTTCTTCTCATTCAAAATAAAATAAGCTTCCTATCATCAGACCTTAAAACCCGGTGAAATATCAACAAAGCTCAGGTTTGACTGTGTTCAAATGAAAGGTCATTTCGTCTTCATCAACCTTATATTTGGATGCATAATTTCCCTGCATGTTTTATCAAAGAGCAAGGCCGAGCATTGTTTTTTCAACACATTTTGACTTACACAGTCGCGTTGACACAAAGCAATCTGACACAATATTAATTATGTATACTGTGGTGGCCACCTGCTCTGCTGGCCTACATGATTGCTACACCTAACATTTCAAAAGTGGGCCTTCCCTCTCTAAAACGTTTTCAGCAGAAATATTACGTAATATTTTGGGACCAATCAAAAGACAGACTAAACACTAAAATATGTTAGGTAATTGAAAAGTATGTGATTAAAAGCTGAAAAAAATCAAATATTGGAAGTGGTGCTAATCGAAAACTTTTGAGGGGCTTTAAACTCAGCAAGGCTTTTCTGAGTTCTCTTTGTTCGATGCAAGGTTAGGTAACCACAGTATAATGGACTTTCCCAAATTTATCTCTACTAGTAATCATATTTGTCCTTTTCTGAGAATAATGCTTTTTAAAAAAAATATTTCTGCTGTAAGAAGAATATGTGTGAATATAATTAAGAGCAATTGCCCACACCTGTTGTCGATGACTGTTAATTACCTGCTTCATACTTCTGGGTAATATGTCTATTTGCATCATTCCAAGACAAAAAGAAAAATATATACAGATGTTTCGAGACCTAGGCTTGGAAGAAAGTCTCAACATAGCCCCGAATGGAAGAAGTAGAGCCCGAACGAACATTGTGGTATCGGGAAATCCGGTTTCTTTTCTGGGCAACTCCTGCTTCTATTCGATGCTGTTCTGAAAGAAAAGCTGCCCCCCCCCCTTCCCTGTTACGGCATGTCCGCTCCGCCCTTGTGGAAAGCAAGACCGCCAAACCATAGTAAAAGACAAAAAGTTTTTTTTTGTTTCAGCCAAGACCTTTTGATTTCACTACAATTATATACATGATGTACATTTAAGAACATTCACACACTCTTCTTCATCCATTGGTCTGTTGTTGCGTCATTCACATTTTTCTTCCGGCCAGTACAGCATTGGGCTGTGGGTCAGCCCACTTGAACCATTAGCTGACTTCACTTTGCCTGACAGCATTGCGTTCATTCACAAGGGGAGTGTCCGAACAGAAAGTAGTTCCCTTAAGTGCCACAGACTACCATATATATTTTATGGTACCAAAAATATTTTGGCTTTTAGCAAATATTCTTTTATATGGGCTAGGGCTCAGCACGTTTTGCCCAAACAATGACAAGATGCCCGATGTTTTGGCTTTGACAGTGCTTGTTTGGTTGATCAGGTGTGCTTTCAGCAAGTTAAGTGCTGGCATCCCCCGTTTACAGCAGCATCTCTCGAGAGAAATAGGATCTGTGCAGCAAAAGAAAAATCAGGCTCTGTCAGAGCATTATTCTGGCCTACCACTTCTTTACAATAAGCAGTTACTGAGAGGCTGAGCCATGACACAGGAAAGGGCTCAAGTAGCACACCGGATGTTAGGACCTGCAGCCATTGAATGCTCCCTTACCGGCCTGTAGGTTTAGCTATATTCCACGAAGTGAGTATACATATTGGTTAGCCAGTAACTAGCATTCTACCTTGGTTGCCAAAATCAGTTACATCTAGCATTGAGAACTAAAACATTTCTGGCACGTCACTCTTCTGAATTGAGACTGTGAACCGGCATTGATTTGCTGGTGAATGAAATTGCTTTGTATGAGAAATTGTGATGATTAAATAGACTGTGTTCCTAGTATTTAATGTCCATTTTTATTAATGATATATTTTTGATCCACTGTTTGGTTTTAAGGCTGAGTTGGGCGTGCCTGGGAGAATGGTTGGTGAGAATGGGTTTCTATATTGGCTCTGATAGTACATCTTCAAGTTGCAGCTGGGAATCACAGAAGAAATCCAGACCACCATTGCCTCTAACTTGGCTTTTTCTTTGCAGTTGCTGGATATGTTTGGCAGTTTGCTTGAAAGACCTGTTATCGCAGCAGATGCCTTTGGAAAATATCCCCTTCTGGTCACCATGTTTGATCAAGACCTCGATACAGCTAAGCTTATCTTCAATCATCACATGAAGAAAGAGGAAGAACTTGGTATGTTACCGTAAATTACATACATGAAGAAATTAAATCTCCTAATTTCATATGATCACGCTATGTAAATGCGGATTGTGCTAGTCCAGTCACTTGCTGTATTAAGGAAGAATAAGTCATTGATAAAAATAAATAATTCCATTAATCCTCTTCTCTATCCAAGGTTTTTACAAAAGCACAAAAGGTGGTCATATATAAAATTATACACATTCACCAAACTAAAGCACCATAGCTTCACCGAATGTCCAAACCCTAATGTTCCTGAAATAGTGTTTTGGACTGCTATATGCCTCAAATGAATATCCTACTTTGTGGTGAGAGATTAGTCCACTTTTTTGCTTGCAACTAAGTCCTTTCATCACCTTCCTCATGCAAGAACGTGAGGCACTATACTGATTACATGAAGAATGTTGGTCTTTTTTCAGATGTACCCCGAAACACCACCAGTCCGCCACTATTTGGTTGTCCAGTTATTTTAAATCAAAGCACTGACTTGTGCTCAGCCATTGGCCACACCTCCTGCTGCACCCCACTGCTGGCTGTGAAAAGCGACTGCAGAGCACGTTCTCACAGTATCTGCTGTTGAGAAGATCCTGCTACCTTGCATTTTTTACTTTCCTTGTAGACATTGGTTTGTAATTTTTAAGGAGGTGCCTGGCTCCTTACTGCTGTGCAAAATGGGCCCTCTAACTTTTAATTTTATGATTTACCTTTCTCACCATTTGTTTTAACTTAACTTCCTTTTCCAGTAGGCACCTGGTTCAAAGGATCCTGAATCCAGGTGTCAGGGGTTGCTGGACTCCAGTTCGCCACTATTTGGTTGTCAAAATATTTTAAGTCGAAGCGCTGGCTCACGCTCGGCCATTTGCCACATCCCCAGCCACTCACCCATGCCGGCCATGAAAAGCGACTGCAGAGCACTTTCACACTGGAGCAACAAAGGCAAGCCTATCTGCGCCTGTCCGCAACCACACTGCGACCACGGTCGGAATCCCTAGCTGTTTTTTAAAATTATTACAAAGTAGCCAAATTTTGCTGCAATGCTACCTGAAGGCTGTGCAGCAACCAGATTAGATCGGGTAGGTAAGTAGATTAAAGAACTAGCAATAATCTATCGAGACCATTTTAATATCTCAATATCCAGATATGATGGATTGTGAATCTCTCTCATTTAAATGTAAATTAAACAACAACTCCATGTTCTATGGTATATTGACTTTAGACCCTCAGGCCTTAAAGTTACATTTTTGGAAGCTCTCAGGGGCATATCAACAACAACCGGCAATAATTATCGCTGAGCGCACTTAGCGCTAGGATAATTATCGCCGGCTAGCGCCGATTTTTATCGCTGAGATAGCGTGCTATTAGCAACGCTTATCTCATCAGCGATAAAAATCCTAGCGCTAACTGGCTAACGTGAGATTATCGCTGGAAACCCAGCGATAATCTCATGTTAGCTAGTTGATAGGGACTCACAAACTTAGCCATGATATCCACCTTCAATAGGATATCATGGCTAAGTCAGTCCTGAAGCAGGCGTAAGGAAAGTAGCGATAACAGGGGTTATTGCTACTTTTCCTGACGCTATGCTTCATAGCGTTAGGCTTGCTGATAGGAGAAATGTCGCTTAGCGACATTTCTCCTGTCATGCCAGGTCAGGAACGCCCACTTTGCATCTCATTAGAGATGCAAAGCTGGGCGTTACGAATCCTGACGCTAAAGCAAGGTTTCACGCGTTAGCGTGACCTTGCTAATTAGGCGATAAAATTATCGCCGCTATTCGGCCGAAAACGGACGCAAAAGCGGCGATAATTTTTTATCGCCTGCTTGTTGATATGCCCCTCAGTAACCTCTTATGGGAGATTTTAATTTTAATTTAGAAGATTTACATAATAAAGACTCCAAGGAACTCATTGATATTATTTGTGGCTTAAACCTGAAACAACTAGTTAATACTGCAACTCACTTAGCGGGACATACCTTGGATGGCATTTTTTCAAATCACACAGATTTACAACTGGAGGACATCTTTCCTGTCACTTGGTCAGGCCACATGGCAGTGGGCTTCTGTATTAAATTATCTTCCAACAAACCCCCAGCTAATATCAAAGGCAGTTGAAGTCAACGCAGGCTTGGAATAAAATCAAGAGGGGGGAGTTAATTGCTAGTGGAGATAGGTCTAGGTGTGTCAGCATCTGAGTTACTTTGCTCTTTCCTTCCTGGAAGAGAGCAATGAGTCTTGTTTGAGGATTTTATTTCCAACCGTTTCTTTTTGTCTTGTGGTATCTCGCAAGCATTATCACTCAGCCCCAAGTTATTCAATATATACGTGGCTCCCCTCATAAGATTTTTTGACTTCTCCACCATCTCCTATGCTGATGATACTCAAGTTGTAGAATCCATTACAAACAGCATTGAGGCGGTGGCTCAACAGTTCAGAGACTGTATGCGAGCAGTGGACAGCTGGATGAGCAGTCATGGCCTCAAATTAAATTGTCATCTTTGGTAGAGACACCTCTTTTTGGAATGACACATGGTGGCCCCGTATTATTGGCACCCTTCCCATTCCGGCATCTAAGGTGAGAAATTCAGGGGTAATCTTTGATGCCAAACTTTTCTTAGTGGAACAGAATAACAAGCTTGTTTCTTTCAACTAAAAACAGTAAGGAAAATTCTCCCCTTTACTCCACCAGAGCTTCAGAAGTCGTTCATCATTTTCCTGGTCCTGTCAAAATTGGAGTACTGCAATTTATTATGCCCTTTATTATTTTGGCATGTAGCAAGGCTCCTCAAAAAACTGTAGAGTATGCTGCTGCACGTCTCCTCAAAAACATCAATAAGTTTGAACCTATATCCAATGTGTTGGAAGAGCTGCACTGGCTCTCAATAAAAAAGAGAGCGGCCTTCAAAGCTCTGTACATAGCGCACAAAGCACACCATCGCATGGGACCTGCATTCCTGAAGATTACATTTTCTTGGTACTCACCCAGGAGACATCTCCGTTTGACCAACTCAAAAACAGTGAGTGTTCCCAGAATTCACAATGCTTCATGGGGGGAGGGGTTTAGAAGTTTTGTCTGCCCCACCTGCCAGCTGTGCAATCAGCCACCCTTGTATCTTAGAGGCCAGTCAAACTTAATGACCATCAGAAAACATCTAAAAACGTAGCTTTTTTCGTCCTAGATTTAGATCACTTTCACTTGCAGTACTTTTCTCTCTTAGTAGATGCCAGTGCCAAGAAGCCTTCAGGAATTTGCCGCTCTTTATAAATTTAGCTATCAAATATTATAGAATTAAATATCAAACATATTAGCCACTGATCTGGAAAGTGTCACTTCCCGAGTAAAGTGCAATGGTACAGTAAAATCAGTGGCATTCTATAACACCTAAAAATGTTTTAAATATTTTTTAATCTCAGGAGCAGTCTTATGTAAAGATTCCATATTATCTTGAGTGATTCGCCCAAAGCCTATACCATTCCCATAGCCTCGTCCGGACTTCCACAGAGGCCTGAGAGGTACCTTTGTCCATTCTGCTTTTGTAAATAGACTGCCTTACACCCACATTCAGGCTACATTGGTAAAACGAGAGCCAGGTAATTCATCTTTTAATGGTTACCGGGGCCAGGGCAGGCCACATCATGAAATACATTGTGTTTGTGCAATTTTTATAAAATCTACTCCACCACTGAAGGTTTCAGACCCAACCAACCTTCACTTTGGTGCCCATCGCATCTGTGTTGTTCAAGGGCAGAGCCAGTAGTCTGTTACTCATTTTTGCCCGTGAAGGTTTGCTCACCACCTCATTTAGGCCTGGTGGTAGATTAAAATGAATTGCTCATGGTGACATCATTTCCCTTGAGACAAAGGTTTGGTAATTCATTCCAGAATTTCTCTGACTAGCAAATGAAAATTAAAGTATTTTCTTTTAAAACATCGAAAAAAAGAGAATGAAGAATTGGTCTGATGTAACCAGCTGCTTGCCATAAAAGAAAAAATATACACCTGTTTAAATAGTTTGAATCTGCAAAATGGATTTTGTTTGACGTGCAGAAGTAGGCATTTCTTGTTTCTCTGGGGGAAGATGTGCTCTAGTGATTCGGTTGTTGGCAGTGGAGCCTGGAGACCTGGGTCCTGCGCCCCAGCAAACAGTGAACTCTTGTTTCCCTAAGTCTCATTTCCCCTACCTGCAAAGATGAATAGTGTTTAGAAAGAGCTGTCAACAGCGATAAGAGCTATATTAAAAACATATGCATTTAATACATCCTTGGTCATTAAATAATGAGAATGGAACATTATATAAGCTGCTTCCTACATAGCTATGCCTCTGCATAATTTTCGTTTACCATATTGCCATGTGCTACTCCATAGGGTACCCGCTTGTGAGCAAGAACATGCCATTGGTCGCAGGCAGCCTCAGCTGGGCGCAAGAACTGAGATATCGCATTCAGATTCCGTTCAGTAATTTCCGACACATATCACATCCGTAAGTATTGTTGGAAAAATCGGGCAAAATAAAGGTTAATAATAATATATGTTTTATTGCTAATACCTTTGTAAAAAAATACGAAATTATTGCTTCTGCCTGTAAAGGATGGATGGTCATACTATATGTGGTAAGCCTAAGGTCCTAAATTAACATTTTATTGGGCATTTTATTTTTCAGATGAGGATAACGAAAGTTAATTCAATTGTTCAAAAGGGGTTCAGTGCACAATCAAGGTTCAACATGTATTTATTTGCATTTTATTATTAAACTCACATTTCTTTTTAGTGTACCTTTTTAGCTGAGCACTTTGGGCTGACGTACAAAGCCATTTAGCATTTCCTAATGCGCCGAATCGCTATTTTGACCCGCTAAGTAATGCTTAAAGGCCTTTTCAGAATACAAAGAGCCATTTGCAGTCACAATTTGGGATTTCTACCCGATATAAATCGCAGATTGCGAATGCGATTTGGGATTTCCTATTTGCAATTCCTAAAGCACATCTACATAGCATTTCCTAAATGCGAATTGGGCATTTAGAAAATGCTATTACCATCATCTTAAAGTCCATGGTAACCATGTGCAAAATTAAAAAAGCATTTAAAAATGCATATTTTAATTTGACATGAATCACACATATGCCCTTGGGGCATATGTGCCCTTACATGTGCGTGACATATTTCTGGTTGCCTTCAGAAGGGCCTTAAGGCCAGAGGCACTCATGGGTTTGGATTTCTTAAATTGCGATTTCCTATTAGGAAATTACAATTTAAGAAATGCAAACCATTTCCTGTTTTATCCATAGGTGAGAATGCAATGGCATTTCCTATTTACGATTACATAATAGGGATTCCTACTCTTTAGGAATCGCTATTAGGAAATTGCAAAATTAGTACATATCATTTTGCATTTTGGAATCGCTATTTAGAAAATGCAAAATACCATCTTTGTGCAGCTGGCCCAATTTGTGGAGAATAGCTGGGACAAATGGGACAAATCGGACTATTTTAGGTTTTATTGTTGTATTGTTTTTGGGCACCAGTTTGGGGTTAAAAGATTGGCCTTTCTGAAAGCTTGTGTTTGCCTCTTATGAGGCCATTAACAGGCAATTATAACTGCAAATAAGGAACATTTATATTACATTAAGAACATGGATTTGCCAAAAAGTTTTATTTACTGGACATAAATAATGCCACAGACACAACTCAAAAATTTGAGTCATTTACCAAAGAATGTCATATATTAAATAAGAACACATAAACATTTGCGGCCTGATTCTGATGCGGTTAGGAAGGCCTCCTAACAGCATTTGCTCAGTCCAAATCGGATCGGAAATGTGTCTTTCCAAATCGTGCCGTCCAACTCAAATCAGCAGTCGGAATCAGACTTTGGGGGCCAGTAGTGGACCTTCCTGCACTTGCATCCTTCCCAATCGGACTCGTGGGGGAACCAATGGGTCTTCCCTTACCAGCCATGCACAGTGTGGCAGGCACCGGGGATGCCCACCACAGGGTACCCGATTTCCCCCTGCCACCCCTTTCTCCAACGGGAGCTTATGCATTCGGTCGGAACAAAGGCTCCCATTGAAGTCAATGGGAGTCCAAACAAATCGTATTTGGAAGCTTCCGGATGCATTGTACTCGGTCGGATGGACTCTCCCGAACCAATTAGGTTGGAAACCATTTCCAAACCCATTCGGTCAGGAAGCTTTCCAAACCGCATCAGAATCGGGCTCTAAGTCTTAAAATTAGAAACAGATGTGCAAATGTATCCAAATTCTAAAATTACAGGTAAACAAGTGACAAATGTATTGTTATTATTTGGCACACTGTACAATTGCACAATCTGCCATTAGCATGACATCACAGCACATTTCCAAGGCCCAGGGAAAAACTTTCTCCAAACTCTTGAGGGGTTTCCATCACAGACCAGAGTCTGATTTGGTTTGTGGAGATATGTGGCAAGAGATATGACATTTTGGCTTTGTTTAGTGACTGTGCCAGAGTTTACATATTATGAAAAGCTATAGACAATGCATACATTATTCACTGAGTGGGTGGCACCAAAGGTTTGTTTATACTGGAACCTCCTAGGTAAGTTTTAACTGCCTGGTCATATTGTTTCAGGACGAGTAGCTTTGTAGGCCAGCCTAGATTATTAGAAGGCCATAGTACTTTTTATGATCTAATAAGTGCATGCTTTTAAACCAGAAAAGAGATATTTGAAAAATGGTTAGAATAAACCTTTTGCCTTAAAAATCACCCAGCTCAAGCTTCTTGGCCATTTTGTCTCGCGCCGCGTGTTCTTGGAAAATTCCTTTTTAATACCTACTAGTGTTCGGCGATAGTATATCCGCATGTGTTGTTTGTGTAGCACAGACCTAGCCAAAAGATAGAAGAGCATTGTACAGGGTCAAAGGCATAGATACTGTCACCGAGTGAAAAGAAAGATAACTGGTTTCCAAGAGCAGAAGTGGACTGTTACTGCTTCATGATGTAATGTTCTTTCAAGAGGGGGAGACTTAAGCTCTTTCTTAAAGAGGAGACAGACGACAAGGAGGGAACATTATTAACTTATTTAATTTTCCTTCGTCATCCTCCGTCGAAATCCCACCCCCCATCCGGCCCCACTGTTCTTACCTGCACGGGCCACAGCTGCTTGCAACTTGTTTCTACCACCACCTGATTTCTGTATGCTCTTTTTACAATAATAGATCCACAGCCTTGTTTACAAATAAACACACTACTTCAATTGTCATGGTTCATGGGTGTTATTGGCATATTATACTATAGCCTTATAGCCCGCCTTAGCGGGCTATACCGGCTATTAAAGGCCCGCTGCAGCGTTAAAGGCCCCAGCCGAATGCGAGGGACTTTAACAAGGCAGCAGGACTTTAATAGCCGATATAGCCCTGCTATGAAGGGCTTTAAGGCTATTAGAACATTCTGCCACTAGAGGGCAGAATGTTCTAACAAATTAAACAAATGCTTCAGGGAGCGCGAGGGGATTTAAATCTCCCCAGGCTCCCTGAAGCCTTTGTTCACAAAGAAGCATTGGAATGTTGGAGCTACGGGCTTATACCAGCCATTATGAGCCCGGAGCACTCCATTGTTTTCAATGGAGCTTCCAACATTCCAATGTTCTAATATAGTCTTATAGTCCGCCGTAGCGGGCTATACCGGCTATTAAAGGCCTGCTGCATCATTAAAGGCCCGAGCCGAAGGCGAGGGACTTTAACAAGGCAGCAGGACTTTAATATAGCCTTATAGCCCGCCATAGCGGGCTATACCGGCTATTAAAGGCCCGCTGCATCGTTAGAGGCACGAGCCGAAGGCGAGGGACTTTAACAAAGCAGCTGCACTTTAATAACCGGTATAGCCCTGCTACGAAGGGCTATAAGGTTATTAGAACATTCTGCCACTAGAGGGCAGAATGTTCTAACAAATATAACAAAGCCTTCAGGGAGCGCGAGGGGATTCAAATCCCCTCAGGCTCCCTGAAGCCTTTGTTCACAGCCAGAGCTGTGAACAAAGAAACATTGGAATGTTGGAGCTCCGGGCATATACCAGCCATTATAAGCCCGAAGCACTCCATTGTTTTCAATGGAGCTTCCAACATTCCAATGTTCTAATAGACATTATGTGATGCAGGTGTAGGATGCATTGCAGGCACGGGCCTGTTTTGTCGGTCGACAACCTTCGTGGGACAGCCATGGCTTTATGTTTAACTTTGAGCTGAATTGTAGGTTTGGTTTAGCCTGCTAAAAAGAGATTTTTAAAAATTGTCTGAGAGAGACCTTGTGAACTAATTGAGTTCATAGTTTGCAAAATATCCTAATGTAGTAGCCCTTTAGAGCGCAAAAAGCATATATCTGTCCTTCACCTACATGCTGTGCCCAGGTAGAATCATGGATGCACTACAGACATATATTTGGTTAACAGCTATACTTGTTCAGCCTCAAACAATGAGTCACAGCTCACTGTATTTGTCATCGGCAAGGCCAGCCTGCTGGCACAACAGGTTAGGTCCTTTAGATACAGTTCTGTAATGTACGAGGATGATATTTAAGAATAATCTCAGGCTGAATTGGGGACAAGAAGCTAAAAAGCTTAAAATGTATGAATTGGCTTGCCACTACTACATCCGAGGGGGTGCATTACGATGCTTTAAAGCGTCACTCAGACAAGGCCGAGGTCCCAGCTTTGGTCAGAATAAGGCGATCCGGTCAGAATATTGGCGACCCAGGGAGCTAGGAGTCCCTCATATGCCGCAATTAGTGGTAGCAGATCTGGGGGTTTATTTAGGTATGGCATTAGCTTTTGATTCTCAGGTAAATAAAATTATGTCAGGAGGCGTCTTCCTTCTTAAGCTCAATTTTTAGAGAGTTGGAAATTCGTTAAGTAACAGTATGAGCTTCATAACGTAGTATAACAGCTTGAGAAATGATTATCACAAATGGACTGACAAGTTACATAATGCCCATCAAAATACTGGGCTGTGGTTAAAACACCATAGGGTATATGCTGTCACAATTGAAAATACCACAAAGCATATACTATGCTGAGGAAAGAAAAACCCATTGGCTATTAATATCTTTTTTTAATTTAAACTTATTATTTCTATTTGATATTTATGTATTTAATATTCATTTTTATTTGAACATTATATTGCACAGCAAATACGCCATAAAGGGAATAGAATGGTAAAATGTATTATGCACTAGTTAACTCCAACAACGTATAGCACAAAGTATAGTCTGGAAGGTCAGGCGGGAGATACCTACACATGTTCACTGGTGTTTATTTGGTCAACTTTGTAACAAAATCCTCAATAATGGAACAGTGCCCCTCACTGTATTGGTCCTACAGAATATTGTATTGTAAAAGTGCATTGTTTTTGTAACTAACCAATGAAATGTATAAAATATTTTTATGTTTCGCAACATGAATATCAACAGACCGTCTTTGTTAACACGTATGGTATTGAAATATGACCTGCATATTTTTTCAAATGATTTAATAAAGGTTTTTTTAGATGCTTGTTTTTTTTTGCATAAGCTTAGATACTATTGACATTTTCTACAGGTACTATGTACTATTGTTCTTTTCAGTAAAATAATAGAAATACTACAGCTTTAGGCTTACTAATACCCAGATTCACTAACAGTTCTGGTCTTGGGAATACCAGGACTCGCTGAAAAATCCCATGCCTCTCAGAGCTGTTGCATGTATTTTCTAGAGTCACAAAGACTTCTCTTTTAGATAATACCTAAAGTAATTACTTGACAACAGATAAACCGGGTCACAGCTCCTTATCAGTAGCAGATACATTTTTGGTATTGTATGGTATACAAATGTAGTTAGTGAATCAGAAGCTGATTTTTATTAAAGGTGTAGAAGCTTACTAGATTCACCGGTTCATGCTGCTGTCCTAAAGGGCCAAACTGCCTTAAAGCAAACATGAGTAACACACATGCATCTCTGGTAGCATAGTATAAAATACCACCAGCCCTACCAATTGTATAATAAAATAGGCACTGTTTTTGTGTCAACTAAAAAAGGAGCTATTAAAAAACCAACAGCATCGTGGAGAGGTCTCGGTCTTGTTCTCATCTGAAGAAATAAAACTAATTTCTCATGTTTGCTGTTTCACTCAACCCAAAATATGTGTTCCTGTCATATTCCAGTATCAAGGAGCAGGTGCCTCATTTGTACTTCAAGTGTTGGTTATATGGTTAAAACATTACCATTTTAGAAAGGATGCTACTATCAAACGCTTTGTGCAACTGTGAAGTTTAAATGTTTAAAATACATTTGTAATAATAATTTTCCCTTCAGCATCTCCCGAAATCCAGCGAGCAGCACCGGAATCCAAATTGAAAAATGCCCACACGTTTTAACTGAACACAATTAAAGAGCGTACGCTTTATAGAAGCAGTCACAATTTCTCTGTGATTGTCTCAAACGTGAATCTTTGACCAAATCTGCGCATACAAGTCTACATTAGAAGATAATGCAAAGAGACTCATTATAACCCAATCCCTTGCTGAAATCTCCTAAAGTTTTCTGGGGGTGCTGCAGGATTCTTTTCTACCTTTTATTAGACAATATTACTCCTTTGTCCGTTTTATATGCTCTTGTGGTATTTTTCTCCAATTCCAAGATGTATAATCTCATGTAGCCCCGTTCCTAAATTCCAACCATACATTTGTCTCATTTGAAATTCTGACATTATTTATTTTACTCTTCTGTCCAAGGTGCATGTCATCAGCTGAAGGGAAGCGTATGGTGCAAAAGTATGAGGAAATGATCGAACTTCTGGAAAGGTGAGCTTGGTATTGTAGCTGGCTGTAAAAAGTGTTGCCTTTTTTAGGTCTGGCTTAGGTACAGCTTTTGTTGTATTGCCAGACTCCTATTTTCCAAACAATTCATAATAAAATACATCAAGTATTCAGGCTTTCATGGGATGTTGGCCAGCCCTCTTCATCCATTAGTGTCTTAACATGTTAGTCTTTTATTCATGCTTTTGAAACCACCCACCTCAGCATATAGCGTGGGGAGGAATATGTGATGCTACAACGCGATCAAAATGATTGCGGTATGTAAGATCACAGATTTTACAACGCAAGTCGTTACAACGACTTGCGCTGGAGGGCGCTGGACTTAGGAGTAGTAAGATTTACTATTCCAACACCAGTCTACGTACAGTAGAGAAGGTGTTGGAATAGTAAATCTTACTATTCCTTAGGTTATAGCGCCCTCCAGTGCAAGTCGATGTAACGCTTGCGTTGTAATGGCAGCGTTCTAAATGCATTGCGGTGTAATCACCGCGATGTAAAAAGGATGTTTCCCATGGGGAGATGAGGCAGCCCACTTCATCCATTGGCCCCTCGTACTGTGAGTGTTAGCATTTGTCTGATCACTTATGCATAGCTTACGGAAAAGGGGTACACTTCACTGCTAGGGATGATATCCAAGGGCTCCTGGGCCACTCCTTTATTTTAGTTTTTTAGATTTTTGCAATTTTTTGCATATTATATATGTATGCAAAATAATAAAAACATTGGTCTCTTGCCAAGAGCAGGACTTTTTGCTTTCCAAATGCTTCTTTAAAACAGTGTTGGATATATTCTCAAATTACTTGTGCAAGTGGAAATGCTCAAATAGCTTCTATGATTGAGTTTTGCAGTGGTTCGAAAACTGCACACACTTATGAAGCAGTTTGCATGGTGCATGCACAGGAGTAGCGTAAAACTGCATTTTCCCCATCTGCCATTATAATTGTTTATTGATGCCTGGATACGGAATTGGCCATCTGGAATACTTTTTTTGAGGAAATGTGTTTGCGTCTGTGTCAATTTTCATAACTTTGAAAATACTCCATTTTAAAACCTATCAGGTCTTGGCTAGTAGCGTATAACCTGTAGGGTGGCAAGTAAGTGTAGTGGATAACCATAACAGAGCAGAAGTGCCGGGCATTGATATTTCTGATGTAAGATGCAATTCTATAATTGGAGTGACCTCATGAATGCTTCGAGACCAAGGCACAGTACTTCAGTTGTCTCATGGTCATTTCATACCAAGTCAATTTTTAGGCATCCATCCTCGAAGATCGATTGGGCTGTTGGCCAAGAAGTGCCTGTTTGCATCTCCCAGACCGCATGCAGAACTACACGTGACTGTATTTTGGAATTGTCCGGGTCACATGCTTTTACCATGCTTGTTTAGCTGCGAGACATAAAAACTTAATGCTAGCAGAGAAAACCCACAACATTGGCGTATACTCCACAGGTACATGTGCGCTCTTTGGAGTAGTACTGGTCCTTGGCTCCTTTATAAGTTTGCCCTCTGCAGACAGAAACAACTCAGTCCAGCTCCCATTTCCTCAGCCAATTGTCTCATGCAGAAGTCCCATCGATGTGAGACGATCAATGGATTGAAAGAGGTCCAATACGGTTTACCCTGTTATTACAAGGGTAAGCAATATTTTCATTATGCTTGCAGTGAAGTACATTTAGGGAACTTTACACATCACACAGAAGTACGAATTTGCCTAAGTCTGGCATAGATTTACTTCGCTCACCATGACATTCTTTGCAACCATATGTTCCATATAGCGTGCACAGGCCAGTAAGATGCAGTGAATTGTGTCTCCTCTGCTGAATAGCTGAGGGGAACATAATATCTGCTGCTTGGTCACACCTTCTCCTTTCCCTGCTGCTGTAAGTGCCACTCCCGGACTGATGGTAGAAGAGAATTTCAGAAACAAATGTAAGCACCCGATGAGCAGTGTGGGATTGGCCTGTCCTGTAACAGGAGAGTTCCTACTGTAGCTTTGCAGTGTCTCTAGAGAACAGTTATTCATCATGGACATCTTATGATGGATTAGCAATGTTATTGAGGGGTCTGAAAAGTGCTTGGAAAATGTCTAGGAGTTATTTGTAGAAACCATTATTATAGTTAAAGTTAATACTTTTCTCTTGTTTTGGAAAAATAAGGATACTTTCTAATATGGGCGGGTGTTATATGCATTCAAATGTTGCTGAGTGAAAATATTTATATACTTTTCAAATGGCTTGCTTTAGAAATGTGAGAATTGTATATTGTATTATCATCCTCTTTCTGACAGAAAATGTGTTACATACATTATGTTGTGCCTTTTGAATGTATTGTTCAAATTTGTGTTTTTTTAAATGTATGAAACAATGGACATTGGTGGCTCATGGCAGCTAAATAGCTGTTTACCATTTGTCTAAAATGTGGTTATTTATCTGGGAAAGGGGAAGTCTTGAAAACTTAATAATGACAATCGGATTAGGCCAAAGCACAGTTTTTAGCAACTCTGTGCTCTATCTGTGGTAGCTGTGGCACAGTCAGCAGGCACACCCCAGAGAAATGTGTGTTAAATTGAAGAAGTATCAGCAAATTTAAAGTCAAGAAAACAACTCAATAGAATTCATTACCAAATTTAGAAAAAAAGAGTAGAACAAAAGTACATGGAAACAAATAAAATCAGATACGGGGAAATGGAGATGTGAGATTGAAATATTTCAAGGAAAAAAGCACATTGAAAAAAATAAAGCACAATTTAAAACATGTCAATTGATGGTTGATTGGGTCCTAAATGAGATATCAGGCCAACTGCAATGGGGCAGAGGTTGGCTACATGAAGTGGTTCAACAGAGTTAGTTTCTATCTTCCGATTTAGGGGGTCATTAGGATAGCGGGCAGATCGCCACCGCCTGTATGGCGGTGACGATCCGCCCGCCAAAAACCACCGCCCGCATTGAAATTTCCCCCCGCCACATTACCATGGCGGGGGGGACCCCGGCGGACAGAAAGACCGTCCACCGGTTTTCTGCCGGTAGGCAATCCGCCCGATTGCCTACCGGGCGGAAAAGCTGTACTGTTTATTGTATATAGCTCTGACTTTTGCCCTACTGTAGTCAATTCCCTAACTCCATCCTTGTATTCTGCCTATGCATATACTGTACGCAACATGTTTATCCCTGTAAAGCGCTCTGATACCCTAACGGGTCATGTTCCCGCTATATAAAACCTTAAATAAATAATAAATAAATATGGTGGCAGTGTCTGGTAGACACCACCATCCATTTTAGAATGTAGGCGGGGACATGCCTTTCCGTGGTGGCAATGCCGCCACGGTAAGGCATGCGGTCTTCGACATTGGGGGCCCGTAGCGGGCCCCCAGGGATTCTGAGGGGTGCACATGGAGGGAACCTATGGTACCCCCCTGCTGTTCCATGCACAACATAGCAGGCACCGCGCGGTGCCTGCCACGTTGTGCATGGAACAGCACGACATGCCTTCTTGGCATTGCGGCGGGCGGTGCTGAGAGCATCCTAATGTCACCAATGGGACCATTCTACGAAAGGATGGCGGGCAGACAAAGTCCGCCCGCCATCTTAATGATGCCCTAAGTCTTTTTTCTGGTAGTCAAAGTCTTACAGTAGGGCCAGGTCTAATTGAATTTTTGTTGGTTAGGTCTAAAAAAAAATATAGCCTTTTACTCTTTTTTCTAAATTAGTGTGGGGCTTTTCTTGCGTTGTGTTTTCACTTTACTACTGTTTGACATGCTGCATAAATAGTTTACTGAGTTAAACCTGACTGCTTTGTCCCAAGCTACCAGAGGGTAAAGAGTGGGATAATTGGGGGCTTACTCGTGTTTCACCTGACAAAAATTGTGGTTCCTGTTTGAGTAGGGTCTCACGCCCTCAACCAGTAACCCAATTTTCTGTAGCTCCTATGTTTTTAGTTTCTGGGCCCTATCTACCCAGCTTCACCATAAGGACCCCACCCAGATAGATTAAAGTGGCCCTCACCTCACTCCTTCTTTAGCTTCCATGTCCTGTTCTCTGCACCTCATTTCCATTGCGCTCCCATATTTAAAAATGTTAGTTTCACTCAACTCTCCTCTATTTCCCCTGCTCTCTCCTTCCTCTTTCACATTCACTCCCTTTGCACTACTCCCATTTCTTCCACCCAACTCTGTCACCATATTTCTGGCCTCTCTAATTCACCTTTTGCCCGTTTACCTTCTTCTTTACCCCTTTCTTACTTAAATTGTGTTTGCTTCCTTCTTTCTGTTGCACTCATCACCCATTCATAGATATTCTCCATGTAACTATCTCCTTCTTTAACCCTCTATTCCCCTCCTCTCTACTACTGATTTTTCTCCCTTCTCCTCTCACTCGCATTTTCCAGCTTTAATCTTCCACTCGCCTCTTCCTCCGCTCTCTCCATCCTTCCTTTACTTCATTTATCCTATGCTGATACTTGCCTCTCTTCATCCATCCTTCCTCCATCACATTTCCTCCCTTTCTCTCACTCTTTTCCCTCTGCCTTTCTCTTGTCTGTCCTTTCTTCTCACAACACTCCTCGTACTCTTCACGTTTTCACCTTCTTTACCCTCTTCTCACCATTCTGTTTTCTTCTCCTTACCCGCCTCTCTTCTGCCCTTCTCTTCTGAGTGGCAGCGCACCTTCCTTTTCCCCCTCTATCTACTCTCCTCTTCCGTAAATCTTTAACCAGCTGGACTTTAATGAATGGTGTGGACTTTAAACACACCTTGTAACTACCAGGCAACCTGGTCATAACTTTGAACTTAAAACCCCTGCACAAACAGAGGTTAGTGTAGAGGTGGGAACAATTCAGTCCCCTCTTTATCAGTGCCTTAGTTGTCACTACGGACCACGGAAGCCTCTCTTTCCCCCAGGCCCCTCCTCTCAGGGAGGCTCCACTGTCTCTGGGTATATTTCTTTGTGCACCTCTTTGCAGTGTGCCTTCTGGATAGTCTAAACGGAGGTGTTTAGAGGAGGGTTTACTGAGCTGATCTCTAAGGGGCTTGTTGACAGTAAACTTGTCTTAAACAGTAATCTTTAAGTGCTTTGTATGCTGGAATTTCTTATTAATTTTAAGGAATGTCGTATAAAGACAGGTTTATTGCCTTTACCATTCATGTACATTCACAGACAAGCCACCAAAAGGTCTCTGATGTTCAGTGAGACTTTAACATTTACAGAATTTTTTGATTATTGTTGCATTTTTTAATTGGTAATTAATAAATAATGATTCTACAGGATGCCATTTAAGATTATGCTTGTGCCAATTTGCTTTCAATTCCAAGTATGCCCTCTGGTGACTGATGGAGCGATATATATGCCTGGCATGCCAGAAGAAAGAAAAGCTGCGCTGTTATTTGCATTTAAATCAGAAAAGGGATGTTGGCTTGAAAGAGGCTACATCTGTTTTACAATCACCTTATGATTAACATGCAGATGAGTTATCTTGTCTTCAAATTACAGGTATAAAGAGAAGCGGTACGAAGAGTGGTCCCAAACCGTGTCAGAGAAATCACAGTACAATCTCTGCCAACCACTCATCAAAAGAGACGAGGACACCAAACTCATCACAGTCAATTTTAACCCCCAGGTAAAATGGAGAGCTAATGCTGCTGTGAAGGGCATCTAATTGCTGTGTTAGCCTGTTCTTTATGCATCGTTCGGGAAACGTCAGCCACTAACCTTTCTATCCTGACAGAGAGACCGCTCACTTGACCCATACCTCTGTATTTGCAGTTTACGCACATTGGATATTATTTCACTGATTTCTGTAAATGTTTCTACCAGCAGCATGCTGCAGTGGTATAGAGACGCCCAATCCCATTATCTTAAGCAGCATTATCATGTTTGCATCTCTGCCCAGCTCCACACACTGATTACATATGTACATGTTTTCCTGAGGCTTTTCCAATGTATGGCGTTAGATTCTAAGGGGCCCGTTAGGATGGTGGGCGGATCGCCGGGCCGCCAAATTAGGATGGCTGGGGGGTCCGCGGCGAACGGAAAGACCGTCTGCCGCTTTTCTGCCGGACGACTCGTCGACCGTGCGGAAAACGGCCTCAATATGGTGGCGGTGTCTGCCAAACCCGCCATCTACATTATGATGCCAGCAGAGACTTGCGTTATGGAAAAGTATGCGGTTTCTGCTTAAGGGGGCCCGTTGCGGGACCCCAGAGTGTTGGGGAAATGGGGGTGCACTTGGGGGGTACCCTACATTGGCATGGACAAGGTGGCAGGCACCGCGCCGTGCCTGTCACCTTGTGCAGGCCGATGCATGACGTGCATCCACAGCATTGTGGTGGGCAGTGCTGTGAGCACCGCCCGCCACAATGATGTGGATGGGGGATGCACCAGCCAAGGTGGCATCCTAATTGCCACAGCTGGACCGCCGCACCTCTGGCGGACGGTCCCGTTCACCGTTACAGTGGCAGGCGGACAAAATAGTCCCTAAAGTGTTAGTGTTTACATGTTGTATTTTCTTGCTTCCTTTTTTCTTCTGTTGGGTGCATAACTTGTTGGATACAGGCTTTTCACAGTCATTTATGAAAATGATATTTGCCATTTCGTGATTGACCCACTCACAAATACTCAAGAAAGTGCTTAATTGTTTAATTTTTTTCCACAAGTAAGTATTATTCTTGTAAGAATCACCTTTAGAAAATTAGAGGACAGTGATCACCTGTAGGTAAATTGTTCATGAGTACAGGTCTATACGTGAGCTTGAAGCAAGATGAAAAGGGTAGGTGGTCTCTAACCGGTGTGGCCAAAGAAGCGTATCTAGAAGTACCTTCCGAGAGGCGGGACCTTTGTAATTAAGGGTGTAGCTTAAAGCATGTTAACTAAAATTCTGTGCTTCCACTTGAAAAGTATTTATTGGAGACATATTACACAACCAACAATGTATGTGTAAAACACATCAGACATATTGACTTTGCCAGTGCTTGTTAACCAAATCAAATAAATGAGTATCTGCAAATATTTTGTTGTGAATGATTAGTCTTTGGAGTGTCTCATTCACTCCTGAACTCCCCCTCACGCTGCTTTTCTTTGTAGTCTTTTAATGTTAGACACTTGCACCCTTTTTCTCTGCACATATTTTCCACTCTGATTGAACAATTCTGTTTGTGGATGAGAATGGTGTTGCAAATCTAGAGCTTGCAGATGCTCTACTCCTCCTCCCTGCAGATACCCTCTCTGCTTTTGGCCCATTTGCAGCTCCAGACAATCTAGAAAGGCTTAAAATCATGTGCCACTACTTATCATTCTAACCCTTCACAAGCCTTTGTATCAACACATGAAAGACTAAGGAATAGCCGGTTGTTTTCTTGCTTCAAGCATTGATTAAGATGTTCACCTATAAAACAATGTTGTGTCAGAAATTGCACTGATGCATGGCATGGGATCAGACCTCATTTAGTGTTCCCTGGAATTACTTACAAAAGGCCATCTTCCAGCCTCAAATTTACTACATTTTTTAA
Source organism: Triturus cristatus (assembly GCF_964204655.1). Taxonomy (NCBI): domain Eukaryota; kingdom Metazoa; phylum Chordata; class Amphibia; order Caudata; family Salamandridae; genus Triturus; species Triturus cristatus. The sequence continues at coordinate 444,964,603 of NC_140590.1, forward strand.
CAGGGATTAAAACAGTTGACTGTGCGGTCCTATTAAATTTCCTGAATCTCCCAATAGAGGAGCCCAGTTGTGCCTTAGCTGAGATGTGACAGTTCCTAACTGGTGATGATCATCTCTTTCCGTTCCCACCCCCATTCCTTGGAGTGAGTCATAGCACAAGGATTCCTTTTGCACTGCCCTCCCGTCAAATCCAGAATTGTACTCCTACTCTGTTGACTGTCAGTCAACTACCTACTTGGCCCACCGCTGGCATATCTGACAAAACCTCTACTTGCATGTGCTCAGGCCAGGAGCCATTGTAGTTTCTTTTTCTTCTTCCAGGTTTAATTTTGACAGTGTCAATTTATTTTTGTGCCAGGCTGCTGTTGCAAAGAGAAGAAAGGGAAGAGACTCCCTCTGAGTCTAAAAGGAGCCCGGTCAGTTCGCATATTAAAAAATCAATGTAAACATTTCATTTTTCTATTACTATATGCTCGATCTAGTCGTTCAGTGTGTTAATTCATTCAGTCTATGGATCTTCATTTGATCTCCTAGTCATAGGTTCAAATCCTGGTGGATGCACTGAGCTGTTCATCTTTCCTGGGTGGGTAAAATGAGTGCCGAACCGCTGCTGCCTTTGCCTGTTGGGGTGTCAGGAACTTCAAGCCCCAGCCTGCCTTGCGGCGTGGACGCTGCCGACAAGCATCCTTCGCACCAGAAGGTGCTTAAAACACTGCCAGTGCTCCCACTGTGCGGGAGACCGAACCGTTGATGCCTTTGCCTGTGGGGGGCCAGGAACTTCAAGCCCCAGCCTGCCTTGTGGCGTGGACGCCGCCGACGAACTTCCTTTGTGCCAGAAGGCGCTTAAAACACTGCCAGTGCCACTCCAGCGTGGGAGACCGAACTGCTGCTGCCTTTGCCTGTGGAAGGCCAGGAACTTCAAGCCCCAGCCTGCCTTGCGGTGCGGTCGCCACCGCCGAGCTTTCTTTGCTCCAGAAGGTGCTTAAAACACTGCTAGTGCTCCCGCAGCACGGGAGAAAGAACCGCTGCACCCTTTGCCTGTGGGGGGCCCAGGAACTTCAAGCCCCAGCCTGCCTTGTGGCGCAGATGCCGACGACGAGCTTCCTTCGCGCCAGAAGGTGCTTAAAACACTGCCAGTGCTCCAGCAGCGCAGGAGACCGAACTGCTGCTGCCTTTGCCTGCGGGGGGCCAGGAACTTCAAGCCCCAGCCTGCCTTGCTGTGCGGACGCCCCCGACGAGCTTCCTTCATGCCAGAAGGCCCTCTAAACACTGTCTGTGCTCCCGCAGCACGGGATGCACGCGGGTGTGCCCAGGCCGTGCTGGGGCGAAGCCCGGGCCAGGGGCGGGCCCATCTGCGCCCGTCCGCGGCTGGAGGAGACCGGGCTGGGCAACCCCCCTAACAACTGTTACCTGCGCTGATGGACTATCAATCTTGAAAAGGTACTGTTTGATTTCACTACCGGATACATGCCAAGGATCAGAGGGGCCAGGGAGTGGTGGGGACACTTGACGCCTTTTTGTTGAGGGCTGAATCTGCCCTCATTCATGAAATTGAACTAACCGAGCGTCGCCTTTCATTGGAACGGCATGTTCCCCAGGGACAATCAGTTTTTGTTGGCTGTCCTTCACAAAACAGCTCTCAAGACTCCTCAGTACAGGCAATACAGACATTAAATAAGTCATCTGATCAAGAAACACCACACTCTCTGAGCAAGTGAATGGCAAAAATAGGCCGAGCATAACTACGAGGGGCCAGAAGACCACAAATAAAACCAGACAAGACTGTAGCAGTGAGCCGTTACCTTAAAAGTCAAGGGGGGCCTCAGAAACAGAAAACTTTAGAGGCAACAAGAAGAGAAATAGCAACTGAAAAAACAACCCCAGACAGAAACAGTGTGCAGGGTTTCTGCTAAGGTCAGAAACTGATGGATTCATTAGATTACCCTTCGGGACAAAGGAGGAAGACTTCTGGAAAAGAGTAGAAACTATTGTATCTGTTTTATTTGACCCTGTATTACAATAATTGTTAAGGATTGAAGAAAGACTTAGTAATTTGGAGGGGCGATTTGTAAATAATGGCCCGGTACTTCGGGAGCTACATTTGGGTAGAGACTCTGACACAATGTTAAATCGGGGAGGGAGGCCAGAGGTAAACCAAACTGTCACTATTTTGGACACCGGTATAGTACACTGCAACAGTACTCAGGGTAGTCTCCATGGTGTAACAGCCCATTCGGGACCTGTTTTACAATCTGGAGTACCCCACAGCAGATCGGAGAGGCCATGGGACAGCAGGCCCAGGCGCTTCCCATGTACAAGCATTGAAGACCCCTAATGCAGCATTAGCTGCTACAGGAATGACCACACTGGCTAATGAGGGAAGCGATCTTAATCAACCAAGCCCTTGAAGATCTAACTTTAGATACAAAACAAACTCAAATGAGACCTTGCACCTCCCGCCAGAAGCAACCCCCTACACTATAGTGTTGACAAACGTTCCTCCTCTGACCCCTTGTGCCCCGAGCACTGGAAAACTCTGAGAAACAAAGTGCTGCACCTACTGAGTGCCAAAACTGGCCTAACGGATATTCTCTTTTCAGAATTCAAAATGGCAAGAAGAATTGGCTTGGTCGGTAAATCAAATGAACACCTGGAAGGTGACAGTGTTGTCTTAACCTTAGATCCCCGTACCTGGTGCAGTCTATTCTTGGTAGGGTGGGCAAACAACTTAGTATGATACAGGGGATTAACATCATAACCCTAGGGTACATTTATAGACCAGCTAGGACCATGAGGAATAACTGCCCGGAGGTGAATCAAACAAGCAACATACAACACAGGTTCAGGGTCCCAGTCAGTAACCGATTCAACACCTTTAATTACTTAGATGATATAGACTGACTAACTTACTCTAGAAACATCTACCTTACCAACACGCACAGAGTTGGTGGCTATATCACTGGCATACCACCCATAAAGAAACTTTCCCTTGATGACAGGAAAAACAAAATGAATAACTATTCTCTAACGGCTGTCCCAAATGGGTACAGAAATGAGATCTTGGGAGCTAGTAGCTTAACACATATCTAGACGTAAATCAGCCATCGCTCATTACCCAAGAACCACCCCCCAATAACTATAGATCATCAGGGCCCTCAGTTAATGTTGATAGTACCATTTGCACTACTTACAACCTTGCATTTTGGAATGTAGCAGGCTTGCAGTCTAAGTTAACCAACCCTATATGGTGTGATTTCATACCTAATTTGAACATATTATGTCTTCAAGAAACATGGGCGATTGATGCATTCCATGTAAATGGATTTAAAACCTTTCACACCCCAGCTGTCGAGGTAGCATGTGGTGGGCCAAAGGGGGGGCTATGCATATATATTTCAAACAGGTTAAATATAAGGAAGATAGAGATGTATAGTGAGAAGATTTACTACCAAGTGATTCAAATGTATTTTGACAGAAGACATTTGTATTGTATTGACAAACTTTTACAATAACATCCCTCTGGAACAAACGGGGGAAGTTATGGAAAAAATGGTTAATGATCTGAAACACGTATACAATGGCTATGCCAAAGATACATTTCTGATTTTGGGAAGGTATTTTAATTGTGTCCTGTGGCCTGATACAGTTGGTAAACAATGTGGATTTATGAATGATGATGGGTCTAGTTACACACATTTCTGACACTCAAATTTGGGGGTACTGTTTAATGAGATGATGTTTTGTCTTGATCCAGGGTTTGCAAATGAAATATGCGTTAGGCCTGTTCCGATGAGTCAGACCTTTAATGGTAGAGGCTTGCACCCCACCATAGATTATATATTAGCATCAAACATCTATACATATAGACTTCAATCATTCCATACCCATAATAACTCTCTCAGTGACCATTTGCCACTAAGTGTGTCTATATCAATGCCAGTAAGATCTTCAGGTAAAAGAGAGGAAACAAATCAGGTTCTGCAAAATCTCACCTTAAATAGGTTAAATGGTTATTCATTGTGATGGGCGAAGGTGAACCCTGTGGATATTACTAAACAAGTAGTAAGTAAGAGTAAATCAGCGGTCAACACTTGCCTGAGCGAAACAGCTACTCCCGATTGTGTCCTCTCTTCCTTTCAGAAAATTTCAGAAGCTGTAAGGGAGGCTCTATTCGTGCAGAGCAGAAATAAAAAGAAAAATCATGGGTGGTTTGTTCGAAATGTATGCGTGCGTGCGTGCGTACGCTAACCTGAAGAGTGAATTACATAAGGTCCCAAGAAATCCGGCTAATTGTTAGGCAGGCTAGCGTGGCATATAGGCTAGCACTCAAAGAACGGAAGACATCCCTTAGAATTGAGGCATGGGAGTCCCTGCATGAGGCCTCCTTATCGAAAGACAGCTCTGCTTTTTGGAGAGCAGTGAAAGCCCCATATCTGACCCCTGGTGATGGCCCATCAATAGAAATAGCAATAGCAGAAAAACAATGGGTAGAGCACTTTGATAAGGTGTATATTGGCGGGGTGAGGGAGGATGCGTCAGATATTTATTACCACGGGGAAACCGCTTTGGTATCTATTTCTCAACACCCTGATCTCCATTTTAACCTGGAATAAATCAACCGGGCAGTCGACATGAGCCTAGGCGGCAAAGCTCCTGTGCCTGACGGGATCCGTGTAGATCGATTCAGCTCTAATGTGTTACTATGGGGACCACTCATAACCCAGGTAATTAGAGCTAGTTGTGTTTCACCTTTCTTGACTACGTGGACTGAGTCGATCATAGTGCCAATATTTAAAAAGGGGGACTGCCAGTATCCGGGGTGCTAGAGGCCAATATCATTGTTGGACTCTCTGATAAAAGTGGCAAGCCGGTTTATCCTGGAACGTCTACAAGACTGGGCTGAGGCCAACAAGGTTATGTCCGATATCCAATATAGTTTCTGTGAGGGCTTAGGGACAGTCGAACAGAGCCTTAATTTAACCATTATTATAGGAAAATACACATGAGCAAAGCAGGGTAGACTGTTCCTAGCCTTCGTGGAGCTTACCGCAGCTTTTGACTGCGTTAGGCATGACAGGTTATGGGAAATCCTTGAGGATATGGGGTGGACATCAACATAATTAATTTTCTGAGACGGTTATATATTGATGCAAGGGCAAGAGTACAATGCAGTATCACTGGTGAGTGCTCTGTTCTGTTTCCGATTAGGAGGGGGCGTCAGGCAAGGTTGCGTGCTTGCCCCCTTCCTTTTAAATCTTTATATTAATGGCCTTGGTGAGGCATTGATAAGAGACTGTCAAGATCTCCCCCAAATAGCTGGACGTCCAATACCTGCGCTTTTATATGAGGATGACTCAGTTCTGATGTCACGTACTCAAGCTGGTCTGCAAAAGGTGATAAACTCCTTTGTAGCCTTTATGTGTCACCTTGGCCTTAGAGTAAACACCACAAAATCTTTTATAATGCGGTGTGGCTGGGTAGCCGTAAATGCAGGAATATGTATATAGGCGGACAGAAGATTGCGTTTACTATAAGTTTTTCATACCTCGGTATACTTTTCTCTGAGAACGAGCGTTGGGCTCAAACAGTCCATGCAAAGAAATTGGGGGTTTCGAAGTCTACGAGCGCTCTCCATAATTTTTCAAGAAAGTTAGGCAGGAGGCCACCTGTTGAACTTATTCAGCTATATAAGGCAAAAAGCTTTGCCACGGCCATCTATGGTGCTGGGATTTGGGGTTTTGTAGATGTGTATCCTTTGCAAACTGTGGAAAATGCATTTTTACATTACATTTTAGCTGTATAAAGTTGTACATCCTCGTATGTCTGCCATTCTGAATTTTGTTTTTTTAATTTGTTTATTTTATTTTAAACCTTTATTCCTTATCAAAAACAGTAATCAAAGGACACTTTCCCATTTTTACGCCGTTACAATTGCAATGGTATTTTGCATTTTTACACTATACATTCAAACAGCACAGCAGGCTAGTATCATTCCTTAACTTGTTATTATCATACCGCACCCCCTATCAGGCAGTATGCGCAGTATGCGCTGCTCATCCCTCCTCAAGGTTCCCATATGGCTTACAGTATGCCACTTATCCCAGTGTTCCCATCTGCCTCACTTTGTGTCTTCTGTCGTCTTCAGGACCAGCGCCTATTTTACAGAGCTTCAGGGCTGGGCACTCTCGTTCCTGGACGCACACTCTCTGTGGGTTTGCTGTCCCCTTTTTTAGTTGCTTTATATGTATTATACAATGCCCAGAAATTCTTGTCTATGTCTATTACGGGGAAGGAGGAGGGGGGGAGGAAGTTCGCTATAATTCTCCATTTGGGTGCTGCAGTACAGCATATCATTCGCCCTTTGAGCAGTCGTAGAGAGCGGTCCCTTCGACCAACAAATCGGATTTAGAGTAGCCCAGCAGAGCCAGAGCCTGCTCCGGCGGCAGTGTCTGCCCAATTATCGCCGCCATCTCTGTGAAAACTCGTTCCCAAACCTTCGCTATCCCCGGACAGAACCACGCCAGATGCATGAAGTCAGCCATCTGTTCGCTGCAACGCTTGCACTTCGACTCCTCCCTCAGGCCATAGCTGCAGAGCCTTTCCAGAGTATAGTAAACCCTATTGAGATATTTGAAGTGGATCAAGCGGTGTCGACCGTTGAGGGAAACACGTTTCGTGTTGGTGAAGCAGTACGTCCACATAGCATCATCTAATTCCCTATCTAGATCTCTTTGCCATGCTAGGCGGGCCTTGGTAAAATAGTTCTCCCTATAGGTCATGGTAAGCATGTAGATTTTAGAAACTATTCTCGTTGGTTCCCCAGTTTTTATGACCTAATTAAGTGCGGTCAGTTCTAGTGGTTCTGCTAAGTCTCCCCCCAAGATCTTAAGCAATGCGTGTCTGGTTCTGTGAAATTGGAATTTGGTAAGGAGGGTGGGCGTTCCATCCCCTATTTCCATGTTTTCCCAGTCCCTTGCCATGCCACCCGCAAACAGGTTACCTATAGTACTGATCTCCTTTGAGTTAAGTGCACCCCCCATCCCTACATGAGGGCAGCCAGTGGCACCATTCCAGTGGGGCTTGCGGAGAGTACAGGATAGCTCCTGCCTGTAAGTTCAAAAGGTGGTGCCATGCATGTGTAGTCGCGTTGACTGAATCTAATATTCCTGTCCTACGATCAGGGGGCGAGAAGAGCAGCATGGGCAATGGACGAGGGGAGGCCACTGCTCTCTCAATGCACAGGAGTGGGGTGTCCAGTGCACCGTGCATCCAGAGGTATGCATGTGCATTTTGTACTGCCCTATAGTATAGGTCAAAATCAGGTGCTCCCAGTCTTCCCATATGGTAAGGCAACGTAAGAATTTGCCATTTACCCCTCGGCTGTTTACCCGCCCATGCCAACTTAACCATCAAAGTCGTGAGACTCCTAAAAAACACGCTAGGATGGACCATTGGGATATTAGTAAAACAAAATAGAAAGTGAGGGAGTATCACCATTTTTATTATGGAGACTCTTCCCAGGAGGGATAGCGGTAGTCGGATCCAGCTCTCTACCTCATCTTCCAGTTTACTAATCAATACACCATAGTTTTCCCTAAAGACCACTTCCGAGTCCGAGTGTATCTGGATACCAAGGTATCGCACCGAGTCCGTTGTCCACTGCAATGGGTAGTGAGGTTTAAACTGAGTGGTGGCCGGGGTCAAGGGGAATATAGTAGACTTCGACCAGTTAACACGCAGTCACGACACCCCTTCATAGCGTACCACTTCCCGCAGTACAGATGAGAGATTACGTTCAGGGTCCCGGATATATAGTAGTGTGTTGTCCCTGTAAGTCGAGACTATAAGTTCATATCCCGGGATACGAATACCTTTATATCTGTGATATTCTCGTAGCGCACAGGCTAAGGGTTCTGCCACCAAAGTATAGAGAATCGGAGAAAGTGGGCAGCCTTGTCGTGTGCCCCTAGAGATACATATCGGGTCCGTCACCAGGTCTCCAATTTTGATCCTGGCCGTGGGCACATAATATAGCACCCCTAGCAACTGTAGTAAAACTTCCCCCAGTTCCATCCTCGTCAGTACCTTTCTCATGAAGGGCCATTCAACTGAGTTGAAGGCTTTCTCCATGTCGAGAAACACTGCGATAGCTGGTGTGCCCTGTTTAGTGTGCTAGATCGCACCAAACACCGTGCGTAAGTTGTAAGTAAGGTTTCGACCCGGGACAAACCCTGCTTGCTCCGGAGCCACTAATATTGGAACCAAAGGGACCAGTCTATTCACCAGGATCTTCGCAAAGATTTTAGTGTCAACATTAAGCAGTGGGAGCAGCCTATAGGATGTGCACTCCTCAGGGGGTTTACCCGGTTTCAGGATAGCTACAATTATCGCCTCTCTCATCGAGGGTGGCATGGTACCAGACACACATATATCATTGAATAATGTAGCTAAGTGCGGCAGCAGTAAGTCTAAGTATGCATTGTAGAAGGCGACTGTAAGGCTGTCCTCACCCGGGGCACTACCTGATATCATACTAGCGAGTGCCATAAGTATTTCGTCTTTCTCCAAGGGTCGCATTAAGAATTCACGAAGCGTGTTCGTGAGCCAGGGCAGCTTAATATGAGTTAAGTAGTCTAGAATTTCCCCTGCACTGCGGGTAGCATATAGCTGTGAGTAAAATTGTCTAAACCTCTCCGCAATGGCGGTTTCATCAGTAAGTGTCTCACCCTTGGTTGATTTGAGTTCAGTAATGGCTGTATGTCTCCGCCTTTTCTTTAATAGTTGGGCTAGTACCGTGCCTGGTCGCTCACCTTCCCCGTAGAGACGAGCCGTGGCATATTTACCAAGATGCTTAAGTTCCGCATCTGCAGTGTCATGATATTCTTCAAGTTGGGTTTTGAATTTTTTCAGTACCTTGTCATCGGTGCTAGTTTGGAGACGTGCCTCTAGATTGGCTAAAACAGTTTCCAGGTTTTCGAGCTTCTTACGCAGAACCCCAGAGTGTTTGGAGTTAGTCACTCCACGAATGTAGACTTTGAATGCATCCCACACCACCTGAAAGCTTTCCACTGAACCCACATTCTTCTCAAAGTATGTTTTGATTGCATCAGCCAGCTCCGCTTTAAATACTGCGTCCAGCAGAGAGTATGGGGGGAACCTCCAAGTGAAGGGGGGAATAGTTCCCTGGGGGACATCTAAAACCAATAAAATCGGGGAATGGTCTGAAAGCGTACAGGGCAGCACCTCGCAAGACCGTGTGCGCCCATACAGCTGTCCGGTAGTTCACCAGTAGTCTATGCATGTATGTAAGTTGTGATACGCTGAGTAATGTGTATATCCACCTTTATCTGGGAATCTCTGCCTCCAAACATCGTGCAAGTCCAATTGGATCATGATTTCAGTGACCGTTCTAGCCGCCTCCGTGATGTTCCTAGCTGGTCCTCCCGAGCGGTCTTGATCAGGGTTTAGAACTAAGTTTAGGTCACCTCATCAAATGTGATGTCCCGCCCCACAATTACGAGCTCTATCAGCCAATGCAGTATAAAAGTTGGGGTGGTCATAATTGGGGCCATATACATTGACTATGATCCTGTCCAGTCCCCATCCCCGGCACTTGTAAATTACATATCGTCCATCAGCATCAGTTACCAAGGGCTCTAGCATGAGGGAAGCTCTTTGGCGAACCCATGTAAGCACCCCCCAGGCATGTGTGGTATATCCCGCCACATGATAAAAACTCTGCAGTCCCTTGTTACGGAGCATGGGGCTATTAAGTGGAAGGTGCATCTCCTGCATTAGCGCAATATCTATTTCATGCCTCGTCAAGTAGGCCAAAACTTTGCGCAGCTTCCTATGATCATTGAGACCCCTCATATTCCATGTGAGTGCCTGTATCTTATCCTGCGCTGAAGCCCCATGGGGAGTACTACCAATTGTCCTGTGGTCCTGCGTTATCACCCTATTTGTGCCTGCCATAGGAACATACAACCTGTGCAATCGTCACTTGCATTGAGTAGTGCCCAATGTCTTGCCATTTAATCGTCCATCTCATCCCACCCCCCACCCACGCCAGGCCGTCCCTAATAGTGCCTAGGCGAAATACTACTAAACATGCCTCTTGAACCATCCCAAAAAACATCAATCTCCAACCACTCAGCGATGAGCAAAGAGGTGTGCCAAGGCGCAATACCCCAAGTGTGTGTTTTACTCGTGGGCAGAGGTAGCACGCTCTACAATTTATAACTGAAAAAAACCCAATCTGGTCCCCACTTCGCATACCATCAACAAAATATATATCATCTGAATAAGGCTAAATGTCCACTGGACCAATACTCTTGTTATGTTACATTTTGGCTTTTTTCTTTGTCACACGTTAGGTTGCAAATTACTTTTTGACCATCACCATGATCCTGCTATGAAATCAGGAACTACTTAAATTTTGCTGGTACTAAGAGTAGTTGAACTACATTTGTTTTTACATAATGTGAAACAATGAGTTTAATCTTAAATATTGATGGCTGCTACTTTCATTGAGGTCGATTCCCAAAATAATTTGAGAATGAGATGTAGTTTTATAGGTGTGCTGTTTTACGTACTCTTAAATGCCAGTGTGAATTGGCGACAAATGTCAAACTCCCTATTACTAAAAGTACTAAGAGAGCAGAGTCCTTTCTCTTCATACCAATTGTATATGAATTTTCCCATTTTAAATGTTATGGGTAAAATTCACAAAGGCATTTGTGAAAAGGTCCCTATAGCTCTATACACATGTTAATCCACCTATGCACCACCACCACCCCTCAGAGGCTTTGAAAAGCATGAATAAGCTACAAACACAAGTAATGAACTACATTTATAGATTATTGAAGATAAGAAGCTTTTAGAAACACACACATAGAATTACCAGCTAGATGCTCTGGCGTTTTTTTTCCTCCAGTATTCCCAGAAAAAGGGGTATACCTAAGAGTCCAAGGAGAGAAGTAGTCTCTGGCCAGAAGCTCGTATATTCCACATTCCAAATCTACTTTGGGTGCTGTATTTGGAACATCCCTCATGTTAGCTGCTCACAGTAAGTGAAAAACTGTAAATTACCTTAAATATCCCAAATCCATCATTTCCACAAATCTGTTTGAACCAGGGAAGGAATGTAATATGTCAATCTCTTCCTTATTGGTCCCTGCAACTTGAATTGATCTGTTCTTCAGAACATGTTCACAGGCAGAGCAAGAAGCCCATATTCTAATTTTTGAATGAGTTGAATTGAAGTCAGATTTACCTTTAAGCACTCTCAGTATGCTTGAATAGTGTGGTTGCAAATTGCATTTTAATTCTAAATGTATGCTTTCTCCTTAGTAGATTGGAGAATTGTACATAGAGTATTAGCAATGCCAGTGAATATGGCTTTTGTATGCACACCAAAGGCACATAACATAAAGTGGTATTTTATAAGCCAGAACAAAGCATTTATATACTCTGTGCACACAGAGACTCATACACATACAGTCAACTGTGGACACCATACATAGAGACACCTACTCAGGTAGACAATGCCCATGCAGCCACTATGCACACAGACACAACATACACACATTCATAACAGTAGGCACATATTTACACCAACAAGTAGGAGCATACATTAAAGTCACATCCTACTCACATACTGCATAACTAAAAATCTACATAGCTGATAACTGTCCCCATGTCACATATACCACATTCCGTGAGGCCAGGATTTTACTAAAAGTATTTGCATCATGAGATTTTAAAAGCTTCATTGTAAGGGTAAAAAGCCCTACAATTCCTAGAATGCAAAGTTGCTTTAGTTAACTAAAAGCCAAAATTTGCTTTTAGTATTGTTGGAAAATGGCCCTTTCTGAAGGGTCAACCCAACTTTTTGCCTTCCTCCTCCTCTTTGTCTGACCCTGTGTTTGCTTACTTTAGAACTCTGAGCACTTCACCACTGCTAACCAGTGATAAAGTTCATGTGCTCTCTCCCTAAAACATCATATTTAATGTACTTCCCAATTAAAGTGCACAACGTGTGCCAATGGCCTTTAAATAAATGCTGCAAGTAGGCCTTTAGCACTGCTTGTGCTACCCACCTAAGTAGCCCTCTGATCATGCCTCAGGTCTGCCACTGCAGGACCTGTGTGTGCAGCTCACTGTCACTTCCATTTAAAACTACTTGCCAATCTAAGCCTTTAATAAAGGGGGGGGGCTTTATTAAACCTAAGGCAACCCTAAGGTAGGTCCAAGGAAGACCTAAAGGCAGGGTGCCGTGTAACTAAAAGGTAGGACATGCAATTGTATGTTTTACATGTCCTGGTAGTGACAAAGAGCTAAATTCATTTGTCACTGCTGTCAGGCCTATTCCTCTCATAGTTTAACATTGGGAATTCCTTAAAATACCTTTAAGCTGTAATTCCAGGTCAGAGAGGAGTAGTTTTTTTATGTTTCATATGTTTGGAATGGTCTTGATAAATTTTCTTGACTGGTGAACTTGGATTTACGATTACTGTTTTAGAAATGCCACTTTTAGAAAGTGGACATTTCTGTGCTCTTAGCTCTTTTGTGCCTTGCAGCCTGTCTCCAATACATGTCTGGGTTTGGGTGCAGCTACACTATGTGCTTTCCCTCTAGACAGACACAAACACAGGCAGATGAGGCTCATCTGCATTCTGAGCACTCATCTGCATTCTGATGGGTCTTCCTGGGCAGGGAGGAATGTGAGGGGCTGACACTTACACTTCAATAGGTAGTGTCCTGTCCACACACAACGCACTGATTTACCCCCCAGGGTTAGCCTGGTCAACAGGACTGGGCTGAAAGGGATTGTGTGCACTTCAGAGGCCAGCCTTTGATGTCAAGTCCACTTCAAAGGCACTTTTAGGTATACGTACTGGGACCTCACCCTTCGCAAATTAGACACTTTTGGATCTTGAACTGAACCTCTGTCAATAGGACTGCTGTGCTGCTCAAAGGACTCAACTCGACTGCTTTTCTGGAACACCTGCTTTTCAACTTGTTGCCCTGCTTCCTGCTGCTCCTGACTCTGCTGAAGGAGAGCTGGACTCTGCCTTCCTTCCAAGTGATCTCCAAGGGCTTGATGATTTTCCCCCTGTTTTTTGGGGTGTCAGTTACACAAAAGACTTCCTGCAATCCTGTTGGGGCTGCTGAACTCTGCCTTCAGGGAGTTCTACCCTTGCCTAAGGTATTCTCACCAAATTCTGGGCCTCAGAAGTGGGTTCTGCAGCTGTTTTTGCTGCAAAATCGACACATAGTTACCACTGCTCCGATCAGAACTGACACAGTGTCCTTCAGCACTGACGCATTGCCGATCCGGAGACAGCCCTGCATGACTTGAGGATGATGCAGAACCAAACTGAGGTCCCAACTGGGAGGCTCGACTGTGACACATCGACCCACCTGCGTGAATCGGAACCGATACACTGCCTTCAGTGGCTGGAAAAGATCGATGCATTTCGTTGTTTGCTACCAGGAAAGATACTTTGTTCACCGGAGCCTGCATGGGTCCTGTTGCCGGCATGACTTTGTCCCATTACAGTGCGACCCAAAGGAACCTTTTTAGCGCTACTTACTTACAAGCGCTTTACTGTATTTATTTATTCACAAGTCAATATCTCAACTTCTACACATTAGATTTTTACCGTTTAGGTTTTATTTCACTCAGATAAACATTCTCTATTTTCCTAAACTACTGTGGAGTCTTTTTGTGGTGTTTTCACTGTATTTCTGTGTGAGTCATTGCAGAAATACTTTACATATTGTCTTCTAAGTTAAGCCTGCCTGCTCTGTGCCAAACTACCAGAGGGTGAGCACAAGATAATGGTATCCTATGTGACACAACACATTAGACAGATGGATGGAAAAATAAAAAGCATAACTTTGGTTGTTACAATGTCAGTTTAACTTGGGAATTTTTGCTGGTTTCAAAGGAATATGCACTTGGGTGACGAGTAGATGGCACCTTTCAATTCTTTTACTTTACTGGGCTCTCAAACATTTTCATTATCACTTCCTGCACCGTCACAAATGAAACCATCAGATTTTGAGAAAATACGCTTCATTCTTAAAGTATATATGTGGCCTAATTTGCTCTCTATCACAGCCAATCACAAAGCACACCTGTGTTCTGCATATAATTATATCGCCAAAAGAATTGGGTCAAATAATTGCTGCAAGCTCAATCCATTAAGCCAAATCTAAAAATGTATAGACCTTGGAAGTTCCAGATAGCATCAGTCTGGCATGACTCACACAAGTCTGCCATTGTACTTCGATTGTAGGCTGGCATGCCAATATGCCAGTGTCAGTGATAACTTTATTTCGGCCATTAGACCATAAAAGTGCACATAAGTACATCAACAAATACAATAAGACAATAAATAATTTTACAATTTAAAAAAGAATTAAACAACACGTTATCATGTGAAAAGTAAATACAAAGATTAATTTAAAAAGATTCGTCTCCTGCGCCACATGCCATGTAAATAACGAGATACGGCAAATACAATAGGGGGGGTGGGTATCATAAGTTAGGGACCTAAGGGCCTGCTTAAAATGACGAAATCCCAAATTCCTGCAGATGGGAATTAACCAACATTTTCTAATTGCAGAATATACAGGACAGAAGAACAACACATGTGAGACAGTCTCCAATTTGTAATTACATGCGGGACAACTTTCCTGATTCTGCGTCTGCCACTTAGCTGAAAAGGACCTGACTGGTAAAGTGCCATGTCTTAGCTGAATGTATAATTTTCGAGCAAGCGGGGGTTCGATTTGATCCATGAATTCCTCAAATTTTGAGTCAGATTTAACTGTGAGGAACTCAGAAGTCAATCTACCCACTGTTATAGAGCTCGAAAGTATTTGGAGATTCCGTGTACATATCAGTGAAGATAGTTCTTTCTTTGCTAATCCGGTACAAAAGGTTTCTGGGGAATCCCAGAATTCCGGGAGTCCTAAACAGGCACTGGCAGCTTTGATATGTTGGAGCCAGGGGATCTTTTTAGATTTAAGGAGAGGCCAGATCGCGGTGAATTCAGCTCTGTATGAGGCCAGTTCTGGAACCGACCACAACCTTTTCCAATATAAGATTGGTCTGGCACTTACAATCTCATCTATTGAGACTAGGCCAAAATCAAATTTCAAGGGAGTCAGAGGCGTGCTAGGGGGGAGCCCTACAAGTGTTCTTAAGAAGGACTGCTCAACCTTAGTAAGGGTCTCTGTTTGCTTATGTCCCCACAAATCAGCCCCGTAAATTACGGCCGCTCTTGCCTGTCGACAAAAAATCTCCAAAACAGGTGACACTGGTTTATAGGTCGATTTTTTAAAAACTTTGGTAAGACCCCCCGCCAACTGGGAAAGCTTAAGCGTCGACTTGGCAATCTGCTTATCCCAGTTAAATTTCTCAGTCAGGGTGAGGCCTAGGTAGACAAAAGTTTTAACCCTTTCAAGGGGAGTGCCGTATAAAATTGGGTTTGGACGTACCCGGTTAGGGGGATTGAAAATCATAAATTTTGTTTTCCCCAGGTTGATTTCCAATCCCCGCTGCTCACAGAACTTTACAAAACCATCAAGTGTGTTTTGAATGCCCGATGATGTTCTAGACAACAACAGAGTGTCGTCTGCGAACATCAGAGCGGGCACTCGTCCTGTTACCAGTTTTGGGGCATCGTTGTTTACAACACAATTCAAATGGTCGACGAGACCATTGATGTAAAAACTAAATAGTGTGGGAGCCAACACACACCCTTGGCGGACACCTTTGAGAACAGGAAATCGATCAGTGAGGTCACCATGTTTGCCACATCTCACCTGAGCAAAATTATTTTCATGGAGCCTAAATAAGACTGCTAACAAATAGGGCGGGAGGCCCAAATCAGCTAGAACCTGCCACAGTTTAGCTCGTGGAACTAAGTCGAAAGCTGCCCGCAGGTCCACAAACACAAGGTAGAGGCTGCCACCCTCCACCTTGGCTGTTTTCCAATACAGGACCTGCAGGCGAAAAATCTGATCGACAGTAGAAATACCAGCCCTAAAACCTGCCTGGAAGGTAGAAAGGATCCCTTTCTCTTCAATCCACTCCAGGACCCTATCCAGCAGAATCCTCCCCATTAGTTTTTGGGAGGTATCAATTAGGCTGATGGGCCTGTAGTTGGAAGGGGTCAATGGGCAACCCTTTTTTAGGATAGGGACAATTTCAGCTCCAAGCCAAGTTGGAGGCACATTGTCCCCCTGTAAAATGCAGTTAAATAGGGTAGCCAGATAAGGGGCCCATATCTTTGGTTGTGCCCTAAACAAATCTCCAGGCAATTTATCAAGGCCGGGAGCCTTATTGGGGAGCATCTTTCCTATTGCTGTTTCCACTTCAGTCAAGGTAAAACAATCAGCTAAATCACAGCAACCGGGTAATGGTAAAAGTTCGGAAGTACAGGTAGTTAAACTGTCCTGATCGGGCATACCATATAAGTCACCAAAATGACTTTCCCAGATTGGGGAGGCAATATTAGGTGTAGGAACATGGTGTTGCCCACCAACTCCAGTTGCTACAATGTACCAAAAAGATTTGGCATCATTTCGGCTAAGTGCCAAACCCAGTTCTTCCCACATTACAACTTCCCTTTCCTTTTTCGCGTCACTGATTGCTTTTTTATACAGGGAGCGATTTACCCTGATGACTTCTCTGTCGTTGGTTTTAATGGCCAACAACAGAGCCTTCTTGGCCATGCGACAGGTCGTGTTAAACCAGCGAGCAGTTGTGGTCTGGAACTGAGTTACCTTCTTTACCGGAAACAATGTGTCTTTTAGAGCCATAACCAGTTGGCCATGTATATCAATTGGACTGGTCGATAGGCCAATTTTCCCCATTTCCTCAAGAAATGGTATGATAATCTCGTAAAGTTCCGCAAGTTTACTGTCAGACGTTAGGAATTTAGGCCATTTGACCCTCCTTCTGCAATTTGCAATAATCAGTGGACTAGTATCTTTGTTTACAATCGGTGAGGGATTTTTTAGACCAAAGCTCCCTGGTTTAAGGGTCAATGCTAGGGCATTGTGGTCACTATCAAACCTCTCAATGACCTCAAATTTATAAATCCTATCCCAGAACCTAACTTCCAAAAAGATATAATCGATTATTGAAGTATGATTTGGTCGGTTAAATGTTGCCTTCCCAGGTCTATCTGGATTCACCCTGCCATTGCATGCTCGTAGTGATGCCGCTAGGGCCAGCGACTGCAATTGCAAAACAGGGGGAGTCCAGACCTTAACCAACGGTATCAACGGATCAGGGATATTCCATAATAAATCTACTTCGTCAGCATCTCCTAAATTTGGGTCCCAAAGAGGCTCAAAGTGACAATTAAAGTCCCCACCCAGTAGTATCACAGTGGAGGGGTCGAGAGACTGTATAAGTTTAGACAGTTCGACAATGGTCTCGGATTCATGGCCCCGCTTGTTTGGCCTTGCATAAACATTTATCAGTGCAATTTTAGGGCCATTTACTGGATCCAATAAAACGAGTTGTACATCCCGAGAGTTGGTTTGGATTTCCACTGCCTTTACTCCTAGGCATGTACCAACCCATATGGATAGGCCACCCGAAGGTCTACCCCTAGTGCCCATACTTGCCAAGATATCATATGTAGCAAAGCCCAAAACCACACTCTCATTAAGCAGCCAGGTTTCCTGGAACAAACAGATATCAAAAGTGGCAATAAACGCACCCCACTCAGCAATAGGAAGCTTACTTTTAAGACCCGCCACATTCCACGAAAGGATTCTAACATGGTCAGCAGCCATAGCATTCTTAGATAATACCAGGTCCAGAGAACCAATAGAATTGCTCAACATAGGTAAACCAACACCAGCCCCTTCGACAGGTATAGAATTTATGGGGAGGCAAAGAGTAGAAAAAGGGATAGGAAGGGATTCAACAAGGGGTTCTAAAATCTGGGTCTCCGTACACTGCACAGATCGTTCACTTGGGTCAGGTTTGCCAATATCCAATGGTCTAAGGATGTCATTTGGATTAGATTGGGCAAGAACAGGGGGTGAGTTAGTCAGTGACCACGTATGTCAGTCACATCCGTCGAGGCCAGAAAGAGCTTCATATCTATTAACAGCCTCGAACGGCGTGAATGGCATCAGGTGGTCCATCCTCCTGCTTCTATTCCCATAGTTCCTAGGCGGTATGGTATCCCACCTTGGGGCATTATCCAAAGCTTTTGGAATATAGTTTGGCTCTAGTAATGTATAGCCACCATCAGAGGGTGCACGTAGGTTAATCTGGGGAAAATCACAAACTACAGGGTACCCAACTCTGGTCTCT
The DNA here is from genome assembly GCF_964204655.1 of Triturus cristatus. NCBI lineage: Eukaryota > Metazoa > Chordata > Amphibia > Caudata > Salamandridae > Triturus > Triturus cristatus. The sequence goes on from NC_140590.1 coordinate 444,982,958, forward strand.
TGGGTTCTGGGATAAAAATATGTAAGTTCAAGGGGGACAATAAAATTGCCAGGGTTCCCTACTGGCCAATTTAGAATGTGTCTAACAGCCTTGGGATCTCTAAAATTTATAACGATTAAGTCCCCCTTGATATCCTTCACCCTGCTTCCTAGCCAAGAGAGTCGGCGTACATGGAGGATCTCACCATTGATGTTATAGGGAAGGGGACGATTCTGTCTTAACCAGTATACTGTTTTGTTTTTAAGTTGGTAGAACCCTTCCCTCCTGCCTTCTGGTAGTTTAGGAACTCCCGCTAGTACAACTACGTAAGGGACAGATTCTGGAGGTAATTCCACTTGGGGCTCCTTACATTTTATATCCTTAACAGTACTAGAACTCCTATCGGCACCCATATTTCCCACACCCTGATTTTTTTCGGCCCTAGATGTCGTGCTGGGAGCGGGTGGGACTGAATGCCTTACAGGTTTGGGAGATGTAGGCCTCTGTTGCCTGGGATCTGAAATCATACTACCTACAGTTGGACATTCACTTAAGGCAGGAATAGACGAAGGCGTGATAGCTACAGGGGGATGGGCTAGAACCGATAGGTCCTTAGCCTGCCCTACTTTACTACAAGTTGCCAACTCTAGATTCCGTAGCCTTTCCTCTACCCTCTTTAACCTCTCAATAATTGGTAAAATAAATGACCTTATGAGCTGTTCAATATTTGCCAACTGGTCAATATGCTGTGTTTCCTTAAGTGGGCAATGTGAGGTAGCAACCAATTCCACTGATATCGGAGCTGTGTTAGAGGCAACCTTTGGGGTAGGTGTATTTACTATAGTGGCCTTAGGAGTAGGGGCATCCAAGTTAATGGCATTATTATTTTTTTTTTTTCCCAAAGTCACTATGGCTAGTCCTAAGTCTGCTTGGATCTCCCCCCTTTTTCCTCCTTTTAATTGGAGGAGGACCAGGAACTTTAGAAGACACTAATTTCCTAGTCTTCTTTTTGGCTATCACCGCGTTTGGCAAAGGAGAATTTACTATCTCTTCTATGTCCACTGGAGAATTAGCGTGGGTGGAGATAGAGTTCGTATAGACAATATCGTGCGGGTTGGGCGGAAGACTTCGGGGGGATAACTCCCGCAAGAGTACAGGAACGCTATCTGTAGACAACAAGTCATCACTTTCATTAAGAGGGCTGGCATCAGGCAAGGTAACTTGTTGGCTTAAATCTATGAAGGGCCTATTCTTCATGTATTCCACTGACTGGCGACGCTCAGCCCGTCGCCCAGCTAAAGTGTCTTCCTTCCCTCCATCTATAAGAACCTTACTGAAATAGCGATCTAATGTACCTTTCATGGGACCCCCTGCCTTACTCAATGTCACAATATCGTGACTCTCGGCCATAATTGACAAATAATATGGTGTACAGCGTATGACCCTCACGCCGGACAGAGTATGACCCCCGCCAGGCCTCCTCTGGCCTCTGAGGGCCTCAAAGGGTCCACCTTTTGCCCGCCTGCGTTCCGCTCACGCAAAAGAGGAAGGGAGTAAAATAGGGAAGATAATTGATAGGGGAGGTCGGGAAGAGGACCAGGTGCGACAAATCAGTCAAACAACAAAGCACCCTGCTCCTCGCAGTCCCGTGATGGCAAATAATACAAGTCTATCCCTTTAGCTCCTCAAACGAAAGGAGAGTTCATCACATCTGCCCCAAACAGAAAGAGTCACGGTCCAAAACCTCGAGTGGCGCCCGCGAAGCGGGGGCCAGGAAGCACTTTATGCAGGCAAAGGGAAAAGTCGGGAAGAGGACCAGGTGCAGCAAATCAGTCAAACAGCAAAGTGCCCTGGTCCTCGCAGTCCCGCGATGGCAAATAATACAAGTCTATCCCTGTAGCTCCTCAAACGGAAGGGGAGTTCACCACATCTGCCCCAAACAGAAAGTGACACAGTCCAAAACCTCAAGTTGGAATAGCAGTACAGCAGTACTGCAAAGGGGTAACAATGTCAGTTACAGTTAAAAATAGGAAGTGAGTGGTGCTCACCTGGCGAGTAACCTCTAGCTGTCCTCAGTTGTCAGGGGTATGGCCCAGACCAGACTCCTCCGGGCTCTGACGGGCAAGGACGGGCCCGCCCTTGGCACCGGCCTTAAAAAGGCTAACCCGCCTCAGCTGGCGATGTGGGCGTGTCCAACCCAGAGGGTCGCTGGGTATGGTAGTTCGATGCAATACACGCCGTTCCCCTCACGGCTTGCTGACAAAGTGGAGGTGAGTGTAACCAACAGGAACACAGCCGTTCCCCTCACGGCAGGATTCAAACTGCTCCAAGCGCGTCCCGCACTGCGGGAGGCGCACCGGCCTTAAAAAGGCTAACCCGCCTCAGCTGGCGATGTGGGCGTGTCCAACCCAGAGGGTCGCTGGGTATGGTAGTTCGATGCAATACACGCCGTTCCCCTCACGGCTTGCTGACAAAGTGGAGGTGAGTGTAACCAACAGGAACACAGCCGTTCCCCTCACGGCAGGATTCAAACTGCTCCAAGCGCGTCCCCAATGCCTTGAAGATTAAAAGATATAAGCCCCATAAAACAGGACTAGCCATTTTTTACAATCAGTGCCTACCACAGGAAGGAGAGAACTCGTTTTAAGATGGTTGACATCTACATTTTCTTTCTTCTATTGGGTCAGTAATATCCACAATCGCAATAAAAAGACCCTTTTTATAATTTGGTCACTTCTGTGAAGCAGTGGAGCCCTGTAATAGGCATTTATTTTTACTAAATGCAACAGTCTTACTGCCCTCCACCTTCAAGGTGTGTTTCTGAAGCACTGTTAACTTTTTTCAAAACGCATACTGGCTACTGTGGGTAGGCGGATATTATAATGCGCGTGGGTTTCTGTATGTGGATTGAGGAGAGCAGAAATGCTCGCTTACCTACAAATATCATATCTGGTGTAGATAGCGAATCTTTTAACACTCACCGAACATCCCATGCTCACATACTCTGGTTGAATGATCGATTAATTGCAAACACCAGTGTAATACTTTGGGTTACTGGTTGAGTACAATTCTCTGTCAGTGTGAAGCCACAAGCAAACTCTAAATTAACCTGTGCTCAGCCCTCTGGTAGCTTTGCACAGAGCAGTAAGGCTTAACTCAGAGCCAATGTGTAAAGTATTTGTGCAACACTTCAAACAGCAACAAGGTGAAAACACAACACAAGAAATTCTTACATCAATTTAGAAAAATAGAGCAAAACTTAAATTAATCAAGACCAAAATGACAAAAAAACAATCAGTAGAACCAGAGACATGCTACTTTAAAGATTTAAGTGAAAATAGTGCCCAACAGACCAAAGCTCCACTCGCAGCTATCTGGTTGTGTGAGACCGGAAGAAAGTCACAAGTTTAGGCCAACCGTAATAGAATGCGGGTCAGATCCAGAAACCAGGTTAGTACCGCTGAAAAGTTACCTTCTCAGTCCAGTGCAAAGAGTCCCATTCGCGGTGGAGGTGGCCGGTAGGAGCAGGAAAGCATCGCCGATGGTGCTCAATGTAGCATGAAGAGGAGGCCTGGTGTCGCAGACAGGTGTCACTGTAGCATGAAGATCTTGTTGTCACCGTGAATGGTCAGGCTGGTGCTTTGCAGTGGCCCTCCAAGTGAGCGGTCAATGCTGTAGTGTGAAGGGTCGGGCTGAAAGAATTTAAGTAGGTGGTCTGTGCGAGTGACAAGGATTTACCCCCAACGGGCCTGTTTGCTGTTGCGAAGAGACCAAAAACTTAAATTCAGCCTCTCTGAGGCCACACCAATGATCTAGGACCTGAGGAGCACAACTTGGGGTCAGAGTCTTTCTCTGGCTGGATCAGGGTGCTGGTACAGGTGGTTGAGGGCCTATGCCATGCATGTCCCTGTGGCTCTGAACAGGAGGCCAGTAGACTAGCCCATGGAGAAACAGTGGGGGTCCTGGGCTCAGGTTCAGGTGCAGGTCCCATTCCCTTCTGACTCCGTCAGGAATGCAGCAGGACAGCACTCCAGCAAGGCTTCAGTCCAGCAAGATAGTAGTCCAGCAGGGCAGCAGTCCAGTAGAGATTCTGATACATATAATGACCCTAAGCAAGCTTGTCAGTACCCTGAAGATGAAGGAAACATATTTTGGTCTGCTGTGGAACACAAGGACATAACTATTTTGATGTTTAGGCATTTAAGCATTCACCTTTTTAATAGAACGAAAGTTCATGTTTCAACACACATCTAGTCATCAAAGGGAGGGCCTAAATTCACACACATAAGCAACAGCTGCGTACATTTTGGGCACAAGAGGATGGATCACAGAGGAATAAACTATTCGACTCAGCATCTCTCTCAAACCACTTATTGTGGAGAGCGAATACCTGCACAATGCGTTGATGACATATAGTGAACTGCTCCCAAAAGAGAGTCAACAAATGAGGTTGTTTTTAAGCATCTTAAGTGATCTAGCTAGTCTGATTTATGATCTCTTATTTAATCTTGAAATATTTTTATCATCTGATTAGTTATTCTCGCTCGCAGCAGATATAAATGATGTACTGTGATTCAGTGTTTACAGCAATATTGTCGGTGCTTCGTAAAATATTTCATATGAGAGAAACAGATATCCAGGGATGTTATCTAAATGTTTTTATGAACTCTGCAAAAAAGAGGAAAAGGGTCTAACTTTACTTTCAATTGTTTAAGTTGGTTTCAGTGCTACGAGAAGTAAAATATCTGGAAAACAGGCAGACAGAAAGAATTCCTGCACAAGCAGAAGAGTTTTACGCCTCCAAGGAATCATTCCGGCAATACGTAGCTAATCTTGAACTGACTGCTAACTGGTACAACAAAGTCATGAAGACAGTCCTGGAGGTGGAGTACCCCTTGGTGGAGGAGCAGCTACGGGACATCGACGTCAGGCTGAAGGAGGCTGAAAAGACTCTGAACTGGAGAACAGATGGTGAGCTCAGCAGGCATTGATAGTATGCAGACTTCAGTGAACTCTAGACCGAGTGTAAACATTAGGAGGGCTCTGTCTCCCCTGTGGAACTGTATGGATGTAGTGTGTGTCTATGGTATGACATAGCCAGGGAGCAATGGAGCACCCTTACTGGCTTACTAATTAGGGAAAAGTTCCCACAAGCTAGTAATTTCTGGATAGTTAAAACACAGTTTTTGTGGAAAAATCATCTTTAAACCCCTGGTAGCAATAGAAAAAAACAGTTTACCAAAGCATCGTAAACGAATTAAATACAAAATGATAAAAGAAAGATTAGGGGAACTGCAGGCATAAATTTGTAAGATAAAAACCACAAATAAAGAATGAAATGAAGGAACTTGTAGAGCACCCCTATACCCATGGGCAGGTATTAGCAGTAAAGAACAAAACATGAATAAAGTCAATGCTTGCAGTGGACCAAATCAATTTTAAATATATTAACATAGTTAAAGTAAGACCAAACAACAAAAAATGGATGAGGAAATTCGTAGATATGAATGGTATAAAGTTAATGTTACTTGCCAAAAGCAGTCACTGGATGCAACTCTTTTGCCAAAAATATAAGGTAATTACCAACACAGTTCTGCTTTAAACAGCTTGTGAGGGCAGGAATGTCTACCTTTCACATTGGTACCCCCGACTGCTTTCAGCCATTTTAAAAGGGGACTCCAGACTTCGAACCAAGGGAGAAATGGACTACTCTACCCCTATTTCTCACTAAAGCCAGGACTCCTAGGGGCAGATTTACAAGCCCCTTGTGACACTTTTGCACCCACATTGCTTCACTTTTTTTGAAGCAGTGGCGGCGTAAACAATGTGCCACATTGCGGCCAATTTACAATGTGACGCATCTAGGGAGATGCATCCCCTTGTAAAGTCCTGCGTTGCGTATAATGTATGCAGGGTGGGCATTCCCACGCAAAAAGCCATGTAGAACTGACGCAGTGAAATTTACAACATTTCACTGCGTCACTCTACGACTTCACTGCAGCAAAATCCCTACGCCTGCTAAGACCAAGCGTAAGGAATGACGCAGGGCTTTTTGAATGGGACTCACCTAGATGTTGTGGTGCAGTACTGGAGTTGCGTCACTTTAACGAGCGACTCCAGCAATGCGTTACTTTTGTGCCAACAGATGCGTCAGAATTCCTGACTCATTTGTTAATCCTTGCGCCATGGAGCACTGTATTGTAAATATAGCACATCCATGGTGGCGCAAGGACATATGGCGCTGGTGCAAAGAAACTGACGCATCTATGCAGATGTGTCAGTTCCTTGTAAATGAGTTCCCTAGTTTTTTCAAATGCTGCGTATAATGCTCCTAGCCATTCCTGAAGCTTCCAAACACCTGGCGAGCCATGTAAGGTACCATGACACAGCCATGACGTGCTCAACCTTTTTCGCTAGCAAGGGTGTTGAGTACAAATCCAGTCCCAGCTGTTCTACTGGTTCTTCATCCACAGTGGATTTTCTTTTCCCATGAGACCTCCTTCAGGCTACAGGAGGCAGGCTGCTCTGAAATTTGAAAAGCACTTACTGAAGCTTTGCATTTCAGTATTCCAGGATTCAGGACCTCAGTCTTTCCTCTTGCAGACCAGGCAACATAGTCTTCCTCTTCTGTTCTTCCTTCCAGTCCATTTGTGTTTTAGGGTATTGGTGGTGAAAAGACTCTTTTATAGTGCACACAAGGCAATCAATGAGTGTTGATCTCTTCTAATACATTTCTAAGAAAATTCCCACAACTTAACCAGATCCAGTTTGTAGCTTTGTAATTTTATTGTAAATGGTCAAAGGAAATTTTGATGTATGGTTTTATTAGGTTTCGCCTGCACAGCGCTGGCGCTCTGCTTGTGAAATCTCTTGTATTTAATATATCCTAAAAGGGGGCTCTTATCACTTCCTACTCCTGAATTACTGTGTTCATATACCTTGATGTAGAACTTTTTTTTAACTTCCCCTGGCTGCACACTGTTCACACTGTTCAAGCCCCGTTCACTGTCAAGAGAAGATCTCTTCCCACAGAAAAGGCAGACAGCTTCTAACAGTATGCTGGAATGCTTTCTTTTTATTACTTGTGTGAAGTAGAAGCTTTAGCCTTAAAACGTTTGTGGCATTTACTATTAATTCCTCCTTACCTTTCTATGCACGTTATAGGCATTATCGTATTGATTTTTTCAACTTAATCTTTTTGGTCATGTCAAATTCTAAATGTTTTAATAAAAATAAAGCTAATATACAAGAGCTATGCTATATTTTACCTTGCAGACAACAGGGGTATGATTTGAGTGGTGCAGTAGCATTGGGCCCAAACGTTTTCAGAACTCCTTTAAACACATAATATTGCTGTATTTGACTACTAAACAGGCAGTCTCAATTGCAGTTACCTTGCATTTAAAAGGGACTTGATTTGAATGGTGCAGCAGGTGCAGTGGCTCTGGGGCCAAAAGCTCTAGGGACACCACTAAACCCAGATTATTGCTAAATTTTAATACTAAACAAGACGGTCACAAATGCATTTATCTAGCAGGTAGTAGGGTCATGGTGCAGCCTGTGTAGTAGTAAAATATAGCAATAGTTAAAAAGGGGTTGATTTGAATGGTGCAGTAAGTGCAGTGCCACCAGGGCAAAAAGCTCTAGAGACCCCACTAAACACAGAATATTGCTTAATTTTACTACTAAACAGGCAGTCACAAGTGCAGTTATCTAGCAGGTACTAGGGCCATGATTTCAAGTGTGCTGCAGGTGCAGTGATACTTGGGCGAAAAGTTGTGAAAACTCCTCTGAACACCAAATATTGCAATATTTTACTACTAAACAGGCAGTCACAAATGCAGTTACTTGGCAGGCACTAGGTGCATGATTTGAATGGTGCAGCAGGTGCAGTGGCACTGGGCCCAAAAGTTGTCAGATCGCCTCTAAACACATAATACTGCTATTACATCAACTAAATCTGTTATTATTTCATTCTTTCATTTCATTTCTCCAAATGTTGCTATTACTTACCCGCACTATACCACTAGTAACAACAAAACATATACTTCCTTGTTGTACATAAACAAGTCATAACACTTTAACAGACTTTCTGTAACCTATATTGTACAACTAGTCAGAAAGCATCAACTTACAACAACAAAAAATGCTTCTTATTAATCACATAGGCAAAACATGCATTTAACGATGCTGGTTGTAAGGTGGCAGGACCCCGTGATTAGTGTTTCACTGTCATAATTCCCACAAAGGCTGTTCAGCTGAGAGGAGCCTTACTGGTAGGGAGGCAGCTTTTACTGCAGATTAATTCTGATAAGATTATTGCAGCTATTAAAACAACTGTTGCAAATGCGCAGAATGTGAAAATTGTGCAAGAGGCAACATAGGTCGTGGTACATTTTGAGGATCCCTACATGTCAGACCTTAGCTTCAAACTTCTGCCATTCTATGATGGTTCGGTATTTAGATTTTGTCAAGACATGTATATACCTGACCTTCATTTATTTTACAATCCCCAGTCTAGCTTTGCAACAAGGATGTATTATGTCTCTTGCAAAGTTTGCAATGAGACAGCAGCATTTGATGCAGTTTTATAGGGAACTGCTCTACTCTATGCAGCTCCTGCTAATTTTCTTTCTCTCTCCCTCAGAGGGTTGTGAATGATCAATTTAAATAATTCAAACCCTTTGTTATGGGGAAAAATTAAACTTGTGACTCATGACCTCAGGTGTGAAGTAAAGCATGAGAATTGACATACATATCAACGGTAAAGTTATTGTGTCTTTCTCTAAGTATCAAGCAGGTGTGAAGTAAAGCATGAGAATTGACATACATATCAACGGTAAAGTTATTGTGTCTTTCTCTAAGTATCAAGCATGCAAACAAATATATGAATTTGTGAACTAGAAGCATTGTATCAGCACATATGAATGCAGCACACACCTCTGCATGACAATAAACATAACCTCACATGGACTATTAAATGATTGAAAAAGAGTAATAACATAGGGCTTGAGGCCTAGAAGGCAAATAGACAGTGGTGGTGGTTAGGGGGTGGGGGTGCGCAGAAGAGATATACAAGACAAAACCTATGACCATTAAGGGAGCTGCAAATGCTTTTCCTGGCCTATAGCAACATTTCCAGGACCCGGACAGCCCTCCCTAGATCTTCTCCTCACCCTCTTCCTTGCAGCATTCCTTGTGTTGCATTTTCCACCAGGTAGTAAATTACAGTGTAAACGACCTTGAACCAGGAATAGCTGCAGAAATCAATGCAGGAACACCAAGTCTGCATGTTATTCCCAATTCCAGGCCCATTAACATGTAATGAGAAGATTTTGGTGCAGGGACACCAATTGGAATTGGAGATTCCACCCCTTAGGACTGCCGTACTAAAATCCACATTACTTTTAATGAATTAGTGCTCAAATACGGTATTTTCTACCAGTTATTTCCATCAGCTACACAAGTTGAGAACCATCTATTGACCCATCTGTATATTAGTGAGAGTGCAGTCAGTGCACGGCTTGATTATTTTAACAGCTTAGATGGTCTCCTCACCCTCCATCAAATTCATTGACTTCAAAAGACACAGAGTCATGGCTTCACTTTTAAGGAGGAGAGGCCATGGGTCCCAGGCCCAAAGGCAAATCTGTGGTTAAGTGTGCAAAAAGCATAGCTATACCTAGACAAAATAATTTCTGTTTAACAATCAATGAGAAACGTAAGAAGCTCAGGCCAACCTTATTAGGTCATCCCTTGAGTAAAGGTTAACAACAGAAGAGCGGTAGGACCTGGTCTTTTGAGGAGCCAGTTTTCTAAGACTCCTTGCCTGAGGCGTTAAAACAGACTGCTACTACGAACTGCTTTTAGAAAGGACTAAAATTACAACGTATTTTAGATGGCGTAAACGGTGAACTCGAGACCCCATCATTATAGATATGTTTGCTACACTTTATTTTTGTTCATTCATTGGTTCAAATAGTGTAGCTTAGTAACTTGAATCTGAAGCCAATTTCCTTCAATCTCTCAGATCTTCATATTGTTTGTTAGTCACTACTTTTCTCTTTCACACATTCAGAGTAGTGTTGGTCCTATGTGAGGGAAACCCTTTAAGTATGTGTGTTCATTTAAAGTAGGATTATTGAGTCATCCTTATACTTTGTGATAATCAACAGTTTGGATGTGGCCTGAATGGAAAATGCATCTACTGTGCAACCTCCATCGTTTCATTTTTCCCGGGGGTTTGGTGCAGACCTCTGTGAATAGAAAGGTTAACACGTGGTAACCCCCATGTTTACACCTCTTCTTGAAAGGCTGGACATGGGAGAGGACACTGAGCTCGATGCTCATGCACAATTACCCTTCTGACAAAGCTGTTGTAACATCAGGATGCTTGACTGCAATGCTTGCAGTTCAGTCATGTGATCACTTTATTAACATAATGCAAAGTTGATTCTAGCTGGGTACCAAGTGCTTGAGATCAGGATAGCTGATGCATGCTAACAACTCAGGTCTCAAATCACCAGGTGTCCAGATCACGGTGTCACTGCTGTTAAAGGGATTAAGCTCCTCCAAAATGCAGATGGATTGTAATTATAGAGTACACTGTGGTAAAGATTAGCATGGCTTTGTGTGAAAAGGATTGTGACAGTGTAATTAGCCTTCGTGCAAGGCATGCTTAAGAGGCCTCTTTGTGGGATGATCTTATAATTGAGGGCAACTCAGCCATCCACTTTTATCATGATTTTGGATGTTTTTTGAAAGTGTGGCTGTTGAGGTACCTCTGCTGTGAATTCATACTTGCATCTGAGCTCTGACCCACATACAATATCTTATCTCTAAAGAAGATACATCCTCTGGCTGCACATTCTGGGACTTCCCATATGCCCTATTTTATTATCATAAAGGCTTGATTGCACGTACTACACTCGAAAGTATGGTGGACAAAATATGGAACAGCATTTCACATTTAACTGTGCTTCCTACCCTCGATGGTGTGTACAGTGATGGAATTGAACACAAGGAATTTAAGCCTGTAATCAGTAGCGGCCACTCATGTTGCGAAGTGGTGGGCCGGGAGGAGGGGAAACACAAACAACAAAAAGACAGAATTTTATATCAATTATAAAAAAACAAATTGCCTGCTGTGATGGCCACCGCTTTGCTCCCGATCCTCGCGTCCCGCCCAGGAACTGATGCATACTGCGCAGGCTCCCAGCATGTAAGCAGTGCTGGGATTGGCCTGAAGGCCTCAGTTCCATGCTCAGACATAGACTGAGAGCCAGTGTTGGTTTCTCCACTCAGCTGTACAACACAGCTCGGATGGAGAAAGGCTAAATGCGCATGATGGTTTGGCTGGCCCCAAAGGGCCGCGGTGAAGCCATCATGTGCACTTGGCAGTGCCCACCACTTTCCACTCCTCCCTGGTGCTGCAGAGTCAGTATGACTAGCAACACCCCTTCCTCGGCTTGCAACCTGCAGGACTAAAATTAAAATAGTAATAAAAATGTTTTATTATCATTTTATTTTTGTCCTTTGCATCTGCTGGCTTTCAGCAGGGCTGGGGGGGACGCTCCTCCTCCATAACGGAGGAGCTGCCGCTGCCTTTAATCATCATTGAGTAAGTAGACAGTGGTAGAAACAGCATATGACCAGATACTCTTCTTCATCACTAATCCTCAGAATGCACTTGTTCAGGTGAAAGCTGCCTCATATCCTTTCACATATATGTAGGGAAATTCACCTTTCTGCATGGTCTACCCAGGTATTCTAAGTTTTTTGGATTTCTATCTACTTGCCTGTTTTAACTGCTAAATACCTCTAATTGCATGTGCTCTGCCCTTAAAACTTGGTAATAATGTGTAATTATTAGAAGCCTTCCTTACCCTTTAGTAGGGCCGCAGTAATGTGGCACCAGTGGCATAAATGTCAGATCGCCCATGTGTGCTGCAGTGTGTCCTTCTTCCACCCAGATGTTACTTTAAAAGAATGGCATCGGGACTGCCACTGCAGCCATGAACGGCCATAGGCAAAAATGGCTACTTTTTACATTAACAGCAGCACCTTAAAGGTGTGGCTTTGTAGTCTGCTAGTCATTGGTGCCCAGGAGTCTGAATTTGCTTCTCATTGGTCAGTTTAGTTTGCCTCCTGCGGTTCCGGAGACATAAAAGATAAGAATGCACATCTATACAGAAGAATCAAGACAACAATGACATTTTTACAGAGGACCCTGCAGGCCAGCGGGAACATGGACGTGTACTGGACCCCTGGCTGAAGACAGCTTTTGAGTCAGTCTTCAACTGCTATCTGGGCTTAGGTATGTTGCAACCCATACCTCGCTGGCTGTGAGCTTTAAGAGTGACCAGAAGGAAGATGTTAAGCCCCCTGAGAAGTTTGGGGATAATTGATTGTAAAAATAATATACACACCTGAATATAGGGGGTCTAAGGGAAACTTTTTTAGACAAGCGCGGATAAGTTCCCAACACAACTGTTATAAAACAACAGGTTATCTACGGGTCTGGCGAGCTTAAAGAAGCTCTATAGACATACAGCACAAGCAGAGACCCTCAGTCATACATTGTGAAAATCCTTTAAAAAGGACGGAATCCCATCACCCACTGAGGTGGCATGCTTCATCATCTGGGATCTCCTCTTGGTCAGTGTTGGTGGCGAGAAGGTTTACCGTTAGAATGAATGGTGTGGGCCTGACCCATCTTCCTGTCGTTCACAGGACTCCCAGCCCCTGACTCATTTCCCCTTCTCCCCGTTGTTAGGACGCACTTAACGGACGATTCCACTCTTACGCTGTCAGCGGATCGGGGCTCTGACCCTGACCACGGCTTCCTCGCAAGCTACGTGGTACACTGGCCTTGGCTAGGTAAGTTAGGCCTCACCCTGTACCCCCTCCCAGCTTCCACCATGCTGTTAACATCCGTTAATATCAATGATCAGTTTGATCATTTTGTACCCTGTTTTCTAGGTGCCTCACCCGTCGAGGGCGCCCCTAGTTAACTCACGGTTTTGACTCAGATTCCTACGTACCGACTGGACTTTGTTCGCTTTGGTGACGTTTTCAACCCTTGCGCTCTTCCCTGGATAAGACTCTTACCCCTCTCCTCTTCACCTCACATGGGCCATTCCGGGTTCTCTCTCACCTTTCCCTTTCATCCCACAGGACCCCTCACTGTGGTTATTATTGCCACCTACTCTGGGCAAACCTCACTGCCTCAATTTCATCGCGTGCTACATTCCAGGTATGCCTCCTCACCTCGTTTTTCCAGCGCCTGTTCCGCTTCCTCGCACGCACCCTTCATCCTGTTTCCATCCCCCTTCTGATTTTCCCTTTTCCCCCCTTGTACAGCACTGTCAACATGGCAACCCAGTCCTGAAGATGATCCTAAATGATTAAGGAACAAAACGCCGTCGATATCTCAGCGAAATTTATGACACTTTTTCAACTATGGTTCATTCAAAAATATCTTTAATAACATGACCAATCATTGTAAATAATATATGTGAACCATATATTCGTGTAGATATTAGTCACCTTTTCACGTTGCGCCTTTCGCTGTTCCTTTCACTTGCCACCTGCGCCGTTCATTTTCAAGTGTCACGAGCACATTTAGATTGTTTTTGCAAATTTTGCTTACAGTGCTGATGCAACCGTTTCTTCTTATGCAAAATATATGAGGCCTTGAGCACATTTTACAACAAACTATGAGTCTCCCTAATTTCTTCTCATAGTAATGTCTTGTACATACTGATTAATTTACCTTCCTCAATAATACCGCTTGATAAATTGTCGTCAGTTTAAACTTCCTTACCCAGATCTCAATCCGGTCTATGGGTTTTACTCCTGTTGCTCCTTACTACCTTAGTTAAGACCAAAGCTTCTCATGGAGGTTGTATTTACCTACAACACTGCTTCATGGAGTTTGTGGGAGTTCATACCTTGCTCGTCTCCAATTAACCTTACTCGATCTCACAGCATTGTAATTTAGATGTTTGGATACAGGCCAGTTATTGTTATGCTCACAACTAAGGTTGCACAAGAGTTCATCTAATAATGTTATCCCATAATATGTTTATTTGCATAGTAACCAAACATGATGCTGATTGCAGATGAAATGCAGTTGCTACAAGAGCATACATCTTATAGAAACAGCAATAATTTCACATTAGTCGCTGACACTCTTTATAAACACTCAGGGGCGGCTCGTCCGTAATGACGGAGGAGCATTGTCCCCTGGCTCAGAGCCAGAAGGTGAAAAATATAACTATTCTTCCATCGTTTTAGGTTTCACCTGCTGGCTGAGCCATGGTGCATAGGGAGGGGTGGGGCCGTGGAAAGGGGGAAGCAGGACTTGTTTGTGCACTTCTAAGTGTGCATGTGTGTTTGGTCAGCCGTTTTAGGCAGGCCAAACACACAATCGCACTTAGGTTTCTACAACCAGGCTGTCTTGAACAGGACAATAGGCCTACCCACACAAGTGAGGTACCATTTTTCTCGGAAGACTTTGAGAAATGCGGGGTGGGTGGAATTATGTAGATCCACGCAGATCCCAGAACTTCCATCACAGAAATGTGAGGAAAATGTTTTGGTTTAACTAAGTTTGAGGTTTGCAAGGGATTCTGGGTAACAGATCCTGGTGAGTGGCACATAAGTCACTCCATCCTGGATTCCCCTTGGTGTCTAGTCTAAAAAAATGTACAGGTTTGCTAGGTTTCCCTATGTGCCGGCTGTGCTAGGGCCCAAAATCCATAGGTAGGCACATTGCTAAAAACAAGTCTGTGCCTAGTGGGCTTTCAGCCGCGCTGGGGGCAGATCAGGTGCCACTGCTCCAATCTGCCCCTTGGGGATGGGACAGAAAGACTGTGGCATTTTTTTCGGGAGGTGTGGGCATTGGCATGCCCATTCTGGGCTGACCTCAACCCTGAATAAAAATCCTGAGGCCTAGAGGGCCTTCTGCCCCCCCCCCCAGGGAGAGGATAAGGGGCTATTGCCCCAATATGCCTCCGGGAAGGACAACAGAAAGAACAGTGGTAGGGAAAATCTGCGCAGGGAAGTGGTAATCATGGTTACAAAAGGTATCCTGCTGAAAGCCAATGCTCCAGGTTAACCATACAACGACCACCTCACGTCGTAATATGTGGGAGATGCCCACCTAATGCAATTTGAATAATAGGTAAACCGAGCAAAAGCTCATAAGTCAAAGCATCAAATAAAGTCCAATTATCAGTCCTGCGTTTTTTCTTCTTCTTTTATTTCATGCTTGCCAGATATTTTTCTTGTTTCTGTACAGTTTCTTCAAACAAATGCCTTCAAGCCAAGCTAACACATGTTTCGTCCAAAAGACTATTAGCCATGGACTTTGTCAGGGCTAAAGACAAGAAAAATAACTAAATTGTATTACACAGCTCCAATGTCACACATGGAATTCGTGTGGTGAGCTTTACTCTACCCTGATCCCATAGGTGCACTCTAATAACTTAATGATGTGCAATGTGGAAATAACCACATTGTTTATACAAAAAGAAGGGAAAAAGGCAACATGCTACCATAGTATATATCACTATCACCTAAACACTGAGTTTAACAAATTATCTTACACCAAGAAAGTGCCATTCTCAACTCCAAAGGGTGATCAGAAGGATTCGATAGTGAAGAATACGAAGGAAACCAAAAACCCAAAAAACCACGAAAAAAGTACCCAGGCGTGAACAAGAGAGGGAACAGTAAGCCTAGTGATTTGCACTTACTGAAATTCTACAATATCAAATTCGGAATAAAGTTAAAGAAAATTCCACTGTAATCCTATAGGGTCAGAATACAGCTTACTAAGCCTCCAAGTGGGCGACAATTTTCATCAACATGCTTATATGTAAAGTTAATAGACCTATCCTATGTAGTGTAACGATAAATTAACTGGCAGAAGGTCAAGCAATATTAATGCAGGGTGTTGTACAAACAACCCTATCCCTCCGTAGGGACAATCATGTGTCCTAAGTAAACCACATTGATAATTACAAAACTATGAGACCCATATCTGGGTACATCTTAATTGCTAATTAAATAAAAAGAGGAAAAATCTTACTTAAAATATTACGCAAATATTATTGTTTAATAAGATTCTACCTAAAAGACAAAAAGGCATACCTAAAGTAATAATACACGTTTCTTCCGTCTGTACAATCAAATCGGGAAATCCAAACCTCAATCACTTGAGTGTAAGCTCATAGGTGACAGCCACATATCCTAAGGTCAAAGAGAAAGGAGGAAAGGTCTTAATAAATAAACTTAGAGAAAAACCGAGGAAAAACAAAGAGAAAAAGGAAAAAACAGAAGACTAGTAAACATCTCGTCTAAACTATCATAAAGGACAGTAAAGTCTAGATGCGCTACTGATCACATGACTATATGTTAATAAATAATCATCATTAAGTGAGGCCAAATGCTTACTGACGAGGATTTCTATATTAAAGATAATATTGAGACCGGAACACCGCCTGAGTAGCATGAGAAAGGAGCGCCTACATAAAGCATATAACCGGTAAATCGTTCAAGGCTTAAACATAAGCGTGGGATAACACGTGTATAATCTATGATATATGCCAGGCTAAAAGACAGTGAGATGTGGCTAATATTGTAAGGTCTAAAACCGGCCAAAACACTAGAAAAAGTCAGGGAGAGCAAAAACTTACATTACCCTCTAAACATCCCTCTAAAGTTGTATCGAGTAACCGCTTGTCAATTAGCTAGCGCTTACCTGAAACTGAATACCGGAGATCCGCAATAAGAACCTCTTGCACAACTATCGGCGTGTAGGATGCACGCCATCTTAACGTGGGATTAAATAACTAGAAGAACTGAAATGGATGATGGACCACATAGAGTGAGTCGAATAAGGAAAATAAAGTAGCGCCATCTTAAGTCTGTCAATCGGGCCGATTCTAATCCGAATTGTTGTTATAATTATGAAGTGCAAAAAAAAGATTGATAACAAAAATAAAACAAAATAAAATAAAATAAGGGAAGACAGATAGAATGAGTACATAGAAATAGAGTGACATGTCATTATTTACAGTTCTTCGTATCTATTCATATTTGCAGTCTTCAGTTCAGGGAAAACATCCTGTTATACTGTTCTAATTTCATACTCTGATTGAGACAGTAATACAAAAATGTTACCCTATCACTACATTCACGATACTAAACAATACGTCTTGTAACAAATGTAAATCAAGGGTGGATATATATAGACAATGCCCATGAGAAAGGGTGAACAACCAAATCAAAAATCTGAATCACATGCCCAGGAAATATTGCAATTCTTTATCAATATTAATTCCCTTATCTACTGCATGCAATTTCAAGATCCAGCGTGCTTCCGCCTGCCGCAATTTCAAATACTCGATTGCCCCCCCTGGTATCAGTTGGCACAGTTTCAAGGGCATAAAATTTAAAAGACAAATGCTTACTTTGTTCAGAGCATTCCAACGCATGGTGTACAATGGGATATCTCTCATCCATGTTTTTTAAAGCTCTAAAATGTTCTGAGATTGGTGCCTTGAGATTTCTGACCGTACTTCCCACATAGATCATAGTACATTTACATACGATGGCATAAATCAGAAACTTGGTGTTGCAGTTTATATGTTGGCTGATGTAAAATTTCTTAGACCCATTATACTGGAAGTCTCTGATTTCAGAAAGAGCATATTTGCACATACTGCAATCCCCACACTTATGGAAACCCAAGTTACATTTGTGACACGTCAGGTTATCCTTGTTCTTCTTTGGATAACTAGGACTAACCATATTGCGAATAGTTACCCCTTTGCGATATGTCATACTAGGGTACCTAGTTAAATGTTTGTTCAAGTCTGAGTCTGTTGTAAGAAAATTCCAATGGTGTTTAAGAATATTAAAAACTTTATGTGACCAAGGGTGGTAGTTTGTGATCATTTTCACTGGTTCTTGTGTTCTCAATGTATTGGTAGAGCGAGGTTTTAGTATCTCATTTGTAGTGAGTGCATATGCTCTTCTTTTAGCTTGATCGATTACTTTCGCATCATAGCCCCGATCAGAAAACCTCCGTTCCATATCTGAGGCACATTGGTAGAAGTCAGAGTCTTTGCTACAGTTCGTACGTGCTCTATAGAATTCCCCATAGGGGATTGAGTTTATCTGTGTCATTGGGTGGGCACTTGCTGCATGTAATACAGAATTGCAGGCTGTCTCCTTTCTGTACATTCTACAATTAATACTGTTGTTTTCGATGAACAGTTCTACATCCAAAAAAACAATTTTTTCAACACTATAAGACATTGTAAATTTCATGTTGAACAGATTAGTGTTGAGGTGATCAAAAAAACTATGTAGTTCGCCCACATTTCCAGTCCAAATGAGGAGGCAATCATCAATATACCGGCCAAAAAACATGATGTAATTCTGCCAATCAGCTCCGGAAGGGCCCCAGATATGCGCTGCCTCAAACCACCCCATAAAGAAGCAGGCAAAAGACGGCGCAAATCTGGAACCCATCGCAGTACCGCATGTCTGTTGGTACCACTCTCCTCCGAACAAAAACACATTGCGTTCGAGAATCATTTGTGACATTGTTATAATCATTTCGGAATGTTCCAGAAATTCCACTGGTCTCTTATAAAGAAAGTGGCGAAGTGCTGACAGCCCTTGTTCATGTAAGATGTTGGTGTATAGAGACACCACATCAAGAGTTACTAAAATCATAGACTCGTCCCAGGTTATATCAGTGAAGATATTTAAAATATGTTTTCTGTATCTAATTGTGGATGGTAAATTGTTCACATATGGCTGTAAGAAGGTGTCCACAAATTCAGAGATTCGTTCTGTTGGTCCTCCAATTCCTGACACTATTGGCCTCCCTGGGGGGGCAATAGCATCCTTGTGGATTTTTGGTACAGAATAGAGGCAAGGATATCTTGGTCTATCAATAAGAAAGTACCGATATTCATCATCATTAAGTAAACCCACTGTATTCCACTTTTTTAGTTGTTCATTAATCGTTTTCATGATTTCAAACACTGGATTACTCAGCAGTTTTTTGTACCACAATACATTATTAAGTTGACTCATGATCTCATTTTCATAGTACTCTCTAGACATAACAACAATGTTGCCTCCTTTGTCTGCCTCCCTTATAATGATGGTCTCGTCTGACATTAGTTGTTTGAGTGCTAATCTTTCTTTTGGTGATAAATTATTAAGGGTGGGCGGAGTGCTCCGCTCTGCCCACGGAGTGTACGTAGTGCTGCCTGCTTCGTGGTCCATGAAGTAGGTGTAGCAGGCAGCACTACGCACACAGCGCGGCGTAGCAGAGCTGCCCGCCACCGCCTCCTTTCCACCCTCATTTTAAAATAATTTTAACTATTTTAAAGTATGAAAATTCCTTACCTGAGGTGCGGTGTCCCGGGGCTCCCTCTTCCTGGTGCAACCGCAACTTCTTCACAAATGCACATGCGCGGACGCCCGTTCATGCACATTTGTGAGGAAGAAGTTGCAGTTGCACCAGGAAGAGGGAGCCCCAGGACGCCGCACCTCAGGTAAGGAATTTTCATACTTTAAAATAGTTTAAATTATTTTAAAATGAGGGCGGGCGGGAGGCGGGCGGCGCGTAGTGGGGCTACGCAGAGTGGCGAGTATGCGTAGATTTGGCCACACTACGCGATGCTCCGCGATGCTCCACGTAGCCCCACTACGCCCACTACGCCCAGGGTTATAAATTATTAACATAGTGAAAACGTTTGCGGTGATTCATACTGTTTTCAAGTTTATCCAGTTCCTTCGTGACCACTTTATGGAACGCATCTATATTATTGCCTGAAGCAAGGTGTGGTACCCATTTAGATTTAGGCTTAAGGCCACTATCCTCTCTTAAGTCAGTAATACAGTCCAGATCGTGTAAAACCCTATGCATGGTTAATGGGTCTTGTTCATCTTCTGTTATTGACAGAAGTAAAGCTGTGTCTCTAATATCTTGAATCGTTAAATCACCAACAATCATGTCAGAAATGCATTGTTTATTGGACAGTGTACTGGAAGCAAAGTATTTTTTGAGTTTAAGATTTCTCGTAAATTTATAGAGATCTATTTTCACATCAGTCATGTCACATTGTGCTGTTGGACAGAAACTCATTCCTTTACCTAGGACAGAAATCATATCTGAGAAAGTGTTGTCTTAGATAGGTTAATTAACTGGATTTTGTTATATTGATTAGCCACTGCTTCGCCTTGCTCCATGAGCGGGTATTCACTCTGTCTCTTACCTACGAGTTTGTTTCCCTCTCCTGGTCTTCCTCTTACGTCTTCTCTCAGCCTGTTACTGTTCTCCTTGTTGCCAATCCGTATACGCTGAACTCCCTCAGTTGTTCTCTCTGCTCCTGTCACTGAGATTTTACTCGAAGAAGCAGTGCTAACAGCACTAAGTAGGGATGATCTACTACTACCTCCTAGTTGTAAGTCCTGTTTGACTAGATTATCAAATTTTTTAGCAAAAGTAAATACCCTGCCATTGCGGTAATCTATCTCATCCTGTTTTAATTTTCGGGCTTTCTTTTCTTTAGTTTTGTCCTCAAATTTGTTCGATATTCCTTTCAAAATAGCATAATTCTTTTTAGTTGCCTCTGGTAGATTAATGCCAATAATCTCCTTCTCTAATATGTCTGCTTCTTCTGCAGCCTTGAGTACCTTTCTTTCTGCATTCTCTATTAGAATATTCATGAGGCTCCAGGTCATCGTATGTAGGAAAAATATTGGAGCGAAGGCCCCGTGGGATCCTCTCTAGTTTGATGTATTCTTTAAGTGTTGCCCCATCCCACCATTTCCCTATTTCTATTTTTCTGAGTCTCTCTAATCTGGAAAATTTAGCCTTAAGGCCTTCATTAGGCCTAACATTACCTTGCGTCACTGCTCTATTCACTGATATTCCAGCGTGTAAATTTCTAAAGAGCTCCTCTGCTATTTTACTTCTCTCACTCCTAGAACACATATTTACTATATTTCACAGCTTAGTGGCACAATGCCCGCTGCAGTCCCAAATAGTTTAAACAACAGAAAGAACAGTGGCAGGGAAAATCTGCGCAGGGAAGTGGTAATCGTGGTTGCAATAGGTATCCTGCTAAAAGCCACTGCTCCAGGTTAACCATACAACGACCACCTCACGTCGTAATATGTGGGAGATGCCCACCTAATGCAATTTGAATAATAGGTAAACTGAGCAAAAGCTCATAAGTCAAATCATCAAATAAAGTCCAAATATCAGTCCTGCATTTTTTCTTCTTCTTTTATTTCATGCTTGCCAGATCTTTTTCTTGTTTCTGTACAGTTTCTTCAAACAAATGCCTTCAAGCCAAGCCAACACGTGTTTCGTCCAAAAGGCTATTAGCCATGGACTTCGTCAGGGCTAAAGACAAGAAAAATACCTACATTGTATTACACAGCTCCAATGTCACACATGGGATTTGTGTGGTGAGCTTTACTCTACTCTGATCCCATACGTGCACTCTAATAACTTAATGATGTGCAATGCGGAAATAGCCAAATTGTTTATACAAAAGAAGGGGAAAGTGCAACATGCTACAATAGTATATATCACTAAAGCCCTGAGTTTGAACAAATTATCTTACACCAAGAGGGTTAAAAAAAAACAGAAGTAACCAATGATGTGCACTGTGTACCCCAAGTGAAGAAAGATAAAAGAAGTATGAAACAACAGAAATTTTATTAACCCCTTCGCTGCCAGGCCTTTTCCCCCTCCTGTGCCAGGCCTTTTTTTGGCTATTTGGGGTAGTGCGCACTTAGGCCCCTGTAACTTTTTGACCACATTAGGTATCCACGCCAAATTTGCGTCCTTTTCTTCCAACATCATGGGGATTCTAAAGGTACTCAGGGTTTGTGGATTCCCTTGGAGGGGTCACAGAAAAGAGCCAAAATACAGCAAAATTTTGGTTTTTTTTGGAAAAATTGGAAAAACGGGCTGCAAATGAAAGCATCTGGGTTTTCCCCTGCAACTGTTATCAAAAAAGGGTTTGTGGGGTTGAAATCACCATTTTCCCAGCTTTTCGGGGATACTTGACTTTTGTCAGAAACCCAACATTTTTTACACAGTTTTGGCATTTTTCTGGGACATAGCCTATTTTTGCTATTTTTTGTGCTTTTGACCTCCTTCCAGTTAGTGGCAGAAATGGGTACAAAAGCAATAGTGGATCCTGGAAAGCTATACATTTTCGAAAAGAAGACAACATTCTGAATTCAGCAAGGGGTCATTTTGTAGATCCATCAAGGTTTTTTTTATAGAAACAAACAGTTAAATGTAGGATAAATTGAAATTTAGTTGAAAAAAACAGCCTTTTGTGTCAACGTTTTCACCTGTAACTTCTTCTAATTATGACAGCTCTTTGAAAGCCATATACCGTTGCATCCGCTGGACATTACTGGTTGTGGGGATATATAGGACTTGTAGGTTCACCAAGAACCAGACGAACCCAGAGCCAAAAACTGAGTAGTAACTTGCAATGGTTTTTTATTATGTACCGGGTATATAGTAATTATTCTGTAAAAAAGTGTATATGGAAAAATCGGTATGAAAGACACCTATGTATTTCTGAAATGGGAACAAAATATAGAGTTTAGAAACAGTAGATATTTGTACATTTCTGAAATTGGGAATACTCATACTAGCATGAGAATTATCAGTCATTTTTTAGAATGACTTATTTTTTACACAATATCTTTCATTTGGAAAGCAGAAATGCTTGGAAAGTCAATGGATAATAACAGTTCCTTTACAAATCTGAATTACCCTAAGTCTCCCGATAAAAATGGTACCTCACTTGTGTGGGTAGGCATAGTGCCCACGACAGGAAACGGCGCAAAACGCAACGTGGTCACACCACATTTTCACAATGCAAAATTACCCTTTTTTTGCAAAGTGCCTAGCTCTAGTTTTTGAACCCTAGCTCTGCGGGCACCTTGGGAAACCTAGCAAACCTATACATTTTTGAAAACTAGACACCCAGGGGAATCCAGGATGGGGTGACTTGACTGCCTCCCACTAGGGTCTGTTACCCAGAATCCCTTGCAAACCTAAAAAATTGTCAAAAAAAACACATTTTCCACATATTTCTGTCGTGGAAAGTTCCGGAATCTGCGTGGATCCACAAATTTCCACCCACCCCGCGTTCCCCAAAGTCTTACGAGAAAAATGGTACCTCACTTGTGTGGGTCGGCCTAGTACCCGCCACAGGAAACGGTGCAAAACGCAAGGTGGTCACACCTCAATTTTGCAGTGAAAAATGACCCCTTTTTGGCAAAGTGACTAGCTGTAGTTTTTGAACCCTAGCCCTGCCGGCACCTAGAGAAACCTAGCAAACCTATACATTTTTGAAAACTAGACACCCAGGGGAATCCAGGATGGGGTGACTTGACTGCCTCCCACCATGGTCTGTTACCCAGAATCCCTTGCAAACGTAAAAAAATGACAAAAAAAACACATTTTCCCCACATTTCTGGGATGGAAAGTTCTGGAATCTGCGTGGATCCACAAATTTCCACCCACCCCGCGTTCCCCAAAGTCCAACGAGAAAAATGGTACCTCACTTGTGCGGGTCGGCCTAGTGCCCGCGACAGGAAACGGTGCAAAACGCAACGTGGTCACACCTCAATTTTGCACTGAAAAATGACCCCTTTTTGGCAAAGTGACTAGCTGTAGTTTTTGAACCCTAGCCCTGCCGGCACCTAGGGAAACCTAGCAAACCTATACATTTTTGAAAACTAGACACCCAGGGGAATCCAGGATGGGGTGACTTGACTGCCTCCCACCATGGTCTGTTACCCAGAATCCCTTGCAAACGTAAAAAAATGACAAAAAAAACACATTTTCCCCACATTTCTGGGATGGAAAGTTCTGGAATCTGCGTGGATCCACAAATTTCCACCCACCCCGCGTTCCCCAAAGTCCTACGAGAAAAATGGTACCTCACTTGTGCGGGTCGGCCTAGTGCCCGCGACAGGAAACGGCGCAAAACGCAATGTGGTCACACCTCCATTTTGCAGTGAAAAATGACCCTTTTTTGGCAAAGTGACTAGCTGTAGTTTTTGAACCCTAGCCCTGCCGGCACCTAGGGAAACCTACCAAACCTATACATTTTTGAAAACTAGACACCCAGGGGAATCCAGGATGGGGTGACTTGACTGCCTCCCACCATGGTCTGTTACCCAGAATCCCTTGCAAACGTAACAAAATGACAAAAAAACCACATTTTCCCCACATTTCTGGGATGGAAAGTTCTGGAATCTGCGTGGATCCACAAATTTCCACCCACCCCGCGTTCCCCAAAATCCTACGAGAAAAATGGTACCTCACTTGTGCGGGTCGGCCTAGTGCCCGCGACAGGAAACGGCGCAAAACGCAACGTGGTCACACCTCCATTTTGCAGTGAAAAATGACCCTTTTTTGGCAAAGTGACTAGCTGTAGTTTTTGAACCCTAGCCCTGCCGGCACCTAGGGAAACCTACCAAACCTATACATTTTTGAAAACTAGACACCCAGGGGAATCCAGGATGGGGTGACTTGACTGCCTCCCACCATGGTCTGTTACCCAGAATCCCTTGCAAACGTAAAAAAATGACAAAAAAAACACATTTTCCCCACATTTCTGGGATGGAAAGTTCTGGAATCTGCGTGGATCCACAAATTTCCACCCACCCCGCGTTCCCCAAAGTCCTACGAGAAAAATGGTACCTCACTTGTGCGGGTAGGCCTAGTGCCCGCGACAGGAAACGGCGCAAAACGCAACGTGGTCACACCTCCATTTTGCAGTGAAAAATGACCCTTTTTTGGCAAAGTGACTAGCTGTAGTTTTTTAACCCTAGCCCTGCCGGCACCTAGGGAAACCTACCAAACCCAGATATTTCTGAAAACTAGACACCCGGCGGCTTCCAGGGAGGTATGGCATGCGTGGATCCCCCAACGTTTCCTTACCCAGAATCCCCTGCAAACCTCAATTTTAGCTGAAAAAATCACTTTTTTCACACATTTTGGGGTGGGAAAGTAGTTGCATCAGCGGGCTCACACAAATTTACCACCACCCAGCGTTCCCCCAGGTCTCCCGGTAAAAATGGTGCCTCACTTGTGTGGGAGGCCCAAGTACCCGCGGCAGGCAAGGGCCCAAAACGCAGTGAGGCGACATCAAAATGGCCTATCGCAAAACCACCTGGTTTTGCAAGGGGGGTCACTTAGGTTTTTGGCCCGGTGCTCTGCGGCCATCTAGGGAAACCTACCAAACCCATGCATTTCTGAAAACTAGACACCCGGCGGCTTCCAGGGAGGTATGGCTTGTGTGGATCCCTCACCGTTACCTTACCCAGAATCCCCTGCAAACCTCAATTTTTGCTGAAAAAATCACTATTTTCACACATTTTGGGGTGGGAAAGTAGTGGCATCACCGGGCTCACACAAATTTACCACCACCCAGCGTTCCCCCAGGTCTCCCGGTAAAAATGGTGCCTCACTTGTGTGGGAGGCCCAAGTACCCGCGGCAGGCAAGGGCCCAAAACGCAGTGAGGCGACATCAAAATGGCCTGTCGCAAAACCACCTGGTTTTGCAAGGGGGGTCACTTAGGTTTTTGGCCCGGTGCTCGGCGGCCATCTAGGGAAACGTACCAAACCCACGCATTTCTGAAAACTAGACACCCGGCGGCTTCCAGGGAGGTATGGCTTGCGTGGATCCCCCAACGTTTCCTTACCCAAAATCCCCTGCAAACCTCAATTTTTGCTGAAAAAAATCATTTTTTTCACAAATTTTGGGGTGGGAAAGTAGTGGCATCACCGGGCTCACACAAATTTACCACCACCCAGCGTTCCCCCAGGTCTCCCGGTAAAAATGGTGCCTCACTTGTGTGGGAGGCCCAAGTACCCGCGGCAGCCAAGGGCCCAAAACGCAGTGAGGCGACATCAAAATGGCCTGTCGCAAAACCACCTGGTTTTGCAAGGGGGGTCACTTAGGTTTTTGGCCCGGTGCTCAGCGGCCATCTAGGGAAACCTACCAAACCCACGCATTTCTGAAAACTAGACACCCGGCGGCTTCCAGGGAGGTATGGCTTGCGTGGATCCCCCAACGTTTCCTTACCCAGAATCCCCTGAAAACCTCAATTTTTGCTGAAAAAATCACTTTTTTCACACATTTTGGGGTGGGAAAGTAGTGGCATCACCGGGCTCACACAAATTTACCACCACCCAGCGTTCCCCCAGGTCTCCCGGTAAAAATGGTGCCTCACTTGTGTGGGAGGCCCAAGTACCCGCGGCAGGCAAGGGCCCAAAACGCAGTGATGCGACATCAACATTGCCTATCCCAAATGTCGCATCACTACGTTTTGGGCCCTTGCCTGTCGCGGGTACTTGGGCCTCCCACACAAGTGAGGCACCATTTTTACCGGGAGACCTGGGGGAACGCTGGGTGGTGGTAAATTTGTGTGAGCCCGGTGATGCCACTACTTTCCCACCCCAAAATGTGTGAAAAAAGTGATTTTTTCAGCAAAAATTGAGGTTTTCAGGGGATTCTGGGTAAGGAAACGTTGGGGGATCCACGCAAGCCATACCTCCCTGGAAGCCGCCGGGTGTCTAGTTTTCAGAAATGCGTGGGTTTGGTAGGTTTCCCTAGATGGCCGCTGAGCACCGGGCCAAAAACCTAAGTGACCCCCCTTGCAAAACCAGGTGGTTTTGCGACAGGCCATTTTGATGTCGCCTCACTGCGTTTTGGGCCCTTGGCTGCCGCGGGTACTTAGGCCTCCCACACAAGTGAGGCACCATTTTTACCGGGAGACCTGGGGGAACGCTGGGTGGTGGTAAATTTGTGTGAGCCCGGTGATGCCACTACTTTCCCACCCCAAAATGTGTGAAAAAAGTGATTTTTTCAGCAAAAATTGAGGTTTGCAGGGGATTCTGGGTAAGGAAACGTTGGGGGATCTACGCAAGCCATACCTCCCTGGAAGCCGCCGGGTGTCTAGTTTTCAGAAATGCGTGGGTTTGGTAGGTTTCCCTAGATGGCCGCCGAGCACCGGGCCAAAAACCTAAGTGACCCCCCTTGCAAAACCAGGTGGTTTTGCGATAGGCCATTTTGATGTCGCCTCACTGCGTTTTGGGCCCTTGCCTGCCGCGGGTACTTGGGCCTCCCACACAATTGAGGCACCATTTTTGCCGGGAGACCTGGGGGAACGCTGGGTGGTGGTAAATTTGTGTGAGCCCGGTGATGCCACTACTTTCCCACCCCAAAATGTGTGAAAAAAGTGATTTTTTCAGCAAAAATTGAGGTTTGCAGGGGATTCTGGGTAAGGAAACGTTGGGGGATCCACGCAAGCCATACCTCCCTGGAAGCCGCCGGGTGTCTAGTTTTCAGAAATGCGTGGGTTTGGTAGGTTTTCCTAGATGGCCGCTGAGCACCGGGCCAAAAACCTAAGTGACCCCCCTTGCAAAACCAGGTGGTTTTGCGACAGGCCATTTTGATGTCGCCTCACTGCGTTTTGGGCCCTTGGCTGCCGTGGGTACTTGGGCCTCCCACACAAGTGAGGCACCATTTTTACCGGGAGACCTGGGAGAACGCTGGGTGGTGGTAAATTTGTGTGAGCCCGGTGATGCCACTACTTTCCCACCCCAAAATGTGTGAAAAAAGTGATTTTTTCAGCAAAAATTGAGGTTTGCAGGGGATTCTGGGTAAGGAAACGTTGGGGGATCCACGCAAGCCATACCTCCCTGGAAGCCGCTGGGTGTCTAGTTTTCAGAAATGCGTGGGTTTGGTAGGTTTCCCTAGATGGCCGCCGAGCACCGGGCCAAAAACCTAAGTGACCCCCCTTGCAAAACCAGGTGGTTTTGCGATAGGCCATTTTGATGTCGCCTCACTGCGTTTTGGGCCCTTGCCTGCCGCGGGTACTTGGGCCTCCCACACAATTGAGGCACCGTTTTTACTGGGAGACCTGGGGGAACGCTGGGTGGTGGTACATTTGTGTGAGCCCGGTGATGCCACTACTTTCCCACCCCAAAATGTGTGAAAAAAAGTGATTTTTTCAGCAAAAATTGAGGTTTGCAGGGGATTCTGGGTAAGGAAACATTGGGGGATCCACGCAAGCCATACCTCCCTGGAAGCCCCCGAGTGTGTAGTTTTCAGAAATGTATGGGTTTGGTAGGTTTCCCTAGATGGCCGCCGAGCACGGGCCAAAAAGACAGTTGACCCCCTTGCAAAACCAGAACGTTTTGACATTGTTTCTACAACGTGAGAATTTTGGCACAATATTGCATGGACAATGTGACCGATATTTTGAGGTTTGCAGGACATTGAGGATAAAAAACCTTTTTGGAATTCACAAGAGAGACATCACCATGAACTCCCATGGGTTTACGACAATATCTACAGTTGGTGGGTTATTTTTACATGGAACATACACCTTGGCAGAGAAACTAAAAAGACAAAGAATCCTGCACAGCCACCTATTCCTCAAACGCACACACATACTGGTTGGATTTGGCACGAGGGCGAGTGATGGTTCTGTATATTAAATTTTATTAACAAGAGATTTCACAAAAATGAAATGCACTGTCAATAATTCAATGGAGAAAAAACTGAACCAATGACTCACAGCTCGTGAGCTGTAAAGCCACGGCAAGGCACCAACCGCTTTACAGGCCATTCACACAAATTTCATACGTGATACACACAAGACCATTCGCACCACCAGGCACAAAAACAACACATTACAAAATTCACAAAAGGGACAAGGTACACCCTGCTTCAGAAAGGCAAATATTACTGCACAGCCATCTAATCCTCAAGCACACACACATACTGGTTGGATTTGGCACGAGAGTGAGTGATGGTTCAGAATATACAATTGTATTAGCAAGTGATTTCACAAAAATGAAATGCACTGTTAATAATTGAAAGGGCGAGAAACTGAACCATTGACTCACAGCTCGTGAGCTGTAAAGCCACGACAAGGCACCAACCTCTTTACAGGCCATTCATACACCTTTCATACGCGTGAGACATACAAAACCATTCATACCACCAGCCGCGGGCCCATCACATAACAAAACTCACACCAGCACACAGCGCCATTCAAGGGCCCATCACTTTCACACGCCCACATTCCTGACACAGCAACTACACAAGCAGATGGATTGCGTGGAGTGGCACTCAGCTAGCAGTGTCGAGCGCCAGTCCACGCACACCGCTAGCCGAGCACCAGTCCACGCACACCGCTAGCCAAACACCAGTCCACGCACACCGCTAGCCAAGTGCCAGTCCACGCACACCGCCAGCCAAGCACCAGTCCACGCACACCGCCAGCCAAGCACCAGTCCACACACACCGCCAGCCAAGCACCAGTCCACACACACCGCCAGCCAAGCACCAGTCCACGCACACCACCAGCCAAGCACCAGTCCATGCACACCGCCAGCCAAGCACCATTCCACGTACACCGCCAAAGAAGTGCCAGTCCACACACACTGCCAACACATTTAGGATTTTTTTAGACAAAAATAAAAACACAAACAAATCACAAATAGATACAAATCTACAAACACAAAATCAGAAACTAAACACATTGCACTAACGCCAACCTTGAAACAGAATCAAATTTTTCAAAGAATACAAACCAATCAGTTAACTTTACCACTCACGATTGCTCCCAAAAATTCTTTTGTGTATGGTACGCTCTAAAACAAGCAGGGACACACAGCCCAGGTTTAGATGGACAGTCGGAGCAGTACATACGAGACTCCTTCCGCTTATCTCTTCGCCAACAGACTCTACATCTCCTAGTGGGAAAATCTTTTGCCGGTGTGGGAGGGATGAAATCAGGAAAGTGGCGATCTTTCAATCGAACCACATCCTCCACCACTCCAAATCTAGGAACACTTGCCTGTTCCACAACAACAAGTCTAGCTATCACAGAGTGCTGAAACTGAAGAAATGTCAACTTTGACGCAGGAGAACACTCCTTGAACACAATAAAAGCATTGAACATTGCTAATTCGAAGAAATGGATGGCCAACTTCTTATACCAAACATAAGCCTTCCGAATAGCAGAGTAAGGTTCCAACCTCTGATCTACTCTGTCAACACCACCCATGTGCTTATTGTAGTCTAGAATGCACACAGGTTTGCGCACTTCAGCAACCTGACCCCAAACAGCCACAGGTGAAGTACTCTCATCATGGATGGTAGTCAGCATGTACACATCCCTCCTGTCCACAAATTTTACAGCTAGTAGTTCATCACTACGCAAGGAACTGCACTGCCCCCTCTGAAGTTTTTTGCAAACAAGCTCTTTCTGATAAGCTTTACGGTTAGAGCGGATTGTGCCACATGCAAAAGTGTCCACTTTATACAATTCCTTAAATAATTGCACAGCAGTATAGAAGTTATCAAGGTACAAATGGTGGCCTCTGTTAAACAGTCTCCTAGCAAGATCCCACACATCTTTCTCTGCAACTCCAAAAGTGGACGGACAACCTGGGGGGTCAATAGCAGAATCTCTACCAGTGTACACACGAAAATTAAAAACATATCCTGTCCTACTCTCAGACAACATATACAGCTTAAATCCATAGCGTGCCCTCTTGCTAGGGATGTACTGCCTAAAAACCAAACGGCCCTTGAACAAGACCAAAGACTCATCAATAGATATTTCTTTCCCTGGAGTATAGATCTCAGAAAATCGATCCACAAAGTGATCAAGAACGGGCCGAATCTTAAAAAGACGGTCACAGTCAGGGTGATCTCGTGGCAACGCCATAGAATTATCAACAAAATGCAGCATACGTAGCAAAAGTAAATACCGATTACGAGTCATAACTGCAGGAAATATGGCAGTTGCCAACAAGGGGCTAGTAGACCAATATGAAGCCAAGGTTGGCTTCCTTACCACACCCATCAATAACGTCAAACCCAAAAACTTCTTAATCTCTTCCAGATATGTGGGAGTCCACCGGGTAGCTCTAGACTGGGGCCTAAGTTTGTCGCTGTTGTTCCTCAAAAACTGTTCAGCATACAAATTCGTCTGCTCAACAATCTCACCCAAAAATACATCATCCATAAACAACTGAAAAAACTGTATAGGCAAAAAGTTTTCACAATTCACTGTACACCCTGCATCACCGCTAAAGGCAGGCAACACCGGCTGCACAATGTTTGGATCAACCCAAAGTCCAGCACTTCCAGTAGGAAGCCTAGCAGCCTCAGACTGCAATGCAGATGCCTCTTGCACCATCGGCACAGCAGTTTCCTCCTCTAAGACAGGCACTTCATCCGCACTGAGAGTTGCTTCATCCACACCAGGAGTCACTTCATCTGCACTGAGAGTACCTTCATCATCCGATGATTCCATGTTGAGTGAAAACTCACTGCCAGAATCTTCCCCTCCCTCCTCTCCCTCAGACGCACTGTCAGTCTCATAATCATGCTCAGAGGAAGATTCAAGAAGCATACCGACCACCTGTTGAGCAGTCATTCTACGGCTAGCCATATTGCTTACTAATAAAGGTAACTTGTCAACAACAACAAACTCTTTGTAAAATAAGTAAGAAGCAAAAAGCACCTTTATCAAAAACTCAAATATACTCCAAAACAATAACACTCACTTGCCAGAGGCAGCTAAACTACTCACCACCACCAACTCTGTACAGACACAGTATGGATCAACAATATCCCACTAAAAAAGAAAGAGAAAAGCAATTACACATAAGACTATGCAAAACACACCGCAAAGCATTTCATGCTCAAACCACTAACTAAATATGCCGCCATTATGACATCAATTCATTCAGACATTATATTATTACTCATTTGGTGTAAATACAACAACAAAAAATTTCTTACCAACACAATGCAACTACACAAAACTGCAGAACAGCCACCGTCGAAAAGCTTTAGACTAGAATAAAAAGAAGAAAAAAAACTTTATTGTAACATATGCATATAATGCTCTAGACCATCACGTACTGCGCAAAATGTATTGCTTGACCCTCCCACTTTCAAAAAGGAAAGATCGATGGCCCAATCCTTTACAAGCAACGCAGCGAGAATCTGGAACTGAGCCTCAGCTCCAGACCACCCCCTCCCTCTTCCCAGTCCTTCAAAACTAACCTCAAAGTTCTCCTCCTGCAAAGACACTTCCAAACTTAATTCACACCCTCTCTATTGTGTGAAGGAAGTCTACCCAGTGTGTTCCTGTGTTTTGCGTGTCTGCCATTTATTGCACTTTTATACCTCTACTTGTACTTTGTACTCTTTTGTATGTTGACACCACTACAGTACACCTGCTTGTGCTAAGACATCAAGCCTTCTAAGGTCTAGTGGGGCCTTCTACGGTGTAGCATGGGAATGTGCTCCCTCAGTACAGTGGTGTGGTGGACTGGTCATGAATGCAGAACCCGGTTCCCCATTTCCAAATTCAACAGCTCCGGCCATAGTGCCACATCCCCACTGAACGCCATACTTGCCCACTGAGAGAAACTCGCACTGCCTTCAGCTATAACCTAATTGTGCTCGCTATAAACACTTGGATGTGGCTCAATTCAAATTATGCACTTGATAAGAGTAATACACTGCCTAAAAAAAAAAAAAAACTCCTAGGGAATGCAAAGCATGTGCAATGTAAGCAGAAACAACATGGTTACCTAAACGATCTCTCACTAACTATTCAGAAATCAGCGAGGGGTTTCACCGGAAAAGTTATGGACATGACTAGAGGGCCCTGAAGGGAACCGTTTCACTGTCCATTGCTTACATCCTTACAAAACATAAGCAGTATGGTAGACCACATCCATAAAAACAGAACCATGGTGCACATTGTGTTTTCCAATTCACCCATCAACCAGGTATTGCAGTACCTCCAGAAATGGTACACTCTCCCACCCTAGAAACAACAATGCTGTTCAAAGGAAGACGAGAAAACGAAAGTAGCAATACACTGGCAAACTCTGATGCTGGTGTACTTGGATGCAAATGAAATCAATCTGGCCACTTTGCAACCCCTCTATCTTACTTTATTTCGCCCCCCCCTGGGAACAACAATACTGTTCAAAGTTAGATGAGAAAACGAAAGTAGCAATACACTGGCAAACTCTGATGCTGGTGTACTTGGATGCAAATAAAAACAATCTGGTCACTTGGCAACCCCTCTGTCTTACTTTATTTCGCCCCCCCTGGGAACAACAATGCTGTTCAAAGGAAGACCAGAAAACAAAAGTAGCACTTCACTGGAAAACT
Source organism: Triturus cristatus (assembly GCF_964204655.1). Lineage (NCBI taxonomy): Eukaryota > Metazoa > Chordata > Amphibia > Caudata > Salamandridae > Triturus > Triturus cristatus. The sequence goes on from NC_140590.1 coordinate 445,016,245, forward strand.
ATGTGATGCTGGTGTACTTGGATGCACATAAAATCAATCTGGCCACTTTGCAACCCCTATGGCTTACTTTATTTCGCCCCCCCTGGGAACAACAATACTGTTCAAAGGAAGACAAAAAAACGAAAGAAGCACATCACTGGCAAACTCTGATGCTGGTGTACTTGGAAGCAAATAAAATCAATCTGGCCACTTTGCAACCCCTCTGTCTTACTTTCTTTCGCCCCCCCTTGGTACAACAATGCTGTTCAAAGTTACACAAGAAAACGAAAGTCGCACTGCACTGGCAAACTCTGATGCTGGTGTATTTGGATGCAAATAAAATCAACCTGGCCACTTTGCAACCCCTATGGCTGACTTTATTTCGCCCCCCCCCTGGGAACAACAATGCTGCTCAAAGGAAGACGAGAAAACGAAAGTAGCAATACTCTGGCAAACTCTGATGCTGGTGTACTTGGATGCAAATAAAAACAATCTGGCCACTTGGCAACCCCTCTGTCTTACTTTATTTCGCCCCCCCTGGGAACAACAATACTGTTCAAAGTTAGACGAGAAAACGAAAGTCGCACTGCACTGGCAAACTCTGATGCTGGTGTACTTGGATGCAAATAAAATCAATCTGGCCACTTTGCAATCCCTCTGTCTAACTTTATTTTGCCCCCGGGGAACAACAATGCTGTTCAAAGGAAGACCAGAAAACGAAAGTAGCACTTCACTGGAAAACTATGTGATGCTGGTGTACTTGTATGCACATAAAATCAATCTGGCCACTTTGCAACCCCTATGGCTTACTTTATTTCGCCCCCCCGGGAACAACAATACTGTTCAAAGGAAGACAAAAAAACGAAAGAAGCACATCACTGGCAAACTCTGATGCTGGTGTACTTGGAACCAAATAAAATCAATCAGGCTACTTTGCAACCCCTCTGTCTTACTTTCTTTCGCCCCCCCTTGGTACAACAATGCTGTTCAAAGTTACACGAGAAAACGAAAGTCGCACTGCACTGGCAAACTCTGATGCTGGTGTATTTGGATGCAAATAAAATCAATCTGGCCACTTTGCAACCCCTATGGCTGACTTTATTTCGCCCCCCCTGGGAACAACAATGCTGCTCAAAGGAAGATGAGAAAACGAAAGTAGCAATACACTGGCAAACTCTGATGCTGGTGTACTTGGATGCAAATAAAAACAATCTGGCCACTTGGCAATCCCTCTGTCTTACTTTATTTCGCCCCCCCCTGGGAACAACAATACTGTTCAAAGTTAGACGAGAAAACGAAAGTCGCACTGCACTGGCAAACTCTGATGCTGGTGTACTTGGATGCAAATAAAATCAATCTGGCCACTTTGCAATCCCTCTGTCTAACTTTATTTTGCCCCCGGGGAACAACAATGCTGTTCAAAGGAAGACCAGAAAACGAAAGAAGCACTTCACTGGAAAACTATGTGATGCTGGTGTACTTGGATGCACATAAAATCAATCTGGCCACTTTGCAACCCCTATGGCTTACTTTATTTCGCCCCCCCTGGGAACAACAATACTGTTCAAAGGAAGACAAAAAAACGAAAGAAGCACATCACTGGCAAACTCTGATGCTGGTGTACTTGTAAGCAAATAAAATCAATCTGGCCACTTTGCAACCCCTCTGTCTTACTTTCTTTCGCCCCCCCTTTGGTACAACAATGCTGTTCAAAGTTACACGAGAAAACGAAAGTCACACTGCACTGGCAAACTCTGATGCTGGTGTATTTGGATGCAAATAAAATCAATCTGGCCACTTTGCAACCCCTATGGCTGACTTTATTTCGCCCCCCACCCCCATCCCACGCTAGCAGCACCCATCACACAGAAAATGAGACAAAACCGAAAACGAGCGTTTATTTTTTGGATCCATTTCACCTAAAAGCCCCTGCACTTGGACGATCCAATCGCAGGAACAAAGCGGAGCCTACATAAAAACATGTCTACCCCCCCCAACATTGTGCCCCCACCCTACCTAACCCACCGATGCAATAATACCCCCTCCCCAGCCCCAAAACTGACCTTTACTCTCCGACGCGCAGGAAGCAAATGGCTTCCTGCGCCTCGGAGAGCAAAGGGGAAGCCTCCGGTGACGTCAGCGCGGCTCGCGCGCTGATGTCATTGATGACGCGGGCGGGGGGGCGGGGGGAGGCAGGGGAAGGTCTTCCCCTGCCTCCCCAGTAAAAAAAAAAAAAATCAACGAATCACGGGGGGAGCGCCAGCGCTTCCCCCAAGGGTGGGTCCCATGACGAGCTGGACTCGTCATGGGCACAGCGCGACTGTGCTCCATGACGAGTCCAGCTCGTCATGGGCACAGAAGGGGTTAAGGAAAAACAAAAGATAATAGAAAGTGCCATTCTCAACCCAAAATGGGTGATCAGAAGGATTCGATAGTGAAGAATACGAAGAAAACAAAAATCCGAAAAACCACGAAAAAGTACCCGTGTGTCAACAAGAGAGGGAACAGTAAGCCTAGTGATTTGCACTTACCGAAATTCTACAATAGCAAATTCGGAATAAAGTTCAAGAAAATTCCTCTGTAATCCTATAGGGTCAGAATACAGCTTACTAAGCCTCCAAGTGGGCGACAAATTTCATCAACACGCTTATATGTAAAGTTAATAGACCTATCCTCTGTAGTGTAACGATAAATTAACTGGCAGTTATTTGATGCTTTGACTTATGAGCTTTTGCTCGGTTTCCCTATTATTCAAATTGCCTCCGGGAAGGGGCAGAAAGACTGTGGTAATTGTTTTTTGGGGGGGGGCATTATCATGCCCATTCTGGCCAGCCCCCACCCCTACATTATAAAAAAAAAGAATCCCTGGTGCCTAGTAGGCTTTCTGCCCCCCGGGGGCAGATCAGGGGCCAATGCCCGATCTTCCCCTGGGGGAAGCAGAAAGACTGTTGCATTTTTTTAGGGGGGTGGGGGCATTGGCCTGCCCATCTTGGGCAGCCCCCACCCCTACATCAATAAAAAGAATCCGTGATTTCTAATGGGCTGTCTGCCCCCGCCTCCCCCGGGAGCAGATTGGGGGCTACTGCCCCATCTGGCTCCCCAGGGGGCAGAAAGACTGGAATTTTACTGCGGGTGGGGGCATTGTCATGCCCATTTTGGGCAGCCTCCACCACAACATCAATAAAAAAATCCCTGGTTTCTAGTGGGCTTTCTGCCCCCCCCGGGGAGCAGATTGGGGGCTACTGACCCCATCTGCCCCCGGTCGGACAGAAAGAATGACATTTCTCGGGAGGGTGGGGGGGCATTGCCATGCCCTTTTTGGGCAGCCCCAATGTCAATAAAAAAAAACCCCTGGTTTCTCAGTTTTCCTATGTGCCGGCTGCGCTAGGGCCCAAAATCCACAGGTAGACACATTGCTAAAAACAAGCCTGTGCCTAGTGGGCTTTCTGCTACCCTGGGGGAAGATCAGGGGCCACTGCCCCCATCCGCCCCTTGGGGGTGGGACAGAAAGACTGTGGCTTTTTTGGGGGGAGGTGTGGGCATTGGCATGCTCATTCTGGGCTGACCTCAACCCTGAATAAAAAATAAAAAAACCTGAGGCCTAGAGCGCTTTCTGCCCCCCACAGGGAGGCAGATAAGGGGCTATTGCCCCAATATGCCTCCAGGGAAGGGCAGAAAGACTGTGGTAATTGTTTTGGGCAGCCTCCACACCAACATCAATAAAATAAATCCCTGGATTTGAGTGGGCTTTCTGCCCCCCGGGGAGCAGTTTGGGGGCTACTGCCCCATCTGCCTCCGGGCAGACAGAAAGAATGACATTTCTCTGGGGGGGGGGGGGGCATTGCCATGCCGTTTTTGGTCAGCCCCAACAACAACAAAATTCCTGGTTTCTAGGTTTCCCTATGTGCCGGCTGCGCTAGGGCCTAAAATCCACAGGTAGGCACATTGCTAAAAACAAGTCTGTGCCTAGTGGGCTTTCTGCCACACTGAGAGCAGATCAGCGACCACTGCCCCCATCCGCCCCTTGGGTTGGGACAGAAAGACTGTGGCTTTTCTGGGGAGAGGTGTGGGCATTGGCATGCTCATTCTGGGCTGACCTCAACCCTGAATTAAAAAAAAAAGTCTGAGGCCTTTAGGGATTTCTGCCCCCCCCCGGGGGGCAGATAAGGGGCTATTGCCCCAATATGCCTCCAGGGAGGGGCAGAAAAACTGTGGTAATTGTTTTTGGGGTGGGAGCATTATAATGCCCATTCTGGCCAGCCCCCACCCCTACATTATAAAAAAAAATCCCTGGTGCCTAGTGGGCTTTCTGCCCCCCCCAGGGCAAATCTGGGGCTATTGCCCCCATCTGCCCCTGGGGGAAGCAGAAAGTCTGTTGCATTTTTTGGGGGGTGTGGGGGCATTGGCCTGCCCATCTTGGGCAGCCCCTACCCCTACATCAATAAAAAAATCCCTGATTTATAATGGGCTTTCTGCCCCCCCGAGTGGAGATTGGGAGCTACTGCCCCATCTGCCCCCTGGGGGGCAGAAAGACTGGAATTTCACTGGGGTGGGGGCATGGTCATGCCCATTTTGGGCAACCCACACCCCGAAATCACAAATAATCCCTGGTTTCTAATTGCCCCCGGGGGGAAGATTGGGGGCTACTGACCCCATCTGCCCCCTGGGGGGCAGAAAGACTGACATTTCTCTGGGGGGTCATTGCCATGCCATTTTTGGGCAGCCCCCATCCCAACGTCAATAAAAAAAATCCCTGGTTTCTAGTGGGCCTTCTGCCCCCGGGGGTAGATTGGGGGCTACTGCCCCTGTCTGCTCCCTGGGGGGGCAGAAAGACTGACATTTCTCTCGGGGCAGTGGGGGCACCCACATCAATAAAAAAAATCCCTGGTTTCCAGTGGGCTTTTAGCCCCTCCCCCGGGGGGACAGATTGGATGCTACTGCCCCATCTGCCCCCCAGGAGGGCAGAAAGACTGACAATCCTCTGGAGGGGTGGGGGCATTGTCATGCCCTTTTTGGGCAGTCTCCACCACAAAGTCAATAAAAAGAAAAATAATCCCTGGTTTCTAGTGGGTTTTCTGCCCCCTGGGGGGGCAGATTGGGGGCTACTGACACCATCTGCCCCCTGGGGGGGCAGAAAGACTGACATTTCTCATGTTAGTCTATGGGAGAGGTAGGCCCTGCAGTAGTGACAAATCAATTTTAGAGTTTTTAAATACACTGCATCCTGCCCCCTGGCCTGCCCAGGGCCTACCCTAGGGTGACATATAAGTATAAAATGTCTTGAAACATGCCAAAGTCAATTCACTACTCAAAGAACCCTCTGCCGACCCCATTGAACTCAAAAACCTCCGGACAATCTTTCTGCTCCCATTTTCAGTGATGGTATTTGAAAATATCATCAACAATGAACTCATGACACACCTGGAGCAAACCCTGCTACTCAACGCCTCCCAATCTGGCTTTCGCAGCAATCACTGCACCGAAACCGCCCTGATCACAGCCACCAATGACATACGAACCCTCCTCCACCGAGGAGAAACAGGAGCTTTGATCCTCCTCTACCTCTCGGCAGCCTTCGACACTGTATCCCCTATATGCAGATCGAAAGACTCCACAACACCGGCATCCATGGGGACCCACTCAGATTGATCACCTCCTTTCTCACCACAAGAACACAGATGATCTACCTTACATCTTTCACCTCTGAACCCACGGAGATCACCCGCGGTGTCCCCCAGGGCTTATCCCTCAGCCCCACGTTCTTCTACGCATATATGACCCCCTGGCCAACATCTTCATATCCCACGGTCTCAACATTATTTTTTACACAGACAACACACAGCTCATCCTCTCATTAACCAACAACCTCACCACCACCAAAACCAACTTCCACAGATGCATGACAAACTTCGCCGACAGAATGAAGAACAACTGCCTGCAGCTGAACACAGACAACTTGGTTTTAGTAGTTAAGGGTCTTACTCACCTTAAGACGCAAAGATATGGTCGCGCCTCTCTGTCTCTCCAGTTGAGTCGGCTTCAATTGATTAACAATTTTAAAGTCTTGGTTGCATGAAGGTCCTTACAAATATGTTGATTGGCTCAGGGTTCATGATGCAAAGAACGTTCTGGCTCTTAATTTGCTTCTTGCAATATAGTGTACTTTTAGCATCTTGGTTTCATTTCATTCACAAAAAAAGGCTCTTAATCAATTGGAAAAGCATATTTTAAGGTCAGTTAACTTTCTTACCTCTTGAGGATTCTGCTGATAGTTTAGTCTTTGTGGATGAATGCATTTATCTGTACTTACCCTGACAAACCTGCGCTTCACTACACACAGACACGAGTCTTAATATTTCTCACTGGTTGGTAGTTTTATTAGTCAAAAAAGGCGAATTATTTCCTGATATTAATGATAACATAAATGAAAATATAACATAGGTGCGGCATAATCCTTTTCACTTGCTATGGCATGACCTTGCTGTTATATTCTATATTAGCTGGGATGAGAAATGAGGTACAAACTAGGCTGGACATTATAGAATTTTGCATTATTTTTCTGTGTTTTGTGTTCCAGATTGTCCTTTTTATCTTTTATTTTTTAAGATCAGTTATGTATTTTCAGATGAGCATAAGCTAATAATGGGTTGTAAAGTGTGTATACAATTACCAGAAAGTTATCAGTTACGAGTTGGCTGCGTAACGTATGTGGTGAAGTCCTTGCTCCTAGTAGGGTGTCAAGCATGTGCTGTCTCCTTATGGGCTTTATGTGCACATGGAAAATGTGCTTGAATAAAAAAGCAGTTGTATTGGGTTACCTGGAAGGATGAGTGTGTCTTGAACTATGAAGGTTGCAGGCATTGTTCTGGTGTCTCCTTACATCAGAGGACATCAGAGGGCCTTAGGATTAGATTGAGACCTTCAGAAAGAAACTCACGTATACAGCTTCCATTTAATAAATGTAATTGCATCACCAGCTGGTGACGATGACCTACCCAAGTTCATGTAGTCGTTGAAGTAAGCAAATCTGACCTACCTGCATGAGCTCTCTGGTGCTTGTTGCATATTGATTTTGGCTGCCTGCCATGAGTTGAGTTAGTCCAATGGAGAAAGGGGGGGGGTTGCTGGTGAAAAATGTCATTATAAGATTCGGGAATGGAGACCAAAGATGGTGGTGAGGGGAGCAAAGGAGTCAAGTCAAGTCAAGTCATAGAATTTGTATAGCGCACTACGTACCCAGAGGGTTTCAAGGCGCTTAGGAAAGGGAGGAGGGTTATTTGTCAAATATCCACGTTTTAAGCTGCTTTCTGAACGCTAGGTGGTTCTGGGTGAGGCGAAGGTAGGCGGGGAGTGAGTTCCATGTTTTAGCAGCCAGGTATGCAAAGGATCTGCCTCCCATGGTGGTCTTGTTGATGCGAGGTATAGTGGCGAGGGCTTGGCTGGAAGATCGTAGTTGGCGGGAGGGGGTGTAGAAGGACAGTCGAGAGTTGAGGCAATCTGGTCCGATGTCGTAGAGTGATTTGTGTGCGTGGGTAAGCAGTCGGAAGGTGATCCTCTTATTGACGGGTAGCCAGTGGAGGTCTTTAAGGTGATCAGAGATGTGTTCGTTGCGAGGGATGTCTAATATGAGCCTGGCTGATGCGTTTTGGATTCGTTGGAGTTTCTTCTGGAGCTTTGCGGTAGTACCCGCGTAGAGGGTGTTTCCGTAGTCCAGTCGGCTCGTGACAAGAGCGTGGGTAACTGTTTTCCTTGTTTCGAGGGGGATCCAGCGAAATGTTTTTCTGAGCATGCGAAGAATGTTGAAGCAGGAAGAGGATACGGCGCTGACTTGTCTGTTCATTGAGAGTGAAGAATCCAGGATGACGCCTAGGTTCCGTGCGTGGTCTGTCTGGATGGGTGCTTTTCCGAGGGCTTCAGGCCACCAGGAATCGTCCCATGCAGAGGGGGATGTACCTAGGATGAGGACTTCAGTTTTGTCTGAGTTCAGTTTCAGACGGCTTTGTTTCATCCATTCGGCAACTTCTTTCATTCCTTCGTGTAGGTTAGTTTTGGCGGTGCTAGGGTCATTGGTGAGAGAAAGGATTAGTTGAGTGTCGTCCGCGTAGGAGATGATGTTGAGGTTGTGTCGGCGTGCGATGGCCGCGAGGGGGCTCATGTATACGTTGAAGAGGGTGGGACTGAGTGAGGATCCTTGAGGGACGCCGCAGATGACTTCAGAGGCCTCGGACTTGAATGGAGGAAGGCGGACTCTCTGGGTTCTTCCGGTGAGGAACGAGGTGATCCATTCAAGTGCTTTTCCTTGGATTCCGATGTTATTGAGGCGTTGTAGAAGGGTGCTGTGGCAGACTGTATCGAATGCTGCAGAGAGGTCGAGGAGGATGAGGGCGACTGTGTCTCCGTTGTCCAGTAGAGTTCGAATGTCGTCTGTTGCTGCGATGAGGGCGGTCTCAGTGCTGTGTTTGGCTCGGAAGCCGGACTGTGAGGAGTCGAGGGATTTGTTGGCTTCGAGGAAAGCGGCGAGCTGGTTGTTGACGGCTTTCTCGATGACTTTGGCCGGGAATGGAAGAAGCGAGATGGGGCGGTAATTTTTGAGTTCGGTGGGGTCCGCTGTTGGTTTTTTCAGAAGGGCAGTGAGTTCGGCGTGTTTCCAGTCTTCTGGGAAGGTAGCGGAGTTGAAGGAGCAGTTGATGACGTCTCGGAGGTGCGGTGCTATGACGGAGTCTGCTTTGTTGAAGAAGTGGTGAGGGCATGGGTCTGTGGGGGATCCTGAGTGGATGGAATTCATCAGGCGGATGGTGTCCTCAGTGGAGATTGGGTTCCAGGCGTTAAGGGTGTTCACGGGGGGAAGGTGGTCAGCAGATGGTAGGGTGGGTTGGTTTCCGGGTTGGTTGTCAAAGCTGTTGTGGATGTCTGCAATCTTGTTGTGGAAAAAAGAGGCTAGGGAGTCGCAGAGGGTTTGAGAGGGGGTGATGTCGTTGGAGTTGGCCGAGGGATTGGAAAATTCCTTGACGATGTTGAAAAGTTCCTTGCTGTTGTGGGCGTTGTTGTCAAGTCGATCCTTGAAAGCTGTTTTCTTGGCTTTTCGGATCAGTTGGGGGTGGGTGCGGGTGGCGCTTTTGAAGGCGTCCTTGGTGCTGGTGGTTGGGTCTTTTTTCCAGGCCTTTTCAAGGGAGCGGCAGAGTTTCTTGGACTTCTTGAGATCATCGTTGAACCATGAGGCTTTCTTGCTGCCAGGTTTGCTTTGACGTTTTTTCAGTGGAGCTAAGGTGTCGGCGGTGTTGGATAACCATAGGGTGAGGTTGGCGGCGGCTTCGTTGGCGTTAGAAGAGAGGGCTGGGGAGTTTCGAAGGAGCGATGCGGAGATTTGGTCCGTGGTGATTTTGTTCCAGTTTCTTTGCAGGGTAGGTGGGAGTGGATGATGGGTTTCGGCTTGTTGTAGATGAAGTGAACGCAGCTGTGGTCGGTCCAGAGGAGATCCGTAGTGTGGCAGAAGGAGATATGATTGCTGGATGTGAAGATGGGGTCGAGTGTGTGACCTGCGATGTGGGTGGGGGAAGTGACTAGTTGTTTAAGTCCGAGGTTGGCGAGGTTGTCCACGAGGGTGGAGGTGTTGTGGTCGTTGGTCTTTTCAAGGTGAAAGTTGAGGTCTCCCAGAAGGATGTAATCTTTGGAGGGGAGCGCGTGTGGGGTGATGAAGTCCGTGATGTCTTCACTGAATTTTGCGCGGGGTCCTGGTGGTCTGTAGAGGAGAGTGCCTCTGAGTGTTGTTTTGGGGTCGATGTGGATCTGGAAGTGAAGATGTTCGGAGTTGGCGAGATTGACGTCAGAGCTGGTTGAGATGCGGATAGATTTCTTGTGGACGATGGCGATTCCTCCTCCTGTGTGGCTGGTACGGTCTTTGCGGGTGATCTTATAGTCTTCAGGGATGGCAATGGTGATGTCTGGTGCGGAGGAAGCATTCATCCATGTTTCCGTAAGGAAGGCGATGTCCGGGGAAATGGTGTCTAGTAGATTCCATAGGTCAATGGCATGCCTATGGACCGATCGGGTGTTGAGAAGGATGCATTGTAGGTGGTTGGGGTCGGGAATCTGTGGTGTGGACGTAGCAGAGATGTTGTCGGTGCCGCTGAATTTGCAGGAGTAGCAGGAGAAAGGGCCATGGGTGTGTCCAGGAGCGGCAAGGACGCAGTTGGGGGCGCGACCGGGGTCGAGGGCTAGGAGGGAGGCGGCATCGTAGGTAATGCGGGAGGGCTGGGCAGCTCGAGGGGCAGGGGGTCTGGCGCTGGGCGCGGTCCAGGCGCGGACGGGCGTAGACGGGCTTACCTTTGGCGCACCTTCGGCGCGGGTTGGGCGCGGACGCTGCGCGTGGACGCTGCGCGCGGGAACTACTGTCATATATGGATAGCGGAGGGGGAGGGGCGAGGGCGGCTCAGCTGGGAGGCGTGGCGGGCTCAGGGGAACACAACAACAGCAGGATCAAAATGGAGGGGAGGTCAGAGCAGGGCGCCGGGGGAAATCACACACAACAATGCAATCAAAGCAATGTAAGCGCTGTGGGATAATAGCGCTATGAAATTACGAAGCTTACTAAAAATGGAGCTATGCAGTTATCACAACTTGGTTACAATGCAGCAATACGATACCACGCTGTGAGGAGCAGCGAGGGGAGCGATCACTCAAGGCGGAAGCAGCGAGTGAATCACAGCGCTGCGAGGTTTGGGGAATGCTTTTGGGTGCTTGTGGGAGGGCGGCTCAGCTGGGAGGCGTGGCGGGCTCAGGGGAACACAACAACAGCAGGATCAAAATGGAGGGGAGGTCAGAGCAGGGCGCCGGGGGAAATCACACACAACAATGCAATCAAAGCAATGTAAGCGCTGTGGGATAATAGCGCTATGAAATTACGAAGCTTACTAAAAATGGAGCTATGCAGTTATCACAACTTGGTTACAATGCAGCAATACAATACCACGCTGTGAGGAGCAGCGAGGGGAGCGATCACTCAAGGCGGAAGCAGCGAGTGAATCAGGAGGGGCTTTGAAAATTAAAAACATGGGTGGAGAGCAGCACAGAAAATAAGCAAAAAGCAAATGCACTCCCCTGGAGTGCGGAAAGAAAAAGAAAGAAGTGGTTCCTAGAATGCAAGCAATGGAAAGATACAAGACACCCACTCAAAAGGATGGCAAATAAACTGTGTTGCTGTGGGAGGACTGACCAAAGAAGAAGGAGAGCTGATGACTAAGAAGCAAGCAAATGATATTGTCATTGGTAAGCAGTAAGCTGACCTAAAGCCAACTGTGTGTTTTGGTATTTTCCACAATAGGTAGGTATTCGACAGCAGACAGCTAAAAGCCACCCGTAGGCAAACCCATATCAGGCTAACTATTTCATCATGGTCCAGTAATATACATACAGAATCTACTTCTGGTGTAACTCTGTGGAAGGACGTCCATTTTGTGCAATGTAACATTTCTAAAATCCCCATCAGCATACCCCTTCTCCCCTATAACACCCTTACGTTTTATATTCGCTATTAGGTTATCTTGTGATTTTAATGGTTCTCTTCAACAAATTTCTGTTTAGAAAAGCAAGAAACGAGTGAGGTGAGCGCGTGGTACTCTTCTTTTTGTTTTAGTGTGTTCTTCTTTTTTTACAAATTGCATTGAATTCATTTTAAAGGGACTGCCTCACCTGGTGAAACAATCAAACAGCCTGAATTATGTATCGGGGAGCCTCAGAGCAGTTCGTTTTATTAATTCCTCCTATTAAATGCTATACCCGAAATGGGTGAAGCTTGTTTGGAGAAGAGGTCAACGCTCCCCTTAAGAGCAAACTCTTCTATCTTGGGAACACTCTCAGGTGCATTAGGTGGGGAGAAGGGTTTGGGCGTCCATGTGTGAGAGACAGGGATCACACATTTGTGACTCAAGAAAAAAAGGACTGTTTCCAAATGTTATCACCAATAGTCACAAACATGAGCAGGTGCCTATAGGAAGATGGGACAATTACAAGTGCAGAAATGTGCAAGAGAGTTCTTGGAACAAGGATGCCCCCTGGAATCTTAAAGTCCCTGTGGTCGCCACATAGCGCCGGGTTGGCACACGCTGCTTGGTAAGCTGTAAGGGGCCTTGTGCTCCTTTGAAATGCAAGTAATATCCACCGTAGGACAGGGTTCAGAATCCAACTAATCATTAGATACATGGAAGAAAGATGTTACCCGTGAACTCCATGGGTCAAAGTGATATTACAAAATTATGCATAACTTAAGTTTATAAAAAAGAACATAAAATGCATAACCTCTTGTGTGAATATGCACACTTCCCCAGAACAGCATTTAGAGGACGCCTCTGAGGCACCAATTGTTTCTTTAATGAAGACAATGCCGCAATGTACGTCGTGAGCCCTGCAGATTATTGTGCACATAGTAGTGAAAGTGACTTTTGCAGACATACCATTGTATATGACATTGGTGAGCTGAAATAAGAGAATAGTCCCCCGATTGTAAAGTAAACAGTCATCCAGTCAAGAGTATGCTGAAGAAGCTATGCCTCTGGAGACAAAGAAACACAAAAATTGAAAGGAAAGCCATTGAATAAGAAGGAAGCAAATGCTACAGTTCACAGTTTTTTTACCTCACTACGGGGCTAAACAACACAATATTGCATACACAGTCAACTTAATTTATGTTTATCTAAATATCCTTCTGCAATTCACAATACACAAGTTTGCACTTCTGAAACCGACTTACTTGCACATAATATTGCATCAGGTGTAATAATATGTGGGAGTGTTTTAGCCACTGTTGGTGGGGAGTGAGCATTTCCGGTCAGGGATTTCCTTGAAAGTTTGTATAAATGCACAAATTTATGAAAGAGACGGCTTCACTTGAAACATACCTTCTAGGTGGAGGAAAAAGACACAGGGCAAGATTTTCAAAGGCAAATTCAGCTTTAAATAAAAATTCATAACCAACTTTACAATGTTTGTGCCTGCCAGGAATGCAAAAAATGATTCCTGGTGGATGTGAATGCATTTACAGGTGCAAATTTCCCCTCCTTGAGTGCGCAGGAATTTGCACTTGTAAATTCCACTCAAAAGGCAGGAAAAGTGTTTCGAAGGGGAGTTTTACCTTGGAGTCTGGAAGCCCACAAATATATATATGTGTTGTCATTCCCACACTCCTCTCAGACCTTTCCCCTCCTTGGAAATGGGTGGAGCAGTTAAACTTCCAAGATGGGATGGTGAATGGATCCCTGTGAGAAAGTCATCCTTTTTGCCCTGATCACCGTAGTGTTTTGAATGATACTGGTGGTTACTGATTGATTGTGCCCTGGGCTCTGATAACCAGGCTCATGGCCAGTGCTCTGTTTAAAAGGTATATGGTAATTAGGTGTAATTACAATTTGTATGACAACCTACCTGTAAGCCTCTAATATATGGTTGGGCATGTAGGTTTAGAGGCCCAGCAGATTTAATGAACTCAAGTGTGCACTGCTGTGTGGCTTGCTGTCATTTTAAAAGTCAGCCCTGCTTTGCAGGCTGCTTTTAAATTTAAATTATATCCAAATTCAACTTTGGAATTAAAGGTGCATCCAAAGTCTCAAACAACCTTATTTTTAGGTTTCACCTGCACAGTGTAAATCTCTTTTATCAGTTCCCAATGCCAAATTACTGTGTTCATTCGCTTATGTATGGATTTTGTTTTGTCAACTTCCCCAATAACCACTTAATATTGCTATATTTTATTCAGAAACAGGCAACCACAAGTGCAGTTACCTTGCAGACAAGAGGGTCATGATATGAATGGTGCATCAGGTGCAGTAGCACCAGGCCCAAAAGTTGCCAGAACTCCTCCAAACGCATAATATTGCTATATTTGACTACTAAACAGGCAGTCAAAATTGCTGTTACCTTGCAGGTAAAATGGACTTTATTGAATGGTGCTGCAGCTGCAGTGGCACTGGGCCAAAAGCTCTAGGCACTCCAATAAACACCTAATATTGCTATATTTTGCTGCTATGCAGCCATACACAATTGCAGTTATCTTTCAGTTAAAAGGGGCTTGAGTTGAATGGTGCCACAGGTGCAGTGGCACTGGGGCCAAAAGCTCTAGGGACACCACTAAACACAGAATATTGCAAAATGTTACTACTAAACAAGCAGTCACAATTGTAGTTATCCAGCAGGCATTAGGGCCATGATTTCAATGGTGCTGCTGGTGGAGTGGCACCATGGTCAAAAGTTGTCATAACTCCTTTAAACACCAACTATTGCTATATTTAACCACTAAATAAGCAGTCACAAAGTACATTTACCTTGCAGGCACTAGGCAAATGATTTGAATGGTGGAGCAGGTGCAGTGGCACTGGGCCCAAAATTTGTTATTTCATTTTTCAAAATGTTGCTATTACTTACCCTCACTATACCACTAGTAATGCACAATATATTACCTTTTTGTACATAAAGAAGACATAACACTTTAGCAGACTTTCTGCAACTTAAATTGTATAACTACTCAGCAAACTATAACTTAAAACAAAAACAGCTTATTATTAATCACATGGTTGAAACCTCATGCGCTTAGCAATGCTTGTTACATAAACGTTCCCCCTAAGGTCTCCCCTAGGTACCCCAAGGGTAGGGTGCCTTGTATATATAAGCAGGGGTCTTAAAAAAGATCATTTTTATGCCCTGGCGAGGGAAAAACTGTCACATTTGTTTTCCCCATTGTAGTACATTGGCTCCTTAGGCTAACATGGAAATACTTTTTTTAACTTTAGTGAAGTCTAACTATTTACAGGAATGAGCTAAAATGATACTTCAAAGTGTCTAAATAATACAATAAATCCAACAACTTACCAAGGTTAGATTTATCGTAACTTTTACAGAAAAGAAGTCATAGACCTTGCTTTTCTGATGTGTCTAAATGCAACTCTAGCATCGCCTCTCCTGATTGGCCAGCCTTTGACAGGCTGAGTCAAGCTGCTTTAATGAGGTGTGATGTGGTCTAAAAGGAAACAAAGAGACATCTGGTGGGAGGAGATCTACAAGTTGCAGAGAAAAATGCTGGAAGGGGGTTGGGTAGCCAAATTAGTCTTCAAAGAAGAAAGACACTTAGAACAGGACCCAGGCCCACCCCCACTTCCTGCAACCCCAGCCAGATGGGAGCCCCTGCTAATTGAATTAGCAGAGGGTCTGGAAGTGAAGTGTTAGGGAAGGTTAGTGCCACAGCTGTATGTGGGGTTAGGCAGCGCTAAGCTCTTGGAGAGTTTTTTCCATTTTGGTTTTTAAAGAACAGTACTTTCTGGGACAAGAATTTGGCAAACTTCAGGGGAATTGGTCATCATTGAGGGTGGCACCCCCACACTCCATTGGTCAGGAGTGCCCCCTGCTTGCCAGCCCAGAAGCCTGGATAGATATGGAAGAGCATCCCAGCAACTAGATCCCTGCCTAAAGAACAAGAAGAAGAAGGACTGTCCTGCTGGAATCCCTGGCCTGCACCAAGTGGAAAGCACTCTGAATGGCTGCACCTGCTGCACACTTTGGAACTACAGCAAAAGAAGGACTTTCCCTTGCATTTAAAGTTTAAGAAGTGGACTCCCTGAAGGCAACAGGTTAAAAGAGCTCCACCAAGAAGAAACCTGCTGCCCACCTTCAGCTGGACTTTAAAGGATTTGGTCTGGTGCATTGTGGGAACTGTAGTCACAACTCTCCATGGAGCAATTCAGAGATTCTGGAACCTTGGCAAGTGTTGTGGACCCACAAAGGAGCTTCTGGAGGCATCTCCAGAAGTTTGAGGTCATTTGGAGCATTTTGACCAAAAAGATGCATAAGTTGACCGACCCATCGTCGAGAGTTGATGTCGAACAATAACCCAGCCTGATATTCAACTTTGCGCCCCCTGAATCTCTGGAGCTTATTGTAATCTAAGAGACTTCCAGGCATCCGGCTAAAGCAAGCCGCTGTCGTCGAACCCAAACTCGGCCTGCTGAGGAGAGAATAAGCTCCAAACAGTGACTAAAAGCCTGATTTAGATATCGGCTGACGGGTTATTCCGCCACAAAGGGGATGGATATCCCATCCATCTAAAATCAAAATCCCATAGGATATTATGGGGTTTAGATTTCAGCAGACAGGGTGGGATATTTGTCCCCGTTGTGATGGAGTAACCCTTCTACCAATATCTAAATCAGGCCATAAGTCAGAAGGTAAAAACTTGACTGGTCCCTACCGCTCATTGTATTTGACCAGCGCTCTATCGTGGTCTTTGACTTTGTCCCAGTCTAGCACGACAAGATGTTCTAAGTTGTGGCTTTTGGCTTTTAGGCACCACAAAGTGTTTATTCTTTCAAAAGTAATATCTCTGGTTCCCTACATTGGATTTTTATTGTTCTGGTGTATTTTTAATCATACAAATATTTTCTATTTTTATAAATTGGAGTTGGATTTTGTTGTGTGTTGTGTCTTACTTATTTAATGTATTGATGTTTTTAAATGCTTTGTAGACTTATCTCCTAAGTTAAGCCTGCCTGCTCGCAGCCAGCTACCAAGGTTTGAACAAGGGAATATTTTATTTAGACCTTGACTGGACCTTATATTGTGATTGTGGCCTTATTACTAGTGGTGGGTACCTACCTACACCTACTAATAAAACCCCTTCCAATAATCCCGCCCAGAGTTGATGGGGATTTAAGTAAGGGCTTTCTCTATGGAGAAAAATGTTTCTTCAGGGATGGGTAGAAAAAAGTGTGCTTTTGCACAATGGACTCTCATTCCCTCTATGCTGACCTCTCCACTGTGGAGAACTCCTTACAGACCTTGGGAATAGGTGCATGACATTCCCAGAAGTACACATGGAATCCTCTCCTTGGCACAGCTTTCCAGATATATATGTGGAACCGTTTGTGAGTAGGAAAAAAATAGAAAAGTACCAGCATATTTTTCGGTAGTTCCTGAATATGCCTTGGATAATCTACTCAAGGGGAGGAGTTTAGGCATCTTTTGAAATGCGAATGTACAGTGACCACTACCAAAATATTTGGGGTATAGCGTTAAAAGTTTTTTCACCTATAGAAATAATATAAAGAAAAACTTTTCAAGTGCTCACATACTGTACCATCACACTAGCTCCTGTGAGAAAATATACATTCATTAATTTTCTACATGCAGAAATGATTACTCTTGAGTACTCCTGAATATGCGTGAAAAAAATATGTTTTTCTAATTCCTAAAAGGCCAGAAATGTACACCAAACGTGAGTTCAAGGGAGAATGTCTAACATCGTTCCAGGGTCTTTTACATAGTGGGTCGCCAATGGAGAGCATGCTGCTATTTACCTTTGTAATTACTTTTTTCTTTCGAAGCCATGCTACTGTTGATGTTCTGATGCACTGGACTGAGGATCGTTTATTATTTATGAATTATTAATGTGAATATTTGCTAGACTGCTCCCTGCTTCAAGTACTTTTATTAAGAGGGTAATATCTGTGTCCCGGGTATGTTACTAAGAGGGATTGAACAATATTGCTAGTGTGATGCTCTTTGATCCCTTGGCGTCTCAGATGTACTGAGATTCCTTGCATGTACATCAGCGGCGCGAGCCCCCATACATTTCACAGTCTCTTCCGGGAGAGTTCTTTTTGGCAAAGTGCCAGTCGTGCGCTTCCCCTGTGTGCGTGTTTGTGGCCCCAGGCCGATACTTGGCTTTGAGCACTTAGGCCTAATCGGAAAATTAAAAAATCTCACTGCACTTCAATGCTTCTTGCTTTGCTGCTTGGATTAACGCAAAATTATGCTCCTCCCTGTAGAATATGAGGAGGGGCCTTGAACCTCGCATGTCTCAAAGATATTAATTGGCCTGCGGCTGAATGGGGTCCCTTGGAAGGTTGCCCCCCCCCCTCCATACCGCGGAGCTGCGTGGTGGTGGGGGCTGTGTTAAGCCCCTACTTGTCAGTCAGTAACCACTAAACCTGAAGCCCAACATTTAGATAACCTCTAATTGCTCACAAATTAATTTGCAAAATTAGATTTTTCCTGTCACTTTATAGATTAATTGATTGGACAAAAAATATATTGTCTGTTTCGGTGCACATGTATTTACATTGCCTTCGTTTTTGCCCTTGATCTCCTGATTATTGACCCATTTTATCTCTCCTTTCCCACATTGTACGTCCTTACTTGCCCAAGTATTTCCATATAGACATAGAAAAGGTAAAACCCTTTGATACGAGGGCCACCATCAATTTTCTCTGTAGCATCCACCCAAGTCATTTCAGGTATGGGCCATAGTGACTGTTTCCTCTTGCTTTTGTATACTTGTTTAACATAAAGGATAGTATGGTGGGACATGCCATGATGCTTTGTTTCCTGCTGGACTGCAAAGTTGGTGCAGAATGGCCCTTGAGCTTCAAACCATCGGGCTTTCCTAGACAGGCCTTGTAGGCCAGGGGAGCCCCAGGGTGGGCTTCACAGTGTAGCCTAGCTGTGGAATCCTGGTGAGCCAGCTCTACCAGCCTGCGGCATCCCAGCACGGGCCGCAGATGTATGATGCAAACAAAAGCATGGCACTACTTCATAATTATAATGGATGGGTATATTTGGAACAGAATGGATTTATTTCTGGAATCTTTTTTCATTTGCAGGTGTTTGGGATTATATTCAGAGCACCAGAGACAGCGTACATGACCTCGAAAGGAGGGTGCAGAAAGCCAAGGATAATGTGGACGAAATTCAAGCCATAATGAAGACCTGGGTCTCACCTATTTTTGAGAGGAAGGATGGCAAAAAAGAAACTTTGCTCAACCTAGATGACCGAAGCGATCGGCTTGAGAAGCGATACAGCCTTATTCGAGAATCTGGGACCCGAATTCACACACTGGTCAAGGTATTTCAACCTGTGGTTTGACATGGCTTAACAGTTGCTGGAGAGGAGTGACCTTCAGGGCCTCATTCACAAGGCCGTTGGTCCGCCGGTGCTTCATTTGCTTTTGACGCATCGGCGGCGTAATGGGCATGCCCATATTTACAAGGCCGCGTAAAGTCACCCTGAGTGACTTATCATGGCCTTGGAAATATGGGCCCCTTTTACGCATTACTCTGCGTGAAAAACGAGGAGTAGCGCAAAGAGGAGATATACATTTATTTTTCCTCGTTCTATGCGGCTGCATTCTGCAGCACGCATAGAAAGAGGAACATGTCATCAATGATTGTTTTTGTGTAGGAAGGTGTCCCTTCCCGCACAAATACAATCATCCCTACAACGCAGGCACACGTGCAACATGACGCAAGGTTGTCTGCATTGGCACACGGCTGCTGTTTGTGCGCCGGCGCTGGGGAAAAGGAGAGGAATGCGCCGTTTCATGTAGATACGGCGCATTCCTGCCCTTTTATTTTGACGCACGGCAGCGCGGCAAGAAGGCTTGCTGTGCTGCCGTGCGTCAAAATCTAGTGAATGAGGCCCTCAGGGTTTTGTATCAGTGGATGCTCTGAGCTTTTGTCATGAGTAGAATATAACCAGAGACCTTGCATGTGCCAGGCTGTTTATTTTCATTAATTTTGACCTACACTTTGCCTTAAAAAGGTGTCCTCGCATAGAAAATAAGATAATTCGGTTATTTAAACATGTGTTGCTTAGATGTATGA
Source organism: Triturus cristatus (assembly GCF_964204655.1). Taxonomy (NCBI): domain Eukaryota; kingdom Metazoa; phylum Chordata; class Amphibia; order Caudata; family Salamandridae; genus Triturus; species Triturus cristatus. Next base: position 445,035,862 of record NC_140590.1, read on the forward strand.
GTCGCCTGTTGGACACACGGAACCCTAACCTAAGTCACTCTGCAAATGTTTTCAGTAAATACAAGAGTAGCCTGTGCTAGTCTGTGCTATGCTTCTATTTTTCCTCATCTGCTTTTCCAACTTATTTAGCTTATCTCAAACGCTAACAGTTCAGAATATATGGCATATTTAGGTAACTGTGGTCACATATGATTCATGTTTATGTCTGGAAATTGTAGACAAAGTCTGCCCTGTAAGCACAGACATACCTTCTGTAGAGTAAAAAAAAGATGTATCTGAATGCAAAATTTTCACAACTGTGTTGTGCAATACCATATATCCTAAAAAAAGATATTTTCTTAGGTGACATGAGAGAAATGATAACAATTGCTTGCTTTTATAAGGTGCTTCATAGCACAGTTTTGCAGTTTACGATACTGCAAGGAATAGGTGTTCTGCTTTTTCCAACTCAATGGTCCATCATTTATCGACCTCAGAAGGATAACCATAACTTGTCTATGGACTAACAGTTGCATAAATACACACATTTCTGTTGTACCAACCAGGGTCATATCATCAAGGACCGGCGATAATTATCGCTAAGCGCACTTAGCGCTAGGATAATTATCGCCGGGTAACGTGGAATTTTATCGCTGAGATAGCATGCTATCAGCAACGCTTATCTCAAAAGCGATAGAATTCCAAGCGCTAACTGCCAAATGTGAGATTATCGCTGGAAATCCAGCGATAATCTCACAAAGTTTGGCGATAGCTTGTTGATAGGACAGGACAGACTTAGCCATGATATCAACCTTACATTGGATATAATGGCTAAGTCAAACTAAAAGCAGGCGTAAGGAAAGTAGCGATAACCAAGGTTAGCGCTACTTTTCTTATTGCTATGCCTGTTAGCGTGCCCATTGATAATTGGAAAAATGTCGGTTAGCGACATTTCTCCAGTTATTTTGGGACGGAACGCCCACTTTGCATCTCATTAGAGATGCAAAGGTGGGCGTTACGGGAAAGGGAGCTAATGCACGGATTCACGCGATAGCGTGACCTTGCTGATAAGGCGATAAAATTATCGCCGCTTTTTGTCTGAAAACGGATGCAAAAGCGGCGATAATTTTATATCGCCTCCTTGATGATAAGCCCCCAGATTTCTTTTGTAGACAAGGAAGGGAAGGCGAGTTTAGGTCCTGGGCACGCATCTTCAGAATTTGTTAAACCTAGGCTTTAGAAACCATCCAAACCTATCATCCTTCTGAAGAAAACTGGAAACAAGCCACATCAAAGAGATTTTGACACCTCAACATAATGCCCCAGGAAACACCCTCCCTTCAAAAGAGGACTGGTCCCTGGCTAGCGCATTCCACTCTCTTCTGAAGCCCGGCACTGAAAATCCGCTTGTGGGTCTCACGCCCATAACGAGCAACATCTTTTAACATGAAGGGCTGTAAGGTAGGCCCTCTCCCGTTATTCCCGGGGGTCCCCATGATGCCTAAGACTCATTAATAACTGTACGATGTGGGGGTCACCAGAGCCCATCACCACAGTCGGCAGAGCACATCACCACAGTCTGCGGGGCTCTGCATTATGTCACAATCTACACGTTGAATTAGACCGGAAAGGTCAAGAACTAGCTCTGCAGAGCGGTTCCTTTTAACAAGTCAGCTCTATGCAAATCAAGTATTCGCCCAGTGGCAGCATGGACAGTCTAGGCACCTGCAGATGTGGTGCTCCAGCAGTGATCTTGCATCAGTTTAAACACACATGTAAACAACAAGTTATTTTAGTGTCTTTCTGCCATCTTATGTGCTCACAACAAGGGCAAACAGGCAGATTCCATGGGGCATGCACAAGCAATTGCCAGTCCGGGAGCGCCTCACACCAATTTTCCATTGGAAGTCAGTTGACTCTGTGTGGCGGATTAGCTGTCTGTCTTCACCTTGCTTCTCCATAACCGGAGTGCAGATCAATGATGCCACAACATCTTTCTTCCAAGATGGCAGCACCTTACTGTGCTAAAATAATGCAGCAAACCTGACTGGCCTGATATCACAATTTGAGGTTCAAACATCTGTCCCGCGTGCTCCGAGTGAACATACTGCTTTGCTACATGCTACCATGGAGTAACGTAACGCCTTAACGTCTACATGATTGTGATTTTGTTTCTTCCCAGTATTGTGCCACATTTCCATGCAAGAAATAGTGTCTAAACTTGACAAGTTTACACACTGCTTTCTATTTCCTACTAGAACACAATATCTAAAATTTACTTACGGCTTACATAGAGATGACTTATTAATATTTAAAAGGAGGGTTTAGGCCTATCAAGAGGGATTATTTTGACAGGGCAGGCTTTCATTTTAATCATGCACAGCCAGGTTACTTTTGCAGGCCTGTAGTCTTGTTTTGTACTGTCAGTCTAGTGGTGACACACTGTTTGCTGCAGCCCACTTGTAAAATGTACTAAGAGGCCCTGGGTACACTTTGAACTGTACATTAGGGATGTATAGATAAGTTAAATATGCCAATTAAGAGTATAACCAATTTCAACATGTTTTCAGGGTCAGAGCACATGCACTGTTCCATGGTTAGCAGAGTCCCAGTGCAGAGTCAAACAAGCATTAGCAATGCCGATAGGTCTGACTTTAAAGGAATGTTGTATGGGAATGTGAAGATTTACAAAGAAATAGCATAGGAATAGATATGTATATGTGTGGAAGCAAAGAGCTGTAGAATAATATTGGTGAAAATTAAAAGGTCAGGCAACAATTGCACTGCCAGACCAGACCTAAACATCCATGTAGGTTGATGACTGTCCTCCTCCCTTCTGTGCTGCTGCCAGAGAAAAAGGCATACATTATATAGTAATCTAAGGCACTTTAATAGCATCACAGTGCCATGCCTTTGTCCCTGAGCTCGAGCAGCTGCATAAATAAACACAATTATCACAACTGTGTGGAGGGCAAGCACTTTTTTGTGGAAGCACACAACTTCTGTCCAATCAAAACGTAGTCCTGGCTCCCAACACATGGATGGAGCCAATGCCCCTCTCAAGAGATGCTCACGTAAATGTCTAGCAATAGCTGTGCTGTCAAGCCAGACCATAAAAACCAGCTGCATCAGTCCCAAAAAAAATAGGTGTGATCATAGAAAATTAGGCATTTTCCTACACATGTTACTGATTCTGTAATTGGGAGAGACGCATACAACATACTCTTGGATATATTGAATTGGTATCCATTCAAAATCCCATTCTAGAAGCCGAATTTGGAGCATTTGCAGCTGTTACAATGCTTAGTTCATCTGGTCCAGAATCTTCTGGAGATGCTTTAGAAATAAAACATTGTATTAGTGGCGCAGATTTCCTTTTATAGCACAATCAATTTATTTTACCCATAAAAATAGGTAAAGTACATATTAAATAGAAAAATATAAATTTTCTAAAGTCAGTTTTCTGGACATTGCCGCTTTACTCTCTATGGTATAGTAAATTGTGAAATGCTTAGATTCAATTCTTGCTATTGATCCATTCGAGCATACTTATACCGTGGTCTGCTCCACTGCTGTAAAATAGCATGTCCTGCTATTCCTATGTGACAGTCAAAGGATGCACATAAGCAGTCTGCACTTTGCCTGCTGTGATCAGCTGCTGCTGCTGACATCTTTTGGTCAAACACATTCTAGGCTTCGCATGAGTGCATTAAAGGGACCTGTGCACATTACTTTGATATTCAAGGATTACTCTTTTGCAGGAAAACCTGGCCCTTTTCAGTGCTGATGCAGCATCGGATGTGTGGAAAGCCTATGTGGATTATGTGGATGAGATGGTCCTGGATGGCTTCTTTAATGCCATTGAGTGCTCACTCAAGTACCTTTTGGAAAACACAGGTGCAGTATGCGATATGTTATGGAGACTATGTAAACCTATTCATCTATGCAAATCTTTTTAATGTTCTTTTTTCCTGGCCTAATTCGTAAGTTCAAAACTTCCTTTATAACATAATATCCATATGCATGGAAATATCTAACGTCTTTCTCGAAGTGCACAGGTTTAGAATTAAAAAAACTCAAGTCTTTAACTGTTTAGGAGTCCCTTTTTAACACTGCACGAATACACATCAAGCAAGCTGACTTGGTGTGCTAGGGAAACATGAAGAGGCCACAGAACATTAGAGAGGCATACAGAGAAGTGGGCTAAATGTGGTCAAATTGACTTCTTTAATGCTTCCATGAGCAGGCCTCTGCCAGGCACTGCTCCAAGAGGCACTTTTGTTTATTAAAGCTTTTAATTTTTACTGACAACAGGAAATGTTCATTCACTGTGAGTATTTCAGCACTTATTAAAGCTTACACTGTTTAATTAAATATTGTACATTACTGTTTTATATAGTTTCTCCAAATGTATGCCGATTAGTGCACCGCTTCGACAGATGCAATATAAGCAACAATATGGTGTACTTCACATGCTAATCTAACTGTACCATGTACATTGTATAACGACTTGCCAAATGTTTTCAATTCAGATATTCATTTAAATGCCAGAAAATGAGAGCAATACATTTCGGTGTTTCATAAAAGTTGTAAAATAGACAGAGGCTGCGGTCACCTTCTCAGCGGCGGCTCCTCCGTAATTGCGGAGAAGCGTCACCCCACTGCTCAGAGCCAGAAGATGATAAATAAAATGATAATAAAACAACATTGTTATAATTTTTTAAATCACTGTCTGGCTGAGCCGAAAGATGGAGTCAGGGCGGGGCTGCACGTGGCAGGGAGGCGGTGTGGTGAACACTGTAAATGGGCATGTCAGTGTGGCCGGCCGTCTTGGGATGGCCAAACCGGCATGAGCACTTATGTTTCTCCAATCCAGCTGTGTTGCACAGCCAGGTGGAGAACAGACACAGGCTCCCTGTACCTGAGCAAGCTTCAGACCAGCCTGCTCAGCCTAATTCCGATGCTTCTCTCATGCTAGGTATAGCATGAGGGCAGCGTCTGGATTGGCTGGGGAGCCTGTGCTTTGAGGCCCATGGGCTGTTGGGCATAGAGGAGCACCAAGGCAGCAAGCAGCATTGGCTGGAGTGGCAGGCAAGTATTTTTATTGTATTTTTATTCCCCAAATCCCCCATACCGCCCTACCACTTTACATTTGTTGCAGCCGCCACTGCACCCAATATATGTTACGAACAATGTCTTTGGAGCATCCAAATATTAGTTGTCAACAAACATGTTTTATTGCTCCTCAAAATATTAAACATGCTGGAGGTGCAGCTGGATCTTGCTACAGCATTTCTGGCCATACTAAACTGTACATCAAGTGGAGGAGAGAGAGCAATTATGTTTAATGTGCCTTTATCATGATGTCTCTCCTTGTTGTCATTTGGGTTTGGCTCTGGACAGCACCACTCTGAGTTGGGCTCTCCCTCTCTTGATGTACTCTGTGCAGTTGTTGCTTAATCTTTGATGGGACCTGGTTCCTGCCACCTAGTCGCAGTCCTGTTCCATTGCATTTAGGCTGTGTTGTGGCCGTGTTCCATGGTCTTAAAGAGCCCGTTGTTGCGCGGTTTTAACAGTCGCTTCCAGATGTGTGAGTTGAAATTTGTAATTCTATGTGGATATTGTTAGACCATGATGCATATGGCGACAAGGGAGTTTCAGTTTAGGATATGGCACTGCTTGGTCAAGTCTTGGATTTTAGGACTCAGTAGAATGATTCTGTGATAATGATTGGATAACTTATTAGCAATCGTCATTGTCTATATGTCATAGTCTTGGGTTCATCCTTATTCTTTACCATGCAGTCTGTGTCATAAAGCATTAGATGTGGGACAGCCACTGACAGCTGTAGCCAGGCTCGAGCCTGAAGCGTGGCTCTGGCTCAGCTCGAGGGTCTGTTGGAACCTCGAGCCCATAATGTGGGGCGCTTCTATGTGGCTTCTGCCTGCCATTCTCCTTCTACCCAGGAAGCGGCCCTTTGGCCAGAGCTGATGACTTTGGAGCTGGGAACCAGATTTGAGTCTCAGCATTTGGTCTACATCCCGTGATTCACCGTGGCAAATCACTTAATTTCCCCGTACCTATAAACAATACATATGCCCTTCTGTTACGTAACAGCGCTCCAAAACCTTCAGGTGGAGTTTGTGCTATATTTTAAAAGCTAAGTTAAGAGGTAAACACAAACTCTCTACATAGGGAAAGACAAATAGTTACTCATTTACTGGCTGATTTGTATAAAATGAAACCATAAAATCTGAATAAATCGCTGCTTCCCTTCTTGAATTGTGTTTTTAGGTAAATATTTCATTTAATCAGAACTCTCTTTTCTTCATTATCACATATAAAAGCACTTTGTGCGTTCAGACTAACAGTTGTACAAAACAAACACTTTTACTTATAACTTCTCAGTGCAATGCTATTATGTGCCCTATTATTGTCAAATCTTCCGCATGTTAAAGAAATACACTTTTTTTAATAGACTTTAGACCTGAATGAGATCTTGACGGACGGGTTACTCCATCACAATGGTAACGGATATCCCATCAGCCGAAATATGAATCCCAAAGGATGCAATGGGATTTATATTTCTGTGGACTTGATATCCATGTGACGGAGTAACCCGTCTGACAAGATCTAAATCAGGCCCTTTGTCATATTCTTCGTGATGCTTGTTGTATGATTTACAAAGCAAATATTTTCAGGGTTCTGCTCGTGCATGGCCTCCAAGATCAGAGCCAGACCCTTAGCTCGGCTCTGGTCTGCCTTTCCTTGTTCATTTGTTGGCTTGTTCATCTCTAAAAAGCATGGTAGTACCACTTGGTCACAACACATCCTTCATTAGGGCAACGTCTGGAATTTATGTCCTCAGCAAACAGGAATGAGCTAACTATTTTTGATAATTTAAATTTCCAGCCTAACACATTTGTTTGTTGCCGGGGCACACATTGCCTTCATTATGTGACGGCTCTGAAGAAGTAAAGTTGGACTCTTTGTGAAGTAGATCACCAGTAAGCACCCAGATCAATAACCGATCGCTATTTCAATGCCTGATATGAGCCAGCCAATATGATAACTGAACCATAACTCAATACACTAATGTAATGTAATTCAAATATGAGACTCTGAATCTCATTAAAGTGTGTATGGCATATTGATATTCATACACTTTGTTAACTAAGATAACCAAAAGAAATAAATGAGATAACCAAATAGGGTACCATCTGCCTACAGATTCCAAAGCCGGGTTTGCGCCCTTGTTTGAAGTGCAGCTGGATCTTGCTATCCCTGATATGCTGTTCCGTCCATCTCTTGAGCTGGGAGCCAATGATGGGTTCTACGATATGATTGAAGGACTGATCAACGACATCTTTAAGATTTCATCCTTGGTGCCTAGACTTGCAGAACACAGCAACTTCCCACACTATCAGGTAATTTATTTTCTTATACTTCTTATCTTTCCTACACTGAGGATATTGTGTTTCATATCTCCATTTAAAATTGTTTCTTCAAGGCTGATATGGAGGATATGGCGGATTTGGTGGATATGCGAAACGCACTCATGGAGTGTGTTCAGAATATCATGTCGACCTGCACGGACTATCGGAATTCTTTTGATCACTACTCCTACCTTTATGTTGATGACCGAAAGGAGTTCATGCGCCAGTTTTTGCTATACGGGCATGTGCTGACCTCAGAGGAAATAGAAGCACATGCTGAAGACGGGGTTCCAGAAACACCTCCCACCCTGCAACTATTTAGAGAGCAGATAGACTCATATGAGAAGATCTATGAGGAGGTCAGCCGTGTGGAGCCAATTAACGTATTTGACTGCTGGATGAAAATTGATGCCCGCCCATTTAAGGCGTCACTCCTGAATGTGATCAAGAGGTGGAGCCTTATGTTCAAGCAGCATCTCATTGATCATGTAACAAACAGGTAAGATTTTTACAATTCTTACATTTCATGATTTTTGCTTCTAAAGTCTCTTTATTTCAAGCAATGTTGGTGATTTTAGTAAAGAAATGTATTTACCTGTTTAAAACTAGTCCCATTGTAAATATACTTAATTTTGCAGTCTTTTATTTTAATATTTATGGCTCACTTAAGTGATAGCAGTCAATCTTCAGTGACTTACATGCTGATTTTCTCACATGGAAGTTGTATGGGAATGGGGTACACACTACCAAGAAGGGTCTGGCACAATTGTAAGATAAACATATGATAACAGTGACTAAACAACAGTTCTCACAGTAGTTCGCACTAGTGTAAAAAACAAAGCTAGCCTATTTGCACTATTTTGATGCATGTGCAAAACAAACTTGAACAATTCTACTTTACCCCGCTCATGTAGCAATTTGAGCGAAAGGGGGTGTACCAAGGCAACAATGAGGAAAATTAATTCTGGAAAGATTCCTAAACATATATTGCACACTTTTTTGGTTATAAATCTCTGCCTGTAAATAATACAGATTTGTTTTAAGAAATCCAGGCCAAAAAGTCATTTTCCTATTTAAATCAGATCAAAATGTTTTTCAATTCTAATTAGATGAAAATGAAACTAACATTTTTGCCTCAAGATTAGTTAATCCACATTTGAAAAGTGAAGGAAATGTTATTTTTCCATATTTTATTATTTAAGTACAGTTATAAAGGTGGGACATCTGCTTGGTCCATGTTTGCTTGGAGGCAACACATTGCCTATACAATGTCAGTAAAGAATGGTGAGCTTGGTTTCTTCTTTAACAACAATTCTTTTTCTTTGTAAGATGACCTTCAATATGAAAGTGTCCCACCCTACACATTAAAGTTGGATTTAAAATGATATGTGCACCTTCTAGTTACCATACCATACAATTGATGATTTTTATTGTACTTACATTTGATTTAGTTTTTCATCGGTCCTTAAAGATTCATCAGGGTTATCTTATTACATTCCTTAAGCTGTAGAGCAGAGAGCACCTCAAAAAAGTTGATCCACAATGTGTGAGAGATAGTACATTTAACATTGTTTACAGCTCGAAATAATGACAGTCCAATAGACATTTGTTTGTAATAGTGCTCTAAGCTGCCTTGCCCTAGAGGATGGATGTATATATTACCCAGTGGCTGTTGCCACTGGGTAGTTATAGTTACGTCAGCTGTTCCATAGAAAAAGCGTTTTTTGTATTGCTAATAATTTTGGCCCCGTTTGACAAATCTTCACGAAACTTTCCAAAAAGGTGCTACTTTTTTACTGGTTTGTGCATTAGAGATTTTAGGGAGATCCGTCAAGCATGGGCCAAGAAAAAAGGGGATCCCAAAATGCAAAATCCCCATCCATTTTCCATAACTTTCTTTAAGAAGAGCACCGAAAAAACTGCCAAATGGAAATACACCAAATTTGTCGGGAAGCAAGATCTTGGTCTGCCGATTGTGCTTTTTTGCGATTTGGTGTAAAACCGCCCAGTAGTTTTTGAGAATTTAAGGTTTAAATATAATTGTAAATCTGGACGGTTGAGTCCTCAAGAGGCTCGAGAGAACTGCTCTCCAACTCCTCTTAATGAAAAAAGCATCCTGGCACCCATTTGTTTTTGGTTTTTATCCTGCCGGAGCAGGGCAAAATTGCTGATTTTTTTCCTCGGGCCTAGGGGGCAAGGTATTCCGAACCTGCCATCTTATATATATTTTTTAAACTTTAGAACAGGGGACTTTTGTCCCCAGGTTCTGTAATGGCTGCCAGCAAACATTTTTCTGATGTTGCTGGCAGCAAATGAGAGCTTTCCCCTTAACATTTTTACTCCAGATCTCCTGTTTGCTGACCTCGTTTTTACTGGATTTAGTTTAGGACTCTGCTCACTTTACCACTGCTAACCAGTGCTAAAGTGTTTGTACTCTCTCCTTAAAGCAGGTGGAATTGGCTTATACCCACTTAGCATATTTAATTTATTTGTAAATCCCTAGTAAAATGGGACTACTTGTGCCCAGGGCTTGTAAAAAATGCTACTAGTGGACCTGCAGCACTTATTGTGCCAAGCACTTCAAACATGTCTCAGGCCTGCCATTGCAGCCTGTGTGTGCAGTTTTAACCTGCCATTTTGACCTGACAAAACAAACCTTTGGACATGCCAAACCTTCCTTTTTAATAGATATAAGTCACCCCAAAGGTAGACCCTGGACAGCTCGGAGGGCACAGGGCACAATCTATTTAAGTAGTAGGACATGCACTTTTTAAGTGTTACATGTCTTGTTGGTAAAAAAAACTATTAAGTACATTTTTTACTACTGCAAGGCGTACCTCCCCATACGATAACATTGGAGTTATCATATTTTATGTAATAAGCTGTAATTTTCAAATAGGAGGAGGCAACCATTTCATGTTTGGTGCCTTTGGAATTGTAATGAAAAATCCTAGTTTGTGGTACGTTGGATTTTCAATTACAATTTTGAAAATACCACTTTTAGAAAATTGGTGTTGTCCTGCCTTAGCCAATTGGTGCCTGCAGCCTGTCTCTGGTCACATGACCGGGTGTAGTTGACAGCTGGGCTTTGTGTATTCCTCTTAGACAGCCACACACAATAGGAAGGTTACGTGTGCACGGATGGGCCACCACTGGCAGGATGAGTGGGAGGAGCTGGGCCTAGCCCCACTTACACTTGAATAGGCTGCATATTGCCTCGACACAAATGGCTGCATACCCCATGTAGTTAGTTTAGAGCCAAGGCCAGGAAGGCAGGGCTCACACGCACTTCAAGGGCATGCCTCTAGAAGCTTCTTCCCACTTCAAGGGCACAGCTGGATCTCAGACATCAACTCTTTAGTAGACTTCTGGACCAGTGGATGCTCTGCCAGGAAGAATGACTGATTCACTGCTGAAAAGACTGCCACTCTGCTGGAGTGCTGCCTTGCTAGACTGCAGCCTTGCTGGATTGCAATCCTGCTGCCCTCATGGCTGAGTCAGAGAGATTGGACCTGCACCTGAACCCAGGAATCCCAGAGTGACTCCAAGGGCTAGTCTGCTGGCCTTCTGTTCAAAGCCACATGGACATAACAGGCTCACAACCACCCAAACCAGTGCTCAAATCCATTTGGAGCAGGCTCCTGATCCCCAAGTGATGCCTCTCAGGACCTGGTCCCTTTGTGTGGCCTCAGAGAGGCTGAAATGAAGTTTTTGGGCTCTTTGCGACTGTGAACGGGCTTGTTGGTTGTGAAACCTTGTCACTCGCACAGCCTGCCAACATAAAGTTCCACCAACCTGACAATTCCCGTCACAGCAGCAACCCCTAGTGGGGAGCGCCCTCATGAAGCACTGGGTTGACTGCTAGCAAAAACTTCAGGATGTTCGTGCTACAGCAGTTCCTGCCTGCGACACCAGGCCTGCCAGCGATACATTGGCATTCTTCTGTGATGCTTCCCTGCTTCTCGCAGCCCATTTGAGACCAAATCGACAAAAATCCAATCAGTGACACTGAAGCTATTTAATTTTTTTGTTGAAGGTCAAAATAGCTCCAAAAAGCAGTGCGAGGTACTGTTGCATCGTCATTGAAGATATCCTCAATGGTGTTTTGCAATGCGAAGTCCCAGCATTGAGGATGCAGTGCACAGCTGGCGAGGCGTTGGTTCCGAGGGGCAGCGAGGTTGCGATGCGGAGTCCAGCATCGTCAAGGTTGCTGTCCACGAGAGATGTGAGCTCCGCGCCATCGGCAATTCGTCTGTTCTGAACACTGCGGGGACGACGCTGGTCTTTGCGATGGGTCAAATCCACTTAGAAGCTGTGATGCTTCGGTTTGCTCAGTGATGCGCAACTCATTCTAGGAGGTGCATCGGTTCTGCTCAGGGATGCTCTGCTCAGCAGAGAACATGTATCGGTTCTGCTGGCAACCACCTTAGGCCAACTTCCAGGGCTTCATGACCGGGGTGGCACCACTTGGCTGGGTAGACTCTCGAATGGTAGAGTCCAGGTGCTGTCAGAAGGTTTTTGGAAGCATGTAATGTCCCTAAATATTCAGATCAGGATGCCAGCCATCTAGGCCTTGGAGTCACTCTGGGGTCTGGGTTCAAAAGATGTAGGTCCAGTCCTTCTCACCCAGGCAAGAGGGCTGCAGGCAGCAGGTCAGCACAGCAAAGCAGGAGTCCAGCAGAGTGGCAGTCATTCAGCAGCATAGCAGTCCTTCTTCCTGACAGGGTATCCACAGGTTCAGAAGTGTACTGAAGTGGTGGTGTCTGAGGTCCTTCTTTTATATAGAGATGCCCTGCCTTCCCTACCCTGGCTCCAGTCTAACTACATGGGGGTATGCAGCCCATTTTGTGGAGACAGGACACAGTCTGTTCCACTCTGAACCCACACAGATCAGCTATGGAGTGCCTCAGGGCTCCTCCCTGAGCCCCACTCTCTTCAACATCTATATGATCCCATTTGCAGCCATTGTCAGGAAACATGGACTCAATATTGTCTCCTACGCCAAGGACACCCAACTTATTCTCTCCCTCACCAATGAACCCACAGTCGCCAAGAACAACTTCCATGACTGGATGAAGGCTGTTGCTACCTGCATGAAGAACGCTGCCTCAAGCTCAACAGGGAGAAGACTGAAGTCCTCATCCTGGGCTCCACCCCCTACACCTAGTATGACTCCTGGTGGCCCACAGCACTTGGAACTCCCCCAACAGACCACACACTAAATCTCGGCATCATCCTGGACTCCTCGCTCACCATGAACCTTCAGATCAACGCTGTCTCATCATCTTGCTTCCGCATGCTACGCCAGCTCTGAAAGATCTTCAAATAGATCCCCACCAATCCCAGATAAACGGTCGTCCACACACTCATCAGCAACAGACTCAACCACGGCAATACACTCTACGCCAGCATCGCCCAGAAACTCCTCAAGAAACTGCAGAACATTCACCTTCAAGCTCCTCACACATGCCTACAAAGCCCTACGCGACACTGGACCTGTGTACCTCAACCACGCCTCGCATTCAAGGTACCCACCAGAGATCTCTGCTCCGCCCAACTGGCCCTGGCCACAGTCCCACGTATGCGCAAGACCACAGCCGGAGGAAGAACCTTCTTCTACCTCGCAGCAAAGACCTGGAACACCCTGCCTCTCCAGCTCAGGCAATCACCCTCACTGCCTCAATTTAGGAAGGACCTCAAGACCTAGCTCTTCAAATGAACCACAGTGCCTTCGACAGATCAGCGGTCACCTCCTGCCCCCCAGTGCCTTGAGCCCCTTACGGTTGAGTTGTTGCACTTTACAAGACACCTGATTAATTGATTGATTCAGGTGCAAGTGAGGCTGGGCACAGCTCTTCTCTACCATCCTGCCAGCGATGGCCTATTCAGTCACACCTAAGCTTCCATTGTACCTGGCTGACTAGGAGGAATATACAAAGGCCAATTGACAACTACACTTAGTCATGTGAACAGAAACAGGCTGTAGGCACCAAGAGCCAGATGTACGACATGATTTTGCATGCTCAAACAGGTTTGAGAACCCGTTTGCGCATGCAAAATCACTGTTGGCAGGTACAATTCAAAAATAGCGAGTCACAATTTATTTGCAGCTCGCAATTAAGGATTTGCGAGTCGCAATTAGGAAGGGGGCGTTCCCCTCCTAACTGCTTCCACAAATCAATGTACAAATGTTTAGTGACCGCAATTGCAGTCGCAAAACACTCACGAATTACCACCCTCTTCAAGAGGGTGGTAATGGGGTCGTAAAAGGGAACAAACGAAGGGGAAAATATTTTTTAAGGGCGGCAGTGGTCCCAGGAACAACTGGCTGCCCTTAAAAAATTAAACGAAAATGTATCATTTTTGTTCTTTTTTAAATGCATACTGTTTTCCTTTAAGGAAAACAGGCTGCATTTTAAAAAAAACTGCTTTATGTAAAAGCAGTCCCAGACATGGTGGTCTGCTGAGTCCAGCAGGCCACCATACCCGGGAGGGCCTGCCATTCCCAATCGAGTCGCAAATTACGAGAGGCTCATTAATATGTATGAGCCTCCCTATTTGCGACGCCATTGTGAATCACGAAACAGTGTAATTACACTGTTGTACATGCATAACAGCGCTTCGCTAATTGCGAGTCGCAAAAGACTCGCAATTTGCAAAGCACTTTCTGATGGATACTTCTGCCTGTGGATTCCTCACCTTTTGAATACCCCCTGTGCCAGCATTCTGCGGGAAAATTCTTTCCTAGCTCTTCCATGTCGACAAGGTTGTCACAATGGACAGGCTCCGCTTGCGGCACCGTATGATGTCATCGGAGCCACAAAAGAACCTCGTCGGCGTGCTGATGTCAGTTCCCTTTTTTATGCGCCGTCGAAGCTTAACGGTCTTTCTAGGGCTCTCCATTTAAATCGGGGAAAACTTTGTATCTCTTAATTGTTTCAGATGGCTACTTCTAGGAAGACCGGATTCAAACCCTGCAGAGAGTATGGCGGGAATATGTCGATTACGGACCCTCATGATGGCTGCCTTTGGTGCTTATCTTCGGACCACGACGTCGAGGAATGCAGAAGCTGCAGAAAAATTAATCCTAAAACGATTAAAGAACATGAAGCCAAGTTGTTTATGGCCAAAGCCAAGAAGGAGAAAAGAGGTAGGAAGAGGGCGAAGTCTTCGGCTTCTCACACTTCGAGGTCGAAGAAGCACAAGAAATCCAAGAGAAGACCTCTCATCATCATTCTTAGAAGGCCAGGGTTTCGAGGTCGAGGTCGAGATCGAGGTCGCCTCGGCAGAGCGACCTCGGAGGAAGGACTTTATTTCTCCAACTCCTTCTCCTCAGGCGACACCAGTACCATCTCCGGCTGCGGCGTCTCCGGCTTCAGATACTTCTTTGCAACATGAAGATTCACCAGCTCCAGCGACGTCACCGGCGCCTGTTGAGTCCTCTCCAGGCCGTGTGACTTCACCTGTGCGGGCGCTGTCCCCGGCTCCGCAGGCTCCAGTGCGACCTCAGGTGACTCCCCTTTAAGAAGGTACGGATCCATAGCCTCCTTTTCCTGATCCTGGGGCTGATTCTTCGCATTTTCTCAATGCGATGTTTGGTATGTTTACCACAGCCTCGACTCCATCCAGCGCACCTTCAGGCCCTGTGGGTCCTTTGGCTTTCAACCTGGGTGTTCCTCAGTTCTATCCCCAGGCTCCTTTCATGCCTTTTTTGCCATCCACTCCAGCTTGGCATTTCCCGGCGCAGAGATCCTCCACTCCGGCTCCCCGAACTCCTTCAGCTGCTGAGTTGGCTCCACCTCTAGTTCGATCGATGTCAAGGTTCGAAGTCGAGGCTCCTCCATCGACGCCGTTGATATCTTCTCCGGCGCCGCGTGTGGCTCCACCGACGCCGTTGCCTAAACAATGCTCCAGGAGAGAGGCACAGAGATTGCTTGAGGACGAGGAGTATTTACAAAATCAGGAGGAAGGAGAAATTGTGGACTCTTTGGATGAGTTTGAAGGCCTTCATGAAGCTAGTGGCCTAGATACTTCCCCTGAGTATACCTGCCATCTGCAAGTGGAGGTGTTGTACAGGACATTGCACCTTACCATGTGGTTATAAGGAAGGTGGCTGATTTATTGGGCCTTAAACTTCCCTCTGCGGAGATAAAGTCCAATATACTAACAGAAGTTTTAAATACTTCATCATCAACTTCTGAGCCTTTGCTTCCTTTTACAGATGCCTTAACAGACCCAATTCTGGAGGTGTGGCAGAAGCCTTTGTCTGCTCCGGCTGTATCTCGTTCCATCTCGAGAAGGAACAGGCCTGCCCCTGGTGATCCGGCTTTTTTGTCATCACATCCAACACCGGAGAGTTTAGTTGTCCAGGCTTCTTGCTCAAAGCAGTCTTTTGGTGCTTTCCCTTCCATTTTGGGTGATAGGGATTCGAAGAAGATGGAGCAAGCTGCGAAGAAGGTGTTCTCTTCTGCAAGTATGGCTCTAAAGTCCACTAATGCAACTTGCCTTCTTGGTAGATACATTCATGCATTGATGGACTCTGTTGTACAATGGGCTCCGAAGTTGCCTGAGGAGGATTGTGCCAACTTTTTGGAAGTACTTTGGATTCGCAGGCTGCAGCACGTTAAGTGATTCAGTCAGGCATGGACACTGCTGACTCCGTGGCTCGTGTGATGGGGTCTTCTGTGGCTACAAGGAGACAGGCATGGCTCAGGTCTTCTGGTTTTTCGGCTGATGTTCAGGCGACTTTACTGGATCTGCCCTTTGATGGGTCAAAGCTTATTGGTTTAAAGGCAGATTCAGCCTTGGAACGTTTCACAGACAGTAGAGCTACTGCAAGATCTTTAGGCCTCCAGGCGCAGTCTAGAGGTTATGGTTACAAAAGATATTGTGGCTTTGGGAGATCTCCTTCCTTTCGTGGCCACCAGCAATCTCAGCAGAGCCAACAACAGCAGAATCCCTTGAACAAATGGATGTATGTCGTTACAACGCACACTTTTACAACGCATGCACTTACAACGCATTTTTTACAACGCACAATCCATTACACCGCATGACATTACAACGCAGGACACTACAACGCATTTTTAAAAACTACCTTTACAACGCATTTCCATTACAACGCATACTACCTTTACAACGCATACCATTACAACGCATAATTTTAAGTTGCATTTAAGGTAAGTATTAGATAGTATAGGGGTAAAAATTACTATTCTAACTCCAGGGGGTGCAACAGTAGGGTAAGTGTTGGATAGTATAGGGGTAAAAATTACTATTCTAACTCCAGGGGGTGCAACAGTAGGGTAAGTGTTGGATAGTATAGGGGTAAAAATTACTATTCTAACTCCAGGGGGTGCAACAGTAGGGTAAGTGTTGGATAGTATAGGGGTAAAAATTACTATTCTAACTCCAGGGGGTGCAACAGTAGGGTAAGTGTTGGATAGTATAGGGGTAAAAATTACTATTCTAACTCCAGGGGGTGCAACAGTAGGGTAAGTGTTGGATAGTATAGGGGTAAAAATTACTATATTATGCATTGTAATGGTATGCGTTGTAATGGTAGTATGCGTTGTAATGGAATGCGTTGTAAAGGTAGTTTTTAAAAATGCGTTGTAATGGATTGTGCGTTGTAAAAAATGTGTTGTAAGTGTAGTGCGTTGTAAAAGTTGCGTTGTAAAGGTTGTTCCCCGAACAAATCATATAGAGGGAAAAATAAGAGAGGCCTCAGGGGTGCAAATTGACAACAGTCCTCCTCCTCTTCCTCTACCTCCCCTCCCACCACCATTGGTACAACAGGAAAGCAGTTCTAGAACCCCCATCTTAGAACATGTTAGTCTGGTTGGAGGTCGGGTGTCCCACTTTCTACAAGATTGGAGACTGATCACATCAGATCGTTGGGTCTTGAATCTTGTAGAGAATGGGTACACCCTCCCTTTTTTGGAGTTTCCTCCTCCTTACCCTCCTCGCCAGGGTGGGTGCTCAGAGGACCACTTACTGCTTTTACAGCAGGAGGTTCTTACCTTGCTTCAGAAAGGTGAGATAGAGGTGGTTCTGGAGCAAGTAAGGGGTCAGGGTTGCTACTCCCGGTATTTCCTGATCCCCAGAAAGGGCGGTCGCTTAATACCGATCCTGGGCCTCAGGGTTTTGAACCTTTACCTCAGGCAGGAAAAGTTCAAAATGTTAACCTTGGCTCAGGTTCTCCTTGCGCTGCAACAGGAAGACTGGATGGTGTCCATCGATCTGCAAGATGCGTATTTTCATCTTCCCATAATAAAGTCGCATCGGAAGTATCTCCGGTTCACGGTGGGATCGCAACATTACCAGTTTTCGGTTCTTCCGTTCGGTCTTACTTCTGCTCCTCGAGTCTTTACAAAGGTGATGGCGGTGGTTGCGGCTCATCTCAGAAGGTCAGGGGTTCCTGTTTTTCCCTACTTGGACAACTGGCTGTTGAAAGCGGAGTCTCCAGAGTTGGTTTCACGCCACTTGCAAGTGACAACTCATCTGTTGCTCAGATTGGGTTTTTCGATAAATGTGCCCAAATCTCACCTGGTGCCTTTTCAGTGCAGCCTGTTCATAGGGGCAATACTGGACACTTCTGTGTGTCAAGAATACCCGCCTCTGCAGAGGATTCTCGACATACAGGAAATGATTCCTTTATTTCATGATGGAGCGCTTGTTCCAGTCCTGAAGGTTCTTCGCCTGCTCGGACTGTTCGCTTCCTGCATTCTGTTGGTCAACCATGCACGCTGGCACATGAGGGCACTCCAGTGATGCCTCCGCTGGCAGTGGTATCAGCACAACGGAGATCTCAGGGAGAATATCAGAATCTCCAGAGAAGTTGCAGCGGAGTGTGGAGTGTGCAGGGCAACCTGTCTCAAGGAAAGCCCTTTCAGCCTCCTCCACCAGTGGCCACAGTGATTACGGATGCTTTCACTCTAGGGTGGGGTGCTCATCTGGGGGATCTGGAGGTCAAAGGCCTTTGGTCTCCAGAGGAAAGGTTGCTTCACATCAACCTTCTGGAATTGCGGGCAATTCGTTTGGCACTGAAGGCTTTTCTCCCTTCCCTTCACGGTCAGTCGGTTCAGGTCCTGACGGACAACACTACCGCGATGTGGTACATCAACAAACAGGGAGGTGTAGGGTCGTATCGCCTCTGTTAAGAGGTTCTGCGACACTGGTCCTGGGCTCAGGACCAATAGATTTGTGTGTTTGCAAATCACCTGGCCGGTGTGCTGAATGTTCGTGCGGACAGTCTCAGTCGGCGTTACTCGGCCGATCACGAGTGGGGCTTCATCCGGAGGTGGTCCATCGCATCTTTCAGATGTGGCGATCTCCTCGGTTGGAACTGTTTGCCACTCACGAGAACGTGCACTGCCCGTTATTCTGCTGTCTCCAGTATCCGATGCAGGGAGCTTTGGGGGATGCTTTCAGTTAGATTGAAGCTCACAGCTCCTTTACGCGTTTCCTCCCATACCCTTGATTCCTCGGGTTCTGAGGAAGGTTCGCCAAGACCGGGCCCAAGTCATATTGATCGCCCCGGATTGGCCAAGAAGGGTATGGTACACAGACCTACTTCACCTCTCGTCGCACCCTCCACTCCGTCTCCCTCTCAGGGCAGACCTCCTCTCGCAGTCGCAGGGGCAGGTTCTACACCCCCACCTCCAGAGCTTGCACCTTCATGCCTGGAGATTGAATGGGGCAACCTGAGTTCTTTCTCTCTACCGCCAGAGATAGTGGACGTTATTTTATCATCCAGGCGACACTCCATTAAATCTGTTTACCATTCCAGATGGTCCAGATTTGTTAAGTGGTGCAGAGAGAGAGACATTGACCCTCTGAAGGCCTGTTTGTCTAATATTTTGGAGTTTTCTCTTTCTTTAGCACAGCAAGGTTGTGCTGTAGCCACTGTTAAGGGCTATTTATTGGCTTTGTCGGCCTTTTTATGTTTGCCGGACCAGAAGTCTTTATTTAAGTCCCCCATTGTCATGAGGTTCATTAAGGGCCTTACAAATACGTTTCCTCCCACTCCTTTCATTATGCCTCAGTGGGATTTGAATCTCATACTCACTTTTTTAATGGGTTCTCCATTTGAGCCTCTTCACTCTTGCCCGATGAGGCTTCTTTCTTTTAAAATGGTTTTCTTGATTGCCATTACCTCGACTAGGAGGGTAAGTGAGCTTCAAGCTCTTAGTTCGAAACCTCCTTTCTTGACCATTCATGAGGACAAGTTGGTCTTAAGGACCAGGGCTGCTTTCCTTCCCAAGGTGGTTACCCCTTTTCATTTGGGACAATCCATTACTTTACCTACCTTCTATCCTCCCCCTCACCTTTACAAGGAGGAAGAGAGACTGCATTGGTTGACCTCTAAGAGGGCTGTCTGCTTTTATTTGGATCGGACTAGAGATCTGAGGCTGGATGATCAGCTCCTCGTGGGCTATGTTGGGAAAATGAAAGGCAAGGCAATGCACAAGAGGACGCCTTCCAGGTGGATTATCTTGTGCATCAAGATTTGCTACGCCCTGGCCAAGAAAGAACCGCCTGAAGGTATCAGAGCTCATTCCACCAGAGCTAAGTCTACTTCTTCTGCTTTGGCTAGAGGTGTTCCTGTTCTAAGGCAGCAACTTGGGCCTCCCTCCACACCTTTGCAAAGCATTACTGCTTGGACTCTGAGGTTAGGAGGGATGGCCATTTTGCTCCCTCTGTTTTGCAGGATTTTTTGGTCTAGTCAGGTGGACACCCTACTCCGGGAGAGGTACGGCTTTGGGAATCTATTCAAAAGGTGAGAAATCCACAGGCAGAAGTATTCATCAGAAGAACACGTTACTTACCTTTGGTAACGCTTTTTCTGGTGGATACAATATCTGCCTGTGGATTCCTCACGCTCCCACCCGCCTCCCCGTTGTCCACCTGTTTCTACCAACAACAACAAAAATGTGTTTTATTTATATATCACGTTTATATTTTATTGTTGAGAAATGCTTTTTTCTCATGCTATTTCTTTTTACTCTTATTGATTATGCAATGGTGATTTTACATACATGTATATATTTGATATGCTGTGTATATATTTGAAAATGTGTCGGTCTGCCCGTTTGCCTCGGTGGCACGGAAAAAATATGTGGAACTGACGTCAGCACACCGATGAGGTCCTTTTGTGGCTCCGATGACGTCATACGGTGCCGCAAGCGGAGCCTGTCCATTGTGACGACCTCGTCGACGTGGGAGAGCTAGGAAAGAATTTTCTCGCGGAATGCTGGCGTAAGGGGTATTCAAAAGGTGAGGAATCCACAGGCAGATATTGTATCCACCAGAAAAAGCGTTACCGAAGGTAAGTAACTTGTTCATTTGGCATGTCGTACATCTGGCCCCAAATGTCTAAGGCAAGAAAGCCAACTTTCTAAAAAGGGCATTTTCAGAATTGTAAATTAAAATCCGAATTCACCATAAGTTAGGATTTTCCATTAAGTTTCCAGAGACACCAACCTTGAACAAGTTATATTTTCTCATTTGGAAATTACACTTATAAAATGAACTAGGGTGACCCCAACGCTATCGAATGGGAGACCTAGGCCTTGCAATTGTGAAAAACAAATTTAAGAGTGTTTCCCTACCAAGACATGTGAAACTTAAACGTACATGTCCAACTTTAAATACACTACACCCTGCCCTCTGGGCTGTCTAGGGATGACCTCTACGTAATAAAAAGGAAGGTTTGCACCAGGCAAAAGGTTTTTTTGCCAGGTTTAACTGGCAGTTTAAAACTGCACTTGCAGGCTCTGAAATGGCATGCCTGAGACATGTTTAAATGGCTACTTAAGTGGGAGGCACAATCAGTGCATGTAATTTACAGGCCCTGGGCACATGTAGTGCCACTTTGCTGGGCTCTTATACATAACCCAATTCTACCATGTTTTAAAGCGAGAGCTCAAGTACTTTTGCACTGGTTAGCAATGGGAAAGTGCACAGAGTCCTAAAGCCAAAACAAAACACATTTAGCAAAAGATTGAGGAGGGAAGGCAAGAATTTTGGGGCTGACCTTGCAGAGTGGGCAGTTTCCAACACAGCTTGTGACCTCACACATTGCAACACTTATGACATGTTCTGGGACATCATTGATAACATTACTGATGACATCATTGACGGCAACACAGTGCATGGTGGGGCGTGAATTTCAGTGGTTTTGTTTAGTTCAAAATGTTATGTTTAAAGTGACATTTTCACCTATCTATAACGCCACTTTAACCTTTATTTGTTTCCAGCCTCTGTGTGTGTATATACAGCACAGCTAGGGTAAGGGGCACTGGGCTGGTAACATGTAAACATATGTGCACACACATGTGCATATGTATGCAGGCTGGGCATGTGAGATTATTAATGTGTGCAGCCTGGTAATTGTGCACAGGTCGCCTGGTGTATAAGGGACTCAGGAAGGGTATGTTCTGACCTGGGTTGTAGTATTAGCATTCATAGATAGGTCTTTAGGGTTTGTTGGAGAATCTGTAGTTCCTCACTATATTATACACATAGGTGAAATCTGCCTGAAAGTACAGTTTTCTTCACGTAGGTCTTGACAGTCCAGTGAGGTGTTGAATTGAGGTGAAGCAGGCATGCCGAATTAGAATAACATACGTGTACATCTTATGGGTTGTCAAGAATTCTTAAGTTTCTCTGGGTCAGTTTATAATCAGATTCTGGGCCTCTTAAAACCCCCTCCTTGGCTAAGTTAATTACTCTGCTCTCCAGCAGAGAGATCAAAGGAATCCCCACACAAAGAGAGCAATTACCAATGATTGACTATGTTCCTGAGAAGGAAGAGGTGGAAAGGAAAATCTGCATCTGTTAATTAGCTGTCAGGTTGCACCTGGGTTGTGACAGCCCAGGCCCACTGAACAAAGGAGGAAGCCCAGACATTTGTAGCCAATACAGGATGGGCTCCACTTTGAAGGTATCTGCTAATGATGTCAGGTAAGGAGTGGAACTATGACTCTCAGAGGAGCTCTTCACAGAGAAAACTTTATAATGTCATATTGTATTGCCACAGAATGCTATGCAGGAGGGTAGGAACAGGGGTGGAGGTATGATATGGCATCCTGGGATAGGCCAGAGGTTCCTGGCATCCTAAGCATTCCATCCACACTTATAAACCCCTGCACAAGGGAGAGTGAGTGAGCAAGAGTCTGGATGTGGAGAGCGACAACACCAGAAACATGGACCATTGAAAGGTGAAGCCACCTGATGGTTTAAGGACTTTGCCTACAGGGGATCTCCGGGACTAGCTGGATCTCTCCAAGGCAAGGGCTGCTGTCCTCCTTATGCCTCCCGATGACCAGTTGGGGGAAGACCTAGACTCCACTGCCTCCCACACGCTCTGTGAGATGACCAGGAGGCCATGAGGCCTGTGGAGGGCAGAGGAGAGAAGGCTGGGGCAGGGTGCCAGTGAAACCAGCTCCCCACAAAGCGTGCCCCTTTAGAGACCAGAAGGCCTGCTGGAAATACTCCTGGTGGCTAGAGCTTGCCACCAGGAGCAAAATGAGCCAAAGATCAAAAACAAATTGCCCATTTTAGCATGCCTAATAAGGAAAACGGACTGCCTAGGGCTCCACCGTTGCGCTCCAATTGACTCCTGGGGTGGGCCAGTGCTCACTGGTTGGCGCAAGGATGTTTGTCTTACCTTCCATGGAGAGAAGGACATGCGTGGGGCCCCCTCCCGAGAGCAAAATCGCCCTTGGGGACTGCCATCTCCCTGAGGGTCGGCACAGTAATCATGGGTCC
The DNA here is from genome assembly GCF_964204655.1 of Triturus cristatus. Taxonomy (NCBI): domain Eukaryota; kingdom Metazoa; phylum Chordata; class Amphibia; order Caudata; family Salamandridae; genus Triturus; species Triturus cristatus. The sequence goes on from NC_140590.1 coordinate 445,059,051, forward strand.
CTGGACCCACTACAGTGAGGAACTGCCATAGAGGGCTATGAGTGCCGCCACACTCACCAACTTCTGATTCTGGTGTGGTCACACAGTTGGGAGCAACACTGAGCGCCTCCCCCCCGTGCCCATGTCTCGGGCAAAAGTTTATTTTTTTGCTATCTTGTGCAGCCAGGCTACTAACAATTTTGGCACTGCCTATTTCATGACTGCTTTGTAAACAGAATAATGTAAACAAAGAGTTTCCTCTCCAGGAGTTGAACGTGGGAGGTGGCCGAGCGTTGACGTTGAGTGTTAGTTCTCTTCCCTTATTGTGCATCATTGTCTCTCGTATCTCGTAGCCTGGCGGACCTCGAAGGATTTACAAGAGTGGCCGAGAAAGGATTAAGTGCACGGGTGGAAGAAGGGGATTTCGCCGGCTTGGTTCACATTATGGGCCACCTGATGGCTGTCAAGGACCGGCAGAGCAGCACAGATGAGATGTTCGAGCCCCTCAAGCAGTCCATCGAGTTGCTGAAGACGTATGAACAGGAGCTGCCCGAGGAGGTCTACAAGCAGCTGGAGGTTGGTGGATTTTTATCTTCATGTCATAAACCTAAACTCTGCTCCGATCAGCCAGCCCGCAGTATATATCTCCAGCAAGCACTGGGAATGGCAAATAATGGTCACCATGTTTACATGAGCTGAAGGGAAGCAAGTCTTTTATTAGGCCTGATTCATAAAAGGGTAGCGACCTAAGTGGAAACGGCTAATGGCGTACCAGTTCTGAACATAGAAAAATAAAAATAAAAACCTGCAGTAAAACTAGGACCACTAGGGCTCATAAATGAGCCTTTCATGAAATGTTCATATATCAACTGGGTACTCACTCGGCCTACCTTGGATTGGCCTGGAACCCTAACCCAGGCAGATCCGGACAGGCCGAGTACTCCATGATTCCTCTTTTGTCTATCTTTGGGACGGAGGCGGCCGCCTTGCTCCCACTGTGGCTTCAAGGTCCAGGTTGACATTTATATCCCATTCCCTCTTGATGTTGCGCTGGAGGGAGAAGTTGCAGCAGTTGTGGAGGCGGGCAACTTCACCGACAAAGAAGGTGGTGGAAAGACCAGTAAGGCAGAGAGCGGGAGGAGGCACCCAGGTAATTAGACATTATACTTCGAGCTCTTCTGTGCTTGCTTCCTACAGTTCTCACAATCTCCATAAGTGAGTTCCTTTTGGGTGGTGCTAGGGAGGATCAAAGTTGTGGCCCACTCAGTGTGCAGAAGTGAAGAAATGACTTCCCAGAAAATTGAGGGCTTATTTTTCATTCCTGGGACCTCTGAGATTGAAGGCCACGTGATCATCTTCTTCGTGTGTCATTGGCAATGACGTCAAAGGAACGCGCCTGCCATGTGAACTAAACGTTTACCTCTCTCAAAGAATTGAATTGTATTTCTTATAGTTATGCTGTTTGCTCTCAAGCTGATTGAACTGTGATTTCTAACCTGTAAAATAAGTAGATGCAATTGCCTCATGTGTGAAACTAGGCCCGCCATGAGACCAAAGGTTTCCACAGCCTCCGGAGACCTCGGTCTCCTTACTCTCCTGGTGGCATTTCAAACGTTCGTTTTATTGTATATCATATTACTTATTTTTAATATAGCCCCTCATACCTTATTTCTGACCTTTCGTAGTGCTGTAAATCCCAGATGTTACTGCTGCTCCGTTTAATGGTTATCTATCTAACGGCCTCTGCTGGTTGGAAGGATGCGTTTGCGTTGCCCGGTTTAGAGTTTGTGACATTCTTATCACTGCAGGTGACAGCGGTCAGCATTGACTCCTTGTGCCATCTTTCCTGCTTTTGTATCCGAATACGACATTGGTTATTATATGCTCTGTATTCAATCAAAACATGAATTTAAAGTGACATTTAAAGATGATCTAAAGTCACAAACGCAAATAATATAGTCATTTAGTCTAAATCCCCTGCCCTCAAATGTATACTCAAGGATTTCTCACGTGACCACATTTGACCTCACCCATGTCATCATTGAGGATAGCACACTATACTAAGTGCAAAGCCACATATTACATGTTCAACAGCATTGCCGATTGTGTTACATATGACATCAGCAATGGCAGTGAGAACTTCGCAGAGCTGCAGCATGTGTCTGTAGCCAGCTACATGCGACACCCATCCTTGCCCGTTCGCCCCTCCACAGACGTTTTAAGGCATGGGCATAAGGGGCTCTGGCCCTGGGCCCCAGCCTTTCGGGGGCCCCCTGATGGAGCCAACTCTGTTCTGCAGAGTCTTGCCCTGATGACCATGAATACTTTTTAAACAGATTGTTTAAAATATCATTTTCCTTTAATTCATTTTAATGTGGGGGATGGGTGGATCTATTTCAGACATTTTGCAGAGAAATAGCGTGTTGATGTTTCATGCAACCTCCATAAAAAATAAAAGCTCAAAACAGGACTTCACATGTGAGAAATGGGAGTGTGTCACAGAGATGAGCGGCAGCAACTTCAGTGAGCTGCTGCTGTGTTACAATATCTCAAAACACGTCACTATCCATAAATATTAGATGTAAAAACATTTAGAATTTGGACCAGTTTGCCTGTGTACTGTCAGTGACCGGGACAAAGAGGGATAAAAGACCTGAAATAAATAAATAAATGCATAGCTGTTCGCAACAGGGGACCCCAAAACACGTTTGTCCCAGGGCCCCCAAAATCCTTAAAATGTCCCTGCTTCCCTCTAGCCGTGCCACATACTTTCGTCTATTCTAGTCGGTGTCAAAGATCAATCCAAGCTCATGGGCAAACCTCGACCGAGTTTTGAGTCAATATAAGAGAATTTTGGGAGGGTGGAGAATGAAGGACTCTAAACCTAATTTCTTTTACCCTGTACACACTTTTGAGTTTGCATCATTTAGGCCACCAATATCACACTCCCTCTATCTTTACACTTGATTATTTCCCTATATGTGTCTTTTACGCCATGAATATTTTCTCAATAGCTGTCACAAGGTTGCTTAAAATATTAAACGTGCAGTCATTTAAAAGGTCACCATAGCTTCCTCCGAGCAAACTTGATGAAATACTACGAGTAGTATAGTGCCGTATTTTACGATCCGTGAATGCCGGAGGCATAATAGCGGGTGTGATTTTTACATAGCTATTCAGCTTCTTGCTTCTTCGTTCTCTCTCTTTTCTTTGAGATACGATCACTCGTTCCAGCACAAAAGGTCACTGCCCTGGACTCATGATAAAATATTCACAGTAACAAATTTTAATTTTTAATTAGGCAATTGGACTTCCTGCTCTGCTTGTCTGATCTAACACATATAATGTTTAAGTTTTGCTTACGCATGTTTGCTACCATGCAAAGTTTTTTAATTTAAATTCACCTGTTTTTGTCTTTAGTAATACTTTTCTTGAATTTCCTATATTCTTTTTCTCCTCTTAGGAGCGAACATAAGTCTTCTTATGATACAGCTCAGGCAATTGGGGTGGTGACCTGCTGCCGCCTGAAGCATCTCTTAAATACACATTTGTTCCTTGCTTTCAGTGCACAAATAAAAAATGCCATTACATTTACTTTTCCCGACAGGTACATGAGATGGAGGTGGTGGCCTAGGGTTCAAGCATTATATTTGAAGACAGTGGGCTTATCCCAAATGCATGACACAAACTGAAGTCGTCACATTACATCTCCCTGTCAATGCTTCAGTTTTACTTTGCTAAAGTGCTTGAGTGTAACAATTGTCTTGGCCTAGTGTTCTATTCTACGTCATTGTTATGACTGTGTCGAGGAGCCAAGAAAAGTTTTGTGAATTAAACTGACTAGCTATGTCCTGCAGGTTTTTTTTTTTTGCTACAAACCTCTGTGCCCACCGTAAATGCATTTGGAGCCAAAGTCTGCATCTGAAACTGGTTTACTTACGTCAGAATTTGTGTTTGTCGCGAGCTGAGACTGGAATTGTCATTTTACTAGAGTCATCATTGCTTTTGCATCTCACATCTGTTTCTAGGAGCTGCCAGAAAAATGGAACAATATCAAGAAGATGGCGATCTCTGTGAAGCAGCACGTGGCCCCTCTGCAGGCAAATGAAGTCACCCAGCTCCGCAGGAAATGTGCCAGTTTTGATGTACAGCAGTATACCTTCAGAGAAAGATTCCGCCAGGACGCTCCATTCAGGTAGCTCTGGAAAAACATGGCTATCAGCTGTCCATTTTTAATTTGACACGAAATGTTTGCTCTTTGCTCAGATTGGGTTTAACGCCCAGATTGAATGTTATTGTAATTGTATTTATATAGTGCTTACTGCCCCTGACGAGGCGTCGTAGCGCTTTACGGCGAGTAGAAAGCCCAGGGCTAGTTGTTAATCAAGTCCTTATTGTTAGCAATTGCAATTAGTCGTGCTCTCAAGAAGCAAATTGCATGTATTTACTTCGGTTACTTTTGATAGATCATATTAATAGTTAGGTGTGCTCATTTAGTGCTGGTTAGGTGAATGGTTGGTGAGATAGGCTGGCGAAGGTTAGGGAATGTTGGGTTTCATTGAAAGGGTTTTAAAGAGGAGAGGTTGTGATCTATGAAACGAGATTTCAGCCAATTGCAAAATTACAATAAGAGAGATTCAGGTAGGCAAACATGGGACTGAGAGGAGACTAGACTCAGAAATAGAAGGCATGCCGAGGATGGAAGGTAAGAAGAGGGTTACCGAAGAAAGAAAGGAGAGGAATCAAGCAGGAGTTAGTCAAAGTCGATTTTTCATGCACAATTTGAAAAGTATAGTGGGAGAAGGCTTTGTGAGATAGCAAGCAATCTGGGCCCGTATTACAGATAGGGCGCACTTTCCATGTTTGTGTCAGGGGCAACCATAAAGCAGGTGCACTGGTTGCAAACTTGGTTAGTGCACCCTATCTGGAAGAATGTGCTGCCCTCGGTGTAGCCGCAAACTCATGCTGCCCAAGGGCAGCGCATTCAAGAGAAATACAGAGCAGCTGTTTTAGAGCTGCTCCGTGTTTCTCTGTGCAGGCTTCAACCCGCCTGCACTTTTAAAGTGGATTAGAAATCCCTTTGCAGGCGGGTGCTGTCAGCGATTGCACCCACCTGCAATGGGATGTCTGGGGGGCCCATGGGACCCCCTTTTATTTCTTTAGAGAGCTGCCAACTTTTTGTGACCCACTTTCAATGCACCTTCTATAGGCATGCTAGCCTTTGCGCCCACATCAGATATACGGCAGGGTCGCGAAGGCAAAAAATGTCCCTCATTTGCATGGGGCTACAATCCCATGCAAATGAGGGAACTCCCTCTAATAATGGCGCTATAAGTGCGCCAGCACTATCTATATTACAGAAAGGGCCACATAAACATTTGCAGACCTTTCTGTAATACCAAAGTTCCCCTGGCACACGCAAAGCAGGTGCAAACACCTGTTGCGCCCCTGAGGCACTTGTGTAATACAACCCCAGGATGTAAGTTGTAGAAAGCAATAACATTATACACAATGCTCCATATCCAGGGCAGATAGCTCATAATGCAAATCAGAGAGTACACATCATTTAATGATCAACAGCCAAAGTCTACTGTGTGCCAAGCCTAAAACAGCCCTTTTAAACATATTCTGGATTATCCCAACCTTGGTACCGGGTCTGTATGCTGCACAAAGGGAGTGGCGCTGACAAAAAGGTCTCCTTTATAGATTTTCCCTCACTATTCTGTATTAAATTATTTTCACTTACTACAAATGACTTATTTGACACTGACTGAGAGCATGTTGGAACTGGCACATTCTGGTTGGCTGAGAGGACGCCCTAGCCAGGCAGAACCTACCATTCCAATCAGGGGTCTTTGATTACACTCACTGTATAACCTGCGCTCACCCTTGGGAAGCTTGGCTCTGAGTAGTCATCCTTATCACAAAGGCAATGTGTAAAGCATTGGCAAAGCACTCTCACAAAATGAATACACTGAGCGTCACAAAAGGACTTCACACTTTGTGTATGTAAATAAAGTTTGCATTCAACACACACATTAATTTTACACAACATGAACATCATGTAACTGTGGACCTAAATAAAAATTGGAACTATCACTAACAGTAACGAGGCCCAACCACGTTAAAATGACATCAGTAAATGCACACTTTGGAAAGATCCTACTTTACCCCCCCAGCATCCTTATGCAGTGCAAAACTTTTCAGAACTAGGCCCACCCTGGCAATTATTCTAATTCAATACCACACAGTTATAGGGTACACACCAGAACACAAGGATATCAGAAAAGTGTACCCACACGGATAAAAACCAATGTCAAACGTATTATTTTATTGGCATGGAATCAACCTGGAAAGCAGCACCGCCATGCGGTGGTATTAACAACATGCAGTCACTCCTACACTCTCACTCAGCACCGATGTGGGGTGCCACAGATATCAGGTAGGTCTATATGGAGCGCACTCGCATACACATGCACACAACACTGTAATGCGGTGCAACTCTTATCCTGCAAGCCAGTTGATAATGCACATGCAGACCCCGCGGCCCAAGCCCTCCTCCACCATTTAGCTAACCTGACTACCCTACACCCATGGGCTGGAGATAAAGAAAACCTTCCCCCCTGATTCTAGGCCAATCGTGGTCCATAGTCTTACTTAGTCAATGTCCCAGGAAAGAAGGTGGGGGTAAGTAGTAGGGCTAATTAGGCGCAGTTGACAAATTGAGGTTTTGCCACTACTTCAGAAGTTCACCCAAACTATGTGGAGCAGAAGGAGGCTGAGGGCGATAGTTGTGCAATCAAAGTATTCCACACTGGACCTTCTAGCACCAGCCCAGTTCTGCGAAGCATGGAGGTGGTCACGCAGTCTCTTGACCCACTTTCAATCGCTCTCGGAAGTGTTTCTCAGCCCGGTCAATTACTCTCACCACCTGGGCCAGATACGGGCAATACTACCTGACTATACGAAGTTGTCAGGCCGGGTAAGTAGAGGGCAGTTGGTTCGCCGCACTGTGGACACAAAAGGAACAATTGATGAATGGGGGATGAAGCAGGGGAGCTCTCAGAAGAAGGAGGCACCCCATCAGACACACATCGATTAAAGTAGCACCCAGGCAATCTGGGCACAATGGAACATGAATCCCCTCCTCTGCACCTCCTTGGAAATGAGGCATAACGTATGGTGCGCATTGATACAAGTTGCACCAGACTTTTCCAGTCACACACAATAAAGAGTCACAAACTCAGTACCTACCTGGAAATGAGGCACAATGTCTGGTGTGCATTGATCTGAGTTGCACCAGACAATTCCGGTCACACACACAATGAAGAGTTGCAAATTCCATACCCACCTGAAAATGAGGCACTACATCTGGTGCACGTTGCTACAGGTTGCAGCAGACAATTTCGGTCACACACAATGGTGTGTTGCAAATTCCGTATCTCCCTTAGAAATGAGGCACAACGTCTGGTGCGCATTGATATGGGTTGCACCAGACAATTCCAGTCACTTACACATATGCAAGTTCAGCAGTTCTGCACGCGGTAGAATGAGGCACTACTATGGGTACACCCTCACTTCTGAAGGTTGCAACCTGTGAACCATACACCGCAAGCAATGAGCATGCAGTCGGTGTGTCGCACAAGAGAGATGCAGTATGATCGATGAAGGGGGCCTCGAGGTGTCCTGCAACCGGTGCATCCGCTCACCACCAACAAGACGCTTATGCTAGTTGAGGCCTCACGATGCAGAGGCCACACTTCTGAGATGCAGGAAGTACTTTTCGGGCTATGCACAGGGCAATACAGTCTCCAAGCACAATACTTAGTTTCACACTTATGCTACGCTACCAGTTGGAATCCGGCAGATGATATGGGCACTTAAGAGGGCACCGCTCTACGGGTGTCACAAGGCAACAGTGTTGGTCCTTCGCGGGAGGTCATTGATGTCCCTGAGACCTCCACAAGAGAACAAGGGGCAGGCCAACACGCCCTTGGAGAGCACACTTCAAGGTGCAACACAGCAGCAGGTAGTCAGCCCAGGCCATCCACTATTCAGGAAGGGTGCACTGGCCTTTCCAATGGTAGTAATCCTCCTTGTGCACAATGTTAATGTTCATGTTACAGTAGTTTTGTAAAGCTCAAACAAATACCCAAAGGTATTGAGGTGCTAGCACTGTGGGAGAAAAAACATGAACCCTAAAAGAATTACTTAGTGAAAAAGCCAGGCTTTCAAAGACTTCCTGAACTGGAGCAGGTTAGGGATAAAGTGAATGTGAGGGGGAAGTAGGTTCCATTCCTTGGCTGTGGTGTTCACAAAGCCCCTTCCTCCCCAGTTGGTTCATTAAAACCTTTGGACCAACAATTTCCTAGTTCTCAAGGATCTCAGATTTCTCATTGGGCTATACTATCTAAAAGATTGTTTAAAGAACTCTAGGCCACTTCCATAAAGAGCCTTTTGGGCAAGGCAGAGGGCCTTGAACTTGATGCACTGCCTGTCAGGCAGCCAATGAAGTTTGATGGCTTGTGATACTGATTTATTTTTGGGGATCCCTGTTAGCATTCTAGCCACTGCAGTTTGCAAAACCTGAAGTCTATTAAGGTTTTTATGGTGCTTATTAGAAAATCAGGCATTGCAGTAATCTAAATTTGCTAGCACTAATGCTGTGATCACTGTTTTGTGGGCATTGGAAGAGATGAAAGGGGAGATCTTACTGAGCATTCTTAGAACCAGGAAAGCAGAGGACTTGATAGCCTTAACCTGCAGTCCGACAGTTAAATGATTGTCCGTAACCACCCCCAGGCTTCTGAACTTAGTGATTGGTGTGGGAAAGGCACCCATTTCCTGTGGCCACCAGGGCAGGGCCATACAGATAGATTGTTTCCATTCAAGATGACCTCTGTTTTACATGAGTTATACTTGTCACAGTTTATGTTCTTTCAGTAGCCAATGGCTGCCATACTATCATAAAACTTTACTCCTGCTGGGTTATTAGAAAAGGACATAGCTACCACCAGATGGCTGTCATCAGCATATGTGGTAAGTTCCAGCCGAAAGATCTAATAAGAGTGGCCAAGTGTTAAACATAAATGTTAAATAAAATGGGGCTGAGTAAGGACTCCTGCTGGACCCCGCAGGGCAGACAAAAAAGGCTTGAACACAAATGGATTTAAAGCCACAACGTGTTTTCTGTCTGATAAAAAACAACTCCTATCGTTTCAGAGCTGAACCCTTGAAACAGACAGCCCAGAGACGGTTAGAAAAAATCTTAGGATGGACCATATCAAAGGCGGCCAATAAATTGAGGAGTACAAGTGCTGCACTACCACCTCAATCAACTATTGCTCTTATCTCTTCAGTGATATTAAGAGCAGTTTTGGTACTATGACCACTTCTAAACCCAAATGGAGTGGTATATAACAGGTGGATGTCGGATAGAAATTTGGCTACTTGCTAGTTCAAGGCTTTTTCTATTATCTTAGCTGGAAATGGTAGCCAGGACATGGACTAATGGTTGTTTGGGTAAATGGAATTTAAATTTGACTTTTTTTAGCAGAGGAAGTATAGAAGCCTCCTTCCAGATTGTAGAAAAATATCCTGATTACAACATGGAATTGAAAATATTGGTCAGACACAGGGAAACAGTTCCCCAGGCAAAGTTAATGATAGTCAGAGGACAGAGGACCCTATGTGAGCCTGATTTAGTAGTTCTGATGAGAGTAATCACCTGTTATAGTGATAACTGTGAGAAATAAGTGAATTTAGGGCTCTCCTCAGGTAGGGTCAATTTAGTTGGGCCTTCTGCATTTGTTGCCATATTTTGATCAAATTATAAACAATGTGGACAACTTTATTCCTAAAGAAATTGGCCAAGGTGTCACTGAAATCCTGACTGTTATTAGCCAGAATGTTCTTAGTGGTTGAAACCAAGTTGGACTCTACCCGGAAAAGCTCTTTGTAGAAATTCTTAGCCGCAGTTACTTTTTGCATAAAGTATAATGATTTTTCCTTAAGCATAAATGCTTTATATTTCTTTAAGCATGATTTGTATTTCTCTTTTTCTGTGTAATTTTATTTATCATCATCATCATCATCATCATCATCAAATACTTTATTTTCGATCACATGGATCTTATAAAGTGCGAAGTGCAATACAGAATAAAAATTATATACACAGTAAAAGTTATACACAAAGCAATATACAGCAATGATTAAAAAAAAATTACAAAGATAAAAATCTATAAAAACTTCCCAATGCAGAGGTTTACAAGAGCAGAATAAAACATTTGGAACGCTTGATCCATAATGCATACCAGAATCTAGCCAGTCCAAAAATCAACACCCTGCGCGTATCGGTGGCTAGGTTTCTCTTAACGTCCAAATAATGCCCCGGTCCCACCAGTCTACATAAGAGCACAATCCACTTGGCTCGCAGGGTTTTATAATAGGGGCAGAAAAATAACAAGTGGATTATTGTCTCTGAGCAAGTGTTACATGCAGGGCAATTATCGTCACTAGAGGAATTTCTGCACCACTTTTTACAAAATACTTTTGTTGGCAAAGTTTTAAAACGGTATTGAATTAATAATTTCCGAGCCAACGGCGGTACGATTTCATCAATAGTTTCCTCAGAAAAAGGTACGGATTTAAAATGTATAAAAAGTTCGGTCAGAGAACCTGCCTGTTTGGTCGCTTCCTTCTCCATGATACTATCCAAGTATATCTTTTTGAGTCTGCATTTTGGGATTTCACACAAGTTTTTGGGGGTTGACCAATACTCATCTATCCCAAGGCCCATCAGTAATTTCTTCAATAGTGTAAACCATGGGATATAATTGACCTGCAGGCGTTTTAATATGCCAATCGTCTCCGCTCTATATGGGATAAGTTTGTCTACAGACCACAGGCGATGCCAGAACATAATCTGCTTATAACCCATCTCGTGCTCTAATGCTTTCTGGCCTTGGTCTAAAAACAGAGGAGCCAGGGGAGGCCTGGCGGGGAAGTTTACCATTGATCGAATTAACTTATTTTGGACCTGTGCGAGGGGGTTAGTATTACAGATTCCCCACAATTCCGCCCCATATAGGATTCCTCCCAATATTTTGGGGTTGTAAATTTCTAACACTGGAGCCACTCTCCTGGACACTTTTTTTTAATGTAACTTCCCTAAATGAGCAGTTTGCTGAATTGAAGATAGTTTGGCTTTTTCAGTTTGGGGAACCCAACTTAGATTAGAGGTAAGATGGATATCCAAATAATCAGATTCAGGAACTTGTTCAAGGGCAATACCTCCTACGTAGATCTGCCTCTTGGATTGCTTAGAGGTCCCCTTCGAAAAAATCATGTATTTGGTCTTTTGCTCATTTAACACCAGGCCATAGTCATTGCAGAATTTAATAAAATTCTTCAGTAATTTTTGCAACCCAAAGGGGGACTTGGATATTAAAAGAGTATCATCCGCGAAGAGTAGGGCTGGTACTCTTCGCTCTCCTACCTCTGGGGCATCACATCCATCTTTATCCAGGTAGTTAATCACCCCATTAATAAAAAGCGAAAACAAGGTAGGCGCTAGAACGCACCCTTGTCTTACTCCACAGTTGACAGGGAATAGCTCAGTGAGCTCAATATTATACCCCTACCTAACTTGAGCAGTGTTGGAGGAGTGGAGCTGAATTAGGATTTCTAATAAATTGTGTGGCAACCCCATTTCGGCCAGCACTCTCCACAACTTTGCCCGTGGTACCAGGTCAAATGCAGTTCGTAGGTCCACGAAAGCTACATATAATTTGCCCCCTCTGACATTAACCTCCCTCCAATAGATGCACAGGAAGCGAATGACCTGATCCAATGTGCTAATATTAGCACGCAACCCTGCTTGTAGATCGCTCAAGATGTGGTGTTCAGTGATCCATCCCGGCACACGATGAAATACCTGTTTACAAAAGATTTTCTGCAGTGAATCTATTAGATTTATGGGTCTGGCCGGGCTTGCTCTATTGCCCTTTTTAAAAATGGGGACAATCTCCGCTATTTTCCATGATCGGGGATGTCCATTCCTGCTAATACTGCATTTGAGATCATATTAATATATGGGACCCAAGAAGTAAGATCATCTTTATACAGGTCATTTAGGATGCTGTTAGGGCCTGGGGCTCTAGCTAAAACACAAGAACAGATTGCTGCCCTGGTTTCTTCCCTAGAGAACACCAGGTCCTCCTCAGATTTTCCCCCGTTGTTCCCCCAATCCGCTGGTGGTATCTCCTGCTCATGATCACCCTGGGCGTAAAGCCCCCCAAAGTGGGTCACCCATTCACCTGGTTGGACTATATACTGCAGTTTCGGCACCCTACCATTAAGCCAAAAGACCACCTGATTCCAAAAAGATTTAGAGTCCTTAGCTTATTCTTTCCGCCATTGTCTCTCCTGTCTTCTGCATGCCTGCTTCTGAAGTCTTAAGGTTCTCAGTGAACCAAGGAACAGAGGGTTTACCTTTCCGTGAGTTACTGATTTTAAGAGGCGCAGAAATGGCTACAGCTGAATGAATCCATTCAGTATAAGTCAGAGAGGAATTTTCCAAGTTATCAGATGGGGTGGGGCATAGAGTCCCCTAAAGTTTTATTCAAAACATCTGCCTGTCTTTTATTCCATACACAAGATTTAAGAGCCTGACTAAAGGATTTATCTGGAGTAGTTTTCAATTGAGGCTTTATGTCGAACATCACCGCAAGGTGGTCAGACCCAATTAGAGGAATCGGTGCTTTCATGACCACTTGGGAATTATTGGAAAGCACCCCATCCAGCGTTTGCCCTGCTCAAATGGTGGGATTCGTAACTAATTGAGACAGCCCTATACCCTCCAGAGTCTCAGTGAGGGTGACCGCATCGCTGTCTTCAGAGTTTTATAAAATGTAAGTTAAAATCTCTGAGCTAGTTGATGTCCTTAGCAGTCAAACCTTCCTCCAAGAGAGAGCCCACATTTTGTTTAAAAATGTTTCTCGGTCCTGGGGCGGGGAGGTGGGCGGATAAACTAAAATGCCCCTAAAAGATAGTGTATTAGAAAGTCCCACATTAAATTTAAAAGCTTCACATTTGGATGTGGGCAATTGTTCGATAACCCCCACAACAGATTCCTCTGGCAATGTGCACCACGCAGCTCCAGGATCTTTGGTTGCACGTCCCCACAAGTGTATCTCCAGCCTGCTGAAGTATGGCACCCGCAGTTATACTGTAGTGTGCCTTTGAAGTTGGGGATTGGGTAAGAGGGGTTCCCTTTGAACCACAGATGTCTTCCCTAAATTTCAGTCTTGTCTGCCATGTGGCAGTGGAATGCAGGTCTTAATCTATAGTGGGGCTATGATTTGGCTTCCCAGAGACCAAGCGTCAAAACCTCTGACTCCATTATATACAGCCAGGCCTCAAATGGCAGAGGTCTGTCATTCCATTTGCATGCCCAATGTTTGTAGCTGTCTCTGGGGAATGCACTTTGTAGAAGTTAAGCTATTAAAAACAGATCCCTCTTTACCACCGGAGAGTGTTTGTCATTGTGAATCCCATGATAGGAAACATCATGAGGCTGCTCCACTGTAAGCCACTATTGCAGTTTGAAGTCATTTCAACCATTCCCCCATGTTAATCTATGGGAAGAGCAAACCTCATAGGTAGTGAAAACACACCTTGGTATTCTTCACTACCTGGGCAGGGAACAAACATGTGTACCTGCCCTGCATTTCACCTTCCACTTGCCTCACCCCTTAAGACTTAACCCAGCAGTGCTATAGTGGTAGTGAAATGTCCGCTCAGTATTTGCTAGTAATTTAGAAAGGCCAAACTGAGCATAAGTGCAATGGTGCACACACTGGCCTGCAATGGCAGTATTGACACATTTTAAAAACCTCATAGGTTCAAGTGTGCACCCACCGGCACGCAATGGCAGTCTGGAGACATGTTTAAAAACATTAAGCACCTTCCTAATGTTTGTAGGAAGGGTGCACACACTTTCCCTCTGCATTTACAGTTGGAAAGTGCCCAGAGCCCTAAGGTCACTTAAAGAGAATCAGCAAAACCCCGGTGTTGTCCTATGGGAAGAGCGGACCTTCTAATTAGGGAAAAACCACATGGGGGTTCTTCACTACCTTGGCAGGGAACACCTATGTGCTTTTGCTCTGCCTTTCGCCTGCCTCTTGCTCCATCCCTCAGGACCTACCCGAGGGGTGCTCTAGTGGTAGTGGAAGGCCCACTCAGGGTTGGCTGATGAGTTAGAAATGCCAACCTGAGCATAGGTGCAACTGTGCACCCAGAGGCCTGCAACCGTAGTCTTGATACATGTTTGAAAGGAAATTTTGGCCGGTGGCACAATCAGTGCTTTGTCCAGCCATTAGCCAGTGCTGTACCTGCTCTGGGTATGTGGCATACCTTTTTACAGGGTACTCACAGGTACAACACCTAAACCAATCAAGAAAGAACCACTTCCTTGTATGGAAAGAAAGGGCATGTGCGCTTTCACATTACATTACAGTGGGAAAACGCACAGAGTCCTAAGGCCACGAAAAGAGAATCAGCAAAAACCAGAAGGAGAAAAAGCAAAATGTTTTAGGCAAATCTCTAAGAAGGGCCATGTCCAACGGAGCAACTTGCCAATGTTCAGTTAGATTAGCATGCTGTTTTGTCACCTAATTCCGTTCTAATTTGTTTCTACGGGACAGCAGAGCACCACTGATACAAAGGTACCTAAAGCTTACGTCCCAAGTCTATGCTGTTTGTGTGTTTGGCCAGTGTAGTAAATCAATTGTAATGTATAAATGAAACAAACTAATGGAGGCCTGTGGGTTCCACTTTGGAAGTCCCTGGTCTGTTCCTGTGCACAAGACCGCGTTGTGTTTTTGTTCCCAGACAGTGAAAGTGTATAAGGAGGAAGGACATCTAGGCACTAAAGTAGGACAAAGGAAACAAGGCTCCTATTGAAATTCCATTATCTCCTTTAGCGGAGATGAGTTGCTGATTAGTCTACCGGTAGCACTGCCATTTGGTGATGGGGGCCTGTAATTATTCAGAGTGAGAAATTAGAAGGGTTAATTAGGCGAGAGCAGCCTTTTGTTTCTCTCAGGATCAGTGTCTTTCTGGCTGCCCATAGCCACATGCAGGTAGTTCACACCTCTTTGTGGGTACTCCAGACTAGAGATTATGCTTCTGTGAGAAGCCTCACTGTGCAGAAAGGATGCATATGCAAAACAGCCTAGAAAGAGACTTGAAAAAAGGGTAGCCACCCCAAACTAGTTCTGTGTATCTGCCTGTACAAATATGAACATTGTGCATCCTGCATACTGTGAAAGCGGGGACAGGGCGAAGAACGAAAGGTCTTTCAACTTTGAAATAAGTCAGTTTTATTCCACAAGATGCTGAAAGTATGCTTAACCTACTGACCAGAGCAGGAGTTGGCGGCTGCTCAGCTATGGCCTACACCTTGCACAACCAGCTGAGAGTTATGGCCTCAAAGTGGTCTCCCATGAGTGACAAAGACTGACAGAGCCATGCACACAGCGAGGCTGGTCGTGTTAAGGACTTTGTAGTGCTTCACGGAAGGAGTGAGGTGTAAATTCTGAGTTAGACATATAAGTGAGCCACACCACCAAGCAATGTTTCAGACAAGCAGTGCCTTTAGTCTACGTCTGTGGAATTTACTGGGACATGGAGAGCCCCATAATTCAAATGGAGAGAGATGGTCTCCTTGTGGCAAAAACGATATATGAGCTTTTTAACTGGGGCATGGTGCGCCCTGCACTACACAGGGACAGATAAGGTTTAATCGAAGCACCCAGCTCGATTGGTGAGGTAGTGAGGATTAGTTTCCTCGACACGCATGGAGTCATGTGTTCCAGTGCCCGAGTCACACACTGCACAGGGATGGATAAGGTTTGCTTGTAGCACACAGCACGAAGGTGGACCTATTTTGCAGGTGCATGGTGAGCCATACACTTTGCTTGTGACAGCACACAGAGTGAGATGCAGGCCAGTGTGTGGCACAGAGGAAGAGATCTGGGGAAGTACTGGCGCTAGTTGAGCCCCACACCACCCAGGAGTTGAGACTGTCTGCTAGTTATCCACAGCAAAAGAAGTGTTGGAAAATGGAGCTACATATGAGAAAACATTTTGTCTGCATAACAAAAAGTAGCAAGATGCATACAAGCTACACCTTCCTCGATTCCCATGGCTCTGTATTAAAACGTCTCAGGTTGGTAGGGTGATGGCCAACCCCAGTCACAATTACTACAGCGATATCTACAAATACTACAGCAATTCCTTAGGGCAAATTAACATTTATGTTCCTCACAATGTCATGTTTTCATCGTCAAAGTTTTTGTCCAATTCATCTTCCATACAATATACCCATCAATGTGGAGTAGGTTTTCCTTTTCATGAGAACTATAGCAAAGAAGAATTTTAGCACATTTATTGTTGTGATTTTCATAATGTTTTCAGTTACTATTTCGAATTTCAACAAAAATGCTAAAAATAACATCACTATCAGTCACATGGCATTATGGATATTCCTAGATTCTGGTTCGTATGAATGCTTTACTGGTCAGTTTCAGCTAAACAGAGCCTTTTTGCACTGAAAAGGGAAATCAGCTCATAGGAAAAAACTAAAATAAGTGTTCACTCATGGAAATTGGTTATGAAAGAGAAACCTCAAACAAAGAAGACGCACATGTTCTGAATTTGAGAAGGAGCATACGTGATTAACAAAGCTCAATGGCAGAAATTTGTATGTACGTATGTATGTTTGTATTTGGTATTTTGTGGTGATGTGACTGAATCAAAGAACTGTTAACATTCTGTGATGTCATTTGGAATATTATGTTCAGCATATTTCTATGGCGCAAACCTAGTCAAAAGGTAGCAGAGCACTGAACGTAGTCAAAGGCAAGGTGGAGAGTAAAAGGAGAGGAAGCCAAGTTGTGGATGGTTAATGCATTGTGAAGTAGTGTTCTTGAAAGAGGTGAGTCTTCAACTCTTTCCTAAATTGGAGCAGAGTTTGGGCAGTCCTGAAGAATATGGGGATGTCATTCCAGATTCTAAGTGCAGAGATGAAAAATGCCCGTGTTTTAAAAAAAAAAAATGTTTATACTTAGTCTGAAGTCTGATTGTGTACTGGCTGCGGGTGTGCTGTGAACCAACAGAGATACATGCATTTCCAGTTCAAAGCAGGGACGTTTTATGGCATGGGCAAAGTGGGCTATTGCCCAGGGTCCCAGCCTTTCACGGGGCCCCCTGATAGAGCCAGCTCTGTTCTGTAGATAGTCTTCTCCTGATGACTTTGAATAATTCTTAAACAGATTGTTTCAAATAGCGTTTTCTGTTCATGTATTTTTATTCAGGGTAATGTGTGAGGGTCTATTTCAGACATTTTGCAGACAAATATGTTGTTGTTTCATGCAACATTCATAAAAGTGTTTCATTTAGATCCAAACAGGATCTCACATATGAGAAATAGGAGGATGTCACAGTGATTATTTGCAGTAGTATTATTGAGCTTCTACTGTTTTACAATAATTGAAAACACACTTCACTATCCCTGAATATTAACTTAAAACACATTTAGAATTTGAACCAGTGTGTCTGTGCACTGTTTGTGATCTGGCCAAAGAGGACACAAGAGAGCTGAAACTGGATCATAAATTCAAAGCTGAACCGCACAGGGCCCCCCAAAATACTTTTGTCCCAGGGCCCCCAAAATCCTTAAGATGTCCCTGGTTCAAAGTAACCACTTGCGTGGGTTACATTAATATAGTTTGTTGGACCTGTAACACACAGGCTCTAGGAAGAGAAAGTGGGAATAACCACAGTCTCTAGGAAGTGCCGGAACACAGTTGCAAATGATAGGCAAGAAACACAGTCTTGGATAATAACTGGGTTAGTAAACAAGTTGGTAAATAAGCTTTAAAGTGGGCAGGTTAGCACACAGACCCCAGTGGTGGGTGGAAAGGTGGACTACCTCACATCAGTGCCCACAGACAAGGCACAGGTGTGTTAGCACACAGGGCTCAGAGATCAGCCAACAAAAATCTCCAGAATCAAAGTCAATGTTAGTGAATAGGACAGGATGGGATAGTATTTATACAGCGCACTAAAACCAAAAGGTGTCAAGACGCTGGGCGAGCGGAAGAGAGACCAGCAACAGACAGCTAAAAGGGAAAGAGCCAGGTCTTCAGAAGTTTCCTGACGACCTGGAGTAAGTCAGCCGTGGTGATAGAAGGGGCAGAGAGTTGCAGAGTTTAGCGTCCACCACTGAGAATGAGCGGCCACCCCATTTGGACCTATGGAATCTGGGAAGAGACAAGTTTTTTATGATTGGAGGATCTCAAGGCTCTTCCTGGAGTGTACCATTGGAACAAGGTTTTAATGTGTGGTGAGCCTTTGCTATGCATAGCTTTGTACACCAAGTTCAGAGCCTTGAAGGAGATGTGCTTCCTGATAGTAGGCCAGTGCAAAGCACGGATTCCTTCCCTGGCAGACTGGTGTTTCGGGTTGTTAAGAATTAGCCTTGCTGCAGCGTTTTGCACCACCTGGAGCTTGTTCAGAGAACCTGTACTGGCATTAAGGTACAATGCATTGCAGTAGTCTAGCCAGGAAGTAACTAGTGCAATGATGTTGGGCCGATGTAGCTCTGAAGGGATGCACGGCAACATTTTGTTCAAAATTTTAAGAATAGAGAAGCAGGTACTAACTGTACGGTTCACCTGGGTGTCAAAAGACTGGCCCTAATCAAAGAGGACTCCCAGATTTTTAGCCATTTTAACCAGACCAGGAAGGGGATCACAGTTTGTGGACCACCAAGCAGCAGACCAAATAGAGGTCTGAGGGCCAAAGACCAGAACCTCGGTTTTGTCCGTATTGATTTTAAGAGAGTTGTCCTTCATCCAGC
The DNA here is from genome assembly GCF_964204655.1 of Triturus cristatus. NCBI lineage: Eukaryota > Metazoa > Chordata > Amphibia > Caudata > Salamandridae > Triturus > Triturus cristatus. Next base: position 445,077,955 of record NC_140590.1, read on the forward strand.
ATATTATGCTGGACATATGAGAGCACCTGAAAGCCGAAAGATCTTACCAATGAAGCCAGGGGGTTACATAAAGATTAAAGAGAGTGAGGCTGAAGGAAGAGCCCTGAGGGACCCCACACGGAAGGCCAAAGGCCTCGGCTTTGAACCCACCACAACTGATGACATTGGTTCTGCCGTTCATGAATGAGTGAAGAAGCTGCAGGGCCCTCCCGGTGACTCCTGCTTTCCACAGTCACTGAAGCATGTGAACTGGGGAAATAGTATTGAATGCCACCGAGAGGTCAAGCAGAATTAACACCGCAGATACGCCTTAGTCGATCTGCATACAAATACAATCTGAGGCTGCTACCAAGGCGGATTCTGTACTATGACCTGCCCGAAAACCATTCTGGGAGCTGTCAAGGATGTCTTGAGATTCAATATGTTTCATAAGCTCAACATTGACACATTTTTCCTGTATCTTGGCTGGGGCAGGTAGGAGGGAGATTGGCCGAAAGTTCTTCAGCTCTAAGGGATTGGCGTTGGGATTCTTAAAGAAAAGTGAGACAATCGCTTCCTTCCAGATGATTGAATATTGCCCAGACAGAAGAATGTTATTGAAGACTTTGTACAGGAAATCGGCTATAGGGTCAGGAGCAAGTCTGACCGTACACAGCATTCAGGGGTCTGTGGGAGCTCCAGATTCAAGGCTAAGTAAGAGTTGCTTTATGCGAGGTACTGTAATAGGAGGAAAAGATGCAAGAGCCAGCATCCCAGGAGCCTGGCTGGGCTTTCCCTTGGGAAGAGTCATGTTTTACCCTTCGGCTGCCTCTGTGGCAAGGTCAGCTTCCTCGTTTGGGGAGAACTCGTGAAAGATTTTCAGGACTTTCTCCTGGAAGAAGAGTGCTATGTCGTCACAGAAGTCTTGGGTGGGATTCAGGTGCTGTGATCCCGGAGGTTCAGCAATCTCCTTAATATCTTTGAAGAGCATGCTGGAGAAATTATCAGCTGACACAATCTTGTCAATGAAATACTGGGATTTGGCCTGGAAGATGGCAAGTTTATAGTTCCACAGGAAAGATCTCTGCTTGACTTTTTCCCGAAGGCGAGGATCCGCACGCCACCTCCGTTCTTTCCTGTGACATAGGCGTCTGAGACCCATGAGCTCTTCTGAGAACCACCGAGCTGAGGGTTTAGCTCTTTTAATGGCACATCTTTTGACCGGAGCAACAATGTCCAGTGCCTTGGTAATCCAATTGCATGGGGGGGAGAGTGGTGGAGTTACTGGCTGAGGCTAAAACGAAGACAGCCTTTCAGTCCCTGGCCGTGACCTTGTTCAGTCTTCTACATTGTATGTTTTTAGGGGGAAGACATGTAATGGTTTTAGTGGGGGGGAGGGATAGTGACATTGAACTCAACCAACCAGTGGTCAGCCCAACTGAGAGGCTGAACTGCATCAATCTTAAGACTGCTATGGTTGGCAAACATGCCGTCCAGAGTATGACCAGCCCTATGGGTGGGGGAGTGAACAAGTTGTTCAAATCCCATGAAACCCATTTTCTGAAAACATCTTTTAATGGTCTTCTCAGAATGAGGAGCAAGCCAAGCTATCCAGTGGATACAGAGTGGTCAGAGGAGTCAGGAAAAGCAGTCAGACAATATGATCAAGGAACAAAGCCAATTCAATTCTCAGGTCTTCTTTAGGTCTATGTACTTTTGGATGCTTTATGCCTTTATGCTTCAACTGTGCTACTTCACAGGAGAAGCTCTGTAAAACATTAAAAGTAGATGCTGTTGTGGGAAGACAGGTAATCAGGGTAGACGAAGCACTGACACTAGATTAATTTTTCCCTTCTTGTCTAGGATGCCTATATTAACAATTTTTGACTTTCTTCCTTAATAATAATAATCCACATTCGTAAAGCGCAAACAATCACCCTTAAGGGTCTCTAGGTGCTGGGGGCCGTCGGGAAGAGTAAGCAAGCTATTGCCCAGAGTCACATGGTGCTGGGCTAATCTGCCACCGGCGCCGGGGATCGAACCGTGATGCCCAGATTCCGGAGTCAGTCGCCCTGGCCGCGGCGCACACCTCTTCCCTTATAGTACTATTAGTCTTGCTTTTCTTATTATAAAAGCAAACCATCCACCAGGAAATGAAAAGCGCAAGCTTCTCACTTCCGTACCCTGGACAACTTCAGAGTTAAAGCAATCTCAGGCACAGAGGCATATCTGATGATATTTTACTTCTGACCCATGTATTCTGAAATGCTAGGGATAACAAGGGGCCTCCTGTCTCTCAGTTATAGAGCGCCACAGCCATATTTAATATCTTGAAACTTAGTAAGTAGTTTATGCATTTTAAGTCTTATGCACTGTGTACTTGAACTACAAACTAAAAGTAAACTTAAAAGCATCTTGATGGTTGTCCAGAGCTGTTTAGCAATATGCTAATAAGTGTTGACAGTAGTTTGCTCTGGTTTTCAAATGGGTTTCAAGATTTGGTAACACTGTGCAGCAGCCTAAACCAACACCAGAGTGAGTGTCCTGCTTTTGCATGCCTGCGGTGCATCCACATGGGATCTAACAGAACAACTGTTTTTGTTGGCCTTAGGACCCTGTGCATTTTCCCACTACTAGCCAGTGCTAAGGTGCTTGTGCTCTCTTCTCTAAACATGGTGGAAGTGGCTTATACTCAATGGGTATAGCTAATGTACTTATATGTCTCTGGTAAAGTGGAACAACATGTACCCAGAGCCTGTAAATTAAATGCTACTAGTGGACCTGCAGCTCTGATTGTGCCACTCACTTAAGTAGCCCTTTAAAGATGGCTCAGGCCTGGCAATACTGAGACTGTGTGTGCAGTTTAAACTGACATTTCGGTCTGGCAAAGTAAACCTTTTGCTAGCCCAAGCCTTTCTTTTTAATACATATAAGTCACCCCTAGGGTAGACCCTGAACAGCCCCAAAGGCAGTGTGCAGTGTATTGAAAAGGTTGGACATGTACTTTTAAGTTTTAAATGTTCTGGTAGTGAAAACCCCTTAAATTAGTTCTTAAATACTGTAAGGCCTATCTCTCCAAAATGATAACATTGGAGTTGCCTTATTACATTTTGTAAGTATAATTTCCAAATGGGAAGAGATAATCCGTTCATGCTTGGTGTCTCTGGAACCAAATTTAAAATCCTAACTTATGGTGAAGTTGGATTTTAAATAAATATTCTGAAAATGCCACTTTTATAAAGTTGCTATTGTCTTGCCTTAGGCATTTGATGACTGCAGCCTGTCTCTGGAAGCACCAGAAGCACCCAGGCTTCCATACTCACCAGCCAATCACGACACTGCAGGAGCAGCATTGTGAGTAGTCTGAGTGTCCTGTTTGGACGCTCAGGCATTGCCGGGGAGGCTGGGCATGTTCTCCACGGGGCTGTACAACATAGCCGAATGGCGAACATGACAAGTGTACATGATGGTTTGGCTGGCACTAGAGGGCTGGCCAAACCGTCATGAGCACTTAAGGAGTGCAAACAACTCCTCCCCTGCTTTGGCGTCACAGAGCCTAGCACCGCCCGACTCCTGCATAGAAAAATAAAATGATAATAACGTCCTGTTATTATCATGTTCTTTTTTGCACTGCCTTAGCGGAGGATCCACCACTACTGGTCACATGACTGGGTGTAGTTGGCAGTTGGGCTTTGTGTATTCCTCTTAAACAGCCACACACAATGGGAGCTTAGGTGTGACTGGATGGACCATCACTTGGTAGAATGGGAGGGAGGAGATGGGCCCAGCCTCACACCTGATTAGGCTGTGTCCTGTCTCCACACAAAGGGCTGCATACCCCCTGTAGTTAGTCTGAAGCCAGGGCCAGGAAGGCTGGGCCTCTGTACACTTCAAAGGCATGCCTTCAGTAGTTTCTCCTCACTTCAAAGGCACAATTGTGTATAAAAGAAAGGCCTCAGACACCACCACCTAATATATATATATATTTTTACGTTCTCATTTTTTAATTTTTACTAGAAGGAAAAATTGTAGCAGCAGGTTACCATAGGCATAAATACAGTACAAAACAGCAAATTCCATTTGATTAAATTAATCATAAATACAAAACCATAATGATTCAACATCCGATGGAAAACAAAAATTCACTCATTCTGTGTAGACAGAAAAGCCCAGGCTAATTTGGTCCCCAAATCCTTTTACCTTTAATCCTTCCCTTTTTACCTTTCCGTTCAAAAAGTGCCCTCTCTAAGTTATAAATGTGCAGAAAAAGCCCCTTCCATTGCTCAAAGGTCGGGGTAGAGAATTGTCGCAAAGGGACCAATACCGGGACGAAGGGAGCCACAAAAGAAACTTTCAAAAGTGATGGGTGAGCTTCAGGGTGATTTATTTGTTCATAAACAAAAAGATTTAAGGCAAAGAAAATGTCTATTGGATTCCAGGGGCAGTCTTCCTGGTTGGGGTGGTCCCGTCTTCACCAGGGCTTCTCCTGGACTTGGGGTTAAGACATGCGACTGTCCGTTTCTCAGGAGGTGTTTTGCCGGAGTATGTAGGAAGGAAACAACAAAAGAAAATACCGGAATCAGTGGTGAGGAAGTGGGGCTTCTTATCTCAAGGGACAAAGAGTGAGGGGATATGTCACCTCTAACCGGCACCAAGTGAGCCCCGACGTGACCTCCCTCTACACAACGCCCTTCCCCCTACCGTGTCCGATGAACCCCTGGAGTTTTGCCCATACCTTAGCGAGCCACCCTCCTCCTGGTGGGTGGCTGGGCGAGACGCAAACCCATTGGCCTCCTGGCTTGACGTCTTCGGCGGCGGCAGCGGCAGCGGCTCCCACTTCAGAGTCTTCCTCTGCAACCGCTCTGCTCACGCCGAACGGTATTCCGTCTCCGCCTTCTTCCAACGTCCACGCCACAAACGCTCCTCCTGTCCCAGGGAACACAGCTTCCGTCTTTCTGGAAAAATCCTGCATTCTTGTGTCGGCCGCCTGCTTCTCTGATAGGCCAGTTTCCGATGACGTCATAGGCCAGCGCCCCCTGGGATTCCTCTTGGGGGGTTTTCTTAAAGGCCTCCAGCCCTCACAAAGGGTGAAATGATGTGTGTGAGTGGATTGTCATTGTCAAAGGGCAACAAAGTCCGCAGTTCGTCATCGAACTCGTGACACATGTCCCCCCCTGGAATTCCCTGATCGGGGGAAATAGGGAACCAGGACAGGTAGTCCGCATTGCCTTGGTCCTTGCCCTTACGGTGTAATACCTCGAAGAGGAAGGGTTGTAGGGCTAAAAACCACCGAAGGACTCTGTCATTATTCCCTTTACTCCTCTGGAGCCAAGTGAGAGGAGCGTGGTCGGTATATAGCAAAAAGGAATGCCCCTCCAAGCAATACCGGAGTTTTTCCACACACCACTTTAAGGCCAAACACTCCTTCTCTATTGTGGGATATGCTTTTTCCCTGGGGAAGAGCTTCCTGCTGATGTACAGGATGGAAAGTTCTAATCCCTCACTATCCAGCTGCGAAAGGACGGCTCCTATTCCCACCCCTGAAGCATCAGTTTGCAGAATAAATGCTTTTTGGAAGTTTGGATTGAGTAGGACAGGTGAAGTGGTAAAGGATGTTTTTGGGGTCATGAAGGCTTGGAGTTCCTGCTCAGAGGTATTTCTGATACGGTTAGCCGTGGTGGACTTTTTTAGTAAATCAGTGAGGGGGCTGCTGTTTGGGAAAAATGGGGGATGAATCGTCTATAGTAGCCAACCAAACCCAGGAAAGCCCCCATCTCTTTCTTGGTGTTGGGAAAGGGGGTGTCTTGGATGGCCCTTACGTTTTCTGACTGTCGTTCAATCAACCCCTCCCCCAACAGGTAACCCAGGTATTAGACCTTCTGGAAAGCGAATTTTGATTTTTTGGCGTTGACGTGAAGGTTGGCTTCCCTCAGCTCTGTAAGAACGGCGGAAAGGTATGACTGATGCTCCCCCCACGTTCTGCTAAAGACCACAATATCATCCAAATAGGCAGATGAATACCCCAGATGGTTTTTCAGGAGGGCGTCCATGAGCCTCTGAAAGCTAACGGGGGCACCATGAAGGCCAAAAGGCAATACTGTGAATTGAAACAGTCAGTCTGGGGTAGAGAATGCAGTCTTTTCTTGGTCTTCCGGTTTGAGAGGGATCTGCCAGTAGCCTTTGGTGAGGTCGATTGTGGATATGTAGCGAGCCTCACCCAGGCGCTCGATCAGCTCATCCACCCAGGGAAGGGGGTAATCATCCTGCTTGGAGATGCGGTTAACCGCTCTAAAGTCAATATAGAAGCGGGTGCTTCCGTCTGGTTTTGGGACAAGAACAATCGGTGAACACCAATTGCTCTTTGAGTGCACCACTACCCCTAGAGCTAACATATCGGCCAACTCTTTTCGTAAAGCAGCACGACGTGCTTCGGGGACCCGATAGGGTTTTTGTTTTATCACAACGCCCTCAAGGGTAGGGATCGAATGGGTGGCTAGAGGTGTTTTACCAGGCCGGTTGGAAAAGATATCAGAGAACGAGAGGAGAAGGGCTTGTAGCTCTTCTTTTTCTTTTGTATTAAGCTGAAGACCAAGAATGGTGTCACTAACTGTAGTCTGTGCCGGGGTGGCAAATGAAATACTGCAGGGTTTCGGGGGAGGTGGACCCAACCATTTCTTTAGTAAGTTTACGTGGTACATTTGGGTTTTGTTGGGGGAAAGACGGAGCACATAGGTAGTCTTCCCAACCTTCCTGATGACTTCAAAGGGACCCTGCCACTATTTTCTAAGTTTATGAGAGGAGGAAGGAAGAAGTATCAATACCCAGTCGCCTGCTCTAAACTCTCTCCACTTCTTCCCCTTGTCGTATTGTAGCTTGTGTCGTGTCTGGGCCTTGTCTAGTTGGTCTTGCGCTAACGTTCTCAGTTTGTGTAGCCTTACCTTCACCGCATAATCTAGTAAGGCGTGTGTTTCTGCAACCCACTGTTCTTCCCATGTCTCTTTTGGGATTTTGAGGGGGGTGCGAGGTCGCCTCCCAAACAGGAGTTCAAAAGGGGATATCCCTAAGCTAGACTGTACTGTGCTCCGAATGACAAACAGTGCTATTGGAAGAAGCTGATCCCAGTTTCTTCCATCCCCTGCCAGGAGCTTCTTTAACGTAAGTTTTAGGTTACCATTGTATCGTTCTACAAAACCGTCCGTTTGAGGGTTGTAAACTGATGTTTTTATGTGCCTGATGTCTAGCTGTTTACAGATTTCTTTCATGAGGCGGGACACAAAAGGTTTGCCCTGGTCCGTTTCGGAAACCCCATTCTCGAAAACACCTCGATCAGTTTCTGTGATATCGTTGTGGTAGTGGCTGTCTTCAGGGGGAAGGCTTCGGGATAGCGAGTGGCGTAATCCACTATCATAAGGACATACCGATGGCCTTTACTGGATTTAGGAAGGGGCCCGATCAGGTCCATCCCTATATGCTCAAAAGGCCGCACGAATAGGCAGTGGCTGTAGGGGTATCCTCAAAGGGGCGTAAGTTTTTTGTTTTTGACATATCTCACACTCCTGACAATACCTTTTGATTTGGAGATATATACTAGGCCAGTAAAAGTTATTCAGGATCGCCTGACTGGTTTTTTCAGCCCCACATGACCCGCTAACAAATGAGAGAGCCAAAGTACAGGACCTGGTCCCTAAAACCCATTGGTGCCAACAACTGAGGTGTAGCCCCCTCTTTGGTGACGCGGTGAAGGAGCCCATGTTGTTCCGTAAAGCAAGGATAGGTCTTGTTTTGGGCATTTTTTGTTTCCTGCGCTTTCTACCATGTATGGCGAAGGGTTGCGTCGTTCAACTTGGCTGCCCTGAAATTCTTATCCATAGCCCAGGGCTCAGAGGTGAGGAGGGCATCGTGTAGATTGTTTGGGCCTGTCTCCATTTTCAGGGCACTGGCAAGGAGGAGGGGAAAACAGGGATTGTCTACCCCTAAGATTAGTGGCTCAGGAAGAGAGGGGAGAACCCCTACAGTGATGGTTGTCTGGGTGCCTGTCTTGGTGCATACTGGCAACTGAGCTACAGGATAGACCCGGATATCCCCATGTACACATCGTATGCTGACATCCCTCCCTATGACAATCTGTGAATGAAGGACCATGTCCCCCCGGGCCACCGAATATTTGCACCCTGAATCAAGGAGGGCTTTTACTTCGTGGTTGTTTACGATGAGACTCACATAATACATATGTCCCATTTACGGTGCATATAGAACCGATCTGGGGGCTTAGCTGACGTCTATAGGCTCATCTTCGGGTCTGTCTCTCTTTTCTCTACAGAAGCAAGCTATGTGGCCCACTCACAACATTCGAAGCACTTAGGGCTAGAAGTGACGGGAGGGTCAGATCTTCCAGGTCTAACCCTTGGGGGCTCTGGGAAGGTTTTGGCGGTTCTTCTCTCCGGCTTTGATGTAACAGGACCTTTCTGGGGTTTTTCGGGATATCTAAAAGTGCCCCGGCCCTGCGCACGGGTGAGTGAAGTGGCTATTTCAACGGCCTGTTCAATAGTCAGGTTTGCATGCTGTCGTAGCCACCTTTGGGTGCCATAAGGAAGGGCTTCCAGATACTGTTCAAGATCGATCTTATTCATTACACTCTCGAGATTGGCCTCTTGTGGTTTTAGCCAATGATCGGCGGCATCCTTCATCTTATAAAAGAGCGTTTTAGGAGTGTCACCCGCCGTTCCTCGTTCCTGCCGAAACCTGAGGCACTGTGCTTCGTCGTCGACTCCGAGTCGGTCCAGGACGTACTGTTTCACAACCCCATATACAGCAGTTCCATCCCGATTGATAGTCTGGTATGCCGCCTGAGCCTCTGCTGTAGGCAACGGCGCTAAATAAAAGGGCCATCGGTCGGTGGGCCACCCACTGGCTCTGGCAGCCCTTTCAAAGTTAAGGAAATACGCTATAGGGTCCTCCCCAGGCACGTACTTTTGTAGGGGGATGACAGTGCCAGGTGGAGCTGGAGTTCTCCCTTGTCCCAGCCCCAGGAAGAGCTGGTTCTGTCCTTCGGCCAATTTTACCAAGTTATCCGCGTGGGTCTGTATGGCAGCAGTAAAAGCCGCCCTGTCCATCTGGGCCTGACTGGTACCCCGCTCTACGGCCCATTCTAGCTTGGTTTGGCCCTCCTTCAGCTGGTATATTATGTTCTTCATCCTGTAGCGATGGGGCTATGCCCGCATTCTCCACCACTTTGTCGCAAAGGGACCAATACCAGGACGAAGGGAGCCACAAAAGGAACTTTCAAAAGTGATGGGTGAGCTTCAGGGTGATTTATTTGTTCATAAACAAATAGATTCAAGGCAAAGAAAATGTCTATTGGATTCCAGGGGCTTCCTGGTTGGGGTGGTCCCGTCTTCACCAGGGCTTCTCCTGGACTTGGGGTTAAGACATGCGACTGTCCGTTTCTCAGGAGGTGGTTTTTGCTGGTGTATGTAGGAAGGGAACAACAAAAGAAAGTACTGGAATCAGTGGTGAGGAAGTGGGGCTTCTTATCTCAAGGGACGAGGAGTGAGGGGATATGTCACCTCTAACCGGCACCAAGTGAGCCCTGACGTGACCTCTCTCTACACAACGCCCTTCCCCCTCCCGTGTCCCGTGAACCCCTGGGGTTTCGCCCATACCTGAGCAAGCCACCCCCCTCTTGGAGGGTGGCTGGGCGAGACGCGTACCCGTTGGACTCATGGCTTGATGTCTTCGGCGGCGGCAGCGGCTCCCACTTTTCGGAGTCTTCCTCTGCAACCGCTCTGCTCACACCGTACGGTATTCCATCTCTGCCTTCTTCCACCGTCCACGCCACAACCTCTCCTCCTGTTCTGGGGAACACAGCTTCCGTCTTTCTGGAAAAGTCCTGCCTTCTTGTGTCGGTCGCCTGCTTCTCTGATAGGCCGGTTTCCGAGGACGTCATAGGCCACGCCCCCTGGGATTCCTCTTGGGGGTTTTTCTTAAAGGGCTCTAGCCCTCCCTGTACAAAGGGTGAAATGACGTGTGTGAGTGGATTGTCCTTGTCAAAGGGCAACAAAGTCCACAGTTCGTCATCGGACTCGTGACAAGGATCAAGCCAAGCTGAGGCTACACAGAGCCTAAAGACTGACATTGCTATAAAGATTAACTCTTCCCCAATCTTTCTTTCTGGTTCAGCTACTCCTAGTAAAATAATCTGAGGTGACAGAGAGATGTCAATTTTAAGTACATCCCCCCAGAAAACAATTATTTCCAGACTAATTCATTCTATACTGGGGCAGGTGGAGAACATATGTACCAGATCCACACCGGGTGCCTTACATCTAAAACATCGGGTCCCCTCCACTCCCCCCCATTTAGCAGTTCTTACAGGTGTTATGTATAGATCAAAAAGAGTTTTAAAATGTTGTGACTGCAGATTGGCTGAGCACAGTATAGAGCACCCCATCTCAAGTGATTTAATAAAACAAGAGTCTGGGAGCCCAAACCTGTCCTGCCACCTCGGCCTATGCTTATCCAGGTCATCCCGGACCCCCTCCAGCAGACACCTGTATAGTTGTGAATTTCAGGGGCCTATATCCTTTGTTAACAATTCCAATAAAGGAATCTGTGCGAAACCTGTCGCACCTCTGGGTTTTTTAAGAAGAAAATCCCTCAGCTGTAAATATTTAAAAAAAATACCAAGGGCCAATATTAAATCTTTCCCTGACCACTTCAAAGGACGTAATATAGTCAGTCTCCTGCCAGAACATGCCCTATCCTACATAAGCCCCCCCTTTCTCACCTTGCCAAGCAGTCATCTTGTAAAATCCTTGGGAGCTGATCATTCCTAAGCAAGGCGGAATACCTGCTAATTCTGCCCACCCCAAATCTTTTTCAGAACACCCGCCCAGTTCCGGAATGCAGTGATTAAGGTCTTGAATCGCTTTTTTTTAAAAATAGCTCGGTTCATAAAATTCAGCAGACAGTCTTTAGCCTTTGCCCCTATCAGAATCTCAAATATTGAGGGGACATAGCCTGGGTCATCCCCTTCCCTTGGCTTATTACTAAACGAAGGGCCATATTTAAGCGCTGCTGCTAAATAATATAACTTGGAATTGGGGAGCTCCCACCCCCCTCTATCCCTAGGGAGGCACAAAAATGCATTGACTGTTCTGGTCCTGCCGTAGGACCAGATGAATCTAGCATCCGCCCTCTCGATTAACTTAGACCAGTCATTGTGTATCTCAAGGGGCATCGTTTGAAAAATATACAATAGTTTTGGTAGGATCATCATTTTAACAAGATTGCACCTCCCCATTATTGAAAGCTTCAGATTGTCCCATCGACTAAGATCCTTCTTAATTTTCCCCATTATGGGGGCAAGATTAAAATCTAGTATAGTTTCAACCCTTGCTTTAATGTTTATTCCCAGATATATTGCTTTATCGACAATCCTGATATCGGAAGCGGAGGTGAATCTGTTTACCAAGACCTGAGTTTTGGCCCTATTCAACAAAAAACCTGACTGACTCCCAAACTTTTCCGCTATGGTTTCCACAGAACACAGCGCTCTGTCAGGGTCGGTAGTGATTATAGCGACATCGTCGGCATAGGCCAATATCTTAGTGTCCCAACCCTGAAGGATAATGTCAGTGGAGGCTTCCAGCTGTCTGGGAAAGGAGTCTATATACAATGCGAACAACAAAGGAGAGGAAGGGCACCCTGCCTTGTTCCCCTTTCGATAAAAATGACTCAGATTCTTCCCCCATTAGTCGTGATCGGGCAGTAGGGTCGATGTAAAATATCCTTATTGCCTCAATAAGAGATGTCCCAGGGCCATTAGCCTCCATGATCTTCCAAAGATTATTCCACGACACCCTGTCAGAAGCCTTCTCGGCATCAAGAAGAGCAACCTGCATGGGTTTCGCAAGAACCTCTGTGGCTTAAAATAATGAAATTACCTGCAGTACATGGTCTACAGTTCCCCTCCCCTGAAAATAACAGTGCTGCAGAGCTGAGACAAGATGCTGCATTACATTGTTAAGCCGATTTGCAAAGATTTATTAATACAATTTAGCATCACTATTTAAGAGTGTAATAGGCCTGTACGAGCCCAGGGCAATAGGGCCTTTACCTTTCTTTAAAAAAAAAACAATATTAAGGGTGCCCCAAGAGCCTGGTGGTGCAGCCCCATCCCTGATTTCCTTAAATAGCCTAAGTATTTCCTGACAGAACTCTTTATAAAAGACTTTATAAGATTCTAGGGTAATGCAGTCTGTTTCTGTAGCTTTACCTGAGGGCAGGGCCTGGAGAGCCACCTGAAACTCTTCCAGGGAGATATCCGACCCCAACAAAAGTCTCTCATCCTGGGATACCCTCACTCAAGGTACAAAATCCACCTGTTCATCATAGACCTGAATACCCCCTACAGGCGGGGCCTCATATATATCCTTATAGAATTCCCTGAAAGCCTCCCTGACCTCAGCAGGGTCTGAGACTATCATACCTTGCGTATTCCTAACTTTCCCTATATGTCTGGCAGCCTGCTGTTGTCTTGCCCTGACTCCCAGGTACCGACCCACACTTTCGCTATATTCGTAACACTCCTGTCTCTTGGCCAAGAACCTTCCAGCAGTTTTCTCTGCATTAAAATCATTTGGACACGCTTTAGTAATAGCTATTGAGTTCAATACTGGATGCACTTCATCCGCCCTGGCCACCGTGCTGATCAATTCTGTCTCTAGAAGGCCACGTTTTTGGTAAGAGTTCTTTGATCTGTCCTTGCCCCATCTTTTGTTTAGCTAGACTGTACCACAGGGTTTCTCCCCTCGCTGAAGCCTTTAAAGCGTCCCAAAACATTCCCGGGGAGCGCTATCCTTATTAATATTGAAAAATCCCACAATCTCACCCTTCTTGTAATTAACGTAGTTTTGGTCAGATAAAAGGGCCCTCTCAAACGTCCTATCCTACACTCCCTTTTTTAACCTTTAAAGAGGGAATTCCAACACAACAGGATTATGGTCTGACATTACTCTGAGGAAAAGTTCCACCTGAGCATCCTTGAGTAAGACCGGTGAGACTAAAAAAATAATCCAGTCTGGCAAACTTGCGATGGGAGCGGAGTAATAGGTATATCCAGGCTCCTGGGCTTTTAAGCTATGCCAAGCATCCCCCAATCCAGTATCTCTTAAAAGATTCTTCAGGGACCTTAGAGTTTGCGCCCCGAGCTGGAGACTATTATCCCCAGAGGCTCCTCTAGATCCGTGTATATCTAAATCCCCACAAACTACATATGGTACAGGCCAAGAGGGTAGATCCATAGCTAGAAAATTCAATAAACCAGGTTAGTCTAAAACTGGAGCATAAACTGAACACAACGTAAAAGAGCCATTACCTGTTTTGCATTCCGTTATTGTCAATCTACCATTCCTATTCACTGCATTTCTCCCAGGCGTAATAACTTTCCCTTTCACTAATATAGCTACCCCCTTAGTCCTAACATCCTGGGTTGTGTGACAAACTACCTTCCACCCCAGAGAATTCAGCATGTTGCTATCACTCTGTGCTATATGGGTTTCCTCAAGGCAATACACATCTGCTTTTAGGATTTTTAGATCTTCTTGAACCTTTCTCCTTTTAGCACTGTCGTTTAGCCCACAGATGTTAATAGTGGCAATACAAAGCTTAGCCATTGATCCGGTGCATTATCCTAGCCATCCAGAATACCCTGCCACAGTTAATAGAGGCTATGAACTGCCAAAACAAGTTCCCCCATCCATTCTTGTATTCACACCCTCTTCTATCCTTTAATGCTGCCAAAAAATCAGACAAGTAAATAATATTTTGCTGCAAATTACGTACCAACTTTTCAACGAGTACCCAGCCCCTCCCACCCCCCTTACACCCCTCACATCCCACCAACCCCCTACCAATGAAAGCAGCCAGACCTACCATGTCTGTGTGATAGAAATGGCAAGAAACATCATGAGCTCCCACCCCTAGACCCCCCTCACATCCCCTCATCCCTATGTGAAAAATAGTGCCTACCTAGAAAAAGTGAGAGAAACCAGCTAGATAAATACCCACCCTTATTATATCAAAGAAAGAGAGAACATGAGGTATGGCTCGCTAAAAAGAAACTCACCTTTAAAGCATAGCGCACAGCTTCTTAAACTGAAACACCCAGAAAATATATACATTTCTTTTTTCAGCCAAAGCCTGGTCTAGATAATTTCTGGCTTGTATTTCAGAAGTTAAAAACTTTACAGACCCTCTGACTATTGTTTTCAGCCTTGCTGGTGCAAGCAAAAAAGCTTTGAATCCAGCATCTTGATAAGGCTTGATAACCTGCTGTAAACACCATCTGCACTCCACTGTTATATGGCAGAAATTAGGTCGTACAAAAAAGAGGACTCTTTATATTGCCCTCTCCCCTCCTGGTGAGCTTTCTCAAATATAGCCTGCCGCAGCATGAAATTACCAAACAAAACTAAGATAGCCCTCGGCTGCTTTTGATCTCTACTGGGCTGCGTATTTTTATGACGGATAAATGGAAACCGGTGCACCCTCTGAACTTCACGTTGCCGTGCTCACACCGTAAATTCGGGAAAGGCTTCCTTAAGAAGGTCCAAGATAACAGATCGAATGTCAAACCTTTCTAAGCCTTCCTCAATCTCAAGGAAACGGAGGTTGTTCCTTATTCGGCTTTTCTCCAAATCTTTCACTTTCCACATGGCAACGATTAGCTGTGCATCTTGGGATTTAGTCAGCTCTCTCACAGCATCCAGCTCAGGCTCTAAGGCAGTTGTTCTCGCTTCCATGCTGTTAAGCCGCTCGCCAATCTGCACACAAGCCTTCCCTACTTTCCGTACTGCGCCTTCCAGTTTTCTTGTTGCCTGCCTAGCTCTTTTTCCATCCACCCTGGTCTCTGCGCGGTGTTGCTTAATCGACTCTAAAATCAAAGCCAAAGCGGGATTTGTATTTACTACCCCTTCAGCCTGCTGACCACAAAGAGGAGTTTCTGCCTGACCGGGCACCACCTCTGTCAATCTCAGTATCCTCATATGGGACTATTCCCACTTCAGCCCACTACCGGTGATACGTCTCTCCTTGTTCTCCCGTAAATCTTTGTAGCCCCTGGATCCTCTAGAACTCCTCCATTGCTTTTGGCCCTGAAGGGTTGTCTCGGGTGCTTCAAGTGTACTCGAGCCTGAGGTTGATGAGCTATCCCCTATTTCCCTGCAGCCAGAATTAGAGGCCCCCGAGTGGGAGTCCTCAGTAAGTGAAAAGAACTTACCTGCCCCGTCAGATGTAAGATCAGCGACAGCTGACCCATCGGGTTCTATACCACAGATTGAGCCCCAGATAGCCCCACTAAGAAAAACAGGCTGAGAGTTAGACTGAGAGTCACATGAGGCCCTGTGTTCTTTTTCTAGGGACCCCTGGATCATCTCTCTGGGGATACCGACTATTTCACACTGGATGCCTGTCTCGCCTGATGAAGAACCCCCGTATACACAGAGCAAAGAGCCTCCATTATCTGCCACTTCAGTTACCACCTTGCTATTTTCCAGATGCATCAGGGTCAGCTCAGACCAATCGTCAGGAAGACTTTGTTTGAATTTTTCAGAATCTGGCTCTTTAAGAGCTTCCTGGGAGATTTGACTGCCTCCCTATCCTTAGTCTTGAAAAAGTATGTAATAGCTGACTGGGGTGATGCGAGACGATGGGCTGAATTAACTTTACTGGGGGCCATGACCCCCTCTTTAACTGTCTTAGTCACCACCGGTTTTCTGGCCCCAGTTTGTGTGCGGACTGTTAAATTCCTCCTCTTCCCTGTCCCTATGCTATCCAGCTGGTTTTTAGCAGTACGGGACTCATTTGGCTTACCTGCATTGTCCTCAATCTTAACTTGGGAAGACTCCTGTCTTGATCCCAGCAGCTGTGCTGTAGCCGGTGAGGTAAACTCCCTGGCTCGCTTCATCATTGGGAGGCATCATACAGGGCTCTGCGATCACTTTCTCCAGGAGAGAGACAGATGCTGCTCCTCGAGCCCTCAGAGTGAATCCAAACTTTCCTGAAGCAAGTACCGCCCACTCCTCCAGGGCGCAGTGGCAAGACTGGACAAGGCTCTCGGCCAGCGCAGTGAGCACACCGAGATTTCTCCTCCACAGAGCAGCACCGAGCACTCCCTGTGCGCTCCGCCTGAAAACACCGCCGGTAACGTACTCCCGGTCCAGCTGATTTCGGCAGCCCTGAGAGTTGCCTGTTCATCCGGCACGCTGCCAACATGTTGCATGCAGGTAAGCCAACTTGCGGGTAATTTAGAGGGTGAAGGATGGTGGAGTGGAAGCTCGATCGCAGTGATCCTACATGATCACCATCTTGTTTTCCACGGCTTTCAACCAGCCCACCCAGACACCACCACTTCATTACTCTTCTGGACCTGTGGATACTCTGCCTGGAAGAAGGACAGCTGTGTTGCTACTAAGACTGTCACTCTGATGGACTGCTGTTCTAAAGGGACTGCTGCCCTGCTGAGCTGGCCTGTTTCCTGCTTCCCTCTTGCCTGTGGAAGGAGAACTGGGCCTAGAACTTCATCTTGAACCCAGGACCCCAGTGACTGAAAGGGCTAGTCTGCTGGCCTCCTGTTCTAAGCCTCAGGGACATAAAAGGCTCCCCAACAGCTCCTGGACCAGTCTTCAACGAGCTCCTGACCCCCACGTGGTGCTCCCCAGGTCCTGGAGCCTTGGTGTGGCTCAGAGGGCTCTTTATTTAAGTTTCGGGGTTCTTCAGGATCACCAACAGACCCTTCCACACAGGAACCGATCCGCTTGCACCGAAAATCAGCACAATCCACCGCTAACCGGTCTCTTGGCACAGCAGCATCGACAGGGGACTGCGAATATGGAGCTCCAATCTGCCTGTCCATGATGCCCAGCCTGCTCTTCTTGCCACCTGACCACCGCCTGCGACGCTCTACCTGCTCCTCGCGACCCTCTCCGACTTCAATGGGATTCTTGGCACACAACTTGGGAAGGTAAACCTTCAGCGGGACTAATCTGAGACTGTATCCGACCTACGCTCCATCGTGGTCTGCTTGAACTTTTGACTTTGTCCTGGTCCAGCGTGACCTGATAGCCGTGGTTGGAGCTTTATACTTTTAGGTGCTATGGTGCAAATTATTCTTTAAAAATTCATAACTCCGGTTCTACTTATTGTAGTTTTGTCATTTTGGTCTTGGGTTTTTTTCCATTAAATTTGGCTCTATTTCTTTAACCTGGTGTGGGATCTTTTGTGTGGTTTCTTTACTGTTTGAAGTATTGCACAAATACTTTACACATTACCTCTAAGTTAAGCCTGACTGCTCTTTGACAAGCCACTAGTGTATTGAGAACAGGTTAATTTGGGGTTGCTTGGGCCTTTCCCTGACTAGGAGTGTGGTTGCTGCTAGACCCGGGCCCACAACCCACTCAACCAGCAACACAATTTCGAACATTTACTTTGAGATTTTTTGTAAGCACAACCTGTATGACTGTGTGTATGCCAATAATATGTAATTATAATAGTCTCGATCAGAGATGCTTTTGAGTGGTTATGCAATTTTTATGTACACATTTATTTATTAGCAGATTTTAATAGTGCATATAAGACTCAAATACTGGCAGGGGACTTTAGATAGAAATAGGGTTAAATAAAAGTGTATAATAGAATGTTATATACTATAGAGTTATACAATACAGTGAAAAATAAAATGTAACATAAATACATATGCATTAAATATACTTTGCAGGGAGAATTGCATACATTTTTAGAATGTTCCGACATCTACTAGAGGTGGCAAAATGGCTTTCATGGTTGAAGGTGTCAATACATTAGAAGCATTTTCAGCTCGTTTTTTGAAAGCCTTATAATGGAGTTCCAAATTTAGCCCAGTGTTTGGAGGAGAAGTTGGATGAGATGTTTGTACCTTGTCTGAAGGAGGCGTTGCCTATCAGAGATGGTCAATTTCTTGGCAACGTAGTAGGGGTTTCCAAATAACATGACTGCTTGTGAGATGGGAGGTCGTTTAAAAACGTTCCTCTACTGTATGCAGATCCACCTAAGAGAGTCCAGAATGGATGAAATATGTACTTTCTTGCACCTATGGCCAGCCTGTCAGCTGCATGGTAGACAGCTGTGTGAGAGGCAATATACAGTTCCGGTATTAAGAGATAGGGTTACTTGATTCATATTTTTTCTGGGATAAAAGGTTTAATTCCATTGGAGCAATTTAGGTTATAATTGTACCCTCTCTATCATTTCATTGCTGCATCCTTGAAGGTTAAGGGGTATATCATCAAGGGGCGGCGATAATATTATCGCCGCTTTAGAGCCCGTTTTTGGGCGAAAAGCGGCGATGAAATTATCGCATTATCATCAAGGGCACGCTAGCGTGTGATTCCTTGACGTATTGCCCCTTTTTCACACACCTCGCCTCGCATCGATAATGAGATGCAAAGGAGGCATGGCTGTGAAAACAACATGGGATAATATCGCGAAGGCAGCTTCGCGATATTACCAAGGAGGGTTAGCGATATATAAAATCGCGTTAAGTATGCCTTAACGCAGGAATTTAACGTCTGTTAAATTCCTGACTAACACGGGGGGTGGATTGTGTGGCTAAGACCACAGGCCCTATCATCTAGGATATCATCGATTTCCACCATGGAAAACGGCGATATCCCAACTATCTCTGGAATGTTTATCGCCTCGGCAATGCGCATTGTTGATAAGGCGCTAACCGGGCGATAAATTCCAGAGATAGCCGGCGATAAATATGCAAGTGCTAAGCGCGCTTTGCGATATTTATCGCCGGCCCTTGATAATATGCCCCTTAGTTCTTTGTCTGGGAAAAATACCTTGCCTATACCCTTACCTGTTGTGGGTGCCCCCTACACTCTCCCACCTAAAATATATACATATATACCTCTCCTTAGCAGGAGTAATTTAGAAGTGTATATAAGCGTATTTAGAATGAGAAACCTCATTAAAAGTATGTGAAAACCCACAATTACTTTTGCAGGTGTCCCCATCCACACATGCGGACTCCCTGCCCAGTTAGGCTTTCTACTCCTGCGTGAGGTGCTATTATACTTGTGGGCAAATCAAATTGTGAGTGTAAATTCTTCTTGTGTGAATTTATAACATGAATCTGCATTTGTAAATCAAGCAGTCTGCTAATACAAGTTTAGTTTGCAAATGGCTTCCGGAACAAAGCCAAGTGACCTGAAAAGCCTATGAATATTCCTCCCTTCTAGTTAATTATTCAAACTACATTTGCATATGACAGATAAATCGTTATTCCTATCATGCCCTCCAAAGTGCATCACTAACAGCAGATTATGACTTGTTAACATTCGAAGACAGCATTGCACATGATAATTGATGAGATAATTCGGCACATTAAAGGTCTTTTTGACCTTCTCAAATTGTGCTACACTGGCATTTCATGGAATCATCATATTCAAATGTATGAAAGGATGAATTGATTTGATTGTTTTACTAAATCCAAAATATATTTTCCTTCCAGATATGACAATACTAATCCTTATGAGATGATAGATGAAAAACATGTGGAGATCAAAAAAATGGAAACCACAATGGCTTCAGTTTTTGAATCTGCTGCCTTGTTTGAAGTCAATGTCCCGGATTACAAACAGATCAAACAATGCCGGAAGGAGGTTTGTCTGCTAAAGGAACTTTGGGACATGATCACCCTGGTGAAATCCAGCATTGAAGACTGGCAAACAACACGATGGAGAGAAATAAATGTTGACAACATGGACCTTGAGAGCAAAAGATTTGCTAAAGACATCCGGAATTTAGACAAGGAGATGAGGGCTTGGGATGCTTTCACTGGACTTGATAACCAGGTGAAAAACATACTTACATCTCTGAGAGCTGTGGCAGAGCTTCAGAATCCCGCCATCAGGGAAAGGCACTGGAGTCAACTCATGCAAGCAACGGGTGTCAGATTCACAATGGACGAAGACACAACTCTTGCAGATCTTTTGAAACTCAACCTGCACAATTTTGAAGATGAGGTCCGCGGCATTGTTGATAAAGCGGTTAAAGAAATGGGCATGGAAAAGGTGTTGAAGGAGCTCGATGCTACTTGGAGCGGTATGGTATTTCAGTATGAACCACACCCACGCACCAGTGTGCCTTTGCTGAAGTCTGATGAGGAGCTAATTGAAACTTTGGAAGATAACCAAGTCCAGTTGCAGAACCTGATGACCTCAAAGTACATTGCCTTTTTCTTGGAAGAAGTCTCAGACTGGCAGAAGAAACTGTCTACAGCAGACTCTGTCATTTCCATTTGGTTCGAAGTCCAGCGTACCTGGTCACATCTGGAAAGCATTTTCATTGGCTCTGATGATATTCGATCACAACTTCCTGAGGTATGAATCAAACTTTACTGCATGCAATATTTAACACACGAGTCTTTTGTTGTTTAGGAAACGAAATAATCTTTTAAATTCTGGAAGGTGCCATGGGTAAGTGTCCCAGTCATTCACTTTATAAGTGTTCTACTCAGATTATATCTATACACCTAATTAGTGGATATTTAACGAAAGTTTCAAAAATATGACTCTTGCTGTCCCTTCTCCCCCGTAACCAAAAGCTGATGACTGATTTTTTAGCAGGTCAGGTATTAATGGCTGGCACTTTGCAGCATCGCTGCAGTAGATCTGCAAAGATTTTCTTAGTTCTTGGTGAAAAATCATTTATCTTTCCATTTTCATGCTCTCCAAAAGTGGAAATGTAAGCCATGCTGCAGTGCTCAACATATATAGTGTGATCATCGTAGGGTTGTATAGTACATGTGAAATGCAGTTCAGTCTTCCTATGCACACTGTTCCATAGTGTGGTGTGTCTGTCCTTCCGTCAGGCATACAATGTGCTGTGCATTGTAATGGTCTTGGTGTGCACGGGGACAGAAGTTTTTCTAAACAACCGGCTTCAGTTTGTGGTTCATAGGTAAACCTTTAAATAGAAAACCCTCATAGAAGTACAGCTGCAGTCCTTGAAAAGGACAAGTTCCTGCTTGCAAATAATTCATGAAGTCCCCCTTCAGACAGCACACATCCACCGTAAACCACTTCTCTAAGTACTGTAAGGTTACAGTTGATACTAACCTGTCGTTAGTAAGGGCTTTGAACTTGCTGCCTTTACAATTGGGGGTGGTAGTGACAGGAGAGCCTCAGCAGTTGTATCAGAGAATTTTATGGTGCTGGCGGAGGGTGACACCTGTGAAGCATATGGAGAAATAACGTGATGGGCCTAGTTTTGTTTGAAACCTCCACATAGAGAGACTGCAGTGTTCCTCCACGATTTTTTACATTTGGCTTCTTATGAGTTTTGTAAAATTGGCTATGGTTGCTGTAGGTCCAACAGAAACATAGATCTCACAAGATAAGCTCTGAATTATTGATGTCTGCTCCAAATACAATTTCCGAGCTATCCTTTTTCAGGAAAAAACTAAAAGTCTGGCTCTTTCAACAGGGTGAATGGGTGATAGGGAGCCTTCCATTTAGTGCCACGACACTCTTTGGGGTATCTGTGCGCTCTACAAATCCCTCTTCATCATCATCATTATATAGATATTTTTTCAATCCACTGTTTGAAACGGATCTTGCAGAACTGAATAATC
Source organism: Triturus cristatus (assembly GCF_964204655.1). Lineage (NCBI taxonomy): Eukaryota > Metazoa > Chordata > Amphibia > Caudata > Salamandridae > Triturus > Triturus cristatus. The sequence continues at coordinate 445,099,613 of NC_140590.1, forward strand.
AAGCATGCTATCACATATCGTTTAAAGAAATAGAAGCATTTGTATGCACAGCAAAGCACTTTTCTCTAAGTGTCCCTCCTTTGGTTTTGAAGAAACTTGGAATCATTAATGGGCAACCCTAAAGTTTCTTTTAAAAATACAAAGATTTATTTGTGTCGACTGTTTTTAAAATCACATTTGGAGGTTCATAGATGATCGTATCATTTTACTCACTTATACATTTCATAGCTAGAGCTAATTGAGTTGATTTGTGTTTCAGCAAGTGGATCTTCATCCCAAAATAAGAAAGTTCTACCATGTTGTCCCCCTTTTTGAGCTCATGCTTTCCTACAGTAGCTTTTGAGAGAAGTATAAAGTAGAGAATTACAGCCTCACTCCCCCTCTTGGGCATTCATATTTTCAGAAGCAGCATTACTACTGGTACTTGCAACTGTTTCTTTTAATGTTTTCTTTTCTTTTTATGAAGCAGACTCTCATCAACCAAGGATTTTGGGTGCGAAGTTGCACGAGCATCCCACCAGAGATACGCATACAATTACTGTCTTAAAAACCTGCACTGCCGGAACGTCACTTTTGGTGACGTTCCGTGGCGCAGGAGCCTGCTCCATATTTACGAGGCCGCTCTAAGTCACTTTTTTTGCCTTAATGCTGCCTCGTAAATATCGTTCCCTTCAACGCAGTTTTCTGCATCAAAGGGTCGTGCAATGGGTGTTGCTGGGGGCGTTCCCAGCAACATCCTTGGCTTTTTGACACTGCCACAGATGTACGAGAAATCGTACTTCTGAGGCAGTGCTAAAAAGTACGCCTCCCCAGGGTAGACGTAAGGGAGGCACAACATGGAGAAAATATCTTTATTTCTCCACGTTTTTCCTTTTTCTATGTGTGCTGCATTCTGCAGCATACATAGAAAGAGGGAAAGACTCTTGTGATTCTTTTTGTGCAGGAAGGTTTCCCTTCCTGCACAAAAATAATCATCCCTGCAACGCCATGGTGCAAAGGTGCCTGCGTTGGCGCACGACAGCCCACCGTGCACCGGTGCAGGGGAAAAGGATAGGAATGCGCCGTATCTGATAGATACAGTGCATTCCTGGCCTTTTCTTTTGCCTTAGGGCAGCGCAGCTGTAAGACCTGCTACTCTGCCCTACGGAAAAACTTCATAAATGAGACCCCTGCTCTCTAAGAGCTTGAGAAATGACAAGTTGGTGTCCCTTTGCAGTTCTATAGGTTTAGAGTTCCACAATCAGAAGGAAGCTTGTACAGCACAATCATCGCCCAAAATTCTGGATTTTGAGAATCGATGGACCATCAGCAAAACCTTGGTTAGTGCCCATATACAAGAAAACACACTCCCCCGAAGAGGATAGGCTCTCATCATCCTGTAATTTGTAGATAACTGTAACTTTTCAAGCCAAAGAAGTAAGGAAGAAAATGCTTTGCAGATGTGCATGTACCTTTTGTTTCAGATCTAGACATAATCCATTGTAATAGCGCAGTCTTGACATATTGAAACTTGAGGCTACTAATTGTCTTGCTTCTGATGGAAGCATGGGTATGATTTTAAGCTGATCACCAATATAGGCCCTTAATTTCTGACTACAGCTAATGGTATTGAAGGTTGCGATAGTCCAGCATTAGGGGTCCTATTTTCTTTGATAATCCTGGAGCAGGCTTTTCAAGTAGGAGGTTGGGAGAGGTTCGCAGGTGTTCCTTTGACATGTGCAAGGAGTATCCTCCTTCTGTTATTCTTCTCTTTGAAAATAGAATCCTAATGTGCCCTTAGCAGGCACATTCCACTCCATCCTACACTTTGTTGCACATGCTCTACCACATCATTTTCAGGGATAATATGTCACTGACGTCTATTGATTTACTTTCATGCTTGAATAAAGGCAGAGGTCTTCTGGGAAAAATAAACGAAGCTTAGGGATCCTTCATCAAGGAATTTCTGTCTCTAATGTTTGTACCCTCCCCTCACTTCTCCCTTAGAAACCAAGACCCACCCTCAAAGAGAAAATATACAATCCTCATGTCCCTGTGAAATTGCCTGGCAGGAACTAATACAGAGCACTGGAGCCAGTAAGGCGGAGTGTGCTGCCCTCTCCAAAAGAAGCTGGACACAAGATCCATGACCCAGTTCCTGACAGGGGCGTAATAATCACTGCTGTACCCTCTCATTGTGCTCTTTCTCATTGGAGGCATTTGAGGTCTAATATTAACATATCTCACAGCCTGTCCATTGGCATACGCGACTTGGGTTCAACGTGGCGCAGGAAATGTAAATTTTCTGAGGAATTCATCTGTGCCCCAGAAAAAGGTCTACCTTTCTAATATTATTTTTTTTTTAAATCTAAATCAGGTGTTGAAACTCCTGATGATTTCTGGATAAGTCTGCCTTTACACTGTAACTTTTAACTTAATCTTTGCCATTCAATTTCAGTGATTTGTTGAGAGTGCATGTGTCTAGACTGTGAATATTAAAGTCATATTTTCCAATCCCATGAATAGATAGGACAGGACCTTTACAATTTATAATACACTAGTTAACAATACTGTTCATCTCTCATTGTCAGGGACTACACGGAGCGTGTACAAAGAGCGCACATTGCCTTGGGCCTGTTCAACAGCCCTGAGACCACAGCAGAGGTGCACAACCTAGCAGTGAAATAACAACAAAACTGGGGAAACTGTGTGCAGGGGGAATCTGTAAACTATGAGACAGAATAGTTTAAAGTAGGATTTAACCACAGGTACTGAAACTTCATTGTAATTTTGTATTGAGGGAGTGGCTATGGATTTGCTATGCCATTACCATTGTATGTTATCAAATTGTTATAACGTATGTTATCATAGGTTGTTGGTGTTATAGAATCACATTTCTGAGAAAAAATACATTCCCTTCACTTATTTGTACAGGATGAGATATATTCACAGTATTTCCGAGATATGAGTAAATTCTTTGCGGTTACAAGGAGGCAGCTGTGATTGTTTTGAACATTTCTGACCAACAAAAAATACCTGTCTTTTAACATTTTGTTGCCAATTTTAATTCCACTGTAGCGGTAGACAGTGTGGGATGTTTGGAATTCTCTTTATTAGGGGCATTATAAAATGAGTAGTGATTCTCACCAGTGCCATTTGGCTGCTGCTGTAGATGAATTAGGGCAGCTATTGTTATGGGACCCAGGCACCAGGGGCAACTAATGTTCGACTGTACTAAACTGAAGCCTGATACAGTGGTGCAGCCTTCCTCAAATCTTATATCATCAGAGAAATTAAAGATTATATGCACTCCTAGAAAATAAGCTAAATAATGATGTTTGTCGTTGCTGTGCCACATTATTATAAAAGCTGCTGAATCTGACCCCAAATATGTTTTAATAAGGTTTAAAGTTAGCAGACACCTTTACAGTATAAACAATTTTTGGGGGAGCAAAAGATTCGTGATTACTGAAGCTATTTATTTATTTGTATTTTTAAGGATTCAAAAAGGTTTGAAGGCATTGATACTGATTTTAAAGAACTTGCTTATGATGCAAATAAAACTCCTAATGTAGTTGAAGCCACAAACAAACCTGGCCTCTTTGATAAACTTGAAGACATCCAGAACAGGTGAGATTTTCATCTTGTTGCCATGTATGGTGTGATATATGCATATTTGTAAACACTATGGTTAATAAATCCCATTGACTCATCTTTTATTATTCTTTGATAGCCACTACTTTTTTTCTCTGTATCCATCACTATCCACACTTTACTACTGATTCATTGTACAGAGGTGGTTAACCTACAGTTACAGAATTACTTTTCTTCTTTTCCATCCATGAAATTGACTTTATGAATCCTAATTCTCCCTCTTATGTGCCACTTTTTAGGTAGTCGCCAGAAATGTGATCAGTCTAAAAAATGGCATTAAGAAGCACTTCCAGTAGAAGGGCTTTGGCTCCAACCACTTATTGTCCCTCATTCTGGCAGCCAGGAGTACATGTTTTTTTTTTTTTTAAAGAATTTTTTTATTGTTTTCAAAACAGTTAAAACAATAGGACATCGAGACAGACCTTGCGCATAGATCTCAGAGGAGTACATGTTTTGATTAGGCAAACGTTGTGAGCATCCACAAAAAAGGGCTTACCCTCCAAGCAGCTATGCTGATTTTGTTTACTTATGCAGCTGCCTGGGCTTCAACCTTCAGGGGCACACACATGACAATGTATTGCTATTAAAGTGCCTTAGATAAATAGATAATTACTGTGTTTTTTCTGGTGCAACGCAGATGGGACGGAGGCAGTCATTAACTTTAAACTTCCAAGTGTAGTTTTGTGTATGTGAACCCAAATCTACACTAATCTACATGGCGTTTAAGGTGTGGCTTGACAGTACAACTGTTGTCTGCCCTTGTTAGAAATGGGGGTCTCTAGTTGGCAGAGGTAGGTACCTTTATTCAGATAGGGACGCTTGCTTCTAGTCAGGGTAAGGGGGATACACACTTTAGATAAACCCTGCTCACTCCCTGGGTAACTTGGCAAGAGCAGACAGACTTATCCCAAAGGCAATGTGTAAAATATTTGTACTCAAAACACATAGTAATATAGTGATAACACCACAAATAGAAACCACACCAGTTTAGAAAAATAAAGTATCTTTATCTAAACTCAACAAGACCAAAACGACAAAAATCCAACATACATGTAATAAGAATATGACTTTAAAAAGGTTTCAAACAACTTGGCCCATAGAAAACTATGGATACGTGATTTCTCTCAAAGTACCTGTAGTTGCGACAAAATTCACAAGACCAAACAACCGCAGAGATCGGAAGCATCGAGAAACAAAGAGATGCGTCAGTTCCTGAGACCATGGGTTGGCGATGCGACAGTTCTGCTGCACGCAGTGATGTGTCGAATCCGGTCTGTTGGGGGAAGCTATGCGTCGATTCCGAGACGGTTCTGGTCCGCGGGTGATCCATCTGGAAAACTTGCCACACAGGTACGATGTGTGGAAATCCGGAATGCGTTGGCGATCGAAGTGGCGCCCTCGAGTGGCACTGCGTCAGTTTCTTCAGCCGCGATCCCTCCATGCGACGGTTCTTGCAGCGGCAACAGCGGTTTCGGCAGTGGCGTGGCGATGCTTGGATATTCTTCTCGCACAGCTGTGCCGTGTCAGAAAAACAGCCGCAAGAAGAGCAATGCACAATTTTCCTGTAGTTGCATTGCTTTTCCGGCTCCCAACAGCAGGAACAACCTCCAGAGGCCCAACACAGTCACAGGCTCCTCTTGGCAGCTCAGAACGCCCAGCAATGAAGTTCAGGGGAGATGGGCGTGAAGTCTCTGTGCCCCTGGGACTTCAAAACAGGAGGCAAGCTCTACTCAAGCCCTTGGAGATCTTCCTCAGCATGGGGACACGACACACAGCAAAGTCCTTGTCCTTTCATGGCAGAAAGAGCTACTGCAGGCCATCCCCAGACTGCACACAGCAAAGGGGCAGTACTCCTCCTCCAGTTTCTCCAGCTCTTCCCCTTGGCAAAGGTTCCTCTGGATTCCAGAAGTAGTCTAAAGTTCAGGGGTTTCAGCAGTGGCAGCTGGTGGATTTTTGAAAGTGGTGAGTCGGAAAATGTTGTACCCCAATGTAATAAGCAAGCGAGCGAAGCTTGCGAGCTTGAACTACAAAAGGAGGGTGCGGGGAGGTTCTCCCCCCGCAAGAACATTTTGAAAAAAATGGATTCAAATTGTGTGTTTTACACCACATATTTACTGCAAATTGTTGAAAAAAGGGGGATCCAAATATAGCATTTTGAAGCACAAGTGTGAAGAAAACATTAGAATCAAATCAAAAATGTGCCCAATCCTCAAACTGGTCTGCTTGCAAAATGACCCCCAAGCCAAGCACATACACCCAACTGAAACAGGCCCTCCAAGCGCCCACCTGTAATACATCTCTGAACCACCTATGTTTTTATTGTATATAATAATGAAAATTCTGCAGTTTGTTCTGATTTGTTCTTATGCAACTTACAACCATTGACAAAGCCTATAGTCCTGGCTGGTTGTAGGTTTAATGTCACTCGTATTATATACCTAGAGGCAATGACATAAGAAGCACAATACTAGTGGGGCAGCACACTATGCTAAGTACAGATTTTTAGCTTCACAGATTTAAGCCACACTCATAATTACATCGGCTGCCCCTACGAGAGACCCCTCCCCAGTTTTTTCATCCCACTCAAAGCCCTGCACACATACTTTGCTTACACTTTTCATGAGAGCCCTGGGATACTGGGACGCACAGGTTACTCACACGTAAATCAGGGAAAGAAAAATAAACACCAAGCTCCCTGGAAAACACAGCCTAACATTTGACCTCTGTCTCTGATTGCACAGCAAATGTGACAAGATAAGAACAAGATTTAAAAGCTTGTCTACAGAAAGCGAGTTTGTGGAAAAACACAGTATACAAGATTTTGGCAATGGAAGGGACGAACCCGGCAGCCTAAAACAAAGCCAGCAGATCAAAAATGTGAGTTACAAATCACACAGCAAATGGTAAGCAACGGGCGGAATGCATTCCTGGGTCAACTTTCCGAAGGTCCCCAATGTCTTTAGCAAACCAGACAGCTACGCGGTTTGGTAGGCTGAGACGTAAAAAAGTAGTTATATGAATGTGAGCAGTGGAAGGATAGATGTCATCCAGTCAAAGGGATTGTAAAAAAGCTATTTTCCAGGGGAATGACAAACACAAAAGGAAGAAAAGACATCAAGTAAGAAGCAAGCAAACAAACGATTAGACAGGCAACCAAGGATTAGCAATGGGCTGGCACAAAGTCCACTGGAAGTTTTTAATATGGTTCACAGAATGTCTTTTACGCACAGACAGTTAAAAGGCGTCTGTAGGCAAGATCTAAAAATAGAAGATCAATGCAAACGCCTATGTCCTTGCATTGGGGGAATGGGACTATTGGGCTACTAAGGGTTTGGCGGGCTGAAAGGAGAGGGTGCAAATGCATGTGTGTGAGCGAGTGCATAGCTGGAAAGATGAAAGAATGTGTGCATGGATGAAAAGATGAATGTGTGAAAAGATGGATGTTTGCCGTTATCTCCCCATTTTGAGGGCAGAGAAAATCAATGCTTCCCCAGCTCCATGAAACAGAGAAACCTGGGGATAGGTTGCATTGTCATAGCTATGCTGGGATCAGGGAAAGCCAAATTTCAAGTCCCATAACATTATGCCATTTTTGTTCCAGTGAAAGTCTGGTGCATTGAGGAAAGTATGGCCACAACATAATGGGGCCACAGACTGTGCACGGACAAACACTGGTGAATGTACTAATGCACCAGTGTCTGTAACGAAGCGTCAATGGATGCCTTAGAGTGGGAGCATACATGGATGGCTAAATTGGTATGGATAAGTGCCTGCGTGTGACTGGATTGATAAAGGAAGGTGCAGATGTGGCAGCAGTCAAGAGCTGGACGCCTAGGTCTGTTCATAGCCTTCTCTAAGTAACTGCTTCTAGAAGCCACAATTTGACACCTGTAATGTGTGTTACAGAAGAATGTCTCCTGAAAAGCAGTAGCAAAAAACACCTCACAAAAGCACAAACAAATTCCAGGTGCTGGCCAACGTTTTATGTTAAATGTACAGGCTTGTAAATGCTGAACTCTCAGTGGGAGAATAGGCTCTTTTTCCCTCTCACACTCCTCAGGACATGTTCAGTGGGAGAAGTAGGAATCCATACTCTCCCTCCCGACTAGCAGCCTGAAACACGTATATTGGCTTTATTTGCACCTTTTTTTCTACTTGCCACTCTTACGAATCCATGCAGTTCATTACAGTGCTCTAAAAATCGGACTCTTGTAGATGAATAAGGCTATGCTTACTTGCCCAGCACGAAGTAGAGGTCGAAGGCACCTTGGCAGGAGGGCTCCTCAGCTAGCAGGGGCCACCCCTGGCCCTTGAGGGCGGCCATCTGCAGCAGGGCTCTCAGCAGCGGCCAGCAGCAGCCATCCCCCATATCGGAGGAGAAGCGAGCCCGGATACCAGAGCAGTAGTCAGTGAAAGAGGAGCGGGGTAGGGTAAGGACAGTGAAGGCGTGCAGGGAGGTACACAAGCCGGCAGGGAAGACGACTGAGGGCCCACGAAAGAAGACCGGCTCACGACAAGAAAGAAGGATGATGCGCCGGGCGCTCGCTCGTTACTTGTCTCTAGCCTCACTAACTACTTCTCTTCTTCCTTCCGCCTTATGAGCTGTCAGCGGTGCTATTACCTCTGAGGCACACACAAACTCTAAATTCTACTGGAGGCAGCCCGCGGCGATAAAAACCAATCCAGGGGGTCCAGTCTGCCCAGAGACGAACCCTTTCTATCACAAGCTGTGGATGCAGGCGGCTCTTACGAGGCTGCAGCTGTTGCCTTCCTTTTGTTGCACGAAGCCCTCCAAAGTCCTAGCGTGCAGCTGCAGGAGCCTGCCACGCGTTTGAAGAAACATGGAGCTGCTTGACATTGCGACGCTGCTGGGTGGGGTTAGTGATTCTCGCCACACATGATCGGAGAGGGTGGGGGTGGGACTTCCCTGATTGACATGCAGCCTTGGATCTTCAGGGATGAAGCCTGAAATAAATGCCCAAGGCTGACTTTACCAGTGACGTCATTTGGGGAGACCCTTCACCACTGAAAGTCAGGGCTTTGATGAGCTGATGACCTCACAGGCCCCAGGGCTTAGGGATCATTGGCACAGCAAAGTGTAGCTGAAGAGGCTGGCGCAAGCTCACTGGCGAATCGAATGTGCCTGCCTGACACCGACATGTGCCTGCAAAATAGTCCAGAGGCAGAAAACACAAAGGGCGCAACCCCTACGCCCTAAGGAAAGAACCGCAGCTGGGTTTTAGGTCTAATACTTATACCACAAAAAGTCTTTGTTCTTCTTGTGCAAGGGTCTCTGAGCCCAGTCCAAACCAGTTCTGTCCTCACTGGTACAGTATGACCACAGGGGGTGGAGACAACATTGTGCAAGGGAGAAAGGCCCTATTCAAGTGCAACGAAATCTCCTCCCACTACTTTAAATTTGGCCAAGGTCTGTTCAGTTCAGCTCTGAGTCATCCAGGAAGGGCCAGGCACACCTCAACCCCCCCATTGGCTGTCTACAGTGAATGCACATCCCGAGCCCGTGTCACGCCAAGACCAAACAGTCAATACATAAACATGCAGAGGCACACAGAATGGTTAAACAAGAAAATGTCTACTTTCTAAAAGTGGCATTTTTAAACACACAATTTAAAAACCTTCTTTACTAAAAGATGTGTTAATAAATTCTGAGTTCAGAGAGCCAAAACTTTAGATGTTACAAAGCACTTCCCATGCTTTCCTATGGGCAAGATAGCCTTCTAACAGTGAAAAACAAAATTGGCAGTATTTCACTATCAGGACAAGTCACACACACTAGTACATGTTCTACCTTTCATATACACTGCACCCTGCCCAGGGGGTACCTTGAGCCTACCATAGGGGTGCCTTACATATAAGAAAAGGGACGGTTTGGGCCCGGCAAGTGGGTGCACTTGCAAAGTCGACATGACAGTTAGCAAATTGCGCTCAGACACTGCAGTGGCAGGTCTGAGTTACCTTTTCAGGGCTACTCATGTGGGTGCACAATCAGTGCTGCAGGCCCACTAGTAGCATGTGATTTACAGGCCATGGCACACTTCAGTGCACTTTACTAGGGACGTATCAGTAAATCAAATATGGGTGAACCAATTGTAACAACGATTTACACAGGGAGCACATGCACTTTGACACTGATCAGCAGTGGCAAAGTGCCCAAAGCATCTAAGCAAGCAAAAACTCAATCCTGCACCGCATCAAAAATACAAGAGGTAGAGGTAAAGGGGAAACCACGCCAAAGATGCCAAGTCTTACAGACCTTATCTGAAAGAAATTGCGTTCAGAGTCCTACTGAGAAAGTGACGTGGACTTCACTAAAATTTTAGTTCCCCTGAGCACAGGATTTGATTAGGACGCAATTATATGCTTTACTAAAAAGATTGCTTGTATTGCAATTGTTGCTGTGTGGCAAAGTGTATTTATACCACAGGACTGAGTTAGATATGGTGTTAAGCCAATGCTCATGGCTGTAGGCCTGCACTGTTTATTATGAAACGGTATAGTAAAGACACTAGGCCATACATACTTATTGTGAAAGCATATGAAAGCATAAGTCGATTAGGATTGATTCTAGTTCAGCCTTGTGGAGAGAGGTTTTATAATGTTTTGCAAGCTGTATTTTTCTATGTATTTGTAATTTAGGAGGAATAGGTATCCCGTGTTGAAATAAGTGAGGATGGATCCTAAAGAAATGAAACACTTTATACTCATTAGCCTACGTTCACCCTTTACGAAGATCATAAAACATTTCCTGGCAAGATAGCTAGTTTCAAGACTGGAAGACCTAAAATACCTAGAACTCCTGGATCAGACTCAATTTGGCTTGGATCATGACAAAACTCTGAGTCTGGCCTGGTGTTAACTGATACTACCCGTTATTAGGACCAGTAATTTCCTAAACTGCAATTCTCTGTTTTCTAGTCTTACTCAGTGGCAACTTGACTATTTGCAGGTACAGGGTCAAGTGAGCATTTCATCATTTAAATGGCAATAAATTGAGTATCATGCAAATGGGTAACAATAACACTTGTTACTTCTTCACTGCCCCTTCTCCACCATTTAATATATTGTGATCAAACCTCTACTTAAAAATCTCTTCAAGAGCGGTGTTGTAAGACCTGGCATCATTGGCATGGGTTTCCCCTGCATTTCTTGCCTTTGCCTCCTGTGTGTTTGCTGTGTGTTGGATTTTGTTTTGCTGGTCTAGATGCTTTGGGCACTTTCCCACTGCTGTTCAGTGCAAGTGCTCCTTTTGTCAATTGTTGTTATGAATTGGTGTCCATAATTGGCTAATTAGGTTTACTGTTAAGACCCTAGTACAGTGCACCATGTGTGCCCAGGGCCTGTAAACCAAATGCTGCTAGTGGGCTTGCAGCACTAAATTGTGCCATCCACACAAACAGCCTTGCAGCAAGGTCTCAAGCCTTCCATTGCAGTTCCTGTGTGCAGTCTAGTACTGCCATGTCGACCTGGCAAGTGCACCCACTTGTCAGGCCCTAACCTTCCCTTTTCTTGCATGTTTGTAACCCCTAAGGTAGGCCCAAGGTACCCCTGCGGGCAGGGTGCAGTGTATGTGAATGGTAGGACATGCCCTGATGTGTGTGGCATGTCCTGATAGTGAAATACTGCCAATTTCGTTTTTCACTATTGTAAGGCTATCTGTCCCGTAGGATAGAATGGGGAGTTTGCTCATTACATCTTATGAGGATTACTGTCCATGGGAACAAGATCAGAAAATAAAGTTTGATATGCCTGAACTCAGAATGTTGAGATGCATCTTTTAGTGTGGGTGAATTTTACATTCTGGGTTTGAAAACACGACTTTTAGAAAGTAGGTATTTTCTTGCCTAACCATCCAGTGTGCCTCAGCTAGGTTGTGTATTGATTGTCTGACTTTGGAGTGATAGGGGCTGGGGTTGTGCATTCTGTTCAGACAGCCATATGGGGGGTTGAGCTGTGCCCTGCCTTTCCAGGGTGAGTCAGGGCTGGGCTGAATAGACCAGGGCTACATTCAGAGTAGGTGGAGGAGATTTCTTTCACACCTGAATGGGCTTGGTCTGCCAAGGACAATGCTGTCTCCGTCTCCTGCCAGGAAGCTGCACCAGAGAGTGTAGAGCTGGTTTTGGCTGGGCAAAGAGCTTCTCTACCACAGAGAACAGAGGATTTTGTATTATAAAAAGAGGGGCCCAGACTGGTAGATCACCTCTGGGAATCAAGAGGAACCTTTGTCAAGGAGAAGAGCTGGAGAAACTGAGGAGGACTACTGCCCCTGTGCTGTATGCTGTCTGGGGTCGGCCTGCAGTGGCTACTTTCTGCCAAGGAAAGGAGAAGGACTTTGCTGTGTGCTGTGTCCTGTGCTTGAGGAAGATCTCCAAGGGCTTGAAATAGAGCTTGCCTCCTGTTTTGAAGTTTCAGGGACACAAAGACTTCACCCCCAGTTCCGCCTGAACTCCTTTTCTTGGAGTTCTGACCTGTTGAGAGGTGCCTGTCAGTGTGCTGGACCTCTGGAGGTTGTTTTGGGACTGGGAACTGCAAGGACTGTAAAAATCTATGCATCGCTTGTCCCCGACGCATAGCAGCGGTGCGAGAAGAGTTTTTTCCGACACATCACCACCGCCGAAGAATCGATGCAGCTCCTGCTCGCGGCTGAAGTGTCTGCCATACAACACATCCTGTGCAACGATCTCTGACGTCCGAGATCACCGTACCGATTCAGACACAGACCCTGTTGTGGAAGAACCGATGCATCGAGGGGACTCGGCTGAAATCATCGCAGCGCATCCCGGGCCTTCATGCATCACAACGTAACGGATTGTCACGCATTGCATCGAAGTGCCAAGTCTGCCACATCGTTGTGGGATGCAGAAGGAAACCCATCCATCACCTCCCCAAGCAGTAAGAAACCGATGCATCACCTCCTCTCCGGTAAGGAACCGAAGCATCACCTCCCCTGCCCAGCAGTAAGGAACCGATGCATCACCTCTCCCACTTAACAAGTAGCCGATGCTTCACCTTCCCTGAGTGTAAGGAACCAATGCATCACCTTCCCAGCAACTCTTTATGCTTGCATTTTTCGATGCATCCAAGGTACTTTGTGTAAAAGTGATGTATCCAACATTTTCTTGGAACAGAACTGTTTCTACCTTTTAAAAATCATAATTTTAGTACTGTATTGTGGATTTTTGTCATTTTGGGTCTTGTTTTGGTTTAGATAAAGGTTACTTATTTTCAAAACTGGTGCAGTGTCCATTTGTAGTGTTTTCACTGTATTACTGTATGTGTTCACAAATGCTTTACACACTGCCTCTGAGATAAGCCTGTCTGCTCGTGTCAAGCTACCATGGGGGTGAGCAGGTGTTATTTTAGAAGTGTATCCCCCTTACCGTGACTACGAAGAAGGGTTCCTACTTGGACAACGGTGCAAACCATTGTCAACTAGAGACCCCCATTTCTATTAGGTGTGTAATAGCATTCCGAAGCTGATGACATGTTCGCAAACCTGAAGAAAGTCCTATTAGAAGTGGCCCGGTAGATGGCTCCTAAGGGGCTAAAGCTAAATGGAGACAGGAATGAAGTACTTTTGATGTGCATAAACCCAAACTCATTCTACCCAGAGAAAGTAACTTTCTCCAGAGCAGTTTGGGATTTTGTCCACATTTGGTAAACAAGCACAAGTTCTAAGGGCCAACTGGGGCGCTTTCTACTTCCTGAAACAAATTATTCCCTACATTGACAAAGTTCACCATAAAATGATAGAAGAGGCTCAGCTTTCCTAGCATACCATTGGAGGCCTTACTCGGAATCAATCAGGTGCTTTTAGCTGCAGCACGTTTAGTCGTAGATATCAATAAAAAACGACCTCTTCCAGCCTTAAATCTTTACATTGATGCCAGTGACCAAACGAGTTACAGTCAAAATCCTGTGCCTAGTATGCAAGGGCATTAACAACACTGCCCCAAAACACCTTCATGGAGATCTGACTTAATTCTGGCCAATCACAACTCTGAGATCAGACAGCTTAGGGTTATTGACAGTACTGAAAACCTGCAGACGATGGAAAGTGGAGCACAGGCTCTCGGTTGTGGGACCAAAGCTGTGGAATGCCCTGCGGCTGGAAACAAAAAAAACACATGCCCATATTAGTTAACTTTAGGATGACTGTAGAGCTCTCCTGCATACAAAATAATTCAGCTTCCATTCCTCCAGAGTATCTCCTTCACTCTTGACTGTATATATGATTTTTAAAATTACGTATGTCTCTCTCTCTCTCCAAAAGACAATTTGATTGTAGAATTCAGCCTCTAAATAAGTACATTAATAAAATAATATTTACAATGTTTAGGGCTGACAGAGCTGTCGTATTATGTGCAATAAAAAAATAAATTGATTATCACCACCAGTTAATAACCTCAGGTCTTTGCAAGTCGTCCACCGATGTCTTTCTGACCCTGGCTCCTCTAATGCCTTTTTATTCCCTCCTCAGATTGTCACTCTGTGAAAAAGCCCTGGCCGAATATCTAGATACCAAAAGGTTGGCATTCCCACGGTTCTACTTTATTTCATCTGCAGATTTATTAGACATCCTTTCCAACGGCACTGACCCACAGCTGGTAAGTAACTGCATTCATCTTCATTGCAAGTGTACAGTTGTTCAGTAGTGTCCTAAACACGAGCCCCTCCATATTGCCCACGACCTGACTGCACAGAAAATGATTTCCTTCTTTAGGGGATTATGTAGCATCGGCTCCCATTCATGCTGGCAGTTTTTTTTTTTTTCTTGAGATTTGATTTGCAGTTATTAAAGAATATGTGCTTTGCTCCATAGTATCGTTATAAATACATTTGAGAAAAAGATCCAATAATGAAACTGGTCCTACGCTGCTCTAGTTCACCAAGTTAGCCCCAGTATTACAGCTGCAGCCGCGGTGGTGTGAAAGGCCAGTTCTAACGATGCTCAACATTCGCCTGATCATTGAAGCTGCCCTCTTATCTCACAGAGTAGGAGATAGAGGTTTACAGAATCTGTGTATTTGAGGTTCTAACTACTTTGGAAATGACCTACACCCTATGTTTAACTTGTGTGGGTGTTGGCAAGTGGTCAGCATGGACACTGTTGTTTTGGGACTGGGACTAATTTCTCATCATCAAACTTTGATCCACAGCAAGCGGGAGAAAGTTAGAAAAGGGAAAAAGAAGGATGGAGAGAAAGATAGGAAAATAGTGACAAGGGAAGAAGGGTAGGGATGGAAATGCACTTGCAAGAGTGAGGAAAAGAGGCGGGAAGTGTCATGTGGTGGAAGAAAGCGGCATGCTTCTGAATCAAAACTAGGTAGCCTTAGTATTTGGTAACCTCGGCATTCAGCAGTGTCTGTGGCTTGCTCCTAAGAACACATTTTGGGCCCCTGCAATTTTTAGAAGTTTCCACAAACTAACCCCTGTCTATTCCTACTTAAATTCATGTTACTTAAAATCTACACAGTTGTGGACGTAGCTAGGTTTTTGCCATTTTCTTCAGTAAATGATAACTCTTGTAACCATTTTTTTTGGTAATTGAAACATTAACTTGCCAAATTGGGTTGGAGAGTTCAGTTGATTTATTTCTTGCTTTTATTGTAGTTTTGGGGCTACTAAATGCAACCTATGCATTTTCTCTCAGTAACACCTGGCTGCTTGTGCCAAGCTCCTAATAGTAAGGTCAGGTTCCTCATAGAAACCTCCTTTTACATTTTCAGGCAAAAGATTGCTCAACTTTGGGAGCTCAGCCAGAGCTCACACTGAGATGTCTCACTCCCCTACCTATCAGTGCAATTTCCTAAAGTGATCATTCAAAGTTTGGCCAGCTGGCAGCACTCCAGCTGGGGTAGCAGAGGCACCTGCTAAATTTAGAGCCCACCTCCATATCTGCGGACATTTTTCCTCCTGAAGTTGCTGCCCCTACATGGCCAGAGTCTCTTCATGGGACAAAATGTGGTGACAGGCCTGCCATCCTATACCATCATGTCACCCTTTTTATTACTACTTTTGTGAAAAACATAATGCAAACACAAAAAGAGTGTCCCCCCAGCACATTTTCCGCCCTTCTTCTGTCTGCAAGGAGCACATACAGCAATGCTTCTCCTTTCATTTCTTGGCAGGCATCTGCACCTTGTCCTCAGTACTCTCATAGGGACCACTGTCCTGTTCTTGTTCAAGGCCCAGTCTGTGGGCTTCGACCTCTCAATTATTGGTAGCTCCACTTCCGTTGTTTTTTTTCAAATAATATTGAAATGTTGACTCTTTTCACAGGTTATGCGGCATCTATCTAAATTATTTGACAACATGGCAAAGATGAAATTTGAAGATGATTCCAGTGGTGTGGTCAAGGTCGCCCTAGGAATGTACAGCAAAGAGGACGAATATGTGACCTTTAATGATCCCTGTGACTGTAGTGGACAGGTACGTTTGGGAGGATACAGGCTGCACATTGTATTTTAACTGCCAATTTACGTGCTCTTTACAATCAGAACCCTAGATTCCAGGTCCAGTCTGTACTCATATACATTCCAAATTAGCTGAGTAAGTCTTGTGCTACATAGAAGCGTGTGACATTGTTAGTCCCATTTATGAAGGAATGCCAGAATATATGTTAGAGTTTCAAAGAGCAGTTTACTGTTTTGTTTACTCCCCCCTTCCTTTTGTTTTGCTCTGGACATCTGGCATATTGAGCTAAACTGATAGCCATACATCCTACTGAATCAGCCCAGCCACACGTGCTCTGTGTTAAAGTTCTGCGTTTTGTTTTCCAAATTTTTGTATATGGTACTTTCAACCAACTGCTTTATGTGGGCATATCCCCTAAAGCTGGCCAGTGCGCATATTTAAAAAAAGTGGCGGCAAGATTAAAGCCATCCCAGTCATTAATACAATGAAAATCAAGCAGTTTTAGACTGCTTGTAAACCTGCAAATGTATGTTGCCAAATGTTCCTCCTGCTAGAGAAATGTATTGTTGCCATTAGTTTGTAACTTTTGAAATATAATCAGCTACTGTGCCTTTCAATGACATTCACATTTCGGTCTAATGACTGTCAGCAGAGCATGTGTAGATTCTCTTCTATCCGGCCCCAGTTTTAAAGTGCGCTCTTTCAACGTTGTCGGTGGCAGGAGAAAGTTTTCTGGGCCTTGCAAGAATATATCTGTGACCTCCAATTAGTAACTCACTTTTTCTTTTATACCACAGCTCCAAGGAAACTTTCTTGTGCCCTTTTTTCTGGGAAACCTAGGCACAGTGTTTGCAGGTCATGTGGCAGAATTGAGTGGATGTGGGTGGACTTGACAATGAAACGATGAGCGCTGCACAGCTTTGACAAGGTTTTGCTGTCTTCATCATTTTACTGCAGTTATGTGAGTAGAAGTTTGTGGTTTAGCATAGAGATCACCAAACTGTGTGAGGCAACGTTTCACCCCACCCCAGCCGCACAGCAAGGTTTTGGAATTCCTCCAATAGTCAGAAACATTTAAACCGTTTTTCTTCTTTTGCTAAATTATTTCCATTGCTTTAACCTTCTTTAACCTTCATGCTTTCTCCCAACTTATATGCTCAAGATGTGCCCATCCAGTCCTCTGTCACTAACACAATGGACAGGCCTGCGGGGGAAGGGACTGGAAGTGTAAGGAAGGAGAGTGAGGTTTGAAAGGTTAGTTTAAAAGAAAGTATGTAGGATCATGGGGGGCCACACATTGGGAGGTTTATTTTGGGAAATTTCAAAGGGAGTGAGAAGGGTTCAATGAAATCACTTGGGTATTTGGGGATATAGTTTATGATGGAGGGACTATGAGATCTGTGATCTACTGACATAGAATGAATAACATGGATTGTTATATACGGTTAATGTAGACCAATACAGTAATGGAGTTTTTTAATATTTGCAGTTACCCCTGAAGAAGAGCTTGCATAGCTTGAAATGCATTAGGTTTTTAATAAAGGATTACTGCTATGAACAATCATGCGTGTCCATTGTGTTCGTGACAGAGGCCTGGATGGGCACATCGTGAGCATATAAGTTGGGAGAAAGCATGATTCTTTACATGTGGATGAAAAAAGATAAGAAGGTTAAAGCAATGGAAATAATTTAGCAAAAGAAGAAAAACGGTTTAAATGTTTCTGAATATTGGAGCAATTCCAAAAACTTGCTGTGCGGCTGGGGTGGGGTGAAACGTTGCCTCACTTAGTTTGGTGATTTCGTCTGTGCCATTGGGGAAGGCATAAGCCCAGCATGCACGCACTTTTTGATGATTTTGATAAAAGGAGATGAACAGCTCAAAAGGGAGTGCATCCCGTTATTATCTGATGTGTTAGCATTGAGATCACCACCCCATTATCTGTCAGAGACCTGGGAAGGTTAGTCTCCAACACTTCTCTAGAATAGGGTGTGCTACTTTCAGGCCTTATATTCGTAGTGGGATATGTACTTTTGGCCTTTGAGTGCTGAAGGGACGACAAGAACATGTTTCAAGGGGAGCTGCTCGGCAGGACTGCTAATTGAATTTATATTTATATGATGCTCTGCTACCACTGGTGTGGCCCCAATCACTATGCTGCCCTTCTGCGGCATGGCAGACCTGGCATGTATGCGTAGTAGAAAGAGAGTATGTTCACACCTGGTTGCTGCAGACATAATACTGCTTTTAGGTAAATCCACGTTGCAGAAGAGTGCCAGTGTGAAAGGGTAGTGCGTTATCAAGACATACTTCGTCGTCATGAGCTCTGATTGCATTGTGGATTTAGGCAAATGAGGAAAGCAACCAAGTCTTTAATGCTCTTCGAAAGTCCAAGTGACTGAAGAGTGGTTGTTTTTAGAATGGATGAGAGTTCCAGAGTTTGGTATTACATACTGAAAAGGAAACCATACACATTTGGAACATTCTGATCCCAAGGATGGTTGCACTTCCCGTTATGTGTTTTATTCTAGGACAATCTGTGCAGATCTTACATTAGAGAAATCCTGGTCCAGCATAATGTTTTCTTAGGTTGCATTACCGAGAGTTTTTAAGGAGCTTACTTTGCCACTGAGTGAAAAATGGGAAACAGCGGTTTCAATGCGGGTAATACCACGCGGGTAGGTTACAACGCGGACCTTACATCGTCCGTGTTGTTACCACGCATGGCATTACATCGCAAGTTGTTTCAACGACTTGCGCTAGATGGCGTGCAACACCAGGGAATGTGTTGGATTTTAAATCCAACACATTCCCTGCTGTTGCGCTAACTGGAGTAGGAATAGTAATTTATACTATTCCTAAGTCCAGCGCGCCATCTAGTGCAAGTCGTAGAAACAACTTGCGATGTAAAACCATACATGGTAACAACGCGGACGATGTAACGTCCGCGTTGTAACCTACCGCGTAGTATTTGCTTGTGGTGTAAAGAGACATATTCGTGAAAAATGAAATGCTGAAAGGCCCCTGCCAAAGGGGACCTGTGCTAGAGGAACTAGCCCTGAAGAAACTTGCAACTACCTCAGTGGAATTTGTTACTTATTTATAAACTTAGACACTTCAAGGCATGGAGATGCTTAATGTTGAGCTGACTTTCGAGCCAAGCCCAGCCCAGAGCTTCATCAGTTTGTATACACAAAAGGTATTAAGAGTCTTTGCACCATCTGCACCAGGGATCAATCCTCCCTCAGCAAGCCATCCACTGTTCAACTCAAAGTTAAACAGTGCCTCACTTAAGCTTTAGCATATTCGAATAACCTTGAGGTGGAGATTGAGAAACTGCAGCACCCCCTTTATTCCTGAGGTTCCTGCCAAGTGACTCAACATTTTCTTTATCTGGAGCGCCAGTATGCCTGTCAGCCGGTTAACCATAAAGGTGGCACTATTTCTGTGGGTGAGACTCATTTGAATCTGCACTGTTGTAGCTGAACGTGAACTTTAAGTTGACTTGCTGCATGAGCCAAGGAACCTGCAGTGAGCCAAGAATTCCTTTCAGCAACAATGTTAACAAGACTGAGACTTTTTCTTTGCTCAATATTGGTCCCGGCTGTAGGAGGCAATGTTTATTACAGGGATTTAATATATAATGGAATGGGAAGATGTCGTGATTCAAGGAGGCAGAAGACCAAAGGTAAGCATTAAGATGAGTTTATTTCAGCATGGATGCAGACGAGCTGCTGGTAGCACTTGGCAAAAGCCCACTGACACCAAGTTCAAACTACATTCCACATGGAGCCTTCGCCCAACAAAGCCAATGTTGCCTATGTAGCTGTGCAACAAGCATGAGCAGCTACATATTTAGATACTACATGGCTTGTCCCTTTTACAAAAAAGGAAAATGGCCTAACATGGTACATAAATGAACTTCTAAACAATTAGCAAACATTTTGTTGGGATAAACTATGATTGGAACAAAGTTAACAAAATAAATCAAAAGCAGCACAATTTACACTAACACTACATGATTCATATTAACAAAACTCAAAAATCATGACACCTTACTCAGAAATCATTACATACACTTTGAACTGAAGAAATCCATCAAAGAAAAGAATTCTGAACAACTTGAACTCTAAATTGAAATTATGTTTTCCTCACTCTTCCACAGCATCTCGCATTCAACGCCTGACCACACTCTTCCACACATGGTCTCTGGGCATGAGTTTTATCACAAGATCCGGACTTCACTTTTACCCCACTTCCACTGTTCCACTATTGCCCACCTTATACTTGCACACTGTTTCCTTCCACTTTCACAGCTTTGATCAGAACTCCAAATTTGCTCCCACCTTTTCTTGCATGTACAGGCTTACACATCTAAACTGTTTCATCCACTTTAAATTCAAAAACCTTGACAATGTTTCTTTCATCAACATAATTCTAGTTTCCATGGCATTCTTTCCACTCTTGACCTAACACATTTATCTGTCCAACTTCCCTGAATAGCTTCAACACAATTTTTTATCCGTGCTGGACAGAAGCAAGTCATGGCTCTCCTTCCACTCAATAATTTGAATGGTGAAACTTCAGTTGACACATGAGAGGTGGGGCGATAAAACCATAGCATACTTTTGACCACATTCCCTACAATACACTTGTTAGCAATGGCTCACTGAATACACTCTCCGAAAACCATACATATCCTCTTAACCAGCCCATTGGTTTGGGGGTGTTATAATGAACGTCTGAGATGTCTGATGCCACTTGTTTTTAAGAACAGTTCTAACTCACTAGAGACAAATTGAATACCATTGTCTGACACTAACATGGCAGGAAAACCTTCTTTCAAAAAGACCTCTTTAAATATTTCGACAACCACTCTCGGTGTGACTTTACATAAAAACTACCCTTCTGGCCAATTGTCCTAGTAATCCATCGTTACTAGCGCAAAACGTGAAGTGCTAGCCAAAGAATAGACTGGTCCCACAATGTCTTTCCCCACTTTTCCCCAAGGAGCTGTGGGTAATTCAATTAGTCATAACATGGAAGTTCATAATTTCATGGACATGTCACAGCTTGAACAGATAACACATTCCTTTACTACCTGATCAACCTCACTGTCCATAGAAGGCTATACAAATGACAATCTCACATGTCTCCTTGTCATGGTGGCTCTCAAGTGACTTTCGTGAGATCTAACTATGATAGGGTTCTTTAAGGTAATGGGAACACCAAAATTGTCCACACTTAAAAACAAAGCATCCTTGTTGGACTTGGCCCTTTTTGCAGGGTCATCTCTGAACTTTTTTCCATCCTCCTGTATTTTTTCTGATCTGCTGTTGGTGGTTTTATGACTCTAGGCACTTTACCACAGCTGATCAGTGCTAAAGTGCATATGCTCTCTGTGTAAATTGTTGTAATGGATTAGTGACTCCATGATTGGCTTATTTGATTTACTTGTCAGACCCTAGTACAGTGCACCATGTGTGCCCAGGGCCTTTAAATTAAACCCACAGAAGCAGCTTGTAAAATGTGGCTATGCCCTGCCATTGCAGAGCCTATGCACAGCCTGGGGCTGCCATGTCGACTTGGCAAGTGCACCCACTTGCCAGTCCCTAACCCTTCCCTTTTCTACATGTTAATCACCCCTAAGGTAGGCCCAAGGTACCCCCATGGGGAGGGTGGATTGTATGTAAAAGGTAGGACATGCCCTGATGTGTGTGGCATGTCCTGATAGTGAATTACAGCCAATTTCGTTTTTCACTATTGCAAGGCTACCTGTTCCCATAGGCCAGAATGGGCAGTTTGATTATAACATCTTATAATCCTAACTGACTCAGGCAACATGGTGGAAAAACGAATTTAGTATGCCTGAACTCAGAATGATAAAATACATCTTATAGTGAAGTTGGTTTTAACATTCTGTGTTTGAAAATACCACTTTTAGAAAGTAGGTATTTTCTTGCCTAACCATCCAGCCTGCCTCTGCTAGGTTTGTGTATTCCATGTCTGGTTTGTGAGTGACAGGGGCTGGGGGGGCTCCAGGAGACAGGGTGAGTCAGCACTAGGCTGAGTAGACCTATCTGCATTGGGAGTGGTGGGAGGAGTAGCACCTGGGCCTTTTTAGGGCTGTGCCTGTCTTCCATAATGCTGGCTCCCCCTCCTGTAGTGCGTCTGATGACCCTGGCCCACACTGACATAGGAAGAAGTTGTGCACTGGCAGAATGCACCCAGAACTGGTTTGGACTAGGTACAGACACTCTCTGCCTTCAGAGACAAAGGATTTGTGTGTATAAAAAGGGGGACCCAGACCCCAGAACTTTAGATCACTTCTGGGAAATCAGGAGGAACCTTTGCCAAGGAGAAGAAACCGGAGAAGCTGAAGGAGGAGTACTGCCCCTGTGCTGTTTGCTGTCTGGGGTTAGCCTGCAGTGGTTACTTGTTGCCAAGGAAAGAAGAAAAGGACTTTGCTGTTTGCTTTGTCATCTTGAGGAAGATCTCCAAGGGCTTGAACTCCTGTCTGAAGTCTCAGGGACACAAAGACTTCATCACCAGCTCCCCCTGAATTTCCTTGCTGGGAATTCTAACCTTCAGAGAGGTTTCTGCAGCTGTTTAGGACCTCTAGAGACTGTCGCTGGAAGCGAGATGCAATGAGGAGAGGCGTGTCTCTGCCGCAGCAGTTGCCCTCGCATTCCCGAAGAAGATTGCCGCCGCTGCAGCTGTTCACCGTCACATCGCAGACGAAGCGTGTCGCATCACTGGAGAAGCGCGCCGCCGCCGCAGAGGTCGCCGTCGCATCACCGGGGAAGCATGTCGCAGGGCCTGTCGCGGCTCCAAAGATCATCGATTTCGACGCTCGGGCGTGCATGCATCGCATCCACGTTGTCGCATTGCATCAACGACGCCATTTTGTCGCATCGCACCGGATCATCACATTAAGGCGCCATCTTGTCGCATTGCACCGGATCACAGTAAGAAACCGACGCATCACCTCCTCTCCGGTAAGGAACCGACGCATCACCTCCCCAGCGCTGCAGTAAGGAACCGATTCATTACCTCCCCCGAAGCAAGGAACCGACGCATCACCTTCCCTGTGACCCTTTTGTTTATTTTGCGTGACGCATCCAAGGTACCTTGAGAGCAAAGTGTCGCTTTTACCATCTACATTGAACTAAGCTATTTCTGTCATTTTAAAGTCATATTTTTATTACAGTATTGTGGATTTTCGTCGTTTGGTCTTGTGTTAAGTCTAGTAAAGATTACTTATTTTTCTAAACTGGTTGGTGTCCATTTGTAGTGTTTTCACTGTATTACTGTATTTGTTCGCAAATGCTTTACACACTGCCTCTGGGATAAGACTGTCTGCTCATGCCAAGCTACCAAGGTGGTGGCAGGGGTTATTCAGGAGTGTATCCCCCTTTCCCTGTCTAGAAGCAAGGGTCCCTATTTGGACAAAGGTGTATACCATTGCCAACTAGAGACCCCCATTTCTAACAATCCTCTACTGACAGTTCCTCAGCTACTTTGACAAACGTTTTAAGATCAAATTCAAGATTCCTCTCCTTTTGCCTACCTGACTTTACATACTTCATGACTAATCCCAGTGTGGAACCTTCTTTCAGCACCGTGTTCCAATCTAGCTCCATAAAGCACTTTACTAGGGTAGATCTATAAACGCCAAAAAACAATCGTCTTAATTCTGGAACTGCCAGACTAAATTCCGTAGGCTTAATGCAGACCTGTTCTGTGCAGGTGGTAAATATCTGCAGGACCTGCAAGTGAGCAGTGGGAGAAATGTGGTAGATTACAGGTGTTAATGACACATGGCGGGGGCGCAGATGCCAGGGGCAGCAGATTAACTTGGCCCAGCAGGTTGTCTTAAAGCATGAATTTTATTAAGGCTAGCTTAGGGAGGTCTGATTAATCTCAATTTCTAAATATAAATGGAAATGGGAGAAAACTGAGACTGGGCATGCATTCAGAGCCCAGGAATTAATGGCTGTGCTGCAAGATACCAATCAAAGTAGCATTTTATCCACTGTGTAAAACCAGTTTAAATATTACAGTTTTTTTTCACTTCAGCTAGCCTTTCTGTTTGTGTTCACAATTGAATTATAAGGTCTTAGTTTGTTTTGCGCAGGATAAGTTGTTGATGGGAGGAGGAAGGGACTTTAAGTCTCAGTGTGTGTCCTGTAAGTTTAATTTAAATGGGTTATCCTGGAAGGAAATAAGTGGCCCTGATACCCTTGAAGAATTGCCGCTCTGTAATCCTCCATGTAACTCTAACTGTGAACAACAAATTAAGGCTGGTCTGATTAATTGCAGATCCCTCCCTAAACATGCCGCTGAAATCTGTCTGCTTCTAAAAACCTGCGAGTGGGATTTGCTGTTTGTGACAGAAACATGGTTGAGAGAAAGCTCAAACCCTGATATCTGTCTAGCCATTCCTATGGGTTACAGAATGGTTACGGTTAACAGAGCGGATAATAGGCTTGGGGGAGGCCTTGCCATAATTCTAAGGGAGGATTGGGAAATCTCCCATAAGAAAATTGAGGACCTGGGACCTATAGAGGCCATGTCCTTTCACATCGTATTCTCTAAACACCATTCGATGGCAGGGCTATTGTTATACAGACCCCCAAACACCGCGGCCTCTTATTGGCCATCACTGTTTGACTGTATTGCAAACCTTTCTGTACGTTATTCCAATTTCACCGTGCTTGGTGACTTCAATGTACATATGGACATGGCGAGCTGTTCCCTAGCCACCATATTAGTAGATGCTCTAAAAAGTTTAAATCTGATGCAAAAAGTACAATTTCCCACTCATGCAGCTGGCCATATTCTGGACCTTATCTTCACCAATAGCGCAGCCATCAAAGTGGAAGAGCCTATACCTGTAACATGGTCGGACCACATGTTGGTCACGTTCATGTTGGGCCTTAGGCGCTCTGATAATTACAGTAGGCCCACTGTAGAAAACAGAAGAATGTGGAGGAAGGTTACACACGCTTCAATGAGCGATGAATTATATAATACTTCGCCTGGTTTTTTTGGGAATCCGACCCTTGATGCTCCCCTTTTTAACTCTTGGATAACTGCAGCCCTTGACAAGATAGCACCTATTAGACCTTGTAAAATGCCTAGGAGTAGACCCTCAGCACCTTGGTTTAACATGGAGCTCCGGATGGAAAAAAGTCATTGCAAGAGGCTGGAGCGAATCTGGAGAAAGGACTATGAATCCTCAGCTAAAGGGATATACAAGGCAGCATTAAGGAAATGTCATACCTTGAAACGTAGGACCATGAGAGACTACATGGCAAAACAAATTGTGGAGGCGGACAACTCTCCAAGGGAGATTTTTCTCTAAAAAGTACGATTCCACCTTCTCTCACATTGTGTGAGGAATTGGCTTCATTTTTCCACAATAAAATCATGACCATCTATTCGACTTTTCCAACTGGAGATAAGCTGGATGGGGCGACAGATGCTACGTCAGATAAATGGTCAGACTTTCGCCGGTTTGAGAAGGAAGCACCTTTGAAGGAACTGTCGAAAGTCAAGTCTGGTTCCCCTTTCGACCCTTGTCCAGCTAGAGTTCTTAAACTTCTAGCCCCTATAGTTAACAACACCTTGAATGCTCTTTGGAACTCCTCTCTGGAAACGGGAATTTTTCCATCTGTCTGGAAGAAAGCCTTTGTGCGGCCTATCCTCAAAAAAGAGGATGCTGACCCGGCAGAGTTAAAAAATTTTAGACCAATTTCTCTGCTGCCGGCTCCAGCAAAGATTTTGGAAAAAGAGGTCCAGAGGCAGCTCTCGGACTTCCTTGAATCCAATAACCACCTTCACGACTCTCAGTCCGGCTTTAGGGCAGGGTACAGCACTGAGACTGCGCTCCTAGAGGTTGCAGAGTCAATACGTGAAACCATGGACTTGGGAAACTGTGCTATGCTTGTGCTGCTAGATCTCTCGGCGGCATTTGACACGGTCTCCCATAAGATCCTCCTGAACAGGCTACATCTATAAGGAGTTACGGGGACCGTGTTACGCTGGTTTCAGTCGTTTCTGGAAGATAGATCACAGCAGGTCTTTCTACATCCCCATGTCTCCAGCTCTAGGGCTATGTCACAAGGGGTCCCGCAGGGCTCAGCATTGAGCCCGTCCCTTTTCAATGTGTATCTTGCTCCTCTAGCATCTATTGTTGAAAAATGGGGTGTCCGTGTTGTCTCATATGCAGACGACACACAGCTTATTTTTTCCTTTAAAGAACAAAGCAAGAATGCTTTCACGAATTTCAGGCAGTGTCTTCTGAATATTTTCTCCTGGATGACAGATAGCTGCCTGAAATTAAATACGGACAAAACTGAGATTCTATTTTTTAATCAGCCCCTTCCGCCTCAAACCGAGTTTTGGTGGCCAGCAGAACTAAATCCTCCACCAATTCCGGTTAACTCGGCAAGGAATCTGGGTTTTAGATTTGACTCCCAACTGACAGGCAAGGCCCAAATAACGCACATTTCCTCTCAGTGTTTCTGGAAACTGAAGGCACTGCGTAGATGTCTTCACTTCCTTCCTATGAATTGTAGGAAGATGGTGGTCTATGCTCTTATCACCTCCCAGCTTGACTAAGCCAATAGCCTCTTCATTGGTCTCCCTGACTATTTAATGAGGCGACTTCAGAGGATTCAAAATGCAGCAGCCAGGCTCATCAGAAATGTGCCCCTCCGCTATCACATTACTCCTCATCTGCGCAGTCTACATTGGTTACCGGTAAGGAAAAGAGTCATGTTCAAAGTTCTGGTTTTAGCTCATAAAGCTCTAAGAGGGGTAGGTCCTGTTTACCTGAAACGAAGGCTCCAGAAATACCAGAACGCTAGAACACTCAGATCTAACAATCGTAACCTCCTGGTCACTCCACGTTTTAAGAAGGCAAGGACGGGTGGTCGCGCTTTTTCCGTGAAAACTGCGATGTTGTGGAACACATTGCCCAATGACCTTCGGCAGATAAGTGCGGAACTGTCTTTTAGGAAGGCCCTTACAACTTGGCTGTTTGGCCTTCCCTAGAAATAACATCGGCCTGTAGTCTCTCTCCCCGATCCCCCCCTCTGGATGGATGCTAGCGCCGGGACCCCTCTGTTGGAGGTAGCTGTTGCGCTCTATAAGTGTTAATAATAATAAACATTTTAGCTTTTTCCTCCTATTTTTCTGACTCTGTTTTTGTTGGCTATAGGACTCTGGGCACTTAAGAACTGCCGTTCAGTGCTAAAGTGCATATACTCTCTGCGTAAATTGTGATTGTGATTGGTTATCCATGATTGGCAAATTTGATTTACTGGTAAGTCTCTAGTAAAGTGCACTGAGTATGCCAGGGCCTGTAAATCAAATGCTACTAGTGGGCTTGCAGCACCGGTTGTGCCACTCACATGCCACTCACATGAGTAGCCATGAAAATGTGTGTCAGACCTGCAACTGCAGTGTCTGCATGCACAGTTTCCAACTGCCATGTTGACCTGGCAAGTGCACCCACTTGCCAGGCCCTAACCTTCCCTTTTCTTACATGTAAGGCACCCCTCAGATATGGTGAGGCTGAGCTAAGGCCGGGTTCGCGAGCTGACCAGACTGACATATTTGCAGTTTACCTGGCGGCAAGTGAAAGAGTGGACGGGTACACTCAGTCACAAATTGAACCCATAAATTAGGAGGGTATAGGTATGCAAACGGAGAGCGACTATGTGGTGCAGATAAAATAAAATATGGATAAATAAATGGTGCAGTGTGGCTAGTTGACCCTTGCCCTGATGAAATTGCCGCAAGTCTCCTGAGGCAATGAAACCTGTTGGTTTTTAAGTGAGCAAACACACAGCATGAAATAAAAAGTCAGATAGCTAGTGGTGTTTAGCTCACTTTTAACTAGGATTAACGTGGGTTCTGAACAGACCCCGTCCCTCCTTTTAGGGTTGACATCACTGTGGGCCCGGATGTGCACACCGGCGCCTAATGTTCACACATAGCACTTTACCTATTTCTGTTTATATCACTTTTTCAAAAAACAATTTTAGGTTGGCAGTCGCTAATGATGAGAACCAGAGGATGCAGGCGAGTACCTGTCTGATAAACTCCCATGGTGTTTCTTCCGTGAGGCACTGCCATCCTTTTTCACCAAATGTTTTTCAAAACTTTTTTTGCACTTAATTTTTTTTTTTTCACTTCTGTATGTTTTTCTTTCTTGTACACAGTTGGTAGGGAGAAAGTAGGGGAGACATTATACACAGACACAACCCTGTTTTATAAAGGTTTAAGTGATCCAGGACCCCTTCTTTAGACGGTATAAAGATAGCCGCTATGTGGTCATGGCATTCAGGATGATGTTTGCAGTTTGAAGGGGCCACTGTTGAAAGTTTATCACTGGTCATTTTGAGCAGGTCTTTTGTTTTTATTGACCCCTCAGATAGGCCCAAGATACCCCCATGGGCAGTGTGTAATGTATGTGAAAGGTGGGAAATGTACTGGTGTGTTTTACATGTCCTAATAGTGAAATACAGTGGATTTCTTTTTTCACTATTGAAAGGCTGTCTGCCCATAGGTTAACATGGGAGCTGCCTTTTTAATATTTTACAAGAGTAACTTGCCATTGGGACAAGATAGAGAAATGGTGTTTAGGCTCTCTGAACTCAGAATTGAATAACACACCTTTTAGTGAAGGTAGTTTTTAAATTGTGTTTGGAAATGCCACTTTAAGAAAGTGGACATTTTCTTGCTTTACCATTCTGGGTGCCTCTGCCTGTTTGTGTGTTCACAGTCTTGTTTTGGAGTGACATTTGTTGGGGATGTGCATTCACTCTAGACCAGGGGTACTCACAAACTTTCTGTCGGGGGCCAAAATTACAGTGTGGTTAGTGGCCGAGGGCCGCACTGGTAGGGGTGGAGTCAGTGGGGGCGGGATCAGTGGGGGCGGAGCTAGAGTAAAAAAAAAACCTTTCAAAACATCTGTCTCCCTCTCTCTCTGTCTCCCTCTCTCTCTGTCTCCCTTCCTCTCTGTCCCCCTCCCCCTTTCTCCCTCTCCCTCCCTCTCCTTCCCTCTCCGTCTCCCTCCGTCCTCCGTCCTCCGTCTCCCTCTGTCCTCCGTCCTCCGTCTCCCTCTGTCCTCCGTCTCCCTCTCCCTCCCTCTCTGTCTCCCTCTCTCTCCGTCTTCCTCCCTCTCCGTCTCCCTCTCCGTCTGTCTCTTTGCCTCTGTCTGTCTCTGCCTCTATCTGTCTGTCCCTGTCTCTGTCTATCTGTCTCTGTCTGTCCCTGTGTCTGTTAGTCTCTACATCTGTCTGTCTCTGTCTCTCCCTACTGCCCTCTGTCCCCTTACCGGACTCTCACACCCTGCTGTTCTCTTGTAATTCTTTGTCACCTCGCCCCCCCCCCTCCGCTTGTGTGGCAGCAGAGGCAGCTTCCCTTCCAGGGAACACACAGCCCCACCCGAGTACTTCACAGGTCTTTAAGAGACCATTTGCATGATAACGAGGCTTTGTTGTATTTCACCTCTTAGCGCCCCAGCAGCTCCACTCGGACTATCCCTTGAATCCCGGGCCCCCACAGAGCAGAGTCTGTGTTTGCTGACACTGTTCACTGTTAAAAAGAACACCGGTACGATCATACATGCCAACATTTCAGAAGAGCAAAGTGGGAGATTAAGCGCAGTGGCAGAGAGAGGGTGATGCAAGTGTTGTGCACTGGCCTGGCAGGTTGCTGGCAGTGCATACAACCCCTCCCGCAGCCCGGCGGGCTAAAACAGCTTCCAGGTACACACACAGCCGTCCCCGAGTACTTCACGGGTCTTTAAAAGACCATTCGCTTGTTGATGTGGCTTTGATTTGCTTTTTCACCCTTTCTAGAGCCCCTGCATCGCCACTCTGATTATTGCTGGAAGAATTAGCACTCTACGCTGTAGAGTGCTAATTCTTCCAGCAATAATCAGAGTGGCGATGCAGGGGCTCTAGAAAGGGTGAAAAAGCAATTCAAAGCCTCATCAACAAGCGAATGGTTTTTTAAAGACCCGTGAAGTACTCGGGTTTTTGCTAGCAGGAATCGGGAGGCGGGAGACTAGCCTTGAAATCGGTAGTCTCCCGCCTGAATCGGTAGGCTTGGCATGTCTGGGTACGATGTCTGGAAGGTCCGTGGGCCGCCAAGAAAGGCTTGCCGGGCCGCTGGCGGCCCGCGGGCCGTACTATGAGTACCCCTGCTCTAGACAGTCACAAGGGGGGGGGGGGTATGGTGTCCCCTGCCTTGCCAGGGTGACTTTTCGCTAGGCTGACTAGACCTGGTCTGCATTTAGAGTGGTGGGAGGAGGTTTGCTAGCACTTGAAAAGGCTGTGTCTCATATGCACAATACTGTATCCACCCCCTGTGTGCTGAACTGAGCTTAGAAATTCTGAAGAAAAGAGCACAATGAGAAAATGGGGCATAATTATTAGACCTAAAATCCCAGAACTTTGGATCACTTCTGAAATCAAGAGGAAACTATGCCAAGGAGAAGAGCTGAAGTGGACGAGTGCTGCCCCTTTTCTGTGTGTTGCTTTGCTGGTTTGGCCGGCAGTTGCTGATTCTGCCAAGGAGAGGACAAAGACTGGAACTTTGCTGTGCACCTGCTTGTGAAGAATCTCCAAGGGCTTTTGTGTTATTGCCTCCTGTTTTGAAGTCTCAGGGACCCAAAGACTTCACCACCAGCTTCCTTGAACTCCACTGCTGGGAGTTCAGTCCTGCCAGGAGGTGCCTGTTCCAGTTCTGGGCCTCTGGAGGTTGTTCCTGTTGCTGGGAGCTGAAACAGCTTGAAGAAACCAAGAAAATCAACGCATCGCCCTTCCAGCGCCTGTTTTTTCGATGCAGCACCATCAAGCCACCTGCAATTTCAGGCCTGTAGTGATAGTTTGAATGGTCTCCCATATGTGGCATTATACATGCTTCAGCATATGGGGGACCCCTGGGGTACCTATGCCCTGGGTACCTTAGTACCATATACTAGGGTATGATAAGGCTACCCCAGTATCCAAACTGAGATGTACCTGTGTACTTACCATAACAATTTAGGGGAGAAAGTATAGACTGGGGTCCTGACTAGCAGGATCCCAGTCAGACTAGTCAGAGACAGCATAGCACTAGGCAAAAAGTGGGGGTAACCATAAAAGCAGATCCTACTTTCCTACAGACCCTGTCTTTGTTCTAATAGACATCTATCTCCTGGTTTATTGTGAAAATATATTTTAGTGTTAGTTGTGGGTGGACAATGGAGATTTTTATAGTCCACTTTCCTAGGAACTCTCAATCCTCAGAGCCCATGTTTAGTGTGCCATCATACATATAGTGTAATTCAGTGAATTGTAGTCAATCTTAACAATGTTGGATCAATTGCAAATTTGAATAGGTGGAAGTACTCGCTTCCATTGCATGAGTACATTCTCACTCTGCATAAGATTTTCCTGTTTGAACTTTTGTTTAATTTTGCAGCTAAAGAATGTAACTTTGAAACAATCACCACATTTCTTTTTTTTTTGTGGAGTTTTATATAGCGCTAACTAGACCCAGAGGTATCAGAGCGCTTTACATGAGCACCAGTTATGTTACATATAGACGCATTACTTTTTGTTAGGCACGAGGAGATTAAGTGATTTGCCCAGAATCACAGAAAGGTGAGCGTCTGTGCTGAGACTCGAACCCGGTTCCCCAGCTCCGAGGTCAACCGCCCTAGCTGTTAGGCCACATTCTCTCCCCAAAACCGCATATGCATAGGGTTTGAAATACATTTTGAGCCTTGTGTCCATAATTTATGAAAAGGAACAGGTGTTGCAGGGGGCAGAATTATGTGTGACTATACTGAGTATTTACTATCTGAATAGCAGTGCAAGAGGACATTCTCCTTGCTATTTACTATCTGAATAGCAGTGCAAGAGGACATTCTTCTTGCTTGCACAATGGCCCATGCTTGCTATTCTAAGGGTCAGAAATAGGCCTGGCGTAGACTTATGCATGAAACACAGGAGCAAACGAAGCAATAGAACATGTCCAGCAAGGTTACAGCTGAAACATGACTGCTCATGAAGCACAAAGACACTGGAACCGCTGGACTTGTGAAGAGGGTTACAACTGGGTCTGGATTACATATAAAGCATCTGACACAGGATGTAGGGTACTTGTGGAGAAGAGCTGCATGTGGAACAGATTCCAAGTGAAGCCTGAAGACACTGAAAGCACAGCACATGTGGAGGCAGGTTACGCCTGAGGCAGAACTGCGCCAAAGGTACACCAAAGGCAAACCAGTCTGCGCCCATCTGTACCTGGACCGCGCCTAGTGCCTTGGACCCTAGTTTCCGCTCCTTTCACCGGTACAAAGCCAGTATCCTACATGCCTTCAACACCGGGCGGGCCACCACCAGTCACCTTGTGCTGCCGAAGGACTCCCAAGGCCCATTCACCTGCCACAACTGCAGCTTCTCCTGCCTCCACACACCAGACTTACCAACCGCACGACCTCCAAAAACTAAATCCGACCACCTCAGCTGCATTCTACTCAACACACGTGCACTCAACAAACACGCTGTGGAGATCTGGGACCTACTTGACTCCATCTCCCCGACGTCACCTTCTTCACGGAAACCTGGATGAACCCCACCTCAGCCCCAGATATCTCCAATGCCTTCCACAATGGTTACAAAATTATTCACAGAGATCGCACCAACTGACCGGGAGGAGGCATCGCCAATGTACAAAAAAGCACCCTTCGTGTCACAAATAGCTCCAACGACCACTCACCCAACATGGAGCACCTCAACTTCCAGGTGCATACCACGCCGGACACGACCCTCTGCAGCACCCTGGCCTACAGACCTCTCCGTCTACCCTTCAGCGAATTCATAGCTGACTTCATTGCTCACCATGCTCTCGCCTCAAGGGACTTCATCCTCCTCAGAAACCTTAATTTCCACCTGGACAACCTTAACCACCACAACACTTCATCCCTACTGGAAAACATCACCACCGTTAGACTCAAACAACTGATCACCTCCCCAACCCACTCAGCAGGACACACGCTCGACCCCATCTTCCCTCCAAGAGTCCAGGCTCACCTGCAGACGGTTCAATAGAAGATGGAGGAGCAGCAAGACCTCAGTAGACCACGCAGCCCTCAAAACTGCTGTCACCAGACACCACCACCTCATCAGAATCACAAAGAAAACTGTCATACAGGAACGTATCAATGCCAACACTCACAACAGCAAAGAACTCTTCATCATGATCAAAGAATTTGCCAAACCCAGCACGGATGCCACAGACATCCCTCCTCCCAAGACCTCTGCGACAACCTCACCACCTTCTTCCACCACAATATCATGGATATATACGACAGCTTCGCAACCCAGGACCAACTCACCCCACTGCATCCATTACATCCCAAATGCTCCAGATCCCAGCCGGCCCTGCTCAATTGAATTACACTCACCACAGACGACACCCTAAGGATCATGAAAAGCATCCACTCTGGAGCCCCCTCAGACCCCTGATTCCCCCCATATTTTCAACTGAGCCAGCACCACCATCGCCACCAAACTCTGGCATACCATCAACTGCTAAATCGAATCAGCCACCTTCCCTGAAGACTGGAAACACGCAGAGATCAACCCCTGCTGAAAAAAGAACCCTGCCGACCCAATGGACCTCAAGAATTACAGACCCATCTTTTTGCTTCCCTTTCCAACCAAAGTCATCGAGAAGTCCATCAATGTCCAACTCGCTGAATTCATCAAAACAAACCACACCCTGAAACCCTCCCAATCTGGCTTCAGAAGCAACCACAGCACAGAGATGGCACTCCTCGCCGTGACAGAAGATGTCTGCGCTCTCCTTGACTGAGGTCAAAACTGCACCCCCTCATCCTCCTGGACCTCTCTGCCTCCTTCTACACTGTATCCCACCACACACTCCACAGGTGAAAGACTTCACAATGCCGGAATCTGTGGCAAAGCCTTAGAGTGAATCCTCTCCTTCCTCACCGGCCGAACCCAGATAGTCAGGCTCCCACGTTCTCCTTATAACCTGTAGAGATCAGCTGCAGAGTCCCTCAGGGCTCCTCTGTGAGCCCCACCCAACCCCATCCAACATCATATGGCCCCATTTGCAGCCATGGTCAGAAACCACAGATTCAACTTAATCTCCTATGCTGATGACACCCAGCTGATTTTCTCCCTTATTGATCAACCTACGCTGCCAAGAGCAACTTCCATAACGGGATGAAGGCAATGGCCGCCTGGATGAAGGACAGCTGCCTCAAGCTCAGCTCTGACAAAACCGAAGTGCTCATCTTGGGCACCACTCCCTCAGCCTGAGATGACTCCGCGTGGCCCTCAGCACTCGGAACCCCTCCGCAGACCCACTGACTATGCACTTATCCTGGACATATCCCACTGCAGACACATCCCTGGTCACCTAAGAGACCTTCACTGACTCCCAATCATCAAATGAATTGTCTTCAAGCTCCTCATGTACGCCTAAAAAAGCCCTCCACAACAGCAGACCTACATACCTCAACCACAACCTGTCTTTCTACTCACCCACCAGACATCTCTTCTCTGGGCACTATACCAAGGATCCACAAGACCTCATCTGGAGGACGATCCTTCTCCTACCTCACTGCAAGGACCTGGAACTCTCTACCTCTACATCTCAGGTAATCACCATCACTGCTTCAATTCAGGAAGGGTCTCAAGACCTGGCTCTTCGACTGAAGCTATAGAACCCCCGCCCGAGCGCCTTGAGACCCTAACGGGTGACAAACAAGCTATATATGAACCATGATTGAAGGCAGGCTATCCCTGGTGCAGGATTGACAGTAAATCAGGTGGCATAGAAGCAGCATATCTATGAGGGACGGTTACACCTAAGGAGGATCACACACGAAGATGTGGGCTTTGGAAGCAAGAGTTCGCCAGGAGCTGGTGACCATAGTGAGGTGCACAGTGCTGGCTGAATCTTGCCCTTGAAGACAGCGGATCAAGGGAAAAGCATGAGGGTGTGGAGGACATGATTGGATCTTTCCACAAGTAGTGCGCTTGCTCCTTGAAATGCGATCTGCTCATGAAAGATTACAGGACATATAGGTGAGTTTTGAAGGTTTATTCACGATAGAAGTCTCCTTCCAGCCACACCAACAGATCTCTCCAGCTTCACTCTTCCTTTCGCATTCTATATTCCGTGTGACAAAATGACATTCCAGTATGATCTTAGATTAGAACATGCAGCATATTCCTCCATCTCACACTTTGTGTGACCGTATAGTTTAGGGTGCTATATGGTAACAATGGTGAGGGTTTCCTGGGTTAGGGGCACCATAGAGAAAGTCTGGTATTTAATGCATGCAATACTTACCTCTATGGAGCTGATCAGGGTAGTGGACAGCAGTGGCAGGTATTCGAATTGCAGCGGGTGGCCCCATGAATGCCCAGCATATTGTGGAACCAGAAGGGCAGATGCTGGACCTTCTACTGCTCCGTTCCTAAGCCAAGCTCTTGTTGGATGGATGTTATAGACGAGCTAAGTTTCCATGAACCTGAGGCAGTCTCCAGAGTTTAGGCCCTATTCCCCACATTCATATTTTGAGGAAGAATGCCCAATGACTCTGAAATTGAGATTGATGGGTTCAGCTCCCTGAACTCTGCTCCTCAAAGTTCGGCTCCCTGCAGTGATGTCTTGTTTGTCGCAACTGTTCCAATATGTGATTTAGGCAATTGACAGATGCTCAGTGACACATGGTCACACCTATCAGCGTCACCATAAGAAGGTTGTGCTTTTATTTTCATAATTCAACAGCATGCACACTTGTAGTCCCATACCAATATTGGCAAAAGTGAATAGACAAGTCGCAGAATCCAGTGGGCTCCCCACTTAAATGTTATTATTGGCTGAAGGTGACCCTGACAATAGGAGGAAAACCATAAGATACAAAATGGAATGCTTGAAATAGTATGAACCGCCGGTAATGACTCCAGGCACATTCAATATCGCCGTTTCTTATCCTGTCCTTGCCATTACAGATAAGGACAAATCCATGAAAACCCTCTTGGAGCTTGCCAGCGGGAGAGTTCTGGCCTCCGTGACCGGCCATGTCCCTTCGAACAGACGCTAGACACTTCCCACCCCATTGCTATCGCTCTCTGAGTCACAACAGAAAAGTACTACCCATATGCCAATGAGTCTGCCACGCCGCAGTACGACACGATGGAATGGAAGCCCCCAGAGGAATGAAGAGTGGTTGAGAATATTTAAAGCATTTCCATGCAGTAAGCTTTTGCTGCCCAATGATGTGTGGTAGATGACACACAAATGTTATTTATAGCACATAACAGGGGGTTTTGCAGGACACGTTGGTCTTACAAAGAACACAGGAATACGTCTATTGTCTTGGCCTCCGGTGAGAGGCAACAGCACCAATACCAGTGAACTGCCGCTTGTCATCTGCATGTAGTATTTTGCTTAGTTGTTCATTCACGTGTCAGAGGTACACCAGTGTGGTCAGAAGTCCCATGTGAAGAGAGAGATCCTGGGATGCTCCTGGTTTCACAGCTGACAGCTCTAAGCATGCTGGAAGAAATTCAGACACAACACTTGTCGTTGTCAAGCACGAGCCTACAGCTCCCATCATACTCAGTGCCGTTGGCTGAAATACCAAAAGTGTCTGAAAGTTACATCCGCCTTGAAGTCCCAAAAGTGTCTGCTTGAAATACCAAAAGTGTCTGAAAGTTACATCCGTCTTGAAATACCAAAAGTGTCTGAAAGTTACATCCGTCTTGGAGCCAGTTCTGTGCCTAAATTTCCCAGGGCTGTCAAGCTCCGGTCCTGGAGGGCAGTGCCCAGGCCAGGGTTTCAGGCATGTACAAACATGGCAGACGTGTCTTTTGCCACTTCAATTACACCATTAGACTCAAGACCGAGACTACAGTACGAAAATGCAAGGATTCATACGTAATTGCCCCCATGGCATAGAGGTATGCTAACAACAGCTTTAACACCAACCTCATTTCTATGGATGTAGGGAAGTGAGTCTATTTAAATACAGTCTCAAGTAAACATGGTTGAACTCTAAAACAACCACAGTTTGAAACATCATAAAACCTTTCACACTGCGGAGAGAATATGGGGGCAGATTTACAAGTCCCTTGCGCCACTTTTGCGTCACTTTTCCCATGTTAAAAGTGACGCAAAAGTGGCGCAAGGGGCTTGTACATCTGCCCCATGGTGTTTGTGCAAGCTAACTCCACCATGTTTGAAAATCGAGGGGGATTATTGTGAGACGGCCATTTCCCGACACCTGTAGTCTTACATTTCTGCTGGAACATGTTGTCCTTCTGTTTGCATATCTCACAGCGACAAAGAAAGGTTCAGCCAGATTTGGGCTTGTCGCGGCGCTCTTTTGTGCAACATGAACAAACTGTTCAGGGAAGTTGAAAATATCTGTTTCCAAATGTTTGTAAAGCTCTCCGAGCTGTTGGTCTCAGACAGGGTTGTTTTGTTGGCTTGCTGGTCACTCATCATTAAGTGACACAATAGCCCGTCTTGTTGCCGGAATAGAGGGCGCTAAGCTCCTTTTCTTTCGCTTTGCGGTTTTGTCTATCATTGCTGCCCAGCTATAATATAATGCAACTTTAGTGTCAAGATCCTTTTTATATCACGGTTATATATTTTTTCGTACAGGGTTTCTAAACCTTCAACTGCATCTTAGTTATTAGCCATACTTTTGCAATAACGTTTTAGAATATTTTTAGACTGTTGACTAGACCAATGCGATGTTTATTATTTGAATGTCCCTCAATGTACCCAAGCTGCTAAGAAGGCCCTCTCAGCACTAGACAATAAATAATACTTCCCGCGACTTTTTAAAGGAGAGATAGTTAATTATGGCTTCAAATCATAGGAACACAAAACCTTTTTAGATCCCCACTACAGTGGCGAGGTAGATCTACATTTCCGAACAAAGTTGAGTGTTCGCAGACTCATTTTAAGATAAAATGATAATAATACTACCACTACCATTACTATTAATAAAAATGAATACGATAATAAGTAGTACACTTATAAGGCACATTGTGTAAACCTGGCATGATACCTTAAACTGGTCCAAATGAGAAACCTCCAGACATGCATTGTGCCTGCAGAAACATCCTTCATTTCTAAACACTCCTTTTTCCTCCACTCTATGCCTCCTTCCATCAAGATTCTCTCCTCAGCCAATGCTGTGAAGCAACTTAATGCTTAGTGTAGCGGTTTATAATAATAATAAATATTAAAGTTAATATAAAACACCTGCATCTGCAATCTCTGTATAAAAGCCCATCCTTAGCTTCCTTATTGCAGGCGTCTGCTCTCATAAAGAAAGCACATAGCCACTCAACTGTAACAACTTATTGCAATTTACTCTACAACGCCTGCTGACAGAGCCAGCAGCCAAGGGGAAAAGGGGAAACAAAGAACAATTAAAGGTGGACTTTAAAAGCAGAAAACAAAATGTGGCCTTATCTTTTTCTGCTCTGTTTTTCTAGATTAACAGTGATAACCAGAAAGGAGATATTTATGGCAACATGTTAATTTTTCCACTTTAGCTCTCTGCATGAGCTACATTGTTCTGACTTGTCGATTTTAGTATCTTTTTGCAGTAAATATCTAACTGCTTTTGGTGTTTAATTTTGCACTAGGTATTCAAATTGTAGTCTGTCTACCCACATCCTATCTCATTCTCATGAAAGAGCAGCACATCAAGGAATTAAGCGATTGATAGGAAGGGTGATAGTGATCCCATATAGTAAAAGAAATGAAGTATCCCTGATGTACGTTATACGCGTATTGCAAGTCACCTCAAAGTTCAAAGCTCTTATAAAGGAACTCAGCTTTTGGCCATGTTCCTCTATATGGTCACAAACTACTGGATTACTTGCAATATCCTTACAATGCGTTACATGAGGTACTTTATTCCATATTTAACTACCTCCATGGCAACTAGAGACTGTAATTTAATGGTGTCCCATTACACATATGACTCCATGCAGTAATCTATTGTTTATCCCCAACTCCATCATCAAACTTTCAGCGCTGTTCTTCTTTTGCAAAATGGTCAGTTTGGCAACTCCTTTGCTCTCCTTCTTCTGTGAGAAACCCGTTTTTCATGCAGTAAAGCCATATTCCTGGGTCCCATTTTCTTTTTTGTGCTTCGAGCTATAGGGGCAATTTAAGTTGCATCCTTACAGGGCTTCATCTGTTAAGGGGCTACCTATTTTTGTCGTTTCTAGTCTCAAGGTGCTGGAACCCTCACAGACCTTACATGGGTTCTGTAGGTAATCTAAATGAATTTCCTTTTGTCGTATTGCACCATGGTATTTTTTTAGCCGTTTCTTCTCTCTTATATTGACAAAAAATGAGGCCTAATATGTCAGATGATCAAATGCTTCATCAGAGGGCATTGCCGCAAAGAGATTTGTTAGTGAGACTCGGTACTGGCACATTATTAGAGCTGGTAAAGCCTGTCTATACTAGTCTAAAGGTTTGCCAAACCTTTAGAAAGGCCTTTAGCTACTGCTCAGAACGCTATCTCCTTCCTTGAGTATGTAATGGCCAGTTCCTACTGTATTGAAAGTTCTTAATCAAAAAGTATAAAATTCAGCTACACAATTACCACTTATAATCCTAATAATGATGTCAAAGTGCTACAGAATGATCGTAACATATGGATACTACCTACTGAAGGTCGGAAGGGTCCTGGAGACAAGTACACTTTAACTGAATCCCCAAAAAGTGGATCACTCTGGTCCAAATGCCTTCATTGAGATGTTGAGCCTAGGCCCTCATGAGCGTCAGTTGCAAACGCGCTTTCTATCATCTACATCCAGTGCATTCAATCCAAAAAGGGAGTTGGGTTTTATAACCTTATTCAGAACCAGTACTGCAATATTCTTCAGTCTAGCCAAGCTATCTAAGACAAAAGAACTATAAAAGTTCTAGGTGCTCCACAAGCGCAAATGTCTATACTTATTTGTATGCATCATTGCTTTCCAAAGGTTGCTCAAGAATCCACTTTATTTCCATCCCTTTATATGTATTTAGGGCCAGATGTATGACCGTTTGTTGGGTGAAAAACGGGAAATCGGCCCATTTGCGAGTGCAAAATAGGTCTGCCCTATTTACAAACCCTATTTTGTGAGTCGGTAACCTATTGCCGACTCACAAAATAGGGACTTGCACTTCAATGTAAGATTGTTTTGTGGCTGCAATTGCGGCCGCAAAACACTGGCAGTTTACCACCCATTTCAAAAGGGTGGTAAGTCACTCGCAAATGGGAAGGGGTCCCCAGGGGACCCCTTCCCCTTTGTGACTCACATTGAAAATATTTTTTAAGAGCAGGCGGTGGTCCGACGGACTACTGCATACTCTTAAAAAATGAAACAGTAAAGTGTCATTTTTCTTTTTAAAATGCATCCCGTTTTCCTTTAAAAAGTGGCTGCATTAAAAAAATTAAAAAATACTGGTTTATTTAAAAAGCAGTCACAGACATGGTGGTCTGCTGACCTCAGTAGGCCACCATCCCTGGGAGTGCTAGCCATGCCCAATGTGCAATCCGCAAACTATACAGTACGACTCACTATACATCACAATGGTTGTACTGAAGCCATATTTTCCTCTGTCAGGCTAGGGAAGGGCACAATAAGTGCTGCAGTCCACATATTACATTTCAGCTTCCCTGCCATTGGTTTATTTTCTGCACCATATACTATTGTCTTATAGGAAAGTTAAAGTAGCCAATTTGTAAATGTTTTAGGGTTCAGAGCACATATACTGGACGCTGAACATAAATGGCTAGCGTGCATAGTCTAGAAACCAGCAATAAAATTCAGCACAAGATGGGGGTGTCCACGCAAAAAAGGGCATTTTCTCACACTCCTTAAACATCCAGTTTCCCTTCATGAGTAGGGTGGCTCCTTCTCTTTATAATGTAACGAACACCCCTCCTCCCCCCATAGACATGGCAATATTTGCATACCTTCTCTGATTGTTCCCACCTTCTCTATCAAAAAGGAAATGCAGCCCTAACGAAAATGCAAAAGCTTTAAAAACAGAATGAAACTGGCATGTTTGGAAGAGGATGTGCCAGCACAGAGTGGCAGTGAGACCGGCTTCTGGTCCAAGAGATGCCGCTACTGTGGTGCAGAGGAGCTGATGGGATTTGGGGGATGTTAATAGCTTTATAACCCTTGCCTGTAGGTCGATAGGGACTTTTAATGATCTTCCCATCATTATGTCCCTTACCTGCTGTTTGGGCCCATAATTATAAGAGAAGGTAATAAACAGTCATTATTGCCCTATGTGTGGGCAATAAAGCTTAACGTTGTAGCCCGGTCCTGAGGCCTACATTGTTATTAGTATTAAACATTCTGCTCACTGAGGGTAGAAAGCTGGAAATGAAACAGAGAGAGACAGAACACAAGTATTGAAATGCTGGAACAGACTATATATACCAACCCTAATTGGCTCTCTGGCTCTCTTTTTTCTTCAGTGCAGCTCTTAACATTGTAATGTTCTAATAAAATAGAGAATGGGCTTTTTCCGAGTTGTGCACATATATGTACGCTTGCATTGTGTGAGTCTATTTTTAGTAACCTAATACATTTGTTTTGCTTTTAAAGCTGGATTTGTGCGTGCTTTTACACTCAATAACTGGGTTACCATGTCCTCATATCTGATGAGGTCCCAAAATACTCACATTCATCTCTGAATTAGATTGGTCTCCAGCTGCGGCGGGATGCCTGGCTTTCACCTTGAGGATGCCCAGTACGGGTTATCTTACAGGGAAAAACCAGGACGGGTTCCCAATGCAAGCGCCAAGATGCCCGTAGGGTGATAGTTGCGCTCTATAAGTACCCCAATCAATCAATCAATAATAACAATGAGAGTCGATTTGCTCACAGTTATGCAGAGTTAACTATATTACATATAGAAGCCTGTTGGTGCAACATCAATTTGAGAAAGCTTAAGTTAAACTTTTAACAGTAGATATTCTCACATTTTCGTAATAGGGCGAAAGTTGTGGCATTGTGAAGTACAATATAGTGTATTCCTATTTTGAGGCAACATACCAAATACATATAATAATAGTCTTCTCTCATTTAATATTTTGTTTCAATTTTAGGTATTGTACACTTAACTTTTAAAATCTTGCATTACGTCTAGTTATCAGTTCTGTTGATAATTTTGATACTTTTTGCTGTAATTTACATGCAATTTGAAATGGTTTCTTCCAGGTTGAGACGTGGCTGAACCGGGTACTGGAGGCAATGAGGGCAACAGTCAGACACGAGATGACCGAAGGTGTCACAGCCTACGAAGAGAAGCCAAGAGAGCAGTGGCTCTTTGACTATCCAGCACAGGTTTCTTGCAACCCCTAAGCTTAACATGGTTTCC
This sequence comes from Triturus cristatus, assembly GCF_964204655.1. Taxonomy (NCBI): domain Eukaryota; kingdom Metazoa; phylum Chordata; class Amphibia; order Caudata; family Salamandridae; genus Triturus; species Triturus cristatus. Next base: position 445,142,151 of record NC_140590.1, read on the forward strand.
AGATCTGTAAATTATAGTGTCAATAAAAGATCCTGGGAGGCAGGGCTCATCCTTTACTTTGTTTATGAGTCCAATGTCTTTGTATTAAGCCGGTGAATGCCTTTTTGGGTACAGTCATGAACATGGCTGGACAGCATAATGGCTAAGTAGCCTACACTAAATCTTACTCAACATTACTGTGAGAAACTGGGTGATTGGTTATCAGGGTGGGGCACACACAAACCCTAAATTAACCTGAGCTCAACCCTCTGGTAGCCTGGCTAAGAGCAGTCAGGCTTAACTTAGAGGGAATGTGTAAAGTAGTTTTGCAGCACTTCAAACAGTAATAAAGGGAACAAACAACACAAGAAAGGTCCCACCCTCAAATTCAAAAATAGAGTACATGTTAATGAATAATTTGACCAAAACAACAAAATTCCAATCAGTAGAACCGGAGAGATGCACTTTTAAAGATATCAGTGAGAATAGCAGCGACAAGCTCAAAGTGGCAACCATGGATATCTGGTTGCACTGGAATGGGACAAAATCACAAATTGTGCCTAAACATGAGTGACGGCCATCTACAGGGACCCAGTTAGTCCTGCTGAACAAGAGTCCCTTAGGTCCTGGTTGGGAAGAGTTGTGGAGTACCACGTCGAGGCTGCGTTATGCAGCCGAGGTGATGCAAGAACCGGATCAGAAATGCGTTGCGCAGTGTCATTTCCAAGGCTGCAATGTCCTGCATTGTCTTCAAAGAGGCCATCAACAATGGGCTTGCGATGTGAAGTACTGCATCGAGGGGCTTTCGATATGGAATCCAGCATTGTAATGGAGGCTGCCATTGACGAGAGACCTGCATCAGGGATGCATCGTGCAGCAGCGGTTCTGATGGGGCTGTGATGCAAAGTCCTTGTGCCGGGAAGGTCCCCGCAGCAGAGACGATGCATCAGTTCTGCTCGGGGTTGTGCCTTGCAGCAGAGGAGATGCATCTGTTCTGATGGGTTCACAGATGGGCTGGCAGAGCACCTTCAGGTCCACTTCTAAGGGTCAAGGACTGGGGTGGCACAACTTGCCAGGGTAGGAGTTACAGATGGCAGAACTCAGGTTCTAGGTTCAAGGTTGTTGGAACTTTGTTATGTCCCTGTGGCTTCGGATCAGGAGGCCGGTGAACTAGCCCTTGGAGTCACTCTGGGGTCTTGGGTTTAAAGATGCATGTCCAGTCCGTGTCACCTAGGCAAGAGGGTAGTAGGGAATCAGGTCAGCACAGTTGGGCAGCAGTCCTTTCAGAGCAGCAGTCCAGCAGACTGACAGTCCTTTCAGCAGCCCTTCCTGGTAGAGTACACTGGTCCAGATGTGTACTGAATGGTTGGATCTAAGAGTCCAACATTTATACCTGGTGCTCACTTTGAAGAGGAGGAAACATCTAGAGGTTTCCACCCCCTAACGTGTCAGACATCCCCTTCCTCCTTGCCCTGGCTCCAGCCTGTCTGGGGTCGCAAAAAACTAGTGACAAACTCTTTGTTGGAGTGCTCAGGCAGAGCCTTTGTGATGTATAAGTGTGGTAGGTGATTGCTCTTCCCCTCCGTCAACTCAGTGGCCCACCCTGGCACTCCCTATCTTCCCTTTGTCTCACTGCCTGTGAACAATACACAAAAACCATCTGCCAGCTACACCTAGTCATGTGGCCCGGACTAAGGCTACAGGAACCAAATGGTTACAACAAGAAAATGGCAATATTTAAAAAGTGTTATTTCCAACATTGTAATTGAAAATCCTCCCAATTGGAAGTTCCAGCTTATTAGATTTAATAAGGTAACTCCACGGGCAGAGGTAGACCTTGCAGAAGCAAAACATTAATTTAGCAGTTTTTCACTACCAAGACATGTAAAACTTAAAGGTACATGTACTACTTCTTAAATACTCTGCTCCCTGCCCTCTGGGCAGTCCAGGGCCTACTATAGGGAGTGACTTATATGTTTTAAAATGGAAGGTTTGGGCCTGGCAGAAAGTTTACTTAGAAATGACAGTTTAAAAATTGCACATGCAGACAGCAATGGCAGGCCTGAGATATGTTTGAAGGGCTACTTACATGGGTCACACAATAAATGCTGTCGGAACGCTGGTAGCATTTAATTCAGATGCCCATAGTACATGTAGTACCACTTTACTAGGAACTTACAAGTAAATAAGCTGGGCCAATTGGGTGTAAGCCCATTCTACCCTGTTTTAAGGAGAGAACACAAGCACTTTAGCACTGGCTAGCAGTGGTAAAAAGCGCAGAGTTGTAAAGCCAGCAAGAATGACCACAGCAACACAGGAAGGTTGAAGGCAAAAAGTTAAGGAAACAACTCCAAGGATTCCAGGTCTAACAATTACAACTTGGGCTTTTGTGACCCAATCTTTTTTTAAATCAAGTACATAAAACTTTCATTTAAGGGTTTAGAGGTCTATTGCTGTACATTGCTAGTTATTAGGGAGGGGCATCAACACTGAAGGCATGCATCTAAGATTTGACCGCAAATCCTTATATGAATAGCATTGAATTTTAATACTGTTCTTTTAATTGTCTTGGAGACATTTGTAGCAAGGGCTCATTGTTTTAAGCAAATGAGTGCTTTGAATACTGAATTAAACTTCTACTAATATATTATCTGATATGACAAATTTACCATTTCTGTTATGTATCTGTTTCCTTATGTAGACCACATGTAAAGTATTTTCTTTTCTTACTGCAAATGTTTCCTTTCCCATAGTCTAGTATAGTTGTTCCATAGGAATAACCTAAAAAATGTAGCCTAAAAGTTACTATATTCATGATAACAAAAAGCTAATGAATCTATAGTATTCCTTTTTGGGACATAGAGCCCATGCATTCCCACTGTATGCCCTATTGTTAATTCCATCCTTGTATTTCTACAGGTGGCACTAACTTGTACTCAAATCTGGTGGACCACGGAAGTTGGTATTTCATTTGCACGGCTAGAAGAAGGCTATGAAAATGTCATGAAGGAATATTACAAGAAGCAAGTGAATCAGCTGAATACTCTCATCACAATGCTGATCGGGCAACTTTCCAAAGGAGATCGACAGAAAATTATGACCATCTGTACAATTGATGTCCATGCTAGGGATGTTGTCGCCAAGATGATAGCTCAGAAGGTTTGTGGCTACTTTTGAATAATTTGTGACACATTGATACCATATTTGTCATCATAACTGAATGAAGCACTTGGGAAAGTAATTAAGCCAATGTAGTCTAATAAGCCCTTCTCTCCAGTATTGTTAACATGGTTATTAGCTTGTGGTAGAAGTAGTAGAATCTATGCAGCACTTCGTATCCCATTTTGGGGTCATAAAGCAAATTATGGAGAGTGGTGGCTCACTATGCAGTGTAGGGGTGCTTGATTGGAAGGATATTGTATTTTTGCCACAAGTTCAGGCAGGCTAAAGCCGGTTCCCTCGAGTCCCTGCTATGGTTAGATATCAGCTCTAGCAATCCTGGTGGGTCATTTAGTAGTTTTTTTCATGAATGCTTGCAGCAACTATTAGCAAGTGAACCGTGGATGAGACCTTAATCCAAGTAAAACAGCTTTCAAAATAAATATCAAGAAGCGTACTCAATTGTGTTCCTACTCTTCTAACAAGGCAATCCTCGCCAAACACAAGCACGCATGGGCAGTAATCAACTTTTACCAGCTGGCCTCTCTTCCACCATAACTAGCATATACATATCCCCTGTACCTAAAACAGAGATTCCTGGCACTCAGACTCTGTGAGTGGCATCTTTTGAAACATCTACCCCCTTGGCAGCGCCCATCAGACGAGCTTGTGTGAAGGGGTTGCGGGGAATCGGTCAAGTCTTTGGCGCACGTTGTATGTGTCTGCCCAGCACTGATGACCCTGCGTAGATCAAACCGAGGCCTGAGTGGAACAGACTGGAGTCCGTTCCATGGCCCCAAACATCATCTTTACAATCTTTGTTCATCTTGCATATCATACGTTTAACCAACCATTGGTCATCCAGAAAACTCAGGTACTGCGTCAAAATGAGGAAACAGTTACTGTCAGACATAGCTACGGCACATTTTTGAAGTAGCCTTTCCTGTATTTTAGTTCTCTGATCCAGTAACCCGGTGACTCTTGTCTCAGTTTCACAAAATTGAATCACTTTATAATTGAACAGTACATTTTGGTCCGATATTCCATCTGATTTAGTTTTACTTAATGTGCAGCTTTGAATCCATGCTTTAGATTAAATGTTTCTGTTCCATCAATCACAGCGGAACCTTGCCAAAGGGACCATAAAACTTTAAATTGTGTGGATGAGGAAAAGATATAACATCAACGTTTTGCTATTAACCATTGTAACTTTCAATTTTACATTAAAACTGGGACAGCAAAAGACAGATTAAGCTAAACCTGACATAGAGAATTAATTTAGCACTCTATGGTCGAATTTTTGGAGAACACAGTTCTAAGCTCCTCAGCTGCTGCATAACACTCTCTGACTTTTCACTGGCCCATGAACGCGTACTCCCTTTTGAGCTATGTTGCACTTATTCCAGTTTGGTGGCTACCTCGTTTTTAGAAGGGACTTTTACTTTTATTAAATGTATTTATTAATACTATGCCACCTCGTGTTTGCATACAAGTGAAGGTTACCTTGTTCTAGAAGAGAACTTCTATCTAAAAAATGTATTGCCTTACTTTTATTGAATGTGATGGGAGCAGCTTAGGGAAAAATGTCTGAATATTGTTTTAAGTTTTTTACACAGATTGTAATGATTTAATTATTCAAATAAAGTATTATTGAACGTGTTTTCGGTGAGCCTATGTGGGAAAGTTCTTGGTGTCGTGCATTAGACACCAGATAGGTGCTCTTATTTTCCTAGAGAACAATACCTAGCATAGTATCGTAGGAAGAAGTGTGAAATAGGGGAATGTTCAAGTGATGATTATACATTTTGCTGACCATTTTATCAGGCCCATCTCATTCATAACATTCACAGCTGGAGCTGATTGCAAATGGACGCACAAGCCACATCACTAATAGTAAATTGCATTTGAACTTGGCTGTGGTATTTTGATAACTTTGGTCCTATTGGGCCAAGTGGGGTACATTGTTCTGATCATGAATGCTATTTTGTTTGATGTCAGATATTAAGGGTCATCATTCAGGGATAAGCCAAGTTTTTCCTTTATTCCTAAATTTAAGGTGGATCTGGATAATACTTATATTGGCAGGCAGTTTCAAAAGGATCCAGCTCTCACTGAGAATAATGTTCAACCAATATTGTTTTGTAGAGCGGCAAGGTGAGTAGAGTTCATCTTGAGTGGAGTGTCCTGAAGGCAGAGTGACTGGGTATCGGTAACCAGTGGAATTCTTTAAACACCAGTGTTGTATTGATTTGGTGGGACGTTCAGGTCTAGAAGAAAGTCAGGGGGCATGTAGGCATAGGGCATTTTGTGTAGTCTGCTCATAAAATTACAAGTGAGAATAAATTGTAATGTTTGGCGGTATCCCAGGTGGAGGAGGATATGTCCTATTGTCCACACTGTGTAGAAGGAGCCCATTGTCATGTCATTAATATGTGAGGTTAGGTATATGGATAGGTTTAAGTCCATAATCGCGTCGAAGTTTCTTAATTATGTACATGTTGTTGGTGGAGTCTCAAGTTGTTTGGGACATATTGTAGTGGGCTGGCGGTTGTTCCATTCTCCACAAGTCAAGATCTCAGTTTTTGAGGAGCTGAGCTTTGGGTGGATGGTCATCATCAATACATAGATAATACGGAAGCACTCTTCTAGTCCAGATATATTAAGATCCGGAGGGTGTTCCAGTTTCCTTATGATTATTTTGACTTCTGCATAGCAGAAGTATGTGACATTGAAAGGACTCATTAAGTCAAATAAGGGAGTATAATAAAGATTTAAAAGAAGTGGAGAAATTATGTAGCCTTGTGGGATGTCGGAATGTGAGTTGTGGAGAATGGGATGAATAGTGGCATTGTCACGAAGCTTTATCTACCTTTGAGGTAAGAGGAGATCCAGTTAAGCGTGTTTCTTTGTTGGGCGATCTCTTCATGTTTACAAAGGAATATTTGATTATGTACTTTGTCAAAAGCAGAAGTTAGGTCCAAAAGTAATAGAGCTGCCACTCAGTTTTATCCAGTCTTAGTTTGAGTTGTTCCCAGATCACTATCAATGTTGACTGTGTTCCTCTGTCTAGGCAGAAACTGGATTGTTGTTCTGAAAGTAGACTTTTCGCCTAAATAAAATATTTTCCAGAGAAGAACCTGTTGGAAATTGTCAGTAGTTGGCCAGGTTTGAGGGGTCTAGGCTTTTTTTTTGAGCAAAGGTCTGCTGTAGGATGTGTTCAGTTCCATTTGAAAAGATACTGTGTTGAGAGCATTGTTCACATTTCTGGCCTTGGATTTTAGCTTAAGGATGGAATTCGGAGCATGCTGGAGATCTAGTCTGGTTGATTGCCTCCATTGTTTTGCTAGTGAAGGATAGCTGTTTGAATGAGATTATAGGGTGCTGGTTGTTTTGTCTTTATTTTTGGTGCTTTTGGCTCGTGTTACCAACAAACATTCAATAATCATACCAGTTTCTCAGTGGACTGGTTGATTATTTTGTGTTCTGGTATGCTTTAGTGGCATATCACCACCAGGGTTCAAGGGAATGCTTAGTTTTCCAAATGGGTAACATCAGAGGATCTGAGGTAGGATCTTAAATTTACAAAATTGATAATGTTGGTGGAAGCCATGTGTTAGATTGAAATCAAACAAGAACATCCACAATATGTTATTGCTGCATTATGCTTATTTTACAGCAACCTATCCTGGGATACATATAGCATACCATCGATAATTTTCAGTTTAAACTGGCAAACTGTGTCAGTGTTCATATTTTAGGTGTCCTTGCTAATGCCTCACCCCTGCATCAATAAGCATCATGTGGTGCTGTTCTGTATGTTTAGAATGTTCTGTTAGATTTCTGCTTTTTTGACTTTTAGGTGTTTGACACGCTGTGGTCTAAGGCCTGCCTTTTCAGGTCTCGCCTAGCGTTGCAGTGTGAATGAGCTGCCATCGCTTTGCGAGGTATGCAGTATACACTATGGTGTGGAAGCTTTGTGGAAGCTCCGCCCACTCTCGCCCATCATTCTCGTTGGCTTGTTTCTTAAATGCTGCCTTCTGATTGGTTGTAGGCTTGTTAGTCCCTCCCTATGACAGCCATGTTGTCATTTGTGTCCTACCATGGTTACTGGTCCCTTTACTGCAAGCACTACTTTCTTCCCGAGGACCATTCCCCCCTACTCCACCCCCCACTGTCCGATGCCTTGTCACCCACCCCCCTTTGTGCCTTGTCACCCACCTGCACTCTCGTTTGCAATGCAATAGGTTTCGCGTAAATGCAAGTCCTATTGCATTGCAAATGCTTGTTTCAATCGTTTCCACGTTAGTCCACGTTTCTGTTTACATGACCGAGATCGCTCCATTCGAACACTACTCTAAAGTAAGTTTTTCTTCTCTGACGACGGCATCTAGCTCCCCTCTTCATCAGTGGTCTGTCTTTTGTGTCTATGACGGCAATCTGTAGACTGGAAGCGTTACCAAGGAAACAGTGGAAGTTTGTTCCTAGAGATGGAGTAGTACGAGTGGATCCGGGTAGTGGGCTGCGGGGCTTTCAGGTGAAGAGAGCTAAATGTGACGGGCGGGTGACTGAGTCAATCGGCGGGCGGGCTACTCTCACTATTTGGAGCAGGATCATTGGGTTGAGAGGGTGTTCGGTTCTGCCTTACGGCGCTCTATTTCTGATAACACCTTGATCCCACCCTGTTCTTTGGTATGTGTTGTGACGACTGTAAAGTTGTTGATTGTTGAGGAATTTTGGTGAGACCCTCACAGTACAGTATACAATATATTTCAGAGTATATATTTTCCAAGTATTGTGAGAGAGACTGGCTGAGGGAAAGACATAGAGAGTAGAGCTATGATGGAATTGTCATCAAAATTCCATCTCCTAACGCACTCTTTATATTAGATGATACAACGACATGGGATAATTTATCAGCTGAATACCCCTTATGACTATAAAATCTATGTAGTGTTAATTTAGTCAGAGTTGCTACAAAGTTGCTGGAAGATGCCACGCTGGTGTGATAATTTTAATTGAGTTAAATGTGAGCATTAATTCATGCAGAAGAACTATTGGCATTAAAAGGTAAGCTAAATGTAGTGTCCGGAGTGCTGGGTAAGAGATCAAATGTACATCGGTATAGAACTAAATTAAGCTTTATTATACGTGCCCTCGCTTTTACATGTTCTCTGCTCCCAATCCTTTATTGTTTTAGTTTCACAAATGTAAGCCATGCAATAAAACATAACACAACATTTAAAATTACAATCAATCTTATACATTTATCAAGTCAACTTGTAGTACGTACTGAATCATTCGACGGTCTACAATATTTCATTTACCACCAGGCTAGCAGATTACTTTGGCATTTTAGAGCTTATATTGGATACACAGCAACACTAACGCAAATTTTGGGCTATCACAGAGGTAACATAAAAAGCATTAGATGGAAATGAGTTCTACATCTTCCTCACATAAATAGGCAGTTCTTATGCACTAGGGAGTTCCTATGCAAACAGATAATTGTAGGCCTTGCAATAACGCATAGGTTGATGAAACATTTAAAATTTCAGCTGACCATTTGTGTTTTATCAGATCATCTTATGGTACGTGCTCGCTCATTCAAGCAGTCTAAATTATTACTGTATCGGCCCAGCTATTGGCTTACTATGGCAATTTTACTTTTGTATCAGTTGTCCAGCAGCACTAACCCAAATATTAAACTAACAAGGAATGGAATCTAGGACATTTAAAAAGGGATGAGAGTTGCATCTCTTCCTCGTGCAAATATGCAATCCATAAGCAGACAGACAAGAGCGGGTTTGTGAAAGAAGGCAATAAATCCTCGCATTTAAAATTATGTGGGTTGAGCACCAGAATGATGAACTGACATAAAATACACATGTTAATAAAGGCTTCACTGCAAGTAAATGATAAGCTTCTATCACATGTTAAAAACACTTTGCAAATAATGATCATGTAAGGCATGATGCAGTTTAATTTCAGGGGAAGGAACTCCTCGTTCATGTTCTCTGAACTACCGGTGGATGATGTGATGTGCAAATTCGCAAATGTAAAGTCCTTCTATCGGAATTTATAAGTGATGACCTTTAGAGGCTACTTAGTTGGTATGTCAAATTCCTCCTATCTCATTTACTTATATAGTAATAAAATAAACTGATAAAAGTGAAATGTATCAAATTCTAAAAAGTATTCTAAATATTATCCCTCCTCAGCTAAATATGGTGAGCTCTTCAATGCTTGGGCTGCTTGTTCGACTCACTCTGCTAAAAGTGGGGGTACTAGCTAGGAGAGCAATATAGAACTCCTGTGACCTAAAACAGGAGGCCCTAGGTTTATATAGGAGGGTGCTCATCGACGGAGGTGATTCGCCATAATTTTACTATAGCGTTAATCAATACAAAACAGGGGCCCCCGGGTTCATATAGAATGATGATCATTGAGAGAGTTAATTCTGGTAACTTTCCAGGTGGCCCAAATATAAGAAGCGCCCTGGATGAAAAATGTATCTGAGTTAGCTTGGAGGCATAAGGGTAGAGCAGCTATGCAGTGTCTTGTATTGTATCTGATAAAAAGAGATTGTAAATACAGCCTTCTTGCTTGCAATAACTTAGTGCAAAGTAGCATAAAGTGGAATATAGTTTTGTCTCCACTTTGATTGTGATTACAGGCGGCTGAGTCCACAGCTTTCTTGGTCCAATTTCTAGGAAAGGTGTTGACCGGCAATGTACCTAGCCTAAACCTTACATACAGCAACCTTTTCAGTTTTGGAAATATCCAGTCCATTTATTGTTCAAACGGGGTAATAGGTTTAATTTCCAGTAAGTGATTCAGTAGTTCACCCCTTGCTTTTCTTTCAAACTGGTCCAATATTTGCCCTTGATTAGTTGCATACTTGAGGGAGTCATTATCTTGGAATTATTCCGGGACTCAGCACAGCCTAAAGCCGATAGAGTACTTTCAATGTGACTGAACCAGAGCAGCTTTTTTTAAACTACTGATCGTCCAAGTTTCACGCATGGGTTTCTCTGGATTTGTCCAAATTCATACCCAGTATAGGATTGGTTTAAGTGCTAGGATGGTTTGATAGTCGTTGAGCCCAAGTCCATCCTGAGCTCAGTCATGGGGTCCCTGGTAGGCTACGTAAAAATCTGTTTTTAGCCTTCCTTAGGCCGGTCATATTTTTGCACCCCCAGAGTATGGCTCCATATGAACTTGTGGCCACAGCATTATTTTGATGGACTTGTAAGGCGGGACCAATTAGTCTGCAGTTGCATTTATTAGAGAATCTTAGGACCAAATTATGTTACTGGCTCAAGGTTACTTCACTTTTTATTAACTACTTAGCCACAACAGCTTCTGGTCGAACCTGACAACTAGATAGTCGTAATAATCGACACTGCTTCGGGCCTTGCCACAGATTTTGGATATGTTCTTCAGGTTTCGCTATGGATTTAGGATCAAGACGTTGGTTTTTAATGTATGAATTGTAAGCTTCCGTTTATATACAATAATTTTTTAATATTCTAATCAGCTTGGTGCAGGACAGAAGGGCAGTGTCATCGGCAAATACCAGAATCAATATTTTATCGCCCCAGATAAATATAAAATCCACATTTCAAAATTAAAAGGCTCATGTCTACATAATTGATAAAAAGATTAAATAAAACGGCGCAAAGACACATCCATCTCTTACACCATCATTTATTTCAAAACTGGACGTGGTTCCCCTTAGGGGCCATATCTGACCGCAGATTTTTTACCGTGATTCCATTGTTTTAAGCAGTCACAAACTTATCTGGTAAGCCAAGGTCATGCAAAGTCTGCCACAGGCTGGATCTGTCAACCGAATCTAAAACAGTTTTCAGTCCAATGAAAGTCAGGAACAAGGGAGTATGTTATTTATGCATGCATATTTCATGAATATATATTTTGCAGTCTCATCGCTTGGTCAACTGTACCATGGGCTTATCTAAAGCCAACTTGTAAAGGCCATGTAATCGTCGTATTCTCTTCAGCCTAAGCTTCCATTCGGGTGAGTAATAGTTTCCTATAGTTCTTGCCGGTTCCATCTAATAAAGAAACTTGTCGATAATTTTCCAGATCACTGCAAGAAACCTTTTTGTGGAGGGGAACAATTATTGCAGTTTTTCTCGACATAGACACAGCCTCAGTGTCCCAGGCTGCATTGAGAACCGTTGTTAGAACCAGTGCCCATTTAGCACATCATCACAGTTGGCATCCCTTGGCACTATATCTGGGCCCAGAGATTTCTTCTGCTTTTGGCTTAGGATGGCCACTTAGGTTTTCACTACTGGAAACTCAAAGTGGGATTTGCTGGATGTTTCTATGGGAGCTGACATGACTCCCAATCTTGGTGGTTGAGCAACTCTCTCGGTAAGGTTTAGACAGGGGGACCTTGAGGGACAGCAGACTACTTGGTGTGTGATTTCGTAATTCGCTGCAAAGTGCTTACCCTATGCAGTAGGGGTGATAGCCGTTTCTAGATTTCATGCTTGACTCTCACAACCTCAACTGACCAGTTCCTAAAAGCTCCTGTTATTTTTAGGTCAAGCCTAACGTTGCAGCGAATGCGCTGCTCGCTCTGCGAGGCATATTGTATTAGGGTATGTTTTAGAAGTGGTGTGGAAGCCCCACCCATATTATTATTTGGCTGGCGTCATCGTCTATGGTAAACGCTGGCTTCTGATTGATAATGAGGCTTCTTAGTCCCTCCTTGTTAACGCCCTGTCTCCTTTTGGGACCACTCATCAGGACTGGATCTTTTACATGCGGCGTTACACTGTCTCCTTCATTAGTCGATAAGCACTACATTTTTTTTTTATTCGGCATCGCGCTTTCACTTTAAGAATAGCTGCTGGCCCGCTCCGCGAGTGCTTTGTGGGTGGCAGCTATTGTAAAGTGTAAGCAGCACGTCCGGCATGATCCGTATCGTTATCGAGGGCCTCGGTCCCTGGGGCTTCAGGCTCATCGGTGGGAAGGACTTTGACCAGCCTCTCATCATCTCCAGGGTAAGTGCTCAGTACACCTGTTTCCCTGGGTGCGTGTGCTCTGCTCCCAGCGTCCATTCTTATCCCTGCTTTGCAGCCAGGGCCTCCTTTAATTTCTGACTTCAGAAAACTGAGACAGAGTAGCATCCCACGGCAGGGCTTCTGCCGTCGGGAGCTTCAAAATATTCATACTACCCGCCTAAAGTGTGTGAGCAAGGGGGATGCCAAGACGGGCAATAATACCACCTCCAGCCACCTCAGTGTGAGACATGGCGCTGTGGCGAGACTTCACGTCCTGCTGTCAGAGCGGCTAGTTTGTTGCTGTGGAAGGAAGGTGGCTGGCCAATGGTATACAGGACGGTTTCGCAATCATGGTGCTTGGCTCATAGAGGAGAGCCTCAGCACTGCCTGCTGCTTGCAACGGCCCAGGCCTCCATGTGCTGTTAGCACTACCAGCTGTTATATTAAAAAATCTTATGACTCCCGGGCCGAATTCAATGATTGCTGAGGGACACGCCTGTGGAGTCAGTGACTTATTTGCAGCGGCCGCATGGGAGAGAGACCCTGGAGTAATGCTCTGCTTCTTCATTTGGAAATATATCACTCATACCAACCCCAGAGAAGGCTCTGCAGATTAGTTTTAAATTATTATTTTTGAGGGGTGTTGTCGTACTGAGTTATGTCCAACCTGATTTTTATTGCTTGACAAACATGATTTTTTTCATTCTTAAATGTCAGTTTGCATTATCGGCTGTATATCACAGTAAGGAAATACTTCCCATGGCCCCATTTGTAGCCATATCGCTTGAAAAGCTGCATTACCTATGCAGCATATCGGCACCCCCAGCATGTGGTCCTCTCTGTTTTCGGAAAGCACTCCGGCATTTAGAAACTAAAAGTGTTCGAATCTGTACTTAAAACGCGGTTTCACATATGGAAGCATGTCAGCCTGAATGGCTTTAACACTCAGCGTGTCTTTCCCAACACAACAGACCCGCACTTGCTTCTGCCTCGCTCTCGTGGTTTTCTTGAGGTGATATTGTTACTCGCAGTATACCAGCCGTTGACCAGTCACTAGACTAAGTAACAAACCACTTCTCGCCTTTTTGATATGAACCTGCCACACTCTCGGGCTGAGGTTTGAGACTCATTTAATTAAATTACCCTTTTGTACATAAATGAGGCTACTATTGTCACAACAGTAGAGTGCATAAAATGAGACATAAACAACAATTTATTGCTTTTCCACGCTATACCCTGGATATTGCTCCATGTTTTTTAAAAGCAAACAGTTTTAATATTTCAATTCTGCACCTCTACATTAGCACATATTTGAAAACTACAACCAAGGTCTGATCTAAGCTGGTGATAAGTGGAGTACCGAACACCTCGAGAGAGTGAGATAAATGTTACTTTACCCCTCTGATTGGTAATGTTTTGTTGGCTAGTACTCTAATAGACTGAGCCCCTGAGCCCTCTCAAACCCCCCCCCATTTTTCTGTCTTGGCAGTAAATTGTTCTTTAATGTCAAAAGGGATTTGCCAGAGCGTTATAGTTTCCAGCTGGTGGCATCCGTACTTGACCCAGAGGAGTAAAATGGGGTAGATTGGAATGTTTTTAAAGCTCCCGTGAACATTCCCTCATTTTCATAAGGAAGAGGTAGTTAAGAGGGAATACTTTTGCCACCATAACACTGCAAGAATTTCTAAGCATTGCTTGAAAATGAGGCATTCTGTTGTGATTGCGCCATGTACATTTCTGCCTCAGTTGTGGAGTGTTATATAAGCTGTCAATAAAATTGTTTTAGAAGTAATTCTTCCTGCAAAGTGCTGCCTGCCAGTGGAGAAATGTAGTTTGTGTTTAAGTCATACCCTTAATTACATAAGCCATGGATGCTCCTTTAAAAGACCCCCCCCCTTCTTTCAGCCAACTTAGTTAAAATCCTGATATCAAGCTCTTCCATTTCTGGTGCTTTGCTGCATTTTAAAATGATCTTAACAGTTTATGGTTGCTCAAATAGGTGTTATTTATATGTTTCCTTCATCTTCATTGCTTGGTTTTGCGCTTGAGAAAGTGGCACTCATAGACGTTGAAATGTCACTCATAATTACACCGAAATTCTGAAAATGTCACACACAGCAATCTGAAACCTTGGCAGCTATTCTTTAGTAGCTCATTGCTGAGGTCCAACTGTTGTATCCTGCTCCTTGAACGCCCTGGAAGTGGCTGGAAATTCTGCCTTGGAATGGTTAGTCGCCACACCTATCATCTGCCCTACTCTAGTGAGCCGGTGTTTACTGGAAACAGGAGGCTCCCTCGCCTTTAACTCCCAAACGCGTCCTCGTGAGTTCCCGCCGAGTGTAGACCCCGTGACTCCAGCAGAGCAGCCTGCTCTTTAACTTAAAAGCTAAAATGCTCTTGTCATCGACTGGTTGGGTTGCGATTTATGGTGTGTAAGGTGCTTTTGTTAAGTCATATTAGTTATCTTACAGAAAAAGCTAAAGTCCTTTATATAAACCGCGTAGCATAGGATCTCTGTAAACCTATGTTTTTCTATTATAAAGGCAATATTTTCGTCAGCAGTTTGAGGTTTTGGATTATGGGCAAACACATTTTTAGGTCTCGCCTAGCGTTGCAGCGCGAATGCGCTGCCATTGCTTTGCGAGGCATGCAGTATACACTAAAGTGTGGCAGCTTTGTGGATGCTCCGCCCACTCTCTGACCCATCTTTTTCATTGGCTTAGGTTATAAATGCTGCCTTCTGATTGGTTTTAAGCTTGTTGGTCCCTCCCCATAACAGCCATGTCAGTCATTTGTTTCCTTCCATGGCTACTGGCCCCTTTACTGCACAGACTACTTTCTTGCCGTCCCTCCCTACCCATCCCTTCACAGTGTGTGACTTCTTGGGGCCTCCCGCCCCCTCCCGCGCACTCCCGGTCATGCTTGTGCCTTCTCGCGCCCGCCCGCACTCCCATTTTCAATGCAATATGTCTCTTGTAAATGCGAGTCCTATTGCATTGCCAATGCTTGCTTTAATTTTTCTGGCAACTGCCTCTATTTAACTTTCTTGATAGAAAACGACCAGCAGAGGTCTGTAAAATACCAGAATCACTTTAGCATTCTCTAGATTTCAGTCCTTAGAAATTGTCTTCCACGAGCATCCGTAGGCAATAATGTTTTTTTACAAATCTTGTTTTTTCAGTGATATGACCACCGAAGGCCCTGATTTTATATTAAAAACAGAGCTTTGGAATATACCATTTCCCGCTGAAAGGCAATATTTCTCTCCATGTGTCCCCATGCCCTGGTGTTTCATGCAGCTTGGTGCTTACTTTCCCTCCATGTTAAAAAACAGTAGATGTTTCAGCACCTAGGCTAATGTGCTGCACAGCTAAATACATTTAAGGTCCCAAATGCAAGACCGATTGCATTGCAAATGCTTGTTTAAAATGGTAGCTCTTTCTATTCCAGTGCAGCTCATGATAATATAGGCTTGGTATTCTATTGTGACCGATTATATAGCTAGAACCAGGCACAATATAATGATCTCTGCCAGATCGCATTTCTTTTTTTTTCTTTCCATAAAACAAAATATACATTTTTGTCCAACTAATACTGTATTTCTACAACTTTTATTATTTTTTATAAAGGGCCTTTACTAGTTCTGGGTTAGATGTTAAGAGCTTTTTTTTTTACAAGCATGTGTCCCAGTTGGACATTTTATTCTTGTAATCCGATGCATTACCCGAATTGTTGTATTTTGGGTTACTGCATCGAGTTAGAAGAAAGCACCATGGAGAATAATTCACATTTATGCTGTGCCAATCATCTATTCTTATCTGTTTCCAGGTTGATAATTCCCAAGCATTTATCTGGCTGTCACAACTCCGACACCGATGGGATGACGAAAAGAAGCACTGCTTCGCAAACATTTGTGATGCTCAGTTCATGTATTCATATGAGTATCTTGGCAACACCCCGAGACTTGTGATCACTCCGCTGACTGACAGGTATGTTATTTGAACACCCGTGCTTTCAGTTTAATGTTGCAGCTTTGTCAACCTTTGTTATATTCAGAGTTTTTTTTACTTAGGGACTACACATTGTGGTCATGTTAGGGTTTCGCTAGAAGGATTTCATTGGCAGTATACCGTGTATAGCACACTGTGTTCCCTTCTCAGCAGTCACATTGGTGGGAAGGGTCGCAGGTGGGCCATGTATGTTCATTAGGGTTTGCCAGTTGTGCCTACGCCATTACTTTCCGTTTGGTACCCTCATGAAGCAAGCAGCATGTTTTTAAAGTTAGCAGGGCTCTTTCAACTTTGTTTACAAATGCATGCCCTTCCCTCTGCACTTGAGCAGTAAATGGGAGGCTCCTTATGGGCTAAGAGTGGTACAAAGTGTAAACTCTGTGGTACCATTTAGGGCCAAAGGTTGCGTGATGTCACTTCCAGTACCCCAAGCATTTTAATGAACATATACACATTAGACAGGCAGTGCCTGAGCTATTTATAATCGGTAGTCTTCAGCATGTCCACACATTTATATGACCACACCTTTATGTTAAAAATGACAGTGACTTTTCACATGCCTGTCATGGGGATGATGATGATTTATAGTAGTGACTTCTTTGGAATGATTAACACGTTTACAATGGTCTCCCCCTGACAGCAGACTACATTTTCTGACATTCCAAGGTTCATGTGGACTAAATGCGTCATGGCACGTCACATGTAGATGTGCCATGATGTAGGTACACACTGACTACTTCCTGTTAACCCTGTTTTGTCGCCAGCATCTCCTCTACTGAATGAACAGCACACACGGCGGGGAAGCAGGTACTGAAGGTGAGAGGTAATTAAGGCTGTAACATGCCACTTCACTCTCAAGTGACTACAGAACTGCCCCATATTTTGACACTGGGCTAGCTCTTCCCTTACTATAGCATTTTCCTCCCACACCATACTAACCATACAAGCAAGACCGACCAAGAACACTGTATGTCGAGCAAACCCCAACTCTCTCTCTATATATATGATGAAAAAAATTTAAATATAGACAAGAACCCTTTTAGAATATCTTCATTTTTGATTTTACTTGAATATGCATCCCCTTCAGTTTTTTTCCACTCTCACATTAATTGTATAATTTTGATCTCCATATATAGTGTATCTGTTCCCAGCCTCATCACAGAGTTGAGATGTTAGACCCAACTATGAAGGATAAGAATGAATAATTATATAGATAAGTGTACAGTACTTGTATACTCACTTCCACTTAGCAATCACCACAGGAGTTTTGACACCTCATGCATTGTATGTTCACACTTGTAAATTTCCAGCATTGCCCTCTAGTAATCTGTTTTGCTCTGTTACCTACTACAGGTCTTGACGACTGGTTGTAAACTAATTATTATTATAATTCTTGATCAACCTTTTTTATGAACTTTGATAGCAGTGAGGGCAATACGGTCCGATAAATACCCA
This sequence comes from Triturus cristatus, assembly GCF_964204655.1. Taxonomy (NCBI): domain Eukaryota; kingdom Metazoa; phylum Chordata; class Amphibia; order Caudata; family Salamandridae; genus Triturus; species Triturus cristatus. Next base: position 445,159,789 of record NC_140590.1, read on the forward strand.
TTTCTAAGCATTACTATCGCTTCTCTACCACAGGTACATCCCCAATACTAACTTTACGTCCGCACTCGGGCCGGAAATTCCTGCCCGGAGGTGGAGCTTCCGGCCCGGAGGCAGAGTATCTGGTCTGGAGGCGGAGCTTCTGGCCCAGAGGCAGAGGTTCCGGCCCTGAGGTGGGCATTCCGGCCAGTGGCAGAGATTTAGCCATGGCTGAAATCTCCAGCTTCGGGCCGGAAGCTCCGCCTCTGGGCCGGAAGCACCGCCTCCGGGCCGGAAGCTCCGCATCTGGGCCGGAATTTCCGGCCCGAGTGCGGACGTAAAGTTAGTAGTCGTAAATCCATTCTGTGAATACCAAAAGTAGTAAGTGCATTCTGTGAATACCAAAAGTAGTAAGTGCATTCTGTGAATACCAAAAGTAGTACGTTTAGGATTTTGTCTTAAGTTAATTCTGTGAATCGGGCCCAAAACCTCTGGGGAATCTCTATCAGTAAAGAATCATGTATAAAATGGAGCAACGCAATCAGAGATGTCAAGAGAGATGTGTACCTCTGTGAGTCTAAAGGGAATCTGACTAAAACCAAGGTGGGTTCACTAATTAAAATGCACAAAGAACATTTGCGAAAATATGACCTCATACACATCATAATATGTTTCCAGCTCCCAGAAAAGAACTTGGCACCTTGAACACTACTCCCTTATGCCAGTCTCCTCTTCCAAAGCCTACTTGGCAACCTATTAACCAAGGCACGCATACATTTATGGGAGATTTAGCTCCCCTCATGTACGTTCACTTACGTTTTTTGGTATTCACAAACATTCTGGCTAATGTGCCAGGTGCAGGATTGCAGGTGTACTTTTGGTAATGTCATTCAACTACACCCAATGACTCCTGTTCTGAGTTGTGCCTACCGTAATGGAGCCTTCCGAGAATTAAAAAAAAAAAATTATAGTCGGGGAAATAATTTTTCTCCATGAAGAAAGTCCTTCCCTCTGTCATCCACCCTGCTTTCATCAAGGATCAGGAGTTACTGCAGCCCTTGACAGGAGTAAAATTCCAATCATTTCTGAGGTGAGAAGAGGTTCAAGAGAAGTTTGAGTATGACCCCAGATGCAGTACTGGCCAAAGATGAGCTTCAAACAGGGGACTGAGAGGTCACAGGTAGGAATTGCAGAGGTAAGATCCCGCAACAAGGATGTTACCAGTGTCACTCAAGTGTTTCTGTGTACCCCCAACCTGGCGCACCCGTGGAAAAGCTAAATCAGCCTGGTTCCGCTGCACTTTTTCATAATGGCACGGATTCCCAGGCCTGGCAAGCTCTGTGGTGGCAAATCATCCCTGGCAATGAAGGTTGTGGAGGCGATCCAAGAAAAAATAAGCTGATGGATAATCTGAGTGCACCGAATAGCACGTGTCACTCCAAGATTCAAGATGGCTGCCCTTGCAACAACTTAACAAGCAAGTCCCCTCAGTTGTTCGAATTGGACAATGAAATCTTAGACCTCAGTGACATATATCACTTTCCACGCAGGCATTTGTCATTGCCTAATGCATGCCTAACCAGTACATTATCATCTTCTCCACCATCTTCTGGTCTAAAGAATATTTCATCAGCTTGCAACCAAAGGGCCAGAAGGCCAAAACTCCTGCCCAACCAATTCTCGCCATCATGGCCACAATGTGTAGGACCCTCGATATAGCAACTATGGATTTAACTGCTGAGTCCATAAAAGTGGATGACCAGACCATGATTCTGCATGCCATTGTCAACCACATCTCCACAGCTGACAATAGAATGTGCGCAATGGAAGAGGCGGTCTCAGATTCACAATTGAGTTGTCGTAAAGCAGGAGACATATGCAATTGTACTGCAATCTTTTTCAAACTAAGAAAGGTCCTGGAAGTCATCAAATCTATTCTAGCAGACTGAAAAAAGAACTTGGTGAGGCAAAAACACTTAAGGCAGCCTCTCTTTAACCAGTTGGTGACATTAAAACCTACAAATTACGTGCCTCTTAAAAGTGGGACATCAAGTAATCCATTGGATCCACCTGCAGCAAGCCACTGAATGTCTCGGATGTAGAAATCGTCAACTCTCTGAAGTGTGGTAACAGGTTCGAAGGGGGCCTAAAAATTAGGTCCTAGCCTAGAAAAAAAAGTACAAAAGTTCACAAAATGTAGTAAGCAGCAAAGATCTTCGGTCGCTGTTCTGGCATCTAAATCAAATCTGATTGATGAAGGAACCGAGTCACCAAGGGAAGTTGGCAATATAATCTCTCAAGGTCCAAGTGCTGACCCAATTCACCCCAGGGGGTGCCAGTGACAGCAAACTCAGTTCACTTAGGTGCATCCAGCTCTCCACTAAAATGCGATGCAACTTGTAAAATACATATTCACACACAGAGAAGCCCCACAGGACTGAGAGCTCCTATCCCCCCCCAGTCACTTTAATCAGTTTTACCAAGAACAAAGCTTATTTCAGTTAATAATTTCCCCCAAACGTCATTCCCCCAAATGCCAGCTAATGATGATCAGGGGACAAGACCTTTCCCAAAGCGTTAAATATCTTAACAAAATGCCTATCCACATCAATGATGAATTGCTGGACACCTCTGTTCGATTCTCTCAACCTACCCTGCATTGTAGCCAAGTGTCTTCTTTTGATTCTGCTCTTCAATTACATGCTAATGCTTTAAATCAAATCCCAATTGCTTAGCCATCATTATAATTTTTCATTCCTCCACGGGGACCCGATATGGCACATCCCAAAGGCCGTCCTCTCATTCCAAGAATAAACACTTATCAGCTAGCCCCGGGCTCCATGGGCAATTTGTTCCAGCTGGAATGATAAATAGGACCTCCCCCCTGATATCATCTTCTAATTTGCCTTCAAGTGGTCTGAAATTGGATTGCCACTGGCATTCCCATGACGCAGGGCCAAAAATACATGAGGGTCTAATCCAAGACTCATTACAGATTAGTAGCCACCATGGATTTGATTAGTTAAATCTGCTGGGACACGATACCTTAGCTCTAAACTTTGACATAACAGAGTGAATTTCCCTAACAAATAGAAAAGTCTTTTTTTTACACCCACTAATTGGTCCAGGAGTCCCTAAGAGATCTTACATCGAGCCAACCTTATAAAACTCATTAATTCATTACCGGGTCTTGGAGGAATGAATTTCCATGATCTGTATGGGGTTGGCTTTACTACCTCAGGGCTCCTTGCCCTGGAGGCCCTGAGATAGGAAGTAGAGAGTCACAATTACATGGTGGTCCAGTACTCTTTTGGCAGAGGAGATATTGTCACCTAAAGCCACCTTGGAATGCTGGGATAATTTGGAAGCAGAAGGGTCCCCAAACCGTACCCTTTGTCTTCGAAACATTGTTTGCAGCAAACCAATCAATTCAGCCAAGTATCCTCAAAGGCAACCCCACACAGCTTCTTAAATCAGCAAATGGACCAAGCTCCTCCCCTACGTCTGTTTTGGCTAAAAATTGTGACAATCTTAGAGTAACAATCGAGCAGTAGAAATCAAAGATCGATCCACGACTCATCCTCCTGATGCAACTGGTCAAATCACCCTTTTCCAACTAGACCCTTCTAACTTATGTCAATTGCACTTACAGCTAGCCATCCAAGGTCCTAAGCTTCTCTACTCCAATACTTTTGACCTGGGCCGAAATCACAACCACAATTACAACCACACATACAACTTCAATCACAAAAACACAGAGCATAGGTGTTATGTGGTGCCCAAAAGGCGAGCGGGCAAAACCAAATACGCACCTGGAATTGAATTCAGACATCTAGCATGTAAGACTAGCCAGTGAAGTGCATACAACCCATATTATCAACATCTATTGTCCCCCTGGTGCTATCAAGAACTACTGCTCTATCATCAATGACCTGAAGCTGTAAATCGCCAAATTGAAGGTTGATCTTCTTGATGTTAAGCCTCCTTGCAGCAAAAACATCAGACCTCATTCCTTAATTGTTTGTGGTGACTTTAATACCAGTCCTGACTCAACGATGCTGGATGTGGAGATGCAAAAGGAAGAGTCCATATAGGGTTTTCCCGCCCTGGATTTCCTCAAAATAAGATCTTCCAAGCATGGCAGAATTTTAAGGGATCTTCTACACAGGAACCAATTGCAGTCTCTGAATGGTCGCACTATATCAGACTGTCCTGGTCATTATACCATCAGAGCATGTAATCGAGCTAGCTTGAACATATTTAATGGACATGGAATCCGGGCTTATCATCACTGACATGACCATCATCAGGCTGCTAGAAAGTGACCATGAACCTTTAGTGCGACTCTAAATCTATGTTTAGAGCTCGGTTTGGGGCCAGAAGTGGCCAATATATACATCTCAACTAATTTAATCATTGCCCCAAGCAGGAAAAACATCACATGGCAGGCCAGTTGCTCTGCCAATAAATGTCATCATGATTAATCACTGGAAGCAACTTACTGCAACAAGACCAAATTGATCCGATTGTCCATTCAGATTGGATACATTCCTTAGAACCACAGCTAGCGTTAGTTAGTAGTCCACTCTCACATTGCCATCTGGATTCTAAAGGTAGTATGCAAATCGCTTGGCTTGAGAAAGAGTGTCTCAAACTAAAGCCCACACTAGTATCAGGCCCTATACTCAAGAAAGAACTCCTTATTATGCGAATCTCGTTTTTTGTCACTGAGGAAGGAAGATAAGCACATGATTAGATTAAAAAAAAATGAACTTGCATGTTAAGGCCTGGTCGAAACTTATGGAGGCATTATGGGGAGAGGATGTACTCTTACGGCTACAGCGGTTGATGTTGAAGCTGGGAAACCAGCCTTCGAGTCTCGGCAAAGACACTCAACATCCTGTGATTCTGGGCAAATCACTTAATCTCCCAGTGCCTAACAAAAAAATGTACGTGTCCGTGTGTAACAAAACTGGTGCTATGTACAGCGTTCTGATACCCGATATCTTAGGGTCTAGTTTTCTCTATATAAAACTCTAAAAAAAAAAAAGAAAAATTAAAAGGTAACAACACAAAATTGTTTTGGAACTTAATCAGGTGTAGCTCTGATGATGCCCTAAGAAAACTTGTCTCCGGCATTATGGCACAGGTCTGGATTGACCATTCTACTAACATCTATCATCCCACATGGTGTAGCCAGGCGATTAAAAAGGGGACCCAGCCTTCCTTAGGCCATTGCTGAAGATCTTGCACTGTCTGATGCTTTAATGCCACTTGTGAGCACTCCGGGTATCAAGAGCTTAGAATTTGTGGAAAGTACATGCCATACCGCCATTCTGAGCCTAAATTGTTTGAAGGCTCCTTCTCCCTACCAAATTCCATCTGACACCTATCGTAACAATCTAACCACCTGGGTCCCAATTCTAACTGTTGTCTACAATGCAGTTTGGGAATATGGGAAAGTCCAAGCTTCCTAGAGAGCTGCAGTCATTGTTCCCCTGCACAAAAAAGGTCCTGGGAATGTTCTAGAGAATTATCGTCCAATATCTCTTTTGGACAGTGGAGGACAAATCTGTGCAAAATTACTTCTAACTTGATCAGAGTCTTGGGTTGAGGACGAAAATATCTTGTCGGCTTTCGCAAGTCTCAAGGCACAATGGACCAAGCAGCAGGTTGTACTCCATCTGTTCGAAATACGCCCTTACACATTGGGCTCTTTTATTAAATTTTAGACCTCAGAACAGCCTTTGACTCTGTAGATAGGCTGGCTCTTTGGCACACCCTGGAGAAGCAGGGTGTCAATACTAAGCTTCTGCATGCCAGAAGGGTGCTTCACCAGAGTAATACAGCAGTTCTGAGATTTGGCCCCAGGGGAGAGTGAACACAAAGCTTTGGTATAGAACTGGGTGTCAGGAAATGATGTGGACTCACACCGTTAACATTTCATTCGTTCATCAATAACGTGGGCAATCATCTGCTAGCCTTATATCTGGATGTTCGCATGATTGGGGGGAATAAAACCCCAATCCAGTTTTTTGCCGATGATGCCATTCTACTGGCCTGCGCAGAACTGTCCATGCTTATACTACTTGAAGGCTTTGAGTAATATTGTTCCAAGAAGAAACTTAAAATAAACATCTAAAAACCGAAAACACATGAAGGTCGATTCTCAGTGCAGCTTGAACCAACCATCCCCTACAACAGTTTGACAGCTATGATCATCTAGGGATAAGGTGTGACGCCAATTTAACTTGAGACAAACAGCAGAAAAGGAGCAAAATGAGCATGTCCTAACAGTCAAATACTGCCAGCAATTCCATCTTCCCTGCTTGCTAGGTGGCATTGAGACTCTCACACATTTTATGCTGCTATGCTACCTTTCTTTGTCAGCAAGGAGTAGATTCCTACATCCCCTTTTAACAATATTTGGCATCAGACATTATAATGCCGCCATGCACTTATGTTTAAGTGTGGACATTATTACCTTTTTAGATCCTGTATCTTCATAAATCTGCAAAGCTTGAAAAAGTACGCAGCCAGGCATTAGATAACACAATGTTTGGTTTTTTAAACTGCCCTCAAGTTGAAAACATATTTCAACCAACCTAAAATTTACTGTACATAGCACTTTACTTGGGCACTCTGTTAATTTAAGTGCACGGTCCAGGCTCAGCCCAATTAGTTTGTAGGTGGCCTTGTTGTCTCTTGCATTTTTGCATGAAGCCAACTTATGTATTGTTTTCACTTTTACTCTTTCTTTACTTTGATTGTATTAATGCGTTAGTTAGTTTAATGCTTGAGTGCTGAAGTGTTTTAATGGCAGTATCTTCTTGTTGTTACATCATTTTTAACTGTGTCCATTTTAAGTTTTAAAAACGTACCACACTTCCCACACAATTTCTTACACAGAGAACTTACCTAGATCCCTCGTGAGATTTTAATTGCATGGCCAAGGACAATTTTCATTCTTAAGCTTCTTGGTGTTTCCTGCATCTTTTAACCATTTGTGTTGTTAATTACTAGTTTATATCTATGATTACAGTTTTATGCATATCACGTACATTTTTATTATTGTATACCGTATATTGTAAGGCTTACATTTATAAGCTGACAAAATTAAATAATGGTATGTATGCCAATGTACATGTTTGTGGGTGTTCTCAAACGTCCAAGGCAACCCGTGCCAAGCAGCACACACTGAGTGGAATTTACTACTGGGAACTTCTCCACATTCATGGTGAAGCAATCTGCACTAGCAAATTTATTTACACCCACCAGGGATTCCTTTATGGACTTCTGGCAGGTGCATAAATGGTAAATGTGGTTGTAAAATTGATTTGCAACCACATTTACAATTGTGCATAGGGTCCAAAATACATCAGAGGTCTGACACATCCCTTTTTGAACTGGTACACAATATAATGTATAAGTAGGGCTAAAGATAATGCTATGTCTTGCGTTTGAAGAACTCTGTTTTCAATGTTCATGGTCAAGCTGGTCATGTGGCTGAATTAAACATTTGGGTGCATTACATATCCTTCTCGAATAAGGTTAATTTGCTTGATTTCATTGCCTTCCTATCTAAATTCCCATTCTGGTATCTTTTGTGGTAGAACAAAGCTTATCAAAAGTACACTATTATTTTCCAGCATTTTAGTGAGTGGTTTCTGTCTGTTGGTGGTAGGTTCATCTTTCCTGCTACACAGACCCAGTAGTTATAGCAAATACTCACAATTAAGGGGTCTATTAGGATGGCGGACATCTGCCCGCGATCGAAACCCTGAAAACCGCTGGTCCCATTAGCATGGCGGTGACGACCGCGGAGGTGAGAATCTCCGCCCGCCACTTTTCCGATGGTACCAGTCTGCACACATGCCTAGCGGGTGGAACTGGACTGCTACAATGATGCCAGTGCAGGGCCAGGCTCTGCCGGCATGATTATGATGCCGGCGGCAGCCAGCTCTTCCGCAGCGGTGGAACCGCCATGGAAAGGCATGCGGAGAATTGGCATGGACAAGGTGGCAGGCACCACGCGGTGCCTGTCACCTTGTGCATGTCAATGCACAATGTGCATTCCCTGCATTGTGGTGGGCGGTGCTGTGAGCTCCGCCCACCACAATCATGGGAATGGGGGATGCCACGGTGGCGGTGACATCCTAATTGCAGGTGCGGGACCGCCGCACCCCTGGTGGACGGTCCTGCATTCCGTTACAGTGGCGGGCGGACATTGTAATGATGCCCTAAGTATTATTCAGACACATTGCCTAGGGCTGGATGTGGGGATAACGTACGTCAGCTATGCTGTAGTTTCTACAGACTTTGCTTCAAGAGAATCATTTACCCAAGCTACCATTGTTTTCAGTGATATCAACAAACGTATCATTCCACCATCTTGATATATTATGGTGCATCTACATTGAGGTAAAATATGTGTTTGCTTGGCTTACTTTCAGTTGCCACTTTGGGGCCGATTCCGATTTCGGTCGGAAGGTGTCGGCCGCATTCATTTCCGACCGAGCCATTCTGATGGGCTCGGTCGGAAAGGAATCCGACTCGGATTTCTGGATTGCGGACGACAGGCTCAGAGAGCCCATCCGCCGTCCGGAAATCCCTCAGTACTCCCCCAGCCGCCTCTTTGCGACCGGGGGTGTACAATGGCAGTTTTTCACTTCCTTTTCGTGCCAGTCTTTCCGGCAGTCTTTGGGGGTCCCCAGTAGGGCCCCCATGGGTGCGAGCCTGCCGAATGGCGGCCTGGGGGCACCAATGGTGCTCCTCTGTGGATCCCTGCACCCGGTGGCAGGCACCTTGGGGTGCTGGCCACAGGGTGCAGGGATGCACTGCACCCCTGCTCTTGACAATGGAAGCATGTATTCCGCTCGGAATGCATGCTTGCATTGTGAAGTATACAATGCGACCGAACCCTGTTCGGTCGCATCGTACTTGCAGGGCCGTGACGCATGACAGCAAGTCGGTCGGTTACGGCTCCTGACCGATATCGGACGGACCGGAGTCCGTCCGACATCGGAATCAGCCCCTTTATTGTAATACAACATACAAAAATGAATTTTCTAAAATAGTCTCTTTTAATTCCTGTCCACAACAGTATGGGACAAAAAATGCATATGTGGTTGGATAGATTTGTTGTTTTTATATTGAGAGTTACTTTACTTTTGAATACTATGCAGTATCTATTCATTATGTTACTCAGGTGTTTTCAGCTTTTTTTTATTGTTGGGTGACGTCACTATTGAGAGTTTATCTTGAATAGAGGTGCTGCATTTGACATTTCAAAGCTTTAAGAAATGAGAACTGCCCTACACCCACTTCGGGGTTGAGGCAGGCTCTGTAATTATGGTATCATGGCGTGAATTGCATCACATGCACATAATTAAAAGCATGCATAAATTTAGATTTTGTTGAGAGATTTATCAGCCTGAGCACTGCATCTGATATTGCTTTCTGTTTTATTTGTTGAAAGGTGTTACATCACATTGACTCAGTCACTCCATCTGACCATGAGTGGTGCTCCAGCAGGGCCTGCAGGAACTGGAAAAACTGAGACCACCAAGGATTTGGGTCGTGCGCTTGGGATTATGGTCTACGTTTTTAACTGTTCTGAACAGATGGACTACAAGGTAAGCACGTTACCGTCATCTGCTTGGTGGATGAGCAAGGGACAGTGGGATCTGAGTGTATTATTTCAATGCTTTTTCTTTTCAGGTCTTTCATCTATGAAGTAGCACAAACTGCGAGGGTATTTCATAGATACATCATTTGCAGATGGAGAAAAGTGCCAGGGGTGTTTAACTTTTTCTTTCTCTCTCAAGCAGATGCAAGCCAGAGAATATTATAAAGAGTTCAATGCTCGAATATCGATGGCCAACATATCCCTATACACAAACTTTCGATGCAAAAATATCGATGTAAAAAATATCAACATCCTATATTTAAGATTGTAAGTACACAAATATCGATGTAAAAAATAAAGATGTACAAAATATCGATTTTTCATGTAAAAAAAAATTAATGTTAAATATATCAAATAATAAAATGAACTTAAACAATTCATTAGATTTAATATACATTTTAACAAATATAATAAAATAAATGTAATTAAAAAAATATTTAAACATACATATATAAAATGTAATTCACATATCTATTTCCTTAAAACAATTATTAAACTAATAATTTTAATTTATTTTATAATTTTATAAATATATAAAAATTAACAATTAAAAAAAAAATATATATATATATTTACATTCATTTATAACATAAACTCTGGGAGGTCTATTAGGATGGCGGGTGGATGTTCGCCTCCAGGCTGGCAGTGGTAACCGCCGGGCCAGCTGCGGTCATTTGCCCACGATCGCAACCCAGAAAAATGCCGGTCCCATTAGCAAGGTGCTGACGACCGCGGCGGTGACGACCGCGGCTGTGAGATTTTCTGCCCGCCACTTTTCCTCTGGTAGCAGTCCGCACGCTTGCCTGGCATGCGGAGCTGGACCACTAAGATGGGGCCGGTGCAGGGCCAGGCTCCGCTGGCATGATTATGGTGCCGGCGGTAGCCAGCCTTTCCGCGGCGGTGGAACTGCCATTGAAAGGCATGCGGAGATTGTCTCTGGGTGCCCATTGCGGGCCCCCAATGTGTTTGGGGGTGTGGGTGCACTGGGGGGGTACCCATGGTACCCCCCTACATGTCTCTGTACCAGGTGGCAGGCACTGTGCCGTGCCTGCTATGCAGTGCAGGGATATGCTGGACATGCCTTTTTGGACATCGCAGCGGTGCTGCTGGCAGCAGCAACCACCGCAATGTTAAAAGCCATGATCCGACCGCCGCAGTCAGATTTCGACTGCGGCGCATACTAATTGGACCAGCGGTTATGCCGCGGTCCTAGCAGGCGGTGTTTTCCCGCTACTATTGTGGTCAGAGTGCTTTTCCGACTGCCATCCTAATAGACCCCTAGTGAGGGGTAAAAATTACTATTCCCACTCCAGTGGGTGCAATAGTAGGGAAAGTTCCTGATAGGGGAGGGGTAAAAATTACTATTCCCACTCCAGTGGTTGCAACAGTAGGGAAAGTGTAGGATAACAGATAGGTCAAATTTACTATTCCCACTCCAGTGGGTGCAACAGTAGGGAAAGGGTTGGATGGCGGAGAGGTAAAAATTACTATTCCCACTCCAGTGGGTGCAACAGTAGGGAAAGGGTTGGATAGCGGATGGGTAAAAATTACTATTCCCACTCCAGTGGGTGCAACAGTAGAAAAAGTGTCTGATAGCGCAGGGGTCAAAATTTCTATTCCCAGTCCAGCGAGGTGCAACAGTAGGGAAAGTGTTGGATAGCAGAGGGGTAAAAGCTACTATTCCCACACCAGTTTGTCTAAAAGTAAGGAAAGTTTTGGATAGCGGAGTGGTAAAAATTAATATTTCCACTGGAGTCAGTTCAAAATTAAAAACAAACAAATTAACAACAACAACACAAAAGATTTTAAAAACAAAAAAAAGCAAATATAAACGTTTTAAATATTACAAAAAAAGAAACAGTTTAGAATATTAAAAAAATACCTATGAAGATTATTTAACAAAATAATAAAATAATGTAAAAACAAAAAACTATTTTTAATAGAATTTTTCATAAACAAAAACATTAATTATTAGAAGACTGTAATATTTTTTATTTTCTACCCTATAACAACACACAATTCACAACCCACATTTTTTTAAATGTACCGCCATAAGTAACATCATTAATTATCAATTAAACAAATATTATTAATTTAAAAAAAATTAAAACAACTAAAAATGTATTTACTCCCCAAACGTTAGCCCTATAAAACCAAAACACACTCACAAAATAACAATAAACATCTTAAATATTTATCAATTGATAAATTAATATTGATAATCAACTAACTATTAATTAATTAAACATAATTTACTTTCCACCCTCTGCCCCAATAAACACCACACCACAACATACACCCAAAAATATTACACAATTTCCATCACAATTTTTACGTTAATAAATTAATATCATTTAACAACTACTTAATAATTCATTTAAAAGAATTTACTTCCCACCCTTTTCTACTCTGAACCCCACAACTGACATACAAAAATAATTACACAATTGCCATATTTTAATTTTAATTAAGTAATTAGCATTAATTGCACAAACAATTATTAATTAATTTTAAATAAATAACTTCCCACCCTATTCTCCTATAAACCCACCACCCACTCCTAAAAGAATTAACATAATTAATTACAAATGTATTCATTAATAATAATTGACAACCAATTAATAATTATTTAATATTAAAATAACTCCCACAATTAACACTATAAAATATAAATTAAATACATATTAAGAAATACAATATATTAATACATTTATTATAATTAAATTATTTCCCACCCTATTCCTCTATAAACCCACAACCTGCTCCTAAAAAAATGACACAATTTACATAATTGCCAATTAATTATTTAATAATAATTATCAGCCAATGAATTAATAATTAATAATACATTAATTCCCACAACTAACACTATAAAATCTAAATTAAATAACTACTAATACATAAAAAATAATCATTAATTTATTATAATTAAATTATTTCCTGCCCTATTCCTCTATAAACCCACAACCCACTACAGAACTTAAAAATGCAACATGTAATTAAGTTAAAATGAATAACTACTATGAATTTAACACATATATTAAAAAACAAAACAAATTCTTATACAAAAAATAGATCACATACTTTTAAAATACATACTAAAATACATAACACTAATTAAAACATCGATATTTTAAACAACTATATTTTTGCAAACGATATTAACAACTTCGATTTTGACAAAAACTATATTTCTTACCTGCAAGTCAATATTCTTGACCACGATATTCTTCCTGTCTATATTTCTGTATCACGATATTTAAATCTAGATATTTGTGTTTGTTGCCATTTTAAACTCGACATTCTGTCTGTGCACCATTGTAAAGTGATATGTTTTTCATGCACTCCATCAATTATATTGGTTTTTGTGGTGCTGTTCTCAAATTTCACACATCCTTTCTGTGCAGGAAGTTGGGGACATATTTACTAATATTTCACACAAAGCAAAGCAGCAAGAGAACTTGTTGTGCTGCATTGCGTGAAAGAAAGAGAGCAGAAATGCGATAAATCTACTAAGATATGGCGCATTCCTCTATTTCCTAGCACTGGTGCACTTACAGCTGCCTAGCGCCAAGGAAGGTCCCCTTGCGCCATTGTGCAAGGATGCCTGCATTATGAGCAGTATTGTTTTTGTGCAGGAAGGCACACCTTCCTGCATAAAAACAATCTTGATAAGCATTTTCCTCTTTATATGTGTGCTGTTGAATGCAAGACACGGTTTAGGAGGTGCACCAGGTTGGTGCATTCGTAAGTTTACAGACCTTTGTAAATCTGAGGTCAGATGTAGTGAGGCTAGTGTTGCCTTTATGTTATACAAGGCAACCCCAGCCCTTAACATCTCTCGTTGGGCCCTATCTCATTTCGCTGGTTAGCATTTTTCATTCCACCATTCTCAGCCTTGGATTAACTATGTAGACATGTTTGAAAATTAAAAGATATCCTTTATTCTTGCTGACTCTAAGTACCTCAACAAAAGCTAGTAGATCTAATTTAAAGTGAATATGTTTTATTTATTTTCATGTACATTTTTAGTCTTACCTGTTCATTACCATGCTGACATGTATGTATGTATGTTGTATTTTCTATAGCGAAACCTAGCCAAAAGACAGGAGAGTGAGGTACAGCATTAAAGACAAGCATAAAGTCCATGAGTGAGAGTGGCAGGAGATCTAGCTGGTTTGTGCAGTTGCTGCATTGTGATGTAGTGCTCTTTAACTCTTTCCTAAATTGTGAAGTAATGTTGGGGTGGTCCTGATAAATACAAGGATGTTGTTCTAGATCCTCGGAACATAGATGAAAAATGTGTGCTGCCTTGCTTTTCTTTATTTCGTTTTTACACTTCTTAAACTGTAGCATGATGGTGTCTGGCCGTCAGTGTGCCGATAGCCACCAGAGATAGTAAACATGTCTGCAAGATAAGAAGAGGGGAGGATGGTTGGAATGTCTTTGTAAATGATGCAACTTGGTTTTACATTGGTGCGGGCAGGCAAAGGAAGACAATGGAGTTCTATCAGGATAGGCATCTCCACCCATACATGTCTGCTTGAAAGTTATTTCAAAGATTGTACATAACCTTCATTGAATTACTTGTTTCCAGATGTGTTTTACAACATGGACCAAGCCATTGTATTAGCATTCGAGGCCACACAGATTTGTGCATAAGAATGTTGTATTGTCTGGACAGCCAGTGCACTTTATTTTTTTTAACAGGTCTTGGAAGAATGTATTGTATATTATGTCATTGTATAGTATGTTTTGTTTTACTTTCTTTTTTGTCTATTGACATTTAGTAAAAGGGTTTTTTCCATTGTTCTCTAGTGTGCTGCCCTTGTGTTCTGTGTTAGCTGGGCTGTAATGTCACAAGATGGAATGTGAGTGAATGTTCTATGGAGATCTGAGATAAGGGAAGTTGGCAGTGAGAATGGCTGCCGAGACAAGATGCCAACCCGTGGTGGGTTGTTTTGCCTAAATTAGTCAGTCCACTTGAAAGTTCATATTTTTGTGACACCAGCTGCCTAGTTGTAGAAAGGTCTCCTTTTTGACATGGTCACCTCCACTTTTTGGTTGGTATTTAATGCAATTTTGAAAGAAGTGCACTGGGGTCCTGCTATCCAGGCCCACAGTGCGGTATCTCTTTCCCTAAAACTGTACAATTGTTCCACCAATTGGCAATACTTAAGCACCCCTTGTAAGTCTTTAGTAAAGGGTGCCCCAGGTACCTAGAGCAAGGAGGCTAAGGAGGATCTCTAAGGACTGCAGCATGTATTTTGCCACCCTATGGGACCCCTCAGCACTCACATGCAAGCCTACATTGCAGGCTGTGTGCCAAGGTGTAGATAAAAGTAAAGACATGGCATACCCCTTGAATGCCATACCTGCAGACACTGCATGCAGTATAGATAAGTTACCCCTAGAGCAGTCTTTACTGTCCTAAGGAAGAGTGCACTATACTACATGTGTGGACATATCTGCAGGAATAGATATGCCCCTGTGATATCTAAGTCTATTCTTGGATATTACAAGTGAACAGGGAAGCTTTTTTGGGTACTTGTATGGACAACGGTATTTATGACTTCCTCAGCTACATGATGCCTTCACTTAAACTAGAGATGTTTGGTATCAAACATCTAAAATTTATAAACCCACATTGATTCCAGTGATGGATTTATTAAAACATGCACCCAGAGGGCACCTTTGAGATTTGTGAAAATGTGTTAACTACTAGTGTGCTGGCTGACTGGTGCACACCAGCCTGCTACCACATACAGGTTCCTTCCACCCTGAAAAGGAGAGCCAGCGCTCTCTGGGAGCAGAAATTATGCCTGCTCCGGCCAAAGGTGTTGTCACCTCCTCCAAGCAGGATGGCTAAGTGATATGCATATCACTATTTTAGTTTTGGTGGAATTAGGCTCTCTGGGTCAGGGTTATGCCTACTTCCCACAGAAAGTGGTTGTATAGCAGGTGTAGACACCCTAAAGGTAAGTAGCCCATTGTCACCTACCCGTCTCTCCCTGTAAAACACCAACATGGAGTATTTAGGTGGCACTCCTGACACCAGGAACTCAGATTTGATGGATCAAGAAGAAAGAACAAAGAACTGCGAGAAAAGATAGAATTGAAGTCTGCTGTGAACTTTCAGTGCCAAACCCTGCCTGCCTGCACCAAGTCTTGACAACCCTGACCAGCGACTCGTCCTGCCACTGACCACCTTTGAAGAACCCTGGAAGACTGCTAGCCCATACCAAATTGCCAAGCAATCTCCCTTGGGTAGAGGAGCTACTTCCCTGCAGTCCTCAGGCATTGAAACACAAAGTCCGGCCTCCCAGATTGCCACTACCTGGCCAGCCCAATGCAGCAGCTGCCCAACAAAAGGACCCTGTACTCCTGAAGGTCAGATCTATCCCCCCACTGAGTGAAAGGACACCAGGATCAACCAAAGCCACAGAGGATCAATACCCACGGTACTTGACTCCCTTGAAGTAAGCAAAGCCCATGAGAGTCCAATCTGGACGCCTCTTTCACTGAGCAGCCAATGAGAGACATCAGCATCACATAGACCCACCCCCAGAGTGGCTGAACAGTCCTTATGTTTGCACCCTCAACCGGTGAAACCGACAACGGCAAGTCTCAAGCGTGCACAGAACCCAGTCGACCTTTTTGCACTGTACCCGAGTGCCCTAGCCCAGGTACCGACAAACAGACTGTGCCCCCTAGTGCCTTTAGCCCCCTATTGAGAGCTTATAGACTTTTCCCCAAGTCCCCCACTGCAGCCTGTTTCTAGGTGGCCCTGCTTCCCTTTACCGGCGTAGCGCGCACGGCTACCAAACTGACCAGCACCTCTTCACCCGGACGCCCCAGGGCAGGTAACGAGAAACTGCTTGGGCCTTGATCCCCTATGAACCAAATGAGACCCCCTGAAACTGACCGTAAATACATGTATGCTATCTGTACCTTTTCTCCCATAGAAAGCATTGTGCATAAAGGCGCATTTAAGTAACAGTTTTACTTACCTGCAAAATTCAAAAATACCTACTTACTATCACAGTTCTTGGAATCAAAATTTATATAGAAATGACTTATTTTACTAAATTGGTGTGTGTCTCATTTATTGCCTCTGTGAATAAAACAAATGCTTTGCCCTACCCTCCAATAAGCCTAATTGCTCACCCACACTACCATAATAGAGAACATTTGGGTTGTCACTTGTGCTTTTGTAAACCAATTGAGGTTTACCTGGACTCTTTACACAGTGTAACTCGTTTTGGTTCACTAAATAAAGAGCCAGCTTCCTGCACTAGTCACTTCGTAAGGTATTTACCTATAACAGGGAGAGACCTGTAAAAACAGTAATGTTATCTGCCTTAGTAATGTGAGTTGCCTTAGCAACTTAAGAAGATAAACCTTCACCACGGTCAGAAGTGCTGGATAGTTCATTCCCCTCTGCACCATTTCAAGCTCATATCTTGTTCATATATCCCTTCCCCAACTAAAGCCGTGCCTCGTCATGGTGTGCATGGAGTGCAAATGGAATTTTCAAGCAATTGTTTTCCCCATATTATTATTCCTTTCATGAAGGTCCCATCTTCCATGGGTTTGGCCTTTATACTCACTGCTTGGCAACACCAAGGCATGTGATAACAGGGTACTAAGGCATTTACTTTTGTCTAACCTGGCATGCTGGTAGTTGCCAAAGTTCGTGGATCAAATCGAAGGTGTGGTAGGTTGTTAGCTTTTAGTGTCAATCTGTGATGTCTATACGGCTAAAAATCACTTATTGAAACCGATGTGTCTGTAGCTCGCAGTCAGCTCTGATGTCCGTGCTATATCTGCCTGTGGCATGTGTGTCCTCTATTATGGTTAAGAAGACGGTGTGATTTCTTTGCATTGTAGGTTATGAATGTTGGATTATATTTGGATTATATCAGAAGCTAAAAGTCATACAGGTTGAACTGAAAAAAATCTCCTTTGCATGATAAATTCACTCAGATGGCAAGAAGAGTGTTAACTAATAAATATTACACTGTCATCTCATAAAATATGCGGGCGCCCAAAACACTTATGCTTTTCAACAATTATAGAAAAATAGCTGCCATGAAAGGTCCAGATTTCATATGAATGATATAAAAAATTCATTGATCTATTTTCTTTAATTTCTCTTTAGAGAGTTGTAAACCAACCTAAAAAGCTTTAAATGCAGATTCATTTATTATGACTAATTTAATTTATTTCTTTATTAGTTCAATCTCGTCGTCAGTTTCTGTTTTACATCTTGTAGTCTGTTGGCAATCGGGCGGACTGTGGAGAGGGAGCACGGGGAGAATTAGAATGGTATATGTTTAATTTGTTTGCATTTACTACCTGAGTTTGCCCCCACCCATCTCTTGAACACCTGATTTGCTCACGTAGCACCAAAGAATAAGCCATAGTCAACAAGAACTCCGACTCTATCCTACCTTTAGAAAAATTGTATATAGACCTTTGTTATATGAGACCTGCAACTTGGCCTCAGTCTCTCATACCTCGAGAAACTTAAGCAGGTCCTGAAAACTTGAAAGTTGAAAGCAAGTTTACCTAACAAGACAAAACATAAGAAGAAACGAGTCACAACTGAGAAGAAAAGCAAAAAAAATAAAAGGATTTAAAAGATGTGTGGTTAAGGAAAACTAAAATCCCCATTCAAATAAGTTTTACCAGTCAATGGAGGTTAGGAAACATGTAAAAGAGCTACCTATTGCCTTTGCTATGGGTGCCTACATTTGTTCCCTGTTCGTTTGATAAGGGTTATTGTTTCTCTAGGGAGCCTTTACCACCCTGATTGACTCCAAAGTGTATTCAGCTTCTGCAAACACTATTAGGACATTGGAATGTTGAGCACTCCATTGAAGACAATGCATTCCTACAGTGTTCTACTGGCTCGTAGAAGCCCGGAGAGCAACATTCCAATGTTTGTTTCATTTCACAGCTGTTACTGTGAACAAAGGCCTCTCTGAGCCCAGGGGATATAAACCACCTTGTGCGCCAAGATGGCTTCATTTTTCTAATTGCCTTAGAGCCCTCTGTGCGGGCTCTCCCGGCCATTAACCCCTTCAGCGCGGCGCGGATTACCGTGCTGTGCTGAAGGGTTCTTGCGCGGGCGGGGCCGTGACGGAGCGGTTCTGTCATGCGCACAGCGCGACCGACGCGCATGACGGAACTGCTCCGTCACAAGCATCGAAAGGGTTAAAGGCCTGCTCCCTTGTTAAATGATGGTAGAGCCCGCTACTGAGTGCTCCGAGACTATATTAAAGTCAATTGTTTTACTTGCACTGAGACTGAACAATCAGTGTTCACCGATACCTGATCTTCATCAGTCTCCATTCCCCTCAATTTAACAAGGTAAAAAAATGGATGGGTCTGGTGCTATATTTCCATAACTCTTTTTGCCAAAACTAGAGCCCAGTAAATGAAAGCAAACCTTCTGCGCTATTGAAACTGAACACAAACTGACTGCCATTGGAATGCCTGCTGACAAATATATGAAACTCTAATTGTTGTATTGATTTAGTGGACCATCTCACATCAATGATTTTGTAACTAATCCAACCCAGATGCTCTATGGCATGTAAAACGGCTGTCAACAATTTTATTCTCCACAGCAAAGTTTTTCAAGAAAAAGTCGACACTGGATACAAGAAGTCCAGCAAGCTTGCCCAGACATTAAACTAAGATGCACACTTGAAGGCCATACAAAATATTCTTCATGGAATAAATATTCCAGGTTACCCTAGCATTGAAGCGTTCATCTTGCTTGGGCTTTGCAGTGCTCCTTATAATGGAGCTTTTTCTTAACCATAATTGAAGAGCACTAGAATGACTAACTTTAAAGGTGATGTCTTGAGAAAACTACCAGTATTTGGGACCTCTCAATTTCCCAGCTCCTTAGAGATGTACATCATTTAATTCACCTACTGTTTCTGCTGTGGTCAGAGAATCAGAGTTGGCCGCAAATAACTAATGCCTAATTATTTTTTACTCTTTTTACTCTTCTGAAAGAAGTCTAGTTTAGACTGGACAACAATCAACTTCACACTGTCCTGAGAAAATGTGTTTGAAAAGGGGCAAGTAATCTGCAGAGCAAATTAGGAGAGGCCATGCAGAATAGGAGTGGGTGGTAATACAGACCAGAACAGTTTTCTATACAAGGTATATTCCACCCATGTTCCGCATAATATGGAACGCACAAGGTAGATCTTGCATACCGAATGTCTTTATATAGCTTCCACCCCTTGTCCAACTATTACAGAAGTTACTACTGTGATCTGTCTCAGTCGAATGTCGGCATTGCTTATATTGGACTCTTACGTTGGGGCAGCAATGGTTGCGAAAATTATTTTTTATGGCTGATTGTCCACAGCCCTCAAGCCTAGGGTCTTTGGGTACTCTCGTTAAATCTCACACTTTGCTTGGTCAGCTCCTGCTGGCCTCCCTTCCTCTGCTGGGGCATGGGCTGATTACTGATTGCTTCAGCTTGACTGCTATCCTTCTGCTGATCCTGCTGTTATTGAGGTACTAGTTTTGTTTTTTCTTCATCCCTGTCGTGTTTGTTGAACCTCTTGCCATTTGTAGCTCTGTTTTAGTATGCCACACAAACTTCAAAGAAGACCTTGTCTACTTTGAAACTGATTTTTATTGTGACAGCAGATGTTACCTGCTTTTATTATGACAGCAGATGACAACTGCTTCAAAATGTATATTCTCTGAGACATGTGTGCAATTACTTTCTTTATGTGACAAATGTTTTGCCAAATTTAATTTTTTTTACTTTTTCACGCATGGGGAGATTAACTGATTTGCTCAGAATCACAGCAGGGTTGTTTCAAGCCCTAACAAGCATTGGAAAAGCCAATAGATATTGCCTTTAAGAGTATTGGCTCTGTTGTTGCCTTTTTTCATGCAGTACGAACATTGCCGACTTTTGCAATGATTTGTAGCTATGCTGTATAGCAGCGTGGCTTCTGTGCAGCATGGCTAAAAATAATAATAATAAAAAACAACTATGATGCATCCAGCGCTAATGCACTTAAAGGAAAAAGCATTAGCCCTGGTAGTGTCATAGTGCTTTTTTATATTAAATTCAAATCCACACTGCAAAGCATCCGTGCTGCAGTACAGCATGGCTGCAAAACATTACCAAAGCCAATAATGGCTCTCATAGGTGAGACCTATTGGCTTTGCCAATGCTTGTGTTTTTTTAAAACGTGTTTTTGTGCTCAATGTGGAACCATTGATAATGTATTGACGGTCTCACTATTGATGCACCAGTCAGTCCAGGCCACCAATGAGCCTCTGTTCACCTGTGCCATCTATTATAGGCTGGCCTCTGATGGTATGGAGGAAGCTGAGCCTCTGTTCACCTGTGCCATCTATTATAGGCTGGCCTTTGATGGTATGGAGGAAGCTGAGCCTCTGTTCACCTTGCCATCTATTATAGGCTGGCCTTTGATGGTATGGAGGAAGCTGAGCCTCTGTTCACCTGTGCCATCTATTATAGGCTGGCCTTTGATGGTATGGAGGAAGCTGAGCCTCTGTTCACCTTGCCATCTATTATAGGCTGGCCTCTGATGGTATGGAGGAAGCTGAGCCTCTGTTCAACTGTGCCATCTATTATAGGCTGGCCTTTGATGGTATGGAGGAAGCTGAGCCTCTGTTCACCTGTGCCATCTATTATAGGCTGGCCTTTGATGGTATGGAGGAAGCTGAGCCTCTGTTCAACTGTGCCATCTATTATAGGCTGGCCTTTGATGGTATGGAGGAAGCTGAGCCTCTGTTCACCTGTGCCATCTATTATAGGCTGGCCTTTGATGGTATGGAGGAAGTTGAGCCTCTGTTCACCTGTGCCATCTATTATAGGCTGGCCTTTGATGGTATGGAGGAAGCTGAGCCTCTGTTCACCTGTGCCATCTATTATAGGCTGGCCTTTGATGGTATGGAGGAAGCTGAGCCTCTGTTCACCTGTGCCATCTATTATAGGCTGGCCTTTGATGGTATGGAGGAAGCTGAGCCTCTGTTCACCTTGCCATCTATTATAGGCTGGCCTCTGATGGTATGGAGGAAGCTGAGCCTCTGTTCAACTGTGCCATCTATTATAGGCTGGCCTTTGATGGTATGGAGGAAGCTGAGCCTCTGTTCACCTGTGCCATCTATTATAGGCTGGCCTTTGATGGTATGGAGGAAGTTGAGCCTCTGTTCACCTGTGCCATCTATTATAGGCTGGCCTTTGATGGTATGGAGGAAGCTGAGCCTCTGTTCACCTGTGCCATCTATTATAGGCTGGCCTTTGATGGTATGGAGGAAGCTGAGCCTCTGTTCACCTGTGCCATGTATTATAGGCTGGCCTCTGATGGTATGGAGGAAGCTGAGCCTCTGTTCACCTGTGCCATCTATTATAGGCTGGCCTTTGATGGTATGGAGGAAGCTGAGCCTCTGTTCACCTGTGCCATCTATTATAGGCTGGCCTTTGATGGTATGGAGGAAGCTGAGCCTCTGTTCACCTGTGCCATCTATTATAGGCTGGCCTTTGATGGTATGGAGGAAGCTGAGTCTCTGTTCACCTGTGCCATCTATTATAGGCTGGCCTTTGATGGTATGGAGGAAGCTGAGCCTCTGTTCACCTGTGCCATCTTTTATAGGCTGGCCTTTGATGGTATGGAGGAAGCTGAGCCTCTGTTCACCTGTGCCATCTATTATAGGCTGGCCTTTGATGGTATGGAGGAAGCTGAGCCTCTGTTCACCTGTGCCATCTATTATAGGCTGGCCGTTGATGGTATGGAGGAAGCTGAGCCTCTGTTCACCTGTGCCATCTATTAAAGGCTGGCCTTTGATGGTATGGAGGAAGCTGAGCCTCTGTTCACCTGTGCCATCTTTTATAGGCTGGCCTTTGATGGTATGGAGGAAGTTGAGCCTCTGTTCACCTGTGCCATCTATTATAGGCTGGCCTTTGATGGTATGGAGGAAGTTGAGCCTCTGTTCACCTGTGCCATCTATTATAGGCTGGCCTTTGATGGTATGGAGGAAGCTGAGCCTCTGTTCACCTGTGCCATCTATTATAGGCTGGCCTTTGATGGTATGGAGGAAGCTTTTCTTTGGCGCATATTTCCTGCTTGGGAAATCTCACCAAATGTGTTAGGGGCCATTCTCTCATATTCTGGGGCATGGGTGAGAATTAAGCTAGCGACAAGGTAGTTGGTATCTGATTGTATATACCTTAACACGGGCCTGCCGCAGTGGTGTGTTTAAGCAGCCGCTAACCTGCTGAGGTGGGTGTTTCCCCACATATTGGACCTGCAGCAATGTAGGTGCTCTTCTACGTAGATACATTGTTACATGTCCAGTACATAGATAGATTGTTACATCTTACTGAACGTTTCTTTTATTAGGATGTGTTATCCTAGAGTTAGTTATGTGAAGAATTAATTTCCTATTTTTTTTATCTTCTGTTGTGAATTAATTTTAATAATAAATATGGAGTTTTTGAGCTGGAGGGTTAATTGTTTATATTATAGTGTGCACTCCTGGACTGTGCCAGTGAGCCGTCAGCATTACTTCAAGTTTTGAGTCAGATGTTTGTTTTGTGTGCTAGCTGTGGCTTCTCACTTCATGGTGTCATGCTTTGTTGACTCTCTTTGTTCTTTTGATTCAGCACAAAACCTGGGCGCGGTTGCCGCCGTGCTCATCAATATGTTGCGTCTATGTCCTTACAGTGTCTTTGGTAACCACTATAACAAGGCTGTAAAACTCAAGTAACACTGTTCGTTTTTAATCTGCGGCGACTGTGAACGCCTGCGGACTTTGTTTCTCTTATATTTCTGCTTTCATTAGCATACACTTGTAAAGTTCCATATTTCCTCGAAATTGCTCTGATTCTCTAAAATAGCTGTTGACAGCTGCTTCGCTAATTTTGTGTTGATTTAATGTGGGTTTCATTATCCTGTTTCAGTCTTGCGGGAACATTTACAAAGGACTGTCGCAGACCGGCGCCTGGGGCTGCTTCGATGAGTTCAACCGGATCTCCGTGGAGGTGCTGTCGGTAGTAGCCGTGCAGGTAAGTGTCAGCATGCCAGCCAAAGAGTGCCAGTGACATCCAGTGCCAGTACATGAGCCTTAGAAAGGAAATTCATGATGGGCGAAACTTAAGATTTGAAGTATAGAAGTATCGGCCATCCTCATATTTACACGGGGCCAAATGAAAGCACAAACGAGGTACAAAAGCAGACACCCTCTTGAGTGACAAGCGTGTCCCTGCTGTATGAATGAATCACAGAGCCTGGCTTCACAGCATACCAGTCTTTGCTTCTCAAGATATTTTTTCTATTCAAACATCTTGAAAGAAAATAACAGCAAATAATAATATCAAAGTGTCTGCTAACACAACTTTATCACTTTCGGTTTGATATGACTTTTTTTAGGTCTTGCTTGAAGTCATTTTTAATAGTCTGCAAAGAGCTATTGTCATCACGCAACACACAACAAACTATACAACATACACATACATAAATATACAGGAAGGGGATTTTTGGGACAGTCACTCTCAGCTACGGCATACTGTTGTCTGCTGGCTTTTAGACACTGGCTCCCAGGTCTGTCCATCTGTGCTGGTATCAGCCCACTGAATGTCTCATATTTGAACACCCGAGAAGTAGTGCTTCTTATTATGGTCACACAGGCACAAAGTTTGGTTGTCCTCCGCCTTTTGTCCCATCCTGGTCCTTTGGGGTGTGGTGCTCCCCTGTCTGACCCTGGCGCCTCCTCTTATGAGTTTTGATGTCAAAGCTGTCATCCTGTTAAATCTACCATAAACTTTAACAGAAGAACGTGCCATCAAAATGTTAATACCAGGGACAAATTTAGTAGATGAAAGCAAAATTAACAAGCATTGGCAATACCAATAGGTCTGGCTTTAAAGGAAAGTATATGGAAATATGAAGCTACAACTAAATAGCATGAGGATAGATATTTATTTGTGATGAAGCAGAGTACTGTAGAATAGCTTAAAAGGTCAGATGACAGTTGCACTGTCAAGCCAGGCCTGAAAATCCATGTAATTTAATGTTATGTTATAGTACTTATTGAGCGCACTGTTACCCATAGTTGTCCTGGCGCTATAAGAAACTTCCCGAGGGATGCAGACCCGAGTCCAGTTAGTCTGCAAACAGCCAAGTCTTTAAGGCTTTTCGAAAAGCCAAAAGGTTTGATATACCTCTCAGATACAGAGGATGCTGATTCCAAGCTCTAGCTGCATTAACCCCTTCGGTGCTCATGACGGAATGGTTCCGTCATGACCCACGGTTGAGCTGTGCTCATGACGGAACCATTCCGTCATGACCACGCCCGCGCAAGATTCCGTCAGCACAGCGGCGGAATCTGCGCAGCATCGAAGGGGTTAACTACAAAGCTTTTGACACCCCATGTGGCTTTTTTTTACAAACGGCTCATAAACCAATTTGGCATCAGATGAACGTAGTGGTCTATCTGGAGTATACCAGTACAATCGCTCTTTTAGAAATGCCGGTCCTTCTCCGTAAAGTGCCTTATGAACATGACACAAAGCCTTGAAACGGGTATGCTTCCTAACTGGGAGCCAATGCAACTTCTGTAATTCTTTCGCTATTGGGGCGTATTTTGGGATGACCAACACCAGTCTGGCAGCGGCATTTTGCAGGAGCTGCAACCTCTGCAATAATCCTTCCTGAATGTTAAAATAAAGACTATTGCAGTAGTCTAACCTTGACATGGTGAGGGAGGTGATAACTGTTTTTCGACATTCCGTAGGTAGATATGACATAATTTTCTTACAGGACCTGAGCACAAAGAACATGGCTGAGGACACTGCGTTTATCTGGTCTTTAAAATTGAGCTTCTGGTCCACCCATACACCTAGGTTTTTAACCTTCCTGTTTGGGGCAGGGAGGGGACCCAGGGTGTCTGGTCACCATTCAGGTGTCCAGAAGTTAGGGTCATTGCCGAAGCATAACACCTCCATCTTGCTGGAATTTAATTTAAGGCAGTTTTGGCCCATCCAAGATCCTACTGCGTTCATACATTCTTTAAAACGGCGAGCAGTGCCTTTTGCCTCAGATGGAAGAAGAGACACCACAATTTGCGTGTCATCCGCATATGTGGTCAAACTAAAACCTAATGATCGAATAAGGGGCGCCAGTGCAGATACATATATATTAAATAATGTCGGGCTTAGTGAGGACCCCTGCGGGACCCCACATGGCAATACAAACTTGGCAGATACAAATTCTCCCAATGCTACCTGCTGACTCCTGTTCGACAGGAATGATCCTAGGAGACTAATGATGGCCTTTCTCCTATCCGAGCTCCTGCCAGAGAAAAACAACATAAATGATCTAGTTATCTAAGACATTCCAATGTTATCTAAAGCATTCCAATATTATAAGTGTGCCCCTAAAGATTCAAGCTTAGGCAGTGGTTAAACAAAGTAATCAAATCTGCTTGGAAGGCAAGCACTTTTTTGTGGAAGCCCAAACTTCTGCCCAATCAATGCATCTACTATTGGCTCCCAACAAGTGGGAGGAGACAAAGCTCCTGGCCAATGACGCTTACGTAATTATCTGGTGACAGCTACACTGTCAAGCCAGAACACAAAAATAGCTAGCAGTAGCAGATGAGTGGATTGGGGGAAATGTAAGCTCAGTGTTAAACTTGAGCCAGTGGTTTCCGATGCTCAGCACCAATACTTAATTATCAACACAGCTGCTACATAGTGGTGCCGTTTGTGTAGTTTAGAGAGGAGCAGAACAACTGTTCTTTATTAATTCAATATACATTAAACTCCTACCTGCTGCACAAGCCAAATTTTATAGATGTTGGGGGCCTCGAAAAGTCTGAAATGTCACACTTGTAGGAGTGCTGGTAGTGGCAATGGGTGGTGCAAGCTGCAGTGGCCTCCTGACGAGGGCCATGTCACTTATTTTGTTACAAATTAAACATTGTGTAAGCTTCAGGACAACTTTGCGAGAGTTGGGGCTTATTTATATTTGGAGATATGATGTGATCAACATATTAATGTTTTTTTTTAATGAAGTGTCAGTTGCCCTTCAAAAATAGATTTATGGCAGTGGAGGGAATTTTTTTTACTATTCAAGCAGACTTGCATGCCCGCGCATGGCAAGAAAGGCTTGTAGTGAAAGATTGTCAGGTTCGCAGACAACACAAGCCACCAACCTTCCGGATCAAAACCAGCAGGGGCGATAATAATTTTCCCCATTCCCCCTGCGCCGACTCACGAAGGATGAGACAATAACTCCCCTGCAAGACTGTCCACAGAGGAAAGAGGAAATGGATAACCGTCATGGATCACCATGAGGAGGCCTCTCTGGTCCTTATTTCCTGCTATGAAGTACACCTTGTCGTAGGAGACCCTGTGTTAGAGAGACAGAAAATTCAGAAGGGTGCATTAACATGCAGTAAGCCTATGCGTAAGCAGTATACATAATTTACATGTACCCATATTCGTAACTCACATGTATTCCACTCTACCGAGCCTAGGAGGGAAGGGATACCAGCAGAAATGGTATCACGCTAAATCAAATCAGGCAAACCAGCAGGCAAATTAGGAGTATTCTACTCCAGAGAAAATGTTGTGACACAGCTAAGCGATGAGCAAGCTATAACAGAGAACAGACAAGACTGGGCTGGCACTTATCAGCGTATTATTCCTGCTCCTCCTGTTACTCCACAGGAGAAAGAGGCTGAAGGAGCCAATGCCGCTTGTTTAATTCAAGTTACTGTCCCTCAACGCTTCTGTGAAAACTGTAAGATTCAGCATCGCTGCTCTCCGTTTGTGGTAATGTGATGAATATAGGGCTAAGGATAGAGTTGCACCGCAACACTCCGTGCGGGCGAAATGAGTCGACAGTGTACGATAAATAAAAATGCACTCGCTCGCACCACATTACTCCGTGCATGTGAGCTCGACAAATGCGGTGTTAAAGAAGCACGTTCAGCACCGCAGCACTTCTTGCGGGTGAATGCATGGTCTTTGTCTAGGTCCGCTCCTTTCCCCAGCTAGCGGAAGACTTGACGTTTCGACCCAGAAGCCGGCATCAGGGAAAGGCGGACGGACGTAGACGTTTTCAGGCAGGCACGAGCCGACCACAGAGCAACTGGGTTCTAGGCGCCGCACACGCTGAAGGCAGAAGATGGGAGAGCCTGCAAGCCAGGAAATCTTCCGGTACCTTTCCCGTGAAAAACGGAAGTCCAGATTTGCCAGGAAGGTGCTAATTAAGCAACACTTTAACGGTGTCTTGGCAGTTTGACAAGCAACGTCCCACACAAGAGGAGTGGTTTAAATATGCAGGCTCCGTCCCAGCACAGGACTTCATGATAGTCAGGAATGGTGGCTTCTGTGTGTTGTAGTCTACCCCCCAGGTAGCAAGCAGGTATGCCATTATTCCGCACCCATGCTCCATTCACACGTTAATATACTAAAGGGGCTAGTGCAGGGAGTGTCTGTGTATGAGTTTGGTGCAAATGGGAGCGCCCTCTACTTGTGACAACCATGACAAAGAGCGAGATTTCCTGCATGGTAGCTTTGAAAACCAGAGATTCCTATAACAGCATGAAGTAAAATATAACAAATTAGCGCTCAATATGTTTGGAGTCTTTTTCATTATTGTTTTATCATTGGCTTTGTGGGGAATCAGACAAAAGGTTTTCTTTGAGATCCACACATTAACTCCTAAAAAGTAAATGTCTTATTCGATTGCAATCTCTTGTTACAGTGATTTTATGAATACTGAATCTAGAAACTGTATACACTATTATTGTGAGCAAGGAAACACACAAAGGGCTTAATTTAAAGTCTTGGGATCCACGGACCGCTAGACTCATGGAGGTGCGGTGGTGGCCGTCACCCAATCGTCCTATTACGATTAGGGCAGTTGGACAGACATTGCCCCATCACAGCCACCAGGGAACCGCCATTCCCTGGCTATGTTGCGGCGGTCAGGAGGCATCAATATGCTTGGCCTGACTGTCACTGTGCCGCCAAACATATGAGGAGTGTCCTTTCTCCCATGGTTTTAATTGCGGTTCCTCCTCCATGAAAAATCTGTCAGAGACGAAACAAAGGAGGCCCTACAAGGCCCCATTGTGCCTCTGCGCCCCCGGGTGCATGCAAGGGGGCACAACATGTGCCCCCCTGGGTGCATGCAGCACAGGTCCTGCACGGCATAGACTTTCCAGTCTGTGCAGTGCAGGAACTGTTTTTGACGTTCCCATTGCAGTGCCCATTTTTAGAGGCACGGCCGTGGGAACTCCAAAATAAGGCATGCTAGACAGGAAGAAACTCCTAATCTGGCATGCGGCCCGACCATGGCTGTGACAGGGCAGCAGCGGGGTGGATCTGGCGCTGCACCACCAAAGTCATAATCACGACCCTAATGTCTTATTGCCTGCTGCTTTTGACGATGGAAGTAAAATGATAAACGCTATATAAGATATTGATACATTTTCCACAAATATAATTGATACCAAAAAAGAACAAATTAATTGCAGTGCTTAATTTGAGCTGGTGGTTGCCGGTGTGGGCCACTGGCACTCATTTTTGGGGACCTGCACTTATTTTACTGCATCAGACATTTCCAGATAACAAATGAGGGAAAACTCACAAAGTAGAAAGAAAAAAGAAGAGAAAGAGGGGAAAAGTGTCTCGATAGTAGAAAACATGATCCGTCAAGAGTGAAATGCAGCCGGGGTCTGGTAGTGGAATAAAGAGGCAAGAGGTGGACTGAAAACTACAAGCCCTTGGTAATAGGGGATCTCACATTTAAAAGTGAGTACTGTAGGCTTCTGAGTACAGCTTTGGGCACCGGCACTCATGAGAAGCACAATCAAATGATGGCAAAAAAAGCACATACCATATAAAATGTGCAAATTGTACGCTCATAAAAATTATCTAAGACTATAACTATCGATTTATCCTAAAATAAATCAAAACTAAATTTAAATTAATTATGGCACAGAAGGACAACATGAAGGATGAGGACCCCAAATGGTAATAAAACAACACTCAGAATAACATGAAAAACAAAAAAGTAGTAGCCTGTATTCTAACTTGGAGAAAGGCCTTAAACTGCAGTTTAAAATGGGGGCATGCTGATGAACAGGCAATCTCAGGAGTTCACTAGTGGTACCTAAATGCTACCACAGCCACATTCATACATGTGCACAAGCCACTCAGTTGTGGATATCAGTGTACACTGCATGATCGTGTGTTGACTGTTGTCTTGTGAGGATGGAAATGTGCATGTAGACCACCAGGACCCACACAAATGGAAACTGACTTCCTCGGTCCACTAGTTAGCATACAAGCACTGGGTATCCAACTTGCCTACATCAGGGTTTGGCAAAATACGGGTCTCTCCTTGAGAACTCTTCCTTCTTGCCGGTGCACATTTCTGATGTGCACGTCTTCGCACCAAGGTAATTGTAACTTCATCTATAGTTTGTTTAACTCCTAAACCTGCAGGCTTCACTCTGATATATATCCTAAAATTTGTATGAAACCCTGCTGGCAGAATGCAAAAATATGTTCTGGTGGGGTCCATTCCTTAAGTCCTGTTGGGTTGGATGCCCCAAAGTTCTGAGTATGCTCTTGGGAAAATACATTTGTCAGAATCTAAAAGTGGCCATAATAGATTATTTTTTACTTATATTCTTTATTTAATTTCACATAACAAACATGCCAATAGTAGCAAGGAATGCACATTTATAGCAAATCCATTTGGCTATGATAGATTCTAACAGGAGAAAATGTATTCCTCTACAAAACTGTTAAAAGGTTCATGCTCACCACTTGTTATTTTAGGCTAATAGCTTAAGGTGACTCGATCTCACATTGTTCACAAGGTGACAACCCTAAATCAAATATCTACGCTTCTTGGAAAACTCCAAATTTCTGTCTTAACTTTCTGTTAGAATGTTTTTTCTCCTTTTTGCTATATCAAATACATGCAGAGTTGCCACTAGGCAGAATGGAAGGATCCAGACCACTGTTGTCTGCTACTGGTCCAGGGGAAATCAAAGTCCTCTATTATCTGGATTGTGTTAATTTTATATGCACCATTATTTTGACAACATTTCTAGCCAGGGATTACTTGGTTCTGTTGTATAATCTTTTGGGCATTATTTTATATTTGTAACCCATTTGTAAATCTACCTCACTTCTATTCATCCACATCATGCATTATGTTCATTGACTAAAATAGAGATGTTTTGTGGTTCTAGGTAAAAAGCATACAGGATGCCATAAGAGACAAAAAGAAGCGATTTAATTTCCTTGGAGAAGATATTAACCTGATTCCCACCGTTGGCATCTTCATTACAATGAACCCGGGGTATGCCGGACGTACTGAGCTGCCTGAAAACCTCAAAGCTCTTTTCAGGTAAATGTATGACTGCTTGGGACATGAGATTCCAAAGACCCCTTGAACTATGGATTATAGCACACTCAAAACATTTTGTACAAATATGTACCCCACTTTTCAATATCCTATTGATATTATTAAAGTTTGACCTCTGTTGAGCTGATTACAAACAGGATGGATAATTCAGACCTCTGCATAAAACACCTGTTTGTGCAGGGGTTGAAATTATGAGTAGTGCGAAGTTTACTTTACCCAGTAATTACTGTGATAAAGACCGTGCCCTGGCAGTAGGGGGAGGTAAAATGCCCAGAAATAACAGGGCAGGAAGATTTTGGTGCTTTATCCAGCAGAGATGGTTTTGCCACAGTCATCAAAGCAACTGAAACACTTCTCCAAATCCAGCAGAGAAACTAATTACAAATACTCCCTCCACCTACCACATATTGTATTGGATGGAAAATGAGTAGGTAAATATCACTGTTGTGTCAAATCTTTGCAGCATGTTCTGGGGATGTAATCAGAGGCTGCAACATCACTACGGAATTTATTACACGTTACCTTGTACTAATCTGGCCTGAGAATGTAAATCAGATGTGTCCCGAAAGGCCACTAATAAAAATACACTACTTCTGTGACAAAGTTCTAAAAATACGCATCAGCTAGTCAACACTGCATGCATTATCAGAGAGATATATGATCTACCATTAATCTAGGTTGGGGCCCACTACTCCTCCTAGCAATTCAAAGACTTCCAATCTCTCTTAACATTCCTAAACAAATCTAATCCCTGTTTTCTGATGGATATTGTATTCAAATGAAAATGTAAGCATCAGAAAATAGCATTGACTGCTTGGAAAGCATACAGGGCACTACATTGCTAATGAAAAAGAGGAGAAAGGTCAATTGAAGATGAGAGAATATCTGTTAGTAGCAGCTACGGAAAGGGTTAAATGTGGGGCAAGTAATGAGTTTATATTCTGATTTATATTCTTCCCTACAACAGCATTCATGTGTGACTGTACAATTACTCGAACTGCTTGTTAGGACAGTAAATTAAACAAGCTATTGCTTATGAAGTGACAGACCTATTTAGCCATCAGATCCTCATTGACTGAGACCTATGAGCCAATTCATCATTAATAATTGTGCCTATAAATCCATGTGTCCAAAAAGTGATATCTCTCTTGTTTTGCTAGAGAAGTGATGAAATGGCAAGCATACAACCAACTCTTCAGAGACAAATAAATGACTCCAAGAATTCGCAAGGATGACATACCCAAGCAAGGCATGTTCACTGGGTCAATAAAGGAGCGCATCATCTCAGATATCAAAGGTTTCACAGGGTTAAAAGTTGCAAAGTTCTATAATATTGATAAAGTAGTGGGGAGGATCAGCACTTTATGACAGAACGTTCAATATAAAGTCTTTCCACCAAAGTCCTTGATGATGTCCAAGGGCCAGTGTTTCTCCATTTAAGATTACCTGAAGATTTAAAAATAATATTTAGCTGAACCCATCAAACCAGAAGTCAGCACTCTTCCATAATCAGGAACTGAAAATATGAAATTCAGGCAGCAAGCCTTATCTTTCACAGAGACTGGATGGAGAATGGTAGTATGGAATAAATAAATAATTTTGTGAATACCCCCACTTAAAAATTGTTCTTGGAGACTCTGATGTAACCCTTCATGAAATGTAAAGGACAGGATTGCAATCATGCCCTTGTGAAAGGTTTGATGTAGTTCTCTGACCTACCTTAAATTAGCAGATACATGTTGGCCACTGAGATGACCTCCAATACCACATATCCATTGAGATCTGACTGTAATAATAGACTATTTTTGTCATAGTCTAGCGATACTAGCCTGCCTCTGGTTATATCTTTTTCCTACTACATGTTTAAGTAGCCCTCTCTAATCCTGCTGACATACAGCGTTGTTAAAGGTTTTCTTTGTAAACTATTTTTTGTGTTCTGCACACAATTAACTCTCTTTTGCTCTCAAGTTTCTCAGCTCTCTTCTTAATCAATATTTTTGCAAAAATGAAGATTCTTATTGAATGTATTATATTAGTTCAAGAACAGGTGTCTAAGGCATATAAATGATACAAAGACCACTTTTTGCTGTCAGGTTGTTTATTTACTGAATGGTACATACTGTCTGCACATTGCCATTTAGTAGATTTTGTATTGCTTTTTCAGACCATGTGCCATGGTGGTACCAGATTTTGAGCTGATCTGTGAAATCATGTTGGTTGCAGAAGGATTCATTGAAGCTCGACTATTAGCCAGAAAGTTTATTACCCTCTATCAGTTGTGCAAAGAGCTCCTTTCCAAGCAGGTATGTATAACTTATGTAGACCCAGGCACGCTGTTTGTAAACAAGCATAAAGTTGAACAAAGAGTTCTTGTTCATACAGGTAAGTATGAGACATTTCAGCTTGGGAAAATTTGTTATGATATATCCCATGGATTTATATTTTGGTGGACGAAATGTCCATCACCGTTGTGATGGAGCAGCTCATCCGCCAAGGTCTAAATGAGACCCTTAGTCTTTTTTTCTGGAAGTCAAAATCTTTCAGCAGGGTAAGGCAGCATGCTGTATCCAAGTAAGTCTTCACAAAGTTAATTAGGCATTGGATGATGTACTGCTGAAGCCATTGGTTTGGGCGGCAAAAGCTTCAAGCAGGAGAAATTCAAATTTCACACCCAGAAATGTCCACTCATAGGTCAGACACTTTTGGACCTTTCATCCGGTCAAGATTTTTACCTTTGACCTCAGTCTCTTTTATTGGAGCTTTGAATCTTTCAGCTGGTAAAAGTTGTGTCTGTATACAATGTGGAGTTCCATGAGGCTGGAAACCTTCTTATCTGGGGTCTGCTGAATCGAATTTGCTGATGTGGAGAATCTCCGAACAGGAGAAACTGTGTTTCTTAGCCTAGTGAGGTCGCATCTTGGTTGGATAAGATGAGGTGGTTTGCCTAGGTCCTCGGGAGATCTGAAAGTACAAAAACATATTTTTCAATACTTGTTTTCAGGGTTGGTAGGAGAAGTTCAATTAGATACAGCCAAGAGTCCTGAGACCTCAGGAACAGCACTCGGGGGTCAAGACTCCCTTCAGGAGCGGCCACCAGCATGATGCAGGTCAGGTCCAGTTAATACCGGTTAGCTGGGAACTTCACGAAAATTCCTCCTGCAGCTTTTGGTGGCCCTGTAGCCACACAAGACATCATCCAACTGAAACCTTGGGTCCACTTCTATTTTTGTGGGTACACAAGGGAGCAGATCCAGTCCTTTAGGGCTCACCTCATGTCAGAGATAGCAGGACCAGTCCTCTTCTGTTCTTCCTCAGATCCAAAAAGTGTTCTGAGGAGGGTAGCAGGGTTTTTAAACTTTATATCTGACACTAGATTGTCGGGGAGGTGAATCCTGGCCCCACACTAAGCAATGGGATGAACGTTCCCTAGAGTAACCCTGTCCACTTATGCAGCCGTTCCTGTTTTCCCTACTATAAACCAATGTGCCCCTCATTCCTAAAATCCAAGAAGGGGAAACTCTTCTCTTCTACAGAGCATTTGTACCCACACAGAGGTGTGGACATGGGAATCAGCACTCCCCTCCCCTGTGTTTACTTCAGACCAGTCCTGGGAGCAGCTTTCCCCCACTGCGATTGGTGCCTACCTGACTGAGAGGATAAAAGGTAGGGCCTTATTAGGTGTCATCTAACATTTGCTTGTGACAGGGGGTTACATCTCAACTCATCTTTTCGTAACAGGTCAAGTGAAGGCACCACCCCAAAACCAAGCCATCATATTTGCTCTTGGAACAGTTTTCACTCTTCATCAGGGTTATTCAGCCACAGGGATACTGCAGGAGGGCAAATGCAGATTAGCCCCAAGGAGCTTAAGAAAGGGAAATGTAACTTTCTAAAAGTTACTTTTCCTTAATATTTATTTAAATTAAACTTCACAATTACGTTGGGTTTTTAATAGATGTTAAAGTTTGTTTTATTTCTAACTCGTCTAACTCTGATCCAGAGTTAGAGAATGTTAGATCTGGGGGTCTCTAGTTGGCAGGGTAGGTACCACTGTCCAAGTAGGGACCCTTGCTTCTAGTCAGGGAAAGGGGGATACACTGTTAAGATAACCCCTGCTCACCCTCTAGGTAGCTTGGCCTGAGCAGTCTAGGCTATCAAAGGCAATGTGTAAAGTATTTGTACCAACACTCACGGTAACACAGTGAAAACAC
Organism: Triturus cristatus; assembly: GCF_964204655.1. Classification (NCBI taxonomy): domain Eukaryota; kingdom Metazoa; phylum Chordata; class Amphibia; order Caudata; family Salamandridae; genus Triturus; species Triturus cristatus. The sequence continues at coordinate 445,195,134 of NC_140590.1, forward strand.
CACAGATTTACTCCACACCAGTTTTAGAAAAATAAGGTATCTTTACTAAAAACTTCACAAGACCAAATACTACAGACAAACCAACATATAATTCAAAAAGGTTACTTTAAAGATAGTTCAGAGTTTGCAGAAAGTACTCCAGGATGTAAAAGTCAGTGTCTTGCACAATGCGACTCTCACGCACAAAATGCGACACTTTCGTGCCCAACAGTACCTGTAGTTGCGATAAGGTTCCCAAAAGCTATAACAAGGAAGCTTGCAAAGGTGATGCGATACTCCTGAGATCCTGGGGAGGCTTTGCAGCAGCCCTGCTTCACGCAGCAGAGGTGGATGCGCCGGCTCCGATCTGTAAGGGGAGGATGCGATGACTTTGGCCTTCGTTGCGTAGGTTTCTTAGGAGGAAGCTTCACGCACAGGTTCGATGCGACACTCTTCGATGTGGTGCGATGCGTGGCGCAGCGTTGCCTTCCGGCGCCGCAACTCTCGATGCGCCACGGAACGGGACTCTGCGTCGACGCACGCAGCGACTGGAGACTTTTCACGCACCGGCAGTGGTGCGGCCCGCAAACTGGTTCTGCGACGACCCTCGCAGCGTCAGGAATCTTCTCGCACCGGGACGATGCTCGACGCACTCGGCGATGCGGGGACCCTGCGTGTTGCGATGGTGCCGCGATTAATTTTTCCTCGCACTCTCGTCTTGCGACACGCAATCGGATGATGCGTTGGGTACCAGTCACTCTTGTTCACGCTTCTGCTTCCCAGCTCCCAAACACAGCAAAACGACCTCCTGAGGCCCCAAGACTGGGCAAGCACTCCAAGGCAGGTCAGAACTCTCTCAGCAGAGTTCCAGGGGAGCTGGTGGTGAAGTCCTTTTGTTCCTGGGACTTCTTAACAGGGAGCCAGCTCTTCTCAGGCCCTTGGAGATCAGAATCAAAAGAAGGGGACACAGCAAAGTCCTTCCCCTCTCCTTGGCAGCAAAGCAAAACAGCAAGCAGGCAGTCCTCTCCTCTTCAGTTTCTTCCAGCTTTCTCCTTGGCAGAGGTTCCTTCCTAGTTCCAAAGTGATCTAAAGTTTAGGTGTCTGGGGTCCTCTTCTTATACCCCTCCAAGCCTTTGTCTCTCTTTGTTCCAGTGGGGGGACTCCCCCGCTCAAACCGGTTCCTGGGTGTGCTCTGCTCTGGAGCACCTGGTTCCTTTCAGAGTGAGGAGCAGGGTCGTTAGACGCTCAGCAGGAGGCGGAGCCCTCTTTGTGCCAGCAGAGGCAGAGTCCTCAGCCTGGCCAGCAGAGGGTGGAGCCAGCTTTGTGTTTGGCAGGGACAGCCCTATTCAGACCCAGGGACTACTCCTCCCACCCATCTAAAGCAGATCTCCCTATTCACCCTGCTGCTGACTCATCCAGGCTCCTGGAGCCACCTGGCCCATCACATGACACCCTTCAGCCAACCAGCACACAGGCACACAGGAAGGTTAAACAGGAGAATAGCTACTTTCTAAAAAGTGCTATTCTCACACAGTGAATTTAAAAACCATCTTGCTAAAAAGATGTATAATTAAACTCTGAACACAGAGATACCAAACTTGGATTTTCTATCTTGCCCTTATGGGAAGATAGGCATGTAAACAGCCTTCCCCATTCTATCCTATGGGCAAGATAGCCTCTCAGCAGTGAAAAACGAAAAATGGCTGTAATTCACTACCAGGGCATGTTACACACCTCAGTACATGCCCTACCTTTCAGATACACTGCACCCAGCCCAGGGGGGTACCTAGGGCCACCATAGGGATGCCTGACATGTACAGAAAGGGAAGGATAAGGCCTGGTCAGTGGGTGCACTGGACTGCACATAGGCACTGCAAGCAGGCCTAAGACATCATTTTAGCGCTACTCCTGTGGGTGGCACAATCAGTGCTGCAGCCCACTAGTAGCATCTGAATCACCAGCCCTGGCACACCCAGTGCACTTTACTAGGGGCTAACAGATTAAACAAATCCCAATCATGGATAACCAATCAATATAACAATTTATACAGAGAGCATATGCACTTTAGCACTGATTAGCAGTGGTAAAGTGCCCAGGGTCCTATTGCCAACAACCACGGGTCAGAAAAAGTAAAGGAGGAAGAAGCAAAAAGTTTGGGGATAACCCTGCAAAAAGGGCCGTTTCCAACACAACCCCCTTCCAGCCTAAAGCCAGGGTAGACCAAGCGATACCTCGATGGGATTCCCTGCTTAGGGCGATAGAACACGGAAACTGGCCCAAACAGCAGGGCAATATTCCTGTTCTACGCCTTCCTGAACCCGGTTGGATCTCTCCATCCATACTCTCAGGGTCCACCAAGCCAACCCCTGTGGAACCCTTCTCTTCACTGTCAGGTCGGGTCTGACAACCTGGCACTGACCCACCAGCCCCGGGCCTGTATCCGGTGGCTGGACAGGAGGCTGGGGTGGACTGTTCCATACCCAGTCCTCCTCTTCCTTGGGGCTCTGTACCCTCCCACCTGGAGCGGTACCCCCTTCTAGAATAGTCAGGGCACCTGTGGCAGGTGTCCTGCACCATTCGCCCACCAGTTCAGGGGTTCTATCCTGCAACTGGGATCCCAGGTCAGGGGGGACACCCCGGACCTGGCCCTCCAACCTAGGGTCTACACCCTCCAGGTGAACCGGGGTCAGAGACGAGGACTCCCTCCCTCTGCACCCCCTTCCAGAGTTCTGCACCCTCCTACTCAGAGCGGTACACCTCAAAGACAAATTGGTAGAGACACTGCTTACAGATGTCCCTCCCTCCAGTTCAGGACCTCTCTCCAGCAACTGGTCTCCCAACCTAGGGTCTAAACCCTCAGGATGCACCGGGGTCAGAGGTGAGGAAGCTCTCCCTCTGCACCCCCTTCCAGAGAGCTGCACCCTCCCCACTGGAGGGGTACCCCTGGAAGCCAAACCGGTCAGGACACAGCTTACAGATGTCCTTCCCCCCAGGTCAGGCAGATCCTGAACCTGGCCTCCCAACCCAGGGACTAAACCCTGCGGTTGCACACCTGCCTGGCATGCCAGGACTTCTGGGGACTCACACAGTATCTCCCCGAGGGTGACACATGACTCATGTGTCTCGTGACAGTCTGCCTGGCGCAGATCTCCCGGCCCCTGTCCACCTGACAGTGCGCGAAGATCCCCCAGGACAGAAGTGGTGTCACCATGGTCACTCCTAGGGGACTCAGCCCTTCTGGCTGGTCCCTGACCCACTGGTTCTCCCACTGGGGAACACATCCCCCTCTCACCCCTCAGTCTGGACTTCTGCACCCTCCCAACTGGAGCGGTACCGCCAGACACCAGAACCACTGGAGCTCTGTTTACAGAGGCTCCGGGTTCTCCTGACACTAGGAGATCCTCCTCAAATGGCCTACTAGCACTGTCTAGGCCCCCAACCTGGTGTTCCCTTAAGGAACCCGCTAGGCCCTGAGACGGGGTTTCGGGCACCTTGGGACCCACAGTCCCACACTCACCCCTTCTCCACTGAGACAGGACGTGAGCCCCTACACCCCTCCCACTACACTGAGACCTAACTGGGCTACACTGAACCTCTTCCACCTCACAGGTCTGGAAGATATCTGGGCCACTCCTTTTGGGATCACTCCCCAATGCCTCTCCAGCCCTTTTGGCATCCAACCAAAGGTCTGCCTCCAACGCAAGCTCTCTGGAACCAGAGAACTCACACTCCACCGGGTGTTGGCATAGCTCTGGAAAACAGGGACTTAAAATATGCTCTCCAACAAATGAATCACACAGCCCCCCACAGTTGTTAACCAAGCTACCGTTTGCCTCACCCTCCAGTGCCTCACACAAGTACCTCACACCACTCTCCTGAGATTGGCAAGACAGTACCTGACTGTCTCTGTCACACAACTCACACTCTTCTGGGTGGTCTTCACACTCACACACCAAGGTTTCTACCATGGGGGAACCCCTCTCCCTGTACCTCTCATCTAGGGTCAGTAGAGTGTCCCTCCCACCACTAGGAATATGGTCCCCTGTGCCAGTTCCCCAATCTACTTCAGGGACACTGCACACCACGGGAACTACATCATAAACCTGAACCCCCTGGTGTATGTCAACCCCCTCCTTCAAGTCAGGTGCCACATCTCTGGGTGTTTGTACCTTTCTCTCAGCACTAGAAACTACAATCTTGCTGCCACCATCTGAGCTGGACTCCACCTCCAACTCAGCAAAGCTCACTTCTTGAGCTAACCATTCTTCTTCAGCTGAGACACTCATGGCCTCAAGCCTCTCAAGCTCCATATCAAGCTCCCTCATTCTTAATTCATGTGCCAAGGTCAATTTCAATTCTTCCAAGGCATACATCTTCTTGCTCTCTTCTATTTTGTTTTGGGTTTCCATTTCCATCAGCTTCAACTCAAGCCTCATGGCTTCTAACTCATGATCTCTAGCCCTTTGATTCTCCTCCAACTCCTCTGGAGTGAGACTCCTACTGGAATGGGAGCTGCCAGCCCTTGAGACTGGTCTGACCACGGGCAGAGCTTGGGGAACAAAACCATTCTCTTCATCTGCATCATCTTCCTCTTGAGCCTCCCACCAGGCCTTCAAGACTCTTTGTAGCACATCCCTTCTAGATCCGCTTTTCACAGGGCAACCAAGGTCTTTGCAGAATTGCTTGAGCTCCTCAACCTTGTACGAATACAGATCCTCCATGGAAAACTCCAATTCTGCCCTCTCACTTGTTGCCACCTGAGACATGATGCTCTTGAAGAGTTACTCAAAAATAGAATCAAAAATAACACAGTATGTGGTTGTCTATTGGTCTGCACTCCTAGTGATGTACACCAATTACTGTGGGTCAAGTACAAATACAAGTTCAATCCTCACCGCTGACCACCAATGTTAGATCTGGGGGTCTCTAGTTGGCAGGGTAGGTACCACTGTCCAAGTAGGGACCCTTGCTTCTAGTCAGGGAAAGGGGGATACACTGTTAAGATAACCCCTGCTCACCCTCTAGGTAGCTTGGCCTGAGCAGTCTAGGCTATCAAAGGCAATGTGTAAAGTATTTGTACCAACACTCACAGTAACACAGTGAAAACACCACAGATTTACTCCACACCAGTTTTAGAAAAATAAGGTATCTTTACTAAAAACTTCACAAGACCAAATACTACAGACAAACCAACATATAATTCAAAAAGGTTACTTTAAAGATAGTTCAGAGTTTGCAGAAAGTACTCCAGGATGTAAAAGTCAGTGTCTTGCACAATGCGACTCTCACGCACAAAATGCGACACTTTCGTGCCCAACAGTACCTGTAGTTGCGATAAGGTTCCCAAAAGCTATAACAAGGAAGCTTGCAAAGGCGATGCGATACTCCTGAGATCCTGGGGAGGCTTTGCAGCAGCCCTGCTTCACGCAGCAGAGGTGGATGCGCCGGCTCCGATCTGTAAGGGGAGGATGCGATGACTTTGGCCTTCGTTGCGTAGGTTTCTTAGGAGGAAGCTTCACGCACAGGTTCGATGCGACACTCTTCGATGTGGTGCGATGCGTGGCGCAGCGTTGCCTTCCGGCGCCGCAACTCTCGATGCGCCACGGAACGGGACTCTGCGTCGACGCACGCAGCGACTGGAGACTTTTCACGCACCGGCAGTGGTGCGGCCCGCAAACTGGTTCTGCGACGACCCTCGCAGCGTCAGGAATCTTCTCGCACCGGGACGATGCTCGACGCACTCGGCGATGCGGGGACCCTGCGTGTTGCGATGGTGCCGCGACGAATTTTTCCTCGCACTCTCGTCTTGCGACACGCAATCGGATGATGCGTTGGGTACCAGTCACTCTTGTTCACGCTTCTACTTCCCAGCTCCCAAACACAGCAAAACGACCTCCTGAGGCCCCAAGACTGGGCAAGCACTCCAAGGCAGGTCAGAACTCTCTCAGCAGAGTTCCAGGGGAGCTGGTGGTGAAGTCCTTTTGTTCCTGGGACTTCTTAACAGGGAGCCAGCTCTTCTCAGGCCCTTGGAGATCAGAATCAGAAGAAGGGGACACAGCAAAGTCCTTCCCCTCTCCTTGGCAGCAAAGCAAAACAGCAAGCAGGCAGTCCTCTCCTCTTCAGTTTCTTCCAGCTTTCTCCTTGGCAGAGGTTCCTTCCTAGTTCCAAAGTGATCTAAAGTTTAGGTGTCTGGGGTCCTCTTCTTATACCCCTCCAAGCCTTTGTCTCTCTTTGTTCCAGTGGGGGGACTCCCCCGCTCAAACCGGTTCCTGGGTGTGCTCTGCTCTGGAGCACCTGGTTCCTTTCAGAGTGAGGAGCAGGGTCGTTAGACGCTCAGCAGGAGGCGGAGCCCTCTTTGTGCCAGCAGAGGCAGAGTCCTCAGCCTGGCCAGCAGGGGGTGAAGCCAGCTTTGTGTTTGGCAGGGACAGCCCTATTCAGACCCAGGGACTACTCCTCCCACCCATCTAAAGCAGATCTCCCTATTCACCCTGCTGCTGACTCATCCAGGCTCCTGGAGCCACCTGGCCCATCACATGACACCCTTCAGCCAACCAGCACACAGGCACACAGGAAGGTTAAACAGGAGAATAGCTACTTTCTAAAAAGTGCTATTCTCACACAGTGAATTTAAAAACCATCTTGCTAAAAAGATGTATAATTAAACTCTGAACACAGAGATACCAAACTCGGATTTTCTATCTTGCCCTTATGGGAAGATAGGCATGTAAACAGCCTTCCCCATTCTATCCTATGGGCAAGATAGCCTCTCAGCAGTGAAAAACGAAAAATGGCTGTAATTCACTACCAGGGCATGTTACACACCTCAGTACATGCCCTACCTTTCAGATACACTGCACCCAGCCCAGGGGGGTACCTAGGGCCACCATAGGGATGCCTGACATGTACAGAAAGGGAAGGATAAGGCCTGGTCAGTGGGTGCACTGGCCAGGTCGACATGGCAGTCCTGGACTGCACATAGGCGCTGCAAGCAGGCCTAAGACATCATTTTAGCGCTACTCCTGTGGGTGGCACAATCAGTGCTGCAGCCCACTAGTAGCATCTGAATCACCAGCCCTGGCACACCCAGTGCACTTTACTAGGGGCTAACAGATGAAACAAATCCCAATCATGGATAACCAATCAATATAACAATTTATACAGAGAGCATATGCACTTTAGCACTGATTAGCAGTGGTAAAGTGCCCAGGGTCCTATTGCTAACAACCACGGGTCAGAAAAAGTAAAGGAGGAAGAAGCAAAAAGTTTGGGGATAACCCTGCAAAAAGGGCCGTTTCCAACAGAGAATTAATATTTAATCTAGCTTTCCATTATTTCCTACAGGCCATTCATAATCTCGTTACAGTGAAAATAGCTTTTGGGTACTGGTCACTGTAAGGATACGTTAACTTTACATGTCCTACTTTAAAATACCATGCACTCTGCCTAATGGGCTGCAAGGCCCACATTGGTGTGAATTATTGATATTTGAAAGGAAGGTTTTCTCTTATTAAAAAGAGGTAATTTAACAGGTTGCATTATAGGATTTATACTGCAGTAGTCAGGATACATAGGGTAGGCATGATGTCATGTTTTCCCTTCCGGTGCAGTGGATAGCACAACAGGTGCTGCAGTCCATGACTGCTATTTAACATCCAGGCCCTTGGTACACTTTCTCCACCATATACTAGGGATTTATAGACAAGTTAAATATACCAATTAGGATAAGGCCAATTACACCATGCTTAAAGGGGAGCACAGGCATTTTAGTGCTGGTTAGCAGGGGTAAAGTGCACAGAGTTCTATAACAAGCAAAGCATATAGGGGAACATTATGGGGGGACGTCACATAAAAGATGGCCATTTACTTCAAATAATAGTTTTCAAATGGTATCTAAGGGCAGAAATAATCAAGAAGAGCAGCTGCCAAAGACAGTGTAATTTAGAATAGCACTTCATCTCAAAGGTGGTGTTTATTTAGATTAGATACATTGGAACTACAGGAAACCAAAACATGTTGATATTGTCATCAAATGAACATGGGAAAGAGATTTTTCCACTGAGTTTAGCTTTTTCTTCAGCATAACTTAGAAGTATTTAGAGTCAATGCGTTATTTAGCAATAAAAGCAAAGCTTTAAAACACCTACATTTTATAAATGTGCCTACATGTATTGCAATGATTTTGTTCTTGTGTATGCATAATTTCTGATCATTAACAATAAATTATGACACTCGGAGAGCTAAATAATAAGATTTAGTGATCTGGCACTAGCAAAAATCATCTCTTGTGGCAGCTATTCAGCCGTTCCTTTTCAAATTGCTGGAAAATTATATAATAGACCCGCATGAACCCCCGGATTAGCTACGTAGTTTCACGGTAACCTGTACTAATGCAACAGGCTTTTACTTAAAAAACATTCTGCTTTCACTGGCCTGCATTCTCTAGTTACAAAGGAGTCCTTACATTTTGGACTTTAACTTGGATGATTACCGGAAACTCTGAGTTGGCAATTGTCACCTGGGATGTCTCATCCAAGATAGCCTTTTCCAGCCTATCTGGTCATGACTCCTTCCTCGTCTCACACATTCTTAGTTCTTGTCTGGCAACATGTAGGTAAGCAGGGTTTGACATTCTCCCTCAGCTCAAAGGATGCATGTTTCCTTGAGTGATTGGATATTGAAGTGGGATTTAAATGAATCAGTCTTTTAAACTCTACATTTCTTGATCTATTGCCCTTTTTTATCAGTTAGCAGTAAGCCATAGAAGCATTTTCGTTTATATTGGACCATTTTATACTACCTAAATCTGCACTTCTTCACCTCTATTAATAGGTGGCTTTTTTGTTTGTTTACTCTTTACTTCTCCCTCTGGGAAGACATTTCCAAATCATTTTGACTGCAGAGAAATGTGCTTCCAAATAGAAGTTTGGACTGAACTGTTACTATTGGAGCAGGACCAAAAGTGATTTGCATATTGTCGGTCTCTGTGTAGATTGATAAAATGGGCAAAAATGTATGCACTGTAATGTGGCGCGAGTGACCAACAGTGGCTGATAATATTTCAAGCATTCCTTTCATCACTTTGTAGTTTGTTCCAGTAGACCTGTCAGTGTGATGGACATGTCTATACATTAGTCCCATTCTTGCTGTGCCAAAGGACTATACTTCAATAATGAGGCCCAAGTGGTCCGAAACTGGTATGGACTTGTGTTGCTGTCTGGAGGTGATTTGCCTTGGGAGTTCAGGTTGGACTGTTTCTATAGAAGCAGGATCAAGACTGATTTGCATATGGTTGGTCTCTGTTTACAGTAGCACAATAAGCAAAAAGCTATGGACTGTAATATGTCTCTGGTGTTTGTTGGTAGCTGAGATAAATTCAAGCAGTCCTTTCAACAATTTGTTGTTTGTTCAAGACAGAAGTTGGCCAATGTGGTTAGCCAAATGTTGCAGCTGAGGAACAGAGCAGTTAGCTCGACCTGTGAGAGTTTTAGCTATCCATTAGAGACTCCAAAGAATGCTGGATTGTGAAAGAGAGAAAGCCTCAAAATCCAAATGAGGAATCCTAAGGATGAGACAAAGGAAGAGGTCTACTCGACATATACATTTGACTTAGCATTGATATTTGGAAATATCATTGATATATCATTATACAGCAGGACATTTTAAGTGACAAAGGAGCTTCAAGGTCAGACTAGGAAGTGGATCCTCTCCGCATTAATACAACACTGCACAATAGATCATAAATAATTACAGTGATATACATCATAGTTAATGGAAATATGATATGGCCCCACGTGTCCAACTGTGTACATTATTGCCCGGATATACTTACACTTTGCACCAATGCAGTTTCATGCAAAGTGTCGCAAAATGGCACAAAGTTTGACAGTAGCCATGAAGTAACATAAAACAGCTTTTTCCTCTACTTTGCATCAAGGGGGGATCACTAGGTGGTACATGGGCATTTCCATGCAACCACCCATGGGTTTTGACACATATCCCCAACTACTAATATTGATAGTCATTTATACCCCAAAAGTATGCCTCCTCGAGGGAGGGGTAAAGTAGAAGAATTGTTTCAATGTCTCCAAACATTTCAAACTTTGGATGCGTGCTGTATTGTACATCACACATAAAAGTAGAAACAGTTGTAAATTACGTATAGGCATAGTATTTTGTACTGGAAGGGCATCCTTCCACCACAAAACTTGTGCTAGACATTAGGAAGATACCCTTGCACTATTGTGCAACAGTTCCATATCACACTAGATATGGCTCCGTCCCGCTCTTTCGCGTTCACCCAACGCAGCGCAGCAACTTTGATTACTGTGACCTCTTAGTAAACTTGCCTCACCTGTATAATGCCATGATATCAATTCACATAGACATTGTATGTGCCTGACTGCTGCATCTTTTATTTAGTACCTAGTATAACTCTTCCAATGTATTTCTATTATTTCAGGACCATTATGACTGGGGCTTGCGAGCCATCAAGTCTGTGTTGGTGGTAGCTGGATCCCTGAAGAGGGGAGACCCAGATCGCCCTGAAGACCAGGTGCTGATGAGAGCCCTCCGTGATTTCAACATTCCTAAAATCGTCACTGATGACATGCCTGTCTTCATGGGACTCATTGGAGACCTTTTTCCTGCACTGGAGGTGCCACGAAAACGTGACCTGGATTTTGAAACATTTGTAAAGAAGGCCGTTTTAGATCTGAAGCTGCAGGCTGAAGACAACTTTGTGCTTAAAGTAAGAGAAGCATGTTATTTGTATGTCACTTATTTGTGTTTTTAAGACATCGAAAGCTTCAATTTGCTGCATTTTAAAATCTTACATCTCTCCTTCACTTTTGTATTCTTTGAAAGTGGAATCCCGGGAGTTTCACAGTTACAACCCTATTGAAAAGTCACACTTTGGTTTACATTCAATTTAGCTCTCCCAACCCTTCTTAGAAACTGTAGATTATACCGTAAGGTAAAAGTGTTTTGTTTTGCTTGAAATTCACAAATTAGATCTTCTTATCCTTAATTTCATGTGATAATGTATGTGAACTGCACAATATGGTGTAGCTTCCAGTCAATTTCCTTTGATTTACTTTAGCTGTTATTTCTTTACACCTGCTGCAAAAACCACACTGTATTCTTATTTATGTGAATGGTGGAAGGTATGAAGTGCAAAAGATCCTATGTTATGAATAATGGTGTGAAAGATTACTTGAGCTGATATGCGTGAACCAGACCACTATGACACGAGTGAACCTCTTTTGCAGGTTGTGCAGTTGGAGGAGCTCCTTGCGGTTCGTCACTCCGTGTTCATTGTGGGTAACGCGGGCACCGGCAAGTCCCAGGTATTGAAGTCTTTAAACAAGACATACCAGATCATGAAGCGCCGCCCTGTGTGGACAGACCTCAATCCCAAGGCGGTCACCAACGATGAACTCTTTGGCATCATTAATCCCGCAACACGAGAATGGAAAGATGGTAAAATATGTAATTTGTGCATTTAGTTCAAGACAGTGGTTATTTGTTAATCCACCGTTGGGCAATATACATCATGTTACCCTGATATTTTATTGACTTACTGGATTTAGTTAATTTGAAAAAAACACGTTTGTCTCTAAAAAAGTATACCTTGCATAACGTTACTGATCTCTTTCACAACATTCTCCACTTTGTCCCAACATTCTTTACTAATACTCCTCAATGGAACCATTTCTTAATTTTTGTATCTGCTAAAGGACAGAGACAGTCTCCTCTTCTCAACTTCTTCATCATTCATTTCCTTATATTTTCATACCCGCTTGAACTCGATTGCAGCTGGTTTAGGGCAGCAAGCTGCTCTTCGGTTGCAGATACAGTACTTTCTAAATCACACCATGAAAATTCTTCTTATGGTCTTTACGTGTTAGAGAGCTAGAAGGATTGTCCCTCTGTATTCAATCATGAATGTTTTGATTTATTTAATGATGCTGTAGTCCTGCAGTGGGTTTCAGTACAATAGCCATCCAGATGGGTATATAGTTGTGCAAAATGCACAGCAGGTTGAATTATGATTCATTAAATATTTATTCCCAAGGATGTGCCTGAAGTAAAGTGAAGAACCAAGAGCTTTCTGCTAAAATGCTCAATGTACTTCGATAACTACAGATCATGAAAAACATTGGGGCATGAGTTGATATAGAAAGTGTCATACAGCGTCTTTAAACATTACAGATGTGCGTAATTCTTCTCTATGAAAGAAAGTATAAACACAAAGCTTGTTTGGAATTTCTGCTTTTCACAGATATATCCTGCTATCACTTTAACAATCATGAGATGTTAACGTTTAGGCTAAAGCCCATGATTACCATTTTACTTCACAGATGAGTTCTATTGCTGTGGCGGAACTAGAGCTCTAACACAAACATGTTCTGTACATGAGGAGGCCAATGGGGGTAAACAATGCATCAAGAATATTTTAGGATTTTGATTCTGGGTCTTGGTATTGAAGTTCAATAGAATACATTTAACAGCATGTAACTGGTCCACTTGACATTAGAGAGGTAGAAGAAGCTTTTGAGCACCTGAAGTTCAAGATTTGTTTCATTCTTCTACTATGAAACTAGAGTTACTACTTTCACAAACTCTTTGTTAATTTTAAAATTCAGATGGCATGGCAGGTTTCCTCCATGGACTCCAGCAGTTCATTTCTGGAAAACGTGTACATTACACAACCAAGAGGTTCTCTGTGTGCCAATCCTTTTGAAGGCTATGCTTTGAAAGTCAGTGTTGTGGCATTCTGAGTAAGCTGTTCCATGTAGACAATATAACAACTTGTAGAGTTATCTCTGAGTAAAGAAAATGTCAAATGAGTTGATAAAGCTGCTGACTTAACGGTGAATCTATGTAAATTAATATTACCTCCTCGTAAGTCTTCCTCGCCACATGATTAACGAAGTGAGCTTTAGCTCCACACCAGAAACCTCCAAAGCAAAAGTTAGCCTCCCATGACTCCCATCCCTTCCCAACATGGCTGACCCCTATCACCATTAACCTCTATAAGAGGAGGGCCGGCCCAACCCTCAGCCTGTTTTTTTGGTTCTGCGCACGATGACTCTCCAGATGTGCTGTCAGGTAAGTGGTTCCTGCTGTAGCAGGAACATGGGTCCATGGTTGGTGGTCCTGCTCTAGCGGGCCCTGGGGATCTAGGACCTACCACTTTCCTTCCCCCGGTATCCTTCAGAGCTGCTTAGGCTCTGCCTTAGCGAGCCAAGGGTTTACAGTTGGGGGGAGGCCGGGGTGGTCTGGGGTTCTGCCTAACGGCCCCTTCTGACCGTGTTGACAATGGTTATGGGACATTGTCTGTGCCCAGGCATCCCGTTGGTGCTCCTTGGATCTGGGATTTATTTTTTAGTCACAGAGAGGGCACACGGGGCGGCTTTCCCCAAGTCTCCAGTTCCTTCAGCCTGGGGAGGCGTCCCTGCGAGAGGCGGGCTATTGGCATGGGTATTGGGAGAGGGGGCCCGGTGAACCGTCCAACGGTCCTCGTCCACGCCCCCATTTTCATGATTGCAGGTTTTCAGCCCCAGGTGACATTGTCCACAGGGTCTCGCTGCGGCAGACTCTGTGTCAGTCCCGTGGGGCAGGCGTTCGGCGCAGACTGCAGTGGGGCTCCTCTTCTCTTTGTTTTCTCAGAGCTCCTAGGAGCTCAAGGGCTTACCTGCTTGACTCCAGGATGAGTGCAGTTCCCAGTGCAGGCTTGTTCCTTCCACGATAATCTCCCAGGCGGTCCTTTTCCCTCTCCTGTGGGAATTTCACGCTGGTCTTCTACGGGATGGGGTGCCGCTTGCGACCACATTGATGGCCCAGCATCCGATGGGCTGGGCTGGGATCGTCCGGCTTCCCACGCGGCTGATCCCCTCAGGTGCAGCCGGTCCCGCATGTTACTGGGCAGATTCTATTTGTTTCACCTCTTTTTTGACAGGGTCCAGGTCTGTGGCTCATTCAGTCTGTGGCTGGCTGTGGCCAGTCCCGAGGGGTTGGCGGCCGGCACAGGCTGCTGCGGGGCTCCACTTTTGTAGTACTGTCATCTTCGAAAACACTTGGCATTCATTGTATGTGGTTTGTTTGAGGTGTCTTGCACCCGCACACTACATTCTTCTCACGCAGCGAGCCTGAAAACCTGGTTTACAGCTGGCAGTGAAAGTGAGTGAGTACTGTTTGGAGCTCTCGAATCTGCTCGGCTCACGTTTCGGACTCTTACAAATCATTTTTTTGGGGTCGTGGTGGCCCTGTGCTGTAAGGCGGCAACAACGTACTCTGGGTGAGTGTTATATATATGTATATAATATGTTTTACAATTCCTGGAGGGGTCTCAGACACTTGTTGCAGCGGTAGGTCTGTGTTTGCCTCGCAGCTTTCATTGGATGATAGTAGTGATTTTTTTTTTCCAATCTGGGTGCACTTTAATCATTGGTTCCCCCGTTATAGACTAGTGTTATCGGACCTGCTTCTAAGCGCAGTGTGTAAATGGCAAATTACGAATTTGTGCTTTGTGTAAGTTGGTCCTCTATGTACTACTTTTGTTGCTATAAATCCTTGTCTTTATTACCTGCTGGTCATTGTTGAGTAGTTTTGTAGTGCGGATTAGTGATTTTTTGAAGCGGCATCAAGGAGCCGTACGTACCCTAGAACGTGCACTGCATGACACAGCATTGGGCCCTTCCAGGTGTTTTCGCAATCTTTCTTTATTCTAAGGTTACCATGAGTGGTTCTATGGGGTAGTAATATGCACTTAATTGTAGAGCTGTATAACTTGCCATTAATGTACTGGTGGTAGCACATACTTCGACCATTTGCCCTGTGGGCTGTGTGTTCATGTCCTGGTGTTTTGCTGGCGTTTAGGAGTGTATAGCGGAGCGTACCTACTCCTTCTTACCTTCTGGGCTTTGGGCCTGCGGTCCTTCCGTCCTGTATACTCCTATTCCCACCTGCTCTCCATTGTTGTGTGGGGTCTGGCCTGGTCGGTCCCTGGTTAAGCGTCCACCTGGGGATTCCGTGGGCTGTTGGCGGCTGCGTGTCTGATGGGGGCGGGCTCCTTTTGGCGCCTCTCTGTCCTTCTCTGGACTGCTTCTGTGGTCACCATGTGGGCTTTTGCTTCTGCTTCTGCTCCTGGAGGGCTTGCCCTTTCTTGTCTGGGGCCACGGCCATGGCGTCCCTTTCTCTTCCTGGCTCGGCAAGTGGCTGCTATGCCACCCGTCCATGTCATGCTTCTCCTCGGCTCCTGGCCGTTGGGGCTCTGTTGGGGGCCAACTGTTGCCTCTCCTTCCATCCTGGGTGGCCTCTGTTGCAGTTCCGTGGGTCCTGCCTACTGCCACGCCACCCCGTTGTCGCTCTTGGCTGTCTCCCAGGTTCTTCTCCGGCGGGCCCGGCTCGTCAGTTTCCTGTTTTTGGGAAGGGTCCTGGTGCTCTTCCAATTCCTGGCGGTCCCCCTTGGTTTTTCCTCTGCCCCACTGGCTTTCGTGTTGGGGTTATCTATCTTGGTCGGGATACTCCATGGAGTGTGTGTTGAGTGTTCTTGTGCCTTGTTGGCCGGTGGTGCTTTGCATCATCCTTCTCTTGGGGGCTCATCCCATACGGTGGGTCTCAGTGCTACTGGGCCATCCTGGTTCATACTCGTCTTCACTTGTTCCCGTGGTTGCACTTTCTCTTGCCCCGCCCA
This sequence comes from Triturus cristatus, assembly GCF_964204655.1. Classification (NCBI taxonomy): domain Eukaryota; kingdom Metazoa; phylum Chordata; class Amphibia; order Caudata; family Salamandridae; genus Triturus; species Triturus cristatus. The sequence continues at coordinate 445,210,810 of NC_140590.1, forward strand.
TGGTTCCGTTATGCCGGTGGTTTTGCTCCACGGGTTCGGTCTGGTGTGGGTTGGTGGCGTCCATCCTCTTCCCCTTCCTCTAGGTCACGGGTCGGGCACGCGGCTTTCTTTCTGCCCTGTTTGCAGGTGCGGCCTGCGGTTTTCCTTTTCTGGTATCCCCTTCCCAGGTGGTTTCGGCCTGTTCCGGGCTGTGGGGCTTGGGGGCGTGCTTGGGTACCCAGTCGGGGCGGGGTCGGTTGGTCTACCTGCTGACGGGTTTCCTGTCTGGCTTCTGTTGGCCGTTTCTTGGCTTGTCTGGGGTTTGCCCCAGCCCTCTGGGGGCTTCTTGTTTCTGGCCTGGGCGGTTTTTCCCCTGTCTCTTTTATCCAGGGGGGTTGCTGGGTTTGCTCCCTTTGGCTTTTTGGCTCGTTTGTTCTGTCCTTGGCTGGGGTCAGTGATTGTAACTCGGGACAGTCCCTCTTCTGTGGCGTCCATCTTCCTATGGGCAGCGGGGTTCCTTTTGTTCCGGGCTCGGTTTGGGTCCCTGGTGGTGGCTCTTTTTGCTTCCTCGTCCAGGCTCCCGGCTTGGCACTTTTCCTCTGTTCCCTTTGCTTACGCAGGTTCTGGGCTTGTTTGGCCTGCATGGGGCGTTTGACCTGTTGGTGGTACTCACATGGGTTTCCGCTGCTGTGGGTGTTGGTTGTCCGGGGGTGCTGGGATCTCCCGGATCTTCCTTCCCCTTTGCGGGGCCCTCCGCTTCCTGTGGGGATTTTGCGTCCTCCTCTTCTTTGTCCCTGGCACTTGGGTGCTGGTGCCTGCGGGCTCGGGGTTGCTCCCTGAAGGTGTTGGCATTGCTTCTGTCTTGTTTCACCCGGCTCTTCTGTCCTTCTCACATTGGTGTGTTTCTGCCTGTGGCCTTGCCTCCCTGTTCGCTCCTTTTTAGGTCTTGACCTTGCTATCGCGTAAGCGATCGCTAAGCGAGACTATTGTAAAGGGGCTTTTCGGATTGCATGGCTAGCACGCGCACAATCACGCGCATCGTGCCGTCATGCACTCCGCTTTTGGGAGCACTTCAAAGGGTCCGCTCCCCCGCCTGGAATGCGCTCCCCCGCCCCCAAGCGCGCACGCGCCACGGTCCGCCGGGCTTGTCTTTTATTATTTTATTTTTTTTAATTTAAGCGCGAGGCGCGCTTGCGGCCAATGCTTGTTATTGTCGGCTCTAAACTGTGATCCAGTCCATCACAATGTGATATGTGAAAAGCAGGGCAGGCCGTCATGCATTCCACCGAGTGGCATTGCAGTGGCAGTGTTGTTGGGATACTGTGCTGGTGGGAGGCGATGCCAGGGGTGGGACACTTCGGTACCGTGTGCTTCATGTATTACACCGCAGTCCCCAATCTGCAGCCGCCTGAGAGGAAATAAATCCGGTGCCCCAACAGGATAGTTCAGTCAGCACTTAATTACTTAATTTGAATGATTACAAGGAATCCCTGACCTTTGCCTGCTAATGACCTCCATAAGTAGGGATTCGAAAGCGGGCCGTGGACTGCGCAGTAATTCACGTCAGCGCCGCCGCCCTCCACCCTTCAGATCAGTGCCTCCTGCTTCTTAAAACGGAGGATTAAGGCGTCGGCAGACTTCGAGGCCTCCTTTACTCTAATGATTTTTTTTACGGCCGTAGGCCCCTTGTCTGCTTTTCGTTTGGTTTTCTTTTCGTGGCCCTACTTTATTTTTCCCCCTCGCCTTCCTCAAACATTTTCGAAACATAAAGAGAAAGTTGTGACAAATCTGTTTTTTCCCAGGGTGCTTTCCGCGGAAAGACCAGCTCTGTGCATGCATTCATTCAATCATTCAGACTTGTCAAGAGGATTGAGGTGCGGGTAGTTGATGGTTCTCACCCTGGGCTGTTGTGTGACCAGGTTCCTTGTGTACCCTGTTTGTTTTGATGAGGTGTTATCCAGCGCCTTGCAGCAGCGACTGCCCCTTCAAGCCGCTTTCTTTTGTGGTGGTTAATCTTGCCGTGAGTGAATGGTTGTATTTACACCTTCCTTAGAAACGGCAATCCTCGTACTTTGAACTTAGGCCACGTAGTTAGATCTGAGACTTCAGAGCTTTCATGGAGGTGGGGGGTGTTGCACAAGCTCATTGCGGCTGGAAGTGTTTGAAAACTTCCTTCCCACTTCCTGTTTTCTCACCCGGATGTTTCCCTTTCACCCTCCGCTTCTCTCTGCTCCCTCCTTACCCTGTCCCCCACCCCACTGCCTCGTATCCTCCCCTGACGTCATTACTCTCACCTCAGATCTTTCCCCGTCATAGCTATTTCCTGGGGTTCTCTCTCCCTTTACATTCACCTCATACTCCCTCTATCCAGCGTCCTTTTGCCCCTTGTAATCCTCCCGTCGGTAATTCCTCATTCTAAGTCCTCAGCACAGTGCTACAGCTGCGTCTCTGGTCATGGTCGCAATTTCTCATTCTTAGTCCTCTAGGCAGTGCTGGTAGCTGCTTCTCTGGACACCGTCAGTAATTCCTCCATTCTAAGTGTCTCAGTTCCCAGTTGTAATTCCTATTCTTAGTCCTCTAGACCGTGCTGCAGCTAGGTCTCTGTTAATAAATCCACTACACTCCAAACCGAAACATATAGATAACACATTGTAATTTACAATGCCAATAGCTCCAAATCTGACAAATTCGAGACCTGTTGCATTGCAAATGCTTGTTCTTGTCAGTTCTCTGTTGTTCAGCTGGGTCGGGCCTGGTTAATGGCTGGCTGGGTGGCCTCCTGGGTGCTCGCTTTGGCAGCTTTCTTTCTACAAGTGGGACGTTGCAGGGTCGGTTTGCTTGGCCCCTGCGCGGGAATGTCATGCTCATTCCTGCAGCGTTTCCCATGCTTCCGGGTGCTATATGCTTCCTTGTGCGTAGTGGCCCTGTGGTGAGCCTTTGCTTTCCTTTCTGGGGGCTGGGCCTTGGGCCTGGTCCCTTCTATTTTTGATCCTCCTTGGGCGTCCTTGCGGGCTTTCCGCTTTCTGCTGTTGGCCGCTTTGGTTCCTTTGGTGGACGGGTTGCCTCAGGGTCGCCTCAGGGTCGTTTCCTGTGACTTCCGGGGGCTGTTTTTTGCCTTGTGCCTTCCTGGGTCCTTTTGCTGGTGTTGCGCTCCCTTCCGGGGGGTCCTTTGGGCTGCTGGGGTACGTGGCCTGCCTGTTTCTCACCGTGTTGGTGGTGTTTTGTTGGCCTTCATTTCTGCTGGTCAGATGGGGTTCTGGGTTCCTTTCTGCGCTCTCCTCCATTCTTGCGACTCCTGCCAGTCCGCTTTGGTTGCCTCTGGTTCCTCGGCTTCTGCCCTCGGTTGTCCGCCGGGCCTGGTGGGTTTTGTTTCCTTCTTTCCCCCCGGACCGTCTTGGTCTGTTTGGGCCAGCCTGCCTCTTTCTGTTGTGGTGCCAGTTTGGTGTTGCTTTTGGCTCCGTACGGTCTGGTTTCGTGCCTTCTCTGTCCTCCTTCGGTCATTGGTTCGGGCGGGTTTTCTGGTGGTCCTACCGGTCTCGGGAGTCCTGGTTTTCGGCCCTCCCTGTGTCTCTCTGTCCAGGGCTGGTTTTTCCTGCTCGTGGTTTTCTTTCTCTTGGGTGGTTCCTTCCATTCGTCTGTGTTTTTTGGGCTTGCCCTGCTTCTTTGGCATCCCCTTCTGGGCCATTGGTTTCTTGTGAGTTTCCATGAAGCCGCTTGGCTTTGGTATGTGCTCACTTCGTTAATCATGTGGCAGGGAAGACTTACAAGGAGTTAATGCCTCGGTTACTTACCGGTAATCTTCATTACTCAAGGTTTAGTCTTCTTCGCCACATGAGTGCCGATCCCTCCCTCCCTGTGTTGCTATCGGCTTCATGTTTATGCTTGGTATTTCTCAGGCTGAGGGTTGAGCCAGTCCTCCTCTTATAGAGGTCAAGGGTGATAGGGGTCGGCTATGTTGGGAAGGGATGGGAGGCATGGGAGGCTAACATTTGCTTTGGCGGTGTCTGCTGTGGAGGTGAAGCTCACTTTGTTAATCATGTGGCGAGGAAGACTATACTCGGAGTAATGAAGATTATCAGTAAGTAATCAGGGCATTAATCTCAAGTTAAACTCAAGGTAATTATTCAAACATTTTCTAGACTGATGTGTAAACCCCTAATTACAAAAAAGGAGTGATTAGAAACATAAGTGCCCCAAATGCTTTCATTAGAGACAATTGAAAGATTCACACTTGCTACTCAGGAGAAAGCAGCAGCAGTGTGTATTTTCACTGTCTTGTTGCATAACAGAAGGCCTAGAAAAGAAGTAGAAGTGATTACTGCAGTGATCAAAAGCTCGAGAAAGTCTAACTTTCATGTTGAGTGCTGCTGTGAGAGCCTTGGGAACAGGAGACGAGGGAAGCCTGGGTGGTCCGTGTCAGATTTATTTCACATATGGAACACATATAATTAATATTTCTGTCTCCAAGCGGTAATATAGTTTCTTCAAAATATTAAACAGAAGTGGTTAATTGATGTGGTAAGTCATTATGGCAATTTCATTTTGGACCACTCAATTGGACAAGCTTATTTTGAATACTATTATCTATTCTAAAATATTTGCAGCGTCTAAGGTTAATCCAAACCAAAGTATCAAATCCACATTTCTGAGATCCCTAGAAAAGTAAAGCCACACCTAATTCTGAATTGTAAATTTGTTCCTAGCTACAACTCTTAACTCTAACCCCCAACACAACAAAAATGCTAAACTTAGTTCAAACATCTAATTTCAAACCAAAACCACATTTTAACCAGTAAGACAAAATATTTAAATATTCAATGCAACTAGTAAATACATATATCTCTGTCAAAGCCTGACTCCTTAAAATACGGCCTTAACTACCATGCCAACCGTTAAACTGACTGCTACACCCAAGTCAAATTCTTAGCATAAATCCCTAAACCCAAACCAATGGACCTAGCTCTCAAGACTAGATTGACATCCTCGATAGCTAAATATCAGTAAGTAAACATATGTGCCTTGAGCAAATTTCTTAGTGCTCAGCTTAACTCCCCAAATCTATACCATGCCTATGGGGCTAAAAATGTAACACAATAATACCAGCCTACACACACAAAGCCAAGCATAAATCTCAAAATTATTAACTTCAAATCAAAATTAAACTACTAACCATCAATCTAATTTTCTAGGTTTAGCCTAAATATGTATGATTAAAATTAAAATCCACTAACACCATGAATGTAAACCCCTAAATATATGTCTCAATATATGCCTAACAAATGGAGCCCAACTCCCCTCAGACTCCATGCCTGAAACTCTAAGAACAGTTCCTTAAAACTAATCCTTACTCATTCATCCTAAAGATACCCCAGAATGCATATTCTTCCTTCCTGAGTTTAAATGTCTTAGAATACTGGTTGGCCTATAAACCTCCAAGCCTTAACCATAACTTCTGAGGTCTGTACTAAATGTACTAGACAAGAGCTGAAGTCTGAACCTAAGCAATACTTCCTCAGTTTAAACAGGCACACTCAAAATTTAAGGCATATTTCGACAAGCCCATGACATTTTATGCTAAATTAGCCTATCCAAGTTCGCCCAGAAGTTCAGTCCACAGAGGTCAAAACATTAGAATAAGTGAACCTTTATTTTGCCTTTGGAAGATTAACCTCAGCAGAAAACCCATTTTGGAGTTTATCTACTTTATTCTTATAATGATTAATTTGTTAGTGAAGTATGTTCGTGTCTCACTATCTACATGAAAACAGGTTTCATCAAAACAATAAATATTTATTGAGAAAAATGAAGCAAAAATGGAGAATTATGGAAAAGCAATTACAATGTTATCCAAAAATTAAAAATACTCAAAATCAAATTTTGTTGGAGACCGGGTAATACTTTAAATTACTCAAGATTCAAACATAATGTAAGATGTCATAAACAACAATAAGTGATAAGTGTTGCATGAAAATGAAATAAGCAATTAAGAAATAATCAAACATATTACAGTTGAGAAGTAAGGATAACAAGTATTACATTAAAATTCATTTAAAAAAACACACACTAATAAAAAAACACACCAATGAATATTAATTATTGTCCGTGCTAGCTTATAAACCAATGGAAAACCCAAAAAAGGGAGAACAATAGTAACATTTATTCTGTGTTTCTGTCAAGATGACTGTGACCGTTGATCTCCTACAGCCGTGTTTCGAGCATTCACAGACAAATACGAGGTGGAGGCTTGTGCCAGTTCAGAATTCACCTTCACAATTAGCAAATAATATAAAGCTCAGCAATTTGCACTGTGGTTAACCTAGAGACTGCATACAATTAGATTTCCAAAAGGCCACATAATACAAGTGCTGGCTCGACCAAGCCAAAGTATTGGTGGAAGGTTTCGAAAGGGACACATTTGAAAGCTGCAATTGAGTTTTGACCAGAAATGCAAAGAACTAAGTTGTAGTTCACACAGGCATACAGTTCAGTCAGAATGAGTTACTTCACAGAATGTGTTCTAGGTCACATGGGATTAGAGCACACCAATTGGTTGGAAAACTCACACAGGTTAGCAGCTTTTTTCTGGGATTCCTCAAGCATCAGCTCCCTGGATCAAAGGCTGACTTGCAATCAGACATATTGTCCATAGTGACCATGGCCTTTAATATTCCTAATATTCCTAGAGATCCAGTTCAAGCGGTGCTCGTCATTTCTAGTTTGAGCAATATGATAGGCACGTAATTATGTGTTTGAGCAATTACATGGTGTTGGAAATGGGTGTCCCTAGTTGGCAGAGGTATGCACCTTTGTCCAAGTAGGGACTCTAACTTCTAGTCAGGGTAAGGGGATTACACACTTTAGATAACCCCTGCTCACCCTCTTTGTAGCTTGGCAGGAGCAGACAGGCTCATTCCAAAGGCAATGTGTAAAGTATTTGTACTCAAAACAGACAGTAACACAGTGAAAACACCAAAATGGACATCACACAAGCTTAGTAAAAAGTGTCATCATCTAAACTAAACAAGACCAAAACAACAAAAATCCAACATACATGGATCACATTATTAACTTTAGAACAGTTATTTCAAAAATAGAGCATGTAGAAAAGAACTAGCTCCAACTGAGGCTATTACGATGTTGACATAGGCATAAATCCAAAGTACTGCGCCAACCGCGAGGTGCGCGGCGTAGGGCACGGAGTCACATGGACCCCAAACAATAGTGCCTTGGAAAACAGAGTCTATGAATGATGCACAATGTTGTGGAGGTAAGGTGTCAGTGCCGAGGCCGTTCCTTGGTTGCCTCGGGGGAGGCGAGGCCTCGAGTCTGGAAGGAGGTGATGCCTTGTGTCCAGGACAAGGTAAGTCGTTGTCGGTGAGGCGTCAGTTCTAGTGAGACGGTGTAAAATCAAAGAGTTCGTTAAGTCACCCTCGTCGGTTATCAGCTCCACGATAACGGGATGCTGGCAATAACAGCGTCAATGCAAGCGCTGACGTCAGGAAGGCCGATAACTGCAGGCGTCGGCAGGATCAGAGCTGTGGTGCGGGGGGCAGTGCATCGTGCACTTCACGAGCGGCGCCCCCGGCCTCGGTGCAGGTCGCAGCATCACTTGAGGCGTTACTGACATTGTTGTAGTTTTTTTTCTTGCTTTTGCACCACCAACCACACAATTTTCAGGGCCCAGGAACTGGCATTGTTACCCTTTCGAATGCAAGAGTCCACACAGGAGTCCAGGTGCTGGTCATTGGGTTGCAGGTGAAGTCTTTGTGTCTCTGAGACTTCAGAATAGGAGGCCAGCACACACTGGCCCTTGAAGATTCTTCTTCAAGCAAGTTCACAACAAAGTTCCAGTCTTTTTCCTCTCCTTGGCAGAAGCAGCAACTACAGGTCAACCTACAAAAGCACACAGAAAAGAGGCAGTACCCCTCCTCACAGCTCTCCAGCTCTTATCCTTGGCACAGGTTCTCTTGAGTCCAGAAGTGATATAATTCTCTGGGGTTTAAGTCCAATATTTATACCCCATTTTATCTTTGTTCTCTTTGTGGCAAGGATCTCTGAGCTCAGTCCAAACCAGTTCTGCCCTTTCTAGCCCAGCTTCACTACAGGAGGTGGAGACAGCATTGTGCAGAGGAGACACAGCCTATTCGGGTGTTAGTGAAACACCTCCCACAACTCTAAATGCAGCCAAAGTCAATTGAGCTGAACTCGGAGTCACGCTGGAAAGGCAGGACACACCTTAACCCACCTTGTTTCTGTCTACAGTGAATGTACATCCTCAGCTCCTGTCACTCCAAAACCAGAGAGTCAATACACAAAACAGCAGAGGCACACAGAATGGCTAAACTAATAAATGCTCACTTTCTGAAAGTGACATTTTCAAACACACAATCTGAAAACCATCTTCCTAAAAATGTGTTATTAAATTCTGATTTCAGAGAGCCTATACTCCATTTCTCCATCTTGTCCCAATGGAAAGTTATACCTGTAGGATGTTACAAGGCAACTCCCATGTTAGCCTATGGGACAGATAGCCTTTGAATAGTGAACAACTAAATTTCCAGTATTTCACTATCAGGACATGTTAAACACACCAGTATATGTTCTGCCTTTTACAGACACTGCACCCTACCCATAGGGGTACCTTGGGCCTACCGGAGGGGTGCCTTACATGTATGAAAAGGAAAGGTTAGGGCCTGGCATGTGGGTGCACTTGCCAGGTCGATATGGCAGTTTAAAACTGTGTGCACAGACACCACAGTAGCAGGTCTGAGATACATTTTCAGTGCTATTCATGTGGGTGGTGAAATCAGTGCTGCAGACCCACTACTAGCATTCGATTTACAGGCCCTAGGCTCACACAGTGAACTGTAGTAGGGACTTACCAGTAAGCCAAATTTGCCAATCATGGATAACCAATCATAACAACAATTTACACAGAGACCATATGCACTTTAGCACTGATCAGCAGTGGTAAAGTGCCTAGAATCCTATAGCCAACAAAAACAGGCCAGGAAAAATAGGGGGAAGAAGCAAAAGGTTTTGGGATAACCCTGCAAAAAGGGTTTCCAACAGATGGGCAGGTATGCTTATGGTTTTTTCACAGATATTTCCTCTGCTGGCTGGAATAACAGAAATTACGCTAACTGCTTTTTCAAGTTTTGCCCACCTTGAAACTGATTGCCCTAATAATTCTTAGGTTAAATCCTCCTTTGTCATTGTATACAAAATGTCTAGTCCTTCCTAAAAAATACTTACCCAGAACTCTCTATCACAGCAAAAATATACAGTACAAAGCTTGTATTATAGTCTCCTTGGTTTTGTGTTAGGCAAATCACTTAAGTGACACCTGACTAAAATAAAGTGTCCATCTTCCTAAACAAAAGCTGGCTAACAATACAAATGAACTCCAACATGCCTAAGGTTTTCCTTCAAAGACAATTGACAATCTACATCTGTTCTGGAGTGGCTGAATATTCTGAAATCGAAAGTATACAGATGTTAGTGGTGAAAAGCAGCTGACCGACAGAGGCTGTACACATTTTCCAGGCAGGGAGAAATATTTCCTAACCACTGAATTCCCTCTATCTGCCCATTGTTCAACAGGTCTGTTGGCCTGATAGCTCAGATCCTGTTCAAACCATTACTATAAGCTTATTGAACCGTCTTCCTTACAATTGAATACAGGGATGATCTCCTCATTGGGAAAAATATTAACCTTTAATTCATCATACGCTTTTAACAAAAAGAGGAAATGCATATACTGTTGCATTTGCACCACCTTTATAAATTAATGCTCATTTCCATAAACTGTAACTACACTAATGAAAGATGTTCATCTAATTTAGAATTTTAAGAGGACTAGATTGCAGTTTATACTTTGGTCTGCACGTGTTCGCTCCCTAATCCGCAGAGATTTCTAAGACTATGGGATTATGTACATTTTAATTAATTTTTGCTTAACTAAAATGATGCCCCATGGTTGGCAGTAGTGGTTTCCTGACTGCACTTCTTAAAGCAAGTATATGTGGAGGTGTCTACCAATTGAACAATAACAAGTTAATTGCGTTAATGCTATTATGGTAACCAGCACCCTACTACCAGCGGTGCCAGTACACATTGGTCCAGAAGATCCTCTGTGTAAACAATGCAGACAAAGATGCCATCTGGGCATCTTTCACTCCTACTAGTGCTCTGGGTGGGGATTGCTGTCCGTGATTATTATTATTTGAGATTATGAGTCTGAACATTCCACACTAAACACTTTTTGTATTTCACGTATGGTTATCTTTAGGGTCACCCTATCTTTGAGAGTCTTTGCAGAGGACGTCGCTCACCATACACTTCAAGACACCTACACTTCTTATCTTTTGTAGAGCACGAGCACATGAGCCCTTTCTTTCTCATGGCATCTGAATACAGTTGTAATGTTTATATTCTGAAACATGCATACGTTTTATAGACACAACTGAATGACTGTATGTCTGTACACATCCACAGACTTGAAGAAGTTACTTTGTGAGGAAACACGTCAGCCGTTTTCTGCTGTTCTCAACATCCATGTACAGATCAAAGAAACCTGGCTTATGTCTTCAATAGATTACAGATTTGATATATCTACAGGAATCCTTATTTTATCAGCTGAGTTTTACTGGACTTCTATTGAGTGCTTTGGAATCTTTGTAAAATGATACCGTTAGTTCTCATGCACGTAATTTATGCTAGTTATTCATGTAAACACATCTCTCAGTGTCAGCAAGTGTCATGACTCTAGCCAGACAAGGCCGCACCAACAGTAACAATGCTGCACTGAAAATGTAAGGGCATATGGGCATTGTAATTTTGCAGTAGAGCTTAAAGGCACAGATATGTATTTAGCAGTCCTCGCGTTACAACTGAGTTTAAAATCTAAGGGTCCAAAATGTGAAAAACTGGGGATTTTTTTAACCAGAGCAGATGTTCCTACACTTATGGTATCATGCAGCATTTAGAAGCCTGCCCTGCTCAGCCTTCCAGCACATTTAAAGTTGACCTTTGGACGGCCCCCCTCCCCCCCCCGCCCCCCCGAATGCTGGAACTGCTCCTCCTGACAGGGTTGGAGCCACTTTGAATAAAACAAATAATACTGAATTGGCATTCCATGAAAACAAGCAATGCACACTACCCAGCATTCTATGGCCTCGTGGTGGTGTTTTCAACATCATGTTTTACAAAGACTAAGCCCCAGAACAGTGTTTTCTGTTTTCAAAATAAAGAAAAAACACATTGTTGGAAACATATTCAGCCTCTGCCAGGGCATGGTGGCCCTATACGGATAAAAAAGGTGAAAATAGTGTCTAGAGGGCCTCTTCAAATAGAGTAGCCCCACAAATGCCATCCTTTCCCGAGGTTAAGCAGCAGGCATGAGTCTAAAGCAGAAAGCTTACCTGAAGGCCATGAACATATGCAGTTAACCCTCCCGTGGTATTCCCACATAAAGACATACATATAACATGGATATCAGTACTTCCAGGGTGAGGGAATACCAGGCCATTATGAGTTGTTCACCTGTAAATGTGGAATAATAGTGAGAATATATGTTTCCACATTATAGATTAATGCAGTTCTTCTCATTTAAAGGGCCCATTTTCACCCTCAAATTCTTACATCTTTAGCGAGGAAAATGTGCATAACAGATTTCCCGTGACTTTTGTAATGACTAATTTGGCCAGTAAGTTCTGTTCGTAGTCAAATCTGGAATTGCAGTCAGGGACTAAGCTTGCATCCTTGCAAAACCCTTGATCCTTATTCTAATTACAACTTCATAGGTCTTACCTTAAACCTACAATTCTAAACCTTATTGCTATTCTGAAACATTTCACTCTAAACTTGAATGCTTTATTCCAATTAATAAAAACCTTACTCTTTACCTTGAACCTTAACCCCTTGAGTGCCCATGACGAGATGGTCTCGTCATGGGCCGCGGTTGCGCTGTGCCCATGACGAGACTATCTCGTCATGAGCCCCGCCCGCTAATGAAACGCCCGGCACAGGGCGTGGAAAGGGCGGGGCACTCAAGGGGTTCATTTCTTAAGGTAGATCTATTCTTATTACAGTGCAGTGTAAATTCCCTACACTCAAATTCTACGACGTAATTACATTACCATTAATACTATGCCCTAAATCAAAACCCTTAAACTTAATCCCTAGCCCTGTAGAACCAATCTCTCTGAAGTCACATTAAATGTGAGTACAAACACATTAGTACAATGGAGTTATTTCTAATTGATATGTGTTCTGTATCATATACAGTTCAGTCTTGGCATTAAGAGGCATTGCAATTATAATGAATTTTATTTTGTTCTATTTTTAGACGTTTGAATGTCTATACTATGTTTTATTCAGATTCTCCTTACGTTTGTTCTATGTGTCTGAATGTTTGAGGCTGAATGTCTCGATTACACTCTTTCAGGACTGTTCTCTTCGATCATGCGTGAGCTGGCAAATGTCACACACGATGGACCAAAGTGGATTGTGCTCGATGGCGACATTGACCCAATGTGGATTGAGTCACTTAACACAGTCATGGACGATAATAAGGTAACATACTGAAGGGGGGGGGCTCACTTGAATCATGATTCTCCTAGCATAAAGAAAAACATTATAGGGAAGGATAACACAGTATAAATAAAGTTCTTGAAGTGACACACAAATGTTCATGCCTACCATGAGCGATCATATTAGCATTTTTTATAAAAATGTAACTACGATGCAATTTCAATCAAGGATTTAATTCCCGTTCTGATTAGCAGTTACCTTCATTTTCCACTTTATTTAATGAGCCCTAAAAAGTGCTCAGTAAACAACTTTATTTATGACACATCATCTTAGATGCTAATGTGACTACTCTATTTAAAGTATGTAACACAGACACTTTAAAAGGATGCCTTAATGAATGAGTTGCACACAGTAGAGTTCAAGAAGCGTTATGGTGTTCTGATTTTGTGCATCATAAGAGCAAATTCAAGTTGCACCGTAAATTCTTACCATGAGATCAAATGTTAAAAAAAAAATGTTTAAAAAAATCTTCGTTCATAGACTTTTTAACAAAATATTTGATGTGTTTCAGAAAGATAGGATCCAGTACTGATGTAGGAAAATATGCTTTTATCATTCTTTTTTACATACCAATATCCTGATACAGCGATACTACTTGGTGTGTTTTTAAAGAACTTTTAGTATGCATGATGAATTTTATGGTGTTGTATGCTTTTTGGTCAAATGTTATTTTACATTGTACATTAAATATTAATATTAAATGGACATTTATTTGAAATGATTTCTATATGGTATTGTTTGGGAATTATCTTCTCCTAACGGGCCGTTTCAATTACTGCTTGCCATCTGAGACTTCATTTTTCTCCACTCATTGACAAATTGTCCTGGAAGCCATTATGCAGTAAAGGTGCAACCATAATCAGGGAGACCAAGGTACATTGATACAAAGTTGCTCCAACGTTTGGTACATTGTGTTTGTAGTAAAGCGGATGGGATATCCGTTGCAATGCACATGTAATAAGGCGAATGGCATATCCTTCACATTTGTACCTCTCATCCAAATTCTAAATCAGGACCCAAGTTCGGACTAGGCCAAACGTGAATTTTGCGCAAGCAATAACTGAAGGGGTGTATTTGCATGCTTCTGCATATTTGGACTATGATCCCCTAAACTAGTGATTGGAAGAAATGGATGCTGTGCCCTGCCCTGCAGTCTGTGAATTTGACCATGGTGTATCATTAGAACTCTGCCCTTCTAATACAGCCATGGAAATAATCAAGGCATTGAGGATGCCTTTCCCCAGTGGTTTGACTATATCAGATCTAAATTATTTGCATTTCTATGTGCCTGAATTTCTGTCTATCTTTTTACATAAAAACTAAGACAATCCTTCATTATTTCTCTTGGTGCAGCCAAACGCTTCTTTCTGTTAATAAAATGATCAGATCCTCAAATGAATAATCCAAATTCCACATCAGAAATAAATGTGCCTTTGCTCATGCCTCGAAATTATCCCTCTACAACAATATACTTGATGTAAATCATAATTAAAAATAAAATACTATCAATTCAATTAAACATACTCCTGTTTTCTATTGGCGAAAGGTACCTAATGTGTTAGATTTCAGCCTATGTTTTCTACGAAAGTATCAGATGATGACCTTGAGTACCCTTAACCTTGCAAGTATGTCCAGCATAGACATGCAACAACAACAATGTACTGCATACAGCACGGTACATCCAAATTTAGACAAGTCTCTCATCGGCATTTCGCATAATTTGCAGTGCATTTTAAACACACCCCTTCATATAATGAAATTGTGCTTGCTTTCGTAATGGTCTAGCCTTTCCGAATGCTTCATGAATTCACTTTTCGGTTGGCACTGACTTGGTGTGACACTGCAATATGTCTAGTAGTTGTTTGTTTTTCATCTTTGCTGGTGTGTGAGATAAGCAGAGTGGGGCTCACACTCTATATTCACCCTGTGGTGGAGGGAAGTTGTTCCTTTCCCACTAGCACAGCTCTCTGTTAACAGAAGTATGCCCGACGACTGACAGATCAACAGGATGTAGATATTGGATAGGAATTATTTAAGGCCAGTATACTGAAAACTGATTAGTCCTGTACAGGTATGTCTCTGCACTATGAATTCTATGAAAAATATTTTGCTCTATGGCTCAATGTAGACTCCGTTGACTCGTCACTTGTTCACAATATTATTCAATCATTTCTGAATGCTGGCAAGTAGGAGCTTAAGTTTTGGAAGAAATGTAGATTTGGAAATGGTATTAGGGACAGACTAAGAAAAGATTAGGAGAACCCCCAATATGAAGGATCCTAGCTCAACCCCGGCCCTGCCCTGCCTTGCTGGATCCACCTAATTGGCACAAGCCTAGCAAGCGAAAATGAAAAGAACAGCTTTTGACCCTGGATTGGGGCTTAGCTCTGGTCTGCTGCAATGCCATTCACCGTGCTGTTTGGAACCCAGGTAAAATGACTACCTGTGTGCACCAAGAGACTCCATGCTGCCCTACTTGGGGGTCCAAGGCAGGGAAAATGTGTGATGCGCACCTAAATAGGGAGGGCTGGGCGACTCTGTTCCTGGAGACCTAGTGGCGGATGGGTTGACAGATCTAGGGTTTCTCCCAATAGAGCCAGCTGTAGCTGTGCCTTTGTAAACTCACCACTTCCCCAGCGCTAAACCCTGTGGGGGAACCAAGAAAGAGATAGGCCAGGAGCACTGCTCCTGCATGCGTGAATGGCCCATGAGGCTTTTAATTGACCAAGCTACCAAATGGTAAGTAACAAAGCGCTCTATGTTGGAAAGTTGGATTGTCTTGGTATGGGCCTTGCAGTGATCAGGTTTCTGTTAGCCATGGCACATAGAATCTGTTTCATCTCAGTACCGTAGATGGATTTATTATAATCTGGATAATTGTTCTTTGAGTTTATTGGTTGTCAGACGCTTTATGTCTTTCTCCCTGCAGGTGCTGAATGGTATTTCAGATGGTTCAAACCTCTCACACATAAAAAACAGAATATTATTTTTTTAGGCAAAATGCAGATATGCTGCATATTACAAAATACTTCATTGTTGCATTAATAGATGTTGATTTTTCAATGCTCTTGTGGCTAATCATAATCCTTGAAATTACTTTGTGGAGTTGGGCGGATCTCTTGCCTAATTTTGAATGGAAGAACGCTTTAATTGTACACTTATGTTTGTTTCTCTGAATCCGAGTTATACTAATTAACTCTTGAGACGTGTGAATGTTCATGGTGCCCACGATGTTAGCTGGACTCTGAGTACTTATCTTACCCCTCCAATGTAGGTGCTAACTTTGGCTAGCAACGAAAGAATCCCACTGAATCCATCCATGCGACTTGTGTTTGAAATCAGTCACCTTCGCACTGCCACTCCAGCCACAGTATCCAGAGCAGGTAAGCCAGCTTTCTCTTTTCACCAATAATGTTAAATATCATGTATACCTTAAAGACTCATGGTATGCTTGTGATGCCTATGTGGGGCAAATGGCAAGAGAAAGGCAATTATTGTTAGGTGATCATATGTAATTGACTCCTAAGGAAGCCAAATAAAGGTAGTAGACCAAGTCTTTGCAACAAACCTGTAGCTAGACTGTGTTTTTGTATCTCTTTAACTGCATTAAGTTTTTAAGACCTCTATTTTTTTAAATATGAAACTGTCCATAGTAGGAAAGCTGTGGATCTGTTATCAGAAATGCGATATTTAGATGTGGCAGTAGAAATTGCTCAGTTTTTACTGTTTGTGAAACAGAGTTTTAATAATGAAATGTAGTGGGGGGCAGTGTTGGGCAGCCAAGATAGGGCCCACCTATCGATTTTAATTTGTTTAATGTGTTTTCAGAATGTTTTATGGACAATTGTCTTAATAAACTTGTTTCTTACTACTACTGTACCTAGACTCAGTCGGGTCTTAGGTTAGTAGCTCAGAGCATGGATTTTCTTGACTCACCATTTAACGGAAACTACTGAACATTTTTCCAGTCACCAAAGCCAGAAATCTGCATGTTATACTGGCTCATTCGTACAAAGTTGGTAAGATGGCTAACATGTGAGTTAATTAATTCAGTTGGCCTTCCTGGTTTAGGGGTGAGCGTGTAACCTTTGGGAAACAAGTTGCCTTTCACTGTTCATTAGTCACTAAATAGGATACTTTTGATTTCTGTAGCGATAATATGAATTCAATTAAATTCGTTCTCTCTGCTTTTTGATTGATAATTTAGATAATTTAAATTGTATGCATAATGCATGTATTCGTAGGCCAAATAAATTAAAGTATACATTAAAGTATACATGTCATTCAAATACTAGTGCCTTCAGGTGTCAACAATTGGTGCTCAATACCTGACTGGTAATTTCATCTTCAGTCTGGGTCTGACTTCTTTTTAGGTAGAATTTACTGAAACTTCTTCATAAGCAGAAACCAGGAAACCCTGGTGAGAAATATTTTGACGGAAGCTTGTTTATTGACAGCACCGTTTTGCAAATTGCCTACAAGGAATAATCCACAGACTCCTGACCACATTACTGTTATTTGGGTTACTGATTCACTTTGATCAAATAACATTCATACCTATATATCTTTCACTTTTTGCCAGTGGTTTATAAGATCAAGTTTTATATAGTTGTACTCAGTGCTTGCTTGCTAACATTAAGCTGCACCACACACTTTTGTGGGTAAGTACTATGTTACTTTTGGAAGGTTTTGAAAAATACACGGCAGCAATGTGGAATTATATTCCTTCCCCTATTTGTACTTAAATTGTGAAAATTGAGGTTGGCTTTTTCATAAATCTCCATTAGGTTTTTTTTCTGAGGTAGTTCCCTAAATGTATTGCTTTGTTCCTTGCTTGCACAGGTTCGGAAGAATGAGCATAAATAACCGGCATCCCCTGAAATGACCAGGGACCACTGTGAAGTATCATGCGTTTGAGTTGAGGATGCCTGGCTCCCTAGGAGCAGCTGGGATACCTTGAGAAAGAAAATATTTGGATAAATAAAATGTAACTGTCTAGTCAAGAGGGCTGAATTGAGAGCAACAATGTCAAACTTTTTTATGCGTCTTGCTATCCTCGTTCCTTATTTTTGCATGCCTCTCTCACATATACCTGCTTCCATTCTAAGCATAGTTTTATATATATAATATACCACTTACTACATGCTCTTTGTGCAAAGATTTACTTTAACAAGGACAAAAGATGGAATGCTTAAATAGGCTCCCTTTATAATTCTGATAGTTTGAGATGTTTGCCCAGTCCACCATCATTCATCATTATTGTATTATCATTGTGTCATATAGAGACGCACACCATTTTCGCTTTGTGTTCAAATATTTTATTGATTTTGATCATAAATAAACAAGACCGTACAAAAAAGAGCATAGGAAAAAGGTACACATATATTATAGTTTGCTAACTAGTGAACTATCTAACAGTTATTTAACATTTTAATATCTGCTAAACAATCTTAAGTACCCATGAATATAATTATATTATATGATAATAGAAAAGATAAGAAAAGGAAGAAAAGAATAATAAAGAAAAGAAAAGAAATGAAGAAAAGATTGAACATAGAAAGTAGATAATTCCTTTAACAGAAAAAAATATTACAATTTATTAAGACTATAGTCAAACTTGAGTAGAACTACGTAGTTCTACTAAAAACATTTATACAATTATTAACCTCTTCCCCGCTCATGACGGAACCGTTCCGTCATGAGCCACGGTTGCCGTGTGCTCATGACGGAACGGTTCTGTCATGACACTCCTGTTGGCGGCCTCTCCGCCTGCGCGGCGCTGTTTCCCCGCCTGTGCGGGGGGACAACGCAAATGGGCGGAGTCATGACGGAACCGTTCCGTCATGAGCACAGCTCAACTGTGGCTCATGACGGAGCGGCTCCGTCATGAGCACAGGCCCACCGCGCTGCCCCCCTGCCCCCCCCAGCGCTGCAGCAGAATGTCCGCAGCAGCAAAGGGGTTAATTTAATCGGCAGATTAAATATAGTCAAGACTGTAAAGCTATATAGTTATCAATTGGTTTCCAAACTAATGATAATTAGAAGTTGTTAGAAGGTGGTTCTGACTATCTGAGCCGCCCGGATATTTCACTTTTTGAACACCTAACCATTGAGCTTTTAATGTGGGAGAGCCTCATAAGCTGGGGCTCACGCACAATGAACTCATGATGAAAGAGACTGCATGTGGAATTTTACCGGTGTCCCCCTGGTGAGACTAGGCCACTGCACTGCAGCTGGAGTAAGGGGCACCGGGCTGTTTACATGCTGACACGTGTGTACATGCATGTGCACAAGTTTAGGGGCTGCGCAGGGGATATTCCTGGCGTGCGCAGCCCAGGAGCAGCTACAAAGTGAATGGTGTGGCAGGACTTACGCAGAGCTGGGTGGTGACATGGAATAAGCTTTCTACAATGAGAAGAAACATTTGAGGGAAAGTCAGTGTGCTTTACTGTTTTCACTCCATTATTCTCCTATGAGGATGGGGATCACATGGGCTAGTTTCACTTTTCTAGGGCCTACAAATTCCAGACACGCACTAAAATCCACTGTAACTTATGTGAGAAGTATTCTGCAGAGTCCAAAGTCATATTTGTACTGCTTTTGGGTCATCCAGATATGTCATATTTCTCTGTGTGTACTCAGGAAGAGAGCCAGGTGAAAGGCTGGTGCAGGGAGCCAGTGAAGACCGCTCCCTGCTGCAGTCACCCTCCTGGAGATCAAGAGGATGAAGGAAAGTGCTCCCAGTGGCTGGAGAGCACCACCAGGAGCAAGAAGAGGCCAAGATTGGGAAGATCGATCGCCTGGGGGCTGAGATATGCCCCCAGAAGGTAGGCAACCTTTGGCTGACCGATGAAGCGCGTGGGGCTCTGCTGCCGGTCCAGAAAATGCCCCTTGGGTGGGCCAAGTCCCTGGGGCTGCCTCCAGCAGAAGATAAGTCGGGGAGTACCATTGCGCTCCCCGTGAAAATGTCAAGTGGGGTGCCCGGAGCCCACCCTGGCCCCCGACGAAAAAATGGAGACTGGGGAGCGCCGTCACTCTCCCTGGAGAATGATGAGCGGGGCCTGAGATCCCATCTCCTGGCCCCGAATCGTGGAAGATAAGGCGGGGAGCACCGTCGTGCTCCCCGTGAACATGCCCCCATGGTGTGCCAGGAACACACCCTTCCCCCGGCAAAAGCCGTCGCACTCCCCGTGAAGATGGCCCCGACTTGAGGGAGGAGGCAGGGGGAGTGCCGTCGCACTCCCCCGAGGCAGTGGGAAGGCGGGGGAAGTGCCGTCGCACTACCTCCTAAGACCCTCCAGGGAGGAGATCGTCTCCGTGTCGCTCCAGCTCCCGGGGCCGCACCAGAGGGTGTGGGCCGAGCGGGAAGCCGGCGGGAACCACCGGGGGTTGACTCTCCAAAGTGGCTCTCCAACGAAGAGGGAAAGGAGGTGCCAGGGGCCCAGGTGGGACCGGGCAACCGAAAATAAGCCAGAGCAGCCGGGGGTGGGCTCCCTGAGCTGCATCACTCACCTGGGGATCCGGGTGGGACCGGACCCTCCATCGAAGCCCAGATACGGCCAGAGGACTACAGCGCTGCTCGTCCTGAGCAGCGGGGGATCCGCTGCTATGATATTCAGAGAACCGGAGAAGCACCCAATAATGCCTTGCATGCCGGGACTGGCCTGCAAGGGAAAGCAGCTTTTCCTCGGTTTGTGGTGGCCCCAGGAGGACGGGGTCACCGCCAAATGTGTGACTAAGTGCAGTGGGAGCTGCAGGAGCAATGTAGTCTCCCCCAGCACGAAGAAGGAAAGTCCCTCACTAAGTCTCTGGGGATTTGCAAAGAATAACCCCTCAAGGGCTCAGCCAAGCATCAAGAGCATCCTGTGGCTGGTGCTTTAGTTCTTCAGCTAGGGGTGCGTTAAGGATTGCACCTATGTGTGAAATGTGAAGGGCTGAGATTGGGGATGCCTGGAAGAGGGCATTCCTTGGAGGTGAAGTAATTGCACCAGAAATGCATTTACCTGCGGTTATTTCTTTTGAGGGACTGAAAGTCACATGTGTAAGGTGGAGTCATAAGCAAAGTGGGGATTATGTTGCCAGCCATCCCTGCTAGGGTGTCTGGCTGTATATGATTAATCCTGTGATTTTAACTGTGATGCCTTTTAGGGGCTTTAATTGCAATGCATTACAACTGTTATCAGCTATGATAAGTACCTCATTTAAAGTGATGCCCAAACATGCATTCTTGCTACTGCATCAGGGGAAGAACAACCCGACTGTTAGCCACTAAGGTGTGTAGGTTTATACTGTATGAATAATAATGATAATAATACCAGCATTTGTAAAGCGCGCAGCTACCTCCAGAGAGGTGTCCCGGCGCTGGGGGCCGTCGGGAAGATTAAGCAAGCTATTGCCCAGAGTCACATGGTGCTGGGCTAACCTGCCTCCAGCGCCGGGGATCGAACTGTGAACCCCGTGGTCCGGAGTCAGGCACCTGGCCGCTGCGCCACACCTCTTCCTGTATGGACCGTATGAGATGCTCAGTCAGGGTTATGTGTCCCCAGGGCAGGTGTACCTATTTTTAATGCTTGTTGAGATGATGGGGTAGGTCGCCACTGGGATGGTGCCAGTTGGTAAGGCCCTCGCTCCAGGTTGTGTCAACACACTGCATTAGGGGGCAGGATGATGTGCATACCTGGGAGTAGTGGTACTAGACCCCACCCCCCCTGCGGGAGGGGTGGAGATGTTATGCAATGTCACAAAGTAATTCCAACAGCTTATGTATATTTGTAAATTGGTGCATAGTATTGAGTAGTGTGTGTGTTTAATAAATGTACTCTTACTTTTCAAAAGCAAAGTACAGACTGGACAACCAATTATTGAGTGTTATTCCTGCATGCTTGTAATGGCGATTACTTGCCCACACCACCTCCCTTGAGTAAGCCTTAGACTGCTCTGCAATGCTACCCTCTGAGAGTCAAGCGCTACAATAGAGTGTTTGGTTCCCAGTGAAGGACAAATGTGACATGTTATTTGTGGAGGCCTCATAGATACCACCTCGTTTTCCAACAGAAGTTTTATGGATAACACCTGTAAGAGATAAATTGGCTCCTCTTCTTGAATTTTTTTTCCATGCCCACCATGTATGTAGTTACAGTAATTAAGCATTTTTCCAATTAGCAGTAATGGATTTCAACCCAGCTGAAATTAAAATATCAAACAGGTTGCCCTAAAGATCTGTAAATTTTGTTTTAATAACAACTGATTTACAAATTATTATAGTATAGGACAATATATCAGTAATATTCAATATTTTCATTACTATATTCCAAACATCACTCATAAACTCACTAATGTTAGGACAGTAAAACAGCATATGCTTTAACAGTCCTTCTTGTTGGGAGCAATTCCAACATACACATGAATTCAATACATACTGTTGCTTTATATAACCTAAAAGGAATTCATTAGCAATTTATAAAATAAATGTATTTGTTTGATATATTGAAACGAGCAACCCTCCTGAGATGATATTCAGCTGCATTTTCCACCAAATATTTCATAATAATGCAATATCTAATTCTTTATTCCAAAAAGAAGTTAGGAAATTAATATTATCATTTGTACTTCCATTCAATTTTTTATAAAAAAAAGAGATGCAGCAGGAGATGAGGAGGCCAGGGTTTAAATATATTGAGCCAAAGAAGTGGTAATATTCTGGGGTAAATGATTAGGGAAAATGTCTAGTATTGAATTACACAATAGTTCATATTTATAACTATCTGCAGATTTTAGCTTGAACAATTGTTGTAATTCCTGAAAAGATAAAAATGTATTGTCACTGTATATATCTTTCAAGTATTAAACACCAGCTTTAATCAATCAATCAATCAGGGAATTGTAAGCGCGCTACTCACCCGTGAGGGTCTCAAGGCGCGGGGGGGGGGGGGGGGTAGGTTTCAGCAGTGCTGTTTAGCTAAAGAGCCAGGTCTTGAGAGTCTTCCTGAAGGTGTTCAGGGAGGGGGTGCTTCTGATTTCTGCCGGGAGCTCATTCCAGGTATTGGCCGTGATGTAGGAGAAGCATCTTCTGCCTGCTTTGGCTCTGTGGATGTGTGGGATTTCAGCGAGTACGAGGTTGGCTGATCGGAGGTTTATTTTGGGTATGTGGAGGGTGACTGTCGTTAAGGTATTTGGGTCTGGTGTTGTGATGGCATTTGTAGGCATGGGTGAGGAATTTGAAAGTAACTCTCTTCTCCACAAGGAGCCAAGGGAGCTTCCGTAGGTGTTGGCTGGTGTGCTTGTGTCGAGGGATGCCGAGGACGAGACCGGTGGAGCTGTTCTGTATCGTCTGGAGCTTGCGGAGTAGGGACTTGTTTATGCCGGCGTAGAGTGCGTTTCCATAGTCCAGCCTGCTGGTGATGAGTGCGTGGGTGACTGTCTTCCTTGCCTCGGGGGGATCCATTTGAACATCTTACGAAGGAATTCCAAAATGTAGTGAATCTATTTAACTTAAGTTTAGGATTATACCATAATGATGAGTGTAATGTAAATGCCATCGGGTATTGAAATATTGAATCAAGATCATTTAATATTAATTTTGTATATTTCACAATTGTTGATTCCAGAAGCAAACTCATTGAATTAGACATGGTGACTAATGCCGGCAACGGAAACTGGGCAACCAAGCTTCGTTCAATACTAAGCCAAGTAGGAGTATTGTTAGGTGTCACAGTTTGAAACCATAATGTACTTTGCTTTAAAATTAATGCTTTATGATACTTTACAAAATCAGGTAAACCTAAACCACCATTGTTCTTGACTACCTTCAATTTCTTATAGCTTATACAAGGAGGGTTTTTATTCCAAGTAAATCTAATAATGATGCTATCTAGATTTTTTATAGAATTTAAGAGGAAGCAATAACTATTGTAATGGAATCTATCTTCCCCCACCAGGTTAAATGAAGTGCAGATCATTTTTGAAACTTTTCTCAGATATTGTCTAAAGTACATTCACAGTTTATTTAAATCGATTGTTTATTATTATGTGAAAATAATATACTCAGGTATTTGATTTTATCAGCAACCCAAATTATATCTTTGGTGGGAACCATAACTGGTAAACAGTGAACATTTAAGGGAAATAATTAGTTTTTGTAGTATTTAGTGAGTATCCTGAAAATTGAGAATAAGCATTCATTAAATTCAATAATGAGGGAATTGACAAAGCCGGATTACCAATGTAGAGAAGCACGTCATTGACGTATGCAGAGGTTTTAATAGGAATGTTATTAATAGTAAGACCTTCAATTTCCTTAGAATTTCTGATAGCAAGTAACAAAGGTGCAATTGCGAGTAAAAAAAATGAAGGCGATAACGGGCATCCTTGCCTAGTACCTCTGGAAAGTAAAAATGTATCAGACCTCTGACCATTAATAAAAAGTTGAGCAGACGGACCCGAATATAAAGCTGAGATCATACGAATAAATGAGGAACCCATATTAAATGCAGGCAATGTATGAAATAGATATTGCCAATGTACTTTATCAAAAGCCTTTTTTGCGTCTAAAGCTAGAAGGCCAGCAGGTTGAGTTAATGATGCACCACTTTCAATTACATGGAGTAATAATCTTACATTGTTTATTGACTGTCTGTTTTTCATGAAACCTGATTGATCAATATGCACAATGGAATGCAATACTGAAGCTAATCTTGTTGCCAGAATCTTTGCGTAAAGTTTACAATCCTGATTAATCAAGGAAATAGGACGATAGTTTGAAACCATAGAAGGTTGTTTATCTGGTTTTGGGAGGACTATAAGCAAAGCTTCTGTAAAAGACCCTGATGTTGCTCATGTAATACTAAAATGGGTAAATAATTTGAATAAATGTGGTGACAGAAGAGTAGCAAATTCTTTATAAAACTCTGCAGGAATACCATCCGGGCTTGGAGATTTATGCAGCTTGATTAATTTAATAGCTGAGAGTACTTCATCAATAGAAATTGGCATATGAATTATGAGGATTTGAAAAAAAAGTGAATTGTTTGTCTGTTGGGTGATGTAAATGCCAGGTATCCACTAATTTAGTTGATTTAAAAACAGATTTAAGTACAATAAAAGCTTTTGGAGGACGATATTTGGTTTGAGCACATCTATCTAATAAAGGATCACTTATAAGATTGTGATCGCCTCCAATAATAAGTGGAACATTATCCAATTTTAAGACTTCTGACGTAAAAAGAGACCAAAACTCAGGGTCATCCTTTGTGGAACCATATATATTAATCAAGTGTAGGACCATGTCATCAATTTTTATTTTTATTATGAGAAAAGACCATTAGAATTAGAATACTTATTTAATATTTCAAGATTTAATTTTTTTGTGAATAAGATAGCAACTCCATTTTTTTAATCAAGAGTAGTTGAAGAAACAATATTACCCACCCGTTTTTTGTTCATGTACGCTAGAATAGTGTCATCAATATGAGTTTTCTGTAGTAAACAAATATCAGCCTTATGTCTAGCCAGGTAATCCAAAACTTTAGTACGCTTAACAGGATACAGTAAACCTTTCAACATTAAAAGACACAAGTTTAATACCATGAATATTAGACATCATTGAAATAAATTAAGTAGAGAAGAAAATAAAGAATAAAAAGAAATGACAAAATATACGTAGTTCTGTCGAAAAAGAAAGAAAAAGCATGGAAAAAACAGACCAACATATAACAAAGACAAAATATAGACAGAAATAGAATTCTTGGATTGCACACACGCATAGCAAAAATAACCACTCGAAAGGTGCCCAGTAAAGATATACATCGATTTAGGCTAACTATAAGTGTGTAATAATCTAGTATCTCGAGTAACATTTTCATTAGTTTCCATGGAGAGCAGCAAGTGTTGGTTTAAGTATAGGCGCAGGTCATCAGGACGTTGAAAGTACTTCAAGAAGCCATCTTTCCATATTCGCATAGTAGACGGGTTGAAAAGTTCATATTTGAATCCACAACTCCTCAATCTTGGATGAAGATCAGTTAATTGTTTTCAGATTTTTATAGTTTCCTTAGCAAAGTCTTGATGAATACAATTTTTATTACCGTTGACCATTAAAGGTGGAATTTCTCTTGACACTTTTCGTATAGATACAAGATGGTGATGACGCAACTCTTGAATATCATTTGACGAGGTTTAGTTTGATTTGGGCTTCTATGTGAAGGAATTCTATGAGCTTTGTCGATCTCAAATTTTTCCGTAAATTTTAGCCATAATAGGTCAGGCAATAGGTTTTTTAAATACATTCATCAGTCATTACCTTCCACATCTTCTGGCAAATTGAAAATTCTTAAATTGTACTGCTGATCACGATGTACCAAATTAAGCAATCATTTATTCATTGGTCCTATTTTCGCTGCAACAAGAATAAGAGCATCTAATTTGGCTTTGTTGTCTTGAATTTTAATTGTATAGTCAGAAACTTTCATTGAAATACTTGCATATCTTTGCGAAAATTCTTAATTTCTGATGCAATAGTGTCTGTGTTAGTACGAATAGCCTGCATTTCATCAAACAAATCAGTTAAGGAAGGTTCACAAGAGTCTACAATTTTAGACTTGACTGGTGGAGGTGATGTAGTATTTTTTTACGTTTGTTAAGAACCAAAGGAGTATTTTTGCCCTCCATAGTCACAACAAGTTAATTATTTAAGGCAGTAAACTGTTCAACTTATAGTTTCCAAGCCCTTAGAAATAATGTAGTATAATATAGCTCTATGCAGCAGCTAAAACCAGCTGTGGAAGTATCCAGGCCACAGCCGCGCCCTTTCCTGCCTGTGGTTCCGCCCTCCTGACAGAGAAAATCAGCAATACCTGAGTGGAAGCACTGCTCAAAAGGGCTTCTCCACAAATTACCTTCAACCTCCCCAAAAACCGGATAGAAATGCCTCCAACGGATGCTGACGGTGTTAGAAGTCTCCAGGTACCATTATTTGAAGGAAAATATTCCTTTTGGCTATAAAATTGTCGTAAAATGGGCCAAAATCACAGAGCTCACTCTGTGGTGGCCATCTTAATTCATGCGACTCTTTTCGTGCGCTCGCGTGGCTCCACACCAATTCCATTTTAAGTGTGAATTTACTCATGGGTGTCATTTAGGGGTCACCAGAGGTCACAGCTGCGGCCCCTGGCTTGCCCTTTGCTACCTCTAGCACTGCCTTTGCGACCCCTGGCCTTAAAGGTGGCAAATTCAGTGCCAGGAACACAGGGACAGCTGGGGCTCCATTCTTTATTTATTTATTCTTAATAAAATATATTATTCACTAATAGTGTAATAAAAATCGAGTACAATAAGCTGGATTATGCCCTTCCATGGCAGCTGAGATAAGTAAACAAAAAAAGGCTCTTAGATGTATGTTGTTTGTATGCTTGCGGGTGAGAGTGTTGTTTATGTGTGAGAGTGTATATGTGTGAATTTGTGTGTATGTGTACGTATGTGTGTGTGAGTGAAAGTGGAGGTCAAAGGGCTTGTAATGTCACATCCGCTCCCCTTGGCAATTCGGTGAATTTTTTTTTTTTATAACTCTTTTTATTTAATTTATGCGAGACATACAACATGAGCACAGTTCCATCAAGTCACTAACAGAAAGTACAACAGGATAAATCATACAGTATAAGAAGGAGGAGAGGAGGAATTTATGGTGCGGGGGGACTATCACTTTCAGGCTCATCTGGTGGGGCACATATGTAACCACGGTATGCGTTCCAGGGTGACCAGAACTTGGCCCACTTTCGGGGGCAACCCCTAGCTGCATAAACTGTCTTCTCTCTAAGCATACACCAATCAAGGTCGGTTTCCCAGTCTGTGACCTTTGGAGCTTGCGTGGCGCCCCAGAGTTGAGCAATGTTCCTTTTGGCAATCATGCAGCCCAGTGTGACCCATTGTATCGTGTGTGAGCCCAGGTCAGTAGGTTCCCAGATATTGAGGAGGCATCTAGGCGCTTCTGGGTGAATATTAAGTTCGAGTACCTGGCTCATAATGGTGTGGATGTCTCGCCAGTAGATCTGTATAGGATCGCAATGCCAGATAATATGGGTGAACGTGCCCGGCTGTGTGCATCCCCTTCTGCAATAACCGTCGACGGAACTACCCATGTGTACCAATTGGGGCCCCGTGATGTAAACTCGGTGTAAGATTTTTAGCTGGACAAGTCGGAGACGCGCCGAGATGGCAACAGTTTTAGGGGAGGAAACCGCGGCCTGCCAAGTCTCGTCGTCTAACTCTATGCCGTCCTTTACCCATTTTTCTCGCAAAGGCGTCAGTGGGTCATCCATATTATTGATGAGTTTCCTATATGTTAGGGAGATGGCTCTATCAGGCAAATAGCCGTCTAGTAGCCTATCCTCCAGTGGTGCATATTCAGGTGGGAGGGTGTCATGGGGCAGTGCTGCTAATAGTGCGTGACGTATTTGCAAAAAACGGAAATGCTCTGAGTCTGCCATGGTATACTGAAGTTGGAGGGAGTCAAAGGATTTAAACCCCCTTGCATCCCACATATCTCCGATACGCGATATGCCGATCAGGTCCCATTTGTCAAATCCCCGAGTGTTGCCCAAGTACCCGAGTTTCTGAGAGTCCCACAGGGGTGTGAACAAGGTCAGTTTGTTGTCCAGCCCATGGAGGCGGTCGCAGTGTGCCAAATGTGAACGGAATGCTTAGTAGGGCCAGTGAGCGGGTACTTATTCGGTTTGGAGTAAAGGGCCCTTGTGAAGGCACCGTTGGGGAGGAGGTGCCTGTCCATATTGAATGCGGGGTCGTCGGGCCGCCCGTATGTGCAGTGTTTTATTGGTGTTAAATGTGAGGCCCAATAATATTTCCTAATGTCAGGCAATCCTATCTCCCCATCAAACCAGTGGAGGGTGAGTTTCTTGAGAGCAATACGAGGCCTCCCATTCCATAGAAGGTCTCGCTGTAATCCCTCAATTTGTTGGAAGTAAGAATTTGGTACTGGATCTGCTGCGTTCTGGAGGGCGTAAAGAAAGCGGGGCAGGGACATCATTTTGAAAAGGGCCGCTTTGCCTAATAAGGAGAGGGGAAGTGACTTCCAGTTCGCGATGTCATGCTTCAATTGTTGTATCGGGGGAACGAGGTTTCGGGTGAATCGGAGGGTTTTGTCTAGTGAGATAAAAATACCCAGATATTTGAAACCATCTGGAACTACCGGAATAGGACAATCTCAGGGTATTGGAGGGGCCTTACCACTTAAGACGTAGCGGAGTGACTTCTGCCAGTTGATGCCGAACCCAGAATACCTACCAAACATAGAAAGGATATCGAATACCGCGATAAGTGATCTTTTGGGAGAAGCGAGATACAAAAGGATGTCGTCCGCGTACAGGGAAATTCGGTCTTCCCAGTCTGCCGACCACCGCAGCCCACGGATCATTACATCCCTGCGGATCCAAGCCGCAAGGGGTTCGAGGGCCAAAGCAAATAGCAGAGGGGGCAGGGGGCATCCCTGGCGAGTCCCTCGACTGAGCATGAAAGAATCAGACTTCCTGTTATTGACTACTACCTGAGCCATTGGTGAGCTGTACAGCAACCATATACATTTAATAAATCCAGGCCCGAATCCCAGCTTATCAAACACTGCGAATAGTTAGGGCCATTCGAGCGTGTCAAAGGCCATCGTGGCGTCTAGGGAGACCACCATGGCGTCCTCGCGCAGGGTCGACGCCCTGCCCAATACCCCGTGCAGTCTGCGAAGATTCAGTACAGTGTTTCGCCGGGGCATAAATCCCGATTGATTGGGGTGTACTAGACCGCTTATGACCTTGATTAATCTATTGGCTAGTATCTTAGCTAGTATCTTTGGCTCAGCGTTTAATAATGAGATGGGCCTATAGGAGGCACAGTCAGTTTTAGGTTTCCCTTCCTTATGGATCGCGACAATGGTCGCTATTCTCTGGTCTAGGGGGAGGGATCCCTGCTCAAGGCTGGCCTCGAACATTGTTTTCAGATGGATTGCCAATTTGTCAGGACGAAGTTTGTAAAGTTCGATGGGGAGGCCATTAGGGCCCAAGGCCTTGCCTGGCCGGAGTGCCCTAGTTGCAATTGCGATCTCATCCGCTATAATAGCGCTATGGCAATTCGGTGAATTGACATCTGTGGATTTACTTGTCTTTATTCTGTTCCTAGGTCAATTCCCTAAGCTGTAGTCTGTTCAAAATAGAGCTTGTAAGGTTGTTATGTCACACTTCAGTGCACCTCCATCATGGGATCACTTAATTTTATTTTTCTAAACAAGATGAAAGTGGAGTATAATGATGATCAACCATTGTTAATGCTTACAAGGTAAAGGGAAAAAGACACATTGTTACCACACTTTAAGCAGTGAATCAAATATTTTTCTAAATCAGTTGCTTCTTTTTTGAAGAAATAAAACAAAATGTTCTGCTACATGTCTTTTACATTACTTCGAGAGTGACTGTACCTTAGTGTGGAGGAACGATTATTAATCGACAGTCAAAACACTGAAAACAATGTTGTGTAATTATAAATTGTGTTTTTCTCTGCTTTTAAGTAGTGTGTATGACATACAATGAGGACTGGCCAATAGATGAACTCATACTTAATTTCTTCTTTTATCAGGAATCCTTTACATCAACCCCGCAGACCTGGGCTGGAATCCTCCTGTGACCAGCTGGATAGACAAGAGAGAAGTACAATCTGAGAGAGCGAATATGACCATTTTGTTTGACAAGTATCTGCCACTTTGTCTGGACACCTTAAGAACAAGGTACTGCGGTGTATAACAATTACCATAATATTAAAGAGATGATCTCTTCAACAAAACACCAAGGCGTGTAATAGTTACAATGCCTTGTTGAAGAGATGATTGGTGAAACAAGAAAACAGTAGCTCAGTTCATAACTTTTTATTTCAGGAACTAGCCCATACAACATACTGCAAATAAAAAATGTAGCTCATGTACGAAATATAAAAACAAGTACAAAGAAGGAGAAGGAGTCATTATAGTTCATTCGGCACAATACTAAATCGAGCATCAAGGCAACCAAGAAAAAAAAACTTGCACTTATACTAGAGATGCTTAAATCATGATACAGAAGTCAATTTAAAAGAAGTGTAAAGACAGCAGTTGAGATTATTACATTCTATTTCAAGGTTATGTATGTTATGGTAAACTATCAACCAGTTGGTATATACACCTACATTGCCCTACATACACCGATCAGTAAGGGACAAATTGGCATTATTACAGCAAGAGTCTTGAGGATTTTCTTATGCGCCTAACATCTAGTAAGTAGCACCTGAGACTTGATGCCAGTCAGATCCTAATATTTGATATGATTTGCTGTAATGTCTTGTGCCCAGAGTAATACAAATCGGCATGATATAGGACCTCCTGGATTTGGCATATGTCGGGTAGAAGAAAAATTACATGTTCTACATCCTCAGTACTGTTGGTGCAGAACAAACAATTCTGTGATTTCAAGCCATTAGGATCCCATGTTTGTGAATATTTATTCACTAGTAAAGTGCCAAGTCTAAATTTGATAAGCAGGGTGTGGACTAGTGTTGGTACAAGGCGTCCATATATGTCTTAAATGTCGGTACAGATTTGAAAGCCAAGAACCCATCTGTCAGCCTACCTGTCTTTATGTTACGGTGGTATGAATCAATCCTATCGGTCCAGAATTTTTCCTCAACATTTAGCTTGAAAAACAGTAGATGCGTCCAATGATCAGCTCCAACTAACCTTTACAGAACTTTGCAAAACTGGGTGTTCATTGCATTAATTCTAGTAAGGCATAGTGAGATATCACACAGGTGTAGTTACACAACTCTAGATATCTCTAGACTTATGGAAGAAAGAAAAACAACAAAATATACTTTCAAAAATACTATGAACTGAAGCAAATAGATACTCTACATAACTTTATACTGTGCAGCACACTTCTGTCAGGATTTATATGGGTCAAAAACAACAGATCCTGCATTCCTCCAAAGAGTTCACTGTTCCTCACTTTGACGACCGGCTCTGTGTCATAATTGCTCCCCATAGCATTCTTACCACATTGGTCTTTACTTATGGTTGTGCATGCTATGATGCCAGTCTGGGATCTGATTCTGTCAATTGCATGCTTGTTGCCTCTTGAAGAGACCATGGGTATTCTAAGACAACAGAAATGTACTGAAGACCATATCGGGGACAACCATTAGGTCAAGGAGAGTCAGAGCAGATTGCTGCCTTTAGTAAAGTTTGACAAGGAAGTCATCTCCTCATCACTTCGAAGCAGGAGTTGGGTCAAGAGCATACTACAATTTACTTTTACACAGTGTTATAGTGTAGACACTGAGTACTATGATGTAACTACTTTGCTGACCAGAGGGACTTCATTGCACATAAGTACCTAGATACCATCATTTACCTCCTATATCTTTCAAGATACCCTACTTTCACTCAGATTTCATTAATGCTCCCTGTGTGCAGTATGCATCCACTTGCTGTCCTGGTCTAACTTCAATATAATATACGGTGATTGTACAATACATAAGACATTGAATTTGTTTAAAAATCTTAATGACTATTTTTAGTTAGTAATAGTTGAAGGCATGAAGAGCTAGAGGATTTAGCTATTTATTGGAACAAGCATTTCTTAGTCTATGATATTTCCTAGATATTGCCTTTTAATTGCAAACTCCCACTTTAAAAGAGGTCACAGAAAAGATGCTGCATACACAAACTCTGCAAGCTCCAGTTCTAACTGAAGCAGTTAGTAGGCTCAACAGCATGACTCCAATGTACTTTGAAAATATAAAGATATTTTATTTCATTAATTTAACTAGCCTGTTCCAGCTTCCACAAAGATACATTTCCTTGTGATTTTTTATGTTTGTATTCCTTCTCGACAGCTCCAAAGCTCACATACACATCACTGGTATTTTAGAGCTGTATAAATGGCTAGTTAAAGCGTAAAGCAGATCCTGTTGTTCAATAGGTGTCTGACCTGAACAAAGACAACCTCTTGTGAATTTCACTCCCTCTCAATAAAACTGAATCTGAATCTCAATCCAGATTGAGGCATCTGATCCAGGTTGAATAAATTGATTTACGTACTACTGGTAAATTGAAGGTCAACTGTTACCAATAATTGACGCTGAGATGCAAATGCATTTCCTCCTTGTTAAACTCATTACCAAAGTCATTGACCTAGCACATAATATCTGGCGTCCATGTGCATATGAACGAGTTGATTTTCTGCCCATGTTGCGAAGTAGGGACGTTTTATAGATTTATGCTTTGGATCCTTTAAACACCCTCACCACTTCTTCTATTGAACCTAACTGTAAGAAATTGGATTATTAATTGGGGAGGGTGCCTATCCACCTCAGCCACAGAGCTTCACCTATGGTAATGTGTAAAGTATGTATAAAGTATTAAGCAGTAATAAAGTCGAAATGCAAATCATTGAAAATCTCAAATAGAATTAGCAAACTAGAGTACGATTTAATAAACAAAATGACACCAAAGTGACGAAATCTAATAAGGAGAATCAGCTATATGAATCTTTAAAGTTTTGAGTAGGAATAGTGCCATGAAAGCACAAAGTGCCTATGACAGCCAATGCGTTCTGTAGACCAGAACCCAGGTGCAATGACCGTGATGGAGCCCTGATCAGATACACCAGGCAAGTTTTTCTTGTTTAAAGATTTTACCGTCTGACTTAATACTTTAAGTCCCAATCAACCACAGGAGTAGACTTTAAAAGCATCCCAGGATCTCCAGGAGGCACATAGAGACTCACAGGATGTCAAGACAGAGGCCAATCTAGGTCCACTTTCCACTTGTCCACTAGCCAGTTGCAGAAACTGGTCTTTTGTAGCTTGATGTGTCCCTGTAGCTTTTACACAAGGTCAGCCTTATGACCCATGTAGCCCACTTCTTTGTCCTGGATAAAAGAGGGAGCATGTCCAGGGCTCCTCTCACATCAAAGAGAGCAAGTTTAATCCTCTTCTGTTCTTCCTCTGGTCTAGGATGTTCTGAAGTGGTGCATGGAGATGCCACAATTATGTCTGTTCTGAACTAGTGTGTGGGAAATGCCACATTTATACCTGTCCAAAGCTAGTGTGTGGGAATGACTCCTGGGCACACCCTAACCAAATGAGTAAAAGTTCCGGGGGATAACCCTACCAACTTTTGGAATTTTGAAGATGGCGAAAGTCTTCGGCCACAATACACTTGGCCTCTGATAGATGGAGGTGTGTGTCGGGAGTGTACTAGTGTCCATCCACATCTAACACTAAAATCCAGTTTGGGGCAGTCAGTGTATCTCCAATAAGAGCAGATGCAAATTCAGCTTTGAAGAAACTCAGGCATTGAACAAGTAATATTCTAAAAGTTACTTTTCCTTAATATTTATTGAAAATCAGCTTTGCCATTGAATTGGATTTTTAATACTATTAAAAATAGATGTATAATTATTTTACATGCTAGCCCCATTTCCGAGATACAGTTTAGGATTTTAATCTTTAATCTGGTTTTGTACATAGGACAGCGAGGCCTGCCCCAGTGCAAATAGCTTTTGGTTGCTAGTCACTATGAATAAATATTAACATTACATTTCTACATTTCCTACTTTTAAGTACCATGATGTCTGCCTAGTAGGCAGGGTGACATTGATATTTCAAAGGGAGGATTTGGCCTGTCAAATTTGTTTATGTTGACAGGTCGAATAGCAGTATTTTACACTTCTGCAGTAAGGCCACACAGGATAGGCCTGAAACCATGTTTACATTACCCTGTATTAGATGGCACAATAGGTGCTGCAGTATATAGGATGCTTGCTCTTTTCATAGTGGAACAAAACGAGGTGCACTGTGTAAAAAGTGCAGGCAACCCTTCTTAGTTTACAGAACCAAAAATGATATAGATACAGAGCCAGAAATAAATGATCTCTTTTGTGGTATTGTGGGCGAGCAGTTTAGGCTTATCAGAGGGTAGTGCTAAGCATGTGTTGTACTCACAGAGGGAATTCATGAAACACACACTCAAGAATAAATCCGAGAACAATTTTGAAAAATAACTCCTGTTTTTGTATAAATTTCGATACCAAGAACTTCTTTAAATATTGAATTTCACGGGTAATTAAACTATTCACTTAAATGCATCTTTATGCAGCAATGCTTCCCTATTGGAGAAACGGCATGTGTTGCATACAGTTATTTACGGTTGATTTCTGGGGGTCTCCTTCAGGGGTTAGGTTCATAGGGGGCCAAGGTCCAAAGCACCACCAGCAGTTACTAGTTACCTGCCCTGGGGCATCTGGGTGCAGAGGTGCTGGTCTGGTTAAGCCAGTGCAAAGAAGGGTGGCCACCTAGAACAGGCTGCAGAGAGGGACAGAGAAGTGTGGGGTGCTTCCAATGGGGAGCTTGGGTTCGGGGAAGAAGGGAGCACATCCGGTTTGTTGGTAGCTGGGCTCGGGCCCTCTGTTGCGGAGTGGAAAGGTCAGCTGGGCCCTGTGTGTCCTAGGGTCTTTCGGTTTTCTGTCTCGCCAGTTGAGAGTTTGAAAATCAGGACTGCTGGGCCACTCTGGAAGTGGGTCTCTGCTGTGCGGACGTCCCTTGACGGCTGCTCAGTCTCTGTATTGTTAGAGTCCCAACAGAACTTAAACAAGTCTTGGCTGCTGCAAGGAGTCCGGTACCACGGGTATTAGTCCTGTGCGGCTTTAGTTGCTCCTGGTGACCTCTCACTCGGTGGGGAGACTGCTCTGACCTTCAGAAGCACAGGCACCTCTTCCCTGGGGGGCTTCTTTATTGGACTGGCCAGGGAGCGGCAACTCTGTGAACTGAATGAAGAACCAATACCAACACTATCTGGGTTGCGTATGGGATGGGTTGCCTATGTTGCACCTTTCCGAGCCCTAGAAGAAGGAGATACTTTGCCTTAATATCCCTAGCTGATAATGATAGTCCTGATTATGGAACTGGTTGAACCTTTACAGTTGTTGAGATAATATCCTGTAAAGTTATTGGTGAGACTTAACCATAAAGTCCAGGTTCTAGTGGGAAGTGGTCAAAATATTTAGTTCAGCAATAGCTGCCTTCGGTCCTTTGGGTGCCATCCACGATTGGCAGTTTTTGACTTTGACAGGATAATTTTTAAATATGGACCCTTGAAGTTACAGTACCCACCCGGGATGCCATAATAGGTTATGGCAAACTACTACATCTGCTCCCATTTTTTTTTTTTAAAAGCTGTTAAGTTAATTGAAACTTATGCCTCAGAATTCAGCAGTCGAGCAGAGTTTCTTTTAGAATTGAGTTGTGACCTTAACACGGTGTGCTAATCAAATTTGTGTATGCAACCCTTTACCAAATGAATATCCCACTTTCTGACACTTGATATCAGAGATTCAAACTGTGAGGGCCAATATAGCTATCCTGATCTTTGGAGAAGGATTAAAAAACAATATTGCTTTTTGCGGGATGCATCAAAGTTCCAGAATGAGTCAACTTTTTGCACTCAAACTTCCATCCTGTTCACCATCCTTAATGCATCATCATATTAAGGATTTCAAGGATGCAAGCCGTGCTGCCCCATGTAGGTAATCAAACCTCATCAGATGAACTATTGTAAAATGGTACTGCTGGGTGCCTATATGTCTGTGTGCCTGTCACATCCTATTGTTTGCGATGAAGTGGCAGATTGAGCTTTAAAAGTCATAAAATGTGTCCACTGATTAATTTGTAAAATCAATACATTTATATTTGCAGATGCCCAAAGACTTTCCCTGGAACCTTGTACTAGCACTACTGAATGCAGGGGTTGCCAAATACAAGCACTGCCTCATTTTGATGCCATCACTATTAGACCGGGTGTTATGGCATTCTTGGAGTGGTTTCCCCTGACTTTTTGCCTTTACCACCTGTGTTTTTGATGCTATGCTGGATTTCGTTTTTGCTGGTTTAGATGCATTGGGCCCTTTGCCGCTGCTGATCAGTGGCAGAGGGCAAGTGCTCTCTGTGTAAATTATTAAAGTGATTGGTCCTCCATGATTGGCATATTTGCTTTACCAGTAAGGTCCCTAGTAAAGTGCACTGAGTGTGCCAGGGCTAGTAATCCAAATGCTACTGGTGGGCTTGCAGCACTGATTGTGCCACCCACGTGATTAGCCCTAAAATGTGGTCTCAGGCCTGCCACTGCAGCGCCTGCGCGCAGTTTGTTAACTGCCATGTCACGCTGGCAAGTGCCCACACTTGCCAGGCCCTACCCTTCCCTTTCTGTGCTCATAGGACACCCCTATAGCAGGCCCAAGGTACCCCCCTGGGCAGGGTGCAGTGTATGTGAAAGGTAGGACATGTACTGATGTGTGTAACATGTCCTGATAGTGAAATACAGCCAATTTCGTTTTTCACTATTGAAAGGCCATCTTGACCAAAGGACAGAATGGGGAAGGCTGTGTAACCCTTTACCAGCCTATCTTCCCATAGGAACAAGATGGAGAATTTAATAACACATATTTTAGTGAAGATGGTTTTTAAATCCTGTGTTCGAAAATAGCACTTTTAGAAAGTGGCTATTTTTCTGTGTCAAACCTTCCTGTGTGCCTCTGCCTGGTTGTGGATTGACTGTGTGACTTTGGGGAGTGACAGGGTCTGGTAAGGTGTCTTGGCTCCAGGAGTCTGGGTGAGTCAGCATTAGGCTGAATAGATCAATCTGCATTTGGAGTGGTGGGAGGAGTAGCCCCTGTAGCTGAGTAGGGCTATGCCTGCCTCCACAAAAGACTGGCTCCACCTCCTGCCGTGCATCTGAAGACCCTGGCCCCCCAAGAAGTTGTGCACTGGCAGAGTTCACCCAGAACTGGTTTGAACTGGGTCCAGGACCTGCAACACATACAGAACAAAGACTTTGGGGGTATAAAAGTAGAGCTGAGACCCGATCAACTGAAGAAACTGAGGAGAAGTACTGCCCTTGCTCTGTGATCTGGGGCTGGCCTGCAGTTTGCTGATTCTACTCAGGGTGAGGACTAGGGACTTTGCTGTGTTCTGTTCCCCCTTCTTGTAACAAGGACTTTACTGTGTGTTGTGCCCAGAAGCAAAGAGTCTCCAAGGCCTGAGGAGAGCTGGCCTCCTGTTATTGGAAACACAGGGTCATCAAAGTTTATAGGGCAACATCTTTCAAGCTGCTGTGTGCGTGTCAATGCACACAGCTTGTACTTCTCGTGAATCCTGTACGTCTAAAGATTGCTTCGATCCCGGCCCAGAGCGGCCCTGCGACGTTGCGTGTTGAGCCTGAGCCCAGCTGGTGGCCCGGTTCAAGTTCACCGGAACCGCGAGCCACTAGGGACTGCCACCGCCACTGACCCATCCGCAAGATTGGGTCACTGCTTGTATTTTTTAAGTCCGGGAGCCGCGGCAAACTGCCTCTGACCAGGGAAGTCGCTCTGATCCCTTTTGCCGAGATCTCCGCTCTGGCCCGAGTTCCAGGAGGAGGTCACGTCACCGAAGAAGCCGTGGGCCATTGCTAGTCAGCAAAGGACGCCCAAGCGAGGGAGTGCCGGCGGCGTTGTGCCCCGCCCAGCAGGACGTCGACGAACAAGAGTAGAAGCCGCGCTCGAAGCTGGGAAAGTTGCCTCGACCCTCTCCATGAGGCACCTTCGAGGGAAGGAGAGTTCTGAACGCCCCGGTGGGGGCCGCAGTGCAAGGGCATCTGCACAGGTAAATCTCCTACCCGCACATTGCCGCTTTTCATTTCCTTGAGTGGGTTGGGAGTTAACGGGTCGGCCGAGGGTGGCTCCTGTGACCCGGGATCATTGTGGGCCCTTATTTAGACTGCCGGCCTGCCTGGGACTGTGTCGGCATTTATCAAAGAGGTCAGAACGGGCCGTACCGGCTCATCGAGAGAGCTGCGATATCGTGGCCCGTCTTTTGTTAGCAAGTCTTCACTTTGGGACAATCTTGAAGGGCTCAGGGCCACAGGGGCCGCGTCCGTTGGTGCCAACGTGAAGGGGGTTGTGATATCCCGTTTGGGGACCCAATCATGAACTGTCTTGCCCTAGTGAACCTGGGTATAAAAGAAATACAGAACTCAGCAAATCTATTTTCTTTCTCCATCCATAAACCATATCAAAGACATTCTTAAAGAGAAGCTAATTGTGTATGTGGACGTTTTTGTTGTTTTTGGTCTTGCCTAAATTTATATAAAGATACTTATTTTTTATCAATACCTGTGTGGTGACCATTTGTGGTGTTTCACTGTGTTACTGTGGGTGTACTTTACACATTGCCTTGGGGATAAGCCTGTCTGCTCGTGCCAAGCTACCAAGGGGGTGAGCAGGGGTTATGTACAGTGTGTTTCCCCCATACGCTGACTAAAAGCAAGGGTCTCTATTTGGTCAAAGGTACCTATCTCTGCCATTTAGAGACCCCTAGTTCTAACACCGGACGTCCTTGGTGTGGTTTCCCCTGACTTTTTGCCTTCTAACCAGCTGTTTTGCTGACTTCATTTTTGCTGGCTTGAGGATTCTGGGCACCTTACCACTGCTAACCAGTGCTAAAGTGCATATGCTCTGTACTCAGTAAAGTGCACTATGTGTGCCCAGTGCTTGTAAATAAATAGAATGCTACTAGTGTGCCTGCAGCACTGGTTGTGCCACCCACTCAGTAGCCCGTTTAACATGGCTCAGGCCTGCCACTGCAGATATTGTGTGTGCAGTTTAAACTGCCATTTCAACCTGACAAATTAAAATACTTGCCAGGCCCAAACCTTCCCTTTTTCCCTTTTATTACATATATGTCACCCATAAGGTAGTCCCAGGCAGCCCTATTGGCCGGGCACAGTGTATTTAAAAGGTAGGGCTTGTACTTTTGGGTTTTACATGTCCTGGTTGTGAAACACTGCAACATTCATTTTTCATTACTGCAAGGCCTATCTCTCCCTATAGGTTAACATTTGGACTGCCTCAAAACATCTTTTAAGTGTAATTTTCAATTGAGAATATATGAAGATTTGGAGCTTGGGGTATCTGGACTCACAATTTAAAATCACAATTTATGGTGAAGTCGTATTTTAAATTGTAAGTCTGAAAATGCCACCTTTGGAAAGAAGCATTTTTTGCCTCTCTCTGAACACATGTCTGGGTTGGGTCACAGCTTTGTTTCACGCATTCCCTTTAGACAGTCACACAAAGGTGTGACATTTGCATCCTGATGGCCATCACCAGGCTGATGGGCCTTCCTGAGTTAGATTGGGGGTAAGGCACTGACACTTGCACCTGGATAGGGCTGGTCATGTACCCACAGAAAGAGCTGCATACCCCTATGTAGTGAGTCTGGAGCTAGAGCAGGACAGGCAGGGACCTGGTGATCTCCAAAGGTCTCTTTGAAGTCTCCCCCACTATGGCTCATCACCAGGCTGATGGGCCTTTCTGAGGTAGATTGGGAGGGAGGAACTGACACTTGCACCTGTATAGGGCTGTGCCTGTCCCGACACAAAGAACTACCTACCCCCTGTTGTGAGTCTGGAGCCATAGCAGGAAAGGTAGGGAACTTGTGATCTTCAAATGCCTCTTTAAAGTCTCCCCACTTCAAAGACACATTTAGGTATAAATACTGGACCCCTGACACCACCAAATCAGAAATTTGCTGGAACTAAGGACATTCTGCTTGGAAGAAGAGCTGCTGTGCTGCAGGAGGGGCTACCATTTTGCTAACTGCTTTGCTGTGTGGGCCTGCTGGCTGCTGATTGTTGTGCTACATGAGGGACTGCCACTTTGTTTCTTGCTTTGCTGTGTTGGCCTGCTGATTGCTGCTTCTTGTCTGGGAGTGAGAAGGACTGGACCTGCTCTCTACATCCTCGAACCCAAATTTCTGCAAGGGCATGCTGGCTTGCTTCCTGTTCTGGAAGTCTTAGGGCCATCAAAGACTTCCTTCAACTCTGCTTCAACTGCTGGAATCTCCCAAATGTGAGCCCTCCCTTCCCTGAGGTGCCAATCCAGTCCTAGGCCCCAGAAGTGGGTTCTGAAGCTGTTTCCGCTTAAACATAGATGCAGTGATGACTCTGCACCGACCAGAACCAAGGCAGTGCCCACTGATACAGAGGCCATCCAACGACATCCCTGCGTGTCTCAACAACCAGTGTGACCTGACTGCGAGGTTTTGATGAAGATGCTTCACCGATCCGAGGCCCCGACTGTGAAGCTTGACTTCGACGCATCGACCCAACAGCGTGTATTAGAACCAACACATTGAGTCTTCAACGCCAACGCTTGTTCCATCCTAGGTACTTTTTTAGTGGGCCCTGCATGGGTTCTGTAGCTGGCCTGCCCCCATTTCAGTTGGCCTGAACTTTGAATTTACCTCGGTCTAGCATGACCTCAGGTAACCTTTTAGCACTATTGACTTCTAAGCACTGTTTTTAGATTTAATATTTAAAAATTAATATCTCTAGTTCAACTGATTGGATTTGTGTTGTTTTGGTCTTGTTTCACTCAGATCAATATCCTCTATTTGTTTAAACTGGTATGAAGTCTTTTTGTGGTGTTTTCACTGTTACTGTAATTTAAGTGTTGCACAAATACTTTACATATTGCCTTTTAAGTTAAGTCCGGCTGCTCTGAGCCAAGCTACTAGAGTGAGAGCACAGGTTAATTCAGGTTGTGTATGTGATGTACCCTGACTAGGATGGTGGTCCCTACTTGGACAGGATGCAAACCTCTGCCAACTAGAGTCCCAATTTCTAACAACCACCCTACACTTCCTGTCTCTTTTACAAACTATTTTTCAACATTGCTTTCCCTCTTTGTCACTATTTGCATATCGTTTTCTTCCTCTGACTTTCTCCCTTTTTGCCTTTTCCTTTTTTTGGTCTGGACTAATATGATGATGATGAAAATAGCCTTGGCCCAAAAAATGCTTGCTGGTGTCTAACACATGCAACCATCACGCATGTTAAGAACTATTGGTGCCCACTTCAAATTGTGGATCATCTCATAGCCTTTGAATGTGAGATCTCATATTCGAACTATCCAGTCTCTAATTCTTTTATGTGCATTATCAAATCATTTGTACCCTCCCCCTCCCACTTCAATTACCTTTCCCATCTTTATGTCTCTTCTGCTAGACAAGACATGCGCTTTCTGTTGCAAAACATATTGTGGGCTTGCTCAGAAGAAACAGAGTCTGCTGATTGGTTGGCTTTCCTGTCAATCTTATTTGCCTACTTCTTATTTGTGTCCCAGTTTTTCAATCTTGTGTTTATCTCTCCCATGGAGCATAGCCTCTGTACTATCTCTTTTGATCGGCTGGCTTCTATGCTTTCACTGCTTGCATTTCTAATGCTACTTTTGTTTTAAGCACTTCATGGAAATGCCTGTGTTTTCCAGCTTCTCCCTCATATACTTCTCTCTACCTGCACTCTGTGTTGCTCTCTGTAACCAATGTTCTTTTCCCTGCCCCCCCCCCTCCATGTTACACTCACCTCCGTGTCCTCCCCTGTTGCTTTCTCACCTATGTGCTTCTCCTCTGCCTCTCCACATTGCTCTCTTTTGTCCATAAGCACTGCAGCGCTCTACTTTGCTCGCTGTCATCTTTCCCTCCACCTGCGCCCTCTGTGTTGTTTCTCCATCTGCACCGTCTGTGTTGCTTCACACATCTATGTCCCTGTGTTGCTGCCACCTGTGCCCTCCTTGTTGCTTCCGCTCCACCTGCTTTAAAAATAAAACTCATCCGCACGAGTAGCCTACAAAATGACGCAGCTGGCTTTCTCTTTTGTAAATTCCTCGGATATGCTGACCGCTTCAGTGATGCTGGTCAGCATCACGAAGAACTAATATTTTCAAAGCCAATATGTCCCAAAGGGCGAGAGCTATTAGCTTTGCCCTTGCTTTTTTTCATACTCCCACCTTCTAGGTTTTGCAGCCGGCCCTTCTTCTCTTGTTCTCAATTCTGGGTGGGCATCGCCGAGTCTATGACTCAGACTCCCCTGCTAATCCTCGCTGCGTTGGAAGGCTGTGCTGTTGCCGGAGTGCCTTTAATCACGCTTTCTATGCGGCGGTGTATTTGTCTTGTTCTTAAAAGAGTGAAGCTATTTACCAGGCTTCCCACTGTTCCCGTTTCTGTAATTCTGAAACTGCCTGTGCTAACCTTTCTTCCTAATAACTGTAATTAATTTTATGGAGGCCTTCAACGCGGCTGTGACTGCCACGGCATTAGTTCCGAGACTGCCGCCTGCTGCCCGAATCGCTTTTAGAAGTGAAAGATGAAAGAGTTTATTTTAACTCCACCGTTTGAGTGTCTTTAAACTCCTCTCGCTTGCAGAAAATCGTTGCCCCTCAGCGAGCCTTCGATTTCATTCCTTTCAAGAGGATCAAAGTTATAAATGTCTGAAACATATTATTACTTAACGAATTGAGTTTCCCTGCAGCCGAGGGGCGTAAGCATGGATTTTATTTAGCCCCTCGAAGCACTGGTTGAATCGCTCGTCCATGGCAGAAGAAAGCCGCGTAAATCTTATTTCAGCCCTGGGATATGAGGCCTGCAGATGCCTTCTCCGAACAGTGCACCTCGCTTTACTTCTGTAAAAGGCACGCGCACAGGTTTTGCAAAATGTTACTCTGCATCACGTACGTTTTCGTGCTCTGCATCATCTCACACCTTAACTCTGCCAACTCCAGTTGAAACGCATGCTGGATTTGCGGCGGGTCAGCAAAAGGCAATGCCATTTTATTGTAGGTACAAGTAATTGATGTATATCTGATTACTTTTTCGCATCTCATACTGGCCTGTTAGTTCCCCAGGAACGACATCAAGGAAGTAGAATCGGGGAACCCGTGCGGAATCTCCGAAGGGATTGGTATTTCTACCTGAAACCCAGAATATCGGTGGAGGTTTTTAAAAAAAAGCATATATCTACTGATCTCACCATTGCGACCAGTTCCCACAAGCATCATTAAATTCTGGGATGTGAAGTATATTGCTTCAACCTGTCGGGAGACGTTGGGGAGCTCACCATATATAATACAAGATTGATTTATCATTCAATCCTACCTGCTTGCATTTTGGAACTTCATCATAATTGAATGAAAGCCACACGACATTGTAGTCAT
The DNA here is from genome assembly GCF_964204655.1 of Triturus cristatus. NCBI lineage: Eukaryota > Metazoa > Chordata > Amphibia > Caudata > Salamandridae > Triturus > Triturus cristatus. Next base: position 445,254,489 of record NC_140590.1, read on the forward strand.
ATCAGCTTATGAGCTTTGTCGCAATTTATCTTAAGTAGATAATTCCTCATCCGTGGGCCCTCAGATTAAGTAATCTCTCGCTACCTGAAAAATTCATCAGATTATAGTAACCACTGACAAGAACATTCTGAAGAAGGCTCTGCCGAAACGCATCAACTTCACACTTTTGTATACTTGTTCAGTGTTTTATAATTATCCATGTGTTGGTATCATATTTTCATGTAAATCAAACAGAACTAAAAGATGCATATTAATGTTTTTCAAAACAAAATTTATTTTTGAATTGAATATCATTGAACATTACTGATCATGGTTACAAAAATATTTAACATGCTTATGAAATAAATAATGAATATAAAAAGAACAATTAACAAAAATAAAAAAAGTGATTTGTAATAATTCTAGCCATATTTGCATTGATTTTGGTTTGTTTCTGAAGTTACCACGCCCTGTGTCACTTTTATCTTTGCACTGAGCCTGGTGCTTTTCCGTTTTCCAGCATACAGTTCCCCAGGAATAGCCTTACAAGACGATAGAAGTGAAATTTAAATCCCATTCTGGGACTGGAAATAGCCATGTTGAGTCAAAAAATTAAAAATGTAAATTTTATAGAATCAGCATATCAGAGGGACGTGTTGCTAGTTAGCTGTAGGTTGTTTGTCTATTACTATTTAGGTGCTCTGTTCCAGAGTTCTTTAAAACAGATAATACAACTTTATAATTGGAATTTAAAGAGATAGGTTAAGATGGACTCTAACCAACATATTCTTTCAAGGTACACGCATTGTAAAAGCATGAGCAATATGTAGAATTATTCTAATTCATTTTTGCTATGAGTTGCAGCAAGTTAGTTTGCCAAGACCATCAACATAGGTTTTTGTCTGCATTTTAATATTCAACGAAAACCCTTCTTGCTGGTAGAGCCAGCTCCAAATTAGCCGTCCCAAAAATGTATGTCTACCACATCATCCATCCTAGATAGCCTGGATGTAATTTGCAGGAAATCGCAACTTGAGCAATTTCTTAACTATGTTCTATTTTTATCCAGGTTTAAGAAGATTATACCTATCCCGGAACAGAGCATGGTTCAAATGTTGTGCTACCTTCTTGAGTGTCTGTTGACCAAAGAGAACACTCCTCCCGATTGTCCAAAGGAACTTTATGAGCTGTACTTTGTATTTGCTGCTGTTTGGGCCTTCGGCGGAGCAATGTTCCAGGACCAGGTAGGACCTATTTTCAAAATAGTTATATTACTAATCGTTATCTATATTTGCACTGAAAGGTAGTTAAATTATCTACAACTATTGAAATAGCCACATCTTATCTGAAGATATGGTCTTTGGGGATTGCTTTTGGAACAGTGACATAGTGAAGTCCAACTTTTCCATACTCTCTTGTCATGCGCTTGCTTCGCCATCTTTCCATTTTGTAGACAATGTTGCCCAAGCAGGGATCACGAGAAGCACCGTGAAAGACACATTTCAGGCGAATGAAGCTCAGTCTCGCTTTTCTTTCCCGAGAATATTTGAGATTGTTTTATAATATATTGGACCCAGCCCTATTTCACCCAGATCAGTCCTGCTTGACATAAGCTGTTGTGGGTGTTCACACCCACAGTTTTGGTTGTGTACCACCCTGGAAATATAAAACACCAGCTCACAAAAATGTGCCTTTGCATAATTCTGTCATGCATACTGGACTTTTCCATCATGCATGCAGGCTACTGAGGGATGCTGGGCAGACAGAAATTACATCTGGAATTCCACAATTTGCATTGTTTTGTTTTTGTTTTGTTTTTTAGAGTTTTATATAGCGTGAACTAGACTCGAGACATTGGGTATCAGAGCGCTTTACATAGCGCCAGTTTCATTACAGAAGGACACATTCATTTTTGTTAGGCACAGGGAGATTAAGTGATTTGCCCAGAATCACAGGATGTTTAGCGTTGTTGCTGAGACTCAAACCCGGTTCCCCAGCTTCGGGGTGGACTGCTCTAGCCGTAAGGCTACATCCTCTCCCCATTGCTTCCCATGAGTACCCCTATTGCATTGTATCAATCTGGAATCTGTACAAAGCACAGATACATATTTTTGATCCCTATAAATACATGCAATGAGAATGAAAGTCTGTCACAGTTACAATTTGCCATAATTGATATACTGACATACATTCAATAAAGATTTAAGGCTGCAGAATGCCCTCCAGCAAATGTTTGTGTTTGTAGAAATCACATAAAAAGAAAGGATGCCACAATTACTCCGAGAAACAACAAATATCCTCAAAAATAGTCAACGCTGTTGTTACACCGCAGCATCACTCTCAAGTAGTAGTTTAGAGATTTCATAGAAGAGATAAGCTCTATTTCCAGTGGCAAAAAAGAAAGTACTACCACTCACATCTGCATATTCACAATCGCTGACGTGAACGGTCATCATGCTGCTGATTTTGTTTGCTTGATCTATAGGTTCCTCATAACGATGTACTCTATGTACGTCACAGGACAGATCATTTAAAAAAAAAAACTATGTTAACTTATTCGACCTCGAAATTGCTGCAATATATATTTAAGTGATACAGTTTTGGCCCTAATGAAGCAACAAAATAATTGGTAAAAGTCGCAAAACACGTGTTGGCCTATCTCCTGTTGTAATTACCAATTTTTAAATAAAAATTATAAACAGGTCTCTGACTCCTCAGAATGTTTTTTCCTTTTTTGTTTATGCAGAAAAATTGCATTGATGAGACTTCCTCTTTTGAAAAAGACATCTACGGTGCTAATATTAACAATTACCCACAGCAATATACCGACCTCAAACATTGTCTCTGATCAAAAAGAATATAATGTAACAACATTGCTTTGGTATATGAGCCCCTCTGGGTCAATGGTGTCTGGCTCTGGGTTCAACAACAGGCAACTGAGTTACTTGCCTGACACACCGACTGCTTTCCAGTCCAAAATAATTTAAAAAATCCTTGTCCTCAAAAGTGCAACAACCATGCATATGGGACCCATCAGAGCCAAAGAATGGTAAAGTGTCAGAGTTACACGATTCTTGGTCTTCAGTTCAATGTTCTGATGTATCACAGTTCATTCTTTAGATACCAGTTAAGGTCTCATTTGGTCTCGGTGTTTAAATAGGAGAATGTGTGATTATTGGTCACTATAACTTCCCCGATATCCCCAGTTTTTGAGAAGTTCATCTCGAGAGGCTCCTTGTTGCAGTGCAAATTTTCCAGTGGCTTGGGAACTCACAAACTGGGGGAAACCCTCTGAAACCCAGGGTCCCCAGTGTGATCTGGTAACTGAACCCTAGATTTAGGAGCCAACTGCAGTTCAAGATGGAAATATCTCTTCAATAAGACGAGCTAGGGAAATTGTTGAAATTGTTCCAAAATCAGGACAGCCAGCCCTAACCAATGAAACTAATCATTTGGTCGGAATGTGAGGCTACAGAACCACTAGGCCTCTTTGTGACTGGGAAAGGGATGATTGAGTCATCCTAAAGCTATGAGGTTCATTAGGTTGATAGACGCTCACCACACTTGATGTAGGAAAGAGCCTCCACAATGCTGTGCCTGGCCATCTGCACTACAAGGATGACCTCAATGTCATGTCCTCTACCAAGTGCTGGGCTTTGTGTAGATCCAGCAGTTAGGGTTGCTTCTCCCCTCCGAGGGCAGAGAGCCACACATCCACAGATTACAGTAACAAGGGTGCCTAGAATCTAGTCTTTTGCCGAGTCTTATGGAAAGACAGTGACCCAGCAGAGGATCTGTCTCTAGCAATTTGTCTGGTGTGAGATGATCCATAGAGATTCCTCGATGTCATGATGAGGTATGAGTTACTAGCTTGAGCGAGCTCGTATTCATTTTTCATGGATATTGAGAGCACGTTAGTCGAGCAAATCAAAATTCTGACTTTTTCAAAAATTAAAGCTTTTTCCCAATCAATAAGAAATCTGTTTTTTATTGTTTGGGTTCTGTTTTTACCGACTTTTGCAGTAGGAATTTCCATGTCAAATCATGTTTTTGAAGGTAAAGGTTGGGAGCCAGATAGAGCCAGTATGGGCAAATATTGCTCGGTCACAGCCAAGAACTCAGGCAGATTGGGTTGGGAATTCACTAATGCTGGGGAAATCTACATTGAAGAAAGGAAGGGGATGCAAAGATCTCCACGCACATGTGAGAATGCTTTTGGGAGGTGGGTCCTGAGTACAGAGACGTGCAGGCTGTCATGTCCCCAAAAACAAGAGACACTCTGCATTGTGATGACTATCTTGTGTACATATGCATATGTTATCCTATTAGGACACTATCATTCATGCTCTTACAGTGAAAAGATAGACACACACACACTCGTGCACGCACACACACACTGAACTCCACCTGTCCCACTCATACCCCCCCCTCCAACTGTGAAGTAGTCACTTTTCATGACCCTCAGTCCTCCATCCAGGTTGATTGCTACTGGTGAAAAGAGCTCTAAAAATCTGGAGCATATTTTGCGGTCTATGAGACTTTTTAAGTGACTGGTGGAAAATTGTCGAAACAACCACAAAAAATGAACGAGACGGCGGCACATCCTTTCCATACTAAGCAAAAGAAACAAGCACTCACACAAAGCTCTGTCTTCTGAGGACTATTCGGCCTCGGTTGCTCTACCAGTTCCAGATGTAGCTGACAGATGTGCCAGGCGATCAGATAATAATATGAACTGCACTAAACCAGTGCTGACTCTAGGAACATAATGTGCTCAGACCGAATCTCCATTTCTAAAAGTTGATACCATTTTTTTTCTATTTTGCTCTGCGGGGCTCGTGTATTATGGCTGAATGTGATAGGATCTAGTCTGCTTTATTAAAACTGAGCTGTGCATATGAAAAGCCATCCTTTAATGATAAAGCAGCAGCACACCGTCTCCGCAGCCTTCCAGAAATAACTTCTCTTGATGAAAAGTATTTGTACAGATCCATTATTTGACATCAGACGCAATCCATGGTGAAATGAAACCCCCCAGCAATGGAAATGTTAGGTTTGGAAGAATTACAAGTTCCGGTTACACACTAGCAACGGAGCTTGCCCCCTACAAACAGAGTAATTGTGGTGTTTCTAATTGAGCTTGGCACCTGTACTTTATTGGTAGGAACTAACTAACTCACTTTGGAAGAGGATTCCATTTACCAAATTGCATTGCAAACCCCCGGGATAGATGACGAGTTGCCATCACTACTTTTCTCTTATTTACATTATATTTTCTGACACATGGAGCTTGAAAATTGTGTTCTGCATTTTTTGAAAACACGGAGGGGGGAAGGGGTTTAAATAATTTGAAATACGTCATGAGATTAGCGAATTTAATTTAGTAACTAAATCTCGGTTCGGTTTGAGTTTGGGATAAGTAATACATACTCAATTCTTCAAGTACTTATCTGTTTCTCAATTGTTTAATTAGTGGTTATAGCCTATGGTCTTCTATATAAAAGGAGACACAAAGGAGGACAGTGTCTGTTTAGGTCTCGCTGAGCCCCAGCGCTTGCGCTGGCTCGGAGAGACATTTTATAGTTGGGATTTTCAAAGTGCTGCTGTGGCCTAAAGCTTCAGTGCACGTGAACGTGCACGCGCGCAGCGCCATGTGTTTTTCCTCCGCAGCACTTTCACTTTCGCGGCGATCGCAATCGCGATCACTTTCACTTTGGGCTGCCTCCTGCTCCAGACTTATTTCACTGCACGGCTATCACGCTCCACAGACCACCCTGCCCTGTGTGGGCATGGCTCCTATGTACAGACTCACTCTCATCATATGCTGCCCGGCAGTCAGGCATTTACCAGCTCCTTAAGGGTCACGCTCTACAGGCCGCCTATGTTCTGCTCTGTGCTCCTCTAGGCACTGGCAGTCCTTCACAGACCGCCCTGCTCTGCCCTCTGCACCGATGTGCACTACAGCAGCCTCAGCACGCCCCTCCCGGTTCACGACGCCGCCCGTGTCAGGCCTCCTCCCTCCCTGCAGACATATGGGGCCTCCTCCGCCGGCCCGTCCAGCCCCTTTGTCTCCGGGCCGCGCTGCGATTCCCTGCCATTGTCTCCGACCATTTCAGATGTTAACAAGGGCTGCGTTTGTTCCAAACACACTGGAGTGGAACGCTTACAAATTAGCTCAAGTGCCCAGGAATTGCGACATGAGGAGAGTTGGCAAATTTTCACTAAAATGTTTTAACTTCATCTAAGGTTGGCCCTTGTAACAGGAACGCCCTTGCCTCAGCACCACAGTTTGTGCAGGCTCCCGGGCTCAGATTTTGATCATATTGAATGAAAAACATAGAGGCCAATCTTCTTGTTAAATATGCTACCAGTCTAATTACTGGAATGTTTACTCGTATACCGAAGTAATTATACCAAATGCTGGGTGTTGTGGAAGCGCTTGTGCTTATTAGTGGCCAAAAGCCACTGCGACAACTGAAAACATTTTATGAACATACATGGAAGACTCCTTTAAACTGTTCTTTCATCTTGTGAACACAAGCTTTCACGTGAGAGGGTTCATTTAAAATGTGCATACGCCTCGTGTATACAGATGCTCACAATTGATTTGGGCGGTCTGCTGTGCTGTGGATGCGACTCAAATTACGAAGTTTAATCTGAAAAGAAAAGAGCCCGTGCTTTCTCGAGGGCATGTACCGGTCTGATTAATCAACGGAGAAATCAGGCAAATTAGCACTGCATTTTAGCAGGCTGCGGTGAGGAACTTAACATGCAATAAGTCACGAATGACATCCCGACTAAGTGACACCAACCGAGGCTACCGCACTGCCCCATAGGAATGACCTTGTGGTATATTCATCACAACTAAGCAAAGTTTGCTGCAAATACCAAGTCACGTGACACATCCTAAATCTAAATGACTGTGGTAGAAACTGGCCTCTGAGTTTTAGCAAAGAACTAATTTTTTCCACGTGCCAGTGGTTGTGAAGTAAATGTCTGGGAGGCAGAGGCCGTTCACACCTTATCCTGCCTGCCCCTTTGTTTCCCGGCCTTTAGAGATGCTGCCGAGAGCGTGCCGGCAAACACCCCCTGTAAACCCGGACACCAAAGGGCAGCTGCCCCTCCCTCCCCCCCTCTTTTATCCCATGCAAATCCGACCGCAGGTAGAGATTCACTTTTATTTTATTCAGTAACGCTTTGGGGCTTAAGGGGGGACGATGGAAACACTAGCCCCAATGAAAACAACATTATTTTTAAGGAGCAATAACCAGATCTCCCTGGAGATGCGAAGAAAGAGACCGGATGTATTGAAGAAACTTTGATCTGGTGCAAATAGCAAAACAGGACAAGTCAGTTTTTCGCTAGGTTTAATGATAGCACACTTGAAAATTATTACTAGAAAGGTAACGCCCGACCATTTGAAAGGCACATTCTTACACGCATGAACGAAATGGAGCGGGAGCCATTGCTTAATGTGCAATTACAATTCAAAAGTTACAAAACCATTTGTAGTTCATAAAGGGTCATTTTAATTCTCATCATCGATGATACTTAGAAAGGGACAAAATATGTTGCCTCGAGCTTAGTCTCGGCTTTCACGTTTGAAAAGCTGTATACACCTGGTCAGTTTATTATTATTTAAACCAAGCGAAATAGCTTCAGTGTGATTTTTTTTTTCCTTATTTTTCTTATTTATTTATTTTGGCATGGTTGAGCAAATACAATTTCTGCGTTTCCTATTTTACAAGGGAAAAGAATGGAGCAAATAAATTTGCACGCTTCTGCCCCAGTGCAAAGTTATCGACAAACAACACTGAAAAAAAACAGCGCAGTTTGCACTATTTTTGCTACTTATGTAATTGAAAGAAAGTGCATAAATATTTTGGTTGAAATGAAGACTCGCATTTCTCATTCGAAAAGTGGAATACGTTTTCTACGTCGTTATTTACATCTTCCCTCCAAAATTATCCATTACCTCTGCTTTTGACCAGGCTGGGTAAATACCATGTTCTATATTATCTATTCCACACGCAGTCTGAATGAATGGCGTCAATTAAATGCTCCTATTTTTTGGTGCCAGTTGAAAGTTTTGGGTGAAAGCCTCTTGGTTTTATCGGACTCCAAGACACCATTTCTCTGTGAGCGGGGGTAAATGTGAATTTAGGGTAGCTGCATTGTTTATCTATTTCTTATTTACACACGACAAAATGTTGACATTAGTTTGATATCTGTGTTGGCCTTGTTTGTACAAAATTCTGTCTTCTCTGTTCCATGATACTCACGCACCAAACGGGCAATGAAATGAATTTGCTCCGTTTTAAGTACAAATGAATTCGGGGCTTATTCACAAGCCGCTTGTGCCGTCGGTGCGCCACTTTTAATATGGGGAAAAAGTACGTAGCGGCAGCGCAATGGGCTTGTAAATAAGCCCCGAATTGTTTCGGTTTGTTCGCTCCTGTGCGAGTGAGGTACATACATACACCCTGTTCCCATCCAATCAGATTGCACGTATGCGGTAATTTATGGATTTTGGGATGTGCTACTCAACATACAAGATGCGTGAAAGTGGAATTTGTGCATTTAACCAAAAGCAAAATGGTGCACAAGCCCGCACATTTTCAAAAGCTCAGTGAAGCATCCTAAAAAGTACTGAGAGTTATTTATTTGGGAAAGAGTCCTAGGACAAAATTCACCACTCGATTGTCACCTTGAAGTGGACTGGTGGTTTAAGTTCCAATAGTATATTTTTTTTAAGGTTTGTTAAATAGCCAAATGCCCCACTAACTGACTCTGCTAAAAAAATAAAAACATACAGTGACACCGTGTCCATGTCGGTGTCTACAAATTAAGTGCTGTAGCTGAGCACCGGCACAAATGAAACACTTCACAACGCATTTTTAAATAACAGCAAACAGTGCTAAACGATGTAGTGTGGGGTTCAAAATATTAGAGTACGTTGTAGTAGCACACGCCGCCCCCCTTCAAGGCATTTTGGTTTGTATGGCAGTGTAGCACAATTAACTCACACAGGGCCAGGTCTCAGTTGCCATGGCACAAACTTTAAAACTCCTGATTTAGCATGATGGTACATTGCATTCTGGGAGCATGTGGAGGACCTGCGTGGAATATGGTCTGGGTCTTGAACCCAATGGCGGGGATAATATCCCTGAGGTTAAGATTCAGACATAGCTACACATGAGATGCCTGCCTGCCTGTCTTAAGATGGCTCCGCTTCATCAGCTTAAGCTATTGGCATTGTAAATGACAATGCCTTTTATTGATGCTTTAAAACAAACATTTAGATAAAAGGCATCGTCATTTACAATGCCAATAGCTGAAACTCTCGCAAATGCGAGACCTATTGCATTGCAAATGCTTGTTTTTTTTTGTTATACGTTGTGTTAGGTCTCGCCTGAGCCAGCGCATGCGCTGCCCTGCGAGACATTTAGTTAGTGAATTTTCAAAGTGCTACCAGAGGCTTTTCCATGCTTCAAGCTTGCGTTCACGAGCGCGTGCACGCGCGCAGCCACCATCTGTCTTTCCTCCGTCACGGGTGATCACTTTCACTTTCGCGCATGCTTCTTTCCTCCGTCACGGGTAATCACTTTCGCGCATGCTGTCTGAGTGTATAGCAATGATGGCCGCTTTTATATCCAGCCCGACAAGACACTGCCTCTTTAAAGCAGTGCTTTAGTGTGGCGTCCACACTCCCCTTTGGATTTTAAATATTAACTTTTTTTACGCAGCCCAGCATCTGCACTTCAGCATTGGTGGCCGCGTATGTTATATACAGCCCCGGGGACGCTGTGCTTGTTTTTATTTTCACCGTGCCATGCACACATTCACAATGGCGGGAATACACCTTTCTTTCTGCGTGGCTCGCTTTTTTTCGGTCCAGCCGCAAGCAGCAGAGGCTCCTTCATATGTGAGGAGGTAGGCGGGGGGTAACGCAGCTCTTTTCACTCCCTCAACTGCAATGCAAAAGGTTTTGTTTCCAAGATGGCGTCTTCCCAGCTATTCATCAGCACTGTTGCAGATGGCTTTCCTCGAGGTTTCCAGTTGTCCTGGTAAGTGTGGGAATCTCCCGTCTGCTCGAGTGAATGGTGTCACTGCCTTCTGTCAAACTGGGTGCGCGAACCATGTCACCTCGATGTTAACTTTTTTCTTTTAAGCCGTTCTCTCGTCACGTTCATTCAGACAGTCTCCTCATTTCCTCTTACCCAATATGTTTACTTGCGTGTACCGAGCTTCTGCCAGCCCGAATGTTTGTAGATCATTTTACATTGAGTTTGCAAAAAGTTCAATCATAAAATCAAACAAAGAAAAAAATAAATGACGTGGGTTTATGCCGGCCACGTTCCCGGGGAGGTTAACACAGATTATTTTCATTCTTTACAGCTTCCCCCAAGGGTGCTATATAAAACCTTCCAACAGACTACAAATTTATTTCGCATTCCTGCTCGCAAGAAGCTCCTCGCAGCCCAGGTATAAAGCACTAGCAAATGCCCCTGATAATTAACCCCTTCCCTCCTACCTCTCCAAACAAATGAAACAAGCATTGGCATAGCCAATAGGTCTCGCCTTTGGGACCTTGTAAGTAAAAAAGAAACTGAAGTGTATAACTTCACGTTTACATTTACTGCATCCTAAATACGAATTAAATATAAACGTGAAGTCTTATACTTACTTACAAGGTCCCAAAAGTGAGACCTATTGGCTATGCCAATGCTTGTTTTATGTTTGTTGCTCGGATGGTAGAGAGCATGCTTCTCCGTGTCTACATTTTAACTTTAACTTGTGTCCCTACCACACTGCGTCCGTCGTCTTACAACTAATCAACATTGTGGTGATATAACTTGTTAGAAATGGGATTTCTGGTTGGCTAGGGCTTGCGCCTTAGCCAGGCAGAAACCACCACTCTAGTCAGGGCAAGGGAGTTATACGCTGAAGATAACCCTGCTCACCCCCTTGGTAGCTTGGCACGAGCAGTCAGGCTTATCTCTGAGGCAATGTGTAAAGCATTTGCGCAACACAGACACACAGCAGCAACATACTAGGCACACTACAAAAGAAACTCCACACAAGGTTATATCAAAAACAGCCTTTGTGTTTTCATAAACACATTAGAAACATAATCACACATTTACACGGTGCCAACTGGCACTAGGCAATATTCACAGGGGATTATATACAGGACCAGGCCAATCGGGCCACGGTCAGAACAATCAGAACAGGTAAGTAACTGTACAACACAACCAGTAACTACTGGTACAATAATGACCTAAGCATTATCACATTAGCGTTAGATACCATCCTAACATATCATACCATGACATTAGGCATAAGCAGTAGGCATAAAACACATTAGGCCTCCAAACCTCATTAGCATAAACACATTACGCAATAGGCCTCACCAGCATAAACACATTACGCCTAACCTCCTAACCATAAATACATTACACATTAGGTATCACCAGCATAAACACATTACGTCTGAATCACAATTAGGCCAGAACATATCATGCATTGGTCATCACGTCAGGGCCTCGCTCCCTACCAACACTCTAAACTGACCCCCAGGCCAACTAGCCTTTCTCTAGCGCTCCAATGTCCTATGTCCAGTAAAGTCAGGGCTCAGCTGCCAATGCAGTAAAAACACAAGACGCAGATGCACTGGGGGGGTGGGGTGCAACTCACCCCTTTCTCAACAAAAGAACTGACCCCCAAGCATTGCAGCTGCCCACTGTCCAGCGGGGCAGCTGTGACCAAATGCAGCACTGGCACCACAGTGCCTTGAGAGCCCCATTGGGACTCTTATAGGAGAAAATTGCCCACACGTGCAGCTGCCTGCACTCTCGCAGGGCAGCTGGGCTCAGCAATGAAAACACGGCACCACTCCCCTACTGGGGCCCTAAGAATAAATTATGGGCACCATTGCAGCTGCCCTCTGTCAGGCGGGGCAGCTATGACCACAGTGGGCGGGCACCGACAATGTGCCCCGACACCACCTTCCTCCAAGTTAACAACTGAGCCCCACTCACTGGGCTCCCCTCGAGGACTCTGTAGGTTCCGTCTGGAATCAGGCACCATAATGGCTACCGGCCCTGCTCACGGGACCTTTACTCTCATCTGCCACTCACTGGGCTCTTCCTGAAGGCTCCGTCTCCTCTCGGGCAGGCTCCCCACGACGGGGTAGGCTCCCGCTGGTCACCAGACTCTTCAGGCTCCCACTCCGTCTCTGGCCACCGGACTGCAGCAACACGCGGGGCTGTCCCCAGCTCACGGGAGCCCCGCTCCGCAATGCCGGAACCTCGTTGCTCCTCTGGCTGGCACTTCCCCTCGCTTCCGGCTGGCTTCTGCTCGGGCCGCGGCGATCTCCGGGCACGTGCGGTCGGCGATTTCAGAGTGCGGAGTGGGCTCCTGCCACACAGCAATAACGCGGGGTAGGCTCCCATTGTTGAAACAACACCAATGCGGGGTGGGCACCCGCTCTGTGGCAAAAACCGCAGGGTGGGCACCCGTTCTTCCAAGATGCGGAAAGCGGGGTGGGCCCCCACAAATTAGGACTCAAGCGGGGTGCGCTCCCACTCAAGAAAAAAACAAAAAGCAAATGCGGGGTGGGCATCCACAATTTAAACAGGAATAAAGCGGGGCAGGCCCCCGCCTCAATTAAGAACAACAATGCGGGGTGGGCACCCGCTCCCTACGCTGGGTAGGGGAATCTCCAGGTTGCAGTCCAGTGCTGCAAAGCCCACAGAAGCGCTCCACGAGGGGCTAGGTCCAAGACAGAGTTCAGGGGGGGTTACAAGGCTGGGCCCAGGCAGGCCAGAACACAGGGCCCTCCAGCAGGGAGGCAGTCCCTCATGGTGGTTCCTCCTGGAGCACAGCAGCAGCAGCAGCCCCCAGCATCAGAACAAGCACAGGAACAACCTCAAGGGGTCCCAGCCCCTACATATATATACACATATTCCTCCTTTGTCTGTTGTGCAGGGCATGGGGGAACCAGATGCAACTGGTTCTGGTGGGTTTTGGAGCACTCTGCTAACAGTGCTCACACCCTCCTTTCAGAGATGGGGCTCTGCAATCAGACACACCACAGGGGGGCGGAGCCAGCATTCACTAGGGCAGGCTCAGTCCTATTCAGGGACCAGGGACTTCCTCTCCCACTACTCCAAATGTAGATGTCCCATTCAGCCTAGCGCTGACTCACCCTGCCCCTCTTGGAACCCCCACACCTCACCAGCCCCTGTCACTCACAGGCCAGACATGCAATTCACATCAGGCAGGCAGACACATAGCACACAGAAATGCCAACTTCTAAAAGTGGCATTTCAAAAATAGTTATAATAAATCTGCGCACACCATTGCGTAGCATTTATTATTACTATTTCAAACATACCAAACTTGACCACACTGCGCCTCTCATACCAGGAATTACCACTGAAACACTTATCAGGGAATCCCTGATGCGTTCCTATGGGAGGGCAGCCCCACAGTAGTGAGAAACCAAAATGGCTGTTTGTCACTACCAGGACATGTCACACACTTAAGGTACATGTCCTATCTTTTACCTTCAATGTATCCTGCCCATAGGACTAGCTAGGGCCTACTTAGGGGTGACTGACATGTAGTAAAAAGGGGGGTCATGGACATGGCACACACTTTAGGTGCCATGTCACAGCGGCAGTAACACTGCGCGCACAGGCCCTGCAATGGCAGAGGCCTGAGACAGATTTGAAAGGCTACATTGGTGGATGGCGCAATCAGCGCTGCAAGCCCACCTGTAGCATTTAATTTACCAGTCCTGGGTATATGAGATACCACTTTACAAGGGGCTGACAGGTAAATTAAATAGGCCACATAGGTGTAGACCAATATTACCACATTTATCACAGAGAGCACACGCACTTTACACTGGACAGCAGTGCTAAAGTGCTCAGAGGCCTAAAACCACCAACACCACGTCAGAAACAAACTAGGAGAAAGGCAAAAAGTTTAGGGATGACCCTGCAAAAAGGGCCAAGTGCAACATAACTTTATTGTTGTTTTGTCCTTTGTTTACCAGTTTTAGGGAATTCTGTGTCCTGTGACCACCACCTGAAATAGCCTCTCAGAAAGAATGCTGGACCTTAAAAACTTTTGAGGTGGCAAAGGGCAAGCTTCCTCAGCATCAGATGGTCCTGCCCCATATATGACTGTCACCACAAGCCAGAATCAATTCTTGAGATTTTTTAATCCGATAATGCGTGAATTATGGGCTGATTTCTCTAGCACTTGCACTTTTTTAGAGGGAGGTGGGTGTCTTTTTTCTTCCAAGGTTTCCACTTCCTCTAAGAAAAATGCTTTGCTGCTCATATTACCATGAAAGAAATGTGCCGCCCTCTATCTTCATGTCACCTACAACAAGCGTTCGCATCAAAAGCGGAAAGCAGTTTGTCCCTTGTGACCTGCACAAGGCCAGCTACTAGTGTCTTGGGAATCACCAGCATCTGTTTTCTGCACTAGAATTATTTCTGAGGTTGTGGAGAGAACATCATCTGTCAAACCCCAAGAAAAGACATCTAACAAACGAGGCCATGTACTTTGTAGTGGCAAGGAAGATGTAATCACCTGGTGTGGTAGCTAAGTCAGTAATGCCTATTGTTGCTGAACATTCCCTCCCATCCTGGGGCATTTTGTGACTCATTCAGGAACAGAAGGACTCTGGCATACTAACTTGCATGTACCTCTGAAAGAGTAAGCATTTGCACCCTGTACTGTCAGGTAATTTGTTTACTTCAGATCGAGTACAAATTGTACTGCTGCGACTCTGAACTCAATCAAAGTTAATTGTTGTTTTTCCAAAATCCCTCAATTCCAAGCTGAGCCCACTTCTCTCCTGGCTCCAGTACCTATGTGTCGATACTTGGAGTATTCAAATACTCTTCAGTTGCTAAAGAAACTATATATATGTGTATACAGCAAACCAGGGCACAAGTCCTATAAAAAGAAGTGGGGGGACTGACAATATGCAAATGACCTCATGACGTCACGTGTTAGTAGTAGTTTGCTGCACTGGGCCACTTTGGCAGATTGCATACAATTTCAGATAATCTGGTAAATTTATAAATACCTTCACCATGCAGCAGCACGATCACAGACTTAGTCGACCCCTGATCCTGTACACCAGAGCCTTAATCCTCCTTGGTGACCTCAACTACCACCTGAAGGACATCACAGATTACATCACGACTGACCTTCTGTCCAATCGCTGACGTACCTAGCGAGTGGAAGGCCCCACACATGCACCAGGCACCTACTGGACCCCATCGTCATCAGCAAAATCACAGCAGACAAGCCTACACTGATCACCTGGTCCTACCATACCTACATCAACTTCAGCATACCCATCCCATACCCCCAGTCAAAAACCATCACAAAATCTTCACAACAGGACCAGAATAAGATCTCTGAAGCATCTTGGTCTTCTGAACTCCTACACCACTGGCCTCAACACAGCAGCATCCTCCCTAAATCCATCTCATCTCCAAATTCAACATCTTGATCCCTTCCTGTGCCTCTCAAAGCCAACAAATCAACGTTGAAAGGATCAGAAAGTCCGGGATGTGTAGGCTTGCGTCCCAAAGAACGAGAACCAGACCTCACAACTGCCTACATTTTTTCCAAGCAGAAACTCAATTATGCTTGGGTTCACCACAGTACGTCAGGTGTGCTCTTTAAAAAACAATTGATGTAATCCTTTATGGCCAAAATCTCTAGAAGGTACATAATCTATATTCTACCAAACAGGCACATGAAATGCTTTGCAGTCTAGAACAATGCGTAATGGCAAAATAATTGGTCTCAGTCATATTGCCCAATGACTCTAGCAGCAGTTCCTCTACCGAGGCACACTGATCAGTGGAATGTCACATTTTGTTTTAGAGGGATGCTCCTGTGTGAACTCAATCTGAGGCCTGAGTCTCAAAAGATGCTCACAGGGTCATTTAATGCATTGCTTCTTGAAAAGTCTGTCCAATGGGATAATGAGGGTTACTCAAATTCCTCACACAATAGACTTTCAATTTTGAGTCACAAGTCTGCTGCATCATGAATATGGCAGGAATTGGCTTGTGACTCCAAGAGAAAAGATGTGAATTCTTAATTGGAGGCCGGTATGGTGTGGAAACAGGCCTCCATCTCAGCATTTAAAACATAAATTTACATTGTGGCCCCTGCCCCTTAAAAAGACAGGTGTCACAGTGGCACAACACTTGCCACACAGTGATCAAAACATTGAGGAGAGCATGCAGCAGTTCATGGGTCCGTTGTCTGCTCCTTACCATGTACCCAGACTACAGAAGCAGCAGTCTCAATGTGGCTTATTTGGAAGGGAAGCAGGGTTCAAAATAACGGAACTTGCCTAGAAATGCCCTGATACTGGTTAGAATTTTTCTTTTTAAATGGCCTTGTTTTGAAGAATATGTTTGGCCTTGGCAAACAATTGTAATTGATACATTTCATTTTATTTCGAATTGAAAGTATATGCTACAAAAATGAATGAGGAAAAAAGAAAAAAAAGAAACCTAAATGTTGCAGCCATGATTGCAATGAAGAAATTAATACAAATGGATAACGATTGCATATAATTGTAATAGAAAAATATAGGTGCTTCCTAGCGGGCAAGTGTACTTGGAAGAGGTATGGAACTCCTTTTTAGTTTTAATGCATATCATAGGAATATATGAATTTTAACGCCACAGAGAACAATTACTATTGGCTTTGAATTGCTGTCACCTGAACTTATAAAAACACATGATGATGACTAAAAAAGTATATTACATGGAAAGTAAAAAGGATTGGCAAAGTAAAATATTGGTCCACCATCCCCAGAACTGAAGTGGCACTTTTTTTTAGGTGGATATACCTATATGATCTGGCACAATGTCATTGCTTACAGTGCAGGTAAGCGAGTGGCTGCAGTGGGCTAACACATTGCCCCATCCTATATGCAGATCTGCCAACTAAAAAAGGATTTCACCATGTGAAGATGGGTTAGGGCTTTGGAGGAGCAGAGCCTGGTGTTAAGAATGACCTAAAAGGGACCTCTTTACCCTTAATGTTAAAAGGTAAATGCTACTCCAGAGTTCTCCTTTTAAGTCACCCTCTACATCAAATGCCCTTCTGGGTAAACGTAGTGGGTCTCTGACCCGCTCAAATCAGACCTTTTGGACCTGTAACGAACCATCACTGGATCTACATCTGCACATTGCCAGAAGGACTGCTGTGCTGCTGGAAGGGAGTGCCACTTTGCTAACTGCTCTGCTGTGTTGGCCTGCTGCTTGTTGAGCTGTGGGGGACATGCTACTTTGCTACCTGCCTTGTTGTGCTGGCCTGCTGCCTGCTTTGTCTGCATGTGTGACTTTATGTGCTCTCCAAGGGCTTGTTGACTTGCCCCATTTCCTGAAATCTCAGGGCCATCAGAAGACTTCATTTCTGTGCTTTGAGTATTTCCCCTGCTGCAAGAGCTATCCTGCAAGAGCCAGCTCGCTCCCAGCGCTCCGTGCTGCAGAAAGAAAGGACTTTGTCTCCCGAGATCAAGTGCTACACTTTGTCCGCACCCGGCGCTCTCTCAAGTCCTGTGACCTGCATGCTTCAGCACCACACACTGACAACAATTACCACCCCAAACCAAAGCTGCAGAACTGAGGGAAGCCCTCCTGAAGTGTTGCCATAGCAAACAAGCCTCCCCTTGAAGATGTGACAGCGCTGCACACCTTTCCCAACCCAGAGGGTCCCCAGTGGTGCAAGGACTGCTCTGATTATGAAAGGTACTGTGCCCGTGAGGTCCTCTGAGATTGTACAGCCTGCGCGGCACCCCATTTGCATTCATCCTAGCCTGGTTTGCACATAACCATTTTTACTGCATACCTGTCCAGTGGGACCCGTGGCCAATTCCTCATTGGGGTAGTCAGCGGTCACACAGTACGGAGCCTATACCTCCCGGGATCCCTGTTCACTCACTCCGGTCTGTTGGACCACAACAAAGGTAGCAATCAAAAGTGTTTCTTTACATCACTTCCCATGAACAATACCGTAATCATCCTAATGAAAGGAAATGCATTTCAAACACTGTGATTTTCCCTGCCAAGCTTTTGCAATGTTATTACTTGGGAACCACTGATTGAATCGCTATTGTTTTGATTTTGTTTCCCTCAGTATAGAGAGTACTATCTGGGAAACTTGTATAACTAGAAAA
Source organism: Triturus cristatus (assembly GCF_964204655.1). Classification (NCBI taxonomy): domain Eukaryota; kingdom Metazoa; phylum Chordata; class Amphibia; order Caudata; family Salamandridae; genus Triturus; species Triturus cristatus. The sequence continues at coordinate 445,272,706 of NC_140590.1, forward strand.
GTATCCAACGTATTTTTATCGTTCTGGTCCTGTTTTGAACCTAATACGAATATCTGTTTTTCTAAACCAGTGTGGAGTGTTTTTGTGGTGTATTCATTGTTTTACTGTGCACGTGTGTTACAGAAATACTTTACACATTTCCTCTCTAGATAACCTGATTGCTCTGTGCCAAGCTACCAGAGGGTGAGCACAGGCTATCTTTTAGTGTGTGCATACCTCAGTGAACCAGGAATCCCATTTCTCACAGTGCCAATATCCTAGGGTGTGTTCACACCCCTTAATTGACATTGGTTGTTCATATACATAGAAAGAAGAAGCAGCAGGGTCACAGAAGACTGCACCACCAGAATCAGTCACCAGTAATGTAGAATATTGCCCACCTCAAACGCTCTGCTGCCTGTAGAACGTGAATAAATACTTGAGAATAAATTGGATGAGAGGCAATATAGTGGTACATTGGTTGTTCAAAGCCTTGAAAAATGAGCCGGAAATTCACTAATTGCAGTGGTTTTCATCTCGTTTTCTTTGTCATTGTGTGATATCAGTTCCTCATCGTGTGACCGTGTGAAGAGGGGGGGCAACATTTTGCGACACACAGTGGTACCGTGTGAGTTGCAGGTCATTATATGTTGTGGTGGATTGAAGCAAAATTTGAATCACAGCTAAACAGACCAATGGATGAAGAGGACTGGCCAAAGTCCATCCATCAATGTATATATGTATTTTTTCTATTTATGATTTTTTTAATAACATGAGGCGAATGAGACCACTGTGTCTAGCTGGGTTGAAAAAAGGATGGCTTTTTGCATACAATGAATGTATAAGATAAAGAATATAATGTATGATAATTCTACATGCTCTTGAGCTGTAAAATAGTTCCTTATGCTTTGCAACACAAGCACTCCACAGTAGGCGAAATAATACAGTCACCCATACATGCCAACATTTCAGAAGCGCAAAGTGGGAGATTTCATCAAAAAAATCGGGAGAATGGGGCCTTGAATCGGGTTACTGTCATGTATGGGCTTTGGAAGTGTGCTGCTGCAGGATCGTGTAATGTCGTGAGCAGTCTAGTAGTCGGGTGGGAGGAGTTCAGGAATGAGGGGAAGAGGAGGAGCGATGGAAGGAAGCGGGCAGTTAGAGTAGGGACCTGGAACTAGTAAGAGTGAAGTAATAAAGCTCCGTCTAACTGTTCTTCGTGTCGTGTCCTTATTCAGCACCGGACACGATAGCTGGCGACGAGGGTGGGATGCGTGGCGTGCGATCCCTGAACATCGAAAGAACAGTGTCCGGTCCCTGGGCGTCGCAAGGGAGACGTCGCGGTCGCGACGCGCGAGCCCCAACGAGACTGCCGTCTGCAATGTGAGACCAGCAGTACTCGTCTATGATCAATGAGGCGCGGAGCGTGTGGAGCCCTGTGGCAGCAGTGTGACTGAGTGCCGAGGAAGAGGAGTGCTGTCCTGCCAAAATTGGACCTCACCCCCGATCCGTGAGTGATCGCACCTGCTCCCGAGAAGACGGTGAGGTGGATCCTGAGCTTACCGGAGTGGTGGAGCGGTGAAAACCTGACTGAAAGGACCTAGGGTGAGTCCTTGCTGAAGTTCTGAGAAGGGAACGAGCTGAAGATAGTCGAGCCTCGTGGGATCCAGGGGGCGGCCATCTTGAAGTCAGGCGCCCTAGCGGGACATTCCTAGCAAGTGAATGGGCGGCCATTATAAGGTCAGGCACCAGTTGATATCAGAGCAGAAGCGTGAAACAAGCACTGGCAAAGGAGAAGTGCCTTAATGAATGGATATTGGAAGGAGCAAGAAACAAGCCTTAGCAAATGACAAGGAACTTCCTACAGAGACATGAGTAAAAGTGAGCAATAAGCATTGGCAAGTGATAGTGCCGCAACAAAGAGGTATGACCACGTGCAAGACATAAAGACAAGTCAGCGCATAGGGGTAGACAAGCACCCGTGATACACAACAAGGGTTGGCAGGGGAAAGAGTGCCTCGGCAAACGAGCATAAGTGAGTGCAAGAAGGAACCAGACAACAAACAAGGGCACAGAGGGTGAAAGATGTTGAATCACGGTTCACCGGCGCGGAATGAGGCCAAGCCCATCATGATGGGAGTATCGCATCTGCGCCCCCCAGAACCCTTGACGCTGGTAACTGGAGGAAGCATGGGTCCCAGGTGGGAAGAATGGATTGAGGACTTCGAGGACTACATTAAGGGGTCGAAAGTGACCGAAGATGAAGATCAACTAATTGCGTTGCGCAATCTCATAGGAAAAGACATCAGCAAAATAATCAAAGAGCTCCCTGCGGTAGACACTGGGACGTACACCAAGGTACGAGAAGCACTAAACAAGAAATTTCTGCACAAGAAAAACGTGGATTATGAAAGGTATTTGTTCCAACTGGCTCTTCAAGAGAAGGAAGAAATGATGAGTACATACATAACAAGGTTGCGCCGTCTGTCACGTCATTGCAACTTTGACGCATTTTCAACGGAGGATGCCATCCGCTTGCGCATCATTGATGGCTGTCAGTCAGAGACGCTCCGAAGGAAGCTACTAAAAAAGAGTCACAGTCTTGATGAAATTGAAGAAATGAGTGCACGATCAGGCAGAGGAGCATGCCAAGATAATGGAGGCCGGACGCAGTGAAAGAAGAGAGCAAGCGTACAAGGTACAGGCCAGCAGCTCTCGCTGATGGTCGAGAGAACGGCCGCAAAATCCCCCACCGCCGTCGCGTCATCAGCATTCCGGACGCCGGCGACCTGAATCAGGAAGACGAGACAAAAAACAGGAACGTCCACGGAAGTGTTATCGGTGTGGATATGATTTTCCACACACGGACACGTGTCCGGCCATGGGCCAGCAATGTCGCAAGTGTGGTCGGAGCAACCATTTTGAAGTGATGTGTGGGGACTATCGTCGCAAAAAAGGGAAAGATCCACCCAGATCGTCTCGGACGGACATGCGACGGCATCATGCGAGAGCGGTGCAAGGTCGCCTGAAGTCCTCGTCAGGATCCTCACACTCCAGCAGAGAGTCATGGAGATCTCGATGGTCGAGGAGGTCTCCATCCAGAGAATCTAGATCAACGTCTCATGACTCGGAATACACCGTCGAATATGTGAATATGGTCGCTGACCAGGACCAACTTAAGAAGTATCCCCGCTGGGACATTAGTGTGGGAGAACATGCAACAAAGTTTGTGCTGGACAGTGGGGCCTCCCTGAACTACCTTCCGGTAACAGAGTATAAGAAGATGAAGCCTCGGCCCCTGCTCACGTCCGGGTATACACCTGGATGTCCAGGAAGCCACTTCCCTGTCTAGGGAAACTTTCAACGAAACTAAGACACCGAACGACGTCGGTGCCAGCGGTCATTCATGTCATCGAAGGCCCAGAGGCCGACTGTTTACTCAGCTTGCTGACCGCTGAACGGTTGCGATTAGTGGAAATCCTATACCGTGTCAGTGACACTCCAGACATCATCCACAAGTTCCCGAGACTATTCAAGGGGCTGGGCAAAATGAACAGGTGTCAAATCCGCCTGCACATCAATGATCAGATTCGGCCCGTGGCGCAGCATCCTCGCCGAGTGCCGTTTCATCTGCAGCAAGCTGTGGAGGACGAGCTGCAGGAGCTACTGGTAACCGATATTATTGAAAGAACGGAAGGTCCCACGCCATGGGTATCGCCAGTGGTCATCGTCCCGAAGAAGGGGACTCCGGGAAAGGTGCGGCTGTGTGTGGATATGCGGCTACCCAACACCGCCATTGAGAGGGAACGACATCCAGGACCCCATCTGAGTGATATGATTTCGGCTCTTAACGGGGCCCGGGTGTTCTCAAAGCTAGACCTCAACAAAGGGTATCATCAGCTGGAACTGCATGAGAGCTCTCGATATATCACTACTTTTGCAACACACCTGGGGCTCTATAGATACAAGAGACTGAGTTTCGGTATCTCCTCGGCGGCCGAGATCTTCCAGGAGGCGATACGTCAGACTATTCACCACATCCCCAACACATTAAACTATAGTGACGACATCCTCGTGTATGGGGCTAATGTCCAAGAACACGACACTGCCTTAGATCGTGTGTGCCATGCTCTCCTCGAGGCCAACTTGACCCTTAACAAGGACAAATGTGAATTTCACCAATCTACCCTCAAATTCTTCGGACACATATTTTCGGGAGCTGGAATGAAGCCCGACCCAGAAAAAGTATCAGCATTGCATGACACCTAGAGCCCCCGAGACGTCAGTGAGATCCAATCATTCTTGGGAATGGCTAGCTACTGCTCGAGATACATCCAGGATTATGCCACCATTAGTCACCCGCTTAGAATCCTGACTAAGCAAGGACAGCCGTTCGTCTGGACTCCTGAGTGTGAGCGAGCTTTTCAGGAAATTAAACAAGCAGTGGAGGCTGCCGACAGTCTGGCCTATTTCAACCCTGACCGTAAGACAGAGATCACCGTGGATGCTAGCCCAGTGGGTCTAGGGGCTATTCTCGCTCAGTACAACAATGACACCGATCAGAGACACATAGTGGCGTACGCCAGTCGAAGCCTGTCCGACACCGAACAGGCCTACTCCCAGCCTGAGAAGGAGAGCCTGGCGGTTGTGTGGGCCTGTGAACACTTTCATGTTTTCATATACGGCAAACACTTCACGATGGTGACAGACCATCAGGCGCTCGTCACCATTTTCGGAAACCCCCGAGCCAAAATGCCGCCTCGAATTGAACGCTGGGGTCTGCGCCTGCAGGAGTATACGTATACCATCGTCCATAAACCGGGAAAATCAGCCAACCCAGCTGACTACATGTCTCGCCACCCACGTGCATCTCACATGTCTGGTCCATCTGTTGCTGAGGAGTACGTCTGTTTCGTGGTGGCTCAGGCACGCCCGCCGGCTGTTCCGTTGGAGGCCATTCAGCAGGCAACCCTGCATGATGAGGTGCTGCAGAGAGTGATACGCCGGGTGCAGGTCAACCGGTGGAGACAGGTCGGACCAGAGGAAGAAAGCGACCAGCAAATACGTCAAGAGATGCAGGCCTTTAGACATGTGAGCGAGGAATTGTCGGTCACCACAGATGGTCTGTTGTTAAGAGATCAGAGGATTGTCATCCCGAGTCAATTACGGCAAGGCGTCATCAATCTTGCGCATGAGGGCCACCGGGGAGTGGTCGCGACGAAAAGGGCTCTCAGAGAGCGTGTGTGGTTCCCACTTCTCGACCAAATGGTGGAGCTCACATTGCGAGACTGTCCCCAGTGCCAACTAGTTAGTCATGGTGATCCGCCAGCCCCGCTGCAGATGACCCCGCTGCCGCAAGGGGTATGGCATGAATTAGCCATGGACTTCTACGGACCACTGCAATCCGGCAAGTATGTTCTTGTGATAATGGACGAATACTCCAGATTTCCCATCGCCCAGTTTGTGCCGTCCACCAGTGCCTCTGCCACCATTGCAGTTCTGGATGAAGTCTTTGCGGCCTGGGGTGTCCCCAAGGAACTGAAAACGGACAATGGCCCGCCATTTAACGGACAGGAATTTAGTGCCTTTGCGAAGCACATGAACTTCCAGCATCGCAAAATCACGCCCCTGTGGCCTCAAGCTAATGGCACTGTCGAGAGGTTCATGGCTACGATCAAAAAGACTTTCCAACAAGCCACCGTGGCCAAGAAGGACCTGCAAACAGCTCTTAATGAAGTGTTGAGAGCCTATCGGACGACGCCGCATGCCACCACAGGCAAGTGCCCAGCTACGCTCATGTTGGGGCGTCCCATTCGGACACGGATACCGACATGGGAAGGTGCCCTAAGACCAGTGTCACCAGTTCGTGTTCACCAAGAGGTGGTGGCTGCTGATTATGATGGAAAAATGAGGATGAAATCCTATGCGGATGGTAGAAGGAGAGCCAGATCTCTCTCTCTTCAGGAAGGAGACTGTGTTGTGGTCAAGCAAGAACAAAACAAGAAGACTGATTGTCGATTCCGAGCGGAACCACTCACAATAACTCGCCAGAAAGGCACCATGCTGACTGCTGAATCTGAGAACAGACGCATCACCCGAAATGTGTCTCATTTTCAAAAATGTACTCCTCTCATGAAAGAGACCCTCACACCAGGGTCCACAGCTGTTGAGACCGAACGAAGTGAAAGACCCGATCAGGTTCACCGAGATGGAACACAGGACATCCCTGCCAATGATGAGACCATGTCGGGCGGCATGTCCCTGCGACCGAGAAGAGACCTTCAAAGGCCCAAGCGGTTGATTGAAGAATTATGAACAAATGAAACAAACTTTGTTAACAAGGGGGGAGATGTAATGTCGTGAGCAGTCTAGTAGTCGGGTGGGAGGAGTTCAGGAATGAGGGGAAGAGGAGGAGCGATGGAAGGAAGCGGGCAGTTAGAGTAGGGACCTGGAACGAGTAAGAGTGAAGTAATAAAGCTCCGTCTAACTGTTCTTCGTGTCGTGTCCTTATTCAGCACCGGACACGATAGATCGGACATTTGAAATGCAAATGCACGTTCGTTTTTTTCTTACCTTTCAGAAGCATGGAGCGCAATGGCAGGCAGAGAGGGTGATGCAAGTGTTGTGCACTGACCTGGCAGGTTGCTGGCAGTGCATGCACCCCCGCCCCCCCTTTGTGTGTCAGCCAGGGCTGAAATAGCTTCCCGGGCACACACAGCCGCACCCCAGTACTTCGCAGGTCTTTAAAAGACCATTTGCATGTGAATGAGGCTTTGTTGGTTTTTAACCCCTTCTAGAGCCCCTGCATCGCCACTCTTACTATTGCTGGAAGAATTAGCACGTTACACAATACCAAGCCCTCTCTGCTGAAACCTCGAGGAATCGGGTTATTGCTTGCAGGAATCGGGAGTCGGGAGACTAGCCTTGAAATCGGTAGTCTCCCGCCTGAATCGGGAGGGTTGGCATGTCTGCAGTCAACAGCCAGTAGCAGCAGGTGAACGAGAATACTGCCATTGGCAGACCCAAAGCCCACTGACTGTATTTATTGAAGAACTGATAATAGTAGGTCTTGTAAGCAGTCGCGCTGTAAGCCCAGACCTACCAATTTATTCTGAACATGAAGTTGCTCTGTGAGCTCTGTGTGGGTATCCACAGGGTTTTGGTAGCAGCTGCACCAAAGCATAGTGAGGGTACAGGAGAGCCTGGCATAGACATGGCCCCGTGGGCAGTATGCAGAGGTCGGGTGGTCGCACAAACCTGGGACTTAGGTTGAGTGAGGCAAGGTAGATTCTGGACTGTTAAAGGGGGAAGGGAGTGTAGGCAATGAGAGCCAAGACACGTGGGCACAGAAGCAGGCTGGGTAGGTGGAGCAGTGAGGAGCTTATGTCAGTGGATAGCGTCGTCTCCGTTTATAACGCCGTTGTTGGAATTAACCCTGCACATGCCCGCGCACACACACACACACAATTGTTTACAAGTGGAATGCTAAATAATTATCCCGTTGTTGTATAAAATGGATAACTTTGCATTAAAAATAATTCAAGGACGCCTTTAGATCATCCACATCCTTCCACTGCACCTTCATAGCGATGAGTTTGCACACCTCTAGTGGTCTGAGCCAGGGGCGTAAGGCAGACCCCTGCTGCGCAGGAGGCCCCCAGCCCTTCAGGGGGCCCCCATTTAGCCCACAACCAATGAATATATGTGAGATAAGAAGACTCAGCGTCTCCCCTTCATATTCTGCCTGGGGCCCATCGTTTTGCGGTACACCAGGGGTCTGGGCATCCGCCTCCTTCTGCCACGTGCTAAGGCCGGTCTGCTGCATGCCCTGCGCGCATCCGTCCTGGCTCGGGGAAATGCTGCAATTACAGAAGAAAGCAAATAAGCAGAAGGTGCTCGGCAAATGATCAAACACAGCACCTGTTTATATTGGTATTCCTAGCGCAGCCCTGAACCGCGACCTTTTCCCAAGGAAATGTCAGGCCGCGCGGCCTCCCACTGCCGCCCGCTGCGCTCGCATCCTATTTTCCAATTAGAGCCGAGCACTCGAAAAGATTTCAAATCCAGGCGGAATGGCGCAGCGCAACCTCTGTCCGTCCGGCTGGGCTCCTGTGAATGCATTAAATTGAACCCATCAATTTAAGTTACTAATTTGTTAAGATTTCACGGCCCTTCATTGTGAGGGTTTAGTTGTACTGTACTGCTGCGGTAGGTGTAAATGTGCCACCGAGGAAAGTTTAAATCGTTTTCCCTGTGATCACTACGTGCATATTATTTTCAATGTAATATGTTACTGCTTGGTGATCTGTTATGAGAAATAAAAAGCGACATCTCGACGAAGCGGCAGTGTATCCTAATGTGAAATATTTCTGGAAGAGGGTCTGGACGTCGGTGATGCCGATGGCGCAGGAATTTCTCATGGTTTAGTAATGTTCGGGGATTGCAGGCCTGCAACTGACAGGGTGCGGCCACACGGGGGCGGAAGCGCACGTAGAGCTGGAAACCCTTGCACTGAAGGGGTTTACATGCTGGGCCCCAAACAGAACCTCCCACGGACATGGAAAAACAAACGGATTAGTAACTGGGCGCGTGGAATTCCAAACCCTTAGGGCACCTGAGCGAAGAAGCATTGGCAAAGCCAGTAGGTCTGGGTTTAACGTCCACATCCTGTGATTCTGGGCAAATCACTTAATCTCCCCGTGCCTGAATGTGTAATGTAAATACGGTGCTATGTAAAGCGCTCCAATACCTTCGGGTCGAGTTCGCGCTATATAAATATGCAAAAAAAAAAAAAAAAAAAGGTCAGGTGGGTAATGAGCCTTCTTTATAGTTCTCCTTTATTTTTTTATCATACACAAAGAAAGGAAGCACTATCATGAAGGTCCCTTTGCCTCCGGAACATCATGTGACATAGACACGAAAAAGTGTGGTGAAGGCAAGGGAGCCTGCAATAAAGATAGCCTTGTATGGTAATAAGGAGAGAACACAGAGACAAGTGGGTGGCACGGGAAAGAGGAATGAGTGGGGGTGACAGGAAGAGGGAAGATTGAGTCACATAGAAAAGAGGGAGGACAACAGAGAGGAACGGGAGGGAGCTGCGGGCTAGGGGAATGAGTAGCAAACACTAGGGAAAGAGGGATAGAGCAGGAATAAGTGGTAGGAGTGAGGAAAAATAAGACGCATTGGAAAGAAGTAGGGGCTGAAGAAAGCCAAGATGAGGAACATGATTGTGGAACGTGAAAGCAGTGTATTTGGGCAAAAGAGGCCTGGAGAGGATGTGGCCTTATGGCTAGTGCGGTTGACCTCGAAGCTAAGAAACTGGGTTTGAGTTTCGGCAGGGACGCTCAACGTCTTGTGATTCTGGGCAAACCACTTTATCTCCTCATGCCCATCAAAAATTAATGTGTCCGTCAGTAACGCAACTGTTGCACGTGTAAAGCACTCTGATACCTTCGGGTCAAGTTTGCGTTATATAAAACTCTGCAATTTTTTTTGCGGAAACACAAATATCATGGGACAGAATATCGTGTCAAAAATATCGAGGACAAAAATATTGTGTATGTCCTTTTCTCTGGGTAAGTAAAGTTTTACAATATACAACTCCACATATATGTACCATGACGATATACGTATCTTCAAGGTACGCAGATCTGAAGTTAAGAATAGTCAATTTATTACCTATTTGCACTCTTCTCAATATTCTTGTCCTCGAAATTTTTACACGGTATTCTGTCCACACGAGGTTTGTGTTTCCGATATCCTTTCACTGATACTGAAAGTAGAGAGCACAAAACCTAAGAAGTTGACATTGAGATCTGTTCTTATAAAATAGTTCTGCATCCAGTTAAGTGCAAAAACTATCTGAGATGGAGAAATAGACATTAACAGCCAATGGTATGAGGTTAGAGAGAAATAGTACTGTGGGTAAGCCAGGATGTGTTTTCCAAAGAAAAGCAGTGGTTGAAAGTGGCAGATAGAAAAGCCTCTCCGAGTATATTAGAGAATAGACCTGTTTAACAACTATCCTATTAAATCTTAGATCTAAAAAGAAAATTCAGTGTATATATATCTCAAGCAGTCTGGCTTTGTGAATCTCAGCTGCACCTGTGGCTCTTGCTAGATCTTTGTTGTGGAGTTTAAAGGTATTCCCTGTTCTACACTGATTAAATTCCCACATATTGAACTTGGGTTCCTATTTCCTATCCTTGAATCAGGCCAAATCTGCATTGGAGATGAAATAGCCAAGAACCATGGCATAGATCTGGAACACGCGAGGCTTGGCCAATTGTTGCAGTGTCGTACCTCAAAATGCCGGGGGTCCCCTGCAAAATGTGATGATAGACTCCTGAGCCTCCCTTATGTTACAGATATTCATTGGCCTTGGGCTTAATTGGCATCCCCTGAAGAAGTGGGGGCTCCCTAAAGGGTTGGAGGCCCCTCTACACCGGAAGGGCTTCAGGGGCCTGTGTTACGCTTCTGACCTGGTACCTCACTGGCCTGCATTCCTGCATAAAACACTATCTTTTATTCAGTTATTTCCACTGCTCTGCTCTGCACCTGTCTTCTATAGACAGAGGTCTGTTTTCAGGCTCTCTATGAAATTATAGATCCAGCTTAGAGGTTTGTTTAAGGTTTCTTCTGATACTTCATTGGGCTGCTCTAGGCATCATTTGCTGCTTTATTCACAACTTGTTCTTTCATAACAATTACGACAATAGAAATGTGTTTATATATATTGACCTTCATACAATGCACGTAGTGTAATTAAGTGTTGCAAATTTACAGGTGCTACTCAGTGCTTAATTTGTAAAATATTAAGTGCCAGGGCTCTGACCAGGGGGGCACTGCAGCTTCCACCACCCATCGCCCTTGTCATCTCTGCCAAACCAGCTATTAACCATCTCTCTCGCATGTAAATGCGACAGTTCAGATTATTCCACGTCTCCAAAGCTAAAGGAATGGCTGGGGAGGCAGGTATTAGCAATTTTAATGTATATTGTATTCCTAAACTATCGTTGTCCTGCTCAGCTCTAAATTAGATGAGCAGCGCCACCATGTGGTGGACTGTTTTAAGTATGGTGTTGACAATTAGGTGCCGGTGCCAAGCACCGTAAACTAATTAAGTGCCGGTGCTTAGCACCGGAAAGCTCCGGCTCAAATTAAGCACTGGTACTATGGCACTCAATTGACTGTAGTTAGAAGGACGTTAGACTAAGCTAGCTTCACTGAACTTGTCAGCTGCATATCGTAGGAGACGTCAGCAAAAAAGGTGCCCAAAATTTCCATAATTTGCTTTTGCATAGGTATGCAAAATTACAGCAGAATTATGCCTAATTACATGTAAGGCAAATCCGTCATTTCACACTCTATTTTAGAGTGAAATACATCCTCACGTCTATGTGTGGCATACGGATACATTTAAATAAAAACAGCACAAACAGCAGCTCATATTCTGTTGTTCTCTTGCATTCGAATTGCACTATTCACGTTAACTTTTTCCTGCGAATGGCAAATTATTACGCTAAGTGGTATAATGGCGTAATTTCAGGAATCTCATGTAGCAAGCATAAGAAGATATTCCCAAAATTATGTGAATAACACAAGTTTAATTTAAATTTCTCCCAGACCTTGTCAACAGCAAGAGTTTGAGTCATTGATCCATATTTTTTGCCTATTAAGCTAAATTTCTTGGAAGTTCAGCCCTTTATCTCATAAAAACAATAATTATAATTACAACTGCAAACATTATACTACTTATTTATTTATAAATCACTTAATTACATTTTTCTCCACCTTGTAGCACCTATTAACCATTATCGTTAATGGATACTGTTGGCTTTGCAATATTTTGTCTGTGAAATATCCAAGCTAGAGGCAGAGATATTTTAAAAAGATACACTTTTCCAAGGAAGCATCATTAGGCAGTGCCTACATCATAGCAGGTATGTTTTCTATTACCTGCTGAAGTGTCCATTAGTGCACTTTACCATCAACTATAACAATGTACTGCTTAACTACATGTTATCTCTTACTACGATGAGGTCAGTGGACCACCCTTGCAGTTGGAGCCCATCATGCAGACATGCAATTCAAGGTAGTGTGCCTAATAGATGAAGTCACACAGGTATTATCACCACCTATGTGTCTAAATCCATAAAAAAATGCAGAAGGAGAGACAACCATTTCCACCACCCCCTGAGATCTTTCAAAAGAAAAGGTACACCTGCCCCTTTACACGAAGTAGAGAAACACAATTTCCACCACGCCCCTGCCCTCAGATCTTCAAGAAGAAAATGTCCACCTGCCCCTTCACACGAAGTAGAGGAACACAATTTCCACCATGCCCCTGCCCTCAGATCTTCAAGAAGAAAAGGCCCACCTGGCCCTTCACCTAAAGCAGTGAATTACCATTCCGCCACTCCCCTCTGATCTTCCAAAGGAAAATGCCCACCTAGCCCTTCATCAAAGAATTGTAACCAGCCAAAGGCCTACCACTAGGTCAGTCCTGCAAGGGCCTCAGGCTTTTTCTTTCTACAGAGAAAGACTGCACGGGTAACCATGCGCTCATGAAACCCCCAATGTACCACTTATACTGCACGCCTCTCTTGTGCAGCTCCAACTGCTATTCAACGCCTTGGAATTTAGTACTCGCTTTCAGTAATATCTTTGAGTGTGTACAAAAGCTGCAAGTTCAAAAATAATTTATGAATAATACAGACGAAGTCAGCAAAAGAGTCCTCGATTCTGTTCATCCCTGCGGACATGAAAGTCCCACAAAACATGAGGGGCAGCTCGGAATTTCTTTATAAAAAATGTGGCAGTCACCACCCTAAAAGGGATGTAAAGCTTCAAAGTAGCCTTGTGCAGTGCGTGAATTGATGTGTTAGGAGGTGCAGTAGCTGGAGGGAACGAGCATTCACTTTTCAGGTTCTGATTTCTAATCCATTTGGAGTCTAATTGTAGAGGGGATTTTGCAGTGAGGACATAGCCTGCCTAGGTATGAACTAGCAGGTCCAGCTTCTAAAACCCTCTTTAGACATTGGCCATGGCAGCAGCTGAATGTTGATCCTGCGTTGTGCTGTTTGGACAGGAGCAGTGTCCAAGTGAGAGGCAGGCAAACAATATACAACAAAACTTCACTTTTCTTCTCCTCTGAATTAAAATGCAACTGGTTGAATTTATTGCTTCTTTCTGCACAGACTATCTAGCTTCCTAGTATTGGGTGCGAAATTCCAGTTTTCAAAAGACACGCCTTTCTCGTAGATCAACAGAAGTAAATGTCAAATTATTGTCACCTCAGATGTCTTTAACATTTTGATTAGACACACATTCTAAATTTGGCCGATCTTTGCAATCCAACCAGTTAAACGTTTTTAGGATCTTGGACTTTATGGAGTCCATTACATGGCATTGGAGAATGCCCGTTACCTTTCGTGGCGATTTATGTGGCGCAGATGTAGTTATGGGAGTTGCTAAGGAATCAGCGCCCAGACTGTGTTGGAAAGTCACCAGAGAACACAGGTCTGCCCCAGCAGACAGATTCATCCAAGACAAATGTTTCTTGCAATGTGGTCCTAGTGGAGTAAACCAGGGAGTACACATCAGTAGAAGAACAAGCATTGGCATAGCCAGTAGGTCTCGCTTTTGGGACCTTTTAAGTATTTAGTTATGCAGCACAATATCCTTGGTACAACCACATCAACTGTTGCGTGGCTAAACACTTATAAGGTTCCAAAGGTGAGACCTATTGGCTATGCCAATGCTTGGTGTAGTTGTGTTTGTGGTTGTGTGTGTGTGTGTGGTTGTGTGTGTGTGGTTGTGTGTGTGTGTGTGTGGCTGTGTGTGTGTGGTTGTGTGTGTGTGTGGTTGTGTGTGTGGTTGTGGGTGTGGGTGCGGTTGTGGGTGAGGGTGCGGTTGTGGATGAGGGTGCAGTTGTGGGTGTGGTTGTGTGTGTGTGGTTGTGGATGTGTGTGTGTGGTTATGTGTGTGTGTGGTTGTTTGTGTGTGTGGTTGTATGTGTGGTTGTGTGTGTGGTTGTGTGGGTCACTGTGTGTGTGGTTATGTGTGTGTGTGGTTGTGTGTGTGGTTGTGTGTGTGGTTGTATGTGTGGTTGTGTGTGTGGTTGTGTGTGTGTGGTTGTGTGTGGTTGTGTGTGTGTGTGTGTGTGTGTGTGTGGTTGTGTGTGTGTGTGGTTGTGTGCATGTGGTTGTGTGTGTGGTTGAGGTTGTGTGTGTGGTTGTGTGTGTGGTTGTGGTTGTGTGTAGTTGTGGTTGTGTGTGGGTGCGGTTGTGGGTGCGGGTGTGGTTGTGGGTGTGTGTGTGGATGTGTGGTTGTGTGTGGTTGTGGTTGTGTGTGTGGTTGTGTGTGTGTATGTGTGGTTGTGTGTGTGTGTGTGTGGTTGTGTGTGTGTATGTGTGGTTGTGTGTGTGTGTGGTCGTGTGTGTGGTTGTGTGTGTGTGTTTGTGTTTGTGTGTGTGGTTGTGTGTGTGGTTGTGTGTGTGGTTGTGTCTAGTTGTGTGTGGTTGTTTGTGTGGTTGTGTGTGGTTGTGTGTGTGTGGTTTTGTGTGTGTGTGTGGTTGTGTGTGTGGTTTTGTGTGTGTGGTTGTGTGTGTGTGTGGTTGTGGGTGTGGTTGTGTGGTTGTGCATGTGGTTGTGTGTGGGGTTGAGTGTGGGGTTGTGTGTGTGGTTGTGTGTGTGTGGTTGTGTGTGTGGTTGTGTGGTTGTGTGGTTGTTGTGTGTGTGTGGTTGTGGGTGTGGTTGTGTGTGTGTGGTTGTGTGTATGTGTGTGGTTGTGGTTGTGTGTGTGTGGTTGTGTGTGTGTGTGGTTGTATGTGTGGTCGTGTGTATGGTTGTGGTTGTGGGTGTGTGGCTGTGTGTGGTTGTGTGAGTGGTTGTGTGTGGTTGTGGTTGTGTGTGGTTGTTGTTGTGTGTGTGGTTGTGGTTGTGTGTGTGACAGTAATACCAAAAGCATATCAAAATAAAGGAACACAAACATCGAGTTTGCGGAAAGAGAAAGCACATTGTAAGTCAAACGGGCGCAGCAAAGCATAAACACAACAACATGTTCTTTGATGTTTGATGTTCTTTGAACGAGAACATCAAAGGGGTGCCACGAAAGTGATCGCGGGCAAAAGTGAAAGTGATCGCGGGCGCTTAATGAGCATGATGAGGTTAGCCATATGGTGCCTCTGCTCCTAAGCGCGCGCACATGCACGGTAGCTCTAGGCTGGCCATGGTAGCATTTTTTGAGCCCTCACTAAAAGTCTCGCCAGACCAGCGCATGCGATGGGTCAGGCGAGACCTAAAAAGGAGTGCTGTTAGCGGAAGTTCCCTGGTCACAGGAAATCCTCCCAAAGCCATGCAACATTCCATCTAAAGACGACATGAGTGCTTGTGAGTTGGGCAGTATTATGATTGATCATTACATCACTTTGATACCCCTAGAGGCTTTAAGTGCTATGTGAATAACATGGAGGAAAAACATCGGATAAGTCACCGTGTTCACTCTTACCATATTCGAGTCATTGAGCGGTTCTGGTGACTTAATAAGCCTCAGTCCCCAAGGCAGTGAGTTTGGTAGAGGTCACCGCTACCTCAAATGGGCATTACTGGCCCTTTATGGAAGGCTCGGCATTTCTCATTTATTTTACACATCTGTTTGTTTGGACCTCTGTAAATCATTGTAATCGGATCATCACTGTGAAACACTAACTCACATAACATCAGCCCATCCTAGATTTACATCTACAATACAATGTGGTCTCGAACACTAAAATGATCTCATATATGTTTTATTATTATAAAACCTATTTATAAATCCTGTTGTATCCGTGATCAGTTGTACAGCATATAGTGAAAAGCAAATGAAAACTGTTTGTATAAATTACATATACGATCTTGTGTAATTTACATATACGATCCTGTAATAAAACTATATACGAGCTACAGCGTTTTAATATTTTTGACATCCACCGCCTTAATATATTCCACATTTACACATTGTATTCGTCTTGCAGCTCGTCGACTACAGAGTGGAGTTCAGCAAATGGTGGGTGACAGAATTTAAGACCATCAAGTTTCCCTCCCAAGGCACCGTCTTTGACTACTACCTTGACCCGGAAACAAAGAAGTTTGAGCCCTGGTCCAAGCTCATTCCCAAATTTGAATTTGATCCAGATATGCCGCTACAGGTTTGTGAAAGTCAATTGCTTTATAATTAAAATAAAAGAATACTTAATTTTCCCACAGCTCAGTGAGCTAATGTTCATTAATATTCGGAATGAGAACGCCGAGGCGTGTTAATAGGGGTGAGGCTTTAATATTAACACAATGTTCCTTTGAAGGCCATTGGCAGGATTGGCTCGATTACACTGCTGTAGATAAAACAGATTGGGGGTGATGGAAAGTCATTATCATTCGAGGACCTGTCGGCGGCCAAATGAATTGCTGGGATCTATCCAACTCCAAGAGGAACAAGGTCGTCAACGCTGAAGCCTCCATTAACTCTTGAACTGCCGCCGGATGCACTATTGGTAGAATTTGAGAGAAGGGAATTGAAAAGTAAATGGTTTCGAACATGGTATGGCTATGCTGATAACTTACGTGAGAGAGGCTGGTTTAAGATATTATGTGTTGTCCTTTCACTCCCAGTGTCTCAATCCCAAATGAGATCAGAAATCAGCACCAGCAGGTGTCCGACCTTTCATGGGTGCATATTTCCAACTTTTGGAATTCCCTAAAGTTTTCCAGGATGCAGGTTTCCATAAGTTCTCCTAGAAAGCTTTCCTTCATTCTGTTTCTGCATGCAAGAATGTGCCCAAGGAAGTTGTTAGTTAGGTTAGTGTTTCCATAGGAAATGCCTTTTTGCTTTACTAGTAACTTTGGTGCTGTTGGACGACTATTCACAAAACTTTCGAAAAAGTGCTCCTTTGTGTCGAATTTACCCATGGAAAATTTTGGGGTGATCCATCAAGCGGGGGCTGAGAAAAAGGGGGGAGTCCCAAAACGCAAAATCCCGTGCATTTTCCATAGACATTTTTAGAAAGCAATATTGCAGAAACTGCTGAATTTAATTCCACCAAATGTGTTAGGAAGCTAGGTCTTGGTCCAGAAAGAGTGCTTTTTGTCATTTGGTGTAAACCCGTTTATTAGTGTTTGAAAAACTAAGGATCCACAATATTTGCATATTCAGACTGTTGGGTTGGAGGGACTCTCCTGAGAGTCCAATGAGTCCAATTAAAAAAACATAGAGCATTCTGATTAGCCTAAGGGGCGTGTTTTAATCCAGGGCCAAATCCCATTCATGTGAGTCAGGCTCCTGCAGGAGCGAGCGCTCTGATTAGCTCTCTGTAACATGAGTAAAAATGTTGCAGGCAGCCATTACAGGACTCATGGACTTAGTGCTATGTCCTGAGTTTAATTTTTTTTTAAATATAAGGGTGTAGGGTAGAGATACCCTTCCCCCTTAGGCCTTTTGGGGGATGTTGTTTTAACCCAGGGCTAATTCACTCCCACGTGAGTCAGGCTTCTGCATGAGCGAGCACTCTGATTAGCTCTCTGTAGCATGAGGAAAAATGTTGCTGGAAGTCATTATAGGACTCATGGACTTCGTGCCATGTCCATAGTTTTATTTAAAAAAATATATAAGGGTGCAGTATAGAGATACCCTGTCCCCTGAGGCCTTGGTAGGGAATGGTAGGTGTCAAAAGATATATTTTTTTAAAAAAGCAGCAACTCCGCAGGACTCTCGAATATGCTGAATAACAAAGAGGAGGGGGGCACAAAACCTCCCTCCCTGAGCCTCATCGAGGCCCCCGCGACCCATCTGCCAGGGCTGAAATATTAGAACAAGGAAGGGGGGCGCTAGGCCAATTATGGCCCTTAGGACCCTATCCCTGGGCCCTTGCACAATATCAAATTGGAGGGGGACTCTCCAAGACTCACTGGGGCATAGTCACAAGCCCCTATCACCACCACAATGTCACTTTCAGTGACGTTGTGGTGGCGATAGGGGCCTCGCCTTATTCACAAGGCAGCGTTAAGCCACTTAAAGTGGCTTAACGCTGCCTTGTGAATAAGGCCCCCTTTCACTCTGTGTTTAGCGTGAAAGGGGCTTGCAGTGGGTGTTGTGGTGGGCGTTCCACCGCAACACCCATTGATTTTGACGCTGCCTCCTATTCACGAGGGCAGCGTAAATAGGAGGTAGAGACAAAATTAAGACCAAGAAAACCCTGGTCTTAAGTTGGCAAAATGAGGAGAAATGCTTCATTTTTCCTCGTTTTTGCTTTTTCCATGTGTGCTGGCTTGTGCAGCACACATGGAAAAAGCAAAATGCCATGGTATGTTTATGTACAGGAAGGTGTGCCTTCCTGTACATAAACAAACCATTTTTTAAAATGCTGTTTTGTAACTAGCATGTGTGCTGCATGAAGCAGCACACATGTAAGTTACAAACTGGCATTTTCGGTTTGTTTATGTGCAGGAAGGGACACCTTCCTGTACATAAACAAACCTCCCTGCTTGCAGACACCCTTGCACTCTGGTGCAGGGGTGCCTGCGTTGGCGCTGAGTTGTGAAACTTAGCGCCATCGCAAGGGGAAACGCAAGGATGCACCATATCGGGCCAGATGTAGGTAAATTCAATTTTGCGAGTCCTTAATAGCGATTTTTACCGAATCGCTATTAAGGACTCGCAAAATGGAATGTATGTAGGAATCGCAAAAACATTTGCGATTCCTTAATATTCCTTAATTGCGAATCGCAAATTGAGATTCGCAATCAAGGAATACCTTCCCATTCATTCCTATGGGCCAGGAGCCCTGAGGAATGAATGGGATTTGCGCACGCAATTTGCGAGTAACCAAGAGGCACTCGCAAATTGCGTGCGCAATTTCAAGGGTGCAAGGGTTCCAAAAGGACACCCTGTTGCACCCCTGAAATGTGCATGTGTGCACATGTGGAGTACATACATGCCCTAAGGGCATGTATGTGCACCACATGGCACTTTGAAAAAAGCCCAAAAGTGCTTTTTTAAAGGAAATCGCGAAATACCACCAACTTGAAGTTGGTGGTAAGTTGCGACTCCTTAAGGCAAAATCATAATTTGCGATGCCTACTAGTATAGCATTTAGGGAATCGCAAATTGAGATTCTCTAAATGCTTGCGCAAAATAAGGAATCACAATTTTTGCGCTTCCTTATTTTACGTGAGGGTATTTGCCTACCTACATTGCTCACAGCCAAATTGCGATCGCAAACGCTGAAATTCTGCAAATTTCAGGGTTTGCAATTGCAGTTTGGCTTCCTACACCTGGCCTATCCTTGTGAATATGGTGCAGCCTTGCGTTTCCGAAGTGGCGGAGAGAGGCGTTAGGCCAAGAAGGATAACGCCTCTCTCTGCCACTTCCTTGTGAATATCCACCACTGAGTCTCCGGGGACCCCATCCCCTGGGACCAATAATAATCAAAAGGGAGGGTGTGACGCGGCACCCCTCCCACAAGCAGGCACCGAGAAAAATAAGGGTGGGGGGTCAGAATAATTTTCTCCCATGCAATGTCTATGGGGATTTTGCAACAGGCCGAACCGCTGAACGGATTTACACCAAATTTGGAAGACAGCTAGCTCTTGGTCCAGAAAGAGCCCTTTTTAGGTCTAGCCTAGGCAGTGCGCATGCACTGCTCTAGGAGGGCCTTTAGCCATTAGTCTGCTCATTTTCAAGCACACACTCGTGCTTGTGGCGGCATCCACCTTGCGGGAGCGAGGAGCGGCGCGCCACAAGCACGAGTGCAGTGCTTGAAAATGAGCAGACTGCTCTCCCAAGCGCGCGTGCGCGCCACTCGCGAGCTCACCTCCTGCTCCCCCTCTCTCACGTGTGGACCACTCACAGGCTGTGTAGTTTCAGCAAGCGCTTCCCAGGACAGTACTTGGTTAACATAAATTACAAAACACAAAGACCTTTGCCTTCGCTCTGTTTCTGCATTCGCTCTCCCTCTCTACCCCTGCATTCTCCCTCCCTGTCACCATTCTCTCTCCCAAGTGTGTTCTCGTGCCACCTAACCCCCTCGACCTACTTCTGTTCCCTGTCTGATCTTTTTCCATATCAGGGTTCTTTCCTCCTCCCTGCGCTCTCATTCACATTTTCCGCTCTTTCATAACGTCTGCTTCTTATTTCATCTCACTGTATCCCGCCAGTGCCTCTTCAAGCCTGCCTTTCCTCCAACCTCTAAACTCGCCTCACCTCTATGCTCCCTGTCACTGTCCAGGCTGCGCTCAGCTTCTCTTCCGTTCATCACCCGTTGCGCCACCCTCATTTCCCCCTCGCCTTTTCCACTCTGATTCCCGACCACAGATTTCTCTGCGTGCACCCTCCCTCCCTCTGTATGCGCAGCAGCTTGCCACTGGATGCGCCGCTGCCTCCTCTGTTGACAAAAATCTATCCCTCCCGCTGGGTTTTTGTTAATGAGCGGAATCTCATGTGCGCCCATTTCAGGCAGTTATCAACCCTTGGCGCTCTCATCTGTCGCACCAGGCCTTTCTACAGTCATCATTGAGACGTCTTGAACACCTTCACTCGCCTCAAATCCATTACCATTTGCTCCCTCCTCTTGTGCGACCCTGTGAAGCCCACGGTCTTTTCAGGCTGCATTCTTCTGGTCATGTTTTCTACATGCCCCGTTTGTAGAGGCTCCAGTTCCGTTCATCATGGCCGCGTTTAGTGGCCTTTTTCTGATTAATACACGACACCCAATGCCACAGCTCCTTTATCAATCTCATTATTGAACATCTGGTGGCTGCACTGGGTTTCAGACATGTATCCTGCTTTCGTCACAAGCTCTCTGCAGCACGTGCATAACACACTGATCTATATCACTGAATACTTAATTTACCTATTGCAGTGCCCTGCTGTGTCTCGGAACCTAATTGTCAGGCTTTCCCAGTGGTCGAAGTGGGGAAAAAAAAGTAGGGGAACTGTGGACGGACCATTAGGGTGCGGGAAAATTCAGAGGATTGGGTCAGTGGGCGGAGTCAGAGGTGTGGCTAGAAAGAGCAAAAAATCCCAATTTTTACTATGTTTGGCATTTCACTGACGAGTTACAACTTATAATGTTATCTAATGCAACCAATAGATACACGTTTATTTGATGAGTTATTGACATTTAAATACATTTACAATATGGGATACGTATTCAATCACAGAATGTCCCAAATACGCATATAGGTGGAATCATAAGCCATTTGTGTCCGAGCCATGCCGTTTCTATCATTAGCATTTCTCCTCCCTTTTTCTAACCATTTCTGAACATAACATTTGGCTTTAGATTCGATGACAGGAAGCCCCACGTGTTGGGGAGCACTGTTGATGATATCATTCTGTGCCCCACGGTCAATGCAAAATTGTATTCATGTGTTTTTACATGCTTCACGCAACATGTCATGAAGCCAGCATTAGATGCCTCTTAGTTTCCTGTTATTGTATCTAGACCTAGCACTCTAAAACAACCCAGACCTGTTGGTTTTGCATATGCTTTTAGCAGTATCAGATGAATGAGATACAACTAGTTTATGAGTAGTTTGTGTAATTACCTCTCAAGTTAGATAGCAATCAGAATTGCAAATGCATCAATTCTGAAATTATGAGACTCAAACATTGGTAGAGTCAAAAATAGGTAGTGGTCCTCAGATTATTTCAATCCGTTATTTTCTCCCCTACAGGCTACTATCCTCTGCAATCACTATTAGGCACCTTCCTCCTTTGTCTCTCCACGTACACTGTAGGTGCCTAGGAATACCACCCACCAGATACTGCATGAGAGAAGTTCAAACATGAATGGCAAAATATCCTAGTTTGGAAATGTTTTCCACATAATTGTAACTCTGTCGTGTTTGCCACATAAAGCACCATCTGCTTCATAAGCTGATGGTTTTACCTAAAAATTTGTTTGTATCTCAAATGGATCAAAAAAACGTGACTTGTGTTGCTGTGAAGTGGAGGGCCCTTTACAAAGGTTGACTGGTCACGTTCTCAGGGCTGCTATTAATGAGGTGAAAGCTTTGCAGAAACTGTTCGTAAGTGTAGAAATTTCAAAATAACAAAGTATCAGAAAATGTACCACATTAAGCTGCAGTCTTTCTTTGCTGCATAATTTAGTCAACACTGCAACATAATTTTGCCCTCCATTACTGCGTAATTGCAGCGGCCCAAAAGCAGGCAGCACATGTTAAAAGTGCTTGCTGCTTGAAGCAAAGAGACACCGTGAAGTTTGAGAACTTAGGGACATATTTACGGGAATGGTGGTGCAACGCATCAAGTTACTTTGCTGTGCTGCCCTGCGTCACAGGGAAAGGGCAGAAATGCACCGTCTTTATCCAAAACGGTGCATTCCTGCCCTTTCCAAGTGTGCTGGTGCCGTTTCGTCAGCCTAGCGCCAACGCAGGCATCCTTGCACCATGGTGCAAGGGTACCTCCGTTGCATGCAGCATTGTTTTTGTGCACAAAAGCAAACCTGAGAGACTTTTTCCTCTTTGTATGAGTGCTGCGCATATAGAAAGAGGAAAACAGGGAGAAATAAAGTTTTTTCTCCTTGTTGTGCCTCCCTTGGGGAGGTGTAAGATTGTTAATCAGTCCCAGGTTTACAAGTCCTTGTAAATCTGGGAATGCATACACAACGTGAGAGTTGAGTGGGAACACCCACTGCAACGCCTCCCTTGTGCAGAGTAAGTCAAAGCAGCAATTTGCGCTGTGTTGCATTACTCCATATTTATGAAACCATTCAAAGCCCTGCAAAGTGGCTTTGCGTGGCTTCATAAATATGACTTGCAGATTTGTGACGTGCATTTACCACGTTCCGTGGTGCAAGCATGATGCAAGGCCCTTGTAAACATGCCCCTTAGTCTGGTGTGCATGCAAATCCTGCATTGCCAATCCCTGGTGAGTTGCATTAATACTGCTGGAACAAGGCCAATGGAGGCACCTATGTGTGAGGCGAACTGGCCTCAAGGGTCCTGTGACCTCAGTGACAAAGTCACTGCTGTTCTAGGGTGTGCTGCTTCGTAGGCCTACCCACAAGACTGTAGGTGAACTTCAGAATGGATTGTGATGGACAGGCCTTCAAGGTTAACCCATAGTGGCCACCGGTAGGGTCCACTTGCTGGTGCTTAGAGACCAGGGCTTCTATGGTCTAGTATGGCCTTCTAAGGTCTAGTAGGGGAATGTGCTCCCTCAGGAGAGTGGTCTGGTGGACTGGTCATGAAGCCCGATTCCCCAGTTCCAGATTTTGTAGCTCTGGCCGTAGTGCCACATCCTATCCTCCATGAGCACCCTTCTGTCCCACTGAGAGACACTTGCACTGCCTTCAGCTACAACCCAATTCTGCCCCATTATAAGCACCTGGCTGTGACTCAATTCAAATTACGCACTGCCTGAAAAAAGTAACAACATCCTGAAAAAAGCAAACACTCATAGGCACAGGAAGATTATGTAAAGCGTGCGAAATATAAGCAGGAACGACATGGCTACTTTCGTTTTTACACTCCTTGTTTAGAAATCAATGAGTGTTTTTTGCCTCAAACTTTGAGGACATGAAAACTGTGCTCGTAGTGTACACAGGTGTGCCTTTGGTGTACTCGTGGACAGCAATGAAGGGCATAAGCAGGGCTCAGAAGATTAAGGGATTCTTGTGGAAAATCTGATCTGACGCACAGAAACCCACAGGGCTCCTCCACATTCATGTAAGCCAACTAGCTGCTCAAACATCGACTTTATGTATTCAAGTGTCCTGCTAACTATACCTTTTGAACTGTCTGGCTTGCTAACTCTCCTACCCACAAAAAACTTGAAAGAGCTCTTGAGGGTAAAAGGCAAAATTATATTTTAATTCGGGAAGTGAAGGATACATCCAAATTTATTTTTTGTGGTGACACAATCGTACATTAGTTAGGATGTAATGCATTGCTAAAACAAAATCACAAACCTAAGAGGTCCCAAAGGCAAGACCTATTGGCTTTGCCAATGCTTGTTTAGATATCTCATTTGCTAAATGGGGCACTTTTAATTTGGTGCCAGACAGGGCCAAACTGGGAACCCAAAGCAGCCCTGGCAAATTTGTGTCCATCCCCTGCACAGTGTGATGCATGCGAACGCAGCAAGCAAGCCTGATGACTGCAAAAGGGACACGGGGAGAGGGTGTTCTCTCCCCTAGAACATTTTGGAAAAAATTACATAAATGGTGCATTCTACAACACATTGTATTATGTATTCCATTGTATTAGCTTTTAGAGAACAGTAAATGATGACCTTACGGTGCAGCAGGATACGACAATCTTGTTGGGGCCCTTCAAGGATTCCCTCACTATCACCCTCCAACAGCGCCCCTCACCTCTCCACTGCCCCTCTCTCACATGTATTTAAATTGTTTTATAGTGCCTCTCATACCAGTGAGGGACTTGGAGCACTTTACATCATACACACATACAGAGACAATTAATCATACATGTGTAATTCAATGTTTAGAAAATGTTTACAAGACAAAAGGGGCGACAAGGTGTTAGGATTCACATGCCATCAATTCTGGTTGGCATTTTTTTAAGATCTGGAACACAACCTGAGGGTTCAAAATGTGACACAGTAGTTGGATTTTCTAATAAGAATGTATTTCTTCCCAAACAAACCAATTTTAGCAGTATTAGGATAATGAATGACTGGGTAAAAAACATAACTTCCAAACCCTCACTGTTAGAAGGTGACCTCAGGGGGGCCCGGAGGGGGCACTGACGAGCCTGAGGTCAACCCTCAAGGTATCGTAGCCGGGCACTGGCGGGAGACTCCACAGGGGAGGAATCTCGTATCTAGGATCGTACACTCGGCACCACCCGACAAAGAGACACCACACCGGGAGTTCTTACGAACAAATCTTTATCAGATCGGAGTCGTAGGATCTTTATGATCAGCAAGGCAAATATATACAAGTAGAGCACGGGCTCACAGAGTCTCGCGGGGGGGTAGGAGGTAGCGGGACAGTCTTTGGGGATATGGATCAAATGCAGGGGCGTACCCGGCGCACAGCTCACAATCCTCGAGCTGGGGGATACGCTTGTCGTCGTCGGGGTCCGGCAGGACCAAGGGAGTCTGTGGGAGCCTCGAGTCACTCAGCAGGGCTCAAGCACAAGTCGGAGGTCTTACGATCTTTTCGGGGAGCCGCGAGTCACTCAGCAGGGCTCGAGCACAGGTTCGGAGGTCTTACGATCTTCAGGGAGCCGCGAGTCACTCGGCAGGGCTCAAGTTCAGAGGTCTTACGATCTTCAGGGAGCCGCGAGTCACTCAGCAGGGCTCAGGTGTTTCCAAAGGCGAATCTCCCGGATTGTCCCAGAGCACCCCTTGTTATAGGACGACTCCTCTTTGATGTCCGGAGTCTGTGCAGGCAGGGGTCTTGTCACCTAGGGGTCGCTTGTCGGGGTTTCCTGCCATTGTCTTTTGATCCTTTCAGGGCCGGGTCGGGAGGAGTCCCAGACACCCAGCAGGCGTGGAGCCGGCCCTCGGGGAGGCGGCGGGCCGATCAAAACCCACCTTCCCAGGGGAGCTCAGAGGTGCGATGGAAACTGCTCCTCCCTCTCTCATCCCAATGGGAGCGCGATGTCCCCCAGCCGGAGTGGCGCCTCTAGGCCAGGGTCGCGCTGGGGCCGGGCGGCCATCATGGTGCATGAAGTGGGCACGCGGGCCCGGTGTGGCCGAAAGGAGGAAGGCCACGGACGGGGAAGTCCGGGTCGGGTGTGTGTGTGTTCTGGTGGGAAGGATCGGCTAGGCCGTGTGCTCGGGGGCTGCGTAAGGTGCATGGGTCAGGTTATGTGGTGCGGGGACAGGGATGGCCATGCTACGAGGCCGGGTCTAACACGCGTCCCCCCCAGCTGAAAGCCGGAGAGAACTACCCCTCCTCTTGGGGGTTCTCTTCGCTGAGGCGGAAGAACCGGGAGAGGCCATCGGCATTGGCGTGGTCAGTACCAGGGCGATGTTCCACGGTGAAATCCATCCCCTGGAGGGAGATTGACCACCGCAGTAGTTTGGGGTTTTCTCCTCGCATCTGCATGTGCCATCGCAAGGGGCGATGGTCGGTTTGGACTTTGAAATGGGTGCCGAACAGATAGGGGCGTAACTTATTGAGGGCCCAGACTACGGCGAACGCCTCGCGTTCGATGGTGCTCCATCTCTGTTCTCTGGGCAACAGCCTTCGGCTGAGGAAGGCTATGGGCTGGTCTAGGCCTTGGTCATTCACCAGCGACAGGACGGCCCCAATTCCATGCTCGGAGGCGTCCGTTTGTACCACAAACTCCTTGGAGTAGTCGGGAGCCTGAAGGACGGGGGCTGTGCACATGGCCACTTTTAGGGCATCGAACGCCTCTTGGCAGGCAGTGGTCCACTGCACTTTCTTGGGTTGTTTCTTGGACGTGAGTTCCGTGAGGGGACCGACTAGGCTGCCGTACCCCCGGATGAATCTCCGGTAGTAGCCCGTGAGGCCCAGAAAGGCTCGGACCTCCGTTTGGGTAGTAGGAGGTTCCCAGGCTAGGATGGCGTCAATCTTGGGCTGTAGAGGGGCGACCTGGCCGCTTCCGACCTGGTGCCCCAGGTAGACTACCGAACCTTGCCCAATCTGGCACTTGCTGGCTTTCACGGTGAGGCCTGCCTGGCGCAGGGCGGTTATCACCCTCCGGAGGTGCTGGAGGTGCTCACTCCATTCGGAACTGAAAACTGCGATATCGTCTAGATAGGCAGCGCTGAATTTTTCCAGCCCGGCCAGGACTCTATTTACCAGTCGCTGGAAGGTGGCCGGGGCTTTTTTCATCCCGAAGGGCATCACGCGAAAGCGATAGTGCCCATCCGGGGTGGAGAAGGCGGACCGCTCCTTGGCTCCTTCTGTGAGCGCAATTTGCCAGTAGCCGCAGGTGAGATCGAAGGTGCTGAGGAACCGAACAGCCCCGAGGCGGTCAATCAGCTCGTCGGCTCGGGGAATGGGGTGGGCATCGGCTCGGGTGACTTCATTGAGTCCCCGGTAGTCCACGCAGAAGCGGAGTTCTGGGGCGACACCGGGGGCAGCTGCTTTCGGGACCAGGACCACGGGGCTGGCCCAGGGACTGTCTGAGGGTTCGATCACTCCTAAGGTCAACATCTTCGAGACCTCGCTTGAATGCAGGTCCGGACCCGATCAGGGACTCGGTAGTCGCGGTGTTTCACCGGTGGGCTGTCTCCGGTGTCCACGTCATGGACACACCAGTCGGTGACTTGGGGGACCAGGGAGAATAGGTCGGAAAACTGCCCTAGGAGCTGGCGGCAATCCTCACGTTGCTGGGAAGTGAGGGATGGGGAGAGGTTCACTCCCTCTACGGAGCCGTCCTTCTCTTTGGTGCACAGGAGATCAGGGAAGGGATCCGACTCCTCCTTGGCCCCGTCATCGGTGGCCAGCAGGAGGCTCAGCTCCGTCCGCACAAAGTGGGGCTTGAGGCGGTTCACGTGGAGGACCCGGAGGGGGTCCCGTGGTGACTGGACGTCCACCAAGTACGTGACCTGGCTCTTCCGCTCAATCACTTTGAAGGGCCCGGTCCATTTATCCTGGAGGGCGCAGGGTTTCACGGGGGCCATGACCCATACCTGCTGGCCCGGCTGGAACTCGACCAGAGTGGCATTCTGGTCGTACCAGCGCTTCATCTCTTCTTGGCTCGCCTCCAGGTTGGCCTCGGCCATCTCTCGGAACTTCCTAGTCTGGTTTCGGAGGGTCAGGACTTATCAGAACACATCTCGGGGGTGGCCTCGGGGCACCGCCTCCCACCCTTCCTTGACCAGGCTGAGGGGCCCCCGGACGGGGTGCCCGTAGAGTAACTCAAAGGGGCTGAACCCCAAGGATTTCTCGGGAACTTCCCGGTAGGCGAACAGGAGGCAGGGGAGCAGGACGTCCCACTTACGCCGGAGGGGCTCTTCCAGGCCCGCGATCATCCCTTTCAGATTCCGGTTAAACCGCTCTACCAGGCCGTTTCCTTGGGGGTGGTACGGGGTGGTGAACTTATAGGACACTCCACATTGTTGCCACAAGGACGTCATGTATCTGGAGATGAAATTCATACCGCGATCGCTCACGACCTCGCGGGGAAAACCCATACGGGAAAAGATTCCCATCAACGCCCGGCCCACCACGGGGGCTGTGACGGTGCGCAGGGGTATGGCTTCAGGGTATCGGGTGGCATGATCCGCCAGGATTAGGATAAAGCAGTGCCCTTGGGAGGCTGGGGGGTCCAGGGGCCCCACGATGTCGATCCCGACCCGTTCAAAAGGGGTACTGACGACAGGGAAGGGTTGGAGGGGAGCCTTGCGCTTTACTCCGCTCTTCCCACTAGCCTGGCACGTGGGACAGGACTTGCAGTGGGCTTCTACATCCGCTTTCATTCTGGGCAAGTAGAAGTGAGTCACGAGGCGACTGTAGGTTTTGTCCTGGCCCAAGTGGCCTGCGAGGGGAACGTCGTGGGCCAAGCCCAGGAGGAGGTCTCGGAAGCGTAGGGGTACCACCAGCACCCGGGCGGATCCTAGCTCCACCGCCTTCTGCTCGCTGTACAAAAGGTCATTCTCCCAATGCACCCGGTGCGTTCCAGTTTGGTCGCCCGCGGCCTGGGCCTCTGCTTGTTGCCGGGGCCCGACCAGGGAAGGACAGGTAGCCTGCTCTCGGCAGAACTCCTCTCGGGAGGGGCCCCCCTCGTGGCGCCACTGGGCCAACTCGGGCAGATCGCCTAACTCGGTGACCTGTGCGGAGTCGGAAGGTGGGGGTTCGTCACTGGCGACCGACCCTCCTTGTAAGGGGATGTGGGGACCCTCGGCGGGGACCATCCTGTCTTCAGTGGTCGGGGCGTCGTCGACTTCCCCAAGGGGGGTCAGTCGGGCTGCCATGGATCGGGTGGTGGCGCACACCCACTCCGGGAGACCCATCATCCATAGGTGGGTCTTGCGCTCGACTTGTTTCCAGGGGGAACTTTCCAGGTCGTTCCCCAGGAGACAGTCGACTGGCTGGGAGGTTCTCACTGCGACTTTCAGTTTACCGACCACCCCTCCCCATTCAACAGGCACCAGGGCTACCTTACACAGACTTTCCGTATTGTCAGCAGAAATGACCGGGCTAAAGACGTTGGGGAGGACCTGGTCTTCGTTGACCAAATGACTGAGGACACCGGTGATGCTGGCCCCGGTGTCACGAAGGGCCTCTACTTGGTGGCCATTGATCGTTACGAGCTGCCCATATTTCTTCGTGTTGGAGGGCAGGAGGCTTCCAGGGACCATTTCTCTATCTCCTAAGGATACTAGGGCCATGGCTGCGGGTTCCCACTCTACGGTCTCCTCAACCTCCTCCTCCAGTGCTACATTGGCTATCTGTCTAGCGGGAGGTGCTGCCTGGGTGATGTGTGGGGCCATGGGGCATTCAGGGTCGTTGGCGTAATGCCCGAGCTTCTGACAACGGAAACAAGTGATGGTCACCCGGTGCCCCCGTCTCACGGGGGGGCCGGATACAACTGGTGGGGGTGCCGGGAAAGGCGGAGGTTGGGTTTTCGGGGGACTGGACTGGGACTCTCTCTGCCCTCCCTGGTTCCCCCCCCTCTCTGGCGGGGTGGTCCCTGACTGGCTCGGGGGTACTCTCCTACAGGGCCCCGGGAGACCCGGGTGTTGGTCCAGCGATCCGCCTCGACAGCCAGCTTTCTCAGATCCGTGAGCTTGCTGTCGAGCAGATGCTGGCGCAGTTCCACAAAGCAGTTCGCAGCCAGGTGTTCCCACAACATAAGGTCGGTTAGTTCTTCTAGGGTGGTTACCTTGCTGCCCTTGATCCACCCATCGAATGCGCGGCTGAAGAAGTTTACATACTCAACCCAGGTGGTGCCCGGGATCTTCCTGCAGTCCCGGAACCGCTGGCGGTACATCTCCAGGGTGAGGCCGTACCTCGTGAGGAGGGCCTCTTTCATGTGGTTGTAGGAGGTCTGCATGGAGGTTGGTAGGTCGAGCAGGGTGTCTCTCCCCTCGCTCAGGAATCGTCCCCACAACCCGGCCCCCCAATCCTTCTGCGGGACCCAATGGGAGGTCATGGCGACCTCGTATGCCCTGAACCACTGTTGAATGTCATCGTTTTTGTAATATTCTTTGACCACATCCTTGGGGATGTGGACCTTCTGCTCTGACGGGGAGGCCGCCTCTCGGTTCCCCGTGGGCCGCGCTTCTTCGCTTTTTGCTTTTAGCTCCATTTCTTTCAAGCTGCGTTCGTGCTCCAGTTGAAGTCTCCTTCCTTCGTGTTCCCGTTGGAGTTTCTTCTCTTCTAGTTCTCCTTGCACTCGCATCTGTTCCACTGCTAGCTTTTTTTCGGCTAATTTCAACTCGCCCTCGATTTTGAGTTTGGCTAATTAGAGTTCGTGATGGCGACTTCTTTCTCTGTCTGCGAGTTCCTCCGGGGATAGGCCCCCGTCTGGTACGAAGCTTCGCACCTAGTTGCTGCTGCGTTCTCCTTGGGAGGGTCCAGCTTCGTCATGGGGCTCCTCCGCTCCTTCTGGGTGGGGGGCTCCAGAATCCACCCAAGCTTACAGTGCCTTCTGCATATCTTCTTTGGTGTTGAGACCAGTGGTAGCGATTTTGAGTTCTTTGCAGAATTGCTTCAGTTCTCTGTGTGTGTACTCCTCCAGTTGTTCCGCCTGGAACACGGTACTGGTGTCGTTTTCTGTGAGAACCACGGCGTTTCCTTCTGCCATCTTTGTCGGTAGTGCATCAGCCGTTCACGGTACGATCTCTAGATTATGGGCCCGAATCCCGTTGCTTGCCACCAATGTTAGAAGGCGACCTCAGAGGGGCCCGGAGGGGGCACTGAAGAGCCTGAGGTCAACCCTCAAGGTATCGTAGCCGGGCACTGGCGGGAGACTCCTCAGGGGAGGAATCTAGGATCGTACACTCGGCACCACCCGACAAAGAGACACCACACCGGGAGTTCTTATGAACAAATCTTTATCAGATCGGAGTCGTAGGATCTTTATGATCAGCAAGGCAAATATATACAAGTAGAGCACGGGCTCACAGAGTCTCGGGGGGGTAGGAGGTAGCGGGACAGTCTTTGGGGATATGGATCAAATGCAGGGGCGTACCCGGCGCACAGCTCACAATCCTCGAGCTGGGGGATACGCTTGTCGTCGTCGGTGTCCGGCGGGACCAAGGGAGTCTGTGGGAGCCGCGAGTCACTCAGCAGGGCTCAAGCACAAGTCAGAGGTCTTACGATCTTTTCGGGGAGCCGCGAGTCACTCAGCAGGGCTCGAGCACAGGTTCGGAGGTCTTACGATCTTCAGGGAGCCGCGAGTCACTCAGCAGGGCTCAAGCACAGGTTCGGAGGTCTTACGATCTTCAGGGAGCCGCGAGTCACTCAGCAGGGCTCAAGCACAAGTTCGGAGGTCTTACGATCTTCAGGGAGCCGCGATTCACTCTTAACGGGGGTTCAGGTGTTTCCAAAGGCGAATCTCCCGGATAGTCCCAGAGCACCCCTTGTTATAGGACGACTCCTCTTTGATGTCCGGAGTCTGTGCAGGCAGGGGTCTTGTCACCTGGGGGTCGCTTGTCGGGGTTTCCTGCCATTGTCTTTTGATCCTTTCAGGGCCGGGTCGGTAGGAGTCCCAGACACCCAGCAGGCGTGGAGCCAGCCCTCGGGGAGGCCGGCGGGCCGATCGAAACCCACCTTCCCAGGGGAGCTCAGAGGTGCGATGGAAACTGCTCCTCCCTCTCTCATCCCAATGGGAGCGCGATGTCCCCCAGCCGGAGTGGCACCTCTAGGCCAGGGTCACGCTGGGGCCGGGCGGCCATCATGGTGCATGAAGTGGGCACGCGGGCCCGGTGTGGCCGAAAGGAGGAAGGCCACGGACGGGGAAGTCCGAGTCGGGTGTGTGTGTGTTCTGGTGGGAAGGATCGGCTAGGCCGTGTGCTCGGGGGCTGCGTGAGGTGCATGGGTCAGGTTATGTGGTGCGGGGACAGGGATGGCCATGCTACGAGGCCGGGTCTAACACTCACCATGCAGTTTGCATGCAGCTCTCTGTGACAAAAGCAGTAACCCACTGAGCTTTGCCCATTAAATACAGTTCTGTAACTGTATGGTACAGGTTCTTTGCAGCAGGCATTTTAACCCTCTGCGCTACAATGGATGGGTCAAAACTGGCAATAGACAATACTCCAATCTCTCTCCAACAGGAAGATCAACCACCAGAGATATAAATCTTGACTCTTTTATTGTTGCCTGAAATCTGCTGGGCTTACAAGGAATCCTGCAGTTATTTTTGCGTTTTTGAGAGTGAGAAGTGAGTCATTGTGCTGGACAGCCCTGCGGGTTTTGTTACTGGGGGTCGGTTTTGCAGCCTCCAGTAATAAAACCAGCCTCCCTTCCGATGCCCAGTACACCAGCCCTGCCTTGGAGCCAGGGCTTATTTGTTTTCACAGTCAGACCCTGGATGGGGTTCACAAGGGGCTCTGGTGCTCGGGTGTCACAGAAATGGACACCTCGGGCTGCTTTTATGTTATATCCTTAGAAAAGGCTAAACAGTATTTTCAAAAAGACCACATCCCTGAACATAGACAGAGAAGCAGTACACATTTTATAAAATATAATACAGAAAACAGCAGATAAGACATTAAACATTTTCCACATTTATTTTTAAAAAGCGCCAAGGTTTGAGCACATTCTGCCACGAATTCCACATGAAGTCCTCTTCCTTTCCGTGTGGTATTGTAAGTCTGGGCGAGCTGGAAAATAAAGGGCAGATGAGGTCAAGGGCGGGGCCGCCAATGCGTCCTAATGTGTCCATTGTATTGGTCACAGTGGGGGCAGGCAGGTGGCCTCCTCACTAAATGAGGTGTAAATCACTGCACAGGCGGGCCCCTCAGAGGTAGCCGGGTTTTTGTGCCGATTGAATGCTCCTCCAGTGCACCACGGCTCCTACAGTGTTGCTGGGCAGGTCCCTGCCCACAGATACAGTGGGGAAGGGGGAGGGGGTCCTGGCAACTGCAGAGGCCTTCCTCGCTATGCATCACACCGGCCTGGATGATCCTGTAGTTTTTTTTTTTAAACTCAGAGCATTCCTGTCGTCCTGGAACGCATTTTTTAAATGAAGTAGGGGAACGGACTTTGTTAAATTAAATCAGTAGGGGCACGCTGTGCCCTTCCGTTCCCGCCCACTTCGACCACTGGGCTTTCCCCTCTGTGACCGTTACTGTCAAGTAGATCCCCTCTGCTCACCTTGGATCTACTGACTGTGTTTGCCTTGTGTGCTGGTCCGTTTTCTTGCAAATGCTTCCTCTCACCCACAACGCTTTTTGTTTACTACTACTACCAGAATACTGTGGATTTTGACCACTGCTGCTGAAATGTCAAATTAGCCATCTGTATGGTATTTTATAGACCTTATAGTTCTGAACGGATATTTGAAGGGTAAGTTCTTTTCAATGAAAGAGGTTCAGCCGACCGCCATCTTGAAAATCCCTCGCGCACCTTTCGAAGCCCAATAAGGACTTAGGTGCCGAGAGAGAAGGTAATTATTCCTGGAGGCCTCCGTTCCAAGCTGGGCACGGGTTCGATTCCAGGGCTGGCCCAGCAACCCTGGGCTGGAAGGCAAAACAGTGGTTACTGTGACGTTGGATAATACAACCCTTGTCCCTGCTAGAGAACAGCGTTTCAGGTGAGCTTTATATACGGATGGTCAATATCTGACGGGGACTTGTTTTTTACTCAGATTCAAAGGCTGCCATCGCGGGTACACTGCTTTGGCTTATTTTCGACTGCCAAACAGGTATCCGATCAACCGTAATTTATTCTAAATACAGCCGAGCAAACTGTTATAGTTTGATTCTTGTAATCAGCAGATTGAAACCTGTGATTTTGGCCTGCTAGTGCATGTAGTTCTGCATGCCGGTTTCTTTTTTACAGATTTATATAGCGCAAACTCGACCCGAAGGTATTGCAGCGCTTTATTCGTCTTGCTTGTTTGTTTTGTTGACCTTATTTATTTAGGACATCCTTCTCATTATCACAGTGCTTCTTAAACACGAGGAGCTGCCCCTTTGTATACTTTTCGCCAATGATTGGTCAAGAGCATGTAGAGCTCTCCTGTCATTGGATGACTTGTGCCAAGTTTTTAGTAGCAGCTGTCGAGAAAAAACTTCTTCTACGAATCGGGCTTTTTAAAATAAGCCATTAACAAGATGTTTTTGGAACTAAAGTTGTCCATAAAACTTCAACAAGCGACTGACTGAATTATAAACAAAAAGTGGGATGAAAGGAGCTCAATATCGCTTACCAGAAGCATGGTTGACAACACGGCCGTCTTTGCTAGGGGCGGGTAGTTTTTTTAACCAATAGTTGGATACATGGAAACTAAGCCTTTCTTATTACTTTCCAGTCTCCTGTCAATCATAATAAACCTAGCTTTCCGATTATGTCCTCTTAGCTTCACTTACTGAAGTTGGTTAGAGTCTGCAGCAAGGCAAAACCAATTGGATTTTTTTCAGCACATTCGGAATCCTAGAGGTATGACTTATATTTGGGAATCTCCCGCCTGATTTGGGAGGGTTGGGATGTGCTGCTTTTGGTGGACAGCTGTTTGCCGGTATTACAGCACCCCTGGCGATTGAGGTTATCTGAAGTTTCTTTGATCTTGAGTACGTGCAGTAGACAGAACCTAAAACTTGAACATTATGACTACAAGAGTGCGTGTGTAGCACAGACCACAGCCGGAAGAAAAGTGGTGTATACCCAGAGCACACTTGGGTGTTAAGCGCATTATTGTTATTTAAGCACTGGTTGTGCACTTATTTTATAACTTTTGTATTTCTTTTTTAAGAGCTGCTGCAGTTGAGGTTTTACAGTGCTGACAGTGTCCAACTGCTGGGCATCATTAAGCGATGTCGAGGGGGAAGAAAGTGTCATGTTGCTGCATTAAAACTCTGTTATGCTTTAAACGCCCCATGATTTAACCTGTCTGGCTTGTGACCTTTTAAAAGAAAGTGTGTGTTTGGCTTCATCTAAGTTAGTATCTGGTTGTCCGTATTATTAATGATTTCTTTTTTTTTTGTTGCTCTGCAGCTCCAAGTTTTTAGTACCGGGGGGATGTATGACAGAGTACAAACAATCTTTTCCTTTTGAATTTGGTTATTTTTGTTGCCTAGTCTTAGGGGTATGAACCGGGTCTTTATACCTCATTGGAGTATTACATGTGGTACACATTTATTTCTAATATG
Source organism: Triturus cristatus (assembly GCF_964204655.1). Lineage (NCBI taxonomy): Eukaryota > Metazoa > Chordata > Amphibia > Caudata > Salamandridae > Triturus > Triturus cristatus. Next base: position 445,307,951 of record NC_140590.1, read on the forward strand.
TTATGATGACACTTCATGTGACGTAACGGTGTTTCAATGAGTGGGTGGCGTCAATCTGCTATTGGAATTTCTTTGGTGAAACAAGATCACTGCTTCTGGAACTGTTAAATTTTAGTACAGTATTGTTGTCGACTGTTATTGCTCAGTTAAATAATTTTTCTGTCTGGTACCCAGTGAAGGGCCTATATAAGGGATAAAGTACCTCCTGACATACATTATAGGGATATTGCAAGTCACTGAGGAGTTACTTGATCATATCGAGGCTGAGGACAGAATTCACATATAAGGTCATTTAACTCCAAAGTGACTTGTAATCTACCTATAATGTATGGTAGGGGGTACTTTATTCTGCATAATACACAGTCACACCATCACCTTTCCCACAAACCACTTAAATCCTTGGTGCGAAGCTCTTTCAAATGAGAGGCCACATATTTACCAGTATGAGGAATACATGTAGAATCTCTAGTGTAAAAGTAAATATACCAAAAAGCAGTTAAATTTTTGATACGAAAATATATTAGAATCAGTTTTTTTATCAGTCAGATTTTTTAAAAAATATTGCACTGTAGTGAAATGTGTAGAAACATGAGAAGAGAGTCTATCTTTTGCACTTATTACCCAAGGGGTGCAAAAAATAACCATGTTGCCATAAATATCACCTTTCTGCCTACTGTTACAATCTGCATGCTTGTAATGTGGATGTCAGGCGTTCATTTGACCCATCTGATAAGGTTCTGGTTTTTGCAGTTTATAGTATATTTGTATGAACCTGGGGAAGGTGCTAGCTTTGTCTATGAAAAATGAAAATGGAAGTCGGACATGTTGGGCCTGCTCTTTTTCAGGATTTTTGAATGCAGATTTCCAGTGACACTGGATGGTGGTATGTATCAACAAGCATTGACATAGCCAATAGGTCTCACCTTTGGGACCTTATAAGTGTTTAGTTATCCAGCACAATATCCTTGGTGCAACAACATTAAGTGTTGCATGGCTAAACACTTATAAGGTCCCAAAGGCGAGACCTATTGGCTATGCCAATGCTTGTTGTCAGTTGGTGTAAATCTGTTCAGTAATTGTGAAGTCATGAAAGAAAAAAACTTTGTATATCTAGGGACCTCCGGCGGTCCGCGGGTCCACGCAGATCCAATTATATATTACTTTATGTTAAAATTAGTATACAAATTCAATTAAAAAAACAAAGGTTACAGGGTTATTATGGTTCGGTACATATTATACACACACAAACCCATAGAAATTATGTGGTTATAATTATACTTATACTTATCTGAAGAAACTATAACGTGCTGTTGAGTAACTTTTGGTCACGAGTTTTAGTTTATTAACATAACTATAAGTATAGCTATAACTGCTGAATTTCTATGGGATGTAGTTAAAATGTGAACCTAACTATAACACCCCTGTAACCTTTGTCTTTTTTAAGTGACACACACACCCTCTTCTCCCTTCTCATCTCTGTTTTTAGGGGTGTTTCCTTCCTCCCGTTCTCACTCTGGAAAGGGACTGGCGTCCAGGGCCGGACTGGCTACCGGGCGTTTTGGCATGCTGCCGAGCTGGGGGCCGGTGTCACTGAGGTGGGGGCTAATTTCGTTGATGGAGACCTGCGTGTGCTTCGAAATAAAGCAAAACGAATTTCGTTCAGCACACGCAGGTCCCCATCAACTAAATCAGCCCCCAGCTCGGCAGCATGCCAAAATGCCCGGTAGCCAGTCCGGCCCTGCTGGCGTCTTCAGTAAATCTCTGTGTTTGCAATACCCAAAGCATTTGTGGTGTTCAGAAGCTTACAGGGCATTCCCTAGCTGTGGCACCCACTCCTCGCCATCCTTTCTGCTAGTAGGTTACCTCACATATTAGTGTACGATAGTAAGTCCTTTAAGAGTGAAAAACAAGCAAACTATTGGGATAGTGTTGTTTCCCCCGTTGTTTCCCCCGTTGAGCTCCGAATAAAAAGAGCACATAGGCCAGTATTGAAATCAGACATGGCTACCTGCTATGTATGGAAGGGAGGTTAAGAGCAATGGAATTCAATTGGCTGCAGACAATACTTGTAGTTTTATTAAAACATTCATTCAAACTTTACCTTGTAGTGCATTCCAAGCAGTTTCACTTCTGAACTGGCTTTGGCGGTCCAAAAAGCTTGACTGCTAATTCTCTTTTTATGTAATATTAAGACGAGGAGAGGGGGGCTACTCTCTGACCCCACTGGGCAGCTGACACCATTTGTGTGAGGTCCACTAAAAAGGGAGGAGAGATTGAGAGTGAAATCCGAGCTTCTTCGTTCTGGACCTTTTCTTCCCTCTCATGTGGGCCATGAAAAGGGCAGACAAAGTAGCAGAAGTAAAGTTGTATTTATCAACATATGAGCGACAAGAACGTTTGGCAACTTTTTCCTCTTAGCTCTCTCTTTTTTTTCAATGCTTCAAACCCACCACATGGGCAGGCTTGTGAGGGACATGCGGTGAGTGAGTTTATACATTATCACCTTTCATATTTTCGAAGATCATAGCCTAAATGACCAGTTGCTCAGCACCACTGTCAATTCTTTACGATATATCAAAGTTTTGATTTTTATATGTGCCATGGCGAAGAATTTAAATTTAATCTCCTCGTCTGTTTTGGTCCTCCAGTTACTTTGCTTGGCCTCCTGCGAGATGCAAATGATTATTTTTCTACATAATGCATGACCATTGTTTTAGGTCTAAGGTTAACCAATGCCTTTTGATTTTACTAAAATTATATGTATTGCATACTTCCAAATGGGGTCTTTTAGCCAGCGCTCTTTACCCATTGGTAAATCCCTTCTGTGTCAGCGACTACTTTGGCAATGTGTTTTTTTTTTAGACCAAAATTATATTTTTGCTTTTAGAATTTTTTTTTTCTGGTGGTGAGGCCCCAGCATCTTCATGACTATGAAGTTTTACAAAACCATGACAAAAACAAGAATTTACAAAACCAAAAGTCTGTCCTCGCATACCAGACCCAGAGAAATGGATGCTACTTTGAATCCATTATTGGGAGCTGTCTCACAGTACCAGTGTTAATTGCTTCACAATAGCTTCATTGCTAGTTGAAATGGAGCCCCTAGATGGTAGAACAATTTTATCTGGAACTGCAGAAATCCTTGCAAGTGCTGTGATTTTGAGCTTTTCATGATAACACGCTTACAAAAAATGCAACAGAGTTACCAGTTTTTATTTATGGTGCATAAATAAAAAGATGATGATGCCAAAGTTGTTATCAGTTTTTATCTGATTGGTGCCTCTAAGAATTCGATTTATCTCTTTGCAGGCTTGTTTGGTACACACTAATGAAACAATCCGTGTTCGATATTTCATGGATAAACTCCTGGAAAGACGCAGGCCTGTTATGTTGGTTGGAAACGCTGGCACTGGAAAATCAGTGCTTGTGGGAGACAAACTAACATCTCTCGACCCTGATGAATACATGGTGAAGAACGTGCCCTTTAATTATTACACCACATCAGCCATGCTTCAAGGTAAGCTGAATTGCGACTAATGTGATTCTGGTTTAAAAAAAATATATATGTACAATACTGCTGTCAACATATTGTTAGCAAAAAATGCCGCTAAGCACACACTGGAATACTCCAATCAAATCAATTTAATATTTGTTAGATCTCGTGATAGACAGATAATAAAAGATACATAATAAAAACACAATATTTCATTGTAGAATAAAACAGATAAAACACAAGCAGAAACATAATAAAAACATCAACTTCAATTTGCACCTATCTATTTAAAATAGAATAGGACCTAAGAACGACAAGGTGCTTTAATAAATATCCGTCAAATCAAATACTAAAACAGCATGGATTCACGCAAATAAAGTGCATTCTTTAAGAAAGAACCAACTGCCTCACAGGTAGAATGACCTAGTTGTTGAAGAAAATTCAGCACGACTCTACACCTGCTAAACTTGTGCTTGCGCAATAATAGAAGTAAAAACCGTTTAGTCAGAGGGATATGCAATCTGGCGAAAAAGACAAAGGGCCATATGTACGACGAAGTGGCGGAGCATGTCGTTAGCCTCCTGTCTTAACGACACACTCCGCCACTTCCGAAACGCAAGGCTGCACCATATTTACAAGGATGTGGTGCAGCCTTGCGTTTCCCCCTGCAATGGCACTGAGTTTCACAACTTAATGCCATAACAGGCACGCTTGCACCAGAGTGCAAGGGTGTCGGTGCCCAAGGGAGAATTGGTTATGTGTAGGAAGGTGTCCCTTCCTGCACATAACCAATCCTAAAATGCCATTTGTAACTTTCATGTGTGCTGCTATATGCAGCACACATGAAATATACAAAATGGCATTTTTAAAAAGGTTTGTTTATGTACAGGAAGGAATCAAATCAACGAAAGAGTGTGCCTTCAATCTATCAAAAGAGCACTACTGTAGAATCCAAATAGGTTTCTTTAGAAAGCCCTCACTCACCAACCTGGTGGGTGACATGCTTCATCATCGGGCCCCACCGGGAGAGGCCGAATGCCACCCCGGTGTGCTTCGACGGCAGAATTACTGCATAGCTGGTGATGTGAGTGTGGTGAGTGGTGAGAGTGATAGTTAAAAATGTCTTGTTTGTGTCAACAAAATAAACTTTAATGGAAGCCAAACAGACATATATAAAAACAAGGTGTAGGACGTATGGACTGAATAAATTGTTCAGCCAAGTCACTTGCAGTGTGGTCAACATGTTTCAGCCTATGTGTTATGTTTTAACAGGCATTCATCAGGACCTTAAATGAACGTGAAACCCCGGCGGTATGGGCGCGCTAAGGCCCACCCTAACCAGAAGTCATTCGTGTGAAAAAATTAGATCAGAAAATTTTGATCAAAAAATTGGTGACTCCCGCATTGGAGAGGAACCAAGTTTATACTGGGTAAAGGACAAACAAACATAGACAAACGAAAAAGAAAAGGCAAACATGTAGAGATTAGACATGGCCTTGTAGGTTTTTCAATGGTGAACGTACAGTAACAGGTGCTCTGCGTGGTGCACTTAACCGGTAACGCTGAACATCTGTGCTACTATGAGGTCAGAAAGTGCATACACGCTGTAGAGAAAAGATTACTTTGCTTATAAGGAAGGGGTACGATCCTCGTGCTCGAGAGGTGAGGCAGGGAGGCATGGCAACGGCGGGGGGGCGTGTACGTGGAAGGCATAATGACGTGGTGGGGCAACATCCAATAAGGTTGCAGAGGACAAGACTGTCTCGTCTGTAGCCAATCGGTGGGGGGGGGTACTGTACGAGTCTTCGCTGTCAAGGAGACAGGAGACTCGGGGGGAGGGCCCGTGTAAGGAATTCCTTCAGCCTGTGAGAATCGCTGTGTTGCACTGAAAAAACACGCGCACGAAGGAAGCGGAGAAATGCCGCTCAAGGCAATAAAAGGTTACAAGATGGTTTTAAGGCATAACATTAAAAATTAATGGGACCAAGAAGCAAAAATAAGGATTATTAATGGGACAAAAAAGGGGGAAGAGCTATGTGCATAGATTAAGCTCAGTCGCGGTGCAAGGTATGCAAGTGGGCATTGACGGAAGGAGGGGGGACCGTAGAATATACGGTGTAGGATGAGAAGTGGGGGGGGTGAAAAAGTTGGGGGAGAATGATTGGAGGAAAAGAAAAAGGGAGCCTAGAGAGAGTGGAGGATAAGGATAGACATTAAATATCTGAAGGCTGGTCAGTAGGTTATATGTGCTCCAGTGCCAAAAGGCACCAAAGTATGGTCATGGAAGGCAGAGAGTCTCGAAATAGAGAGCTCCCTATCGTAAGTAAAGGCTAGCACTAGATTGATCAAAACTAGTGATGCAGCACAGTTGACCAGGGGATATTTTCATTTAGGCCCTGGTGATGAGTGTCCAGCTGGTACACCCACCTTTGTTCCTTCTCAAAAAGGATTTTCTGGATGTTACGTTCTGAGTGTACTTGCTCGATTATGGTCCACCTGAGGTCGTTAGCGGTGTGATTGTGTTGTATGAAGTGGTCGCTTAGTTTGGTTGTAATTCTGCCACAACGGATATTACTCCGGTGCTCGCCTATGTGCAGCTTGACTTTGCGTGTCGTCATGCTCACATAGCGTAGTCAACACGGGCAGGTGATCAAATAAACTACATTAGTAGAATTACAATTGGTGTGGGCACGCTGAGTCCAGGTCTTTCCTTGTTCGAGATTAAGAGTTTTTGTCTGACTGGTGAGATGACAGATACTGCAGAAGGCGCAAGGGTAATGACCCGTGACCTTAGAAAGGCCCCAGGCTTCGGTGATAGTGAGATCCCTTGCCTGCTTGTTTCTTGGGCATGTGTGGACTAAGGTGTCTTTGATACTGCGTCCTTTTTTGAAGGAGAAGAGAGGTTTATCCCACTGACAGTTGTTGCTTGTAGGTATACTCCAGTGTTTTTTTACCACTTTCTTGACAGCGTTGGAAGCACTACTGTAAGTTGTTACGCAAGTCAGGGGTAGTTCCTGTTTTTCTTTAGGATTGTCTTCCAGTAGCGCCTCCCTGGGTTGGTTACGTGCTCTTTTGTAACCTTTGTTAAGAATATTGTCAGGATAGCCCCTATGTTTGAGTTTGGTGGTCAGATCCGATGCCTGTTGGCGGAAATCGTCAAGATTGCTGCAGTTTCTTCTCACCCAGAGGTATTGGCCATACGGTAAATTTTCCCTAATGGACCTCAGGTGGAAGCTTGAGAAATCTAGGAGGTTGTTCCTGGCCGTGGGTTTGTAGTGGGTCTTGGTCATAAGACATCCGTTTGATTTTGAGATAACTACATCCAGGAACACTACAGATTGTGAGCTGCGAGTGTGGGTGAATTTTAAGTTTTGATCTAGAGAATTGATCCATTCCAGGAAAGCCAGGCGATCACTCTCAGTGCCTTGCCAGATTAGGAGAACATCGTCTATATATCTCTTCCAAAAACTTATAGAAGAGGAGAAAGGGTTGCCAATACTCAGAATGTGTCTACGCTCAAAATCATGAACTTAGAGACCCGCCACTCTAGGGGTGAAGGTGCTGCCCATCGAAGTGCCCGTTACTTGTAGGAAGATATCCCCTTTGTATTCGAAAAAGTTTCATTTCAATGCTAGGGTAGAATGAATGATTTGGGAGTTTGATGGTCCCAAGTGGTGTAATCCAAAGCTTCACCCAGGACTCTAATGGTATCATCCTGGGGTATGCTGGTGTGCAAGCTTTCGATATCGAGAGTCACCAGTATAGTTGATTCTGTGTCTAGAGGTAATTCACGTAATAGACTGAGAAGGGACACCTTCCTGTACATAAACAAACCATGGCATTTTGCTTTTTCCATGTGTGCTGCACAAGGCAGCTCACATGGAAAAAGCAAAAACGAGGAGAAATAATGCATTTCTCCTGGTTTCATCACCTTAAGACCAGGGTTTTCCTGGTCTTAAATTTGGCGCTGCCTCCTATGTATGCTACCCATGTACATAGGGGGCAGCGTCAAATACAATGTGTGTTGCGGTGGAACACCCACCACAACACCCACTGCACGTCCCTTTCACGCTAAACATAGTGTGAAAGGGTGCCTTATGTACAAGGCAGCGTTAAGCCACGTTAACTGGCTTAACGCTGCCTTGTACATAAGACAATGCCCCTATCACCACGGGAACGTCACAAAAAGTGACGTTCCCGTGGCAATAGGGGCTTGTACATATGCCCGACAGTGTAGTAAGGTCTGCAGAGATGACTCATCACAGGGACAAATTAATATATCAGTAGAGGCAAATTGCCCTTGGGAGAAGCATAGAAGCCATCTTATAGAGCCCACTCGGAAGCACATCAGTAGTATCCGCTCCCAAGTGTTTTCAAATATATACGGAAAACCTAAAGCGAGGGTTGTCTCTCTGATATACCTAAGCCAGAGGATATTATGGCCATGTAGGCTGGAGAGGTAATCAGATATAATCGCGCGATTAACACCAGCCTCATCATTTAGCCAAATTGAGCACCACAATAACAATAGGGCAAGATTTACTTGGCCCTCCACATATTCCAGACCTAGCTGCTGATGGGCTGTATAGTGGGAGGTGGAGGGGGAACAACCAGTAACCGCCTGCGAACTGTATTCTCCTCCACTTGTACCCTACAGGCATCCCTACAACTACAGACCCCTGAACCATAAGTCAGAGAGGTGAGACATTTCCTTCTGTCTATTTCGAGAATGGGGGACAAATGGTTTACCCCCCAAGGTGGCAGCTAATCAAAAGATGGATCCAACAGCTTACGAGAAGTGACTTATCCTGCTCTCTATACAGGGGATCCAGGTGCATGCATCATCTAACAACTAACCTTTGATAAGGAAACTGTCTCACTCTCTCAATTAGTTTGCCCCCAATACATATGGGACATATTTGTGTGTTCTTGGGGCCACATACCATTATAAAAGTCTTGAAAAAATTGGCCTGTAAGTCTAGATTTTTCATAAGACTCACAAAACTAGATATTAGTAACTTTAGGCCATTGACAGTCATAGCATGCAGCAAAGCTTCGCCGCGTAAAGAAGCGCCGTCATTGGTTTATTTTTAACCACGGGCATATCAGCCCCCACATTCACAAGAGCAGATTCAAGGTGGTTTATATATAACAAGAATATAATTGGGGCAAGCACGCACCATTGGCATGCACCTCAATTAAGCAGAAATGTGGGGGAGCACTCTCTATTTTCACCATACCTAGCTCCCCTTGCTAGGTTGACCGCTATCCTGTCTTCTCAAATGAATTTGTTTTTGTATGTAACAGCGCTAGCTTCAGTATGGTGCCACCACGGCATAGGCCCTCCCTGGGGGAATAATCAATAAATAGTTGAATGGGATACAGATGGTTTCAGCTAGGTGAACCTGGAGACCAAGGAGGGTAAATAGAGATATCTTGGGCCCATTGTGTTTTTTCTCACAATGATTTTAGCTCTCTACTCCTGACAGCTGTCTCTTATTTGGATGTTGTCTAGAGCCTTATTTCAGACTACTCTTGTCTCTTGAAGAAGAGTTTCACAGACCTACCCTACTGCCCCCAGCGTTTAGTAGTTCCGTGGCCAGGGGTCCACCAGTAGCAAAACCTCACAACTGTTAACGCGGGTAGTTTACTTAAATCAATCAAAGGAGTAAATGCCATTCCAAAATGGAAAAGGGTACTGTTGCAAAAATAGTGAGAGAGGAAGACAGAGAAAGAGAGAAAGAGTGAGATACAAGGAAGAGAGAAAGATAGAAACTGTAATAGAGGAAGAGAGAGAAACAGTGTAATAGAGGAAGAGAGAGAGAAACAGTGAGAGCGAGGAAGAGAGAGAAAGAGTGAGAGAGAAAGAAAGAATGAGAGAGAGAGGAAGAGACAGAGAAAGAGAGAAAGAGTGTGAGAGAGAGAAAGGAAGAGATGGGAGAGTGAGAGAGAGAGAAAGAGTGTGAGTGACAGAAAGGAAGAGATGGAGAGAGAGAGTGAGTGTTTACACTGTGGAGAAAATCCTCACAGCTCACCTTTCTGCCACCGGTGTGTCTCCAACCACGTGCCGGGATATAGGGCAGCCCTCAAGCTTAGTCATTTGAAACATAGTATGGAATCAATAATGGATGAGTACAGACAACAGCGCATGCCTAAATCGCTGTCCCGCCTTTGTGTATCCAGGCTAGTGTAGCCCATTCACTTCCACTGCCCAGAGGTGTCTACACGCTGCAGTACACCTAGGCTGCTGCACCCCATTCACTCCCACTGTCCATAGCTGTTTGCCTGCTGCTGCGCACCCAGGCTGCTGCAACCCATCCACTCCTACTGCCCAGAGGTGTATGACAGCCGCTGCGCACCCAGGCTGCTGCACCCCATGCACTCCCACTGCCCAGAGGTGACTGCCTGCTGCTGCGCACCCAGGCTGCTGCAGCCCATCCACTCCCACTGCCCGGAGATGACTGCCCGCCGCTGCGCAAACAAGCCTCTCTGCTCACCTTCTGCCACCGGCGTGTGTCGAAGAGGGTCCACAACGTGCTGAAGCAACCTCCTCACCCATTGTGTACATGCGGCGAAGCCGAACTCACAATTCAGGTTGAGTGTTGATTGCAGGATGGCCACGCATCTTCGCAGGCCTGCTAGACAAAAAGCAGGATAAGATTGTGCGTCATGCGTCCATCAAAGGAGAGAGAAAGAGAGATAGCAAAAGCAAGAAGGTGTGAGAGGAAGACAGAGAAAAAGAAAGAGAGAGTGGGAAGAATACAGAGACAAAGAGAGAAACAGTGAGAGTGAGAGGAAGAGAGAGAGAAAAAGAAAGAAAGAGTGAGAGGAAGACAGAGAGAAAGAGTGGGAGAGATGAAGAGAGAGAGAAACAGTGAGAGAGAGGAAGAGAGAGTGAAACAGTGTGAGAGGAAGAGAGAGAGAAAGAGTGTGAAGGAGAGAAAGGAAGAGATGAAGAGGGACAGTGAGTGCCCATACTGCGGACAAAACCCTCACAGCTCACCTTTATGCCACCGCTGTGTCTCCAACCACATGCTGGGACCTAGTGGAGCCCTCAAGCTTCCACAACTAAAACATAGTACAGAATTAGTAATGGCAGAGTATATACGACTGTGCATGCCCAAATCGCTGTTCCGCTGAAATAAAGTTCAGATATAATCGAGGTATAATGATTAAGAAGATTTATTGATGAAGTTTAGGACAGAATCACAGAATCACAGAGCCCCACCAGGAGCAGCACCGTTGCTGCTCAGCCCATTCTACCAACTGACACTCATCCATCAGGCATCCCCAACATTCTATCATCTCATCACACATACCAACATTCTACTGTACATCCACACTGGCTGAGCAGGAAGACAGATAAGCAAGAAAGATACAACATCCGCATCTGTGCATCCAGGCTGCTGCACATCATCCACTCCCACCGCCCAGAGGTGTCTGCCCGCCCCTGCGCACCCAGGCCTCACTGCTCACCTTTTCGCTGACATGGCACCCTGCATATCTGGCAGCCCCGCTCCGCAGGCCATCAGGTCTCACATTTGGTGCTGCGTCTTGATTTTGCCATGGCAGAGGACATACCAGTGCACCCATCATCATCGAAGATTGCACACCTGCTCAGCCCTCGCGGTGCCACTAACTCGGTGACCAGTGAGGCGATGCCACGTGGCGGTAGGCCTGCACTGTCTGATGACTCAGGCCTATACTGCGGTCCAGCAGGGCACACAAAACCTGAGCTGTCCAGACCTCCGGGACGGGCCATCACCGCAGGCTGCACACCCGCTCAGCAGTTACGGTACCTGTACCTCAGTGGACCGAAAGTCACCGTCCCGGTGTGCCTGTGCCAGCCGCAGTGCATCCGGTGCGAGCAACTCTGAAATGGCGTCGAACATTTGCACCCGGTCTTTTTTATTGGGAGGGTCACGTGTCCTGTGAAGCCTGTGCTGGATGGGTGTGGTGTGGGTGTATACTAGCCATGAGGGAGTGGCTGTGGCATACTGACAACTAGGGTGTGACCAGCAGATCACTGCAATGAACATCTGGGCCATGTAGCGTTGTTGTCCTTCCCTGTAAGTGTAAGTAGAGTGTGCTGGCCTGGCGTATGCCAGTCCTGCGTGAGGCTGTGAAGAATAACTCCGTAGCTATGGGAGTGGCTCCATCGTGACCTGTATGAGGAATCAACTGATGCGGCTCTGTTGCCATATTGGGCTAGATCACGCACAATTGGGCTATATTTTTCCCAGTTGTGCGGTAAAATTTTGGTTTGTGCTAGTTGCCAGATTATAAATATATATTCAGCATTCCAGCAAAGTAGTATGTTAAAGCACTTTATTAGACAAATATTTACTTGGCAGCCTGCTGCAACATCCAATGCATTCCCCGGCTGCTTGACGATGTTCCTGCCCCTCCTTCCTTAAAGTAGCAATATTGGGCTTCTTTGGGCTACTTTTTGGTTGGCTTTGGGCTAGAGAATGCTGTAGTGCTGCCGTCACCCGGGTCGCAAGTGTCAATGTGTCACTCTGTGAGCCAAGTCCCACAACATGGTCAACATGGAAGGTACGGGGAATCACTGACCCTACATTCATCCATTGTTCCACACAAGAAAGATAGTGGACATGGCACGTCTGTGTGGATGTGAATGTTTATTGCACATTGAGTGGAGTATTGCAGCTGTAGCAATACAGGACCATGCAAAGCCCAAATTTCAGTTTTTGGGACATGGAGGGCAGCCAATTAGTGACAAGCTCCTTGTCGGAGTTAGGCTGCGCCAACATATGTACTTATACAATCACTCCGCCAATCCCCACGCACTTATAAATCCACTATACACTCTCCTTGCAGTACTCTAATCATCCAGTCTCTACGTATGTACTTGTACAATGACCGAGACAAAGCTACATAACCAAAGTTTTCTCCCACTGTCAAAGGTAAGTTGGTTGCATACGCTTTCCAGAGCACAATGTAATGTGGTAGGGCCCAGGGGCAGCATGTTGCATACATAATGAACACACAGACACAGATAGATAGTGGAACTGGGTACGGGCACGTGCGCTCGACTCCTTTTTATCACCAGGGTCACATGTCCAGTGACGTCTGTGCTGGATGCGTGTGGGGTGAGTGTAAGCCAGCCCTCCGGGAATGGTTGGTGCTGGCAACAAGTACAACAGTAATCATTGGATCAGACACAGAGATTCAATCATAAAGGGTCAATGATTTGTGCTGCACTAAGGTAGGGGCACAAGATGTAACTAATACACAAACGATTCTATCATAAAGGGTCCATGACTTGTGGTACACTGAGGTAGGGGCACTAGATGTGAAATTATACACAAAATATTGTATCATAAAGGGTCCATGAGTTGTGCCGCTGTGTTCGCAGGGGGCCTGTGTCGAGGAGGCCTGTGGTCATTGCGGCAGCCACGTGGCAGGGTGAGGGCCACTGCTCTGGCAGACGAGTTGGCCTTCACACATGTGAACCAGGCCCAGATCCCCAGCCTATTTATTCACACTTCTACGCTGGAGTGGCGTACGTTGGACCAGCCCACTGCGCTTCTGCTTACAGGGGACGACGGCTCCGGTACATGACCGAGATCTTCCCCACTCCCTGAGGCAACATGGTTACGTCCACTGTCCACAACTCTACAAGCACCAGCAGTATATGTACACATGGAGAGGTTTGTGCTCTGCATAGTGAGGTCTGTCCAACACATCACCGCTACACTTGGTATTGTGTGCATTATTATTGGTGGGTGACTTGCGTCCTTCACACATGTTTGGTCACCACATCTCGCAACATTCAGCTATTGTGTGGCTGAGGGGCCATGCCGTTTTTGGAAGGTTTGCTGTCCTGTTGTGCGCTGCCTCAGTGGTAGTGTGGGGGGTGGTCCAGGGGGGAAGGTCCTGAGTGTGGTGGTAGTGGGTTTTGTGGCCTTCTTGGGTGTGATCAGTAGCTCTATGATATGAGTTGGTCTTCAGATGTGATTCTGGGCCGGGCTCCGTTTCACAGTGTAGGTAGTCGTTCTACTTTACACCAGTAAAAGGCAGATGTTACATTCCTACTGCTAACGCAGCTTATCACCTGTTTTATTATTATTAGCGTTAGTTGTTGCTCTCATTTGTGGCAATTTTTTTTGCGGAAGCTATTGCTGGAAAACTGGCGATATCAGCTGTTTTCACCAGGTTGAGAATGGAATGAGAATTTAAAATCACTGAAAAAACCATAGGTTTATTAAACATTAAAATGAGAAATTAGCATTTAAAAAACCTTTGAAATTCACTAAAAAAACATAGGTTTCAGGGACGTTATAGTTACAAATTATCATTTTAAAAACCTTTGAAATTCACTGAAAAAAACATAGGTTTCAGGGACATTATAGTTACAAATTAGCATTTAAAAAACCTTTGAAATTCACTGAGAAAACCATAGGTTTCAGGGACGTTATAGTTATAAATTATCATTTTACAAACCTTTGAAATTCACTGAAAAAAACATAGGTTTCAGGGACGTTATAGTTACAATGTAGCATTTAAAAAACCTCTGAAATTCACTGAAAAAAACATAGGTTTCAGGGACGTTATAGTTAGTTGCACATTTCACTCATACAAAACCATAGAAATTCGGCCGTTATAGTTAGTTGAGTTAACTATAACTCACGCCCCTGCAATGCACTGCTGATGACGTCACATATTACATCATTCATGATATGGTCAGTGACATCACTGATGACATCACTGATGACATCTCAAATGACATCACTGATGACATCACTGATGACATCATCCACGTGAAAATCTGATGCACCTCCTCATACCTTAATAAAACCTTTGATACACCCACTCTAAAATACAGACTACCATTTTCGAAACAATAGAGACACCAATACCAGTTGCTACGTACACACGCACTTATTCCTAGGTCTACACACACCTCCACTCTTTCACCCATACAATCACTCCTACATGCAGTGACTCATCAATACAACACTATTATAGGCACTCTAACAGCTATACCAACACTCACAAATCGCCACTCATCCAGAGTTACTCACACATCTAGTCAGTCATGCAAAGAATCAATCACACTTCTATTTACTCAGCTATACAGTTATACACACACAACCTCACTTATTCATGGTGATACTAACATATACTTACTCTCTTATACAATCACTGATACAAGTACATACTCATCCATACAGCACTCTCACAATCACTGACTCTCACGTATAGTCATTTATATACTCCAACTATCTCATGCACTGCGTTTTACATATGTAGTTACTTGGACATGTAGCAATGAGATATCCATTCACTCACCAACAAACCCAGACATACACTCACCCACCCATACAGCTGTTTCCACATGCAGTCTTGAACCCATACACCCAGTGAACAAAGAACTCACACATCTATGCACAAAGTCACACACCTCCCACCTACCCACACACACACTCAGGCACCCATACAAATACTCAGGCACCCAATCAATAACCCATATAGACACTCATGTAGCTACTCATCAACCAATGCAGCAGCTTACACAGCAATAGACAGACTGATACAGACATTCACACAGTTTAGTCACTAACCCACGAATTCAGTAAAACACAATTAATCACTCACTTTTACAGTCAGTCATGCACCTACTAAATCCTCCATCCATACACTCATACACCCACTTATTCTTCAATATAGCTTGGCTAATATATTTATAAAACATATTTAAACTTTAAAGAAACACACAGTCACTGGATGATGTCATCAGTGATGTCATTTGAGATGACATCAGTGATGTCATCAGTGATGTCACTGACCATGTCATGAATGATGTAATATGTGACATCATCAGCAGTGCATTGCGGGGGCTTGAGTTATAGTTAGCTCAACTAACTATAACGGCCGAATTTCTATGGTTTTGTACGAGTGAAATGTGCAACTAACTATAACGTCCCTGAAACCTATGGTTTTTTCAGTGAATATATATATATATATATACACAAACACACACACACACACACACACTTACACACACAGATAGATATAGATATATAAATAATATTTACAATTCCACTGCTTTTATGTGATCAAGGTCGCAGGTCGGCGACCGAAACGCGTCATGTGGACCGTTCTTGGCTTGAAAAAAAACTCAGGATTTCACCTGCTGCTGTGGTCTGTGCCCGTGTGTTCCTTGCGAAAGGTTGAAGTCACTATGGGACTCTTTGTTGATATGTATATTTATATATATATATATATATATATATATATATATTACCTACTGGTGGTCGCCAGTAGGTAGTTATAGTTAGGACCTATTTTCCATAGGAAATCCACAACATTCTATTTGGAATAACTTTGGCGCCCATTGCCGAATCTTCACAAAATTTTCAAAACTTTTGGCCCGCTCCGGTCCGCTCCTATCCTGAAAGTCTCAGGATGATTCAGATAGCGGGGGCTGAGAAAAAAGGGGGGTCCCAAAACGTGTTTTACCCATGCAATTTCCCATAGGACCTTTAGCCGCAGCTACAGCCCGAACTGCTGAACGGAATTACACCAAATTTGGTAGAAAGGTAGTGCCTTTTGCTTAAATGGTGTAAATCCGTTCAGTAGTTCCTGAGAAAATCAAAAGTAAAATCACATATGTATCTGGGCAGAGCCTAACCACACATCTCATCGTGAGATCTGATTGGCTGTCAGCACTTCATCCAAGAAGTGTTGGCAGCCATCTTGGGACCAATATACATGATAGCACCTCATTAAAGAACATTGCAGCTAATAGAAGGTTTTAAGACTTTAGTTACATTATAAATCATTTGTTGATGGTACCATACTCATTTTAGGAAAAGGTGATTTTACCATGTGAAAAAGCCTTCTGCTGGGATATTATGAATGATGTTTGAGAGAAAACTATTTTCTCATGTTTTTCCCACAGAGGTTTCGAAGGTGATCTATAAGCTAAACTGAGAGCATATTTTCTGTAAATTCACATTATCTTTCTCAGTCATGTGAGAATGAAGTCTGACATTCTCAGTAAAACATGTACATCCAACAAGGGCAGAGACTGTCAGTTGATTCCTTTGTGTTCTACTGCAGCTTCCCAGAGTGTTCCAAAGAACAACTAGAGCGCTAACAGTCCTACTTATGATAAACGTATGGCACACCTGAAGCCATCTTGATTGGAATAAAGTGGTAACTCTTAAAACATTTAATTTAAAAAGGAACAAAATGGGGGGGGGGGTCATTTTGCCATAGAAAGCCATGGAGAGCAACATTGAGACTATGATGGCATACACACAGACCATGGAGAGAAGGTGAGAGGGGGTCAGGGGCAGCTAGCTGACCACACAGGGAAGGTGGGAGGGGCCGTGGCAGCACAGAGGACCATGCATGGCAAGCGGGAGGGTTAGTGGCAGCACAATGGCTATGATGGGCAAGAAGGAGAGTGCAGGGGCATGCACAAAGGACCATGGAGGATAGAAGGGAGGGTCAGGACCTGGGCACAGACAAGAGAGTTCAGGGGAAGGGGCCTCACAACAGACTGCGCGGGGCAGGCTGGAGGAGCAGTTGCAGCACAACAGACCAGGGAGGGCAGAAGGGTGTGGCAGTAAAATGGACCATGGAGGACAGGAGGAAGGGGATAGGGGAATGGCATGTGGACAGGCAGGGTGGAGGTGGCAGGGACAGGTTGCAGTCATCTGACAATTCTAGGCAGGTGGGAGGGAAGTAACAGCTCAACAGAACAATCAGACTAGATAGAAGTGGCAGGTCCATGGAACATGGTGGGCAAAAAGGATGGAGCAGGGGCATGCACAAAGACATTGGAGGGCAGGGGGAGGGAGAATAGGAGCAGCAAGCTCAGCACAGAGGCTAAGCAGGAGGTCAATGATGGGGCATAGAATTGGGCAATGGAGGGCAGGAGGAGTGGACTGGTACATCATGCTAAATGGAGGGCAGTGGCAGCACATCAGACCATGCATGGCAGGAGGGAGGAGGCTAGGCCATGGATTCAGACAACAGAGAATAGGGAGGAGGGGGTGGGGCAGCAAGCTATCTGTTCAGAGAAAGTGGGTATTAGGAACTTTATTGTTTTAAAAAGGGGTGTCTGTGCGAACTATTTGAAATATGAACAAGTATGCAGCATAATCTCACTTTTATTCAGGAAGAAGAGGACGTTTGTGACTGTGACTCCGGGCTCACTTGGCAGAAACACTCCCTGACCCTCCACCCCCATCGCAAAATGTAATGCCCGTGAAAAGGGTAGGTGAACGCAGTGTTATACAGAACATAGTATTGAGAGCACGATTGAAAATGAAAACTAGATATAGTGTATGGTATAAACTATGCACCAAAAAGTTTGATATAAGATGAACCGGGCGTGAAATATAATATGCAATACATTGTGCGCAATGACAGATTCATTGGAGAGCGCGGGATAGCACAGGCACTAGCGCGTGCTATGCGATATGCGCCTTGAAGTGTAATATGCACAGGGCAGTGTTGTGTAACCTAACTAGTCTCTAAAGTTGTAATATAAAATATGAGCTGGGGAGTGTAACATTGCATATGCACTGTGACAAAGATATGGATCACAGATTGTAATATGTATGGCATAGCGCTGTGTGTTATAACATATGCATCGAGGAAGGCACATTGGATGGGGCAATATAACCCGTGCGAAGGCAAGTGTGGCATGACATATTCACGGGGTGGTGTTACAGTGCACATGGGCTAGAGAGTGTCATAGCATACGCACTAGCTGGTGGAATACAACACAGAGGTGTGTGGCACTCGGCGGGCACTGGTGGGTGTAACACAGCATTGGGCTCAGCCAGGAGCATGCTGTGACTCTCAAGTGAGGTTCGTCTCCTTTCCAGAGAGTAAAATAAAAAGTATTACACATCCGGCGGTGGCTGTGTGTTTTATTAACCATGAGGGGGGTTTCTTCCATAGTTTTGGACGAATTTTTGTCGAATCCCCTTTGAATGGCTTGGTGTGCGTGTGAAATAAATGTGCCCGTCGATAGCTACCCATGTTTGTATAAATAAATGACAAGTGTGTCTACTTGGAGAGTACCCACCGGCGGGGGCGCCGGGATTAGGCACGGTAGGGCGTCAGACACGTCAGAGCTTAACTAGCGGTGTAAATACATTCCACGTGGATTCATTGTATGCATAGTCGCCTTTAAATGAATATCACGCAAATCATCATGGTGATAGGTACGTACAGTTTGTCCAGCATGTCCTAGGTGTTTCTATAAATATATTTAAAAAAATAATAATAATAAAAAACAATGGCCGGCCCCTGGGGATGGGGTCCCCGGGGCCATAAGTGGCCTGAGGAGGGGGGGCAACGCAGCCCCCCTCCTAAAGAATAAAAAAAAAGAAAAGGCCATGCCCCGGGGGTTGGGGTCCCTGGGGCCGATTAAGGCCTTGGGAGGCGGCCCCCTTCCAAATAAAAAAAAAAAAAAAAAGTTAGGAGGCAGGCCCTGGGGTATGTGGTCCCCAGGGCCAATAAATTAGAAAAAGAAGGGGGGCCACACAGCCCCCCTTCTTAAAAAATAAAAATAAATAAAAGACCGGCATCGCGCCGGAGGCCACGTCCGCTCCTTGCAGCACTCTGCAAGCACGCCCCCTGGCGAGTTGTAAGTTGGGGAATTAATTCCCCTTCAATACTGAGGGTCCCTGAGGGCACACTAGCCCAACAGGTATCTCCAGTATGCGCCAGGGAGTTGCGTTGCAGACAGGTGTTCTAAGGCCACGCCCCTTTTTACACCTCTCTGCAACGCAGCTCTGTGGCGCTTACCTAGTGGGCTAGTTTGACCCTAGAGACGCTTAGGATTCAAGGGGACTTAATCTCTCAACTTAGAACGGCCACAGTGTGCGTTTACACAGTGGTGAAGGGAGGGGACGGGGCCTGAGGTGACGTGTGCAAACACACCCTGTGGCACGTTTTAAGTTGGGGAAATAATTCCCTTTCAAACTTGAAGGACCCTGGGGGCCAACTAGCCCACCAGGTGCTTCCAGTAAGCACCACTGTGTTGCGTTGCAGAGAGGTGGTGCAGGCCGTGCCCCATTTTACACCTCTCTGCAATGGCGCTTACTGGATGTACCTAGTGGGCTATTTTGCCCCTAGGGACCCTCAGGATTCAAGGGGACTTAATCTCCCAACTTAAAATGGCCACAGGGCGTGTTTACACAGTGGGGAAGGAAGGGACGGGGCCTGAGGTGACGTGTGCAAACACGCCCTATGGCACGTTTTAAGTTGGGGATATAATTCCCCTTCAATCCTGAGGGACCCTTGGGGCTAACTAGCCCACCAGGTGCTTCCAGTAAGCGCCACTGAGCTGCCTTGCAGAGAAGTGGTCCAGGTCGTGCCACTTTTTACACCTCTCTGCAACGCAGCTCTGTGGCGCTTACTGGAGGTACCTAGTAGGCTAGTTGGACCCTAGGGACCCTCAGGATTCAAATGAACTTAATCTGCCAACTAAAAACGTCCACAAGGCGTGTTTACACAGTGGTGAAGGGAGGAGACGGGGCCTGAGTTAACGTGTGCAAACACGCCCTGTGGCGCGTTTTAAGTTGGGGAAATAATTCACCTTCAATCCTGAGGGACCCTGGGGGCCAACTAGCCCACCAGGTGCTTCCAGTAAGCGCCACTGCACTGCATTACAGAGAGGTGATCTAGGCCGTGCCCCTTTTTTCATCTCTCTGCAACGCAGCTCTGTGGCGCTTACTGGAGGTACCTAGTGGTCTAGTTGGACCCTAGGGACCCTTAGGATTTAAGGGGACTTAAACTCCCAACTTAAAACGGTCACAGGGCGTGTTTACACAGTGGGGAAGGGAGGGGACGGGGCCTGAGGTGACGTGTGCAAACACGCCCTGTGGCGCATTTTAAGAGGTAGTTTTAATCCCCCTGCCCTATTATATACTAGGGGTTTACAGAGGAGGTCATGCTAATCACAGGGGGACCCCAATGCATAGTATTCCCTAGTGTATGTAGGTGTTTTCACTGTATTCTAAGTGTCTTTTAACATAGCACTGGCTCTAGGACTGGTTAGTCAGACTCAGTTACCACCAGTATCCGTCTGAAAAAGTTGAGGGTACAGGATGATTTTGCAACAAGGCTTCTTTCTGCTCGTCTGTTTGTTCTTTCTGCACGTTATCCTTCTTCCTGCACTTTTTTTTCATCTTTGAGGACTTCTGTTGCTTCTTTCTGCATTTCTTTTTTTGCTTTCTGTGCATTTTTACTTCTTTCTTCACATGTCCTATCTCTGTAGGCATAGTTAGAAATTAGCATTTAAAAAACCTTTGAAATTCAGTGAAAAAACCATAGGTTTCAGGCACGTTACAGTTAGGAATTAGCATTTAAAAAACCTTAGAAATTCACTGAAAAAACCATAGGTTTCAGAAGCGTTATAGTTAGCTGGACTTTTCACTCGTACAAAACCATTGAAATCCCCCGTTATAGTTAGTTCAACTAACTATAACTCGTGCGCCCGCAATGCACTGCTGATGACGTCACATATTACATCACTCATGACATGGTCAGTGACATCACTCATGACATCACTCATGACATCTCAAATGACATCACTGATGACATCACTGATGACATCATCCTTGTGATAGTGTGGCAGACCTCCTCTCACCCTAATATAACGTTTTATACACACATTCAAAAATAGCAACTAAAATTTTCAAAACAATGGACATACCAATACGAGTTACAACAACCTATTCAGTAATTCTAAGATCCACATACACATCCGCTCATTCACCAACAGTCCTATACAATCACTCATACATGTACTCACTCATTATATGTACTCATACACCTATACATCCTGTTACACAGCGCCACTCATCCATAGAGTTACTCACACACATAGTCACTCATGCTAATAAAGAATCAAACATCCATTTACTTGCATATACAGTTATAAACACACCACCACACTTACTTCTACAGAAACTTACACATACTTAGTCTTTTAAACAATTACTTATAGAAACACATACTTATTCATACAGGAACTCTTCCAATCTCTTACTCTCACATATACTCACTTATATACACCAACAGTCACATATACTAGTTTAAAACATATGTAGTTACTTATAAAGACACTATTAAGACAGTCATTCACTCACTAACACACCGATACACACACTCATCCACCCATACAGTCCTGTACACATGCTGTCTTCAACACATACAAACAGTGAGTCACTCATTCATGCACCTATGCACTACGTAATACCCCCCACCGAACCATACAGACACTCAGACACTCATACGGATTCTCAAAAAACCAACTAATAACCTATATAGACACTCATGTAGCTACTCACCAACCCATGCAGCCACTTATACACAAAGTGAGAGACTGATACAGATATTTACATATTTAAACATTACTCACTAAACCATATATTCACTAAGATACACTTAATCAGTCAGTTATACAATCAATTTTTCAAAAACACATCATCTATTTAGACACTTATACCCATTTATTCTTCCATCGACCTTGAGATATACATATATAAAACATATTTAATTTTCAGAAAAACACACATTCACTGGATGATGTCATCAGTGATGTCATTTGAGATGTCATCAGTGATGTCATGAGTGATGTCACTGACCATGTCATGAGTGATGTAATATGTGACGTCATCAGCAGTGCATTGTGGATGCGCGAGTTATAGTCAGCTGAACTAACTATAACCGGGGAATTTCAATGGTTTTGTACGAGTGAAAAGTCCAGCTAACTATAACGCCCCTGAAACCTATGTTTTTTTCAGTGAATATATATATATACACACACACACACACACACACACATACACACACAGATACATATAGATATATAAATAATACTTACAATTCCACTGCTTTTATCACGCAAAAACATTTCATGCTTTCCTGTGAAAAGTGAATGTATTTCATTTTCCTAAAGACAGCCCCCAAATGTCTCTGCAGAACTTTATCCTTGTTAGGGATCTTTGGATATTGTGGCATGGAGGATCACATTATATGGCAAGGCTATCCAAATTATATACCGTAAAATCAAATATATAACTACGTACTGGCGACTGCCAGTAGATTATATATATATATATATACACACACATAGGGGATTGAGTGGGAAACAGACTTCATCATGATTACCTTAGACACATCCAGCTTATACACAAGCATCAGGCACACGGATGGGCTGGAGGCGGTGAAATACTTTCTTAAAAGACGTCCCCTAAGGTTCCTGGAGCATAACAACATGTTAATTGAATTCATTACATTCTGCCTGAACAACAATATTTTTCTGTTCTAGGAGCAGAGATATAGGCAGTTACAGGGAACGGCGATGGGCACCTGCTTTGCCCCCTGGAGGGAGAAGCAGGTGGCCCTGGGCTCACACAATGGATGAATGGGTGGAAAAAATAGTCTGTTGGAGGAGATACATTGACGACCTCTTCATTATATGGAGAGGTTCCATGGAATCGGCAAATCAGTATATCTCCTCCCTCAACAATAACGAGCTGAATTTACAATTCACAGGAGAATTGAGTACAACACAGGTTAATTTCCTAGATTTGAGGGTATTTGTTGAATCAAATGTAATACACACAGCCCTCTACAGAAAGAAAACAGCAGGAAATTCAGTGCTACATGGGAAGAGTAGCCATCCATTGAACCTGATCCGCAGTATTCCCTATGGGGAATTGCTGTGGATCAAGAGGAACAGCTCACGAGAGGAAGACTATACACAGGCAGCGAAAGAGAGCTTTCAACGTTTTAGATCTAGGGGATATTCACAATCACTGAGAAAAGCAGAACCGAAGGCAGCAGGGAAAGAAAGGATAGAATTACTACAACACAACAGTACACAGAGGACAGGAGGAGGAACAGACAACAAGTTCAGAATGAATACTGGCTATTCTAATGCAGCTCAGAAGATTAGAACTATTCTACGTAGGAATTGGAGGATTCTTAAGTCCGACACTATAATAGGGCGAGACCTACCGTTGGAACCTAGCATTATGTTCAGGAGATAGAGGTCCATAAGAGATCAATTGGTGGAAAGCCACCTAGAAGCTAGAAGATCAGAATCATGCTTAGAAAGCCTACATGGTTATTTTCCCAGTGGAAAATGCAGGGCTTGTGCCACGAGTAAAAGGGTTACCACATATAAGATAAGCAATATTGGTAAGGAGAGACACATAACCACATTTATGACATGTAGTACCCCATATGTGGTATATTGTCTGGTCTGTCCATGCGATCTACGATACGTGGGCAGCACCATAAATCTCATGAAAATTAGGATTTTAGAAAACTAGAGAGCCATAACAAGTGTAGATACTAATTATCCAGTTGCACACCACTTTGCGAGTCACCATGAGAGCAATAGGTCACTTTTACTGTACTTTTGTCTATACCATGTTCAGAAGAACATAAGAGGGGGCAATAGAGAAAGGTGCCTGAGGAGACTTGAATCGCGCTTTATTGTCACCTTACAGACAAAGTCCCCAAGCGGTTTGAATAGTGGGGAAGAGTTAGCAGTCCATTTATAACACAGAAAGGAGTAGCCATCATCAGAATTAACCAATTTCTTAATAGAATAAATCATTTATGTCAGTGCATCATGGATATAGTTTTTGCAGACGGGGAGTGATCCTAAACGGTAGACATACGTATCACATATATATATATAAATACACATATATATACATATATATGGTATTGCTATATAATGATGTAAATTCGGTAAGCTTGTATTAGAAATTTGATTAAAAAATGAATTAAGAAAATAGGATTGCAAATTATGTTTCTACTAAACTGATAATCAGTGGTACATTTGTTTGACTTTGTTTGTCTCGAACACAGTCCTTTTAATCACAAAGTATAACTTAAATAGCTCAATTTGGTTTCCCGAACTCTACATAAATTTTAGATTTTGCGCTCACAAGATAACAGAATTAGGTATTTTAGTCTGGTTTATACTTCTTATATTATTCTGTTTATAAAACAGCTATACTCGAGAAACCGTTGGAGAAGAAGTCTGGTAGAAATTATGGCCCTCCAGGCACAAAGAAGCTCATTTACTTCATTGATGATATGAACATGCCAGAAGTGGATACGTATGGTACAGTGCAGCCTCACACTCTTATCAGACAGCACATGGACTATGGCCATTGGTAAGTGATTTATTAATAAGTGAAACTATTCACAATGTACTATCAATATTGAGTGGACAAAGATGATGTAATTTGATAACATAAATATGATAATTTAAACATACCCACCTTTCTGTTGCCATTATGTATATATTTTAAATTGATTATCCAAATTCATGAATGAATATACATCTACTATACATTGCTATACAAAGAAATGTGCAGTTTCTTATCTTCCGGGCATCATAGTTGCATACATGGGACATTTAGTGGATCCTCCATCTGCGAAGCATTAATTTACCGTACGCTGTAAAGCATTTAGTTCAGTATTTAACAAGTATAGCAGCCACGAATATCTAAGAAGATTGGATGAAAACACTTCAAATAACTGCTTCTCTTTTAGGTTTAACTGTGTTTTATTTTGCCTAAGATATACATAGCATTGCTTGCAACCCAACAGCCAACAAGGAATCTGAAGTGCAAGAAGCCTTGACATTGCAACTTTCCTCAAGTAAAACTAACCATTTCCTCCCTTCCCTCACCCCCACTCCCCCTTGTTGTTGGTTGGGAATAGTTTCATAGTTACCTATGCATTGATTGGGTTTCATGTCTCATGATGGGTAGTGCCGTGCTTTCTAATGGTATGAGTGGAGAGTCTCTGGATTTTTATCTGGGTCACATCATCTGGAATAAGTCTCACTGCTTTGAGATAACAAGGGTAATGCAAGTTCTTGGTACTCATGAGTAAGGATTTGATTAAAGGGCATCTTGTCCACCACATAAGATTTTAAATTGTTCTCTGTGACTAGGGCTACCTTTTCCATGTTTGGGTGGGCTTCCAGGGAAGCATTGGTCTCCCAAAATATCGGGTCTTTGGCTCTCACCTTTTCTGCCTCTCTGATGGCAGCCTGCTTTACTTGGTCAATTTGTATGGGGAGAGGTAAGGT
Organism: Triturus cristatus; assembly: GCF_964204655.1. Taxonomy (NCBI): domain Eukaryota; kingdom Metazoa; phylum Chordata; class Amphibia; order Caudata; family Salamandridae; genus Triturus; species Triturus cristatus. The sequence goes on from NC_140590.1 coordinate 445,333,567, forward strand.
GTGTTTACGGTGTCTCTTGACTGTGGGCCATTGTTGGGACATACCTCTATCATTTACTCTGGTTCCCAACGAAGTTATATTTTGCTGCATGTCTTTTAAATAATTCTTGATGTCGGTATGAATGGTGCCAACCCCCACTTTGATTTCTTTCAGGAACCTTTGTTGGAATTCTTCAGATATAATGACTCCCAGGCCCACAGGCGTGCCAACGCCATCTGCTGGATCGGGAGCCATAGAATTTGCAATGTCTGCTTTGGTGCCCTTAATTGTAGCATGTCTTTAATAAAAGTCTCTCTTCAGGTTATATTTGTGGCCATAGTTGATCGAGCGTGTATGCTTCGTGAGGCCTCTCTACAATCACTGTTGCAAATGCCATTTGAGGGTAATTGGGTATGACAAAAATTTTATAAAGTCGCTACGATATTTTTAACTCACCTTCACACTAACCCTTCACACCACACTCACCACTACGGCGTTCCTCTAAAAAAGATCTCCACTAAAGAGCCCTCTCGCGGGGCCCGTGGGGGAATGCAGTGCCAACCCCACGAGGAGCAACAATGCCCTATGATGAAGCATGACACCTTAACGAGTGTGTGAGGGCAACTCTTCAAATCTGAAGAATTTCCCAGTTAGCCATTCTATCCAACCTGATATTTATCTACTTGAGATTCTCCACTATCAGCAACTTCTGTAGCCTATTAGGCCGGTATCCCTCCATAGGAACAGTTACCCCTTAGTAAATTTGAAGTAAGGGCGTGGGAGCATGGGTACTGGACCTCTTTTTAGCTTCCTGTCCCTCTTTTTGTGAATTAGGAAATGTATTCGGCCATACACACAACCAACGGGCACTCACCCCCTTAAACCTACCTGGTGAGTCTGTTGGGCTATGTCAAGGACACACCAGTCAATTGACGTAGAATCACAGCTATGCAGCTCCTTCTGGCCAAATGCAGGATGGTCGTGTACTGGGGCCGAAAACCCGCTCCCACCATATGGGCATGGCTACGAGATGTTACGTATGGTCAGGAGCAATAGTCCAATTGTTGGGAGCTGAGGCCATTGCGCTCCCATCCCAAAGACATACGGGAGCCTTTCCTTACTTTTCTCGCCAAAGAGACTTCACCTTGCCCAAGATTGGGGAAATAAACCCTGGTGATAACTCCAAACATGAGAGACCCCAAAGGACCAGTCTGATGACCTAAGTACACTACTCCACTGTTATGCTGTGTCTTCTGCTGACTGCAGACCTGGGGGGTGACTGACATACTAAGCCAAGAATTCCTGCAAATCGTGGCACTATTTCTTCTCTTTTGGTCTATCACTACTTTGGAAATATTGCAAATGGGAATGATATGCATTTATCCTTCATTTTCAAACTTTGATAAACACTGTGGTTCCTTCCTCACCTCCCTACTCTTTCCCCCTACCCCCATGGCCTCCCTCTCCCAGAGTGCCCTCTTCCACATCCTACTGCTTAGTTACGCTTGTTGTATTGTTCTATGCTGATTTAAATGTAAATAAATAACATTTAAAAAGAAATTCTTCAGGTGGGGTAAGGATGGAAGCAGTAGCAGGGCAGAGCTCCACAAGGTCAGATGCCTTTATTATGATATCCTGCTTAATTCATTTTTAGTAAGGTGTGCTAAAGTCGCATAATTTGCTATCACTTAATTACATGAAATGTCAGCAAAATTCTGCAAAATTCTGCATAATTACATGAAATGCAAAGCCCTCCTTTTGTGCTATATTTTGTGCAAAATGCATACCTGTGTCAATTTTTGATGTAAGGGTGATTTTTGAGCTAAAAAAGTGTACAAAAACAAAAGCACTGCTATGAACAGCATATTGCCTTCTGTAGTTCATGTGCATTTGTGGTACATTTGTACTGCAAATGGCCTGTTCAAAATAACTTTGTACTGGAAATAATGCATGATTATGCTAAGTAGCATAACAACATAATTTTGGACATTTTATGTAGCAAGTGTAATGCAAAACGTCTAACATTATGCAACGTATGTCAGCATGAGGCTAAAAGCTCTTAGTTGGATGAACAGTTTGGTTTTCTTGCCTTCCTAGAATATAACCTCCCTGGGCAAGCCTAAGCCCCTTTTCTGGGTCTTCTGCAAGTGGAAAAATGACACATTCCCACTTTTTTCCAGTTGCTGGGAAATGTCTTTCTGGTCAGCTCTTCACCCCCCAGCTTCTCAGAGTAGGCTTGTAGGCACCAGGTTCCCTCCAGCCTGATCTCCTGGGTTACCTGGGCTCTCTTGAAATTAATCTCTACTTCTTGTATCCTTCAAGCAGGTAAACAGGAGACCAACCAACTGCCCTTGTGAATAGTTTGAGTTTCATGGTGCCAGCAGGAGTCAGCAGGAGTCAGGAACTCTTGTGTGAGTCCTCTTCTTCCCCCAGGAGTCTAGAATCTTCTGTCTCTTAGAGGGGCCTTCTTCTTCTTCAAAGTCAGCCCTTAAAATATTCAGAGGGTGTGATGGTGAGGCACCAGCTTTTCAGTGACTTGAGAATCTTTCACAATCAACCCTGACTCCCCCTATGCCCACCAATCTTTGCAGTGCATCCTCTTCCACTTACAATAAAATTACTCAGGAGCCCATTTTTCTGAAACACAGAGCACTTCTGCCACGAGGCAAGCTTCTCATCAGTTCCCTAACCACTACCATATTTATGTAAGCTCTGGCCACCTGTCCTGCAACCCTCCCAGATTGTTAATCCTGAAGACTACCCTGTTCTTCCTGAGCACAAAGGCAGGCTTTTGTCATCGTCAAGTCATTAACTCTCCCAGCCAATGATACATATTGCAGCCCTGAAGGTGCAATGAGTGGCTGAACTGGATGTAAGCCAGTTCTGACTCAGGCAGCCCAAATACATTTTTATACTGTTATTTTTGCACAGACGTTAGTCACAATCTAATTTCACCATTAAATCAGATTTTGAAAATTACTTGGAAAATAACTTTGAATTATTTTTCTAGCATTTTAATGGGAAGAGATGTAGAATAAATCTTTGATTCACACGTAGGCCCTTTCCTGAAAAATGAGTGGCAGAACTGATTTTAGTTTACACAAGGGACACCTTATATTAGGCACTGTCCCTAATAGGCTTACAAGGCACACTTTAGAGGGGACTTTATAATATATAAAACTAGGCTTTCCAACATGGCTTATCCCTGCCATGTGCCAACGTAGTGCATTGAACCTTGCATTTTAAATACCAACTTAGGGCAGAGCACACATGAATAGCAGTGTCCCATAGCACAGAGTCCTAATGCCAGCAGAAATCAGTTCCAGAAAGAGCAAGGCAAAACAAGTCTGGGGCACCAATTCAAAAACACGAAAAAAGACAACTCTGCCTTATCATGTCTTTTAGAAAAAACAATGCTATGGCTAGAATATTCACCTTAGTCATTTGTCTTCATTACTGTAAGGTAATATATAACTTAACTATAATTTAAACATTCCACTCACCAGATTTGAACATGCTAGACAAATAAAGCATTTTGTTTTCACCTATGCTACCTGAAAGGACACCACATCCTTCCACTTCATCTCACACATTCCAGGTCCCTCATCAACTGACAATGCACCCACCTTGAACCATTGCTCATTCCTTCAATGGGGCTTAAAATCTGAAACACAATTGCCTCTTCATGCAGACTGTTCTTTCCCTGTGCTCAGTAACAGGTGTCACATCTCACCTCTTGCAGGCTTCCATGAACTTAGCCTGTGCTGGTATCTATGAAAATGCCCCTTTTTGCTTATTCATCCCCCCCCCCCCCCCCATTTGTGTTCTGACCCCTAAAACATGCAAAAATTGGCTAATCCCTGATTAGCATATTTACCTCTCCTAAAATGCTATAGTATATGGTGCTATACAATGGCTGCACCCCTGACCCTATGGCTGCACCCATGACATGGAAAATTAAATGCCACCTGTGGGCAGCAGAACTTATTGTACGAAAGGAAACATGGCTTCAGGCCTACCATTGTAGCCTGCCCACTGCAGTTTAAACCTGCAGTGCGACCTGCTAAAAAAAACTTTTTTGTCAAGTAATAAGCTTCATTTTAAATAATAGTCATAATTGCACACAATCCGACACACAATGGTACCTGCGAGCAGCAGTAATGTTGACAAAGCAGAATAACTCTGACAGTGTTGAACCGCCACAAAACAAGCACACGGTGTCAGGAGTCACTGCTTGTCAAACACTCTTCTGAGGAAATATCTTTCTATTGAAAAGAGATGCGCCAGGCATGACTAGTGACCAACTCTGTGTGATCATCTGCAAAACATTCTCTGTTTAATGCATTGCCTCTTGCTACCCTGCAAATCACAAGAAATGGGCTCATGTGTTTAAGTGTAGAGGGCAGGAACATCGTGATGCCCACACCAAGTGTTTTCAATTCAATTCTTTATTTATGTTTTGGAATTCAAAAGAGGTCCACATAAAACAAGACAAGACAATAAATATAAAACCCAAAAACCCAAAAACCACTCATTATAAAGAAAATGCCTCAATAGATACACACATTTAAAAACATTTATACCCATAAACTTATTTTCTGTAGCAGCAACCTGGATACAAATTGATGTAAATTAATAAAACCATGAGGGATTTAAACTTTCTGCAAATTACTCTACTTTTGAGCTATCATAATTCACATAGCACCCCAGCAATCCTGTTAAGATAGCCTTCAAAATATTTAAAAACTTTGGTACATATTACCTTCTGAATACAAGTTAATATAAGTTCATAAAGCCTTTAAAATATTTAAAAACTTTGGTACGTACTACTTTATTTTTTGGATGAAATAAAAATTCGCATGCTACCCCAGTTGATTTGATATTACTCTGTGAGAACATTGGCCTTGGGGTTTAGTGACGCCAGATAGTTAATGACAAATAAAAAGTATGTGCACAAGTTACACTCTCTCCCTGTTTTCCCAGAATGGACTAGTTTGCCGTTAGTGCATTTAGCCGAAGCAAGTTCATTCTAAAAAATGTTCAAAAACAGCAGAGACCATGGTCCAAGTTCTAGGTCAGGTACTGCTGAGCTACCTTGGGACGGCAGGACAGAGTTACTGTCTCCAGCCTTTTTTTTACATACGGGACATAACATCTGCCTGATAGCTAGTAGAGCTATAGATATCCATTAGTAAGTTTTTTAATTGTATGGGAGTAAGGGAAACCAAAATCTCTTCCCACAGTTCAAGGTAATTTAGTGCCAAGTCATAATCCCGGGAAACATTTCACGATTCATAAAATCCCTCAGGGAATCCTTTTCACTGTTTTTGAGCTGAAAGCCCCACTGAATCACACTGACCAGCCCTTGCACATATGAGCTTGTCAGACCAAAATCCAGTCTCATTGCTAGGGTAGAAATGGACGAGTTAAAATTACACAATTTACTTAAAATGTCCCCTTCCATTTCCTCTAAAAAGTCCCATTTTGATACCTTTAAAGATTTTATGGCATATAACCGATTCGGAGGGACTTTCACCTTAAGTACAGATAACTTATGAATAAAATGTCTTTGCCCCATTTCATTATAAAAAGCATGTAACCCATTGACATGCAAGGAAGCTTTAGTAGAACAATATTCAAGCTTTTTTCAACATGTTACCTAATTAGGGATATGAGTTTATGACCTCTAACTTCTCTGGACCTATACTCAAAACATATTTACTGATCTTTCAAACCTTTCTGTTCTTAAAATGAGTACCTTACTCTTTGAGACATTGATCTTAAAATAATGTAGAGAGGTATACTTCTGTATAGACACCAGCAGTAGTTGCCAGGGAGATGTCTTGCACCCTTTTTGTGTACAGGGATAAAAACACTTCCAGACCAAGGGCGAGGGATAACACCATACTGATAACAATAAGCAAAAAAGGGGAGTAAGGAAAGAGACCCACAATGAGGGTTCCTTTTTTATAATAGTAATGTGCACTTTGCCAAGCCCATTCCCCCTGAGGATCTCATTCCCCTAATAATACCCAAAATCTTTTCCATAGAGGGAGCATAGCAAACTGGAGGAGACGAAGATAAAACAAGGGAAGTTTGAAGCCATGTAGAAAACTGATAGTTTGGTTCATTCAGCGGAAAAGGCCTGATATTGTAATCTCACTACTCTATTTATCTCCCTGTTTAAACCAATAACCGGGTTCAGATATGGTCTCCGGTGAAGGGGTAGGGTGGTGAGTGTAGAGGCGGAGACCATGGTTTTTGGATAAATTCCATGCCTAATTAAGGGATCTGGAAGAGAAAGCTGCAAATCTCCTAGTAATGCTGACAATCATTTTTTGAGTTTTACGGATGCTTTGGAGTTTCCGTTAATTATACTATTACATCTCGTAAACACCACAGAGGCATCTTTAAATTTCCAGGAGCCTTCTTCTGTTAAGGATACGTCAGTCTCACAGGCGAACAACATATGATCACTATAAAGGTTACGTAAGACCATGTGTATGCATGGTGGAGAGAGCAACCTACTTGTTTTGGGAAAACCCCAAACAATGATGCACCTTATGTCTTCTGTGGGGTGAACCTGCTTCAGATTACCTGCATTTTAATAGCGACGCAGGTGCTCTGTAATAACAATATTAATAATAACTCTTTTCATGCAGCACTTTTTCTGTTACTAAGTGTTGGAAATAACAGATATTAATAGTACATTATTAGATCTCAATTTACCAACCTTAGATAGATAAACGGAGTCGACCTTCCTGGCATTCAAACCTAAGCTCACTGAGTCATTGTGCCAGCTTATGATGTGCTCAAGGCGTAACATTTTGCACAGGTAAGTGGTCGATAGCCCTTCCCACCTTCCGCATCCTCCACACAACCCTGGCTTTAGCGCTGTTGGCATCCATGCGTCAATCTTTTTTAGAGCTTCCGCCAATGACCTCCTTCTTCACAGATTCACTCACTACCACCCTTCAACAATGCCCCTCATCTCTTCTTAGACACGCTCTGCTATACATTTAGGGGCAGATTTATGACGACTGGCGCATCCCTGCATATCAGCAGGGATGCGCCAGTTATTATGCGCCACAGCTGCGCCACCATGGATGCGCCGCATTTATAATGCGGCGCACCATGGGGCAAAAACGGCACAGATGCGTGACGCATCTGTGCCGAAAAGTGGCGCATTGCTGGAGTTGCGTCGCAAGCGCGACGCAGCTCCAGCAATGATCTGGGGGGCCCTATCTGTACAATGCTGCGTCAATCCTTACGCCTGCTTCAAGCAGGCGCAGGGTTTTGATGCAGCATGGGCCTAAAAGTGACTGAGTGAAATCTTGTAGATTTCACTCAGCCACTTTTAGGAGGCGTTCCTGCGCCGGAACGCCCCCACCTGCCCTGGAACGCCTACATGTGGCGCAGGGCTTTACAACGTGACGCATCTGGGAGATGCGTCACGTTTGTAAATGCCCCGCACCATGGCGCAGGATTTGCGCCGCTGCTGTGTCACAAAAGTGCCGCAACGGCGGCGCAAAAGTGCCGCAAGTGCAACATAAATCTGCCCCTTAATTTTTTTAATAAAACTTCTCATAGTTCACCTCATTCGGTTCTGTGATCTGGATCGTGCACGTTCTTTGCAGCAGGCACACTAATCCCTCTGTGCTACTTTATAATCAGTCAAAACTGCCACTAGCCAAAACTCTGATGTCTCTCTAGTAGGAACATTGATCACCAGAGTTATCTTGACATTGTTATTGATGCCTGAAAACTGTTGGACACACAAGCAACTCTGCAGCAGATGCATTTTTTTTTTTTTGCGGAGTTTTATATAACGTGAACTGGGGCCAAAGGTATCGGAGCGCTTTACACGAGCAGCAGTTGCGTTACATGAGGACTCATAAGTTGTTTTTAAACACAGGGCACCTGAGGTCAGCTCCAGGTATGGATGCACCAGTCGCACCACTCTAAAGCTAGCCCTCCATCCACATGTGCTACAGCACCAGTGTCAGTGATGCCTCCAGCAGAAGCCTCATGACAAAAAACTACATATTAAACTGGAGTGGAAGGTGAAGGCAATGTGGTTCAAGGCTAAGCTAGGGATGATCAACATTATTGAGCTACAGTTTCAATTTCTTGGTACCAGCTGTCTTCAGGCAGATACCCCGCTATGCCAGTCTCCTGGAGGAGTGACATTTGTGACACAGAGGCCTGATACACTTCACATCAGAACCCAACTCCAGACATGCATCTAAAAATGTCAAATTTAGAAGTAAGACTTTTGCGAGGCAGTTCTCCTGTCTTGAAAAAACATCAGCACTGGACATAGAGCCTCAGGATAAGGTAGAATGACAGCTGTGCATGCATCGCTGGTGCAAGGAGTTTTGCTGCCCCTGCCACATAGGATGTTGATGCCCTTTACTCATAGGAATTGGGGCAAGATCTTTGTCACTACAATCTTGCTTCCTCTTGCTGGTTGTGCACTAAATTGCTACCTACTTGTGGTTTGCTATTTTACCAACTTTGGTAGTATCAATCCCCTGCAGTGGCCATTGCATGAAGTTTGTCCTAAACCACCTGCAAAAAAACCTGAGACGGCAGCCTGCTAGGCACATCCTCTCTAACCTGGCAGCGTGGAGTAGCTACGGAGGTTTATCCTCTAATATTGTACTCAATATCAATTTCTTTCTGATTTATTGAGTTTGTCTTCTGCTTCAGTAAGGTAGTACCCACTGATTGGGGAGATGTGCACAATCTCACTGCATGGCAGTTCTAATATGTTAGGTGTCTACTGATATGATTCACTATGAAATGAAATGAAATGAAATGAAAAGGAAGGTTTATATAGCGCAACTGTCACTCCTGACGGAGCCTCCTGGCGCTTATAGGTAACGTTACTAGCTGATTACTGTACAGTCTAAATGAAGGCAAGGCAGGTGGTATCTGATAAACCAAAGATCCAAGTCTTCAGGGCCCGTCTAAACAGATCTTCCCGTTGGATTGCCCTCAGTTCCTTTGGCATATGATTCCAAGCTTTTGCTCCCAGTATCGTTGCCGACTTCCCTCCTTTTGATGATAGTTTAAACCTACCTATTGTTAACAGATTGGCCGAACTAGATCGTAATGTTCTAGACGCGATGTAAGGTTTAAATCTGGCGGAGAGATAGGCCGGGCCCACTCCTCGTACCGCTCTGAAGGTTGTCAATAGAAGTTTGAAAAGGATTCTTTTAGGAATTGAGAGCCAATGCAAAATCTTCAAAGCCCCCGAGGCCGGAGATTTGCGGGGGAGTAGGTTTGTTATCCTTGAAATGGCCCAGCAATAGGGCAAACAGATGCTCTGCTGTGCCTCTGGGTGCCACTCATGCCTCAGAAGGTTGAACTGCTATCGTAAAACGTCACATGGACATAACAACATAAAAGTGCATATATATTGCTGCTACTTCTGACCCCCTCAGTTTCACTATCCTTGCCACAGGTGTCATGGCTTCAGGACGGCCGTTGAGCAATGTTCAGTGAGGTCAATGATCTCACAAGTGTGAATTAAGTTTGGTTTGTTTTTTATTGTAGGCTCCCAGTAGGTACAAGAAAGCCATTGTTTGACAGCAGCAGCTGTGCATGAACAGTATGCCAAAATGGGCTTCCAAGCCTGTTTTCTGGGATGTTTAGGAGTCCATTTTGACAGCTGGAATTGCAGTGATTGGCTTGGTATGACCTGAAGGCTTGCAATTCTTTGTGAAGAATGTTGATAGTCAGCGTAAGAATTCTCTTTAGGAATCAAAGACACCCCAACTTCAAAGAAAGGGCTCATTCACTGCTCTCCCATGCTTGTGATTCCATTTTGGTTCCTCCAACAGTAAACATGCTGGAACACATAAAACAGAATTGTCTAGATCAAGGAGTGAGTCGAGGTGCTTCAGTCATAGATGTTCTAAGAAAAATAAAAAAGAGAACTTCCTCAAAATAATCTGGGGACAATTTGAGTGATTTTTAAAGTCCTTCTGGAAAGTTATGTAGGACATAGCTTTGTCCAAATTGTCCCTATCACGGAGCTTGTCAGCAATGAAGCTTTACACTTTCAATAAAAGTTCATCTTTATTGGGACTGGGTGACAATAGTCCCTTGGGGGAACAGAACCATTACCATTTATACGCCGAGACAAACCACACAACTCAAACCGGATGCTCCAACCAAAACTCTCTGTTATTTTCAATAAACTCAGCACTGATGACCGCCATTAGTGCCCTCACATGGCAAACGCAAAAACTCGAAATTCAAATGGATACCATGCAGGCGGTAGCAATACCTATGATTAACATAGAAGCCAAAATCGATAACTTAGAAGGAAAGTTGGAACTGCTGAAGATGCAGCAAACCATGAGGTGTTCATGCCTTCCAATTGTGGAGAAGCTCTGCTCTCTCCCAGAAGTTCTAACATCAATAGTTACAGAATTAAAACAAAGACAATTAATGACCCCAGATCTTCTAGACCAATGCACAGAAGATAGAGCCCCATCTAACTAAAAACATAATGGAAGCAACAAGATAGCGGGAGCAGAAATCTCCCCGACCTCGTTACAGTCGACAGCAACAAAGAGTTCTAGCCATGCCTCACAGAATCCATGTCTAGAAGCTAAGTCCCCTATTCACGTTAAGAATCAAGCTAGTAATCATAGCACAGGACCAGACACCCCTCCAACATCTTCGCAGCTGGCATCAGCGACGAGCCAAAACAAAACCCATTATGAAGAGACAGTAACGAGTAAAATTGCGTCCAGGAACACAGGCTCTACGGATAACCTCGAAGAGACTGCGGAACCTTGCAAACTGCTATCCAGATGAGCAAAAAAACGCCTGAAGAAGCAAACAAAATACATCAAACACTGGCGCTGTGCAAAGGAACTCGAGCTGCGTCTGGATGCACCAGATGGCAATCAGGGTCGTAAAACGAATCAAAGGGCAGATCAATAATTAAAACTTCTTGGGTCTCAGGAATTCTACCCAATTTTTCCAAAGACGAGGCCCACCGTCAAGCCAGGGAATGATCAGTTAATCACAGCACCAGTACCACAACTACTTATAAAATCAACCTGCGGGTCGGCCAGGTTGACAAATGGCAGAAGCAGCACCCATAGGGGATCAAACTTCCCCCACAAACTGACAGTAGAGGGAGCGATCATACAGCACGGCACCTGAACAGGCAGGAGCAACATGCGCCGCCTACCAATACGGATAGAGTAAGGTCGCCTCCCTCTCAAACAAACAGTACTGGGCTATGGGAGAACAACGCAGCTCAAAAAGACATCAGAACAAACTCAACAAACAAACACTGCTTGTAAACACACACTGCCACCACAAGGCCAAGTGTCCATGCCCGAAGGGAATCGGAGGACAACATCATAGTGCTTACACCTGAATATACATCCTGTGGAAGTTCTGATATATTAAATAGGGCTAACATCTTACAAAGTACATTCCAGAGTTATCATCTATTACAACAGAAGATCTAATTCGAGTCCAATTCAAGGCCCTGAGCAGTAATACAACAAGGGAATCTACAACAGTAACATGGAAAAACAACATGATAGCCCAAATGATCAAAAAAGAAAAGGAACAATTCGCGAAATGGGCGATTAGCGTACAGGAGCCACAAGAGGAAAAATACCCACACATGTTAATGGGCAGACTCAGCAACAGAAATACACAGATGCAGAGAAAGTCCATCTTAAAAGGGACAAGCCAAGCTGCTTGTCCCAGATCATTCCCTAATTTAAGAACACATTTCTCACCTAATTCTGTTGCAACAGGACGTAAAATCAGTGAAAGAGAAAAAATCAAGCCGTACATATATGTCCAGGATGGAGCTGCAACGACTCGGTCAGGTCAACAATCAAACTGCTCCTAGCATAAAGAGAATCAACTGGCTTGTGAGCAGAATTAACAAGATCATAAAAGTGATTTCATGGAACGTATACGGACTGAAAACCACACTACAGAACAGAGCTGCCTTCAAATTCTTACAGATTGGGGACCTGTTGTGTCTCCAAGAAACCTAACTGCTCACTCCATTGCCCATACCAGGATTTGAGGAATTTCAACACCCAGCAAAAAAGCTTAATGTATTTGCAAGGCCATCAGGGGCCTATCTATATACGTAAGCTTAGGCACTACCATAACGTCCGCGAAATCTCCAATAAGCACGGATATGGTCCAAGCCTTATACCTGCAAGGCTTGAAACTGAACTGTTCCCCAATAACGATTCTACTTTTGAATGTTTATTTCAACTGCAAAGATACACCTCGACATGGCAAGATGAGGGATCTGGGTAATACACTCGAAGAGCTTTTCAGCAACTACCCGAATTGTGGGATCATAATGGTTTGGACTTTAATACTCACAACCTGGGGACAGTAACAGATGCTCCATCACCCAGGGACCGTGCTGGAAATGTACTTAATACATTTTTAAACACTTATAGTCTAAGGTCAGTACAAGAGACAAAAGTCGCCAACCATGTTATGACTAAAGATTTCCAGGAAAAAACAAATCAACAATTGATCATATCTTTATGTGTAATTGCCTGCATGAATAAGTGGTAGAATTCCTAAAACCAGTGCAGCAGACCAGTGATCATCTCCCACTGGTTACAGCTATTTCTCTCCAAACAGTTAACCTCCTGCACATCACTCCCCTGGGTTCGTTGCATGGGAAGGAAATACACGTGCTCCTGAGTCGACTAAAGTGGAACAAAATTGACATATACAGCCTGGCAGCCTGGAAAAACAATTGGCCAATACTTAACAACGATTACATTGAGGGGAATATCCCTGAGAATGGGACAAAATAGCTGCCGGAGCTGTATCGCCTTCTACTAGGCAAAAAAACCAAACCATTGGCCTGACTCAAGAGGAAGGGTGTGCTGCCAATTTTAACCAAGGTACAAAAAATTCAACTAAGCAAGAAGGGACTAAGACCAGCCAATCACAACTACAAGCGGGAGAGAGATGACAGAGTTGACAGCCAGGAACTTACACAGAAGAAACATATGGAACTTCAAAAGTCAACAAGAAGATTCCCAGTATTTGCACATCTTGAGTCTGTTGACCCCAAGCAGACAAGCAGAATTTTGGCTATACATCAATAGGTTGTCCGGGCACAGCCATGACCGGCGTAATGGAGTCGCAAGTCACACATGGATCAACCATGTGAATACGCTGTACTGCAAGTCTTCTTATAACACCCTTCCATACCATCAACGACCCTTCACATGCACTAGTGTGCACAACGTCAATCATACTACTATGGAAGAAATAACTGAATCTCTTGACATGCACAATCGTGTGATATTAATATTAAAGAACATCAGAAGGGACGGGCCCCGGGGCCCAGCAGCCTACCTGGACACCTTTTTAAAGAGGACCATGAATTTTGGGCAACTATGCTCACCCCATTATACCAGTTCTGCATGACTAACTCAACAATTCCTGAAGCCTGGAAAAGCTCCCTATTACAACCAATCCACAAAAAAGGCGACACTGGAGTTCTAATCAACTACAGGCTGATAGCCCTTTTGGATATCGAGGCAAAGGGATACGCAAGCCTCCTCTTACAAGATCTACAAAACTGGGTTAACGAGGACGGAATATTACCAGTTTACCAATCTGGCTTTAAGGCAGGAGCATCAACATTGGATAACACTCTAGCCCTAGCGTACCTGGTAGAACAGTACACCCAGAAAAAACAGCATCCTCTCTTCTCATGCTTCATAGACTACTCTGTGGTGTTTGACTGTGTCAACAGGAATCTGCTCTGGCAAAAACTACAAAACTGGGGGATTCCGAACATGCTGCTGAATGCCATCATTGCAGTTTACACCAAAACCTGGGTACAGGTGAAATTAACCCGGAACACAGCCACAAATAAAGTGTAACGGACCGAGGGCTGAAACAAGGCTGTGTACTGGCGCCCCTGCTCTTCAATTTATATACTGCATACCTTGGCAAATCAATATCAAAAGCCAACCTGTTAGATCCTAAAATTGGATTTACTAGACTGTTTTTAATGCAGTACGCTGACGACATGGTCTTAATGGATCACACTAAGACGGGTATGCAAAAGCACTAGACGCACTAAGCATTTATTACTACTAAAATGATTTAACAGCAAACGCAAGTAAAACAGAGGTAGTGATCTTTGGAAAATATGCTAACCAACTCAAACATCAATGGAAACAGGGCCACTTGAAAATAACAGCAACATCTAAATACAACTATCTGGGAGTTTGGATTATGAGCAACGGCAAGCCCACTGCACACACTGCATCCATAGATTCAAAAGCTAAAGCGGTGACGTACGCCGTCTGCAAACTCAACTCCAGACTGCGCAGCCCGACAACTGAGCCAATCTGAAAGGTTATAAGAGCCAAGTTACCTCCCTCAATTTCCTGTGGCCAACTAGTCTTTCCTGTAGCACTATTTAACACCATGGAGTCTGCCAATTGCTGAGCATTTAAACGGATTTTTCAGATACCCACCCATGCCCGGAATGCCTTGGTACAGCTGGAATTCGGGTTAAATAAACAATCTTACGAACATCGGGCATCGATTATTCAATACTATTGAGGGGCATGTGCAGCCCCCCCAAATACAATGTAAGCAATTTTGAAGGAAATCTTCATGAAAGGTGAAAATTCTTGGCTGACGGCCTACTCACTGCCTGCACTGAACTGACCCTTGACCTATCCAACTGGCAGGATTTCATCCACCAACCAGGAATTTTAAAAACCATTTTAAAGAAACAAGTAAGACTATTATCCAAGCAAGATGATATGAGGCTAATAGAGTCCTCCAGCTGCAATATCAGGCTCTTTGCTAGCTCCTATAAGGATACCTTGAGACAGCCATAAATTGACTCAGCCCTGAACAAATCAATTTTAAAGCAAATTCTGTCAGTCAGACTCATGGTACTGCCAACAAAAGATATAAATATTCGCTGGAAATCTGTAGAGGTGGTCACCACCTGCAGACTGTTTCATCAGTACGAGGAATCTATGGCTCACCTGATTTGCATCTGCCCTCAATTGAACTACGCATGTTGCACTTTAATATAACCTCTGTTTTTAAAATATGGCACTTGTACCTGTTCATACGCAATTAAACTTCATTTTAATTTGGAGATTCCAATGGAAATGGCCAGACTAGCGAATTTTTGCAAGCCAATTTAAAGAACTTAAGGCTGGGTGCAGTAGCAGCTGGTGTTGTGGCGGGGGTGGGTCACCGGACGACAAAAAAAAAACTTACCTGCAGCCGTTTTCTTTGCGCTCTTCAGTTCCTCTCCTCGCTATTACAGGCTCCCAAACTCCACTGCGGCCAATTCTGACGCTGCTCTCATGCCATGAGAGCAGCGTCAGGACTGGCCTGAGCGGTCTGCATTTGTGCTCCCTGTGAGCATGGGAGCCTGTGCCTGCTGTCTCCAACCTGGCAACACAGCTCAGGTCGGAGCAGCTTCAGTGCCCATGATGGTTTGACCTGTCTGAGACAGGCCAGCCAAACCATCATGCACACTGACAACAGTGCCCACCAGTCTTCCTACAGTCTGTCATTCCATGGCCCCGCCCCCAAAGACTCGGCAGGAAAGGAAAAATAAAACGTGTTTATTATCGATTTATTTGTCCTTTACTGCCGTTTTGATGCAGCTGGCGTGGTTGGGGGGTGGGTGGGGGGATGGGGGTTGATGCTTCTCCTCCAGAGCAGAGGAGCCTCCGCTGGCTGGGTGTGAAGGCAGCCGTGGTCCGTGCAGGTACCAGCGGTGGGGCGGTAGGGTGGGGTAAGGGGGGATTTCGAGGGACGATGCAGAGGGAACATTTATTATTTATTTCATTTTCCCTCTGCATCGTTCCTTGAAATCCCCCCTTACCTGGCCCCACCACCCCACAGCTGTTACCTGCATGGACCGCGGCTGTGTGAAGGGAAGTGAGGCATTTGGAATTGTTTGAAGAGGAATACCTTCGGTTTTTACCTGAAATTGAGGAGTGACATAGGTTGGTGGATCTCTTTGTGGAGGTAGTTACAGATGGTAGGGTTATAGTATACCTTGTGTCTTGTCTTGGCTTACCAGCACTTTTAGCCGGGTGAGCGTTCTTCTACCTTTGTTGCTCTGTCCCCTGGGGATCTTGATTTTTCTTCCCAGGTATGGTGTGTTTTATAAGGTTACACTGTTGTAAGGGTCTCCGCAGTTCTTGAATTTGATGTGTGCTGATAGAGCAAATCAGAGGCATTCCTTGAAATGACGGCATGTCTGTAACATTTCCGGAATCTCTTAATCAAGCAGCAATGTGAACAGCTCACTTCCTCAGCATCAGATGTTTGTGTGGGATGCCAGTTACCAGGGCAATCCTTCTGTCTGTGCACCATGTTTTGATGGTTGTTCTAATGTAAGTTTAAGGGAGAAAAGCTTTCAGAAGATACAACTAGCCTCAATTGGTGTTGATGTGAATCCTTAGTGATTTGGCGCACTCTTTGAGCAGGGGGTAGAATCCATCACCGTGTTTGCTGAGACCCAGTTCTGCTCATGTTGCAGTTGGTTGTTGCTATGTATGAGCAGAAACTCAGTAAGCAGGGAGTTGCACTTTAGGTATGTCCTAAACCTCTAGACCTGGATGATGGCGAGGCAGTATGGTAATTACGCATAAGTGACCAGTAAGGTCTAAAGTCGGTACTACGAGGCTAAAAGTCTTATTTAGCGCCTTTTAGGCTTTTGAAGTTTTCTACATTCCAGTTCTCAATGATCTGAAGAAGGGAACTCAGCCCACCTACATCACTCAAGTCAGCAGAGTCGTGTGATAATTTTCTCTTGTATAAAAATACATATTCATTCCTCTTTTGAAAGCAATATAGTGATTTTTAATAAACATTAGCGATGTAATTGCCTTTTTCACAGATAAAATCTGCAGAATTACATACAAACTCGATATCCCGGGCCTACTGCTCCCCATAGATAGATTCAGGTGCAGAATGAATGCCCAGGGAATCCAGTGACTCCCATGTAATGTAGTGTGGATTTGTAGAGTGCAAAACTTGCCACCCAAGAGGGCATCCAAGTGCGGAGTAGGTGCGGGTTCTGCAAGAAGGAACAGTTGAAGAACCAGGATTTCAGTTTCTTGCTGATATCCATAAATGACCCGGCTGACCTTATGTGGTGGGGAGGGGGGAGATTGAAGCCTTTATTTTAGTTCACTTTCCACATTATTGCAGGTTTGTTCCAGGATTTTGTGGAGAAAGGCATGGGAGGCGATGGGCTGGTTGTCCGCGAGGATCAATAGATGCCAGGAGCAGAATACTGTTGTTAGTGGCTGCGAGCAGGGTTTGATCTGAAGGAAACACATGAAGCCGGTGATTTTGGGCTCTGGTGATTGTGAACATTCCTCACAGCTTACAGGAACACGACTCAAGGCGACAGAGTATAATCTTTAGTTTCCAGAGTTCTGAGCGGCATGAAGTTTTCATAGCAATTGATTTAGTGTGATAATATGGATTTTGAAAATTGATTCTTTGTTTTTCAGAATCCATGAGCCTGCATATTATTAGATATTTTTAAAAGCTGTATTTCCTGACTCATGGCTTCATGTTTTGCGATGCTTCTTATGATTAATGTGTCCTTTCACACTAGCTCAACACCTGAAACTATATTCTCAATGAGGAGATCTCTGTAGTAAACCTGATAGGCTAAAAACTGAAAGTGTACCCTTTCAGGCATCATCTGAACATGATGTGGCTGGTTGGTCACTGGCCTCTTTAGCTTATTACATTTCTCTTGCTCCAAAAGGTATGACAGAAACAAGTTGTCCCTGAAGGAAATAATGAACGCGCAGTACATCGCCTGCATGAACCCCACAGCTGGCAGCTTTACCATCAACCCGCGACTTCAGGTATACCTGCTTGATTTTTCAGAATATTAGCAATGCTCATACTTCAATGATTTTGTTGGAAACCATGTGCACATGTGCTTAAATGTTTCTCTTTTTACAATGTCTGGTATCTTTTACTTCACTCTCTATACATTCAGGTTGGTAGAATGTGTGTGTGAATATAGATGTTCTTTCCAATTAACCATGTCACATGATGTCAGGCCAAACAGCATCTCTGAGCACTTTGGTCAATTTCCTTTATTTTGGCCAAACGATGTTGGCTGCCTTGAGCGGTGTTTGAGCTAAACGTTGCCAATTTTTTCACCCATGAGGCGACATGAGCATTGTCCAGTTCGAAGAGCTCTCTTAATTCAGCGGCTTGCCAGGTTCACAGATTGGTGATGTTTAGCCCCATCAATCTATTGGTACTCTAAGATGATCCAATATATTGCTCCACCTCTCAAATTAGATTCCCCTGCAATTCCACTAATTGATGAACACTGTTTTTTCTAATAGACCTTATGTTCACTGGTCACAGATGACAAGCGCTGGGAAACCTTTAGATTTTACTGCTCTGTAACAACCCAAGTCCAGTGCAATATCTTACTTCGGTGATGTGCTCCTTACTCCCACATTGTGCTGCAGAACTTCTACTTAGGCGGCATTCTGCTTGCATTAGACCGAGGCGTCCAAAAGTCTGAATACCTCATGGAATCTCTTCAGAACTAGAGTTTAAAATGCTTGGTCTGTACCCGACTCCCATTTTCTTAGGCAAATGATATTATGTTTTTAACCACAATGGAAGTACCAGGCTCTGCACAAATACCAGCACTTAAAGAGGAAAATTATTTTGTTCGGAATCCAGGCCCATATTCAGTTTAATTAGGGTTATCTCTACCCTATATCTGCTCTGTACTCTCCTTCACACCATCCCATTACCGCTTCTTTCTCCTCAATATGCGAAATCCCTCTGAGATCTCACACACTCTAAACCCTCTCATTTTTCAAATACCCTCAGTCTTCCAATAACACGATACTGTAATAGCCACATATTACCTGAAGCCAGCTCTTAGCCTCACTGCACAATATGTTTAATGTCTTTTCCTGGCTGAATTCTCTGTAACCCGTTTGCTTCTCTAATCCCTCCTCTATTCACCACATAGCCAAATAGCCTCCAAACTATCACCGTCCAAGGCCAACAAGATGTCTCACTGCCTAGATTTTTTAGAGTTGTCCTGCGGCTCTATACAATGAAGTCTGTCTTAAAATGCATTAAAGCACCTCCTGCTCCAGCACATGCCACAATGCCATCCATATTGTAAATACCAAATTGGTTGTTTTGAAAATGGATTTAGGATTTTCATTGTTGATCATATTGGAGTGGCTCATTTCTAACTGGCCACTAAGCAGCACCTAGATGATGACACAGGTGGAAGGAGGGGCATAATGCTGAAGTATACCAGGGAGAAAAAGTCAATGATTTGAGCATCTTAAAAACATGCATGTATTTAATAAAAGAAAGGCCTATTTACTTCAACCAGCTGTAAACAGATAAATGTAATAGTGTTACTGGCAATGGCTACATAAACTGCCAGACCCCTAATTCTCTAACCCTAATAAACTGCATACTGAACCTTCAAATATGTAAGAAAACAACATCCAATGTAAGTGACAAGCTACAAAGTATCAATTTGTTCTCTTTCTCATCCAGCGCCATTTTAGCGTTTTTGCTCTGTCGTTTCCTGGCACGGATGCCTTGTCCACCATCTACAATACCATATTAATCCAGCACCTGAAGACTGGAAACTTTTCCTTGCCCCTGCAGAAGTCATCACAGCAATTGATAAACTTAGCTCTGGCCTTACACCAAAAGATTGCCTCTCAGTTCTTGCCTACAGCAATCAAATTCCATTATATATTCAATCTGAGAGATTTCTCCAATATTTTTCAGGTAAGATGCTCTCAACTTTTACTTATTTGTATAGTGTTTAAATGCACCCTTAATTAAGGACGCTTCTTTTGCTCAGACGATATATGCTTGTTTGTGTTTAGATTAAGCTCAGAAACATTTTCAGTTTAAAAACATGCCTCATAATCAACTGATTTCAAAGTTCATTTGTTCTTTCCATGAGTTACTGGCATAATTGTGTTTACTCAAGCATGCATACGTACTGCGATATCCTTATATTGCGCTACCTTGAGAGAAATATGAATGGCTTAATTCTATATTTGGGATATCGTATACCTGAGCTCTACTGTTCATGGTAGGCAATATCAATTGAAGAAGGGAGAAAAGACCTTCCATTGAAAAAATGAAAAATGACTGAGAAAGTAGGAATGTTCAAAGACACAGGAATGCTGAATATTGCATCACTCAGGTGGTTAGGGAGTCAAGATACTATACAGTCTTTGCAAAATAGCGATGATCTATAATGCCATTCAGCTCTAGATTGGTTGTTGCATTCCTTCAGTTGATAAGGTGCTGAATTGATCGACTTCAATACTTAATCCTGTGTGTCTGTCATTTAGCAATCTATGACAATTTCTGAACACACATGAGATGTGCTTTTAATAATGATTTTTTGCTCAAGAATCAAAGCACAACTAGAAATGATCAGTATTCAACATTTCCCCGAGATGCTCACCTCTCCATTTTCAACAATTGTAAGTTAATATCTCAGAATAATATCATGCTGAGATCTTCCCTGGTTAAGTCCTTAGAGAGTGATGTATACACTACAAATAACGTGAACAAAAAGTGTGTGCCCTGCGCTGTGTGTGCAGGGTAGGTGATTAGTTGGATGAGCCTGATGTTGTTCATGCTTTCGAGGAGGTTTGCGTTGTTGGTGTCCTTCAGGTCAGAAAGGTGAAAATTGAGATCTCTGAGGAAGATGTTGTGTTTGGAGTCAATGGCAAGCGGGGCAATGAATTAGGTGATGGCTTTGCAGAAGCTGTGGAATGGTCGTGGAGGTCTGTAGGTGAGGGGGCCTCTGATGGTAGTTTTGCTATTGAATTGGAGTTGGAATTTGAGATGTTCCATGATCACAGTGGTGTTGTCTGTGGTGGTGCTTCAGTGGATGGTTTCTTTGTGGATAAGGGCATTTCCCCATCCGTGTTTATTGATGCAGTCTTGGTGTGCTATCTTGTAGCTGTCAGGCATTGCTGAGGCAATGTTGGGCGTGGATACTGGGTCGAACCAGGTCTCAATGAGGAAGATGACGTCGGAGTGAGGGAGGTGATTGTGTCACAGATCTCTGTGGCACGCTTGCAGAGTGATTGTGCGTTGAGCAGGAAACAGTTTAGTTGTTCTGAAGCAGTGGTGGTCGGCATGGTGGTATTGGTCATCATGTGTGCTGGTGCTCTGGTGTTGCAGGAAGGGAAACACTGCCGGCAAGAAAAAGGCCCTACCATTGATCATGGAGAGGTGTGGCAGCAGTTTTTGCGGTGTCTGGGGTCCAGGCCTCGGAACTTGAAGGCGATGTATCTGCAAGTAGCAGGAGAGCCAGGGTTTGTGGCACTGGGCCTGGTACAGGTGTGGATGGGCACAGAAGGTGCATCAGTGGCGTGGCCATGCTGCGGACCCCATTAAGTAGATCCTGCAAGGAGGGAGGAACACTGTGTTGTGGAGGGTGGGGCTGGCACAAGGCGGGAAGCGGGAGGGAGATGTGGTGGAAAACAGCTTGATAAGCAAACAGGGCAATCTGGCGAGTTACACCAGTAGGAAACACAGGCAATCCGAATTTAACAGTCTAATATTAAACTAAAGATAAACAGAGGAAAAATAAGGCAAAAACAAACGTATAGTCTATGTTAAAACTAAATATAAACAGAGGGCTAACCAGTGGGTAACAGTGCAATACAAAATGGTACAGAAGACAGTGCAAGTATAGGGACTAGACAGAGGGGAGCAATTCAAACTTTCCAAAACAAAATGAGCAGGATAAACAATATTAAACATCATTGAATTACAGCAGAGAGAACAGCAGCAGGGGGAGCTGGCAGAAATGACTTGCTCAATGGGGTCATGCTGCGGCCTCCGTTAAGTTAGTCCTGGGAGGAGGAAAGGGCACTGTGTGGTGGTGGGCGGGGCTGGCGTGAAGTGGGAGGGAGATGCAGTAGAAAAACATTGGGAAATGTGAGTGGGAAGTGGGATAGGCAGCAGAGTTACGACAGCAGGAAACACAGGCAATATGAACTTAACAGGCTAATATTAAGCTCAAACTAAACAGAGGAAAAACGAACTTGCAGTCTAATGTTAAAACTAAAAATAAACAGAGGGCTAAGCAGTGGGTAAGCAGTGGGTAATAGTGCAAGACAAGATATTACAGCAGACAGCAAACAAAGTAGAGGGACTAGACAGAGGAGAGCACTACAAATTTAACCAAAACAAAATGAGCAAGATAAACAATATTAAACAACATTGAATTACAGCAGAGAAAACAGTGAAGCAACAGGGAGAGATGTTACAAAGGGTCATCTTGATGTGAAATTGATATCAAATTCTCCTCAGTTTTTTAAAATTTTGCTGTTGCAATAAGGATGACAAATAATAATAGTCAATTTTAGAGTGGGTCCTTTTGCACAAAGGCTTCTACTGGTAACTTGATTCTGTACATTACCAAAGTAGGAATGCAATAACTGGATTCCAGTTTACACTAGCTAAATTCTAGACAATATATGTATAGTCAACACATTCAGCTGTATTAGCAGCTTTAATAATTGAGCACTGAAACCAATAAATGGATAATCAATCATTGATTTACATTTTAGGAATTATGATATCATAGAAGCACATTTGTGACCCTTCAAAAAGAAGAGTAGGCTCTCCTTATAAAGGAAAATGTACAAGAAATCATATTTTGATGGCATCTTCATGTGACCTGGTTTCTATATGCATTTAGATTAATTGACCCTTCAGATCAGGCTGTTGGATATGCTTGCTTGGGTCAAAGTGCTGTTCAAGATATCATCAATTAAAAAAGATAATTGGGTCAGAAATCCATTTCTTGTAGACTGAAGAAGAGGTACAGAACCATTTGTGAAAGAATGCCAAATATTAAACCATCTACAAAAATGTAAAAATCATTTGACATGTCCATTAGTGTACACATGTAATAAATGTATGAACAATTAGCAGTCTACTGTGCAGAACACATGTTCTGTAGTAACCTTAGAAAAAAATTGTCAAAATTAAATAAAGATGAATTATGTTATAGGGTAGGTAACAGGGATGGGATTCAAGAAGTTATTAATGATAAACTTTCATTAATGATAGAATTGTCAGTATTCAGAATTCCACTAAGTAGCTCACAGATTCACAAAGCTTTCCTCATTGAATAGGTTTCACACGCTCCTGGAAATCCAGGTGTATGCCAAGAGTAAGTCACAACTACTCATAGAAAAGTTTGTGAATTAGAACCATAATGAGGCTTTAGTGGCCGCATTATCGGCAAAATATCATGGTGCATAATTGATTAATAGACATGGATATGTGTTCAATCCAGATGGATTGCATATGATGTAAGACCTCATCTTCAAAAGGTACCTATATAACAAACACCGCCTAGAGTTTTTTTATCCCATCTCTATTCACCTGACTGCTGATAGTCACTCCCTGGTTGTTATTAATTAATGCTTGAGGTTTAGAACTCCACAGGCCTTATGGCTAAGATTATGCCATACTTTTTTTTATTATTTAACATTAATTAGCACCCTGTATGGAATGCTAAGATTGGCAAAGCTGAACAGATTATTCAGAATCCTGGCTTTAACTACTGTTGTTTACCTGCATTCTCAGTTTCAGTAAGAATCTGAATGAGCTCACTCCAGTTCATTATAGACACCGTCTCCAGTCCTGAATCTTCCACCTACAAATCATTGATTTCAGGTGTTTTACCCCAATTAGTTCAATAGAAGTAAGTTAAGATTTCAGCACCCAGAATGTATTAGGCCTGCATCACACAAAAGTCCAAGACTGGACGCAGTACCCATAATGACCTGGAGGGAGGGGTTCTCCTTGCAGATACATACAGGAGACTCAAACAGTTGTAATGGTGGGAAGCCACAACATAGAGATAGATCATTAACTACTCCGCGCATTCTACTGGGGACATTTACTACTGTTACTGCATTGAGAAGTGGATAATGAGGTCTAATCAATGGTTGGTCATCTCTTATATTTTCACAGCTGATCTAATAGTCATGAAATGCTTCTTCAAACATATTCTTAGCAATTTTGGAGAATAAACTCCTTTTTGTCATATTTTTAATTGTCAATTTTCATGGCCTTTTAGATTAATAAAGGACAGTTTGGACCATACTCCGTTTAATAGTTATCATGCGAATAAATTGAAAGTCTCTTCCCGAAGTTGCTAAAATCCATCCACTGATTTGAAGGTTACAATTAACAACTCATAAAAGTTTCAACGGTGGAGTCTGAACCCATCCAGTTAAATTAATAATATTGTTTGGCTACTTGTCATTGTTTCATGGATTTCTACACATCTCTCTAAATTATCAAAAATAAAAATCAATTGTTGCTGGGGAAACCTTTGTTAGTGAAAATACATTCATGATGGTCCAAAAATATGGTATCTCAAGAACATCCTCAAATATCCTCAAATATCTAGACCCTTAGCTATTGGATAATATGGATGAGCAGGTCCAAACTTATTTCATTTTGTGAAATTGCATGTGGTAAAATTAGTGGGATCTGCCATGCAACAGTAAATATTATTCATATTAGGTGAACACCATTCTAAACAAGCACTGCATCCAAAGAAAATGTTTGAAGATAAAATGTGGAAATGAATAGGAATAATGCCCTGACATACATAAAACGTTTATTTCAACAAGGGAGACTCAAGGATTGCTGGGGACCTGGGGTCATAACTATAACCAAAAGTACACTGCTCCATAGTAACACTCCTTTTGATCAAAGAACCGAATGGTGAATATAATTTATTCAATATAATTTATCAAAGAAATTTATGAAAAAACAATTTCAAGTCCCATAGCTCAATGAATATTGGTGCAAAACAAATGCACTTGGTACTCTCTTTTGAAGTGATACACTCAAGTTGTAAATTGTGATCAACAAGTGTATCAACAAACACAAGAACAGCACAGCCTGTTACAGCAAGTTCTAAACAATCATGTTGGGTTTGTGTTATTAAAGTCAATGGTGTTTCGATCCCAATAAAAATAATGGTATCACCATCAGGACTTTGGGGGATACAGTGAGCCAGAGAGACATATTATAAAGGGTAATACAGTTGTTAAAGGAGAGGGGGTCCCTGGTGACAAGCCTCAAGAGAAGGGTGGTCAGGAATGGTCTGAGCTGGAAATATGGGGATTACCCATTGGGAGGGGGGGCTCTAATCAGCCCGCAGTAGGAAGCGTGTTCAGCGCATGGAGTCTGAGTCTCAAGGTTGAGAGCGGGATTCATTCACGGGGCTTGAATCAGCCCAAAATGGAGATGTGCCGGTAGCTGACTGGCTGCACGGAGTCGTTTCGGGACAATGAGTTCTCAAGGGGGATATAAGGTGACATAACAGGACAATCCTCTGTTTGAAAATTCACAAATATATGCATGGATGAAACATGTATCAGACATGAAAACATTTTGAATATGGAGTAAGGGAGAATAATGAGGGTCTTGGAAGAAAGGACTAATGTAAGATTCTTTGGACATGCAAATCGGAGAAATGTGCATACAATTACCCTACATGATTTACTTAGTGGTTATGCCAAAAAACTAGCTAGCATGAACCCTATTTTCATGTACCTACAGTGAACATCATTGGATTAAAAGAGTGGAATATTTTCAGGGCGTCTGTGGAGCAGATACTCATATATTGGAACACGTGAAGGGGTAAAAACATTTGACTTATGTAATATATAAATCTATAAGTGTCAAATTAGACTCAGCAAGATAATCTAGTTATTTCATGCTGGACCTGTAATTGAGAACTAAAACATTTGGTACTAAACCAGTATTGCGCTGACAGGGTATAGCAAGACAGCAGTACCCCTCTTGGAGTGATTTGGAGCATTTACCCGACAAACAAATATTTAGAAAATGAAATCCAATGATTTATTTTATGGCAGTTTTACAATTATATTGTCTGAAATGCCATTCCCTTTATTTGCTGCCCTGAAAAGAGAACCAAATTATTCCGGAGCCTGGGAAAGCACCCTTGGAGTGTGTAGCCCTCAGCAAAAGCTAATCATGTATGTGGTTTAAGAACATTGTGTACTGCAAATCTCAGCACAGCATTCAAGGCCTGACAATTTCAGGATTTCTGAGCTCATCTAACCCTGACATCAGCCAATTGTCTCAACAAACAAAGAAAGGCCTCTATCTCCAGTCTAGCAGTGGTTAATCTCCAACTCCAGAACTTTTAGCAAAATTACATTTTTAAATATGTGCTACTGTAGGGCCATGTGCAAGTATATGTTCCTATGGTGAAGGGCAAATATTGGCCAATATTTGACCATTGCGATGCTATTGAACATATAATGAGAGACTGAATCTTCTGGGGCCGTTAGTACGTAAGAGACACATTTCAATCTAGTATCAAGGTACTGGAAGTGGCGCTCTTGAAACGGTCATCCCTAAAATATTTGCCTTCACCCTCCTGTTTTAATAACAGGGTTTTGTTGGCTTGTAGGACCCTGCACACTTTACCACTGCTAACCAGTGCGAAGATGCTTGTGCTGGATCTCTCAAACATGGTAGAATTGGCAACAACCCAAACAGCACATTTAATTCACTTGTTAGTCCCTAATAATGTGGTACTATGTATATCCAGAGTATGTAAATTAAATGCTACTAGTGGGCTGCAGAACCTGTTGTGCCACCCACCTAGAAGCTTTTTAAACAATTCTCAGGCCTGCCATTGCAGCCTGTGTGTGCAGTTTTAAACTGTCAATCCAACCTGGCAAAATAAACCTGTTGCCAGGCCCAAACCTTCCTTATTAGGTTTTGGCTAGATAGCACATGCGCTGTGTTGAAGAGATATTCTCTGTTTAATCGGTGGACATCCGCTTGTCCACAGGCTTCCTATTTGCTCACTCCATCATCTGTCTCATATTCTTCATCACCATTTGTCCCTGAAATGCATGGTGATGCCTATTTTTGTGTTTAGCTCCGCCCCCCGAGCATGGACCAAGCACTTGTAAACATCCACTACTCCCGTTTTTGCAACCATTTTAGGACCTACTTTTTTTCAGCACTCTGCACATTGCTCATGCTTTTACCACCCACCTACCCACCTTCATTCCCCATCCACGGATAACCCCCTCTCCAGTCACTCCTTTTCCCATTGTTGCTTTTTATTTCTCCCACGTCCTTCCTTCTGTCACTGCTTGCTCCCTTGCACCTCCCGGTGCTTGCCCCGTCCACAATTCATCCCCTCTTCTGTCAATACTTTTCATTTTGTTGCTGCTTTCCATTTCCCCTCCAATCCCCCCCCCATCTCTGCCTTCTCCCTTGCACCTCCTGGTGTTTGTTCATCTACAAATCACCCACTCCCCCAACCCTGTCACTGCTTTAAACCCCCCATTGTAGTCTGTTTCTTTCTAGTGAGTGATAGTGTTCTGCCTTTTAATGTCCTGTTAGTTAATAGCTTACATGCTGTGTGTAGCATGTGTGCACGGCTGGTATTACATGGCACATGTCTAGTCTCAGTTTATTTTACGCGTGTGTGGGTGCTAGAAGTGGGTGTTTACACCATATGGGGTTGGTTGGCAATGGTGTTTATAGCTTGAAAATCAGATCTTAAGTGAATCAGGTATGCATTATCATAGGGCATGTCAGAGCTTCTAAAAGTACCTGTTTCTTCTGCTGTGATTGCATAGTCACGTTTCTCCTGTGTGAAAGATTGAACTGTTAGTGTCTCACCTTGTTGGTTCTCATTTTATATGGTGACACTCTATTTCTTCAAATTTCTCCCATCGGGACACTATTTTACTTTTTGCACATTCACCGATACAGTGTTTCCGTGCACCATTGTTTCTTAACTTGAATTCTCTACAAAGGAGCCAGGCTGAGTCTTGATGTCATCAAGGTCTGTCTGCCCCTCAGTGTCCATGGCAAAAGTTGTCATTTGAATGGGGTTGCCGATGCAATATTTCCTCATGTTCACTACTATAAACAAGCCTAACACTGTGATTCTTTCGGGTTTTTTTGTGTGCAGTTTTATTTAGCACCAACACCACCTGAAGGTATTGGAGCGCTTTACAATAGCACCAGTTCCTTTACACAAGGACACATACATTTTTGTAGGCATGGAGTGATTTGCCCAGAATCAAGGATGTTTAGCTAACACCGAAACTCGAATCCGGTTTCCCAGCTCCATAGTCGGCAGCTCTGGCCCTTACGCCACACGAGGACAACGTAAGAGTAATGACTTAATCTCTCAGTGGCAGACTGCATTGCTGTTGGTTGCCTGTCAATCTATCGCCTGTCGCAGCTTGCCTACGCCGAACTCCCTATGCACAGATCCACTCTTCCCCCAGAACCCCTCCACCCCGACTCTGCTTTTCAAATTTTTTTACTTTGTTCAGTTTTATGTAGTGCCAACACCACCCAAAGGTATTGAAGTGTTTTACATAAGCACCAGTTACTTTGTTTTGGTGCTGTTTTATATAGAGCCAAACACAACCCAAAGGTAATGGAGCACAAGGAAGGGGGAAAAATAACTTTAATTGAAGCAGGATCAGCATGTTGTCCAGCAGAACATTTGCTGTTAAGTATGAATGAAAGTTACTGAAAAAAGCAATATTAAGCAGCCAGTGCAGGCCAAATCATAGCGCTTTTAAGTGTTAGGAGGGGCAGAAAAATAAAATCAGCATGGGGGGCGAAGAGAATCTGCGTCGGCTCAACATCCTGTGAATTCAGTATCTGTAGAGCACAAACTACTCACCCCTGAGGCTCTCAAGGCTCTGGTGGCCTTCGGGGAGATTATGTGAACTATTGCTAAGAGTCACATGGTGCTGAACTGAGCTGCTGCCGGCGATCAAACTGTGAGCTCTGCGCACCAGAGTCATCCCCCCTGGCCGCTGTGCCACACCTCTTCTGGGCTTTCAGTGACTTTCAACCATGCTTAACAGCAGATGTGCTGCTAGACAACATGGCTAAGAGACATTCATATTGCCAAGGCCAAACGCTTGGGCATTGCTGAGACCTATTTTTTTTGCTAATGCTTGTTAATACATATAAGTCAACCCTAGGGTAGGCCCTAAACAGGCCATAGTGCAGGGTGCAGGGTATTTAAATAATATGACATGTTCTTTATAACTTTTACATGTCCTGGTAGTGAAAAACTCCTAAATCCGTTTTCCACTACTGCCAGGCCTACCTCTCCTATAGTATAACATTGGGTTACGTTATTACATTTATTAAGTGATAACTTACAGTTTGGAACTAGTAGGAATGCCAAGTTTAGTGGCTGAAGAATTGGAATTCAAAACCCTCTTTAATGGAAAAGATCAATTTTAGTTCACAATTCTGAAAATGCCACTTTTAGAAAGCTGGTGTTGGCTCAACCATTTGGTGCCTGCAGCTTGTATCCTGGGTCACTTGACGAGGTGTAGCTGTCAGTTTGTCTTTGTTTATTGTTCCCAGATAGTGAGACAAAAGGATAATTGGTGTTTGAAAGATTGGTTATCTCTGACTTGAAAGGGGGAAGGAGTTGTCACCTACCACAGCACACTCATAAAGGGTTGCACACTAGTCTTGTGTGCCCCAGACAAGCTGGGGCCAGGGCAGGGAGGCAGGAAACTCCGGACAACTCTGTAGGGAGACGACTCTAGAAATTTCTCCTACTTCAAAGTGGGCAGCAGCTATAAATAGTAGACCCTCACACCCATCCCCTAAGTATACATTTGGACCTGTGGAAGACTCTGAGAAGTATTGCTGTGCTGCTCTGCTGCAAAAAGACCATTACTCTGCTGCCCTTCTGCGTATATGCATCTTGAACACAAGACCACCGGATTGACTTCAAGGGCTAGTTGACAGAACTCCTGATCGGAGCCTCAGGGACAGAAAATGCTCTAACCACCTTGAAATCTGCACTTGGACTCTGCCTGCTGTGAGTCTTGTCCCCCGAGTAGTGCCACCCCAGTCCTGGACCCTTGGAAGTGAGCCTGAAGGTGCTCTGCCAGTCCAGCGGTGGTATTTTGAGTAGAACTGTCACACAAAGCGCATCTCCTCATCGATCCGCGGCTATGCAATGCAGCCCCGATGCAGGACACCGCAGCTCTTTGGAACCACTGCTGCACAACGCCACCTGGATGCAGGCAACCATAGGGAGAGTCGACGTAGGTGCATCTTCATTAGCCCCGCCTACGAAAGCAGTTGGCCGACAACGGCAAAAGAATTCCCCAGTGCGAGGTGGTGCTTGGAGCTAAATCGTGAATAGGGGAGTTTCCTGCCCCGAGGCTCAGTGAGGAGCTTCTCTGCGGCAGTGGTCAGTCTCAGGGGTGCCCCTTTCAAGAGAGCGGGCAGCACTGTTGTTTTTCGGTCCCGAGGGTCCATTGGATGTCATCACCCTGGTGCTGTTGTAGAACCAACGTAATTCCCTCATCTATTTACACCATCGAAGCTGCGCCGCATGGTCGCGGGCAGCTGGATGTTGGGGGCATTTTGGAGTGGCATCACAGGGCGAGCCCAGTAGGGGCCCTGGATTCAGAGTTGCCACACATGTCCTGGCTGCACCTGGGAAGCTAGTGTGGAGACTTGCTTGCCTATGCCTCAGGGGAGCATGATGGGTCTATGATATATGGACCTTCCGGATATGTACAAGGATGGCAGAAAATGATGTTATGCCTAAGGCCTCATGCATTTATAAAGTGGGCCTGTTATTAGTGTTTGCTAAGGTACACTGCTGGGTATGATGTTGCTGAAGGTGCTCTATTGCCAGTAGTTGTTCTCATCAACTGTGATGGTTATGCCTAAGAGGGGCCTGATGTATTGATGATGTTTTTGCTCATGATTGATGCATATTCTGGTTTATGCCTAAAGGGGGTTTATGCCTAATGTGATTGATGCATAACGTGATTCTGCTAGGTGCCTTTAACAGTAGTTACTGGTTGTTGTATTACTTACCTGTTCAATGTGGTACAGTGTACCTATGTGATTATGCTCTGATGTGTTTCATAGATAATACAAAGGCTATTTTTATATAACCTTGTGTGGAGTTTTACGTTTATGAATATAAAGATCTGGAGTAAAACATATTGGTACAGCAGTTCTTACTTTTGTAGTCCAGTGTCACCTGCACATTGTAGCCATCTCAAATTCTTTTCTGATCACATAGCTCTGACAATTTGCCCATGTTGCTCTTTCTGTCGAGAAAGTACTTACCCAAAAATATGTATTTCTTTTTCTGTTATTTGTCCACTGTTTTCGGGAGAGTAAGTAGTCTAAAATGGTATTAGTTTAGAACAATCAATTTCTCTTCCCCAAGGAGCTACACTCTTCATTTGGGCTTAGAGATCACACATGATTAATGTATGTTATGCTTATGTATGTCTTTTTATGCGATCTTTTTTTGTGCAAATGTTAATAGTCTAAAAATTTCATGTACGACCGAGCCGATGAAATTATTTGCAGTCTGGGGGTCCTGACATGTTTTGAGCCGTGCCAAAAATATGTAGCCTTCAAGTACCGGGGTTTTGGCAATGTTAGGACACATCGCGCAATTGCTCTGAGTCGAAGACGTGAAAATCTTTGAGTCTGTGTAGCAACTGGTAACCCCTGCGTAAAAGTCTCGAAATCGGACATAAAAAATTAGAATGAAACATTAGAAAGGAAATAACAAATTACTGTGAAGTGTATCAAATATAAGAAAGCTGCCAGGTAAAGAAAGTCAAATAAAAGTTGACTTTTTTGACCAAATTGTGTCTCAAATACCAATGATAAGACTCCCACCTCAATGGAGTGCACTACAAGATACCCAAAGTTAGTTTGAATTGCAACCTTGTTGTCATATGTCACATCCATCCTTCTGTCACAAGACTCTAGCCAAAGTGAAGCTGCCTGACATCCTGCCGACATTACTTCTCTACCAGAGTGGTGAGGGTTGGGTCCTTGCGATGCGAGTTTGTCTGTCAGTCAACAGCAAAATTTTGATAATTTCAATGTTTTTTCCCATTGGAGCCTGCCATAAAGCGAAGCTGCAGGATCTATTATGGAAAACAACCCTTTGTAGCAACTATTAGTACTACAAGGAGGATGAGTACTTGTGTTAGGGGAATCCTCTATTACGGTTGAAGGTGGTTCTGTGGACTTAGACCACATTATTTCTGTAAGTGTTGCTTCACAACAGCTAGTGACTGATTTGTCCCCGAGTATCATTTCCAAAGTCCATCATCTTCTGGCGAGATGACATAGGCAGTTCTTATCTGCGATAGAGTGCTAAAACTAAATAGAATAAACCAAGGATTCTAAACCAACTAATGGGGATACTCAAGCTAGGTGGAGACTTATTTATGTAAATAAATATGATACTTCTGTGCCCAAAACAGTGGTGAACGGCCTGGCAGGGTGATTGAATGAATCTACAAATCTTACTAGGTCGATAAATTGAGAACTATCTAGGGCCTCTTGTACAAAGAGTTTTACCAGTCGCATGCCCTCAGATTCGGTAAATCTCAGGGGTTGTGATCAATAAAACACTTTTTGAAGTGTACTAAACCCATTTAACGATTTAGAAAATTATTGGGTTAAGCAAAGATTAAATCATTATTTGGAATGGTCATGTTTAGGGTGTCCCTTCTAAATACTAAGGGGCAGATTTACAAGCCCCTTGCGCCACTTTTGCGTCACTTTTCTCATGTTAAAAGTGACGCAAAAGTAGCGCAAGGGGCTTGTAAATCTGCCCCTTATTGTTTATGGTATGAAATAATGTTTTGATACCTAAATCCGATTACAAAACATTTCTATTTTACTACAAACTCAAAGGCGGTAGTAAGCCAATTGCAAAAGTGAAGGAGTCCTCAAGGGACCACTTTCCTTGTGAATGTTGACAAAATCGTTTTTAGGAGTAAATAATGGTCCACAGCACCACTTCCCACTTCAAAAAAATAAAAAAGGTTTGTGTAACATTTTTTAATTTTTTTTTTTTAATGTGTCCCATTTTACTTTATGGAAAATGGGCTGCATTTAAAAAATAAAAGATTGCTTTATCTAAAAGCAATCATAGACAAGGAGGTATGTTGACCCAAGGAGGTCACCACACCAGTGATACCATCACTCTGATTGTGGCGAATCGTAGTGGGTTGCAATTTCCAAGCCTAACTCATGCATGAGGTAGGTCGAATTGTCAGCGCCTACGGTTCGTTATTTTGAGGACCCACCTATTAGTAGATAAGTTGATTTGCAAAATACAAATGCATTGGGTAGAATTCTGTGCACAAATTACAACTACTTTTACTGAATCCATTTTAGTGCGCTGCAAATAAGAAAGTTCAAATTGAAAATTATTAGTCGCAATTTACGATTTCTTGTTTTGAATCTTTGCACACGAGACGCAAAATATTTTCCTTAGTTTCCTCTTTACTGCACGCAGTATCCATAAGATTGAACAATATTTTGTTTTCTTCTCTCAGGACTGCCCTTTCGGTTAATTGTTGAATGGACATCTTGGTAGTAGGGTTATTGGGTAATAATTGGCATTTGCATGACTCACCAAAATGTTTCTGGGCTAAATATTTATACAATCAATTTGCCGTAATGTTAAGGTGTGATACAACGCCAGAGGAGGAACAACTTTTCTGAAATACATTGCAGTCAGTTAGATTTCCTGCCACAAAGTGGGCATTCTGTTCATCTTTCATACTATAAAATCCGATTCAGTTTTGATTTGTGTTATGCGGGGGACCAGTTGTCAGCCTAATGAGGCTGCTGCTACAATAGACCTGAAAGATGGTAACAGAGTGGGAGAAAATACGCTGGCTAACAGTCTGGCACTACCTCTCTGCGCTATTAAATATGTCCACAGCTGAATGTATGACAAATCATTTAATTAATGCTGTTTCCCTTTAACTTACTGCTTGTGGAAAAGGTCCAGGGCAGCTGAGCTCACCATTGTTGATAGTTTGTAATATCCTCCTAATGTACTCGTCACCAGCAGCAAAAGGAAGTCTTGCAAGATCCTTTTAGATTTCCCTGTCCCTCATATTGCATATTTGAAATAGAAATAGCTCGGCCTGTCCCAGATCCTGCTGATTTCGGCAAAATCAAAATGTGATCTTTGGTTAATATTTCTTTATTGCAATTTATATATATACCTTCCCATCCGTCCCTTTGAAGATGATTGATGGGTAAAAGCACAAATTACAACAAAAATCTGAATAACAGCTGCATCTTATAATGCATTTTTCCCTCCCACTTTAAAAAGCTGAACTATTATGAATAATTAATCAATTAGATAGACGTCTGTTTCTCTTTAATGTGCCGTTTTTGTGATACTACATTATCGCATTTGCTGGCGCAATATCTCGGTAAGACTGACAGCAAGCTCTCTCCGTTCAGTACCATAAACACTCGCGTGTTACTGTTCATATAAATATGAATGTTTATCCTCAACCTACTTTATTTGCATCCTAGTGTGCAATGCAGCTGGCTGTCTACTCTTTTAAAATTCTCTAGTTATTTGAGTTGATGGTGGCAGGTTACTAAATTCTGTTCATACTGAGTTTTACCTTGATTAGGATCTCTATGTCAAAGTGAAATCCCAAGCCAGAATGTGGATACCCATGGCTTCACTAATTGGGGAATGAAAAAAGAACAATTGATGGACAGAATGTTGAACAATGTCAAATATTCACCCTTGTACAGAGATCTGGGCCTAAATCCATTGTTGTTTTTCTCACCATGCCAACCCAGTCTTGACCCTGTTCCACATGGGAACTGTCCAGTCCGAACTGCCAGACCAGGTCCTCCCTGGACTGAACACAAGCATCCTGGAACCGGTTTTGGGATTTCACCCCTCATCAGCCAGGATAGCTTGATTCCAGTGGCATGGAAAGCACGGAACCCACGTCTGGGCATACCCGTTCCACTCTGGGTGACAAATGCAAAAAAGAACAGTTGATGGACAAAATGTTGAGTAACATGGTGAGCAAAAGAACAATGGATTAAACCCAGATCCATGTGACGGGGGTGAATGTTTGCATTGTTCAGCATTTCATCCATCATTGTTTTTCTTTTGCTTTTTTTTCACCCTAAATAGGAAGGGTATGCCAAGACGTGGGTCCGTGATCACTGCCTCACTGGATTCAAGCTAGCCTGGCTGATGAGGGGTGATGCCCCAAAACTGGTCTCAGGATGCTTGTTTTCGCTCTAGGAAGGACCTGGCTTGGCAGTTTGGGCTGGATTGTTCCCATGGGGAACAGGGTCAAGAATGATTTTCTTATGGCTGGGTTTAAACTGGAATGGCATGGGGAGCAAAAGAACAATGGATTAAACCCAGATCTTTGTGACTGGGGGTGAATGTTTGCTTTGTTCAGCATTCCATCCATCATTTGTTCCTTTTGCTTCTCACTAATTTATGGGCATCCTGCTCAAGAAACTCATGGTTTCCCTGCCTCATTTCAAGGTCAGTGAAGTATTCGGTTACTGGTGACAGAGTATTAGGATCTGGCGTTAGAAACCATTAACAAGTGACCCATTCGCCACAGGGCTGTTGATTAATGTACATCATAAAGCTCACCCTATTCACGGTGGTCCTTCCAACATATATTTTTTCAGAGGAAGTGAAAAAATGATGAGTGGAATGCATACATTATTCACAACCAATGGTATTTACTCACGGCCACATTCAAATGAATCTTTTATTTGCCCACAACACCACCTCAGAAATGAACAAGCCATATCTAAATAAGCCTTGGTCTTGCTCCGATAGAAACCGACCACCCCAAAATACCAGGCCAGGCCCTCTCTCAATTTGAAAACAAGCAATCCCAGACTGGGTTTGGCTTAGTGAGTTCTCTTTACTAAGGCACAGCCATAGTCCAGCTGCACAGTGAACTTGGGACCCACATTTAGGCATACCTGGCAAATTTTGGCCATCGCTGTGATGAAAGCATACAAAACAAAAATGATGGATGAATGCTTGAATCTTTTCTTTGAGCCTGGGAATTACTTAGAGTCAGATATCAGTCCATCACCTTTTCCCACCATGCCATTCCAGGCAGTAACCAGCCATATACAAATCAACCTTGATCTTGGTACAGTAGGAAGAGTCCAGCCTTAACTGCCAGGCCAGGTCCCCTTTGAGTAGCGACACAAGCAACTCCAGACCAGTTTCGGCATAATTAGGCCTCATCAATGAGGTATATAGTCTGAGTTCTGTGGCACATTGAGCAAAGGACTGATTTTGTATGGTTAGTTTCATAACTCATTATACTTTACTACATTTCACCATAATTTGATTGCATAATTAACTTGTCCAAATAATATTCACTACCCTTAATGCGAGCTTAAAACATACTTATATTTGGGTGCATGCAACTTGCACACAACATAAAAAAAGGCAGGGGGAAAGAAGAAAGGCTGTTGGACTAGTACTACCTTGATTTCCAAGTCATGACTTGTCTCAATGAAAAAATAGCCTGCCTCCATATTACCAAGTTGAATCTGCAGTTGGATCCTGGAAACCATTGGGGGGAATCAGGATACAGGTTGCAGAATTGTATTTTCTCTTGTGCTTTTGATTGTAGTAAAAAGCTATCAGGTGCATTTTGAATTTGAGCGACCTTTATGTATACATTGAAATTCAGTATCCATTCTAAGAGAAATGTTGTACAAAACATCAAAACTATTTTACGATTCATGTTACAGTTGGGGTGGTTTGCAAGGCGAAACCTAATTCATGCAGTACATGACATAAAATGATTGTAAGAATGTGGATTATTAATTGGGGTTGATAGGAGTCCATCACAAGGAAGAAAGCCACAAATTTGTTAACGTAAAAAACAGTTTCAATAATTGTAATCTGGACTCAAACCCTTAGTAGCTATGGCACACAGCAGACTGGCTTAATTTTGGAAATGTGTGAAGTAATTCGCAGTAACAAAACAGTTAATAAGTCAAAATACAACACAATAAAAATTCCACATCTAATTTATGAAAGTTGAGAAAAGTTAAAGTCTTCAAGTCAGGCAGACACTTTTTGGTCCTTTGCCTGGTTAAGATTCCTACCGTCGGACTTAGCTTTTTATGGAGCTCAAAATCCACCAGCGGGGTAAGCCGGGAGCTGTATCGAAATCAGTCATATTTGCTGCAAGGCCCGCTGATGCTCCAGAAGTTTTGGAAGGCTAAATATTTTCTATGTCCAAACTTTTCAGATTTCCTAGAGCAGCTCCTCTTGGTCCAGGACCTTAGAGAGAGATGGTGGGGTGAAGGACTCATTGTAGCTGAAGCTCTACCAGGGCCAATCCAGCTCCAATTGCTACTGGTCAGCTGGTCACTTCAGGAAAAATTATCTTGAAGATTTGTTGTGCCCAAGTAGCGCCGTGAGGTCAGCCAACAACTTCTTAGCCCTGGGTACCAGTGGGAGTAGGTCCAAACATTCGAGTCCCCAAACAGGTCTACAACAGCTAGTCCAGTCTTTTTCTATTCAACCCTAGGTCCAAAGTGTTTTCTGGTGAGATGTAGGTGAAGTTCCACCTTTGTAGGTTTCACTAACCAGTGGGTTAAAATGACTTCTGGACACTCCCTAACTAATGACAAAAAAGTTCCCACCTGATTTTTTTTAACAGCACCCTGTATGAGGTTGTAAGACTATGTAAAGGAAACGTATTATAAATGGTCAGAAAATGCCACATAGCAGACATCTTGTGTGTACAATTGTAACACTTCTGTCCTATTTCATGTCACAAACAATATACTTTGGGTTTAATTTAGCTGTGAATCCTGGAGTTTATGAACATCAGCCATTCTTTTCTGGCTGTGTCAAACTTGGAATTGGCAGAGCACTTTCCTAATTGTGTTTTCTCGCTCAACATTATGTAGATACCTGCTCTCAATTCTTTCTTCATTAGCAAGCCTAATTAAAAGCAGAGATTCAGATACTGTTTTCTAATGAGACAATTAGCATAGGCCTACTTGTAATGAAGGGAGCTGTCAACCTGTTTTGACAAAGGGAATCACGCAGGGCTTGCAAGTCACATTTTAAATGTTTAGCTGCAGGATTAATGTCTAATAGAACATGATAAAGAGACGCGCAGCAGACAGTTTATCACAAGTGAAATGGCAGTTAACATACTGTGCATAATTTAGGAAAATTAAGAGACTACAAGTTTAACAACCTTTGAAGATTCATTTCCTTATTGCTTGTCACCTGTGGCTATTGTGAGGACTCGTCTGCTTAGATAAGTAGTTGCTGCTTTCTACATCCCCTGGTGCTAAAGTATCAATGCAATCGCAATAAGTTGATTACAACTCGCGACACATCATGCAGCCCCCCCACCACATTTAACAATATTGTAGAGTAGAAGACCTACATTGATGAGTGTGTTTAAGTTGTAAATTTCTGATTGGTTTATCTGAATAAAAAGTAGCATATTTTTAGTCTTTTCACTGGTGCATTTTTTTTTTTTTAGTTCAAAATGTTCTTACAATAATTACGAAATATTGTACGATATGACTTTTTGAACTTCCTGTTATTAGTCCAAAATAGCGCAGTGGTTGCACACAAACAGGTGTAATCCCTGCCCCGCTGACCTCAACCAATTGCACCTCTATGCATCTGTAGTTTAGTTCTGTGAAATGATGCTTCCATGTAAAGTAAATGACGTATGTTAAACATATAAATGAACTTCAATGTTGGTAAAATAGCTAAGATATATCAATCTACTTTCGCACATAATTGCTTTTTAAGTAATTTGATCCCATGTAATATAAATGACATTAGTTAAACACCTAAACTTCAGTGTTTGGTAAAATAGCTAAGATATATCATTCTACTTTCACACATGATTGATTTCTTTTTATATCAAGGTTTTTCTAGTTGAATACTTTTGACATTGGAGCACTAGGCCGCAGACGGTCATGGTTTCAGAAGAACTGATCAGTATTAAAAAATTACATAAAGAGAAAATGATGTAATATGGAAGTGAAATAATAAAGTTATTTGGCAGTGTAACAGATCATTTGTAAAACGTTCCTGTAAGAAGTAGCATCAGCCCAAGATATTCCATTAGTTTGTTTGCATTTTGCTTGTTACAGCTTGTGCTGCATGATGATCTTTGCAGACCATAATCTATATTGTTGATTTTTTTTTTAGTTTAAAAGAATTTTATTAAAACAAATACAGGTGTCGATACAGCAGAAAATCAAAAACATAGCAGTAGCAAGAGATACGAAATAAAATATGACTGTGAAAATAAACATGAGACTTAAGTAATAACAAATGATTGAGGCTATATAACAGAAAACGGTATTGGATAAATATGCAGTAAAATGAAACATAATAAATGCAAAGGAACATAAAGGTCAATCAAGGAGGTTTAGAGACTTCTTGTTGGGAGGGGAGCAACTGAAACAAAGGAGACGGGCGCTTAGCCCTTTTATCAAGGTATAAGGTTACAGGTAGCCAGAGATCATGTCGTTTTTTGGCCAAATTGAGGGGGTGAATAAAAACAGTATCTAATCTGTGATTGTGACAGACATTGTACCACCATGCTCTGAAAGATATATTAGCAACATTTTTCCAATTAACCGTAATTTGTTGAAATGCAACAGCTAGCAATAAATCAACAATTTGCACATTAAAATCAGTACCAGTCCAGCAAGGGGATAGACTTCCTAAAAAAATATTGATAAGGGAGAAAGAAATTGCAGTGTGAAATATGGCATTTATTTGGGTCCAGACTTGTCTCCAAAAATTGTGTGTGGCGGTGCAAGAAAAAAGCATATGAAAAAGAGTAGCCTTAGAGGCCGAACAAAACGAGCAAAGGTCGGGTATTAGAGGAAATCTCTTATTTAACATGTGAGGTGAGAAGAGAAGTCTATTATAAATAAAAAAGAGGGTTTGTGTGAGGGAAGCAGCCCTGGACGATTTGCGAAGCTTGGTCCACAATTTATCCCACAAAGAGGTGGGCCAAGAAATGCCAAAATCAGATTCCCATTGTTCCTCTACTTTGGATTTTGGTCTAGGTATGAGAGTCATGCGAAGTGAGTGATAAATGGAGGAAGCTGTGGGCTGGGTGCGTAACAAAGAGTGAAGATGCGAAGAAGGAGTGGGGGGACTAGGCTGGATGGGGGAGTTAGAGATTTTGTCATATGTGGACATGATTGCATTCTTAAGTATAGTGTACTTACAGATGAAGGAGTGAGGGAGATTAAACTTTTGGCTGAGAACAGGGAAAGGTAAGAAATCGGAACCAGAGAAGAGATGGAACACCCAGGTCAAACCCTTTTGTCTCCAAGATTTCCAATAAATGGGTTTACAATTAATGAGAATACTATTGTTATGCCAAATGGTGGTATTGAGAAATTCAGCTACAGAAGAAGGGGGACTGGGGGAAGTGGAAAGGAGAAGCTTGGTGGTGAATTTATGTATAGGAGTGGAAAGGACCTGAGGTTTACGAGAAAATGAGAGATATTCCACAAAGGAAAAGGGGGATAAAGCAAGGCGTTCAAGAACAAGCCATAGGGGGGAAGATTCAGCAGGATCGCTAAACCAAAGGGAGGCTTGTCGCAAAAGAAATGCTTTGTGATACGCGGGAAAATCTGGAAAGTTGACCCCGCCCTCCGTTTTAGGAAGACGTAGTCTGCATAAGGACATACACGCTTTTTTGCCAGACCAGAGGAAAGAGGAAAAAACATTATTTATCTTCTTGAAAAACTTAGCTGGAATAGGTACTGGAATGTTGGATATAGTGTATAGAACTATTGGAGAAAGCATCATTTTAATCGTGTCGAGGCGGCCCCACCAGGAAAGGTAAAGTGGATGCCACCTAGAGGTGAGGTCGGACAATTTCTGGGTGCATTTAGTGAGGCACAATGAGATAGTATCAGGGAGAGAAGGGGCAATATACAAACCTAGGTATTTAATATGTGAGGGACTCCAAGTAAAATTGGACACGTCAAAATCAGGTTTAAAGGTAAATTTAGTAAGGGGTAAGATTTCACATTTGTCATTGTTTAACTTATAACCAGAAATTTGGGAATACTCGCGGACTTCATTGAGAAATGTAGGAATAGAAATGGTAGGATTGGACATAAAGAGTAGGATATCGTCGGCGTAAGCAGCAAGTTTAATGTTTGTTTGGGAGGTCTGGAAACCATGTAGATTAGGATTTTGGCGAAGCTTTGAGAGAAAGAGTTCTAATGCTAGATTAAAAAGAAAAGGGGAAATGGGACAGCCTTGACGGACTCCCCTACCTAAGCTGAAAAAAGAAGAGACTAGACCATTAGCACAGACCACTGCTCTGGGGCTGGAATGAAGAAAGGAAACAAGAGAA
The DNA here is from genome assembly GCF_964204655.1 of Triturus cristatus. Classification (NCBI taxonomy): domain Eukaryota; kingdom Metazoa; phylum Chordata; class Amphibia; order Caudata; family Salamandridae; genus Triturus; species Triturus cristatus. The sequence goes on from NC_140590.1 coordinate 445,374,921, forward strand.
ATAAAATTAGGACCAAACCCAAACCATCTAAGGGCGGAGAAAAGGAAAGTCCACTCTACCCTGTCAAACGCTTTCTCTGCGTCCAGAGCAATTGCCGCTAGCGAGTCTTGGAACTTTGAGGATTTGGATAGGACATTAAACAGGAGTCTAGTATTGTCTGTGATAAAACGGCCCTTAACAAAGCCAGATTGTTCCGGGCCTAACAATTCAGGGAGAAAAGGATCTAATCTTAAAGCAAGAGATTTAGCATACAATTTATAGTCAATATTAACCAAAGAGATTGGTCTGTAATTCTTGCAGTATTGGGTGTCTTTACCTTCTTTAGGTATGATACAAATATGGGCGTCTGAAAAAGTGCCAGAGGAAGTGCCACTAAGTATGAAAGAATCAATAAGAGAATGCAATCTAGGTAGTAGTAATTTAGAGAAGTGCAAATAAAATTCAACTGTAAAGCCGTCCGGACCTGGAGCTTTATCTTTCTTAAGTGACTGAAGCGCAGCATGTAATTCAAATTCAGAGATGGGCAGTTCAAGGATGGATAAGTCAACAGGAAAGTGAGGAGGAGCCTTAATGCTGGAAAAAAAGGTAGCTAAGGATTGAGCGGAAGGGCGAGTTTCAGAAGAGTAAAGCGTGGAGTAAAAACGGGAAAATTCCTCTAAAATGTCCACATCTGTATGCTTTAAAACTGAGGTAACATCAAAAACAGATTCAATATTCAATTTGTTTTGCTTGACTTTTAAATAATTGGCTAAAACTTTACCCGCCTTGTTCTTTCCCCCATAACATTTTGAGTTAGATTTCAACAAATAAAGTGAAGCATCATTAGTGGCTTGTTTGTTAAATTGCATCTTAGCTTCAATAAGACTAGTCAAACTTTCCTGCGAATGGGAAGTATAAAAAGAGTGCTCCAGGTTTTTAATCTTGAGGAGGAGATCATTCGCTACTTTGCGAGCGGTCTTACGCTTTCTGGACACATAATCAATGATGAAACCTCTAGCTGCAGCCTTATAAGCATCCCAAATAATATGTTTGGGCAAAGTGGGCGTATCATTAATGACAAAAAAGTCTGTGGTGAATTCAATAAAGGAAGTGGTAAACTTGGGATCAAGAAGTAAAGTGTTATTAAAGCGCCAACGTTTCGGTCCATTGGACTTGGGTAGGACATCAATATTGACCAGCACTGGGGCATGATCGGAGAATAAGATGGGGCCAATGTCAGCGTGGGTGAGGGATTGAGAGATATGGTGGGAGAGGAAAATGTAATCAATACGGGATTGTGAATGATGGGAAGGGGAGTAGAAGGTGAACTCTTTAGTAGTGGGGTTACAAAGACGCCAGGCATCAATGAGTTTGTGCTGGGATATTGCTTGGACAAACAATTTGTGAGACTTATTAGGGATATAAGATGCTTTAGAATGCCTGTCCAAGAAGGGGTCAAGGGGCAAATTGCAGTCTCCCGCCATAATGAAATTGTCATCAACGTATTCAGAAAGACGGGAGGCCATTGTGCGCCAAAAGACGGGGTCACCGCCAGTAGGTGCGTAAATGTTGAGAAGAGAAATGGGGATACCCTTCAAGGAAAGTTTGACGTACAACCATCTACCTTCGGGATCTGATTCAGAAATCAAGAGCGAGTTAGAAAGAGATTTGCGAATTAACACAACTACACCATTTCTTTTACCATCACCAGGAGCAGAAAATACGTCACCCACCCAGCCCCTTTTAAGCTTGGCAGCTTCAATATCAGACAAATGAGTTTCTTGCAGAAAGGCAATATCGACATTCAACTTGGTTAAATGTGAAAGAATTTTCTATCTTTTAATAGGAGAGTGGAGACCTTTGACGTTCCAGGAAACAATACGTACTGCCATTAAAGAATATTAAAGAAGTAGTGCAAAGAAAAGATATAACACCAAGAAAAAGCCTCATGAGAAATAAAAACGTAAGGAAAGGAGGAAAGAAAAAAGAGATAGAAATGGAAAGGGGAGGAAGGATACGAAAGAAGGAAGAAGAAAAGAGGATGCAGAGTCGTCAAGAAGATAGAAAAGAGCCAAGGTGATGCTAAGATCCAAGAAAAGAAAAAATGAAATCCAAAGAAATCGGCAAGTAAGGATAAATGAGAGAGAAAAAAGAAAAATCGCAACAAGATCAGTAAACCAACAAAACAAGAGGAAAGGAAATCAAGAGAAGAAAAATATACAAAGAAGTCCAAGGAAAGATGAGGTAGCATGGTAAAAAGATAATAAAAACATATGGAATTAGACCAAGGGAGCCAATAAGCGGTAAAGATAAAGAAGAAATGGGTGAGGAGAGAGGAAAAAGAGCGTGTAAAACATACTGACACCAATAAACCTGAAGGTGTGAGAAAAGGAATCAAAATAAGGAAAAACAAAACAAGAACAAACATGGCATAAAAAGAATGAGGAATACTCACAGGGGGTAGTTCAGGAAAGGTACGATCAGGAACAGGAACAAACAAGGGTATACGTGGATGCAGGGAGAGGGAGGTAGGGCCAACTGGAGAAGGCAGGACACTCAGGGTCAGGGGGACGTCCAACCAGAGAAACAGGACGGAACGCATAACATTGGTCTGTAGAGGAAAAAAGGGAACAAGGTTAAGTATCAACAAATGATAAGGGCATAAGACAGGGAACGAATAGGACAGACCAAAGAAGCATAACAGCAATAATAAATACTACCATGAAGAACAAGCACTCATCAAGAGAATAAACATGTTGAAACAACGGGATTAGAAAAAATAAAACAACAAATATAAGAAACTGGAGCATCAGTATAAGACTTCAGAAAAAAGTCATGTTGGAAGGGAAGAGGAAGGACCAGAAAGCTCCATATCAGCCTGGCCGCAGGAATTCAGGTAACTTCGAAGTCGCGCAGGCTCTTCATAGGTCGTAGTCTTATTATTATGAGTGACTTTGAATAAGCAAGGATGGAAAAGGCCATATCTAGCGCCAATGGAACGAAGGTCAGGTCGCATGTCCAAGAAGGCCTTACGACGATTTGCAGTTGCTCTGGCGTAATCCTGCGCAAAGAACAAGTTGGAACCCGACCAGGTGATACGAGGAGAAGCTCTGGCCGCAGATAGAACTTTCAGCAGATCAGTGTATTCCAAAAAATACAGTATTACACCTCTGGGCTTCGCTGACGTGGAAAGAGAGGAGGGAGCTCGACCAAGCCTGTGAGCTCGCTGGATATTGAGAGGGGTATCTTCAGGTAAATGCAAAAGCTTCGGAAGAAAAGACTTGAAAAAAGTAATGGGGTCACTTCCCTCGCAGCCCTCCACAAGGCCATATAGGCGGAGATTATTGCGTCTATTTCGGTTTTCCAAGTCCTCCACCTGCTTCTGAAGAGAAGAAATTTGTGCATGCATATGTGTGACCTTGGCTGCAGAATCTTGAAGAGAGAAGACGCTAAGCTCCACCGATGACACTCGTTCATCCATCCGGGTCCAATTGTCACTGAGAACCTGCAGCTTAGCGTTGGTTTCTTCCATGAAAGGGCGCAAGGCCCGTATCTCTTCAAGAAGTAACTCCATCGAAATGGCCGCAGAGGACTTGGGAGGCGAAGGTGGATCTTTTTTTAAGCGCTTAGGCGTCATCTTTACTGAAGGCTGTGAGGAGGATTCCATGTTCAGCGACATCTCATTGCTAGGGGAAGGCTGAGAAGCTTCCAGATGAGCCAATTCCGTGAAAAGCTTAGAGTTTTTAATGTAATTGCGTTTCTGGGTCTTGCTGGAGCCTTCGGCCATAGATGCGACTGCAAAATGTAGGTACAATCCGCCAAACTGAGTATAAAAGCAAATATAGTACAAGGTCCGAAGCACACGAGGTTTGAAAAAGAGCAAGCAGGGAGCTTTGGAAAAGTGCCAATCCAGATAAGCAATACTATCAAAAAGCCAGGAAACGCAGATGGAGAGCACAAAATGGCCGCCAGATATGAGGAGAGTAAAAAAGAAAAAATGAGTCCAAAAGACAATTGTGCCAAATATTAATTAAAATAGTCATCCAACATTATGAATTCACAGCATGCGAGTTGCTCGAGAAACTGAAGGCATGCTAAGTTGAGTGCATCAAGCAGGAATGAAATGCGCGGAAAACGCGCTGCTGAAGAGAGTCACTCGCATGGGAAAACAAAATGGCGGTCGCGGCCAATGTAGAGCTGCGACCGGGAGTAAAATGCAGATAAAATGCAGTGCAAGTATACCCCAACGTTGAGGAGAGTCTCAAAGCACTCCGGGGACCTTCCGACAAAGTAGGCTTCCCTTCATGGTTCGCAATATGCGTGCGGACCGCCCGTAATCTCCGGCTCGGACGGAGCCCTCACGCCAACGCCGCCATCTCCTCGGGCGCCTAGCCACACCCCTCCATCCTATATTGTTGATTAGCCAAGAACACGGACCCTGCTATTTTTTTGTTTAGATGCGCACTTGTAATCACTATTGTCACATGTGTGTATCCCTGATAAGAGAGCACTGAGCAATTCTTTCACTCACTGTGCTGTTCTACTATGCGTTTATGAAGAAACATTTTCCTGATTATTGTTTGGATTATATAACCATTTGGTTGGTGGTATTGTTGCATTCATATGTCTAGGGGCCATTGTTTTGCTTTACAATGCTTACCCAAGGTCCCTGACGACTCTTGGGTTCCCTGAATGTAGAAACGGCCTGTCAGTGGCATGCACACAGATGGGGATCTGGGGAGTAAATGTGGAGCCAGGGTCTTCAATGCAGCTGGGTTGCGCTTGCATCAAACCCAAAGGAACATGGCGGTTTCCCTTTTCTTTTCCTTTTGCTGAGCATAGGCAGCATACCATTACAGTATGGTGCCAGCCATAACTGTTCTGATTTTGTTCCTTCTAGTGCAGGCCGTGATAGAAACCTAGAACAAGCATTTACAATGCAATGGTCTCGGCATTGTTAAAGTTAGAGCTATTGGCATTGCTCACAACTTTATTTTTGTTTATGTTTTTGTTTTTTACAATGTCAATAGCTTAATCTCTCTCAAATGTGAGACCTATTGCATTTGCACCCACACAGAGCCACCCACACAAAGCCACACACACACACAGAGCCACCCACACATAGCCACCTACACAGAGCTATTCACATAGAGCAACCCACACACAAATAGAGCCACCTACACACACAGAGTTACCCACACACAGACAGAGCCACCCACACATAGAGCCACCTACAAAAAAAGCCACCCACACAGAGCCACACACATAGAGGCACACACATACACACACACACATAGAGCCTCCCACACACACACAGAGCCACCCACACACACACAGAGCCACACACACAAAGCCACACACACAGAGCCACACATACATACACAGAGCCACATACACACACAGCCACACACACATACAGAACCAGACTTTAACCCCTTCCATGCTGCGCAAATTCCGCCGCTGTGCTGACGGAATCTTGCGCGGGCGTGGTCATGACGGAGCGGTTCCGTCATGAGCACAGCTCAACCGTGGCTCATGACGGAACCGTTCCGTCATGAGCACCGAAGGGGTTAATGAAAAGATCCAGGTTATACCTTAAAAAGAAGTACCTGCCTGGGAGGGAAGCTGGAGAATTTGCATGAGGAGCTCTGCACCTGATGTGTGGGGTGGGACACCCTGCAGTTGCTGCTCTGTCTGGAGGAGATGAAGGACTGGGGGCTGAGTTCAGTCCGAGGCGCTGGTGTGTAAAAGCAGTGGTACATGCACGTGTTCAAAAGCAATTCATTATACTTGCCTGGGGATATTGAAAACAAAATGTGCATACCGTACTGCTCACTCTTTCTGACGCGTGTGAATCACGTGCATTTTATTTTTAAATATTGCACAAAATACAAATGGGTTGTATGCATGTCTGTTAGTGAAACCGTTAGATTGTGCATTCTTTAACACTGGTCAACGGTGGCAAAAGCAATAACGGGCTAGGTAGGGGTGACTCCTAACTCTGGTAGCCCAGGGCGGCGTATTCGCCCCTCAGGGGGAAAGCAGGAGAGGGGCAATAGAACATCAGCATCTCTCAAATCCTGGGGACCACTTAAGACAGGAACACTAGACACACCCTTCAGGCGCACACTGTGGCAGCCCCGGTGTGGGACTATGCTGAAGCCTCACCTTCTGAGAGTCCATGGCGACGGACACCGTGCTCTGCAGGATCCTCCAGTGACTTGGGTAAGTGACTTCAGCTGGGTGAGGACTGAGGAGCAGCGGCCGAGGGCCTGTCACCGTGCCCCGCCCTCAGCTGCTGTCACCCGTCCCTCCGCCCTCAAGGCAGAGAGCCAGAAACAGGAAAAAAGGACTACAGAGGCAGGCAGGCAGGCTGAGCGGGGGGCCGGGGGGGGGCTCGATTCAGTGAAAGAAGGTGGCCATTGCGCAAATGTTTTTTCTCAGTATGATCTGCCAACTCGAGGCAGCAAATCGGTAAAATATTGAGTTTGTCCCACGTAACTACTATTACCATTTCAGTTGCTAACTACTAATAAATGTAGGTGGTCATCACATTGATATGTATTGATGTCATAAAAACAGAGTTATACTCACACTTGTTCAACTATGCGAACAAAGCTTTATTTACCAGTTCTTACTTAAACCTAACGATCGTCCCTGTTTACAGATCCAAAAGGAACGCGTGTATGTATATAGAAACAGAAACTAAGCTCACAGGGTGGTCCAAGAACTGAAATGACAGGAGTATTCCATAGTGTTCAAGTCTTCAGCATGCCTTCACCAGGGGCCCACACTCAGTGGGAGTCAAGTTCAGAGATGAAGTGATTTCCAGCTCATCGGTGTTACAGAATTCACGGTGCCTGAGAGGGAGGGCCAGCCACCATGCGGCTGGTAGAGCACAGTCCGCGTAGCTGCCGCCTCTGGTGCAGGAAACCACGGTTCGAGCCTCGAGGTCGCGTCCACATCCTGTGATTCTGGACGAATCACTTAATCTCCCCGTGCCTGAATGTGTAATTTAAATACTGTGCTCGTATAAAGCGCTCCAATACCTTTGGGTCGAATTCGCGCTATATAAATATGCAACCCAAAAAAAACCTCGCGCCGTCAGTGCCGCGATACAACCCTCCCCAAGATTGCGGCCCCGCCCCCTCCTTGCCAACGGATGAGCAGCAGCAATAAGCAGGAGAGATGGCGCGCATGGTCGCAGTCTGCAGGGACAGCGAGGAGAAGTTCCCGCTGTTCATCGAGGACACCCTGACGGTGAGTGAGGGTGAGGGCAAGAGTGGGTGACCCGTGGTGCAAAGGTATCTCGTTGACTTTGTAACCATGTTTCTCCGAGGTCAAGCAGAAATGCCTCGGAGAAACAGCGCGTCATTTTCGGATTGGGGGCGTGTTTTTCTTTCTCTCCTCTTGCCATTGGCTGGAATGGTTACATTCCTGAGGAGAGAAAGAAAGTAAAAAACACGCCCCCGTATCCGAAAAAGACGGGGCTTGTTTGGAGAGACAAAGCTCTTCTCCAATGGCTGACCAGCATTTAAGAGGCCAGCCAATGGAGAAGAGGGAAGAGGAGGGGCGGGTTCAAGCCCCACTTCTGAAATCATTAAATCTCGCCAGCGAGACTGCGCAAGCGCAGCCTTCGCTAGCCGAGACCTAAAAAGCAAATGGGAACAAACACACTTCACCTGATGACATTGTTAGTTGGTGGGTTTTTATCCTCTACCCAGTTTGTTACCTGGCCTCTGTTTGCTCACTTTTTTTTCTCTTACATTTTTATATTGTTCTCTCCTCAGGCTAGGAATTGTCTGTGTATTTTGGTTCTATCTTTGTGTGCCTCATTTTCCAGCTGGGAGAAGTCTCCAGCCACCCATAGGCTTTGGTAGTGCTGAATAGCACAAGTAAACCAATATTTAACTTGTTATGAATGTACTAGTTGAATTGCTATCCACGCCTAATCTGTATCCTGGTGACAGTAATCTCATTCTGGCTCCGCTGTATTTCTCTCTGTTGCCTTGTATTGTTTCTCTCTAAAGCCCTAGATTATTTACTTTTTACACATTCATATTTTTCATTCTAAACATGTGTGGGAGCTGGCAAAACCGAGGTTACCTGCGGTATTCTTCTTAGTGTAGCCTGACTGTAATTCTGGGCCACTGTTTGTGTCTGTCATGGTCTTCAATCTGCTGTTCTGGCTTTAGTCACGTGGGTTTTATCTACCATTTCTGGCCCTGTACTCCCAATAGAGGCCCACGTTGACGTAATATTTTGTCAGGTAGCTAGGCTGACACTAAATGGTGTCAACCTTTATTAGCAACTGGCTAATACAGAGGATCACACACAGTGGCGGCAGCCGCAATACTAAAGTGGGGGGGATGGCGGGACGGGGTATTAGGGGGAATAATCATTTAAAAAAACAACTTACCTGATGACAGAGCCACCTCTGTCCTTTTCTCCGGCACTCCTCCCAGCATGTACTGGGGCACAGACTCCCCGCCCTAGGAGTCTGTGATGTTTCTCCAACCCAGCTGTGCAACACAGCTGGGTTGAAGAAACCTAAGTGCTCATGTCCGTTTAGCCAGCCTAAGATGGCTGGCCAAAACAGACATGCACACTTACAGTGTGCCTACCACTCCTCCCCGCACATCCCTACACTGCTGGCATCAGCTCAGTCAGTCAGCTGTCATTCTATTTTATTTTGACTGTTGACATACTGACCAGTGGGGAGATGCTCCTCCACCATTATGGAGGAGCCGCCCCTGATCACAAGTCTAGTCACATATGCACCTGATTTATGTACCTATGCCATAGGAATGTTTAACTGCCCAACCATAGATATCATATTGCCCTTGTGTGTCACTGTTATACTTGGCACCATTGGCATGGGTCTCCCTTCCATTTTTTGCTGTTGCCTCATATGTTTTTGCTGGTCTAGATGCTTTGGGCACTTTGCCACTGGTGTTCAGTGCCAAAGTGCAAGTGCTCCCTTTATAAATTGTTGTGATGGATTAGTGATTCAATGATTGGCTGACTTATCAAACCCTAGTACAGTGCACCATGTGTGCCCAGGGCCTGTAAATCAAATGCTGCTGGTGGGCTTGCAGCACTGATTATGCCACCCACAGAAGCAGCTTGTTTAAGTGTGGCTCAGGCCTGCCATTGCAGAGCCTGTGTGCAGTCTGGGACTGCTATGTCAACTTGGCAAGTGCACACATTTGCCAGTCCCTAAACCTTCAATTTTCTACATGTTAGCCACCCCTAAGGTAGGCCCAAGGTACCCCTGTGGGCAGGGTGCATTGTATGTGAAAGGTAGGATATGCCCTGATGTGTGTTGCATATCCTGAGAGTAAAATACTGCCAATTTCGTTTTTCACTATTGCAAGGCTATCTGTTCCCATAGGCCAGCATGGGCAGTTTGTTTATAACATCTTATAAACATAACTGACTCTAGGAACAAGATAGGAAAATAAAGTTTAGTATGCCTGAACTCAGAATGATAAGATGCATCTTTTAGTATGGGTGATTTTTACATTCTGTGTTTGAAAATACCACTTTTAGAAAGTGGGTATGTTCTTGCCTGACCATCCAGTGTGCCTCTGCTAGGTTTGTTGAGTGCATGTCTGGCTTTTGAATGACAGTAGCTGAAGCAGGGCAGGGGCTCCAGAGGTCTGATGAGTCAGGGCTGTGCTAAAAAGGCTGGGTCTGCATTCAGAGTGGTGGGAGGAGTAGCATCTTCACCTGAATAGGGCTGTGCCTGCCTTCCACAATGACGGCTCCGCCCCCTGTGGTGTGTCTGAAACCAGGGCTCACACTGACAAAGGAGGTTGTTGTGCACTTGCAAAGTGCCCCACATAACTGGTTTTGGCTGAGTACAGACACTCTCTGCTTCAGAGAAAAAAGGATTTTGGTGTATAAAAAGAGGGGCCCAGACCCCAGACTTTTAGATCACTTCTGGGATTCAAGGGAAACCTTTGCCAAGGAGAAGAAGCTGAGGAGGAATACTGTCCCTGTGCTGGTAGCTCTCTGGGACTGGCCTGCAGTGGCTGCTTGCTGCCAAGGAAAGGAGAAAAGGACTTTGCTGTTTTCTTTGTCATCATGAGGAAGATCTCCAAGGGCTTGAAACTGAGCTTGCCTCCTGTTCTGAAGTCTCAGGGACACAAAGACTTCACCATCAGCTCCCCTTAATTTCCTTGCTGGGAATTCCAACCTGTAAAGAGGTGCCTGCTGCTGCTTAGGACCTCTGGATCTGTTTGTCGCTGGGAGCTGGGAAATCAATGCAACACCGAAGAAGCGTTTCGCATCCGCACTGGTTTCCCGATGCATCGCCGAAGAAACCGTCGCAGCGCCTTCCGCGGCTCAAGAAATCGCCGCCGCCACACCGATCCCAACGCAAGCCTGCTGTGCGGCTGCACAAAAACACGCATCGTACCGGATCGACGCATCGCATCGAGGCACCAAACACTGTTGCATAGCTTGGGGTCCGCAGTAAGAAACAGATGCATCAACTCCCCTCACAGTAAGGAACCGACGCATCACCTCCCCTGAGTATAACGAACATACGCATCGCCTTCCCTGCGGCGATTTTGTTTGCTTTGTGTGTTGCATCTAAGATACTTTTGAGGAAAGTGTTGCATTTACAACTTGCATTGAACTGAATTATTTCTACCATTTGAAAGCCCCATTGTTAATACTGTATTGTGGATTTTTGCTGTTTGGTCTTGTTTTGGTTTAGATAAAGATTACTTATTTTTCAAAAGTCGCCGAACCTATCTAGCAGTTTCTGGAGACCAGAAGGTGTTTTAGACATAAGTAGAGTGTCATCTGCAAAAAGGAGGGTCGGTATTTTTTCCCCCGCCAGGGCGGGGGCATCCGCTGAGTCCTCCCTCAAATGGTCTGCCACCCCATTTATAAAGAGGGAGAACAGAGTCGGGGGCATCACACATCCCTGGCGGACCCCCCTCTGAACAGGTATTCTATCAGTCAATTGGCCTTCACTCCCCCATCTGATTCATGCATACGTGCCATCGTGCAATCTTTTGATAAGTTCCAAAAGATATCGTGGCAGTCCCATATCGTGTAATACCTGCCACAATTTGACCCGGGGAACAAGGTCAAAAGCAGTTTTAAGGTCAATGAAGGCCAAGTACAAAGATCCCTTGCCAATCAGAACAGTCTTCCAATAAGTAGCTATGAATCTGAATACTTGGTTCATAGTACCTACTTTCTTTCTAAAACCTGCTTGTAAATGTGTTAGGAGGTTTCCCTCCTCTAGCCAGGACCCCATTCGTGAGATGAGTACCCTACCAACCACCTTTTGGATGACATCAATTAGACTTATCGGTCTGTAATTGGCAGGGTCCTCTCTCACCCCCTTCTTGTAAACTGTGACTACCTCTGCACCCTTCCAGGAATCTGGAACTGCATGGCCCCGTAACAACAAATTAATCAAATTAAAAATAAGGTTTGCCCATACTATAGGGTCATGAAGAATCAATTCGCCTGGCAGCCCATCCGGACCTGCCGCCTTCCCGGGGGCGATGCTTTATTAGCTGTCTGTACCTCCACAAGTGTAAAAAAATCTATTGGTTCCGGCTGAGGAGGCGCTGGCTCAGGGTCTGGACTGACAGTCAATGAGAGATCAAACTCTACCTCACTTGTGTAAAGGTTTGAAAAGTGCAAAAACCACTGCTGCTCAGATATGTTATTAGGAATGGAATCGGAACCTCTTTTAGTTAATTGGGTTATTAAAGCCCAAAAAGTGCAAGAATCTTTTAGAAAGGCTGCCTTCTTTAGTTCTTGGCAGTGATCCTCCTCCCAAGCCCGTTTGGCAACTTCTATGGATTTTTTGTAATCTTGTCTGGCCAACCTTACAGCTACGGGGTCTCTTTTCTGTAGGGCTAGTGAAATAGCCTTTCTCCGGGCTCTACATTCAGCAGTAAACCAGGAATTACCTCGCTTAGCTGCGGGATTTGTCCCACCCTTTGGTCCCCTTATTTTAAAATGAGAGCCTATGTCTTCTATGAATGCTTTATAAGAGTTGCTAAGCTCTGGACAATTCATCCCAGCCAGCGTAGAATTAAGGAGGGCAAATTCCGCTGCCTTAGAGGCCACTTGGAGAGCTATGGCAGATAAGATGTCCTCATGACAGGACACTTTTTGCCATTTAAGCCTTCTGTTGCAATTTGTAGGGATTACTGCTTTTAAGGCTAAATTTGTATTTGCAGTACTTTCTCTGACATGCCATTTGACCACTGCACAGAGAGGGTTGTGATCACTATCTGGCATCTGTTCTACCTTCATGTCAACCATGTACCCCCAAGATTTAGTATCTAGAATAATATAATCGATACGAGATGGTCCATTTAATCTATTAAAGGTCATAGCCCCATGAGAGTCGGAGGGGGTTCTTCCATTTAGTGCTCGTAGGTTAAATTCCATAGTAAGACCAGTGATCTGTAATGCCCTCGCTGTCCGTCTCTTAATGGGACTCAGGTTTAAGGACGGGATGACATTTTTAGTATCGTCCTCACTAGTCCCTAGAAGATCTTTATCATTTAGGGGTTCATATGTACAGTTTAAATCACCTCCTAAAATGATATTGGAAAGTGGAGGGGTTCCTGCTAGAACATTTTCCAAGGATAGATAGGTTCGGTGACTTTTGCAATAATCGTGGCCTTACTGTCAATACTACTAAGACCAAACTGATGGTATTGTCCAGGAAAAAAAAATCCAAGAAAATTAATATTGCATTAAATGGCACTTTATTAGAGGAAGTGGATGCATTTGACTATCTAGGGGTCAGGATAAACTCTAAAATGAAATGGGATTTACATATCGCCAAAATGTTATTAAACTTTAAGAGAGTGACTGGAGCAATTGTTAGAGATTATCGTCTGACCTCTAGCAAGCCTATCAGCCCTGCTTTAGTAGTTTATGAGGGCAAGGCACTGTTTGCCGCAACCTATGGCTCTGAATTATGGGGATCAGAAAGAGTTACTGATTTAGTCATAGCGGAACACAAATTTATGAGAGAGCTAGTGGGTCTCCCTGTCTCTACCCCCATTAAACCACTATTCTACGATTTGGGACGTCGCTCAATTAAAGATATTGTTGGGCTCCACCCTTTACTTTTTTGGGTTCGCCTCAGAAGGACCCCGGAACTTAGCAATTATTCCGCAGTCCTTGATGAACTCATTGCTTTGAATGGTTTTGGGGTGATTTCGTGGTTGAAAAATTTAAGGGACATGGTAATTAATCTGGGGTTAAAAGAAGAATGGTTATTACAACAGCCCCCGCCAAAAGATATCATCAAGAAACTATATTGGACAAGCATAGAAGTAATGGATTTGAGAAATCCAAAGCTGGGTACTCTAACTGACATATTTTTGAGTCATAATCCAGTACCGAAGCTGGAACCGTTTCTTGATTTTATCTCTACCCCAAGAGACAGAACATTGTTCCTTAAAATGAGGTTAGGCACGCTACCCCTGAATGATTTTACAAACAGCTGGAAAAATTTTAAATCCCACCAAACAGCTTGCCCGGGGTGTTCTAATCCTTCCGAATCACTGGGCCACTTCCTGTTTGCCTGTAAGGCATACAGGGGGCCAAGGAAAAGATGGCTAAGCCCAGCATGTAGAAATCTGGGAACTAGGCAATACTCAGTGGCCTTACGTATCCTAACAACGGATACTACATCCCAGTCGGTAATTTGTGGGGTTGCTAAATACTTGGGGATAGCGTGGCGAATACGAACTAAGCTTGTTGAATTAAGTATTGGCTAGTTTGTTATATTGTATAACTGTACCACTTTATGAATTGGCACCCTATTAATTGATATGCACTGGCTTGCTTACATTTCTCTGGGTTCGTCGTCCTTTTTATTCCCATTTATGAATTTTTTTATCAATTTTAATTGTATTTGTACAGGTGTTTTTTCATGAATTTATATTAACCTTTTTATATTGTATTTTATCTGACTTATGTTGTACTGCATTTACTTTTATGATACCTCGAATAAAGTATGTTACTACTACTACTTATTTTTCTAAACTGGTGTGTTGTCCATTTGTAGTGTTTTCACTGTGTGACTGTATGTGTTCACAAATGCTTTACACACTGCCTCTGAGATAAGCCTGTCTGCTCGTGCCAAGCTACCAAGGGGGTGTGCAGGGGTTATTTTAGGGGTGTATCCCCCTTACCCTGACTAGAAGCAAGTGTCCCTATTTGGGCAAAGGTACCTACCTCTGCAAACTAGAGACCCCCATTTCTAACATTGGTGGCAGCAGTGGGATTTGGACTTGTATTTGTGATTTAAATACAGTGATTGGTGTACACTACTAGTGAGTGCAGACCATTACGCGACCACATACATTTTGGTAGAGTTTTTCCTTGGAACTTCTATTATTTGAGAAGTGCCAATTTTTCACCATGAGCAAATCAGCATCCATTGCATCTGTGGATATTGAATTTGAAGATGAGAGGAATGATACCTACACTGTGCCACACCTCAAAGCTGTTTGCAAGAAATGTAAAATCTCTATAAGAGGCCTCACCAGAAAGGAGGAATACCAAAAGGCGCTGAGGGCTTGGTTGGAATCTAGGAATGCCAGTGAGCATCCTGAAGAACCCTAGGGAGGAGGCACAGAATTTAGATGTGCAGCTGGAGGGGTAATTGGGCCTAAATGGGGGGAAAGTGCCTCCCAGAGTGGGCATCAGTGTTTCTTCAAAGGGCCCGTCCCCAGAGGAGTTGGAGGACAGGTAGAAAAGCAGAGTGCATGAGATGGAGCTAGCCAAGCTCAAAGTGGGGAGTCAGAATGACATAGGAAGTAAGAAATTAAAGTTAGAAAATAAGAGGTTAGCCATGGAAGAGAAGAAGATGCTTTTAGAGCATGAGAGAGTGGTGAGGGAGCTGGAGCTGAAAGCAAAGAGCTTAGAGATCACTCCCTCTGGTGGCAGCACACCGTCAGTGCCTGTAGAAGGAAGAGTATACATTCCCAAAGATGTTATTAAGGACTTTATGAAGCATGAGGACATTGGGCAGTGGTTTAAGGCTTATGAGGTAGCCATGAAATCCCATAGAATCCCTGAGAGAGAATGGGGAGCGGGGTTATGGGGCCGCTTTATGGGTGAAGGAAGGGAAACCTTACTAGCTCTGCCCAAAGAGGATCAGATGTCCTATGCCCCCATGAAGGAAGCCTTAGTAGCCAGGTATGGATTGACCCCAGAGCTTTATAGGCAGAAATTTAGAAATGGCAAGAAGCTGGAGTCTAGTACCTGGGTGGAGTATGTGTTTTTGTTTTGCAGATCATTGGATGATTGGGTGAAGGGTAGCAAGGTAAATGATTTTAAGGAGCTCTATGATTTGGTTGCATGGGAGCACTTATCCCGTAATTGTTTTCCAGAGCTATGCCAGCACCTGATTGATAGTAAGCTGACTGATCCCAGGAAGCTTTCTGTGGAGGCGGACCTCTGGGTCAGTACCAGGGTCCACAAGGGTCTTGTGGGAGACTCCACCAAAGGTGGACAGGGTCCCCAGCAGAAGAGTGGGGGGGACAAGGGTAAACCAAAGTTCCAGAAAGGGCCCCAAAGTAATTCCCAAGGAAACCAAGGGAAAGGTTCTCAGCCTCCCACTGAAAAGAGACCATGGGTCCCGACGGGTAAAACTGTCCAGAGGGGTCCCAAGACATGTTTTAGTTGTGGTCAGGTGGGTCACTTTCAAGGAAGTCCCAAGTGTCTCAAAACAGTGACCACTGCACCCACTGGTGCACCACCCTGGGAAATGGCTAGTGTAGCCTTGGGGGAGGAGTTGGGTGCCCAAGGTGGGTGGGGTCCCGCAGAGATGTCCCATGTCTCTTTATGAGACAGTGAGATGGTCCCTAGGACTCAGCTGCCTGATAACACTAAGAAGTACAGACAGTGGGTGACCATCAATGGCCATAGGGTGGAGGCTCTGAGAGACACCGGAGCCAGTGTGACAGCTGTTAGTTGTCGGCTGGTGTCTGAAGAGCAGGTGATCCCCAACGCATTCTACCCAGTAGTTGCCACTGACAATTCAGAGTGCCACTGCAAGGTGGCACAGGTTCCCTTTGAGTTTGGGGGGGGGGGGGTTTCTCAGGTACCTTTCAAGTAGCTATGAGGCCAGCCATGCCTGTTGACTGTCTGCTAGGCAATGATTTGGAAAGCTCCCCTTGGGCTAAGGTGGTGAGAAGGTCTCATTTGGAGATGTTGGATCTGCCTGAGTGGGCGTGTGTGACTACTCAGTCAATGGCAGCCAGTAAGGGTATTCAAGAGCACCTGGAGTCTGAAAGAGTGGCCCAGGTGCCTGCTTTAAAGAGAAGAGGCAGGGGGCATGGGAAACCGGCCCTAAGTTCCCACGGTCCAGGATAAGGCAAACCTTGAGGGGTATGCCCTGGATCCTACAGGGAAACAAATGGCTGAACGGGGGGACCTACCTGAGCTGACCCATTGGCAGCAGGAACGAGGACACTCCAGGGAAGAGTTCTGCGAGGAGCAGAAGAAGTGCCCTTCTCTTGTGGGTTTGCGGCAACAGGCTGCAAACCAGGCAGTAGGTGATCAGTCTGGATAACATTGGATTTACTGGGAGACTGGTCTCCTGTATAGTGAGCCTAAGGTTG
This sequence comes from Triturus cristatus, assembly GCF_964204655.1. Lineage (NCBI taxonomy): Eukaryota > Metazoa > Chordata > Amphibia > Caudata > Salamandridae > Triturus > Triturus cristatus. Next base: position 445,391,531 of record NC_140590.1, read on the forward strand.
CTGAGCCTGGTTCAGCCCATGTGCTGGTGTTACCCCAGCGCTTCAGAGGCTTCCTACTGGGTCTGGCTCATGATGTGCCTTTAGCAGGACATTTGGGGCAAGGCAAGACCTTTGAAATGCTTGTCACCCACTTTTACTGGCCCCAAATGCGCAAGAGTTCAGAAGCTCATTGTAGTACTTTTCAGACTTGCCAGGCAAGTGGTAAGAGTGGGAGGAAGCACAAGGCTCCTCTCCAACATCTCCCTGTAGTCAGCACCCCCTGTGAAAGGGTGGGCATTGACATTGTGGGGCCTCTGGATTCCAAGACAGCCATGGGCAAGAGGTTCAACCTGGTCTTGGTAGACCATGCCTCCCAGTACCCAGAAGCCCACCCTCTCCGACTGTGATGGCCCCGTGGTGGGTAGTGCATTGATCGGGATTTTCTTCTGCGTGGGGTTCCCCAGAGAGGTGGTGTCAGACCGTGATACCAACTTCATATCTAAGTATCTGAAGTCCCTGTGTCAAGAGTGCGTTGTAACCTATAGGTTCACCACTCCTTACCACCCCCAAGGTAATGGGCTGGTTGAGAGATTCAACCAGATCCTGAAGGGCATGATTATGGGTCTTGAGGAACCCATGAGGCATAAGTGGGATGTCCTCTTGCCATGCCTTCTGTTTGCTTACAGAGAGGTGCCACAGAAGTCCTTAGGGTTCAGTCCCTTTGAACTGCTGTACAGCCATCCTGTGAAAAGACCTCTGAGTTTGGTTAAAGAAGCTGGGATAAAGCACCCAGTAAACCTCCCCAGAATGTATATAGCTACATGCTGGCCGTCAGAAACCAGACTAGGCATTTCAGATAACTCGCTCAGGCGAATCTGGAAGCCAGCCAGGAGGAGATAAGATGTTGGTATGATCAGAATGCCACTCTGATCGAGTTTCAGCCTGGACAAAAGGTTTGGGTCATGGTCACAGTGGAGCCTGGTGCACTCCTAGATAAGTGGACCGGACCCTTTGAGGTGGTGGAGTGCAAGAGTAACATCACCTACTTGGTGGACTTGCAGTCTCCTAGGAACACTTTGCGAGTCCTACATGTGAACCGCCTGAAGCCCCACTTGGAGAGGTCCGAAGTGGGCATGCTCCTAGCAACAGATGCTGGGATGAAGAGTTGGGTCTGAGGGTCCATTATTTATACCTGGTGCACACTATGAAGTAGGAGAAGTTTGTAAAGGCTTCCACCCCCAGAGGTGCTTGGAATTTCCTGCCTTCTTGCCCTAGCCCCAACTGGTCTGGGGTCACAAAAGACTAGTGTCAAACTCTTTGTGGGTGTGCTGAAAGGTGTGAGCCTTTGTGAAGTGCACGTGTGGTAGGCGACAGCTCCTCCCCCTCATCAATTAAGAAATGGACCATTTTGTCAACACCTATTCCCCTTTGTCTTACTGTCTGAGAGACTTCATGGCCAAGAAGCACTTTGATAGACTACATTGCACAGGTTTATATCTGTGTATGAATAACTAACTGCATGATGTAACTGTTGTCACCGTCAAACACTGTTACCTTATAACGGTCCAGTACCACCACCGGTGCTTCATGCAACATCCGTACCTAGACTGTTCTGAGAGGGGCAAAATGGGCAGTCACGTACATCTGATTTTAGTCTGGAGAATTAGGACAGTCACTCGAAGGACCTCGTTGAAATGCTCCTGTTTCTCACCAGTAAGGTCCAGTGCCAACCATGGGGTTAATTTAAGCACAACCCCCTTGCTACACTTAGACAGGCAGTGGGCGAAGGAAAGGATATTCCAGAGAATGCAAACTGCACATATATTTGCATATATAATAAACAGATGTACATATTTCCGGCTCCAAGTGAATGTATCCTGTTCATGTGGGTAGATAGTTTATATTACCTGTATATATATATATATATATATTAGTTTTGAAAATTTCGCGAAGATTCGTCAAACGGCACCAAAGAAATTAGCAAATGAAAAAACACTTTTTGAATAAAAACAAGGTCCTAACTATAACTACCTATTGGCGACTGCCAGTATATACATACAATATTTTTTAGAGTTTGTTCTAAAAAGATAAACAGGTGGGCGTCAAACATTTAATTTCTTTGAAGTCACAGCAGCCTACCATAGCATGTTTCGCTTTTTTGCCTGCGTTTCTCAGAATGGGGAAAAATCTGCTTCCTGACATATTGGCATCTTTACCTGGTTCTCTGTCACTTCTGAAGTGTCCCCTGGGCTGATTATTAAACTCCTCAGCTGACTGTCATTTTAGATTACCTTTTAATGAAACCTTATCAAATCCTTCACGGCAGGAGTGGCGTCTCCTTCACCTGTAGTTCAAGCCAAGCACGTTCCGCAATTTAGTCATTGAAATAAATTGCAGTGAAATTAGAGCATTCATTATGGCATCTGTAATGGACCCAATCATTTCTTCGAGTAAACAAGTACATATTTGCCAGGTAGCTGCGGTATGACACGAAACGGGGATACTGTACAGCAATGGAAACTGATGCTTTAAAGCGTAAAAGCGTTTAAAGCGTTTAAAGAGTAAAACGTTTGAGAGGCAACCGCAGCAAAGAACGCACTAATCCAGGGCTTTTTAGGACCATCACCCAATTATTAGAACAACAAACTTTGGCAATCCACCTAGCTTTAATGAACATGAGGTGGGCAATATTTTTAATGTAACTAAAGCACCGTGTGGTAGCGCACTGTCAATTACAGACAGCATATTTTCCTTTAAAATGGCCGGTAGATTTGCTCGGACAAGCAGTTTTACTGATCAAAACTATATAGCACACACATGTTAATGTGTGGAAATCGGGTTTCAGTGAATACCATTTGTGCATCACCAAGTAAAGTGTCTTGATTTGTTTTGATCTCTGTTTCCAGCACACTTTAGAATTAAAAAAAAAAGTGCTTTCCTATCTGCTGAATGTGTACAACTTATTTCCAGGTATTTATATTTCATTTTCTGTTACAAAAACATGACATACCATGGCCTTTCCTTTCACATTCCATGTACACCAGCAAATTAGTCATGTAATTAACTTTTCTTTCTCTGATTTTGAGGAGCTTGTGAACCCCAATCCCTTGTTAAAAAAAAATGAGCAGCAATTTGTCAGAAGACCTAGCCAGGCATTGCCTTTGTCTTGAAAGCCCAGGAAAGATACATACGGAATCTGGCTTCTTTATTAATTGCTTGGACTTTCGTTACCCCCCACAGTTTGGGAAATACTGCACTAACCCAAAGGCTGCAGCTTAGACTTCCTTTCATGTGTGAGCCGGTCTCTGGGAGCTCCGTTTGATAGATGCCTCGCAGCATATAGCAGTGATTTGCCAGGAGCCCTGCAGACGGTAAAAAAGGTATACAGTTTTCCATTCGAAACTCTTGCTTACAGCAGCTGTCCACCAACAAGTTCTAAATCAGAACCACACAACAGCCTTCTAGAGCAGGTTTCTCAGGCAGTCCAAAAGCAGGCCATAGAAGAGGTGCTGTAGGAAAAGAATAGTATAGGGTTTTATTCCAGGTATTTTCTTATTTAAAAAAAAATGGAGACTTTAAAGGAGTTATGTTCATAATAAGTATGTATATATTGATACAATTGAAGATATTTGAAAAAATAGTTGTAAGACAAAGTACAATGTTGTTGCTAATTTGAATTGTATCTATCGGACTGGCTATAGTCTACATTTTACATTGTAACCTCTGCTTCTCCTCAGGAAGGTTGAAGATTTAATTTGAAACAAAATAATAGCTATTCTTTTACTTAAACGTGCCTTCATGTCTTGCAGGGTATTCTCTTTTCTACTCCTGACTGTTTAAAGACCCCTAACGATCTGGTGAAGTTGTACCTACATGAGTCCAACCGTGTTTATCGAGACAAGATGGTGGAAGAGAAAGACTTCGATATCTTTGATAAAATTCAACTGGAAATGGTGAAAAAGTTCTATGATGTATGTGAAAAAATGATTTTGTTGAAGTATGTTTGCTCTTTTGGATGGATGAGGCAATTCAAAGTCTTAGGTTTAAAACAATAGCATACCTTAAAAGATGTTCTGAAGTGAAGCCTTCACACAGCACCAGAACATGAATGTCCACTAGTGTTGAAACAGAAAATGTTAGGACCCCAGACAATTCTGGACATGAGCCCCCGAAATGTCCCTTGGGTTGGCCACCTGGCTAGTAATACAAAGTTCTCTGACTGCAGACTGACACCCGTGAAAGGCAAGACATTGGCGTTATTCATTACATTTATTTTCCACTCATCATTCAAATATCTTTGGTCTAAGAGACTCAAGGTGTTGGGAATTGTTCAATATAGTGGTGGCCACGGAAGGATTCATCTATGACCTTCTGGAAGTTTAATACTAAAAATGGCAAGTAATGTAGCTGTATTTTTGATAGATGAATGTTGATATGCTTCTCCTCTACATATAGCATTAAAACCCAAATATGGCTGTCATTGCCAGGTCCCTGAAATGTTTTGACTCGTCTAAAATGAATTTACATGAAGGTTGAACTTTTAGGGCCATGTATAATCAGTTTCTTTCTTTTCTTCCTTTCTTCCTTCCTTTCTTTCTTTCTTTCTTTCTTTCTTTCTTTCTTTCTTTCTTTCTTTCTTTCTTTCTTTCTTTCTTTCTTTCTTTCTTTCTTTCTTTCTTTCTTTCTTTCTTTCCTTCTTTCCTTCTTTCCTTCTTTCTATCTTTCTTTCTTTCCTTCTTCTGTGCTCATAGTATGAGCCGTGCAGGAGCTAAACCTGACTCTTCATTGGGGATACACACTCATTTCCAGCTACTGCGTCCTGACAAATATTGAATAGACCATCTATGAACCTAAAGCCTTGCTCATAGCAAAATAACGGTAATGGGGAGAGGGGCGGGAGAAGGAACGGTGGGGGAAACCTGGTAGGGGGGAAAAGGGAGGTCAGTGACAAGGAGGCTTATGTTTCTCATGTACTAACAGTTCCAGACTGTAGGGGGTTCCTTTACCATCAGGTTTGTAATAAAACAACAAAAGCATGAGTGAAAGCAGCAGGGTCAACGCAATAAAAGTCGAAATCAATATCAACATCACTGCCAATAATAATGAAAATGTATGTCAAGGTGAGAAATCTCATGAGCATCAAAAACCAAGAAAAGGAAAACAAGAAAAGAAACCATAACATTATCTTCGCCGGCCTGGTCAGCCATATGACCACCAGCATGATGCACCTCTTGAGAATGGAGTTTGTGTTCGAACTCCCAGGACTCAAAGCAGGCAGCCATCCCAGATTAGGAGATGGCTCCTGCCCATCTAAGAATTTAGTCCACAGATGAGACCTATGACCGCTAAAATGTAGGACCTGATGTCTGCCTCTATTCCCTGAATAAGTGTCTGGGGAACCCATAATGGTATCATATTAAGATCATAATGATATCCAGACACAATTGTCATCTTGATAGTTTGGACTCTTCCCCACAGGGACAGAGTTAAATGTTGCCATTTGAGAAAGTCCTTCTTAGCGCATTCCCTTAATGATAGCAACTTGTCTTCCCCACACGCACTAGATCTCCAATATTGAGATAGCAAAGGCCTCTAGGTATCCATCATATATCATCAAGCCCTATACATGCCCTGGTTAGGGGACACGCATCACATTTGGCCCAATTGATCTTATGTCCCTATAAATGGGAACATTTATTAAAGATCATCATTGAGGCCAGGATATAGGAATCAGGGAGGCAGAGGAGGAGCAAAATATCATCCACACTAAGTAATTGCTTCACCTGCCGAACCCTCCCAGCTACCCTGGACCACGTAGGAAAGACATAATGCCATAGACAAACGTTCTAAGGCTATTTAGAAAAGCAGTGGGGAGAGAGGACATCCTACCAGGTGCCTCTGTAAGTCTGAAACGCATTGGAGACGTGGCTGCCACAGTTAGTATCCAATTCCAAATCACCAGCATCTTAGCGAGTACCTTAAGTCCAACATTGAGGAAGAAAATGGGGCAGTAGCTAGCGCACTCCAGCATGTCTTTATTCTCTTTGGAAGGGCCATTATGGTGACTTTGTTAGATCGAACTCCCAAGGAACCGGCCTTCACTGCCTTTTTGAAGGCACTTGTCAATAGGGGAACTAGAAGAAATGTACCGGTCTTATAAAATTTCCCAGGGAAGCCATCTTCTTCACGTAATTTACAGGTAGAGGGCACTGCCATGGCTATGGACACATCATCATCCATGAACGCCCCCTCCAGATATGTCTGGCCCTCCTCAGTGAGGGAGGGAAGGAGTGATGAGCTAGGAAGTCATCAATGTGTGCAGTGGAAACCTAGGACTCTAATGTGTAAAGGAGGTGAATATTAGTAAGCAAAACAAATGAGTCAGCAGATTCCCATTGGCATCCCGAATAGATAAAAAGGCCAGTTAGGATTCTCATTGGCGCAGCTGCGCAGCCAAGAGCCGGCCCACCTTTTCTCTATGGTCATACCTGCACCATTGTAGCTTTACAGAAAAGCAGGTATTGAGGTGCAATTTGGCCATCTGTAATTCTTTCAGTAACGCTGGAGAAGGAGGGGTATTGTAGCAAAAAGAGAGCTCACTAACCATCGCCCCTAAACAGAGCAATTCCTCATGGGCCGTGAGTATCGCCACTGAAGAGTCCCTCATCAGGGCCTTCTGGGCTTCCCACAAAGTTTTATGGTAAGATACTAAGCCCTCACTGTCTATTAACAAGGAACAAATGTATTGTCGGACGTGTTCTTTCTGCGTGGTTTGTTTATATGCAAAACTATCATTTGCCACCTTATGGAAAGGGGTGAAGTGAGGCCGAAGTCAAGGGTGAGTTGGATCGGGCTGTGGTCAGTGACTCCCATTTCTAATATTTCACAACTTGTCAGCTCAGATAGTAGATGATCCTGAAGCAAGAAATAATCAATATCATGGGTATCATGAAGGTAGGAAAGGAAAGTGTAGACCCAAGATAGAGAAGGCTCCAGATGTCTGACAGTGCGTGATCCATCTGTAGGTCTGGGAGCAGGGCCTGGCCCCTATGGTTGTGTATCGCTGGGTGGCCAGACCTATCCAAAACTGGATCCAACATCAGATTCCAGTTCCCACCCCTAAGGAGTTTTGTGCATCCAAAGGATATTATGAGTCTGGAGAGATGTGCTAGGAAGTGTGTCTTGTGAGTGATGGGAGCGAATATCAATCCCACCACTAGGGTTGTGTCTCAAATCCATAATTTAGCAAATACCCTCTAGTCCTTTTCATCAGTTCTTGCAGGAGAGTTTTTGTCCTATGAATATCCCCACCCTTCATTTCTTGGAAGACCTATGGGAGGTAGACGGGATGTCAGGAGTCCTGAGAACTCTACTGCTGCTTATGACAGTGCCCACCCAATCCTGTTTGAGTTTTAGGGATTCCTCTGGTGTAAGGTTATTTTCTTGAAGGATGGCAATGTCCTCATGTTTAGTGTGTAAACAGTGTAGAAATTTCTTACACTTAATAAAATGGAATAAGTCATTACCTTTCAGACTGTTCAGCAATTGCTCTATTGGTTTCCTCCACCAAAGTGTATCTGCGATATCCAGACAATCTTTGGTGCTTGTAGTGACTAATGCCCATGGCAAATCCAAGGGCCCTACCACCTCGGCTGAGGTGATCTGATTCTGCCAGGCTGAAAAGATCGAAGTTCGAGAAGGGGTCTGCACAGTGGACAGATCCAGCTGGCAATGGCCGGTCATGTTTGGAGTTGGCTCAGAGGGGAGGAGATAGGGTACTACCAAAGAAAATCAGAAGTAGAGTTGCTATCAGCCAGTGAGAGGAAAGGGGATGCCACCATGGGATAGTGGAAAGGGGGAGTCTCAGGAAATGACTTTGCCTCTTTATGGGAGGCTAGGAGGAGAATCTAGGATGTGAGAGGGAGAAAAGGGGAAAGAGAACTGAGGAAATCCTTTGGGTTTCAAACAAACTCCTGAGCCAATCGTAGCTGGTTCACACCCCACCCATGGGCAAATAACGGAAATGGCGAATTGGCAGGGTTGGGGCTACATAGCTATCAAGGGAGAAGCAATGGGCGAGCCTCAGAGAGAGACAAGAGAGGAGCTAGGAAGGCTTCAGATTAGTTTAAGGGATAGAGAGCTGTATAACAAAGAACGAGAGCACCCACGTAGACTGGCATTCTCTCATCATAGACATAATCACGCAAATGCGAGACAGCGAGGTAGGGCTATGTGCCCCGGGGCACATCGGGGAAAGAAGGGAGGATACGCACATGATTGGGACTGTAGACGAGTGGGGAATCATATACATGCATTCACAAGTGTAAGGAGAAGTCTCCCCACACCCTCTGATGGCTAAATACAAGAAAAAAGACAGAGGTGAGCATACAGACTAGTTGCAGGTGGGATAATCATATTTAGCCATCATCAGGCCCCACTGTTGAACCCTCCAATGTCTGCTTAAGCACTGATCTCAATTTGTCCCTATCCTTCTTATGGATGGCCTCTATGACTTGATGCAGTCCTGCTCGATCCGATTCCCTGCGTGAAAGGCCAGGCGACTGATGAGGCTTCTGCTGCTGATGATGGCAAAGTGGCCTCTACCCTCACAGCCACTATGGTGGGACAGCCTGATGATCGGGAAGAGCACCTGGTGTCCATGTTAGATTCATTGAGGGAATCCAAGAAGAATTCTAATTTGTGCGGGTCCCAAAAGTTCCTTGTCTTGCTACCCATGGTTATTAGCATGTAGGCTGGATCAATTAACCCATACTTCATATCCCAGAGCAGGGTGGAGTGCCAGGAACCTTTTGTGTTTGAGAAAGTTGATCGATGAATAGCGTCTTGAGAAAGTCACCCTCTGATCTTCTTAAAGCAATGGGTCCAGAAAAAGGTTTGCCATTTCCAGGATTAGTCTGACGTGCTGATGGCGAAGAGAGCAAACAATGATCGTACTTGGGAAATACTTCTGGGATTCCACATGTGATCGCACACAATGCACCCTTTGGAATTCCAATGGTTTATTAAAATGTAGGTCCAGCATCTGGTGCAGCATAGTGCACAGTAAGGACAGCATATCCCCCCATTAAGCATCCTCTGTAAATGCAAAACGTTTCTTAACGGACCCTATCCTTCAGGTCAGTGGTCTTATGCTATAAGAAGTCAATGCCCTTGCCCCAGTCCGGCGTGCGATCATACTGAGATTCAATCTGGTCCAGTCTCTTGTCCACCTTATCCAACCGGGGCTGAAATATGAGCACCTTCTGTCTCTGTGATTTCACCTCCACGTAAGATCTGAATTTCTTTTGTCCATGTCAGAGAGTGTTGTGCATATGGCAGCAATCTCCTTGAGTAGGGCCTCTGTATCCGGTTGTGACTAGTGATCTGCGTCCAGTGCCTGGGAAGGCTTGAGACAGGCCACATCCTTGTATAATAGGATTCAGAAGTTAGCCCTCCACACCAAGCAGTCTGGTGACTCTTATCACCTCTCCAGCCAGGGTGGATTCACTGAGACGACTGCTGGGTGCTGTCATTGCTGAGGTGTGTGCTGTTTACCGTGCCACTGTTGAGAAAGCAGTATTCCACACAGCTGGCCTGTCTGTTTGGAGAATTTCCCTGATGCTCCTGTGGGAGGGATCCGGCCTTCTAACGTCAGACCCCACAGACCCGATCCGACACCATCATGGAGCGTTAGCAAGGAGTGGCTATCTTGGTTGGCTCCAAGCTCTGCCTCCTCTATAATGAGTTTCAATTTCACCTCTTGGTTTTCTGCTGACCTTCTCCTGGCACCATATCCTATTCCAGCTTTTCGAATCATCCATGTGTACCATAATATTTGGGCCTGGGCAAAATGTTAATTAATCCGGCGTAATTTGCTTTAATTTCCAGAATTTCGCTTTAATCTTGTTAAGAGAAATTCCTAAAATGACTCCACTAAACCAGTGCATAGTTATGTAATTTGCGGTAAAACGTTTACCACACAGTCAAGTGAACAACAGAACACAAGTGGATGTTGTTCACCGTGCTTTTGTTTTTTTGATCAATTTGTTAGCATCAAATCCATATTCTCATCAAAAATTGATGCAAGAATGCATTTTATGCTAAAGCGCTAACACATGGAATTGCCTTTTGCATAATTTTCGAGCAATTACACAAAAGCAAATAATGCAAATTTCACACCCCCCTAATTCTGTCATTTTCGAAACTGTAGAAGCTGCCTTTTCTCCTTTAACTAGGAGGATGGACAAAGAATCATAAGCTATATAGTAGGTGTTAGAAATGGGATTTCTGGTTGGCTAGGGCATGCGCCTAAGCCAGGCGGAAACCACCACCCTGAGCAGAAACCACCACTCTAGTCAGGGCCAGGGAGTTACACACTGAAGATAACCCCTTCTCACCCGCTTGGTAGCTTAGCATGAGCAGTCAGGCTTATGCCAGAGGCAATGTGTAAAGCATTAGCGCAACACACACACACAGTAGCAACACACTAGTCACACTACAAAAGAAACTCCACACAAGGTTATATAAAAAATAGCCTTTGTATTATCCAAAACACATTAGAATCATAATCACACAATATACACTGTGCCAACTGACACTAGGCAATATTTACAGGGGATTATATACAGGACAGGGCCAATCGGGCCACTGTCAGAAGTATCACAAGCACAAGCAGTAGAAATAGTATCACAACCAGTAACTACTGGCAAAATACTGTACTCAGCATTATATCCTACTAGCATTAGGCATAGAACCCTTTGTGCATAAATCACAAGCATAAACACATTATGCACAAATCACATTAAGCATAAAGCACATTATACCATGATCATAAAAAATGACCCCAGTCCAACTGGCCTTTCACTGGGGCTCAAGGCACTTTGTCCCAAATGTCAGGGTAACCAAGGTGCGCAATGCGCTGGGGATGTGGGGTGCAACTCACCCCTTCCTTATTATCCAGAAAGAAAAAGAACAATGACCCGTGTTGCAGCTGCCCACGTTGGTGTGGTGCAGCTGTGTACCAAAATAAGCCCTGGCACTAACTGTGCCACTGAAGCCCCACTGGCACTCTTCAAACAATGTGCCCCACTCGTTGCAGCTGCCTGCTGTGCGGTTCAGCTGTGGCTGACAAAGTGCTGGCACTAACAGTGCCTGGGGAGCCCTGTTCACCGGGCTCCTCCTCGTGCCATCTCTAGGCACCAACAATACTCAATTTTCAGCCCCACTCACCGGCACGCCGTGCAGACTCCTCCAGTTCTCTGTAGGTGGGGGGAAGGTACCGTCAACGTGTCTTGTCAGCCCCCCCACTCCCGGGGCCTCTCCCCACCTTGCCGGGCGTCTCTTCTTCCAGCACAGGTAAGGTTTGGCTTTCCTCCTTTCTGCCGGCCACCTGGTGAGACTCCGATTGAGCTCCTACTCCCGCTACCACTCTCCGGCGGGGCGCAGGGGCTGCGAGCCGCTCAAGGCTCCGTCTCTGCTGTGGGCAGGATGACACGCGAGGCTCCCACCGCACATGGGGGCCCGCCTTCCTCTTCCTTCCTGCTGGTCACGCCCCCAACCAGGCACAGCCACCTTGCATCCGGGTCGAGATGGGCTCTCAGCCGCGGTTTCTCCTTTCTGTTGCCAAAGTGCGGGGTAGGCGCCAATGCGTATGGGCTCCTGCTAAAAGGGAGCAAAAACACGGGGTGAGCTCCCGCTATTAGATAAATATAAATGCGGCAGAATATAACCAAATGCGGGTGGGCTCCCGCTTCCCATGCATTGCGGGGAAATCCCCACATCGGGATTCCCTCGGAATCGATCGCTGCTCAGCGCTTCAAAGCCACAAGCACTCCTCCTGGAAATAGATAGAGCACCCACGAGGCACTATGCATCCAACAGTTCCAGGGCAAAGGCTGGGCCCAGGCAGGCCAGCTCACAAGGATCTCCAGCAGGGAGGCAGTCCCTCATGGCAGTTCTTCCTGGGGCCCAGCAGCAGCAAGTCACCACGCAGCACAAAAAGCACAACATTTTCATGGGGTCACAGCCCCAGTATTTATACAACATTTAACATTTTCTTTGTCTGCCCTTGGCACAGGGCTTGGGGGAAAAAGCCTGAACTGGTTCTGGGGGGATTTGGAGCACTCTGTTTACAGGGCTCCTCTTTCCTATTGTCAGGTGGGGGCTCGGTCATCAGACACACCACAGGACCAGCATTCACCTAGGCAGGCACAGACGTATTCAGGGTCAGGGGACTACTCCTCCCACTACTCCAAATGCAGATCTCCCATTCAGCCTAGGGGTGACTCACACTGCCCTCCCTGGAACCACACACACCTCACCAGCCCCTGTCACTCCAAAGCCAGACCTGCAATCCACATCAGGCAGGCAGACACATTGCACACAGAAATGCCAACTTCTAAAAGTGGCACTTCTAAAATAGGTATATTAAATCTGCGCATACCATTGCGTAGCATTTATTATCACTATTCCAAACATAACAAACTTGTCCACACTGTTCCTCTCATATCAGGAATTACCACTGAAACACTTATCAGGGAATTCCCAATGCATTCCTATGAGAGGGCAGCCTTACAGCAGTGAGAAACCAAAATGGCTGTTTGTCACCACCAGGACATGTCACACACTTAAGGTACATGTCCTACCTTCTACTTACAATGCACCCTGCCCATAGGGCTAGCTAGGGCCTACCTTAGGGGTGACTGACATGCAGTAAAAGGGGGGTCACAGACATGGCACACACTTTAGGTGCATGTCACAGTGGCAGTAACACTGCGCGCACAGGCCCTGCAATGGCAGAGGCCTGAGTCAGGTTTGAAAGGCTACTTTGGTGGGTGGCGCTGCAAGCCCACCAGTAGCATTTAATTTACCAGCCCCGGGTACCTGAGATACCAGTTTACAGGGGACAATTAAATATGCCAAACAGGTGTAGTCCAATCTTACCATGTTTATCACAGAGAGCACACACACTTTACACTGGACAGCAGTGCTAAAGGGCCCAGGGTCCTTGAACCACCAACACCTTGTCAGAAAAAAGGCTATGAGGAAGGCAATGGGAAGGGATGACCCTGTAAAAAGGGCCAAGTCCAACAGTAGGTAACACATGTAACAGAATGACCACTCTGGACTTAACTGGATATCTCTAGTTGATAACCGAAGGAGCAGCAGTATCCTTTCGAAAAGACTGGGGCAAGTGGCATGCGCCCAAAGCTCTCTGCCATGTTTCCTCGCCCCATAATTTTTGCTTCATTGAGATAAAACGGTTACATTGTCCATCCCACTCCAATTCTCATGCACAGCCTTCTTGAGCTCGGTTTGATGAAGATGCTTAGGCAGTTATTTTTCCCTAATCCTAAACTTGTTCTGCTCAGTAGCCCAACCTGCACTGTAGACCATTTATGTTTATCTCACAGTGGCCCACCATTCTAAATCTAAATTTGAATGCAATATCATTACACACAACATAATGATGCAATGTATAAGTAAAGATGGATGCGGCCCTCCAAAAATATTCACTCAGTAAACTAAGTCTAGGCAATAAAAAGGTCTATCATTATCATTTTCGCTGCCTATACACAAACCATTAGATCAGTGGAAATGTCACCAAAGAGCAGAACTTCTTTAGTCAGTGTTTTGTTCTAGAACAGATCAGGGTTATAGGCCATGTCCTACACCTGTACAGAATCAAACTAATGTAGTTGGTTAACCTGGCACTGAGACTGTTCTCAATAAACAAGAAGATTGGCTTGGGAAGTGGTCGTACAATATGCACCATTCTACTTTCTAACATGGGCGTCTTTGTGCAATGGCTTAGACTCCGAGTGGACTTGGCAGCATTATTACTATACAGCCCATCTCAATAGCATTGGCTAATCCATTCTTCACCCCATTCTAGATTGTGTGTTTAGAGTAAGCCATTATCATCTTGGCATTGTATTCAATTTTCAAGAACTCTTTCTTGAGAAGTGACTCTAGGAACTACTGAAGTACACAGGCTCATAGGGAAGTAAGGTCCTGCCTGGTTAAAGTCACAGTACTACTCAGTTCAAACCCAGCTGTATTAGCACAAACAGTCCACTGCAACGTTCCTTTATATGAATTCTACTTGTTTCCTTCTTGCTGTGATTGTTTATAGTGTTTCAAAGTGGTAGATTACTGCAATCTGGACACAGACCGAATGCCTAAGCATCTGCCTCGATTCACCATCCATTGCTCACCTTAAAATTATCTCTGTTTTTCACTAAACTGCTTTCTCGGTGAACATCCCCAACTTTCATCTTCACGCCATCTTCCACCTGGCACCCTGTCCTCTCGTTATCTTTGTCCACTGTCTCGAATCCTTCTGAAGTTGACGAAAAGAAAATTCTATGTTGTACAAAATAACAAAAATAGTTAAAATCAAAATATCAATTTCCCAGGCCTTCTACCGTATTTAATACTGTATTCATTGAAATTATCCAGTCTCTTTTCTTTCTTCATCACATTTTCCATTACCCACAGTGCACTTTTTTCTTCAGAATGAATGCTTTATTTTGCTTCACTTGTAGCAACGGTTGTTGGCTATAAATACTTTTAATGGGAATAGACAATGATTTGCATGTTTGTTTCTGACCCCTCTGGGTAATTTATAGTTGATAGTTTCAATTCAGACAGGACCTGCTCAAACTTTGATCCTTGTTAGAAATGGGGGTCTTTAGTTGGCAATTGTTTGCAACTTTGTCCATGTAGGAATCATTCTTCCTAGTCAGGGAAAGGAGGATACACTTCTAAAATAACCCCTGCTCACCCCTTGGTAGCTTGGCATGAGGAGACTGGCTTATCTCAGAGGCAGTATGTAAAGCATTTGTGCACACATACAGTAATACAGTGAAAACACTACAAATGGACACCACACCAGTTTAGAAAAATAAGTAATCTTTATCTAAACCAAACAAGACAAAAACGACAAAAATCCACAATACAGTAATCAAATTATGACTTTTACAAGGTAGAAACATTTCTGTCCATAGTAAACTATAGTTGCGACACATTCAGCACAAAGTACCTTGGATGCGTCACAGTCACAAACCAAACAGCCAGAGGGAAGGTGATGCGTTGGTTCCTTATACCCATGGAAGGTGATACGTCAGTTCTTTACTTCAGGGGAGGTGATGCGTCAGTTCCTTACTGCTACTCAGGGGAGGTGATACGTCCGTTCCTTACTGAAGGGGAGGTGATACATTGTTTTCTTACTGTGCCGGGAGGTGATGCGTTGGTTTCTTACTGTGGCCCCGGAGTTGTTGTAGACTCGGGGCCCCGGTGCGATGCGTGAGGATCGGGGATGCATCAGTTCTCGGCAACAGCACTGCGTTTGTTTGTTTTTTCAGCCACTGTCCCACGATGCATTGGTTCTTGTGGTCACACAGCAGGGCCTGTGTCGGAATTAGTGCAGTGATCTCGAACTTCATGGATCGTGCTCTTGATGCTGCGTGCTGTGATTTCTCCAGCTGCGGCCAGGCTCTGCTTCGTTTTTTTTTTAATTGCCATTTCACAAAAGATGGCAATACAAGAGTACATCAGCAGTAGTATACATAGACGCAATGGGTGTTTTTCAACCATTATGTAGCTGCTTTACAACATTATCGCGTACAGAGCTTTCTGTATTTTTGCACAAATTTGTCCCGCATTGCGCGACCAGATACTTGAACATGCTTTTTATTTCAATGTAACTCCCTCAACATCCCGCCCCCCACGCGGACGTCTCTTGTATTTGCGCTTCCCATTGTTGTGTTACTTTTCCATCTCCCAACAGCGGAAAAAAATCTGCAGAGGACCAACACAGTCACAGGCACCTCTTGGCAGGTCAGAACTCCCAGCAAAGCAGTTCAGGGGAGCTGGTGGTGAAGTCTTTATATCCCTGAGACTTCAAAACAGGAGGCAAGCTCTACTTCAAACCCTTGGAGACCTTCCTCAAGCAGGAGACACAGCACACAACAAAGTCTTTATCCTCTCCTTGGTAGAAATAGCTACTGCAGGGCAATCCCAAACAGCACACTGCACTGGGGCAGTACTTCTCCTTCAGTTTCTCCAGCACTTTTCATTGGCAAAGGCTCCTCTTGAATTCCAGAAGTAATCTCAAAGTCTGTGGCCTGGGCCCCACTTTTTATAGCACAAATTCATTGCTCTCTGGTGGCAGAGAAGCTCTTTGCTCAGCCAAAACCAGTTGTGTCCTCTCTGGTGCAGCTTCCTGGCAGGAGGTATAGACAGCATTGTCCAAGGCAGACAGGCCCATTCATGTGTGAAAGAAATCTCCTCCCCCTACTCTGAATGCAGCCAGGTCTATTCATTCCAGCCCTGACTCACCCTCGAAAGGCAGGACACACTTCACCCCCCCAAGTGGCTGTCTGAACAGACTACTCAACCCCAGCACATGTCACTCCAAAGCCAGACAGTCAATACACAAACCTAGCAGAGGCACACATGATATCTAAGCAAGAAAATTCCTACTTTCTAAAAGTGGTATTGTCAAACACAGAATGTAAAAATCATCCTTACTAAAATATGCATCTTATATGCTGAGTTCAGCCATAATAAACTTTATCTTTTCATCTCGTCCCAGAGGGAAGTTATATTTATAAGATGTTATAAATGAACTCCCATTCTATCTTATGGGACAGATAGCCTTTCAATAGTAAAAAACAAAACTGGCAGTATTTCACTATCATCACATGCCACACACATCAGGACATGTCCTAACTTTCATATACATTGCACTCTGCCCACAGGGGTACCTTGGGCCTACCTGATGGGTAACTCAAATGTAAGAAAAAGGAAGGTTAGGGCCTGGCAAGTGGGTGAACTTGCCAGGCCGACATAGCAGTACCAGACTGCACACACACACTGCAATGGCAAGCCTCAGAGACTTTTGCAAGGCTACTTGAGTGGGTGGCACAATCAGTGCTGCAAGCCCCCATAGCAGTATTTGGTTTACAGGTCCTGGGCATACAGAGTGCACTGTACTAGGGATTTAACAGTAAAACAAATAAGCCAATTATGGAAACACTAATCCATGAAAACAATTTACAGAGGGAGCACTTGTACTTCGGCACTGACCAGCAGTGGCAAAGTGCCCAAAGCATCTAGACCAGCAAAAACAAAGTCTAGCCCACAGTAAAAATACAGGAGGCAAAGAAAAATATACATGGGAACCCACACCAAGGATGCCAGGTCTATCAATCCTTTTGTAACCAATGAATTGAATGTATAACATATTCTTTTTCTTGTTTCTAGATTTCCTAATGTGTGCAAGGATTGTTTCCTGTCCACTGCCACTGTTGAGAACACCTGATCTTTTTTAGGATATATTAGTTTGTTCTAAATGACTCTTACCACTGTAAATTTTCTTCCTCCTTTTAGGATATTGATGAAATGCTGGAGCAGAGTCAGCAGATGAACATGTACTGCCACTTTGCTAATGGAGTGGGTGAACCCAAGTATATGCCGGTTCAGACCTGGGAGTCATTGAACAAAATTCTGGTGGAAGCACTGGACAATCACAATGAGGTCAATGCTGTGATGAATTTGGTTCTGTTTGAGGATGCAATGTGCCACATGTAAGTACCTTATTCTTTAAAATAGGTGTCTTTTATCTGTAGTTTTCCTCATAGCATTTGGTATTGCCCCGCACAGTAAAAATAGTTGTGATGGATACTTCTGCCTGTGGATTCCTCGTCTTTTGAATACCCCTGCGCCAGCATTCTGCGGAAATTCTTTCCTAGCTCTCCCACGTCGGCGAGGACGTCATAATAGCACGGCTCCGCTCGCGACTCCGTATGATGTCATCAGAGCCATAAGAGTACCTCGTCAGCGTGCTGACGTCAGTTACCATTTTTTCTGCACCGTTGACGCGTAACGATTTTTCTAGGGACTCTCCATTTTCTTGTGTGATTACTTTGTTTCCTTGAAGAATTCAGATATGGCTACTTCTAAAAAGTCTGGATTCAAGCCCTGCAGGGAGTGTGGCGGTCACATGTCGATCACTGATCGCCATGATGATTGCCTTTGATGCTTATCTTCCCATCACGACGTTGATGGGTGTCGAAGCTGCAGGAAGATGAATCCGAAAGCCCTTAAAGAACATGAGGCTAAACTCTTTATGGCCGAAGCCAAGAAGGAGAAGAGGGGTCAAAAGCGTGCAAAGTCATCGTCTTTTCACACTTCGAAGTTGAGGAAACACAAGAAGTCGAAGAAGTGGCATGGTTCTCGGCGCCATTCATCGAAGAACAAGGCATCGAGGTTGCCTTCTCCAGCTAAGTGGCTTCCAAGGAAAGACTTTGTGTCTCCATCTCCTACTCCTTCTCCACGAGTGACGCCGGTTCATTCTCCGGCTCCAATGTCGCCGGCGTCGCGGGGGCTCTTCGACGCCTAAAGGTTCTCCGGCTCCCAGTAAGTCTCCGACGCCCAGGGAGTCATCTCCAGTTCGTGTGGCTTCACCTGTGCGGGCACCGTCTTCACCGGCTCTGCAAGTTCCAGATCCGCCTCAGGTGATACCTGTTCAGGAAGGTACAGATCTATATCCTCCTTTTCCTGGTCCTGGTCCTGGAACAGACCCTACGCATTTTTTAAATGCAATGTTTGGCATGTTTGCCTGGGCCTCTAATCCATCTGGTGCGCCTTCGGTCCCCATGGGTCCTTTGACCTTTAATTTGGGTGTACCTCACCAGTATGCACAGGCACCCTTCGTGCCATTCTTGCTGACGACTCCGGATTGGCATTTTCCGGCACCAAGGTCTTCCACTCCGGTTCCTCGGACTCCTTCGGCTGTTGAGTCGGTGCCGCCTCAGATTTGATCGACGCCGAGGTTTGAAACTGAAGGTCCTCCATCGACACCGATGCCGTCGTCACCGGCGCTGCGTCTGGCACTGTCGATGCCGGTTCTGAAGCAGCGCTCTAGGAGGAATGCGTAGAGGCTGCTTGAAGAGGAGTATAGACAGGAACAGGTCCACTAATGCTACCTGTATACTTGGGAGATATATCCATGCTCTGATGGACTCTGTCTAGCTAGCTCCAAAGCTGCCTGAGGATGACCGGAATAATTTCCTGGAGGCTCTGTCTGACTCTCAGGCTGCGGCCCGTCAAGTTATACAATCGGGCCTGGAAATGGCTGACTGTGTGGCTCGTGTAGTGGGGTCTTCTGTAGCAATGAGAACACAAGCTTGGCTGAGGTCATCTGGATTTTCTCCTGATGTTCAGGCAGCCCTGCTGGATTTGCCCTTTGATGGTTCGAGACTGTTTGGCACTAAAGCTGACTCTGCCTTAGAGCGCTTTAAGGATAGCAAAGCAACTGCAAGATCTCTGGGCCTTCAAACGCAGTCCAGAGGATACGGCTACAAGCAGTATCATGGATTTGGTAGGGCTTGTTCCTTTTGTGGCCGCCAACAGCCTCAACAAAGCCAGCAGCAGAATCCTTTGTACAAATCGTACAGGGGTAAAAGTAGGGGCCGTCTTAGGGGAGCCGCTTGGCAGCAGTCCTCCCCCGCCACCGTTGGTGCCTCAGGAAAGCAGTTCTAGATCCCCCATCTTAGAACATGTTGGTCCTGTAGGGGGTCGGGTGTCCCACTTTCTACAAGATTGGAAATCGATTACTTCAGACCGTTGGTTTTGAATCTTGTAGAGAATGGGTACACCCTCCCTTTTTTAGAGTTTCCGCCTCCTTACCCTCCTCGCCAGGGTTGGTGTTCAGAAGACCACTTACTGCTTTTGCAGCAGAAGGTTCTTACCTTGTTACAGAAAGGTGCGTTAGAGGTGGTTCTGGAGTAGGAAAGGGGTCAGGGGTGCTACTCACGGTATTTCCTGATCCCCAAAAAGGATGGTTGGTTGAGTCTGATCTTGGACCTCAGGATTTTGAATCTTTACCTCAGGCAGGAAAAGTTCAAAATGTTGATCTTGGCGCAGGTTCTTCTTGCACTGCAACAGGAAGACTGGATGGTGTCCATCGATCTGCAGGATGCGTATTTTCATCTACCCATCTTAAAGTCGCATCGGAAGTATCTCCGATTCACGGTGGGATCGCAACACTACTAGTTTGCGGTTCTTCCGTTTGGTATGAGTTCCGCACCTCGGGTCTTTATAAAAGTGATGGTGGTGGTAGCTGCACATCTCAGAAGGTCAGGGGTTCCTGTTTTCCCCTATCAGGACGATTGGCTGTTGAAAGCGGATTCTCCGGAGTTGGTGTCGACATACAGGAGATTATTCCTTTATCTCACGATGGAGCTGTTGTTCCTAGTCCTGAAGGTTCTACATCTGCTCGGTCTGTTCGCTTCCTGCATACTATTGGTCAGTCATGCACGCTGGCACATGAGGGCACTCCAGTGGTGCCTCTGCAGGCAGTGGTATCAACACAACGGAGATCTCGGGGAAAAGGTCAGAATCTTCAGAGACGCTGCAGCGGAGCTGACTTGGTGGAGTGTGCAGAGCAACCTGTCTCAAGGAAAGCCCTTTCAGCCTCCTCCGCCGGTGGCCACAGTGATCACGGATGCCTCCACTCTAGGGTGGGGTGCTCATCTGGGGGATCTGGAGGTCAAAGGTCTTTGGTCTCCAGAGGAAAGGCTGCTTCATATCAACCTTCTGGAATTTCGGGCGATATGTTTGGCACTAAACGGTCAGTCAGTTCAGGTCCTGACGAACAACCCTACCGCGATGTGGCACATCAACAAACAGGGAGGTTTGGTATCGTATCGCCTCTGTCAAGAGGTTATGCAACTCTGGTCCTGGGTTCAGGGCCATCAGATTTGTGTGTTTGCAAATCATGTAGCCGGTGTGCTGAATGTTCGCGCATACAGTCTCAGTCGGCATTACTCGGCCGATCACGAGTGGCGGCTTCATCTGGAGGTGGTCTATCACATCATCCAGATGTGGGGGTCTCCTCGGTTGGACCTGTTTGCCACCCACGAGATCGCACACTGCCCGTTGTTCTGCAGTCTCCAGTATCCGATGCAGGAAGCGATGGGGGATGCGTTTCAGTTGGATTGGAGTTCACAGCTCCTTTACGCGTTTCCTCCCGTACCCTTGATTCCTCGGGTTCTGAGGAACATTCGCCAAGACCGGGCCCAAGTCATATTGATCGCCCCGGATTGGCCAAGATGGTTGTGGTACACAGATCTTCTTCACCTCTCATCACACCCTCCTCTCCGTCTCCCTCTCAGGGCAGACCTCCTCTCGCAGTCGCTGGGGCAGGTTCCACACCCCCACCTCCAGAGCCTGCACCTTCATGCCTGGAGATTGAACGGGGCAACCTGAGTTCCTTCTCTCTCCTGCCGGATGTGGTGGATGTTATTTTCTTTTTTTTCCTGGCAACACTCCACTAAGTCTATATATTCCTCCAGATGGTCTAGATTTGTCAAATGGTGTGGAGAGAGGTCCATTTATCCTTTGAAGGCTTACTTGTCTGATGTTCTTCAGTTTTCACTTTTCTTGGCAGGGTGGTGCTGTGGCCACTGTTAAGGGCTATTTGTTGGCTTTGTCGGCTTTTCTATGTTTGCCAGACCAGCAGTCTTTATTTAAGTCCCCCATTGCTATGAGGTTCATTAAGGGACTTGCTAATTGGTTTCCTCCCACTCCTTTCATTATGCCTCAGTGGGATTTAAATCTTGTTCTTACCTTTTTAATGGGTTCTCCATTCGAGCCTCTTCATAGTTGCCAATTGAGGCTTCTCTCTTTTAAGACGGTTTTCTTGATTGCCATTACCTCAGCTAGGAGGGTAAGTGAGCTTCAGGCTCTTAGTTCTAAACCTCCTTTCTTGACCATTCATGCAGATACCTTTGTTCTTAGGACCAGGGCTGCTTTCCTTCCTAAGGTGGTTACTCCTTTCCATTTGGGACAGTCCATTACCTTACCTACCTTCTATCCTCCCCCTTACCCTTCCAAGGAGGAGGATAGACTTCATCGTTTGGAGCCTAAGAGAGCTGTCAGCTTTTATTTGGGCAGAACAAGAGATCTGAGGCTGGATGATCAGCTCTTTGTGGGCTACGTTGGGTGAATGAAAGGCAAGGCTGTGCACAAGCGGACTCTCTCCAGGTGGATCATCTTGTGCATCAAGATTTGCTACGCCTTGGCCAAGAAGGTCCCTCCCAAAGGTATCAGAGCTCATTCTACCAGGGCTAAGACTTCTTCTTCTCCTTTGGCTAGAGGTGTTCCTGTTATTGATATTTGTAAAGCAGCAACGTGGGCCTCCCTCCATACTTTTGCAAAGCATTATTGCTTGGATTCGGAGGTTAGGATGGATGGATGGCCATTTTGCTCGTTCTGTTTTGCAAGATTTTTTGGTCTAGTCAGGTGATCCACCGGGAGAGGTACGGCTTTGGGATTCTATTCAAAAGGTGAGGAATCCACAAGCAGAAGTATCCATCAGAAGAACAAGTTTCTTACCTTTGGTAACGCTTTTTCTGGTGGATACAGTATCTACCTGTGGATTCCTCACGGTCCCACCCGCCTCCCCATTGTCCACCTGTTTCTACCAAAAAATTGCTTTAACTGTTTGCCATGAATGTTTTTAATATGTCTTTTTCATGCTTATGTTTAAATAATGGGAAATGCTTGGTCTTCTGCCGTTTTTCCATGCTTTTATTGGTTATGCATTTGTATATATATATTTGGTATACTGTGTGTACATGTGAAAATGTGTTGGTCCGCCCGTTTGCCTCGGTGGCGCAGAGTGGAACTAACGTCAGCATGCTGGCGGGGTCCTCTTATGACTCCGATGACATCATACGGAGTCGCGTGCAGAGCAGTGCTATTATGACATCCTCGTCGACGTGGGAGAGTGAGGAAAGAATTTCCGTGGAATGCTGGCGCAGGGGGTATTCAAAAGGTGAGGAATCCACAGGCAGATACTGTATCCACCAGAAAAAGCATTACCGAAGGTAAGTAACTTGTTCTTTTGGAGGCTACTCATTGTAGGAACATGCCAACCTAAAGTCTTGCATATATCACTTTCAAATATTAGACACCCTACCTTATGGGCAATTTAGGTATGATGTATTAATTATTTAAAAGTAGGATTATTTCCTGCCAAAAGAGTAATATTTACACTAGTAGGCCTGAAGTCATGCTTTCTTTGCCAGCCTACTGGAGGGCATAATATGTGCTGCAGTCCATGGGTGATGTTAGAATTCCCAGGATCCCTGGTTGGCTGAGGTAGGTACTGTAGGCCAAACAGGCTCCCACGAGCCCCAGCATTAGGAAAAAGACAGGTCGCCTCTAGAGATAGCCCCTGCTCCACCCCCTTGGTAGCTTTGCACGAGCAGCCAGGCTTATCTTCAAGGCCAATGTGTAAAGAATTTGCAATTACCCTCACAGCAATCTAATAATGACACCACAAATAGACTCCACACGAGACTCATAGAAAAACAAGTATATGTTTATAAAAAGATATACGATGCGACCACACAATACTAAACCAACATAAGCGTCGGGGTAATGCCCCCCATGGCGTATTATTATTGAGCTAAACTAAACAATCCTACGTAATCCTAATGTCGTAATAGGCAGTTTGTTTTGCAAGAGTCAAGTACTTTACAACGTAGGAATAATGCTGTTCGTATACGGCTATCTGGCAATTTGTACGATCACTGTAATGCAATACGTAAAGCAACAACGTGGTAACTGCTATGCCACCGTTATGCAATGCGTACGATCCCCTTTAAGGTACTCTGTTAGGAAAAAGCAATGCAACGTGTAATACAGTTATCAGACAGTTTGTTATGCGAAACTAATGCAATGCGGAACACATATATCCGGCAGTTCGGTATGCAACACTAATGCAATGTATAATACGACAACCCGGCAGATCGTGATGCAGGACTTAGACAAAGCGTAACACATATATCAGGCAGTTCGTTATGCAAAACTAGTGCAGTGCGTAACACACCTATGAAGCAGTTTGTTAGGCAAACTAATGCAATGGGCAATACGACAAAACAGACAGTCCGTTGTGCAGAAATAAAGCAATGCGTTATACAATCATCAGATACTCCGTTTATGCAGAAGTAATGCAGTACGTAAGTTACTCTGGCACCGTTCACGGTGCCTTCGGGGGTCTCTCCGCCACTTGTGCTGGCTTGCGGTTAGTCTCTGGCCACAGTTGCCCCCCACATGGTTAAGATAGAACACAGTAAATGTAGCTTCGCACTCAGGCCCTGGTGCTGCCACTCCCTTGGCACACGGGCCTCAATCCGAGCCGAAGCAGAGGTTTACGCTGCAGGACAGAGAGAGAGGCCGAGAGCGTTTCCCTCCAAGCCCGCGCCCCGCCCCAGGATTCAACACACGTTACCTGGGGGGCTCGAACCCACTCTCCTCTCCTCGTCCAGCGACTTGGGTCTCCGATGCAATTTCCCCGAATTTTCGGGCAATTGGAAGATCCCAGGCTGCACACTACACCCGTACTCACAGTCATTGAGACTCACGGGAACTCCGGGTGCACGATAACCAGAGAACATAAGAGCAATGTTAAATGCAAAAAGGCAACAATGAAGATGAGCATTACTTTGACTCCAACCACACAGTTGCCGAACTAAGCTAGACCATCATTGATATTTTAACCACAAAAAGCCATAACGCAGAACGAATATTGTTTGAAAAGGAACAACGCTGGGTTCACCGTCTCAAACCGAGCAGTCATGGACCGAACAACGCTATTCCCTGGCACAGCCTAGCCTAAACATTCAATTGGACAACACTTAAATTAATCAAAATCTTGACGCAGATCTCTATTTAAAATGATTATCATCACAAAAATTTGGCACTGTCTGGCACCGCCACCTAAAACATCCTGCACACTATGTATGTCATGAAATGAATTTAAACCAACTCTATTTCATGCTGCTTAAACAAACCACTTCAAATATTATTTTACTTCCATTCTGACCTTATGGAGGTAAACCACAACCTCCCTCCTTAAGTCTTTCCATCATCTCTATAATAAAATAGAGACAAATTAATTTGACAAAAAATACTACAATTCAAATACATTATTTTTTAATATATTACTTCTGTATGTACTCCACTCGCAATAAAGTCCAGACTTCAAAACACCCCCAACGCAGTCTATCTAATATGTCAGTAATGACCCAAAAGAAGATATACGACAGCTCTGAACGGGCGGACGTCTCTCGGGGCACCGTACTCAGAGCGAGAACAAGTCAGTCTCCCAGAAACCGCAGGTGAGAGAGAAACGACGACAACGCTGAATCCACGAAACCAAGTAAGGCAGCTTAACAACTTTCTTTTCCCATCACAGTAGATCGGGAATTCTTGCCGGTCCCCCATGGAAGCCCTCACAAGGACTTACCAGGTATTTACGCAAATAAATGACATAACTCTGCACAAGGCGCGTAAGCTCCGTTATCATCGCGCCACAACTTATGGCATGCCCGAGCCCCTTTTGAATACAACGAGCAACGCTCTACTAATGCTATATTATGTACATATTTAGCTAAGACATGAGCATTGTTTTAAAAAAGCAGCGAATCCCGTGCAATTCAGATACGGCGATCATAAACGTTATGAAACACCGCGCCTCACTTGTTTAGACAACATGGCATTTTTTCGTCAGTCATGGCTATAATCACAGTGAATCCCTTACCTTCCAGATAGGGAGATCAACAAACGACATGGAACATAAGGTTCCCTTCGCATAAACAACATGGCAATTTACCAACTAATCCTGTTAAAATTCAAGGATTCCCATGCCACATCTCACTCGTACATTCAACATGGCGCTTTCACTTAACCTCGCCTTTAATCCTCACGTTTTTAAAGTACAGTATTGATGACAACAAGCGCTTGCACAACCAGATGTATTCCTGTTTCTTCCAATTCTGCCAATGCTCACGTAGTGTACTGTTTGTTTATTGCTCTTGTGTTAAGTAATGATTGTTTATTATGCTGAACAGCATAACTAATGACTTAATTAATATGTTGTTAAGATACGTGCTTACAACAGCATCGCCTAAAGAGATTATCAATTGACACATGTAATATTGTCTCTTTTTTCATCAATATACTATAGGTACTATTGACCTGTTAAACAAGTGGCGTAATAAGAACCCACTTCCAACGGTTGTTCAAATAACACAGGTCCACATCTCTAGGTCCTGAAGAAAGCCCCCAGACCCAGTTGGACATGACGGAGCTGAAACATGTTGACCTCACATATTGACTAACCAGTGCGTGTGACTGGTAACACGATCTATATACGCACACCACTGCTTTTAACCTCCTTCACATCTCCATAGAATAAAAGATTTTTCCAGAAATGGCGATGTAGAACATTTTAGATTTGACTCCACTTGAGCACTTTTTTAAGAGAATATTTTGGTCTCTGGACACTACTGTAACGTCAGTGGGTCTACCTCCGGGTGGAGGTCAGCATACCAAAAACTAACCTGATGAGGATGCTGTCACGTCACGATCAGGCGGAGAACCAAGATATACCGCCTCCAACCTGCGTGTGTGTATGAGGGTTTTTTATGAAAGGTACCAATAACCAATGACCCCGACCACTCAGGTACAAGTGGTCCATTCTCTCTTGATTTTTGCACGATAACCAGCCAACTCCTCACGAGGGTCTCAGGCTGCGCACGGCACACACACACAGTGTCACTGAGACACAAGCTATCTTCAGGTGCCCACAATCACAGGGCACAACTTGCGCAGCTCTCAGCCGCTAGAAGGTACACGCACACAGCATCGCGGAGACACACGTTATCTTCAGGTGCCCACAATCACAGGGCACCTCCAGCGAGGGTCTCAGGCTGCAAACAGCACTTGCACACAGCGTCGCTGAGACATACATGCTCTTCTGGTGTACACGATCACAGGCCAATCCACACGAAAGTCTCAGGCTGCCCCCAAGCACATGCACACTGCGTCGCTGAGACTTACTGGGCTCCCCGATACACACGTTTACAGGACGATCCTCTTGAAGGACTCAGGCTGGACAAAGCACACGCACACCGCGTCTCTGAGTCTCGTTTGGAACTCCAGGTGCCTAAGATCACAGGGCACAACTTGTGAAGTTCTCAGGTTAGACAGAGCACACGCACCCACAGCGTATCTGAGAGTCTTCTCTGGAAACTTTCGTGTTCCTGTGTTTACGAACAGGGAGCCAGCTCACCTCGGGCCCTTGGGGATAGTTATTTCAGGACACAGCACACAGCAAAGCTCTTAAAGCAGGGGGACACAACACACAGCAAAGTCCCTACAGCCTTTCCTTAGTTGAAACAGCAAACTGCAGGTCAGCCCCAGATCACACAGCAAGAGCAGTCCTACCAATCAGTCTCTTCAGTTGCTTCTTCCTTGGCAAAGGTTCCTCTTGATCCATGAAGTAGCTCCAGTCTTGTTCTCACTTGATCAAGCCATTCTCCAACGTTCAGGGGCTTCAGCTCGCATAGCTATACCCCTCAATGGCTTTGAAGTCTTTTTGTTACAGGGGGCACTGACCCCTGCTCAAACCAGTTCTGGGTGCCTCCCTACAAGTGACATCTTCTTTCTTTGATTAGTGGGGGTCTGGATTCTCAATCACTCAGCAGGAGATGGGACAATTGTTTTATAGCACCATCCCAGGCCTCTTCACCTCTAGGCCTACTCCTCCTACACACTCCAGATGCAGGTCAGCCTGTGCTGTCTCACCTCCTCCCCTGGCTCAAGACATTTCCCAGATCCTATCGCTTTCAAATCCAGCCAGTCAATCCACAACCAGGCAGAGACACACAGAAATGTTTAAAACCCAGCCACTTCTGAAAGAGTGGCTTACAAACACATAATGCAAAAACCATCTTTATAGGGGGGCACTAGGAGGCGCACGACCAAGATGGCCGCACGCCTGTGAGGCTCAAGCCCTGCCGAGCAGGGAAATATCCTTTAACCTCATCCTGCATTGAAAATGTGAATACTCGACATCACCGCGAGACGCCTGAATCAATGCTGATACCGGAGATACCAATTTTGTGTGCCCAGTCTGGAGTGGAGCTGAGAATACGATCGCCGTAATTATAAGCGGACTGCCATGTCCCGGACCGGAGCCTGAAGGGCGGGTGTCTTTGCTGGGAAAGTCCGAGCCCGCAGAGGCGTAGGAGTCACAGATTCAGGGGGCAGGCATCAGTGATTTGCTTCCGCCGTCTTTTTCTCCTGGATAACCGACTCCATGAGGTGGGTGCCTGCTCCGGTGCACGAGAGGACACTTGCGCTTTGACGAACTACCTAGAGCCGCGGACGGAGTTGCTGGCACTGGCGCCGTGGCTCGGGGGCACGCAGCACTACGGAGTAGGCGGCTCACAGCGCGTCTTGACCGCAGGAGGTGGCGGAGTACTAGCATTCGGGGGGCCCGTAGGCGCTCATCGCGGTGCATTTACTTACTCCCTGCATATACCTTGTTAAATGGTAGCTGGCAGTTCAGTCGATAACCTTTCAAGTATTGCCCGGTGGTAATCGCCTCTCATACCATTCGATAATTTACCAATGAAAGAGGCAGGCGCCGGAGACTGGAAGGCAGGAAACAAAGTTTTATTCCGTCGGAGCAGAACACATCAGATCAGACAGCAAGGTATCGTCACGAGGTGCTCTAACTGCATCTCTGAGGCCTGGCCTCTTATACACAAGTTTATGACTTTATTGCAGGGTTATCATACATGGCACATTCTTGAGATTGTCTTGGAACATGAAAGAACATCCTCGGAATCCCCACTTCGAGCTCGTTCCCACACATATCTACAGTGGGAGTCCCCACCCCACCCACAGTAGGAGATGGCTATCACACAGCAGGATATTCCGCCAGTTCCCGGGGGTGTGTGTGACCGGTCGGGTCTCAGGGGGTGAGGGCCTTGATCTATTGTAGTCTCTTTGATGTGGGGTGTTTCCCTTACAGTAGGGGCAATAAACTGCATCCGCAAGGCTAGGTGATGGCCTGGGATCGGTTTGGACAATGGGGCGCAGAGGAAGGGGGTTATCAAAGAGATGCATGACCATATATGGGATGTCGGTCAGGCGTGGGATGTGGTTCCATGGCAGGGTCGCGCAGAAGGAGAGGGTTTATGGCCCGTGTATGAGAGAGCGGGGGTGGTCAGCGCGCGGGGGATGTTCGCAGCGCCTGAGGGGCGCGCTGGTGATCGGCAATGAGCGGGGAGAGAGAGTGGGGTGCCTAAAATGGCGGCCGTGCGTTCTCTGTACGTGGCGCTGGGGAGAGGCAAGATGGCGCAGATAATGTTCAGTTACAAGCTAAATTTCCACAACCTGGCCTCTATAGACTTTGCTCAGAGCCGGCGACATTCTCTTGCCACAGACGCTGAAGGGCGAAGCCTCCATTTTGTCCTGCCGCAAAGCCGTAGCCTGAGGTAGAGACGCAGTCCCCTGGGGTCTGAGCGAGGCCGTTGGAGGCCGGGCGGGAGCCCCACTCAGTTGCCTCATGCGCGCATGAACTGTAGTCGGTGCTGCGCACAGGTTCTGTACCTCGCCCTAAACTTGCTGCAGATACGGTTACCGACAGCCATTTTGTGGTGGTTGGACACAGGGATTCCTTAGTGATGCTCGGCCTGAGCAGTGACGGGCAGTTATTCTCCTTTGGATGTGGCGGAGAGACTCGATACTTCACTATCCCTCTGAGCCCCCCGCGGTATTTTGGGCCCCCCCGGAGAGCCTTTGACGCTTGATGCCCCCATTTCACCATTGCATTGCTGGTGCCCGGGTGCGTTCCCTCACCCGCATAACTTATGGACACTGCGTCACCGCAGGCGAAGCAGCCTGAGACGAAGATTGGCCAGATATTGTTTATTTTGACGCCGTGAGAATTGCTTCTGGGCACGAAATTGCCAGCACTGGTCGCCTTAGTCTACACGTGTAAGTTACCACTCCTGGATATCTCTGATCACTGGGTTACACTTGACGCTGACGGCGCCCCTGGAGCTCCTGCTTTCAGCCTCGGCTCTGTTCATCGGTCTGCAAGATGGGACGCACCGATACCAAACAATCTAAACTCCCATTTGAAACGCGCAAAGGCACCTAGATCAAACTCGCTGGAACATGTGGACTCTGATGCCACCGACGCGTCTGAGGATGACTGGAAGGCCCTCCTGCTGGGCATGAAGCAAAGCCTCACATCTAAAGGTGCTAAAATCGACACGATGAACATGCGGATAAAAGCTGTGGTCAACAAATTGGATCAACATGAGCTACGTCTAAAGGAGGCCGAGACCAGGGTTTCAGATCTCGAAGATGGTGCTGCCACAAGCAGGGGGCAGCTATCGCTGATGGACAAGCTGCTCAAGATTATCGCCGATGAAAACAAAGACGATGAAAACAAAGACTTGGAAATAATGTCCGCATCCTTGGCCTGGCGGAGTCAACCAATGTGGTCCCCTGTCTACTTAAAGTGAATCAAGTGCAGCCCCCCGCAAATGCGCGGTGTGGCTGCCACCTATTTAGTGAAGCTCAGCCCCCTCTGCAAGTACCCGGGGCTGAGTGGGAGCCGCTGTACCCTCCACAATATCAGAGAGCCGTGGCAGTGCCTGGAACCCTCCCCGGGTCTCCGTGGTGCATGGTGCCACTTCTCTTTGGGTGGGTGCAGCCCGAGTTGACTGGAGTGAGCCTGCGATGCTACCGCATCACTGACAGTGGGGCCCACCCCCTTCTGTTGTCGGCATTTCTCCAGCCGGGTGCTTGGCAATGCCTGGCAATCCCACGGCGCTCGCTCTGGATCTCCTTCTCGACCGACAATAGCGTCAGCCCAGTTGCTGCAGTAACGCAGGCTTAACCTTTGAAAGAGCTGGCTCACGGCGACATGGCCAGCGCCTGGTCCTTCCCCTCTGCTTTCACATGAGAACAAGGGGAAATGTCACTTCGAACCCCCCACACTCCTTCGGGCAATACGAAGATGTTGGAGCGCTCACCATATGCAGCACTTCTTCAGCCAGGGTGATTGAAGGAGGAAATCGCTCTCCACATTCTGTCCCTCATGAACCAAACGCTAGGCTGGGGTAGGGCCAAACACACAGCGCACTGGCCTGAGTGAAGCACATAGAGTCCTTGAAGCTCTGTGGAGTAAATGGTTGCAGAGCACAACACAGAACACAGAGAGCTCTGTGCAAAGTAAAAAATTGTTGTAGAGCTCAACACATGGAAATTTCCACCAGGAAGACTTTGATGGCCATGTGTCTTCCACAACAGGAGGCCAGCACACACAAGCCCTTGGAGATTCCCTTCACAAGCAGGATACCACAGCAGGGCCAAAAGAGCGAGTCCTTTTGATCTACCTCAGACAGAGGAGGCAACTGCAGGCCAACCTCACAGAGCACACAGCAAACGGGCAGTATGTTATGTTATGTTATGTTAGTCATTTTTATAAGGCGCGCAGCTGCCCCAGCCAAGGGGCGTCCCGGCGCCTGATCAGGTACCACAACACAACAAATCAATGCTGGGAAGGAGAGGAAGGAGTACATCCGCCTTACAGCTCTTCAGCTCTGCATCTTGGTAGGGTCCTCTTGTTCCTTGAAGTAATCTAAAGTTCTGGGGTTTTAGGCTAATACTTATATCCCAAAATGTCTTTGGGCTCTTTGAGCAAGCGTCTCAGAGCCCAGTCCAAACCAGTTCTGCATTCACTGGTGCAGCATTACCACAGGGGGCAGAGACAGCCTTGTGCAAAAGGAGACACAGCCTATTCAGATGTAAGAAAAACTCCTCCCACCACTCTAAATGCCGACCAGGTCTATTCAGCCCTTCGATGAGTCACCCAGGCAAGGCAGGGCACACCTCAGCCCCCCTCAGTGACTGGCAGATGCAAAGCTGAATACACAAACAGTCAGAGGCACACAGAATGGTAAAGTAAGAAAGTGCCCACTTTCTAAAAGTAAAATTTTCAAACACAGGATTTAACAAGCATTGGCATAGCCAATAGGTCTTGCCTTTGGGACCTTATAAGTATTTACTTATGCAGCACAATATCCTTGGTGCAACAACATTAACTGTTGCATGGCTAAACACTTATACGGTCCCAAAGGCGAGACCTATTGGCTATGCCAATGCTTGTTGTGATGTGTCCTCAGGTGCTTTCTAGACTGAAAAGCAAAGACTGGCTTCATGCATTGGAGATGAGCGCATCACCTGCAAATGTCTGCCATGCGCCAGCAGAGACTGCGCCTGGGGTGCAGAGCGACACCCTGTCTACGGGGTGCTGCCTCGCATCCTGATAGAGCTCAAAGGGGGCTCAGAATGATATTATCTTCATAAGGATTTAATTTGATCAGCGAGGAGAAAACATGCTTGCTGTGCATAATGCGAATTAATGATCGTGCACATGCCTGAACCCCACATTTTGCAGGGCTTGGACTTCGAACAGGATTCATTTCAATCTGGGTTCGTGAGGAGCCGATTGGCCATGTCCATTATTCAACAATTCATTGACACCAATACTTCCACGATGCCCCTCTCCCAAACATAAATGGAAGTGTGTGTCTGGAAATCTGAACTTTTTGGCATAATGACTATGAAAGATGACAAACTTGAAACAAAAATACTGAAATTAAGGCATAGACTGAAAATTAATTCTATTGAATCGGAGGTTCCCAATCTTGTGATTTTCACTGCAACTGTAAAAGCAAAATTTCCTTTCCAAACTTACCACTGGCTCTGCTCAAGCATCCATCAATTTGATTCCCTATTGATGCATGACGTCTACATATGCAGCTTCTTGCCGAGTGCAGTGCCAGACAAAACTAATCGAATGCAAAACAAGCATTGAAAGCGTGCGTCATCGTGGTCGCGATCGCTCTGAAAGTGAAAGTGATCGCGATGACGCACGAGTTTTAAACTGCTGCTGAAGGCTAGCGGTTCGTGCGTGCACGGTCGCATGAACGCAAGCGCTAGGCTAGCCAGCAGCACTTCAAAAACTCACATACAAAATGTCTCTCCGAGCCAGCGCATGCGCTGGGCTCAGCGAGACCTAAAAACCACCTTCACCAAAAGGTGTGTTAATACACTCTGAGTTCAGAGAGTCTCTTGTCCCTATTGCAAGTTACACATGTAAAAATGTTACAGTGCAACTCCAATGACAAGTAGGCCTGGGCTAAAATTTTGTTCCGCTCGCGGAAATTGCGATAATTTGACATTTTCGCATTCCGCGGAGAGCGCGTAAATGTCAAAATTTCCGCAATCTGCATCTTACCGGAAATTTTTTGCTTGCTCGCGCTGTAAAATAAGACATTCTCGTGTGCGCGCGATCGCCTTACCTGAATCCCCACATTCGCCGACAAGTTTTCCCGATCCGGTCGCGTTCTCCACGAGATGTTGGATTGTTGGTAGTCATTTGCGCTGTCTCGCGACAGTTCGCGCCCGCAGTAACGTCATTTGTCGCGCGATCACGTCTTTCTTCTCGCGATCATGCACCGCGAGACAAGTGAAAACAAGATGGCCGCGCCCGTGAACAACCGCATGGGTAAGTTGGCGAGCCGCGACCACGCAGAAAATACTGAGAACGGTCGGGAAAAAAACTTCCGCATCTTCGCGATATTTCCGCGTGTTTGCGGAGATTTTTAACATTTTCGCGATAATTTGCGAAAGTGGATTTCTAAAATTCCGCTCACCCCTAATGACAAGCCTATGGTACAGATAGCCTTTCAACAGTCAAAAAAGGAATACACAGTATTTCACTATCAGTACATGTCACACACACACTAGTATATGTCCTACCTTTCACATACCCTGCACCCTGCCCTTGGTGGTACCTTGGGCCTACCTTAGGGTTGCCTTATATGTAAGGAAAGGGAAGGTTTGGGCCTGGCAAGTGGGTGCACTTGCCAGGCCACCATGGCAGTTCACAAGTGCATGCGCAGACACTACAGTGGTTGGTCTGAGATACATTTTCAGGGCTACTTATGTGGGTGGCTGTTAGACTTGGCATCTTTTGGCATGTTTCCCCTGAGTTTTTGCTTTCTGCCCTCCTGGTATCGACTCCGTTTTTTGCTGGTGTAACGTTTCTGCGTGTTTTTCGCACTGCTGATCAGTGGTAAAGTGCTGGTGCTCCTGTGGTAAATTGTGTTATGATTGGATGTTTGATTTACCTGTCAGTCCCCAGTAAAGGGCACTGTGGGTGCCGGGGCTTGTGAGTCAACCGTTACTCGTGGGCCTGCAGCACGGATTGTGCCACCCACGTACGTAGCCCGATAAAGGTATAAATGAATTAAGATTGGTATGCCTGAACTCAGCGTCTAAAGACACAGCCTTTAGCGAGAGTGCCCTTTTCATTCTGAGTTCATAAAGGCCACTTTTAGAAATTGGGTATTATTTTGCTCGGTCATCCCGTGTGCCTCTGCTGGAATGTGAATTGCCTGTCTGGGTTTTCGACGACAGATGGCTAGGAAGCAGGGTGGCTCCCAATAATCTAGGTAGGTCAGGAAAGGGCTAAATAAACCTGGGCTGCGATGGGGAAAGAGGGAGGAGATTTCCTTGCACCTCAAAGGGCATGGTCTGCCTTTGACAAAGCCGTCTCCACCTCCTGCCAGGAATTCACACCAGAGAAGGCCGAACTGGTTCTAGCGGGGCACAGACACCCTCTGCCTGGAAGATAAAATGATTTTTGTGTACAAATACTGGGGCCCAGACCCCTGAACTGCAGAACTCATCTGGATCAAGAAGACTGCCATGAAGAAGAGCCGGAGAAGCAGAAAGAAGGAACGACTGCTTTGCTGCGTGCTTTGCTTAGCCGACCTGCAGTGACTGCTTCTGTCTTGGACAGTGAAAGGCCTCGACTGGACTTTCTGCAACTGCATTGGTGAGACTCTCCAAGAGCTCGAAGTAGAGCTTTCCCCCTGTTCACGGAGTCTCAGGAACATCAAAGACTCCAGGTTCTTTGACCCGCAGCACTGGGGACTGTGTGCTCGCACCGCGACCTTGTGGGCACCGCACTCTGCACCGCCTCACTACACGACGACGCCATGACCTTCCTGACGCTGCCACTTCCCGCCGAGATCGACGCCGCTGCTTGCACTGTGGTTCGGGGGCACTGCTCGTCAGTTACATGACGTACCGCCCTCCTTCCACACTGCAGCCTTGGCCCACCGACGCCGGTGCCATCGACTCCTGCTCGTCAGCCGACGACAACGCTTCAGCAATGAAGATGACGCTGCTTGCACCGTGACCTGCTAGCACTGTGCCGCACACCGTCTCCATTTCGCACTGCGACCCTGGTCTCACCGACGACGCCATCTGATGCCGCCACCGAGCCGCTGGTCGCACCACGACCTGGGGGCACCACACGCCGCACCGCTGCCCTTCGCACCACAGCAGCCGATGCCTGTTGGCGCCAGCGCTCCTGATCCCATCAGAAAGGAGCTTGACCCTCAACGCGAGTGATTTCAAGGGCCCCATCACCCTGCATCTCTGAAAGGTACGGTTTGCGGGTCTTCCTGACACCGTAGCTGGCCCGCAAACCCGCGGCCGGCCAGAACTGTTTTTGGATTTGTGTGCCCACGACGCCGTGGAAGCCCGGACGGAGCTATCCACACAAGGAACTCTTTTCAATCAACCTATTTTTGAACTGTGAACTTCTAAGTATAGTATTGTGGATTTTTATCGTTTTTGGTCTTGTTTTAATTATATAAAAAATATTGGATATTTTTCTAAACTGGGTGGTGTCCTTTTATAGTAGGTAAACTGTATTACTGTCGGTTATGTGCAAATGCTTTACACATGGCCTCTAAGATAAGCCTGGCTGCCTGTGCCAAGCTACCAAGGGGGTGAGCAGGGGTTATTTTGGACGTGTAACTCCCTTATCCTGACTAGAGTGGCGATTTTTGCCTGGCTTTGGCCCGCGCCAGAGCCTACTAAAAAATACCATTTCTAAGAGTGGCATAACCATTGCTGCAAGCCAACTAGTAGCATTTGATTTACAGGCCCTGGCACACACCTTGCACTTTACTAGGGACTTACCAGTAAATCAAATATGCCAATCGTGGATAACCAATCATTGTCACAATTTATAAAGAAAGCATATGCACTTTAGCACTGGTCAGAGGTGGTAACGTGCCCAGAATCCTATAGCAACAAAAAAAACAGGTTTAGAAAAATAAGACGCAAAAGGTAAAACGTTTGGGGACAAACCTGTCAAAAGGGCCAGGTCTAACACCTACTCATAGAAAAGTCTCTAGGAATTTTTGATGCTCATTACATATGCTCCATACTCTTGTTTTCAGTTTAAATTGAATAGACACTAGGCATTTCCATTTAGAGCCAAAGGACTGCTCTGCAGTTATAGCGAGCTCAACAAATACCATTTAACATGCCATGGGAGTCTGCATCATTATTTCACATGCAGATGCAAGATGGCCTTAGAAATGGATGGATGTGAAAAAGCAGCTATGCCTTCATGCCTATAACATTCAGTACAAATGATGAACAAAATGTGTATTTATACTGTAAAATTAACCCCTGTGGCATCAACATCATATCTCTGAATAATCCAATGGCAATCCTGTATTGACCTCCAAAGACCCATCTGAACTAGCTGAACATCGAGCTCAGATATGCTGAACATCCAGAGGAGCCGGTCCATGCCAGATGATATAGGATATCGACATAAGATGATGTACATTCCGCAATGCCAAAGTTTACTTCTTCATTTAATCAGACCAGCCTGGCTATATGTTTCAGGTCATTTATTCAGTTGTATGTATATAATTTGCTCCACCCTGTTCTGGTGCATGGCCTGCATTGTTTCTCCAGCTCTGACTCGCCTAGCATCTGAATTTAAGGCGTAAGTTTTAGCCATTATATTACGCCTGCGAAATACAATATATTGTACTAAACATAAAGATGTCTCTGTGCTTTAATTTAATTTTTCTGGTAAGTGCATATAAATAGATCGTCTATTGTGCAGAACCTTCTCACATTCCCTCGAATGAATGATGTGAGAAATAAAGGTAGAGGTTTTTGTATTACAATTTGAATTTTTTTCATTTGAATTAGATGACTTTGCTCTGTTGTATTTTTTTTATAAAATACTTCAGCCCTGATGAGTTGGTATTACCCACTGATGGGCCATTTAAAGCTATTGGTCTGTTCTCTAATGCACAGGAGGGCCTGGAATACAACGGGCTTAGATTTATGTCTTTAATTTTGAGGGTTTCTTCTTTGGCCTTCTGTAGCCTATAAAGGGTGATGCGCCGAGCCAGGCAGAGCGTCCCCCGCCTCGTCATTGATGTTACAGGTACTGGATGAATGAGTGAATTAGTATCGGTGGCGGTAAAACACGTGCTGATGGCTCTCACCCAACCCCACGCGCCCTGCTAATTTCAGCCGCAATCTCTTGGTTCATTGCCCTGAAATTAATGAGTCCGTTTCCTTTCCTAACACCATTAATAATTCGAACACCGAATGGAGAAAAATGAAAGCAAACGACTAGGCAAAGTCCTAACCGAATTGAGGGCTTTTCTTTTGTTTCACCGCTTTAATTAAAATGCAAATGCGATGCAATTTTGTTTCGGCTGAATGTGTTTCATGGACTTGAATAGTGACAGATAAGAGCCGCAGGCATGTGTGCATCATTTCTTTTCAAGACCCAGGTTTGTGTGTTTTATATTTATCATTAAGTTTTCTCGGAGGTAATCACAGTGTCGAGCAACACATGGCGCAGGAAGCGCATTTTTTTCTGCTGCACGTTGTCTTGTACTGTAAGATTTTTGTTTTTTTATTTATTTAAAGTGCATGTAAGTAGGAGTTCTTTCTGTGGTAACCCACGCGTGAGTCACGACATTCTCCCTTCCTCTGTGACAACGATGCGTCCGAATGCTACTGTAATGTTCTCCGGCTCCCGCTGCGATATCGGCGGGCCTGGGACTAGGAGCTATGACCTTTACACAAGACAGGAGGCTGGCGATGGTTTTAATGGGTCCGCCGTCATAGCCCTAGTGGCGTACGTACGTGCGCGACCACCTTTTATTTCAGAGTGTCACGTGACTTACGCTTACGCTCGGGGCGTACAGCATCACAGTCACGACATTACAGCTACCACCGTGGCCATCTCACACCAAACGCCCCAAACTGCACAAGCAAGGGCTGGGGGTGTCTCCCCTTCCCAGGAAAGAGTTTCTGTTCCATACATCTACATTTCTTGAAACGGGGGAGTCCTCACTCTAGTTGACAAGCAGGCTGGTCTGGAAACAACATCCTGCATGGATAAAAAACTTCAAGCCAGTTTCCACACTACTGTGTTGGGCTTTGAGCACCTGGTTGGATGATGCATCGTGGCCGCCCATCCTTCTCTATAGGCAGCCAGCCAGTCTAGCTCTGGGGGTCGTCTGTCTTTAACACTTCCGACTTGTGCTCAGCTCTGTAAATTATGTCCCAGCCTCTTCAAATCGGAGTTCAGCGGAGCATTTTTTCAGGGCCCTTATGTGCTTGCCTGAGACCTAACACATTTCACCCTTTTTCATTTTTGAATACTCTATGTACTGTTCCAACTTTTTCTGGTCAGTGTGTAAGCCCAGTTTGCTTTGGTTTTCAATTCTGTGCAGATGTTGTGCCGTTTCTGTATGCAGTTTTTCATCTGTATTTCTGCTGTGTCGCAGCGATAGTCAACCCCCTCGAGCTTCAGTCAATAGAGGGTTTGTGATAGGCATGTCTCAGCTGCTGACACTCATAGGGTCTGTAACCCCCTGCAGAGGGACCCTGAACCTGGTCAGCTCTCACATGCGCTGCTTGGATGCAAGCACGTCTGCAGCAGGTGCAAAAGCTAGTTCAGTAGCCACTGTTCTGAAGTGCTGGGGGCCTCTTGCTGAATAGAGGGCCAAGTTACATGTTGCCGCACAGAGGTTGGGAGATGTTTGTTGGTCAGCCGTTTATGTGCAAACTCTCTCCTGGCCTCCCATCAGCCTTTCAAGACACCAATGTGTGCCTATGTTTGTGACTATTATTTTGTCATGGGTGTAGTGAGTAAGTTAAAAAGCCACTTTTAATGGAGTCTATTCCTTTTCCAGAGTTCCAGGGTGCTGCATGAGTCTGACTGTATGTAAAAAAACGACATCAGAGCTTGATAATCTTGCCAGCTGCCGGCCCACCCCTCACCTACTATTCATCGGCAAGATCATTGAAAAAGCAGTCTATGTTCAACGGCAAGATCCCATCAATGCTAACCATTTCCTGCATGACTGGTTTTAAATCACGCTGCAGCACTAAGTCCGCAACCTTACACATCATACACAGTGCCCTCGTGACCATAAATGAAGATGACCCCTGCCTGCTGATATTACTGGGCCTCTCAGCTGTTTTGAACAGTCAACCATTCCACCCTGATTAGCACCCTGAAGTCTTGAATGTCCTTGACTGGTCTCCTCCTACCTTTCCACCAGTCTGCTCACATAGGCTCCTTCAGTTCACCGAAGATGCCTATCACTTCTGGAGTCCCCCAGGTCTTCATACTGTTTCCTGTCATATTCAACCTTTACCTGGAGCTGCTTGGTGCTCTACTTACAGATAAAAGCATCAATATTCACCAATATGCCAATGATGCCCAACTCTACTTGAAGTACTCCTCTGCTTCGGGCACCCAATGCCTCAAACACTGCTTTCAGGTCATCCAGACCAGGACATCTGGCGCCTACTTGAAGCTCAACCCAACTAAGGCAGAGTTCCTGTTATTTGCCAAGAACAATAAACAAGATACAGACCAAACTTGGCTCAATTACATGAACCTTGATGGCTTCAAAACCCAAATTTACCCAAGTGCCAAGTCACTTGGATTCATCCTGGATACCAACCTCACCCTCAAGGAACACATTGCCAAGAAGAGAAAGACGGCCTGGTACCAACTCTCTCTTCAGAACTGCTTTTCAAGCCTTTGTACTCTTGCATTTGAATGGTGGTAATTCCCTATTCTTTTGCCTCCCAGATTCCATGATGGCATCCCTTGGGAACATGGTACACACTGCAGCACATCTCATACCGGGCCTGAATAAATATGATCATATTTTCCCTATTCATATGGCACTCAATTGGCTTCCCTTGCCATCCGCACCATCTTCAGAACGAGCTGCATCATTTACAAGATATAATGACTAAAACTTCTGCTTATCATGCAAACAAGCTCATCATCTGTGATGGATCTCAGCACACCCACAGCCAGGACAGCATCAGTGCGCAGACTAAGTGTAAAAAATTAAAACCAAGTAAGCAGGTGTTTTCCATCTATGCACCCAGAATCTGGTAAAACATATCCGGATCCATCAGGACCACCCAAACGTAATTTAGGAAAGAAATGTAGACTCACCTTAGCCATCCAAAACCCAGCTTCATCTTCTCTTAGTGTTTGGATTTAAGCTTGTCTTAGACCATGTACAGTGCTTCGCTGCCTTTTCGCTAGGCTTGCACTATAGAAATTCCATATATATAATACATCATCTGTAATGCTGCATATTCTCTTGCAATGTGTGTCACCACTCTGGAATACAATGGCAGGAATGCTTTAGATAGGCTAGTACTCACAGGCACTGAATACCTGCACTTCTTTAATCTGAAAGGGAAAGTGCCAGTACTTTTCTGCAGGGAATCAATACCTTTAACGAGAGAGTTCAGGCATCTCTTTGTAGCAAACAAGGTACTCTAGAATTGGGAGACCGTGCACTTCTAGATTTCCATTTCAAGCACTGACTGGCAGCCAAATTCATTTGGAGGTTTTTCTTGTTTGTTTTTATTTTGCTATTACCTGTCGTCCTCAGCATATGGCCTTCATTTTTTAAGTTACATCAAATCCACCAAGACGATGGGTGTTTGCATGAAGGCTAAGATTGCTGTGATTGTATGGTACAACCTGAAAGGTCCAGCCTGTGAAGTTGTTTAGTAGATGACTCGGAAGCGAACTAAGGGTCAGATTTAGCAAGATTTTGCACATCCCAAAGTCACGCAAATTAGCGCTAAGTCTTAAAAGGGTAATTACTTTCCAGCTCAAAACTGTTTGAGCTGGAAAGGTGCTCTGTTTTCTGTACAGATAGCACTTTGCACCACTTTGTGCTAGGCAGCCTGTTTGTGTGCCAATGCAAGGGAAGAGATCAGGAGTAGGCCTTGTTTAGTAGATATGGCTCTGCGCTACTACATGACCCCATAGTTCAGTAAATCTGCCCCTCTTAGTCTGACCTCTGGGTAGGAGGGGCCTCCAGCTCTCATGTCTCTGGTGGCATCATTCAGAATTTACAGATAACAAGAGACCTGCTTGTTTCCCCAGTTCACAGTGAAACTGATTCTGGTGCAAAGTCCATGGGCAGCCTATTGTTTTCAATGGATAGACTTGTAAACTCTTGTTTTGCCTAGTGTCTCCTGGTGGTCCCTCCTGGCATATGTACATTGCAAAGAGACCGCATCACTCCCTGCAGTGACTGCTGCGGAGGCAGCTTGTGCTGTAAGAGGCATGGCTTGCATTCTGAAAGGCCCTTTCTCCCTCTAGGTTTCTACTACTCATATTCTAATTTCCCCGATTGTCTATGCCTTTTCACTTCATTTCCAAATGTTTAATCCCATTGCTCGTAGCACAGCTTTTACAAGCATAATCACCCACTTTCCCTCAAGTGTTTTTTCCCAGTATGCATATAATAGATAACACTGAGAACCAGTAACAATCTTATTAAAGAGAGATTCTTTGTACTTCTTTTTAGTTGCCGTATCAACCGCATCCTGGAATCCCCGCGAGGAAACGCTCTGCTGGTCGGCGTAGGTGGGAGCGGAAAGCAGAGCCTGACGAGGCTGGCAGCGTTCATCAGCTCCTTGGAAGTCTTCCAGATTACGCTGCGGAAAGGTTACGGCATCCCCGATCTGAAGGTATGCCTCAGTGATGCCACAGAGCGGCGTGAGGAGCCTGCTCCTCTCGCTCACCTTCAGAGCCAGTGTTAATGCTAGATTATCACAAAATATTATTATTGTTTCCAGAAGTAAACAAACATTTTCCTACTTTTGTTGTGCGTAATTTACAGACGTTTGCTATGATTATCTGGAAAGTAAATTTAAACTAAGTGTGAATTTTGTCATGTTAGGACCAATGGTTTTCTCTCGAATGGCATTTGCCAGTTTCCACTCTTCTACTTGACAGTGGCCTTCATTGGTAATGAACATGATGTTCTGATGAGGTACGTGCATACCTTGCATGTATTGAGGTGCCGCCTCACAGAATGTCTTCCCGTTCTTGTAAGGGACTTTTCAGCACTGTCCATGGTGGGTCACTAAGGCGCCCGTGTTTCCCTTTTTCGTAGCTGTGCTCACGAGGCTGCCGGGAGATATCACACATACCCAGCGCTGACATCGATACACCTGTGTTCTCAGATAGGTCTCATTCTTGGCAGCTGTGATGAGCCAGAATTTTTCTAACTGGTGATTACACTGGCTGAAGTGGCTAGGCGGGTCATTGATGACCAACATTTGTACATGAAGTTCAGGTAGGTGACAGATTTTCTGCACGGCCATATGAGATCAGTCTACATGCACTTAATGTAAATGGGAATCATTTACATAGTCTGCGTGTATTCTGAGGAAGTGCTGTGCTTTCATTCCTGCTGGTACAATGTTGAGTTTAACTGAACGTGATGAAAGATAACCAGCTGTAGCAGAATCGAGTCAAAACTCAATTGATGTCTGTAAAAAAACGAAAAGCGTCTTTGCTCTTCCCCAGGTATTTTTTTCTGCTTGTATTTGACATCTGCTAAAGCTTTTAGGCCGCAGACACATTCAGAAATGCACACTACCTTCTGCTTGGTCATTTTTTCTGATCAGACTCTCCTTTCCACGAGGTTGGAATAGAAGTTACGCAGACTGCCATGGAGTCCTCTCTCAAATTAGTCTTAAGATCCTCTCGGAAGAGCGAGAATTGACTTCAGTTTTGTGATAGCATCCAGACAGGCAGAACAACTGCCAACGAGGTTGAGTCCTCCTGAAACTGCCTGATCCTATCCATCACTATCGCTCAGGCACAAACCAGTTTGTTCTTCGGAATGTGCCACATTGGTGATTTGTTAGCGAAGGGCTCACTAACACATGGATAGTATTAAGAAAAGTGCAACTACAGTAACCTACTTGCCTCGTATACCCAAGTGTCATTGGGTTAGGTCGAGATTACACATACACCCAGTGCATGTACTGACTCAACGGCTTTGTGGATTTGTTTTATCTGGTGCCTTTTACGAAGTATACTTTTCAGTGAATGTCTGGGATAAAAACTAGCCATCAAATTGTCCTCCAACTCAATTTAAATAGATGTATTCAGCGATAGCATCATGGCTCGTCTAAGTACACATGTTCTCGCTGTACCCAATAGGAAAGCATGGTTAACAACAGCTATATATGTTGTAATAATTTTGGAGTTCAGGAAAAGTGTGGAGCAGGGACTTAAAGCCAATATGGAAATCTGTGATTGTAGGAAAGTCATCATGTTTGCCTTGATTACCCCCATTTTGGGACTGATTCCAGTGATTATTGACTGAAAGTACCCTTGGCTCTGCTAACCAGGCCCAGGGCCAGTGCTCTGTCCTCAAAAGGTAAATGGCAATTAGTATAATTCTAATTGGCAGAGACAACCTAGTAGATGGTAGGAAATGTAGGTTCAGAGACCCCAGTGGACTTAATGTACGTATGTGTGCACTGCTGTAGTATCTGGTGTCATTTTAAAAGCCAGGCCTGACTAATAGGCTGGCTGTAAAGTAAAACTTTGTCCAAATTCAACTTTGAAGTTAAAAGTACTTACAAAGTCCCAATCTACCTTTTTAGTCAGTCACCCCTTAGGTCTGTCCTAGATGCCCCAAAGGTTGGGTGCATAGTTATAAAAAGCAGGGAGAATATAAAATATGTTTTATGTGGCCTGGTAAGGAAAAACAGCCAAAGTCATTTGCCCTATTTTAGTGCTGCTATCCCCATAGGTAAGCATTGGGATGGTCTGGTGCTGAAATAATAGAGCCATTTGGGGGAAGGAGAGTTGCTCCCTGGAGAAGCCAGGGAGAGTGTAGGAGAGTAGGGTCTGCTATCCTATGGTCACCCCAAATTTTTGCTTTTTGCTTCACTGGTTTTTGACATATTGAGGCTGTGGGCCTGCCAATCAGACCCCCAGCCTGCTGTTCTCTCTACTAAATTTACACTATGCACCCTAGGTGCATAACCAATTGGAAGTGGATCACCCTGTGAGCCCCTGTACCAGTGTACACTAGGTACCCAGGGCATTGGTGTATCTAAGGCCTGCCAGGGGCTGAAGCATGTATTATGCCACCCCAGGCTTGGCCTAACAAATTTGACACAACTGGCTGATCACTCAGCTGGGGTAAGTTGGTGTAACCACCTCTTACTTAGGTGTAGTATACCTATACCTAACCTTGAATGGGACACATGTTAACCTATAAGTCACTCCTATGGCAGGCCTTAACAATCCTGAAGGCAGAGTGCTTGGTTCCATGTGAGATGGTGCTCTGGCATGAGCTGAGCCTGTCTGCAGTGGTCGGAACAACTTCCTTCTACTGTTTCGCGGTTAAATGCTAACTTTG
Organism: Triturus cristatus; assembly: GCF_964204655.1. Taxonomy (NCBI): domain Eukaryota; kingdom Metazoa; phylum Chordata; class Amphibia; order Caudata; family Salamandridae; genus Triturus; species Triturus cristatus. The sequence goes on from NC_140590.1 coordinate 445,436,032, forward strand.
GTTTGGCTTTATCAAAACATGTCGAGTATGGTGTCATACGAATTGGAATACTAACCCCTCGCCAATTCTGGCGACGGGGTTAGCATTCCACCCTTCTAGAGGGACACGACATGTACAGTACCTGAAACCCAGGTAAAATCAGACATAGCCTCAGCTCCACAAAATGGATGCTGCCACCACAGACACAAGTCTGCCCTCCTGCTGCTGGGAGTCCTTCCAGCTTGGGAGGTGTGGACAAAGGGTTTCCTGCCAGGGGAGGTGCGTGCACCACCCCAGACAGGATTTTGTGTATTGGTCAGGTAGGGCTTGAAAGAAACCAGACATGCCTGAGGCTCACAAGGAGCCTCGGTGCATATGCCAGTTCAATCCGGTCCTGGGGCACACCAGTCCCGGGCCTGGGGCGAGCTGGACAAAGGATTGGGGGTGTAACCACCCCCCTTCCTGGTCCCACCCTTAGGGAGGGACCTAGCAGGTAGTCCGGCCCCTAGAATCCGCTTAAAGGTAGGAGCTGTGTCCTAAGACTTCAGACATCCTGGAATCAACTTGAAACTAAGAAGAAGACGGGAACTTCGACGCTCTGCCGCACAGAGGACTGAAGCCAATCTCCCCTGTGGTCAGGGAGTGACCACCTTGCTAACGCAAGCACCATCCAGCGAATCAACGTCTGCTTTGCCGCCACCTCCCGCCGGAGCCCGAGCCCAGAGACTGACAAGACCTGGACCTCCAGACCTCTCACCGCCCGATCCACAGTCTCTGAGAAGAGGAGACCCGTGGAGGCACCGAGACACGTGGAGCCAGCCATCTTGAAAAGACCACGACAAGCTGCAAGCGCAACAACCGAGGCTCCCTCCAAGTTGTGCTTTGGGATCTGAGAAGCCCAACCCTCGAGCAGCATCTGCACCAAAGGTGAGCCCTCCAGCATCTCCACGATCTGCGTGGGGCCCTTCTGCATTTTGCCACTCGACGCGCCTAACCGGTTGCTGGCTCGCTGGCTAGTGGCCATCTTGGCGACGAACTTCAAGAAATACACTGCTGGTCTGGTTGCTCCAGACTGGCCCTTGCTCCCCTCCAAAGGAGCAATCCCTCTCACCTTGCTGGTCAGAACCATCAGCTTATTTCATCTCCCACAACAATTGCTTTTGCCAAGGCTTGTTTGCTTCGATCAAGTCGCCGACACCGCCGACAGCGAGAGCCTGCGTGGGACAGCTCGTGAACCGACTCCTGGACGTCGTCGACCTTCAGGGACCACGTGGCTGCAGAGACAAGCTACACCTTCCTTCCTGTTTGCACCCGACATCGCCTGGTACCCACCTGGTGCCACGCTGGTCACTGGCTAGTGACTGTGAACACTGTCCCCTCTGCTTACAGGTCTTCAACATCTCCGATCCACTCTTGGATCCACCGCATCTCTTCCGGACCGGCCGCCTGCAGCATCTTTATCCACAGGCTCCATTGAACAGATAGAAGAAACCCGACGCACTTCGACGCCTATGCACCCGCTTCCTGTGGGTGAGGTAAAGCTGGCACTCCGGTGCCCAAGTGTAGAGAATCATCTCTAGTGTCTGTGTTTCCAATCTTAAGTTCCTAGTCCATCCGGAAGATCCTCTTTGCAGTAACTTTGTACTTTTTACGCACCCATTGAAAACCTATGGGAGCTCGCGTGTGACTATTTGCTCTGCACACGCAACCCGTGGACCTCCTGGTCACTAACTGAAGTTAGCTCCTTGTAGGCCCAGTGATTCTAGAGGCCCTAGGCCTTTTCCCCTTTCTGTTCGTGGTACTTATACCACTATTTTAGTATATGGTTTGAGCGGCCACCAGGGCCTATCCATATAAAGTGCAACTTCTGTGTATTCTACTGTAATCTTGTTTGACGATTTGTGCTCCTGTGCTCATAAAGAGACTAGGGGTTACTTTGAGAAATAAAAACATATATATTTTGAATATATATCTGTGTGGTGTCCTTTCATTGGTATAAAAGGGGGTTGCATTTGGTAAAACAGCTTGCTTAACACGCTTCACAAGGTTAGCCTCAAAGACTGCTTAGCCTACGCTACCACTAGGGCAGCTAGTCCGAAAAGGTTGACTTACAACCACACCATAAGGGTTGCTTGGCATGGTACAAGGTGGTCACTTTAACTAGTGAACATCATATACCAGGCCAACTTCTCACATTGGTGAGCAGCGGTTGGATTTGAGCTTGCTGTGTTTTACCATTGTAATCTCTTGGTTACCAATTGAAAGATCACATAGGTACCTGTAGGTACATATAAAACAAGATTAGATATACTTAAGTTCTACTGAACTTAGTTGTTGTAGAGCAAAGGGAGTAGCACACCCTGACTACAACTACTAGATAGGTTTAGTAGGTAAACCCAAGTGTAGGTAGATTGCAACACATCCACCCACACTTAAGAGCAATGGCTGGGGCAGAGGGGTCCACTGTACCCATCTCTGTTGAGAGTGACCCCAAGAGGGCACCATCCATCTTTGCTACCCTAAATCAGAATGAGCTCAGGCATTTGGCAACTCTTAGAGGCCTTAAACAGCCCAAGAACCCAACCTCTGCTGAGCTCAGAGAACTCTTACAGAATGATGAAAATCAGAAAGAGCTCGAGAAAGCTTCCCAGTTAGCCCCCTTAGGGACAGGAACAGGAGGCCCCCCTTCTGAAGATGCCACTGAAGTACCCCTTTCCAATAGCCATACTACAGAGGAGGAAAGTGATGGGGATACAGGAGGTAGTGAGGATGAAGGGAGAACTAGCCCAGTGCCAAGTGTTATACGTGGCCCAGCTAACTTAAGGCTATTGGGGACTGACAATGGGATCACCCCATTGGATCTCCCCAGTGGACTTAACCAGGGGCTTGGGAGGCAAAGGAATCACTCAGGTGAATCCAATGCTTCTCATACCTCTAGAGGCTCTCAAGGTCACTCCAGGAGAAGGATGACCACCCCTCAGAGGAGGGAGCATGAGGCCAGAATGCAAGAAGCCCAGCTGAGGATCAGGAAGCAGGAGCTAGAAGTGGCCCTGATGGAAGAGAAACTGAGCAAGGCTAGGCAGCATAAAGAGAGTGGGTCTATACCCACTGGTGGCAGCATTGTCCTTAGGGACAAAGATAGGGTCTTTGATAATAGGAACCTGTCTAAGGTTGTGCCCCCCTACAAAAGTGGGGATGACATCCACAAATGGATGACTGCTCTTGAGAGAGCCTGCAAAGTGCAGCAGGTTCCTGAAGACCAGTGGGCAGCAATCCTCTGGCTCTCCTTTGAAGGAAGAGGCAGAGACAGACTCCTCACTGTTAGAGAAGAGGATGTCAGAAATTACAGAGTCCTGAAGAGTGTCCTAGTTGATGGGTTAGGCTTAACCACTGAACAGTACAGGTTAATGTTCAGAGACACCCAAAAGACACAGACTCAGGACTGGTCTGAATACATTGAGTGTGCCACTAAGGCTTTGGAGGGTTGGTTGCTGGGAAGTAAGGTATCTGATTATACAGGATTGTACAATTTGATGATGAGAGAACAGATTTTAAATAACTGTCAAAACCAGCAACTGCATCAACACTTGGTTGACTCTGATCTGACCTCTCCCCAAGAATTGGGAAAGAAGGCAGACAAATGGGTCAGAACCAGGGTTAAGCAAAAGAACCAGAACCAGGGCCAAGGGGGTGATCAGAAGAAAACAGACCAAAAGGGTGGAGATCAGAAATCTAAAGACCAGAAGTCTTCAACAGGGCCCCAAACTACTGCTAAGGAGGGTGGGTCCCAACAACAATCCAAGGGAAAGAAGAAAGAAGGTCAAAAGAAACCCTGGTGCAATCATTGCAAGAATACAACTCACTGGACTAGTGATTGTAAGAAGGGTGGAGCCCCCAACACTGTTGCCCCTAAGGCACCTGCTCCCTGTACTACTGTTAGCAGTGTTGGTCCCCAGACAAAGGGTGTAGTGGGAATCACTATGGGAACTGAAGGAGATTCTGACTTAGACAGAACCCTGACACAGGCAGTCTTGATCTGTGATGGGGACATTGATTTGTCCCTGACTGTGAGCCCCAGTAACCTGGGCATGTACAGACAGACTCCTTTAATTAATGAAAAAGTGGCTCAAGCCTACAGGGACACATGTGCCAGTGTCACTATGGTGACACCAGGCTTTGTGGATCCTGGACAGTACATACCAGGTGAGAATTACCTGGTGACCAATGCCAGCAATGCCACTACTTCACATAGTGTGGCAGTTGTTAACTTCTCATGGGGAGGGGTAACTGGCCTCAAAAGGGTTATGGTTAGTGCAGACCTCCCAGTAGAATGTTTGTTGGGCAATGACCTAGAGAGTTCTCTATGGTCTGAATTGGAGTACAGGACACATGCAGAGATGTTAGGTATATCACCACATATCCTTGCTGTGACCAGGTCACAGGCCAAAAAGTGCCTTACTGAACCACAGGTCTTGGATCCTGGAACAATGGACCAAGCACCTACCAAGAAGAAGAACAGGAGGGTCAAGGCTGTGCCTTCCCCCTGCCTCAGAGTGATGATCAACCTTCCCAGGAAGCTGATCTAGAGAACCCTGAAGGAACTGTCCCTGAAGAGCTTGAACCTGATCAGGTTGAGTTTCTGGGGACAGGGGGACCTTCAAGGGCTGACTTGAGGCAGGCTCAGTTATCCTGTCCCTCTCTTGAACCCCTCAGACAGCTGGCTGCTGCTGAGGCTGCTGGGAATGCTCAAGGTACCCATAAAGTGTATTGGGATGATGGGCTCCTTTATTCAGAGGCTAGAGACCCCAAGCCTGGTGCAACCAGGAGGTTGGTTATACCTCTGCAATTTAGGGGCTTCCTTCTTACCTTGGCCCATGATATTCCTTTAGCAGGACACTTAGGCCAGAACAAGACTTGGGACAGACTTGTCCCTCACTTTCACTGGCCTCACATGAATGAAGATACAAAGGAGTTTTGTCGCTCCTGTGTGACCTGCCAAGCCAGTGGCAAATCAGGTGGCACAACAAAGGCCCCCCTAATACCACTACCTGTGGTGGGGGTCCCCTTTGAAAGAGTGGGAATAGACATAGTGGGTCCCATGGATCCTCCCACTGCATCTGGGCACAGATTTATACTGGTGGTAGTGGATCATGCCACCAGGTATCCAGAGGCAATTCCCCTTAGGACCACTACAGCACCTGTTGTGGCCAGGGCCCTGCTGGGAGTATTCTCCAGAGTGGGGTTTCCTAAGGAGGTAGTATCTGACAGAGGTACCAACTTCATGTCAGGATACTTGACAGCTATGTGGAAGGAGTGTGGTGTCAACTACAAGTTCACCACCCCTTATCACCCACAATGCAATGGGCTTGTTGAGAGATTCAACAAGACCCTAAAGGGTATGATTAAAGGATTACCTGAAAAGCTCAGGCGAAGATGGGACATCCTTCTACCCTGCCTTCTGTTTGCTTACAGAGAGGTCCCACAAAAGGGGGTTGGCTACAGCCCCTTTGAATTGTTGTTTGGGCACCCTGTAAGAGGCCCACTGTGTTTAGTGAAGGAAGGATGGGAGTTACCTCTCAAAAAGCCTAAGCAAGACATAGTGGACTATGTACTTGGTCTCCGCTCCAGGATGGCTGAGTATATGGAGAAGGCATCCAAAAACCTTGAGGCAAGCCAGGCCTTACAGAAAGCTTGGCATGACCAAAAGGCTGTCTTGGTTGAGTTTCAGCCAGGACAGAAGGTATGGGTGTTGGAGCCAGTGGCCCCAGCAGCACTCCAAGACAAATGGTCTGGACCCCATACAATCCTGGAAAAGAAGGGAGAGGTCACCTACTTGGTGGACCTAGGAACTCCCAGGAGTCCCCACAGGGTACTCCATGTTAACAGGTTAAAAGCATATGTTGACAGGGCAGACATGGGCTTGCTCATGGCTACAGATGAGGGACAGGAGGAAGAGAGTGACCCTCTCCCAGACCTGTTGTCTCAGAACCCTGAAGATGGCTCAGTTGAAGGAGTGACCCTTGGAGGCAACCTCACTGCCCATCAGCAGACTGAATGTAGACAAGTTCTACAATCATTTCAACATCTGTTTTCCCTAATACCTAGCCAAACTTACTGGTGTACCCATGTGGTGGACACTGGTGACAATCTGCCTGTAAAGAACAAGCTTTACAGACAACCTGACCACGTCAGGGACTGTATAAAGGCTGAGGTACATAAAATGCTGGAATTAGGTGTCATTGAACCCTCAGAGAGCCCCTGGGCTAGCCCAGTGGTTCTGGTCCCCAAACCTCACACCAAAGATGGCAAGAGAGAGATGAGGTTCTGTGTGGACTACAGGGGTCTCAATGCTGTCACCAGGACAGATGCACACCCTATTCCAAGGGCAGATGAGCTCATAGACAAACTAGCTTCTGCTAAGTTTTTGAGCACATTTGACTTGACAGCTGGCTATTGGCAAATCAGATTAGCTGAGGAGTCTAAGGCCAAAACAGCATTCTCAACCCCAGGTGGGCATTATCAATTTGTGGTGATGCCCTTTGGTCTGAAGAATGCACCTGCCACCTTCCAAAGGCTGGTGAACCAAGTCCTTACTGGGTTGGATGACTTTTGTGTAGCATATCTTGATGACATTGCTGTCTTTAGCTCCACCTGGGAGGATCACCTGATCCACCTGAAGAAGGCTCTTGAGGCTCTGCAAAGGGCAGGCCTCACTATCAAGGCTACTAAGTGCCAGATAGGGCAGAGTAAGGTTGTGTATTTGGGCCACCTTGTAGGTGGAGGCCAAGTTCAACCACTGGAGAGTAAGATACAATCCATCAAGGACTGGTCCCCTCCAACCACCCAGACTCAAGTTTGAGCTTTCTTGGGCTTGACTGGGTACTACAGGAAGTTTGTTAAGAACTATGGGTCCATTGTGACTCCTCTTAATGATCTGACATCCAAGAAGATGCCCAAAAAGGTTCAGTGGACAGTAAGCTGTCAAAAGGCATTTGATGACCTGAAGGAGGCCATGTGCTCTGCACCTATCCTGAAAAGTCCTGACTACTCCAAAGAGTTTATTGTCCAAACAGATGCTTCTGAGTTGGGTGTGGGAGCTGTGCTGTCACAACTTAATGTAGATGGTCAAGACCAACCCATTGCTTTTATTAGCAGAAGGTTGACCCCCAGAGAGAAGAATTGGTCAGCTATTGAGAGGGAGGCCTTTGCTGTGGTGTGGGCCCTGAAGAAGCTGAGGCCATACTTGTTTGGCACTCACTTCAGAATTCAGACCGACCATAAGCCCCTCTTGTGGCTAAATCAGATGAAGGGTGAAAACCCCAAACTGCTTAGGTGGTCCATTTCCCTACAGGGTATGGACTTTACAGTGGAGCACCGGCCAGGTACTGACCATGGGAATGCAGATGGTCTCTCCAGGTACTTCCACTTAGGACATGAAGACGAGACTGGTCAAGGCTAGTTTAATGTCCCTGCATTGGGGGGGGGTTGTGTAGGAGAGTAGGGTCTGCTATCCTATGGTCACCCCAAATTTTTGCTTTTTGCTTCACTGGTTTTTGACATATTGAGGCTGTGGGCCTGCCAATCAGACCCCCAGCCTGCTGTTCTCTCTACTAAATTTACACTATGCACCCTAGGTGCATAACCAATTGGAAGTGGATCACCCTGTGAGCCCCTGTACCAGTGTACACTAGGTACCCAGGGCATTGGTGTATCTAAGGCCTGCCAGGGGCTGAAGCATGTATTATGCCACCCCAGGCTTGGCCTAACAAATTTGACACAACTGGCTGATCACTCAGCTGGGGTAAGTTGGTGTAACCACCTCTTACTTAGGTGTAGTATACCTATACCTAACCTTGAATGGGACACATGTTAACCTATAAGTCACTCCTATGGCAGGCCTTAACAATCCTGAAGGCAGAGTGCTTGGTTCCATGTGAGATGGTGCTCTGGCATGAGCTGAGCCTGTCTGCAGTGGTCGGAACAACTTCCTTCTACTGTTTCCAGATATCGTCATACCATATACTCTTAAGTGCATTATGAACCTCGCGGTTAAATGCTAACTTTGGTTTGGCTTTATCAAAACATGTCGAGTAAGGTGTCATACGAATTGGAATACTAACCCCTCGCCAATTCTGGCGACGGGGTTAGCATTCCACCCTTCTAGAGGGACACGACATGTACAGTACCTGAAACCCGGGTAAAATCAGACATAGCCTCAGCTCCACAAAATGGATGCTGCCACCACAGACACAAGTCTGCCCTCCTGCTGCTGGGAGTCCTTCCAGCTTGGGAGGTGTGGACAAAGGGTTTCCTGCCAGGGGAGGTGCGTGCACCACCCCAGACAGGATTTTGTGTATTGGTCAGGTAGGGCTTGAAAGAAACCAGACATGCCTGAGGCTCACAAGGAGCCTCGGTGCATATGCCAGTTCAATCCGGTCCTGGGGCACACCAGTCCCGGGCCTGGGGCGAGCTGGACAAAGGATTGGGGGTGTAACCACCCCCCTCTCTGGTCCCACCCTTAGGGAGGGACCTAGCAGGTAGTCCGGCCCCTAGAATCCGCTTAAAGGTAGGAGCTGTGTCCTAAGACTTCAGACATCCTGGAATCAACTTGAAACTTAGAAGAAGACGGTAACTTCGACGCTCTGCCGCACAGAGGACTGATGCCAATCTCCCCTGTAGTCAGGGAGTGACCACCTTGCTAACGCAAGCACCATCCAGCGAATCAACATCTGCTTTGCTGCCGCCTCCCGCCGGAGCCCGAGCCCAGAGACTGACAAGACCTGGACCTCCTGACCTCTCACCGCCCGATCCACAGTCCCTGAGAAGAGGAGACCCGTGGAGGCACCGAGACACGTGGAGCCAGCCATCTTGAAAAGACCACGACAAGCTGCAAGCGCAACAACCGAGGCTCCCTCCAAGTTGTGCTTTGGGATCTGAGAAGCCCAACCCTCGAGCAGCATCTGCACCAAAGGTGAGCCCTCCAGCATCTCCACGATCTGCGTGGGGCCCTTCTGCATTTTGCCACTCGACGCGCCTAACCGGTTGCTGGCCCGCTGGCTAGTGGCCATCTTGGCGACGAACTTCAAGAAATACACTGCTGGTCTGGTTGCTCCAGACTGGCCCTTGCTCCCCTCCAAAGGAGCAATCCCTCTCACCTTGCTGGTCAGAACCATCAGCTTATTTAATCTCCCACAACAATTGCTTTTGCCAAGGCTTGTTTGCTTCGATCAAGTCGCCGACACCGCCGACAGCGAGAGCCTGCGTGGGACAGCTCGTGAACCGACTCCTGGACGTCGTCGACCTTCAGGGACCACGTGGCTGCAGAGACAAGCTACACCTTCCTTCCTGTTTGCACCCGACATCGCCTGGTACCCACCTGGTGCCACGCTGGTCACTGGCTAGTGACTGTGAACACTGTCCCCTCTGCTTACAGGTCTTCAACATCTCCGATCCACTCTTGGATCCACCGCATCTCTTCCGGACCGGCCGCCTGCAGCATCTTTATCCACAGGCTCCATTGAACAGATAGAAGAAACCCGACGCACTTCGACGCCTATGCACCCGCTTCCTGTGGGTGAGGTAAAGCTGGCACTCCGGTGCCCAAGTGTAGAGAATCATCTCTAGTGTCTGTGTTTCCAATCTTAAGTTCCTAGTCCATCCGGAAGATCCTCTTTGCAGTAACTTTGTAGTTTTTACGCACCTATTGAAAACCTATGGGAGCTCGCGTTGTTAAATGGTAGCGGCAGTTTCAGTCGATAACCCTTCAAGTATTGCCCGGCGGTAATCGCCTCTCATACCATTCGATAATTTACCAATGAAAGAGGCAGGCGCCGGAGACTGGAAGGCAGGAAACAAAGTTTTATTCCGTCGGAGCAGAACACATCAGATCAGACAGCAAGGTATCGTCACGAGGTGCTCTAACTGCATCTCTGAGGCCTGGCCTCTTATACACAGGTTTATGACTTTATTGCAGGTTTATTGTACATGGCACATTCTTGAGATTACTTTGATGTATAAAAGAATGTCTTCGGAATCCCCACTTCGAACTTGTTCCCACACATATCTACAGTGGAAGTCCCCACCCCATCTACAGTAGGAGATGGCTATCACGCAGCTGGACATTCCGCCAATTCCCGGGGATGTGTGCAACCGGCCGGGTCTCAGGGGGTAGGGGCTTTGATCCACTGTAATCCCTTTGATGTGGGGTGTTTCCCTTACAGTAGGGGCAATAAACTGCATCCGCAGGGCTAGGTGATGGCCTGGGATCGGTTCGGACAATGGGGCGCAGAGGAAGGGGGTTATCAAAGAGAGGCATGACCATGTATGGGATGTCGGTCAGGCGTGGGATGTGGTTCCATGACAGGGTCGCGCAGAAGGAGAGGGTTTATGGCCCGTGTATGAGAGAGCGGGGGTGGCCGGCGCGCGGGGGATGCTCGCAGCGCCAGGGGAAAGCGCTGGCGATCGAGAATGAGCGGGGAGAGAGTGGGGTGCCTAAAATGGCGGCCGTGCATTCGCTGTGCGTGGCGCTGGGGAGAGGCAAGATGGCGCAGATAATGTTCAGTTACAAGCTAAATTTCCACAGTCCTCCCTTTTAACATATCTCGCCAGCTTGCCTGGCCGACATTTCACCTTCTTTAACCCTCCAGCTATAATATCGTTAATGTTTTCCATACATTCCTTAGAGATACAGAGTTTTTAGGGCAGGCAGGAGTAATCTGACACATTTTTACATAGTTACATACAGTTGATAACGTAGGCGAGGAGGTAGTACATACAAAATTATATCAGCTGCGCCGCATGTCAGGCCCAGGGATAGGAGGAAGGGAGCTCGTTGGAGCACAAATAGGATACTGTAAAGCAAAAATGTTTCTGGCAAAACAAGGGATATTTCGTACATTACTTAAGGCCCAGACTTCGTGTGGATCAAAAAGATAGTCAGTATAGTCGTGTGCATGGCTGGTGTTGTATGAATGTCATTATACAAAGTTAGATTTTCTAAACTTCTCAGTGTGCAGTCGGAAGTGACTGATGCAACATCATGAAAACTCGATAGGAAGATAGTTAATATAAAATGGTGGTTGGGAGAGGATTTTTCAACTTTAACATGGGTTCTTCTTTCCAGTGTCCTATTACGAAGAGCCATCACTGGTAAGCTCTTATTGTTGTTTTTCTTTCGTTGGCACTGTTGAGCACCGGCGGTGGAGCTAAGGTCCAGCTCAAATCCAATCTCTCACGTGGCAGGGTGTGACCATTCGCTGTTCTCTGATCACAGTCCTGTTCCTTAACACAGTTCATCATAGGTACTTTGAGACAGGGTACCTGCTTTTTGTTCTTCTGTAGTTAAGTCAAATTCATAATCCATATAAAAGGGGGAGAGGGAGAGAGAAGGGTGTGACGTGCTTCGGGATGCCGAGGGAAGAGGGGGTGGAGTGGGATCGGATCAAAATGCGGACCAAGGAGAGCAGAATCTTCCAGCACTGGGCCCATCAATCGGGCCCGATGGGTTGGGACTTCAGGCACGCTGGTCAGTGAGCAGGGGGCCTTGATATAGCCCTTCGTTCTATCACTTATCATCCTGATATTGGTGCCTCGTCTCACGCCCTTTTTGCTTCGATGCTTCCCCCTTGGTCGATGCCATAGATGTTCCATGGTCCGCAGCCAGGCTGTGCGTCACGTCCGACCCCTCTCTTCCGATGGCCGCAGATTATCTTTGAATGGGTACAAGAAACAAAAATCTTAGAGAGTTGGCAGGGAAGACATTTACATACTTCATCCTCTCTCCCAACCACCGAGTAGTTGCGGAAATGCTTTTATCGGTTGCTGTATGATTGGTGTCTATTGACTCTGATGTTTGTGTGGGTGTTACCAATCTATTAATCATTGCTGTGGTGCAGGTTTCTGTGGGTGTCCCTGTCCATCGTCTGGCCTTCTAGGTGCCGGTTCCTGCGTCCTACAATCGTTGCAGGAAGCCTGACACCTGTCAACCTTCTGGTCTATTAAAAAAATTTGAACCGGCTTCTCCGGTAGATGCTCGTTCATTTCAACACAAGTTTTGTTAATACACATTTTCCTCCGAGGACTGCTAAGTTTATGGAAGAGTGCGAGGTGCTACTGTCATGGGTTCACGAGTATCCTATTTCGGGGAGGAACATAAGCTAAACATTATTTTTGCTGGAGACAATAGGTATATCAAAAAAGGAACAAGGGCACCCAAAGGAATTAGACAGGGACCTTGGGTAGATACGTATTACAGGAAACAGTGGTCCCTGAAAGCAAAACGATAGAGCAAAAAATGAATATAGTCAAAATTGAAACTATATTATAGCCAATGTCCAGCCGGGCATGGCAACTTTAATAAGTAGAAGTTTCTTAACAGTGAACCAGAAAATGCAAGTAGAATTTCGGTGGGACACAAGCCTGTATCCTATGACTTACATATCAAGTTGACAAAAAATGATAAAACACATTCAGGCAATTACATTGATGTTTCTTTTTTGAAATAATGAATAGCGAAACATCTGGTATTCAGATTGCCACCTTCACACTATATTTCATACAGCAGTATTAAGGTGTAGGGTGGGCAACAGAGTCGACGGCGTTTCGATCCTTATGAGAGGGATACAGGATCATCATCAGGACTAAATTAGTTAAATTGCCCTTATTTAGAATGCCTCATGTTGCCATGGAGGCAACGGAGAAGGTGCCGATTCGCGATCTGGCAACGTTGCGTGAAAGTTATAAGTTAAGGTAGGAACAATGCCTACGGAAAACTACTTCCAGAAAGAAGGACACGGATAGGTCTAAATAAACTGGAAGAAATGGGTTCCGTGGCCAAGCAGTGTGTTCGGACGATGCCGGATCAACTGTGACAATAGGTAGCCCTTTATCAGTTTAGGCGATGTATTATTAGAGAATAAGGTCATCAGCTGTTTCGTTCGCAATACTCTGAGGCGGCTAGTATAGGGCTGGGGTTATTTTGGGAGAACGGGGTGCTTTAGACATTCTATTTCGGGGTAATTGGGCGGGGGCAATTCTTGGCGGTGGAGATGGTGTTGTTGAAGCTCTAAAGACAAAAACCACTGACATATAGTCCCCGTGATGAGGGCCAGATTGGGAGACATCAGTCGTCTTACCTGTCCTTTCTTTTTCAGCCAATTAAGCTCAACATTTGCAGAAAGGAGAGGTAGTAACGTGGTGAAGTATGGTCGTTTTGTTTCTATCAATTTGTTCGAACACCATTGTGTTTTTAGGCCAATTATACACTTACCGAAGAGGTATGTGTCATTAATTTATTTCAAAAAGGAAGAGGGCAAGAAAGCCTTTAGAGAGGGGGGGGAGAGAGAGAGAGAGAGTGAGAGAGAGAGAGAGAGAGAGAGAGAGAGAGAGAGAGAGAGGGAGAGAGTGAGAGAGAGAGAGAGAGAGAGAGAGAGAGAGAGAGAGACGTGTGCATCAAGTAGGCTATTTGGCATATGTACGACACAAAACGAGAGAGAGAGACATGGGTATGATAATAGGCCACTTGGTGCACACACAACATGGAGTGGCATGGGTCTGTTCTATGTAAGAAAACACAAGCGGGGAAAAGACATAAATTCGGTGATCACGTACACACAAATACCGGATAGGGTGTGACAGTACATGCATCAAGCGCAGAAACTTAAGACGGAGACTCAGGGCTACGCTGAGTATGGGGACCTCTCCTTTCCTGTCCTCTTTCCTAAGCAAGCTGCGTATTTTCAGTATTTTGTAGTTTATCTTGGGGGGGTGTTGGACCTTTTACTCTCCTCCCTTTGATCGATGGACGAGCACTTCAATCATACGGTGACGCTCTCTTCAAGTGACCCAAGCATGAAATGCATACACAGTCATACCGTATAATCGTAGTACACACGCACAGTCATATCATACAGTTTTTCATGTTCCCAATGGTGGTCTGCACTTTACGCACTACCCCACAACGTTTGTCTATGTTTTTCCTGATATCGAACGCGGTGCGGTCCATGTCCACTCCATTCTTCAGTCGGAACTTCGTCGTGACCTATAGAGGGGTGAAAAGAGGGGAGGGGACGTGCAGTATTCAAAGTACCTTAGCGCGCGTAGACACGAAAAAGTTCTACTTACCACGTACCAGGCTAGCCGCAGGAGTGGGTAATACCACAGACCTATTATTCTTTTTGTCCGAGGCAAAGATGTTCTATTTCCTTCATCTCCTAAATTCGGGTTCCCTGGTCGCGCATGCCTTTCTCAATCGGTCGTGTACTATGGTGCAAGAAATCATACCTTGCGTTCGGCCTACACCTTAAGCTATAGTTGACCATCGATTTGACAACTCTTGGAAAAGGACAGGTGTGATGGGTACAAATTCCGTTAATCAAAAAGATTCAGGCAAATGGGGTCTGCATTATCTGTATTCTTTTGCTTGGGAGTAACAATCATTTATTCAAAAGAAAAACCTTTGCCAACTTAGATGATTTGTCATGACATTGATTCCGTAATTCCTTTTAAGAAGCCCTTTATTTAAAACAATGTCAGTATACAAATACGGGCCTACAACCGCTATAGGCCGGCCACGGCGTGAGAGGCGTCGAGTATCATGAGCAACATTATTTTAGCATAAAATCGGTCCCCCCCCCCCCCGACCATCATGTGTGGAAGCATCGCATACATATCTCTTTTTAACACAAAATGCCACGTGACTGGAACGCCACAAGGAGTTGTAGGCCTCTCCTACATCGGCGCCATTTTGGGGCGAGGTCGGGCCAGTGTACAGTCTAAGTCTTTCCATGAATTAGCTGTTGGACCAGAATTCCTTTCGGCAGTTCGAGAACTTTCGTTAGCGTCAGCTTTGCGTCAGTATGGCGTCACCGCGATCTTGTAGCCATGCCGTGGTCCGTTCTTGGGGCGGGGCAGCAGGCGGGTTCTTCCGCCGACGTCTTGAATCAGTCTTTCTAACTGCACCAAGCGGAGGCAAGGTGGCTGCTGTCCGGTGCAAAGGACGATGGCGGCGGTTTGTCCTTGCCGGAAGTCCGCGGGAGTCGAGTGCCAATGACTCCCGCAGACCCTGCAAAACTGAGGGGGCGTTTTGTCAAGGGTGGGGCCCACGCCCGAGCAGACAAGTTTTCGAGTCCAAAATCGCCTCACGGTGGGCTAGGCCTGGATCCGGAGAACCGACCGCCGGAGTCCAAAGGCAGCAGCAGTAGCAGCTCTTCGGTACAGTCACCGGGTGGGTCCAGTGGCAGCGACAGCAGAAGTTCGGATGGTATCGCCACCGGGGTGATTCCAGTAGCAGCAACGACAGCAGTTTGGATGGTATCGCCACCGGGGTGGGTCCCCGATTACTTGGCTGCGGGGGCCCACTCCCCGCGTCGGGCGCTAGTGGCGATCCTGGTGAACACGTGCTTGGGCGGTTGTCTGGTGGTCGCGTGCAGCGGCAGGGTGCAGCTCAGCTGGCCGGCGAATTAAAGACGATTGGGTGCAGCTCAGCTGGCCGGTGAATTAAGACGGTTGGGGTGCCCTCATCTGCTGGCGAGCCTCCACCTGGGGAGGTGGGGGAAGCCCGTCCGCGTCGCTTCCCCCCGCCAGGGCACCCTTCGTTATTGAAGGAAGAAGAAGAAAATGGGAAGATCCGCACGGCGTGGCAGGCTCCGCCTTGGCGCTGCCAGAGCTTCGGCGCTTCGTGCAGCCTCCGGCCTATTCGCACAATCGTCCGCCACTGATGTCAATGGATTTTTGCATGGCTTTTATAGCCCAAAACCGACTAAAAGGACCGCCCAAAACAGGCCAATGTTGCAACTTCGAGGAAGGAGAGGCGAGGACGGTGTCACGTGGACGTGGATGCTTTGGGATGCAGGTTGCAGCAGACCGTCATGTAAATAGTTGTTTAAAACGTGTTTTAACCTGTTTATCCTGTTGGTGTGTTTGTTATACCTATAAGTTATTAAAATGTTATAACTATACCACTTCGTTGGAGTGTTCGTACATATTTGCAATCTGGCGACGAGCACAAGGATGCTACTGCGTAATTAGGAGAAATAACATAGCCCAATTGTGCGCGATCTAGCCCTAGTTCGGTGACGTCGATGGTGGGTATCAGCAGGCTTCCGTTTGTGCAGGATTTGGTCATGCTTATTGGGCGGGGTGGGTAGTAGGGCAGACATGTTTAGGTAGCGAGAGCGATGGAGTCGGGCTACCTCGTGGCTGTCTCGACCGTGAGCTTGGCTCCTTCCCTTAGTTCCATATATCCCACAAAGGGCTATTTCCTAGCATTACTTTAGTTTTGTAGGGTCAAAAAGAATTCTACCAGTGGCCACTGACTCTCGGGGTCCCCCTTTGTATATTTTATGCCATAGCTTGCTATAAACTACAGCGATTAGTTTGTATTTTAGTGAACATGTCCTTATTAGGGGTGCCTTCCAGTGGAGCCGGATGGTCCACCTCTAATAAGCGGTCCGGGCAGAACCAACTACCAATCAGTGGGGAGAAGATAGGCATGACGGGTTTCAATGGGGACAAAAGTCAGCACTACCTATCTTTTCACTGCTTGCAAAGACTAGACAGAATATCTCTATTCCTCGTTATTTGTAAGCAGAGAATACCTCCAAAGAACCAATATCGAACAACTAGTGTTCGGACAATCAATCAATCAATCAATGGGGAGATAAAGATAGGCACGACGGGTTACAACGGGGACAAAAGTCTGCGTTACCTACCCTTCACTATTTGCAAAGACTAGACAGAATATTTCTATTCTACGTTATTTGCAAACAGAGAATATCTCAAAGAGCACTATTCTTCAAAACAATCAATGTTCGGACAATCAATCAGTGGGGAGATTAAGATAGGCACGACGGGTTACAACAGGGACAAAAGTCTGCGTTACCTACCCTTCACTATCTGCAAAGGGAGAGAGAGAGAGAGTATTTCTACTCCTCCCCGTTTGTAGACAGCGAATATCTCAAAGAGAACAATCAATGAGCAATACTAGTATTTTCAAAACTTCAAACAATCAATCAATTATTTCGCAATTTGTCGTGTATCACGACCTTACCCGGACCGCGTGGACAGTTTCTCGTCTTCCGCCTCCAGCGCCCGATCGTCCTCTACTCTCCGTTATTGCTGCGGCACTCCTGATGGTTCCCAGTCAGGACCGTAGATCACTCGAGAGAGGTCTGCTCGGAACCAGTGAAGTTCGGATGATCGGCTGCCAGACGAGGGTCTATTGGGCAGGAGCTCTCCCGATCGTTGCAGTCGTTCACTCTGTCGTCAGGACCTCTCCCACTGGATCCACGTGTCTCTGATGGGCCCCACGCTTGGGACGCCAATTGTTAAATGGTAGCGGCAGTTTCAGTCGATAACCCTTCAAGTATTGCCCGGCGGTAATCGCCTCTCATACCATTCGATAATTTACCAATGAAAGAGGCAGGCGCCGGAGACTGGAAGGCAGGAAACAAAGTTTTATTCCGTCGGAGCAGAACACATCAGATCAGACAGCAAGGTATCGTCACGAGGTGCTCTAACTGCATCTCTGAGGCCTGGCCTCTTATACACAGGTTTATGACTTTATTGCAGGTTTATTGTACATGGCACATTCTTGAGATTACTTTGATGTATAAAAGAATGTCTTCGGAATCCCCACTTCGAACTTGTTCCCACACATATCTACAGTGGAAGTCCCCACCCCATCTACAGTAGGAGATGGCTATCACGCAGCTGGACATTCCGCCAATTCCCGGGGATGTGTGCAACCGGCCGGGTCTCAGGGGGTAGGGGCTTTGATCCACTGTAAT
Source organism: Triturus cristatus (assembly GCF_964204655.1). Taxonomy (NCBI): domain Eukaryota; kingdom Metazoa; phylum Chordata; class Amphibia; order Caudata; family Salamandridae; genus Triturus; species Triturus cristatus. The sequence continues at coordinate 445,453,797 of NC_140590.1, forward strand.
CCCTTTGATGTGGGGTGTTTCCCTTACAGTAGGGGCAATAAACTGCATCCGCAGGGCTAGGTGATGGCCTGGGATCGGTTCGGACAATGGGGCGCAGAGGAAGGGGGTTATCAAAGAGAGGCATGACCATGTATGGGATGTCGGTCAGGCGTGGGATGTGGTTCCATGACAGGGTCGCGCAGAAGGAGAGGGTTTATGGCCCGTGTATGAGAGAGCGGGGGTGGCCGGCGCGCGGGGGATGCTCGCAGCACCAGGGGAAAGCGCTGGCGATCGAGAATGAGCGGGGAGAGAGTGGGGTGCCTAAAATGGCGGCCGTGCATTCGCTGTGCGTGGCGCTGGGGAGAGGCAAGATGGCGCAGATAATGTTCAGTTACAAGCTAAATTTCCACAGCGTGTGACTATTTGCTCTGCACACGCAACCCGTGGACCTCCTGGTCACTAACTGAAGTTAGCTCCTTGTAGGCCCAGCGATTCTAGAGGCCCTAGGCCTTTTCCCCTTTCTGTTCGTGGTACTTATACCACTGTTTTAGTATATGGTTTGAGCGGCCACCAGGGCCTATCCATATAAAGTGCAACTTCTGTGTATTCTACTGTAATCTTGTTTGATGATTTGTGCTCCTGTGCTCATAAAGAGACTAGGGGTTACTTTGAGAAATAAATACATATATCTTTTGAATATATATCTGTGTGGTGTCCTTTCATTGGTATAAAAGGGGGTTGCATTTGGTAAAACAGCTTGCTTAACACGCTTCACGAGTTTAGCCTCAAAGACTGCTTAGCCTACGCTACCACTAGGACATCATATACCAGGCCAACTTCTCACAGAGAGGAAGGTGGGCTGCGGAGGGGGAGGCGGAGATAAGCTGGACTTCAAAGGCAGGAGAACAGATGTCATTGGACCCAGGCTAGACCCCACTTCCCTGAACCCCAGTCAGATGGGAGCCCCTCTGAATAGATTAGGAGAGGGGCTGGGGGAGTGTAGTCAGATGTTAGCCACACCTTTGGGTTGGGTTACACAGCACACACACCGAGGAGAGATTTTCTCTGTTTTGATTTTTGGAGAGCAGTTCACTCTAGGTAAAAAATATGCCCCACTTTACAGGAAGTGGTCACAGCAGAGAGAGGTAACTTTACCCTATTGGCTGCGGTGTACCACTTCCTCTTTCCAGCCCAGACTGGAGGATAGATATGGGAGAGCTACAGAAACTCCTCATAACACTGCTTGGAACATCAGAAGATGAAGGACTGTTCTGCTGGATCCTTGGACTGCACCCTAGAAGGCTTGAACACAGAAAGACTGCATCTGCTGCACCGACAAGGCTCAACAAAGAAAGGACTGTGCCTGACTTAAAGGCAAAGGAGTGGACTCCCAGATCAGTAACAGGTACAACAGAGCTGGAGGAAGTCACCTGCGACACCAAAGAGAAGATCACCTCAGATGACCAGTTGCAACTGGATTTTTCTTGGAATGTGCAGGTATATTGTGGGAAGTTAAGTCCAAGAGAGCAAGAGGAAATCCAGAGTCTCAGAACCCTTGGCTGGAGCTACTGAACCCTTGTTTTCCCCAAAGGAACCAAGAAACTAAAAGATCTAAAAGTTTAGAAACGTTCTACAAAGTTTTGTAGAAAAGCTATGTTAGAAATGGGGGTCTCTAGTTGGCAGAGGTAGGTACCTTTGTCCAAATAGGGACCCTTGCTTCTACTCAGGGAAAGGAGGATACACAATTTAGATAACCCCTGCTCACCCGCTTGGTAGCTTGGCACGAGCAGACAGGCTTATCCCAAAGGCAATGTGTAAAGTATTTGTGGCAACACTCATGGTAACACAGTGAAAACATCACAAAATGGCACCACACCAGTTTACGAAAATAAAGTATCCTTATCTACACTAAACAAGACCAAAACGACAAAATTCCAACATACACTGTTAAAAATATGACATTCAAAAGGTTTCAAGAACTTCTACCATAGAAAACTATGGATGCGTGACTTTTCACCAAAGTACCTGAAGATGCGTCAAAGTTCCAAAGCCAAACAGCTGCAGAGTCGGAAAACAAAGAGATGCAACACTCCCGAGACCTTGGGGAGGCGATGCGACAGTTCTGTGACATGCAGAGGATGAGTTGCGTCGGATCCGGTCTGTATGGGGAGTGCTGCGTCGATTCTTCATGATGGGTCTGGTTCACAGGTGATGCGTTGGGAAAGCATGCTGAACAGGTATGATGCGTGGAAATCCGGGATGCGTTGGTGATCGAAGCGTCGGCGTCGAGCGGCGCTGCGTCAGTCCTCTTTGGCCGCGATCTCACGTTGTGTCAATTCTTGGAGCAGCGACAGGTGCTGCGACGATTTTCACAGCGGCACGGCGATGAGTGAAAATTCTTCTGGCGCCATGGAGATGCGTCGGGAAAACAGCTGCAAGAAGAGGGATGCATCGATTTTAGCAGTTCTTCGCGTTTCTTATTTCTTCCAGCTCCCAAACAGTAGCAACAACCTCCAGAGGCCCAAACTGGCACAGACACCCCTAGGCAGGTCAGAACGCACAACAGCAGAGTTCAGGGGAGCTGGGGTTGAAGTCTTTATGTCCCTGTGACTTCTGAACAGGAGGCCAGCTCACTTCAGGCCCTTGGAGATCTCCTTCAAGCAGGGGACACAGCAAAGTCCCTCTCTTTTTCTTGGCAGAAACAGCAACTGCAGGCCAACCCCAGACACACAACAAGGGCAGTACTTCTCCTCAGTCTCTCCAGCTCTTCTCCTTGGCAAAGGTTCCTCTTGAATTCCAGGAATGATCTAAAGTTCAGGGGTTTTAGGTCTAATACTTATACCCCAAATTGTCTTTGTTTAGTTTGTGCAAGGGGCTCTGAGCCTAGTTCAAACCAGTTCTGAGGGCACTCTGTAAATGCACAACAACATCCATTGTCAGTGTGAGCCTTGGCCCCAGACACAATACAGGGGGACAGAGCCAGCATTGTGGAAGGCAGGCACAGCCCTATTCAGGTATAGGTGCTACTCCTCCCACCACTCCAAATGCAGATCAGGCCTATTCAGCCTAGTGATGACTCATCCAGACTCCTGAAGCCACCGCACCTCCCCAACCCCTGTCACTCCAAAGCCAGACACTCAATCCACAAACAAGCAGAGGCACACAGGAAGGTTGAACAAGAAAATAACCACTTTCTAAAAGTGGTATTTTCAATCCACACAATTTAAAAAACATTTTTGCTAAAAGATGTATTATAAAATCCTGAGTTCGGGGATACTAAACTCCATTTTTCTAGCTTATCCCTATGGGAAGATGTGCTTGTAAAATGTTACAAAGCATTCCCCATTCTGTCCTATGGGCAAGATGGCCTTTCAATATGGAAAAACGAAATTGGTAGTATTTCACTATCAGGACATGTTACACACACCGGTACATGTCCTACCTTTCACATACACTGCACTCTGCCCAGGGGGGTATCTTGGCCCTACCATAGGAGTGTCCTATGTGTAAGAAAAGGGAAGGGTAGGGCCTGGCAAGTGGGTGCACTTGCCAAGTCGACATGGCAGTTAACAAACTGGACATAGGCACAACGGTGGCAGGCCTGAGACCTCTTTTCAAGGCTACTCATGTGGGTGGCACAATCAGTGCTGCAAGCCCACTAGTACCATTTGATTTACCTTCCCTGGCACACTCAGTGCACTTTACTAGGGACCTACAGGTAAAACAAACATGCCAATCAGGGAGAAACAATCACAATATCAATTTACACAAGGAGCACTTGCATTTTGACACTGATCAGCAGTGGCAAAGTGCCCAAAGCATCTAAGCCAGCAAAAACTAAATCCAGCACAGCATCAGAAAACACAGGAGGTAGAGGCAAGAAGTCAGGGAAAACCAGGCCAAGTATGCCAGGTCTAACGAGCTCCAGAACGAGACTGGCTCAAAGAGAGAGTGAAGCCTTCAATGTCGATTCGCTGAATAGATTGGCCTTGCTGGTTCATACTGATGAAAATTTCCAGACTGATCTCACCTCGACGTCAAAAGGGAAGATATTGATGACCGCTTTGAGACCCTCCTAACTGTCGATGCCAAGTATTTGATGCCTGTCTTTTTGCCAAGCTGCAGCATCCCACCATTGTCTACTCAAACTTTGGATCTGAGAAAGTAGAAGACCTGATGACAAGCCCATCGACCAAAGAAAAGCTCCAATGGAAAGACTAAGTACGAAGGTAACCTTTTGACCGGGACCTGGCACTCAGCCTATCCGACCCGTGCTCCATTGTGGTTGGTCTAAAACTTTGACTTTATGCCAGCCCAGTGTGACCAGATAGCCACAAGTGGCACTTTAAGCTTTTTGGTACTAAAATGCAAATGATTTAATTTAATATTTCAAAAAACCTATCTCCGGTTCTTTATATTGGATTTTTGTCATTCTGGTGTAGTTTTAAAGTAAAAATTATTCTCAAGTTTTATAAATTGGTGTTGGATTTGTATTGTGTTGTATCTTTTACTTACTGTTTTGGTGGTATTAAATGCTTACACAAAACTGTCTCCTAAATTAAGCCTGATGGCTTGTTTGCTAAGCTACCAAGGGTTGAGTAGAATTCATTTACTTAGACTTGACTGGACATAACAGTGATTGTGGTATTATTACCAGCAGAGTGTGAATACCCCCACCTACTAATAATCCAGTTTACTGCAGTGATGTAGTCAGGACCAGTGCTGAAAACTTTATTGCTGGCCATTATCCATTGGGCATTGCCTCAATATGCTTGCTTTCTGTCTGTTTTGACCATAAACACACAAGTGTTCAGTTTACTGCAGGTAATGCCTGCTGTAGTAGGTAATAATACTTGAATATTTGGATTATTATTTACTATTGCAGGCCGCAGCATGCTGTCGTTTTGGAGGTTATGCATTCTCGTAGAGTTTGGTTGAGGGGCAGAGCTGAAGTTGAGTGTTTTCCTTTGTTTCGTTGCACAAGAAGGCTTGTTCCAGATTGTTCCGCAGAGCTGCAGCAAGCAAAGAGAGTGAGTTAGATCACAAAACATTTTGCCTGGAGCTGTTACTTATCCTTAGTTGTAAGTTAAGGCAGTACTTGGTGCAAATACCTTTAACCCCTGCATTGTGAAAGCAGGTGATTGGACGTGATGTGATAATAATCTGTGCATTTTGATTGTTTTGCCTTTTGTAGTACTGATAGGTGTTGTGTTTTTGTGTTGATGAGTTATTATGCTGAAGTTTTGCATTATTTTTGGTGTGGTGTTTTTTATTTTCTTTATTGCTGTTTTGTCGCATTATACCTTTATATATTTTTTTATTTTTTTATTTGTTGTGTTACATTGTCAGCAAATGCTGCTACATTTCCAGCCTAAAGCTCCACATTTCTTCAAAGTTCTAGTAATGAACAAGCATTTACTACCGTCTAAGATAGGAAAATAGCGCTGCTTCAAGTCTTAACCTGTTCAAAGCACCAGTCAGGTCAAAAATGTAAAAAAGCAATCTCTTAAATTGTCACCTCCAGTGGTCACTTTATGTGATCAGGCCCATTATCTGAATGGTGAGATCGAATGCTAGGCCTTGGTCTGTCACAGTTCTTCAGAAACAGCAGGAATTTGAGCATACCCAGGAGCAGGAAAGCAGGATAATCGAGGTTTTCTACATGCTTCCAAAAGCTGTGTGCAACCTGCTGGTCTCAGGTTTGAATCCCTCCAGGACTGAGTGGTCCTTAACCCCTTCGACGCGCATGACGGAACGGTTCCGTCATGCACGTCGGTTGCGCTGTGCGCATGACGGAACCGTTCCGTCATGGCCCCGCCCGCGCACGGAATCTTCAGTGTGGCGCGGAAATCCGCGCCGCGCTGAAGAGGTTAATGTTTTGAGGTCAAGAAAATGTGCATCTCGGAGAGGGCTGACGACAGTGGTTAATTTGTGAAAAAACATACGTGTCGGGGCTCTCGTCAGGAGGCAGCTTGCACCAGTCCATTTCTCCTGTTAGCGCTGCCTAAAACAGAATCAAGTACCAACCATGAAAGTAGGGAGAAGATGTGGCATAATGGCCTGAGCTGCCGACTTCGGAGCAGGGGAACCAATTTTGAGCCATGGCGTCAGCTCAACATCCTGTCATTCTGAGCAAATCACTTAATCTCCAGGGGCCTACCATAAATGTCCTAAACTGGTGCTCATGAAAAGCGCTGGTGTTGATGATTAAGTGCCGGTGTTGAGCAACAGAAACCGCTGGCTCAAATTAAGCCCTGGCTGATGGTAATGCATATTCTCCGAGCATGTTACTGTAAGCTTTACATAGAAGGCTGCTGTCTAAATTATCTTTGGTACCCGGACAAACACAATATTAATTATCACTGTTATAAGTAGTACTACAAATATCAATCAAATCATAATACTCATGATATTATCATTCTTATTAATAATGTGGTTATTACTAATAATAGCAACAGTCATTAGCATTGCTACAAAATTATGGTTACTGTTCTTAATAATATACAATACTACTAATAATGCTAATGGTAAGAAGAAGAGAAGAATGACTGCCGCAGGGACAGGCCCGTCCGGGTTTCGCACTTGCTTGAACGCTCGTGCAGGTCGTTGTCCTGCAGAGTCATCGCTCCATGGCCACGCGGAAGTCTTTCACCCGGTCATTGCCACTGAAGGACCAGTGGCGCTGGCCCAGAGCCCGTGCTCTCGAGACAGACTCTGCCCCAGCCCGTCTCTTCAGAGAACTGCACCATTTCCTCGTAGCTCAGGCTTCGTCTGCTGGTATGAAGTTCGTCGGCTCGCTCAGTGAATGTCCTTCTCAGTAGAGTGAGGTTAATTCGTAATAAATCCGTACGAATCGTGCTCGTCCGCGGAGCAGCACTGGCGGCCGCTTAGCTTCATTTCCACGCAGCAGCTGCACCGCTGGCTCGCGCCGAGAGTTCACCAGCGCCGCGCGCAGCTTCTGAATGGCCTCATGTGGCGGTGCCCGTGATAAGGAAAACATCCTCTGACAAGCATGTTAATTATTTAGGAAAGGCTGCCGATGCCAGCGTGTACTCCACTGAGAAGCTGCCATTAATAATGCAGTTCGTTATTTTAAGGGACGCGCACTGAAATCCAGCCTTGTGTGATTCAAGGTTCACTGTGACAAACGTCATGGAATGGGATGTCATGGAAGGAGCCCTGTGCCAGTACAACGCTGTCGCGCGCCATCCTCGCCTCTGGGATCCTGGGGACGGCAGCAGCTGCAGGCTGGCATGTTCACGCTGGATTCCAAAGACCTATGGGGTGTGCTGGGCTGTGGGCCCTGCGCCGCCCGCTGTAGTGTCAGGGAGCACAGAAGAGGAGGCGCTTCCTGGGTGCTGTGTTTGCATGCTGTGTGTTGTGAAGGTCGACAAAATCCAGGGGAGGCCAGGGGTGAGGGCTGCTAGCCCTGGCTTCCCTTCAAAACTTTGGCATGCCATTGCAACCTGTGCTTTAAATGAAAATATAGAAGTGACTGAACTCAGTACCGGAAAATGTCTGCCCATTTGAAGCACTGTTTGCGACGCATGGGCAGCATTTATGCATTTCCCAGAGCATTTCAAACAAGACCATCTAAATTATGCAGGAACACGTAAGATTGAAAACGGTACAATTTTTCTTTCTCACAGTGAAAACAAATATTTGCCAGAGACCGTTCAGCTTGATACCCAAATCCATGTTCTATTTAATTTTTTTCGTATCTAGCATGACAGAATAAACGTGAAATCTTCATTTTGTTTAAACAGAGCAGATCTAAGCACACCTTGAGTATAAACTGTCGGACATTTTTCAATAAGCAAGTGTGTTTTGGTGGAAGAGTAGTGCTGTTGTGTAGAATACAGTAGGCACGTCAATTCTATCCCTCTTTATTGTGACCAGAAATATGTGCATGATTTTAGATATCCTCATTTTCCTAATCTGGGGACATCTGCATGTTGTAGAACACTGATTCAACTGCACACCGGCAAAGTCAGCCATGGATAGACCTGGCCTACTCACTTTTCACAAAGAAGTAGAACATATTATTTCACATTTCATTTTTACTTCTTATGCACAAAACTGATTTGGTAGTCATAAGTCACATCTCTCTGCAAATTGAAATCCATATGAAATCCCTATCAGAATACTTCTTTAGTAATCTCAAAGAAATGTTTCTTAGTGGGGAATCTTGACCCAGATAATTTTTAAAGGTCGTGGATATGACTTCCTGTTTTGTCCTCCTGGTCAAAGGTCACATGATGTAAATATCAGTGATGTAGTCATAGGATCTGAGTATGGATGATATTTTTTCTGCTGCCGCTGGCTAGATGTCCACGGCAGTGCAGCAGAAATTTCACTATGATTGATGAGTCAGTAAAGTAAGGGTGTCTCTTGGAAGAACACACACCTTGGGGAATTACATGAGCACAGGCTTATGGACACACAGCAGGTGTCTACTCTTGGAGTAGATTTCCATCAGTGTCAGTCACCTCCGGGCTTATTTACTCAAAATGATTTCATCATCTCATCTGTCTATTAATTAGCGACTAACTGTAACAGTAGCACTCCGCAAGGTCAATCAGATATGGGGGGACTGAAGTAATAGATGCGATAGACTGGAGGGCCATTCAGCCGGTTCTCCAGGTCATAGGCACGAAAGCAAAGTCACTATCATTTCTGCTAGACGCAATACTCCAATTCCACCTCCAAATCAAAAACACTGTGAAAGCATTACTGTTGCAGCTGCATCTCCTGAGTGAGGTTTGTAAATCCATCCCTAAAAGTGATCTGTTAGAAATGGGATTTCTGGTTGGCTAGGGTTTGTGCCTAAGCCAGACAGAAACCACCACTCTAGTCAGGGCAAGGGAGTTACACGCCAAAGATAACCCCTGCTCACCCCCTTGTTAGCTTGGCACGAGCAGTCAGGCTTATCCCGGAGGCAATGTGTAAAGCGTTTGCGCAACACCCACACACACACACACACAGCAGCAACACACTAGGCACACCACAAAGGAAACTCCACACAAGATTATATATAAAAAATAACCTTTGTATTACTCATAAACACATTAGAACATAATCACAAATGTACACTGTGCCACCTTGCACTAGGCAATATTTTAACGGTCACTTATATAGAGGTCAGGGCCCATCGGGCCTCTGTCATAACCATTAAAATCACAGCTAGTGAAAATAACAAAACCAGTAACTACTGGTATTAGCATTAGGCATAAACATTAGGCCTAAACACAGTATGCGTAATCACATTAGGCATAAACACATTTTGCATAATCACTGGGCATAAACACCTTATGCACCACATTAGGGCCTTGCGCCCTACCAGCACCTCAGGTGCTACAGGCCATCTAGCCTTTCTCGGGGGCCCATCTGGGACTTCCCCGCCATGCCCTATGTCCAAATAGTCAGGGCTCCAAGATGCCACTGCAGCAGGGTACAGGCCCAACGGGCCAGTACCAAGAACAGGGGTGCGAGGGTGTAACCCACTCTGGTCTCTCTTGAGACCCAAAATGCCCCCCAGCGTTGCAGCTGCCGCAAACTGGCTGTGTGCAAAATACTAGGCACCCACAGTGCTTTGGGAGCCCCTCCTTCCCGGGACTCCTTTCCTCACAAGGCCTCCACTGGCCCGTACTCCCCTGGGGCGAGGATTCAAAAGAGATGTCCCCGTCGTTGCAGCTGCCTGCAACCTCACGGTGCAGCTGTGAAAATCAGCACTGGCACCAATAGTGCCTTGTGAGCCCCTTTCACTGGGGCTCTTCCGGTGCCACTCACAGGCACCTACAATGCTCAATTTCAGCACCACTCACCGGGGCCGTCCTCTCCTCATCTGCAGCGTCATTCTGGGAAGGCGGCCCTGCCCACAAGCAGGCTTTCTCCTGCCTGACTTCCGTTTCCCGCTGGAGGCTCCGCTCACCATCAGGCTCGACGTCCATGCATAGCGGGGTGTCCAGCGGCTCTCCTTGCACCCTCCAAAGTCAACTGCCACAGCTCCCTGGATAGTAGGAGCAGGATCCCGAGCAAAGTCTCCGGCGACTTTGCTTCTTTAAGGGCGTCTCGCCCACAGTCAGGCCACCGCCGGCTCTGCCTGGCTTCCGGCCTTCCCACCACGGGGCTGGTGGTTGCCGGGTTGCGGTTCAACAATGGGCGGCCTCACCCACTCCTCAGTTTGCACAAATGTGGGGTAGCCTCCTGACGGCCTCCTGATATCTCCAGGCAGTCCCGACCAGGGATTCCTGAGGGCTTTTGGTGTTTTGTCACAGCCCGGGGCCACGAAGCAGAGCCCCAGCTGCCTACAGGTATTTTTAAAGGAAATCGCCTGCAGGATACAGCGCTCTTGAGCGCTAAACAACAAAGCACAACATGCACTCCAGGGCAGAGTGAGCCCACATCTGGGGCTCAGGCTACGGGGGGGGGGTGGGCAGTGATGCCCACTCTGCAGAAAAAGCGCCCCTCCTTAAATCAGCCATGCGCCAGCCCTCTCCTTGGGAACAAGACTCAAAAGCTCAAAGTCCAGAGCGCTCCCCACATGCTAAGCCCCTAAGTCCTCAGGGGCCGAGCTGGACCCAGGCAGGCCAGCTCACAGGGCCCTCTAGCTGAGGGTGGGGCCTTTGTGGTTGTTCCTCCTGGCGCCCAGCGGTCCTGCAGCTCCATGTCAGCACCCAAAAAGCACCACATCATGGGATGACAGCCCCAGTACTTATACCTGACATGTCTTTGTTCTCGCCCCCTAGGTCTAGGCCCTGTCCAAACCAGTTCTGGGGGGCACTCCAACCTTTGTTTACAGGGCACAAACACCCTCATTGTCAGAGTAGTTCCTGGCCCCAGACACACCACAGGGGGCAGAGCCAGCATTGAACAAGGCAGGCACAGATCTATTGAGGGTCAGGGGCTACTCCTCCCACTACTCTGAATGCAGATCTGCCTATTCAGCCTAGCGCTAACCCACCCAGCCCCTGTCACTCCAGAGCCAGACATGCAATACACATGAGGCAGGCACAAAGACACATAGCTCACAGAAATGCCAACTTCTAAAAGTGGCATTTCTAAAATAGTGATAATAAATCTGTGCACACCATTACGCCGCATTTATTATTACTATTCCAAACATACCAAACTTGACCATGCTGCTCCTCTCATATTAGAAATTACCACTGAAACACTTATCAGGGAATCCCCAATACATTCCTATAAGAGGGTAGCCTCACAGCAGTGAGAAACCAAAATGGCTGTTTGTCACTACCAGGACATGTCACACAATTAAGGTACATGTTCTTCCTTTTACCTACATTGCACCCTGCCCATAGGGCTAGCTAGTGCCTACCTTAGGGATGACTGAAATGTAGTAAAAGGGGAGTCACAGATGTGGCACCCACTTTATGTGATACATCACAGCAGCAGTAAACTGCACGCACAGGCCCTGCAATGGCAGAGGCCTGAGACAGGTTTGAAAGGCTACTCTGGTGGGTGGCGCAAGCAGCACTGCAATCCCACCAGTAGCATTTAATGTACTGGCCCGGGTATCTGAGATACCATTTTATAAGTCACTGACAGGTAAATTAAAAACCCCAAACAGGTGTGGACCAACTTTACCATGTTTACCACTGAGAGCACACACACTTTACACTGGACAGCAGTGCTAAAGTGCCCAGAGTCCTAAAACCACCAACACCAGGTCAGAACAAGCATTAAAAATGCAACAGGTCTCGTCTTTATTAAAGTCTAAGCAATGCTGTTTTCATTTATTTTGTTTTGTTAGTGTTGATTTTTATTAGTGTTTTTCATACTTTCATGTCCTTAATATGCATATGTTTCTATGTATATTTATGGCTGCATTAATATTTGTATTAATGTAAATATGCGGATGTATATATTTATGTTCCTATATGTATGTATATACACACATATAAACATACAGATTTAGAAATGAATACACATATATATATACTATATATATGCATACCTATGTATATGAAGTACATGAAATATTGAATAACAGTAATAAAAGCAAACGTAAAAAGCTTTTGATTGTTCTCTAGTGCCTTTAGTCAACAGCACCATCAAAAGTAGGAAGCCGTACACTTGTCCATGAAACCAATCTTGCGGAAAACAAACATACTCCAGGCGTTTGATCGTAAGATCCCGAACATAAACAGTTGGGGGCGGGTCAAATTTTGAAAGGGGCATGGCAGACAGCAGGCTGTCTCCATGTTGCTCTTTAAAAAGATCAGCATATTTAAAAAAATAAAATAAAAACATAATCCATTGATTTAGTGCCTGAATCCGACACTCCTGCACCCTAAACATAACAAGATTTCAAAGAAAGGAAGAACACCTTTCCGTATCCAACTGTTTACCTATAACGACATATCATTTAAGTAAACCGACTCACCCGCTGAACCCAAACGTGTGTTAGAGTTGGTACATGATGTACAAAAGGAATTGTAAAGGGTCTCTGTTCCTCGCCCGACGATACGCACTTTCCCGCCGTAGTCCCTAAGTGGATCACTACTTTGTGATGCATGTAAACAAGGCATCGAACAGCAGATTCTACACGGGCACTGGTCTGAAAAACTTAAAAGAATAGGGATCCTACGGCTTTGCAAGCATATATTTCCTTCCGTCTCTGGCACCTAGTAAAAGTTTTTTTTTCAGTTCTATCCGGTTTTACTAGCGAAGCATGAGCATTTCGATGTGTGTTGAAACTGCTTCTAATGGATCTGCAACGCGTCCCGGGGCACATCATGGAAACAAAAAGCAGACTAATTAGAAAACACAAGAAGGACAGACGCCCGTTAAAATTCCAAATAGCGCTATAAATAAAGCACCGTGTTTCCACTAACGGGTATCCTTGCCCTACTTCTGTTTTCAGATTACTATAATTTAGGGATTAATTTGACGTCTTAGTCCTTTCTTAGTTTCATTGAACACTTGTCAAATGCCTTATAATAGTATTGTAGGCATCTTTTCGCCTTGTGTCCCTCGCTCTTCAATGCCATTTTTAGCGGTTTCCCATTGGTGCTGTGCACACACCTATCAGCGCGTTGTTCCTCCTGCATGACTCTTTCACGGTATTGCTTCATGGTAGAAGAGTCGAGGTTCAACGCTGAACACGAGGGAATACAAGCAACGCCAACAACGCCTCCCGCTTTTTTTTCTCTTTTAGAGCCATCCCAGTTGGACTGGCTCGCGAGCCGTCCCAGTTGGACTGACTCACATGACTGGTTTCTTATCTTTATGGGGCCATGTGTTTGGCCCCATAAAGATAAGAAAACCTTTTACGCCAGCAGTAAGTCGGGGCAGCCAGTCCAACTGGGACGGCTCTAAAAGAGAAAAAGTGTACGTCAGAGACGCTCTTTTCCAATGGCTGGCCACCGTTTAGCATAAACGGTGACGCCAGCCAATGCAAAGGAGGGGCGGGGCTTAAAGCCCACTAGAGAAAACTAACCGAAAACGTTAAATCTCGCCAGCGAGACTGCGCATGTCTGCCCAGCCTACGCTAGCCAAGACCTAAAAAAGACTAGGAGGAAGGCAAAAAGTTCAGGGATGACCTTGCAAAAATGGGCCAAGTCCAACGTGATATTTCGACAGCAGCTTAGGCTCTGATCATATTCAAAATCTTTTGATGACCTCCAGCACAACTTTCAGAGAGGACCATCTCATCTCAGGCACTGATTGCAACTAACACATCACTCCAGTACTGTTGTTGTCTGACTGGCTTTCAACAAAAGCTGTTGTCAAAGACAGACTACCTTATGAGAGAGCTAGGACCAACTTTAACATCTCTGCTCAAGCTAATGGTCTTTTTAGCTGCTTGAGAGTTAAGAGGGAGAAAACAATTACAATTAAATTTCAATACAGTGTAACCAATATAGTCACAAAATAATCCACTCGACAACTAAATCTGAGGTTGGAGATTAGTGAAATGCAGAAATAGATTGATATATATCAATCTTAACATCCCAGTATAGAAATACAGAACAAACAGAATGAATCCAAATCTCCTGAAGAGGTTTACCCTATATAACAAGAAGCAAACAACTAATTCTGTTATGACGATTTAAGTAATCAGGAAAAATAATTGGGCATTAAATTGCATCAAATGATTCTCAAAGGAAAGCATTAGCACATTATTTCTCTCTACTCTGCCTTAAAAGAGACAATCCTAGTGTTAGACCTGGCCCTGTTTGCAGCTTTATCCCCAAACATTTGCCTTTTGCCTCCTATTTTCTGACCTTGTTTTTGTTGGCTAAAGGACTCTGGTCACTCTGCCACTGCTGGTCAGTGCTAAAGTGCATATGCTCTCTGTGTAAACTGTGATTATGATTGGTTTTCCACAATTGGCATATTTAATTTACTGCAAGGTCCCTAGTAAAGTGCACTGAGGGTGCCAGGGCCAGTAAATCAAATGCTACTAGTTGACTTCCTTAGAACAATCAACAATGTCTCAACAGGTTACATGTGAATAGGCAGTTTTATTAAAAATTGTGAATTGTAAAAGCAACGAAGAAGGGAGACAGACACGGATGTACTTTGAATATTTGTAGCGGTCTATATTCGTCAATTTCATACACAACAACAGTTATGGCAGCACTATTATCAATACATGTGAGTGTAACTCAAATAAAGGGCATGCACATACGTGCTCGTGCAAGAAGTGATCGGTGCTAGTGGCACGTGAAGATGGGTGAAGAAACAGCTAAATAAACGCGCATAAAAATTATATAAAAAGAAAGATGGTTACAAAACAAACTTTTTTAACAGGATGCCAAAAACGTAATACAATATTTTTAAGCAACCATCAAGGCGCCAAACAATACGCTGATCGGTCGACGGCATTTCGACCCTTTATAACTTTAGGTCGTCATCAGGACTGGGTTACAATTCATTTTGAAGAGTGCTGATGTGGGCAGAGGTCGCGATCTGGGTGTTCAATAGGGGAGGTTTACCAATTGAATTGTACCTCCAGATGCCTGTAGACTCATCCACATTGGATCGTTCTTCTGAGGGCTCCATGTCGCGACCCAGCACCTTGCCTCGCTATTGCGACTATCGTGTCCAACCAAGGACGTGCTGCCTAACCTCACTATGCTACAGCGAAGTACATTGGTTGCACTCAAGGTAAGTCACATGTTTGTCTCCAGTAACTTTCCACAATTCCAGCACAACTTGGTTACTGGCACAGTTTTTCCCACATCAATAAGTTGCTACTTCATTCATCCTTGGCTATTCTTCTCCACCTCCATGAGAACTTGCCTCCTTGCTCGTTAGCGCGTTTCTCTTTGCCAAGATCCATCTTTTCGTACCTTGCTATCTAACTAAAATAAAAACCCTTCTTATTTAGCTAATAACGCTTTGTCCACAACTGCAGTTGAAACAAAAATACAAGCAAATACACTCTACATTGAAGGCTAAATATGAATTACATGTTAGACTTTCAACTTGAGCTCGTATTGAAATAGTTCTCGAGGTCCAAAAATGTGTGTCAGCTTAATAGTGCACAGGTTTACAAATACGTGCACATTTCTACACACATAGCAAATGCAGCTTCTGAATACATAAACAAATTGCAAACGTTACGAAAAGATCATGTCATATACAACAACATGAATATCATTTCTTGTTACATGTATAAATGCTTAAACATTAGTCTACACATATACTTTATTTCACCAGATTCACAATGAGACACATCTAAACGTTAACTTCTCCAAAAATATTAATATATAAATGTAACAAAGACCTTTAGTAGTCACATTTCTATGCCCACAGTTTATAAGTCCCATTAGTTTTCACATGGAGTACTTTAAATATACAATACCCCATCTTTTATTTCCAAAATTAATCGCACACAATATATTCGAGTGCTTACTACGCATGATTAGGATGCACTCCTACAATTTTTTAGGCTGTGACGCTGCTCCACTTATATACCAGGCAATTCATACTAACTATAAGCCAGCCATGTCAAATACCTCACAATATCTTCCAGAACACAAACCGTGTCCATTAAAAGGACCCTCTGACTAGAAACATCAAAATGGAGATGCAGGAGGGAAAGTGACCATATACTTTTCTACATATAACCGGAGTTTCAGCATGGACCTTCCCAAGAGAACTGCACTGAAATAGAACTGGACTACTAAAAATACATCTTTGTGTCACTGTTTGGTAGTGTCTAGTGAAATTAAGACTTAATCTGAGGGTGGTTCTGTAGGCTGCAAGGATCACAACTCAATTATTGAAATGTAAGGCTTAAACCAACTACATACAAGGAAAGAGCTTAACAGGTGCCACTATATGGTCACAATAAACAGACACCTTTCTGAAAGAAAACAGATGGCTTAGACAAGTTTGAATTTTAAAATCTGAGGTGCCCCAAAAGTAAGAAACGCACATGCTCTCTCTTCACTTAGGTGACTCCGATTCTCAACATCATCTTTTATCAGGGCTTGCAAGAAAGAAACATAAACATGCATTTTGTGAGGCTATACTAAAAGAAGTAGCACTTATCTGGACTGTGGGGATGGCCCAGAGATGTTCTGAAATAATGTTATAAGTTTAAAGTCTGGGCTCAATTCGAATTGTAGCTAAGTATAACAGCTCTAAAAGGCCAAGCTACTGGCTTTGCCAATGCTCTTTTGATTGGAAACTACATATAATCAAGTGTTGTGATGAATGTGCATGAATGGCTGGCACTCTTGTAATGCATTTTCTATTAAAGAAAACCCATTCCAAGATGCTTTCTGATGCATGCAACCCCCATTTTTAATACCCCATTCCAACATGGCGGGCGGCTGTTTTTAAAGAGTAAATTAACATGTACGGAAACAAGCATCCCAGAGTTAGGAAAGCCATTGATCAGGTAGCACCAGCACGGAAGGAGAAAATTAGAGATAAAGGAAAGGGTGCCCCCTGGTTCAATGAGGAACTGAGGGGCAGGAAGCAAACCCTCCGCCAAGGCGAGAGGCGGTGGCGGAAATCAGGCAGTCAAGCTGAAATTGCAGCCCACAAACTTTTCTCATACAAAAAGGCCATCATGACTAGGAAGGCTGAATACTATGAGGCAAGAATCACAGGTGCAGCAAACAAACGGAAAGAGACTTTTAGAATACTAAAAGAACTCAGCGAGAAGTCAGTACAGAGATCCACAGCTTCACCAGCAGACTGCAACACCTTCCAGACCGCCTTTCTGCATAAGGTCGCGGATATCCAAGCTGAAATTGAGAGTACCCTGATCCACCAGGCCCCCCAAGAACAGCACCCCATGCACCTCACGCCCGGTAACCAGGTCCCTTCCTTCCCTAATCTAGATCTGGCCTCCCTGTCACGCCTGATGAGCTGCATCAAATCAGGCTCACCAGCAGACCCGTATCCCCCAAGAGTTTTCTGCATGGTCCTCCCCGGCCTTGAAAGACAGATCCTCGCCCTATTAAACCACTCCCTGGAGACAGGCTCCCTTCCCTCTGACCTGAAGGAAGCTAGGGTCACCCCCCTGCTGAAGATACCAGGGGCAGATGCTGCTACTCCCAAAAACTACAGACCAATCTCCCAGCTCCCCTTTCTGGTGAATGTCATAGAGCAACACATCCTAAAAACACTCTCGGCCTTCCTGGAGGAACACCAGATACTTCAGGTACGACAGGCGGGTTTCAGGTCCCACCACAATACTGAGCTGGTGATGCTATCTGTACTTGATGAGCTCAGAGTCATGGCGACAATAAGAAACGGTGCGCCCTGGTACTGTTAGACCCATCTGCAGCATGCGACACAGTCAACCACGCACAGCTTCTAACTCGTATCACTGAATTGGGCATTTGTGGGTTGGCCCACCAGTGGCTTGAATCTTTTCTTTCCGGGTGGTCTCAGAGGGTCCAGCTTGGTGAGCGGGTGTCTGACAGGGGTGCCCTCATGTGGGGCGTCCCCCAGGGCTCAGCACTGTCCCCACTCCTTTTCATCATTTACCTCCAGCCACTGATAGCTGCCCTAGTGCGCATGAACTGCCAAGTTTTTAACTATGCAGATGACACTCAGTTCATCCTCCAGATCGACAACTCCCAGCAGGCCTCCTCACGGATTCAAAACATTCTTAGATACACCGTGAACTGGATGACAGCCAACTCCCTAAAAGTAAATCCTGACAAAACAGAGGTCCTGATCATCCCCTTGAAGACTAACCCCTGGAGTGACCGGTTCTGGCCCCAAGAGCTTGGCACAACCCCATGCCGGTCACTGCCGTAAAAAGTCTGGGCATCAAGATCGATGCTGATCTCTCTATGTCCAACCAAGTCACGACCGTAACCGGTACATGCACTGGCTTGCTGAGACATATGCGGAGACTTGCCCCCCTCCTCTCGACTGCAGCTTTACAGATGATAGTATCAGCCACCATCTTGTCCATATTGGACTACAGGAACGCTCTATACATCGGCCTACTGGAAAACCTCACCAACAAATTGCAGGTGACCATGAATGATGTAGCCAGGTTGATCTTCAGGCTTCCCAGATGGGCGCATGTGACCCCTCTGCTGCGTAAGCTTCACTAGCTCCCCATCAAGCAGAGGGCAACATTTAAGGGCCTTTGTATTGCCCATAAAGCAATCTATGGCCAGGTCCCGGCCTACATTAAAGAGCGCCTTGGAAACTATGTGTCAGGCCGGAAACTCCGGGCCGCCAAGAGCTGCCTGCTGGCGGTCTCCCGGTTTAATACGGTATCCAAGCAGGCAGAGCCCTCTCTGTCCTGCTCCCACAACTCTGGAATAAACTGCCTGATGGCCTCTGCAAGGAATGTGCTCTCCTCCTTTTCAGGAAATGCCTTAAAACGCTCCCGTTCAGGGAGGCTTTGGACACAATCTAACCCTCTGCAATGTGTGTTCCTGGGGACGGCATTGGGTTTCGGATCTCTCTCTCAAAGTGCTAAGAGACTTGCTGGTGATCATGCGCTATAGAAGTAACAGTTAACATTAACATTAACAGTTGCAGGCTGCAGGTGCCAGGGCCTAAAAAAAGTAAACATTGAAAAATAATATTTAAAATGGATACTGAAGTGGGGAGCAGGGTGAGGAATGGGGCGTGGATCATCTTGGAAGGAAGTAAACAGGGAGAGCATGAGAAGAGGAAGCACAACAAAATGCAGGTGAGAGAGAAAAGAAAGAAAACATCCACTCACATGAAGTGCAAAGTACAAAGTGAAAAAGTCCACTCAAGTCCACAGTACAAGGACACAGTATATCCTGTCAGAACACAGTGAGTCCAAAATGCACCTTGGTGAGTGTTAGGACCTGTCAGGTTTAGCGTGATCTTCCCTCAAACATTTTGCTTTCCTCCTCCTCCATTTTTTGATGATATAATTTTTGCCTTAGGACTCTGCACACTTTACCACTGCTAATCAGTGCTACATTGGCTTATCCCTAATTGGGATATTTAATTTACTTATAAGTCTCTAGTAAAGTGGCACAACATATACCCAGGGCCTATACATTAAATGCTACTTGTGGGCCTGCAAAAAGAACAACTGATGGATGGAATGCTGAACAATGGCAAACATTCACCCCCAGTACAGAGATCAGGCCTAAATCCATAGTTTTTTTGCTCCCCATGCCATTCCAGTTAAAACCCAACCATATGCAAATCAGTCTTGACCCTGCTCCCCATGGGAGCAGTCCAGCCCGAACTGCCAAGCCAGCTCCTTCCCGGACCAGAAGCAAGCATCCAGGGACCAGTTTTGGGGTATGACCCATCATCAGCCAGGTTACCTTGCCTCCAGTGGCATGGAGAGCACTGGAACAACGTATGGGTATACCTGTCCCACTCGAAGTGATAAATGCAAAACAAGCATTGGCATAGCCAATAGGTCTCGATTTTGGGACCTTTTAAGTATATTTACTTTTGTTAAAATCGTGGCACGAAACGCGCGGGTGCCGCGATTATAGCAAAAGTAAAGAAATAGAAAAAAAATCTATTTCTTTACTTTTGCTATAATCGCGGCAACCGCGCTTTACGTGCCGCGATTATAGCAAAAGTAAACATATTTATAAGGTCCCAAAAGCGAGACCTATTGGCTATGCCAATGCTTGTTTACTTTTGCTATAATCGCGCAGGGGAGGGGGCCTGCGAGATTCCCTTGTGGGAGTGTGCAACCATATGGCGCCACCATATGGCGCCGCGCTCTCCCGCAAGGAAATCGCCAGACGTGCACGCGTTGCCATTGCAAGCGATGCAACGCGTGCACGTTTTTGTCCCCAAAGCTGTGCCGATGGCATTAGATCTCTCTCCTATTCAGCGCATGCGCGCTGCGTAGGCGAGACCTAAAGAGCAATTGATGGACAGAATGCTGAACAATGTCAAACATTCACCCCCAGTAGAGAGATCTGGGCCTAAATGCATCGTTTTTTTGCTCACCATGCCATTCCACTTTAAACACAGCCATATGCAAATCAGTCTTGACCCTGCTCGCAATTGGAGCAGTCCAGCCTGAACTGCCACTCCAGGCCCTCCCTGGACCAGAAACAAGCATCACGGGACCGGTTTCTGGGTATCACCCCTCATGAGACAGGCTTGCTTGACTCCAGTGGCATAGAGAGCCCAGGACCCACTTCTTTGCATACCTGTCCCACTTTGGGGTGACAAATTCAAAAAGAACAATTGATGGAGGGAATGCTGAACTATGTCAAACATTCACCCCTAGTTTGCCTGCAACACTGGTGTAGTGCACTATACTAAAGACTTACATGTAAATTAAATATGCCAATTGTGGATAACGCAATGTTACCATGTGTTGAGTACAGAGCATATTCACTTTAGCGCTGGTTAGCAGTGGTAAAGTGCCCAGAATCCTAAAGCCAGCAAAAATGAGTCAGTAAGACTGGAGCTCCAAAGGCAAAAAGTCAGGGGAAACCATGTCAAGGATGCCATGTCTGACAGATAAGTCATGTCTGTGAAATCCCTCTCTATATCAATCATTTAGTAGTCTTCTGAGGAATGCCTGCTGAGCAGTGAAGTCTGATGTTTGCAATGAGTCTAGCTGTGAGATGGAAAAGAGAATGCAAAGTTTATGTTTCATACCCTTTACGTTGTGATAATAAACTTTGGCAGCTAGAGAGATGGAGGAACCTTGAGACACACCACGTTTGTAGTTTTATAAAGGATGTGGCAGAGATTTCCCTGATGGTTGAGGTTTGAATGGAACAATTTGGGCGATTAGGGCACAACATCCTTCAACCCAAAGGTTGGTTCCAGCTGTGATAGAAGGATTCCATGGTCAACCTCATCCAAAGCCACTTTGATAAATGGCTCAGTGATCAAGATCTGAGAACTAACATTTTGCTCCTGTTACTACTACTACGTTGATGTGGTCCCTAATGCAGTTTGACCAGAAGAAATAAAACACTTAGGGCCTTATGTAGGTAAATTACATTTACCGATTCTTAAATACCGAATTTTACCGATTCGGTATTTATGAATCGGTAAATGTAATGTAGGTAAAAAAATACCGATTCGGTAAGTGTCGGTATTTTAGAATCGGTATTTACCGATTCGGTAATGGTACCCTGTATCTCATTGATTCCTATGGGCCAGGAGGCCCATAGGAATCAATGGGAAGCCAGTTACCATTACCGAATCGGTAAATACCGAATCGGTAATGGGGGGAGCTCAATCAAGGGTGGCAGGGTGTCACATTGACACCCTGCTGCACCCCTGATTCCTGCATGTGTGCACATGTGGCACACATACATGCCCTGAGGGCATGTGTGTCTGCCACATTGCACACATCTAAGGGCCAAATAATGCATTAACAGAGACATTCGTCATTTACCACCAACTTTCAGTTGGTGGTAAATAACGAATCCCCACACCCACCACACACTCCCCCTACATATCATTTCTGTATTCGGTATTTACCGAATCGGTAAAATTACCGATTCGGTAATTTTACCGATTCGGTAAATTACCGAATACAGAAATGATCCCTTAAACACCCAGCCTGAATGTGATTAGATCTTTCTGAGCTTTAAACAACAACATGAGAAATGTTATTGGTTTTATTAAATTGATGTTTTGCTGTATTAAAAACCTAGATGTGTAAGTGTCAGCATCATGGAGCTACAGAATTCATACCCACACCACCTTAATGTCACACTGTGCCTCAGTTTGAAGGTAGTATTCATCACTAAATTCTCAGTATGAAAAATTGCTATGCTTATTATTTCTGAATGTTGAGGGCTTGCATAAGATGTTTTGGTCTATGCCGAGGTCAATATGACCTAGATGACTGCTTTGGGAATGTGAAAAGTTTCACCAAACGTTCAGGTCATAGTGTTGAAATACCCAACGACCCACACTGGAAGGCACAATACAAGGGCTAATATATTCATCTGGCAATGTGTTGGACTTGGCCCTTTTTGCAGGGTCATCCCTGAACTTTTTTGCCTTCCTCCTAGTCTTTTTTCTGACCTGGTGTTGGTGGTTTTAGGATTCTAGGCACTTTAGCACTGCTGTCCAGTGTAAAGTGTGTGTGCTCTCTATGGTAAACATGGTAAGGTTGGTCTACGCCTGTTTGGCGTATTTAATCTACCTGTCAGTCCCCAGTAATGTGGTATCCACTATACCCAGTGCCAGTAAATTAAATGTTACTGGTGGGCTTGCAGCGCTGATTGTGCCACCCACCAAAGTAGCCTTTCAAACCTGTCTCAGGCCTCTGCCTTTGCAGGGCCTGTGGGCACAGTGTTACTGCCGCTGTGATGTGGCACCTAAAGTGTGTGCCACATCTGTGACCCCCTTTTGCTGCTTGTCAGTCACCCCTAAGGTAGGCTCTTAGGGGTGTGGCACCTTAAGTGTGTGACATGTCCTGATAGTGACAAACAGCCATTTTGGTTTCTCACTGCTGTGAGGCTGCCCTCTCATAGGAATGCATTGGAGATTCCCTGATAAGTGTTTCAGTGGTAATCCTGATATGAGAGGAGCAGCGTGGTCCAGTTAGGTATGTTTGGAATAGTGATAATAAATGCTGAGTAATGGTGTGCGCAGATTTACGATCACTATTTTAGAAATGCCACTTATAGAAGTTGTACAAAAGGGGGTGGTGATGGACGGAGCATCAGAACCAATCAAACACTCACACCCAGTCAACAGATCTGGGTTTCATCCATCACCGTTCTTTAGCCCACTCTGCCACCCCAGTTCAGACATGGCCATATGCAAATCAGTCTGACCCTGTGCCTCATGGGAACAGTCCAGCCCGAACTGCCAAGCCATGCCTTCCCTGGACCGGAAACAAGCTTCCTAGGACCGGTTTTGGGCATTTCAGCCGTCTTCAGCCAGGCTTGCTTGAATCCAGTGGCAAAGTGAGCAAGGGACTCATCGTCTGAGCATACCCTGCCAACTTATGGCGAACACAGCGGTACAAAAGGGGGTGGTGCTTGGCAGTTCGGGCTGGACTGTTCCCATGAGGCACAGGGTCAGACTGATTTGCATATGGCCATGTCTGAACTGGGGTGGCAGAATGGGCTAAAGAACGGTGATGGATCAAACCCAGATCTGTTGACTGGGTGTGAGTGTTTGATTGGTTCTGATGCTCCGTGCATCACCAAGGACTGAGTGGGGTCGCCCCGCCCCCAGGAGCTTTGCGATACCAGTTGGTAACAGTGCTGGCCCCCAATGTATTACAGGACTGCAACTGCGCCTGCAACGCGGTGCGCATTTTGTTTTTAGAGTCCTGGAGTGGGGCTCAATTGGCACTGCGGTTCCAAGGGTGATTCCTCCAGCTGCACCACGAGAGCGTGGGCAGCTGCAACAATGGGAACATGTTTGTTTCTTGACAAGGAAGGAGTGAGATACACACCCCGCCCCCAGTGCATTTCGCACATTGGTTTCGCTGCCAAGGCAACTAAGAGCCCTGACTTTTGGGACAGAGGGCATTTGGGACTCCAGGAAGGCCAGTTGGCCTGGGGTCTTTTTGGTGTGTACTGGTAGGGCGCAACTCCCTAAAAGAATGCATAATGTCTTTATGCTGAAGGTGATGTATGCACCTGGGGAGTGTTACTACGGTGTACTCCTAAATGTGATTTATGCATAATGTGTTTATGCCTAATGTAATGCAGACCTAATGTGTTTATGTTGCTTGGGATAATGCTAAGTTCATTATTTTACCAGTAGTTACTGGTTGTGTTTTATTACTTGTGCTTTCCAAAGGTTCTAACAGTGGCCCGATTGGCCCTGTCATGTATATAATGTTCTGTAAATTTTTACCTGGTGCCAGTTGGCACAGTGTGTATTTTGTGATTATGATTCTAATGTGTTTATGGTAATACAAAGGCTATTTTTGTTATAACCTTGTGTGGAGTTTCTTTTGTGGTGTGCCTAGTGTGTTGCTGCTGTGTGTGTGTGTCGTGCAAACGCTTTACACATTGCCTCTGGGATAAGCCTGACTGCTCGTGCCAAGCTACCAAGGGGGTGAGCATGCGTTTTCTTCAGCGTGTAACTCCTTTGCCCTGATTAGAGTGGTGGTCTTTGCCAAGCTTAGACGCATGCCCTAGCTTACCAGAAATCCCATTTCTAACACAATGCATATGTAGTAGAGCAGTGATTATAAAATACGAGTGTAGCGTCAGACACAGAACAGTATCAATGCATCAGCTTTTGTGAGGTTTGTAAAATATTTTTCTGAGCAGTGCTGCCTATATTTCGAGGCAAAAAGGGTGTGAATTCTGGCTGTGTCATCTGGGATTCTGGTCTGCCAAAATAAGGTATGCTTGCAATCTGGCGAGTATCCAGGATTAGTCTCTGTATAGAAGCAGGATGTTTACAGCTAAGCTCATCCGGTTCTTGTGTAGGCACGTTATGAACCCCTTCTTCATTGAATACCTTCAGTGACATTAATGGCTGCGTTTATTCTATATTTTGTTAATGTGAAATGTTTTTTTGAAATCTTCAGACAGACCTGGCAAGCCAGTACATTAAAGCTGGCATGAAGAATGTTGGCACTGTGTTCCTGATGACCGATGCTCAGGTGGCCGATGAAAAGTTCCTTGTGTTGGTGAATGATTTACTGGCCTCAGGTACGTTCTAGATTTCCTGCGTACTCTTCTATGTCCCATGATATGTTGGTATACACCCAGTCTGAGAGTGCCTTGTAAATGGGACACAGAACACAAGTTTTTCACCTGCAGAAACTACGGGGCATGCCTGTGCTTATTCAGTGCTTTAATATGAAGGAGGTCTGGTGTGCTTTCCTCAAGTGCCCTGTTGTCTTTGGGGGCTCCTTACAGTTGGGTTAGAACTTAATCGTACTCGGTTCTTGGTTAGCTTCCATGCTTTAATTTAACCATTGTATTTTAAACACACCAAGGCTCTGTTTAGAAAAGATGGAACTGGTGTCTCAATGTCAATGTCATCCTACATCCAAAGAGGTTAATCAAAACCATTGAAACCAGCAGTTTAGCATCACTATACCTTGACTAACTAATTACTTCCTGTTGTGCAGGTCGTCGCTGGCTACATTTTGCAAATTTAAATGAATGATGCTAAATGCGCTTGCCAAAGCCTACCTGACAGAGACCATAGGATGGGCTTATATGCTGTGATTTGGTAAAACCTACCAATGCTTTTACAGCTTCAATGCTGCAACAATCGAGAAGCTTCTTGATCATAATTCAGAAGGTCCCTACTTGACATCCACCTCTAACAAAACCACTGCGAACCCAACATGTAAATAGGAAGAAATGCTTCCTGTTAAAGATGGGCAGGCCCAGCATGGAAGGCTTCCATGGTCCCACCTTCTCAATACTAAAGACCTACATGCTCTTCGTCGCTCACTTTTGTGCGTCTGACAAATATCATTTTCTTTGCCTCTTCCATCCTATATTTAAGATTGTTATTACTTTATGAATGTGTCAAACTAAGACCTAATTGCAAAGTAACACTGACACTGGCAAAGCCACTGTTAGAATCCGGGTTCTCTGATTGGCACAGGTAGGTACTTGTGTCAAGCAGGGAACCGTTCCTCTAGTCTAATAATAAACCTTGCTCACCCTCTAGGTAGCTTGGCGCGAACAGACAAGGCGTTATCTCAGGGCGTTTACTTTAAGCATTTGTGAACACACACACAGTAATACAGTGACCCTCCACAAATGGACTCCACACAGGATATATATCAAAAATACTTTATATAGAATTATCAGGCTTAGCACAAGACCAAATAACGTTTAAACAGTCCACAATACTTATCTTCAAAGAGTTCTTGGTTTTAGCGTACTTTTACAGTTCTGTGCGCGTCGTCCATCTTCGTACGCTTCGTACGCGGTAGACACAGGCTTTGGGACGGGTCGTACACGCACTGCAGGCGCTTCGGGTGAAGCGTACACCTTACGGTGCGAACGGGCACAGTACCTTGATGCTTGGTGAGTTCATCACGGACACTTCCTTGGCAGCAGGCGTACAGTACGGTGCGAAGTCCTCCGGGCGGCGCGTACTACGGTACGGGAGACCTTGGGCGTGCGCGGCTCAGGGGATGGGGCGAAAATTCGGTCCGTACTGCCAGACGTTCGGGTACGCGACGTACCGGGATCGCTGATCTTCACTTGGACTGCTGAGACAGACGAACAGTACGCTCCGAACGGGAGACGTGCGCGACCACCACACGTACTACGGCCTTTCCCAATGCAGGGGAGAGGCGCGTACAGTGATAGTACGATCCGTAGGGGGGTGCGAGCTGGTACGGTGATGTCCTTCAATTACGGTGCGAGCTGCGGCTCGTAGGGGCAATAACTCGCGTTGCTTGGGCTGGTAGTACCTTCCTTCGCGGTGCGAGCTACGGCTCGTAGAGGGGCCAAAGACACGTTGTTCGTGGCGGACAGCGGGATATCAGCTCACAGGGAGTACGCCGCGATCAGCGAGGTGTACACAGCAGTTCGACGCGAAGATGTGAGGAATACGGTCCGTTTTCCACGGCGATTCCACGGCGGTGAAGTCCACTGTTCCTGGGACTTCGTTCAGGGGGCAAGCTCACTCATAAGCCCTTGGAGATCTTCAGCACAAGTCAGATAAAAGTCTCTTTAATCTTTGTTCCTGTTCTTCAGCAGCAAGGCAACCACTGCAGGCCAATCCCCCAGGTCAGGGATAGTACTACTCCATGCAGCTTTCCCAGTTCCTTCTCGTCGGACAGAGGTTTCTCCTTGGCAGGACAGGATCTAATTTCTTGGGAGCAGGGCTCCTACATTTATAGGGGGGCCCTTGCCTAGTCCAGTCCGGTTTCTGAGCACTTTGTTTACGCGATGCAGGCTGCTTCTTTCAGGGTGCAGGGCAGAGTCATCAGACGCTCCACAGGGGGCGGAGCCAGCATTGTGGTGGCAGAGCACAACCCTATTCAAGAGTCCAGGTGTACTCCTCCCACCCATCTATATGTCAATCTTTCCATTCACCACCAGGCTACCTAGCCCTGCCCATCTGGGTTTCCCCAGCCCTGTCACTCACACAAGCCAGACAGCAGATACACATCACGCAGAGGCGGGCTGAAATGGTTAGGCAAGCAAAGGCCAACTTTCTAAAAGTGGCATTTGCAAACACAGAATATTAAAATAAACCTTACTAAAAGATGTACCTTATTATTCTGAGTTCAGGCATACTAAACTCGATTTTCTACCATGTTCCCTGGGTCTGTTAGGATCATAGGATGTAACAATCCTAACAGCCCATTCTGGCCTATGAGAACAGGTAGCCTTACAATAGTGAAAAACGAAAATGGCTGTAATTCACTATTAGGACATGCCACACACATCAGGTCTTGTCCTACCTTATGCTTACAATGCACCCTGCCCTTGGGCCTACCATAGGGGTGACTAACATTAAGTTAAGGGAAGGTTTAGGGACTGGCAAGTGTGTGCACTTGCCAGTCAGCATGTCAGTACCAGACTGCACGCAGGTTCTGCAATGGCAGACCTAGACATATTTTACCAGGCCGCTTCTGTGGGTGGCACAACCAGTGCTGCAAGCCCACCAGCGGCATTTGTATTTACACGCCCTGGCACTCCTGCTGCACTTAACTGGGGTCTGATAGTAAACCAAATAAGCCAATCATGGAATCCAACCAACATATACATTTTACAATGGGGAGAGCATATGCACTTTAGCACTGAACAGCAGTGGTAAAGTGCCCAGAGTCATAAAACAGCCAACAACAGGTCAGAAAAAATGCAGGAGGAAGGCAAAAAGTTTAGGGATGACCCTGCAAAAAGGGCCAAGTCCAACAGCCACCTTCAGCCAGCAAGCCCCACCTAGTCCGGCTCTGCCAAGACTTTATTGCAGAGTGAGTTGATTCTAAATGCAGTAGAGGCTGAGGTCAAATGCAGAGGAAGAGAGTTGCACTGCTGAGATAACTTCTTGTTCGCTCTGAAGTTGCTGTACGATGCAATGGCCTGGTGCTATACAAAACTCTTGGATGAATCAAGAAATACATATTATGTCTGAAGGTGTTGATCCAGCATCAATAGTTCTGAAAGTAAATGTCTTTTATTTTTGCTTTTGTTGATAGAGAAATTGTCCCTTGCACGGTAAAGGAAATGTACCCCACTCTGTGTGCTTGACTTCATGTGAAGTTTGTCTTTTTAAATTTATTTTGGCACTGGCCTCACAGTAATCTAGTGTATGCACAGGCTTGTCCATGACTGGGCAAGGACCAGGATCTGGTCTATGATCTGGAAGGGCAAACTAAGCGTGCCCTCATACTTGTCAGTGGACTGCGCTACTGCCCTGAATACATCACTTAAAGCGCTGGTGTCAGGACACTGTGTTTTGTGCCAAATAAAGGTGTGCTGTACGAGAAACCCAGAACCTTTTGCTGACACTCAGTGTGCATCTTTAGTGTCCATGTGTGTAGCACATGTGTAGCACATGTATGTGCTAGTATGACTGTGCATGTTGAATGAGACTGAAGCCAGTGAGATCCATTTTGGATGTCCCTGGTTTAGAATGGCACAGGATTGGAGGGTGAAGATGGTTTCCCTGGTCAGTGCAAGTGTATTGCCTGCATTCCTGGGGCTGGAGACCGAGGAGCTGAAGTGAGAAGGAGGGAGATGAGGCCCACATTAGAAATTTCATGAAGTCCTTGTTAGCAAAGGCCTGCTTATTAGTTTTTCCTGATTATTACCATTTGGTCTATGATAGAGGTGATTGGTGAAGCTGCAGTTTCTGTTGTTTAAGGTGAAGACGTTTATAGACAACACCTACCCTTTTTCCGTCTCTGTTGGACTTGGCCCTTTTTGCAGGGTCATACCTGAACTTTTTGCTTTCCTCCTCGCCTTTTTTCTGACATGGTGTTTGTGGTTTTAGGACTCTGGGCACTGTAGCACTGCTGTCCAGTGTAAAGTGCATGTGCTCTCTGTGGTAAACATGGTAAAATTGGTCTTCACCTGTTTGGCTTATTTAATTTACCTGTCAGTCCCTTGTAAAGTGGTATCTCATATACCCGGGGCTAATAAATTGAATGCTACTGGTGGGTTTGCAGCGCTGATTGCGCCACCCACCAAAGTAGCCTTTCAAACCTGTCTCAGGCCTCTGCCATTGCAGGGCCTATGCTCGCAGTGTTACTGCTGCTGTGACGTGACGTGACACCCAAAGTGTGTGCGACGTCTGTGACCCCCCTTTTACTACATGTCAGTCACCCCTAAAGTAGGCCCTAGCTAGCCCTATGGGCAGGGTGTATTGTAGCTAAAAGGTAGCACATGTACCTTAAGTGTGTGACATGTCCTGATAGTGACAAACAGCCCTTTTGGTTTCTCACTGCGGTGAGGCTGCCCTCTCATAGGAATGCATTGGGAATTCCCTGATAAGTGTTTCGGTGGTAATTCCTGATATGAAAGGAGCAGCGTGGTCAAGTTTGGTATGTTTGGAATAGTGATAATAAATGCTACGCAATGGTGTGCAGAGATTTGTTATACTTATTTTAGAAATGCCTCTTCTAGAAGTGGGCATTTCTGTGTGCTATGTGTCTGCCTGTCTGATGTGGATTGCATGTCTGGTATTGGAGTGACAGGGGCTGGTGAGGTGTGTGTGGCTACAGGGAGGGCAGGGTGAGTCAGCGCTAGGCTGAATAGGGGATCTGCATTTGGAGTAGTGGGAGGAGCAGTCCCCTGACCCTGAATAGGTCTGTGCCTACCTAGGTGACTGCAAAGGGGAAGAGGAGCGTTGTCAACAAAGTGCTCCAAAACCCCCCAGAACCAGCTCAGGCTGGTTCCCCCAACCCCTGTGCCAAGGGCAGCCATTGGAGAAATGGTGTATAAATATTGGAGCTGTGACCCCATGAAAATGTTGTGCTTTTGAGATTCCTGTGCTCTTGCTGCTGCTGGGCCCCAGGAGGAACTGCCACGAGGGACTGCCTTCCTGCTGGAGGGCCCTGTGAGCTGACCTACCTGGGCCCAGCCTTTGCCCTGAATCTGTGGGCTTAGCGCCTCGTGAGTGCTTCATTTCTGCCCCTGGAAAGAGCGCTGGAGCTTCGCAACGTGGAGCTGTGATCTCCTTAGAGGGAATGCCGACATGGGGATTCCCCTGCATTGCTGGGTTTTTGCGGGAGCCCACCCCGCATTTATGCTTAATATCGAGCGGGAGCCCACCCCACATTATGTCAATCGAGCAGGAGCCCACCCCGCATTTCGGTGCGCTTTTGCGGGAGCCCACCCTGCATTGATGCCTGTTTAAAAAGCAGGTGCCCACCCTGCATTTGAGGTCCGTTAAAAAGCGGGTGCCCACCCCGCATTGCATCGCCGAGAAAAGGGAGCCGCTGCATGCAGCGACCAGGAAGTCAGGCAAGCTGTGCCTGACCGTGGGCGGGGCCAGTAAGTGGAAGCTGTGGCCTGTGGAAGATCAGGGCTCCTGTGAGCAAGAGATAGCCCGCGAGTGGCTGAAGTCTGGCGGCTGCAGAGGGGAGAGACCGAGGCACATTGTCGGTGCCTGCCCCCGCTGCGTTGGAGGAGACCGGAGGAGACCGAGCACATTGAGGGAGAGTCCTGGTGAGTGGGGCTCCCATTAGGCCATTTCTGTGTCTGTCATCCACAACCAAGAGACCCGAGGAGTCCGGCAGAGCAGCCCCAGTGAGAGGGGCTTTACTTGTGCAATATTGGTGCCGAGAGCGGCACCAGAAGAGCCCCAGTGAGTGGGGCTCCCCCGAGGCACATTGTCGGTGCCTGGAGCCGCTCCCTGGGGCACTGAGGTGCCAGTGCTGATTTCCTTTTGGGGAGCCAGGTTGGTTCCCTGAGTCCCGACGTGGGGCTGTCACGGCACAGTGGTGCCAGTTCTTTTTTATACCAATTCCAGCTGCCCTACAAGAGCGCGGGCAGCTGCAACGTTTGGGGCCACTTCCTTGGTGATTTTAAGGAAGGGGTGAGATACACCCCACGCCCCTGGCGTTTTGTGCACATCGCTTTAGCTGCAGTGGCAGCTACGCCCTGACTTTCTGAACAGAGGGCATTGGGGCCCCCTTTGAGAGGCCAGTTGGCCCGGGGTCATTTCTGTGTTTAGGCCTAAGGTGATGCCTAATGCTAATGCATAGTTGGGTTTATGCCTGATACGATGTATATTGTGTTTTATGCCTATTGTCATGCTATAATGTTTTAGGATGATGCCTAATGTAATTTATGCAAAAGTGTCTGTACCAGTAGTTACTGGTTGTTTCACTATTTACCTGTTCTGAAGGTTATGACAGCGGCCCGATTGGCCCTGTCCTGTATATAATCCCCTGTAAATTGTTACCTGCTGCCAGGTGGCACAGTGTATATGTGTGATTATAATTCCAATGTGTTTTGGATAATACAAAGGCTATTTTGATATAACCTTGTGTAGAGTTTCTTTTGTAAGTGTGCCTAGTGTGTTCGCGGTTCCGTGGCCCTAGAACTCAGAGTGGTATGGAGTCGTTTGGATAAAGAATATTGATGCTCAGATAAGAATTCACCAATCGAAGTGAATGGTTTTGGCTACTTCTGACTGTTTGGAGAAAAATATTTCTTCTATTGATTGTGACCCATTGATGGATTTTCCGTTGGATTGATTTCTACTAATTGGGACACTTGATGAGACTTTTTCGTTCAAAAACAAAGTGATCCAAAGTTGATGTCGGGATAAACGTTAGGTTCTGGACTGGATCGGACTACACTCCAATCCTTGCCCTGAGGAAGCCCGCTGTTGGACGAAACGCGTTGGCTGTTTCTCTGCTGCTTGCTCAACCTACAACAAATTAAAAGAACCTATTCTTTCTTTATGTATACTTGTTTTTGAAATACGTTATGTACCATCATTATTGTTACTCCGTCATTGTTTTGCCTCTCTGTTAAAGGAATTTGGTGCTCAAACGTATATGGCCCGTGGATAGTGGACCTCAGAGGTGGGCAATCTGAACTATATCTATCATTGACACTGTTGTGTATAGTAGGGTAGTGCAGCTGTGGCTTTCCCCAACTATCCATTTGCTTCATATATCTAATAATCCCAGAAACCTGCCTGCCGGCTGACAGAAGTCCTCATCCTCGGTATCACCCCTTCTGCATGGGACAGCACCTGGTGGCTGACCGCCCTCGGAAGCCCACCTACCCTCTCAGACCATGCCAAGAACCTCTGCATCGTACTCGACTCATCACTCACCATGAACCGACAGGTCAACGCCGTCACCTCCAGCTACTTCAACACCCTCTGCATCCTCCGCAAGACCTTCAAGTGGATCCCCCTTGAGGCAAGGAAGACAGTCACCCACGCACTCATAACCAGCAGACTGGAGTATGGAAACGCACTCTACGCCGGCATGACAAAGTCCCTACTCTGCAAACTCCAGACAATACAGAACACCGCTGCCAGACTCGTCCTCGGCATCCCCTGACATGAACACATCAGCCAACACCTACTAAGTCTCCACTGGCTCCCCATGGAGAAAAGAGTCATGTTCAAAATCCTCACTCACGCCTACACAACAACGGACCCAAATACCTCAATGACAGAATCAACTTCAACGTACCCAAAAGAAACCTCCGATCTTCGAACCTTGCACTGGCCGAAACTCCGCGCATTCACAGAGCCAGAGCAGGCGGAAGATCCTTCGCTCACATTGCAGCCAAGACTTGAAACGAGCTACCGGCAGACATCAGACGCGCCCCCTCCCTGAACACCTTCAGGTAGACCGCCAAGACCTGGCTCTTCGGCTAAACAGATCTGCGGACCCCCCTACCCCCAGCGCCTTGAGACTCTCACGGGTGAGTAGCGCACTTACAATTTACTGATTGAGTTATTGATTGATTGAGGGAGTGCCTGACCCTAGAGGAAGCAATAAATACAAGATATGTTCCATAGGCAGTCATTCAGAAGACATTTGACATATTGGCAGGGATATACAATTCAGA
Organism: Triturus cristatus; assembly: GCF_964204655.1. Classification (NCBI taxonomy): domain Eukaryota; kingdom Metazoa; phylum Chordata; class Amphibia; order Caudata; family Salamandridae; genus Triturus; species Triturus cristatus. Next base: position 445,487,162 of record NC_140590.1, read on the forward strand.
GGACCCTGCTATCACAGCAAATGAAATTTGAATTACTTAAATTTAATGATTAGATAAATCACATCAATAAAGTGACAATTCCATTCAGCGAAAAGGTGCTGCGTGTGATGGCGGAGTGAAGGTGTAAATAAGTGACAAAATTGTGCAGGAACTATACAGTGCGCTGAAAACCAAATAGTCTTAACAAACATGACAACACTTTGAAAAGGAGGACCCTAAAACGAAATAAATCAAACAGAAGTAGCAATCTGACCAAAGATATTGCAATGCCTAAAGTGTGTACACCATCAATGTCCCACATAGAACCTCTGCGTTGATCATGCAGACCTAGGAGTGTCTGTTGGTCTGCTTTTGAACTCAGAGCTCAGAGCTCCCGCTCCCCTACACTGCCTCCTTGAGAAGCTGTGACTGCTTGTCCTTTCTACCTGACAGTCAAGTGTGGAAAGGATTGTACTTGTCCCAGTGTGCAGAGCCATAGTCGGATGGACGCCGGGACACCAGTGACAAATGACCCCAGTCATCATAGTTGGGGCAGAGCAGCTGTGTCCACACTGTGGCCCTCGAAAGTCAGACAAATTGTTTGAAAAAGGCCTTAGAAGTTTATATAATAGCAACATGCTAAGGAGAACTTCCACAGCATGAGCATAAAAGAGCTCTCAGTTTGGAGCAGGAGACTCTGGACCAAACTCAGGGAAATATCTACATTCAGAAGTCACCAATGGAGCAGTCTTCTCAATGGATGCTTCGTGTTGCAGCTCTCTCCTGGATGCTTCGTGTTGCAGCTCTCTCCTACAAGGTGCGGCGTCTCAGTCTCCTCTTTTAGATCAGGCGGGGTCCCCCGGTGGCATCCGTGCCATCAGGGAAATCTGCAAGGCAGCCATCTGGGCTCCTCCTCCTGCCTTTGAGGAACACTGCCCTTCGAGGTTGTTCCATAGTCAATGATTCGAATAAGTAGCCTATTTGACCCGACTTATTTTAATTATTGACAAATGCGCTCTGTTTGCATGCTAGAGGACGCTTAAAGAAAAACGTGCCTTAACTAAGGAAGCTAAAAACAGTGTTCCCTGTTCAGAATTGTTCGCATCAACACAAAGGAAAGAGGCTGTGCGGAGTAAAGACAAGGGTTTGTGTTTTTTAACTGCAGCTGAATGCAGCATCCTTTGGAGACCCATAGAATGCACATGTGAACAAATACATTTGCCAGACCGGAATGGTTCACGGCGCTGTAAAGCATGTTGGGGGATGTAGAGCGCCTGAAATCTAATTAACACAGTAAATTAGAAACCCTGCAAGTAGCTGCTGCCTGCATTTCCCGTTGTATGCTGCTTTCAGCATTGTTTATCCCTTTAGGCCCAGGTGTAACAGAACGGCACTTGAATGATGCTCCTGCTGTTTAATGCACAGCATGTACATTTTATGTCATAGTGGAGAGCAGAGTGTATAGAAAGGCGAACATTTTGTTCTTCGGAGAAAATGAAATGCCAGGCGCGCAGGTATGGCAGAAGAAAACTGCCCTATTGGTACCAAAGTCGATGAGATTCGAAACAAATGTACGTTTGCTCGCTTTTATGACGTTGCAGTCTGGGACAACTTGAAAAGGTCCTGTAATTCCTCCATCGTACCTAAAAGCGATCTCTCCAAGGCTGCGGTTACCGATGGCTTCATGCAGGGACATCTAAAGGGTTTTGGGGGCCCTGGGCCAAATGTATTTTTGGGGCTCCTGTTTGAACAGTTTTTTTAAATTTATGATCCAATTTCAGCTCTTTTAGGCCTTCGTTGGATAGGTCCCTGACAGTGCACAGGCCCACTCATACAAATGCTAATGTGTTTACATCTAATATTCATGGATAGTGAGGTGTGTTTTAAATATTGTAACACAACAGCAGCTCGCCAATATTACTGCAAGTAATCTCTGTGACTCCCTCCCAGTTCTCTTATGTGAGGCCCTGTTTTGATCTAAAAGGAACTTTTTTATGGATGATGCATGAAACTTAAACACAACATTTCTCTGCAAAATATCCGTACTGGACCTCTCACACATCCCATGCATTAAAAATAAATTAAAGGAAAACACTATTTAAAACAATCTGTTTAAGAAATGTTCAAAGTCATTAGGGCAGGACTCTGCAGAACAGGGCTGACTCTGCCAGGAGGCCTCCTGAAAGGCCGGGCCCGGGCCAGAGCCCACTCTGCCGATACCTTGAAACATATCTGGCTTCATGTCATCAAGGATGTCATTTGTCAGTAAAAGGCTTTTCTTTAACAACGTAATGTATTGTGGGAGTGGTAGTCTTCGTGCCGTTCAACTGACCCAATACGACTAACACACCTAAGTACAGTCATTTGCAAAAGGAAAACCCAGGACATGGAGCATGGTGTCACTAGCATGAAACCACCTGGTAACTTTAACATAAGCACAGTCTGCAAAAGCCATGAACACTCCAATTTGTAGTGAATATGGAGGGTGAGGCTTTAACAGAATAAGATAAAACGCCACTGAGTCCTAAAATGTAAGCTGAAATAGTGCAGATTCCTAAGAATGCTTTCATTTTCGTGTGACTTCCTCTGAACTCTTGCTCTGATCTGTGCAGCTGACACTTTTTAGGATTGCTCTGTAAGTATTTTTCTCACTGGACTCTGCCTTTAATATTCTTATCATCTACGTTGCTTTGATATATCATGATAAAGGGTTTAACTTATAGTAAGTTATCCAGACTCTCAGGATATTAGCCCTGTGAAGGAGAGCAGGTGCGTTTCACAGGGTATGTGCTTTGTCTGCTAGATTAGCCCATCATGTTCAGGCTTGATTGCCTGTCCTCAGTAGAACACAGTGACCTGACATTAGTGCAGCCTACAACTAAGAGAGCTTTTATATTGTCAGCTCCCTCCAGTTGGAAGGCGGTTGGCTTCCTCCAGCAGCTAGTGAGCCTGTATTGAAGCACCCTCAGAATTGCCCCTCACCATCTGACCCCTGTTGTAATCATAGGAGGGATAGGGGTATTCAAGGATTCCCCTGCCCAGGTGTGATTGCCCACTAACCACCAGTCTATCACAGTTCGGATTTTCTCGGAGACAGGAAAGTCAGTCCCAAGTTTCTCTTTTTTTTCCTGGAGTTTTATATAGAGCGAATTAGACCCAATGGTATCAGAGAGCTTTACATGAGCACCAGTTGTGTTACAGACGGGCGCATTAATTATGTTAGGCATGGGGAAATTAAGTGATTTGCCAAGAATCACAGACTGTTGAGGGTCCCTGCCTCCAGCTTTGAGGCCGACTGCTCTAGCCGTTAGACCACACCCTTTCTCCTTATGCTGGATTGCTATGGCACAGCAAAGACCAGTGCCAAAGTTCCAGATGGGATTGTTTCCAAGGAACTGCTGTTGTTGTGCAGCCAATAATCTCTGAATTGTCAGCGATATCCTGGCTTTTAACTGAATGAAGAACTGTTGAGATTGTGAAGAAATCATGCCCTATACACTGAGAGTTATACAATCCCCATCTGAGTCTGCAATCAGGTGTCGGAGGTGAGATTTTTGCACACACAGGTGTCAACAAAAGTCCTGATGAGCTTTGCACACTGTGTGATGTTCTTGTATGCCTTAGGAAGAAACGTACCACTGATTAGCCAATCAACAAGGTTTAGAATCAATTTAGTACCTTCTTCTTGTACTCTACCAAAACTGGAGACAAAACTTCGCCGAATGCTCTTGAAGATCCTTCCAGAACCAAAAGCTGCTTTTAGGATTACTAATGTTCTCCTCCTAGTTCATAAACATTTTCATGGACTGGAATGGATTAGCTTTTGGAAGTATGCATCACTGAGCTCCAGAAAAGCAAGATGTCACCTGTTTGGATGTGAGAATTGAGGCACTGAAGAAAAACCTTGCAAAATGATCTTTAACTCATGAACAGATTGACATTTTTCAGGTCTGTCCTCACTAGTAGTATGAACATTTTGATACCAAGAACAGCCTTAAATAACACTCTGTTAGAAACGGGGTTTCTGGTTGGCTAGGGTATGCTCTTAAGCTAGGCAGAACCCACCACTCTAGTCAGGGCAAGAGAGTTACTCACCTAAGATAACAACTGCTCACCCCTTGGTAGCTTGGCAGCGCTGTCAGGCTTATCCCAGAGGCAATGTGTAAAGCGTTTGCGCAACACACACAACCACACTAGGCGCACCACAAAAAGAGACTCCACACAAGGTTATATAAAAATACCCTTTGTATTGTTCATAAAACACTTTAGACCATAATCACATTAACCATTGTGCCACTAGGCACTTGTCATGATGGTTCATAGATTATAAATCACTGTCGTAGGGCAATGATCATAACCTCTCAATTTAGTGCAATCAAGTGAATGCTTGCAGATTGCACACATTATAGAAACTACCCCAACATTGTGCCTATAACGTACCCTTTGAAATAATGCTTGTTATCCTTCTCTTGCAAGGCGTCATACAATATATATAGTAAATTCGGGCACAAAAGGTAGTTGGGTAATGGAGAACACAGCGGAATTACTCACAGCGCATCCAACGCACCTTAGGTTACCATAAACAACACCAAGAGCGGCACCTGCTCTCCTATTATTTGGCACCTGGTGTCTCTGTGCCCTTCCCATAGGCTGCTGGGCTACCTGCCCACTTGTAACAGGAAATGGGGTAATAAACACCAGCCTCAGTGCACCTTTTACAAGTAAAGGGATAATTCTGGGTATTCGGTCAAACCTAGGAAACGGGGGTCTCCGTAGAGGTTTACCCCAATCTCGCTGCCATGCCCCTAGGTATGTGCTAAGCCAAGGGGGAGGCACCCGCATTGGCCACACATGGAGGGAGCCCTCCACTCCCAAGAGGCTGATTCCCCATGACATTGTGGTGCCAGCACACCCGGGGGTCAAATGGAGCTGCCTGTGACCTTGCGGTACAGCTGATGGCCATTGGGTGACTCTGCCCCCAACTTGGACGGGTCTCAGCGGCTCCTCCGTCCTCAGTGCGGCTTTCTTTTGGTGTGGATGCTCTCCACTCTGGCTCTCTGGTTGCCACTGCAACCTGCTAGGGGGGTGGGGTGCATCCAGGATTCCTCTCCCAGTGCAGCCTTCCTGGCTGATGCCGAGGAATGCTCCCTTCGTCCTCTTGTGAGCATCGTGCTCAAGGGAGGACCGCAAAACACACAAGATGATGGACGGAATGTTGCACATTGGCAAAACACGCACCCCCAGTCACAGATCTGGGTTTAATCCATCGTTATTTTGCTCTCCACGCCACCCCAGTTCAGACATGGCCATATGCAAATCAGTCTGACCCTGTGCCTCATGGGAACAGTCCAGCCCGAACTGCTAAGCCATGTCTTCGCTGGACCGGAATCAAGCATCCTAGGACCGGTTTCGGGGTTTCACCCCTCTTCAGCTAGGATAGCTTGACTCCAGTGGCGTAGTGAGCACGGGACCCACGTCTGGGCATACCCTTCCCACATAGGGCGAACAGCAAAACACACAAGGTGATGGGCGGAATGCTGCATATTGGCAAAACATTCACCCCCAGTCACAGATCTGGGCTTAATCCATCGTTATTTTGCTCAATACGCCACCCCAGTTCAGACATGGCCATATGCAAATCAGTCTTGACCCTGTGCCACATGGGAACAGTCCAGCCCGAACAAGGGAGGACCGAGCAGAGTTCCTTGCTCCGGGCGCGATGCAGTTTTGCCTTCTTGCCTCACCAGAATCCTCTGGCACTGTGGCGCCAATGCACAGACAACCAGGTAGCAAAACAACAGCACTCTCACTCTGCCACACCGTCGAGCTCCGGTACACATTGCTCAGCCACACGCTAACCTAACATACAACCAGCAATCAGCCCTTACTACACTGAGGGAAAAGACAAACTGGTGTCCCTCCGAGTTTCAAAGTGGCCGGACTGAGAGTCTCATGGCCGTGACCCAGGCAATTCAGGGTGACTCCTCCTGAGTCATTGAAAGCCTCTCACAAAACAGGAGGTGGAGGTAAGCTCACAAGCCCCTGGATAGCACTGGGGGCACCCAAGCAGGAATAGCAGGCAGGCCTGCACAAACAGCTTGCAGAGGGGAAGTCCCTCCGAAACAACAAGTAGATGGTCCAAATTGTTTTTTCTTGGCAGCACAGTAATTCTTTCTGGTAGGTGCAATTTGTTGAACCAGCAGTGCCAGGTTAGAAGTCCACACAGTTTCTAAAATCCTGGGGTCGCAGCCCCTGTACTCATAATCCCAAAGTCTGTGTTCTGGGGACACTTCAAACAACTTTTAGAAGTGCACAGCACCCCCCATTCAATCCCAAGCCCTGGCTCCAGACATGCTACAGGGGGTGGAGACAGCATTGTGAAAGTCAGGCACAGCCCTATTCAGATGCAGGTTCATCTCCTCCCACCACTCTAGATGCAGACCAGGCCTATTCAGGTGCAGGGGAAACTGCTCCCAGCAGTCTAACTGCAGCTAAGGTCTATTCAGCCCAGCGCTGAGTCACCCAGGAAAGGCAGGACACACCTCAACTCCTCTTGTGACTTTCTAGAATGAAAGCACATTTCCTTCTCCTGTCAGTCTAAACCAGACGTTGAATACACAACCAGTCAGGGCACAAAGAGTCATAAGCACGCAAAAAGGCCCACTTCTAAAAATGGCATTTCTAAAATAGTTATAACAAATCCACTTTCAACAACAAGCAGGATTTATTACTACTATTCCAAACATGGTCCCCCTACCCCTCTCATATCATTAATTACCACTGAAGCACATATCAGGGAATTCCCAATGCAAACCTATGAGAGGAGCAGCCTCACAGTAGTGAGAAACCAAATAGGCTGTTTGTCACTACCAGGACCTGTCACACAGTTTGGCACATGTCCTACCTTTTATCTACTCAGCACCTTGTCCATATGGCTACCTAGGGCCTACCTTAGGGCTGACTTATATGTAGTAAAAGGGGAGTTTCAGCCATTGCAACCACTTTAAATGCCACTTCACTGTGGCAGTAAACTGCTTGTAATGGCAGAGGCCTGAGACACGGTAGAAAGGCTACTTTGTTGGGTGGCGCAAGCAGCGCTGCAGGCCCACTCATAGCATTTAATTTACAAAATTTACAGGCCATGGGTAAATGGGATACCACTGTACAAGGGACTTACAGATAAATTAAATACGCCAAACAGGTGTAAGCCAATCTTAACACGTTTACAAGAGAGAGCACATGCACTTTAGCACTGATCACTAGTCATAAAGTGCCCAGAGTCCTAACACCAACAAAAACAGGGCAGAAAAAATACAGGAGGAAGGCATAAAGTTCTTGGAGGGCCCTCCAAAAGGGGCCAGGTCCAACAACACCCTCCTTGATATTTTTTTACTTTTGAAATTGCTCTCTTTCTAAGAGATATGTTGCCCCTAATTGAAGATCTTCTCTTTGATTGGGCACTGTTGTATTGGCATTCGACAGAGCCATGAAGGAGGTAATATATTTGACACTGACATATACAGAGGTGACAACTTACAAAACCCATTGGTGGTGAATCTCATTTGGCCTGGTAAATACTGGGACCAACATCACACCAGCAAGTGTTGGCAGAAAAATGCTTCCAGTGATGCAAATTGACTGCCTGCAGCCATGGGTCTGGATGTATTGGTGAAGGGGGCCTCTGGCCATGCCTCAACTCCTGCTATCCTGCGGTTTTGTCGTTTGTTGTTGCGTCTAATGTAGTTCAGGTTGTCATTTAGAAAGGAAAAATTCACAAGAAGGAGATGTTGGAAAGGTTGTGACACCAGATTGTTCAGCCCAGGGCCAAATAGTTTTAGGCTCAAGAAAGGAAGATGTGTAATAAGCACCTTCTGACTTGCTTCCAGCTTCTGTGACTTCATCCACTGATGCAGTGGCGGCCCCTGATATCTAAAGCTAACAGGTTGGAAAAGGCTTACCATTCTCACATAGCCTCAGGCAGATCTTGAAAGTCTTTTAACAAAGTTGGAGCTGTGAACACAACATGAGACCCTGCCCGAACACAAATGTTCAGTGCCGAATATGATTTTTTCAATATTAAACTCCACCTTACAGTCCTCTGGGTTGTGAGGTGTCTTCACAGAAGCAATTAAAGAATTTCCATCCATATTTCAGTCATGCTTCCAAGTAATGTATTTATTTATAAACAGAAGGAAATTCATTCTCAAATCCTGCTGAATCAATCAATCAATCAATCAAGAAATTTGTATTGCGCACTACTCACCCGGAAGGGTCTCAAGGCGCATGAGGGAGGGGGTCTGCTACTGCTCGAACAGCCAGGTCTTGAGCTGTCTCCTGAAGGCGAGGTGGTCCGGGGTCAGTCGCAGGTGGACGGGCAGGGAGTTCCATGTCTTAGCCGCCAGGTAGGAGAAGGATCTTCCTCCGGCGGTGGTTCTCTGGATGCGAGGGACGACGGCGAGGGCGAGGTTTGCGGATCGTAGCTGGCGGGTGGGCGTGTAGAAGGTCAGGCGGTCGTTGAGGTATCTTGGGCCAAGGTCGTGGAGGGATTTGTGTGCGTGGGTGAGGAGTCTGAACGTGATTCTCTTGTTGACGGGGAGCCAGTGCAGGTCCCTCAGATGGCTCGAGATGTGGCTACGTCGGGGGACGTCCAGGATGAGTCGGGCGGAGGCGTTCTGGATACGTTGAAGTCTTTTCTGAAGCTTGGCTGTTGTACCGGCGTAGAGGGTGTTTCCGTAGTCTAGTCTGCTGGTGACGAGGGCCTGGGTGACCGTCTTCCTGGTCTCGGTCGGGATCCAGCGGAAGATCTTACGGAGCATGCGAAGGTTGTGGAAGCAGGCTGAGGATACGGCGTTGACTTGTCTGGTCATAGATAGGGAGGAGTCCAGGATGACGCCCAAGTTGCGTGCGTGGTCCGTAGGCTTGGGTGCGGTGCCTAGGGCTGTGGGCCACCAGGAGTCGTCCCATGCGGAGGGCGATGGTCCCAGGATGAGGACTTCTGTCTTGTCCGTGTTCAATTTCAGGCGGCTGATGTCCATCCATTTGGCGACATCTTTCATCCCTTCGTGTAGGCTGGTTTTGGCGGTGTCGGGGTCTCTGGTGAGGGAGAGAATCAGCTGGGTGTCATCGGCGTAGGAGATGATGTTGAGGTTGTGTTGGAGTGCGATGGCAGCGAGGGGTTTCATGTAGATGTTGAAGAGAGTGGGGCTGAGCGATGATCCTTGCGGGACGCCGCAGATGACTCCGGTGGCCTCAGAGAGGAAAGAAGGGAGGCGTACTCTCTGTGTTCTGCCGGAGAGGTATGAGGTGATCCATTCCAGGGCCGTCCCTTGGATGCCGGTGTCGTTGAGGCGTTGGACTAGGGTGCGGTGGCAGACAGTGTCAAATGCTGCGGAGAGGTCTAGGAGGATGAGTGCCGCTGTTTCACCGTTGTCCAGCAGGGCTCGGATGTCGTCGGTGGCTGCGATGAGGGCGGTCTCGGTGCTGTGGTTGGCTCTGAATCCGGACTGTGATGGGTCGAGGGATTCGTTCGACTCGAGGAAGGCGGCCAGTTGTTTGTTGACTATCTTCTCGATGACTTTGGCGGGGAAGGGAAGGAGCGAGATGGGGCGGAAGTTCTTGAGGTCGGTCGGGTCCGCTGTTGGTTTCTTCAGCAGAGCGCTGAGCTCGGCGTGCTTCCAGCTTTCCGGGAAGGTGGCTGTGTCGAAGGAGGTGTTGATGATGTCTCGGAGGTGGGGTGCGATGGTAGAGGCGGCCTTGTTGAAGACATGGTGGGGGCACGGGTCTGTCGGCGATCCGGAGTGGACGGTGTTCATCATGCGTGTTGTGTCTTCGGGGGTCACCTTGGTCCATGTCTGGAGGATGGCGGCGGGGTGCGTAGGTTCGACCGATGGGTGCGGGGGTGAAACGCCGAAGCTGTTGTGGATGTTGGCGATCTTGCAGTGGAAGTACAAGGTGAGGGAGTCGCAGAGCTCCTGTGAGGGAGTGATGTCGTTGTTGCCGGTGCTGGGGTTAGAGAACTCCTTGACGATGTTGAAGAGCTCCTTGCTGTCATGGGCGTTCTTGTCCAGTCGTTCCTTCAGAGATTTCTTCTTGGTGGTGCGGATGAGCTGGTGGTGTCTGCGGGTAGCGAGTTTGAGGGCGGTCATGTTGTCGGCGGTCTTGTCGAGGAGCCAGGCCTTCTCGAGGGTGCGGCAGGCCTTCTTGGAGTTCTTGAGTTCGTCGGTGAACCAGGGGGCCTTCTTGCTTCTGTGCCTGGTGAGTGGGTCCTTCAGTGGGGCGAGGTCGTCGGCACAGGAGGTCAGCCACTGAGTGAGGTTGAGGGCTGCTGTGTTAGGGTCCGTTGTCCTGACAGGTGGCTTCTGGCTGAGGGAGGTGGCGAGCTGGTCGACGGTGATCTTGCTCCAGTTCCTGTGGGGAACCCGCTTCGGGTGGTGGTGGACCGTGTTCTTTTTGAAGCTGAAGTGGACGCAGCTGTGGTCAGTCCAGTGAAGTCCGGTGGAGTGGCTGAAGGTGACGTGCTTGCTGGATGAGAAGACGGGGTCGAGCGTGTGGCCGGCGTAGTGGGTGGGGGTGTTGACCAGTTGCTTCAGCCCGAGGTTGGCCAGGTTGTCCAGCAGGGTGGTGGTGTTGCGGTCGTTGTTGTTCTCCAGGTGGAAGTTGAGGTCCCCGAGGAGGATGTAGTCGGCGGAGGGGAGGGCGTGCGGGCTGATGAAGTCGGCGATGTCTTCACTGAATTGTGTGCGTGGTCCCGGGGGTCTGTAGATGAGGGTGCCTCTGAGGGTGGTCTTGGGGTTGAGGTGGATCTGGAAATGCAGGTGTTCGGCGGCGTTGAGAGTGTCGGTGGAGTCAGTCGAGATGCGAATGGTGCTTTTGTGGACGATGGCGATGCCTCCTCCGGTCTGGTTGACGCGATCTTTCCTGATGATCTTGTAGCCGTCCGGGATGGCGATGGCGATGTCGGGGGCTGAGGAGGCGTTCATCCAGGTTTCCGTGAGGAAGGCAACGTCAGGAGATGCGGTGTCGAGGAGGTCCCAGAGTTCCACGGCGTGTCTGTGGACGGAGCGGGTGTTGAGCAGGATGCACCTCAGGTGGTTGCTGATGTCCGTCTTGGTGGGTGCGGTGCCGGTGCGGAGGCAGGAGAATTTGCAGGATCTGCAGGCGAAGGGTCCATGGGTGTGTCGCGGGGATGCTTGGTGGCACCCGGGGGTTCGGGCGGTGTTGAGTGCGATGAGTGTGGCGGCATCGTAGGTCCTGCGGGGGGGCTGGCGGGCGCGGGGGCCAGGGCGTCTGGCGCTGGGCGCGGTCCAGGCGCGGACGGGCGCAGACGGGCTTACCTTTGGCGCACCTTCGGCGCTCAGTCGGCGCTCCCGCTGCGCGCGTCCGCTGCGCGGTCGCTGGGGGGGCGCCATAAGTAGTGAGCCGGGAGGGAGGGTCGGCTGGGAGCCGGGAGGTGGGTGGCCAATGGGAAGGAAGGGGAGGCGGGACTGCGGGGTCAGTGGCGGGAAACCGGAACTGGGAGGCGGGAAAGGAAGGCGAGTGACCGGGGCAGCGGCGGCGGTGAGCTGGCACGAAGAAGGGCAGCAGAGCAGGCAGCGAGCGGAGGGCAGTACCTGGAAGATGCGGGGCAGAGGTCGGCGGCGGCGGATGAGGTAAGTGGCGTCAGGGGTGTCGGCGGTGACAGCAGGCAAGCAGGCAGGCGTCAGGTAGTGGCGGGGCAGAGGTCAGCGGCGGCGGAAGAGGTAAGTGGCGTCAGGGGGGTCAGCGCTGGCAGCAGGCAGGCAGGCAGGCGTCAGGTAGGCAGGCGTGAGGTAGCAGGCGTCAGGTAGCAGCAGTGGAAGGGGAGCGACCACCTGTGAGGAACAGGGGGTCACAGTGACCAGCGCGGAGTGGACCCCTTAAGTAGTGAGCCGGGAGGGAGGGTCGGCTGGGAGGCGGGAGGCGGGTGGCCAATGGGAAGGAAGGGGAGGTGGGACTGCGGGGTCAGTGGCGGGAAACCGGAACTGGGAGGCGGGAAAGGAAGGCGAGTGACCGGGGCAGCGGCGGCGGTGAGCTGGCACGAAGAAGGGCAGCAGAGCAGGCAGCGAGCGGAGGGCAGTACCTGGAAGATGCGGGGCAGAGGTCGGCGGCAGCGGATGAGGTAAGTGGCGTCAGGGGTGTCGACGGTGACAGCAGGCAAGCAGGCAGGCGTCAGGTAGTGGCGGGGCAGAGGTCAGCGGCGGCGGAAGAGGTAAGTGACGTCAGGGGGGTCAGCGCTGGCAGCAGGCAGGCAGGCATCAGGTAGGCAGGCGTGAGGTAGCAGGCGTCAGGTAGCAGCAGTGGAAGGGGAGCGACCACCTGTGAGGAACAGGGGGTCACCTGAATGGTATTTTCTTGCATTTTGCAAAGTCATCCTGTGCCCTGGGCACCCCCCAACTTGTTGCTGACTGATACTGGTGGTAACTGATTTTGACTGACCCTGGGCTCTGCCTAAACAGGCCCAGGGCCAGTGCTAAGCTGAAAGAGACACATTAGAATACAGTTAAACTACCTACATACACTAGGGTACACAATGGTATGGCGGGGTACCCCTGTGATTGGCATGACCTACCCTATAAGCCCCTAGTATATAATAGGGCAGGGGATTGAAACTACCTAGAAGTCCCCAGTAGCCTGGGGCATGGCAGTTTAAAGGCCAGCAGCTTTTTCTGCACTTGCATGTGTGCACTGCGGAGGCCTGAGGTCAGTTTAAAATCAGCCCTGGGTGCCAGGACTGCTTTTAAAAATTAAATTCTGCCCAAACTCGACTTTGGTGTTTGGGGCGCTTAAAAATGGACAACCTACAATGTTGTGGCATATTAGGAACCCCCAGGGTCTCGCCTAGGTATCCCAAGGGGGGGGGTCAGGTATTTATAAGGTACACCCTTATAAAATGAGTTTTTATATGCCTGGGTAAAGTGAAATTTCACATTTCACACCTCACATTGTAGTACAGTGCCACTCAAATTCGACTTTGATACTAGGAGCCCTATAAAGGGAAAATCTGCAATCTTTCTACAGATTCAGAACCCCTAAAGTCTCCCCTAGTTGCACATGGGGTGGGGTTCCTGTAGATATAAGGCACGTACTTATAAAATATGTTTTTGTAAGTCCTGGTGCTGGAAAATTGCCCAAGTCATTTTGCCATTGCAAATCCCTTGTTACATAGGTTAACATGGTAGGAATTTATTGATTAATAACTATTGATAGGAGAGGACTAGACATGCCATTCAAAGACTTCCCAGAATGGTATTAATAAATCCAACAATATCATATTGTTGATTTTCTCATAAAGTGTACATACAAGAAATTATAAGACTTTCTTGTTTATAAGTCCAAATTTAGCCTTCCAGTGGTCCGCCCTGATTGGTTAGAGTTAAGTGGATTAGCCAGGCTGCCTTGAAGAGGTGATAAAGAGCCCCTGGGGTTAACCAGCTCTGCTGGGAGGGCAGTGTGCTCTTCCATAGGAATGCCAGGCCAGGGGGAGGAATCATAAACCATGGGCTTCAAAGGCAGAGGGATGGCCACAGTGTCAGTTTCCACTTTACACTTTTGACCCCCACCAGACCCAGGATTAGGGAAGGTATGTGCAGATGTTAGGGGGAGAGTCTATGGAAAAGCGCCATCCTAGGGGGTGTGTTTAGCCAGCTGTTACCTCCTTGCTGGAAAGTCAACCATTATGGATTTGGAAGATTTGATGCACTCTGGGACAAAATAATGCCACACTCTACAGGATGTGGTCATAACTATGAGGAGTTACCCTGCTCCCATTGGTCAGACGTGATCTCCTGCTTGACCCAGAGAATTTGGAATAAGTATCTGAAAGGGGTAGAGCCCTCCAGATTTGCTGCTTGAAACTTACTGAAGCAAGAAGTGCCCTGCTGAGAAGTTTTGCTGTGCAAAGATTTCTAAGGCCTGACCTCTGAAAACGGCAACATCTGAAACTACAGCCCTGTGGATTATTTTGCTGAAAAAGAACTAAAAAGTGGACTCCCTGAAAGCTGCAGGTTAAAAGAGCTCAACTGGAACATCACCAACTAAATCTACACCTTGGAGACCCATCAGTGGATTTGTAAGGGTTTTGTTCCAGTGGATTGTGGGAACTGAAGTCCTCAACTTTCAAGGACCATCTTGGAGCTTCCAGACCCTTGGAGTGAGTTTGAGACACTTAGGGACCATTTGAGGAACTTCAGGAAGAAGTTCAAGAAATTTGGAGAACTTTGGAGAAACTTTGAAAAAAAGCTCCATAGAGGGACCGACTCAACCTGGCCAGCCACCGCGAGCCGGCCAAGCCATCCAGGTTCGTCCCACTAAAGGCTCCATTGCATCAACTTCCAGAGATTGACCGGGACTAGAAGAAATCTGAAACTGGTGAATCCTCACCGGATCCGGCTACTTGAGGAGCATCGAGAGACCCCGCAAGAAAAAACTCCAGAAAAGTTTCGAAGGCCGTTCGTAGAAAAGGTGACCAGAACAACCGCGAGAGCCAAGCCGCCTGCCTTCCATCAGTGTCGGCCTGGATTTCTTGTCTGTCCCGCTGAAGTAAACTTGAAATATTTTCTAAGTCCACTCCAGGGAAGTTGACCGGGACCCCATCACAAGTCAAGCCGGCGAACCCTCACCGGATCCGGACTGGCTGGGAGCTTTGAAGACCCTCTGGAAGAGAAGCTCCAGAATATTTTCTAAGTGTGAAGGTAGAAACTGAGGCCGGGACCTGCCGGGAGCTGTAGCCACTCAGGGCTCGATTGCATCCGGCCTGAAACTTTGACTTTGCCCCGGTCTATCGCGAGCAGGTATCACAATATGGTGCTATAATCTTTTAAGTGCTATTTTTTATTAAAACTTTGAAAATTCATAGCTCCGGTTCCCTTCATTGGATTTTTGTTGTTTTGGTGTCATTTTAAAGATGATAATATTTCCTAGTTTTATAAATTGGTGTTAGATTTTTATTCTGTGTTTTGTCTTAATTATTTACTGAAATGGTGTTTTTAAATGCTTTGCATACCTGTATTTGAAGTTAAGCCTGTCTGCTCGCAGCCACGTTACCAAGGGTTGAGCATAGGAATAATTTTCTAAGACCTAAGCTGAGTCCTATCATGTGTTAGTGGCCTTATTGCCAGTGGCAGATCTACATTTGCACCTACCAATAACCCACTTTCCAACATTTGGTGCTCAGCGGTGGGGATGAGGACTTGCATTTAAAGCGTGCACCTTTCAGTGAAGTGAATTAAGATTGTAAAAATCCTCTAATTGCCTTAGAATAAAACTTTTGAGTTTGATTTTTGGTATTTGGACTAAACTGTTTTTAATCCATTGTTTTGATTTTTCCAAATTGTTCTAAGTGCCTAGTTTTTTGTGACCCAAAACTAGGGGATCAATGGCGCTGGACCTGGCTAAACTGTCCCAGTTTAAAATGGCTAATCTTTCCAACATTACCATAAAAAGAGGAAGTTCAAATCGATCCACATCTTTCTAATCTTTGGACATCATTTCACTGGCAGCTTGGTGTAGTAGATCCCATCCGGCCTTCCAACCCCCTTCCTTGGGTGTGTTATCCATTTCAGTAATGATTCTACAGGATCTTTTTGATCTCCTTACATCTTCTGACTTTCTGCAGGTGGCGTTCTCCTTGAAGGTTAGCTGCTACAACTTCATCCATCGTTCTGGGTAGAGGGAAAAGAGAATCTCCAAAAGCATTCAAAGAGGCAGGATCATTCTTTAGATTTATTTTTAACATTTTCTGTGCACCTTTATGCTGATTTCACATACAACCAAGATTCAACGTACACAGTTTGCTAATCAACCTGTTTTCCAGTGAGAACCTTGATGCTTGTACTCTTCTTTGAGAAGGCTGGTCTTTACAGAGGTTCTTTTAAGGACTTATATGTCTCATCCTACACGACAGAGCATTAGAGAAAATGAAGAGGGGCAAAGAGGGCTAAAATGCCTACTCTGCAGGGTTGTCACAGGCTGGCGATCTCCTGTCATACTCCATTCCCTCTCCACTCTGAAGAAGTTTGGGGTATATGGGAGACCATGGCGCACCAAACTCTGTCCACTCGCTCCTGGACAACATTGATTTAAATAACTCCAGATATCCCTAGAATAGTTAAAATTGAAATTAAATTTTGAATTGAATAAAAATTACCATATCTGGCATCCTTTATTGAAATTGATACCTGCAGAAACAGGAACCATAAGGAGAAAGACTGAGGTCCGTTTTAAGGCCAGAAAACCATCCCACTAAATTAACAAGTTGCTTGTAAGATGACCTGTTTCGAGGCAGCAAGTGAACAAGGGTGGTATTCGGTGTTAAAGGCCAAGTTGTTTAAAAATAGGTATATGGGCTTTGAGCTGTTCAATTTGATAGTACTATCTTTGACGTAACTACAAAGCATAATTCACAAAGAACTGCTGGCTTGTTGAAACTTGCTTAGTCAATGCCTTTAAGTCAATGCCAAATGGTTTCCATCGACCTGCTAACTGGCATTGCAAATGTCCAGTGTGTCCACCACTCTCAGTTCTCTATAAGACACTTATTTGGGGTATTTGTACTTTAAATATTGAGTACTATTTCCCATTTTCCTTATGGTTTAATACATCATGGTTTGCTTCTTGCTTTGCTTTTGTATGGCATCCTATGTCAATGTAAATTCTCCAGGACTGATTGCATTATGAAGACAGGACATGTTTTTAGTATTACTCTTTGAAAGACTGATTTGCCTTTCACTACTCAAATCTGCTTTCAAAATGTTTGTGTTTAAAGGGTATGCATGCTTTTTCATTAGGACAATATGATTTTAAACTATTTAATTTACAGAGGTGAATTTGTGATTTAACACTTGCCCTAACATGTTTCCTAGTTTATAACAGTTTCTTTTTTAATGTGGCAATCACTTTTTTTTATAGGTGAAATTCCCGACCTGTTCCCTGATGATGAAGTTGAGAACATCATTGCAGGAGTGAGAAATGAAGTTAAGAGTCAAGGATTGATGGATACTAGGGAAAATTGCTGGAAATTTTTCATCGACCGGGTCCGAAGGCAACTGAAGGTGAAGTTGCTCACATCACAGAAATACCAATGAAATATTAACCTGGGTGTAAATGATTAATAGTGTAAAAACTCATTGTTATGGAAATCCACTGTTCATTAACTCATGCACATTAAATCAATCAATACATTTACATACATCAGCAGCAGGATATGAGGGCCTGTAGCTAGGCAAAGGATTTATACTAAATGGCCAAGAAAAACAACCAACTCTTTAAACAGAATCAAGACCTAGCAATCTGGAGAAGGAGATAGTGACCAGTCAGATGCAAGCAAAGCCTAAATGGCAATTGCCTGTACGAATGGGTGTGAAATTTAATTTGCAGTAAGCAGCCTTGTTAGGATAAGGAATATGGTAATAATGAGAAGTGATCAGATTTTGGAAGTGGACTGGCAATGAATACCCTTTAAAAGATGGTTCGCATTGAATCTGCCCATCAATAGCAGACCTTAATAGTTGTGGCACATCACCTGCATTTTGGATACTCAATTTTGAAGTTGACACCAAGTTTTGTTGTATTGTTTTTACTTTCCAATGTTAGATATGGCATGGCCGTTCTCATATTGGTTTATAGACTAACAATGCTTTGTGTACATATATTTACAGTCGCAGACAAATAACTAAAGTCCACATGATCTGCCCGTTGATGGACCCTGTCCTTTTCCAGCTATCAATAACAGAAGAGTCAAATCACTAAATCTACAGTAACAATAACATAAGAATAACGCAGTGCTCCTGCACATTGGCAGAGAAAGCCCAGCATGCATGATCAGCCTGCAGGGCAGGTGGACTCGATGTCTCCGAACCCAGGCAGTGCAGATGCTTCCCAGCTCCTTGTCTGTGTTCCTTGCACAGGCCCACAAACGCAGAGGAAAGCTGGCAGTTAACAAGAAGAGAGGTCAGATGATGGCGGTTGTTCCATGCCTCACTGTGGTACACATTATCTGTATCATTTTTGTTGGACTTGGCCCTTTTTGCAGGGCCATACCAGAACTTTTTGCCTTCCTCCTGTATTTTTTCTGAACTGTTGTTGGTGGTTTTATGACTCTGAGCACTTTGTCACTACTGTTCAGTGCTAATGTGCATGTTCTCTATATAGTAAACTTAGTAAATTTGGTCTACACCTGTTTGGCACATTTAATTTACCTATCAGTCCCTTATAAAGTGGTATCCCATATACCCAGGGCCAGTAAATTAAATGCTACAGGTTGGCTTGCAGTGCTGCTTGCGTCACCCACCAAAGTAGCCTTTCAAACCTGTCTCAAGCCTCTTCCACTCCAAGTTCTGCTTGCACAGTTTATTGCAGCTGTGACATGGCACATAAAGAGGCTGCCACGTCTGTGACTCCCCTTTTACTACATATCAGTCACCCCTAAGGTAGGCCCTAGCTAGCCCTATGGGCAGGGGTCAGTGTAGGTAAAAGGTAGGACATGTGCCTTTACTGTGTGGCATGTCCTGGTAGTGACAAAGAGCCTATTTGGTTTCTCACTCCTGTGAGGCTGTTCTCTCATAGGAATGCATCCCTGATATGTGCTTCAGTTGGAATTCCTGATCTGAGAGGGGTAGCGTGATCAAGTTTGGTATGTTTGGAATAGTAGTGATAAATCCTGCTTATTGGTGAAAGCAGATTTAGTATTACTATTTTAGAAATGCCATTTTCAGAAGTGGACATTTCTGTGTGCTATGTGTCTTTGTGCCTCCCTGATGTGAATTGACCGTCTGGTTCTGACTTACAGGAGAGAGGGGAGGTGTATTCACTTCAGCCAGTCCCTGGGGGGGCTGAGGTGTGTCCTGCCCTGCCTGGGTGACTCAGCGCTAGGCTGAATAGCCCTTGGCTGAATTTAGAGTAGCGGGAGGGGTTTCCCTTGGCACGTGAATAGGCCTGGTCTGCTTTTGGAGTAGTGGTGGTGGGAGGAGTAGCACCTGCACCTGAATAGGGCTGTGCCTGCCTTCCACGATGTCCTCCTGTGGTGTGTCTGGGCCAAGGCTTACACTAATAATGGAGGTTGTGGTGTACTTGAAAAGATATTTTAAAGTGCCTCCCAGAATTGGTTTGGACTGGGCTCAGAGCCCTGTACCAGGAGGAAGAACAAAGACATTTCTACGATAAGTACTGGGGCTGTGACACCATGTCTCTTCTTAAACTTGTGGAAATGGAAATGGAGAAGACACTGCGCTGGCAGGGAACCGCCACTGGGACTTTGCCTTGTGAGCTGCTGGCTGAAGGGACTGCCCCTATGCCCAAGTACCATGTGTGCTGGCCTGATGCCTGTGTTCTAAACCAGAGTGCCCCATTGTTTTCAGCGGGAACAGCATGAAAGGAGCTCTGTGGACTTCTCCTGCAGGCTGTTCTTGGGGTGAGACGGCATAGCACGTGTTGAGTTCTACACTGGGTCTGAGGAGAGCTTTTTGCCCTGAACCTAGGTTTGGGGAGCTCTGGAGTTATTCTCCTAAGCCCTAGGTGTGGACTCCTATTCTTGTGGAGTGCTACTTTGCTCTGTGCCCTAGAGGCGTGTGGCGGGGGCTGTAAAATCACTGCCGGAGCCCAAAACGCGGGCTCGTTCCCTCAGCGTGCGGCAGAAGACGCCTCAGATCCCAAATTAGGGCGGGAGCCTTCCCCGCGTTCTTGGGCCAAGAAGGAGGGCTACTTTGGACCCTCTACAGAGCCATGGAAGGAGTTGCGGCTGGCTGCCGCCCAGAAGGAGGCTCTGCAGACGCCGGAAGCCAGGCAAGAGCGACCAGCCGTGTGGCTGAGCCTGGCTGGGGGCAGGGAGAGGCGGCACCGTGCAACAGAGGAAAGGAGGACGGACATGGTGCCCCGTGTCTACCTGGCCCCAGAGGGCTAGATCAGAGCACCGCCATTGGCTGCCTCCCACCTGGAGCACAGGAGCGCGGCTCGCCGGGTGCAGTGGACAGCTGTAACCTAACTCGCACAGCCCTCAAGGACTGGTGAGTGGGGCTGAGCTTCTCTGTAATAAACCCTGGTGGTGTGAGCTCGCGGGGACTCACCTACCTGTGGTATCTCGCTCACTTGAGGGCACCCGAGAGAGAGCAGGATGGGGTAGCAACCCTCCACTGTGGTCCCGTTTCAGAAATTACAGCACAGCCCACACAGTAAGTGCTGAAGCGCGGTGTCTGCAGAGTTGGAGTAGAGGCACCAGTACTTCAGTGCCCTACATGTGTTGGGGTCAATTTGGCTCTCAGGAATGTGTTGGGGGCAATTTGGCTCTCAGGAATGTATGTGGGGCAAGCATATTGTACGATGCACTACTGAGGGCAGTGTGTGTTCTTGCAATTCAGGTGGATTGTGCCCTGATGGAATGTTGTCTCATGTAGGGGTATTCACAGTGACGTGGTTATAAGATGTACACGCTGCAAGTGTTTACTATGGTGCACTGCAAATTATCTTTTGCATAATGTGTTACGCTCAGTGATCCTACCAGTAGCTACTGGTCCCTAACAGTAATGTCTATGACAGTGGCCCGATTGGCCTAGGTGATTTATGTAATTCCTGTGAACTCATGACAAGTCCTTTGTGGCACAGTGTAATATATGTGATTCTTTTCTAATGCGTTTTATGGATATTACAAAGGCTATTTTTATATAACCTTGTGTGGAGTTTCTTTTGTGGTGTGCCTAGTGTATTGCTGTTGTGTGAGTGTGTTGTAATGTGCTTTACACATTACCTCTAGGATAAGCCTGACTGCTCTGCCAAGCTACCAAGGGGGTGAGTAAGGGTTATCTTATGTGTGTAACTCCCTTGCCCTGACTAGAGTGGTTCTACCTAGCTTATGTGCATAACCAAGACAACCAGAAACCCCATTTCTAACAATCTTCATGCACCATCACCTACTCCCTGCAGCACCCTATTTGTATAAGGCTGTGTTTCTCTCAGAGGGATGCTCTCTCCATAGATATGTTAGGCACATGAACTTCACAGCTATGGATTGCACATCTATGCACATAAATACACTCACCTTTTGCTAGATAAAAGAAGTACGGATTAGGAAGGAGGAACCAACGATTGGAAGCACTTATAAAGACTTACTTTGCAAGTGCCTTACGTCCATTGTTCCTAAAAGGAGAATGTGAGACTCAATATCAACACCTATGTCCGCTTTGCATTGTGTAACTATGCTTTCCATTGTTTAGGTTGCACTCTGTTTCTCACCTGTTGGAAATAAGTTGCGAGTACGGAGCAGAAAGTTTCCTGCTGTTGTGAATTGCACAGCCATTGACTGGTTCCATAAGTGGCCTCAGGAGGCATTGGAGTCAGTTAGTCTGCGCTTCTTGCAAGAGACTGAGAACATCGAGGTAAGACTTTGGGGGTAGCTTTTCTCCTGTTAGATGATTTCATGATACTCATAGAATAATTTTGCTTTATTGAGATTGTATTTACTGGAATATTTCGACTCTGAGCAATAGGAAAATGTTAAAAAGTTCCCAATGCATGTCTGTGACCTCTAACCATTGTGAAATATTGGCTAACCCCCACTGGCAAATTGAAAATTTTAAGAAGGCAACCATGATATGGCACCCAAAGAGTACTTGTTTTGGCCATGGGGACTGTTTGCTATAGAAAAAAACCCACTTGTGAATGAAGGTCATAGCACCCCTTTTAGCACTGAGCTCTCAGGGTAGCGAGGAAGAGCAGACCAGTGCTTACTCAGGCAGATTTTGTGGGCTAGTAACTCAGAACTCAGCAACCAAAAAAATAACACCAAGTAAATTAGTGCCCAGTGCATGTTTCTTTTAAATGGCAACAGTCCTTGGGGTGCACACTAAAGAAAAGTAAATACTAACTCCTTAAATGGAAAAAAGATCTTGTGTGTTTCAGCCTCCTTTAACAATTTGTGCGCCAACAGAGCCCAACCCCCCCTGAAACTGTCATACTCCCACAAAAGCTTATAGCAATACATGCATACGGATAGACAGTGATAAAAAGGCACTCCTACTGGTTTCGTCAAGGGTGTGCATCATACATTTAGCAAAAATGAAAACTGACTTCCTGTAATGCATAAACATATCAGTGCTTTTGTTGCAAACATGAGGTGCTCCTGCCCTGTTGGGCACATGCATGCTTTGCCAGTTGGAGCAGGTGGCATCCTAGATTCTCATGGTTGTTTCTTTCTTTTCCCTCCAACCAAGCACTTGCTCTCGAGACTCCTGGCAAAGAAGTCCACTGGTTCCTGCTCTACTGTGCAGTACACCTCACAGAATGGAGGATTAAAGTTAGATCAATGCTCCTGGAGCCATGGAGGCTCTCCCTCCTTACAGGGCTCTTTGCAAAGCCCAGGAGCTGTCCAGCGGAAATGGTGAAACAACAGTCCCCCGCCTCTAACCAGGAGACAAATTTAAGCTATAGTAGAGTGGCACCCTAGGGACCTCATGGCAACCCAACTGGCTAACGACTATTTGGATTGAAATAAAAATGTGCCTTGCGATATTTCACCATGCTGGGTGCACCTGGACCTCAGGGCCTCCACAGCCACATTTTCCATGTGTTCAACTCCAAGATCAAACCAATTGTAGCTATCTGCGCATGGCTACCACTCTGGCTTCAGATCATGCTGCGGCACAGAGATCATTACCTTACACTTCACAGGTGACAACCGTTTGTCCCTGCCTCCTGATATTGCTGGACTTCTCAACTGCCTTGACTGTCTTCCCTCTGCAACACCCTAAGTTTTTTACTTTCAGAACCACACCATTTATATAGGGATGCCCTATTGAAAAGCGGACCTCAAGAGCTCACATCTAAGGTGATAGCAGCTCACATCGGTACCCTGCGAGGTAGCATTGTGGGAAGGCCCCATCATGAAGTGCACCATCTAAGGACGGGAGAGGGCATCCATGTCTTTAACATCACAACGCAGTTCCCTTTACATGCATACATTCTCCGACCATGAATACTCTGTGTTACTGGTGATAACTTTAGGGGCTGTGTCCCCAGGTATTTTACCTCCAGTTCCCCTGTGTAATGGTCACACAAACGTGTCATCTTATTGAGTTCTCTGGTTCCAAAAGGAAGCCTTTGAAGTATTAAGAGCACAGGAGAAATGTGATCACATTTTTGGTTCCTTTGACGAAGTGAGCCACTGCATGGGTTACCGCTGGTGCCCTTGGGGAAGACCGCTCAGAAGAGAAAAGGGTCAGATGGGTTTTTTCTGAGATGTACTGAAACATTCTCTGCTGAGAGTGCACGCTTTTGTCAGTGCCACAGATTGGAAAAAAAATATCATCAATATATATTCTAGAGAGTTATGAAGTATCTACCTCTCATACTAGGTATACATGCATTAGGAGATAATCTAGACAACTGTACATCTCTCCCTCTCATAGTAAGTGTAAACATTTGTGAACAGTTGCAAATGGCAAATCATAAGGACCGTTCATGAAAAACAACTAACAAATCACTCGGGGGCACCCCCCAATATTCCTTTGCACTGCTCAAGAAAGTCATAACCTGTGCAACCAAAACTCTGTACCTTCCAACAAGTCATGCCCCTCCCCATCTTACTTTCATCGAGCTGTTTGGCTTTCCACCAATAATAAAGCCCATTTCAAGCTGCTGACACTTGTATTCATGCTCTTAGGTGAACGAACCATAGCCTTTTAGTCACTCCCAAACACCCCTGCTCTGCATCTCTGTTTCGGTCCTTCCACCACTCCCTACCACCAATCATTACTTATTTATTTATTTTACAGTTTTATATAGCGCGAACCAGACCCGTGAGGGTATCAGAGCGCTTTACAGGATTGAGGGGGGAGTAAGACGTAGGGACGGGAGGGATCACACTGGGAGAGAAAGGGATACAGGGGGAGATTCAATTTCAAGTTCAAGCTACCTGTGGGAGAAAAATTAAAGTATGCAGAGTAACAATACAAAACAAAGTTTCCAATCCACGAGGTGCATCCTAGCTGCTGTTGACGCTACAAATGGGATAAAAAGTTTGAGCGGGCAGTTATAGGGCACACGCTGCAAGTCTGAAAGTAAGGGGTTCACTAGATGAGGTATTTTCCCATTAAGAAAGTTTTGGTCTCCCTCTTAAAGTGTGCCAAGGACGGGAGTCTTCTAACGGCAGGTGGGATAGAGTTCCAGATTCTTGGAGCGGCTCCAGAGAAGGCTCGGTTGTAGGTTTTTTTCTTCCGGAATTTTGCTGGCTGCAACAGCAGGTTTTTGGCAGATCGGGAATTTCTGGCTTGTCCGGATATCACGAGTTTATGTGCAAGAAATGTCGGTGAGTTCGCGTATAGAGCTTTGTGAGTTATGCAGGCCAGTTTAAATTGTATTCTGGCCTCCAGGGGCAGCCAGTTCAGAGCCTTGAGGTGGGGAGAGATGTGGTCAAATTTTTTTGAGCCCGTTATGAGTCTGGCAGCGGAGTTGAGGCAGGATTTCAGTGGGGCCAGAGAGTTCTTGGGTAGCCCTGTGAGAGTGGAGCATCCATATTCAAGCCTGGAGATGACAAGGGCCTGGGTAGCCATTTTAAGGTCGGACCTCTCGAGGAAGGGTTTTAGGTTTCTTAGGTAGCTCAGGTGGAATCTAGCCGTTTTGGCCATCGCGTCTATATGGCTGTGCATATTCAAGCTGCCGTCAAGGGTTATTCCCAGGGATTTTGCAGAGTCAACTATGGTAGGCGGGCAGTTTAGTGCCGTGATTGTCTTGATCCATTCCTTGATGTCTGGGTTAGGTTTGGGTGGGGAGATCAGAAGGAATTCGGTTTTGTTGGCGTTGAGTTTAAGTTGGTTGGCAGTGAGCCAATGAACTGTTAGCTCCAGTGCCATGTTTAGGGAGAGAATGTCCTGGGGGGAAGAGATTTTAATGTAGACCTGTGTATCGTCGGCGTACATAAGGTATGAGATGTTGGCGGCAAGGTTGAAGAGGGTAGGGGATAGGGTTGATCCTTGGGGGACTCCCACGGAAACTGGAGATGGGGCGGATAGATCGCCATTGATAAGGACTCTTTGTGATCGGTTTTGGAGGAAGGATCTAAACCATTCAAGGACGGTGCCCTCCAGCCCCATCCTGGATTTGAGGCGTTCAAGGAGAATTTCGTGGTTCACCGTATCAAAGGCGGAAGAGAGGTCTAGAAGGATTAGGAGACAGGTTTTGCCTAGATCTAGCGCTTGGAGAGCGTCATCAACAATGTGGAGGAGGGTGGTTTCTGTGCTGTGTCCCGGTCTGAAGCCTGATTGAAAGTCATCGAGCAGGTGAAAGTTGTTGATGTGATGGCTTAGCTGCTGTTGCACACATTTTTCCAGAACTTTGGCAAGGAGTGGGATGTTGGAAATGGGTCTATAGTTCTCAGCGGAGGCAGGGTCCAGCGTAGGTTTTTTTAGGATGGGGACAACTTGACCCGCCTTGAGCGAGTCAGGAATTGAGCCCTGTAGGAGGGAGGCGTTGATTATTGAGGTCCAGGAAGGGATGATGGCCTTCGAGGCGGCAGCTGGGCAGTTAGAGGGGAGAGGATCGTTAAAATGATTGTTCGGTTTAAGGGAGGCAAGAATTTTAGCGACAGATTGAACGTCATATAGATTAAAATTGGACCAGTGTGCTAGGTTTTTGGGTGAGGTTTGGGTGGACAACATAGAAGAAGAAGGTGGAGCTGGATGATTTTGATTTTGGTGGAGGGTTGCAGATTTAAGCTCATTTCTTAGGGCCGAGATTTTTTCACAAAAGAAGGAAGAGAATTCCTCACTTGTTATTAAGGGTTTCGGTATTTCTTTGGCAGTTTTCACTAGTTTGTTGGATTGGTGTTTGACCAGGTTGAACAGCTTGCGGGGCCTATTTTTCGCATTTTCCAGTTCAGTTCTGAAGAATCCTTTTTTTGTGTTGAGTATTTTCTTGTTGTAGGCATTTCTGGCCTGGCGAAGGAGATTTAGATGTGCCGCAGATGGGTGTTTTTTCCAGATTCGTTCAGACTGTCGCAGGGATCTCCTCTCCTTGTTGAGGGATCCACTGAACCAGGGGTTTCTGTCTTTGATCTGTGTTCTTTTTAGTTTTAGCGGTGCCAGGTCATCGAGAATGTCGGATATGGTGGAGGAGTAGTGGTCCGCCAGGTTTGAGACCGTTGTGCACTGTGGAGGGGGGGGGAGGTCAGATTCACAACGGGCTGCCAGTTTCTCGTGGTCAAGGTTCTTGGTGTCTCTGACCCATCGTTTGGGAATCGTTTGGGAATCGCAGGTTGGGGGGCCCATGGTTTGCGAGTGTTGGGCAAGAGGAAGGTGATGGCGTGGTGGTCAGACCAATCACAAGGATCAATGGAGATAAGTTTGACCGCTGATTTCTTAGCAATGATCCAGTCGAGGGTGGCACCTTCCGCGTGAGTGGGGAGGGTGCAAGCTTGGGTAAGGGCCAGATCGGCTAAGAGGTCTCTGATCGCGTTGACCTGAGGATTTTTAGGGTCGTTCCAATGCAAGTTAAAGTCACCAAGAAAAATGTCATTAGAGCTTGGGGACACCTTAGTGGTGAGTATTTCCAGGAGGTCCGTAAAGCAGTCATTTTTGCCAGGGGGGTGGTAAAAAATGTGCAATTTGCACAGCTGCGAGGTGTTGTTGGAGATGGCGAGTGCGAGGTATTCACAAGAGTCCGTGGGGTCCACCGGCAGTTCTGTCACAAGGAGGCTGGAGCGGTAGATACAGGCAATGCCGCCCCCCTTTTTCTTTGAGTGTCTGTCCAACCTTACAATGCTATAGTTGGGTGGGACCAAGAGGTCAAGGTAGGGTGATGAGGAATCCTTGAGCCATGATTCAGTCAGGATTGCAAGATCCGATTTGTGTTTCATGATGAGGTCGGCGACATCGGATGCATGCTTTACCGCTGATCGGCAGTTTATTAGGAGGCCGGCTAGGGCTATGCCTTGCCTCAATGGATTCGAAACTGCACTAAAAAGTCATCCCTCACAACTTGAAAGAGGGGATAGGCACTGCTCCGCTCCTTCCCTGATGGAAATATGTATATTTTATGCCTCCATGCTCAAGCAACTATACCAAATACATTATTCCAGATATGTGCATGTCTATGCCAGTGATACCCACACAATTGTCACTATTAATTCATGACGTAACTGTTTTTGTTTCGGATTCCATGTTAACCACTTCAGTACCATCTTCATTGCTGTTATAAATAACATATTTCTGATACAAAACTTGAAGAGCTTTAATGTCTTTTAGTGATTTCTCCTTCCTGGTGCAAGAATATAGTGGGTAAACATCCCAATCTGTCCCCGAAAAGGGAACTGAAAGACTGATCCTGCCCTGTGTAGTGGAGGGAGTGATTTCGGCAGTTTTATATAGCGTCAACATAGCCCCAGGATATTACTGTGCTTTAACTTGAAACAGTCAGTTTGCAAAGCTAAACTTAACAAATGCACACAGGCAGTAGCATCAATTCTAGAGCAAGCACTTTCGATGCCTGTGGGTGAGGCTGATATCCATCACTGATGCCCTTCTCCTACCATGTTGTTGCAGTGGGTGGTTCCTGTGGTGATCCCAGAGAAGGAATTCATTCTGGAGTGGTACTCATGTAACAGGTAGGGGTGGGCGTAGTGCTCCGCTCCGCCCGCGGAGTGTGCGTAGTGCTGCCTGCTTCGTGGTCCATGAAGTAGGCGTAGCAGGCAGCGCTACGCACACGCCACGGCGGAGCAGAGTTGCCCGCCACCCGCCTCCCGCCCGCCCACCCGCCCACCCGCCCTCATTTTAAAATAACTTAAAGTATTTAAAAGTAAGAAAATGTTTCACCTGAGGTGCAGCGTCCCGGGGCTCCCTCTTCCTCCTTCAGCATGGACGCCCGCGCATACTCATTTCTCGCAAGAAATGCGCCTGCGCGGGCGCCCGCGCATGCGTATTTGTGAGGAAGAAGTTGCCGCTGAAGGAGGAAGAGGGAGCCCCGAGACGCCGCACCTCAGGTAAGACATTTTCTTACTTTTAAATACTTTAAGTTATTTTAAAATGAGGGTGGGCAGGAGGCGGGCGGCGCGTAGTAGGGCTACGCGGAGTGTGCGTAGATTTGTCCACACTACGCAATGCTCCACGTAGCCCCACTACTCCCACTACGCCCAGGGTTAGTAACAGGCAGAGTCTCCCCTTTCCAACGATACTTCTCCTGTGAAGATCAATGCAAAGTAGGCATAGCTGTGCCATCGAGCAAGCTACACACTGAAAGCCAATGGAGCCGAATAGCTCCTGCAGCTCTCAGTTCTGTGTCAGCCCGTGCACCACCCTGACGGTTATTCAGAAAATACACACCTCTGGCTGCAGGGAAAGCTCTTCCACTGCAGGTGGACACCAGAAAGGTCACTCCTCTGGGTCGTGCATGAGAGGATTTCCAAATCTGGGTGCGAGGACATGACCTCTACGTTCTCCTCACTCCAGTTGTAGTGAGGAGTATAGGTCAGGTTCTCTGCATGTAAGTGTTGGATCTAAGACCAAGGTCTCCTCTCAGCATTTCATCTCCCCCAAATAGTAAAATGAATACCAATTTTTTTGCATAATGACTGCTTATCTGAAGTGCTGAGACACTTGCACTAAGGTATGTGGCTGAAAAGCATTAGTTATAGTTTTGTTATGTTAATAGGCTGATAGCGTTTAAAGTTACCGCGTGGGGAATCCTAGGGCGAGACCTTTATTAGTAATGGCCTCATTGCATGGTCAGCGGGATTTCTTGAGGGTATTCCCGCATAGGGAAAATATCAATACCGGTGAGTTTATTTTGTCCTTGGGGCAATATTATCCCCAACTGTTCTAATTGCTGCAGGTCGAAATGGGGGTGTTACTTGGTATTGACTCATTTGTTTCCTGTACCGATCTCCAGAAGTCAAAATACAGCAGTTTTTCATTCTACAGGTTTCACCAGTGAAATGTGTGCAGGGAAAGCTGCGGAGTCCTAGGGATTTTAATGTATTGAGTGTAATCTCGATTCTGGTGCAAAGATCAGTTCGCACCAGAACCAGCATTACTACTTGTGATGCTATAGTGTGCTTGATGGATTCATTTCTGTGCATGTTGCCAGGCACGGTCCGTGCAGGTAAGAGCGATGAGGCAGGGTGAGGGGGAGTCGACAGTCAATGACGGAGGAAACCATAAATTTAAAATAAAGAATACCACCTTTTGGACTCAGACCGCCCCGACATCCTGTTCCTAACCGAGACCTGGTTGAAAGAGGACTCCTCTCCTGACATTCTGGCAGCTATTCCTCCTGGCTATTACATTCTTCAAGCCAACCGTCCAGCTGGTAAATCCGGAGGTGGCGTAGCCGCTATTATTAAATTTCCTCTCAGATTCTCTTCCCTCTCTCTACTCACTATCCCCCAGGCCGACTGCCTGGTTACCAGACTCGAATCCTCGGTGTCCCCGCTCACCTGCATTCTGGTATACCGTCCCCCTCAACCCATGCCCAATTTCCTCTCCCTTTTCGGTGACCTTCTATCCCAGCTCACACTCAACAACTCCAAACTCCTGGTTTTAGGAGACTTCAATTACTGGCCGTCTGACCCACTTGAAAGCCCCCACTCCCTGGCTTTCACTGACCTACTAAGTAGCCTCAATGGCTGTCAGCACATCCACACGGCGACCCACTCTAAAGGCCACACCCTAGATCAGGTCTGGACCTACAACCTCGACATTACAGCACTCACAATCCTCCCTTGCCCCTGGTCGGACCATTCCTTAATTTCTTTCCTTCTTTTGGTCCCCCCACCGCCCTCCCGTAGCCGTGGCGCTAGCCTCCTGGCTCGCAATTGGAACAAAGCCAACCTCGACCTTTTCCTTTCCTCCCTAACATCCTCCGTCCCACCCGGCTTAGGCCCTCCAGATTCCCAGGAAGCTGCTCTCGTCGATTGGTTGGAATCTGCCAGTAATATAGTCGCCCCTCTTAAGTCTATCCGTACCAAGCGTCCTCACGACGCTCACCGCTGGTTCTCCGATAGCCTCAAATCCCTCAAACTAGGACTTCGCCAAGCTGAGCGCCGCTGGCGTCGAAACTACGACCCCTTAGATAAAGCCGATTTCCTCAAACTATCTGGAGAATACAAACACGCAATCTCATCCGCAAAATCCATCTACTTTTCCACAAAAATTCTCAACTCTGTGAATAAATCCAAAGACATTTTTGCGATTGTGGAGGAACTCTCACACCTGGACAGAGTAACCATCAAACCCCTCCCTTCTCAGGCACTCTGTGACTCCCTTAACCAATTTTTCATTGACAAAATCAGTAAAATCAAAAACAGTATTTCCTCCAGCCCTCCAGCAATGTCTCTCTCAGAGGCTGCTCCCTCTTTCAACTCTCACTCCTTGCCACAGCTGCCTCCTATATCTGAAGAAGTCTTCTTCTCCCTGCTTCATAAAGTCTCATCCGGCTCCCCCACTGATTGCTGTCCCCCAGCAATTCTCCGGACTGCTTTTTTGTCCTGCCCTGGCCCCCCACTGGCCCTCTTGAATAACTCCCTGCTGCTCGGCGTGGTCCCCAGCCAATTCAAGAACGCCGAAGTTATCCCCATATTAAAAAAACCCAATGCCGACCCCACGGTCTTGGGCAACTTCCGCCCTATTTCTCTCCTGCCTTACCTAAGCAAGGTACTCGAGACGCACGTGACCACCGTCCTCAGTTCCTTCATCGAGGACTCCAACTTCTTAGACTCTCAGCAAGCTGGGTTTAGACCTGCCTACTCGACAGAGTCTGTTATCCTCTCTGTTATGGAGGAACTCCGTAGAGGCGCCGACTCCAACACCAGTCAAGCCCTGGTGCTTCTAGACCTGTCAGCAGCCTTCGACACGGTCGATCACTCCATCTTAGTCGACCGTGTCGAAGAGGCAGGCATTAGCGGGACGGCCCTTAATTGGGTTCGCTCCTTCCTTGCAGACCGCCATCAATCGGTCCGTCTCTCTCAGTTCACGGCAAACCAGACAAGAGTCACCTGCGGTGTCCCGCAGGGTTCTTCCCTGTCACCCCTTCTCTTCAACCTCTACCTCACCCCCCTGATCCGCTCCCTCCGCGGCAGGAATGTCACAGCATTTAATTATGCAGATGACATTCAGCTCGTCTTCAATCTCGACTCCTCGGACGAAGCGGCTCTAGATTTCCAGTCCACCCTCTGTCACATCAGTAATTGGATGGGCACACACCATCTCAAACTCAACCCCGACAAGACGGAGCTCGTTCTTGTCGGAGGCCCTTCCAATCCCTGGAATTCCACCTTCTGGCCCTCCTCCCTCGACCCTTCCCCCCACCCTGCTGACAAAGTGAAAAGCCTTGGGGTTTTCATCTCCCAAGACCTCTCAATGCAGCATCAGGTCAGTGCCACCGTGTCCTCTTGCTTCTTCCAGCTCCGGAAGATTCGTAAAATAGCCCATTTTCTGACCACTGAAGCCCTCACCTTGGTACTACTGGCATTAGTCATCTCCCGAATCGACTACGCCAACGCCCTATACGTTGGCATCCCTCAATATCAAATCAACAGACTACAACTCATTCAGAACCAAGCAGCTCGCCTTATTTACCACCAACCGAAACACCACCACGTCCGTCCCCTCCTCAAGGCCCTCCATTGGCTTCCTATTTCGGAGCGCTGCAAGTTTAAACTTGGTTGCCTAATCCACAAATCTCTGGCAGGCACCGGCCCTTCCTTCATTTCCTCCCTTTTGCACCCCTATACCCCCTCTAGGAATCTCCGCTCCTCTCATCTTGTGCTCCTTCAGACTCCCCGCTTCAAGCGCAAAAAACACGGCGGTCTTAGGTTCTCCTTTCTGGCACCCTCCTTCTGGAACTCTCTACCGCTGGAATTGAGACTCTCCTCCTCTTATCTTCACTTCAGGTCCCTCCTAAAAACCCACCTGTTTCTCGGTATCTATTCATAAATCTCTTTCTCCTTGCTTTTGCTTCTGCCTCTCGTTGATTTAAGTGAATAGCGCCAAGAAACCGTCCGGTGAATGTCGCGCTTTACAAATAATTTTTACATTACATTACATTACATTACACTTACCTTGCAATCGCCGCAACGCCGACTCGGTGATGCGGTGTGAACAAGGTAAGTGGTTTTTTTTTTGTACTTTCCCTCGTCATCGACTGTCGACTCCCCTCCCACCCCACACTCCTGCCCACCACTCTTACCTGCACAGGCCGTGCCTGCATGTTGCATCGTTTCATGACCACTATGCCATCTTCACACGGCTTTCACCTAGTGTGTGAGTTGCCGTAGACAAAAATACCTTCCAATTTAGAAATGCATTTGTTCTTTTAACTGGAAATTTAGTAACATTTTTCAAAAAACAAAACAGAAATGATACATAAATCTCTTGAAGGTTCATCTAATCAGAAGAGCTACGTTAATGGATGAGCTCTCGGATTTAATAATTGAACCACATCACAATTATTGCATGTTCTGTGTTTAATAATACCCTTTTTTATCTGCATGCCAGCTTTCGGTGAAAGAGTCAATAAGCAAGTTTATGGCTTACGTCCACACCAGCGTCAACGAGCTATCCAGGAGTTACCTGAGCAATGAGCGTCGCTACAACTACACAACACCCAAGTCATTTCTGGAGCAAATCAAACTCTACCAGAACCTGCTACTCATGAAAGGCAAGGAGCTCACAGCCAAAATGGAGCGGCTTGAGAATGGTCTTCAGAAGCTCAACAGCACAGCTTCACAGGTAGTGGGCTACACACACCAGTATCATGGGTGCACAGTGTTCAAGGGTTGATTCTTGCTGCTTCATGAGATGAATCTTGGGGAATCAGATGCACCCATTGATTCTGCTTTGTCCGCATTATGTGTGGTCTAGCACCTACATCAATGGAAGGATCTCTATTCGAAGGTCTCATTAGAAGTCCAATTGTAATCCCGCTCCGAGTGGGAATGAGTGCTTGTGCTCAGACCAGGATTACAGGTTGTCTGGTGGCTACTACTGCGTCCTGTGGCTTTTCCTAAACACTTTTTGCTAGGCGGATACTAGTGAAAAAATGTGTGTTGATTCTCTGAAAAATGTTTGCAACCGGGTGGGTGAATACATGAGGGAGAACCTTGGTATTCCCCATTCCATTCTGACCTATGAATCTCAGAATGATGCAGGAATACAGCAACCAGCAAATGCTGAACCTGAAGTACCATTATTTCCCTGGTCTGGTATAAGCAGTTATTGTGTGAAAGCATGATCATATATTAGCCATGAGAGCAAGATAGTTTGTATATAATTGATGTTATTTTTTAATCTTAAACAAAGACGTCTCACTTTGAATAATAGAGACTTTGACCTTTCCCTTGTGTCAAAACATCAAAGCCTGTAGTGTGGTCTGAACTTTAGGCGTCTTATTCTTTAGCCTACATGTTCGACCTTCCTCATTAGAGTCCTGATAGAGCGGTTCATATCCATGTAGTGCTACGATGGGGATTCTGTACAATAGTCTTGAGAATCCTATGGACAATGAAAAAATAAGGACTGGTATTGACCGGTCTGTAAGCAGTGCCGGGGCTCTTGTCCGGAGGCCTCTGCAGCTTGCATCAACCATTGCTCGTGCCATGCTTCCAGATAGCAACAACACGACTACTAACCATCACACTCCTACAAGTGTGACAATTCAAACTATTTCAGGCCCCCCCAAAGCTTTGAGAATCACTTGGGCAGCAGGTAATAGTCATGTTTAATGTATATTGAATTAATATTAAAATGTTGTTGCAGTCATCTCTAAATTATCCAGACGACGCCACCTCGTGGCAGACTGTCACAAGTGCCGTTGTTGACAATTAAATGCTGGTGCTGAGCATCAGAAACCACCGGCTCAAATTAAACACCTCCTGTAAGAGTCAATAAGTACTAAACACAAAGAAAACAGTATCAAGTTACACTTAGACAGACATTTGCTTTGTAGAATATAATGCTTCGATTTTTTGGGGTTTACACTTATTAATGCCTTTTTTCTTAGAAAATTTATAATTTCCCACAACAAATGGTATTTCCTTTACCCCAGGGTTAGGTCACACAATGACTGATGGTTCTAATTTGAATATTATTTAAAAGTATTTGAATATCACTTAGTCAGCCCAAAGTGCTCACATCTAATCTATCTGCTGTTTCCAGGCAAGCCTTCGTGCATAGCCATACAAAGCAAACAAGAAGCTGCAAAGGAGCATTTTTGCAATTATATGCCACAGTTTCAAGACGATCTCCTGCGGTTTGTTGTGTATAGAGCCAGTGCCTGCTCCTTTATGTAGCTGTTGTAAGCCTTTTGTAAAACTGACAGGTTAATCCACTGCTTGTCTCTGCATAACAGCTTAAACCCCCTGAAAGCCTCCATTCACACATGCATTCAATGCGTGATTGCTTATTCTCTGCACAGGGTCGTAACTGTAACCAGCTGAAAGTCCCACCTCAATTTCTGAAATCTCAAAAGCTTTCAAAATGAACGAAAAATGTGCAGCCGAGTTTGTTGACTGAACTGATTATGTACCCCAACATGCTTCGAGTAATTTCGAAGTACAATTGCGCCTTTGTCCTGGTGGAAATCACCTTCAATAATACAGAACAACAGGAAATGAAAACGGATTAACTGCTGAACGTTTGAGTTCAAATGAAAGCTCTGCGATCAGTGTTCGGAACCATATCTCAAGTTTGAGCTGTTACATTAATTTAAAATATATTCTTTTGGAATTTAAAGCAGCACATGAACCATATTAGCATACCAATGGCACGAATGTTGCTTCTAGCTAACAAGATTGTCTCAGGAAAAGTTTTTAAAAAAGTGACTCAATTTAGTGTTTATTCATATCTAATATATTATAGTCCGTATTCGTATGTATTGTGTCTTTTTCAGTTACAACCTGCATGTTATTTTAGTTATAGGAAGTAAAAATGCTAGACCGTGAGTCAAAGTGTTTCCATCAAAATATGTTCGCCATGCTGCACTGCAATTATCTGTGATGCAATATACTTCCGGTGCAACATATTGTGTAGGTACATACCGTCACTTCCGATTTCAGATCAGGTGTCAGCAGTTTATATAGAAGATAGAAGTTGGCGACGAGGTTCACGTTATAACTCGTGGGTCTGGGCGATTCAATTCAGATAAACTTCAGACTTCCTGAACTTTTGACATATTGACAATTTCTAGATCCTAGAGTATTGTTGAAAATTGAATGAAATATGTGTTTACTTATGGAGCCGAGGTGCCTGCCTCACTTATGGAGGGAGAGTAGTTGCTGTTGATAGGAAAGCCTGTTGCAATTTCAGGTTATGCAAAGGCCTCTAATTAATTGCACTTGGGCCCGTATTACACATAGGGCGCACTTTCCTGTTTGCGTCATGGGGCACCCTATGCAGAAATTTGAAAGCGCGCCGTATTAGGGAGAATGCGCTGCCCTGTTGTGGGTTAGCGATCGATTCACTAACAATTAATGTGAAAGTTCTTGATCAAACAACATTCATCAGACTTATTCCAATGATAAAACTGTTTCTAAATCCAAAACGTTGGCTGTAATAATGCTGGAGGCTCCACCCCTGATCTGAAACTTACAGATGGTATCTTAAAGGAAATGTAATGAGCTTGATGCATCCTAACAGACTGTGTGGGTCTGTTTAACTTTTGTTAACTGAACACTATCTAGGATGAGCGAGCTCACCCGCTTCAGCACGCAAGCGCACATCATTTGCAGAGTTCTCTGCTGTGTGAGACTACTTTCCAGAAGTAGGATGCTACAAAAGTGATTGCAGTAAAATTTAAGGGCTCCATAGATGACATGTAGAAGAATCGAATCTATCAGTATGTCATCTAATGCATTTACATTTTTTAGTGAGCCTAGCAAAAGTTATCAACATGTGCATCATTTGAATATCTGAATGGAGTAAGAGACCTCGGTCCTTATTACAATAAGTGCCCCAGGGAAGTAACAGGCGTTTGTGCCCCTTTTCTGCACCCCTTGGGCACTTTGGTATTACAGAACGGGGTGCAGACGCGTGTGCATTCCCTTTAGTACTACTGATAGTGCTGGCACAATTAAAGCGCAAGCGCTACCTTCAGAGGGTGTTCCATTCATTTGCATAGGGGCGTGCCCTATGCAAATGAGTGAATTCCTTTGCCTCTGCGCCCACGCCATATTACAGACGCAGGCACAGAGGCAAAGAAGATCTTAGGGGGCGCATTCACATTGCGACACCTAATGGGTGCGCCTCCTGAGAGCAGCCCTCTGGAGGGGAGAAAGAGGGTCACTGACTGCACCTGCCTGCAAGGGAATCTCTAATCCCCTTTAAAAGTCCAGACAGATTGCGGCCAGCACTGTGAAAACACGGGGCGGATGCCAGCAGCCGCTCAGTGTTTTCACATGAATGCGCTGCCCCGGGGGCAGCTTGAGTTCGCGGCTGCCCTGGGGGCAGCGCATACGTCGTAATGGGGAGCATTGTCGTTGTTTGCGCCGGGCACACCATTTAACCCCTTCCATGCCCATGACGGAACGGTTCCCTCATGAGCATCGGTTGCCCTGTGCTCATGACGGAACCGTTCCGTCATGGCCCCGCCCGCGCTCGAACCCTTCAGCACCGCGGGGGAATTCCCACCGCGCTGAAGGGGTTAAAAGGTGCGCCCAGCGCAAGCAATGACAATGCGTAATATGGCCCCAGATTTGCGACTCTATTTGCATTAAAACTGCACCATCTAAGGACCACACTAACTCAAACGCTAAATCCTAAAGACAAGCAAATTATATGAGAAAAGTGATAGGTAGGTGTAGGCTGGACATGGAAAGGGAGTCAGTGCTCACAAAACTTCTGAACATTTACGTAAAATTATGCAAAATGCAAATCAGGCATTTGGAGCTATATTTTTTATATTTTAGTACGAAATGTATCTTTGCATCCATTTTTAATGCAAGGGCACATTTCATATTTAATAAAGGGGAAAAACACAAGCACTGCGAACAAGAGCCCCTCGCATTCTGTTTTACACATTTGTTTCCCATGCACTTGCACAAAAGTTTTGCAATGAATGGTGTGTAAATTACGTGGCATGATGTAACAGCGTAATCTCAGGAATTGCATGTAACAAGAGTAAAGTTTTCTTCTTCAAGCTTCATTCCATTACTGTAGACCTCTTCAGTCCAGCGCTTGCAATGGGCATGCTTCTGGTTTGCTAACCCTTTGCTTGGTTGTGATGTAGGTGGATGACCTTAAAGCCAAGTTGGCAGCACAGGAGGTGGAGCTGAAGCAGAAGAATGAAGATGCAGATAAACTGATTCAGGTAGTAGGAGTAGAAACCGAGAAAGTCAGCAGGGAGAAGGCTATAGCTGACGAGGAGGAACAGAAGGTTGCTGTGATCGCAGAGGAAGTGGGACGGAAGCAGAAAGACTGCACAGAAGATTTAGCGAAGGCTGAACCAGCACTTGCAGCAGCACAGGATGCACTCAACACACTCAACAGGGTACAGTGACCTGGTTTAATTTTGGACTAGCGTATCTACCTGGCCAGCTGTGCCATATGCGAGGAATGCTTTGCAGAGATTTTCAACCACATTAACTTTGTCATAACCAGAGCTCCTAGGTAAACCCCTTCAATGTATACTGCAGAAACCAGCCGTTAGTCACATTTCATAATCCCTATGCACACTACCAGCATGCTTGCCTTCTCCTCTCTTTTGTGCATGCTCCAAGTCTTAGTAGGTAGTCATCTGTAGGTCAACCTTGCCTGAGAGAACCCAAACACCTCACCAACACTCTTTTTTCCTCTTACATTGTCCACGTCACGTGTGAGTATTCTGTCACCCAGAGAGTCACTCTGGCTGGACTGTTTACATTCCACTCACAGTTGACCACTTCTGTCCTCATGGAAACAGATAGGTCAGTTACTTCTCTCACTCGTTCAAGTATTATTTCTCTGACTTCCCATTTCTTAGCTCCTTTCCCTCCTTCGCACTTTTGCTATCCCATTCAACCGACTTTCTCATCCTCATTCTTTCACTCTGTCTCCTACTATTCCTCACACTTCCTTTATTTTTCAGTCCCTCCCACTTCCCCTTCCTCTCTCGTCTTTCCTCATTCTCTATCCTCTTCCTCGCGTCACTCACCTCTCTCCCACATTCACAGGCGCTTTCTCTCTCGCTGTCTCTCAGAACCCGCCTTCTTTCTCTCGCTCCCTTTCGCCCTCTCCCCGTTCTCTGGATCTAGTCGGCACCTTCCTGTCGAGCACCAGCACTAAAAAAAAACGAGTTCACTTAGGAGTTCAGAGTAAGTTTACACAATTGGAAACATGGTCAATGTCTATACCAGGAACCAGAAAATACTGTTACTTTGAAAGCACTCAACATATCTGCAACGGCCATTGCTTTGCAAGCCAACAAAACTCTTTGTTTTGCTGGAGACTACAGGGCCATAATTGTAATGAAAATTTCGAAATATCATGTTGAACGTCTTCAGCTAAAACAAAACAGGAAGCAAAGGCGCCTCGCAATACATGAGGAGCCAGGGATGTGTTACCAGCCTGGCACGGCCCATGGGGTGATCGGGTATGGAGAAAAGTCACAGGTTCCACAGCATAAGAAGGACGTGTAGTGAACATTACTCTGGACTCTCTTAGGCATAATACAGAGCTGTTTATTCATTTAAAGATTGTTAAAAAAAGTCTGTTTGATTATAGAGATACTTCGAGAACAGTGAGGGTCCCAGAATGGCAAATTCCTGTTGTATGGATTTAAATGAGAGCTTAAATATACCAGATCATAGTTTGCATTATTTCTGCCGGTTGCTACAATGCAGTCAGCATGTGCCGCTCCTCAAAGCCTGCCTGCTGCATTCGAGAGAACCATATGCAGGAGTCTTTGATTATCCCTCCTTTATACCTGCTGCAGCGTCTGTAGGGAAAAATGTCAGCCTGCTTGTACGACTGCAGAAACAATTCAGCCAAGAAACTCGTATAGAGAAGTTCATTTAAAGATAATACCTCTTGGTGAAAGCATCCGCTTTTATCTCTCTCTGTTCTCAAGAAAAAGTAATTTATAATCTTTTTTTTTTTAATTCGAGACGTTCAGATTTTTTTTAATAAGCTGGAGCCCATTTATAAAACCTGTGTGTTGCTTTTTTTTTTTATTCCAGATTGGATACACCCAAAGCAATTGCACATTTTGTGGCCTTAGAAATGCTCCAGGGATTCAATTGATTCCAATCTAACAAGAGAAGGGCGGCGCTGGCTGCAACAGGGGGGTTCCATTGCAAGGCGCTCAAGTCATTATATTTAAAATTCAGAGGGCTCCTTCATGCTTCAAAGCTAGTCTTTCAGATTGATAACCCAGGAGCCTGCTCCATTTCTTTCTCAGTACAAAGGAAACACATTCATTTTTGTCTAACAAGCTCATTTTGCTCCTTCCAGAACAATCTGACAGAGCTGAAGTCATTTGGAGCGCCGCCTTCAGCCGTCACCAATGTCACCGCCGCCGTCATGGTGCTCACTGCTCCAGGTGGGAAAGTTCCCAAGGACCGCAGCTGGAAAGCGGCTAAGATCATCATGGGCAAAGTGGACGGCTTTCTGGAGAGCTTAATCAACTTCAACAAGGAGAACATCCATGACAACTGCATCAAAGCTATCCAGCCGTTCCTGAACGACCCAGAATTCAACCCCGGGTTTATCTCGTCAAAGTCATACGCAGCCGCCGGCCTGTGCTCCTGGGTTGTCAACATTGTCAAGTTTTACGAGGTGTTCTGTGAGGTGGAGCCCAAGCGCATGGCTTTGAACAAAGCAAATGCTGAGCTAGCCGCGGCACAAGAGAAGCTAACACACATCAAAGCCAAAATTGCTGTAAGTTGGAATGGCTATTTTTGCTGATGTGGAAGTCAGAATCCCCAGCAAACATGAGATTTTTGGATTAGTACACATGTTGACCTTACCTCTCCTAGACTGCATCTTATACTCAAGTGTTGATGCCCACAGTAGCGGGCAATTACGGCTGTTAATTACCCTCCCTGTTGTTATGAGTTTGAGTCACAGGTGAGAGTATATATCTAGGGGGGTGGAATTAACAACCGTTATTACCCCGCAGGTAAGCACAATAAGGTTTTTAACACCTGTTCTCCTACACTGAACCTAAATTAGAGGGTTGGCAGTGGGAGAAGAGCCTCCTCTCACTGGCAGCTTCTTTTCCTGCTGTTAACAGCAGCTGTCATTAGAAACACTCCTGTCAGGCGTCCTCCCTTGATTTCTTGAAGGGAAGTGTAAGCACAAATCCCACAGAAATGTAGAAAAAATGGAACATTTGCATTTGTTTAAGTTCTTCCAACTTTCCATGGTTGATTTGCCTTACATTCCCCACTCAGCATTGCACGGGAAGAGCCCTGACAGCAGAGTCTTAAACAGCAGCTGCTCTTAGAAGAAGCAGAATACGTTTTTCCCATGTGCTTCAGTTAAGCGGCATCTCCTTCTCCTTCCCCACTCTCTGTCTTCTCCAGAGGCTGTCCTGAGGCTGGGAGGAAGTGGCGGCTGGAGGAGCAGACCACTGGGGACATTAGCATACTGGAGTGGGTTTGCAGCCTCAGAATGCCCCCTCTGAGGGCCTGTTCAGTAGCTATAGCCTGCAGGGTGAGCATTCCAATTGACTGGCCAGCTCTCAACATTCCATCCAGGGTGCTAATACCTGTTGAAGCATAATTCTAAACCTCTTTCTTTAATGCATTGCTTAATTAGATTGTGTATCATGAGTCATTATTTTCAGTGTCCTACCATAAACAGAAAAAGATTATTTCATTGCATGATGATGCATATCTGACTTTGCTACTCAATGATTGGTATGTACCCCATTGATCAGTAGTTTGAGGGCAGATCTAAGCATTCTTCTAGGAGATGACTTAACCTGAATTTCTGGATAGTTTGGTGCA
Organism: Triturus cristatus; assembly: GCF_964204655.1. NCBI lineage: Eukaryota > Metazoa > Chordata > Amphibia > Caudata > Salamandridae > Triturus > Triturus cristatus. The sequence continues at coordinate 445,528,050 of NC_140590.1, forward strand.
TGAGAAGCAATATTGAGCATAAGAAACAGTTAAGTGTTACTTTAGAGTGCAAAGAGACATATGTGTTTCAGTTTATCTATAGAGACGTTCATCGTGTAGCTTGCACCACTGACAGGGGTAGCATTGTAGTCATGATGCTATCAAAAAGAGAGTAATCTACAATAATAGAAGGTAACCAGATCATCAAATTGTTTTGTATTAGCACAAATGCATACAAGCTAGAGCACAGAGAATATTATCTTAATCTTGAATTTGTCTCTATTTGACTGGGAGGATAGTGCCGTGTTTTTCAAGATATGAATGTGTTTTCATTTGAAGATCCCGGTTGTTAGACAGGATGTTGTTTGCAAGACTTAACCTGAGTAGTGATCATTTGCCCTACAGATATAATTGTTACCGAAAGTGCTACATATCTGCACCTAGTCCGCTCAGTTCCTCAAAGGCACAATCTACTAACACAAATCAGATAGCTTGAAAAGCACCAAAATCTGAAAAGTGTCATGGAGAGTAACTTTGAGGCGCTTAAAACAAAGCTAACCATTTTTTAGCATGCACTGCAAATTGGATTATCTCGTCCTACTAATGAGAGGTGTAGGAGGAACATTCAACAGAATGGGAAGTTAGGAAGTATGCTACTTTTTGCTGTCAGATTTCTGCATCTGCTGAAATGTGGTCAACACATTTGACCACATATAATAATGCCTATTGAAATGATTTAGTGAAAAGTAGATAAGGAGTAAACAATATTTGCAGACAAAAAAATCACAACAGAAATATTAACGATTACAATTGAGAACTCAACCTGAAGATGCTGGTGACACACTAAGACACCCTGAGGCACTACTCATGGGCTTACTCTTGATGCCATTATTAGGCATATTGATAGCACACTGTTGCACAAATATAAAGATTATTTTCAAGTATTTTTTAAGGCCCGACTACTAGATTCTGGAATAATGCAGGCCATATGAAGCTAGAGTAGGTTCACATTGTAGAACTTAATTCCTCATAAATATATACTTAGATCACAACAAAAAAGTGCTATATAGAGTCCTTTCCTACATGTTAAACATATTCCAAGTGCTAAACTTATAGTTTGTAACTTTTCACATTTAAATCTTTCTGTGAAAGTTCATAAACGAATTCCTAAGCATTAGCCCACATATTTTAGTCTTGCCCATGTGTATTCAAGTCAAGTTGAGGAATTGCAATATGAGAATAAAGTAAAATGGCAAGCTTGGCACATGATAGTTTGTAGGTCAGACTGCAAGTATAGAGAGACAAAGCCCAAATGAATCTTTAGGCCACACTTTGCAATGCTCTACTGTAGGAGTGAGGATTATTATTTGGGGTGGACATGTATCCACATCAAAGGATAAGGCCACCACCTACTGGATGTCACAAAAATTAAATTAACTAAACCTGTGTTTAATTCCTGACAGCGTGACACAAAGTAGTTGCATAAATCAACTACAATATGTAAATAAGTGCAAAATTAGTAGAAGAAATGTGTAAAACCGTGCATAAACAGTAGAAAAAGTCACACACAACACAATAAAACTCCACAACCAACTGTAAAATAAGAGGGACCAGAAATACGTATTTTAAAAGAATTAAAGTTAAAAATAAAGCACCCAATGTAAGTCAATGGTCCCGGTAGACCTGTGGCATGGTTACATTTCATGCTGAACGTGTTGGAGCCTGGGTGAGATGCACCAAATGGATTGGTCCCACTAAAAGTCTGGAAGTCAAAAAGTGTGAGAATTTTTTTTAAGTACCAATTCAGAGGGACATTGTCGTTTCCTTGAAGAAAAATTTTGAAATTTCTTTCAGGTCCCAACACAGTATTGAACTTTTTCACTTTTTGAGAAAGGGATTCTTGGAAGTCATTGAAGCTGTAGTTGTCCCTGTGTAACGAAGGCCGGATACCTGAAGCATTTTACTCCTGCTGGCATTCTGGAGCATTTTAGATTTCTCTCTGAAAATTTTGTAAGTCCCAAATCTGAATGGGACTTGGGTTTTTTGGGCGGTGTGGAGATCTCCACACAGGACAAAGCTGAAGTCCCATGCATAGCTGTGGAACTCCTGGTCGGATATTTTTTCAGCCACTTCTCACTGAAGATCAGGAGGAAAAGATTTTGTAAAGTTTCCTTTGGTGCCCCAACAACCAAAGGAGTACACTTCTAAAGCCCTCAGGATTTATGGGTGAGGCACTTACAGACATTGTGTGTCATACAGAGGCCAACAGTAAAGTGCAATCACAGCCCAATTGGCACAGGCCCATTGGGAGTCTCCACAGCAATGTCTTTTTAAAATGTTTTTTGTTCCTAGAGCCACCCAATAGATCAAACGTATGTCCTTCCCATGAGTCACAGATGGCAAGCACAGCAGGTTCAGTCCACCTGGTATCCTTCCACAAGTCCAGCAGTTAGCTGAGGAAGGCTGGGGGAGGTTTTTAGGGTTCACAAATCTGTTGGTCGAGGACACCATCTGATACTTCTAGTCGCTCTCTGACCAATGGAGTAAATGTTCCCAGGCCCTGGTCTACCTACCTTTTTTGTAGTATTTCCTTTGCCTTACTGCAAAAAGGGCCAAAATGCATTATGTCATGGCAATTCGAAGATACCTAAAGTCTTCAAACACACTAACCTTGGGCTCTGAGAGCTGGAGGTGTGTAGAAGTGTGTACTATTGAAATTACTTAGGTCCTCCCACATCAAACACTAACATTCCGTTTGAGGCAGGCCCTGGACCCACAACAGAAAAACAGCCTATTAAGACAAAACAGGACCCTTCAGTAAGGGGAAGCACAAGAATTGTGATCAGGGCCTGTTTGATCACTTTCTAGGGTGCACAAGTTTTACATGTGTCATTTGACACCATTGCGCCAACAGGAGGGGCAGCAGCCCCCACCTGAATATTCTGCTGAGCTAAGAGGGTTCAACTCTGCCCTTTCAGGCCAACATATCAACCAAAGTGGTGTACTGTGCAGCTCCTAGAAGGAATTTCATACCTCATTACAAGAATGTCAGGGCTGGCCAATAGCTACAGTCTGAGGCTAATTAACCTATAGTGGGACAGGTAGTAAATATAACGTTTCTGACAGTTATATTTCAAACCACTTAGAAATAATCTGAATATACCCGTGATTTTGATTTTTAAAAACAGGGAAGGTTCTTGATTTTTTTCTGTAGCTGATTCATATTGGATAATGCAGAAATAGTGATTTAATCTGATTTAACAGTATTTCTCATGGGGAACAGCTAAACCCAATACACCTCTTGGTAATTTATTTACTTTGGGCACATAATAACATTAATTTCGATGTTTACCACTTCTAGGCGCTGTGCACCCTTACCTTATTAGCAATAAGGTAAATTTAGGGCCACACTGTTTAGCGCTTAGAAACAGCATTGTAGACCGGTAACAGAGTGTATTTTTACCGGTGTATCTACAAACATGAGAACTTGCAGGCTGCAGGGGACAAAGCCTCAGTGGAGGATTCTGCCATGTTTTCCGGGTCACAAAGTGGATGGCACAATATAGTGCTTCAGTCCACATTTGACATTTAATTTAACATGCAACGGGTGTAGTTTTCACACCATATACGATGGCCTTATAGGTAAGCTAAATATGCCATGTGAGGTTTTAAGCCGATTTTGTTGTAGGGTGTCAGAACATATATACTGGACACTGACTAGCAGTATCCCGGTTCAAAATTGCCAATAGTTAACTCCCTAAAAAATAAATTAAAAAACTGTGGTTGAGCTCCCAAAAGGAGTCACTTTGCAACACCTACCTGCTGATGACATTCCCATAACCAGCCACTTTTGTTCCTCTAGAGTTGTTCCTGCAATATGTAGCCATACCATCATGGAGGAAACAAGTCTGACCATGTCATTTGAGTTGCCAGTTTAGTACAGGCTCACATATATTGGATCTATTTCTTCAGATACTTTTTTGGCAGAAGAGGTCTTACTATTGTTCAAGATAGTTCAGATTTGGTGATAAGTTTTTTTTATTGTGGATCTGAATGTTGATGGGCACAATCCATTAGTTCACAACTTTTTTTCTTGATTTATTGGAGGCAAAGGGGATATGCACTCTCCGTTGTCTAAAGCAGGATTGGTTTGCTTTTAGTCAATTCCTTTCATTCCCTTCATTCCTCATATGGTGGGAAAAATCAGAGAGAAAGGTGCTGTTTATTGTGGTTCTTGCCTTATCACTATAAGAGGCCGTGACTCCCTCTTTTTTCGGGTATCAGAAGGCCAAGGCTACACACATTGACAGATATGCTGTAGCTGTTTTCTCTGGCATGCCTCTTTCTACTACTGAGGTGGCCAGTTCAGAGCTGTAAGTACAGGACTGATGATTGTAGATCTTACCATTACTGTGTAAAATTAGGCTTTTTGAAGGTTGTACATTCTAAGCATATAACCATCACCGAGTCTTATCTTTTTCTCGGAAGCAGGCCGTTGCAGCAATTCTGCCCTGTGCAATGGTGCTATGATTTGGTGCTTTAATGTCTACAGAAGGTATTAAATGGGGACCTAAATCATTTTCATCCCATATTTATAATGACCTGCCTTTATGGTTTTTAGTGCTCCACGGGATAGCTTCTCGCTCATATTGCCATTAGCCAGAGGAATCATATAGGATTATTTTTGTGTTGAATGCAGAGTATGGATGTTGTCTTTCTATCTGGGGGTCTGTATAATTTTTCAGAGATTTAGACTCTTTACTTCAAGCCTTAAAATGGTTCTTGGCATTTTTTCACCTCAAACTTTTTGTCAGGAGCTATTATTAATCCAATGCCATTTGAAGGATTTGCGTTCTCTCTTGTGTTTGGCCTCCAAAATTGAGTTTTTCGAAGTAGTGAGTCTGTATTTTTCAAAAATCAAATCCGCTTTTAAGTGAGATCAGGACATGACTTTGCCTTCCTGTTTTCCTAAATTATTCTCACATTTTGATAATCTGCCTGAGGTGGTATGGACAGTTCGGACCTATTTTCTCTGCACATACCTATTATAGTAGATTTTTTTTAAACTTAGATACAACTAAGCGTGGGGTAAATTCTTATTGCTGGGAGTGAAATCTGTCATTTTTACATTGATTTCTCTAATTGAATTTGAAGATTTTTTGTTCAGTTTACAACGGTTACACTTGTGGTTTGGTTTCCCGCTTTGTACAGCCGCGGCCCTTGCAAGTAAGAGCGGTTGGGCCAGGTGGGGGTGGGGGGGATTTCGACAGTCGATGACGAGGGAAAATTAATTAATTATTTAATTTTCCCTTGTGGTCGTCTGTTGAATCCCCAATCCTCAACCCGGCTCCACCTCTCTTACCTGCACGGGCCGCAGCTGGCTTTGTAGAATGGAAGGAGCCTCATTGTTGACATATGCAGAACTGTTACCTGGCTTCATGTATTTTCCCTCATTTACCTTGGTAGACTTGGTGTGGTGTGGCTCAGTGGATTGTACTGTTTTTTGGCTGCATTTTTTTTTGCCTGGTTTTTGCCTTGATTGTTGCATCTGGTTAAGGGGAATTTTTCATTAGAAATGTGGGTGTTACATTACCTCTGATATTTGGTTTGTCTTTTCCGGTATCATGGATCTCAACAAAGTCTCTTTGGTGCATCCTTACTTATGGAATGGGATATTGCATGAATTGAGGAAATAATGTCTGGCTTATATATTGGTAATCCTCTGTACTCCGATTCTCCCTTCCTTGCCCCTGTATTCATGATCCTGCTGTCCAACCCGCTGGCCCTTAGTTAGCAATCAGGTTGTGAGATTGGTAAAAAACCCCAAAAGAAACAGAAATTATGCTGGGAGGCAGGTATCCTTTATAGTAACTGAAGTAGCCAGGTCAAAAATACAGGGTTATATACCAAGCATGAAAAGGGGTGCCAGATCAAGGAGGCATGTCTATGATTTAGTTACTTAAGTGCTGAAATTAGGAAGGCAGAATTAGAGTAATGAAGATAACTGGTAAATAATTCACAGACCCAAAGGTATGGCGCCCTTTCCATTGCTGGGGTTCAGCAGAGCACCAGTCTGAACAGTTCCATCTTCAGAGGTTTTCTGAAGCAGAATTGGTTAGCTTCTTCCCACAGACCAGGGTGTAGTGCATTCTAGCATTTTTAACTCTAGACGACCAGAGATCTGCCTGCATTGGAAGATACCTGGGGCTCTACTCTTCAGCCTGCACTGTGCTTTCAACTAATCACTCTTTCTACTTTATAACAAGAAAAACACTTCATCGATGAAGGTACAGTCTGAAGTCTGTCCTTAGGGAATGGCCTCTCTCTTTCACTTTATATACAGTGTTTGTAGGATATGCAACTCCTATCATGACAAAGGCTGCAAGGTAAACATTGTATGTGCCTTTTAAAGAGCAAATGTTTATGTTTTATTTTCGGCAAAAATATGCTTTTTCAAATAAACGGTCCTCCCTTTGTGGCTAAACAAGTCGCATAATTCGCATTCACTCTTTAACATCAAGGTAAGAGGTATAAACATTATCTTTTGTTTTTTAGTACCATTCAGAGGTGCATCCTCCTGTGGGCACCCTTAATCTTTTCTGCTAAAGCGGTGTGCATGGATTCACGATGCATGGAATATTTGTGGTTTTTCTTAAAACAGCTCCTAAATGAAAACCTGGCAAAGCTGACTGCTAAATTTGAGAAGGCTACAGCTGATAAACTGAAGTGTCAACAAGAAGCCGAAGCAACTGAACGCACCATCTCTCTTGCAAATCGATTGGTGAGTATTCGTCAAAAACAGCTATAATACTGTGGCAAAAGCCTTTTTTGCTAAACGTGACCACTAAGTCAATGTGCATAGTTTTATTGCCATACTATTCAATTTCCTTGCTATAAACTGTAATACGTGTGATAAAGTAACACTTGTTGTAGTTCCCAGATCTTTGCTCACATGGAGACAGAATGCCTTTGTAAACACTAACGTGACTTTTTACATGCTGTTTGGGTTATTTATTCCTTATAATCCATTTGATTCACTGCCATCAACTAATTTATTTTTGTTTCTGTCTCTCAGTTGTGTCCGGCATGTCTCGTGGGTGGGAGGGCGGGTGCGGGAGATGGGGTAAGAGGTTTGGCCGGGCAGGGGGTCGTTCGCTCGGGAGCATAAAAAAAATAATAATAACTTACCTTGAGTCCTGGTCCCGCGTTTTCTTCGCTCCAGCTCTCCTGTCTCCGACCCCACGAACAGGAAGCAGGCAGCCAGGCTCTCTCCCCAAGGCCAATCACAACGCTGCAATGCGGTGTTGTGATTGATCTCAGCACCGTGAGAGGGCGCTCAGCTATGGGTTGGAGTAGTGGGCATGTTCCCCATGCAGGCTGTAATCCAGCCTGCATGGAGAAGGGGAAAGTAAGCATGACTGGATTGGGTGGCCCGAGAGGGCCGACCAAACAGTCATTGCGCACTTAGGAGTGGGCCACTCCTCCCCTGCCCAGTTAGCAGAGCAGCCCTGCCCACCCACAAAGGAAACATACAATGGTAATACCTAAAAGTTATTACCATTTTATGTATTTGCTTCTCGCACTGCGAGAAAGCAGTGGAGCAACGCTCCTCTGCCATAGCAGAGGAGCCGCAACTGCTCCCTCCCTCTCCTTTTGTAAATTCTTGTCTTCTTCTCTGGCCCCCGAATTACATCTTTCCCCTCCACCACCGTTTTCAAAGCCTTTTTTGTTCCCTTCATCTCTCTTCCCAAATGTTTTTAGCTAACTCTTAGCTCCCCTCATATCGTCCACACATATTCCACACCTCCCCTCCTAAGAACAGTTTGTTTTCGTTTTTTTTTGCTCGCAACATTTCAGTTCAAAAGGACAGCCTGTCTCTAGACTGCTCTCTTCTTCTCACAGCAGGATTTGAATCGATTTCTGAAGGCCTCATGTACACATGGGCCCTAGTCCAATCTCCAGAACTTTGCTTGAGGTTTTGGTATATCATCCTGAGCTACTACACCCTCCGCATGCTCCGCAGGATGTACAAGTGGATCCCGACCCAAACAAGAAGAACGGTCCTTGTCAGCAGCAGACTGGAGTACGGCAACGCACTCTACGCAGGAATCCCAGCCAAACACCTATGACGACTACAATGCATCCAAAACGCCTTCGCCCGACTGATCGTCAACGTCCCCCACCACAGCCACATCACCCCCCACCTGAGAGACCTACACTGGCTCCCCGTCGACAAGAGGATCACCTTCAAGCTACTCACCCACGCTCACAAAGCACTCCACGACACCGGACCAGCGTATCTGAACAGCAGACTCAGCTCCGCCAGCCTCGATCTCGCCGCTGTCCCCCGCATCCAACGAACGACCTCCGGCGGCAGATCCTTCTCCTACCTCGCCGCCAAGATCTGGAACACCCTCCCCACCCACCTACGGCAGACCCAAGACCTACTGACCTTCAGAAGACTCCTCAAGACCTGGCTCTTCGAGCAGTAGCAGCACCCCCCATCCCCTCAGCGCCTTGGGACCCTCACGGGTAAGTAGCGCGCTTTACAAGTACTCTGATTGATTGATTGATTGATTGACTCAATATTTTTGCAATATCATGAGGAGATTCACTGCTTTCTATCAACACATCATTTAACTTTTTTTGAGATGCAAATTTAAGTCTCTCTCTTTATGGTGAACATGCAAAGTGCACAGATATGGTTTCTGTTCATCTTTCACTACTGGATGCACTAACATGTATTTAACAATTACGTCTAGCAAAGGTAATCTTTGGAAATTGTTCATTGTGCCTTTGTTGGGCGATTTTCTGCGCCTTCTAATCTTCAATGAGACATGTTTCATATACCATCTGTCAGAGAGGGTTGAGACGCCTTTAATGTGCAGCTCTTCTCTTTAAAAAGAATCTGCCAGTATGACAAATCGAGCTTCTACCAGTGTCTAAAGTCTGCTATTGAATGTTACTCGAGCGTAGGGCTCCTTTAGCATTGCCAGTGTGGGTCTCATGGGTGATACAAATCTTCCCTGCTCCGGTGTGCATTACACAAAGTAAGTCTGCTCTGTTTTCCTGAGTGCCGACTCATTGTCCATCTATTTCTGGCAGCACTTTGCTTATTAGTCATGTTTTTCCATTGTACGACTCTTAGCGATCATCTGAATGAGCAAAGTGGAGGAAAAGGAACAGCCCCTCAAAGTAATGCACAATGTTGAGTTATTTTCTTCCATGTTTGATTTAATGAACATCTGGGACCGTGTTATGTAATGGAGACATTGTTCTTGTTTGTGCCATGGCACATCTTTGAGCAGATGTGCTGGGCTCAAACAGAGACTGTGCATCCTACTGCAATCAATGCACTACCCTGGGGGCAGCTGTGAACCCTCGCCTGCCCTGGGGCGAGCACATTAGTGAAAGACAGAGCAGTGGTTTGAAGCATCCGGTCTGCCTTTCACTGTGCAGGAAAGCAAAAGACACACAATTGATGGACGGAATGCTGAACAAATCAAAACATTCACCCCCCCAACCCCAGTCAAGAGATCTGGGGTAAATCCATCATTCTTTTGCTCACCATGCCACCCCAGTTTAGACCTGGCCATATGCAAATCAGTCTTGACCCTGTGCCTCATGGGAACAGTCCAGCCCGAACTGCCAAGCCAGGTCCTTCCTGGATCGGAAACAAGCCCACTAGGACCGGTTTAAGGGTTTCACCCCTCATCAGCCAGGATAGCTTGAATCCAGTGGCACAGTGAAGCCGGGACCCACTTCTTGGCATACCGGGCGCACTCAGGGCGAGAATGCAAAAGACACACAATTGATGGAAGAGGAATGGCATGTGGAGCAAAAAACGATGGATTTCGGCCCAGATCTCTGTACTGGGGTGAATGTATGACATTGTTCGGCATTCTGTTCATGAATTGTTTTTTTGCATTTCACTGTGCAGGAGGCAACAGCCTGCATCTCTCAGGGAAGGACAGAGATGCTCCATTTCAGAGGGGCACCCTCGCGGGCACATTTTCAGTGTGCCACCTCTTTAATGTGCGCAGTCAGTGCATCTCCTGATGGACTTTTTGCCTATGCACTCACATCCATAATACGGCACGAGCAGGCAGGCTCATCTTAGAGGCTGTGTAAAACATTTGTGCACACATAGAGTAATACAGTGAAAACACTTCAAATGGACACTACACCAGTTTAGAAAAATAGGAAATCTTTATCTGCCCCAGATTAAAGGGTGCAGGCAGGGTGTAGCTGGGCAGGTAAGGAATCTTCAAAGTAAATGCAACAAAAATGTTGTTGTTACAATATCTTAAAAAAGAGGTGAAAGGTAGGGCTTTTACTGTGCACTTTACAAGTGTGCGCATGCACTCACGACAAAGGGTAGCCAAGAAAAAACAAATTGTGAATGAGTTAACACTTATGGATATACAGACTTCTTATGGCAAAAAGGAGAACATGTCTCTGACCCAGCCCTACCTGTCAGAGGCACCAGCATGTCAGGTAATATACATTTCACTACAGACCACTGCACCTATAGTAGTGCTACTTGGTGTGCCTAATCATGCCTAAACTTTATTTTACAAATACCTGCAACCCATACTTTTGAAAATACAGACTACTTGGGTACATGCAGATAATATTAGACTTAGTTGCACAAGTTGTTTCTGAAAAAACCTTTGAGTTCTTTGTCGCTGGCCTTTCCAATGACATCACACCAAGCACTTCGCTGTTTCAAAACTTGGGGGCCTATGCACAAGGGCAGTATGGAGTACGATCCCTATAGTAACATTGTACATACTCTTAAATAGGAATATGCATATACATTTTGTACAAATAGAAAGAACTGTGCCCTCTGTGCACTTTTACTTTTAAAGATTTCGACATTTCAGGGCCCATCCACAGAGCCATATAAAAGTAGGTACAGAAGTACTTTGTGTAGCACTACTTCCGGTGCTCATGCGTTTGATAACCGACCCCTTTGAGTTTGGTGAATAAATGCACACTTAGTTGCTTCTATTCTATCTTGAAGGGCCACCCAGTCGTTAAGATCATTATATTTTGGTTCGTACAAGCAATTCATTGAAGTGGAACAATGTCACATTTGCTGTGTTCTGTGGAAGGATATTTGTTATACTGCGCAATGTTGTGAAGTCTTGTAAAATCCAAAGCATTGAATTTACAATTATTTACTAAGGCTTTCATAAATTGATGGAATCCCAGGTGGTCCTTTATTTACAAATCAGTCAGGGTGGTTTTCATAAATGTATTGAATTTCAGGTGGTGCCTGGTTATTCGAACAAAAAGCAAACATTTGTTCTAGTGGCAGGTTACAGAGGCTGACAAATAACTGATCCTGGTCCATTTTCTCCTCATTTTTACAATCATCGAGTGCAGAGTATCCCGGGAGCACCGGGCTAAATTCCTAGCTCAAATAGGAGGATTGAGCCCCGCCTACCATGTACTCCTGGCTCCTAACGTGGGCTTCAGTCAAAGCTCCTCTCTAATGATGCTCATATAATTGTCTGGCATCACTTCCGCTGTCAGGCCAAACCATAAAGAGGAGGGATTGAGCCCCGCCTACCATGTACTCCTGGCTCCTGACATGTGGGCTCAGTCAAAGCTCCTCTCTAATGATTGCTACATACTCCTGAGGCGGAAGCCGGGAGGTTTTACTGCTAGATAAACAGAATAATTGTTATCTCTATTTTTTAAACGCACTGCACTTTATACCAGCACTAGCGCTTTTAAATTGTTGTTATTACCGCTTTTACTGTGTACTTTTGTGAGCTGTGTTACCTTGTGGAATTCACCTGTCAAAAATCTCCCAAACGACCGCTTGTAAGCCGCTTTTACTGTACCTAAGAATTAAAAGGCACAAAGCTATCTCGAGGCACCCGGTCTAACTAACAATCCCCTCGGGGCAAGGAATCCACGGCGCCATCTTGAATTGGGGCCTGGACAGCGCTCTAGTGGCTGAGCGATTAGGGCCCAATCCACTATAAAATGGAGCCTCCTCCCCGTCTGCGCAGCGGGCGGGCGCAGCGGGCGGGCGCGCCGATGGCGCGCCGGAGGCGCGTCTGAGGCAAGCCCGTCTGGGCCCGTCCGGGCCAGGCCGGGCATAGGGCTATCCACTATGCCCGTTTCACATAATCCTCGGGTCAGACACTCACGTGACTACCTCCTGCAATTCTGTACGACAGCTCCTTCCCCAGGATCCCAACTTGCTCCCAAGCCCCAAGAGGAGCCTGCAGGGAAATCCATCAACAAGTCCTCCAATGGTATTAGCCTAGCCCTGCTGAACTGCAGATCAGCCCCTAAACACGCCATAGAGATCAAAATACTGATCCAAGACTTAAAATTGGATATTATTTTTCTCACGGAAACCTGGCTAACGTCCCACTCCGAAGCGGACATTGTCAACATGCTACCCCAGGACCACCTTATACAATATCAGAACAGAAGGGAGGGAAAAGGAGGTGGACTAGCGATTATCTACAAAAATTCCTTTGTATGCAGGCTACAAGAAGGAGGTATCGAGGACTGCGAAAGCACCCACTTTTCCATTCAGATAACTCCTAATAAATCCCTTACGGGCACTCTAATATACCGTCCACCCGGCAGCCTAGGAAATTTTGTTAGCTCACTACTAGAGAACACCATTTCCTCCTGCACCTCGACCCCTAACTTCATCATACTCGGTGACTTAAACTTACATTTTGAGGACAAAACAGACAAAAATGCTGGGGACATCACCTCAGAACTAAAAGCACTTGATCTTCATTTAATTAATTCAGAAGCCACTCACACAAAAGGCCATCTTTTGGACCCTCTCTTCACTAACCTGCCAAAAACTGAGGTTCAACCTGTGATCTCTCTCCCTTGGACTGATCACTTTCTCATCCCATTCACCTGGCAAACTCCAGTAAAAATGGCCCAAACACCAATCCCCAGAGTACACGATAGAATATGGTCTAGACTATCATTTGAGCGCTGGACACAGGAGCTAATCCGCTCCGCTCCTCAGCCACTCCCCGACCCGGTAAAAGCAGACGAGAACTTCACCAGTTGGGTCACTTCCACTCTGGATATAATCGCCCCTAAACAAGATCTAAATAAGAAAAATAACTCCTTTAAATCTCCATGGTACTCACAAGAACTCAGGAACCTTCAAAAAATCTGCAAAATCCATGAGAGAAAGTGGAGGAAAAAGTGGGACCCCCTTATCAAGGAAGAGTATAAAACAGCAATGAGGACCTACAAAGCAGCGCGAAAATCAGCCCAAATCTCCTTCTTTGACAAAAAAATTAAAACTGCATCCAGCTCATCCCGAGAGACTTACAAAATAGTCAAAGAACTTCTCAAAATACCCAACCCCCCCCTCTTTTCAACAACCCTCAGTTGCCAGATGCAACCAAATAGCGGGCTTTTTCCAGAACAAGATCATTAACATTCTGCAATCACTTCCGCCCAAAGCAGACAACAACCCCCTTATTGCCCCCCCTCCCCCCACCCCGAGACCAACCTTGGACAGCTTCAATCAACTGTCCAATGAGTACTTCTTGAAAGCTCTCTCAGACCTGAAAAGTGGTTCCCCCAACGACCCTGCTCCCATTCGAATCCTAAAACAAGTTGGACCTACCATCTCTCACCTGGCCTCCAACCTTATTAACACATCGCTGCGCCAAGGAGTGGTCCCCCCCAGCTGGAAGCATGCCATGGTCAAGGCATTACAGAAAAAACCAGGCCACGACCCCTCAGATCTATCCATCCTCTGACCGATCTCCCTCTTGCCTGGCATGAGTAAGATCGCAGAGAAGGCAGTCAACCAGCAATTGTCAGCCTTCCTCGAATCCAATAATCTCCTTCGACCCTCACAAACAGGCTTCCGTCCAGGCCAGGGGACCGAGACAGCCCTCCTGAAAGTGGTAGAGGAGGCCAGATGCATCTTGGATTCAGGGGGATCGGTTTTACTGCTCCTCCTGGATCTAAGCGCTGCATTTGATACGGTGGACCACAAGATCCTTATCCAACGACTATCTGAGCTAGGAGTGAGAGGCACTGCACTCTGTTGGCTCTCATCTTTCCTAGAAAACCGTACCTTCCAGGTTTGTGAAGGGAACGTTCGATCAGATATTCTTTCCCTCCAGTGCGGGGTTCCACAGGGCTCTTCACTGAGCCCTACACTCTTTAACACATATATGGCCCCCCTGGAGAATGTGGTCACCCCATTTGGGATAAAAGCCGTCACCTATGCTGACGACACCCAAATGATCGTATCATTCTCACTTGAAGAAGAAAAAATCAAAAACCTCCATGACTGCCTAGAAGGCATATACGTTTGGATGTCCAATTCAAGGCTTAAGCTCAACGGCTCAAAGACCGAGCTTATGCTCCTGGGACAACAACTACCATCTCTCCCCATTGCGATGTGGCCTTCATGCCTAGGACCCCTCCCCCAGCCCAAGACTGAAATTAAAAGTCTAGGGTTCTGGCTGGAACAGAATCTCTCCATGACAACACAGGCAAAAAAAACAGCCGGCACCTGTGTTGGTCTACTTCGATCAACTAGGAAGATTCTTCCACTACTCCCCACAACCTCACAAAAAATGCTCATGCAAGGTCTAATACTGTCAAGATTAGACTACTGCAATGCCCTTTTTTTGGCCGCCCCTGAAGCTACGCTCAATGTCCTGCAGCGAACACAAAATGCCGCTGCAAGGATACTCACGGGAACATCCCGCAGAGTTTCAGCCAAACCTGCCCTAAAGGCATTGCACTGGCTGCCGATCCGAGAAAGGGTCAAATTAAAAACCTTATGTACCACCCACAGAGCCATGCAAAATCAAGGACCCCCAATGTTGAAATCTATGATCTGCCCATACTTACCTAACAGACCCTTACGATCAGCGCAGGGCAACTTGGCAAAGGTCCAACGAATTAAAAGAGCTCGAACCGGTGGACGCCGTTTTTCGGTGATCGCCGCAACCCTCTGGAATTCTCTTCCAATCCAACTCCGGTCTGAGCCTAATCACATGAGATTCCGAAAACTTCTCAAAACCCACCTCTTTCCGCAATAACCTCTCCCCTCTCCCCGTCTGCTTCTACCCTCAGGTGTTTGTCTGCAATCTCAGCGCTGGGACGCTTCCGGGCAGCCATGCGCTATAGAAGTCCCAAAATTCATTCATTCATTCATTCATGATGCTCATACAATTGTCTGGCAACACTTGCGCAGTCAAGTCAAACCATAAAGAGGAGGGATTGAGCCCCGCCTAGCATGTGCTCCTGGCTTCTACCCTGGGCTCAGTCAAAGCTCCTCTCTAATGATGCTTATATAATTGTATGGCAACACCTGCGCTGTCAGGCCAAACCATAAAGAGGACGGATTGAGCCCCGCCTAGCATGTACTCCTGGCTCCTAACATGTGGGCTGAGTCAAAGCTCCCCTCTAATGATGCTTATATAATTGTCTGGCATCACTTCCTCTATCAGGCCAAACCATAAAAAGGTGGGATTGAGCCCCGCCTAGCATGTATCCTAACGTGGGCTGAGTCAAAGCTCCTCTCTAATGATGCTCATACAATTGCCTGGCAACACTTGCGCAGTCAAGTCAAACCATAAAGAGGAGGGATTGAGCCCCGCCTAGCATGTACTCCTGGCTCCTAACATGTGGGCTGAGTCAAAGCTCCCGTCTAATGATTCTCATATAAATATCTGACAACACCTGCACTGTCAAGCCAAACCATAAAGAGGAGGGATTGAGCCCCGCCTAGCATGTGGTCTCTGCAAGGATTTATCAGCTAAATCGAAATTTACCAAACAACGTCTGCCTTTAAAAAGGGTTTTAAAATTCTACCCATTGTTGAGCATGATTGCTGGTCGCTTCAGCGCTTGGATACCTTCTTTGGTGGGAGCGCTGTAAAAACATGTATTAGGATTAGGAAGCCGTGGAAGGACAGTTTTCAGAAACATTCCTGTTGGCTACTGGGGCTACTGTCAAGTAATTTGCATTTGCAGGCCCTTATCCGGAGGCATTTGGATTCTCAGTGTGTGCAGCACAAAGACCTCTCGAGATCCACAGCCAGTGCCTCTCTGGCTGCCCAGGCGCGCCCCCTTCGGGGGCGTCATTGATCCGGAGGGATGCTGGACTGAAAGAGCAGCGGTGGGGCATTGATCCGGAGGGATGCTGGCCTGAAAGAGCAGCGGTGGGGCATTGATCCGGAGGGATGCTGGCCTGAAAGAGCAGCGGTGGGGCATTGATCCGGAGGGATGCTGGCCTGAAAGAGCAGCGTTGGGGCATTGATGCGGAGGGATGCTGGCCTGAAAGAGCAGCGGTGGGGCATTGATCCGGAGGGATGCTGGCCTGGAAGGGCAGCGGTGGGGCATTGATCCGGAGGGATGCTGGCCTGAAAGAGCAGCGGTGGGGCATTGATCCGGAGGGATGCTGGCCTGAAAGAGCAGCGGTGGGGCATTGATCCGGAGGGATGCTGGCCTGAAAGAGCAGCGGTGGGGCATTGATCCGGAGGGATGCTGGCCTGAAAGAGCAGCGGTGGGGCATTGATCCGGAGGGATGCTGGCCTGGAAGAGCAGCGGTGGGGCATTGATGCGGAGGGATGCTGGCCTGAAAGAGCAGCGGTGGGGCATTGATCCGGAGGGATGCTGGCCTGAAAGAGCAGCGGTGGGGCATTGATGCGGAGGGATGCTGGCCTGAAAGAGCAGAGGTGGGGCATTGATCCGGAGACATGCTGGCCTGAAAGAGCAGCGGTGGGGCATTGACCTGGAGGGTTGCTGGCCTGAAAGAGCAGTGGCGGGGCATTGATCCGGAGGGATGCTGGCCTGAAAGAGCAGCGGTGGGGCATTGATCCGGAGGGATGCTGGCCTGAAAGAGCAGCGGTGGGGCAGTGATCCGGAGGGATGCTGGCCTGGAAGAGCAGCGGTGGGGCATTGATCCGGAGGGATGCTGGCCTGGAAGAGCAGCGGTGGGGCATTGATCCGGAGGGATGCTGGCCTGAAAGAGCAGCGGTGGGGCATTGATCCGGAGGGATGCTGGCCTGAAAGAGCAGCGGTGGGGCATTGATCCGGAGGGATGCTGGCCTGAAAGAGCAGCGGTGGGGCATTGATGCGGAGGGATGCTGGCCTGAAAGAGCAGCGGTGGGGCATTGATCCGGAGGGATGCTGGCCTGGAAGGGCAGCGGTGGGGCATTGATCCGGAGGGATGCTGGCCTGAAAGAGCAGCGGTGGGGCATTGATCCGGAGGGATGCTGGCCTGAAAGAACAGCGGTGGGGCATTGATCCGGAGGGATGCTGGCCTGAAAGAGCAGCGGTGGGGCATTGATCCGGAGGGATGCTGGCCTGAAAGAGCAGCGGTGGGGCATTGATCCGGAGGGATGCTGGCCTGAAAGAGCAGCGGTGGGGCATTGATGCGGAGGGATGCTGGCCTGAAAGAGCAGCGGTGGGGCATTGATCCGGAGGGATGCTGGCCTGGAAGGGCAGCGGTGGGGCATTGATCCGGAGGGATGCTGGCCTGGAAGAGCAGCAGTGGGGCATTGATGCGGAGGGATGCTGGCCTGAAAGAGCAGCGGTGGGGCATTGATCCGGAGGGATGCTGGCCTGAAAGAGCAGCGGTGGGGCATTGATGCGGAGGGATGCTGGCCTGAAAGAGCAGAGGTGGGGCATTGATCCGGAGACATGCTGGCCTGAAAGAGCAGCAGTGGGGCATTGACCTGGAGGGTTGCTGGCCTGATAGAGCAGCGGCGGGGCATTGATCCGGAGGGATGCTGGCCTGAAAGAGCAGCGGTGGGGCATTGATCCGGAGGGATGCTGGCCTGAAAGAGCAGCGGTGGGGCATTGATCCGGAGGGATGCTGGCCTGGAAGAGCAGCGGTGGGGCATTGATCCGAAGGGATGCTGGCCTGGAAGAGCAGCGGTGGGGCATTGATCCGGAGGGATGCTGGCCTGAAAGAGCAGCGGTGGGGCATTGATCCGGAGGGATGCTGGCCTGAAAGAGCAGCGGTGGGGCATTGATCCGGAGGGATGCTGGCCTGAAAGAGCTGCGGTGGGGCATTGATGCGGAGGGATGCTGGCCTGAAAGAGCAGCGGTGGGGCATTGATCCGGAGGGATGCTGGCCTGGAAGGGCAGCGGTGGGGCATTGATCCGGAGGGATGCTGGCCTGAAAGAGCAGCGGTGGGGCATTGATCCGGAGGGATGCTGGCCTGAAAGAGCAGCGGTGGGGCATTGATCTGGAGGGATGCTGGCCTGAAAGAGCAGCGGTGGGGCATTGATCCGGAGGGATGCTGGCCTGAAAGAGCAGCGGTGGGGCATTGATCCGGAGGGATGCTGGCCTGAAAGAGCAGCGGTGGGGCATTGATCCAGAGGGATGCTGGCCTGAAAGAGCAGCGGTGGGGCATTGATCTGGAGGGATGCTGGCCTGAAAGAGCAGCGGTGGGGCATTGATCCGGAGGGATGCTGGCCTGAAAGAGCAGCGGTGGGGCATTGATCCGGAGGGATGCTGGCCTGAAAGAGCAGCGGTGAGGCATTGATGCGGAGGGATGCTGGCCTGAAAGAGCAGCGGTGGGGCATTGATCCGTAGGGATGCTGGCCTGGAAGGGCAGCGGTGGGGCATTGATCCGGAGGGATGCTGGCCTGGAAGAGCAGCGGTGGGGCATTGATCCAGAGGGATGCTGGCCTGAAAGAGCAGCGGTGGGGCATTCATCCGGAGGGATGCTGGCCTGAAAGAGCAGCGGTGGGGCATTGATCCGGAGGGATGCTGGCCTGAAAGAGCAGCGGTGGAGCATTGATTCGGAGGGATGCTGGCCTGAAAGAGCATTGTGAGCATCCGGTGGGGCATTGTGCCCGCACTAAAGGAATCCGCGACATTGGATATAATGCTTTAAATTCGCCACATCGCGCTCAGCCCGTGTGCTGGCTCCCCAAGCTGCAATATGTTCTTTGTATGGCGAGGAATTTAAACACTCGCTATTGATCAAAGGGAAAATGAACTTAGTCGGTTTGACATATAAAGTAAAACGTATTCCATAAAGGCTGCTCCGCAGCTGCACCAGTTCCATCTTTTGTTATTTAAATGGATCCGTCTTGTCGCTTTTTGGTGCCACATTGCAGAAGTGAGACAGCTATTAATGCGGGGTGCAGGCCCCAGAACTGCTGACTCCGCGGAATTAATGAACTGTGTTTGCCTGAAAGGAATAATATATTATTTGATCTTCGGAAGCTCACTCTAAGGTGTTGTACTTCGCTTTGCTGATGGAGATTGATGATAAATTATACATACTGTACGACACGTAAACACTCTTTTCTTCTTCCTTTTAAGCCCAGTTCTCAGATTACCATAGCAGACGGGCTGGTTTAGTGTTATTGTACCTGTCACATCACCAATAGCCTTGCATTATGCTATTACCATCACAAAGTAATACACAACTATGGTCGCTTGGCCCTCTGGTTTTATGAGGCGAAACCTACAGCATATGTTTTCAAAATATTGAGTTGTGTCTAATTGTAATGACGCACTGGGAAAGCCAATAGGTCTGGATTTCATGTGCTCTTCATGCAAACACATGCATACACAAATCCACACAGAGTATTCTGCTGTTCCACTGTTAGCATCTTGTATAGCACAGCAAGTTTGGGCAAACGACAAGGCACAGACATAGGAAACATGGAAAGAGGTAGTGAGTTGCACTGCGATGAAGCACAAATAGTGTGTGCATGTCTGCATTTTTGCACATTAGCACATTAAAGCAAAATATTTTGTCTTTGCCAATGTTTGTTATTTAAATCTCCATAGGCCCTAAGTGCAAAGGATATACCCAGACAATAAAGCCATGCTTTCTGTGCCACAATAGTCACGTTGTACCTCAATGGTGAAGCCCATTATAACAAAATTGGCCTCAGATCGCTTGTGGTTTATTCGGAGGTGACAAGTTAAACCTTTGGGATGGAACGGTCCTGGTAGATTACACTAGAAACTGATTTACATACGAGCTCTGACGATAGTGGCACAGGGAGCCACAATTGATGGACTGAAATAGTGATACTGCTATGGGGTACCAAGTGGAGCCTGTACCCCCATCTGCAATGGACTTGCCCCTGCTGTGGTTGATTATGTGGTCCCTGCTGTGGCTACAGCTATGGTAGTTGTCGTGGTGGCAGCTTTGGTAACTGCCACTGCATTGGCTTCTGGTGGAGAAGCGTGTATCCTTCAAGGCCTTGTGTTATTTCTACAGGGCCTTCAACAAAGCTTGAGCAACTATCATCACCCCTTTAGCAAACCTTATCTTCCTCTTGGAGTCTGAGATCTGCAGGATCCTCCCTGGCAGAGGTCCCCGTTTTCAAGAAGCCCACACTGGGGACAGTTCCTTTAGAGTTCTTGCCTCCAAGCTATGGAACTCCCTTCCTTTAGATCTTCGACAGTCCAAGACAGAGCTCTCCTTTGGCAAAAATAGTAAAACTTGTTTTTTAGGAAGTGCCGCCTCCCTCTGTTAGCCCTTATCACTCTGTTAGCTTCAACTTGGTTAGCGCTGGGACGCTTCTGCTGAAGCAGCCATGCACTTTATAAATCGCTTTATCATTATTATTTGGTATTGTTATTACTATAGTCCCTGCTGTCATTACAGCTGCGATCATTGCAGTCGTTCTTGCTGTTCGAGCAGCTTTTGTAACTGCTGTGGTAGTCACTGTTGTGCCAGCCACTGTGGCTGCTTTATTGGCAGCTGTTTGTGCAGTTGTGGTCCATACTGTGGTTGCAGCTGTGGTTCCTGTTGTTCCTGCTGTAGTTACAACTGGTGGGTGCTCCTGTTGTATGTGTCTTTCTTGCAGCTGCTGTTGCTGCTTCACCATAGTCCCTTCTGAGATAGTTGTTGCTGTTATTTTTCCTCCTCTATTAGTAGCTGTTATTGCTCTTGTTCTGACCATTGTGGGAGATGTTGCTGCTGTGGTCACCGCTGCAGTGATAGCTGTCATTGCTACTGTAGTCTCTGATATGGTGGTAGATGTAGTAGCTGCTGTAGTCCCTGCTGTGGATGCACGCCAATATTACCGAGAGCACACGGCATCATTTGTACCAGGGAATCTGTTATGATTGGTACTAATGGAATTGTTGATGTAATGTGGAATCTTCTCTATGTCATGGAATGGTGTGATGCATGGTATGATGCATCACTCATTCCAGGGATTGAAGGGAAGATTGAGACGGTTGGTGCTGCTCTATGGATCTCGCTGTACCACTTAATAAACCCTCATTTTACTTCTAAGCGGATCCTGACTATCATTACACTGGCGACGAGAAGACAATGCCTGATTGGGGACAGGTAGCACGGCGAAGCACCAATTCCCCTGCAATGACTGAATTCCTAACGTCTCATTATCGAGTTCTGTTGGAGCCGGAGTGACAGAGACTCGTGAACGGCTTGTAATTGGAGTGGAGGAGGAGCGGAGGAGCACACCACCTTCCGTGAGTTTGCTGATCGAATTTGGACAATTTTTGGGTTTTTCACGTTAAAAAGGAAAAACGTACCGTTATCCTCCACGCGCCTGCCTTCGCGTGCTGGCTTGTATTCTGTCGGCTGGAACGCACGTCTTCGTACGCACGCTCCTGTGCGCCTCGTCATCACGTAGCTTCGTAGCATCTGGGGTTACCTGGCAACACCCTCCTACGTAATTGGTCATTCAGTGTCGAGTGTTACCCTGGCAACGCCACAAACGGAGACCCGAACGAAGCGTTTATATCAATAAAACTTTTAGCAAAAGCACGCGTGCAGTGAAATATTGCTGGAAAACAACAACGAGCTGTTGTATATTGACAGTTAACATGTAAACAAAGAATGTGGAGTTTATAATGGAGTTTTGACAGATCCTGATGGAATTTTGTGGAGAACAAACGCATATTATTTCCTTAACAATTTATTTTGACTAGTTCCAGTGTTCCTACTCTTTAATAAAAATGGCTTTAGCATCGTCTTCCAGTATGTCACAGCCACCGCCCTTTTTGTCAGAAGAGGGCGATCCCATTCTGCCCTGGAAGAGGTGGAAAAACCTTTTTGACTCCTACATTGTGGCCATTGGTGGGGAGAAGTTTTCGGCTGTCAGGAAACAAGCTATCCTTCTTCATAACTTGGGCGTAGAAGGAAGAAATACTTACGACAGCATGGACATCATTCCTGTGGGAGAGTGTGATGGTGCTCCTAGCGTTGTGTATGAGATGTCTCTGGTTATGTTGGAAAAGTATTTCGGTCCACGTATCAACGTGGTTCTGGAGAGACATACATTTTTTACTAGGATCCAGGGTCCAGTAGAACGTGTAGGCAGCTATGTGGCAGCTTTGAAAACTCTCGCACGCACGTGTGAGTTTGGTGATCTTTCGTATTCGCTAGTAAGAGACCAATTGGTAAGGTGCACCAACAGTGTTCGAGTCCAGGAGAAACTTCTATCGAAAAATCCCTCTTTGATTGAGGCTGTAGCCATTGTGGAGGGGATGGAGAACACTTCCAAGTGGGTTAAAGAAATTAGGAAAAACAAGGAAGAAAAAAGTCAGAAACCTAATGAAGTGCATGCCATAGAAGAAGAAGATAATTTCGAGACTTGCAACAGTTTGGCAAAGATTTCTGCTCCTAGTAGTAGCAAGACTGTTGAGAAAGACACGCGTGTACGCGTTCCTTTGAAGAGCACTCAAAGCAGGGTAGAACGTGACAGTCACTCTGTTGGAGGAGGTAGTAGTTCTCCTCCTGATAAAGCCACATCTACTGTTACTAAACCTAAATGCATGAGATGTGGAAGTTTTTCACACTTCTCTAATTATCCACATTGCTTTGCTAGAGAGGCGGTGTGTAACAAGTGTGGTGTTAAGGGGCATTATGCTAGAGGATGCAGAGCTTCTGACAAAGCTCGTAACCCTCAGGAAAATGTGGAAGTAGTGCGCACCATTCTTTTGAGTGTTAGAGCTGATGATGGGAAAGTAGATGCTGATAGCATAACTATGCCGGAGTGTAAAATAATGGTTGATGGGTTTGATTTTTCTGTTTTGGCTGATTCTGGATCGCCTTTTACCATGATTGGTAACAAACAGTGGGATGAGTGTGTAGGTCTTGACAATGTAGCATTGTCAAGGCCAGATATCAATCCTGTCAGCTATGGGGGTTCCAAGATCAATGTCCTAGGTTATGTTCAAGCATCTATCCAATTTAAAGACAGGTGTACCATGGGCAAGGTTTATGTGGCTGAAAGGGGTGGCATCAGCGTGATCTTGGCATCATGCTCAACCCTTGTGCTAAGGATCCTGAAAATCAAGTCATGTTGGTAGATTCTTGGGATTCAAGCTGTGAATGCTTTGAGAAATTCCCCGAAGTATTTTCAGATAACCTGGGCTGTCTGAAGGGGTTTGAGCATCGCATTGTCCTTAAAGAGAAAGCTATTCCTTGTGTGCACAAGGTAAGGAGGGTGCCGAACATGATGATTGAACCACTAAAAGCTGAGTTACAGAGATTGCTTAATTTAGGGGTTATTGAGGAGATTGAAGCCTCAGAGTGGCTTGCCCCCATTGTTCTTGCCCCTAAGGATGGGGGGGCAAGTGTCCGAATGTGTGTGGACTTGAGAGGACTGAACGAATGGATTTGGGTAGATCGCCAACCCTTGCCCAATATAGCCGAGTCTCTTAGTGTTCTTTCTGGGGCCAAAATATTTAGTGTGTTGGATCTATCCTCGGCCTACCATCAAGTTGTATTGCATAAAGACTCAAGACACCTCACATCTTTTGTAACACCTATGGGAGCTTACCGTTTTTTGCGAATGCCCTTTGGGTTGGCGTCGGCTGCGGCATGCTTCCAGAGGGTCATGAAGATGGTATTAGGGAAAATACTTAATGTGATGTTCTTTCAAGATGATATCTTGATATATGGAAAAGATGAGAGAGAACATTGTACAACCCTTTACGCAGTATTGGAGAAACTGAGGGATGCTGGGCTCACAGTTAAGAGACAAAAGTGTCGTATAGGTGTAAGTTCAGTAACATACTTGGGTCATGTAATCTCTGGGAAGGGGATACAACCGAAGTTGGAGTTAGCAGAAAGTGTAGTGAAAGCTCCTGTTCCTCAGGATAAGGACCAAGTGAGGTCGTTTTTGGGACTCGCTGAGTTTTATTCCAAATTTATACATGGGTTTGCAAGTGTTGCTGAGCCAATCAGAGTCCTGCTTAAAAAGGGGACACAGTTTACCTGGTCTGATGACTGCCAAAAAGCTTTTGATTGTATAAAGACTGGAATAGGTAAAATGCCTACCCTAGGACATTTCGATGTTAATCGGAAGACTATACTTACAACTGATGCCAGTCTTAAAGGTTTAGGGGCTGTGTTGTCACAGATTGTGGATGGGGAGGATAGGGCGATTGCTTTTGCCTCTAGAGCTCTTAAGGATGCAGAGGCCAACTATTCGTGTATTGAGAGGGAAGCCTTGAGTGTGTTCTGGGCGGTACAACATTTCAGGTTTTACCTTTGGGGAATTCCTTTTGTGGTCCGAACGGATCATCGTCCTTTGGTGCAAGTTTTTTCGTGCAGGCATAATGAGAACATCACACCCAGGCTTAAACGCTGGAGTGAAGGTCTACAGGAATTCAACTTTGTTGTTCGGTATATACCTGGCATGAACAATAAATCTGCAGATGGCCAATCCACAGATTGCAGTGAAGTGGAGTGTATATCATGGGTTTGCTGAGCCTGCTTTTTCATCTGAAGAGTGGTTGGAGGGTGTAAATAGTGACAAAGAATTTGCTTGTCTGAAAAGGTGGGTGAGTCAGTCATGGATGGCCTGATTACAGGGTTTTGGATCATGAGATGAGATCTTATTGGGCTGTGAGAGAAGAGTTGTCGTTTTGTTGTGATAACTTCATGAGAGGTGGTAGAGTAATTCCTCCTTGTGTGTTCAGGGACAAAATAATCAACCTTCAGAAGGGGAGGGTATAGTGGTTGAAAGGGACTCTGATCAGTATCCTTCCAGGTGTAGGAGGGTGCCTGTTAAGATGAAGGACTATGTATTGTACTAATGTTACCTTTGGTTGAGTACTGTATCGAGACCTACTCTTATTTTGTATTTTCATTGATGCTGTGTTAACTTTCATTGGAATAAGTTCTTAAGGTCTTTTGTATTCTCTTCATTTGGGTGGGAAGTGAAGGACTGGGTTATTCTAAGACCCAGCAGTGCCAGGGAACAACACCTGAAACCTTCGTGGGTTACCTGTTCTGGCGTACCAAACACAGAGACACGGGACACTTCCAGCGACGTCAGAGATCAGCGTTTATTTACTGCAGGGATACAGAGGTCACAAGAAGTACACAACGTGTAGGTTCTCGGAGACTGCTTCGAATTGCAAAAGTGGATCGCTCCTTTTATACACGTTTTTCCCATAGAACAGTATGGTGAACAAAGATTACAACTCAGTTCCCACAATAAACTTCAAAAGAGTCGCGTTCATGTTTCAGGAGGCCGGAACATAATTACAACAGTATTGCCAGTTCCCAACTGTAAAAACATATCTTCTCTGCAATAAAACACATTCCATCCTGACCGTAAACACATTAGGAGAAGGGAAAAAAACAGATGCAAAGAAAGGACAAGGATGCACAACAGATTAGAGAAGAGTGTTAGGAGTAGTAAAGGAAACTTGATAACGGGATCAGAGACCCCGTGTCTAATGTATGCATGACTGAAACAATAGACCGGCACGGCAAGATGAGCCTTGAGCGGGGCCATCTGCCTTTGTCGTGTCATTTCCCTCGTCATAAAAGTCATACTCAAAGGAACACGTGTCCCTCGTGTAAGATTGGGAGTCCCAGGGTCACGAAGCGGACAAAGTCCGTTCGCTGGCTACTTGAGGGCAAGAAACAAAATGGATGCCGTATCTAAAATGGAACCCGAGGGTTCAGATGAACAAACCCAAAAATAAGACGAACCATACGTGGTTGCGTAGCGAAACTGCGTACACCCACTATACTCGTCATTTGCGGTTCGTAGATACCCAACTCATCCATATTCGTCACCACTCAAAAGTGTCGTTCCGTCCCACACGGAACCTCAGAAGGGGATGTGTTATGATTGGTACTAATGGAGTTGTTGATGTAATGTGGAATCTTCTCTATGTCATGGAATGGTGTGATGCATGGTATGATGCATCACTCATTCCAGTGATTGAAGGGAAGATTGAGACGGTTGGTGCTGCTCTATGGATCTCGCTGTACCACTTAATAAACCTTCATTTTACTTCTAAGCGGATCCTGACTATCATTACAGAATCTCAGTTGTACAATCACAGAGAGGAAGTAATTTCTTAGTACCCTCGCCAATAAAAAAAAAAAAATTATAAAAAAAAACTGCTCAGACCAACACTGAGAGTCTTTCTCTGCATCCTTTTATTGACTAGCACATAAGTTTTGACAAATAGCTAAAGCTGTCTGTTTTCAGGTTAAAAACAGAAGTGTTTCAAATCGTTTGTGCGTTTATACCTAAACACAAACATCAGAGGACTGTTTCAGTTCACTGAGGACCCAATTCTGTGTCAGGTGGAGCAAAATTAATTCACTGAATTTCACTGCGCCTGATTCATAGTGTTAGACCCAGGATCCCTGGTTGGCTGATGTAGGTACCTTAGGCCAAATAGGGACCCTTGTTTCCACGTCAGGGTAAGGAAGGACACCTTCTCAGATAGCCCCCGCTCGCCACTCTGTAGCTTGGCACGAGCAGCCAGGCTTATCTTCAAGGCAAATGTGAAAAGTATTCGCAACAACGCTCATAGCAATCCAATGATGACACCACAAACGGACTGCACACAAGTTTAATAAAAACGAGTTTAAATTTATATAAAAGATATACGATAAGACCACACGATATAAATCCTACATATGTGTATTTGTAATATTCCTCCTGGCCGGTTGTTAGGCCATCCAGCCCTTAATGAGTACGTCTAAACGTTACACTGCAGTACTACTGCAATGCTATGCAGTTCGTAATGTTAGAAGCAGTGCTTAATTTGAGCCGGAGCTTTCTGGTGCTGAGCACCGGCACTTAATTGGTTTCCGGTGCTCAGCACCGGCACCTAATTGTCAACACCACACTTAGGGCAGTCTGCCACAAGGTGGCACTGCTCATGTAATTTAGAGATGAGCAGTATAACAGTTGTTTGGGAAAACAATCTACTTAAAAATATTACTAATACCTGCCTCCCCAGCCTTTCCTTTAGGTTTGGGGACCTGGAATAATCTGAATTTACAGCAAGAGAGATGGTTAGTAGTTGTTTTGGCAGCGGTGACAGGGACGAAGAGTGGTGTAAGTTGCAGTGGCCTCCTGGTCAGAGCCCTGGCACTTAATATTTTACAAATTAAGCACTGGTTAGAAGCAGGCACTTTGCAATGTAAAGATAATGCAGTTCGTAATGCTAGAATCGGGCACTTTGCAATGTAAAAATAATGCACTGTGTAACGCAACAATCAGGTACTTTGTTATGCAGAAATAATGCAATGCATAAGACACTAACCAGGTAGTTTGTTATGCAGGAATAATGCAATGCGTAATACACTACTCAGGTAGTTTGTTATGCAGAAATAATGCAATGCCTAATACACTAATCAGGTAGTTTGTTATGCAGGAATAATGCAATGCGTAATACACTTATCAGAAAGTTCGTTATGCAGAAATAATGCAATGTGTAATACAACAATCAGGTATTCTGTTATGCAGAAATAATGCAATGCGTAATACAGTAATCAGGTAGTTCATTATGCAGAAATAATGCAATGTGTAATACGCAATCAGGTAGTTCGTTATGCAGAAATAATGCAATGCGTAATGCACTCCAGCAACGATCACGGTGCCTTAGGCGGTCTCTTTGCCACACGTGCTGTCTCACAGTCAGCCTCTGTCAACAGTTGCCCCCCACATGGGTATGGTGTAAACAAAAAGTGCAGCTCTGCACACCTGCCACGTAACTGCCTGTGGCAAGTACGGGCCGCGATACAAGCTGAAGCAGAGGCTTGCACTGCAGGAATGGGAGAGGCTGAGTGCGTCTCCCTCTGAGCCCACACCCCACCCCAGGCATCGACACATGTTACCTGGGGGGTGCAACCTCGCTCTCCTCTCCTCTTCCAGCGACTTGGGCCTCCGATGCAATCTTTGTGAATCCCGGGCAGTGGGACTCGGGCCCTCCCTCGACGAGGTTGGTTCAAGGTCCTGCTCTGGCAACCGCGGGCTTGGGCCGGCGGCTCAGCGTCTCTGGGCCGCTGATGCTACGAAGATCTCAGGCTGCAACAGGGCACACTCACCTAGCGTTGCTGAGACTCACTTGAGCTTCGGGTGCACGATCACAGAGCTTTCCTCACAAAGGTCTCAGGCTGCACGAAGCACACGCACACAGAGTCGCTGAGACTCGCTTGAACTCCGGGTGCACGATAACAAGGCAATCCTCACGAAGGTCTCAGGCTGCACAAAGCACACGCAAACAGTGTCGCTGAGACTCACTTGGACTCCGGGTGTGCACGTTAACAAGGCAATCCTCGCGAAGGTCTCAGACTGCACAAAGCACACGCACACAGCGTCGCTGAGACTCACTTGGACTCCGGTGCACACGATCACAAGACAATCCTCACGAAGGACTCAGGCTGCAAATAGCACATGCACACAGCATCGCTGAGACACTTCTGGAAACTTTTGTGTTCCTGAGTTTCCGCAACAGGGAGCCAGCTCATCTCGGGCCCTTGGGGATAAGTTGCTTCCGGACACAGCACACAGCAAAGTCCTTTCAAGCAGGGGGACACAGCACACAGCAAAGTCCCTTTAGCCTCTCCTTGGTTAAAACAGCAAACTGCAGACCAGGCCCAGAACATACAGCAAGGGTCAGTCCTTTCCTTCAGTCTCTTCAGTTGTTTCTTCCCTGGCAAAGGTTCCTCTTGACCACAAAGTAGCTTCAGTCTTGTTCAATCTTGATCAATCCATTTCTCCAAAGTTCAGGGGCTTCAGCTCTTAGTTATACCCCTAAATGTCGTCTTTGTGTTCAGGGGGCACTGACCCCTGTTCAAACCAGTTCTGGGTGCCCCCCTGCCAGTGACACCTTCTTCTTTTGATTAGTGGGGGTCTGGATTCTCAATCACTCAGCAGGAGATGGTACCATTGGTTTATGGCAGCAACCCAGGCCTCTTCACCTCTAGGGGCTACTCCTCTCCCTACACTCCAGATGCAGGTCAGCCTGTTGCTGTCTCACCTCCTCCCCTGGGCCAAGATATTCCCCAGATCCTATCACTTTCAAATCCAGACAGTCAATCCACAACCAGGCAGACACACACAGAAATGTTAAAGCACAAAACCCCAGCCACTTCTAAAAGAGTGGTTTCTAAACACACAGTGCAAAAACCACCTTCATAAAAAGATGTGTTATTACATTGTGAGTTCAGGCACACTAAACTTCACCTCTCCATCTTAAGCCTTTGGGAAGATAGGCTGGAAAACATTACACAGCCTCCCCATTCTATCCTTTGGGCAAGATGGCCTTTCCACAGTGACATACCTTAGTACATGTCCTACCTTTCACATGCACTGCACCCTGCCCAGGGGGTACCTTGGGCCTACCATAGGGGTGTCTGATGTGCATAAAAAGGGAATGGTAAGGTCTGGCAAGTGGGTGCACTTGTCAGAACAACATGGCAGTTTAACAAACTGCGCGCAGGCACTGCAGTAGCAGGCCTGAGTTCCCTCTTTAAGGCTACTTGTGTGGGTGGCACAATTAGTGCTGCAGGCCCACTAGTAGCAGTTGCATTACCAGCCCTGGCACATAGAGCAGTTTACTATGGACTTTACTAGTAAGGCGAACATACCAATCATGGACAACCAATTACCGTTACACATTATACCGGGAGCACTTGCACTTTGACACTGATCAACAGTGGCAAAGTGCCCAAAGCATCTAAGTTGGCAACACCATGTCAGAAAAAAGGTCTAGGGGGAAAGCAAAAGGTTTAGGGAACTTGAGTCAAAAAGGGCCGAGTCAAACACATAGGGGTCGATTCCGATCCTGTATTTTTTTTTTCCGTATGACTCGTATCCGTATTTTTTTCCGTACGAATCGTACAAGTCACGTCCGACCCGTGAAGTACGATTCGTACGGGAAAAAGTACATACGGATCGGCCCGATCCGTACGAATTGTAGCGGGAAAAGTTGTACGAGACGGACCGGGACACTTTTCCGTACGAATCGTAAAAATACTGTCCGAGCGTACAAGTACGATCCGGACTGGCTTTCCGATTTACGATTCGTACGGAAAACGTCCCGTACACGGGGAATGACTTGTACATATGCAATGTCGGTGTACGCACCGTACATACGCAATGTTGTTGTACGCACCAATGTTGTATTACGCACCGTACATACGCAATGGCGGTGTACGCACCGTACATACGCAATGTTGTTGTACGCACCAATGTCAGTGTACGCACCGTACATAGCAATGTTGGTGTACGCACCGTACATAGCAATGTCGGTGTACGCACCGTACATACGCAATGGTGGTGTATGCACCGTACATACGCAATGTCTGTGTACACACTGTACATATGCAATGGCGGTGTACGCACCGTACCCACGCATTCATTACGTGTGTACGGTCCGTATCACTGTTCTACTGTGCCGTAGGGGTACGTGTGGTACGCACCGTACCCACACATTCATTGCATGTGTACGGTCTGTATCACTGTTCTACTGTGCCGTAGGGGTACGCGTGGTACGCACCGTACCCAGGCATTCATTGCGTGTGTACGGTCCCAATCACTGTTCTAATGGTGCCATAGGGGTACGTGTGCAACGCACCGTACACGTCCACTTCCGTTGTTGCAGGGGTTGCTGGACACGCCCCCCCAAGTGACCAGACCCTGGTGGTAATGTATGGCCTCCATATTATAGGTTTGGCTTTGAGTATGGGGTTTGTTTCCTGCCCCTCACCCCCACCCTGGCCTCTGGGTGTTGTTCTCACCTTCTGCGGCGTGTGCGTCGGGTGTGGTGCACCAGGTTGTAGGCCAAGATGACCGGGATGACACGTACGACGGGGTTCATGGCATGTACGTCGCGTACCGGGTCTCCGTTGCGTAGCGGTTCGCGTCGGACTCTACTTTTCCGGCTGAGTTTGACTCCCGTAAAAAAAGAGCCGTACGGAGTGACGTAGGGACGAATCGTACTTGCTGGGCCGGAAACCGCTGCCTGAATACGTCCGCACGTCGCGTACAGGCTGTTCCGGATCAGAATCGTAGTTTTTTTTTACCCATACGGTCTTTTGTACGATTCGTACGGCCTAGGTTGTAGGGACAGTTTACCGGGTACGAGTCGTATGGAGAAAACGCTCCGTACGACGATTCGTACAGCCTTTTTCCAGGATTGGAATCGGCCCCATAGTGTGTAGGTTTTGCCACACCCTTCTTTTCCAGTTGTGGGAGATGCATTTCCAATATTTTCAGATGGTAATTCTAGCTGGAAAAATTAATTGAGGCTTTTGCTATAGCAGCACACAAGGATCATTCCCTGTTTTTAGGTCGATCTTTGATCGACCTATTATATCTGTTTTGTGGAGGTTTGGCAAACACACTAACTGTGGCATTCAGAAATGCTGGCTTTGTATTGGTACATTTGTGTAAAAGCCCTCTTTTACTTGCTTCATTCTATCCCTGGCTATTTCACTCGGAGAACATTTTGTTTTGCCATCACACTGTACAGCGTGTGATGGCCCCACCTCCTTGTCATTCTCAATTACCGTGTCAACTATAGCTTTCTTTATATGCATCTTGCCGTATTTGCATTTTTTTTTGGGACGACACAATCGAAGCGGGCGTAGTTTCAATTGAATACATCTGCCGGCGCCATGGTTCTGCTGTATTTACATTTTTTGGGGGACGAAACACGAAGCGGGTGTCGTGTTAACCAAATACATCTGTGGGCACCATTGTTCTGCTTTCAGTTTCATGGTGAGAGAACGGCCCCAGTCACCTGCAAAGGAAACAGTGAGGCAGCAGCTGGGCCCCTGCTTCTTCTGCTTCATTTCCGTCTCTGTTGTGCTGGTAAGAAGCCGCCCTTCGGAATTTTGGTAACATTGAGAGAGGGCATGACATCTCTGCGGCAGAGGAGCAGCAGCAGCAGCTAGAGTACCGGTTTCTGTGCAGCACCTCCTTGGAACCCGGGAACCCCTGGAACTTCATCCACAGTGACATGGAAAGGGTCGACATGCAGGCCCTGCCCAGCGGTACCTTCGCGTGCAACCTGAGCTGGAGGCTCTTTCTGGAGTGTCGGTGCAGGGTGAGCACTGCAGGGCTTCCCTGGGCCTCCTTTATATCAGGTTTGGAAGGGGCGGGGACTGTTGTTTTCTGGTGAGGGTAATTTGCATTTTGGTCGCTGTGTGGAGTTAGCATTTAAACAGTTAGTAATATTGGGGATAACTGAAAATCTCACCCACTTTTGCTTTCCCCTGTTGTCTCCTAAAAGCACACAGACCTATATAGCAGGTGGGGTTGCTACATTGTGCATAAACTGTATCTTCTTATAACATGCCTGCCTGCAGAAACCGTAACCATGTCCACTTGGAAAACCCTGTGATTATCTAATCTAGTTTTGGTTTCTCACTGAGGGACAATGTTTTCAATTCCAACCACGTCCAACGCTGTGTACCACACTACCCATGAAGACAAGTGCTTCAGCAACACCCATACGTGTAGTACACGCCATATACAATGTTGCAATGCAATTGACAACCTGGTCTGCAGGTTGGAGCTCTCTGGTCGATTATGATGATGCACAACTGTGCCTTTGTGCTGCAGTGTTGTGTGCATGGAGGCCTCAGAGCAGAATGGCACTGCAGCGTTACGCCGTGCCTCTCTTTTGACTGGCAGTTTAGTGTTATGGGATCACTATAGGTCTTCTAGCAAAGCTTTGTAGCAGCTGCTTTTCTACGTCAAGAAAAAGATGATGCGCATGTGCGGACTGTGGGGGCGATTCCTCTGCAGCTCGAGGGGGCCCACGTTCACCATTTCATTGAATGGAGCGGTGTAGTTGAGAGATTATTTATTTCTTCTGCTTCCTGGAAGTTATTTCCGAGTTGTCAGCGGGTGTCATCCAGAACCGCAATGCCACTACACGCGCCTCCCGCAAACTCCGAACCAAGCCAGCATGCCACAAACTCAGTAAAATACATTTTAATTTACAATGCCTATAGCTCAAACTCAGACAAATGCAAAACCAATTTACATTGCAAATGCTTGTTTTGTAAGGGGGAGCGTACAATCTAACCCCGTGAATAAAATCTCCCCAACTATACCCTCCGCCCTCTTTCCCTCTCCCCCCAGAGCTCCCCACATATATACCAACTTCTCAATTCGGCTGCGAAGAAAATCGTTGTTTTGTGAGGAATTATTTTACAACAACGAAAAACTACATTTTAAATTGCTTCTGGGCCTACCTTTTCCCAATGAAGAAAATCAATGCATCATAAAGAAACTAAGCCTTTGAATCAAATACATTGGGCATTAATAGATTTTGGTCTGTGTTTAGGTTGGAGGACTTGCATCTGAGAATGTGAGATGGGCCGAAGCTGTTCGAAACTTCAAGCAGCAGGAGAGCACCCTCTGTGGCGATGTGTTGCTGATCACAGCATTCGTCTCCTACCTGGGCTACTTTACGAAGAAATACAGGCAAGACCTAATGGACGGAATGTGGAGGCCCTACTTAGGGCAATTAAAAGTAAGCATTCAACTCCCATATTTTGAATAAATTGTGCATGTAGTGCCTTATTTGTTTGTATACAAAAACTGCATAATATTCTATCTCTAAAAGAGTCGGTTGCTGGTACAATGTCAAATATGTACATTTATTTTATTTACCATATCTTTAATTAACATGAAGTTGGGGCAGCAAGAAAGGAACCCTACAAAATGAATTAGTGATCTTAGTTATTATTATTCATCTTCCATTTTTTACATTATTGTTGGAGTGACTTGCATAAGCAGAATAAAGCTCTATTTTCAGTGCATATTGACTTCAGGTAGGAGGTCATAACTACCATTGATATCTTGCCTTTGAGCACTATTCTGCTCAGCTAAGTTTGCAAAGTAAGATTTCCAGATATGAACAATGGAAACATAAGCTTGTTTTTATTCGTAATACATGTATATTGTGTGTAGTGATGGTGTAAACATTTTGGGCCTGATAATGGGTGGGTTGGGTAATTCCAGCCATGCGTAAACCCCTGTTTATGAATTGGTCAGAAATACAAGTTTGAAGGTATATAGTGTACCCAATAATTATCGGACACGTTAAATACCTCACCCTTTGTTAAGTTCCGGAAGGTCAAACCTGATAAAATTTAATGGGGGAAAACCATATGGTATTTACTGTATCATGCGGTTTTTGTGCATTAAACACCTAAATCTGCATGTTATTCCCCACAAACCCGTCATAGGTGTTACATCACCCGATAAATAACATACCCTGTGGTATTGTTATTTATCAGGTGAGATGAATAACACTTAAACTCATAACCAGGCCCTTAGTATATTTTCTTGACAACAGGACTCAACCCTAGGAAAATAAATAGCTCAGATCCGTGCCTTGATTGCCTTGCAGAGCCCATGCTTACTTGTTCCCTGGGGCTCATGTTTAATACATGCTTATTTAAAAATTGGGCTATTTGCAACCCCTTTCAGCTATTTAAAAGAATTTATTACATCATTAATATCTCAACTCAATACCTAAATAAAATCTTCCAATCACTGCTCTTCCCCCTCATACCATAATTAACCACTGCAGCCTTTTCAGATGCGACTTTGCTAAATGCTTTTTCTCTAACTACCTAAGTACTAGGGCCATTCTTTTTAATTTGCTCGAAGCCCCTCCTCTGTCTTTTAACCCTCCTAATTTACCCTTAATTCAACTAGCATCTTATCCACAGTGAATGTCTCTCACTCAGCCTATCTACAACCGTCAACATGTCTTCTGTGTTACTATTAATTGCCCCTGAAAATACCTTTTGGCTGACTTCTCCTCTCTTTCAAATGTTGTCCTGTATAACAAGTGCCACTGAACTCTGAAGTCCTGAAATGTATTGTATATAAAATGCTAAGATTCTGCCTAGCTGCTCACAACCAACTTGATCTTCTACAGTTCAACTTTCATACACTAAAAATGACCAAGACTTGTTTGCACGCTCATGCTCTCTGATTTGCTAAAACAGTGGTGTGCAACCGTAAAAAAGCATTGTTACATTTACTAAACACATTTACCGATTCAGAAAAGTCCTTCTCACTTGGTAAAATGGGCTTAAAAATGTATTACACATCACTATTTGAAAGGGGCGTGTCTGTGGGCTTTGGTTCCAAATGGCAATTCGTAACTTGGTTTATCAATAGTTTGCAACTGTAATTTCGGTCTCAAACCGCTGTTCAGTTTCTGAAAACCAGGTTGGTATAGTAACTGGTTTGAAAAATTGTAATGGCCTCCTTTGGGTCCCTTCCCCTTTGTGAACATTGAAAACCCTTTCAAGGAGAGTAGGCAGTGTTCCATGGGACCGCTAAAAATTGTTAGTGAAAGCTTTTAAAGAAACAACTTTTTTAAACACATACCCTTTTCCTTTATGAAAAATGGGCATTGTTTGCTATTGCCAATGTTTATATTGCTACAAAAGAAACAGATTTCTTTTGTCAAATATATGTGCTGCTGTTAGAAGCTGGACCCGTGGCATTTCCTACAGTTTAAAAATAATAATAAATAAACATAATGACAAATGTAGTAGTCTACTGACCCTTTCAGGCCACCATCTCTGTGATGGAGGACAATGGCAGTGCATCGCAAATTGCAACCTGCCTTATAAATATTAGCTAAGGAGGTCATTCTGCAACCCGTTCCAATTCGGCACTTTTTTAACTGGCCTATATCTACATGTCAGTTCCCAAAACCCTTTCATTTGGAAAAATTCAATGGGCAATCAGCAGCCACCTTTTTAGCGAATGAAAGAATAGTGCTTCAGCCCCCAGGTCTCTAAATATATAAGATTGGCACACAACAACCATGAGTCATCTATACCTTCCCTATCAACTGTATTTAATACGGCCTACCACTTTATCTCACACAGCACTTTTGCCTCCCTTAGTATTGCTGGTCTGCCCTTAATAATTTTTAAATTATCTCTCTTACCACTCCTTCTTTGTATAGTTCCAGGAAAGTCTTCACCCACCTCTGCCCTACTTGCCATCTCTCAAAGCTTGCTGCAAAACTACTCTTGGTGATTTTATCTCTTCCTTTTGCTTCTCCTTTCACATCTATGCTTATCGTTCCACATTGACCTCCAACTGCACACCAAGATTTCAAACTATCTCCCTTTTGCAAGGCCTCGCACTCCCCTATGCTCAACTACTTGAAAAGACAAATCATCACTTTCAGCTGATCCCATCTCATCTTCACTGTCACACAATCTTTTTCCCCCTTGATGGCTTTGTTTCCTCTGACAGGAAGTTGAGAATACTTTTTTTCCACAAAGTGTACGTATAATGCTTCCTCTCCATCACAACTACATATCCACACGATCCACCCAGGATCCCATGCCCCACCTTCATAAACACACTTTACAGGGGAAATGTTGAGTAGTGGTATAGTCTACTCCTAGTTGTCCCAACATGCATCATTCCTCCCCTTGACAAAGTTGCCAGCTTTACAGTGCATGTGCTATTAGCACTGCCAATCCGGGCCCAACTCACTTCACCACCAAGAGAGTAGGTGCCTTTCTGCCAGCACTGGAGTTCAGCTCAAGCGTCTGGTCCTGGTTCTGAAATAAACTCTTAGTTTATTCCCTCCATTCATGGCTGCAACTCTTAATTCACTCACTTTCTTCATTACTTCGTTTTGCGTGCTATCAGCTACCATTCCCAGTCCACTTACATATATGTCTCTACTGCTCTTTCACATATTTTACTCCACATTATTGGAATGCCCTCTAACTCACTGAGATCTTCAGTCCTATTACCTTCCATCAAAACCGCTCTCAAAGCTCTTATCCTCAACTATGTATATTGAATACACTACCACACCTGCCTTAATTCTATAATTTCTAACAAAGCCTTAGCAGCATCACGCATAATATATATTGTGAAGTATTTTTCTCTTGTTGTCCCAACTCTGCATCCTAATAGCTTTAACAGCATGGGTTGGTGCTTTTCTATGAACACTTCTTGCACAAATCATATTGATGCTCAATTAATACAAACATGTTAAATACAAACACATATATGCGATATTTCAGTTAATTGGTTAGTGCAATCATCGTCCAAATTGCAGTCCTTGCCCTTTTATTTGATCCCCAAATTATTCATTCCTGGGCTCTCTTTGGATTGCATGTACTTTAGTCTTTTGTCTCTGTCTTTTGTGAACAGTTGACCCTTGACAATAGGGCCTCGTCTGCTGATGCTCAACCGAACTGCAAAATAGCATCTTCTTATCTGTGCTGATCTGCGTGAGTTCTGACCTGGCCACGAAGAGGTTAAAGATTCTTCAACCCTCTGCCAAACTTTGAGCCATTCAGCCCAATCACCCAGAGGGTGTAATTAGCAGCAACAAACACCTCCGTTAGCTCAGCACGGCAGAGGCACCTGCACCTCCGGCCCGCGGGCATTGCAGTATTAAACTCCTTCAGAAAACCTTGTTTGAAAGAGTGCGCAATTTCCAGCTCCTCTGCTGAGCTGAGTGAGCTGTGTTGTGTTTTGATGACTGGACATGCTTAGTATGCTATTCGCACCGGTGTTTGTATATCCTCTTTAATTTATGTGCAGCCGCATCAGGAGTGAGGGGGGCTTTTTGTCAAAGCTCTGATCCATCTTTGAGAAACTGCAGACAGTAGCATAAATAATGCTTCGTAATTGTTAATTAAGCTAAAATCACTCCAGCCTGCTCGGGTTGTTCATCACCATGTGAAGCTGATCCAGACACTGACTTTCTAATTATGCGCTTGCGTTGCTTGCCCCACCTGCCCTTAGGTGCCCATCCCGGTGACCCCCGCGCTGGATCCCCTGACGATGCTCACTGACGATGCTGACGTGGCGGCTTGGCAAAATGAAGGCCTTCCTGCGGACAGAATGTCTACCGAAAATGCCACCATCCTCACCAACTGTGAAAGGTGGCCTCTCATGGTCGATCCACAACTCCAGGGGATCAAATGGATCAAAAATAAGTATGGCGAAAACCTTCGGGTGATCCGGATTGGCCAGAGAGGGTAATTGCTGCTTTTTCTTCAAACAAGTCTGTGAATCGCTGATATTACGTTTTTTCATTTGCAGTCTCCCTTTCAACTCAGAAAACTGCATTCTACTGCACTTATACTTTACGAATAAGGTGGGGATATAAGATATTTGATTTATGGTTCCTAAAAAATGTGACCCATCGCCGGCACCCTCAGTTGAGGCATGGGGCATTGGCAAAGCAGTGTTCGACAAAGAAAAGCATTTTTTCAGGAAATTCATGGTTTAGTTGAAGAGGATGTTGCCTATACCCATTTCCAAATGAGGCAAGAAGAAGCCAGTTTGGGATACAAAAATGGCAATAGGAGTGCATGTAATGTGCGAAGCCGTGCAGACAGACTTTCTTTGTGCCTCTGGTTGCAGAGATTAGCACAGTACAGCCAGACCTAGTTGCTTTGCACTGAGAACCATTGCATTATGTCCTTTCAAGTGAAGTGAGCACTCTCTGTGCTGCTACCCACCATGGAAGCCAGTGTGAAGGAAACTGAGGTGTCTCTGGCCCACTGTGCCTCACTCGAGGGGGTCATAGTAGGCGGGAGTCACTGTAATAGCCACTAAAATCCGTGCTGGGGAGAGTGGGCTGTCGTCCTGGTCACCAAGGCTCATGGAGAGATCTTAGTAGCAGGGGCGGCTGGTGACATTTGAAAGTGGTAGGGCGTAAAATTACTGTTGTACTGCACTGCAGCGAGCAAGCGTAGCGAGCGAGCCCGAACAGCCCGAGAAAATTTGAAACAAGAGTGGACAAATGGTGCATTTTCCAGCAAATTTGAGGCAGCAGGAAGGTTAATAAAGGAATACGATTGCATTATTTATCATTTAAGAAATTGCCTATTTTAATGAGCTATAGAGGACAATCTTTGCTTATGCTGATGTTATAATTTTCCCATATACAACAAAGCTTATGTACGTGCCTAACTGAATTTTTGTTTTAAGCTATTGTTCCTCTTCAAGTTTAAAACATTCCTACTCTAACAATATTTGGCTGGCAGCTGGGGAAAGTGGTATTTGTAAACGTGTAGGCAGGCATTCAAAACATTTTTCGACTCACAGGCCGGAATTATTGTACTGGGGTTTCATGCTCTTGACAGCCTGGTTTGACGCACCATTATGCCATCTGGGAACAGACCGCTCTTTCTTCCCCAACTGCAATCCAATGTTTCATATAATCAAATTTGTATGTATCAGCGAACTATCCGTGTCTGTGAATTATTTTCATTGTCCGGTTCTGTTGTGTGCTGTTTTGGCCAACAATGGCAACATTGATTTTAGAATCCGAGAATTGGGTGCACAGAGCAAACTGTGAACAAAAAAGCACCTCCTTTCAGCAGCGGTGCACAGTGGTCTTATCTAAACACGCACATCCTTGGTGAAAGCAAGGTGTGATGAAGTACGGAATACTGAATGAGGCGAGGGGTGCGTGTTTTCACTGCTTCCTCGCGTGCATGTGTACACTGCTGAGTACAGAATACTGCATGAGACTAAAGGCGAGGGGTGCGTGTTTTCACTGCTTCCTCGCGTGCATGTGTACACTGCTGAGTACAGAATACTGCATGAGACTAAAGGCGAGGGGTGCGTGTTTTCACTGCTTCCTCGCGTGCATGTGTACACTGCTGAGTACAGAATACTGCATGAGACTAAAGGCGAGGGGTGCGTGTTTTCACTGCTTCCTCGCGTGCATGTGTACACTGCTAAGTACCGAATACTGCATGAGACTAAAGGCGAGGGGTGCATGGGTTCACTGCTTCCACGCGTGCACCTGTACACTGCTATGAAGTACGGAATACTGCATAATCCTAGAGGTGAGGGGTGCGCATGTTCACTGCTTCCTCGGGTGCGTGTGTGCACTGCTGTGTATGAAGGAGAGAATGCTGCATACGTGCGGAACGGTAACGTGTGTATGTACTGCTTTGTCACATGTGAGAGGAGTGTGTGGCAGAACTCGATCCAAAGGTATTGGAGCGCAGCCAGGCCCTACCTCAGAACTGATTGAAGACAGGCTCATTAAAAATGCTTTGACTCTTGTTCACGCTACGATACTGCTGGCATTACTAGCTTTGTGAGAAGCTAGTATTCAACAGTAGGCCTCCTTGCAGCCAGGACCGGACCGGAGCACTCACTAAGTGCACTTCATATACGGCAGCGAGACACTCACGGAAGAAGCGAGTATTCTTTCTTTTTGCAAGAGTCTACTTACTGCTGATTGGCAGTCGCGGCTCGCTGGGGGTCGCGCACGGGGGGGGGGTTGGAATGAAATATTTTTTTTTTTTAAACGTACCTCACAGCCGGTCCACGGGTCCACGCCATTCTTTGCTTGAGGGTGGTGATGGGAGCCCGAGTGCTGGCCTTGGAAAGCAGAGCAGCTTTCATTACCATGACAACTGAAGTGGTTAATAAATAAACACAATAACAAGCTAGCTAGCGATGTTGTTTAACCCCTAACTAACTGCTCAACATCCAAAACACCTCCGACAAAAGGACTTAGTAATTTACCATGAGAAGGGTGAAGTGAATCATTTGCTACCTGGTGGCGCTGGAATAAACTCCTTCCTCACCCCCTCCACCCTGGATACTGCTGCTCCAATAAGGGGAATCAAGTAGTACTCACTCACTGTTTTCAGCTTGATCATGGGTTTCTCAGTCTCGGACCGGGTTGAAGGAAGCTGGTTCAAGGAAGGAGGGAAATGGAACTCAGCGCAGGAAGCAGTACTTGAAATCCCGCCTCTTGTCATAGGGTGACTCTGTATCAACGTCATCCAGTCAGGGGAGGAGGCGGGATCTTAGAACTAGAAGAATGTTCTCTGAGCTGAGCTACGTGACTACGTCAGATCAGGGCGAGCCGAAAATCCGACCGAAGTCCTGGAAAACCAGCTGCTTCAGGTAGCGCCTGCTTGCCCTCACCACTGCCTCACAGACACACTCTGCACATGCGTGACTTGGGCGATATTGAAGTCGAACGAACATCCACCACACGTCATGCGCAGGGTGTGTGTGTGTTTGTACAACAAGGCTGGGCTGCACTGCAGTGCTAACACTGTTTCAAGGTGTCTGTCTTAGTGTCTTGTCTTCCTCCGCTCCGACCCCGATCCTCGTCCGTCCGGAGGCTGGTGGGGCAATGCCCCATTCGCCCCTATGCACCAGCCGCCCCTGGTGGTGTGTACTGGTCTGTTGGCAATACGTTCAGAAGAAATGGCCAGCCTCTCTGTCCATGCTGGTGTCAGATCCTGGCACAGTGAGCTCTCTACATTTGTATATAAAATAAAAAGTTACCCATCTTAGAATGTGGCTTTCATTGCCTTCATTAGAAACACCTCCATTTATTCTCGTAACTGTACATAGCGCACATCACTGGGGAGTTCAGGGCCATAGTTAGTACTCTTCTATGCTCTTACACTGTGATGCTTTTAATCCTCCAGGTGCTCTTCCCACTGCCCCTGCTTCCTGAGACAACCAATGTTTTTATTGTAGGAAAGTCACTCCTGGTATCTCTTACAGAACACAAGTCCTAGGGGCAAGCCTCTGAGCACTATGTCTCTCAACAGTCCGGGGTCGCTGATGGTCCAGTTCAAGATCCTAATCTGGGCATAATTCAGAGAATGGAAACTTTTTGCCTCTTGCTTACCTGTTGCAGTAACAGGATGTCAGCGTCTTGATCCTTGCAGAGCATTTCCAGCCCCTAAGTGCCAAAGGGAGTCAGGAGTTCTTCAGTGTTCTTTCCCTAGATGCAAGATAGAATCTCTTTTCTTCTAATCCCCAGATTCCGGAGTCAGTCGCCCTGGCCGCGGCGCCACGCCTCTTCCCTAGATGTTTCTTCTCAGCTCTATGAATATTGTTAGAGGTGATGTTAAGGTGTCGCCATATCCTGTGCACTTGCCAGTGACTCCCTACACCAATTGCTGTCAAGTTGTGCTTCCAAGCACTGGCCTCCCTTTATAACAATTCCCTTCCCTACATACTGCAACTCTTCTTTGAATCTCTCATTTAAGACGGCCCTGGTCTTCCTCCATCTACAAGAATCTTGTCCTTTCTCTCATCCACCCCCCGGTTGAGTGCTTGAACTGGTTTTTGCTCCTCCGGGCTACAGACAGAAAGGCTAGGTTGGTTCTGGGCATCAGGGGTTTCAATTCCCGAGAGTCTTGCTTGGGATCTCCACTTCAAAAGGAATAGCTGTCGTTGCTGGCCTTTGCATTGTCATCTCTTTCCTGCTCCCTCCCAGATGACTGATCGCTGCTAAGTGGTCACAGTTGACAATATTTGAGCTTTACTTGGTCCAAATAGCTGTTCCACTGCTCTCCAGACAGACAGTCTTGGATGTGTGTTTCAATGTCTGGGGCCTGGTTTCTAGGCAGGCTGATTCTAAACCTTTTTCATGTCAGACAGCACAAAGTACAGTTTTTAGTAGGTGCTTTTCCCCTAAAAGTTTGAAAATATCAGTTCTTTCCATTGAATTAGATGTTTATTAAATAAGAAATAACTTGAAACTTATATAAATTGAATGAAGGTTTTGATATTTTCGCAGACAAAGTTACAAAAAGTATGCTTTTATTTTGTAAGTAGGCCTGCTCAGGAAAAATTTAACTTTACTTACACAGTTACAAACAACTTTTTCAATTGTTGACAGAGGGGACATACTTTTTCTTAGTACACTGCATGTCCCTCTTTCATATTCTAAGTAACAGTCCTGATGCTTAAAAGCACACTTGAAGCGGCTAAGCTAATATATGAAAGTATGTTTTCCTACATAACAAAGCATTTTTCTTTGCCGTGTGCCACTGCAGTGGTTTTTAAATTGCAGCTCGGCCAGAGTACAATAGTATTATCTAGTGCCACACACTGTAGTCATGTATGTAAGTGGTGTAAATACACCCTGCAGGGAATGTATGATATCCAATTTCTGTGCAACTGATGCATTTCCTTCCCCAGTTTACAATGGCCTTACTGGGGAGTTAGGTAAAGCAGTTACGTCTGGCCAATTTAAAAAAGCAGTTTTAGGGAATGGACAAATGCACTGTGGCCCTGAATGGTGGACATGGCAGAGTGCACAGTGTTATAACACCAGCAAAAATAAAGTGCATGAAAGGCAGAAAATCATGAGGACTCTACACAGAAAGAGGCAAATTGCTACCCTGATTCTTTAGCCTGTTTTATTTATGGGAAATCACTGATTTCTTTTTCTTCTGGAAGTGCTGCTAAGATATTGTATTTTTTTCTGAGCCCAATTCTATTGATGACTGAAGATGGGAGGGTAGTTACGTATGTCCCTTTACATCTACATACTGTGTGAACGGCTCCTTGTGTGCAGGCTGAATTTGGGTACAGATGAATTTTAGAAGTGCAACTTAGCCCGGTCACCCCTGAAGATGCTAATGAAGCCTGGGGCATGTCTATCTAACTTCTATTTATTTTATTATTTGTCACATTATATATATCATCTAGAATTGATATTTAACCCGTTGCCTCCACATAGATAGTCCTTGTGCATGTGACACTCTCAGG
The DNA here is from genome assembly GCF_964204655.1 of Triturus cristatus. Classification (NCBI taxonomy): domain Eukaryota; kingdom Metazoa; phylum Chordata; class Amphibia; order Caudata; family Salamandridae; genus Triturus; species Triturus cristatus. The sequence goes on from NC_140590.1 coordinate 445,571,813, forward strand.
TTGGGTTTTCAATTTGGTTCAGTAACAGACACTGGGGCATATTCTCAAGGATCTATCGCCGGGTTATTGGCACTTTATCTCAGCCAAAGTCACGATAAATTCATCGCCCCATTCACAAGCTGGTGCTAACAGCCGATACCACCAGTTTACCTGCGATAGCAGCCGCAAAAAACATTGCCACGGATGACCCCGGCAACTATCGCTAATGAGATGCAGAGTAGGCGTTCCCGAGCAAAAAGCCGCGACAACACCACGTCACAACATTCTCAACGACCAGCCAGATCTGCGATAAGATCACAAAACAGGCGATAAGGTGTGTTAGCAGCAGGAAACTATCACCTGCTCTGACCTGGTGCAAAGTCGGACTACAACCTGCAGCAGAAAAGGGTGCCCAGCCCAGAGCCACACCTGAAGAACAACAGATGCCATGGAGCCAACGATCATGCGGCTCGGACTCCCAAGAGGGCCACAACACCCACCGCCACCCACCCCCTGGACCACCCCCAAATACCCCCGGGGCCCTACCCCGGGCACCCCCCACCTCCCCCGGACCTAGAGATTGCACATCAACGTCACAAAATCATGAACAAAATCATTTGCCTGATGCCGCAGAATCACAACAACTAACAGTCATGTGAGTTCAAAAAAAGGTAGAATCAATCATTCACCATTGAAAGTCCAAACAAAATATCACAATCAAATATGTCTCCAAACAACTATTTGGAAGAGCCATGGCGGGTCATCCCTGGACAATCTGTAAGTGACAGCTTGTAAGACAATATCCAAGATAAGAAGGTGTGTCAGGACTCATCAAAGGACAGAGAGAGAGAGAAAGAGAGAGAGAGAGACTGAACGAGGAGCACAAGGACAATCGGGCCCTTGGCTCATACATGCCAACTGTTGCGTGTGTTTTGCAATTGGTGCACCCTAAATCTAAGGCCTGGCAACAATTTCAGCGCAAAGGCCAGATCACATTTCAGAAATGCAAGCAGTAGTCAGACTAAAATTAGGCATGAAAGCTCCTTTGTCTCAATACACAAGGTGGAAGGACATCCAGACCTCCGACCTTGGTCTTCAATGCGCCCGGCCCACCCTCAGTGAGATACCATACCAGACTCTGACGTCTCCTACACCACGAACTGCGCTAATGAAAGACCAACTTCTCTACACCCCACACACACTTGTCCCTGCTCGAGCTACACCTGCATGGGATGCCCCTGACACATTGGTAAAAAACAACCTATACGTCCAAACGTTGAACACACATACGACTCATTGCTACGAGCTGTGGCATATCATCCACAGAACCACCACCAGTATGAGGAGTGCCGGTGGTACGAGACCAACAAATGCAATGGCAGGCAATCCCGGGCACATGCACAACCCCTGTCACTTGGAACTGTACCGTGCACGAATGCTGCATCTGTTGGGAGCTCTGCCAATGGCAGTTTTGCGAATCAGTTACCGTCTGAGTTTCCAGCTTGCGTATGTCACATGCGTCCATCCCTGGTTCCACTGTCGATCATGCACATTCGAGTGGCCCATGGATGTCTGCCTATCCAACACAACAGTAGCTGAACTGCATTATGACTTGTGGGTGCGCCCTCTGTCGGCCCACGAACAGGAGTGCAACCGGGATACCCTTGCATGGGATGCCCTGATCTGTGCCGTATGTGCTGGCAGTAGTGGATGGGAGATTGCACTAGTCATCGTGTGCAGTGACCACATCGAGGCGCTCCCCTATTGGGCTGTGTTGCGGATTGGTGTAACTGCGTGGACGGAGCACATCTGTCCAGACCAGTTAATGGATTGGCTCTCCTTCGTGTTCCTTGAACTCGAGAACAACGTACTTCTGGAACTGATTGCCTATGAAGCTGCGCTCGCATTCATGGACGAATAACTACCTTCCTGCAGCCACAACTGATTGACACCCAGAGCACAGGTCCCAACACCGTGTTGCATCGTGGAGCAATGGTCCCATAAGTCAGAACAACAGTGGACATGTCTGCATTCGCCCGGACTCAGAATGCATGTGCGTCCACCTACGCATGTTATCACACACCTGTGCAAGGTGATGCAGCCCCATGGGTGGAGCTGCAAAGCGTCGTTTGGCAAAATTCCTAAATCTGACATACTGCTGGAGGGGGACTACACACATGGCAATGTAGCACGACATGTGACCTTGTTGGTCCCTTTCACCTGCTCACTGTCAGCATAGCACACAGTCAGCACAGTCCGGTGGTACAGCTCCATGCAGATCCCATGGGCTGTGAGTCGTGTCCCCGGACATGGGGCAATGAGCAGACGCCAAACATCACATGACTCGACCAGCAAGGCAAGGTGGGCTGAGACCGTTGCCTTCCATAAGGATATGTGTTCATTTTTGCCTCCCCATTTCTTGCACCTCAACACATTCCCATTCTGCCTGTAAGTGTCTTAAGCATTTGTCTGCCTGTTGTGGCCCATTCCTTGCCTGTACTCACACGCACATGCTAATAAAGTCTACGCAACTTCACCAGTGTACAACTGTGATGAGTGTTGATTAGTATGACAAATCCTGTGCCTCAATGTGCATTGCCCGTACACAGGGAGGTGCAGACTGCCACATGTACATTGGTGGTGAATCCCTATTGGCAGCTCCACCTCTGTGAGCCAGACCTTGTGGTTGGGATAGTTGCTGGTAGACCTGTGCTCTTACGTGTCTTTAGCAATGTGAGTATGGTGTCCAACTTCCTGCCATGTGGATCAATGTGATCCATTAAAACAGACTGTGTCCACACTGATGTGTGTGAGTAGGTCATGTGAAGAGATGTTCTGTAGCCACATGTGATGGGGGACACTACTTCAAGAGTGCTGTCGATTTTGACATGTCTACACCCAGCCCTATTTAATACATGGACGTGGGGCTACGTTGGGGGGTTGCGAGATGGTTGTTCATGTGCAATGAGACCACAGCTAGTTCACACCTTCTGAGTCATCTAATTGGCCATGTGGGTCAGGGTCAAACATGCGCATTCATGACATTTACCAGGGTGTACCTTTTTGTGCAATCAATGTCCCTACATTCATCCATACTTGTATACGTGAGTGAACATAGACATGACACATCTGTGTGATTTGGAATGTTTTATTCACATTCTGGGGAGTGTCGGAACAGGAGGGGTACATGGCCAGTTCAAGCCCACATAACGTGGTTTGCCCAGTGGTGGACCAACCAGAGTGCTTGGGGGAATGCAAGGTTAATCTAAAGAGGAAGAGTTCAGTCTGCAGCCGGATTGCTGTGTCATTGGTACCAGAGCAGATATGGCAGGCCATGTCAGGGTCCAGGTGAATGTCGCAGAGTGTTCTGGGGGACAGTGGGAGGTGTTGTTCCAGGGCATGATGCAGAGGGCTGAACCAGGCAGAGACAGGCCATGTGGCGGGTACAGATGCTACTGCCTCCTTCCTCACACAGTCATTACCCTCTACATCTTACTCCTCTGAGACGCCTTCTGTGTCCGGTGTGTCAGGTGTGTGTGGTGGTGTTATGGCTGCATCACTGTGGGGCAATGACACATCAGGATGCGAAGTTGATAGGGCTGCAACACTGTGTGCCAATGACACATCAGGGGGTGGAGATATGTGTGTCGATGTTCCAGCAGCAGTTATCTGGGACAGGCTCTGTGGTAGCAATGGCAAGATGAGGATCTGCAAGGATTGGAAGATCCCAGCTACATCTCGCTGGTGTTCAGCCGTGGCAGCCCTACTTCCAGCCTGCATCGGCTCCATGGTCTCCATTGTCCTCTGCATCTGTGCCAACTCTGTGCTGTCATCGCTGGAGCCTGTCTGACAAGACAGTTCTTGTATCCGAGTAATGGTCACAGCGAGGTTAGCCAAGGATTGTTGGTGAGCATGGTGCGGACAATGGGTGTCCGTTAGGGATTGTAAGTGGTCCCTGATGGGACTCAGACACCCACGTATAGCATCGAGTTTGGCTGCCATGAGTTCGAACCCCACCCGCAACTGATCAGCCATCTTCTCCTGGCACCCTAACACAAGGCGTTGGAATTCCATGTGTTGGTCGTGGGGATCCTGTGAGCCAGCCGTGGTGGTGTGTGCTTCCTGCTGTGTGGTCTGTGCAGGGTGTGGGGTCACCGCAATGCAGCTGGGTTACCCTGCTACTTGGGGGGGGTGCGGAGGCTGTCCACAAGCCGTTGGAGGGTGTCTGGGCAAATGTGCAGGGTGTCCTCTTCATCATCACTGTAGAGATGTGTGGTCTGCTCTGCAGGAGGTGTTGATTGTCACTTTGCAATGTAACGGGGAGATGCAGGTTAACAGTGTGTTCCATGTATGTTCACGCATTGGAGATGTTTACATTCAGACTGCATGACAATGTACATTTTGGCTGTTTTGGTGAAGCTGGCTATTTGATGGGAGACAGTGGACATTTCAACTATATGATGGATGTGAGGTTGTACTCGTACATTATCATCTCACAGTGTCATGCAATGCCAGATGTGATTGGCCAGTTTCTCCGCACAAGCAGCACCAGTTGTGTCCTCTGTCCTGTGGTGTAAGGGTTGCACTTTGTACGACATTGTCTAATGTTGATGTACTGTGATTGCTATGTGTGTGCTGCATTGTTGACGAGTCGCCCCTGCAGCTCTGATTTGGCGGCCCCTTATCCCTTTGAATCGGTGTGCCTTTGACATGTGTGCTCTTCAGGTGCTGGGATGTTTGTGACCTGGGTCATTTGTGCTCTTGGACATATTTAAAACTCATGTGCATTGTTTGTCTGCAGATATGTTTTTAAAAGTCATGGGTTGTAGGTGCACGTGGATGTGTCAGAGTGTGACCTGCTCCTTTACAGATGTGGTCCACACTCAGCCACCTCAAAGTCGTCTCATGCACCATGTCATGTATTGTGTCTGCAGCCATGCTATCTGTCATGCAGTGTCACTTGCATAGTCCGGTTTGCTCACAGAGCTGCTGCTTTTCTGCATTCAACACATGTGCATGGGTAGGTTGTGGCATTGCTGATATGGAGGGGGCACTATTTGTGCACATTGTGGATCGGGGCCTACTTGCTGTTTCTGTGTGTGCTGCTGTGTGCCAAGGGTATCAGGGACATGTTCCACACTCATTGTGGGTGTGCAGTGTGCTGCACATGATTGTGCATGTGTGCCATTGTGCCCATCTCCCTCCGTCCCCCCAGTCCCTGGTCGTTACTCACCCTGTTGCTGTTGGGTCAGTTCATATCGAGCTGTGTCCAGACCCCCAACTCCTTGCACCGTTTCCACACTGATGACTGTGGCCACCATTTACTCCAGCTCATCCAGCTCCTCCTGTGGCACAGGACTCCCACCTCCAGTCGCCTTTGCTGCCTTCCTGTTGGCAGCGAGTTTCTCCTTGTTTTGGCTGTGCACTTCATGGCAGCGCCTCTTGACCTCCTCCATTGACCTCCTCGATACTCCGACTGCCTTCATGTTGGTAACGATGGACTGCCATTTGTAGGTCTCGCTGAGCCAGCGCATGCGCTGAAGCTCTGTGAGACATTTTGTGTACGGGTTTCCAAAGTGCTGCCACAGGCTTTTGGTGGCCTAGCGCTTGCGTTCACGCGAGCAGCCTTCCAGCGCGATCACTTTCACGTGCTGCTGCGCGCGTGCGCGCGCATCACTAGCGTGTTTTTTTTTAACATTACTGCGGCCAGTGTAGGTTTATTTTATCTTTGCGCGCGCACACAACTCCCGGTCGCGGCCGCACAGAACATCCCATCCCCTTCCATTATGCTTGCATAGCCTGCTAACCATATACGCCCGCGAGCAGTAAACAGCTTGTTTACTTTTGTGTGTGCTTTAACCCTTGTTGTGTGATTGCTGTCTTCTCTGGAGGCCTTTCACTGCACATGCCCATTCCGATGCCTATTCCCCACTCTCCAGCGGCAGGTAACCGGCTCACCTCGCGTCGGGCCCGGCGCTGCAAGCACCGTCCTCGAGGCTGTCAAGTCGGCGTCGTGCGGCCAATGCTTGTTATTATTGATCTTCAGACTAAAAAATGTAAATTGTTTTATTTACTGATCTAAGTGGCTCCTGCATCTGTAGCTTTCCTGACAATATCTTTGCATCTTTCTTTCGATGAGTTGAACAAAGAGTTAAAATACATTATATCAACACGCAAGGCCAAACCTGCTATTCAATGATGCAAAGGTGACTGTCAACCAAGAGGCGCTTTAATTAATGAACAAAATATTTATTTGAAGCAAGCAGATTGAGGGTTATATCCTCCATTGCAATTAATATCAAAGGGCCCGAAGCATGTGGGCTATGCGTTCTCCTCTGATTGTGAAACGCTGGAGACTCAGGCCTCATACACGTTGTGGCCCTTATTTTTAGAGGGCGCAGAAGCAGTGGGCAGTTTCCAAGTAGAGCAATAAGAACAGTGACAGCAAAAAGGAGCAAAAGGCATGCTTTTCCTCCCACCTCCTCAACAGCGTCACTTTCAGTCAAGAAAGGGCGTCACATGTTTTTGGAGATAAATTGTTGGAACAGCTTTTCATTATCTGATGATCGGCATCGCTCATCCTGTCATTCCGGTTTTTCTGCCAAGTAGGTCATAGGCTACATCATGAGTAAACGGGTTCTTGAGCAACCACAGAAAAAAAGACCTATCCCATCGGCAATTATATAATTCGATATATTTATAAACAGTTTTAGACAAAACAATGTCACTGAGGTTTTTATATGTATATTAATGTTCAACGCCGCAGGTGTGAAAGGCTAAACAATTATTTCAAGAATTTGCACTTGAGATCACATTGAAATGCTGCACAAAGAAATAAAAGGATATATTGTTTCATTATTAAACTTTTAAATATTTTCCTAACAAAGTTTCCCAACTTGGGGGCATATCAGCAACAGACGGCGATAAATATCGCAAAGCGCGCTTAGTGCTTTTATATTTATCGCTGCCTATCGCTGTAATTTATCGCCCGGATAACGCGTTATTAACAACGCGTTACTCCAGGGCGATACATTTTACATCAAAAGTGGCGTTATGCGGGAATATCGCTGCTAAACCAGAGATATTCCCACAGCGATTGAAGAAACCTTGATGATAGGGAGATGTGGATTCAGCCACTGAATCCACCTCCCATGTCATAGATAGGGTAGTCATGAAAATTAGCAGACGTAAAATACCGGCGATAACAGTAGTTAACGCTGTATTTTACATCGCTAAGGGTGTCCTGGGCCGTATTGTAAATACGGAGTAGGGCAGTTCGAGATCATTTTCCCTTAGTTTTTGCAGGGAACGCCTACTTTGCATCTCATTAGAGATGCAAAGTGAGGCGTGAACTAAACAGGAGCTGATTCAAGGAAACACGCGATAGCGTGTCCTTGTAAATAATGCGATAAAATTATCGCCTCTTTTCGGCCGAAAACGGCCGCAAAAGCGGCGATAATTTTGTATCACCTCGTTGTTAATATGCCCCATTATTCTGCTAAAATCGAAACATGGAAAACCTAACCAATGGGTTCTCTAAAGGACAGACTGTAGAAGTAGCAAAGAGAACAAACGAGATATTTTTGGACTTCTTAACACCTCGGCTCTCTTCTATTTGTGACAGATACGCCTCTCATCCCTTAGGATTCAGTATGTATATTTTTGGGGGATTGAGCAATCTGCTGTGGCAGTAGGGGGCAGCATCTGATCAGGGACATCAAGCACTGTGCACGCACGGTTTAATCGAGCTGTTCTATGAAGCGTTTACATCAGTTGGGTGCTAGGCCTCTCCACAAACAGGCAGAGTCAAGATTAAGGTGGTGCACAAAGGGGTTACTTTCTCTGGCCGGTTACCGTTCACTCACTTGCACTTGTAATACTGGCGCTTGATGAAACCTTCTTCCGGTCTTCTGTTGAGGGGAAGAGACGGCATTTAGGCACGGTGTTAGGTGTCTCTAAATGCTTTAGGTTGGCTGAGGGCTTTGAGACGGTCAGGTCGGTCAGCAAAGCCCCTGCAGGGTCTTTAGGCATGACCCAGCCGAGAACAAACGTGCAGCACTAATCTCAACATCCAGGCAGTACCACAGCACTGTCACACATATCTTTGAATTTGGTGTTCCTCCTCATACTGGAGTAGGTCTCCAGCTTGTACTCCAGTTTGTGTCTATTCATTTGCAGTTGGGCCACTGCACGAGTCAAGTTTCCTTCCTCAGAGTGATTCCTGAGATACATACCAATTGCCCTTCCCCCAGAATGCACTGGGGTGATCAGTGCCTATGTGGCACTGGCCATTCCCAACTTCCAGAGCCCTGCTTGGACAGAGAAGAAAAAGTTACTTACCTTCAGTAACCCTCTTTGTGGTGAATACTCCAACCACATATCCACAAGACACCTTTCTCACCACTTATCGATGGCACACACAGCGCTGTTGAGGGTTCATTAAATAACAAAAGGTGAAGGGGTTATTCAGTTCAGCGTCTGCATCCCGCATGCTAGAGCCCGAGTCCGGACAAAAAGGATACAAGAAGAAACAAGCATTGGCATAGCCAATAGGTCTTGCCTTTGGGACCTTATAAGTGTTAGCCATGCAACAGTTGATGTTGTTGCACCAAGGATATTGTACTGCATAACTAAATACTTATAAGGTTCCAAAGGCGAGACCTATTGGCTATGCCAATGCTTGTTCCGTTTGTGTTGCCAATGACGCAGTTGAGGTGATGAACAGTTGTTGGTAGTGTTCTATCACCTCCGTGACGATGATTCGGTCTTCCTGCGGACTGAACCTCGTCTTCCTCTTCTCCTTGCTCTTCCCCGAACATGGGGGTTCCTGGCTGGTCCTCCGTGGGTCTTGTGAGGTTCGGGTTGTCCTCTGCACTCGGTCGGGGTTCATCCATGGTGCTACGCGATTTGATTTGGTTTTGGAGTGGTTTTTTTTTTGCTTTTCTAGTGCATTTTCCCGCATGACGCGTGGGAATTGCAGGCCTGTGGCTGGTTGTCACTGATTTTTGTATCGCGATTGACGTAATCGCCGCTTTTTTCGCGTTCGTGTTTCGCATTTTTGCGGCGTCGCTTTGAATTTAACGCGTTCATTTGACGCGTTATCGTGACTCTATCGCATGGTGCTGCCGGCTTGAGAATACCACGTTGACACAGAGTTATTTTCCCGTGATAGACTGCGATGAGGAGAGTTGCGTTAAGCTAATTTTGCAATGGTTATCACACGTTCTTGAGAATATTCCCCACTGTCTTCCACACCATGCTGAGTGAATACATGAAAAAATTATTTTGCAGGAACTCTATTCCACTTAAATGAACAGTCCTTGAAGCTTGTGGTGATTACGCCCAAATAATTTGCTTTTCTATGGAGAGTTATTTGTTTAAAACATGGAGCACTTAATTCACAATGGTATTTGTACACCTAAGCCCTCTTTCTACTTTTGGTGGTAATAATAGTATGATCATTTTGCACCCAAATTAACAATACTGTAAGTACGGAAGGCAGTGTTACCCTCGGTTAATTTATATGAAATTGAAAAGGTTATTACCACACTGATTTCCTCAATTATTTCCCCATTGTTATGCTTTTATCTGGGGACAAAGTCCATCAGGTTCGACTTAGACAATGTGTCCCTGAAATCATCTGGTGTGATTCCACCTGCAAAATTGTCAAATGCAGTATTATTGCTTTACTCATAATTCCCAATTTGGTTGGTAAAGAGATCCTTAAATGAAATGTGGGTGTGCAAAATACCATAATTTGTTTTTGCAAATTCACATCAGTGATTGTGACGTGAATTTGCATAATTAATTGATTTTATACTAACTTAAAAGTACATTTGCATCGCAGATTGTTTTTGAGTGAGCAAATGTGCTCAGATAGATTGTTTTATCAATCTCGCGTCTGAGATACTTGCAAAGTGGATCAATTATTGGCAGGCACATTCCTACCCAGGGTAATTTTGAAAGGGTAAAATTGTCAGTAGATGGAATAAAACTATATCCATGGTGTTAACTGGGGGGGAAGACTCCAGTATTGGTGGACAGAAGGGGCTTCCCCACAAGGAAAAATATTTTGCCCAAAATAAAAGAAAACATGAAAGTGTAAATACACATGAGGAAATGAAAACATCTTAGAATTCAAATTGTGAAAATAATTATGCATGTGAATTTTCCAGGCATGATACTGGAATGTTTTTAAAATTCTAGGAAAATCAGCACATTATACTAATCAAGGATGCAAACCTACAAGTGTAGATTGTTTTACTCTGACGTTTGTAAATTGGGCCCTGAGGAGGAGCAGAATCAGTTGTAAGTTGTTTTTAAATCACCTGGAAGCTCATCCTAAGCATCCCAGTAATGGTCAAGAGATGAAAATCGCCCTGTAAATGGGTTACCAGACATTTTACTTACTATGAGGTATTAGAGACATTTCCCTTGATTTCTGGGCCCTGCAGCGGTTGAACCTCACTCTCCTGAGAAGTTAAAAGACATGTCTCCCTGGCCGCATTTTCCCTCCGGAGGAGGTTTGTGGCATGGCCTGCAGAAACAGCGTTTTAGTCCGTTTTTCCCCTACATATCTGAACATGGTCAGAACATTGCCTATCTAGCTGGTTGTACCTCTCAGCAGTTTCGACTAGCAAGCCTGTAGAGAAAACGTTGGTAACCCAAATGAATTTGACATTGCAGTGCCTGTGAAGGATTAACCACATAATAATCTTTAATATAATGAAACACCAAAGTTGTTTTAGAAAACTGGGGGGCATATTCACAAGCCCCTATTGCCACTACAACGTCACTTTTAGTGACTTGTGGCGTTAGGGACTTCGCCTTATTTTCAAGGCAGCGTTAAGCCACTTAATGTGGCTTAACGCTGCCTTGTAAATAAGGTAACCTCCCACGCTGTATCCAGTGTGAAAGGGGTGGGTAATGGGTGTTACAGTGGACGTTCCACTGCAACATCCATTGATTTTTACGCTGGCCCCTATTTACAAGGGAGGCGTAAATAGAAGGCAATGCCAAAATTAAGACCAGGGAAAACCTGGTCTTAAAGAGGCGCAGCGAGGAGAAAGGAGTTTGTGCTGTTTCCATGTGTGCTACGTTGTGCAGCACACATAGAAACAGCAAATTGCCATTGATTGTTTATGTGCAGGAAGGTGACCATTCCTGCACATAAACAATCCCCTAAAAATTACGTTTTACAACTTCCATGTGTGCTGCGTTGAGCAGCTCACATAAAAGTTTCAAAACACCATTTAAAGATTGTTTATGTGGCGGAAGGGAACAATCTTCCCCTCAACACAGACACCCTTGCCCTGCATTGGCGTTAAGCTGCTAAGTTTAGTGCCAGCGCAGGTCAAAATGCAGAGCTGCACCATATTGTTGTAAATATGGTGCAGCCCTGCGTTTCTGAAGTGGCAGAGCGTGGAGTTAAGCCAAGGAGACTAACGCCACACTCTGAACTTCGTTGTAAATATGCCCCTGGGTTTTTACCGATAATATGGTAAACATTTTTTTTTTATACAGCCATGCTCAAGATCCCCTGCTTTTTGACTAGCCAGATTTCTTGTTATAAACATTTGAAAGCGCCTGACTTACTAGCCCAATGCAAATATTAACTGTAATACAACGCATTCGATATGTTTCGTTTCCTTGCAAAATGTTGATCCAGAGGATGTGCTGTTTCAGGCATACCATGATATTACATAATAATATATATTCTAGTGAGTAAAGTACTCGCTGCTGGAGGATATGCGAAACTGACACTTCCCACCTTGCATTGCAGCCTCTCATCCTTCCGATGTCAGGACCATGAACATTAGTAAGCTGGGATTGGGTAGCCAAGGTGTCTACCTGCAGATCTGTTGCAAGTGTTTCCTTTTAGCTCTTGGGTACAGGTTTGAGCCCTTCGCTTCCTCTCAGAGTACCTTCTCAGAGAGGCAGCCAGTTCTCCCAGCATGTAGGACGCATGACCTGCCTAGACACGTACCCAATCAATGAGGTTTGTTCACTTCCTACCATAAGGTGCGATCCCTCTCAATTTAAGTTGTGTGTAAACTCTGTGAAATTGATATCCCCGTTGGATTAGTTAAATATTTTGTTTTGGAAACGCTGTCTTAATTTGGAAGGTAACACACTGAGAAGGGGCGTCTGCCATAAAAGAGTAAATATTTTCAGTGAGTGAGCCAGCTTTACCCTATCAGTGGGACCCTCAAATGTTTATTGCTTCTGTTGTTTTCCACTTTCGAGTTGCGGAAGAAGCAGCTCAGCTTTTCTTGGTTCCACTGTTGACAAACCAGTACCCCTAAGGCAGGTAATAGTAACATGTGTTCTTGGCCACAATACAAAGGCTGCTGCGTCAAGGACGCTAGAGGCAGTGGTTGGCCCTCATGCCTCTCAGACAAGTATGCAGTGGTGTCTGCAGTGTGGAGCTGTCTGAACCTCACTATAAGTCTATAACCCTCTCCTTCAGCATGTTGCTGTTTTCATTTTAATTATTCTAAATGTGCAATTTATCCCTTTTAAGAATGCTAACATGGGAGTTCTTAACCAATCACATGGACAGATCATCCTTAGTAGTCAGTAACAGTCTCTGCAACCACACATATGCTCATGGTCCGATGTAATACGCCAGTACTTTATCCTTCTGCATGCCTAACCACATCATCTCTTAATAGGCTGCAGCACTTCATCTCTCTGCTTCCTGGGCTACATCATCTGTCTGTATGCTATGTTACATCATCTCTTCATAGGCTGCAGTACTTCATCTCTCTGCATGCCTAACCACATCATCTCTTAATAGGCTGCAGTACTTCATCTCTCTGCTTCCTGGGCTACATCATCTGTCTGTATGCTATGTTACACCATCTCTTCATAGGCTGCAGTACTTCATCCTTCTGCATGCCTAACCACATCATCTCTTAATAGGCTGCAGTACTTCATCTCTCTGCTTCCTGGGCTACATCATCTGTCTGTATGCTATGTTACATCATCTCTTCATAGGCTGCAGTACTTCTTCTCTCTGCATGCCTAACCACATCATCTCTTAATAGGCTGCAGTACTTCATCTCTCTGCTTCTTGGGCTACATCACCTGTCTGTATGCTGTGTTGCAGCATCTCTTTATAGGCTGCAGTACTTCATCTCTCTGCATACCTGACTACATCAACTCTTAATAGGCTGAAGTACTTCATCTCTCCACATGCTGGGCTACATAATATATTTGTGCTGTGCTACATCATCTTCTAATAGGCTGCCGTACTTCATCTCTCTTCTTCTTGGGCTACATCATCGGTCTGTATGCTCTACTACATCATCTCTTCATAGGCTGCAGTACTTCATCCCTCCACCTGCTGGGCTACTTAATATATCTGTGCTGTGCTACATCATCTCTTCGTAGACTGCAGTACTTCATCTCTCCGCATGCTGGGCTACATATTAAGTCTGTGTTGTGCTACATCATCTCTTAATAGGCTGCAGTACTTCATCTCTCTGCATGCTGGGCTACATCATCTGACTCTACGCTGTACTACATCATCTCTTTATAGACTGCAGTACTTCATCTCTCTGTATCCTGTATTGCCTATCTCTTTGTTTGCCATGGTACATCATCTCTGTGTATGCTGTGTTACATCATCTCTGTCTGCTGCACTGCATCATCCCTATGTATGCTGTGCTTCATCATCTCTCTGTAGGCTGTGCTGTTTCATCTCTCTATAGGTTGCAATACATTGTCTCTTTGTAAGTACAATTGTAAGTGCAATTCTTCTTTGCTTCCTCGGCTGTAATATGCCATCCCTCTGTTGTCAGGGCTGTTTTCAGGGCCACCCTATGTCTTCTCTCTGTAGGTTTGAATATTTTGTCTGTGAATGAATGAATGATAGGGTTTGTAGAGCGTAACAACTGCTCTAAGCAGAGTGTCCTAGTGCTAGTTGCAGAGAAACAAGAGACTAGAGAAAGCCTCTCGAAAGCTCTAATGCATCAAGAGAAGAGAAGAAGTAGAAACTAATATTTCTTTGAAGAGATTGGCCTTCAAGTAAGCCTTAAAAATGGCCTCTGAGGCAATACTCCGAAGATGGTAAGGGAAGGGAATTCCATAATATAGGAGCCAGGAAAGAGAAAGTCTGGCCTGAAGCTCTTGATGTGTGTATATTAGGAATGCACAACAGACTTTGATGAGTCTAATGAAGATTTCTGAGGGGTTGGTACTTTTTGATCTTGTTTTGTATGTAAATCAGGCCTGTATGTTGCAACGCCCTGAACGTAAATAGGAGGGTTTTGAATTTTATCCTTTGGCTAACAGGTAGGCAATGTAAGGTCCTCAAACACTTCCGGATTGAGTGACTGTTAGGCTTGTCATCTTTGTCATGGCTTACCCTGACTTTTTGCATCTACCTCCTGTATCTTTGATGCTTTGCTGGATTTAGTTTTTGCTGGCTTAGATGGTTTGGGCACCCAGCCGCTGCTGATCAGTGTCAAAGTGCAAGTTCTCCCTGTGTAAATTGTTATTACAATTGGTTCTCCCTGATTGGCATATTTGATTCACTGGTAAATCCCTAGTAAAGTGCACTGAGTGTGCCAGGCCCCGTAAATCAATTGCTACTAGTGGGCTTGCAACACTGATTGTTCCACCCACCTAAGTAGCCCTGCAATTGTAACTTAGACCTGCTACTACAGTCTCTTAGCGCAGTTTTGAACTGCCATGTCGCCCTAACCTTCCCTTTTCTTACATGTAAGTCATGCCTGTGGTAGTCCCACGGGACCCCCATGGGCAGGGTGCAGTGTATATGAAAGGTAGGACATGTACGGATGTGTGTGACATGTCCTGATAGTGAAATACTGCCAATTTAGTTTTTTACTATTAAGGATATCTGTCCCACAGGATAGCATGGGAGATACTTTGTAATATCTTACACGTGTAACCTCCCATTGGGACAAGATGGAGAAATAAAGTTTAGGCTCTCTGAACTCAGAATTTCATAACACATCTTTTAGGAAACATGTTTTTTTAAATTGTGTGTTTGAAAATCCACTTTTAGAAAGTACTCTAATCCAAGCAATGGTTCATGAGCCAAACTAAAAACTAAAATAGGTTATATTTCAAATAGAAACTAAAATAAAGAAAACCAGTGCTATCCAAATTTCACATTACCCATGTACCAATAATCATATCAGAAAAAGAATATTTAGTGTACATTAAACAAAAAACATATTACAAATATATACACATTAGTCATACAGTTACACAACAGTTTTAGGATTATAGACAATAACAAGTGTAAACTGAACAAACAATGGCAGAGGAAAAATATACAAAAAAAGGTTTCAAGATAAAACAAAAATACACAATACAACAATTGTGTCCTCTCTTATTTAGGCCACGTTACAGGTGTCGACTACGTTTCAACCCAAGGATACTTTGAGGGTCATCATCAGGACAAAAGCAACATATGTAATGTAGGAGCGTCCACTGGGCCCGATTCACAGAATTAACTTAAGACAAAATCCTAAACTTACTACTTTTGGTATTCACAGACTGCACTTACTACTTTTGGTATTCACAGAATGCACTTACTACTTTTGGTATTCACAGAATGGATTTACGACTACTAACTTTACGTCCGCACTCGGGCCGGAAATTCTGGCCCGGAGGCGGAGCTTCCGGCCCGGAGGTGAAGCTTCCGGCCCGGAGGCGGGGCTTCCGGCCCGGAGGCGGAGCTTCCGGACCGGAGGTGGGGATTCGGCCAGTGTCGGAGATTTAGCCATGGTCAAAATCTCCACCTCTGGGCCGGAAGCTCCGCCTCTGGGCTGGAAGCTCCGCCTCCGGCCCGGAAGCCCCGCCTCTGGGCCAGAATTTACGGCCCGAGTGCGGACGTAAAGTTAGTAGTCGTAAATCCATTCTGTGAATACCAAAAGTAGTAAGTGCATTCTGTGAATACCAAAAGCAGTAAGTGCATTCTGTGAATACCAAAATGGTAGTAAGTTTAGGATTTTGTCTTTAGTTAGTTCTGTGAATCGGGCCCCTTGTATTTAAAAAAAAAAATGAAATGTATGTACATGGGTTGCAGCAAATAACGTAAAGTTTTAGTTAGCACCGAAAATGTGACAAAGAACTGAGACAGTGACAAAGAAGAAATGAAAAAAGAAAGAAAGGTCCAAGTCAAAATATTTGAATGAACCCCATAGAAAAAAAGAGAAAAGAAAAAGATAAAGATGGAGAGAAGTTAAAATGATTTTGAAAAAAATCAAAATGATAATCACCTCAATGAACACGAAAAAGAATCACTATAGGTCGTGCATCGGGCTCTTAGACTTGAAATTAGTCGAACATAAATCTGTCAATAAATGAAATGCTAATTGTGAATGCAGGAACTATTAATCGAATCTTTAAAATATGTGGGGAATTAAACAAAATAAACAAAGAAGGGGGTATCCTTAAATGAGAGAAGGTAAAGACCTTCTGTCTGTTGGAGAGTTCTCAGAGAAGTAAAAAGAGAAATTATTTCTTTTTTATGAATCCCCTCACTCACCAACCTGGTTGGTGACATGCTTCATCATCGGGGTCCACCCAAGCAGTCGAATACCACTCGGTGTGCTTCAACGCCTGATAACAGCGGAGCAGGTTTGTTATTATATCAGTACATGTAAGTGACGTGTGTGAGTGAGTGAAATAAAGTTAAAAGTAATCCTACTGTACTCCCTAACAATTTTAATATGGAGCAGCAGGGTCACGATTAAAAAAGTGGTGAAGTGTAATACTAATGTAGGTTTAATTTGACCTAAAGTATTATCCAAATATTGACGGTCTACATGTTTCAACCTTTGAGTGTAATCACAGGTTTTCGTCAGGACCTATCGACACACCGGGCGGTCTACACGCACTAAGGTGCATCCAACCCTGGAGCGTCTGTGTGCCACCTACATATACTTGCGAAGGTGGTAAAAAGGGTTCAAGGAGTCCTCTGTGTACAGATGAACCTGAAAAAAGCACATACAGTTCTGGGCAATCAGAAAATGATCTATTTAGAATTAGAATGAACAGTGCCCATTACCGTGTGAACTCTCATTTTTGCGCATATAATCACCTCATTCTGAGTTATGCGCCCCATGTAATTACCATTGGTTGTTGGAACCGAGCATTCGTTCCATATTATGCGAAATTAGCATCAACCCACTAAATCATTGTGGAAATCGTGGGTGTCTTACGGCTACACAGCAATTGTGAGTATACTTGATGTGTGATTCTACAGAGCGGACAAAGACGCACGTGAAAAAAACTCTATTTGTGACATGCGTGCGCTAAGGAAATTATTTAAAAACAGAACACGGTGGAAAAAAGGAAACGACTCAAGACTCACTCGCGATTCTTACTCGAATCGTGTCATGGGCTCATAAGGGAGACAGACGGTGCTGCATTACTGTTGGACAAGAAACACAAAACACGGGCGGCAATGGTCAGAACACTTAACTCTAAGTTCCTCACGTGTGCGTGGCCACCAGCTCTTCCCTACATACTCTTACCTCAGCTCACCGACTGCCTGCCACAAACCTGCGGTGCTTCCCCCAGGCGCCCGAATGTTACTGAATGGGCAGCAAGGCTTCAACTAAATACTCCTCACTTCCTGGTTATACGTCACATGACTAGTGGGCGTGGCCTGGAGTGAGGAGACAATTTTTTAAGCGACAGGTCGATTTCTGGCTAGTCATAGGTGAGAAAATAAAAGGAGTCAAGAGTGATTATTAAAAATATATTTACATGGAATAGGACCTTCCACACGTAGGAGGAATGCTACAGAGAGGAAAACAGTACTTCAGTTAAAATTACATGGCACAGTGAGGTTATTTGTTCAGCACAGAGTTCCAAGGTATGCAATCGTTCCTACCATGTTTGTGGGTGGACAATCTGTGTATCCAGCGTTGTTCTTTTTCATACAGATATTTCTGTGTGTTAGTACCAGTCACAGTTTCAATTATCGTCCAACGCATATCGTTGGGTGTATGATTGTGTTGAAGAAAGTGTTCTGTTAGACGCGTGGTTTGTTTTTTGCATCTAATAGTGCTCCTGTGCTCACAGATCCTCTGCTTCACTTTCCTTGTTGTCATCCCTATGTAACGAAGTTCACATGGGCAGGTAATTAAATATACTGCATTAGTGGTGTTACAGTTTGTATGTTTTCTTTGTGACCATTCTCTGCCAGGTTCTAGGGATAGTGTTTTTGTGGCTGTGGTGAGATGGCACACGCTACAGTCACCACATGGAAAATGACCTGTAATGTTAGGTAGTCCCCATGAATTAAGGACAGTACATCTTGTTGGTGTTTCTGGTTGTTTTGGTCTGGTGTGTACCAATGCATCTTTAATACTTCTTGCTCTCTTGAAAGAGAACAAGGGTTTTCCCATTTTAGATTGCCTGTATTCAGGATGTTCCAGTGTTTGTTAATTGTCCTTGTGACCTGGTTAGAGATAGTACTGTATGTGATGACGCACGTAAGAGGCGTGTCCGTCACTTGTTTCAGATTGGGTTCCAACAGTGCCTCACGGTTCTGATTAGCAGCCCGTTTTTTGCAAGTTGCCAATATCTTTTCGGGATATCCTCTATCTGACAATTTGAGTGACAGGTCATTAGCTTGGGAGCGGAAGTCAGAGCTCTTGCTACAGTTTCTCCTAATTCTGAGGTATTGTCCGAAAGGGAGGTTTTCCCTGAGGGGCCTAGGGTGGAAGCTATCAAACCTAAGTAGATTGTTTTTCGCAGTCGTTTTGTAGTGTGTGCGGGTTTCAAGGGCCCCATTCTCTATAGTGATCACAACGTCCAGAAAGACCAAGGACTGGGTGTCACTACAGTGAGTAAATCTGAGATGGTCATCGCAGGTATTTATCCATAAGAAAAATTCATTTAGAACATTCCGGGGTCCATTCCATACTAGGAGTACATCGTCAATGTACCTGCGCCATAGTGTTATGTTTCTAGAGGAGGGGTTGGATGTGGTCAGGATGAACTTCTTCTCAAAGTAGTAGACATAGAGTCCTGCCACACTAGGAGCGAAGGTACTACCCATAGAAGTACCGCCCGTTTGTAAATACAGGGTACCCTCGAACTCAAAAAACTTCAGTTTCAGGGCTAGAGTGGCGCAGTCGATGATAAACCCCTTGGGGGTTCTATGGGACCATTCTGAGTTCTCGAGTGACTGCTCAAGCACGTTTAGGGTCGCATCCTGAGGGATGCTGGTGTAGAGACTTTCAATATCCAGGCTGACGAGGATGGTGTGTTCGTCAACCTGGATTGTTTTAAGTAATGACAGAAGACTTTTGGTATCCTGGAGATATGTTTCCGATTGTTGGACCATAGTCTTGAAAAAGAAGTCACAAAATCGTGATAGTGGCTCCAGGAGGGAACCAATCCCAGAAACAATGGGCCTCCCTGGTGGTGGGAACTTATCTTTGTGCATTTTGGGGAGGATGTAAAAGTAAGGAATTTTGCCTTCCGTGGTTGTCAAGTAATCTGCCTCCATTTTGGAGATCTCATTGTTACAGGCTGCTGAGTTAACCAATGAACTGATGTCACATTTTAGGTCATTAGATGGATCAGAGGGGAGTGGGAGGTAATTTCTCCTGTCAGATAACAATCTCAAACATTCTGCTTGATACATTGCTTTATCCAGTATGACCACCCCTCCACCCTTGTCAGCTTGTTTTATTACGATGTCCTCACAGTTCTTGAGACCCTCTAAAGCAATCTTGCAATCTTTGTTGAGATTGAAAAACGGCTTCTTGTCTGGTAATCTCTCGATTTCGTTGAAGACCGCTTGTTCAAAGGTGCTTATTTCACCAGGGACCATGTGTGGTGGTGGTGTAAAACTAGATTTGAGTCGTAGTCCCGTCTCATTAGTGTCAACAATTGGTATGTCGTTACTTTTAGTTGCAAAGAACGCTTTTAGTCTTAGTTTACGGAAGGAAGTGGCAAGTTCACAGTGTAGATTGAACTTATCTAGTTTAGGTGTCGGGACAAAGCCCAGTCCCTTTTCCAAAACTTGTTTTTCTGCCGATGTGAGCTCTTTTTTCGACAGGTTCGTGACTAGGCTCTGTTGCTGCTCGTCCCTGCCTGGGGTTCCTTGGTCCTGCTCCTCGTGTTGTATCCCACTGCCCCCTCGTCTTCTTCCCAATGAACCTATTGTTGATTTTGCGGCTTCCTTCGTCCTCTTCCCCTCCTGCCTCTCCCTAAAAAAGGGAATTAAACAACCCATATACCTGTAAATATGTCAGTGGGGTTAACAAGGAAGTCCTCAAATCAAAGTAGTGAGGATATGAGCCAAGAATGGCTGTAGGATCCAAATAGGTATCCAATGATCGGTGGTACCAACTGTCATATAAATACAGAGGATCAAAGTCAGTACAAACAATTAATGCTGCAGAAAATTAAAAAATGAGGCAAATATTACGATATATCCACATCACACTCGTGAATATAACATAAATACAGCCTCCCTACAATAGATTAAAACCATGAGACCCCAATCACTCACTGATGGGTGTGTGTAACAAAAATAACTACCTTTATCAAAATAACCCATCCAACTTAAAGGTGGGACACTATGTCAATAATAGGAAGATGATAACCAGACCTTGCTTACTTTTTACTTCTAGAATGTAGGCATTTCCTTGTTTAACCATTCTGTGCGCATCTACCTGATTGTGGATTGACTGTCTGGTTTTGGAGTGACAGGGGCTGGGGATGTGCTTTCACTGTAGACAGGCACTGGGAGGGGGTTGAGGTGTGCCTGGCCCTTCCTGGATGACTCAGAGCTGAGCCGAATAGACCTTGGCTGCATTTAGAGTAGTGGGAGGAGTTTTCCTTGCACCTGAATAGGGCCTGTCTCCCTTGGACTGGGCTCAGAACCCCTTGCACAAAGAAGAACAAAGTCAAAATAGGGTATAAGTAGTGGACCTTAAACCCCAGACCTTTAGATCTCTTCTGGACTCAAGAGGAACTTTTGTCAACTAGAAGAGCTGGAAAGCTGTGAGGAGGAGTACTGCCGCTTTTGCTGTGTGCTGTGAGGGGTTGACCTGCCATTTCTGCATCTGCCAAGTAAAGGACAAAGACTGGAACTTTGCTGTGGCGCCTGCTTGAAGAAGAATCGCTGTGTATGCTGGCCTCCTGTTCTGAAGTCTGAGGGACACAAAGACTTCATCCCCAGCTCCACTGAACTCTTTTACTGAGAGTTCTGACCTGCCAGGAGGTGCCTATTCCACTCTTGGGCCTCTAGATGTTGTTCCTGCTGTTAGGGGCTGGAAGCAACTTGAAAGAAACAAGAAAAGCAATCTCAGGACCGTCAGCGAAACCGCTGTGACGCAGTAACCTGCACTGAGGCCGGGTGCACTGCTCGTGAAGTGCACGACACACTGCCCGGCCTGCACCGCAGATCCAACGCCCTTTGACGCCTGCAGGTATCGGCATTCCCAACAGTAGCGCTCACACTGACTTCATCACCGCCACCACCTGCATTCGGTTTTCACGTCACCAATAACTGCTGAGAGTGACTCCACGAACTCGCTGACTTCGTATTGGCTCACCGAAACTGACGCCTTACTGCAGACACAACTGACTTCCCTTTGTCATGTATTCGACACATCACCACCTCGCGGACATGATTACTCCCTCCACCATGGCAGCCAGGGAGCCGGCCTCGGCACCGACAACTCACGTCTACAACGCTGTGCATCATCATAGACTTCATTATACAAAGATACTGTTTATTTAGGGGTCCACGTGACTCCATGCCGACATCAGGCACCTCACAGTGTTCACCGTACTTTGGAATTATTACTGTCACGATGTTGCAAAAGCCCCAGGTGGAGCTATTTGTTTACTACAATCTTTAGTTTTGCAATAGCAGTTTTTAAATGCTATTTCACTACAAGTATGTTGGATTTTTGTTGTTTTGGTCTTGTTGAGTTTAAATAAAGATACTTTATTTTTCTAAACTGGTGTGGTGTCCATTTGTGGTGTTATCACTGTATTACTGTGTGTTTTGAGTACAAACACTTCACACATTGCCTTTGGGATAAGCCTGTCTGCTCGTGCCAAGCTACCAAGGGGGTGAGCAGGGGTTATCTAAAGTGTGTATCCCCCCTTTTCCTAACTAGAATCAAGGGTCCCTATTTGGACAAAGGTGCCTACCTCTACCAGCTAGAGACCCCCATTTCTAACAGTACATTGTGGAATGTTTAGCACTAGACTGTCTGTCTGAAAGGAATTCTCTTTTTCTGCAGGCTGCAACATTTCAGCTCTCTGAGCTCTGCAATATTTCACCTCTCTGTATTTGTTATACTTTACTTCTCAATAGATTAGTGAGTGATGGTGCAAACCTTAGCATATATTGAGAGAAGTGAAAAATATATGCAAAAACATGGACCTTTGACTTGTAGTGCAAATGTTGACATGCTCTTAAGATCTCATAGAATTGTGGTAATCAAGACTTCTAAGTGATGGTGCAAATCTGGGCTGTCACTCAACATTTCTGAGTGCAAATCTAAACATGCATTCAAGATTATAAAGTGATGGTGCACATCTAAACATGCAGTAAATGATTACTGAGTGATGGGGAATGTTGGACCTGCCCTTTTTTGCAGGGTTATCCCCTAACTTTTTGCCTTCTTCCTCCTATTTTGTCTGACCTGTTTTTGTTGGCTTTAGAACTCTGGGTACTTTACCACTGCTGAGCTAAAGTGCATATGCTCTCTGTCTAAATAGTATTGGTGATAGGTTTATCCAGAGTTGGCATATTTGATTCACTAGTAAGTCTCTAGTAATATGCACCAGATGTGCTTAGTGCCTGTAAATCAAATGCTACTAGTAGGCCTGCAGCACTGATTGTGCCACCCACGTGAGTAGCCCTGCAAACATGTCTCAGACCTGCCACTGCAGTGTCTGAGAGCAGTTATAAACTGCCATTTCGACCTGGCAAGTGCACTCACTTGCCAGGCCCAAACCTTCCCTTTTCCTACATGTAAATTACCCCTAAAGTAGGTCTGAGGTAGCCCCCTTGGGCAGGGTGCAGTGTATTTAATAGGTAGGGCATGTACTGGTGTGTTTTACATGTCCTAATGGTCAAATACTGGCAGTTTCGTTTTTCACTATTGCAAGGACTCTCTGTCCCATAGGGTAACATGGGAATTGTCCCGAAATATCTTTTAAGTGTAACTTCCCTTTGGGAGCTTATGAGATTTTGAGTTTGGGGTATCTGAAGTCGCAATTTAAAAAATACATCTTTTAGTGAAGTTGGTTTTTAAATTCCATGTTTGAAAATACCACTTTTAGAAAGTGCACATTGTCTTGCTTGTTTAACCATCCTGTGCTTCTGCCTGTCTGTAGAATGCATGTCTGGGTTAGGATGACAGTTGGACTCATGTGCATTTACTCTAGACAGTCACACAAAGGGGGCTAAGGTGTGCCTTGCATATCCTGATGGGCCATCACCAGGCTGATGGGCCTTCCTCAGCTAGAGAGGTGTGAAGAGTTGTCACGAACACCTGAATTGGGTTATGCCTGTCCTCTCACAAAGCTGTCTCCACACCCTGTAGGTTCTCTAGAGCCAGAGCAGGGAAAGACATGGTCTTGTGTAGTACAAAGACCTTCCTTTGAAGTTTGCCTATTACAAAGGCATAAAGAACTGTAAGTATTGGACCTACGACACTCTAAAATCGTAACACTTCTGGACTGGGGATGTTCTGCCAGGAAGAAGAGCTGTATATTGTAGGAGGGATTGCCACTCTGTCTGTTTCTTTGTTTTGCTGGCATGCTGCTTGCGGCTTCTGTCCTGGGTGTGAAAGGACTGGACCTTGCTTTCTGTATCCTGCTTACAGGGTTCTCCAAGGGCTTGTGTGTTCTTGCCTCCTGTTAAGAAGACTCAGGGCCATCAAAGACTTCACCTACCAGTACCTGGGCTCTTCTTCTGAGAGTCCTGACATGCCAAGTTGTGCCAAATCCAGTCCCTGGGCCCATGGAAGTGGAATCTGGTGAACTGGAGGTGAAAATTCACACATTGACTACCAGCGACTGTTTTTATCGACGCATCGCTACAAACTTCGATGCATTGCCACTGCCAGCACAAGAGCATGGTTACAGATTGGTGCATTGACCACAGCTTTCACGGCAGGCCCCAGTTTTCTGTCTCGGTGCATCACAAGAACACCCACAGAGTGAGTTTTGAGCTTCACCAAAGTCCATGACGCACTGCTCCAACTCCAACATACCACCTTCTTCATCACTGTGGAATCAATGTAGCATGTCTGGATTTCCGAAGAATCATCCCTTGGTGATTTCTTTATCGATGTTTCCCAGCAATAAGGACTGAGGCCATGTGTCCAGTGACCGACGCATCACCTCCCCTTCCAGTAAGGAACTGACACATCACCTCCCATGTGTAGCAGTAAGGAACTGATGCATCACCTCCCCTGGCAGTAAGCAACCGACACATTACCTCCCCTGGTAGTAAGGAACCGACACATCGCTTTGCTTTTCCGGCACCATTGGCTCATTCTCACATTTACCGCTCGTACATGTACACAAACACACCCAAACTCGACAATCAGGGAAGAAAGATGTTCACTTAAGATGCAGCCTGAACTGTTGGCTTTGGCAGTATTTGTTTCATATTCATTCTTTTCAATGTAGAAGGCAGTTTTGCCATGGAGAAGCCCATCCTACCTGCCTATTTCATGGATGTTCCTTTTCCATAGTTAGTTTGTGAGAAGTAAATCACCAACCATTTCCAGGATGCGTATTGGTTGTAGAATAACTTAGGAACACTTAAAACTCCTCGAGTTTGTATTTGTTCCTCGTTTTTTCAGTGCGAAGCCCCGCCTTCTAAATCCATCTTCACACCCCTTGTGTGGAATATACAGAGATGAATTATTACACCACTATCCTTGCACTAGTAACTCAAATCATTTGCATGTTGGACTAAAACGTGAAAAAGGCTTTATGAATGACGATGCACATTCACAGTTTGCAAAAAACATTTTAATAAAATCTTTCAGGAAAAGACTACTATTGAAATTGCTTCCCCAAGATCATTGAAAGCATCTCAGTTAACTTTTTCTCTGGGTACATTTTGCAGTTTGACAAACAAGTGCTATTTCTATTGACCCATAGGGACCAATTTTCTTGAAATACAACACTCAACAGAAAGGGCAGTAGTTTAATTGCTAACAAATCTGCACTACCTTTAAAGAAAGGTTCGAATATATTGGCTGTGTAGCAGCACAGGAAAGGCTGCAGCGTCACTGCTAGAGTGTTTTTCTTTAGGTTTTATGACTATACAACACAATAATCTCTTACCAGGCAGATGCTTTTCGTGCATGCCTTTACCACGCATTTTTCTTTATCACACTAGGTATGTATAGTTAAGGTAAGTTTATTTTTTGGAGATAGACTCCTCAAACCCTCCCACTTATATTATTATATATGATATACTGTTTTTCTTTATTGGAGGAAACAAACCCCGAACCCTCCTTTTAATTTTTTTTACTTTACTACCCGATACCCCTACCAACCCCTAAACCCTAAAAATACCCTTAGCACCCTATTCCCTTACCCCCACCCACGCCTAAACCCTAAAACATACCTTAGACCCTGTACTCCTCCCCCCACTAAATCCTAAAAATACCCTTACCACCCTGCACCCTTTGCCACCCCTGAACCACCCATTGCGGTTTACCCACCCCCAAATTATCTATCTATCTATCTATCTATCTATCTATCTATCTATCTATCTATCTATCTATCTATCTATCTATCTATCTATCTATCTATCTATCTATCTATCTATCTATCTATCTATCTATCTATCTATCTATCTATCTATCTATCTATCTATCTATCTATCTATCTATCTATCTATCTATCTATCTATCTATCATGTCTGTCATGTCTGTCATGCCTGCCTGCCTGCCTGAAAGTCGCCCGTCCGTCCGTCCGTCCGTCCATCCATCCATCCATCTATTTCTCTCTCTCTATGCATATACATACACACACACTTACCTTAAATATACTTACCTTGCGTGATATAAAGGCATATGTCTAGTAAAGGCATTGCACGGTAAAAACAGCATTGTAAAGGCTTGTTCTCTTTTTTTTCACCAGGAGCTGCATGACAGCTTACATTGCCCATGCAATACATGCACCACCTTTATTAAACAGTATAAGTCATACAGACAACAATGTACAGGATTGGAGAATGTATTCATGAACAACTTCAAGACCTAAACTGAGTTAACAATTGATTAAATTGCTGACCTTATAGAGAATTTTAGCTTCTTGAACTGTGGTAATTCTAAGTAAAATCAGAATTTATATCTAAGGGCATTTGTGATGCAAAAAAAAGAAACAATTTCTCATATATTAGGGGGAAAAGCTTGTTTTTTTCATTTCCGGTGTGCTAGTGTTGCTGTGTTCGTATTCGCTTTTTAATTTTCCACCTCAGCAGTATTTTGGTACAAATTTGGCTGATCACTAAATTCAATTACATTGTCTCAGATATTACTCTCAGGACAGCCATATCACATTGCTGTATCACTAATCTTGCATTTTTTCTTCTTCCTTGGAACTCGGAAACCGAAGACAGCCATCATTTGTGCATCCGACGAGTTTGGTCTTTCACCTATTTTGGAAGATAGCTTGAGTATTTCTTACTTTCCTGTTTAGACTGCAGGACACTTTGTTAAAGGAATCTCATACTTTTTTTGCTGATATACATAAAATAAATATCACGGTGTATATGTCAAGCGTAAGCATGCAAAATAACATAAATATAGATACAAAAAGTAAAGATGCTAGCAATTACGATACCAGTGAAAAAGATATACTAAAAGAGATGTTCATAATGAAATGAAATATGATATTTATAAAGTGCAAACTGTCACCCCGGAAGGAGCCTCCTGGAGCTATGCGGATAAAAACAAACTTAGCAGTAGAGAATGGAGACCTAGATGTGGGCTTGACAGAGTTAATCTGATGCCCCATAGATCCAGGTCTTTAGGGCCTTCCTAAACTGCATTTCAGGCTCTATCGATCTCAATTTATTTGGCAGTAGATTCCAGGCCTTTGCACCTAACACGGTTGCAGATTTCCCTCCCCGTGTTTTGAGTTTAAAGCCCGGCGGTTTGAGGAGGTTTGCTGATGAAGATCTAAGTATCCTCGTTGTCGTGTATGGTGTGAATCTTGTGGAAAGATATACTGGCCCCAGTCGGCGAATAGCTCTGAAGGTGGTGACAAGAAGTTTGAATAAAATTCTCTTGTGTAGCGGGAGCCAGTGAAGACATTTCAGGGCTGCTGAGGCTGAAGCCCTACGAGGAAGTTTTAAAACCAATCTGGCTGCTGCGTGTTGCACTACCTGTAGCCTCTTCAGGGTTGATTTATTAGCCCCTGCCAGGAGGCTATTACAGTAGTCCAGGCGCGAAAGTATCAGCGCTACCGCAACTGTTTTCCTGGCTGAAAGAGGAATAAGATCCAAAAATGTTTTCAAGGTTTTAT
This sequence comes from Triturus cristatus, assembly GCF_964204655.1. Taxonomy (NCBI): domain Eukaryota; kingdom Metazoa; phylum Chordata; class Amphibia; order Caudata; family Salamandridae; genus Triturus; species Triturus cristatus. The sequence continues at coordinate 445,599,317 of NC_140590.1, forward strand.
TTAAGCCAAAGCAGGTCCCCGCCACCTTAAGTGCATGGGATTTAAAGGCGAGGGAGGAGTCGAACAACACCCCCAGATTTTTAGCCACTTCCACAGTGGATGGGGGGACTGCTACATCCTCAGGCCACCAGGCCTTGGGGTGAAAGGGATTGTCTTTTCCTATCAGCAGGATTTCTGTCTTGTCCGTATTACATCGGATGTGGTTGTCTTTCATCCATTTGATGACCTCCGTAAGGCAGAATTTAAAATAATACACTTTCTGATGACTACCCTTCCTACTCTGACGAAAGTGTCTACCACATTGTGTCACAAAGTACCAATAAATAAGCCTTCAGACAAAGTAGATGGAATGGTGGACATATTCCATTAGGGCTTGCGAGATAAAGACGTTTGCAAGCCTCATTATGGATGTTTGCAAAAACCAGCACTGGTACCTTTCTTTTTTTTCTACATTTCTATATTGTGAATTTTATCATACACGAAAGCAATTTTAATAACTTAGGAAATACCCTGACAATGTGCCTCATAAACACTATAACAAATAAAATTCCATTAAGGAATAATGGGCCAGATGTACGACCATTTGCTTTTGCGACTCGTAAATTGCGAAAAATTGCGAGTCGCAAAATGAATGTACCGCAGTGTCAGAGACACTGTTAGCGATTCCCAATGGGGTCGCAAAAAGCGAGGCTCATGAGTATTAATGAGCCACTCACAATTGCGGTTTGTAGGGGATTCTGGGTAAGGAAACTTTGGGGGATCCACGCAAGCCATACCTCCCTGGAAGCCCCCGGGTGTCTAGTTTTCAGAAATTTCTGGATTTGGTAGGCTTCCCTAGATGGCCACCGAGCATGGGGCCATAAACCCAGATGACCCCCCTTGCAAAACCAGGTGGTTTTGAGATAGGCAATTTTGATGTCGCCTCACTACGTTTTGGGCCCTTGACTGTCGTGGGTACTTGGGCCTCCCACACAAGTGAGGCACCATTTTTACCGGGAGACCTGGAGGAACGTTGGGTGGTGAGAAATTTGTGTGAGCCCGGTGATGCCACAATTTTCCCACACAAAAATGTGTGAAAAAAGAGATTTTTTTCACCTAAAATTAAGGTTTGCAGGGGATTCTGGGTAAGGAAACGTTGAGGGATGCACGCAAGCCATACCTCCCTGGAAGCCCCCGGATGTCTAGTTTGCAGAAATGTTTGGGTTTGGTAGGTTTCCCTGAGGATAGCCGCTGAGCACGGGGCCAAAAACCCAGGTGACCCCCCTTGCAAAACCAGATAGTTTTGATATAATTAGTTGTTTTTTTCTACAGCGTGAGAATTTTGGCACAATATTGCAAGGAAAATGTGACAGACATTTTGAGGTTTGTAGGACATTGTGGATAAATAACTTGTTGGAATTCAGAAGAGAGACATTACCATGAACTCCCATGGGTTTACGACAATATCTACAGTTGAAAGAGATTTCACAAAAATGAAATGCATTCTCAATAATTAAATGGACAAAAAACCGAACCAGTGACTCGCAGCTCGTGAGCTGTAAAGCCACGGCAAGGCACCAACCGCTTTCCAGGCCATTCACACACCTTTCATACGTGATACACACAAGACCATTCACACCACCAGACAGAAAAACAACACATTACAACATTAAAAAAAAAGGGACAAGGTACACCCTACTTCAGAAAGACAAATATTATTGCACAGCCATCTAATCCTCAAGTACACACACATACTGGTTGGATTTGGCACGAGGGTGAGTGATGGTTCAGTAAATACAATAGTATTAGCAAGTGATTTCACAAAAATGAAATGCACTGTTAATAATTGAAAGGGCGAGAAACTGAACCATTGACTCACAGCTCGTGAGCTGTAAAGCCACGGCAAGGCACCAACCTCTTTACAGGCCATTCATACACCTTTCATACGTGTGACACATACAAAACCATTCACACCGCCAGCCGTGGGCCCATCTAATTACAACACTCACACCAGCAGACAACGCCATTCAAGAGCCCATCACTTTCTCACTCCAACATACCTGACACAGCAACCACACAAGCTGATGGATTGCATGGAGTGGCACTCAGCTAGCAGTGTGTGTAGTGACCAGCAGCAAGTCACTACTCACACACCACAAGCAGAGCGCCAGTCCACGCACACCGCTAGCCAAACACCAGTCCACGCACACCGCCAGCCAAGCGCCAGTCAACACACACTGCCAGCCAAGCGCCAGTCCACGCACACGGGCAGCCAATCACCAATCCACACACACCACCAGCCAAGCACCAGTCAACACACACCGCCAGCCAAGCACCAGTCAACACACACCGCCAGCCAAGCACCAGTCCACGCACACCGCCAGCCAAGCACCAGTCCACGCACATTGCAAGCCAAGCGCCAGTCCACGCACAATGCCAGCAAGCGCCAATCCACGCACACTCCCAGCCAAGCACCCATCAGCGCACACCGCCAGCCAAGCACCAGTCAACACACACCGCCAGCCAAGCACCAGTCAACACACCGCCAGTCCACGCACACTGTCAGCCAAGCACCAGTCCACACACAACGCCAGCCAAACACCAGCCAACACACACCGCCATTACATTTAGGATTTTTTTTAAACAAAAAAAAACACAAACAAATTGCAAATAGATACAAATCTACTAACACAAAATCTGCAACTAAATACATTGCACTAATGCCATCCTTGAAAAAGAATAATGTTTGTTTAAACAATACAGACCAGGCAGTTCACTTTACCACTCATGGATGCTCCGAAAAATTATTTTGCGTGTGGTACGCTCTAAAACAAGCAGGCACACACAGTCCAGGGTTAGAAGGACACTCGGTGCAGAAAAGACGAGTCTCCTTCCGCACACCTCTTCGCCAACAGACTCTACATCTCCTAGTGGGAAAGTCTTTTGAGGATGTGGGAGGAATGTAATCAGGAAAGTGGCGATCTTTCAATGGAGCCACATCCTCCACCACTCCAACTCTAGGAACACTTGCCTGTTCCACAACAACAAGGCTGCCTATCACAGAGTGCTGAAACTGAACAAATGTCAACTTTGACCCCGGAGAACACTCCTTGAACACAACAAAAACATTGAAAGTTGCTAAGTTGAAGAGATGAATGGTCAACTTCTTATACCAAACATAAGCCTTACGAATAGCAGTGTAAGGTTCCAACCTCTGATCTACTCTGTCAACACCACCCATGTGATTATTGTAGTCTAGAATGCACACAGGTTTGCGTACTTCAGCAAACTGACCCCAAACAGGCACAGGTGAAGTACTCTTACATGGATTGTAGTCAGCATGTACACATCCCTCCTGTCCACAAATTTCACAGCTAATAGTTCATCACTACGCAAGGAACTACACTGTCCCCTCTGAAGTTTTTTGCAAACAAGCTCTTTTGGATAACCTTTACGGTTAGAGCGGATTGTGCCACATGCAAAAGTGTCCACTTTAAACAATTCCTTAAACAATTGCACAGCAGTGTAAAAGTTATCAAGGTACAAATGGTGGCCTCTGTTAAACAGTCTTCTAGCAAGATCCCACCCAATTTTCTCTGAAACTCCAAAAGTGGATGGACAACCAGGGGTGTCAACAGTGGAATGTCTAACAGTGTACACACGGAAATTAAAAGCATATCCTGTCCTACTCTCAGACAACATATACAGCTTAATTCCATAGCTTGCCCTCATGCTGGGGATGTACTGCCTAAAAACCAAGCGGCCCTTGAACAAGACCAAAGACTCATCAATAGATATTTCTTTCCCTGGAGTATAGATCTCTGAAAATCGATCTACAAAGTGATCAAGAATAGGTCGAATCTTAAAAAGACAGTCACAGTCAGGGTGAATACGTGCCAACGCCAAAGAATTATCAACAAAATGCAGCATATGTAGCAAAAGTAGATACCGATCACGAGTCATAACTGCAGGAAATATGGCTGTGGCCATCAAGGGACTAGTAGACCAATATGAAGCCAGGGACGGCTTTCTTATCAAACCCATCAATAAAGTCAAACCCCAAAACTTCTTCATCTCTTCCAGATTTGTGGGAGTCCACCGGGTAGTTCTAGAGTGGGGCCTAAGTTTGTCACTGTAGTCCCTCAAAAACTGTTCAGCATACAAATTAGTCTGCTCAACAATCTCACCCAAAAATACATCATCCATAAACAACTGAAAAAACTGTATAGGCAAAAAATGTTCACAATCCACTCTACACCCTGCATCACCGCTAAAGGCAGGCAACACCGGCTGCACCATGTTTGGATCAACCCAGAGTCCAGCACTTCCAGTAGGAAGCCTAGCAGCCTCAGGCTGCAATCCAGATGCCTCTTGCACCATCGGCACAGCAGTATTCTCCTCTAAAACAGACACTTCATCCGCACTGAGAGTTGCTTCATCCACACCAAGAGTACCTTCTTCTGCACTGAGAGAACCTTCATCATCCGATGATCCCATTTAGAGAGAAAACTCACTGCCAGAATCTTCCCCTCCCTCCTCTCCCTCAGACGCACTATCAGTCTCATAATCCTGCTCAGAGGAAGATTCAAGAAGCATACCAATGACCTGTTGAGCAGTCATTCTACAGCTAGCCATAATGCTTACTAATAAAGGTAACTTGTCAAACAAGTCAACAACAACAAACACTTTGTAAAATAAGAAATAAACAAAAAGCACCTTGATCAAAAACACATATATACTCCAAAACGATACCACTCACTTGCCAGAGGCAGCTAAACTCACCACCACCTACTCTGCACAGACACAGTATGGCTCAACAATATCCCATTAAAAAAGAAAGAGAAAAGAAATTACACATAAGACCATGCAAAACACATTGCAAAGAATTTCATGCTCAAAACACTAACTAAATATGCTGCCATTATGACACCACTTACAAAAAAATTCATTCATACATTACAATAATATTCATTTGGAATAAATACAACAAAAATGTTTTTCTTACCAAAAAAATGCAACTATGCAAAACTGCAGAACAACCACTTTCGAAACCGCAAACAGGAATCAAAAGCTTTAAACTAGAATAAAAAGGAGAAGAAAATTACAATCACATATGCAAATAATGCACCAGTCCACACACAAACCACCAGCCAAGATAAGGGGTAGGTGGACCTAAGAGTATAAATTAAACATTCACCCCCGTAAAAGGGGAGCAACCCCAGCGGCCACTCCACAACACAAACATTTTAAAAACCCTGGTGTCTAGTGGCTTCTGCCCCCCTTGGAGGCAGATGGGCCTAAAAACATACTGCTGTTCTGCCACCCAAAGAGGGCAGAAATGGCCACAATCATCCGCCCATAAAGGGGGGCGACCCATGTCCAAGGGGCCGCTCCCCAACATAAAAAAAAACCCTTGTTGCCTAGTGGGCCTACAAAAAAACAAATCAGCAGATCTGCCCCTCAGGGTGGCAGAAACGGGCAAATTAATGTTCCCCAAAGGGGAGCAACCCTTGCCCAAGGGGCCACTCCCCACAAACAAATCCCTGGTTGTCTAGTGGGCCTAATTAAAAAAAAACATGGCGATCTGGCTCCCTGGGGCCAGAGACAGTCACAAATATTGACCCCAAAGGAGAGCGACCCTTGCCCAAGGGGTCACTCTCCACAAATAACTCCCTGGTGGCCTAGTGGGCCCTAAATTAAAAAATAGCTAAATGGGGGCAGACACATCCAAAATTATTATGCCCATAAGGGGAGCGACCTTTGCCTAAGGGGCCGCTCCCCAAAACAACAAAAACAACACTCACATGAAAATCTGACCCCCCCTCCCCCCAAGGGGGGCAGACACTACCAAAAATATTGTGGCCAGAAGGGGCCCTTGCCTAAGGGCGCTAGTGGTCATTCCTGCTGCACGATCGTGCAGCAGGAATGCATAAAAGAGGCACCGGGGGAAAGGAAAACCCTTTCCTTTCCCTCAATGCCTCTCTCAGTTAAATCCCCCCCTACCCAGCCGCAAAACGTACCTGTTTCTTCTCCGACGCGCAGGAAGCAAATGGCTTCCTGCGCGTCGGAGAACAAAGAGGAACCTCCAATGACGTCAGCGTGCCTCGCACGCAGACATCATTGATGACGTTCATGGGGGTGGGAGGAGGCTGGGGAAGGGCTTCCCCTGCCTTCCACCAAGAAAAAAACAAGATCGAAGTCCCACGGGGGGAGGGCCAGCGCTTCCCCCGTGGGTGGGTGTCATGACGAGCTGGACTCGTCATGAGCACATGCCCACTGTGTGCCATGACGAGTCCAGCTCGTCATGAGCACCCAAAGGGTTAAAGCATTTTGCTCAGACTTATCCATGTGATCACCACTCACCGGTTAACCAGCACATATTGTTCAAGCCCGTACCGTTTCAGACACTCAACTGAGTTGCTGTTTTGCATTATAGGCCAGCCTCGTATACATGACCTAACAGACTGTCGCCATGGATCAGAAAACCTGTGACGTCATCACTCCCACAATCCCCTAGTCAATCCCACTATTAATGACATACCAGCCCTGAATCCACTGGCTGCCACTTTCACACATTCACTCTGTCACTGCAACAATAATACGTGCGCTTCCACATTCACCCAATGTCACTGATATAATCATTCTCAACTTCAATAACTGGGTCCTAAAGGCAGCTTGTTCATGTTCACAGACCAGCTAAACATGATGGTGTGGGTGTGCTCATCACTGGAACATCACTTGGTCACAGTTGGAGCAGTGCTTGTGTTGTAAAGGGGATGTATATACTAAAGAGGGGAGGAATGGTAATTGCTGCCTCACTCTGTAAAGGTGGTAGCGCACCTCTGTGACCAATTCTAACAGGTGAACGGTTTCACAGGGTCTGGTGAATCCTATTCCTAAACCCTTAATCCCAGTTGCAAGACCCACCTTCCATCTCTACATCAGAAGGAGGGTGGACAGCCCATTCTGTCCCCCCGGTCCCTCGCCACTCCTTCTTCGCTACTCACTGCTCCTGTCACGTATACAGCCAATCCAAGACCAGGATCCAAGACCAGGAAGTGGGCTGGCATCACCCAGTCACCAGTGCTGTGTGTCTCGACCTGCCTTTATCTTGAAACACTCTCCAGTCGCCATATTTGATTAAATCTGTCAGGATGATCACTATGCAACTCCTAGCATACTCTTACCTAGAATTTAAAGGATGATCAAGTCCAAAAGGTGAGCCGGATGCCGTATTTTGTATTCAAGAATTATCCCGGTATAAAAAAAAGACCTCCTTTACTGTTTATTATTTGTTTGCATGAGATAAAAATACCAAAACTGTAGCGTCTTGTTTACTTGCCCTGCCTATACTCAACTGAGATTGTCATTGATCAAGCCAGTTTGCTCTCAGATGGGCACTTTGAGACACGCTGAAGCCTAAAGAACCTTAAGATCGGACCCTAGCCCCCTCTTTACTTGTGCAGCAGCCAAATTCCTATGAAGGGAGTGGTTCCTAAGACGTACAGATATGGAATCACACTCCCAACACCTATAGTTTAAGAATTTGGCAATAGCCCCTAAGAAAGGAACTGTTACCGTCTATTGTCTTTTTATGCATCAACTTACATCAGATAGGGTATCACCCTCAGTATTTAGCGGACCCTTAGAGGTTTTTAGTAGAATTAGTGTGCATCCTGAACTCGGTCAGTTTCTTACCCAATCTCCCTGTTTGGTTTTTGGCTTTAGACTAAAATGCCAACTAGCACATTACATTTGCTGCCTTGCACCACTTCTAAGGTCTGCCTTCCCCGAGCCCATTCCATCTAACAATAGAATGTGTCAGCAGACAGGTGCTTTGTCTTGTTTTCCCCTGCCCTTACAAACATAGCTGACTCTAATATGTCTTTAAATTTGCTGTTTTGCACTATTCCCTAAGGTTTGCTCATTTCGAGCTTGCTATAACCAACCGCAGGAAAATGCACGGTGCACTTTCGATCAAGGCACACTAGAGAACAGTCCTGTGGCTGACCTCTTCTTTTAATGATGTGATCCCATGATAAATGTTGCTTCTTTGATTGTAAATTCTCTCTCTTCGATTATGTGATGTATGCTGGCAAATGTATGATGTGCTGCCGGCCATGGGATTCATAAACTTGCCAGTGTATTGTTAAGCTTTTTTAACGTATTTCTAAGATATTTTATATGCTTCTGTGTTGGTAACTTTTATGGCATTGATGAAATGAAAAATTGAGAATATTTTTTATCTTTACAATGGCGCCAAAATGACAAAAATCCAGTGCAGGGAACCGGAGATATGAATTTTTAAAGATTAAATCAAAAGTTGTGAATTCTAGAGCCAAAAAGCACCACTCAATGCTGTCTGGAAGAAAAGGACCGGGAAAAAGTCAAAGTTTTAGGCTGACTACGATGGAGCCTGGGTAGGATAGGCTGAGTGTTAGGTCCCGGTCAAAGGTTTACCTTTTTCTTGAAGCTTTTTTCTCTTTTAAGGGCTCGTAGACCGGTCCTCAGGATTTCCTCTTGGGGACTCAATTTCCCACAATGCACCTGAACAGTCCAGGAAAAAAATCCAGGTGCAACTAGTCAGCTCGCTAGATCCTCTCCTTGAGCTTGCATGTGACTTCTTTCAGTTCTGTTGTACCTGATGATGATTAGGAAGTTCACTCCTTTTCATTTGAGTCATGCACAGTCCTTTCTGTGTGGAGCCTTGAGAGTGCAACAGGTGTAGCCTTCTGTTGTGCAGTTCGAGGGTTCAGCAGGGCAGTCCTTCTTCTTTTGTTCCAGGCAGTGTTCTGAGGAGCTTCTGTGCTTTTTCCATATTTATCCTTCAGCTGGGCTGGGAGGAGGGGGACACTCAAACCAATAAGGGTAACTTTACCTCCTTCTGCTATGACCACTTCCTGCGAAGTGTGGTATATTTGTGACCCAGAATGAATTGTTTTCACAAAAATCAAAATGGAGAAAGTCTCTCCTTGGTGTGTGTGTGTGTCACCCAACCCAGAGGTATGACTCAGTACACTCCCCTTCTCGCCCCTATCCTTATCAAATTAGGGCACTCCCATTTGGCTGGGAATCAAGGAAGAGGGGCCTGGCCAATCACATCTGTTCTCCTGCCTCTGAAGCCCAACCTATCTCCTCAGCCTCCTTCCTCTACCTGGCTTCTTCAGGAAGCAAATCTCCTCCCACCAAAAGGCTGTATTTTTTCAGCCCCAGGCCTCTTCACACCTACTCAGGGAGAAGCTTGGCTCAGACTGTCAAAAGCTCACCAATTAGAGAAGGCTGCTTTGGGTAACCTCAGGATAGTAAATTCTAAAACTACTGTAATAGTTATAATAAATTTGACCTTGGCAAGTTGTTGGGTTTATTACAACCATTATTTTGATACCTTGAATGAAATTGCGAACTAGGTCCAAAGCAAAGATAGACTTTATTAAGTGTAATAAAGTCTTCCTCATGTGAGCCTATAGTCTAGCAGTACAAGAAAAGGGAACAACTACTTTTTTCTTAGCTGGGCATATAAAACATCTTTGATATTGTCCCTGCTTTCTATAATTATTCACCCTACCCGTCGAGCACCTAGAACAGACCTTACGAGTGACTTTGTAAGTGATTTAAATTCCAAAATTGAAATTGGACATAGTTTTTATTTTTAAACCAGCCCGGAAGACAGGGTGGCGTGGTGAGCAAAATAACGATGGATTAAACCCAGATCTGTGACTGGGGGTGAATGTTTTGCCAATGTGCAACATTCCGTCCATCATCTTGTGTGTTTTGCTGTTCGCCCTATGTGGGAAGGGTATGCCCAGACGTGGGTCCCGTGCTCACTACGCCACTGGAGTCAAGCTATCCTGGCTGAAGAGGGGTGAAACCCTGAAACCGGTCCTAGGATGCTTGATTCCGGTCCAGGGAAGACATGGCTTGGCAGTTCGGTCTGGACTGTTCCCATGAGGCACAGGGTCAAGACTGATTTGCATATGGCCATGTCTGAACTGGAGTGGCGTGGTGAGCAAAATAACGATGGATTAAACCCAGATCTGTGACTGGGGGTGAAGCTTTTGCCAATGTGCAACATTCCGTCCATCATCTTGTGTGTTTGACTTTAAAATGACACCAGACACCACGGCAGTGTACACTTAAGTGAATTAAGTCCAATGAGGTCCCTAAAACTTCATGCCCTACTATATATTAGAGACTTATAGGTAGGTTGTCTTTGCCAATTTGAATTATACCAATTACCATATACCTTTGGGCGACAGAGCACTGGCCCTGGTTAGCAGAGCCCAGGGGACTTCAGAGTCAGTAACCACAAATATCAGTCAAAAAATGGGGCTGATTACTGCAAAGCAATGACTTTCCTACAATTAATAGTGGTAAAGGCTGCATATCCTTGAGTAGCAGTGCAGAATCTTGTTTACTCAGGCTATCTGAGGCGTCGGTCACATTGAGTCTGTGTTTGCTTTTTCCATGTACTGTTCCTGCTGTACCTTTGGGACTTTGGCTGTTAGAAAGCAAATGCACTCCTGTGGGGAAACTTCTTTTTCTCTAAGCTTTGTAGAGGTAGCAGATTACTATGCAGGGTCAGGTGCATCTGTTGGTGTAAGTGGTAAAATGCATAATTCCTTCTGCTCATAGGTACAGTTTTATATAACGCTGTGTTTTTGTAGGTATCTGGATACCATGGAAAGAGCCTTGGGAGCTGGTGAAGTTGTTTTGATTGAAAACCTTGAAGAAAGTGTTGATCCTGTTTTAGGACCATTGCTTGGCCGTGAAACTATCAAAAAAGGAAGGTAAGTGGATATTTCCAAGTTATATGAGTAGATTTGACAGTGGGCCCTCTGACAAGCCATGTCTCTGTTTATCACATAGAAACCACAATGCTTTATCAGATGACAACCAATCAGCTGTCAAGGAGTGAACATCTAAGCTGAATAAGAAGGCACTGCCTGGCCCTGCCTGTCTGCCTCCATTAACTGTGCTTGGTCCTCTGATCAGGCCTGCCCCTTTCAGACCCCGCTCACAGTTGCTCTGGGCTGAGGCCATCAACCTCCCTCCCTCCACCTGACTGAGGCCTCTCCGCTTCTACCTTGCTATATCGTTCTTACTTTGACTGTCCTGCATTCTCTGGCACCTCTTTTTCTCAAATGCACCTCTTTTTATCGAATGCCTTACATTCTTTTATAACCTTTTGCCTCTTTTTGCTCCTTTGCTAAGATTTGCATTGTTTTCACCTTGTTGTTCTTTGCCCCATTTCAACTCTCATGTTCTGTTCTTATTTATCTTGCTCTTCACTCTGCTCTGTAGTCTTCTCCTTCTGCCTCTTTTTTGCTCTTTTTGCCCCCCCAGCTGCATTTCCTGCCTGTTCTTTCAATGCACGCGTAGCTGCTGCTCCTGCATTTCCAGTCACTTGCACCTCCCTCGCCCAGCTCTGCCCACTGCCCCTTGGATCGCCGCTACCCTCCTGGATCTACTTAATGACAGCCGCAGCATGGACCAGCTATTACACAAGCTCTCCTGGCTCTGCCTGCCTCACTTGTAGCTGGTCAAAAGAGCAGGCACAGCCCTTTCGTAAATCTCTCCACCATTGCTCCCTCTCTCCACCTACCTGAGACCTCGCCAATCCGCACTCTTGACTCTTACCTCTGACTTTGGTCTCTTTTCTGCTTTCACTCATCTTTCTTTTTACCTTTTCAGCTCTTGCCTCTTTTTGCTCTGTCTCTCTTGCTTTGACATGCTCGAATTCTCTTGCACCTTGCACCTCCTTTGCACTATCGCTCTTGGTCTTACTTTGACACCTTATGTACTTTTTGACTTTTGTCTCTATTTTCTCGTTTGTTCCTGCTTTACCATCTCTTGCATTCACTTCCCTGTTTTGCTCTTTGCCCTGTTTTAGCTCTCTTACTCTTTCCCCATTTCTCCCACTTTTCACTCTTTGCTCTGGACTTCTCTGTTTCTTTTGTTGCCTCCATTACATGCCTGTGGCCCACCTCTGATGCATTTGCCACCTTTTCTCACGCCACACAGTTACCTGCTACTCCTGTATTTGTTCCCACTCACTCCTGCCCAGCTACACTCAACAAAACACCCAGGACTCCATCCCTATCCCATACCTACCTAATGGTAGCCAACGGCAAGCCCTTCTGTGCCACTCCCAGTGCCAGGACCCTTGGTCACCACACTCCCACTGCAACCAAAACGCTACTCCCCCAAACACCTCTGTGCCTGGAACACTGGGCACCCAGGCCTCCCCAACCAGCCCTGAATGTGTGCTGTCCTGCATCTCTTTCTACCTTTCCAGTGTTTCACCCTGCCAACAAGCTGGGGGCTCCATCAACCTATGCACACAAATGTACCCCACATGTCACCCCACAACTTAGCACGCATCCAACCTTTGACATGGCTTCTACTCAACACCTGCTCTTGTCAAACACACCGACATCTGGGACCGTCTGCACAACCTCTTCCCAGGCCTACTCTTCTTCACTGAGACCTAACTCAACCCGACATCTGCTCCTGACATTGCCATGGCAATCCCCTGCCTACAATATTGCAAATGCAAACAGAAATATTGATGGACGGAATGCAGAATATATCAAAACATGCACCCCCAGTCAAGAGATCTGGGTTAAATCCATCATTCTTTTGCTCACCATGCCACCCCAGTTTAGAACTGGCCATATGCAAATCAGTCTTGACCCTGTGCCTCATGGGAACAGTCCAGCCCGAACTGCCAAGCCAGGTCCTCCCTGGACCAGAAACAAGCATCCTAGGACCGGTTTCGGGGTTTGACCCCTCTTCAGCCAGGATAGATTGATTCCAGTGGCATGGAGAGCACGGGACTCACGTCTGAGCATACCCGTCCCACTCGGGTTGACAAATGCAAAAAGAACTATTGATGGATGAACGGAATGCAGAACAAAAGAAGTGATCTGGGTTAAATCCATCATTCTTTTGCTCACCATGCCACCCCAGTTTAGACCTGGCCATATTCAAATCAGTCTTGATCCTGTGCCTCATGGGAACAGTCCAGCCCGAACTGCCAAACCAGGTCCTCCCTGGACCGGAAACAAGCATCCAAGGACCGGTTTCGGGGTTTCACCCCTCTTCAGCCAGGATAGCTTGATTCCAGTGGCCTGGAAAGCACAGGACTTCCATCTGAGCATACCCGTCCAACTCGGGGTGACAAATGCAAAAAGAACTATTGATTGACGGAATGCAGAACAAATCAAAACATTCACCCCCTGTCAAGAGATCTGGGTTAAATCCATCATTCTTTTGCTCACCATGCCACCCCAGTTTAGACCTGGCCATATGCAAATCAGTCTTGACCCTGTGCCTCATGGGAACAGTCCAGTCCGAACTGCCAAGCCAGGTCCTGCCTGGACCGGAAACAAGCATCCTAGGACCGGTTTCGGGGTTTCACCCCAAGACAGAATAGACCTAGCACACCCAAAGGAGGGCTTCCCATCATCTACAAAGACTATATATTTTATTTTTGGGGGGAAGTTTATATCGCGCGAATTAGACCCAAAGGTATTAGAGCACTTTACATGAGTACCAGTTGCATTACAGACAGACACCTTAATTATTTGCTAGGCGCAGGGACATTAAAGTGATTTGCCTAGAATCACAGGATGTTGAGCATCCCTGCTGACACTCAAACCCAGTTCCCCAGCTTCGAGGTTGACTGCTCTAGCCGTTAGGCCACATCCTCTCCCCAATTAATGGCTCCATCACAGCTGCAAACTCTAGAGACCACCTTGAGTGCTTAGTTTGCAAGCTCATTATCTCAATCTACACCACACTGGCTGGGGTACTGCTCTACTGACTTCCTGGACACAGATCCAACTTCAGAACCACCCTCATAGACTTCATCGCCCCATTGGTGCTCACTTCCAGCTCCTTTATCCTCCATTATGACCTCAACTTCCACCTCAAGGACCACAGCTACCCCAACACCACCAGCCTCCTGAAAAACCTCTTTATAATCAGACTCACCCAACAAATGAATTACGCCACTCATGTAGCTGCACTGTCCTTGACTATGTCTTCCACAACTTCTCCAAAATAATGGTGGAGAATCCCACCCTTCTCCTGGACTGACCACTCTGTCGTCCGCTTTGGACTTCATCTCCTCAACTACTAATGATGCAACTGAACAAGGTCCCAGAGGAAATCTGGATGACTGAACTTTAAATTCTATGCCTGACGCACCAAGACAACCTCACATGTTCAGTCCAATTGGATCAGCACCTGTGCTAAAACCCTGGCCCCACTCAAAATCAACTCTACAATATGGAAAGCTGGCACAGGGATGACATACAGCTTTCCAGATACCACTGCAAACAGCTAGCACGCTGATGGTGGCACTCCCACAACACCAATGCGAGGAACACCTGCAAACCAGCCCTCCAGAACTACCACTAGTAACTCAGTTCCACCACGTGCTCAGCTCTTACCGATCGGATTCAAAACAGTTCCAACAACTCCAAAGAAATCTCCATCATGAAGGATTTCATGTCCCTCACCGCCAGTCACAGTACCTAAAGGAACTCTGAAGGTACCCTTTACTGAGCTCCTCCACTACTTAAGCAACATAATCAGTGCCATCTACAACAACTTTACATGCCAACCACACCCCTCCACCCTCACCATTCTCCAGTCCACCAAGCTGAACATATTTGATACCACCCTGACTTGCTGGCCCATCATCACCCATCCGGAAACTGCAACTACCATATGCTTCATCCACTCGGGAGCTCCCTTGGACCCCTGCCCCCACTTCATCTTCTCCAAAGGACTAGACTCCATCCGCAAGGCCCTCACTCCAGTCCTTAACTACTCTCTCACTACAGTCACCTTCCCAGATGCCTGGAATCATGCCACCATTTTACCACTCACAAAAACCTATTCAGTGTACCTGAAGTCTCTCCTCCCCTACTAAGCAAATATTCTGGTAAAAATCATCACAAGTGACTTGCTGAGCACCTCAACACAAACCACTTGTGGGTCCTTCACAGTTTGGTTTCAGACCTAACCACAGCACTGAGACTAACCCTCATTGTGGCCACTAGTGGCATCTGTCCAATCATGGACAAGGGGGGCACAGCATTACTCATCCCACTCAACCTCTCATCCGCATTTGACACCGTCTTCCACCCTATCCTCATCCAACGGCTCCACAAGACTGGAATTCATGGACCGACACTCCATTGGAACAGTTTTATCTTCACATGACCTAGCCAATTATTATTATTTTTCCTTTTTGCTTTGTTATTAAAAATCATAAAAAATATTAATACCACATGTGCAAACCAATTAATTAAACATATTAAAAATAAAAGATGTCGATTAGCTAGGACCGTTGCCAATTCCATGAAACTCTATATTATTATGCATCAGAACAACAAGTGGTTATATACCGTACTGAGACATTGATACCACATATATACATCTTTATCACAGCAGTTCATTGTTTCATATTCAGAGGAACATGTAATAATTAATTAGCACCATAAAACAATTTAATAAAATTGTAAACATTATGTACCATTGTGCAAATGAACAATAAAGTGCCTCAGTACTTATAGTCTATAAAACCAGATCTCGAAATTACTAGGGAACTGACCAGGATAGAGCTATAATATATATTATTACCTTGAATAAAGTAGCTAAAATTATATTACTGGACTCCCACCAATCTATGAGGATTTTAAATCTGAATTCAGCATATTATCAGCTAGAACAACAAACTTACTAAATTGACCAAATAAATTGTTTGAACTTTCGGATAGACAAAGGATTATGGCTTGGTGGGATGTTCTCACTCCGTGAGCTATGAACAAAGGTTTCAGCAGAGATCGCTGTGATTGAAGTACACGAGGGCAGACACACACTAAGTGCAGTAGAGATTCTTTAGAGAAACCACAAAGTCTACAACGGTTTGATGACCATTGTAGAATTCATCTTTGGGTGCAGTTCTTTGTTGGATATCGTAACTTAAGAACTAAATCCCTTTATAAAAGGTTATAAATGGACCCGTAAATAGGGTTAAATCTCAAGTTTCTGAAATGTATCAATAGCAGTCCAGGTATGCTTTGTTACTGCTAAGGTCTCTTTATCCTGCATAAAAGATAAAAGAATTGTTGATCAGTTTAATAAGTGCCTAATAGAGGCTTTATTTACATCCAAATGTCCAAAGGGCTGAAGATTAAAAGTATGCGAGCTCTCTGTTAAATAGAATCTCCAAACACTTGTAAAATCACATTTTCTAAGTTCTTACCAACATAAATTTGCAAGAGTGCCGGGGCAGATAAAAACAAGGAATATAAATTTTTGAAAAAAAGATGAATGTCTCCCCAAGTTTTGGCTTGTCAGGTCAAATACTAACTAGATGTCTGCGTGACCAGTGTTCTGAGGAATCTTAAAATTTGACTTAAAAGCTTTATTTGGTAATTTATCCAAGAGTTTGGAGTCGTTGCTTTAAAAAATTACTGATCCATAGACCAAAGAAGGAATCAGCTTAGCCTTAATAGCTTTTACTAAGTGTTCATAACTAGGGCATGAAAGCTTGTTGTGCAAATAACTAAAGGCACATATGAGTGGAGTAGTTTTAGCCTTTAAATTGTTCAAATGACATTTAAAAGACACTCTGTTGTTAAATGTAGTTCCTAGATACTTGTAAGACTTCACTGACTCAATCACTGTTCTGCTTACTTTTTGTTCTTGCTGTCTTGATTTAAATCCGCCTATCAACATGATTTTGTTTTTCTTTGTATTCATTTCTAAATAGTTTTCTGTAATATAATTGCTGAAGGATTCTATTAGCCGTGGAAGACTTGTTGGCAAATGGCTAAGTTGTATGGTATCATCTGCATATTGTAAGCATTTTATATATTACAACCTGAGAAATTTGGAGAATGAACATTGATATTTTGCAGGTGGGACGGTAGATCAGCCATGAAGAGATAGAAAGACATGGTGCTAGACCGCAGCATTGCTTAAATCCGCGAAATGTTTCAAAATGCAGGGTCAAACAACTGCCATCCCCCAATTTCACCTGGACCCAAGTGTTTGTATAGAACATCATAATCATATCTAGTAATGTTTACGTCACAACCCATGCTGCCAGCTTTGACCATAGCAACTTATGTGAGATAGTGTCGAAAGTGGCTTTCAAATCTTCACATAGATGTATAGCTTTTGCTTTTTGGATATTGTCCTTTCCACCATCAATGTAAGGGGCAGTTCATTTGTAATTGTTGATTGTCCTCTTCAGAATCCTGATTTATTTATTGGTATTATGTTTGATGATGTGGCCTATTCTTCAAGGTCTTCAAGAAGGCATGATACAAAGACCTTCTCCTCAACATCGGTTATGGCTATAAGCCGATAATTAGCCTGATTGTCTGGAGGGCCACTCTTATAAATTGGATGTAAACAACTCCCTTTCCATGATTCTGGGACTAGTTTTGTTGCTACAACATCTTTGAATAATGGAGTCAGAACTCTTGCCCACATTTCCGGATTAGCTTTAAAGGCGGCAATAGATGTACCGTTAGTGCTGGGTGCTCCATCAGATCTGATTCCATCTATAGGTGTCATTATCATTTCCTCATTAATCATGCCTGTTAGCCTTGGCTTTACTTTGTGAGGGCTTTCAGTCCCCAAACAACAATAGTATGTGTCACTTGGATGGAATATTCAGTTGGAGGTTTTTCCTGTATATATTTCAGGGTGAACTCTATACAGAGATAAAAATGTACCAGCTAGATTTGGAGCTATTGGCAATAATTGCCCTCCTGCAACTATTCTCCAGGCCATTAATTGTTCCCCAAAAGAGTTTCATATTGTTAGCTTTGCAAGCATAATGTAGGTTAGACCATAAATACTCATGTTAAGCACTTATTATTGCTTCCAGATCCCCTGTTTATATACTCTTCTCAAACATTTTAATGAATGCTTTCTGGCAAAATTAGAGTCTTGGTTTGATTGCTTATATACTGCCCTTCATTTGTAGATAGAGATTATGCAAATACCACCTATTATAAGTGGGTTTGACAGGGTATCCCCTAGCTGTAGTTTTAGATGGATATTTTTCTGTTAAAGAAGTGCTGAAACTAGACCTGATATCTAACCTGGGTGTTCCATTTCGAGATTTGCGATGTGCAAAATCTGTTTAATTCTCCACAAGTCATTAGTTACCCTTATGTGTACTCTTCCTCTCCCTCCTATCTAATCAGCAGTGTCTTCCAGGGCTCCTTGGTCAGCGTCACGCTTTTCGATATCTACAAGGTCCCGGTTACTAGCATAGTCCGAACCCACTGCCTCACCATCATATCCTACACCGACCACATCCAGCTCATTCTCACCCTCTCCGAAGACACAGCCACATTAAGACAGATTTCATTAACTGCATGTCCAAAGTCACAAAATGTAACGGGACTAACTGCTTGAAGCACAACTCTGACAAAACATCTCTCTCTGGTCCTTGGCCTAGTGGCCCTCAGAGCAAGGACTGGCACCCAGACCGCCGATCTCCTCTAGGAACCTAAGGATCGTTATTGATAATCAACTCTTGATCTTCCACCAGGTCACCAAGTCACCTCATCCTGCTTCCATACTATCCAGCTTCTCAGAAAATTATTCACATGTCTTCCCAACACCCAAAGATCTGTCACTTAAGCCCTGATCACAGCTAGCAGGTCTAGGGAAATGTCCTCTACATCTGTATCACATTGCAGCTCGCTAAGAGACTCCATCCAGATTGTTAACAATGCAGCAGCCAGACTTACTCTCAAACTTCCACTCCACACTCACATATGCAAACACCTCAAAGACCTCTACTGGCTCCCATATTCCTCAAACTCACCTATAAAGCACCGCACAAGCAAGCCACCTGCATACCTGAACACCTGCACTCCCACCACCATTTGGCCCACCTCCTGTTCGCCCATGCCCCTGCATTCGTAGAGTCAGAATTGGTGGCCACACTTTTTTTTACCTGACTCTTAAAGGCTGGAACAACCTCCCCTGCACAGTGGTTATTCCACTAGGCACCTGTCTGGGCAGGTCTACCATTCCTATTGCACCGGTATACACTCATACGTGACACATGCGCCTTACCAATACACATAACATAACATTACCACGCAAGCAGATTCGTTTATTTATTTATTTATTTATTTTATAACACTTGTAAGGCGCGCAGCTACCCACAAAGGGTTTCCCGGCGCCGGATCAGCGTAACGTACAAACATCCACTGGACAAGGAGCAAACTTGAAGCACATTATTTATCGAACAACCAGGTCTTTATGCTTTTTCTAAAGCTCATGAAATTTTCCTCCTTACGTATATGGATGGGTAAGGTGTTCCACAGAGTTGGGCCCAAATAGGAAAACGATCTTCCGCCTATTCTAGCCCGCTTGAACCTAGGTACCACAAAATTCGCAGCAGTGCCTGAACGGAGGCTGCGATTGGGAAGATAGAGTTTAGCAAGGTCCTGTAGATATTTAGGGGCGATACCAGCTTTGATTTTAAATAGGTAAATCAGGGTTTTGAACCGAATCCGGTTTTCGACCCTGAGCCAGTGCAGGTCCCTAAGATGCTTGGTGATCCTAACGGATCTGGGGATTCTGCAAAGCAGTCTGGCAGCGGCGTTTTGCACCAGTTGCAGCCGTCTTATTACCACTTTGTTTGAGCCCAGGTACAAGATGTTTCCGTAGTCAAGCCGAGATGTCACTAAGGCATTGACTACGATCTTCTGGGTGGAAGGGGGTAACATCCAGGCAATTTTGCGAAGCCATTTAAGAATGGCAAAACATATGCCAGCCACTTTATTGGCTTGCTGCGTCATAGATAAACTATCATCTATGATGACTCCAAGGTTTCTGACCTGAGAGGCAGGAGGAGGAAGTTTACCAAACGATGATGGCCAGTGGGGATCGCTCCAAAGATCTTTGCTATTTCCCAAAAGGAGGACCTCCGTTTTTTCCCCGTTTAATTTAAGTTGGTTAACTGACATCCAATTAAATATTTCCTGGAGGCCTATTTTCAGTGCAGATGGAGCAGATGAATCGGATTTTGAAAGAGAGAACAGAATTTGAGAGTCATCTGCATAAGTCATTAAGACAAGGCCAAATTTTTCAGCAAGATCTGCTAATGGACGAAGGTACAAATTAAAAAGCAGCGGGCTCAGTATCGATCCCTGTGGCACGCCGTGAGGAGAGTGGAATATCTCAGAGCATGCCTCCGAGGAAGAGATCTGAAAAGTGCGGAGGGATAAGTATGATCTAATCCATTCAAGTGCCTTGCCCTCGACACCATTCTCCCCCAACCTGTCAAGCAGTATGGAGTGTGAAATGGTGTCGAAGGCCGCACTTAAGTCCAACAGGACCAGTGCTACCGTTTGGCCATCGTCCATGAGCTCCCTGATTTTTTCCGTGACCCCAAGTAGGGCCGTCTCAGTAGAATAACCACTCCTAAAACCAGATTGGGACGAGTGAAGAAGCTCGTTTTTTTCCACATAGAATGAGAGTGCTTTGTGGATGTGCCTCTCAAGGATTTTTGAGAAGGCAGGCAGCAATGAAATAGGGCGGTAGTTGGCCAGTATCAAAGGGTCTGCGGCCGGCTTTTTAAGTAGAGGAGTGACCATAGCATGTTTCCATAGTGCAGGAACTGAGGCCTGCTCAATGGAGGCGTTCAGTATTTCCGCTATGGAAACCATAGCCGAGTCCTCTAGTTTACTTAGAATACTTATAGGAATGATGTCACGTGGGGAACCTGATTTGATCGATTTTAAGAGTTCCTTCAGTATATTCAGATTAATAGGAGGCCAGGCCCCGAGATAACAATTTCCTCTGACAACTTGAGGGATGTTGAAATGTTTATGCGTGGTTATGCTGTCTCTTTTGATGTTAGAGACAATATTATCAATTTTGTCAGTAAAAAACGAAGCCAAGTCTTGACATTGCTGGGTGTTAAGAGGGGTAGGTTCCGCTCTTGAATTTTCACCGGCCAGCTCTCTTACGGTATTGAAGAGAGTCTGAGATTTATTTACGGCCATGTTAATGCTGGTGGTAACATAGCATGCTTTAGCTTTCATGCATGCTGAATCGTTACACGATTTGCATCGATATACAGCCTTACAGACCAAAGCCTTTCATTATACAGAATGGCTTGCTATCTTCCTTGCAGGCCTGAATGTGCCAATTGACCATTGAGAAAAAATAATACAACCAGCAGTGTTTCTTGTTTAGATTACTAAACATCAATTGAGCATGTTTTACTTCATCACTTGTTGTGCAATCTTTGTGCACCCAAGATGTAGGCAAAATAGAGTATTGCAAGAACCCTCTACTAATCATCTACTAAGAGGTGTTTTCAGTTTAGCAGGTCACTAGTGAATATATGAACAAACTCATCATATACTTTACACAATTTTGACAAAGCTGTACCTTATACACTTAATATCTTGAAAAGTCTTATTTACTAATTTGCGGACGTGTGTATTCAGTAAATCGATGCTATAAGCTGTTTGAAGACAGAATTTAATCCTCATTTATAGTTTTGTAGATAAGAAGAATTGTGCACTATGAACGCACAACAAATCATTGGTGACCTCGGTTTCACCAACCCAGCGTCTTAGCCAACCCACTCAAAAGGCTGGTTCTCCTGTCTTCGATGATCTCCATAATTAAAAACCTGGGAGCACTTGCTTCTTTGGGGTTGATCCATGGACTAAACAATTACAAATTGAAAGTGAGTTAAGCAAGAAAAGATGGTCTTTCCCCATAAAAAACCTTCTGTAAATTCTACCAAGATATCATTATGACAAGCCTTTATGAAGTAGAAAATAATAGTGTACCAATTCCACAGAATTTCTGTTTACGGATTGTCTGCTGCTTTACAGTTGGACATGCACATATCAAATCAATCAATCAATTAACTAGTGGTTTGTAAAGGCACTACTCACCTGTTAGGATCTCAAGGTGCTATGGGGGGGGGGGGTGGGGAGGGGGGAATGTGCAGCTCCGTTGGGGTAGTCTGAAGAGCCAGGTCTTGAAGTCTTTCCTGAACTGGAGTGGTGTGGGGCTTTGCCGGAGGTGGAGGGGAATGTTGTTCCATGCCTTGGCTGTGAGGTACAAGAAGGACCTTCCACCAGCTCTTTTCCTGTAGAAGTGTGGGATGGTATCTAGGGAGAAGCCAGCTGAGCAGAGGTTTCTCTTGGGGGCGTGGAAGGAGAGACAGTGGTTGAGGTATTGTGGTCCAATGTTGTGGAGGGCCTTGTATGCATGTGTGAGCAGCTTGACAGTTATTCTACTTTTGACGGGGAGCCAGTCAACTATATTTGTAGATTTCTCTGTGAAACAATTTTGATTTTTTTGACCCTTAAAAATGTGTTATTGCATGAGAAACTTTGGCATAAGCTATGGTTTGTAAAGTTTTTTTTCAGAGTTTTATATTGCGCAAACTTGACCCGAAGGTATTGGGTATCAGTGCACTTTACATGAACACCAGTTGCATGACATAAGGACACATTCATTTTTGTTTGGCACAGGGAGATTAAGTGATTTGCCCAGAATCACAGAATGTTGAGCGTTGTTGCCGAGAATCGAACCTGGTTCCCCAGATTTAAGGTCAACTGTCCTAGCCGTTAGGCCACATCCTCTCCCAAAAGTAAAGTTAATTATTTTTGCTTGATGGTGCCTAGTACAGCAACTGTTCACCTGGACATGATCGGCCCACTCCATGCAGATATGTCCAGTACTGATGGACTGATGGCATTATCAGCCTGTGGACCAGCCTAAAGCGGGCAAGCATGATCATTTACATGTGGCGTCAGCTGTCCATACTCTATGTCTTGACAAAAGTAGGTCTCTTGACTGGCTCCTTTCTACTGAAGCAGAGAAATGGAAACCAGAGAATAGATCAAAGATCGAAAAACTAAGAACATACTGTTAAATAAATTGCTGCAAAACACTTCTGTCTCTTAGAGTGTCAATATTAAAAGGAAATACAATAAATTGCCATGCAAGAATGAAAGTAAAGTTGACTGCTGCTTATATTGCATGCCCCAAGTAAATGTTTCCTCTTTAAGTTTAGGTAATGTTTTAAATTTAAAAAAGTGCCATAGATGTCAAGAACTCCGTTGAGTGACCATGTTGGATACTTGCGGAAAACTTCAAAGGAAAATTCTCTTCTGGAATGCTATATAATTCATTTCAACCTAACTAACCATTTTTCAGGTTTTTGGTATGGACATAATATTTGCTGATTTTTAAAACACTTGCGCATTGTTACTGATGTTACTGTACACTCACTTTCTTTTTATGTTAAGTGGTACACTTGTGCTTTACCTTCCTTTAGATATATTAAAATTGGAGACAAAGAATGCGAATATAATGCGAGTTTCCGTCTCATACTTCACACAAAACTGGCAAATCCTCACTACCAGCCCGAGATGCAGGCGCAGTGCACGCTGATTAACTTCACAGTAACAAGAGACGGCCTAGAGGACCAGCTGCTGGCAGCTGTGGTCAGCATGGAACGCCCAGATCTAGAGGAGCTGAAGGTAATAGCAATTCTTGTGTGTGTTTGTAGTTCTTCATTTTATTGCATACATCAACATTTCAACTATAGAAGCTATTCCAAGGTTATAGAAACCTTGATGTGTACATAATAGAGTGGATTGTGGCCATCTCAACAATAGTATCAGGTAGAGAGTGGTGCATTATAGTGTTATAGCCACTGCCAAGAGCTATATCAGATATTAAAGTCATTGACCTGACCTATAGGCGAGAGTCTTAGACGAGGGCCTATAAAGAGGGAGAGGGCCTTTAACAACCTGCCTGGTCTGAGGCAGTAGTGCTGCATGGCTATTAAAAGATTCCCTCACTGAAGGGTAGAATGTTCTTGATTACACAGGTGAAGCAGAATTTTTTTTAATGGTGAAGCAGGAGGACAAAATTAATTATGTCATGAAGAATTCAAGACTCAGCCTGAGCCCACATTGTGGAAGGTGATTTGCTAAGCGGGTGTGTGAGATTTTCATGTAGGATGAGTTATTTCATGAGGGCTGCTTTGAAAATAAGAATGGTCCAGAGGAGAGTGCTCTGTGCAGTGATGTAAATAGGGCATAGGCAGTGGCCCAGAGTTGTAGCTGGGCAGTTTTGATGTATATCTTAGCAGTGGAGAGGGCTGTTAGCAATGCCAAAGGAAATTAGCTTGACTAGGAAAGGATTGGGGGGCAACCTGCAAACTGATTTAAAAAGAAAGGTGAAGGAGTTGTGTGCTGAGACAGTCAGCCAACCTGACATCAATCCAACTATAATGTTATTAGATGTTGAGCACAATTGTCTTGACCATATCTAAGACACTTGGGTTCTGTATAGGGATCAATGGTGGCTAAGGCATAACATGCTGCTCCATAACATTACATGTTGAACGTCATTCACAGGTTCGTTGATGCTGTTCATATCAATTTGCTGAATAGACATTACATGAAGGAATAGGTTAGATGACGTTAATGCATAATGAAAAGTCAGGCTTTAAGGCAGTTCAGTGATGCTTCTTAATGCCTGTGTGGGCTTGTTAATAGAAGATGAGTCCTTTAACCTGGAATATGCCCTCCTGCTTGTAGATGCCTACTGGAAAATTCCAGCTACTCAGAAGGATCACAACACAGAGATTCCACTGAAAACTTTGATTTAAACATTAACAAGCACTGGCAAAGCCAATCAGTTGGGCCTTTCACATAGCTACAGTTACCTCAAGTAATTACTAGGTATCCTTTCCGAGCCAGACAAAACAGTGTGGAATCTTAAACAAGACTGCAGCCCTTCCGAAATTTACTAGATGTACCTCTCAAGTCAGAAACAACTCCTTAACAAGTCAGTCACAATGCTGCAATAACTCACATTGTTACTAAATGTCCCTCTTGAGTAAGATGCAACTACTTAGGGGGTGTGGCTTCAGCATAAAAATGTACAGCTCAACTTTTGCCACTCTAATAGGAAGCTTTGGTATTCTTTCATGAAGGTGCAGTTCTGAAATCATTACTGGTGTCAATCACAAGTCAAATGCAGAAGTTTGCTAAATAAAATGGGCCTGCAACACCTGTGGGGTTCACCTGCCACCGAAACATTCTCAACAAAAAATTGTTTTAAAGAATTCTCTTGGGAAACAGTGGTGCATGATGAGTTTAGGTGCCATGATACGACTTCTCTCGCTGGGCTTTTTCTTCAGACTAAGCCATGCCCTGGCCTAGAGCTGTATTAGGACATCATCAAGAAGCCTCTGGACCGCAAACTTTATTTCCAGTTTAGATCTGGATCTCTTCCATTGAAGTGTTTTACATCTAAATGGTCCTTTATTAGGGACAACAAATGTCACTTATGCACTACACAGGTAGAATCATTTGCACACGTTCTCTTTGTTTGCCCTGCGTACGCTAGCCCACAGAAGATTTGGCTGGTTCAGCTATGTAAGAACTTGGGTACAAGATCACATATCACAGCCCTGCGTATGCTTTGCACTGATCCATCTCCCAGGTATGCAATTCCGGTGGCAACATTTCTGAGGTGGGTGTGGATTATACGTTCTAAACAAATCAAGGATGGATAAAGCGCAGGATGACATGTCCCACTAGTGCGCAGGATTGGGCTTACGTGGTCCTGCGGGCTCTTCCACCCTTGCCGATGGGCTAACAACTGTTTTATGTGTGATATTTTAACAATGTGGTTTTTTTTAATCTTCTTCTTACTATTTTATGTGTAATATAATGATGGTCTTGAATGCTTATTTGCACAATTGTTTAATTCAGATCTTAAACTTCTGTAATTATTGTTCTATTACTTTTTTAATTGCAATGCTTTTATGACTTGCATAGTCGAATAAAGCTTTCTTGACTTGACTTGACAAATGTAGAAGTATTTATATGTCCCTCTCAAGTCAAATGCAAAAAGCATTTATATTCTTTCACGGAAGCACAGTTCCACAAGTCATTACTTGGTGTTTCTCACAAGGCAAAAGCATGGAAAGTCTTAAACAGAGCTGCAGTTCGATTAGCCATTACTAAGGTATCCCCCACAAATCCGATGCAAAAGCATTGATAGTGTTTTGTGAAAGTGCAATTCCGTAAGTAATAACTAGGTGTCCCTCAAAAGTCAAATGCAAAAGCTTTGAAATTCTTACTTGAAGTTGCATTTCCACATTTCCAAATGCATTGATATTCTTTTGTGAAGGTGTAGTTTCCCACAAGTCATTAGTAGGAGTCCCTTACAAGTCAAATGGAAATACTTTGACATTCTTACATCAACCCACAGATCACTAGTCATCACTAGGTTAACTAGTAACCATCTGAAACTAAATGCGCAAAAAACGGAATTCCTATTAATTTCACCAACAAAGAACCACACAAAAGTGAAGGAATGGACCAAAATGATCACAGCACTAAACTGCACCCCTATTCTAGTTGATTCAGCGAAATCATTAGAAATCACACTGGATAAGAACATAGACATGAAAGCCCACTTCAAATCAATGGCAAAAAGAGCCCGTTTTCAATTAAACTATATTAGAAAAATGAAACCACTCATTTCTACAGCAGACCTCAAATTGGCGGTCCAATCCTTAGTTATTTCAAGGCTTGAATATGGATGTACAACTAAAAGTATCTCTCAATGCGACCGCAAGACTCATTACTGGATCTAGGAAATATGACCATATCTCCCCACACCTGAAAGCCTTAAACTGGTTAGCATCTGAAGGCAGAATTCAGCTTAAACTGGCATGTATTAACCATAAAGCGCTCCAATACAAAATACCAAGGTACCTAACCCAGAAAATCGAGCTATCAGGGGGAAGCAGACCAGCCAGGAGTGCCAAAGAGCTGGTGTTGAAACACCCATGTTTCGTAAGAAAAAAACGTATGACAGAGCTTTCTCCGGAGGAGCCCCCAGAAACTGGAACTCTCTACCTCCAAACATTAGAAAAATTCCAAATACAGCAAAATTCAAGAGGGAGGGGAAGTTCTTCCTAATGAGCAAGTTCCTTCCTTAGGCAAGGCTGCTCATCACCAACACCTGATATAGGTGCTGCCAACACAGAACAACAACGTATGTAGAGATAAGGTCACCAGTTAGCTGAGAATAGGCTTTATGATACAGTACTATTCTGGACTTGTTGTCAGATAGAAAGTCACGATAAAAGACACTTCGGAACCATTAGTACTTCGAAAACTGTTACACCTTGTACACTAGTCAGTTTCAAAAATTGTTACCTGAACACAAGAAGAAAGACTTGTGCAGGAATTTCAGATTGATAAGACACTCCTGCTCTCAAGTTGTATATCAAAACTGTACATAGATGTTATTGCTGCTTTACTAGATGTTCGCAATCCTACCTCATGTAACTGTGAAACGCTCTGATACCCAAGGGTCATGTTCGCGCTATATAAAACTCTATAAATAAATAAATAAAATAGGTGTACCTCAAAAGTGGAATGGAAATGCACTGAAATCCTTTAATGAAGCTGCAGTTCCCTAAGCTGTAACTGGGTGAGCCCTTCTAGTCAAATGCAAAAGCTTTGAAATATTTTCATAACGCTGCAGTTCCACTTGTTGTTAGTAGAGGTGCAGCTCCAGTCAGAAGCTACTACTTAAAATTACCTGCACCAAGCTTTTTTTTCTTTCTTTTTTGTCCTTATATTGCTAACACTCTTATTGGGATTCCTCTTGTCTATCCTTATCAATCTGTGCCACCCCTTGGAGGATATAGAGAGAGAACAGAGCTTTCCCGCAAAGATATTACTGTTTACATTTCCAACTTCTGTTCACTTTGGGGGCTCTGGAATGTTACTAAGGAGGCCAGGACCAACAGTAAGCTTGGCTTAATCATAGGACTCTCTTGTCAGATTCTTTTGTTGCTGTGCAGATCATAAGTGACAATCATAATCTAGCACAGTGACCTATAAACTGTCATCAAACAGCTGCTTGCAAACTGCAAGGTACAAGTTAGTGACTTATGTTTTTTACCAGTCTTTCATTATCCTGATGCTGCTAAAAAGGTTCAGGTGGGTGGAAATACATTTTTATTGTTAAAGTCAATGCTAACCACTGTGTTAGGGGGACCTTCCTGTACATAAACAATCTTCCCCTGTTAAGTGTAGCGCCAGCGCAGGGGAAACGCAGGGCTGCACCATATTCTTGTAAATAGGGAGCAGTCCTGCGTTTCTGAAGTGGCGGAGTGTGTTGTTAAGCCAAGGAGGCTAACAGCACCCTCCGCCACTTCTGTTGTATTTTATATTGAAAGCATTTGCAAGAAAACGAAAGAAGTTAATGGGAAGGTTGGTGCTGCATCTCCGTGACTAACTTTTCAATGGTTGGTTTTATTTCGCAGTACGAGGCTCCTGCTCCTGCCAGGGCCAGACTGGAAATCCAAAGCAGCCCTGGCAAATGATTTCAGACCAGTCCCCATACGGTGCACACCAAGTGCAGTGAGTGAGCCTGACCACTACAAAGTGGGCTTTGGGAGGCTCTACCCCCAAAACATTTAGGAAACAATGGTGCAGTCTACAACACATTTATCATTATATATTGAATTGTATTAGCTTTTAAAGAATAGTAAATGAAGACCTGACTATGCACCAGAATACGACAATCTTTCTGGGGGGTCTTCAATGATTCCCCCACTATCACCCTCCAACAGTGCTTCTCATCTCCCCATAGCCCCTCTGTCACCTGTATTTCATTTTATATAGCATCTCTCATACCATTGTAGGATGTCTGAGCACTTTACATCACACACATATAGAGACAGTGAATCATGCGTGTAAATCAGTGTATAGAAAATGTTACATAAGGCAAAGGGGACTACAAGGTGAAGAATTCACATGTCATTCATACTGGTAGGCATTTTTAAAGAGTGCTTGGTCTGGAGAAGCACAAACGCAGGATTCAGAACATAACACAGTGGTTAGCATTGACTTTAACAATAAAAATGTATTTCCACCCAAATGAACCTTTTTAGCAGCATCAGGATAATGAAAGACTGGTAAAAAACATAAGTCACTAACTTGTACCTTGCAGTTTGCAAGCAGCTGTTTGATGACAGTTTATAGGTCACTGTGCTAGATTCCGATTGTCACTTATGATCTGCACAGTAACAAAAGAATTTGTCTGACAAAAGCAGTAACCCACTGATCTATGCATATAAAATACTGTTTTTTAAAATGCATGGTACACGTTCTTTGCAGTAGGCATTTTAACCCTCTGCACTACATTAGATAAGTCAAAGCTG
The DNA here is from genome assembly GCF_964204655.1 of Triturus cristatus. NCBI lineage: Eukaryota > Metazoa > Chordata > Amphibia > Caudata > Salamandridae > Triturus > Triturus cristatus. The sequence goes on from NC_140590.1 coordinate 445,628,592, forward strand.
CCACTGGACAAAACTCTCATCTCTCTCCAGCAGGGACATTAATCACTGGTGTTATCTTGACACTTTTATTGTTCTTTGAAAACTGCTAATTAAACAAGATACTTAGCAGTGCTTTCAAAACTTCTGCCTGCGGACCCCCTAGGAATGTGTCAGGGACCCCTGGGGGTCCGCAGACCACAGTTTGGGAAACACTACACTAATGCAAATGATGTTCTTTAAGCATTCTGCAATTCTGACTTCCATTTCCTACATATCTCTCGTCTCGCTAAGATGATCACATAAAACGTAAACTTTGCGCTAAGTGCATTCAAGTGGTAGTCATTCGTAAGACCCAAAAAAATCAAATTGGTACTTACTTCTATTGGTGTCCTCAGTACTTCTTCCAGAAAGTTACATACCCCCAGCCAGTAGAGTTTGATTTCTGGGCATTCCATAAACATATGCATATCATCTGCTGCGGGGTACTTGCATCTTAAACAGTTATACACGTTACCTGTAACTTTCGATAACTTTTTTGGGGACCAGTATACTCTATAGGCGGTGTATAAATGATTCCTCTTGAGTGATGCTGGTTTTACCACAGCCTGTAACATGACAAATTAATCAGACCAGAATTTATTAATGTCTTCACTGTTATATTCTTTTCCCCAAAGATTCAAAATTTCACTTTCCAAATTGTCCTCCGCATCCACTAGGGCCCAATACCAAAAGGAGATTTCTTTCTTCCACTTGTTCGCTCTAGTTACTTGATCCCATTTCAGATTTTCCTCTTCCTGGGGCCAGCTCTGTGATGCCCACCAAGATGATATCTGATAATATTTAAACCTCGTCAAAGTTCCTCTTGTGATATTTTTAAGCACTTCCCAGCTGACTAGATTAGATTCCTTTTTTAAGTTTCCCCATTTATTTAAACCACCTGTTCTTAATGGCTGACTGAGTTGATCCCTCAGACATTCAGGAGTACCCAGGGAGTCCAAAATTGGGGCTTGTACTGCATAGTATGGTATCTTCATTTTCTTCCTGATATAGACCCAAGGCTCTAAGGCAGCTCTTAAAATCTTTAGCCTTACTTTCTTGTAGAACTTCGGATCTCCATACTTGTAGAGAAAGTGATTCTGACCTTGCACCACATCTTTTAACATGGCCTCAAATAATAGACCTAAGAGTTTTTGGTCTTGCTAGCTAACATTCAAATTTTTTTGAAGTGGAAAGCATAACAGTAGGCCCTTTTTCTAAGTTTTTTCCAGGCTATCCTCGACCCTTTCATTGCCCAAATAAAGCTTCCTATTTTACCTTGTACCTTAGCTATGTCTGCCTTCCTGAAAGAAAGTGGGATAGAATTATATAGAAAAGTGAATTTTGGTAGGATAATCATTTTCACGAAGTTAACCCTCCCATAGATATTTAAAGGGGGGTTTGCCCATCGTGATAGCAGACACATTACCTCCTTGCTTACTCTCTTCCAGTTAACGATAGGGATTTCCTCCAATTTCTTAGTGAGCTGTATCCCTAAATATCTCATTTGATTTTGGACCCCCGGGTTTCTCACCTCCTAAGTTTGTACCCCGAGACCTCACCAAATCCCTCCACCTTCTCCATCAGCCTTGGAATTGCTTCTTGAGGATTTGTCATATATTAAAGCAAATCATCTGCATATAATGCAATTTTGATTTCTAACCCGCTGAGCCTGAAAGGCAAAATTGAGGTGTCTGCTCTAAGCCAGCTAGAAAATGGCTCAATATATAGCCAGGAGTGGGGACATGGGACACCCCTGCCTGGTGCCTCTTGTGATACCAAACCAATCTGTCAATTCCCCATTCACCTGCACTTTTGCTTTACGGATAAGGTATAGGCTTGTCACCGTCCTAACTAGATTATTTGGAAAACCAAACCTTTTTAGTGTCTCCCACAAGTATGCCCAATTTACCTGGTCAAAAGCTTTAGCAGCATCTATTGCCACTACAGTTAAAGGGACATTTCTTTCTTGAGCCGGATCTATGGCCCCCATTACCTGGAAGGTTGGTTCATTTAACTGCCTCCCTGGTATGAAGCCTCTTTGATCTGGATGGACTACCCCCTTTATTAACTTTGAGACCCATGTTGCAACTATTCCAGAGAAAATCTTATAATCCGTATTTAATAAGGAAATAGGTCTATAAGACTCAATCTTCTGGGGCTCTTTGTTTGGCTTTAAAATCAGCGTAACTGTGACTTCTGCCCATGAACTAGGTGGATTTTCCCCCTCTATATAGATTTTATTAAACAAAGATTTTAAGATTGGCACCACTTTATCCAAGATACTCAAGTATAGCTCTACGGGCAGCCCATCTGGGCCTGCGGCTTTTCCTCTTGCCATTTTTTTACATTTTGCCAGTATTTCTTCCTCAGTGATACCTTGTACCAAAAATGCCTTTTGTTCCTCTATTGAGGAAGTGTTATCTGTTTAAGCCACTTCTGAATGTTTCCTTGTCCTGGCTTTGTGTCCTCTCTATACAATTCACTCATGAAACTTCGAGCTTCTTCGCGGATCTCTTGGTCCGCTTGTATGACCTGACCCTCTTTTTATTAAGTTCTTGATCGTATTCCTTGCCCTATCTGATTTGGCCTTCTACGCCAACAAAGAGCTGCACTTCTCCCCATATTCAAAATGTTGGAGCTTACTTGCCTTCCTCCTATCTAGGAGCTTCTTATCTATTTTTGCCTGGATCTCAGCCTGCAGGCTCTCCAACTCTTTCACTAATATTGGCAAAATACTTAAGCCTTCCATTGATGCAGCCTGTAATGCTCTTTCTTTTTCCTTAATCTCATCTATTTTCCTTGCCTCCTCTTGCTTCAAGGCTTTCCTTCTTCCCACTGTTATAGCCTTCATTATCCCTCTTGATTACGCCTTAAAAGCCTCCCATACTGTCTGGACCTTAGCTGTTCCCATGTTGAATTTGAAATACTCATCCGTCTTTTCCCCTAAATCTCTAATCACTTCTTCATTTAGTAACATCATCCTGTCTACTATCCACTTTCTCTACACCTCTTTATGCTGCAATATCAAATTCATAACAACTGCTGAATGGTCTGATAATATGGTGGGAATATGTTTTATCATCTCGACCTCCGCAGCTCTTGGTCTATAAGGAAATAATCAATTTGAGAATGATGCCCATGTATTTTACTGTAAAAAGTAAAATCTCTAGTTTCTCCGTTCAAGCTTTGCCAGATATCCACCAAATTAAACTCTCTCATCATATTTTTTAAACTGGAAAACGTTTTTGGGGGACTATTATATTCCGCTTTCGAGGTGCGATCTATTTCCTTATTCAAAACCAGATTTAAATCACCCCCCATTATGATTGGAGCTGTCGTATCTAGCATACTAGCTTCAAGTTTGGAGAGCGAAACTGGGTTATCTTTGTTTGGTCCATAATATACTGCACAGACCAAGAGTCTGTCTTGCATCATTATGGTGGCCACCAACCATCTCCCTGGCCGGCCTGTCTCATGCTTGACTATTTTTATGCCTGAATTGCATCTTATAAGTAGTGCTACTCCCCTTGAACTTCCTCTTTGCTCTGATCAGAGGACCTGCTACACCCATCTTACTTGCTAAAGCTCTGTTTACACTCTTGTGCTTCTAAGTGAGTTTCTTGTAAAAAGATGATGTGTGCTTCAATATTCCTTGAGAACTCTATAACCCTAGACAACTTACTCTTCCTCCTCAGTCCATTTACTTTCCAAGTTAATAGTTTCAGTTTATTTGATGTGTTCATTTTTAAAACTGTTGTCCCTATAACCTCCTAGCTTCTTCCAACATAAATCTACAGCATGTAGGAGGACTACTTTTTATTTCCCCCCCTTGCTCCCCACACCCTGTGCTCCCCCTCCACCCCCCCCCCCTCCCAGGAAACCCTGCTTTTTCTCTTTTGGCGGTTCAAAACCGCCATTCAGGATCCTCCCATAGCCACGGGAGGCATCAACACAAAAAACTAAAAACCCATTATATAATTTCTTTTTCCCCATTATATATACACCCTTTGTCCTACCGACTTAAATCAAGCTTTCTGGTCTCTTTTGTCCTGGTCAAGCTTATGTCTGCATCTGTGCCAAAAATATGTCGACTTCATCTGGAATGCTGATACTATGCATCTTATTTTGCCACATTATTTTAAGCATAGCTGGGAATTTCATTTGGACCTGGGCACCCCGCCTTCTTAATTCCCCCATTCTGGTCCCAAGTTACCACTGCCTCTGAGCCATTCTTTTACTGAGATCTGATCTGATTTGATAACTAAAAGACTCATGCATTAATAATGATTCTGTCAAAGCTCTCCCCAGTACTAGCTCCTTGACTGCGTACGTGAGAAAGTTAATTAGTATTTTCCTGAGATCCTTTCTTGCGATCCTCACCTCACTCTCCAATGCCCCATCACGCGAGGCGATATCGTCCAGCTTCTCTTCAAGGACGTCACATTTGTCTTGTATACCTTTCTGGTTACTCTCAGAGATCTCAAATTTAGAGAGTATGTCTTTTCTTAGACTCAGAAACATTATTTTGAGCTGGCTCCTACCCCCCTCTGCTCCTTCTGTTGAATCTGTATTTTCCTCCTCCTCCAAGGTACTGCCACTACGTTGTGGTTGACTGTCACCTGAGACTGGTGCCATTAATGTTACCATGGGGGAAATATCTGTAGTATGAAGGGAGTTTGAGTATCCGAATGCTTCCTATGTCCCAGACTGGACTTTACCTAGGACTGCCCCCCCTCCCCGCTTCTTTCGTCCGCTGATAGTGTAAAGCGATTTCCCTTTGAACAGGGACAGAATTTGTCTGGACAGGGTTTATCTGGCCACCTTTTTCCCCCCCTCCTTTAGGGGCTGCATCCTGATCCATTATTTTAAAGTAGGAATTTAGGGAAGGAGCAGTTTTTATCAATGTCCGCGCTGCCTTATCGCCACCCCGCTTTTGTCTTCCCCCCCCAATTTTGATTTTTACGCTTTTATAGCTTTTTTCTTAGGTTTAGTTGGTACCACCTCTTTAAGCGCCTCCCCCCCCTATTAATTTTACACCCTCTGTTTTTAACCTCGGGTGAGATCTCAGCTGGTATCTATTTCTTATCTGAAGTACGGGGGCACCTTTATCGGTTGGCGTAGTTGTGGAGTCCTTGTCTCCAACCCAGACTGAGCACCATTGCATTTTCTGTAACTACGGCACACTCCCTCCCCTTCTCCTTCCCCCTCTCTTTGTCAGGTTTCTGAATCGAGAATGGAAGATCCCTTTCCATCGACCAAGCCTTTATTTCTTTATTTTGCAGTCCTCCCCAGCTCCTGCGCCTTACCCACTCCTCTGTCTGTGAGCTCGGGCTCGAGCTAAGCTCCTCACTACTCCATCCTCCTCGGCTCAAATTCACAGATTTTACTGTTTTCACCTCCAATCCTGTCGGCCAGTAAACTGTTCTGACGCTGCTCCCCCCAACACGGAAGCCGATCAAAGCTGCAACTGACCTCGTCTTCCTCCAGAGGTCCACCAAGTGCTTCCAGGTCCCGCGTTCAGCCGCCACGTCCTGACTCATATGCCTCATATGTCCGACCCAAAGGCTCTTCAATATTATGTTTTAAAGGTAATCCAGACAACCTTTTTACTTATTTTTACCTCTGCGCTGCGTCACACATCGCGCACGGGTTAATTCTTCAGCTAAAGCACCGCTAACTTCATTGCTGCCTCACGCCACGCCGGGACCTGCCACGACCGGCGTCAGCCTGCCGCCATGTTTCCTCTCCCTGCACCAAGCTTGAGGGGGTTGTGGCTTTAGTATATACTTCTGCACACAATCTTTTAACCAGTTCTGCTTGTTTTCTATAGGATTCATTATTTGCCAAAGGTAGTTCATAATGAGTCCAAAATACACATTTCAATACATTTCTTGTGGTTTTTGTAACTTTGTGATCATACCTCACTATTTATAGGAATTTCTATTCACTGGTAAGTACAGCACAATTAAATAGTTTATTTGGTTGTTCATGTTTTGGTGATAGGAAGGTTATGCACGCTCCACCTGGGAGTTTGCGATTACTTTGCCTCTAGGGGCAAGTGGTGTTAGTGCAGACTTTTGAAGCTCCCTCTGGGGGGGAGTGGTGTTAATGCAACCTTATTGACACTGTCTAGGCCTGAGTGGTGTTACTTCAGCCTTCTAAAGTTTCCTTAATACAGCCTTTTGAAGCTCCCTCTAGAGGAGTATGGCCTTATTGCAGCCTTGTGAAGAATAACCTGCACTAAACTGAGGGTGTGTGGCTTTAGTATATACATTTGCATACACACTTTTCCTATTTTAACCAGTTGTGCTTGTTTTCCACAAGATTAATTATTTGCCAAAGCTAGTTCATAATAATGAGTCCAAGTTACAGATTTCAATACATTTCTTGATTGATTTTTTTATATTAAAGTTTCTGATCACACCCTACCATTTATATAAACTTTTATTCACTTGTAAGTACAACACAGTTGAATAGCTTATCTTGGTTATTTGTTTTGGTGACAGAAGGACTCATGCACCCCATGTGAGAGTTTGTGATTATTTTTGTACTCTCCCTCAAAGAGCACGCTGATAGTTCAGCCTTGTTAAGCTTCATGTAGAGGTCAGTGGTGTAACTACTGTCTGGCATTAGTGAAACCTGGCGAATAATGACCTGCACCAAACTGAGAGTGTGTGACTTTAGTATATAAATGTGCATACTCACTTTGCTGGTTCAAACAGTTGTGCTTGTTTTCCATAGGAATTATTATTTTTCAAAGCTTGTTCATAATAATGAGTCCAAATTAAGTTTCTGATCACACTCTACCATTCAAAGGAACAGAAAGGTCTTGTGCACTCCATTATTTTTGTACTCTCTCTCTGAGGACAAGTGGTGTTAGTGCAGCCTTGTGAAGCGTCCTCTATGGGTGAGTGGTGTTAATGTAGTCTTATTGACACTCCCTGCAGCCTTGTGAAGCTCCCTCTAGTGGAGAAGGGCATTACTGCAGCCTTGTGATGCTCCCTCAAGTGGTGTGAATGCTGCTGGAATGAAACAATTGTGTGCCTCTTTCTAGAGGAGAGGGGGAGCTCAGTACCAGGAAGGACACCGAGCATCTGCAAAATTCTTTGATTTTTGTGGAGTGTTTTCTGCATACTGACAGTGCTTGTAGTTACTAGAGGGTTCACTCAAGTCAGATAAGTGGTTAAAATGTCAATCATAATGCTGTGGGGGGTGTGGTTTTAACCTAAAAAACTGCATATACATTAGGTTCTCTAGTGACTTATGCTTATTTTCTGTAGCATAAGTAAATATAGCAAAGCAGGCTTATAGTGAGGAATGAACATTGTAATTTATAATAAATGTCTTGAGAGTTATGAAAATAGTTGATGTAAAATCTACTATATATAAGAACTATCAGTAACTGGAAAGTGAAAGCGTTTAATAATTTCTGCATTTGGATAGCTATTCTTTAGGTGTATGTGTACATGTTCAACAGCAAAATACAGTCACTCAAAGTGAAAGCATCTAATGGAGTGGCCTGATGTGTTGATCAATACTTTTTGCTGCGGTGGGATGGAGTATAATTTGAGTGACATATCAAAAGACCAATCGTGAAAAAGTGTTGTTAGGGAACCCCTCTACATGCATGTATTTTCTTCATTATATCCTTTTGAAGTACATGAGGCTGGCGAGATATCTAAAGCGGTCTTTAGGCCAGCCCTAAAGAGAGATATACCACTTTAAATGACAATCTATGAAGGTAGTTCTGATCCTCCCCATTCCCCTAGCCAATAAAGTGCAAAAGCCAATTATAGAGGTTGATTAATCATTATTTTTCTTCTCAGTCAACATAAAGTGCCACCATAAGTCATCCAAACCTTTACCTTTTGCTTACTGGGTCTAAACACAAATCATCTTGTTGGCTCTAGGCTTAGAATGCTTTTAGTTGCAGGCACCTAGCTCCTATCGCATTCTCTTGCCTTACCCAGCAACTCTGTGACCTCACACTCACATCCATTCTTAGATGGATCCCAGTGTTTTTTTAAATTACGGAACTGTTTAAACCAAAGAATGTAGGCTATTTAATGAGAAACTGGTCACCAAGAAAGATAGAAGAAACTAGACCCTTTTTATCTAGAAGGTCCACCAAATTTCGTTGGTCAACTGGAACAAATTGGATTCTCCTCATTCTTTTAACCACTGATACTAATGAAATGGAATAAGTTAAATGCTACATTATGCAATCTCTGCTCAAGACATTGCCTACGCAATTTTGCCACTAATTTACAACCTAATTTATTTTCCTTAACAGTGGGATATCAAACACTTTGCTTGTGAGTTAAACCATGAGATAAAGGCAAAGTGTTCTGCAAGTGTCACAAGTATCTCAAGATGGCAATTTAGGAACATATTAGGCATGAATCAGCCTTATTTTGATTTGGTTCTCATGAAAAAAAATGTTTTTTTCAAATAGGATATATATGCTGAAAACAGTAGATGAAACATGGTGCCATACTGTTTGAATGTATGTGTGGAAACAAATTGAAACCTGCCCAATTGTTTAATTAGGAATAAAGGGTCTTAGAGAAAACATGCTCTGTTGTATTAAAAGGAAATTCTCTATGCAGAAGTCACAGCTTTTTGAAGATGTGCCAGTAAGGTAGAGCCAACAACTGTCCTGCTTACAATTTGATTGTTTAGCTTTCATGAATAGACTGCTGATTTAAAGAATAGGCCCTATCAATGTATCAATATAATGAAACTTGAGGGGGACCCCCTGCAAGGTACATGGAGGGACCCCGCTCCAGATTTAATCAGGAGCTCTCAGGCCAGAGTACTGTGCTGAGGGGGCCTCCTGCAGCTCAGGCCCCCTGCACCACAGGGGCTGCGAAGTCCTATGTGACGCCACTAGGCCCTACATTAAAAGGTTATTGTAAGTTACCTCGGAGTCCCATGACTTTACAAAGGAACTGAGTCTTCAGCCTCATTCCTCAGTTTGGTCACAAAACTCCTCTGTAATTTGTGCTATCCTTATAATGTATGAATACTTTCTCCCACATATATTACTTTAAAAATATAATTTACAATAAAATTAGAATTAAATCCATATACCAACATAATTTTAAAAAGTTGATGTAAATAAGTTTAAGGGTAAAGACAATGTAATGTCCCATGATGTTGATGAATACAGGCCCCAGCTAGGCCCGCAGAGTACAAGGGTTCGCTCTCCTGTAATAAAAACTGGAAGGAAGTTGGCACGGAAACTGCAAAGTACAAAGACAGAGTTTATTAACCCTTAAGGGTGGTCCTACAACCTATACAACACTCTTCAGTATTGCATAGAGTAGCACAAAGAACTTGCGTACATGGTCCCCTTTTATACACAAAAGAGGGGCTCATAAGTGGGTGGATACAACATGAAGCGAAATTCATGACCTTTTATGGGCATTTTCGATACAGAATCAATATGTGGGCGGAGTAACTAATTTCCTGAGCCCGCGAAAACATGGTCAAGCAAGGACTAACTGATAACAGATGTGGTCAAGTCTGGGCATGCGTCAGACGGACAAAGGAGCTATTTATAGACTGTTACTAGGCAGATTACAAGAACAACTAGCAAAGAGGTAGGACTCTTCTCGTGCTGAGCACGTGGAGGCACGACAATACAAAATGGAGTCCGGACATTAGTCAACATAAGACAAGAAACATGTTTCAACTAGAGAGAATTCATGTCTTTAGTGAATGCTTAATCATATCGCTGTTTTAGTTTTCAACAGACGACCCTTTCAGCATTTACTGAAGACATTCGGCTTATTAGGATAATCATCATATATGTCAATTTTCATCATCTCTTCTACCTCTTTAGTTAAATGTTTCTGATAGGTGACATTGGCGATAGCTGTCTTATCAGGAATACAGAATGACACACATAGGGAACAAAGTAAAGGACCACATTGGACACAAATGCAACAAGAAAACAGAATTGCTACAATAATACAAAGACCAGTCAAAACCTTCCACCCCCATGTGGTGATCATTGCCCAAAACCATCCAGACAACGTCCAAGTGCCATTTTCTGTATGGATTTCAGCTGCAATCTTATGTAACTTATTGATAGCATTATAAACTGATGGCGTATGGTCAGGAATAAACACACAACAACTACTTCCGATAATTTTACCCGCTCCACCTCGGTCAGCTAACATAACATCTAATACCATACGATTCTGTAATGCAACAATTCTAGTAATTTGCAATTCTTCCGTAAGATTCCCAAGAGCAGCAGCGGTCTGATTTGTCACAGCCTCTACAACTCTTGTTAATCTTCGAACTTTCCTACTATTTAGGGCAGCTCCAACAAAGAAAAACAATGCTAAATTAAAATCAATATACTGCTGTAAGCTAGTATCAGTTTGATCAACGTCATCAATAGATAGAGTACGTTTATACCTATTTACAGTCACATTATTCAACAACTTCAAATCTTTATGATAAGATGCGGGTGCTAAGAATACAGGAGGTAATAAGAATGCTACATAACATACTCCGGACCAACCGGCCGGTAAACGATAATAACCCTTATTCCCACATACGAAGTATGTGTTATGGGAAGCTAAGAAAGTACTGTTATTTAGCCCGTCTATATTCAGCACGATGATACAATCACTAACACCGACAGGAATATGACCCACACTCTGGACACAGAGGTCCGCTTGAGCTTGCGCCACCTGAATCACAAAGCGCTCTTGTCCTTTAGTGTCTCTGGTGTTCGTGAAGATGTAGGGAATTGATTCATTGTCCGGTCGGTACTCTTCCCATTCCCATATTGTCCCATTCGCTTGTGGATAACCATCCTTATCTTGATGACACTCCCTATTAAGTCTAAAAAGTAATCGTCCCACTGTAGGTTTCCGTGTGGCAAACAGCAAAGTGTACCATGCTCTACAGGAGCCATTGTGAGAAAAAGGAAGAGGTATGAATGGCGTTCCTCCTTTCTTCTGATGAGCTGGCATCATACCACATATCCAACAGTTCATAGCATTCGTGGCAACGTGGGTATGATGCAACATCTGGATGAAAGTGTTATTCAAATAAGACTGACGATGCTTCAGTTCTTGATACGGAAGTGTATAAAAGTAGAGCTACTCAGGCACTGGAGTAGTCAAAACAAGCAACTCCCGGGCAGGAGTCACATCCTCAACAAACCATGTGGTTATACCAACAATAGCTACTGTAATAATAAAACCTGTTGCGCAAAGAATCTTCTTCTTCTCCATCTTAGAGTAAAAAGTCAATATCTTCCTGAAACTAAAAGGTTGTCAGAACTCTTCCCCTTAGGCAGCGGTTGATTTCTTCACCAGCGGGCCAAGACGGGTGTCGCTACACTAATGCAGGGCTGATCCCCCCCCCTTGCCACATTGGCTCTCCGTTTCACTAACCTAAGGGCCGTTCTGACAACTTTGGATACAGCAGTCACTTCCTCGGTCTGAGGTGATATCTTCTTCCTCCAGGAATCGCTTGGTCCGGAAAGAGCTCCTCAGTGTCGTTCGGTTCCACAGCACGGCCTTTCTCCGCAGTCAGAATTTCTCGATGGTCTGTCAATACAGCAGGCTCCACCAATCCGGGCGGCACTTTGCGACAGTGCAAGGAATGGATCCAGTTCTTTCGATTGGAAACCCGCACAGCCGTCCTCGTTGCAAGTAAGACTTGCTCAGGACCAACCCATCTCGGCTCCAAACTGTTCGTCCTTTCGAAAATCTTCAGCATAACATAGTCTCCAGGTCGGAGATTATGACCTTCACCTGTGGACCGATCAGGGAGCGCCTCTCGGACCTGTTGATGAATAGAAACCAAATTATCCGTTAACTGTGCCAGATAATCATTCATCATTACACAAGGTACATCATACACGGACTTAGGTCTTGGTGGACCCCAAATATTCATTGGGCGCCCAAAGACGATCTCATAAGGTGTGAGACCGGTTCGAGAATGCGGTATCGATCTAATTGACAATAATGCCAGCGGAAAAGCATCTGGCCAAGTCAAAGAAGTCGAAGCTTGGATCTTAGCGATCTTAAGCTTCAGAGTACCGTTATACTTCTCTACCAATCCCGCAGACTGAGGGTGAAATACTGCATGGAACTTCTGGGTAATGCCTAGACCCTTCAGGATATACTTTATAACATCTGCTATAAAATGAGGTCCGTTATCACTCCATAGCAATCTGCAAACACCGTATCGAGGGAAGAACTCCTTCAATAGCATTTTGGCTGTAGTCATTGCAGTATTGTCTTTCGTAGGGTATGCCTCAACCCATTTGCTGAAGGCACAAACCACTACTAGAACATACTTCAGATTGTTACAGCGCTCAAGCTGAATGTAATCCATCTGTAAAACCTCAAAGGGTGCAGTAGGTGTTGCAAATCCTCCTGCTGGAGTTCGTGTACCCTTTCCTGGGTTATACCTCAGGCAAATCATGCAAGTCTGCACTACCCTCTTTGCCGTACTAGCGATCTCCGGATGCTCCCAAACTCGTGTGAGTAGTTTAACAATTGCGGAAGCTCCGACATGCGCTAGTCCATGTGCCATCTGAACCATAGGTTGTACGAAGGCTGTGGGTAACTTCCATTTATCCATCTGCTTATTTCTCCAACATCCTTCGTCATCTAATTCTCCATCATTGGACCATTGCTCCCGTTCCTTATCGGAAGCGGTCCTCTGTATTTCCAGCACCTCTCTCCTAGCATCGTGCCATCTTTCTGCCTGTGACTTCACAACATACATTGCAGTAGCACCAGGCTGCATCGCAGTCTCTCGTGCCACCCGGTCTGCCAAAGCATTCCCTTCTCCAATTTTATCAACCACTTTCTTATGGGCACTACATTTAATTATAGCAATCTTCTTTGGATATGTTAATGCAGTCAAGAGGTTGTGGACTAACTCCCCGTACATTATCTGCGCTCCATGTGACGTTAGAAACCCTCTCTCCTTCCAGAGTAGGCCGAAATCATGCGCTACTCCGAAGGCATAGCGGCTATCTGTATAAACATTCACACACAATCCTGCACTGAGCTCACATGCTCGTGTTAATGCTATCAGTTCCGCTGCTTGAGCTGATTTCTGTGGTATGCGTGCTGTCTCCACTATTGTTTGCAGTGTGGTGATTGCATACGCTGCTGAAGTCGTACCATCTGGTAGCTTCAGGCATGATCCGTCCACCCACAGTTCTCCATCTACATCTGTAAAGGGCGTATCCTGGAGATCAATACGACCCTTTGTCTGTTCCTCAGTCACAAGAATACAGTCGTGTGCCTTCCGTGCTTCAGACTGAGTTTCCGGGAACGGCAACAATGTGGCCGGGTTTAACGTTACACACCTCTTTAACGTAATATGAGGAGCCAAAAGCGTCAACTCATATCCCGTTAAACGGGCACTGGTCAAATGCTGCGTCTTTGTCTGACTAAGCAGGGCATCAACAGCATGGGGGACTAATACCAACAGTTTGTGACACAATTCCCTCACTTTGACGTATTGACACAGCTGTCGCCGCAACCGAGCGAAAACAACCAGGCAATGCTCAGGCAACAGGATCAAGTACGGCTGAAAAATATGCACAAGGGCGCTGCTTGTCGCCGTGCATCTGCACTAAAACTGATAATGCACATCCATCTTTCTCATGCACATACAGTGAAAAGGGCTTCGTATAATCAGGGGTCCCTAACACTGGTGCTGAACAAAGGGCCTGTCGCAATTGCTGAAATGCAATTTCACACTCGTTCGACCAGGGAAGAGGAATTGGTATGTCCTTTGTCAAAATGGCTAACAATGGTTTAGCTATGTGTAAAAACCCCAATATCCATTGCCTACAAAAAGAAACAAGACCCAAAAATGCACGCACGTCCTTCTGTGTGGAAGGCACTGGCGTGTCCAAAATTGCTTGAATACGATCTGACGTGAGTGCACGCCCCTCCTTAGACAAAAGGTGACCCAAATAAGTCACCTTTGGTCTACAGAATTGCAATTTCTTCTTCGACACCTTGTGATTGTGAGATGCCAAAAAGGAAAGCAAGGATAACGTACTCTTCTCACACAGCTCAGGAGTGTCAGCCGCCAACAAGATGTCATCGACATATTGTATAAGGGCGACACCCTCGGGCAGAACAAAGGAATCCAACTGCCTTTTCAATGCTTGACTGTAAATACTAGGGCTTTCTGTATAGCCCTGAGGGACTCTACAAAATCTATAAGACCTATTATTCAGAGTAAAACCGAAAAGGTATCGGCTATCAGGGTGAATAGGGATCGAAAAGAAGGCATTTTTCAAATCAATAACTGAAAACGTGGTCGCCGTTGGCGGGACCAAAGTGAGTAACGTCGTGATGTCAGAAACCACTGGATACTGAGGTATCACAATCTTATTCACTTCCCTTAAATCAATGATAAACCAATAAACCCTGGTATCCGTATCTTTCTTCAAAATGGGTAAGATAGGACTGTTGCAAACATTATAGGGAACTTCTTCCACTACTCCCGCCTTAATCAAATCCTGCACAATCTGTATGAGTGCCTCCTCCCCCTCCTGGGGAATACGATACTGAGGGAGGCGTGGTAGCACCGCACCCTCCTGGACACTAATGTGGACAGGCGGAATCACCATCTGTCCCACATCAGTATCCGAAGTGGCCCACAAAGAACGAGGGAGGGAAGCTAATGCAGTCTCCTCCGCAACCACACACATCCGGTCTGTCATCGGGTGATTATCATTTAATATCACACGTACTCCAGCGGGGGAGCAGCGGATCGTAGCTCTGAAGTGCTTGAGCATATCAAGACCCATAATGTTATCAGGCGTGTTCGGGGCAAGCAGAAACGGACAGGGTGCAGAAAAGGGATCAACATGGAATGCAAGGGGTCGGGAAAGAGGGCTTCGAGAGAGTGTACCATCAAACCCTACCGATGTAACCATTAAGCCAGATGGGGGAGCCCTCGGAACCAATTGTTTGGATAGCGCACTGCGGGTCACTCCTGTATCAACTAGGAACCGATCAGTAGAACCCAAAACCTTTGCTGAAACATAAGGACCCTTCTGATCAACCGGCACTTCAACTGATTCCAACCCCCATCCAACGCATTCCTATGCATGCCGCGAATCATGGTACCCAGAGCTGTCAATCCCTGACATTTGGTACTGGTGCTGTCGATCAAATACATTGGGTTTATCTCGCTGCTGCGCGTTAGGTTCAAAGCGAGCATGATCATTAGAATTCCCTCTGAAATTCGAAAAACCCCCTCTACCTCTCGCTGGACCTTGACCACGCCCCTGACGAGACGCATACAACACCGGACAATCTCTGGCCCAATGGCCCGACCGTTTACAATACGCACATTGATTCCTATTTACATCTGACCGACCCGAAGGGGGACCATAGAATCCTCCCCTACCTCTATCGACACCCGACGAGGCGGACCATACACTTGCGCTAACATCACCTTTGTTTTCAAATCTTTCGCTTTCTTCTCCTCCTGCCCCTTCGCTTCTTGTTCCTGACGCTCATAATACTGAGCCATAGTCAGGAGGGATGCCGGAGACGAAGTGGACCAGGAACTTTCACTCGCTTTTAAACGAGCTGCTATTCCCGGTAATAAATTCGCCACATATTTATCCACAAAAAGATGTCTACCCGTATCATCCGTAAGTGACTGACCACTAAAATCGTGAAATGTCTCCTCAAAACGCGTAAAGAAATCTGAGACTGATTCATCAACCTTCTGTTTACACAATGCTAACATATTCCAGTCAATCTTTTTAGGGGGAATAATCGTTTTCAACTTAGTCAAGATAGCAGCGGGAAGATCTAAAATAATCTGCTGTGGTTTTTGCGCGGGTTTTCTTTCCCTATCCTCATCCTCAATTTCAGACCACTTAGCCTTAAAAGCGGGAACATCATCCACCTTCCGCACAGATCTCCACATATCCGGTGGTAATATGAGCCCAAAGAACAAATCTATATCTGCCAAAGTCATAGTACAAGAATTCAAGGCCCCTTCGACCTCTTCATAAAAGGCAGCTGGGTTTTTGCGGGGGTCAGGTAAAGCATTCTTCAATGCCATAACATCAGCCCTATGCCAGGGAGTATAGACCCAATTATACACAAAATATCCCTTAGCATCGGCGGAAGTAATATCCGAACTAGTTCCCGCTCCTTTAGGAGGAACATACAAAGGTGCTGCCTCTCACATCGGTTTAGCATGCACTAGTTCGCTCTTATCTGAGTGGGAGGTAGATGACTGGTCATCGCCGACACGTGGATTCGACTGCTCCTGTTCCCCTGCCTTTTGGCGCGCTCTCTCCTTAAGGTCACTCGCCGCGTCCCGTAATGCAAACAGCCGTCGAACCGCATCAGGTGCCTTAGAGGGAGAAAAAACACCGTTACGCAATGCTTTAGCATCTAATACTACATCATCAGGCTCAAAAACTTCTGAATATTTCCGAAAGGCAGAAATCACTTCATCAGAAAAGTGTCCCAAAAAATACAACTTCTCTCTATCCTGCCACTTTTCCCAAGAGTCCAACAATTCAGTGAGGGATAACTTGCCCTTAAGTGCACGGAGAGAAATTTTCCGAAGCTCACTCATACGCTCGACTGACAACATAGACCGCGTGTCTACCTTATCCGAAACCAATCCAGACTCCTGCGATCTCGGGGCCGACACGCCAGCATAAGGAGGCGGAGAACGATCTAATAAATAAAAATCATCTTCAAGATTAGTAAGGACAGGATAGAGTGGCTGGCGGACAGCATATTGACCCGAGACTTGCAACCTACGCTCTTTCTCTTGCCTCTCCGCCAGTTCTCTTTCCTCCTGACGCTTCGCTTCCTGTGCTCGCACATGATCATTCTTCCGTTGCTCTTTATCAAACAGCGCTTTCTCACGTTTCTCTCGCTCACGTACTTCCTTCACCCATAACCGTACACATTCAAACATGTCTTGCCGAGCACGCCGTTTACACATACACTGTTCCACATACTCAATCTTACGCACATCAAATGATCCATACAAAGGCCAGCGCAACTCAGGATCCTTTTTGGTGTATTTCCTCCATACTGTGCTGTACATTATAGAAGAAAGACCATGCTTCACATACATATCCCTATTAGGAGTCCCCTCTGGGGGGGCTGGAGCAGATTCCTCGAGGTTTAACCGGTTTCCAAAACAGCAGCACCACTTACGAAGTGCGCTAAAAGCAGGCATGCTCAAAAATAATGCAAAATATGCAGTATTATCAAAAATGGCACTTAAACGTTGCGCCGTTCAAATTTACACAGCTCCGGAGAAATATCTCCACATTACCTGCCTATATGTGTTGCAACGCATATATTCTCACAGTAATCAATACAAAGCATGACCGGTCATCACAAAACCAAACTCAAATAGCCAACCCAGGCTTCAAAACTCGGAGCAAGTACCGTACAACGGTTCTCACCAATCAAGAGTATCCAGATTCCAACTGCCAAGCTCCAAAATTCGCCCAAACGGCTGTCACGGCAAAACCGACAGAAGAGGTCTCAGTCGAGGACCGGCGCCACCCAGAAGGTCAGTTCGGAAGGGGAGGAAGAAAACCTCGGGATGCCAGGGCTAAAAGACGCCACTGGCAGTGATCACATCCCCGGCCAAATTCCTCACCTTCGTCACGACCAGTCCTTCGAGCATCCGAGTCGCCGATGAGCCCCACGTGACGGGCGCCAATTGATGAATACAGGCCCCAGCTAGGCCCGCAGAGTACAAGGGTTCGCTCTCCTGTAATAAAACCTGGAAGGAAGTTGGCACGGAAACTGCAAAGTACAAAGACAGAGTTTATTAACCCTTAAGGGTGGTCCTACAACCTATACAACACTCTTCAGTATTGCATAGAGTAGCACAAAGAACTTGCGTACATGGTCCCCTTTTATGCACAAAAGAGGGGCTCATAAGTGGGTGGATACAACATGAAGCGAAATTCATTACCTTTTATGGGCATTTTCGATACAGAATCAATATGTGGGCGGAGTAACTAATTTCCTGAGCCCGCGAAAACATGGTCAAGCAAGGACTAACTGATAACAGATGTGGTCAAGTCTGGGCATGCGTCAGACGGACAAAGGAGCTATTTATAGACTGTTACTAGGCAGATTACAAGAACAACTAGCAAAGAGGTAGGACTCTTCTCGTGCTGAGCACGTGGAGGCACGACAATACAAAATGGAGTCCGGACATTAGTCAACATAAGACAAGAAACATGTTTCAACTAGAGAGAATTCATGTCTTTAGTGAATGCTTAATCATATCGCTGTTTTAGTTTTCCACAATGTATTGCCTCTAATGTAGAGACCCAGAGGGCAATGGGTCTCGATGTAGTGACATACAGCCTTCTCTATAGAGTACACAACGTGCATTCTGTTTGCTTTCTTTTCTGAACCTGCTAAGAACAGTATCAAACTAGTGTCTAATGTTATGTTTGCATTTAGCAAATGGCTAGATGTCCAATGGGATCTGCTCTCATTTAAGATAAGTTGCCAAATAGTAATAGTGTGTATATTTTGCTACCAACGTGAGCTGCCCTAGAACCTGCAACTAGGAAGTGAATGGATATCCAACCTTATTCCACATGGTTGAATTATCCTAGAGATCGCAATGTCCAAGTATCTGGAGAAGTAAGAATGAATGGGCTTAGGCCAAATTTTTTTAAAGGAGCAATATTGTCAAGTTGCTGGATTTTCTGAGTGTCAGTGTGGCTATTGGCAATGACCCATTCAGTTATAATGAAGCCACGAACCCAATAAGTGAAATTGAGGATGTCCAATTGTACACGTTCCCCAAAACTCTAGAATGGATTCACATTGCCCTATTGATACCATCTCCAAGTTTTCCTGTAGATTTTAGAATGATGAGCTGGATCAGGGTCTTGACAGAGTGTCAACGGTATGAGGGTTCATCTAAAGACTTGTCTTCATTGTTAAGCCGCAGGATTGCATCAATGTTCCAGTGAAGGACTGTGGTAGAGGTCATTTGTGTACACGATACAGCACCTTGACATTACTTATTTGGTGTTACGTTTTCAGTAGTTGGATGGTGGTTTTGTTGTTGGGCGCTTTTTAAAACTGTCCTGAATTTGACAATCACAACAAATTAAAGAACTATAAAGTTTAAACCAAACACTACAATTTGCATTTCATTTGTTCAAATGATGGACAAAAAAACAGTAGCAACAAGACTCGTAGCGTGCCTTGCCTCAGGCTTAGTCAATGGATTCAGTTGATATTTCAAGGCTAAAAAAATGTCTCTGCTTGTTGTGTTCTGCTCCGGGAGCTCTGCCGGTGGGTTTCGGAAGGCTACAGGTCAGAAGTAGGCCTGGGCAAAAATTTCGTTCCGTTCGCGGAAATTGCGATAATTTGACATTTTCGCGTTCCGCGGAGAGCGCGAAAATGTCAAAATTTCCGCAGCTTGGCGATAATTTGTTTCTTGCTCACGCTGTAAAATAATACATTCTCGCGCACGCGCGATCGCCTTACCTGAATCCCTGCGTTCGCCGACAAGTTTTCTTGATTCGGCCGCGTTCTCCATGAGATGTTGGATTGTTTTTAGCCATTTGCGCTGTCTCGCAACAGTTCGCGCCCACAGTGAAGTCATGCGTCGCGCGATCACGTCTTTCTTCTCGCGATTATGCACCGCGAGACAACTCAAAACAAGATGGCCCTGCCCGCGAGCAACCACATGGGTAAGTTGGCGACCCGCAACTATGCAGAAAATCTTGCGAACATGCAGGAAAAAAATCTCCGCATCTTCGCAATATTTCCGCTTGTTTGCGATAATTTTAAACATTTTCGCGATAATTTGCGAAAGTGGATTTCGCAAATTCCACCCACCCCTAGTCAGAAGAAGCTCGAGACCTGGGCAAGAAATGGGGACCTCAGTAAAGTAAGATAATTCCTGTGTATGTTTGGCACCAGATTGGAATTTAAAATATTAGAACAGTGCATGCCATTGACTTAAATCATGTCACCTTGGAAGGAATAGTTCAAGGTATTCCAGACATGCAGCTCTTGAGTTTATGACGTTGGCTTTCTCCAGACAGGTTTCAGGTAAAAAGGTTTTGGTCTGAACTAAGAGTGCTCTTCATCCATGGGTAGGCTAGAGATCGGCAATAGATGCAGTTAGGAAACTAGAAATTTCTAATCTGGGAAACCTTTAAAATCTGGAGGTTATTTTTTGGCATTTCAAATCTGTTCACTGGAATTTTGAGAATCAAGATTCTTAACTTCCACTAATTCCATTGCCTGTATGAATTGCTCATTTCTTATTTCCAATACTATTTTGCGTGTTTTAACATTTTTGCAAAACGAAAAGGGAACTGAGCTACAACTCTAGACAAACTGACATAAGAAAAAGGCGCAGTGAGAGGATTAGATGTTAAAGATGCTCCCAAGCCATCCATCCTGGAACAAATAATCGGCAACTGGCAAACAGGGTCTTCGGAGTTTTTTGGTGACAATTATGATTCTTGAAATTTGTAGTGTATTGGATGTGACTGCTGCTGATTCTTTAATGTGTTGTGTATTCACTGTGGTGAGGATTGCTCTAATACTGCAGTCTGGTTTCATACAGTTTTCAGTGTGACAAGCACGGACTACTAATTGGTTGTGTCCACACGGTGAATAGCATTGACTGACTTGCATTTATATTATATGTTATGTATTTTGTGGGATCAAAATTGATCCCCCTGCCGATCTTTGTATTAATTGTGACTAACATTTATCCTTTCGTGTTGTGTGCATTCTCTGCATCTGTCATTGATATTCTAACATGTTTGTTCCATGTGACTTGCATTTATTTATATTCCAATGTGTTGTGTACTGTGCGTGACTAGCAGTGACCCTCCTCTGCGCTTTGGAGTCATTGACACTAAAACTGAATTTCTAATTTGTTGTGCATTCCCGGGGGTTGTCCCTGAACCTCTAGCTTGTCCTGTAAGACCCTCATTACACAATATTCCTTAATGCTTTTTTGCATTAAGCTTGTCGGTCAGCCATCTTGTAATGTGATGTGTATGGAGTGTACCTAGCAATTATCTCCTAATGCACTTCGTATTCATTGAGATGAGCACTGATGCTCTAATGTGCAGCTAAAGTAATAGCCAGGAAGGGATCCATCCAGAGACACGACTGTCCAGTTTATTAAGGACAGCGGTCTATGCGTCGGAAAGGTTCGGATGACGCATGGAGTTATTAGAGTAATTGGACAATTTACGTTGATTCAAGGAAGTAATACTTAGGTACATAGCGGCATCGGGAAAAATCACTCAGACTGAAGACTTTAATTGAACATCCATTTTAAAATCAATAAAGAGTCAGGCATTCGCACTGCACTGCCTTGAAGTCCTCTGTTTATTATCTGTCCCTCTTAGCCTTACAATCGGAGGTAAGGTCACATAAGTATACATTTAAGCATAAAAGCATTGGTGGTCCAACGGCCAACGTCACCTAGGCACATGATGGGAATATCATTTTAGCTACAAATTAACATGTGTACTTTCGACCAAATATCCAATTTGACAGATAATCATTGAAAGGGAACAATTGGGCTGATAGAATTGCTGTGAATGAATATTGAAAGAAGTTGTACATGTTAGTTGTTTGTTAGGTGTATTTACAGGGCACTCGTACTCCCACGGGTAACATGGCGCTAGCACCCATTTAGGAGTGATGCAGTGAGGTGTGGTGAGATTATGTAGACCTCCAGTAGCAGCCCACCCTAAAAGATCAGGGATAGCAACTCTGTGTGGGTGTGTGTTAGCTAAAGGCTGGAGTGAGGAACCTGGTGTTCAATGTTGTTCTGAAGGATACCAGGTCAGGCTTAGATTGCAGGTTAAAAGGGAGAGAGTCCCATTCACTGGGGCTAAGCTAGAGAACCCGTGACCGGCAACTCGCACTTTCTTTGGATAGGGGATGGGGAGACATCTCTGGATTTTCCGCTCGTAGAATGCTCTAAGGCAGCTGCCCGCAAGTGCGGTACAGCTGCTACACATACTGAAACTGGAGCTGCCCATGACCAATCAGTGCAGCCCTCGCTACTGTTGGCTCCCAGCACCCACAACTTCGGGGCAGTGAGGTCAGAGACCTACTCAGGTCATGCTGTGGCTGGGAGGTTGTAGCCAACCACCTGCTGGCACACACACTGTTAGTCCTTCCCCCATGGGGTACAGGAGAAACTCCAGCAAGTCCCCAGGGACTCCTTGAACCTGAGGTGGCATCGCAGGCATCAGCAGACTTCTCCGCTGCAGCACAGTCTCTCTTGCTGTCACTTCTTCTGGGCTGGGACTCTCCTGCTCCTGGGGATGTGCGAGGGCCAAGCATCTGTTTTGGCAGGTTGCTAGGCAACCTCTCCTGCCCAAATGCCACACGGAAGACGCCGTGGCCGCTCCACTTCCCATCGGCACAACCCCTGCTGTTACAGGCTGGGGAAAGGAGGAATCACAATGCGAGTGTCAAGAGCATACACTCTCCCCTCCTGGGGTTCTGCACACAGCCCCCCACCAGGCGAGATCGGAGAAATGCCAGCCAGCAGTATTCATGGCAATTGGAACACCACTAAAGCGCTCACCACACGCTTCCAGCAGGCCTTCTCCTAGTAAGGATAAAGAGCACCACGCTCAACACGCACATCTCTCCTTTTTGAAAGAGGTACCGAATCCAGCACTCTAGTACAGCAAAATTCACGGGGCTCTTGAAAAAAAAAAAAGCACGCAGATCGTTTGCAGAACCAAGCACACAAACCAATGTGAAGGTAAAGCTCTGTAGAGTGAACCACCTGGAAACTTTGGTATCCCTGAGTTTCCCAGAACAGGAGGCCAGCACACACAGGTCCTTAGAGAGTCCTTCACTAGCAGGATACCACAGTAGGGCAAAAAGAGTTAGTCCTTTTCCTCCACCACAGACAGAAGCAGCAAATGCAGGCAACCCCACACAGCAAAGGGGCAGTACTCCTCCTTACACCTCTCCAGCTCTTCTCCTTGGCAAGGTCCTCTTGTTCCTTGAAGTAATCTGAAGTCCTGGTGTTTTAGGTGTAATACTTATACCCCAAAATGTCTTTGTTCTCCTTTTGGCCAGGGTCTCTGAACCCAGTTCAAACCAATCGTTTCCTCCCTGGTGCAGCATGACCACAGGGCAGAGACAGCATTGTGCAAAAGGAAACACAGCCTATTCAGATGTAAGCAAAACTCCTCTCACCACTCTAACTGCAGACCAGGTCTATTCAGCCTTGCAATGAGTAACCCAGGCAAGGAAGGGCACACTTCAACCTCCCTAGTGACTGTCTAGAGTGAATGCACATCTTAGCTCCAGTCACTCACACACCAGACATTGAATACACAAACAGCCAAAGGCACACAGAATGGTGAAGTAAGAAAATGTAGTTATAAATCAAAGAGTGACCTAGGGCAATAAAGGTCCAGCATACACGCCCTAACCTATGAACAGTGAATCAAGAGGCATGCTTTTCCTAGAAGTGGAACAGAGGAAGAAAGAGAAATAGCTCCTATAAGGAGCAAGGGCCCTCACATATCCCAAGGGGTGTCTTGCTTCATCATAGGGCAGCTCCTAGGGCCGGTGCTGTAATGCCCAATGGGGAGAACGACCTTTACAATGCGGTCGTTACACCGCGGTATGTCTACATCGCAGTAATTACAACCCAAGTCGTTACCACGACTTGCACTGGATGGTGCTCTAAACTAAGGAATAGTATGATTTACTATTTCGACACCTTCCCTACTGTTACTTAGGCTGGAGGTGTAATAATGAATCATACTATTCCTAAGTCCAGCGCACTCCAGCGCAAGTCGTTGTAACGACTTGCGTTGTAACGAACACGATGCAACGGGCCCCGCATGGGGGCTCTGTGCTGGAGGTCTTTTTAGACCATAGTCCAGGCTGTAGATGAAGGGGGTCTGTGTTGGGCGTGTGGTATATTTCAGTGGTGAGTAGAGTGTGAAGAGTGTGTAGTCAGTGCGTCTTCAACAAGCAGGAGCCTCATCAGTAGGGACCCAAAATGTGGGAGCCCAAGGAGTAAAACTGCACTGGAATCACAGGACGCACAATGGCGAGTTTTTATTTATTTTTTACGGAGTTTTACATAGCGCAAACTTGACCCGGTATCGGGTATCAGAGCGCTTTACATTGCACCAGTTGCGTTACATGAGGACACATTCATAATTTTTTTGGGCACGGGGAGATTAAGTGATTTGCTCAGAATCACAGGATGTTCAGCGTCATTGCCGAGACTCGAACCCGGTTCCCCAGATTCGAGGTTGACCACCCTAGCTGTTAGGCCAACTCCTCTATCCGTATTGACTAACTTCCTGTTGGTACGCGGAGTGCGGCGGTCCTACCCTCCAAGAGTCCAGAGGCTAGTTCCGCCGCACTCCTCGCACCTAGAGTCCGGAGGGTAGGTCTGCCGCACTCCACATACCGGCAGGAAGAGTCGGACGAGACGCCATTGTGCGCTCCGTGACTCCAGAGCAGTGTTTCTTCCTCTCTTTCACTTCTAGGAACAGCATACCTCTTGATTCTCTGAAGTAAGAAAATGCCCACTTTCTAAAAGTGGCATTTTCAAACACAGGATTGAAAAACCACCTTCACCAAAAGGTGCGTTAATAAATTCTGTGTTCAGAGAGTCTAAACTCAATTTTCCCATATTGTCCCTATTGCAATTTACACATGTAAAAATGTTACAGTGCAATTATAAGCCTATGGGACAGATAGCCTTTCAGCAGTGAAAAACGAATTACACAGTATTTCACTATCAGGCCATGTCACACACACTAGAACAAGTCCTACCTTTCACATACACTGCACCCTGCCCGTGGGGGTACCTAAGGCCTACCTTAGGGGTGCCTTACATGGAAGGAAAGGGAAGGTTTGGACCTGGCAAGTGGATGCACTTGCCAGGGCAACATGTCAGTACACAACTGCATGCACAAAAACTACAGTGGTAGGTCTGAGATACATTTACAGGGCTACTCATGTGGGTGGCACAACCAGTGCTGCAAGCCCACTAGAAGCATTTGATTGACAGGCCCTGGCTCACACCGTGCACTTTACTAGGGACTTACCAGTAAACCAAATATGCCAATCATGGATAGGCAATCTAATCACAATTTACACAGAGAACATATGCACTTTAGCACTGATCAGCAGTTGTACAGTGCCCAGAATCATATGGGCATCAAAATCAGGATCAGACAAATAGGAGGCAAGAAGCAAAACGTTTGGGGATAAGCATGCCAAAAGGGCCAGGTCTAACAGGGCCTCATATAGATATCAAATAATTGTGTAGAAAATGCAGATTCCATGGGGAACTCCACATTTTAGCTCTATTCTGTCAGCTGTAAAGCGAGATAGAATGAACTATCATGCATGCCAGTGAAATGAATCTATACACGCATGCACACACACACATGCACACAGACACACACATGCTCTCTCTGTCACCCTTTTTTCTCGCTCTCTTTCCTACTCTTGCCCTTATTCTCCCTCTCTTATTTACTAAACGATCCACAATTGCGTTCGCCATAGAACAAAATGTACTTCAATAATTATGACCTTGTTGTGTAAAACAAAACAAAAAGAATCCCATATAGGTTAATGTGACATTCTCTTGAACTATTTGCTCTCAACCAAGAAGAGAAAGGAACTTTCAGACACTGACAGAGAACCATGATTGAAAAAATGGAAATTAGTTCATTGTTACCTTCCAGGTGTTTTAAACAGTGTTACAATATCAGATCAGACTTTTAATCTCTGCAATAATTCAGCCCAAGACATCGAAATTGTGAGTTAATTCATTTCTTCTCTGAGTTATTGCAAAAATGTTCAATTTAGAGATAGTGCATTTTGATTTTGTGCTGACATTGTTTTCTGAAGATTAAAAAAATAATTTGTAAGATTTGGTCTAAAGTAAAGTTTGAACTGTGCCATGAAAGTGGATTATGCTTATGTTGGGAACTTGAAAAATAAATTAGTTTACCCTCAAAGGGTTAGAAATAGGAGTGGCCACCAAGTTTTGATAACCATCCCTGGCGTAGTGCCCCTACCTATATTTTCCCAAATCTTAACTATTTGTGATATTTATCAGTAGGTTATTTTGGATTACAGTTGACATACAGAAATACTTTATGTTTTATTATAAGTATAACGAGGGATTAGTACTGGAGGAGATTATGCAACGTACAAGGTTGCATCAGACATTTATAGGGGTTTCATATTTCTCAAATACAAATTCTTCCCATTTCTAGAGTTTGCTATTCAGGAAGGGCCAAGAGCTGGTAGGTGAAAATGTTTTTGTCTCAAATTCTCAGTATTATTTTCTGACATTGATTTTACCCATTTGTTTGCCTTAGTGGTCAGTCAAAGTAATTTAGGGAGATTTCAAATACTCTTTAAGCTGTTTCTTTCAGTGATTGCTGTTTTAGGCTTATATTTCAAACAGGAAGAATACCTGATTTTAATATTTTTTTCGAGTTTTTACTGGCATAGACATACAAATATAAGCCAGGTTGCTATATTACCAGCCAGATGGAAACCTTAGATATTAGCTACCGATCCGTTCTCCATCAGTATTTCTGGTGGGCTCTTTACACTATCTTTCCATTGCACACCTAGTACTTTACTGTGCACACATGCTATTCAGCGAACACAAATGAATAATCACTCGCAGAGGAGTAGTTTAAAGGTATTTGTAAAGATGTCATGGTCAGTTTCTAGCATGATATTACCTGTTCTTGTTTCAGCATTGGTGATACACCTAGACACTCTAGGCAAGCACCAGAATGAAAGCAGACTTTAAAACTGACCTGTACAAAGAGAATTTAAAGGAAAGTATAGAACACTTATTCAGATAAATAGGTCATCCTCCAGATAAATTAACTTTAAATGTTAAAATACAAGACTAAATTTCACATAAGCTTGCACTAAACCCCCAGTAATTGAAATGACAGGTGTTGTTATGTTTTAGGTTAGATATGGCCACTTAAGGGGCAATGAATCATTCATTCTTAAAAGGATGAAGAGTTAAGATAGTTGGGAAAAAAGCCAGACAAAGAGGAGGGTGGTTCTGGAAATATGTGAGTGGCCACTTGGTTGACTGCAAGCTAAGTCAGGACCATCCAGCTATTAACGGGATATCATTACTGGAAGAAATGTGACTGTCCTATTCATTGACAAAATAAATATGCAGTTGGGTGTCCTCCTCATGGAAGTGGTATATAAAGTTGACACCAAGTTATGAATCCAATGAAAGGGTAACCCATATAATTACTTAGTTGGATAAGTAAACAGAGAAGACATTTATGAAAATTATATAAATATGCATATTTGGGAAGCAGAAGATACTCTGTGGTGTCTTGTGCACAATAGAAATACCTAGAACAGAAAAGGGTATCTATATCAATGTTGTCCTTGAATACAGTAAGTTAGTGCCAGTGTTATAACTGCAATGTCAAATGTCATTGGTAAGCGTACTTAACAAGGGAGCAGACATTGTGATAAATGGTCAATGAAAATAATGTTTGCATTTACTTTGTGCAAAATCTCTTCCATGCCCTTCCACTAAAGGAGGTGAAGTTATTGAAATTCCATGAGCAATGTGTGTTTTGAGAGAGATAAAATGGATGAACTTATTGAAAGCAGGCTCTTTGCACAGGGACCTCTTCCCCCTTTGTAGCCAGAGCCTTCCTATCTTAGACCCAATATTGAAATAATCCATCATACTAAGTAGAAATGGTGTGCCCAGGTTTGGACTTCACTGCCAAGATTTCTTCTTTATTGATCATGCATGAAGTTTCATTTGACTAATAGACTTGTGTTAAGTGTGACCGTTACAGTATTTTAATAATATTTAGTGCACTGTATAGTTTTCTACAGAACATTACTTAATACTTGACATGTGCCTATGTCAACAATTTGACTCTACAATTTTATAGATCTTAACCTTTCTAAGCCACTTTCATCATTTAATAAATGCAGACAGGTTTCCTAAATGCTCATCATGCAACTGATTTAAACTTGTACTTTTGGGAACTCATGCTATGTTGCAACATCCTTCAACACATGTTCCATGTTCTCACCGCTTTACATTTCCTTGACAGTCAAACCTCACAAAACAACAAAACGGATTTAAGATCACCTTGAAAACCTTAGAGGATAATTTGCTTTCTCGCCTCTCCTCTGCTTCTGGAAACTTTCTGGGGGACACAGCCTTGGTGGAGAACTTAGAAATCACCAAAAAGACAGCAGCAGAAATTGAAGAAAAGGTAAGAAATGTATTTTTGAAGGAAGCTATGTGAACAAAAACGTGTGACTTGGTAGCAAGTGATTGAATAGTAAGAAGGTCTTGATGAGTTGAGATAGCGTGGGCAGCATTACAATACATTTTTGCATGGTGCTAATATATGCTCTTAATGGTGTGACTAGCTCCAAACAATGTGGCTTCAGTGCATAAATGCACTTGTTTTATGGCATCTTGTTGCTCTTTGCATTATCCATGCCAAGTGTTTTTTGGCATGTTTTTTTGCCATTGGTGTGTCTGCATGCGGCGGCTTCTTGCTAACATTACCTGTTTTGACTGTGTTGTTGCGTTGTGTCATTGTGCAGTGTTATATTTCTTACTTTAGGTATGTCAACAAATGCTGATACATGTCCCATCTAAAACAACACATATGTTAAGGTTTCAGTGATATAAAAAAAGCCTTTTTTCCAGTGTCTAAGGTGGAAAAATTCCATATCAATTAGCCCCAAACTGTAGCAGAGACAGGCCTTAACCTAACACTTTCAGTGCTCATGTTATATGATTCAGTCCCTTACTCCACAACAGAAGTGCAGAAATGTTAAGGAGACATTGATCAAATATAGTAGTATCTGCACAGGCTGTTGACTGGAAAACAATTGTGTTCTGAACCTTTAGTTATAATTTTTTCTTAGTTTGTTATTGTTTTGTTAGAATTCCCATTAAATGTCTTTGACCACATGATATTCAGCTTCCATTCATACCAGGAATAAAGCTTTCTCAGATCTGATGTGTTTTTCACTAAATTGAGCAGTGGCACACATTATTTTAAGATCTACAGGAGCCTCTAGAAGAATGTATTATATATATAAATAAAAATGGCTTCCCTTTCATAATTTCACCATCGTCATAGGTGTAAAGGAAGTGTCATCATTTGTTTTTTTTTCTCTGATGACATTACAAAAAGTGATAACACACATCCTCCAACCATGATGAAATCACAGGAAGTGAACATACAAGTTGTATCACTTGTGTAAATCGATTGAAATTGCTTTGAGATCCCAAGAAGGCAGTGAAAGAAAGCTACGTGGGTTGAACTGATGTCCCTGTTAGCCCCTTAATAATACTCCAGCTACCATTTACAATGCCAAAAATTGTAAATCTGTCAGTTCCTTCCTGGTTTTCATGGGAATTGATCCTGCGCAAAAGTATCTTGAAATATACCTCCATTTAGAATAGAGACATATGAGGTGCTCATCTGAAATCAGACCCATGGATGTTTAGGAAGAACTGAGAGAATCTGGAGGATAGTCCTGAAAACCTCAGGTAAACTCTAAAGTTCCACTATTGTTATCAATCCCAGCTATTTTGAAGAAATATGACATAATCCTCATCAAGTGCTGAGGTGATCTCTAGAAACGACTAGAAGGGGAACAAAATGCCAACAATTTATGAGCTCCACAGGGCAGTTACTGAATTTGGATTATTGAAGATAGTGGAGCCTCACTTTCCAACTCCAGAAGTGTTATATTCCCTCCATATGTTATCCCTGTGGCCCTAGGGCTCGCTCCCTGTCTATAATTAATTAATTAATTAAATAAAAGAAACTTGTAGAGTGCACAGCTACCCAAAAGGGTCTCCCAGCGCTGGAACAGACAGCTAACAGGGGAGCAGAAACCTGGAAGCATAAACCACGAAGCTCAGTCAGGGCAGTTAAAGAGCAGTCTTCGGGTTCTTACGGAACGTGAATAGAGAGTGGCAGTTCCTGAGAGCCATAGGAATGGAGTTCCAGAGTTTTGGGCCTAAGTGTGAGAAGGAGCGGCCCTTCTTGCGGGCCAGGCGAAACCTGGGCATTGTACACAGGGCGAGATTGACTCATTCAATGGCCTGGTGGGCACATCGGATGACACCAGACCTTGGATGTATGAAGGGGAGAGGCCCTGCCTAGCTCAAAACATATAGCATGAGTCCTTG
Organism: Triturus cristatus; assembly: GCF_964204655.1. NCBI lineage: Eukaryota > Metazoa > Chordata > Amphibia > Caudata > Salamandridae > Triturus > Triturus cristatus. Next base: position 445,658,880 of record NC_140590.1, read on the forward strand.
AATTTGATGTGCTTGTAGACCTTAAGCCACTGTAGTTTATTGAGCAATGGGGAGGCAGAAGCATATCTAGGCAACCAAAAGAGAAGGCGGGCGGCGGCGTTCTGGATAATCTGCAAGCGGTGGATCACTGATTTATCGCCGCGCCGATACAGAACATTCCCGTAGTCCAATCTGGACATTAACAGGGCCTGCAAAACCGTTCTTTGGGTATTCAAAGGTATCAGCCAGAGGATTTTCTTAAGCCAGTTGAGAATGGAAAAACAGAAGGCTGTTAGTTCAGAGACCTGCGGCTTCAGTGAAAGGTTCTTATCAATAATGAAGCCAAGATTCTTAACTTTATTAACCGGCGTGGGTAAGAGTCCCAGAGAGACAGGCCAGTGGTTAACTCCCCCAGCTTTGAGGTCGACCGCTGTAGCAGTAAGGCTGCAGCCTCTCACCAACGATTGCCTATCAGTAGGCTAGTGACTGCCTCACTACTACTCCTGAAGTAAATACCAGACTGATTGGTTATATGGTTTGTTTTGTTGATGCTGGTGGTGGTGTTCTTGGATTTGGACTGCGTTATCTGTGTTGAGGGATTTCCTCAGCAAGGAACGGGAATTGATTGGATGAGAAAGCAAAGCCATCATGCTCAAGGCTCATTTAATGAGGAGGAATAGGATCAGGTTTGTATTTTTTGATGAAAGGCAGGGGCTTGTATGAAGAAATACCGGCTTTGTCAGGGGAAGTTATGTGGGCTTTGCCGGACATTTTGATTGTTGAGACTGTAATTAATGCTATCTACTTGCGCAGTGACTTTTAAGGAATGTGTTACATTTACAACAGATGTGATGTCCAGGAAGGACCTGTAGCTCGAAGGGGTATCAATGATTTCTGCTGGTTGAAACCCAAGCAAATATTGTTCATATTTCTGGACTGATATTCGAGTTCTAGCACCATCGCACTCTCCCTAAAGTGCAATCGACTCTGTACGGATATTTAAATACACAGAGGTTTTGATCCATATCTTGCATAATCTGTACCTTCTCAAATAAAATATTTAAACATTTTTCTCCCATAAGGTGCTGGAAGCCAAAGTGACTGAAGCGAAGATCAACGAGGCAAGAGAGCACTACCGCCCCGCCGCAGCCAGAGCGTCTTTATTGTACTTCATAATGAACGACCTCAATAAAATCCACCCGATGTACCAGTTCTCCTTGAAGGTAGGTCTGCTCCAAGGCACTCAGTGGTTAATAAGTCCCCAGTGCACTATTAAACAGATGCATTACTTCAATAAACATTGGAAAGCCTTAAAAGGACATTTATTGGTTTCTTGGTTTAGTTTTAATTTCGAGTGAAAAGCAGCTCTCAACTGCCTTTCATTGAGACGCTTATTTTCAAGAGGAATCGGTAAGTAATCCTAATTCATAGCTTCATAAACTTCCCAAGGAATTGGTCCCCTATGACAACAAACACTCCAAGGCCTTACAGGCATTCTGTTTGCAACCAGTGTCGTGATACGCGATGGCATCATTTCCGGTCTTTCAAAGACGTGCATTTCACGATGAACATCTGTTTCCAAAGAGAGCATGCATGTGGTGTATTTAGGGACACTTCCCCTGTAAATCTTACTCTGTTCCCTTTCAGAGCAGCTAAAATCAGGGCACTCTTCACCCCTGGCACCTTCTGATATAGGGAGGGAGGAGGGAGGTTCAGTCGCCGTGCTTGGTGCTGCATCACGCGCTCACGCTTGGAACATTACTGGTAATATCTAAGCTTTGTTACCGATAATGACACCTCGGCCCAAGGAGCTAGCATTAAGTAAAATGCTAATTCTACATTGCAGGATATTTCTGTCCCTCCGAAAGATTAGTGGTGTTTTAAAACACCAAGGGGCATATTATCAAGACAGGCGATAAAATTATCGCCGCTTTAGCGGCAGAAAACTGCCGCTAAAATGGCGATAATGGGCTTGATAATATGCCGCAGAGAATTCCCATAGAAGCCCATGTTAAATGTGAAGGACGTCTAACATGGGCTTCAATTGGATTTCCATAGAGCATATTATCAAGCCCATTATCACAGTTTTTGGCAGCAGTTTTCTGCCGCTAAAGCGGCTATAATTTTATCTCCTGTCTTGATAATATGCCCCTAAAGGCCTCGTTTCAGGTGGCCCGTAATTTCATACACAAATGTCAAACTGGAGTGTGTCCCCGATCCGTACTGGGGGAACTGATGTAATCATGTTCAAAGTTTGAAATAATTTAGATGCAAAATAGACTTCTCCATGACCAGGTACTCCAATGACACACGCATACTGATCATTTAACACGAATGTTAAGCGCCGAAAAATAAATAATAGAATACAAATAAGACGAGTCTCTATTTCCGAAGCCCTGTGATTGGATACACACTCAGGAATGATGGCCTTCAAGGAGAAGCAGACCACCAGACCTATGTTTTCAATGTCATGTTCCCTATTGGAAAAAGTGTTACATTAAAAAAAAAATAGTTTTCATTTGTGAAAAATATTGGGGGAGTAGACAGTGATCCTCTATGAAAATCATAGATCACCTCTTTTTGTGGAGCTTGTAACTGGTCAATGGTTTGCGACCAGAATTGCAGTAAATAAATATTGACTTATACCATACTGTTTTTGCAATTTTTAAGGAACACTCCTTTCCAATTAGAGATTTTGCAGTAACAAACTCAGGGGCATATTATCAAGCACGGCATTAAAATTATCGCCGCTTTAGCGGCAGAAAACTGCTGCTAAAGCGGTGATAATCGGCTTGATAATATGCCGCAGAGAATTCCAATAGAAGCCCATGTTGACACCAGAACATGGGCTTCTATGGGAATTCTCAAGGGCATATTATCAAGCCCATTATCCCCACTTTAGCGGTAGTTTTCTGCCGCTAAAGCGGCGATAATTTTAACGCCGTTTCTTGATAATATGCCCCTCAGTGATTTCAAAAGTTGCAAGGTGTGCGTTCACAAAATTCTTTAGTACAGCTGTCCCTAAATTCTTCATTTATTTTGAATGTTTGAATACATCTCTGGTTCTACGTTGATCAGTGTCAGGTTACCAGACCTTTGCTATATGAGATGATGTTGCTTCTAGCAAGGCAACGTCTCACTGTTTCCTTGTTAACAATTGCTTCTCATCATAGGTCACACATATAGTAGTCCAATTTCGAGTGCTGTAGCTACACTTGGATAATGAAATTATTTTCGCAATGCTCTGGAGAATGCGTGTTAAGAAATCCAAAACCACCAATAGGGGAAGATATTTATTTTTGATTTTAAGCCTTCTACTCAGCTCCTGGCTACCTGTGTCTCATTCTTTTTTAGGTCTAGGCCACAAGATGGCACAAGATGGCCGGTTGTGAAAGGCCTTTTTGTGGGCATTCCAAAAACTCACAGTGGTCTTGAAACCAGTCCATTGCTTACCATTGATTGGCTTTATTGGCACGCTCACTTGCTTGCTTTCTTTAACATCCTTTCAATTGGCTGACTTTTATCCTTCTATTGCATACTTTTAGGGAACTAGTTTTAGGTTGAACTCTCGAGACATGTCGTATATACTTTAGTATGTACTCTTCTTTGTGGGCTTAAAGCCTGCCCACTGCTTTCTATTTCTTTGTTGCAGTGTCATTTAAAAAAAAACTTGCTTGCTAGTGGTCAGTCCTTCCTCTTTGTTCCTCCTTTTTATCTTTCATTCCCTCCCACGAAGCAAAGACCAAGTACTGTATCTTGACACTTTGGTTGTTTATCTGTTCTTTGGGGACTTTTTTTCTCTGTTTCCTGTTTTGTTACTGTATTCCTGTGTTCAACTTTGGTACAGTAGCTGCTTGCATTTTAATGCAGCATTTGTCCCTTCCACCTCCTCCTGTGTCACTACATGTCTGCCCCCACCTACCCCTGAATGCTGTTTTAAAATTTTTATTCCAAGGCTGTTCTGCCAGGTCTCCGTGGAGGGCATGAGGCATTGCAGCCCCTGCCACTGCCCCCTATGCTTGGTGCTTCTTTCCCCTCTAGCACAAACTCAACCCAGAGGTAGTGGAGCGCATAACATGATTGTTTTCATGGAACGATTAGGTGATTTGCATAATTCACATGTATTTGAGATGATGCCGAGACTGGAACCTGGCTGCCCCTGCAATTAAACAGCACTGTACCTTGTTGTTAAAAATGGGGGTCTCTAGTTGAAAGTGGTAGGCATCTCCTCCAAGTAGGGACCCTTCCTTCTAGTCAGGGTAAGGGAGTTACACACCCAAGATAACCCCTGCTCACCCCCATGGTAGATTGGCACTAGCAGTCAAGCTTATCTCCGAGGCAATGTGTAAAGTATTTGTACATAACACACACAGAAACACAGCAAAAACACTACAAATTGACACCACACCAACCAAACAAGACCAAAATGACAAAAATCCAACATACATAACTCAAAATATCACTTTTAAAAGGTTTAAGCAATTCTGTCCATAGAACTCTATAGCTTCATTGCGTTTAGCACAAAGTAACTTTGATGCGTCAAAATCCAAGATGACAAGCTGCCGGCTTCCTTTGTGTGACTGTCTAGAGTGAATGTATAAACAACCCAGCGGTCAGTCAAAACCAGACATTGATTCGACAAGTAGGCAGAGACACAGAATGGCAAAGCAAGAAAATGTCCACTTTCTAAAAGGGGCATTTTCAAACACAATTTAACAACCAACTTCACTAAAAGATGTATTTTTAAGTCCTGAGCTCAGGAAGCCCAAACTCCAAATCTCTAGCTCTTCCCAAATAAAAGCTACACTTGTGAGATGTTACAAAGCAGTTTTAATGATAACATATGTGAGAGATAGCCCTTGCAATTGTGAAAAACGAAATTGACAATATTTCACTATCAGGACATGTAAAACACACCAGCACATGCCCTATTGTTAGACCTGGCATCCTTGGTGTGGTTTTCCCCTTTCTTTTTGCCTCTGTCTACTGTATTTTGCTGTGTACTGGGTTTCGTTTTTGCTGGATGCTTTGGGCACTTTGCCACTGCTGATCAGTGCCAAAGTGCAAGTGCTCCCTCTGTAAATTGTGAAAATGGATTGGTGTTTCCATGATTGGCTTGTTTGACTTACTACTAAGTCCCTAGTATGGTGCACTGTGTGTGCCCAGGGCCTGTATGCAAGATGTTGCTATTGGGCTTGCAGCACTGTTTGTGCCACCCACACATTCAGCCTTTCAGAGGGGTCTCAGATCTGCCAATGAAGAATCTGCTCGAAGTATCCACTGCCATGTCGACCTGGCAAGTGTACCCACTTGCCAGGCCTTAGCCATCCCTTTTATTAGATGTGAGTTACCCCTAAGGTAGGCCCAAGGTACTTCTGTGGGCAGGGTGGAATATATGTGAAATATAGGATATGTACTGATGTGTGTGACATGTCCTGATAGTGAAATATAGTGTATTTTGTTTTTCACCATTGAAAGGCTATCTGTCCTATAGGATAGAATGGGAGTTTATGTATAACATCTTATAAGTATAACTTCCTATTGGGACAAGATTGAAAGTTGGAGTTTAGAATGCCTGAATATAACAGGGCATATTTTACTAAAGATGATTTTTATATTGTGTGTTTGAAAATACCACTTTTAGAAAGTGGGTATTTTCTTGCTTAGCCATCCTGTGTGCCTTTGCTGGTTTGTGGATTGACTGTTTAGCTATGGAGTGACAGGGGTTGGGGATGTGCATGCACTGTAGACAGCCCCTTTGGGGAGGGGTTGAGGTGTGGCCTGACTTTCCTGGATCAGTCAGGGCTGGGCTGCATTTAGAGCAGTGGGAGGAGATTTCCTCGCACCTGAATGGGCCTGGCCTGCCTTACACAATGCTGTCTCCACCTCCTGCTGTGAAGCTGGACCAGAGAGGGCAGAATTGGTTTTGACTGAGCACAGAGCCTCTCTGCCACAAGAGAACAAAGCGAAAATGAGTATAAATATTGGGGCTCAGACCCCAGAACTTTAGAGTACTTCTGGACTCAAGAGGAACCTCTGCCAAGGAGAAGAGCTTTGAAAGCTGAAGGAGAAGTAGTGCCCCTCTGCTGTGTGCTGTCTGGGGTTGGCCTGCAGTGGCTGTTTCTGCCAAGGAGAGGACAAAGATATTGCTGTGTGCTGGGTTTCCTGCTTGAAGAAATCTCAAAGGACATGCGGTAGAGCTTGCCTCCTGTTCTGAAGTCTCAGGGACACAAAGACTTCACCACCAGCTCCCATGAACTTCCTTGCTGGGAGTTCTGACCTGCCAAGGGGTGCCTGTTCGTGTGTTGGGCCTCTGGAGGTTGTTCTTGCTTCTGGAAGCTTGGAAAAAAGAAGCAACTACAGAAGCGTGACACATCCCAAACCGTTTCCTATGCAACACCACCTTATGGGACGAATTTCCACGCATCGCCAAAGTGCAGCTGAAGAAACCGACGCACTGCCTGCCCCCGTCTGGAGAAATCACCACACACTGAGACTCGTGCACCGATCTCTGCAGTCTGAGATCACCGCAGTGGTTCTGCCACAGGTCCTGCCATGCATCATGGGACCATGGCTGAAGAGATGAACACAGCACTGTTGCCACAGCCGCTGCATTGAGAACGGACGCATCCCCGAATCCCCGTGCATCGCACTGGGGTGCCAAGTCTACAACAACGCTGGGGCCACAGTTAAGAAACCAATCCATCACCTCCCCGCACAGTAAGAAAGCGATGCATCACCTCCTCTTCAGTAAAGAACCGACGCATCACCTTCCCTGCGTGTCAGTAAGGAACCAACGCATCACCTTCCCTAGAGCAAGGAACCAACACATCACCCTCCCTTTGCATAAGGAACCGACACATCACCTCTGCTGCAGCTGATTTTGCTTATGCTTTTGACGCATCCAAGGTACTTTGTGCAGAAATTGTCACATCTATAGTTTGCTATGGACAGAACAGTTTTTACCTTTTAAAAGTCATATCTGGAAAACTGTATGTTGGATTTTTGTCGTTTTGATTTTGTTTGGTTTAGATAAAGCTTACATATTTTTCTGAACTGGTGTTTTGTACATTTGTAGTGTTTTCACTGTATTACTGAATGTTGGACTTGGCCTTTTTTGCAGGGTCATCCCTGAACTTTTTGCCTTTCTCTTAGCCTTCTTTCTGACATGGTGTTGGTGGTTCTAGCACTCTGGGCACTTTAGCACTGCTATTCAGTGTCAAGTGCGTGTGCTCTCTGTGGTAAACATGGTAATATTGTTCTACACCTGTTTGGCATATTTAATTTACCTGTCAGTCCCTTGTAAAGTGTTATCTCAGATACCCAGGGCCGGTAAATTAAATGCTACTCGTGGGCTTGCAGCGCTGATTGCGCCACCCACCAAAGTAGCCTTTCAAACCTGTCTCAGGCCTCTGCCATTGCAGGGCCTGTGCGCGCAGTGTAACTGCCGCTGTGACGTGGCACCTAAAGTGTGGGCCCTGTCTGTGACCCCCCTTTCACTGCATGTCAGTCACCCCTAAGGTAGGCCCTAGCTAGCCCTATGGGCAGGGTGCATTGTAGGTGAAAGGTAGGACATGCACCTTAAGTATGTGACATGTCCTGGTAGTGATAAACAGCCATTTTGGTTTCTCACTACTGTGAGGCTGCCCTCCCATAAGAATTGCATTGGGGATTCCCTGATAAGAGTTTCAGTGGTAATTCCTGATATGAGAGGAGCAGCGTGGTTAAGTTTGTTATGTTTGGAATAGTAATAATGAATGCTACGCAATGGTGTGCACAGATTTATTATAACTATTTTAGAAATGCCACTTTTAGAAGTGGGCATTTATGTGTGCTATGTGTCTGCCTGCCTGATGTGGATTGCATGTCTGGCTTTGGAGTGACAGGGGCTGGTGAGGTGTGTGTGGCTCCAGGAGGGGCAGGGTGAATCAGCACTAGGCTGAATAGAGCATCTGCATTTGGAGTAGTGTGTGGAGAAGTCCCCTGACCCTGAATAGACCTGTACCTGCCTATGTGAATGCTGGCTCCGCCCCCCTGTGGTGTGTCTGATGGCAGAGCCCCCTTCTCACAAAGGAGGGTGTAAGCACTGTAGACAAATTGCTCCACACTCCCCAGAACCAGTTAGGACTGGTTCTCCCAAGCCCTGTGCCAGGGCAGACAAAGAGAATATTGGTATAAATATTGGGGCTGTGACCCCATGAAAGTGTGTGCTTGTGCTTACTGGGACAGGAGGGGATGCCCTGCCAGGAGGAACCACCGTGGGACCGAGCTGATGACTCTTGGGGGTCCCTGCATGCTGGCCTGCCTGGCTGTGCCCTGCTGAGGTGTCCCCAGCACCCAGGACATTTGATTTTTGCCTGCTTCCCAGCAGTGCCCCATGAGCTCTAAGGCTGCGCTTTCTCGTGATCGCTACACCCGTATTCCAGGAGGAGAAGAGGGTGTTCGTGCCCGGCAGCACTGGTCTGCAACATGTGCGCCGAGGGAATCCCGATGTGCGGATTCCCCCTCGCATTGCCAGGGATAGTGGGAGCCCACCCCATGTTTTGCCAAAGGAGCGGGTGCCCACTCCACATTTTGCTGATCTTCAGAGGGAGCCCACCCTGCTTTTATGCACTTTTAAATAAAGAGCAGGTGCCCAACCCGCATTGTGTGCTTTGCGGGAGCCCACCCTGCCTTGCTGCTTACATAGCGGGTGCCCACCCAGCTGTGGTGTTTTATGTAACGGTGGGAGCCCACACCGCACTTCACCGCAAGGAGGTCACCGCCGCGGCCCAAGACGAAAAAAAGAGCCGCCGCCTCCACCAGAGGCCCGGAAGCCAGGTGGCCTTGCCTGGTTGTGGGCATGGCACAGAGACTTTCCTGAGGAAGCGGGAATGAGCGGCGTGGAAGCAAGGCAAGTTGTCTGCTTGTGGGCGGGGCCGGAGTCCAGAAGTCTGCACAGGCCCGAGCTGGGCTCCCATGAGTTGGTGGAAGCCCCGGGTGTGCCGGAGACCGAGGAGCCTGGGTCGAGGTGGGAGCCTACCCCGCCTTGGTGTGACCCAACAGAGAAGCTGCCAGGTGAGAGGAGTGAGGAGATGCCCCGGGAGCCGGACCGGTCGAGGCACATTGGGGGTGCCACCTCCCTGCACCAGGAGAACAGCGGAGTCCCAGAAAAGCCCGGTGGGTGAGGGCGGATCCTGTTGAGGCACCTTACTGGCCAAGAAGACCGGAGGAGTCAACCAAGAGCCCCGGTGAGTGGGGGCCTGCAGGGAAGCACTGTCGTGGCCCATGGGTGCCCGCGAGATCCCTGACAAGAGGAGACCCAGTGAAGGGGGCTCCCGGAGCCGTGTTAGTGCTCCAGAAGTATCAGAGGGGCCAGCGTTCATTTCTCCATTGGGCAATATCCTTTTTAGAGTCCCAGTGGGGACTCCGGAGGCACAGTTGGTGCCAGTGCCATTTATCTTTGGGGCCATATTGTTTTAGAGTCCCAGTGGGAACCAGGAGGCACAGTTGTGCCAGGCCACATTTCCCCAACTGCACCACAGGAGCGTGGGCAGCTGCACCACAGGGGCATTTGTGTTTTCTTAAGACAGGGGTGCGTTGCATTGGAGCCCACAGAAGGCCAGTTGGCCTGGGCTCAACTCTATGGTTAGTAGGGCGCAAGGCCCTAAGGTGCTGTGTTACTGTGTTACTGTGGTGCCATGTTTAGGCTTATGATGCCTATTGCGTAATGTGGTTATGTTGGTGATTTATTGCCCAATGTGATTTATGTGAGGCCCATGACACAAGGTGCCTATGTTGCTGATTATGCCTAATCTAATGTGATCTATGCTATAATGCTTAAGCATAATGTATTTATGCCTCTGATGGTTATGCAGAATATGTTTTATGCCTAAAATGGTATATTGTTAAGTACAGTATTTCACCAGTAGTTACTGGTTGTGTTTTACAATTGCTACTTGTGCTTTCTAGAGGTTCTGACAGTGGCCCGATTGGCCCTGTCATGTGTATATTATCCCCTGTAAATACTGCCTAGTGCCAGTTGGCACAGTGTATATGTGTGATTATAATTCTAATGGGCCCGATTCACAGAATTAACTTAAGACAAAATCCTAAACTTACTACTTTTGGTATTCACAGAATGCACTTACTACTTTTGGTATTCACAAAATGCACTTACTACTTTTGGTATTCACAGAATGGATTTACGACTACTAACTTTACGTCCGCACTCGGGCCGGAAATTCCGGCCCGGAGGCGGAGCTTCCAGCCCGAAGGCGGGGCTTCCGGCTCGGAGGCGGAGCTTCTGGCCCAGAGGCAGAGCTTCTGGCCCGGAGGTGGGGATTCCGGCCGGTGGCGGAGAGTTAGCCATGGCCGAAATCTCCACCTCTGGGCCGGAAGCTCCGACTCTGGGCCAGAAGCTCCGCCTCCAGGCCAGAATTTCCGGCCCGAGTGCGAACGTAAAGTTAGTAGTCGTAAATCCATTCTGTGAATACCAAAAGTAGTAAGTGCATTCTGTGAATACCAAAAGTAGTAAGTGCATTCTGTGAATACCAAAAGTAGTAAGTTTAGGATTTTGTCTTAAGTTAATTCTGTGAATCGGGCCTAATGTGTTTTGGATAATACAAAGGCTATTTTTGATATAACCTTGTGTGGAGTTTCTTTTGCGGTGTGCCTACTGTGTTGCTTCTGTGTGAGTGTGTTGCGCAAACCCTTTAGACATTGCCTCTGGGATAAGCCTGACTGCTTGTGCAAGCTACCAAGGGGGTGAGCAGGGGTTATCTTCAGCGTGTAACTCCCTTGCCCTGACAAGAGTGGTGGTTTCTGCCTGGCTTAGGCGCAAGCCCTAGCCAACCAGAAATCCAATTTCTAACACTGTATGTGTGCAGAAATGCTTTACGCACTGACTCTAAGGTAAACCTGTCTGCTCCTGACAAGCTACCAAGGGGGTGAGCACGGGTTGTTTAAGCGATACCAAAGGGGGTGATGGACGAAGCGTTGGAGCAAATCAAACACTCACCCCCAGTCAACTGATCTGGGTTTAACCCATCATCATTCTTTAGCTCACTCCACCACCCCAGTTCAGACATGGCCATATGCAAATCAGTCTGACCCTGTGCCTCATGGGAACAGTCCTGCCCAAACTGCCAAGCCATGTCTTCCCAGGACCGGAAACAAACATCCTGGGACCGGTTTCGGGTTCATAACCCTCATCAGCCAGGCTATCTTGAATCCAGTGGTGTAACTCCCTTATCCTGACAAGAAGCAAGGGTCCGTACTGGGACAAAGGTGCAAACCATTGGCAACGAGAGAGCCCCATTTCTAACACCTATCTTTTACATACACTGTTACCTGCCCATGAGGCTACTATGGGCCTACCTTAGGGGTGCCTTACATGTAGAACACGCATTTGTAATGCAATAGGTCTCGCATTTGCGTGAGTTAGAACTATTGGCGCTGTAAATGACAATGTTGTTTACCTATGTGCTTTGGTTTGGAGTGTAGTGAATGTATTTGGTGTAGAGTGGAATTATGTGGGTTGTGTTGGAAATGTTTGTTGTTGAATTGTGTGGGGTGGAATTGTGTGGTGTGGAGTATATTTTTATTACGGAACTATGTGGTATAGTGAATAGATAGGAGTGAGCGCTGCACAGAATAGATAGAAAGGATGACAGAGAGGGATAGGTAGTTTGTGCAAGAAGTGGTGAATGAACTTGAGACAGAGTAGCAGAAAGAGTTTGGGAGAAAGAGAGAAAGAAGGGGAGAAGAGACCACAGACTCATAAAGAGGGAGGACCTGTGGACACAGAAGGCATCCTAAAAAGAGGAGGAGAGTGTTGGTTTGAGAAACGGAAACCTTGAAAAGCCACGGGAAAGAAATTGTGCTTAGTATGTGAGAGCCAGCAGTAAAGAGTGGAGATAGGAAATGTAAGTGAGGGATGAAGGAGGGCAGTGGAATTGCAAGTCGAGAGGGGGTAGTGGCAGTGTGAGGGTGAGATGTGATGGGCAGTGGAGCAGAGTGGAATTGTTTGTTGTGCAATTGATTGGTGTGGTGTGAAGTTGTGTGGTGGACATATGTGGTATGTCAGTGACATACCTTTGAAAGTTGTTTCCTAGAATGACTACTAATAGTAAGTTACCAGTAAGAGCAATCATTGGCTTTTGTTTCCCAAGCACTTTGGAGCAAAGTAGTCTGCTTTGCATGATGCGAAAAAAGCTCACTTATAAAATCTTTTCTCATGAGGCACATCCCATAGACCAAACAGGTCCGATAAAAAAATACAACCATGGTTATGTTTAAAAGATTACATCTCCTTATTAAATGCCACCTCAGACCCTATCTAAAATAATCAGGAGAAGCTGGCACTCATACAATACTCAGACGTGAATTCCCACTTGATGCAGTAAAGTAACTTTACTGTCCAGCATGCATAGTAAATTTTAGTTTCAAAATAAGCTGATGTTGTGTTTACATTTATCAGGAAGTGTCTGTGTGTTATTAAAGGTGTTGAAAATAATCTATAAAATCCTATTCTTCAAGTCCTATATTTCTGTAATTTAATTAGAATCTCCAGGGGAGATTTAGCAGAAAGTAGGACCAGGTGTAACTCTACTGAGTCTGAGCATAGGGCTCATGTTATAGTTGCAGCTGGCGCTGATCTATCAGGGGGAGAGTACTACAAGTACCTGAATGCAGGGGAGGTGCTCACGCAGGCGCGGGACAGCTTGAGCCAAAGTAGGGCATGGAGAGTACAAGAAAGAACAAGTTTACCAACAACATCATTCATGATACTGCATCAAAACTCACAGATGGAAAGAAGCACAACCAAAGGTTATGCCACTGATCTGTTTAATGCCAAGTAGTCTTAAAAGTCCAGTAACTCACACAAAAATGCAGTTCTAAAATACCTCTGCAACCAAATTAAACATACAGTCATGAAGCAGCAGAGAAGTTAACTTATTTATATGGGGCTCAGGAGTGCTTACTCACTCGACAATTGCTTTGGGTGCTGAGGGCTGTGAGTGGCAACCCTCGGACTGTTTTCTCCACCCCCCTTTGGAAGATGAAAGGACACCTAATCTGCGGCACCAGTTGCAGAGACTGGACAAGCATCAAAAGCAAATAGATCATACCGTTAAGGGGTTTCCATCCATGTTCCATGTGGCTTATGATCCATTTAAACGGTGCTGCACTGGGAGTCTGAGACAGCAGGCCACATCCACAAGGTTCAATGTCGTCTTTTCCTCTGGACATGTTTTTGATTTGGAGATCACAGGACCAGGATCAGTGAGCACCGGAGTGGGTGAATGAGAGTATAGATGAGTGAGGAATTTATTATATAGCACTGGTAGTGGGAGACACCGTCTGATGTATTATAAATTTTGCAATTATTTAAATGGCCGATACAATTGCAATATGTTTTAAATGACTCATACACACTGTAAAAAGTTGGCCTGGTACATGCTGTCCACTAGTTAAAGTGGGCACCTTGTACCACTCCAAACAACCCTTATTGATGATTAGATTAAAGATAAACCTCATTGAAAGCCATCCTAGTGGTAGCTATGGAGAGCAGCCTTCAGGCTAAGTCACGAAGGAATGTAAAGCAGCTTGTTTTACCAGATTAGAACCTCCTGAATGACCAAATGAAAGGAGAACCACACAAGGGATATATAAAATGTATGTATTTATTACTAAACACGCTCTATTAACCTCTTTATGAGATTAGAGAACAAAGCACACAATATGAAATCACTAGAAAGACAGTAAATAGCACAATGCACAGTGGGCTCCACGGGGAGACCAAACCATATACTAAGAATGTGGTATAACAACCACTACTTGACTAGACACAGTGCCTAGAGCACGTAGAATCGCTGGGACCTCAAGGGACCACCCAAAGTAGTGCCACAGGGGACCCACGGAGGACGGGTGCAGTGTGTGAACACAGGCGCAAGCTCTGTACAATCCTATGAGAAAGTCGTGGATGGAATTTTAAAGATTAAGGGCACTTCGGAGAGGACTTTAAGCAAACTCAGTTAAACATAGAAGGTTCTTAGGCCAGCACCCTCGATAGTACTGAGATACCCGTATTACCTATCCCAGAGGAGCCGGGTGCATAGGGGTCAAGTGATGTCGGGCACCTTTGTTGTTTTCAAAGGCGTGATGCGGAAAAGTGCTGCTATCGTGAAGATGAAAAGTGTCCAGTGTGATCCAAGCCTGGATCCGAGGTGAGAAGAACCTGAAAGCAGAGGGGACAGAGTCTAGGTCACTTCACAGTGACCAGGGGCACAATAGACGAATGCCCACCAATGTCGGGTGTTTCAGGTGAGAAGAGGTGAAGCTTGACTCTGCAGCCACGGAGACCAGGAGACGTCGATGACAACCAAAGTCCGGAGGTGAGCTGTCCCACAAAGGATGTCGAGTGCTGTGGGGTCAGTGTCCGGATTGAACACCAACAAGCCTTGGCAACTACAACCCACGCGGGCAGAGGAAAGATGCTTTGGTGAGGACCAGCAAGGTCCTGGGGACTCTCCAAGCTATGGAGAGTCAGGGCATGTCTGGAGCAACCAGGAAAGCCCACAGAAAGTCAAAGTTATCTTCATAGGGACCCACAGGCCAACGGACCAATAAGCACGAAGGGACCTCAAGCTGAATCTTCGGTGGAGATACTGCTCGGGGTCAGGACTACAATTAGCCCAAAGCACTGCCTCAGGGATCACCAAAAAGCATATGCTGCTGCAAAAGTAAGCGGTGCACAGGGGTTCGGGTTGCACGGTCCCCATGAGGGATACGGGCCTCAGAATTGCTGAGAGTGCAGTTCAACCTCAGAGACGTCCGGAACCCACCTCCTGTGTTGCAGAAATCTTCGGAGTCCTCAGGAGCTCGGGAGGTGCAAACCGGTCAGATGCGTTTAGGTGCCTGCCTTGTAGGGAGTAACTCCTTTACTCCAAGGTAGATTCTTCAGTCATCCAGCATCGTGCAGATCGTCGAAGTACTTGGTTTCTGTAGCAGAGTTTAGTCCAGATAAAATCTAAAGTCCTGTAGTCAGGGGTTCCTACTTTATACCCAAGGAAGGGGGTTGGTCAAACTCTGGTGACCCACCTATGGGAGGTCAAGACAGAGGGGTGGCTACACCCATATCCTTTGTCCAGTTTCGCACCAGAGCGAGAGCAAATGGCTCATGCAACCGGTTTGAGCTGGACTATGCACAGGGACACCAAATGTGCCCCCAGTGCAGACATCAAAGCACTCTCAGAGTGCACCCACCCAGCCCCAATACACTAAAGCCTGTCTGGGAGGTGGTTACACCTCCCTGTGACAGGAAGCCTATTAGCAAGCCTTCCCCTGCTCGAGCTTGGCTCAGCAGCAGGAGGGCAGACTCGTGTCTGTGGCTGGCAGCATCCATTTTGTGTTGCCCAGGTCAAGATAGCTGGTACCGGGTGTACCGGTGTGTCTCATATGTCCCTTTAGGAGGGTGGAATCATACCTCCCCTGCCAGTTAATGGTGGGGAGGTATGATTCCAAAGTGTTTGACACCAAACACAACATGTTTCTATGCAGCCGTTTTAAAGTTAGCATTTACCGCAAGGTTATAATGCACTTAAATATATATGGTTGGCTGCATCACAAACAACCCCTTACAATAGGTTCCGAAGGCTGAAGAGGGGCTCTGCTCATGCAGGTGCACCCTCTCACATAAAACCCAGCACCCTGCCTTCAGGATTGATAAGGCCTGCCATAGGGGTGACTGATATATATGCAGTGATATAGAATAGATATAGTGAACCTATATCTAAGTAAGGGGTGCATGCACCACCTTACACAGGCTGCTGTAGCAGACCTGTGGGGTAATTTTGAATGGTCTCTCAGGGGTGGCACAATACATGCTGCAGCCTCTGGGGTACCTAGGCCCTGGGTACATAGTATACCATATACTAGGGACTTATAAGGGTAACCCAGAATCCAATCTGGAGTGTACCTAAGTACATGCAATCAATTTAGAGGAGAAAGCAGCTAGACTGGGGTCCTGGATAGCAGAATCCCTGTCAATCTAAGTCAAAAACAGTGAAACATGAGCAACAAGCATTGGCATAGCCAATAGGTCTCGCCTTTGGGACCTTATAAGTGTTTAACCATGCAACATTTAATGTTGTTGCACCAAGGATATTGCGCTGCATAACTAAATACTTATAAGGTCCCAAAGGCGAGACCTATTGGCTATGCCAATGCTTGTTACGGTTGCTAACGGAACTACTTACAGCCTTTAAATGACGTCTGTGTAGGTATTATGCTGCAGGAAACACGTTTGCTCTTGTATTGCGTTGATATAGTTATGGCAGAACTGAGTTGTGAGTAATGAAACCATTCCCTTTTCTTCATTTTGGTACCATAGCCGTCAGATTTTTTTTTTGTTCTTTTTACTCGCCCTTAAATACCTCCGCCATTACAGTCTGTTCTGTGTGTTCACATCTAGCGTATTGACCACCTCCCTTAGTAAGGAGGTCCAACTCATCACCGTCAGTCTCTGGTTATATTATGGTGAGGTCAATACATCTATTATTCTTGTGTCTAGGCACAATCCCCAATGGGCGCGTTTCAGGTTTAATGCCTGACTTTCTTGTTAAAAAAAATAAACTGCACGTCATTCCCAAGGGTTTTACTGTTAACATTGGTATACAACTCTTTATTTTCAGAATAATTTTATTTATATTTAACGTGAGGTGTGGCACACATATCAAACATTTTAATCGTGTGTAACTTCAGGAAAGAGCTGTTACCCAAAAATATGATGGTCACTTTCTCAGTCTCTGAAAGATAAAATTCTAAGTCATTCCATTGGAGTTAACATTTTGGGGCCATCACATTTTCTCAAGTTCAGATTTTTTTTTTTTTGCCAAACACGTGTGTGAACGGAAAAAAACATTACATAGCGCAGACAACTTTGAAAATGTTTCCTCCTCGCAGTGGCAGAAAACAATGTGTATTCTTGAGTATGCGTCAGACCCATGCCTTACATTTGCATCACCCATAAATTGATTTGGCTGCAGCATTTTGAATATGCTATAGTCTTTCGGATGCAACAACGGTGGATGGCACTAGAATTATCAACTTGAGATTGTACATACACGTTTGTCTCTGTTCTTATGAGTTAAATGTGGAAAGAGAAAAAAAGTTTGCAAAATTCAAGAGGTAAAAGTAAATTTTAGAACTAGCTGTTGAATGAGACTTTGCAACAGATCTGAAATGTTCAAGATTTTTAATGGTGAAGGCAGGTTTTGGAACTTTCCACATGAAAATTCATCATAAATTGTGATTATGGTGATTGAGAGATTAAGTGGAAATTGTTTAGCGTCTGGAACAGCATATTTATCTCAGATGTCATCTGCATGAACAAACTGATAGCAATCTTTAAGATACATACATTTCTTAATAGCACACATAATGTTGGCACACATTTTTAGTAACCTGTGTTACCATGGATCACCAATGTGGTTCTTGTAACTGTCAAACAAATAAGACAAGAGGAGAGGGGTAAAAATGGGGTGTGCAAATTAGGTACTTATGTAGAGAAATAGAAAAGACAAGCATTGGCCACACGGCCGTGAAAGTGGCACGGTCGTGAAAGTGATCGCAATCAAGCGCGTCGAGCGATGCAAGCATTGGCCGCGCGCCCGAGCGGCCGCGAGAAGCGATCTATGGTGGGGGAGGGGGAGAAGTGGGAGTTGTGTGAGGAAAGACAGATGGTGGCTGCGCACGTGTACGCTCGCGTGCATGCAAGCTTGAGGCCACCAAAAGCCTGTGGTGGCACTTTCAAAAGCCGCTTACTAAATGTCTCGCAGGGCAGCGCATGCGCTGGCTCAGGCGAGACCTAAAAAGCGCTATGTGTCAGTGTTAGAGCGCTTTATCTTCTTTCACCAACATGCCTAAAAGACATTGACTATGCAGATAACTGTCCCCCACAGGCGAGGCATAATTGGCTTTGCCAATGCTTGTTCTGGCTGGTGACATAACTTGCGTGGGAACTTCAGTGTTTTACTTTACAACTTCACTCTCAAGCAAGACTAAAGCAGAGTAGAAACGAGTCGGCTGAACACCGTTGCTTCCAGCTCGGCATGCCGCTGCCTCGGTCAGGTCTGTTCGTGGGACAGAGACACTGATCGCTGCGAGCGGGAAGTGCAGCAGGAAACTCACGCAGCATGCGGGAAGAAGGAGGAGACCCGAAGAAAGCCGATGGGCAGCAATTAAACAACAACATCCGTGGGATTGAAAGTGCGTCAGTATACTGGTTACTAGGAGGAACGTTCCGGGCCACAGCTTCGAACTTTCTTGGAGGTTGTAGCCGACAGATGCACATCCTTCTCTGTGAGGTTACGCATGCAAGGCCGGGGCTTGAAGCGAGGCCTACCAAGGAGCCTCGTTTGGTGGGTTTAGATGGCAGACAGTATTTATCTGTTTGGGGTGTTAGTCGGGGGCAGCGGGCGTCTGTGAGTTCAGCGAGGATGCGACTCACTGAGCAGATTATAGAGGCAGCGGTTATTATATTGGCACTTTCTAGTCTAGAGCACTGGCTCTAGACTGTTGGACTGCATCAGCAGCGCGCAAGGACAGCATGTGTTGGGGTAGTTGGTGCTAGGCTGCCGGCGAATGTGAGCAGGTTTCAGGGTGTCGTGTGTGAGGTAGTGGATTTCTGGTTAGCAGGGTGAAGGGGAAGCAGGCAGGGTCCCAGGTCCGCGGCAGAGCGAAGAAGCACCACAGCAGTGTAGTGCTGCGGTGGCGATTCTAAGTCAAGCAGCTGCCAGTGAGTCACCGCCCCTCTGCCGGTCATGCTCAGACATGTCTGTGGCGCTTCCGCTGGGTCTAGCCCGACAAGCGCAGCGAGCGATGCAAGCATTGGCCGCGCGAGCGGCCGCGAGAAGCGATCTGTGGTGGGGGAGGGGGAGAAGCGGGAGTTGTGTGACGGAGGAAAGACAGATGGCGGCTGCCCACGTGCATGCTCGCGTGCACGCAATCTTGAGGCCACCAAAAGCCTGTGGTGGCACTTTCAAAAGCCGCTTACTAAATGTCTCGCAAGGCAGCGCATGCGCTACCTCAGGTGAGACCTAAAAAGTGGGGGTAACTATAAGAAGCAGATCCTACTCTCCTACACACGTCATACAAAGGCACCATAACAATTGCACATATACATTTACACGTACACACGTAGAAATTGCATGCAGGTATATGTGTCCAGTAATGTACAAGTGTCTTTGTTTCATGAGTGCAGCCCCGCACCTTCTGTACATCCATACATATTTACTGTCGGTGTTTGTGTGTCCCTGGCCACACACCAGCCAAGTTATTAACTTAACCCATTACAATAGCTTGAACTGAAAGATATTTTCACATACCGTGTATACGTATCACGAGAAAACAATGCTTGCAGATTTTACGATCTTGAATTGTCTTGAGACTTTTATTCTGAGTTGCCTCACTCGCTCATTTTTCTGACTTCACTGGGGCATTGAGTGGACATAAAGCCGTTTCTGGGGCAACTTAAACTGATGCGAGTCAAAAGGTGTTCCCAGACATTTAAAATCATGTGCTCTCTTTCTCTCGATAGTCCACACATAAAATAAGATCACAAATGCTTTTGAAACAATTTGTTCAACTCTCTTTTTTACATTTCTTCAGATTTTAATGGAAGAGTCGGCCTGAAAGTGTTAGTTTTATAATTTGTATGGTGCAACGGCTCAGAGATTGCTGGAGGCATCGAATAAGCGCAGTCTCCCCACTGGTGCTACGCCACCGTCCTTCGGGGCTGTAAAGTGGTTATTCTTCTTCATCAGGGTCCTGTGTGTCGGGTTGAACCAGGTGCCATACGGGCGTCTGGCTTTGGTGTACGTGTATCTACAAGGCACCGTACCCCGCTAGGATCCATGATGTAAGGTTCTTCTGCATTACATAGTCTTTTTGCTTTCAGAAAATCTGAGGGCTTCCCAATAGTAAGTTTTGTGCTGTTGTATGTCACAAGTTAGGGTGCACCTTAGCGCGTGCATACCGTCGTGACATTGGTCCTGAAGAAAGCCTCGCTACTGGCATCAGTAGGCTGAAACATGTAGACCACGTTTTTCACAATCACTTTGGGATGTGACTGGCCAAACTAACCAGTTTGATGCATCCACCTCATCATTTTGTAATATTGCCTAACTTCTCCACCAATAAATCCTTTTAGGACAAGTTAAGGCAATTTTAACTTTTGCACCACCACGTTTTGCACTCCTACAAAAAACATAAAACCCGCTCCGCTGTAAGCAGGCGCTGTAGCGCACCAGAGGGGCATTCGGCCTCTCTGGTGGGAACCCAATGATGAAGCATGTCACCAACTATGTTGGTGAGTGAGGGTTCTTTTTAACAAACAGGAGTGACTCCTCCTGCCAGCAATTCTTCCATTTAGGATTCACTCTTTTGTTGTTTTCCTGTTCATTTGATACTCAGGGGGTCAAGAGTGACTCCATTTAAATTACCTTGCTCTCTTTTTGTTTGGCTATATTCTTTATTTTTTCCATGAGGCACTTCACTCGAGGCTTCCAAGGCGATATGGATGGGTGGCATTGGTGACGACGTTACGACTAGTCACTAATACCCACTTCCTTCATTGTCCCCGAGGCGCCCTATACTCCCCCGCCCCACCGAACTCCTGGATCACAACGTTGAGACTCCAACGCTACTGGACGCCCGGGAAGCCTTTATCCACAACATTTGTTGTCATTCTTTTTTGTAAACTCCTTTAATTAATATTTTATTTCTTAAAAATATGTTGTTTGTTATCCTACAGCCCGAGGGGGCACGCAGGTCTGTTACAAGATGTGGGAGCTGCACTTTAGTAGCCAACAGTATTTACATACATAGGGGCAGATTTACAAGAACTGACGCATCCCTGCATATGAGCAGAGTTGAGCCAGTTGATTTGCGTCACGCAAAAAAACCTTGCGCCACCATGGATGCGTCACATTTACAACACGGCGCACCGTGGCGCAAGGATTGATAGATGCTTGACGCATCTATTTCTGTAAATGCCTGGAATGCCTATTTCTATTATGCTGCGTCACTCCTTACGCCTGCTTCAAGTAGGCGTAAGGTTTTGACGTAGTGGCAACGTAAAAGTTAAGCAGTGAAATCTTGTAGATTTCACTGTGTTACTTTTACGAGGCTTTCTTGCGTCAGAATGCCCACCCTTCATACATTATACCTGACGCAGGTATGATGTAGCGCAGGGCTTTACAGCGTAATGCATCTCCCTAGATGCGTCACGTTGTAAATGTGTTGCAAGGTGGCGCATTGGTTACGACACCGCTGCGTCATAAAAGTGATGCAACGGCGGTGTAAAAGTGTCTCAAGAGTCTTGTACATCTGCCCCAGAGTGTATGAACAAGTGTCTGTGTGGAAATTAACAGAAACATGACAATAGTAATACAGAAACAACAACCAAAACAATACTGCTATTACTACTGCTCCTGCTACTAATATAAGTGATAATAATAACGAATAGTGGTAATAAAATTACTAAGACTAATGTTATTTTCATGTATCGGATTTGCTGCCTCTGCGTTTTTGACCTGCAGTATACTACAGCTCAATGGGACTCTTTTTCATTGAAATCACAAAACTATAAGTCTGAGGCAGCCAAGTAAAGCTGCTCCACGTCTCAGTCTGTGAAGATGAATGCACAGCTGTAATGTTTCAAATGATTGCTTTTTATTCCCAAATACCACCGAAGGGCTGCAGCTAAGACCAAGCTGCCTTATAGACACAGAGTTCTCTGTTTGATTAGAGTATTAGCCTTTTTAGGTCGAGCTTCAGCGCACATGCGCTGCTCTGCGTGACAATGCTGTAGTCTCTCTGTGGAGATTGAATACGCCCACTGCTTTTCATTGGTTGCCTGGTCTGCCTTTACAAATTCCAACGTTTTTGTTGGTGGATAGTGTACATTTGGCTCGGCTTGTGGCTGTTTTGTTCTCACCTTGGCTACTGGCCCTGCTACATGGATCCTTTCACTATGGGCCATATGTTTTTGTTTGAGTGCACTACTTTTTTCCTTTCATTTCTCTCCTGCCAGCGACTTGCAGGCACATGGCGCTGCTTGCAGTTCAGTTATTCTCCCCGTGTTGTCCCCCAGCAACACCTCCCCCTCGCAGCTTGATATTGCCAGTGTCTTTGCTCATGATTGCACCACTTCCCTCCTGTCATGCTTTATGGTCATCCACTCTTAGTCTCGTGTTTTTGTTGTAAACAAAGCAGCCTCAGTCTATTGTGTTTGGCAGCTGCTCTCTGTGGTGGCTCGTAACATAATTTGTAACAGCTTGCCTCAGCTCTCTCACTCCGGATGCTGCTGCTACTGTCCAGGCCCAGGCCCAGGGAGAATCATCATCTCAGAGAGCGGAAAAATGCATAAAAACTGAAATACGTGTTCACTGTATTTTTTAAATAATGTATCTGATTTACATTAATAAAACACAGGATCATAATGCCTGCTTTTTACAATCATCAAATAACAAGCCGCTCCTACCATAAACCACATTTCGGTGCCCATGATCTCCTACACCAGTGAGGAAGATTTCTCTGCTCACTTTTCGGAGAAGGCAAGGAAAATTGAACTTGAACTGCAATGTGCCGCAATTAACCAGCCGTCATTTAGTTTCCCTGCAGTGGGTGGACCTAAGGCAGAGATTTCCTTTTCACACCCCATTGTCAGCTCTCCTAAAAACAATGCTTCTTGGAACTCCTTCCTGCTCCCGGATGCTGCTGAGCTGGCACTCTCCCTGGCGTCTCTAAAACCCTCTAATCATTTCAACCATCCTCTTCCCGCTAAACTTCTCAAAGATCTCTATTCAGCCATTCTCCCACTCTGGACCCTGCATTCAAGAATTCCTTGCGCAGGGGAGGAATCCTGACTGCCTCAAGGTGTGGCAAGTCACTCCCATTCCTAAGAAGCCTAATGTTGACTTAGCGGATCCCACTAATTTCCGTCTGATCACTAGCATCATAACTTTAGCAACATTACTCAAGAAATGCGTCCACACACAGCTCTGCAACCACATTCAAAATTTCAGCTCCTTGACCTTTACCAGTCAGGTTTCAGAGCAGTGCACAGCACTGAAACAGCACTGACCCACATAGTTGATGACGCCTTGAAATCCCTTGATCAAAATGTCCCTTGTCTTCTGATCCTTCTTGACTTGTCTTCAGCATCTGACACTATTAAATATGAAAACCTGATTACTATTCTTCAACACAGGATGGGCTTACATAACCGTAGTCAAAGAATCAAAATTAACCAATCACTTGCTGCCAGGACCCCGGTCACGATTGGAGTACCTCAAGGTTCTTCACTGTGCCCACACTCTTCAACCTTTTTACAGAACCTCATTCCAATATTCTGAATGACTCCAACATTCAATACCATATGTAGGCTGATGATACGCAACTTTATTTGAAGATCTCCTCTCCTGATGACATAAAAACTGCTAATGATGAGCTTTGGAAAACGCAACAGTGGCTAACACATAATCCTCTGTTGCTAAACTCCCTTAAAACAGAATTACTTCTGACTTTCCGCCGCAACCACTCGGCTCCTACAGAAGACTGAATCAAACAAGTCTCTGCACTCAACCGCACCCCTCATGTTGTTAGGCATCACCCTGGACAAATACCTAAACATGCAAGCTCACATTAGTGCCACTATTAGGGGTGCCAATCATCAGCTCAACACCCTAAGGAAAGTCAATCCATTCTTCCCTCCTGAGGACATCCAGACAGCTTTCCAATCCCTAGTAATCTCATGCTTGAAATATGGTTTGGTGACCCTTGCCGGCCTTCCTAAAGCGAGTCTGGCTCCGCTTAAAGCCACTCTTAACGTGTCGGCCAGACTCATCACAGGCTCCAGAAAACATGACCATATCATGCCAGTATTAATTCAGCTTAACTGGCTATCCATTGAAGCAAGGATTCACTTCAAGGTTGCTTGCCTGATGCTCAAAGCTATTCACTACACTACCTAACAAAAGAACTTGAGCTATCTGGCTCGAGTCAGAACTTAAGAAGCTCTAATACTCTACTTTTAAAACCACCCAAACTCAATAAGAAAATAACTTACAACCGTGCCTTCTCCGGTCTTGCTCCTAGAAGTTGGAATGCTCTTCCTCCCAAGATCAGATCCAACCCATCGACTACCTCTTTCAAAAAACATGTCAAGTGGCTAATTCTGAACGACCATCTACAGCAATAGCCCTGATACCATCTTTAATCTACTTCCATCGCCAGCTTGACAATCTTTTTACCGATCGCTCTAAATTTGTTATGTTTCTCTTCACAGGTCCTCTTTGATGTATTACCTGCTGTAACTTTTTAGTTACTTCTTGTGTTCTATTTTGTACTGCACCCTTGTTTTAAAACTCTTGCCTTGTACTCTCCTTTGTACATCGCTCTGATAGCCTTTTTTGGGTCATGTTCGTGCTTTATAAAACTTTTCAAATAAATAGTACTAGTAATTCTAGCATTTGAGAAAGGACGGTGCATGTTTACAGTTTGCTTTTATGTTACATTTCCATGTTCTGGCTGTGTTTGAGTGTAACATTTTAATGAATTGAGTGACTATCGCGAGTACAGCAAAGTAGTTATCTCCTTACAAGAAGGAAAATACAACTAATTGCTACTTCTGTACAATTTAGTGGCCTAATTTATGTCAGTATATAAAAAGAGGATGTCTTGACTGAAAATCCAGGAAGGGCTTAAAGTGTAAGTCACCGAAGATAGACATCTCTTGATCACTTTGCTCCTTCTCTCCATCTTTTTTCTCTTACATTAAAAGTAGGAAATAATAATCCTCAGACAGTATGCACTTTACTGTAAATTATTATACTTATTGTGCAATGATAAATTTAGGGCCTAGAAACATTTATCATGAACAAAACCATACATCAGGTAAACATGTGTAAAGAGATAGGTGCTACTATGGTGTGGATGATGCAACTTTTACCATTCCAGGATGACGCCTAATCCATCAAAGTGAGAGCTGCCCTGCCTGCAGTGTACTTGCACTGAGCTCCATGCACTAAACGGCCTTGCAGTCGGTGCTGCCCTCACTGCAGTTAGAATCATCACTTCTCCCCATTCACATTCTGTCTTTTCTCTCACTTTAATTGACCTACTCTCTATCTCTTGTATTTCTCCTCCCATCTTTCACCCCCTCCTCCCTCCTATTACACATCTGTCCCCCAGAGCTTGCCCCTCATTGCATGACCTCACCTGGAAAACTGCTTTAAGAATATGTGCCTTTCTCTTCCTGTGTGCACCTCAATCACTGCAGGGGATGCATGCTAATTTCCACAAGCATACACACACTTGTTTGCAGGCTCCAGTTGATTATAAATGTAATTAAAGTTTATCAATAATTTAATGTATTACTCTTCAAACCACTCCTCAGAGCTCAAATACTACTTTCGTAGCCAAATGTACTGCTAGACTTAAAATCACTGCCACACGCAAATATAAGAAGATACCTCCCACCATTTTCAGCCGACCCTCTCTAAAAACTGGGACATGAGCTAAATTTCCTGAATTCTGCCGGGACAGCTAGTGAAAAATTGGGACTGCCCTGGCAAATCCAGGATGCCTGGTCATCCTACTTTGGGCGGCGGTGGGGTAACATAAGCCACCGCAGCCCCTCGGTACGCGGGGATCCCGAAATCCAGAGGGGCTGCTTAGCACAATACCCTGGCCTGAGAGCTCCTGACTGACTCTGGAGGGGGACCTACATGAAATTTGAAGGGTCCCCCCTAAAGTTTTGTTACGCCCCTGGGCAGCTGTTCATCCAGAGGTCTGGCGGTGTTGTGAGGTGCACTGTGGGAACTGACATGCACAATTACACACTGTGCACTACTTCATGAATGCATGTGTTTGTGTGAATAAGTCGGTGTGTCTCTGCTCGTAAGTGTGTTTTGAGTGGGCATCTCCTCTACATGGCATATGGTTTAAATTAGATGTAGAGTAAAGATTTTCTTCTTTCTTTTTGTGTATGTGTTTCCCTGGGCATCTTAGTGTAAACATGTGAGTGCATTAGTATTACTGTGTGTAATTGTCTTCGTCTCTGTATCGATATGTGTGCATTGTTCGATTTGTGTGTGTATATACGTGTTTGGGGGGATTTTGTAAGTGAATCTGAACTTCTGTGTCTTTTCCCCTTCAGCGAGCATGTTAGATGCTTTTCAAGAGAGAGATATGCATTATTCTTGGCATTTCCTGGGCAGACGCCCCTCAGAGGCGAGCCGAACAGATAAACGTACCATAAGTGTGGCTGTGCCGGGGTTGAGGGCAGAGAGACCACAAACCATAACAGTGTAAGCCGGATAGAGAGCACGAAACGCCAACAGCGCCGCCACCATGGGAAAGAAACAGAAAGGAAAGAAGAACAAGTAACCGCTGTCCCTCAGCCTTTAGCCACCCTCATCCTGACCGCCACCTTCCCCATCACCGAAGTTCCGTGGCCAGTGCCAGCATGTTTGTTCCTCTGCGCTGCATTAGGGGTACCAACGTCATTCCTGTGGCCCACCTTTGCCTCCCTCTGCTGATCTACAATCCCCCCACCCCTTATGAGTAGTATTGACATGTAGCCCAAAAGGTTCCTATACGTTATTTAGACTATCCAAGCCCTCGTAGACGACATAAACACATATGATAGCATTAGAGGGATGTAAACCAAGTGCCGCAAGCACGATCAAACTATATCAAAACCTTACAGTGGCCAGACTCCTCTTATAAGCGATGGTATGTTAAGCACGCAGTCTGCGGTGTGAAATGAATAATCGTGAGCCTTAGGCACTGTTCTGTGTCTAAACTTTGGACCCAGACAAGTGTTTATTATTTTAAGCAGCCCAAAGGCAGGGTGATAGGCTCTGGTGTTGTCAGAGTTGTGCATAGTCATACTCTTGCATCAAAATGTCATTCTACTGTCGCGGGAGCGAGCAAATGGACATCCATTGACTGTGTTCCTGGTACGGTTGCTTTATCTTCTGTGGCAGTTATAAATAGGTGACCGTCTTCTTCATGGGGTTAATATATAAGCAGTTGCTCAGGTGCACAATGGATCCCTGCAATGGTACAATGCCGTCAACGTCTACAGTGTGCTCGAAAAACAGTTTGCCGGAGAGAGGTTTTGTATGTAAAAGCACCCAGTAGTAAGATTACCAATGAGCAGATGAAATTTCACTTTAGGTCTAATGGAACTACATTGGCACAGAGTGACAGCGCTTTTTGTTAAACTCTTTTCGTTCATGCACACACACCAAAGGTAAGCACCTTTTTTAAGAGAGGTCTAATTTTCCCTAGCCAATCGTGAGATTGATGGCACTGTACACCCAACCAGTCTTCCCTAACACAGTTGCTTCTTCGGTCAACTAAGATTAAGCATGCTCTCTTAAATGTGTCACCGTTTAAACAACACCTCTGAGTGTAGGCATCTCTTTATTAATCTCTTAATAAGGTCCCAAAGGCAAGACCTATTGGCTATGCAAATGCTTGTTTTTTTTTTTTGGTTTAGCACTTCATGTGTTTCCCAGCTCTCTCATGTGCTTCTCCTCCACCAAACTACCCCACCTTGTCTTTGTGTTGCTCTTTTCAAGTGCTACTTTTCTCCCCCACCCGAGCTTTATTTTTATTTTATGACTCCCACCCCCTGCCTACTCGTTGTTGCTTGCCTCACCTGCCCCTTGCACTTGCTTCTCTATCCCCCCATTGCCCTTTTTATAATCTTTACATTTTTTTCAAAGGACATGACAGCAAATTGTGGCCGGCACATCCACCTTACAGAAAAGTGCTTTTGTGTATTTTCAATGCCCTAACTTTTTTTTACTGATAAAAAAATGGTGCCAGCGTAATTTTGTAGGTGAATACATGTGCGGTTATGCATGCACATCATACATCATCACACATGTTTGTGTTTATGAACTGCTTTTCTGTGCCTTTTAATTTTCTTTTTTCTTCCTTTTTGCCATTGCTGCACAGCATCAGCAAAAAAGATTTGCTGATGCAGTACAATATCTCAAAAAAGCACTGGCAAAGCCACAAGATCCCAAAGGTCGGACCTTCTAGCTTTGCCAAATATTTGTTTCTTTCTGTGTCTTGTGTTTATCCTGCTTGCTCTCCTTTTAAAACATTGTGTGTGCTGTAATTCCCGTTCCCCTTCTTATTTCCTGGAGCTCAGATAGAAAAACGGCAATTAGAATTCTTCCTCCTTGTTGTACTTGGCCCTTTTTGGCTAAAGTTCCCTAAACTTTTTGCCTTCCCCTAGACCTTTTTTCTGACATGGTGTTGCCAACTTAGATGCTTTGGGCACTTTGCCACTGCTGATCAGTGTCAAAGTGCAAGTGCTCCCTGTGTAAAGTGTAATGGTAATTGATTGTCCATAATTGGCATGTTTGTCTTACTAGTAAAGTCCCTAGTAAAGTGCACTATGTGTGCCAGGGCTGGTAATACAAATGCTACTAGTGGGCCTGCAGCACTAATTGTGCCATCCACATAAGTAGCCATGAAAAGAGATCTCAGGCCTGCCACTGCAGTGCCTGCTTGCAGTTTGTTAAACTGCATTGTTGTCCTGTCAAGTGCACCCACTTGCCAGGCCTTACCCTTTGCTTTTTATGCACCTCAAACACCCCTATGGTAGGCCCAAGGTGCCCGCTGGCCAGTGTGCAGTGTATGTGAAAGGTAGGACATGTACTAAGGTGTGTACCATGTCCTGACAGTGGAAAACTGCCAAATTCGTTTTTCAGTGTTGCAAGGCCATCTTGCCCATAGGACAGAATGGGGGAGGCTGTGTAATATGTTTCAAGCCTATCTTCCCATTGGTTTAAGATGGAGGGGTGAAGTTTAGTGTGTCTGAACTCACAATTTAAAAACACATCTTTTTGTGAAGGTGGTTTTTGAATTGTGTGTTTAGAAACCACGCTTTTAGAAGTGGCTGCTTTTTTTGTTCTAACAATTCTGTGTGTCTCTGCCTGGTTGTGGATTGACTGTCTTGATTTGAATGTGATAGGATCTGGGAAATGTCTTGACCCAGGGGAGGAGTACGCAAAGCTATGTGTGTGTGCTTCGTGCAGCCTGAGACCTTCGTGAGGATTGCCCTGTGATCGTGTGCACCCGGAGTCCGAGTGAGTCTCAGCGACGCTGTGTGCGTTTGCCCTGTTGCAGCCTGAGACCCTCGTGACAAAATTACCCCGTGACTGTGTGTCCCGGAGCAGTCTTGTTCTCTGCTTCAATCGACAGCGTGGCCAGAAGTGCTGCGATCGTCATTGCCATCCGTCCGGACCGGCATCCCCAGAGGAGCTGTGAAAATTCGCTGCCGCCGGCCCGAGCCTGCCTGTGCCAAGGAGAGACCTTGAACCATCACCGTCAGGGGTCCGAGTTCCACTGCCCAAGATCAACGAAGTCGCACCAGAGGCCCAAGCCGCGGGGAGAGGAGAGTGAGAGTGCACCCCCAGGTAACGCTCAGTGAGCGTGCGTGTCGCTGCCTTGGGCTGGGTGCGGGCTCTGAGAGAAACGCTCTCAGCCTTTCCCATCTTTGCAGCGGGAGCCTCCGCTCAAGTCCGTATCGTGGCCTGTACTTGCCGGGGAGTGGCAGTACTGGGGCCAGAGTGTGGAGCTGCACTTTGTTTTCCATCATAACAGTGTTGAGGGCATGTTTTGGCAGTAGCTGACTGCGAGTCAGTAAGAGTGGCATAGAGACCGTCCAGAGCACCGCGATCATGCCAAAGTACATTATTTTTGCATTACGAACTGCCTGATTGTTTCATTACGATTTGCATTATTTTTGCATTACGAACTGCCTGATTGTTGCATTACGAATTGCCTTATTTTTGGATTACGAACTGCCTGATTGTTGCATTACGAATTGCATTATTTTTACTTTACGAAGTGCCTGATTCTTGCATTACGAACTGCATAGATTGCATTAGGACTGTATTGGATCATCGAGAATTGCTCATTAATACTGCAAGAACCTGCGTGGTTGCATATACTTTACACATTTGCCTTGGAGATAATCCTGGCTGCTCATACCAAGCTACCGAGGGGGTGAGCAGGGGCTATCTGAGAAGGTGTCCTTCCTTTCCCTGACTTAGAAGTAAGGGTCCCCATTTGTACTAAGGTACCTACCTCAGCCAACTAGAGACCCCCAGTTCTAACACTCCCTACTTACAGTGCTTTATTTGTGGCAGGTGCAGTTATCGTATCATAGCAAACACAAGGAGATGATGGACGAAGCACTGAAACTTTTCAGACACTCACCCCCAGTCACTATCAGATCTGGGTTGAATCCCTCATCGTTCTTTAGCTCACTTTGCCACCCCAGTTCAGACCCAGCCATATACAATCAGTTGTGACCCTGTTCCTCATGGGAACAGTCTATCTATGGCACAATTATTGAAAACTTTACCCAATATTGATTCCCAATTGTGATTTTTTTTCGTTTTTCGAGATCAATATTACATTTTCAGTATTTTGTGTGCTGGCCTAGAAACAAAAGGAGGCAAGCTCCTAAAGAGTGCATCTTCTTTTCTGCCTTGTGAATTGGGAGGAGTATAAACCCCTGGAGGCTAAGTGCAGAGGGTGGTGGGCAATTTGAGGCATATGTTTTTGATGCTAACAAAAGTATCTCGGGGACGTGTGCAGGGCCGGACTGGCCTTGGCAGACACCGGGCGTTTCCCCGATGGGCCGCCAAGGTGGGGGCCGTTTTCGTAACCGGGGCCTGCAATATAGGCCCCTGTAATAAAATCAGCCGAAACGGGCTCAGCTGCCCCCCCTCCGCCCCAGGGGGGCCGGCCGAGCAGTTTGCCAGAGCCGATTTCTGATCCCAGTCCGGCCCTGAACGTGTGATTCCACAAGATCGCAAGGTCAGCAAAATGTGTTAAAGTATTAAGAAAATGATACAAGGTGCTGAGATCCCAGGAGTGGCCATTATACTCGTTCTGTCTAGAGTCTATGATTATGCAAATACCGAATCGAGGTAAAAACTCCTGGTTTTAGGCATGTAAAGCTAGCTGCAATTCAGGTAGTCACATTGCAAACATGCCATGTTTGTGCGTCTTGGAATTGGAAATTTACACATGCTTGTAGTGTGATATCTCTCATTCCAAGGTGTGCAAAGCATAATCTTGATCTTAATGCTACATAATCGTCAGAGCTCTGACAATTTCAAATTCCTCCTTGAGTATCCTATTATGCGAAGTTTTCACATTACTACCTGCATGACTGTGGCAAGGTGTGTAATTGACTTTCTGGTCTAACAAATTTAGCAAATGACGAATGTGCTACTTGTAGAAGCGATGGCTGCCTCAGGCGTGCAGTGATCTACTGCAGGACTTGTGATCCCCAAGCGTCTGTTTAACACATCTCCGCTTTATGAACTGCGTAATGGAGTAGTTTCTCGTGGAGTCTCCTCCTGTCCTCTCTGATCAAACACTGTTCTAGGATTTGGTTGCCTTTATAATTTTATTAGATGGCAACAACCTTAACGTGCATCCTGATGACGCCACTGGATATTTTTCCATGTCTATGGCTTGTATGCTGTGCCATCAGTTTTACATTTTGCACTACATGTACGCTGCATAGCTAGTCATACAAAACATTTTACGCAATAGAGGATATGTGAGATGTATATTTAGATTAGGTGCTGCTACTTAAAGGAAAAGAGAAGTTGCTTATTGTAAATGAGTTCTTTTTTTTTATATAGATGAAGTTATTCATCTTGGATTAAATTACTTAATGTACTCTCTCTCTTTGAGAGTTAATTCTGGCCCTTGTGGTTCTGGGACAGCAATGTCTGCCATGTTTTACCTGCTCGTAGAATGGAAGGCCTCCTTTAAAGAGAAAGTGATATTGAATCCTGTTTCACTGTTTGAACCCTTTCAATCGCAATAAGGTATTTTAAAGCATTTAGGCAATTATTATAACGTTTAAAAGTGTAGCTTGTTTATAAAACAAACTCTTAAAATGCGTTACAAATTTTACAAACAGGATGAAATATTTGACTAAATATTGCATTTCTTTAAAACATCTCGTTTTGCAACAAGGGAAATTGCTGCTAGTATTTTGTAAAAGAAGGTGCAATGTTAATTTGAAAATGCGCACCAACGGAGCAAAGAGTAAAAAGGTTTAAAACTACAACTGAATGAAATTGTGTACTTTTTAATTAAGAAGAACTTACCATCATGACTGTCCTATATTGCACGTCGAAAGGATTTTAGTTTAAAAGAAGATGGAGCAATACTTTGCAGAAAGTATGCTATTTTACCAAAAATACTTACAAAACATGATAGATGCAAGCCCTAACTTCAACACTCTCTTTAGAAATGTCAGTATACTCAGCATGGAATAGGTAACGCACAACATTTGAAGAATAGACAACAAGAACAAGGGACATGTCAAAGGCGTCTGCCGACATAATCAGTAACGCTTTTATAGTGCACAAAGATGCGAAGCAGATACTAAATACAAGATACATTGCCAGAGAATAATGTCAATAGAAAGTGTAGAAATACTTATGACGGTGCCATAGTTCTGCATGCCAGTTTAGTGATGCATGGTATGTTAGATATGCACGGCACTGTTACAGCACCAGGCACAGAAATGAAGAGGAACCACTTGCCAAACATTTCTCTTGTCCAGGACAAAACTTATGGACCATCTGCATAACAATCCTGAATTGGAAAATGCATGCAGAGGTGAACATGCAAACTCAAATTGATTCAACTAATTGATGCTGATTACACACACATAAATGATTTATATCCGATTGTACAACTGTGAGTCCTTTTTGTCGATTCCCTTCTATCCCATGCTTTAGAGATTTAAGCAAACATTATTTTCTACAAATGAACCACCTCCTTCTCCGCCAATAATTGTTAATCACGTCTTTCCAGCTCTGTTATTCGCACATGGCGTTCTTTCTTTGCTCACACCTTTTCAGTTGCAATCCAAAGGGGTCCTGTGTAGGACGTTCAGTTCATTGGCCTCAACCTCCTACAGAGAATTGTTCTGAATTGCAGGCGAAAGTTGAAAGTTGTTCATGCCAATCCTGTATACCTGGTGTATGCAGATCCACTCGGTCTCAGCTGTTTGTCCATAGTCTGAGGGAGGGCTATTTGCACTCTATAGGTTAGCCTCGTCAACAAACCAGCAATGCCATTTGCCGATTGGGCTTTTGTGATAGCATTAGTTACTTACTTTGAATCATTAACAGTATCATTCACCCACCAGATTCAGAGGCATTTTGACAAACGTGCCACTCCAGTGCTCACACGCTCTCTCTCTCCTCCAGGCTTTCAGCGTTGTGTTCCAGCAGGCTGTGCAGAAGTCCCTCCCCGACGAGGTCCTGAAGCAGCGGGTTGCGAACCTCATCGACAGCATCACCTTCTCCGTGTTCCAGTACACCACCAGAGGCCTCTTTGAATGCGACAAGCTGACCTACACCTCCCAGGTCGCCTTCCAGGTAAACATACTGACGCCTCGCCCGAGAACAAGATGGGCGCTCTCCACAGAGGACGCAAGGCTGGTTTTGCACCATATTTCGTAGAAAGAAGTAATCACACTTTGAACGTTCTAGTTCATTACTGTGTAGAGCGCATTTACACACAGCAGTGATCAAGTAGGTCTTTGGTTATGCAGCAGCATCCAGGAGGCTTTTCCCAGCTGAATAGTACTGCAGTAAGAGTAGATCAGCGGCTTCTACTGCTGCCGAGATGACCCTGGTTACATACAGTGTGAGGTTTGTGATATATGACAACGGAACAAGGTACCCGAGGGATGCTAGGCTCAGGAGGAATGCACCATTTTGCCTTACGGTTGTGCATACTCTCGTTACACTAAGCACAAGAAACTATTTCAAAACTTAAACTTAAAAGAAAATGCTCTGCTCTTGGACTCTTTCCTCTGCCACCATGTAACAGCCCCGGAAGTGAGATAGGAGCAGTCCATCCAAGCTGTCATTATTTAACAAGGTTAAGGAATGATACATAGTGGGTTCACCGTGGCTGTCAGTTGTGACTTGACATACGTGCTCTGTCAGTGATGCTCTCTGCGTTCACTGCAGCCCCAACGCGTTGACTGACAGAAAGCCAATACTTCATGACAAACATGAATGATTTGTGAACCGTTGCTGTCAGAAGGAGGTGTCTACATCAAGTTGTGGTACCATCCAGGACAAAAACCGTTTGCAGAAGGGCTCTTAGTCCGAGCACTGACTGGACAAGGCCAGGCCAGATGACTTACAGAGAGACAAACTGCTCCACCAAGGCTGATGCTCGGCGTCTGCAAGAAGCCTTGCATTTCCCAAGGCCTCGCCCCTTCACTGGTTAATACTCCAGCTCAGGGTCACTTTTACAGCATCATTCTTGTTCGTAAGACCAATCACACGAAGCCTCCCAAAGACGTATAACACAAACTTACTCTAGTGTCAACTATCATCTGTATCTGTAATACACATTTAGATGGACAAAGCAAATCTGTAAAGCATAATTTTGTGCTGAAAAAGTTAATGTGTTAATTTCCTGTGGGTTATGAATATTTTCTGGAGATTCTGTAGCTCAGTTTTCAGGCTGGGACAAACATTGCAGAAGCATCAGAAAGGAAATGAAAACATGACTGAAACCATAGAGGCGGATGTTACTGCTGCTGTTGTGAGAGGAACTCCACGCACTTTGAGATGTCTATTTATCAATAAGTACCATTACGTGCTCAATATATTTTTTGAGGTTGGACATGGACAACTGGGGATTAGAGGCGCTCACGGCATGTGAACCACATCCCACTTCCGTACACGGCAAGACAGCATAAGAGGGCAATGGGCAAAGTATATTTGCCACCCTCTGTTGAATCCATGCCCCTCGTGTCTTGTACAGAGTTTTGCGCTTGATAAATACCCATACATTTAGATAGTCGGCATGCACACAAAATCTATATATCCATCAATGCCAATATTACAAGTGAACGGACTGCGTTATTCGCCGACACTGGTGAGAACCTTTTAATAGTTCTGTATGAATGTATTCAAAGCCGCCTCCTATCTGACAACAGGAAGTTGTGGTCTGACAGCAATACAAATAGAAATCGAACACCTGTTAAAGGAGAGAGATGTGAAAGTGCTGATACTGATCAATAGTAAGCAGTGGCTATAAATACACTCACCACCCCAACCTCCCCAAATCGCTTTGTAAAACGAACGGGTGGATTTGGTTATTGGTGGGTACTTGATTATTACCAAACACTGGATGTTGACATACCGCCCCACTGCCGCTTAAGCAGGAAAGGAGAATATGGTTATAAATGTAGTAAAGCTCGTATTATAAATACGTGGGTTCCAACACATCATCTGATGCCCCCCGTAGTTGAAGCTGGCCGGCTAGGAGAGCGGTGAGGCACCTGCTTTGGGCAGTAAAGTGACAGCTACTGATCAGTGTATGTGTTGCACAGCTAACAACTAATTTTAGCACCCACTGATGTTCAAAGAGCAAGATTTAATGGCAAATTATTGATAATTCGATCTGTACTGATAAGCAATAGGTATCTATATTGCCTCACCTGTTCCATCATTGTTGGAAGCTGACATGGTGGGCGAGTTGAGCTTGGGCCTCTTGACACATGGTGGGCTCTGCTCCACCACATTCTCCGCCATCCTCGGTCAAAAGGTGCAGTTTTCTTCTAGCAAACGAATGGGCGTAACCACTGTTGAAGACCTCTTTGTGGATAGAGTGAAGGGGCCTTTGCTAAAGCTTTACTCTATGTGAAACAGTAGTTTTATTTTAATGGTGCAGACACCAGTCCAGTGGTGTCACGGCCAGAGCTGCTGACTCTGGAGCTGGGCAATCCGGTTCGAGTCTCGGAGCAGCTTAACATCCTGTGAATCACAGTTTTGTTTTAAAAAAGGCAATTACTGAAGGTCATCATCCGCTCCTGAACTTAAAATGCCTACATCTGCTAAAAGCAGCATTATGAAGAATGGAACTCCATATGGCGTAGTAGTTAGAGTTGCCGGCTTTGGAGCTGATGAGCAGGGTTCAGGTCTCCACATCGACTCAACATCCGATTCTGAGCTAATCACTAGATTTGCTGTGCCAAATGTAGACAAATAATTTAAGCAGCCTCTGCCAAATGTAATCAAATCGCTTAAGTGGCCTCATGGAAAGTGCTTCAATACTTATTGTAAACAAACATTGGCCAATGCAAGAAAACATGCTACAGCTAATAGCAGCCAATAGGACTGGAGGGAAAGTAAGTGGCCTGCATAGGAACCACCGAAAATCCATGAAAGAGAGGAGGCGGGATGCAAACCCTTGAAGGCCGTACCTTAAAAACAAGCCCAATCCCCCTTAAAAGAAGCCCAAACCAAGCAAATATGCTACTAGAAAAAGCCCAAATGATGGTGGGGATCGAAAAGTCCAAAAAGCCTAATTAAAAAATATAGGCAAGAGTAGGGGAGCCACAGTGGGGGAGGCAGCAGGAAAAAAGGCAGCACTAATACAACTGTGGCATTAAGAGGTGGTGGGAGGAAGAATGCTATATTTAAATGTAAGCTGCTAGCGCGCTGAAGGTAAACGCAGACAAACAGTAACAGCGCAGGAAACCAAGAAAAAAATAGTTCCCCAGAGAACATATAAAGAGCCATAGCGGAATGAGACAGTACTAAGTCCCTGATCTGTGGAAGGAACAAAAGAGAAAAAGGAGTCACAAAGAGGCAGGACTGACCACTAGTAAGCAAGGATTTTTAAAGGACACTGAAATAGACAAATTAAAAGCACTGGCAGAAAAGGGAAATGACTTGAAGCACACAGACTGATCACAGCAGGTCTTGAAGAGACAGTGCATGCATTGTCTAGCTCGACCTAAAAATGAGAAGTATTTTTATCTTTGGTTTGACTCCAAAACAACAAATGTCCAATGTACGGAACCGGAGATAGGAATTTTTAAGCTTAACCACTTTATAGTGTCTAAAAACACATAGCACTCACTTGTGACATCTGGTTGTGCTTGACCAGGACAAAGTCAAAGTTTGAGGACAACCGCAATAGAGCCCTGGTTGGATACTCTAAGCAGTAGGTCCAGGTCAAAATGTAACCTTCACACTTAGAAACTTTTCTGGAGCTTTTTGTTCTGACTTTGGGCAATGCACTTCGTCAGGCCGAATTCAGTGCAGGTTCGCCAGCTTGAGTTTTTGCGAGGCCCAAGTCAAATACTGGAAGTCTGGATCTCTGGAGCTTTCAGCGAGGCGAACCAGAAATCCAGGCCAATTCGGGGAGCGAACAACTACTTCCACTGACCCATGTTGCACATTGTTGAGGGCACTGGCTGAGTCTCCTCCTCTTCTCCCTCATCTGTGACCAACAACAGGATCATGTCTGCTCTGTCATGGTAGGGTTTCAATCTATTGACATGCAGGACCCTAGGAGGGCTCCTTGGGGTATTAAGGTTGACCAGGTAGGTAACCTCACCCTAATTCTCAATGATTGGATAGGGCCCAGTCCACTTCTCATGGAGGGCCCTAGGCGATAAAGGCTCCAACACCCACACCAATTTGTCCTGGAGTAAACTCAGGAATGCAGTTTACCCACCATACCAGTGCTTCATGAGCTCCTGGCTGGCCTGCAGTTTCCTGCCTGCCTTGTAAATGTTCTCTGTCATGCGGGTACGCAGGCCCAGCACATAGTCAAGCTCATTGTCCTTTGCATCCTTAAATGACTCCAAGCAACAGGCACACTGGCCCCTCACTGGGTGCCTGAATAACAGCCCAAACAACCTCTTTTGTGGGACCTTCCTGTAGACAAACAGTAGGCAGGGGAAGAGAACATCCCATCTCCTCCTCAGTTTGTCAGAAAACCCATTGATCATGCCCTTCAGGTTCTTTTTGGACCTTTGGTTAAGACCATTTGTCTTAAGGTGATATGGGGTGGTGAAATTTTAGGTAATGCCACATTCTTTCCACATCGCCTTCTGATAGCCAGATTTCAAATGTATGTCCCTATCTGAAACAATCTCCTTTGGGATACCCACTTGGGCAAACAAAACCAGCAGGGCCCTAGTGACTTTAGGAGCAGTGACTGCTCAGAAGGATATTGCCGCAAGGTATCTTGTGGCATGGTCCACCACCACTAAGATATATTTATTCCCTGATTCAGTGGGTGGTTCTAGGGGGCCAACAATGTGTGCCCCCATCCTCTCAAAGGGAGTCAACCACTGGCAGTGGTATCAAGGGAGCCTTTGGTTTGTCCCCTGTCTTGCCACTGGCCTGACAGGTGACACAGGAGCTACAGAACTCCCCCACATTCTCAGACATAGGGGGCCAATAGAAATGGTTCATCAACCTGTTCCAAGTCTTGGTCTGCCACAAATGTCTTGCCAAGGGAATATCATGACCTATAGTCAGATGCACTGTCTGTGCTTTTGGGTCATCACCAATCTCCTGGTGGGCCCTTCCTTAAGGTTTCTGGCCCCAGTATAGAGCAGTCTAACTTCCCAGTATATTCTGTGGAATCCTCTATCATTTCCCTCCTCTTGCTTCAAGTCAATCTGCCTCAAGCCCTCAAGGGTGGGACAGTCTCTCTGCCCCTGACAAGACTCCTCTGTGGAGGGCCCACCAGCTCCTGTTGGTTCTGCCAAGTCTGACGGAACTGGCAGGGATGGAGTCCCTTCCTCAATGGCCAGATCCTTCCCCTCAGAGTCGGATTCTGGAGTACCGTTGTCTGTGGATGCTTGGCCTATTGTTAAAGGGTCTAAGTGTCCAGAATATCCCCTCTGCATAGTCTGTGACCTGGTCACAGCACATACCCACTCAGGTATCTCCAATATTCTCATATGGAGCTTTCTCTCCACCTCTGACCATTCAGATGCTTCAAGATGATTCCCTGTTAAACAGTATACTGGGAGGACAAGAGACACACTATCTTCATCGGGCCTGTCACACTTCTCCATTCCAAATCCACCATAGCTATTGGATAGAGTTTGGTTCTGCTGTATGCATAAGTCATCTGGTGGAACGCACCAGGTATGATCTGCTCTTTAGACACCAGGGTGCTCATGACCATAGTCACACTGGCTTCTGATTCTCTCAGAGACTCAACCTCAGTTCCATTGATGGTAGGCCTCTGCCTGTATTTATCCATGCTTGGTGGCAAGGTGGCTAGGATTGCAAGGTCCACTCCATCAGGGGACAATAAAGTTGCCTCCGTCACTCCCCTTCCCACCTTTGAAGCAATCTCCACCCCACACTTACACTAGCCAGCCCCTGGGCCTGCCCACTAGAAGGGAGCTTCTTTGTTGTGCCCTGGCTGTTTACGGTCTAACAGGCACATGCATCATCATAGGGTTTTGCGATTCCTTAATAGCGATTATTAAGGAATCACAATTAAGGAATAGCAAAACCCTATGCATGTAGGAATCGCTAAAGAAATAGCGAGTCCCACAAATTCCTTAATTACGAGTCGCAAATTGCGAGTCGCAATTAAGGAATGTCTTCCCATTCATTCCTTTGGGCCTCCGGGCCCATTGGAATGAATTGGAGATTGCGGGAGCAATTTGCGAGTACCAGTAGGTACTCGCAATTTGCTCCCGCAATTTCGATGGTGCAAGGGTGTCAAAATGACACCCTATTGCACCCATGTATGTTCACTCTGCACAAATGTTGCATACACACATGCTCTAAGGGCATGTGTGTGGGCAACATGAAACTTAGAAAAATGCAAATAAGTGCATTTTTCTAAGTTTTCGCAAATTACCATGAGGTCCAGCCTCATGGTAATTTGCTCACGCTAATAGCGAAATCGCTATTTTTTAAACTGTAATGCATTGCATTTAAGGAATCTCAATTAGGGATTCCTTAAATGCAATCGCTATTTAAGGAATCCTTATTTTGAGATTCCTTAAATAGCGATTTTGGCATTTGGGATGATGCATCCCAAATGCAAAAATACCGGTCGCAAAGGGGCAGATTCTGAGAATCTGCCCGTTTGCGACCGGTTTTGTGCTTGATGCATGTGCCTGATAGCACTTTCCCACCTTTGAGGGATCAAAGAACCCACCAAACATTCCCTTAAACCCCCTCCACTTAAAGTTGAAGTGGGTCGCTCCTGTTCAGGTTTTTGTGGGTCTTTTGAGGACTCCTTCTGTTTTCAACCTTCTTTCTCCTGGGGAGGCTGTCCTCCCTTCTTGTGATCACCCTCCTGGTGCTTATTAGAAACCCAGGTTCTCACTCACTCATCAGCTGCCTTGGCTTTTTCCCTAGGACTAGACAGATTAGAGTCACTAGGTACTGGCGTAACTTCTCTTGTACATAATGAGTCCGTTTTTGCTCCCTCATGAACACATTGTACAACCCCTCATAGGTAGTTACTTGATTACCATCAATCCAGCTTCCTAGTGCTTTTTCTGAGTGGTCTACAAAGTTCATCCAGGACTGTGTGTTCACTTTCTGGGTGTCCCTGAATTTCACCCTGTACTGCTCTGGGGTCAAGCCAAATTTCTCAATTAAACATATCCTCATGTTGGTGATGGATTTAGCCTCATCCCCCTCTAGGGGCAGGAGCTTATACCTCCCAGCTATAGGGATTCGTTCCCACAAGAGTGAACCTCAATGCTCAGGGTGGACCTCCCTCTTTTAAAGGGCCCTCTCAAATGGTGTGAGCCATTTGCCAATGTTGTCCCCCTCTGTGTACTGGGGCACTATTCCCATGGAGAGCCTGGGATTAAACCCACCACCATTATTTCCCTCCTCCTCCCTTGCCAACTTCCTCTCAGCAAGGTTTAGCTCTCTTTCCCTCAGGGCTAGCTCCCTTTCCCTTAGGTCAAGCTCCCTTTCCCTTAGGTACATCGTTGGCTTCTGTGTGGGAGAACCTCCCCCTCCTACCCCTAGCTGGATTGGCAAACTTAGTACTGGAAGCAATGGAAGAGATATCATCATCACCCTCCACCTGGGTGACGTGGGTTGGGGGGGTGAACCTTCCCCTAACCTTCATTCTCTGGGGCTGACCTGGCCCAGGCCTTCAGGGTGCTAACCAACTCTGCCTTCCTAATCTTGTTAGTAGCAGGTAGCTCCCTAGCTCCACTGAACCCTAAGCTCAGCCACTATAAGTTTAGTCAGTTTAGTCAGATTTGACTCCATAGTATCCCTAGTTTTAGGTCTCGACAAGTTTCAATCAGACTTAGAACACATTTAGAAAAATTGAAACACTGGATCAAAAATCAGTTTAGTCCAAATTTTCAAACATCAAAAGCTTTGTTCTCAGACAATTCAGTGGATTTTTAAAGATCTTAACTCAATCACGGTATGGTGTAATTTGAACCCAAGTCGGTATGCCACCACTACCACCAAATATTGGAAAGCTGGATTATTGGTAGGGTTAAGTATACACTAACCACTAGCAATAAGGCCACCAACTAGCAATAAGGCCACCAAAGCTCTCAGTAAATTAGTCCCTTGCTCAACCCTTGGCAGCTGGCTGCGAGCAGTCAGGCTTAACTTAGGAGACATGTATGTAAATATTTAAAAACACATATACAC
This sequence comes from Triturus cristatus, assembly GCF_964204655.1. Taxonomy (NCBI): domain Eukaryota; kingdom Metazoa; phylum Chordata; class Amphibia; order Caudata; family Salamandridae; genus Triturus; species Triturus cristatus. The sequence goes on from NC_140590.1 coordinate 445,700,414, forward strand.
TAAATATATGAGACACAAAATAAAAATCTCACACCAATTTAGAAAAATAGAAAGTATTTTTTATTTTTAAAATGACAACAAAATGTCCAAATTCCAATTTAGGTAATCAGAGATATGAATTTTAAAAGATTAACTACTTTATAGTGTTTAAAAACATATAGTGCTCACTTGGGACATCTGGTCGTGCTTGACTGGGATAAAGTCAAAGTTTGATGCAGACCACGGTGGAACCCAGGTCCGATACACTAAGCGGGAGACCCCGGTCAAAAGTTTACCTTCACACTTAGAAACTTTTATGGAGCTTTTTCTTCTGACATCGATCAAAGTCACTTCGTGAGGCCAGATTCAGTGCGGGTTTGCAGACTTGAGTTTCTTCTAGGCCCCAGTCAAATGCTGGAAGTCTGGAATTTTCAGCCGGATGAAACTGAAATCCTGGCCGTGTCCCGGTTAAAGGTGGCCGGCTTGACTATCGACGCCGAATCGGTCACTTTATGGAGCTTTTTTTTACAAAAGTTTTCAAAACTTCTCCAAACATCTGGAAGTCTTTCCAGAAGGTCTCCTTGTAGGTTCAGAGTGTCCAAAACACCAATCCAAAGGTCTGGAATCTCCTAGATGGTCTTTGAGATGTCTGCACAATTCCCACAGAGCACCTAGCCAACTCCTTAAAAGGTCCATGGGACACACTCCAGGCTGTGGACTCTTGGTGGAGATGATGTAGGTGGGCTCTGTTAACCTGTAGCTTGCAGGGGGTCTACTCCTTAATCCTTCTTGAAGCAAAGTACAGTCCCCAGGGCTGTATTGCCAGATTGTGCAGCAGGCGCAGTCAGAGTGCAGGTCTTTAGGTGCAGATCCAGATTCTGGCAGGGCAGTCCATCTTATCCTTTTTATTTTCAGGCAGCAGATCTGAGAGGCTTTGCACCTCTCTCATATTTATCCAGTACTGTGAGCCGAAAAGTAGGTGGTCGCCCCTGTTCAATGAGGTGCAGGATGCTATCCAAAAGCATGACAGCTTCCTCCAAAGGGTGGCATCTTCTAGTCCCACAAAGCACCGCACTTCCAAAATCCAACATGGATGCTTTCTCTCTGGATGAGTAAGAACTGGCTAAACCAACCTACTGGTATGGCTCATTTACCTGAATCCTTCCCCTCCATAGCCTTCAAATTCCATTTTAGCGCTGCCATTTGGCAAGAAGAGGTGGAGAGCCTGGCTGGCATTGCTTACTGTTTGGCTCTCTTTGAAGCTCATGTTTATTACCCACCCCCCTGCCTGGCCTGATCTTTGCAGCTGCAAAACTACCACCATCAGATAACCTCTTCTTCGGCCAGGCCACTTATCACCTAATCAAAGCAGTCTGGCTAAGCCTGTTAGAGCTGACCAAATCAGGGGAGACTGGTAGAAGGCTGGATTTTGGCTCCAAGAAAAAAAGTCTTATACTTCCTTTTCTGTACTAGTTATGACAAGTTCAAAGATGAGAAGTTGTAGAATTTGTCAGTACCAATCCTTTAAGTCCTTGAATGACAATTCACTCCTTTACTAGTAATAGTTATACTTAAATAAAATATTGTAATGTTAGCCTATGGAGCATACAATGGGGAAAATGAAATGGGCAGTTTTTCCTTTACTAGGGCATATACAACACCTTTTATTAGGTTCCTGCTTATAGTTGATCCCCCTCTCCAAACACACTCCTGGATCACCTACGGGAGACCTTGGGGGTGCCTAAAATGTAAAAATAAGGTCGATTATCGCTTTTAAAGTGCCCATACCACCAGAGTCGAATTTACATACAAGTTACTTTTAAGGACAGTCTGCAAAGCAAGGCTGCCTTAAAAATGACAGTAGGCATACAACAGTGCACACATGCAAATGCAGGACATCTGCTGGGCCCTCTATACCTCCAGGCCCAATTATATGCAAGGACCTATAAGTAATTTGAAACCCCAGCCCAATTATTTACTGGGGACTTTTAAGATCTGTCAGTGCCAATTGTAATTGGACCAACTTACAATAACTGACTTCCCTGCAAGGCAGGGCTGCCTTTATAAGTGACAGTGGGCCCACAGCAGCGCACACATTCAAGTGCAGGAAATCGTCTGGGCCTCTAAACCTCCATGCCCTATTATATACTTGGGACTTAAAGGTAGTTTGAACCTCCTGGCCCTATAATCTACTAGGGACTTACAGGGGTTTGTCATTGCCAGTGCGATCACATGCAAGTACCATATAACATTTGAACTGGGCTCTAGCCCAGGGCCTGGTTAGCAGAGACCAGGGCACAGTCAGAGTTAGTTACCAGTCAGCAACAACAAATGGGGTTGAACATGGCAAAAAAGATGACTTCCCAACAGGGTCTTTCACGCAACTTTTAACGTGTTGCAAGCAAAATAAAAAAAGGCAACTTTTATCAAGTTACAAAGTGTAAGGAAAACCGTGTTTAAAGTTAAATTGTAAGAAAATCAAACATCCATATCAGAGACAATCAGCAATTGCGAGGAAGTATTGTCACAAGGAAAATATTGACTGTTTGCGAAGAAAACATTGTTCAAGTGCATAGAAAAGGTAGACCAATACTGAGGAAACAGGCAAGACTGCTTTGCTTAATAAAACTTTGCACACCCTTATTCCCAGAGATCTCTTGTTTCTTGGAGCTGGTTCCGATCTGATAACAGGAACTCACTTTGACTGTGTCATCATTTAGAAGAAACTGAGGTGATGCCTGGTCTCTGCTGTTTATGCCCCATCTCTGGACTAGCTGGTTGGTTATAGAAGAAATTTAAACATAAGAGACAACAAAACTCACCCTGTTAATTCTGACATTCTTAAACAATTACATCTCTTTGAGTTACTTTATTATTAAGGGCCATATGTAGATAATTCTTATTTACCGATTCCTAAATACCGAATTTTACCGATTCGGTATTTATGAACCGGTAAATAGAATGTAGGTAAACATTCGGTAATTTTTACCGATTCGGTAATATTCGTTATTACCGATTCGGTGTTTACCGAATCGGTAATAAGGAATACCTTCCCATTCATTCCTATGGGCCTGGAGGCCCATAGGTATGAATGGAATGCCATTCACTATTACCGATTCGGTAAATACCGAATCGGTAATAGGGGGAGCATATTCAAGTGTGGCAGGGTGTCACATTGACACCCTGTTGCACCCCTGAATCGTGCATGTGTGCACATGTGGCGCACATACATGCCCTAAGGGCATGTATGTCTGCCACATGGCACCTTGAAAAAAGCAAATTATTGCTTTTTTAAAGGTATTCGGTATTTACCACCAACTTGTAGTTGGTGGTAAATAACGAATCCTGAATGCAAAAATGCACTCACTTGAGTGCCTCCTACATACCTTTTAAGGATTCGGTATTTTACTGATTCCTTAAAATAAGGATTCGGTATTTTACTGAATCCTTAAAACCTGCCTCCTACATTAGAAAGGGCTAAATACCGGTCGGTAACGGGAAAATTACCAATTGTCGGCCGTTACCGACCGGTATTTACCTACCTACATATGCCCCTTAATCTCTTAATTGCAAAGAGATGTGAACTAACTCGAGCGAAAATAAGTGAATTTACAAGGCAAAGATATTAAATTACAACTTCAGTAAGTAATTTTTTGGGTGATCTTCAACATGCCAAGTGGGGTGCTCGCAATTGCACCTGTTCATATTTCTGGGATGTCAGTAGTAAGGTTTAGGAAAAACATTGCTCCTGTGTTTTTTTACCTCTATATTGAAAAAAATGTCCATAAGGAGAAATCCCTTCTCTTAAACCAACAGAATGATAGGTATGTTTGGTGCTCAGCCCCTAATCTGCATACGAACTACAACATTTCTAACATCTAAATTGCTAGGTTAGGGTGGAAAAAGTCACAAGGAAAGATTTTAGCTAATCCTTCAGTAAACTTTAGTGAAAAATATGCCCGCCTGTTTTTTTTCTGCTGTTGTATGTATTGTCTGTCCCATTAATATCCACACATCCTGTTTCTCACATTCAGCATCTTCTGTGCACAGAAGACACTTTTTTCACGGTTGTATGATGGAATGATGAGTCTATAAACCACGCATGCCTTAACAAATGGTCTTAACAAACGACCGCGTCTTTACCACGCATGCCTTTACAACAAATTTCATTGTAAAGGCATGATTGGTAAAGGTATATGCGTGGTAAAGATCCCAACCCAGCACCCCACCCCGCCCTGAGCCCTCATACCCATCCCCTAGCCCTGCAATCTACCCGCCCCAGCTCTAAAAATTGTCACGATCACTCACCCTGAACCCTAATGAATATAGCATGCTACAACGCATGCAAATACATCGTGCTCCGTAACAACGCGGTTGTTACAACGACCGCGTTGTTACATCGCGATGCCATTACTACGCAAGTCATTAAATCGACTTGCAGTAGATGGCGCTGTAACATTAGGAATGTATAATTTACTATTCCAACTCCAGCCTACGCAACAGTAGGGAAGGTGTTGAAATAGTAAATTATACTGTTACTTATGTTAGAGCGCCATCTACTGCAAGCCGATGTAATGACTTGCATAGTACTGGCATTGTGTTGTAACAACGTGGTCGTTGTAACGACCGCATTGTAAAGGCATCGCAATCTCATGACCGCGGTGTAAAGGTTGTTTCCCACCCTAACACCGATCCCCAGCCCAAAGAATAACCCCAACACCAGGCCCCTGCCCTGAACCATTAAACTCGGCCCCCAGCCCATAAATGACCCTGACCCCAGCCTCCCACAGGAGCCTTAAAACCGACCCCCTGCCCTAAAAACTACACCGACGACCCCCGGCCCTAGCCCTACTTACCAAGCCGCATCCCAGGACCTTCTGCCCCAATCCTTCCTGTTCCTCTCCCTGACCATCCGCTCTGCATCTAGAACGCTGACTGCCTTAACCTCACCTATGCATGGCTAAGGCATGTGCGTGGTGAAGGCAAGTGTTGTTCCGCTTGCGTTGAAACTGCACGCGTGGTTAAGCTCGCGTTGAAAATGCCGTTTCCCTTTATTCAAACCTGGGTTTAGCTTAAGTGTACATAAGCTCTATGAATCAAACTGTAAGACTGTGACCTTGATGTATGGGAGTAACTTCTCTTGTGTCTGTAGAATGCACTGAATATGAGGCAACATTCTCAGCTCCCTCTCCTGCGGATATTTGAAATAAAGCCCCTTGGGATTTAATAACCCCAAGCGGAAGGAGCATGAATTTATAGACTTTATGAACTAAAAGTATCTGCTGGATGGCGGTCTCCTGCTGCCTTAAGTTCTTTAAAAATGTAAGGAACAGAATGTTCCCAGATCCTCCACCAGCGATGAGGTAAAGAGACGGCACAATAGAAAGTCATTGTTACAGGTAACTCATTTCTCATTGTGTCAATTAACTTGCTATTTTTGCACAGAGAAAAAAATACGTATTCAGAGTGCAGTTAATGTAGAAGGTCTCTTTTCTACATTTAATTCTCTTTTGAAAAGTAGTAATGTAATTGTGATTGTGTATATTAGAGCCCGAAAAAATGTGTATGTGTACCTAGGACCCGCATTGAGCACTGTTTTCAAGTATGCGTCGTGCCACAGCTGCAGTAAATATGCTCTTCCTGTTTCACACTCTAGATACTTTTGATGAGTAAAGAAATAAACACGGGTGAGCTGGATTTCCTTCTTCGGTACCCTGCACAGCCAGGCCTAACAAGCCCCGTTGACTTCCTGTCCAATCAGTCCTGGGGCGGCATAAAGGTAAGCAGTGTCCTAAAGGCTGCTCCTGGCTACTTCTAAGCAATGGATTTTCGTTAAAAATGTGATGAGGCTTTCACGTTCTCCTTCTTAATATAGCTATTGCTGACCTTCGGAGGGCTTGAAACCTAGAAATGCCATTGAGTGTCGCGGTGAGATTGTGGGTGTGACTGACTTAGCGGATGCGAGTTAGGGTTAAAACATCCTCATCTGTGCATCTAACATCTTTTACACATATTGCTAACTTTTAACAGATGATCTGTAGAGATTTCTTCCCTTTTTATTCAGCAGGTTGAAAACCGATTTAAAACCTAGGGCCACATGTATGAAGCTATTTTACGTTGGCAAACAGACCAATTCGCAGAATCAGCCTTTTTGCGAATGCAAAGAAAGCTTTTCCTATGTATCAAACCCTATTTTGCGATTCAGTAACGTGTTACCGAATCACAAAAGGGGTTTGCGATTAGTATTCCGAAGGGGCGTGTTTAGGGCGTCACTTCCAAATACTGAATTACAGCAGTATGTATGAATGTTTTGTGACTGTGAATGCGGTCTCAAAACATCACATTTTACCACCAACTTCAAGTTGGTGGTAACCTATTCGCAAATGGGAAGGGGTCCCATAGGGACCCTTTCTCCTTTGGGAATGGTGGCAAAAACGTTTTTTAAGAACAGGCAGCGGTCCCACGGACCACTGCCTGCTCTTAAAAAATTAAAAGAAAACTTTCATTTTATTCTTTTAAACGCGACCCAGTAAAACTGGCTGCATTTAAATAAAAAGATTGCTTCATTGAAAAGCAATCATGGGCATGGTGGTCTGCTGACCTTAGCAGGCCACCATCCCAGTGATTTTAGTGTTTCTAAGAGGGCCGCAAAGTACGACCTACTCCGTTAATATTAATAAGGTAGGTCAATTTGCGACCCCTAGGAATCACTAAATTAAACTTTATGAATTTCTTACATTAGGAATAGCGACGACCTACGTGAGATACACAGACAATCGCAATTAGGTAATCGCTATTCCTAATGTTGATACATGTGGCCCCTACTTTCTAATGTGTAATTCCTCATGCAGATGTCATACATGAAACCCTGCACAGGTGCTTTAGTGGATCCAGGAACGTTTTTAGCAATGTAAAGTCACCAGTGCCAGGTGGCCTTGGCCAGCGTCAACAGCAGTGTCACCTGTCTTCATCAAAGTGATGTGACAGCGTTTACATGGCATCATTAGCACCAATGATGTCCATGAGTTTTTTCTGCACTTCCACAAACGTGGGATCTGGGGCTGCACACATTTTTTCTTGTTTGTGTATTGATGATTGTTTATACTATCCCTTCATTTTTAAGGAAATGCGACCACCAAAATCTAAGTGTATTTGGTTCTTGGGGAAAGACCATGAGACAACCTCATGTAACTTGTGCCATTGAATGCATCTCAAAGTGCCTTGTGAGAGGGAAGCAAAGCTTTCTCATGGTATTCACAGAGGTGTGGTGGTCGGAGATCCAGGGTCCGGTCTCAGACAGACGCAGATGGGCTTTGCCAGCGGCGCGGCCGCACAGCGGCAGCCATTAAATAGGTAAGGGGGAGGGAAGTGCAGCTGGGAGGGGGGAGAGGGAAACAGCGGGGGGCTGCAAGGGCAGCAGCTGCAAAAACGGGCACGGAGGAAAATACAGGTACAATTACAATATAAATACAGATACAAAATAATGGCACAATAACAGAACGGGCACGGCAGGAGAAAACAGGTACAATTACAAATATAGCTATAAAATAAAGGCACAATAACTGTACAGGCACAGAGGAGAACACAGGTACAATTACAATACAGATATGAAATAAATGCACAATATTAGATGACAGAGAACAGCAACAAAAGACAGAAAACAGACACAGGGCGCAAAACACAAAGCCAGCCAACAGTGGACAAGCAGAAGAGCAAGGCTCTCCCACAGGCGCAGACAAGAGCCTACTGGTGAGGGAGGGCCTCGAACACCTACCTTAGCAGGGCAGCGGCAGTGGCGCACCAGCAGAGGTGCTGGGGGAGAGAGCAGGTCTCTGACCAGGAGATCAGAGGTCTAACCTCAGAGGTAAAGTGCAGATGGTGTTTGAGGTGTTGGATGTATGGGGCGCACGAGCCTTTCAAGTAGAGTTGTATATCATTAGCATTAGCATATTGGTAAACTGTGATACTTTTATAGGTGAATAAGCCCCAAGGTGCTCCGTGTAGAGGTTAAAAAACACAGTGAACAGTATGCAACACTCAGGAACTCTCTAGATGATAGAAGTAGGACTATAGAATTGGAGTAGTTCTTCAGAAAGGAGACAAGCGAAGCATAAGAAAGCACAGCAGCATACTTCATTGCCCGACCATGTGAGGAAACTTAAAAAGGGGAAATGCATTCATCCTCATCTTCAGAACTAGTTTCTCAATTGCAACCCATAACTTCACAGGTGAGCTTCTGAATTGCTGGGCACTCATAAGGCTATGCAGAGCTTTTTTGTGAATTCTCCATCAGATGCACCCACTTCAGCTATCAATGTGGTGCTAGTCATTGTACATATCCTTGATGGGGTGATGAATACATTTATTTCAGTGCATTTCATACTAATGCAATGTAATTTGAACTTTCAATTACCTCAACAGATGGCTCCACTTTTGAAGCCTTTGCATAATATTTTATTTAAATATTTATCCTAGAGATACAATTTCTGGTAAAGTTAACAAGAAGGAGAATGAATTGCAAACTGTGTTTTACTTTACTCGTTGTGGTATTTTTCCAGTATAAATTACCTGGAGGGTGGAACAGTCTTTCCTCCTCAAATTTTTGACAGATTTCCACTTGAAGCTGCGTGTGCCATTACCAACTATCTTTTTGTCAACAAATTCATATAAGGTTGTAGAGAGGTTGCAAAATATGTATCCTGAGAAAGCACTTAAGTATATTTCAGGAAGAGATGTCAGGGGTAGTTGCCCTGTTAGAGCGCAGTAGCGTCGCCCCCCTGTATTTGTTACCCCCTCAGATCCAGTTGTAAATCAATCTAAGAGTGATTTAGTTTATGGAGTTTCTTCCAGGCTGGGCCAGGCAGGTGTCATTGTCATTTAGAATGAGTGAGAGCGCAGGGCGGGCAAACATGGGTGGGGCTTCACAGCAGGCTTGGTTTAAAGTAAAGTGTGTCAGGAAAATACACCATCCCGTGATTCAAGGCAAATCACGTAATCATCCCGTGCCTAAAAAAATCAAAAAAGAATCTGAACTTGTGTAATGTTAGGACTTTGAGTGCTCATGCACAGAGATCAAATTCCTTCAAGTCGTGTTTGAGCTGTATAAATCTGCAAAAAATAAAGTGGGTCGGCATAACAATTGGGAACATGCTGATTCTTATTCTGAATTGAAATATTTCAAAAGCTTTAGGGTTCTGTGACAGATGGCCTCCAAGGCCTGCATGTAGTTGCAAAGAAGTTAATTTACTCTGCACATGTTGCAGAGCTACAGGTGGAAGAAAGCCCATACTGGCTGTATGCATTATCCCCGGGCTCTGGCTGATCAGATAACGGGTGGGCTGGCAGGCAGGCCTCGGCTATTGATTCGCTCTATCACACTGAAACCCAGCACCTCCCAGTCAATAGAACATCAATGAATTACTCCAGCAACAAAGAAAGGCTGGCATGTGACTTTTTCGAGCAACTGGATGAAATGTGCTCGTAGGCCGCACGGGAAGGATCGGCTTACAGTAAAGCTTGATAAAGGGGACAGACATCTGAGCCAGCCATTAAAAGCGCACACGACTGAAAGACATACACTGAATGACACTATCTAACATCTGTTGTTACAGTAAAGAAATAGCAAGATTGCAGAGAGCATCACTAATTTGCAAAAACATAATTCCTTCTAGTTGCCTTGAATCTTGTTTCTAGAGATGGATATAAATAGTTTAACCTTTTCCAGCTCTCTGCACTAAAATTTGTGTTAAGTGTCTGCTCGTGAGCATTTTTTAATGTAACTCTACTGTGGTTACTCAGCTTTGCTTCCTGTTCTCTCATAACTCCATGTGAGACATGCAGTGCAGGCACATCACCAGCTACACTTCACCCACAGTACATGCATATCAGCTGCTCATACAGCCCACATTACTCAGGCTGCATGCATATCACTCACAGCACTGCCAACCCCTGCTTTAAAATCACCACATCTTAAAAGCCATATTTTCTGGTCATTGCAACTGTCTGCACTTTGCTATATTAGCCCTTTCTTTCTTTCTTTTCTTAGTTTTTATAAGGTTATTATTCCAAAATAAATGCCATCCACTTTTTATTTGGGTCTGATGGTTTCCCGCATTTGCAGCATACTTCCGACAGGGCGAGTCTATATGTCATCATTACCAACACCCAACACAGGCCAGGGGGTGATGTTGGAAATGTCATCACTTACCCTCAGCATTCTCAGGCTCACAATGGAAGTGCATCGGGTCAAGGTCCATGGTCTGGTGTGCCCTAAGTAAACGCTGCAGTGGGGTTGGAACACTTTTCATAGTCGGGGTGCTTCCACCAACGCTGCATAAGCGAAATCATAAGGATTGTGAAGAATCCAAAGGTAGCACAAGAGCTGCATTCGTGCATCAGGAACGTTGCAAGGCTGTAGTATGTAACTGGTGGTTGTGCAGTTTGGGGCACTGTCGTAAATATAATACTAGAGGATGGTGCAGCAGTGCACTCTCATTCACAGATAGCACAGTTTCACTGGAATGGATATTACATTTTCACAATCATGCAATTCTATTGATAATATTATAAAGCAGTGATTTGCCCACTTTAAAAAAAAAAAAAAAAACTTCCTCAATCTCCCTTATGATAGTCGGGCTCGCTCCCTTTGCTTGCGACATAACACTCACCCATGACCTTTACGCCACACCACTTTGAAATGTCACCAGCCGTCACTGAGCGAAGTGTACTTATTATTTTCCCTTTGAATGAATTCTTGGGATGTGGCAATCACTTGATAGATGTTATCTGGTATGATAGTTGCTTTGATCCGGGAGTGCTGTACGTATGTTAACTTTGCATGGACTTTCCATTGCACAATACACAAGGATACAGAAGCATGTTTTCTGATAAGGCTATTTTATGAGATGAGGAGATTGGTAAAAGATATGCATGGTGTTTGCAAACCAGTGTTCCATGGATTCTAATGCTAGGGTGAGACCTGTTTTAATATCACGCGGCCCAGCATATTTTCTTGTAGCTTGCCTTTCTGTGTTATCTAACATACCTTAAAATCCATTATGGATTGCTGGGGAGATACTTGGAAGAACAATAACTCGCAAAGGAAAGCTATGCATTAAATGGAAATGGTACGTGACTGACTTCAGTAAAGTTGGCTCTGATGGCACGGATTCTTTATTGCCCACCCACCTCTCTTGATCTTTCTCACAGTATTCTGAATTCCATTCCACTGGACATATCTGGGACCGGAGACAGTGGGTTACTGGCGTAACGAAACTCGAGGGGGCCTCCCTGCAAGGGGCGTGGTGGGGCCCCCTCCGGGCTCAGTCAGGAGCTCTGCAGCCCGAGTGCTGTGCTGAGGAGGCCCCGTGGAGCTTGGGCCGCCCCCCCGCACCGCTGGGTCTGCGGGGGCCTGTGTTACGCCCCTGCAGTGGGTGCAACAGTGCCATTCATCTTAGGGTTGTGTCAGGTCCAGTCTATGCTATGGAAAACTAGTACAACACATGGGAACGTAAGTAGCATTTACTGGTCACTGAGAGAATTAAAAAAGGTTTCAGGCTCTCAGCATGGTGGATGAGTTATTTCAGAGATGAAGAGTTTGAAATGAAACATAATGTGTATCAAAACCAATGTATATACCCATTTCTTTTCAAGATGAGTAGAGTTGATCAGCAAAGTCGATTGTCTAGGGATGTGTGAATTTTGCAAAATTTGCTTTCGTGAAATTATGCTAAATTATGGAAAATGCAATCTGTCATTTCGTGCTATGTTTGAGCGTGAAATGCATGCTTGCGGATGTACCACACGTGCATAGCAGTCAATTTTTTTTTACTGTGAATGGCACATAATTATGTGAAGTGTCAGAATGTCAAAATGTCGGGAATTTTGCGTAACAAGCGTGACTTGAAGTTACGTGTATTACAGCGGGCGTTCGTTAAATTTCACCCAGGCCAACTATCTTCTAGAAGAAACTACTTCATCTTAAGCATATGGACACTGGATCATGTCTTCTCTGTAAACGAGGACTCTTTTAAACTGTATTGTCTTGCTGTTACACTTGACACTAACCAGGACATGTAAAACTATCAAGTACCCGAAAAGGAACCTGCACATGGACAGCATACTCCCCATCAGCTCGAATCGAGTGCCTTCCTCTCTCCTGCTCAAGGCCAGTAAATAGACAAGGGAACCCAACCTCTTACTTATTTCTCACAGGATAGTTGAAGTGGCTGGGTAAAGTGTTTGAATGCCAAAAACCCATTTGTCAATGATATTACTAGTGTATCAAACAAATAATGATTGAGTACTCTAGCAAATAATCCTTTTTCTATTACGTATTTAATAAATTAAAAATAATTGTAAAAGCTGAGTTGAATTTTGTAGCATTTGAAGCTTCTTCATTGAGAGAGATAGACATATTTGCAAGAGTCTGCGCCATAAAAAGCACAGATCTGTCTGATGGTGCAAATATACGTCTGTATTCTGGCTGCTTCTTGGCTAAATGACCGGTAACTCGCAGCAGTGCAAGCAAAACAGGTCATTCCTCCAAGGGCAGAATGAATTAAAACATGAATAATGAATGCTGCGGATGATTACCCATGCATAGGTCATGGGGGCTGAAATTATTTTCTCTCTTGCTGGAAAGCGAGTGGCAATTTCAGTCGCTATTTTGACACGGGTATCATTGAATGCAGGTTGAATAAATGCCACATTTGTTGACTTGTTGCTGTTCAGCCATTTTCATGTCAGTGACAGGTGTAGCATCTTCTGCTTGGCAAGCTGCCATTGCTGTTCTTATTTTTGCAGCACTGTAAATAACAGAAGCGAACAGTTTCTTCGCTTATTTCAGCAGGGAAGTTTTATTTCATCTGCTGTCACAGCTGCTGGTGCATGTTGCGTTGATCACTGGTTGGAGCTGTGTTTTCTTATTTGATTATATACCAACTGGGCGACCAAAAATGACACTTCGAAACCTATTTCAGACAGGTCTTAGATATGAACTGAAACATAAGATTCTCTCAGTTTTGAAACCATATTTCCTCTTGTGTTGTTACTTCAGGTCTGTGCTAGACCCGAACTGGATGGAAGCAAGATGCACCAACTATAGAGGGGTTCATCGTCATCAAACAATCTTTATTCGGCTCATTAAAACCATAAAAGAATACATAAAACACAAATCAATAATGTACAAATATTCATACTTAGCAGCAATTTAGACCAAGATTAAATACATCGATTCATAAAGTTACTTGTAGATGAAAATGGGGAATATTAACAATAATTTACAAATAATCCATTTTATAATGCATCAAACAATTATTTTGTTAGGCATGAATTATCAAAATTAAATCATAAAGTGCCCTCTGCATCTGGAGCGGGAATATTAGTGAAGACCTACAAATAATCCAACCCATAATACATCAGACAACTCATTTATCTACCACTCAATGGTAATACTAAAAGAGATTAAAATAGAGTGTAGGTCAAAGAAAAAAGCCCATGCAGGCAGGCAGAGAGTGGATTTCTGCTAGATCTGAATGGCTTGTGGGATGCTCTGCCCATCCAGTAAAACATGTAACACATGAGTGAGTTTCACATGTTTTTCTCACATGTTCATACTTGAGTTGCTGTTGTGGGAAAATAATGATCCTGTTCTATGTCTGTCCATGAAATAGTGGGCTCTTCTGACCTGCCTCAAAACCTGATCCTTACTACCTAATATATTTCTAAAATTATACTATAATAAGGATGGTTTAGCCTCATTATAAATAAAGTCATTGGGAGGAGAGGTTTCCTGAGGAGGCAAGGCATCCTCTCGATTCAGCGTGGGGCTGGAAATACTTTCTAGGTTTGCTTTTAGCTCCGAGTCCGTCCCTCACCACCAAGAACATGTAAAGGACATTGCAGAATAAGAAGCCCAGGTGCAATGAGTGTTGGCAGATATCAGTAAATGATGAATAGCAGCAACGTTGAATACTGCTGCACACCAAATACATTGTGTGGATTCAATTAATAGTTCTAGTCAGAAGGCACTTTACCCCCCAAATAATCTAAGGGTATAGTACTAAGAAGGTGGCTTGTTAGAAGGGGGTTTCGATGGACAGGAAGGTTTAACTCATGTATGGAGCCCTTTTTTGCCCCTTTGCGTTCTTGCCCTAGATACACAATATAAATTCTGCTATATTCATGGTATATCTGCGTGGCTAGGTGAGTTAGGCACAACACAAATGGCGCTGTGGTTAAAGTCTATGCTTTCACTTCCTACATTACAAAGAGGGTGCAGGGCCATAGCTTTAGTCAGTGCAGCAACTACAGAAAATACTGGAAATTAATGTAACATGTTGCAGTGTGCAACATTAGCAAAGTTGCCACTTTACTGCCTTCATTCTCCTGTGCCCATATTGGTGTCACATGGGTTCCTGTAGTAGAGACAGCTTTCCACCCTCCTGGGGAAATGTGCTAATGACTCCCAGGAAAGGATATAATAGGGGCTTGCTTTGGAAGAAGGTGTCACCTCCCTCCTACAGGAAGCCATATGACTCTTGGCGCAAAAGGCGATCTTCAAAGGAAAAAAACACATTTGAAGGGCAAATAGGTAGCCCTTGGGAGAGTGGCTGCTCTATTGTTCAGACAGACAAACTGGCACTTGGAACAGGAGAGAGGAAACCAGTTTCCAAACTGGTTTTCCACTGGTGTGTAGCCCCCTTGGTAGCCACAACTCTAGGTCTAGCTCTGTCGCAGTGGAGGTCGCTCCTTCAAGGACCTGGGACCCAAGCTGTGGAACGCTCTACCTCTTCACGTACGTTCCATAGACAGCCTTTCTGCCTTCCGTAAGGCAATCAAGACCCTCCTATTTCCTTCCGACTAGTGCTGCTCCCTTTCCCCCCCCCCCCTTCCTCTTCCTGGTAGGTTCTGTGACTTCTCTCAGCGCCGGGACGCCCCTTTGCTGGGGCAGCTGTTGCGCTTTACCAAACCCAGAATAGAATAGAATAGAATAGGTTGGGTTAGGGTGCTCCGCATGCCAGGAGAGGGGTCCTCTCATATTGGGAGTGTTCAGAATGTTACATCATGGGATGCCCTGATGCTACACTTGACAGGAAGTGGTCATCAGGTGGGAGGGACCCTGGTAGCCCATTGGCCACCAACCACATCTTAACTGAACTGGAAGAAGGACTGAAGGACTGCCCTGCTGCATAGTGGAACCAGCAAAGTGAGACTCCACAGGCATGGACTACATCTGTTGAACCTGGTGGGTAGCAAAGGAATGGGACTGTGTCTGCTGTGTCCTGCTCGAGGAGAAGCCATCTCCAGAGCCCAATTAGATCTAATGGGAAACCCAATCTACCCTTGAGGGCCTGGGCAAAATCAATGAACGGTTAAAAGGTGCCTTCAAGGGATTTATTTATAATATTTAATTATATTGCTTATAGTATATATTCAGATGCAAGAATTTTTATAAACTTGCCAATTAATTTCTTTTCAAAGACCTTTTAAAATAAATATTTTTTGTGCCTTACACAAAATAGGAACCAGTGACATAATCACCACAGAAAAATATACATAAAACATACATAAAACACAGGTGTATGTAAAAAGGATTTTATCTTTTAAAGTTCATCAAGGGTACTACACAGTTAAACACACAATGTAACAAGAGGAAAGCAAATGCAATTATACAGTCCTTCAATGTCACTATTGTAAACACTTCTTCTATCACAGATTCTTTTTCAGAAAAAGTGTAAAAAGTCAACGTTTCGGTTTCTATGCATTCGTCCATGAGACCATCTTCAGAACTATCATGTATAAAACAGTTGACCCCTGAAAAGTACTTCAAGCGGTTTAATCGGTCAAATACAGTTTTTTGGCAATTTCTGTACATAGGCAAGATCAGTTGTTGCTCTGTAGGTTTTATTTAAGATAAACAATCGCCACAGATTAGGGATATTCAAATTCTGGCGCTTCGTGGGCGGTGTGACTCAATTTACTGTCCACGGAAACTTCTCTGTCAAAAGGATTTATTCTGTTGTATCGTCGTGTTCACCAAAAGTTAGCAATCAAATCCAACGAATGAGTGCTAACTTTCGCTGAACACGACGATATTTTCTGTATATCTTTCTGTGGTTATTAGGTCACTCGTTCCTATCTCCAGAGCCCGGCCAAAGCCAACAGACTTCAAGGGTCAGTGAGCTGGCCTTTTGTTTACAGTAGATGGACACAACAGCTTAGAAGTATGCTGGGGCAAGGGGTAGCCCAAAGTGTTCAAGCCACTGTTAACCGCTGCCCTGCAGCACCAGGGACCAGGTACCAGCGCACAAAGTTGCATCCGAGTTCGCTGAGCCTGGCAGTTGACCTGCAGCTGGGACCCCAGAGAATGAGTTATCAACCCTGGAAGGATTGACCTGTGACGTGATGCTGAGAGACCAATAGTGCAGTGGCAACAGGGTTTCTGCCAGCACTGACAGGACTTTGAGATACAGCAATCTTGTGACCAGATCCACCTCACCCCTCTTGTGGGCGGAAGAGTAGCCGCAGCAAGTTGAAAATAAACACAGAACCTGAACAGCTCTGTTCGTGCAATAGAACACCTAGCTCCATCACTTCCTTACCAGGGAAAGTTCCCCAGAACTCAAATGAGTGCCACATCCAAAGGGTAACAATACTAACCCAATATTTACTCTACTCAATGTCTCCATCGCTCAGCTTCTTCCGGTAGTTTGTGTAAGAAGTTCCGATCTGAGCCAACATGAGAAAACACAGTTTTGTACCCAAATTCCACCATCATATATGCTGGTTACCCAGCTGATGCCACAATGCCCTTTGCCGTCAAGTGTCTTCACCTCCAGGAGGGCTCTCTTCTGAGACAATTTCTTAGGACTGAAGTCAAGAATGAAAAGGAGCTTGTCTGAATTCAGAATCACTTTCCTGGTTTTCTTACAGCTCGCAGTACTGCCTCTCAGCTCAGCATCACAGTACCTCCTAGCACTCCCTTGTTTCCCAGAGGTTTCTGAGGCAGCCTGGAAGTACTTTCACAGATGATTGCGGCAGTCCCAGCTCCAAGTCAAGCAGCTCACTGGGTACCTCGCATATGTCGTCCTTCAGGCTTTCATTTTGGATACGCGTAGAGACCCTCCTCACTCTCAGTTGGGAACACGTCCCCTATGAAGGTTATTCACTCCTTGTCCGATAGCCTTTCCTAGTGTGAAACCCTCAATCACTCTTACAAGGCAGTAGATGACACAGAGATGACACTGAAGCATGCACAAAAACAGCAGAGGGTGGGGCAGGGTTCAAAGAAGGCGATATTGAAGATTGTACTGTAAATGCTGTTTCTAACACTGTAAATTATAAATGGACCAACGCCATGTAAACGCATGCACGCCTTCTCCCATATGCGGTAGATTCTTGTGGTTTCTCTTGTCTTTTGGCAAACCCTATTAAAAAGAAATATTGCTGTAGAGCAGTCATGTCTTTTGCGCTCTGATGTAATTAAGATAGTCTCTCCATGCACTCTGTTATGTGGTTATCCTGCCCTTTCATCTCGTTATAAACTTTATAAACTGTGTAATGAACAGTTCTTTCAAAGTTACTGTTGATACATATCACTTTACTTTGTCATATTTTTGTAGCAAGTTATTAGTGACTATGAGAGTATATATTTAATAGGCTAAGATTACCTCTGCATATACTCTAGTTTGAAATGTCTCAGTCACAGGCTAGGGTGCCAGAATAGGGACAATATTGGCACGAGGGGCACGTATGTCCCAGGGCGCAGCACTGGCATCACGTGACACCAACTAGTCATTACAGGAAACTGATTCAGAAGTGGTGCTTCCTTGCCTACCCATTTATTTCTGTTTATTTTTATATTCTCTTGGAAATGTCTAATGGTTACACAAATTCATAATCTATTTAACTTTTTTCTTTATATTTTTTTTCTGTTTTACGTCTTATCTTAATACCGAATTTATTTTAAAGATTTCCTGCAAATGTACGAAGTCGATGTCTAAGCCTGACACCCGCGAATGCAGTACATGGTGATTGGGTCCTCCGCATGTTAATAGAAAATACAGTTCTTGCTTTGAATCAATTTCAAGGCCCGACACTCCCAGAAAGGAAATTAATGACCCAGGAAGCTTTGCCGCTATATAACCAAGGAGACCCCGGTAGTCTGGAAAATCCTTGTTTTTGCCACTAGCAGAACTGGGACTTCCAACATGGTTGGACTGTCTGAGTTCTCAGAACGAGCCCCCGGCTTCTAGACGCAGACATTCTTTACAGAAGAAACAGAAAGAAGCCTCCATCTATGGACAGTAAAGAAGATCTGGAGGGAACTCTGTAGTCCATTGATAAGCTGCTTTGGGAGAGAGTTTATTGTCTCCGGTGCTAGAGACTCCATTTATGACACAGACAGAATCTTTTTTAGGGTAAGATTCTGTCTACTGTGACCCAAAGGGCACACTCGGCTACTTCAGCCCCCCCTCAGAAGCTATTTCTATCAGAAGTGCAGAATGGCAGACATCCACTCGATGCAGAAGGTTGTACGGGAAGCCTATGTTATGGCACAATGAAGACGACCTAGGATGCTGCTAATAATTGAATGAGAGAAAGATATTTCTATAGCGCTACAGTTACCACTAAGCATGTCCTGAAGCTCAGGATTCCTGATGTGTTGGGGTTCATAGACAGAGTTCAGGTCGTTCTAGATTGTGTTAGGAAAAAGACAAGTTTAAGATACTTCACAAATGCTTAATTGTTTTTGAAAACTCTCAGATCAAGGAGCGTGTTGCAGACCTTAGGAATTTTAATGAAAATGATCTACCTTCACAGTGAGCTCACTTTATTAGGTCTGGTCTAAAGACAGCTTTAGCTAACCTTCCAGCATCATGTTTTCCAAACAAACTTGAGGTGGAGGTACTGCAATTGGATTTGACTCAAGAGGGATGTCGAGTAACCACTTGTAGTCCTGCAGCTTATTGATAGACTTGTTAAGCTTTTGCTTCTGACTTGTGAGGGACCTCTAGTAATGACTTGAGGTGCTACAGGTATTGGAAAGTCCAGACCTGTTAGCTTTGCCAGTGGTTGTTTCAGAAAAATGTGGCAGACGTGGAGGACTGGAACGGCATTTCTGAGAAGGTGCGTTTCTCTGATATGGAGGTAACAAGAAAAGAAGGCCAGTCCTGCAGACTGCTTGATGGCAGATGCAAAACGTTTAACATATGTCTGTTTTATTGACTTGAGAGTCAGTGGAACTTAACAAGTTGAGAGGAGTTGCTGGTAAAGCCAGAAAAGTCCAACAGGATTGCACCATTGTGAAAGTTTTAATGTTGTGAAATGAGATACTTGGATATTTTCAGGCATGTATAATAAATTAATAACAACAGAACAAAGTGAGAGAAGGCCCAAGGGAAAAGAATTTTTAAAGACCAGCAGGTTGTAAATCCCCTTAACCAAATCTACTATAACACAGAACAACCCGGGTCTGGTGTTGAGTCAACAGGGATAAGCAAAAAGCATGTCTACTAATTTCGACATCTCAAGTTAGATAAGAACCCTTTGGGGCACAGAACCCATCAATCACCGAAGAGTCAGTGTGTTGTCATCATCTGGGTCTGTCTCTCTTAATACATCGCAACAAGTCTAAGTGGAACGACCTGTTTGCGAGTAAAAGAGGAATGGTATACGAGGGTTATAATCAAATCTCCACTAGAGATGACACAGACCAAAAATTGAGCTCTCGTTCAGGTGAAAGGGGTTCTAAAAGTGCAGCATTAAATCAAAAAAGTGTGAATAAAACTGGCTAGGGGAACTCAAAAGGTGCTTTAATTAGTAGAGTGCCTCTGCCAGAATTAAAAAGCAAAATGGCAACCTGGCATAAATACGTTGTCATTATGCACGTTGTCCATAGTATATGGTCGACATGTTTCTGCCCGCTACGATCTAAACAGTATCAAGGGCATTCATCAGGACCTCTTTTTTTGCTGCTACTATGTGAAAAGTGTGAAAATTATAAATAAATATATAACTGACAATCCTACCACCGGTTGAACTCTACGGATGTCAAAACCGGATACCTAGGAGAGTAAAGAGACAAGAAATAAGAAAATGCAAGGAGTTTATCAATGTTGACTAACAGACAACAGTATATGTATACCATCTTAAATAGCACAAATAATGTGTCATGTACATCCACTTATTTATTAGGTTGTACTTACCCCAAAATTCTGGGTAATACCCTCACCTCAACCTGGTCACTACTCAGGGAAGGGGGCCCCGCTCTGATAGGGAGGAGGAGAAAAAGAAAAAGAAAAAAAGGGCTGATGAACACATGCCCAAATCTTTATATTCCCCATCTAGATGGCTATAAATAGTGGTATAGAATTTGTCCATATATAGATTTAAAAAGTAGGTGGAGGCAAAAGTATGTGGCAATAAAGTCTTCACACAGTTCTAACCAAATGTTTTAAAGAGACAACTCTAACCCTCTAGCATGAGTAGTGTTTATTAAAAACAACTGAAGAACTAAAGAACCAGGGAGTTCTTCTACAAAGCTTGAGCGAAATTAATCCTTGCTCATATGTTGTCCCTACAGGGCTTTCGTGTTATCTCCACACGTTCAAAAAAAGTTTTTTTCGAAATGACTACATCGGGTTGCACACTATAGTATAAATACATACGAGACACTCTTCCTGTGTTCGATAATTAATTTCGCTCAAGTGTCAAAGATATTCTGTTAACATCATTCAGCCCGTGAGCTGTTCTACAGTAGTGTCTTCTATACACTATATGCGCATGCTCAGCCGGAGTAATATTTCTCTTACTGCACATGCGCTTTACGAGACAAAGTGAGCTGGGTCCTCACGCCGCTTTTATTACAACAGGCAGTGCCGAAGTCACCTAGGCAACTAGACTCACCTGTTTCTTGTTACAGCGTGCTATAAAACATCTTCCTCTCGCTCACGTCGGTACCTCCGGTCTTTACTCATAGACCGCCCCGGGGTACCGACGGAGAGGTAAGCTTGATTTACATCGCTGTGTTCCCCTTTTTTTGTAGTCAGAATCCAGTCCAGTTAAACTGTAGCCTCTAACACTGGCGCTTTGTAGAAGAACTCCCTGGTTCTTTAGTTCTTCAGTTGTTTTTAATAAACACTACTCATGCTAGAGGGTTAGAGTTGTCTCTTTAAAACATTTGGTTAGAACTGTGTGAAGACTTTATTGCCACATACTTTTGCCTCCACCTACTTTTTAAATCTATATATGGACAAATTCTATACCACTATTTATAGCCATCTAGATGGGGAATATAAAGATTTGGGCATGTGTTCATCAGCCCTTTTTTTCTTTTTCTTTTTCTCCTCCTCCCTATCAGAGCGGGGCCCCCTTCCCTGAGTAGTGACCAGGTTGAGGTGAGGGTATTACCCAGAATTTTGGGGTAAGTACAACCTAATAAATAAGTGGATGTACATGACACATTATTTGTGCTATTTAAGATGGTATACATATACTGTTGTCTGTTAGTCAACATTGATAAACTCCTTGCATTTTCTTATTTCTTGTCTCTTTACTCTCCTAGGTATCCGGTTTTGACATCCGTAGAGTTCAACCGGTGGTAGGATTGTCAGTTATATATTTATTTATAATTTTCACACTTTTCACATAGTAGCAGCAAAAAAAGAGGTCCTGATGAATGCCCTTGATACTGTTTAGATCGTAGCGGGCAGAAACATGTCGACCATATACTATGGACAACGTGCATAATGACAACGTATTTATGCCAGGTTGCCATTTTGCTTTTTAATTCTGGCAGAGGCACTCTACTAATTAAAGCACCTTTTGAGTTCCCCTAGCCAGTTTTATTCACACTTTTTTGATTTAATGCTGCACTTTTAGAACCCCTTTCACCTGAACGAGAGCTCAATTTTTGGTCTGTGTCATCTCTAGTGGAGATTTGATTATAACCCTCGTATACCATTCCTCTTTTACTCGCAAACAGGTCGTTCCACTTAGACTTGTTGCGATGTATTAAGAGAGACAGACCCAGATGATGACAACACACTGACTCTTCGGTGATTGATGGGTTCTGTGCCCCAAAGGGTTCTTATCTAACTTGAGATGTCGAAATTAGTAGACATGCTTTTTGCTTATCCCTGTTGACTCAACACCAGACCCGGGTTGTTCTGTGTTATAGTATGTATAATAAATTAACATTGTCTAGCCAAGAGGTGATAATTACATGCATGGCTCTCTAAATGTATCTCATAGGGAACGATGGACAACTCCTACACTGGCATTTCACACACTGAAAGCAGGTTGATGAAAGTTTGTATATTTAAGCTTTGAAAGACAATATTTCACTAAAAGTGAGATCAGAGGGCCCGATTCACAGAACTAACTTAAGGCAAAATCCTAAACTTACTACCCTTTTGGTATTCACAGAAGGCACTTACTCATTTCGGTATTCACAGAAGTTAGGAGTCCTAACTTTAGGACTCCTAAATGCCTTCTGTGAATACTGAAAATCTTAAAGTTAGTATTTTTCTCAGATTAGGAGTAGTAAAGTTAGGACTCCTAACTTTAGGACTCCTAAATGCCTTCTGTGAATACCGAAAGTCTTAAAGTTAGGATTTTTCTCAGTTTAGGAGTATCAAAGTTAGGACTCCTAACTTTACTACTCCTAAACTGAGAAACATCCTAACTTTAAGACTTTCGGTATTCACAGAAGGCATTTAGGAGTCCTAAATTTAGGACTCCTAACTTCTGTGAATACCGAAATGAGTAAGTGCCTTCTGTGAATACCAAAATGGTAGTAAGTTTAGGATTTTGTCTTAAGTTAGTTCTGTGAATCGGGCCCAGGATTTTTCTCAGTTTAGGAGTCCTAAAGTTAGGAGTCCTAACTTTACTACGTCTAAACTGAGAAAAATCCTAACTTTAAGACTTTCGGTATTCACAGAAGACATTTAGGAGTCCTAAAGTTAGGACTCCTAACTTCTGTGAATACCAAAATGAGTAAGTGCCTTCTGTGAATACCAAAATGAGTAAATGCCTTCTGTGAATACCAAAATGGTAGTAAGTTTAGGATTTTGTCTTAAGTTAGTTCTGTGAATCGGGCCCTAAGTTATGAGCAGTGTAGTGTGGTTTATGAACATCACAGGAGTGTATATTCAAGTTATTCAGCACCATCTGGTGGTTGTAGTAATGCTACTGTGGCATTCATGCTGTCTTTGGTCCTCAGGATGAAGTCATGGTCATAAAATGTTGTATCTGCTCATAGAACTGCTGGTGTTTTATATAATTCAGTGAAATAGCCTGAGATGGGTGATTAGGGTGTGTAACCGTGCAGAATTTACAAAGTTACCAAAAGGTTGTGTACCTTTCCTGAATTTATAGGATGCAAGGGCTTTGGCAATTCCCCTGGCAAGTGTAGGGAAACAAGAGTGTGCCAAACACTCCATCTGATTACTAAGGCACCTACATATCCCTTTTGAGAAAATCCCTACCGCAACCTCCTCGGTTGAACTCACGCTTTACCTAATGGCAGTGCTTAAATTGTGAATAAGTTAGTACCAGGGGCCTTCTCAGGAGGCTACTGCACTCACCCATTGCCCCTGCTATCACTGCTAAGGACTATTCCAGCTCATTAACTATCCTTTGCATCCCCTACAAGTGTGACATTTCAGACTATTCCAGTCCGCTCAAAGCTATAAGAACAGTGTATGTGGCAGGTATTCATTTTTTAATTTCTATTGAGGTATTAAACACTGTTGTACTCATCTCACAATTAGGCAGACAGCACCTCCATGTGATGGCCTGCTATAAGTGCTGCCGTTGAGAATTAAGTGCCAATGCCAAGCACAGGATTGCACAGGCTCAAATTAAGCACTCTTCAAGAGTTTTATATTCAATACAAGGTGGCTGACATTTTACGATTGATACATGTTTGCTTCCATTTGCTCAGTCTTTTAATAATCATGTTGTGAAGTACTATTTCCTGAACTATGCAGTGAAGTATACACTTGGGTGGTCAACCAAAAGGAGAGTCTTTCATTGTCAGAACTAGGGTTGACGCTTCAATCAACTTCTCAGGCAGGTAGCTAACAAGTAAGCAAAAATGCTTCTGTCCAGGGTTTTGACTGGTTTGTGTGCCAAGAACCATGGTCTTTCTAATGTCCATAGATCTACCAGTCTTGCCTTGTTCAATTGTCTTGGTTAAGTATGAACTTTGCCCAGGTGTATTTCTTTAAGAGTTCGGTCTTTTGTTCTTTCCTGAAGTGTAGTAATGTGCTAGGCTGATCTTCATCAAGATGTCATTCCATATCATGTGGTGGGGCCTTTTGAGTTTTTGAAGTATGGGAGTAATCATTTTGTCCTCCGCATTCCGGACATTTTTCAATGTATTCTTAAAGTATTTGGAATGCCGCTGAGTAGGCCATTGCTGCCTTCCAGGTGGAAGAGGGCCAGTGCTTGAATGTAAGTTCTAATGTCAGTTACAGGAGATATAACTTGAATGTGCACTGAAGTGAGATCTACTGCCGGGCTTTCCGTAGCATCTTGGGGTGTAGGTCTTGATGTAGAAGACACACATTTTGCACTGTTCATGAGCTGTGGTATTAATCCTATGATGTTCTACTAAGAAATGTTGCTCTCTATCTCTCCCAGTACTGGTGCTCGTGCCTTCCAGAATGCACACATCCTTAAACCAAAGCGCAAATGTGTGTGCACAATGTGTAGCATAGGTTTTGTTCTATAAGGGTTACGTTCCAGTACAAAATGCTATGCTTGAACATAGTACATTATTTAAAACTTTACCAAGACTGCCAGTGAAGTGTGCTGTGCAGTATAGCACATATGTAAAGTTGAAAACATTTCAAGAAAATAAACTTTTCTCCAGTGTTACACCTGGCTCAAGGACGTGTACATTTTTGGAGCAAGGCGTAGTCTATTTTGGGCGTGGCTTGGAGCACAAAGAAGATGTCGGTGTGAGTTCCCAGCTCTGGCTCAACGGGACACTGCATAGTCAAATTTCAATTGTCTATGTAGCATAGCACACAACTGAAAATCGGGAAACTGATAATCAACGAGGAATAGAAATGTGAGGATACAAGAAGAAATACCGCAATGGAGGAACCACAGAGTGCAATTTGCCTTTTCGGCGACTGGGACGACACGGCAGGATACGTTGCAATGTACACGTAGCAAGAATCCTGAAGCTCCAACCAACAGTCCTGTTTTCTTGGCCCGGAGACAGAACGATCACTCGCTGCACCCACCACAAAAGTAAGCCTTTTTCAAAGATTTGCTATGCGCAGATTTCGAGTAACCTCCGAGGTCTGAGGCTAAGATGGCGCCCCAAGTACAGCTCCTACAACGCAGACAACAAGCGCAACAAAAGCAGTGACGACCAGTGATTACCATATTCTTCTATTCTCCTCTTCGGCAAAGTTTTTACTCCGCGCAATTAAAAACTGACTAAAGGATTTGCTCAAGAGGCTAAGCACTAACACGAGGACCGTTGTAAACTGAGGATCATTTACAACCACAGTGCCTGTCCTTAAGATGACCACCACACACTGACAAACGGTTATCCTCGAGGTCTCTCATACACTAACACACGTGCTTGGAAAAAGTCTTACTCCCAAACTGATTTAACTATAATTAAAACACTGACAACTCTGGATGCAATTCTGGATGCAAAAAACTGTAACATATGGAAATAAAAAACAAATTAGTGTGAAGCAATATAAGAAATATAAAGAATACTACAGCGGGGAATTACAAGGTGCAGACTTGCTTATCGACGCTCAGAGACGACATGACAGGACCTGTTGCAATACACTTGCAATGGACAGATCATTAAAGATCAAGATTCACTGAAAGTAAACCAGTAACACTTCACCATGCGTTGATGTTACGTAAACATAGGTGTCTGAGAACAAGATGACATCCAACGAGTAATTCCAATAATTCACCCAGTAAGCACGGTATTTGACCTCTCAGGCACGGTCTGCAACACAACTTTGTGTTTTACTCCATGCACTCAAGGGTCATTAAGACACGGGGCCAACTTTAGAGGCAATCACATACCAAAAGCGGTTCGCTCACTAAGCAAATAGAAAGCACCTGCAACACTGACAACTCCAGTTGCATATCTGTGAATATATGTGCGTTTTCTACAGTGAAGGTGCTAATTGGCCTGAGTTCATACTACTCACGCCATTTACCCTCTAAACATATTGAGGTATACAAGGCCTTCTGCAACAGTGTGATCACCTACCAATAGCAGTGTTTATGAGAAAACTTAATACAAGGACTCACACCCACTCAAAGATGGCGGAGAAAGAAAATAAGACAAACCTAAAGAGGATTAAAGCAGATCCACCGAATCCAGACTCCCTGGTCAAAACCAACTAAGACATTAATACAACAGTGGAAACCATCTTAGCGAAACTAGCGGAAGTTCACGAAATGACAAAATCGACCAAAGAAAATATGGATTCCATGCAAGTTGAGATCTCTGCAATACGCAAGGATATCAGAGATACCAACTGGATCACTGAAACCAAGAACAGAATTGGCGAATTAGAAAACAAGATGACTGATACGAAAAAGACAGTGACAAAGGTCGAAATCAACTCTCATACCCTCACCAAACAAATTTCCGAATTGGAAGACAGGAACAGAAGAGGAAACCTAGGTATATTCAGAATTCCGGAAGGAAGTGAGGATGAAGCAGGCTCCTGCATTAGGTTTCTAGAGAAATGGATACCGCATATGACCAAACTGACCTTTGATAAACCGTTGGAATTTGATAGAGACCACAGGGTCCCATCCAGGAAATCTATAAGCACATCACAACCTAGACCCATTGTGTGCAAACCTCTGAGATACCAACATGTTTAGCTCATCCTTTCTTTTATGAGGAAACAAAATCATATAATGTGAAACAGAAATAATATTTTTATCACACAAGACTACTCGAAGGCCACAGTCGACACAAGGAATAGTTTTTTGGCTCTTCGATCCAGGATGAAAGAAATGGGTATCCAATATTCATTTGCGGGTCCAGCAAGGTATCGTGTGGTTGACCATGGTATTGCACATCTCTTCTCAGATGGTTCAGCTCTTTAAACGTTTTTAGACAACCTTGAAGATCCAAGGATGGACACTTCTGCCCAAATTGACCCCACGATTCCATGATTAATAGACAATGCTGGACCATGAGTAGACAACTCAGTATAACACTATAAAGTTGAAGTAACTCTCTAAAAGTCCTATGAAGCACACTTCAACTCATATGATTACTTTGATTAATAAACAACACTGATCCCGGTCACCTAGCCTACACGTTTCCCAGTGTAGATAATTCAAGATGGTCCCTGCAATTCTTGCTGTAATAATAGTTGTTATATCTGCTGAAATGGAGTTATTGAAATAGTGAAGGTGCCTAAATGGTTCTAATGCTGACTTTGTACCAATGATAGCCTAGAGAAGGAAAAAGGGAGCTAGTTTTTGTATTTTTACAGTTTCCTACTCCTGATTTGAGAAATCCGAAGATGTTAAGCTTCCTATGGTTCTAGATTTCTGGTGGTTAAATGGTTACTTATGTAATTTTACCAGTTATGTGATATATGTGAGTTATGTGATAGTTTGTGACCAGTGCTATCCTTCCCTAGTCCGCCCCCTATCAGACTACTCCCGTTCCTTGTTGAACCACAAAATAGACAAGCATGATGTTTGTTACAAGCATTTGTGTATAAGAAGTTACAGACATAAAAGTTACAGACATGATGATCATAAGATTAAGATTTTGTTTGTAAGAATCTACAGACATGAGGAGCTCAAAGGTGTAATTACGGCTTCATCTATAGTTTCTTATTGTAGCCTTGTTAGACCTCTCAGCCTAGATACTTGTCCCTGAGAGGAACGCGTCTTCTTGTTATCACCATGTCTACTGTTCACATGGGGAGGGAGGGTGGGTTAGAGGGATCAGGGAGAAGGGGAGATTCTTGATTATGTCTCTGTTCATATTTGGTTCTCTTATTTCCTTATCCTTATATTTTTACTTTGTTTGTACCTGACTTTATTTTTTCCTGTGGTCAATGGAATACATGCATACTACACACACTCAGGTTCTAGATCCGCCGGAGAAACAATAGGCTACCTTTATCTACTGTTAACCAGTTCTAGACGGCAGATGCTATCCTGTATAGCAGTTTTACACACTGATATCCTCATACGAGTGAACATGATACACACACAGTACCAACTATAGAGCAAGTATGATGGCTGCATCCCAAAAAAACATTAAAACCATATCTTTGAATGTTAAAGGCCTTAACCACCCGGTTATAAGGAAAAAGACTTTTGACTATATATACTAACAAAAGGCAGGCATCACCCTTCTACAGGAAGCAAAAGCAGTTGCCAATCTTGCTAAGTAACTCAAAGGGACCCAATTCTCAGATGCAGCCTGCTCAGCATCAAAAGGTAAAAAAAACGGAGTAATGACACAGATTTCAAAGAAAGTAAGGATAAATGTAATCTCTCACTTTACTGATAAACAAGGAAGATGGGTCACTTCAAAATTAGAAAAAGAAAAGTCTGTCCTTTTTGTAACAAATATATATATGCCCCCACAAGTAATGACCCGAACTTCTGGGAAGACTTAGAGAAACACATTAAATTAATCCCAAATACAGCTACCTCGATCATTGCTGGTGACTTTAATCTTCCATTAGATTCCAATCTAGACAGGAATTCCACATGCCAATTTAGACCAAACAAATCACATAAAGCTCTCAAAAACGTCTGTAGTAAATACAACATGATAGATGCTTGGAGACTCCAGAACCCTACCGAAAGAGACTACACATTTTACTCCTACCCCCATAACTCATACTCGCGCATAGATTACTTTTTAATATCAGGGAATGCAAACAGCAGGATAGACCAAACAACAATAGAACAGAGAGTGGTGTCTGATCACTCTTGCATTACATTAACACTCACAGACTCAGCCACCCCGCTTAAAGAGCCGTTATGGAGATTCAATGAAGATGTCCTATCCTCTTTGCAAAATAAAAAAGTAATCGAAGAAGCAATTAAAAACTACTTGCTTAAAAATAAAGAAAGCAGTACTCCACTTCGTGGGCCACACAATAAGTTGAAAGCAAAACCATTAAATAAATGACAAGGGATAAATAAAGTTATTCCACTAAAGTAAGAGGCAGAATTGAACCCTAGTGCATGTAATAAATCTAATTCTGTCTCTAGGCAAGACTACAAAGGGATTCATCAGCGAGTTAACATGGCATCCAAACCAAACCTGCCATTGGAAGTGCTGGGTTTGTTAAATGAGTGATAACTCTAACCAGTTTTTGACATTAAAATGCTTTTAAATGTATATTAAAAAGGTGACACAAATACCAATCATTAGCAAAGCATATAGGCCTCAGCTTTTAAATTCCGAGCTATTGGCTTTGCCAGTGTTTGTTGGTAGTGACATTCGAGCACATGTCAAGATGTATGCACATACTTGGCTGTCAATCTGGGAATGTTTTTTTTAATTTGAAAAACATCCATTCCAAGGTTTGTGTTGAGGGGCACAACTGTATGTTGACACATGCACATGTGTGTGGGTTGACACATGATTACACTACAGCATGACACATAGTGGCAATTTTTAATTTACCATTTGATAGAAATGGGATCTCTAGTTGACAGAGGTTTGCACCCTGTCCAAGTTGGAACTATCCCTTTAGTCAGGGTAAGTCAGATACACAACCTAAATGAACCTCACAGAGCAGTCAGGCTTAACTTAAGAGGCAATGTGTAAAGTATTCATGCACACTTTCATTACAGTAACACAGTGAAAACACCACAAAAAAGACTGCACACCAGTTTAGAAAAATAGAGAATATTTATATGATTAAGAAAGACCAAGGGCCAGATGTACGACCAACAAAATTGCGCCTTGCAAATTGCGAATCATTTGCGAATCGCAATTTGCAAGGTGCAATTTGCCATGTATATCAGTGTGTTTAACACTGTTTGAGATTCCCAATGGGGTCGCAAATTGCGAGGCTCATTAAGAATAATGAGCCTCTCGCAATTTGCGAGGCCATTGGGAATGAAAGGCCCTCCCAGGTATGGTGGCCTGCTGGGCTCAGCTGACCACCATGTCTGGGACTGCTTTTAAATAAATCCGTTTTTTTTTTTAATGCAGCCCGTTTTCCTTAAAGGAAAACGGGATGCATTAAAAAAAAATATATATATATTTTCATTTCATTTTTTAAGGGCAGGTACTGGTCCCTGGGACCACTGCCTGCCCTTAACAAATATTTTTAGAGACCGTCACAAAGTGGAAGGGGTCCCTTGGGGACCCCTTCCAAATTGCGACTGCATTACCACCCTCTTGAAGAGGGTGGTAATTTGCGAGTGTTTTGTGACTGCAATTGCGGTCACAAAACATTTATACATTGATTTGTGGACATAATTAGGAAGGGAACGCCCCTTCCCAATTGAGACTTGCAATTCCTAAATAGCGAGTCCCAAATAAATTGTGACTCGCTATTTAGAAATTGTACATGGCCCTGGACGGGTCGCAAACCCATTTACGCATGCAAGTTAGGGTCATACATCTGGCCCCAAAACAACAAAAATCCAATAAGTATTTCTCAAGTTATAATTATTAAAGAAGGTATGGAAACATAGTGCTGAAAACACATTAGTTTCTATTAAGTTCTTTACAGTAATGCAAGGAAGGCAAAAGGGGTTTCCCCAATGTCGGAGCATGAAAGCAGTTCTCCAAAAAGTATTAGGGGAAGAATGTCATATCAGGATTATTGGAGACCAAACTAACCACTCAGTTTTGAGCCGCTCACGTGAGCGCATGTCAGCTTAAATTGTGAGTCCAAAGACACCAAACTCCAATTTTCTCTCTGCTCCCAATGGAAACTTACAGTTAAAAGAAATTAAAGGCAATAGCCATGTCCTACCTTTTAAATACACTGCACCCTGCCGATGGGGCTACCCAGGGCCTACCTTCGGGGGTGACTTGCATGCAATTAAGAGGATGGTTTGGGCCTGGTAAGTAGGTTAACTTGTCAGGTCAAAATGGCAGTTTAAAACGGTGCATACAG
Organism: Triturus cristatus; assembly: GCF_964204655.1. Taxonomy (NCBI): domain Eukaryota; kingdom Metazoa; phylum Chordata; class Amphibia; order Caudata; family Salamandridae; genus Triturus; species Triturus cristatus. The sequence continues at coordinate 445,731,526 of NC_140590.1, forward strand.
GTTTTGCAGTGGCAGGCCTGAGACAGGTTTAAATGGCTACAGAAGTGGGTGGCACAGTCAGTGCCGCAGTCCCACTTGTAGCATTTAATTTACAGGCCCTGTTCACATATAGTGCACTTTACTAGTGAATTATAAGTAAAGTAAACATGCTATTTGTGGCTATGGCAATATTACCATGTTTTAGGTACAGAGCATATGCCCTTTAGTACTGGTTAGCAGTGGTAAACTGTTCAGAATCGTAGAGCCAACAAAAACGAATACAGCAAGAAGAGAAGGAGGAGGCAAAATGTTTGGGGGTGACCCTGGAGAAGGGGCCATTTCCAGCATCATTTGGTTGATGGCCATGTTAGAATGGTAAGTTAAAATTTAAAAAAATAAAAATGTGTGTGAAGGGCATAAACAAAAGTGAGGGCCAGCAACATTTTGAAATTTCTGAGCCCTCAAAAACAAAGCAGGGCTGCATGATGGCTTTGGCACAGATTTCGCTCATAATGTGTAATTCAGTGAAGCAAATAGACTGTCCAGTAATCACTGCAGATGTACACTTTGAATGCCAATTCACAATCTAAGACCTGTACTAGGTCAGCACCAATCCCTGTAGGGTCTCTACTGTGAGAGGCTACAGTTGTGCAGATTCCAGGCTCAGCTAGACAGCAGCACTGCAAGCTAAGCCCTCTTCCCCATGTGCTTACATGTTTGTGTGTAACCAGCCCAGAGCTTCTTACCTGCACAGCTGTGGATCTTATCTGAAAAGGCAGACACTAACTGTTAGCACTCTCAATCCATTTCTACCAAATTTACCTTGAGTGAGACCCAGTTAATGAGACCCACTCGCTGTAAAAGTCCAAATGTGGGTAGTCAAAAAGTGACAAAATAAAGGGTGATTAAATGTGTGGAACACATTTACTACATCGGCCTCTATTTTTTCTGAGATTGAATAGTAACACCTCCTATTCCTGTGAAGTGCTATGAAGACTGTGCATGAAGTAAAGAGCAAACATTAGAAAAAACCTTCAGTCTTGATTTGTAAATGAATGCTTGTTGTTGATTACATTAAGGGGCAAGACGTAATGCAGTTGGGAGAGAGCAAGAGAGAGAGAGAGAGGCCAAGCAAGGGTAGGTAAGTCCAGAGCAGAGCGAGGGAGAGATAGAGCAAAGAGAAAGAGAGTGAATGAGCAGCATGGGAATGAATAAGAATGAGGGAAAAGAGAAAGACTGAGCAGCGAGAGAGTGAAGACTTGATGGAAGGCAGTCATGACAGAGGAGAACCAGGTATGGAGGCAAGGTGAGTGCTTAGGGGGAATAGAAATAAATAGAGAAATACAGAGACACTGAGTGAGAGACAGTGTAAAGAGATTTAAAAAAGTGCCAAGCTAGAAGGAGGAAAGCAATGACAGAGGACACTGCAGAAGTAGGGGGAGCGGGAGCAAGGCCAGTCATATAAGTGAAAAAGAAAGCTGGCACACAGGGGAAAGAGAGAAGGGTACAAGGTAGCAACAACATGCAGTGGCACAAAGGAAAAAGAGCGAGCCATGTGCTTCTATCGAGTGATATCTGTCAAGTGAAATTGACTGATAATTGTGAAATTATGCAGTAACATGCAGATAACAAATATTTCTGGAAGGATACAACTCATCCAATTTAAAGATGGCAAAACCACAATTCACCAGACGGGGAACAATGTCAAAAACAGGGAGGAAGTCATCAAATGAGGTATATGGAAGTGAAATAGAAAAAAAGTAATGGAATCATGAGTAAGCAACAGACCTAAAGCTAATTGGTTTTTTAAATGTTAGTATTGCTAACAATGTGTCTGCCCCAGGAGGCTAAAGCTGCCTGCAGCAAGACTACAAAAATGAATTATTACTGTTAATAGAGGAAAGTAATATCATCATTGGTCTAATTCATTAGCATGTCCAGTAATTAGGGTGACCGCCTCGCTCCAGGTCATTAGGGATACTGTCACCACTCCTGAACTTTCCACCAACAAATCTTTAATTTCAAGTGTGTTAGTCTAATTAGTTCAATAGAAGCAAAACGAGTACACCCACAATCCATTAGTCCAAAACACAAAAAGTCCTGGACCGGAAACAGTGTCCATAATGACCTGGAGGAAGGTGGTCACCCTAACAGTTATAATTACGTCTGTCTGCAACATGCTTTTTCTTGTATAAAAACCAGCAAACATAGCTTTAAAAAATACAAGCAGCAAAAAATCTAATTATAGTCACAGTCACTTTCTGAGTAAAACATGCATAGCATCCACAAGAGGAGAGCTGCTTTGAGCTACCATGAGTGGACAATAGCTCTATGGGAAGATCTCATTATCTGTGGATATACAGTTAAGTCACACTCTCCTCCTTCAGTGGAATGAGGTGTGAAAAATAATTCTTCTTGAGTAAATGTAGTTCCTGTAGCAAGTGTTGTCTGAATAAAGCGAGGCTGGAGGTTTCATTCTGGAAGCGATTCAATCACACAGTCCGCATGCAGATTGCTGCAGCCTGTGTATTCTGATCATGTCCTCACAACAAAATGTATATCTGGCAGATGAATACAGAAGGGCAGACTATCTGAATTGAATGCAAAATCTATTTTTCTGTTTTTCAGTGAACGCAAAACAGTGGAATCTGTAAATAAATTATGTTTTATGAAACTTGACCTGCATGCTTCTTGGATTTGGACTGAATTATTGTACAACTTTATCTAGACCCTTCTGATTAAAAATTGGTGTTAAAAATTCTCATTCAGTATGGGCCATTGGTAGTCAAGTAGGCTGTGTATTGTACTGCAATATTTATATAGCGCTTACTAACCCTATGTGGGCACTGAATCACTTGCTGACATGGGTAGCATGTTACATCGTATCCACAGCAATGACCAACTGTTTCATTAGCAAGGGACAGTTCTTTGTGTTAGGATGTTACACAGGTCCAAGAAGCCCTGGTAAACGAATGTCAAATACGAAACATATCAACATATGAAATAAAAAGTATTATTTTGCAAATGCTACCACGATACAGCAGTGGTGGACTCTTGCACCAAGCCTGGCCCGCCCCTTTGGTGTCGTCGCAGGCTGTACTGTGTGGCAAGTTATGCTCCACCACTATGCTATTGTCCCTATGTTGGCTGCAAATGATGCACTGCACCTTCCCCATATTCAGGTCTTTGATCCACTAGATTCAGTTGTGTCCACTCCACTAAATCACATCCTATCCAGGTCACCAGTAACATGGCCTTCACCAATGGACCCTGCTAAAAATGTCAACTCGTCATGTTTTGATCTAACAATCTTAAAATTGCTCTGCTTAGGAGCTCCATAGAAGGGGACACCGACCAGAGACATATTATAGTTGATGAGGTTCTTTTGGAGTTCCCTAGAGTTTGAACATTCATAGAGAAGTTGCTGCGACTCCACAAAGGAGTGACACCGTGTGCAAGTGGGTGCTCTGGGTTCAATACTCTCTATCCAATCGCATCTACTATTAGTGTAGTGCTGTACTGTAGTACATGTCAACCTCAGAGGCTTGGTCCAGGCAGAAGAGGCATGTGAAGAAATATGTTGAGTCACACATGCTACAGTTTTTGTTAGCAGGAAGCGCACTCAACCAGATTAACAACTGTATGCATGGCACTCATCCTTTTTATCCTGCCACCCTCTCATTATTACCCTTTCTTTGAATTTTTTGTTTTTAGTTAGGCTAACTAGGAGATAAGCACACAAACGCAAATAGCTATGGAACCCACACTGATGAGAATCAGTACCACTCAGCCTTAAGCCAAGAAGTTGTATATTGGTTAGATAGTACATATGTTTTAAAAATTAACAAGGATTAAGATGTGTATTCGTTGGCACATGCACTGTATAAACCCATTCTATGAGATTGTTCCCTATTCTCCTAAACGCGAGAGGCGTGGAGTCTAGCATATATTAACAAAGTACAATGCCCAAAGAAACTGTTGAATTTGGCGCTCAAATTTGCGTCTTTTTCTATTTCATAAATAATTTGTATAACGTCATCTGTTGGAATTGCTATGTCACCGCCATTTAATGGCTAAATGGTTTAAAACTTCGTTTTTTCGATGCTACTTCCAGTTCTTTTGGCCTTCTTTTATTATATGGTCATTGGATCAGGAATTGTCTAGAGTTAGTTTAATTATGATAATAATTTTCCCTTGTTCAAAAAGAGGATTAGGTAACGATACTTGTACCTCTTGCATGGGAGAACTTGAAGATGAACTGCCGATTATATATTGAATGCCCAAGAAAGTTGAAGAATTGATCATATCATTCTGTGTCTGATGCTATATTTTTTGGGTTAGGCATAATCCCTTTTCTGGTTGAACCATGAAAACACCGTACCAAACGTACCACCAAATATTAGGCATAATCTGCCTGCTATGACATTTTTTCAGGAATTTATTACGAGAGATACGTGCCATGCTGTGCTAAATTTTATTAGGAGCGTGTTTAGGATTAGAAATCGTTGTAAGCTTGTTTGAACTTTAATTGAGACCTGTTTTGAAAGAGATTTACCTTTGCCTGAATTTTAGTAATATTTATTCAATGTAATTTTAAGTGTGTTTACTGTTGATTACTATTCTTATACTGAATTATATTTATGTTTTGTGTCAAATGCTTTTTATGGCATTTTGCCGAAATGAAGATGCAATGATGAGGCTCCAAGTGTTCAGATGCATCAATAATCACCACCATGATATGCCATTTTATATCCATGCAACAAATGTCTGACCGCTCTTGTAGTCTAAATAGAACTGTCTGCACATCTCCAGGCGTTGTCCTCTATGGATGAATTCAGAAACCTCGATCGTGATATTGAAGGTTCTGCGAAACGTTGGAAAAAGTTTGTCGAATCCGAATGCCCTGAGAAGGAGAAGTTCCCTCAAGAATGGAAGAACAAGACCGCTCTCCAGAGGCTGTGCATGATGAGAGCCATCCGGCCAGATCGTATGACATATGCCATGCGGTGAGTACTACTCGATGGAAAAACAGGTATTTGAAACAATCATTGGAAATTCCAATAGGTCTGCTTTATAACTGAGAGTTTCTCTTCAGTCACTGATGAGTTTAGGCACTCATACATTCATCCACCCACTGATTTATTCCTGCGTTCACCCTTTTACGCATCTATAGTAAAACAGACTCACAAACGCAACTAACTTATGGAAGATAAATTAAAAGAATACTAGATGAAAAAAAAAATCTCTCCCCTTAAATTTGGCAAGCACATGCTTGCAACACAGAAATACAAAAAAACAGCAGTGGAAAGCCGTCTTGCAGTGGTACTGTACGTAGAGTATCATTGTTTTCAAGTTTTAATATAGCTGACACATTTAAAAGTATAGGGTTGTCCATCTTAGGGCAAAAAACACATTCCAAAATGGAAAGTTGATAAACTTCGCACTGGGTAGCCATCTACGTTTGCATAATTGTATAGTGTATTACTGTTGGCATGATCAAGGTATTAGTTCAACAGATAACGTGCATATCTTACTAATATTTTCAAAAGTGTGCTATTTTCTATTAATCTTCACATCTGTAGTGGTTTGTTATCTCTTACTCTCTCACTTTTTTTTAGAGGAAATATAACATTTTAGTTCAAATAACAGAAGGTATTAGACAATAAGTGCTCAACATTCGTGGACCATAATCAATACTGATACTAATGAATGGAAAATTAAATATATATTATATTATGAATACGTTAAAAAATAAATAAAGTGATATATGGGTTGGAAGGCTCGTACACACAAAAGTGCAGATTCAGTGTTTTTACACATTATTTAGAAAATTACTGAATCGTTACTATTTGGCGACATTAAAAAGGTGTGGTTGTTGCACAACTTATGAATCTGACAAACCTACAGCACGCTTTGGGTTTCTGCTTTCAAGGAGTCTTAGAGCTGACTCATATTGTTGTTTTAAAAACTGTCTGTACCAACAACATAAGTGTGGTGCCATGTATTACAGGATCATTTTAGAATTTTATGTGGTCTATTGATTGCACCTTTGTTAGAGAACAATAAAAAAGAAAACTGCTGAAAACGTTTGTAGTGGGTTGTTCTAAAAGACTCCTAATGTCAATTGAAAATACTTTCCATCATTGAACTATTCTCTAAAAGGCTGCAGAATGGAAAATGATGATCGTAATTCATTTCGTTTTTTGAGAATGAGCCAGAGAAGAGTACAGAGAAAATTGCCATTACACACACTTAAACGATAGTGACATCATTTGGCCTTACACCTGATGAATTCACGTCGTGGCAGAGTGTTGAACAAACAATGGGGCATATTATCAAGAACGGTGTTAAAATTATTACCGCTTTAGCGGCAGGAAACTGCCGCTAAAGCGGCGATAATGGGCTTGATAATATGCCCTTGGGAATTCCAATAGAAGCCCAAGTTTACACCAGAACATGGGCTTCTATTGGAATTCTCAAGGGCGTATTATCAAGCCCATTTTCGCCGCTTTAGCGGCAGTTCCCTGCGGCTAAAGCGACGATAATTTTAACCCCGTTCTTGGTAATATGCCCCTACATTACATACAGGTAAACCCCTGTTCAACATCTCTCCCCCTAGTGATGTTAACAGGTCAGTGGAAGAAACCTACCTGGAATTTGGGAACAATATTAGAGCCACCCTAGACCAGATTGTCCCTATTAAAGATTTCAATAATTTGCAGTGACCCTCAGCTCATTGGTGCAGTTCCGATCTTAAGGAGTCAAAAATGTTGTGTAGAATAGAAGGGAGGAAATGGCAGAAGCTTTATGAGGAAAAGGATAAGTTAGCCTTAAAATATGCCATACAAAAATATAAGACATCCATCGCTAGAGTTAAAGTGGGATACTACTCTTAGCTGCACCCAACAGAATAATACGAGAAGTGTCTAAACCAGAATGCCCCAAATTTTTGGTTTCTGCTTCTCAAGATCTTTGCGATAATTTTGCAGTTGTTTTCGAGGAAATAAATTCCAAAACTAATTGATGGGTTTGAGACCACTACAAAGACCCAGGCCCTTTCTCGTGGCCATGTTTCTCAAGTTAATATCTTACCTGTGTATTCCACTTTCGATAGTGCAAACTTGAAGCAGAGAAATGCATTAGTACAGTTTGAGAATTTAACAGAGGACAACTTCAGAGATTTGGCCATGACTATATCTCCTGGCTCTCCTCAAGACCCTTTACCTCATTGGACCTGGAAATAACTGGCGGATAAACCTGTTCCACAGCTATGTCAATTCTGAACAGTGGGATGGTTCCAGCACCTTCGAAAAGAGCAATAGTTACTCCGCTCCTGAAAAAGCCATCTTTAGCTCCTATGTCTCTAAGTAACTATAGGCCAAAATCTCTTTTACCATGTCCTGTGAAAATTATGGAAGGCTTCGTTAGTAAAACACTCTCTCACTATGTAGAAGCTAACCAGATTTTGGAGGAAGAGCAATTTGGGTTTCGCCAAGTTTACAAAACTGAAACTGCTCTGCTCACTGTTATGGATGAACTTAGAATGCGAGCAGACATGGGTCCTACAGTGATACTGATTTTATTAGATCTTTTTGCAACCTTTGATATGGTCAGCCATAACATTCTCCTGGCCAAGCTCTCCTCATTTGGAGTTGGTGGCACAGTGGCAAAGTGACTGCACACCTGTCTGTCTGATAGACAGCAGGCTGTGTCCCTCCCTCTATTCTGTTCTGATTACAGGGCCATCAAACATGGTGTCCCACAAGGGTCATCAATATGCCCCATACTTTTCAATATCTATATGAGCCCACTGATTGCCGTCATCAAATCATACAAGCTTAATTTGGTTAACTATACCAATGATACCCAATTAATCTTGTCATTGGAAGGAGATCAATCACTGCCACTAGACACGTTTCATGAGTGCATGTATGAGATTACAGTTTGGCTTGAATCCAACTCATTGCAATTTAATGGAGACAAGACAGAGATTCTATGCTGTCCAGTGTCTGAGGTCCCAACCCCACTTCCACTCAACTTCTGGCCTGTGTTGTCAACTAAGATATTGGTGCCCTCCGAGACTGTCAGAAACTTGTGGTAATTTTTCACAGAAAGCTTAGCTTGGAAGCTCATGTCAATGAGACAGCAGGGACCTGCTTTTCCTTAATTGGATCACTTTGTAACATTCTCCCATATCTTCCTATTCCATTTAGAACACTAGTGGTATGTAGTGTGATTCTGCGCAGATTGGATTATTGCAATACCCTACTGTTAGGAGCACCAAATTACCTAATCAAGTGGCTCCAGAGAGTTCAAGCAGTGGCAGCCAAATTGTCCCTGGATAGGCCAAGAAGGTTCTTTGGCCCAGATGTACGACCCACGAATTTGCGACTCGCAAATTGCGACTCGCAAATTGGGATGTCTGAGACCCTGTTTGCGATTCCCAATGGGGTCGCAAATTGCATGCCTCATGAATATTAATGAGGCTGTCGCAATTTGCGACCCCATTGGGAATGGCTAGCACTCCCAGGGATGATGGCCTGCTGGGGTCAGCGGACCTCCATGTCTGGGACTGCTTTTAAATAAAGCAGTTTTTCTTTTTTTAAATGCAGCCTGTTTTCCTTAAAGGAAAACGGGCTGCATTTAAAAAATAAAAATTTAACTTTTCATTTTCATTTTTCAAGTTGAGGCAATGGTTCCTAGGACCACTGTCTGACCTTAAAAAATGTTTGCTCATGCATTCTCAAAGGGAAAGTGGTCCCCTGATGACCCCTTCCCGTTTGCGAGTGCTTTACCACCCTTCTGAGAAGGTTGGTAAACTGTGAGTGTTTTGCGAATGCAATTGCAGTCGCAAAATATTCTTACATAGCTTATGGAGACGCTATTAGGAAGGGAATGCCCCTTCCTAATAGCGAGTCGCTAAACCCTATTTTGCGAGTCGCAAATTGTTTGCAACTCGCAAAATAGGGTTGGTACATGGGCCACGCGATTTTTGTGGTCGCAAACAGGTGTAAAACCCCTTTGCGACCGCAAAAAGCTGTTGTACATCTGGCCCTTTGTGTCTCAGTCTCTGAAATATTTACATTGGCTGTCATTAAATCAAAGAATAATGTTTAAGTCCCTCTGATTTGTTTTTAAATCCTTTCATGGTACTGGACCAACCCCCTGCAGAAGAAACTAAAATGGCATGACCCAATAGGAGCTTACACTCTTCCTCAGCCAAGATGGCCATTGTGACCAGATTCAGAAAAACTATATTAGTGGGGCGAGCTTTCATGATCGAAGCAGCTCGATCAAGTAATGAGCTTCCATCTGCCCTGAGACTCTCTGCTGATCTAATGCACTTTAGGAAAGGGGTAAAACCTGGCTCTTTCCAAAAAGTTAGAGTGTGTTTCAGGATTTTAATCTAGTACGATACTGCGGAATGCTGCCACATTGTATAGTATTTTCTCTCTTTTCCACCCATGCGTAATACAGCACCAGGATATCTGTTAGGTGGCAGTGCGCTTTACAAGTAGTTTAAATAAATAAATAAATAAATAAAATAATAGACAGCCAACTAGATTTGTCAAATGCTGGCGTCATGCTATCATTTGAAATATCAGTAATTAAATTTAAGTCTCAAGCAGCATTAAAGCGGTAGCAATCTTAAATCCTAGATACGCATATAACTCCATTAATCTCTACTGTACTTTTGCATTCGGAAGCCGAAGTCAGAAGAGGTCACTTATCTGTTACGCACACAAGCACTATATGCTCAATAAATGCTATCACCATTTTCACAACTCAGGACCAATAACAAACAAGCAGTGACTAAGTCGATAGGTTTCAGCTCTGAAATGCTTAGCTGTTAGCTTTGACTCAGCTTTTTATCAATTACTTGCATTCACATACATCAACACGCATGGATCATAATCTTGGAATAGGTTTTTTATGCAAAAATATTCTAAAAAGGCCACAGATACACATGCATCATGACATATACACATATATCCAACATGGCATGTGCCTACACATGTGTTGTAACACAGGAAGCCATTTTAATTTACCGATCGTGCATAATGGACAGCCATGTTACAATGGTTAATTTAAATTAAAAAAAACTAGTGATGCAAAGCATGAAAATTGAGCAGCTAGGCCTTGGTGGAAAAAATGGGGAATGGGAAGCGGTTAGGCAGCACTGGAGAACAGCAGAGGGCAATATGAATGACTGATAAAAATCAGTCAATGAACACACACGGAGGTACAGGGGAGTGAGGAGTGAACTCGCAGAGGAGAGAAAAGAAGGCCGATTTCATGCCCTGTCCCCACACACAGGGCTGATTACCCCATACAGATAGTCTGGAGCCAGTGCTGGGATGAAATGACCTACAACTGGACTCTATCAGAAGAACTACTGTGCTGCATCAAGGACTGACAGTCTGCTGGACTGTTGACATGAAAGGCTTACTTTTCTGATGTGCTGCCCTGCTGCCCTGCTGTCTACTGCTCTCTGACCCTGCTGAGATGAGCTGAAATCTGCCTTGCAACCACAGTGATGTCCAAGGGCTTGTTGGCTTGCCTCCTGTTGCTGAAGACCTCAGGGCTCTCAAACACCTGTCTCTACAACTGATCCTGTGCCTGGTTCACTGGAAGCACCAGAGAAATTGACGCAACTCCAGTCTGCGTGTGGTAGAACTAGCGTATCTACTTTGCCGTCTTTGTAGAATTGGCACATTGCCCTCGGAACCAGCACAAATACTTTAATCATTGCCTCTTTAGATAAGCCTGACTACTCTGTGCCAAGCTACTGGAGGGTGAGTGCAGGTTATCTTTTACTGTCTATCTGGCTTACCCTGAGTACAATGGTGGCTCCTGCTTGGACAAGGTGCATACCTCTGCTAACCAGAAACCCCATTTCTAAATGCATTTAACTCACAAGTAAATTAAATATGTCAATTGGGCATACGCCAATCAAACAATGTTTGAAGGAGGGAGTAGAAGCATGTAAGAACTGGTTAGCAGTGGTAATTTGCAAAGTCCTAAAGCCAACAAAAACAAATTCGGCAAAAAAATGGAGGGAAAAAAGCAGGTGGCTGTTATGGACTGTTCCTACTGGTTATGACCTTGATCCTATTGATCCTAACCCCCCTTGTCCTGCTCCTCCAAGTGGTTCAATTCTTCAACGTTGTTAACACTGGCACTCTTCTTCATCGTGGTTTTGCCAGTTCTGATACTGTTTCAGGTCCTCTCCTGCAGGTCCTCCTCCTCATCCTCCTTGTTGTTCTCTAGCTTCCTCTAGTCTCTAGACTGTATCTGGTTCCCATGGTCTTTGTCACTGGCTGATATGAATAGATCTTCTGGGTAACTAATTAGTTGAGAATGAAACCTGACTCCCAAATCACAAACACATTCTAACACACGCAGCAGGAGGGGGAACCAAGGCCACCTATTATTCATCTAAATTTCACGGTTAGGGCCTAAAGTTAGCAGTTCCATGTTTTCAGAGTTTAAGATGATTTTGGGACATCCAGGTAGCAACGGATATCATGCATTGTTTAAATCTGTCTTTGGTTAAGCCATCATCATTACTCAAATCAAGTGAATGCCTTCTGAGTAAAACAACACTTCAAAGGCATAACTCATAATGAGTTTGAAGAAAGGGGCCATAAAAACATTAAAAGGCTTCAAGATATGAAGAGGACATGGATCATTAGGTGACCCTGTAGAGCATCTGTTTAATAATTTCAGCATCTTCTGGTGTGGGATTGGAGAAAATGTTCTCAAATGCCGGCCTTCACTAGCAGGCATTTGACAGGTGCAATTGTTACTCATCGAAAGAGCTTTGTATAGTCAAGATCTGACCTATAAAATAGAGCACCAGAGAATCAAAGGTAGTCTACGAATGACTAAATTTTGTTTTGCTACGACTCAATAAGTCATTGATTTTACAATTTTAAATATTTCCTTGCTTGAGTACTTATCAGACGAGATCTTCATTGCGTAATAGGCCAATTTGTCCAATGTAATCCCTTTATGTTATAACTGAATGTAGTCTACGTACACCTCTTTATCCGCACTTGTTCAGGTGCCATTTTCTTTCAAGCCGGCACTAATGACTCCATAATGTTTGGAGGCTCAGAGTAAACCAAGCAGCATGATGTGTTGTAGTGGTTCTTTCAATTGGTTTCAGGGGCGTCAAGATGTCTAAGGTTGAAATAATCCAAGTTTGAATAAGGTTGAAATCCAATGTTACACCACCTGGAAAAGAAGATGGATGAGGATTAAAATCATGGTCAGTCACACTATACCAGGCCCAATTAGAAACATTCATAGAGGTTCAGTTTCAATTTATGGCCACCGAAATAGAAAATGGAATTGCCAGGTGATCAGACCAAAGCAGCGTTAGTGGAGTTTCAAAGAGAAGATACAATAAGTTTCTAAATATTAAACCTAACCTATTCCCTGCAGGGTGACTAGTTTGGTTAACTAATTGAATAAACGTAAAAGCCTCAAACTCCTCCAAAAGTGTCCATGTGTTACACTTGTCTGTCTTTGCGTGGTGTTCCCCCCAATTATTTGTCTCCCTCCTCCATTTTTTCTAATGTCGTTTTAGCTGACATTAGGACTCTGAACACTTTTCACTGCTAACCAATGTTAAAGTGCATGTGCTCACTCCTTAAAACATGGTAATATTGGATTATCCCCTATTGGCATATTCAGTTTACTTATAAGTCCCTAATAAAGTGGTACTACATGTATCCATGGTCTGTAAATTAAAGGCTTCTAGCGGGCCTGCAGCACTGATTGTGCCATCGACTTCAAGTAGCCCTTTAAGCATGTCTCAGGCCTGCCGCTGCAGAGTCTGTGTGTGCAGTTTCAACCTGCCATGTCAAGAAAAAAAGCTTTTACTAGGCCCAAACCTTCCTAATTGATACATATTTGTCACAGCTAAGGTGGGCCATGGGCAGCCCCTAGGGCAGGGTGCAGTGTATTTAAAAAGTAGGACATGTATTTTTACGTTTTACATGTCCTGGTAGTGAAAAATTCTCCATTTGTTTTTCGCTACTGCAAAGCCTATCTCTCCCATAGGATAACATTGCAGTACCTTGATGCATTTTATAAGTGGGAAGAGATAAGTGGTTTATTGTCGGTGACTCTGAAATTCTAATTTTAAATCCTAATTTATGGTTAAGCCAAATTTTAAAGTACAATTCAGAAAATGCGACTTTTAGAAAGTTGGCTTTTTTTTTGGCTTACCCATTTGCTGCCTGCAACCTGTCTGTGGTCATATGACTGGGTGTAGTTGGAAGTTGGGGTGGTGCATTTCTCCTTGACAGCCACACACAATTTGAGTTTAGATGTGACTGTATGTGCCATCACTGGCCGAATGTGAGGGAGGAGCTGGGCCCAGCCTCACTTACACCTGAATAGGCTGTGTCCGTTCTCCACACAAAGGACTGCATAGCCCTGTAATTAGTCTGGGACCAGGGAAGAGAAGGCAGGGCCTCTTTACACTTCCAAGGCATGCCTCTAGAAGCTTCTTCCCACTTGAAAGGCACAGCTGTGTATAAAACAATGACATCAGACACCACCACTTCAGTACACTTCTGGACCTGTGGATACTCTGCCAGAGAGAAGGATGTTGTGTTGGTCAAGGACTGCCACTATGCTGAACTGCTGCCCTGCTGCCTTCTTGCCTGGGGAAGAAAAACTGGACTTGCAACTCACCTTGAACCCAGGACCCCAGAGTGACTCAATGGACTTGGCTGCTGGCCTCCTGATCTGAGCTACAGGGACATAAGAATCTCCCCAACTGCTCCTGTACCTGTTTTCAGCAAAGTTCCTGACCCCCAAGTGGTGCCTCTCAGATCCTAAACCCTTGGTGTGGCTCACAAGTTCTTGAAATCAAGGTTGTGGGTTCTTTGCAGCCATGAACAAGCCGGGAATGAGCACTTTTGCACAGGTACTGCGCTGTTTGCACTGAAATTGAGAGCAAGCTACTGCCAGCCCATCTCTTTGCACAGCAGCATCGACCGCCCACGGAGGATCACCGTCTGTGATGCCCCACCTGTTCTTTGTGCCATGTTGACTGCCTTCCGTGATGCTCTTCTTGCCCCCGGTGACCTACTCCAATACGAACGGGACTCTTGCCACAAAACTTGAGCAGGTAAATGTCAGCGGATCTAGTCGGGGACTGTATCCGACCTGTGCTTCATTACATTTGGCCTGAACATTTGACTTTGACCTGTCCAGCATGACCAGATAGTCGCTGTTGGTGCTATATGCTTTTTGGTGCAATTTTACAGTATAGTCTTTAAAAAGTCATAACTCTGGTTCTGCTGTTTGCATGTTTATTGTTTTAGTCTTCTTTTATTTATTAAATGTTGCTCTATTTGTCTGACCTGGTATGGGATCTTTTTGTGAGTTATTTTAATTGTTTTACTGTTTGAAATATGGCACATATACTTTACACCTTGCCTCTAAGTTAAGCCTGACTTCTCTGTGTCAAGCTACCAGCATATGAGCACAGCTTAATTTGGGTTTTGCTTGTGCCTTGCCCTGACTAGAATTATGGTTGCTGCTTGACCAGGGCTCACACTGCAGTCAACCAGTAACCCAATTTCTAACACTGTGCCATGCAATCGGAAATTGAATCTATATGATAGTTAACATCTCCTAAAATTGTAAAATTGGCTGCTCTAATGTAATGAGGTGACACACATTTCTTCAGTTCGATATGAAAAATTGAATCGTATCCCAGTGCTCTATATCTAAGGGCACCTGAAAAAGTGAAATTATAAAAAAGAGCTAAAGTAGAGATTAGCCCCTTCACTTTGTTAAGGGAAGTGGTAGGTGACATAAAACAGGCAAAATATTGTTGAAATATTATAGCAATGCCCCCTGCCATATAGCCAATCAATTGCACTGCCGTCTTTCACCTCCCACCTCACCCTACCAAGTAGGAAAATAGGTTGCATAGACTGGAGCTTAAAAGACCAGTAAGTTTTTATCACCAAGTGCACTAAGGGTTTCCTGAGGATGACCGGCTTTGTGTGGAGTATGTAAGCAACAGACCTACCAAATCTGCTATGTAATTTCCCGTAAAATATTCACCAGAGGGCATAACAGCTCTTACTATGAGAGACAAATTGCCCATATCTGAATTGGCTTGTGGAGGGTGGTTTACAGTATGTGACATTTGCTGAGTGGCTACATGGTCATTCCTTCACACGTCTGGCGTTGCCACAGGAAAGAGCAATGGAGAAAATATTTTGAGACCACTATGGCACCTGGGGGTTTATTCAAGAGCTGAGGAATCTACAGGTAGATAGAGAATCTACCAGAAATATCATTGCCACAGGTAGGTAACTTCTTATTCTAGAGCTGCATTCTGTTTGATACAATTGAGTTATTTATGAATGATCCAAACAGACGCAAGTTAACACCTGTTAATACTGCCATTCAGTAACTGGTCTGTGAGTCATGACTCTCCCACAGGTAAGTGCCTGGCACATGATAAATTATGGAAAAGTGGGCAAGTGCTCAATGTTGATCTACTGTACATTTACAGCAATTGAGGATATATTATATTTTGTTGGTCTTGTGTGTGATGAAATAAAATTGCTATTTTATTTTTCAACAGTGATTTTGTGGAAGAAAAGTTAGGAAGCAAGTATGTGGTTGGAAGATCATTGGATTTTTCTACCTCTTTTGAAGAATCAGGACCTGCCACACCAATGTTCTTTATCTTATCTCCAGGCGTAGATCCTCTGAAGGATGTGGAGAAACAAGGTAGAGTATATAAGATGTTATTTGACATCAAAAGAAAATATTGATCAAACTGTGGTTCAGATATCTTTGGCTATGATGTTTCATAGACCTGGCATTCTTAGCACCTGAACCAATTAATGGCCTCACTTCTGACTTCACAGTAGCATTGTTGGTACCATTACATATGATATCACAATTCTCACAATGGAAGACATCATTAAATACTGTTAGATAGCACTTATCAGCTGTCAATGTCTTGTTGTTAGGATTACTAAGTAGTGGAAATAAAAATCATACCTGTTCTAATAAATCATTAAAAAGAGGTACAACCTGACTCTGTTTCTCATAAAGAAATGTTTGTTTTGTACACTCCTGCATATGTAAATAAATGTTAAATATTTGTTGATAGCCAAAGGTTACCGTGTTATGCTAATATGATCAAGGCAAATATGTTGAACATAGGACCACATACCATTTTGTTACATGTATGTGACATTCCTATTTAATTTTAGCCTCTGTCATCTCTATATGTAAATGTGAATGTTTCCTTTTAGACTTTATATCCACTTCTGTAGTTGGGGATGAGAAGTAGCCTGCAATATCTCCAAATATTTAATTTAAAAAAGTTACCATGGTTTTACATCTGTCGTTTCATCCATAAAAATGACATTTTGTAGATTTTCAACATTTTAAGGTTTGATGGCGCTGATCTATTGACCAAAATCGTTGATTAATAGTTCAATCTAGGTAACCAAGCTTTGCACATTTGCTCACTAGACATTGTTCATGATTTTGTCATTGGGTTATGTAGTAAACTGTGTTAAAAAATATGAATTCTAGAATAAGATCCTTCTTGGACCAAAGAAATATTTCTGGTAGTAATTTCTATTTTAAGTGAAAGATGAAGAAGGGTTCCTATTTTAAGACAATTAGTTGCTCAGTTTCTGAAAGGGTTAGTCAGTATATTGCCTTTGATTTCTTAGGCTCAAATTCATCATGATTTCACGTCAGTATTACTTCAATTGGCAAGTCTGAGTTGATAATGCAACTGTAATGTTTCACTTTTGACATTAAAAGCACATTCCTAGGGGCCATTCCATTTGTAAGAACATTACGCAAAATTCAGAGATTACAAGTTCTCTTTGCCTTTTACAGTTGTTTTTTTAAAAAAAAATATTTTTATTGATTTTTCAAAATTTTTCCTTATATTCCATCAGTAATACGTCATTATCACAGCATTATACAGTAAATTGCATTTGAAAAATAACCCTGCATTCAATATTAGCTCAATTAATATTCACATTACTTTATAACTCATTAAAGATACATCATTGATGTTTTTTGTTCGTTTCTTCACAACCATAAGAACCACTACGAAAAATAAATGGGTATATAAGCAGCTATATCAAAAAAGTATTTAAACAGACAGACAGTCCAACATCCTTAAATTAACACCATTCCCTCCTTCCATATCCTTACAGTCTCCCAGATTTTCAATCCAAGTTGCCTCTTCTTTTTACCCTTACGTGCATAGATTGCTTTTTCTATATTATAAGCAGACAATAAACTTGCCAGCCACTGATGCATGTCCGGAGGTCTTATATCCAGCCAAGCCCTGGCAATCATTAATCTATATACTGCCATTGCTATAAACAGAAATTCCCGATGTGGAACCGATGGGTCTATACTGACCCCAAGCAGCACTAAGGTTCGTGAGAGCGTGACTCGGATACCTAAGTGTGTAGTTAAAAACATTTCCAAATCCCGTTTTAATGTATATAACTGAGGACACGATGCAAATATATGAATAATATCTGCTCCAATGGAGTTGCATCTTGGGCAGCTCGTCCCACTGGTACCTCCACATTGTACAATTGTAGCAGGAGTATAATACAAAGCATATATTGTTTTGTAATGCTGGGCCTGAAGTGGGGCTGAACACAAAACGATATATCCGAAAGCCCATGATTCCTGAAAAAATCCCGACTCAATGGATAGCTTCTCCATCCATTTATTATCAAACTTAGAGATATCATCTATTTTAGTTTCTACTAATGTTGCATAAAAGCCTCGTATTGTGCAGCCCTGCCCCCTACTTATTTTGTCCAATATTACATTATTCCCAAACCCAGCGGGCCCCCCTTTCTTAGTATTCAGAAAACTCCTAATTTGGAGATATTTGAAAACATTTCTAGCATCCAGCTGGTACTTAATTCTTAGGTCCGCAAACTGCACTACTCCCTCTTGACCCATCATATCCCCTATCTGCTCTATCCCTTTGCTTGCCCATTCTACCATAACATTATCCGCAAAAATCATTTCCGGGAACGATTTGTTCCGATATAGTCGAGTATATCTGTTGAGCCTACCCATACCAAATTTTTTTCTAAATGCAGTCCAGATCTTAATAACTGCACTAACTGTCTTAAACCTAGTCCTCTTGTAATATGAGAAATCAATACAATTCAAAAAACAATTTTCAACTTCTTCACCAAGAACCACTGCATAAATATCCATGGAGCTATTAATGTCCCAACAATCGTGTGTCCCCCCCCCCCAATTAGACCCTGCATATATTGTAACGCTGCGGCCCAATAGTACAATCTAAAGTCTGGTGCACCCCACCCCCCCCTTTCTCTAGGAAGAGAAATAAATGTATAAGCCCTACGTGTTTTCCCCTGAGCCCAAATAAATCTATTCAAAATTAACTCTAGTGCATGAAACCACCTAGCCTCAAAAAACAAAGGTATAGATCTAAAAAAATTAAGAAATTTCGGCAATATTAACATCTTAATTACATTGGAGCACCCAACCAAAGATAAATGAAGATTGTTCATTCATTCCAATTCTACTCGCACAGTTGCTATGAGAGGGGTCATGTTCTGCTCTACCACATTCTCCACCTCTGCAGAAAGCTGAACACCAAGATATACTGCCGATTTAACAACTCGGTTGTCGATACAGTGCGTATACTTATTTTTAACAATCTGTGTCTTAGTGCTATTGATTTTATATCCTGACAACTGTCCGAAATGAAGAGCTTCAGCATCCACCTCCCTAATGGCCTCCGATGGATTAGATGTTATAATGGCTACATCGTCCGCGTACGCCAGTATTTTACAAGCTCTTCCATTTATCAAAACTGCAGGTATCTTAGCGTTAGCCTCTAGGTTTCGTAAATATGGGTCAATAGAGAGGGCAAATAATAATGGGGATGACGGGCACCCCTGTCTAGTCCCTCTGCTTATCCTGAATGTTGAGGAGTACCCTCTGTTGACCCTTATCCTAGCTATAGGGTTCCTATATAATGTCTGTATTGCTCGTATGTATCCCTCCCCTATATCAAACCATCTCATAATTGCCCAGAGGTAATCCCAGGAAACCCTATCAAACGCCTTCTCTGCGTCTAAAAATAAAGCTGCCATAGGGTTTCCCAGGACTTCCGTCGCATCAAATAATGTGACCAACCGCCTAATATGATGGGTGGTACCTTTCCCCGGAATAAATCCATGCTGTGATGAACTAACAATACTCTCAATGACTCTACCCAGTCTTTTAGCCAAAATTTTAGAAAATATCTTAACGTCTGCATTTATTAACGTGATAGGTCTATAAGAGCCGGGGAGTATCGAGGACTTTCCTTTCTTCAGGATTACTACAATATCTGCTCCCACCCCATGAGTTAGGGATTGTTTCCCCTATCTGTGCTAAACTCAAAATATTAAAAAAGTCCTGAATAAGAATATCTTGAAATACTTTATAGAACTCAAGTGGGATCTGGTCGGGACCAGACGCTTTGCCTGAAGGGAGACTATTCAGTGCTGTTTCGACTTCTTCCAACTGTAATGGTAAATCTAAAGCCGTTTTCTCTTCCTGCAGGAGTTTGGGTGAAGCTATATTTCTAGTATACCCTTCAACATTGTTTAAGTGAATTCCGCCTTCTCGGGAATACAAATCTGAATAAAATTGCCTAAAGACTTCTCTAATGGTATCAGAATCTGAAATCAGATTGCCCTGTCCATCTATAACCTCCTTAATATCTGCCGCAGCTGTTTTCTGTCTTGTACGGACAGCTAGTATGTGCCCCACTCTCTCACTTAATTCATATGAATTCTCTTTTCTTGTTAAATAGCTAACTGCTGTTTTTGTGGCAATACTCTCCATAGTTTCAGTTTTGATCAGCATAATTTTAAGCAAAAGATCCTCTAAAGGTAGTTTTAATCGAATTCCCTGTACCAGTTCGTTCTCCAGCTTCCCCAGCTCCTTAATCAGATCATCTAATCTGGTCTTATCCAACTTACGTTTATAGCCAGTATAACTGAGAGTCTCCCCCCTGATACCTGCTTTAAACGCATCCCATACCATTCCTGGGGATGCTGTACCTCTATTCATTGCCCAAAAGCTCTTAATCCATATGCTCATATGTTCTCCGTATCCTTCGTCTTTTAATACTGCTCTCTCGAATGTCCACTGTGAAATTTTCCTTTGGGTCTGCCCTAAATTCACTACTAGGATCAGGGGATTATGATCTGAAACGATCCTAGTTTGCTTTTCCATCAGTAATCCTGTAGTGAGGGAGCTAGAGATTAAAAAATAATCGAGTCTAACTGTAACTTGGTTTGGTGCGGAGAAAAAGGTGCTACCTTCCCTATGGGGATATAGCTTAACCCATGGATCAATTAAGGAATTATGGTATGCCATAGCAGACAGGGCCCTGTACATCTTCTTCTTTCTACCAGTATATTTCCCCCCTTCTTGTGCAAATGAGCTACATGGATCATGTATATTAAAATCACCACAACATATTATGGGTTCTGACCAGTGAGCCAACTCAGTATCTAAGAATTGAAAAACCTCCGGATCATCCTCAGTGGAGCCATATAGTGTAACTACCGTGCATTTTTCTCCCTTATATATTATTTCCACCAATACCCATCTCCCCCATTGATCCTCTTTTTTTCTATTTACTACAACATCCCTGTCTTTAGCTAGGATTGCGACTCCCCTTGTCTTTGTCCCCTGCTTTGAAAACGCCAACAGATGAAAACCCAGTTGCTCCAGAAGATATCCCTTTCCTCCCTCAATATGTGTTTCTTGAAGACACAAGATATCTACCCAGAGTGTTTTAATTAAAGCAGCCACTCTCAATCTTTTGTTGACATCATTTAGCCCACATATATTAATTGATGCAATTCTACACGACATTAAGACACATCAAGTGTACCCCTACTTAAAGAAACCAATACTTTGAGATAACTAAAATAAACATTGAGAAATATTAACGAATATGCAATATGATACGTACGGTAAAAAATGCTGTGAACAATGCCTAACTTACAAAACCATCCGCCCCCCCCTACCCCCCCCCTTGACCCTCCCTTTCTTGCTCGAGCAACTCGAGCACCCACCTCCCCCCCACCCCCCCACCCCCAACTACAGGCAAATAGGTCAACCATGACCTATGTGTTTGCCTGATAGCAGCAGTCGTGCCGCCCCCCCCTCCTAGATCATAAGCCTGCTTGCCCCCTCTCACTCCACCACAAATAATGGTACTCAGCCTTAATGCGTAAACCACCATATTGGGTAGAGGAGACCTAGATTAAGGTTTTTAGGAATTAAGAGAGTTACCAACCCCAGAATTCCTAAATAAAACTACAGTATCTGCGAATCGCCTACCCCACCTTCTTTCCCTTAAGCTCATCAATATATAGCTGGGCTTTTATCTCAGAGGTAAACATCCTAATATTTCCATTGACAATGATCTTAAGTCTCGCAGGATAGAGTAGGAATGCTTCATAACCCAACTTCTGTACTGGGGCTATCAGTTGTCTAAGGCGCCACTTCCTCTCCACCGTGGCATGACAAAAATCAGGCCTTGCAAAAAATGTGGCCCCCTCGTAGCTACGCCTGGCCTCTGGTTTTGCCTTATTCAGAATCTCTTGCCTGGCTAAAAAATGTCCCATATATATAAGGATAGCTCTAGGTTTTAGAGCCTGCGACTCCCCATATGACTTTCTTTGTACCAATGGAAATCGGTGAACCCTCTGCACCTCATTCTCCCATTCCCATTTAGTAACGTCTGGAAAAGCCCCCCTTAGCAAACTTATTACATAAGCCCTTATATTCTCTCCCTCCAACCCTTCAGCAACCCCCAGTAGTCTAATGTTATTCTGGCGCTGCCGATTTTCATAGTCTTCCAGTTTCCATCTTATGTCTTCTGACATCTTTTCCTGCGAATCCTTGAAGGTCTGCCAATGAGAAACATCATCCTCTAGCCTAGCTGTACGCTCCTCCACATATGATACTCTATCCGCCAATTCCTCATATACTTTATTCATTTTTCGCATGGAACTCTGTATCTTTTTTGTCGCCACCTTAGCTCTTCGACTTTCAGTTCTAGCCTCTGCTTGCATCTGGATAAGAGTCTCGTACAGTAGACCCAATGAGGGTGTTGGAGTGGAAGCACCCTCGTTCACTACCTCTTTGACTCCCCCCTCAGCCTCTTCTTCCTGATATAATGAGGCCGTTGCAGAATAATCCCAGCAAAGCTTAGGATCGGAGGATTGAAGTTGAGGGCTGTTTGAAGAGTCTATTTTAACTCGCCTTTTAATTCTCTGGGGTTTTGCATGGCCTGGTGGTGCTTTCTGAACGGAGGATTTAGCTGCGGAATCAGAATCAGAGCCCGAGACAGAACTTACATCTTGACTTCCGTCACCCAGCTCACAAGAGAGATAAGATTCTGATCCAGAGTCCTCATTCACAGAAAAAAAGCACTCCCCGTCGGGTGTTGCCGGGACCACCTTTCAAGGAATACCTGCCATAATAATTATTTTCCTTATAGTTACTACACCTCCCGTTTTTGCACCCCCAATCAGTGTCCCCCCGTCATTTCTTCCTGTATCCATCTGTGGAGGCGTTTTTTGTGCTATCTTACTTGGTCCTTGTCTTTGTACTCCATCAGAAGATTTGCACCGTAGCTCTGCGTCCAGCTCCTCACCCGTACAGGCTGTATCTGCCTCTGCATCCGCCTCTCCATCCCCCTGCTTGTTCTGCCTCTGCCGTTGCTTCCGGCTCGACTCTGTCGGCCCCGCTGCTCTCTGCGGTGCGCTCAACGCCAGCAGGTCCACGGGTTCTGGGACCTTCACTGCGAACGACTCTTTAACTGAGGGCTGTCTGAGAGTCGGGTCCTTTCCCACCACATTTCCCTTTGAAGCAACAATCTCCTGGCCACTGCTGATGCCGCCAT
The DNA here is from genome assembly GCF_964204655.1 of Triturus cristatus. NCBI lineage: Eukaryota > Metazoa > Chordata > Amphibia > Caudata > Salamandridae > Triturus > Triturus cristatus. The sequence continues at coordinate 445,754,504 of NC_140590.1, forward strand.
TATCGAGCCCTGCTTCTGCCGGTTTCAAAACCTTACGATGCAACGAAGCCGTTCGGCCGGCAAACATCGAAGACTCCCTGTCTTTCTCCTTCGCAAGGTTTTCTTTAACATCCATTGCTGGCGGCTGTGTTCGTTTTTGGGTGTCACGGCATCTCTCACGTACTTTGATGCTTTGGGAGGCATAATTCTATCGAGATTTCCCAGATGGTTTTACATCGATAGGAGAACAGTCTACTGCCGAGTAGTGCTCTTGTCTTGGTGATCCACCGAAGCGCTAAAATCTCAACATTCAGGTAGGAGAGGCTTATTTTGCTATTCATCCCAACATTCTTCTAGGTTACTCTGTTTTTTCTCCGATTGTAGGCAAGTTTGAGGAGGGTGGTTTGGAGCGACTGTGTACTGCAATCAGTCGGCGGCCATCTTGCCCCCGCCTTTTACAGTTGTGACAAAGGACAAAATAGTATTTCATAGGAAACTTGCATTTTTGTCAAGTGTTATTTCTGATAAAAGTTAACCTCTACTTTATTGTATTTCATTTGCTCATCCATCTAAGATGGAAAAACGGTTAAACATTCCTAGTCTTGAAACTGCCTTGGGCCCTTATGTTTTGAAGACAAAAATATAGTTTGGGTAGGAAATCCAAGAGAATGTCAGCATCTAACTAAACAACATGCCTTAGAATTCACTCCTATATTACGGCCATTTGTGATGTGGCAGACAATGCTTTGCTGAAGAATAATGTTTCCCATTCAACTAAGGGATTGCTGCTATAATGACCTGGAAGGACATTCTTATTCAAAAGGTTTGTAAATCAGCAATGTGGTCCTGGCTGCATTAATTCTCAAATCATGATTGTATTGAATGACAAGAAATGTTGTTTTCTTCGTGTGCTAACAAATGCAAGACAGGAGTACAAAAAGGACAGGTTAAACGATCCTTTCCTCGTAATCTTGCTTTCACTGATTTGTTTGTTTGCTGTGTCAATAAACAATCTGCAAGGGCAAAGTAGAATCTACCCCAAGTAAAATTGATAGATACTATTTGCACTGCAGATTTCATGCCATTTAATTTCTAAGACCTGCAATGCCTGAGAAATTGAAAACAGAAACCTCAGATATTGCATATAAAATTTATGATGTAACCCAAGATATGGCGATCCACTCATTTCTTGGATAATGCTTCGCTTTGGCATCAGACAAACTACATTGTTTGGAATGTGATTATATGGACATAATAATATCAAATGTTTTTTTTATTACGCATTTCCAAAGTTAGATTAGCATGGGCGCCATCACATAGTGGTAAATTTGTCAGAGGCGGAAAAACCACTACCTGGTTACCGGTCGCACTTGGCTTGAAAACACATGTTTTCTTATCAAATTTTATTCATGTATTCTTCTATAATTTCAAAGTTTAATCATGTAATCAATTGTTGGAACACCAATTACTTTATTGGCTGATACAATCCAAGTAAACTTGTTATAATTCAATATTTTGCTGAATCATCCATAATTCGCAATATTATATTGCTTAATGATAAATTAGTCCCAGAATCCTGCCTTCAAATAGCGGAATTACAAAGGGACTGACACCCCTCCTTCATATCACGTTCCCGGATTGTATTTTTTACATCTTTCATCGCAGTCTTCCTATGTAGCTCTTCGTGAATGATTCACTACCATGGGACTTGTAATTCTGTTAAAGTGGGTTTCTGTTGCAGTAACCCCCAACTTTTTGCCAAATTTCTGATGCACTATGACTTCATGTGCCCCGGGTCCCTGCCAATCAGGTTCCCAGGGCCTGTGTACTTTCCCTAAACTGTACCTTTGTACCCCAAATTGGCTCCTCTCTATCTACATTTAATTCCCTTGTAAAAGGTACCATGGGTACCAAGGGCACTGTGACCAAGGAAGGCCTCTAAGGGCTGCAGCACATATTGTGCCACCCTTAGGGGTCATGTACCTTAACACACACAACACTGCCATTGCAGGCTGCATGTTTTGGTGCAGAAAAAAGTGAAGAGTCGACATGGCACACATATCTATGTATTTCAAACTACAGATATTACCTGCTCACCAAGGTGTTCAGTATAATGAAGATAATCTGTGATTCAACTGTGTTAACCTATTATGTGCTACCTTGAAACCTGACCAGCTCCTGTCAGGAAAATATTAGCCACAAATTGATGTGTACAGACTCTGTCACATGTGTCAAGGTGTTACTCATGCCTATAAGGTGCAATAATTGAATAAACAATTTTAAGTGATTTTTCATACAGTTTTTTTTAAATGTAACTGATTTCCAAGTACATAAAAAATGATCCACAATAATAACAACAATAACACAAAAGGTTCATTTGAGTCATTTCTCGTGTCCCATGTAATGTACATGTTCACCCATACATTGTTAGCATTGACATCAGCATAATGTTTGATTCATTGTTGCTTGATTTTACAAATCACAGTCGAAATATATCACATTATGATATTTGCGACATTGTTACCTACACATCACAGTATGCAGTCATTGGTAGTTATTCAAATGTGATCGAGTCTGTTTTCCTTGTCTATTGAGCACTACATCATGTCATTCAGAAACGTGTGCAGGTTTCATTTAAACAAGATCATCATCGCACAGAAAATTTGAAAAGTTAGGATGTGAATGCCTGACACGCGGCAGCAGTTCATCGTAAAAGTAAGTTGGAGAGTCACCAAAAGGATAATAATGGAGTCGTGTTTGTTCGTTTTTCATTATTAACTCGTGAATCATGTCACTTTATTTGGAATACGGCGCCACGCAGTGCTATTAATTGACCGGCAACGCTCTTGTATCGACTGCTCTTTGAGTAAGTGTTTTTCAGCTTTCGTGCACAGAAAGCCCTCTAGTTATAGGGCTGGTACTGAAGGATACCTTTTTTTGTTTTGCAGGGAAACTTATAATACCGATATTGTTGGCCCGTGTGATGACCGGGTAGGTTTTAATTTGTTTAAGGCATTCCGCTTAAAGCGGCATGTTTTCAGCACACAGGTGTTTAGATGTGAAGCTGTGGCACATGGAATAATGTGCATGTAAATAAAGACACTCTATGTTTTGTGGGATACGTGGTGCACTCATTTGGAATACATTTATGATGGAGGCAACAACACACAACACATATTTTCCTGTTGTACACAAGTGCTCTTGAGCAACAGCATGAACTAATGGAGTCAACTTGTCGGTGATGGAATAGCTTGTGAATTTCTTGAATTGTTGGTTGTTATAGTATGGTTAAATACATGTATTATTAGTCATTTGTAGAGTTCCCCTGACTAAGGGATTCCTGAAATGCATTGAGAACATGGCATTGGGAACTTCATGTTGAATTCACAAATATTATAATGTCATGAAAAAATTATAACATTTACAGTACATGGGACACGAGAAATGTGTCAAATGAACCTTTTGAGTTGTTATTATTGTGGATAATTTTTTGATGTACTTACAAATCAGTTACATTTTTAAAAAACTGTATGAAAAATCACTTAAAATCGTTTAGTCAAATATTGCACCTTATGAGCATGAGTAGTGCACCTGAACGCATATGAGTCTGTACACATCAATTTGTGGACACATATCTGTGTGCCATGCCTGCCATCCACAGACTATTGTATAGGTAAGACACCCCTTTAGATGGGTGCACTATACCACTGGTGAGGGTACAGTTGCATGAGCACTGAACTCCTACAGTGTTTAAGTCCATTCTTAGCCATTGTAAGTGCAGTAAAGCCATAAAGAGTATATGGTTTGGGAGTTTGTCATTACAAACTCCACAGAACAACAATAGCTTTACTGAATTCTGGGAAGTTTGGTAGCAAACATCACAGCATAATAAACCACACTGATTCCATTGTGAGATTTGTTATACCATGCACTCAGAGGGCATCTTAGAGATGCCCCCTGAAAAACGACCGGCCTCTGGTGGGTTCCCTGACTGGTACACACCAAACTGCCATCACGAGCCATGTTTCTGGACCCCTGGGGTGGGAACCTTCACTCCCTGGGCCCAGAAACAAAGCCTTTCCTGGGTGTAGGTGGTCACATTTCCCCAGGTCAGAAAGAGCCATCTGTGGCAGGGGAGCTTCAAAGGCTAGGCTGCCTTTGTAACGCAACCCCCAGCCTCTCCTGCCATCATGGAGCAGGCCCCTTCCTGTCTCAAACCCTTTTGAGTAGAGGAGGGAAAAATTAGAACAGCCCAGAAGGTGTGCCCACCTCTTCCACCCCATCCCTCAGGTGAGGGAGGTGAGATGAAGCCCACTCTTCAGTCCCCGCAATCTTGCTGATGGCAGCCACTCTCCAATCAGGGTTAGGGATTGTGAACACTCCCCCACGTGGGGTGAGCACATCAAGGGTGTAGTCACACTAAGGCTCAGTAGCCTATTGGCTTTTGACCTTGAGAACCCTAAAACACCCCCTAAATACAGTATTTAGGGGGCAGCCCTGAAACAAGAAGGCAGATTCCCACAACCTACGAAGAAGGACAAAAGAACACGCCCAGCAGAGGAGATGCAGAGAGGAACTGACTTGGCCCCATTTCTACCGGGTTGTTGGCAGTTTCCAGAGATCCTGGGCTGAAAATCGCCTTGTCCTACAGCCAGTGACCTCCAGAACCCCTGGGAGGACTGACTGCCTTCAACAAAGACCAGATCTCCTGTTAACAGCTGCTCTGTTCAAAAGAATAACCAAAGAAAGACTCCGAGCCTGCTGAGGGCAACAATCAATCAATCAATCAATCAATCAATCAATCAATCATTACATTTGTAAAGCGCACTACATACCCGTGAGGGTCTCAAGGCGCTGGGGGGAGGGGGCTGCTACTGATCGAAGAACCAGGTCTTCTTGAGGAGTCTTCTGAAGGCCAGCAGGTCCTGGGTCTGCCGTAGGACGTTGGGGAACTAATACCGGGGCACAGCAGACAGCAGGACCGAACTCGCGGTCTAGGGAGCAGTGGCAGCACAGGAGACACTGGCGCACTGGTGGAGCTGTGCGGCAGCGGGGGAGTGACCTGGCCTTCAAGCAGGGTCAGGGGTCCGGGGTCACAAAACCTAATGCCTGGAAGCACCGCTGCACCTGACGCCTGTGGCATGATTCTGAGTGGCCCACTGGTCCCAGCGAGGTCCCCCAGCACTCCAGAGTCTGAGTCCACCATTTGTTGACCCCTCCACGACTCCCCGACGTCTCCTGCTGCCTCTTCACGGAGACCCCCTCAACCGCAAGTGTCCCAGTAAGGTGAAATCTGATCTCAAAGAAACCCCTGAATCCAGCTGGCCTGTGCCCTGAAGAAGCAGACCTGAGGTGCACCCACATCCCTGAGCCCTCCAAATTACCTGCCCAGCTGTTGGGTCCTCCCGGAAGACTTCCTGGACCGAGCCTGCAGCCAAAATCCCAAACCGGCAACACCCCCTTTGAAAACAACAGGGCACGCGACGCAAAATCAGCACTCTGCACCCGGCCGCCCATGTGCCGCTGTGGGTACACTTTGTGTGCTAACTTGAACTCCCTTTTGCCCTGAATTTAAGTCCAGGAGCTTTGCTACATCAACCTTGTGGCCTGCTCATGAGCAGCCACCAACCGGAGACCCTCTTATCCCCCGTTGGATAACATTAGGCCTCAGCACTCTGCACTGGGCCATCCTACTGCCACTAAGGGTGCTCTTGGAGTGCATCCTTGATCCTGGAGGAACTCTTGCTCTAAACCCAACAACCCAACTCCCAAAGCCAAGTACTTACCTGTAAACAGATAACTTCATTCCCTCCTGTAGGATTGCATTGACTGCTTTTCTGTGTGGAGTTGGAAAATTGTATGAGAACTTAAAAAACTGTATATTTACAAAAACTGATTAATGTTTTTAAGCAAACAAATTGGTCTGAATTTAGTCTTTGAGTGTGAGACATCATTTCTTGCCTGAGTGTGTACAATAAATGCTTAACACTATCCTCTGATAAAAGCCTTACTGCTCATCCCACACTACCACAAATAGAGTAAGGTTTTATCTACTTTTACCTCTGCCTACCTTTGGGGATCCACTGGACTCTGTGCACACTCTAACTTACTTTGGTATGGTATACACAGAGCCAGCTTCCTACATCTGGCAGTTGGTCTCTGTTTTACAGAGTTGTACCAGCACCTAGTTAACAGTAACATGACTGACCCGAGGAAGCTTGCTAAGGAGGCAGACTTCTTGGCTAGAACCAGAATGTCCGAAGAGGTATCTGGGGGAGTGAGGGGGGACGCCCACAATGGTGGTTACAGTTTTCCATAGAAGAAAGTGGGAAAAGAAAATCTTAAAAGTGAGGTACTCTCAAAAGGCCATCAAAATAATTCTCAAGGGTGCATTGGTAACCAGTCTCAGTCTGATCCTGAGAAGCAGGAACTCCTTAAATGAACCTGAGCTCACCATCTGGTAGCTTAACACAGAACACTGAGGCTTAATTTAGAGGTAATGTGTAAAGTATTTGAGCAATACTTCAAAAAGTAAAACAGAGGAAAATCCTCACAAAAAGATTCCACATCAGGTTAGGAAAATAGAACTTAATTTAATAAATAAAACAAGACCAAAATGACAAAAATCCAATAAGTAGAACTTGAGATATGAATGTTTAATAGAATTAACTGCAAAATAGAACTTAGAAGCAATAAGCTCTTGCTTGAGATATCTGGTCGCACTGAACCGGGACAAAGTCAAAAGTTCAGGCCGACCGCGATGGATTGTGTGTGCCGGATACAAGGACCCAGTGAGGCCTGATTAACAAAAGTACCTTGTTCCTGGTTGTATTGTCATTGAAGATGCAAACTGAAGTGATGCAATGCGTCGTTGTCGATCCAGGCAATGAGGGTGATGCGCTGGTCCAGATTCCTCTAGCAGCGCCGATGCATCTGCTCTGATGAGCTGCGATGGGGAGATTTCTCATTGAGGATGCCATCGATGGAGATGCAGTGACCTTTTGCAGTGGTAGTTCCAAAAGCGATGTGTCGGGCTGACTCACACATTGAGGGTGATGTGCTGGTTCTGGCCACTCAAGAGGAGCAATGCTCTGGTTCCAATCCACACAACAGGAGTGGTGCAACAGTTCTGATACATTCAACTGCGCTGGTTCGATAGAGGATGCGTTACTGAAGCAAGCACCTTAGGACTGACTTCCAACGGTTCAGGACTAGGGTGGCACCACTTAGCACTCACAGATAGCAAAATCCAAGTTTAGAAGCAGTTACGTTGGAAGTCTTTTATTTTCCTGAGACCTCAGATGAAGAGGCCAGCCTACTAGCCCTTGGAGCCACTCTGGGTTCAAGTGATGTATGTTCAGTCCTTCTCACGCTGCACTGGAACAGCAGGCAGCAGAGCAGCACAGCAAGGTGGAAGTCCAGCAAAGCAGGGGTCCAGCAGAGTGGCAGTCCTTTAGCAGCACAGCAGTCCTTTTTCCTGGCAGAATCTTCACAGGTCTTGAAGTGTACTGAAGTGATAGTGTCTGAAGTCCAATACTTATACCTAGTTGTGCCTTTGAAGTGAGGGACACTTCAAAGACAGATCTTTGAAGTGCACAAAGCCCCCCTGTCTTGCCCTTGCTCCAGACTCACTACAGGGGGTATGCTGTCCTTTGTATGGGGACAGGACACAGCCTAATTAGGTTTCAGTGAGGCTGGGTCCAGCGCTTCCCTCCCATCCTGCCGGGATGGCCCATCAGGTCACACCTAAGCTCCCATTGTGTGTGGCTGTCTAGGGAGAATGCACAAAGCCCAGCTGTCATCCTCCCCAGACGTGTATCAGAGGAAGGCAGCAGGCACCAAATGAAAAAAGTAAGAAAATTACAAGTTACTTAAAGTGGCATTTTCAGAATATCGATTTAAATTTCAAATTAAAGTTAAGTTGTGCTTTTCAATTGTGATTTAAGAGATACCAAATTTGGAAAGTCTATCTCTTCACAATTGGGAATTACACTTAAAACATGCATTAAGGTAGTCCTAATTTTAACCTATGGTAGAGATAGGCCTCGAAGTAGTGAAAAACGACTTAGAGAGTTTTTCTCTGCCAGGACATGTGAAGGTACCTGTCCTGCCCTTTAAATACATTTCACGCTACCCAATGGGCTGTCCAGAGCCTACTTTAGAGGTGACCTATATGTAAAAAATGGGAACATTTGGGCTTGGCACAAGGTTTATCTTGCCAGGTCAAAATGGCATTGGAAACTGCGCACAAAGACTCTGCTATGGCAGGCCTGAGCGATGGTTAGTCGGCTGTTTAAGTGGGTGGCACAATACGAACTGCAGGTCCACTAGTAGCGTTTAATTGACATGGGTAGTGCTGCACGAAGCTTCACAAAAGATACACAGTGCAGCTTTCTGGCGAGCGGTCAATGCTCCATTCCTTAAAGCCGAGGATACACCTACGGTAGTAATTGCTATTGGAGAAAACCTGTGAGTGGATTTTTATCTCCGTAGTAAATAAATCTGGAAAAGAGGATGGTATAACTCAAAATACAACAATAACACGAGGAATTACGGCCACAGCCGGTGAGCACATTGGTCTCTCTTTTTCCCTGGAGGAAGTAACATATGCAATAGTCGAGAGCAAGGGAGGTAAGGCACCCAGACCTGATGGCGTCCAGGTAGACTTTTTTTTATCTAATTTGCTTTTATGGGGCCCACTTTTAACGCAGGTTTTAGCAGCCTGCTCTACTACTGGATTCATTGAGATATGGTCAGAATCCATTGTAGTACCCATTTTTAAAAAAGGTGACAGGCAGGATCCAGCATGCTACCATCCAATATCCTTGCTGGACTCACTGGCAAAAATAGCGTGACGAATCATCTTGAAGCAGTTGCAAGACGGGGCAGAAGAAACCCAGGTGCGCTCAGACCTACAATTTGGGTTTCGTCAGGGCTTGGGAACGCTCAAACAGGCACTGAACCTTAACATCCTGACAGGGAAGTACACGCGGTCAAAAGAAGGAAAATTATATCTCACCTTTTGAGACCTATCGGCAGCTTTTGACTGCGTGGTACACGATAAATTATGGAAGATTTTAACTACTATGGGGATGGAGACATTATTAATTCAACTTTTAAGAAAACTTTACTGCAACGCCAAAGCAAGGCTCCGTTATGGACTTAAAGGAGAATGCACTGCACCGTTCAAGGTCGAGAGGGGGGTTAGGCAGGGATGCATCCTGGCACTGTTTTTATTCACTCTCTATACCAATGGTCTTGAACCAGCAATGGGAGCAGGGTGTCAGGACCTGCCACAAATAAATGAATGCCCTATACCCGCCCTCTTGTATGCGGACGACGCAGTGCTGATGGCCCGTACTCCATTGGGACTCCAAAGGGTACTTACTAGGTACACTGAGTACATGGAGAATCTTGGCCTGTGCGTTAATATCTCCAAAATGTTTATAATGAAGGGCGGCAAAAACAGCACCAGTTGCAGGGAGATTTTTATTGACAATAGAAAGGTTGAACTGACCACAACATTTCCTTATTTAGGTATTTTAATCGACCACAAGGGGACATGGTATCAGGCCGTAAAAAACATGAGTCTACTCTATATGAAAGCTACTGTGGCCCTGGCTAACTTTGCAAAGAAGCTGGGAAGAAAACTGCCAGCCGAACTCCTTGAAATTTATAAGGCAAAGTGCACCAGCATAGCAATGTACGGGGCAGGTGTATGGGGCTACCGTGATACCAAACCTATCCAACAAGTGGAAAATGCCTTTCTAAAATACCTTCTGGCGGTTCCAGACAGTACCTCTATTTATGTATGCCACACAGAATTAGGTTTGCCTTATATTTCAGATACAATTAAGATCCAACCATTCCTGTTGTGGCACAGGATTTGGACCTCCACTACAACTTCTTTTAACCAACATGTTTTAAAAGATAGCCTCACGCTAGACCGGGTTCTGGAGATCCCCTGGCTAAATTATGTAAAAAAAATGATGAAAGATCTGGGTCACCCAGAATATTTTAACAATCATGATATTTTACATACGGTAAATAGAAAATTTCTTTAAAAATCCTGTATGACCTTCAGGAAGGCAAACAGATTTGCAAGTGAGGCAGCTAAATCGTCGGTACAATCCAATCAACTTATACTCACTACATTTGGTACACAGCCGTACCTACATTTTGCATTAAGTGGGTATGATCAAATTGTTTTAACCCGTTTTAAATTTGGATTTTTTTACCGTGCAGTAAGCTTTCCTGAACTAAACGACTGGTCTCCAACACTAATTAACTGCCCCTGCAATAACCAATCCCAGCAATCAACCATGCACGTGGTTTTACTTTGTAAATTTTATGCAACGCAAAGGAAAAGATGTATTTTACCTGTCTTAAGACTCTGGGGACTGAGACAATGCAGGCATGCATTCCTAGCCTTGCAATTTCTGGATAACAAATGTTTCACAAAGTCAGTTTCTTCCTTCTTGAAAAGCATTATTAAACACAGGAAAGGCATGATGATATGAAAATGCATGAGATATCAAAAGGATTTTGAAAAACAAAGTGGGTACTAATCAATATATTCTTTAGTAATCAGTTTTTTTATAATGTATTGGGTATTCTTTTAACTATATAATCTTGATATTTTAACAGTTTTGCTTTTATGATTTTCTGTACAAAAAATCGAATAAAGCTGGATTGATTTGATTTGATTTGTCAGGGCATGGGCATATGTAGTGCACTAGGGACTTATAAGTAAATCAAATATGCCTATAGGGGATGAGTCAATATTACCATGTTTAAGGGAGAGAGTACGTGAACCTTAGCACTGATTAGTAGTGGTAGAGTGCACAGAGTCCTAATCTGCAAAAACAAGGTCAGAAAAGTGGAGGAGGTAGGCAAAATGTTAGGGGAAAACCACCCTAAGGCTATTATGTCTTACAGATATTCATAAAAATATACTGAAAGATTAAAAGATTGTACATTCCATATTTTAATAAAATAGAAGTTCACAAACTTAGTAGATCTTTATATTGATTTTAGTTATATGTCAAAGGAAAGAATCATAAGTAATGTACATTGTAAAGAAATTTGTTGTTGTGTCTATATGGTTCAATCAGAGTGAGATTATTTTCTACTATGTTGATAAAACTAAATTACTGCTATGTTTCATGGTCAGAGTACAAGAGATTACAGCTTTAAATTTATTAAAAATATTTCTTTGACTTAGATTGCAAGTCTTGATAAAAATGGTGTTTGGGAGATGCAAACAAATATACTTAAATTGAAGCTGATGAGGCATGATAGCTCTTGCGAGATGATTGATTGCTGTACATGAACTCTTTAAGCCTTGTCTTCATTTAGACACATCTTTGTCATTAGAGCAAATCAATATTCTTGTTAATTTTTCAAGATAATTCCTTGATGAAAAGGCTTGCACTGGTATTTGATTTTTTTCCTAGTTCAAGAAAATGGATGCTAAATCTCAAAGAACAATACAATGTATACTGCAGAAGGGAAAAGCCCCAAAGGCAATCTCTGGGGGCATTCATAGGTGTAATTTCAGTCCCCTTGAAACGATTACAGCTTTAACTTTAATAAAAATATTTATTTGACTTAGTTTGTAAGTCTTGCTAAAAATGGTGTTTGGGAGATGCAAACAAATATACTTAAATTGAAGTTGAAGAGGCATGATAGTTTTGCAAGAAGAAAGAGGGCTGTACATGAACTCTTTAAGCCTTGTCTTCATTTAGTAACATCTTTGTCATTAGGTCAAATCAATATTCTTGTTAATTTTCTAAGATAACTCCTTGATGAAAAGGCTTACACTGGTATTTGATTTATTTCCTAGTTCAAGAAAATATATGCCAAATCTTAAAGGACAAAACTATGTATACTGCAGAAGGAAAAAGCTCCCAAGGCATTTTCTGGGGTTATTCATAGGTGTAGTTTCAGTCCCCTTGAAACTCAGAATGTGCATGTGTTGCTAAGTATCACAAGATGTCCTTTTCCTATTGTCTATCATTCTTGTTGAATCATTTCTTATACAGTATTTCATAATTTAAGTTTCTGGATTAACTACTATATACTTTTTTCCCCTTAAATTCAAACACTGTAGAAATAAAATAAACTCATAATTTATAGTAAGCAGGCTACATTGCAGTTGCAAATTTGTAGTCCTCACTGTTTAAAATGTGCATCTAAATTGATGGATTCTGATATCCTCTGCTTGCCCAAAACCAAGGAAATCGTGTTTGTTTAATGTACTCCCTCTAACATCAAATATATTTTTTTCACAGGAAAGAAACTCGGATATACTTTTGACAACATGAATCTCCACAATGTGTCTCTTGGACAAGGTCAAGAAATTGTAGCTGAGCAAGCCTTGGATTTGGCTGCCAAGGAGGGGCACTGGGTCATCTTGCAGGTCAGAATGTCCACTTGACTCACAATGTATTGTAAATCAGCCAAAACACAAGGTTCTTTTAATATCCAGGAGATTATTTGCACCTAAAATAATATTTTTTACTTATATAGCATATTAATCCTGAACTTGTTTTTGTTGAATGGCTTGATTGCTTCAAATAACAATGTTTATAGAGGAAAGCATATATGAATTGCCTAGTAGGCCCATGTATGATTAATGATTATTATTGCTTGAGATAGCCAGCTGAAGGCAGTTGAAAATGGTACTTATAGCTTAAAGTATTTTAACTTTATTTTCCCTACATGCATAGGCTTTTAAGGGCAAGGAGAATATGATACAGTGTGATTTTAACAGTGTGCATTAAAAGCCATCTCAGGTACTGATGTTCAGAGTGACACATCAAATTGTCCAAAACGAGGATATTGAGCTGTTCAGAAATACACCAGTTGGTTCAGCTGGGCACTTGACCTTCACTTAGCACTCACTTCATTTACCATTTACTTCACTTTGCATACTATTTAAGGATAAGGGAACTTTCAATAGCCAACATGTTTTATTTTCTCCTAGCTTCCCATGCTACTCTCCTATCACAACCTTCAGCTCTCCTGAGACCCCTAGAATCACATATTCCTAGAAGAAAGGGTTTAGGTCCTTGTGGTCATATGGCTATATTTTCTTTTGCGATTCTGAAACTATATGTCTGCTGGAGTGTGTTTGTGGGAAAGAGAATCGTGAAAAAGTTTAAAGCCAAAAGAATACAAAAAGACTATGACTGGTTCCCAGAACTGTCTTTTTCAAACATTAACTTCTGTGTCTTAGTCAGATACCGAACTCTTAGCCTGCTCATAATATGATTCATTAGAAGTAGGGTTGTGTTGCCTTTGTGCTCTCAGCACCTAAAAAGAAACGGGCTTAGCACTTTGCAAATATTGGGAGTAGGTGAGTGTTTTAGTTGGGACCTAAAATTATTTCAAGGGCTTTTGCTGTAAAGTTTGCGGGCACCAGTTGTAAAGGAACTGAGGGAGAATTTAGAGATTTTTGGAACACATAGTGGTAATTGTGTTTAGATTTTGTTCAATAATGAATTGATAGTTGAGGTATAACCTCTGCTGCACCACACCCTTGTAAGTTGATTCTACATTTCACCTAAATGTAATTCAAAAAATATGTAGGAACCTGTGGCGATGCACAACTACAGGTTCAGTAAATGTCGTTCACTTGCATTTAAAATAAATAGTATGTGGGATAGATTACTGTCTAACAATGGAAGAATGATGCCTGTTTATTGTCTTGTAGTCTTACACATTGACAACTTATCTGTTAGTGGGTGGTAGAGTTACAAGAGCCTTAGAATACTCCTACCATTACATTTATACATACTTTCCAAAACGTATCATCCTTTGTGAAAGCCATTAACAAACAGAAAACATTATAACTGGTGCGTATGTACCCACACATTTGTCATGATCCACTAAATTAGGTCTTAAAACCTGTAAGTTCAGTTCTGCCCTAATATCTCTTCCGTTTGGGGAACATCTTCGACTTCCAAGTGATTTACATTAAAGTTTAATGATACTTAAAGGAAATCAATAATGATAAAGTTACATTTCTTTCACAATCAAATATCGTAAATCTATTTAGGCAATGCTTCCACTAGCTAAGCACATCTGCCTGCATAAATCTTCCTTAAATAAACATCACTCTTGCAATGTTTTTGTTCCTCTATGGGGACATATGTTCCCTATGGAAGAATCCACGCCCCACACAAATATTAAGTAACCTGTGGTGAATCACATAAGGTGAGCATTGCAAGTGCTAATTTTAGAATGATACAGGCCATAGTTTTTTTTATTGTATTTAGTAGCAAAAAAGCTGAAACAGTGTTATGTTATCACCTTTGATACTGATAAATGATTGCTTGGAACTTTACTGGAATGTGCAGTTTTATATTTGGAATCCTACCAGCTTTCTAAAAGGATGCAAAGAAGCTGCAGAACTTAACAGGGCACACTACCTAAACTAAATAAAACAACAAGACAACAAAAACATGTCAAGACTTAACACAATACAAAAAACAGAGAACAATAATATTTCAAAACAATAACAATATAACTTCAGTACAACACACAAAAACATTGAATTGTCATAAGACAGCACAGTAATCCAACACAAAAGCAACACACCACTTTATGCACAGCCTCTATACATCACAAATGTAAGGAAATGCAAACCAATAATAACACAACACAAAACAAGAACAAGAACAAAGTACAGCAATACAAAAATACACCACAAGCGCAGCACATTAAAGTGCAACAAAAATATAACATATAATGATAACACGAAAAAACACAACACATCAACTCTAACCTAATACAACTCACAAAACACAATTTCCTTGTATTGTGTTATGTTGTATTGTATTGCGGTTTGTTGTATCATGGAGATTTTTGTTGATATAATAATTTGTTGTTTTGTGTGTTTTGTGTATTTTATTTTCATAATGTTTGAGCTGGTGTTTGTTGTTTTGTTTGGGTGTTGTGTTGGTGTGTTAATGTTTAGTGTTTGTGGTCTTGCATTGCCATTGTATTGTGTTGGTGACTTTTTGCATTGTGTTGCTGGGGTTATCATGTTTCATTGTGCTTTTGCTGTGTGGTTTGTTGTGTTGCATTGCTTTTTTGTAGTTCTGGATTTCTGTGAATGAAATACTATGCGCTGTTTTGGTGCTGTTGTATCATAATATCTCAATTGAGCTTTTTCTGCTTCAACAGCCAACCATATTCTTGTCACATATTACCACTTTAACAAATCAGCTTTTATTACACAGCAGTAAAAGGTGATGGCACCAAGCATTGTGCTATTTACCACCAACCAACCAAAATTTCTTATGACATGCTCTTAATACTGACTTCCGTGTAGGTAAATTTGAATGGAATTCTTGTGTGGAAAAGAATGATGTGAATTCCCACAAAGTTACATGCTTATGTGGATGTTAACCTGGTAGGCACACAGAGAAAGATTCACATATCCAACCCTGACACCAATTTTGCAAAGAAGGTCATTAGCAGTTACAAAGTGGCTGTTTTGGTCACCTTACTCTGCTCAGGTAAAATGGAATGAGTTGACAATATTATCTAAGGGGGGGGGGTTGCATCTTGGTAGCTACTGACTTAAGTGAAGCTTTCAAAGCAAAGCTAAGGTTTCTATATCACCCCACAGTAAACTCATTTGGGAGTGCCTTCTCTGCTGCCACAATCAAGATTTTCTGTGTAACTCAGAATATTATGTTTTAGATCTTTAGTTTTCATGTGGTATCACAGTAGAAGGTTGCTTAAATGATGATGTCATCATGTATAACTTTATTTGTATCACAGAGATCTTAAAAAGTACATAACACAAGAGAAATTAAAAACAGAATATAAAAACATTTTCTAAAAAAATTTAGTTTTGGAAAGACATAAATACCTGACAATTCAGTATGTTCACAAAAATCCACTCTGAATGGACTCCAAGGGCCTCATGTAGGTAGCATACCAGTTACCACTTCTTAAATACCGAGCCGTACCGAATCGGTATTTAAGAATCAGTAAGATATATGTAGGTAAAAATTCGGTAACAAGTACCGAATCGGTAACGTTCGGTAATCAAGAATCGGAAATCACCGATTCGGTAAATACCGAGGTGGTATTTACCGAATCGGAAAATACCGAGGTGGTATTTACCGAATCGGAAAATACCGATTCGGTATTTACCCAATCGGTAAATAACATCACATGACTTGAGGAAATAGCCAATCCTGTGCAACCACACCCCACCCAACCAGGAAGTGGCAACACCCAGGCAGGTGCACATAATTAACAGACCCTGGAGAGGCTTGGAGTGCAGAGGAGAGGCAGGGAGCCAGTGCCTGTTCGTGCAGCAAAAAAACATCATGTCCAGCCAGAGGACACAGAGAGATGGAGGGGAAAGGAGGAGGAAGCTGAAATTCAGCCCCAAGGAACTCCAGGTGCTGGTGGAGGAGGTGGTGAAGCAGCACCAGAAGCTGTTTGGGAGGCAATCCCTGCAAGTGCCTGAAGCTGAAAAGCGCAACATTTGGCTGGCCATCCAGGCGCAGGTCAATGCTGTGGGAGTGACCCACAGGGACATAGAGGTCCTCAGAAAGCGGTGGTATGACCTGAGGATTGTAACCAAGAGGAAGATGGGGGACATCCAGAAGGAGGCCAGCCAGACTGGAGGTGGAACCAACAGGGCACCTGCCCTCACCGAACTGGAGGAGCTGGTGGGGGCCACAATCGAGCAAGAGAGCTTCGTGGGTCTTGGGGATGCTGACAGCTCTGCCAGAGCCGCCACCCAACAAGGTAAGACGAATGCACAGCAATGTAGCCCCCCCTATCCCACATCCCCCATTGTGAAAGGAGAATCCCACTCCAGTCCACATGTGTTAGTGCAGACAGGCAATGCATTCTGGGAGATGTAGTCAGGGAAACACCAACCATGAAGTAAATGGCACAGGGCAACAAGGCATGTCACACACATGAGGCACAAGGAGGCAGAGGACATTTTGGAATGTGAAATTATTTATTGTGATGCTTGCAATGCAGCCCTTCGGGGACACTGAGCCGATGTTGCATTTCTGTCCACAGATGTGACATCACGCAGGACAGGTCATGCTGCAGGAGAGAGGGCACACCGGCCACAAAGATCACCTCTGGCCAGCACAAGTTCAGCCCAGGGAGCAGGGCCACAGGCAGCCGCACCACCAACACAGGCAGCCTCGCCTCACCCAGAGCCAGCATCACCGCACCCAGAGCCAGCATCACCTCACCCAGAGCCAGCATCACCTCACCCAGAGCCAGCATCACCTCACCCAGAGCCAGCATCGCCACTCATGTTTGAGTCACCGGCCACATCACCGCCTGCAGGTGTGAGAATGAGGAGGCGTCCTGCAGCCAGGCTGCGAGCCTTAGACACCTCGTCTGACGACAGCAGGGGCCCTGAACAAATCACCATGCCCCAGGATGGGAGCCATGCCACTGTGCCCTACACCTCACAGGCAGCACAGACGGGAGCAAGAGGGCGCCGCAGGTCGCGTGTCCAGAGTCCACCAGCAACCATTGACAGCCATGGTGTCTTCTCGGGGCTCGAGGGCCAAATGTTAAAACAACAGCGCCTGCAAACAAAGGCAGTCATGTCAGTCCAGAGGCACATGCGGGTCATGAGATCTACATTAGTCAACATGGACAATAACATCAGCGCTATGGCAGCGGGCATTTGGGACATGTCCCACTCAATCCAGCAGTTGTGCAGCAAATTAGATGCTGACATAGATGCACGGCGCCGGGAACGGCAGAGGAGGGTCACTACCACCAGGGCACTCAACCGTCTGGCAACTGCCACTTCTCTACTCTGCCGGCGCTCTGTGTCGATGCAGGAGGGCCTGACACACTGCTGCAGCGACGTGTCTCGGGGGATGGTGCAGGTGACAAGTGCACTAGAGGTGCTATTAACTAGTCAGGCGGCGACAACTGCTGCAGGGGATGCTGCGGAAAGCATCGACACCAGCAGCCGGAGCAGCATTACACCCCCTGTTCCAGAAGGACGCAGGAGCAGCAGGCGGCTTGGGGTTGGCTCTAGTGAGGATGCTCAAGCCGTGCCATCCAACACTGCAGCGCGTATGCGCAAACATTGATGCAGCCCTGCGTGGCCACTACCCAATGGGTGACGTAACCCTGGACTTACTCCTTGTATATATGCTGTGTTGCCAGATTGGCTTGGTCTTGTGTTCATGGCGTAGTGGCGCATTAAACTACGTCATTACATACCACAACTGGCTGTGTCCCCTTACTTACTCAGAAATAGTTGCATGTGATCACTGCCCGTCTCTCTCTCCCATCTATTGCAGTTGGCACTCTAGCTGCATTGCCCTCTGGCTGGCCTGACTCATCCTCGTTGTCCTCAAAATGTGTTAGTTCCACATCTGTACCTTTCTTCGTGGCAAGGTTGTGCAGCATTGCACAAGTGGCAATGATCTTGCAGCAGTTGATGGGTGTGTACTGGCGTGCGCCTCCGCTCTTGTGGAGGCAGCGGAACCTGCTTTTCAGTAGTCCAAACGTGCGCTCCACCACGTTGCATGTAGATTTGTGTGCCACGTTATATCGTCTCTCACTCTGGGTTGATGGGTGTAGGTAGGGAGTGAGGATGAATGACCGGCAGGCATATGCACTGTCGCCTAGGTGAGTAAAAGGGAAACATCAGTCACATGCCTCTATACACGATGTATTGTAGGTTTCAAGGGGCGTCACTGTTACTTACCTAGCAGGTATCCCTCTCCAAATTCTCCGGCACTCAGTCGTGTGTAGATCCCACTGTTCTGGAAGATGTAAGAGTCGTGGGTGCTCCCAGGAAACTTCGCGACAATATCAGTGATGATGTTCCCTGCATCACAGATCACCTGCACATTGATGGAGTGGGTGGACTTTCTGTTCCTGTAGATGTGCTCAGTGTCAGCTGGTGGGCAGATTGGGATGTGTGTGCCATCAATACAGCCAATGACATGGGGGAACTGTGCCATGTGATAAAAGTCAGTTTTAGTTTTCTGCAGTTCAGCCTGTGTGTTTGGGAAGCTGATGTAGTGGTGCATTCTCTGCATCATGGCATCCAGGAACTTCCTGAAGAAACGGGACAGGCAACTCTGGGATACACCACCCACCGCAGCTATCACCACCTGATAACTGCCGGATGCCAGTAGATGTAGGCTGCAGAGCACCTGCACATGTGGTGGTATGGCATGCGCCCTTCTAGTTGGCTGGTCCAGGAGTGGGTGCAGGTCCCTTATCAGGTCCATGATGGTTTGGGGGTGTAGCCTGTACCTTTCATGTATCTCTGCATCAGTCAGTTGGAAGAGTGTGATGCGCTGTCTGTAGATTTGTTCCTCCCGTCTCCATGTCCTCAGACCTGCTGCCTGTAGACGTAGGCGCCTTGCAATGACATACAGAGCGGCCATGTTGTCCACGCTGTTGCATTTTGGGATTGCTTATATGCACTGTTGATGGTTACCACCTGCTTTCAATCCATGTTAATTACCGACTCTTAATTACCGATTTGCATAGATTTCTTAATTACCGATGGTTCCTACATGTCATTTTCCGTTTTACCACTTCATATTTACCACTTCATATTTACCGAATCGGTAAATATGTATTCGGTAAATATGAATCGGTATTTTTGGATTCGGTAATTATGATTCGGTATTTACCGCTTCATATTTACCGAAAAGTTGTTTTTGGACTCCTACATCTCACTTGTCTGAATACCGGTCGGTAACGGCATATTTACCGAAAATCGGCCGTTACCGACCGGTATTTGGCGACCTACATGAGGCCCCAAATGTCATTTTTCCTCAGAATCCTGTTCTTCCCAATTTCCAATTGCTTGAATCCCTGACGTTTCTTGAAAGCCAAACTGCTACATCATTGTTAAACCCAGGAATAATGGAGTAAGCACAACAGATTTTCTTTTAGGTCAAACAGTATCCCCCAAACACCTTTGCAAAACCTGCTAATCCTTTTGACTGGGGACTAGGGGTGGGCGGAATTTGCGAAAGTGACTTTCGCAAATTATCGCAAAAATTTTAAAAATCTCCGCAAACACGTGGAAATATCGCGAAGATGCGGAAGTTTTTTCCCTGCCCGTTCGCGGTATTTTCTGCGTGGTCGCGGCTGGCCAACTTACCCATGTGGTTGCTCGCGGGCGCGGCCATCTTGTTTTCACTCTTCTCGTGGTGCATGATCGCGAGAAGAAAGACGTGATCGCGCGACCAATGACATTACTGCGGGCGCGAACTGTCGCGAGACAGCGCAAATGGCTACCAACAATCCAACATCTCGTGGAGAACGAGACCGGATCGGGAAAACTTGTCGGCGAATGCGGGGATTCAGGTAAGGCGATCGTGCGCGCGCGAGAATGTATTATTTTACAGCGCGAGCAAGAAACAAATTATCGCTAAGCTGCGGAATGCAGAAATTTTGACATTTTCGCGCTCTCCGCGGAACGCGAAAATGTCAAATTATCGCAATTTCCACGAGCGGAACGGAAATTTAGCCCAGGCCTACTGGGGATCTCCCATTTTGTTCTTATATCTCAATGCTGGCACGTTGTCCACAAGAAGCAATACATACCACTTTACCTTGTCCTGTGTGAACAGCACACTGCAAACAAACATGCTTACAACTCTAAACAATTGATGTGCAAGTTCTTCTCTTCACCGTCCAACGTTCACCTGCAGATAATACTCCACATCTCATGTCCTATCCGTCCAAACTCTCATTCAACTCTATCGATATCTCTGACTTTCCTCCCAAATCTTTCCTGCGATGCCAAGTATTCCCATTAATTAGCCAATAATTCAGCTCCTCCATTGACTCCTGATCCAAGAATATCATCTGTGAGTATTGCCAATTCAGTCTCAGATATTTCATTTTCAATCTGTTTTGCACCTGATAGTAAAAAAGGCCTGGGAATATTGTGTGTATTGTTGATGAAAGTAAACCTAAAATTCTTGCCAACATTCTCAATGTTATTTCTTCTATTTCTATGAATATCCCTAATTCCTTTGTTAGTCTTTTTTATTCCTCCCTTGGTTATCTTAGCTTGGTGTGCGCAGAATTCACCACAAAACCAAGCAACTGAGTCTCCTGACTTGGAATCAAACAAGACTTTTTCATGTTGACCACAAACTTTGGAATTGTAACATATCTAGCTCTAAATGTGTAGAAAGATGGTTTATTTCTTCTGTGCTATTAACAAAACATCATTGCTAGATTTGGGGGTCTCTAGTTGGCACAGGTATGCACTTGTGACAAATAGAGACCCTTGCCTCTAGTCAGGGTATGGGGGTACACTCCTAAAATAACCCCTGCTCACCCCCTTGGTAACTTGGCACGAGCAGACAGGCTTATCTCAGAGGCAGTGTGTAAAGCATTTGTGAACACATACAGTAACCAAGTGACAACACTATAGATGGATACCACACAGGTTTTATATTAAAAATAAGTATTCTTTATATAGATTTAACACAAGACCACAAACGACAAAAATCCACAATACTGTTACTTAAAATGGTAGTTTTAGCTTAGTTCTCTTTAGTTCCTGAATGCAACGCTTTTAGTTCAATGTACCTTTAGATGCGACACGCATGGCACTGAAAGTGTTGCAACGATGGCGATGCGATGAAAGTTTGGTGCAAAGAATTAAAGATGTGAAGATCTTCCTGATACGGCACGCTTCTCCGATGTTGCGAGAAGACTCATCTCGATGCGTCAGCTGCAGCAGCGAAACCCTTGTCCAGTGATACGACGACAGCGGCTTTGGCGGCGACACTCTTCTCCAACGATGCGAGACGCTTCCGCTCGATGCGACAGCAGCAGCGGCGACACCCTTGTTCAGTGATGCGATGGCAGCAGCTCCGACGGTGGCACGCTTCTCCGTGGATGCGAAGCGCTTTTCTTGATGTGGTGCAGTGTGACAACTACAGCGACGACATCCTTGTTCAGAGATGTGACGGCGACACGCTTCTTCCTTGTTGCGAGACTCTTCTCGTGATGCGGTACAATGTAAAAGCTGCAGCAGCGACACCATTGTTCAGAGATGCGACGGCAGCGGCTGTGACGGCGATGCGCTTCTTTGGTGTTGCTAGACGCTTCTCGTGGTACGGTGCAATGCGACAGCTACAGCGGCGACACCCTTGTTCAGTGATGCGACGGCAGCGGCTGCGACGGCGACACGCTTCTTCTCCGTGAGTCGCGCTTCCAGCTACTTGCGACACGCAGTTCCTCAGAAGGCCCAAAACAGCAGCAGGCACTTCCAAAGAACTCTGAGGAGCTGGTGGTTGAAGTCTGTTGTCCCTGACACTTCAGCAGGAGGCAAGCTCTTTTCCAAACCCTTGGTGATCCTTCACAAGTTGATCAAAAGTACACACAAAGTTCCCTTCTCCTTTCTTTGGCAGTCAGGCAACCACTGCAGGCCAAACCCCCAAGCAGCACTTCAGCTTAGGGATAGTCTCTCCTCAGTTTCTTCTGGTTCCACTCCTCAGCAAAGGTTTCTTCTTGTTTCCCAAAGTGATCTAAAGTTCTTGGGTTGGGGTCCCAATATTTATACTAAGTTTTACTTTGTTCTCTGAAGGCGGAGAGGCCTTTGCCTAGTCCAAACCAGTTCTGGTCAGTCCTGGAGCACTTTGTTTACATGACTCCTTCTTTCCTTTCAGAGTGCAGGGCAGAGAAAATCAGACGCACCACAGGAGGTGGAGCCAGCATTGTGGAGGGAAGGCACAGCCCTATTCAGGTCCCAGGTGCAACTCCTCCCTCCCATCTAGATGCAGATCTCTCTATTCACCACTGGGCTACCTCACCCTGTCTCCTGGAATTCCCTAACCCTGTCACTCAAACTCCAGACAAGGAATACACAGCCTAGCAGAGGCAGGTTTGAATGGTTAGACAAGAAAATACCTACTTTCTAAAAGTGGTATTTTCAAACACAGAATGTTAAAACCAACTTCACTAAAAGATGTATTTTATCATTCTGAGTTCAGGCGTACTAAATTCGAATTTCTACCATGTTCCCTGAGTCAGTTAGGATTATAAGATGTAATAATCAAACTGCCCATTCTATGGAGAATAGGTAGCCTTGCAATAGTGAAAAACGAAAATGGCTGTAATTCACTATTAGAACGTGCCACACACACCAGGGATGTCCTACCTTATACTTACAATTCACCCTGCCCATGGGCCTACCATAGGGGTGTCTGATATGAAGAAAAGGGAAGGTTTAGGGACTGGCAAGGGGTGCACTTGCCCAGTCAGCATGACAGTACCAGACTACACTCAGGCTCTGCAATGGCAGGCCTTAGACACATTTTTACAGGTTGCTTCTGTGGGTGGCACAACTAGTGCTGCAAGCCCACCAGCAGCATTTGGATTTACAAGCCCTGGGTACTCCTGGTGCACTGTACTAGGGTCTGACAGGTAAACCAAACCAAACAATCATGGAATCACAAATTCATAGTCGCCCACCGCAATGCTCATGGAACGCCTCCTTGATGCAGAGTAAGGCAAGGCAGCCCTTTGCGCCTTAACTTACTCCATATCTATGAGGTCATGCAAAGCCATGCAGGGTGTCGCCTCATAGATATGATTGAGAAGCCTGCACCATCGGAACATCAAAAAAAGTGATGCTCCGGCGGCACAGGCCTCTTGTAAATAAGGCCCTCAGTTCTCAGTTCAGACGTCTTCGGATATTGAAACATAACTACCCAATTGCCAATCATGACAAATCGTATTCCCACCGATGTTTTTTATGCAATACATTATTCTTCTGATGTGATGTATGGCTAGTATGGTGTCAAGGGAATAAAGAGAGTAAGGCATTGAAGTTTGTAAAGTAATACAAGATGCCCGTTAGTCCTCTAAGGCTGAGTATTTCTTGATTGATTAGTGTAGGGAACTGAATTTATAAATCTGCATTGTAGAGAGGCCTCTGCTGTGTCTGACCTCACAATATTCAAATTCATATGAAGCATCACAATATTCAAATTCATATTAAGTAAACTAGGTACTATAAGGAATCCTGAGCTTCGAAATGTTGCAGCCCCTATGCACTACATGATTTCTTAAATTGTAAGCAAGTTCCTAAGCTCTGGCCATGCCTATTGGCTGCGTCCTCCAATCAAAGACACTTTCAATTAATCTACTGATCACTATGCTCCCATGAGAACAGTCCCCAGGTGCACTGGCAAATGATGCTACCAATGATCGTTTTATCCAAAATAATCCAATGTGACTCTAAATGTATGAAAATTAAGTTAATGCTTTCTGGCTGTTGTCCTGAAACACTTCTCATCATGAGTCTTCCACATTTTTCATGATGATAATACAATTGTCTTCTCAGATTGATTGTTGTAACTGTCAATCATAATCTCCAATGTGTTTCAGATCTCCCTGGTCCTTCATCTTGGGGACATTGGCAATTATCAACAACATAAAACAAATCCAAAGCCAAAATCAAGATACTTTCAATATTTCATATACATTAATTAGAAATAAACATGCATTCTACCAAATATGCTAAAAAACATTCCTTGCTAGTCAAAACCATGATGATTAAATCATATTCTTTGATGCATGAATGGGTCTAAAAAATTCTTTAGTATATTGTGATACGCTAAAAAAAAAGTCACAAACCTTTAAAATGTACTCAGCATGATCATGTCTTTGATGGCTTGACTTGGCATCTTCTTCCAGTGTCTACTTTTCTCAAGGTTCTGCAACTCCATTACCTGTGCTCCAAAGGTGGCCTCCACCCCCACTTTGGGAAAAGGCTTTATGTATAGCATGACACAGGTTCAAGTAGGAAAAAGCTTTGCCCTGATTATCAAAGGTCCACTGCCAAAAGTCCAGTTAATACTGACTTGCAGGATTTCTACCCAACAAAGGATACAGCTGTCTCTATTTATAGTGTTTTACCCACTTTCACACCCTCAGTGAAAGAAATACTAAAACCTTGAAGGCTTATCTTGGTAAATATGTCAACCCATTCTCCCTTTGAGGATCATAAAGTGGCTACATCACTTACCATCAGAGCAGCCTTCGAGTTCTAGGAATTGAAGGGAAAGCATAGACATGTCTCCTGAGCCAATCACCAGGCAGATGGAATATCTTTCAGGAGATAGTTTTCAATCTTCTCCCATTCCGAACTCTATCTTGAGAGTGGTTCCATCAGTTCTTATAAAATGTACTCAGCTGTGCTATGGCAAATTTCACTGAGCAAATTCTACTAGAGTTCCTGCACAATCTTCACACATGTTCTGCTGCAAAAGACCCCAGATTCTGTTTGTCATTGTTGAGTTACTGAAACAACAGTCCCATAAAATGTTTCTCGAGTTTTCACAAAGAGTGGAACTGAACTTGGTCTAGACTTTCTTCACTCTCACTTTTTCTATCTCCCTCTCCGTCCCTTTTTATTTATATTTTCCAAACAGAACCCACTGGCGTCATGATAGAAATCAACCAAAGAAAACGTCCACTCTTTATAGGCCCCTCTGATTTCCTAAACTTGTGAGAGCGGCTCTTCCAGACTATTTCTTTTTAAGGCAAGATACATTTCAGATCTTGGAAAGGCCCTGAAATATCTCTAAAATATCTCTTTCCTACAAGAAGAAAAGAGTCAGTGGTTACATTGGCTTCTTTCAGAGACTACTTTCCAGCATCAACTGCCAGCCCCTCCCCAGGATCAGTGCTTAATTTGAGTAGGTGGGCCCACCATTACTAATTTTTGGGGTCTGTGGGCAAGACGGAAAAACAAGGGAGGAACCGTCAACAAGGAAGAAAGCAGGAGCCTTCAAGAGTGAGATAAAGGGGCAGTGAGAACCTGGCAGTAGATTAAAGAGGCATGAGGTGGATTCTGGACTACAAAGCCTTGGTATTCAGAACTCAGATATTTAAACACACCACCCGCTGTCTTTTGCACAGTGATTTGCACACCGGCACTCATTATGTTACAAAGTAAGCACTGCCCAGGATGGAGATATAAATATCCACAATTATGTGTGAGCCCCAGCAGGCTCTGTCACAGATAGGTTATAAAGCTTCCTTGTTAGGATTGGCAATAATGGGACAACAGATGAAAGTAACTATAGCAAATTGTATAATGGAAATCTTTTGTAACTAATGATTTTAATTTTCTCCTAAATAGCTATATCATAGCAATAATGGTGCTTTTGCCAATTTCTTGGCTGAAGTTGTCACAGACTTGGTTTTAGCACTGCGTAGTTTTAATATCACCTGGCTGCTGGACCTAACCTTTGCAAGGCACAGGTATTAATGCCTTAAGTATTGTTAAATCTGATATAAAAAATATGGAAGTAGGTTCAGCTTTACTTCCAAAACCCTGGCCTTGGCCACATTGCTATAGTGGCAGATTGCACATTGCTTCAGTATGCCAGCATAACAACAAAAACGGCTTCCAGGGAGGTCACACACAGTTAGGTTGGAAGGCTGAAACTATGAAAATGTCAGAAATGCAAGCACGCCAGTCCAAAAATAGGGAGTTCCATGGAAAAAAGATGAACTCTCCATGATGTACAACTCGTAAATAATAGAATTTTTCACGCAGAAATGAATTACCCATCCATCTAGAGCCTAGATGTATTCTAAGCAAAAATGCAGTAGGATTTCCCAAACACTTTGCCTACACATTTGCCTTTACACTAATAAAATCCTACAAGGGAGAGCATTTTTTTCTCCCCTCTTTTCTGTTGCCACAACATGACACCTTTTACCAGAATGAAACCCTGATGGATGATTTCTACCCACAATGCACCTTACTGGAATGAGGAATAGGTATACCTCTGTTTGCAGCTCTAAGAGCCTTGTACCTTTGAGAACCGCAAGCTGTGCTGGTGGGCTCCTTTAAGAGTTAGGCTTGCATATCTGTTAAGAAGATTCCATGAGGTCCTCTGTGCCAGATTCTTCTTCCTTTCTAAACCCTACCTTGCTCCATTAGAATACTCAATTCATTTTAGCTTATTTTCTGCCCGTCAAGTATCTTTCAAACCCTGTACAAACATTTTGTTACTCTGCTTGCAGACTGAGTCAACTTTGCCTTGGTCTTTAAATATGAAGGAAGAGTATGTGTCTTAACTTGCTGTATAGTGACATCAATTTACCATGCGTATGTCCATGCCAATGGAGGCCTAGAAAAGGGTAAGCTACCAAGAAAGCGCTCACCCTCCTCAAACCACCCCCTTCCACTGTTTACTCTCACCTCCTTCCATGTTATCTCTCTGCGTATCCTCTTCTGTTTGTAAGCTCTGTACTCTCCTCTAATTCAATTCATCTTCCTCTAAAATCTCTCGTTGCTCTCTTTTTCTCTGAGTCTCTCTTATTTCCTCTTATTATGTTACTCATTCTCCAATTTCATGATCTTCACTTTTGTGGTTCTCCCTTTAGGGTTTATTTTCTACTTTTGTTACACTCTAAGCTGCCTCTCTCCTTTCCTTCAAGACTCTACTTTTTAAACTGCTGTTTTTTTTCTGACCTTTTTGACTGTTTCTACTCTCTGATCACTACTTTGTTGTCTATTCACATCAGATTACTTCAACTCCTTCCTCCTTTTTTGTCTGTCAATTTTCAAGTAACGTTCACATTTTTCTCCTCCTCTCTCATTTTGTTTTCTGCTTTTTCTCATTTCTGTTCCCCTCTATTGTTCTTGGTTATCCTCCCCTTCAGCTCTGTTTTTGCAAACAATACATTTCATTTTTTTGTCTGTTTACCTCTCCTTACTGTTTAATTTCTCCTGTTTACTGCTCTGTCATTTCCCCTTAATCTAGTTAGTCCTGTCTCAGATCTCCTCGATTACTGCTACTGATTCTCTTGTTTTCTCATCCCCTCTTGTTCCCATCCATCCACCTTTTTTCTTAATATATTGTGAGAAAGTTTATTATTAGTTGGGGTGATGGTAGTCTACTACAAGTAATAATATCACTATTCTTGCTAAGTCCAGTAAAGGTTTCATTAATTTAAACATGAGCTTAAGTCCTGGTAACTAAGGCACAGAGCAGACAGGCTTAACTCAACAAAATATGTGAGGCATTTAAAAGTACGGTTAAAAAGTGAAAAACAGAACACAATAAAAATTCCACTCCAGTTTTAGAACATGGAGAATAATTAAATGAACAATATGAGACAAAATAAAAAACTCCTGTAAGGGGAACTGGAGATATGAATTATTTTAATGAAAATAGTGTCAAAAAATTTAAGCACCAACCCCCATCATCTAGTTGCACCTGACTGGGACCTATGCGTAATTTAAAGGCGACACCAATGAAGTGTGCGTCTAATACAGAAACCAGAATCCAGTTGAAAGATGTGCCTTCTGACTAAGGGCCTAATTTAGAATTTGGTGGAGGGGTTACTCTGTCACAACGGTGACGGATATCCCATCCGCTGAAATATAAATTATATTTGGCCGGACGTGATATCCTTCACCGGTGTGACGGAGTAACCCTTTCACCGAAATCTAAATCAGGCTCTTAGTCTCTGAAATGGAATTAAAAAATCCTCAGCAGGGCATGGCAGCAAGCTATGATGGAGAAGAGCTCCATGAGGTCGTACAGCGGGACTTAGTCACTTTTTGGAGCTTTGATTCCTCCAGTGGGGCAGGGGTGAAAGTTGCAGCTGAACAGCGGTCCAGAGACTGGATTAACTCTCCATGGCATCCCACTGAAACAGATTTGCTGCTGGGGAATATCTTCATGCTGGATGAACCTGATTCTCTGTTCCTGTGGCAACATATCTTCACTGTGTTGACGTGGCAGATTTACCTTAGTCTTCTGGTGGTCTTTAGAGCCAAAAGGTTTATAAGTCCAAGGTTGCCAATGATGTTAATACAGTTACACTTTGACAACGCTAGGGGTCAAAGGATCTCAGCCACAGCATTTGGGGGCCAAGTCTCACTCTAGTAGAAGCCACCACCAGGGTCCAGGGCAGCCACAGTTGGAACTGGTCAGCGGGGCTCTCAGAAAAAGGGCTGGCGTCAATGTGCTTGTTGTGTCCCTGTAGCTTAACAGGAGGTCAGCCAACTGACCTTTAGAGTCCACTTCTTTGTCCTGTGATCAAGCAGGCTCTGTTCTAGCCTTTCAGGTCTCCATAAAGGTCCAGAAGAAGATACAGTCCTTCTTCTGTCTTCCACAGGCCCATAGTGTTCTGAAGTGGTTGCCCAGTTGTGCCATTTTTTTGCCTGGCACTAGCCTCTGGGTGGGAGGTATTCTTGCCTCCTCCCTAACCAATAAGACTGATTACTGGTACAAAAGAAATTATCACATATCCCCAGCCCTAAAAACCCTAAACTGGCTGCCGTATGAAGCAAGAATACAGCTAAAGATTGCCTGCATGACTCACAAAGCCCTACATTTCAAGACCCCTATATATCTGGCATAAACGCTAGAATTATCAGGGGGTTGCAGACCTTCACGAAGTGCAAGTTCACTGATTCTGAAACCACAGATTTTCCACAATAAGAGAATGAGTTACAGAGCCTTCTCGGGCATTGCCCCGAAGATTTGGAACTCTCTTCCACCGGAAGTCTATCAAATCTAATCTACTGCTTCATTCAAAAAGGAAGTGAAAACATTCCTAATGAACAAGTTTGTGCCCTAACAGACCTTGGCTCGATTGTCTACTTTTGTAAACTATCCCACAGTGCCCCTCGCTACCTAAAACCAAGATGGAAGAAACGTTATGCCCCTCTTCACAGCTCCTGTGCCTACCTTACCGGTGTGGGTAGGGAAATGAGCAACCCTCCCCATGTGGTCACTTCAAACGAGTTCTGGGTAGCAGCTTCTCTCCCACTGGGATTGATACCTACTTGACTAAGTGGACAAACGAGCGCCTCCCCACACCCAAGCCCTCTGTCTCAGCTGTGGGACCAAGGTCACCACCAGTCATGGGGGCTAGTCAACTCCTGGGTGACAGTTGGAGATCATGTCAATGGGCTTCTAGAGGCTTAGGCAGGAAAAATGTAACTTTTTAAATGCTACAGTTTAAAAAAAAAAAAAAAGAGTACCTTTTCCAAAATATTTCTTACAATTTCAACTTTACCAGTAAATTTGGCCTGTACTAAATGTTTTAAAATCCCAAGATAAGTTGTTGTTCTTACCTAGCCGGAAATAACTTTATTGAATTTACTAGTGTATCCCAATGCTTTCCTATGGAACAGCTAACTCTGCTACACCGATTATAGAATAGTGAATATGCTGAGGTATTTTCATTGTGAGGACATGTTTAACATTTAACGTTTACATGGCCTACCTTTAAATAATATGTACCCCGCCATATGGCAGTAAGGCATACTTAGGTGTGACTTATTAATATTTAGAAAGGGGCATTAGGCCTGTTAAAAATGGGGTTGTTTTGGCAGGTCAAATTTGCAGTTTTAAAACGGCACAGGCAGTTTTAAAACTGTCGGTTTAGTGGTAGGCCTGTATCTTGTTTGCACTGTCACTTCAGTGGGTGGCGCAATGGGTGCGGCAGTCCACTTGTGGCATTTTACTTACAGACCCTGGGTACACATTGTACTATATACTGGGGATTTATAGGTAAGTTGAATTTCGCAATTAGGAGTACAACCAATGTAAATATGTTTTAGGGGTAAGAGCACATGCACTGGGGCCTGATTAGTAGGGTCCCAGTGCACAGTCAAAACACTAAAAGCCTCGCTCCAAAACATAAGGGGAGTGACTATTCAAAACGAGGCATTTTCCTAAATGTTTGTAAATGTAGCTCTAACTGGCAGGCAATGGAGTACAGTAGGTGATCAAAGTCAAAAGTCAACAAATTATTGGAAGGTTCTTTGGGTTCTGAGAGTGGCAGTGGATGGTTACAGCCTTGCGATGTAGTGTTCTCTAGAAGGCTGTGTCTTCAGTTACTTCCAAAAGTGGAATAGAGTTTGGTCAGGCTTTCATCACAAAACATGCACTAACTCACTTGTATACTGATTTCCCACCCACGTACTTAGCCATCCACCAATCCAAACTCTCCCATCAAATGACCCACACACTTTCCCACCTCCTAACCACTCACTCATTCATTTACACATTCATCAGTTCATCCTTCCAGCAACCCACTCCCACACCCAATCGCCACTCACTTACTAGATCTCTCACTGGCCAACCCAATAACCTACTCAGGATACTCTTTCCATTTTAGACATCACAAACAGAAGCTACAACACAGAGCGGATAACATTTTCTCAAGGTATGAAAACATGTACTGAGAATGTTAAAACAGTTTGTTATACAATTTGCATGCCAGGAAGGCAGCCACTTCTCACTTCAGAGAATAGATTAATTTTGTTTTGTTTAAAGCATGAGTAAACCTTACAGAAAACCTATCAAAAAATATTGAACTACCTGTGTAACATTTGCCTTTGTATTAAAAAAGCACAACTTTGAAGGCAGAGATTAAGTACTATATTGATGAACATGACAACTGGAGGCTTGAAACCTGAAGTCATGTGTTCAATACTAAATTTGTTCTCATTGACTCACTTTGTCTGCCAGTCTTGCTAAACAGTCCGCATAATATTAAGCTGGCACTTTATGTGGAATTTCGGTTGGTGCTTCTCTGGCCTTTTTTCATATTAAAAAGACCTCATTATTTGTTCAAAACTACAATATGAATGTATTCTTGGTACATTAATCTTTTCTAGCCACATATTTCATTTTTTCCACATGAAGTTATTTTTTTCTTAATGTTTTTGAACAACTTATTTAGTGTTATCATGCCAGGTACTATACATAGCAAATATTACAGAGGTGGATATAAATAGGAGATCAATTACAACATGTACTCTTTAATATTATATAACTTTTATCCCACAGTCTTTACCCCGCATGGCCTATACCCAGCAGTCTTTACCACACAGGGAAGTAGCACACAGGTACATGACTTCAATTAGGTTTTACATTAACTCTGCATCTTTCATCATGCAGTACATTACTCTGCAGGCATTTCCTTTTTAAATAACATTATTTTAATGTTATTTAAAGAATGCAAAGTGTTAGGTGAGGGTAGATTTAAAGGGGAGTAAGTCTGATTTTAGGGTAATGGGGTGAATAGGGGTAAAGGGGAGTAAGGGTGATTATGGGGTTATGGGGCACATAGCAGTAAAGGGGGTAAGGGTGATTTTAGGGTCAAGGGATGTTAGAGGTAAAGAATGATTTCAGGGTTACAGGGAGAGTAGAGGTAAACGGAGGTAAGGGATTTTTTAATGTAAAGCAGTGGGTAGGGATAAAGGGAAGTAAGGCTTATTTTCAGGCTTGCGGATGGCTTGAGGTAATAGGGATAAGGCTGATTTTAGAGTTAAGAAATGGGTAGAGGTAAACAGGTGTAGTAGGAGTGATTTTGTGGTTAAGGTTTTTTTTTAATGTAAAGCGGTGGGTAGGGATAAAGGAAAGTAAGGCTTATTTTCAGGCTTGGGGATGACTAGAGGTAATAGGGATAAGGCTGATTTCAGAGTTAAGGAATGGGTAGAGGTAAATAGGTGTAGGAGTGATTTTGTGATTAAGGGGTGTGAAGGGTGCTAAGGGTGATTTTATAGTTAAGGGATGGTCAGAGGTAAAGTGGGGCATGGCTGAATTTTGGGTTTATGAGTGGGTCGATCTAAGGGTAATGGGTTAAGGGGTAGTGTAGGAAGCGGGCTCTGTATTTGGTATACCAAAGTAAGGTATAGTGTGCACAGAATCCAGTGAATCCCCAGAGGCTTTACAGAGGTTAAAGTAGATAATACCTTACTCATTTTTGTGGTTGAGCGGTTGAGCAGTCAGGGGTAGCAAGAGGCTGTGTTAAGCATTTGTTGTACACATCACGCAAGAAATGATTATACAGACGCAAAGATTGAATCCAAGACCAATTTTTTTGTATAAACATATTACTTTGTTACTTTTATTTCTAGGACCAAGAGAAACTCAGTTGCAGGTAAGTACCAGTATTAAAATAGCAATACTTTTCAGGTACAGAAAAATCTGTCTGCAAAAGTAACAAAAATACTTTAGAGTGATGCTGAAAATACTTTGTGGTGTCAAATCAACAGTCGCAGTAACTGAGCAATGTGAATGGTAGACACTTAGTGCAATACCAAGAAATGCAGTCCTGTGGGAGGAAAACAGTTATGTACATTTACAGGTAAGTACTCAACTTACACAATCAGTCTTCAGGGGTTTAGACCAATGCTGGGCAAGGGTCAGATCAAGGTAGGTACTGCACCACCAGCTGCATGGGGCTGCCGGGTGCAAAGGTCACTGGGCTTAATGTTAGTTCATAGAGAATGGGGCACCCATGAGATGTACTAGTTGCAGGTAAGTAACCAAATTTCGGGGCCCAGGCCCAGGGGCTTAGGCAGGCACAGGGGGAGGCACAAGGCAGCACCAAGCTACACCAGCAGCAGCACAGGGGTGGTCGGGTCAGGGTGAAAGCACAGCGTCTGTTGTCCAATGCAATCGTATGGAGATTCTTCTTAGTGGGCACAGGCTGCAGGCATCAAACCGGAGGGTGCAGGCAGAAAATCAGCAACAGCCCAGGCAGGATGAGATGTTGACAGTCACAGGGGCACCCCTGGTAAAACTCCCCAAAGCCTAGGGGCGGCAGGGGCAGCAGTGCCTTTAGATGTCGGATTTCTCCTTACCTGACCAATTGCGGTTGGGGGGGACCCTTCCGATTCACAGTGCAGGCACCATTGTGGAAGTCAGGAGAGGTCAGCCAATGCTGGGTTTGAGGTCAGGATCCCTGACAAGACTTCTCTGGGCATGTGAGCCAATCAGACTTGGACTGTGGGTGCCAGGTGCAAAGTGGGCAGGGCTTGTGGTTCGAGGTGGCACAGGAGTCCATGGAGTTAATTTTGTTCGGGACCAAATGCGCAGCAATGTTCAAACACCACTTAAATAGTTCTGGACTTCGCCTCAGTGGGCATGGCCACTCCCGTGGCCTGATGGTCCATGTAATGTAAGTATTTCTACTGTGAGCAGACATGCACCCAGTTGTAGTACACATGTAAATCCCAAGTGGGTTGTCATGCAGGTCTTGAACCCATGCTGCATCATCACTCTCTCACTACTACATCTCTCTCCTAGGCGGTGGCGGCGATTGGCGTTGTCGCAGGAAGGCTGACACCAGCCTCGGGGCAACCCTCGCGGCTCAGGCCAGCCGCCAATAGATCCACAAGCAAAGTTTGCCTGCTAAGAAGGAAGCCACACAAGAGAACATACCATCACCGTCAATTTTAATGAGAGATGTGGCAAGGACACATGCTGGCATAAACAGGGGTGAAGTCCAAGCCTGACGCGTTTTGTGACAGAACACTTTTTCAAAGGCAGCGGACTTGAATGACCAAATGTGAGGCAATGTTCAAACACCACTTAAATAGTTCTGGACTTCGCCTCAGTGAACATGGCCACTCTCTTGGCCCGATGGTCCATGTAGTGTAAGTATTTCTACTGTGAGCAGACGCGCACCCAGTTGTAGTACACATGTAAATCCCAAGTGGGTTGTCATGCAGGTCTTAAACCCATGCTGCATCATCAGTCTCTCACCACCGGCATCTCTCCCCTAGGCGGCGGTGTCGATTGGCGTCATTGCAGGAAGGCTGAAACCAGCCTCGGGGAAACCCTCGCGGCCCAGGCCAGCCGCCAATAGATCCACAAACAAAGTTTGCCTGCTAAGAAGGAAGCCACACGAGAGAACATACCATCGCCGTCAAATTTAATGAGAGATGCAGCAAGGACACAGGCCGGCATAAACAGGGGTGAAGTCCAAGCCTGGCGCGTTTCGTGACAGAACACTTTTTCAAAGGCAGCGGACTTGAATGACCAAATGCGGGGCAATGTTCAAACACCACTTAAATAGTTCTGGACTTCGCCTCCGTGGACGTGGCCAATCCCGTGGCCCGATGGTCCATGTAGTGTAATTATTTCTACTGTGAGCAGACGCGCACCCAGTTGTAGTACACATGTAAATCCCGAATGGGATGTCATGCAGGTCTTGAACCCATGCTGCATCATCACTCTCTCACCACCGGCATCTCTCCCCTAGGTGGCGGTGTCGATTGGCGTCTTCGCAGGAAGGCTGAAACCAGCCTCGGGGCAACCCTCGCGGCCCAGGCCAGCCACCAATAGATCCACAAAGTTTGCCTGCTAAGAAAGAAGCCACACGAGAGAACATACCATCGCCGTCAATTTTAATGAGAGATGCAGCAAGGACACAGGCCGGCATAAACAGGGGTGAAGTCCAAGCCTGACGCGTTTCGTGACAGAACAGTTTTTCAAAGGCAGCGGACTTGAATGACCAAATGCGCGGCAATGTTCAAACACCGCTTAAATAGTTCTGGATTTCGCCTCAGTAGGCGTGGCCACTGCTGTGGCCCGATGGTCCATGTAGTGTAAGTATTTCTACTGTGATCAGACGCGCACCCAGATGTAGTACACATGTAAATCCCCAGTGGGTTGTCATGCAGGTCTTGAACCCATGCTGCATCATCACTCTCTCACCACCGGCATCTCTCCCCTAGGCGGCGGCGTTGATTGGCGTCATCGCAGGAAGGCTGAAACCAGCCTCGGGGCAACCCTCACGGCCCAGGCCAGCCCCCAATACATCCACAAACAAAGTTTGCCTGCTAAGAAGGAAGCCACACGAGAGAACATACCATCGCCATCAATTTTATTGAGAGATGCATCAAGAACATAGGCCGGCATAAACAGGGGTGATGTCCAAGCCTGACGCGTTTCGTGACAGAACACTTTTTCAAAGGCAGCGGACTTGAATGACCAAATGCGCGGCAATGTTCAAACACCACTTAAATAGTTCTGGACTTCGCCTCAGTGGGCTCGGCAAATCCTGTAGCCCGATGGTCCATGTAGTGTAAATATTTCTACTGTGAGCAGACGCGCACCCAGTTGTAGTACACATGTAAATCCCAAGTGGGTTGTCATGCAGGTCTTGAACCCATGCTGCATCATCACTCTCTCACCACCGGCATCTCTCCCCTAGGCGGCGGAGGTGATTGGCGTTGTCGCAGGAAGGCTGAAACCAGCCTCGGGGCAACCCTCGCGGCCCAGGCCAGCCGCCAATAGATCCACAAACAAAGTTTGCATGTATATATATATTTTTTCTATATATGTATGTCTATATATATATATATATATATATATATATATATATATATATATATTATCTACTGGCGGTCGCCAGTAGATAGTTATAGTTACAACCTAGTTTCCATTGGATATCTCAAAATTCTATTTTGAATAACTTTGGCGCCGGTTGACGAATCCTCGCGACATTTTCAAAACTAATGGGGCGCTCCGTTCAGCTCCTACCCTGAAAGTCTCGGGGTGATTCGTCAAGCAGGGGCCGAGAAAAAGGGGGGGTCCCAAAACACGTTTTCCCCATGCATTTTTCCATAGGACATTTAGTCGCAGCTACAGCCCGAACGGCTGAACAGAATTACGTGAAATTTGGCAGAGAGGTAGCCATAAGGTCAAGGAAGTGCCTTTAGCAGGTCTGGTGTAAATCTGTTCAGTATTTCCTGAGAAAATAGCATTTAAAAGCATATCAATATCTATATGCGCGCACCGTGCGCGCACGGTGCGCGCACCCTGCCGTGCGCGAGCGCAATTCTGATTGGTTGTTAGATGTCGGTAAACATTCAAATCGGTCGAAACCAGGAAGTGTCGGCCGCCATTTTGTCTCTCGCAGTCTGAGGGGTGAAAAAAAAAGGTGGAGAACGTGAAAAGGGGGCAAAGTGGACAGTTCCGGACCCCTTAGCCTTGGTCAGGGGGTCACAGAAGGACCCCCAAGGGCGAAAAAAACAATGCTTTTTTTTTTTATTTAACTCGCGAGGTGCGTGCACGGTGCGCGCACTGCGAACCGTAGGTGCTCGGTGCGCAAAGCGCACCGAGCGCCCACAGCGCGTGCACGGTGCGCGCACGGTGAAAAACCTGAAAAAAAAAAATTATAAATACATAACTTAGCATTTAAAAAACCGTACAAATTCACTGAAAAAACCATAGGTTTCACACACGTTATAGTTACGAATTAGCATTTAAAAAACCTTGCAAATTCACTTAAAAAACCATAGGTTTCACACATGTTATAGTTAGCTGGACATTTCACTCGTAAAAAACCAATGAAATTCCCCCGTTATAGTTAGTGCAGGCAACTATAACTCACGCGACCGCAATCCTCTGCTGATGACGTCAGATATTACATCACTGATGACATATGTGTCTTTATGAAAAATAAATATTTGTAATATATGTATAGCTAAAGATTAATGGAAGAAGACATGGGTAAATAAGTGTCTAAATACAGTGATGTAATATCTGACGTCATCAGCAGAGGATTGCGGTCGCGTGAGTTATAGTTGCCTGCACTAACTATAACGGGGGAATTTCATTGGTTTTTTACGAGTGAAATGTCCAGCTAACTATAACATGTGTGAAACCTATGGTGAATATATATATACATACACACTAGTCAGAAATTTTGTCTGGGAGAAGTGACTCTTTGCATAGTAATTTAATTGAAACATCTCATTTAAGATATTCTATCACAAGATTGCCATGAGCTAGAAAGTCTCAAATGCGCTTCATCTAAGCCTCCTTGTACCACAGACAAGAAAGCCTTCACATAGGCAAATCATTTGTGTACTTAAACTATCATTTTCTGATCATTGAATAATCTATTCTGAGATCGAGATTTTGTGTTAGGGAGATTCTTTATGTTATGTTATGTTACATAGATTTGTAGCGAGCACAGATACTCACGAGTGTCCCAGCGCGGTGCCTTGCGGGTGAAGAAATGGACTTTAAACAAAGAGATATGTTTTCAAGTTCTTCTTGAAAACCACTGGGTTCTGTTTATTACGTAAGACAAGAGGAAGGGCATTCCAAGCAGCAGAAGCTTTCCGAGCAAAAGAGCTGCCTCCTAGCCTCTGGTCTTTGAAATGAGGGGCCTGAGCAAAACGTAGGGACATGGATCGCAAAGGTCGCGATGGAACATAAAAGGAGAAGCCTTTCTGAAAATAGGAAGGGCCACTACCATGAAGGGCACGGTGGGCCAAAACCAGTAATTTAAATTTTACCCTATCAATCACGGGGAGCCAGTGTAGTGAGCGCAAATGATTGCGGACACTATTCCTGGCAGAGTTGCCCAGAAGAAGTCTGGCTGCCGTGTTTTGGACCACCTGAAGCTTTTTCAACAGATATCCCGGAATGCAAATGTAAAGAACATTAGAACAGTGGTCCTTAAACGCAGCAGTTGAGTAAATAGGATAATTATAGACTTGAATCAGTACTATAATGCAAGTGTCCAGCCAGACAATCAATTTAATAAATCAAAAATGTCAAAGAACAAAAATACAAACGTAGCAAATACGTGGGACACAATCCTGCATCCTACATGAACACATGACAAATACATTTAGAACAAAAAAATATCTGGCAAGACGGGGTAGCTTGTGGAATATTGAGCACAATTTCTAACAAGCTTAGATAAACAGTAACTGCACGTTTTTTATCATGTGCGATTCTTGGTGGGTTTCCCCGTGGAAGTGGGCGAGGGGAACTCAGGTTGCCAGAGAGAATCCTGGAAATTGATAGGAAATTCTCCAAAGAGGAGAATCTCGGACTTCTCTTCATTGCACTTGAGTTGGGCAGCAGCCAACCATTTAAAATAGAAGAGAGACAATGTTGGACTGAGACAACAGAGTCCGAATTTTTGTCCCAGGTGAAAAGCAGCTGGGTGCCATCACCTGGCCCCGAGGCTCTCAGCCAGATATATTAAAGGTGTGACATAAATATTAAAAAGAAGGGGACTATGTGATGGGCATGGCAACATTTGAAATGTCAACGCAGGTCACCTTATAAAAATACAGAGATGCATTTACCCAACTGCCTCTACAAAATCAAAAAGATCAAAATCAAGAGAAACAGCTAAAATTGTTATGTCAATTTCATTTGAAGTCTGGCCAACTGGTAGCTTAGAAATTTAAGGAAAATGGTAGAAAGAACAGAAAAGCCTATAAGTGTTACGTGGGCCCATATAGATGCAGTGTAATAAAAGTATTTGACAGTTGAGCTCCCAAAGTGGGTATGGCCAGGTGGAAAGAGTTGGCTTCTCATTCTGAGTATTTCTAGGAGTTTTGTTTGTTTGAAGCCTGTTATGAAGTTGGATAGGCTAAATCAGACTTCAAGTTGAAGAGTTTTGGTTTCTTGTTCCCACTCAAGGTCACCCACAGAACAAACCCAGAGCCTCTACTTTTGACTACTCAAGGTTGTGGTCAAGAAGGCGACTACACCTGACATGCTCCTCTGAACTCCAGCCTAGGGTCCTGCAGTAATCCTGCTTAATCCTCTGTAACACGGGATGATGATGCCTGCCCTGATGCGTGTTTCTTACCAGGGGCTCTGGAGGGCGTAAACATATACTGAAAGTGCCCGAAGGAGACCAGGACTGACTGGATTGGATGGACCATGGCTCAGGGCAGCCCGTGATGGTGACGTGGCTAATGGTAGCTGCAGGCCCTGAGGGAAGTCTGATCCGTATAGAGGCTGCAGTGGAGCCGAGGTCCTGAGTCAGGCAGAGCCTGCTGGCATGGAACCTGTGTGGCGCGGCCTGCTGGGATGGTGTTATGGCTCACTGGCAAGAGGACGCAGAGTTCTGAGACTGCGGTGGACAGAACAGATGGTGATTGCCCTTTGTCCACTGGGACCTCATCGACCAGAAGCCTCGTAGCAGCTAGGATTGCCCGTCACATTTGTTGGCGGCCCAAGGGCCTTTGGTCCTAGTGGGGAATGCCCTAACACATAGTGGCACAGCCTGTGTGTGGGGCCTGACTGCTGCCGGCCTCTACTTTGAACTGTTATATGGTGTCAGTTTCCGGGCTTACTGCTCAGTGAACTAGACCCGCCAGTGCAGCTCTAATGGCACCTGACACCACTACAAAAATACTTAGTTTGAGATTAATTCATGGTCGCTGGCTGCATTAGGTACAGGGCATGGTGGGTAATGACTATTCCTGCAGAGGCGCACTGGTGTAAGCCTGCACAGTCCTCATCACAGCAGATATAATGGTTAAGCCAAAAATCACCAAAACCTCCCACCTACCCCCAATAAAGACATAATGGACTACCTAGTTGCACCACCACAAGGTGGGGGAGAGGGCGTGGGGTCGGCCCAGAGTCACCTTGAAGCCACCCTTTAAAAACATTCAGGACACTTTGATATAATATTACAAGCATTCCTGGAAACCAAAACCGCATAGGAGACCAAGATAGACGTGTCCCTGGAAGTGAACCTGCTCTACACAGACCACAGGAAACTACTGGACCGAGTGGATGACATGGAATGTTCCACTACTATGATGCGACCTACACTGAAAGAGGTTTACACTCAAGTGCAGGGGCCGAGAACCAGTACAGCATCTTTATAATGGAAGAGAGGAAGATGCAAAGAGCCTCTCGAGATGAAAAAATGTTCACTTCATGGACTTTCCATAACGGCCCAAACATAAAACTTTTCATTGAACAATTGCTGATGTCAACTGTACTGGTTGGGAAGGTGCTGAAATTCTTCTCAATAGAATGGGCTAATTTCATAGCGGGGCGAACTCCACCATCGTGAGCCCTGTTGAGACCTGTGATTCCGAGGCTACTGAACAACAGATACAAAGATCTTATCTTGCAAATGTTCTGAACAAAAGGCCCATCACAATTTGAAGGCAATGTTATCACCGCTTACCAGGACTCTACAGTGGAAGAACAGCAGTGATGCAATTTCTACGCTGCAGTCAAACAGCAACTAGGAATGATGGCCCTGACATTAACACTCCTCTTCCCAGCCAAACTGAGGGTGATGGGGGACAACACATCACACTTCTTTGAAACACCTGAAGAAGCATGGGTGTGATTACATTCCAAAGGCATATAGGCACTGGCGGCCACTAATCAGTGAAGTGGTGAGTGGTTGAGACCGAAAAAAAGCACAGGCATCCAATGTGAACACGCATCTGCCCCACAGCTGAACCGGTAGCCAAAGAGAGGGCATAGGTGGTGGGGGAGGTGCTGCAACATAACCAAAACTCATTTGCTGCCTTGCAGTTAGCCTGTGTGTCAGATTCTGAATCAGACTCCAATGAGACCCACACCTCTGCTGGAGTGGACCGACGGGGCCGGCACAAATGCCCAGACTGGCAATCAACCAGGGTTGATAAAGTGCAAATTCTCACCATGAGGGTCTCAAGGTGTGGGGGGGTGGCTTCATTGAGTACTGGGGTCATCCAAAAAACCAGGTCTTGAGGTACTTCCTGAACTGGAACAGAGTAGGGGCTTGCCAGAGGTGGAGGGAAAGTCGTTTCAGGCCTGGACTGCAAGGTAGAAGGAGGATTTTCCTCCCATTCCGGGCTTTTAGATGCTTGGGATGGTGCGTTGAGAGAGGTCGGCTGATCATAGGTGTCTTTTGGGTGCGTGGAAAGAGTGACGGTTGTTCAGGTATGTTGGTCTGGTGTTGTGCAGGGCCTTGTATGCGTGGGTGAGGAGACTGAAGTTAATTCTTCATTTGAGTGTTAGCCAGTGTCGATCTCGAAGGTATTGGGTGATGTGGCTGAGAAAGGGGATGTCTAGGATCAGTCTGGCTGTGGCGTTCTGTACGGTCTGGAGTTTGCGAGGAAGTTGATGATTTGATCAAAACTATTGGGGCACTCATCGACAGGGGTCTGCTTGGCACAGACGTAGTTATATGAAGCCTCTAGGGTTTGCTAGGCGGGTGGTGCGGGAGAAGTAATGGGGAATTATAGCCATTAAGGAGGACCTAATTGGCCACTGAACACAATCGAGTCCTGAGATGCAACCCCTCTACCGTAATGGACATAAGTTACACACTAGTGGCCTACATAGCTGAAGAGTATATGCTGTACTGGCATGGTTGGGAACAAAGAAGATGCACCTTATACTAATCACTTAGCCTTTTTTAATCGTTTAAACCAGTTGCTATTTCCATTGTTCTTATGCTACTGGAGGAGCTTTTATAAATACCACCAGATTAAGCCAAAACTGACAAATTCACAGGTAGGCATAAGGGACACTTGAGGGGGACTTGCACTTAACGGATTCAATAAACCCAGACCCTAGGTTAGGGTCCGATGACATAGACAGAAGCCGAAGATGGGAACACCCACAATTTCTTTTGTCATTTCACTAGAATTTACTGATATGGAATGTGAGGGGCATGTCCACCCCCTCTAAGATATATCGGATGCATACCCTCTTTAAACAGTGGCATACACATATAGCATTTCTACAGAGACACATGTGATGCACAGTGAACAACAAAAAGCATGTGAAGTGGCGGAGACAGATTTATGGTACTACTTCTTCGGCATACGTGAGGCGGGTATGGTTCTGGATTGCTCCGAGGGTAGCATTCTTTCAGGAAGAGCACCAATCAGACACAGAAGGCAGATATGTGATAGAAGAGGGTCATATTGATGGAGCCCTGCTAACGCACATGATGATCTATGCCCTGTATACTAATCACTCAGCATATTTGAATTGTTTAACCCCTGGTCTCTTCCGAGTTCTGCTAGTCCCTTGTCTTTGGGGAAGAGATTTCAGCTATGTCCTGGTCGTACTCAGGGATCACTCTTCCCTCCCATAGAACGAGCCATCTGCCACAGAGTTACAGGTCACTTTCAACACTGGATGGACAGTAGAAGGGTGCATAACATATCTTGACAGTATGGAATACTTGTTTTATTCCCCAGTACATGACATCCACACTAGGTTAGACCTATTTCTTTGCAATGGCACACTGGGCTTAAGGGCAGTAAAGACAGTTTATTTAGTGTGTTCCGTTCAGATCCCAACAAATTATACTGAGATGGGGAAGAGACTGCTCCAGTATTTGAACGTGGAGCCTTTCGACCTAGGCACTGCAAGATACATCATTTCGGGGAGCTAGAGGAACACATAACACTCATTACTAATTGAATGCAGGTTCAATCCAGAGCTCCTTAGTCGGGGGCCCCCCAAAGTGGTACTACTTGGACACTGTATTGTCACTACGTGGGGTGTAAGGCTTTAAATAGGGAGTTGCAAAACTTGGAACAGACTTTGCTTGAACTTGAGTCCAAGACACCCCTGCAGAATGACAAAGTGGGGTGGCTCCAGAAGCTTAGAAGAGGACATACTGCATTAAAGTTGCACCTAGGAAAACTGGACTACAGACAACACCTTGCCTAACAACATAGCGAGGGAGAACTGGCAGACTAATTGCTGGCCTGGTTGCTGCAGGGAGACCATGTCCACCAATAGGAGCCATCAAGACAAAGGACAGCCCCACATACAACACATAGATAACCATCAATGCCACATTGGTTGAATTACTATAGTTCTTTATATTCAGCAAATTAGTGCTCCACTGCTGACCAAATACAGGAATATCTAAATGATATCCCCCTCCCTTGCTTGAACCCACTTTGGAGGTCTGAAATCAATGGACCGCTCTAAATACAGGAAATACACTTGCCCACTACTCAAATTTCCTGAAAACAAATCCAATGTACTGACGAGCTGCCTGTAGGGTATAAAGCTGCTTATAGCACATTACTCTCTCCGAAACTCTGGGAAGTCTACAATGAAGTGAGGGAGGTGGAACGGCTCCTGGAAACACTCTGGGAAGCATTGATAGCTGTACTTCTTAAACTTGGGCTCAACCCATTGGACATGCGATCCTACAGACCAATATCGCGTTTAAACCTGGATTACCAAATACTGGGGACCGTACTAGCCAACAGATTAGTCCCAATAGTCGAAACACATTTGTACAAAACGAGTATATACCACAAGGGAACACTTTTCTAAATATACGTTGACTACTAGGCCTGATGAATACCAGCTCAAGGGATAATGGAGTACACTTAGCGGTTTGGCCTGATATAGAAAAAGGGTTTGCTACCTTGGGGTGGAAATATTTATTGGTGGTGCTAGAAAGGATGGGTTTAGGCCCAAGATATTTTAGCTGGATAAGGACATTATACAGTCAACCAATAGCTACATTTAAGATGGGAAAGACGATTTCAGAAGTTTAGACATACACAGGGGCACTAGACAAGGATGTCCCCTCTTGTGGCTAATATTTTCTCTTGCCAGGAAGTCGCTGTTATTCAGACTACACCTCAAGGCCCAAAACTGGGGAATACCTGCTTACGGTGGATGGCACATAATATGCTGATGATGCCTTGATTTATCTGTGGTGTGCTAATAATACACTCCCAGCTTTGATAGAGACCCTAGATTTGGGTACCTATCGGTCC
The DNA here is from genome assembly GCF_964204655.1 of Triturus cristatus. Classification (NCBI taxonomy): domain Eukaryota; kingdom Metazoa; phylum Chordata; class Amphibia; order Caudata; family Salamandridae; genus Triturus; species Triturus cristatus. The sequence continues at coordinate 445,798,815 of NC_140590.1, forward strand.
TCAGGGTAAACTGGTGTAAAGTCTGCCTATTCCCACTATTTTAGCTCCTGGAATATGATAGAGGAACCTTGATGTAATTTAGACTTGACCTGCGCTTTAAAACGTTTAAGTACCTGGGAATACAAATGTACCACACAGACAATGATTTACTGGAGGGCAATCTTTATAAGGGCCTCAGCTCAATACAGATCCCTTCCATTTTGAACATCACTTCCACTATCCCCGCTGGGTCGGGTGGCAATTGCCAAGATGTTAATACTGCAGAGACCATTCCACTTCTTTGAAGCCCTGCCAGTATTTCTCCCTACAGACTTCTTCAGTGAACTAGACAAAGTCCTTTTGGATTTGATATGAACAACGGGTAGGAAATGAGTGGGACTTCTCAAAATGCAATGCCCACTCCTGGGAGAAGTGCCCCAATTATGAACATGGTGGTAGGCCACCCCCACCTTATCACCGCTGATTCCCATATGGATCTACCGTTTTTACAGGCTGTAGCCAATGCAACATTGTGGAAGGTGCCAAGGATAGAATTTGTGGGAGATTTATGTGCAGAGGATATCATCCAATCCTTTCAAGAAATCAGAGACACCTATGAAATACAGGCAGGACAATTCCTAACATATAATGCCTTACAGCACGTGGTCACCACACAGTGAGGACAGGAGGGCTCCAAACTTACCATATCTCTTCCACTACAAACAATACTCTCTCATGGAGGCACATGAAAAATTATAACTGCCTTACTGACACATCACCATAAGCTAGACAAAGGTTAAAGACCACTGGGCAGCAGACCCTTCTGGCAGGACTCACTAATAAACAATAGGCTTACACCAGGCAACAAGTGAAGGAGGTTTCATGGAATCCACGATTCCGCTATACACAATTGAATTACTTGCACCAGGCATACCTCACACCAAAGTGTGTAAAATGCATATTCCCCGGTACAACATCTGAGTCCCCCAGATGTAAATCGCCTGACACAGGATTTTTCTACATGGTGTGTGACTGCCCGATGATACGGAATGCATGGGGAGAGGTCACATAAATCTCTTCGGCCATGGAAGAGCTCATTGTGCTGGGCACACCCAAAATCTGTCTGCTGGGTCTCAGGGCCAATGCTAAAAGGAACAAATAGCCACAGAAATTCATTGATTTAGCCGTTGTGCTATTTAAAAGTCAAATTGCAATGTCCTGGAATCCTGCTTAGCCCGTGACATGAAATTGTTGGCTCAGCACCCTAATGAAATGGGAAACGGTCAAACTAGACATCATAACCAAAACCGAAATCTGTTTGGGTAGGGGAATAGGTGTATTGATCTGGGACATATATATCAAGGTCTTGGAAGCATAAAATTACACAAGACCGACCTGAACTCATCACAAAACATCACACACTGTGTGGGCAGCTGATACCCCATACCACATGCACAATCACAGAATAGGTGGGAGGGGGCCTCCTTCCCTTTGTGAATCCCATAGTCATTTATATTAGTAAGACACATGTAAGAAGTAGACATAGTGACCCCTGTACACAGGTCAGAGCTATGCCTCCCTGTCATGAGTAGGCATCCCAGACCCATCCACCGGTATTCCTGAGATAACTATATGGGACTCATTACTCTCCTCAAGGCGTACCTTAGGATAACAACTATGGATGTGTACCCCAGCGTCCTTAACTCATATGTATGTGCTACTAATCAACACATGCTCAATATGTTATCTTAATTCCAAGCAACTGCGTTAATGTAAGCAAGAAAAAACTCACCATGAAGCAGGTGAGATAATGTTATCGCTCTGTAACTCCAATGTATATGTTCTTGGCTGTGAGTAATTTCGCACATACACCGTTGTTATGTGTTGTACAAAAAAACACTTGACTACCCTTTCTGATATACTAAGTAGATCAGCATTTATCCAGGCACATACAATAACCTATTGCTTAGATTTCTCAGTCTCTACCTTAGGTGGAGGAATGAGCATTAGGAGGTGGGAAAAGATACCAGTTGTAAACTTGTAATCTCTTGTAAAATAATGACCAGATAACAGGAAAAAGCTGTTCAAATGTAAGAGGTTCATACAAATACCCTGTTATGTTCCCAAATTTATTTATTTTTATATAGGAATTTGTAAAGCACTAACAATCATCCCCAAAGAAAAACCACAGCGCTAAGAGCTACCAATTACTGCATCAGTAGGATAGAGCTAGGGAAAGACCAGATAATCCTCGATGTGACGGATATCCAGAGGGAGAGAATTTCAATGAGTGGCAGCCAAAAAAGTAAAACAGACGCCACCTGCTCTGGCCTTCTTAATCCTATTTACTTTGGCTAGGGCCAAATTGGATGATCTTAGATTTATTGAGGGTAGATAAACTTTGACCCTCTGCCTAAGAAGCAGAAGGCCGGATTAATGCAACACCCTGTGTACATGACCAAGTGTTTTGATCTGAGCCCTCTTACATATTGGTAACCAATGCAATGTTTAAGCAATGCCGCACGGAGCCACATCTGTCTATATTGCAGATCAGTTTTGCAGCAGTATTTTAAATAATCTGGAGGCGTGCAAACAAATAGTCCACTACAGCCATATAAAGAGCGTTTCCATAATCCAAGCAGCTGACAATCCTTTCCAATACATCCATCTGGCGCCAATCAATCAGAATCCACCTAAACAGTTTCCTAAGAAGTTTTAGCAGATCAAAACATTTTCCACAAGTGGACAGCACCTGGTCTTGCATCGAAAGAGATTGGTTAATGACAATTCCTACATTTTTTGGTGCTTTTTTAGGTATCTAAGTGGTGCAAACATGGAGGGCCGCCCCAAATATATTCAGCGCCACCAAACAAAAGAATCTCATTTCTTTTTTGCATTTAGTTTTAAACAATGCACCATCATCAAGCTGGCCACTTCTGGAAAACACTCCACCAGGTTATTCTTTGTAACTGTCTGATTGTCACCCAAATGATTTAAACCTCAGGTTTACTAAAACAAAAGTAACATAATAAAATGCTCTGTCCCTCGGACCCACGTGATCCTCATTCATTGAACAAGATTGGAATAAAAGGTTTGACCTTAGGAACTTGAGTGCTACCGAGTTTCTGCCGAAAATTGGAAGCTTGCATGGAGACTTTATTAAACACATTTCGTTTGGACTAAGCAGAGTAGTTTAACTCTGATGAGCTGTATAACTTGATTGCAAGGGACAGAACCTTCAGTAAAGTTTAGCACCATTTTCACTGTCAGTCTGTTGTGGAATTGTCCTGATTAGAAAGAGCCTGCACCTACTGGAGAGGGCTCTGAATCAGAGGATGTTGACATTTCTACAAGTCATTGACTGACTAAGGTTGCTGATTCACACTCTGCAGAGAGGCCTACCCAAACATACTAATGCAGGACACTGCTCAAGTGCTCAACCCTGGAAGGCCTCCCCCTTAAGAATGAATTTCAAGAGAAAGATGAACACTCAGATGTATTCGCAATCTATAACACCGCAGCTTTTCATGGTAAGCCTAAGGAACCTAGATCTGGGGTTTCTAGAGCAGTAATAACAGTATATCAGGGCTACCAGGTGGTCCTGTTGGAACTGTAACACAATGTCCCCTGAAGTATACCTGGGTTTGGCCCCATTGTGTGATAAGAAGGCAAACCATTCAACTGGTTCAAATTATGAAGCAAAATCAAAACTTATGGATCCTGCTTGACTCTCTCAGTTAGTAAGGAGCCAGGGTAATAAACCAAGGCTTTCCTCATTCTACTGGCCCTGGTTGGGATGTCTTATGAGAAGTGAGGCTGAACATTTGCAGTTTCATTGGCTCTAAGACCTCTTCAGATGATGCTCTAAAATATGTTTTGGTTGTTTTTCAGGATTGATATAACCCCTGTGTTGACACTATGTCCAGTCTGTTTCGTTGAAGATGGCTCAGTACATGACAAACGGCAGAATAAATCTGTAAGCTAACATGTGTAAAATGGCTTTCTGACTGCAAGCAGGGAACAGAACAGGTTCTAGAAGGTGGTACTCATGAAGCCTCATTCCCTAAGGATAAGTGAACAGAGCCTGAATGCTGAACAAGATCAGCCTGATGAGCTACCTTGTTGACCTTGCAATCAAAAGGCTTCTTCAGGGGTTTTTGCGTGTCAATTTCCCCAACAAACAACCTGTCATGTTATTGCTGATGGTCACAGACAAAGGGCAGTAAATGGTCAGTAAACCTCTTCCACAACACACTGCATCGTATGCAAGAGGCTTGGTCAGTAGTCAGTTTCACAGATTAGCAGTTTGGAGATTGCCAGAGCCTGATAAAATGGTTCTCGTACTTATTTTTTGTGTGATACTTGAAATCTTCAGCGGTTGAGCCCATGAAATTATCACAGGTGATGGTGTGTCTTCCTGAAACAAGACTAACAAGACATTAGATGAGACATGTCTCAGGCTATTGGTACCTAAGTATCTATCGGTCGATCACCAACTACTCATCAAGGCCCTACAAGAAAGGGTAGGTGCTGATGAGGTGGCCCTACGCTGGTTCTCCTCCTTCCTACACAACTGTTTGCAAAGGATAAAAACTTGAAAACTTTACCTCCGACCTACACCCCGTCAGCAGGGGCGTACTCCAAGGTTCAGTGCTCTCACCACAACTGTTCAACATATACATGGGACCCCTCACCACCATACTTAAAAATGCCAACATCCCCGTCCACCTATATGCAGATGACACCCAGATCTATCTCGAAACCTCCTCCTTAGATGACATCCTCAGACTAAATGACACTCTAAAAGAAATCCAACACTGGCTGTCTCTGAATCACCTAAAACTCAATCAAGACAAAACTGAGATCCTCCTCATCTCCAACAAAGAAGAGAACCCTCAAATTGCAGAATGGCTTAAAGCGATGGATGCTCTCAATGGTAATCTTACTCAGGCAAACTCCATAAAATCACTAGGAATCATCCTAGACCCAAAACTCGACATGGCCAATCACATTAAAAACTCCGCAAAGAGTGCCTTCCTCAATCTGAAGCTACTCAACAAAATTAAACCATTCATCCCTACCAAAGATCTCAAACAAGCCACCCAATCACTGGTGCCATCCAGACAACTATGGGAGCGCAACTCTCACTGGTACAATAAAATCCCACCTAGCTCCCCTAAAAACAACCCTCAACGCAGCAGCCAGAATGGTCACTGGAATCAGGAAATACGATCACATTTCACCAGCACTAAGAGAACTAAAACGGCTCCCAGTCGAACAGCGTGCTAATTTCAGAACTGCCTGCCTCACACACAAAGCCCTAAACACAGGAAAACCGGACTATCTGGCCGCAAAACTCAAGAGGGCTGGTCAGACAAGAAACCTCAGGAGCTCCAACACCCTACTTCTCATCCCTATGAAAACACACAAACAAAATAAACGCTGCTAGGTCTTTCGCCGGAAACGCGCCCAAAATCTGGAACTCCATCCCAGAAGATATCAGAGCTATCTCGTCCTTCACAAAATTCAAAAAACACCTAAAAGTCCTCTTCCTCAACCGCTTTCTCCCAAATAGATAACTGCCGCCTTAACGCAAGCCCTGACTCCATTGCTCTCTGACTCTGTATCAGAAAGACCACCTAAGTTCAACCCAAGACAATGTGCAATCAACGAGGTTACCTCAGGACTCACCACTACCTCAATACTGCACAACACACTTGGACCTCTGAACCATGATGTATAACACTGCTCTATTATATAACTCTTGCGATAAACTGTTGTAAAGCACTCCGATACCCCCGGATCTGGCCAGAGCTATATAAAACTCCTTAAATAAATAAATATCATATTGAAACCAGGCTTCTTTATGCCCTGCAGTAGCCCTTGCACAAATGTGATGGTTGTAGTACCCAAATACACCCTTCAAGCCAGTTCGCAAGAACTGAGATTTTTGCATTGACTCACAAGACGTCAACTCTGTAACTAACACTGACATACACCTAGTACTCCAAGCCGATTAGCTATCTACTGGCTAGGGGCTGCTATGATCCTGAGTACTTTTGACTTTCCATGTACTGACACATCACCCTGACTGAGGGTGCTGTCTGTGCTTTCAACACCTTGACAGTACTGAAAAATGTACCCGCTACATTTCATGGCCTTGTCAGCGGGCCCTGACTGAATTATAGAACCTTATACCTACCCATCTCTTTATTGCTCCAACTGGGGGGAAAGCCGGTGTGCCTTAGTATAGTCTTTCTGGACTTGTGCAAGACAGACCTGACTGTCAAGAATTTACCAAAGAGGGAAGAGATCTGCCCTGTAACATGGCCACCAGTTTAGCACTGGGAATATTTTGTCTGTTCAATCCAATATCAAGGCTATCAAAGACTGCAAGCCTTCAAAAACTGAGAGAAATGGAGAGAAATCCAAGGCCTCATTGATTATTTTGGTTAGTTTGTGAAGGCTCATACGAGCTTTGTGTCCCTCTTGACTGAGCAGGCACCAAGAAAACTAATACAATTTAATGATTTTACCCTGGAATGTCCGAGTTCCACTGATATATTTAAGGAAACTCAAATTTGGTGTTGAATGCCACTGATTACATGAAAGAAGTGGGACCAGATTCATTAAGCACTTGCATTATCCTTGCATCATGCAAAGCAACACAAGTGCTTAAGTGACATTTATAAATCTATGCAAATCGGTATTTGTGTGGCCTTGTGTCACTTTCCCCCACAATGTAACACAAGGCAGCCCCTTGATGTGCCATGTGTTACCCTACATTGGGAAAACATTACAAGAGTGGAACATGGGCATTCATAAGCATCCACCCATGTACTTTGAATTAAATCTAGGCCTGGGCGGTGAACTCCGCTCTGTTCGCATAGTTTACAGAGTTTTCTGCATTCCGCGTAGCTCGCGGAGAGCAGAAAACTCCACTCCGCGTAGTGCAGCAGAGTTTTTTCCCTACTCTCGCTCGCAAACGGCAAGTTGACAAGCTAGAGCTGCAGCTCGGGTAGAATTTCTACCAGAGCGGCAGAAAAACAGCATGAACAGCAGTTCGCACAGCACTCCGCCACTTGCGGAAACTTCTCTGAGTTTTTTTGTCACTCAATGCCCAGGCCTGATTAAATCCAGATTTACCAAAATGGTGCCACATGGTGCACCTAACGAAAGTAGGATTAACAAGGGGAAATATTTTTATCTCGTCTTGTTACTTCCTCTTTGCATGTTTGTTGCATTCTGTAGCACTATCCTGACCATAACGCAAGCACCATTCACCATGACCCAGAGCTGCATACGTTGACACTAGACAGCCACAAGTGCAAAAGTGCAGAAAGAGAGCTGATCAGTGCCAAATCTTGGGAAATATGGTGCAGTTCAGCTCTCTCATGTTCACTCAACGCTGCACAGCAATTTGCCTTACTGCACTGCATTGCGTGAACAGCTAGTAAATCTAGGTGAAGGGGATAGACAGAGCCATCTAAATATGGAGTTGTTACATTGTAATGATAACATTATGAGCGTGGGCAAATTCATGAAAGTAATAATTTGCTGCACAAAATAGGTGAAAGGCCAGCACTGATGGGAAGAAGTCACAGTAATCTGGTCATTGGAGAATCTGAGGCTATAGTTGGTGGGGCACATTGGATGTTTTAGACCTACCACAAACTCTCTAGTTGATTATTTTTATGTCTCTCTTTCTACTGGTCAAAGTAGGTAAAAGTTCCACTTTACCATGTTTTATTTTATTAGGAACTATAGATTTCTGATGTATAACTGACTCTGGAAAAAAAAGCTTTTATCATGTCAATGCACCACTTACTACTATAGGCCTGATGCCCATCAAATTAATCATTGCTCACTCATAAGTCAGCTGTATTAGTGTAGTGCGCCGCTGCACTACACTACACCGATTGCACTGACAGAGCAATCGGTAATGAAAGTGTAAATATACACAAGAGGAGATAGAGAAGGAAAATAAAGAGCTGCACACCATACATGCTTCAAACTGTTAACACATCTAACCACAATGAGTACTGGGAACATTATAGTCCATATTACATGTCCCTAGGGAAGAGACCAGATCCAGTACTAATGCATAAGGAGGCCTTACACACGTAATGTAGCATGCTTCTCATGGGCTTCTGGACTCAACCTCATGAGTATGAGGTAGTTCCTGATAAATTATTAATTTGGATGGATTGATGGATGGATGGATGGATAGATAGATAGATAGATAGATAGATAGATAGACAGACAGACAGACAGACAGACAGACAGACAGACAGACAGACAGACAGACAGACAGACAGATAGATAGATAGATAGATAGATAGATAGATAGATAGATAGATAGATAGATAGATAGATAGATAGATAGATAGATAGATAGATAGATAGATATATAGATAGATAAATACATAGATAGATAGATAACGGTTTGCTATTGCCATTAAAACTCAGAGTAAAGAATGTTATTAATCAATCAATCAAGCTTTATTCGACAGTTTAGGTCATAAAAGCACATTACATTCATAACATAAAACAAGTATTAAATTTTCTAAAAAGTTAAAATTGCAATTAAATTCCTAAATAACCGTCGACCACAATGTTTTGTAAAAATATTTGACCAGTCTAAAAAAAGAGAAAAAAAACGAAAAAAAAAACCAATCCACTTGCTCTTATGATGTTGTGGGACTACTTGATGAACATATTGATTTAATCGCCAGCCTATATTAACTATAGCATAAATATTCTACCAAGTGCACATGATTTAGAAGGGATTTACCCCGATCCTCATGGCTTTTGCCCGTATGCCCCAGGCCCACCCTTAAAACTTTGCCACAGCTACACATACAGGGGGTTTAGATTCTGTGCACAGAATGCGGAGCACTATTGCATATCTCCTAATGCCCAAAAATCTGCAAATGGGCTTTATCCATATTCTTCTAGGTTCAGCATACATGGGACAAAAAAATAATAGATGTCCTACAGATTCACGTTCATCTACACACCTATAACACTTATCATTTTTGTGTTGGTGACCCCCCCCAGCCAGCAGTAAATTCAGCAACGGGTAGAGTACCCACCCGCAGCTGAAAATACAATTTGCGGTCAAGGGTTTTTCCAATTATGTCCCAGAACCTTTCAAAGGATGGGCGAGCTTTTAGGTCAAGAAATCGACATGTTAAATGAGTGGGAAGTCCTTGTGTGATTTCTACCTTAAATACCCATTCCCAGTACATTGCTTTCAGTTTGTCCTTGGAGGGGAAAACAGCATTTAATGGATCGTCCCAGAGATCATTTAAACCTAAGCTACACAGGAGAGATTTTATCCCACGTAGCCAATGTATTTTGTGGAACGAATCACATTTTATTATATCCAAGAATCCTCTCCTGTAGTGGACAAGTTCTCCTGTGGACCAAAGCCGGCGCCAGTATAGTATTGGGCGAAGCTTCACCAGATGTTCTAGTGGTTTTTTGCCAAGGTCTAACAATAGGGGTCGCAATGGTGTGCTTGAAGGGAGTTTTGTAATCTTGCGTAAAAACGCATTTTCGAGCACCTTCAGGCTGTTCAAATTGCCAAAACCCCAGAGCTCAGCCCCATATAAGCATGAACTCAAAACCATCGTCCCACAGATCTCTAATACTGGTGAGATTGGTTTTGTGAATGAGGTTTTAAATCTAGAAAGTAGAACGCCTGCTTTTTGTTTGTGTATTAATGCAGCACGATCTAATTGGCAACCCCAATGCATATCTTTCTGCAATGTAATGCCCAAATATGAAAATGAGGTAACCTCCTCCAGGGGTAGGCTATTCATATAAATCCTTCCCTTATAAGATTTATGAGCATTAAATGACATAAACTCTGTTTTTCCGGTGTTGACTTCCAAGCCCCTCACTTTACAGAATGTTATTTATATCTAGGTTAATTACAGAAAAAAGCACTGTTACGTTGTGTCACCTTTCACAAATTGGGGATAGCCCCTGTAGGATTTCCCAGGAAGCAAAATATGGCCTGCCATTTCCAATATTAATATGGAAGTATGGCACTGTGGGCCCAAACCCTGACAATAATCTCAATGCCGTGTAGACAGCCACTAAGCGAGTATCTTGTCTACTGACAACCAGTGAAATGCAGCAGATGCTGGTGTGATGTGTCCCAGTCCCCCAGCACTGCCAATCCAGCGGCGGCATTCGGATCTGCTGTACAAGACGCACGCGCTACAGCGATGGTTTGTGAACACTGAAGGTTGTGCGATACAAATACCTGCCCAGAAATGCACAAAGCACACGAGCGATGTGTACAAGTCTCACTTCCTCGAAAGGCCATAGCTCAGCTACTGCATCCCTGAGAAAAGGTAGGTTCGACAGATGTATTTTGCCAAATAATTCAACAAATGGCTCAAATGCAGACGTTTTGAAGGTGCAGTAAAATAAATTAACAGAGCACAATGGTATTAAACATTGCCTGCAACGCTATAAGTATTTCCCACAACTCAACATATTGTGTTATGGGATTTCGAATGACTTCATACATTTTAAACATCTAAATTGCCCTACATTTCATTTTTCCACCCTGACTCTGTTTATGACTAAAAATCAACTTGGATGGCGAGATGGACTTTACACAAATCCCACAATCACAGGCCATCGTTAGCTGAGCGAGACACATCTTGCAGGTGTAAGCGTCAGTGCTGTCTCTCAGTTTACAGAAACCGTTCAGGATCACAAAGCAGAAAGAACAGACCAATAATACGTGCTGAATCGAAGACATCAGTAGTAACAGTATCAATAAATAGCAATATAAGAGATTAAATTAAAAAAAAAAGAACCAGATCAGTGAGTGCACTTTAAAACCAATAAAGTAAAACAAGCAATAAGCCCCCTAATCAACATGGATTATAATTTAATATTCATTTCAATATTGACAGTGCAGCTATTTTGATTTTTCATTTTCGATAAATAACCTCACTTTCCTCACACAGTTTTAAGACCAAAACACCATTTAGATCTGAAATATTAAAAATACATGATTTGTGTCTAAAGTCTAATAATCAAGTTTTCATCTTCATTTGGTTCTCTCACACTGCTGCCATCACACAAATTTAGTTGCCTTTCATTCCAATGTATTAATGTAAGATACTGCATCTTACTTAGAATTGCGGTATGATACTCCTACTGGAGTTTGAAAAGCGTGCTTCTTCCATTGAGACGAAGCAGTATATTTAAGTTTCTAATTTATCTTTGCCTGTTTGCCATTTTTCTTCAACTTCGTTAAAATGTAGCATAATCCACAATGGCTGTGCCAGTGAGTTTGCAAGTCTGTGGGCCAGATGTATCAAGGGTTTTACTGTTCGTTTGCGAACGGGAAAAAGCCTTTTGGGATGTGTGGACCAGATGTATCAAGGGTTTTCCCGTTCGCAAATGGGCCGATTCGCAGAATCGTCCCGTTTGCGAACGGGGAACAAGCCATCGCCAAATAAGGAATCGCTAAATTTGCGATTCCATATTTTGCGAATGCATTTAAGGAATCGCAAATTGCGATTCCTTAAATGCAATTCTGGAAGCACCCAAAATTTGCGATCTGGCCTTAAGGAATCGCAAATTACCACCAACTTGAAGTTGGTGGTAATTAGCGATTTCCTAGAAAAATGCGCTTTTTTGCATTTTACAAAGTGCCATGTGGCGCACATATGGCATGTATGTGCACCACATGTGCACACAGGCATATTTCAGGGGTACAACAGGGTGTCCTTTTGGCACCCTTGCACCCTTGAAATTGCACACGCAATTTGCGAGTGCATAGTGAGTATTCGCAAATTGCGCATGCAATTCCCATTCATTTCTATGGGCCTCTTGGCCCATAGAAATGAATGGGAAGCCGTTCCACATTTCCAACGCGCAATTTGCGAGTCGCAAATAAGGAATGCATACGAATCGCTATTTAAATTGCGAAACCTACATACATTACATTTTGCGAGTCCTTAATAGCGAAACGGTAAAATTAGCTATTAAGGACTGGCAAAATACAATGATGATACATCTGGCCCTATGTCTCTTAAGTCCCTCCAAGCATAGCTGAATCAGGGACAGGAATGAGTTGTGACTTTTTGGACTTAGGAGTTACCTCATTCTCAGCATTATTGAGAGTAATGTATATGAATTAACAATCTCCGCTGACTGACATCCACAGATTGTTTACAGGTTGAAGCTGATATTTAATCTCTTATGAGATCGCAAGTTTTTTTTGTATAAGAATTGTAACATTTCGATAAATTGGCACACCATTCTCTTGGTCTGAATGTTAAAGGCACTGCGGCTACAAATTAAATCTAGGCAGAATCCTTTCTCAGTCTATGAGGATCCAGTGGTTCGATAAGTAGCTTACTGTTAGGGTACTTACTTTAAGGGTGATCAGGGCAATCAATTCCCTAAAATTGACAAGGGTCCAGAATCCAAATGCTTAAAGGTAAGCAGGGCATAAAAGGTTGTGGTACATTAACGAAGGTCTCCATGAGGATATTTATTGACATATGGGCAAAGGATGCATAAATATTTCTCATCACGGACATAATGTTACACATCTTCCTCATGCCCACAAGCAAGGCAACAAACAGTATAGCACACAAGTAAACAGTGTGCACTGGCAACCCTCAGGCATGGTAAGTGAAAAAAGACAAAAAGGGATCAAGCTCTGGAAATTCCAAATTTAGCAGCAGTCTTCATCTATTATCCAAAATGGCATTTCAATTACTCTGTGATCAATTTAATTTAATTCTTGGGCGTCTCTTCATTTTCATACATTGTTGCTTCACTGAGTTCGGATCATGTACTAAATTAAATAACAACGAGTCCCTAGACCAGAGCGGTATGTTAATCAAGGTGTGGGAGGCACTCCTATTGCATGCTAAGCACCACTGAGACTTTTTTGCTCAATTTTGCATGAACAGAAAAAAAAAGGTATTTAGCGTATTTAACTGTAAATATGCATCCTTGTTCACTCCGACTGGTCTCTCTTACAATTTACTGCTTGTTTATTAACGGAGAACTCGTGTATTTAAAAATAAAAAAAACTCTATTTTTTATTATTAGTTATGTGTTTTTAAATATATAATGAACCCTCTGTGCGCAGAAAGTGGCAATCTGTCAACCCTTCTGAATCCAATGTGACTTGCTAATGAGATACTTTTGATAACTGGAAAAATGACAGCGAAAACATCAATGCAATAGGTTGTGATAGTAGGTATTCATAGTATTTCTGTTAGGCACCCGCAGAGTACACATCATCAATATGTGAAAAGCACATAGGAATCTCATGGGGCATACTGTTGAGTAGCTGGCTCGTAATCCTTTTGCAGAGGAAAGTGATCCCAAATAAAGTTGTTAGTTCTTCCCTCCACTAAGACAGCTATCCAGCTCTTTTACTCCCAGTGTAGACTGATTCCCAGACCTCACAGAACCACCGCTAAGTCAAAAAATCAGTGTAATATTTTCCAATCAGAAGTAGCTGGACATTCTAATGGTTCTTTATGTCTTCTTCAATCATATGCTGGTGATTAATTCAGCCTCTCGTTTGGCCATTTTCCAAAGGTGCTACAGACATTTCTCCCTTTGCCTAGAAGAAGAAGACATATTGCATTGATTTCTCACTGTTGGACAAATGGCTTCATAGCATTTGCACGCAATTAAAGTGTATTGGCTAAATTGGCAAAGATCCCAATACCAGGTTGTGGTGCCACCAAATACAAGTATGCATACCTCTCACAGATGCCCTGTGGGTTTTGACCAGTAGGGTCCAGCCACCCTGATGTTGCGTCCAGCTCTATCAACGTTAGTACTTTAAATGGGAGGGGATCTACCAGTGTAGGCAGCATGGGACACTGGCAGAGCCAAGGCCATGCATGGTTTTAAAGCCATGCAGAAAGGCAGGTCCCCATTTAAGGGATCTACCCCAACCACCTTGTGCTCGCCCATAGCATGCCTGTTAACAGGGCAAAGGAGAGGTAATGCCCCACCTATGTGTGCTGTGGATGGTAGCCTATAATGCCCTTTGCCCAAAATACAATGCTCCCAATGGGTTTGTATTCGTAGAGCTGGCCATTTTATATACAATTTCTGACGCAAGGTTTGTTGATTTTGAAAAATCACTTTGCATCAGAACTCAGCTGTTGAAGATACTATCCTTTCAACTTGGTGTGGTTTACAGAATGAGTATTGAGGAATTCAGTTTCTGGCTATATTTAGTGGGCATGGAATTAAGACAACTAATAGTATAATGTTTGTTTTTTCACAATGTCTACCCATCTATTATTGCTCATTTGATCTGTCTTTAAACCAGAAGTAAACCTCTTGCTCAGTAACAGCCACTTCCATCTCTTTTCCCAAGAGATCACTATAAGTGCAAAAGAAAGTCTGGTTGAAAGTGGTTGCGCAAACTATAGATTTGAATTGTAGTTCCCTGCATTTCATATGGTCTCACACTGCGACACTGCACAATCTCCCCCTTACAGAATATCCACCTGGTTTCAAAATGGCTGGGCACGCTGGAGAAGAAACTGGAACAGCACAGCGAGGGAAGCCATCAGGAGTTCAGGGTTTTCATCAGCGCTGAGCCTGCCGGATCCCCTGACGGACACATCATCCCCCAGGGGATCCTGGAAAATTCCATCAAGATCACCAACGAGCCTCCCACGGGCATGCACGCCAACCTGCACAAAGCCCTGGATAATTTCAATCAGGTAAAGTGCTTCGTGGCAGGAGCCTAATAGCCTATGTGTGGGTGTGTGTGCTTATGGCCCTGTCAGTGATTGGTATTCATGCACTCTTCACAACATCCAGACACGTCATCTTATTATTTTTGCCTGCACGAAGAACATTTTCTCATCACTCCTAATTCCAACTGTAATGCACAATACTGTGCCTTAAATACTTTGTTTCTCCCTTGTCTTTCTATTCAATATATCTTATGCAAGGTATTAATTCAAAATTATATTATTAAAAATAACCTTTTACATAGATATTCTGCATTATTAAAACCATAATGAACCTTGTTAAGTGATATGTCAATAACATAAGATGGCCTCTGATGAAGAACTTTTGTATCAGCGGAGTATCAGCCTCTTGCGTATGAACTGTAAAGTGTGGAGTTTCCTGATGTGCTTGGATTTTTTTTATGTTTATTAAAAACCACACATGCTCAATTTGTTTTAACAGCTGTGGGCGCAATTCACAATGTTTTATCCATACTTCAGTTAGACTGATACCTGAGAATACTAGGGCATAACTGACAGGTGATTCACCAAGCCAGTGTTGCATTCTGAGGTACCACTTACACATGCAGGTATTCTTCTGGGCCAATGGCAATGTCAACATTCATAAGTGACGCCTTGAACTGCAGTTCTGAGCTCAGAGTAGTATGGGGAGTGATAGATAAAATGGAAGGAAAATCAGGCGAATACCTACACATTCTGAATGATCTCTTATTCATTAGCAGTTGCACTGACTTTTCCACGCTTCTCTGCCCTTCCACATTTCCACTAGAATGATTTAAGTGTGCAAGGTGTGAAATGCTTAAAGGGCCCGTCCAGTGAATGATGTCTCAAAGCATCTCAAATTCCAGCTGATGACTTCCCCAGGCCTGTTGCTTATGTTAGAGATGCAGGACACTGGGTGGCCCCTATAAGAATGTACCTCTATGTTTAGCTTTTTCATAGGTTTTGTAAGGTGTGCAAAATCTTTATTTGTAGTGTAGATTTATGCCCATTCAATGTTAGGGAAAAATGTGCTTCCTGGAATTTAATTTGAGTAGCAAACTTGCATGTTTGTTACAAAACTCAGAGGCAAGTAATTTGTGCTTCGGGCTTAGGTGAATCACACTAACTGTTGCAAATGGCCACCATATGTAGACCCTTGCTTGTGCTTCTGGAGATAGTCAATATCTTTCTCATTTATGTTCAATGTGCTCAAATTAAATAATGTGGTCCTTGATCGGATGCCACTGCAAAGTGTCTCACTTATGTTAATTGCATTTATATAGCGCACAAATACCACTGGTCTCATGGCGCTTAACTGAAGGCTATGATAACATCTTACTCCCAAGCATTTTTAAATAGGAAAGTTTTCAAACTTTTTGGGAAACCCTCTGGCAATCCATTCCAGACCTGAGGTATCAAGACTGAAAATACCCTGTCGCCCATGGTTGTTTTACTAAAGCGTGGGCAGGTCAGCAGGTTTGCCTCCGAAAACTGTAGGCAAGGACTGGGCACATAGTGCCTCAAACGTTCTTTGATGTAAACTGCCAGAGTGCCATACAATGCCTTGTGTGCAATACTTAAGCCCTTAAGCAGCATGGCCCACTGTTTAACTGGCACCCAATAGGTATATTAAAGCAGCCTAGTGGCATGTGCCCATCTCTGTAGCTTAAGTAGCAATCTGACTGCAAAATTCATCGTCGCATGGAGCTTGCCCAGCAACCTTTTGGGAAGGCCGATGTACAGGGTATTTCAATAGTCCAACCATGACAATATCATTGCTGACACCACTGTCCACGTAGTTGAAAATGACAGAATTGCAACCAGTTTCCGCAGCTGTCTCAAGAGACATGTGCACCTCCCACATACCACCGCCACTTAGTGGACATTGACAAGCTACTGTCCAGCTTAATGCCAAGACTTTTAACTAATGGAAAAGTGCATAAGAGGATCCTAGTTCCAGTGACAGAAGCTGTCAGTCCAGGGATTTCCCTTCCTGGTGATTGCCAGCAATTCAGTCTTTACTGGATTGATCTTCATAGAGTTCGCTGGTATCTAGTTCAGGGTGAAGCGCAAGATGTTCTGCACGTTCAACCACGACTGCAAAGAGCTCTCAATCTGCAAGACCAGGTGAGTATCATCCCCATAGTTGAACAGTTGACAGTTCAACTGTGCTAGTGCTGTAATTAACAGCTGTAGATAGATGTTAAACAGCAATGTGGATAATGCAGATCCATGAGGGACCGCGCAGACTAACAACACCCTTGCCCTGGAGACATGACCACCCATCTGCACCCTCTGTGAGCAATCACTCAAATTTTGTAAGGATCTTAGTCACATGTCATTCCAGAAGATAAGCCTGAAATGGTTGCAGGGATCGTGGGCTATAGTTCTTTAAGTTATAAGGGTTCGCCCTCGCCTTCCTCAGCGGACGGCTTACCATAGCTCTCTTGAACCTAGATAGAACTTTACCGACCACCAAAGAGGCATTTAGAAGAAACAGAAGCTCACCTCCCATAACTGTGAAGACTAGTTTGAACACCTCCGGTGGGCAGGGTTCCTCCGGTGAGCCAGATTTGACCACAGCCAGTAAAGAGGCCAATGCCTCCAAATCCAGTAGTGGAAGTGCAGATATCTGCAGACCCTGATAAGGAGATACATCTACCAGCAATAACGAGTAGGGCCACAACGGAGTGCCCCTTATCTCATTCTGAATGTCCATGGCCTTGTCCATAAAAAAGTCCTGCATCTGTTTGCAATCCTCTGGGTCTGTCACTAGGGCCTTATCTTTAATCTGGCTTAACTCTTTCAGAACCTTAAAGCTCTCCTTTTGTGGGCAGCTGGGCTCAGCAATCAGTAATTCATAAAAGGCTGCTTTAGTTGCCAAGATAGCTCTATAATAGGCGCCCAACACGTTTTATAGTTTCTAAAAGCATCCGCTCATAGTGCTTACACCATCTCCTTTCACACTGACAAAGCCTCTTCTTCCTCTCCCGTAATGAGGGGTTGTACCAGGTAGCACGCGTGACCCTACCACTTACTCTTTCCCTCTGTGCCAGTGCCACCTTATCTATGGTGTCCTGGATCCAATTCATGAACCATGCACTTTCCTGTTCCACATCCGCCCCATTATTTGGGGGGTGTATTGAGACCCGTAGGCTGTCCACCAAATAGTCTTTATCAATTTTAGGCCAACTACGTACTGTACGCCAGACTGGCGGACAGCTTGCCCGCTGAGCTGGCAGAGAAATAAAAAAAAATTGATAGTTGTCTGACCAACTACAGGGTTCCTTCGCTGCTAACCTGGCTGTCTGCTGAGTGGACCATATCAGGTCCAGAGTCTGACCCTTATTGTGAGTCTGTACCTCAACTAGCTGTTATAAACCGAACATTTCTATCCCTTCACTGAACATAACAGTGGGGCGGTCCTTTGGGATAGCGTCCCACCATTAATTGATATCCCCCACCACTACTGACTGGTTATATCTGGAGCTCACAGCACTCATCGGTTCCAAAAATAATTGATTAAACAGGGGTGTCACATATGGTGGGGGGTAGACTACCACAATCACCATACTGCTGGATTTCAGGTTTACCTTTACCTCCAAGATCTCGGCCCCATCCATGGTTTCGGTGGCTACTATTTCTGTATTGAATCGCCTCCGGGCGACCAATGCAACCTCACCCCCTCTCCTCCCACTCGGTCAATTAGGCGCAAGAAGGTGATAGTCTGGAGGCAGAGCCACAACTATATCCAGTTCTGACTCTGCCTCCAACCATGTTTCAGCCTGTTCAAATAAATCCAACTCTTCCTCCTGCAGGAGCGATAAGATTTCCATGTTATGTTTGTGCAAGGAACATGTATTTAGCAGCATTGCCCTTAGCTCCCCATCCAAGCCTGCGTTTTTAGTAAAGTTGTTATGCTTTAGTTGCCAAGATAGCTCTTTTATAGGCGCCCAACACGTTTTATAGTTTCTAAAAGCATCCGCTCATAGTGCTTACACCATCTCCTTTCACACTGACAAAGCCTCTGCTTCCTCTCCCGTAATGAGGGGTTGTACCAGGCAGCACGCGTGGCCCTACCCCTTACTCTTTCCCTCTGTGCCAGTGCCACCTTATCTATAGTGTCCTGAATCCAATTCATGAACCATGCACATTCCTGTTCCACATCTGCCCCATTATTTGGGGGGTGTATTGAGACCCGTAGGCTGTACATCAAATGGTCTTTATCAATTTTAGGTCAACTACGTACTATATACCAGACTGGCGGACAGCTTGCCCGCTGAGCTGGCAGAGAAACAAAATAAAAAATTGATAGTGGTCTGACCAACTACAGGGGTCCTTCGCTGCTAACCTGGCTGTCTGCTGAGTGGACCATATCAGGTCCAGAGTCTGACCCTTATTGTGAGTCTGTATCTCAACTAGCTGTTATAAACCCAACATTTCCATCCCTTCACTGAACATAACAGTGGGGCAGTCCTTTGGGATAGCGTCCCACCATTAATTGATATCCTCCTCCACTACTGACTGGATATATCTGGAGCTAACAGCACTCATCGGTTCCAAAAATAATTGATTAAACAGGGGTGTCACATATGGTGGGGGGGTAGACTACCACAATCACCATACTGCTGGATTTCAGGTTTACCTTTACCTCCAAGACCTCGGCCCCATCCATGGTTTCGGTGGCTACTATTTCAGTATTGAATTGCCTCTGGCCGACCAATGCAACCTTACCCCCTCTCTTCCCACTCAGTCGATTAGGCGCAAGAAGGTGATAGTCTGGAGGCAGAGCCACTACCATATCCAGTTCTGACTCTGCCTCCAACCATGTTTCAGTCTGTTCCAATGAATCCAACTCCTCCTCCTGCAGGAGCAATAAGATTTCCATGTTATGTTTGTGCAAGGAACATGTATTTAGCAGCATTGCCCTTAGCTCCCCATCCGAGCCTGGGTTTTTAGTAAAATTGTCATGCTGGTCTTGCTCCTCATCCTACTACTCCCCGACTGTACTCCTGCCAATCTGTTCCACCTCCCTGCTTCTCTACACGGGTGTAAACCAGAATCAACTCCACAGAAGGCTTCATTAGTCCTTCTACTTTTAACCTTTCCACCACCCTGCTAGGTAGTGGATGGACGGCCCCTACCTCTCTCACCTCCCTCAACTCCTTAGAGGTGTAGATAAAGGGTTGGCCAGGGGACCTGACTCTTGATCCCGTTTGTGTGCGGACAGGCGCAGAGAGGCTTGCTTTTGACACGCCTTTGGCGTGGCCGCTCCAGCCTGCCTATGTGGGTACTTGCCCCACACCCACCAATCAGCTCTGCTCAAGCAGCAGCTGATGCCAAACCCTAAACCACTAACCAGCACCCAATCAAAAAAAGAGGCAGCCAGGACTGGGAGGGCATAAAAAAGCCTGAGCAATGTGCAAAGTGCAAATTCAACGGTACATGAATAACAGTTTAAAATTCAAATCAGTTTCAATTCGATTTAAAAACACAGTTAACAAGTATCAAACCCCCAGGTGACTGCGTGTCTCCACCAGATTGAATAAATATGCGCTCCCCCCAAACCCACCAGTCAGCTCTACTCAAGCAGCAGCGGACCCCAGAAACTAAATCTCCCAACAGCGCCCAATCAAAAAAAAGCCAGCCGGGGGGGGGAAGTGTGGGGGGGGTCTTAAAAAGGCCTGAGCAATGTGCAGAGTGCAAATTCAGTGGTACATGAATACCAGTTTGAAATTCAAAGTGCAGTTCGCAAGTATCAAACCCCCCATGCATACACTAGTTTCAATTTGGGCCCCCGTTTTGGTGGCTCTTAATAAATTATATAATTCGCCCATTAAGGAACTACGTACCTATTTATAAATCTATTTGCATGAATATATAAGATCTTCCAAGAGCTGCAAGATGAGGTCAGATGCCTTGTATTTGTTTTCTAATGTTTTCAAACATGCATGCATACGTTAGTACAAACCTTTGGAAACACCGTGACCAAGGACAGCCCGAGTTCCCGCAGAGAGAGTTATGTGTCCTGGGCTACTGAGGAGAGACTGCGTAGGATCGCTCAATGATTGAACCCTTTGCTAATGAAAATGAACCGAATAGTGTCAAATCACTGTATGTGCACAGTATATAATACATATGTGCGCTTGTGTGTCTGCGAGCAAGCACATCTGTGAATGTGTGTTTGTACCTTCAATCTCAGGCTCAATCAATCAATCAGGTGTTTGTTAAGCGTGACTACTCACCCGTGAGGGTCTCAAGCTCAAGGCACTGGGGGGTGGGAGTGGGGTGGGGGGTTTGCAGGTTTCAGTCCATCAAGGAGGGGGTCTGTCGAAGACCTTTACCTTACTATATAGACTAGCCCAGACCTAGGTTATCAATTGCGATGGTTCACAGTGATATAGTGTGCTGTGCTAAGCACACCAGTCTTTATTTATAAAACTACCTACGGACAGGAACATATATATAAACCTGCTTCCGTTTAGTGGTATTACTTTTACTAATTTTAAATGTGTGAAGTGCAGACACTTCCATGCTTTATATGCTTTTCCTCCGTTTTTCATTTTTTGGGACACATTGATATTTACCTCTTGAACCACACCATTCCCAATTCACAATACTTTGTACATTAATAGCAGACCGCTGTAGCTGCCCTTCTTTAACTCTTATTTGTGTAAATCCCATGTCTCATTTGTTGTCTTCCTTTTGGTAATATTTACTCACGTTAAGTATATCTGGATATAGCAACGCAGTAAGGTCAAGTTGATTAGATGGGTGGGCTGCAGCAAAGAGTGTGGCGCCTGGTGTCTTTTACAACTTCAATGACCCACAATTAATCATGAGTATGTGGTATAATCCTCCTGTCCTTTCCATACACTTTAACTGTCCATTTATAAATGATCTGTTATGGACAATTCCTAAATCTTACTGAGAGCTTCCAAACCACCTATTTGTTACTATTGGTTGACTTTATTGTCACTCTCATTTGCTTGCATTTTATTCGTCGGCGTTCCTTCCCCTTCTCGTGTTTGTCCTTCACATGGAGCGCATCTTCTTTACCATCCTTTTGGTTCCTGACTTATAAACTTCAACTGCTCACATTTAATGAACCACTTTTTTTCTTTTTCATAAGGCAGTCCATGAGAATGCATGTTTTTCTTGCTCGCTCTTGTGTGCTGTTTACTCCACTCAAATAACGCCTCCCCCCACACTCGCTCCTCCATTGATCCCCTATTGCCCTCCACCACACGCCACTTTAAATAAAATGTTTGAACTTTCATTTTTTGTTGAAGGGCCTTCCAGCTGCCATTTGCTGCTAACCACTCTGAATTCCAAAATTCACTTCCTGTGACTTGGTTGATCCCTTGTCCCTGCCCACTTTCCTCTGCTTCGCGCCCACCTGTCCCCCACCATCTCCCCCACCATCTCCTCACTCGCCCCTCCATTGCTTCCCCGCCCTCCCTATCCTTTACATGTTTAAGTTTTTTTAAGAGGGGAATTTTATTTGAGTAAAATTGCATTTTTGGAATGTGGAGTGGTGGTATAGGTAGATTGGGGTCTGGCCCTCGAGTTTATCTCTCAGGATTTCAAAAGTAATTCGATTAATGGCTGTGTGTGACTCACTCAGGCCAGATTTGGAGGTTTTAACGAGTAAGTTCATGCATATTTATTCTATGTGGATCCTGAAGGCTTCGCCTCATGCCGGTCATAAACACGCAGACTGCTCAGCGTCCATCAAATGTATTAAAACTGCCCGAGCAGGCGATACTTTCACTCAGGCGGGAGCATCGTCAAATGAACAGAAAGTAGCGTCGCTCACCTTTGCCTGAATCCATCGACTAAATGACTCTGAATCTATTTAGCCGCCTCGCTGAGCCTTCTCCTATCAAGAAACGAATGTGATGTAAAAGCGCATAAGCATGCCAAGGCCTGCCTTCTGAACCACAGCATCTCAAATCAAAGCATTTTGTACAGCAAAAGCAAATCGCGGCAGCTGCGTGCTTTAACTCTTAATTGTATAAATCTCGTTTTTGTTTTCTGTTTGATTGGTAATTCTTACTCGTGTCAAGCATGTCTGACTATAGCAATGCAGTAAGGTCAAGTTGATTAGATGAGTGGCCTGAGGCAAAGATGTAGCGCCTGGTGTCTTTACATCTGCAATGACCCTGAATGAATCACGAATATGTGGAACAGTCCTCCTGCCCTTTCCATACACCATAAGTGAAGAACACCTTTTATGAAATCTCACGACCTAGAGAGCTTATTTACTGGTATCTGAGATCTGGTGATTTTGTGAAATATCTGTCTCACAAATGCACTTTAATCACCATATATGTGCACTGCTGTATGGGGGAAGATAAAATAGACATAACAACTAATATATGTAACAGTATGATGAGTTGGTATATCATTTTGCCAACGAGAAAATGTTTTCATCCGAATGTATGAGGAACTAGTTTGCATCTTAAAGGTTCACTCAGTCATCACGCTCTGTGTCATAATTTTTTTATTTCCTATATATTCTTTGTAGTAAGCAAACCTTTCCCGCTATTTTTGTCCCAGCAATGCCAAGGCCGATTAAACAGTGTTTAATGGGATATTAGCGCATCTGTGAATACCTGCTCCTCCATGCGTTGGCTCGTCAATGCCAGACCTATTTGCTTCCCAATTCTTGTATCCTTTTATTTACCATATTTCCACTATACAAGTTAGTCCTTTTGTGACAGTGGTGACATCAGAGCAGTCGTATTCTCTTCTCTCGCTGCACTGATAGTCACACCACTGTTGCTTGTTAGCGATAGCAGCAGTCAAACGTCCATAATCGGGATCTTGATAGATTCTTGTACTAACCTGTCTGTATGTATGATTGTCCTTTATTTATTTATTTTTGGGGGTTTAAGGTCTATGCACATGTAATTATTAGTGGATAGTGAGCACTGTAGTATATGGGTAACGAGTTGCAGTAGTGACATTTTCGGTTTATTTCCCCCCCTAGGCTGATTTTAGTTATATACATCCAATGTTACTTGTACTAATATTGCTCCCGGATGCAATTAAGTGAGGATACTGCTAATGTGACAACAAACACACAAAAGGTGATGGGAGAAAGGGTTGCATTTGGTGCAGCTCTTCCAATCGCCTGGGGTTACATTCTAGCGCATCGCTGGGTCTAATTTGACGTGGCATGATTGGCAAAAGAAAAATGGGGTAGAATGTTACCCCCAGTGATTGCCAGTGGTTATTCCTCCATCACCTTTTGTCTGTGATGCACTGCAAAGTGAACTTGGGCTCAGGTCGGTACTTCAGTAGATATTACAATAAAGGAAAAGCCATGAACTGGGATCCATTGTTATCCAAAAGATTTGTCTAGCCGCACAGATTATTCTGGTTGGTGTGCAGGTAGAACAATCTGTTGGGTGTAAGACCTTGGATGGTAAGATCCAGGATGGGTGAACCCTGAGAATCCTGGTTTCCCTATCTTCACGCCCAAAGGGAATAGATTATTTGTGAATTTCTCCCGGACTAGTTTATTTTGTGTGAAGTGTGCTACCTATGACTCGTGGGTGGCATTATGTACTGAAGATGCGTCAATATATGTACCTGCATTGCTCGCAATGGCGTCAGTTTGACTGGTGAAATTGCTTTTTCTATGCAGGACACGCTGGAGATGTGTGCCCGGGAAACCGAGTTCAAGAGCATCCTGTTCGCCCTCTGTTACTTCCATGCAGTCGTGGCAGAGAGGCGCAAATTTGGCCCTCAAGGATGGAACCGCTCATACCCGTTCAACACCGGAGACCTTACAATATCTGTCTATGTACTTTACAACTACCTGGAGGCAAACGCTCAGGTTGGTGAAGCATTGAGACCCACTTTTTGTTATCATAATACTGTCGTGCTGTACTCGTTATTTCTGCATCTGTAGAGGGACATTTCTCAAGTGTTTCTCTTCAAACACAGTTGTTTCCTTGCGTTTTTACCAACTGATTAATCAATTTTTCATTTCACTTTTAAATGCACTCCATCCATCACCATCAGATTAATGTGGCAGGATTACTTATATGAGTAATGAATGTATGCATTAAAAGCGGAAATGTGATTTTGCCATCTGTCACCTTGTTCTCGGGAGATTCGTTTATTTCTTTTCAACAGTCTGTTGCGTTTCTCTGTTGCCGACTGTTTCCCGGGAGTTTTCTCTATTTTAGATCTTCTTCTCCCTATCACCAGCAGCCGTCAATGGGCCACCTGCATCACTGTAAATTGCGGTCGCTAAGGGGCAGATTCGCAAAATCTGTCCCTTTGCGACCACAATTTTTGCATTTGGTATGCACCATCCTAAATGCAAAAATCACTATTTAAGAAATTGCTAAAATTGCGATTACTTAAATTGCGATTGCATTTAGGGAATCACAATTAGCTGTTCGCAAATAAGGAATGTGTAGGAATCGCAAATTTTTTGCGATTCCTACATGCATAAGCATTTGAGATTCCTAAATTGCGATTTCTTAAAAATATCAGTTTAGGAATCGCAAATGCACGGTTTGAGGCATGTGGCCCAATTGGCCGTGTGACAGCTGCGTCTAGACCTAAACTTGGACCCGGCTCGTATGCTGTAGAGATTAAGTTGTGGACAGAACCATGTTTATTTATTATCATTTATTATCATTTGCTTCAGTTTTTGTTCAGTGTAACCCGATTTTTTTTTTAAACAATTGACCTATCGCCTCATTTAAACATGATGGAATACTCTAAAGCAATGTCGGACTTTGTTTCAATAATTTTTCAAATAGTACAGTGACACCGAAGAATAGTGACTTAGGCCACATTCTTAGTAAATAAAAATATACTTATGTGTGTGTGTGCGTGTATATAAATAATTTTAAAAGTATAGTTGCTGTAGCCAGGTCATTCTTGCATGCAAAAAGTCAATTTCCGACAACAATTAGATGGGAAGCCCTGAAATACAGATTGATATTAGCCATTTACGTGCAGCTGACATACATTTTATCACCGAAACGCTAGACCTTCCACTATGGAGAAGTAATTATAGATCTGATACGCCAGTACAGCGAGGAAAAGCATTTCGAACGGTGCACACCTGCCTCAAACTGAAATGGCAGGAGCGCACAGCCTGTTGAGAACACGTTTATGGAATTCCAAAACTGGAGCATTTTAATTGCCCATATTGTTGTTTCGTCGTTTTGCCAAGAACATACCTTGGTACCTAAAACTAACGTAGTTTATATCAAGACATGTAAATATCAATGGTATTGATCCTGCAAATATAAAACATGTACATTGTAGGAACATTACAGCACTGCCCTGAGCACATACCAAAGACACTTTAGAGTGCAGGGAAGTCATAGACAGCAATGTAGACTCCATCCAGTGAATACCATAGGACCACACCTTGGGGGATTTTAGGATTGTGGATTTAAACATGTTACTTGCTCCAATGATTGACAGCAACACGCGATCTGGCCACAACTTCTGAATTCTTGGAGAAAAGGCGCTCAGGATGTCAGTAGTGCTGAGAGAAGCCAGCCACTGGCCAGGAGGCATATCAAAGTGTACGCTGTGCTTCATCGTTAAATCTGTGTAGGATACCAATGAATGATGTCTGACTTTGAAGGTAATCTTGATATAAGACCTTGCATATAGCAATAGTGTCTCCAGGTCAAGGCTCAATGTTGCAATATCCCCAGAATGACAAACAGACTGGCAGAAGGAAGGACCAGGCACAGCAAGAGAAATGGAGACCAAACAAAAATGCACATAGAATAGCATTTTAACAAAGAACCAAAACCACAATGGGAAAATTATAGCAATTGACAAAAGGAGACTGTTAATTGATCCACAAGTGAAACAAGTTCTGTTATATAATTAGAACCATTAGTGATGTCCTCAATGTTGTCATATACCACGTCTCGAATGATGTCACATGTGAGGTCATGACCAGGGCATGACTGCAGTGAGAATTACGGTCAGCTTACTTAACAAACAATGATTTTTACGTTTTATTTTCTAACAATAAGTGCACGTTTACTCTGTTTTTAGTGTGTTTTTTTCTATTGAGTTTCTAAGTTTGTTTAAATGTAAGATATATATTCTAACCATAATTATACTTTACCTGTGTTTGTCTGAGTGAATTTCTGAGAATTTTATAAACCCATGTTAAGGTGTTACAAGTACAGCTAACCGTTACTGAATTAAAACCTTGTTGGGTGATTTGTTTTTTTATCATTATACTAAATCCAACAGTGGGTACCGGCCCTCTGACTAATCAACCTCAGGTACCCAGCTCCACAGCCTTTGATTTTGCACAGCATACGTTGGCTGCAGGGCGTGGCATAGTGCCAGGTCATGCAATCAAATTACTGTGGTTGCGCTACTCCTACTGTGCGTAGACCAGTGGCGGCCGGCAAAGGTAAAAGCGTTTGGGTAGTTAGGCGGGTCGTGTGGGGGGAAGCAGACAGACGACAGGGTAAGTAACATTATTTTTAAAAAACTTACTTTGCGCTTGCTGCATCGCCGAATCAGCGATGCGATGAGTGCAAGGTAAGTGATTTTAGATTTTTTTTTAATTTAATGTTACTTATCATGTCTATCAACTGCCCGACTCCACCCCACCCGACCTGCCTCACTGCTTTTACCTGTGCCAGCCGCCACTGGCGTAGACATCGGCAAAGCGGAAATGGAGACGGAAACAGGGCCTGACCCTGCAACCAACCTACCATGAGCTAGAGTTGCACACTGCCTTTGGATGTGTGCTGCAGTAGTTGCCAAAGGTACCTGGCCCAGTCTCTGCAACCAATCAATCATAAGAACCATGAGAAACCTTTTATGTTTTTTGGCTAATAAATAATCATTATTATGGCCTAGCTTTTAGCCACATAAAGGGTAGAGTATAAGGCCTGAGCATAATACAAAAAATTATTAAAAGCAGTGGCGGCTCACCGAGGGAGTGCTGCGGGGTTGGGACAGGGGAGGGGCAGAGTGGGGGTGGTGGACTCGGACATACAACAGACAGGAGGAAGGTAAGCAAATAAAGAAAGAAAACTATTTACTTGTGCTCGCTGCAGCGCCAGCTCGGCGATGCAGCGAGCGCAAGGTAAATGGTTTTATTTATTTAATTACTTACCTTACTCCTGTCCGTCGTATGTCTGAGTCCACTACCCCCCAGCCTGGCCCTCCCCCGCCCAGCCGCCCCACAGCACTCCCTTGGCTAGCCGCCACTGATTGCAAGGGAGTAGCATTAGCTGCTTGTCCCTCGAATGTGAAGCCTGTGCACTTTTTTAAACCATGCTTAACGTGATTTAACACAGTTACTTTCCCAAGCCTCAAAACTCTCTCAGGAATCTTAAATAATGTAAGTTTGCATGACAGGTAAAATATTGCTGTGGTGACAATAGCTTGGACGCTGTCTCTGTGGTGCCAAGGACAGTTTAACGCTCTCACATTTGTTAATAGAACAGATTAGAAAGGTCGTGAACTGAATCCATCAGTCATCCTATTTTTGCCTTCATCCATGTGTGGGTCTATTTCCGTTTGCTTCTTTCCTTGTATGTGTGTCTCTCAGTTTTATTCTTTATCTATCTGCCTCTCCCTTTCTCCCTTTATCCTTTGTGCCTCCTATCACCCCGATTTCTCAGTTGGTGTCTGCCTCTTTTTGCAGCTTCATTCTACGTGTATGGCTCTTGGTGTCACCTCTGCAATCCTCATTATTTCTTTAAACTCTTGATAGCCCCTTCTTCTTCTGCATAACCCAATCTGCTTTATTGCTACCACATCTTCTTCATTGTTGCCCCAATTGCATACTTGTCCGTTTCTTCTATCCTTTCTGAATGATTATTACCTTTTCTTCGTCACTCTTGCCCCTTCTGCCTCTTTGTTGACCCTTCTGATTGCAGGTTATACCGTTTCAGCCTCTGTTGCTTGCTGTGCCTGCTCGGCCTCTGTGTTGCTCTTGCGGTCTGTTTTTTTGTGGCTATCACGCCATCTTTTTAATTATTTGATCTCTCGTTCCAGCTGTCTTTCCATCTCAAACAATCTACCCTCTGTCAGTGAATCTTTCTAAATGTTATTTACTTGTCTGTGAAGTGCCTTCCACCTCTGCGGCACATGAAAAAGAATGAGCCCAGGAGAGGGGGAGGCAACTTCGATAATAGGCGCTAGAACGAAATCATCTTATGTGAGAAGGATATTTGCTCATAAAATCTTGTACTTGGGTAATTTGCGTTTCTGCAAAATTCAGAGGCATGAATGCCCCCATCACAGATGACTAGATAACTGTTCTCCTTAAAATTGCTCCTTGTAGGGCAATCTTTTCTGTGCAATCTAATCAACGGATCCTGGCTTTGTTCTGTTGTGAGGCTGGTTGTACTTTAGTTGACCCAAAGAGTGCTTTCGCATGAACCGATGCGTACTGTGGGAATCCGAGTATATTAAAGCGTCTCTCTAATGTTCTGCACTGAACGTGTTAGCAGGGTACACAAAATTAAATGCATTCTTTTTCAAATTGAGCTCGAATGGGAGATCCTAAAATGCAGGCCGCCTTCAGCCTCAAGACATGCTTAGTTTTGAGGTGCGAATATAATCCTGGGATGTTCGAGGCTACATTAATAAACTTATTTCATATCTTTCACCGGGTAAAATGTGCCACGCCTCCTTTGCTCTCCTGTGTGTTCACTGCATGTTGCATTGGCCATGATAAAAGGTGGAGCACTTTCACACAGTGGCGGCTGGTATTATTGGGCGAAAGGGACGTTGCCCCACTAGCATCCGGGAAAAGACGAGAGAGAATGTGTACACGTGGAGCAGCTTTAAATTAAGCGCTCAGTCACTGCTTCATGCTATGTCTAATTTCAATACAAATTCTAGGTTTTTTTTTCTTTAAGGAAGGGGTGCGGTCAGAGTAGTGAGTGAGACAGTCCTCCTGCGCATGTGCTGGCCGGGGGCGAGGGCTATTGCTCGCCCTCGTGGCACACACCAGGAGGGTGATGAAAGCATGATGGGAGTGGCCGGAGGAAGCGGCAATGATTTACTTTTAAATGGGGCGCTCATGCTGTGGCCCAGGCGTTTTCAGCAGAGCGCCATTGAACTGGTAAGGGGCAGGGCTGGCCTACAGGGACGAAGTGAAGTGGGTGGTAACAACTGAAGCACTCCCTTCATGTTTGCGCTTCCTGATTGGGCAATGGAAGCTGGGGGAGTGGGCTGTGGAAGAGTTTGTCTACCAGCTCCTGCAGCCCAGCACACCAAGGGTTAACGTTGTGAAGCTTCGGACAGAAAATACAACGGAGCCCCTGGGGGGAGACTTCTCGGCTGTGCCCGAAGCATGCACGTGCCCTTGGGGGTTGAGGACGAGGATACTGTGGACGAGATGGAGAACGAGGAACTGTCAGATAGGAGATGTGCCCACAGTCCGGGGAGGTGGGGGTGGGGGATGCCCAGCTCTGATTGAGCGGGAAGAAAAGTGCAAACCGGTCGGCTCTTCCCCATCTTCACTGCCGAGGGGTGTGGTGCAAGGGGACCGGGCAGCTTTCTTAAGGGTTCTCCGGCGGTGTAAAGTTTTGAGGGCTTGGCAATGCCCAGGCACTTCCTTGAAAATGCAGACAAACTAGGAGATGTGCCCACAGTCCGGGGAGGTGGGGGATGCCCAGCTCTGATTGAGCGGGAAGAAAATTGCAAACCGGTCGGCTCTCAAGCATGGCTACATCTGTGCAATTGGGCTCATTTACATAAATTATACTCACATTTGGGGCATGCCCTCTGGCCAGTGGTTCCTGCCCTTTGGCATGATCCTATCCCGGGCAAATCAATATGACGAAGAAAAATGGCTGTGATGCTCTCACTGTTAATTTAATGTAAAATCGCATTGCATGTCAGATGGGCTATGTGTCTTTTGCCTTGGAATTGGTTTTCCAGTGTTTTATACTCATCCCACATCTTTCATGCTATTTTGATGGTGTTATGTTAATACATGTTTGAGTGACGAGCAGAGCAACGCCGACAAGTACATATTGAATGTATTTTTATTATTTCAGGGCGGGCACTTTAACTAGAAATGTAATACATAAACTCCCCTATAACGCTGGGTCGACCTGGAAGGTGTTTCCTTCACCTCATGTTTTATTGTTTTTCATACCGATGAGCCAGCGTGGATGATGTCTGCCTAAATGTATTGCACATACCTACTAACAGTGACCGGTGATGCACCAGCAATTGGGCAAGTCAAGGTCACCAGACTGCTAAAGCCGACCTTTATAAATGGTTAATATAGGTGATAGAGTTCCATTCATTTCATTGGTCCCTGAGCTCGTCAACCCCCATCAAAAGTTATAATTTATTTGAAATCATTACAACATGTACCGGGGTAAGGTGATGCACGTAGTAGACCACCAGATCTATAAGGGAATTCATTTTGTAAGTTGTCTGCTTTCAGTTTTCTGACGAAATTTGTATGCCTTTCTGTCAGGACTGTGAGGGAGGTTATAAACACAGCCCGGTTTAAAATGTGCCATGAATTTGGTTTTGCTTGAGGCAGTATTTGGTTGTGACTCCATGCTGTTTTACAGTGCCTTATAGGAACATTTAACAACCACCACTTAAGAACTGCATCATAAAGAATATAACTTTTGGGACAATTGTTTGTGTATACTGTGGCAAAAAATGCACCAATTTGCCCCTTCCCCCAACACCCACCTAGGAATAGTCAGGCTCACTCACTTCCGTTGGGGTATTTACACCCTACCATTTTAAAAATTCACCAGCCGCCCCTGGTCCAGGGAGACTACTGACTAGTGTCTCAGGAGATATAATATTCATACCTGGTGCCAAGCCTTTGAAGTGAGGGGATTCCCTAAACTACCCCCACATCTGGTCCTGGAAAATTCTCTCCTTCACCTGCTAAGCCACCAATAAATCTGGGGTTACAAAAGACTAGTGTAAGGGTCCTTTATGTGTGCTGAAGGTAAGCCTCTTGAAGTGTATGTGGGGGTGGGCATAGCTCCTCCCTCAGCCATACTGGCAGGATGGCTTATCCATAGCTGCCAAGGTTTCAGATAGCTTATGAGTGACATTTTCATAATTTCAGTGTAATTATGAGTGACATTCAACGACTATGAGTGACACTTTCTCGCAAGCAAAAATCAAGCAATGAAGACGAGGGAACACATAAATATCAGAAATTACACCCATGTGAGCAACAAAAAACGACGTGTTGCACCATTGTATTAAAAGCCTCAAAAACCATCCATTTATTGCTATCTTTAGTAGCACAACAAAATCAAGTCACATCCAGTACCCTTACCCCTCTCCCTCACATTAAGAGCGTGTTAATTTTGGGCCAGTCCAATAAACAAATTTGCGTGTAACATGTCCCTGCCTTTAATCTAATCAACTTTTGTTGGCCTTTTTGCCCTGCCTTGATTGCATCAAGCATGGTTGTGAAATGCGAACGATGCACCTTTTGTTCAAGGCATAAATAAAAATAGGTTTCTTCCATAGATTGTCTTCCTGGAGCCTTGACGCTATTTATCTGAAAGGCAGTTTTAGCGTGTGTTGGATTTGTAGCCAGCATACAGTATCAAAGGCAAAACGACAATTGTGAATGCGATGTCATATTCCCAATAAAAGCCAGCACGGGTTGAAGGGTACCATGAAATATGGAGCAAAAAGTGTCACACATAACGCACTGATTGAAGTGTTACTCATATGTTTGCTGAAACTTGTAAAATAGGACACAAGCCAGTTGATGAACTTGGTAGCTATGCCATGCACGCACCGCAACACACAGCACAACGTTCAGGATACACTTATTTTCTCTCAGTAAATGACTAAAGGTCACCCTTTCCGAGAGTACGCCTCCTGCTCCCTGCCTCAGCCTGACAGCTGGGGTGACTCTGTCCTCACAGTTCCTCTTGCGATTGGCAGGAAAGGGTTGGGGAAGGGTGTGTCTACTGTCTTCCTCCTCTTCAGGTGCAGTGAGAGGGTGGGTGCGCAGGGTGTCACTCAGTTACAGGTCTCTGCGGAGGTGCACCAAGTGCAAGTCGAGCAGGACCAAAGCGGGTGTCTGGCAGGCAGATGCTCAGCTTCTGCTGGGAAATCACTGCACTACTCCTGAGTGATTGATGAAGCCTCCTCTAGTGTACAACATGGTAATCCACAGCAAGCTCCTGTGTTTTGCCTTGTTTTTACTTTCAAATGAGAGACTGAGTCAGACTCTGTGCACTCACTTGAGAGAGTGACACTTACTTGTTTGAGGAGCCCCAGGAAAAGGCCGGTCAGCCGTGATGATGGACCCCCCCCTGCCCTGGACGGGCAGTGCTCGGGCCGCGGACGGGCCAGGACTCTCCACTCACTACTGCATAATGGCTGTGCACTGCCTGACTGCATTGCAGGTTTAGTTCAGGCACCACTCCGGCGGGTACGAAAACAGTAGTGGGACATTACGCTGCTCAAAGTGAGCAGCGACGGGAGCTGCCTGCGCGTTTTAAAACCTGCACTGCAGTGCCTCAATCTCGCGCAGTCCGCGGCCTATAGGTGAGGGTCTGATTGACACGAGTCTGTTCTTGCTCTCTTATTGGGCAAAATCAAAAGTGACTCTCCTGACGTTAGTGCTAATGCTGCGCTGGTGTCGGGTGAATAGGTTACGTTGTAGCCTACGCCAGAAGAGTTTAGCTAAGCCAGCCCCCAACCCTGTCCCAAGAAGAACAGACCGCGCACTGCCACTACCTTGCTCACTCTACTCGCACAGTGGTAAAGGGCACTCTACACAGCTGAGGAGGCACTATAAATGTGTGACTTTGCATTTCAGTGCGGTGATGCGGATCACCACACTGAAATGGGTTAGTCTTACGCGTGATGCGTGATACTTGGCAGGGCTGCTTATCCTGTCCACGCCTAAGCTCCTTTTGAGTCACTGTCTGGTAGGAATACATACCTCCAGCAGCAGAGCCCTAAATAGTCATGTGAACCAGGATACTGGCAGAAGACCCAAATAGTTAGGACCGGAAATTGCCAACTTTCTAAAAGTAGCATTTTCAGTATTGTGACTTAAAATTTAAATGTATGGCATTGATTCCCCACTGCTCCTTCAGGGGTAGGATGGTGGTGTAGGGGCGCCCTTGGAACAAGTGAATCACTTTGATTACTTGGACATCAGGCTTGACGATGATCTGTCCTCGGCCCCTCAGATAGCAAAATGCAGAGTCGTATTACATCAAAGGACATCTGTGGTGGCAAGGAAACATAAGGCTATATCCAGTAGTGCATTCTCCCCAGCACATGAAGTTTATAGGGCCTCTGCTGTGGCAGGGGCCACGCACGGAGCAGAGATCTGGGGCTGTTCGGAGTTATTCTTTTTAACCTGTTAGACTTGGCACCATTGGCGTGAGTCTCCCTTCCACTTTTTTGCTTTTGCATCATCTGTTTTCTGTTGGTCTAGATGCTTTGGGCACTTTGCCACTGCTGATCAGTGTCAAAGTGCAAGTGCTCCCTATTGTAAAATGGTGTAATGGATTAGTGATTCCATGATTGGTTATGTGATTTACTTGTCAGAACCTAGTACAGTGCACCATGTGTGCCCAGGGCCTGTAAATCAAATGCTGCTGGTGGGCCTGCAGCACTGGTTGTGCCACCCACAGAAGCACCCTGTAAAATATGGCTCAGGCCTGCCATTGCCGAGCCTGTGTGCAGTCTGGGACTGCCATGTTGACTTGGTAAATGCACCCACTCACCAGTCCCTAAACCTTCCCTTTTCTACATGTTAGCCACCCCTAAGGTAGGCCCTAGGGCAGGGTGCATTGTATGTGAAAGGTGGGACATGTCCTGATGTGGGTGGCATATCCTGATAGTGAATTACAGCCAATTTCGTTTTTCACTATTGCAAGGCTACCTGTTTCCATAGGCCAGAATGGGCAGTTTGATCATAACATCTTATAATCCTAACTGACCCAGGAAAAAGGGTAGAAAAATGAATTTAGTATACCTGAACTCAGAACGATAAAATACATCTTTTAGTGAAGTTGGTTTTAACATTCTGTGTTTGAAAATACCACTTTTAGAAAGTAGGTATTATCTTGCCTAACCATCCAACCATCTGCTAGGTTGTGTACTGCATGTCTGGTTTGTGAGTGACAGGGGCTGGGGAGGCTCCAGGAGAGAGGGTGAGTCAGCACTAGGCTGAATAGACCTATTTGCATTGGGAGTGGTGGGAGGAGGTGCACCTGGGCCTGAATAGGCCTGTGCCTGCCTTCCACACTGCTGGCTCCACCTCCTGTAGTGCGTATGATGACCCTGGCTCACACTAACAATGGAAGAAGTTGTGCACTGGCAGAATGCACCCAGAACTGGTTTTGACTAGGTTCTTCAGAGACAAAGGATTTGTGGGTACAAAAAGGGGTACTCAGACCCCAGAACATTAGATCACTTCTGGGAAATCAAGAGAAACTTTTGCCAAGGAGAAGAAACCAGAGAAGCTGAAGGAGGATTCCTGCTCCTGTGCTGGTTGCTGTCTGGGATTGGCCTGAGGTGGTTACTTTTTGCCAAGGAGAGGAGAAAAGGACTTTCCTGTTTGCTTTGTCATCTTGAGGAAGATCTCCAAGGGCTTGAACTGAGCTTGCCTCCTGTCTGAAGTCTCGAGGACACAAAGACTTCACCACCAGCTTCCCCTGAATTTCCTTGCTGGGAATTCTGACCTGCAGGGAGATGCCTGCTGTTGTTTGGGCCCTTTGAGTCGCTGGGAGCTGGAAGCGTGAAGCAACAAGGAGAAGCGTGTCGCCGCCGCAGCAGTTGCCGTCGCATCGCCGAAGAAGCATGCCGCCGCCACACCTGTTCGCCGTTGCATTGCTGATGAAGCATGTTGCATCATCGTAGAAGCGTGCCGCCGCTGCAGAGGTCGCCGTCGCATCAACTGGAGAAGTGTGTCGCAGGGCCTTTCGCTGCTCCAAAGATCATCGATTTCGTTGCACGCCCGTCGGGCGTGTACGCATTGCATCCCCGTTATCGCATCGCGTCATAGACGCAATTTTGTCGCTTCGCACCGGATCGCCGCATCGCATTGAGGTTCCATCTTGTCGCATCGCACCGAATCACAATAAGAAACCGACTTATCACCTCCCCTTCCATGCGACCCTCTTGTTTGTATTGCGAGACGCATCCAAGGTACTTTGAGAGTAAAGTGTCGCATTTACCATCTACATTGAACTAAGCTATAAATTCATATTTTTTTACAGTATTGTGGATTTTTGTTGTTTGGTCTTGTGTTAAGTCTAGTAAAGATTACTTATTTTTCTAAACTGGTGTGGTGTCCATTTGTAGTGTTTTCACTGTATTACTGTATGTATTCACAAATGCTTTACATAGTGCCTCTCAGATAAGCCTGTCTGCTCGTGCCAAGCTACCAAGGGGGTGAGCAGGGGTTATTCAGGAGTGTATCCACCTTTCCCTGACTAGAAGCAAGGGTCCCTATTTGGACAAAGGTGTATACCATTGCCAACTAGAGACCCCCATTTCTAACATAACCAAGCTTAAAATAAATATATCAGGTCATTGCTCTGCTTGCCTTCAAGTGCACCTTTGACACCATTACGTATTGATCTAGCGATGAACAAGCTGGGATATAAGGTGGAATCTTGCTCAAGTACTGTAGAATCAATCGACTAAATATCAACAATGGAACAGTCCAGACTTTTCGATTCATGCCTTTTTGGCTCTTTCTATAATTATAAAGCCCATTAAGTCATATAGAAACTGCACTAATACACCTTGTATGACAGCACTTCAGTCTCAGTACTGTATCACCTGACTTCTTTCCTGGTTATGGTCATAGTAACTGTGATTACTAAATGTAATATTTATGCACTTTAGTTTACCAGCAGCTTAGTATCAATTCAGTACAACTTCTCTAAAATTGAAATTATGGTTCTAAAAAAATAAATTCTGGTTATCATTACATGAATAAAGTCAGGCCAAAGAGCACGTACAAATTCCACCATTTAAAATGGCAGAGCATACCTATGGGTTGTGTCTTGTCCCATGACTTTGTGCCGCTATGATAACAGAGAATCATTGTATGAAAAATTACCTTGCGAAGAAGTATACTAAGATTAATGTACTGTGTATTTGCAATGATAATGAATTGTACTTTTATTCTTGTTTTTATGTGTAACATTTGCAGGCTAATGGCTGAAATAAAGTTTTCAAACGAAATTACAATTCATTTGAGTGCAAACAGCATATATATTTACAGTCCCAATCCAAAATTGGTACTTGTTAATTGTAATAAGGTACCCCATTGTTAGTCAGTGGGAGAGATAGACCTTATAAAAGTGAAAAATGGCTTTAGGGATTTACACTGTCATGACATGTAAAACGTAAGAATACATGACCTACTTTTGAAATACTATGCACCTTGCCAGAGGAGGCTTTATGGTCTACCTTAGGGTTTTGTTTATAAGTATTAAATAGGAAAGTTTAAGCCTAGCAAAAGGTTTATTTTACCAGGCCAAATTTGCAGTTTACAACTGCACTACAGGCTGCAGCGGTGGGCCAAAGACATTTTTAAAAGGTTACTATAGTGAGTGGCACAAGGAGTTCTGCAGGCCCACTGGAAGCATTTAATTTACAAGCCCTGGATACCTGTAGTACCATTTGCCAGGTACTGACAGGTAAAGTAAATTTGCCAATTAGGTGTAGGCCAATTTTTTCCATGTTTTAGGGAGAGAGTGCACCAGCACTTTAGCACTGATTAGCAACGGTAAAGTGCCTAGTGTCATAAAGCCAACCAAAATGAATTCAGCTAACGGAAGGAGTGAAGGAAAAAGGTTTGAGGGAATGGTATGCCAAGGATATCAGGTCTAGCATTGACTTTAGGAGGCTAAATATTTTTGGTACCCTGTATTCGCTTCCAAAATAAAATGTCTTTTAGGTAGAAGGTAGTCATAGCATAAAATATACCTTTTGACGCCTTTCCCTGACCTTTCTGCTTTGTGCTGTGATCTAGCTTTCCTTTCTGTAGCACCACCTGGGGCTGCTGTCTTACTGTTATCACAGCTGTGAATCAGTGGTTGGATGTTGTTGTGGCTCTGAGCTTGAACTGCTTCCTGATGTCACACTCTAAGAGATTTACTCAAAATTCCGTGATATGTGTGTGGAAATTCCACATGTGATTAATAGATGTGGGATTACCACACAGTGGCATATTTACAGGGTGCCTGAATAGTGCATCATTCTTATTTCTGCTTCTTTGATTGGGAATTAATATTGCACGTTTTTCTCCCATTCCAAATTTCAAAACTCAAAATATAAGTTATTTGCCCTGCACAAACGTTGCCATATTTCACCTAATGAACTTCATGGGAGAGGGCCACAAGATGCAGTGATTTCCTCACACGTGGGATGCCCTATTGTGGGACCAAACCTTATTTTGATCCCAT
Organism: Triturus cristatus; assembly: GCF_964204655.1. Lineage (NCBI taxonomy): Eukaryota > Metazoa > Chordata > Amphibia > Caudata > Salamandridae > Triturus > Triturus cristatus. The sequence continues at coordinate 445,836,988 of NC_140590.1, forward strand.
ACGAGACTCCCTAAAGGTCTTTACACACTAGCTTGTGGAAGCCGTAGATCACATGATATGGAGGCCCTTTATTCTGGTCATTACCCTAAGCAAATATTGGCTGTTGGAGACTGCAGCCAGAGTCCTTCTGTTCTTGCCATTTCTCCCTCCTCTGGCATCACAAGACTTTAAAGCAATCACTGAAAGCTGCAGCCTTTATCTGAAAAGTGACAAGCTCAAAAATGATGTGAGGTGTTCCTCAAATGATTTAGTTATTTTAGACCTCAGTTTTTTCTATACATAAGGTCACTGGGGGAAAATGCCCTTACCGTCCACGGCTAAGGTATGGCATCACACTATCCCGTGCCCATAGTGCAGGTGCTCTGTCTTCCCACTGTGTTTTAGGGTCAGTGTCTGCATTGGAATGGCGCTAGTCCCATCTCTCTGGTAGAATGTATACCTCATTGCGTAGTGTGGTACTTTACTTTCAGGGGTATTTCCTCCATCTCCCTTCTTGTAAGCTACATTATTAATCGTGCTAAACACATCTCTTCTTTCCTTTGAAACGCTGCATGTTCTGCTCGGCTTCCAGGATTTCTTCACCGTTTCAGAAAATGCACACTCTTATGTGGTAAGGCTCTGACTGTCTTTATGCTATGTTCACCATCACCTTTTATAGATGAGTGGGCCTGCTTCCTGTCATATTTTTTGTATGCATTCCTGGACACCATTTAAAATGATAATGATTCTAAAAATCTCTGCATAAAGCAGGCTTAAGTTTTTGGTAAGCTTTTGTAGAATAGCTGCCAGTGGGCTTCTTGTCTTTAACCCTAATGAAGGTCTTGGAGCCTACATGTAGGTTGCCTTGGCAGGTGAAATATTTTCTACGTAGGCTCTAATTAGTTGTCTTTGCTGTAGAACTCAATGACTTAGAATTATCAATTATCGTCTTTCCTTCCTTTGCCTAAAGCAAATCATTGATCACTTGTATGACGATATTACAAACTTCTCAGATTTAATGTCACTATTGGTGGTACTAAATTAGTCTATAAATACTATTACTTACATCATGTCTAAACATATGTGCTTAAATGATTATTTGTACTCTGTTCCCACTGCAGAAAAATAACCTATTTTTCCATTTCCTGACCAAATTCACTCCTAATGAAGGATAGCTCTTTAGCATTTTAAGCTATTTTTCAGTTAACCCCTAAACGCCTGAGAGCCAATCCCTTAAATTATTGTTTCAGTATTCACAATCATACAAGACTTTTCCATGGCTCTACTTCTTGAAACACTGTGGGTCTTTAATACCATATTTGCTTTTCTCAGTATATGTTGTTGGCACCTTGAAATTGTAAACCAAAGATTTCAGATTTAAAGAGATTTAACTGATTGTTTCAAATAATTGACTGTTTAACTATTATTTGCTTGTCTTGTTCGCAGGGCGATTTTTTTCAGTTGTTTTTGAATTTCACAAAAATGTATGGTTCACATCTATCAAGTGAAGATCCTCTTAGGGTACTCAGGCATGTCAGTGACACACAGCCCCTGGCAACAGTTATATGGTTGAATGAGTCTTATCTCTATTGCATCATCCGACTGATATCCTGCTAGGATGAAGCTAAAAGATTGGCTTGGTTACAAGGCTCTCTGCTGGGATAAAGCTCTATTTTATTTTTATTTTTGAGGTATGTCAAAGTTCTGTGAACCTTCTGCAAATGGAGAAAGTTGTCACCCCAGCCAAGGGATATTGCAGAAACCCATCTATTTACAAAGTACAGTGTCCTAACCTGTTTTTAATAAGCACATTCCAGTAATTTTAGATTCACGGGTCAGTAGCCCAGGTCTATTCAACAAGGAAGGCCGTCTAATCACAGCTGCCCATATAAGGTACCCCATGCGGCTCTGTTGCCTGTCAAAGTCCTGCAGCTAAGAGCTTACTGCTTACAACAGCATATAGCATTTCTTTCACTCGTCAACATCATAACAGCAAACACGTGGGTGGACTCCACAGTATGCCGAGAGTAAAGTGATGCTATGTTTAGATTGTTATTCTTCAGGTCAGGAAGTCATCATCAGCACCCCCGACAGATGACATTGATGTGTGGGTGAGTGGCGTCAGCAACCTGATTATTCACCCACATGAATGGCAGCTCAGTAGGGACCTTCTGCTAAACCAATTAATGGGAGGAGACTCATAGAGGAAGCTGCCTTTGCACCTGCTTGCAATCACAAACGCCCAAGTGCAGGCCATGGACTGGAAGAAAATCACATACTGCCGTGTATTACATTTTTGTACTTGTTCTCAATGTATTTGATGTGATGGCTTTTCCAGGCTGTTAAAACGTTTGAATCGATGATCTAAAAACCCATTGTTTGGCAAGGCAATTCATTCTTTCATTCTTTGTGCAGGAATCTTCTTAACAGACAGAAATGTCTAATTACCTAAATGTGCATAACAAGCTTCTCTCTCAAACCTTATTAATTAGTCCTTGGGCATAGGTCTTCGGAAGATAGTGTTCCTGATATAACCATCCCCAGTGGACAACCGGATATAAAGTAATATAGTCTTCCTGTGTGATTGAAATATATTGCTGCTTAAATGGTCCGGTCCTTTACCAATATAGTAACGAGAATACTTGGGACGCGTTGTAATTAAGTGTAAGGCACTATGGATATGGATTCCAAAGGCTATATAAACTATGCATGTTTTAAGCAGGCTTCTGATAAGTTGGCGATATCATCATAGAACATAACTTTTTGTCATGATGTGGGTCTTCCTCTTCACAGTCCTTATTTAATAAGATTGAGCCAACTTTAAAATGAGATTGCTTAGTCATCAATCAAAAAAACGAATTTTCCTTCCCAAAACATGATCATAGTTGTGGACGTATTAAAAACTAGTTTACCCTCCTTGAGGAAGGGGCACTGAGTTCAGGCAATATAAAAAAAAGGTTTGTACATGGAAAAACACTGCTACTACTTTTTGCAGCAAAATTTGTATAGTAAAGGATAAGAGGAATTCGTCCCATTAAAGGGCCGATTCCGATCCGGGTCGGAAAGCACTCTGACCGTTTTGGATCCGGAGTGTTTTCCGACCGAGCCGGACCCCTACAGTTCAACCGAGCCAGTACGATGCGCACGTATGCTGTCGGACTCGGTTCGGTTGGACTCCCATAGAAGTCAATGGGAGCCAGTTGTACGACGCGTACATGCGCTCCCATTGACTGAATGGATCTTGAACAAGTGCGTCCCCTACAGTGGGTACGCGTCGGTACCATCCGCACCGTACATGCCTGTGTTGGGGAGACCCATAGGTCTCCCCCTGTCTGTGTCCGAGTCGTAGGGCTGTGGGTGTCAGGGGGTCCGACGCGGACCCCCAAAGTCGGACTGGGAGCTTTTGTGAGCCGGACACTCCGGCTCGCATAGGCTGTCCGACTCGTGCATCGTACTGGCTCAGTTGTAAATCGAATCCATTGCACGCCACGGTTAGCTTCCGACCGAGATGTACGGAGCATTTCGGACCCGGAAACGACTCGGTCGGTGAATCTCATGTAGCTCATATCGTACTTGTTCGCTCGTACAGCTGTACGAGTTGGCCGGAAAACACACGTACAGCTCATAGTTTTTTCGGGCGGATCGCATTCGGTGCCCTTCCGACCCGGATCGGAATCGGCCCCTAAGTGGATATTGACACGGTCATCAGTTTTCCACATCTGCTCCTCCAAGTTCTGGAGTGGCTACCTTTTTTAATTTTAAGTCATCTGCTTCTGGTCTAAATTTGCAACCTTCTACACACCCACAGAGACAGTCTTTCCATTTTATTCTTTTTACTACTGATAAATAACGAAAATGTTTAGTAGGCAAAATATCTCGTTGAATCGCCTTGACAAAGATTTCTATAGGTGAAACAAAACAGTAGAAACACAGAAAGCAAGCTGTAATATTTTGGTTGTATGTTAGAATCGAAGCAAGGTGTCGTGATTTAAATGTATGTTAGAATTGATGAGTTTGAAAGGCTTTCTTAGATTATACTTACACTGGAAGCTTCAGTATTTAGGTCTGAGTTCAGAATGCTAAAGCATACTGTTACTTGGCAATGCGCTATGTTTAGACAGCAGTGTTGGCTGATTTTACAACTAAGCTGGAACCAGGCACTTTTTTAAAACAATCCAATTTAAAGTTTAAGAACACAGAATTCCATGTTTCAGTCATTTTCTGTTTCACAAATGTTGAAAAAGTTGGTCGGCTGTGGTATTGTTTACATTCATATTTTTACCAAGATAACTGGTCAGTAAATTCACCCATGTATCTCCAAACAAGGCAAGATCCAAAATGCTACTGTGCAAATTTCATTTTACTTTCTTGCCGCAGCTCATCAGCAATTCTCTGCAGGGGCCTCCTTTCCTGGTGAGAGGATAATTCAGATTCCAGGCCGTGACATGTTTGTGGAGACCAACCAAAAAGGGTGGAAATATGTGAAAGTGATTTTAAAACTCAGGGGCCAGATCAGATAAAGCAAGTTTGGGGCGTGTTATTTTAGGATGGTGTCGCTGCCATTATTTTGGGCTGATTGTTCTGATTCAAAGTTGTAGAGCTGAAGTAGGGGTCACCAATGCCAGTTCAGGCCTGCCAACACACACATTGCTACCATGTGTCACACAATAAATTCTATTTACATACAGTCTCCTGGGGGAGAGCTGTAATCCCATTGTGATGCATCAGCCACACTAAAAAGACTCAATTGACTACCAATACAAAAAAGAATCTTGTGTAAGACCCTGTTGCTAGTCTCTAGAACATAGAAAACTACAGGCCCTAAATACCTCACAGCCAGATTCAGTCATCATAAGCCCCTTAGAACATTGAGATCCTCATGTGCCAATTTGATGAAGACCCCGCCCTTCAGCTTAAAAACTTGAGGTAGAAAGTCCTTTATGGTACTAGGTACCAAAGCTTGGAAACAGCTGCCATTGTACCACCGATTCATAGACATAGAAGAGGCATTTAATAAAGCTTTCAAGATCCGGCTTTTCCAAGTCCCAGATGTACTCTGTCACACCCTTATTTAATTGATCTGTTTAAGTTCCATGACAAGGTTCTACAGTGCTACTTAGTATGGCACCAAGATGCTCATCTAGGAGTGGCAGTGCGCTTTAGAAATGCTCCATTCATTCATTCATTCATTCATTCATTCATGGTGAAAGGCAAGGTGAGCTTAAAACCCCTGCACTGAGTGTATTACCAGCTTATGTGTGGAGTTTCTACGCAGCTGAGACCAACCCCAGCTACTCTGAACATAGGTTACAGCATCTCTGCTCACCCTCACCCCCTCCAAGTTCCTTTCACAGCCTCTCACACGGTGAACCATAAATACTTAAAGATTGTCAGGCCTGCAGTGGTTAATATTTGTTTTCACTCAAACTGTATTTAAAGTTCTTGGGCCATATCACATCAAGTGAACACTGAAAGCATTAGTTTAAGACTATGAGTTGTATAGCATAAAATGAGTACTGTGAGCGCCAAGTTTAGACTCCGTGCCACAGTTTTGGGGTGACTGGTGTGTTTTACGTAGTTGCAGAGCGGCAATAGTCTTACACCTTATACAATGGTATGTAGTAAGTTGCCAGTGACACTTTACATTATTGCCTGAAATGTGTTCTTATTTCTTAGGTAAACTACATAACACAATCACATACACAAAACTGTCAAAAAAAATGAAAGGGGCGTAGCTAAGATGGCGACCTGATCAGACGTGCAATCCGGTCTCTCTCTCTTGCTTCGGCCGCCTTGCCCCTTGTTAGCCCCTGGCTTGTGAAGCGCCCGTGCGCTAAATGGAAATCGGAAGTGGAGCGGCATTGAGTGCGCAGGAAGGATCTGGGATCTGACTGCCACTGTAGTTGGGCGGGTCATGGCTAGTATCGATCATGGCATCACTGGGACTGATGAGGTTGAGGCCCTGTGGTAGCGTCGGGCTGAGGTCTGCTGCTCTCCACCCCCATCTGGAGAACTGCGCCGAGCAATGGAGCTCGCCGAGTGAGAAAGCCGGAGACGAGCGAGGCCATGGAAGTGGCAGGAGAGCGGATCCCGCATGCTGGTGGGACCGGAACGGGGCACACCCTTGAAGTGATCGATGCAGGATCAAGCCACACAGGGTCCTGCTGAGCCCCAGCGAGACACACGGTATAGAGTCATAATATCGATGTTTAAATATCGATATGCCATAATATCAATGTTTAAATATCGATATGACACAATATCGACCTGCAAGAATATCGTCAACCAGAATATCGACATGCAGGTAAGAAATATCGTTTTTGTTAAAATCGAAGATAGTAATATCGTTAGTCAAAATATCGTTGTTAATGATATCTACATTTATTTTAGAGTTCTGTATTTTAGTATATGTGTTAATAGTATAGTTTATTTTTCTAATGTATGTTTGAAATTTTTAGAAGTAATTAATTTTATGTTAAGTTATTTTTGAGTATTTTAGTTCCATAGCGGCTTGTGGGTTTATAGAGGAAAAGGGTGGTAAGTAATTTAATTATAATATACTTATTAATAATTTTTAAAAGTTATTAATTTTATAAAAATTAAATATTGCGTTTTAGTTCCGTAGCAGGTTATGGGTTTATAGAGGTAGGGTGGGAAATAATTTTATTATAATGAATCATTTTAATTAATTACATTTTTTCTATTTAATAATTTATAGTGTTAATTGTGTTAATTCATTTGTTATTAATTAGTTATTAATTGGTTATTTATTCATTATTAATTATTGGTAAATATGTTAATTGTGTCCTTTTTTTTAGGAGCGGGTTTTGTGTTTATAGGGGAGTAGGGTGGGCAGTAATGTAATTATAATTAATTAATCAATTATTTTATTAGCCTATATTTATGTATTTAATAATGTATATTGTTAATTGTGTTAATTAATTTGTTATTAATTAGTTATTAATTGGTTATTAATTGGTTGTTAATTATTAATTGGTAAATATATTAATTGTGTAATTTTTTTAGGAGCGGGTTGTGGGTTTATAGGGGAGTAGGGTGGGAAGTAATTTAATTATAATTAATCAAATAGTAATTTTATTAATTAATATTTATGTATTTACTATTTTGTTTTGTTAATTGTGTTAATTAATTTGTTATTAATTAGTTTTTAATTGGTTATTAATTATTATTAGGTAAATATGTAAATTGTGTCTTTTTTTAGGGGCGGGTTGTGGGTTTATTAGGGAGTAGGGTGGGAAGTAATTTAATTATAAATAATTAATTAATAATTTTTATTAATTTATACTTGTGTAGGTAGGTGCTAAGATAGCTGAGATAAAGGGTCGACTGCTGTGCTACCGAATTAAACTAGGCAGCCATTCGCTAGTGCTGGCCTCCATATATGCCCCCAATGAGGGCCAAGAAACTTTCATCCACAGGGCAGTAGCGGAGGTGTGGGCGGCTCTGGTCTTCTGGATTCTCATAGAAGGGGATTAAAACATGATTTTTAATAACAACATGGATAGATGTGTACACAAGCTAGTAGTGACTGGGGCTCTCAGCTCTGGGAAGGTATTAAGGCTACAAGAAATGGGTCTCGGAGAGCTTTGGAGGGCCTCACACCCAAACGCACAGGACTACACATTCTGTTCCCATGCACACAAGTCCTATGCTCCTTTAGATTAATTTTTAGTATCCCGGGAGGTACAGAGGGCTATGCGAGCAGTAAAAATCAAACCCCGATCTTTATCCGACCACTCTGCGGATGTGCTTGATCTCTCTCTCCCAGCCCAAGCCCAGGCCCCTCGTACATGGCAACTTTGAGAGACCCTTTTACGCAGACCTAAAGTGATTATGCAGCTTGAGAATGACATAGATGACTATATAGTGCTAAATGACACTCCTGATATTTCTCTGCCTGTACTTGGGGACGCCATGAAGGCATTCCTGAGGGGGAAAATAATAATAACAATAGCCTCGGCCGATAACAAGCTGCGGCGGGAGAACTCAGCTTCAACAGCAGGTTAAGGAATTGGAACAATACATCAACGAACCGGGGCCCCTCGGGTGTGGCACCAGCTTGAAGGAGTCAGAAAACAGTTCGCTGGATTGGAGCTCAACAGTGCAGAGCAGCCGCGGTCGGTAGTAGGAGTAACTGCAGGGCGGTGACGTGGGGAGGGGGAGGGGAAGGGTGGGGGTAGTAAACTATGGATTACGGAGGTTTACAGGTAAGTTAACATATAAATTAATAAAACGAATTTCGTTGTGTGCACTGCATCCCCAAATGCGATGCAGTACACACAAGGAAATTCATTTTATTAATTTATATGTTAACTTACCTGTAAGCCTCCGAAATCCATAGTTTACTACCCCCCACCCTGACCCTCCCCCTCCCCACGTCACCACCCTGCAGTTACTCCTACAACCGACCGCGGCTGGTGCAGAGTATTCCATCCTGAGGCTTAGGCATTCTTTTTATGTGGGGGTTAATAAAAGTGGACGAATGCTCGTGAATAAGCTCAGGGGTTTACGCCAGGCGAATGTTGTCGAAACTCTGAGGACCCCAGATGGGATGGCAGTTGGGGGAGACGAGGACATAGTGGCCCACTTCGGAACATTCTACCGGGAGCTATATTCCCCACAGGATCTTTCTGAACAGGACATAACGTGGTATTTAGAAGAGGCGAAGGTCGAGCGCTTAACTGAAACGCAAGCTACAGACTTAGAGAAACCGATTCGGATAGAGGAAGTCATATCTGCAATCTCCAATTTACAAGCGCATAAGGCACTGGGGCCAGACGGCTTCCCAGCAGCGTCTTATAAATTCCTCTGTGGCAAGCTAGTTCCTCTTCTTTCAAGAGTCTCTAAATTAAATCTCGTCAGCGGAATCTCTCCCTCCTTCTATGAAGGAGGCATCAATAACTTTCATAGCTAAACAGGGCAAGGACAAGCAACAGTGGCTGATCTCACTCTTCAACATATATGCTAAGCTCTTTACAAGGATATTGGTGGCCCGACTGCCGCCTTTGCTGCCGGGACTGATTGAGCCAGACCAAGCCGTATTTATACCGCATAGACAATGGGCTGACAACACCAAGAGAATACTGCACTTGATAGACAAGGCCACTCATTCTCCCCAGGAAAGGATGCTTTTCTCTATCGATGCCGAAAAAGCGTTAAACCGAGTGCACTGGCCTTATCTAACTGAGGCGCTGAAACGTTTTGGTACCAAGGAACGCTTTTGTTCCTGGATCCTTAGTAATTATGGCATCCCGAGCACGTCAATTTGAGTGAATGGCATAGCGTCTGCATGCTTCCCGATACGTAGAGGGATGCCGCAGGTGTGCCTGCTCTCCCCTCTCTTGTTTGCTCTTTACATGGAGCCTTTTGCACAAAGAGTTAGGACTTCAGAGGAGATCACAGGCATTCAGTGCGGGGGGAGGAGCACCTGATAACGCGGCATACCTGGGTATCCAGCTTGCCCCCTAAATACAAGAAGTTGCTTCTCATAATTATAAAGACTTACTCTGGAAAGTTAAGGCAGACCTTGCGCTATGATAACGCTATCCACTCTCATGGATGGGCAGGATAGCTGACCTGAAGATGATAATCCTCCCCAGAATATTATATAGATCTCAAACCTTGCTGGTCCGGCCTCCTCGGGGTACACTCCAGACCCTTCAGAAAGCCTTCCAAAAGTTTGTCTGGGAGGGTAAGTGCCCTCAGATGAGACAAGACCATAGTTGTCAGCCCCGTGAAGAGGGAAGCTTAGGTATTCCTTGCGTAGGGCAATATGATCAAGCGTCACAACTATGATACTTGGTGGAATGGTCCAGGCCTGAATCGAAGAAGAGATGGCTATTTATCGACAGGGCACTAGCTAACACGGCGCTCTGGAAGATCCTCTTTCTGCCCCGTGCTCACCGCCCACCGAATTTATATCTATTGGTCATTGTGGAGCCCACTTTAAGGGTCTGGGACGTAGTTGCGACACAAGCTGGACTGTCATCTTTCCAGTCCCTCCTTTCTCCTATAGTCGGAAACAGAGTGTTTACCCCAGGGACGGATAGCACCACATTCTCAGCATGGAAGGAGATGGGATACAGATCTATTGGTGACTTCTTCGTCCAGGAAGGGCTCAAGTCATTTCTTGATCTGAAGCAGGTCTATGGGATCCCTGAGAGCGAATGCTACAGATATAGACAAATACGGCACTGGGTGATGCAACCGATGGTGAGAGAGCCAGCACAGCGTCATCTCACTGGCTTCGACAAATGGCTTCTCTTAAAAAACTCTGATAAGCGTCTGACCTCAGAGATTTATCGACACCTAGGAGGGGGGAACAGGGGGTTAAGACGCCCTCCCAGTTCCAGTGGGAGAGAGAATTGGGAAGGTCACTCTCTGAGAAGGAGTTACGAGAAATATATTATAGAGCCCAACATACCTCCACAAGCGCAGCTGGCAGGGAAACGGCAATGAAGTTGGACACGTACTGGTGTTTTACCCCGGAACAGCTAAAGAAAAGGAACCCGTAAAGGGATGACAGATACTGGCAAGGGTGCGGGGACAATGGTTCACATATTGTAGGAATGCCCTCGCCTGAATGGCTTTTGGGAGGCAGTTCTATCAGGCATAGATACATACTGCGATACCCAACTTCCCAGGTTCCCCTCGTTTGTAATACATGGCCTTCCTAACCCTTCCACCTACCCCCTAAAATCCCAACGGGGTAAGAATATAGCATTAGCATTGGGGGCAGCTCATCGATCGATCCTGGCGCTCTGGTGACCGGACAAGGTCCTGACAAACTGGCAGTGGATTCATCGTTTATGGCACCTTCTGAGGATGAAAAGTCTCTCAGCCACGCTAAAACAGCAAACAGACAGGTTCAGGGGTGCTTGGAGCCCATTTATAGGCTTATTATCCCGGGAGTTCACCGAAGTGACCTGCCCCAGGTATTCACGAATATTGAGACCAGTGGCCAAATAGATTCATCGATCACACAACACAGACATCAGAAGTTTGATAATCAGCAACACATGCTGGTAAGGTACCCAGTGGGAGGAGGGAGGCCTGAGAGGGGGGAGTAGGGTTTTTCCTTGTTTTAATCCATTGCATGCTATCTATGGCGTATGTTGATGCCAAACTTGCATATCTTGTTGTTGCTTTGATGCAGTGTAATAATAATAATAAACACATTTAACCCCTTCGCTGCTGCGGACATTCCGCTGCAGCGCTGGGGGGGGGCAGGGGGGCAGCGCGGCGGGCCTGTGCTCATGACGGAGCCGCTCCGTCATGAGCCACAGTTGAGCTGTGCTCATGACGGAACGGTTCCGTCATGACTCCGCCCATTTGCGTTGTCCCCTCGCACAGGCGGGGAAACAGCGCCGCGCAGGCGGAGCGGCCGCCAACAGGATTGTCATGACGGAACCGTTCCGTCATGAGCACACGCCAACCGTGGCTCATGACGGAACGGTTCCGTCATGAGCAGGGAAGGGGTTAAACAAAAAAATGAATGCAATGCAACAATCGCTGTAGAACACAACAAAACCGCATTACAATAGTACAGCACTGACAGTAGCACTAAAATAAAACAAATGACAACCGCAACAAAAAATTGCACATAATCATTAAGCACCAATGTTCTTGCCACACATTATAACCTCTGGAATCCTGTTCTCTTAACATAGTGTTAATAGGGGGCTGCACCAAGTACTGCTGAACTTACCACCAAGGACAGGCAATAGTGCCAGCCAGAAATGTATTGTGATCCAGCTCATTGGCTCTGCCACAGCTTTCGTTTGGGTGGTGTCTTAAATAGTTTAAGAGCTGTAACAGCGGTATTTTATCACCTTAGACAGAGAAAAATGGATGTGAAGTTTATCTTAGGAACTTTAAAGAAATGTACTACTTTTGTCTGAAAACATACGAGCATCTGTTATCAACTCTAAAGAAAGTACAGAGCACAGCAAATAAGAGCATAACAATAAGGAAATAACACAGCAAAACACACGAGAATGCAACACAACAGTACAACAGACCAATAACAAACTGCAATAAATACAGCCTGGCAACACAACACCACAAAAACAACAGTACACATCACTGCCACAGCAAAATGTAACACAAATAAATATGCACAAATATTCTTGCCATGCACTACCACCTCCACAAATCCACTTCTGAAAATGAAAGTAGTGACTTCCACCCACCTTTTAACATGCTTCTTCCAGTGGCAGAGTGTTTCTTTTGCTAGCTACTGCTAATTAGTGACCCTAACCACCTATGCAGCAAATTAAACACATGGGGCAAATTTACAAGCCCCTTGCGCCTCATTTGCGTCGACCTTGCGCCATGCTGCGCCCTTTTTACAACGTGACACATCTAGGGAGATGCATCACGTTGTAAAGCCCTGTGCCACATGAAACCTGCGTCAGGTTTCATGTGGGCATTATGGCGCAGGGTGGGCGTTCCCTCACAGGTACGCCTCGTAAACATGACGCAGTGAAATCTACAAGATTTCACTGAGTCACTTTTACGGCCATGCTGTGTCAAAACCCTTCGCCTGCTTGAAGCAGGCGCAAGGAGTGATGCAGCATGTTAGGCATAGGGCACCCCCGAGCCTTGCTGGAGCCGCGTTGCACTTGCGATGCAACTCCAGCAATGCGCCGCCTTTACGACGGGGATGCGATACACATCTGGCCATCCGTGCGCCACGGCACACCGCATTGTAAATGCGGCGCATCAGTGGTGGCGCACGGGTGGTTTTGCCTGTCGCAAGTGTTCTGGCGCATCCCTGCTGATTTGCAGAGATGCGCCAGACCTTGTAAATATGCCCCCTCATTATGATTAATGTATGAAGTCAAAGCATTCTTCGTGGGCCCATTGAACCAAAGGAGGAAAGTCAATAGTAAGTCAAGAAGTAAAGAAAATGCGATGTTACCATGTTTTGAAACAGTTGCCACGTGTCGATATTCACTGTTTTTTAATACACTCCCTCTCAAAACCCATTCTGGGGGCCACAGGGCAGACATACGTTTCTTGGCCAGAATCGTCATGGTTGCAGTTGTTTGACACTGGTTTCCTCAGGTCCTTCCAACTATGGTTCTGCAAACTGAGCCAAATACAACCCTTTCAGCCCTGGACGCACAATGTACGGGCAGTGGTAGACTTCTCATGAAAGTGGTTTGAGGGCAAGAGATCAAAACTCAACTCTCAACCAACCAGACACAATAATGTAATGTTCAGCCCACTGCTTGTTTATTTTGGTAAAAAGAAAGTACTTTAATCAAACAGCAAAAGTAAATACTACACAACATGATTAGAATGTTATACAGGATTATAAAACATGTAATTCTTTAATTCCTATATAAATGTAAGACTCTAATCTCCTTATAATCACTAGCTTGTGGCGCACCCAGTCACAGATTTTAAAGGAAAGACGTTAGTACTTTACTGTTATAAGTTATTACCCTTGCGTTCTTTGAGTTCTGACATCACAGTGGGTGCTGCCAGAGCCAGCAGCCTAGGTGAAAGGCAGGTCAGGCCATGGAGCAGTTATTTAAAGCAACGAAAAAGGAATGTTGCTTTTCTGTCTTCTGCTCTATTTTTCTTGCTTAGAAAGACAAGCAGAGAGAACATGATTCTTTTTTGCACTCTTAAGTTACTTAGAGAAAAGCTAGAATCTTTCTGCATGTTTCCCACTCATTCTGAGCTACAGAACCTTTTTTGTTGTTTAATAATTGACTTGTATTGGATTATTTCTAATACCTGTTTACAACAAATATCTAACAGGTTTTTGGTATGTTTAATTTTGCACTAGAGGTTTTCTTCTTATTCTTCATATTTTCAAACCTGCTTGATGTTTCATATAAAGGAGCTATGTACCAAGGTTTTAAGTTGTTAGTGGCAAAGGTGACCATGTATTATATGGGATAAAGTACCTACAGGTGTACATGATAAAGATATTTTAAGTCACCTTCGGCCTCTTTCCTCTATATGGTTATGGAACTCCTCAATGACTTGCAAATATCCTTATATGGTACAGCAGGGGGTACTTTATACCTTATATAATCAGTTGCATCTAACAGCAAAGCGCTACACTATCCCTTCTCCCTAGCTGTACTCTTGGACCTGCTGTGGTTGAGTTTCTATCTCTACAGTTCCCAATGCTATATTGAGTAGGATAGGATTAGGCATAGGTGCGAATAACTCCAAGCACTGTCTCTCTTTATTGGAGCAACTCATCTGATTGCCTTTTTCAACACTTGATTAAAATGGCTTATGCAGCTCTTTGGTCTTGCCTGTGACCATCATCAGTCTTGCTAAAGCAGTAACCAGAAACAGACAAAAGGGGCAGGCCTAGCCTAAAATGTTTGCCATCTTGGACAGCAGATACTGCAGTAACACCCTTTAACCCCTCCATCTGCTTAGTGCTTTGGAAGACATAATCAACAAACCCTTGCTTACTAAGCCCTCACTGAATTTCTAAAGGTAGATCTGCTTCCCTCCTCCTCACTTTTGTGTATAGGTCTCTACTCTCCAGCCAAAAAATGCAGCGAATACACTTCTACTGTCTGGGAAAGCTATTCTCACCCTCTATTCTCATTCTCCATCTTGTACCATGTTAAACCAGGGGCACCCAAAATGTATTCCACTGGTTTCAGTACTCAGACTCACACACATACACGGTCCTACTACCTTATCTGTGGATCTGTGGTATACACTCACTACACATACACTCGTGCTGGACATGCACACAGCTTGTCATAGCAAGGGTTTGGGTCACACCCATATGCAGAGCTTTACTCGAGATGGGTCAGTAGACCTTGATACAGGGAATAAGGTTTGGTCAAGCTATACATTCACAAAACATAGTACGCAGCTACCACCGGTTAAGGTGACATACCCAGGACAAAGACAGTAGTTAATTGCTTAATATGAGTGGTGCATCCCTCCAGGCCATAGGGCAGGTCCTGGACTGCACATTTTTGCGGACAGGCCTAGGCCTTCATGCACAGTAAGAATTAGCACGACAACATTAGCATGACACCAGGGCCAAAGATAAAAGTGTGAATACCAGTTTCACATGCAGTCGTACAGTTGTGGCAGGGGTACACACCCATTTACAATGCAGGCAACATTTCTGTCCCAATACTCCTTCTATCTCAACTTTAAAAAAAAATATTTACCTTTCTGTCACGCAGGGACATAATATTGTGGATTTATATTTCAGAGGCTCCATATCCTTCAGAGGGTCCTGCCAAGTGACACAGCAAGAGATTTGTGTAGCTTCACTAAGCAGGAGAACTACTGCAACACAATGTAGGCCCAGAAATTATTGTTTTGTAATGCAGAAATACGCAGTGCTCACACAAAACACTGCACCACTACCCAAATCATGACATATTGCTGAACATAAAGAGCCTATTCAACATAGCATTTATTCATATGGGAGGTCGCACTACAGGAGTACTTTATAACATGCCTTTGTGAATCGGCCCCAAAACATCAAACAACCTATTAGTACTAATACAAAGTCCACAGTCCTGCCTATGTGTCCTACTTGTAGATAAATAATCAAATTTTATTCTCAGTTTAGATTTTTATGAAAAGAGTACTACAAGCATACAACTTTACATTCTCAAAAAGTTCTTTGGGTTTGATTCTTAAAAGCATTCATAAGTACAAGAAGTAGTACTCCAGAAGTACTCTTTTATGTGGTCTTAAATGCCTTTGTGAATTGGCCTGAAACATCCATCTGCCTATTAGTAAAAGTGCAAAGAGTGCATAGTCCTTTCTATTTGTACTAATTGTACACCACTATTCCCAGATCTGTGACTGGGGGTGAGTGTCTGAAAGGTTTCAGCGCTCTGTTCATGATCTCCTTGTGTTTGCTTTGTTTGCCCTAAGTTGGCAGGGTGATGCCCAGACGTGGGTCCCTTGCTCACTTTGCCACTCGATTCAAGCTAGCCTGGCTGAGGAGGGGTGTTACTTCGAAACTGCTCCCAGGTTGCTTGTTTCTGGTCCAAGGAGGACCTGGCCTGGCAGTTCGGGCCTGACTGTTCCCATGAGGCACAGGGTCAAGACTGATTTGTATATGGCTGGGTCCAAACTGGGGAGGCGAAGTGAGCTAAAGAATGATGATCGATTCAACCCAGATCTGTGACGGGGGGTGAGGGCCTGAAAAATTTCAGCCCTCCGTCCATAATCTCCTTGTGTTTGCTTTATTCCCTTAATAATTCAATGTTATTTCCATTTTAGAGTTTTTGTGGCCAATTTACAGAGCGATGTAATAGTACATGAAATAGTATCAAAGGAGACCCACTTTATGTACTCCAAAATGCGTTTGCAAATAAACCCCTATGTGAATGGGCCCATAATATTTTGTGATGAACCCATTTCTCAACCTCATCTAATCTATCTCAGGATGTCCTCCTAAGTTTTGGAATACCATTCCTTCAACAATCTGCACTAATCCTATTTACTGTTACAGAAACTCCCTCAAAAAAGTGCTACTCCTGCCTCAATTCCAACAAGAATCTTTACTTGTACCTTCCAAAACTTCCGACAAGGTTCCACAATTTGTAACAACTTATTCTTCACCACTTTTCTTTCCTAGCTGCACTTTTCTTGACATCTGTTCCATAACTCTTTTGTGAAGTGTACTTTGATTATAATGTTTGAACATTCAATTTGTTCCATATTTTGAGCATATTTCACTTTAATTCTTCTCACTGTACTGTACAATAGTCAAGGCCCGGCCCAACCGATTGAGACCACCCTGTCCGAGACCTAAGTACCTCCCCTTGACTCTGGAGTAGATGGATCAACTAGTCCGGTCTGGATAGTTACAGAACCTGGAATCATCAAAGTAGACTTTCGATAAAGCCCCAGGCTTATGGGCCAACAGGGGGTGAAACAAGTTTTGGCTGTGCCTCAAAAAATCTTTCTTGTTTCATTCTTTTCTGAATGACTCTGAAAGTTAAATAGTCTCTGTTCAAATAAGTGCTGGATTCAATTCAATTCAATAACTTTATTCGATCCAATTAAAATACATGGATCATAAACATACAGGTTAATAATAAGAATACATAAAATCTTAGTAGAGAATATAAGATTAAAATGTGATTAAGAAGTTCGAATTAATAGAACTTCAAACCTAACATTATCCAGAAAACAAATTAATTAGTTAATACTACAGGTAGATGGAATAAGCGCTAAAAACTTCACTCAAGGTCCGCCAAGAAGACAAATACCTACTTAATTATTCACTGTGCGATAAACGAGTCTGAGTGCAGAATTCCTATCTACCAACTTCTTCCGTAAAGTTTATAAAACCTAAGATATCTTAAATTAATTATACACAATTCGACCATCACAACCTCTAAAACAGGAACTAATTACCTTATAAAAAAACATTTTTTTTCAAAAAGTTATGACAATTCCCCCCTCAAGATTCCCTCCCGTTAGCTCCATAAAGTGCTGAGTGATAAGTTATATAGGTCAGATAAACTCTTAGGGGTCTATTAGGATGGTGGGCGGATCGCCACCGCCCGTATGGCAGTGGCGATCCCGATCCGCCCGCCATTTCTGTCTGCCTAACATTTCCCCCCACCATATTATGATGGCAGTGGGAACCCAGGCGGATGGAAAGACCGTCTGCCAGTTTTCCGCCGGTAGGCAATCCGCCCGATTGCTACCGGGTGGAAAAGACCTGCAATATGGTGCCATCCATATTACGATGATGGCGGTCTCATGCCTTTCCATGGAGGAGACTCCGCCATGGAAAGGCATGCAGAGAATGCTTTTGGGAGCCCGTTGCGGGCCCCCAGGGGGTTGGGGGGGGTGGCGGCACCACGCGGTGCCTGTCACGTTGTGCATGCAAATGCACAACATGCCCTTTTAACATTGTGGCGGGTGCTGAATACAGTACTGCCCACCACAATGTTAAATATACAGGATGCGACCGCCATGGT
This sequence comes from Triturus cristatus, assembly GCF_964204655.1. Lineage (NCBI taxonomy): Eukaryota > Metazoa > Chordata > Amphibia > Caudata > Salamandridae > Triturus > Triturus cristatus. Next base: position 445,854,945 of record NC_140590.1, read on the forward strand.
GGCGGTCGCATCCTAATTGGCACAGCGGGATCATCGCACCACTGGCGGCGGGCGAGCAAGAGTCCGCCCGCCATCCTAAGAGACCCCTTAGAGTTGCTGTAGCTTCTCAGCTAAACACAGTTTCCTCCTTCTCATACAGGCCCAGAGAAGCATAGCTAAGGAGAAACTAACAAATTGATCATTACGTTTTTTAAGAAAATACAAAGTAGGGCAGCAGTGAATAAAATGATAACGTCTTAAGAGAGGTAAAATATATCTTGATCTTTGTTTCTTAGAAAAACCACAGAAGAAAAATAAATGAAGGTCAGATTGCTCAGAGGTATTATTCCATGGGTAAATTGTCAGTTCGTTAAAGCTATACCTCTTCGCAGGAAAACCCAGCTTCAAATGGATTAACTTCATACAAAGCCTCATCAGCATAAATCTATGCTGAGGGTTTCCTACTTTTTCTAAATACGAGTACTCTCCCTCCATTAGAGGCGGGGTAATTTGGTATAACATTACAAAGGATTTGGCATAGTTTTTTCCGTTCTTTCATAATCTGCCTTGGCTAAAAATAATGCTTTTAATCTCATTTTCGGAAATTTAGTGCAGGAGCTGGGGTTCATGAATAAATCAGGAAAAATCCTAAAGAAAACAGCGTGGTCCTTACATACTGCAACCAAGTAATATTGTTTACATTATCCAATGACAAGCAGTTTTGTATTATAATTTGAGTTAGGTTGACGGTGTCCCTTCTCCAAATTGAGTGCCATAGCAAAATAGGTTCAAGTCTTATGATATCAGTCACATTTGGTAAATCAAGTTCTAGATGGCAAGAACCAGGAAGGGACACAACCCTTTTAAAGAAACCATTCTCTAACTTTTGGAGAGAGTCTATTGATGCCATTCCCCAAACCCCTGCCCCATACGTCGCGCCGGAGATGGTTTTTAGCACTATAAACCTTTTTTATGGGGACAATTAGTTTTGATCCCAGTTTTTAAAAAAAAGCTAAAAACAGCTGCTGTGCTTCGCTCCATTACTAGGGCCCTGCTTTCCACCATATTTGACCAAGGTTGTTTTTTATCAAATAGGGAAAGGTATCCACCGGTACACAGACAAAATTTTGAGTTTTTTATTTCGACCTACATTAATATTGAGTTTAAAATATCGTAGGGACAGAATATCGACATCAGGAATATCGGTGACCAGAATATCGACCTGAAGGTAAGAAATATCGTTTTTGTTAATATCGAAGTCATTAATATCGATAGTAACATTATCGATGTTAATAATATCGATGTTTATGTTAGTGTTATGTATTTTAGCATGTATATTATATGTATGTGTTCCACATGTTTTGTTATGTTTAGTATTTTTAAAAAAATATATGTATTCATTGTTTAGAAGTTAGTAATTTTAGGAATAGGGTGGGAAGTAATTTAATGTTATTAAAATAATTATTATTTTTCATTTATTGGTATTTATAATTAATTTATTGTTAATTTATTAATAAATCATTATTTTTTTATTATTATTTAATTGATAACTATGTTATTTTTAACCCCTACGCTATACAACACTTTCCATACTGTTGCACTCTCTGGAGCGGGAATAGTAATTTTTACCCCTACGCTATCCAACACTTTCCGTACTGTTGCACTCTCTGGAGTGAGAATAGCAATTTTTACCCATATGCTATCCAACACTTTCCCTACTGTTGCACTTACTGGAGTGAAAATAGTTATTTTAACCCTTTCGCTATCCAACACTTTACTTACTGTTGCACTCACTGGAGTGCGAATAGTGATTTTTACCCCTACGCTATCCAACACTTTCCCTACTGTTGCACTCTCTGGAGTTGGAATAGTCATTTTTACACCTACTCTATCCAACACTTTCACTACTGTTGCACTCTTTGGAGTGGGAATAGTAATTTTTTTCCCTCCGCTATCCAATATTTTTCTGTATTGTTTTAGTTAATGTTGTGTACAATTTATTTTAAAAACATAAAACATATTGTAGTTTATATATATATATATATTTTTTTTTTTATGTATTTATATTATTTGTGTATGTGTATATATGTATTTATAATTTATAAAATGTTTTTATCAATGTATAAGTTATTAAAATAATTATTTATGAATATTATTAAGTAAGTATATATGTTATATTTTATATGCATATGTTTAGTTTATTTTAACATTATGGGGCCGATTCCGATCCTGTATTTTTTTTTTCCGTACGACTCGTATCCGTATTTTTTTCCGTACGAATCGTACAAGTCATGTCCGACCCGTGAAGTACGATTCGAACGGGAAAAAGTACATACAGATCGGCCCGATCCATACGAATCGTATCGGGAAAAAATGTACGAGACGTACCCGCACACTTTTCCGTACGAATCGTAAAAATACAGTCCGAGCGTACAAGTACGATCCGGACCGGCTTTCCGATTTACGATTCGTACGGAAAACGTCCCGTACACGGGGAATGACTTTACCCGCTACGAAGCGAAATTTGTACGACTCGTAGCCCGGGAAAAGTTGGACCTGGGGTGCGAGTTGTACAGGTCCTCCCGCGTGTATGTACACACCGTACACCCCCCTGCGTGTATGTACGCACCGTACTCCCCGTGCGTATGTACGCACCGTACCCCCAGCGCTTATGCGCTGGGGGTACGGTGCGTACATACGCGCGGGGGGTACGGTGCATACATACGTGCAGGGGTACGGTGCGTACATACGCGCGGGGGGTACAGTGCGTACATTCGCAACGCAGGGGGGGTGTATGCCTGTACGACTCGTACCCCTGGGGACTCAGCTTTTACGGCTGTTATTGCCTCTCGTAAAAAAAGAGCCGTACGGAGTGACGTAGGGACGAATCGTACTTGCTGGGCCGTAAAATGCTGCTTACATACATACGGACGTCACGTACAGGCTGTTCCGGATCAGAATCGTAGTTTTTTTTACCCGTACGGTCTTTTGTACGATTCATACGAAAATAGGCTTTCTGTACGAATCGTACTTCCTAGGTTGTACAGACAGTTTACCGGGTACGAGTCGTACGGAGAAAACGCTCCGTACGACGATTCGTACGGCCTTTTTCCAGGATTGGAATCGGCCCCTAAATGTATCAGTTTTTATTTTTAAAGATGTTTTAATATTTTTAACTATGTTTCTTTTAATTATATGTATTATGTACTTTATTTTACATTTTTTTATTTAACATTTAAAAAAACGATATTTTTTACAACGATATTTTTGATATCGATATTTATTTCTCTATACTTTTGTATTTACCATGATGTAGATAGGATGTCGATATTCTTGACTTCGATATTTTTGTCACTATATTTTTGTACCTCGATATTTTTGTAGTCGATATTTTGTCAGTTATTCGTGTCCACCACATCCAATTTTTAGCTTCCAATATAAAATAATGGAATTCTTTTGGAGGGGTCGACCCCTGTTACTAATACAAATGATTTACACTCATTTTCCCTCAAATCCAGTGATTTCATAATGCTCACATAGGCCCCTATAAGGCATTGTAAAGCCACGCCAGTCCTAGCTATTAGGACCATATCATCCACGTAATGCCAAAATCAAAAGTATAAGAGTATTCAAAGAGGTGATAGTCAATGTAGAACCTGCAAGAGTGGCCTCAACCCCATTTATATAGATCAAAAATAAAATGGGGGCAATAACTTAGCTTTGTCTAACGCCCCTCATAATCTGTAAGGTTTGTGTGCATTTCCCGTTTTTTCCCTAATGCACACACACCGTAACTTGAAAATACAGCTGGCGAATAAAGTTTATTAATGCTGCAACAATGCCCATTGCTTCCAATATATTCCACAGTTTAGGATAGATGTACACAGTCAAACGTGGCCCTTAAGTCCATAAAGTCCATGTACGTCTGATCGCTCCTAGCTGTGGTGTATTTAGCAATGGTCAGGCTCAGATACAAACACTGGTTTATTGTCCCTCTACCCCTTTGGAAGTCATAGTGAGCTGGAATCAGGAAGTGTTTCTCCCTAGCCCACTCTTCCAGCCTATTTAGGAAAATACGGCCCATCAATTTTACAGTGCAATTCAAGAGGGAGATGAGTCTGTAGTGCTGGGGTTTTTCTTTGTCTCCCTTTTTATAAATTGGTAAAATTATACTAGTTTTTCATGAGGGTAAGGGACCCAACTTAGATATGACATTTAATTCCTTGGTTAGGAGTGGGGCCCACAGATCTTGGTGCTCTAAGAAGAAATCAGTAGGAACCCTGTCTTGGCCTGGGACTTTAGTACAGCTGCACTCACCCAGGCCATTCCTTACTTCTTCCAGAAGTACTCTATTGGGGCTGGGGCTGCACTAGTTGGGTCTTTTGAAGATTCATCCATAGTCCCAAAAATCTGTTCAAAATGGGCCACCCAAGCATCCTTGCTAACGTGAGTATCCAGTGTAACATCTGTGTTTTTTTTTAAAAGGGAGCGTTTATCACCTTCCAGAATTCCCTATTGTTCTTAGTAGATGCTGACTGTGCCAGATTTTCCCTGGTGGCTTCCCTTAATTTCCTTTCCCTAGTTTTCTGGGCTGACTTATATGTATTCCGTTGTGCCTTAATCAGGACGTGATCTCTAGGTTGGGCTTTGAGAGTCCTGTGCAAGACGTTTGAGGATTTTGCACAGGCCTTATCAAACCATTGCTTTACTGGGGCCTAGTTAGGAGGTTTGAACCGAGTCAAGGCATGTTTGATTTCCCCAAGTAATTCCAGGAACAGTGATGGCAATGAATCTCAACACTTTAGAACTGTTTCCAGTTTATTAAATAAAATCTGTGGAGCTACTTTCGCCTTGTCGATTTTATCCCACTTTACATGGTTAACGTTCTTTTTAGCCCAAATTGGTTTTGGTACCTTTACTGTTGGCAAGATACTAGCACCCGCCCCAAACATCACTAAAAACAGGATTGTGTGGTCACTGAAGTTCAGAAGTTTAGTGTCTGTTTGTGAAATGATTCCTTGAAGAGAATTAGAGGCTACTACAAAATCATTTGTAGACTCATACTCGCTACGGGAAAGAGTTTTTACACAACCTCCTGTTTTTTAATCTACCTTGTTAATTATTACCAGATTCCTAGTGGATAGCATCTGATTTAGGCTATTACCATATTCATGATGTGTAAATGGTAAATTGCATCACCCTCCAGGTCCACAAAACCGCAAACAATGTCCATTGAGTGTTTACATGGATGGACATTAAAATCACCTACCCACAGACTGTTAATACATTTATTTGGCAATGCTCCACTGATTTGATCAATCTCTTTTTCCAATAAAACTATCACCAATTACTTATTCCCACCAAAGTTGTTATTATAAAAGTTTATCAGAAGCAAGTACCTATTGCTTTCTCCTTCTAATACCAAAAAATGAAAATAGGGAGATATGCATTCAAACGTTTTAAGCTTGATGGACAATTTATTCGATATTAAAGTCAAAAGACCACCTTTAGCTCTACCTGACGAGGGTGGGATTGCTCCTGTTTGATACGATCAGTACCAAGCTACAAATTTCTATTACCCAAGTCTCCTGCAGACATAATATATCATGTTCTTGCCAAATAGACATCCACTGTGCATCACCCATCTTTAAGCCATGGCCCGCAACATTTCAGGTTGCAACTTTTTATCGCTGGTTTACATTGAAACCTCTGGAGTCATTGCTCCTCTTTTCTTTTTTGCCCCATCATCATTGACTAAGTTATGATTTAGAACACTAGGGGGCAGTCAGTTGCAAGACTCTAGGTCAGTCAAAGGGGAGAAGTGACTCTCTGCCCTTAGCCATGTTCTAACAGGTCTACCAGGACCTAGGATGGCAAAAGGGGTTGGATAGGCCATACGAGTAAGGCCTCTCACTGATTCAAGAGATGATGGTAAAATCAATCTATAAAAGTAATCCAGTGGGGACACAGTGATCTGAATACTGGATAAAAAACATTCAAAAATGCCCTTAGTAAATTCCTTTACCACATACTGGTTATTAAAATTGACAACTACACAATCCCATGTTACCTCTTTTGCAGAGTGGCCCACCCATCCCACCCTCCTCGCCATAATGATATGTCTATCCAAAGTGCAGCCCCTTATTACATGGCGTCTTGCATGGGAAGACTATCAGTAGAGTATTTTAGCCATAAGCTGTTCTGTTGCTTCCCTTTGGCCCTCTCTCAGCTTCGGAATATTTACCAGGACCTAGACAAATGGTGAGGCAGCTGGGGGGAGATCTAATGTTTGGAACTGTTTCCTGCTTTGCCCTGCACTTCCCTTGCTCTTCCCTCCCTGATTTCATTGCTACTTGAATTGACCAGTGTTCTCAATGACTCCATTATATTACCCCCTGCAATGGTTTTTTCAGAACATGAAAGTGTCAAGGAGGGGTGGGGTTAGGATAGAGGGATCTGGTACCAGCTGTGGGCCAGGTAGATTAGATAAGTCGGACCTAATTTCCCCCCATGGTATTCCTTTGTGCCTGCGGTGCTCTCCCTGGAGATGGTATACCTGGGCCCCTGTCACATGCAATTCCATCTTTAATGAGGCTATCTAAAATTTCTTCAATCCTCACCAATCTGTGGCTTAACGGCTGAAGCAACAAAGAGACCATGTTTTTTTAATCTAATATATAAACCCTTGTTTTTTGACGACAAGGAGTCATCAGACGACAAGGAGTCGATGGTCTTTGCCTCTAGGGTGATTTTGATCCTTCTCGGGACCTTCAGATTCTTTGGATTTGGTTTCCAACCCCCTCTTTTCCTCAAAACCGCTGGCTCTATTATTGAGTCTGAAGATACAAGAGACCCAGCTACAAGCAAAGTTTCTGAGGGACAGTTAGAAAATGCACAGGAGTCCTCCCTCCCATCCATTACAGGCTGAACCTCAGTGTTAGCTGCTAACAAGTCCATACCTTTCCTGCCTTCCTCCAATGAGAGGCGGCGCTCTGTCAACTTGATCTGAAAGAATGTTTGCTGCCCTTGTCTGGAAGGAATCGAGGGTATTAACTATTTCCCCCCCTAATTGTTGATCTGTCACCTTACGCCGTTATGAGTAATCCCCTTCTTTGGTGGTCCAAGTTGTGCACTCGTCTGAAAAGCACAGCTTAGAGGGGAGGCCCAGTCCAGCCTTTTCCGGGCCAGGACAGGTGTGGATGGGCCTGCCCTTGGCCTAGGCTTTGTCCAGGCAAGGCTCGGGCACGTCCCGTGCAGCTGGACAATGGTGCACTTTTATGCCGGCTAGCAGGAACAGAAGTTGATGGGAGCTGTAGTCTCCCCAGCGGTGCAGGAACTTTGGAGCACAGGCTTCACCCTGGTGAGCAAAAACAAGCATCATGTGTCAGGCGGGTACAGTTCCTGTGAGACTGTGGCGTTTTTATGTGGGGTAGCAGGAGCAGGGGTTGATGGGGGCTGTAGTCTCCCCAGCGGTGCAGGAACTTCAGCGCACAGGCTTCACTCCCCGGTGAGCAGAAGCAAGCATCAGGCGGGTACCTGCAGCTCCTTGATGCTCCCTTCTATTGGATTCAATATAAGGATTCTTCCTAATTATTACGAATATTCTTACTTGTCACGGTGCACTTCTCAGCTATTAAATGAATGGTTAAATGGTTTCCCATTACCAAGGACAATTGGTCTCGTAACTATCCTCATTAGTTAACTGGATACATTACTGTCGTGTAGTTCCTATAGTACCCATGCAGGACCTGCGTGTTTGGATAACATGAACTGTGGGATTGGTGGCAGACTGGTTCTGTGCACCCCCACCAAGAATGTTAGCCTGTTTGCATTAGCTAGCTCACAGTGCCACTAGAGTATCCTCTTATCAGGGAGAGAATAGTTTCTGGCAACCTCAGATCATGACAACCCTGATCCCTCAGGATCGTGGAAACAATGTACTACTTTTCGCTCAGTCACCCGTGCTCATTTAGTTTGTCTCAGAGATACACAGAATAATCAGTCTGGGTGTTTCAATAAGGATTTATTGAATAGTTGCTATTCTGGTGTAGAATATATGAGCTGCAACAACCATTAGACAGTCGCAGAGATATATAATTAGCAGTACAGTGAATATAAAAGGATAGTACAGGTCTACCATCTTGCAATAAGCATGAATAAATACATGAATATAAATGAGGATAAAAGTGCCCGTACTCCTACGATGCCTATCTAGATGTACTAAAGTGTACCCAGCATATTGAGTAGGTGTGAAGCCAAGAATCCCTCTAGGATTTAGTCAAACCCCATTACCCGAAGTGTGAGAATGTGAGAGCCTGTTCTGGTCTCGAGTTGGACACCCTGCTAGGGATGTTCAGACCACTGTCAGCTGGAGCGTCTGCATGCAGGAGCCTCAGCGTCTCTGGTCAGTGTGTTGGCCTGGAAGTCTCGGTTCCCTCTGTCTAACACTAGCAAGATGTGCTGTGTTTATACAAAAAGTATCTAGGGTTCCTTTGTCCCTTGTTTCATGTGTTAGCCATTGTTGGATCTGAGGATGATGTATGGGATGAACCGTGTATGTAGATATGGGGGGAGGAAGGTGGTGTAGCCCCAGCCTGGTTTTCAAGAACCCTTATGAATATTCATTCATACTGTGTGAGTTTATTGATGGAGTTATAGGACTCTATTGACTATCTACAAGTTTTGCAATATCCACTGTACAATAGTCCCCCTGCTTAATTTGTTGTAACCTTTTTTATTTATTATTGTCATTCTGAATGATTTTATGTGTATTCAAAAGTACTCTGACACCAATGGCACTCTTTCCAGGTCTATAACATGTAAAAATAAATAAATGAATGATAGCCATCAACATATTTGACTTGCACTGAAAGAGGGTTCTGATGATTGTCCACTGCTAGTCTGATGTTGTTTTCTAACAAGTTAATTACATCTCTGTCCCAGTGGCAACATATGAAGCTAATTCCCTGATTTTGTTGTGGTGGGGAGGTGCTATCAGAAATACTAGTAAGCTTCTTGCTGGTGGAAGCAATTCAATTATCATGTGTTAATACTAGTCCATTGTTGGTTGTCATTTAGCCTTTGGAATAATATTGATGTTATTGACACGTCGAAGTATTATTGTCTTCTTGTATTCAATGAGAGTGGTGGCTTTGCATCTGACATCGCTGCACTGCAGTTTAATGGATAGCATTTATTTTATAGAAGAGATGGTTGAGTATGAGAGTACAGTGTATTCTGGAAAAGCGGCAATGCAGTAGTAAACTACTCTGCGATTACCAACTCTGGCATGCCCCTCCCCATCAGCCTTTCATGAAACCCATGCAGTGCCTTAAATAGAAACATTGATATTTTAAAAAGGTAAGGACTAAGGGGATCAGCCCATACCCCTGCCTAATGAAATGCCACTGACTTGACCAGCTTTGTCTTTTCATTACACTACATTTTCAACCTTCTGTTTTTCTGATGCCTCTCCGAAACTACTTTTGTAAACATTACCTCTCTTGTAACTGCAAATTGAACCTCAGATAACTGTTAAGGTGTTGTTTCACAAAGCTGGGGAAGGAATATTTTCCCACAACGCTTGGCTATAGTGTGCTGTGGCACAATTCTTTAGAGACGCATAACTTGTGTAGGCTAAAAACTTTACACAATATGCAGCATGATTTAACTGGCTTCTGTGACATCATTTCCCATCTATGTTTCTTCAGGTCCCTTACGATGATCTGCGCTATCTCTTCGGTGAGATCATGTATGGCGGCCATATTACCGATGACTGGGATAGACGTCTCTGCAGGACCTACCTGGAGGAGTACATTAAGCCAGAAATGATGGAAGGGGAGCTCCTCCTTGCCCCAGGATTCCCCATTCCAGGCAACATGGACTATAATGGCTATCACCAGGTAATCCTTTATTTTCATCATTCCCTTGTCTGTTCTTGGATAATGTGTGGAAAATGTCAGAATGTGTTTAATTTAATAGTCGCTGTAAGCATCGTTCCCTGTACTGTATTTCCTGTCGCATATATTTTAAATATCATTTGTTATTTGAAACACTGTGTTGTAAAGTTTTTTTGTGCTTAATAAAATATGATTAGCCTGAACTTGAACTCTGAATAGAGGCGAAGAAATGTGCCTAAATAAATATAAATATATATGTGTATATATATATATATATATATATATATATATGCACTCAAACACCTCTCAGCACTTCCTTTTCGGCGAACTGACAGAAACGGACCACCAGGACAAGTTAGTGGCAATATTTCTTCTTTTTATTGTTCTTAATTCCTCATTTCATGACGCGTTTCGGGCATCGAGTGCCCTTGATCACATACAGAGCTTATAGTACGCCGTCTTTATATATGTACTAAATGAGAAAGAACACACCCCTATAGTGCTAAACAGTGAAGAAACACTTTCTTTAGTTATGTGCTCCAACGCTTCCTCAAACATCCATGATATTTGAAAACAGATTCTGTTATATTGCAAATCACATATATCAGTGATAAATACAATCGTCATAGTGTGTATTATACATAAATAATTTAAAATGTATAAAACATACAAAAAAACATTAAATTTTCAATAATAAATAAATATGTATAAATAATTAAAATATACATATTATTTCACCACGACGAAAACATATTTTTAACAGTGTTCTGTGCAAATGTCTACCATTGGAAAAACATATAACTGCTTCAATACGTTTTGTTTTTCAAACTGCATGATACCAGCATAATGCTGTTTTTCAGAGTACCTGTTCGTATTCTCTAAAAGAAAGTGTCACGTGCAAATTTCGTGCAAAAAGTGCTCTTTAGGTATTAATTTACCAAATTTATAAGGTGCTTAATGCTTAACATTCACAATTTATGAATAAATAAATAACACAAAAAAAATGTGATAAAAATTTACATAAAATGTAGTTAAAAAAGCTACTTTTTGTGGGTGTTTCTTTTAACTGAACGAGAAGTGCTAGTGCTTAATATTTATGATATCAATTATTAAAAAATAGAAAAAATTGAAAAAATTGAAATGTCGATGAGTTTTCTAAAAAGACTTCCATCTTGTTACTAAATTCAGTATTACCATGGGTCAACTAATTTCGTACATCATTGTTTCTATAAATACCCATTGCTGCGAAAGCTATTGGGAGATGTATATATTGAGTTAGATTACAGAAACGTATGTAAGTCCTCTGTATTATTCAATCCATTCGGGAATTTACTGTCAAGTTCTAAGATGGTTTTAGTCTCACGTTGTCTTAACATCTTCTCCCGATTTCCTCCCCTGCGAGGTACTGGAATTGAATCAATTACGAAATACGATAAACATTTAACATCGTTGTCATGTGCTTCCTTGAAGTGGCGAGCAACCGGATAAGCCGGATCATTATTAACGATTGCTCGTAAATGCTGCAATATTCTTACGTGCACTTGAAGCTTGGTGCTTCCCACGTACCTAAGCCCACAAGTGCACGTAAGAACATATACAGCAAATTCGGTACGGCAATTGTAACTACCCTTTATACTTATTTCATTTTCTCTAAAGGGAGTTTTGTACTGAGTTGTATTCACTCCAAACTTGCAAGCTTTACATGATGTGCATTTAAAAAAGCCCTGTCTTGGTTTTAACCAAGATATGTTACTGTTTAATTCTGGGCTGTTTTTAGATAACTTGGACCCCATAGATTGTGTTTTCCTGAAAGTAATTACTGGTTTATTTGGAAGTCTCGAATTTAGGACATTATCAGTGAGAATAATGGGCCAATTTTTATTAATGATAGATCTTATTTTTCTCTCCTGTCGACTATATGCTGTTATAAGTCTGGGTGTATCATTAGCTGTGTCTGCAGGAGTTATATCATTCTCATTATTGTGTGGAAGCAATGATGCTCTAGTTCGACTCTCAGCGTTGTTTACGGCTTCCATTAACGTTTTGTTATTGTAGCCTCTTTTCCTTAATCGATTTAGAGTTTCTTCTCTACATTTGTCATAATTGGCTGGGGTACTGCAAATACGTTTAAGTCTCAACAGTTCCCCGTACGGAATACTGCTGATAAGGTGCTTGGGATGCGAACTGGTTGCGTGTAGTATTGTGTTCCTGTTAGACCTGGCATCATTGGCATGAGTCTCTCCTCCATTTATTTCTGTTTGCCTCCTCTGTTTACGATGTTTTTGCTGGATTATTGCTTTGGGCACTGTGCCACTGCTGATCAGTGCCACAGTGCAAGTGCTCCCTATGTTAAATTGTTACATTGATTGGTGTTACCATGATTGGCTTGGTTGACTTACTGTTCAGACCCTAGTCTAGTGCACTGCGTGTGCCAAGGGCGTGTAAGTTAACTGCTGCTGGTGGGCTTGCAGCACTGGTTGTGCCACCCACAGAAGCAGCGTGTAAAATGTGTCTCAGGCCTGCCACCGCAGCGCCTGCGTGCAGTCCCTGACTGCCATGCCGACTTGGTAAGGAAACCTACTTACCAGTCTCTAAACCTTCACTTTGCCACATTTCAGACACCTCTATGGTAGGCCCTAGGGCAGGGTGCATTGTTGGTAAAAGGTAGGTCATGCCCTGATGTGTGTGGCATGACCTAATAGTGAATTACAGCCATTTTCGTTTTTCACTATTGAAGGGCTACCTGCCTCCAATAGGCCAGACTGGGCAGACTGATTATTAACTCCATTATAATCTATCTGACTCAGGGAGCATGGTAGCAAGTCGAGTTTAGTATCCCTGAACTCAGAATTTAATAACACACCCTTTAGGATGGATGGTTTTTAAATTCTATGTTTGAAAATAGCACTTTTAGAAAGTGGCTATTTTCTTGTCCAACTATCTACCGGTCTCTGCTGGTTTGGTGTGTGTGTCAGGGGCTGGGTGGCTCCAGATGTCTGAATGAGTCAGTGTGGGGTGAATGGGGCGTTTACACATAGAGTGAGGGAAGAGTAGCCTGCCCTGCCTGACACAATACTGGCTCCGCCTCCTGCTGGGCGACCGATAGCCCTGCTCCTGCCAGTGACAATACTGGCTCCGCCTCCTGCTGGGCGGCTGAGGACTCTGCCCTGCTCAGTGAATAGGCCCGGTGCCTCTGCCTGGCAACACCCCCAACAAACCTGAGCTGGCGGGAATCTCCCTGCTTGGACAAAGGGAACAAAGGGAAAAAGGGGTGTAAGAGAAGGACCCCTGAACCAAGAACTCAGATCACTTCTGACAAGGAAACCTGTACCAAGGACAAGAAGCCTGCTGATCTAAGGACTTGCCTCCCCTTTCTGCCAGAGTGCTGTTTTGCTGTGGAGGAACCTGAAAGCTGCTTCTTTATTTTTGCCAAGGAACAAGGAGAGAGGAACTTGGTGTGTACTCTCTGAACACTTGCTAGGAAATCTCCAAGGGCTGGAAGAGTGCCAGTCTCCTGCTGAAGTCACAGGGCCAAAGGACTTCACCATCTACTGAATTGCTGAATTGCTGGAAAGTGTTGTTTCCAGTACACGAGGGAAAATCTGCAGTCTCGACGCCAGCAGCAACGCCAGTGAGCAGTGGGTATCGGCCCCGGCTCCAAGTGACCCCGTCTCGACGCCGGTATCGACGCCAGTGAGGAGTGAGTATCGGCTCTACCTCCAAGCGACCCCGTCCTGACGCCGCTGCTGATCGCATCGACTCGACGCCCTTCTTAACGCCGTGAGCGCTGCTCCGGCCCGACATCCCTCGACGCCGCTGCGGATTGACCCGACTCCGAGGCACGATCGACGCCGACCCCGACGCCGACATCTCGACGCCGTGGATCATCGTTTTCTTCGTTTCTCAAGGTACTGTACTTGTGGGGTCTGTTGCAACTCCAGGCTCGACGTAGCGCTCCTCGCGGTCGACGCCGAACCTTGGGAATCTTGTAGACTCGACGTCGTGTGACTCCTGTGGGGGTTACATTGTTGCCAAAGAACTGTGCTCAGAAGAATACTTTGCTAAAGAACTATTTGCCAAGAAGAAACCTTACTTGAACTACTATTTTTCCTTCCAAAGAGTATTTATTAAGACTGTGGTATATTTTTGTCGTTATTTGGTCTTGTGCTAAGCCTTATATAAAAATACTATTTTTATAATAACTTCTGTGTCGTGTCCATCTGTAGTGTATTCACTTTATTACTGTATGTGGTCATAAATGCTTAACACACTGCCTCTGAGATAAGCCTGTCTGCTCTGCCAAGCTACCAAGGGGGTAGCAGGGGTTATCTGAGTGTGTAATCCCCTTTCCCTGACTAGAGTTGGTGGGTCCCTATTTGTCAGAAGTGTATACCTCTGCCAACTAGAGACCGCCGGTTCTAACATTGGTGGTCAGCGGTGAGGATTTGAACTTTGCATTTATGACTCATGTGCAGTGATTAGTGTACGCTACATAGTGAAAGCAGACCATAACGCAGCCACAATCTGTTTTGGTAGGATTGCCTATTTTTGTTCTCCGCTTTCCTGGAGCTTATTTTCTTAAACACTGCCAGTTTTGACCATGGAGAATGCCGGAGCTGCTACACCTGTGGAGAATGTTGTGGGGGAATTTGATAAGGAGAAGATAGATTCCTACACGCTAAAAGATCTAAAAGGATTTTGCAAGCAGTTTAAAGTTCCTACCACAGGTCTCACAAGGAAAGACGACTTCCTCAAAGCGCTGAAGGCCTGGTTAGAGGCCAGAAATCCCTCTGATCCGGTGGTGGTACCGGAAGAGGAAGAAGAGGAGGAAGAGCCCGCAGATGGGCCAGTGTCATCTCCAGGCAGTAGTGCGTCCTCTAGGAGCCTTTCCCCCGAAGAATTAGAAGACAGGGAGAAGGAGAGGGGGTACAAGTTAGAAATGGCAAAACTTAAATTAGGAGGGCAGTTGGAATTAAAGAATGCGAGAAGCAAGAGAGAAGCTGAAATGGAGAGCAAAAGATTAGATTTTGAGAGAGAGAAATTAGCGTTTGAACGTGAGAAGATGGTGAGGGAGATGGAGCTTAAAACTAAGAGTTTAGAGTTGAATCCCTCTGGTGGCAGCGCTCCATCTGTGCCTGCAGAAAGTAGGTTTTATTTTCCTAAAGATGTGATCAAAGATTACAGTAAGAATGAAGATATTAGCCAATGGTTTAAAGCGTATGAGTTAGCATTGTTGGCCCACCGGGTCCCTGAGAAAGATTGGGGAACGGGGTTGTGGAGCCGCTTTACAAACGAGGGGAGAGATACCTTGTTGAGCCTTCCTGCTGAGGATAGGATGTCTTATACTCATATAAAAGATGCTTTAATGCTGAGGTATGGCTTAACTCCAGAAAAGTACAGACAAACCTTTAGAGAATGTAAGAAGTTGCCTGGTACTACGTGGGTTGAATATGTGTCTTTTTTCTGCAGAACCATGGATGGTTGGATAAAGGGTAGCAAGGTTGATAGTTATGATGCTCTTTATGATTTGTTTGCTTGGGAGCAATTGTCTAATAACTGTTTTCCAGAGCTACGCCAGCACCTTGTTGATAGCAAGCTATCTAACCCTAGAAAACTTGCTGAGGAGGCGGACAGCTGGGTCAGTACCAGGGTCCACAAGGGTCCAGTGGGAGACTCAGCCAAAGGTGGGCAGGGTCCCCAGCAGAAGAGTGGGGGGGACAGGGGTAAACAGAGGGAGTTTCAGAAAGGGCCCCAAAGTAGTCCCCAAGGGAACCAAGGGAAGGGTTCCCAGCCTCCCCCTGTAAAGAAGCCAGAGGCCCCGACAGGTAAACCTGTTCACAGGGGCCCCATGACCTGCTATGCCTGTAAGCAGGTGGGACACCGTTATTATGATCCCCAGTGTCCCATGAAGGATTCGAATGCACCGCCGTGTGCACCCCCTCGTCAGGTAGCGAGTGTAGCCCTGGGAGGGGATGAGATGGGTGCCCCCAGTGGGTGGGGTCCCGCAGAAATGTCCCTGGATTCTTTAGGAGACGTGGAAATGGTCCCTCCAACCCCTCTGCCTAGTAACACTAAGAAATATAGGCAGTGGGTGACCATTAATGGCCATAGGGTGGAAGCTCTCAGAGACACCGGAGCGAGTGTGACAGCTGTCAAGTGTCACTTGGTGTCCAGAGAGCAGGTGGTCCCGCATGCATTCTACCCCGTTGTAGCTGCTGACAACTCACAGAGTCAGTGTGAGGTAGCTCAAGTTCCTTTTGAGTGGGGGGGGTCTCAGGTACTCTTCAGGTTGCTGTGAGGCCCGCCATGCCTGTTGATTGCCTCTTGGGCAATGATTTGGAGGACTCCCCTTGGGCTAAGGTGGAGAGAAAATCGCATCTGGAAATGTTGGGTCTGCCTGAGTGGGTGTGTGCGACCACCCGGTCCATGTCAGTCAGTAAGGGTGTTGATGGGGCCCTGGAGCCTGAAAGTATGGCCCAGGTCCCAACCGTGAAGAGAAGAGGCAGGGGGCGCGGGAAACCGTCCCCCATCGTTCCCGCGGTCCAGGAGGGAGCAGACCCTGAGGGGGATGCCCTGGAACCGACAGGAGAACAAGTGGCCGAACTGGGAGACCTGCCCGAGCTGACCCATTGGCAGCAGGATGGTGGTCCCTCCCGGGAGGAATTTTGTGCTGAACAGAAAGTGTGCCCTTCTCTTGTGGGTATGAGGCAGCAGGCCTCAGCCCAAACGACAGGTGATCAGTCAGGATCACATTGGGTCTACTGGGAGAACGACCTCCTGTATAGCGAGCCTAAGGCTGCTGAACCTGGGTCAGCCCGTGTGCTGGTGGTACCCCAGCGCTTAGGAGCCTTCCTACTGGGGTTGGCTCATGACGTTCCGTTAGCTGGACATCTGGGGCAGGACAAGACCTATGACAGGCTTGTCACCCATTTTCATTGGCCCCAGATGAGAAGGGATTCAGATATCCATTGTAGGACCTGTCAAACTTGCCAGGCAAGTGGGAAAAGTGGGCGGAAGCAGAAGGCTCCCCTCCAACCTTTTCCCGTCGTCAGTACCCCCTTTGAGCGAGTGGGAATTGACATTGTGGGGCCACTGGACCCCAAGACAGCCATGGGCAACAGGTTTATCCTGGTCTTGGTGGACCATGCCACCCGGTACCCGGAAGCCATCCCTCTCCGAACAGTGACGGCCCCCGTGGTGGGACGGGCACTGATGGGTGTTTTCTCCCGCATGGGGTTCCCCAGAGAGGTGGTGTCAGACCGGGGCACCAACTTCATTTCGAATTATATGAAGTCTCTGTGGAAGGAGTGTGGGGTAACCTACAAGTTTACCACTCCTTACCACCCTCAAGGTAATGGGCTGGTTGAGAGATTCAACCGGACCCTAAAAGGCATGATCATGGGTCTTGAAGAACCAATGAGGCGTAAATGGGACGTCCTCTTGCCATGCCTGCTGTTTGCTTACCGTGAGGTGCCACAGAAGTCTCTAGGGTTCAGCCCCTTTGAGCTTTTGTATGGTCACCCGGTAAGAGGACCTTTGAGTCTGGTCAAAGAAGGCTGGGAGCAATCTCCCAGGAAACCTCCCCAGGATGTATATAGTTACATGCTGGCCTTTAGGAACCAGACTCGGCGCTTCAGAGATCTTGCTCAGGCAAATCTGGAGGCCAGCCAGGAAGAGATGAAGCGGTGGTACGATCAGAATGCCACTCTGGTTGAGCTTCAACCTGGTCAGAAAGTTTGGGTCATGGCCCCTGTGGAACCTTGTGCGCTCAAGGACAGGTGGACTGGACCATTTGAGGTTGTGGAGAAAAAGAGCGATGTCACCTACTTGGTGGACTTGAAGTCTCCCAGGAACCCCTTAAGGGTCCTGCATGTCAACCAGTTAAAGCCCCACTTAGAAAGGTCCGAAGTGGGCATGCTCCTTGCCACAGATGCTGGGATGGAGGAGGAGAGTGAGCCTCTTCCTGACCTCCTGTGTGCAAAAGAAAAAGATGGGTCAGTGGATGGTGTTGTCCTCTCTGACACACTGACCCCTGAGCAGCAGCAAGATTGTCGCCATCTGTTGGTACAATTCCCTGATCTGTTCTCCTTAATCCCTGGTGTCACTCAGTGGTGTGTCCATGATGTGGACACTGGGGACAGCACTCCTGTGAGGCACAAGGCCTACAGGGTGACTGAAAAGGTCAGAGCATATATCAAGGAGGAGGTCTCCAAGATGTTTGCCTTAGGGGTGGTTGAGTCCTCTAGCAGTCCTTGGGCCAGCCCAGTGGTCTTGGTCCCAAAGGCTGCAGCGCCTGGTGCTTCACCAGAACTTCGGTTCTGTGTGGATTACCGAGGACTCAATTCGGTCACCAAGACTGACGCGCACCCCATCCCCAGAGCTGATGAGCTCATCGATCGGTTGGGGGCTGCCCGGTACCTTAGTACGTTTGATCTAACGTCTGGGTACTGGCAGATCGCCTTGACTGATGGGGCAAAAGAGAGGTCTGCATTCTCCACCCCAGATGGGCACTACCAGTTCCGTGTGATGCCCTTTGAGATGAAGAATGCCCCTGCCACATTCCAGAGGTTGGTTAACCAGGTATTGGCCGGGCTGGAAGATTTCAGCGCCGCCTACCTGGACGATATAGCAGTGTTCAGCGCCAGCTGGGAGGAACACTTGCGCCACCTCCAGGAAGTGTTGTTGGCCCTGCGCAGAGCAGGCCTCACAATCAAGGCTAGTAAGTGCCAGATTGGGCAGGGTTCAGTGGTGTACTTGGGGCACCAAGTAGGGAGTGGCAAGGTGGCCCCCCTGCAACCCAAGATAGATACCATCCTGGCTTGGGAACCGCCCAAAACCCAGACTCAGGTGAGAGCCTTCTTGGGTCTCACGGGTTACTACAGGAGGTTTGTCAAGGGGTATGGCAACATTGTGCACCCCTTGACCTCGCTGACTTCCAGGAAGCAGCCGAGACTTGTGATCTGGACTGACGCCTGTCAGAACGCCTTTGACACCCTGAAAACTGCAATGTGCACAGCACCGGTCCTCCAGGCCCCCGACTTTTCAAAAGAATTCATTGTCCAGACAGACGCTTCAGAGCATGGTGTGGGGGCTGTTCTAGCACAGATGAATGAGGAGGGCCTAGACTTACCTGTAGCCTTCATCAGCCGGAGGTTACTTCCCAGGGAACAAAGGTGGAGTGCGATAGAGCGTGAGGCATTTGCTGTGGTCTGGGCGCTGAAGAAGCTAAGACCCTACCTGTTTGGGACTCACTTCCGGGTTCAGACAGACCACAGGCCCCTCAGATGGTTAATGCAGATGAGGGGTGAGAACCCAAAGCTGTTGAGGTGGTCTATTTCCCTACAGGGGATGGACTTTACGGTGGAACACCGCCCTGGTACAGATCACGCCAATGCTGATGGTCTGTCCAGATTTTTCCGCCTTAGTGATGAGGACTCCCTGGGTGAAGGGTAGTTCTCCCCACATTTCAGCTGGAGGGGACACGTGTTAGACCTGGCATCATTGGCATGAGTCTCTCCTCCATTTTTTTCTGTTTGCCTCCTCTGTTTACGATGTTTTTGCTGGATTATTGCTTTGGGCACTGTGCCACTGCTGATCAGTGCCACAGTGCAAGTGCTCCCTATGTTAAATTGTTACATTGATTGGTGTTACCATGATTGGCTTGGTTGACTTACTGTTCAGACCCTAGTCTAGTGCACTGCGTGTGCCAAGGGCGTGTAAGTTAACTGCTGCTGGTGGGCTTGCAGCACTGGTTGTGCCACCCACAGAAGCAGCGTGTAAAATGTGTCTCAGGCCTGCCACCGCAGCGCCTGCGTGCAGTCCCTGACTGCCATGTCGACTTGGTAAGGAAACCTACTTACCAGTCTCTAAACCTTCACTTTGCCACATTTCAGACCCCTCTATGGTAGGCCCTAGGGCAGGGTGCATTGTTGGTAAAAGGTAGGTCATGCCCTGATGTGTGTGGCATGACCTAATAGTGAATTACAGCCATTTTCGTTTTTCACTATTGAAGGGCTACCTGCCTCCAATAGGCCAGACTGGGCAGACTGATTATTAACTCCATTATAATCTATCTGACTCAGGGAGCATGGTAGCAAGTCGAGTTTAGTATCCCTGAACTCAGAATTTAATAACACACCCTTTAGGATGGATGGTTTTTAAATTCTATGTTTGAAAATAGCACTTTTAGAAAGTGGCTATTTTCTTGTCCAACTATCTACCGGTCTCTGCTGGTTTGGTGTGTGTGTCAGGGGCTGGGTGGCTCCAGATGTCTGAATGAGTCAGTGTGGGGTGAATGGGGCGTTTACACATAGAGTGAGGGAAGAGTAGCCTGCCCTGCCTGACACAATACTGGCTCCGCCTCCTGCTGGGCGGCTGAGGACTCTGCCCTGCTCAGTGAATAGGCCCGGTGCCTCTGCCTGGCAACACCCCCAACAAACCTGAGCTGGCGGGAATCTCCCTGCTTGGACAAAGGGAACAAAGGGAAAAAGGGGTATAAGAGAAGGACCCCTGAACCAAGAACTCAGATCACTTCTGACAAGGAAACCTGTACCAAGGACAAGAAGCCTGCTGATCTAAGGACTTGCCTCCCCTTTCTGCCAGAGTGCTGTTTTGCTGTGGAGGAACCTGAAAGCTGCTTCTTTATTTTTGCCAAGGAACAAGGAGAGAGGAACTTGGTGTGTACTCTCTGAACACTTGCTAGGAAATCTCCAAGGGCTGGAAGAGTGCCAGTCTCCTGCTGAAGTCACAGGGCCAAAGGACTTCACCATCTACTGAATTGCTGAATTGCTGGAAAGTGTTGTTTCCAGTACACGAGGGAAAATCTGCAGTCTCGACGCCAGCAGCAACGCCAGTGAGCAGTGGGTATCGGCCCCGGCTCCAAGTGACCCCGTCTCGACGCCGGTATCGACGCCAGTGAGGAGCGAGTATCGGCTCTACCTCCAAGCGACCCCGTCCTGACGCCGCTGCTGATCGCATCGACTCGACGCCCTTCTCGACGCCGTGAGCGCTGCTCCGGCCCGACATCCCTCGACGCCGCTGCGGATTGACCCGACTCCGAGGCACGATCGACGCCGACCCCGACGCCGACATCTCGACGCCGTGGATCATCGTTTTCTTCGTTTCTCAAGGTACTGTACTTGTGGGGTCTGTTGCAACTCCAGGCTCGACGTAGCGCTCCTCGCGGTCGACGCCGAACCTTGGGAATCTTGTAGACTCGACGTCGTGTGACTCCTGTGGGGGTTACATTGTTGCCAAAGAACTGTGCTCAGAAGAATACTTTGCTAAAGAACTATTTGCCAAGAAGAAACCTTACTTGAACTATTATTTTTCCTTCCAAAGAGTATTTATTAAGACTGTGGTATATTTTTGTCGTTATTTGGTCTTGTGCTAAGCCTTATATAAAAATACTATTTTTATAATAACTTCTGTGTCGTGTCCATCTGTAGTGTATTCACTTTATTACTGTATGTGGTCATAAATGCTTAACACACTGCCTCTGAGATAAGCCTGTCTGCTCTGCCAAGCTACCAAGGGGGTAGCAGGGGTTATCTGAGTGTGTAATCCCCTTTCCCTGACTAGAGTTGGTGGGTCCCTATTTGTCAGAAGTGTATACCTCTGCCAACTAGAGACCGCCGGTTCTAACAGTTCCCTGCAGTTGGTTTTCTATAGGAAGTGGTGACAATTTTGCCTTCCTTAATGAACACATTAACATCCAAAAATTCTACTTTAGAATGACTTATATGCGATGTGAAGTGTAGGTTCATACAGTTTGTGTTGATCTTTTCAATAAACTTATTGGCACTGTCAATACTCCCATTCCACACTACAAACACATCGTCAATGTAACGCAACCAGTGATCAATGTTGTTCTTATAGGTCTCCAGGTGCTGCTTCATGAGGACCTGCTCCTCCCAATAGCCCACATGTAAACATGCGTAGCTAGGAGAGAAGCAGGCCCCCATGGCAACACCCTGTATCTGTTTGTAAACCGCTTTGCCAAACAAGAAATAATTATTATTCAAGCACCAAGTAATGAAAGCTACTAGCATTTTGTTATGTTGATAGTATTCACAAGGTCTTGACTCCAGAAAATAATTCAAAGCAATCAAACCGGACTTATGCTCTATACTGGTATACAGTGATTCAATGTCTAGTGTGATTAGCACCAAATTATCTGTCCAGACAATGTCATTGAGTTTCTTTAAAAAATCACCTGTATCCTTTACGTATGAGGGTAAAGCCTTTACCAACTCCTGTAAGAAGAAATCCACGTATTCGCCCATATGTTCAGTCATGCTGTTAATTGCCGAAATTATGGGGCGACCTGGAATTGGTATGGTATTCTTGTGGACTTTAGGTAGTAGGTAAAGAAAAGGAAGAACTGGATATTCGTTATGCAAATATAAAAATTCTTCTGAAGTTATTAATCCTTCCTGCTTCCAAAATTGTAACTCCTTCTTCAAGGAATCTTTTGCTTTGTTGTATTCCCTCATGGTAGATTTTTCATAGCATTGTTCATTTTTTAATTGTCGCATTGCTTCCAAAATGTATTCCTGTTTGGGCCATAGAACGATGTTGCCGCCCTTATCAGATTTTTTGATCACAATTTCCACATTCTCACTTAGTTTTTTCATCAGATTTTGATATTGGATTTTGTTATATTGTAGTTTACTTTTTTTGTAATTCACTTGGTGGTGTATCTTTTTAATATCTTCTATGACGCGTTCATGGTAAATATCCACTGCGTCTTTGGGCATCATTGGAAGGAACGTCGATTTTGGCTTGTAAGGGCTTTCACCAGCCCCTTTCTGTAGTAAGTCGATTTTTCGCAGTCTTTGTTGTGTGTCACCCACAGAATCTTGTTGTTGAATATTAATAACTGGTTCATTGCTTAGATCATGCATGGTTAAGAGTGTTTGAATATCGGATGCTTGCAGTTTTGTAGGATTCTTCGGTTCTGATGAAGCAGTTGATTTTGCTTTTTCCAGACCTGATTTAATAGTGAAAAATTTCCTGAGTTTTAATTTCCGTATGAAGCAGAACACATCCACTCTGGTGTTCGCATAATTAAAATTGCTTTCTGGACAGAAATTTAAACCTAATGCAAGCAGTTGTTCTTCAGCTTTGGTTAGTGTCAAAGTGGATAGCTTGATGATGGTTTTTTCTTCTTCATCATTCTCCGCGGTTCCTACTTGCGCCATTGATTTCTCTTCTTCTTTTCTTTTCTTTTCTTTTTTTTTTTCTTTTTGGCTTCTTCTGTTAATGTTCCGCCTTTTTCTATTGGCTTCCATTCATTCCTCGGTCTCAACGTTTGCCTCCGCTCCTCCACTAAAAAATCAATTTCTTCTCCAAGGCTGAGGATTGTGCTACCAATTGTACTCTCCATATTTAACTCTTCCATACTTGATCCGCTTGTTAGAGATTCATTATCTGTGTTAGAACTATTACCATTACTTGATATTGCTTGCATGCTGCTCACAACATTAGGTTTCTCTTTGCCACTGAATTTCAATTTTTTCGCTTTTTCATATTTTCGGGCAAATGTATAAATTTGGCCTAGTTCATAGTCGGCCTGGTCGCGTGCAAATTTATGTATTTTCCATGCTGTGATCTTATCTTCATGCTTTTTAAGCCGTTCCTTAATTTCCTCTCGTTTTGCCTTGATAAAGTCTTTTTTCTCGGATTTGCTTAGTTCCTTGTTAATATTGTCGATATCAACTAATAGCGCTTGGCGATCTATTTCTGCATATTTAATTAAAATATGTACCAAATTCATAGACGCTATTAGATTGCTTTCACCCCATTCTCTGAGCATTAAGGGATTGGGGTTATCAAAACTAGGAGCGAGAAAAATCCTTAAACCCCGTGGTATCCTGTTGACTTCTACATACTTTGTTAGGGACTTGTGCTCCCACCACTTGGTGATTTCATTTTTCATATTCTTTTCTAGTTCCTTTAACAAAATCTTGACATCGTTATCTGAATTACTTTCTGTCGCTTTGATATTTGACCCAGCGGCGTTTGCTTTCGGTATTTTACTGAAAAGCTCGTCCGCAATGGCTTCTCGTTCTCGTATACGTACTTCGTCTTCCGACATGTTTGAGGATTTTTGAAATGTATTTCACAGTGAGTTCTTTACCCTGTAGCTTTCCCGGGTTCAGAAACTGATATGCCCAAAGTCCTTATCTCCCCGCCTACAGCAATGCCGTTTCACTCACCAAAGGTACGGACGTTCCTTCGCGAGTCCTCCGACCCGATCGACGGCGTCTTTCCACAGGTGTTTGCTATTCCGGCTCGTAGGGGGTCACTGCCAAATTTCCTTTTCGGATTCCAAGCAACGATAGGTTGAGGGCTGCTGCCGACTTCAAGGGAGGGGTCCGTTTAACGAAAGCAACCAAACTTCCGTAAATTGATGCACTCAAACACCTCTCAGCACTTCCTTTTCGGCGAACTGACAGAAACGGACCACCAGGACAAGTTAGTGGCAATATTTCTTCTTTTTATTGTTCTTAATTCCTCATTTCATGACGCGTTTCGGGCATCGAGTGCCCTTGATCACATACAGAGCTTATAGTACGCCGTCTTTATATATGTACTAAATGAGAAAGAACACACCCCTATAGTGCTAAACAGTGAAGAAACACTTTCTTTAGTTATGTGCTCCAACGCTTCCTCAAACATCCATGATATTTGAAAACAGATTCTGGTATATTGCAAATCACATATATCAGTGATAAATACAATCGTCATAGTGTGTATTATACATAAATAATTTAAAATGTATAAAACATACAAAAAAACATTAAATTTTCAATAATAAATAAATATGTATAAATAATTAAAATATACATATTAATTCACCACGACGAAAACATATTTTTAACAGTGTTCTGTGCAAATGTCTACCATTGGAAAAACATATAACTGCTTCAATACGTTTTGTTTTTCAAACTGCATGATACCAGCATAATGCTGTTTTTCAGAGTACCTGTTCGTATTCTCTAAAAGAAAGTGTCTCGTGCAAATTTCGTGCAAAAAGTGCTCTTTAGGTATTAATTTACCAAATTTATAAGGTGCTTAATGCTTAACATTCACAATTTATGAATAAATAAATAACACAAAAAAAATGTGATAAAAATTTACATAAAATGTAGTTAAAAAAGCTACTTTTTGTGGGTGTTTCTTTTAACTGAACGAGAAGTGCTAGTGCTTAATATTTATGATATCAATTATTAAAAAATAGAAAAAATTGAAAAAATTGAAATGTCGATGAGTTTTCTAAAAAGACTTCCATCTTGTTACTAAATTCAGTAATACCATGGGTCAACTAATTTCGTACATCATTGTTTCTATAAATACCCATTGCTGCAAAAGCTATTGGGAGATGTATATATTGAGTTAGATTACAGAAACATTTGTAAGTCCTCTGTATTATTCAATCCATTCGGGAATTTACTGTCAAGTTCTAAGATGGTTTTAGTCTCACGTTGTCTTAACATCTTCTCCCGATTTCCTCCCCTGCGAGGTACTGGAATTGAATCAATTACGAAATACGATAAACATTTAACATCGTTGTCATGTGCTTCCTTGAAGTGGCGAGCAACCGGATAAGCCGGATCATTATTAACGATTGCTCGTAAATGCTGCAATATTCTTACGTGCACTTGAAGCTTGGTGCTTCCCACGTACCTAAGCCCACAAGTGCACGTAAGAACATATACAGCAAATTCGGAACGGCAATTGTAACTACCCTTTATACTTATTTCATTTTCTCTAAAGGGAGTTTTGTACTGAGTTGTATTCACTCCAAACTTGCAAGCTCTACATGATGTGCATTTAAAAAAGCCCTGTCTTGGTTTTAACCAAGATATGTTACTATTTAATTCTGGGCTGTTTTTAGATAACTTGGACCCCATAGATTGTGTTTTCCTGAAAGTAATTACTGGTTTATTTGGAAGTCTCGAATTTAGGACATTATCAGTGAGAATAATGGGCCAATTTTTATTAATGATAGATCTTATTTTTCTCTCCTGTCGACTATATGCTGTTATAAGTCTGGGTGTATCATTAGCTGTGTCTGCAGGAGTTATATCATTCTCATTATTGTGTGGAAGCAATGATGCTCTAGTTCGACTCTCAGCTTTGTTTACGGCTTCCATTAACGTTTTGTTATTGTAGCCTCTTTTCCTTAATCGATTTAGAGTTTCTTCTCTACATTTGTCATAATTGGCTGGGGTACTGCAAATACATTTAAGTCTCAACAGTTCCCCGTACGGAATACTGCTGATAAGGTGCTTGGGATGCGAACTGGTTGCGTGTAGTATTGTGTTCCCTGCAGTTGGTTTTCTATAGGAAGTGGTGACAATTTTGCCTTCCTTAATGAACACATTAACATCCAAAAATTCTACTTTAGAATGACTTATATGCGATGTGAAGTGTAGGTTCATACAGTTTGTGTTGATCTTTTCAATAAACTTATTGGCACTGTCAATACTCCCATTCCACACTACAAACACATCGTCAATGTAACGCAACCAGTGATCAATGTTGTTCTTATAGGTCTCCAGGTGCTGCTTCATGAGGACCTGCTCCTCCCAATAGCCCACATGTAAACATGCGTAGCTAGGAGAGAAGCAGGCCCCCATGGCAACACCCTGTATCTGTTTGTAAACCGCTTTGCCAAACAAGAAATAATTATTATTCAAGCACCAAGTAATGAAAGCTACTAGCATTTTGTTATGTTGATAGTATTCACAAGGTCTTGACTCCAGAAAATAATTCAAAGCAATCAAACCGGACTTATGCTCTATACTGGTATACAGTGATTCAATGTCTAGTGTGATTAGCACCAAATTATCTGTCCAGACAATGTCATTGAGTTTCTTTAAAAAATCACCTGTATCCTTTACGTATGAGGGTAAAGCCTTTACCAACTCCTGTAAGAAGAAATCCACGTATTCGCCCATATGTTCAGTCATGCTGTTAATTGCCGAAATTATGGGGCGACCTGGAATTGGTATGGTATTCTTGTGGACTTTAGGTAGTAGGTAAAGAAAAGGAAGAACTGGATATTCGTTATGCAAATATAAAAATTCTTCTGAAGTTATTAATCCTTCCTGCTTCCAAAATTGTAACTCCTTCTTCAAGGAATCTTTTGCTTTGTTGTATTCCCTCATGGTAGATTTTTCATAGCATTGTTCATTTTTTAATTGTCGCATTGCTTCCAAAATGTATTCCTGTTTGGGCCATAGAACGATGTTGC
This sequence comes from Triturus cristatus, assembly GCF_964204655.1. Classification (NCBI taxonomy): domain Eukaryota; kingdom Metazoa; phylum Chordata; class Amphibia; order Caudata; family Salamandridae; genus Triturus; species Triturus cristatus. The sequence goes on from NC_140590.1 coordinate 445,882,086, forward strand.
CGCCCTTATCAGATTTTTTGATCACAATTTCCACATTCTCACTTAGTTTTTTCATCAGATTTTGATATTGGATTTTGTTATATTGTAGTTTACTTTTTTTGTAATTCACTTGGTGGTGTAGCTTTTTAATATCTTCTATGACGCGTTCATGGTAAATATCCACTGCGTCTTTGGGCATCATTGGAAGGAACGTCGATTTTGGCTTGTAAGGGCTTTCACCAGCCCCTTTCTTTAGTAAGTCGATTTTTCGCAGTCTTTGTTGTGTGTCACCCACAGAATCTTGTTGTTGAATATTAATAACTGGTTCATTGCTTAGATCATGCATGGTTAAGAGTGTTTGAATATCGGATGCTTGCAGTTTTGTAGGATTCTTCGGTTCTGATGAAGCAGTTGATTTTGCTTTTTCCAGACCTGATTTAATAGTGAAAAATTTCCTGAGTTTTAATTTCCGTATGAAGCAGAACACATCCACTCTGGTGTTCGCATAATTAAAATTGCTTTCTGGACAGAAATTTAAACCTAATGCAAGCAGTTGTTCTTCAGCTTTGGTTAGTGTCAAAGTGGATAGCTTGATGATGGTTTTTTCTTCTTCATCATTCTCCGCGGTTCCTACTTGCGCCATTGATTTCTCTTCTTCTTTTCTTTTCTTTTCTTTTTTTTTTTCTTTTTGGCTTCTTCTGTTAATGTTCCGCCTTTTTCTATTGGCTTCCATTCATTCCTCGGTCTCAACGTTTGCCTCCGCTCCTCCACTAAAAAATCAATTTCTTCTCCAAGGCTGAGGATTGTGCTACCAATTGTACTCTCCATATTTAACTCTTCCATACTTGATCCGCTTGTTAGAGATTCATTATCTGTGTTAGAACTATTACCATTACTTGATATTGCTTGCATGCTGCTCACAACATTAGGTTTCTCTTTGCCACTGAATTTCAATTTTTTCGCTTTTTCATATTTTCGGGCAAATGTATAAATTTGGCCTAGTTCATAGTCGGCCTGGTCGCGTGCAAATTTATGTATTTTCCATGCTGTGATCTTATCTTCATGCTTTTTAAGCCGTTCCTTAATTTCCTCTCGTTTTGCCTTGATAAAGTCTTTTTTCTCGGATTTGCTTAGTTCCTTGTTAATATTATCGATATCAACTAATAGCGCTTGGCGATCTATTTCTGCATATTTAATTAAAATATGTACCAAATTCATAGACGCTATTAGATTGCTTTCACCCCATTCTCTGAGCATTAAGGGATTGGGGTTATCAAAACTAGGAGCGAGAAAAATCCTTAAACCCCGTGGTATCCTGTTGACTTCTACATACTTTGTTAGGGACTTGTGCTCCCACCACTTGGTGACTTCATTTTTCATTTTCTTTTCTAGTTCCTTTAACAAAATCTTGACATCGTTATCTGAATTACTTTCTGTCGCTTTGATATTTGACCCAGCGGCGTTTGCTTTCGGTATTTTACTGAAAAGCTCGTCCGCCATGGCTTCTCGTTCTCGTATACGTACTTCGTCTTCCGACATGTTTGAGGATTTTTGAAATGTATTTCACAGTGAGTTCTTTACCCTGTAGCTTTCCCGGGTTCAGAAACTGATATGCCCAAAGTCCTTATCTCCCCGCCTACAGCAATGCCGTTTCACTCACCAAAGGTACGGACGTTCCTTCGCGAGTCCTCCGACCCGATCGACGGCGTCTTTCCACAGGTGTTTGCTATTCTGGCTCGTAGGGGGTCACAGCCAAATTTCCTTTTCGGATTCCAAGCAACGATAGGTTGAGGGCTGCTGCCGACTTCAAGGGAGGGGTCCGTTTAACGAAAGCAACCAAACTTCCGTAAATTGATGCACTCAAACACCTCTCAGCACTTCCTTTTCGGCGAACTGACAGAAACGGACCACCAGGACAAGTTAGTGGCAATATTTCTTCTTTTTATTGTTCTTAATTCCTCATTTCATGACGCGTTTCGGGCATCGAGTGCCCTTGATCACATACAGAGCTTATAGTACGCCGTCTTTATATATGTACTAAATGAGAAAGAACACACCCCTATAGTGCTAAACAGTGAAGAAACACTTTCTTTAGTTATGTGCTCCAACGCTTCCTCAAACATCCATGATATTTGAAAACAGATTCTGTTATATTGCAAATCACATATATCAGTGATAAATACAATCGTCATAGTGTGTATTATACATAAATAATTTAAAATGTATAAAACATACAAAAAAACATTAAATTTTCAATAATAAATAAATATGTATAAATAATTAAAATATACATATTAATTCACCACGACGAAAACATATTTTTAACAGTGTTCTGTGCAAATGTCTACCATTGGAAAAACATATAACTGCTTCAATACGTTTTGTTTTTCAAACTGCATGATACCAGCATAATGCTGTTTTTCAGAGTACCTGTTCGTATTCTCTAAAAGAAAGTGTCTCGTGTAAATTTCGTGCAAAAAGTGCTCTTTAGGTATTAATTTACCAAATTTATAAGGTGCTTAATGCTTAACATTCACAATTTATGAATAAATAAATAACACAAAAAAAATGTGATCAAAATTTACATAAAATGTAGTTAAAAAAGCTACTTTTTGTGGGTGTTTCTTTTAACTGAACGAGAAGTGCTAGTACTTAATATTTATGATATCAATTATTAAAAAATAGAAAAAATTGAAAAAATTGAAATGTCGATGAGTTTTCTAAAAAGACTTCCATCTTGTTACTAAATTCAGTATTACCATGGGTCAACTAATTTCGTACATCATTGTTTCTATAAATACCCATTGCTGCGAAAGCTATTGGGAGATGTATATATTGAGTTAGATTACAGAAACATTTGTAAGTCCTCTGTATTATTCAATCCATTCGGGAATTTACTGTCAAGTTCTAAGATGGTTTTAGTCTCACGTTGTCTTAACATCTTCTCCCGATTTCCTCCCCTGCGAGGTACTGGAATTGAATCAATTACGAAATACGATAAACATTTAACATCGTTGTCATGTGCTTCCTTGAAGTGGCGAGCAACCGGATAAGCCCGATCATTATTAACGATTGCTCGTAAATGCTGCAATATTCTTACGTGCACTTGAAGCTTGGTGCTTCCCACGTACCTAAGCCCACAAGTGCACGTAAGAACATATACAGCAAATTCGGTACGGCAATTGTAACTACCCTTTATACTTATTTCATTTTCTCTAAAGGGAGTTTTGTACTGAGTTGTATTCACTCCAAACTTGCAAGCTCTACATGATGTGCATTTAAAAAAACCCTGTCTTGGTTTTAACCAAGATATGTTACTGTTTAATTCTGGGCTGTTTTTAGATAACTTGGACCCCATAGATTGTGTTTTCCTGAAAGTAATTACTGGTTTATTTGGAAGTCTCGAATTTAGGGCATTATCAGTTAGAATAATGGGCCAATTTTTATTAATGATAGATCTTATTTTTCTCTCCTGTCGACTATATGCTGTTATAAGTCTGGGTGTATCATTAGCTGTGTCTGCAGGAGTTATATCATTCTCATTATTGTGTGGAAGCAATGATGCTCTAGTTCGACTCTCAGCTTTGTTTACGGCTTCCATTAACGTTTTGTTATTGTAGCCTCTTTTCCTTAATCGATTTAGAGTTTCTTCTCTACATTTGTCATAATTGGCTGGGGTACTGCAAATACGTTTAAGTCTCAACAGTTCCCCGTACGGAATACTGCTGATAAGGTGCTTGGGATGCGAACTGGTTGCGTGTAGTATTGTGTTCCCTGCAGTTGGTTTTCTATAGGCAGTGGTGACAATTTTGCCTTCCTTAATGAACACATTAACATCCAAAAATTCTACTTTAGAATGACTTATATGCGATGTGAAGTGTAGGTTCATACAGTTTGTGTTGATCTTTTCAATAAACTTATTGGCACTGTCAATACTCCCATTCCACACTACAAACACATCGTCAATGTAACGCAACCAGTGATCAATGTTGTTCTTATAGGTCTCCAGGTGCTGCTTCATGAGGACCTGCTCCTCCCAATAGCCCACATGTAAACATGCGTAGCTAGGAGAGAAGCAGGCCCCCATGGCAACACCCTGTATCTGTTTGTAAACCGCTTTGCCAAACAAGAAATAATTATTATTCAAGCACCAAGTAATGAAAGCTACTAGCATTTTGTTATGTTGATAGTATTCACAAGGTCTTGACTCCAGAAAATAATTCAAAGCAATCAAACCGGACGTATGCTCTATACTGGTATACAGTGATTCAATGTCTAGTGTGATTAGCACCAAATTATCTGTCCAGACAATGTCATTGAGTTTCTTTAAAAAATCACCTGTATCCTTTACGTATGAGGGTAAAGCCTTTACCAACTCCTGTAAGAAGAAATCCACGTATTCGCCCATATGTTCAGTCATGCTGTTAATTGCCGAAATTATGGGGCGACCTGGAATTGGTATGGTATTCTTGTGGACTTTAGGTAGTAGGTAAAGAAAAGGAAGAACTGGATATTCGTTATGCAAATATAAAAATTCTTCTGAAGTTATTAATCCTTCCTGCTTCCAAAATTGTAACTCCTTCTTCAAGGAATCCTTTGCTTTGTTGTATTCCCTCATGGTAGATTTTTCATAGCATTGTTCATTGTTTAATTGTCGCATTGCTTCCAAAAGGTATTCCTGTTTGGGCCATAGAACGATGTTGCCGCCCTTATCAGATTTTTTTACCACAATTTCCACATTCTCACTTAGTTTTTTCATCAGATTTTGATATTGGATTTTGTTATATTGTAGTTTATATATATATCTATAGCGAGAGAGAGAGAGAGAGAGAGAGAGAGAGAGAGAGAGAGAAAGAGAGAGCAAATGCTGTTCAAGGCAAAGATCCACAAAAAGAAGTCTTGGTTTATTTGCAAAGTCACCACATAAGAGTTATTGTTAGGATACTCAGAGATAGGAATTCCTCAGATCTTTGCTCCCCAATAACTTTCCACCCGTTTTATGAATTTCCACAAAACGTTTCTAGAGTTATGGTACTTTCTACTACTTGAGAAGATGGAGATTTTTGTAGTGAATTGTTAAGGGATTGCAAATATAAAAGAGGGGTCCTACAACAGACTTTTCCCAATTTATTTTCCGTAGACTTTTGCATTTGATGTAGCAAAGAAACAGCTGTATGAATTTTAATTAGATTTGCCATGAATATAAATTATAGTGTCTAGGTGATCCTTTTTGCTATTGCAAGTGATGTTATGAAGTGGTTATGAAGTTAAAAGGGCCACAAACTCAGTGATATCTGTTCACTTTGGGAATCATACGTAGCACAATATCACTATAAGTAGCAAGGAAGCCCAAAACGTTTACTAGACTGCAGCTGTAAAGATCCATTTATTGTTACATGATAATGGAAACCATTAAACAAATACATAAAAAATAGAATACATCTTAATCTACATAAGTTTTCTTTGTATACTATCTGACTCAAAAAATAAAACTGTGCCCAACAAGCCAAACACAAACCACCTTTCTTATGCACTCATGCCCAGCAAAATGGAACAGTCAACTAGCAGTGAGTTACACTAACTATTTAGTGGAAGACATGATAATTGGCCACTAGGAAAATACTTGATATTCTCCATTTTTATAACAACAGTAATGATTTACTTTCATTCACTTTGGGCACCATATGTGGCACAATACTACTGAAACTAGCAAGGGAGTCCAAAAAATAAACGACTGCATAAATAAAGTTTCAGAATTAATTCATGGATAACTAAAAGACACATTTATGGTCACATGATAATATAAACCATTAAACAAATGCACAAAAGATACAATATCTAAAAAGAAAGAAGTCTCATTAAATCTGATTGGCTATCTCATTTGCTAGGCAGTATCCAGTTAGGATTCCCATTGTTTCCTCGCGAATAACATTGCACCCATTTGACAAACATCCACAAAACTTTCCATACCTATAGTCCTTTTGTACATTGACAAACAATGGGAAGTTTTGTGAGATTCGCCATTTGGGTGCAAAGAAAAAAAAGAGACGCCCCAAAAAGTGTTTGGCCACACTTAAATTTCCACAGAATGTATAACTATGCAGAGCGGCCAAACGCCTTGTCAAATTTACATGAAAAATGGCAGGATTATACATTATAAATGGGCAGAGGATCTTTTTTGGAAGTACAGGTAATAAAGTTAAGTATTTTTAAAGTTATACAGTATTTTAACTTTGTGATATCTGTTGTCCCAGTAGTTATGTGAAATTACACTAAAGTACCACGGTACATGCCAAAGACAAGGCATTATGTGATTGCTTAATGACTGCCTTAACAAAAGTTAAAGGCATCTATGTTGCTTTAAATATACTTTGCCCGTGTTCTGGGTTAGGGCCTTAGATATAGGTATTAGGTTTTATATGTTTTCCCTGTCAATAGGTAGGGAATTTTTTTTAGATGTTTCTATATATTTAAAAACTCTATCATGTAGTTCTGCATTACATCCTAAGAAATACATCTGTACTTAAAAAATATTTGAATAAATATGTTACAAAAGTAAAAATACTGTACTGCACTACATTTCACTAATAGAGTGTACTACAGTGCATTTTCAATATTTTATATATTCTTTATAAAAAAAAAGTGTCTACAAATTTGTGGTAATACCTAAAAATTACCACACTATTTAAAAACATTTTGTTTCTAAAGTTCAAATTTTAAAAAAACATGGTACTTCCTAGCTAGTGGCATGGTACTGAGTAGGGGTGGGCGGAATTTGCATAGTCGCGCTACGCAAAGCTCCTCAGAGTGGTAAAAAATCTCTGCGAATACGCAGAAATTCCGCGAACGTGCGGAATTGCCTGTTCGCGATGCTTTTTTCCTGTTCGCGATCGCTGTTTGCGTGCTCGGGGGGAAATATCTTGCGAACACGCATTTTGAGAACGCGAACAAACAAAAATACCGCGAAGTTGCGGAACGCAGAATTTTGGGCGATTTCGCGTTCTCCACAGAACGCGAAATTACCCAAATTCCGCAAATTCCGCGAGCGGAACAGAATTTACCACCCAGGCCTAGTACTGTGTAAACATTTTAAAAAATACATAAAAATTCTAAATTATTTAACGTACATATTAGCACTTCAATAAAGTGAAAATAGGTAGACAACAACAATAAAACCTACTATTTACCTATAGGCAAGGCCCTAGCCCAGAACACTGACAAAGGGCAGTAAAAATAAATGACTGCCTTTTAATTCTGTAAACACAGCCACTAGCTAATAACATACTGCCTTGTCATCTCCATGTATGACGGTATACCTCGAAGTTACCGCAGTGTAACGTGACCCAATACATAACTAATGCCCAGATGTATTATTCTATTGTGTTACCCTTGCATCATGCGTGGTCTCCCATAGGCAATGCAATACATAAGCCACATTTACAAAACAACACAAGGTTACCATGCTAGGTAAATCTAGAGAATTGCAAGGCAGTACAAATCTGCAAAATGTCATCTACACCCTTACATCACTCTACTCTCCATTACTTCTTGCTACTCCAGGCCTCGCCATTCCACTGTATGCCACTGCACTGTCGGATGTTCCACTCTACACTATTCCACTGTACACCACTCCACTCTACATTATTCCACTGCATGCCACTCCATTGTACGCCATTCCATTCTATGCTATTCCATTATACGTCACTCCACTCTACACCACTCCATGCTACTCCTCTCCACGCTACTCCACTCCACGCTATTCCAATCTACATTATTCCACTGTATGCCACTCCACTCTATGCCACTTCATTCTATGCCTCTCCAGTGTCAACCCCTCCAAACAACTACACTCTACACTATTCCACCATATGCCGCTCTACTCTATGCCACTCCACCATATGCTATTTCACTTTACCCCACTCAAATGCATGCCACTCTACTGTACACAAATCACTGTATGCCATTCCACTATACGCCACTCCACTGTGTCACTCCACTCTACACTATTCCACACTCTGCTATTCCACTCTACGCCACTCCACTCGACCCCTCTCCACTGTACACTGCTCCACTCTACCTCCTCCACTTCACTCTACACCACTCTACAATGTGCTATTCCATTCCATCCGACTCCACTCCAGTCCACTCCACTGTGCGCTACTCCATTGTATGGTATTTCACTCAATGCCACTCTGCTGTACGTCACTCCACTCTACACCACACCAATGCATGATGTTCCACTCTACACACTCGACTGTATGCCACTCCACTATGCGCCATTCAACTACCACTTCACTTTATGCTACTCCACTCTATGCCATTCCATTCTATGCCACTCCACTGTACGCCACTTCACTGTTAGCTGTTCCACTGTATGCCAGTCCATTCTACACTACTCCACTCTGTCCAACTCCACTGTACCCCACTCCACTGTGCACCACTCCACGCTATTCCACTGTATGCAACTCCACTCTATAATACTTAATTGTATGGTATTCCATCCTACCCCATTCCACTGTATAACACTCCAGTCTACGTCACTCCACTGCATGCCGCTCGACTCTACGCTATTTCACTCTATGCTATTCCACTCTGGAACTTCACTGTATGCCACTCTCCTCTATGCCACTCCACTCTACCCCACTACACTCTATGCTATTCCATTGTATGCTGCTATACTGTACATCACTCTACTCTATGCAACTCCACTGTGCACTGCTCCACTCAATGCAAATTCAGTCTACGCTATTCCACTGTATGCAACCCCACTGTACGCCATTCCACTCTATGCTTTTCCACTCACCCCACTCCACTGTACTTCACTCTAGTGTATGTCATTTCAATCTCTGCCACCGCACTGTATACTACTTCACTCTATGCCACTCCACTGTACACTACTCTGCTCTACATCACTACTCTGTACACCACTGCACTGTGTGCTACACCACTCCATTGTACACTACTCCACTCTACACTAGTCCACTCTACACTATTCCACTGTATGCAACTCCACTCTATGCCACTCCACTCTATGCTATTCCACTCTGCCTTACTCCCCGTATGCCACTTCACTCTTTGCCACTCTGGTGTACTCCACTCCAGTTTATGCCACTCCACTGCGTGCTACTCTACTCTATGCTATTCCACTGTATGTGACTCCACTCTACGACTGCTCCACTGTATGCTATTCCACTCTACTACACTGCACTGTATGCCACTCCAGACTAGGCCACTTCACTATACACTACTCCATTGCCACTTCACTGGACCCTACTCCACTCCATTCTATTCCACTCTATGCCACTCTACTGTAGGCAACTCCACTGTATGCTATTCCACTCTATGCCACTTCATTTTATGCCACTCCACTGTATGTTATTCTACTGTATGCCACTCCCCTGTATGCTACACCATTCTATGCAACTCCACTGTACACCACTCCAATCTATGCTATTACACTGTACGCAGCTCCACTCTATGCCACTTCACTGTATGCTATTCACTCTCCCCACTCCACTGTACGCCACTCCAGTTTACACCACTCCATTCCATGCTACTCCACTGTATGCCACTCCACTGTATGCTTCTCCACTGTATGCCACTTAACTGTACTCTACTTCACTCTACTCCACTCTACTGTATGCCACTCTACTCTACACCACTCCATTCTATGCTAGTGCACTCTATGCCACACCACTGCATGTAGCTTCACTCTACGCTACTCAACGCTATTCCACTATATGGCACTCCACTGTACCTTACTATGCTCTACTTCACTCCACTACATGCCAATCGACTCTATGCTGGGAAGCAGCCATCACATCGCATGCATAACAACTATTGCGATTACAATGCGGTCGTTACAACAATGCGTTGTTACATAGCAGTACCATTACAACACAAGTCGTTACAACGACTTGCTCTAGGGAGCGCTCTAAGCTAAGGAATAGTATAATTTACTATTCCAACACCTTCCCTACTGTTGCACACACTGGAGTTGGACTAGTAAATTATACTATTCCGACATCCAGCGCCCCCTACAGCAAGTCGTTGTAACGACTTTCATAGTAATGGTACTGCACTGTAACAATGCCGTCGTTGTAACAAGCGCGTTGTAATCACATGCGTTTGCGATGTAGAGGTATATATTCCTCAAAGCTATTTCACTGTATGCAACGCCACTCCACCCCACACTACTGTATGCCATTCCCTTGTACTCCACTCCAGTATGTGTCACTGCCATGTACACTACTATATTCTACGATATTGCACTCTATGCTGTTCTTTGTATGCCACTCTACTATATGCTATTCCACTTTATTCCACTCCACTCTATGCTACTCCACTCTATCCCACTTCACAGTATTTTATTCCACTCTTCCCTCCACACTGTATGCCACTCCAGTCTAGGACACTCTACTATACACCACTCCACTTTATTACATTCCACTATTTGCAACTCCACTGTATGGTACTCCACTCTACGTCACTCCAATGTATGCCACTGCACTCTACACCACTCCACTCCATGATGATTCATTTCATGCCACCCCACTCTAAGCCACTCCACTCTGTGCTATTGTGCTTTTATGCCACTATAATCTATGCCGCTCCACTCACAGCACTCTGCTAAACGGTATTCCAGTGTACATCACTCCACTCTACGCCACTTCACTCTACACTACTCCACTGTTTGCTACAACACTCTACGCCACAAACCTGTATGTAATTCCACTCTACTCCTCTCCACTCTACACTACTGTACTCCATTCTATGTTATTCGACTGTATGCATTTCCGCTCAACATTATTCTATTTCATTCTACCCCACTCCACTGTACACCACTTCAGTATACGCTACTTCACTGTTCACTATTCTAATTTACACCAATCAAGTGTAAATTAGAATATGGTGTACACATTTGCACTGTATACCACTCCACTGTATGCCACTCCACCCCAAGCTATTCCACTGTATGCAACTCCACTCTACAACATTCCACTGTATGCTATTCCACTGTACCCACTCTACTGTATGCCTCTCTACTGAATGCACTTCCACTCGATGAACTCCAATCTATGCTATTCCACTCTATGCCAATTCACTCTATGCCACTCCACTGTATGCAGGTCCACTGTATGTCTCTACACTGTACGCTACTCCTCTTGATGCAACTCCACTGCATGCCACTTCACTCTACACCGATCTTCCCTATGTTTTTCCATTGTATGGTACTCCACTCTACACCACAACCCCTGTCCACTTCTCCACTCCACACCACTCCACTTTATGCTATTTCACTCTACCCTACATTACTCTACACCACTCCACTCTACTCCATTTCACTGTACTACACTCCATTCTACACTACACCACTAGACGCCACTGCGCTCAATGCTATTCCACTGTACGATACTCGACTCTGCGCCACTGCACTGCATGCCACTCCACTCTATACCACTTCACTCTATGCTATTCCACTGTACGCCACTCCAGTCCAGTCCAAAGTACACTATGCCACTTTACTCTATGCTATACCACTGTATGCAGCTCCACTGTACACTATATGCCATTCCATTGTATGATACTCCACACTGTCACTCCACTGCACACCACTCCACTTTATTCTATTCCTCTGTATGCCACTCCACTCTAGGCCCCTCCACTGTATGCTACTCCACTTTACCCCACTTCACTGTATGTTATTAAACTCAACCCCATTCCACTATATGCCAATCCAGTCTAGGCCACTCCACTGTAAACCATTCCACTCTACGCTGCTCCTCTCTATGCCACTCCACTATACGCTATTTCAGTGTATATCACTCCACTCTATGCCACTCCACTCTATGTGACTCCACTCTTCAACATTCCACTCTACCCACTCTGCTGTACACCACTCCACTGTATGCCATTCCACTCAATGCTACTGTAATCTGCTCTATGCCAATCCACTCTACACCACTAACACTATAGGCTAGGCCACTGTGTGCCTCTCCACTGTATTCTACTCTCCTCGACGCAACTCCACTGCATGCCACTCCACTCTACGCCTTTACACTCTATGCATTTCCATTGTACAGCACTCCACTCTACGCCACTCCACTTTCTGCTATTTCTCTCTACTCCCACATTATTATACGCCACTCCATTCTGCACTACTCCACTGTACGCCACTCCGCTCTATGCTATTCCACTGTATGATACTCTACTCTGTGCCACTCCACTGTATGCCACTCCACTCTACACCACTGCACTCTATGCTATTCTACTCTACGCCACTCAAGTCAACTCCACTATACCCCTACGCCACTTTACTCAATGCTATACCACTGTACCTCTGTATGCAGGTCCACATAACACTGCATTCCATTCCATTGTATGATACTCTACTCTGTCACTCCACTGCACACCACTCCACTCTGTTCTATTCCTCTGTATGCCACTCCACTCTAGGCCACTCCACTGTACCCCACTCCATTCTACTCCACTGTACCCCACTCCACTCTATGCCACTCCCCTGTACTCCACTACACTCTACGCCATGCTATTTTATTCTACCTCACTCCACTATATGCCACTCCACTGTACACAGCTCCATTCTACACTACCTCACTGTTCGCCACTCTACTCTATGGTATTCCACTGCACGCTACTCCACTGTATGTCACTCCACTGTATGCCAATCATGCTGCACCACTGCAGTCTTCGCTATTCCACTGTATGCCACTCCACTCCACTGTACACTACGCCACTCTACTATATGCCTTACCACTGTATGCAGCTCTAGTCTATGCCACTTCACTCTATGCTATTCTTCTGTATGTCACTCCACTTTGTTACACCACACTTTCGCTCAGCTGCATGCCACTTCACTCTATGCTATTTCTCTGTATGCCACTCCACTGAACACTGTTCCACTGTATGCCACTCCACTGTACGCTACTCTGCTCTACCCCACTCCACTGTATGTTATTCCACTCCACCCTACTCCACTGTGTGTCACTTCAGTCTAGGCCACTTCACTTTATGCCACTCTACTGCATGCCATTCTACCATATGCAACTCCACTGTAGGCCCCTCCACGGTATGCTACTCCACTTTACCCCACTTCACTGTATGTTCACTCTATGCCACTCCAGTGAATGCCACTGCACTCTACACTATTCCACTTGATGCCACTACACTCTATACCACTCCATTCTGTGCCACTCCACTATATGCTATTCCAGTGTACAACACCCCCCTCCATGCCACTCCACTCTGTCACTCCAGTGTATGCTATTCCACTGTATGTCACTCCACTCTATGCTACGCCGCTCTATGCCACTCCACTCTATACCACTCTGCTGTCTGCCACTACACTGCACACTATACCACTCCAGTCTGACACTCTATGCCCCTCTACTGTACCAAACTCTACTCCACTCTATGCTACTCCACTGTACAAGACTGTACTCCAGTCTGTCACTGTAAAACACTTTAGTCCACTCTTTGCTACTCTATCTGACTCTTCTCCACTCTACGATACTCCACGCAACTTCCTCTATGCCACTCCATCACAATTTAATTCAATCTACTCTATAACACAATACTCCACTGTTCCACTCTGTGCCACTCCCCTCAACAGCATTGTATGACAGTTGGACACTGTGCAACAAGTTATACTAACCCACTGTGTGACACGCAAATCCACTTTTAGACACTTCACTCAATGCCACTCCACTCTCCAACTCTCTGATCTATGGAAGTCCACTCTACAACACTAAAATACACTGTGCCCCTGTACAACACTCTCCTCAACTTTATGCCACTTTACGACACTGTTCTCCACTCCAGGACACACTACACAACTAGCTATATGCCAGTCTTCCCCACTTTACTCTACTCTACTCTGACACACTACTCCACTCTACTCCACTGTACGCCAGTGTACTCTATGCCACTCAATGCCACTTGACTCTACAACACTCTATACCACTACATTTTACCACACTATGCAACACTACTGTACGTCACTCCACAACACTATACTCCACTCTATGCCACTACACAGTACTCCACTGTGCGACACTTTACAACACTCTATGACATGCCAGTCGACTCCACTCTATGACACTTTACTCCACTTTATGATATAACAGGCTACTCTACATCACTCCACACTACTCTACAACATAACACTCCACTGTATTAAACCTTACTTCTCTCTATCATACACAACTTCACTTAACTCCACTGTAAGATAGTTTACCCCACTCTACACAATTGTTCAACTCTCCTCTCTACCCCTGTCCACTGTACGACACACTACTGTACTCTATGCAGCTCCAATCTATAAAACTCCACTACACTGTATGGCCATCTACTCTACGCCACTGTATTGGACTGTATGACACTCTAACACATGCCACTCCACTATAAAGCACAACACTCCACTGTATGACACTCTCCTCTACTGTACAACACTACACTATAGTTCATTGTATTACATGCCTCTCTACAACACTCCATTGTTCAAAACTACACTGTACATGACTCTTCACCACTAACTGTACAACACTTTACTCCACTCTATGCCACTACATTTAACAACACTCTTCTACACTCTATGCCACTGTGTGACACTCTGCTTGATGGTACTCCACTCCTTCACACTCAACTCCACAACACTGCAGTCAATGACACTACACTGTACAGCACTCAAGTGAACTGTACAACACGTCATTTCACTATACAACATGCCACCCCACTCAACTATACAACACGCCACACCACTCCACTGTATAACAGTTTACTTCATTATACACTATGGTACTTCACTCTGCTCCACTCTATTCTCGTGTTTTGGGACCCCCCTTTTTTCTCAGCCCCCGCTTGACGAATCACCCCGAGACTTTCAGGGTAGGAGCTGAGCGGAGAAAAACCATTAAAAAAAATTTAAAAAATTTAATACGTAGTTTATTGAAAAATAAATATATAACAAAAAAATTATACATACATAACTTAGCATTTAAAAAACCGTACAAATTCACTGAAAAAAACCATAGGTTTTACACACGTTCTAGTTAAGAATTAGCATTTAAAAAACATTGCAAATTCACTCAAAAAACCATAGGTTTCACACATGTTATAGTTAGGTGGATATTTCACTCGTAAAAAAACAATGAAATTCCCCGGTTATAGTTAGTTGAGATAACTATAACTCGCGCGACCGCTACTCTATCACAAGGATGATGCCACTGACCATGTCATGAATGATGTAATATGTGACGTTTTCAGCAGTGCATTGCGGGCGCGCGAGTTATAGTTATCTCAACTAAATATAACGGGGGAATTTCATTGTTTTTTTACGAGTGAAATATCCACCTAACTATAACATGTGTGAAACCTATGGTTTTTTAAGTGAATATATATATATATAACATTCTTAAACTTTTTAGAAACACTCATAGTCACTGGAGGATGTCATCTGTGATGTCAAGTGAGATTTCATCAGTGATGTCATCATTAATGTCACTGACTATGTCATGAGTGATGTAATATGTGACATCATCAGCAGTGCATTGTGGGGGGGGCAGTTTTAGTTAGTCCAGCTAACTATAGGGGCTCAATATATATCTATATATATATATATATACTAACCTGGCATATACAAACTATTTTGTTGTAAAGGCATATGCGCAGTAATGGATGCGTGGTAAATATATATATATAGTAAACTAGTACAAAGCCATTTAACTAAATCACTCTCTCTTTCAGGACTGCAGAATCTTCATGGTTCATTCCCATGTGGGAAGTGCAAAGCATGTAGCACCAGTAAGAAAATTCTGACTTATCAAGTTCCTGGAAAAAAGTCTTATAATAAGATCAGCAAATTCATGACTTGTACTACAACATATGTGGTATACTGCCTAGAGTGCCCATGTGGCTGCCGCTACATAGGTAGCACTATGAACGCAGTAAAAATGCGTATATTGGAGCACCATAGAGCTATTGCTAATAAAGATGAGAATTACCCTGTAGCGCGTCACTTTGCCAACCACCATAATAGTAACAGAACTCTTCTAAACATTTTCTGTCTAGATTGTATCCCAAATGACATCAGGGGAGGAGACAGAGAGAAAAGTTTACGACGTCTGGAATCTAGATATATTATTGAACTCCAGACTAAGTCACCGAATGGCTTAAACGCTGGGGAAGAGTTAATAACTCATTTATAATGTAAACATAATATATAATTTATGCAGCATTCTATTTGTTTGAGTGGTACAAACTTGGGAGGACTGAAAAGTGATTATCTATGGATTAAAAGCATATACTGTTTTGGTTTTGCACTAATAAGATCCTAATCGGGATTTAGGGTAATGGTTAATGTAATATGATTGTAATTTAAATAAATAAGAGTCTAATTGATGGTATGAATTAATACCAGCCCATTTAGGGCTTAATGACGTGAATCATGAATTATCAATTTTCACGATGTTCTTTTTACATACCCTGACATGATAATACAGATTGACTATGTTAGTCCCTCGTTTATTATTATTTTTGTTAATTTTTGTCATAAAATTGAGGAGGATCTCAATACGATATGTTTATAAATCAGACAATTTATAAAGTGTGAATACATTAAATGTGACTAAGGCATAAATGAGGAGAGCTTATTTTTAATTCATTATATAAACGAAATGTTAACCCATCTAGGGGGTAAAATTACAAAATTATGTTGATCCTTTATAACTGGGTGATTTTGATTGTGATTATTGTAAAATCTTTTATTAATTTTGTGGGAATCACATTATAATGAATTGAGAATGGTACTGTTCGTGAGAGAGAAAGAGAAAAATAACGCGAATGTATTGCTATAAGGTCTATTTTGCACATTCCAATATGGCGATTGAATTCTTGCATGTGAGTCCTTCCTCTAATTTGATGAATTATTGTAAATATAAACTTCCGCCTCAAGACGCGAGCCGACACTGACGAAGGCTACGGCTGAAACGCGTCTGTTTCTGTTTTTGCACGAATAAAATCCTAACCGGGATTTAAACTAACACGAGTGCTGGTCCTCTTGTTGTCTAACATTGGAGCATTATATATATATATATATATATATATATATATATATATATATATATATATATATATTCACAGAAAAAAACATAGGTTTCAGGCACGTTATAGTTAGGAATTAGCATTTAAAAAACATCAGAAATTCACTGAAAAAACCATAGGTTTCAGGGGTGTTATAGTTAGCTGGACTTTTCACTTGTACAAAACCATTGAAATTCCCCCGTTATAGTTAGTTCAGCTAACTATAACTCGCGCGCCCGCAATGCACTGCTGATGACGTCCCATATTACATCACTCATGACATGGTCAGTGACATCACTCATGACATCACTGATGACATCTCAAATGACATCACTGATGACATCATCCAGTGAATGTGTGTTTTTCTGAAAATTAAATATGTTTTATATATGTATATCTCAAGGTCGATGGAAGAATAAATGGGTATACAAGTGTCTAAATGGATGATTTGTTTTTGAAAAATTGATTGTGTAACTGACTGATTAAGTGTATCATAGTGAATACATGGCTTAGTGAGTAATGTTTAAATATGTAAATATCTGTATCAGTCTCTCACTTTGTGTATAAGTGGCTGCATGGGTTGGTGAGTAGCTACATGGGTGTCTATATAGGTTATTAGTTGGTTTTTTGAGTATCAGTCTGAGTGTCTGCATGGTTCGGTGGGGGGTATTACGTAGTGCATAGGTGCATGAATGAGTGACTCACTCTTTGTATGTGTTGAAGACAGCATGTGTGCAGGACTGTATGGGTGGATGAGTGTGTGTATGGGTGTGTTAGTGAGTGAATGACTGTCTCAATAGTGTCTTTATGAGTAACTACATATGTTTTAAACTAGTATATGTGACTATTGGTGTATATAAGTGAGTATATGTGAGAGTGAGAGATTGAAAGAGTTCCTGTATGAATAAGTATGTGTTTCTATAAGTGATTGTTTAAAAGACTAAGTATGTGTAAGTTTCCGTAGAAGTAAGTGTGGTGGTGTGTGTATAACTGTATATGCAAATAAATGTATGTTTGATTCTTTATTAGCATGAGTGACTATGTGTGTGAGTAACTCTATGGATGAGTGGCATTGTGTAACAGAATGTATAGGTGTATGAGTACATATGATGAGTGAATACATGTATGAGTGACTGTATAGGACTGTTGGTGAATGAGTGGATGTGTATGTGGATCTTAGAATTACTGAAGAGGTTGTTGTAACTGGTATTGGTATGTCTATTGTTTTGAAAAGTTTAGTCTCTATTTTTGAATGTGTGTATCAAAGGTTATATTAGGGTGAGAGGAGGTCTGCCACTCTATCACAAGGATGATGTCATCAGTGACGTATTTTGGCCCTAGGAACCCCATCTCCGGGGCCTGGCCTTATTCTAAATGGGGAGGGGGACACAGCCCCCCTTCCCAGGCTGATTTTGGCCTTGGGGACCCATTCTCCTGGGACCTGGCCATTGTCTGAAAGGGCCAAAAAGTCCCGGGAGGGTCCCCCTTAATTCCCCAGAGGGTGGTGGTCCCCGAGGACAAAAGCAGACTGGAGAGGAGAGCTGCGTGAACCCCCCTCCGCAACAACCATTTCCCCATCCCGTGGGACCTGGCCCACGCAGGGAGATTTATTCAAAACAAGCACAGGAGACTGTGCATGTTTTTTTTTATTTTTGCAGCGGATTCCTAGGTCTGCCACAAATTTGTGGCAATTTCTTTTAAAAAATAGGTTTTGGGCCCCCAGCGGAATCTCTGCGGGACCCAACCACCAGGACTATGGTGTCGGAGTATCCCGCCCTCTTTTGTGGTTATTTGTGGGGTTATTTGGGACACAGGCTCAGTCCTGAATCCCAAGAAGGCTGCCATCACTTCCTGGTTCATGTGTTTGGCAGCCAATCAGATCTCATCAACAGATCTTGGTGTAGTTCCACTCAGCAGTTCAGGTAGTAGTCATGTTCAAATTCCCTTTGGGAAATAACATGGGGAATACATGTTTTGGGACCTCCATTTTTCTCCTCTCCCGCTAGACCATGAGTACTCAAAAACTTTCTCTCAGGGGCCAAATTTACAGTGTGGTTTGTGGCCGAGGGCTGCACTGGTGGGGCGGGGTCAGTGGGGGAGGGGGCCTGGGCTAGACCATGCCCATGAGGTTGAACACAGGCCCCTGCAGCGGACGCATTGGTCCACTGAGCCACCAGACCTGGCATACACACATCTCTCTCTCTCGCTCTCTCTCTCTTTATTGCGCCCTCTCTCTCTCTGTCTCCCTCCCTCTCTCTCCCTCTCTCCCTCTCTCTTTCTCTCTCTTTATCTCCCTCCCTCTCTCTCTCTGTCTCCCTCCCCCTCTCTATGTCTCTCTCCCCCTCACTCTCCCTCTGTCTCACTCCCTCTCTCTCTCTGTCTCCCTCCATCTCTCTATCACTCTCACCCTCTCTTTCTCTCTCCCTCGCTCTCTCCCTCTCTCTCCCTCTCTCTCTCTCTCTCTCTCCCCCTCTCTCTCTCACACTCCCTCTCTCTCTGTCTCCCTCTGTCTCACTCCCTCTGTCTCCCTCCCTCTCTCTGTCTCCCTCTCTCTCCCTCTGTCTCCCTCCCTATGTCTCAATCGGTCTGTCTACCTCTCTATGTCTCCCTGTGTCTCAATCTGTCTGTCTCCCTCCATCTCCCTCCCTATGTCTCCCCCTGTCTGTCTCCATACTCCCTCCGTCTCCCTCCCTCTGTCTCCCTATGTCTGTCTCCCTCTGTCTTTCTCCATGTCTCCCTCCCTCTGTCTCCCTCTCTCTCTGTCTCCCTCTCTCTGTCTCCCTCTCTCTCTCTATCGCCCTCCCTCGCTCTCTCTCTGTCCCCCTCCCTCTCTGTGTTCCTCCCCCTCTCTCTCTCTGTCTTCCTCGCTCTCTCTCCCTCTCTCTCTGTCTCACTCCCTCTCTCTCTCCCTCTGTCTCCCTCCCTCTCTCTCTCTCCCTCTGTCGCCCTCTGTCTCTCTCCCTCTGTCTCCCTCCCTCTGTCTGTCTCCCTCCGTCTGTCTCCCTCTGTCTGTCTCCCTCTGTCTCCCTCTGTCTGTCTCCCTCTGTCCCCCTCCCTCTGTCCCCCTCCCTCTGTCTCCTTCCCTCTGTCTCCCTCTGTCTGTCTCCCACTGTCTGTCTCTCTCTGTCTCCCTCTGTCTGTCTCCCTCTGTCTGTCTCCCTCCCTCTGTCTACCTCCCTCCCTCTGTCTCCCTCTCTCTCTGTCTCCCTCTGTCTTTCCCTCTCTCTCTCTGTCTCCCTGCCTCTCTCTCTCTCTCTGTCTCCCTCCCTCTGTCTCCCTTCCTCTCTCTCCCTTTGTCTCCCTCCGTCTACCTCTCTGTCTCCCTCTCCATCTCTCCCTCTGTCTCCCTCTGTCTCCCCCTCTGTCTCTCTGTCTCTGCCTGTCTCTGCCTCTATCTGTCTCTGCCTCTACATGCCTCTGCCTCTGTCTCTATCTGTCTCTGTCTGTCCCTGTCTCTATCTGTCTCTGCCTCTATCTGTCTCTGTCTCTATCTGTCTCTGTCTCTATCTGTCTCTGTCTAGCCCTGTCTCTGTCTGTCCCTGTCTCTGCCTCTATCTGTCTCTGTCTCTATCTGTCTCCAGCTGTCTCTGTGTCTATCTGTCTCCGTCTGTCCCTGTCTCTATCTCTGTCTGTCTCTGTCTGTTTCTGTCTCTATCTATCTCTGTCTCTATCTGTCTCTGTGTCTCTATCTATCTCTCTGCCTCTATCTGTCTCTCTGCCTCTATCTGTCTCTCTGCCTCTATCTGTCGCCTCTATCTGTCTCTGCCTCTATCTGTCTTTGTCCAATCAGGAAGCTTCCCAAAAGGCCCTTTTAAAAGTCAGCTGTGAAAGTGCTTTCAGCTGACTTTTAAAGGACCTTTTGGGAAGCTTTCCGAAGGTGCCCTGACATCACAGAGGCCGAAGATGGCCGCAGGAGCATAGTAGTGAATACCTATTTAATAAGTTTTTACTACGTATGCTCCTGCGGTCATCTTCTGTGTTTACTGCTGGCTATGGAAACTGAAAGGCAAGGTCCGTGGGCTGTCAATGAAGGCCTGCCGGGCCGCTGGCGGCCCACGGGCTGCTGTACTATGAGTACCACGGCGCTAGAAGAATCATCCTAAAACTTTTCAGACAGCAGCTGAAGTGTTTGGCGCACTATTTTTGAAAATTTTGTGAAGATTTGTCAAATGGTTCTAAAGTTATTAGCAAAACAAAAAAAGCTCTGTCTATGGAAACTAGGTCCTAGGTTATATATTTGTATATATATGTGTATGCTTACCTGGCATATACAAACTAAGGGGTCTATTAGGATGGCGGTCGGATGGCCGCCGCCAGGCCGGTGGTGGCAATCGCCACAATGCTAAAAGCCGCGATTGTACCGCCACGGTTGGATTTCGAGTGCGGAGCATACTAATTGGACCGGCGGTTATGCCGCGGTCCTAGCGGGCGGTGTTTTCCCGCTGCCATGGTGGTCGGAGTGATTTTCCAACCGCCATCCTAATAAATAGACCCCTATATTGTTGTAAAGGCATATGCGCAGTGAAGTAAGCGTGGTAAAGGTATTGTGTGGTCACAACCTCGTTGTAAAGATTGATTCCCCTCTTTCTGTGATAGTGCAGACTGTGGCCTTCTGGATTATATGATGTCATTCAGCTGGAAGGTGGTTAGATATCTTGAAATGTCTGAGTTACGCAAGCAGTCCATTCTAGGTATTTCCAAATACAAGCAGTAGAGTCTTGTTCTGGTCTTCTGCTGATATCCCAGTGGCTTCGAATATTGCCATTGTAAGGAAAACTGCATTTAATGAAGCAGCCAGAAACTAAATAACCCTGCTGTTAACTGGCAGCAAGTAGATGATATTCTGGTAGTAGTAGCACAGTTTGGAAATTAGGAAGGAAAAGCAATGCAAACCTAGGATAAGGATCAAAGAAATAATAAAAGATAAAAAAATAGTTCTACAGCTTTTAAAAATAAAAATAAATATAACACAAAATATACTGACATTGGCTGCACATCAGGAGCCTTCCTTCTCAATCACATTACGTCTACTGAGTCCGATGTGTAAGGAATATTGAGTCAGAACAACTGATAATCGTAATGACTCACATACCGAATACAATATGGTAAAGAAAACTTTGTAGACGTTCTATATTTGTTATGGAATTTTTAAAGAAAGATTTTTTTTTCAGTAGCTTTTGCCAAAAATTACAAATTGAAGAACATTTCTTCTGTGAGGCTGACACACTAAATTGAGCAAAAAAAAATTCTTAAGGAAACAAGAATGCCAACTGGACGTCACTGCAGAGCAACCAACCAATGGAAATATGGTTGTATGTTATTTTTAAATTGAATGATCTCGTCGGACCCTGCTTCCAGCCCATATCAAATTGAAATATTATTTCATGATAATATTCAAGAACCCCAATTCCTAAAAACAGACTGTCCTGAAGAGAAACATCCTTTCCCTTAATATCAGCCACAGGAGTACACCACCCCTCCAAGGCTGCAGACCTAAAAGAACAGAGAAAGGACAAGAATAAAAGCCCTCCTTCACTTATACAGTCAGACTGGAGGTCGACCGCCTACTTTTTTACGCCCTCCATCCATACAGAAGGAGCATATGGTTTTCCTTTTCATGCATGGTCTGACTCTAATGACTTAGCCCTATCCATCATGGAGGGGAATGTGAATTACCTGAACCTTATGATCACCAGATGGACTGGACTGCTTTAAAGGCTCTGAGGCTGGATCCTACATGATTTATTGCTGATATCCTGCTTATATAGGGCTACATAATAATAATAATAATAAAAATAATAATAATAATAAGGTGTTTTATAAAGCGTACAGTTATGTCCATAGACTCGTCCCAGCGCTAGGGTTTCCTATCCTCTGCCATGCGCATAAACACTAAACACTGCAGTAAATGGATCTAAAAAGCCAAGTTTTCATCTTTTTTTTAAAAGAGAACTCCGACTTCTGTCTAAGTGAAAGGGGAAATGAGTTTCACAGTCTAGCTATTAAAAAGCAGAATGAGCATCCTCCGATTCATGATTTTCTAATCCTAAGTAGGAGTGCAAGCTGAGCATTGGCTGATCTGAGAGATCTTTAAGGAGAGTAGGCTGAAATCATATTCTTCAAGTAGTCAGGGCCTTTGCCATTAAGAAATCTATGGTAATAGCATAGAGCTTTGAAACAAACTTGTTCCTTCAATGGGCGCCAATGCAATTTGGCTAAGGCAAGATTTGAGGGGGAGTGTCTATGCAAGTTCAGCAGCAAATGTGTTGCCACATTCTGTGCCCTCTGGAGTCACAATCAGTGGTGGCCCATGCAGGTAAGCGTGGTGTGGCTGGGTGGACAAATAACAGAATAGGAAAAATAAAATAAATAAATAAACAAAACCATCTACCTTGCACTTGCTGAGTGCAAGGTAAGTGGATTTACTTATTTTTTATATTCTGTGGTTTGTCACTTCCCCCCGCCTTGCCCCCTGCCACGCACCACCTCCCTACCACGCTTACCTGCACAGGCCGGGACTGGTCACATCCTGCATACCTGCGAAACTCCGAGATATAGAACATTACAGTACTACAGTCTAGACATGATGGGAGACTAGACCACAGTCTTCTTGGCTACTTTTGGCAGATATGGAAGAATTCTTTTCAGGGATTTTAAGGTACCGAAGAACTGTCCTGCCAAGCTTCTAATTTGGCTTTCAAATGACATTTTATAATCAAACCAAATGCCTAGATTCTTCACTTTACGCAAGGTAAGGTGACCTAGCTCTAGGACACCCCCGCGCCGCACGGCCACCAGCTGCTGCGTGCGTCTTCCCCGCCTTCTGCCTCGCTGCCTCGCTAGCCGAGCCTCCGCCGCGTGACCACGCCCCCTGCCTTCCAGCGGCGTGCTCCGTGACCGCCTGACCAGCCCCCTTCGTATTTGCTGTTCTGTATTGTGTTTTGTTGCCTGTCTCCCTGTAACTTGTTTTTTGCCTTCTGTATTGCTTGCTTCGTTTGGCCCCTCCGTCCTCCCTCCCCGCTCCCCGCTTCCCGCCACAGCCGCTAACCCCGCCCCTTTTGCCTTCTGTACCCTCCCCGCTCCCGCCTCCCAGCTGCTCCGACCCCCCGCGCACTTCGCCATATATGGCGACCGTGCGAACGCGCAGCGGTCCCGCGCAGCGGGCGCGCCGATTGTGCGCCAAAGGCGCGCCAAAGGCAAGCCCGTCTACGCCCATCCGCGCCTGGACCGCGCCCAGTGCCAGGACCCCTGGACCCCACCGACGGAAGACGACCCGACAGTCCTACGACGCCGCAACACTCATCGCACTCAACACCGGCGGGACCCAGGGATGCTACCGAGCGACTCCGAAGCACACCCACGGACCCTTCAGCTGCCACGCCTGCAAGTTCACCTGCATCCAGACCTGCCCGGCACCAGCACCTGCCAAGCAGAACACCAGCAGCAAACACCTCAAGTGCATCCTGCTCAACACCCGCTCCGTCCACAGACACGCCACCGAACTCTGGAACCTCCTAGACGCCACAACCCCTGACGTTGCCTTCATCACGGAGACCTGGATGAACGCCTCTTCAGCACCCGACATCGCCATCGCCATCCCAGAGGGCTACAAGATCACCCGGAGGGACCGCACCGCCAACCAGATGGGAGGAGGCATCGCCATCATCCACAGGAACACCATCCGAATCACGACTAGCACCGACAACACCCTAACCACCGCCGAACACCTGCACTTCCAGATCCACACCGACCCGAAGACCACCCTCAGAGGCACCCTGATCTACCGACCCCCGGGACCACGCACTCAATTCAGCGAGGACATCGCCGACTTCGTCAGCCCGCATGCCCTCCCCTCCGCCGACTACATCCTCCTGGGGGACCTCAACTTCCACCTGGAGAACAACAACGACCGCAACACCAGCACCCTGCTCGACAACCTCGCCAACCTTGGGCTGAAGCAACTGGTGAGCACCCCCACCCACCTCGCCGGACACACACTCGACGCCGTCTTCTCATCCAGCAAAGACATCGCCTTCAGCCACGCCACAGAACTCCACTGGACGGACCACAGCTGCGTACACTTCACCTTCGAAAGAACGACGATCCACCACCACCAGCAACAGGCTGCCCGTAGAAGCTGGAACAAGATCACAGCCGACCAGCTCGCCGCTTCCCTGAGCCAGCACCCTCCTGCCAGCTCAGCGAACCCCAGCCAGGCCGCCGACAACCTCACGAAGTGGATCAGCAACTGCGCGGACGAACTCGCCCCGCTGAGGACCCCGCCCAGCAGACCCGGCAGCAAGAAAGCCCCATGGTTCACCGACGAACTCAAGAGCTCCAAGAAGAACTGCCGAGCCCTCGAGAAAGTCTGGAGAAAGGAACCTACACCGGACAACAAGACCACCCTCAAACTCGCCACCCGGAAGCACCACCAACTGATACGCGCCGCCAAGAAAACTGCATTCAAGGACCGGCTGGACAACAACGCACACAACTGCAAGGAACTCTTCAACATCGTGAAAGAGCTCTCCAACCCCAACGCCGGAAACAACGACATCACCCCTTCGCAAGACCTCTGCAACTCCCTCGCCTCCTACTTCCACAACAAGATCGCGGACATACACAACAGCTTCAGCACCCAACCGACACACGCCACGACCACAGCCACGCCGCCCACCGCCGCCCTCCGAGCCTGGACTCCGATCAGCACCGAAGACACCGTCCGCATGATGAACTCCGTCCACTCCGGATCGCCGACCGACCCCTGCCCGCACCACGTCTTCAACAAGGCCGACGCTGTCATCACACCCCACCTGCGGGACATCATTAACACCTCCTTCGACACCGCCACCTTCCCCGAGAGCTGGAAGCACGCCGAACTCAGCGCTCTTCTCAAGAAACCTACAGCAGACCCCACCGAACTCAAGAATTCCCGCCCAATCTCGCTCCTCCCGTTTCCAGCCAAAGTCATCGAGAAGACCGTCAACAAACAGCTGGCCGCCTTCCTCGAGACGAACGGATCCCTCGACCCCTCGCAGTCCGGCTTCCGAGCCAACCACAGCACCGAGACCGCCCTCATCGCCGCCACCGACGACATACGAGCCCTGATGGACAACGGAGAAACAGCGGCCCTCATCCTCCTAGACCTCTCCGCGGCCTTCGACACTGTCTGCCACCGCACCCTAGTGCACCGCCTCAGCAACGTCGGAATCCAGGAGAAGGCACTGGAATGGATCGTCTCCTTCCTCGACGGAAGAACACAGATAGTCCGCCTACCACCGTACAAGTCAGAAGCCACCGAAGTCATCTGCGGCGTCCCACAAGGATCCTCGCTGAGCCCTACCCTCTTCAACGTCTACATGAGCCCCCTCGCGGCCATCGCACGCCAACACAACCTCAACATAATCTCCTACGCCGACGACACCCAGCTGATCCTCTCCCTGACCAACGACCACACCGCCGCCAGAGCCAACCTGCACGAAGGGATGAAGGAAGTAGCCGAGTGGATGACGACCAGCCGTCTGAAACTGAACTCAGACAAGACGGAGGTCCTCATCCTGGGCTCCACGCCCACCGCCTGGGACGACTCCTGGTGGCCCCCCGCCCTGGGCACCGCACCCAAGCCGACTAACCACGCACGCAACCTGGGCTTCATCCTGGACTCCTCCCTCTCCATGACCAAGCAAGTCAACGCCGTCTCCTCGGCGTGCTTCAACATCCTGCGCATGCTACGGAAGATCTTCTGGTGGATCCCCACGGAGACCAGGAAGACCGTCACCCAGGCCCTCGTCACCAGCCGACTGGACTACGGCAACGCCCTCTACGCCGGAACCACCGCCAAGCTCCAGAAGAGACTCCAGCGGATCCAGAACGCCTCAGCCAGACTCATCCTCGACATCCCACGTAACAGCCACATCTCCGGACACCTGAGAGACCTGCATTGGCTCCCCGTCAACAAAAGAATCACCTTCCGTCTCCTCACCCACGCACACAAAGCCCTACACGATCAAGGCCCGAGCTACCTCAACAACCGAATCAACTTCTACGCTCCCAAACGCCACCTCCGATCAACCAGCCACGCCCTCGCCGCCGTCCCACGCATCCGTAGAGCGACAACAGGAGGAAGGTCCTTCTCCTACCTGGCCGCCAAGACCTGGAACTCCCTCCCGACCGACCTGCGCCTGACCCAAGACCACCTCTCCTTCAGGAAGAAGCTCAAGACCTGGCTGTTCGAGCAGTAACGGCACCCCCCCCCCCCCCTAAGCGCCTTGAGACCCTACGGGTATGTAGTGCGCTCTATAAATGTCTTTGATTGATTGATTGAAGGTGTCTGGCCAACATGCTGTGGACCCAATAGCCAGTTATTAACCTAGGACCAGAACCTCGGTTTTACCTGCATTCAATCTGAGGCAACTGAGACTCATCCAATCTGCTACCTCAGTTAAACATGACCGGAATTGTACTGCCGGATCGAAGGAGTTTTGGGACAGGGTGACTATTAAGTGTGTGTCATCAGCATAAGACACAATGGAGAGGCCATATCTCTCAACAATGTTTGCTAGAAGACGCATATAGAGACTAAAAAGTGTCGGGCTCGGGGAAGAACTCTGAGGCACTTCCTGCTTCACTGCAGGTGTTTACATTCCCGCTTGTTAACGCCACTCAGAAAAAATGTGTTTTAAAGCTGCCTTTTACAGGATTCCTGTGTTGCCGCTCCTCCCTCCATTTTTGCCCGTGACACTGGACCCTCATTTGCACGTCAGAACCTCTCATATTCACAGTGTGCATTGCTGCTTGAGGAACATCCCACTTAGCCTCGGAAGCCACTACAAGCACATCCACTTTACGCCACTCAAGTCTTCTCAATCATTTTATGCCCACATCCTCTTCCTCCTGCACCAATCAGCTTCCCTACTGTACCCACGTGACCCGCCTGCCTTAGAGCTGTATTCATCACCTGCTTTGCCAGTGTTCTTGAATGCTTGCTGTACCACTCCAGCATATGGACCTGAGCGCTCTACAGCAATCCACTATCCCTCAGTCCAAGTTCTGAAAACAAAGTAAAATATGCACAGACTCCTGCACAGTGTTTAATTAAATGCTTTAAGGCAACAGTATTGAAACAGTTTTCAGCAGATGCGACAATGGATGATGAACGCACCCTGAAAGATTCAAACCTGAGGACATAGGACTTCATTTGCAAAGCTTGGAATGTTTCTGTCCTTTCAGGATGATCCATTTCTGCGTACTTTGAATGTCCTGTTACAAGCAGGTCTCCCCGTGTCGTGACGTCACTGCCTTCAAACCGTTCCTCTCCTGCCAGGGTGCCTGGTCGCCATTATTACGGTGTTTGAGAGCTGTGGCTCCAGAGGTCGTTGTGCTTCAGAGGGGATTCTATTCTATGCAACGGGTGTGGGCAGGAGTGTGAAAGGAGAAGGGAAAGAGATGTAAAGGAGATGTATGTGCAGGGCGGCTGCTTGGTATTCTGCCCGCTGCTGCGGCCGATCCCATCAGAGAGAGCAGCGGTCTGCAGATTCAATTATTGACGACATTAACTGATCTCCTTATCCGTCTCTGGCCCATACTGTAGGCCCGGCCCATTTATAATGATAAATAACCGAATGCTATACCGCACTCATCAATTCAGAAACACCGCATTGAGAATCATTGGGACTGTTTAATTCATGCTGGGAACGCGGAGCGTGCCAGCCGGGCAGATATGTTGTTAATCAAATGTGGTAATGGTTGCAAAAAAATCCAATCATGTTCTTCATTTAAGTAATGATATTATGTCTGTCACATTTTATCAGTTTAATCGGATTCTGATGTAAGTTCTTGAGCACGAGGCGCCGTTGCAGATCTTGCATGCAAGCCCAGTCCTCTATTGGCGTTGCCTACTGATGGCAGTGATTGGTGGGGCTAGTGCGAACGTTTGTGATTCATTGTTTGCGAAGTCCCATTGCATCTTCTCTGTGCTTGCAGTATCTGGATGACGCGCTGCCCGCCGAGTCTCCATATCTGTATGGACTTCACCCAAATGCTGAGATTGGATTCCTAACCCAGACCTCTGAGAAGCTCTTCCGCACAGTGCTGGAGATGCAGCCGCGCGACAGCAGTATGGGGGAAGGAGGAGGAGCTACCAGAGAAGAAAAGGTAAATCAATTTGGCAAAACTGTATTAAAATTAATACTTGCTCCCTCTTAATCTTGTACCAAAAAGAAATAATGGATATTAGAAATAATGAAGCTTTTTGCCTAAAACTTGAATGCCAAAGGGGTTCTTGGGCCAGTAGGCAAGATCAAGAACAGAACTCTGTAAGATACTTTTGAATAGTCCTAGGCCCAAAATGTCATACTCTACAATTTTAGAGTCAGACATATTTCATTGGCTTGTCATTCCTTTTCAAAACCCTAATGTGAATTTCTTTCTGGCACCATGAATTTCCTAGAGTAATGGGAGAGCCTCGGGAGGTTTTCTGTGTCAATGCACATACACTGGAATGCGTTATGATGACCATCCTATTTGCATTAACTACTGTTTCATTGGTGTTTGTGGAACTATCACTGGTTATCGGCTTTGTTTTAGGGCAGTTTATAATACCTGCTTGAAAAAAGGCTTACTTACACCAATAGCAACGGATTCTCCAAACACTGTGGGGCAGATTTACAAGCCCCTTGCGCCTCATTTACGCCGCCGTTGCGTCACTTTTGAGACGCAGCGGCGGCGCAAATCCTGTGCCATGGTGCGGGGTACTTACAATGTGACGCATCTGGGAGATGCGTCACGTTGTAAAGCCCTGCACCACATGTAGGCGTTCCAGCGCAGGAACGCCTCCTAAAAGTGGCTGAGTGAAATCTACAAGATTTCACTCAGTCACTTTTAGACCCATGCTGCGTCAAAACCCTGCGCCTGCCTGAAGCAGGCGTAAGGATTGACTCAGCATTAGCAAGATTGGGCCCCGCAGAGCATTGCTGGAGCTGCGTCGCGCTTGTGACGCAACTCCAGCAATGCACCACTTTTACGGCACAGATGCGTCACGCATCTGTGCCGTTTTTGCCCCACGGTGCACCGCATTGTAAATGCGGTGCATCCATGGTGGCGGAACTGTGGCGCACAATAACTGGCGCATCCCTGCTGATATGCAGGGATGCGCCAGTTATTGTAAATATGCCCCTGTGTGTCTAGATGATGGAACATATACAATGAACAAGGACATTTTAAATATTAAACTTTGGCCAATGTTTTTACAATCAGTAGAACTAAACACTATTCTCTGTGACTTTGAGTAGTAATCTGGAAGGGGTTTGGTAAAGTCCCCCGTGACATAATAATGTAAATGTGATGCTGTCTTTAATGCTGAGTTTTAGTTACATAATGTTTGACTTGAAAAGAACACATATAGTGCTCGATGGTTCAGGTCAGTATAAACAAGTTGATGACATTTGTGAAAGTGCTTCCCTAAAAGATGGTCCGACTAACACTAAATAAAAAGAATTCTTTCAACAAACCTCCTAATTTCATAAATATTGTTGGACTTGGGCCTTACAGCAGAGTAATCCCCAAACTTTTTGCTGTCATTCTTCTGTTTTCTGAAACCATTTTTGTTGGCCTTTAGGGCTCTGTGAACTTTACTACTGCTAACCAGTGCTAAAGTGTTTGTGCTGTCTCCTCTAAACATGGTAGAATTGGCTTACACCCAATAGGTATATTTATTTTAGTTTTAAGTCCCCAGTAAAGTGGTACTACATGTGCCTAGGGCATGAATATTAAATGCTAGAAGTGGGCCTGCAGCACTCATTGCGCCAACCACTTAGTAGCGGCTTGTGGAGGGAGTGCCACGGGGCGGTGGGGCGGGGTGAGGGAGGTGTAGGGTGGGAGGTAGTAAACTCCGGCTCACGGCTGACTGGAGTAATGTAAATAAATAGATAAATAAAATGAATTTCATTGCGTGCTGAAACGCCAAATGCGTTTCAGCGCGCGCAATTAAATTCATTTTATTTATTTATTTACTTACATTACTCCGGTCGGCCGTGAGCCGGAGTTTACTACCCCCCACCCTGCCCCTTGATCGCCCCACCCCACCGCCCTGCCGCACTCCCTCCACGAGCCGCTTCTGAAACCACTTAAGTAGCCCTTTAAACATGTCTCAGACCTGTCATTACAACCTGTGTGCAGTTTTAAACGAGCAGTTCTAACTGCCTAAATAAAGCTCTTGCCCACCCAAACCTTCTTTTATAGTACATATAAGTCACTCCTAGGGTAGGCCCTGAACAACCTAGAGGGTACAGTGTAAAGTAGGACATATACGTTTAAGTTTCACACATCCTAGTAGTATCCTAGTAGTGAAAAACTCTTAAACTCGTTTTCCACTGTAGCAAGGCCTCCCTCAGCCATAGGATAACATTTGAATTACCATATTAAATGTAATAAGGTGCAACTTCCGATTGGGAGAAGGTAGATAAGTTGGTTGAGTTTTGTATCTTAAGAATTGTAATTAAAAGCCATCTTTAATGGTAAAGTCAGATTTTTTATAACAATTCTGAAAATGCCACTTTTAGAAAGTTTAGATTTGCGAGTGCACTCCTTCCCTTAACCTTTTCCAAACATTTTACGTGAACATCTATATTCTAATGTGCGTGCGAACAACACCGTGTCCGTCCCGAGTCATGGCTCATATCAAAAGATCCATCCAAAAGGTGCATCCATCGCGCACCCAACTGTCGCACTGTGTTTATGTAGAGAAACATTTCTGAAAAGTGAACCACTTCTTCCCAAGTTGTCAATTCTTCATGTACACCAATAATTGTACCAATCCTTATTTCATCCATCTTCAAGCTTATTTATTCACTCCGGAGACAGCGTGATTGTACCAGATCACTTTTATTCAACAGTTGCCCATCCTGGCTTATCACAGCAGCACATGAGGTCAATCATGCTTCAAAGCAGACTTTTAAAAAAAATTGCCCAATGCATTTCGAGCTTGAACGCTCTTCTTCAGGGGTCTCTGTAACAGATGGAAAAACAGCAACTAAACGGACGTGTCATAAAACCCAGCTTTGTTTGAAAAAACGTAAATAATCCAAAACCCCCACCCTTCTTAACCTTGACCCCTCCCTACCCCAAAGTAATCATTACCTGACCCCCGTGTTTTCAAAGTGGGTCTCCATTCCATACAAACCAAAAGTGCTTATACTAAAAACGACATGAACTCGTGCTCTACTCACGTGCAGAAAAATTCATTAAAGAAAACACCCTTCTACCCCGCCTCACCTTTTGAAACCTCGCTTAATTGCACTTCCCTTCATGTTCAACAATCCATCTGCCTTCTTCCTTCCACTCAATACAATATTTAAATTGTGCTCCCCCAATCGCAGTAACTCACTAATTAATGATCACCATGTGACTGAATTATCCTATCACTGTGCTGCAATATGAAATTATGCTACAAACTACAAATCCCACAATACCCTCCCCTGTCAGTCACAAAACCAAAACTTAACCATAAACACTCACCCTCCACCCCCCTATGAGCCCACGACTATCAAAATCAAAAACCAACAGAATTGTTAAAATGATATGTTGTCTTCCAAAATCTTCATTATAATAACAGTTCACGCCGTGAATCAGTCCAATGAAATTAATCGTTGCTCAAAAACCATCCCAACGCACAGTTTAGTTGCCACTCTAATCAAATATTGTTCGTTGGAAATCAGTTGTTACATCCATAAAGTCCACTCAAGATCTTTCATTGTTTCACTGTCTCCAAAGTGAAAATTAATTCTATTTGTTTTGTGCTTAATTCATATACGACACTCATGGGGTGCAAAACTCGCGTTGGGACGATAAATTGCGATGCAAGAAAAGTTTAGATTTGTGAGTGCACTCCTTCCCTTAACCTTTTTCAAACATTTTATGTGAACATCTATATTCTAATATGCGTGCGAACAACACCGTGTCCGTCCCGAGTCACGGCTCATATCAAAAGTTCCATCCAAAAGGTGCATCCATCGCGCACCCAAGTAGATAGAAAGTTAGCATTTTCCTGTTCCAACAATTTGGTGTCTGCTGCCTGTATCCTGATTCACATGACTAGGTGTAGCTTTGTGTATTGCTCCCAGACAGTGAGACAAAGGGACAGAAGGTGTTGGCAGGATGGGCCACTCAGAGTTTTAATGAGGGGGAGAGCTGTCACGTACCACACTTTCACATCACAAAGGCTCTGCCTGAGCAGTCTCACAAAGGGTTGTCAGTAGTCTATTGTGACCCCAGACAGGTGGGGCCAGGACAGGGTAGAAGAGGTTTGCCTGACAACTCAGGGAGGTGAAGCATCTAGAAGCTTCCTCTACTTCAAAGTGGTCATCAGGTATTAATATTGGACTTCAGACGCCAGGCCTTCAGTACACATTTGGACCTGTGGAAGACTGCCAGGAAGAAGGACTGCTGTGCTGTTGAAGGGGCTGATATTCGTCTGGACTGCTGCCTTGAAGGACTGATGCTCTGCTGACCTTCTGCCTTCTTGCCTGTGTGAGAAGGACTGGACCTGCAACCTGCACCCAGGACCACCAGAGTGACTCCAAGGGCTTGTCTCTTGTAACCAGCACCTGCACTCTGCAACTGTGAATCCTACCCTGCAAGGTTGTGCCAACCCAATCCTGGAGCCTTGGAAGTTGGCCTGAAGTTGCTCTGCCAGCCCACCTGTTGACCCAGCAGAATCAATGCTTCTCCTCTTGCTGTGTGGTGAAACCCTGAGCAGAACCAGCTCATCACCTCTGCTGAGTGTACCTTTCTGTCACACAGAGTTTGCATCGTCATCGCAGCCCAAAGCCTCATCATAACTGCTGCTGAGCGACTCATCCCCGACGCAGGTCCTCGCAATGCAAGCTTCTCATCAACAAAAACCTCAATGACAATGCAGGACCTTGCATCGCAGCCTTGCAGCTCTCAAGAACTGACGCTGCGCAACGCCTCTCCAACAAGGACCTCGCATCGTCTGCCGACACATCCTTGACGTGGGACCTCACAATGCTCCACAACCAGGATGTAAGTTGCTCTTGTTCAGCAGACCTAAATGGGTCCCTACAGCGGGCTTGTGCTCCATCGCGGTCAGACTGAACTTGTGACTTTTTTCCGGTCTAGGGTGACCAGATATCCACAGTTGGCACTTCGTGCTTTTTGGCTCTTTTTTCACTGAAATTTTCAAACTTGCTTATTTCCGGTTCTACTAATTAAATTGTTGTTGCTTTTGTCTTGATTTATTAATAAAATGTGCTCTATTTTTCCAAATTGGTGTGGGATCTTTCTTGTGTGGCGTTTTCACTGTATTACTATTTGAAGTGTTGCACACTTTAGACATTGCCTCTAAATTAAGCCTGACTGCTGTATGCCAAGCTACTAGAGGGCTGAGCACAAGTTAGTTTGGGGTTTGCTTGTGATTTCACCCTGACAAGGATTATGGTTGATGTTTGAGTAGGGTCTCACCCCCCTCAACCAGTAACCTAATTTCTTGCAAATATGAAATAGCCATTCCTGACTAAGGCCTAAGTGAAGTCCAGTGGACACTGTATGGGAATGGAAGTGTAAGGCTGCTGAAGGTCAAGGGCACAGTTTTAATATGAACTGTGACTGAGACCTCTAAAAATCTATCCACCGAATGAAAAAAATGGTTTCTATAAGAGATCTCTAATCCTCCTTTGGGCTGTTGTCTCAAGCATGTCCGTCTTCTAAATTGAAAATACATGTGATATATGTGAAACTACTAGCCAAGCAAATTACAGTTAAGTAAGTATATTAAAATGTCCAAACAAAGTTATTAGCTAAGTCAAACACATTCAGAAAATTGTTACAAAAATAAAGAAACTTGGATATAATTATTGAAAATTACAAAGAGAATACTTATACCCCATAGGAAAATGTAAGAAAAGAAATTCAGTGTCGTCATATACGAGCTTTTAAAAAATCTGAAGAAATGACAATTGTCCATGTGGTTGTCTAAGGTTTAACCAAAGGTCTAGTTTTATGGTTCACCTGTGCGGGAATGTGGCTGTATATAACTTAGTGGCTTATCCTGCTAAAGTTTATACCTTCGGTTCTGGAAGAAAAATGCCTCCAGCAGAGCAAACCTGAAGACTGTGTCCAATAGAGGAAATTCTGAGATGAAATACAATGATAGCATGCTCAGATTGTAGCTTTGACATGCGCACAACATATCGAATAGAAAAATATTGGCAATTGATGCTACTGGATTAATCTCTTTTCAATAAGGTTTTTACGGTAGCCACTGATCCCTGACTGGACATTTTCCCCACAGTTCAAATGGTCCCTGGCTGGACATTTTTCACACAATTCATAGTTTAGGTATAGGTTCTCACACTGGTAGTAACTTGAAGAAAATCCTCAGATGTTCAAATCTGGCTCCTCAGTCTCCATTCCTATCCCAGCAATGGAACGAAATTGAGCTAAAATACCACAGCAACATGAAACCTCCAACATCAACTGATCTACTGAGTTTCATGATACCAAGCAACATCATCTTTGTGCACCCTCCAGGTTTAGGAGTCATGTTGTACAGGGGGAGCTGATTCTCTGGCAACACCTTAACCCCCTTTAACCTTGTGGATCAGCAGAAGAATGAAGCCACTTTTCCTTGAACAAAATGCTGGAGGCAGACTTCTTACAGACTAGGAGACCACTCTTTCCAATTGTGTCTCTAGAAGGCGGGCAACAATTCCATAGTGAACTAGTTACAGAAGTCTTCTATCTTTCTGTTTATCTTTAGGCACATTCTCCATTTAGAATTGGTTAATCCGGTTGTTTCAGAGAGTAAACCAGCAAACTATTTGTTGTGAGATCTAGCTAATTCTATTTAAATTCCTGGGCGTCTTATGCTCAATTCTTCAACTAATGCATGAAATTTCTGCCTGGGTACGTGGTTTGTGTCATTAAAACACATCCTACAGTTTCATTCAAGTATTGAGAACGTAGGAATTTTGTCAACTTCCAAAACACAAGGACTAGGTGCCTAGTGTCCCTGACAAAGACAAGACTAGCTAGTTAATTCGACTCTGAGGTTTTTGTAGTAAACTTCATGGCTCCATTAGGGCTGCCCAAACCAGGTATCTGTCCTTTTGGAACCCTGCCCAGCTCTCTAGTTTATACTTAAACATTTTAAGCTCCACTCATGTGACTAAGTTCAAACATATAGGACAGGAGCGTTTTAAAAGATGCAAAGTGATCTAGTGGTAGAACAAAGTTGGCAGCTACAATTTTAAGTTCATCCCACTCTGATCTTCTGTGCACCAAAGTTCAAGGCTTCAGTGGGACTTCAAAATCGACATACATCGCTTTGTGGAAACTTTTTAGCCTCCAGCATCTTGTCTTACCCAGATGGATGGTTTTAGTTTCTGGAAAAGCAACATAAGTCATAAAGTAAAATTGCTGACCAGGACAAACCTCTAAGGTTTTACTCAACCTTTGCTCCATCATGGTCGGCGGTAAAAGGTACTTTGGACCCAATGACTAGCACCCCATAGACTAACATCGACTTTTCACTTCGCCATTGTTTCTAAAGATGTTTTTGATTTTTTCGTTACAAATTCCTAACTCCTAATCCCTGTAATAGTTTGTAGTCATTTTATTCAGTACATTGTTCTTCTATTTACTAAATTGATGTAGTAATTATATCTGATTTATTTCTCTTAGCTTTAAACAATTTTGGTGCTGCCAAAATACTGTAAATACACGTTTTCTGAGAGAAGTCTGTCAATTGAACCAAATGTACCAAGTAAAAATGTTACCTTTGTGGGAACTCACCTGCAGCCCATATCAAGACTGAGGTATTTCTCCCCATAGATATCAATCTGTTTCTCCATTCTGTCCAACCCTGTCGAGAAGCAGGAACTATTCCTAACCAACCAAAGAAAAACTAAGGGGAGAAGAAAAAGTAGCCTAAATGCGACCACTACTCATAATTAAAAAATAAATGCTCTTCCTGGAACATAGCTGACCTGCTATCCAGATTGCTGTGAGGAGAATGTTTTTTTTTTCCACCTGATAGCCCCCTGAAGCAATGTTCACATATTAGAGGATTAAACTTCTCGAAAGGGAAGGAGTGCTTTTACGACTCACTATATTACAAGACGGTATCTCTTTTATCCATGAACTGTTTGTTGATGTACCATCTTATTACAATAACCCACAATTGAATCAGTTCTGACATTAACATTTGTAATCCATAACATTTTCTCTGCCTGCCAAGCATTCTCGTGTTTTAATGTGGCGCTGATAAACAACACGTCTGTTTCTGCACGTGACATTTATCCCGTTGTTGCTTTATTAAGATTTCCATGTTTCGCTTATAATCAATTTAATTAATGAATTTAATTAAATATTATCCTTTCGTATTCATTTCATTTTCACTCTTATCTATGCCGTGGAACTAACCGTGTTTTCTTGAAATTGCTATTGTTTTTCAAGACCCCAAATGGAATTCCTTTTCAATGTACCTAGTTTAGTAGGAACAAAATAAGGGCAGTTAACTGCATCTCCAGTGACGCAAGAGTCATGAGCCTCCTTTATAATGTGGACATAGAAGAAATATGTATTAATAATAATTTTCCAGAAATGCGTTTTGCGTCAAAAGATCACAGAAGCCAGCTAACATGACATTAGGGTTTAAAATGAGCCAGTTGTCATACATATTCAATACTTTTCACATCCATGAAGTTTGAGTTTTAACATATGTTCCAGATTACCATATCTTCAGCAAATTACGTTTCGTTATCGAACACGGGGGCATATTCACAAGGAGCCATCGCCGAGTTAACGGCACATTATCGCAGCCAAAGTTGCGATAAATTTATCGCCCCAATCACAAGCTGGTGTAAACAGCCCACAGCACCAGTTTACCCTCGATAGCAGCCGCAAAAAACATCGCCACAGACGACCCCCGCAACTATCGCTAATGAGATGCAGAGTAGGCGTTCCTGTGCCAAAAGCCGCGACAACACCACACCTCAACATTCTCAACGACCAGCCAGATCGGCGATAAGATCTCAAAACATGCGATAAGGCGCGTTAGCAGCAGGAAACTAACACCTGCTCTGACCTGGTGCAAAGTCGGACGGCAGCCTGCACCACAAAAGGGAACCCAGCCCAGAGCTACATCGAAAGGGCAACAGATGCCATGGAGCCACTGATCATGCGGCCCGGACACCCAAGAGGGCCACAACACCCACCGCCATCACCCCAGGACCCTAACCCCCACCCGGAACACCCTCCCCCCGACCACCACAGAGGCAGCGCAGACAAAGACAACAGACCCCCAGGAAATGCACCAGCCTCACAGACCCAACACCTGACAATGTCATTGTCCACTACAGGCTCAAAAGGACAACCATCCTGCGCATCCTGACCATCATCGCCCAACAGGCCGACGGCACCAACACAGCGGACAACCAACATCCCACCCCATACAAAGCTGCTGGCTGTGCTGCACCTGTTGGCCCCTGGTACCCCCCAACCAACACCCGCCAGAGTCGGAGGAGTCTCACAGCCAGCCACACCCAAGTCCCTCACACCAGTCCTGGACATCACCATCACCCTGGTACCCCAGTCCCTATACGTCCAACACAATGCGCAGGATCCGGTGGAGACCAAGCAAGGACCATATGCCATAGTTGGAGGCACGCACGTGTTGGGGGCAATCCACAGCACACATGTCATGCCTGTGCCCCCTGGTGACACAGCACACAATCACCGCAACAGAAAGCACACGTCTCACATCAATGTGCAGGCAACATCCGAACACCGTGGAACCTCCACCAATGTCACCTCCAAATTACCAGCCAGTGTGCATGAGTCCTTCATCCTCCGACAGTCCATCATCAACCAGCATTCCCAGGATGGCACCCAGGGAAATGCACAGCTCCTTGGCAAGTTCCAAATGAACACCCCACTCATCTCAGCTCCACAACCGTGCAACTCACAATTCTGGCAATGCACCGTCACAAAATCACAAACAACATGCAAAACAACATGCCCAGCCATCACACACGACAGAACAACTTACAATGGTAACCTGGGCAAGCCGTGAACATGAGCCATCAACGCATGGCACCTCAGCCACACAATAGCTGAATGTGGGGAGAGGTGGCAACCAGGCATGTGTGAAGGATGCAGGAGAACCATGATTGGGTAAGGACACAATGCCAAGAGTTGCGGAGATGTGCCAGACAGACCGCAGTATGCAGAACACACCCATGTTCATGGCGACGTACACCTCTGGTGTATGGAGTGTAATGGACAGTGGACACAACCATGTTACCCCATCCAGTGGGGGAGTTCACGAAAATGTTGCCTGTGATGACCCCCGTGAGTGTGAGTGGAGTGGGATGGCCTGGCATATGCCAGCCTAGTGTAAGGGTGTGAATAAAAAGCACGTAGCCTTGGGCATGGCCCTCTTCCGGGAAAACCCAACGTCTCTGCCAGGGCAGTGCCTCTCACCCCGCCACGAGGCCGAAGCCGTCCTCCTGAGCGGAGTTGCCTGCGATCCTGTGCACCTGCCGTACCCCGGCCCGCTGGACCCCAACCCGTCCGGCCCACCCCTGCGCTGCAAGGCCACACTGATCACCTGCCGACACAGGCGTGTGTCAAGGAGGGCCCACCACGTGCCGGTGCAAGCTCCAAGCCCGAGGACCACGACCTTGGCAGCCTCCCCAGACCATCACGGCCTCCATGACACATGTCCGCCTTATTCCTTTCTTGTTGACGTACTCTACTGCCGCCTCCGGCCTACACCACAGTCAAGTAGGTCACACATGTGGAACTGAGTCTTGATTACACGATGGCAGAGTGCATTTGTTCATTGCAGATCATATATCAGTGTACTCCCTTCGAGGTGGTGCCACCAACTCTGTGCATGGCATTCTTATGACACATGTCTGTTGTCCCCTGCTCACCACTGCCTTCGGCATACACTACGGACAAGTAGGTCACACATTTGGAACTGAGTCTTGATCATACATTGTCCATGTACGCACAATAATAAAGATTCTACTTCACTGTACTCCCTTCGCTCAGGTGGCAGCAACAATGTGCATAGTATCCCAACGACACGTGGCTGTGGGCCCACACGGACTACTGCTCCCGGCCTACGCTGCGTTCGAGTAGGCCACAGAATTGGAACTGAACATCGATCATTCAAGGGCAGAGTAAGAATCATTGCACGTAAGGAGAGGCGTAAGAGGAAGACGCGGTTCAGGCAGGAGGAAAAAAAGGATTATCGTTACGGAGGTGATCGGACACTACCGACAACTGCCCTGGTGTCACTAACTCTGTGCATCGCAAGACAACAACACATGGCTGTGGGCCCTTGCTAACCGCTGCCCCCAGCCCTGGCCTACACTGCGGTCGAATAGGTCACACACAAATTTGAATTCAGCCTTGATTTATTTATGGCTGACTTGATGTCATTGTACAGACCTCAATGCAGACTGCATCCCCTTTCAGCCCCAGTGCCACTCTGTCTATTCCCCAAGATCCATGGACACTTTCTGGTTGGACTTTGGTGGCGACTGAGTCCATGGACTTGGGGTTGTCGTCGCCATCATGTCGGTGATACTGACTTTGTGGCGAAAACGATGCCGTACACTCCTCCATTTGCTGCTTCCGGACAGCTTCCACCCTCTGCATCATGCCCTGGAGGACACCTTCCACTGTCCCCCGCAACCCTCCACGACATACACCTCGGCCATTGATTGCAACCCGCTCAGGTCGCATGGCCCATCTGACTGCACCGCAAGTCACCATCCTGTGGCTGGGTGCCTGTGTCTGCCGCAGTGCATCCGGGGCCACTAACTCTGTGCTGGTTAGGTCCCGGACCCCTTCTTCTGAGATATTGGATGGCCTCTGAGGCGATGGTCTTGGAGTCATCAACGCCATGTGTCTGTGGCCCTGCGCTGTCCGCAGCCTCTGACCTCAACTGCGGCCCACCAGGGCCCACACATGGAATTGAGTCCAGACCGGCCCGGACGTCACATCACCGCAGGAGGCACACACCACCACCGCAAGGACCACCTCCAACTGCCATCTGCCAGAGTCGAAACGGTGGTCCTGACAGACTTACGGAGTTGCTCACACCTGTTGTGGATGCCATCATCGGCCTGATACCCTGCTCAGCACTCCAGGTGCCACTGACTCAGTGCACCACGAATCATCCTCCATTACTGTATTGGTTATGTACTCTGGTGTGTTCACGCAGCAGTGTCACCTCAGGCGGTCTGGAAGACCTGGGACGACGATGAGGAAGATGATGCAGGTGCGACACCCCCCACTACAGCTGCATCATGTGGGTCCCGAAGGGACAGAATCATAGACATTCTCTTCACTTGAGCGCACTCAGCTCTGGTGCCCCAGACTCAGCGCACTGCAACTTACGGACACTTCTGTTTGCTCATTGTGTGCCCTCTGGACTTGCTCAAGCTACCTCCATGATGCTCCGCAGTTGTTGTCCCTGTAATGCTGGTGTTGTCTGTTTTCGTATTCATTGTGTTCACTGTTTGTAGCCAGCACCAACAACTCCCTGAGGGCTGGCTTGCACTCACCCCACACACATCCAGCACAGGCGTCACTGTACATGTGGCCCTGCTAATAAAGGGGCCGGGCGCACGTGCCCGTAGCCAGTTTGACATAATATCTGCATGTGTCCCTGTGGTCTTGTTGCATGCATGAGGGCCCTGGGCCCTACGACATTACATTGTGCTGTATACAGCGGATGCAGACATGTCACCACAGGCAGCGGGTTTGTGCTTGGACATGTAGCTTTGTCATCACACACTCAATTCGTAAGGGAAGTGGACTGGGCAGTCGTACGCAGAGCCAACGTGGGTGTGTGACTGATATGTGCGTGCCCCTGGGCGTGATTCTGTACTGGGAATGTGCATCTGCAGTGTGGGTCTCCTAAGTGGGGTGTAGGTGGTCCCTGAAGGGTAATGGACACCCACGTATATGTTCTAGTTGGCCTTCCATGGATTCGGACCACACCTGCACCTGTTGGGCCACCTCCTTTTGACGTTCTGACACCTGGCATTGGTGTGCCATGTGTGGCTCGGTGAAGTGTTGTGTGCCAGCCGTGCCTATGGGTGCTTCATGCTGTGTGGTCTGTTGGAGGGGCTGGGTTCTCCTCTAAGTAGCTTGTCTGCCCTGGTCCTGGTGGTGGATTGCGTGGGATGTCCATGGTCTGT
Organism: Triturus cristatus; assembly: GCF_964204655.1. Lineage (NCBI taxonomy): Eukaryota > Metazoa > Chordata > Amphibia > Caudata > Salamandridae > Triturus > Triturus cristatus. The sequence continues at coordinate 445,924,400 of NC_140590.1, forward strand.
TGTAGGGCGTCAGTGTCGAATGTGTGGTGGTCGTCTCCGGCATCACTGATGGGTTGCATGGTGTGACCTGCTGGAGGTGTTGTTTGTCCCTCTGCAATGTGGAGGAGAGATGCATGTTCACATTGTGTTGACATTTATGTTGGCGCATTGTTCTTGTAGACATGCAGACTGTGTGACAATGTACATCATGACTGTTTGGGCGGTGCAGGCAATTTGAGTTGCGACAGTGGACATTTGGACTACATGACGGATGTGAGGTTGTACCCGAACATATGCATCTCACAGATCCCTGCTCTGTCCAATGTGATTGGCCTGTTTGTGCGCATGGGCAGACCCAGTTGTGTCCCCTGTTCTGCAGTGTCGGTGTTGCACTTTGTGCCACATTGTCATGTGATGTGCTGTGATTGCTATGTGTGTGTGCTGCAGTGTGCCACGGGGATGGGGGACATGTCCCTGGGTATTTGTGGCTGTGCAGTGTGCTACACATCATTGCGCATGTGTGCCACTGTGCCCATCTCCCCCCGTCCCCCCAGTCCCTTTTAGATCCTCATCCTGTTGTTGTTGTTGTGTCAGGTCTTATCGAGCTGTGTCCGGACTCTCACCTCCTTGCACGGTCTCCACACTGATGACTGGCCCCCATTTCCTCCAGCTCCTCCTGTGGCGCAGGATTCCCACCTCCTGTCGCCGTTGCTGCATTCCTGTAGGCAGCGGCTTTGTGCCTGGTTTAGGTTTCCATGTCATGCCAGCGCCTCTTGGCCTCTTCCATTGGCCTCGTCGACACTCTGTCTGCATTCTGGAAAGTCTGATTGTGGGTCAGTTGCTGGTAGTGTACTGTCACGTCCGTGACGCTGGTCTTGTTTTCCTGCGGTCTGCACCCCGTGTTCCTCTCCCTCTTCTCCTTGGCCTTCTCCGACCCCGTTGTTCCTTGCTTGTGGTCTGTGGGGCTTGTGAGGTTCACGTTGGCCTCTGCGCTGGGTCAGGGTGCATCCATGTTGCTACGCACTTTGGATTCTTTCTGGTGTGTTTTTGTTGCTTTTATAGTGCACTTTCCCACCAGACGCGTGGGATTTGCTGGTCTGCCGCTGGTTTTTGCGGCTTTTTGTATCGCGATTGGCCTCATTGCAGCTTTTTTGGCATTCGCGTTTCACATTCTTGCGGCGTGGCATTGATTTTTTCTCGGCCATTTGACAAGTTATTTGGTGACTATCATATGGTACCGCTGTGTTGTGAATACTTGGCAGACGCGGCGTAATTTTCCCGCGATAGGCTGCGATGTTGAAGCTGCATTACGCTACTCTTGCAGTAGTTATCACACGTTCTTGAGAATATACCCCACAGTTTTTAACGCTCCACTTCAAGTGGCAAATGGACTAAAGTTTTCTGGAAAGCAAAGACCGCAGTATCTGGCTCTTTGATTACACACCCTTTTATCACGAATTTAACAACAACTCTTGAGAAAGGCCCAGGGATGCGTGCCACAAAGGGGTGAAACATGCTAGGTGTGAATCTTTGAACAAAGAAACAAGAATACAAGGTTTCAACGAGCAACTCGGGTGCCTAATTGTGCTCACTAATATATAATTTGTCTGTTCTCCCTTGCATGTATTTCTCTTATCTGACCTAGGCAGCATACCAGTACATACATCAACATCAACTCCAAGCTGCTATATCGTAACAAAGCCCATGGGAAGTGGGACATACCCACTAAGGCAGGGTTCTCTGGACAACCGGATCCATGCCAGATTTATAGCAAATCCCCATTTAAATAAATGTAGTTATCTTAAAAGTCTTGCATGGATTCCACCCACCAGGACCGACTTTGGAGAACCACATACTATGGGATGCTACGGCACATGCGAATGACGTCACTGTGAAATAGGGCAAGTGATAGAATAACTGGTTCCGGAGGCCCCGCCTTTTACTTGGATTCACTATACCTTTGGTGTGGCCTTGAAGTGCTTTCTGGAGTAGGCGTCTCCGAGGCTACCCAGCCTCAGACCCAGTATGGTCTGAGAGTGAATGCCCGCTGTGGGGGCAGTGATGGGTAGCATGCATGAGGGCAGCTCCTGAATGAAGTTCGACATGGATGCAGTTTTACTGCTGTGCGTTATTGCTGCACCCATACTGTGCCGTGTAGTGAACAAGTTATGTGCCAGAGTGCAGGCACAGAATGGATACAGGGTGATTGCAAGATCCTGTTAACTGCACTGGTGAATAAGCAGTCTGCGTTTCTTTTTCATTTACTCAATGAATACATTACCTCGAAAAGTGTCTGGGTTAGAGCACGAAGAGCAGAGCTTGAAAACGTCTGTTTCCCGAGTTAATATGTGTGCGGAAGACATGACAAAATACACAGAACCCTCCTGCACCAGCACAACGCAGAATACTGCTTTTTAGTGATTAACTCCGATACACCCAATGCATTCTTCATACACTCGGTGCACTATTCGTCAGTTACTGCACATTTTATAAAGTCCTGCTTTACTGACAATATCGTACACATACTTTTGTCATATTCTCATTTGATCACTACATCTGATGAAAACTTCACAATATGCGAACCTGAATTAATCAGAAATGAGCACTTATGCCAAACGTGAGGATTAGGCATACAAACGACAGACATGTGGATGTAGTTGGGACAGATTAAGGCACGCACCGCAATGTTTGCATGGTTGCACACTGTTCTTATGGGCCTTGAAGGTGTTTATTAGTGCAGGACATATCTTTGCACTTTCCAAGTCACATACATTTTACTCTGAATTTCTGAGTTAGAGGATGCACAGCAGACAGCATCGCTCATGCGCACACAGTGAGCAGTGAAGGTCTCTTTCCTCTTCTGTGCTGGCCTGCAAAGCATGCACTATTCAATTCAATTCAAGAATCTTTATTCGGTGATTAAAAAACACCATAAAAGCACACATACATATACATAGATAAAACGGCATTAAATATTAGTCAAGATCCTTGTGCATAAATAACAATAAAATACTAACATACAAGGCTGTAACTTTAAAACAGGGAGTCACAAGTCTTTTAATCCTCTCCCCTCGTCTTCCTTAGTCGGACCGCAACCTTGATAAAATTCATAACACAACACAAGGTTAGCGGGTCAGAAGCTTTTTGCAAGTAGATTAGTGCATCTCTGGCATGTTCCAGGTGGGCCTTTTTTAGGATGTCTACTAGGAATCTACGCCTGGGCATTGAATAATAGGGACAGAGCAAAGTAAAATGAAGGGAGTCCTGCGGAGACCGATTGTCGCAGCCGCAGGGTCCCTTCTGCTCGATTGACATGGTAAAACCTGCTGGCGAGGCCAACATAAAAGGAAGTAGGCTCAGTCTGAAACGGCACATAAGAAATCTGTCCTGTGTATTGTGTACAAGATACAGGTAGGGCTCCATACCCTCCACACTCTTCACCAAAGTATGAGCCCTTATTGACTTTTTTTCCCCTTCAGCCAGAGCACGGCATTGGGTTTTCCGCTCTAGGAAAATTTCCCCTACTTGTTTCTTGTGCTGTGCTGAAATGGTGGTGGGGTTCTTGAAGAGGTTTCCAAACCCTAGTTCCTCAAGAGTGTTTCTCACATATTTGAGCCATGGGATGCGCATGCAGTGGGTCCTACCTAGGCAGTCCAGTAAGATTTTTCTACTTAGATGCGCGTCTGGATTTACCCAGATTTTTAGCCACGCCACAATTGGCCTAAGTTTTAACAAATCGACCAGATATGGCCTCCCTAGCTCCCTGTGAGCTATGAGTCCAGCAGTGCTGGGTGGTACCCTCAGGATAGATTTCAGATGTTTGTTCTCTTCCTGGTCAATTCTAGAGGTATTCACGAAGCCCCAAACTTCTGCCCCATAGCTTACTTTAGCGCATGTTATGGAGCCGTACAGGTTCATCACCTGTTCCGGACTCCATCTGCCCAACCTCCTGCCATATCCAGCTATTGCCCCGTTAGAGGCAATCATTTTGTTACAGCGCTCTTCCACCAAGGAGTTAAATTGAAGAGCACCATCAAAGGTTACTCCGAGATAGGAGAACGTTTTAACCTCCTCTAAACAATGGGAGCCTATTGTGTAAGAAAATTTTGAGGAAGGTTTTTTGCCTGCCAGGAGCACGTAAGATTTGCTTAGGTTGACAGATAAGTCCAGATCGCTCATAAACTTGACGAACCCATCTATCAGAATCTGTAGGCTTCGTGGTGTACGCGCCAGCAAGACCGCGTCGTCTGCGTAAAGCAGGACAGGGATTTGCCGCGTCCCAACCCTTGGGGAATCTGCCTTTAAGCCCAAAAGAAACTGTTCCAAATTATTAATGTAAAGGGAGAACAAAAAAGGGGCAAGAATACAACCTTGTCTGACTCCACTTTTGCATGGAAAGGAGTCCGTCAAACCTCCCTCCCTGTTAAATCTAACTCTAGCCGTGGTGTCGCTATGCAGCTCTCTTAGTATGGTAATTAGGCCGCTCTCGATCCCCATCCCTGCCATCATGTCCCACAACTTCCCTCTGTTGACGTGATCGAATGCTGCTGCCAGGTCCATGAATCCCATATAAATGGGTTCCTTACTGGCCAGAGTATATTTGGCAGTCAGCATATATAGGTTCAGGCATTGGTCGCTAGTGGACCTCCCTGACCTGAACCCATATTGAGTGTCCGAGAAGATGTTGTTCTCTTCGGTCCACTCGGACAATCTGTTCAGGAGTGCCCTTCCCAGAAGTTTAGCCGAGACGTCAATCAGGGAAATAGGCCGATAACACTTAGGGTCGTCCTTGTTGCCCTTTTTAAAGATTGGCACAATAATCGCTTTAGACCATGATGGAGGGAGACCGCAGGTGATAGCAGTGTTTAGGACCCTGGTCATCAGTGGGGCCCAAAGATCTATATTACTAAGAAAAAGGTCAGGGGGAATTCCATCTGGGCCCGGGGCTTTATTCTTAGTTAGACTCTCCATCCCTGCCGTGATCTCCTTAAGGGTAAATACTACCGGAGGAGCCTGACTTGGGGTTACTGATGACTCTACGTGGGGACCCGATTCATGGTTATACAGGCTCCTAAAGTGTGTAACCCACTGCTCCGGGAGGATGTTAGCCCCTATCTCCGGAGAATCATTTTCTTGAAAGGTCGGTTTATTGATGATTCTCCAGAACCCCGCTAGGTCCCTTCTTTCCCCTGCCTCTCTCAGATCTGCCCAAGCTTCTGCCTGCAGGGTGAGTTTCCTCCTTTTGGTCTCTTTTTTATATTTTTCTCTGCATGCCCTGATTACTTGTAGATCTCGTGGTTTTGACTTAAGGGAGCATTTCAGTTCCCTCAGTGCCTTGGAACAATCTTTATCAAACCACCGGGGATTGACCAGATTACGCGTGGGCGCACTGGACCTTAGTAATCCGTCTATCAGGTTGGCAATATGGTTAAATGCTTCTAATAACCTTGGTCCCTGGACTTCCAGATCCAAACATTCATTTATGGCCAGCAGACCCTTATCGCTCAGGTTTTTATAGAACTTTGCCCCATCTATTTTGGACCATTTCAGTCTCCTGCCTTGATCGGTGACCCTCTCCACGATTGAACGATGGGCATTGGAGCCAATACCCGCCCTATATGCGAGCATTAAAACAAGCGGGTTATGGTCGCTGAAAGTGTTCCAGTCTATCCCTACACTGACTACTTTATTAACCAGGGATCTCGAGACCAGAATATAATCTATAATAGACGAGCAGCCCCTGCCCTTAAAAGTTGGTGGGAGTGTACCATCCGACTGTGGGTCTACCATATTAATGGTGTGCTCTAGGTCGTACTTAAGCCGAAGCAACCTAAGAGCCGACCCAGTAGGCGAGTGAGAAAAATGCGGTCCCTTCTCAATTGGGCATTGCGCCCAATCTGTGTTCTTTTTGACCAGTGCCGGACAAAGGTGACAATTAAAATCCCCCACCACAAGCAGTCCACCAGACGGTCCCTTATTCTGGGATATGATTTCTTTTCCTAACCTTTGGTCGAGTTCAGTTAATACCGGGGTGTGGCTATTTTCTATCTCGGTGCTATATATGTTAAAAACAGAGAAACGTAACCCCTTTCCCTGGAACCGAACCGCCTGTATCCCATATGAGAACCAGTCTGGAAAGGACCAGGTGCCTGGCAGGTCTAAATCTACATAGATGGACAAACCGCCCATTGCTCTCCCTGAGCTAGATTTTCGGGCGGGAACAAAAAAACACTTGTACCCCTGCAGATGGTAGTTATTCTCCACAGCCCATGTCTCCTGTACACATATAATGTGAAATGTTCTAATGAAGTCCACCCATTCCTTATTGTTGAATTTGCCCGCTATACCCGCTATATTCCATTAGATAAGTCTCACACCCTCTCCACTCCATTCAGCACCCCCCTGGGCCCTTGGTCTTCTTTCCCACATTGATCTTTGCATTCCCTGCCCATGTCCCCCTCCTGTCTTGTCTACAACTATTTCCTTTGGCACAACGCAGTTTAATTCCCCCTCACCAACCACCTGGATTTGCTGAGCCTTGGATCTTTGCTCCTCCAGTCTTTCTACCGTACCTCCAATTTCTATACAACCCTGGGGGGCATTGTCTGTCTGTCAATCGACCCCTTCAAGGCCATTTAGGCAATGGAACCGGTTATAGGAAAAAAACGGTTGTTCAGGTCGGCCAAAAAACGGCCTAGGGTTAAAGGCCTGGTGACTCCCCCTCCTGCCAACCCTCTCCCAGTTGTCATGAGTTTGGGGTTGCTGAGATAGGACTGGGATGATGGGAAAAAAGAACGACACATGGAGGGTTTGGATGGTGGATTCCCTAGATCTGTTTTTCCCTTGACATATATGGGACACCGTTCCTGTGTCCCTAAAACTCACCAGTATGCAGTCCCCTTTAATGGATTTTTGTGTTCTTCCCACCCATGGTACCCTTCTTACCATTATAATTTCGTTATTAAAGTGTGTCGGGAGGGGTCTATTTATGTTTAACCACTTGATTACCCTACTTTTTAGGGCACAAAAGTCCTCCGTTTCACCTTCCTCAAGTGGGGGGACACCTGCCATAACGACAGTAAAAGCATTGGTCTCTGGAGGTAAATTGGGTCTGCGTGGTCTCAGGGTGAGCTTCATTAAAGGGGTCGGGGTGCTCTTGTCTACCGGCTGTGCCGGGGGTACAGATCCTAAAGGAGGGTTGGGCATATTGGTGTTAGGGGGCTTAGCTGTTGCAGGCTTTGGCCTTGTGGGTTGTTGCGAGGGTGCCACATTCACAGCTTGTGGAGGGACTGGATTGGCGACACTATTTGCCGACTGCTTAGGGGCTACAGTGGAGGGAGTGGACTCTGATTGCCTTCCCTGTCTGCCAGCTGGAGTTTTCAGACTGCCCAATGTGGCCTCTAAAATGGTTAGTCTGATCTCAATCTTTTTAATACTCTCGCTGATCGGTAATAACAGGGACCTTAGCAAAAATTCTAGGTTTCCCAGCGGGACAACAGACAAGGGAATATTAGCAATACCAACTCCTGTGTCTTTTATCATAGTAGGAGCTGGATCCTCATGAGCAATGGGTTTAGGGTGTAAATCGACCAATGGTTTCTCTACTAATGTGGGGGTTTTTAAAAACTTCCCAAAATCCGAGTGTGGAACCTTGGGTTTGCTCTTTCCTTGAACTCCCCTCGATTTCCTCCTGCGTTTATTTGGAGGAGGTCCAAAGGCTACTTGTGTGTTAGTTGGCTTAGATTTAGTTTTCCTAATCTTCGAGGCTGGAGGGGCCGGAGGGGGTTGGGACACTAAATCAATGGTCACCCTTGGGGGGCTAGAACTAATTTCTGGGGCTATACTCAAGGCTTCAACTGGTGACATGTTAGTGCAATCCCTCAGCAATAGTGGGACATCATCAATTCGGGACAACTCCTCCCTTGGTAAAATAAGTTGGTCTCCGAGGGGCGTGTTTTTCATATTATCTATTGAGCGTCTCCGTTCTGCCCTTAACCTGGACAGATTACACTCTTTGTCCCCCTCCCCCACTGCCCGGGGGAAATAATTCTCTAGAGTCCTATTCTTTGCTCCACCCGGTTTTAGTGGGGTGCTCTCCCTTGCAGGGGACGGCATAATGTTCACAATAAATTAAACTCGCCGGGCGGCTCCACCGAGTGTAAGAGACCAGGGGTCGGAAGCACAATCCAAGAGGGTAGGCCCAGCCCGGCCACCTTCGGCCCCGGACGGCCACAGACGGTCCCGCCCTTGTCCCGGGCTTCTCCCGGCGCCCTCCCGCGCGCTCCCGCGCCGCGGAAGAAGCTGCACCTGATATAGGGGGAGGGTGCTTAGGGGGCGTGGCCAGCAGGGAGAGCGTCCAGGTGCAGGAAATTATGGCAGCACAGGGACTCCTGGGCAATGGAGTCCCTGATCCTCACCTGGCGCTCGCAGCCCTGCTCCCCGAGATTCAGGCAGCTCCCCTGTCAGGAATCAGCAACGATGCGCCCAGGCACACGGGCGAAGCGGGACCCGCGGAGCGGGTTCCGCGAGGTGCAGCCGCAGAACAAACAGCCCAACAGGAAGGACCTCGCAGGACAGAGCTCGCGCTCACAGGTCAGTCAATGTCTCCCAAAGAGCTAGGGACAAGCAGGCTCTTTTCAGCTGTGCTTAGGGGGCGTGGCCAGCAGGGAGAGCGACCAGGTGCAGGAAATGATGGCAGCACAGGGACTCCTGGGCAATGGAGTCCCTGATCCTCACCTGGCGCTCGCAGCCCTGCTCCCCGAGATTCAGGCAGCTCCCCTGTCAGGAATCAGCAACGATGCGCCCAGGCACACGGGCGAAGCGGGACCCGCGGAGCGGGTTCCGCGAGGTGCAGCCGCAGAACAAACAGCCCAACAGGAAGGACCTCGCAGGACAGAGCTCGCGCTCACAGGTCAGTCAATGTCTCCCAAAGAGCTAGGGACAAGCAGGCTCTTTTCAGCTGTGCTTAGGGGGTGTGGCCAGCAGGGAGAGCGTCCAGGTGCAGGAAATGATGGCAGCACAGGGACTCCTGGGCAATGGAGTCCCTGATCCTCACCTGGCGCTCGCAGCCCTGCTCCCCGAGATTCAGGCAGCTCCCCTGTCAGGAATCAGCAACGATGCGCCCAGGCACACGGGCGAAGCGGGACCCGCGGAGCGGGTTCCGCGAGGTGCAGCCGCAGAACAAACAGCCCAACAGGAAGGACCTCGCAGGACAGAGCTCGCGCTCACAGGTCAGTCAATGTCTCCCAAAGAGCTAGGGACAAGCAGGCTCTTTTCAGCTGTGCTTAGGGGGCGTGGCCAGCAGGGAGAGCGTCCAGGTGCAGGAAATGATGGCAGCACAGGGACTCCTGGGCAATGGAGTCCCTGATCCTCACCTGGCGCTCGCAGCCCTGCTCCCCGAGATTCAGGCAGCTCCCCTGTCAGGAATCAGCAACGATGCGCCCAGGCACACGGGCGAAGCGGGACCCGCGGAGCGGGTTCCGCGAGGTGCAGCCGCAGAACAAACAGCCCAACAGGAAGGACCTCGCAGGACAGAGCTCGCGCTCACAGGTCAGTCAATGTCTCCCAAAGAGCTAGGGACAAGCAGGCTCTTTTCAGCTGTGCTTAGGGGGCGTGGCCAGCAGGGAGAGCGTCCAGGTGCAGGAAATGATGGCAGCACAGGGACTCCTGGGCAATGGAGTCCCTGATCCTCACCTGGCGCTCGCAGCCCTGCTCCCCGAGATTCAGGCAGCTCCCCTGTCAGGAATCAGCAACGATGCGCCCAGGCACACGGGCGAAGCGGGACCCGCGGAGCGGGTTCCGCGAGGTGCAGCCGCAGAACAAACAGCCCAACAGGAAGGACCTCGCAGGACAGAGCTCGCGCTCACAGGTCAGTCAATGTCAAAGCATGCACTAATTTAGAGAAAATCCGAGTTGAATGTAAGCACTTTAAAAAGTGTCATAACATAAAAAGAGACGCACAGATCAGCCCTGCGCCAACGCAGCCCTTATGTTACAGCTCTGGACTGTCAGCTGTGTATTGTCTCCCTGCCAGCAGATCTTTAGAGAACCTTATTCCTACTATGCCTTCCGGCTTGTGCACTATTCCAGGTGTAAGTCGCCCCTGTGTTGCAGAAACAAGGACTCCACATTGATCATTCTGGGAAACAAACGAGGCAGAGTGCTGTACGAGAGAAATCATCTGGCGACGGGGCCCCAGGATGTAAACCGAGGCAGCTTTCAAATCACTGGTGCATCCTTAGTCTGCTAAGCTTGCTATTCTGCGACACCATCCGTCAACATTAAGGGCTCCGCACTGCGAAAAGCTTGCACAATTTGTAAACAACTGCTTAGAAAGAGGGACATGTGAGCCCATTATATTTCCTTCAGACAGTTGTTTTGAATCTGGAGAATAGGAGGGAATTAAATTGCCTTAAACTGTCCTTCTCCTGCTGACAGAGTAGGAAACGCTGCCTTCTCGGATGTTTCAGGTGCAGTCTGGATGGTGTTTCCACCCCAAAGACCTATATAACTCAAGATTGTGTTATTTTAGCTAAGGTCAGCAGCTCCTTAATTGAGATATGGCTGTCCATGCGCAGGCACATTTTACCTGTTCAGGATTTTGGAATGATGATAAACTTCATACCGTAAAGCCCCCAGTGGCTGCGAGAAGGTTGATAATCAGCAGAGGGTTCGACAACAGGTTATTTTTGTCTAACCCTCTGCCGATTCAATGGACATATGCTTTGTTTTGAGAGCCTCGCACCCCTGTTCCATCTTTTGCTGAAGATATATTTTGCAAAATTGCATCTAGTTTAGGGATATCTCCTTGTGCGTTCTCTTTTTATTTTTGTAATTTTCCAAGTCAGCAAAGGAGCAAATAAATGACAAGAATATCTTACGAATATCAAAGGCTAGGGCCTCTAACTTTGGTCAAAGCGAGCTACGATTCTTGAATCTGATGGATAAGGACACACCATTCGATATTCTTAATGGGGATTCACCAAGACCCATGATCTCGCAATGCAGAGCCAGTCGCACACCAGCATACTTGTTATTAATCTCTGAATGGAATAGGCCATGTTACACCGCATGCGTTTTGAACGCATGCCATTACAACACGTTCATTACAACGACCGCGTTGTTACATCGCAGACCATTGCGACGCAAGTCATTTCAACGACTTGCTGTAGGGGGGCACTGAATGTTGGAATAGTATAATTTGCCATTCCAACTCCAGTCTGTGCAACAGTAGGTAAGGTGTTGGATTTAAAATCCAACACCTTCTGCCCCCTACCCCAAGTCGTTGTAACGGCTTGCTTTGTAATGGCATGCGATATAACAACACGGTCGTTGTAATGACCGCGTTGTAATGGCTTGCGATGTGTAAACATCATTGTAAACGATGTTTACCTTCTGAGTGCCTCCCTCATGCTCATTTGTGACCTCCATCAATCGCTCTTTAGTAGATAATTGGACTGGATGTGCCATACTTGAGAAAATAAGTTTCATCACCCCCTCCCAAAACATTTGTAAGCAGGGGCAGAGTGCGAACATATGTACAATATACGCGGCCAAGACAGTACACTTAGGGCATCTAGTTTTATCAGTGTAAGTATTTACTACCCATCTAGATACCATATCCGGGGTACAGTACAGAATGTGGGTTTCACACCCGGTTTAAAATAGTACAACATGAGCTCCGAGCCTTCAATATCAAGTATATATTCACAACCTGTCCGGATATTGTCCCTGACTTGCAAGTATTTAAAGAAAGAATGGCGATGGAGCTCGTATGATGTAAAAGCAGACCTGCTTAAATAAGGACATTTCTTAGGGCTTTATTATGAGTTTGGTGGTGCAGGAGTGGGCCTGCTCCACTCCAGCACTCCCAATCCATGTTTGAACCGCCCGCCAGATTACGGGTATTCCCTGTCTGGCAGGCTGTTTTTTGGCATTTCCACGGTGGTGTTTATGAAATAGGCCCCACAATGGGAACGTCAGAATCATTACCTACACAGAATGGATTGCTGCAGTCTATGCCATGCAGGTACTTGTGTTACAATCTCCCTTTCCGACAACCTTTTTATGTCTGAAAGTCTGCCATGAAAAGGTGTCGGAAACTGATTGGGGGGCCCCAAAAAGGGCCCCTGTCCATCGCAGGCCGCTGTAATTTGGGCCAGGGGGCACATGTAGTACCCCCACGCATCTCCATGCATTGTGTGCCATGCACAACATGGATGTGCAGGAAGTGCTCGTTTACACACAGGCTTGTGCTGCAGCCCCTTTCCTAGGCCGCAGCACAAGCCACCATGTAACGGAGCACTTTGTGACCACTAGCCTGGTGGGCACATTATAATTGGGTAGTTGAACCCCACCTGCTTGTCGGCCAGTCTCCTGACCACCGTGAGAGCGGGCGGTGGTCAAACCACCCACTTATCCTAATCAGGGCTTATGTCTCTTAAATGTATGTAAGTGGAGCAGAGCCGCAAGCTGTGCCAGAGATGGGTTACACAAGGTCAGACAACCGTTAGACGAAGTCCTGGTGAAGTTATTGACTTATGGCTGGAAAGCTCAGGGCAGGAGAAATTCAAAATCTGTACTCGAGCAATGTCCCTGGCCTGAAGGATACATTTGGCACCTTTGCCCAGTGAAGATTTCTACCTTTGGACTTCTTTAGAGCTTGGATTCCTCCATCGGGGCAATGCTGCAAGCTGTAGTGCACAGGGCTCTTTGAGGCTAGACCCCTTTCTCTGTCACTTCCCATAGAAACTGATTTGCTGCTGCTGAAAAGCTCCAAGTGGTAGCAACCTGAACCTATGGCCCAGCTGCAGTGCATCTTTGTCGGATTAGCTTGGCATGTTTGTCCCAGGCCTCTGGAGGTCTTTGGATGTAAAAAATGTTAAGTCCCAAGTTAGGAGGAGTACACTTTGACGCAGTCAAGGGTACCAGGACCTCAGGAACAGCGCTTTGCCATCTAGACTCACTCCAGTAGAATCCACCAGCTAGGTTCAGGTAGGTCCAGTTGGAATTGGTCATTTGGTTTCTTCAGGAAAAGGACTTCTTGCAGTTTGTTGTGTCCCTGTAGCCTAGCAGCAATCATAATTGTCGCTACTAGGCGGAGATAACATTATTACATTTTAACATTGTATCCCAGTGCTTCCCTATTGTAGGAAAGTGCCCCTTTTTGCATGGTTGCCCCCCACTTTTTGCCTAATGTTGATGCACTTCGACTGCGTGTGCCCTGGGTTCCTGCCAACCATGTGGCCAGGGCCTATGTTCTTTCCCTAAACTATAATGTTGCAAAACCCAATTGGCAATTCTCTGGTCACATGTAAGTCATTTGTAAAAGGTACAATGGGTAGCAAGGGCACTGTGACCAGGGAAGGCCTCAAAGGGCAGCAGCACGTATTGTGCCACCCTTAGAGGCCCTGTACCTTTACACACACACACTGTCATTGCAGGCTGCATGTTGTGGTGCAGAGCAAAGTGAAGAGTCGACATGGCACACATCCCTGTGCGCCATGCCTACAATCCACAGCCCTAGCATAGGTAAGCCACCCCTCTAGCTGGGTGCACTATACCAGTGGTGAGTGTACAGGTGCATGAGCCCTGTACCTCTACAGTGTCTAAGTCAATTCTTAGACATTTTAAGCTCAGTAATGCCATAAAGAGTATATGGTATGAGAGATGGTAATTACGAACTCCACAGCACCATCATGGCTTTACTGAAAACTAGGAAGTTTGATATCGAACTTCTCAGCACATTTAACACGCACTGATGCCAATGTGGGGTTTCATGAAAAATGCACTCAGAGTGCATTTTAGAGATGCCCCCTGAAAAAACAACCTAACTTTAGTGTCCTGGATGAGTGGCTGCTTGGCAGCTGCCTCCAACAGACTTGTTTCTGGATCCCTGGGTCGAGAGCCTGCTGCACTTGAGGTCCTGAAACAAAGCGCATCCTGGGTTGAGGTGCCAAGCCCCGCTCCCAGGATGGGCATGGTCCACGAAGGGGAAGCTTTAAAGGCTTGCCACCTTCGTGAGCTACCCCAGCCATTTTCTGCTCCCAGCAACTGGCCCCCACTGGTTCTGACCCCCACTTTGGGCAGGAGAATCTGTGGGAAAACCAAGATAGGAGGAGAGGTGTGCCCACCTTTGCCAACCCCACCCCTTAGGTTTGGGAGGCAAGGTGAAGCACAACTCTCAGTCCCCACCATCTTGAAGGTGGGGGGACCCAGCCAACCAGAGTGATGCTTATGCCCCCTCCCACTGGAGGGTGGCATAAGAGGGGGTGTATTGTAATTGTATTTATGTAGCACTTACTACCCCTGACGAGGAGTCAATGCAATTTCTCTACGAGTCGCACTCTACTGTGGAGCCCATAAAGGATTAGTGTTGAATTAGTATATTGAAATATGAAAGTAATTTTAGTGGTGGATATGTTAGTCAGTTATTTGGATTCAGAAGGATAGCAGAGGGAAAAAGGTTTGCGTTTATATAGTGCTTGTCAACCCTGATGGGTTGTTGAAGTGCTTTTTTGGCGAGTAGCACGCTACTCTGGAACCCACATAGGATTAGTGGTGAGTTAGTATAGTGAAATATGAAAGTGATTTGAGTGGGGGATATTAGTCAGTTATTTTGGATTGAGAATGGTAGCGGGGGGATAGAAGAGGGAAAAGGTTTGTATTTATATAGCGCTTGCTACCTCTGGTGTTGAAGCTCTTTTTCGGTGAGTAGCACACTACTTTGGAACCTATTAATGATTAGTATAGTGAAATATGAGTGGACATGTTAGTCTGTTATTTGGATTGAAAAGGATAGTAGAGGGCTAGAAGAGGGAGGGATTTAGACTTTTTTGTTTGTTTGATTTGGAGGTCATAGCAGTAGGAGGAGGCTTGGGATAAGTAAAAGGGATGTGTAGGGGAAGAGTCAGAGGAAAGCATTATTTTGGGTATCATAGTAGTGGTATGGGGTTTGAGATGAATGAGAGAGTGGAGGTAGAGGAAATATTGATAGAGGTATAGGGTAAGAAATAGGGTAGTGCATTGGAAAGAGTAGTAGAAAGAGGTTTGAGATGAGTCAGAGTTGAGGTAGAAGACATATTGAGTGAGGTATAGGGTGAGAAATAGGGTAGTGCATTGGATATGCTGAATTAGAAGAAAAGTAATAAATATATAGATCCATAAGTACATGGAAAGTATATAGATGCATAAAGGAAGTAAGTATATGTAGATTAAAGATATTGATAGAGGTATAGGGTGAGAACTAGGGTAGTGATTTGGAAAGAATAGTAGAAAGAGGTTTGAGATGAGTCAGAGAGTTGAGGTAGAGGATATATTGAGAGAGGTATAGGGTGAGAAATAGTGAAGTGCATTGGATATGCTGAATTAGCAGAAAAGTAATAATATATAGAACCAAGTGCATGAAAGTTATATACATGCATAAAGGAAGTAAGTATATGTAGATTAAAGATGCATTAAATAAATTCCGGCTTTCAAGTGCTGTTGTACTTCAATCAATCCAAAAGAACTTTATTCGGTTTTGTGAAAGAAAACCATAAAAGTCGAAAATACATCACAACATACATAAATACTACAGTTAGGATAGGGTAAAATGTTTTTAAAAGTACAAATCGCTCCAGAACCAATTTTTCCTTTACCCCCTCATGTTAGTTGCAGGTTGCTCTGAGCTTTACTGCATCTTTTAAAAACTGATGACATACCATACCGTGCTCCCTGAAAGCATTATTAACAAGCATTTGCAATGCAATAGGTCTCGCTTTTGTGAGAGTTTAAGCTATTAGCATTGTAAATGACAATGCCTTTTATTTATGTTTTAAAAACCAAAACATAAATAAAAGGCATTGTCATTTACAATGCCAATTGCTCAAAGTGGCGTAAATGCGGCACCTATTGTATTGCAAATGCTTGTTGTAGATGTAGCGCCCACTTTTGGCCCATGAAGTCTCGAGTGGTTCCAGGGTTCTTCCCCCAGACGGTGGGTGTTTAGGCTTGCACACTGCCATCAGAAGTAGCAGTGTTCTTATGTGCTTGAGTATTAAATGATTTAAACATAAATAAAAATAAACGAAGGAGTCGATGAACTCCACGATGTCTTCTCCGATAGGGAAGTGGTACTCCTTTCCTATTTCTTCTTACACCCTTGTAAGTCTTTCTGAAATCCACTCTGCGCCATGTTTATCCCAGGCAGTGTGCCAAAGGGATTTCGAACACTAAAAAAATGCATGGAAAGCGGTGTATGTCGTACTTATGCGACGTAGCAGATAAAATCAAAACTTGAACAAGAGTCATAAACAGATACTGCTGCTGCAGGGTGTTGGGCCTGTGAGAGCGCTCTCTGGGTGGAGCGTCTTTACTCACCCACCTCCAGCGTCGTGCAAACCTGTGGGGCGTTTATTTTTTTTGTCCAACCTCGAAGACTACGAGGGAGTGCACCGGCTGCCGGGAACAGGTTTGGTTCTGCTCGCGGTGACGCTTTGTGCTACTAAACACCTTGCAAACCAGGGGAGAGAAAAAAGCACAGCGGCTCTTGAAAAACTGGTCGTGTCAGGGCCGCATTCCTGGCTGGTGGTGGAGGCAAGGCTCGCAGAGAGCCATATATAAGAGGCGACCAAGCGTCAGGGTTTAAAGAGAGGAACTCCAGCAGCCTGGCACCACTGGTGGTAAGTGAGGGCACCCCCAACTCCAGGGGGAGGCAGGTGGATGGGGCAAAGTTGCAGCGGAGAGATCAAATAGCTCTGACTGTCCAGATAGCGTGATGCTGAAAGGTGGTGGTTCGTATTGGACTAGTCCATTATAGAGAACGAGTAAACAGGAAAACGAGGAGCCGGGCACATGGCCTGGTGCAAATGATTGGGAGTCTCCTTGATCTGGCAGACAGTGAAGCAGGCATAGATCCTAGTGCAAACGATTGCCCACCTGCATTTATCTAGTTTTAAAAAGCTACTGCATGCCACCAGAAATCAACTTTAACCATTGTGTGTTTTCATTCGAGAAATCAGTGCATTCTGAGATTAGTAGTCTTGACTCAATTGAAATAACGCAAATGAACGTAATAACTTCTTGAAGGACCCCCTACCTCAGCTTTGTAAAAACTGTGCATTGGGGACAAATACTTGTGATAAACCGAACCTCTATTAATATTGTCTGTGATCTTTTTAGACTGTTTCATGTGAGTTTCAAAAGGGGCTCTTGTGAGTATAGAATCTTGCAATACTAAATAATAATATTTCTAGTCCTGTGGGAAGGAGTCCGGCAGTAGTTAGTTGTGTGCATACAGTGACGCCTCGAAGCTATTGGTGGGGGTGCATGGTAGTCGAGGGTCAGCTATTCATTATTATGGGTCCTGAATCAGTGTCAAGTTCACCATTTCAAAGTGCACCTGGAATTTTCCCAGGACATGAGTAAATGGGAGTAAATAGATGTTGCACAATGGCAGGACAGGAAAAACAAGCGCTCGTGCCTCGCGCTAAAAGTTAAAAAAAAACAAGACGCGCGGCCGCGAGACGCGCTCTGTGGTGGGGGAGGAGCGTTAAAGCGCACGCTTGGGAAAGCAAGCGAGAGGAAAGCCAGATGGTGCCTGATCGCGTGCTGTAAGGGTGCCCGCGAGCAATGCAAGGAATGCGCATTACTGTGTGCGTAACCGCACGCTCTAGGCCACACAAAAAGCTAAGGTCGGCTTTTTAAAGGCCACTCACTAAATGTCTCGCCAATGCAGCGCATGCGCTGGCTCAGGCGAGACCTAAAAAGGAAAAAGAAGGTTGCACTTGATTAAAATTGGCTTGTTTTAAAATAGGGAGTAAGAAGAACTTCCTCGGCACCTCGTAATTGCTGCAAAACATTAAACAATGAAACATGTCCTGTGGAGACCTACCGTCGCAGCCACAGGGCAGCAAAATTTCACCTTTCTTACTCCCTCTGGGATGTGCAAGGAGAAGGTAAAATAAGTTGATTCGAAATCTAGTCCTTAAAAAGTGGTCATGTTAATTGGGAATCCCTAGGAGATAAGGTTCCGTAGTAATGACTGCTTTCAAAAGGTTATGTCTACGCACACTTGGCTTTCTTAGCTCACATTCTTCCCTTTCCAGCATCCTCAGTCTAATAAAAAATTCTTTTACCCAAGGTAGGTCTTTCCTGCAATCATTATCACGGGTGCAAAAAAGGTCTGGTCTGCCTAGTTTCCTTAATCCTTACTGTATATAGTTAAACCAAGGAATATGATGAGCGCCATCGAGGCAGTCCATTAATATCTCTTTGTTAAGTAGTCCCGTCGCTTGACCAGATCTTGATCCAATAATATAAGGGGCGGAGAGACAACAAATCTGTCAAATAGGGCACACCCAATTTGCTTCAAACAATATAAGTAGTGGTACCCTGCGAGACACATAATAAGCGTCTCAATAACCTGATTTCCAATATTTGGAGCTCCCTGTGTGGGGCATAGCCCCAGATCTCACTGCCATATGCTGCCTGAGAGACACACCTAGATTTGTAAATCTGCAAATGGGCACCTATAGAATTATTGAATTATAGAATTATTGCCCAGACGTTGACACGTAGGAGAGCCCCTGTTTGCTTTTTTTTAAAAAATAGCTCCAGTTTAAATTGGCATCCAAAATAACTCCTAAATAGGAGAAGACACTGGTCTTAGGAACAGGGATGGTTCCTACCTTAAAACTAAAGAATTTTGTTGGCCTCTGGCCTAGCTGCATCACATATGACTTGGAGTTATTTACTAACAGGTCCAGGTCTTCCATTTAGGACACAAAGGAATTAAGTAGTGATTGCAACCCCTTAGTGTTCCGGGCCATAAGAACCGCGTCATCAGCATACAATCGTATCAGCAGGCCCTGCCTGCCGACCTAGGGTACATCTGCGTGGATAGATATCAGATCCACCACTGAATTATTGATTTAAAAATTAAACAAAAAAGGAGATAATATACATCCCCGACGTACCCCTCTCTGGATTGGAAACTTAATGATTACTTTGCTCACATTGGTATAGCGAACCACTGCATTTGTGTCACTGTGGAGCTCCTGTAAAGAGGACGATGTTGTTATCTACTCCTATACGCCTAAGTGTTTCCCATAATTTGCTTCTGTTCACCCCGTCGAAGGCCGACAACAGGGCTATAAAGGCCAAGTAGACCGTACCTTGTTGCGCGACTGTGTATTTGTTTAAGATCAGGTACAGATTAAGGCATTGGTCCACTGTTGACCTCCCGGGTGAAAGCCAAATTGGATATCTGATAGTATGTTGTTGTCTTCAGCCCAAGTCGTTAACCTATCCAATAAGATACGGCACACCACCTTTACCATTGAATCCAACAGTGATATTTGCCTGTAACAAAAAGTACTATCCCTGTTGCCTTTCTGAAAAATAGGTGCGATGATAGATGTGACCCAGGATTTGGGTGGAGCTTTTCTAATAGCTGCAATAATGATGGATGTAAGGACTGGCACCCACAGCTGGAGGTTAGATAAAAAAAGGTCAGGGGTATGCCATCAGGACCAGGGGCCTTATTTCTGGACAGTCCCTCGATACCTTTTATGTCCTCGTCTGCATGAATGAAAAGAGCTGACTTTCCTGTCCCCCGACTGTCCGGTAACCTAGTTTCTATTTTCGCTCTTTTTCGGGCCCCTGGCTGGCACCTTTAGGAGATCCCCAATAGCACAAGAGATAAACTTGAATGTATGTAGGATGGTCCCTGGTGCTGCCTGCCCTTTGACGCAAGTATCCAGTTCCCCTTTGTACCTTACAGCAAGGGACTCGTAAAAAAGTTATGGAGTAATCTGGGCCCACCTTAGCCTTCTACCCTGATCTGTAGCCTTAAGGGGCCCCATTACGCAATTTTTCCTGTAGTTGAACTTAAAAATTTGTTTATGACTTTGTTTTAAAACATAATTATTCTACAAGTTTACACAAAGCAATACACATACATAGATACATATCTATAGTACAAATAAATGCTTATGTACAGAGGGATATGTTGTATATTTCTGTATGCGTGTGGTGCCTATGTGGGGAAGAGACAATTCTTGAGTAGTTTTCTGAAGATAAGGTGGTTGTCTGTCGATCTATTGTTGGGGGGGGAGGGTGAAGAAAACCATAGTTTGGCTGCTTGAACAGAGAAGGATGTGCCACCCATGTTTTTTTTCATGTATCTTGGGATTTTGAGGTGAGGTGTTGGAAAACGATCTTAACGCGGTCAAAACACAGCAATACATTTACATCGCTGCTTTTACAACGCAAGTCGTTACAACGACTTGCGCTGGATGGTGCTATAGACTAAGGAATAGTGTGATTTACTGTTTCAACACCTTCCCTACTGTACGTAGGCTAGAGTTGGAATAGTAAATCATACTATTCCTAAGTCCAGCGCCCTCCAGCGCAAGTCATTGTAATGACTTGCATTGTAAAAACAGCGATGTAATGTACCGCGATCTAAATGATTGCGTTGCAACATCATACATCCGAGGTGTCACTCTAGAGCAGAAGTTCCTTTGTTCAATGTGTTTGGTGATTTTATTCCTGATGAAGAGCAGTCCTGTTCCATGCATTGCTTTGTGGGTGATACAAAGCAGCTTGAACTTGGATCTTCTGGCAACCGGTAACCAATGTAGGGCTTTCAAGACAGGAGAGATGTGGTCTCACGGTTTGATATGTAGGAGTAATCTGGCGGCCAAGTTCTGAATCCGTTGTAGTCTTTTCGTGGTCATTAAAGGTGATCTGTGGTAGAGGCTATTGGCGTAATCGAGTTTGGACAGAAAAAGGGAAATGGTAGCTTGGACATTGTGTAGAAGTCCCAGATGTGGAAAGATTTGTCGCAGAAGTTTTATAGTAACAAAGCTGGATCTTGCTAGTTTGCCCACTTGGGCATTCATCGTTAGCTTGTAGTTCATGGTCATTCCAAGGTTTCGACTTCCTTCGATACTTTAGGCGGTGATCTCTGTTCATCAGGCCAGGCGGCTAGTGGGTCATAATATTTCCAGGTGCCACACATGAGTATTTCCGTTTTGGAAGCATTCAATTTGAGATGGCTCTACGTCATCCATTGATCCATGGCTCTGAGAGAACTGTAAATTTGCTATTTTCCAATGTCTTTGGGACATTCCAGTTGAAGGAATATTTGCGTGTCATCTTCATCGTTATAGCACGTAAGGTGAAATTGATTGATCAGTACCGATAATGACTTCATGTAGATGTTGAAAAGCATGGGCGAGATGATTGAGCCCTGAGGGACCCAGGCTTTTTTGAGTACAGTTTGGACGATAAAGGTGGGGTATGGATGACATTAGTTCTGTTGCGAAGGTAGGATGCAATCCAGTCTGGAGCAGTCCCCTCTATGCCTCTTGGTAGAGTCTTTGTATCAGTGTTATGGTCAACTGTGTCAAAGGCTGCCAAGAGAGCCATGAGAAGTAGGACAGCAACCGCGTAGCGGTCAGCTGTATTCTTCAGGTCATCCTAGATGGCAAGGAGGGCATATCTGGGCCTGTTCCCTGACGGAATCCTGTTTGGAAGTCTGAAAGTATGGCATTGTCTTCAATGATTTGTGACATCTGGGTAAACACTGCTCTTTCTATATGTTTGCCTAGGAAGGGTCCATTTGTAATGGGTCTGTAGTTATCAGGGTTCAGCGGGTCCAAGTTTGTTTTCTTCAGTAATGGGTATATGTATGAGTTTTTGAGTTCTTCTGGAAATATTCCGGTAGTTAATGAATCATTGATGATTCTTCTTACTGGAGTGGCAGCAGAGGTTGTTAGAAGAATTGTCTAGAATTGTCTTAGTGGTGGACACGGGGCAGAAGGGCTGCCGGCAGGCCTGCTTGCTTTGATTAAGGTCCATAAATTCATCATGTGAAATGTGTTGGAAGGAATGGAGAGGCTGGGTTAGAGTATTCTGGATTGTAGTTGTGGAAAAGGGACAGCGCTGGTGCTTTGTCTTTGTTTTAAGGATGAGACCAACGTGTTTGCTTTTTCCATGTAAAGATTTGCCAGTTTGTCTGTGAAATCTTGAGTAACTGGATGGACTTCTTCTAGACAATTTGGTTTACAAAATTCATTGAGTATTTGATAGAATTCTTTGTTTGCACATTTAGCATTTTGAATTCTGTATTGATCGCTGACTTGTGTAATCTGTTAATTTTCTGTATGCTAAGTTTGTCTTGATTGGTGTTTGTTTTGAGCCAGGCACATTGCAGATTTCTAATTTGTTGTTTTATGTCTTTTATCTCTGAATTTCTCCAAAGTGCTTGTTTTCTCTTGTTCTGTTATATGGTTTTGAGTGGTATCAGGATATCAAAAGCTTCCTGTAACCACTCATATAGTGTTTTAACAGAATTGATTGTTTCCAGACCTGTACTGGATTTTAGTTGTGTTTCTAAGTGTTCCAAATTGAGTTTGTTCCACGGTCGATAGGTGGATGCATGTAAGGTGGTATTAGGTGCGATGCTTAGTGTTGTTTTATGTTGGAAAGAAAGCAAATGGTGGTCTGACCATGTGACTGGAGTTATAGTTTGAAAGGTAACTAGTTCGGTATTAGCAAAAATGATATCTAGGATGTGTCCAGCGTTGTGTGTGGGTTTGTGGACGATCTGATGCAGGTTCAGTATGTCTAGCCCAGCGATTATGGTTTTAGGATGGGGCATATTGGATTTGTCAAATCAAATGTTGAGGTCACCCAGAATGCATAGGTTTGAAACCGTGTCTAGAAGTGTGTCTGGGAATGTCGCCTTGCTAGATGGAGGTCTGTAAAGGAGCAGGAAGTTACAGGAGACCATGGTGTAGGATTGCATCTGGTAAAAAGGGCCTCATAATCTTTTATTGAGACATCGTCCACTTCATTGATATGTAATGTCTGCCTGAACACAACAGCTAGGCCACCTCATTTTTTGCCTATTCAATTTTGTGTGATTGTTTGATAACCTAGAGGAATGGCTTCATGCAGGACTGGAGCCATATCATCTCCCAACCATGATTCAGTTATGAATAGTATGTCTGGTTATGCGTCAGTGAAAAGGTCGTAGATTTGATTTTAGTTTTTAGAGACTGATGGAGCATTTATTAGTAGAACATTTTGAGAATGTGCTTTGGCGATAGTGTGACTTTGATTTGTAGAAGAGTGATCAGTATTTTGTGGGCATGAAGCAAATGCGCCCTTAGTGCTGGTATTAACTGTATGAGGATAGCATTAGTTTAGCTGTTCCATATTGTGTTCCTCGTCCAACAGGCTAAGAAGGCATTTTGATGAGTCTGCGTGCGTAGTTGGTGGAGATGGTACTTGAGAGTATATTGGTGCGCTGTGTTGCTTTTGTGGTGTAACCTTGTTGTGCAGTAGACATGGAGAAGTGAAGTTGTGAGGTGTGGCATGCTTTTTATATTGTTTGCGTGTGTTTAGGGCAGTAGGTGTATGAGTCAGGGTGGTGGTACAGCATGTGGATCATGTAGTACGTTTCTAAATTGTCCAATGGATGAGAGGCAGTTGGAAGAGAGTTGGTGTGTTGCTGTATGTGTGTTAGGTGTGGTGGAAGAGAGAAAGCTTGGCATTTGAGTTTTTCATTTGTGTAGATTGAAAGGTGGGTGTATGTTTGTATTTTGTGACGATAAGTATTATGAGGTGTTGCGCTTGAGAGATTTTGTTGTGCTGGTGTGCGTAATATGTTTTGTTTTTGAGGAGTAGTGAAAAGAAGTTCTGGTGTAATTGTTTTATGAGATGGATTTGTTTTGTATTATTGTTTGCAAGTGAAAGTTGTAAGGTAAAGGGGGTGTTGTGTTTGTGAGTAGGGTGTATGTTGTGTGTAGGAGGGGATGAAGTATAGTTAAGGTTGTTTGTCTTAGACTTGTTTACTGCAAGAGATAAAATCTGTGGTGCTGCGGAGTGGATGTGTTGTGCGGTTGTGCAGTAGCGGCCCATGGTGGGAGTACTGCCGGGCGCTGACATGGAGCGGGGGAGGGGCAGGATGGGGGTAGTAATCTACGGATTACGGCCGATTTGAGGTAAGTAAAGATATAAATAAATAAAACAAATTTTGTTGCGTGCGCTTCATCGCATTTGGCCTTGGGTGGCCCAACTGACGTGTGCCAGCATCCCTTGACATCCCAATTTACCTTTTCATTCGGTTGTCGCCTCCAGAAGATCTTTGTCCCTGAGTCTGCAGTGTTAGTTGCATTCGGACACTCCCCATTGAAAACAACAGGTCACCCTACGCCAAAACAACAACCTGCACCTGGCCACCCTTGTGCCTCTGTGGGTACACCTTGTGTGCTAAATTGGATCCCCCTTTGCCCTGAGCTTAAGTCCAGGAGCTTTGCTATCACAAACTTGTGGGCTGCTCGTGAGCAGCCACTAACCCGAGGCCCCTTATCCCCATCGGATAACAACAAAGTACCAGTGCACAGGGTCAGAAAACAAAAGCTTTAGTCCAAAGGAATGGGGGTGGTCATGCAAAAAGTGGCATTTCCCTACACTAGTGAATACACAAGTACAATTGTCTTGCTGGAGATCTGGCATGCTGTTCAAAGAAAGGGTAGGTGAGCACATTTGATCGAAAATACATTTGCCTTCCCCGAAGAATTTAGAAATGTGGCTAGTCTCTACACATATACACCTGCGAAAGAAAATGTATCTATCTTAGAAGAAACACACTGGGGATCTGGAAATGTCCTCCTGTTGGCTGTAGTGATCACAGAAAAGCATACTTTTACTTTATATTTCAGGATGCTTCAATGCATAGATAACATTCTTTTGAATTAACGTAATGTGTTAGGTATATATGCAGCATGTAAAACCTAAGATCCGCAGCACTACAATGAACAGGATGTTTAAATGTTTTTGTTCACAAACTAATGTACCGTTTGCTATTATGGTCAATCAATTATAAATATTCGACAGTCTTTAGATTAATTCAAGTATTTCATCCACCACCGTGTTTTTTGTTACAGTTGATGCACTAAGTTTGACTGTTATACATAGACGTGGGTTCTATTCTCACTCTGCCACAGGACTCACGACATGCCTCACAGATGAGACATAATTAGGCTGAAATCAATCTGGTGTTACTTGTGTTCCCATCTGGAGGGGACCTAGAATGACAGTTAGGACTGTTCCTATTTGAGCTGGACCATGACTGATTTGCATATGGCAGGTCTCTCTAGAGTGGCATAGTGATTGAAAAACATTGGACTAGAAGGCGGCCCTGAGCAATCGCCAGCATGGCTGAGATTATTGCCACCGTTCCTTCCATCACCTTGTTATTTGTTGGACAGTTTTTTTTACAGGTGTTACACATAAAATAATAAGAACAATTAAAAAAGAAAATTAATTGTCATACCTGACTCTTTGTTTAGGCCACAGTAATGTGGCACAAATGTTGCCATTTGCATAGAGGTCAGATGCCCCATGTGTGCTACAGAGTTCCCTAATACTAGACACAGGTGCAACTTTAAAAGTGTGGCTTAGGGAATGCCATTGCATACCTAAACTATGGCATTGAGCGGGGACTGGGTCATACAAAATAAAACCATTTCTGAAGCCTCTTTTTACACTAACTGAATCCTCTGTTGGTAGTGAACTGGAACATCATGCCTGAGTGTGTAAATGTGAGGAATATAAAAAAAACTAATTAGCATGATGCTCCAAAGTGTTAAGATTAAAAGTGCCTCCCTACTGTATGAGTTACACTAGTTCTTTCGCATTTGTAAAAGCTTTCTTAAATGTAAAAGTCAAATTTATCACACGTTGGCTTTGGGAAGACCTAGGAAAATCACGTACTCCTTCTTGTAATGCAGCAAAGTGATCCCAGAACCAGAGAAAACTTGTTGGTGACGTTCTTTGTTAGTACTGCTTCTTAGTTTTGGTCACAAAAAGTAAGGCTTGAACAAGATCTCAAATTCATCATACCTGGCCTCTTGGAACCCTTATCGGAGACAGCATCCTCCTTTGCCAGCTATATATCTTTGACTTACATATTTTATTGCAAGTAAGAATGTAAAGCTGTTTATCAGTTCAGGTGGATCAAGTTTATGAACAGCTACCCATTTGAGGCTGCTTTAAAATATAGATACCCTCAGCTTGATGTCCTACTATAATATCTTGGCCAGTCTCCAAACCATTGATTGGGCCAATGCTAACAGAGGCTGTAGTTCAAAGAAGAATTTGTGATGTATATGCTGAACCCCTCCTAGCTTGAATATTAAGGTTCCTGTTCGAAATTTCAAAATGTGCAAAAGCAATTTTCCTCTAACTTGATGTTCTTTAAATCTTCAAGTGATATTACCTCCCCGCTTTTGAAATAACTTTATTGTAGCTCACATACATTCGGATAATGCCACACAATAGGCACTAGTTCTCAGAGGATAAAAGCGCTCTTAGATAACTGGCAGTTAGCCAGTATCGCCTTGTAATCACAAGGCACTCCCCAAGCTACAGATTCCACGACTTAGGCACTTCATCTATGAAATGACTGTTGCCAACAAAGACCTCAGTGTTAATTTAGTCACCGTTTAGGAGGCTCCTGGTTTAAACAAGTTCTTTCTAACACGGGTAAATGGTTTAAGAAGCTCCCGAGTTCCTCCTCAATTGCCTAAAACCTTACTTTACCTGAGTTTTTTCTAATTATGGTGTTATTTTCATCAAAAGCGGTTGACCCTAATTATTTAAGGAAACCTCCACGTGCCATTGGACAAAAACACTTTTACCAATTCCAATTTAAACTTTAGACTAGTTGGCTTTTATTTTACAGAAGATACATAGATGTTGTATATCAGTGCCTAGATCCTTTAGGCTATTTAAATAAATAGCTCTAGTTAAACATGAATGGCTATACACTACAATAGGTGGTTTAGATTGAAACTTGATGATTTATTCTTCATCTTTACCAAGAAAAATCATCGTTTATGAGGTGGGATCAACACTTGGTGAGCTGATTTGTGAATCAGAACATGCACAGATGTTAACAATTGTTGTTTTCTGTCTCTTCTGTAGGTCAAGGGTACATTGGATGAAATAATGGAGAAACTGCCAGAAGAATTTAATATCCCAGAACTGATGTCCAAAGTGGAGGAGCGAACCCCTTACATTGTTGTGGCCTTTCAGGAGTGCGAACGCATGAACAGCCTAACTAGTGAAATTAAACGTTCACTGAAGGAACTAAATCTCGGATTAAAGGTATGTAAGAAATGTTGAGTTTTTGTACACCTAATTTCTTACAAATATACCCAACCCCTTACAGGCCAATACAAAACTATATCTGTTTGAAATAATATAAATACCGTTTAAAAGACTGAACACTAGGGTGTCCAGATTGGTCCAAAAGAGCTGCATCAATGCAAAATTTTCAGAATATCCACAGACTTTGTATATTAGAATAATTCAGAATCATTTTATTGAAACATATTTTATGTAGATATCCTAAAATTGTGGTATAATTTCTGCTGTCCTTGTCTTACTTTAAACGCCCTTGAAGTACATTGATATACCCTAAACCTTACACCATCCATATGAAAGGGGAGGGCTACACTGTCCTGTAGAACTTAAAAGCGGAATTAATGATTGTGATGACGTTGTTATAAGACTGCTTGATAGAGTGACAAAAAACTGGCATGAATAGAGTTGAATTTTTTTAAAGTTTTAAAGATAAACTTTTATTCGTCAGTTGATGTAGTATAATAGAGTAATATACAATCATGTAAAACAATGTAATTATCAGAGTAACATAAGAAGAAATGGAAAAGAGAAAAAAGAGTAGAGGAAAGTAAAAAGTATACAGGAAATGGAACAGAGATATAAATACAATGGTATCATATTTGAAATTACATAAACACAATATTGTGATAAAAGTAATGCAAAATGTACATTAGTAATAATACAGTAAGAAAGAAACAGCATATATATCAACTGTGCATACCCCAAGAAAAGTGTCCAGGAGGCTAGGCTACCTCTTCAATCCGAGGATTATGCAAATTGGTCAGTTTTGCAGTAGAGTCCAGGAAAGTCATCACAGATAACCCGAGGATGTCTCTTTCTAATGTCCTGTTTTAATAACGAGAGATATCTAGTTTAATTGTGAGAGATATTGGGTTGACATGCACTCTGTCCAGTGACTAAGTGATTATAGCAAACACCATACCACCAGGATTGGAAAAATATATTGAAAGTCTTTAGTAATCTGCTGAAAAGCATTGCAGGAAGTAAATCTAGAACATCAACTTTAGCTGAATGAGAAGACCAATCGTCTGAAATACTACCTAGAACTCTATTTTTAAAATTAAAGGAGATTTGGGTGTGAAAATAGCATTTATCTGTTTCCAAACTTTCAATCAAAATTAATAAGTAGAGGTAAAATCACATAGCATATGTTTGAGGTTAGGGAATGTAACACAGCATAACCAACAAGAAGAGGGATTATTTGGATTTATTATGTTTAAAGTGGCTGGGGTAACCAAGCCTATTGTAATTAAAAAAATAACGTTTGAGTGGTCTTAGCTACCCTAGATGATTTATGTAACGTAAGTCAAATCTTGTTCCACAAATGGATAAAAAAAAATGTTTAAGTCCTGTTCCCATTGTAATTCAACAGCTGTCTCTTCTCGGTCATCTGAAGAAGTAGTTATTTTATTATAAATTTGGCATGCCGATAGAAAGCATAACAATGACGTAGCTAAATGGGGGATAGAAGTGGTAGGGATGGTAGTATGTGAAAGCTGTTGATATGTGTGACTCACAGAGATTATTGATGTATATTTAGTATAGTATGAGGGAGGGACAAACACTCAAGCTTGCATCAAGGGATGGCAAGAATTGTTATGAACTAGCTACCATACCCATCGCAAACCTTTCCCTTTCCAGGACTTCCCAAAAACAGTTTTACATGTTTATTATGCCATATTGAGGAGCAAAGAAATGTTTCTTTGACAGTATAATAGGAGACTGAATGGAAACAAAAATAGGGTGTAGTAGTTTACATGCATTTAGAATAGGGAGGGACATAGCTAGAGGATTCTCGGTAAAGGATAAACATTCTTGAAAAGAGAAAGGATAAAGAAAAAAGTTCACAAGATCTACCCATCGGAGAGGTAAGATAGAGTCATCTTTAGAAAAAATGCTAAATGATAAGAGTAAAAGTTAGGGAAATTGACTCCCTGCATATGTTTAGGATGTTTTAGGTTTTTGACGGGCGTTTTTTTTTTTTTGCTATTCCACAAGAAGGTTGAAAGAATAGAGTAGATGTTTTTGTAAAGTGAAGACAAGGAATAGAAGTAGGAATATAGAAAGATAAAATAGTATGACAGGAGCCAACATCCTCTTGAGCGAGTCTAATCATCCCAACCAAGTTAAAAACAAAGGGTCCATCTAGAGGTAAGAGGTGATACAGTTGTGAGAACAATTTTCATATTAATAGAGACCTTCTCTTTTATTGAGGCAGTGAACCAAAGACCTGGGTATATGATCTTATCTTGATTTCAATGGAAAATAGAAGAGATCTGCATGGAAACATATTTTATTTAGTGGGAATATTTCACATTTATCCTCATTTAGTTTGTATTCAAAAGAGAACCCAAATGTGCAACTTCTGTCAGAAAGGATTGTAAAGAGGTATGTGGATGTGACATTAAAAGAACAATATGATTGGCTTATACCGAAATTGTAATTCTTTGTCATTGTATTGGAATCCATGAATGTCCGAATTCATATGAATTTTAGAAAAGAAGGGCTCTAGTATGAAACAAACCATAAAGAAGCAAGAGAACAAACTTGTTGAACACCTCGGTTAAGTGAGAACGGTATGGCTATAAGACAATTAACAATAATTGAGGCTTTGAGAGATCAATATAATAGAAAGACTAGATTAATGATGTTTGGACCAAAACCAAACCAAGAAAGAGTGGACAAAATAAACAACCAATTGACATGGTCAAATGCCTTTTCAGCATCTAAAAAAATAGCCACCAGCAAGTGCTTATAAGATTTGGACTTACTCAAAACATTAAAAAATTGTCTAGTATTATCAAGTATGAGTTGCCCTTTAATGAAGCAAAATTGTCCCTGTCTTAGTAAACGAGGGAGTAAAGGGCCAAGAAGTAAGGCACAAATCTTAACTACGGAATTAATCTGTAGTTTTAATATATTTTTTGGGTATAAGCCTAATCAAGGCATCTTGCAAGCAACCCCGGGAAGAGTTAAAGGATAAAAATAAGTGAAAAGACTATGTAATTTAGGAAGTAAAAACTTGGGGAAATTAAGATACAATTATTTAGGGAATCCATCAGGACCTGGGACTTTCTTCTTTTTAATGGAATGTCAATAATCACTTAGCAGTTGGATTGGTGGTTTGAATGAAAGACGTGAGTCAAAAAGACACCAATTAATCTTTGGGGTAAACAATCGACTCACCATTTCACGATTTTGTCTTTAGGAATCCATATGTCCAACAAATTGAGGGCCAGTGTGTTGTTCAGCTTAGGAAGCTATAAATCATCAAAGAGTGTAGACTCTATTTTGGCATGGCTTGCTCCATGTAGTCTGCTCGCTATGGTACTCATCAAGTATACTTACTGCAGCACCCCCTGTGCCATACAAATGGGAAAGGTGAGCAGAGAAGAGACAAGTGGCCAACACACAGCTAAGTTTCAGGTTGGTGTTTAAGTACCTATATAGAGGGCAGAGTGGTACCTGGGGATGATGAACGGAATAGGTCCAGTGTTATTCTCATTCTTTATCATCACTGTTAGACCCAGCATCCTTGGCATGGTTTTCCCCATAACATTTTGCCTTTCAGACCTCTTGTTTTGCAGTCTTTGTTTTTGCTTTTCTTAGGACCACTGCTAATGAGAGCTAAAGTGCCTGTGATCTCTCCTTAAAACATGGTAGAATTGGCTTTTACCCAATTGGCATATTTAAGTTACTTATAAATCAAAGTAAATTGGTAATACATGTAGCCCGGGCCTGTAAATTAAATGTTACTAGTGGGCCTGCAGCGCTGGTTGTGCTACACACTTAAAGAACACTTTCAAACAAGTCTCAGGCCTGGCATTGCAACCTGTGTGTGCAGTTTTTACGCTGCCAAGTTTGACCTGGCAAAATAATCCTTTTGCCATACCTAAACCTTCCTTTTTAATACATATAAGTCACCATATAGGGTAGGCGCTGGGCAGCCCAGAAGGCAGCAGGGTGCAGTGTATTTAAAAAGTAGGGCAAGTAATTGTAGGTTTTACACGTCCCGGAAGTGAACAACTCTTAAATTAGTTGTTCACTACTGCAAGGCCTACCTATCTTACAGGATAACATTGGAGTCACCTTATTACATTTTATATGTGTTATTTGTAAATGAGAACAGGTAACCAGCTCATGTTTGGTATCTCTGGAATTGCAATGAAAAATCCTATCTTATAGTGAAGTTGGATTTTAAGTTACAATTTTGAAAATTCCACTTTTCTTGCCTTAGCCAATTGTTGCCTGCAGCCTGTCTCTGAGTCACATAACTGGGCGTAGTTGACAGTTGGGATTTGTATATTCCTCCTAGACAGTCACACACAATGGGGAGCTTAAGTGTGCCTGGATTGGCCATCACTGGCAGGATGGGAGTGAGGAGCTTGGCCCAGCCCACTTATATTTGTATAGGCTGTGTTCTGCCTCCACATAAAGGGCTTCATACCCCCTGTAGTTAGTCTGGAGCCACAGCCAGGACGTCAGGGCATCTGTGCACATCAAAGGCATGCCTCAAGAAGTTTCTCCCCACTTCAAAGGCACAACTGGGTATAAATACTGAACTTCATATTCCAACTCTTCTGTACCTGGACCTGTGGAAACTCTGTGTTAAAAATCAGGTCTTTAGTTGGTAGAGGTTTGCACCCTGTTCAAGTAGGGGCCACAATCCTACTCAGGGTAAGCTAGATAGACAGTTTAATGAACCTTTTGTAGCTTGACACAGCTAGGCCAGGTCTTCCCTGGACTGAAAACAAGCATCCATGGACCGGTTTCAGGTTTTCACTCCTCATCTGTCAGGATAGCTTGACTCCAGTGGCATGGAGAGCACGGACCCACATCTGGGCATACCCGTCCCACTCGGGGTGACAAATGCGAAAAGAATAATGGATGGACAGAATGCAACCTTCTGTGTCTTTGGCTTAACTTAACAGGTAATAATTAAAGTATTTGTGCAACACACACGCACACACACACACCTACACACACACACACACGCACACACACACACACACACACACACACACACCCATACACGTGTTACCATCCTTGTGGGGACTATGTGTGAACACCTGCCTTGTGGGGACTAACCTTTCCCAATGGTTTAAAAATATGCAAATAACAGAAATATGTTAAGAAAAAATTCATAAAACAGGATCCTGCTTCAAATGTGCAAAAATATTGTTTTTTAATCGTGCGCACAGAACCATCCTTGTGGGGTCTTGAACATGTGTTACCATCCTTGTGGGGACTTACTCAATAATTATCATTTGTGATTGAATGCCTTCATAAACAAATGGCTAAATGTAATTTTTCAGTGCTGTACTTAAATTACATGATAGTTTAGTCATATATAAATAGCTCATTGTGTCCTACGAGCACACAGAACATGGACTGTGATGATAATGAATTTCTCAGCGGAGGCCTATAGCATATGAAGTCCCTGGAAAGAGATTTACAGATATTTAGCCTGTTACTGAGTGCTCACAAACTTTCAAGAATAAGGAAACAACACAATGTTAAGATTATTTAGAGGCCAAACATCCTGCAATGTGGTCGGATAGGAAAGTCAAGTTGAGATTACCTAGTTCATTTTCATCAACCTCACCACTAGGCATCATTTTCTTTGCATGTTATGCGATGATAAGCCCCAAAGATTTTGTATGTTATTATAGTAATGTTCTACAGCGGACAGAGAGAGTAATTGATGATAATCATTTTAAGCCACTGCAGAGATACGGCGTGATTTTTTTAAAATTGTGTTTCAATGTAGTCACTCCCAAGTTCCTATAGGCATAGTGTGTGTTTATATTTATGTTCAAGTCCTGCCTAGATTATGTGTGGTTTTACTAATGCTTAAGTCCCCAATGAAGTGGTATTTGATGCTAATTACGTTTTAGTCACATGAGATAGTTTGTCATTATAGGGATGCCAGGTTCTCACACAGATAGTGTGTGATTATAGACATGTTGAAATCCTCCAAAACAGTGACCGATTATAATCATGTTTGATTATAGTCAGGTTCAGGTCCCTCTACAGATAGTGTACATTGACAGTCATGCTGCAATTCATGCAAATATAGAGTGTTATTCAAGAAGTGCCCAGGTCCCCATAGAGAGAGTGTGTGAATATTGGCATGTTCAAGTCCCCACAAAGATAGTGTGTGATTATTGGCATGTTCAAGTCCCCACAAAGATAGTGTGTGATTATTGGTGTATTCAAGTCCCCGTAAAGATAGTGTGTGATTATTGGTGTGTTCAAGTCCCCACAAAGATAGTGTGTGATTATTGGTGTGTTCAAGTCCCCGCAGAGATAGTGTGTGATTATTGGCATGTTCTAGTCCCCGCAAAGATAGTGTGTGATTATTGTCACGTTCAAGTCCCCGCAAAGATAGTGTGTGATTATTGTCATGTTCAAGTCCCCTTAGAGGAAAGTGTGTGATTGTTATGCTGAAGTCCCCGCAGAGATAGTGTGTGATTATTGTCATATTCAAGTCCCCTCAGAGATAGTGTGTGATTGTCATGCTGAAGTTCCCCCAGAGATAGTGCGTGATTATTGGCATGTTCAAGTTCCCCCAGAGATAGTGTGAGATTGTCAGGTTCGTGCAGAGAGAGTGTGGCACATAGAAAATGTTATAATAGTCATACTCAAGTCCTTGTAGAGATAGGATACAATGATAGTCATACTGATGTTCATGTAGAAATAGTGTTTCATTACATTAATGCTCAGGTCTCCACAAATAAAGCGTTTAATTATACTCACCTTGAAGACCATATTGAGATAGTGTGTGGTTATATTCATGTTGAAGGTCCCTCAAATATATTGTGTGATTATAGGTATGTTCAAAACCCCACAGAGATAGTGAGTGATCATAGTTATGTTCAAGTCCCCACATAGAGAATGTTATAATAGTAATGCTCAGGTCCCTGTAGTGATAGGTTATTATAGTCATACCCAGTTGCGTGCACAGATTATAGTCTTGCTCAAGTCCTGCAGGGATTGTTGTGTTGTATGATTATAGTGAAGCCTAGGCCCCCATAGAGATAATGTGTGATAATAGGGTTGCCCACATCCCCACAATAGTGACTGTAGACCTGCAGCGAAAGTGTATGACAACTTTCAAGTACAAGTCTCTCTATGGAAAAATTATATGAGAGACACACATGTCCCTGCAGAGATAGTGTGTGATGATAATAATGTTCAAATTCCCACAAAGCAGTAGTGTAATTACATTGAAGCCCAGGTCCCAACAGAGACACTGTGTGATTATACACATGGCAAGGTCACCAGTGAGATAGTGTGTGATGATAGCCATGATCAATTCCTCAAGAAGATAGTGTGTGATGAATTATATTGATGTCCAGATTGTAGGAATGCCCAGCTCCCCACAGAGATAGTGTGCGATTTTTAGGATGTCTAGGTCCTCACTGAGATGGTGTGTGAGAATGGTGTTACCAGGTCCAAACAAAGATAGTGTGTGATTATAATTATGCCCAGGTCCCCACAGAGGTAATGGGTGATTATAGGTATGCTCAGGTCCCCACAGAGATAGTGTGTGATTATAGGGATGTCAAGGTCCCCACAGAGATGGTGTGTGATTATAGGGATGCCCAGGTCCCCACAGAGATGGTGTGTGATTATAGGGATGCCCAGGTCCCCACAGAGATAGTGTGTGATTATGTTGATGGCCAGGTTTCTACAGAGATAGTATGTGATAATAAGTATGCCAGTCCCCACAGAGATGTGTGTGATTATAGTAATGTTCAAGTCCCCACAGATATTGTGTGTGATAATAGGGATACCCAGGTCCCCACTGAGATGGTGTGTGATTATAGGGATGGCCAGGTTTCCACTGAGATAGTGTGTGATTATACTGATGGTCAGGTTTCCACAGAGATAGTGTGTGATTATAGAGATGCCTGGTCTCCACAGGCAGAGATAGTGTGTTATTATGGTATTATAGGGATGCCCAGGTCCCCACACAGATAGTGTGTGATTATAGGAATGCCATGTCCTCACAGAAATAGTATGTGATTATATTGATGGCCAGGTTTCCACAGTGATAGTTTGTGATAGTTTGTGATTATAGACTGTTGGAGGGAGGCCCACCGGGTAGTCGGGGAGACTATTCCGGGCACCTTCCTACCGCAAAATTATAGCCGAGCGCCGCTGAGAAGCCCCCTCGGGGAGGTCTTTCTCCTATGATCGTACTAGGCCCAGTAACACCACCACACAGGACTCAATAGTAGTTGCGAGATTAGATTCTTTATCGGCAGCAATACGAGCAATATTTACAGAGGGATCGAGGGATCCTATCAGAGTCTCAATGTTCGTTCAAGAGGGTAGGGTAGCGGGACAGTCTTAGTGCCAGCCAGGCACGGGAGGGCTCTGCGCCAGACCTTGGATGCTGGTCTCAGAGCGGCTCGGACGGGGAGAGCCGCGACGTCGTCTGCAGGGCTCGGATGGTAGTTCCGCTTGGGTCGAGCCGCGACACGGTCAGCAGGGCTCTGGTGGTAGGTCCGCTTCGGTCGAGCCGTGACGAGGTCAGCTGGGCTCTGGTGGTAAGGTTCAACAAGGTCGGGCCGCGACAGCGTCAGCAGGCCCCAAAGGTTCGTGAAGGTCTTTAAGCACGGTGGAGCCGCGACGTCGTCAGCAGGGCTCAAGTGGTGGTTCAGGGTGAGTCTTCTTCCGTAGGGTCAGCCGCGATCCGATCAGCAGGGCTCTTGACTCCAGGATACAACTACTGCCCTGTTGTCGGGTCGCCCCAGATATAGGACGAGAGCCCTTTGATGTCTGGACCCGTGCGCCCGGAGGGGGCGGAGAGGCCGGGTAGGGGGCGGCCAGACGCCCAGCAGGAGAGGCGCCAGGCCCCAGAGAGCTGTGGGGTGATCACACCCAGGTGTGGAGAGACGGTTGGGGGTCCCATCGATTCTGCCCTCCGCCGGGAGTGGGAAGGGCTCGCGTGGTATCCCCCGAGCCAGGGGTTGGCATCTAGATGTCGGGCCTCGCTGGGACCGAGGCCGGGTAGAGCAGGGTCATACAGGTGGTCACATGGAGTGACGTGCAATCCAAGATGGAGGAGCCCCGATGTGCATGGGACCTCGTGCGGCTTAGCGCGGGGAAACAGGACCACGCCATGAGGCCGGCTCCCACAAGCGTCCCCCCCAGCTGAAGGCAGGGAGAGTCACCCATCTTCTTGGGGGTTCTCCTCGCCGAGGCGGAAGAATCGGGACAGGCCGTCAGCATTGGCGTGGTCGTTGCCGGGCCGGTGTTCAACAGTGAAGTCCATCCCTTGCAGCGAGATGGACCAGCGTAACAGCTTGGGGTTCTCGCCCCGCATTTGCATGAGCCACCGCAAGGGCCGGTGGTCAGTCTGGACCCTGAAGTGGGTACCGAAAAGGTAGGGCCGGAGCTTCTTGAGAGCCCATACCACAGCGAAGGCCTCCCGCTCGATGGTGCTCCACCTCTGTTCTCGCGGCAGCAGTCGGCGGCTGATAAAGGCCACCGGTTGATCGAGGCCCTTGGCGTCCAGCTGGGAGAGGACTGCCCCGACCCCGTACTCCGAGGCATCGGTCTGGACTACAAATTCCTTGCTGTAGTCGGGGGCCTGTAGCACAGGGGCAGCGCACATGGCCGCTTTGAGAGTATCAAATGCGGTCTGGCAGCGGGGCGTCCAGTGCACCGCCTTGGGTTGTTTCTTTGAAGTGAGTTCTGTAAGGGGGCCCACAATGCTGCCGTAATCCTTTATGAAGCGTCGGTAGTAGCCTGTGAGGCCCAGGAATGCCCGGACAGCGGTTTGGGTGGCGGGGGGCTCCCACGCCTGGATGGCGTCCACTTTTAACTGGAGGGGGGCCACCTGGCCACTCCCCACCTGATGGCCCAGATAGGTCACAGATCCTTGACCGATCTGGCACTTGCTGGCCTTAATTGTGAGCCCGGCTCTTTGGAGTGCAGCCAGGACTTCCCCAAGGTGTCCTAGGTGCGCGGCCCAGTGGTCGCTGAAGACAGCAATGTCATCGAGGTAGGCCGCGCTGAAGGCTTCGAGACCGGCCAGGACACAACCAGGAAGGTCCAGCGGATGTAACGGTATATTGCTTTCAAAGAGCTGTCATAATTAGAAGAAGTTACAGGGGAAAACGTTGACACAAAAGGCAGTTTTTTTCAACTAATCTTCAATTTTTTCTATATTTAACTGTTAGTTTCTATAAAAAAAACCTTGATGGATCTACACAAATGACCCCTTGCTGAATTCAGAATTTTGTCTACTTTTCAAAAATGTTTAGCTT
Organism: Triturus cristatus; assembly: GCF_964204655.1. Taxonomy (NCBI): domain Eukaryota; kingdom Metazoa; phylum Chordata; class Amphibia; order Caudata; family Salamandridae; genus Triturus; species Triturus cristatus. The sequence goes on from NC_140590.1 coordinate 445,961,866, forward strand.
TCCAGGATCCATTATTGCTTTCAAACCCATTTCTACCGTTAACTGGAAGGAGGTTGAAAGCACAAAAAATAGCAAAAATAGGCTATGTCCCAGAAAAATGCCAAAACTGCGTAAAAAAAGTTGGTTTTCTGACAAAAGTCTGTCATTCCCTAAAAGCTGGGAAAATGGCTATTTCAGCCCCACAAACCCTTTTTTGATACCATTTGCAGAGAAAAACCCAGACGCTTTCATTTGCAGCCCGTTTTTCCCATTTTTCACAAAAAAACAAAATGTTGCTGTATTTTGGCTAATTTCTGGGACCCTTGCAGGGGAATCCACAAACCCTGGGTACCTTTAGAATCCCCATGATGTTGGAAGAAAAGGACGCAAATTTGGCGTGGATACCTTATATGGTCAAAAAGTTACAGGGGCCTAAGCGCGCACTACCCCAAATAGCCCAAAAAAGGCTTAGCACAGGGGGGGGGAAAGGCCTAGCAGCGAAGGGGTTATCCAGTGTGATCAATTAATGGTTATTTATCGTTTGGAACGAACAAATCAGAAATAAGAAAGCAAATAAATTGCACAGTGCATGGAGTAATATGATTTAATCCATATTGAACAAAATTATGAAACATATATGGAATCTCTCTGAAAAGAATTGATTTTTAGAGGTGTTGTATTAGTGTATATATTTTAAGAATACCTATGAATTTTAATATGGTGTTTTTAGAAAAATGTAGATGAGAGATGAACTATTTAAGTGGAGATTTGCACAAAATATTCAAATCATGAAGTTTGTTAGTATGACTTAGGATGATGCAGGCACTTGCCAAAAACCGGTCTGCCTAATGAATGTCATGAAAATGTTTATAATCTTAGTAAATATCGGGTATACATTGTCAAATATAAAATACATGAATTGGTACATTTAAGGTGATTTTAAGCAGTGAATGTCTTTTAAATATGTATTAAACAAGATGGGAACTGCAGTCTGTCTTCCTTGGCTATGGAGACAGCGACCCACATGATCAGGAGTCTGTGGTTTTAAAAATATGCAAATGGCGCAGCGTCTTTGGTGTGAGCAAGCCTGTGGATACAGGCAAAACGCGTTACATGACAACCGAAATAAAAAGAGACTCTCTTTTAAATACGAATGGAGTCCCTGTACTGGATGGTAACTGGAGTTGATTATATATATATATATATATATATATATATATATATATATATATATATATATATATATATATATATATATATATATATATATATATATATATATATATATAATCTACTGGCGGTCGCCAGTAGATAGTTATAGTTACAACCTAGTTTCCATAGGAAATCTCGAAATTCTATTTTGAATAACTTTGGCGCCGGTTGACGAATCCTCGCGAAATTTTCAAAACTAATGGGGCGCTCCGTTCAGCTCCTACCCTGAAAGTCTCGGGGTGATTCGTCAAGCGGGGGCTGGGAAAAAGGGGGGGTCCCAAAACGCATTTTCCCCATGCATTTTTCCATAGGACCTTTAGTCAGAGCTACAGCCCGAACGGCTGAACAGAATTAGGTGAAATTTGGCAGAGAGGTAGCCATAAGGTCAAGGAAGTGCCTTTTGCAGGTTAAATCTGTTCAGTATTTCCTGAGAAAATAGCATTTAAAAGCATATCAATATCTATACGCGTGCACCGTGCGCGCACCCTGCCGTGCGCGAGTGCAATTCTGATGGGTTGTTAGATGTCGGTAAACATTCGAATCTGTCGAAACCAGGAAGTGTTGGCCGCCATTTTGTCTCTTGCAGTCTGAGGGGGTGAAAAACAAAGGTGGAGAACGTGAAAAGGGGGCAGAGTGGAAAGTTCCTGACCCCCTAGCCTTGGTCAGGGGGTCACAGAAGGACCCCCAAGGGAGAAAAAAACAATTTATTTATTTTTTTAAATCGCGAGGTGCGCGCACCCTGCGCGCATGGCACAAACTGCGAACCGTGGGCGCTCGGTGCGCGAAGCGCCCCGTGCGCGCACCTCGCGATTTAAAAAAATGTGTTTTGTTTGAAAAACCTGAAAAAAAAAAAAAAAAAAAACATAACTTAGCATTTAAAAAACCGTACAAATTCACTGAAAAAACCATAGGTTTCACACACGTTATAGTTACGAATTAGCATTTAAAAAACCTTGCAAATTCACTTAAAAAACCATAGGTTTCACACGTTATAGTTAGCTGGACATTTCACTCGTAAAAAACCAACTATAGGCAACTATAACTCACGCGACCGCAATCCTCTGCTGATGACATCAGATATTACATCACTGATGACATATGTGTCTTGCTGAAAATAAATATTTGTAATATATGTATAGCTAAAGATTAATGGAAGAAGACATGGGTAAATAAGTGTCTAAATACAGTGATGTAATATCTGACGTCATCAGCAGAGGATTGTGATCACGTGAGTTATAGTTGCCTGCAGTAACTATAACGGGGGAATTTCATTGGTTTTTTACGAGTGAAATGTCCAGCTAACTATAACATGTGTGAAACCTATGGTTTTTTCAGTGAATATATATATATATATATATATATATATATATATATATATATATATATATATATATATATATATATATATATATAGTAAAGCTTGCAAAGTGTAGTCTTTGTTTGAAACAAGAGTGTGTCGCCTCCCCCCCCCTCCCCCAGAAGGCATAAGAAACTCACTGCATTTTACAGACACATTGGGAGAAAGGAAGCAGTCTCCCACTGCGTGAAGGTGATTTGGGTCAGACATACCTTCACTGTCTCCTGTTCTACCTGCTGGATTGGTGTGTTCATCCGGAGCCAGCATTGTTTGGGACACCACCTGGTGTACATATATGCAAATCACTGTATTTGCTCTCGCTACAGGAAGCACAAAACCCAACATAGATTATTGCAGGATGGGCGCAGCCAGAAGTCGTGGAGACGGGCCAGCACTGCAATCCAATGAAATAACATCTATTTGGTATTAAAGACCTGCCCCTAAGTGGAATACCAGAGCTGAAATGAGGCGGGCACTGAAGAAAGCCTATGTAACTCTGTACAAATCTATCTATCTATCTATCTATCTATCTATCTATCTATCTATCTATCTATCTATCTATCTATCTATCTATCTATCTCTATCTATCTATATCTATCTCTATCTATCTATCTATCTATCTCTATCTATCTATCTATCTCTATCTATCTATCTATCTATCTGTAGAACCCTATCAATCTACCTTTATAATCCTATTGATCTACCTGTATAACCCTATTGATCTACCTGTATAACCCTATCTAGTTATGTTGTACTCACTGCCCATTTAAATCGACTGTATTAAGGGTAGGTCCCAAGTGTAGGTTTACTAAGTGTAGGTCACTTAGTAAACATAAGATTGAAGTTCACAATTATATTGGAGACAATCAACCTGATGCCATGTTTCTTACGGAAACTTGGCTAAATGAGGCTTATCCACTTATTCGACACATCAATTGGGTCCCTTACTACATCCTATTTTCTCAAACTGCTTAGAGTTAGTGGCTGATGCCTCGATTGTAGTTCCCTGGTCCGATAACCATTTTGTGGCATTCTATTTTTTTAGTCAAACCTCCCCTCAAAGTTAGAATAGGCTCAATTGTTCCCAGCAGAAAATGGGCCAGATTCAACACTAAGAGCTTTATTCAAGCCCTTCAGCAGAGAAGGCCTCAATTGGGAGAAGATATTAATGCTGCTAACTCAGCAGTGGACAAGTGGATCGCTGACACATTGGATGTAATTGCTCCATGGACTTCCAATACCCTTCAGAGACTAACCAAATCAGTACCATGGTTCAATAAAGATCTAAGGATGGTCAAAAAATCTTGCAAACGCTTAGAGTGGCTATGGAGGGAAGACTAATCTGACAGCAATAAGGCTGCTTATAAGGTAGCAAAAAAAAAAACAACCAGTCTCTTATTAGGAAACCCTGCGCTGCTTATTGTAATGCAGGCGGAAAACTCCTCTAGAGAATTATTTGCTATCCTTAAAGACCTATCCTCCCTAGAGAGAACCATGGCTTCTGCCATTAGTTCTCCAGAGTAGTGTAACCAGATTGCTGACTTCTTTGCTTCGAAGGTATCTAAAATATACGATTCCTTTCCTGATGAGGCCCATAATGGCAATTTTTCCCAATCAGAGAGAACTTCTGTACTTGGGGCCAACTACCTCAGAGTTTCGGCCCCTCGCTGAAAGATTTAAAAGGTATAGATCTAAGTATCAAATCTGGTTCTCCAATGGACCCAGCTTCCCCTAAAACCATTAGGGAAGGGCTAGACATAATTCTACCTTATGTACAGCAACTTCTGGAGCTATCCCTCCATTGTGGTGAGGTCCTGAGCAAGTGGAAGCAAGCAATTGTCCTCCCCTTAAAAAAAAAATCTGCAGATCCGAGTTTGTTGGATAACTTGCGTCCTATTTTACTAATGCCTTACTTCTCTAAAATAGCAGAGAAGGTGGTGAACACGCAATTGGTTGCGCATATTAACCAGCTTACCTATTCCACCCCACGCAATCAGGCTTTAGATCCACGTACTCTACAGAGTCGGGGTTACTCCTCGCTATGAAGACACTATGCAGTCATGCGAATGATGGCCAAACTGTAGCTTTGGTCCTGCTGGACCTCAGCGCAGCCTTTGACACGGTATCCCAGAAACTGCTCCTGTAGCGACTTTGGCCAGGTGGGCTGGAGGGAGCAACTCTAAAGTCGATGATTTCCTTCCTTCAGGATCATAGTTTTCAAGTTGCACAGTGTCCGCATATGTCCAAAAGCATTCCACTCTCACAAGGGGTCCCACAGTACTCAATTTTGAGCCAGACTCAACGCAGTTGTTGTCACTTTATCCCACAACTCAGAAGATGCAGCCATCCAGTTCTCTTCCTGTCTGAGGGACCTTGCTTCCTGGATGTCAGGTAATTTCCTTAAGATGAACCGCATTAAAACTGAGGTCTTGGTCGTAGGGAAGTTCCCTTCCATATGGTCGTCAGCGTGGTGGCCCCAGACACTGGGTCCCACACCCATCACTAAGGAGGAAGTTAAAAATCAAAAATCAAAATGTTGAGGAAAACTCTGGACATCCTCCCCATCTCAGCCAGGAAAACCCTGGTCCACACTCTTATATGTCCCAGTTGGACTATGGATATGTTCTCTATCTTGGAGCAACAAAAACATGTCTCCATAGGCTACAACCCATTCAGAATGTGGCAGCATGCCTACTTCTCAACTTACCTAGGAGAGCTTCCTCTGTGAAAGCCCTTGACTCCCTGCACTGGCTGCCTGTCAATAAAAGAATTATTTTTAAAACCGTGTGCTTTTGCCACCGGATTCTGCTGGGCAAAGGACCCAGCTATCTCCATGATCTTCTTGTCCCCCCATAATCCGAGGCGTCACCTTAGGTCAATGTGGGCTCACTTGGTTAAAGTCTCTAAATCCAAAGAGCAAGAATGGGTGCACGTTCATTTTGTTATTTGGCAGACAAAAACTGGAATGCATTACCTCTTTTTCTTTGAGTAGAGCCATCAGAGAACATTTTCCGAAAAAGATTGAAAACTTGGCTATCCAGCTCTGAGGTCTTATGTTGGTATTGCCCCGGTTTCACTGCTTTTGGGTCCTCTCAGCCATCATTACGTAGTAGTTCTTAGCGCGGGGACAGGCCAGCTGGTGTAACCAGGCACTTTGTAAATGATTTTTTATTTATTTATAACACTATCTACTTTTGCAACTATATCTATATATTGATCAATCTATCTATCTATGCAACTCTTTCTGTCTATATATTTATCTATACAACTCTATCTATACAACTCTTTCTATCTATACAACTATATCTACCTTAACAACTCTATCTTTATAACTATCTATAAAACTCTATGTATACATCATTGTCCATCTGTCTATCTATCTGTCTATCTGTCTATCTATCTGTCTATCTATACAACTCTATCTACCTATCTATCTATCTTTCTATAACTTTATCTATACCACTCTGTCTATACAATCATTCTGGACTGTGAAAGCCTTTTCTTTCACATCTCACTATCTCCCTCCCACTCCTTTGCTGGAGTTCTCATCTACTGCAGCCCAGGAGGGTACGGCCAATTTCTTAAATCCCTTCCTGAGGTGGCAGCTACGTTAGTGGGCATGTCCCCCAATAGCACCCTCATGGGGGACTTCAAACTACATTTTGATGACCCCAATAATGCGGATGCATCGTAGCTCACCCAGGACCTTCTAGCTATTCAATTTGCACAGAAGGTCATAGGCCCTACACACAAGAAAGGCCATACACTAGACTCTATCTTTAGTAACAGCACCGAACTGTTGGTGGGCGATCCCGTCTGCATTCCCTGGTCGGATCATTTCCTGGTTCCCTTCTGCATCAGCCCTTTATTGCGACCACTGGGCATCAAAGTCATTAATAGGAAAGTACGCCCTTGGGCTAAACTTTCTGTAGACTCATGGATAATAGCTCTTGGCAATCTCAAACCTAAAGCCAACTTAAATCTCACCATAGCCTCGGAAAATTTTACTCGCTGGATTGAGGCCTCACTTGATATGGTCGCCCCAGCTAACCCCAGCCACAAAACTATGGAGGAAAAGACTACTTGGTACTCCCCAAAGCTGCGAGTACTTAAACAGACATGCAAAAGACTGGAGAGGGAATAAAGGAAAGTCTATCAGGTCCTGAATAAACTAAAATATAGAGAAGCCATAAAAGGCTATCAAAAGGAAATAAAAGCAGCGCAGTCCAGCTACTACAAAGGCATCATTACCGCTGCCGCTAATACTCCTAGGGAACTTTTTTGCACTGCGAAAGATCTCCTAGAGCTCCCAAAATCTGAACTAGCTCTCGTGGACTCCCCAGATCATTGTAATGCAGTGGCAGATTTCTTTCAGGGAAAAATCTAAAAGCTTTATACTACATTCCCTAGCACCCCGCCCTAGTGATCTCCTATTAATGGACAAGCCCATGCTCCATCCAGAATATGTGCTTAAGGAATTCTCAATTCTGAATCTGGATAAGTTGTCAGAAATGTTCTCCCAAATAAAATCATGTTCCCCTCTAGATCCAGCCCCCCACACATCCTACATAAAGCAGGAAATGTGATCCTCCCTACTATTTTGGAAATTGTAAATCGGTCCATTTCCACGGGATTAGACCCCAGTCCATGGAAGCATGCCATGGTCAAGGCCTTACTGAAAAAACCCAGCATAGATCCAGATGACTTAAAATTATGACCCAATTTCGCTGCTGCCGGCGATCGTTAAATTTTTAGAAAAACATGTGAACGCTACTCTTTCTGACTTTCTAGAGACTTATGACCTTCTGCATTCCACTCAGATCGGTTCCGTCCTAAACACGGAACTGAAACGGCCCTTCTGGCCGTGGTCAAAGACTCTGAACAAATCCTGGACCAAGGAGGAGCAATTGCCATCATCCTCCTTGATTTAAGTTCAGCCTTCGACACAGTCAATTTTACCATCTTAATAGAGATACTCAGGAGGTTACGGATTCAAGATGAGGCGCTCACCTAGAAACAATCATACCTAGACAACAGAACCTTTGAACTTTTTCAAGGGACGCAATGCTCAGCTGTGGAGTCCCTTAGGTATCCTCATTGAGCCCCACATTATTTAATGTATATATGAGGCCACTCTCTGAGATCATCCTGCCTCACAGGATTAAAATCGTCACCTACGCGGATGACACATAGCTGGTCATCACTCTTAATGGCCCCCATAATTTCCCCTCCCACTTTGAAACATGTCTGGAGAAAGTGGCATCTTGGATGGAGCAATCCTATCTCAAACTTAACGGAGGAAAAACAGAACTCATGCTCCTAGGTAACCACTCCAGCATGGACTTTAAACAGATATGGACCAAGTGCCTAGCCCCCCCCCCCCCCAACTCCCAAAACTAGGATAAAATGTCTGGGTGTTCGGCTAGACAATTCTCTCAAATTTGACCACCAAGAAGTGAGGGTGACAGGGGCTTGCTTTGGTACACTCAGACTACTTCCAAAGATCCTCCCTCTCCTTCCAACAGCTGTAAAAAGAATCATGATTCAGGCCTTGGTCCTGTCGCGACTAGACTATGGCAACTCCCTCTACCTAGGGGCTCCCAAATCAACATTAAGGAAGCTTCAAGTTGCTCAGAATTGTGCCGCCAGGATACTGCTCGGGATTCCAAAAATCCAGTCAGCCAAACCATCCCTAAATACACTACACTGGCTGCCAATTCCCGAAAGAGTAAAATGCAAGGCTCTTTGCATTGCTCATAAGACTATGTGGGGAACTGGCCCGGCCATCAACAGATCCCTCATCACCCCCTATCGCCCTAAGAAGGACCTGCGATCAGCTAATCTCAATCTTGCAGTGGTTCCCAAATTCAGGAAGACAAGAAGCGGAGGAAGATCCTTTTCATTCAATGTGGCAAAACTCTGGAACACACTTCCCCCACACCTCCGCTTAGAACCCCATCTCTTTCCGTTTCGTAAACTTCTAAAAACCTGGTTATTTCAACAGTCGGTCCTATAATTCCACCCATTTCTCTGTTCAGTCGCCAGCGCTGGGATGACCGAGGGTAGCTATGCGCTCTACAAATGCTGAATAATAATAATAATAATAATAATACAACTCTATCTTTCTATATAGCTCTATCTGTACACCTCTATTCATACAATTCTATCTAAACAACTCTATCCATACAACTCTATCTGTATATACACACTCTATCTATACAACTCGATCACAACTCAATCTATCTATACACAGTGATAGAACTCTATCTGTACAAATCTATCTATACAACTCTATATATCTATCTATCTATCACACCCTATGTGTCTGTCTTTGCAAGTCTGTCTATCTGTCTTTGCAAGCGTCCTTATCTGTCTGTCTTAATAAGCATCTCTATTTGAAGAGCGTTTTACAAAACCTTTTGATGTTTCTAAAAGTTTATGTATAAAATAGTTACTTATAGGAGGTTTCAACCAGACTTCCTCCATTAGACTGTTGTTGTGTCATTTACATTTTTCATCTAGCTGCAATTGGCCAACACACTTAAGCCTCTGGCTGGGCTGACTTTACTGATAAGTATGATATGCTGCCCTTTCACAAGAAACACATGAACACACAAAGCAGTCCACTTCTGTGTCAGGGGCTACTACAGTAATTTGTGGGGGGGGGTTTAAACCCCCAAATATTGTTGCATTAATCAAATGATATTTTTTGATGACAGTCCTGCTGCTTTCCTAATAATAAAGTTTAGCACAAACCATAATAGAACAAAGAAAGAACTGCAAAAGGCTAGCAGACTATTGTCTTTGCTAATGCTTGTTTGTTTTGAAATTAACTTTGGCGTTTGCTGATAAATCGTCACCAAAATATGGCCAAGAAACGGGGTGTCCTAAAACATGTTAATTCCTGTAGGATGTTTTAGGAAGTGATACAGAAAAAACAGCTGAATTGAATTACACCAAATTTGGCAAAACATTAGAACTTTACAATGAAAGTTTGCTTTTCTTTATTTAACCCCTTCGACGCGCATGACGGAACGGTTCCGTCATGCACGTCGGTTGCGCTGTGCGCATGACGGACCGTTCCGTCATGGCCCCGCCCGCGCACGGAACCTTCAGCGTGGCGCGGAAATCCGCGCCGCGCTGAAGGGGTTAATATAAATCAGGTCAGCCATTTTGGAAAAACTCTTGTTGAAAGAGGTGATCAGCGTGGTCGTGAAGGGGCCAAAACTATAGTGATATCTGGGTGTTGGATCCCATCCAATATAAGTAATTAGGTTATTAGTTGTGAAGTATGTGGGTCCTGCACAAGTAATAATTTCGCAATTACCTGTTAACTGGGAGCCAGGTACCCCATTGTAGCACTAGGCCCTATCAGGGTAATTTAGCAGAGCAGTCAAAGGCATATTTGGGGAGGTGGTGCAGACTAGTAACAATAACAGCACTCAAAATATTTTCCTGTCAGTTCCTATTCTTTTAAAAAGGAAAATAACATTTATTACACACACACTACTAAATACTATGCATCAAATTACAAATATATGCCTAAATTAGATGGAAATCCCATTGTTGACATCCTCAAATTTCATAACACTCCTGACGGGTTCTGAACCCAATAATTGCAATACCCCAACTTTGCCAGCTGCAATAGCTCAATACAAGGGGATGTCATTTTAAATAAGGCAGACCTACTGGCTTTGTCAGTGCGTCTCCACGTTAATAAATTAAGCCACATGTCACTATTAAAAATCAATAGGGACAATAAAGACATTCAAAGGTAATCATCATAAGCATTGCAACATTCATCAGCAATATTGCCAACAAAGTTTTTATATTCAAAACAACCACAAACATGTGTCAGAGCCTTTCTTTTATACTTCTCTGGCCACATAATGCAGCCATAGGGACCATAGGCAACTGGTCCCGTCAGGCCATCAGAAGAGTTTCAGTGATGGAGGTGAAGTGGTCTCAGTTGCTGGCATGCCGAAGGTTCACCTAACTCTAAATGAGGTGGGTGAACCTTCAGTTTGGAAGAGAGGGCACTCTCTCTACACTGAGTCAGAGTATCCTCTTCACCAAACTCTAAATCAGCTCCTAAGACTTCGAGATACAGAGCATGGGCAGCATGAGGGGAGCAGAGAAAGATAAAGCGAGATACAGACACAAACTGGGAGAGAGGCAGAGAGACAGCTAGCGATGAAGAGACAGATAGAGGTGAAACCAGATAGAGGGGGAGCAATGAATAGACAGATAACCATGAACAGAGACAAATAGAATGAATGGTGGACATAGTGAATTCAGGGGGTGCCTGTCTCGCCTTTTTTTCACTTGCAGCCTATTTTTTGGGTGTTTCTCTATCATCCTTCTGTGTCTCTGCCCCCCCTCGTGCTTTCCGCCTTTCCCTGCCTTTGTCTAGCTGTTTTTCTCTTTTCTTACTTCCTCCATATATATCGCTCTGTGGTTATCATTCTGTAAAACCTGCTTTCTCAGACTTTCCCTCACTTTTTCTCACCCTACTGGTCTCTCTTGTCCAGTATTCTCCCTATCTTTCTCTTCCACTATCTCTGTGTCTCTCTGCCAGTCTTTTTCAATCTTTCTCTTAGCGTCTCTTGCTGTCTTTTTCTGTCTCGTGGTCTTTCTGTACATATTTGTGTGTGTGTCTCTCTCTCTCGTTTATTCCGGGCTCTCCATGGCTTTACGTCTGTCTTTCTTTTCTACCCTGACTCTCCCAGTCTATCTATCCTTGTCTTTCTGCCTACATTCCTGGCATTCTCTGTCTTTCCATGTCTGCCCATATCTTTCTCTTTATATCTTTCCACGTCTCTCTCTTCTGTGCCTCTCTCCTTTTGTCTTTCTCTATCTCTCCCTGTCTTTTTATCCTTCTCTCTCTCTCACTCCCCCTGATTTGTCTCTCTTGCTTTCTCTCTCCCCACCCTCCTTCTCCGACTTTATCTTTGTCTTCTTTCTCTTTGTTTCTCTCTCTCCCTGTCTCTCCCTTTCCTCGGCCTTTCTTATAATGTTGGACAAATTACAAATGGTTTGGTACTCTGCAAGTTATTTTTTGCAGCTTGCTTTGCAGATTGAAATCAGTCTTTTTTATTACTACCCTTTGTCTTTGCATCCGTGGCTACAATAGACTCTTCACCCTCTTAAATCTCAAATATGTTTTTCTGTATTTACAAATGTTCCATAGCACACTAGATAGCACCATTTCTACTTCTTCGTATATTCCACGTACCAGACTTCAAATTCCCTCCTTTCTCCGGTTTCAACCCCAGCTCTTTCCACTTTCTCCTTCGTGTTCCTTCATTTGACAGGTTTCCTATGTTTTACCTTCCTCATATTACACTCTACAAACCTTTCATGCTCTGTCTGCAGTCCCTCCCCTCTCCCCTTAAATGCATTTGCACATCTCAGTCTCCATCCCTTCCAATCTGCCCTTCTCTTCATCTGTCCATTTGTAGTGCACATTGTGCTCAGTGTGAGATTCTTATGACAACGCTACAAAATATGTCGGTGTTCAGCTTTTGAAGGGATTACAGACACATGTTCCTTTTACTTAATGCAAGCGCCTGAACCAGCTGTTGGCATGGACAGAAGGAATTATTTGCAAATGTACATATATTTGAAGAACAGATCCATTTAAATGTACTATGCACCTAAAACGTTTGCATGTTGCTTTATTCCTTTTAAAGAAATTCGCTGCGAGCTGGAGGTTACGAGTCAGCCCCTTTTTGAAGGCCTTAGCCCCATCCTTGCTGCAGCCAGGGTCTCAGATCACAGGCACCTGACGCTCCTTGATTCTCAAAGGTGTTTCTATGCACAGGGCCCATCCCCCAGTCTGCAGTGTGAAGGATTCCGGCGGCGCACTGGCCTCTTCACATGCTAATGAGCCTTTTGTTATGCGCAGGTGACTGCTTGCATGGGGGCAGCTGCCCATCCTGAAGTCCTGCCTTGAACTTCCTCTCAAGGCTGATAAAAGCATCTCCAATGGCAGACCGGGGGAAGGACTTTGTGTAGTTGGTGGAGCAAAAAACGGCTTGCATGCTGTAACTAGCGCTTAAAAGCAATGTGAAGAAGAATTTCTTCTTAGACAGGAAATTCTTCCTTTCATTTGATGTGTGTTCATGTGTAAATTACAGGAACTATTCTAAATGCAGTGATTTATGTTACAGACTTTTCCGCAATTGGTAATTGGTCAAAGAGGGCACTCGCATTTTAAAATAATATCTAATATATCGCATCTCTTTTTAAAAGATTCAGGGCTTCCATGTAAAGATTCTTCCTAGTTAAACATTTGTGTTAAATAGGAAATGTGTCTTAATGAAGACAGGCGCGCCCAGAGGCTCTGCAGTGTGAATGCAGCTTATGCCCAACACTGAAGACAAGTTTTAAAACATAAACGAGAAGTGTAGAATGACAAAAGCGCACATTTTATTACAAGTATATTTATGTTTTCTCTAGATTGCAATATATTTGTCATACGCAGACCGTTTTAAAAATATGTTCTTCTTTTTCCTCAAAGCAGAAACCCCATTATGTTGCTGGTGTATAATATTTCGAACAGAATTTGCTGATTATTTCTTAAAAAACGTGCATTATCTATCAAAATTGTAACGTGTCATAAAGACAAAATTGCTAGTAAATATTGTGTGGCAGATTTACAATAAATAAACGCAGCGCGGTGTAGTAAGTCATTTTGCTGCGCTGCACTAGTTTGGAAGCACTGGATGTGACATTTTTACAACAATATGTCGCATCTCTGTGCTTCCCCCTGTGTTGGTGCAAAAACTGCTGCCATTCGCTGATGCAGGCACCCTTGCACCATGGTGCAAGGATGCCTGCGTCACGGGGATGATTGTTTATGTGCAGGAAGGGAACCCTTCCTGCACATAAAAAATCAGAAATGGTGTTTTACAACTTCTATGTGTGCTGCATTAGCATACATAGGGGCATATCAGCAAGGGCCGCGATAATTATCGCTCAGCGCTCTTAGCGTGAGGATAATTATCGCCGGCCAACTCTGAATTTTATTGCGGAGATAGCGTGCTATTAGCAACGCTGATCTCCAAAGCGATAAAATTCAGAGCGCAAGCTGCCAAATGTTCGATTATCGCTGGAAATCCAGCGATAATCACATAACTTTTGGCGATAGCTTGCTGATAGGGCCTCACATACTTAGCCATGATATCCACCTTACATAGGATATCATGGCTAAGTCAGTTTCAAAGCAGGCGTAAGGAAAGTAGCGATAACAGAGGTTATCGCTACTTTTCTTGTCGCTATGCTGCTTTGCGTGAGGCTTGATAATAGGAGAAATGTGGCTTAACGACATTTCTCCAGTTATTCTGGGGAGGAACGCCCACTTTGCATCTCATTAGAGATGCAAAGATGGGCGTTAAGGGAAATGGCGATCAGGCAAGGTTTCACGCAATAGTGTGACTTTGCTGATCAGGTGATAAAATTATCGCCGCTTTTCGTCCAAAAATGGACGCAAAAGCGGCGATAATTTTTTATTGCTGATATGTCCCATAGGACAAAACGTCATTCTTTAAAGGATTGTTTATGTGCAGGAAGGGTCACCTTCCTCTGCATAAACAATCATTAGCAGTTATTTCCTCGTTCTATGTGTGCTGCAGAACGCAGCATGCCTAGAAAGAGGAAAAAAACCAAGGAGAAATAAATACATTTCTCATTGTTGCGCCACCCTACGCCTCCCCCTGGGGAGGCGTAGCATTCACACGCATTTCCAGATTTACGATTTCTTGTAAATCTGGAAATGTGTCTGGTTCCATGGGTGTTGCGTGGGAACACCCACAGCAACACCCAGGGAACGCCCCTTTCACGCAAAATGCTGTGTATGAAGGGGCTGTATTTACAAGGACAGAAAAAGCCATGCAGGGTGGCTTTTCCTGTCCTTGTAAATATGGGGCAGAAGAATGCGCTGCCGGTGTGTCACAAAAAGTGACGCACTGGCAGCGCAAGGGGCTTGTCAATCTGCCCCTGTGTGTTTGACTTAATTTCATAATATGCCTCTTATTTTTTGTTTTCTTTGCCTTTTCATGGCACATCATTTGTTGGACGCTAACAATATTTTCCTGCACCACACTGTCACTGCAGTGGTCCTGAGTGTATGCTCTTTTTACAGTGGTCATTAATTCAGCAAGCAGTCCTGCCTAATACTGCACTGGTGAATAAACTCTTTTCTGGGCATGAAAAGTGTCACAGAGGGTGCTTACACATCATTTGTATTTGTACAGCAAAATAAAATCAAACCCTGACTGTTTTCTGAAAAAGCGTTTAGCCATTAGGTATTCTCTTATTATTTTAGAGTAAATCCAGCAAAATAAGTTTATTTTAAACAATATAGCAAAAGGTAATTTGAATGGAAAATATTTGGATAAACAAAGGGTTATGCAACTTTTACTTTGGCAAAGTGTGTTTAAATGCAGTCCTTTCTGCTGTTAGTATGTGTTTCTGGTGAGCAAAGTGTGTTTAAATGCAAAGTGTGTTTAAGACTGCAGTACCGCCTCCTGTCTACAGGGGCAGAGCTGAGCAAAAATCTAAACACACTTGATGAAACACAGGTCCCCACAAGGCAATTTTTTCAAAAGTTGTAAAAATCGACACAGATGTTCCTGAAGCCATTTTTTATCATTTAGAAGACATTGCCTTGTGGGGACCTGGGTTCAGGTCCCCACAGTGCAATCAAGTCCCCACAGCGTGAGTGTGTTATCACACCCAAGTCCCCACAAGGATAGTAACACAAACCCACCCACACACACACACACACACACACACACACACAGTAATACAATTAAAATGCAACACAAAGAATATTAATCTGTAAGTAGAAGTCAAGTTATTCATTTTTAAAGAATAAACCAAAAATAGTGTGTAGAAGTCACTTGCAGTCAAACGGTTACTTGAGTTCGCGAGGGAACGGTACAAATGCAAAGTTCAGGCCCATCGCAATGGAGGGCAGGTTGGCTACAGGACCCAGGCAGGTTCCGCTGAAGAAATACCTTGGCTGAAGCAAGTGTCAATGTCGAGAGCCTACTCCGTCATCGTTGAGCCGCACAAAGGGGGTCCTGCGTCGTTGTTGAGCTTCTTTAAAGTGAATGCAAGGCATCATCTTCAAGATGCACAGGCTGTGGATTCGCTGTCATCAAGCAGCCTCTGCGATGGCACCAAAGGGCTATGTGGCAGAATTGCTCACGCAGTAGAGGCGATTTATCAGTTATTACAGAAATCAGCTGCAGAATGCTCAACTGAGACCCAAGACTTGAGGGGCACCTCAGACAAGGGTAGGACTAATAGATGGGAGAGTCTTGTAGCACCAGCAGGATTTCAGGAAGTCTTTTGTGCCCCTGAGACTGCAGAAAGCCCTTGAAGTCACTTTGGGTTCAAATAAGATAGTTCCAATTCTTGTCCTCAGCAGGGCAGAGATCAGCTGGTAGCAGGGCAGCTCATATAAGCAGAGAAGCAGTCAGTTAAGGCAAAGTGGCAATCTTTACAGCACAGTAGTCTTTACTCCAGCAGTTCTTTCTAGGTCCAGTAGTGCACTGATTCGGTAGGGTCAGAGCCCCAGTACTTATACCCAAAAGTGCCTTTGATGTGGGGGTTGACTTCAAAGGAGCTCTCTGAAGTGCACAAGGATCCCATTGAACTCAGTCCTGTCTGCAAGGCTAACTGTGGGGGGTGAATCAGTGCTTTGAATGTGGACAGGACACTACCTATTGAAGTTTAAGTGTCAGATCCTCCCATTCCTCCCTATCCAAAAAGACCTATCGGAATGCAGATGAATGCAGAAGAGCTCTCAGATTGCAAATTTAGCCTCACCTTCCTGTGTTTGTGGCTGTCTAGAGGGAATGCACAAAGTGTAGCTGTCACCTAGCCCAGACGTGTATTGGAGACAGGATGAAGGCACACAGAGCAAAGGTTAGAGCAGAGAGATGTCCACTTTCTAAAAGACACATTTCAGTCAATCAATTAAACCAATCAAATAAAGCCTGTGAAGCACATAGCTACTCTATAGAGCGTCTCAACTATAGAGTAGCTATGTGCAGGTTCATTGACTGTTGATATCACAGGAGAGGAACATAAACTAAAAGGCACCATTAAAAGGCAGGTTTTTAAGCTGCATTTAAAGGAGCCAGCATCCTTAATAGCAAGAAGGTGCGGGAAAGAGCATTCTGGCTTGCAGCAGCTAGTGCAGAGAAGGAGGTGCCTCCCCATCTCTTCCTCTTCAGAACCACTGACAGCAATGCATCAGCGGGGCATAACGTTCTGGATAGATGATAGCAAGGAAGTTGCTTGGTTAGATATTTGGGGCCTAGTCCATTGAAAGCTCTGTAGGCTAGCACCAGTCCCTTCAACGTCACTCTCTCCTGGATGGGAAGCCAATGCAACTCCTTGAGATGGACCTGGACAGAGATGTTCCTCTGAATGTTAAGCAGGAGCCCAGCTGCAGCGTTCAGCACCAACTGGAGTCTGTTTAGTTGGTAAAAAGGGAGACCCGAGTATAATGCATTGATATAGTCCAACTGGGACGTTAAAAGGGCATGGACTACCATCATCTGACAAGTGTACAAGAGCAGGAACAAGAACTTCTTCAGAAATTGGAGAAGGCCCAAACATGTCCTGACTACACTCTCCACCTGTGGTTTGAAGGACAGGTTGTTGTCGAACTTCACTTGAGATTCCTAACCACTGTAGTGGGAGTCCGAGGGGATGGAGCAGAACTAGCCCAAACCTCACCACCCCACAAAGGGGGGAAATCCAAAAACCAGTACCTCTGTCTTACATGTGTTGTACTGGAGATTACTCTGGCACATCCACTTGAATATCGCTGACAGACACACTTTGTATCTGATTTGGGCCCTTGAGATGTTACCTTCCAAAGTTAGAATGATCTGCATGTCATCAGTGTAAGAGATCTTTGAGGATGCAAGCAGCAAAGAAATCAGCCTGTGGTTGGCCAGGATGGTCTGGACTGCCAATGTTTCTTTAAGCAGTGGATTCAGCCTAACGTTTTTCCAGCAGACAGGAACAGTTGCCTGGCACAATGAGTTGTTTAACAAATCAATCAATCAATCAATCAATCAAGCATTTGTATAGCGCGCTACTCACCCGGAGGGTCTCATGGCGCTTGGGGGAGGGGGGTCCGCTACTGCTCGAACAGCCAGGTCTTGAGTTGCTTCCTGAAGGAGAGGTGGTCTTGGGTCAGGCGGAGGTGGATGGGGAGGGAGTTCCACTTCTTGGCAGCCAGGTAGGAGAAGGATCTTCCTCCTGTCGTGGCTCTTCGGATGCGGGGGACGGCGGCGAGGGCGTGGCTGGTTGATCGAAGCTGGCGGGTGGGAGTGTAGAAGGTCAAGCGGTCGTTGAGGTATCTTGGGCCTTGGTTGTGGAGAGCTTTGTGTGCGTGGGTGAGGAGTCGGAACGTGATTCTCTTGCTGACGGGGAGCCAGTGCAGGTTTCTCAGGTGTACGGAGATGTGGCTGTGTCGGGGAATGTCCAGGATGAGGCGTGCTGAGGCGTTCTGGATGCGCTGGAGTCGTTTCTGGAGTTTGGCTGTGGTTCCGGCATAGAGGGAGTTGACGTAGTCCAGTCGGCTGGTGACGAGGGCCTGGGTGACCGTCTTCCTGGTTTCGGTGGGGATCCACCGGAAGATCTTACGTAGCATGCGTAGGATGTTGAAGCATGATGCGGAGACGGCGTTGACTTGTCTGGTCATGGAGAGGGAGGAGTCCAGGACGAAGCCCAGGTTGCGAGCGTGGTCTGTTGGTTTGGGTGCGCTGCCAAGGGCAGGGGGCCACCAGGAGTCGTCCCAGGCGGAGGGTGATGATCCCAGGATGAGGACTTCCGTCTTATCTGAGTTCAGTTTCAGGCGGCTGTTCGTCATCCACTCGGCTACGTCTTTCATCCCTTCGTGTAGGTTGGTTCTGGTGGTGGCAGGGTCATTGGTGAGGGAGAGGATCAGCTGGGTGTCATCGGCGTAGGAGATGATGTTGAGGTTGTGTTGGCGTGCGATGGCTGCGAGGGGGCTCATGTAGACGTTGAAGAGGGTGGGGCTGAGTGATGATCCTTGTGGTACGCCGCAGATGACGTCGGTGGCCTCGGATCTGAACGGGGTAGGCGGACTCTCTGTGTTCTTCCGGCGAGGAAGGAGATGATCCATTCCAGTGCCTTCTCCTGGATACCGATGTTGTTGAGGCGCTGCACTAGGGTGCGGAGGCAGACCGTGTCGAACGCCGCGGAGAGGTCCAGGAGGATGAGGGCCGTTGTTTCCCCGTTGTCGAGCAAAGCTCGGATGTCGTCGGTGGCTGCGATGAGGGCAATCTCGGTGCTGTGATTGGCCCGGAAGCCGGACTGCGAGTGGTCGAGGGATCCGTTCGTCTCGAGGAAGGCGGCCAGTTGTCTGTTGACGGTTTTCTCGATGACTTTGGCCGGAAAAGGAAGGAGCGAGATGGGGCGGTAGTTTTTGAGGTCGGTGGGGTCCGCTGATGGTTTCTTCAGTAGGGCGCTGAGTTCGGTGTGCTTCCAGCTCTCTGGGAAGGTGGCGGTGTCGAAGGAGGCGTTGATGATGTCCCGCAGGTGGGGTGCGATGACGGAGTCGGCCTTGTTGAAGACGTGGTGAGGGCAGGGGTCGGTTGGAGATCCTGAGTGGATGGAGTTCATCGTGCAGATGGTGTCTTCGGTGTTGACTGGGGTCCAGGCGCGGGTGGTGGTGGTGGGGGGCGTTGTTTCGGTCATAGGGTGTGATGGCTGTGTGCTGAAACTGTTGTGTATGTTTGCGATCTTGCTGTGGAAGAACGAGGCGAGCGAGTTGCAGAGGTCTTGCGAGGGCGTGATGTCGTTGTTTCCGGCGCTGGGGTTCGAGAGCTCTTTGACGATGTTGAAGAGTTCCTTGCTGTTGCGGGCGTTGTTGTCCAGTCGTTCCTTGAATGCGGATTTCTTGGTGGCGTGGATCAGCTGGTGATGTCTTCGAGTGGCGAGCTTGAGGGTGGTCATGTTGTCTGTAGTTGGGTCTCTGCGCCAGGCTTTCTCGAGGGCCCGGCAGTTCTTCTTGGAGCTCTTGAGTTCGTCGGTAAACCAAGATGCTTTCTTGGTGCCGGGTCTGGCGGGGGGTCTTCAGTGGAGCGAGGTAGTCTGCGCAGTTGCTGATCCATTTTGTGAGGTTTTTGGCGGCTTGGTTGAGGTTCGCTGATCTGGTGGGGGGGGGTTCTGGCTCAGGGATGTGGTGAGCTGGTCGGCAGTGATCTTGTTCCAGCTTCTGCGGGGGACCAGTTGCGGCTGGTGGTGAGTCGTGGTCCTTCTGAAGCTGAAGTGGACGCAGCTGTGGTCTGTCCAGTGGAGTCCAGTGGCGTCCGGTGGCGTGGCTGAAGGTGATGTCCTTGCTGGAGGAGAAGACGGGGTCGAGCGTGTGGCCGGCGTAGTGGGTGGGGGTGGTCACCAGTTGCTTGAGTCCGAGGTTGGCGAGGTTGTCCAGCAGGGTGGTGGTGTTGCGGTCGTTGTTGTTCTCCAGGTGGAAGTTGAGGTCCCCAAGGAGGATGTAGTCAGCGGAGGGGAGGGCGTGTGGGCTGATGAAGTCGGCGATGTCTTCGCTGAATTGTGTGCGAGTTCCCGGGGGTGTGTAGATGAGGGTGCCTCTGAGGGTGGTCTTGGGGTCAGTGTGGATCTGGAAGTTCAGGTGTTCGGCGGCTGTGAGGGTGTCTTCGGAGTTGGTCGTGATGTGGATGGTGTTCTTGTGGACGATGGCGATGCCTCCTCCATTCTGGTTGGCGCGGTCCCTCCGGGTGATCTTGTATCCGTCCGGGATGGCGATGGCGATGTCGGGTGCTGAGGAGGCGTTCATCCAGGTTTCCGTGAGGAAGGCGACGTCTGGGCATGTGGCGTCGAGCAGGTTCCAGAGTTCCACTGCGTGCCTGCGGACGGAGCGGGTGTTGAGCAGGATGCACTTCAGGTGCTTCAGGTGGCTGCTGTTGGTGCTTGGCTTGGCGGGTGCGGTACGGGTCCGGATGCAGGAGAACTTGCAGGATAGGCAGGTGAAGGGTCCGTGGGTGCGTCTTGGGGTGGCTCTGCAGCAGCCGGGGCTTCGGCCGGTGTTGAGTGCGATGAGAGTGGCGGCGTTGTAGATCTTGCGGGTGGGCTGGCATCTGCGGGGGCCAGGGGGTCTGGCGCTGGGCGCGGGCCAGGCGCGGACGGGCGCAGACGGGCTTGCATTAGGCGCGCCTTCGGTGCGCCAGCGGCGCGGCCGCTGCGCGGCCTCCATATGAGTGGGAGAGGGAGGGAGGAGCAGCTGGGAGGTGGGAGCGGGGCGGGCAATAGGGTGCGAGGGGGGCAGAGCTACGGGACGCGGCGGCCAATAGGGTGCAAGGGGGCGGAGCTACGGGACGCGGCGGCGGGAAGCGGGCAGCGAGGGACGGGAACGGACGAAGGGAGCACCACTGGGCAAAAATACAGGTACAAGCGGGGGCACAAGGAGGCAGAAACAAGTCACAAATGGAGGGCACAAGGAGGCACAAAGGAGGCAAAAGAGTCACAATAGAAGGCAGGCAGGCAGGCAGGCACTCACACGGGAACAGAATGGAAGAGGGACACTGGAACAGAATGGAAGGGGGACACTGGTTCAGGGAGAGATTTAGGGATTCATTTGCGACCAGAAGCTGGAGGGGCAGAGGTCATCAGGGGAGCCAGATTTACAAGCTATAAGGGCTTGCTCTGAGTTTCCAACCAAATGGTGGAGAACTCCTTCAAAGAGCAGGATGTAAGGAAGGAACTATCAAGCTGACCTCCAGACCAATTGAACTCACTTATATTAATAGCTGTAGATACATGTTGACCATCTAACCCATAAGAGTCAGCACTATTGTTTGTTCCCACTGCCTTAAATGTCTCAACAATGCCCAAAATCGTGTTCTTGAAAAAATCAAAAAGTTACAAACAAGGTTTTGGAGAGGCTTCCAGGGGCTGAGAAAGAGTGCGAGGATTGGCAAACTTATTGTTGAGTTTAAAAACCTTTTTAGGTTTGTTGTTGGACCTAGTAATTTAATTAGCAAAGTACTTCTCTTGGGCTTTTTTTATTCCTCAATGGTAAACGAACGGCTTCTTTTTGTAATGCTACTTGTCCAGATAAACCTTATGCAATGGCTCTTTCTAGCTTTTTACAGTGCTGCCGCATTGATCTAAACTCCTTATCAAACCAGGGAGCTGATGGGCATCTCAGACCACCAGAACCTGATCTGATGTGTGCCACCTGGTCAACCATATTACCTAACCAGGCATTGACAGCCAGTGCATATACTTCAATTCAATTAATTTCTAAAACAGTTATGTTAAATCCAACTTTACCATTAAAGAGGATTTATCATTACCATTCCGAAGATATAAAACATTAAGCTACTCCTTTCTAATCAGACATTACAGCTTTTTAAGACATTTCCAATGCTAGCCTATGAGAGGAGTAGGCCTAACAGTAGTGAAAAACCACTTTAACTGGGGACGTGCTATACTTCTGGTCACAATACTGACTTCAGCCTTGGTGGGACTTACTGTCCTAGGGTACTCCTACTCTGTTCTCAGCTGTTGCAAGGGGTAGGCACTAGTCATTACGCATAAAGCACTGCCTCTTCCCATGTGGTGCGGGATGCGCTATACTTCTGGCCACAGTACTGACTTCACTCCTGGTAGGACTCACGGTTCCAGGGTACTCCTGCTCTATTCTCAGCTGCTGCAAGGGGTGGTGCTGGTCATCGTGCATAAAGCACTGCCTCTACCCTCACGGCCTGGGACACACGTGGGCAAAGCCCGGGCCAAGGGTGGGCCATTCCTGTGCCCGTCATTGACCGGAAGATGCTGGGCTGGGCCACCCCCCTTGTTTCGTGGATACGTGTCTTCTTCTCTGGCTATATCCGATTGAATTTGCTTGCTTCTTCTTACCTAAACCAAAATGCTTAGAATTCTATTGTCCTCTCAAAGAGTTTGTGAGTACATGCAGTCTGCTGGTGTTTGGGGTGTTTCTCCCATCAGGGAGCATAAGCTTGTGGGCACTTAAATCCGTGTAAAGGTGGGTTTTGTGGCCATCAGAGCATACAAGTAATCTTCCTTTTAACTGTGGACCATAGGCAAAAGAAAACACACAGCAGACATTCAGAGGTGTTGATTCGCTTGAGACATTCTTATCTGATGCTATGGGAGCCCTAAATAAAGAGATTAGTATAGGTGTACTACTAATCTCTTTATTTACCGTGGCAAAACGGGGGTGAACATAAAAACAGCTACCAAGCTGGTTGAACATAAAGCCAAATCTCGGGACACCACATTAAAGGGACTGCCAGAAGAGGGCTCTTTGGAGATCGCTGGTCCTAGTTTGGGTCAGGCAGGCAATAATGGCATCCCAGAACAGGTCCTTTCAATTTCTCCCTCTCAAGTTCTGCCCCCCCCCTCCCAAAAAAAAAGACATCAAAGTCAAGGGGGTTACGTGCTCATCCCCTTAAACAACCCACTCTGCAGGGGGACCTTAGACCCAGAGGACAGCTTGTGGTGAACTCTGACTCAAATGCTACTGAAGATATGTTATGTTATGTTATATTATATAAATTTATAACACGCGCAGCTACTCATTAGTGTCCCGGCGTGAAACCAAAGAGGGTAATGCTATGGGCTTCAGGTAAATAGCTAAGTTTTCCATTTTTTCTTGAAAACAACTGGATCATGGTCAGTGCCAGGACAGGAGGAAGACCATTCTATGCAACCACCGCTTTCACTGCAAAAGAGCTGCCCCCTATCCTCTGACACTTGAAACATGGGACCTGGGCATAACATAATGACGAAGAACGCAAAGAGCGCGCAGGAACATAAAATGTGAAACGCCTCTGTAAGTAGAGAGGGCCACCCCGTGAAACGCACGGTGGGCCAAAATCAAAAGTTTAAACTTCACTCTGTCCACCATGGGAAGCCAATGAAGAGAGCGCAATTGTTGATGCACTCTGTCCCTAGCCGACAGCCCCAGTAGGAGTCTGGCTGCTGCATTTTGTACCACCTGTAACTTCTTCAGCAGGTAGCCCGGAACACCGGCATAAAGAGCATTGGCGTAATCCAGCCAAGACAAGATCAACGCACATGTGACTGTTTCCCTAGCCGCCAGCGGCAGGAGAGGAAAAAACCTTCTAAAAGTTTTAAGCAGGCCAAAGCAACAGCCGGTCAGCTTCTTGATATGTATTGAGAAGGAAAGATCTTCATCGAACCAGACCCCCAAGTTTTTTGCTGGCTTTCCTGTTGAAGTGAGTAGAGGGTGCTCAGGAGGCCAAAGCTGCTCTCTGAAATTAAGGGGAAATTTACCAAATAGCAGGATCTCTGACTTTTCTTCATTGCACTTGAGCTGTGCCTCTCCCAGCCATTTAAAGATAAATGATAGGCAATGTTGGACCGAAAGTACAGAGTCCGCGTCTTTGTCCCAGGTGAAAAGCAGCTGAGTATCATCAGCATAGCAAAACCAAAGGAAATGATGGACGGAGTGTTGAACATTGCAAGCACTCACCCCCAGTCAACTGATCTGGGTTTAATCCACCACCGTTCTTTAGCCCACTCTGCCACCCCAGTTCAGACATGGCCATATGCAAATCAGTGTGACCCTGTGCCTCATGGGAACAGTCCAGCCCGAACTGCCAAGCCATGTCTTCCCTGGACCGGAAACAAGCTTCGTAGGACCGGTTTCTGGCATTTCAGCCGTCTTCAGCCAGGCTTGCTTGAATCCAGTGGCAAAGTGAGCAAGGGACTCACGTCTGAGCATACCCTGCCAACTTATGGCGAACAAAGCAAAACCAAAGGAAATGATGTACGGAGTGTTGAACATTGCAAGCACTCACCCCCAGTCAACTGATCTGGGTTTAATCCACCACCGTTCTTTAGCCCACTCTGCCACCCCAGTTCAGACATGGCCATATGCAAATCAGTCTGACCCTATGCCTCATGGGAACAGTCCAGCCCGAACTGCCAAGCCATGTCTTCCCTGGACCGGAAACAAGCTTCCTAGGATCGGTTTCTGGCATTTCAGCCGTCTTCAGCCAGGCTTGCTTGAATCCAGTGGCAAAGTGAGCAAGGGACTCACATCTGAGCATACCCTGCCAACTTATGACGAACAAAGCAAAACCAGCCCCACACGGTACCCGATAAACCAATCTTGGTCATACGTGACAAAAGATGTGAGTGCAGGACCGTGTCAAACGCTGCCCAGAGGTCAAGCAAAATCAGCGCAGCTCTCCCGCCGGCATCCAGTCACTCCCGGGTGGCCTCCGCCACCTCAACAAGCACTGTTTCTGTGCTGTGGGACGCCCGGAACCCAGATTGAGCTGGATGCAGGAGCGCCTCCTTTTCCACAAAATCGGTGAGCTGTTTATTAACCACCTTCTCACACACCTTCGCCAGAGCAGGAAGGAGGGAGATAGGCCGGTAATTCCCCGGACAGAGGGGGTCCAATGACTGCTTTTTCAGGAGTGGCAGGATCTTGGCCTCCTGCCAAGCTGGAGGTACCACCGCTTTCTGGAGAGACAAATTAATGATGGAATGCACTTCTACATTTGTGACCTCAGCAACCGCTGCCAGTATCCTAGCGGGACAGGGGTCCGAAGCGAGACCGACTTTAGACCTTTAAGAATTTTGAGACATTCCAGAGGATCAACTGGCCTGAACACTGACAGAGAATGGCCTGTACCGACTGATTGACACTCCAAAAGTGCCTCCATACTGATGCTGCAGGAGGTAAATGCTGCTTGAATAGCCAGGATTTTATCCCTGAGGAGCAAGAGAGAATATTACACCAAGAGTGCGAGGATGACGCCACACTTGCTTGGGCCACAGGAGACATGAAACTCTGAACAATCGCTAAGATTTCCTTAGAGTTATTGCTGGCTAATTCAATATGGGCTGAGTAGAATTGCCCCTTAGCCAGCTTTATAGCTGCGTAATACGTCTTCTGCTTATCTCTGAGCTTTCTCTTTTCAGCCGGGCAATAGCCACCCCTCCGCCAGTCCCGCTCAAGAGTTTCGCAATCATGTTTCAAGGCCTTGAGAGGCAGGTCAAACCAAGGTTTGAACGGAGATTCTCTAGCCATCCTAGCGGAACGCAGTGGGGTCACCTCCGCAACTGCATTTGAAACCCAGCCAGAGAACCCCACCACACATTCCTCAATCTCTCCTGTCAACTAGGCTTAGAGACTACCAAGGCCCTATTTAGCTCAAGAGGATCGATTTTACCAAAGGCTGATTTATAGCAAGCATGTGCTAAAGGCTCAATAGTGGACACTTCCCATGAGAAGTGGGTTATAGAATAGTCCGAGAAGGTAACCGGACAAGGGTCCCTTAATGAAACCGGGAAGTTGGAACATATAGGGTCAAGTACATGTCCAGCTTGGTGAGTAGGAAGACAGACGTGCTGGTTGAGCTGAGCCAGTTGTAGAACATCCAGCAGGTCCCGTGCATCCTTACTGTCAGCTTGATCCAAATGTATATTCAGGTCACCCAGGACCATATAATGGACAAATCTAACCACCCTGGTAGTGACTGCATCTCCCCGGGCCTGGATAAAAGGCCCCGCTGGGCCCGGTGGCCTATAGATCAAAGAGCCTCCTAGTGTAAAGTGGGCTGGGAGGCGAAAACTGAAGTCAAGGGCTTCGCATTTGCCCCATGAAGTAGCCTCCTCCCTCCGGAGATCCCACTTATTTTTATAAATAATCGCAACCCCACCCCCTCGCCCCCCCTGGCGATCAGCTCTAGAAATTTTATAGCCCAAATGTGTTGCAAGTGTAACAGTCGGATCTGAAAAGGGATCTAGCCAAGTTTCGGTTAGAAACAATGCAAGGATATTCTCATTGCCATGGATCAGCGTATGGTTACGCTGTTGAACGAAATCACCAGCAGACTCACAAAAGCCGAGATACTTGTGGAGTCTTGTTTGGGCTCCTTAGGTATTCGAGTTAAGGCAAAGCCTCGAATGACTAGTAGTTAACTATTTTCAGAAATGGGGAAACTTGCAGAGGAGGTGCACTCTGCGTCTCTGCAGAGTGTAGAACATCGGTCACATATGGCACCTGTGTATAAAGACATGGCTCATTCAAGGGAGGGTAGGGACCAGGATTTACCAGATTTAGCTGTAGCTACCCCTGCCACCAGAGTCAGTTTGTTTCAAAGGACCTGAGTTGGTTAATGTCAATCTCCCACCGAGTCAGTCCTGTATGTAGTAGTGTTGGCAAGGGTTCCCACTCTTCCTGAAACCAATAATGAAACATGAAGGGACTTAATAAATATGTTCAATAGTTGAGCTCCAGGGTAGGTCAGATTAACACTAACACTCTGTATCAAAATGTGATAATGACAAGGCAGGTCAGCTGGGTGGGTAGAGATATTAAGTTAATTGTAGGGGACTGTATCGTGATTAACTTCCATGACCCTGGGTTGGTGGAAAAGATCCTGCAGGCCTGCCCCCTCATGGAATCTCCTCCTCAAGCTATAACACTTGTGCCTTTAGGTTTTTTCTATAGACCACCTAGGTGTATTGCATACTTATAGGATGAAAGATAATCTGGTTCAACAACCCAGCATTGACTGGAGAAGGGTAAACTGTTTTGGGTGCCTTAGTGACCTTAATGAACTAGATTGACTGGTACCATCTGGAATTCACTGTGAAAGTAAGGTTCAGAAGACTAGTTTTTTTTAGGGCCAGGTCTATCTGTCCAAAAGGTTAACCGAATGCCCACGGGGGAGTTGGAGACTGTATTTCCATTTATTGCTAAGAAGGCTAATCTAAGTAGCTTCAATAGTAACTTTTACACAGTTAGCCTACTTTCTTGGACCATTGCAGGGTTAAGGAAAAAGTTGTCAGTCCCCGATTGGCTGGAGATGATAGCGAGATATCACATTATGCTTGCAGGGAACCTGGGAGGTAGGGGTTCTATATTGATGGATATATGTTTTATCATACCCCGGCTCGACTGTCACATGTAGGTAGGGCCAAGGGAGGTTTGGCATCTTACATTATAATACCTTTCCTGGAAAGGTGGTTAATTTTTCCAATGATTCAGTCTTTTTACACCTGCTGGTAAGTGATGTGTCTGAAGAATGGGACCTTTTACTAATTAATTATTACAATAATTGCTTTGACGTGAACAGTTCCCAGGTGGTTGTGGCCCTGGACATGTTTATTCAAACTTTGTGTTTTGATCACCCTAAACCCTTATAACTGAAATGGGTGAGGGATTGTAATGCCCACCACTGCATTCTGTGTGCAAAATCTGATAGAGACAGCTAGCCACAGATTCCTGAACTTTGAATTCTCCCCAGGCACCAGTCTGGATCAGAAAATATTTCAGCAGTACCTCTGCACGCCGGGGGGACGGTGTCATATGGTTCCGAGGTGAAGTCCCCTTTGGGGCACGGATGTCAGCTTCTTCTTTCCGTGCTGTAACACGTATCCAGAGATGTGGTTCTTTAGGTTGTTTTTTCCTGACCTACTTCAACACCCAGTGTCAGTAGAACAGTGTGCCCTTGTCTGATCTCAACGGGTTTCAAACCTTGTGGGCTTTGTAACTGACATATGTCGGTGACAGACACGCATACAATTTGTATGTCATGTTTAGGTGAACACCATGACGCCCATGATACAAATGAGGACCCCTGGTTAATTTCTGACATGATGAATACTGTAATGCAATAAATAAACTTATTGTAAAAATAAACCTTAGGATGGTAAATGACTTAGGTGGATGAACCAGTAGATTGAGCTCCCACCTATATGAGCAATGCCCATACCTCAACAATAGATTACATCCTAATCACTGAGGGGCAGATTTCCAAGCCCCTTGCGCCACCAGTGCATCACTTTTTGTGACGCACCGACGGTGCATTTTAGTGCCCCATATTAACAAGGACAGGAAAAGCCATTCTGTGTGACTTTTCCTGTCCTTGTAAATACGGCCCCTTTACACGCAACACTTTGCGTGGAAGGGGCATTCCATGGATGTTCCCACGCAACACCCATGGAACCAGACACGTTTCCAGATTTACGAGGAGTCGTAAACCTGGAAATGCGTCAGTATGCTATGCTGCCCTAGGGGCGGCATAGCGAGGCGCAACATGGAGAAATTTTTCATTTCTCCTCGTTTTTTTCTCTTTCATTGCGTGCTGCATTCTACAGCATGCATTGAAAGAGAGAAATGCCTGTAGTAATTATTGTTGTGCAGGAAGGTGCCCCTTCCTGCACAAAAACAATCTCCCCATGATGCAGGCATTCTTCACCATGGTGCAATGGTGCCTGAGCCGGCGCATGGCAGCTGTTGGTGCGCCAGCGCAGGGGAGAGCACAGGAATGCAACATATTATTGTAAATATGTTGCATTCCTGTGCTTTGAAAGTGCTGCAGCGTGGTGCAGCCAAAAGGCTTGCGTTGCCGTGCTCCGACACTTTCTTGTAAATCTGCCCCTGAGATTCTAACACTCATGGGCTGGATTTTAAGATCAAATATACAGAGTTTAGCGATCAGGCAGCTCTGACATGTAGGGTGGGTTTAACGGGAAGAATAAATCCTGTCCTAAATTAGGATTTAAACCAGCTTTGGCCACTACAAATGAATATACCATCAAATGGATCATATGAGCTTTCTCTCTTCGACTCTGCATCTCACATAGGGAGAGGTGACAATTTGCTTGGATGCACAAGCCGACCACATACAGATTAGATCAGCCTTTTTTATATTACTGCCACTATAAGATAGTCTCTTAGGCATGAAAGTTGCCAATCCCTCGTTAAAATGTGGGGTTGGTTTGCCTCTGCCTGTGCCAAACTCCTCTCAGACTTGCATAAGGCTTTATGTATTAAGCCCAGAGCATTGGAACTTATCAAAAATACCCGAGCACTTTATAAGGAGGCACTTGTAGCCAGGAAAAAAACAGATCAAGGAGGGAGTGGGGAAGGAGCTTCAGTTGGCCAGCTCACTAAAAGGTACTTCAGTCTTGTGGAGGGTAATAATGCCCCTTATTTTAGTGAATCCATGGACCCCCCAACGGAAGCACATATTCAGAATGCTATATGGGTTCAAAACTTTTCCAATATTTATTCCAATCTACCCCTGATGAAGGACACAAGTGAAGGTGAATGATGGAAGTCCACGGAGCTAATTAAGACTTTGATGTTCCACATAGGGGAGTTGCTAATGACCCTGCAGGAAAGTAGTAGGGGCAAGGCTCCGGGCCCAGATGGGGCCCCTCTAGATATGTTTTGTGATTGTCAAGATCTATGGGCCCCACTCCTACTAATGTTTTTAATGGTATGGCCAGGGTCGGTCCACCATACACTGGAATAGCTCTGTGATAATCCCAGATTTTTTTAAAAGGAGATAAATCACTCCCAAAGAGTTACAGGCCAATAGCTGCTAGATTCTACTGTCAAAGATAAGGGGCAAATTTTGCTGCATTGGTTGATGGATTAGGCAACAGTGAATAACATTTTAACAGATAACCAATATGGTTTAAAAAAGGGTTGGATTGACCAATGCCTGAATCTAAGCATACTTATAGGTAAATATACAGTAGCTAAAAAGGTTTCTTTACTCCTCTCTTTTATGGACCTAACAGCAGATTTTGACATTGTGACACATTCAAAACTTTGGTTCATTATGGCTGAGTTAGGAGCAGATGAGGGTATTATTAATTTTATCAGATGACTGTATAGGGGTGCCAATGCATGTTTTCGCTGTGGGAGAAATGGCGAATGCACTACAAATTTTAACATTAGAAGGGTCATCAGGCAAGGTTGCGTTCTTGCCCCTTTTTTGATTTCTTTATTCGAATAGAGTTTTGGGTCTCGCCCTCTCCCCACTCTTTTATATGCTCAATCAATCAATCAATCATTTGCATTTATAAAGCGCGCTACTCACCCGTAGGGGTCTCAAGGCGCTGGGGGGGGGTGGAGTCAGTGCTCGAAGAGCCAGGTCTTGAGCTGCCTTCTGAAGGAGAGGTGGTCCTGTGTGGCGCGCAGGTGGCTGGGAAGAGAGTTCCAGGTCTTTGCTGCCAGGTAGGAGAAGGACCTGCCTCCGGCGGTGGCTTTGCGGATGCGAGGCACGGCTGCCAGGGCTTGTCCGGTCGAGCGTAGGGTGCGAGGAGCGGTGTAGAAGGAGACACGGTGGTTGATGAGTTTTGGTCCGATATTGTGCAGGGCTTTGTGTGTGTGGGTGAGGAGTCTGAAGGTGATCCTCTTGCTGACTGGAAGCCAGTGAAGTTTCTTCAGGTGTCCGGAGATGTGGTGGTGGCGAGGTATGTTCAGGATGAGTCGTGCGGCCGCGTTCTGGATTCGTTGTAGTTTCTTCTGTAGCTTGGTAGTGATGCCAGCGTACAGAGCGTTTCCATAGTCCAAGCGACTGGTGACGAGGGTGTGGGTGACGGTCTTCCTGGTGTCAGTGGGGATCCAGCGGAAGATCTTGCGGAGCATGCGGAGGGTGTTGAAGCATGCCGAGGTCACCGAGTTGACCTGTCTGGTCATGCAGAGGGATGAGTCCAGGATGAAGCCGAGGTTGCGTGCGTGGTCGGTGGGTTGGGGAGTGCTGCCTAGGGCGGGGGGCCACCAGGAGTCGTCCCAGGCGGTGGGAGTAGGGCAGAGGATGAGGACCTCCATCTTCTCTGTGTTAAGTTTAAGCCGGCTGTCTGTCATCCAGTTTGCTACTTCCTTCATGCCTTCGTGTAGTCTGGTTCTTGCTGAGGTGGGGTTGTTGGTGAGGGAGAGGATGAGCTGGGTGTCGTCGGCATATGATATGAGGTTGAGTCCGTGTTTTCGTGCGATGTTCGCCAGGGGGGTCATGTAGATGTTGAAGAGGGTTGGGCTGAGGGAGGATCCTTGGGGGACGCCGCAGATGATCTCCGTAGTAGTGGATCTGAAGGGGGGAAGGCGGACTCTCTGGGTTCTTCCGGAGAGGAAGGAGATGATCCATTCCAAGGCCTTGCCTCTGATGCCGGCGTTGCTGAGGCGACGTATTAGGGTACGGTGGCAAACCGTGTCGAAGGCTGCAGAGAGGTCCAGGAGCATGAGGGCCACGGTCTCTCCTTTGTCAGTCAGAGATCTGATGTCGTCCGTGGCTGCGATGAGGGCGGTCTCGGTGCTGTGGTTAGCTCTGAAGCCGAATTGTGAGGGGTCGAGCGAGTCGTTGGTTTCCAGGGCGGTGGTGAGTTGAGTGTTGACGATTTTCTCAATCACTTTGGCGGGGAACGGGAGGAGCGAGATGGGCCGGAAGTTTTTGAGTATGGTGGGGTCTGCTGTTGGTTTCTTTAGGAGGGCGTTGATTTCGGCGTGTTTCCAGTTCTCCGGGAAGGTGGCGGTGGTGAAAGATGCGTTGATGACGTCTCGGAGGTGGGGTGCAATGATGTTGTCGGCTTTGTTGAAGATGTGGTGCGGGCAGGGGTCGGATGGTGATCCTGAGTGGATGGAGTTCATGATGTGAGTGGTTTCCTCGGTGGTGGTTGGGTTCCAGGTGTGGATGGCGGTGTTGTCGGTGGCGAGTTCCGGTGGTGGGTTCTTGTTGGTTGTGGCGAAGCTGTTGTAGATGTCGGTGATCTTGTGGTGGAAGAAAGCTGCGAGGGAGTCGCAGAGATCCTGTGAGGGGGGGATGGCGTTGTTTTCGGCGTCGGGGTTGGAGAGTTCTTTGACTATGCCGAATAGTTCCTTGCTGTTGTGGGAGTTGTCGTTGAGTCTGTTCTGGAAGGCTGATTTTCGTGCGGCGCGGAGGAGTTGGTGGTGTTTGCGGGTGGCGTTCTTGAGAGCAGACATGTTCTCGTCGGTCTGGTTGAGGCGCCAAGACTTCTCGAGGGTGCGGCATTCTTTTTTGGAGTCCTTGAGGGTGGGGGTGAACCAGGAGTTTTTCTTGCTAATGAAGCTCTCTTAATTTCTAGAATGGGGAGAAGGCTTCAAGGGTTAATTGATGATTATATCGTCTTTATGCCCAACCTGGACCTGAAAGTAAATAGGGGCCAAACCTTCACCATGATGTATGGGGCAAGGCACAGGAAAAGCCCAGCACATTTTATTAACAGTGGTTGCCTCATTCTCTTAGCTTGGAATCCTGTTTGACAGCAGACACCTCTGGAAGTCTATATCTGTCACACTATTTCTATGTTCTAGAAATCAATTATTGGTCTGAAAATCTTTTGTAAAATAATGGGAACTAAATCAGTAAGAGAGTTTTGAACAATAAATGCTAGTAAATGTGTGGCAATTGCTATTTATTGGGCTGGCATGTGGGGCGTGGTGTACGTGCAAGGAATACAATGGGTGGAAAATTAATTCCTGAAAAATGTACTTGCGGTCCCACTAAGTTGCTCCAAAACTCAATGCCATGATGAACTAGGCACCCCATACATTATGGACAAAAATTAAACTAGCGCCACTGTTACTTTGGCACTCCATCTGGATACGTGTTGAGACAGTCTTGAGTAAACCTATCATAAAGGATTGTTTGAAGTTACATGCTGCCTTGAGATAACATGGTTTGCCTATGTAAAGTCTCTCTGTGAGGAGATTGGGCTGCCAAACTTATTTGCAAAACCAGAATCTGAAAGAGACATCTAGCCATAGATTTCTTTCTTTAGAATCCTCCCCAGGCACAAGACTGGATACGGAAAGTTTTCCCATAGCATGTCTGCGAGTTGGAGAGAGCATCTAATTCCTTCGGTGACGTCAGTTCCTTCTTTTCCGCGCTTGCAACACAGATCCAAAGCGGTTAGGGGGCCATTTGTTTTGGCCCATCTCGACGTTTTGTCAGGGGAACAGTGTGCTTTTGCGATGTCGGAAGGGTTTAAACACTGTGGATCTTGTGACACACAGGTGTCAATCTCAGATCCTCATACCATCCGTTTGTGGTGCCTTGGAGAACACTATGACACCAAGGAATGTGGAGTGGTGTGGCTCACTGGTTAGAGGCAGCAGACCTGGAAGCAGAGGACGGCCCGGGACCAGGGTTCAATTCCCGACGCGGCAGGGTCGTGGACCAGGGCCAGCGGACTCGATAATTCTTGCCTCGGTGCCTACTCTAACCAGGGATCACACTAGGCAACTCTGGGCATTAGCTTGCCTCATCTCCACAACGACCCCCCACATTCGCCGGGGATGCCTGGTTTCACCTTGGAGATACCCAGGAGGGACCATCTCACAGGGATAGCCAGGATGGGTTCCCCAGCGGTCTACAGCGCCAGGACGCCTCTGGGCAGCAGTGCGCTTTACAAGACACATACATTTACATTTCATGTCATCGTCTTCAGCTGGAGGCATTAAGAGAGCTTTGAATGAAACTTAGGGCAGTATGATTATATGAGGCAGCGCAGCATTGTCAGTCCTCTCTGAATTCCAGAGACCAGTTGAGGAGCCATTCAGCGAAGGGGCCGCCTTCGTAGAAATCGAGGGAAGCTCCAAAGTGCAAACAGTCAGCATGTAAGTCTGTTTCTGATGCCATCTCCCAACTTTCGGTTGTGGAGCATTCGCAGGAGCCCACCCTGTGCCTCACTAAATATCCTGGACTACTTTTCCCTGCATAAGGTTCTTGGGCCTCAGTCTCCCCTCTGGTGCATTTTCTGACTCCAAGGAAGATGGAGGTGCCCTGAGTGGATCCTCGCTGGCGCGTTCGCCCTCTGTGACAGTCGGGCCCTCTGAATCCGTTATCAGATTTGAGGCGGCACCAGTGCAAAGCCCTTCGGGGTTCACACGTGCGGCATTGAGTTAGCCAATGCTGATGCCGATCCCATTACTCTTTCTGACATTGATGCAACAGCACCAGATGCGGTGACGATGGAGCGATTTGCTTTGGGCAAATCCCTATCTGGCCTTATTCAACCTGCTCATGCTTTTCCTACAGGAATACACAGTATGGCAGGTGAAGGAGAGAATATATATGGTGTCAAAACCCTTTTGGACAGTATTGTCCAGCTTCCTTTGGATTTAAATTGGGTGCGACTGAACTTGGGGAGGCTAGTAGACTAGAGTCCTCTGTAGTTTCAGATTTACTTTTTCCACCTGATATGGCAACAGAGGAGAGTTCTTCTTATGCTGCGGTACTGTGTAGGGGAGCTGCAGTCTTAGGTTGCCAGCTTCCCTCAGTGGAATTATCCACAGACCCTTTGATGGATATTCTTCACCACGGTGAGATGGGAGTGGAACCTTTACTCCCTTATAATGAGTCTCCGTTTCACCTTTTGTTAGGAGCTTGGGCAAAATCAGTAACGGGAGCTCCAGGTGACCAGGCTATAGCCCATGGGCATTGGCCCATCCCTGCGTACCCAGTTTGTTTCCTGCGACATCCCACCACAAAAGGGCTGGTGGTTCAAGCTGTTACTGCTTCGACGGACCATAGGGTCCTTCCCTTGGTTCCACTAAATAAAGAGTCCAGATGGCTGGGGACATTGTGGGAGAAATATATTCTCTTCCATCAGTTCGGCATTGAACTCATTGAACATGGCATGTGTTATGGACAGATTTTCTCCTGCTTCATGGGACACTGTGGCACATCACCTGCCTTCTCTTTTAGATGAAGCCATGAGTGAACTCCAGCAGATGGTACAAGATGGTGGAGAAGCAGCGCAATTCACCATAAAATGTGGTGTGGACACCACTGATTCCATTGGTAGAGCTATGGCTCAGTCAGTTGCACTGCGCAGAAATGCATGGCTGCGTCAGTCTGAGTTTTCAGAGCCTGTACAGGATAGCCTGAAAGATATGCCTTTTGATGGTGTACATTTATTTGGTGTACATGCTGACTCAGCTTTACGGTGATTCAGAGCTGGTCGGTTTGACAAAGCCA
This sequence comes from Triturus cristatus, assembly GCF_964204655.1. Lineage (NCBI taxonomy): Eukaryota > Metazoa > Chordata > Amphibia > Caudata > Salamandridae > Triturus > Triturus cristatus. The sequence continues at coordinate 445,997,236 of NC_140590.1, forward strand.
CCTACACCTGTCTTTGAATGTTATGGTTAAATTCTTTCTTTCTCACTTGTGCGGAAAGAAGCATTTATACGTAGCGGAGATGGAATATGTATTTTATAAGGTGGTAACCAGTAGGATGTTTCTGCTTGAAGCAGGGGTTTATGGTTGTTTAGATAACCCAGTGGTTCTTTACATGTGTGCTCTTGACCCTTAGGGGTCTATTAGGATGGCGGTTGGATGGCCGCCGCCGGGCAGGAGGTAGCAACTGCCAGGCCGGCGGCAGTCATCTGCCACCGATCGCAACCCAGAAAACCGCTGGTCCCATTAGCATGGCGGTGACGACCGTGGCGGATAGATTTTCCGCCCGCCACTTTTCTGCTGGTAGCAGTCCTCAGACCGCTAAAATGGGGCCGGTGCAGGGTCAGGCTCCGCCGGCATGATTATGATGCCGGCGGTAGCCAGCCTTTTCGCGACGGTGGAACCGCCATGGAAAGACATGCAGAGACTGTCTCCAGGGGCCCATTGCGGGCCCCCAATGTGTTTGGGGGGGTGTGGGTGCACGGGGGGTACCATGCCCCATGGTACCCCCCTAACTTCGCTACATGTCCCTGTACCAGTTGGCAGGCACTGTGCAGTGCCTGCCACGCCATGCAGTGATGTGCTGGACATGCTTTTTCGGACATTGCGGCGGCGCCGCGGTCGATTTCGACTGCGGAGCATACTAATTGGACCAGCGGTTATGCCGCGGTCCTAGCAGGCGGTGTTTTCCCGCTACCATGGCGGTCAAAGTGATTTTCTGACCGCCGTCCTAATAGACCCCTTAGTTCTGGTCGGTCAGGATTATAGGAAAACTATGTGGCAGCTATTCTGCAAAATTATTTTCAGAGAAGTCTTAAAAAGTATATTCCATGATAAATGGCTTTATTTGATTATTATTTACTGCTTGATGCAGAAGTCGTGGCTTTCTCCTTCAGTGCTGTAGATGACAGTTTTTTAGCTATTTATTTGTGTTGGTTTTTAATTGAGGCCTGGTATACAGGTCTCACAATTTTCTCTACTCTGAAGAAGAGCTCAAGCCCAGGAATTGATACCTTCTACTATACTCTATGTGGAATATCATTTGTATAATGCGGTGTGCATTTCTAAATATATATGTGTTGAGCAGGGATTGCTTAGCTTGTGCACTATTTGTATCACATTAGAGTGTGCATAGTTCTACCCTCTGTCGGGTTATTTCTGTGACGTGTGATATCATACATTCGTTTGGTATTCCTTATTCTGTAAATTAGAAATGTTTCTCCCCATTGGAGTCTCAGTGTATATAATCTGCCTTTTGATGAGAGGTTTCTGTACAATGACCCTCTCATTAGATTTGGTTAATATGATGAAGTGTCTCTTATACTTTTATAAGGTATTTGCTTAACCTTATGCTTCTTTTATGGGTGTACGTCAATAGACTGAGATGCAGTAGATGGGATAGTACAACCTGAGGGTGTCTATCCCAAACTGCCTTCTGGCATTTTCACAGAAAGTAGCTGGAAACCTACATTATCAGTTTATGTGACTTTGGCTTTTCCACCGGTACTTGCCATATGTTTATGTGATAGATGATGTTAATTTTGATTGATGGTAAAAATTCTCTACTTTTGCTAGATATAGAACATTGTTAACATAAAGCTTATCATCTTGTGACCTTTAAAATACTATATGCTCTTCATGTTCTGTCTTATATCAATTGTTGTTGATTGGGCCTTCTGCCCCTTCGTGTAGAGATTGTTGGTTTGTACATGCTCCTTGAGCATATTTATTTGTTTTCCTGAGATTATTTCATGCTTTTACAGGTCTCCAGGCACACATTGTCTCTCACGCGATTCTTTTCCTTTTATTATGAAGGGGACTTAATGTTTTTGACTCTTTTTGGGTTAATGCTGTGTGTTATTACTAAAGATTTTCTTCTGTTCTGAAGGACATTTCCCTCTAATGGTGTACCTTTTTTTGTCTATGAAGGTGTTCATGTATGTTGGTCCTTTAGAGGAAGAGGCGTTCGCCTCATAGCTTCTACCTTTCCTATCATACAGGATTGTTGCTCCTCTAGGTGACTACTATTTTCATCATTTACCTGTCTCTAGTAGCTGGTGGTTGGGTTCACACTTTGTGAAGTGTGGTCCCTGGATGACATATACAAATTGATATTTATTTCATAGATCGGTCAGATTCTTTTATAAAGGAATCCTTTAGAGTTTCCGGTTTCAGTATGGGGGTCTTTTTCCTAGATCATCTGTAGATGGATCTCTGTTTCTAAAAATTAGGTTATGAATTAACCTTGGCTTTCGCTAGGCTATCAAGGTTTCTTTTCCATACTTAATATCTTATTCACCTTTATACTACTATATCTTAATGGTGGTGTCTCAGGCAACTTCCATTACTCTGATGCGTTGGATGACGGTTGCTTTCCTAAGTGGTAGGATCCCACTATAGTTCCATACTGTTATGTCAGTATTGTCTGCAGATTATTTGGCTTTATTTTTGTATCTTTAAATATGAAGTTTCTTTTGTCGATACATGGGTGTTTTATATATATGTATATATATATCTATACATATATATATCACTGCTCAAAAGGTGCCAGTCGGCAGGAAGTACTCCGAAGCCGTCTCAGGTTGCAAACCTTTTATTGGTATAAACGAGACTCTGCAGGTTGATGCTATTAGCAGTTCCAGTGTCCGTGATGCCTTAGACGTTTCGAAGTAAGGAAACTTCTTCATCAAAGGCTTGGACAAACTGAAGAGGTGCATGCTCTGACCCCGCCCACTCATTTTCAAGAGATTCTGCCCGCCCTGGATGGGCTACTCGGGTGAGTCTTGGTGTAGGGAATTGTGGGATCGGTAGTTCAGGGAAATCTTTTATCGATGCTGGCACTGTTTCATACTGCTGCACAATTAAAAGCCCCAAAATGGGCCTCAACTCGCATGTCCCGTTCTAAATCCAGTACGGCTCCTCATAATCGGGTTCAGTGAATCCAGACCCTGAAGCCCCCATTTACGGGGCGGTGCACTCCTGGTGGCAGAGCAGCTGCCAAAATATCACTGCTCAAAAGGTGCCAGTTGGCAGGAAGCACTCCGAAGCCATCTGAGGTTGCAAACCTTTTATTGGTATAAACGAGACTCTGCAGGTTGATGCTATTAGCAATTCCAGTGTCCGTGATGCCTTACGCGTTTCGAAGTAAGGAAACTTCTTTATCAGAGGCTTAGACAAACTGAAGAGGTGCATGCTCTGACCCCGCCCACTCATTTTCAAGAGATTCTGCCAGCCCTGGATGGGCTGCTCAGGTGAGTTTTGGTGTAGGGAATTGTGGAATTGGTAGTTCAGGGCAATCTTATATCGATGCTGGCACTGTTTCATACTGCTGCACAATTAAAATCCCCAAAATGGGCCTCAACTCGCATGTCCCGTTCTAAATCCAGTACGGCTCCTCATAATCGGGTTCAGTGAATCCAGACCCTGAAGCCCCCATTTACGGGGCGGTGCACTCTCTGCGGCAGAGCGGCCGCCAAAATATCACTGCTCAAAAGGTGCCAGTCGGCAGGAAGCACTCCGAAGACGTCTCAGGTAGCAAACATTTTATTGGTATAAACGAAACTCGGCAGGTTGATGCTATTAGCAGTTCCAGTGTCCGTGATGCCATACGCGTTTCGACGTAAGGAAAATTCTTCATCAGAGGCTTGGACAAACTGAAGAGGTGCATGCTCTGAACCCGCCCACTCATTTTCAAGAGATTCTGCCCGCCCTGGATGGGCTGCTCTGGTGAGTCTTGGTGTAGGGAATTGTGTGATCGGTAGTTCAGGGCAATCTTTTATCGATGCTGGCACTGGTTCATACTGCTGCACAATTAAAAGCCCCAAATGGGCCTCAACTCGCATGTCCCGTTCTAAATCCAGTACGGCTCCTCATAATCGGGTTCAGTGAATCCAGACCCTGAAGCCCCCATTTACGGGGTGGTGCACTCCCGGCCGCAGAGTGGCCTCCAAAATATCACTGCTCAAAAGGTGCCAGTCGGCAGGAAGGACTCCGAAGCCGTCTAAGGCTGCAAACCTTTTATTGGTATGAACGAGACTGCAGGTTGATGCTATTAGCAGTTCCAGTGTCCGTGATGCCTTACGCATTTCAAAGTAAGGAAACTTCTTCATCAGAGGCTTGGACAAACAGAAGAGGTGCATGCTCTGAACCCGCCCACTCATTTTCAAGAGATTCTGCCAGCCCTGGATGGGCTGCTCAGGGGAGTCTTGGTGTAGGGAATTGTGGGATCGGTAGTTCAGGGCAATCTTTTATCGATGCTGGCACTGTTTCATACTGCTGCACAATTAAAAGCCCCAAAATGGGCCTCAACTCACATGTCCCATTCTAAATCCAGTACGGCTCCTCATAATCGGGTTCAGTAAATCCAGACCCTGAAGCCCCCATTTATGGGGTGGTGCATTCCCGGTTGCAGAGCGGCCGCCAAAATATCTCTGCTCAAAAAGTGTCAGTCGGCAGGAAGCACTCCGAAGCCGTCTCAGGTTGCAAACCTTTTATTGGTATAAACGAGACTCTGCAGGTTGATGCTATTAGCAGTTCCAGTGTCTGTGATGCCTTAGACGTTTCGAAGTAAGGAAACTTCTTCTTCAGAGACTTGGACAAACTGAAGAGGTGCATGTTTTGACCCTGCCCACTCATTTTCAAGAGATTCTGCCTGCCCTGGATGGGCTGCTCAGGTGAGTCTTGGTGTAGGGAATTGTAGGATCGGTAGTTCAGGGCAATCTTTTATCAATGCTGGCACTGTTTCATACTGCTGCACAATTAAAAGCCCCAAAATGGGCCTCAACTCGCATGTCCCATTCTAAATCCAGTACGGCTCCTCATAATCGGGTTCAGTGAATCCAGACGCTGAAGCCCCCATTTACGGGGTGGTGCACTCCCGGCGGCAGAGCGGCCGCCAAAATATCACTGCTCAAAAGGTGTCAGTTTTGACCTCTATAAAATCTGTCAAAATGTCAAAATTAAAAAATATTTAGCAGAAAAAAAATCTCGACCAAGTGGTCCAAATACTGAGAACAGTGATATATCTATTATTGCTCAAAGAGATTTACCTGCTTTAAAGACGCTTACATCAATGGAAGAAGGGGAGAGATCTAACATGGGGGATGGTCAACATAGCCTCGTGATGGATAGAGGTCTTTGTAACAGCATGGGTATAACCACGAATAAAGGAGGAGAAAGTGGACTCAAAAAACAGTCCAGGTTCTGTCCGCAATTGCCACCGGGAAACAAGATTGACTTGTTCCATGAAATTATGGTGGAAGAAATCAACAAAATAGCCACCATGTCGACATCAAAATCCAAGAAGAAAAAGGATTGGAACTTAACACCGGGAGAATATAAAGCAATGACAGAGCTGAGAAATGATCCAACAAACATTACAAATGCCTCCGATAAAGGAGGAAATATCGTGGTTCAGAATATGTCTGATTATATAGAAGAAGCAAAAAGACAACTTGAAAACAAAGACCATTATGTGATACTTCAATATGATCCAACTGAAATCTGGATGAATGAATATCATTCAATGTTACTCGGATGGAAGGAAAGGGGCCTAATTGATTTTGACGAATATCTCTATTTAAAAACAGATCACCCCATTAAAGCGACTATTTACTTTCTGCCGAAAGTGCATAAAGCAATCCACAAGCCACCTGGAAGGCCAATAGTCAGTTCTATAGGATCACTTTTAGAAACAACATCAGGATTCGTGGACATTTTCCCGATGAACTATGTGACCAGTCTGCCCTCTTATTTAAGAGATACCATGGACTTCTTAAACAAAATCAGTACAATTAGTACACTTAACACGTTTACTGGGGGGGGGGGGGCATGGAGCTCGGGGGGCCCTCCCGCACCCCTGGGGCTGCGGGGGCTTATATTACGCCACTGCAACAGTCATCGTTGTTTTTCAAACTATATCCGTAATCTACAATACCCTTATGCTCCTTAGAATATCTCTAATAATCTTCATGACGCCCAATGAATATTCGAATCGATATCCCCCTCTCAACATGGAGATGAGTTTTCACTGTCTCTAAAGAATTAAAGCAATTGAACAACAAAAGTGTAAATACCTCTATCACTTGAACTCAATGGGAAACAGTGTTTGTTCACTCGTCAACTCAACCTACCGGTCGCAACATCCACCAATGCTGCTGCCCCATAATCATTTGGGCAACAGCTGTAAATAATTTTAGAAAGTCAACTTTATGCGTTCACAGGTACTTACAGGGGAAAATGTACTAACACTTTCCACCAAGTTTAGGTCCACCCTGTGCAAAATATTGTGTTGGGATTTACTTTCCAATGCAAAACCCGATTTGCATTGGAAAGTTGCTTGAATTAACACAAAGTAGTGATTAGAGCTTCTTTGCATAGGGGAGTGTTCTATGGGTGGAACATGCGAGTTCCTATGCATCCACCCATAGATTTTAATACAAAGTCCTGTCTACAAAGTGGAAAAAGTATTAAACTGTGCCAAAGTTTAGGTTGTGTACTGGAAGGCTACTTTTCCACTACAAAACCGATGCTTGACATTGCACAAATACCTTGCACTACAGTGCAAGGATGTGTGTGTTGGCACAAGGCAACCAAAAGTATTCCAATGTAGGGGGAGTATAGGAGATGACAGAAACAGTGCCATATGCTAGTAGATACAATGTGTGTTGAACGTAGCCCTTTCTGTAGGTTCATGCTCAGACTTTTTGCCTTCAACCTTCGCTTTTCTGAACCTGTTTATGTTGGCTTTTAGTACTCTTTGCACTTTACTACTGTCAACCAGTGCTACCATGCTTATGCTCTCTGCTTTAAACATGGTAGAATTGGCTTACACCCAATTTTTATATTTAATTTACCTACAGGTCCCTAGTAAAGTGGTACTAAATGTGCCCACGGCCTGTAAATTGAATACTAGCAGTGGGCCTGCTGCACTGATTGTGCCACCTACTTAAGTAGCGCTTTAAACATGTCTCAGGTCTGCCATTGCAGTCTCTGTGCAGTTTTTAATCTACCATGTCGACCTGGCAAACTAACCCTCTTTCCAGGTCTAAATCTTACTTTTTAATACATATAACTCACCCCTAGGGTAAGCCCTACGCAGTCCTGAAGGCAGAATGCAGTGTATTTAAAGAGTTGGACATGTACTTTTACGTTTTACGTGTCCTGATACTGAAAAATTGAATTTAAATACGCTCTTTAATGGTCAAGTCAGATTTTTAATCACAATTTGGCATTTTCCAGTCCGAACTATTTGGTGTCTGCTGCCTGCTACCTTAGTCACATAACTAGACATAGCTGGCAGTTGGTCTTTGTGTAGGGCTCCTAGACAGTGAGATAAAGAGAAGATAGGTGATGGCATAATGGACTACTCTCAGTTAACACGGGGGAGGAGCATGTCACCTACCCCAATGCACATCCCAAATGCCCTGCCGAAGCACTCTCACAAAGGGTTTGACACTGGCCTTTGGTAACCATGGCCGGACTGGCCTTAGCAGGCACCGGGCGTTTCCCCGGTGGGCTGCCAGGTTGGGGGCTGGGTTTGGGCCCCTGGGGGACCGTTTTTGTTACAGGGCCACTATTGCAGCATAGCTGCTACATCGGCCCCTGTAACAAAATCAGCCAAAACAGGCCCTGGCAAACACCTCAGTCGCACTCCAACCCCCCAGCGGGGGCCACTGAGCACTTTGCCCGGGCCGGTTTAGGTTCCCAGTCCGGGCCTGACACCTCTGGGGGCTAGAAACCTAAAGAAGCTTCCTCTACTTTTAACTTATCAATTTTATCAAGGATTTTTATTTTACAGTACAATTAACCAAGTAAACCGATCAAGATATCGGTTAATAACTAATATCGTGTCACCTGGTCCACGTACAACTTATTTGGCTAAGATTACGCACACATATATTAAAGCAGTGTTTGTGTAAAGTAGCTGTACGCAGTACTGGGTCTCTGTTCAAGAGAGGAGCACAGAGCCCATGGCAGGTATCCCTTTTAAAGCATTTCCCTTCCCTTTTTGAGAGGACTGTATGTACTGGGTCGGGGTCATTTGTCAAATACACGACTTTGGGGTACTGCCCCATGGGGATGGAAGAACGGTGCGCCTCTGTTTAGTGTTCGTGAATGCTCGTGGATCCATCTTTCGAACTGTGCCATTGATTTTCTGCAGCTTGGCAGGTGAAAGCAGGATGTGTGCTTGGTGACCTGTGACGCAGCGCGTGCAGTACACCTGTAACAATGGATATATGTCAGGTCAGCCGAAAGGCCTGTGTACGGAGCACACACACGGACGTAGAATGGAGGCGGTTCTGCCTCCCTGGGGTGCTCTTTGTCTGCGGAACAATATTAGTAGCTGTTTCAGCGCCTCAGACTTCGAGCTCCAAATTACTGAAGCTGTGCAGTCGTAGAGATGTTTACTTCTCAATGTGGGAAAATAGAATGATGTCCCACCGAGCCTTTATATCTTAAGGAGCTGTTTTGAAAATGCCTTTACTTTTTAAGTGTTTTGATGCATGTTGGTCAGGTGGATGCTCTTGTTCTTATCAACTATGTTCCAAAATACATTAAATATAAACACACCACGCGTTTGATCGCCTATTTCAGGGTCTTTTCTACAGGATACTTTCATTCTACGGTTGCTAGCACTGTGGCTTCATTTGCCCAATGAAGGAACTGGACACGAGTTTGAATCCTAGCCAAGCTAGTGAGTGACTAATGTAGGGAGCATGAAGAAACTGTGCACCTTTAAATGTTAATGCCTTTCCACCCATAAAACAAGAATCACTATAACCGGACCTGTTTTAATGATCAAGATGCTACAGGGGAGCCTTTGAGTCTACGATAGCGCTTACGAGGCTTGAGTACTGTATGTTGTGGATTTTTATGAAAATGACAATAGGAAGCGAACAAAATGATAGGCCTTGTTGACTGGAATGGGTCTAAAAATAGGCTTTTAAATCCCATTTCGGTCTGGATGCATGCACTCTTGCATACACTTGTAGATTATTCTATTCACAATTACAGTCAGGCCCGGCTCCAGAATTTTTTATTTGGGTGGGCCAAGGGTACATTCGGGTGGGCCCACTGCCGGCCCGATTTATCGCTTATATGTCTAGCCAGGCCTGCTTCAGGGCCCTCCTTTATCTCTTCTTAGTCTTACAAGGCCCAGTAAAAGGCACTCTTTTCCAAATCTCTTTCTAAATGTTATCACTCTCAAAAAAGTGATTTTCTTCCATGTAATGTCCCTTTGATGGGAAGAGGAGATTTCTAACGTTCGAGAATCAGGCAAGTGACACTACTCGGTCTCCCTCTGTACGAGCCTACAGGGAGAAACCCTCTTCATTACTACCTCCACCTGACCCCGGACTCTGCAGCGCAATCCCTTACAGACTTTAAATGTAATTAGCATGCATGTTAAAGTATGCTCCACAGTTGTCCTAATCACCTGACTGTTAATTAAATAAACAGAAACAGAAAGGCCATGACAGGGCCGGCTTTAGTACTGGTGGAAAAGTCTTTTTGACCTCTTTTTTTACCTCTTTCTCTGTAGATAACTTAACTACCACCCTCCAACAGTGCACTGTATCTCTCCATAGCCACTCCCCCTCATAGCCTCCTCCTCAGACTCCCTAACTACCACCCACTACCAGTGCCCCTCAACTCTCCGTACCTCCCCCACACCCCATGGCGTCCTCTTCAGATTCCCTAACTGCCACCCTCCACCAGTGCCCCTCAACTCTCTGTAGTTCCCCCCCACCTCATGACCTCCTCCTCGGCTTCCCTCACTGCCACCCTCCACTAGCGCCCCTCATTTTTCCATAGCCCACCACCCCATGACCTCCTCCTCAGATTCCCTCACTGCCACCCTCCACCAGTGGCCCTCATTTCTCAGTAGTTCCCCCCCACCCTATGACCTCCTCCTCGGTTTCCCTCACTGCCACTCTCCACTAGTGCCCCTCATCTCTCTGTAGTCCCCCCAACCCATGACCTCCTCCTCGGATTCTCTCACTGCCACTCTCCACTAGTGCCCCTCATCTCTCCGTAGCTCCACCCACCCCATGACCTCTTCCTCGGATTCCCTCACTGCCACCCGCCACTAGTGCCACTCATCTCTCCGTTGCCCCTCTCTCATATCCATTCCATTCGTTGTATAGCGCTACTCATATAAGTGTAGGGTGCAGTAGCGGCCTGTGGAGGGAGTGCCGCAGAGCAGTGGGATGGGGCGGTGGAGGGGCAGGGTGGGGGGTAGTAAACTCCGGCTCACGGCCGACTGGAGTAATGTAAACAAATAAATAAATCAAACAAATTCCGTTGCGCGCGCTGAAACACCAAATGCGTTTCAGTGCGCGCAATGAAATTTGTTTTATTTATTTATTTGTTTACATTACTCCGGTCGGCCGTGAGCCGGAGTTTACTACCCCCCGCCCTGCACCACGGCACTCCCTCCACGGGCCGCTACTGGTAGGGTGTCACAGTAGTTTACATAACAGCACACATTATACAGAGACAATAAATCAGTCTACGGGGAATGCCACATAAGCCAATGAGGATTACAAGGTGTAGAAATCACGTCATCCATACTGGTGAGCAATATATTTTACGGGGGTTTCGTCTGGAGAAGCACAAACTCATGATTTAAAGAGTACTCCAGTGGTTGGGGTTTGGCTTTGCTGATAAAAATGTATAACTGCCCAAACAAACTCTTTTTAGTAACATTAGAATAATGAAAGAATGGAGAAGTTCTACTATATCATAACACAAAAAAGCGAAGTTTGTATGCAGCTCTTTGATGACAGTTCATAAGTCACTGTCCTGTGTTAGGATAGTAACTTCTGAACTGCAAGTAACACAAGGATATCTGTGGCAGAGGTAGTAACCCACTGAGCTATGCCCATATAATTCAGTTTATCTGCATTTAAAAACTACCAATAGACAAATGGTTGCTCTGCAGCAGGTTCGTAATTTACCAGTTATCTGAACAGTTTTTATTGTTGTTGTACATCGGTGGCAGATTCACTGCGAGGGCCAAGGCTCATGTTTGGGTGGGCCAGGATCATGTTTGGGTTGGCCTGGCCCACCCGGCCCACCCTCTAGAACCGGGCCTGATTACAGTGAGGGAAAAGGCAGCCTTAATATCTCTTCATTTGGACCGTACACATACCCTGCATTCTGGGCTTCCATCCTCCCCACACACTTCTCTCCATAAGGACCAGGGCAGCTTTTCTTTCTGCCTAACTGAGGTGTCAAAAAGGACCTCCTCACACTCCTCCATGCTTACATTGTCACACCTGATGGTTGTGGTGTAGAGTGGCGTCAGCTATACACATTCCTATGCCAGCGGTTTCTCAGTGTACTGTGCTAGTGCCATATTTTCTTTCCCAGTGTGATGTTCAGAATCTTGCACGTTAATGTGGTTAAATGTGCAACACTCCATCTCCTCCCACATTTGGTAGAAGAAGGATGTATTGTTCGCTAGGCATTGGGCCAATTCAAAGGTCAACTGGGCATGTCATGCACCATACCCACCATGTCTACGCTGTTTTAAGGCAGCCTAGCATCATCTTATATTACTATCAACGATTCCTCCAAGCAATGCTTATATTCTTTAGTCAACTGCACACTTGTACACTGCAACTTCTTCACCAAGTGGTAACAAGGCTGCAAACACGTCTTGTTCTTGGGACTGCTCTACCTCACTCAGCCTAACAAAATCCACTGAACTGCCATGTCAGAAGCCCCTATTTGTAAAGTGATGCAAATCTCTCACCTGTGCCATAGATGTGTAGTGCTGCCAATGGGACCAAAATCAAGCCAGAGAGCTGCTGACCCTTCCCTGGGAGTTTGGGACTCTGGTCTGTTTGAAACTCAGGACAAAGTTCAGTGCACCAAACTTTTCCCAGAGTGTCTACGCTGAGAGAAATGTGCTTCAATAATTGTATTTTATTTGTTCTAAGTTATATTACTTAAAATGTCTTATTCCTCAGTTTTGGATCAGGTGACCTCACCCACTCTGCTGTGGGAAGTTTCATCATAGTAACATCACCCCATCCTGTCTAGATGGTACTGCTGGGGGGGCTCAGCCTCCTATTGGAGGAGCTCTTACTAAAGCAGCACTGAGTAGTCATAAGGATCAAGATGTCTAATATTACAATAACAGGGATGCTGAAGTAATTGTGGTCACTTTGCATTCTGGCGTGCATTTTATTACCTTACTCAGAGTACCACAAATGCGATTATTTGGTCTACAATCAGGGTAATTTTAGAGCAGTGCTGCTTTATTAAGAAGTCCATTTAGTTATAGGTTGAGCCTCCCCTGGCAGTACCATATAGCAATGAATGGAGTAAGGTTACTTAAAACCAAGCATGCCAAGATAGGCCCTGTTAAATAGTGTCCAGATAGGGCGGGCATGCAATGTGTACCTGAGAATTCCTCTCTCTTTGCCTTTTTAGCTGTCTGGTTGAAAAGACATTGGGCCATGCGGAAAGTTTACCTAGAAATGCATTCCTCGCATTGCCTACCATTGGCTTTATCTTTTGACACTCTCATTTGCCTACTTCCTATTCGTGTACAAGCCTGCCAGTCTTGTGTTATTCCCTCCCATGGAGCATTGCTTCCTTACCATTTGTGCATTTGGTGGTCTGTGCTCGAAGTCAGGGGACTACTTTTTCTTTTTCTGTAAGCACTGTGTTTGAGCTGTCTCCCTTGTATACACCACCCCCATGATGTTGCATGTCACCCGTGTCCTTTGCCCCACCTCCCTCCCTGTGTTGCTTTTGTGTCCCCATGAGGTCCTTTGTGTTCCTTCTGACCCTCCTATTTCTTAGCCCCCCATTGCTTCCACCCTCTGTTGCTTCCACTCTCCCCCGGCCACTTTAAAAAAAGAAAAAAAGAATTAGCAATTTTTAGTTTGTTTCAAGTTACGGATTCTACTTTGATCGTTAATTAAAAAAAAAAAAAGCGCCCTGTCGTTTTGTAGGCGTGCACATGCTGTGCAGCATGGCCACAAGCCAGTGATAAAGCCGATACTTCTCAAAGGTGAGACCTAGCTTGGCTAATGCTTGTTTATGTAGAAGATGTAGTGGTCGAAGTGGGGGAGAAAAAGAAGGGGAACTGTGGGCAGAGAATCAGAGGGCGGGAATAACCCAAGGATTGGATCAGTGGGCGGAGCCACAGGTGTGGCCAGAGTGCGCAAACATCCCAATTTTTTGTATTTGTTTGGCATTTCACTGCCCGGTTTAATCAACCAATGGATACACATGATTTAAGGTTATAATGAGTTATTGACAATAAAACACATTCACAAAGTGGGATATGCTTCTAATCACAGAATGTCCCAAATACGATGAAATGTGGAAGCACAAGCCATTTGTCGCCGAGCCATGGAGTTTATCACCACTTCTCCCTTTTTCCACAACAGCAGTTCAAACATGAATGGCAAAATATCCTAGTTTGCAAATGTTTTCTATATAATTATGGCTCTGCCATATTTACCTCATAATGCAAGATCTGTGGCATGATCTGACCATTTAAACTAATAAATTGTTTAAGGCTCAAACGTATCAAAAGTTAATTAAAAATGTGACTTGTTTTGCTGCGGAGTGGATGGCTTACTTCAAAGGTTGACTGGTCACCTTTCTCACTGTTGCATTTGTACTAATAAGGCAAAATCTTTCCAGAGACTCTTCTTAGCATGTGTACACATGTCAAAATAATAAAATATCAGAAAATATACGCTGCAGCCATTTTTTTTTGATAACCAATTTTTATTGATTTCGGTTGCAACAAAGAACACGGCACCATTTAGGAATACATCTTAAAAGGTAAGACCAAGACACAAACATATCACATTGGCATAAAAGATAGACGTACTACAGCCATTTTTTAATGCATAATTTAGTCAACACTGCAGCATAATTTGGTCCTCCTTTGCTGCATAATTCATTCCAGTGGCCCCACAACAAGCAACACATGGTAAAAGTGCTTGTGAATGAAGCAGAGAGATTGTGAAGTTTGTGAACTTAGTTTGGTGTGCGTGCAAATTCTGCATTGCCAATCCCTGGTGAGTTGCAGCTACTACTTCTGAAACAAGGCCAATGGAGGTACCTATGGGTGAGGCAGACTGGCCTCAAGGGCAGGGCCGGCCTTAGCACTGGTGGTGCCCTGTGCATTAATGTTTGTTATTGCCCCCCAGTGACCACCTCTGCCATGGATTCCCTCTAAACCACCCTAACAGTGCCCCTCAAGTCTCCATAACCACACTCTCAGATGCATTTAATTTGATTTACAGCACCACTCATACCAGTGTAGGGTGTCAGAGCACTTTACATAACACACTTCACTCAGAGACAATCAATATGTGTGTAAATCACTGTATAGAAAATGTTACATAAGACTAAGGACTACAAGGTGTAGGAGTCACATTACATACAACCATACTAGTAGGCTGTATAGTTTAATAGTGATTGGTCTGGAGAAACACTAACTCAGAATTTAAAACGTAATACCATGGTTGGGGGTTCTCTTTAATAATCAGAATTGATTTCTGTCCAAAAGAACACTTTTTGTAACATTAGGCTAATCAAACACTGGGGGAAAAAAACATAACGCTCTAATTTATACCTTGCAGTTTGTATGCAGCTCTTAGATGAAAGTTAATAGCTCACTGTTCTATGTTAGGATTTTAACTTATAAACTGCAAGTAACAAAAGGATCTCTCTGACAAAAGCAGTAGCCCACTGACCTATTTACATTATGTGCACTTTGTGAACTGCATGGTACATGTTCTTTGCAGCAGGCACATTAACCCTCTGAGCTACCTTTCCATGAATAAAAACGTCCACTAGACAAAATGATCTCTCTAGGAAGAACATTAAACACCGGCGTCATCATGACATTTTTATTGTTGCCGAAAATTGCTGGAGGCCAGGAAGGAGGCAGCAAGCGCTTTTAAAACCTTACTATACTTGCAAACATAATTCCTTCACCCAAAGTCAGCACCCGGTGCGGTCACACCGGTTGCACTGCCCTAGAGCTGGCCCTTCTCAAGAGTCCTGTGACAGAGTCACTGTTGTTCTAGGCTGTGCTGCTTCATAGGCCTGCCTGCAAGACTGGAGGTGAACTTCAGTATGGATTGTGGTGGACAAGCCTTGAAGGTTAACCCACACTTGCCAGTGCTAGGGTCCACCTGCTGGTGCTAAGACACCAGGGCTTCTAAGCTCTGCGAAGCCTTCTAAGGTCTAGCATGGGATTGTGCTCTCTCATGAGAGTGGTCTGGTGGACTGGTTATTAAGGCTGAACCTGGTTCCCCAGTTCCAAATTCAGCAGCTCTGGCCAAAGTGCCACATCCTCTCCCCCACTGAGAAAAACTCACACTGCCTTCAACTACAACCCAATTGCTGCCGGCTATAAACACCTGGATGCGGCTCAATTTAAATGACGCACTAGACAAGAGCAATATGCGGCCTACAAAAAACCAGTAACAACATCCTGGAAAAAGCAAACACTCATAGGGAATGCAAAATGTAGCAAACCATGTGAAATGTAAGCAGGAACAACATGGTTACCTTAACGCTTTTACACTCACTATTCAGAAATCAGTGAGTGCTTTTGCCTGAAAAGTTAATGACATGACTAAAGGGTCCTTAATGGACCCATTTCAATGTCCATTGCTTACATCCTTACAAAACGTAAGCAGTGTGGTAAAAAGACCACATCCCTGGACGCAGAGCCGCAGTACACATTGTTTTCCAATCCAAACTTTGCAGTACCTCCAGGATTGGTGCACTAGTTGCAAGCCCAGGGAAAACAAAGACAAGAAAACAAAAATAGCGCTTCATTGGCAAACTCTGTAAAAGTGGCGCTAATGTGTTTGGGTGTCAAGAAAATTAATCTGGCCAGTTTGCTACCACCCTGTCTTACTTTATTTAGTTATTTTTCATATTTTTAACCTTTTATTCCAGATGCTGCTCTTTGGAATTAAAACACGACATTTCCAGCAAAAATGTTTTTCTTTTTTGGATCCATTTCACAGGGGAGCAAATAAAAGAAAGGAGAGGAAGCAGAGTGAGAACCTCGTCTTGAAGTCACGGTTTTCAGTAAGAGAACTGCTAGACAGAAAGAGAGGGAAGAAGGAAAGAGTGGGGGGTAGGGGTGGGCAGCTGAAGCGGCAGAGCAGAAGTGGACACTGTATTTTTCTTCTCTGGGCAAGAAGGAAAAGACAGAGTCCTGTTACTTCTCTGCCGCCCGTCCTCCAACGAACGCCAGGCTTTATTTATAGGCAATGGTGATTTCCTGCGTCCTGGGACGAATTTTCAAAATAAAAAAGTAGGGGAACGGAATCCTTGGAATTGAAGAAGTAGGGGCACGCCGTGCCCTGCCGATCCCGCCCACTTCTGAAGATGACACAGCCAGGCCCCTATTTGGCTGCCACCCAAAGTCTTGCCGTGATTTCTTGATTCTCAGGGCGCCCATTTTGTGCTCAGGCGGTCTCATTTCTGTCTGGTTACCGGCATGTACGTATGTCTGGCTCACAGTCTGTCCGTCGAATTGTACTGTTTCGTTGAATTCATCGCATGGGTTGAAAGTTGTAGTCAGAATGGTTTCATTAATTTGTAAATACGGGACCGATCCATCAGCTCAAGAATTAGATATTCTAGGGCCCCAGTAAATGTATAGGTATGAAACATACATTAGATAATGTTGCTCATAGTGAATATAACGTGTAAGTGAGATGGGCCTTCAATGGCTGCACGCTTCCCTCTACAATAATCCATTTTTGCAAGTCCCTGAAATAATATTCACCTGCAACAATAAAACTCTTGAGCCTACATAAAAGCGAGCAAAAATGTTTACAAACGTAGGCTTCTGACGTGACAATTCAGAGGATTTTGTTAGGCCGAGAGAGTCCCAAGCAGGAAATAGGTTTGCAGCTTTTGTTCTGAACTAAAGAAAGGGATCTTTTCTAAAGACCTCTTCACTCCCACAACCCAAAATTGGATCCATTGACATCATTTAGAAGTTGCCACGGATCGCAGCTGCCCCTGGTGACCCCTCACCTCAAAGGTAGCAGAATCAGTACCAAGAAAACACAGGAGCAACTCCCCTTATGAGTTCTGGGACACCATCCATCCTTGTTTTCTAGCTATCTTTAAACTATAGAAATAGTGAATAATATTTTATTCTCAATTTGGTGATGAAAGATGGAGCTGGCTGCTGCTATAAGTAAAAACGAAATGTTTTAACATTAATGCAGTGTGCATTTGTGTAGGTGAGGAATAGGACATGTTACAATGCATGCATTTACAATGTATGCCATTACAATGCAGTCATTACAACGACCGCTGTATTACGGCGCACACCATTACAACGCAAGTCGTTACAACAATTTGCTGTTGTGGGGGCGCTGGAGTTTAGAATAGTATAATTTACTATTCCAACTCCAGTCTGTGCAACAGTAGGGAAGGTGTTGGATTTTAAATCCAACACCCTCTACAGCAAATTATTGTAACAACTTGCGTTGTAATGGTATGTGATGTAACAACGTGGTCGTTGTAATGACCGTGCTGTAATGGAATGCGTTGTATTGACTTCATTGTAAACGTTGTTTTCTGTAGGTGAGTATATGTTTCTGGGAGAGGGAGAGTACATGTGGGAGAATGAGTGGCAAGTTGTGAGTGAGAATGAGTCAGGCTGACTGTACGTAAGATGAGCATGGGTTTGAATGAATGAGTAAGAATGAGTGAGAGTGAGTATGACAGAGTAAAAACAAATTTGAGGTGATGTGAGAGTGTGAGGGACAATGATCAAAAATAAGTAAAAAAGTGAGTGTAATTGAGTAAGAATGAGTGGAAGCTAGTATGAGTGAGAAAGTATGAATGTGTGTGAGTGAATGCCAGTGAGTATGAGTGAAAATGCAGTATTATGCTTGTCAGTTTCCCATTGGCCCAGGCATACTGAAGGCAATTCTTGGCTTAGAGAGGCACTCATGGCAAATTACCGACACTGTTATATTGGCAACAACTCTCAGCATGACAGGCACCTATTGCATAATATTGACATACTAAAGCCAATACTTGGCACTGGAATACCAGAGGTAATTGTTGGTACTGGTATACTAAATGTAATACCTGGCATTTGGGACACCCATGGCAAACATGCTGGTACTGGCATACTGGACGTAATTCTTGGCATGGTGGCACCTGTGAAAAAATGCTGAAGGTGACATATTTGAACACATTTTTGCCCTACGTGGCACCAGTGGCAAAGTGCTGGCACTCACACTTTGGGGGTAATAGTTGACATAGGGGAGGAGAACCATGGAATTTGTGAAGGGGGCAACCATGACAAAATGCTTGCTCTGACTTACAAGTGGTAGTTTCGCCCATGGCGTATGGGGGGCATGAATGAAAACATTCTGCCACTAGTGTATTGTATGTTGTTAGACAAGACATCCTTGTCATGGTGTTTTGCCTTCACTCTTATTTTTGCTGTACTCATTTTGTTGGCATTAGGACTCTGTGCACTTTCCTCTGGCTAACCAGTGGCAACGTGCTTGCGCTCTCTCCTTCAGACATTGTAAAACTGACATACACCCACTTGACACATTTCATTTACTTGTAAGTCCCTAGTAAATGGTACTACATATACCCAGCACCTGAAGAATAAATTCTACAAGTGAGCTGCAGCAGATATTGTACCACCCTCTAAAGTAGCACCACAAAACATGTCTCAAGCCTGCCATTGAAACCTGGAATGCAGTTTTACACTGCCATTTTACTTGGCAAAATAAACCTTTTGCAAGGCCTAAATCTTCTTTTTTAATACGTGTACGTCATCTCTAGGGTAGGCCCTAACCACCACATGGGGCAGAATGTGTGGTATTAAAAAATAGGACACAAGGGTTTAAGTTTCACAATTCCTGGCAGGGAAACACTCCAGAAGTAATTTTTCACTGCTTGAGGTATATCGTTTCGATAGATTAACACTGGGTTACATTATTACATTGATGAGTGGTAACTTAAGTTTGGGACCAGAAAGAGAAATGTTTTTTCCGCTTAAATGACTTGTAATATAAAAACTCCTTTAATGATAAAGTTACATTTCAAGGTACAATTTTGAATGCCACTTTTAGAAAGATGTCATTTTTCTGCCCAAACCAACTATGCATTCTCCCAGTGTCCTGGGTCACATGACTGTGAATGGCTCTCTTGTTGTGGGTTGTGTATTCTCTCCAGACATTGAGACAAAAGAAGCCTAGGTGTGAGGGGTGGGGGTCTTCCTGACAGGTTGGCTGGGGAACAGTTGTGCCCTGCCCTGTTTACACTTCAAACCGCCTATCAGCCCACACAAATGAACTTGACACCACACCTGCCCTTTCCTTTGGCACCTTAGTTAGTAGTCCAGACCACGGGAAGTGAAGAACTGACCAGAACCAGTTTTGGGGGTAGGCCCGGGATTACCTCTACAAAAAAGGCTGGCACCAGGTATGAAAGAGTGATTTTCAGAACCTCTCATCAGAACACACTTGGATCTGATGAAGATTCAGAAGTAAGACTGCCCTGCGGTCTCAAGAAGGTATATTGCCTTGAACCGAGATTATCCCGAAGGGACTCCTAGGGTCAGTTATTTGACCTCCTGATTGAGCTTTAGAGAAGCAACAAGGACCATGTGCAACTGCCCAGCTGACCAGCACCATCTGGACCTGCCTGAGCACTGATGCTGGCCTCAGCTGGAGAGAGCACTGATCTCAAAGACGTGCCTCCAGATCCTGGACTCCTGGGTGGTATCAGTGTGTAATCCTCATGAAGGACATGTGAAGATGCAAAAGGTTTGGGCTCCTTGCGACCTTAAAGTTGCCAATGCAAGCTGAGAATTGACCGCCTGTAATGACTATCAAGCCGAATCTCCAGTGGGACCTGCTCTCCGCGCCACTAGCCACAGCTTGTGTCGATCATCAATGCGAATCTGTAGTGATGACCAGCTCTTTGCACTAAAGCAGCGACCTTCGGCGACACCCAACCTACTCATCATGCCAACAACGATCTCCTCATGGCCCCTGCCAAGGTAACTCTTCAGCAAGACGAACCTGCTCTATCGCGGTCAGCCTGAATTTTCAACTTTTCCCTGGCCCTGCATGACCAGATAACCGCAAATGGCACTTTGTGCTTTTTGTTGCTCTTTTCACCTAAAACTCTTAAAGCTCATATTTCTGGTTCTCTAAATTGGATTGTTGTTTTGATGTTATTTTATTTATTAAAATGTACTCTATTTGTGAGATGTTTCTTGTATTGTGTTTTCACTTTATTACTGTGTGAGTGCTGCATAAATAAAACACATTGCCTCCAAATTAAGCTTGCCTGCTTTTGTGCCATGCTAGAAGGGGTTAAGCTCAGGTTTATTTAGTGATTTTTGTGGTTTACCCTGACATAGTTTGTGTTTATTATTTCCGCAGAGCTTCCACCACTCTCAATAAATAACCCAATTACTTATGTACGTAATTTTTTTACCTAAGGGCACCCATAGCATATGGGGGTACCCATGAAAAAATGCCTGCCCTTGCTCACTTTGAAAAATTAGGATCAATTCCTGGTGAGCTTAAGTGTCCATTGGCTGTGCACAGTATGAAAAAACTTGACTATTTAAGGAGTAACATTTCACAAGCTATAACATTTCAGCAAATGTATGTAACAATTTTCTTTAAAAAGCACCATTCTGACCCGATTTCTTTAAACACATTTCTCAGGCTAAGCCCTCCCTTCCCCACAGTAGCTGTAGCACTTACTCACTGTCACTGAAGGCAAATCTTATGCCCCACCTCTTTTAAAGCTTACTGGTGTACAGTGTAAAGCAGAAGGTAAAATGTGTCTCATGAACCTGGTTTCTTTCTGTAGCTTCCACTCAGGTCCCGACATTTTGCTTCAGATTTTGTGGAAAAGAAAACCTGTAAGAAACGTGGTTGTTCGTTGACTGTGGTGTAAGCCCTGTTCAAGCAGCAACCACAATCTTTGTCAGGATAAATCACAAGCAAACCCCAAATTAGCCTGCCCTCACCCCCATGGTAGGTTGGCACAGAGCAGTCAGGCTTAGCTTAGAGGCAATGTGTAAATTATGCCTGAAACACTTCACACAGTAAAACAGTGACAACACACCACAACGTGAGCCCACAACAGATTTAGAACAATAGAGTAATTTGCAATAAATAAAACAAAACCAAAATGACAAAAATCCAATTAGCAAAAACGTAGGTATTGAATTTTAAAGTTTGAAATGAAAATAGCGCCAAAAAGCACAAAACGCCAATTGGAGATATCTGGTTGTGCCGAACCTGAACAAAGTCACAAGTTCTGGCCGACTGCAATGGTGCACGGACCAGCTACAGGGAACTAGGTAGGCCAGCTGAACAGAGTACTTTAAATCCTGGTTGTGGAGCGTAGCGTGAATCAATGTCGAAGATGCGTCACAGAGCTGATGCAATGGATCAGTTCCAAGATGTGGAGAGGCTGCAGTGCGAGGTCCTATTGCATCGTCATCAAGGATCCTGTCAATGGGTATTGCGATGCGATGTCCAATGCATCCGTTCTGCTGGTAAGCACCTTAGTCCCAGTTCTGAGGGTCCAGGACTGGAGTGGCACCACTTGGCAAAGTAGACTCACAGCTGGCAGAGTCCAGGTGCAAGGTTGTTGGAAGCCTGTTATGTCCCTGGGGCTCAAGGTCAGGCGGCCAGCCAACCAGCACTTGGAGTAACTCTGGGATTTGGGTTCAAGAGATTCAGGTCCAGCCCTTTTCTCCTCGGCAAAAGGGCTTAAAACTCCCTTTTAGTACTTATAAGTCACTCCTAGAGTAGGCCCTCAACAGCCCATGAGGAAGGGTGCATTGTATTCAACATTCTGGACATGTGTTTTTTAGTTTTACATGCCCTGGTAGTGAAAAACTCACAGATTTGTTTTTCACTATTGTGAGACCTACCTTTCCAATTGGATAACATTGGGTTACCCTATTACATTTAACAAGTGATAGGGTTTGCTTAGGAGCAGGTAGTATGTCATGTGTAGTGCCTAAGGAATTATAATTTTACATCATCTTTAATGGTAGAGTCATAACCCTGGAAATTCCACTTTTAGAAAGTTGCCATTTTCTTGTCCTAATCAGTTGGTGCCTGAAGTATGTGCCTGGATCACATGACGAGGTGGAGTTTGCAGTTGGCCTTTGTGTTTTCCTCCCAGACAGCCCTACAATAGAAGGAGGGACAGAGTGTTGGCAGGATGGGCCATCCTGACTTGATCGGAGGGGCAAGATTGTCACCTGTCACACATGCTCATCAAAGACACTGGCTTTGCTCACCCATAAAGAACTTCACCTTAACTTATTATTCCCCAAGACATTCTGAGACCAGGGAGGGGAGAAATTCCAGACTTTGTGGGGGGAAGCACCAGAAGCTTCTTCCACTTCAAAATGGCAACAGGTATAAAAGTAGGACCCTAGACCCACTCTTCAATACACTTCTGGACCTGTGGATACTACAGAAGGACTGTCCAGCTGGCCTGCTGTGCTGGACCTGCCTGGATTTGCAACTGGACCTTCTGGAGGCCTGCTCTGCTGTCTGAGAAGAAAATGGGACCTGATCCCTTCATCTCAGGCTGAACTGACTCCAAGGGCAAGCTGACTAGCTTGCTGTTGTGAGCTTTTGTTACACAATAAGCTCCAGACGCCTTCCTGCAACTGCTCAGCTGGCCTGTTACAAATGGACCTGCCTAGGCCTGTCTGAACCTTACTGGAGTGAGTTCCTCAGGTGCCTCCCCAGGTCCTGGACCCTTGATGCTGAATCACTTGAGCTTCTCCTGGAATAAAATGAGAAATCCTGACATTTTGGGCTCTTCCCTACTGGGAATGGGACCTTTTGTGCCTAGAGCTTGACACTCAAACCAACCACCAATGTGAAGCTCCAGTAAACCTGACTCTTCACACAACAGTGCCCACCAGCAAAGACCACCAATTTGAAGATTAAGCAACAACCATCTGTGATGACCAACAGAATCTTTGCACTACATCAATGACCATCACGATGTCTGGCCTGCTCTTTAAACTACAGTAATGACCACCTGTGATGTTCTCCCTGCTCCTCGCAGTCTCCTCCACCACGATCTGGACTCTACGTGCTGGATGCTGAGAATGTAACTTTTTCAGCCGGACTAGCCTGGTCCCTGAATACGGCCCACTCTCCACATCACAGTCAGCTTGAACTTGTGATCTTTTCGCATGACCAGATTACCAAGAATAGAGCTTTGTGCTTATAGGCGCTATTCTTACCTTAAATCTTTGAAATCGCATTTATCCGGTTCTAGTGACTGGATTTTTGTCATTTGGGTGTCCAAATAAATGATACTGTATTTTTCTAATTTTTTGTGTGATGTTTATTGTTTTGTGTTGATCACTTTATTACTTTATGAGTGCTGCATAAACACTTTACGCGTTGCCTTTAAGTTATCCCTGACGGATTGTGTTCCAAGCTACCACAGGGTTAAGAACAAGTTAATTTACTGACTTTTTGTGGTTCACCCTGACAAGGAATGTGACTGTTGCTTGAGGAGGGTTTAAACCCCTCCTCCAAACCACCCAATTTCTCATAACACACACTAGCAGAGGTGGCGCATAACCTCAATGAGATGTTTTACTAAGTAATTTGCACATAATGTTTTATTGCATTTCCTGATAAATACAACAGGGATGCTCTTGCGTGAAAATAACAGTGTAACTCTCAGACCTGGGTTCTTTTCATTGTATTTTCTGCAGACACACTGTGTGTTCTTGAAATCCTGACACCATACTCTCCCAAATGGACCTTAGGAACAGATTAATGAGTGTTCATTATAGTTTAGTCTAGAAGAGACATCTATATCCATGGGGTTGAAGGCTGGTAACTTTATTTGAACTCACAATTATTTAGTTGTTGGTCTACTACACCGAACACAGTTTAACATTTTATTAGAACACAAGAAAGAATTTGGACTCGTTTATTTACCACTTGTTTAGTATTGGGTGTCTAGTCCCTTAAAGTGCCGCAGGAACTGTGTTACCGAAAAGGTTTTCTGGATTCCACTTGCTAAAGAAGGGCCACCCAGCGTTCATCCATATCTGTGCCATATTTTCTGGGTACCCACTGGCTATGCAAATAATTCTCGTTTAGGTTGTTAGTATGTAAAAGTATCAGTTGTGGATGACTTGAATGTCTGACATAGATTTTCCACTCACAGACTAATGTTGGACATCCCCTGCACACAGAGCGGGACAAACAGGTTACCTCTCCCAATCACTTAAGAAAGAAGTAGGAAGGCTATTTTCTGTGGCAAAATGGGACAAGACTTAATAATTCCCACAGTCCACTGAAGAATTGCACTACACCATCACAATACGGTTGAGAGTTTTGGTAAAGAAAGGAGTGTGTGCTTGCTCCCCTTTACTGATGTGTTTACACACATTAGAAATACCTCTCACCCTTATTATTCCCTGGGTTTGTCAGAATTCAATGATTTACATGTTAGCTTAATGCTAACCAAAAAAGGAATGGTAGACACTGTATATCCTACAATTTAATCTTGATGTGTCTAACCTTTAAATGAAAGTATCTCCCCATTTGAACAGGAGAAGAAGAGAGGTATACAGTATACCCCACAGCCTCTCCTACTTAGTGGCTCCAGTACAATGGTTGCACTATTTAGGTTGCACTATTTTTAGGTCTGGCTCAGAGATGACTTTATCTGTTACTTCGGTCTCATGTCAACAAAAACATTCATACATAAAAAATACATGCATATAGGTACGTAGAGAAGCTTTGGGTCATCCATCTTCATCCATTGTACTTCAAGAGTCATTCACATTTTGCTTCTGCCTGTGACAGCAGGAAGCATGGGACAATGTGTCAACTCTCTTTGGCCATCAACTGTATTGCGGTTTGAGTGAAGGCATTTTCCTCATCAAATGTGCACATCCGCCTAAAGAAATAGTGCACCTCAGGGGCAGGGCACGTGGGCCAAATGCTGTAATGGTTCTTTTTTTTAATTTATTTTTTTAATTTTAAGTCATATGCCTGCCATCCCTGAAGAGTGTAGCTGTTCTCTTTTTCGTCCAACCGTTTTCATTTCGATTGCATAAGGGTAAAAAAGTTTTTTAAAAATAAACATTGCTCTCGTGCTACAGCCATACCTATTGATTTTGCCAATGCCTGTTTCTTTTTTCCAGTTTTGCTTCTTACAAGGAGAGGCCGTCATCTCCATTTTTCTCATTTTCTTCCCTCTTCATTTTCCCTTATTGTTTTCTTAATCCCTTTCTTCCTTATCTTTAGGCTTTCAGATTTGTTTCAAAGTTTCACCATTTGGAATTTTTTAGAACTATCATTTCAGAAAAAAAATAGTTTTAAAATAAAATAATATCTCCATTTTGTCAGTGGATAACTGTCCCCTCTTTGCAGAAAATGCCTCAAGCTCGTATAGTGTAAAACATACGGTTTATGTTTCATAGTTTCCGAAACCCTTGTGTACGTGCAATGTTTTCGCATCGTCTAGAGAAGTCAAGATGACCTCATCCTTGTGTTTGTTTCTTACCTCAAATTATTGAAAGCTTGCACGTCTTTAGTGGCTCTATTATATATGATCCAGCCCCCATCAGGCTGATATTTATGTTCCCAATTATTTTAAATGGATTTTCTTTATTTACCAGTTTATGGCTGTAGAGTTGGAAACACTGTTTCCCCAGACAGGTAAACAGCAGTGATTTAGTGCTTCAATCTAAAAGCAGCAAACAAGATATTATTGTAAGTGAACAACATGTAGCAATTAAATTGTATTCAGCGAAATGTATGCTGTTGTATATTGGTTGAACCCGATGAATAGAAGGATACTGAAGTGAAGCAGCGCGTCTTTGAAAAGTATGTTTTGCAATAACTTCTGTGTCAAGAAAATCAAGTTTAGATTGTTAAAATGTTATTGAAAAATGCACACTAGGAATGTGGACGAGCAGGATGTGGAAGGCGGCTGCGTTTATTAGGTTGGTATTTTTAAATGCCACGTTTCACTTTATAAACTCCACAGTCTCCAAGCAGTGATGCATGAAAGGAGTTCACCTTAGAAAAATGCATGGGTAAAATAGAGGATTTACAAATTTAGCATGAAATGTCCAACTCCTGAATACATTAAATGTGAAGTGAAAGCCCTCCGGCAAACGAATGCAAAGGACTCTGAGGGGTCTGGATGGATGGGAAGAGTATCATTTCATTTTCACAATGCAGTTCATTAATTATCTGTTTTATTGGGCCATATTACTTACAGTTCTTGTGAATGGGCAAAGATCACTATACCAAGGCCTCACTTGCAATATTTTGACGCACGACAGCGCAGCAAGCCTTCCTGCTGCGCCGCTGTGCATCAAAAGAAAAGGATAGGAATGTGCCGTATCTAAAAGATATGGTGCATTGCTGTCCTTTTCTCCTGCGCCTGCGCAGTGGGCTGCCATGCACCAAAGCATGCACCCTTGCGCCATGGTGCAAGGGTGTCTGCATTGTAGGGGTGATTGGTTTTGGGCAGGAAGGGGTACAAAAACAATCAGGAGGTGTGTTCCTCTTTCTATGTGTGTTGTATAATGCAGCACACAGAAAAAGGAAAAATGAGGAGAAATAAAGGAATTCCTCCTCGTTGCAACTCCCTTACGCCTCCCCTAGTAGGTGCAGGAATCTGACGCATTCCCAAGTTTACAAAACCTTGTAAATCTGGGATTGCATCAGGTTCCACTAATGTTGCCTGGGAACGCCCACAGCAACACCCACAAAACGCATCTTACATGCAGAAAATTGAGTGAAATGGGTCCTTATTTATAAGGCCATGAAAAGCCATGCAGGGTGGCTTTATGTGACCTTGTAAATATGCGCAGGCAAAAAAGGATGAGCACCAGCAGTGCAATGAGCTTGTAAATAATCCCCCCAACATCTCCACAGACAAGCATTAGCACAGTTCAGCACAGGTGACTGGGGTCTGTTACAGCCCAAAATGTAGATTATGAAATCGGGGAAGAGAAACGGGAAAGAATAAACAATGATATATCATCAATGTACAGATGTTATGGAAAGTAGATAGAAGATATGCCACAGAGGAATATTGTGTGGAAACTCTTTAAGTATACCTAAATGAAGAGGGGATTAAGGGAGAGCAAGGACCACGCGGAGAACGGTGAGTTGGCAGGGTACAATGAGAATCAACCTAGATGTGATCCCCTAAATCAGCAGAGCGACACTCATTGTGTGAAGTGTATCAGTGCTGCTGTGAAGTCAGGTACGAAAAACACCATGGTACACGATACATAATTCCTACAGTTTCTCCCTAGTCAATCAGTTTGCATTCTGCCCTATATATCTCATTATCTTTGTTCTATGTATTTCATTCTTAGAAGTTGTATCACATGTTTAGTAAATGGAGTCAATCTCAATCTCAAATTTGTATTCTTAATCTGCCTTGGAGTGAACCACTTAAATCTAAGTAGTTAGATTGAGAAAGGTAGTCTATTCTAACTGGGCTTGGATGTATGTCGTTACAACGCACACTTTTACAACGCATGCACTTACAACACATTTTTTACAACGCAACATCCATTACAACGCATTCCATTACATAGCATGACACTACAACGCATTTTTACAAACTACCTTTACAACGCATTCCATTACATCGCATACTACCTTTACAACGCATACCATTACAACGCATAATATTAAATTGCATTTAAGGTAAGTATTAGATAGTATAGGGGTAAAAATTACTTTTCTAACTCCAGGGGGTGCAACAGTAGGGTAAGTGTTGGATAGTATAGGGGTAAAAATTACTATTCTAACTCCAGGGGGTGCAACAGTAGGGAAAGTGTTGGATAGTATAGGGGTAAAAATTACTATTCTAACTCCAGGGGGTGCAACAGTAGAGTAAGTGTTGGATAGTATTGGGGTAAAAATTACTATTCTAACTCCAGGGGGTGCAACAGTAGGGTAAGTGTTGGATAGTATAGGGGTAAAAATTACTATTCTAACTCCAGGGGGTGCAACAGTAGGGTAAGTGTTGGATAGTATAGGGGTAAAAATTACTATTCTAACTCCAGGGGGTGCAACAGTAGGGAAAGTGTTGGATAGTATAGGGGTAAAAATTACTATTCTAACTCCAGGGGGTGCAACAGTAGGGTAAGTGTTGGATAGTATAGGGGTAAAAATTACTATTCTAACTCCAGGGGGTGCAACAGTAGGGTAAGTGTTGGATAGTATAGGGGTAAAAATTACTATTCTAACTCCAGGGGGTGCAACAGTAGGGTAAGTGTTGGATAGTATAGGGGTAAAAATTACTATTCTAACTCCAGGGGGTGCAACAGTAGGGTAAGTGTTGGATAGTGTAGTGTAATATTATGCGTTGTAATGGTATGCGTTGTAAAGGTAGTATGCGATGTAATGGAATGCGTTGTAAAGGTAGTTTTTAAAAATGCGTTGTAGTGTCATGCTATGTAATGGAATGCGTTGTAATGGATGTCGCGTTGTAAAAAATGCGTTGTAAGTGTAGTGCGTTGTAAAAGTTGCGTTGTAAATGTTGTTCCCCACTGGGCAGGCCTAAGTTTTCTACTACCAAGTTTGATCACCTGGGATACCGTTAATAAAAGGTATAGGGATCGCTTTTATAATTAGTTAAGGCTTAACTGGTCACCTTTTAGAATCATTGAAACAGGAACAACATCTACATCAAAACAGAGAAATATCTGAAATATCCATTGTCAAACAAGCATTGTACTGCAATCTTGGGAAGGCTAGTTCACCCAGTCAGATTTGTGTTGCTCCTACTGCTTTGAAACGTCAATGGCTTCAAGCTGATGTTCGATATTTTCAAGTCTGAGATCCATGCTAATTTGCATCTAGACCTTCACCTTGGCTTTGGCATTGCCTTAACGGGCATTTCATTACTGTGATTCATGCTGCCACACAGACAAAAGCTCCCCTTCCTTTGAGCTGGAGGTTCGACCACTTCATGTTGATGAAATAACATCTGTGAGCCTTGGTCCCTGTAACATCAAGCCATATTCACATGGATTTAATGGCACCCCTTTCTGCATTTTATGGTAGCTGAAATTGCTCCATTGTAATGGAAACTGAAAGCTTTTTAAGTAAGTAATTAGAAACTGGTGCAAAACTGGAAAAGTAAAAAAAAAAACGATGGGCGCAAAAAGATATCTGCCATCTATTGATGGAAGTGTTCAGCTCACCATGGTTTCCAACACCATCAGCACAGCTCTTTTTTCCCTGCAGTTGGATGTCCCAGGGCTGGGTCTTCTGACAGTGTGGAAAGCAAATGACGCAGAGAACTTCTGCTAGGAAATTGTATATGATCCACTCAGGGCTAGCATAACCATGAATGGCAGCTGGGAACCACATGACCCAAAACCCAAAGGTTCATCTATGTCGGGTGGTACATTCTGCTGCAGATAGTGGGGTCGGGCAAAAAAGCTGCTCCCCACACAAGCAAATTGGATAATTTGACACCTCTTGGTGAGAAGCAAGTTTTTCCAAATATGTCTTTATTCTTTTGAGATTTGCACCACAGGATTGTGCTGTTTGTAAAGTGCTTGTTGGGTGGCCTTTATATAATCATTTTACACTTGTTCCTCATTTAGTCTTATTGGCATTTCCACTTTTTCATTTCCTAAACAATCTAATTTCTACCTTTTTATTGTCTTTTTAGATTGTTTTTATTTACCTTAAGTGTTGTATAGTTATTTCCTAATTGTTTTGTGTTTCAGTTTTGCTGTTACATAAAACAACTCTTGCATTTTCTCTGTTGATTGCCTTGCTGCTCAGGCATAGCTACCAGAAGCAAGCTAAAGGACATTTCGGGTAACCTGTTTAGCTCTTTTTATTGGACTATGTAACATAACCCAGACCAAAATACTAGTTTCTAATACTGGTGCTATGCATTTGTAAAACAACAGGATGGAAGTTCTTTAGCAGTGAAGTGGATCATTCGCCTGAGTAATATATATGCCATTGATCTTGGAAGCAGAACAATGTACCCATCTGACGTTCAACCACTCCTCAATGCTGTCGAGACTCTGTGCCAGCTGTTACATGTTATCAGTGCTCATTTGCTTTATTTGTCCACTACTGGTATATGGACGAAAATCAAATCAGAAATTTTAGACAGTTCCAAATAAAGGGCCCATGTAACAGTTAACAAGCATTTGTAATGCATTGGTTTCACCTATGTAATGAATAAAGAGCTGTTTTCATTAATCATTATCCGGTACAAGGAAGAGCTCCCTGAAAGATAACACAGGAGTGGATGTGGTGCAGCGGCAAGAGCTGCTGACTTCAGAGCTGGGAATCCTGTTTCGAGTCTCGGTGACGACGCGTAACATCCTGTGATTCTATGCAAATCACGTAATCTCTCCGTGTGATAAATTCTCATATAGGCAAAAAATTATGAAAATGAGGTTCCACCAAAGCAGATGTTAACAGTATTTTGGCGGCAGGAAACTGATGAGAAGCAGACGAGGAAGATAAATTGGTAAATGCAGGAATATATGCTACAGCAAATAGAAATGTAGGAAAGGTAATGTCACACACAGGAACCAATGACAAGTCAGTTAAGTCCCTTTTAAGTTTATATTGAAAACAATAGATTCCTCAAGCACAGCACAAATGAAAAATTAAATGAGAAAGAATTGTTGATATACATAAATGTGGGCAACCTTCACCACACAAATCCTATCTCTTAAAATGGTTTATTTTTGGTCCAGATGTTTTGGGGATTGCAGTAATGTGTGACTGATTACTGTTATAAAGATTCCTGGAACCGGTAGGTGAAGATTCAGTAACTCTTTTTTACGGCCTCCACTCTCAAACCTCTGACACGTCAAGCGCCAGGAACAGCGACCAACGAACACTGCCCAGTCAGGCTGGCCTGTCAACATTCCAAGGCAGCCTCTGGCTTAACGACAGGAATGTTCTAAGAGGTGAAGGAGAGAGGGGGGTGAGAGACAGAGGAGAAACCAAGGCCGGGTTCCTAAAGGATCTCAGTGTAAAACTAGGAAAGTAGGAGATTATAACACATCTTCCCCCTTAACACCAAGAGAAAGAAACGAGGTTAACATTATTGCATAATAAATTCTTTATGCCCTTTGGGTGAAACAATAAATCTTCTGATGCAGCTCCTTTAATGAGTTGTCCCGTCTCCGGGGCCAACAGAGGTCTGGGAGCTATCGGGAGTGGTGTTCTCCGGGCTCTGGCTTTTTGCTAAACGATCCATGCTTCAGTTCTGCCCATTCTCAAGAACCACTGTGTTGTTTTTGATCTCTACTATTCTTTTGGTTTCATAGAACTTGGATTCGTTATCCCCTGCAAGAGTGGGTTTATTCACAGCTACCCAGTCTCCTACAGACCATTCCAGGTGTTTGGTTCCATGTTTGTGTTCATACCGGTCTTTATACTTGGCTTGATGGGAAGCTATTCTGGATTTGGCATTGTCGTAAGAGTGTACTGTTACCTCTCCCCTCCGATCCAGTTGGGGAAAAACTTAGTGCTGGGTTTCCATCTTCTGAGTGATAAGAAGGGAGATATGCCGTATTAGTTTGGGCGTGGTGTGATATGCCCAGAGCATCTCTTGAATAGAGCGTTCAACGGGTAGATGGTTGATACAAACTAGCTGTATGTTCTCTTTTACCAATCTGTTTACTCTTTCGACTAAGCCATTGGCTCGAGGATAGTATAGAGAGTTTTGAGGTGGGTTATGGCTAATCTACCTAGGAAGTTGGACATGGCTGACAAGGTGAATTGAACTCCATTGTCCGTGACCAGGGTGGACAGAATGCCTTCAGTAACAAAAGTATCACGCAGGAAATTGATTAGGGATTCGGTAGTAATCTGGTTCACCATTTTAATGACCACCTAGTGTGATTGGAAATCAGTCAGGACAAAACAAATCTTTTTATGACACTTCTTTTATTGATCGGGCCGATGATGTCCAGTGCCAGTTTTTCCCATGGTTTGTCCGGAATGGAAAATAGGGAGAGAGGTGCCTTCTGGGTGTGTTTAGTTTTGTCACTATTGGCGCAAATCGTGCAGTTCTTGACTTTGGTCTCGACCAAAGCGTCCATGTTGCGGAACCAATAGTGCTCTCTTAGTCTAGTTTTTGTGAGGCTTCTTCCTAGGTGGCCCTCGTGAACCAAGTCTATGGTCTTGTCTTTCTATCTTTCCGGAGGTATGATTTTGTTATTCCTCCAAATGTAGTCGTTGTTTAGGTTGATTTCATGTCTGATTTCCCAAAATTTGTCTAGATCTTGGGTAACACTTTTACGAGAAGCTGGCCATCCTTGTACAGTGTGTTCTTTTAGACGAGTGAGCATAGCATCTTGGGTCATGCTTTCGATCCATTCATCTTTATTTATTGTAGAAGAGTGAACCTGTAAAATGGGAAATTCAGACGTTTCAAAGTTTTCCACGAGGTCTAACGGTGCCCTTGAAAGGTAGTCAGCTGCAGTGTTGAGGTCGCCTGCGACATATTCAAGTTTAAAAACAAAGTTTTCCAGGCCTAACACCCATCTAGCTACTCTAGGTGTACTGTTAGCTGTACCTTTAGAACTGAACATGTAGATGAGGGACTTGTGATCGGTGCGAACTGTGAACTTTATCCCCCATGGGTAGAACTTGAAATGTTTAATCGCCCAGAAGCAGGCCAGGGCTTCCCTCTCAACAACAGAGTAGTTTATTTCTGAGTTGTTAAGGGTGCGGGATGCGAAAGCAACAATGCGTTCTCTCCCACCGATAACTTGAGAGAGAGTTGCGCCTAAGCCTTTGTTGCTGGCGTTGGTGGTTAGTATGGTCTTCCTGGAAGGGTCAAAATTGCATAAGTGGGGGGCAGTTAATATCTTTATCTTAATGTTATCAAAAGCTACCTGGTGCACCTCTAGCTATTTGAAAGGAGTATGGTTTTTAGTGAGTTCCCTGAGATCGCTGGAAATATCAGCAACGTTTTTAACGTATTTGGCCATGTATTCTGCAAGGCCGAGGAAGGATAATAGTTCTTGTTTGGTTGTGGGTGCATTGGCTTTTTCAATGGCATCAAGGAGGCTTAATTTGGGTTTAAATCCGTCCCTTGATATGGTGTGCCCAAGGTAATCAACGGTTCCCACCCAAATATGGCATTTTTCTTCTTTCAGGGTAAGACCAGCCTCCTTGAATCTCTCAAGGACAGTCCTTAGGGACAAATCATGTTCATCTGGTGTTGCTCCGTAGATCAAGACATCGTCTTGGAAGCACAAGGTTTTGGGGACCACTTCAAGTATGTGCTGCATTATCTTTTGAAATACCGCTGCCGCTGAAGCGAGTCCAAACGGCATTCTGAGGAACATGTATGACCCCAGCGGAGTGGTAAAAGCGGTTAATTCTCTGGAGTCGGGGTGTAATTCTACTTGATGGTAGACACTAGAAAGGTCCAGTACACTAAAACAGGGGGCTTCCCTCATGGTACTTAATATTTCATGGATGCGTGAAAGTGGGTGTCTTTCAATGATGACGTTATCATTAAGGTCTCTGAGGTCGATACACAATCTAATGTCATTCCGATGGGCTTTCTTGCCGATGGCCACTGGTGCCACCCATGCGGCACAATCCACGGGTTGTATAACACCTAGAGACTGTAGTCTGGCCAGATCCGTTTTTAGGGCTTCCCACATAAGGTGAGTTATGGGCCTAGCTTTGTGTGCAATAGGTTTGGCATTGGGTTTCAATTTTATATTGTGATGGAAATTCTTAAGGAGCCCTAGTTCAGAAGTGAAAACATCAGAGAACTCTTTGATGAAGATTTTACCCTGGGTAAATAAATCAATGGTAAGAACTTGTTCCGGGTTGTTAGGGTCCAGTTTTATGCCTAATTCTTTTTGGTGTTGCCAACCAAGACGATAGGATCCCTCCTCAACTATGTAAACTTTCGCTAGGGCAACACGGTCTTTGAATGTAATGTGGGTTTTAACCATGCCCTTTAAAGGGATAGATTCTCTGGTGTAGCTGCTGGGAGAAATGTCAGGTTTTATTAATTTGTTTTCCCTAGAAAAGTTCATGTTATTATAATCTGAAATGTTCACAAAAGTGAAGGGGGAACAGGAATCCGCAAACATGTTGATTTTCTTGCCACCCAACCCAATGTCGCATTTTGGGTAGTTTATTTGATTGACAGTACCGGAGTCCTGGACTTGGAAGATAATTTTCTTTACTGACTGAATTTTAGGCTCAGGAGTAACCTCAGCACTGTTCTGTTTACTGTGACAAACTCTAGCTAAGTGGCCTTTCTTATTGCACTTCTTGCAAATTGCTGATATGGCTTGGCAATTAGGGTTGTTGGCAAGGTGGTTGCTACTACCACAATGGTAATATTTAAGTTTTCATTGGTAGGATCAACAATTTCTGACACAGGGCTCTGGTCTGAGTGGGAGTGTTCTGATAGAACAGGATTAGGTCTAATTTCTTTCATACAGAGGGTGGTATGTTCAATAGATTTAGCCAATTCAATCACCTCTTGTAAATTAGGTCGTTTTTACAGTAATCTTTCTTGAAATTTGCCATTATTGGTGCACCTCACCATTTGGTCCCTAATAAGGGAGTCGTTAAGCTCTCCGAATTGGCATAGATCACTTAGACCTCTCATCACAGCTACGTAGCTAGAAATGCTTTCATGCTTTCCTTGGACTCTACAAAAGAACTTGTGGCGTTCTAGGACTATGTCGATTTTGTCTCCAAAGTGTATTTCCAATTTTAGTAAAGATGTTTCATAAGCGTCTCCATCTTCTTCTAGGTCTGGTTCTGGTAGAGTATCAAAGACTTTCCTCCCATGGGTACCCTGGTTGTGAAGAAGAATGTGTTGTTTTCTCAAGGCACTGAATTTCCCCCCTAATGGCGATCAGGTACGACTCAAAGATCTTGACCCATTATTTCCAAGGAAGGTTGGGTTCCCCACATTCATTTAGAAAAGGCGGGGGCTGTGTCATGCTTGCAGCAGCCATGTTGGGAAGCAAAACACAGAGAGAGAACCCCAGGGAGAAGAATAACTTGCCTGCTATGGATTACTGGAATTTTGTGCTAGCTAACTGGAAGAGACGATGCTTGAAGCAATACAAACAAAATTGGTACACAATTGGTAGAGTAGAGATGGTGGAGAAACCCAGGAGATGACACGCAAAATGTCTTAGAAGTGTGCGTATCACTGCAGAAAGGTTAGCACCTGGATGAGCAAAGAAATGGCACAGAGGAATATGTAAGTTGCGCCACCAGGGAGTGTGTGTATCACTGTGAAAGAAGTGACACACAAGGGGATGGTGTTCTATCACCATCGTAAATATTATAGAAGAATGAAGTGAGCGTGTCACTGAAAAGCCTTCAGAAATGAAAAATGGTGTGCGTGTCACCGGTGTCCTGACGATATTTCTAAGAACTGACTCCAAGGAGGAGTGTGGCAAAGTAACATGAGGAGGCGGAGCACGATCTCAGACACGCCTCGAGGGAGGTGGAGGAGCCAAAGGCGGATCGGGCTGCCCCTTTGAAGAGTCACAGCCATGAGCAGGCTGGCGTGCCAAAGCTGAAAAGGGCATGGAGAAATATGGTGGTACGCCCTCGTGGAGGTGAAATTGACTGAGAGGGAACGCCTACAAGGTGTGGAGTAAGAAGCTTAATGCCTCAGGAGAGGTGGAGGCGGCAGGCAGCAACGCCTCCAAGGCAGAGATATGCAGGGCGAAGGATTCCAGAAGGAAGTCCGGGAAAAAGGTCAAAAGAAGGTGAAAGCTTCGTGGAAAATGTGAAGTGAAGATGCAGGTCACTCACAAGAGCTCATTGCGCACACAGTAGATGAAGGCGAGAGAGAGTCTCTGCAGCACCAAAGACAGCGTGAGGAGAGCTGATCGCTGGGTGAGAGAGCCTCTACAGCATCAAAGTAGGTGTGAGCCTGAGGAGAGCTGATCGCTGGGTGGAAATGCTAGCAAACAGTACCTTAACCTTGTGGGTCACAAGGTAGTGATTACACTTGACGTAGAGGATGAAGACAGAAGGGAAGGAGCGCCGTCCTGCTCCCTTACGCAGACCAGTCGTCGCCAGTGTTATAAAGACTCCTGGAACAGGTAGGTGAAGATTCAGTAACTCTTTATTACGGCCTTCACTCTCAAACCTCTGACACGTCAAGTGCCAGGAACAGCGACCAACGAACACTGCCTAGTCAGACTGCGCTGTCAACATTCCAAGGCAGCCTCTGGAATGTTCTAAGAGGGAGGAGGGGGTGAGAGACACAGGAAAAACCATGGCAGGGTTCCTAAAGGGATTCAATGTAAAACTAGGAAAGTAGGAGATTAGAAATAAAGCTATGCCACCCAATACATCCATGCCACGAAGTTCTCCCCCACACTGCTGCTGATGTGGTGTAAATCCATGTCCTGATGATCTAAGCCCTATTGAAAATTCGGAGATACTCTGTTGACGAACAATGATTTTATTGTTTTTTATTGTTTTTCAAATAAGGCTTAGTTAATGGTCAATTGTCATGAAGTATTTCCAAAACAATAATTGCACTGGAGCGGTGTACTTAATATACTTCCACCCCCACCAAACCTTACCTTCAGCAAGCCAGACATTGAACATATTTTAGCATGTAAAACCTAGAAAAATAGACCAGGAAAGATTCCCGAAAATGAGGCAAAACATGCAGATTTTGGTGCGATAAATATCACATCCACTTTTATGCCTCTTTACTAGAGCTGAAACTCATAATAACAGGTCATTACAGCACTTGGCAAATAATAATACCTTACAGTAGGGGAATGGTAAACCGCAAGTGTTTGCACCAACTCGTTATTTAAGCCTCAATGTTGTAATTTAGCTTGCCACGTCCTCCTCTTTAATAAGAGTAGAAATAGAAAACATACTTCTGAACACGGGCTAATTAAGGCTGTTCTTCTGCGTAGCACTCCCAATTGGGCACTGAGAGAAATCCACAGCTAATTATTGGAACCTTTGTTTGATAGTTACCCTGGGAGGGCGGGGTCCCTGCTGATGCCTCTGAACGCAGAGCGCGTGTGTGAATACAGACAGGATCTGTGTGCTTCTTTCGTTAGCCAGTGTGCACTGTGCACATCCAGCGCTTGTGACGTTTGAGAATCAATCCGAGTGTCTTTTTTGTGTACGAGATTCTACAAATACGAATGTCTGTGAACTCTTCTCTGCCCGACCCCTAAACTTCGCAAAAGCGTGGGAGATTAGGGGGGGATATTCACAAGGAAATGGTGGAGAGAGTCGTTAGCCTTCTTGTCTTAACGCCTCTCTCTGCCACTTCGGAAAAGCAAAGCTTGACACCATATTCACAATGACATGGTGCAGCTGGTGCAGCCTTGATTTTCCCCCTGCGATGGTCCTAAGTTTCACAACTTAGCGCCAACGCAGGCATCCTTGCACAAGAGCGCAAGGGTGTCTGCAAGCATGGAGGTTTGTTTATGTACAGGAAGGTGTCCCTTCCTGCACGTAAACAAACCTAAAATGCCAGTTTACAAAACGGCATTTTAAAAAAAAGGTTTGTTTATGTACAGGAAGTGATACCTTCCTGTACATAAACAAACCATGGCATTTTGCATTTTACATGTGTGCTGCACAAGGCAGCACATATGGAAAATTCAAAAACGAGGAGAAATAAAGCATTGCTCCTCATATCGCCAACTTAAGACCAGGGTTTTCCTGGTCTTAAGTTTGGCGTTAGTTCCTATTTACTCTGGCCTTGTGACAAGGGGGCAGCGTAAATATCAATGGGTGTTGCAGTGGAACGCCCACCACAACACCCACTGCACTCCCCTTTCACGCTAAACACAGCGTGAATGGTGGCCCATTCACAAGGCAGCGTTAAACCAGCATATTCTAAACAAAATGGCAACACATATGGTCGAGAAAAAAGTGCGGAATTAACGAATTCCTCTGAAAACTGTTGGGCATATTCACAAGCCCCTATCGCCACCACAATGTCACTGAAAGACGTTGTTGTGGCGATAGGGGCTTGTGAATATGCCCAACAGTTTTCAGAGGAATTAGTTAATTCCGCACTTTTTTCTCGACCTTATGTGTTGCCATTTTGTTTAGAATACGCTATGGATGTAAATAATGTAAACAAAAAAACAACTTGAGGAAGCATAAAGTTTGCTCTTTGCTGTAGCATTCTTTATCAGATCCATGATACTTTAAACAGAGCACTGCTAAATCTGTGAAAATGTTAATTTATGGTGAATTCATTAACTATAAATCACCATCTTTTATCCGTGTAAGGAAATTTTCCAAAAAGATGCGAACATTTATGATGTAAATATGAATTTGTTTATGGATTAAATTGAATAGTTTGCAACTGCCAGCAAATATAACAGCTTGGGAAACATGTTCAAACTTCTTCTCACGCCTGCCTGCTTTAGCACTACATTCACATATCCGCAGTGCATAATTGGCTGCCATCTCGTTCTGTCAGTCGGAGCAATCAGAAACGTCCCCAGGAGGGGTGTCTGCAATAGTTTCAACACAAGCGCTCACACTTTATGTGAAGGAGCAGATTTCTGGTTCATTGAGCCTAGTAAACCTTGCAGCAGCATTTACCACAAAACTCAAAAGCTGACTGTTTATTTTTTGTGTTGAGCTGGTGTATATAGTCCCAATGTGCAGGACATCAGCGGGCAGCCATGAGCTACTAACACCTTAATCAATCACGTCATCACAAACACTTGGGAATATGTCCAAAAATAAAATCAGTTAGAAGCAATGCAGCTGCATTTATAGTTCAAATCTGTTTAATTAAGTGTTTAAACGAGCTAGCCGGTGGGGCTATTAAAGCTGGCTATAGTTGAGAGTAGGGAAAGGAAGGGGGGTGGTAATGGAACTAGGGGCAGGGAGGGGGAAGAGAAAGTAGAGGACGATAACAAGAAACACGCCTTGTTCACTCACAAGCTTGGTAAAGAAGCTGAAGCCAAGGAGGTCGCGTTTGGCCCCTTAGGAGCAGGTTCGGGTATACCGTTGCACACTAATCCAGGTCTGGAAGGGGCAGCACTCCTAGTTATTTCGGGCAAGAGAGTTCTCGAAATGTATTTGTGATAAAATTCATGCAGGGGCCCCACTGCCTCTCAAACTGCTGGTGGTTTTTTGTAGAGCAGATCTTTTCCATGCCCAGGGTGTCCCCACAGCTTACAAAGTCAGTCGATATGTGCCGGAGCGTGACTTCCTGCCTGGCTGCACTCAGTGCTAGAGTTATAGCCTTGCCTCTAGGAGAATGGAGGGGGTATGTGAGAGTGTTAGGGAGGCGACAGAGGAGGGTATAGCTAGGAAGCCTTAGTAGGTCAGTGTAAAAAATGCTGTCAATGTTGGCCAGCACTGAGTCCCAGTGACGTCTGAGTTTGAAGCAGTGCCAGAGCAAGTGTGTCAGCTTGCCTGTGACCCCACAGTTGCACCAGCATGCAGAGGAAGCACCTGTTTTCCACTTCACTAGTCCTTCTGGCGTATAATACCAGTAGTGTGTCATTTTGAGCATTGCCTCCTTACGCGTCTCACTAGTCGCAGAAATACGCTCCCTGCAATAAATGTCTGCCCATTCTTTATCTGAGGTGTACCGCCACCTTGACAAGGGAGGGCGTCCGGCGCAGCATTTTTTAAGAGTTCAGATAACAGCTGGTTGTTGCCTGGTTTAGTGATGAGCCATTTTTCATAACTGGTAAGGGCCCTAGAAGCGTGAGGCTTAATGGAGGGCTGAGTGACACTATGGAGAACGTGGATATAGAGTCAGAGTTCATATTCTGGGGTCCCTTACTTGAGTCTGGGTTGGTCAAAGGGCATCAAGTCCTCTGGGCTGAAGAAGTCACCAATTTGTTTGCAGGTGGTTTCCTGCCACATGATCAACCCGTTGCAGCCAGAGGAAAGTCGAGATTGCCCATCACTGGGGTAAGAGGTGATAGGGGTATCATTAAGCCTCGGGAGATAGAAACCCTGCACCAGTTCTCCCAAGTGGCCTTGATCAGTGACATGGAGTAGATGACCATAGCCAATGCTTTTTTGACAACCATGGGACCTTCCATATGTGCATCCCAGCGATCGCCTGCTCTATGAAGGACCAATGTTTCTCCAAGGCAGGCATGTACCAATCCAGCATTTAGCACTAGTGGGCAGTGAGAAACTAAGTGGTAAGGTGTGGTATTCTAAGAACGCCATGTGCCTGTGAGAGGTTGACTCAGTACTGATCTTAACAAGGTTTCTTGACCTCCCATATGAAAGACTCAAACATGTGTTGAAGTTTGGAAAGGAGATGGGTGGGAGGTTGGCCTGGGAGGGTGTGCATGACATAA
The DNA here is from genome assembly GCF_964204655.1 of Triturus cristatus. Classification (NCBI taxonomy): domain Eukaryota; kingdom Metazoa; phylum Chordata; class Amphibia; order Caudata; family Salamandridae; genus Triturus; species Triturus cristatus. The sequence continues at coordinate 446,037,680 of NC_140590.1, forward strand.
AAAAATTTGGGTAAGAGAGTAACTTTTATGGCTGCCAGACAGCCCAACCAGGAGAGGCCCCCGGCCTGCCAAATCTGTAGGTCAGAGGTAGCTGTTGCTACCAGTGCTTTATAGTTGCGCTCCTCTGTTTTAGATACTGAGGACCACAGCATGAGACACAGATATGAGACAAGATGGGGCACCCAGGCAAGTGGAAACATATCCTGCAGAGTGAGGTGGTCGATATCCGGGGCGGATAAGTTAAGCATCTGGGATTTCTGAACACTGAATTTCAAGCCTGAAGCGCTCCCGGAGAGGCATAGTTCCAGGAAGAAGGGCTGGGACTTAGGTAAAGGGATCCGATTTGTAAACCAGAACATCATCAGCATTGAAGGCCAATTTGTGATCCCACCATTTCATATTGATCCCATGTTGATTAACTCTGTTTCTTTGAGTCAAGGGCTCTGTATATAGAACGGTTCACTGACAAAATATCACCTGTGAAAATATCCCCATACCAAAATATCATGACCAAAAATACCGATGTTAAAAATATCATCATTCTATACTTAGAATGGTAAGAAAAAAAAAAAAACACAAAAAATATTGTTGTCATTAATATCGTTGTATTAAATATTTTTATTTAAATATACATTAATTTAAATATTACATATGAAATATATTAAATAGTAACATTAATTTAATACAAATAAAATAGATGTAATATATATTTCATCAGATATAACAAACTTAAAAAAAGTTAGACACATATTAATATATATGTTACATATATCTAGATAAAAACTATTAAACTAATAATTTGAATTTATAATATAATTTCAGAATTTCTTAAATAATATATATAATAATATAACAAATAACTATTAGCACACAACTATATATTAAATATATATAAAAAAGAAAATTATATATATACATATATAGATATATGTATATATATACCCAAATATATTAAGTGTAACGACCACCACCGAGCTTTTCATTCACCAGGTCTTTTTATTTTGGTAACGCGTTTCGCCTGACACAGCAGGCTTGATCACACAAAGAGTTGTGGGATGTATACACGTATATACTTTCAGGGAATCAAAAAAAAAAACGGACAGCATACAAACTAGTATCTATGTATGTTAGTTTGGCGGCCATTTTAAGCTAGTCAAAAATGGTAACAAAACCTTTGTTCAGTCTAGTGCTGTATAGGTCCTTATACGTGTTCTTAACGTTTGAACTATTGAATTCATAGTTCCAATCAGACCTATAATTGGTCCTCAGTGTTAAACATGTTAATTCATATTAATTATGCATGGTAACAAAAATAATAACCTGTATTCAGTCTAGTGCTGTGTAGGTTCTTATACATGTTATTCTCCGTATCTAAACATTTCGATTTATTTCAACCTATTCTTGTCCTCAATATATATTACACATAATAATTCATTCCTCATCAAGCATAGTGCTCATTGATAAACATATACTGAGGCAATATGCTGTTATGTACATAATAGTTAGTATCAGTATTATTGTCCGCTGTAGGATCATTCTCCTTGAAAACGTGACATAATTTTATCCCCACTCAACCAAAACAATCCACACCCAAGTCAACAAAATTTAAATTCTGTGCTACCTATACCCTATATAATCTATACATTACAGAAAAGAACTAAAACATATCATTAGGAATATGAAGGTTCTCTTATCTGTCAAGTGATTCCATTTTCATGTTCTGGAAGAAAAGGGTAGGGGTATGTTACGATTCCCTTCCGGAGTCGGCCCCTTCCTTTCCTCCTAAAATTAAAACAAATTACAAAATTGTTAGATTGCATTATTGCAAATTAAAAATGTACTCAATAACCTCTTAATACACAAACATACAGATCAATTAGATATACAGAATACACCAGATGAATGTTATTCTCGTAAATGCACACTCAATTCTTCGTCCTGATTTAATCCTCCTGGATATTTAATTGTAAATTAATAATGTGCCAAGACTCCCTCTGTCTCAATTGTAGTTCTCTATTACCACCCCTTCGATTGTACTCTATCTGTTCGATTGCAAAGAAAGATAAGAGTGAGTTGTTGGATAAGTGGTACTTGGCAAAATGTCTTGCCACAGGGTAGTGTGGATCTTTGTTCTTAATAGCTTGCATATGTTCCAACACTCTCTTTTTTACTGCCAGAGTGGTACTTCCCACATATCTTAAGTGGCAAGGACATTCGAGAACATAAATGACAAATGTGGTTCCACATGTGAGGAATTGTTCGATATTTCTTTCACCTACAGGTGTACTGTATTTTTTCCGCATGTGGCTACTGCGACACGCTCTACAGTGACCACACGGAAAAAATCCTTTCAAATTAAGGCGTGTGCTTTTTTGGGGTTTGGAAATATCACCTTTCATCAGAATATCTTTCAGATTTCTGCTTTTCCTATAGGTGATTAATGGACGTGTAGGTAAATCCTTTACCAAGCTGGGTTCAGTTTTTAGCGTGTTCCAGTTCTTATTCAGAATTTTGGCAATGTTTTTGGATTCTGCATTGAATGTGAGGATAACCCTAGGTTGGTTTGCCCCTTCCTTTTCTTCCTCGGGTTTTTCTAGCAGAGTTGTTTCTCTCGAGATGTTCTTCACTTTTTCTACCGCTCTGTCTATCACCCATTTGGGATATCCCCTCTCTTTGAATCTTTCAAGCATCACATTTTGTTCTATGCAGAAATCATCCATGGTACTACAGTTTCTTCTTGCCCTGAGCAGTTCTCCAAATGGAATGCTCCATTTCAAGGTCTCAGGGTGGCTGCTCAGGGCATGAAGAAGACTGTTCCCTGCTGTTTCCTTTCTGTGTAGTTTAGTGCAGATTTTGTTCTGGCGGATTTCCACAGTAACATCTAGAAATTCAATGGCTACCTTACTTATATTATATGTCAACCTCAAGTTGTAATCATTAACATTCAAGTTGTTTATGAATGTGACAGCTGATTGTTCATCCCCCTTCCATATAATAAAGAGGTCGTCGATGTACCTAAGCCATTTAATTATTTTCTCTCCTGACTCTGTTTGGGTAATGCTTCTCTGTACCTCTTCTTCCCATACCCCAAGAAAAAGATTTGCAAAACTTGGGGCAAAACAAGTCCCCATAGCAGTACCGAGGACTTGTTTAAACATTTGACCGTCGAACATAAAAATGTTATGTGTTAAACAGAATCTTATCATTTCTAGCAATGTCATAGTGTGGTCCAAAAAACAAATTTTTCTTTTTTTCAAATAATGAAAACAGCATTTTAACCCCAATTCATGGTCAATTATGGAATAGAGTGAGTTTACATCCATTGTAATCAGTTGATAATCCTCTTCCCACACAATATCATTTATTTTGCCCAGAAAATCCTTGGTGTCTTTAGTATATGAAGGCAGAGTTACAACGTACTCTCGTAGAAAATAATCTACATATTTAGAAATATGTTCTGAAACGCAACCAAACGATGATACTATTGGTCTCCCTGGCGGTAAAGTGGCATTTTTATGGATTTTAGGCAATAGGTAGAAACTTGGTAACTTGGGATAATCTTTTTTCAAGTAACAGAATTCTTCCCATTGTATGAGGCCTTGGTCTTTCCATGCCGTTAACATTGCCCAAATTTTTATTATGCTGTCATTATATTCTTCCATATTGCTTGTCACATAATAGTTATTATCATTCAATTGCTTGAGTGCTTCATTAATGTACAGGCTGCGATCCCATAAGACGATATTACCGCCCTTGTCTGCTGGACGAATTATTATGTTGTCGTCTTCTGCTAGTGATTTTACAAATTCCCATTGGTTTTTAGTGAAATTCTTTTTGGGTTGCTTATAAGAGGGTTTCTTAGTTTGCATGCGGAAAGTAACAAGATCTTTCATTACTGTTTCGTGGAAAGCATCTATGTTGTCGTGCGGTGTCGTGGGATAGAAAACTGATTTGGGTTTAAATCCTGTTTTAGCTGGACAATCAGTAACAATTTCTTCCTCTACATTTGTCATACACTCAGGATCATCATACAGATCCACTAACGTTGTCAAAGTGTTAAGGTCTCCTATGTTGGTATAGGGTATATCATCTATTCCCATAGTGCTATTATTACTTTCATTAGGTGGTCTTACCCATCTGTTGTTGTGCCATTTTTTTAATTTTAGCTTGCGTATAAATTTAAAAATGTCAATTCTAGTTTCTGGGTAGTTAAAGTTACCTGTGGGACAAAATGAGAGACCAAGGCATAGTGTTCTTTTTTCTTCCATGCTAAGTGGTCTATATGATAAGTTCACAATAGTTTTGTTTACCATTGTATCTTTCATTGTTTCTGTTGTGTTTGACCACTCTTCTTGTTTCCCATTGGCCTGTATCCACGTCCTCGCCCTCTTCTTGATTCTCTGTCGGATTCGCTGTCTTCTTCGCCAGTTTCTTCCTTGTTTCTTCCTCTTCCTCTTGTTTGGAGTCCTCGACCTCTCCCTCTCGTTTTCGGTGGTTGTACTGTTCTCGGAATCTGCCTCCCTGTTCTCATGAGGCGATATTCCTCTAAAAAATTAGTCTGTTGTCTTATTACAGTTGTTGGTTCATTGGTACTTCCTTCCTGTGCATCTCCTTCTGGATCACTGCTAGTTATAGAACTAGCGGCACTTGGGACTCTGGCTACCTCCTCAATTGTTACTCCTTGTGCAAGTTTTTCGTACATGTGATCGTATTTGTGACTATACGTTAGGATTCTCCCACTTTCATAGTCACCGCAATCTCGATGTAGCTTCCGTTGTTTTCTTGCCTTTATATCTTCTTCATGTCGTTTTAGTCGTCCTTTAAGGTCTGTCATGAATTTGCTCACGGCTTCCTGTTCTTTATGTTTCATTATTTCTTCTTCTAAAGTTTTCAATTCATTCATTATTCCCTCCCTGTCTTCCCAGGCATATTTAATTAGGATCATCAACATGCGTTTAGAGCTTGAGGCTGAGTTTTCTGCCCATTCCTGGAGCATTGAAGGATTAGGGGATTCATGGCTGAGTGTAATTTATATTCGAAGACCCCTAGGTACCATCTCTTTTTCTACGTAATCTTCCAATGATATGGCCTCCCACCATTTTGAAGTCTCAGACTTTTTTAATTTCTCAAATGGTTTCAGTTTCTCTTGCAGAGAACTGTCTTTGGCATTTATTTCTTTATTGACATTTCTATTTTTGTTAGGGGCTCTTGCAAATAGGTTTTGCGCAGCACTTCTCCTTTCAGTTTCTTCATCCATTGCTGATATCATCCGTATGGCCCAATGATCTGTTTGTGTACACAAGGCAGCAACTTGTGTTTTACCGAAATTACTTGTTAGGGTGAGAAGAAAAGCACAGGTCCTTTCCAATTGCTGTAGGAAAAAATCCTGCTGCAGATCAAGCTCTATGCGTGCCTATATATATCCAATGGCACGATCTCTTCAATTTAATTGTGGAGCTCCAAATACGAAAATGGGAGGGGAAAGCACTTCTTAAATATTCAGTTATAGCAGAGATCATCAATAAGGAAAAGGAAATAGAAGTGCAGAGAATAGTATCGGTACCGTGCACTCACTGTCAAAGTTATCGATCTAATACCATCCTATTCATTTCAGGACATATGGACAGTTTGTTTCCCATCCGGATGAATATGCTCAAGGAACCGCAGTAGCGTGTGCAGTAGGAAAGGAGACAGGCGCGTTTCCTCCGACCCGCTCCACTCCCCTAACCCCCCCGTCCACACCACGCGCCAGAGCACTCACCTCTCGGGAGGAACGTCGTTTGGTCTGTCCACAATTCTCCTCGATATTCTCCGGTGCACTGCTACGCTTTTCAGTCCGGAGCTGGAAACCAATGCCAGTGTCTTGTCGCTGGTTTTTAAAAAAGCGCCAAGTTTGAATATCGCCGTCTCGTTTTCGCCGTGTACTCGTACCCAGCCGCTGTTAGAGCCGCTATTACCAGTTTTCTGATTCTCCGATCTCACGAATATAATAGTCAATGTGCATACCATCTCCCAAAATCTTACTAGTGTTGAGCTTTTCACCGCCGGCCTCGGGAGACTCCATTAGTCATTCATTCCAGATTGCTCCTTCTGTCTCCCCTCGCCCAAGGCAGGCAGGTCGTTCGGTGTCGGCGGAGCGCGCCGACTTTAAAATTCCCAAATATTCTAAGTGTAACGACCACCACCGAGCTTTTCATTCACCAGGTCTTTTTATTTTGGTAACGCGTTTCGCCTGACACAGCAGGCTTGATCACACAAAGAGTTGTGGGATGTATACACGTATATACTTTCAGGGAATCAAAACAAAAAACGGACAGCATACAAACTAGTATCTATGTATGTTAGTTTGGCGGCCATTTTAAGCTAGTCAAAAATGGTAACAAAACCTTTGTTCAGTCTAGTGCTGTATAGGTCCTTATACGTGTTCTTAACGTTTGAACTATTGAATTCATAGTTCCAATCAGACCTATAATTGGTCCTCAGTGTTACACATGTTAATTCATATTCATTATGCATGGTAACAAAAATAATAACCTGTATTCAGTCTAGTGCTGTGTAGGTTCTTATACATGTTATTCTCCGTATCTAAACATTTCGATTTATTTCAACCTATTCTTGTCCTCAATATATATTACACATAATGAATTATGAGGAATGAATTATTATACATACATATACCAATACCATAAAATATTTAAAAAACAAACATTTGTATATAAAAAATTTTACCCATTAAAACATTAATAATTATACATATTTTGAAAATTATAATTTTAACCCGTTGTGTGCTTATGACGAGCCCAGCTCGTCATGAGGCACAGTGGAGCTGTGCTCATGACGAGCTGGGCTCGTCATAACGGTCGCGCTCCGCCCACGCGTGATTGATTCCCCACCTGTGCGGGAGAATCAATTAGTGGGCGGAGTCGTGACGAGCTCAGCACGTCATGAGCACAGCTCCACTGTGCCTCATTACGAACTGGGCTCGTCACGAGCACAGCGCCACCGCCGCCGCCCCCCCGCACCGCGGGGGAATTACCCCTGCGGCGAAGGGGTGAAACAAGCGAAAACATAATAATATAAAGTGGAACAATAAAAAATTAATTATCTCATTTTACGTTTAATACATATACTATTCTCACTACAATTTATACAAAAGTAAGCACATTTTTCTACTAAAGATGTATAAGCTTTACTACTCGCACTTCATGCAACACAACAGTAGTAAAACTGTTACGTCACACATGGGTAAAATGTACTATTCACACTCCAGTCAATGCAACAGTAGGGAAAGTGTTGGATTGCGGAGGGGTAAAATGTACTATTCCAGCTCCTATATGCTCAACAGTAGGAAAAGTGTTAGATTACGGAGGGGTAACATTTACTATTCCCACTCCATTGAGTGCAACAGTAGGGAAAGTTCATGGATTGTGGTGGGGTAAAATGTACTATTCCAACTCCAATAAGTGCAACATTAGGAAAAGTGTTGGATTGCAGGGGGGATAAAACGTACTATTCCAACTCCAATACCTCCAACAGTAGGGAAACTTTTGGATTATGGAGGGGTAAAATGTACTATTCCCACCCCAGTCAGTTGAACATTAAGGAAAGTGTTGGAGTGCGATGGGTAACATTTACTATTCCCACTCCATTGAGTGGAATTCACCTCTTCCATAGTGCAAACCAAGTAAGAAGCGCCATTCCATTGGAAGGTGAGACGGAATGGATGGCCCCATTTGTACTTGACACCTTTAGAATGAAGGACAGTTGTGGCTGGGCAAGAGAGGCATCTTTTGTGGAGGGTTTTTGGAGACAGATCCTGGTACAACCACAGTTTGGCACCCTCAAATTCAATAGGACAGGCTGCTCAAGCTGCATCCATGATGTCTTCCTTTTTTCAAAATTGATGGACTCAGGTGAGGATGTCTGTCCCAGCACCTTTAGGGCCTCCCTGTCTCCCGATGCAGTGGGTACAATTGAGGTGGAAGTCAGAGTCTGATAGACCAGGAAGAATGTGAGTGATGAGTAGAGTGACATAGCCTTCAATATCTTCATCCTCCACCCTCGTGTGGTACCATAGATGCGAATGTTGAAGTGTTGGGATAGGCTAAATCTTTGAGATGTGTTTGGAGGCCTGTATTCTGATGCTTCAGCTCCAAAACTTCCCAGCAGATGTTTTCAGGTTCCTCTTCTCATGCATCTCTAACGCGCTCCAGGGAGGACGGTGAAGATGCATGTCCGGTCCTATCTGACCTGCTTGAGATCAGCTGTCATTTCTAGGTGATAGCTCGCAAAGTTGTCACTCAGGGACCCAAATTGGTTTTCGATGAAGGACCTAGTGAAGAGGGCCTGCATGTCGCCCATCGCATGGCCCATGGGCACATATTCAGGCCAACTAAGGTCGTCGTGTGTGTTTCTCTGTTAGTCAGTTTTCCTGGCAGCAGCATTGGTGAGCATGTCTTCGAACATTAGAGTCTTTATTGTGTCCTTTGTGTGCCATCATGTCATTCAATCAATCAATCAATAGGTCATTTATACAGCGCACGGCTACCTCCAACGGAGGTGTCCCGGCGCTAACAGTGGCTCCAGCAGAGGAAGAACAGAGGAATGGGCTACCAGGTCTTCAGTGCTTTCTGAAATACGTGTTCCGTCTCGGCCTAACGAAGGTGATCAGTCATGGAGTTCCACAAAGACTCAGTTCTCACTGAGAAAGCACGACCACCGATCCTGGCTTTAGAAAAATGGGGAATCGTAAGAAGTTGCTGGAGATTGGATCTCAGGGCCCTATTCTAGTGATATTTCCAGAGTCTCTGTCTCAGGTACACAGGGCCCCTATCCCTGGAAGCTCTATAGGCAATGATAAGCACTTTAAACTCTGTCATTGGATGAGATGCATTGATCACAGGGTCAGCGTAAAGTTTGGAGACTGAGGGTCTGGGCCAAGCGCGGTGAGGTTCTAGAGGCTGATGGTTGGGATGACTGAGTTGTGCAGCAAAGAGTCTGCACCACACCACCTGCAGGGCACTGGGGCTCTGCCCGGCAAAGGACTCCCACCAGAGGAAGCAATCCAAGGGCCCCACAAAGCCACCTTGGTGTAGTGGGTGATCGCCCAGCATGCACACCTCCACCAGCTAATCCAGAATCGAAAAAAGAGGGGTCACAAGGAGACCAGGCCCTGGGTGCAGGCCTGCAGGACTCGTGGGGTAGGTGAGCATGGCCCCAGGATTACTGCCACCCCAGCCAAGAGTCCGGGGACCAGCACCCACCTCAGGGAGAGGGCACAAAGTCACAGGTGGGGAGATCTCTGAAGCAATTACTACTCAGGAGTTGCAGCTGTGGTGATCTGCTCCTACTGCCTCTCTGCAGCTGCAGGTCACTCAGGAGCTGTAAGTGGGTCCATGGGAGACCAATGGATGGTATAGGGCAGGGTCTCCACTCTGCATTCAGGAGCGCTGCGCTGTATGAAAGAGTGTGACTTCCAGGATTGGCATCTCAGCACTAATGAAGGCACTGCGGCGGTTCAGGATGGTCGGGGGCAGCTGTGTGGATTGGCCACCACCCAGGAGTGTGCCCTTGGAGTCTGTGCTGTTGGTGCAAAGCAGGGGCAGCCCACGCCCTCGGTGCTGCTCCTCGACTCCCTGTTCCAATGCTGGCGTCGGCTGGGGTCAGGCTTTGTGGACCCACAGGGGACAGTGGTGCAAAGCCACTATGGGGCCCAGGCCCCAAGAGTCTGTGCCAGCAGCTCAAGGCGGTCATCTCTTACCGCACAGGTCTGCATCATGCTGCACTGCTCCGGAGGTGTGGCTGGCAGAGTTCTGGCTCCGGCGGGTTTGTTGGGGAGGCTGTTCTAGGCTAAGGTAAAGGCCCAGTCACTATCTGCTAAAGTGTGCCAAGGCTCCAGCCATGATGCACTGAAGTCACAGGGGTTCTGTTCTGTTCTGTTGTCACCGCTGCCACCCCCAGAACCTCATATGGGGCAGTCTCTTGTTGCTGCACAGGCCTGGTGCCTGTTGGCCACACTGGGGGCAGAGTCTGCAGAGTGCTTGATAATATATATATATATATATATATATATACACACACACTACCCACAACCCAAGCTGTGCAGAGTGGCCAGAAAATACTCACTATGCCTCTTCTTTGGACTAGATACCCTTGCCGTGCACAAAGGATTGAGATTCATTTGCAATCCGTCACCGGCATTATAGCATTGGAGAGGGTAAATTATACCCCCCTTAACCTTGTCCCCATGCACCCGCCAAGTTGGTGTCCAAGTCAGGAGTAGACACGATCATAATGATGGGGGTGATGTACGCAAGTACCTCAAGCTCCAGTGTGGATTTGTTTGTGTCTCAGAAATTACATCAATTACTATACTAATGAGAAAGATTCCTACTTTGTCCATGTTCTTTGCTTGTGCTCTAAAATGGCAATCAGGTTACAGCTGCTTTCTATATTTGTCAACGGGATTTGTCAAAGTCTGTTCTTGAGGTACAAAACTATGCAGATATTAATAACCATAAAAATTAGTTGAATTTGTCCAAAGAAATTCTTTTCTTGCCAACTCACTTTGACCCCACATCTCTCTTTGCTCTAAAAAAAAAGCAGTTACTTTGACTACATGTCATGTGCCTAGTTGATTGGAGATGCACACCACTGTATCTTGCATGGCAAGTTGAGGTCAGTTGCTGCGGCAAACTATTTTGCATGGTTCCCAAAGGGAACGACTATTCAGAGCAGGCCCATAGTTGCTCCCCACCCCCCTCCCGTCTTTTCAGTGCCACGGTTGAGTTGAATCTACTTTGTTGACCACTATTACTGACTCCTCGGTAATTGCGATTTTACTACAGTTTTTGGAGAGCCAATTTTCTTGTCTGTGTAAATGCAGTTGGTTGAGATCTAAGGGATGGTGGTGGTGGTTGGTAGAATGCAGTTTTTGATTTGTAGAAAATATTTAGTACCAGGGCCCTTTACGGAAGGCCACTGCAGTCTGCATCACCCATTGCCCCTTGCTAGTGCTGCCAATGACAGTACCAACATAACACCTAACCATTACACTTCTAAAAGTGTGGCAATTCAGAATATTTCAGACCATGTAAATCTATAATAATGACATGAGAGGCTGGTATTAATAATTGTCAACGCATATTGACTTAAGAAACACTGTTGTTGTGCTCCTTTCAAAATTAAACAGACAGCGCCACCAAGTGGTGGACTTTCACCAGTGCCGGTGCTGGCATTTAATTGCCAGTGCTGTGCACCGGAAACCACTGGCACAAATTAGGCACTAGAATGTAAATATTCACTACACTTCACCATCCCCGTGGGAAAGACAGAAGGTCTGATCCCAGCTTTCCCTCTTGACCACATATTGTGTCCTATACTATTTTTTTTTTTTCCTGTTGGTCAGTTCCCTGATCTGCAGATATTCCATGCTCTTGGAGACTGGCTAAAGCAGATTACAATAATGGACAGTTTGTTTCTAAAGCAAATATACTTCAAGAACTCTTTAGTTAGTTGTTGAAGCAATCTCCCCTCTTCTGGTAAATAAATGCAAACACCGTCTCTACTGTCTGAGACATTGTCTGATTTCATAAGTATCATATTAGGGAAATGAATGTGTGTCTGCGGAATTGGACGATTTGAGTTAATCATGAATAGTTAATATTCTTGAATAATGCACGATGTACTGTGCTCACTGTCCAGTGATTCCTATCCTCAAGCAATTCAAGGGATGGGGTTTTAATTTGTGTCTATTTTTTAAAAAATGAAATGGTTAGGTCAGGAGTTGAGGCTCCCTGATATGAATTAGAAATTAGTTAACCAGCCTAGTGTCTGAATACTTGATGTCAGGATGTAAGAGGACCTCAAGGGCTGATTTTGAGCAGGAGCTGGAGGGGACACTGAACAAGGCCGGGGTCTAAGATAGGGGAGTATCTAGCGGTAGTCAACAGTATTGTATCACCTAGGGAACTGGGAGAGCTATCCACAAAGTTGTCACAGCAAAAACACACCATATAATCACAAATATGGTTAATACAAGGAGTTGTCCTAAGAATGGCCTGTCCTTTCTGGAAGTATTACTGGTTCTTTGTCACCAGGTTTTGCAAAAAACCACCTTGCTCCCTGCTATTGTTTAATTGTTCCCGTATCACAAGCACTCTGTGGTCACTCGGCCGTTATTTCCACAAATCACCAGGTATGGGAACAATAGACATGATTTTGCCAGATACAGGAACACACCTCATAAAATCTTGTGGTATTTGGGCTGTGCCTAATTTGAGTCAGTGGTTTCTGGTTCTGGGCACCGGCACTTAATCGACAGCACTAGAGCTAATGACAGTCTGCCAAATGGTGGCGGTGCATTCCAAATTTAGGTATGAGCATAACAACAGCTGTTTATTAATTCAATTTACATTTAACATGACTAAAACCTGCCTCCCAAGCCATTCTTATAGATTTGGGGGCCTGGAATAGTATGAATATTCACACTTGTAAGAGTGTGATGGTAAGTTGTTGTGGTGGCACTGTCATTGGCAGTAGTACTGGCAGGGGCAACAGGTGGTGCAAGCTATAGTCTCCTCCTGACCAGAGCCCTGGCACTAAAAAGTTTTACAAATTAAGCACTGGGTTTGGACAGGGGCTGTGGACAGTGGCAAAGCCTGGTCCTACCTGGCCTTCTGAACAATGGATGGGGAGCAAACAGTACTCCCCTCAGCTAGTTCGTAGCCTGACTAGACACTGGACACTCACCTGACCCTCTGCCAGCTGCCCCAAATTGGATCCTGTGCTCCATTTACCACCTGCCCAGAGCAGGTGATAAAATAGAGCAGATTCAACCCTGGAAGTGGGCATCATCATACAGATCCTTCAAGCCGCTCCCAGGGCAGCATAGTTATTTCTCATTTTGAGGGCAACAACTTGTGAGTGGTCTGTGCAGGGGTGTAATTACTGCCCTGATCAGTAATTATTATAATAAATATTTTAATTAACTTTATTGGCATTTATGAGTTACGCATACATCTTGTATCTTGTATATATATTGGAGTGAAGGCAAATCCCTGAACTCTGGCAACATATAAGACCATGCATGGAGATCTTCAACAAGCTTTTCATCTTTTCGGACAAATATAATTCATACCATTTCCACTGTTGCCCGCTCACACATGTCTCTCATTCATTCTTCTATGTGTGGGGACATAGGTCTGAGTCTTGCTATAGCAATGCGCGGTTGTGCAAGTCCTAACCCTAGGAGTATGAATCGCCTGCTTAGCTTCTTACGCTTAGGCTTGGGTATGAAGCCCAGCAATACTTGTCAGATCTCTTTTAGGATTACCCATCCCGTGGCCCTCTGGAGATGTACAAGCACTGTGTCCCAAAAAGGGAATAAAGTCGGGCTGATCATAACCATGTGGAGAATGTCCGCTGCCTGCGATGTACATTTCGGGCATTCGTCAGCATGGACTGGGTATATTATGTGTAATGTACGTGGGGTGAGATGTACCTGGTGAACTAGATTGTATTGTAGGAGCTTAAACTGTGTATTGGAGTTCACTGTTTAAACCCCCTCGAGAACTTTTCCCCATTCTCTATTCGACAGTGGCTCTTGGAGCAGACCATCCCATTTCGACTTTACAGGCAAAACCCCACCTGGTAAGTTATCTCCAAAGGCTCTATATAGATGGGACACCAATCGCCTAGCCTGCGCTATATACAGCATCACTTTTAATGTGTTAGTACAAGGGGCCTCCTCCCGAAACACTGGCCAAATTTGGGTAGGATAATCATTTTCAGGTCAAGCCTATAGCGGCAGCGCGCATGTGCTACTCGCTCTGCAAGGCATGCAGTAATGGAGTATGCAGTGGGTACTCCCCCCACTCTCCGCCCATGTTTTTAATTGGCTCGTGTCATTGTCTTTCATAAGTGCTGCCTTCTGATTGATTCTGAGGCTTGTAAGTCCCTCCTTATTATGGCCATGTCGTCATTTGTATCCTTCCATGGCTACTGGCCCCTTTAATTTGAGTGTTGCACAGTATGTGTTATTTAGATTGTGATCACTATTTTCTTTAATAAGGTTCTCTTACTGCCCGTGCCTTCTCGCTCCCCGGCCGCACTCCAGTTTGCAATGCAATAGGTCTTGCATAAATGGGAGTCCTGTTGCATTGCAAATGAATGTTTTGCCGGCACTCAGTGTTTTTTTAGGAAGCGCCTCAAGCGCTTTCATTTTAATGGCTACTACACAGAACACCTGCCACCTCCGGGAGGAACGGAGCAGCCAGGGGGAGCCGGGCCTTGCACCCGCCCACAGGGGCCCTGCAAGGCTGTTAAGTGAGCCTCAAGTGTATCCCTCCCAGAGGGTGGCAGGCAGCGCTGAGAGGTGCAAGAGATCAGGAACCCTGGGGGTCGCAGCTAGCACTGCGAGGCCCAAGAGGCAGCACTGTGAAGTCGGCGCTGTGTTCATTAAAAAAATCTGCAGACACCATTGTTCCCCCTCTCTCCCCCATCTACCTTAACTCCGGATGCAGCTTGTGTCTTAATTTTATCATTTTATAATGCCCCCTTTTGTTGCATTCCCATGCTAATCTATATATCTATATATATATTTATTTTATGCTACCGCAGGACGAGGTATAACAATTTCGGTGTTGTGACCTAATGCAGGCTCTCCTTTTCCACAAGAATAGACCATTGTGTGCGTTGTGAGTGCCTTTTGTACTTGTGTTCGCAGGGGGTAGACTGTGTGTAGTGGGAAAGATTAAAGCTGCCGAGCTTTGTTTGTGTCCGTTATTCTTTGCTTGTCTGCTCTTTTTTGAGTTCATGAAAAGTATGACCAGCATTCTCGCTTATACGGCTTGGTGTAAACCCCTGCTGTTGGATTTGGCCCTTTTTCAAGGGTCATCCCTGAACTTTTTGCCTTCCTCCGGTATTTTTTCTGACCTGTTGTTGGTGGTTTTATGACTCTGGGCACTTTACCACTATTGATCAGTGCTAAAAGTGCAAATGTTCCCTTTTGCAAATTGTGTTATGGATTAGTGATTGCATGATTGGTTATTTGATTTACTTGTCAGACCCTAGTACAGTCCACCATGTGTGCCCAGGGCCTGTAAATCAAATGCTGCTGGTGGGCTTGGAGCAATGATTGTGCCACCCACAGAAGCAGCTTGTAAAATGTGGCTCAGGCCTGCCATCGCAGAGCCTTTGTGCAGTCTGGGACTGCCATGTTGACTTGATAAGTGCACACAATTACCAGTCCCTAAACCTTCCCTTTTCTACATGTTAGTTACCCCTAAGGTAGGCCCAAGGTATCCCTGTGGGCAGAATGCATTGTATGTGAAAGGTAGGACATGCTCTGATGTGTGTACCATGTCCTGATAGTGAATTACTGCCAATTTCGTTTTTCACTTTTGCAAGGCTTTCTGTTCCCATAGGCCAGAATGGGCAGTTATTTTATAACATCTTATAAATATAACTGACCCAGGGAACAAGATTGGAAAATAAAGTTTAGCATGCCTGAACTCAGAATGTTTAAGTGCATCTTTTACTATAGGTGATTTTAACATTCTGTGTTTGAAAATACCACTTTTAGAAAGTAGGTATTTTCTTGCCTAACTATCCAGTGTGCGTCTGCTAGGTTTGTGTATTGCATGTCTGGCTCGTGAGTGACAGGAGCTGGGAGAGGGCTGCGGCTCCAGCTGTCTGATGAATCAGGGCTGGGCTGAATAGGACCTGCATTGAATAGAGAGTAGGGGGAGGAGATTTCCTTTCACTTCCCTGAGCCTTCATAGAATAGAGAGTAGGGGGAGAAGAATTCCTTTCAACTACATGGGCAAGGTCTGCTTTCAGCAATACTGTCTACCTCCTGCCAGGAAACTACACCAGAGAGGACATAACTGGTTTTGGCTGGGTACAGACACTCTCTGCCTTCAGAGAACAAAGCATTTTGCAGTATAAATATTGGGGCCCAGACCCCAGAACTTTAGATCACTTCTGGGAAATCAAGAGGAATCTTGCCAAGGAGAAGAAACCGGAGAGGCTGAAGGAGGATTACTGCCCCTGTGCTGTTTGCTGTCTGGGGTTGGCCTGCAGTTGTTTCTTGTTGCCAAGGTAAGGAGAAAAGGACTTTGCTGTTTGCTTTGTTATCTTGAGGAAGATATCCAAGGGCTTGAACTGAGCTTGCCTCCTGTCTGAAGACTCAGGGACACAAAGACTTCACCACCAGCTCCCCCTGAATTCCCTTGCTGGGAATGCTACCTGCAGTGAGGTGCCTGCTGTTGTTTGGTCCCTCTGAGAGACTACGTGTCGCTGGGAGCTGGAAGCGCGACGCATCACTGAAGAAGCATGTCGCCGCTGCAGCTGTTCGCCGTCGCATCGCAGAGGAAGCGTGTCACATCACCGGAGAAGCGTGGCGCTGTGGTAAATATTTCTCCTTTACCGGGACTGAATTTGATACAGGAACATAGTAAAATAGCTCAATAAAATGAGAGGCAGAATCCGTGGTATTAGAGGTTCGGAATGGGCTTTATTCCATTAATTCGATTATAATCGGTTGCTCCCAATGTTCCGTCACCACGAGGGTTCAGGAAGTGAAGCACACACTTTATTGACAAGAAATGACTTTTATAGTACATACATGACAATGAAGTAAATGCAGTAGGCGTAACAATTGATAAGGAAAATGACGAGTTGTTCTGCGTAACCAGAAATGGGTGTAATAAGGCGAAAAAAGGAACATAATTGGTTGTGATGTCATGTATAGGTGGATCTATAAGATAATACTTGGCATGGATGCGTGCGCAGCAGTCTGACGTGTAATTGACGTGTAACTAGGGGGTGAAGGGGACTTGACATTTAGCTCTACATGTGGAGACAAGAAGTCTGGGGGGTCAAGTCAACCTAATCCCAAATCATATCTAACATCCTATGTTTAAAGAACTATGTTATCCATAAAAGAAGGACTCTCGGACAGAATCTATTCTATACTGACTGTGCGTGCATGTACAAGCGTCTAAGTGTCTACACTAAATGCGAGGGGGTAGGAATATTCCATGGTAACAAGGCTATGAATTACTTGCATGAGGACAGAGAAGCCGGCCTTTTGCTCGGTAACTGGAAGAATGTTTACTTAAGCTACTAGGCAGGAATGCATCGGCTGAGGGGGAAGCAGATAATTCGAAGGTGAAATACAGTTCTTGGCAGAGAATAGGCTGATGTCAGGCTTCGTGAGCCGCGCAGAGAATGAGACAAAGTTCATGGTCACAGATGCAGGCTCAGACTGGAGCTTTCAGAGGCAGAAGGCAAGAAGAGTTTGATGACAGAATCAGGGCCTACTTGCCTGGACTGTAAAATGGCATAAGTGAACCATATAAAGCCGGTGGCTTTTCATACTTAGGAATGGAATATCCGGCCTATTCATGGCGGATCTGACAGAGGACATGTTGACGGTGGACGCACATGTGTTTGCGTCTTTATAACTGGAACTGGAGGGAACACACAGGTACTTGTGACATGCACATAGAACTGTTGGGGTCCAAGATAGGGGACATAACTGACCAGAAAAATCCATATTTCCACATTCCCTCCTTGTCCCCTACTTGCCCGTTAAGAGATATCAATCTTCATTAATCCATTGATCTGTTCATATAGCATCATTTGTTCTTCTTTCTTCTTCCGTGACGAATGAAATCTTGGTGGTGGAATACACGATGTGGCACACAGACCACAGATCGCTGGTCCACATTGTAGACATAGACAGCAACTGAATAGTAGGAGAAGGCCAATACCTAGGAAGGATAGAACTCTCCATCCCCAGGCTGATATCACATTCCAAAACCAACTGGACCAAGTCCAAGTGCCTGGGTTCTGGTGCATCTGGCTTACAAT
This sequence comes from Triturus cristatus, assembly GCF_964204655.1. Classification (NCBI taxonomy): domain Eukaryota; kingdom Metazoa; phylum Chordata; class Amphibia; order Caudata; family Salamandridae; genus Triturus; species Triturus cristatus. Next base: position 446,055,557 of record NC_140590.1, read on the forward strand.
CTTGTGAAGGCGAGTTATAGCTTTATATACAGATGGCGAATTTTCTGGTATGAATACGCAGCAGCTTGATCCGATGACCCTACAAGCTCCGCCTCTATCAGCCAGGATGACGTCAAGGACAAGACGATTTTGAAGCACAACAATCCGCATAGCAGACTGCTCTTCTGTTAAATTGCCTAAGGCGGAAATAGTTTCATTCACTACTGCTTCAAGGGTTCTAGTTAATCTACGTATCAGCTTACTATTGGTAACTGTACCTATATAGGGAAAGATGCCTTTATTGAAATCTACATACTTGTCCCATGCCGTCTCAGTATAATCGACAATTGGGAGATCTCTCCGCTCTCTATTGTGTACTAAATGAATATTTCTATAATAATCAGGAGGAGCTAGGAAAACAGGTGGCAAAAGGAATGCTATGTAGCAGGTACCATCCCAATCTAGAGGTAGACGCATATATGCAGTCTGACCACATATAAAGTAGGAGTGGCGATAAGCTCTGAATGAAGATTTGCCTTGATCACTGAATTCTACTGTAGTAGTGCATTGACTATGGCCCATATGTATGGAACCAACCTTTCTTACACACAATTCACCTTTTGCTGGGAGTACTGACATGGTGGGTAAGACTAGCTCAACTTCGGATACGACATTTAGAATCATGAGATTAGGTGTAAAATTACCTAATCCATACACTTCATTTTCTAGATCAGTTCCTGTTCTTTTGGGGCGACCCTCCTTGTCAGGGTAGCAGACTTTGAGTAAAACTAGGTTCAAGTTTCCCCATATCCAATGATCTTGGTAAACTGCTGTGTCTGAGTCTATGGAATTGATTAAACTGAACCATGCTCCACAGGAGCCATTGTGTGTAAATGGGTGTGGAAAGAATGGCAGGACTCCTTCATAATTCTGATAGGGAGGGAGTCGGCCACACACCCAACAATTAGTAGCATTACTAGTCTGATGGGAATGATGTAACATACTAATGAAAGTGTTATTGCGCAGCGCAAGTCTATAGGACAATTCATGCGGGGGTAAGTCACTAAAAGAATGTTCTGCAATAACATTGTGAACATTTCTGGCAATAGGGTAATATATGTGCAACAACATACTGGTAATAATTATTAAAAGACTTAAGGAAAACAAAATTAATAATGTCCCCATACAATGGCTACGCAGTGATTTACAATACGCCTGTCGTTTCATCATTTTTCGCGACTGTTCATGATTCAGGTCTAGAGGATACATGTCAGAGACAGATTCAACCGCTTCACCTAGGAGAGGACTTAAACAATCAAACCGTCTGACGTCCTAGGCCTTAACTTAACTTTGTAAAGTTCGCTTTCAGTTTTTTCCACCAAAGGAAGTTTTGAATCAGTCTGTGAGGGAGTGCAGGGCACAATGTCTATATCCGAGGATTGTCCATGAAATTTTTTGATATGGCTTGAATGAATCCAGCCCTTGCGGCCCTCGATCTTCACGGCTGTTCTTGTGGTCAGCAGAACCAACTTGGGTGTCTTCCACCTGGGCTCCAGCTGAGTCTTTCGGTCGAAATTCCTCACAAAGACGAGATCCCCCGGAACTACGTCATGGGGTTTCACCTCAGTGTTGTCAGGAAAGGCTGCAGCTACCTGTGAACGACAAGATTGTAGTGCAGACATCAAGGAAGCCAAGTAATCTGTCAGCATATTACAGTCAATATCAGTTATTTTGCGTGGTATAGGCGTCCCCCACATATTTGGTGGTCTACCGAAGATCACCTCATACGGGGATAGCCCTGTTCGTGAATGTGCTACCATTCTCATGTAAAAGAGTGCAACGGGTAACGCTACTACCCAGTCGATACCTTTTTCTCTGCATATTTTGGACATTCTGATTTTCAGTATCTGGTTATGTCTTTCTACGAGACCTGCTGCTTCGGGGTGTCGGACACAGTGGAATTTCCACTGATAACCTAACAGAAGTGAAACGTGTTTCATTAATTCGGATGAGAACGGCTGGCCGTTATCTGAGTGAACAACACGTGGTAAACCGTATCGTGGGAAGAATTCTCGAACCAACTGTTTGGCAGTAGTCGGGGCAGTGTAATCTGAAACCGGGTACGCCTCTGTCCAACGGGACAGAGCGCAGACAACTACGAGAACATATTTGAATCCTCGACATCGTTCCATCTGGATATAATCCATCTGTAGGACTTCAAAAGGGTGATCAGGAGGATGAAATCCACCCTGTTCTACGGGAACACTTTTTCCTGGGTTGAACTGGCAACAGATCATACAGGTACGGACCTTTTGTTTGGCTGCTGCTCGTAAATGTTTATTAAACCAAATGTGTTGAATGCTGTCTAGCATAGCTTTTTCTCCTAGATGATATCAGTAACTTTCGTATGAGCTTTACATTTCATAATTGATATTGCAGTAGGTAGATGTATTGCATCTAATAAGGCATGAATGAGGGGTCCGTGCTGAATGTGGGTACCGTGGGAAGTTAAATAACCTCTCTCTCGCCACAGCACGCCGAAGTCATGTACAACTCCGAATGCATAACGTGAATCAGTGTATATGTTGACTTTTTTATTCGTGGCTTGAATACAGGCTTGTGTCAGAGCGATGAGCTCTGCGGCTTGAGCTGACAAAGTATTTATACGATTAGTTTCAATGACTTCAGTATCTGTTGTGACTGCATAAGCGGCCACTAATTCTCCTGTACTTGTTCTCATACATGAACCATCTACATAAAATGTCAAGTCTGGATCTGACAATGGAACATCGGTCAAGTCTTGTCTGGGTTTTGTCGTTACAGTAATAACTTCAATACAGTCATGGGCTAGTGGGTCTGTTCCGGTTACTGGCAAAAGTGTGGCAGGATTCAATGTGTTACAGCGTCTTATTTCTATATGTGGCTGAAACAATGTAAGTTCATACCCTGTAAGTCGTGCTATGGTCAAGTGTTGTGTTTGTGTTCTATTTACAAGAACCTCTACTGCGTGTGGTACTTGAACTGTCAATGGATGTCCTAACACTATGGCATCGCTTTGTCTGATTGCTAAAGCTGTTGCTGCCACTGATTTCAGACATGCAGGCAAAGCCTGAGCTACGGGATCTAATGTACTAGAAAAATAAGCACATGGTTTGTGTGCTCCTGCTTGATCCTGTGTGAGTACTGACAAAGCAGTACCTTCGCGTTCTGTAACAAAGAGTGTAAACTGTTTTCTGTAACATGGTGTTGCTAAAACAGGTGCTTGACATAAAGTTTTCTTTAGGCTTTCAAAAACTTGTGTATGTTCTTGAGTCCAAGGGAGAACAGTCGATGTGGCTGCCTCCTGGGTTGTCAACTGAATGAGTGGTTTTGCTAGAAATGCATATTGCGGGATCCACTGTCTACAGTATGAAGTGAGGCCTATGAAAGCCCGCACCTCCTTTTGTGTCTTGGGTATTGGCATGTTAGCTATTAACTGAATGCGGTCTGGTGTAAGCTGCCTTCCCTCCTTGGACAGCGAGTGTCCAAGATAAATAACTCGCTGGACACAGAATTGCAGCTTAGAAGGGGACACCTTGTGCCCTTTTTCGGCTAGAAATTGTAAAACTGTCAGTGATGCTTTTTCACATTCAGGTTCGCTTCGGGCGGTGATCAGCAGATCATCGACGTATTGAAGCAGAGCAGTGTTAACTGGCATGTGGATACTGTCAAGTTCTCGTTTCAGTGCTTGGCTATAGATGCTGGGGCTTTCTGTAAATCCTTGAGGTGCGCGTGAGAATTTAAAGCTACGTCCATTTAAACTAAATCCGAACAAATATTGGCTTTCCGGATCTATTGGGACGCTGAAAAAGGCATTCTTGAGATCGATTACAGTGAAGAATGTCGCTTCGGAATCAATAGCTGTCAGTAATGACGAGATATCTGGGACCACAGGGAATTGTGGCACAATGCATTTGTTTAACTCGCGCAGATCAATAACCAATCGATATACTGGCGGGGCCTTCGGATCTGTTCGTTTAAGAATCGGTATTATCGGTGAATTACATATATTGGAGTCTGTTTCCACAACTACTCCTTGGGCAATGAGCTCGTCAATGATTTGTAGTAAAGCCACTACAGCATCTGGTGGTAACTTGTATTGTCGCATTCGTGGTAGCACCACTCCTGCCTTTAATGTGACTCGATATGGTGTAATATTCATGCATCCAACATCAGTAGGGCCTTGTGCCCATAGACGTGTAGGTAAAATCTGTAATCGGGGATCCATGTCTCTAGACACATAGTGACCTTTAAAATCACGTAAAAACAATCTTACTCCTTCCGGAGAACAACATATTATAGCTCCTAGAGCTTTTAACGTTTTTATTCCTAATAGATTTTCTGGACATGATTTAGTAAGCAATAAATCTGTAGTTCGGGTCAAAGGTCCTATCGTAAGTGGCAGAGGTTGTGACACTTCATTAACAATAGGTTTTCCTGAAAAACCAAGGGAAATATTCTGTGAGCCTGAGAGGGGTGCCCCTGGAACTTCACTACGTTTTATGGTCGTTCGACTTGCCCCTGTATCGAGTAGAAATTTTCTATCTTGGCCTAATAATTCACTATGTACATAAGGTCCTTCTTGGTCTACTGGGATTTCAATAAGGGGTAAGTCAACTTCCCTCTCTAGGCTTGTTCATGCGTAACGCTGATACTCGGGATATTCATACTGTGCGGTCTGATACATTTGTCGTGTTGTTGTTTGTGTGGCAGCAACAGGCAATGGGGGTGCAGCTGGCACAAACTGTATTGGCTGTTGTGCGGCTGGCATGGCCTGGGCATGCTGCATAGCTCCTTGTTCATTCTGATCTTGTCTGAGTGGCCGTGATCTTTCTTGTGTTTTACCTATGGCGATATTATGTTTTAAAACTGGACAATCGTGTACGTAATGGCCTGGCTTTTTACAATAATTGCATGTCCCTTTTACAGGTCCTGCTGAATCGGAATGTGTCATACCCCTTTTATGCCCTTCAGCTGGAACTGTCTGGGAAACTAACATTTTCATTTTCGTGTCTTTCATGCGTCTGTGTTCATGTTCTTGTTCCTCTCTAATTCTATTGTGATGGTACTGTAACATTTGTAACATTTGTGATGGAGTGTTACCTTGCCAGGTACTCTCGAATTTTAATACTCTATTCTTTACTGGGGGCAGAGCATTTTCTACTAATTTTGTTACAAACAGATGTGGGTATGATTCGCTACTTGCTTTTATGCCACTATTTATACCAAAACATTTTTCAAATCGGGCATAGTAATCACTAGTGTCTTCATCTTGCTTCTGCTTACAGGCTGAAATTGTACCCCAATCTTCCTTTTTCGTAGTTAATAAACGCGGCAGTACCTGTACTAGTAATCCTGGTAATGCCTTAGTTTTGTCCCCAAGCCCTGCTCCTGCAGTTCGGGCCTTTTCTTCAGCTTCTAACACTGACCATTCTATCTTTTGGTCTCCTACCTCCCACTCTTTTTCCTTGAGTTTTTCATAAATGCCAGCAGGCATCAATACCTTTAATATTGTCATAATGTCGGGGTAGGTATACTCTCCCATGAGTAACACGTCTTTAATTTCTCGGTGAAAACCCGCTGGGTCTTTGTCATGACTGGGTACCACTTTCTTCATTTGTAACAATTCTATTTTTGATATGGGCGTATATACAAATACGCGTTTAAACTGATTGTCCTCACCCTTTATTGGGTGCACTTCTCGTAAGGGATTCTGTCTATCTATGTGATACGTAGTTCTTTCCTTGACGGACAATGGAACATGTTCTGAACATACGAAAAGAATATACTGCTTTCTTGATTCTAGAATTTCTTTAATTAATTCAGTACCTGGACCTCTCCATTTATTCATAAGTAATTCAGTCAGTATGTCAGGCAAGGGACCAGGGTCCGAATGCTGACTCCGATATAGTATAATGAGTTGTTGAATCATATAAATCCCAGCTAACCTTTGTTCATCTGGGGTAAGATTCAAAAATGTGCGTACTACTGTATCATCACTATATTTTCCGGGACTGTCCACCCAATGGACAGCTGCCCTGGCTAAATCTTGTTCATCCATAGAATCGAGGAAATGATAACCCCTTCGTTCTCGGAGTAGTTTGTCGGCGGTTTGGAACGAATGCTCGTTAGACCTTATATTAATTATAGGTTTTTGAAAATTCCTGTTATTATCTGGACATATCGGATGTATTGAGTCAGTATGATATCTAGTCTGATTCCTATTTCAAGATCTTCCTCTACCTACATAGGCTATGGTGTCCGACTGTCCTGTGGGCAGTCCTGACCCTTCTTCCTCGTTTTGTTCGAACTCGTCTACCTCTAATCGCTCTTCGTGTAGGCGTTCTATTTCTTTACGGATCTTTCGGCACATGGCTATTATACAATTTTGTTTATCATGTCTCCCTTCTGATATATTCTGGCTCCATCTTGTAAGAATTTTCATTGCTTCCGGGTCTACCCCCGGTCGGTCTTGATTTCTGATCACACAGTTTATGAGGAAACGTAACAGTTCCCCCTGTATCTCTACTTTCTGGTATTCCATAGCTCTGTAAATACATTCTGGATCTCGCCCTGTTTGGACAAAATGATATATATTATCTAGATGCGCAGTCATTCCTGGTAACTTCGCTAAATACACTGCGGCTCGTCTGATACGCAATGATGCTAGGGTCATTTCGTCCTCCTTTCCAGGCACCGGGTCATATCTACAATCTATAAGAAGTTCCTTAAGCGCACGGGCACTAAGGAGTTTGGGTGTACGTGAATGCGCTGACTCTTGAAAAGTAAGTTTATTTATTCTGGGTGGCGTAGAAAAGATATTGGCAGCTCCTCCCGCGGCCCCATCTGGGGCGTCGGGTGTAAAAGGATTCGTCGAACGTGACACAGCAACTACAGGTGTGGACACAGCCATAGAAGTAGCTGTAGGAGCGGATACAGAAACAGATGTGCTTGCCGGAACTTGTGACTCGATTTGTTGCTGTAGGGATACGGGCACTGGATCTTGGCGTTGAACCTCCCTGGTATGCGGTCTATGTGGGGCGGAATTAGCATACTCGGGAGCTGCGTCATCTAAATATGAGGAAAGAAAAACATCTTCTGCGGTTCTAGGATGCCCCTTAGGATGTACCTTTATTGGGAACAATGGGGTTGGCAAGTCTTTTGGTGTTTCTGGAGTAGCCTTAGGTAATCCTTCGGCCAGAAGGGGATACATACCATTCATAAGGGCATTTCTTTGTCTGTCTACTTGTTCTGATTTCACTCGGATACCTTCCTCAATTAATAGATTCTCTCGAACTTTATTGGAATTCTCTTTACTCTTCTCTTCCTGTCTACGTGCTTTTTCTGTTCGTTTATGTGATTCTTTACGCCATAATTCAACGGCGTCTTTCTGTGACTGTCTGACTTTCCTTTTCCATAACTCTTCCTCGACTTTCATGATGCACTCTGCATCCCAGGTCCCCGCTGTGGGCCACCTCTGACTTTCTGGTAATCCCTTGGTATAGTCTACCCATAAATCAAGAAATAATATAGCGTCTAAGCCATGTTTGTGATACATAAAGTGCCCTGGAGTGTCCCTAGGAGGAATAGGGACGGCTTCTTCGAGAACCCCTTTTCTGGTAGTGATCTGTCTTAATTTCGAAAAGAGCGGCATATTGAGAACTGACCTTATACTTGATTTTGACCTGATACTTGAATTTGAACAGACTTAATACAATAAACACGATAATGAACAGTCATTCATACCACGATATACAGAACATACTTAAACACTTTAAACATTAAACATTAAACCTTTAACTGAAACAACAATGATGATCGTCTGCATAACTAATCACCAAGCTTAATTCTCGACAATAACTAGACAATAACTAGACACTTCGGAATACTTCGGAATACTTGATATACTGCTAAACAGTACAGATACACTGCTAAAACAGTGCAGACCGGATTTGTGTACCCAAACCCGTCTTGACCGGCACAACCTATGTGCACGTCAGAAATGCCTCCCCAGCAATGGTACTCACCGGGTAGCTTCGGAAACGGAAGGCCTCAGTAACTTGAACTTGAACCGGACTGGACTCGACTCGACTCGACTCGTCGGACACTGGGCTTGACTTCGGACTGGTGGGTCTCTGTATACCTCGGATCTTGCTCTCTCAGCTAGGCTCTGGTCGGGATACTTCGCACTTCTCACCGCCTCGTCTGGGTGTTGATCGCAGTCTCAGTCGCCCCCGCTTGACCGGAGGGAGATACAGGAAATCCTGCTGGTACGCGTTATTGTCCGTCCAGCTGTGGCAGGAGACCGGGCCTGCAACGCACCGCCGGCGCGTGAGATGAGAAAGTGTCCCTGTTCGGGCGCCATCATGTGGTAAATATTTCTCCTTTACCGGGACTGAATTTGATACAGGAACATAGTAAAATAGCTCAATAAAATGAGAGGCAGAATCCGTGGTATTAGAGGTTCGGAATGGGCTTTATTCCATTAATTCGATTATAATCGGTTGCTCCCAATGTTCCGTCACCACGAGGGTTCAGGAAGTGAAGCACACACTTTATTGACAAGAAATGACTTTTATAGTACATACATGACAATGAAGTAAATGCAGTAGGCGTAACAATTGATAAGGAAAATGACGAGTTGTTCTGCGTAACCAGAAATGGGTGTAATAAGGCGAAAAAAGGAACATAATTGGTTGTGATGTCATGTATAGGTGGATCTATAAGATAATACTTGGCATGGATGCGTGCGCAGCAGTCTGACGTGTAATTGACGTGTAATTAGGGGGTGAAGGGGACTTGACATTTAGCTCTACATGTGGAGACAAGAAGTCTGGGGGGTCAAGTCAACCTAATCCCAAATCATATCTAACATCCTATGTTTAAAGAACTATGTTATCCATAAAAGAAGGACTCTCGGACAGAATCTATTCTATACTGACTGTGCGTGCATGTACAAGCGTCTAAGTGTCTACACTAAATGCGAGGGGGTAGGAATATTCCATGGTAACAAGGCTATGAATTACTTGCATGAGGACAGAGAAGCCGGCCTTTTGCTCGGTAACTGGAAGAATGTTTACTTAAGCTACTAGGCAGGAATGCATCGGCTGAGGGGGAAGCAGATAATTCGAAGGTGAAATACAGTTCTTGGCAGAGAATAGGCTGATGTCAGGCTTCGTGAGCCGCGCAGAGAATGAGACAAAGTTCATGGTCACAGATGCAGGCTCAGACTGGAGCTTTCAGAGGCAGAAGGCAAGAAGAGTTTGATGACAGAATCAGGGCCTACTTGCCTGGACTGTAAAATGGCATAAGTGAACCATATAAAGCCGGTGGCTTTTCATACTTAGGAATGGAATATCCGGCCTATTCATGGCGGATCTGACAGAGGACATGTTGACGGTGGACGCACATGTGTTTGCGTCTTTATAACTGGAACTGGAGGGAACACACAGGTACTTGTGACATGCACATAGAACTGTTGGGGTCCAAGATAGGGGACATAACTGACCAGAAAAATCCATATTTCCACAGCGCCACCGCTGAGGTTGCTGTCGCATCACCGGAGAAGCGTGTCGCAGGGTCTGTTGCGGCTCAAGACTCTACCGAGTCACCACACGGCCATCGGGCGTTCACGCATCGCATCAAAGATGCCATTTTGTCGCATCGCAGTGGATCGTCGCATCGCGGCGCCATCTTGTCACATTGTAACCAGAGCGCTGTAAGAAACTGACGCATCACCTCCTCTCCGGTAAGGGACCGATGCATCACCTCCCCTGCGCTTCAGTAAGGATCCGACGCATCACCTCCCCCGAAGCAAGGAACCAACACATCACCTTCCCTGCAACCCTTTTGTTTGTATTGCGTGACGCATCCAAGGTACTTTGAGAGTAAAGTGTCGCATTTACCATCTACATTGAACTAAGCCATTTCTACCATTTTAAAGTCATATTCTTGATACTGTATTGTGGATTTTTGTCATTTGGTCTTGCGTTAAGTCTAGTAAAGATTACTTATTTTTCTAAACTGGTGTGGTGTCCATTTGTAGTGGTTTCACTGTATTACTGTATGTGTTCACAAATGCTTTACACACTGCCTCTGAGATAAGCCTGTCTGCTTGTGCCAAGCTACCAAGGGGGTGAGCAGGGGTCATTCAGGAGTGTATCTCCCTTTCCCTGACTAGAAGCAAGGGTCCCTATCTGGACAAAGGTGTATACTAGTGCCAACTTGAGACCCCCATTTATAACACCTGCTAAACCTTTGTGTTTGCATGCAAGCCTCCACTAAGCTCTAATTATCCAATGCCGTGGGCGACAGAGTGTACACAGAACCACCCACACGCCGAAGAGTATCTCTTTACACAGCATCATAAACATTCCCACACCCATTAGGGGCACGTAATGTTTATTTACAAGGGGAACAGATGTGCGTATATATGGACGCTCTTTTTTTTTTTCGCTATGTATGCTATTTTTGGGGGGTTTCGTTTGTATGAAATTAATTGCAGTTAGCACAGCGAAGACTTCCTAATGCACGTTCTAACCCACTTACAGCACGTTTCTACATTTCAATGTGGAATTGAAGTAAAATGAATGGAAATTATTTTTTTTATTTATTTATTTTGACTTAATTTATACTCTTTGTTTGTTCTCGTCTACTGAATGCATTACTTGACGAAAAGGTTTGCTTTCCCCAGCCCATATTTTTTTGTGGCTTGTGTCTTTGTCCTTCGTAAATGCTGACTTCTGATTCCTAAATAGGCTTGTGATGAAGTGTTTTATATAGTGGTTTCTGCCATAACCTTCCGGCTTCACAGCACAGTAATTCATAGGTGCTATTTATATTTAATTACAACACAGCAATGCACATGCTATCGACCTCAGAAGAATGTTAATGTTAATGTTAAACCATTTATAAAGCGCACAGCTGCCCCAGCAAAGGGGCGTCCCGGCGCTGACAGCAGTTTCTAAGAGGAAGTCCGGTTAGGCCATGGGGAAAAGAAAAGTCTTGATAGCTTTCCGGAAGGATGTCAACGAGTCTAAGCTGCGGATTTTCAGAGGAAGAGAATTCCACAGCTTAGCAGCAAGGAAACGAAAGGACCTGCCACCTGCTCTGGTTCGCCTCACTCGTGGGACAGAAGCCAGAACCAGTTCGGAAGATCGCAGTAGGCGGGCCGGAACATAGGGAGTAATCAGGCCCGACAGAATCTCAGGTGTGGAAGACTTTAAAATTTTAAAAGTAAGACATAAAGATTTGAATTCAACTCTTTTTAAAATAGGGAGCCAGTGAAGGCGGCGGACCGCGTCCGTACCAGAGCACGTTCTTGAGAGTCCAAGTAAAATTCGGGCGGCAGTGTTTTGAACGCGCTGCAGATGGTTCAATTCCGCTTTATTGACTCCTAGCAGCAGGGAGTTCGCATAATCGAGTCTAGCTAAGATAGTGGCCTGGACTATAAGTTGGCGTGTAGTCGCGTTAAAGAACCCCAAAATGGGCTTTAGACCACGCAGAAGGCCAAAAGAGGTGCCTGCAGTTTTTTTGGTGTGATCTTGGAAACCTAAGGTGGAATCGAGCCAAAGACCAAGGTTCTTTACCACCTGCTTGGGGGTGGGGGCCGAGCCCAAGGAGGAAGGCCACCACTGAGTGTTCCAGAGTCCCTTATCCTTCCCCACCAGTAACACCTCGGATTTACTGGCGTTGAGCTGAAGACAGTTCTCCGTCAACCAGCCAGCCACCGCCTCAAGTCCTTTACGGAACTGGGGGGCACCGTTGGCATGATCATCCGAGAGGGCAACCACCATCTGGGTGTCGTCCGCATATGAGACCAAACTAAGACCATGGTCGCGTGCGACTACTGCCAGAGGCTGAACATAAAGGTTAAACAGAGCCGGACTTAAGGCCGAGCCCTGCGGGACTCCCTGCTTAATGTGCTGGATGGAAGAAGCAAAAGGGGGAGCATAAACCTGGAAATATCTATCTGACAGGAAAGAGCGGAACCATTCCAGAGCTAGATCTTTTACTCCAGCTTCCTCAAGCCGGCGCAGTAAGATCTTATGAGAGACCGTGTCAAATGCGGCACTCAAATCAAGCAAAATGAGTGCCGCAGTTTGACCTTCATCTAGAATGGACCGCAAATGCTCACTAACCGCAAGGAGAGCTGTTTCGGTGCTGTGGCCAGCGCGGACGCCATTCTGAGACCGGTCTAGGATCCTACTGTTGTTTAAAAAGTCCGAAAGGACTTTATTGACATGGGCCTCCGCCACTTTAGCAACCCAGGGCAAGAGAGAGATTGGTCGAAAGTTTTCGGGTTTAGTGGGATCCAGTAATGGTTTCTTGAGCAATGGGAGCACTTTAGCTTGCTTCCAGGACGTGGGGACCATTGCCATGCTGAAAGAGGAATTAATGGTCAGCAATAGAGGAGTGAGAAGTACAGGTAGGCACTCCCTAAAATGAGCCGGTCTCATGGGGTCAAGAGGAGAGTCAGACTTAGCTTTGGCACGCAAGGTAAGAAACTCCTCCTAAGAAATGGGGGAATGACCTTTAGTATGACATTAGAGATTGATATTAAAGGATTCTCTAAAACCCTAGAACAGTTGGGGAAGGTTTTATAAATGGTTTCTACTTTTTGCACAAAGTAGGAGGCCAGTTCTTCACAGTATTGGGCCGAAGTAATAGGAGAGGTAGGCGGATCCTTCCTCTTTTTAAAATCACTCAGAATCTTGAAAATACATTTGGTGGGATTGTTGCTAGAAGCTATCTGGTTAGTGATAAAGGCAGCACGTGCTGACTGTATGGCTTTGTGATAACATTTAATAGCATCCTGATACTGTTTTTTTTCTAAAGGGCAGTAGTTCCTCCTCCAGGCTCGTTCACGTTGTTTACAAACAGTCCGTATGGCCGCCAGGGAGTCAGAGTACCAAGGATTGGAGCCAGAGTCACGGCCCTTAGACCATTTAGCCGGAATAAGAGAGTCTAATGCCGCACAAATCCACTCACAAATAGTCTTATAGGCTTGTTCTGGGTTGGTATCAAGGCTAGGGGTGCGGGAAGCCAGGAGGGCCAGCAGATCGTCCAGCCTAAGTTTGTGCCAACAACGTTTGAGTGTGGCCCTGGAGGGAGCTCTAGGCATAGCCCCCACCTGGGGAAGAAAGATGGTACTGAGGTAGTGATCGGTCCAACAGACCGGACTAGGTGGTTGAACCAAGAGGGAGGAGATATTGGAAAAGACTGGATCTAGTAGATGTCCAGCCATATGAGTGGGACCCAGTACCAGTTGTCTTAATTGGCAGGCTTCAAAATCTGCAATCAGAGTGCTGACTTCTGAGTCTGACAAGAAATCAAAATGGATATTTAGGTCACCAATAAGGCTGAAATTAGCTGATCTCATAGCCCATACATGGACGGCTTCCATAATCGCTACTTTAAATTCTGCAGAGGGGCCAGGAGGGCGATAGACCAAAAGGCCAGAGAAAGAGAAGTTAACATTGAGAGATAGGGTAAAACGGGCGCACTCGCACCCTGCAACGTCCTCCTTGACAAAAATACAGTGCAGGGAAGATTTAAAAATCACAGCCAGACCCCCACCTCTAGTTTCTCTATTAATGGTTTGAATGGTATATCCCAAAGGAAGAGCGAGGCCGGGTTCAATTACTGTGTCTTTGTTGAGCCAAGTTTCAGTAATAAAAAATACATCCGGCGACTCATGCTCAATGAGGTCATGAATCTCACTATAGTGCTTGACTAGAGAACGCACATTCAGATAAAGGATTTTAAAAGGGGTCTTAGTCAGATTGGAGGGTGGAGGAGGCGGTGCAGGGTATGAGTTATACCTACAACTATTACAACAGAAGGGCCCCTCCAGCACTACTCTAGGTAGAGAATTACAAGGATATACACTTTGGCCGATGGATATTAGTGATTCCCTAGTGTATTTAAGCAACATAGGGCTTAAACTAGCAGCATGTCTGGCGTCTGGCGACGTCCAGGCGCGGACGGGCGCAGACGGGCTTGCCTTAGGCTGCGCGCCCGTGGTAGCATCGGTTTAAGTGCTGCCAGGCGAGAAAAGACTGGTGCGGTCACAAACTTCTCCCAAGATGGCGTACCCCCGGTAACTGTAACTGAGGCCGGGGTGCCGATCAAGTTAGACCGCCTGGCCCAAACACCCTGAGCAAGCGGCAAAAGTAAGCCGGATGTGGCGATACTTAAAAGATTTTAAAAGCGTAGCAGATTAAACAGATAAAACTCAATTGAGCAAAGCAAAGCGAGCGCGCATACATTAAATAAACTTCAAATAGTAATAATGAGCGCAAACACTACCTCCCGGCTCAAGCCTCAGGAGACCAACTGTGTCGCGCCCGTGGTAGCATCGGTTTAAGTGCTGCCAGGCGAGAAAAGACTGGTGCGGGCACAAACTTCTCCCAAGATGGCGTCCCCCCGGTAACTGTAACTGAGGCTGGGGTGCCGATCAAGTTCGACCGCCTGGCCCAAACACCCTGAACAAGCGGCAAAGGTAAGCCGGATGTGGCGATACTTAAAAGATTTTAAAAGCGTAGCAGATTAAACAGATAAAACTCAATTGAGCAAAGCAAAGCGAGCGCGCATACATTAAATAAACTTCAAATAGTAATAATGAGCGCAAACACTACCTCCCGGCTCAAGCCTCAGGAGACCAGGAGACTCAGGAGAATGAGTGTCTAATTTGCCCCGATTCGGCTTCGCACATGCTGGCTGCAGAAGGATCTCAGTAGCAGATGCGCAAACCTGTTGGGCTATTACTTCATTGTTTTAGAGTTAGCACTTTATAAGAGGAGGGGTGCAAATCTGCCTGTAGTTTAAATGTTAAACAGCCTTTTTATTATGTTCTGGCGTGACAGCCCAGTTATCTCCAGAAAATTATGTGTGCATCAAGAGAGAGGGGCTTTTCCTTCGCCTACATGTTTGGAGGCAGGAGTGCATGTTTTGATTGGACAGTTGTATGTTTTCACTAAAAACAGTGCTTTCCCTCCATGCAGCAGTGATCATTTTGTTTATTTACCCAGCTGTCAACTCTCAAAGTCAGTGCTCAGATGCATGCATGTCATGTCACCCTATTCGTAAAAACAGGCTCCATAACGGGCCAGACTATAACCTCCATGCAATACAAGCAAAGAAAACATGTTTGGGGGGGGGGGGTCTATTGTAGCTGCAAGAAAACGATAAGAGCATGTTAGACTCCTCTCTACTTTACTATGCCCCACTCTACTGTATGCTAATGCACTCTACCACACTCCACTATACAAAATCTCACTCTTTGCCACGGCCCTCTATACAGCTATACAACTCCAGGATAGGCCACTCCACTGTACTTTGCACCACTCCACTCTATGCCACTCTGCTTTGCAAAACTACACTCTATGGCAATGCACTCCTTGCCACTCCACTCTAATTGTTACCATTTCACTCTAAACCACTTCACTCTACTCCACTACACTCTATTCTGCACTACTCTAAGCCACTGTTCTAAAATCTGTGACACTCCACTGTACTCAATTGCATTATGTACAACACCACTCTGTACCACTATACACAACTTTACTCTACACCACTGCACTCTACATCACATAATTACTATACACATAATTCCATTGCACACTATGCCACATATTTTCACTCCACAAATCCACGCCACACAATTACAGAACTAACATTTCAAATCCAACCCACATAAGTCTACTCAAACTACATACCTCCACTCCATTACACAAGGATAAAAGACACTGCCATTTACAACACCAATAGCTCTAACTCAGAAAAATGCGAGACCTATTGCATGTAACTATTGCAATTTGGCCCATAAGGAACAGTGGTAGGTCACACCAGAATTGTATGGAGCCACGTATTCCATCAATCACATTTCCACCATTAAGGTCTAAACATGAAGAGGCCATGTTTGCTAACAGTACTCCAGATATCTTGTTCTCTCTCCTACTCATGGCAGCTCCCTATGCACCAGCTCCGATTGTGGCACTCCAGCCAGTCTGCCGATGGGGATCAGTTTGGATTTCCCTGGAATAATACAGAGACCCGAAACCTCTCCAAATCTTTGCAGCTCTGCAAGAAGAAGTGGCACCGAGCTCATCGTTGATGCAGGTAGACTAGCGTATCATCGGTGTAAAGGGAGACCACATGATTGGTCTCTCCCAGACTGATCCTCCAGGGTCCCAGCCTGTCTTGTAGGGCGGCCACCAACGGCTTCATGGCCACTGCAAATACAAGTGGAGAGAGCGGGAAGCCCTGATGGGTGCCCCTACAAAGTGCAAATGGTTTAGGTGCCAAGTTTCCAACTCTAATTATGGCCATAGAGGCTGTGTGGAGTAACCGGACCCATTTAAGGAACTCCTCCTCTGCACCAATCAGCTGGAGGACCTGCTACAGATAGAGCCAATCTACCGAATCAAGGGCCTGCTTGATATCCAAATGTGCCAATGCATGCTCGTCTTCCATTATGCGTGGGCTGTGCCATGCATGTGCCAGGCGTCACAGGTTATAAGTGGTACTACACTTAGGTATACACCCTGCTTGGTCTGTATGGACATTGTAGGATACCTTTGGGAGAAGATGCATTTCTAAACTCCCACTAAGTGTCTCTACGTCTATATTTAATAGGGAAATCAGCCTGTAGGAGTTTGTTAGCAGGGTGTCCCTGTCCGGCTTCGGCACCATGGCCACCATGGCCTCTTACATGTCAGGGTGCCCACCAGTAGTGCCTCATTATAGACCTCCAGTAGGTGGCCGGCCAACAAGGTGGCACATTTCTGATAGAACTCTACTGGTAGCCCGTCAGCACCGTGGGTCTTGGCAGTTTTGAAATGCTGGATAGCCAGCAATATTTTCTCCTTTTGTATCGGGGCGTTTAGAACCTCATTTGTTTCTGGGTCCATCTGGGGGAGACCTACATAGTCTAAAAAAGCTCAGACTGCCTCCTATTGGGAGATGGGTCGACATGCATATACATCGCCAAGGTGTTCCGCCAGAGCCTCAGTGAATGTGTTCTGTGTATATACCATATTCCCTGTGCTATCTCAAAGCTGCAGAATGACTGACTCTCACCTATCCAGCCAAGCTAATAACGCACTGGTTCTGTCTCCCTCCATGTGAAGCCTTTGTTGGTATGCAGTGAGTACGTGTTTCTCTAATCTATGTGGGTCTGTCCACAGGGCCTCCCGTGCCACACACCAGTCGGCCATTATGTGGGGGGCCCCAGGAAGTGCCGCCTCCAGCCTGCCCAGCTCTGCCTCCTGTTTGGCTATGTCTTTTTCCAATTGTTGGCGAACCCCATAGGACATCTTCATACACACACCCCTAATGACCATTTTCATGGCCTCCCATTTGAGCGCTCAGCTAGAGACGGATCTCCAGTTTTCCTCAAAAAATGGTCCACTGCATCCGAGAGTGTAGCCGCGAATGTAAGATCTGTTAAGGCCACAGTACCAAGGCACCAACGGTGTATCGCGGAGCGAACTCTAACCCCACCAAGGCTGAGCAACACAGGGGAATGGTCAGAAACGTATCTCGGTAAAAAGGTTCTTCCCCCCACACCCGACCCAAGTTCGGCTGAAAGTAACAAGTAGACTAACCGACTAAAGGTTACAGATGCATGAGAGTAGCAAGAAAACTGTTGGGTTGTCGGGTGGCATTGTCGCCACATATCAGATAAGTGCATGTCAGCTAAAATGTCTCGTAATGTCCCAGTCAGTCAGGGGTTAGTATGGGCACATGGGGGTTCGCGGTCCAGGGAGCCGTCAAGGACACAATTAACATCTCCTGCCTTTAAAATCGGTGCGCCCAGGTATGTAGATGCCACGTCTATCAAAGAATGCATATTTCTTTGCCGTCTAGTTTCCTGTGTAGGATAACATATCTTCTCTCTAGGTCCACTACATGATGTAAATATGAAAGTCCAGACAAGTCCATTTCAAACAGAAAATGGAATATGTACGGAATACACTGATTAATTCTTGGATCCTCTGAATATAGTCGTGTTGAGTGGTATTCAGCTAGTGGCCTCCTGCTCCAATAGGCAACAGTTGGGGAAAACAGCCAGCCTCTAATCTTTTTCCCATACACTTAAGGGAGCTCCTTTTGATTGTTTTATTTGAAACAGCTCAAATGCATCATCAATGATTTCTTTAGAACGCAGGGGATGGATGCTGTAGTGTTCATACATTTGTTCAGATCTGGATTGATCTACTTTTTCAGTCCACTTGATGCTAACATCTCATCCTCTATACAGGTTAAATTGTCAGCAAAATCAACATTTGTATAGTAAACATTATTTTTTGCTAGGTATAATGCTGTGTTGTTTACCTTATTGACATCTACTAACTCGTGTCATATTTTTCTACTCTTTGTGGGAACACCACTTACTAAAATATTCTGTTTAAAATCCAAAGGGAAATATACGTCTTTTGCTTTTAATCCTTTCTTGAGCTCATTTGGAGGTAATTTTCTTGTCTTTGGCTCCATACAAACTATGGCTTGGAATCAATGTATACACTGTATTAGAATGGATTCATAAACATTAAATACTTTAAGCTCTTCTGGAATAGATACCAGTTCTAACTTATTATTTAAGTTATTTTATTATTCTCTAATGTATCAAAGAAGTAATTACATATAATCTGCTGTATGGACAATTGCTTTCCTCAACAAATAAATATGTACCAAATTCTTGCCACCTATCATTCTTCTCTTTTTCAACTTTAAAGTACACAACTACATTACGAGTTTTTATTTTGTAGTGAGTACGTCAACAAAAAATACAAACACACAGTTTGGTTTCTCAGTGCTTGCTATCTGTTGTGCAAAGTTTTCAATACTAATTTCAGTTCTTCTACACCTCAAATAACCAACTCTATGTATTTCCTAAAGTCCTCTTCTGGACCAAATAACCAAAACTGAATATTTTCACAAACTTTTTCTACCTCTGCTAGTGTACTATAAATACAACTCTATTCATCTCTCCTAAATATAAGGCAGGAGTTTTTACATAGTAAAGTCTTCTAACCAAAGTTCATATTTTGGAGTGGTGAACAGCTAACATCCTGAAATGATGAAAGGTGCTTCTCTAAATTTTCCTTAAAAGACATGCCATTGATTGTACCTGTAAATTACTATATTTTATCACTTTGCATGGATCTTATCCTTGAAAAATTGCAATTTTCTTTTTGAGACTTTGTTAGAAACAGGGCTTCCCGGTAGGCTAGGGCATTCGGCAAAGCCAGGCATAAACCCCCATTTCCAGTCAGGGCAAGGGAGTTACACACTGAAGATAATCCCTGCTCACCACCTTGGTAGCTTGGCACGAGCAGTTAGGCTTATCCCAGAGGCAATGTGTAAAGTGTTTGTGCAACACACACACACACAGCTGCGACACACTAGGCACACTATAAAAGAGGCTTCACACAAGGTTATATAAAAATAGTCTTTGTATTATGTAAAACACATTAGAGGACGATCACATATCTATACACTGTGCCCATTGGCACCAAGTTGCAATTTACAGGGGACTTTGTACAAGGTACCGCCAATTGGGTCGCTGCCGGAACCATCACAAAAGTACACGTAATAAATGTAAAACAACCAGTAACTACTGGCAAGATCGTGAACTTAGCATCATCACATTAGCATGAGGCATAAACACATTAGATCAGGCATGAACCTAAACCACCATAGCAAGATATTAAGCATGCACATTAGCATTAGGCATACATCACATCACATTAGGCATAAATCTTAATAAGGGTAGCCAGTGACTATTAGCTAGGGCTGCCCCTGGAACAACGCATTATGCCTAATTCTCATTAGTGCACCTTAGGGACTACTAGCCGTGTCCACATGGTACCGTAGGATCACTGCTAGAAAAAGGGATCACCACATGTGCCTTTCCATCCGGGCAATACAATCACGAGCAGTACTGGGTATAGGACGCAAAAATATAATTAGCAGAAAGGCAGGGCAACATCATGACACATCATGCTCCTCGTTGCAGCTGCCCGTGCTCTCATGGTGCAGCTGTGGAAACAAGCGTTGGCACTAACAAGGTGTAAATGGGGGGCCCAAGTCACAGCTGCCCACTTCTGCGGCGCAGCTGTGTCCAGGTAACAGGAGAATGGCCCAAAAGCAAATGCCCCCGTGGTGTAGCCCCTGCTAACGTGCGGGGCAGCTGCGTGAATTAGCCTGAGGCACTACAGCCTCTGGGGAACCCCTACTCTGGGACTCTAAAGCAGTTTTAGCCCCCAACTTTGGCTGTCCTGCGGGGCCGCTCAGGTAAACAGGCACCGGCAATGTGCCTCACTCTCACTCCCCAGGCCAGCCCCACTCACCGGCAGTCCGGGGTCTCCTCCGGTCATCCTCTGTAGGAGGGGGGCAGGCACCAGCCATGTGCCTCAGCCGCCCCCTCTCCTGGGATTCCCTCATGACTGCGCTCCTCTTCCTCAACATTGCGGAGCTCTCCCAGTCTCACGGGAGCCCCGCTCGTCCGCGTGCAGTCTTCCGGTCCCAGTGGCCGGCCACACCCACAGTCAGGCAGACTTGCCTGGCTTCCGGGTCGGGCCAGCGGCTCTTCTCTCCCTCGTTTAGGACCACGGCGGTGATTACCTTGAGGTCTCGGTGGTAATACGGGGTAGGCTCCCGTTTGAAATAACGACAACTCCGGGGTGGGCACCCGCTTAAAGGTTCAAAACGCGGGGTGGGCACCCGCATGAAGCTGAAAACCGCGGGGTGGGCACCCGTGGTCAAAAAAGCAGGAATGCAGGGTGGGCACCCACTGAAGTTTCAAAACAGGGAGTGGGCACCCGTGAGAAAAACTGAGCATAAATGCGGGAAGGGCACCCGCTAGGAAGAACCATAAGTGGGGTGGGCACCCGTTCCAAAAAGCGGCAGAAACGTGGTGTGGGCACTCGCTGTTGAAGGGAACTCGGGGGAATCCCCACGCTGGCATTCCCTCGAGTAATCTCGGCAGCAGCACGCTGCAGGCGCCAGCCCCTCTCTCTCCTGGCAGGAAGAATTAAAGTCCTTGGGCAGTTAAAATATAGCACTCACGAGGCGCTGGAAGGCTGGGAGAGATTCAGGGATGTAGAGGCAAGACTGGGCAAGGTAAGCAGACCGGGGGGCAGCACACTAGGCAGAGCAGCAATTCCTAGGAAGAGTCAGGCACAGCAAAGAGGCAATCCTTCCAGCGCAGCAGCCTTTATTCCTGCAAAGTTTCTTCCTGGTTCAGTGAAAGGCAGAGGGGCAGAGTTGGGCGCAGGCAGGCCAGCAATAGGGACCCCCAGGAGCCAGCAGATGGGTCCCGCGGCGGTTCCTCCTGGCAGAGTGTCCCCTCCAACTAAGCACAAGCACACCAACATCATGGGGTCACAGACCCTCTATTTATATTACATTTCTTCTTTGTCTGCCCCCTTCTAGAAGCCTCTGGAAGGGTCTTTGAGGTTCCAGTCCCAAATGGCTCTGGGAGGGGTATCAATCACTTTGTTTACCAGGCTTCCCTCCTCCTTTGTGAGCTGGAGCTGGGTCATCAGACACACCACAGGGGGGGTGGAGCCAGCATTGTCCAGGGCAGGCACAGATCTGTTCGGGGACAGGAGACTTCTCCTCCAACTACTTCAATTGCAGATCTTCTATTCAGCCTAGTGCTGACTCACCCTGCCCTCCCTGGAGCCACCCACACCTCACCAGCCACGGTCACTTCTAGAACCAGACATGCAATACACATCAGGCAGGCAGGCACATAGCACAGAGAAATGCCATCTTCTAAAAGTAGCAAGACCAACTTGGGTTTTGACTTATATAGCAGCAGAGCCAAGTCAAAGTAATCAAAAATAACAAAAGAAGGTGCCAATGCTGCACTGCACTTTCAAACACAATTAAACAAATGGACTGACTTAAACAATTCCATTTTGTCCATTAAATGGTTGATTTTAATCAAATATATTTTAGGCAAATTTTCTTATTATTTTGCACGGTTGTAATTTAAATGATTCAATAATATACAAACAAAATCAAAGGAACCACATACAACAATCCTTTTCAATTCTTTACATTTACATAAACACGTAAACATGTCCATACAACTTTCATACCTCAAGCGATCAGACAATAGACAACATTTAATTAGAAATTTACATTTATATACAAAAGGATAAAGCATCAATGAATAACACTTATACTTCTTGAATAGCCTATTTATAGAGTGTTTTGTTAAGTTGAAGGCGAAGACGAGTCAGAGAGAGGTCTACGCGTTTCGAATCCCTTCACCGGGGATTCTCATCAGGACCAGAAATATCTGGGAAACAGAAACATATACAGAGCTGGATTAGACCATTAGCCCTTACATTGGCAGTTTATTTAAAACAAAGGTTACTAATTTTCAAGGGTGGAGTCTTACCTACACTTTGCAGTGGCACGACCGCAAGTGAAACGGATGGTGGTAAGCCTGCGAAAGAACGCATCTATAGGCGGCCAAAGTGGAGAAAATCAGTATTTTAGAGTAGAGAAAGAACAGAGCAGCAGCTTGCGTCTAGTCTAAACGCTAATGTGCCGACAAGGTCATGAGACGAACTTACAGGCAGTTTTCAGAGAAGACTCATATCGACGTCCGTGGCTCCTCATTCAGCCAGGGCGGAAAATAATGCTTCTGTCTTGAAAATTCGAGGGCAGCGACTCGGTGGTTTTTCGGCCGGTCACTGCATCAGAAAACAAAGACATATTCAGTGGGCAATCTGAAATGTTGAAGCGGAGAGACGAACGCGTGTTTCCCAGCCTCCTCCAAGGACGGAATTACCTTATCAGTCTTTTTTCAGAGCGCCCTTGGGTCCCAGCTGCACCGTGCACGAGGGCCAGTGTTTGAGTAATACTACCATCGCCATTTTGTACTTCTTGGACGGCAGCCAATCAAAGGCCAGTGCCTCAGGGGATTATGGGAATTGTAGTTTGGTCGCGATTATTTAGGAGAAACGACACAAATTATTAAAGACATCTTGCCACACCTCCAGGGGGGGCAAGTGAATAAACCCGTTTTACATCGTGCGCTTTCCTTTTCCTAATAACTCGTAGATGCCGCACAGTGATTGGTTTTCTGGTCCAACGAACAGGGGTTTTCTCTGTTAACGAAGGTGCCGTCAAGTGTGACACATAGCTGTCTTGATCGTAGATGATTACGGTCCATGGGGACAAAGAGCGTGTTTGCAATGCAAACCACATCGGTGATAGGCATGCCTGGCTGACTGAAGAGAGAGTGATATATAAGGGTATTCTTACAGATTAAAAATCTCTGATAGCTCATTCAGACCAGCCACTGATGTATTAAACTTGATAATGAGCATCGCTTCTCTCCTCACTAATTTGGCGTCAAGGCCGCCACCTCGGGTATCCTGTGTGACTTTTGAAATTACAGTCCATCTAACATCTCTTTCAGTGTGATTTTTGTTAAGCCAGTGGTTCACCAACGGGGCATTAGGCACGTTCTTGCGTATCCTAGATTTGTGCTGTTGTATCCTTGTCTTTATCTCTTGGTTAGTTTTCCCAATATATAATTTGTCGCAAGGGCACAATATTCCGTAAACTACAAACTTTGTCTTGCAATTTGAGAAGGTGCAGCTGGGACCCAAGGGCGCTCTGAAAAAAGACTGATAAGGTAATTCCGTCCTTGGAGGAGGCTGGGAAACACGCGTTCGTCTCTCCGCTTCAACATTTCAGATTGCCCACTGAATATGTCTTTGTTTTCTGATGCAGTGACCGGCCGAAAAACCACCGAGTCGCTGCCCTCGAATTTTCAAGACAGAAGCATTATTTTCCGCCCTGGCTGAATGAGGAGCCACGGACGTCGATATGAGTCTTCTCTGAAAACTGCCTGTAAGTTCGTCTCATGACCTTGTCGGCACATTAGCGTTTAGACTAGACGCAAGCTGCTGCTCTGTTCTTTCTCTACTCTAAAATACTGCTTTTCTCCACTTTGGCCGCCTATAGATGCGTTCTTTCGCAGGCTTACCACCATCCGTTTCACTTGCGGTTGTGCCACTGCAAAGTGTAGGTAAGACTCCACCCTTGAAAATTAGTAACCTTTGTTTTAAATAAACTGCCAATGTAAGGGCTAATGGTCTAATCCAGCTCTGTATATGTTTCTGTTTCCCAGATATTTCTGGTCCTGATGAGAATCCCCGGTGAAGGGATTCGAAACGCGTAGACCTCTCTCTGACTCGTCTTCGCCTTCAACTTAACAAAACACTCTATAAATAGGCTATTCAAGAAGTATAAGTGTTATTCATTGATGCTTTATCCTTTTGTATATAAATGTAAATTTCTAATTAAATGTTGTCTATTGTCTGATCGCTTGAGGTATGAAAGTTGTATGGACATGTTTACGTGTTTATGTAAATGTAAAGAATTGAAAAGGATTGTTGTATGTGGTTCCTTTGATTTTGTTTGTATATTATTGAATCATTTAAATTACAACCGTGCAAAATAATAAGAAAATTTGCCTAAAATATATTTGATTAAAATCAACCATTTAATGGACAAAATGGAATTGTTTAAGTCAGTCCATTTGTTTAATTGTGTTTGAAAGTGCAGTGCAGCATTGGCACCTTCTTTTGTTATTTTTGACCTTCTAAAAGTGGCATTCCTAAAATAGTGAAAAAAAATCTGCGCACACCATCGCACAGCATTTATTTTTTCCATTCCAAACATGCCAAACATGACATACTTATTTTGTTCCATTTAGGACCTATCCCATAAGGAGGGGTTTCCCAATGTTAGCCTGTGGAGGGCAGAGAGCACACTCACTTTGCACTGCTAAACAGTGCTAAAGTGCCCAGAGTCCTAAAACCACCTACACCATGTTAGTAAAAAGGCTAGAAGGAAGGCAAAAAGTTCAGGGGTGACCCTGTTAAAAGGGACAAGTCCAACAGACTTCTGGTTTGAAAGTCCCATATATAATGTTTTAATTAATCAATTGACTCCTGACAAATGCTGCAAATAGTACTACAGCTCCATTTGTATACTGGGGCCTGTGTACGCCTACCTTGCACACCTTCAGCTACCACTTCCTCTAAATTCCTAGGAATCATTTTATCTTTTGAAACAGGAATACCATCTTTTACTTCATAAAACGACCAGTTAAATCAGCAGCAAGCACTATTTTTTTTCTTGCAAATAGCTTTCTTCATTAAAATAAGCTCCTGTACTAGAGGTATGATTTCATTCACCTTTTTTGCAAAAATTAATTCTATTAATAAGCTGTTTCTAAGAGTTGTTCGCTTTATACACAACACTCTTTTGTCTAGTGTCACCATTCTATTCTCAATTAATCTAAATACTTTCATCTTCAGAGTAAATGCTTTCTCAACAACACTCTCAATGTGTTCCTTTGCTTAAGAGCACCACATTTTGAATGCATGACGTTAGAACGCGGTCTTTACACCGCGATACGTTTACAACGCAGTCATTACAATGCAAGTTGTTACCACTAGAGGTGCTGGACTTAGGAATAGTATGATTTACTATTCCACAGGACACAGATATAACTTTGTACCATTTACCTCTCTTGGATATATGTATTATAGATGCGCTAACTATAAGTGAGTGTGTCAGTGAGTCTGTGTCCTTATGTGTGTCACTTCATGTTTTACTCTGTCCCAGGAAGTCTCACTCTATTGATCAGAGAGTATGTGACTAAGCCAATGACTGCTTTAGTGTACCCACAGATATCTTGGTGTATGAATCAGTGTGTCACAGAATATCTCACTATCTGTATAAGTGAGTGTGTTCTTGTCTCTTTGTATCTATCACTCTCTCATGGTATCTGAGTGTGTCTATAAGTGAATGTGTCACTATATCACTCAAGGCATCACGGTATTCAGGAGTGTATCAGTGTATGTATTAGTGTCTAGAATAGTGTCTGAGTGTATGTATCAGTGAGTATATGAGTAACTCAGGGAGTGCATCATGGTATGCGTGGGTGTTCTTGTGTATATATTAAAACTATATATATATATATGTATTAGCGAATACTTCCTTTCAAAGAGGAAAGTCGACGCCTTGTCTGTTGCGCAAAATTGTTTTATTTTGTCAGCTAAAGCATTAGACGCGTTTCGCCTGCCCTGCAGGCTTGTTTACTAACAATTAGCATAAAGTTTTCCAGCCATTTTAAACAATCAGTGACTACGTGATACGTGTAGAACTACTCAACCATAAAAAGTGAAAACAGACTAGTAGTTCAGTGCAGACTAAACAGTGTACGCAGCTCAGGGTTAAAATTGTAAACAGTTAATATGTTATAAAACAGTCCTATGCATTAAAATCACTTATAATGCTTCACATAATGGCTGTTCTGAAATGTATAAACATTATTAAACTTAATCCACATTTAAATAAAAAATGAATTAAAGGGATTCGAACGCTGGTCGATGAAGAACATTGATTGCAAGTACAGACACCGCCCCAGTGGGCTAATCGATGGTCACAATAAACCTGACTGATAAAAAAGCAGTACTCCAGAACCAAGGTTCAAGTAATCCAGCCCAAGTGGGCAAAATTGACACTATTCTAAGCCCTTGAGCAGACTCGCCATGTCTTCTACTGCATTGCACTAGTCTATATAAAGTGCTTGTGTTAGACTTAAAATAAGTTCTACAAACTTTACACACATTACATGTTAAAATCAGAGTAGAGAGTAGAGCGGTAATGACTTCATAGATGTGTATGAAAGTCTTCCTCAATGTTAAGACCTTCAGGGATTTTGGAATTGAGTCGGATGATATAATTTGATTCCAATTTTCTCAATTTTTTTACTCGATCACCTCCCCTTACGCTCATTGGGACTGCATCGATTACGTAATACTCAAATCCCTTGATATTTCTGCCATGGTACTGATCAAAGTGTCTTGCCACAGGGTAGGTTTTATCCCCATTTTTAATGGCCCTTAGGTGCTGTAAGATTCGCTTATGCACAGGAAGGATCACGTATCGCAGGCCACACGGGCACCGCAGCACGTACACAGCAAAATCGGTCCTGCGGGAGTATTGTCCCTTAATCTTGTTTGCATAAGTCGATAGGCCTCCCACAAAGGTGGAAGTATTCTTACCATGAATACAAGCTTTACATTTTGCACATTTGGAAAATCCTTCTTTTCTCCTAAGCCAATTTTTCGACATTTGACCCTGCGTCGCTGGCAGCATATTGCTGACCAATGATTGCTTGAGCGACTTAGCTTTCCTGAAGGTTATTTGTGGTTTGCGCCCCATGAATTTCTTAAGTATAGGGTCATTGGCAATAATATGCCATTGCTTTTGCAAAATCTTTCGCAAACTGCCCTCTTGGGTGTTATAGCTGGTAATTAATCTACACTGGTCCTCACTGTTATTGACTTGCATGCCTGATTGCTTTTCACGGCTAAAGAGTATTTCCTCCCTCGATTTCTTTCAAGCTTTCCAAATAGCTGTATTTACCCAGGCCTGGGGATAGCCTCTAGCTGCAAAGCGGCCCTTTAGACATCTTAGTTCTGCATTTAAGTCTTCAGTGTTGCTACAATTCCTCATAGCCCTGAGGCATTCGCCATAGGGGATACTTCTTACTAAATTCTTAGGGTGGAAGCTAGTGGCATGCAGCAGGGTATTTCCATCTGTAGCTTTGCGGTAGAGTTTGGTTTCCAATTTATCATTTTCGATATATACAGTCAAGCCTTACACGTTTCAGACCTCCTGAACCTTGGTCAAAAGCTGGGATTCAACTTTGCTTTGCCACGTGATTAGCTTCTTTTTGTTGCCTCCCAGTGGGGCCTCACAGCTGAGTACAATTAGTATTGCATTGTGGGACATGTAGTGTTTCCCCTTTATATTGAAACCTACCTCTATATATATATGCTGATACATATATATATATTCACTGAAAAAACCATAGGTTTCACACACGTTATAGTTAGGAATTAGCATTTAAAAAACCTTGCAAATTCACTTAAAAAACCATAGGCTTCACACATGTTATAGTTAGGTGGACATTTCACTCGTAAAAAACCAATGAAATTCCCCCGTTATATAGTTAGTTCAGATAACTATAACTCGCGCGCCCGCAATCCACTGCTGATGACGTCACATATTACATCACTCATGATTTGGTCAGTGGCATCACTGATGACATCACTGATGACATCATCCTTGTGATAGAGTGGCGGTCACGTGAGTTATAGTTATCTGAACTAACTATAACGGGGGAATTTCATTGGTTTTTTACGAGTGAAATGTCCACCTAACTATAACATGTGTGAAACCTATGGTTTTTTAAGTGAATTTGCAAGGTTTTTTAAATGCTAATTTTTAACTATAACGTGTGTGAAACCTATGGTTTTTTCAGTGAATTTGTGCGGTTTTTTAAATGCTAAGTTATGTATGTATTATTATATTTTTTATATATTCATTTTACAATAAACTATGTATTAAAAAGTTTTTTTTTTTTAGGGTTTTTCATGGTGCGCGCACCGTGCACGCACCGTGCGCGCACTCCACGATTTTTTGAAAAAAATTACAATGTTTTTTTCTGCCTCCGGGGTCCTTCAGGGACCCCCTGACAATGGCTAGGGGGTCAGGAACTCTCTACCCTGCCCCCTTTTCACTTTGCCACCTTCCTTTTTTCACTCTCGCACTCAAAACAAACAAAATGGCGGCCGACACTTCCTGATTTCGACCGATTCGAACGTTGGCTAACATTTAACCCCCAATCAGAATTACGCTCGCGCACGTTAGGGTGCGCGCACGGTGCGCGGCTATAGATATTTATGTGCTTTTAACTCAATTTTCTCAGGAACTACTGAACAGATTTACTCCATATATGCAAAAGGCACTTCCCTGACCTGAGGACTACCTCTTTGCCAAATTTAAGTAATTCTGTTCAGCCGTTCAAGCTGTACCTTCGACTAAAGGTCCTATGGGAAAATGCATGGGGAAAACGCGTTTTGGGAACCCCCTTTTTTCTCGGCCCCCGCTTGACGAATCCCCCCAAGACTTTCAGGGTAGGAGCTGAGCGGAGCGTCCCATTAGTTTTGAAAATTTCGCGAAGATTCGTCCACCGGCGCCAAAGTTATTCAAAATAGAATTTTGAGATTTCCTATGGAAACACGGTCCTAACTATAACTATCTACTGGCGACCGCCAGTAGATAATATGTATATATATATATATTCACTTAAAAAACCATAGGTTTCACACATGTTATAGTTAGGTGGATATTTCACTCGTAAAAAACCAATGAAATTCCCCCGTTATAGTTAGTTCAGATAACTATAACTCACGCGCCCGCAATCCTCTGCTCATGACGTCACATATTACATCACTCATGACATGGTCAGTGGCATCACTCTTGACATCACTGATGACATCATCCTTGTGATAGAGTGGCGGTCGCGCGAGTTATAGTTATCTGAACTAACTATAACGGGGGAATTTCATTGGTTTTTTACGAGTGAAATATCCACCTAACTATAACATGTGTGAAACCTATGGTTTTTTAAGTGAATTTGCAAGGTTTTTTAAATGCTAATTCCTAACTATAACGTGTATGAAACCTATGGTTTTTTCAGTGAATTTGTACGTTTTTTTAAATGCTAAGTTATGTATGTATTATTATTTTTTTATATATTTATTTTACAATAAACTACGTATTACAATTTTATTTTTTTAATGGTTTTTCACCGTGCGCGCGCGGTGTGCGCACCCCCGTGATTTAAAAAAAAAAAAAATGTAATTTTTTTTTTCTGCCTTCGGGGTCCTTCAGGGACCCCCTGACAAACGCTAGGGGGTCAGGAACTCTCTACCCTGCCACCTTTTCACGTTCGCCACCTTCCTTTTCCACTCTCGCACTGAAAACACTCAAAATGGCGGCCGACACTTCCTGATTTCGACCGATTCGAACGTTGACTGACAAGTAACAACCAATCAGAATTACACGCGCGCACGGTGCGCGCACGGTGCGCGGCTATAGATATGTATGTGCTTTTTACTGCAATTTTCTCAGGAACTACTGAACAGATTGACTCCATGTATGCAAAAGGCACATCCCTGACCTGAGGACTACCTCTCTGCCAAATTTCAAGTAATTCTGTTCAGCTGTTCGGGCTGTACCTTCGACTAAAAGTCCTATGGGAAAATGCATGGGGAAATCGCGTTTTGGGACCCCCCTTTTTTCTCGGCCCCCGCTTGACGAATCCCCCCGAGACTTTCAGGGTAGGTCTGCCACTCTATCACAAGGATGATGTCATCAGTGATGTCATCAGTGATGTCATGAGTGGTGCCACTGACCATGTCATGAGTGATGTAATATGTGACGTCATCAGCAGTGCATTGCGCGCGCGCGTGTTATAGTTAGCTGAACTAACAATAACGGGGGAATTTCTATGGTTTTGTACGAGTGAAAAGTCCAGCTAACTATAACGCCCCTGAAACCTATGGTTTTTTCAGTGAATTTCTAAGGTTTTTTAAATGCTAATTCCTAGCTATAACGTGCCTGAAACCTATGTTTTTTTCAGTGAATTTCAAAGGTTTTTTAAATGCTAATTTCTAGCTATGCCTACAGAGATTTGACATGTGAAGAAAGAAGGAAAAACGCACAGAAAGAAAAAAAAGAAATGCAGAAAGAAGCGATAGAACTCCTCAAAGACGAAGAAAAGTGCAGGAAGAAGTATAACGTGCAGAAAGAACAAACAGAAGAGCAGAAACAAGCCTTGTTGCAAAATCATCCTGTACCCTCAACTTTTTCAGACGGATACTTGTGGTAACTGAGTCTGACTAACCAGTCCTAGAGCCAGTGCTATGTTAAAAGACACTCAGAATACAGTGAAAACACCTACATACACTAGGGAACACTATGTGTTGGGGTCCCCCTGTGATTAGCATGACCTCCTCTGTAAGCCCCTAGTATATAATAGAGCAGGGGATTAAAACTACCTCTTAAAACGCACCACAGGGCGTGTTTGAACACGTCACCTCATGCCCCGTCCCCTCCCTTCCCCACTGTGTAAACACGCCCTGTAGCCGTTTTAAGTTGGGCGATTAAGTCCCCTTGAATCCTGAGGGTCCCTAGGGTCCAACTAGACCACTAGGTACCTCCAGTAAGCGCCACGGAGCTGCGTTGCAGAGAGGTGTAAAAAGTGGCACGGCCTGCACCACCTCTCTGCAACGCAGAGTAGTGGTGCTTACTGGAAGCACCTGGTGGGCTAGTTGGACCCCAGGGTCCCTCAGGATTGAAAGGGAATTATTTCCCCAACTTAAAAACGCGTCACAGGGCCTGTGGGCGTTCTGAGTTGAGAGATTAAGTCCCCTTGAATCCTAAGGGTCCCTAGGGTCAACCTAGCCCACTAGGTACCTCCAGTAAGCGCCACAGAGCTGGGTTGCATGGAGGTGTAAAAAGAGGCGTGGCCTCAGAACACCTGTCTGCAACGCAGCTCCCTGGCGCATACTGGAGATACCTGTTGGGCTAGTTGGCCCTCAGGGACCCCAGTATTGAGGGGGAATTAATTCCTCAACTTACAACTGGCCAGGGGGCGCGTTTGCAGAGTGCTGCAAGGAGGGGGCGTGGCCTCCGGCGCGATGCCGGTCTTTTATTTATTTATTTTTAAGAAGGAGGGCTGTGTGGCCCCCTTTCTTTTTCTAATTTATTAGCCCTGGGGACCCCATCCCCCAGGGCCTGCACCCTAATTTTTTTTGCTGAAAAAAATTAATTTTGCCCCCCAAGGCATTAATCGGCCCCGGGGACCCCAACCCTTAGGTCATGGCCTTTTTTTTATTTTTTTATTCTTTAGGTGGGGGGCTGTGTTGCCCCCCTCCTCAGGCCACTTATGGCCCCGGGGACCCCATCCCCCGGGGCTGGCCTTTGTTTTTTATTTTTAAAAAAATATATATATTTATAGAAACACCTAGGACATGCTGGACAAACCGTATGTACCTTGACGATTTGCGTGATATTCATTAAAAGGCGACTATGCATACAATGAATCCATGTAGAATGTATTCACACCGCTAGTGAAGCTCTGACATGTCTGACAATCTACCGTGCCTAATCCCGGTAGACACCCTTGTCGTTAATTTATACAAACATGGGTAGCTATTGATGGGCACATTTAATACACATGCACACCAAGCCATTCAAAGGGGATTCGACAAAAATTCGACCAAACTATGCAAGAAACCCCCTCACGGTTAATAAAACACACATCCACCGCCGGATGTGTAATACTTTTTATTTTACTCTCTGGAAAGGAGACAAACCTCACTTGAGAGTCACAGCGTGCTCCTGGCTGAGCCCAATGCTGTGTTACACCCACCAGTGCCCGCCGAGTGCCACACACCTCTGTGTTGTATTCCACCAGCTAGTGCGTATGCTATGACACTCTCTAGCCCATGTGCACTGTAACACCACCCCGTGAATATGTCATGCCACACTTGCCTTCGCACGGGTTATATTGCCCCATCTAACGTGCCTTCCTCGATGCCTATGTTATAAAGCACAGCGCTATGCAATACATATTACAATCTGTGATCCATATCTTTGTAACAGTGCATATGCAATGTTACACTACCCAGCACATATTTTATATTACAACTTTAGAGACTACTTAGGTTACACAACACTGGCCTGTGCATATTACACTCCAAGGCGCATATCACATAGCAAGCGCTAGTGCCTGTGCTATCTCGCGCTCTCCAATGAATCTGTCATTGCGCACAATGTATTGCATATTATATTTCACGCCCCGGTTCATCTTATATCACACTTTTTGGTGCATAGTTTATACCATATACTATATCTAGTTTTCATTTTCAATCGTGCTCTCAGGACTATGTTCTATATAACACTGCGTCCACCTACCCTTTTCACGGGCATTACATTTTGCGATGGGGGTGGAGGGTCAGGGGATGTTTCTGCCAAGTGAGCCCGGAGTCACAGTCCCAAACGTCCTCGTCTTCCTGAATAAAAGTGAGAATATGCTGCATACTTGTTCATATTTTAAGTAGTTCGCACAGACACACATTTTAAAAACAATAAAGTTCCTAATACCCACCTTCTATGAACTGTTAGCTTGCTGCCCCATCCACCTCCTCCCTATCCTCTGTTGTCTGAATCCATGGACTAGCCTCCTCCCTCCTGCCATGCATGGTCTGATGTGCTGCCACTGCCCTGCATTTAGCATGATGTACCAGTCCACTCATCCTGCCCTCCATTGCCCAATTCTATGGCCCATCATTGACCTCCTGCTTAGCCTCTGTGCTTTGCTTGCTGCCCCTATTCTCCTTCCCCCTGCCCTCCGATGTCTTTGTGCATGCCCCTGCTCCATCCTTTTTGACCACCATGTTCCATGGACCTGCCACTCCTATCTACTCTGAGTGTTCTGTTGAGCTGCCACTCCCCTGCCACCTGCCTAGCATTGTCAGATGACTGTAACCTGTCCCTGCCACCTCCACCCTGCCTGTCCACATGCCATGCCCCTATCCCCTTCCTCCTGTCCTCCATGGTCCATTTTACTGCCACACCCTTCTGCCCTCCCTGGTCTGTTGTGCTGCAACTGCTCCTCCTGCCTGCCCCGCGTGGTCTGTTGTGAGGCCCCTTCCCCTGAACTCTCTTGTCTGTGCCCAGGTCCTGACCCTCCCTTCTATCCTCCATGGTCCTTTGTGCATGCCCCTGCACCCTCCTTCTTGCCCATCATAGCCATTGTGCTGTCACTAACCCTCCCGCTTGCCATGCATGGTCTTCTGTGCTGCCATGGCCCCTCCCACCTTCCCTGTGTGGTCAGCTAGCTGCTCCTGACCCCCTCCCACCTTCCCTCCATGGTCTGTGTGTATGCCATCATAGTCTCACTGTTGCTCTCCATGGTGTGTCTTGTTTCTAGTGCCCATCCTGCCTGACCTCCATGGTCATCTTGCTGCTCCTGCCCTGCCCCCTTGCCCCCAGCCCTCTGTTTCCATGTGCAGACCCTTATTCCCTCCCTCCTGGCTTGTCGGTTCCATTGTAATGCCCCTGATCCATCCCTCCTGCCCTTTATGGTCTGTTATGCTGCAGCTTTTTCTCCTGTCTGTCCATTATGGTCAGCTAGCTACCATTGCCTCTTTCCCCTCTATTGTCTGTTGTCCATGTGCATGGTCCTGTCCCCTCCCTATTGCTTTCTATGGATTGTTGTGCTGCACTCCCGTCCCGCATGCCCTGTGTGGTGTATTGTGCTGCTGCAAACCCTGATGCCTGCCCTGTAGGGTCAGTTTGGTGCACCTCTCAATGTCCCTCCTGTCCTCTGTTATCCGAGTCCATGTCCCTACCCCAATTCCTCCTGCCTACCATGATCCAATGTACCATACTTGCGAACATTTTGAACTTGGTAAGAGGGAGATTTTGAAATAAAACTGGGGTATTGATTTTCCCCTTTGAGTTACATTGAAAAAGAGAAGATTGTAGACAGGAAAGAGATCAAGTAAAGCCCATTTGAGCTTAAAAACATTGGACGTTTCCTGGCTGAAACGGGTCTGTTGGCATGTATGGTTGTATGACCACTGCCTCTTCCTTCTGCCCACAATGGTCTATTATATTGCCACAGCCTCTCTTGCCAGTCCTGTATTGTTGGTTTGTTGCCCCTGCCCCCCTTTCCACTGCCCTCCATAGTCTGTTGTGCTGCCACTGCCCTTCCTGCCTGCCTAGTGTGGTCAAATTGTTGCCTCTGCACTCTCCTACCTGCCTTCAATTTTCAGAGTCTGTTCCCCTGGCCTCTGCCTCTCAAAAGTATCCCAATGAACAACTAGATTGCTAACATTCTATATTTATTACAAAAGTGTGGAATGCCTGACGTCATCTTGATGTAATCACAACTGTAAAAACTAAAATGAGGACATATTTTCTGAGTTTTCAAATAGCGACAAAGAACTTTTAAATTATTTGTAATCTTAGTTTTTTTATCCAGTTGACCACTTGATTAAATGTTGCATCTAAGGGGAGAGGGTGTGGTGTTACTTCCAGAGCTGCAGACTTTGCAACTGGGGAACCAGGTTGGAGTTTCTGCTTCAGCTCAACATTCTGTGATTCTGGTCAAATCACTTAATCTCCCCATGTCTACAACCAAAATGAATTTGATCTTGTGTGATGTAACCAATATTCATGTAAAGCACTCCAATACCTGACAAGTCTGCACTATATAAAACTGCAAATACACAAAAAATAAGTGTTTTGCACACTTCTGTCATTGGGCTACATTTGGGCTACATCTGGGTGATATTTGGGCTACATTTGGGCTCTCTTGTCTCTGGTGGCCATTTTAGGAGATTTATTTGTTATGAAGTTTCCTAATTTCCTCATTTACTGCAGTCTCCTCAGTAGGAAATGCTTTCAGTTTTTTACTTTGATTCCATCAAGAAGGTATTCAGATATGTCACACATTTCCCATAAATTCTGAATGTTAGCACTCTAGTTGCTCATTAGATCACTGTAGTAAAGCTACTGCTCACCACGGAAGTCTGCTGCTAGTATTCAAAGTGCATGTTTCAGTCTGCATGTCAGAATGTTTTTATGAAATAAAAGAGGATTTCAGAAGTCAAAATGTGCCCTAGTTTTTCTTTCTGCAGCACTAATCATAATTTATATGGCAAAATTAATTAAATGTTTTAAGTGTTACCACTTTATTCCAATCAAGATGGCTTCAGGTGTGCCATACTTTTGTCATAAGTAAGACTGTTAGCTATTCTTTAGAGCACTCTGGGAAGCTGCAGTAGAACACAAAGGAATCAACTGACAGTCTCTGCCCTTGTTGGATGTACATGTTTTACTGAGAATGTCAGACTTCATTCTTACATGACTGAGAAAGATAATGTGAATTTACAGAAAATATGCTCTCAGTTTAGCTTATAGATCACCTTCCAAACCTCTGTGGGAAAAGTATGAGAAAATAGTTTTCTCTCAAACATGGTTCGTGATATTTATTTATTTATTTATTTATGGGTTTCTATAGCGCTGGAATCGACTCCAACCGGAGTATCTCTGCGCTGTGATACCAAATAGAGTCTAAATAAATATGCAGATGAGGGGCAGGGTCTAGATTTTATCGGTAAACAGCAGAGATTTCAGTTGCTTCCAGAATTTTAAATGGTCTGTGCAGAGCCTGAGGGCCAGAGGCAGTTTGTTCCACAGTGTGGGCCCTGCAACAGATAACGCTTTCCCTCCATGTCTGGTTTTTTTTGCACGAGGTACTGCCAACAGAAAATTCTCACTAGATCTCAACGATCTGGAGGGAGTGTAGGGGATAAATTTCTGCTCCAGGTATGTAGGGCCATTTCCGTTTAAGCATTTATGGATAATGCAACATATCTTAAACTTGGCTCTTTGTCGAATGCTCAACCAGTGTAGTTTCTGTAATAGAGGTTTTGATGCTGTTCTGGGGGGAGCATTTAGGACAAGGCGAGCTGCCGTATTCTGGACCACCTGGAGCCTATCCAGAACTCCTTCATTAGCAGAAAGGAGCAGTCCGTTACAGTAGTCAATACGACTCAATATAAGGGCTTGCACCAAAGTTTTTCTGAAGGAATCCGGTAGCAGTGGAAATATTCTGCGCATCATGCTGATGGTGAGGAAGCATGAGCCAGCTACCATGTTACTGTGCTGTTTGAGGGAAAGGTCGTGATCAAGGCGTATCCCCAGATTTTTGACAATCTGTTTGGGCTCCGGAACAGTGCCAAGATCAGATGGCCACCAGTCAGGAGTCCACAGTAATTTGGCATCTCCAAACAGCATTACTTCCGTCTTGTTGACATTGCACTGTAGGAAGTTGGTGGACATCCACTGTGCGACGGCTTTCATGCCAGCGGAGAAGGAGTTTCTTATTTCTGTGGTGAGATTTTGAAAGGGAAAGAGGAGCTGCGTGTCATCCGCATATGACACGGGGATGAAACCAAATTTGCGCATCACTCTTGCCAGGGGTGCCACGTAGATGTTAAAGAGTGTTGGGCTCAAACAGGAGCCCTGTGGCACCCCTTTCGTAATCTCTACCTCAGTTGATCTGTATTCACCCATGGTGACAGTCTGGGTCCGATCCGTAAGAAAACTCCTTAGCCAAGCAAGGGCCTTGTTCTTGACCCCTACGTTCGACAACCGGTCAATGAGGATGTTATGTGACACGGTGTCGAACGCGGCTGAAAGGTCTAATAACACCAAAATTACCGAGTAGCCTTTGTCCTGAAACATATGCAGATCGTCAGTGACAGACAGGAGGGTGGACTCTGTACTGTGTTTCGGCCTAAACCCAGATTGAGAGTAGTCTAGGCCGCCAGCTTTCTCAATGTAGCTGGATAACTGACGATTTACATACTTCTCAGTGAGCTTTCCCAAAAATGGCAGCAACGAAATAGGTCTGAGATTTGACAAATCAGTCCATGGAGTTGTGGTGTTCTTCCTGATTGGCCTGACTAAGGCCTGTTTCCACTGCTTGGGGACAGAACCTGTACAGAGGGATAAGTTAACAAGTTTTTCGATGGTGGGAGATAGGATTCCGAGCAAGGTGGACATGAGTCTTGCCGGGATGATATCATCATGACTTCCACTTTTAATCTGCGTCATGAGCAAGGACACCTCTTTAGGAGTGATAGGGGGGAAGAGGTCTAAAGTATGAGGGCCACTATCAAGTTCTGAATCCTGAAAGATAGGGACTGTATTTGTAGTCAAATTGTTGTTAGAGTTGACTATTTTAGCATAGATGAGATCGATTTTGTTGCAGAAAAATTGCGATATATTGTCGCAAGGTAGTTGTGACGAAGTGTCTGCACTCTCACATGCTGTAGGATTGGTGAAAGAGTGAAGGACCTGGTATAATACTCTGGGGGAGTTGTCTGCAGCCGTGATAAGAGTGGTAATATGGGTTTTTCGCGCCGTTCTGATAGCTTTATGATATACACTTAGAGCGTCCCAATAATGTTTCCTATCTGTTACCAGATGGGTAGATCTCCAAATCTTTTCTAATTTCCTGGCTGTTTTCTTGAGATTTCTCAGCTCTTCAGAGAACCAGATCTCTTGTTTTTTGGCTGGTCGGGGTCTAAATTGTTTTAATGGAGCTATCTTATCAATGGCTGTTTTAATGTCTTTGCTAAACATATCAATAGCTTTATTGATATCATCAGGAATCACATGGTGGGGTTGGACAAATTTCTCAGCAAAGGAGGCCTCATTAACTTTATGCCATTGCCGCCGTATTTCAGGGATATTGGTGGTTTTGAGGGTAGTGGTTGCAGGATAGGGAGTATAAAACTCAAGGATAAAATGGTCAGTCCAGCTGACCTGTGTAGGGGGAAGGCATGTGACACTAGGGAAATTGGTTATAATCAGGTCTAGAGTGTGTCCGGCCACGTGAGTTGGGCCCACATTGTGTGGTTGGAGACCTAGCAATGAGAGAGCGTTAAGAAAAGCCTGTGCTTCTTTACAATTTATAAGTTCACTGTGAAGGTTGAAGTCACCTATTAGCAAGAATTCTTTGTCTTTTTGAACATATGGCGCAAGATTTTCCAGTAATATGTTGACAAAGTTGGAGCTAGGTCCAGGGGGACGATAAACCAGGGCTCCTAATCTGGTTTGTTTGGTGGAATGAGTTGTTTTAAAAATCAGCAATTCAATGTCCGGAGTGCAGAGTTCTGCCAAAACAGAGCAATTGATGTGATTTTTATGAGCAATAGCAATCCCTCCACCTATTTTCTTAGGTCTGTCTAACCTAATCATTTTGTATCCTGAAGGAATGGCCAATGTAATGGAGGGAGTGGAAAGGGGTTTAAGCCACGTTTCAGTCATGAAGCAGTAGTCAGGCTCATTTGTAGAGATTAGGTCCCATACTTCAGAGGTATGCTTAGGTAAAGAGCGTAAATTGCAAAGAATGTTTTTATGACCAGCAATTTTAGGTGTTTTGTGAGATGGTGTATGGCTGTTCACACATCTATCAGGGCTTTCTCCCTTCAGAGTAGTGAACTGGGATTTACAATGTAAGCATGTAAAAGGCCCTTCTACAATAAGTTTAAGGTCTTCATGACAATCAACAATCACAGCAGAAGGCTTTTTCACATGGTAAAATCACCTTAGAACACACCACAATTCTTAAAATGAGTATGGTACCATCAACAAATGATTTATAATGTAACTAAAGTCTTAAAACCTTCTATTAACTGCAATGCTTTTTAATGAGGTGCTATCATGTATATTGGTCCCAAGATGGCTGCCAACACTTCTTGAATGAAGTACTGACAGCCAATCAGATCTCACGATGAGATGTGTGGTTAGGCTCCGCCCAGATATGTATGTGATTTTACTTTTGATTTTCTCAGGAACTACTGAACAGATTGACACCATATATGCAAAAGGCACATGCCTGACCTGAGGACTACCTCCTTGCCAAATTTCAAGTAATTCTGTTCAGCCGTTCGGGCTGTACCTTGGACTAAAGGTCCCTATAGAAAATTGCATGGGGAAAACGTGTTTTGGGACCCCCTTTTTTCTCAGCCCCTGCTTGACGAATCCCCCCGAGACTTTCAGGGTAGGAGCGGAGCGGAGCGCCCCACCTATTTTGCAAATTTCGCGAGGATTCGTCAACCGGCGCCAAAGTTATTCCAAATAGAATGTTGCGGATTTCCTATGGAAACACGGTCCTAACTATAACTATCTACTGGCGACCGCCAGTAGATAATATATGTATATATATGTATATGTATATATATGTATATATCCACTCGTCACCGTTTACAGCTACAATCCTTCAACAAAACGGGTCCAGACCACGGCATTGTGCAATATTTTATCCTTTCTTGGTACAAGTCGGCATAACGCGTTTCAGCTCTCACAGGAGCCTTGATCACATGTATGTGTGTGTATATATATATATATATGTTTCCAAAAGGTTCCCCTAGAGATGAGGCCGCACTCCAGAGAGGGTAAGTGTCACCACTTTGATTAAAAACAGGCCGATTCACACCCCGTAATGGTGCCCCCCTGGCCTGATGCGTTTCGAGGATTCAATCCTCTTCCTCAGAGGCCAGAAACACAAGCAGTCAGTATCGCTTGCATCTTCACTGTCCTCACATGCTATTCATTCAATTGATAATTGGCCTCTGGTGTGCCGTAACAACAGTGCATGCAGGGACCTGCAGTTTTATTACGCACCTTTCATCCCTCTAGTGGGTCGAGTGCTCATGCAAAGTAAAGTGGCCAATCCTCAGCTCTCCATTGAGCCCCCGAGTGAGACGCAGTCTGTTTATTTGTACATCCTGCTCCGCCGATCACAAAGGAAATTGTTCCCTGCGCAGACCAGCCCAGTCCAATGGCGGTGCCGTGATTACTTGTTTCCAAAAGGTTCCCCCAGAGATGAGGCCGCACTCTACAGCAGGTAAGTGTCACAATCCTCCCCTGTGTGCTCAGGGCATCGCTCAGTGGATCGCCACCTCCCGGGGTTATCTACAAGATGGGAGGGGGACTTTGCATGGCCTTGCATGTCCCTGGGAACTTTTAAATCAAAGAAAGGTTTTAGTTCCTTTATGAGGCAGATGTACTGTGAGCCACTAACTGCCTACTGCTTGCGTCGCTGGGGGATCTCTATTTCAGATCATAATGCCTCACACACCTGTTAGGGTGTCATGCTTCATCATAGGGCTCTCCTCGTCAGACGGCCCTGCAATGTCTGACGGGGCTGGTGGCATCTTTGGCGGAGTTCTTTTGATCTCTGAATGCCGTATGTGAATGGTGTGTGTGTGGGCCAAATATAAGTGAGTAGTGGTGTGTGTAACGTGACTCAGTGATTTAAAATAGGCACCAGACTTATGAACGTTTTAATTCAGGGATAGGACCGGGACTAAGTAAAAGCAGTGGGTCTACCAGAAGGTCTTCAGGTACCAGGGTAGCTTTGATGTGTATGTGGGGACTGTCAACCTCCGGGAACAGCTCCAGCAATGTCCTGGGGTGCCCATCTCAGGACATTGCAGTTTGCTATGGCATGGTGGGAAAGCACCAAAAGCAATGCCGGCTCCTGCAGTAGGTTGGGAGCCGGCAGGGACCGCAGGGGCCTTGAGACTCTCCCCGCGGTCCCCAACGACCCAGCCATCTCCTGGGGGATTGGGTCACCTGGGCAATATCAGCCTGGGGAGGGGAGCCGCACTGCCCCCTTCCCTTTTAAAAAAAACAAAATAAAGGCCGGGCACCAGGAGATGGGGTCCCTGAATCCGAAACAGGCCTGGTGAGGGGGGAAGGCGTGTGGCCCTCTTTCTTTTAATTTCTTTTTTTATATAAAGGCTGGCCTTGGGAGATTGGAACCCCAGGGCTGAAATTGGCCCCCCTCGCATTTAAAAAATTGTCCAGGGGAGGGGGGCCACATGGCTCTCCCTTCCTAAAAAATAAAAAAAGCTGTAACTCTTGGGAGGCCCTGCCCTCTTTCTCCACTGCTCTGCAAATGTGCCTCTGGGCGTGCTCCTGGTTAGGGGATGAAGTCTCCTTGACTGCTGAGGGTTCTCAGGGGCCAAGAAGAGCTCCTGTTACCTCCAGTAAGCCCCACACAGTCACGCCTCTTTCTCCACCACTCTGTAAACACACCTCTCAGTGCACTGCTGGTGGGAGGATGAGGTCCCCTAGCCTCCTGAGGGCCTCAGGAATAAAGAGGACTTCTTCCCCCAAGCAGCAGTGCACCAGGAGGCGTGTTTGCAGAGTGATGGAGAAAGGGGGCATGGCCTCTGATCACCTCTCAGCAATCCAGCTGTGTGTGCCTTACTGGAGGTACCAGGAGGGCTAGTTGGCCCCTAAGTACCCTCAAGAGCCAAGGGGACTTCATCCCCCAAATAGTAGTGTGCCACGAGTTTGCACACTGAAGGAAAAAGAGGGCTTGGCCACCAAAAACCTTTCCGGAAACCCACTGTGTGAGGCTTGCTGGAGGTAACTGGCAGAGTAGTTGTCCTCCACGGACCCTCAAGAGCCAAGGGGTCTTTATCCCCTAACCAGTCATGCATCAGGAGACACGTTTGCAGAGTGGTGGAGAAGGGAGGTGTGGCCACCAAAAACCTCTCAGCAAACCCATTGTGTGGGACTTGCTGGAGGCAACAGGAGGGGTAGCTGTCCCCCCAAGGACCCTCAATAGCCCAGGGGACTTTATCCACCTACTAGTAGTGTGTCTTTTTTTTTTTCTTTTTTTTTCTTTTTAGTCCTCATCACGCAAAGTTTTGAAAAATAGAGTGTTTAAGGCAAAACATAACCACTTACGGAGAACTATCCTCTTAGGCTGTATCTTCCATGGCCCTTACCGAACGCTTGGATCGTTCCATATCCTGCGGAGGGGAGTCCTGTACAGCCCATTAGGTCTCTCCAACGCGTCTTGCCCACTCTTTCCAAAGGTAAACTCTCTGTAACCAATACTCAAAACTATTGATGCGCTTAATCATTGGACTTCAAAAGGTCACCACGATCTCAAGAAACTACGATTTCCCTACCCAGTAGTGTTCCCAATCATTCCAAAAATCCAATCTCTTACTATGCGGTCCAGCTCTATCCAATAAATGTATTCTAAGTACTGAATTCAACCACTCCTCTACATTAGGAGGAAGATGATTGACCCATTCTATGCAAATCTCACGTCTGGCAGCTAATATCAACAAAAATAACAAATTCCTCTGCTTTTTAATGAAACTGGACCTCCCATTATCATCCAATTTTACCCCGAACAATATCAATTGGGCGCTTACCTGAATTTCTTGATGAAGAACATCCGAGAGAATCTTACCTACATCTTCCCAATAGGATTGAAGGTGCGTACACAACCAAAACATATGGATGTCATCAGCTTGCTCCTCGCCACATTTGGGGCAGCACCTGGCTCTCCCTTTGTTCATTTTCGACAACCTCTTCGGCGTCCAATATGCTCTGTACAGAGTGAATAGAAAGTTCTTCTTCAAAGGTGCAGATTTAATGACATCCCCAAATGCAGCCGTAGATGCTTGCCATAATGCTGATACATCCAGCGACGGCAGCACCTTCCCCCAAATCTCAATAGGTAGTCTAAATTTCTTGTGTCCTTCATCAATAAGCGCCCAATACCAGAAGGCTACTTCTTTCTTTTCGAATCTCGCTTGGAGTTTTGCTACCAGCTCTATATTTCCTATCCCATCTTTTTTTTAACGTTTTGGTCCAGCTCATTAGCTGATAATACTTAAATTTGGATAAACCCCCCTTCGATAGTTCTACCAGTCGGTCCCAGTCAACAATGTTAAATCCAGATAATAGTTGTCCCCATTCCAGTACTCCACTTTCTCTCAAAGGGACCGATAATGCATCCTTTAAACATTCAGACGTACCAGACAAGTCCCAAATAGGGGCGTAATAACTATAATAAGGGATCTTACACAAACGCCTTATCTGAACCCACAGTCTAATAGCTGCTCCCAAAAATTTGTATTTAATTTTCTTAAAGTATTTCATATGACAAAATTTATATAAAAAATGGTCATCCTCCAGACCTATCATTGCTTGCATAAACGTTGGGAGCAAGCTATATTTTTTTAAAGTACTCTGATGTTCTTAAAATGGAATGCCCTATAATACTGGAATAAGTCCGGGCAGGCTATCCCTCCATGTTCCTGTTTCCTTCTTAGCTTCTTCCAAGAGATTCTAGCTCCCTTTGAAGCCCAAATAAAAGAGGAAATTTCACCCTGCATTTTATTAAACCACTCTTTTTTAAACTCCAATGGTATCGAATTAAACAGGTATGTAAATTTAGGCAGAATCATCCTTTTCACCAGATTAGAGAGACCTATGAATAAGAGAGGGAGTCCTTTCCAGGCATTAAGTAGTTTTTTGAATTCTGATTGGATTTTATTGAGGTTTGTTTGGGCCATCTTCTTAACCTCACCCACAATTAGTATTCCTAGATATCGTATTTGGTGTTTTACCAAGGGGTCATCGCTCTGTGTATTCCAGCACATCATCTCGATCTTTTGTTGATTAATTTGGTAACCTGATAAATTTCCAAACTGCTGCAGTGTTGCTGTTATTTCAGGAAGGGAACCCATCAGGTTGTTACTAAATATCCTTAAGTCATCAGCATAAAGTGCGACTTTCTTTTCCCAGTTCCTACTTCTAAAGGGGGATATAGAGGAGTTAGATCTTAAAGCACAGGCCAGGGGCTCTATATATAAATCAAACAATATAGGGGATAACGGACACCCCTGTCTAGTACCTCTTTCTATATGGAATTTCTCTGTCAGGGACCCATTAATCAACACACATGAGGTTGGAGAACAATATAGCGCTCTTACTGCTCTAATGAAGTTACTACCCAGTTTATAAGTCTACAAAGCGTTGTGTAAAAAACTCCAATTAACCCTATCGAAAGCCTTAGCGGCGTCAAAGGTAACAGATAGGGGGAGTTTTTCCTCATCCGCCAGATCTATTGCTGCTATTAATTCATGTGTAAGTTCCTGGATCTGTCTACCCTTCATGAAGCCTTTCTGATCTGTATGAATTAATTTACCTACCCATTTTCCCAATCGCCTTGCCAATAATTGCGTGAAGATTTTATAATCGCAATT
Source organism: Triturus cristatus (assembly GCF_964204655.1). Lineage (NCBI taxonomy): Eukaryota > Metazoa > Chordata > Amphibia > Caudata > Salamandridae > Triturus > Triturus cristatus. The sequence continues at coordinate 446,100,154 of NC_140590.1, forward strand.
TAGCATAGAGATTGGTCTGTAGGATTCACAATATTTGGGATCTTTCCCTGCTTTTAATAAGATACATATTGTGGCTTCAGTCCAAGATTTAGCAGGTAGTTGTCCTTTTATAAATATATCATTAAACAGGTTAGTGAGTTCAGGGACAAGTTCTTCTCTCAGGACCTTATAGATCTCATTGGGCAAGGCGTCAGGCCCAGCGGCCTTAGCTTTTTTCAAGGATTTAATTTCCTCATCAACTTCGAATTCAGTGAAGTCAGCGTTAATTTCTATCCTTTGCTCTTCTGACAGGGTTTGCTTAACCCAATGGTTGAGATATTCCCGAGTTGGAGCCTCACAATTGTTCATCTCCTCTTTATATAAATCTGAGAAAAAATCGAGAAAAGCCTTTTTAATATCTACTTCCTCTGTAAGAGATTGGCCCGTGCCCGCCTCTTGGATACTTGAGATCTTATTCCTATTTAGGTCCGTTTTTGTTTTCCAAGCCAAAAGCTTGCCGCACCCCTCACCGTATTGATAATGAGCAAGTTTACTAACCTCCCATTTCTTCTTAATTCGGGTATCTAATATATTTAACAAATAGTTTTTTTCCTTGATGAGTTCCCTCCTGAAAATTTCCACATTTGCAGCCGAAGATTCACTACTAATGTTCTTTTCCAATCTCTGAATTTCACTCTCTACACTATCGAGCTCCACCTTATTTCGTTTATTTATATGGGCTGCTATTCTTATCAACTTCCCCCTAAGTACCGCCTTAAAGGCCACTCATCTATTCTGACTAGAGGTCTGACCTTGATTCAGGTGAAAATAGGATGCTGTTTCTTCTCTAAGAACTTCAATTACTTTGACATCAAGGAGTAGAGTCTTATCTAAAGTCCACCTTGAACGATTATGATGATTATATAATTCAAACTCCATTAAAACTGTGGAGTGATCAGATAAATGTTCAGGTAGGTGGAAAACCTGTTTTACTTCCCCAGATAGTGATTTATCAATTAAAAAATAATCTATTCTGGAGGAGTGACCCCATTTTTTATTCTTAACGGTGAATAAATGATTTTTATTACCCTTACTGCTCCATATTTTGGGAGGGCTCCTGTCTAGCTCGGGATCGAATAGTAAATTAAAGTCTCCACCGAGAATAATGTGTCCAGGGGCATCCAAAAGTTGCGCATAGAGAGCCTGCAAGACTGAAGGATCAACATTAGGCCCATAATACCCTCCTATAACTAAAGATCTACCACTTAAATGGATATTTCCAACAACCCATCTCCCTTTTATATCATATTTCTGGAATCTAGAATAGCTTTTGCTGATTTTTTAAAGATAATAATTACGCCCTTTACACAGCAAGTTTGCTCAGTACAAATATAAAAATCCACCCAGCCTTGAGATTTCATTATAGCTTTCCATTCAAATTTTAGGAGGTGGGTTTCTTGAAGGATTATTATATCCCAGTCCTTACATTTAAGATAGTCCAGAATCCTTTGCCTTCTTGCTCTTACTCTCAGGCGTTAACGTTCCATGTAAGGACTTTAGTTCTCATAATTTAAGAAGGTAAGATCAATTTTCCTTTTAACTTGAGTGATTCGGACAAAATCTTTTTTTTTGTTTTCCTATAATGCTCCCACAACGTAAGTGCAATATTAAACAAAACCCCGTGATCCCCCATCCCAGTTCTTACCCCTCCCACAGAGAGCCCTCCCACAGAGAGCCCTCCCTTTATTCATTGGCAGGTCTGTCCTACCTATTTGAGGTCCCTGTTCCACGGGCAATTTCAGACTTTATGTGCCTTAATCGTACTTATCAATGCCTCTACCTCTTGAGGTTCCTTCAAGGTATACATAATTCTCAGGAGTGCCGGAAATTTCATTTGTACATTTGCTCCCAGAGATTTTAATTCCTGCATGTATTGGCCTAGGTGCCATTGGCGATCCTGTGTCGTCTTAGATATAACGGATCTCACTCGGAATGACCAGTCTCCCTTTTTGTGAGAGCCCGCAATTATTGCCTCTTTTAAGATCCTCTCCTTTAGTGCATAGGTCTTAAAGTTGACCAAAATCTTCCTAGGATTCAGCCTATTTTTATTCTTGACATAAGGATCTCTATGGACCCTTTTTATATCCTCCGAGAGGGCATCAGTTTCAATCCAAGGAAAGAATTCCTTCAGGAGATGTATTACAAATGCTTTTATGTCGCCAGCCTCCTGACCTGGAATATTTAAAAGTTTCAGGTTATTTCGTCTAGCCTGATTTTCTAGGGACTCAATTTTCCCTCTCAAATTCCTCTCACTTGCTTGCAGGGTCCAGTTGCTTTTTCATTAGTGGTGAGGCATTCATCTAGCTCTTCCAAATTAGACTCCAGCGTGGTAACCCTTTCCATTATTGTATTTATCTTGGTCTCCAGTGCCTCACAGACCTCTTGAATTCTAAGCTGATTTTTTTTGGAGATGGCAAAGCTCGAGCTCATCTCCGTAATCAGGATTTCCATTAAATGGTCAGACGTTTTAACCCCTTCTTTTAATTTGGTAGTCTTCCCAATTTCTGCTATAGCACCTGGTGCAGTGCATAAACCAATTTCCAATTCCTCAATTTCTCCATCCTGTTCTAAGATTACCAACTCTTTAAAACGATTGGGGCTATGAGGAATACCTGCCGTTAGATTTTTCTCGGCCATTTCAGGTTGAGGTAAGCTTCCCTCTGTGTTAATAATATTACCCTTGTCCTCTGGAGTTACCTCTTTGGGGAGAGTATGTTTTACCTTAAAATAGGTACGAAGAGAGGGGGTAATTTTATCCTTTTTTGTTATGGCTTTTGGCCGAATGGGAACAATATTAGACTCCAGGGTTTGTAAAGGAAACAATATTTTAACTCTTTCTTAAAAAAAATTCTTATCCCCTTGTAGTGTCTCAGTATTTAACGTATTTCCTGAAAAGTTCCTGCTTCTTAGGCAATATCTTGTCCCTCTCTTAAATGGCTCAGTGACTGTAATTTCACTTGCTATGTTTCTAAGCTCCCCCGAATCCTTACTTGATGCCAATTCCTGAGTTTTTAACAGCACCCAAAGCCTTTGCCTCCAATCTCTTACTTACTTGGGTATTCAGATGCTTCCTTTCTGTTTTTCCCAAGATATTACTCTGTCTTTTTTTTAAGGAGGTATTAGCCCTGCTGCCTCCCGTTTGCCCTCCAATGCCTGCAGAATTTGCCAGCTCACAGTCCTCAACAATCCCCTTGCTGCTGCTGGGGCTGCGAGGGGGAGAACATGGTGGCCGGATAGGAGTGCCGGTCGGGAGCTCCCTGCATAGACGGGCACGTACTCGATATAGCGCACAAAATGCCTAAATTTGATCGGTAAAATCTACCTCTTGGGGGTCCGTCATCATCACGGGAGTTCAGAGCTCGCAGGGCCTGGAGAGCCGTTGTATAGCGGCGTTGCTTTGGCAGTCGAACTATCCCCTTGCTTCTTGAGCCGCGGTGCGGTGTGGAGTGTGTGGGACTCCGGTGCCTCGGCCGATTGTGGTGTTGGATTCCTTGATGTCCCGGCTCCCCGCGTGTGCGGTCGGACGTGCGTCGCTGGAACAGGACACTACAGTGAGCCCTGCAGTAAGCTCCCTGATCCCCGCCAAGCTCGAGAAGCCTGTGAGGTTCGCTGACTCGGTGTGGGCAAAGGCGTGGGCTGTTCTCCGGCAAAACAGGAAAGCTGCAGCGAGAGTTTCCTTTAGGGCAAAGGTCACTCTACTAGTAGTGTGTCTTGACGTGTGTTTGCAGAGTGGTGGAGAAAAGGGGCATGGCCTCCTACGATGTCTCAGCAATCCCGCTGTGTGGTACTTACTAGAGGTAACAGGAGGCATAGTTGGCCACCTAGGACCTCCCTGGGGGCAAACTAGCCCTCCTGTTACCTACAGTAAGTCCCACACAGTGGGATTAGTAAAAAGGTTTCAGAGGGCATGCCCCCTTTCTCTACTACTCTGCAAACGCGGCTCGTGGTGCACTACTGAAGGGGGGATGAAGTCTACTTTACTCCTGAGGGACCTTGGGAGTCAAGAAGCCCTTCTGGTACCTCCTGTAAGTCATACACAGTGGGATTCCTAAGAGCTGGTTCGAGGCCCAGCCCCCTTTCTTTACCACTCTGCAGACTCAATTACTAGTTTAAAATAAACATAGAAATTCAGTAAAAAAAAACAAGGTTACAGGTAAATTATAGTTAGGAATTAGCATTTCAAAAACCTTAAAAATTCATTGAACAAACTAAAGGTTACAGGGAAGTTATAGTTAGGAAATAGAATTGAACAAACCTTAGAAGTTCACTGAAAAAGACGAAGGTTACATGTACGTTATAGTTAGGGTGATATTCTACTCTTACAAAACCAGAGAATTTCAGCAGTTATAGTTAGCTGAGCTAACTATAACTTACGCTCCCACAATGCACTGCTTATGACCTCACATATTACAAACCTCAAGAAATGGTCAGTAACATCATTGATGACATCTCAAATGACATAACTGATGACATCATTCACAGATCTACTCAGACACTCTCACACACACTCATAGACCCACTTAGACACTCATGTACCCACTCACAGATGCACTCAGACACTCTCACACCCACCCACAACTCATACAACCATTTACATACCAATTCATAGATCCATGCAAGCACTCCCACATCCACTCACTCACCCATATAGCCATTCATACAGACATTAATGTGCCAATACAGCCCCTCACACACCAACTCACTTAACCAAACACCCACTCAAACAGCCACTCACTCACCCATACAGCTTCTTACACAGCCAGTCACTCACTCATACAGCCATTCGGACACCAACTCACTCACCCATACAGCCACAAATAAACCTACTTATCCACCCATACAACCACTGTCACACCCGCTCACTCACCAACACAGCTACTCACACACTTACTTATTAACCCTTAGAGACACCCACACACTCACTCACATACCCAAACAGTCACTCACACGCCCACTCATGCACAGATACACAGTCACACAGCCACTGACATAATATATGTTAAAAAACGAAATCACTCATTAGTAGTACACAAAGTATACTAATTTAGCTTTTGTGGTACCTTAGAATATGTGTTTAACACTCAGAAACCTTTAGAAAATACTGACAATCACTGGATGATGTGATCAGTGATGTGATCAGTGATGTCATGTGAGATGTCATCAGTGATGTCACTGACCATTTCGTCAGTGATATAATATGTGAGGTCATAAGCAGTGCATTGTGTGGGTGTAAGTTATAGTTAGCTCAGGTAGCTATAACTGCTGAATTGCACATGAGTGAAATCTAAGCCTAACTAAAACGTACCTGTAACCTTTGGGCCCGATTCACAGAACTGACTTAAGACAAAATCCTAAACTTACTACCATTTTGGTATTCACAGAAGGCACTTACTCATTTTGGTATTCACAGAAGGCACTTACTCATTTCGGTATTCACAGAAGTTAGGAGTCCTAACTTTAGGACTCCTAAATGCCTTCTGTGAATACCGAAAGTCTTAAAATTAGGATTTTTCTCAGTTTAGTAGTAGTATAGTTAGGTCTCCTAACTTTAGGACTCCTAAATGCCTTCTGTGAATACCGAAAGTCTTAAAATTAGGATTTTTCTCAATTTAGTAGTAGTAAAGTTAGGACTCCTAGCTTTAGGACTCCTAAATGCCTTCTGTGAATACCGAAACCCTTAAAATTTGGATTTTTCTCAGTTTAGTAGTAGTATAGTTAGGACTCCTAACTGTAGGACTCCTAAATGCCTTCTGTGAATACCGAAAGTCTTAAAATAAGGATTTTTCTCAATTTAGCAGTAGTAAAGTTAGGACTGCTAACTTTAGGACTCCTAAATGCCTTCTGTGAATACCGAAAGCTTTAAAATTCGGATTTTTCTCAGTTTAGTAGTAGTAAAGTTAGGAGTCCTAACTTTAGGACTCCTCAACTGAGAAAAATCCTAATTTTAAGACTTTCGATATTCACAGAAGGCATTTAGGAGTCCTAAAGTTAGGACTCCTAACTTCTGTGAATACCGAAGTGAGTAAGTGTCTTCTGTGAATACCAAAATGAGTAAGTGCCTTCTGTGAATACAAAAATAATAGCAAGTTTAGGATTTTGTCTTAAGTTAGTTCTGTGAATCGGGCCCTTGTTTTTTCAGTGTGTATATATATATATATATATATATATATATATATACACACACACACACACACACACACACATCTAGTAGTTATAAAATAGTCCGAACTTTGACGCAATTGGTTTTTGGAATTACTGTGTTGATAGATGAATGCATTCTGCACATATGTTTCAAGCAACATAATTTTGTATCACAGTACAGTGTGCAGTCATATACATTTCTTTCTCAAATTGATTATACAACAGTCTAGATTAGAAGCAACAAGCTTGACGGTTGTACTTTTCAGAGATGTATTTGTGTGTCATGTCAGTTATCATGAAAAGTAACATTGCATTCCAGTCTACATATGTGATGATTGCACTCTCTTGGTCCTCACAGGGAGAGCTGACCATGACCAGTGACATGGAGAACTTGCAGAACTCCATTTTCCTTGACACCGTGCCTGATTCATGGACAAAGAGAGCATACCCTTCAATGTCTGGCCTCGCTGGCTGGTTTGTAGATCTTCTAAGCCGAATCAAAGAGCTTGAAACCTGGACTGGTGACTTTGCCCTTCCGTCAGCAGTGTGGTTAGCAGGTTTCTTCAATCCCCAATCCTTCCTGACTGCCATCATGCAGTCCATGGCTCGTAAGAATGAATGGCCACTGGATAAAATGACCCTACAGTGTGACGTGACAAAGAAGAACCGTGAGGATTTCAGCAGCCCACCTCGGGAAGGTGCTTATGTACATGGCTTGTATATGGAGGGCGCCCGCTGGGATACACAGGTACATATCTGACTTGTTTTCATGTTTAGGTGAAAAGTATTTTTTTTTATATCTGTGCTTTGTGCGTAAGAATGCAATGACCTTCAAATAGTTAAGATCATGTTTTTGCATTTAACATTTTATACGAGTTAAAAAATCTACATTCCTTTGCAAACAAAGGACTCAGTCAAAAATAATTTGGTTGTCATAGATCTCCTTAAGAAGCTCATGACCTTTAGTAAAAAAAAAAGTAATTTTATTGCTGAAATTTACAGGTGCCAAATAAGATCTAGGTCCCTTTTTTCCCTCAGAAACAGTCCAGCCCCTGCATGCTAAATGTTTTGTTAGAGATGTTGGCTCTTATGTTTTAAAAAATACAATCAACAAATGCCATCCTTTAAAAGGACTGTCACCAATGTGATAGCTGTTTTCAAGGTCTTTTTCGTACAGTGATCATTAGAGGAAATTACTTTTCAAAGAGCAAGCCACTTTGTTCTTCTTCTCCTTACAGTAAAAGTTGTTATATTTATTGAAATTCATGTAACGTTGCACATTCAGAAGAAATATTTACAATTTGTGTGCAGGAGGAACCACTTTTCCTTGACATCCTCATGTGAAACTTGTCTAATGGTCCCTAATTTAAATTACAACCCACAAACAGACTTTAAATCTTTCACAGCTGAGACTTAGGTTAGCCTTAGAAAAAGGAAGACCCCAGAGATATCTACTTACATATTATCTTTGAGAATTAGCTGTGTGACACCTTCAGACGGAGGCTAATGAATGGTGAAATTTAGGTAAGGATTTGTAGAGGTAGAGCTGGTATGGTCTACTGGCACCATGTAAAAATTCTGAGCGGGACTGATCCACTATCTTAACGTGTTGTGAGTGTTGCACAATGTGCCTTTTGGGACATTTTGTCTAACAATGGCTCCAGACTGGCTGTCAGCCAGTGATATGAGTATCCACATTTCTTCTTTCTTCTGATCTTTCCATCTTAGAGATATCAAAAACATAACTTTTTAAACAAGCAGCCTTTTTCTGATAGTGGAGAAATGATTAAGTGGAAATGCTTTTCAATATGGAGGCTGCAAATTATTCAGGGAGGTATGTTTCTCAGTTTTACAGTTTCTAGGTTACACATGCATCTTCAGTTTAGTTCGATTTCTTATGCTCGGCACACGTACAAAGCCAAAGATCATCTACTTCCATAAACAGACTTCCCCATATATTTTATGTTTGAATCCTAAAAATGTAATTACTGGCAATTGTATGACCAATGTAAGTGGGTCATCTGCTATTCCTTCCTGTTTGTGGAATGTCATTGTGAAGCTACACCAAGTGAAAGGTAATCTACGGGACATCATCCAGACCTACCTGTAACTCTTCTATGACTTTCTCCCCAAAGATTGAGAGAGAGGCACCCAAGCAAAGACTAATTGCAGTTCATTAAACCTAAGTACAGTGACCAGGGAAGTACATTCCTTTGCCTAGACCTGTGACCTTAGTGTCGAAGTTGAATGCCTGGTTTATAAGTTTGTTCACACTTGTTAGTTTGTGTGTACCATGGAACATGCTCCTACCCTTAAGCAGGAAATCTGTCCCTGAGCAATACTATGGCCTTCCCCTCTGTTTGTTTGGAGACCAAGAAACCAGTCAGCTAGGGTGACTGACTAAGTGCTCATAAATTGAATTTGCCTGGTATTATTTGGAGTTTGATGCAATGACTCTGTGATAACAACCTTCCTCTTTGTGCGGCAACTGAATTGTGACTCCCTGACCTTTAGAAGGGGATTTAAAAGACCCAGAACTATAGATCCATGGTGCTAAGGTTGCCATACATTTTGTTGTCACCTATACCTAATTGGAGGTTCCCCTGCTGCTAAGATCTTTCATGGCGACTGCTACAAGATACCGTTTTTTCAGCTGTTTCACCAACCAGTCTGTACGTTTTATGTAAATTACCATTACAGTTCTAAACAAGACTTAAAGTTCATCAAGCCTAATTTTTCAGTAGTTCAAAAATAGGAGAAAAACAACTATCTCAACATGTTTTAATCACAGGAAACCCCTTGGTAAGTAAGGTCAAAACTTTAGAGTTCCCATTTTGATAGTAGAGTGGTGGGCAGTCATTGTTCTGGCTTTCGTTGCAGAGGGTTCGGCTATGCTTACTAAAATGCTCTTTATTTCCACTGATGTGCAGCAATGTGTAGATGGGGCAATCAGGACTATGTCATGCTGTTCCTATTTTCAGGCCATTGAGTACCCAAGGTGGCTTTTCAGCACTAGGTCCAAGTTTGATGATGGAAATGACAAGCAGAAAGATGATGACTCAGTAAATACTTCCCTATTCAGCTTACAGGCAGAGCTGCAACAGGAGACAGAAGGACATTGCAGACTTCATGGCTGGACTGGCTTCAGTTCTTCTGACTTCTCCACCTCAGGACACACCGGGCTTCTCCACCTGAATAGTCTGTCCAGCTGCAGGGCCAGGCACTCTTCTTCTCCCTTTGAGTATGAAGATATGCATTTAAGCTCTAGGTTGATCCTCAGCTTCTATAGCAAGTTGCACATTTCAGGTGATTTCTCGGACCTCTGCAAGAGAATGGATGTCATACAGACACTAGCCCTAGTTACACAGCAGTACTGCAAGTACTCTGGCCAACACTCTCTTTCTTGGCCATGACAAAACTGGCACTGCAACAAAGTGGGGTGGTTTGAACAAAATGTTTAGATGGATGATGTGGATGTACTTTCTAAGGATTTAGTATCGGTTTGGGCTGTTTCTCTTTCAAATGTTATTTTCAGGTTGCTCTCCTGACACAGCCTTTATGCAAAGTGATGGTTCTCACAGCAGGTAGCAATGGGTCTGCTCCAAGCATAAGTATCCAAAACATGGACACTATGAAATGTGAGCTTTCTGCACCTGGTTGTGATCAGCCTTCCTGAAGCAGTAATCAGGGACAGACAAAAGATTAGGTCCTCCCTATAAAAATGACCACCTTCAACAACAGAAACTTGCAATCCCAAAATTTTTATTTTTTATTTTTAAAAGAAACCTTTAATTGACTTCAAAGAGGTACAGACATGGGCCTACACCCACTTGGGCCGGCCGCTAATTAGTACGAGATGTGTTATTTCACCGTTATACAGACATGTCAATCAAAAGATCCCGTCAGTCCATCAGCACTCCGAGTGAAGGCAGCGGTTGTAGTCGAATAACAGTATCAAAGACGGTTTCATCTTTCAATTTAAAACTTATAAACATTTCACACAAACAAGGCAATAAGAATTGTAAGTATCAGTACGTGCTCCCCGGGGTAGGAAATTCCACTTTATATAATCATCATGAATGGTCTGTGACAGAGGAGGGAGGGGGGCCCGGGAATGGAGGAAAAGTCAAACTGTATCATACTCATAACATAGCAAATTAGGAATGTGCAGCTAGGGGGACAAATGAACATCCAATACTATTGCCAGAGGAGTGGCGCAGATGTCACCACGATAAGAATTCCACGGACCCCACACCCTAGTCCATTTCCTAGGCTTGCCTCTCGCCACATACACGTCTTTTCTCTAAACATGCACCAGTCCATATTCTCCTTCCACACCGAGACCGTGGGTGACCTCTGGGAACCCCATAACTGTGCGATGTTGCGTTTGGCCACCATATTCCCCAAAGTCGCCCACTGCGTCTGTGCCACATTATAATCGTTTGGCTCCCACACGTTCAGTAGACACCTCCTAGCTTCTGGAAACAGAGCAACATGCGTGACCTCTTCCATTACCGCATGGACCCGACTCCAAAAGCGAGCCACCTCAGGACATTCCCATAGGACGTGAAGGAAAGTACCCAGCAAACCACAACCACGCTTACACAATCCATCCACGGAAAAACCCATGCGCATCAGGCGGGGTCCAGTGACATACACTCTATGGAGTATCTTCAGCTGTACGAGCCAAAGGCGGGCCGGAATTGCCACCTCCCTCGGGGAGGCTACTGCCGACACCCAGTCCTCATCATCTAATTCCAAACCGTCAGCTACCCATACCTCCCTCAGGTGGGTCAACAGGTCCGCCCGTTCGATTATAAGATTTTTATAAATCAAGGAGATTGTGCTGTCAGGCACGTAGCCATCGAGCACCCTGTCCTCCAGTGGGGAACTTTCCGGGATAGCAGTAGCATCAGGGAAAGCCGAACACAACGCATGGCGGACCTGAGCATACCGGAAGTACTCCCTATCATTCAACTTATATTCCGCTTTCAGCATTTCAAACGTTTTAAACTTCCCTTTCACCCAAAAATCACTCACCTTGCATATGCCAATCATATACCATTTCTCAAATCCTTTTGTTTTCCACAAACAGCCCAGCCTTTCTGAAGCATACAGCGGAGTCGCTCGAGTCAGGCGGTCCTTCCATCCCATCGCAGCATTCGCAGCATGCCACACACGTACTGTTATCTTTGTTGGGCTTGTCAACTGCACACCGGGAGACTTCGAATAGAGTGCCCTATTGTAGTCCCCACCAGGCAATAACATTTTATCCATCTCAAACGCCGGGTTCAGGGCCGGTCCGTACATCCCGTGGTTCACCGCCGCCAATTGGGACGCCCAATAATATCGCTTGATATCGGGGAGTGCAATACATCTGCTATTGATACAAAGCTGGCCGACCTAAATGGGTTAATTAGAAGAGGACAGGAAGCAGTCCTCAACAATAAACTCCTCCGGCAAGACTGTACCTGCGCTCCAATTATAGATAAACTTTCCATGCTACCGTCACTTCTTAGCGACATATTGTCTGTAGCTGTCGTTACATCTCAAACAAGAGAAAGTCCAGTTTTACTTATAAAGGAAAAAACAAAAACAGTATTACAACATTCGGAGAATTTATCTCCAATTGAGAGTTTATCTCCGACCATGCAGAATGAAATAGGTGAGTGCAGGGCGCTGCAACCCCTTAAAGACACCCCTCTAGGGAAAGCACCAACAAACCAATTGTCATCAAGCAAGGAAAATACAGGAAAAAACATTGGTTGCAAAAACAAAAGGAAGGGGAGAAAAAGGAAAAACACGGCCCCTGTCCAACCTTTGCTTACTTGGCTGTCAAAAGATCATGCAGAAATGAAATCAAAAATAATAAACAATCAAAATTTATCTACGTTGTACCCGGATGATATTACCACAAGAAATCTTACCTCAATTGGAAAAACACCTCAAACGGATTTGCAAACTTGCCCCAACACAAATCACCCAGGGGTAAGCATAACAGACAGCGACAAGATCAACGAACGCTCCATATTGGAAACATCTTCAATGCCTAAAACCCAGGAGTCTCATGTTAATAAGGAACCTTTAACCATACAAATAAAGGCCCAAACATCGAATAAGGTAAATAAGAGCTTACAAGCCCAAGAGTCGATGGCAAGACAACAAAGTTATGAATCTTCAAAAACCCAAAATTCGTCTCCGTCTGGAGGCCTAGAAGATAAAGGTCGGTAGCCCCAAATTAAACCTTCAAAAGAAAATGTAAAAAGTGGACCGGGCAACCTCGTACAAGACAGCCTCAGTGTATCTCAGGCCAGACGCGCGGCCTCCCCTAGCAGACATCAAATTGATGATTTCACCGAAGCAGAGGCCTCCGACATGATCATCTTCGCCCCCAGATATAAGTCGCGAGGCCGGATAGACATTCTAAACAGGGGGAATATACTACACCTCTTACAAGCCATCCCTTCACTAACAACGATTCATAGCTCCGACCTTTTGTTTGTTGAATTTTTACCAAATTACAATTCAACAAACTCGGAAGCCTCTAAAACAACTTGGAAAACATCGGAGATAGCATCTAGAATCAGCAACGAAATTACAATATTTCAAAACTGGGGGGGTAGCATTAACAACAGTCCCCAAACCACAATACCCAACTCCATTTTTAACTTCAGACAGCCCACGCCGTACAACGACATCAATCCTAAGGGGCGCAAGAAGCAGTACTCCAACAGTCAACCAGTTCGCCTCAAAGGATTCCTCGACCATGAATGGAAGGCAAGGCTTACAACGGACTATTCTGCTAACATACTCAAACTGACAAAAGTCATCGCCTACATTGCCCCCTCTTAAGGGCTCTAATGAAATTAAAATAACTACCTGGAACATTAACGGTCTAAATTACATGCAAAGTGACCCAGAATTTCTGAATTATCTCAAAATGTTTGACATTATCTTACTTCAGGAGACCTGGGAGGATACATCTTTTGACCTCCCGGGATACATCTCATGTTTCAAACCCGCAATAAAAAACACTAGATTTGGACGCCGTTCGGGTGGTCTGCTCCTTCTTTCTTCTATACTGAAATTCGGTGAGATGCATCCGTTAACATTTCAAATCACTTCCCCAAGTTGTATACAAGCCTCAGTAATCAAAATGTCTCTTGACCAGAAAACTCAAAAGGTAATATTGATAAATGTTTACCTCCACCCGAAAAATAAAGTACAATCATCAAAGGAAGTGGTTAAAGAAATATCAAGAATAATGGAAGAGGAAAACACCGACAAAATCATTGTGGCAGGAGACTTTAACATGCACCTCCTTGGGACAACACAGGAAGACGACCTCTGCCTTGACCTAACTGGCATTTGGGGAGTCCCAAATCAAGGCCTCCCATTGGTAAATAAAACTACAAGAGCTCAATACTCTTTCTGTCAGAACTTGAACACCTAAACCTGAGGGCAACCAATGGCCGCTTCAAAGACGATAACCCTCCAGCACCAACGTACCATTCGCTCAAAGCATCGACGACGATTGACTTCACCTTCACAACATTAACTATGTTCAACAAAATTGTATCATTTCGAATAGGCAACAGTACCCTTAGTGACCATATGCCGCAAGAGATGGTACTTCATTCTACAGCTATATTAGACCAGGAGGCAGAAACATCTATTGTCCCAGTGGGAACAATAAACCTCCACCGCATTAGGTGTAACTCAACAAACATAGAAAACGTAACAGTACAGGCTAAAGATGCGCTGAAGGAAGCACAAGACAATCTTGTTAACCCACTGGAAATATGGGAGACTTTCATCGTCAATCTTGGAAAAAGACTTCCTGTAAATAAAAGTTCCAAAAAGCACATAAATGTTCCTCCAAATTTGAAAATCACTAGCCCCGACTCGCAGAAACTGAAAACAACATTAAACCACACACTAAGACAGCTACGGAGACAACCTGGTAACCAAAACCTCCGACAGTCGCTACGTGAAACTAAAGCCCTCCTAAAAAAGAGAAGTTGGCTAAGAAATACAACAAAGAACAACGATTTCTGGGCCAAATTGATTTACGACGCCAAACAAAAAAACAACGTTAAATTTTGGCAATCAATAAATAAATTGCGGCAACCGCAGCATTGCGTAATTAATTCCAACATTTCCGAAGAGGTCTGGGCAAATTTTCTTTTCAACCATTTCAATAATAACTAAGAATCAACATCCCAAACATCAAATTCCTGGGATTAGCATCAAGGCTAAAAATCAATCAGTACTCCTCAGCCAGTACTCACCTGACAACCATACAAGAATAGCTCCAAATCAAAACATAGAGCATTCTACAGAACACATAGCAGAACCGCCCACAAACGGAGAGAACACGGCCCAAACTACCAAATTGATAATGAACCAAATACCAAAGGGCCGACCATCAGGTGCTCCGGGCCCCAATGGGATACCACCCATACTGTTTAAAAACGACCCGGACTTCTGGAGCAAGGCACTGGAGCCCATCTTTCAATATGCAATTCTAAATTGCACAATTCCAGACTCTTGGAGAGGCTCAATTATAAGCCCAATTTACAAACAAGGGGCTAGGGCTGAACCAAAAAATTATCGTCTAATAACCCTGATTGATACAGAGGCTAAATACTTTGCAGGGCTCCTCTTAAAAGAAATATCTACCTGGACTGAGGAAAACAAGGTAATACCCTTGACCCAAACTGGCTTCCGGAAAAGGCAAGGAACCATAACCAACATAATGGCACTGACCCTACTCATGGACGCTGCTAAACAGGGAAAATACCCACTTTTTCTATGCTTTATAGATTTTACAGAAGCTTTCGACCACGTCGATCGCACCAAGCTTTGGCAACAGCTCGACAGCTGGGGTATTCCTTCCAATCTTCTTTCCCAACTAAGGAATCTGCATACCAATACATGGGTTAGGATAAAACTTGCAAATGGTGGTAAAATATCAAGAAAAATTCCCACCTCAAAAGGACTCAAACAAGGATGCGTTTTAGCCCCCATGCTATTTAACTTATTTCTTGCAGACTTACCAGAGACACTGAGCAGCAGTATAGGCCACGCTCCTAAACTAGGAAATGTTCCCCTACCTTGCCTGTTATACGCGGACGACTTGGTTTTGATAAGCAGGACCCCCGTTGGTCTACAACATCTACTGAATGTCACTTTACAGTTCTCGCAAGAAAACGCTCTAAAAATAAATTATAACAAAACAAAAACCATGGCGGTTAATTACCACAAGAGAAAACATCTTAGTTGGTTTCCAGAAGGCCATCGCCTGGATCAAGGTGTTAGTTATCAATACTTAGGGGTCATATTGGATCAAAATAACTCAGCAAAACCACAACTAGAAGCCGTGCGGAGAAAGGGGGTAACAACTTATCTAACAATCAAACCCCTAAAGAAGCTTCTACCGGATTTGTCATTCGATCCCTTGCTTAGGATCATGCAAGCAAAATTTCAGCCAGCCATATACTATGGGAGTGAAGCGCTGAAGGGAAAAGATGCCGTGACTCTTGATAATATAATATCTAAGGCATACCGCGCAATTTTCCATCTCCCCAGAACGGCCTCCCCCGCTCAAATTCGATTAGAATTTGGACTTCAAAAACAATCCTTAGAACGTATGGGAGCCTATGTAAAATGCTTGCACAAAATTAAACAAGATGACAAGGGAACCCTAAACGAGCTACTCTGGACAGAACTCTCCCTCCCAAGAAATACACCGGCAAACGCATACCTCCAGGAAGCGATCAAATAGCTGGGGTTAACAGAACTGTGGGAAGTCCAGGGTAACCATCAAATTTTCAAAAAAATAGTTACAAGGGTAACTCGTACCCTATCCGTATTAGAGGATAAAAAAAACCCTAGCTAAAAGATCACATGGCTGGATGGTCTTACACACTTACAACAAACTAACACCTCAACCCTACCTGAAAGTGGGCTTAAAAATTATTATAAAGGAAAAATTCCTCAGATTAAGACTGGGGGCAGGACCCTTCAATCAATTCTTGCCTCCCTGGGAGAGAAGGGAAGAAAACGCCCAATGCCGGCTATGTAGTAGTGGTACAGAAGATTCAATCCATATCATATGCATTTGCAATAAGTTAAAAGACATCAGGAGCACCCTATTAAAACCTGTCTTCAAACAATACGGCGTCAGATCATGCAGACAAGCATTAATGTTGTGCTTTAACCCAGACCGGGTAAAGTTAAACTGTAGGTTGATTACATTCCTTGACATTACCGCAAAGAGACTAAAAAACCTGGCCTGAGTCGCTTAAAGATTAAGTTCAATACGAAACCCAGAGTCAAACACCTTCAGCCACAATAACAACAACAGCTATCTTTTGCAAATTGTGTTAATAATTTTATTGTATGCGACAAATAAGCAACTGTATATAGTGATTTTATCATGGAATGAATGGAATTTTATTTTTGTACATGCAAAGGTTTTAATTAATCATGCATAATAAATAAATACCAAATACCAAATACCATCATACCAACGGAGCGTCAATTTTGTGAGAGCGATTCGCGATCGCTCGTCCCAGAACAATTGCCTCTGCAAACTCTCCACCTCACGGAAATAGCAGGCCAGTATGACGTCGAGTGTGTTTTGTAGTGCATACAGGAATCATGGTAACGATATCATTTTAAACAACGCCGCACATCCGAGCGGCGAAAGCGGAAGCTGTCGCCAACCCGAAAAGTCGGCCTTTAGTCGTTGAAGTGGGGGGAGTAAGTTCCGCTCATAACGGGCCACAGGGTCTAATGTTATGAAGACTCCCAAGTATTTAAACCCTGACTGTGAAATCTGGATAGGGCAGCTACGCAGAAGGAGAGGAGCGTCACCTGAGAGAACGTAGACGCATGACTTAGTCCAGTTAATGACCAAGCCGGAGTTACGACCAAATGAGTTTAGAACATCAACTAATACAATTAAAGACTGCCGGGGAGATGTGAGGTACAGGAGAATGTCATCCGCATAAAGAGAGATGCGGTCCTCAAATTCAGGCATCCACCTGATGCCCCGCAATGAGGGCTCCCATCATAGCCAGGCAGCCAGAGGTTCCAAGGCAAGTGCGAAGAGGAGGGGCGACAACGGACAACCCTGCCGCGTGCCTCTTCCCAACACAAAGGGTGTCGACACTCTGCCATTCACTACCACCTGAGCCAACGGTTCATCATACAACAACTTTACCCAACCGATAAACCCGGGGCCAAAACCAAATTTCGCGAGCGCCGCCCAAAGATACGGCCATTCTAGAGTATCAAACGCCATTGTTGCATCCAAAGACGCCAAAATGGCCGGCTCACGTATGGACGCCGTTCTGGCGAGCACTCCATGAAGACGCCTCAAGTTCAGAGCCGTGTTACGGTGGGCAATCCCATACTTAACCCCTACCATCTTCCAAATATCAGTGCCCAGAAAGAAGTAATCAACAATCTTTGCTATCAAGGCCCTAAGAGAATTTCTAAAAGTAGCCCTGTCTCCATCCTCCTCACTGCAGTGTCTGGGTCGCCACCTCCCAACCACTGGAAAGCAGGCAATACTATGAAACATGTGCGCACACACTGCACATACACACACTCACTATGTTCACTGGATGTCAGCCCAATGTTCTTGACTTTACAAAGTAGACAAATGTTATATGAAAAGGGTCAGCGCGACTATCCTCTTTTTTGACTCAGAAAAAAGGTCTTGTCTTGTCGCACCACAGAGTCATAAATCATATGTACATTGACACAACCATGTCATTGTCAGGAATCCACTGCCTACGGTGTAGTATGCTTGGTGTGGGACTTCAGGTCATCTAATAGGTTCTGGAGTTCACATTACCAGAGACAAGCCCAGTTCTTGGGGAAAACAGTGAATTAGTGTGGTGCTAGGGTCACGATAAAAGCCAGGATACCAGTTTCACATGCAGTCTTGCGCTCAGGGCAGAAATACACTCCCATTCACCATGCAGGGGATACTCCTACCCCAACAAGGCAGGATCTTCAAATAAAATGTATCCCCCGTGACATAACACCCACAGCAATATATATCTACGGAAGACTCTCAAAATCAAGACAGGAAGACAATTTTCATGCTTAGGATGAAGCATCAGGCCACCAAAAATATACCTGGGCCTACTGGCTTTGAAAACAGTATCAATTCCTTGTTTTGAGGTTGTCATTGTATCACAATATCTATTTTAATGTTTACATGTCTCAATAAGATTTTAATAATCTGTTAATAAGATGATGAGTAAGTCTTATTCCCTTTGAAAAGTTATAACATTTACTGAACTTTATAACTATTTTATAGCTATTGTTGGTTTGATATACAATCATGGTGTAATCTGACTCACCATTGGCAAGCAAATGAATCTCCCCAAATCAGTTGTGAAGGGTTGGAAATGACCAAACTTCGATCTCAGCCATGATTCAAAAACAAAACATGCAGTTACAAGTTTGATACTACTCTTAGGCACTTGATAAAAGGACTGATAGCCTGATAGGTAGTCTCAAGTGGGCTTCTGTTCTGGTAGCCATCTTCCATGTGAAGTTTTACACCATGCTATTTCCTTCTTAAATGCACTAGATCTGACTCATCATTCAGGCCGACAGCCGTAGACTAACTGTGGGCATGTACCATTGCTGGACTCTCTGCTTCCCTTAAGCAGTCTGGTCATGAGCAGTCTCCACTAGGTGTAGATGCTGCACCTTCACCAGACCGTCTTCAGCTCTATATCTTCCTGACAGAACTGATATTCAGTCCGGGATGCAGGAGAAATTGCCAATACCAAAAAAATCTTGTCCTTGGAAATCTGAACCTTTACCAATCTGAAGATGAGATTTGCTGTTCATTTTTAGAAATATGTTTGAAAAATGAGTTTCCCTTGTAAAATGTTTGAATTCTGTCTTGCCTAAATGCCCTAATGCTATGTTTTTCGAAGATTCCCTCACAGAACCTAGCTCACACCTGACACAGTGGCCTATGCGTACTTAAAAAAAAACTTTGTGTGTACTTGAAAACAAGCAACACAATTGGTCAGATTTATCAAAATGTCACCCAACACAATGCAGCATGACAACTGGCTGCACAGCATGACAGAGAGACAGCAGGAATCCTCCATATCTACTAAGATATAAAACATTCCTGCTTTCTTCTAGCGCTGGTGCTTAGGAGTGCTGCCTAACGCCAATGCTGGCCCCCCTTGCGACATGATGCAAGGTAACTGCGTTACAGGCAGGATTCCTTTTGTGCCAGAATGGACACTTTCCTGCACAAAAATAATCCTTAGAGGCATTTTCGTTTTTTCACTTGTGCTGCAGAAAAGAATGCCCCCGCTCCACCCATGGAATGCATTCCCAATGCAGAGTAACGCAAGGCAGCGATTTGTGCTGCCTTGGGTTACCCTGGATTATCTAAGCCACAGACAGCCATGCAAGCTGGATTTACATGGTTTAGCAAATCTCACTTAAGCCATTGTGTTGCAATGCTTGACGAAAGGACTTAGTAAATCTGGACCCAACTGTCTACTTCATTTCTTCCTGGCCCAACAACATATAGCCTTCAAAATCTGGTGCAGCAAAGAGCAGTTTATGTCAAAAGACTTTAAAACAATGTGTACTTTGTCTTCTTTAGTTAAAATAATTTCTCTGTTACTTTTTAAACTGACAGCATACAATAAGCATGTTTTTCTGCTCCATTGAGCTGGAAGTGGCAAAGGTTGGAAAACCATTTAAAAGTAGTATTCTGACATTCCAGTGACAATGCTAGCAAATGCTCATTAGCTTAAGTACAGAGTGCCTCCAGACACATTCTCTCTCACTCTCACACTGTCTCTCTCTGTTTAAGTAAACCATCATTGAGCTTCTCTGGAACTTTATGTCCTGAGAGAGGAATCACAGTGTTTTAGCAATGTATGGAGGAGAAGTAATCATTGTCTGGAACATTCTTGCAGAAGGGCTGTAGCAAAAAATAGTGAGTCACTCAAAAAGGCTGCAGACAGTAAAAAGGAACACAAGTCAGAAAGAACAAGCCTAAAACACTAGTACCTGGTGATTTCTTTTAGCATTTAATTGGCAAACAATAACTTCTGTTGTTTACAAAGCTTACAAGCCTTGTTAATTGTTCTCAGGTGAAATATTATTATGAATTTGTATATGAATCACATCATGCTGTACAATGTAGTGGCACATCAGCTGGTTACAGTGTTATAGAAATATGCAAAGAAAGATCACAGAGGGATAGCAGTACCTCGCTGGGCTTAGAAACCATCAAGGTTCATGTAATTGAGACAGGTTTGTGCTGTTTCTTGTTGTTCTTCTTGGAAAATAATGGGCATTCTTCCTTGGTTGGGTTGAGCCTCAGGTAGGCACTAGACATTGAGGTCTGAATAATGTGCAGGCAGTGTTTGAGGAGTTGGATGTCTGAAGCAGAGGAGACTTTCAAGTAGACTTGTGTACTATTGGTGAATCATAATGCTGTTATCTGTGAGCAGAGCACCAAGTGGCTCCACATAGACTCTGAAGATTACAAGTGATAGTATGGACCACTGAAGCACTCTGTAGGTAACGGGGATCATTTGGCAGCTTCAGGTGCTCCTATGAACAAACTGGTATCATTTTGAAACGCTAAAGAAGAACCAGTGAAGGACACTGCTGGTGAATCCCATTTGAGGCTCCAGAGTGTGTATGAGGGTGAAATGACCAACTGTGTCAAAGATAGCTGAGAAGTCCAGCAATATCAAAAAGCAGGTGTCAGCCTCATCTGTGGACAGAAGGGCATTGTGTAAGAAGTGTATGGTAGAAGTCTATGCGCTGCAGTGTGACATGATGCCAGACTGCTAGTGGTGCAGGACATGGCTAGCAGTGATGTGATTTTGTAGTTGAATATACACTACTTTGTAAAATGGCAACACCAGCTTGCCCTTGTAATCCATGAAGTCAATGGCAGCTGCCAGAACTTGCTGCCCTACACCAAATGGTGGCATACATGCGGAGTCCTGGACCTTGAGGGATCTGGACAGCATGGGCCTTTTCAGCATGAGGACCTAGTGATGTGGCTGATGTGAGCTCTCCCAGTTCAGCGCACCTGCAGTGAATTTGGGTGTCACTTTATCTCAACTTCCAGTACTTCAGAAGGTAGCTGGTGATAGCAAAGGGACCTTTTTTCAAAGACGGGTAGTGAAGTTTCCATGTAATAGTTCCTGATTACTTCACAGGCGAATGCCCCCTAGTGTTGAGCTGTTGCTTTGTCAGTTGGCATCAGAGAGTGATGTAATGGCCCCTATGCTTCAGATGCTATTGTGCCTGAATGGTGTCCAGCTCCACATGCCTCATTTTGTCATGTTGAGCTATTAAAAGTAGAGCACCAATATGGTCTCAGTGCTCCAGTCCACATCCACATAGGGGCAGATATTATCATCGCAAAACAGTGAACTATCAGAGATCCTCTAGAAAAGCAAAGACACTAACACAGCAAGACTGCTAACTTACAATGCAACCTCTTGTCTCTCATCTACAACTTTTCAACAAGTTAGCAAATATTGTGAAGAAATTCGCTTGGAACTACGGAGATGGGGGTGTTTAACCGTGCAAAACCCCCTGAGGTAGGGCATGAATTACAATAGATAATTACAACCTGGTGAAGAGGCAAACTATATGTCTGGATCCTTTCTCTGTATAGTTTTTGGTATGCTTGTTGGCCAAGAAATTAGTAGAAGATCTGCCTGTCCACCCTGATAGTAACTTTCATGCCGAAACCTTTCCACTGCACTGTGTAAGAAAAAAACCTTATGTCGTTATATATTATAACTGTTCTCATGTAAAGCTCTCTATTTCCTTTAGTCTTGTGCATATTATGTGACATTTCAAATGCTAAATAAATACATACACACAGACATTAATTAATAACAAATTAAATACAAAAATTATATTGCAAGTCACTGACAAGTTCCATGACCATCTAAAGGAATGAAGCCAGTGGTTAAGTTTCTTATAAGGTCACAGAACTACAAGGTGACTTGTAAACTTCTTGTAGCTTAGAAAGTCTTTCATTATTTATAATATGTGGTCATAGTATTATTACTCTTCCCTCAAAAAGCTTAAAGCGATTGTCTCTTGTTCCTTCATATGACTGAGTATGGTAGCCTATATGGAGAATCAAAGTGGCATGTGTAGTGCAAATGTGATCACAGCACTATGCAGGTAGTAATTTTTTCAAAAGTCATATCATACTCCGTAGATCATAGTGTTGAGTAACAGACAGTGAGAGTCCAGATTTTGTATATTGAGCCAAGGCTGTGCAAAAAACATAAACATGTTGCCATAAATGCCTCTTTTCTCTTAATGAGAGTCCATTTAAAGAAAACAAATCAGAAGAGCTGAAAAGCCAGTTCTTGTTTTTATTGTTTAAACATTTGTTGTAAATGTACTCCAATGGCCTACCTTTAACAGTGTCTGCTGGCTCAACCCAACATTATACAGGTAATAAGTTATTACAGTTAAGCAGCTAATTCATTTTCCTTTTACAAGGGACATGCAAAGTCACATCTAGGCTGCATTATAAAGAAATATTGAAAGGGAGATTCCAATATTGGGTTTTCCACTGAGCGGTTCCAAGTGACATGAAACAGACAACAAGAGTGAAGTCTGAGTTATCTATTATATCCTTTGGAACCACAAGGTGGAAAAAGTCACATTGGCACCTACATAACTACATTTTCATGCAATTTAAACCCCTACAGAGGAACAGGAGTTAAGGGAAAGCCATCCATGAGCCACATGGTGTCACCTCCTTTGTCACACTCATGGACTGCATTCTAAAAAGATAAATAGTCGGGCCCCCTACCTCCCACATTGCAACATTCATTTGTTCCTTCTTCCTCCCAAAAACTCTAATAAATGGTATTCTCCCACTCTCCCACTCCACTCATAAACAAAAACCCTTCCCATCCCACTATTGTGTATTGCAAATCTCAATAACCGGCACCATAGACTCTCCCACGTAACTCTTGAAACATGCCCCTCCTCTTCATTTAAATATGTAAAATGTACCTAGTGTCTGATCACTCACCGCCATGATCCATGAAAGACCTTCCCCATCCACTTCAGAATTTAAAAAAATCCCAGAACCTAGATTCTCACCATACATTGCCACCACTCCCCGAGTGCAGTTTCAGCACTGCTTGGCTGTAGGTTTAGGTTTACAGAGACCCACAACCATCAAGATAGATAATATATTGCTGAGGCAAAGAGCCATCACATTTTCCTGACTTTGTTAGGAAGAAGTGGGAGAAGGTGGTTGTAGTTCTGGACCCTATTTGCTGGTTTTAGGACTCTGTGTACTCTGACACTGCTATTCACTGCCACAGTGTGTGTGCTGTGACCCTAAAATGATATTGGTAAACTTGATTTCACATATTGGTCTATTTAACTGTTCTGTAAGACCATTGTAGGTGGTCCAAAAATGCACCTAAGGTGTGGGAGTTAAATGTCATATTAGGGCTGCAGTGTGTATTTACATCACCGACATGTATAACAAAAATATCTATCTGCCAGAAGCATCTTCATTCTGTGGGTGGACTGTAGTTTAAAGGCACTGCAGTGAGTGACAAAGGGCAGGGAGAAGTGTTTTTGTCAAGTAGTAAAGCCTATTTTTATATATTGATAAGTAACCCATAAAGTGGGCCTTATAGGCTCAGGGGGAAGAGTGTTTATAAATAAATTAGGTCACATTATATATTTTGGTTAGTGTGCTCCCATAATTAAATAAAACCCAGACACTATCTTACTGTGTAGACTTTGCCACACTTTCCCCTGAACATGCCTAGGGATTAAAATAATTTTTCCTAGTTCTGCCTGGAAAATTCTAGAAAAGTGTTTCAATTTTATTGCTTACTTAAACTGGGAGTGGACAAGAACAGTTGGAAGAACAAAATACTGCTTTACCACTGCCTATTTTGACTTTAAGATGCCAGGGAGTGCTTCCATTCTTTACCAGGACACTCCCAGAAAGCCTGGCTCTAGTCACAGTGAGGGAAGAGAACTAGTTTGGGCCCTGGTAGGTGGGAGGGGACCTCATCCTAATAAGGGAGTGGCTAAGGAGCTGAGGCTAGACCTACCTGGTGGCTGAATAATTGTCCTATATTGAAACAGATTAATAAAGCATAGAGGAAATAATCCAAAATGAGCTGAGTGGCTGTGAGATAGACCTGAGTGACAGAATTTCTTCAATCACTGTTGAATGCACAGAATAAATCTGAAACCAAAACCTTTTCAAAACATTTCTTGGCCTCAGAAGACTCTACCTAATGATGGTCTTGCTGGAAGAAGACTCCTGATGTCTCCGGACCCCTCCTGGAAGAAGGTTACACGTTAAAGGACTCAAGCATTCTTCACTCCTGCTAGCACTCAGGGATTTTCCATCATTCATCTGCACAGAAAGTGATATTACTGGATCTCCCATCATTCAGCTGCCCAGGAAGTTAACATCACTAAATCTCCCATCATCCATTTGCACTGGAAGTAACATCACTGGTTTCCCACCAAAACTGTATTTAAAAGAAGAAGCCGAGCAAGACGGCTAATTTCCATTATGCATCTGCACTGGAAGTGACATTACTGGATTTCCCAACATCCAACTGCCCAGGAAGTAACATCACTGGATTTTCCATCATCCATCTGCAAAGGAAGTGATGTCACTGGATTTCCCATCATCCTGCTGCACAGGAGGTACATCACTGGATTGCCCATCATCCATCTGCAGAGGAAGTGACATCAGTCCTCTCCACTTCCAGAACCTACTTAATGGCTGCCACAGAATGGACGTGCAGCGATTACACACAGCAGGCACGCCAAAGGCAAGCCCATCTATACCTGTCTGTGCCTTGACCGTGCCCAGTGCTAGGAAGCCTTGTCCTCCCACCACTACCTTGCAGTGACCCTTCATGCCCGCAACCCCGGCCAATGCTCCACCCACTGCTGCCTCACTGCACCACACAACACCCAGGGGCCATTTTCCTGTACTTCCTGCTTGTTTTCATGCACTTACCCACACCCAACACTCACCACACTGACAGCATCTATCACCTCACTCTCTCACACTGTCCCGCAACCACCCATACAACACTTGGATGTGTACTCTTCAACACCAACTCACTCTCCAAACACACCACAATGATCTGGGACTTGCAGTAGGACAATGCCCCTGACCTACTTTTTCTCGCAAAAATCTGTCTGAACCCTGCATCGGCACCTGTCATTGCCACAGCAATCCCTCCTGGCTGCAAAATTGCAAGGCAAGCTGGACTTCACAAGCCCAGAGGCAGAATCATTGTCATCCACAAAAACACCCTCCACTGCATCACATCCACGAATATGTCATCCTCCAACTTGGAACACCTGTCATTCAAGCTCCACGTCACAGCCAACTTTACTTAAGCGGCACTCTCGTCTATAGACTACCGCGACCAGGAACCCACAGTAGCACCCATGTTCCCACCCATGGTTTTTGATGCAAAGCCCTCTCTATAGATACAATGTGGAAAAAGTTTTAACATATGTCTAATAGTATTTCTTGCTAGAAGGGTGCCTGTCTGATACATAATCTATGCTAGACATCACACGTATGGGATGGCGGAAATTCTTTACATGTTCCTTGTTGTTTAGTCTTGTGATCACAGTGACTCAGTTGTTTCTGCACCTTTCTATTACATCAGCTTTCTGTGCATCCCTATCCTTTAAGGAGGTGGTAGTACCAGAGAAGATTGTGGAGCTCCCTGTCCCATCATGAGAAATTCTTAAGTATCGACAAATGCATTTTTACATTGTAAGTATTTGTGTTTCCAGTTTTCAAGACCTTGCTGTCATTTTGCAAGTAGTCTGCACAACGCCCTTTAATATGAGTGTGCTAGTTCTACACTCAGAACAGTAGTTTTCTTTTTTTAAAGCAAGCCAGGGTCCCCCAAGCAGTGCAACCTAATGTTCCATATGAGGTGCTTGCACTGAATGTCATCATGTGATATTTTGAGAGACGTCCATCTGGATTGCAGGACAGGATTCTACAGACGAGTCTCCCCTGGGGCTATGATCTGGAGGCCTGTTGACTTTGATCAAAGACGGCCTGCGTGTGCTTCCTTGTCGTGCTCCAGTTCACCACCTCGCATGGGAGAAGCCCCTTGAAGCATCCTCCAGTTTAACCTTGATGTCTCCCCTCTATTAAAAGAATTTCTTGTTTTCTTTGAAAATAGAAATCCAGTGCAAAGTGCATTATGTCAGTTAAATAGAATATTTCATCTAGACTTGGCAATTTAATCAAATCCATTTGGGGACAAATGATAAGCCTTTAATCTTTTCAGTTCAAATAGTACAGAGGGTGGACAATTAGTAGAGGCTCTAATGAAATAATTGTCCATTAATTGGGAGCGTTTTTGATAGCCTTCCCCTATGACGCAGCCGTGGTGCAGCCATTAAGTGACTTTGAAACGAAGATTATTATGAATAGTAATGGGAATGAATGAACTGTGATTATCCAACAGACCGCTTTAGCAGCAGAACAGACATTATCCTAATGTCGATTTACAAAGGTGGTTGGCCCAAGTCTTGCTTTCCGGATCACACCACTGGTGTAGCTAGGGGAGGGACGGTGGGGACGGTCCGCCCCAGGCCTCACTAGTTTGAGGGGGTGGCTGCGCGACACTGGCAGCCCGTAGCGGCGGCCTTTATAATTTATTTGGGGACACTCACTGACTGTCACTGTCCCCAAATAAATTATAAAGCCGGCTGTCGCCGCCACCAGTGCCGCGCGGCCGCCGCCCCTACAGTGAGTGATGTCATGTACAGAGTACACCCACCACCCCCACATGAGCCCGGAGCAAATGCACACGTGACGTGCAGTGTGAACTGAAGTACGTGACGTACCGCGTTTGTTTTGGGTCCCAGGGCCGTCAATCTTGTAGCGCGAAAACGCTGCCAATGACGACCCTGGGCATAGTTTTTGGCCAGCCCCCGCACTGAAAACGTATCAGTGACGCATCACACACGCCACAGGGCTGCTTCCCCACTCCTCGTTATGGCCCCGCTTGCGAGCGGGACCGAGTGCTTCGGCACAGCTTTCAACTCCACTAACAAGCCTGGCATAGACTTGTAAAGACTGTAACCCTCCCCAGACACACGCGCACAGTTGACTGAGGTATAACGTCCACATTCGGAGCCCGCTGATGGGGTGACTCGGTAGCTCCAAGAGGTAAGACTCGCTGGAAACTGTTTGCTACTAATTGCTGACCTATGTCCTACACTCAGTAATAAGCAGAGTGAACCTCTGGCCGAGCTTTTGTACGAGACTGAGTGGCCAAGTCCCCACAACCACCACAGGTAATATAGCTGTTTTTGGAACTGCAACTATACAGGCCCATCTATAATATGTAACAAGCGGAGTAAACAATTAGCAATTAGCACTTATGGTAACAAACTCTGTGACACCACATTTTCCACAGGCAGCAAATAGCATTCATGTTAAGGAGAACATTTTCAATGGTCCTTCCAGAGCCACACCCTGATCAGACAGTATTTGTTTACCAGGATCTTAAGATTACACTTGAAGTCACTCATCTCCTCACTCATTGCACCATTTTATCCAGCTGCCTGAGAAAAATGTTTATTTACTGATTTACTTTTTTGGCTATTTAGAAATATGTTATTTTTCTGCTATTTAGGAAAATGCTATATAGCAACAACTTCGTATTGACTTTTGCATATGTCTGGTGATTGCTCATTCCATTGAAATCCTTGTTAAATAAATCCAGTAGTGCCAGCGTGAGTTTAAGGTTTCCCTGAAAGGTCAAAAACAATACCTGATATTTAAGCGATGGAAAGCTACAGGCAGCTTTAATTGAACTATATGTGGACTGTCAGTGCTTGGGGGTGGCCATGATATGTGATAAGCTCATAAAATATACACAATTCCGCCGGCCAGAGACAAAAGAAAAGGCAGGCTGACAGTCTTCAATGCAGACAATATCAGCACCCCCAGCTATGCAATTGTCATCGGGGTGCGGCAGGTCACCTCCAAAGATGTTTAAATTCCAGTTATGTTCCACCAGTTGTGGGATAGACATGGACAGAAAAGACCAACCGAATTAGCCACTCAACAGCCAATCGTGACAGCCTAAACAGCCGGAGGACATAAACAGAATGTTTTGTTGGGCATAGCTGAAGAGAGAGCAACCTGCGAGTGCAACTCAAGATTGGCCAATCAGAGCCCATTACCTCCTCATACAGCATTCCTGGCACTAAATGCTGAGCACGGGAGCACAGCAGGAGGTTGTTGAACCTCCAGATTTCTTCTTTTATCTGTCATTGAATAATTGATGACATAAGTATGGAATTCTACTTTCAGTGATTGTTTTGAGGACAGGATGGTATTTATATTAAATTCAAGTTTTGTTCATGTTGTAAATTTGTTTACAAAAATAGAAATAAGGAGTTAGGTTGTTCTTTTTTTGTACTGATCCAACGCAAACTAGGATTTTATTTCAGCGGATATTATAAAAAATATTATATATATTTTTGCATCACCTCTTTCAAGTGCTCACTGTCCTTTTTCCCCAGCCCCCAACCCCCGCTACCTGCCATGGGCGGCAATCTGAGGGATAGCCCCAGGCACCAGAAGCTCTAGCTACGCCACTGGATCACACCATATCCGGAGAGGAGTTGGCCTAACGGCTAGGGCACTCGACCTCCGACCTGGGGAACTGGGTTCGAGTCTTGATAATGATGCTGAACATCCTGTGAATCTGGGCAAATCACTTAATCTCCCCGTGCCTAACAAAGAATGAATGTGTGTCCTAATGTCACATAACTGGTGCTATGTAAAGCGCTCTGATACCTGATTGGATTCGGTCAAGTTTGCACTATATAAAACTCTGCAAAAAAAATAAGTACAGCGCACATACAATTTATGTGACATCAGTGAGCCTGTACAAAGTTATTTTAATAGCTAAGGAGGCAATATCACTTTCCCATGCACCAGTGTATATAAATAATGCACCATTTACATTTAAAACACGTCACAGGCCAAAGCAGAGATAGATGTAGGGTGAGACCAGCAGCAAAGTAAATTAAGTGGTGTACATGTGGTTAGCCCACTGAAGCAGATTCACCATGGGTGATCGTCTGCAGGAAACCCCACACTAACAGTCCATTTTGAGAAGTGGAACAGATGTTGAGGGTAAACTCGTCGTGGCGTGATCTCCCATGCTATAGATTTTTTTTTTAAACAAATTGGTGAAAAGGGCAGCAGGAGTTTGGACTTCGTCTTTTAGGCCTGATAACAATGGTGTAGGAGCAGATCTGCATGGCATGTTCCCTGGCGAGGGCACTGCACCAGTGCCCTTGCCAGGACAATGTGTTGTGCTGAATGTATCTAAAGCTCTGCAAGTAGTTTCAAGAGCAGGTATATGTCTTTATGCTGCAAAAGCAGAGCATAAATGTCAAACATTCAGCTGTCAAAGATTTGTAGGTCACTGTTTAATATACTATTTTTCTGTTCATAAAGAGAAAGAATATGATGAAAAAAGGCCCTCTCTGCAGGGGCACCCCAAACCTTTTGTTTTCCTTCTCCACTTTTTCTGATTTCATTTTTTGGGGTTTGAGGACTCTGAGCACTCCACCACTGCTATACAGTGCTAAAATGCATGGTCTCTATCTTCCAAACATGGTAATATTAGCGCATACCCAATTGGTAGATTTAATTTACTTCTAAATCCCTAGTGAAGTGCACTATATGTGCCCAGAGCCTGTAAATGAAATGCTGCTAGGGAGCCTGCAGCATTGATTGTGCCACCCACTTAATAAGCCCTCTAGCCATGTCTCAGACCTGCCATTACAGAGCCTGTATGTGCAGTTTTAGACTGCTATGTCAACTTGGCTAGATAAACCTTACCTTACCACACCGAAGGTAGGCCCTGGATAACCCAGAGTGCAGGGTGCAATGTATTTAAAAGACAGGACATGTACTTTTAAGTTTGCATGTCTGGGTAGCAAAAAACACTTACATTCATTTTTTTCTCTACCACAAGGCCGATAGGATAATGTTAGGATTGCCTTAGTCCAATTTTTAAGTGTAAGTCCCAATTGTGGAGGGATAGACTTTTCGAGTTTGATGTCTCTGGAATCACAATCTAAAGTCCAAACATATGGTGAAGTCAGATTTTAAATTACAATTCTGAAAACGCCTCTTTTCAAAAGTTGACATTTTCTTACTGTACCCATTTGGTGCCTGCTCTCTGTCTCTGATCAAGGCAGGTGTGGGTGACAGTTGGGCTTTTTGTATTCCCCTTAGACAGCCACATACAACGGGAGTTTAGGTGTGACTTGTGGGCCATCCTGGCAGATGGGAAGGAGGAACTGGACCCAACCTCACTAACTACCTGCATAGGCTGTGTCCTGCACGCTCCCAAAGTGCTCCCAAAGTGCTGCATAACCCCCTGTAGTGAGTCTGGAGCCAGAACATGAAAGGGAGGATATCTGTGCACTTCAAAGGCATGTCTTTGTAGCCTCCCCCACTTCTACAGCATACCTGGGTATAACTACTGGTCCTCGGACACCACAACTACAGTACATTTCTGGAACTAGCAAGATTCTGCCTGTAAGAAGTACTGCTGTACTGCTGAAGCACTGTGTTAGAATCCGGGTTCTCTGGATGGCACAGGTAGGTTCTTGTGACAAGCAGGGAACCTTTCCTCTAGTCAGGGTAAGGGGGTACACTCCTAAAATAACCCCTGCTCACCCTCTAGGTAGCCTGGCGTGAGCAGACAAGGCTTATCTCAGAGCGTTATAGGTTAAGCATTTGTGACCACATACAGTAACCAAGTGACAACACTACAAACGGACACCACACAGGTTTTATATTAAAAATAAGGATTCTTTATATAGAGTTACCACAAGAACATTAAACGACAAAATACCCAATACTGTTAATTTAGATGGTAGAATTTTGCTTAGTTCTCTTAAGTTCTTAAATGTGACACTTTAAGTCAATGTACCTTTTAGATGCGACACGCAGGGCAACGAAAGTGTTGCAACGATGTTGATGCGATGAAGTTGTTGGTGCAAAGAAATAAAGACGTGAAGATCTTCCAGATGCGTTACGCTTCTCCGATGTTGCGAGAAGACTCAACGCGTCAGCTGCAGCGGCGTCACCATTTACGCGATGCGACGACAGCGGCCTTGGCAGCGGCACTCTTCTCCGATGCTTGCGAGACGCTTCTGCTCGATGCGATGCTGCAGCGGCGACACCCTTTACGCGATGCGACGACAGCAGCTACGACGGCGGCACCCTTCTCCGTGGATGCGAGGCGTTTTTCTTGATGCGGTGCAATGCGACAGCTACGATGGCTGCCATGGCGACACGCTTCTTCCTCGATGCGAGACTCTTCTCTTGATGCGGTGCGATGCGTCAGCTACGATGGCTGCGATAGCGACACGCTTCTTCGGCGTTGCGAGACACTTCCTGGATGATGCGAGATGCTTCCGCTCGATGCGATGCTGCAGCGGCGACACACTTTATGAGATGCGACGACAACAGCTCTGACACGCTTCTCCTCCTTGAGTCGCGCTTCCAGCTCCTTGCGCCACGCAGTCCCTCAGAAGGCCCAACAACAGCAGCAGGCACTTCCAAAGAACTCTAGGGAGCTGGGGGGTGAAGTCTGTTGTTCCTGAGACTTCAGCAGGAGGCAAGCTCTATTCCAAGCCCTTGGAGATCTTTTAAGCACAAGTTGAAATAAAGTTTTTTGCAGTCTTTCTCCTCTCCTTCTGCAGCAAGGCAACCACTGCAGGCCAATCCCCCTAGTCAGGGACAGTACTCCTCCTTACAGCTTTCCCAGTTCCTTCTCCTCAGGCAGAGGTTCTTCTTGTTAAGCAGGATCTAATTTCTTGGGAGCAGGGTCCCAATATTTATACCCCTAATTCCTTTGTTCCTCTGAAGTAGAGGGGACTTTGCCCAGTCCAAACCAGTTCCTGAGCACTTTGTTGACATGACTCTGACTTTCTATTCAGGGTGCAGGGCAGAGACATCAGCCGCTCCACAGGAGGTGTAGCCAGCATTGTGGTGGCAGAGCACAGCCCTATTCAGAGTCCAGGTGCACTCCTCCCACCCATCTGCATGTCAATCTCTCTATTCACCACCAGGCTACCTAGCCCTGCCCCACTGGGTTTCCCCAGCCCTGTCACTCAACACAAACCAGACAGGCAGATACACATCATAGCAGAGGCGGGCTGAAATGGTTGGGCAAGCAAATATCAACTTTCTAAAAGTGGTATTTGCAAACACAGAATATTAAAATAAACTTTACTAAAAGATGAATTTTATTATTCTGAGTTCAGGCATACTAAACTCGAATTTCTACCATGTTCCCTGAGTCTGTTAGGATCATAGAATGTAACAATTCTGACAGCCCATTCTGGCCTATGGGAACAGGTAGCCTTGCAATAGTGAAATGGCTGTAATTCACTATTAGGACATGCCACACACATCAAGGCTTGTCCTACCTTATGCTTACAATGCACCCTGCCCTTGGGCCTACCATAGGGGTGACTAATATGAAGTTAAGGGAAGGTTTAGGGACTGGCAAGTGGGTGCACTTGCCTAGTCAGCATGACAGTACCAGACTGCACGCAGGTTCTGCAATGGCAGACCTTAGACACATTTTACCAGGCCGCTTCTGTGGGTGGCACCACCAGTGCTGCAAGCCCACCAGCAGCATTTGTATTTACAAGCCCTGGGCACTCCTGGTGCATTTTACTGGGGTCTGACAGTACACCAAATAAGCCAATCATGGAATCCAACCAACATATACATTTTAAATAGGGAGCACTTGCACTGTGGCACTGGTTGGCAGTGGCGCAGTGCTCTGAGCAGCTAACACCAGCAAAACACATGAGGCACAGCGAAAAAAGTGGAAGGGAGACTCACGCCAAGGTGCCAGGTCTAACACACTGCCACTTTACTGAATTGCTGCTTCACTAGACCCCTGCCTTGCTGTGCTGCCCTGCTGCCTGCTATTCCCCTGCCTGGGTTAGAAGGACTGGACCTGCATCACTTGAGCCCAGAGTGACTTCAAGAGCTAACTGGCTGGCCTCTTGTTCTGAAGTCTCAGGGCCATAAAAGCCTTCCAGTCACCCTGTTTCTACACCTGGACTCTGCCATCTGTGAGTCTGCCCTGCCAAGTGTTGCCACCCTAGTACTGAACCATTGGAAGGTGGCCTTAAGGTGCTTGTTCCAGCAGAACCAAGGCGTCCGCTACCGAACCGTCTAGTTGGCGATGTGGCGAGCACAAGGTAAGTGGTTTTATTTATTTTTTTAATTTAATTTTACCTATCCCGTCGTATATGTCGACTCCGTCCCACCCAGCCCCCACCCTGCACCAATGCTCTTACCTGTGCGAGCCGCGCCTGCTTCGCTGGGTCCCTGTATCTGGCCCGCACTCCATTGCAGTTGACCTGAACTTTTGACCTTGACCCGGTCTGGTGCAACCAGATGTCCTGAGAATAGCTTTTTGCATCTAGGTGCTATTTTTACCTAAATACTTTGAAATTCAATATCTCAAGTTCTGCCTATTAGATTTCTGTTGTGTTGGTCTTGGTTTATTTATTAAATTAAGCTCCATTTTTCTAACCTGTTGTGGGATATTTTTGTGTGGTGTTTTTCACTGTCTTAATGTTTGAAGTGTTGCTCAAATACTTTACACATTGCCTCTAAGTTAAGCCTGACTGCTCTGTGCAAGCTACCGGAGTGTTGAGCACAGGTTAATATGGGGGTTTCTTGTGCCTTACCCTGAGTAGGATTGCGGTTGCTGCTTGACCAAGGCTCACACCCCAGCAGTCAACCAGTAACCCAATTTCTAACAAATGGTTTTTAGGGAAAGTATGATTCAGAGGTTTACTAAATAGATCCAATCAGGGTTCATGGTAGTTTAGATGACAAAGATGTAGCTAGCAAGGAATGTTTCTCCCCAAAAAGTGGGGTCTGTCAAGAAGACACTACAAGAAAAAAAAGGAAGGTTGAGCTTTGTGTCTGCAATGATGAACAAAAGAAAAAGTGATCAAGACGGTGAGAGAGAAATGTCCAGATAAATTATTTTAGGCAAGAAAAAGGAAGAAGACAATGCTGTGTTTGGAATCAGCAAAGGAAAATGTGTGTGCTTTAGGGAAAAAGAAAATTGAACCAACATATAGAAAGAACAAGGGCCAGATGTACAAAGCTTCTTTATGTTTGTAAACGGCCTGATTCACAGAATCATGCAGTTTGCAACCAGATCAAAGCATTTTCTGATGTACCAAACCCTATTTGTGATTTGGTACATATTACGGAATCGCAAATAGGGTTTGCGATAGGCCTGGGCGGTAAATTCCGTTCTGCTCACGGAATTTGGGTAATTTCGCGTTCCGTGGAGAACGCGGAATTGCTCAAAATTCTGTGTTCCACGGAAGTTTGTGCTAGTTCGCGTTCTCAAAATGCGTGTTCGCGAGATATTTACCCCCGAGCACTCAAACAGCGTTTGCAAACAGGAAAAAAGCATTGCGAACAAGCAATCCTGCATGTTTTCGGAATTTCTGCATGGTCGTAGAGATTTTTTACCATTTCGCGGACCTTTGCGTAGCACGACTACGCAAATTCCGCCAACCCCTAGTTTGCGAGCCGCTATTAGGAAAGGGCATGTTAAGCAGTGGCAGCTCCTCCATTATGGCTGAGGAGCGTCGCCCCGCCTGCTGCCAGTGCAGCAGTCACACACATCCATAAAATAGTCAAAAATACCATTTTAACATGTGAGGCAGGCTCGCACTGCTACAGTATGAGGACAGGGGCAGGGCTGATTAGTGCAATTCCACAATTCCGTCATTCCCCTTCCAGTGCGCATTAATGATTGGCCAGCGGTCTGCATCCTACCAATCTGAGCTGCGCACTTCAGAGCCTGCAATCTCAAGGCTGAGAAACAGCCGTGGGATTGCAGCCGCAGGCCCCCAGCCCCAAAATGAGCACTGGGTTAGACTTTTCCAACCAATCCTTGAGTCCCTCCCTCTCTGCCCGAGAGTGCCAGAAGAAGCGAGAGACGGTGACCAGACCCTGTGGCTAGCAACATACTTCTGGTGAGGTTTTTCGCATCTTGCTCCACCAGATGTTAATATTGCCTGCTGCTACTGATATTAAGGACGTCCCTTCCTAATAGAGAGTCACACTGCTATGAAGTAATGTTTTGGGACCGGGAATGCAGTCACGAAATATTCACAGTTACCATGAATTATAAGTTTGTGGTAACCCATTAATAAACGTGAAGAGGTTCCAAAGGGACCCCTTCCCCTTTGTGAATGTGGGCATCAGTATTTTTTAAGAGCAGGCAATGGTCCCATGGACCACTGCCTACTCTTAAAAAATTCAAAGGTATCTTTTAATTTTTATTTTTGAAATACATCCTGTTAGAAATGGGGGTCTCTATTTGGCAGAGGTAGGTACCTTTATCCAAGTAGGGACCCTTCTTCCTAGTCAGGGTGATGGGGATACACTTTCTCAGCCCTTTGGTAGCTTGGCACGAGCAAACAGGCGTATCTCAGAGGTAGTGTGTAAAGCATTTGTGAACACATACAGTGATACAGTGAAAAGACTACAAATGGATACCACACCAGTTTAGAAAAATGAGTAATCTTTATCTAAACCAAAACAAGACCAAAAACGACAAAAATCCTACATACAATACTGAAAAGATAGTTACTGTACAAAATAACATTTAAATTGGAGGAATAACTTGAAAACACAGTTCCTCTGACTCTGTATCTCCTTTTGTGGCTACAGCGATACTGAACAAAACAGAGTTGAACAATTCCAGCCAACAGCATTGGTACGGTTTAGCCAAAGCGTTGACAGGTTTGGAGACAGTACCTTTCTTGTTGCGGCCGACATGATGATATGAGCTGGTCATTGGCAACCGTCGCAGTTGCGATGTGAGATGGAAGCGTAGCAGCATGCGGTGTCCTCACGGCTAGGTTCAGGCAGCGGGTCGTTGATAAAGTCAGTGAGACCAAGGCTTGCATTGCAGGATGAGGCGGTGCTCAATGTGGTGCTCGCAGGTCACGGTGCAGTGACAGAGTCGGTGACGTCTGTGCTGCGTGTAGCGAAGCGG
This sequence comes from Triturus cristatus, assembly GCF_964204655.1. Taxonomy (NCBI): domain Eukaryota; kingdom Metazoa; phylum Chordata; class Amphibia; order Caudata; family Salamandridae; genus Triturus; species Triturus cristatus. The sequence continues at coordinate 446,136,531 of NC_140590.1, forward strand.
TGCGGAGTGCGGTGCCCACAGGATGCGATGCAAGCAGTGGCTCGTTGACGGAGTCGGTGAGACCAGGGTTGCATTGCGAAGCGAGGAGGTGCTCTCTGCAGTGCCTTCAGGACATGGAGTCTGCGACGGACTCGGTGACAGAGTCAGTTGCCCTTTTCTTCTGTGGCGACTGGAACCAGTGGAACCAGAGACGGTGCCCAGAAGGATGTTGAGGACTTTGCTGTTCCTGAGACCTCTTGAACAGGGGGCAAGCTCCACTTCAAGCCCTTGGAGATACTCTCTCAAGCAGGATACACACACAGTTCCTCTCCTTGGCAGAAACAGCCACTGCAGGCCAACCCCAGACAGCACACAGCAAATGGGCAGCACTACTCCTCCAGTTTCTTCAGCTCTTCTCCTTCGCAGAGGTTCCTCTTGAAGTCCAAAAGGGATCTAGAGTTCTGGGGTCTGGGCCCCAATATTTATACAGCAAAATCCTTTGTTCTCTGGTGGCAGAGAAGCCCTGTGCTCCGTTAAAACCAGTTCTGTCCTCGCTGGTGCAGCTTTCTGGCAGGAGGTGGAGACAACATTGTGGAAGGCAGACCAGGCCCGTTCAGGTGAAAGGAAATCTCCTACCCCTCCTCTATATGCAGCCCAGGTCTATTCAGCCCAGCCCTGACTCATCCAGACTGCTCAAAGCAACTGCCCATCCCCTGTCACTCCAAAGCCAGACAGTCAACACCCATCCAAGCAGAGGCACACTGGATGGCTAAGCAAGAAAATGCATATTTTCTGAAAGAGGTATTTTCAAACACAGAATCACCCTCAATAAAAGATGCGTTTTAACATTAAGGTGCCAATTCCGATCCGGTAAAAAAATTCCCCGTCCGACTCGCATCCGGATATTTTTCCGTCCGAATCGTCAAAGTAGCGTACAAACTGCCAAGTACGATTCGAACGGAAAAAAGTCCATACGAATCGCATTGGGAAGATTTCCCCACACGTCCTCGGGTCGGGAAAAGTCACCGACACGTCCCCGGTCGAAAAACCCACCGTGCGGAAAAATAAAGTCCGACAGCGCAAGTACGATCCCTCCCGTCCTCCCCATTTCACAACCGTACGCAAAAAACACCGTCCGAACCGAACTCCCATAGCAACCATGGAGACATGTGCCCGCATACGTGCCAAACACCCCACCACCCCCCCGCCCGCATATGTACGCACCGAACCCCCACCCCAACAGTGCATGTACGCCCCGAACCCCCACCCGTGTATGTACGCCCCGAACCCCCACCCGTGTATGTACGGACCGTACCCACACCCGTGGAAGTACGGCCCGTACCCCCACCCCAGCAGTGTATGTACGCCCCGAACCCCCACCCCAGCAGTGTATGTACGCCCCGAACCCCCACCCGTGTATGTACGCACCGAACCCCCACCCCAGCAGTGTATGTACGCACCAAACCACCACCCGTGTATGTACGCACCGAACCCCCACCCCAGCAGTGTATGTACGCACCGAACCCCCACCCGTGTATGTACGCACCGAACCCCCACCCGTGTATGTACGGACCGTACCCACACCCGTGGAAGTATGGCTCGTACCCCCACCCCAGCAGTGTATGTACGCACCGAACCCCCACCCCACCCGTGTATGTACGCCCCGAACCCCCACCCGTGTATGTACGCACCGTACCCCCCCCAGCCGTGTATGTACGCACCGAACCCCCACCCCAGCAGTGTATGTACGCACCGAACCACCACCCGTGTATGTACGCACCGAACCCCCACCCCAGCAGTGTATGTACGCCCCGAACCCCCACCCCAGCAGTGTATGTACGCCCCGAACCCCCACCCGTGTATGTACGCACCGAACCCCCACCCCAGCAGTGTATGTACGCACCAAACCACCACCCGTGTATGTACGCACCGAACCCCCACCCCAGCAGTGTATGTACGCACCGAACCCCCACCCGTGTATGTACGCACCGAACCCCCACCCATGTATGTACGGACCGTACCCACACCCGTGGAAGTATGGCCCGTACCCCCACCCCAGCAGTGTATGTACGCACCGAACCCCCACCCCACCCGTGTATGTACGCCCCGAACCCCCACCCGTGTATGTACGCACCGTACCCCCCCCAGCCGTGTATGTACGCACCAAACCCCCACCCCAGCAGTGTATGTACGCACCAAACCACCACCCGTGTATGTACGCACCGAACCCCCACCCCAGCAGTGTATGTACGCCCCGAACCCCCACCCCAGCAGTGTATGTACGCCCCGAACCCCCACCCATGTATGTACGCACCGAACCCCCACCCCAGCAGTGTATGTACGCACCAAACCACCACCCGTGTATGTACGCACCGAACCCCCACCCCAGCAGTGTATGTACGCACCGAACCCCCACCCGTGTATGTACGGACCGTACCCACACCCGTGGAAGTATGGCCCGTACCCCCACCCCAGCAGTGTATGTACACACCGAACCCCCACCCCACCCGTGTATGTACGCATCGAACCCCCACCCGTGTATGTACGCACCGTACCCCCCCAGCCGTGTATGTACGCACCGAACCCCCACCCCAGCAGTGTATGTACGCACCGAACCACCACCCGTGTATGTACGCACCGAACCCCCACCCCAGCAGTGTATGTACGCACCGAACCACCACCCGTGTATGTACGCACCGAACCCCCACCCCAGCAGTGTATGTACGCCCCGAACCCCCACCCCAGCAGTGTATGTACGCCCCGAACCCCCACCCGTGTATGTACGCACCGAACCCCCACCCCAGCAGTGTATGTACGCACCAAACCACCACCCGTGTATGTATGCACCGAACCCCCACCCCAGCAGTGTATGTACGCACCGAACCCCCACCCGTGTATGTACGCACCGAACCCCCACCCGTGTATGTACGGACCGTACCCACACCCGTGGAAGTATGGCCCGTACCCCCACCCCAGCAGTGTATGTACGCACCGAACCCCCACCCCACCGGTGTATGTACGCTCCAAACCCCCACCCGTGTATGTACGCACCGAACCCCCACACGTGTATGTACGCACCGAACCCCCACCCCAGCAGTGTATGTATGCACCGAACCACCACCCGTGTATGTACGCACCGAACCCCCCCCAGCCGTGTATATACGCCCCGAACCCCCCCTGGCCATGTATGTACGCCCCGAACCCCCAGCCGTGTATGTACGCAACGAACCACCACCCGTGGAAGTACGGCCGTACCCACACCCCACCAGGGAATGTACGGACCGTACCCCCACCAGTGCATGTACGTACCGTACTGACGCCAAAAACACACGTACTGAACCAGGACAAACCATATTTACACAAGGAGAGTCAATTAGAGTTTCCCCACACCACCAAACATGCCCAACAACCCCACAAACATCACATACACTGACCTGCAACTGCCAAACTGCCAAACAGAGGCCCAAAACTCAATCACTCCTCATAACACACCCACACAAATTTCAAACACAGCCACACCCACAAATGGACCAATAAAAATGGACCACACACACAAACCATGAGCCTTTGCAACAGACCCACTGCTGCCAGAGCCCACAGATGACCCACACCACCATACTTGAACCTCACACTTGCATACCTTCACACAACCACCTACACAAACACCCCCTCATCACATTCACACACACACCTCCACTACCACACCCACACACCCACAACCATCCACACCCACACCCCCACAACCATCCACACCCACACCCCACGCCATGTCCACCACCAAGAATCCAAAGTTCACAAAGGAGGAGCTGGAGATCCTTGTCGACGAAATCCTCAGAGTCGAGCCACAGCTCTTTGGGACATTGGTCAGACAGACCAGCATATCCGAAAAAACGGCCATGTGGCAGAGGATTGTCGATTCTGTGAATGCTGTTGGGACCACCAGAAGGACCAGGCACGAGTGCCAATCCAGGTGGTACGATCTGCGGAGGACGGTCAAGAGGAAGATGACTGACAATCACAACCAGGGGAACATCACTGGAGGAGGGCCGCCCCCCAGACCGGTACAATACCATCCCTGGGAGGAGAAGGTGATGTCCACGCTGGCGGTGGAGGGACTACACGGACTACCAGGACTCCCAGACCCTGATGAGTACACAAACAACTCACCTCACATGGGGGGGATGCCATACACAATCAATCATGCATGCCACCCCCCCCCCAAGCCACCACCGGACACAACAACACTCCACAAACACACACATGCCACTAGCGCCTCCATGCCCCATGCATCAATCAGGGCCATGCCAAGTCACAGGCCACACAAAACACCAACACAACACAGGATGTGGCCGATGCTGGGAGTGGGGGCATCAAAACTAACATTGAGCAACTCACAAGCACACAACAATGCCCTCAGCCCATATGGCCCAGGGCACAGCCATACAAACTGTGTGTACCCACACAGTACTGTCTTGCCTGCAAATGGTGGCTGCCATGCAGGATGACATGGGTCTGAAGGCACAATTTGCACATAACAGCAGACAATGAAGATGCATCGCTCTGATAGAGTCTCAGCACACACCGCCACAGCAGCAGCCTACACTCAGACACACTGCCCAATGGGTGCCCGGAGAACAGGAACTAACTCACATGAACAAGCCAATGGCCATTCAAAGACCGGCTAACTGTGTGTGCCCAGGAAGCTGGCCTGAGGTGACAGAGGGTGACAAATAGAGGGAGGGAGAGGGGGAATGAGAGGGAAGGAGACAGAGGGGGACACAGGGAGACAGACAGAGGGAGGGAGTAGGGTGACAGAGGGAGACCGACAGAGGGAGGAGGGTGACAGAGGGAGGGAGGAAGGGAGACACAGGGAGACTAAATCACCCTTGGGTGGTGTGGCCATGTCCACTCGTCAGCCGGTGGACTGTGTGCATGCAGACAAGGTCTGGCAGTGCCTCAACCCCCCCCTACCGTAGATGAAGACCGGTCCATGTGTCAATCTGTGCACGAGTCCATCCGTGCTGCAGGCACAGACCTAACCACACACCCAGTATACCCACCCACTGTGTCGGTAAGAACCCTGTCACAAATGCTTCAGTCACCTACCTGCAACATCAAATTGCCTTGGCAAAACACCATTTGGCCACGTACAGTGCAACACGTAAGGCGCCTCTGCATGGCTCGCTACGCCCGCACACCACACTGCTGACTGTGTACCCAAATAGATGCATCAACCAAGATTGTGTCACACATGCGTAAAGCCCTGACAGCTGTGGCCAAGGGACATACCCATGCACAAGTGCACTGTGAGAGGAATGCAAGACAGATCCAACTACCCAGAGGAAGAGTGCCAAATCAGAAATGCATGAAACATGGATGCCACATGTAACACTGTTAACATTGTCTCTCTCACACACAGGTCAACGTCGACGATCACCCCCCAACACTGGGGGGGAAGTCTCACAGGACCAGGCTCTGCGGGATGAGGACCCCACCGCCAGCGACGACTCTCACCACTCCGTGGATGACCCAGACCAATCTGGCCCCTCTGGTGTCCAACCACCTGCAGCACCTGCGTCAGGTACAACTGTGCCAACCACCACCCCCATTCCTGCCACATCCCAGGAGACGTCCAGGAGCCCTGCCCGCACACGACCACCCAGCCAGTCTGCCCAGGAGGGACACGGTCCTCCGGGCACCCAGGAGGAGGCAGGCGGCAACGCAGATGCCATCCCTCAGAGACCCGATGCGCCCACAACGGCAGGCCAGGTGCACGTGGGCAGGGGTGGCGGGAGTGGAGGACGGCGGAGGCGCGAACCTGACCAGGGAGCTCAGGACCCGGTAGTGTCCCAGGTCAGCAACATCCTGGATACATACCGGCGTGACACCAGGGGCATGGACCAGATTGCGTCCACCCTCAATGACATCAAGGGGACCCTCCAGGAGATGAAGACCCTGCAGGCCCAGCAACATGCCTGTCAACTGCAACACCAAGGAAGGATGGAGGATAGACAGGCTGAGCTCGTGGCGGTGCAAACCCAAATGACCGGTGTACTCCGTCGGATTGCCGACAACATGGGCAACCCTCCCTGTGGCACCAGGCGAAGGCCATTACCAGACACAGGGAGGGATCAGGAGGAGGAGGATTCATCCAACGGAGCGTCACAGACATCGTCACGGCCTGCTTACGAGGGTCCCCGCAGGAAGGTGGGTCGTCCACGAAAAAGACTGTGAGAGTCAGCAGAACATCACCATCTCCTAGGTCACCTGGCCTGGCACCTGGCCCTCTGGCCCAATAGCAGCACATGACATCCTCTGCCACATGGACTTGCTGGTCACTGTCTGACCTATGTTGACGAAGACTGTGGCATGGACTCTGACATTTTGCTACGGCAAGGATACCAACTCCCCCAGTGAACTTTGGATTCTACACTCCCGCTGTGCACCTCTTGTCATCCCCACAAACCCGTACCCCACCACAAATAAATTAATCACACTTACAAGATGATGCCGTGATTCTGCATTATTACAATACATGTGTGTGTCGTAAAGTCAAAGCATGCCTGATCTCAGATTTAACGCCAACCATCCAAACCGTGGGGTCTCAGTCTTGCCCAGGACACACATGGGTCCCAATGTATCATCTGATACAGACATGGAGTACCATACTCACCTGTGCTGGGCCCAACCAGCTGAGTGGTTCCCGCACAACTGTGGCTACAGACACATTCAGGAGAGCAACAGTCATGCGCAGAGGTCAGGGATCATGTGGAGTGACCTGGCTTGCCGCTCCCAGGTATGTCTAGACATGTGTCCCTACCATGTCCTGCATGCTTGCGTCAGGCGGATGTTGAGAATGGTGGCTAGGCCAAGGTTGGATGCATGGAGATGCCAGAATGCAGTTTTGGATCACAGTGCCACATGGTTGTGTTGGGGTTGTGTGCTGCATCATGAGTGTGGGCGTGGATCGAGAAGGTCATCCTGCAGCTGGCTGTGAATCATTCCCCCCATCCCGTTTGGACGTTGATGTGGCCTGGTTGCCCGATGCAGTAGCAGAGCTGTGCAGATGCACTCCGGATATGGACAAGTATCATGGGAGTCGTAAGGCACATGTCCGTAGACTGCAGGGTAGGATTCGACACGGATGTTGTAGTTGCCCTGGGGGATGGTCTCTCTTGCCTTGAGGTGGATGGAACTGTGCATCTTGTGCATAAGACAGTTTCCACTCCCTGACAAACCGCTAGCATCTTGTCACTCTACACATAGACACATATGCACCACCTCTGAAAACTATGCCAGACATGCCGCACGCACAGTGGCAACAGGCCACCATTGACAGGGAAGAGGCACCTTGGAGACAGAGGGACAAATTTATTAGTCATGTGTGTTGGAATGACAATGATACTCTGTCAACACATACACAGGTCATGTGGCTGAACATGTGGGAGCAACACTGGCACCCCCCATTGCAACACAGATGCTGGTATTCCATTGAACTGGCACACAAGTGACGGATAACAGCTAAACACCCCCTGCTGCCACGGAGAGGCTGCTATACACCATTGAGGCCCTGATGGGGCAATCACACACCATGTCAACCCGGTGCAACCTGTATGTTTCCGAGGCCAGTGTTACACACATTGATGGCCTCATCACAATTCCCAATCCCCTGACACATGACAGTCACCAAGTCTGACCATGGCTCCAGATGAAGCCTGCCCCATGTCATGTTCCCCATGTAGGATCCACATGTATGCAAATTGACCACACATGAACCGGAGAAGTGCACACAGACTACAAACAATTTACACACCCAAAACGCCGTGAGGCATCCCTTACCCTAAGGAGATTTCCAAACTTGCCCGTGCATGTGACGCAGAATCAGCACATGTTGCTGTGTTCATGAGGAGTAGCAGGAGCACAACAATGCCACCAGCAGACAGCATGCCCATGGACCTGTGGAAGAGAGACACACAAGGAGTCAGCCCAAAGGAGCACATCCGCAAGCATGTACTCAACACATATCATGTTGTCAACATGACAGGTGACAATGATGACTCTCTGACAACATCCTTCCATTGCTCCATCACTCGAGTGACACTTCAATACACACCACTGACTCACTTGGCAGACATGCAGATGGACACACACATTGCAACACATGCCACACACGGCCCAATGCGTGCACACTCAGACACTGGAACTCACCACTAAGCAAAGAAGTTGCGTATGAGCCGACTCCGCATGTCCTCCACAGCCTCCTCCTCCTCCACATCACTTGCCCCGTCACCAAGGCCTTCATCCTCCACGGGTGGATGGTCCTGGTCATCTTGATCCAGTATGAGTGGAACAGCTTCCTCCACTGCCATGTTGTGCAGCATGCAGCAGACGATGATGATCTTGCACACCTTCACCGGGGCATATGGGAGTGCTCCGCCGGTCTTGTGGAGGCACCGGAATCGGCTCTTCAGAAGTCCAAACGTCCTCTCAATGACTCTCCTGGTCCGCCCATGGGCGTTGTTGTAGCGGTGCTCGGCAGCCGTGCTGGGGTTGCGGACAGGCGTCATCAGCCATGGCATGTTGGGATAGCCAGCGTCCCCTACAAGGAAACATCATGGACAGAAGTGTGTCAGCACAGGCAGTGAGATTGGAAGATGACGCCAAACACTGAACTGCCAGAGTCTACCCACCAACAATACATGCTCGCTCGTTCCGCAGCTGCTGCATCATTTCAGGCAGCCTGCTACGCCTCATGATGAAGGCATCGTGTGCTGATCCTGGAAAGCGAACACAGACATGTGAAATCACCATGTTGGACAGACACACCACAAGGGCATTAATGGAGTGATAATGTTTGCGATTCCTATACACCACCTCCTGTGCCTGTGGTGGTACCAACGCAACATGTGTCCCATCTATGGACCCAATGACATGGGGCATCCCTCCCAGGGCATAGAACTCACGCTTGACATCTGTCAACTGCTCACGAATTGGGAATTTAATGTACTCATCCAGGTGAACCAACATGGTCTCTAAGAAATCATGCAGAACACGGCTGAACATCGTCTGGGACATACCCCCACGCTGTACAGTCCGCTTGTACAGTCCGTACTACTGTGGCGTACGCATACGCCAGCGCCCATGTTGTGATCCGGACCGTACAAGCGCGTGTACAGTCCGTACTACTGTGGCGTACGCATATGCCAGCGCCCATATTGTGATCCGGACCGTACAAGCGCGTGTACGGTCCGTATCACTGCTTGTGGGGTGCCCTAGGGCGTGGAACGCACCGTACCTGTGTGTAAATGTATGAAAACACACAGGGGACACATGAGGGACAAGTATAAGGGCCTAAATGCATGATGGTTGCCATGGAGACTGAGTTAGATTTTTGAATTTGAGCACCAGGTGCCCAGCAGAAGTCAGTTTGAAAGAATCTACATTGTTGCAAAGTGGATGTTGACTTGACATCATCATTGTTGGACAGGCCACACGAAGGGCTTGCTCCCTCCCCGCACGACAGGGCCCGAGCTCCGGCCCACCAGGCATAACCCACGAAAAGCACCCGTACCCCGTCTCCCGACGGATCTTCTGCCCTCGGACCTCTACTCATCACGGGGCCCAGCCCCACCGGCTTCCCCGGCCGGTTCAAGCCGCCATCTTGGGCCCTGCACCACGAGGCCGCGTGGCCTCGCCCCGACCCTAACCCCGGGCCTGACCGGCCCCGACATCCCGGCACCACCATCCACCCGGGAGGTGAGCGGACCACTTGGCAGGTCAATGGGAGGACGAAGTGTCAAGAGCTCTTCCCCCGCCAGGTGCCGATCGCCTCCAGCTCCCCCAGGCGCTGGCTCCACCCCCTGCTGGGTGTCTGGACACCTTCATCCCGGGCCCTCCGACCTCCAAGTGCGAGGGTCCGGACATCAAAGAGCGCCTGCCCTATAACTGGGGCAACTCCGGAGCAGGAAGGCAGTTGTATCCTGGAGTCGAGAGACACCGAGAGAACTCAGCCTTGACGGACTACTGGCGCTGCCGTAGCCCGCTCTTGTGAACCATCGTCCTGCCTGCTGGCGCTGCCGCGGCCTTCTACAACATCCATCCTCGTCGGGACCTGCTGGCGCTGCCGCGGCCCGTTGTAACGACCATCCTCACCGGGACCTGCTGGCGCTGCCGCGGACCGTACATCGACCATCTTTCCGGGACCTGCTGGCGCTGCCGCGGCCCGTTGTAACGACCATCCTCACCGGGACCTGCTGGCGCTGCCGCGGACCGTACATCGACCATCTTTCCGGGACCTGCTGGCGCTGCCGCGGCCCGCACCAACTAAGCTCGAGGATTGGGAGCTAACCATCATCTCATCCAAACTACCTGACTGGTAGACAGACTGTCCCGCTACCCCTTATCCTGCTTTGAGAGACTTGAATCGAGGGGACCCCTGAGTCCAGACCTCCTTGTACCATCCAACCGTACCTTAAGAAGTGCTTATAAAGAACACTGAACCTTATCCGTGTGTGGTATCTGTCTGTGGGGGGGAAGTTACTTGTCTGTACGATCGCTGGAGACGGCTCTCCCCGGAGACCTCTCCTCCTGACCCCGGCCGACCCTCCCGGTCCGTCTATCCTTTCTAACATTGGTGGCCAGCGGCGCGATCCGAATCAACGCGTAATCGTACAGAGAGTAGCTCACCCCACGACAACAACACGATGTCAGCCAAAGATAGCAACTCCACCGAGAAATTCCAAATGGATAAATTAGAAGAATACAACCACCGCGAACTGAGACAATTCTGCATAGAAATTGGCATTGCTACCACCGGCCTGAGCACCAAAGATGATCTAAAGCACGCCCTAGAGTCGTGGACAGAAACTGGGGCCGCCGGACCCTCCGACCAAAGCAGCATCACACCAGAGGGGAACGCCACGGCTCCCGAGGAGCGGGGAACGGGCCTCTCGCAGGAGGAGATCCGAGAAAGAGAAAGAACCAGATTGCACGAGTTGGAAATGGCACGACTCAAGATGGATGGAGAACTCAAGTTAGCTGAACAGAAACTCAACCTCGAGCACATGCGGCTCCGAGATGAACGAGAAGAGAAGCAGAGACAGAGAGAGCTGGAGGAGAAAAAAATAACGCTCGAGCACGAGCGCAAACTGGCGGAAATAGAACTTCGGAAACAGAATCAAGAACTGGGGGTGCCTGAGCGACCACACACCCCGGGGCCAATCGAGAAAAAAGTCCACATCCCCAAGGATGTTGTCCGCGAGTATGTCCGAGAAGACGACATACAACAGTGGTTTAAAGCATACGAGATCGCCATGACCTCCCACCGGATCGACCGGAGTGATTGGGGAGCCGGACTCTGGGGGAGGTTTATCAACGAGGGGCGCGATGCCCTACTGCAGCTCCCAGATCACCAAATGTCGTCCTACGACCACATGAAGGCTGCCCTCCTCACCCGCTACGGCCTCACACCCGAGATGTACCGCCAGAGGTTCAGAGATTGCACCCGGATCCCAGGTACAACTTGGGTAGAATACGTGAACTATTTCAGCCGTGCCTTCGAGGGTTGGATAAAGGGGAGCCAGGTCACCACCTACGAACAACTCTTTAACCTGATGGTATCGGAGCACCTGTCGAACAACTGCTTCGTCGAGCTCAGGCAGCACCTCCTCGACAGTAAGCTGACTGACCCCCGGCAGCTCGCCGCCGAAGCTGACCGATGGGAAAGCACCCGAGTGGGCCGGAGGGGGCCACACGAACAGAACAGAAACAACCAGGGCCAGCACCGTCCTCGGGGAGGAGGAGGGGGCCAGGGGCGAGGGAGAGACGCCTTGCCCGCAACACCCGTGGCCAGCACCCCGGCTCCGGCCGGTCGGGGCAACCCCCCCGTGGCGTCCTGGGGTCCGAGCCAACGTCACGTGCCACCGATGCCAGCGAGTCGGCCACTACGCCAATGACCCGAGCTGCCCGCAGAACCAAACCCCCAAGCCCCGCCAGGTAGCTGCCGCCGCCCTGGGGGAAGAGCGATCATTGGAGGAACCAGAGGAGTATGAGCCGGCCCAGCAAGAGTGGGAACCGGCCGCCATGGTCCTGGCGTGCTTAGGGGGAAGAGACATGGTCCCGCGGGCTCCCCTACCCGCTAACACCAGGAAATACGGTCAGTGGGTGACCATTAATGGACAGCGAGCCGAGGCCTTGCGTGACACAGGCGCCAGTGTGACGGCCGTCCGCTGTCACCTGGTGAAGCCCGAGCAGATCCTGCCGAACATTCTCTGCCCCGTCCGCTCGGCAGACAACTCTGAAAGTATGTGTCAAATGGCCTGCGTTCCATTCGAATGGGGAGGGGTCTCCGGCCTGTTGAAGGTGACGGTCCGGGACGATGCCCCCGTGGACTGCCTCCTGGGGAATGACCTCGAGAGTTCCCCGTGGGCCACCGTTGAGAGAAGAGAGCACCTGGGGATGCTGGGCCTCCCGGACTGGGCCTGCGTAACCACCCGGTCCATGGCCGCCCGTGCCGTCCCTCGATCAGAAGAACCAGAATGGCCAGCACCTCCGCCCCCATTCGCCCCAGTAGAAGACAACGACAAGGCCAGCCTCCCAGACCCGACAGCCGAAGGGGACGCACAACCCCAGGACCTTCCTGACCTGGCTCAGTGGCGTCAAGAGGGGGGGCCCACCCAAGCACAGTTCCGCCAGGAACAAAAGACCTGTCCCTCCCTCGAGGGACTCCGCCAACAAGCCAGCGCCCAGAACGCAGGGGACTCCACCGGAACTCACTGGGTCTACTGGGATAACGACCTGCTATACAGCGAGCAAAGAATTGCCGAGCTGGGGGCCGGTCGAGTACTGGTGGTACCTCTCCGTTTCAGAGACTTTCTGCTCAACCTGGGCCACGATGTCCCCCTGGCTGGACACCTGGGCCAAGATAAAACGTACAGCCGCCTAGTGACCCACTTTTTCTGGCCGAAGATGAGGAACGACGTCCTGAACCACTGCCGATCTTGCCCCACATGCCAAGCCAGCGGGAAGAGTGGTCGGAAGCTGAAAGCCCCTCTGCAACCCTTCCCTGTGGTCACCACCCCGTTCGAGAGGGTGGGGATAGACATCGTGGGGCCTCTGGACCCCCGCACGGCACAAGGACACAGGTTCATCTTAGTACTGGTGGACCATGCCACCCGCTACCCCGAGGCGGTGCCCCTACGGACCGTGACAGCTCCGGTGGTTGGCCGGGCCCTAATGGGGATCTTCTCCCGGGTAGGCTTCCCCCGAGAAGTCGTCAGCGACCGAGGCACGAACTTTATATCCAAATACATGAAGTCCCTCTGGCAACAATGCGGGGTCACCTACAGATTCACGACCCCCTATCACCCCCAAGGGAACGGACTAGTGGAGCGTTTTAACCGCACCCTCAAGGGGATGATTGGGGGATTGGAAGAGCCCCTCCGTCGCCAGTGGGATGTACTACTCCCGTGCCTCCTCTTCGCCTACCGCGAAGTTCCCCAGAAGTCCCTCGGTTTTAGCCCTTTCGAACTCCTGTACGGGCACCCTGTGCGAGGGCCCCTCAGCCTAGTAAAGGAAGGTTGGGAGATGGCCCCCCTAAAGACCCCTCCAGACGTCTTCAAATACCTCCTGGCCCTACGCAATCAGACCCGGCGCTTCAGAGAGATGGCCAAGGCGAACCTCGAGGCCAGCCAGGAGGACATGAAGAAGTGGTATGATCACAATGCCTCCTCCGTTGAGTTCGAGCCTGGACAACAAGTATGGGTGATGTCCCCCACCGAACCATGTGCCTTGCAAGATAAGTGGACGGGGCCCTTCAAAGTGGTCGAGCGCAAAAGCCCCGTCACTTACCTCATCGACCTGGGGACCTCCCGGAACCCCCTTCGGGTCCTCCACACCAACCGACTCAAACCACACTTTGTGCGCTCAGAACTCAGCCTCCTGATGGCTACGGACAGTGGGGCAGAGGAAGACTCCGAACCCCTCCCGGATCTTCTGAAGACTCAGGAGAATGACGGCTCCGTGGACGGGGTCCGGCTCTCTGACGCCCTCACTTCGGAGCAACGCCAGGGCTGCCGGAACCTCCTGCTACAGTTCGCTACCCTGTTCTCCCTCACCCCCGGGGTCACCCCTTGGTGTTTGCACGACGTGGACACCGGGGACAGTCCCCCTGTCCGACACCGGGCCTACCGCGTACCAGATCGGGTACGGGCCTGCATACAGGAGGAGGTGGCCAAGATGCTCACAATCGGGGTCATCGAGCCCTCGGACAGTCCCTGGGCCAGTCCGGTTGTATTGGTCCCCAAAGCCGCTGCCCCCGGCACCGCACCTGAACTGAGATTCTGCGTCGACTACCGGGGCTTGAACACTGTCACCCGGACCGACGCTCATCCGATCCCCCGAGCAGACGAGCTGATCGACCGGCTGGGGGCCGCCCGCTACCTCAGTATCTTCGACCTAACAGCGGGCTACTGGCAGATCGGCCTCACACCCAGGGCTCAGGAACGGTCAGCCTTCTCTACCCCCGATGGCCACTACCAATTCCAGGTCATGCCCTTCGGCATGAAGAATGCCCCCGCCACGTTTCAACGCCTCGTGAACCAGGTCTTGGCGGGGCTCGAAGAATTCAGCGCTGCCTACCTGGACGATATCGCTGTATACAGCCACCACTGGCCCGACCACCTCCGTCACCTCCAAGAGGTCCTACAGGCCCTCCAGCGGGCCGGCCTCACAATTAAGGCCGGCAAATGCCAAATTGGCCAAGGGTCTGTGACCTACCTTGGGCACCAAGTGGGAAGCGGGCTGGTGGCCCCGCTACAACTTAAGATTGCTGCCATCCAGTCCTGGCAGCCCCCCGTCACCCAGACCGAGGTCCGAGCCTTCTTGGGGCTCACCGGCTACTACCGGCGGTTCGTGAAGGACTACGGCAGCATCGTGGGGCCCCTCACGGGTCTCACGTCCAAGAACCAGCCGAAGCGGATTAACTGGACCCCCGATTGTCAAGCGGCCTTCGAGAAGCTGAAGGCTGCTCTAAGCACCACCCCTGTGCTCCAGGCCCCCGATTACAGTCGGGAATTCATGGTACAGACCGACGCCTCCGACCACGGCATCGGAGCCGTCCTTTCTCAGTTAAACCCCGAAGGTCATGACCAGCCGGTGGCCTTCATCAGTCGACGTCTCCTGGCCCGAGAACAGCGCTGGAGCACCATCGAGAGGGAGGCCTTCGCAGTGGTGTGGGCCCTCAAAAAGCTCCGGCCCTATCTCTTCGGTACCCACTTCCGGGTACAAACCGACCATCGACCCCTGCAGTGGCTGATGCAGATGCGGGGGGAGAACCCAAAACTCTTGCGCTGGTCCATTTCCCTGCAGGGAATGGACTTCACTGTGGAGCACCGACCAGGCCAAGACCACGCCAACGCGGATGGCCTGTCCCGCTTTTTCCGCCTCGACGAAGAGAGTCCCCAAGGAGATGGGTGACTCTCCCCGCCTTCAGCTGGGGGGGACGCATGTTGGACAGGCCACACGAAGGGCTTGCTCCCTCCCCGCACGACAGGGCCCGAGCTCCGGCCCACCAGGCATAACCCACGAAAAGCACCCGTACCCCGTCTCCCGACGGATCTTCTGCCCTCGGACCTCTACTCATCACGGGGCCCAGCCCCACCGGCTTCCCCGGCCGGTTCAAGCCGCCATCTTGGGCCCTGCACCACGAGGCCGCGTGGCCTCGCCCCGACCCTAACCCCGGGCCTGACCGGCCCCGACATCCCGGCACCACCATCCACCCGGGAGGTGAGCGGACCACTTGGCAGGTCAATGGGAGGACGAAGTGTCAAGAGCTCTTCCCCCGCCAGGTGCCGATCGCCTCCAGCTCCCCCAGGCGCTGGCTCCACCCCCTGCTGGGTGTCTGGACACCTTCATCCCGGGCCCTCCGACCTCCAAGTGCGAGGGTCCGGACATCAAAGAGCGCCTGCCCTATAACTGGGGCAACTCCGGAGCAGGAAGGCAGTTGTATCCTGGAGTCGAGAGACACCGAGAGAACTCAGCCTTGACGGACTACTGGCGCTGCCGTAGCCCGCTCTTGTGAACCATCGTCCTGCCTGCTGGCGCTGCCGCGGCCTTCTACAACATCCATCCTCGTCGGGACCTGCTGGCGCTGCCGCGGCCCGTTGTAACGACCATCCTCACCGGGACCTGCTGGCGCTGCCGCGGACCGTACATCGACCATCTTTCCGGGACCTGCTGGCGCTGCCGCGGCCCGTTGTAACGACCATCCTCACCGGGACCTGCTGGCGCTGCCGCGGACCGTACATCGACCATCTTTCCGGGACCTGCTGGCGCTGCCGCGGCCCGCACCAACTAAGCTCGAGGATTGGGAGCTAACCATCATCTCATCCAAACTACCTGACTGGTAGACAGACTGTCCCGCTACCCCTTATCCTGCTTTGAGAGACTTGAATCGAGGGGACCCCTGAGTCCAGACCTCCTTGTACCATCCAACCGTACCTTAAGAAGTGCTTATAAAGAACACTGAACCTTATCCGTGTGTGGTATCTGTCTGTGGGGGGGAAGTTACTTGTCTGTACGATCGCTGGAGACGGCTCTCCCCGGAGACCTCTCCTCCTGACCCCGGCCGACCCTCCCGGTCCGTCTATCCTTTCTAACAATCATCAAAACTGAAACCATGCAAAGCCACACACTGGGGTAGGTTTGAAGGGATTGGATGAAACGTAGGATGCAAATGTGACTGACCAATCAATCTGTACTCCTGTACATGAACAGGCCCGCCAGGCATATATAAGGCAGCCAGGTCCCATGAGAGAGCACTTGCCTGCACATCCATTCATCCATGACCACTGCTGCTGATAGTGATTCCTCTGGCACCATGTCCAGGACTGTGGAGAGGTCACAGCCATTCACCCAGGAGGAGAACCTTGCCCTGATAGATGTGATCCTCCCACAGTTCCAGAGCCTGTATGGTCGACCAGGGGTTCAGGTGAGTGCAGACTCCACTAGCTTAGACTGTGCCCCTTTTGTGTGACAGTGACTTCTGGCATTGTGTCCATGTGTGACAGACATGCACTGTTGTTTAGAGTGGGTCCCAGGGTGTGGAAGGCCTCATGTCACCCATGCAGAGCATGCTGTGTTTCCTGTGTGCACTCCTCACTTGCATAGTGCCTACTGTGACAATGAATGCATGGTGCATGCCACATTCTGCCTGCATACTCCTCCTGGGGATGTTGTTTCCACAGTCCTGATGTGATCCTGTGTTCCCCCCAGTGTGACAGGTGTCAGTACCCATGGATGTGTGTTTGTTCAGTGTACCTGTGCTGTGAGTGTCCAAAGGCCGTGTTCGTCCCCTGCACATTGGTGTGTGTGTAAGTCCCCTGTCATGTGGGTGAGTGCATATGGGGAGTGTTGCACACAAGCAGCATGAGGGATGGATATAGCCTGGCCATCCGATGTGAGCAGGGAGCAGTGCTGTGTGCATGCCGTGCTGAGCCAGCCCCACACCTGTGACACCCCCCGTCTACTGGCACATGGGCAGAGTGAGGTGTGTACCCGCAGTTGGCAATGCCATGTGATTGTCCTGTACCTGTGTGTGTCTGTGTACTCTGCTGAGGTAGGCTCAGTGTGCTGGGGCAGGTGACTGCTGTGAGGTGCTGTACATAATCCTGGTGTAGCCTGTGAGGCACAGTGTGATCCCTGGTCAGTGAGTGTGTGGTACCCCTCATGCCACCCGTGTACTTTCAATGGCACGTAGTGCATTTGGCCTTCCACAGTGGATAATGTCCCTATGACAAAGGTGCAATTAGTTGCATGCATACCATGGCCTGTTCATAAAGAGGATTGTTCTATATGTGTGTCTCTGTGTCTTTGCTCATGTGGATTAATGTATTCTCACTTTTGCATCCTCACAGGTAGGCGCCATTGCCAAGGGGGATTTCTGGAGGGAAGCCGTCAGTGCCGTGAGGGGTACAGAGGGTCGGAGGCGGAGCCTGTCTCAGGTGAGGAAACGCTGGCAGGACATCCGGTGCTGGACGAGGAGGATTGCACGGCTCCTGCTGGGGGACTCACCTGAGAGCCGTAAGAACCGTGGGCGCCGTCGTCTGACCCACATCCAGAAGCGTGTGCTGGCGGTGGTCTTCCCCGATATGGACAGGCGCCTACAGGAGAAGCAGCAGCAGGAAGGGGGTAGGTACATGTGTGTCAGTTGTGTGTCCCCAGCCAATGTAAGTGCGCAGTTGCATGGATACACTGCCAGGGTTTGATTGTGCAGTGCGTCAACTTGTCCCCAAAGTAGCCCGGTGCTGTTCTCACTCCCTCCCTTCCCCTCCTTGCCATGTGTTCCCTGGTCTGTGTGTAGCCACTCTTGCACAAGGTTATTTAGTCAGGCAGTTTATGCTGGTGCCCAATGCTAGCAGCATCATGTGTGGGGGTGATGTGTCACAGGTCTGGGGACCTTGCGTGTGCCATGGCCAATTTCAGTCATTGTGGGGTCCATGTCACTTGGCAATGTTTGTGAATCACGACATAGGGGTGTGTCTCCAAAGTGTACAGCCTTCCAGCATTCATGTCCAATTGTGTGCCCTCTGACATGATGTGCCTGAGTGGGAGGCCTGCTAAGTGCAGGGACGGTTGCTTAATTTGCAGTCATGTCCATCCTGGACCATGGAGGAGTGTGGGCACTACTGTGCCCTGGGGCACCTCTTCCTAGGTATCATGTGCGTCATCCAACAATATGGACATTCACTGTGTCTTCGCCAGGGGTTGGGTAGGGTGGCATTGTACCCTGGGCTCAACTGTTATGACCTACAGGTTGCTACATGTGTCCACTGTACAGGGGGACCCATTTTGCTTGTGCATACTCACAGTGGGCATTACCTGTGTGTGTTGTTAAGACAATCTGATGATGTTTGCTTGTCAATGATGTGTGGACAGGCGCACCAGGGGCAGTGTGTGTACAGTCATGAATTAGTGGAGGCCATGTGTTTTCATCCCAGAGTAAGAGGTGTACATACTTTCTCCGTCTCAATGAGATTGTCTCAGGTGTGGGTGGTTTGTGCGTACAAGGCCTACATGTCAAAAGCTCCATCCTCCTTGCTGGGTTTGGCCTGTGTGTGATGTTTGACTGGACATACGCTCATGGTGCAGTGACCCAGTCATGTTTGGCATGGTTTCATGTATTGCCTTTGCAGCATGTGCCAAGAGTAAATGGATATGATTCCTGCTCATCCCTTTTTAACGATGCAGTGTGGTGCAGATGCTGTGCACATTTGTCCCCAGAGGCTGACTCCTCTGTAAAATTTGAAGTGAAGTGATTTGCTGTTGTGTCATGCTCTCCATTGTTTCTCAGTGGCATGGTGGGTCGACAAACTGTGTGTTCCATGGCCTACATGTGTACATAGTTTTGTAGGTGTAACTCCTGTTGCTTTTCAGGCTATGCAATGTGACCTATGTATATTTGACTCATGTGACATATGTGTACAGGTGTCTGATTATCTCCTGTCTCTTCACCTTGCCCACAGCATCGCCGGGGGACACGGAAGGAGACACTAGCACGGACCGGGAGGAGGGATTGAGCACCAGTGCCAGCAGTGCTGTCCTGTCTGGCACATGGAGTGGCACGGAGGCCGAGGGGAGTGAGGCAGAGGACCTGTTGACTGCCAACACAGACTATGACGCAGACGGGTCCGAGGCTGAGCTCCCAGAGGTGGCGGAGTCTGCCCACCCAGCTGAAGGCAGCCCTCCACATCCCCCCGCCACCTCAGTTTCCATCACCGGCCTCCCACGTGCTCGTGGCCCTTCCCTCCGTGCTCGGTCCCCACATGTCTCCTTCCTGCCAGGCACCGCACCCCCTGCCCCTGTCACCACTGCTGCGGTGAGTGCGGAGTCTGTGGACATCCTGAGGCAGTTGCAGGTTGGTCAGACTGCGATGCTAAATGTCCTCCATGCCCACACCCAGGTGCTGACCCAGATGGAGGCATACATGGAGGGCATGTCGGCTGTGCAGTCTGACCAACGGCAGTTGCTGAGGTCCATAGACTCCACACTGACTGCAGCACTGGATCTCCTGCAGCGCTGCCTACCCCCCCCCTACCCCTGCACCATCCACAATTCCCACTCCCGTGCCTGTCCCACGCACATCCAGACGTCAGCGTGCACGCACCCCAACAGACACAGGCACCACACCACCAGGGAAGTCGAAGCGCACACCTCCTGTCACGCACACACAGGGTGAGGAAGGCACACCCACTGGGTCGGGGGGGAAACGTACAACACGCAGCCACAGTGGGAGTCCGCAGTCCACACAACCCACTCCCTCCAGCATCATCCACTGCAAGTGTGCCCCCCAGCCCCAGGATGACACCACCCCGCAAGCGGTGGAGGCGGGACCTGGCCAGGGGAGTTGAGTCCCCCACCCTGTCCACACCCTCCCCCAGTGGTGCTGCGACCCATCCCTCTGCCCCCGCCCCCTCCTTGGGGCCTGTGGTTCGATTGGGTGCGGGGGAGTCGCTGGGGGAACTTGCCGACGTGTGCAGCGCCATTCTGTCCTCCACCTTTGGCGCTGGCACCCCCCCTGTGGCAGAATCATCCCTCCCTGCACCCACAACACCTACCCTTGCCCCTCCTGTCCCTGCGGTGCCTGTTTCCACCCTCCCCCCTGATACCCCTCTTCTGTGGATGAAATGGACATGTGAACTGTGCAGGCAAGCTAGGGGACACACGTCCCGATGTGTACCCCCCCCGGACTTTGCTGCTGGCCTGGCCCATGGCCCTTGTACATAGTGGACATTTTCTCAGAGATATTTTCCTGCTGAATAAAGCATTTTCTTTTGGTTTTGCACACTGATGCTTTCCTGGACTTGCTGTTGGTGCTGGTGCTCCCTGAGTTGAGGTGGTGATAATGTGTTAGGGGTCTGTGAAATGTTGGAGTGTGCTGCTCATGGGGTGTACCCTGCCATCTGCGTGCCATCACAAAGGTCTCTGCCAATGGTATTTGGTCATGTTTGCTCTCACTGTATGGTGACATTGTCCCAAGGTGTGTTCCATCCTCTGTGGAGCAGGCCATTTTCCCTGCAGAGTGTCTCCCAAATGCTGTGCTGTGCTGTGTCTACATTTCCTGGATGTGTGAGGGTTGCCTTTCAATATAGCCATGCTGGCTCAGCGATGGCTCCACCTGCATCTGGGGTATCACCCTTGTTGGTCACTGAACTCGTTGATGGGGTATATTGTCCTATGTCTGGGCACTGCTGGGAGGACTCTGCACCCACCCCTCCTGTGTCTGGGCACTGCTGGGAGGACTCTGCACCCACCCCTTCTGTGTCTGGGCACTGCTGGGAGGACTCTGCACCCACCCCTCCTGTGTCTGGGCACTGCTGGGAGGACTCTGCACCCACCCCTTCTGTGTCTGGGCACTGCTGGGAGGACTCTGCACCCACCCCTCCTGTGTCTGGGCACTGCTGGGAGGACTCTGCACCCACCCCTCCTGTCTCTGGGCACTGCTGGGAGGACTCTGCACCCACCCCTTCTGTGTCTGGGCACTGCTGGGAGGACTCTGCACCCACCCCTCCTGTGTCTGGGCACTGCTGGGAGGACTGTGCACCCACCCCTCCTGTGTCTGGGCACTGCTGGGAGGACTCTGCACCCACCCCTCCTGCGTCTGGCCACTGCTGGGAGGACTCTACACACACCCCTCCTGTGTCTGGCCACTGCTGGGAGGACTCTGCACCCACCCCTCCTGTCTCAGGGCACTGCTGGGAGTGTTAGGCACCCACCCCTCCTGTCTCTGGGCACTGCTGGGAGTGTTAGGCACCCACCCCTCCTGTCTCTGGGCACTGCTGGGAGGACTCTGCACCCACCCCTTCTGTGTCTGGGCACTGCTGGGAGGACTCTGCACCCACCCCTCCTGTGTCTGGGCACTGCTGGGAGGACTCTGCACCCACCCCTCCTGTCTCAGGGCACTGCTGGGAGTGTTAGGCACCCACCCCTCCTGTCTCTGGGCACTGCTGGGAGGACTCTGCACCCACCCCTCCTGTCTCTGGGCACTGCTGGGAGGACTCTGCACCCACCCCTCCTGTCTCAGGGCACTGCTGGGAGTGTTAGGCACCCACCCCTCCTGTCTCTGGGCACTGCTGGGAGGACTCTGCACCCACCCCTCCTGTCTCTGGGCACTGCTGGGAGGACTCTGCACCCACCCCTCCTGTCTCTGGGCACTGCTGGGAGGACTCTGCACCCACCCCTCCTGTCTCAGGGCACTGCTGGGAGTGTTAGGCACCCACCCCTCCTGTCTCAGGGCACTGCTGGGAGTGTTAGGCACCCACCCCTCCTGTGTCTGGGCACTGCTGGGAGGACTCTGCACCCACCCCTCCTGCGTCTGGCCACTGCTGGGAGGACTCTACACACACCCCTCCTGTGTCTGGGCACTGCTGGGAGGACTCTGCACCCACCCCTCCTATGTCTGGGCACTGCTGGGGGTGTTAGGCACACACCATTCTTATTGCAGGTTAGGTGCGTATATACACGGGTGGGGGTTCGCGGCGTACATACACTGCTGGGGTGGGGGTTCGGGGCGTACATACACGGGTGGTGGTTCGGTGCGTACATACACGGGTGGGGGTTCGGGGCGTACATACACTGCTGGGGTGGGGGTTCGGTGCGTACATACACGGGTGGGGGTCCGGGGCGTACATACACGGGTGGGGGTTCGGGGCGTACATACACTGCTGGGTTGGGGGTTCGGTGCGTACATACACGGGTGGGGGTTCGGGGCGTACATACACTGCTGGGGTGGGGGTTCGGTGCGTACATACACGGGTGGGGGTTCGGGGCGTACATACACTGCTGGGGTGGGGGTTCGGTGCGTACATACACGGGTGGGGGTTCGGGGCGTACATACACTGCTGGGGTGGGGTTCGGTGCGTACATACACGGGTGGGGGTTCGGGGCGTACATACACTGCTGGGGTGGGGGTTCAGTGCGTACATACACGGGTGGGGGGTCGGGGCGTACATACACTGCTGGGGTGGGGGTTCGGGGCGTACATACACGGGTGGTGGTTCGGTGCGTACATACACGGGTGGGGGTTCGGGGCGTACATACACTGCTGGGGTGGGGGTTCGGTGCATACATACACGGGTGGGGGGTCGGGGCGTACATACACTGCTGGGGTGGGGGTTCGGGGCGTACATACACGGGTGGTGGTTCGGTGCGTACATACACGGGTGGGGGTTCGGGGCGTACATACACTGCTGGGGTGGGGGTTCGGTGCGTACATACACGGGTGGGGGTTCGGGGCGTACATACACTGCTGGGGTGGGGGTTCGGTGCGTACATACACGGGTGGGGGTTTGGGGCGTACATACACTGCTGGGGTGGGGGTTCGGTGCGTACATACACGGGTGGGGGGTCGGGGCGTACATACACTGCTGGGGTGGGGGTTCGGTGCGTACATACACGGGTGGGGGTTCGGGGTGTACATACACTGCTGGGGTGGGGGTTCGGTGCGTACATACACGGGTGGGGGGTCGGGGCGTACATACACTGCTGGGGTGGGGGTTCGGGGCGTACATACACGGGTGGTGGTTCGGTGCGTACATACACGGGTGGGGGTTCGGGGCATACATACACTGCTGGGGTGGGGGTTCGGTGCATACATACACGGGTGGGGGGTCGGGGCGTACATACACTGCTGGGGTGGAGGTTCGGGGCGTACATACACGGGTAGTGGTTCGGTGCGTACATACACGGGTGGGGGTTCGGGGCGTACATACACTGCTGGGGTGGGGGTTCGGTGCGTACATACACGGGTGGGGGTTCGGGGCGTACATACACTGCTGGGGTGGGGGTTCGGTGCGTACATACACGGGTGGGGGTTCGGGGCGTACATACACTGCTGGGGTGGGGGTTCGGTGCGTACATACACGGGTGGGGGTTCGGGGCGTACATACACTGCTGGGGTGGGGGTTCGGTGCGTACATACACGGGTGGGGGGTCGGGGCGTACATACACTGCTGGGGTGGGGGATCGGGGCGTACATACACGGGTGGGGGTACGGGCCGTACTTCCACGGGTGGGGGTACGGTCCGTACATACCCCTACCCACGCTCTGCGTGCCTGGGTACGGCCCGTACCCATGCCTTTGGTGGGTGGGTACGGTGCGTCCCCCCATTGTTGCGGTGCCGTGGGGTCCGCACCGTACACAGGCCTTGGGGGCGTGGCTACGGGTCGTACCACGCGTACCCCTACATGACCCAGCAATGCTGGTACGAGCCGTACCAAGGCCTTTCTGACGTGGGTACGGGCCGTACCGCCATTGATGGAGTGACGTAGGGGGACGCGTGGTACGTTCCGTACCCACGCTCTTGCGGCCTGGGTAGGGTACGTACCGGTTCGCGTGACCATCCACTTCCGTTGTGACGGACGCTTGCGTTGCTGGCCTCGCCCCCACCCCCTGGAAGTGACCAGGCCCTGATGGTCAGGTATGTCCAGGCCATGTGTGATTTGGTACCATGTGTTGGTGTTGTGTGTCCTGCCCCTGCCCCCCCCTTTGCCCCTGGTTGTTGTGCTGACCTTCTGCGGCGTCTGCGTCAGTTCCTGTACGCCAGGTGGACTGCTAGGAGGGCAGGGATGGCACGTAGGTTCGGGTCCATGTCTGTTCATCGCGTCCAGCTGCTCCTTGCGTGTGTCGTCCTGATTTCCCGGCAGTTTTTGGCAGCCGGTAAATATTTTCCGTGCGGGATGACGTCGGTTCGAATCGTACTTCCTGGTTTGTGAAACGTAGGCTGGATGCGTACCGACGTCAGGTCGGCGCTTTTCAGGATCGGAATTGTGTTTCGATTCTGTTCGGTCGGTGTTTTGTTCGATTCGTACGGAAATGGTGTTTCCGTAGGAATCGTACTTGCATTTTCGGATGGATTTCGCACCGGGTACGAGTCGGACGGAGAAAAGGCTCCGTCCGACGGTTCGTAACGGGTTTTTACCGGATCGGAATTGGCACCTAAGAGTTCAGTCATACTAAACTTTATCTTCCGACCTTGTTCCCAGGGGTAGCTATGTTTATGAGATGTTATAAGCAAACTCCCCATTCTACCCTATGGGAACAGGTAGCCTTGCAATAGTGAAAAACGAAATTGGCAGTATTTCACTATCAGGACATGCCACACACACCAGGGCATGGCCTACCATTCACATACACTGCACCCTGCCCACAGGGGTAACTTGGACCTATCCTAGCGGTGACTAACATGTAAGAAAAGGGAGGGTTAGGGCCTGGCAAGTGGGTGCACTTGCCAGGTCGACATGGCAGTACCAGACTGCACACAGACTCTCAAGGGCAGGCCTGAGTTACATTGTAATGCTGCTTCTACAGCCCAATAGCAGCATTTCATTTACAGGCCCTGGGCACACACAGTGCACTGTACTAGGGAATGACTAGTAAATCAAATATGGCATCATTGAATCACTGATCCATAACAATAATTTACAAAGGGAGCACTTGCACTTTGGCACTGAACATAGGTGGCAAAGTGCCCAAAGCATCTAGAGCAGCAAAGCAAAGTCCAACACACAGCAAAACAAAACAGGAGGCAAAGACAAAAATACAGGGTAAATCAACGCCAATGATGCCAGGTCTAACACATCCCATTTTCCTGTAAGGAAAACGGGTTGCATTACAAAAAGAATGGCTTTATTTAAAAAGCAAAAGACACACAGATGGATGGTGGACGGAATGCAGAGCAAATCAAACATTCTGCCCCAGTCACTAGATCTGGGTTAAATCCATTGTTCTTTTGCTCACCATGCCACCCCAGTTTAGACCCAGCCATATGCAAATCAGTCTTGACCCTGCGCCTCATGGGAACAGTCCAGACCGAACTGCCAAGCCAGGTCCTCCCTGGACCGGATACAAGCATCCTGGGACGGGTTTAGGGGCATCACCCCTCATCAGCCAGGTTAGCTTGAATCCAGTGGCACAGTGAGCCCGGGACCCACGTCTCAGCATACCCGGCACACTTAGGGCAAAAAAGCAAAACTGGAATGGCATGGGGAGCAAAACACGATGGATTTCGCCCCAGATCTCTGTACTGGTGTGAATGTGTGACATTGTTCTGCATTCTGTCCATCAATTTTAGTTTGTGCATGATTTAAAAAGCAATCACAGACATGGTGGTCTGGTGACCCCAGCAGGCCACCATCCCTGTGACTGCACCATTCACAATGGGTCGCAAATTGCGACCTACCACATGAATATTGATGAGGCAGTTCCATTTACGACCTACTGCGAATCGCTAACAGTGACAAACACACTTTTGTACATCGTAGTTTGCAATTTCGGAATAGCGAATCTAAAATCTAAAATTCGCTATTAGGAAATCGCAAACACGCGATTTCGTACATCTGGCCCTAGTTATTTAAATGCTGGAAAGTGCGGCAAACAATATCTAGGAGTAGTGCAGGAAAATACTCTATACTAAATTTTGTCTTCTTAGACTTTATCACAGGGAATATGAAGATGAATTTACAGAAAAAGCTGAACTTGTGCCGATTCCCAACATAATTAAACTGGGCGACCGTTATCCGTCTAGTAAAATTCAAAGGTTAGAACAATTAGGGAAATTTAAGAAAAGAAATGTGTTCACAGCAATAAATGCAATAGATGACTTTAATTTTATTTTATGAAAAGGTATCTTTCAATAGCAGTCCTTGGGGAACCTCATCTGAACTGAGGAAATTAGACTTGCCCTCAGTGAAAGAGTAACTAAAGCTCGAGTGAGGGAGAGGCAGAAAATTTAGGGAAAGAACAGAAAGAGCACCTGAGTTCGCAACTTTGCAGCAACAAATTGTATAACCCACCTAATATTGATAAATGCTGCCTGTAAAGCATATGGAACAAATCACATAATCTTACTGATGAGAGAAACAAGTAATCAAACCAATAATGCTTTTCTCCACACAACATAACTATCAGGTTGGCTACACTTACCTTTATCAGAAATAGCAGCTAAGCAAAAAAAAACTGTCAGACACTTCTCTTAAGACTACATCAGCACAGAGTTCTGTTCTGCTGGACAATATTCTTGGAAGCCCTGTGAGAAGACAAAATGGCTGTTTGGAGTCAGGGAGCTGATGTGGTTTTTTAGGTCTCGCCTAGCGCATGCACGCTGCTCACCTTAGCGAGACCTATTGTTGTCGGTTTGATGCGCGAAAGGAGACAAACCATGTGCGCGAACGGACAGGCGATGTGCAAGCACAAGGCGTCTCCTCTCAAGAAAAAACAAGCGCGCGCTCACAGGCTCCCACCGCATGCTTGTTTTTGTTTCACATTCTCCTCAGAAACTCTGCAGGACTTCCCTGGGAGCAGAACAGAGGAAGCACATCAGCAGCATACGCCCTGTCCTACTTTGCTGGAACGTCAAGAAAAGCTAAATGAGTTTATCAAAGAGGGCTGAGAGTATTTTAGCAATGACGGTAAATGTGGGAGGTATAACAGTTGTGTTATTTTGTGGTGGAATGATTCATGCGGAAACCAAGGCACCAAACAGCGTGACAACAAATTGAAAATTACATGTGCGTGTGAATAGGCTTAAATCTCTATTTCAAAGCAGCGAAGATCATTATCAGACAGGGACTGTGCTAGAGAGCAAGGGTGTGCTTGGTTTGAAGACTGAAATAATTTCAGACTGCTTTCAGCTTTTAGGCGTTTTTGGAGACTATTCTCTATATATTAACAGCTTGTAGATGTATAAACTATAACATTCATCCATACACAATGATGAATGAACCTGCCCCTGAAAGGAAACCAGATCAGTTAATTACTCTAGGACAGGTATTATCTTTGCAATATCGCTTCCTTTTTACCATGCCTTCATCATGCAGAAGTACATTCACCAATTCAACTGTTATTTGATTTGCTCACTAATGCGCACTGCATGCCCTATCGCCCTCCTGCGCCTCCAGCATTTAGCAGCATGCTTTTCATGGCCCCGCCTCCCCATCATAGATGCTCTGTTCAGCTGGTGGGGCATTCTCTCTCCCCTCCTCTTCCTCCGCCTATTAGCAACAGATGTGCAGCCAATTGACTTGTTCTCCCCCTCCCCCGAGAGCCGAGCAGCAACTCATCCTCTCAAACAGGCATGCTGATATCATCCTTCTGTTTTGCTAACTCCTACATACAACAACAGAGAGGCCCCTGCAATGGATGGATTTGCATGTGTTGATGTTTTAAAACATGAGTAATGCAGAAAAGAAGATGCATTTTTTGCCGGTGATAGTGGAGGCAGTTGAGCAGTTGCATCATCCTCAGCACCACTCGGGTTGTTGGTGTAACCGATGCAGCTACGCAGTTTGCACTACATTGTTTCAAAAAGACAACACCCAGTGTATGGTATACAGAGCAGAAGGCACTATTTGAAAAAATATATGCCGGTGCCTCGCCGCCGCACTGAATTGAAGCATTTCAATTATAGCACTTTCTTAATGTTTGAAGCCCTGAAGGGCTTTAGCTTTAAACATCTTAAGCGCAATTGCTTCAAAAGTAACATAAATAGAAAAAAGGTGGGCGGCCACCATTTGTTTTCCTTTTACTTTTGTAGCAATGGCGGTAAGCCTAGCTTTATCCTTAAACATTTCGAGCTAAAGCACGGCGTGCCGCCATTGCTACAAAAGTAAATAAATAGATAAAAAACAAGAATTTGCAGTGCAATATGTCTTGCATTACTAAAAGTTTGAGCAATTGGCATTGCAAATAATAATGCAACGCCAATAGCTCAAACATTCAGTAATGCGAGACCTATTGCATTGCAAATGCTTGTCTTGCTATGGGAGAGTCTGGCCATGGCTCAGTGAGTCTGACAGATTTCAAGACAAGAATGCGACCTGCTTTTGTGCAAAATAGAAACGTAGGGCCTGATTACGATCTTGGCGGATGGGAATCTCTGTCACAAACATGATGGCTATCCCACCACAGTGTTACAAGTTCCATAGAATATAAAGGACTTTTAATTTGGCGGACTGGATATCCGTCACGTTTGTCACAGAGTAACACTGTCTGCCAAGATCGTAATCAGGCGCTAAGTCTAACCCAGGTTAGTGCTGTGGGTTTAGTGTCATTTAGAGATGGTCTAGAATATCTGAAATAACTTCTTTTATGTGTGTGAGTATTCTGCAAGGGAGCCCTTGTAAAAAAGCTTACCTAAGACAAAGACTTCTTCTGGGGGGAAGTGCCTTTCAGAGGCTGTTGCTAAAATATTGCATACTGCTGTGACTTTTCCTTGTTTGAGTCTCTCTTTGCCGGTTTCCTGTAGCTCATGCATACATTGTAGTCGAAACCTAAAATGTGCACCAGGGTCCCATGCCCCAGGCTGCATTCAAAGAATGTTGCAAAAAACACGTTGTCTTGTCTTGGTTTTGTTCACAGCCGTCAGGCAAGGCACTTCTCCAATATACACTTATGCCATGGAGAGAGTTATGGCTTGCTCTTTAAAGAGGAACTCAGACCATTCCTACAACTTAAGTTGTCTGCGATAGTATCGATAATATCTAATTGAGTTACATCTGTGTAATCACAATAAACTAGGCAACTGCCCTCAATTTTCTTCACAATCTATTTAAGGTCCAGGTAACATAACCTTCCTCATCTGTAGGTTGTATTGCCCTCTGGCTCCATGGCTAGCAGGTATAAGTCATCTCCAGCATTGTAAGCCTTCAAATGTGTAGATGTTATAGCATCAGTTTCCTGGGCCTAGCAGTCACATCTGGGGGCTAATTTCTGCCCTCTTGATATCAAGTCTTTTGTTTGACAGGGTCTCGACTGCTGATGGGGATAATCTTTTGTCTTGGTTATGAATTAATAACATGTCCGTGTATTCCTTCAGCTGGCAAAGCATTGCTACTCCCTTCTGTTCCTTCCTCTCTCCCTCCCCGTACCACCCCAATTCTCCTTGCTCTCCACCTCCCACCCTCTCCCTCCACTCTCCTTTCTGCTCCAAGCTAGGAGCTGGCGGATTGTAATTTCTTATCCGTGCAGCTGAAATTTATTTCCTTAACAGATAGTGACGCAACGGCGGCGTAAAATAGGCGCAAGGGGCTTGTAAATCCGCCCCCTACTAGGTACCAAGTATCCACTAGTCCTGTGTTTAAGGCTTCACTGAAAGGCAAGGTATACTATTTAATAACCAGCATATAATGCCTGAGTCTGTCCATCAGGCCTATGGACTTATCAAAAAAGGCGAACAATTCATACAATCAGAATAAAACAAAATTGTGAGCACACTTTGGGCAGATGGTATTTCTTACAAGGGGTAAATCTGGATGGCACGATCTACTTACACCAAAACATGACTATGTAATAACCCATGCACTGGGTAAACATGGGCAACGTGTGTTTGACAAGTGAGGGTGCGGTGGTATATCATATCTTTTATTGATGAATTTTGTAGTAAATCACCTTAATTGGCCCTTAGGACATGTGGTCAGGCAAGAGAGTTTAAAACCTACAAGTGAAACCTACGTCTCTGCTCCGGTCCCAAGGACTGTGTAAGGCGTGTGGCAGATATTATATTGAGTTTCAAGAACACACGAAGTTCACACTTCAGGAACAAGCCTGTGTGACCTTGAAAGCCAATGTGCTAAGTCCTGTATGGTGGTGTTTTTTCGAGTACAATAACAGTTATGACTTCTTATAGCATATTGAATTATTTTAGGGGTGACATAGATGTAATGTTTATTTTAACTTAAACGCTCATGACCCCCGGATTGTTTCCATTAGAGAAACTAAATTACTGGCATGTAGGAGTATGGCCATGGATTCTTGTTTGCACAGTAGCGGTTATTCAGTTACTGATAACCTTTTCAAAGATAATGGCAATGAGATATATTATGTTTTTACTGATTCGAGATATGTATGTATGCATGTTATGATAAATAGATCACAACCCTAGCTGACCAGCAACGGAACTTTGTACATCTAGGTAGTTACACATTTGACATGCACATTTCACATGATGCCAAATATCTATTCTATTCTATTCTATTCTATGCTATTCTATTCTATTCTATTCTATTCTATGCTATTCTATTCTATTCTATTCTATGCTATTCTATGCTATTCTATTCTATTCTATTCTATTCAATTCTATTCTATTCTATTCTATGCTATTCTATTCTATGCTATTCTATTCTATTCTATTCTATTCTATTCTATTCTATTCTATGCTATTCTATGCTATGCTATTCTATTCTATTCAATTCTATTCTATTCTATTCTTTTCTATTCTATTCTATTCTATTCTATTCTATGCTATTCTATTATATTATATTCTATGCTATTCTATGCTATTCTATGCTATTCTATTCTATTCAATTCTATTCTATTCTATTCTATTCTATGCTATTCTATTCTATTCTATTCTATTCTATTCTATTCTATGCTATTCTATTATATTATATTCTATGCTATTCTATGCTATTCTATGCTATTCTATTCTATTCTATTCAATTCTATTCTATTCTATTCTATTCTATGCTATTCTATTCTATTCTATTCTATTCTATGCTATTCTATTCTATGGTATTCTATGGTATTCTATACCTGCAAAGTGCATGGACATAAGGGCCTTCATTGTGCAGGGAAAAGTGAGAAGCGCTACCCATCAAATAAAATTCACCACTGAAAACAATTAAAACAAACACAAATAATTAACATCAAAAGGAATACAGCAAAACAACAAGCCGACCTACAAAATAAAATTAACAGCATGCATTGGCAAAGCTAATAGGTCTTATTATTTCGTGAGGAAAGTGTTTGGTAATAGTTGTTTTGCACCGGTAGACTTAAAACCAAAATTTGTAATGAAGCAACAGCTAAACTCTCAAACTTTGTGAAACGGGGTCAGAAGAAAAGTTTGCGTTGTAAATGGTGAAACAGAATAAGGCATCCAAACAGCAAACACACAAAAAACAAACAATAAACCAACAATTAAAAAGTTACAGTGGCAGAAAAGTTAATACATCCAAGAACATTCATTGATTCAATTACAAGCGACATGTCATGTCACATCAGAAGTCTAACAGAAGGAATATGCAAACCTAATGGGGACACAAAAATGAAAATGTAAACAAAGACGAAATGACATGGCTGCGATTGACAGCCCATCCAAGCAATGGCAACCCATATAAAACACAGAAACCCCAATGACTGAAGGGGGTAGCTCAAAGCCAAATCTCTCTCATTTCTCTCTCGATTTGTATTTTTTAAGAATTGATGGCATGAGTTATATACACACTGAAAACTGCATTTTGCTACACCTAAATAGAGAGACGATTTCAGTGCTACCCAAAAACCCTCTCAATTTGAAATATACTTGAGTCCGACAGGCACTCCCACAATTAAGCATATGGACATCATAAACCTTAGCCTCCAATTCGCTCTCTCTTGAACCAAGGTTCAAAGAACTGGAGGGCATGAGTCAAGTGAACAGTGGGAGACGGTAATTTTGACAAAGGGGGGGTAGGCAGGCCGCACACATATACTTTTACGCACAACAAATTCATACATATATACATACAGGCACACACGCACCAAACATTCAAAAACAGAAAACATACATGTACTGCAGCTCCGGGAGAGGAAAGCCTCGTAAGTCCCAGGAGGGATGGGACTGCTGCCCTCCGTCAATGACGGAAGACAGCAGTCCCACACTCGTCAAGAGAGTCTGATGGGTTCAGTGAGAGTTGCTGGCCCCTCCCCACTCTGATTGACACTCAGCCCTGGCCACTTCAGGGCTTAAAACGCAAGGGCTGAGGTCCGAGGCAAATGGCGACGCTCCCCCTCCTGATGAGGTGGAGGTCCTCGAGGCACTTTGCCAGGATGAGGAGATCACACCCACAGGGCTGTAAAATCCTCAAACTGGAAAAGTTCCGCTCAGGCAGCCAGGACCCTGCACATTTAGCACCTGTAACTCCTTTTGGCCTGACCCAAACAAGAAGAGTGTCTGTCAGGTTGACCTTTACTCAGCCTGCAAACAAGGTGAGGGAAAAGAGGTGAGGGGGCGCAGTCCCTTCGCCCGTATGGTGGGGCAAGGGATGTGAGCGAAGGGCACTTCCAGGAGTGCATTGTGAAAGGAGCAGTAAATCTGTGGAACACAGAGCTTGACGGGCTAATACTAATGTTGTTTAGTATGAGGTGGTTGCGTCTCAATAGCTGTCAAGAACACAATTAATTTTGCTAAGCCTCTTTACATTTTTGAATTTCAATAGGTGCTGTGCTGTTCATTCCAAATACATTAATACAGCTGATCTCTTACACAGCTGCATGCATACATTCCCATTAGCATTGTTCCAATCATGCTTCAGATGTGTCATTTTTCTTTCCCCTGCCTACTCACCAACATTCATTTTAATGTTACTCTATAATTTGTCTACTATTAAAATTGTCCTTTTTGAGATACCAATTGGAAAAACGGTACATGCAGCCTTCTTGAAAATGTGGTTACCATGGTAATTCATAATCAGATCTGAAACAGTTCCTCTCTTAGAGGAAACAGACTTGCAGTCCACGTTGCAGGGAAAATGATTTCTCCAAGAAAGAGTTTACAAATATGGAGGCCTATTTTAAAAGCTTTTGTTTTAAAAAACCACTGTAATACTATTTTGACTTAATGCATTTTATTAAAAACCTGTGTAAACAAATTGTTGCAGGTCTCAATCATAAAAAGTTCAAATGAACTGAATATGCAGTGTATGGAAAGGTTTTACCGAGTCATACATGGATGGCCTGCTGTACACAATTTAAGCATTTCCCCAGCTATGTTCGCAAGTTGTGTTTTTTCTGTACTCGAGCACATGGAGGAGACTTTGCTCAGGAATGGAATCGCCTCTTTAGGGGTCATGAGACCTGTGTAATAATTTCATGTTCTGCATTTGATCCATCACGATCTTGTATCACAATCACATATTTATGTGCTTGAATTTCTTTCATTCGTAAACTGTGAGCTTTGAGGAGCTGAGACACCGAAGGATGAAGCGCAACTTAGCTATATCAACAACTCGGCCAATCTAGGACTCAATTATGTTTTCATGCTTGAGATCAGTGCAGCAACTGTTTCTACGGTCGATTGCTGATGGGCTAGTTGATCTGGGTGGCTATGAGAATCTGTATTGCTAACCTGGGAAAGAAGAACTGTCAAAGCTCTATAACCCCAACAAACTACTGACCAACATGGAAAGAGTTTATAATGGGAATCGCCAGATAAAAGACAGCTGGTACAGGAAAACTTGGGGGCATATCAACAACAACCGGCGATAATTATCGCTAAGCGCACTTAGCGCTAGGATAATTGTCGCCGGCTAGCGTGGATTTTTATTGCTGAGATAGCGTGCTATTAGCAACGCTTATCTCAAAAGCGATAAAAATCCTAGCGCTAACTGCCTAACGTGAGATTATCGCTGGAAACCCAGCGATAATCCCACGAAGTTTGCCGATAGCTTGCTGATAGGGCCTCACATACTTAGCCATGATATCCACCTTCCATAGGATATCATGGCTAAGTCAGTTTCAAAGCAGGCGTAAGGAAAGTAGCGATAACAGAGTTTATCGCTACTTTTCCTGTCGCTATGCTGCTTTGCGTGAGGCTTGATGATAGGAGAAATGTCGCTTAGCGACATTTCTCCCGTTATCCTGGGAAGGAACGCCCACTTTGCATCTCATTAGAGATGCAAAGATGGGCGTTAAGGGAAATGGACATAAGGCAAGGTTTCAGGCGATAGCATGACCTTGCAGATAAGGCGATAAAATGATCGCCTCTTTTTGTCTGAAAACGGACGCAAAAGCGGCGATAATTTTTTAACGCCTGCTTGCTGATATGCCCCAAGGCTTGTTACTTCAGAGATGTGCGCCTGCCTTGCCATGTCCCCGCCAGGTATGTTTCACACTCGACAGTTACATTTTCGCAGTGCCCAAAAAAAGGAGCAGGAAAGACACTGAAACACAGCAGGTTTGGGACCACAGGCCGTGCAAAACTATTGCATTGATTATTTTGGCTGCAACGTCCTAGGAGACTTCCCGCTGCCACGCAGACTCTCTGCCCAGCTGGCATCTTTGGGCAAACTGTAGCGCAGTGCTTAAGGGGAAAATGAGGAGCATTGCTACAGGGTTGAGTATGTATCTCACCATAAGCTCGCCAGAGGACATCTTCCTCCCAGGTGGTCACCCTACAACAAAAGTTAAATCCTTTCTGGACCCCTTAAAAGATGCAGATAACACAAGAGTGCAGTGAAGATGGCAAACCCCTCCAAAGACTGTTATTTGGACCATTTTGTTCTGGAATGCCACAGGTCTTTCCTGCTTTCACCTTGGGCACAGCCCTTATTTAGCTCATTAAGCCTGGTGTTCTTTGATATTGACAGCAGGAGTAATCGGAACATGTCAAGTAGGCTAGAAGCATCTCCATTGTATTAGGTGACCAGTTGGCCACTGGCTGTAGACATCAACCATTGTTTTTTCTCAAACATTATTCCTATTCGTCTACTCACCCGCCTATCATCGCACCATGTGGGTGATCTGTCTCCAGTTTATTTGCACTTTCAGAGTGCACTGTGCACATCTGATTAACTGCCTGCAGTCTATCAGTGAACAATCAGACCTAGTTAGTCTGTTGCCTGGACGGGTTCTGTGAACGGTGCTCATTGGATCTGTTAGTTGTAAACTTTTAGTAAAAGGTTCAGCTATGGATTGATGCTTGCACCCAAGGAATGAACTTTACACATTTAGGGGAATATTTCTGAGAAAGTCACGCAGAGCAGCAAGTCACCTTGCTGCATTGCACTGAGTGACAGGGAAAGAACAGGAATGTGCTGTATTTAAATAATATAGTGCATACCTTCCTTTGTACCCGCTCAGGTGCCATTTTGGCTGCCTACCGCCAATGCAGGCACCCTTCCTTACACCATGGTGTAAGGGTGCCTCAGTTGCAAGCAGGATTGCTTTTGTGCAGGAAAGGGCACCTTCATGCATAAAACCACCCTGAGAGGGATATTTCTCTGTCTATGTGTGCTGTAAAATGCAGACGAGGGGTGAATAAAAAATAAAATTCAACTTACCTTCTCGCCGTGTCCTCCTCGTTCCATCTCGCCTCTGGCCAGAACAAGGCACAGTGTGCACTCAGTCCAAGGCTCCCCTGGGCCAATCACAACACTGCATTGCAGTGTTGTGATTGATCTGAGCGCCAAACCATGGTGACCAGACAGGGACAGGGAGCCTGGGCATGTTCTTCCCACAGGCTGTAAAGCAGCCTGGGTGGAGAACATGCTAAGTGCGCATTAATGTTTGACCAGCCCCAGAGGGCCGGACAAAGATTCATGCACAGTTTAGGAAGTGCAACCACTCCTCCCCTCCCCTGCTCTGTCAGCAGTGCAGCCCCCCGCCTCCGACCCAGCCTGGCAAAGCTGTCGCGCCTGCAACAGGAAAAATAAAATGATAATATCTTTCCGTTATTATCATTGTATTATCCTTCCACTTCTGAAAAGCAGTGGAGTGACGCTCCTCCTCCTTAGCAGAGGAGCTGCCACTGAGCACATATAGAAGGAGGATGTGAGGAAGAGAAATGAAGACATTTCTCCTCATTGCACCTCCCCGAGAAGTCATTTTTTTTGGTGCATTGTCAGGTCTACCACTTTTGGTAAATCTAAGAATGCATAAAAACTATAAGAGCTGCGTGGAAACACCCAAACAACGCCCATGGAACGCCTTCCCAGGGCAGGGTAACGCAATGCAGCAATTTGCACTGTGTTGTGTTACTACAGATTTAGGAAGCCACCCAGGGCCACACAAGGGTGCCTTAGGTGGCTTTAAAAGTAGCATTTTGGGCTTGCAAGGCACATTCACCAAGTTGCAAGGTGCAAGAGCAACACAACTCTCCTCATACATATGCCTTTCAATTTAGGTGCTACACATGCAGTGAGTGAACTGTGTTTATCTGATTCTGATACTTACACCCTTTATGCGAATGCCGCTTATTTGGATTAGAACGCGCTCTCCTCTTTGATCTGATACCTACATTCTGAGTCCGTGGCGGCCATCGGATCTTATACCTGACCATGTGGACAAGATTCTTTCACCCATCAAGTGAACTGTGTCAGTTTCATCCAATGTTTAAAAATAAAAATGGGTGAAAAGCTTGAATTAGTCTGAGCCCCTGGTAATCGTTCATGATCCCTTCTGTAATAGTTTGGGACCTAGGCCCTCATGTCGGATAAATGATTACACAGACACCCAAAGTATAGTGCTGGAACTGGCCCAGGGCACGTGCGCCCGACCCCTTTTATTAGCAGGGTCACCTGACCGGTGGCACCTGTGATGAATGGATGTGTGGTGAGTGTGAAAGCCAGCCTTTAGGGAGTGGCAAGTGGAAACACAGTGTAGAAACACTAGGCTGTGACCAGCCGGTCACTATACCTGCCACCAGGCGCGCAACACCCATTGGACTCAAAGGGCTTCAGCCCCCCCACCGTCGTGTGTGGCAGCCCGCGATGAGACAGCTTCCCGGGCACACACAGCCGCACCCGCGCACTTCACAGGTCTGTAAAAGACCATTTGCATGTTAATGAGGCCTCGCAGTTGTTTCACCCCTTCTAAGAGCCCCTGCAGCTCCACTCTGCCTATTGCTTAAAGATTCAGCCCCCCCCCCCCCCGAAATTTTTTCTTAGCCCCCCCCCCCCCCCCCCCCCCCAAATTTGGCTCTAGTTGTGCCTCTGCCTGCCACTCCATTATTTTTACCATTCTGCCACTAAAGATAGAGACCAAACCATGTGGAAATCAGATTCTCTTCCAGGGAGAATTCCAGGGAATCCCCAGCGGTCCTGGGTCTCCCTCGGGTGCCGGTTCTCCTGGGCATCTCAGCAGGGCTGTGGCTCACAACAGGGACATCGGCATGGTGGTCCTTTGGCTGCCATGGCGATGTTCGCCGCCGCCCGTCACTCTCACGCCAATGCCAAATCAGCCCTGTATTCGAGGGAATTACTGCTGGTGACTGTGCCCACAGCTCGGCGAGGTGGTGGTAGGCGTAATAGCAGGACACTGGTTGCAGCGTCCCACAGATCTAAAGAAGGCTCCATGTATGAGACCACCAAAATGATAACCGGCTCTATCGTTTTTAGATTACCTCAGAACCTGTGCGTCATTGCCGGATTGCCTGGCGCGCGACTCAACATAAACCTGTGGCTTTATGATTGGGATCTCTTTTCGAGTGTCTATAATCTGCACAGAAAAGATAAGGCATGAGGTTTTTTCAGAATCTTCGCAGGTTCTTTCTTCTAAAAAGACATCAATTCTGCATCTCTTGAAAGCGTCGTCTTTCCGGTAAAAGTAATTGTATGTCACATAGGCTTTCTCCATAATGAAAATTCAGTCAGATGGTATCTGTTTGCATTCGCGCTCACAATGGAGTTCATTCAGACCGCGCACTTAATGGAAATGTTTCCTGGTCTTGGAAAAACGCAGGTGCATAAATCGCGCGACCATCACTCAAAGGGGTAAGTTGTATGATTCCAGTGTTTTCCATGTTTTTATTTTATTCAGAAACATTATTGTGCGCATAAGTAATTGCTGATACTTGTGCGCCTACTTTCATAAAGAGCATCGTATTTCATTACAAATATATTTTATCAACCACCAAGGACAAGGCTGTAGTTATTCAGGAAGCAGCAGTGTTTGACATTCTGGACTATTTCCAATAGAGGTTTAATGTCGCTTGGGGCACCAGCCCCACTCTCACGTGTCACTGTGGCGATTCATTTGTTGCTTGCTGTGCAATACTTTTTAATCCTCCACGCCTCTGTAGACTGGTGCACTGTGCAGGGTCCTGGAGGTAGGTTTGATCTTAACGGTGGATCAGAAGGGCGGGCTCGATGGCCTATATATGTTTTTGGACAGGAATAAATGGGAATGTTTATATAGGACCCATAGGTTTCCTTTAAAATGAGTTGTATGAATTTCAGCGGATGCAAATCTTCTGGTGATAAGTGCACTTTTTAGGCATTATCAAATGAATTTTTTGGGGAAACTTCTGCATCCGTAGTAATAGCAGCATTAAATGACCCTCTTTAGCTGTTTCCACTAGATGTAATGTCCAGACACACAGTTGCTGATCTGATCTGATACTTGGCAGGCCTGGGACTTCTGGTTCTAACTGCTAATTATGCCTAACATTCAGTAACGCATAAAGAGTCAATCAGCAGCCAGCTATCTGCTAATGTTTGTGCATCACTTCTTATGAGCGAACGCAGATGTGCGTGCAGTGTGTAGATGCAGCCATGTCATTGTAAAATGTACTGCTTTGACATGACAAGCTCGTTAGGGTATGGTTCGTTTTTTGCACTTCTTCATACTGGGCCAATGGCCCTATTCATAACCCTTTCTGCGCATCTAAGTTCACCTTACGAGGGCGGGGCACAAATAGCGGACCCAGATTCACTTACATTGGGGCTGACTCAAGATAGATGCTATGACTGTGGATGAAAAAAAGCGTATTTTCTGCAGCCATGCATTTGAGGTTAAAAGTGAGAATGAATGTTATAGGGTGGGAGCAAGTGCAGTGGTTATTGGTAATGAATGTAACCAGTCTCCAAATCAATGAATATTTACAAATATTCCCAATGGGTTGTTACCAAATTGCAAAATGAAGGTCAGGGCAATTAAATTAAGGGCTGTAATAAGTGTGTAAGTTGGGTGTGAAAAGAAACCAAGCTACCCTACTTCTTTGGAGTGTGTGTGTAGCTAATTGGGACCCACCCCTTTGGCCACCCTGGACTTTTCGTTATTGACTACCTGGTTTTTAGGCTTATACTATGAGCGAGTCTCACTACTTGAGTCTCACTGTACATTATTGGTAAAGCGACTGAGTGCTAACTTCCAGTGTCTGCTTACAAGTTAGTGGTACTGATGCAAAGCTAGGGAAAGAGGTACGAGGCTGGCTGCACGTGGACATGTCAGCAGACAAACAGGTAGCCTATTGCAGAGGGAATCATCAAGGATTGGTACTGACCTGTGGTAGGC
Source organism: Triturus cristatus (assembly GCF_964204655.1). Taxonomy (NCBI): domain Eukaryota; kingdom Metazoa; phylum Chordata; class Amphibia; order Caudata; family Salamandridae; genus Triturus; species Triturus cristatus. The sequence continues at coordinate 446,176,552 of NC_140590.1, forward strand.
TTTATAATGTGAGTGGGCATTCATATGGAGGCCTGTGGTGCTTACACTGTATTACTTCATATAGGTGCAATCTACTCTAAAGTTGAGTTTCAATCCACTAAGGTCTACAAGGTCCAATGAGGTACCAATCTAGGGGTAACCATGTACCCTAAGTGTAGATTTAGAGTCCCTAACTTCATATCTACACTGATTATGGTAAAAGTTGTCATCTTTCGCTGGTTCAGCTCATAATCAGATTCCAGGCCTTTGACTCCCAATTCCGGGCCAAGTTCATTCCTTTGCTCCCCAACAGAATGATCAAAAGCCTTCCTACAGAGTAGAGCAATTAACAGTATTTGACCTGGCTCGTGGGAAAGAAAGGGGTGGGGAGGATATCTTCATCTGTTAATTAGCATGTCACAACGCACCTGGGATGAGACAGCCCATGTCGACAGAACCAAAGGAGGAGGGCCCGACCACTAGGGCCAATACAGGAGGGGCTTGCCTTCAAAGATTTGGTGGGAAGTGATCAGGCAGCTGTTTTAGCTAGGTGTAGAGCCAAGGCTCTCAGGGGAACTCTTTTCATAGACAACCTGAGGTTCCACATATTGGATTGTCCCAAAATGCTATGCAGGAGGTTTGAGACAGGGCTGAAATGATGATGTGCCTGCCCTCCCCAGGATTGTGAATCAAAAGAATGTAATGTGAGCTGGCCTGATCAAGTAGTACAATTTCTGCAGTACTGTCTAAATATTTTGATCAAGCAGAGCCATATGGAATCTCTTCATTCAGGAAAAGAAACAAGAATCCTCACCCACCAAGGTGCCATGCTTCATCATAGGGTTCTGTTCCAAGCTAGGTGGGAGGTGCAATGCCTAGCAGTCCTCTCCCAGGGGCCCTTTGATAGAGATGTTTTCACCCCCCGGGGTAGGTGCTGATGTGTCAATGATGATAGTGTGTGTTGTAGCTAGTGAATTTTTTTTAATTGTCTATAGATCCCCATAGGAATTTACTTTTATTTTCGGGAAAGGGGGACTATGGGAAAACTAAAAACTTTGGGGAGCAATTGAATGTTAGTTGTTCTATGGTCCCCCTCTTTCGGTCCCCATTTCACACCCGGTTACCTCATAAGATCAAGTGGCATTTCTTCAGTATGGTCCAATACAGCCTTACTATTTGAGGACAATACCTGAATTTGTGATAATGTTGTTACCCTTATTACACTGAATAAAGTGTGTTTCATGTAAAATGAGTACCCCCTAAATTTGGTGACTCAAATGTTCCAGGAGATGGACCTGTTGGAAAACAGCCAATAATAGAACACATATAAGCATTATTATACATGTCAACTCGCATTTGCAAAAAGAATGGTGTCACTTGTTCACAAAGTTGAATATAGTAATTGAAGCACAATGCATAGTGACATTATAAGCATACTCCTGCAAATCACTCGTGGTCACTACAGAATGTGTTTAAACTGCATCTGTAATTGGTCCACATGTCAGCTTTGATCGTAAAAACAAGCAGTCTTAACCCCATGTCAAGAATGATGGGCCCCTTTATTCTACGGATGAGCTAAGTACCACAGACAGTAATTGTACATAAAAGCAAGTTTTGGAAATCATGACTACCGAAAGGTGAGACTATGCTGCAGAGTTTCACCTTGTAGTGTGTCACATACTCTCAGAATTTGGTGTACCCGCTGCTGTCCTACCTCACACTCTACAGTCTTTAATGATGACTCTCAGCATCTCATATTGGGAGATGCTACTGTACAGTGCCTTAAGGTCTGATGTTATTTTCATTTTGTGGTGATTATGAGGTTGGATTGGCAAGGGATGCCTGACTTCTAGAACATTCCACCTGGCTTAAATACCCATGAAGAAGAGAGAAAGAGTGGAGAAGACAATCAGTCTGGGAGCGGCAATAGTGAAAGCATTGGCGAAAAATGACCAGTTGGAAGGAGAAGCCACCTGATGCCCTGCAAGGATGGACTGTGACTCCAGCTGACCCACAGGACTAGAATGGGTCTCTCCCAGCCCAGTGGTGCTGGACCTTTTTGCTTTCTGAGGAACAGTTGGGGGAATGGACATGAGGTTCCTTCGTATCAGGCAAAACTGTTTAGAACTACGAGATTTAAAGGAGGAATCAAAAAAGCTTACAGAAAAACTCAAAGAGAAGGAATACCCTACAAAGGTCATTAAGCAAGCATAGAGAAGAGCACAGAACACACCACGGGCAGCATTACTTGACACCAATGTAAAACCAGAGACTGACTCCCTGATCTGCGTACCACATATAATTCCCGATCCAACACAGTCAAGAAAATAATTAATTAGTTGAATGTACTCATTCACACTGCAGGTACATATCTCTCACTATAGATACTGAGGATGTTCAACACCCATGAGCACATTGTTCTATTGAGGAACCTTAGCTGCACCCTGTAGGTCTTGGCGCTTAGCTAACATGTAGTTATTTTCTGATTACACACTAGAGGTAATTAATGACCTGTGAGGTTTTGTAGTGGAGGCTAAATGCACACACGGCATTCAACATCATTCATTCTCGACCATAATATCCTAAATAATGGTCAACATCACTATTAGACCTGACTATTAAAACATCATGTTTTCATAAGTTTTGTCAACAATTTGAGTCCCCTTTAGGCTTTTTTCCGGAGTCCCTGGGATAGTGAGCTCCATTTCCCATCAAGCAATGGGCTTTTTGTAGTTCAACGTTTTTGTTGAAAGCTGGTCACGACACACGCAGATCACGTGGTATGGAACTAACCAGCGTCTACCGCTCAACACTGCCACTTAAATATCGGTGCCTCCCGGCGCCATTCCACCGATAGCCGGGAGACACAAAGGGCAATTTAGCCAAGTAGCTGGGGCTACACCCTTGACAAAGTAAGTGATATGACCAGACTCTGCCAGTCCGAAGACGGAGGTTCGCTCGCACTTTATGAGGTTAGATCATTATTGACCCCAAGCCTCCTGTTTTGCTTTCTTTTCCACTACTTTTTCCTGTAGTGTGTGACTAAAGGGAGCCCCACCCCCGCTCCTGAGGCGATTGACACCCAATAAGTATGGGTGACTATTATCATACGCACCCTCCTGCGCTATTATTATAGTGTGTGTATGCTGCGCAGAGAACTTACATTTTTAGGATTGTATGGTGTTCGCTTTCTTGTGAAAGTTATGTAACTTCCTCACTCCGCATATTATGCAAGATAATAATACACGGAAATGAGATTACTAGGGCTATCCAGACAATTTGTGTGGTTGAATGAATTGAGTCATGAGAAGGAGTATACGTTTTTTGTGACTAACAATTGTGTGCACAAGTAGTTTGAATGATTATTTACAATTAAGACTTTTTTTTTAAAAAACACGCATGTGGTGGGATATGCATGCTTCCTTAAGATTCACAGTCATAATATGAATCTTCACCCTGTGCAAATGTCATATGTGAGCCTTACATGATACCTGCCGTGGATTTTTCGTATTGCAGGTGATTCGCCACAAAGACCACTGACGAGCAAGTATTAGCACTGCCCATGCATTAGTGCTTGACATTACTCTGCCAGCTGGAAATTTGACCTAATAACCAGGGAGGTACTGATCTGATACCCTGATGAAAGCCCCAGATCTGGTTAGGCCTTAAAGTAGGGCTGAAACATGTTTATCTAAAATCTAGGGTCATAGGACCATAACAGTCCACATACCCACAAGTTTTGTTTTAGTCTCCCCACCATCTCCACGAATAAAGGTGAGGGAATTTTAATCTGTAATTAAGCCCCCTGGCCACCCATACACTAAGTGCTCCCTGAAATATGGTTGAGCACACCCTGACCTTTAGGAGTCAGGGTGAACCCGATGATGAAGCATGACACCACCAGAGTGTGTGAGGGTTGTACATAAAAAAGGAATGTTTTCATTCCCCGCACAAGTCATGCGGATCTAGCATACCCATGTGGGATGACCCACCCCTTTAGACTGTTTCCCCTGCATTGCATATCACAACACCCATGACCCCTGGTGGTATACCTTTTGGTTAAATTGGGGGAATGAACATGCCTTCTGTGTACTGGCCCTTGGCTTTACTGCTGACACACCGGTGCCTTGCAAGCCAGGTAGGAGGCCATGGGGCCTGGGGAGTGTGGAAGGAAGGATGGGCTGCATAATGGATATGGAGGAACTGTGGAAGGCCCAGTCCCCAATCAGAAGATAACCTCAGAAACACAAGCAGAGGAAAGTTCTGGTGCAGTGACGCAGAAACACCAGCTCCCAGAAGAAGCACCCTTTAGAAGTCAGGAGGCTTAAAGAAAATTCTTGTGGTAGCTAGGTTTGGCCTAATGAGCCTAAGATCATACTGGTCAGCCCTACGGGGCCAGAGTTACAATAATTCCAAGCTCGATCCCTCGGGAGGACAGAGCACAAGAAGCAGTGAATAGGGTTTCGCTGCTAGGATTTAAAATTCCCCTGGGAAATTTGAAATCCTTTAATGGTGAGGGTGGCACTACTCCACAATCCAACTTTTAGCCCTGGGGACCTCATCTCCAGAGGGCAGATGCAAGGATGTACCGGGGACAAGAAGAGGATTTGAGCACCACCAGGCTGCCATGCTGATATTTAACAATATTGGCCCGGTGGGAAGCTGGCTGGGCAGCATGGGAGTAGGCTACCCATGCTGCTGCCACTTTTGGCAGCTCCTGGGAATAAAAAAAAAGAGAAAACAAATATAAGCAGGATATATTTATGCTGCTGGTGAATGAAGCACCCCAAAATGCACTGCGCATGGGTAAACATTTGCATAACTTCTCTGTGGTGGCCCCACCAGCATATTTCAAGTGTGATTGAGGGATTGCAGGAGGTGCAGCAGCCCCAAGCAATGTTTCGAGAACTAGCCAAAAGTCCCTGGGACTTTTGTTGACTTTTAAAGCAATGTATGAGCCTGTACTCGGTGAATTATAACATGAGGTTGCTTGTAATGATGTGTTGACACCTTGACAAAGCCAATAGGCCTGCCTTATTTAAAATGATCCTCCCTTATATTGTGGTGTTGTGGTTAATATAGGTGGGAGCTAAGGTGGTTTTTTCAATCTATCTTGTTGTGTCTATTTGTAATGCGTGGAAGTAAGTAGTGTGTGTATTTAAAGTACTTTTCCTTTATTAAAAGGAAAAAACACACATTGGATATTGATTTATTGAGTGATATTTTTGCATGCTAGTGAACTGCTAGTACTAGCCCACACTACCACCGCTCAGTGAGGATTGGACTGCTCTGCTTTGGTGGCCTGAGAGACCCAAGTGCTGCAATGAAGTTCGTGATTCCGAATAAAAAGACAATGATAGACTTATTACATGTGAAGGATTCACATCCTTGGCAACTAACACACCAATTTCTTACAGTACGGAGAGTTGGATTTTTGCTCCTGACAAATATTTTCCAGGAGGAAGAAAATGGAAACCCATACAGTTAAGGTGCATGTGCCAGTTTATGGCTACACATAGAAATTGTGTACTTTTTGTGGACATTATTGTGTGCAGTGATTTTGTTAATTTGCTAAAAAGTACCTACTTGATAAAAAATAATATACTTATTTCTATGCTATCTTCTTTGTGACCTGATCTTTTAGGGAATATATTCTGGCCAGATATGCAGATTGAATTCTAGGGATCATAAAGTGATATTAGAGGAATCACAAAAATCTCCTTTTCTGCAATTCTGGGTGTTGGATGCACAAAGCCAGAATGATAGCTCAGCAAACCTACAAGTGTGCAACCTGAATAAAATGATGCAATCCACCAGTACTGGCTCTGTTTTCCTTCCTTCTGATGTGGACTCCCTAAGTACCATTGACTTGGGTAATAGTAACACAATTTTCTACAGTGCTAAAAAGGTATTCTGCCTGACCTAGCGGATTGAGGTTTAATGAATACGATTCACCCTATGGTCACAAGTTTGAATACAACCAGTTCCACTCTCCCTTTCAGCCTTCCAAGGTTGCTAGCAGCAATACTGATGAGTTGGGTAACAATAAAGGTTTGTAATCTCACAGTAGTTGCAAGATGGCCCACTGAAATTAATAGGCTCTCTAGACATACCTCTGTTATGTCATGCTGTTTAAACATTTTATGTGGTGATTTACCTCCATTGCTTTTATGTTAGCATTCTAGGTTCGAGCTTAATGTTTGCTTACCTTTTTCTAAAGTCCATCTTCATTTCTTTCCCAGGCTGGAATCATTACTGATGCTCGGCTGAAGGACTTGACACCAGCTATGCCTGTAATCTTCATTAAAGCCATACCTGTGGATAAGCAGGACACACGCAATGTCTACGCCTGTCCTGTCTACAAGACACGCCAACGAGGACCAACCTATGTCTGGACTTTTAACCTTAAAACCAAAGAAAAACCCTCTAAGTGGGTGCTGGCTGGAGTAGCACTACTATTACAAATTTGAATGTAAGACCCTTCCTCAGGTAGCACAGGTGGGCATTTTCTTTGCTGCAGTTTAATGCTGCTCTTAAAGACTGTTTCACAAAGATTTCTACTTATTTCTACATTATTAGCTGAGCACTGACGCCCTATGAATCACTATTTATACAGAAAATCTCATTGTAAATGTTTAATTTTCTAATAAAATATTTTCCTAGTGGCCTTATGGTGTAAGTCCTTTATATATATTTCTTCAGCTTCATGTCTAGACAAAGTCATTTTTGCTGCTAGTTTATTCAAGTGCATATTGTGTGATATATGTTCATAACTGATTTGATTTTATCAACAGCGCAAACAGGCATAGATGAACAGTCTAACAAACTATCAATATCTTTTTGAAAGTCTTTTTATCTCAAATAGGCTGCTATGTTATGACTTAGTTTTATAGTTAGCGTAAGGTATTAGCAGCAGAGTTTCTGAGATCACAAACAGTATCTGCACAACTGGTCCAGAACTGCACACATGCACTATAACCTCTCAGCAAAGAAATCTGTCACTGAATATGTATGAACAGTAGACTATGCTCTTACCCATTGGCGATTGGCTAACGATTTTTGTCGAGTCACTAGTACAGCACCAGCATTACTTTGTGTATGGCAGTGAAGTAGCAGTTTTTGATTTGGCCCTTTTCACTGGGTCAACCCCCAACTTTTTGCCTTTACTCTCCTGTTTTCTCAACCCATTTCTGTTGGCTTTTAGAATTCTGTGCACTTTACCACTGCTAACCATTGCTAAAGTGTTTGTGCTCTCTACTTAAAACATGGCTGAATTGGCTTATACCCAATTGACACATTTAATATACCTGTAAGTCCCTGATAAAGTGGTAATGCCTGTACCCAGGGCCTGTAAATTAAATGCAACTAGTGGGACTGCAGCACACATTGTGCCACTTAGGCCTGCCATATGTGTACAGTTTTAAACTGCACTTCGACCTGGCAAAATAAACCTTTTGCCGGGCCTAAACCTTTCTTCTTAAAACACATAAGTCTCTCTTACGTTAGGCCTCTGTAGAGCCCAGAGGGCAAGGTGCAGAGTTTTGAAAAAGTAGAACATGTACTTTTAAGTTTTACACGTTCTGGCAGAAAAAAAACCCTTAAGTCATTTTTCACTACTACAAGGCCTAATGTAATTCAATTAAAAATTATCGGACTTCTGTTATGGGTGCCATTAAAAGTGAGATTGTAAGGATTGAAGCAAGGATGGACTCAGCAATAAAAAGTCTGGGTCTACTATTGCCAAAACTACACAGGTTGATCATACTGAATATGCACAGAAAGGCCCCGAAAGTCCGACCACGTCCACGTCCCTGAAGAGAGTAGAATCACTTCCTCTCAGGGAGGTCTCTGAGTGCACTCCCTGTTTGATCTCTAACCCCTGTGTGAATACAGATACAGAATTGTTATCTGCACTGGAAGTTATATCTCAGTTGGAAAGCCCTCCATGCAAGAAGAGTAGACAAGATCCTAATATATAAAGCCCACAAAAGCTCATTCACCCTAACATTAACTCCCACTCTTGACCGTACATGGGTCAAATATAAAGAAAACTACAGGAAAAAAACGCTCAACAAAGATGCCCAAAGGAGAGTCTGAAATGAAGAAGCTGAGCACAAATTATTTAGTCAGGTTGGGTCAATTGGGCGAGCAGCTAAACTCTATAGTTAAACTATGTTCGGGGACAATTGAAAAATTAACTCTCCTAGAGGGAAATATTGAGAAGGTACTATTGGCTCAAGAAAGGCTCTTAAGCAGAGCATCTGCCCTGGAGTAGATGGGGAATTCTCAAGGGTCTCGAAGGGCTAATATTGGACTAGTAAATTAAGAACATGCCATTCAACAAAGTGAAGAAGAACTAAAGCATATGCAATCCCCAAGCCTTGAAACTCCATTGCCACTCTTGCAGCCGCTAGCTAACGAAGTGGTACGAGAATCATGGGACAATGATTATAGGGTGCCCCAAGTCTCCAATACTGTCATCAATCTGACTTAAATAAAATAGGACCCCATAGTCTACCGGCATGTACACCTTAAATAATAGTGTTGGAAAATGTTCCCTCACTCCGGCAGGCACAGTATGAATCCCATGTATCCTTAGTGAATAAAATCTCCTTCTGGCTTAAGCGAAACTCTGATTGGCAAGCGATCTTTCCAAGGAAATCATTTCCACAAGAAGAGTTAACTGAGTGGGTTTAGACCCAAAGTTATCACCTGGGGATTGTATAATTGTAAATTTGGGAATCTGAGCTTGGTCAAAACTCTTTTTCACTATCTCCCCCAAAACGTTCTTCCGCTGAGGGCATCAGAGCACAACCCCTAGGATATTTTTGATCAGCCAAAAGTTTGTGTATTGATAGGACATTTAAATAGACCATCAGAGTCAGACACCAAAATAGATGAAGTTGTTCTATCAAGATTACAATATGAAATGCCCCTCACAAATAGATTTGAGATTCTCTCTCACCTGGAATTACAAGACTGACAGTCACTGGACCCAGGGGGCATAACTTCAAAAGAATAATGTGTAATATCGCCTGTGCCACTTTATTCTTTGTCCAATCTAGGATCCACCCAGGAGCAGGACTTTAGTATGATCTCATGGAACATTGCGGATCTTTGCTCCAAGATTGATAACCAGGACCGGAAAATGTTGGTAGAGCAACACACAATCGTTTGCTGCCTAGAGACCTGGCTAATAGACTCTCCTTACATAGATGAATATGCCTCTTACTGTGTTCCAGCAGTGCCATCAAGATCAGGCTGAGCCAAAGGAGGCCTGACTTTTTTCATATCAGTGTCCTTAACAGACATCACGATTAGAGAACTATGAACATCCCCAAATTTCCAGTTGCTTATAATTACCCTGCCTTAATCATTCAATTTTCTCTTAATCAACTATTATTATAATGTATTCGATTTAAATGTGACTAAGATCTTAGATGACTTAGAGGATGTAAAATCACAAGCCCAGCATGATAATTTAAAGGATCTTCAAATTATCTGGGCCGGGGATTTTAATATAGGAATCTCTGAATCTAGAGTTCAGGCATCGTGTTGTATCTGTGATGAGAGGGATCAGCCCCTGGTGCATTTTAAACATTCGTCATATGGGGACTCATTGAATAGAGTCATTTTTGTTAGGAACCTCAAATTCGCTCAAGATCTGGACATGGCCATTTCACCCCAGATTCCAACAAATATGGGTGCCACATCAAACTCTACTATCGATCATATTTTAATCAGTGAAGATTTATCACAGTCTCTTAAGGGATGTGTGGTAATGGCTAGCTGTATACATGACCACAATCCCATTGTATTAACCCTAAATTTAGCCCTGAATAACAAGAGGGATAAGAAATTACAACACAGGGTAGTATATAATAAAAAATAAGGGTGTGAATATCAAATGGAAGAAAATGGATGAGGTGGCCTTCCTTACAGATTTTATGGCAAATAATCAGTCACATATTGAGATAGCCCTTTCAGATTCTGCCACACCAGATGATGTCATACTGGCTTTTACAACCCTTAACGGCCTTATGGCAGATAAAACAACTAAATGAGGAAGAAGAGCACCTGATACCCCAAGATGGTTTAACAAGGGGTGTTCAGAAACTCATAGGATACTATGGTGTGCTCTAAAAAAGATCCTGAGGAATAAGCTTGTGATACCAAAAGCTAGGAAAGACTCAAAGAGGTAATCTGGAAAAGGAAATGATCTCTGAAGGATAAGGCCTGGGAAGATTTAAAAACTGCCTCGACATTAAAAGATTCACATGCCTTCTGGGAGGTTGTAAACTCTACCTCCATGCTTGGTGATGAAATGCCCAAACTAGATACCACAGTTTTAACTAAAGATTGGGTAAAACACCTCTCGGAAATATTCTCCCCGAACCCTCACCTAGTAAATATGCCTTCGGCACCAAAAACTCCTTTTGATAAAAAAACAGCTCAGACTCTGAGTAACTCAATAGAGGTGAATGATGTACTCCTAGCAATACAGAATAGTTGTCCAGAGAAAGCCCCGGGTCCGGATAAAATTCCAGTTGACCTGTATAAGTATTGACCAGATGTTTGGGCCCTGTTAATAACTAATGTTTAAAATTTGCCATAGTGGGACCTTTAGTTAAGACATGGCAGGAAGCCGTTATAGTCCCCATCTTCAAAAAGGGGGATAAAAGCCAACCTCAATGTTGCTGCCCAATTTCCCTGCTCGATATTTCAGTTAAAATCCTCGGCTGGGTTATTCTGGCTAAATTAGAACTCTTGGTGCTTGAGTCCCAAGCACTCTCGATCTATCAGTTTGGATTTCGGCCAGGACTCGGAACCGTGGAGCAGACTCGAAATCTGGCATTAACTGTGCAAAAATATACAAAGGCACAAAAGGGCTGTGTAAATTTAGCCTTTATGGACCTAACATGTGCCTTCGACACAGTGAATTGTTCTAAATTATGGTTCATAATGGCACAGATGGGGATCAATGGAGCAATTATTACCCTGCTTAGTAGGCTCAATGAACACACATCAGCCTCAGTACGCTATAACAGCAAAGGGACCTAACAGAAGACTTACCCTCTGATATGGGGGTAAGGCAGGGTTGCGTCATGGCCCCATTTCTCTTCTTATTATATATTAATGGGCTAAGAGAACAACTATGTAAGGTGAGGAAGGACACCCCGAGGATTAACTTGTGTCGAGCCCCCGTATTACTATATGCTAATGATGCGGTTCTGATAGCCAGGGTCAGCTAACGGCGTACAAATACTGCTTGATTCCTATAATGTTTTTATGAATGACTTGGGACTAAAGGTCAACTGCACTGAATGATTTATAATGAAATGTGGGCCAAAAAAGTCTAAAACAAGGCAATTTTTATTAGGGGGTGAAGAAATCAATGAAGTCCCTCATTTTACAAATCGGGGGGTACCATTTCATGTGGATTTTAACTGGAAATCCCTATTAAATGTCAGAGACATGCAATTTCAAAAGTCGATCAATGCCATTTTTAGAATTGCTTAGAGACTAGACCATAAGCCAATTAAAGAAAATGTATGTATTTATAAAAGTAAAAGCCTCTCAGTGGTAACCTTTGGGGCTGGTGTCTGGGGATGTGTAAACTGCAACTCACTCCAAATAGCAGAAAACAAGTTCAGAAGAAGACTTCTTGCAGTGCCCCAGAGTGCCTCTGTCTCTTTTTGTCGTCATGAGGAAGTGAGTTTGAGTGTTTTAAAAGATAACATCACATTACAGCCATTGCTGCTCTGGGTAAGAATCTGGAATACACCAGGGGCTGATTTCTGTAAGACAATATTAGCAGACTGTATGAAACTGGATAAGAACTTAGACATACCTTGGTTAAGGTTCATCACAATTTGCTTTGCTATGTTGTGGGTCTCAGGATATTACACAAACCCTGACACCAGGAGAAATATGTCACCTGGTACAATCAAATCACTTTTATATCAAAGCCTTGAGTGGCCAAGTGCAGTGTGTAGTTCATCGGGACATTCTGAGTTTTTCCCTCAGCCACAAATACAACTTGCCTTTTATCTGCAAATAGACCTAGGTGGAAATTGTTGCTGACCAGGTTCCGTTTAAAAACTATACATTTTTGGGCTGCTTTTCCTACTCAGGGCTCATTGTTTTCTTCACTTCCTGCCTGCCCCTATGACAGTGTTTCATGTCAAAGCACTAAGCACTTTTATTTTGTAAATGTTATATTCTTCAGAGGAGGTAGTTTATCTGCCCATTAATATCAGCAGCAGCAAGGATTTTTTTTCAGTTCAAAAGGATTTTATTGATAAAAATAGGAAATGTCACAACATGTTACATCATAATAAATATACATCATACAAAGGAGAGTCCACAATATTATTGATGAATCAGGTTCAGTGAGAAAATTGAAAGTAATAAAGCATCAGAAGCAATAGTACAAATACTTGAAAAACAATTGAAGACGGAATGGTTGGGGTTATTTAGGGAGGTTTCGAGACTTCCTGTTGGGACGGATGCAATTGAAAAGAGTGACTAGCACATGCATCTAAATAGGTGGTAATAGGAAACCACAGATCCAGCCTTTTTGGCAGCAAGTGAATAGGATATACAAAGGAAGTATCCAACCTATGATTATGACAGACCGCATACCACCATGTCCTATAAGAAATTTTTGAGAAATCTTTCCAATTAGCTGTCATTTGTTGCAACGCAACTGCTAATAGTAAATCGATAATTTTAACATTAACCGCAACATTCTCCCAACAAGAGGACAAGCTTCCTAAGAAAACATGTGTATAGGCAAAAGGAAATGTAGTGCCAAAAATTAAACTGATTTGAGACCAGACCCGCTTCCAAAAGGCAGACACAGTAGAGCAAGAAAATAACATGTGAAATAAATCAGCCTTTGGTGAGGAACAAGTCCAACAGGTATCAGATCCAATAGTGTAATTTTTGCTTAGGGCACTCGGCGAAAAAGTCTGTTATACACAAAAAACAATGTTTGCGTTGTGTTTGCAGCTCTGGAAGATTTGCGGATCCTAACCCTTAACTTATTCCATAAAGAGACTGGCCAAGATGCTGCAAAGTCGCGTTCCCAAGCTGCTTCAGTTTTGGATTTCTGTCTAACTTTATCAATGTTATGCAGAAATGTATATAATGTCTAAGCTTTAGGTTTTATTGTTAATAAGGAACGTAATTGTGAGGGAGGATCTGGACTAGCAGAGATGGCATTTGTTAATGAGAATTGCGCACGTGTGTCCAGCACAGTGTTTTTGAGTATGAAGTATTTATGGATGAATGAAGGAGGTAAATTAAAGGAACTACTGAGTGAAGAAAAAGATAAGAAATCTGAATGCGAGAAGAGCTGATGGATCCAGACTAGACCTCTTTGATGCCATGACTTCCAGTAAAAGGGTTTATTACGAATGAGCAGACTTTAGTTGTGCCAAATTGTGGAGTTGAGAAGTAAATTTGATGATGGGAGTAGCTAGGGCTAGTGGTTTACGTGAAAAGGAAAGGTATTCGCTGAAGGTAAAGGGGGATAAAGAGAGATGTTCAATTGTGGTCCATAATGGGCAGAAGCAAGGATTTGAGCTCATGAATTGGCGATGGATTATTTACATTCTTTGGGAACTACAGAGATCATATACGGTATCTTAAACTATCTTTTTACTGTTTTTAAGATACAAAGCAACTACTAGGTATGTCTATTAATCTGTATTTTATTGCTTTCTATGCTTATTGTGTCTTTTAAATGAAAATGTATGTATGGAATCTTTTATGGCTCTTTTTGAGTCGAATAAAGTATTTTGATCTGATCTACAAGGCCTATTCCTCTCTTAGGATAACATTGGTGTTACCGTATTACATTTATTAAGCTATAACTTCCAATTGGGAATATGTAGATAAGTCGAGTTTGGTGTCTAAAGATTTGCAGATAAGAGACCTCTTTATTGGTAAAGTCAAATTTTTTATCACAATTCTGTAAATTTTAGAAAGTTACCATAAAAAATAATGGGGTTGTCATGTGTCCCTCAGAACCTGGGTGTATAATGATACAGGCTCCAGGTGTTCTGCCGGGTGTCGCAATTGCTTTGCATAATCGAAATGGTGTCTAAAAGATCACCAATGCATATACATCAATATATGGTGTACATAACATTAAAGTAGTGTGGTATTAAATCTGGCCAATATTTAGCACTCCCATAATACAATCAATGAAAGACAATACCCAACAGAACCATTCCTTATTTTGTATATTCAAGAACATATATCCAAATGTTATACACAGTTTTCTTCATATAGAGCTGTCACAGGACCACAAATGAAAATCGCAACATGACCTAGTGAAAAAGTGACACAAAGTGCAAAAGTGCTTGACAAAAACCAATACAATAATTAAACAAAAAGCAAATAAAGAGATGTCCGTCAACATACACACATCTCTCATCATTAATTTCATTTAAAGGATGGTTGACCAAGAAGTTGGACCAATAAGGTTTTCGTTGATGCTTCGACCCCTAGTGTATGAGTTTGTTGATACACATCACAGCAGGTCTTCCTCAGGACTAATAAAACAAGGGCAGCCTATTTGGGAAAACAAAACTTCATGTAAGAATGTATGTTGGCCAATTAGGTAAATATACAAATAAGGAGGGCGCCAAAGCGACTCACCAAACTGTAATGAAATTGATTAGAAACCAGTCTCATCCAACCCAGAAAGGAGCCGGCAGCAAAGGATCACCCTATATGCACACAATTGTTTTCCCGAACCGAAGTGTTGTTAAACAATGTTTGATATTTAATATCATAAGTGGTTAGCTTGTGGTGCACAAACAATTGTGCATGATAACAAGTGAGACATGAAACGCTCACCACCATGAGTCCATGTCCACTGTACAGGGAGCCTCTCTCCTCCAGCGCAAGGCTGTGCCAGCAACTTGGATCACCAATTGTGTGCCAAAATCCTTACAGGGGAGGCGTTTAAAAATTTCAAAATGCCTATAGACCAAGGGACACCTGTGTTGATAAATATCCAATGCGCATTACATGTGGGGACTGTGTCTGTTCCACAGAGAGGAAACTAACTCACCTGTCTGTGGCTGAATTTAAAAGATTATTCAGCTCTTTGAGTCTCAAAACAAATTCTAGATTTAAACCACAAAAAAAGGGGGAGACTCATCATATTGGAAACTGTACTATGAGGGAACAGGAGTGGGGAGCAACCTTACAGAGATGACTCAGTTTCATGAATGAAATCTTCCTGAAGCGCGTAGATGTCAAACACAGCTTGGGAGATTCACTCCTTATGTAAGGAAAGCATGCATGTCTTTCCTCAGTATTGTGTGGAATGTGCTGACACCAACCTCGTAGTTCTCTGGACTCCTGAGACCACTTGATTCTCAACTAGAAGATGACCACTTCACAATGCGTGCATGTCTGAGTGGAGGACAAAAAGAATGTAGTGGCAGAAAGGGCTCTCTTCATTCACCTATTTAGTAGTGGGACTGCCACTTGCCGATGTGAGCGTGTCTATCTGGGGAAGCATGCTCTCTCTTGGTCCAGTGTCTCTGTGTTGTAGCCAAAAAGAATGACAAGATGGCTGCAAGCAGAGACATGCATATCTGTTCAGTGAAACCTCTCATGTCGAAAAGTGAGGACAGCCGCTAAAGAGCGTGTCTTCATTGTGTGTTCCTCTAACCATTAAGACTGAACGTCCATGATGTCAGCATATCATGTGTTTCTTTATCCATTGAGACTGAACGTCCATGATGTCATGCTTTTGTTTTCTTTCTGTTTCCATTTGTAAATATGCTCTGTAATATTCTTTTCAAATTTTCAACACTCCCATTGGGAGTGTTTGTTTTTACATATATTTCAACTGTCCCATTCGGCAGGTTTGTTTTTACATCCAAATGTCCTTATCAACCACATGTATATATCTGCATTTTGTATAGCACTTGTTCGCCATCCATTGACTTTGTCACTTTCACTGCACCACCACACCAATATGAGCATCTTGTTGTAAGATTTTTTGAAATCAAGAAATTGACTTATTGCTGATATCAAGACCTTTTCTTTTTTGTGAATTACTGAATACATTTGTTATTCACATCCGAAACTTTATTAGTGAAAGGTTATCTAACTATTGCTGTGGAAGTTAAGGGCCACACTTCCTCTTTAGGGACCACCTGCGCCTTTATTTATTGTCCTACCGAAGTCAAAGGGGTACTTGGTTGCCCCTTATTCTTGAGAACATTTGTGGACCCAGCAGAACTGACACATCTCCTCTGCTGCATCACACAACCTCAAGCAGAATGCATCGCCTCTGCTGTGTAGACTTTCCCGGTGCAAGGACTTTGCACTGCCTCCTAACCTCATGGGGACCACCGTTCTGTGACACATCCCCTATGCTCGATAGCCTCGATGATGATTCAAGACTTCACATAGTAAGCTCCATAGTATCTTCAGAAGCAGACGTTGTGGAACCCATCTTTGACACTGGACTTCGCATCACCAGACCTCTTGCCGACAGACTCCTTGACTACAGCGCAGGATCTCAATTTGCAGCCCCTTGGTACTGACACTGCAAGATGCATCTCTGACCAGGACCTCGAATTGCCTCAGCTGCACGATGCTTGTAACCAGGATTTAAGGTACTCTTGTGCAGGTGGTCTATCTTGGTCCCTGTAGTCAGCCCATGCCCCATTCTGCTTGGCCTGAACTTATGACTTTTTCCTGCTTGAGCGCAACCAGATATCTACAGTTGGCGCTTTGTGCTTTTTGGCACTAATTTCAGTTATATATATTTAATTGCATATCTCCGGTTCTACTGATTGGATTATTGTTCTTTTGGTCTTTTGTTATTTATTGAAATGTACTCTATGAAACTAATATGGTGTAAGATTTTCATTGAATTGTTTCTTCACTTGTATTAGTTTTGACGTTCTACATAAATACTGTACACATCACTTCTAAGTTAAGCCTGACTGCTCTGTGCAAAGCTAGCAAAGGGTTAAGCACAGGTTAATTTGGGGTTTTCTTGTGACTTCACCCTGACAAGGTTTGTGGTTTCTTCTTGAGTAGGGTTTCACCGCCCTCAACTACTAACCCAATTTCTCGCAGGCAGGTGGTGATGTAGTAGTGACGGGAATCAAATAACCACCCCTTGTGGTTAGTGAATGAGTATTTTATAATGGCCATATCATGGATGTCTACTTGTAGTCGTCTCTGCATTAATCTTTTTATCTGGGATATAAGCACCTGTTGTCCAGTGTCAATTATTACTGTTGTGAGCTGTCACGAAGAATTATGGCTTATAAATGTTGTGTAGAATGCTAGCGATATCCATCTTGTTCAAACAATCCTAATACAGTTGCGGCTGGCACAGGTAAGAGCGGTGGGGTGGGATGATGGCGGAGAAGTCGACATATGATGGGATAAGTTCAATTAAAAAAAATAATAAATAAAACCACTTACCTTTTGCTCACCGCATCGCCGAGTCAGCGATGTGGCGAGTGCAAGGTAAGTGTTTTAAAAAATGTTTATTTAATGTAACTTTTCCTGTTGTATGTCGCGTTCCATGACCCCCGCCCCGCGCCACCATCCGACCTGAAGTAAAAATATTGACAGTGCAAGTCCTTACCTTGCTCTGCTCTGGGAAGACTTTACATGGGTGGAGAGTGGGTGTTCCTATGTATCCACCCATGTTTTTTGGCGCATTCCCAGATTTATTGTGACAAACAAAACCTGGAAATGCGTCCCAGTTGTACGCCTTCCCAATAGACGCGCAACGAGGAGAAATATCTTTATTTATCCATCTCTTTTTCCTGCAGCACACTTAGAAAGTGTAAAACACCTCTGAGGAATATTTTTGTGAAGGAAGGTGCCCATTCCTGCACAAAAACAATCCAGATTGCAATGCAGACACCCTTGCACCACAGTGCAAGGGTTCCTGCGTTGACACTTGGCAGCCACATGTGTGCCAGCGCAGATAGAGAGCAAAAATGTGCCATATGTTAGTAAATATAGCGATTCATGCTCTCTCCATTTTATTCAGCGCAGCACAGCAAATTGTCTAACTACATTGTGCTGTGTCACATCTTGATAAATCTGGCCCACAGTGTATATTTAATTACATCCTTATTTACCATGGAAGAATATTGAGAGAGAAAGTTTTGTTATGGCTCCGAAGAACATTCTTCCGTGCCCTATATTGATATCCTGGGAAGTTACTGGAAAGTTGCTATCAGGATTTTGATTTTTACCTCAGTAAACATGACAAACCTGTGTGTTCACTGAGGATCTCCCTGTTTACATGGATTAGGATCTCTTAGCCTGGCTATGAGGTTATTATTATTATTATTATTACTGCAAATAAAGCGCTCAGCTACCCCAGGGGGTTTCCTGTCACTAGACTCAGGTAGAGTGACCCCCCCCCTCCCCTAGTTAAAACAACCAGGTCTTTAATTTCTTGTGAAACTCCATAGGAGAGGAGCAGCTTCGCAACAATTCTGGAACGTTGTTTCATAGCTTTGGGCCCAGGCATAAAAAGGACCGCCCCCCCATATGGCTAGATGAATTCTAGGTGCTTTACAGAGGTACTGGTTAGATGACCTAAGCATACGTGTAAGGCGCCACCAAATATTGGATGTATTGAGGAACTGTGCCAAATCTAGCTTTGTGTATATATGGTTGAGGGGGCTAGCCAAGTGCACTCCGCTTTTACAGAGAGTGGCTACAGCTCTCAATACCCAGGCTGTGGTAGACTGACAGTGGGTCTGTCGGTGTGCAAACCTGTCTTTCTTAGTCTTACCAAAAGCATGTCAATGGCTCAGACTGGGAGCGATGTAGTCCCTATACAGACTTTCGTACTCCCCAATAGGACCCATCTTTCTGTCTCATGTAAGCTCAAGTCAACAATTAGAACTTTAACATTCTCACTAAATGAGTGATTTTAAAGTTATATTAATGAATGAAGATGCAAAATCTATTAAATATGTATTCAATATAGTTAGCAGCAAAGCGAAGATTTGCCTCATAAGAATGGGAATTGGGGTTCTATTTACAGAAACAAAGCAAGTCCTTTGATAGGACTTTAGACAAAGGTTTTCATACATTACTACCCAAGTACATGTTTCTCAGGATATGCACCTATGAAAAGCAAGCAAGAAGAAACATTTCCCTACAAAATACATTTCAGGTTTCTTTCATAATACTATTGCATTGAATTCTCACACGTTATTTAAACATTGCAATTGACACATTGTATGAACAATAGACTAGGAGAGTTGGAATGTCCTTGATTAGGTAAAGCGTGATGAGAAGCTCCTAGGAACGGTCACCGTCTTTTAGTACACACCTCACAATTATTTATTTAGAACAGAGAAACAACAGTGCTAGTCATCACATGATGTAATTTTTAATCATTTCAAAATGGAGGACAATGTAAACACAGATCATAATAACATAAGCTAGGTTTCTAATACATTTTTTAAGCTAGATAAATCTGCAGTTAATACTGGGGAAGGTTTGCCTAAAATCTCCCACTAGGTAAATCCTCCATTACCTGGGTTCTTTTTACCTCTATCCTGTCTGGAATATGTGTGTTGAGAGCATGTGTGTTTACTGGGTGAGGATGGATTGGTGAGCCATTGTGTTTAAAGTAACCTGAGCTGGTATCTGTTCTGCTGGACAGTCCAGGACAGTTCATCTCACCGGTCCTTCTTTATCTTTGGTGGGGTGGTGAAGAAACATTTTATTGTTTTTAAATATTTCATAAAGAGAAACATTAAGAGACAATTTACACAAATCAAAAATTACTCCATACACCACTGTAATATATCAGGGCTACCACCCTACCCTTTCTTTTTCTTAAGGTAGGAAGTCCTTACTACGTTGTCAGTGCATTTCAGGTCTGGAGTCTCTACTCTATTTCTGAATCACATTACTGTTACTCAATCTTTGCATTCTAGCCGTAATACTAAGTGTTTGACTACATCAGTCCATCTTCTCTCACTCTTATATTGGAATATTTTACTGCATTTTCAATACCTTGTGGTTCGGAAGTATCAATTTCCTTTTTATCATCAATGTCATCTTTTGTGTATATTTCAGGATATCTGTACTGTGCTTCATTCAAGGCTCTATTATTTCTCCAATTAGGTATTCGTTTATTTTTATAGTTTTACTGATAGCTTCACCTGAAAATAATTATTCTTCCTTGCACATTATTGCCACACTTGTCTAATGAAGCGTTTCTCCATCCATCTGAAAGTCGGTTTCTTTCTCTTTTTATAACTAATACTTGAATTGGGATAAACATTTCTAACACATCATGTTATTACTCCTTGTTTTTGATGATCATAATCACTTCAAATTCCAATTATTTTCTTTGTTGCAGATTCTTTAAGAAGAAATGATTATGTTATGAATACGTTACATAATCTCAAACGTTCTTACTATACATCCTGTATCATTTGATATTGTTTTGTTCATCCTTCCATACATTCTGTTTTCTCCATTACAGAATTGAATAGATGTTCGATTATATGTGAAGGTTATTCTCATGTTTGATTTTTATTTCTTTATTGTTTTGGCATTTGTGTTAGTTCAATACGTGTTTTATTGACATTACAGTATGGACTGATATCCATCACTTTGAATAGATGTTTTGTGATTATGGAAAAGGTACAACAAAATCTCAGCAGTGTCGTGTCCCAGGCCTCAGCACTAAACTGTACTCTACAAGGCAGCCTAAAAGAAACTCACTGAGCGGTAGGGAGTCGTCCAAGTCCTCCTTCCAAAGATGGTATGCGTATGTTAGATGTATACACGCATGACCTAAAGTAACCAGCATGGGATAAAGTTGGGGCACCCAGCCAGTGCTCGACTGGGAATGCAAACCAGTCCTGGCAATCAAGTCGGACCGGCTGCTGGGGAGAGGGTGCGCGTGAAAAACACTGCAGCTTCTTTTGTCGAATACAGGGACCAGTTTCAGTCTAGTGGGAAATTTACCTTCTGACTTAGTCTTTTTCATGGAGAAAATCCTGGTCAATGAGGCCATCTGCCAGCTAGATCCAAAGAGGAGATAATCAATGTGGAACTCAGCTGGATCCTCACCTTTGGTAGGAGGTTTGAGGCTCTCGGCTTCAAAGACAGGAAAACTCCAAGCAGATGAAGTCCGAACATTAAGCTCAGGAAGGTGTCATTTTCACCAGGGTGCTGCTTGGCATTGAACCCAGTGAAGTCTTGTACATTCGGACTTGAAAAATGTTTGGAAGCCAGGATCCTTTCAGCCGGCAAACTAGTAAGTTTACTCTGACTGGCAATTCGATGTCAATGGTTGCTGTTCGGCGGTGGTCCAGTGGTTGGAGCTGGCTCTTTTTACCCAAAATCCTTGAAAACCTTTTAAGGCCGAGCTATTATGGTTAGGTAGGAGTAGTACACTCTGACACATATTTAAAGGCTCCTGGAGCTTCAAGGCACCAATTGGGGTCAGTGCTCACTCCACGGGAAGCCACCAGCAGCGTCCAGGGCAGATCCAGTTAGACTGGTTAGCTGGGCTTTTTAGGAAAGTGGGTTTTCTTGCAGCTTTTGTGTCCCTGCAGCTTAAAAGAGGGCTAGCCAACTTGCCCTTGAAGTCCTGAGTTCAAGTGGAAGTAGGTCCAGCCATTGGGGTTTCTCTCTAAAGGTTGCAGTACATGTTAGTTCTCTGTCTGAAGTCTATAGGGATCAACATGTTCAGTCCTTCTTCTGTGTTTCTCAGGTCAAGCATTGTTCCGAAGAAGGTACCCAATGCTGCCACTTTTATGCCTGGCGCTAACTTGTGGGAGGAGGAGACTCCTGCTCCAATAGGGAAAGGTTCCCTGGGGTTGACATAATATCCTGGGGTTGGGCCCTACACAATCCCACAGTGCATCCCAAGGTGTTTCTAAGGAAATGAGGAATTCCACCTGCAAAACAGTTCTGAAACATGTTTTCCAACCATTGGGATTAGGGCACATCTGTCATATGGACAATGGTAGGGGCAGGCATAGTTGTGAGTTACATCTACCTGTGACAGGGGGTGCCCCTTTTAAGCTTGTGCAGTTCCCCAGGTTATCCTGTCAGAAGGAAGTCACAATTCCTCCCATCCAAGGCCCTTTTGTTCCTTTTCCTGGGAGCCATTCACACCTCCCAGCACGCTGTCAGATGACAGTCGGCGATTAACTCTGAAAAGGCTTCTAGAGGATTAAGGCAGGAAAATTACAACTTTCTAAAAGTGGCATTCTAAAATAGCAACAGATGGTATGGATTATAAGGTGTGATAATGTAACCCAGTGCTTTTCTGTGGGAGAGCCAGCCCTGCTACAGTGAAAAACTACTTTGGAGATTTTTCACTGCCAGGATATGTAAAGCTTAAGAACACATGTCCTACATTTTGAATACCATGCACCCTGCCTTATGGACAAAAAGGAAGGGTTAGGTCTAGTACAAAGTTTACTTTGGCAAGTCAAATTTGCACACTGAGGCTGCAGGGGCAGGCCTGAAGGCATTTTTTCTACTGCTGCTTTAGTAGTGCTTCAGTCCACTGGTGACATTCAACTTACAGACCCCTAATACTATGGGTACCATATACTAGGGACTTGTAGGTAAGTTAAATTGTGCAATTGGGGATTAGCTGGCCCAGAACCCATACAACAACAACAATATCCAGAAAAAGCGGGGGATGACCATGCAAAAAGGGCCCCTCCTACACATTTCCTTGTAACAACGTAACCTCCAACTAAATGTATCCTAATCACTGGTGCTATACAACAGAATCAAACCTTGAGTTCTGCACTTGTCCCAGTGCCTGTAAACCAAAACACCAATGAAGTATGCAAGAAAGATGATAGTTTCAAGAGATACTAAATTCAATCTATCAACCTCTTCTTGAGGTAAATAAACTCTGGGGCAGATTTACTAACATTTTGCACTGGGTTTACATCATAAAGATGGTGCAAACCATCACAAAATATTTATTTTGAATACATTTTCCTGTACAAAACGTTTTTGTGCTGGAAAGTTGCACAAAAGTAACTCACAGCAGTGCTCTGCACTTATTAGCATTTCTTTGTGCCAGGGAGGCGTTCCATAAGTGGTACATGGACGTTCCCATGCAATCACACATGAGTTTGGTGCAAATCCCCATCTACTAACAATAGTAGACCGAATATTACACCAACAAATAACACTTTTTTGGTAGATTGGTGTTAACTTGGAGAAATGCTTTTATGTCTGCACTGTTCAGCACACATCTGAAGTGCGAGGGGTTTTTAAGTTTGACTAGGCATAATACATACCTATGCTAAACACGACACAAACTTCTTTGCAGTATGGTGGACATATGTGTGCGTGGTGCTAGGCAGCCTGTTTGTGCACCAGTGCTGGGAAGAGAGCAGAACTGTACAATATCTTAGTAGATGTGGTGCTGTACTGGCACGCAAAGCAGCACGGCAAGTTCGGTTACTGAGCTGCGATGTATGAGTATTTAGTAAATCTACCCAGAAGCTCTCATATGACAAAAAGTATTATTTAATACACCTTTCTGGTGCACATTGATAGATCCTCATGGCCAGCTAGAATCCTGTCTCTTAGAGCCAGGCTTGTGTTGTGCTCAAAGGAAGTTCTTTGCATAAGAAATTCTACTGGATGTTACTTTGACACAACAAAATGTGGTAAGATGTTTTTTGAGACTTGAGACAGAAGGTATCAGGTTATTTAAAGAATAGTTGCAAACTCTTGCAACAACTACTAACCCGGTCTAGGACTGTTATATAAGAATAAGTTGTGGAGTGGGTGAGAAGTTTACGCAGATGAGTAGAATACTGCTACATAACAGTGAAAGAAGCACATTCTTCTAGTTCTAGTGCATCAACATGAGAAGAAAGATCACATTCGAATAGAGTAAAGTTAGGAGTAACCACTTCTATATTCCTTGCCTCATGTTTAAAAGTCTCTCTCAGTTCTTCCTGTAGTGTTATGTGTCGGGAAAAGTGAAACCTTGCTGCTGACCGTGATCTGTATGTAGATTTTGAACCCTTGTAATACAGGCTCAACTTTCCCAACTTTTGAGGAAGTTCAACACATTACAGTGAAATATATAAATGTGACATTTACAGAGCTCGGAAGTGAGGGATAAAGCGCTGTGCCAAACACATTGTTATTTCCATGATACATATATGAGTCTTCAGTCAGAAAACCACAAATAATGGGGACATTCTTAGTCGGTTGTTGCCAAAGCTCTTCGGTTTGCCCTTACATGTGAACAATTTTCCTGCTATACCACCCTCTGCCAATAGGAATGGTCTCCATTTCTGAGACTAGCAGCCCATTTCTGTCAGAGGCGTTTCAGAACATATGGTGTTGTAAGAAAGCACTCACTCAATTGGCATGAAAACATAGTTTTAAATGTAATTATGACTGATTGCATTATTTTTCCTCTCTGTACATTATGTTTTCTTCCAAGCCCTGCTGTATTAGATTTATCGCATTCGAAAATGCGATAGAACATGTGTTTTGCTAATGTTCCTGAGTACCGCCTATGAATTTCGAAGTAATGCAAGAATAAGATTTGTGCTCCTACTCAAAATGTACTTTAATGATTGAACTGCCATATTCATTTACAATCTTTTCTAGTGCGCCTTTCATCTGAGAGTCCTACAATAATTTAATCCTAATGTCATGCAATAAAAATCACTGAATGGATATCAAACAACCAGGCGAGAGCAAAGGGGGTGCAAGTCAGCCAAGTACCGAAAGACAGGAGCAATCATCAAAGACTTATGGCTGCCTCAGATAAAGTCAGTGGGACTCGAATGTGTCTGCAGGATCTGTAATGTTTTCTCACAGCGCCACACACGCGCTGCTAGAATGTGTCCGTCTGTAATGCAACCCTGATAAATTCGGGTCGAGTTCGCGCTATATAAAACTGCAAAAAATAAAGCAAATAAATAAAAAATAGACAGCAATAATGCAAAGGGACTGGTATTCAAGTTTGACATGCCCAAAAGACCCCAAAGATTCCTGGGTCAGCCCATTTATGGACTAACATAAGTCATTAGACATAACCATTCTGAATTTTCGAATTGGGGAAACCAAATGTAATGAACTCTACCACTGGTATCACACGTGTAACATCGAAATCCTCCTTAACCAGGCGAAAAAAATGCCAAAACTATGTAATAAATTAAACAAAATAATTAATGAATAATGTCATTGGATCTCTGAGAAGGCAGGAGATATTCTATCAAACAGTACCATTGCTGAGCTCTCGGAGCTAGCACTGAAGAAACAGAAGACGCAATGGCCTGAGAGCTCGTATTCGGCATGTTCGGTGACAGAACTTCCTTGAGTGTCACCGGGAAGATTTATGACTACTACACTGCGCATGTGCACTGCTGGAATCAGCAAAGCACCTCCCCAGATCTACATCCAGTCACAGGCTACCCACAGGCAGTCGTCCTCAGATAACATTTCTCCTCTATATTTTCGAAATATTGCAGGTCCCTTCTTAGCTGCCCTCTGGGTACTCCAGACTCTCACCACAGTCCACAAAAGCAGTTTTAAATAAAAATCTAAACTTGCTTCCAGAAAGATGGTCTTTCAGGAGAACACCACCAGCTGGGATAATGCGGAACACTTTGGGTCTCCTTCGGTGGCGGCAAAGGTCACTTTGCTTCGGTCACCTGTCCAGAGGGTCTGCATTGTCAGGGGAGTGAGGAGTCCAAGAGGAGTGATGCAGAATCACACCATTAACATATGCAAAATGTATACGAAAAGGGGCCTGGGTGACCTATCTGAAATACTTGGGAATGATTTTCACAAAGTTCGCCGCCTCGCTGTTAGACTGGGTCAGCGTGGCATTATTTGACTATAGTGGTCTCCCAGTGAGCCAAGGTAGATGAGAGGCCAGTGTCACTCCGTAGTTCTACAAAAATTCAATGAATGGTCATAATATTTTCTAACTTTAGTATGACATCATCTGCTGACGTGGAATTTACAATGTCAGGCTCTTATTACTTGGAGTAATCATGCATGATGACCAACACATGATGCCCATCAGGAGGAAAAGCAAAATCAGCACTAACTCTTTCCCATGGACAAGACAGTACGGCTTGAATGATGATGGGCGCTGGGCATTAGTGAGAATTTTCAGTTTAGCGTTTAAGGCAGCTTCCAATTCTATTCACTACCAGCTGATCAAGTCTGGGAAAACGGATCTTGTAGAGAAATCAGTTTTTTTGTGCGTACTATTCCTTGATGTACAACATGTGCAGGTTAAACCACTTTGTTGAACAACTTGTTTTGATGATCAATTGATATCCTCTGACAAAGCATCTTGTCCAGTGGTGTGGTGGCCAGCTTATGATGTGCAATGATCAATGTGCAACAATATTAGGCATATTTGGGCTTCCATGGTGCAGGCTGACAGATTTCTAGCAGCAGTTTCTACGTATTTTGATGTAGACCAGTCAAGGCCTTCTGGAGACACTCACCATCTGCGGTGGCAGTCTTGATGTGTTCTATGGACATGGATCTGAGTATGGATCATTCTATTACAAATTAGACATACTCTTCAGTCTTAGCAGTCTCCACCATTTCATGACTTGTTGTAGGTCTTGAGTGTTGTGATTGAAAGTCTCCTGGATTCTTAGATCCTGGTTGGTAGCCCACAGTAAACCAATACTCCTGTAGCTGGAGGATCAAATTGTTGATCCTGGGCAGGGATTTAGAAGATAACTCTTTGAATTGAGGGCTGAGGGGCTTGTGGTCAGCAGCTACACTGAAGAACAAGTTACTCACTTTCGGTAATGATATATCAGTAAGAAACATAGGTTAGTCATACATTCCGTACCTTAGAATTACCCCCAGGCGTCAGACTGGATCCAGAAGGTTTTTTCATCCGGAGGAAGCGGTTGATGTTCCTGAGATCCAAGATAGGACACAGGCCCTTGTCCTTCTGGGGTACCAGAAAGTAGTGGGAGTAACAACCACTACCTACTTCTGGGGCAGGAACGTGCTTGATGGCTCCCTTGGCCAAGAGAGCCGTAACTTCCTGTTGGAGAAGGCCCAGATGAGCCTCTGACATACGATGGTACTGAGGTGGCATGGCTGGAGAGGTGGTCTCGAAGGGGAGGGAGTAGCCTCTTCGGACTATCTGCAAAACCCACCTGTCCGACGTGATGGTGCACCAGTGGGGGAGGTGATGGTGGATCCTGCCGCCCACTGGCATTTGATGAGCCTGAAATGTCGGACTAGGAATGTTTGGAGGGTGCTGCAGAGAAGGGGTTGGTGGACTGGCCTGCCCACTGGCCCCCTGAACCACGGTGGTGGTTCCCACATACCCGGCTGCACAAAGGTTGTGCAGTTTGCCTGGGCCTGTGGCTGTGGGCAGGACGTATTGGGACACCCCTTCCGTAGCCACGAAAGGGGTGAAAAGCAGACTGCGCAGGGTGGCTGGAGAGGCCCAAGGACTTGGCCGTAGCCCGTGAGTCCTTGAAACGCTCTAGAGCGTTGTCGCTTTCTCGCCAAAAAGGCGAAGGCCATCAAAGGGCATGTCCATGAGGGTATTCTGGACATCCCTATAAAAGCCTGTCGATCTCATCCAGACGTAGCGTCGAAGGGCTATCGACGTGGAAATCGTTCTGCCTAGAGAGTCTGTGGTATCCAGCCCACAACAGATGGAAAACTTTGCCGCATCCCTCCCAGCGGCAACAGTCTGGGAGTGCACTGTCCGGGCCTCCTCGGGACACTGAGGCAGCACTATCGCAACCGTGTCCCAAACAGAGTGGGAATAACGGCCCAAAAGACATGCAGTGTTTACCGTCCGCAATCCCAAGCTGGCGGAAGAAAAAATCTTTTTCCCAAGATGATCCAGCTTTTTGGATTCACTATCTGGTGGAGCGTTAGGGAATGCTCTCTTGGAAGTCGAGGCTTAGACCACCAAGCTCTCAGGGGTGGGGTGTTGGGAGAGGAAAGTGGGGTCACCCGGGGCCGGGCGGTGGCGTCGGGCAATCATCCTATCCACGGGAGCCCCCGTGTTGGGCCTGGACCAGGTGCCCAAAAGGATGTCGACGAGGGTATCATTGAATGGCAGCAGGGGCTCCGAAGAGCTCATTTGCGTTTGATGCACCTCTGTCAGGAAGTTAGTCTTGACTGCCACTGTAGGGAGCTCGAGATTGAGAGCCTCGGCCGCCCTACGCAACACCACTATGTATGACGCCTCCTCCTCCATAGCCACGGTAGGAGGAGACAATATGCCAAGGTCAGGAGAGGTATCAAGACCACTGGCATACCCCAGGTCCTCTCTCCAGTCTGGGTCACACTCCAGCTGGTCAGTAAGAGGGTCACCTGATTCCTCCCAGTCCTCCTCCTTATCCTCTGGGTGCCTTTATGGCCTAAAAGGGACCCCAGGAGTGAACAGGAGCACAAAGACATTGCTCGGCGTTGGACCCGGCATCGGGTGACGTCGGTCCGGCGCCGTGGCCACATCAGGATGGAGGCCGGGGGCACGACCGGCATCGAATGCGGGTGCGGTGCCGGAGGAAGCAGCGCCGATGGAGGCGTAACGAGGTCAACCTGTGCCGGTTTGGATCCAGGCCTGCATCCAAAGGGGGCCTGCGGCGCCAGAGCCACAGGTGGAGAAGGCCTAGACCCCCCAACTGAGTCCGCGGGCCTGAAGGCGTGCCGGTGGGTTCGGGCTGCCAAGAGATGGCGTGCATCGCCTCGTCAAACTCATGAAGCTGGGCAGGAGTCGCTCCGGGTCCCGGAAAAGGAGGGAAACTCGGAGTTGACTCTTCCGGCTCCGCACGCAGAGCCAAGGGAGAGGCAATGCCCGCATCCCTTGTGCTTCGATTTACCTGACCCGGAGTGCGAAGACTTAGAAGACGAGTGATGATGGCTCTGTGACTGGTCCCTCGACCTTCCTCACGACCGGGACCTCGAACAGCGCGGAGCTGACGGCCAACGCTCATGAAGCTTTCGGGACGGCTCCCACAAAGCCTTTGGAGCCATGGACCAGCAGTCGGAGCACGACTTGGGGTTGTGGTCGCGCTCCAGGCAAAAGAGGCACATGCGGTGCGGATCCGTCACCGACATCAGTTGGGTACAGGAACCACAAGCCTTGAAGCCGGGCCTCCCTACGTGCACCAGGAGTCATGAGGACTCAAAAAGATGTTGACAAAAGTCGTCAAAAGTTCAGTCAAAAAGTGATTGGAGGTACTGCTCTCTCTGTGCTGGCTGGCGTGGAAAAAAAAGAACTGACGTCAGCCCACAAGGGCGGCGTCTAAGTAGCTACCGCAACATCATCCCGGTGAACACGATGCCAACGATGGACACGGAGCCGACCAACGCCACATTCCGATGCGCAGAGGTACTGCTGACAAAAAAACTTTCCGGATCCAGTCTGACGCCTGGGGGTAATTCTAAGGTAAAGAATATATATATAACTGTTTCTTTCAGATAGGGTGGCCATACAAGTTTAGGTGAAAATGACAACAACACAGTTTATGGGGTTCTTTTCAATGTGAAAGCACCTCTGTTCTGTGTGGGATAATTCTCATCTGGCAATGCGACTGCTGCCCACTTGCCACACTGCTGCTTTTCCAACAGGGCTACCCAGCGCCCAGTGTGGCTGGCATCGACTGACTGCTCAACTGCTTTGGAGGGGTCAAAATATTTTAAACGCATATCTTCCGAGAGTCCTTCTTTGGCAGCCTGAAACTGTTTTTACTGATTATCACCCCAGTGGCGTGGGATGGGCGCTTTTGTCAGTTCTGTCAAAAGGTCAGTCATTGGGATGAGACTTTGTGTAAATATGCTACTGTATGTGACCATTCCTAAGAAGCTTCTTACTTCAATAATGTAGATTGGTGTCAGTGCTGTCTTTATTTCAGCAACTTTTGCAGGATCTAATGCAACTCCTTGATCTGACAATCTACACCTAAAGAAACCAATGTTTGATCTTATGAACTCACATTCACTTGGAGGAATCTGGTGTTCCTCCATGGAGGTAGCATGCACTAATATATCATCAATCACATTGATTAACCCTCCCAAACCCAGCCAACACCACCATTATGGTATTCTGAAATATCTCTGCCACACTAGAGATTCCAAAATCCACTTTTTTGTATTTTTTGTAGCTACGCAGGCCATGGTGTGTCAAAGAGGTAGTTATGTATCTGGATTGGGGGCTGAAAAGGAGTTCATGACATCCAAAATGTAAATCTTTTTTAGAATTCCATTCTAAACTTTTGACATATTTCACAAGGTCATCCAGTGTCAGACCCTCTTTTGATTGAGTTCTTCCACTTTTTTTTGTTAATGCCTGCTTCATCTAAATTCATGTTTTATACCTTAGGCCAGAGAAGTGGGCACTTGGCGGAGAGCAACTCACTGTACTGATTGATCAATATGGAGCTTGATGACTTTACATTCATGCATCCAATGCCTTCAAACAAGTGTGCAAATTCTTTTAAAAGAGTCTCTAATGCATTCTGTAGGCAAAATGTATCAGTTGCAGCTGTTCGGATTTGTGGCAGCCAAGAAGAGAGTCCCTTCACCATCTTGGGTGACGTACACTCATGTGAGGTTAGACTGGTTCTGATGAGCTAGTTCTGTTTTTTAAGGCCCTTGCAGAACAGAAGAGTTTCCTTCCCATATGCAAACACTTTCCCTTTGGTTGACTTTAGCATTGTTTGTGGAGCAAGATCAAACTGGGACCTTGTCATAACAATGATAGACCCACCAGGGCCACTGTCCAAGGGAGCGCTGCTTGTCTGTTCTCTGAGATGGATTGAGTACCTTGGTGGTAGTTGTCCTCTGCCTTCTACATTGTCAAGCCTGTACACTCCATGTATGATCCATTCATCTCCAGGATCATCATCATCCAAGTTCTCACTGTTGATTGCATCAAGATTGCTTTCATAGGCATTGATATTTTTCTTGAATTGAGTCTTGGAGTTTCTCGCTGACCGACACACTTTTGGAAAGTGGCTGGTTTACCCACAAGTAAAACACTTTCTTCTTCCTGCTGGCCTTTTGCCTATGTGAGGAAACACACTCCTGCATTTCCTACACAATCTGTTTTTGTCCCCTCTTTAGAGCAGGTTGACATTTGACCCTTGTTTGGTAAGTAGGTCATTCATAATCAGGGTTGGTAGGTGGAGCAAAATATGAATTCTGGGCCTACCAGGGTAGTGTATGTGTTGGATATAACCATATTTTGTATGGAATCCCCTAGATTTTTGCCTTTTTCTTCTGAATCCGCCTTTGCTCGTCATGAGACCCGGCACCTATTACTCCTGCTAAATAGTGGTAAAGTGCTTGTGTTCTCCTCTCTAAAACATGTTAGAAGTGGCATACCTCTAATTGGCACATTTAAGTTACATGTAAGTTCTAGTATATGGTACTACTTGTACCAAGGGCCTGTAAATGAAATGCTAGAAGTTGGCTGCAGCACCCATTGTGCCACCCATTAAAGTAGCACTGTAAAACATGTCTCCAGGCCTGCCACTGGAGCCTGGGTGTGAGGCTTTAATTTAACCTTTATTTAAACTGCCATTTCGACCTGGCCAAAGAAACCTTTTGCCAGGCCTAAACCTTCCTTGTAAATACTTATAAGTCACCCCTAAAGTAGGCCTTAAAATCACATATGGTAGGGAGCATGGCATTGAAAAAGTACACATGTATATTTAATATTTTACATGTCCTAGCCGTTTTTCACTACTGCAAGACCTTTTTTTTCCCATTGGATAACAGTTGGTTACCTTATTACATTTAGTAAGTGCTAAATTCAGTTTGGGAATAGTTAGAAAAATTGCTCATTTTAATAGTAATAAAAAATCCAACTTAATGGTCAGGTCGGATTTCATATTACTATTTTGGAAAAAACACTTTTAGAAAGTTATCATTTTCTTGACTAAAAGGAAACGGTTTTCCTGCTAGTGTCCAATTGTCACCTGACCCCTGATGATTCCAATGTGGCAAAATGTGTATTGCTCCCAGACAAAGGGCTGTAGTTCTAGGTAGGTGGACTCCTCCCTTGACAGGATGGCCTGGAGGGCTGTGCCCTGCCCCTTCCTGAGTTTCAAAGGATTCCATCCTTATCACTGGCATATGACGCTCATGTTAGGCCTGTGTCCCCTTTGTCTCTCTAGTGAGACTGGCACCAAACCCAATAGGATTAGAGGAATCAATTTAGGGGGGTGGACAAAGGCTTGCTTTCCACTCACAGGCTGGTCTGGGCATAAAGTGGACCCCACAGACCTCTCCTCAGAACACTATTGGACCTGTGAAGATAACCAGAAAGACTGCCCTGCTATCTGAAAACTGAAGGAAGACTGGAGCTCCTTGCTTTGAATCTCAGACGCCTAGTGACTCCAAGGATTGAGTGGTTGACCTCCTGTTTGAGCTACAGGGACACAAAAAGCTCCAGAGTCTTCGCTCCTTGCAAATGCGCATAACCAAGTGGACCTGCACTGTACCCTGCTGCTGGTATCTGTTGGAGTGAGTCCTAATCCTCAAGTGGTGCCCCTTAGGTCATGAGCCTTTGGCTGGTATTATAGTATACTCCTCCTGTCCCCAAACTGCAAGAAGTGTGCCTTAAAAGTTTTTTGCCAACTTTCTGCCTGAAGAACTGTTGGAGAACGGGATCACCTTCAAAACCGCAGCCATCGACGTCGCACCATCGGTTGGCCTCAGCTTATTAGTTTGTCCTGTCGAAAGAGATCTGACTTCCAGAAAAGTTTCTAAGTCCGTACATAGGGCTTCATAAAGACTGACGCAGAGCAGCATCTGATTGACATCGAGGCCTTGCCAATCACGAATGTTGCCTTCTTGGATTCTTCTTGCATGCATTCTCTACTTCACCAGGACCCTGCTTTTCAGCAACCCACTATCATCGAGACCCATTCCGGATCAAGTTTGCCTGCCGACTCTTCAATGCCATTTTTTCTCCATAAAGGTTTCTGTAGTAATGAAGCCAGGATCCAGGAAGTAGTTTCAAGGAGATTTATTGAGGTTGGTTACAAGATCAGAAATACAGCCAGTAATAAGCCCCACCAGCAGCAGCCTTCCAGGTGCTCAGCCCTTCTCCAACTGTCCATTCCCACTCCCAACATTTCATCCAGCATCACACTGTCAGCATTCCACTGGCACATCTTAAACCATACCAGACCAGGATACTACATATCCTCCTTTGTTCCAACAAAACAAAAAGGAACGCCAAAATCTAGAATGACAAGAGAGCAAGAGAAGAAGCTAGACACAGAAATGAGAAGACCGGAAAGCACGAGAAAATAGAGGAAGAATATACTGAAAGAAAATAAGAGAGAATAACACAAACCAAACGCATCTTCCCTTCCAAGGATAGCAACCTAACAAAAACACCAGAGAGAGATAGGGATAAGATATAATGAAAGGACGTAAAACACCCATCTTCCCTTCCAAAGAATAAAAGAAGAAAACATCCATTCCAAAGAATAAAAGAAGAAAACATCTATTAATGACTGTCCTCTGCATAACCACTGGCCAGGTAGAAATACAAGAAAACAGCTCACCTCAGGAGGAAACAAGGCGACAGAGAAAAAGCGGAAAATGAATACCACTCTTCCCTGACGACAGCATGAAAAAGAAATTACAATAATAAGAATACAACTGGGCTATAGCGTGCAAAACCAAACTAAGACAATTGAAATGCCCAGAGTAACGCAACCCATGCACTGTGGCAGCTTAAACCACACACCCACCAAGGGTAACAACATTTGCTTCTGCATGGGCAACCTCGAGTGGAGGTATGTGCACTGTTGAAAGCAAAACAATTGCCAACACTAAACACCTTGAGAAAGGTAAAATGTGCACTAAGTGAAGGCATAAAACATAATGTGATGTCCCCAAACGGACGCACCTCGACTGGATGTAACGCAAAAATGCACTCACTAATGGGGAAAGACACCACAACACACCTCCGGAGAGGTCATGAGATTGTGCATAGAAAACACAGGACACACGTCCACGCGACGCACCTCTATTAGAGGTCAACTAAGATGCACATAAACTAGGGAGATAACCCTAAACACACCTCACGGAGAGGTCCTTAGATAAGGATAACCATGTGTACATGAGATACTGTACACTGTAATCATTGTTCAAACAGCATGAGGAACAGACCTCGTGCAGAGAACAAAAACGTTTTGCACAAGAGAGGTAAGTAAAACAAATAGTACCATCACCTTGTAAGACTAATAGTTACGTGTTCCCCACACTATGACCAACATAGTCATGACACTCTATGAAAATAATAACTGAAGAAGTTGCACCTCGCTGAAGGTCAATGTATATGCATATTAAAAAAATAATACCCAAAAGGCACACCTCCAGACAAGCCAAACGACTTTGTGCATAAATGAAATAGGGTTAAACATTACGATCTGTAAATAAAACTAAACATTTAACAGAAATGCATTTCTACTATTGTGATTGAACACACAATGAATGATGACCATAAGCCAAGGCAGTGGAAAATGTACGAAAACAAGTTTTCACAATTTTTTTTTAAAACAAATGTACACCGCTCTAAAGGAAAGAATTACACCTCCAATTTAAACAAATCCTTATTGTCAAATGAAAGTCACCTGTGCTCGTAACCTTCGTGTTGTAGTTTTGTGAAAATTCATGAGCAGGAAACAAAAAGCAAAGAAAGCGTATTCGAGCTCCCACGACGACTCCGCTGACATAGTGATTGCAGTAACTTTATTTAAAACGTGGTTGGCAAACGTGGTTGGCAAAATGACTCCGTGTAATAGGAAATCATGTAGATGACTCCAAACCCCAAAATGGCGGTACGCTTTTTCACGCTGTACCGGGTGGCTCCCGGCATCAGCGTGCACCAAGCCGACACAGTGAAAGATGAAGCATTCCTGATGGAGGTGACATGGGGACTGTGAAGAGACAGCGCGAGACGACAAAAATGCACAGGTAGGCGCGTGCGTTGCATGGCTCGTGCGCACCCGTTCTGACTCAGAACAATGACAGTTGAACTGCCACATGTCGAGGGTGTAACTGGGGCGAAAAACAAATTAAATTAAACTTACCCCATAACTCGAATGGTTGAGAAACATAAATACCAAACGTCCACCACACGGGCCATGTGAAAAGATGCCTGCGCAGAAAGAGAATATTCCGATTATTCTCACATAAATTAGGGGAAAGCTTCATTTCTCCTTAACATCCAAACCCCAATTATAATGTACAAAGTTAACGATCCAGTGTGGGAAGGCAGTAGCGAGGGGAAGACTACATGAACGATGACAGATTGTCTCTTGTCACTTGTTTGATGCAGGAGCTTGTTTGAACGACTACAGCTTGTCACTTGTTACTTGTTTTGGCAGAGTACAACCTTGTTCCTTAAATGTTGAGACGCTGTAGAGAACACAGGAACAGTTCTTGAGTTTTTCAAAAATGCCATAGACTGTTGCCAAACCACAAATCATGACGCTGGGTCATATACAAATAACACAGATGCAGTGCCTTATACTTGTTGCGCAAAATCTTTATTTTTATTTTTTGTGGTCTCTTGAAAGCACAGATCATAAAAAAAAACGTTATAGAAAGTCAAGCTTACCCACTCCTGAGGGCACAGCATAGGCTTACTCTCTCTTAAGGGCACAGCACAGCACAGGCTTACCCTGTCTTGAGGGCACAGCACAAAACGTTATAGAAAGTCAGGCTTACCCTCTCCTGAGGGCACAGCATAGGCTTACTCTCTCTTGAGGGCACAGCACAGCACAGGACGTAGTAAAGTGTCAAGCTTACCCTCTTCTGAGGGCACAGCACAGGCTTACCCTGTCTTGAGGGCACAGCACTAAACACACCGGCGTTGGGCTTACTCTCTCTTGAGGGCACAGCACTTGACCAAGGCGTTGGGCTTACCCTCTCCTGAGGGCACAGCAGAGGCTTACCCTCTCTTGACAGCAAACCGAGACTTGAGCTGCAGTTAAAACAGGAACTGGCACCGAAGCGTAGAGGGCGACCGTTGTAGAGGTCACTGGTGGGGCTATGGTGTGCCAGTTAGTTGAATAATCGCAGCTGCAGTTACTTGAGTTTCTTTAGCTTGAGACTTGAAATAGACTTGAAGTTGAAGGTTACAGAGGTAGCAGACGCAGGTTCTTTAGTTCAAATCGTCGCCATAAAATTGTAGTAATGAAGCCAAGATCCAGGAAGTAGTTTCAAGGAGATTTATTGAGGTTGGTTACAAGATCAGAAATACAGCCAGTAATAAGCCCCACCAGGAGCAGCCTTCCAGGTGCTCAGCCCTTCTCCAACTGTCCATTCCCACTCCCAACATTCCATCCAGCATCACACTGTCAGCATTCCACTGGCACATCTTAAACCATACCAGACCAGGATACTACAGTTTCTTATTAGTTCATGCCAAATAAACTACACAATGTAAATTCAACATTCATTGTTTTTTTCATTTGTTTTATTATTTTTCGTTTTGAGAAACAAGACCTTGACAGGCATGGTTATGGAACACAACAAAAGAAAATAAAAGAAGCAAAGAAAAACCTTTGGGTAGATTTAAAAACGTTTTGTTCTGGGTTACCGTCACAAAAGTAAGGCTAACCAGCACAAAATGTGTTTTTCCTTATTTACTTTCCAGTACAAAACTTGTTTTGCAATGGAAAGTACCCTGAAAATAAAGCAAAGCAGCACAAAGCACTGCTTTGCATTACTTAGCGCCAAGGGAGCGTTACATGGGTGGTACATGGGCATTCCCATGCTACCACTCATGCCTTTTGACTCAAAACCCTATCTACAAACAATTGTAGACATAGTTTAGTACCAAAAGTTAACACCGCTTCAGAGGAGGCATTAACAGCAGAAATGTTTTGATTTCTCCTTTCGTTTCTGACCTTGCATGCGTGCTGCACTGTGCAGCAGCAATACAAAGTGGGAAGAGTGTTTAAATTTGTCTAGGCATAGTATTTTGTACAGGAAGGCTACTCTTCCAGGGAGCGTGGAAAATTGGCATGGCAAGGCAATACAGTGTCACTCTAACCAGATTTCACTTTAATGGTCCAGGAGACCCGTCGCAAGTTCATGGGAGTAAAGGCGACGCTTCGGAACCTGGACCTCCACTACAGGATGCTGTATCCGGCCCGCCTTAGAGTGGACATCAACGGGCCCCCTCGCTCTTTTGAGACTCCAAGCGAGGCGCAAGCTTTCTGCGCCTCATACAAGACTACTAAGTCCCAGGGGAGTGAGGACCGTGGCGGCAGCTCCCCGATACATAGCAGCTCTGCGGCTAGCATGGACCTCTTCTCAAATGACTAATACTATGTTTGTTTTGCCCTGTTCCATGCTCCTGCTGTTTTCTCAGTTGTTGTCGCATGTAGATGCACTCGCTAAGATAGTACGTATAGCAATCTATCATAACGTTTTGATAATGCTGGGCTTCGACGGAGCGTAGCCTCCCCCCTAGGTGCGTAGCACACTGTTGGTATTATCGAAATTAATGTATCAGGAAATGAACACATCCTCTCGAGAAAAAAGTTCACATGATGCATTTGACTCTTGGTTAACGGATTCTTCACCTTGCCGGTGGGTTCGCGAGGTTGGGTGGTGGGTGGCGGGATGGGAAGGGGTTCACTTCAACAGTTCTTATTGTATTACCGTCTCCATATATGATTTTCATGGCACTTTGTCCTTATTTTTGGTTAAGTTACATTATGACACAACAGAACACGGTTCCTAACTTAGTCCATCACTCAAACCTAGTCCTCATGATGTTCAGGGTCTGAAAAATCCTAAGAAACAAAAGCATGTCCTACACTACTTGAAACGCCACAAGGTTGACATCGCCTTCCTACAGGAAACGCATTTACCAAAATCTGACACCACACACTACGCCTCCGGTTGGGGGCTCCACTGCTACTTCTCTAACTATAGCACTTATGCAAGGGGAACTGAAATATTAATCCATAAGCGTCTCCAATTCTCACTGACTCACTCCCAGACAGACCGGAACGGACGATACATTATAGTAGTGGGCTCTCTGATGGACCACCTGGTTACACTACTATGCGTCTATGCCCCGAATGTTGATAGCCCAGAATTTTTCCAAGACTTAGACGCTACTCTTACACGCTGGGGCTCAGGCCATCTGCTATTGGGTGGGGATTTCAACTTACTCATGGACTGCACAGTTGACGGCTCCTCTAGCACTGCTGACACTAAGCCTAGGGCCAGACGGGTATTAAAAAAAAAAAAAGTTATGTCATTCCCCAAGTGTTGAGCCTGACCCTGTATGCAGGGTCACCTCCAGATTTTCTGCCTTTTTCCCTCCACTTTTTGCTGAATTTGTGTTTGTTGGCCTGAAGTGCTAAAGTGATTATGCCCTGTCCCTAAAACATGGTAACATTGGCTTAAAGCAAATTGGCATATTTATTTTACATTGTAATTCCCTAGTAAAGTGGTACTACATGCATAATACAGAGCCTGTAAATTAAAAGCTACTAGTGGGTCTGTAACACTGAGTTTGCCACCCTCTTTGTACAGTTTTAAACTGCCATTTTAACCTGACAAAATAAACCTTTTCCCAGGCCAAAACCGTCCTTTTTAATACATATATATCACCCCTGAAGGTAGGCTCTGGACAGCCCAGAGGGCAGGGTGCAATATATTTAAAAAGATCGACATGTATTTTAAAGTTTTATGTGTCCTTGTAGTGAAAAACTCTTACATTTGTTTTTTACTACAGCATTGCTGTTACCTTATTACATTTTCTTTTATACTCAATCTTAT
The DNA here is from genome assembly GCF_964204655.1 of Triturus cristatus. Taxonomy (NCBI): domain Eukaryota; kingdom Metazoa; phylum Chordata; class Amphibia; order Caudata; family Salamandridae; genus Triturus; species Triturus cristatus. Next base: position 446,215,360 of record NC_140590.1, read on the forward strand.
GGGGTTTTTAAAACAATTTAAACTCAGTCATCACATGAATTTGTACCATTTCTGCTGCATAGGACAATTTTTAACTGTTGCTTTTACAATACATTACGTCACAGACCATCCTCCACACCTAGGCCTTTCCTGCACACCCTTAGCCCAACAGGCCCAACCATTTGCCCCAAACCTTCTCTTGCTTATATGGACAGCCCCGGGCTTCATATACTGGCTGTTCTTGTGCGGCGCACCAGTCCAATCCCCTTCGCCATTGGGAGATTGTAGGGGGACGGGGGTTCTTCCATGTAGCTGCAATGTCTCTATTTGCTACCATAGTGGCTGACCGCAAGAAGGCCTTGTCTGCCCTTGTTCATCTCATGCCCTCCATCACATCCAGTAGTAAGGTTCAGGACATACGGGGGGCCGCCCACCCTGGTACCTCAGTCAACTCCTCAACCACTCATCCCCAGTATCTTGCTATGAACTTACATGATCATGTTATATGATAAAAGTCTGCTGGTGTATCTGTGCAGCGCGGGCAGTCAGGACTCTGTAGGTGCCAAGCACAATGAAGTCTACTGGGAGTGAGGTACCCACATTGAAGATAGCAAAATTGGATTAGGCGCAATCTCACTGAGAAGGTAATTGCTTGGGGCCATAAGGTCATCCCACCAGTCTTGGTCTGTCAGGGGGCCCATCTATCCCTCCCATCGGGATCACAGGTGGGCCAGATTATTGGGTGAGTTATTTACTAAGGATCTGTATATTTGGAAGACTCCTCCTCTCTCCAGGGGTCCTATCAGGAGCCTCACTTCAAGAGGGCTGAACTCCGGTAGCGTGGTGCCTACTGGTAAGACTGTGGCTAGGGCATGGTGTAGTTGCAGGTATTTATAGAATTGTGTATGATTGAGGGAGTATATATCTTTTAGGTCTTGAAAGGTCCGAATATGCCTCCCCTTCACACATCCCCTAGTTGGGAGATGCCTATGGTGTCCCATTTCTGAAACCCTTCTAGGGCCGCAATGTCCCCGATCCAGACACCTTGCTACAATGGGGTCTGGAGTGTAAGTTTGGTTTCCCAATGAGTGTACTGGAGTGCTGCTCGCCAAGCCAGGAGAACCGTTCTGGTAATCGTTGGTTTGGTGTAAGAGATGGGTGAACCATAAAGAATCGCCTGAACCCGTGGGGACCACAACTCGTTAAGCTCTAGTTGGTATGCCGGATCCAACCATCTCCTGTGAACCATTAGTTGATTATCAGAAACTGTGTCACAAGGTAGTATAGGTAAAGATTTGTCGTACCTAAGCCCCCATGATATGGTGCCCCTTGATGCCACTCTTGGCCGAGATTGCCCCCAGAGGAATGACTTCAGTACTGCCTCCATTGATCAAAACCATTGGGTGGGAGATGAAGCAGGAGGATTTACATTAAGTACAGGAAGCGCAGTAGTATCATCATTTTATATAGTGCAGTTTTCCCCATCAGATTTAGCGGCACTGTTTGCCATTTTTTCAGATGCTGTTTAGATTTCTTCACTAGGGTCAGATCTGGGTGAAGCGCTCCCCAGATTCCCCGTTAGCAGAAGCTAAGAAGTTGGATTAGGATGCTGGTTTGCCAGTCAATGCTTTCTTTGGATCCGTGGAGGGGAACCATTAATGACGTGGCTGGGTTGAGTTTGAGGCCCAATGCCTCTCCAAAGAGCTCCAGATGATGAAGACATTGGGGCCTGGTTTGAGCTGGGTCCACTAACAACAGGAGCACATTGTCTGCGTACAGCGTAATGTGTGATGCGTTCCACCGTCAGCCCTGGATCTGGGCATCCCCTCTAGTGAGACGAGCAAAAGGTTCAATCGTTAGCACGAAAAGTAAAGGGGACAAGTGACAGCCTTGTCTCGTCCCTCTCTGAATCAAGAACTCCCGTGAGAGTGTCCCATTAATCAGCACTCGAGCTGATGAGTTGGAGTATAGTATTTTCACCAGCCCTCTAAAGTATGGTCAGATCCCTGCCCGGTGTAGTACCTCCTCCAGGTAGTGCAAACCTACAGATTCAAAGACCTTCTCAAAATCTATCAAGAGAAGAGCCAGGTTCGGCGACAAGAGATGCCGATGGGCTAGCACCACGTGCAACTGCCTGAGGCACTGTTGTGTGCTACGATGGGGCATAAAGCAGCATTGGTCAGGGTGTATCATGGCAGCAAGCACTTGTTTGAGGCTGACTTCCAGAATCATGGCATATATTTTGACTTCCGTCTTAAAGAGGGAAATCGATCTGTAGTCTGAACACGAGGTGGAGGGTGGGTTTGCCTTTGGTATGACCACAATCGTGGCCATATCAATGCCTCTCGGGAAGCCTCCCAAATCTATTGCTCCTGTGTACAGCGTTTGGAGGTGTGGAGTCAGGATCTCTCGAAATGTCAAGTAGAATTCCACCTGATGACCATCTGATCCTGGTGTTTTACCAGGGGCTAGTGGTAGTATTGCTTTTTCCACTTCTTCTTTTGTAATAGGTTGGTCAAAGGCCTGAACGTCTGCCTCCGATAGTCATGGGAGTGGGATATCCAGTAAGAAGGCAGTGGCCTCTCTCGCCTTTGGAGCCCAGACGCGGGAGTAAAGGGATTCATAATAAGTAACAAAGGTTTGGGCTATGGCCTCCGAAGGGTTAGCGCCATGTGCAACAACCTGAGGCATGGTTGTGTGCTACGATGGGGCATAAAGCAGCATTGGTTGGGATGTATCAAGGTTTGGGCAATGGCCTCCGGTGCCTGCTGGATTTTCCCATAAGTGTCAATTATTTCGGGAATTATGCTGTTCGCTGAAGGGCAGGTCGCCAGCCAATATAAGAGCTTACAATTTTTGTCGCCCCAGCCATAAATGCGAGCCACGGAAGACCTCCATATTTGTTTGGCTGACTCTAAGGAGATATGATCTCTTCGCTTATGAGCTCAAGTTCGTGGGCGTCTGTGCTGTCGCTTGTTGGCCCTATGTTGTGCTCCAAGCTGAGTTCCTGAGCATCCAGGTGGGAGAGACGTTCCTTCCTGGACCAGCGCATTGCTTTGACATACCCCCGAGCGAAACCTCCGATGGTGGCTTTACCTGCCACCCACAGTGTGCCCGGTGGACCTTACCCTACCTTCTTTTCATTGGAAGTACTGTGTGAGCTCCTCTTTTAAGGATGTTTTACTTTCTCTATTCTGTAGGAACCAGATGTTAAGATGCCAGACAGGGCGCAGTGTGTTAAAGGGCCCTCCCATAGAGAGCAGTATTGGCAAGTGATCAGAGATTCCTTGAGTGAAGGCCTGGATGTCTGTTATAATGCGGTGGTCAGGGGTGGGCATGAACATCATGTCAATGCAAGAATGGGAATGATGGCCCGCTGTGTGGGCATAAAGATGGACCCGAGGGTTCCAAACTCTCCAGACATTGCAGTGCCCAAGTTGGGAGTCCCATTTCGATAGCCGTTGTGCACCCAAATGTCTGCTAGGAGAGGGGGTCCCGGTAGCATCTTTGGCTGGGTCCATAACGGCATTGAAACCCCCTACTATCACTGTAGGTCCCGGGTGAAGGGACACCAAAAGGATAATGAGCTCTTTAAGAGAGGTCTCTAGGAGTGTTGGAGGTATATAGACTGTTACTACAATAAGGGTGTGTCTGCCCTGTGAGAGCTAGGAAGCGGCCCTAGGGATCCAGGATTCTCCGTGCAACTATGAATGGAAGAGAACGGTGGAGAAGAATTGCCACCCCCTAGATCCCGGGGTGAATCCTGCATAGTATAACTTATCATATCCCTGCCAGGCTAGAAAGGGGCAGTGAGTGCCCAAGAGGTGGGTCTCTACAGTATGAGAATCCCAGGAGCTGAGCTCTGCGCATATTTCAGGACTGCGGCACGTTTCACCCATCTAAGAGGCCATTACCATTCAACGAGAGGATGCACAGGGTGTCTATGTTAGTGGTGGGGGCGCTATTGGACGTACCATTATGAGAGCACTGGGTGGTGTACCTGGTTGCATGTGGGTCCGTGCATGTGAGGCCCATTTGTGGAGCATGTGGAGTTCTCAGCGGCAGCCAAGTATGTAACATAGAACAAAGGTCATGTGTGACTGATGTAAATGCAAACTGAGTGAAGTGCAAGAACTTAGAACAAACAATTCCCTGAACAATCCTCCCCAACCACCCCCCTCCCCATACTTCTTGCCCTGAAGCATCTGTCACCCTAACTCGAACAATTCGAACAGGTGTAACCATTACAGTTGGAGGACGAGGTTGTTGACAGGTCCATAGTTCAGGATGTATCAAGTCTCATTATGGTAAACAATTAAACCCTGCTTTAAATTCGGCCCTTGTGCTCACTCATACTTGTGCCTAGCATCTTATATCACTGAGCTGTGAGAAAGGTCTGTTTCACATGAATCGCTGATTGTTTGAGCTGGGAAACCTTTCTGCAATACTCCTTCCTCTGGTCCCTTCTGTTGCGAGTTTCCATTTGCTTGGCCTCGGCATCTTGACATTCCTGACTGGTGCCTTGGCTTCTGCGGGATCTTGTGCACCTTCTCTGTGTTCCTGATGACTTAGTGGATTTGGTGTTGCTGTTACGCTGTTTCGGAGACGCCGCTGTCTCTCTCGGTAGGGTCATAGGACGTTCTTCAGTAGCCCACATCCTGGCATCTTATAGGGTTTTGAAGAAGTGGCTCTTGTTACTCAGGATGACTCTGAGGCGTGCAGGGATCAGGAGTCAGTATGATATATTCAGTGGCTGCAGTTTCTGTTTAACCGCTGTGAAGAATCTCCACTGAGCTTGAACTTTTTTCGCTTAGTCCGGGAAAATCATCATTTTATTCCCCTTTTAGCAGTTTAGGCACCATGGAAGGGTGGGCCTGTTCCACTACAAACCATGTGGACAGGCACTCTGACAGCATCCATGTTCTGATCCAGTTTTCAATAAAGAGGGCAACCTGGGCCGTTTTTTGTCCCCTCTGGTATGCGCAAGAACTGAAGATTGTGCCTATGTGACCGATTTTCTGAGTCCTCTGCCCTCCTATGAAGTTCCACGATGTGCGACTGCAGACGTGTTTCTGGGGCCTTCATCATCGCTATATCATCTACAACTTTGGAGGTTTGGGATCCCGCTTTAGTGATCCGGGCTGTCGCATACTGAAGGTCTTATCTAATGAGAGCGACGTCCACACATACTTCCCCTATATTAGTTTCAACTGAGTCCTGGGAGGTGCATGTGGCCTGAAGGATAGTGGCCAGGTCTCCCTTCTGTCAAGGGTGTTGCAACCTTGGTGGAGCCATTGGCACTGGGTTGCCCGTCGTGTATTGGTGCATGTGGGGCTGATTGGGAGGCAGATTCATCCCCTTGTCCTGGTCCATGACTGTGCCATCTGCCTTCTGTTCCATTTGTTGCTGTCGCCAGGAAGAGAGGAGGAAAGGTGGGCAACGACCTCCCCAGAGTCTGTTATACTCGATTTGCACCCATTGATTCCCTCACCCCCTCACCTGGGTCCTCAGTCCGGATCCCGCGATCTGCAGTGCAAGGGCTTCGTAGGACCCTGCTCTAGGTTCAGTCCCATGGATTCCGCTGCTCACGAATCCTGGCTCCTCGTAGTAGCATAGGTGGCTGGCTCAATTATCTCTGCTCTGTTTTGTTGCATCTGTCCAAATAGTCTTCCCAGTCCAGGAGGGTAAGCTCTGGGATCAGTAGGGTCCAATCGGCCGGCCCTGAAGACAACTTCAGGCAGGAGGGGAGGCCCACCCTGAGATCCCAAGACTTGTGTAAGCCCTAACTCTTGCGTGACTGGAGTCAAGAATTGGGGTTCCTCTCTCCACCGGTCTCCCTTCACAGACACACGCGTTTCAGCTGAAAAAAGCCTTCATCAGGAGAACCATGAGTCTTGGAGGATTTTATTATTCCATTCCTGCAGTTGGCCAACCACCCATTTTATGTTGTGTATATTCCAATGGTATTCCTTGTTACAAGATGAAAAATTTACTTCGGACCTGAAATGAAAATAGTCCTATTTAATCTTGCTGAATAGTGCTTTTGTCGAGGTGATAACCTCTCTCCAATATTTACATGGTTAGCTCATGGCTATGTCCTGTACTGAGTGCCGTCCTCGGATCAGTGGAAGTGAAACGCTCTGCTCCGATGTCGCAGAAGAGTAACAAACAATGCTTGCTGGCGTGTCTTCCAAAGGCTCAGGAGCATATTCTCAAGGACTTATCGCTGATTTATCGGCACTTTAGCGCCGTAAAGGTGGCGATACATTTATCGCGCCATTCTCAAACTGGTGCAAACTGCAGATATCAGCAGTATTCCAACGATAGTTGCCGCAAAAACATCGCCACGTATGAGAGTGTCAACTAATGCTAATGATATGGAGAGTAGGCGTTCCCGTGCAAAAAACACACGAAAACACCACTTAGCGATATTCTCAACGACCAGCCAGATCTGTGATGCGATCCAAAAACTGCTGATAAGGCGCGTTAGCAGCAGTGATTTAACACCTGCCTTTTACTGTTGTCAAGCAGGAGAACAACCTGCAGTATGAAAGGGAGTCCAGCCCAGAGCCACATCTGAAGACCAACACATGTCATGGAGCTACTGACTGATCATGCAGCTCGGAGACCCAAGAGGGCCACAACACCCACCGCCACCACCCCCAGGCCCCATCTACAGAACCCCGCCGGACTACCACAGAGACAGAGCAGAACTAGACAGCTGTCCTTCTGAAAACGGCATGGCCCCTCAGCCACACAATTGCAGAATGTGGGGAGAGGTGGGAACCAAGTATGTGTGAAGGAGGCAAGTCACCCATGAAGAAGAATGTACACAATGCCAAGTGTGGCGGTGATGTGCTGGACAGACTTCAGTATGCAGAGCACAGACATGTCCATGTGGACATATATCAGGCAGTGGGGAAGACCTCGGTCATGTAGCTTTGTCGTCCTTCCCTGTATGCGTAAGCGGAGTGGGCTGGTCCGGTGTACGCCAGTCCAGCGTAGGAGTGTGAATAAATAGGCCGGGGCTCTGGGCGTGGTTCACTTCCGGGATGGCCAACGTGTCTGCCAGGGTGGTGTCCCTCACCCAGCCACGATTCCACCGCTGTGACCGCCAGCCTCCTCAGCCGATCACTGGTCTCCGCGACACAGGCCCCAAGCTCACCCAGTGGCACAGCACCGCGGAGTTATGTGTGTACTGACTACTGCCTTCAGCCTACACTGCGGTCAGCAGGCCCCCCAATTCAAATCAAGTCTTGATTTATTTATGGCAAAGTCCAGTAGGCAACAGACATTGCTTCCAGTGCAGACCTCCCAGACGACGCATTAGCGCAGGCTGCACACCTGCTGAGCGCCTCAGGTGCCACTAACTCTGTGCAGCTCAAGACAACGCCACATGGCTGTGGGCCCTTGCTGACTGCTGCCTCAGGCCTACACTGTGGTCAGCAGAGCTCACACATATCAAATCCAATCCTGACCTGCAAGGACACACCATCATCACTGCCTGTGCACACACTACCACCGCCAGGACCACCTCCAATAAACAACTGCTAGAGTTGGAGGAGTCTTACAGCCAGCTGATCAAAGTTGTCACACCTGTCTTGGATGCCATAATCAGCTTGATACCCTGCTCAGCTCTTCAGGTGCCACTAACTCAGTGCACCACAACTCATGGACCCTTTATGATTGAGTTTTGTGCTGTGGACAGCTGACGCAACAATGTCACCTCAGGCAGTGGGGAAGACCTGGGACGATGATGATGAAGATGAGGCAGTTGTACCACACCCCACTACACAATCATTAACAATTTCTTCACATGAGCACGCTCATCTCTGGTGCCCCTACCTCAGTGCAGCTCAAGTCATCGCCACGTGGTGGTAGGCCCGTGCTGGCCGCAGTGCATCCGGTACCACTAACTCAGTGCACCACAAGTAATGGACCCTTCATGATTGAATCTTTTGTGTGGGATTGCAGATCTGGTGCTCCTACCTCAGTGCACTGCAAGTCATGGACCCTTTATGATTGAATCTTGTGTGTGTGATTTCAGATCTGGTGCCCCTACCCCAGTGCACCGCAAGACATGGACCCTTTATGATTGAATCTGTGTGTGTGATCCGAAGTTCACTGTTCTAGTTGTTGCCAGTACCAACCACTCCCTGAGGGCTGGCTTACACTCACCCCACACCCATCCAGCACAGGTCACTGGACATGTGAACCTGGTAATAAAAAGGGACGGACGCACTTGCCCGTGGCCAGTTCCACTATCTATCTAAGTGTGTCCGTGTGGTCATTATGTATATGCATGATGGCCCCGGGCCCTACCACATTACATTTTGCTGTGGACAGCGGATGCAACCATGTCACCTCAGGCAGTGGCTAAGACCTTGGGCATGTAGCTTTGTTTTTTTTTTTTTATTTTTTTTTTTTTTTAAAAACCTTTATTTGTGCATAGTAAAAGAACAAATATGGGCCTACAACCATCAGGCCGGCCACAATACGGTTGAGCACAGAGACAAACAATACATCCCCTGTGCGTCAAGGTCAAGATTAGCAACGATTCAGGATTCATACACTGGAGGGACCCTTGACACCGGGGGAAGGAGAAGTGAAGGTTAATTTTAAGGTTTTCAAAAAAAAAATTTTATCGGGAAAAAAGTCAGTAAAGGATAGAAACAAGGAGATTCGAGTCCGCAAGTCGGCTTCATACACTGGAGAGCAGCAGCATCATTAAAACAGCCATAGAAAATCTCATACAGTAAGGCGATGCAATTAGATAACAGGATCATCACAGTAGTAAATACGCACCCCCTAAAAGCCGCCCCCACTCAATCCACCCCACACCCGGACCCCGAATCGAAACAAGTATAGCGCAGAGACATGAAAGAAAGAGGCCCATAGAACTAAAAAAGAAACAGTAAATTACCCCCCCACCCTACACCAATGCGGAGGCTATGGCCTACCCCCCCCCCAGCATAGTGCCTGTCGCCCAATGAACCCGAAATATAGACGAGAGAGAAAGTAGGAATAGAGTAAAGAAACTAAGAGAAGAAAGAAGAAAGGAGGCGGGGAGGAGCCCACGTATCCTCAGGAGCGCCCGACACCACCGGCCAACCAAGCCTCCATACACTGAAACCCCACCACACCCAAAGGCGGTCGTGGGAAGACAGCATGTAACACCACGGAGATGAAGGCAGACAGATCGCGACGAGTGCGCACAACATAAGTAGACAATTCCAGTCCCAGTCCAGCCCGGCCGTGAAGCCATGATGATAGAGAGTAATCTAGCCCTGGCCCGATCGCGGGCGTACGATTAGACCCGCCCCCTCGTGAATGCCCCGCATCCCGAACAGACAAAGACAATATGGCCACTTGGGAGGAGATGGAGAAGTAGAGTCACAAAATGGCCGCCGATCATCTATTGAGGTCCCCTTGCACACCATATAAAATCCAGACCTGGCTTGTAAAGTACATGAGTTCCACATAAAAGGAGTCGTAGGCCACCGTGAACAGTTCCTCGAGGTCGCCAGGTGTAGTTCAGCTGGAAACTCCTGCGGGCACGGTGAGGCAGGCAACAACAAAGCAGGCAGCAATGACCGGGGAAACAAAGTATCTGCCATTGAGCAGGAGAGCGATTGATCCTGAGCGCCGGGAAAGCCAAATGCAGACACCAGTGTAGCACCGTTATACCCAGTCGTTGCTTCCCCGCAGGAGGACCACAGCACTGGCAGACTCACGTCTTGTTGATCACAAACGGGGCGCTCACGGCCCGCAGCAGACAGTGTAGAGTCGAACCGCTCACTCAGCGTTTGCAAGCCGACACACAATTGCAGACGAAAGTCCCGCAGGGCAGCCAGAACGGAGCCGTATGTCAGCGGAAGCTGCGTCCCCCCAACGGCAGCAATCCGGGACGGCACTGGGGAGCTGGAGTCCGGTAGAGGGAGGGCGAAGCGGGCAGCGGGCGAGACCGGAGCATCACCCCCCAGCAGCGAGCAGGCAATCAGCGCCATGTTTTACCGTTGAACGGTACCGTGGCCAGGGGGGGGATCGTGACAAGGAGGCAATTCCCAACAGGTCTGCGCCGCAACAGGTGAAAGCCAGCAGTCTCTTCCCCTCCCTCAGGCTCTCTTTGCAGCCGACTAGACCATAGAAGAAGGGGGTCTGCAGCCTTCTACAGCGTGGTCCACAGAGCGGGGTAGGAGACCCGCCACACCGGGGCTTACCCTCTGGCTCCAGCCCATCAGATGCAGGGTACAGGAGGTGTCCGGGCGTCTCTCTCCCGGCTCTTCTGGCGACCGTGCGTGGCGTGAGGCGGGATCGGGACCTCAGGCTCAGATTTGCACCAGCGGGTCCGGTGACTGCAACGATTCCAGGGGGCCGGCCGAGGCCACAGTAGAGCAAGGGTCCAGGGCGGGGAACAAAGGCACCAAAAACTCCGGCATCCGGGCGGGCTAAGACTTCGGGAAAGCGGCGGCGCAGTCAGCGCGTCGTCGCACGCGTTGCACCTCGAAAATCGGCAAGGATAGGATTCAGGATGATAGTCCGAGGCCAAGGGCCGACGGAGCCGGGCGCTCAAGCGACTGCTCCGGTCGCCATCTTGGCTCCTCCCCGGCATGTAGCTTTGTTGTTCCCCCTCTGTAAGCGTAAGCGGAGTGGGCTGGGCCGGTCTACGACAGTCCAGCATAGGTGTGTGAAGAATTTGCCCGGGGCTCTGGGCGTGGACTCTACATCTGTGTCTGCCCTATCCTTACCATAAGACACACACTTGATGGACGGGTTATGGGTTTAAACTGGAATGGCACGGTGAGCAAAAAAATTATATATTTAGGCCCAGATCTCTGTACTAAGGTGAATGTATGACATTGTTCTGCATTCTGTCCATCAACTATTGTTTTTGTATTTGTCACCCCGAGTGGGACAGGTATGCCCAGACGTGGGTCCCGTGCTCTACATGCCACTGGAATCAAGCTATCCTGGCTGAAGAGGGGTGAAACACCGAAAACGGTCCTAGGATGCTTGTTTCCAGTCCAGAGAGGACCTGGCTTGGCAGTTCGGGCAGGACTGTTCCCATGAGGCACAGAGTCAAGACTGATTTGCATATAGCTGGGTTCAAACTGGAATGGCATTGTGAGCAAGAAAACAATGGATTTAGGCCCAGATCTCTGTACTGGGGTGAATGTATGACATTGTTCTGCATTCTGTCCATCAACTGTTTTTGCATTTGTCACCCCGAGTGCGACGGGTATGCCCAGACGTGGGTCCCGTGCTCTCCCTGCCACTGGAACCAAGCTATCCTGGCTGAAGAGGGGTGAAGCCCCAAACCCGGTCCTAGGATGCTTGTTTCCACTCCAGGGAGGACCTGGTTTGGCTGTTCAGGCTGGACTGTTCCCATGAGGCACAGGGTGAAGACTGATTTGCATATGGCTAGGTTCAAACAGGAATGGCATGGTGAGCAAAAAACGGTGGATTAGGCCCAGATCGCTGTACTGGGGTGCATGTATGACATTGTTCCGCTTTCTGTCCATCAGCTGTTGTTCTTGCATTTGTCACCCCGAGTGGGACGGGTATGACCAGACGTGGGTCCTGTGCTCTCCCTGCCACTGGAACCAAGCTATCCTGGATGAAGAGGAGTGAAACCCCGAAACCGGTCCTAGGATGCTTGTTTCAAGTCCAGGGAGGACCTGGCTAGGCAGTTCGGACTGGAGTGTTCCCATGAGGCACAGGGTCAAGACTGATTTGCATATGCCTGGGTTCAAACTGGAATGGCATGGTGAGCATAAAAATGATGGATTTATGCCCAGATCTCTGTACTGGGGTGAATGTATGACATTTTTCTGCATTCTGTCCATCAACTGTTGTTTTTGCATTTATTCTTACCATAGGCCTTCACTCACGTGGTCTCCCACCTTCAACGGCCAACATCACAGTGTTGTTGTCAGGCTTGTGGACATGTGCAGACATGCATGACAATGGTGTGCCGTAGGAGTGCAAGTGATGCAACCGCGCAGTACACACAAGTAAATAGGCTCGAGGGGAGGGAGGGAGGAGCAGCTGTGAGGCAACGTAACACACAGTGATGCTGCACATTTGCGACATGCAAGGCATGTCAAACATGAATCCCAAAGTAGCACACATCCCACCACACCCCCAACAAGCCACCTCACATTTCCTGAATGCAAGCAGATGACAAACTAACACTAGGGATGAAAGCTTCTTTGTCTGATCTTTCAGACGGAAGCACATCTGCACCACCGACCTCGAAATTGCATGTGCCCGGCACCCCCTGACAGAAACTATAGCAGCTGCTGATGACTCCCACACTACACACAGCCCAAACAAAGACCAACGTATACAAACCTCACACACAAAAGTCCTTGCTCGGAGTTATCTTGCATGGAATGGTCTTCACACTCCCGCACCATCCCAGGCATACAATGGTTGCACACTAAAACAACTCATTGATCCCAGCTGTGGCATTTCATCCACAGAACTGGAGCAGGTCAGAACAGTGCCACTTCAACCAGACCCACTAATGCAATGGCAGAACATCCCAGACACATGCACAACCCCTGTCATGTGGAACTGTACCATGCACATATGCTGCATTTACTGGGGGTACTGCCATTGGCAGTGCTACAGATCAGTTACCAGCTAAGCTTCCACCTTGCCAACGTCACCTGCGTTCAGCCTGTGTTGCATTGTCGATCGTGCATATTCGAGTGGTCCATGGATGTCTACCTATCCAACAGGATGGTAGCTGAACTGGATTTTGACGTGTGTGTGCCCCGTGTTGCCCACGACCAGGAGTGTCACCGTGATTTCCGTTTATGGGATGCCTTGATACTTGGCATACATGCTGGCAGCTGGACTTGGGCGATTGCACAAATCCTCATGTGCAGTGACCACATTGAACCGCTCCCCTATTGGGCTGTAGCGCTTGGTGAAAGGGGGTGGACTCAGTACTTCTGTCCGGACCTGCTAATGGATCGACTCACCGTCCTGTTTGATGAAGTCGACAATGACCTAATGTTGGAAATGATCGGCTACGAAGCTGCAATTGCTTTCATGGACGAGTAACTGCATACCTGCAGCCACAACAAATTGGAACCTATTGCACATGTCCCAGCACCTTGTTGCATCTTGGAGATCTAACCACATATCCCACAACAACAGTGGACATGGCTGCATTCGTCTGGACTCTGAATACATGAGTGGACAACAATGCGGATTAACACACACCTGTAAAAGGTGAGCCACTCCCCGGAGTGGACAGCGGTGCTTGGCAACGTTCCTCATTCTGACATACTGCTGCATTGGTCTGCATGTTGTGGCACTTATCTTGCCCGTACTGACACGCATATGATAATACAGTCTACGCACTTTCAATTGTATTCATCACTTTGAGTGTTGAATGACAATGTGTGTCTCACTGCCTATCTGGGTCACGGCCATAAATGCACATTGATAGCATTACCCAAGGAGTACCTTTTTGTGGAATCACTATCCCTACATTCATCCATACTTTCATACTTGATTGATCATAGCCATGACACATCTGTGTGAATTAGAATGTTTTATTCACATTCAGTGGAGTGTTGAAGCTGGACCAGTACCGGGCCATGCAAACCCGACTTTACATTGTTGCCCTGTGGAGGGTCAGTCAGAGTCCTTTAGGGATTGACAAGTTCATCGGGAGTGGTTCACTTCAGTCTGCAGTGTAATTGCTGTGTCATTGGTAATGAAACAAAATATGGCAGTCCTTGTCTAGGTCCAAATGAGTGTCGCTGAGTATATCTGGTGTTATTCCAGGGCATGATGCAGAGGGCAGAACCAAGCTGAAACCGGCCATATGGCAGAGATGAATGCTACCACTTCATTCTTACAACAAAGCCAGATTCATCATCAACTTCATCCATTGATGTGTTAGGTGCCTCACATGCGGGTGGTGGTGTTTTGTCTGCATCACTGTGAGGCAGTGACACATCAGGGGCCGGAGGTGGAATGTCTGCTGCACTGTGTGGCACTGACACTTCAGGGAGCGGAGATGTGGATGGAGGAGTAGCACCAGCATTCATCCGCGCCAGGCCTTGTGGTGGAAATGCCATGACAAGGATCTGCAGGGCATGGAAGATCACAGCTACATCTCGCTGGTGTGCGGCCGTGGCAAACATTTTTTTCACCTGCATCCGCTCCAAGTTCTCCATCATTCTCCTCATGTGTCCCAACTCCCAGCTGACATCGCTGCAGCCACTCTGACTAGACAGTTGTTCTTGGTTCAGAGTCATGACTCCAGCGATGTCAGCCATGGACTGTTGGAGAGCATGGAGAGGACAATAGCTGTCCGTTAGGGACTGTACGTCGTCCCTGATGGGACTTAGACACCCACGTATGGCATCTAGTTTGGCTGCCATGAGGTCAAACCCCACCTGCATCTGGTCAGCCATCTTCTCCTGGCACCTTGACACATGGCGTTGGAATGCCATGGGGGTCCTGGGAGACAGCTGTGGTGGTGGATGCTTCCTGCTGTGTGGTCTGTGCAGGGGGTGGGGTCTCATCGATGCAGCTGGGCTGCCCTGCTCCTGGAGGTGGGGTGCCGGAGCTGTCCATGAGATGTTGAAGGGTGTCTGTGTCGATTTTGGGGAGGTCCTCTTCATAATCAGTGCTGTGTTGTTGGGTCAGCTCTGCAGGAGGTGTTGATTCTCCCTCTGCAATGTGAAGGGGAGATGCAGATTGACATTGTGTTCACATGTATGTTTACGCATTATACAAGTTTCCTGACAGACTGCATGACAATGTACATCGTGACTGTTTGTGAGGAGATGCCTATTTGATGCGAGACAGTTGACATTTCTACACCATCAGGGATGTGAGGTTGTACTTGTACATTATCATCTCACAGTTTCCTGCTATGCCAAATGCGAATGGCCATTTTCTACACACAAGCGGCAGCAGTTGTGTCCTCTGTTCTGGTGTGAAAGTGTTGCAGTTTGTACCACATTCTTGTCAATGTTGAGGTGCTCTGATTCTTATGTGTGTCTGCTGCATTGTGGGTGAGTTGCCCTTTCAGTTCTGATTTGGCTGGCCCTCATCCCTTTCAGGCGGTGTGCCTTTCACTTCTGTGCTTCTACAGTGCTGAGATGTTGCAGGCTTGGGTAAATTGGGCTCTTAGTCAGAGTTGTAACTCTTGGGCATGGTTTGTCTGCAGATGTGCTATACTTAATTGTGCATGAGCGCCATTGTGCCCATCTCCCCCCGTCCCCCCAGTCCATGGTCGTTACTCACCCTGTTGCTGGCTCATGTCATGTTGTGCAGTGTCCGGTACCCCAACTCCTGCCACCGTCTCCCCAGTGATGGTTCCAGGCTGGTTCTCCTTGAGGCTTGTGGGGTTCTGGTTTTCCTCTGTACTTGCTCTGGCTATCTCCATGGTGCTTCGCAGTTGTTTGTGTTTTGTTTGTGTTTTTTGTATTCGCTTTTATAGTGATTTTTCCCGCCGGACCTGTGGGACTTGCAGGCCTGGCGCAGCTTATCACTGAATTTTTTATCCCAGTTGGGCCCATCGCAACTTTTTTTAGGTTCGGGTTTAGATTTTTATCGCCGTCCCGGTAATTTTATCGCAGACATTCAACGCGTTATCGGGAAACTATTGCATGTTACCGGCGTGTTGTGAATACGATGTTAACACAGAGTTATTTTCCCGCGATAGACGGCGATATGAAAGTTTGCGTTAACCTATTTTGGCGATGATTATCGCACGTTCTTGAGAATATCCCCCTCAGTTTTTACTACGTGGTCCTCCTGAGGAAGGCTTTTTTTTGCCAAAACATGCGTTGACAAAAGGAGATCAATGGAGCACCTCTGACACACAAAAAATATAAAATAAATGAAGAAAGCTGGAGCATCTTCTATACTCTGACCATAGGAGAGTGTTAAGGAATGGAAGAAATAAGACCTCTATTTATGATTCATTGTTTATATTGTTACCTGTAATGTATTTATCATAATTATTATAGGTTTGTGTAATCAGACATTCACTTTGTGGATATCATATGTATCAAGACAATTGGGAAGGAGAACAAAAATAGAGATATCTCACAGCTGTGATATATTGTGAATAGTAAGGGTTATGAGCGATGTGACTGAGTGAATATACACTTTTTTTATATATGTATATTGATATTATAGGTTGTGGAGTTCATTAATAAAATGTATGAATTTCTGATATTTTTTTTTAAAATAACGTGTATTGAGCCTTATGGTGATATATACTTTATTCAAAATTTTAAGGATAGTTGCCTAAGATTTGACAGTATTATTCATTTTCCCTGTCTCAGGAACTGACAATTGTGTACATGGGGTCCCTTCTTATGTACATTGTTCTCCCTAGACAGCCACACACGGTTCAGTGACTAAATATTGAGGGACATAATATAGAATGCCCAAAATATCGACGCCAAAATATAGAAGGAGAGAATATCGACACCCTATCTACAAACAGGTAAGTACTAAAATATCGATTCCAAAATATAGAATGTTAAAATATAGTTAGCTAAAATATCGAATTTTTTAAATGTATTAAACATAATATAAAAGTAATTAAATATTAAAAACAATTAAATAAAACATACATAATATAATATAAAAAGCTTAAAATGTAAACATAATAAAAGTAATGTAAAAAAGTAGAGATTTTGCTGGATAGTGAGAGCGTAAAAATTACTATTCCCACTCCAGTGAGTGCAACATTAGGGAAAACGTTGGATAGCGTAAGGGTAAAAATTACTATTCCCACTCCAAAGAGTGCAACAGTAGGGAAAGCGTTGGATAGCGGGAAGGTAAAAATTACTATTCCCACTCCAGAGAATGTAACAGTAGGGAAAGCATTGGATAGCGGGAAGGGAAAAATTACTATTCCCACTCCAGTGAGTGCAACAGTAGGGAAAGCGTTGGATAGCGTACGGGTAAAAATTACTATTTCCACTCCAGTGAGTGCAACAGTAGGGAAAACGTTGGATAACGTAGGGGTAAAAATTACTATTCCCACTCCAAAGAGTGCAACAGTAGGGAAAGCATTGGATAGCGGGAGAGTAAAAATTACTATTCCCACTCCAGAGAGTGCAACAGTAGGGAAATCGTTGGATAGCGGGAAGGGAAAAATTACTATTCCCACTCCAGTGACTCCAACAGTAGGGAAAGCATTGGATAGCGTAGGGGTAAAAGTTACTATTCCCACTCCAGAGAGTGCAACAGTACAGAAAGCATTGGATAGCAGGAAGAGAAAAAATACTATTCCCACTCTAATGAGTGCAACAGTAGGGAAAGTGTTGGATAGCGTAGGGGTAAAAATTACTATTCCCACTCTAGTGAGCGCAACAGTAGGGAAAACGTTGCATAGCGTAGGGGTAAAAATTACTATTCCCACTCCAAAGAGTGCAACAGTAGGGAAAGCGTTGGATAGCGGGAGGATAAAATTTACTATTCCCACTCCAGAGAGTGCAACAGTAGGGAAAGCGTTGGCTAGCGGGAAGGGAAAAATTACTATTCCCACTCCAGTGAGTGCAACAGTAGGGAAAGCGTTGGATAGCGTAGGGGTAAAAATTATTATTCCCACTCCAGTGAATGCAACAGTAGGGAAAACGCTGGATAGTGTAGGGGTAAAAATTACTATTCCCACTCCAAAGAGTGTAACAGTAGGGAAAGCGTTGGATAGCAGGAGGGTAAAAATTACTATTCCCACTCCAGTGAGTGCAACAGTAGGGAAAGAGGTGGATAGCGGGAGGGTGAAAAATACTGGGGTATATGTATCAACATCTCCATTTGCGATTCTCAAATAGCGATTTTTAAAGAATCGCTATTTGAGAATTGCAAAATGGGATGTATTTAAAAAATCGCAAAACTTTAGCAATTTCTTAAAATTCCTTAATTGCGATTAGCAAATTGCGAAATCGCAATTAAGGAATACCTTCCCATTCATTTCTATGGGCCAGGAGACCCATAGGAATGAATGGGAAGTAATTCTCAAATTGCGATTCGCAATTTGCTAATCGCAATTTGAGACTAATTTCAAAGGTGCAAGGGTGTCATGATGACACCCTGATGCACCCCTAAAATGAGCATGTGTGTGCATATGGCGCACATACATGCCCTAAGGGCATGTATGTGCGCCACGTGGCACTTTGTAAAATTACAAAAAGTGCATTTTTAACAGAAATCGCAAATTACCACCAACTAGAAGTTGGTCGTAATTTTCGATTTCTTAAGGATAATTCGCAATGCTTTGGTGCGTGGTACATATCATTTAAGAAATCGCTTCTTAAATGCTTACGCAAACCTAAGAAATCGCTAAATTAGCGATTCCTTAAATTTGCGATGAGAATTTGCCTCATACATCCCGTTTTGCGAATTTTTAATCGCAAACGCTGTTTTTTGCAAATCGCAGCGTTTGCGATTAAAAATTCGGTTGATACATATGCCCCACTATTCCCACTCCTGAGAGTGCAAAAGTAGGGAAAGTAATGATTTAATTTTAAAATAAGATTACATTAATTATCAATACCAATAAAAGTTAATTAAAAATAATTACCAATTAATAAAAATTAATTACCATTGAAAAAAATTATTTACCAATTAATAAAAAATAATTACCAATTAATAATTAATTATCAATTACTTATCAATACATATAAATACAAATTAATATTTACTTTATTACAATTTATTTACTTCTCACCCAATTCCCCTATAAACCCACAACCCACTCCCAATAATAAGAAATACAATTAACATTATTATCAATTAATCAATTATTAACATTTATTTAGCAATTAATAAAAAATAATTACCAATGCATACAAATTAATTACCAATTAATACAAATTAATTAACAATTAATAATTATTTATCAATTATCAATACACATAAATAAAATGTGTTATATTTACTTTATTACGATTAAATTACTTCCCACCCAATTCCCCTATAAGACCACAAAAAATACCATTAACATAATTATCAATTAATCAATTAATATAAATGAATTAACAATTAATACAAATTAATTACCAATTAATAATTAATTATCAATCAATTAATTATCAAAACATATAAATATAATTAATATTTAATTAACCATAATTAAATTACTTCCCACCCATATCCCCTATAAACCCACAACCCGCTACGGAATTAAATTACGCAAAAATTAAATTACATAACATTCATTAGTTTAAAAATATTAAACATACATTACAAAAATAATACATAATTTTAACACATATACTACCATACATAACACCCAAAAAAATCGATATTATAGATATCTATATTTTTAAATTCGATATTATAGTAATCTATATTTTAAAATTCGATATTATGGAATTCTATATTTTTAAATTCTATATTATAGAAATTGATAATTCATACCCCAATTTCGATATTCTGACCTATCTATATTTTGATAATTCGATATTCTGTACTATCTATATATTAGAATCGATATTCTGTCCTGTCTATATTTTGGATTCTATATTTTGTTCTTTCACCGCCACACACAATGAGGAGCTTGGGTTTGGCTGTAAGGGCCTTCCCTGGCAGGATGGGAGGGAGGAGATGGTCACAGCCCCACTTACACATGAATAGGCTGTGTCCTGCCTCCACACAAAGGGCTTAACAACCCTGCATTTTCACTTCAGTAAGCTTAGAACCAGGGAACAGAAGGTAGGAAATTCCATGCACTTCAATGGCACACTCAAGAAGCTTCTCCTCCCTTCCAGAATTGGATACCAGTGTATGAAACAAGGAGCTCAGACATCAGCTCTTCTGGACCTGTGGATACTCTACCAGAAAGAAGGACTGCTGTGCTGCTAAAACTGCAGTCACTTTGCTGGACAGCTACTCTGAAGGAGCTACTGCCCTGCTTCCCTCTTGCCTGGGAAGGGAGAACTTGACCCTAAAACCCATTTTCAACCCAGGACCCGAGTGACTCAAATGGCTAGTCTGCTGGCCTTCTGATATGAGCGTTGGGGACAAAAAAGGCTCTCCAAAAGCCCCTTGATCTGACTTAAGCAATTTCCTGATCCTCAAGTGGTGCCTATCAAGTCCTTGACCCTTGGTGTGGCACAGCGGGCTCTTAATTCAAGCTTTTGGGCTCTTAACAACCACGAATGGGTCAGTTTCACTGGTACCACACTGCTTCCATCAAAACTCAGCATGAGCCGCAACCAGTCCGTCTCTTTACACAGCAAGTATTGAATAGCGTGGACGACCGCCAACGCAAGACTGAAGTCTGCCGGACCACGACACCTGTCCTGCTCCACAGACCCACGCCAGCTATGCTCTCCTTGAACCCTCGCGCTCCATTGACCACCGCCAGCTATGCTCTCCTTGAACCCTGTGGTCCTCTCCAACACAAACGGGACTCTCGGCACAAAACCTTAGAAGGTAAAACTTCAGTGGGACTATTATGGGACTGTATCCGACCCACACTCCATTGTGGTCAGCCTGAACATGTGAAATTGGCAGGGTCCAGTGTGGCCAGATAGCAGCGGCTGGCGCTTTATCCTTTTAGGCTCTATATTGCAGTTTATTCTCGAAAAATTCACAACTCCTGGTCTAATGATTGGATTTTTGTTGTTTTCATCTTTCGTTTTTTTTGTCCTCATTTGCCACCAACCTCACTTCAGTTCACACTCAAGATGTCTATACCCTCACTCAGCAATCTGAGAGGCATAGGCGAGGACCCCACCTACTGGTACCAGAAATTGCTTGGGTGCTAGTGAAAAACCTGCTGAGATAACTCTTCTGCCAAGCTCCCAGAGCTAGAAGACACTTGTCGTAAAACCCCCAGTAACAGACTAGGAGAATCTGACTTAGCCCGAAGAGTATTAAGGCAGCATAATCAAAGGACTCAGAGAGAAAAAAATAAAAATAAAACTCAAACAGTCAACTCTGAGCCCCATCTCCATTGCAGGAGGTCCCAAAATGCTTTCTTCTTCTTACTACCTAATCTCATAAGATCAAGCTTAGAGACCACCAAAACTGAAGTCTCCCAGTCTAGAAAAGAGGGGGGAGTGGAATCTGTCCATCTTATACAAATTTGCCTCCTAGCTAGGAGGATAGCATAAAAAAGCAGCTATCTGGCAGGAACCTTAACGCTGTCTACCAAGCCAAAGATGATCAAAGGTAAGTTGATGGTGATGGGACACCCCAGGGCGCTTGCCAAAAAATGTCCAATGTTATCCCAGAAAGGAGCAAGGGCAGGACACTCTTTGAACATGTGGATATCGGAAGCAGAAGCCAGTGCACATTTCTTGCAGCAGACCGGTGAGCCTTTAGTGATTTTTGAAAGTTTTTGTGGAGAAAAATAGGCCCTGTGGATGGTAAACAGGTGGTTCATTTTTAGCCATGCCGGTTTTACTACCTCATATAGAATCTTACATGAGTTCTGCCATAATATATCAAAATCTTGTGCTGGTAAGGAACCAACTCACAGCTCCTCGGCAAGTTTATATTCACCGTCCACGCCTTCAGAAATGGCTTGGTACCAAAAGGAAACTTCTTTCCTCCCAAAGGGCTTAGTCACAAGCTGGTGTTCCAGGGGGTTGCCACACCCGATTAAGCTTCCACGAATTGTTTGTGAGTGTCAATGGGCCCAGCTTTCCAACTGGAGATATTTAATTTTTGAAAGGCCTGCTCCGACCCTATCCCTAAATTGCTCCCATGAAACAAGAGTTCCTCCAGACTGCTAGTCCGGCTTCCCTCAAAGGTATTGCCAACCTATCCCTCAGACACTCTGGTGCCCCAGGGGAGTCCCAGAGGGGAGCCAGGCTGGAGAAATAACCCTGCGCAACCGAGCCCCTTAATTTTGCCCATGTTTTGGCTAAGCCCTGAAGAACCTTTAGCTTGATCTTTTTAAAAAACTTTGGATCACCAAATTTGAACAGAAACCCCTCCACCGATAAATTAGCACCCCTAAGCATAGCTAAAAACATCCCCCACACCAGTATTAACATGAATTTTCAAGAGCATACGTGAATGTGAAAGTTGAAAGGCCCAAGCATAAAGCTGGAGATCTGGTAAAGCAAGGCCTCCCTTCTCTCTCCAGCGTCTCAGTTTTTTCCATGAAATCCTGGATGATTTATGTGCCCAGACAAACAAATTAATATCCCTCTGCATTTTGTAAATAATGGATTTTTCATAATGGAGGGGAATGCAATTGAAGAGGAAATTAATTTTTGGAAGTATTGACATCTTGACCAATTGACTCTGCCGATAATGGATAAAGGGAGTAGGGCCCAAGATTTCATTAGCCTCTGGCACTCCCTTGCCACCATAGCCAAATTGGTCTTGGTGATCTTAGTGATGTCTTGAAGGATATTTATCCCTAAAAAACTCATTTTGGAACTAGTCTGGTGCTGGGTACCTCCTATGTTCCATACCATAATTTCTGTCTTTAAGGCGATGATTTTGTAGCCTGACACCCGATCAAACTCCTGAGCAAGGCAGACGACAGCTGGAAATGCTATGTGTAAATTAGCTGAAAGAACTAGAATATCATCAGCATACAAGGCTACCTTCCTCTCCCACTCCCCATACTTAAAAGGCTGAATGTTAGGATCATCCCTGAGCCGTTGAGCAAATGGCTCAATGTATAAGTCAAAAAGAAGAGGGGAGAGTGGGCAGCCCTGTCTAGTCCCCCTGGAAATGCTAAAGGGATCAGTAATTTTGCCATTAACAAAAAGTCTGGCCGTAGGGTTCTGATAAATCAGCTGAACTGTGCGACAACATTTTTCTCCCAAATTAAATTTTTTCAAGACCTCCGACAGGTAAATCCAATTCACTCTGTCGAAGGCCTTGGTAGCATCTAGAGTCATAGCTGCTAGTGGGATAGACTATGCTGTAGCGAGATCAATCGCACCAATAAAATTATACGTAAGGTCTGAGAGCTGACGACCCCTGACAAAACCCTTCTGATCCAAATGAAGAATGTCACCCGCCACGAGTCCTAATCTTGCAGCCAATATTGAAGAAAAGATTTTATAGTCGGCATTCAGGAGCGATATGGGTCTATAAGACCCACAGCTTGATGGAACTTTCCCTGGTTTCAAGATCATGACTATGGTGGCGTCATTCCCTGAAGCTGGAAGCTTTAGGCCCTCCTGTAGTATCTGGTTAAAAAGCGACGTCAAGGTTGGGACGATCTTGTCACTCATTAATCTGTAGATCTCGACTGGGAGCCCATCCAGGCCCACAGCCTACCCATTCTTGCAACGTGAAATAGCTTCCCCGACCTCAGCTTGAGAAAAAGCCTGATCTAGGTGTTGTTGCTGATCATACTTCAGAGAGGGAAGAGGGATGCCTCCAAGCCAACTTTGTGCACTGAGGCTGTCCACCCTTATATCTTCACAGTAGATATCTTGAAAGAAGATCTGGAAAGCATCGCAAATATCCTCGTCTGTAGAGTGAATATCATTCCCATTAATGATTTCCTTAATATAATTCCTCGCTCGGTCTGATTTGCTTTTCCATGCGAGGAGTTTGCCTGCCCCTTCCCCATACTCAAAGTGGGCAATTTTGCTTGATTCCCATCTTCGCATAAGCCTGGTGTTCAAAACATTTTCTAACTGACCCTTCAAGCTGTCATACTTAGCCTGATGTTCTTCCTGAATTTCAGGGGGAGCTTGGCCCATTAAATCAGATTCAGCGTCCTTCAACCTGGCTTCAATACCTGAAATCTCTTCTTTGTATCTTTTATTTCTATAGCTGGACCTGCTGGTAATTTGTCCCCGCAGAAAAGCTTTTAGAGAAACCCATACTGTCGTTATTGAAGTTGAACCAGAATTCAATTTAAAAAACCATTTGATTTCTTGCGAGAAGAAGGAGATCTCCTCTTGCTCCAAAAGTAAGGCACGGTCAAAAGACTTTGGTGCCGATTACGATCCGTTAAAAACCGCGTACGAACCGTCGGTCGGAGCGAATTCCCCGTCCGACTCGTACCCGGTTGTAAAACTTTACAAACATGGAATTACGATTCGCACGGAAACACCATTTCCGTACGAATCGTAAAAAACACCGACCGACGAAAATATACATACGAATGTGATCCGGGAATGCTGCGACGTGACGTCGGGACGCTGTCAGGCAGCGTTTCACGAACCAGGAATTACGATTCGAACCGACAGCAGTCCGGACGGCAATATTTTCACGGCACCCAAAAAGTGCCGCAAAAGCGAAGTACGGCGCGAATCGACCAGAGTAGGTGGCCCGGTACGCGCCGACCCCCCCCCCGGCCCCGTAGGTACGCGCCGACCCCCCCCCAGCCCCCGTAGGTACGCGCCGACCCCCCCCCAGCCCCCGTAGGTACGTGCCGACCCCCCCTGTGTGTACACCCGTGTACGGTGCGTACCCCCCCGTGTACGCTCGAGTCGGACCCCCCCGTGTACGCTCGAGTCGGACCCCCCGTGTACGTTCGAGTCGTACCCCCACCCGTGTATGTACGGTGCGTACCCCCCCGTGTACGCTCGAGTCGAACCCCCCGTGTACGCTCGAGTCGGACCCCCCCGTGTACGCTCGAGTCGGACCCCCCCGTGTACGCTCGAGTCGAACCCCCCCGTGTACGCTCGAGTCGGACCCCCCCGTGTACGCTCGAGTCGGACCCCCCCGTGTACGCTCGAGTCGGACCCCCCCGTGTACGTTCGAGTCGTACCCCCACCCGTGTATGTACGGTGCGTACCCCCAGCGCGTAACTGGGGGGTCCGACTCGAGCGTACACGGGGGGGTCCGACTCGAGCGTACACGGGGGGTTCGACTCGAGCGTACACGGGGGGGTACGCACCGTACATACACGGGTGGGGGTACGACTCGAACGTACACGGGGGGGTCCAACTCGAGCGTACATGGGGGGGTCCGACTCGAGCGTACACGGGAGGGTACGCACCGTACATACACGGGTGGGGGTACGACTCGAACGTACACGGGGGGTACGCACCGTACACGGGTGTACACACAGGGGGGGTCGGCGCGTACCTACAGGGGCTGGAGGGTGGTCGGCGCGTACCTACGGGGGCTGGGGGGGGTACGGCACGTACCGGGCACCTGTTTGGACGTCTCCATGGTTGTTATGGGAGTTCGGTGCGGACGGTCTTTTCACCATACGGTTGTACATTCGGACGCCCGGGATGGATCGTGATTCCCCGGTCGGAGTTCACCTTTCACGTTTGTACGGTGAATCGTACGAGGACGTGTCGGACACATTTTCCGACCCGAGGACGTGTGGGGAAATATTCCCAGTGCGGTTCGTATGGACTTTTTACCATGCGAATCGTGATTGCCAGTTCGTACGGCACTTGTACGATTCGTACGGTAAAAAGACCCGATACGAGTCGTACGGGGACATTTTTTACCGGATCGTGATCGGCACCTATGTCTTAGTAGGACTAGGAACTGTGCATTCCAAACCCAGAAGAACCCCTGAATGGTCTGAAAGATGGGGTGCCAAATACGAGATTTTTTTTACCCTGCCTCTTAACGAATAATTTATCAGCATAAAATCTATTCTAGATTGGTGCCGATATTTGAAGTTTCGGTACGAGACGCCTGACTGCTGGCCTGATCTTTCCCTCCAGATATCCGTGAAGGTGAATTGCTTCATTGCTCCAAGTAAGAAGTCCCGAGATTTAGAGGGGACCAGAGCTCTATTATTTGGAGTCTTATCTAGTAGGGGATTCAAGACAATATTAAAATCTCCTGCCAGGACCATTGGTTCTGTAAAGTCCAGCAAATGGGAGAAGATAGCCTTAAGACTGGAGGGATCATCTTGGTTGGGTCCATAGTAGCCAACCAAGGGTCCCCATTCCAATAGCTTTAACAATGACCCATCTGCCACCTGGGTCAATGAGCTGTGATAGAATCTGAGCCCTGGCTGATTTCTTAAATAGAATTAGAACCCCTCTGACATTTGCTGACTGACTAGTACACACATACAAACCAACCCATCTTTACCTTTAAGGAGGGAGGTTGTCTCCTCTTCAAGTAGATGTGTTTCCTGAAGGACAATAATCGGCGCAGGAAAATCCCGGAGATATTGTATGATCTTATCTCTTCTCGGTCTGGTGCGCAGGCCATTGATGTTCCTGGACAAAATCTGTATGGAACTCATGGTGGATCAAGCCTACTCCTGTCCTTAGAATCCGAGATTGGAGACACCAGCACCAGCACCCAGACCAACGCCATTCCGATGCCCTTGCCATTAAAGTTAAAATCGGTAAAATCAAAAAAGGGAGAATGAGGAGATTTTTTATTTCTTTTCCCCTGTTGCATCCAACCCCAATCCCTGTGCCCATCCCCTCCCACGCCCCACCCTTGGAGAACCATAACCCCAATCATCTGGACAGATGGAGTCCAGACAGTTGCATCCCGGAGATACTCGCCTGCCCCCCCTCCTTCCTTAAAGTGAAAAAAGTGTAAAAAGAAAAAAAGAAATATGAAAAAGAAAACTTATCCGACCCTTCAAAATAATCGAGGACCGAAGAAAAGAAGAGGAAAGAGATATACTAAGCTACATGTTTTTTTTTCCCTTTCCCTTTCCCATTTTTTTGTTTTAATCCTTCTTTCCTTAAATTACTTAAATTATGTTGTTATACCCCACGTACAGTGTACAACCATTTCCAACATATAATCACCTATTACTCTAACCTTATTCGCCACTGTATCCGCCATTAAGGATGAAAAGACAGCCCCAGCTGAGCCACATTACTGACCGTGATACAGGCCGAAAACACTCTCTTATGAGACCCCTTTACTGGTGCAACTAATCTCATCAGTCTCTCAAGCTAGTGGCCAAGTGAGTTACTAAGGGAAGCTAGCAGAGGCAGAGAAAAACAGAAGGGGGGGATATCTGTCCCTGCCTAGGCCTTGCTCTTCCCCATAATCGTAAGCAGTTTGTCCGCCTTCTGTATCGACCTCACGTTATGCATTTTATTTTTATACATGATTTTTAGGGTGTCAGGAAATTTAAGTTGAGCTGTGGCCCCTAGCCTCTTGAAATCCTCCAGTTTCCTGCCCAGCTCCCATTGCCTATCTAGAGTTGCTAGGGCCAGGTTGGATCGGATTTGAAATGCAAAATCTTTAGCCTTCAGTGACTTATGCTTGAGAGATAGGTTGAGTATTTTCTCCTTCAGGGAATAAGTATGGAAATTTACTAGTATCTTCCTTGGCTTGGATCTATTAGGGCCCTGAAGGGGTCTCTATGAATTCTCTGAATGTCACTCCTCAGCTCATCCTCCGAATGTTCCAGTTCAAGGGACTCCTTCAGAAGTGTGATCACAAAGGACTTGAGGTCGTCCCCCTCACTCCCTTCAGGGACATTCGAAATACAGAGGTTACTCCTTCGTGAGTTGTTCTCCAGTGTTTCTAACCTTCCCGGTGGGCCCCCTCCTCCCTTTTAAGAGTGACTATATCTGCTTCCACCGCTCCACGCTGGTCTGTTAACACCCCCACGGTCCACTCTAAGGTCTCAGTTCTGGCGTTTAGAAGGTCTACTTTCTTCTCCAAAGACTCGCAAAAGCACCTGATCTTGCCTTGGTTTTCAGCCGAAACCTCAAACCCCCTCTTAATATCCACTGAGAGTGAAGTGAGGAGGGCCTCCAGGGAAGCCACCAAGGGTCCCTCTGCCCACTGAGCCATTGCACCTGCATCAGTAATGGCCCCTGAACCTCCTGCCACCCCTGAGACATTCCCTTGGATACAACTTGGAGCCCCTGCCCTTCCACCTCCTTTCCTTCATCCCTCTGCGCTGAAGCAGGGCTCTCAGAACTTATAACTAGAGTATCTCCTGAGCATGGTAGGGCCCCCGATACCTCCATGTTAGCAGGATCCACTCTGGGGTCGACCGAACCTCCTGACCACTTCCTGCAAGCCTCGCCCTGCCTTGCCAAATTCAAGCCCTCTGGTAGTACTTTGAAATAAGATCTTAATGAGGGTGTGATCCTGAGCTTAGCCTTAGTGTCTGAAGGGGTACTTTTGGCTCTGCCAGATTTTGCGCTCCTTCCCTTAACTTCACCACAGAGGAAGGAAGAACTGCTATTCCCTATACTCGAGGCACTTCCACTTCCCTGATTCTTCTCAGCGCCACCAGAGCTTAGTCCCATATTGCCCTCAGAGAGTTGTTTAGGGCTTTTCTCAGCCAACTTCGCTCTTGCTGAAACCTGAGCCCCCCCACGTTTTTTCCCCTTCTTAGGAGCTTTAGCGGTGGTTGGGGCAGTGGCCAAAGCAGCAGCCAAAGTAGCAGCACGTCTTACCTTAGACTGGGAGTCGTCCCTGACTCCCTGGCCCCCTCGTACCTGCTCCTGCCGCGACACACCACCCAGGGGCTGCGCGCTGTTGGGGTTTCCTCCTCACAACCTTCAATACCACCTTCCAGCATGGGGGGAGGCAAGCGACCAGTGCTGCCTCTGCCTCGGGTAACCCGGAAGAGACCGAGAGCCGCTGCTCTGCGGCCCCTCCTGAGCTCCAGTGCTGCCGCCTCCCATCGCAGTAGGCGGGGAGAAACTGGAGCCGCGCCGCGTCCAAAACACATGCAGCGGGAAGAAAGAGACCTTGGAAAGAGCCAGAGAAGATCCCCGGTGCAGACAAGGCATCTAACTCCGTCAAACAGGTTAGAAAAACGATCTTAATGCTGGCTGGAAGGCATAGTGGCGAAGCGGGTCATCCGGGTACAAGCGGCAGCTCAGCTAGCTGCTGCCATGTTCTCCTTCTGTCTCCTCAGTAGTTTTCATCTTGTTGTATTTATTTAATTTTTTTGCTTTATTTTAACCTAGTCTGGAATCTTTTTGTGTGGTGTTTTCACTGATTTACTGTTTGAAGAGGTGCACAAATACTTCTCACATTCCCCTTAAGTTGAGCCTGACTGCTCTGTGCCAAGCTACTGGAGGGTTGAGCACAGGTTAATTTGGGGTTTGCTTGTGCCTTACCTAGACTAGCATTGTGGTTGCTGGTTGACCAGGGCCCACACCCCAGTGAACCAGTAATCCAATTTCTAAGAACAAGCTAACAGTCAGTTGGGCATATTTACAAGGGCTTGGTCGTCACTTTTAATTATATTCCTTTGGCACAATGCCCTGCTCCATATTTACAAAATGGCATTAAGCCACAAAAAGTGGCTTAACGCTGCTTTGTAAATATGTTACTCTTTCACACAGGTATCTGCGTGAAAGGGACGTGCAATGGGTATTGCTGTGGGCGTTCCACACAGCTTTTTGACACTACCCCAGATTTACAAGTATCTGTAAATCTGAGGCAGCGCCAAATCTTACGTGATGCAAGAGCAGGCGTTAGAATGGCGAAACAAGCAGAAATACTTTTATTCCTCCTCGTTTTGCTTTTTCTATGTGTGCTGCAGAATGCAGCACACATAAAATGAGCAAAACGAGGAGAAATAAAAGTATTTCTCCTTGTTTCGTATTCTGTAACACACATAGAAGGAGTAAAACACCATGAATGATTGTTTACTGCAGGAAGGTGTCCCTTTCTGCACATAAATAATCATTAAATAATGACGATTTGCTATTTCTATGTGTGCTGCATACTGCAGCACACATAGAATTAAAAATGTGCATTATTGATTGTGAATGTGCAGGAAGGGACACCTTCCTGCACATAAAAATGTATTCCCGGCAATGCAGGCACCCTTGCACTATGGCGCAAGTGTGCCTGCGTTGACGCTAGAAAGCTAAATTTAACGCAAGGCGCTAGGGAAAACACAGGGATGTGCCATATTATGGGAAATACTGAGCATCCATGCATTTTGGAAATGTCTGAGTGCCATGCTACCAAATTTGGCGCAACCCCATGCTCCGACATTTCCCCAGTGTTTGCGGTAGCTGTTTCTTCTATTCACATAATGATAACTCATGGTCAATGAAGAGAGCAAACATCACAAGATGCACAAAATAGCCTGTGTAGCTTGATAACTATGGGGCATATTTACAAGCAGGCGATAAAAAGTTATTGCCGCTTTTGCGGCCGTTTTCGGCCGAAAAGCGGCGATAATTTTATCGCCTAATTATCAAGGCCACTCTAACGCGTGAAACCTTGCTTTAGCATGGGGATTCTTTACGCCCAGCTTTGCATCTCTAATCAGATGCAAAGTGGGCGTTCCTGACCTAACATGACAGGAGAAATGTCGCTAAGCGACATTTCTCCTATCATCAAGCCCCACGCTATGAAGCATAGCGTCAGGAAAAGTAGCGATAACCCCTGTTATCGCTACTTTCCTTACGCCTGCTTCAGGACTCACTTAGCCATGATATCCTACGGAGGGTGGATATCATGGCTAAGTTTGTGAGACCCTATCAGCAAGCTAACGCCACATTGTGTGAGATTATCGCTGGGTTTCCAGCGATAATCTCATGTTAGGCAGTTAGCGTGAGGATTTTTATCGCTGAGGAAATAAGCGTTGCTAATAGCACACTATCTCAGCGATAAAAATCCATGTTACCCGGCGATAATTATCCTCACACTAAGAACACTGAGCGATAATTATCACCGGGTGTTGCTGATATGCCCCTATCTATTTTGAAAATATCCACTCTTTCCCTTTTTTTGCAGCCTTATCTACCCTACCTTCCAGTTCCATCCACTGGCAATCCTCTCCACTCCTCTGTACCCCATCCCTTTATTTTCCATTTCCCCTCCCTCGTCCCCTGTCCCTTATTTATCTGTATCTCCCAACTCTCCCCACCTTATAGTACATACGTTGGAGAGGCTCCACATACTTTTATCTCCTTTCTTCTGCCCTCTCTGCCCCAACATTAGTGGCTTCAAACTTGGGTAGTGTTGGACTTGGCCCTTTTTGCAGGGTCATCCCTGAACTTTTTGCCTTCCTTTAGCCTTTTTTCTAACATGGTGTTTGTGGTTTTAGGACTCTGGGCACTTTAGCACTGTTTAGCAGTGCAGAGAGTGTGTGCTCTCTCTGCCCTACATAGGCTAACCTTGGGAACCCCCCCTTATGGGATAACTCCTAAATGGAACAAAATAAGTATGTCGTGTTTGGTATGTTTGGAATGGAAATAATAAATGCTGCGCAATGGTGTGCGCAGAGTTACTATCACTATTTTAGGAATGCCACTTTTAGAAGTTGGTATTTCTGTGTGCTATGTGTCTGCCTGCCTGATGTGTATTGCATGTCTGGTTCTAGAAGTGACCGAGGCTGGTGAGGTGTGGGTGGTTCCAGGGAGGGCAGGGTGAGTCAGCACTAGGCTGAATAGAAGATCTGCAATTGGAGAAGTCCCCTGTCCCTGAATAGATATGTGCCTGCCCTGTACAATGCTGGCTCCGCCCCCCTGTGGTGTTTCTGATGACCCAGCCCCAGCTCACAAAGGAGGAGGGAAGCCTGGTAAACACAATGATTGACACCCCTCCCAGAGCCAGTTGGGACTGGAACCTCCAAGACCCTTCCAGAGGCTTCTAGAAGGAAGCAGACAAAAATGAAATGGAATATAAATAGAGGGGCTGTGATCCCATGTTGTTGTTGTGTTTGTGCTTACTTTGAGGGGACACTCTGTCAGGAGGAACCGCATGGGACCCAGCTGGTGGCTACTGGGGGTCCCTGCATGCTGGCCTGCCTGCGCCCAACTCTGCCATTCTGCCTTTCACTGCACCAGGAAGAAACTTTGCAGGAGTAAAGGCTGCTACGCTGGAAAGATTGCCTCTTTGCTGTGCCTGAATGTTCCTAGGAATTGCTGCTCTGCCTAGTGTGCTGTCCCCCGGTCTGCTGACCTTGCCCAGACTGGCCTCTTCATCCTGGAGTTCTGCCAGCTTTTCAGCGCCTAGTGAGCGCTACATTTTAAACACCCAGGGGAAGAAGGGGAGCTGGTGGCCTATAGCGCGATGCTACGAATTCTGAAAGAGTAATCCCGGCGTTTGGGATTCCCCCTTGAGTTCCTGAAGCCATCGGGTGCCCTCCTCGCATTTATGAAATTTTTGGCCAGCGGGTGCCCACCCCACATTTTGCAACTTTCGCGGGTGCCCACCCCGCATTTACGCTTATTTTTGGTCAGCG
Organism: Triturus cristatus; assembly: GCF_964204655.1. Taxonomy (NCBI): domain Eukaryota; kingdom Metazoa; phylum Chordata; class Amphibia; order Caudata; family Salamandridae; genus Triturus; species Triturus cristatus. Next base: position 446,247,389 of record NC_140590.1, read on the forward strand.
GGTGCCCACCCCGCATTTAAGCTTATTTTTGGTCTGCGGGTGCCCACCCCGCGTTTCGGCAACTAAATCAAAGTCTCGGCCCGAGCTGCCGAGAGGAGCGCCGGAAAGAGGATGTCAGGCATGCACTGCCTGGCTGTGGGCAGGGTGTGCCGTGGAACCTGGAAGTCTTGGGGTGCCTGGGCGGGGTTCCCATGCTAGAGGAGAGCCCCACATGCTGCCGCCACAGTGAGGAGCCTCCCCGACTGGAGGCAGGGCTCCCATGCTGGTGAGAGCCTCGCATTTTCTGGAGGCCAGCGGAGACCCGAGAAAGCCCCGGTGAGTGGGGCTTCATGGGGGTGCAGTGTTTGTGCTCACGAGGCACCAGTGCAGTCGTGCCTGTGGTTCCTGAGAGGTCCCGCAGGACAGCAAGCCGCTCCAACATTGGGGGCAGAATCTGTTTTTAGAGTCATGGAGTGGGGCTCTCCCAGGCCGCAGTGGTGAAGGGCCACAGTTCCAACGTTGGGCAGCTACAACTTGTGTGCACCATTTTTCAGAGCCCCAGAGTAGGGGCTCCCCAGTCGCTGTAGCGCCACAGGCTAGGCTACACAGCTGCCCCGCACATAAGCGGGAGCTGCACCACGGGGGCAATTACTTTTGATCCCATTCTTCTGTTACGTGGGCCCCCAATCTTCACCTCGTTAGTGATTGATCTCTGGACACAGCTTCACCACAGTTGCGGGCAGCTACAATGAGGGGCATGTTTGTTTTGCATACCAAGATGAGCCCTACAATAGAACGGTGATAATCTGTGTGCACTCCGGTCTATGGTTTATGCCCCATTCTCATAGGTGTATGCAGAATGTATTTGTATGCCTAAGCATGTTGCCTTTTTGCTTATGCGGATCCCTAACGTCAGGTTATTAGGTTCTGTGGTTATGCCTCATGCTCATGTGATTTTGCCTACATGTCATGCTATGATGCTTGCATTTTATGCCTGAGCTAATGTGGTTTATGCTTACTGCAATATTGCTAACCTCATTATTTTACCAGTAGGTACTGGCTGTTTTACATTTATTACTTGTACTTTTGTGATGGTTCTGCCAGCGACCTGATTGGCGCTGCCTTGTACGTAGTCCCCTGTAAATTATGACCTGGTGCCAGTTGGCACGGTGTATATATCTGTGATGGTGATTCTAGTGTGTTTTACATAATAAAAAGGCTATTTTTATATAACCTTGTGTGGAGCCTCTTTTGTGGTGTGCCCAGTGTATCGCCGCTGTGTTTGTGTGTTGCGCAATGGCTTTAGACATTGCCTCTGGGATAAGCCTAACTGCTCATGCCAAGCTACCAAGGGGGTGAGCAGGGTTCATCTTCAGTGTGTAACTCCCTCGCCCTGACTAGAATGGGGTTCCTGCCTGGGTTTGGCGCATGCCCTAGCCAACCGGGAATCCCCATTTCTAACACTGGTTGTCAGCGGTGAGGATAGGACTTGGCTTTGGCAGTACCACAGCAACAACTGGTTGTGCTACAAACTCTGCATTTAGAATAATCACAGGTTCGGGGATTATTTTTCCTGATTTTGTTTTTGCTTCTAAAAGTGTCATTTTTTAATTGTGTTCTCCTGTTGCACTGTGGGTTGTGTATCTTGCCAGGATAGGGTTAATCTATAATGAGTATGACCTTTGGGAGTACACTGAGGAGGAGGTAATGAATTTCAGCAGAGAAAGGGGGATACCTATTGAAGGCAACTTCCGCAGAAAATTGTTCCTCTATTAAGCCTCCAAAAGGGTAGAACCCTTCGAGCCCTGTGGGGACCTTTCAGATTACCCCTCCGCATACCTAAGTGGTGGGATTGAGGGAAACCCTGAAGAGGCGGCAACAGAGATCCAGGAGGGTGGTGGTTCTGAAGGAGACCCTGAGGAGGACCCCAAGAGTAGTGAGGACTCTTAGAGCAAGGGTCCCCAGTCCATACCCCTGGGGGGTGGAGGCCCTAAAGAGGATGAAGAAAATGACAGGGCGGGGACGCCAGTAGATAGTGAGGACCCCATAGATAGGGAGTCCCTTGCTGGGTCCAGTGCGGGGGCAGTGCCCCATCCCTTTCCCTGTCCCCAGAGGAGTGGGTAGATAGGAGGGAAGAAAGGGAGCATCAGCTGGCATTGTAAAGGCTTGGAGTGGAGCTAGTGGAGCTAGGTCAGCTGCGTTTGGAGGAAAAAAGGCTAGAGACCGAAGGGTCCTGGCGCAGGAGAGGATGGCGGAGGCAGAGAAGGCCTTCGCCAGGGAGAAACTAGCTCTAGAGAGTAGGTTGTCCCCTGAGAGTGGCTTCAGTAGTCTGGATTCACCAGTGAGGGTGGGGTCCAGTGGCAGCAGCAGTATGGCATCCAGTGTAGGAAGTCCCACTCCCAGATTGTACCTGGTTTCCAGGAAGAGGGGTACAGGTTGAGGTTCAGGGGCAATAGAAAACGGTCTCACCAGTCCTGGGGGGAGTTTGTGGATGTGTGTTGTAATGCACTGGAGGATTGGGTGGTGAGTAGCACGGCAAACGATTTTGAAGGGCTGTTGAATCTGATCATCAGAGAGCACATGTTCAGTAATTGTTTTCCGGGGTTACGCCAACACCTGTTGGAGTGTGGGTTCTCTGATCCCAGGGAGCATGCACGGAAGGCAGACCTCTGGGTAAGTGCCAGAGGGTCTGAAGAGGCATTGGGGAGTGATACTGAAAGAAGTGGCTCGGGTATCTTCCAACCAAGAGTGGTGGGAGAGGGTCAGAATAGCCCAGCTAGGTCCCCGTGTAGTGTAATGGTTGTAGTGCCTCATGTCCTGTCTCCAAGGAGAAGGAGTGAGACGGGGAGGTGTCCCGAAGTGCCCCAACCTCAGTCCCAGGGCCTGGAGGGTTCCATAAGGGAACACCAGGTGGGGAACCTAGGCTGTCCTGATGGGTGGTCCATTGAGAGGGATCTCCTTGTGCCAGGAGAACCTGGGGCATCTGTAAACAGAGCTCCAGTGGTTCTGGTGTCTCCTACCGGTTTGTCTTCCAGGGGTACCACTCAAGGTGGGATGGTGCGGAACTCTGGAAGGGGGTGCAGAGGAAGGGAGGACTCGCCTCTGTCACTGGTGCAACCTAAGGGTTTAGACCCTAGGTTGGGGGATCAGTTACAGGGTCAAGGTCCTGAACTGGTGAGAGTGGTGTTCTGAGGGAGCCTCTCCATGGAGGAGAGTGTGGAACCCCAGAAGGAGAGGTAGGGGGAGGAGAGCCTTGCCTGTGACTTCTGATCAGCCTGAGGGTGCGGACCCCAGGTTGGAGGATCTGTGAAAGTTTAGAACTGCACTGATGAGAGGCAGAGTGGTAAAGGATTACTATGTGCCTGGGACTACTGCCCCCAACTCTGTGAGGCAGCAAGGACCAGAGACATCTGGATTGCCTAGGGCCTGGTCTTGGCCGCAGACAAATAGGGAGTACCAGTGGGGTAGCTTAGTGGGTCCTGGGAGCTCTGACAGAGGGAACCACCGGGGTCCAGAATGGAGTAGAACTGGCGGGTGCCCTTTCAGGGAAGTCCATCAAGCATAGCCTTGAGCACTCCTCATTAAACCATCTGGGATTTTGGTTACGAGTTTTCATCTTCCGTTTTAATTTTATATCTATCGCTATTTAGGTAGTGATGTTACAAAAGGTACTTATGTATTTATTGAAGTACTATCTAAACACATTTTAATATCTTTCTGTTTTTTAGCTACAAGATTATCCAGGTGGTTGGGTTAACACCTGACCATTTTATTGATACTCAGTTGTTTCCGTTGACACACTAGGCACACCACAAAAGACACTCAACACAAGGTTATATAAAAATAGCCTTTGTGTTACTCATAAAACACATTAGAATACAATCATATATATACATTGTGCCACCTGGCACTAAGAATTACTTTACAAGGGATTATATACATTCATTACAGGGCCAATCGGGCCACGGTCATAACCATTACACAAGTAGTGAAACAACCAGTAACTACTGGCGAGGGTACAAATGTATTAGACATAAAATATCATTTGCAGCACATCAGAACCATAAAACATCATGTCCCTGATAGGCATAATCATAACTGCACCTAGCGCGAAGCATTGGGTATGTACCTCACCACATGACACCAGCTGCCTATGCACCATCACTGCACATTATCAGTAGGCCCCACCATCACTGTAAGTGCGCCTAGCACAAAGCATTAGTTATGAATCCTAATCATCAGCATAGCACATCATGAGTAGCAATAGTGCTCCAAAGTACCGACTTCCACAGGGCACCACATGTGCGCAAGGGACCACTTCCAGGGCACACATTAGGCAAAAGCTTTACAGTATAGTATGGCTAGACCACAACAGCAGTGCACATAGCAATCCCAATAGTGTGCACACATGGTCATCACGGTAAATAGACATAATATCGAAAAAAAAATATCGAGTGGACAGAATATCGAGTTTTAAATATAGAATGGACAGAATATCGAATTGCCAAAATATAGTGGTGAAGAATATCGAAAAACAGGTAAGAAATATCGATTGCAATAATATAGAAGTAAGTAATATCGACAGTCATAATATAGTTGTTAAAAATATCGAATTTTTTATAGTGTTTTAAGTGTTAGTATATGTGTTGAAAGTATGTATTAATATTGGAATGTATGTTAGAATATTTTAAAAGTAATGAATTTTATGTTATTTTATTTTTGTGTTCCGTAGCGGGTTGTGGGTTTATAGGGGAGTAGGGTGGGAAGTAATTTAATTATAGTACATTAAATAATATTTTATAGGAATTATTAATTATTTTTAATTTAATTTTGCGTTTTACTTCTGTAGCGGGTTGTGGGTTTATAGGGGAATAGGGTGGGAAGTAATTTAATTGTTATTAGTTAATTATTAATTGGTATTGAAAATTAATTGGTTGTTGATTAATTATTAATTGGTAAATAATTTGTATTAATTGGTAATTAATTTGTATTTATTGTTTAATTGATAATTATGTTAATTGTATTAATTTAATATTTGTAGCGGGTAGTGTGTTTATAGGGGAATATGGTGGGAAGTAATATAATTGTAAATAATTAATTATTTAATTAATGTGTGTATATTGTTAATTAATATATGTTTAATTTAAATTTGCGTTTTACTTCTGTAGCGGGTTGTGGGTTTATAGGGGAATAGGGTGGGAAGTAATTTAATAGTTATTAGTTAATTATTAATTGGTATTGAAAATTTATTGGTTGTTGATTAATTATTAATTGGTAAATAATTTGTATTAATTGGTAATTAATGTGTATTAATTGTTTAATTGATAATTATGTTAATTGTATTCATTTAATATTTGTAGCGGGTAGTGTGGTTATAGGGGAATATGGTGGGAAGTAATATAATTGTAAAAAAATAATTATTTAAATTATTTGTGTATATCGTTAATCAATATATTATTAATTAATTGGTATTATTAGCATTTATTAATGTTTGTTATTGAAAAACAATTGGTTGTTAAATAATTATTAATAGGTAATTAATTAAACAAAAATGTATTGGTATTTATAAATAATCAATTACTATATCTGGTGTTATTGGTAATTAATTGTAATACTTGTTCTGGTATTAATAATTAATTAATTTTAAAAAAAATATTAATTTATTCTTTTCCCTACTTTTGCACTTACTTGAGGCGGAATAGTAATTTTTACCCCTACGCTATCCAATGCTTTCCCTATTATTGCACTCTCGGGAGTGGGAATAGTAATTTTTACCCTACCGCTATCCAACGCTTTCCCTACTGTTGCACTCTCTGGAGTGGGAATAGTAATTTTTACCCTACCGCTATCCAACGCTTTCCCTACTGTTGCACTCTCTGGAGTGGGAATAGTAATTTTTATCCCTACGCTATCCAATGCTTTCCCTACTGTTGCAATCTCTGGAGTGGGAATAGTAATTTTTACCCCTACGCTATCCAACGCTTTCCCTACTGTTGCACTCACTGGAGTGGGAATAGTAAATTTTACCCTCCCGCTATCCAACGCTTTCCCTACTGTTGCACTCTCTGGAGTGGGAATAGTTATTTTTATCCCTACGCTATCCAATGCTTTCCCTACTGTTGCACTCTCTGGAGTGGGAATAGTAATTTTTACCCCTACGCTATCCAACGCTTTCCCTACTGTTGCACTCACTGGAGTGGGAATAGTAAATTTTACCCTCCCGCTATCCAACGCTTTCCCTACTGTTGCACTCTCTGGAGTGGGAATAGTAATTTTTACCCCTATGCTATCCAATGATTTCCCTATTATTGCACTCTTTGGAGTGGGAATAGTAATTTTTACTCTCCCGCTATCCAACGCTTTCCCTACTGTTGCATTCTCTGGAGTGGGAATAGTAATTTTTACCCTCCCGCTATCCAACGCTTTCTCTACTATTGCACTTACTGGAGTGGTAATAGTAAATTTTACCCGCCCGCTATCCTACGCAGAAAATATTGAATATTTTTAATAAATATTACGTTAATATATATGTATTCATTTTTTTTTTACTTACATTAATTATTTATTAATTTTAATGTTATTTAAGTATTTTTAAGTATGTGGCAGTTAATTATATGTATTATTTCATTAATTTTACATTACTTTTAAAACATTTAAAAAATTCGATATTTTGACTAACTATATTATTCACAACGATATTTTGGATTCTATATTTTTGTACTTTCCTGTTTGGAGATAGGGAGTCGATATTTTGGTATTCTATATTTTGGCATCAATATTTTTGTAAGTCTATATTTTTGTAGTCGATATTATGTCAGTGATCCATGTGATGCAAGAACCCTGGCAATGTGGCCCCAACGTACATACTAACATCAGGTCATAAACTGCAGTAGTCACCATCTACCAGGAACTATCCTGGTGGTGCAGGCATCCCCCGTAGGAATTGCTAAGGTCCACTTGACCCTCCAGCTTGAGGCCTCCAAAAATGAAATGTAGCTGCCCACAACCGGTGGCGCAGCTGCTGGGGCCAAATGCTGCGGCTGCCCGTGACAACAGCTGCCCATGACAACAGTCTCCCCCGATTGTGTCCCCGGGGGCGAGGCGACCTCACTAGGTACTTTTTTTAAAGAAATGGCTCCCGGCAGTCCTGCAGGCATGCAGGGTCACTGCCAACAGCAAGTGCAGTGGTACGGGCTTCCTGAGGAGGACACCCTCTTCCCATCGGGCCGGCTCTCCTCACTGGTGCAAGCAAATGACCCTAATCGGGCCGGCAAACAACAGAGCACTGTCTCCGCCCCTTTTTCTGGCCTCAAGCAGCCCACCATAGATAGAAGCCCTCAAGGCTGTTCTCCCTCTCTCGGGCCTGCGGTCCCTCTCGGCCCACCCTCGACCAGGCTCGGCTCCTGCCTGGCTTCCTCTCATGTGGGGCTGCCTCGCCCACAGTCAGGCTGGCGGTGCCTGACTTCTGGAGACTCCGTGTCCCGCTTCCTAGCCGGGACTTCTTCCAACTGCAGGGCGGCTAAAAACTGGCAACGACATTGCAGGAAGGCAATAGAGAGTGGGGGAGCACTTCTTGCCTCAGCTCCCCCCTCTCTTCCCAGGCACACACCAGCACGAGCAGCGGTGCATGCACTAGTCTCAGGCTTCCTCTTACTATCGGGACTTCTGCCCACAACCAGGCGCCATCACGCCTGACTTCCAGGTGGCCCTGGCAACGAGCCCAACTCCACCTGAGTAGGCTCCCGCTCCACCTTGGAAATCGTCTGCGTTTCTGCCAGGTGGGGCTCAGAGGCACACAGCGCAGCATTGCTCTACCCATGCTCACCCCCCTGCTAGCTGCTTTCCCAGGATCACTTGGTCCAACTCAAATGAGAGCGCTCACTTTGCACTTTCGGCACCAGAAGGCTCTACAGGCTCCTTTCCCCCAATTAACAAGACGGGCAGCAGGGCCAGTACAGGGCAAATTTCCAGCGCTCACCATGCGCTTTCCCACAAGTCCTTAGTGGCGGTTCCTTCTGTAGTCCAGCAGCCTACCAGCTGCAAGTAAGCACCCAGCAGACACAGCAACTCACATGGGGTCACAGCTCCAATACTTATACTCCCAATGTCTTTGTTCACCCCTGGTCCAGGGCTCTGCGCCCGGTCCAAACCAGTTCTGGGGGCACTCACACCTTTTTCTAAAGGTGCACCACCAACCCCTTTGTCAGTGTAGGCCCTGGCCCCAGACACATCACAGGGGGGCGGATCCAGCATTGTGGAAGGCAGGCACAGTCCCATTCAGTCCCTGAGGCTACTCCTCCCACCACTCCCAATGCAGATTGGCCTATTCAGCCTAGTGCTGACTCACCCAGCCACTGTCACTCCAGAGGCAGACATGCAATACACATCAGGCAGGCATAAAGACACATAGCACACAGAAATGCCCACTTCTAAAAGTGGCATTTCTAAAATAGTGATAATAAATCTGCACACACCATTGTGCAGCATATTTATGACTATTCCAACCGTACCAAACTTGACCACGCCTCTCATATCGGGAATTACCACTGAAACACTTATCAGGGAATCCCCGATGCATTCCTATGGGAGGGCAGCCTCACAGCAGAGAGAAACCAAAATGGCTGTTTGTCACTTCCAGGACATGTCACACACTTAAGGTACATGTCCTACCTTTTACCTACAATGCACCCTGCCCATAGGGCTAGCTAGGGCCTACCTTAGTGGTGGTGACTGACATGCAGTAAAAGGGGGTCAGGGATGTGGAACACACTTTAGGTGTCACGTCACAGCGGTCGTAACACAGCACGCACAGGCCCTGCAATGGCAGAGGCCTGAGACAGGTTTGAAAGGCGACTGTGGTCTGTGGCGCACTCAGCGCTGCAAACCCACCAATAGCATTTAATTTACCGGCCCCGGGTATATGAGATACCACTTTACAAGGGACTGAAAGGTAAATTAAGTATGCCAAACAGGTGTAGACCAATCCTACCATGTTTACCACAGAGAGCACACGCACTTTACATTGGACAGCAGTGCCAAAGTGCCCAGAGTCCTAAAACCACCAACACCATGTCAGAAAAAAGGCTAGGAGGAATGCAAAAAGTTCAGGGATGACCCTGCAAAAAGGGCCAAGTCAAACAATGCTGGAATTGGATCGAGACTTATATCCGATCACGCACCAGTTGCCATTGATATAGATCTCCCATCCGAACCCTCTAAACCTTGTAGATGGCAATTTGAGAACTATCTACTCAAAGATCCTATTTTTTGTGGAGCACTTTAAAAGTTTTCTAGTGGACTATTTTCATACTAACACTACCCCAACATACCATTTCACACTGTATGGGAAGCTTTCAAGGCAACAGCCAGAGGTTATATCACTGGTTATGTTGCTGTTAAAAGGAAAAAACTTCTCAAGGAATCTTCATCCTTATTATTGTCTATTAAACAACTCGAACATGCCTATTACATTTCTAACAATGATGATACTCTTAAGCAACTTGTTCAGGCTAAATTGAACGTCAACAGGAAGTCTACTGAGGAGGCATCCAGTTTATTATTAAAAATGTTATGGTGGGCGCAACAGAGCAGAGAGGTAAATTGCTAGCAAATTATTTGAAGGTTAAGTCCCAAAAATTGAAAATAGTTAATATCATTGATGATAAAGGTATTAATCATCTTAAAGATGAAGAAATATTGTTTTGTTTTACAGATTTTTATGAAAATATATATACCCCTGAGTTGTCTCCTTTAGATACTGCCTTACATGCGTTTTTTTATTCTCTTTCTCCCCGTTCTTCCCCCTCTCCAGGCTGTTCTTTTCTTTATCAAGACTTATCTTTATCTGAGATTAAGGCCGCTTTAGCTCACCTACCTAAGGATAAAGCTCCCGGTCCGGATGGTGTTGCATCTAAGAGTCCTTCCCCTTTAGTTGCTGTTACCCTAGATGCAGAAAAAGCGGTTGATCGTCTTCATTGGCTTTTTATGATGCAGGCCCTTAAATGGCATGGTTTTGTCCCTGTTATTCTGTCTCTTAAAAGTTTACTTTATTCCTCTCCAACTACTTCGGTTTTTATTAACAGATACCAATCTCCCTATTTTATCCTTCAGATGGGCATGCGTCAAGGCTGTCCTCTCTCCCCTTTACTCTTTATACTATCTCTTGAACCTTTTCCTCATTATTTACGTCACTCTCCCCAATTCCGGGGTTTTCTTCATAAAAACTCTGAAATCAAATTCACAGCTTATGCTAATGGCATTTGGTTATAAGTTTCAGATCCCCTAGTCTCCATACCTGCTTTTACAGATCTTTTATCTTCTTATGCTACCTTATTGAGCTATAAGTTAAATTTCACAAAATCTGAGGTTCTCCCGTTAAATAAATTTTGCTTAAAAGAATGTTTGAGGATAAGGGTTTTAAATGGAATTCTAATCATATTAAGGTGCCGATCACGATCCTGTAAAAAATGTCCCCGTACGACTCGTATCGGGTCTTTTTACCGTACGAATCGTACAAGTGCCGTACGAACTGGCAATCACGATTCGCATGGTAAAAAGTCCATACGAACCGCACTGGGAATATTTCCCCACACGTCCTCGGGTCGGAAAATGTGTCCGACACGTCCTCGTACGATTCACCGTACAAACGTGAAAGGTGAACTCCGACCGGGGAATCACGATCCATCCCGGGCGTCCGAATGTACAACCGTATGGTGAAAAGACCGTCCGCACCGAACTCCCATAACAACCATGGAGACGTCCAAACAGGTGCCCGGTACGCGCCGACCCCCCCCCAGCCCCCGTAGGTACGCGCCGACCCCCCCCCCAGCCCCCGTAGGTACGCGCCGACCCCCCCCCAGCCCCCGTAGGTATGCGCCGACCCCCCCCAGCCCCCGTAGGTACGCGCCGACCCCCCCTGTGTGTACACCCGTGTACGGTGCGTACCCCCCGTGTACGCTCGAGTCGGACCCCCCCGTGTACGCTCGAGTCGAACCCCCCCGTGTACGCTCGAGTCGGACCCCCCCGTGTACGCTCGAGTCGAACCCCCCGTGTACGCTCGAGTCGAACCCCCCCGTGTACGCTCGAGTCGGACCCCCCCATGTACGCTCGAGTCGGACCCCCCCGTGTACGCTCGAGTCGTACCCCCACCCGTGTATGTACGGTGCGTACCCCCAGCGCGTACACGGGGGGGTTCGACTCGAGCGTACACGGGGGGGTTCGACTCGAGCGTACACGGGGGGGTTCGACTCGAGCGTACACGGGGGGGTACGCACCGTACATACACGGGGGGGTTCGACTCGAGCGTACACGGGGGGGTTCGACTCGAGCGTACACGGGGGGGTTCGACTCGAGCGTACACGGGGGGGTACGCACCGTACATACACGGGGGGGTTCGACTCGAGCGTACACGGGGGGGTTCGACTCGAGCGTACACGGGGGGGTCCGACTCGAGCGTACACGGGGGGGTCCGACTCGAGCGTACACGGGGGGGTTCGACTTGAGCGTACACGGGGGGTTCGACTCGAGCGTACACGGGGGGGTTCGACTCGAGCGTACACGGGGGGGTTCGACTCGAGCGTACACGGGGGGTTCGACTCGAGCGTACACGGGGGGTACGCACCGTACACGGGTGTACACACGGGGGGGTCGGCGCGTACCTACGGGGGCTGGGGGGGGTACGCACCGTACATACACGGGGGGGTTCGACTCGAGCGTACACGGGGGGGTTCGACTCGAGCGTACACGGGGGGGTTCGACTCGAGCGTACACGGGGGGGTTCGACTCGAGCGTACACGGGGGGTACGCACCGTACACGGGTGTACACACGGGGGGGTCGGCGGGTACCTACGGGGGCTGGGGGGGTACGCACCGTACACGGGTGTACACACGGGGGGGGTCGGCGCGTACCTACGGGGGCTGGGGGGGGTACGCACCGTACACGGGTGTACACACGGGGGGGTCGGCGCGTACCTACGGGGGCTGGGGGGGGGGTACGCACCGTACACGGGTGTACACACGGGGGGGTCGGCGCGTACCTACGGGGGCTGGGGGGGGTACGCACCGTACACGGGTGTACACACGGGGGGGTCGGCGCGTACCTACGGGGGCTGGGGGGGGTCGGCGCGTACCGGGCCACCTACTCTGGTCGATTCGCGCCGTACTTCGCTTTTGCGGCACTTTTTGGGTGCCGTGAAAATATTGCCGTCCGGACTGCTGTCGGTTCGAATCGTAATTCCTGGTTCGTGAAACGCTGCCTGAAAGCGTCCCGACGTCACGTCGCAGCATTCCCGGATCACATTCGTATGTATATTTTCGTCGGTCGGTGTTTTTTACGATTCGTACGGAAATGGTGTTTCCGTGCGAATCGTAATTCCATGTTTGTAAAGTTTTACAACCGGGTACGAGTCGGACGGGGAATTCGCTCCGACCGACGGTTCGTACGCGGTTTTTAACGGATCGTAATCGGCACCTAATTGTCTGGGTATTAAATATTTTTGCTCAATTGCGAAAATGGTTCAACTCAATTTGGAGGATGTCCTACAAAAGGTGCTTTATATGTCAGAGAAATGGTCGCCCTTATACTTATCTTGGTGGGGTGGGTAGTGTTCACTGAAAGTGATGATGCTCTCTGTTAATAATTTTTATTTCTCCATGCTACGAGTTAAGATTCCAGTAAAAAAAATTAAATCCCTTAATAGTGTTCTACAAAATCTTTTATGGAATAAACGAAAAGCATGTATATATTTGTCTTCTATGTCTGCACCTAAGGATAGGGGTAGAGTAAATTTTCCAAACTCCGACAGTACCATTCTTCTTTTTAAATACAACAAATTTTACCTCATCTCTCTTTTTCTCCTTTAACAGTCTAGTGTAAATTGGAGGATTCCTTGACTTGGCCTTTTTCTTTTTCATCATTAGCTAATTTTCCACACCCTCCACGTTCCTTTAAATCGCCCATCACTTTAAATTCTATGTCGGTTATTTACCCGTTCCTTACCAAATCTTTCTCACCACAACAGGAGTTCCTTGACTCCTCTATATGGCACAATACATCTATTAAACTTTCAAATCGTACAATTTTTTGGAAGGATTGGGTAACCAAGGGAATAGTTCAAGTTAAACCCTCTTTCCTCTTATGAAGTCCAATCTAAATGTGGCCTGTCCCCTGCGTCCCTTCTTAAATATGATTCCTTTAAAACCACCCTTACTCAACATTTTTCCCTCCTTTCCTGATCTAATCCCCCTTAACTGGATCCTCTTTTTGAGCTGGTGTCCACCTCCTCCTCCCTTCGGGCCTCCCATATCTATAAATACCTCCATTACTTTCTTCCAACAAGTAAGGTTGAACTTTTATGGGAATTGGTCTTGCAACATACTTTTTCGGGTCACACTCGGAACTCCATCCGGTCTCAAATTCATCACACGTCCTGCAATTCTTGCACCAGTCAGACATTATATTACTTTTATCATAGGCTGTTTTTAACCCCCGCATCTGTTTCCAAATACAATCTCTTTTTTTCTGTCCAAGCATTACCTCCTTTCGGATAAAGCTTTGTAAAACAATTTCCTCTATCTGTGCTATCAGTTTCCTGTTTGAGATCAAATCTATAATTTTGGGAAGCTCTTCTCCAATTTGGTCTGGTGCTCAAAAGCTGGGTTTGTTTGTTGATGTATTGCTTGCTATTGGCTTTCAAATTATTACTTCTGTTGGAAATGGGGTTCTCTAGCTGGCAGAGGTAGGCACCTTTGTCCAAATAGGGACCTTTGCTTCCAGTCAGGGTAAGGGGGATACACTCCTAAAATAACCCCTTCTCACCCACTTGGTAGCTTGGCACGAACAGACAGGCTTATCTCAGAGGCAGCGTGTAAAGCATTTGTGAACACATACAGTAATACAGTGAAAACACGACAACAAAATCCACAAAATCCACAATACAGTGATAAAAATATAACTTTCAAATGGTTGAAATAGTTCAGTTCAAAGCAAATTGCAAAGTACCTTAGATGCGTTTTGCACGCAATCAAATGGGCAGCAGGGAAGGTGATGCGTCAGTTCCTTACACTCAGTGAAGGTGATGCATCAGTTCCTTGATCCGGGGAGGGTGATGCGTCAGTTCCTCACTGCTGCGTAAGGGAGGCGATGCATCACTGTTTTCCAGAAGTTTGAATTATCTTCCTTGACCCTGATTATGGAGTTGCATAATGCATCTCTGAAAGAGGCCACTGTTCCATCGATTTGGAAGCACGCAATGGTCCTTCCACTATTAAAAAAGGCCTCGGCTGACCCTACTCAGCTATCCAATTTTAGGCCCATCTCTCTTCTTCCTGTGTTCTCCAATATTCTGGAAAAGCGTGTAAACTTCCAACTGACTGCTTTTGTGAATTCCCGGAATTTTCTTCTCGGCTCCTGTTTCAGACCAGGCTTCTCAACCGAAACCGCTCTGCTTGGGGTTACGGACATGATACGCCAACAAGTAGACGCAGGCGGCACTGTGGCTCTTGTACTTTTAGACCTAAGTGCCGCTTTTGACACTGTCTCACACATCATGCTATTACAGGCCTTACAATCATTGGGGGTGACTGATAGAGCACTCAAATGTCTTGCTGATTTCTTGACAAATCGCACGTTCCAGGTTTTTTCGCCAATAGCGTGCTCTGAGATTCACAAGTCATTGTATGGTGTTCCTCAAGGCTCTATTCTTAGCCCTCTATTATTCACCATCTATGTGAGGCCTATGGCGCCGATTGCAGAGGAAGTTGGATTGTCTCTTTTTTCATACGCTGATGACACACAGATTGTCTTCTCCCTCTCCACTGATGGGGCATCTAAACCGTCTTTACTTCAGGTTGGCCTGAGGAATATTACGGAATGGATGCACACCAACTTGTTCAAACTCAATGGAAAGAAAACAGAACTGTTGATTGTGGGCAATAACAAAGCTTTGTAGGGTCCACACCATTGGCCTGCTGAAATGGGTCCAGTCCCTCTATCTAAACATCAAGTTCAAAATCTGGGTGTCTTAATTGACGATCAATTGTCTATGAAGCAGCAAGCAGCGAGAGTAGCCTCTACCTGTTTCACTATCCTTAGATGGCTAAAGAAAAATTCATGGATATTACCTTCTTCCGCCCAACGTACAGTGGTCCAGGCGCTTATCATCTCAAGGCTGGACTATAGTAACATCCTGTACTTGGGTGCCTCTAAGGAAGTGTTACGTAAGCTGCAGTTAGTACAGAATGCCGCAGCTCAGCTGCTCTGTAAGATCCCTAAAACTGCGTCTATCTCAGGCTCAATACGAGAACTTCATTGGTTCAGTATCGAATGTCGCATCAAATTTAAGGCTTTGAGTCTTATGTTTAAGATAAAATCTGGTAAGGCTCCTCCTTACTTGATGACTCTAGTTCATCCTTATGTTCCTTCCCACACACTTCGATCAGCCACTCAGGCGAAGTTTGTCATTCCTAGGATAAGACTAGTGCGTATGGGCGATCGCTATTTCTCCCACTTGGGTCCTTCTTTATGGAACTCCCTTCCAGCAGGTCTCCGTAGTGAATCTTATTATATCTTCCGGTAAGGTATAAAAACTTGGCTATTTAATATGTAGTTCTCCTCTTTGTCGTGCATTTTCAGGTGGCGCCGGGAAACCCCAGGGTAGCTGTGCGCCTTATAAAATTAAAATAACAATAACAATAACAATGCATCAGTTCCTTACCCGGAGAAGAGGTGATTAGTCGGTTTCTTACTACATGGGGAGGTGATGCGTCGGTTTCTTACTGTGTCCCCCAACAATGTGACAGACTTGGCGCCTCAATGCAACAATCCTGGACGATGCATGGGTTTGTGCGATGATCTCAGACTTCAGAGATCAGTGCACTTGATGCGGCATGCAGCAATTTCTCGAGCCGCGGGCAGGCTCTGCAACGGTTTCTTCGGTGATGCATCGGAAACAGGTGTGGATGCATCACACTTCTCGTTGTTGCATTGCTATTGCTTTTCCATCTCCCAACAGCCAGAGTAACCTTCAGAGGACCAGAACAGAAACAGGCACCTTTTGGCAGGACAGTACTTCCATCAAGGAAGTTCAGGGTAGCTGGGGGTGAAGTCCCTGAGACTTTAGAACAGGAGGCAAGGTCAGTTTCAAGCCCTGGGCGATCTTCCTCAAGCAGCAGACTCAGCAAACAGTAAAGTCCTTTTCCCTTTCCTTGGCAGAAAGTAGCCACTGCAGGCCAACCCCAGACAGCAAACAGCACTGGGGCAGTATTCATCCTCAGTTTCTCCAGTTCTTCTCCTTGGCAAAGGTTCCTCTTGATTTCCCAGAAGTGATCTAAAGGTCTGGGGTCTGGGCCCCTCTTTTTGTACAGTAAATCTCTTTGTTTTCTCCTGGCCCAGGGCTCTGCGCCCCAAGTCCAAACCAGTTCAGGGGGGCACTTTGCAAGAGTACAACAACCTCCATTGTCAGTGTGAGCCCTGGCTTCAGACACACCACGGGGGGGGGGGCAGAGCCATCATTGTGGAGGGCAAGCAGAGCCCTATACAGGTGCAAGTGCTACTCCTCCCTGTCACTCCAATGCTCAATACACATCCTAGCAGAGGCACACTGGATGGCTAAGCAAGAAAATACCTAAGGAAGTGGCGGAGAGAGGTGTTAGACGTCTTGGCTTAACGCCTCTCTCCGCCACTTCGGAAAAGTCAGGCTGCACCATATTAACAATTATATGGTGCAGCCTGGTGTTTCCCCCTGCGATGGCGCTAAGTTACGCAACTTAGCGCCAGCGCATGCACCCTTGCACCAGAGTGCATGGGTGTCTGCGAGCAGGGAGGTTTGTTTATGTGTAGGAAGGAGATGTTGTAAGCTAACTCCCCATTCTATCCTATGGGAACAGGTAACCTTGGAATAGTAAAAAACGAAATTGGCAGTCTTTCACTATCAGGACATGCCACACACATCAGGTCATGCCCTACATTTCACATACACTGCACCCTGCCCACAGGGGTACCTTTGGCCTTCCTTAGGGGTGACTAACATGTAATAAAAGGGAAGGTTAGGGCCTGGCAAGGGGGTGCCCTTGGCAAGTCGACAGAGCAGTACTAAACGGCCCACAGATAACGCAGTGGCAGATCTGAGTCACATTTACAGGCTGCTTATGTGGGTGGCACAATCAGTGCTGCAGGCCCACTAGCAGTATTTGATTTACAGGCCCTGGGCACACACAGTGCACTGTACTAGGGACTGACTAGTAAATCAAATATGGCATTCATGGAATCACCAATCCATAGCAACAATATACAGGGAAAGCATACGCACTTTAGCACTGATCAGCAGTAGTATATTGCCCAGAGTCATAAAACCACCAAACAAAGGTCAGAACTGAAGGCCACAAAGCAAAATATCTGAGGATAGATCCGCTGTAAAAGCCAGGTCTAACAATTTCCAACTGGAAAAACTCCACTAAAGTCATTTTTACAGGTTGGTGGAACCGTCTCTGTCATCATCATAGGTTGGATAGAGCTTCTGTCATTTCCACCCACCAGCTCCTTCGGAAAGAAGCCTTCTGGCCTCCGCTTACTAATTATTTATCTTCTCATTCACTGCAGATCCAGGACAGCACCTCTGTTTTTCAACCACCATGAGTTTTACTATTTATTTTTCCTATTTTGTTCTTACAAAGGTTTTTTTTACTGTATAAGTGATTGGATTTCAATATTTATTGTCTCTGGTACAGTTGCTGATTTTTGCTTCCCTCCTTGCTTTTCTCTTTTTCTTTCTTCCTCTCCCCTACTTATAAAATATAAAATGCTGTTTCATTAAGGTACTTTTTCGTTTTTTGTTTCTCTGGTGTCTTTAATCAGTAACACTATTAAATTATGTGCTATTCTTAGTTTGGTTATATTTTTTGGACTAATCTCAATTGTTTACTTCAAATCGTTCCTGGAAGATGAACTGTGTTCCCTATGTATTTCAATAAAGCTTTCTTAAAGAAGAAGCATTTCAAAAGGAACAAATATCCTGGCATGATTGTTGGTTATTTTATTGGAAACATTTCGAGACGTCGACATCGTGTGAATTCATCTCATGATATTGCGTTGCAAAAATCATTCGTTGCATGTTCATGAATATATCAATGTTCGTTGTATTTGTTCTGATTAGGGAATTACGGTTTTCTGGTACTTGTGAGGGTTACAATAACTCCAGTATAGCCATCAGCTTTAATATTCACCTTCACCTTGAAAAAGATACCAACTCAATATCCGGTGGTTACATTACAGATCTCCTTCCTTGAAATACCCTCCCTAAAACCCCTGCCCCCATCTGACCTCCCCAAAGATCAGTTGGGCATTTTGAGGATACTCTTCCAGAGGAAGTGGATCATGGCATGCTCACTAATACTGAAGCTCACTTTGACCTTCTTGCAATTCAAATGCTTTGTTCTCTTGGACAAGGCATCTTTTTTCTGGTATGGTGAGGTGACTTTATTCCTTGGGGTATTTAGAGGCATATTTATGCAGGTTGTTCATCACCATTGCACAATGCTAGGGGGCACAAGGGTAATGAAAAATGTACGTCGGATTTAAGAAGCCATGCAAGGCCACTTTGCATGGCCCTGCATGGCTTGATAAATTCAGAGTAATACAACAAAGAGCAATTCGCTGTATTGCGTTACTCTGCCATGAAAAAGCGCTCCATGGGTGTTCTCACGCATCCAGCCATGGAATTTGGTGCATTCCCGGATTTAGCAACACTGGTAAAACTGGGAATGCATCAAAATGCTGCACCTCCCCAGGTGAAGTGTAACGAGGAGAAATATCTTTATTTCTTCTTGTTACTTCCCCTTTCTATTTGTGCTGCATACACAGAGAAAACACACATAGAAAAAGGAAAATACCCCTCAGGATGGTTTTTGTGCAGGAAGGTGTCCCTTCCTGCACAAAACAACCCTGCTTACAAAGCAGGCAACTTTGCAGCATGGAGCAAAGTTGCCTGCCTTGGCGCTAGGCAGAACATTGTGCACCGGCACACGGAAATGACAGGAATGCATTGTATATTGGTAAGTATGATGCTTTCCTGCCATTTCCCTATTACACACTGCATCAAGGTGACCTGCTGTCTGCATGACAATTTCATAAATATGCCCCTTAATGTGTTGGCCCTTGGCATGATCTAGTTTTGTTTCAGGGATAACCCTCATCCCTATTCCTTTGGGTTCCCACTGGTGCGCACCACTCATCTATTTCTCATGGTTCAGATTCCCTATAAATCTCTCTCTCTTCTCTCACCTTGCCATCCAGATAGTGGTTTTTCTGGAGACACCCGCCAGAACGGGCCAAGATACAATATTTCGGTTAGGGGTCTCAGAGGCATATTTATGTAGGCTTTGTGTTGTCCTTGCACCACGCAGGGGGGCGCAGGGGCAACGCAAAACCTAAGTAGGATTTATCAAGCCACACAAGGCCACCTTGCATGGCCCTGAGTGGCTTGATAAATCCAGAGTAACGTAATGCAGCGCAAATTGCTGCCTTGTGTTACTATGCCCTGCGAAGGTGTTGCATGGGTGGAGCGTCGGTGTTTCCACACATCCACTCATGAATTCTGAAGCGTTCCCAGATTTACCAATACTGGTAGACCTGGCAATGCGCCAGAATGGTATGCCTCCCCAAGTGAGAGGGATGAGGAGAAATATCTTTATTTCTCTTGGTTACGTCCTCTCTCTATGTGTGCTGCACTATGCAGCACACATAGGAAGAGGAATATGCCCTCAGGATTGTATTTATGCAAGAAGAAGTGTACTTTCCTGCACAAAAACAAACCTGCTTTCAACACAGGCACCCTTGCACCATGGTACAAGTGTGCCTGCTTTGGTGTTAGGCAGCACATGGTGCAACAGTGCTAGGAAATGACAGAAATGCAGCGTATATTGTTAAGCATTGCTCATTCCTGCCCTTTCCCTATCATGCAGCACAGCAAGGTCACGTTCTGTGTGATAATGTCATCAATATGCCTCAAACAATCCTGCATTCAACACAGGCACCCTTTCACCATGGTGTAAGGGTGCCTGCGTTGGCGCTAGGCAGCACATAGTGTGCAAGCTCTGGGAAACGACAGAAATGCACCATATATTGGTAAGTATGCGCATTCCTGTCCTTTCCCCATCACACATTGCAGCAAGCTGTCTTGCTTCTCTGCATGATATCTTAGTAAATATACCCCTGAGTGCATATCAAGTCAAGTGATTCAAACGTTATGTTTGCCTTTTGCTGTACGTTGACTCCCTGTGCTTTGGATGTCACAAGCCTGTTTCTTCACCTGTGGGCTGGGTCCTTGAATTACTTTTTAGGCTCACATTTCCATTTCAGCCCTGAAGGCTCAGATTAGTGCAAGGTTCAGTACACTCTCATTTTGTAAGAACTGTTAGAGATTAGACAGACAAGGTTGTACTGTCCACATTATCGACAGGTAAAATTTGCATCACAGATTTACATAGTACATTTCAAGACCCGAGCCCGTTACGTTTTTTTCTTCAAATTGCCACTTAGTTCAGTTGTTGGCATTTAAAATATATATATATTTTCGATATTTTCTTTTTAGTTTAGGTCCAGGAAAGAATTCAGAGTTTTAATGTTGATGTTGAATGCTGGCCCTTTCATTCTGCTGCAGCAGCAAATACATGCTATGGATATCCTACTTTGGAGAGCAAAATCTTTGGCTCATTTATGCAATGACTTTGGAATATTCCCAGAAGAAGCTAAAATCTATAGCATATGGTTACAATGGGAAAAGTATAACACATGGAAAACTGAGTGAGAGAAGTAGATTATATCGTTCATGACTCGTGTACATACTAACCAACTACTTTTGTATCTCCATAGGAAGTCCTCTCCTGATTGTGCTAAGAATTTCTTGTTTCTGTTGCAGGACCAGCACAGTCACACTGCAGTGAAAGTGATGAGAGCACACTCCATACAAATGAACATACAACCAGATTTAGAAAATATTCACCTTAACAGCACATCAACTAAAGCTGCTGCACCCGGTTGCATGAAAGGAAGACTGCAGAACAGCGCCATCTCTACTAGAATATGTCAATGATTTTCTATCCCTCTGCACTGTTGCACTTTTGGCTGCCACATGCCAACGTGCACACCCTTGAGTCATAGTACAAAGGTGTGTTGGTTCTGTAAGGAATAGTTTTTGTAGGTGAAGGAGATCCTGCCAGTACAAAAACTATCCTTGAACACTTTTTCTGATTTGTATGTGTATTGTACAATGCATCACAATTGAAAAGCAGGAAAAACAAAGTGAAATTCAAACATTTCTCCTCATTAATCCTGCCTCAAGAAGGTGGAAGATTTTGGAGGCAGGCCCTGTTTATAAATGTTTTTAAATAGGAAACTGTATAAACACATGGGTTGTTGCATGGGAATACCTATGTACCCCCCAAGTAATGCCCCCCGATGCAAAGTAATTCAAAGTAGCACATAGCCCAACTTTGCATTTCTATTAGAAAATATCCTACACAAATCCTGATTTGTGTTGTTTAAGAAAATGCCTCATTTTGCATGATTACCCCCATTGGTTTTTTGGAATAATGATGTTATCTCATTAACTCTGTTAACCAGGCCACAGTGCACGATCTCTTACCCCTAAAACATGTCCCTAGTACCCAGGGGTGGAAACATCCATTACAAGCAGTCATTTCATTGGACTGCTTTTACAACACAACTATTACAACGCAACTGCCTTTACATCGCATGCAATTACAACGCATGCCATTACAACGCATGCCACTACAGTGCATGCCATTACAATGAATACCATTCCAACGTATGCCATTACAATGCATTATAAGGTAAGTAATGGAGATTTTTAAGTTTAAGGGTGGGTATGGGTTTTGGGGTAGATGGGAATAGTAATTTTTACCCTTACGCTATCCAACACATTCTCTACTGTTGCATTCACTGGAGTGAGAATAGTAATTTTTACCCCTACGCTATCCAACCTTTCCCTACTATTGCATTCACTGGAGTGGGAATAGTAATTTTCACCCCTACACTATCCAACACTTTCCCTACTGTTGGCACTGAAAGTATTATGCATTGTAATGGTATGCATTGTAATGGTATGCGTTGTAATGATAGTTCTTTAAAATGCGTTGTAATGGCATGCGTTGTAAAACCATGCGATGTAATGGTAGTTGCGATGTAAAAACCACGTTGTAAAAGTATGCATTGTCATTTGTGCATTGTAACATCATATATTCATTCAGGACACATAAGTTAAATGTCACCAGGTTACTACAGCACGTATTGTGCCACCACTTAAGTGATTATGCAAAACATGACTACAGGCCTGCCAACAGTAACTAGCTGTGCTGGGTTTAACTGAAAATTTGACATTTCAAAATAACTCCTTAGACAGGCCTAAAACCTTATTCTTATGATCAAGAAGGCATCACTAAGTAAGCCTTAATGTCCAATAAGGCAGGGTGCATGGTACTTGATATCAGGACATGCAAAAGCTAAATGTAAACATGGCCTTTCAGTGACAGGACCTCAAAAGCTATTTTCACTCTAGCAGGGTTAGCTGTTCCATAGAAAAGCATTAGAAAATGATATTTAAATTGAATATTTTTATCTCCACGTATGAACCAGCTAAAAGGTTCATTCTTGAAATATTTAAAATATCCATCACTAATCCAATTCATTGGTAGTCAGATTTGTACTAAATAGTTTACAAATGATACTTCTAATAAGTTCCCTTTTGCCTGCCTAAATCCTCAGAAACCCATTTGCATGAACTTCCAACTGTAACATACAACCTGAATTGCTCCTTGATGAGGTGTGAACTTTTTCCCAGAGCTGAGACTGAGGCCTTGGGTGTAGGAAGGTGTTCTGTTCCTCTGACAGGATGACCATCCAAGAAGTGACCAGGAACTTAATTAACTTCAAAGGGGACTGCAATGTCACACGCAGATGTAGCTAACACTCAGGCCTGCCCCCTCTTTCCTCTTTCTAGTCAGCCAGGCACCATTCACAGTGGGAGAGGAGATTTCCACACAACTGTTTTTGAGTGATCCTGAGGAGGGGTTGCCCATTTCCCACCACACATTTAGGGTGGGCACAGGAGCTCTGACCATGGAAAGAAAGTTTCTGCCATGTTGGATTTAGGAGATAGGGGCACTCGGGGATTGTTTGCAGTAGGGCACACAGGAGCTGCTGCAAAAGTGGGTAAGGTTATCCCTGGGAATGTTTTCCATATTTTTTAGTGAGGAGCTAAGGGTCACCCACATCCAAAGGCTAATGCCAGGCATAAATGTGGCACCTCTGAATATGTTCTTCAGAACACTGCTTGGCCTGAGTAAGACAGAGGAAGAAGTGCACCTGTTGAAACATGCGAGGACAACCCTAAGGTTTGCACCTGGTCCCACTTGTGCCTTTGACAAGGAGTGGACTCCCAGGGACAGTTGGCTACAAATGGCCCATATTCCTGCAAAGCCCAGTCGAACAGTTTTCACTGGACTTGCCATGGATCCTGCTGGTGACTTTCCTGGAGTGAGTCATGATCCTCTAGTGCTGTCCCTGAGTTTCTGGAACCCTTGTCTGGTGTCAGAGTGTACTGCTCCTGTCTACCCTTAAAATGGGGTCTTAAAAACTTTTTTTTACAACATTCTGCCGACCGACAAAGACATGGGGTTGCTGTGGCAGTCACAGTTGCCTATGTTGACTCACCTGTCAGCCTCAGCTTGCACCACTGAAGCAGATCCAGCTTCCAGAAAAATTCCGAAGTGTGAACGTCGAGGGCTTCAACAGGACATCTGACAATCAGCCTCCGATCGATGTTGAGCATTTCCTGAGGATGGACTTTGCTCACTAGGTGCATTTCCGCCTTCATCAACTACTGCACTGGAACCGCACTCTTCAGCAATTCACCATGTTAAAGCCCCACTTCAGATCCAGCTTGCCCTGCTAACAACTCGTCAAAGACAACTTTTTCTCTTTTAACATTTTTAAGTTAGAAGGTCAATTTTCTACTGGCACAAACCTGGTCCCTGTATCCAACCAGCAATCCATTGTAATCTGCCTTAAATTTTGACTTTGGCATGATCTAAATGACCAGATACTGAGGGTTGGTGCTTTGTGCTTTTTGGCTCAATTTTTATTTAAAAAAACGTAAAATTCATATCTCTGGTTATTGGATTTTTGTGGCTTTGGTGACATTTTGTCCATTAAAATGTTTTCTATTTTTATGAACTGGAGTGGGATTTTTGTGTTGTGTTTTTGACATTTTAATTGTGTTGGTACTTTACACATTTTCTTGAGCCTGTCTGCTCTGTACCATAGCTACCAAGGGTTGACTCAGTCTCAAATTACTGAAACCTTTACTTTAGATTTTTAATTGACATCATGTCTTTGACTGGGTCCTTTCTGATGTTTTTAAATTATTTTTTCATTCCGATGTTTGCACCTTTTAACGGTCTAAGGGAACATAGAGGTGGATCAGGGTCCATAACATCTATCTCAGTGTTAGATGTGGAGGCGCTATATAGAGAAAGTAAATGGAAGCAGGGCCCCAATGCCAGAAAGCAGATTTTGAGAAGCGCCTCAGGCCTGGGAGAAAGCTGGCCAAGCATAGATACCCTCTAAGGAAGGATCAACTCCAGAAGACGAAGGAGAAGGGCACAACTTGTCTCAACATGAATATCTTGGTGCATCATCAAGGGCTGGAAGTGAAGTGAGATCTACCAGCACAAACTCTTCTGAACTGGCTACTGCCAGTTGGAGCTCGGTGACAGGCAATCAGCAAGGGAGTGGGAGTCCAAACTGGCATCCATAGTAATAAAGGAGAAGGAACTTGCACTGGGAAAAAAGAGACTTGCCTCGGAGGAGAAGGCAGCGAGCTTAGGACTTTTGATGTCTGCAGAAAGTGGTGGCAGCAATGCTGAAGTGTCGACATAGGGACCACCCCCTCACTTACACAAGGTTATTGTGCCTAGCTTTGCGGTGGAGCACAACATTGACATATGTTTTTGATCCCATGAAGTAGCACTGAGAATGCGTGGATTGGGTTAATAGTACTGCGGAGCCTTACTGTGAACTGATTCAGTCCTGACTCAAGAAGTGGGGGTTGCTGACTCCTACACACCAGAAAAATGCCCTTGGGCAGACGTTAAGTCTCACACCTGAAGAGTACCAGGCACACAAAAACACACAGCAATTCTGGGATGACTTTGTAGATGTCCCTCTAAAAGCTCTGTCGTGAGGTTAATAGGGCCTGTTAACAAACACTCCCAATTTCTACGTGTTCACATTTTAAAGTTGACATCTTTTTAGACTATGATTTTGAGCACATTTTGATTGCGTGTTTGCATGCGATAATGTACTTAGAATGTGCTTTGCCTACAGATGCATTTCTTCATAGGCATATTATAATACCATTATACAATCAACAATGACAGCAGGATCGGAACTCAGGCAGAGTGCGAATGGGTCCAGTTTTCATTATGTAAACTGTACGAGCCTTTGTTTAGAAGAGGACCGTTTCCATGGATTGTCGTGGTTGCCCCATGCCTGAGTTCTAGCCAGCTGAATCTCATCACTATCCTAAGAGGGACGGTGGCCTGTTCTACACCAGACTGGCTTCCAGATGACACATGCACACAGGTAAATGGGGAGTTAAACCATTTCAAGGTATCTGGCAGAACCCCATTCACCCTATGCTCTCTAGGATAGGTAGTACTATGTAGGAGTGCAATTATATGTATTCATATAATCAATGCAAGGATTATAATAGTTGTCTTTTTTACCATTCTTGTAATGCTAGTTACAATGCTCTGTTTCCTTCTACTAATCATTGCAGCACACATATTTTACACAGGAATCCAATTGCTTCAATAAGTGTTTTTAATGCCAAATTACTTACTTCATGTGTCTCCCTTTGGGTATGACTGATAAACAACAAAAGACTAGATCACTTTCCACAATTTCCTTGGGGGAATTAAGGGTGTCATGTTCTGAAGTTACAGACATCATCCGGTACCATGTGAGGTTTAGGGGTCTAGATGGCTTACTGTGAGCAAACCAGGAATCAGGTCAACATATTCTGATGGTATGAGTGGACTCAGTGCCCATAGTTTTGATGCTTATGTTGCCCAAACGCGCAGTCTTACTGAATTAGTAGAACCCGGACAACAGCTCTAGAGGGCTGGGTAAAGGCAATACAATCACTACATAAGATGGGCTATATGAACTGATCATGAAGGATCATACATCTTGACTAATTGTCATTGAAAAGTACATCAGCATCTAGTGGATTCTAAGTTATCTGACGTCAGGCAGAGTATAATGCAGCTGATGTTTGGGTGAGCATTAAAATGTCTAAAATACCCTAGGAGTGTGATCTTAGGAATGAGGGTTCACTCCCTCTCAGGAGCAACAAGGATAAAATATAGGATTTCCCACAACGGCTGCGCAAGACTACTCAAGTGAGTATGGTACAAAGGAAATAAATCTTTTGATGCTTTGAAGGCTTAGATGTGCCTTAAGTTTCCTAAGCCAGGTCATAAAAAGGGTGTTCCAAGTAGGCCTCTAAAGATGGGCATTTCTAAGGGATTGCGCTTTGAGGATTTGGGGTGGAAATTTCCCCAGGGAAAACCAGGAGTTGGACTGAAGCCACTTTAATCTCTGTGGTTGAGGTAGATATTGAAGCCTTTGATGCCCTACCTCCCAGGATGGTGAAGTACAGGCACAGGCCAATCATCAACAGGACCAAGGTAGAGGCAGTGAGGAATAAAGGATACAGCATGATCACCGTGGTAGAACAGCTGGTTTACCAAGAGTAGGTCATCTGAGATACTTTCCATAGGGTAGTCAACTCTGACAATGAAGTGAACTTTCCTCACATTGCAATCATCACTTTTGAATGGGGAGAAGTTACCAGCCCAAACAAGGTGGCTGTGAGTCCTGCCATCCAAGTGTAGTGATTGTTGAGAAACATCCTTGAAACCAACACTTAGGCTGAAGTGGAATGGGAGAGTCATGGAGAAACACTGGGCCTGTCTGAGTGGGTTGTGGCCATTAGGGCCTAGACCACAGTCAGGGAAGTCAAGGGAGCCTGGAGCTAGGAACAATTGCTAAGGTTGCCACAAACAAGAAGTAGGGCAAAAAGGCATGGAACACCACCCTCTAAACTTCTCACGGCCGAAAGGAAACTGACTCCTAGGGTCAGTATCTGGATCCTATAGGGGAAGAATCTACCCTGAGGGACCTGCTGCAGCTACATGAATTTGTTGGTGCAAGAGGACTTCCCATGAATGAATTATTTCAAGCACAAAGAACATGCCCAACCCTTGAGGTCCTTCAGCACCTTCAGCACCAGACTGACTTTCAAAGAGCAGAGGGATACCAGTGGAACTGTTGGACATGGCCCTCTATGCAGGGTCACCCCCAAACTTTTTGGTTTTTACCCTCCACGTATTGATTAATTTATTTTTGTTGGCATTAGGACTCTGTGCACTTTACCATTGCTAACAAGTGCTAAAGCACTTGTGCTCTCTCCTTAAAACATGGTAGAATTGGATTATACTCAAATGGCATTTTTATTTACTTATATGTCTCTAATAAAGTGCACCACATGTGTTCAGGGCCTGTAGATTAATGCTACTAATAGGCCTGCAGCACTGATTGTGCTACCCACTTAAGTAGCCCTATGAACATGTCTCATACCTGCCATTTCAGAGCCTGTAGGTATAGTTTTAAAATGCCCCGCCTAACTGGCAAAAAATAATCTGCCTGGCTCAACCCTTCCTTTTTAATTCATATACGTCACCCCTAGGGTAGGCAATGGGCAGCCCAGAGGGCAGGGTGCAATATATATAAAAAGCTGGACATGCACCTTTAGGTTCTAAATGTCCTGGAAGTAAAAAACTCTTAAACTCATTTTATACTACATCAAGGTCACACCTAGGATAACATTGGAGTTGCCTTATTATATCTTCTAAGTGTTGTTTCCAAATGGAAAAAGATAACTCCTTCATGTTTGGCATGTCTGGAATCCTCATTTAAAATCCTAACGTTTGGTGAAGTTGGATTTGAAATAGCAATTCTAAAAATGTCACTTTTAGAGTGGGCATTGTATTACCTTAGCCATTTGGTGCCTGGAGCCTGCCTCTGATCACATGACTCGGCAGTTAGGCTTTAGGTATTCCGCCTAGGCTGGCAGCCACACATAATGGGGAGCTTAGGTGTGACTGAATGGGCCATCACTGGCAGGATGTTAGAGAGGAGCTAGGAATAGCCCCATTTAGACTGGAATAGGTTGTGTCCTGTCTCCCACAAAGGGACTAATGACTCTGCTTTGTCACTTCAGCCAGCTTGGAACCGGAGTTCAATTCAAAGCTACAGTCTAGAAGCTTCTTCCACCTTCCAAACCACGGCATCAGTGTATAAAAGAAGGACCTCACACACCAACTCTTCAGCACACTTCTGGATCTGTGGATACTTTGTCAGAATGAGGAAATGCTGTGCTGCTCAGATGACTGCCACTCTGCGAGACCGGTACTCTGAAGGAGTCACTGCCCTGCTGGGCTGACCTGCTGCCCACTTGCCAGGGGAGGAAGAAATTGATCTGCTACCCATCTTGAACACAGGACCCCAGAGTGACTCCAAAGGCTAGTCTGCTGGCCTCCTGATCCAAGCCTCAGGGAGATAAAAAGCTTCACTACAGCTCCTGGACCTGTTCAGCGAGTACATGACCCCCAATCAGTACCCCTCAGATCCTGGACCCAGGGTGTGGCTCGGTTGTCTCTTAAAAAAAGGCTTTTGGGCTCTTCGTGACCGGGCACATTCGCATCTGAACCACACCGTTCACAGTGAATATGAAAATCACCGTAAGATGCCTCTAGACTAAAACACATACCATTCCCAGAGTTGATGAGCTCATCGAATGGTTTGGGGCTGCAAAGTATCTAAGCATGTTTGATTTAACTTCCGAGTACTCGCAGATTGCTCTGACTTAAGTTAAACCTATCTACTCTGTGCCACGGCTACCATGGTTTGAGTTCAGAATTACATTTCTGAAACTTTTACTGGACCTAACAAGAATAGTGACATTATCACTTGTGGTTGGATACCATCAACCCTAAATAATAATCAATTTTGTCACATGTTTGATAGTAAATCTGAGCATAACACTCAGGGGTATATTTACAAGAACTGCCGCTAACTAACTTAGCGTTAGTTAGCAGCAGTTTTCTTAATGGGGCCTAGCACCAAAATCGAATACCCTGTTAGCAATGTATTTACAATGCGTCGCTACATGGCGATCATTTCAGGTAGCCACGGTGAAAACTACCCCTAACACTAGCGTGAAGGCGATACAAATTCTGACGTTAGCAGGTGAAAAATTATGAAAGGCTGATTTGCGGACAAAAAACTCACTTTAATCA
Organism: Triturus cristatus; assembly: GCF_964204655.1. Taxonomy (NCBI): domain Eukaryota; kingdom Metazoa; phylum Chordata; class Amphibia; order Caudata; family Salamandridae; genus Triturus; species Triturus cristatus. The sequence goes on from NC_140590.1 coordinate 446,276,807, forward strand.
GCAGAACTTCACCTTTTTTGCCTCTAGAGGCAAAAATAGCCAATAAGTCCACCACCAATGAAAAAGATAAAGGAAAAACAATGGAATTCAGAATGGAACAGGCAGGACAAGTGCAGCACAGATCAACAACCTCCCCAAACCCCCCAACAACAACAACAAGGATGACCAGCCAGAGTCCCAGGGAAAGAGGAAATGCTGATTCAGGGCTACATATATGAAAAGAGGCGCATCGCTGAGACATGGGCAGTGGGCGCACCACTGGTGCACCAAAGGCAAGCCTGTCTCAGTCGGTCCGCCCCTGAACCACGTCCAGCACCAAGGACTCTTTCTCGGGGACACTCCACTGCTTCGACGCCAGCACCCTCTTTGCCTTCAACCCTGGACGCCACAACGTCTGCTATCTAGTATCACTGTAGAATTCCCTTGCACCCTGTGCCTGCTGAAACTGCAAATACACTTTCTGCCACATCAGCATACCAGTGCATCCTCCTTAACATGCAGTCCCTCCACAAAGACGCAACAGAAATCTGGGACCTCCTCGATGTCACCTCTTTAGACATCGCCTTGTTCACGGAATCCTTGACCCACTCTGCTCCAGACAGGACCTCACCATCCACAATGGCTATAAATTCACCCACACGGACCACCCCGAGCGCCCAGGAGGAGGCATTGCCATTGTCTAAAACAGCACACTTCGACAGACCACAAACTATAATGGCCCAACGTCTACCTTGGAACACCTCCACTTCCAGATCCGGACCAACTCCAACCCCACCCTCCATGGCACCCTCATCTACAGGCCCCCTGGCCCATGAACCCCTATTCACCGATGTCATTGTAGACCTCATCATACCCCAGGCTCTCCCATTCACTGACTACAGCCTACTCAGACATCTCAAGTTCCACCTGGACAACCCCAGTGACCAGAACACCACCACCCTCCTGGCAAACGTTGGCAACATCAGAGTCAAGCAGTTAGTCAGCGCACCATCCCACATAGCCAGACATACGCTCAAACCCGCCTTATCTGCCAACTGGATCTTCAACTACAGCCACACCCCCGAACTCTCCTGGACCGACCATCATAGTATACATCACACCTTCACCACGCTCATCGTACACCACCGCTATCATCGCCCCCAGCTGGATCAAGGCCATCAAAGAACTTTTTGGAAACTGCCTCAGTACCACCACTACGCCAACACTTACAGATGCCAACACTGCAGCGTGCAGACTCCACTGATGGAGCTCCGACTGCGCCGACACCCTGTCAGCTCCTTTGTGTCAGTGGACGGAGCATCTGGGGGTCGCTGGCTGCCGGAGAAGGTGACAGCAGACACCCTGGACACCAAACTAGACTCTGTACAAAGGGACACATCTAGGCATATGCATGACCTTGTGAACCCCTATGCCACATTATACCTGCGTCAGGCAGTATGCATGCAGGGTGGGCATTCCCACGCAACACAGCCTCGTAGGAGTGGCACAGTGAAATCTATTTCACTGCAACAATTTTAGGACGCCCCTGCATCAAAACCTTACGCCTGCCTCGTGGTGGGCATATGGGTGACGCAGTGCCATAGAGATAGGCCTGCCCATTGCATGCTGGAATTGCATTATGTTTGCGACACAATTGCAGCAATGCGCCGAAAGACACGTCAAGAATACTGACATGATTGTAAATCCTTGAGACATGGGGTGCCATTCAGTAAATACGGCAAATCCATGGTGTCGCAAGGAGGGCGCAGTGAAAAGTGGTGCAACGTTGTTTTGTCCAGCGATCCGACACTATTCATAAATGAGGTCCAGGACTGTGCCCTATCTTATTGTGGGTCACATTTCTGAGAGTTTGTTTAGGCACAGGTCAGCGCAGCAATATTCTTTGCTGCGCTGTCCAGCACCAAAACCTCTTAAATGAGGCTCTAAGTGTTAGCACCAATTTTAAGACCAGCTATTTTCTGGTCTTCAAAAACTGCCTCTAACGGAACTTAAAGGCAGTTTTGGCATTTTTGCACCATACAAGGAATTCTTTGTAAATATCGCAAAGTGGGGTTAGCGGCAGTTTTTGGACGGAAACACCCAACTTGCATCTCTATTTTGTTAACTCTCGTTAACAGAAGTGGCGATCCTTAAAATTCATGTTTTCACGGGAAAAGTGCTGCTAACTTTAGTTAGTGGCCACTTGTAAATCAGGCGATAAAAAACATAGCTGCTGTAACGTCAAAATATTGATGCTACAGTGGTGTTAAGTCCTTGTACATATGCCCCTCAGTGTCTGGTTTGCCTTACAAAAATAACACAAACCCAGTGCAAAGCCTTATTGAACCAGGGCCGTAGAGTGCAGAAAATATTCGCCTGGCATCTCAGATACGTTTTGTCAGATGTGGCAAGATGCAAATGCTATTAGCTTTCCTTCTTTTGAGTGAGAAAGTTAATCATAAAACTCAATCACCTTTTCATGAACAGGTCAACATACTGTCTGTTCCTAGTCCTGATGCCCAGTAGTCTGAAATGCTACATTATCTATGGTTTCAATGTCAGCCAAAACTATTCTTCGTCAGGAAATTGGAAATAGTTTCTTACTACATATATGATCAATGCTATAATGTGTATGTGCTTATTGTTTTTTATATGTGTTGGAAAACAATATATAAATGAATGAAAAAAAGTAATGACTTCTGACCACAAAAGAGTAATGGAGAGGATAAAGTGTAGCAAATAATGTAATGAGACTATGCCCAGAGGAATTTGGAGGGCACAAGGAAGCATGCTTGCATATTGAGGGGCATATTTATTAAGAAATCACGCAGTGCAGCAAGTTGCCTTGCTTCACTGCGTGACAGGAAAAGAGAAGGCATGCACCATATTTAACATTACAGGGCGTATTCCTGCCTTTCCCCAATGCAGGCACACAATGTGCTGCCTAGTGCCAATGCAGGCACCCTTTCACCATGGTGCAAAGGTACCTGCTGTGATTGTTTTTGTGAAGGAAAGGACAGCTTCCATCATAAAAACAAACCCCTGAGGAATTTTCCTCTGTCTATGCATGCTGTAGAATGCAACACACATAGAAAGAGGAAACAATTAAGAGAAATACACATTTACTCCTTGTTACGCCTTCCTGGGAAGGCCTAGCATTTACATGTATTCCGAGGTCTACCAGTAATGGTAAATCTGGGAATGCGTCAAAACCCATGGGTGGTGCGTGGGAGCGCCCAAGTACCACGCACGGAACACCTCCCTGTGGCAGAGTAACACAACACAGTGATCTGTGCTGTGTTGCATTACCCCTGAGTTATCAAGCAACTCTGGGCCACGCAAGGTGGCTTTGCATGGTTTAATGAATCACGCTGAATGGTTTTGTCGTGCATGCCCCGCGTTGCGTGGTGCAAAACCGACACAACCCATTAACAATTTTTGCCTTAGATGCAAATGCATAGGCTTGGCAAAAGCTTGTTTGGTAGAATGTAACAACAGCCAAATCTAATCAGTTAATGAGTGGCACCTCGCAGGAGACTGCATCATAGATAACCCCTATTCTTTTTTGAATTTTATACAGCACAAGCAAGACCCAAGTGTATCAGTGTGTTTTACATCATGCAACAACATTTACTACCCATATTGATGGACTGCATAGTCTGAGAGATTACAGAGTTATCTGCTTATTACAGGGCTCCATATGTATATATATATTCTGTGATTTGAATTTCCTTTCATGTGTATATGAAAAGGCCATCGTCTATGGTAGTTAAGTCATTCAATAGCCTGTATGAGGCTTGATAGTGATGCACAACAGGGTGAATATTTGCACTACTAGGTTGTCTGGTTGTTTATTTGTCTAGATGGCAGTTGGTTGAGTGAAGTTATGTTGGGACTTGCATGGGAGATTCGTTTCCCATTGGGGCCAAGGATTATTTAGAGAAGTAACACTTTGGAATTTTTCTTGAAGTTTGTTATAGACTGATTTATTCATATCGTTGGTGACACAGAGTTACAGGTTCTAGGTGTTTTCCGAGAAGTAATGTGCATGGGGTATTTCCTGCTAATGCTACCTGATTGTTATAGTTTTTTGATATGTATTTTTATGTCACTTTACGTACAGTTTTTTTGTGTGATGCAGGCTATCTTTAAGATGCATCTTGCTCCAGTCGGCAGTCATTCAAGCTTAGTTAGTGTTGGGGTGATGTGTTTGGATCAACATTCCTATGTTATGAGCCTGGCTGCTGTAATCGGCATGGCCCTCATGGGGGCTAAGAGTGATTTTGGTGTGCCAGTAGGAGTTGCATTGCCATAGTCTAGTCTGGAAATCATCAAGCATTAGGCATTGTTTTACAGGCTCTCCTACAGAATGAAGATTTCTACCTTTTTTAGGATGTTAAGGTCTTGCCGTGAAGTTATGTGAGTCATCATGCTCAAACCTTTTCCTAGCATGATCCAGAGCAATTTTTTGCAATTGATGACTGTAAAACTGCAGTTGAGGGCCTCTCTACGAGTGGTACGGGTTAGCTTGCGGAGCTGTTAGAAGTAATCCTGTCTTTAAAGGTTCAGTTTTAAACTTAGTTCCAAGATATTTAAAACAAGCCAGTTTAGTATCTACTTAAGTGTTTGGGGTTAAGTATGTCACAGAGTGAATTGTTTTTTGGGTAGATTTGTGTGTCGTCTGCATAGAGGTGATGTTAGAGACTGGGTTACTAATTGATTGGGGTATGAGCCCTGGTCAATCAGCAACCACAATCCTAGTCAGAGTAAGGCACAAGCAAACACAGAATTAACCTGTGCTAACCACCTGGTAGCTTGGCACAGAGCAGTCAGGCATAACTTGATGGCAAAGTGTAAAGTGTTCTCGAAGTCTTCACAGCACTCTACTGTGACAGTTGAGGATGTAACCATGGAGGAGGATGCTTCCTGTTTAATTATGTTGTAAAGTTCTCTAGGGAATTTTCTTGCCTTGTCTAGCTTTGTTCAGAAGAAGGAGGCTTTTCCTCTGACTATTTCTTTTTTCTATCTGTTTTTTTCACACCGTAGGAAGGTGAGGTATGTGGGTGATGGGTTTAGCGCTCATTTTCTGATGGCCAGCCTGAGACATTTTCTCTGTGCATTTATCTCTTTGTTGAACAAGGAGCATGATGGGTTGCTCCTCAGCCTTTTGAGTTTTAGTAGGACAGCTTGGTTGAGTGTGTCAGATATTGTTTTGTTGTAGTGTCCCGTTAAATCGTCTTCCCTATGTATGGTTGCATCTGAGTGCTAATCGTGTCCACAAGTTCATTGATGTCAGTTTGTTAAGTATTTCTTACCCAACCTTCCTGTCTGTAGATCTTACCTATGGGTTTTTTAGTTTTAGCTTCAAGAAACACACCACGCACAACCACCCTCAACGCATCCCCCACCGCAGCTGGAACAAGGTCGCCGAAGACCAGCTAATCACCACCCTCGCCTGAGACCCACCTACCGACTCCACCAACACCGACACAGCTGCCCGCGACCTCAGGCAATGGATTGACGACTGCGTCAACACTCTTGCCCCGATCAAGAAACCCCCAAACAGATGCACCGACAGAAGGTCCAGCTGGTTCACCAACAACCACCAGGCATCCAAGCAGACCTGCGGCAGACTTGAGAAGAAGTGGCGCCACGAACAGACACCAGACAACCATGCCGCCCTCAAGAACGCCAGCCGCAAGCACCTCCAACTCATTCAAACTGCCAAAAGGACCTCCTTCAAGGAACGCATCAACAACAACGTGCACAACAGCAAAGAGCTCTTCAACGTCGTGAAGGTACTCGCCAACCCCAGCTCCAGCTCCAGCTCCAATGACATCCCACCGTCGCAAGATCTCTGCGACTCCCTAGCCAACTTCTTTCACAGCAAGATCACAGACATCGACGACAGCTTCAACATCCAGACCCCCCTACAGCCGCCAGCACCCCTATCCCACTGCCCCCCAGCCACACCGGCCTCCAGCTCTCCTGGAACCATGTCAACGACGACCACACCATCAAAATCATGAACACCATCTGCCCCTGGCTTCCACCACATCTTCAACAAAGCAAGCTACATCATCGCACCCCAACTCCGGAAGATCCTCAACAGCTCCTTCAAGGCCGCCACCTTCCCGGAGAGCTGGAAACACACCGAGATCAACACCCTACTCAAGAAACCCAAGGCAGACCCAAAGGACCTCAAGAATTTCCGGCCCATCTCCCTGCTCCCGTTCCCAGCTAAAGTCATCGAGAAGATTGTCAACAGGCAACTGACCCACTTCCTCGAGGAGAACACCACCCTGGACTCATCCCAATCTGGATTCTGCAGCAACCAGAGCACCGAACCCGCCTTCATCACTGCCACCGACATCAGGACCCTGCTGGACAATGATGAAACTGTGGCCGCCTTTGACACTGTCTGCCACCACACCCTGTGCACACGCCTCCATGACGCGTGGATCCGCAACAAAGCCCTGGACTGGATCACCTCCTTTTTTACCGGCAGAACCCATAGGGTCTGCCTCTCTCCATTCTGATCCAAAGCCACTAAGATCACTGTTATATCCTACTTAATTGAGTAACTTGTAGTCCAGCCCTGCTGCCACTAGCTGCTCAGCCAGAGCGTGAGATGGTCATAGAATGTTGGTGTGCCTGTAATGCATGGAATGCCTGGGTGTCTGTGTGGATGAGTGTTGGCAGTTGAAGATGGGCTGAGCAGCTAGGCAGGCTGCTCCTGGTGGGGCTGGTACCACACTAAGCTGGCTGGAGTAGAGACAGATGTAACCTGAACTGGAGACTGAATAAAGATGGCTTAAGAATACCTCCTGCCTCCAGGTGTCTTTCTACAGAGATCACAACATTTATTTTGGCGACGAGCGGACTTGGACCCTTGAGACTCTTGGTAAAGCACAGAAACAAAGGAACTACAAAGAAACTACAAGAGAAACCAAGAGATCCTACAAGCAACTACATCTACAAAGAAAGAATTCCCAGGAAAGCCAGCGCCAGCCCCACCAGTGTCCTTCCCATTGGACAGCCCACAGAGAAGTGTCATGTCATCAAAAGGACACTACAGCCTGGGAATACTAGAAACATCTAAAGGACTACAGTGAGTTGGAGGAGTAGCTAAGCTACAGCCGCATCTAATGTTCCAGCCACAACGTTAGCCACAAAAGGATTACAGTGTGTTGGAGGAGTAGTTCAACTACAACTACACATGGTGTTCCAGCCACAGAAAGAAGAAAAAGTCAATTTAAAAGATGTTTAAACGGAAGGTGTGCAAAGGTTGCACACATGGAGAATATCTTGTTCAAAAGGGGTCATTAATTGACAGTTGCAGCGATGTAAGGAGCCTCCAAAACCATAGTGACTCATTTTGTCTTACTAGGACTACAGTGACATCAAGGGGAAAGGCATATATGGTGCTACATTCAGTTTCTGATAGAAGCGGTCACTTCATTCTGCATCTAGTTGCTCTGCATCCAGTTGCTGCGCAGATGGAAAACAAGTATTTGTTCACAATGGTATGCTACGTTTATGTTTTCCTGCTACATCGTGAGTGGAGAGGAGTTCTACTATTAGTGCGTTTGCCCTGGATTGTCTTGGTTTGGGCACTTAGAGGAAGTTGTCTTGATTGCTATCTGCACAGGAGCAGAAAACCTCGCTCCGGGTCTTGCTTTGGAGCTGATTAACATGTGTTCAGCGGTGTTCAATTTTTGGATGATGCACATAACGAGTGCGGGCTTGTGTTCAAGCCGTTTGGGGAAGAGATGTTCCCAGGCCATCGCTTTTACGTATGTAGGTGTGGGGGTAAATTGACATTTATTTGTTTTGGTGGTGCTACCTCCCGACTTTGGCAAGTTCAACCGCTGTCCTAAAGTTCGAATTTTAAAATATAATGCTCGTGCTACTCACCTTTGTTAGGCATTGCACGAGGCTCCAGTGGAGTCTCTGTGACGTTTTCGCAATCCCGCTGCTGATTTTTCCCTGGACGCTTTCCAGCCTGACGTGCCGGGAGCCATCCGGCTGGACGTGGGATTACGTGCGACCATTTTGTGTTTGGTGGCTGATGTCTAAGTTCTATGCAGTATTGCAGTCTTCCACGGACGTGCTTTGCCAACCACGAGACATCTTGCCAACCACTGTCATATTAATAAAGTTTTGAAGGTCGACTAGACGGCCGGCGACAACGCGATGTTTGTTAAAGGAATACTTGCTGAAGGGTCGTCTGACTACGTGGAATTTTCTGTGAGGAATGGTGTAGAACCAGTTTGGAATTTGGCAGGACAAGTTGAAGAACACACCGTGAGGAATGGTGAAGAACCAGTTTTCTGCACACAGTTTGTTTTTGCTGACTATGCTTCAGGTACAAAGGTGTCCTGTGACTCTCACAGGTTATGTATTTGTTCTCTTTCGGAGGAGGAGTGTTGTCCAAGCACAACTCGTGTGTGTGCGCTCTCACCAGCATGATGTGGGCATAATACTTTCTTTAGAGGCATATGTATAGTGTGTAGTTTATTAAGTCACATTGTTCTCATTTATCAGAGGTTAAGATATGTATAGTGTGTAGTTTATTAAGCCATATTGTTCTCATTTATCAGAGGTTAAGATAGTGAGATTAGCACATCTTTTGTCGTGATGCCACAGATTTTTGTTTTCTTTTGGATGGGGCGTCTAAGGTCCTGTGGGTGGTTATCACATGGTTCCCATACACGAGGGAAGGTTTTGGGTTACAGCCCTTTGATTAGTTATGTTTGTTACTCCCATATGGGGTACGTAACCTCCACAGGGGGGTCAAGAGCTCTTTTCGAATTAATGTTTGGTTACTCCTACTTGGGGGTATGTAACCTTTATAGGGGGTTAGGAGTACCTAGGTTAACCCTCACACAGGGTAGGGTTATGGCTTTGTCCATAGATAGTTGCGCGCAGTACTAGTGTACATCGTTTCATGGTTAACCCTCACACAGGGTTGGGTTATAGTTGCGCGCAGTACTAATGTACATCCCTTCACGGGTGTTGTTATGGGTGACGATCCATTTACATATTTGTTTCCCTTTCTCTTGGGATTGTAGTAGTAGAGTATGCTATCTTTAGTGCTACTCTAGGTTATTACTTTGGGCATTGGTTGGGTGGGGTCTTTTACCCTTTCCGTTGTAGTGCATTATGTCACAGTGTTTAATGCAAAATGCTTCAAATGTATTTCGGGTAATGTTTTTCTTGCTTCATAATGTTTTTTATTTCTTTAAGGAAGGGATGGGAGATATTGTTTATCAAATATATTTATCTTATCCGTTCTTTGTATAATGGTTCTTTCTCCTTCGATGTTTTAATTTTATGTTTGCATCCGTGGCACTTGTACCATTATTCATTTTTCTTGTGGATAGTTCTTCCTTGATGTTTTATCACTTGCATGTTTGTTTTCGTTGAAGAAAAAGGGATAATGTTATATCCTACTTAATTGAATAACTTGTAGTCCAGCCCTGCTGCCACTAGCTGCTCAGCCAGAGCGTGAGATGGTCATAGAATGTTGGTGTGCCTGTAATGCATGGAATGCCTGGGTGTCTGTGTGGATGAGTGTTGGCAGTTGAAGATGGGCTGAGCAGCTAGGCAGGCTGCTCCTGGTGGGGCTGGTACCACACTAAGCTGGCTGGAGTAGACACAGATGTAACCTGAACTGGAGACTGAATAAAGATGGCTTAAGAATACCTCCTGCCTCCAGGTGTCTTTCTACAGAGATCACAACAATCACCTGCTACGTACCCCAAGGATCATCCCTCATTCTGACCCTTTTCAATGTCTACATGGCACCACTTGCCAACATCGTCCGAGCGCACAACCTCAACATCGTCTCATAAGCCAATGACACCCAACTGAGCCTCTCCCTCACCAAGGACCCCGCCACTGCCAAAACCAACATCCACGAAAGAATGAAGGCCGTCGCAGAATGGATGAAGAACAGTCACCTAAAAAGACGGAGATCCTCATCCTCGGCTCAACTCCCTCCACCTGGGACGACTACTGATAACCAGCTGCACTGGGAGCTGCACCGACCCCCACCGACCACGCTCACAACCTGGGTTTCATTCTGGACTCATCATTATCTATGACCCAGCAAGTCAACGCTGTCTCTTCCTACTGCTTCAACATCCTCCGCATGCTTCGCAAGATCTACAGATGGATCCCCACTGGAACCAGAAGGATGGTCACCCAGGCCCTCGTCAGCAGCAGACTGGACTACGGCAACGCCCTCTATGTGGGAACCATGGCCAACACATACAGAACGCCTCCCCACACCTCATCCTCAAAAACCCCTGTCACAGCCACATCACTGCCCACCTAGACACCTGCACTGGCTCCCAGTCAACAAGATTATCACCTTCAAGCTCCTCACCCATGCACACAAAGCACTCCACAACATCGGACCAGCATACCTCAACAAACGACTCACCTTCTACACTTCAAACCGCCAGCTTCGCTCCGCTGACCTCGCCCTCGCCACCATTCCACGCATCCACCGGACAGCCACCGGCAGCAGATCATTCTCCCACCTCGCCGCCAAGACATGGAACACCCTCCCCATCCACCTGCGACAGACCCAGGACCTGCAGACCTTCAGAAGACTTCTCGAGACCTGGCTGTTCGAGCAGTAGCAGCACCTCCCCCCCCCCCCTTAGTGCCTTGAGACCCTCACAGGTGAGTAGTGCGCTGTACAAATGCATTGATTGATTGATTACGAATTGAGGCTAAGTGGAATCTGATGATGTGATGGTCTCAACAGTGTACTGGTAGAAAGGAGACAAGTTTCAGTAATTCACCCTTGGTTAAGAGTAGCTCTAGGTGTCTTTCTTTGAGTGAGACTGGTCTTGCAATGTTGTTTTAGGTCTCTGCTTTCTAGGAAGACTGAGGTTTTTATCAGGATGCTGTTGGTATTGTCCCAATGTCTGTTGAAGTTCCAGTGAAATAAGTTATTGGTGTTTATTGCTGATTCTTTTGTTATGAGGTCTATTAGTTGTCCCAAGAAGAGTTGTTGGTCCCCTGAGGGTTGATAGGTAACATGTAATTTTGTTGATTTGTATTGGTGTTTATATGAATGACTGACACACTGCCTTCATTGCGCCCCTCTCAGTCTAGGCCTTGCATTACATACTCTGATGGGACAAATAGGTCAGTAATTGGAGTAGTGAGGTCATTGTGAAATGCAACGCAAAAGAAACCGTCCCTCAGAGCTTCAAGACCAGACAAATTTGAAGAGCCATATTTTAAGTTGCTTATAGCTCTGCAACTGGGGAGGAAGGGAGTTCCACAGTTTGGGATCCAGATACTGAAATAAGCATCCACTTGACCTTGCCCAGTTGAACCATTGATCCTGAGCTAGATGGTGATGGGAAGAACAAACAACTTTAGCACGGCGATACTGTGAGATCAAGTGGAGGGGATAGACCAGGCCTGCACTAGCAAGGGCTAAGCAAACTGCATGTATTTGTCCACTGGTACCCAGTGGAGATCCCCAAGTTGGGAAGAGCTGTGAGAGTGCTTGGACAAATGTTCCAGGCAACAGGACGCAGGGTTTTTTAAGTAATCTGTAAATTGTGAATGAGGGCTTTATTGACTCCTGGATATAGTACATTTCCGTAATCCATGTGAGATAATCTCAGACTAGATGACCATTTTCTGTGTATTAATAAAGAGTGACCAAAGAAACTTCCTTAGACCTCTCAGGAGGACAGAGCAACAAGCTGTCACCATGTTGATCTGATGATCACACTTCAGCTGATTATAAATCTGTGCAGTGCTATGGTTGACTGGAGATCTGCATTTGTGACATACATTTGAGGAGGGTTTGGTGATCATGTTGACTTGGTTGGGCATGTTATTAAGTTGATGTTGTGCTTTTGTGCTCTTAGACACCTTGTGATTGAGTTTTTCTACCTCTGTTGACACCTATTTTCGCTGGTATCTTGCATCTTTCTTAGTGTGACGCCTTATGGTCGTTGTTAAGCTATAGAGTTTTTAGGGTGCCCGTTTTGTTTTTTGACAGACTGTTTTCTGCTGTCCATGGTCTCAGTCTATTGTTGTGAAGGAGAGTGATGGATCATGGGTTGCTTTGTCTGTTTTCAATTGGTGATGGAGTGGATTTTAAGTAAGGGATGTGTTTATTGCTGATGCTGCAGAGGATAGTGGTGGGCAGAACATACTGATCAGAATCTGCCTTCTTCTGCCATTCTGGTTCTTGGATCCTTGATTATGCTTCTTCCCTTGTTGTTGTTGTTATCCCTTATGCACTGTGTATTCCTCTTTTTTTGTTTTCCCTTAGTCGCTGTGTGCCTAGCTGATGTGAGCTGTTATTGGCGAGGCAGTCTCTTTAGTATGGTAGAGCATTTCTTTGGTTAGAATCATTGTTGTTACTTAGGTATTCTACTCTCTAATTCTTTCTTTGTGGGTCCTGGTAGAGACAATGATGCATGATTTCTTCTGCAGTGCAGAGCACACTTATTTAGAGTTGCAAAAGGCATAGTATTCTTAGAGATGCACTCATTTTCTGGAGGATGAAGCTAGAGAGTCATCCTCCCAGATCCCAGAAGGTTCTCTGCTTTCTTTGTTGTGGTAAAAGAGGCACTGTCCATTACCAACTGCAGGGGCTTCTTACGAGTCACTATTTTCTCATAGCTTAATTATTTGAATTGTTAAGTAAGTGCGAACTCTTCCAAACTGTCTATTTAAATCCCACCTTGTGTCGAAAGTCGTACATACTGCTGACCTGTCATGATTGTGTTCAAACTTCCCGTGTTAGGCCAATCATCATAGTTCGCTTAGAATTCCCAGTGTAGGAGCGAGTGGCTGATGTTCCAGTCTTATATCTCCTTTGTTATTCTTGATGTGTTGCAAGCCATGAGTATGGGGCAACATCATGCCTGGTTTCCTTCTGTGTGGATATCGCTGAACGACTTTCAAGGATCAAGGATGGACCCTTCTGTCTCTGCATGTTCGGAAAGTCCTCCGTTACAATGATATACAAGGTTCTAAGTGTCTGATGGGGTTGCTGATAGTGGAAGTAGAATAGTCTCTCACTTTCTTGTTTTCCTTGCTGGAGTTTGCTGATTTGTTGATGGGGGAGCATAGTGGTCAGAAAATCCCTTTTGCCTCTCCGTGCCAGCAGAGTTAAATGGTGAGCAAACATCCACGAGGCAGGCTAAGGGATAAAATGGTCATCAAATAAGAGGGAAGAGAGCTCAAATGGCTGCTACAGATTGCCCTGGTTGCTTTTCTTTCTGCCATCACATAAAATGGGGTAACCCAAAAAAACACGAAAAACCTGGGTAAATTGTGACACAGAAAGACAGTGGTCCAATTAGACACTGAAGGAAGAGAATAGGCTAAATAAATTAAGTTATCCTGATTTATTTGAAATAACCCCAACTCATCTAACTAGAGGATAGGAGTAAGTATTCATTCTAAAGTTAGAGAAAAGTACACACAACAATATAAATTTTCATCACACACAAAGATATACTTAGATATATGAATTTCTGATTGTATTGAAAATCAACACTATAAATATATTATTTATATATGACGGTCACTCCCAAAAGATTTACAAGATGCTCAGAAAGAGTGCTTGTGCGTGAAACTTAAACAAAGAAAGAAAAGGGAAATAGACCCATTACATATATCATAATATTTTACTAAATAGCCTGTCTGTAACAATTATTACATAGCAAAAGGATATCCAGATTGAACAGATGTAATTGTTTCAATCATAATTGCCCCTCTGTGGACCAACAATTCAATCAAGGTTGTACAAAATGTTGAAGTTTTGACCCGGCAAAGGGTGGAGGAGGGCCGATATGAGCCTCAACAGTGCGTTTTCTTTAGGACTGGTTGAATGAGTTGGGAGGGAGCAATCTATTGGAGAGAAGAACATTTGTCCATTTTAATAAAAGCCATATAAAAAGATGTTTGCCTGTGTTATAAATAACCTCAAAATAAATACACAAAGAATCCACGGGTCCGGAAAAGCAGTCAAATAAAAGATGTGGGCCACAATAACCAATAACAGACAGAAAGATGTGGGGAATATCCCTTTTGAAGGACAACTCCCCTCACACACCCGGAGGTGTCATGCTTCATCATAGGGGTGCCTCCTCGTGTCGGGACCTAGTCACGGCACGGGCTACAACCCCCTCTCTACGAGGAGGGAGCTCAGGGATGTTTTATTTATTGGCACATGGGTTGTCCTAAAAACCCTATGTGAGCGTGGGGTGTGAACAAGTGAAGTGCAGTGCTGAATGTGTAGGTGAGTTAAAACAGCCTGCAGGGTTAGCAATAGACTTTGAGCTACCCTATGACAGGATTCAAATGCTGTGAAAGAGCCTATCAAAATTATAGAAGGCTTCATTAGCTAGATCAACATGTTTCAGCCACAATGACCTATTCAAGTATCTTGGCTTTCGTCAGGATCTGTGTAATGCATCTACTGCCAAACACAAAGTGCAAAATATGTCAAAACAATAATAAAGATCAATGTGTTTATACTGAACCAGATCGTTGTATGATCAGTCTGGCCCACCGATTGAACCTGTAGTAAAGACAGACAGAAAACATTGCATTGGATCTGGCCACAAGAATCTTAACATGCATATGCCTCAAACCTAATGTGGCAAGGCTCAAAACACTACTACAAATTGATAGGGAGTGATATACGTGGCACTTACCCAATGGATGAAAAACGTTGCCACAACTGTCCGATGCTAATTTAGCAAATGGCACAGGCGCCAACCTGGAAAGAAGAAGGATGGCAACGTAAAATCAAAGAAGAAAAGAAAAGGAGCAAATGGATACCTATGCTCACTCATATAATCTCTGGAAAATAGTAGTAGCGTTTCCAGGATTAGACCCAGTTGGAATGAGCTCTTAAAAGCAACCTGGGGGTCAGAGTGGATCGAAAAGACATTGATGGAACATTGCACTGACTGAGTGTAAGATGAGCTTCAAGCTTAATCATGGTCGTCTGTGCACCCTGTGTACGGGTAACCGAGTAAGTGACTCAGAGCTGACTGCAAAACGAAGAGAGCAGGGAGCTTGTATTCCAACACCAAAGGAAAGGAAAGTGAGAGGAATGGCATCTGGTGCGGTCAGGAGAGCATCAAAATATTAATGCACTCGAAATTGGGGTACGTATATGTCCCTATTTAGGATTGAGTGGGGGAGGGGGCGGGGGCACCGGTGGATACCTAGCATAAACAAAGGAGCGTCAAAAAAGTTGTGCACTCGGTGACGTTTCACATAAAGTGAGATCGTTTTGCTTAAGCGTCCCCCTGAAGTCAAAGGCTATGGGCGGCTTCACTGGCTGCTCGAAAAAAGTATGGCACTTAGGGCTCACATTTAGAGCCCTTAAAAAAAACTCAAGGGGAGTCTATAACTGGTGGTGAGAGTGGTACAGCACCCAGGGAGCTTGCTAGATATGACTCAAGGTGTTCAAAGTAGAGCGCTTGTAAAGGTGAAATGGAACCGGCCAGTCTAGCAAGGTACCGGCTGAGGCAAAGGCTAAAAGGAGCTGCGATAGTGATTGCGCTGAAGACTAGATGAAGTCAAACTTACCGCTCTGGTGGAGCGATTCCTCTTGTAGCAACTGACCTTCCGGAAGGGGAACGAACCAGCAAGGGAATCAGTGTTGCCAGATTTTGAGACCCATCCCAAGCCCAAAGCCACTCAAGAATAAGCCCAAATTAAGCCCAACGCAACCAGTTTCAGCCCAAAAACCAGCCCAAAGTAGCAAGTCTCAAATTATGCAGAAATAGTCACCAGAAACAATTTTAAGGACAAAAATACACTCTATTCAATATACAGATAGTGGGAGAAATGTAAGAATGTCAGATGTGTTGGTCTGTCCAAGTATTTACACAAAATTCAAATATAATATTTACACAGAATTTAAATACCTCAATTTTATTTCTTTTATAGCGCTACTCAACGTAATGCGGGGTGTCAGAGTGCTTTACATACCATACACATTGACAAAAAATCATGCAAGTGTGTAAATCATTGTACTTTATGTGTTGCATGACACAGTGAGGGTTAAAAGATGTAGCTGTCACATATCCTACATAGCTCACTGTGAAATATTAAAAGGCTTACAAATTATTAACTGCAAGTAACAAAAGGATCTGTGTTCAAAGCAGTAGCCCACTAACCTAGCTATATTAAAAAATAAATCTGTCATCTGCATATTACATGACGTGCTTAGCAGGAGACACATTAACCTTCGTTTGACGTTTTTAAAGCTTTATTCGACATTTGTCATAAAAGCATTCCCCTATCCCTAATACAATAAATACTACAATAAAATACATATTAAACATGGAATGTCGAGTAAATACATAATAAAAGTAGAAGTACTTCAATTTGTCAAATTTCATAAAATATAGATTTTTCTATAAATAAAATACAATAATTCATGCAAGATTGAGAATATACATATTTCATTACGATACAATTGCCATAAGTGAACGAGTACGAATTGACCATGACCAGGCCAAAAATTTTGCTACCCCAACCACAAACAATATCGAACAATCTGTTTCAAGTATCCTTAGGGCTGCAGATTGACTACGGGTTCCCAAACTAGAGCACACAGGTTTTAACCATTTGCGTCTGGGGGACGAATACAGTGGGCAACAGAACAAAAGATGGGAAATGTGCTCAATTTGTTCTTTACAGTGATGGCAATGTTCATCCCATACTGGGGACCAGTGCTTCTTGAACGCATTCACCGGAAGTGTACCTATGCGAAATTGAAAATAGAGTTTTCTATCAAAGGGTTTTTCAATGATATCCCAAAAAATTTCGCAAGAAGGGTACATTTTTATGTCCAAGAAGCGAGATGTTAGGCTTGTATTTGTGCCGTCACTAAACATTGTAAAATATACCATTTCCCAGTATAGCTCTTTCAACTTTGCCTTCGTTGGAAAGCAGGTTACATCTTTGGTGTCCCATAGATGGTTCAAATTCATTTTTGTAAGGAGTCCCCGGAGCTCCCTTAACCATGGGATAATATGGAAACGGTCGAATTTGATAACATCCATCAGAGCCGCAGCATAATGGCTCAATTCTGGGGTCACCATAATCCGTCTCCAATATAGAAGCGGGCGTAGCCTCGCTATGTCCTCTATTCCTTTTCTTCCCATATCCAATTTTAGTGGGATTATGGGTGTGCTTTGGGGGACCATCACAATGCCTCGTAAGAACCTGTTTTCTGCTCGGCCCAGTTCTCTCAAATTAGAAAACCCCCATAGTTCAGAACCATATAGACAAGCCCCTAGTACTTTCATAGAATATATTTCCAACACACAACTTACTGGCTTTGTCAGCGAGGAGCGATGTTTTAGGGTAATTGCGCCTGCTAGCTGCCTAAACTTTAGTAAAGTTGTGGTTATGTGTGGCTTCCAACTCATTTTTCCTTGGAGGGTGATGCCTAGATAAGAGAAAGAGTCCACCCTTTCTAGGGGTGTACCTTTGTATTTTATTACACCTTTAAAGGTGGACAGCTGGTTGAGGCACATGAATTTTGTTTTGGAGGTGTTCAGTTCAAGGCCCCTCTCGTCGCAAAATATACCAAATGCATCAACCACTTTTTGGAGCCCACTAGGAGTGCGGGAAAGTAGCAGCGTGTCATCTGCGAACATGAGGATGGGTACACGAGAGCCTGCAATTACTGGTGCGTCACTAACAATCTTCTCTAGATGCTCAACAATGCCGTTTATATAAATTGAGAAGAGAGTCGGTGCTAGTACACACCCTTGCCTCACCCCACGTTCTACCGGAAAGGGATCAGTGACTTCTCCTTGCTTGCCCCACCTTATTCTTGCAAAATTATTTTCGTGGAGACGAACAAGGAGTGTGAGCAATTCCTGGCTTAAGCCCACGTCCGCCAAGGTCTGCCAAAGTTTTTCTCTGGGGACCAAGTCGAAAGCGGCTTTTAGGTCCACAAAAACTGCATACAATGTCCCCTTCTTTAAGGTGACATTTCTCCAGTAGATGGTTAAGAAGTGGAGGACTTGATCAACGCTGCTAGTTAGAGGACGAAATCCAGCTTGATAAGATGACAAAATATTGTGTTCGTTGATCCATTGCTGCAGTTTATTTTGGACTAATCGGCCCATTAGTTTTTGTGCTGTATCAATCAAACTAATGGGTCTATAATTTTTGGCCAGGGTTCTGTCACCTTTTTTAAATATGGGGATGATTTCAGCTCCCTTCCAAGAGGCAGGCACTTTCCCTCCCATTGCCACCGCGTTAGCCAGAAATGCAAAGTAGGTACACCAGGAATTGCGATCCGATAAAAATATATCAGCCGGAATTCCGTCCATGCCCGGGGCTTTGCCCCCGGCCACACAATCCAATACAACACTCACATCCTTTTCATCAAATATTGGAGATTCGTAAAAGACTTGTGGGGGCGGACAACCAATGGAAAATATGGGATTGGAGGCATACTGCGGTTGGAAGTATTCCACCCAATTGCTTTTTGGAACATGGTTTGTAGGGTGGGGTGCTGTGCCACCCTTATCCCATTTTACTGTGGACCAAAAGCGCTTAGAGTCCTTGGAGGCACACGCCTCCTTAAGTTCACTCCAATAAACCTCATCCCAACGCTTCTTTGCCAAATTTTGGGCCTGTCTATACTGGTTTCTTGCCAGCCTTACTGCTACTGCATTTCCTGTTCTCAGTTCCACGCTAAGGTTGTCTCGTGATATCCTGCAACTCCTGTCATACCATCCTTTGCTCTCTTGGGCTTTTTTCTTTTTACATGGGGCTACTGTTTTAACAAAGAAACTTTGAATTTTTGAAAATAGTTTCTCGTGGGCAGCCATCATGTAATCTGTAAAATCAGTCCTCCCATAATGGCACTTTATCTTAGATACCTCAGTCGCCACTGATTCTTTTAGAGTCTCTAGGTTGTCAACATCTTCCAAGAGCATACTCCACTTCAGGTGGCGAAGATTGTTTGAACTTATGAGATCTTGCGTCACCATTTGGTTCCCTCTTGGGAGATCGGACATTTCATGGTAGGGATGGAGTGTCAGGCACAGTGGATTGTGGTCACTTTCTATTTTGTCTTTCACTTCCATATCCACCAATTTATCCCAAGCCCTTACGTCCAGTAGTATATAATCTATTCTGCTGGCTGCTCGACCATTGTCAAATGTGTTTTTCCCCATTAAGTCAGAGGGTGCCCGTCCATTTAATGCTCTAAGGCCTCTTGATAGGCAAAGACTCTTCAGTTGGATTGCTACTGTGCTCCATTTTCTAATGGCTGGGATATCCAGTTGGGGAATTCCCCACTTGGCATCCTCATCTTCGGCCAGTGTCCTATCTTCTTCGCCCAAGGGTTCGAAGGTTGTGTTAAAATCCCCGCCTATTATTACATGGGGAAGCACTGGTAGCATTTCGATATAATGCTCAAGGGTCGATAGGGTCTCTGATGGTTTACCCCTACCAACTCCCCTGGAGTAAAGATTGAACAGAGCTAGTTGTTGGCCATTTTGCCAGCTAATGTCAAGAGCTAGGATGTCATTAGAGGGTATGGACCTTCGTTTAACTGAGCAATTCAATGTTTGCCGTACCCAAATCAGCAGGCCCCCAGAGTGTCGACCCACTCGGTTTCTTATGGCTGGGACATAGAAGTTCAGATATCCTTGTCGGAAAATTGGGGTGAGCGCCCAAGTTTCTTGCAACATTATTATATCGTACAGGTCGATAAAATCGACCCAATCTGGGATATTTAGCTTGTTTGCAATACCAGCTATATTCCAAGAAATGATAAATAATGGCAATATGTCCAGTTGGTGCTGGATCTGGTCAATAACAGAAGTGTGTATACAATCTTCAGGTTCTATACCTGGCGCTAGATCGCTATTCAACATTGGTGTATTCTCAATTGGCTCTAATGATCTTTTTTGTCCCATCCAGACTCCACTTAGATCCTCTTGGGAGGGGGTGGGAGATGTCTTGGGGGCCGGGGTCAATTCATCTAATACAGGCTCATTAAGAATCAGAGACCTATCATGTCCCTGGTGCAGCTGGAGTTCGGGGGCGACAGGAAGAACACATGCGAGTCAATCACACTCGTTTAGGTCAGATAGCACAGAATAGTGATTATCCAACCTCAACCCCCACTCGCTTGCTGGGTCAGTCCTGGGCCTTCTAGTTCCCACAACTGACCACTTTGTTCTTAATGTGCTAGGTTTAGCTAGTAGACCTCTTCTACTATAGAAGAAATCCAGAGTCAGTGGTATTATTTCTGCTGTTCTGAGTTGTGGAGGGAAGATGTTCCGTAGGACATCAGGTAGAGCTTCAGGACCCTTAAAATTCAAAACCACGCAATCCCCTTGGAATTTCTTAGCCTTAGTGCCTATCCACTTAACCCTTCTTGCTGTGAGCAGGTCATCAGATAGTTTTTCCTTGCCCCAGGGGGATATGTGCATATTATTGCTAAGCCACTGCAAAGCCTTGTTTCGTAAGGAGTCCGAGGACTCGGTCTGCCCTGTTTTCAACGTTGGAGTGTTTGCGAGTACTAAAATCAAGGGGGAGGCTTCAACAATTAATTCAACTGGGCCAGTTTCTGGATTAAAAGTCTCAGTGGTAGTATTGCCTACTGGTTGTGCTGTTTCTAATATTGGGGCAGTATTAGGAGTCTCACCATGTCCAGAGCAGGCTTGATGAATATGGTCAGATGGAATTTGCAGGCCTGTATTTATAGTACCCCCAAGTAATTTCCCTGCGGCATCTATGTGTTCAGATTTGGATATTATTAGGTTTGATATTTCCCCCATCCCCTCATTGGTTTTTCTTAGGAGGGTCTCTAGTTTATTAACTTTATTAGCTAATTGGTCTACTTTTGATATAAGGGGTTTCATTAACCCTGATAGCTTAGCCTCCAGTGCTCCCATGAGCTTATTTAAAAAGGTATCCTCCCAATCTACACTTTCGCTCTCTTCTTCCCTTATCCCTTCTTCCACCCTCTTCTTTACTCTTCTTGGTGGGGTTACAGATTTAGTTTTACAGGAACGTAGACCACCTCTTCTAGGGGGTTCCTTAGTAATCCCTTTTTTAACTCTTGGTGCAGGGACAGGAGTGGGAGGAGTATTGCTCTCAGGATCTAACTCCATAATTGTGTCAGATTGGTTTGGCTCTTCTAAGATAAGTAAATCAACAATAGGATCGAGTTGTTGAACAATAGAAGGCGTGGATACATTTAATATAGAGGAGTCGTGGGGGACCTCAATCGGGTCATTGGTAACAATTTCATCTCTAGCAGACTGAAATATCCCTGATTGGTTAATTTGGGCACAAGGTGGGGAATCCATAAGTCCCAGGGAAGACCTCCGATCATTGTTAATCTTTGTCACCACCTGTACCAAATAATTATCCATTGTGTTTGCCAGGGTGGCAGGTGTTTTTTGTCTCGACATTATAACCTGCCAAATCCTGTACAGATCTACCCTGATAGTAACTGTAATAAGGCAATTTCACTTTCAATAAGAATATATATATATCGTTATATCGTCTTACCACAGGTAGATTTGAGGTTGGGGGAAAGAGGGGTGGCCCAGTCCAGTCTCTCACAGTCTAGAACGGGCTAAAACGGGCCCGCCCTTGGCCCGGGCTTCGCCCGGGCGCTGCCCGCGCGCGTCCCGCGCTGCGTGGGGCCTGTGTGCAATTTATACAGCCCGGGCGCTGCCTGATGACATCAGCGGCAGGCGCCCGGAGCTGCGGGTGCTGGGTAATGTAGTTTCGCCGCCTCCCGGCGGTGTCCCAGTTCAGGCAAAGATCCTTTTGTCCCCGTTGGTGGAGCCGTTCCCCTCACGGCGGGCCTGATACAAAGATATGGCAGTGGTAGGTTCAGTAGGCGCGTCCCGCGCTGCGTGGGGCCTGTGTGCAATTTATACAGCCCGGGCGCTGCCTGATGACATCAGCGGCAGGCGCCCGGAGCTGCGGGTGCTGGGTAATGTAGTTTCGCCGCCTCCCGGCGGTGTCCCAGTTCAGGCAAAGATCCTTTTGTCCCCGTTGGTGGAGCCGTTCCCCTCACGGCGGGCCTGATACAAAGATATGGCAGTGGTAGGTTCAGTAGGCGCGTCCCGCGCTGCGTGGGGCCTGTGTGCAATTTATACAGCCCGGGCGCTGCCTGATGACATCAGCGGCAGGCGCCCGGAGCTGCGGGTGCTGGGTAATGTAGTTTCGCCGCCTCCCGGCGGTGTCCCAGTTCAGGCAAAGATCCTTTTGTCCCCGTTGGTGGAGCCGTTCCCCTCACGGCGGGCCTGATACAAAGATATGGCAGTGGTAGGTTCAGTAGGCGCGTCCCGCGCTGCGTGGGGCCTGTGTGCAATTTATACAGCCCGGGCGCTGCCTGATGACATCAGCGGCAGGCGCCCGGAGCTGAGGGTGCTGGGTAATGTAGTTTCGCCGCCTCCCGGCGGTGTCCCAGTTCAGGCAAAGATCCTTTTGTCCCCGTTGGTGGAGCCGTTCCCCTCACGGCGGGCCTGATACAAAGATATGGCAGTGGTAGGTTCAGTAGGCGCGTCCCCATTAACCTTCAAAACTACTCTGATTCAGATCTGGGACTACACAAAGCCGAGATCTCTCCAACAAATACTTTAACCTCCAGAGTTCTCACCAATTATTATTCGCTGCTATTTACTGGGCACCTCTGCAGATGCCTTAACACCATAAAATGTTTGCAACCAATTAAGCATAACAGATGTATGACCATGTGCATTATGAGATTTAACAAATTTTGCTTTAAACTTGTTCTGAAAAGGTGGCCTCGCCGGGTTGCCTGGCCTTGCCCCATCATACACACTAAGGGTCTCACTCATTTATGCACAACAATCCGTTCCGACATGACTTCTCTGGCTTGTGGTGCACTAGGCCTGATGGTGTGGGGAACACACAACTTTTAGCTGTCCCAATCGGTACGACCACAGCAGTGAGTTTGTGCTTGGTCGCCCCTTTTGATTGCCAGGCAGGGTCCCCATCTCCTGGGCCCCCTTTCCCTTAGATTGCATTGGCACCTAATATAGTTTCTACAGGATGGGAAGGTGCTTTGCTGCCAGCAAGGGGGGTGCTGCTACAGAGGGAGGGGAGAGAGAATGATCTAATGTGCTGGGGAGGGAGAGAAGCAGTGGAAATCGCTTATATATGGAATGTGGCAGGCTGAGGATGCCTACGAATGGAGGAAGAAAGCAGGGACTCTAATTTTGTGTGATTTGTTGTGTGAGGCAGGTTTGGGAATGTGTGCTATCCTTATCTGTGCCATTGCCTCCATCCTGATCAAGCCCTCACCTTGTGCTATGCTAATAGCGGCGACGTGCTGTGCTGCGCTTTATATAATTTGATGATCATTCCTACCTCGTCCACGTCCTCTGCACTTGTTGTTGACTCACTTCTTCACTGCAGGGCCCCGGTCTCGCGGTCAGACTTCCATGTCAACTGCCAGTGGCACCCACTTCTCAAGGGTAGCAGGGAAGGATGGTGCCGGGACGAGACCGCGGGGCCACAGCAGCATGTGACACAGGTCAGGGAAGGATGGAGCCAGGCCCGGGACGCACCCGCATGGCCACAGCACCACACAGGCCAAGCCAGGTCACGCTGTCTCTGAGCCCGCAATTCTGCATGTGGTGTGGGTGGGGTGAGGGTCAGGCCGTTGAGCGTGACTAGTCATTAGTCTCCGAGTCTACACACAGTGAGTGAGATTCACCCCGGCCGGACTCGGGGACCTCAGCGGGACAGAGTAAAGCAGGACAGGGCAGCTAGGAGGAGGACTGTGTGTGTCGCAGGCTCGCGGCAATCAACCAAAGCAGGCCGTGATGACACAGTCCTGTGCTGTGAGTCCGGTCCACCACCACCGTCCACAATGCAACTGGCCCCGCGCTCGTGGGCATTAAAAAGTACAGCACAGGGTATGGACAAGAATGATGCCCAGGGCCGTCATTGGCAGCGCTTTCGCGCGCTACGAGATTGACGGCCTGGGACCCACATACCTGTAGCTGAGTCTACTACTAGGCTAGGGTGCGTAGCGCTGCTCATGTGCAAGACTAGGTGCGCTTGCACTTACAAAATACACATGTGCTGCTGCGGAAGGCACGGGTCTCCTCACGTGTAGGGGCAGTGGGGGTTGGTGTAGGCGTGCTGTTTGCCATACATAGGCTAAGGCAAGGGGCAGGGCTGCAGGCAGCATACAAGGACATCATTGGAGGGACAAGAGTTAGTCACGTCATACGCACAGGCTGAGCTGGTCGTCTCCATCCTGACCTCCTCCGTCCTCCAATCATACTTCTCCTCCAATCATATCTCACCAATGTCCGCCTCCCTCCTCCAATCATACCTCGCCTCCCTCCTCCAATCATACCTCACCAATCCAGCTTGCTGCGCGCGCTCATTCACCAGCAAGCGCATGCCAACAGACTCCTCGTGGTTAGCGCCGCCCCAGCAGTATTTTTGCACACAATGGGCTTAAACCCACCCATAAAGTAGCCCCCCGCCAGGTATGGGTTTTTCCCGCACAAATGGGAAAAATGTCGCCCAATTGTGCGGGAAATAGCCCAATCTGGCAACACTGAAGGGATTGCTCGTTATGAATTAACGAGCGCTGAGGACCAAGGGAATTGTTGTTTAAACACCAAGATTCATGGGAAATGTAGTTTTTAACTATACAGGGGAGTTAGAATACAAGAATCCTCATTAAAGGAGGGCTACACGGTGCTGAACCGGTAACGCAAAAAATAGGGAAATGTGGTTCAAATTGTAAGCCTCACTAAAGGGGCTAGCACTGGACTGGGCAAGAGCGACAGTATCAGAGAATGTGCATTTTCCGGTGTGGAACTTAAAACTTAAAAAGTGGCCCAGCTAATGTTCCCCCTAAATAGGGGGTATGCAGAGGGACTGATTATATGAGTATCTGCAAAGGGTAGGGCAGATCAGAAGGACCAGACCCGGGCTCATGTCAGTGCAAGCCAAGGAATATCATCATTCAGTCCAACTCTGGAGGTTTCCAGTCTAAAAACCCAGCGTTGCTCGATGTGCAGGAGTTTCAATGATAGATCCGGAGTTGTGGCTGTCAAATTAGGTTTGTCTAGGACCACCCAGGTTAGAGAGTCGGTCTGGTGTTGCATGTCAAGACAGTGTTTAGTCAGGCGTGTGTTTTGCACATCTAATCATGCTTTTAGTTTCCTGTGTCCGAATACGTATCTTTCGTGTGGTCATGCCTCTATCTGAGGTTGCAGGGGCAGGTGATTAGGTAAATGACCCGTTCGCTATTGCAGCTAGTGTGGTGTTTAAGTACCCATGGTCTGTTAGTACCTATGTCAACGTTTTTGGTTGGTTGTGTTTGTCCACAGACCGAGCAAGATCCACAGGGGTAGTGGCCCTGAACTGGTGGTAGTTGCCAAAGTGTGTTTGGTTGTGGTCTTGTCTTGGGCGGTGGTCTTGTGTGCACTAGGGTGTCTTTCAGATTGGAACTTCTCTTGAAGCCAAACAATGGCTTCGCTAGTGTACATTGGCCCTTATTAAGGATCTTCCAATTAGATAGAATGGATCTTTTAACTCAAGTAGAGAAAGTACTGAAGGTAATCACACATACTAGTCTTGTCTGAGTTGGTTTACTGGGCACAATATCCAGTAGGGCGTCTCTGTGTGAGGGCACGTTTGGATGATCTTTTGACTAAGGCTTTGGGGTGCTGTCAATCAAGAAGGTTATTTCTGAGTGTCTGTGCGTGTTCTTTATATTTGTCAGTGTTGGAACAGTTGCGTCTGAGCCTTAAAAATTGACCAAACGAGAGGTTATCCCGGAGTGAAAGCCCTAGTCCAAAGATCATCCAAACGTGCCCTCAATAATCACAGAGATGCCCTACTGGATAATGTGGACAGTAAACCAACTCAGATAAGACTGGTATGTGTGAATACCTTCCCCTTTGGTATCGCTACATTAGGTTTGAGGCATATGCATGTTAAGATTCTTGTGGCCAGATATCCAATGCAATGTTTTCTGTCTGTCTTTACTACAGGTTCAATCGGTGGACCAGACTGATCATACAACTATCTGGCTCAGTATAAACACATTGATGTTTATTATTGTTTTGACATATTTTGCACTTTTTGTTTGGCAGTAGCTGCATTACACAGATCCTGACGAAAGCCAAGATACTTACATAGGTCATTGTGGCTGAAACATGTTGATCTAGCTAATGAACCTTCCATAATTTTGATAGGCTCATTCACAGCAGTTGAATCCTGTCATAGGGTAGCTCAATAAAGTCTATTGCTAACCCCGTAGGCAGTTTTAACTCACCTACACATTCAGCACTGCACTTCACTTGTTCACACCCCCCGCTCACATAGGGTTTTTAGGACAACCCATGTGCCTATAAATAAAATATCCTTGAGCTTCCTCCTCGTAGAGAGGGGGTTGTAGCCTGTGCCATGACTAGGTCCTGACACGAGGAGGCACCCCTATGATGAAGCATGACACCTCCGGGTGTGTGAGGGGTGTTGTCCTTTAAAAGGGATATTCCCCACATCTTTCTGTCTGTTATTGGTTATTGTGGCCCACATCTTTTATTTGATTGCTTTTCCGGACCCGTGGGTTCTTTGTGTATTTATGATTAAGAGTGGGGAGTGTACCCATGCTGGTCCTTCAACCTCCTCTTGCCCCTTTACGTGTGAGATTATAAGTAACCTCACCAGGAAATAACAATTATCCAGTGAGGGAGCTGGATGGCTGGAGAGTCAATCATATAAGCAACGAAGGCCTGAAGGCTCCTCATCTGCGGGGGTATTTGTATTGTTCTGTGTATTCTTCCCCACCATCAGAAGTTCATCACCTCCAATAGGGGTGCCTATAAGGGAGTGTGGGGAAGTAAGATAACTTCTCTCGCCTCTGTGTTAGCAGAGGGTGTAGCGTTACTGGCAAAAGAGACTGCCACTCTGAAGGGTGATGCTGGCGTGGAGGGCAAAACTGTGGGATGTGAAATGGCCCCTTTAAGACCTGGTATCCTTGGTTTGGTTCCCTCCTAACTTTTTGCCTAGAGACCTCCTCTTTTTACTGACTTAGGTTTTGCTGACCCTAGGACTCTCCGCACTTTACCACTGCCAACGTGTTCTAAAGTGCTTGTGCTCTCTGATCAAAACATGGTAACTGTGCCTTACACCCAACTGGCAAATGTAACTTACTTACAAGTCTCTAGTAATCTGCACTACATGTGCCCATGGCCTGTAAATGAAATTTGACTAGTGGGCCTTCATCCCTTAGTGTTCCACCCACTTAAGTAGCACTTTAAACATGTCTCAGGTATGCCATTGCAGAGCCTGTGTGTGCAGTTTTAACGTGCTATGTAAACCCAGCAAAATTAACTTTTTGCCAGACGCAAACCTTCTTTGTAATGCAAATAAGGCCACCTTTAAGTAGGCCAAGGGCAGGGTGCAGTGTATATAAAAAGTTGTGCAGGTACTTTTAAGTTTTACATGTCCTGGTAGTGAAAAACTCTTACATTCATTTTTTCTCAACTGCATAGGATAATATTGGAGCTACCTTATTACATTTATTAAGAGTAATTTCTAAATGGGAAGAGATGACTGACTCATATTATGTGTCTCTGGAATCCTAATTTAAAATCTGAACTTATGGCGATGTCGGATATCATTTTGAAAATGCCACTTTTAGAAAGTTAGAAACATATAGTGAGAATGCACTCCTTCCCTTATTTAGTTCATATTCGAAAATCATGTTGTCGATTAGTGCGTGCGATCAGATGCTCTGCACAGCCCCAGCACACAGCTCATACTCCAAGTATACATAAGGGCACATTTTCGCGCCCCATCTGTCGCACTGCATAGTGGGAAAAGATCCCTCTCTTTTAACCATTTTGTCTCATTTTATCCATTTTCATCAGTAATTGTACGATTGCCTTTTTTCATCACTCTTCAAAGCTTATTAAATCACTGCGGAGACACCGTCATTCCACCTTCTTTCTTTATTGTGACTTCTTCAAATGGCTACTGAGTGCCCATCGAGCCTTTTCACAGTACCACGTACAATCAAAAAGTAAAACGTACACTAGAGTAGGCTCATCACACTGTACCCAATGCATATCGAGCCTGAAAGGCTCTTCTTCAGGGGTTTCTGTAACAGATAAAAAGAACAACTCAACTTGCTATTCACTACTGACCTTCACTATTGTGTATCAATCATTGTTACCGAAAAATATACCCCCACCCAGCATCATTCACATTATCCTGCAACTCCCATGTCTATCTCATTGAATCACCCGTCTACTAAATCATCATCAAAGCCCCCTTCCCCTCCACTAAGCCCCCTTTCCCCATTCCCATGTGAACGAATACCAAAACCCGTCACCAAAATCAAATGTCATGTGTAGATTTCGACTAAACAAACAATCCTCCCTTTGAAACTGTGAAAAGAATCCAGGCTCACCCAGCTCACCCGCACCAAATGATTCCAAAACTACTGAAAAAACTATTAAAGCAAACTCCAAATCCCACAATGCACCCACCAGTAGTTTTTTCAGTAGTTTTGGAATAATTTGGTGCAGCTGGGGGGTGAGCAGGTCACGGGGTTAGCATGGTTGAGTGGATTGGGTGTATGCAGATGAGAACTCGGTTTAAAAATCTGGATTGTGTGGCAGCGAGACCGAAAGATTTTCAAAATGTGAAAGATAAATGAGGAGGTTAGGCTGCTAGACTTTGGCTTCAGTAAGATATTCTGTCATAATTTACAAGAGCTCGAGGTAAAGGGAAGCTGGGTTCGCCTGGATTCTTTTCACAGTTTCATGAGAGTTTCAGAGAGGGTTGTTTTCCCACTATGCAGTGCGACAGATGGGGTGCAAAAATGTGCCCTTATGTATACTTTTAGAAGGTTGGCATTTTTTACCTTAGCCATTTGGTGCCTGCAACCTGTCTCTGGTCACATGACTGGGTGTAGTTGGTAGTTGGGCTTTGTGTATTCCTCCTAGGCAGCCAAACACTATGGGAGCTTAGGTGTGAATGGATGGGCCATCACTAGCAGGATGGGAGAGAGATACTGGGCCCAGCCTCATTTACACCTGAATAGACTGTGTCCTATCTCCACACATAGGGTTTCATGCCTTCTGTATTTAGTCTGGAGCCAGGACAGGGAAGGCAGGGCATCTGTTCACTTCAAAGGCATGTCTCTAGTAGCTTCTTCCCACTTCAAAGGTGCAACAGTGTATGAAAGAACGACCTTAGATACCACCACTTCTGTACACTGCTGGACCTGTGGATACTCTGCCAGGAAGAAGGACTGCCGTGTTACTGAAAGGACTTCCACTCTGCTGGACTGCTGCTCTGAGGGACCTGCTTCTATGCTGTACTGACCTGCTGCCTGTTGCCCTCTTGCCTGTGTGAGAAAAACTAGACCTGCATCCCTTGAACCCAGAACCCAGAGTGGCTCGAAGAGCTACTTGGCTGGCCTCCTGATCTGAAGCCTCAGGAACATAATAAATAGAATTGCAAACACCTTGCATCTGTACCTGGACTCCACCAACTGTGAGTCTACCCTGCCAAGTTGTTCCAACCGATTCCTAGACCCCTGGAAGTGGGCAAAAGGTGCTCTATCAGCCTCTGTGGATCCAATGGAAATGACGCATCTCTGCTGCTGTGTGGATTGGGCCCATCGCAAAGGCCTCCATCGCCACTGAAACCTGCATTGCCTTTGGAACCACCACTGCGTAATGCATCCTCAGCACAAACCCTCACATCTCTCATCGACTGCGCCTCAGAGGCGACCCCGGAATCTGCACTGCAGCCTCGCAGCTCTTCAGGACCATTGCAACGCCCCTACTGTGCACCACATCCCCAACACTGGACTTAGCATTGTAAGCCATGGCGACAGTGCACATGGTGTCGATGCAACAGGATCGTGCACCACAGCCTTGCCACATCTCGGAACCGATGCAGCGCCTCGGCTGCGTGGCGCATCTTCGACACAAATCCATGCAATGCTCAGCAAAACAGGAATTAAGGTACTCTGTTCACTGGTCCTAACTGGGTCCCTTTAGCCAGCCCGTGCTCCATTGTGGTCGGCCTGAACTTGTGACTTTTTCCTGACCTTGCATGACCAGATATATTCCCAGTTGGCACTTCACTACTTTTGGTGCTATGTTCTCAAAAAAATTTCAACTTCAAAATCTCTGGTTTTACAGATTGCATTTTCTTTTTTTAAATTACATTTAGTTCTACTTTTCTTACCTGGTGTGGTTTGTTTTTTGTGTGGTGCTTTCAATGGTTTACTGTTTGAAGTGTTGAACAAATACTTTACACATTGCCTCTAAGTTAAGCCTGATTGCTCTGTGCCAAGATACCAGGGAGTTGAGCAGAGGTTAATTTGGGGTTTGATTGTGCCTTACCCTGACAAGGATTGTGGTTCTTTCCTGACCAGAGCTCACACCCTAGTCAACCAGTAACCCAATTTCTAACAGCCCCACACCCCTGTGCACTGCCCTGCTTATTTTTTTCTTCCTGGGTCAGTTCATCAGTCTAGCTTCAGTAGGAAAGAGTGAAGAGGTGAGATGATTTTAATTGACTCTGTGCTAGGAGAGTCTGCAGCGTTGTTGGAGAAAATCTTCCACTCTGAGTGGGACTGGCACAGGGCAATGTCCTAGGGTCACGATTGTCAGAGGTTCACTTCTTACATGTTGTGGTGTTTCCAGTGGCTGTGGGTTAATTAGGATTTTCACCAGTGGGGATCTTGAACCCTGGGAGGTCAGGGCGTGAATCCATCCTCATCCACCATCTTATATCATCCTATATGGCCTATACCTGGTAAATGCGCAGGTGGGACTCTTCCTTTTTCCATTTCTATTGTTGCAAGTTCCATTTGATATGGCTGCAATATTTACGATTAAGTGCAATTGGGAATCTATTGACTCTCTTATATTTTCCAACAAAATAATGGTTCTGCAGTCACCCATCGTGGTTGTATTGGATGCCAATTTGTTTCACTTGTGATGCACCATGAAAGATTTTTGAAAGATAAATGAGACAGAGAGGAATTTGTTTTTTTATTAAAAATACAGGCGCATCTCAATAGGCGCCCTCGTGAAAGATGTGCTTGCTGCCTTGTTGTAAGAATGAAGCATGCGTCCCATTTGTGTGCCAATGACTGATTTCCACGCAGGCTATTTATACAAGACATGTGGCCGCTGAATGAGGTGGTGTGTTGTGAGCCGTTTTCCATTTCTATTGTCTTGAGGTCTACCTGAGGGCTGCCCAGCTCCACCGAGAAACTTCAACCATCAGAAAAGCAGCAGGCTCGCTATCCTCACATGAAGGATTTTGAATAATGAATTTTTGAAAGCATTTTGATAACACAGTATGCATAAATTACGGAGGCTCCAGGGCACGAGCCGCATATGCAGTGCTCACGTGGCTGTAAGAACTGCTGTTGTGGAAACTGTAGATTTGGAGCCTGTGTAATCAGCTTGAAGCAGACGGCGGCAGTGGTAGAACAGACATGCGTATGGAAACACTGGCAAATGTAGTTCAGTAGTTGGTGCCTTGTAGCAGAAACTTTGGGGCAGATTTACAAGCCCCTTGCGCCTCTTTTACGCCGCCGTTGCATCACTTTTGTGACGCAGCGGCAGCGCAAAACCAGAGCCATGCTGCGGGGTATTTACATCGTGACGCATCTGGGAGATGCGTCACGTTGTAAAGCCCTGCGCCAGAAGTAGGCGTTCCTGCGCGGGGGGGGGGGCGTTCCGTCACAGGAATGCCTCCTAAAAGTTGCTGAGTGAAATCTACAAGATTTCACTCAGTCACTTTTGAGCCCATGCTGCGTCAAAACCCTGCGCCTGCTTGAAGCAGGCGTGAGGATTGACACAGCATTGTAAAGATAGGGCACCCCAGAGCCTTGCTGGAGCTGCGTCGCGCTTGCGACACAACTCCAGCTATGCGCTGCCTTTACGGCACAGATGTATCACGCATCTGTTCCTTTTTGCCCCATGGTGCACCGCATTGTAAATGTGGCGCATCCATTGTGGCGGAGCCGTGACGCACAATAACTGGCGCATCCCTGCTGATATGCAGGGATGCGCCAGTTTCTTGTTATTCTTGTTATTTAGCATATTTGCACATATTGATCTGAAACGTAAAATCCATTACAAAACAGTATAAGATTCTTTATTTATATTGTGTACATGTGAACTGAATTTCCTTCTGGAGCGCGCACAGGTTCCACAGTAGAGAGTGCTGGATATAGCTGAGGTGGCCCTCCTCTACACGTGCTTGATGGTGGAAAGCAGCACATCACGGACAACCATACCTTTTGTCACCAATTTAGTAATGCAAAAAGAACAATTGATGGACAGAACGCAGACAATGTCAAGCATTCACCCCAGTACAGAGATTTGGGACTAAATCCATCGTTTTTTTGCTCTCCATGCCTTTCTAGTTCAGACGCAGCCATATGCAAATCAGTCTTGACCCTGTTCCCTATGGGAACAGTCCAGCCCAAACTGCCAGGCCAGGTCCTCCCTGGGGTGTCGTGGTGACCAAAGAACAATGGATTAAACCTAGATCTTTGTGACTGGGGGGGAATGTTTCCATGTTCAGCATTCCGTCCATCATGTGCTCCTTTTACATTTCATTCTATAACTTTATTTCGGTAACAAGGACCATAAAAGTACATAGGCATAAAAATCACAAAGAGTATACACAAATGAGTCACAAAGTAGTACATAGCCATACAGTTAATTCATGTGACAATAAAAAAAGAACTGTACAACTGATAGGACCGGATTCTTGCCTACCTGATTATCTCCAAGAATCCTCTCAGGTCGCCAGGATCTTTTTATCAGCTAAATAGTGAAGAGGGGAGGAAATATAATCACCAAAATTAGATCTCATTTGGAAAGGACTACTGACTCCGAGTCTAAAATTTATAGGATTTTATTACAACCAAGAACAACTGAACATACAGACACCTTAGTACCAGGTGTAAGAGATAAATGGGCACTAATACAAATGCAAGCCTACGTAGGATTCTCATCCGACTCAAAACAAAAAGAATCACCGACTCTAGAAGCATCAAGAAAGCAATGGTTAAGCCAATGTCTACATTTGGGATCATTAGTCTAATGATGAAACAATTAGTCTATCCCTACTCTCTCTCTAAGGTGACATACCTATTTAACATTTCCCTTCCCAGGCAAGAGAGTCAAAGGTGACAGAAGTGAAGACTTTCTAAGAAGTACATTCACTTAGTCAGAGCTCGATCTAAGATGCTCTTTCTAGCTCCCCGTCTAAAACCCAACTGCTCAACCCACGGGGCACTGTCCCTAATACAAAACCTGTAAAAATCAATGAGAGAGCTAGGGAGGCATGGGGTGCGTCTGTATCCCCTGTGGTATAGGTCAGTTCTATCAAAGCTGGACGAACCCGAAGGTGTTGGTACAATCACTGAGAAGCAGTGATAGGGAACCCACTAGGTTAGTTAAAAGGCCCCTCACACACCAACCTGGTTGATGTCATGCTTCATCATAGGGGCCCCAACCGGGTGGCCGAGTGCCTCCCGGTTGTGCTGCGACGCCTGACTACAGCGGAGCTGGTGTGGTGCAGAAGTGTGATGTCGTGAAGGCTTAAAAATATCTCTGAGAGTCCTTGCCGAGGTAAATTTATTATTGGCGGCTCAGGATATATTAAAATAAAACGATGTGGTGCAACTACGAAAGAGATTAGTTTCTAATAGTTGTATGTGTGGTAGGTCTACATGTTTCAGCCCACTTAGGAGTGTCAGGGGCTTTCGTCAGGACCAGTGAGTGAAGTGAGTGGCAAAGTGAGGAATGCCACGTGATTAGTGAAAAATAAAAAGGATTTAATTACCTACACACTCTCTAAGGTGTGTGGGAAAGGTGTCTGCACACTGGCGGACACCGCAGCGAAAAAAACACTATGGCTGAGTGTTGGTCGCTGCTCAGAAAAGGGGAGGAGTGCGCTCCTTAAATCACAAATTTTGGTCAAGTAGCAGCACCCGTATACCACCTACTCAGGGCATTCCTCACTTTGCCACTCACTTCACTCACTGATCCTGACGAAAGCCCCTGACACTCCTAAGTGGGCTGAAACATGTAGACCTACCACACATACAACTATTAGAAACTAATCTCTTTCGTAGTTGCACCACATAGTTTTATTTTAATATATCCTGAGCCGCCAATAATAAATTTACCTCGGCAAGGACTCTCAGAGATATTTTTAAGCCTTCACGAAATCACACTTCTGCACCACACCAGCTCCGCTGTAGTCAGGCATCGCAGCACAACCGGGAGGCACTCGGCCACCCGGTTGGGGCACCTATGATGAAGCATGACATCAACCAGGTTGGTGGGTGAGGGGCCTTTTAACTAACCTAGTGGGTTCCCTATCACTGCTTCTCAGTGATTGTACCAACACCTTCGGGTTCGTCCAGCTTTGATAGAACTGACCTAATACAAAACCCCCAAAACGTAGAGCACGTCCTTCGGCACACCTCTTCAGCCAGGTCTTCTTCCAGCACTTTTCCGACGAAACCTGTAGCTGGACCTTGGGTCCCAGGCACCTTCTCCACTGGAAGTATCATCCTCACATTCCAATGTACTCCCCTGTTGGCTTCTCGTAGCATCCTAACTCCTAAAACAAAGACCTAGTCTCACTAACAAGCTAAATGTCCTTGCACCTGCAACAGAAACATGGGAACGAAAAACATTTCACTTCTCTAGGATTTTGCATCTCCCTGCAACCCAAAGCCTTTACCAAGGGAAATAATTTTTGGCCTACAACGTTAGCTAACATAAGGAAATAAACAGACCTTTCACCTCAAACGTATATGCGATCAGGCCTTTACACTATTAAACACACTACTAAATCACACTCTAAGCATTAGTTCATTATTCTCATATAAGTGAATAAGTAACCTACACGTGTAACTTTAACATGGCACACGTTTAACTAACACATTGCATTACATGAAAACTAATCATTATGCATTTACTGAATACATTCACGATAGTCTGCAGCGTTACTCTTCACGAAAAGCATTATTACATTTCTAATCACCTCTATGTTAAACGATTTTGGCAATACATTTCTATAGCACTTCTTAGCCTACATCGATTAATATGCGGATGCTGACCTATGCGGATGCTGACTAACGGTGAATATGATGCACCCCTACAAATTTCAGAATAACATGACGGTCTATCACAATTAAAAACCTATTGACCATGGTAAAGTGCATTTTAAGTTTTTCCAGTTCCTAATCCTGATCAGGTGTCAAAATACAAGACAATCATGTGTTAAAAAAAACATTACCAATAAAACAATTAAATTGAGGGAGTAATACCGGGATAAAAAGAATGGAATGAATATGAATTACTAAAATCATAGTTACTGGTTTAAGAAAGATCCGCCAAACATGCCACATTGAGTTTAAAAAGCGAGATACGGTGAAAACAATGAGGGCATGAGTGTCATGATTTAGGGCTCTGAATGCCGTCGCACAATGTACAAACCCTAGGTTCCTGCACAGTTGAATAAGCCAGCGCTGCTGAGGTAGTGTGTAAACAGGGCAGAAGAAAAAGACATGTAACTCTGTCTCTTCCTTGTAATTGCAGGCAGGTCAACCACCCAATTGGGTTTTGGGCCATTTATTTGAAAAGGCAGGGAGCGATAAAGTCCCTAGTCTAAACTGTAAATACCGTTTCCTTGCCAGAATTGGATGGATGTCATCCAGGAATGGTTCCATGCTATACTCATCTTTGATTTGTAGTATTTCGGCTGTCAAACGGCCGCAAGACAAACTTTCCTGGATGTCTGCAAGTTTGTACCTTCTGCAGGATCTTTCCAGTTCCAACTGTGAAGGTAAATGGCATGATTCCTTGGGAGATCTCCATAAACCTGCTTTACCCTGTTTGTTGCAAAGATCCTTTATATGTATAAGCCAGGGTATTTTCTGGTACCCGAGAGACTCTGGAGCTCTTTTAGCTCGGATTGATAGGTGGCCAGTTCTGGGGTCACCCATAGCCTCCGCCAGAAGGTTACAGGTCTGAGGGCGATCTCTACGCTAATGGGCCTAATGCCCAAATCCAGACGCAGGGGGGTGAGGGGAGTACTGGGGGAAGACCTAACAACTGTCTCATAAAGTTGTTGTCTACCTTGTTAAAACTGGTAGTAGAGCAGTGCCACCATAATCTTGCCCTAGCAATGCAGCACCCCTTGCTTGAGTTTTATTGCTTTCAACTATTGGCCCAGCTGGTTTGAATGTGTAAGTTCTATATATTTTCACAAGTCCTCCCACTGTCTGAGCAAACTTAAGGCTTGCTTTGGTCATCTGTGGCCCCCATTCCAGGTGTTCTGTCAAGGTGACACCTAAGTAGTCGAAAACCGACACTCTTTC
The DNA here is from genome assembly GCF_964204655.1 of Triturus cristatus. Taxonomy (NCBI): domain Eukaryota; kingdom Metazoa; phylum Chordata; class Amphibia; order Caudata; family Salamandridae; genus Triturus; species Triturus cristatus. Next base: position 446,313,249 of record NC_140590.1, read on the forward strand.
AAGCAAGGTGCCATTCAAAGATGGATTAGAGCGAGAGTTGTTGCCAGGATTGAAGACCATGTATTTGGTCTTCAGTGTATTGATCTCCAACCCCGGGTTTTACAGAAGGCAACAAAACTATCAAGAATACGCTGGATTCCCATAGGATACTTTGAAAGTAAAACGGTATTGTCAGCAAACATCATTGCTGGGACCTTACCAGAAGCTAGCCTGGGGGCATCATTTGCCTTGACCTTTCAAAGTTGGTCAATAAGTCCATTGACAAATAGACAAAATAAGGTGGGTGCGTAGCTTAACGCCGCATTATAAATATTGTCCCCTTTCACGCAGGCATCTGCGTGAAAGAGGAGTGCAATGGGTGTTGCTATGCGTGTTCCACTGCAACACCCATTGCTTTCTGACGCTGCCCCAGATTTGCAAGGATCTGTAAATCTGAAGAAGCACCAAAAACTAACACCCCTAAATAGCAAGTGTTAGATTGGTGCAATGAGGAGAAATACTTTTATTTTGCCTTGTTTTTTGTTCTTTTTATGTCTGCTGTATTATGCAGCACACATAGGCAGAGCAAATTATCTATAAAGATTGTTTATGTGCAGGAAGGTTTACCTTCCTGCACATAAACATTCATCCCTGCAACACAGACAAGGGTGCAAGGGTCATCCCTGCAATGCAGGCACCCTTGCACTATGGCACCAGGGTGCCTGTGTTGGCAATAGGCAGCTTTTTTTAGCACACGTACAAGGGAAAATCCAGAGATGTGCCGCATTCTTGTAAATCCAGAGCATCCCTGAGATTTTTATAGTAGGCAGTGCTGCTAAATTGCATGCCGTGCTGCGCTATTTCCTTGTAAATATCCCCCATATTTCTTGAATGGAGAGATTCTATAACATAGACCCCAACCCAGACTGCTAAAATCCTAGGTAAAAATGCAAGGGGGATACAAAATAAATCCTCATGCAAATTGGCCGGGTTCACCCACTACTGCAGCTGCTAGGTTATGGCCAGAATCATCAGTATCCGACCTTCGTAATCATTTTAGGATGGGTTCCAATGAGAGAGGAGATGACTGACCAAGGGATACAAATGAAGGTGTTAATATGGAAATCGATGCATTAGTCAATGAAGATGAGGTCCCATCCTTATTGGTAGAATCGACCGTTTTGAACCCCACATCAACCTCGACTTGCAAATCTGTAGTCAGGCAGGCCCTGAGACGAAGGCCCAGGATTTCTGATTGATAGGTCACTGGTTGCATAGCTGGCAGGCAAAGGCTCAGCCCGGAAATGCTTGATCAATCCCACAGATAGGTGCAGCAACATTACAAGGGCCAGGGGAGATTGCTCCAAAAAAGCACACATGGCCAGAGGGGTATGCACTCTCCTAAACCACCATAAAAAGTCAGATACCGCATGAGTTAGGAACACATAGCCAATCAGGACCTAGCACACACAGTGATCATGCACTCCTCATGTTGGAAATCTGGACACACTTCTTATCTTATCCACAGACCACTAAGTATCTGCGGGAGGTCGAGACCTACCTATGGTAACCATTAGACAATTCATTTATGACTCCGAAGGCTGCAGTCAACATTCCTCACCATATATGGCACTCCAGAAACTTGTATAACTCATCATGTTTTGTATTAAAAAAACTTATGAAAAGTGTGCAGATTGCACACTCCGTAGCATCAAAAAGGTATGAGAATTTTTAAACCAATAAACGTGATCAGAGTGCGTTTATTAGTTTGAAAATCCTCATACCATTTTGATGCTAATGAGTGCGCAATCTACACACTTTTCATGAGTTACAACTTTGCCTAGCATTTGATTATGGCACCCAACTGTTTCCACAATATCTTTCGAGACTATTTCAAACATAACGGAAAACCGAGCCATCACCAAAATATACACTCAGGAACAGGCTTTAAAAATATACGGTTTGATACAAGAAGCAAAAACTTTCAATGTACTGATTGGATCCATAACACAATAGTTAAAGCAACTAGAGTATCTAAAATGTTGTGAACTCAATCAATGGTTGCACGCTTTCACACTCATTCAATACCACAAGGTGCAACGTATCCCATGGGGTCTTAGACAAGCCATCAAGCCTATGATGTTTAGATTACAGCTTAATTGAGCATTCATGGAGACGTGGTTTGCCATTCTAAATAAATTCTCATTTGATATGATATTCCTAATGATTGAAGAACTGTTGCGAACTATCCGTGACTTGGAGGAGGAAATTGATAGCGTTAAATGTGACTTATCTGGCAGAATGGACCAAGAGCACTGGCAAAGCCCATTTGAGGAGCTAAATCGTAAGCTCGAGGTATCTGGCAAGGAATTACAGGAGACCAGGCTAGGAAAATTCAATCACGATACCATCAATTACAAGCTGAATGAGACATACATATGGGCGGAGGTGTACGCTCAAAGAAAATTAATCAGACAACCAAATACTTCATCCGAAGAAAGTGTAGTGACTGACCAGGACACAGAAATGTCACGAGCCCCTGTCGAAATTGTACTGCCAAGACCAAGTACTTCGCCAAGCACATTGATAGATACCACAAATCTAGACAATAATCCTTCACCTTTATCCTCTTCCTTTTAATCTAACACTCTGGTTTTGGGGCAACAGCCCAACCAAACACAGGACAAGCAACATGGGTCCGCAAAAAAACCTGGAGAGGAAAAGGACAAAGAAAAAAACAAAAAAGCCTGAGGATCCAGACCAAAACCTTGTGATTAGCATTTCATCCTTTCAGCTTTCTAATACGCAAATAACAGTTCTTCATAAGGGCACTTCATTCGTTCCCACTTACAATAGCACAGTCTTAGAAAGCAAAGTAGCGCTTTTTAAATTCATGAGGATTCTGAGATTAAATAATTTTTTTGTGACTGTCATGCCTACGCAGTCTACCACTGAAGTCCCAGTTAAGGTGATTTTTAAACGCAAAAGCACTTACCAGGCACCTGTCTTTCATAATACCTTCGATACGTTTGAATTTCTTGTGAAAAAAGATTTGGCCGTACTGAATTACAGAAGTAAACAGAGATGCAATTTGAACAGAGCTGAACACAGCACATTACAGTCACTGGAACGCAACCCAGACATTGTTTTCCAGAAAGAGACTAAAGGCGGCGCTTTGGTGATGATGGAGCCAGCATTTTACAATGCCAAAATCAAGGAGCATGTTGAAGATGAATTCATTTTTTTACAATTGGATAAAGATCCCACAGTAGAAATATCCATTCTCCTCAATAAAGAATTGGAAAAAGCAGCTGATCTAGACTGGATTGATGACACTACAAAAGATTTCTGACAACCAGGTTTCCCTGCGAACCAAGATTGTATATGCTACCTAAGATCCATAAGAGTTTGATCGATCCTCCATTTCGGCCTATTGTTTCCGGTTGTGGTTTGATTTTTGACCCACGAGGACAATATTTGGATGGTTTCTTCCAGCCCATTGTACGATCTTGGAGCACATACATTCAAGAAACCACTGATTTCCAGAGACGCCTGGATGAACTTCCACCAAGAGGTGATGAAGAAGGGTGCCTTTTTTCCATCGACGTTGTGTCTTTGCACACTTCAATTGTTCACTCTGAGGGATTGGAGGCCATTGATCGGGCATTACTATGAAAACCAAACATAGGAGCAGAGAAGGTATTTCTGCTGGAACTCCTTTACCTATGTCTTCATCACATATTTTGATGGAACAACGGTTATTTCCTCCAGCTGAGTGGCACATCTATGGGCTTTGCGGGAGCACCAGCATATGCCAACATTTACATGGCCAAGTTTGAACACGACCACATACTTACTAATATGCAATTAACAGACAATTTACTCTTTTTCTGCCGTTATATAGATGATATCTTCTTAGTGTGGAAGAACGGTAAATCTAGTTTGAAAGACAGTATTGATTCATTGAACACCATGAATCCTAGAATTCAGTTTACCCACACTATCAGCAGAACCTGTGTGTATTTCCTGGATGTATGGATTGAGCTCCATGAAATGGGGTTACAAACAAGTGTGTACCGAAAACAGACAAAAACAATGCTTTGCTATTCCAAAGTTTCCGCCCTCCAGGTTTATCCAACAACTTCCCTTACTCTCAATTCCTCAGAATTAAGCGTTATCATCCGGCTTGGCAGCCTGCATAACATCTTTGAACACCCAAAAAGAATATTACTGATCGAGAGGTTACCCTCTTAAACTCCTGGAGGAACATGAGCACCGAGTACTCTCTGTGGGTCAAAAAAACTGCTGCAAAAGAAAATCAATACCAAACAAAACAGGACAGTATTCGGGTCCAAAATCTCCACTACATCAAGGGAGATTAAAAAAATAATCCATAGACGATAGGAGCTACTATAACAGGAGCCAGATTTTCACGGCCTGTTTGACCAAAAGACATTGTTTGTATACTCTAGATCGACAAACATCAAAGAAATCTTATCATCCAAGAAAACACTTAAAAATCGTCAGAGCACGGGCACCAAGAACTGCTCAAACTCTACTCATTGCAACGATGTGACAACTGGCAATATTTTGGTTAATCCTAGAACTTTCCCTGAATCATTCAGCAGACTGTAACACTAGCAATGTCATTTACGCAATTAAATTCCCGCACAGTTTCTATACGTCAGGAAGACTGGAAAGAAAATAAAAACTAGACTCAATGAGCATTAAAGCAAAATCCGTACCCCCAATGCACATTCATATTTGACACTACACTGGGTTGAACACCGACATTCCATTGACCAATTGAGATTCCAGGTCATAGAGGTTTTGATTAACTATCCCGGCAGGGACAATTCCAAAATCTTATCTCCAAGGGAGATCTACTGGATTAGCAGATTAAACACAATGAATCCCCTGGGTATGAATGACAAACTTGATACGGGGTGTTTTCTTTAGCACCACTGAGTGCAATATTTTTACTGTCTTCTTAGGATTACTGTACTTTAATCTAGCATCAGATGCTAGTATGACTGACTACAGTGTGCTGACAGCATCAGAGGATACTGTGGGAGTGTCTCCATTTTTTATTATGCTTGGGTAAATGTTTCCTACATAACTTCTGTAATTGTTATCCAAAGTTCTTTTTGTGTATTTAATTTACCGTACAATGGTTTGTTTGATTATAAACCACCATTGCAGTTCAATACAATGTTATTTTCCACTATGGTTGATGCAACTCAGTATACTGTGTTAGGGGGAGGGAGAGTGGTTTTATGCGGATCCTACCTTTTTTTCATGACTTCTTCTTTCACTCCTACTTTAATTCCCGCCGTATGTTCACTACTTCACTGAGGGCGAATTAGCGAGGTTGGGGTGTATCTATTCATTAAACTGCATTGGCTGCGTACTTAACATTCAGGTACTAATTTGCTGGTGAGCACATCGGGATTCTAACTTAGGCACCGTTCCAATATGGTGTCCACAATCACCTGCATGAATCACTATACGCTAGTTTGTATGAGTCTGTCGTTTCAGCATTGCTTTAGTGAATATATCCTCTGTTGGACTCGGCGTCCCTTAACATGGGATTTCAGCATCTATCGTCACATGCCGCCTCACAATAGAGTGGAATCCACCTAAAGTAAGTTACACCGATGTATGTGCCATGCCCCTCCATTGTTGTCGAAACAGCTCCACAGATTGGTAATCTCCTGGTTTTTTATTCCATAGCGTGTTCCAAGACATGGTTCTTGGTCCACATTGACTTCTTTAAGGCTCCACACTCAGGATTCATACAGAATTGATTTTTGAATTCCTCACCTTTATTTATGGTGTGACAGGACGATATCATTTGCCCCCATTGAATATTATAATGAGATATGGACCCCATCCTGGTTCTTTCTGCATATGTTATTGTATTGCATTTGGTTCATCCTGTTATCTGCTCCGCAACCTATCACATGTTGGGCATGCACCGAGGATCTGACAGTAGTTAGTGTATTTTTCATACATGTACATTGGAGTTTGTTCAATTTATGTTTTTTCATTAGGCCCCTGACGAAGGGACAGAGAGTCACGAAATGCATTGGGCATCTGTCACCTCAAGCGGACTGACCTTGTTTGTTGTATAGTTTTGAATTTGTCATAAAGACGTCTAAATTCTAAGTTGATTTATGCTATTTGATACTATGACATGTTGACTAAACAGCCAATTGTAATAAATGTACATTGGTTTGATCATGTTATTAATTATAGGCATTTAAATGGCTGAATGTGTAACAAATTATTTCACTGTAAGGGTGCACACCGTGTCCGTGACACCTTTAGAACTTGGCCTCTTCGATTGTATAAAAAAACAACATATACTGATTGTAAATTGAGACAGTACTCACTGTAACTGTTCTCCCAGCCGTTATGTTTAGTTAAACTTACTGTTCCTGTTTTGCCTAACGCCTCTTGTCTTCTGTTATATATTGGATAACAAAGGCATACCCAAACGACCAGATTGAAACAGCTGCCATATCATCCTGAACAGTTAACTACAGTCTTACTTATGCTGACTAAAGTTGAAGAAGAGAGTGAATGTGAGTCATCAGTTTCTGCTGTCTTAGGGGAGGAATAAATATGTCCCCAGATCTGTCTGGAATAAGGCCCTTATGAGCTCGAGGATCTGAGCCACCTGAAGGTGGGATTTCTTCCTGCTCAAAAGAAACCTCTGGTCCTCCAGGGTTCTGAAAACCTGAAAGACTACTTTCAAGCCCTTGAAAAAGAAGCATATGCAAAAGGAACAATTGATGGACTGAATGCTGGACAATGCAAACATTCACCCCCAGTCACAAGGATCTAGGTTTAATCCATCATTCTTTTGCTCACCACACCACCCCAATTTGGACCCAGCCATATGCAAATCAGTCTTGACCCTGTTCCTTATGGGAACAGTACAGCCTGAACTGTCAAGCCAGGAAAAGAAGCAGCACCAATTTCCTAATCATTTAGATATTGGAAAAGCAAGTTGCCCACCAAAGGTGCTAATCTCTTTGTGAATAATCTCAGAGCCTGGGAGTCCTAAAGGAAGAACTCAAAATTGTTAGTGTTCTCCTGCAATTAAAAACCTTAGAAACTTTTGAAATTCCAAATGAATCAGGATATACAGGTATTCTCCATCAAGCCCAGAGAGGCTAGCAACATATCCGGGTGGACAAGAGGAATGATGGATTGAATGGTCACCATATTGAACCTTTGGTAAGCCATGAATACATTTACTCTTTTTATTTTTAAACTGGACCAACGTCCCCTGAAAACGTCTGGGCAATAAACATGAGAGATTAGAATCCCTGACTCCTGCCTTACTCCGTTGCAGGTTGCATCGCTCCCTTCCAAAAGGAAATTCAGCACTTCTCGCAAAGAACCTGATCATGAAGAGGGAAACCAGGAACAATTGTACCCCAGGGATACAATTCGGAGTACTATAGAGTCCTTTACTGATGCCCTCCAGATGTCCGCAAACTACAAGAACCTTCCTCTAAGTTTTGTGCGATAATCATGACTTTTGTGAGGCAGGGCTGGAGGGGAAGGCTGCGGGCTGCAACTGAGATTTGTATTTAGGGAAGCTACGATCCCTTCCTTGAAATGACTGACTGGATCCTCCGGATGATCCTACAAATGCTTGACTACAGCCATAACACCGTCTCCTTCAATGAGGTTGGTTGGATGGCAGCCAGCAATTTCCTATCCTCCACTGAGTATTTGACCAGCTGCTCCAGCTAAGGACCAACTAGCATGTTGCTGTTGAATGAAATGTGAATTAGCAGGAACTTCCGGGAATCGTCAACTCTTCAGTTACCTAATCAGAGATGCCTGCTGGTGGAAATTGCAGATCCAGAGGTTGTAACAGATGCACACAGACTATCAAAGGATAGATCCAGAGAAACAGAACCTCTTGCTCTACCATGCGGTACAGTCAACTTGTTGGCATTCTTACACTAGAGCGTGAAAGTCATGGAGAGGGGACTGTACTGCATGAGTGGCACATGGAGTAATTTCCATGTTCACAGAGTGAAGTTCGATGCAGAGTATGCCCCCTTTATTGCTGAATTCGCCTCTTTATCTATTGCATCTGATGGCAACGCATCCTCAGATATTATTTTCCCAACTGACTGCAGGCCTGCTCAAGAAAGGCAACACAAGCCCAGAAGTAAGATTCACTATGCCACTCAAAATCAGCTTGTATAACTCTGTGTGGCATAGTAATTGTGGAATAAAGGCAGTGGAAGTCATTGCCTTGCATTATTCTGCATGGGGGAGGCAATCCATGGGTGAAGCATGGGTATTTTCACACATCCACCCGTGAATTTTGGCACATTCCCGGATTTATGAAGACTAGTCAACTTTGAAATTCATCAAAATGTTATGCCTTCCCAGGTGAGGCATAAAGAGGTGAAATTTTCTAGCTGTTATCTCCTTTGTCAACGTGTGGTGCATTCTGCAGCACACATAGAAAGATGAAAATGCATCTGGGGATTGTTATTGTGCAAGAAGGTGTTGCTTCCTCCACAAAAACAATTCTGGTTGTAATGCAGGCACACTTGCACCATGGTGCAGGGGTGCATGTGTTGGTGCATCGCAGACACAAGTTCACGAGAGAGAAGGCAGGAATGCGCTATATGTTAGCAGTTAGGGAATATTGATTCTCTCTTCTTTTGACGCAGTATAGCAAATTGTCCTGCTGCATTGCATTTCGTCAAATGTTAGTAAATCTGGGCAACGGTTTCTAATGGCCTCATGAATAGGGAAATCTTTGTGTCTATAATGTGGTAAGAAATCTTCCTCATTGAACTCGGCTGCAGACTGAGGCAAGGAAAGATTGGACTGAAGATGCTTTTTCACCACAGCAAGTATGTCCCTTACACATATCTGCCCCTCTTGTCCAGCTGAGGTGAAGACTTCTTCCCTGAAGGTGGAGGGAGCTCTCTTTCATCTTAATGGCTGTTTCAACCACCTTATTTATTATTTTTTGCAATATGTTGACCTGCTGCATCAGGATTTGTGTTTGCAGTAGAGGCTTTTAGGGCAGAGTCATTGAAAACGAATCTTTCTCTGCATTCTTCCAATTCTGCGACCTTTTCCCCTCCATTACGGCTAGGAAAGAGCAGGATACCCACAAACAAACATAGCCGGGCTTAAATAGTCTGACTAGGTACTCAACATCCAACTATTTTGGTTGCCAGGCAACCCACCGATAAAAGTTACAAGAAAATTAACAATACCGCTGGACCGCTTATATCTTAAAGTCCCAGCTCTATTGAGGTTTAAATCTTACCCCAGATATAAATAAGTCTTAAATGTTAGGGCTCCAAGACCTCTTGCACAGCCACAAGAAAAAGCCCCTTGCACGCACTGTCTTAATAACCTAGCATGAGAGAGGCATCCCTAAACGCAGTCTTTGAGAAAACAAACTTGCAAAGGGTAACAGAGAAATATCACTAAAGCAGGCCTTCCTGCACAAATCCTGAAAAGGAAGTAATAATATTAATTGAAAAGGCATACAATAAAGAATAAAAAGTAATATTAATTGTCAGAACAGACAGTGAACAAGGCCTGTTACAGGCAAGAAAAGAAATGGTAATAAGCAAAGTAAACCAACAAACAAATCAAAACATCACTATCAATGACCAAATCTTAAAACAAAAATTCAAATCCAAAAACTGAGACTCAAAATGCACATCTACATTAGCAATTCTGTGTCGCACATAGATCCAAAACTCCCTCAAAGAGAATCCATACCTTGGTGATCTAGTTGTCCTGCTTTGGGGTCAAGAAAATCCCTGCAAAGAGGGGAAGGCAACCACGTCCCAAACACTACACAGATAGATGTATGAGATCAGTTCTATAATGTGATAACAATAATCAAATAAAAAAATATAAAATAACACAAAGTCACACCATCAATCATAAAAAGAGGGCACCCATCACCCAAAATCATGACCTTAAGATCCTGTTAGATGCAAGTGTGCAAACATAATGAAAGAAAATGAAAAAGAATGTGATAGGAAAGTACCATGAAATATGCCCACAAGTGCTCATGCTGATAAGGTGTACCATTCAAATTCAAATCAGTTATTCCAACAGTGCTCTTAATAGTAGACTACTCAAAAATACAATATCCATTGTTGTATGAAAAATGTAGGGTTTTAACGTTTCATCAATCAATGAATGATAACAATGCATCCTTGTCGAAATATATAGTCTGTGAAAACAGTTAACAAGTAACTGTCTTACATGTCAATCCTATTTGCAATGACTCATTAAAAGGAAATTGCACCATCAATTGAGTAGTTAGTAGTTGCAATTATTATACAGCTGCTAGAATGCAAGTGAAAAAAACACTTCTTCTAAAAAGATCCAAAATAACAGAACAATAAATGCCTGTGTCAATCTCTTCGGTACTAGAGTGCCTTAATGAACTCCGATTTGGTGTATCTCTCTTCAAATAATCGAGTATTGAAACTAAAGAAGTCTCCAACTGGACAGCACCATGCATTATCAATGACAGATGAACACATTCTAGCAACCATCGCTGCAGTATAATCATCTCTCTCATCAGAATAATGCTTCCTCAGAAATACATCTCAACAGTAATCCACATTACAAATATGCCATATGTTCACAAGATACTAAGTGCCGCACTCTGCCTCCATTGGATTCTATTGACCGTATCTCTGAATCATTCATCCGAGACCCAACTGTCATCCTCTACAAATCTTTAAAGCAGCATAGTATCAGATAGCGCCCAACTCAACAAAATGCAACCAGCTTAAGTCACAGCCACAATATCCTTCAACAATTTACAAAACTAAACACTTACCTGCATGATAACCCTCTAACACGAAATGTGGTAAAGTCTCTAATTCTTGTGTTGACGGCATTCACCCCAGCACCATTAAGCCAGTATCACTCTCCAATTGCCTATCATTATGGAACCATCCAGTGAGCATACTGTAAAAACTGCTGCGCATACTACCTGATAGTGTGTCCAAATATGGTAGCCATTTTCTAACCTCAGTGTTACTATTTTCTCATCACTGATCATACAGAGCACCCACTTCTCATATTTGTATTCTCCAGATGTATATACTTACATGGCCACGCACAGCTCAGCATGTTCAAAACTAGCACCTTCGCGGCCAAAAAGTGGTTCTCAATATTCTAACTACTGTATTGTTACTCAACCACTGGTTATCCCATTGAAAAACCCTGATCGAAAGTATCACTAAATAAATTAAACAACATCATTCATATAAGTTCTTCACAGTACTTCTATCTTTTATTGATCACTTCCACAAGTGCATTTTACTCCTATTTCTCAAGCAGATCAAAAGTATGTACATACACCCAGTATCCTCGTCCTTCTAACTTTTAATCACACTTTTTTAAACAACAGTAACCTAAATAGACTAGATACCCATGTATATATTCATTGATTGTTTTCCAATTGAATTGATCACTTGAACTGTATCAATTGTTAGGAGATTCCACAAGAATAGAATAAATTACCAAGCTGGTGTGTTCAACCGTGATTAACTCACTATAGAAAATGAATTCATGAAAATGATCAAGCTGGCTAGTTCAACCGTGATTTAAACACTGTGGGCCCGATTCACAGAACTAACTTAAGACAAAATCCTAAACTTACTACCATTTTGGTATTCACAGACTGCACTTACTACTTTTGGTATTCACAGAATGCACTTACTACTTTTGGTATTCACAGAATGGATTTACGACTACTAACTTTACGTCCACACTCGGGCCGGAAATTCTGTCCCGGAGGCGGAGCTTCTGGCCCGGAGGTGGGGCTTCTGGCCCGGAGGCGGAGCTTTCGGGCGGGAGGCGGAGCTTCCGGCCCAGAGGTGGAGATTTTGGCCATGGCTAAATCTCCGCCACTGGCCGGAATCCCCACCTCCGGCCCGGAAGCTCTGCCTCCGGCCTGGAAGCCCCGCCTCCGGGCCGGAAGCTCCGCCTCCCGGCCAGAAGCTCCGCCTCCGGGCCGGAATTTCCAGCCCGAGTGTGGACGTAAAGTTAGTAGTCGTAAATCCATTCTGTGAATACCAAAAGTAGTAAGTGCAGTCTGTGAATACCAAAAGTAGTAAGTTTAGGACTTTGTCTTAAGTTAATTCTGTGAATCGGGCCCTGTAAAAATGAAATCATGAGAGAGCTCCCAATCCCTTTGATACATCAGACCATCTCTCCATATTGTCATCTGCATAGGCAAGATTTCAACTAAGGGCCTCATTACGATGTCGGTCGGAAAGGCTCCGAATCGGAAACATTTCCGATTGACCAATTATGATGGTACACAACTGTATGGTCTGTCCGACTCCGTTCTGACCGGCATTCGGAGACTTCGAGTTGTACAGCTCTATGGACAGCATGTACGACCGACGTGTTACGATGTCGGATTCGGACAGCCTTTCCGACTCGGTTTGTCCGACACAGAACAGCTGTTGTAAACCAACTTTGGGGGCCCAAAGCAAGCCCCCTTCATGAGTAGGCCCCCAGTTGGGGCCCATGGGGGTACCCGTGGGACCCCTCTTTTCAACCATGCCCAGTGTGGCAGGCACCATGGGGGGCCCACCACAGGGTGCAAGGTTTTCAGCAACCACCCTTTTCTTCAATGGGAGCCTGTGTTGTTGGTAGGAACACAGGCTCCCATTGAAGTCAATTGGAGTCTGACTGTACGGTGTTCAAAAACATCGTAATCGGTCAGTCGTTTTCCCCAAACCCGAGTTGGTTGGAAAGGATTCCGACAAGGAGCCGGTCTGAATGCTTACCGACCGACATTGTAATGAGGCCCCTAGTATTTATGAATATCTGTTAATAACTCGTCTTAAGTACACATGCCACACTAGAAACCAAAAAACTGTCTCACTTTCACAATTAAAGCTCTAAAGCATCAACCAAAGGTAACTTGGTAGAATATCACAATAAATATTATAACTCCTCTTCCGTATTGAAATCAAATTCAAAGGCCTATAACTTGAAAATTCTGAAGCATTTTGTCTTTCGTAGTCTCTGATTTTGATCTTCTCGCCTTCTATGCTGTTTCACTGACTCTATCACTACAAAGCATATCCCCTTCAATTTCTTACCAAAGTCTGAGTTCTTAAGGTGAATTGACATAGGATAGTTCTCATTAGGATTCCTTAATGTCATTAAATGTTGTTGCCATCTTTATTTCACCATACAAATCATTTTGCAACACAAGTTTTAAGACATACACTTGTGATCATATAAGTACAGAATTTCATGTTCCAAATCAAAAATTATGTGACTGTGTTGCATTGTTTCTTTTTATAATCAGAGAAACGTGTCTATTTGCCATTTGCAAATTCACAGCAATTACAATGTCACATTTAAAAAATCCAACTATATTGACAATTGTTTCCTTCTCTGCTTCCTTTTAGAAAATAACATAGCGTCAATGTGACACAACATATCTTTTAATTAACTGCCTTGTTTGAATGTCATTTCTGGATGGTCATTCACATGTTTGCTGAACTCATTATCTAAGAAGAGGAGATGCTAATGATAGTTCAAATTTTGTACACTTGCATACTTATATTTAGTGATAAAGCCAGTTGTGTTTGTGTTTTTATTTGTCTTACTCGCTTCTCCAACCTAATTTTTATAAAGCAACTCATTCCTTGAATATGTGTTGGCCTTCTTAACTGCTTTCCTAATGATGTGGTTAGAGTACCCTCACTGCAAGAAATGTTGCTGAATGATGTCAACTTCTTTTTGAAACTCTGAATCCTTATAGCAAATTCTACGTGCTCTCAGTACTTCACCAAAAGAATTATTAATGTTTTGGTGCAAAGGATGAGTTGCACTCAAATTTAGAGTATTATTAACTGAAGTAGGTTTTCGGTGATTCTCTCACATGATTTTGTGATCTTCAATGTGTACGACACAGTCTAAAAAAAAAAATCATATGATCACTGACCTCTAAAGTTAATTCAATATTGTGAGGGTTCTGACTTGAGATGGAATGGAAAATGTGTAATGAGTTCTCATTTTCCATCCAAATAATACAAATATCATCCATAATCCTCAGCCAAAGTAGGGCATTCTTCTCAAACTTCTCCACGGTTGGCCCATTATATAATTCTTCTCAAATTTGCCCATTAACAGTGAGACTTGCTAGGGCTCAAAACATGAACTCATTGCAGTGCTGTGGACCTGATGATATAATTAATCTTCACAGAAATATAAGTTATTTTTTTTTAACAAAATTAGCCAATTACAGCATCTTACTATGTAAAATCTAATTTGCTGGTCTGCTGTTTAGAAAATGACCCATGCCAAATTCTGCCGGCTCGTGGAACTTCAAGGAATCTCATTGAGCTTTTAACTAATACAGCAGAACTCTGTGGAGTGAAACTCTGCAATTTCCACCCACCTCTACAATTTTGAAAAAAACCTAGAACTTGATTATGAGTTTGGTGGCCCGATGGAATCCCAAACTCACGGTGGTGGTGCGGCTACCGTCGCACCAGTTATCCGACCACCATATTACACGTTACCAGTTACCCAGGGATCGCTTAAACCGGTTTGAGGCCTGCAATATGCTGGCGGTGCTGCTGTGGCACCGCCAAGCATATTACAAGTTTCCTCACCACCACAGTTTTCTAATGGTTGCTGACGCAGCCCTTTTCACTTTTTGCATCATTCATAACTCATCTAAAAAAGGAGGTTTAGAAGTGTAAAGAGTGGAACTGGTGGATGTTTCACTGTCTGTTATGGTGCTTGCTGCACTGCTTGAAGAAGTATCTGATGTACTATTTCCTTTTGTTAGGTTTAATTCTGTATTTGTTGATACTATATCATATATTTTAGCATGATAGTAAATACGTCCTGTACTGTAATCTTAAACATCTCGTTCTAGTTTCGACTGTTTCTTATTTTTCATTTCATCTTGGTATTTATCCAAGATGCCATCAAGATTTTCATAATTTCTTACAGTAAAATCATCACATTTCAATTCAACAATTTTGTTTTTTAAATTGTTAATTTCACTTTGAAGCCTAACCATTGTTACTTCTGCTCTTGCTAGAAGCATGTCAATTAAATCGAAAGAGGTGTTTTGCAATTTCTTGTGCCATTTCTTTGCCATTTCCTCTGTCATATCTCCTGCAGATGTAAATAAATCAATATGTACACCTCTTGGGACCAATTTTCTATCTAAATACTGTTTTAAAGTCTGAACTTCCCAACATTTGGAGCACTCCTTTATCATGAGTTTCTCAAAATTGTTTCAAATTGTTTCAAGATGCTGTTGAATCAGCCCTATCATTCACTTTGCTCACTTTGTTAAAGAGAGTTCGCTAGAAGTTCTGTTTTTTACTCATGTGCTTGGACATAGTGACCTTCTGTATCTTAGTAAAATACTCTGAAACTGCACTAAATGTCTTCGGCCTGAAGGCCTCCTACAGAAAATGAAACTTATCAAAAGAGGAGAAACAGACAGAAATGTCCTCAAAGGTAAGCGTTGCCATGGGAAAAGGATTTGCTTTTGGCTACTATGGATGTAAAATCACTCTACACTTGCGTTAGTCATGATAATGGATTGTTGAGTATGGATCATTGTCTAAATAGTAGGCCAGCTAATTTGCTTTCACATAATAAGATGTTGTTTTAAATGGCTAATTTTGTTATAATAAAATAACTTATTTTTCTCTGAAGATCAATTATATCATCAGGGCACTGAAATGGGTTCACGTGTTCTGCTCTGGTGTGCGTAAATTTAAGAATGATTGTACAGGAGGGCCCACATTGCAGACGTTTGAGAAGAATGTTCTACTTTGGCTGAGGTTTATTGATGGCATTTTTATTATTTGGAAGCGAGATGAGGTTGTATTGCAGGTTTGTCATTTCATCTTAAATTAGAACCCTGAAAATATTTTATTAACCCTGGAGGTCAGTGATCATATGATCTATTTTTGGACTGTATCTCACACAGTGAAGATAACAAGATCCTGAGCACGATTCACAGAAAATCTACTTCGGTTAATAGTGCTCTTCATTCTAGTTCAGTTCATCCATTGCACCAAAAAAATAACATTCCTTTTGGTGAAGTACTGAGAGCAGGCAGAATTTGCAGTAGGGATTCAGAGTTTTAAAAAGAAGTTGACAGTATTCAGAAATCTTTCATGCAGTGAGAGTACTCTAACCGCATCATTAAGAAAGCAGTTAAGAAGGCCAACACATAATCAAGGAATGAGTTGCTGGCGTAAGTACTAAACACATGTAACAGATGTTCATGAACACTAGGTTGAAATCTTGGCTAAGCAGGTGAATATATGTAAATATGGGCTGATGTTTCATAGGGATTATAAACTCTCATTAAATAATTTTTGAAGCATTTTATTCATGGTTGAACCTACCAGCCTGGGCATTTTCCTGAGTTCATTTTCTATGGTGAGTTATTCAGAGTTGAACATGCCAGCCCGGCCATTCATTCTATTCTTGAGCACTTCCTTGAGGATTGATATATTTCAAGTGATCAATTCAATTGGAAAACAATCAATGAATAGACACATGGATATGTAGTCTATTTAGGTTAGTGTTGATTAAAAAATCACTCTGAGAGTAATTAGAATGACGAGGTTACTGGGTTTGTGTACATACTTTTGATCTGTATGAGAAATATAAGTATAATGTGCTTGTGGGATGAAGGGATTTGAAATTCATTGCATTCAATGAGAAGGGAGAAATAAAATGTTTTTTCAAATGAAAGTACTGTGAGAAACCTATATACATGATGTAGTTGAATTCATAATGTGATATTTTTGTTCAGGGTTTTTCAATGGGATGCATGGTGGTTGAGTAACAATACAGTAGTTAGATAATGGAGACACACTATTTGGCAGTGAGTGCACTAGTTTTGAACACACTGAAAGGGGCATGGATATGTAAGCATATACATGTGCAGAGTATAAATTTGAGAAGGGGAGCTCGGGATGAAAAAATGGTAACACTGAGGTTAGAAAATGGCTACTTTATGATGACACACAATCACGTAGTGAGCGCACCAGTTTTTACAGAACACTCACTGGGTGTGGTTATGTATCAATAGGCGATTGGAGAGTAATGCTGGATAAATGATGCTGGGGTGAACACCATGAACACTTGAATTAGGGACTTTTCCACATAACCTGTTAGAGGGTGATCTTGCTGGTACGTGTTTCGTTTTTTAAACTGTTGAAGGATATTGTGACAGTGTCTAGGCGGTTGGGCACTATTGAATACTGTACTGTGTTAAAAATTTCTAGAGGATGGCAGTTGTCACGGATGAGTGATTCAGAGATATGTCCAATAGAGTCCAATAGAGGCATAGTGTTGCGATTATTATCTCAGGAAAATACATCATATTGTTAAGGTGGATTTTTATTGCGTTGAAATACTGAGGAAACAATATTCTGGTGAGTGAGATGGGTACAGTGAAGTGATGGTTACTAGAGTGTGTTCATCTGTCATTAATAGTTAGCAGCGCTGTCCGGTTGGAGACTTCTGTAGCTTCATTCTCAATTATTTGAAGAGAGATACACTGATTTTGAGCTCATTAAGGCTTATTAGTTCAAAACAGGCTGACGCAGGCATTTATTTATATGTTATTTTGGATATTTTTAGAAGAGGGGATTTTTCACTTGCATTCTAGCAGCTGTTTCATAAGGGAGTGAGACAAATTTGACTGTACTTATTATCGACTTTCGTAATTTGCAACTATTTTCATTTGTAACTACTGTAAGTAATCAATTGATGATGCAATTTCCATTTAATGAGTCGCTACAAATTGGATTGACATGTATGACATTTAATTGTTATCTGTTTTCACAGGCATCACATTGTGACTAAGATGAATTTTTATCATTCATTGGTTATCGAAAAGATAAAATGTTAAAACCCTGAAATTGTTATGTAAAAATGTGCATTGTATTTTAGTTTTTAATTATAAGCACTGTTGGAATATTTCTGATTTGCATTTGAGTGGGCCACATTATCAGAATGAGCACTTGTAGGCACGTTTCATAATACTTTCTTATCACAGTCCCTATAAGTTCTTTCATTTTTCTTGCACACTTGCATCTAACAGCATCTTAAGGTAATGATGTTGGTTGGTGGGTGGGTGCCCCCTCTGTTTAATTTATTGTGTCATTTTGTGATATTTTATTTTATTTTATTCTTGTTTTCACATAATAGAAATGATCTTATGATGTGTTGGACGTGGTTGACTTTAGCTTTTGGTGGAGATTTTCTTGTCCCCAAAGCACGACAACTAGATATGAATCTTGGTGTGGATCTTTTTTGGGGGCAGTCTGGATCTATTTGTGACACGGAATTGCCAATGTGGATGTACATGTTATGTCTCAGTATTTGGGTTTGAACTTTTTTTTGAAAGGTCTGGTCATTGATAAGGATGGCTAGCTCTTTTTGTTGGTTTACTTTGTTCATTACCTTTTCTTTCTTTTCTTGCTTGTAACTGTTTTTGTTCACTGTAAGTTCTGACGATTGATATTATTTTGTAAGTTAATGTTTCGGCCCTAATGACGCGACCTTGAGGTTGTGAAACACGTGTTGATCAGCTTCTTGTCTACAATAAAGTCAAAAGATTTGAACAGATAAATATTTCGCTTCATTTTTTAACAACTACTTTTTCTCAGACCTCAAAACAAAGGGGCAGATTTACAAGCCCCTTGCGCCTCTTTGCGCCGCCATTGCGTCACTTTTTTTGAGATGCAACGGTAGCGCAAACAATGCTCCCTATTTACAATGTGACGCATCTAGGGAGATGTGTCACATTTTAAAGCTCTGCGTCACATTATACCTGCGTCAGGTATAATGTATGCAGGGGGGCGTTCCCACGCAGAAAAGCATCGTAAAAGTGACACAGTGAAATCTACAAGAGTTCACTGTGTCACTTTTAGGACGCCACTGCGTCAAAACCTTACGCCTGCTTGAAGCAGGCGTAAGGCATGACGCAGTGTAGTGGGAATAGGCCACAAAATGCATTGCTGGAGTTGCGTTGTGCTTGTCTGGTTTCAGGTTTTGGCACTAGGACCCAGTATAAATAACCATGGGCCAACATGGTAAATGCTTTATTAATTTAATAAAGTTTACCTTTGCTTTAGAGCAAACTAGCAATATCATTCAAAGTATCAAATAATGGTCATATTAAATCCAACACTTTGCCATGTTTAGATTTAATGTAACCTTTACAGGAAAGCAGTTTTAGAACTTACTATCCTGACATTTTCTAAAGTAGCCCTGTAGCAGCCTCTTCTAATTGACCAGCTTTGACAGCCTGAGCCAAGCTACTCCCTGAGTAAGTGTGACGAGGCCTGGAACTGAAACAATACAACCATTTAGCGGGAAGAGATTTGATTCCTGGAGAAGCCAGGGAGAGGAAGGGGCCTGTAGAGATAAGCTGAACTTCAAAGTCAGGAGAAATGATGTCATAGGACCCAGGCTATCTCCCACTTTCTTGATCCCAAGCCCATCCTAACTAGATTAGAAGAGGAGCTGGAAGGGGAGTGTAGTCAGTTGTTAGCCACACCTTTGTGTTGGTTAACACAAACACACCAAAAAGAGAATTTGTCAATTTTTATTTTTGGAGAACAGTGCATGCTAGGTCTAAAACATGATACACTTCACAGGAGGTGGTCATAGCACAGGGTGGTAACTTTACCCCTATTGGTTGGGGTTTTTCACCCGCTGTCCCAGAATGGAGGATAAATATGGGAGAGCTGGGTGTGCTCATCAGAACCCTGCCTGGAACATCAGAAGAAGAAAGACTGTCACACTGGACCCCTGCCTGGACTGCACCACAGAAGGCTTGCATTCAGAAGGACTGTACCTGCTACACTTTCAAGTCTCCATAAGTAATGGACTGTGACTGGCTCAGATGACAAGCAGTGGACTCCTTGATCAGCAACAGGTACAACAGAGCTGGAAGAAGGCACCTGCAAAGACAAAGAGAGGCTCACACTAGCTGACCAGTTGCAACTGGATTTATCCTTGACTGTGCAGGTGCACTGTGGGAACTTGGGTGCTAGCCACCAAGAGGCAATCCAGAGTCAGTCTCTGAACCCTTGGTTACAGCTTCTGGGCCCTTATTTTCTCCCAAAGGAACTCAGAAACAACAAGAGTTTGGAACAAGTATGGAAACTTCCTGCAACGTTTTGCAGAAAAGCTCCTGGAGGAGACCAGCCTGACACAGAGAGTCAAGCTTCTATCATCGACTTGTGAATTGGCCTGACCATGCTGATTTGTCCTGCTGAAAGCTCTGGAGCTCTTTGCCATTGCTGTTGAGGAACAAAGGGTTCCAGAGGTTCACTGAGGCACTGTCTTGCAGCAGGCCGCTGTCATCAAATTGAACTTCGACCAAGAAGCTTGAGGACCGGTCATCCAGTGAAAAGCTTCAAGAAAAAGACTAAGTCCGAAGGTAAACATTTGACCTTGACCTAGCACTCAGCCTATTTGACCAATGCTCCATCACGGCCAGCCTAAAACTTTGACTTTGTCCTGATCCAGCGTGACCAGATACCAGTGAATGAATAATTTTTTATTTAATCTTCAAAAAACTATTTCTCTGCTTCCCTACATTGTAAGTAAGTCATTTATGTATTATGCATGGTTCATCAAAACCTTTGCATACAATAAAAAAATAAACACGAAAGGAAAAGAGGTACAATAACACTCTAGGCAGTACATATTGAATTGAAATGTTATCATTAAAAGAAAAGGTTAAAATACACTTTCAGAAGTGGCGAAGGTGGTTGAAATACAACAGCCCTTGGGTTTCTGATCTGTCTTTATTACCAGTTCAAAATAATGTCCGTAGGGTTCAAACAGGTGATCCCTGCCGGTCTGCAAGATCTAATACCTCATTGATTAACAAGTACTCTTAAAAAGCCCTCCTTTCATTTAAGAGATTGGGAGAAATGCAGAAAGGGTGTACAATGTCCTCCTTGGTTGTGTTTCATAGTTTGCAAAGTTGAGGTTCCTCCTTGCACAGCCAAGGCAAGGTATGCACTGATGCAGGAAGGTGTCCGAAACTGAACCTCATTCTTTTTTTCTTTAAGTGCAGGGACCATCTGCCTTCAGGTACGCTTGAAGGCACAAGGATATATAACAATTTAAAATCATCCAGCCATGTGTTCTGCATGATAGAGACGCCTTGTTGCCAACTGCAGAAAGCTTCTTAATTGTGTGATTCATAGACTTTTTGAAAGATCCAAAGGAGGATTTGAGGTCCCATAGAGTTTGTAGTGTCCTGCAGGACACGTTCTAGTGTTTGGCAGGATATTAGATTCCCAGCCACTACCTTGAGGGCTGGGCACATTTGCACTTCCACCCATCCATCACGGGTGTCACGCATGACGTGGCCCCGATAATAAAAGGGCCCGGGTGCACGTGCTCATGGCCAGTTACTTCACACCACTACCCAGTGTCTGCATCAGACATTGCCGTCATGTGGGCCTGAGGCCCGAAACCACAGAGTTCACACAACCATGGCGTCAAATGCAGAGTCTAGATATAAATGCGCCTTATTGAAAGGATTGGTACATGAGACTTTATTTTCTGCGATTGTTTGATTTACCAATCCAAACTCTTATCGGATCTGGAGAGGAGAGACATGTGGGGGAAGATAGAATAAGAGCCTATATGTTTTTGAGATAGTTGACCCCAGGACAGCTGCATCCCTGCCTTGTAGGACTGTGCTTCTATATGTTAGGGTTGGGAGTAATTTTTGATCAAGATTTTTCAATATCCTTGAAAAGGTAGATCCTCTCAGTGATCTCATTAACGTTTGAAATGCCGAAATGAGGGAAGTGCCCTTCTGTTGAAGCCCCTGCTTGTGTGGCAAAAAGGAACCTTTGTCATCAAATAAGATATCAAGGTACTTATAGTCCTTACCCACTGCTAACCTTGTAAAGACCCCCTTAGCTTTTTCTGTATTCTTTTTCCAATGGCCATGACTTTATTTTTTTTTTGATTGATCATCATGCAGTTTATTGTTGTGTAGCTACATTTTTTAGCAATGAGACGCTGTAGGCCTACTTTTGTTTGGCTGAGAAGGATGACATTTTCTGTGTACAGAGTTTAGGGGCGTGAGAGTGTATCTCATCCAAAGTAAAGAAAATGTCAGCCAAAAATAGGTTAAACAGGTATGGAGCCAGCACTCACCCTTGCTTTAGGCCTTGATTGGTATCTATTTTCCTTGATAGTGAAGTACCATCACCGATTTGTATTTTTAACCATGTGTCGGTATAGAGCATTTGCATTCCTTTTAAAAGGCAGGGAGGAATGCTCCAAAGGGATAGTTTATTCCAGAGTAGATTTAATTGTACACAATCAAAGGTGGACTTAAAATCACAAAAACAAAGGTAGGTCAGTTTTTTAGTTGCTTTCACTTTATGAATAAGAATTGATAGTACCTCAATGTTTATGGATAGTCCTGTGCTTTGTATAAATTTGATTTGGTGGCATAATTTCTTGTCCCCCTACCAGTGAATTTGCTTTTTTAATAGCAAACCTGCAAAGTACTTGGCCTCGTTGTCTAGAAGGGTGATGATCCCGTAGTTTTCTAGTTGGTGCCGCTTCCCACCTTTGAAAGTTGGATTGATGATTGAACCCTGCCAGCTTTGATGGATATTTTGGAGCAGCAGGACACTGTTAAAAGTCTCCTTCATTTTCTCTGGTCAGACGGTAGGACTGACTTCATACAGTTAATGTGGGATACTGTTTGGACCCGGTGCTCCACCTCGTTGACCCACCTGTATAACCTTACAAATTTGCTCTTGAGTGAAGGTGTGCATATCTTAATCATTATGTAGCCTTGTTTATGTTGTTGAGTTTGCTCCTTTTAATCCAATCTTAAGGTTTGAGATTCCTACGACTTCCTGTGGTTGTTATGTATTTATTTTTTTATTCTATTTTACAGAGTTCTATATAGTGCAAACTTGACCCGAATCGGGTATCAGAGCACTTTACATAGAACCAGTTACATTACAAGAGGACACCTTCATTTTAGTTAGGCACGGGGAGATTAAGTGATTTGCCCAGAATCACAGGATGTTCAGCTTCATTGCCGAGGCTCGAACCCGGTTCCCCAGATCCGAGGTCGACCGCCCTAGCCGTTAGGCCAACTCCTCTCCCACAGTTCAATGGCAGGTATGACAGCAAGTCTCCCACGGGCCTCTTCTTCACAGGGTTTTGCCTCATTTGTTAGTAGTTGATCCTCTGTATGCCAGGGATTTTCCCAAAATATATCTACTTTAATAGTGTTACGGGTTAGCCCTGTGTTAACCAGGTTTGGTTGAGCCTGAGGTTCTTTTCCTTCCATTTATTTTTTTGTGTCTGGTTTATAATTAACAAGTGGCCCTACAGTACCTTCTGACCCTTGGCAATGGGGCTGGTAGGGAACTCCTGATGTTAGACTGAAATGCACAATAATAAAATGAGCCCATCTTGATTCAGTAATATTTTAATTGTTTATGATGCTTAATGGGTTGTTTAGGCCATTCACTAGTTTCCAGAAGTACCTTTAGTTTGCATCCTACACAGATATAAAGTCTTTGCCCAGAAGGCCTTTTTAGACAATCTTTCCTCCCATAAAATCTTTCTGTACTCCTGTTTTGTATTTTGTAGATTTCCAATTTTGTTTGCAATTTCCACAGCTTCACCATTAGTATTGCTTCTTCATAACACTCCACTATCTCACTTTCTATGTTTAGTGATGCTGATAAATAGGTAGCAAGCCCCCCCCCCCCCCAAGATGGCCGTGCCTCCTCATCTTGGATGTCGCTGTAAAGAAGCCGACAAAGCCCTCATGCGGGAGTGGTGGTATCGACCATGTTTCTTGCAAGAGAATTATTTGGAAGGACTTAAGATAGTGAAATAGATCCTTATTTGTGTTGCAGGCTATTTATGCTCCAAGAACAAATTCTCATGTTGGTAAATATTTGGTCCTGACTGAATGAGAGGGGTATGATGTATCAGCATTTCTTACTTTGATGGAGAGCTGTTGACAACCAGCCTGTTTTGAGTATGATAAACCTGCTGATTCTAGGGTTAAAAGGTTCCTTATGTGTTCCCTACATTATATTTTCCTTATTTTGGTGTTGTTATAAAGATATACATATTCCTATTTTTATAAATTGGTGTTGAATATTTATTGTGTTGCTTGTTTTACTTATTTACTGTTTTGTGATGTTAAATGCTTTCCGCATAACTGTCTCCTAATTTAAGCCCGACTGCTCATTTAGTAGGCTACCAAGGGTTGAGCAGGGATTAATGTATTGAGACTTGACTGGATCTATCAGTGATTGTGGTATTATTACTAGCTGAAGATTAACATCCCCACCTACTAATAATCTACTTTCCTACATCAGAATAGCAAGTAAAGTAAACAAGGGGTGCAGTTCTGCTCTCTCCCTGCTTTGGTGCCCTTTTGGTAACCATACATCAACGCAAGCACTCTTGCGCTATCGTGGAAGGTTGCCTGCATTTTGGTCAGCATAGTTTTTGTGCAGGAAGGGCTACCTTCCTCTATGAAAATTATGGTTAAAGGTATTTTTCTCTTTGTGTGTATGCTGTAGAGACTAGTACGTACTCGAAGAGGAGAAAAATAGAAGAAATTAAAAAAATATCCTTATTATGCCTGCATCAGGGAGGCGCTGGACTTTGGCACAAATCCCTCAACAATTCTTTTTAGATAAGGATTTGCATCAAAACCCATGAGTGGTTGCATGGCAGTGCATTGTGTTACTTTTGGTTACAGCCCAATGTAAATCACAATTTGCTTTGGGTTGTAAATCTCAGCAGCAGACTACGTTGGGTCTGCCTTAACAAACATAATGCAAACCCAATGCAAAGTGTTTGTAAATGTGGGCCATGACGGGACTTTCTCACCTGAGAAAATTGTGCCATCCTATGCCAATCAATATGCTTTTATTTTCAAAGCACCTTTAAGTAATTTGATGGAGATTATGAACTACACAAAAACAAAAACACTGCCCTTTGTTATATATGTTTTTCAGTGGCAGTTGCTGTGGGGCATTAGTGGTGGGCGGGGGATAAAAAACATACACTGGGTCAAATCAACCCCCGTGCACCGAATAGAAAAACTAGGTAAGTGTGGGAAAAATTAAATGATAATGATGTGGGGCAACGCTCCTCCACCTTAGTGGAGGAGCAGCTGCTGATAGAATATTGAGGGAAGATTGAAAAGTTTAAAGAAACAAAAAAGAAAGATGCTTAGAGCTGGAAAACCTTCCTCTGCAGCTCATGCTACGTAACCTCCATTTTTTACCAGTTGAAGTCAAACTGTAGGAGGCCCATTTTCGAGCAGCAGATATTACTATTTTTATACTCTGCTACCCAGGTTGAGCTCAACTGTGCGTGTCCAGTTCCCTGCAATCTGAAGGCCTGGCCTCTTTTAGGAAAAGGCCAACTATATTGAGTCGAACTGGGGGAGGAGAGGATAAATCTTTGCCTCAGTTGAAATCAGGCAAATTGAATGCATTTATTATGGCTGACATTTCTCAACCTTACCTCATCTATGATATTTAGTTATAATAGTGATCATTTACATAGTTTTCTTTAAAGACTGCATTGGCTTTTGGTTTACTTGGGATGCTATCGTTAGGATTTTAGGGTGCTCTTTCTTGAATCATTGTAAGTTTACATTTGGAAAACAATTATTTTATTAAATGTATTTATGTGTGGTGGTATTATCTAATATGCTAAATTAAATCCCTTGCCAATGTAAAATAGTTGATGGGTATGCCACGATAATAATTATTTGATGCTGTCGCTCATATTGGCTCTTAGGGCCAAACCAAAGCTCTCACTTAATTTTCCTGCTGACTTGCTTGCACACATCCCACTTTGCAGAGCCACATGCCATACAGTATGCAATTTAACTTCTAACTTGGATTTAGATTGTCCCAAGCAAAGTCCAGAAATCCCCTTTGGTGGGGAGGGGTGTTGTCAGATAGAATTCTAATGAAACAGCTGTACAAATATTCTAAGATCCCCATCTTCAGGATGAACTGACCACAAGAAATGGCAACAGTATGCAAGTTAAGGTAGAGGGGGAACATGAGGTTAGTACAGAAGTCGTATGTATACAAGAAGCTGAATCAGCTGAACAAATCAACAGGGAACCTAGGGGTAACTGAAATAGTGAATACTAGCTTGACACCCTCTGCTAAAAAAGAGAACTACCAAAAAAAGATCCAAATCAATCAAGGGAATATAACAAGTGGCTTAGGAGTGATTTGCTCCACAAGGCCAATAATTCACTTGCATGTGCTAGACAAAAATGGCTTTCTGGAAGAAAGCAAGTAGCTGAAGGGGAAAGAAGGGACATTGAAGCACCAATGTCTCAAATCAGGGCTAAAAAAATAGAAATCTTGGCCCACCTGCTGGTTCAACTTGTATTAGTGATCTGGAATCGAGTGAGAAATAAGAAACCACAAATAAGAATGGCAGAGAACTGACAATGTTCTCAAATTCCAAACAGCTTGTATCTTCAGTATCAAACTGTCAAAAAAGCCAGAACAGGTTCACCGGGTTAAGAAAAATGAATATGAGAACCTGTTGAACCTTCTGTGAAAATTTCATTAAAATACATTCTGAAAGAGTTATAAGAAATTCAAACTACTTACATGTTATAAATGGCACAAATTTGGAAAGCCTAAATTACAAAGTTGATGAGTTGTTGGAAAATAAATAATAAAATATCTGAAGTAAAAAAAAGTAGCCAGAAAAACTAATCATCCCAGCTAGAATCACAAACCATGACCTATGCGAAGCATGAATTTATTTCAGGATGCTGGAAAGAGAATTTTAAGTCCTGGAAAACTGTTCTAGAAGAGTAAACATCTAGGTTGTAGGCTTACCAGAAGGAATAAAGAGCACAGAAGATGCCAGAACTAGGCCTGGGCGGTAAATTCCGTTCCGTTCGCGGAATTTGCGGAATTTGGGTAATTTCGCGTTCCGCGGAGAACGCGAAATTGCCCAAAAATCTGCGTTCCGCGACTTCGCGAAATTTTTTGCTTGTTCGCGTTCTCAATATGCGTGTTCGCGAGATATTTCACCCCGAGCACGCAAACAGCGATCGTGAACAGGAAAAAAGTATCGCGAACAAGCAATTCCGCGTGTTCGCGGAATTTCTGCGTGTTCGCGGAGATTTTTTACCGTTTCGCGGAGATTTGCGTAACGCGATTACGCAAATTCCGCCCACCCCTAGCCAGAACAAAAGATAGCAACAGAACAAATTACTCACACATTAGCCAGGTTGCCAACTTGCTGGTGAGATTGGGTTTTAGGGATATATGAAATTACACTACCTGAGGATTTTCTTTAACAAGAACATATCAGCTTCCATTCCTCCCATTAAAGGAAGATTCACCTCCATGAAAAATTATTGTTTAATTTTAAGACGTTGATAATGGAGCACATACCTCACTGGACTCCCCCGGGTGTCTAGTGTTCAGAAATGTGTGGGTTTGCAAGGTTTCCCAAGATGGTCGCCGAGCTCGGGGTCAAAAACCCATGTGACCCCCCTTGCAAAACCAGGTTGTTTTGTGATGGGTAATTTTGACGTCTCCTCAATAAGTTTTGGGCCCTTACCTGTCACGGGTACTTGACCCAACCACACGAGTGAGGTATCATTTTTATCAGGAGACTTGGGGAAATGCTGGGTGGTAGGAAATTTGTGGATCCACGTAGATTCCAGAACTTTCCCAGACATAAATGTGAGAAGAAAAATGATTTTTTTCAACAAAAAAGGGGTCTGTTTTCACTGTGAAAATGTGGTGTGTCCACGTTGCGTTTTCGGCCGTTTCCTGTCGCGGGCATTAGGCCTACCCACTGAAATTTTTCTTGGAAGACTTTGCGGAACGTGGGGTGGGTGGAATTTTGTGGATCCACGCAGATTGCAGAACTTTCCACCACAGATATGTGGGGGAAAAGTGTTTTTTGGGACAAATTTTGAGGTTTGCAAGGTATTCTGGTTAACAGAACCTGGTGAGATCTAGTCAAGTCACTCCATCCCGGATTCCCCTGGGTGCTTAGTTTTAAAAAATGAATAGGTTTGCTAGGTTTGCCTAGGTTCTGGCAGAGTTAGGGTCCAACATCTCCAGCTAGGCACTTTGCAAAAAAAGGGTCAGTTTTCACTCTAAAAATAAAGTGCATCCACGTTGAGTTTTGAGCCGTTTCCTGTCACGGGCACTAGGCCTACCCACATAAGTGAGGTACCATTTTTTTCAGAAGACTTAGGGGAATGCGGGTGGGTGGAATTTTGTGGATCCACGCAGATTCCAGAACTCTCCACCACAGAAATGTGAAGAAAATGTGTTTATTTTTTTTACACATTTTGAGGTTTGCAAGGGATTCTGGGTAACAGAACCCGGTGAGAGCCAGATAACTCCTGGATTCCCCTTAGTGTCTAGTTTTCAAAAATGTATAGGTTTGCTAGGTTTCCCTAGTCTCCGGCAGAGCTAGGGTTCAAAATCTACAGCTAGGCAATTTGTAAAAAAGGGGTCCAATTTCACTGTGAAAATTTGTGTGTCCATGTTGCATTTTGGGCCGTTTCCTGTTGCGGGCACTAGGCCTACCCAAAGAAGTGAGGTACCATTTTTCTAAGAAGACATTAGGAAACGCGGGGTGGGTGGAATTTTGTGGATTCACGCAGATTCCAGAACTTTCCACCATAGAAATGTGGGAAAAATGTGTCTTTTTAGACAATTTTTGAGGTTTGCAATGGATTCTGGGTAACAGAACCTAGGGAAAGCCAGACTAGCCACCCTATCCTAGATTACCCTCGGTGTCTAGTTTTAATAAATGTATGGGTTTGCTAGGTTTCCCTAGGTGCCGGCAGAGCTAGTTTTCAAAAGCTACAGCTAGGCACTTTTACAAAAAAAGCGTCTGTTTTCACTGTGAAAATGTGGTGTGTCCATGTTGCGTTTTGGGCCGTTTTCTGTCACGGGCACTAGGCCTACCCACACAAATGAGGCACCATTTTTATTGGGAGACCTGAGGGAACACTTTGTGGGAGGAAATTTGTGGATCCACGCAGATTCCAGAACTTTCCCACATAGAAATTTGAGAATAAAGTGCATTTTTCAGTTAAATTTGGGGTTTGCAGGGGATTCTGGGTAGGAAAATGTTGGGGGACCCATGCAAGCCATACCTCACTGTACTCCCCGGGGTGTCTAGTTTTCAGAAATGTGTGGGTTTGGTAGGTTTCCCTAGATGGCGCCGGGCCCGGGGCCAAAAACTCATGGGACCCCCCTTGCAAAACCAGGTTGTTTTGAAATAGGTAATTTTGATGTCTCCTCAATAGGTTTTGGGCCCTTGCCTGTCGTGGGCACTAGACCTACCCACACAAGTGAGCTACCATTTTTCTTGGAAGACTTTGGGGAATGCGGAGTGAGTGGAATTTTGTGGATCAACGCAGATTCCAAAACTTTCCACTACAGAAATGTGATGAAAATTTGTTTTTTGGACACATTTTTAGGTTTGCAAGGGATTCTGCTGAAGAGAACATGGTAAGAGCCAGTCAAGTCACCCCATCCTGGATTCCCCTGGGTGTCTAGTTATCAAACATTTATAGGTTTGCTAGGTTTCCCTTGGTGCCGTTAGAGCTAGGGTTCAAAACCTACAGCTAGGCACTATGGAAAAAAATGGTCAGTTTTCATAATAAAAATAATGTTTGTCCACGTTGCGTTTTGATCCGTTTCCTGTCATGGGCAGTAGGCCTACCCACACAAGTGAGGTACCATTTTTCTCAGATGACTTTGGGGAATGCGGGTGGGTGGAATTTTTGGATCCATGCAGATTCCAGAACTTTCCGCCACAGAAATGTGAGGAAAATGTTTAGTTTTTTTTACAAATGTTGAGGTTTGCAAGGGATTCTGGGTAACAGAACCTTGTGAGAGCCAGACATCTCACCCCATCCTAGATTCACCTGGGTGTATAGTTTCAAAAAATGTATAGGTTTGCTAGGCTTCCCTAGGTGCTCGTAGAGTTATGGTCCAAAATCTACAGCTAGGCACTTTGCAAAAAAATTATAATTTTTCACTGTAAAAATGTTGTGTGTCCACGTTGCGTTTTAGGCTGTATCCTGTCGCGGGCACTAGGCCTACCCACAGAAGTGAGGTACCATTTTTCTCGGCAGACTTTGGGGTATGCGGAGTGGGTGGGATTTTGTGGATCCACGCAGATTCCAGAACTTTCCACCACAGAATTATGAGGAAAATGTAATTTTAAGGTTTGCAAGGGATTCTAGGTAACAGAACCTAGTGAGAGCCTGTCAAGTCACCCCATTCCCTGGGTGTCTAGTTTTTAAAAATGTATAGGTTAGCTAGGTTTCCCTAGTTGCCGGCAGAGCTAGGGTTCAAAATCTACAGCTAGGCACTTTGCAAAAAAGGGTCTGTTTTCACTCTAAAAATAAAGTGCGTCCACGTTGAGTTTTGAACCTTTTCCTGTCATGGACACTAGTCCTACCCACACAAGTTAGGTACCATGTTTCTCAGAAGACTTTGGGGAATGCGGGTGGGTGGAATTTTGTGGATCCACGCTGATTCAAGAACTTTCCACCACAGAAATGTGAGGAAAATGTGTTTTGTCTTTTTTTTACAACTTTTGATTTTTGCAAGGGATTCTGGGTAACAGAACCTGGTGAGAGCCAGATAACTCACCCCATCCTGGATTCCCCTTAGTGTCTAGTTTTCAAAAATGTATAGGCTTCCTAGGTTTCCCTAGTTGCCGGCAGAGCTAGGGTTCAAAATCTTAAGCTAGGCACTTTGAAAAAAAAGGTCAGTTTTCAATTTGAAAATGTGGTGTGTCCATGTTGCGTTTTGGGCCGTTTCCTGTCGTGGGCACAAGGCCTACCCAAAGAAATGAGGTACCATTTTTCTTCGAAGACATTGGGAAACGTGGAGTTGGTGGAATTTTCACGCAGATTCCCGGGCTTTCCAACACAGAAATATGTGAAAAATGTGTTTTTTTGGACACATTTTGAGGTTTGCAAGGGAGTCTGGGTAACAGAACATAGGGAGAGCCAGACAAGTCACCTGATCCTGGATTTCCCTCGGTGTCTAGATTTCAAAAATGTATACGTTTGCTAGGTTTCACTTGGTGCCGGCAGAGCTTGGGCTCAAAATCTACAGCTAGGCACTCTGCAATAAAGGGGTCCAATTTCACTGTGAAAATTTGGTGTGTCCACGTTGTGTTTTGGGCCGTTTCCTGTCGCGAGCACTAGGCCTACCCAAAGAAGTGAGGTACCATTTTTCTCACAAGACATTGGGAAACGCGGGGTGGGTGGAATTTTGTGGATTCACTCAGATTCCAGAACTTTCCACCAGAGAAATGTGGGGGAAATGTGTTTTTTTGGACAAATTGTGAGGTTTGCAAGGTATTCTGGGTAACAGAACTTAGGGAGAGCCAGAGAAGTCACCCCATCCTGGATTCCCCTGGGTGTCTAGTTTTCACAAATGTATAGGTTTGCTAGGTTTCCCATGGTGCCGTTAGAGCTAGGGTTCAACACCAACAGCCAGGCATTATGCAAAAAAAAGGGTCAGTTTTCACTAAAGTGCGTCCACGTTGCGTTTTGAGCCGTTTCCTGTCATGGGCACTAGGCCAACACACACAAGTGAGGCACCAATTTTCTCGGACGACTTTGGTGAATGCGGGTGGGTCAAATTTTGTGGCACCACACAGATTTCAGAACCTTCCACCACAGAAATGTGAGGAAAATGTGTTTATTATTTTTTACAAATTTTGAGGTTTGCAAGGGATTCTGGGAAACAGAACCTGGTGAGAACCAGACAACTCACCCCATACTAGATTCCCCTGGTTGGATAGTTTAAAAAAATGTGTAGGTTTGCTATATTTCCCTAGGTGCCGGTAGAGCTAGGGGTCAAAATCTGCAGCTATGCTCTTTGCAAAAAAAGGGTCAGTTTTCACTGTAAAAATGTGGTGTGTCCACGTTGTGTTTTGGGCTGTTTCCTGTCACGGGCATTTGGCTACCCACTGAAATGAGGTACCATTTTTCTTGGAAGACTTTGGGGAACGCGGGGTGTGTGGAATTTTCTGGATCAACGCAGATTCCAGAACTTTCCACCACAGAAATATGGGGAATAAGTGTTTTTTTGGATACATTTTGAGGTTTGCAAGGGCTTCTGGGTAACAGAACCTGGTGAGAGCCAGTCAAGTCACCCCATCCCGGATTCCCCTGTGTGCCTAGTTTTAAAAAATGAATAGGTTTGCTAGGTTTGCCTAGGTGGTGGCAGAGTTAGCGTCCAAAATCCACAGCTAGGCACTTTGCAAAAAAATTATCAGTTTTCACTGTGAAAATGTGGTGTGTCCACATTGCGTTTTGGGCTGTATCCTGTCACGGGCTCTAGGCCTACCCACAGAAGTGAGGTACCATTTTTCTCTGAAGACTTTGGGGAACGAGGGGTGGGTGGAATTTTGTGCTATGCTAGATTCCCCTCGGTGTCTAGTTTTAACAAATGTATGGTTTTGCTAGGTTTTCCTAGGTGCCGGCAAAGCTAGCGTTCAAAAGCTACAGCTAGGCACTTTGTAAAAAAAGCGTCCGTTTTCACTGTGAAAATGTGGTGTGTCCATGTTGCGTTTTGGGCCGTTTTCTGTCGTGGGCACTATACCTACCCACACGAGTGAGGCACCATTTTTATTGGGAGACCTGAGGGAACACTGTGTAGGAGGACATTTGTGGATCCACGCAGATTCCAGAACTTTCCACCA
This sequence comes from Triturus cristatus, assembly GCF_964204655.1. NCBI lineage: Eukaryota > Metazoa > Chordata > Amphibia > Caudata > Salamandridae > Triturus > Triturus cristatus. The sequence continues at coordinate 446,346,069 of NC_140590.1, forward strand.
CATAAATGTGGGGGAAATGTGTTTTTTTAGGACACATTTTGACGTTTGCAAGGGATTCTGGGTAACAGAACCTGGTGAGAGCCAGACAAGTCACCCCATCCCGGATTCCCCTTGGAGACTAGTTTTCATAAATGTATAGGTTTGCCCGGGTTCCCTAGTTGCCAGCAGAGCTAGGGTTCAAAATCTACAGCTAGGCACTTTGCAAAAAAAGAGTCTGTTTTCACTGTGAAAATGTGATGTGTCCACGTTGCGTTTTGGGCCGTTTCCTGTCACGGGCATTAGGCCTACCCACTAAAATGAGGTGCCATTTTTCTTGGAAGACTTTGGGGAATGCGGGATGGGTGGAATTTTGTGGATCCATGCAGATTCCAAAACTTTCCACCACAGAAATGTGAAGAAAATGTATTATTTGGGACAAATTTCCAAGTTTGCAAGGGATTCTGAGTCACAGAACCTGGTGAGAGCCAGTCATGTCACCCCATCCTGAATTCCCCAGGGTGTCTAGTTTTAAAAAATGTATAGGTTTGCTAGGTTTCCTTTAGTGCCGGCAGAGCTAGGGTTCAAAATCTACAGCTAGGCACTTTGCAAAAAAAGGGTCAGTTTTCACTGTAAAAATAAATTGCGTCCATGTTGCATTTTGAGCAGTTTCCTGTCGCGAGCACTAGGCCTACCCACACAACTCAGGTACCATTTTTATCAGGAGACTTATGGTAACACAGAATTGTAGAGTAACTGTTATTACCTATTGACTTTTGATGCATTTCTGCCTTCCAAATGAAAGACAATGTGTAAAAAGAAGTCTTTTTGAAAAATGACCTATAATTCTCATGCTAGTATGGGTACTCACAATTTCGAAATGTGCAAATATCTACTGGTTCTAAACTCTATATTTTGTTCCAATTTCAGAAATACAAAGGTGTCTTTCATACAGATTTTTCCATGTACATATTTCCCCAAATTAATTGCTATATACCCGGTACATAATAAAAAACTATTGGAAGACACTGCTCAGTTATTGGCTCTGGGTTCGTCGGGTTCTTGATGAACCTACAAGTTCTATATATTCCCACAACCAGAAAGGTCCAGCGGATGTAATGGCATATTGCTTTCAAACAGGTGTCATAATTAGAAGAAGTAACAGGTGAAAACGTTGACACAAATGGCTGTTTTTTTCAACTATTTTTCAATTTTTCCTATGTTCAACTGTTAGTTTCTATAAAGAAACCTTGAAGGATCTGCACAAATGACCCCTTGCTGAATTCAGAATATTGTCTACTTTTCTAAAATGTATAGTTTTCCAGGATCCATTATTGCTTTTATACCCATTTGTATCTTTAACTGGAAGGTGGCTGAAAGCACAAAAAATAGCAAAATATGCTATGTCCCAGAAAAATGCCAAAAATGTGTAAAACATTTTAGTTTTCTGACAAAAGTCTGCTTGTCGCTGAAATCTGGGAAAATGGTGATTTCAGCACCACAACCCCTTTGTTGATACCATTTGCAGGGAAAAACCAGATGCTTTCATCTGTAGCCCTTTTTCCCATTTTAAAAAAACAAAACAAAATTTAGCTATATTTTGCCTAATTTCTGGGTCCCCTCCAGGGAAATCCACAAACTCTGGGTACCTTTAGAATCCCCATGATGTTGGAAGAAAAGGACACAAATGTGGTGTGGATTCCTTATGTGATGAAATGTTTCAGGGGCCTAAGCGCGGACTATCCCAAAAGTCAAAAAAAGGCTTAGCACTGCGGGGGGGGGGGGGGCAGGGTGGAGGCCTAGCAGCGAAGGGTTTAAGGAGGAAGGAGCACATATCATATTAGTATCAACAAAGAAAAAAATACTTATGGATGGTTGATGATCATATAATGTGTTAAAGGGCAGGTGGGATAAGAAGATGTTCTTCTTAAGTGGTAAAACCATTTTAACCCGCCTGTTTGTGTCTCTGGTTGGCAAAGATATGCACCCTGTCCAAGTAGGGACCACAATCCTATCACAACACACCCTTAATTATCCTGTGCTCACCCTCTGGTAGCTTGGCACAGAGCAGTTAGGCTTAACTTAAGAGGCAATGAGTAGAGTATTTGTGCAACACTTAAACCAGCAACACAGTGAAAACACCATAAAAAAAACTCCACACCAGAATAATAGATTATGAGTTTATAAACAAAACAAGACCAAAACGACAAAAATCCATCCTTTAGAAGTTGATGTATTAATTTTTATGATTGAATGCAAGTATACCGCTTAGAAGCAATTAGCAATCAGAGATTTAATTAGTTGCCCTGAAGCAGGACAAACTTGAGAGTTTAGGCCTCCTGTAATGGAGCGCAAGCTTGATACAGGACCCACACAGGGTCAGCTGAGCAAAAGTACCGTAATTCTTGTTGCAGCACGAGATGTGTCGATGATCCTCACATAGTTGAAGTGTTGTGGCGAATTTCTCCATGCAACTTCGATGATGGTTCAGGTTCATGAGTGATGCCTTGGTTCCGAAGGAACTGGAATGGCATGGTGAGCAAAAAATCGATGGATTTAGGCCCAGGTCTCTGGCATTGTTCTGCATTCTGCCCATCAACTGCTCTTGTTGTGTTTGTCACCATGAGTGGGACGGGTATGCCCAGACGTGGGTCCCGAGCTCGCCAGGAGTCAAGCTATCCTGGCTGATGAGGGCTGAAAGCCCGAAACCGGTCCTAGGATGCTTGTTTCCAGTCCAGGGAGGACCTGGCCTGTCATTTTGGGCTGGCCTGTTCCCATTGGGTGCAGGGTCAAGACTGATTTGCATATGGCTGGGTCCAGACTGGAATGGCATGGTGAGCAAAAAAATGATGGATTTAGGCCCAGATCTCTGTACTGTGGTGAATGTATGACATTGTTCTGCATTCTGTCCATCAACTGTTATTTTTGCATTTGTTCCGAAGGGCGGCAGCTCCGAATGTGATGCATTGAATTCCTCCACATTGTAGAGGTAACGCGTCGATCTTCTCCATGCAGTGGTGGTGATGCGTCAGTCCTGAAGCGATGGTTCCCAGAGCAATGCAGCCGATCCGGGTCCCACAATAGTGGTGATGCGCTGATTCTGCTTTGGCAGCAGAGGATTCCTCGGCTCAACTTCGGCAAAAACCTACATCCACTTTCAAAGGTCCAGGGCTAGGGTGGTACCACTTGGCAGGACAGACTCACAAGTAAATGAGCCCAAGGACTGGAAAAGGACTGCATGTATTAATATTTAGAATAGCGATTTGTAGCTAATCGCAATTAGGTAGTCACTATTCCAAATTTATGAAACTCCAAGAGTTTCATTTAGCTATTCATAGGGGCTCGCAACTCAACCTGCGTCATTCATATTAATGAGGTAGGACTCAATTTGTGACCCCTGGGGATTGCTAAAATCACGGGTATGGTGGCCTGCTGGGGTCAGCAGACTAGCATGTCCATGATTGCTTGTAAAAAAAAGTAATAAACGGAAAATGGGTTGCAACAAAAATGAAAAGATTTATTTTCATTTTTTAAGAGCAGGCAGTGGTTCATAGGACCATTACTTGCTCTTAAAAAACTTTTTCGCCACCATTTCCAAAGGGGAAGGAGTCCCTTGCAGACCGCTTCCCATTTGCGAATGGATTACCACCAACTTCAAGTTGGTGGTAAATTGTGAATGCTTTGCAACCTAATTCACGGTCACAAAACATTCATATATACCACTGCAATTCGCTATTTGAGAGAGATGTCCTAAACACGCCCCTTTCAAATACCGAATAGCTAACCCATTTTGCAATTCGGGAACAGGTTAATAAGTCGCAAAATAGGGTTTGATACATGTAAATAGCCTTTTTTTGTGTTTGCAAACGTCCCATTTGCAAACGCAAAATTGGTTGATAACTATGGCCCTAAGTCTTTTGTGTACCTGAGACTTAGGCAACAGGAGGCAAGCCAGCAAGCCTTTGGAGTCACTCTGGGTTCAAGTGATGCAGGTTCAGTTCTTCTCACCCAGGCAAGGGAACAGCAAGCAGCAGGGCTGCACAGCACGGCAAAAACACAGCAAGGCAGAGTCTAGCAAATCAGCAGCACACCAATTCTTGTTCCTGGTGTCGAAAGGATTCTTCTCTAGAACAGGACTATGCTCGGAACCATTGAAATATCAGTATGTAGGGGGTGAGTCATCATACCACATCAGTATCCATGAACTCGAGTCCGACCAGGCATAGTGCCTCACTTGCGCTCCTAACCTAACCAGAGAGACAAGTGACTTAGCACCCCAGAACAGAACTCTCTCGACCCTCTCAGGGATCATGGTAACAGGGCATACCTTTTCGCTCTCTCACTCGTACTTGTCCAGAACAAGAGACCTGAAGGAAGTTTATATCTATTTATATTAAAGTGTTTTACAATGCAGTGCAGTGTTTGTGCCACAATTAGACCCAAAATCAGAAATATCCTTAGCATGGTTAAGAAACCATATACCATAAAAAACTAGTCATATTATAAGGCAGATCGGCCTAAACCCACCTTCCAATGAAGCTAAATGATTATATATCAAGAATCTCTGGGATTAGTGGCAGACCCTGTACCTTAGCATACATAGATGGATGTTATACATCTCAACTGATTCAATAACCTTGTTTCATGACCTTCGTGCATTGTGTTTCTAGAACTCTTGTCCTCAGTTATATGACAAAACTTGTGTGCTCACAAACAGCAGCTTTATTCATGTTTTATGTCTAGGTGGTAGTGTCTGACCAGAGAGAACAACAAGGAGCATTGTTGTTTGATCTTGTCTATGGTGTTCAGACTAAATCCCAGGAAAAAGAACAGAACAAGAAAACATATGCAGGTTCCGTGTGAAAACACAATGTGGCACAAAAGCAAGAGTGTTGGTACAGTAACATCTGCAAAAGAAATGCATCCTACAACCTGCACATTGAGGCTAACATAGGGAAAAGGACAGTGGGACATGCAGGAAACACATGACACTGACAGAGTAGTCACAGGTCCAGAAGTGCACTGAGTTGTTGGTGTCAGGGCTCCAGTACTTGTATTTAGTTGTGCCTTTGAAGTGGGGGATACTTCGGAAAAAAGCTTTGAAGTTTACAAGGTCCCTGCCCTTCCTCCCTGGCTCCAGACTCACTACAGGGGGGGGGTGCAGCTCTCTGTGTCGGAGCAGACACAGCCATTTCAGGTGCAAGTGCAAGCTCCTCCTTCCCATCATGCCCAGGGAGACCCATCAGCCAGGTGATGGGCCATCAGGAAGTGAATGGCCCATCAATATCACTCAGGGATCGTGGAAACAGTACAGAACCTTTTGCTCAGTCACTCATGCTCACTTATTCTCAGAGAAGTATATAGAATACACAGTGGGACATTTTCAATATATTTATTGAACCAATGTTATTCTTGTATAAAATACATGTGCTGCAATGATTAGGAGAAAGAAGCAAAAAAGGAGATTACAAGCACCAAAAGAGTAAACAATAGATACATTTCTACCATGGTGCTGAAGCGATAAATATATGCAGGCATATATGCAAAATGGTGATCTAACGTACTCCTACGATGCGGAACCTACTCTGACTGTACCTAGAGTGTGTATGGGTGTAGTGCCAAGAACCCCCCGAGGAGCAATCCAACCTCATTACCTGACAGGAGTGACTGAAGAACCCCATTGTGGTCTTGAGTTGGACATCCCTCACAGTGCGTGGTGATTTCTCAGAATGCAGGGACCTTCAGAGACAGCAGAAGTGCCTCCTCTCCCAATCTATTGGGATGCCTATTATTTATAATAAAAAGCAGCTTTCATGATGTGAGTGCTAGATTAGTGATGTTATGAATATGTAGATAGTGCTGTCTCCTTATGGATGAAAATAGAACGACTTTTGTACCTAGTGCATAGAGAAGCCTGCTACATAATGTTCAAGGCATCATTATAATGTTGTGCAAAGCTGGATGTGTAAACAAAGTCATTTCAGAGAAACTAATCCAACATTGTCGTGCATGCAAATGTGTGTAAAAGTTCACCCCGAAATGTTATTTTCGAAGACAATGTAAGGAATAACTCAGGAATATAACAACACCTAAGCTCCCATTGCGTGCGGCTGTCTGGAGCAATGCGCAAAGCGCAGCAGTCACCTACCCCAGACGTGCATTGTAAGTAAAGAAAATGCCTACTTTCTAAAAGTGGCCTATTCAGACTTGCAACTTAAAATCCAACTTCATCATAAGTTGTGATTTAAAATTGTAAGTCAGGAACACCAAAGTCAAAATAGGGCTCTTGTCCCAATTGGAAATTACATGTATACAATGTAATAAGGTAATCTCAATGTTAACCCATCCGAAAGATAGGCCTTGCAGTAGTGAAAAACTAAATTGGCAATGTTTTACTACCAATACATGTAAAGTTTAAAAGTACATATCCTGCCTTTTAAATACACTGCAGCCTGCCCTGTGGGTTATACAAGGCCTACCCTAGGGGTGACATATATTTATATAAAGGGAAGTTAAGGCCTGGCAAGAGGGTTTACTTGCTAGGGCGACATGGCAGTGAGAAACTACACACACAGTGTCTGCATTAGCAGGCATGAGACATGGTTGAGGGGCTACTGATGTGGGTGGCACACTCAGTGCTGTAGGCCCACTAGTAGCATTTAATTCACCGGCCCTGGGCAAATGAAGTGCACTTTACTAGGGACCTTTTAAGCAAATTACATTTTCCAATTGGGTATGGGCCAATGTTGCTATGTTGTAGGGAGAGAGCACAATCATTTTAACACTGGTTAGCAGTGGAGATAGGCAAAACGTTGGGGGAAGACCACCCTAACGCTGCCATGTATAATACTACCTGTTAGAAATGGGGATTCCCGGTTGGCTAGGGCATGCGCCAAAGTCAGGCAGGAACCCCATTCTAGTCAGGGCGAGGGAGTTACACACTGAAGATAACCCCTGCTCACCCCCTTGGTAGCCTGGCACGAGCAGTTAGGCTTATCCTAGAGGCAATGTGTAAAGCGTTTGCGCAATGCACACACACAGCGGCAATACACTGGGCACACTACAAAAAGACTCCACACAAGGTTATATAAAATATAATTTGTATTATGTAGAACACACTAGAATCACCATCACAGATATATACACTGTGCCAACTGGCACCAGGTCATAATTTACAGGGGACTATGTACAAGGCAGCGCCAATCAGGTCGCTGCCAGAACCATCACATAAGTACAAGTAATACATGTAAAACAGCCAGTACCTACTGGTAAAATCATGAGGTTAGCAATATTGCAGTAAGCATAAACCACATTAGCTCAGGCATAAAATGCAAGCATCATAGCATGACATTTAGGCAAAATCACATGAGCATGAGGCATAAACACAGAACCTAATAACCTGATGTTAGGCATCATCATAAGCATAAATGCAACATCCTTAGGCATACAAATACATTATGCATACAACTATTAGAATGGGGCATAAGCCATAATCCGGAGTGCACACAGATTATCACCGTTCTATAGTAGGGCCCACCTTGGTATGCAAAACAAACATGCCCCTCATTGCAGCTGCCCGCAACTGTGGTAAAGCTGTGTCCAGATATCAAACACTAACAAGGTGCAGATTGTGGGCCACTCCATAGCTGCCCACTTCTGTGGTGCAGCTGTATCCAGGTAACAGAAGAAAGGCACTAAAAGTAATTTTCCAAAGTGGTGCAGCTCCTGCTAACTTGCGGGCCAGCTGTGTAGCTTAGCCTGTGGCACTATGGTTCTTGGGGAGCCCCTACTCTGGGACTCTGAAAAATGGTGCCCACAAGTTGCAGCTGCCCAAGGTTGGAACTGTGGCTCCACTCCGGGATTTTAAAAACAGATTCTGCCCCCAACGTTGGAGCGGTCCGCTGTCCTGCAGGACCACTCTGGAACCACAGGCACTACTGCACTGGTGCCTCGCGACCACCAACACTGCGCCCCCATGAAGCCCCATTCACCAGGGCTTTCTCGGGTCTCCGCTGGCCTCCAGCACACGCGGGGCTCTCACCAGCATGGGAGCCCCAGCTCCAGTCATCTGCTCCGGGGTTCCGGTCTCCTTTCCCAGGGAGGCTCCTCACTGTGGCGGCAGCATGCGGGGCCCTCCTTGAGCACGGGAGCCCCGCTCAGATGCCCCAAGACTTCCGGGTTCCGTGGCAGGCCCCGCCCACAGCCAAGCGGGGCCTGCCTGACTTCCTCTTTCCGGCACTCCTCTCGGCGACTCGGGCTGCAGCGGTGATTTTGTGCCCGGAATGCGGGGTGGGCACATGCTGATGAAAAATAAGCATAAATGCGGGTGTGCACCGGCGAAAGCTGCAAAATGTGGGGTGAGCACCCGCTGGCCAAAAATAAGCATAAATGCGAGGTGGGCACCCGCTGGCTTCAGGAATGCAGGGGGAATCCCACACGCCGGGATTCCCCTTACAGACTTTGTAGCTACAGGCCACCAGCACCCCTTCTTCTCCTGGGTAATTAAAATTTAGCGTTCACGAGGCGCTGGAAAGCTGGCAGAGCTCCAGGATGTAGAGGCCAGGCTGGGCAAGGTCAGCAGACCAGGGAACAGAGCAGCAATTCCTAGGAACAGTCAGGCACAGCAAAGAGACAATCCTTCCAGCGTAGCTGCCTTTACTCCTGCCAAGTCTCTTTCTGGTCCAGTGAAAGGCAGAGGGGCAGAAGTGGTGTTGGACTTGGCCCTTCTAGCAGGTTCACCCCTAAAAATGATGCCTTTTAATATGACCTGATGTTAGTTGTTTTAGGCCTCTAGGCACTTTTACACTGTGTCCCAGTGTAAAGTGCGTGCGCTCTGTGTTACATTTAGTGAGACTGGCCTAATGCATGGGGGATATGTGTATCCCTGGTAGTTCCTGATGTGAGAGGAGTGCAGGGTCAAGTTTAGTATGTGCAAACTCGTAAGGATAAATGCTGCGCAATGATATGCGCGGATTTATTGTAACTATAGGAGAAGTGCCACTTCTAGAAGTTGGCACTTCTGTGTGCTGTGTGTCTGCCTGCCTGATGTGGAGTGCATGTCTGGCTTGTGATTGACAGGTGCTGGATGTTGTGGAGAATTCCATGAGCCAGGGTGAGTCAGCCCAGTGGTGAATAGAGAGATCTGCATGCAGATGGGAGGGAGGAGTTGCACCTGGGACCTAAATAGGGCTGTGCCTTCCCTCCACAATGCTGGCTCCGCCCCCTGTGGTGCGTCTGATGTCCCTAGCCTGTCCTGTGAATAGGGAGAGGGGCTGAGCAAAACAAAGTGCTCCAGAACCAGTTGCATCTTATTTTTCCCTTGCCTTGCACCTTGGTGACAAAGGAAACCTGTGTATAAAAAGGGGCTGTGACCCCATGTAAAGTGTTCTCTCTCTGTGTTCCTAACTTGAGGGGGGCCTGCTGCTGCTGGACGCCAAGAGAGACCGCCACTGGGGACTGCCTCCCTGCTGGAGGGCCCTGTGAGCGGGCCCCTGGGTCCAGCCTTTGCCCCCCCCTGTATCCTGAAGACTTTCCCTGGACTTTGCCTGTATTTGGAGAAGCTCTCCACATGTTCACCCTCTGGACTTTGTGTTTAGCGCCTGGGGAGAAACCTATTTTTATTACCTGGTGAGCGCTCTATTTGGTGGCCCAAGAGGAGAAGCGCTCCCACCCCGCATCGCCGAGATCTGAAGAGGGAATCACCGCCGAGACCCAGAAGCCAGGCCAATCGGCCGTATTGTGGGCGGGGCAAGAAGCAGGAAGTGGATGGGAGCCTACCCTGCGCTCCTGTACCCAAGGACGAAGCTGGAAGCCGACGGGAGCCCACCCCGCGCTCCGGTGCACCCAAGAGAAGCGCTGTGCCCAAGCAGGTTGTCGCCCCGAGCCGCAGAGAAGAGACTCCACGCCGCGATCCGAGGGAAGCCAGAGGGTTGCCTGGCAACCGGGACTCCAACCGCCACGTCATTGGAACGCAGAGCGGAAGCAGGAAGTCCCGGCCCCAAGGAAGAACACAAGGAAAAAGGCGACATCGGCACCCCGGGGCCCCCGAGAACGAGAGAGAGCCCCATGGGGCCGGGTGGAAGCAGAGAGCGGGTGAAAGTGCTGGCGGGGCTCCTGTGTCAGAGGTCGGAGCCCCGCGTGTCACCTAACCTATCTGGAGCCTCGGAGGCTCCAGAGGAAAAGCCACAGCGAGACCGAGAGAGGAGGCAGAAGCACAGTACTCCCGGTGAGTGGGGCTCCACGTGGTTGGTGGTTGTCACAGCTGCCCAGTTTTGTCAGTGGGCAGCTGCAACATTTGTCCAGGTTTCCTTAAAGAGTCCCCGAGTGGGGCCTCCACGGCACGTGTAGTGCCAGTGCTGGCATTACCTTCCACAGCTGCTCTGGCAGAGCGCAGGCAGCTGCAACGTTTGGGGGCCCATTCATTCTTCCTTAGAGTCCCAGAGAGGGGCTCAGGAGGCACGCTAGTGCCCCGGCTCATTTTCCCAGCTGCCCAGCACTTAGTGGGCAGCTGCAACGTTTAGGTTGTTCCCTCTGCGCGCTTTTGCTTTGCTGCATGAGCAGCCAGCCCAGACATTCTGGACATTGGGCACTTCGGCCCCTGTGAGAGGCCAGTTGGCCTGGGGCCAGATTCAGTGCATTGTGCCCCTGATTGGGGCACCCTGTTTTTTCTGTCCATTTATTTCCCAAGGGTTTTACACTTGTGATGCCTACTGTGATGCCTATTGCGTGATATGTGATGCTAGTGAGGTCTTGGGCATAATATAGTTTTATGCCTAATGAGGTTTATGCCAAAGTGATTTATGCATCTACTGTTTTGCATTACAGGATCTCATGCTAAGTTCCTAACGTTACCAGTAGTTACTGGTTGTGCGCTACATTTATTATTTGTTCTACATTTACAATTGGTGATTTGTGATGATTCTGAGGGTGGTCCATTGGCCCTGTCTTGTGTAAATAGTCCCCTGTAAATTCTGCGTAGTGCCGGTTGGCACAGTGTAAATTGTGTGATTATTATCAATTGTGCATATTATAATACAAAGGCTATTTTTATATATAACCTTGTGTTGAGTTTCCTTTGTGGTGGGCCTAGGGTGTTGTTGCTGTGTGCGCGCGCAAACGCTTTACACATTGCCTCCGGGATAAGCGTGACTGCTCGTGCCAAGCTACCAAGGGGGTGAGCAGGGGTAATCTTTGGCGTGTAACTTCCTTGCCCTGACTAGAGTGGTGGTTTCTGCCTGGCTTTGGCGCACGCCTTAGCCAACCAGGAATCCCATTTCTAACAGGTGGGCACGGGCAGGCCAGCACGCAGGGACCCCCAGTAGCCAGCAGCCGGGTCCCACAGCGGTTCCTCCTGGCAGAGTGTCCCCTCCAAGTAAGCACAAGCACAACAACAACATGGGGTCACAGCCCCTCTATTTATATTACATTTTGTCTTTGTCTGCCCCCTTCTAGAAGCCTCTGGAAGGGTTTTGGAGGTTCCAGTCCCAACTGGCTATGGGAGGGGTGTCATTCACTTTGTTTACCAGGCTTCCCTCCTCCTTTGTGAGCTGGGACTGGCTCATCAGACACACCACAGGAGGGTGGAGCTAGCATTGTACAGGGCAGGCACAGATCTATTCAGGGACAGGGGACTTCTCCTCCCACTAAACCAATTGCAGATCTGCTATTCAGCCTAGTGCTGACTTGTCCTGCCCTCCCTGGAGCCACCCACACCTAACCATCCCGGGTCACTTCTAGAACCAGACATGCAATACACATCAGGCAGGCAGACACATAGCACACAGAAATGCCATCTTCTAAAAGTGTCATTCATAAAATAGTGATACTAAATCTGCGCACACTATTGCACAGTCTTTATTATTTCTATTCCAAACATACCAAACATGACATACTTATTTTGTTCCATTTAGGAGCTATCCCATAAGGGGGGGGGGGTCCCAATGTTAGCCTATGTAGGGCAGAGAGAGCACACACTCTCTGCACTGCCAATTATGCTAAAGTGCCCAGAGTCCTAAAACCACCAGCACCACTCCTCTTTTATTCTCATTGTATATATGTAAAGTTGATTCTTACTTACAAAATTTAGAGATAGATGCCCCAAGAGTAGGCGTTCGTCCCACCCCAGTGCTCTTATACACGGACGATGCTGTCCCAATTTCAAGGACAGCAAATGGTGTGAAATGCCTTTTAGAAAAATGTACGCAATTCATGACTGCAAAAGATCTACAGCTGAATCTCACAAAAACCTTTGTCATGACCTGTGGTAAAAATAGAGAAAGGATCAGACAGAATCATGTGGGCGGCGTCAAAAGCAACAGTGTTTCAAGTTTTACATATCTGGGGATATTGCTTAATAGAAATGGCACCTGGAGTGTGCACACAGAAGTAGCCAATATGAAATTTTTATGTACAATAGAGGGCATTTTTAGATTCGCCTAAAAAATAGTTAATAAACCAATAAGGGAAATCCTTGGCCTAGATAGGAGTAAATCCATTACAATCGCATGCTATGGGGCAGCCATATAGGAAGGTCCAATATTATCTCTACAAACCCAAGAGAATAAGGGGTATATTATCAAGGAAAGCGTTAAAAATTATCGCCGGTTTAGCGGCAGAAAACTACAGCTAAACCGGCAAAAATGGGCTTGATAATATGTTCTATGGAATTCCCATAGAAGCCCATGTTCTGGTGTGAACATGGGCTTCTATGGGAATTCTCCAGGGCATATTATCAAGCCAATTATCGCCGGTTTAGCAGCGGTTTTCTGCCGCTAAACCGGTGATAATGTTAACGCCGTCCTTGATAATATGCCCCTAAGTTTTTAAAACGACTGCTGGCAGTCCCAAGCTCCACATCTAATCATATAATCCATAGTGAACTTTCCGTTCCCTATATTAGTGACCTCATAGGTATGGCAGGAATTACCCTATGGCATGGGATATGGACGAAAGAAGAGACAAAGGGGTATATTCACAATAACGTGTAATAACTACCGCAAGAGTAGCCTAACACAACTTCCAACATTACAGCCCAATGCAGGAAAATTACGCCAAGCCAACCAAGTATTCACAAAGTGGCGGTAGCATGCGATAGTCACCAGATAACGCATCTACTGGCTGCGCAAAATCCAACGCCACGCTGCAAAAATGCAAAACGCGAATACAAAAAATCATGTGATGAGGCCAATTGCGTTAAAAAAATTGTGAAAACCATCCACAGGCCTGCAGATCCCATGCGACTGCCGGGAAATGCACCATAAAAGAAACAAACAAAACCAATTCAAAAAGCATAGCACCATGGATGCACCCGTAGCGAGTGCAGAGGACATGCCAAACTCACCAAGCTCCACGCAGGACCAGCACGGAACCCCGGGGAAGGGCAAGGAGACGAGGAAGAGGAAGACGGGGTTCAGTCCGCAGGAAGACCGGGTCATCGTCACGGAGGTGCTAGAAAACTATCAACAACTGTTTGGCACCTCCCCTGCGGTACTGGCAACCCAAACGGAAATATGGCACACCATCGTCACAAAAGTCAATGCAATCGGAGTGTCGAGGAGGTCAATGGAGGAGGTAAGGAGGAGCTGGCATGAAGTGCACAGCCAAATGAAGGAGTAACTCTCTGCCAACAGGAATGCAGCAACGGCGACTGGAGGTGGGAGTCCTGCAATACAAGAGGAGCTGGATGAGCTGGAGGACATGGTGGCCACAGTCAGCAGTGTGGAGACGGTGGCAGGAGTTGTGGTCCTGGACACAGCCCGATACGACCTGACCCAACAGCAACAGGGTGAGTAACAACCTGGGACTGGTGGGACGGGGGGAGATGGGCACAATGGCACACATTCACAAATATGTGGCGCACACTGCATACCCACAATGATCGTGAAACATGTCCCTGACAGCCTTGGCACACTGCAGCACACATAGAAACACCAAGTAGACCCCTGTCCACTATGTGCACAAAGGGGCCCCCTCCTCAACACTAATATCACAACCTACCCATGCACATGTGCTGAATCCAGGAAAGCAGCCGCTCTGTGAGCCACACTGACTATGCCAGTGACAATGCATGACAGATAGCATGGCAGCAGTCACAATACATGCCATGGCCCACAAATCGACATGGAGGTGCCCCAGTGTGGATCATATCCGTAAAGGAGCAGGTCACACTCTGACATATCCACGTGCACCCACAACCCATGTCGCACAACACACGCAGCACACAAACAATACACCAGGCCACAAAATCTGTACGGGAGCACATATGACCCAAGTCAAAAACAAGAGAGCACCCAAAACACACACAATTCAAAAGCACCCCACCTTAAAGGGAGAAGGGTACACAAAATCAGAGCTGTAGGGGCAACTACCCCACAATGCAGCACACACACATAGCAATCACAGTACACCAGCAATGACGGCAACTTGGTACAATGCGCAACACCAGAGGACAGAGCTCACAACATGGTCCGCTCGTGCGCATCAACAGTCCACTCACATTATGCATTGCCTGACACTGTGTGATGACAATGTATGGGTACTACCAGACATCCGTCATGTAGTCGGTAAACACACTGACTCCCATCAAATATCCAGTTCCACCAAAACAGTCACGATATACATTGGCATGAAGTCTGAATGTAGACATCTGCAATCCTTCAACATGCATGTGCAACACTGTTAACCTGCATCACCCCTTTATATTTCAGAGGGACAAAGAGCACCTTGTGCAGAGCACACCACACTTCCCATCAGTGATGATGAAGAGGACAAGCCTCACAAATGTCAGGACACCCTCCAACGGATGATGTACAGCCTCCGCACCCCATCCACAGGAACAGGGCAGGCCAGCTGCCTCGAGGTGACCCCACTGCCTGCACAGACCACAAAGCAGGAAACACACACCACCACGGCTGTCTCCCAGGACCCCCCGACAAAGACACAGATATACAACAGCATGTGTGGGCATGCCAGGTGGAGTTGGCTGATCAGCTGCAGGTGGGATTCGAGCTTGTGGCAGCCAAACTCGATTCCATACGTGGGAGTCTGAGTCCCATCATGGACCACGTACAGTCCCTATCGGACACCCCCTGCACGCACCATGCTCCACCAGAGACCTTGGCTGACCTCGCTATAGCCATTAATCGGATACAAGAACTGTCTGGTCAGACAGGCACCATTGATGACAGCACAGAGTTGGCACAACTGCGGAGGGCAATGGAGACCATGGAGCAGATGCAGGCTGGACATCTGGCTGCTACGTTTGGACACCAGCGAGCTGTAGCTGGGAACTTCAACGCCCTGCAGTACATCATCTTGCCATTGATGCCACTGAGCCTGTCACAGATGCCTGCAGCGGAAACATTGACACACACAGCTCCGACCCCTGATGTGTCAGTGGCACATGGCGATGCAGCCCCATCACCTTCGCAGTCTGATGTGCCAGTGGCCCACAGTGATGTAGCCATTACCCCGCCATGCACACCGGACACAAAACCTGTATCAGGGGAATAAGATGGGGATGGAAATTACTGTGTGAGGAAGGAGGCAGTAGCATCCATCACTGCCAAATGGCCTGTCTCTGCCTGGCTCTGACCTATGCATCATGCCTGGAACAACACCTCCCACTGACCCACAGAACACTCTGCGATATTCACCCAGAACCCAACACGGACTGCCATATCCTCACTGCTGGTCAATCACACAGCAAGCCTGCTGCGGACTGCACTACCCCTAGTCCAAAACACTTTTCATTCCCCAAAGGACTCTGGCCCACCGCTGGGCTTCCATGTAATGTGGGCTAGGATGGCCATGTACAGCTCCA
Source organism: Triturus cristatus (assembly GCF_964204655.1). NCBI lineage: Eukaryota > Metazoa > Chordata > Amphibia > Caudata > Salamandridae > Triturus > Triturus cristatus. Next base: position 446,361,865 of record NC_140590.1, read on the forward strand.
GCTCCATCAATCACCTGAATGTGAATAAAACATTCTAAATCACACAGATGTGTCATGACTATGTTCACTTACGTACAGAGGTATGGCGGGACGTAGGGACAATGATGCACATGTAGGGACACCCTGTTAACTGACACCTATGTGTATGTATATCCCTGAGACACATGGCCAATTGGATGACTGTGGAGGTGAGTACTAGCTGTGTTCCCATTGCACATTAACTACAGTCTCACAACCCCTCAACGTAGGCACACATACATGTATTGAATAGGGCTGTGTGTAGGAATGCCCAATCGGTAGCAGACTAGAGGTAGTTTCCTACAACACATGTGACAAACGGACCTCACATCGCATACCTACACGCACACATCTGTGTGGCCACTTCCTGTTACAATTCATGACATAGCTACACATGATCTGATTTTGGACCCCATACTCTCATTTCGGAAGTCACGTGACATAAGTGCACAGGTCGTCCAGCATTTATCCCATTACAATGTCTGGCCCACAGAGGTGGAGATTGCAAAAGGGAGCCACCCCCATTGTAAATGCGTCAGTCAGTTACTACCTGTGTAGGGACGATGTACATTGTGGCACACAAGTGGACATTAGATTCAACACTCATCACAGTTGGACACTAGTGGATGCATAGACTTTATTGGCATGTGCGTGTCAGTACGGACGAGGCAACAGCCACAACAGGCAGGGACAGGCTTAAGGCACTTACACGCAGCATGGGAACATGTAGAGTTTCAGGAAATGGTGAGGCAAAAATGGACAACAGTCTCAGCACACCTTGCCGTTCTGGATGAGTCATGTCTTGTCTGGCATCTGCCCATTTTCCCGTGTGAGGGGCTCAACTCACTGCCCATGTGATCAGCATAGTGCTCTGCCACCGGAGTGCGCAGATTGTCTGCTCGGCAGACAGTGATCAGGTGGAAGGGTCTGACCGGTTCACATGTCGTCCTACATTGCCATGTGTGTTCACTCACCCCAGCAGTGTGTCCAAATTGGTAACGTTGCAAAACGACACTGTGCTCCTCCGAGCATGGACCGGCATTGTTGTGTGCAGATTTAGATTCTGTATATAGGTTTCCCAAATGATGCCTTTATGTAGGTACAATTCACATTGCCCTTATTTGGACATAGAAATCCGGCCCTTATTTAGACATTGTCCGTACAAACCAAATACAGGTGTGGCCACCTACATCCGTCATCCACGTCACAACGAATTCTTGGAAAACCAGACCCTTAAGCCTTTAGGAATTTCCCTCAGCTTGAATATTGATTTCTCCAAGATCTCATTAAGTATGCATGAACATCTATTCCTTAGGGGTTCATTCATGACGTTCCTCTGCCCGAATTTTACGTCAATACTAGCATTTCTAGACACATTCAAGGTATAAATATACCAGCACTTGCCCTGGTGAATTGTGGTTCCCAGAGGATTCGATCCAACCCAGACTACGCGGTTCGCCACGGCAAGTTTGGAAGGAGATCGAGTTCCAGCCTGATGCACTGACCTGATGCTGCCATCCTCCTCACAGAGAATCCAGCTGCAGTGCTCTCTGACTTCCCTTGCAGGGGGTTAGACTATCGAGTCCAGAAAAGAGATTCCAACCTCTCTCATTCTAAGGTATGGAGCTGACTAGAACTTAGAGAAACTTTTGGCAACTCTTGGCTAAACTAAAATATAGCTAGCTATACTTTAGAAATAGCACCTACGTCAAACCTCGTACTGCACTTAGGTTAGGGACACTGGGGGAGAACAATTTAGAAGCATCGGATGAGTATCACATTTTAGCATTATGTTATTTATGTATGTATTTTTGAATAATATATGTCATAGCTACAAACCATGCTATTGCAGTATTATTTTGTCTTCCTGCAAACCTCGTACATATTGTACTTCGCAGTCTGTCTTACGATTGTAGCAATTTATATATCTTGCATGAGAAATAAGACTGTTCAATAAACCCTTTTATTGAAACGCATGGTCTCTCTATTTCTGTGCAACTCTGTAGAAACGAAGCATGCATGATTGACTGAGTGAAACTGTTATCTATTGTTTCCACGATTCTGAGAATGTTCCGATTCTAAAGGGAAACAAAGTTGTCATGTTTATGCGGTTGTCGGAGACTAATTCCTTTTTGTATATTCTAGAAGTTTCTAGTGACCTCTGAGTTAGCTGGCACACACAAGTAATTAAGTTTAATATACTCGATAGAGACATACTGGCCTTAGTCCTATATCAAATCTATAGTGTATGTCATTCCAATGCGCAGAGCCTATCAGGGATATAGGAACTACACTACATGGCGCCCAATGTTTGGTAAGGCACCAATTTAACACTAGATATTGAAGTAACTCAGTTTTGCTTTTCTCAGAGACCCTCTACTCATAAAACTTCATAAGACGTCTGGAGTGGGTAGCGATAAAATCCGCCATATCTGAGTAGGACGAAAGTCCTATGTATTAGCTGTTTGGTTTTCTTCAACGTAGAAGGATACAGTGTTCCAAAATATTGTGCAGCTTATCTTTGTTCCCTTGAAACTTGCTCTGCATTTTTCATTTCAACATGTCAGAAAATGGCACAAAAATCGAGACTGGTGGAGCTGCGGCTGACCAAATCACAGAAGCTTTTAATCATACAGAAACCGACGAGGATGCTATAATCATCCATCCAAATTTAAGGAGAGCCATCACTCTAAAACTTATAAAACATGGCCTAACACCAAGAGGTGGTAGAGCAGTTTTTGTGATAGAGGCACATGAATCTCACCAGACAGAGGTATTTATTCATGATTAGTATTCCCAGAATCAAATCCAGTAAGACACTTGTTTCACTTCTACAAAGAAGATGAACCACCAGAGGAATATATTCCTGTAGAGGATATGGAAATTCCACTCACATACCAGGAGCATGAGCTCTGATTTAAAGGAACCCTAAAACATTACAATCACATTACCAGGCTAAGTACACTAGGTAGTCGAGGAGCAACATGGCCAATTTTAGCCGGCTACACAACTCATCCTGACATTGAAGAAATGTCAGATGTGGATCTACTAGCTCAACTCAAGGAGCTAATCAAAATTTATAGACAATTGGTTCAATATGTCATGCGGACATTCACAGTCCAACCACCATTAACAATTCAAAATCCAGCCCCTCATCAGGGGAATACATAAAAAATTACTCCACAGACTTTACACGCAGTCATGGGTAAAATGCCCACAAAACGTGAACAAATTCCATTCTGGATAGCTCAAAAAATTACTCAAATCGAAGCGGTATTTCCTAATATCAGCCCTTATGAGAAACATAGAATTCTAACAATCTGTTTACCATTGGGAATCACACCACTTCTGGAAGACTGCACCTCTTGGGGCACAGTCTTTGCTGCAAGCTACACAAAAACACATGGTGTTCCATCTATGGCGGTAATACCTGATGTCCTGAAACAGATTCAAAATGGGGCAGAGCCTGCTCTGAATTTAGGTATGAAGTTACTTAAACATTTTGACCAGGTCTCAACAATAATATTATCTAATATTGAAGGAGAAGCAGCATCAGTTGCAATCCGCCAGAAACTAAGGGAATTTGATGTAACAGAACAACCTCAAGAACTAGCCAGAATAATTGAAAAATCCTATGAGGAATTAGGCAGAAACAGTCTGGGAGGGAAACCAGTAAAACCACAACTGTCTGAAGGTCCCGGTAAGGACTTTACTAAAAATACTCCTACCTCTTCTAAAAAGAAGTGGGAAAATAGCAACCAGAATTCCAAAGATAAGCGTTCTCATTCCAGAGGCAGGTCTCCTCCACAGAAGGAGCCCTCTGAAAGGAGGTACAACCTCAGGAACAGGGATAATTTGAGAAAACCTGACAGATATCAAGATAATGATACACGTTCCTCTCGTACCTTTCAGATATCGTCACAGACACCTGAAAGAAGAGGACGATCAGAAAGCAAGGAAGAACGCATGAAGTCCAAAGACGATCAACACATTCAGAAAAATAAAGCAGAACCTCAATTCTCCAAGAAAAAGGTAGCAGGTCTGAAGATCAGACATGCCGAGAATACTGAGAACCCAAATCAGGAACGGAGAATGGGCCCAGACCATGCTGGACAGTGCAGCAGAAGTTACAATAACTCACCAGAACCTGAAGGGACTTTTGGAGACACTGGACTTGAATGAAGACATACAAGTTGAGACTGTAGACACCAGGGTTAGTTCTCCACATAGGTTACATGAAATAACACTCCGGAAGGAGGGAGACATACCAAGTAAAGTGAAAGCACTCTTTTGGGAGCATCTTTCAAAGGGTTATGATATACTTCTAACAGGACTGGCCACCAGAGTTAGTCAGGGAGTGCCTACATGGCGAGGACATCATTATGCCTGCCTTCTCAGACCATATTCCAGTTCACTTAAAATATACATTAGCCAGGAAATGGGCAGTAGCCCAAGCCCCAGCACTGTATAAAAATCATGTAGGATGGGATGAGGAATCACCCCACCACAAAATCCAGTAAAAAAATCAACCGACTCCACAAAGGGAGTACCAAATTAAGCAAGAAGCTAAAAAACAGGTCAGGGAGATTTTAGATCAACTTGAATATCAGGGGGTGATTGAAACATGCACCTCATCAATGAACAATCCATTTTTTCCTGTCTCCAAACCAGACAACACATATTGTCTAGTTTTGGATTACAGACACTTACATTCTTGTTGCAAAACATTTGCAGTGCAAAATGCACATAGTACAGCATTAATGAATAACATTGGGCGTAAAAAATATAAATCCACATTAGATATTTCAAATGATTTCTTTTGTCAAAATATTGCAACAGAAAGCAGATATTTGACCGCTTTCTCATTAATGGGGAGACAGCGTCAATTTTGTCGACTACCCCAAGGATTCAAAAACAGCCCGGGGTTATTCTCAGCAAGGGTAACAGAGTTACTACAAACTTATGATGACGAGGCATTGTCATATGTCGATGATATATATCTGACAGACGATGACCTGGATAGACACTTGAACAGGGTAAGCACCTTTATTTTGGGCTTCGCCTCAGAGGGTTACAAATTCAACTTTAAAAAGTCAAGAATTGCCCACCTCAACGTCCTGTTCCTAGGATATGAACTATCAAGTGAAGGCAAAAGCCTGGCAGCCAACTTTTTAGAAAAGTTTGCGCTGGTCAAACCTCCAAAAACGCGGAAAAACTTACAGTTGATTCTAGGTTTCCTGAATTTTGGAAGAACTTACATTGTAAATTACGCAGAAAGGGTTAAACCTCTCTACGAATGAATCAAACCAGATTTTAAAATCACACATTGGACACAAAAACACACAGAAATTTTGCGTTCACTTCATACAGACATGTTAGCAACAAAGCACTTGCAAACACGCATAAATGTACGCAACTTAGTGATCCGAATAATTCCGGGTCAATGCGGATTCACCTACTTAACTTTTAACGAAGTTGAAAAAGTACCAATTGCATACAAACCCCACTTGTATACACAAGCAGAAAGGAAATTCACTTCTACAGAAAAAATTCTGACAGCAGTTCAAACCGCTGTAGCAAAAGAAAGAGCCCTAGCACAGGGGAAACGCATTATGGTTGTGACTCCTGTACCAGCCCTAGAGGCAGTTACAAAGGCTAGCATTCCAAATGCAAAAGCTTTACATCCGAGATGGATACAATGGGTTAATTCTCTTGCTGCAACTGATGCTGAATGGGTTTTTGATCCATATTTAAAAACACAAGCATTCCTGCAATATGAACACGAATGTCCTCTGCCTGCTGAAATTCTCCCTCTTGACCAGTATGAATTTATAATTTATACTGACGGATCTGCACAGCCCGCTACGGAGAGTAAACAAGCTTACTGTGCAGCATGTGCTATCCTTAACCCCTTCAGCGCGGCGCGGATTTCCGCGCCACGCTGAAGGTTCCGTGCGCGGGCGGGGCCATGATGGAACGGTTCCGTCATGCGCACAGTGCAACCGACGTGCATGACGGAACCGTTCCGTCATGCGCGTCGAACGGGTTAAAGGTCGCATGCGAGATGGCAAATTCAGACCAATGGTCACAAAAACACAATCTCTAGGAGATTGTACAGCTCAGCGAGCTGAACTACAAGCATTTAAGATGGCACTTGAAAACACGGTTCGCGAATTCCCCACACTCATAGTGTGCGATTCTTTTTACTGTGTTCAATCTTACAATGAATATTTACAGAATTGGATTGAAAATGGTTTCAAAGATGCAAAAGGTGGCACAATCAAGCACAAATTGCTTTGGGAACAAGTAGTTCAGTTGTGAAACTGACTACAAAACACTCATGTGATACACACGCTGAGTCACCAACGTGATGGCGTTCACGTTGAAGGGAATTTATTGGCTGATGAAGCCGTGAAAGGGGCTGTGCAAAAGGCTTCCATAGCTGCAATCACTCGTTCAAAAACGAAAATAGACAGCGAAATAATGCTGGCTGTCAATGCATCAAGCAAAGGCAGCGGTGCGGCACTACCTAGAAAGTTTCCACTCAAATACTCATATATAATAGATGCGAACAATGTTCAGTTTGCTCATATCCCTGGAGTGGGGATAGAGTAATTCCAAACATGAAACATAGACTAGGGCTAATCCTTGCAGCACATGAAGGGCTTGCCTCTGCCCATGCAGATGCTTCCTCCACACTAGCATTATTAAAACAAAGGTACTGGTGGCCCGGCATTAGGAAACAGACTAGAAATTATGTGTTGGACTGTAGATATGCCATAAGATGAAAGTCTCTACTGTGAAACGTCCTGCGCAGACGCCCCTGTTAATTTCAGAGAAACCATTAGCTTGTGTTTACGTGGACCACTGAGGTCCCTTACAAAGGGATGGGAACTATAAATATTTCATGGTCGCAGTAGATTCCTGCTCTAGGTTCCCATGGATGTGGCCTCAGCACTCGGCTGACGCGTGAACTGTTATAAAAGATTTGCCAGTCTTTATCGGGACATACGCGATAGGCACACTACATTCTGACCAGGGTCCTGCGTTTAGCTCTAGGGCTTACAAAGAAGCCATGGCAAGACTGGGCGTAGCATTGCGGTATTCTTCTCCATTCCATCTTGAGGGAAATTCTGTTGGGGAAAGAAAAATCGGGACATAAAGCAATCCTTAACAGCTAGGATATTAGGTTCGGGTGATGGGTGGGTCAAACATTTATATGGGGTCCAGCGTGCAATAAACAACTTGCCAAGAAGTTCTCTAGGGGGTGTCACTCCATATGAGGTCCTGTTTGGGTCTAGAATGTTGGTTCCGGACTTAGATATGAAAGGCACAGTGGTGGAAAACAAACAATTTGATATCAAAGCTCGTTTGGCTGTTTTACAGGACTTAAATGAACTTAGAACGCAACAAAGCAACGTGGTCCTGAAGCCAACCACCACAGAGAAAATTCCGGCCATCCCAGCAAGGACTGTCTGGATTCCAAAGCTTGGGGATCTAGTCAGAGAAAAGATCATAGACAAGAAGGAATTTGGGACTTCTTACCGACAACCAGTACATGTCCTCGCAATCCATGGATCAAGAACAGTACTTTTGCCGCCCCTTGCTGGTAAAAAGGAGAACAGATTTGTGTCCATCGACCTGATCAAGCCACACTATGTGGCCGATACTGAACAGCAGGCCAAGTGGACTCCGCCAATGTAGCAGACGCACTCCTCGAGCTACAATCCAAGAGGTTCAAACTGAGAGCCTAATCACTTTTGAAGATTAGGCAGTAAGAAATAGAGGACTAAGCAACAACGCTATGGACCTTGTACTTCTTGAGACCCAAATAACAATTCGTCCAGATACACCTGTTTACAACGAAGTAACAAGTGATCAACTGGTTCCAGCAATTTCATCAAATACGGATGCAATTCCAAACATTGCCAGAACTGCTTCTGGCTATTTCATGAACTTTGATACGTTTTCTGAGGATCCCAGCGAGCCTGAAACGACGCCAGAACAAAGAACTTTCAAAAAGCAAGCAACAGACTTTTTTGATCTACTGAAAAAGACTTATCTGGTTTCACCATGGATTGAACTATGTATTGTTTTGGGAATATTCTTCTTTCTACTTTGGTTAGCTCTGGTAATAACTCTGGGTATGCTGATTAATGGAAGATATATTCAAATGGACACAGCAAGTAAAAGAGTGAACCTACTTCTCCAGCCACACAAATCATCCCATCATGAAGCAAGAGACTTGTCAGCAGTGAACATCACAGCGATTCCTATACATGATGGTATAGTTTGGTACAAAACCGAATATGACATTTTTGGTCCGTCGGAGCTTTTGAAGATTCCACATTTATTTAAAATTTCATTAAGTGACTTTATTACCTCCAGTACCTTTTCTGATGATTGGGACTTCGAGACTGTTAATAATATGATGTCTGATCTAGAGATGTCATCTGCATTCACTAATAATGAATATTTACAAGGTTCATCAGACTATGAACAACTGTATTGTTATAACCACTATGGTCATCATTTCTTGCATAAATCTGCAACGCCTAGAGATGTATTTATGTATAACCAATGGGAACATTGTCCTACGCCACCAAAGGGTAGCTCGAAAACATTTGCAATGCAATTTCCATATTTTTCCGGGTTTAATATCTCGAATGCAGAGACATTTTACTTTAAGAATGTCAATAAGACAGGAATGAAAACTATGTTAACGAATACCAAACAGATTTATTCTACAGCCTTTATTGCCCAATTTTCTAGACAGGGTTACGACTTTTGGAAAGACAACATTGAGACAAAAACTGTTTGGGGTACTAAAGATTGGCAAGTGCAGGGAATAGAAGTTTTGTTTCGAGCCTGTATTTCGAGCCTGTATCATCCCTGAGCAAATTATATTTTTGAACGACACTGTCCAACAAACATCATGCCTTGGAAAAGCCAAGATAAAAGACATGAACACTCCGTTTATACCTGCACCTACAAGTGAAAGCACTACAAAAGGGGAGGTCGACGTACATACTATTTTGGATAATAACTGCCCTTAGACACAAACAACTGTCAAAATAGATTCCTGAACAAAACACAAGGTTTTACCTTTCATAGGCCAGACCCACGTTATATGCAAAGAAAGCATCTGGGGGTAGTAACAACATACAGTGTATGGAAACTTTGCCTTGATTGGCTACAGAAAGCTACACAAGAGGATGTGTAACAACACTTAACTTTACTTCAAGAAGGGGCAGACCTTAGGGAATTCTTGCTAGGACCAAGAAAACTGCGTCAAAAAACGTTTCATATATGTCGGTATCTCCGCTGCTTATAATGAAGCATGGAAGGTCACCCAAGCAGAGGCTGCAGAACAAATACGAGAAATTGATCATATTCATTTAGAGAAATCTCTCTCTGTAGTAGACAATGGGCCAATGACTCTGTCATCCAGGATATATTATTTGGACAGCATTGTATCCTCTGTCATAGACATCATGGAACAAGACTTGGTCATGTTGCAACATGGTCAGTCACAGCTACGTTCTATCATGCTATTAGGCTGGACGCTTCAAAACCTGCATTCTGGCTATGTGCCTTGGCGTTTAATCAATACTACGTCACTATTTGCAGAATTCAATCTCACTGATAGACAGATTAAAATGGCACAAAGGGGAGCAGACTATACGGTGCTGAACACTGAAAAACTGGAGAAATTACCATTCACAGTGGCAGAAAAACCAGCTACTGAGTGTATCATACATGGTAAGATTACTCTGCCTGTTACGACTTTCCATTTTCAGTATTGCCTAAACAATATACCAGCAGGCAAATATGAAAGGTTGGGTAAAGAATACATCAAGACATCCTGGGATTTACCTTACACCCACAGATGTTGGAGTGGAGGACGTGAAGTGTTTCTTAGCGGTGAAAACTGTGAACACGCACTGAGCGGTTCTCTCCTTTGTCAGGGTATTAACTTACACAGGGCCTGTGACGGTTCCACTACAAACTTATTTTGCCCCATGCACGGTTCACTGGCAGCAGTGATTAATCCAATCTTTGGTCAACTTTCAAATTGGAGTTACATTATTTTGAATGATCACAGCTGCTGTGGTATGTTGCCAGGTATCCCATATCTAGTAACGGTTACATCCAGGGTCACTTGCTGTATGCAAGTCTTGTTTCCTCAAACATACATAGTCAGGGAGTCGCTTTTATGGCCTTCACTGAATATCTCTTCTATACGAGTTGATACTCTAAGCAGAATGAAAGCCATTCTTTTATAAAAAACTATACCTTTGACCTCTGCCAAAGAAACCTATGATCTCCAAGTCGCAAGGACTTCTGCAGAGATACATACCCTTTTGTATACAAACTGCCCTGTGCATTTCTCATTAATGTTAGGTCGTATCTTAAACATGTCTGATACGAGAGGTATTATACATGTATTTAAGAACGTGTGTGCAGGACTGTTAGCACCTTTTCAAGCAGTCCTTGGAATTTTTCCAAACTTCGTGCACTCTGTGTTTGGCGGACTGCCGCTCCTTTTAGCACTCGTTACCGGGATACTATTTTGTCTCCTACTGCTACGATATGGCAAGCCAAATCACCAGCGATACCCAGTTCACCATGGAAAGAACTCTATTGGAGATGAAGTGTTGTAAGCGCATCGCCCAAATTCTGGGTTTACCTCGTCTATGAGAATTAAACACCACTTGGTTTCTGTAATTCAGACCAATCTGGCAAGTTTGCATCTTACCTGTTCTACGCTGCCAACTATGTGGTGAAGAATGCGTGCTGGACATTTGTCTGACACTCCCATCAGTCATGCCTACGGATATCGATACTCTGCTGGACCCGATAACGGCCCATGCTATGTGTTGTCCCCAGCGGCTACCAATCCTGATGGCGGCATTCATTGAGATCTCACAGACGCAACATGCTACTGTTGAGGTACGAGAGGGAACACCAGGCGCACAGGTAACATCCAATCCAAACATTGCTGATGCTTCCCATGCTGAAGGTGATAGTTTGCATCTATGTGCTGTTGATCTTTTACACGACGTATTCCAACTCTCACCCACAACGGTGGACAACTTGTTGTCTACAGGATTAGAAAATGTTATGTTTTCTCCATCCCCACACACTGACTTTTGATTAAAGCACCGGAGAGACTCTGAATTTGGCCTTCCTTCTTTTTCAAACGTAATTCTGACTTTGGAACTTTTTCTATGATTTTTTTTTCTTCCCCGTCCCAAAATTGTATTTTTCATTTTTTGGTACAGTAATCTGCTTATAGTAGAGCTATTCATAGAGAACAGAATTCTTTGGTAACACTTCCAGGGACAGTATGCCACCTTGTCATAAATAACAAATTGACTTGTGTAACCTGATATGAAATGGTTTCGGCCCCTTTTTTCTTCTATATTTACGAGCCATTTCATCACATGTTTATATTTTGGTTCATTCATTTAGCATTCCAATGTGATCCTATGCTTAGAATGGAACATTGCCTTTAATATGTACAACACTTTATGCATAGCAATGGTTTTGTAATGTATTTTTAGATCATATGTTTTTAGCTTATTTTAGCAAACCCAATGCGATACTCTGTTTTAAGATATGTTTAGAATGTTTAGGATTTAATAACGTTGTTCATACAAAACTGGAGTGGGTGTTGTGTGCAGATTTAGATTCCGTATATAGGTTTCCCAATTTATGCCCTTATAGAGGTACAATTCACATTGCCCTTATTTGGACATAGAAATCCGGCCTTTATTTAGACATTGTCCGTACAAACCAAATACAGGCATGGCCACCAACATCCGTTCATCCACGTCACAACAAATTCTTGGAAAACCAGACCCGTAAGCCTTTAGGAATGTCCCTCAGCTTGAATATTGATTTCTCCTCGAACGCATTAAGTATGCATGAACATCTATTCCTTAGGGGTTCATCCATGATGTTCCTCTGCCCGACTTTTACGTTAATACTGTCATTCCTAGACACCCTCAAGGTATAAATATACCAGCACTTGCCCTGGCAAATTGCGGTTCCCGGAGTATTCGATCCAACCCAGACTACGCGGTTCACCACGGCAAGTTCGGACGGAGATTGAGTTCCAGCCTGATGCACTGACCTGATGCTGCCATCCTCCTCGCAGAGAATCCAGTTCCAGTGCTCTCTGACTTCCCTTGCGGGGGGTTAGACTATCGAGTCCAGAAAAGAGATTCCAACCTCTCTCTTTCTAAGATATGGAGCTGACTAGAACTTAGGGAAACGTTTGGCAACTCTTGTCTAAACTAATATATAGATAGCTATACTTTAGTAATAGCACCTACTTCAAACCTCGTACTGCACTTAGGTTAGGTACACTGGGGTAGAACAATTTAGAAGCATCAGATGAGTATCACATTTTATGTATTTTGATTAATATATGTCATAGCTACAAACCATGCTATTGCAGTATTATTTTATCTTACTGCTAACCTCGTACATAGTGTACTTCGCAGTCTGTCTTACGATTGTAGCAATTCATATCTCTTGCATGAGAAATAAGACTGTTCAATAAACCCTTTTATTGAAACGCCCGTTTCTTTATTTCTGTGCAACTCTGCAGAAACTAAGCATGCACAATTGACTGAGTGAAACTGTTATCTATTGTTTCCACGATTCTGAGACTGTTCCGATACTAAAGGGAAACAAAGTTGTCATGTTTATGCGGTTGTCAGAGATTAATCCATTCTTGTATATTCAAGAAGTTTCTAGTGACCTCTGAGTTAGCTGGCACACAGAAGTAATTAAGTTTAATGTGCTCGATAGAGACATACTGAGCTTAGTCCTATGTCAAATCTATAGTGTATGTTATTCCAATGCGCAGCGCCTATCAGGGATATAGGAACTACACTACAGCATCACCTCACACAGGTGTGTGCACACACGCGTAGTTCCACGCACATGCCTCCAGAGTCCTGAGGATGGCAGACATGTGCTCTGTTGGGGTGGGATATATGAGCATTCCTCCTGATGCAACGGTGTTGGTGGGTTTTGTGGCCCTCTTGGGTGTTCGTGCTGCATGGGCAGTTGCTCTGAGGCATCTGTGGTTTTTCGTGTGTGGCTCTGGGCTGGGCTCCCTTTCATGGTGCAGGCTGCGGTCCGGCTTAGCACCAGGTCAGAGCAGGTGTTATTTTCCTGGTGCTAACGCGCCTTATTGCCAGTTTTGTGTTCTTATCGCAGTTCTGTCTGGTCGTTGTGAATGTTGTGGAGTTGTGTTGTCGCGGCTTTTGGCACGGGAAAGCCTACTCTGCATCTCATTAGCGATAGTTGCGAGGGTCGTCCGTGGTGATGTTTTTTGCGGCTGCTATCGTGGGTAAACTGGTGCTGTGGGCTGTTAACACCAGCAATATATTTATCGCAACTTTGGCTGCGATAAAGTGCCGTTAACTCGGCGATAATTCCTTGTGAATATGCCCCACAGTTTACAAAAGACATAATTATGGACTGCCTGGCCCTTGATAATTGCAGGAAAATCCCTTGGCTAGAGTATATCTGTACCCTCCTAAAATGTTGTAAGGTAACTTTAGACCGAAAAGAACCCTCATTTATACAGGACTACAGTAAAAATGAGTTGAAATCAAGGTTTATTTCCTGCAAGGAGTTGTTAAGAGAGGCGGAAATAGGTCGGAAACAAAGTGTCACCTCATATTGTGAGCTCCCTCTGTTCGTGGGCACACAACCCTACCTTATTATGTGGTAAGAAATACTCAGCAAAGGTTTTACCTAACGAGGCTTAGGCTTGGCACTCTACATTTCTTAATTGCATTCCCCACGATGGGAGAGTGGTGCCATAAACTCCCGAATTGCCCATGTGATGGGAAGTCTCCCCAGTCCACACTGCATTTTGTATTATTCTGTAATTTTTATGTGTACATTAGAAAATCTGTATTGAAACCACTCTTTTTAGCTAATAAATGTTACCACTATAAACAAGCTTTCAATTTTATTTGTAAACTGGAGAGTGTTAAAATTATGAATGCCCTTATTAGCTTTATACAAATGTCCATCAGGAGACAAAAGGACTACTCCTATCCAGAGGCTGTAGTCTCTGAACAACATAATGACTGAACATGGAGTTGTAAAGCCCGCATGATTTTGATGTATGCTATAACTTTGGACAATGATTTTGATGTACGCAATAACTTTGTACTATACGCACTTTAGCAGATCTTTTCTCATTTAAAGGATGATCGGATTAAGGAACTACCCTGCACCTTATATATCTTACAGAAATGCACTTTGTCCAAATATTTATGAAATATGTTGTTTTATATGGTTTTATCAGGTTTTTAAGGGCCTAAATCATGACTGACTTAATACCTTGAATTATTGATTACAATTGAATTGTATGTATGAGTGTAAAACACTTTTTGATTGTACTGAATTTCAATGATTTTTACAACGATGTAAATTGTTTTACGTGATTAGAATGTTTTTATGGTCATATTCAATGTACCGAATAAAGCTGTTTTGACTTTGAGTTGGACCAAGTGCTCCTGGGAAACCTTTTGCCTAATGTGAGCCCAGGAAGTGCTTCCCTGCGCACATGTGGTGCCCTTTGGAAGTGGGTACTTTGGGGCACTATTGCTACTCATGATGTGCTATGCTGAAGATTAGGATTCATACCTAATGCTTTGTGCTAGGCGCTCTTACAGCAATGGTGGGGTCTACTGATAATGTGCAGTGATGGTGCATTGGCACCCAGATGTATTGACATAGTATGCTGTACGGAGTCATGTGGTTAGGGACATACCGAATGCTTCGAACTAGGTGCAGTTATGATTATGCCTAGGAGGGGCTTGATGTGTTATGGGTCTGATGTGCTGCAAATGATATTTTATGTCTAATGCATTTGTGATAAGTGTACCCTCGCCAGTAGTTACTGGTTATTTCACTACTTGTGTAATGGTCATGACCGTGGCCTTATTGGCACTGTAATGAATGTATATAATCCTCTGCAAAGTAATACTTAGTGCCAGGTGGCACAATGTATGTATGTGATTGCATTCTAATGTGTTTTATGAGTAATACAATGGCAATTTTCTATAACCTTGTGTGGAGTTTCTTTTGTGGTGTGCCTGGTGTATCGCTGCTGTGTGTTGCGCAAACGCTTTACACATTGCCTCTGGGATAAGCCTGACTGCTCTTTCCAAGCTACCAAGGGGGTGAGCGGGGGTTATCTTCAGCGTGTAACTCCCTTGCCCTGACTAGAGTGGTGGTTTCTGCCTGGCTTAGGTGCATGCCCTAGCCAACCAGAAATCTCATTTCTAACAAGCATTAATTAAGTTAGTAAGAAGTTGTGGAGTCGCAAAAATGTAGTCAATTCTAGATTTTGAATTATGTGTGGGCAAATAAAAGTGAATTCCAAATTATACGCTTGGATAGAGTTTGCAAAAGTTTTGCATTTTGTTAGGGACATATCTAGAGAGAGATTTCCTGTCAATAAAAGGATCCATAATTTGATTACAGTCTCCACCAATGAGAAGATTGGGGTTTGAACATGAGTGGAGGGTATGTGACATGTATTGTCAAAACTGTGCAACTAAACAAGGGGGGGGGGGAATGTTAAGGAGGGAAATTGGAGTGCCACTGATTGTGAGGTGAGGAAGAATCCATCTGCTATCAGCATCGCTCTCCTCCTTTTCAATAGTTAGAGAAAGAGACTTATACAAAGGTGTCTCTATCCCATTCTTTTTTTCTTTAGTTGAATAGATTATATCACTTTCAGTAAAATGAGTCTCGTGTAGCATTGTATTCTAACATTGTGGTGTAGACAGATGCATAGTCACTCTTTGTTTCTTTATAATGTTACGTATACCCTTCACATTCCAGGACAAAATACAAGGAAGTAGAAGGAAGGAAAAGTCATTAGGAACATCCATGAGTATTCTAAAATTGATAACAGTGTGAATACATTGTGTGAAAAATAAACAACCACCATCAAGAGAAATTTGCAATAAATATAATTACAAGGTACAGATATTAGAAAAAAAGAAAGAAAAATGAACATCAAAGGTTGGGTGGAAGAATGAAAAAAGAAAATAGGAAGCAAGAATGAGCAATACAGAAATACAAAAGATGAATAAAAAAGGGAGAAGAATTGGAAAAAGAAACAGAGAATAATGAGTAGAAAAAGAGAGGATGACAAGAAGCCCAACGACTTTAGCCATTAATATACTTATAAACCCCTAGGGGTTGAGCAATAGCAAAGTGGGGTGAAGAAACACGCAAAAGAGAAAGATGTATGGCTGATGGAAGTCAACCACTGGCATAAGACAGAACCACAGAGACCGTCAAAAGATAAACTTAGTTAGAGGAAGAAAGCAGCTGGAGAAGTACTAACAAGTATAACAACGAAAATTCTAGAAGAGAGAAAAGGAAATCATGTCATAAGAAAAAAACAGAGCAGCCACTTACCAACATATGACGACAAAACTATAGGCACAAGGTCAGAGGTAGGGAACACATACGAGCAACACAACTGGGAGACGTATCCAAGGAAAGAAATGACATCTGCAAGGAGAAAAAATCCAGTCAGTAACATTATAATCATGCAGCGAACCAATGATGCAAATAAGAGCAAATAAGAGCAGACAGTAACATTAAATACAATAAGAACTGAGAGAACGTGTTTGCAGGCAGGAGGAGAGTTCAGGATTTCCCCAGCTCCATAGCATTTATTTGATGCAGAAGGATACATTTCTGCATCGGGAGTCGAAGGAAAAAGATCTCCCCTTGTAGGCTACTTTAAAAAACTTGCCTATATCCAGCTTTAATTTGCAAATTAAGGCTTGTATCCTCCTTAAATTCAACTATTTTTGGAATATGTGGCTTAAGAAAACAATCATGTCTGACCCTTCCGCTTTTTCAGGAATGCCAAAAATTCTAAGGGGCAGATTTACAAGAAAGTAACGCATCTGTAGAGATGTGTAATTTTACCTGCGCCGCGGTGAGAATCCCTTGTGCTACCATTGATGCGTTGTATTTACAATAAGGCGCACCATGGCGCAAGGATTGACAGATGCGTCAGAAATTCTGACACATCTGTTGGGGCAAAAGTCACGCATTGCTGGAGTCATGTCGCAAGCACGACACAACTCCAGCAATGCATTTTTAGGTCTATTCCCACTACACTGCTTCACTCCTTACACCTGCTTCAAGCAGGCATAAGGTTTTTATGCAGTGGGGTCATAAAAGTGGCGCAGTGAAATCTTGTAAATTTCACTGCATCACTTTTGCAAGGCTTTCCTGCGTGGGAACGCCCACCCTGCATACATTATATGTGACGTAGGTATAATGGGACGCAGGGCTTTATAATATTATGCATCTTCCTAGATGCGCCACTTGGAAAATTGGCGTAATTTTTTACGTTGCCACTGCATCACAAAAGTGACACAACGGCAGAGCAAAAGTGTTGCAAGGGGCTTGTAAATCGCCCCCTAAGTATATTACGCCTGTTCATATTTTCCAAATACTCAGATTGTTGTTTCAAAAGTGAAATGTCTTTAGCCATAAACTCTGTCTTACTGGCAGCATTCTGAACATCACTTAGGGGCATATTATCCAGGGAAGGCGATAAACTTTTCGCCGCTTTAGCGTCCATTTATGGGTGAAAAGCGGCGATAAGTTTATCGCGATATCAGCAAGGCCACGCTAGCGCGTGTTTTGCTGATTTTGCTCCAGTTTCCAGCACGCCAAACTTCGCATCGCTAATGAGATGCAAAGTAGGCATGTCTGTGGAAACAACATGGGTAAATATCGCGAAGGCAGCTTCGCAATATTTACAATACGGGAAAGCGATTATTTTAATCACGCTAAGTATGCCTTAACGCAGGAATTTAACGTCTGTTAAATTCCTGACTAAGGCGTACCTAACATGGGAGGTGGATTCATGTGATACGACCACAGGGCCGTATCATCAAGCATATCGCCGTTTTACAAGGAAGATCGCTGGAAAACCAGCGATGTTTCATGGAAAAGGGCGCTATCGCTGGAATATACATCGCCCTGGCGCTAAGCGTTGTTAATACAACGCTAGCCTGGCGAAATATTCCAGCGATAGAAAAAAATGCGGTATACAAGGTCAGCAATAATTATCGCTGCCTGTTGCAGATATGCCCCTTAGTCTTTCCTCCACTGCAGTCACCCTAGAGTTTTCCTTTTTCCTTTGTAGCGTATCAGTAGTCTCCATAAAGAAGGGTGTCATTAATTAGATTTACTCCACAAGGTCTTCAAAGGTTAGAGGTAAAGGAGACTTAGGAGAGAGAGAGAGAGAGAGAGAGAGAGAGAGAGAGAGAGAGAGAGAGAGAGAGAGAGAGAGAGAGAGAGAGAGGAGCAGGATCTTTCTTCTGCCATTTAGTAAATGCTCCAGACTCTTTGTGAGAGGAAGATATCACCCCAGGGGACACAGAGACCTTCTGACAGGCTGTGATAGTATGTTCCCTTAGGAAAAGAGACCATTCAGAAGAGAAGGTAGCCAACAAGCAGTTGTTCCCAGATGTGCGCCAGTAGGTCAGGCAAAAGGTGACAAGGCAAGCTTGCCTACACAGCAAAAGACTGGTAATAAAGATAAACTGCAGCCAGACACCAACAGACTCCCTAAAGCAGGTTTTCCCAAGGCATAACGCTATCCAGCATATGGGAAGCCTCACCTCAGTAAAAGAAAACAGAAGTGCCTGCCATATGAAGGTACAGCTAGGGAGTAGCGAAAACACGGAGCACAACACAGCGCCACCGCTCTGAAGAACTTAAAATTGCGGCCATAACTACCAACTCGGGGGCATATTATCAAGACAGGCGATACAATTATCGCCGCTAAAACGGCGATAATGGGCTTGATAATATGCTCTATGGAATTCCAACTGAAGCTCAGGTTATATGTCCTTCACATCTAACATGGGCTTCAATTGGAATTCCATAGAGCATATTATCAAGCCCATTATTGCCGTTTTAGCAGCAGTTTTCTGCCACTAAAGCAGTGATAATTTTATTGCCTGTCTTGATAATATGCCCCCTTGAGAGGAACGAAACGGGGGTAAAATGTAGGAAAAAACACTCAAAAAGAGCGAGAAGCCGGAAATACCTCGACCCCCTGCATTTGCAGATTTTTACTCCTGGCATCTACCAGCCTCCGTGGAACAAGAAGAGAGACGGCTTCTGGCGACAAGGAGATTCAAGAGCCCCCGGCCATCTTGTGAGCCACGCCCCCTCTTGAAATGCTTCTTCACTAAACTAAATCCTCAAAATAGGAGGAGGGGTGCAGACTATGGCCTGAGAACAAAAAATATGCGACTCTCATTCCCAACTGTCATGCTCTGCGACAATACACTGGATTCTGTGGTGTACCAGAGAACCGCTACCTTTTTCCCAAAATATCAGACTCGACCAGAAACCCATGAAGACCTTATGAGGAACCTAATGGCACAATTATCTGCCTGAGTATTCCAAGAATAACGAGTAGAGTGATTTGGGTGTGGCTCCTCTTTCATGTCTGGTTTTCAAAGCTTGCTGTTGCGAATTTTTTTGTTGTTGCAGTATCATGCGAGATAAGCTTTTTTTGTGTGTGCTAGACCAAGGGACAAGTCATTGTTTTCTTTTGAAAGTACCAGAACAACAAATGCACCAGAAACCTCAACCATAATGTTGCACTTACATGCACACAAACATAAAAGAGCACTTGAAAGGCCTTAGATTATTTCTGTTGCATGGGAGCAAAATGGGCAGAAGTGATGCGGGTGCCCATAATGACTGAGGAGGAATTTCTTGAGGAAAAAGGTAAGGAGCCAGCCACCATCATCACATAGGTCTTATGTACTGACTGATTTCCCCATAGACACAAAATTAATAAAAATCCTTTCAAACATTAGAGCCATGTTCACATCCCAAAAGAATACAAGAAACATGCAACTTATGTTAAAAATAAAAATGGCACCTTATTATACACCACAAATAATGGAAAAGTGTGAATTGCAGGGAACCAGCTCCAACCCATCATGAAATGCCATAGCAGACTCATGGAAATAGTAAAACAGTCCAGGAATGTGGACGGAACATGGAGAGCATTTGCCGCAACCTAGATTTAGGAAACAACAATGGCATCAGACACCCCTAAAGTTGATCAAACCAGACAAAACAGCATGTAGTCATGTTGATATAAAACAACCAGCATGGGAACAAACATACCTGAACAATTTTACAGAGCTAAGGTTTAAAAGAAACTAGCATTACTACAGCAGTAGGCTGATCTGAAATGTTAACACAAGCCAACATCTAAAATAGCCAAACCACAAAGACCCTGGTAGCAGAGGAAGCAGCCGAAGAGGATTACTTACTAATAGAAGAACAGAACAAGACAATGGGTTGTCCCACCTAAAAGCAGCGATGGGCTATGAAAAAACGTACCTCAGAGGAGGAGGCACTACCAGAGGGAGAACCAAGGCATGCGAAGCAGATCCTCAAGATCAACCAACCAGAATGGATGTGTATCATCATAGATTCTAGACCTGTTTTTTTCAGCGGGTTTATCCACAGGCTTTTTGACCTGTTTTTGACCCTGTTTTGGTTGGTTTTATGACTCTGGGCACCTTTCCACAGATCAGTGCTAAAGTGCATATGCTCTCCGTGTAATTGTGTTTATGGATTGGGGATTCCATGATTGGTACATTTGATTTACTGGTAAGTCCTTAGTACAGTGCACTGTGTGTGCCCAGGGCCTGTAAATCAAAGGCTGCCAGTGGGCCTGCAACACTGAGTGGGCCACCCACATGAGCAGCCTGTAAATGTAACTCAGATCTTCCACTGCAGTGTCTGTGCGCAGTTTGGTACTGCCATGTCGACCTGGCAAGTGCACCCACTTGCCATGCCCTAACCATCCCTTTTCTTACATGTAAGACACTCCTAAGGTAGCTCCATGGCACGGAAAAGGGCAAGCGACTCTGTCACTGAGTCTGTCACAGGAGTTTGTGTCCTGAAGGCCCCAGAGAAGGCTCTGCCGCACTTCACACTGCATCCTTGGTCTCACCGATGCTGTCTAGATGATCGTCACCGAGCCGCTGCTTGCACCGCGTCCTGTGGGTACCCCACTCTGCACCACCTCGTCTCACCCTGCCTGGACGTCACTGCCACTGTCGCTGCCCGACCCAAAACATAGACCAGCTCTTTCGACTGCACCGCAGCCTGCTAGCACCTCATTGAGCACCGCCTCACCCTGTAACCGTACGTCTTGGTCTCACCGACACTGTCTGGATGATCGTTACCGAGCCGCTGCCTGCACCTCATTGTGTTTCGCACCCACGTATCGGCCGCAACCAGAAAGGTACTGTTTTTGCATCTATCGACGCTTTAGCTAACCCGCACCGATGTAGTCAGCTGGATCTTTTAGACTCTGTTGTTTCCAGCATCGCGGTAGCCCCAGACTGAGCTACCAACTCGGAAGAACTGTGTTTTGTGGCTATTTCTACAAATCTAAAGTTTTCTTGCAAACTGCATATTTTTGAGAACTGTATTGTGGATTTTGGTTGTTTTTGGTATTGTTTAGTTTAGATAAAGTTTTGCTTCTTTTTATAAACTGGTGAGGTGTTCATTTGCAATGTTTTCACTGTGTTACTGTATGCATGCACAAATGCTTTACACACTGCCTCTGAGATAAGCCTGTCTGCTGGTGGCAAGCTACCAAGGGGGTGCGAGGGGTTATTTTAGAAGTGTATCTCGCTTACAATGACAAGAAAGAGGGGTCCCTAAGTGGACAAATGTTCAAACCATTGCCAGCAAGAGACCCCCATTTCTAACAATAGATGAAATATATTTACAGACAATGGATTATAAACACAATAAAGAGTTTTCAGATTTTTTGAAGAAACAAGAGCAATTTCCCGGTTGTTCCCATGGGTAGTTTAGGAGAGACAAAATCCCAGTCACCAGTCAAAACAAAAATACCCCTTTATACATGTAAGAAATTAGAATTACAGCCATTGTCCTTCTGAAGCAGCCCCTTTTGGTAAACAAGTATAATGAAAAAAGTATGCATAGAACATCAAACCAATTAGCAACTGTAGGGAATTGGGTTATTACGTGGGCAGTATGTAAGGCCTGTGCAATAAATAGGTTCAAAATTTCACTGTACTGTGAACCAAGTGCCACATCATTTTAGTGCTGACTCTCTCTGGGTAATAAAGCAGAGCAGAGCAAGGCCTACTCAGTGGGCTGGTAATCACCATTCGCTGGCATGCAATAATACCATTCAATAAATGATTGTCCAGTCAGTGCTTTTTTTTACAAATATATATGTATACATAAGGCAGATTGAAAATACCACAGATGACATTAATAAATTACATTTGACCCCTTAAGAGTCATGATGCCAAAAGCTCCAGTCCCCCCCAACCTATACCAGACAACCTATCACAAAATTGGAGGTATCACTTTAGATAAAACAGGCCTCTTGGCTTTATCATATTACAAGAGCAACAGACTACATGTTAAAAACACTATAATTTTGTGCATAAATGCAAATATTAATGTCAAGCACATCAACCTTCATTGGTAATCACTGTCAGCATTATTTCAATAAAGCATTGTAAAATAAACATACCCTGTGTTTGTGTGATTATTACATAATTTCAAACCATTTAATAAAATGCGATTATAAAAAACAGATCGCTAGAGGGCACTTTTCTGCATGTATCTTTCATAAACACCTTCAGGCCACATTAAGAGCAGCCATAGACCTTGCACTTCCACCTACCTTGGGAATGCTTTAAAAAAACATAGTATCTTTATGACAAACATTACTTCCAGGGGCTGCTACAACTCTTACAGCCCCCACAACACTTTCCAGATTTGTTAGTGGTGCACTTGTCCTCCTGGGTCCACCACAAGGTAAGAAAAGCATGTAAGTCAGCGAGCCCAGCAGGGCATTATCGGGTGCTCCAGCCTGGAGTAATGAATATTTGATGAACTCCTGCTGTGCTGATGAGAGCCACCTGTTTTTTTCCCTTTGTAAGGAGGTACCTTGGGTCCTCCCTGGGACACCCTAAGCCTTTTTTAGGTTGTGGAATTGCAGGAAGCCCACTCCCGGCTGCCCCACAGGTTCTTCTTCTCCCACCTCGATTGGGAGCCAGCATTTCTCTGTTGGTGCTCCCGCTCAGGTGGGAGCACCATGGCAGCTGTCCTTGGGCTCCCATGCTGGTGAAAGCCATCAAGAAGTTCTACTCCTATGAGGTAGGGGGTACAGTGATCCCTCTTCACCATTCTACATGGGGGTCTGGAGATGGGGTCCTGGCACCCCTGTATAGCAAAGGGCCCGGAGGTGTGATCCCCGTCCCCCACAAGCTCTGGAGAGGAGGCCCCTTGCATGTCCCCTCCCTGGGAAGACAAATTATTCACTCTTGCGTCAACACCCAAGCCCTGGCCTTCCCCGGAAGAGGAATCCAGGTGGGCACCCACGAGCTTTGTCACTTGAAAAAGGTCAAAGCTAGCCGATCTTTGATAGGGTTTAGCTCATGCCCTGTTGGGCCAATTTGGATGATCTTGTGCTCATTTTACTCATGGTGCTGAGCTCTATCAGGTTTAGTAGACCTTCACACCTCAAAGTGGGTATTTTGCAGAGAGCTTGTTCCGCTGGCTCCTTGTGCCAGCTTTCCACCTGGTCTTTATCCCTGGTCACCGAAGTCCAGGTCTTTCCCCCAACTGGTCCTCAGAGTGTATAAGGGGGCCAGCCTCCCTGGTCCTTGGATAGATGCACTGATCCTGGGGCAATTGGGGCAGAGTACTTAGTCCATTAGGGCATCCTGAGGTTCCTCCATGGCTATCGCAGTCTCAAGGTCCAGCAGCAAGAAACACAAACAGCACTAACAGCCCGGACTCTCCTATGTGCAAGAGTTTTCCAAACCTAGAGTGCCACATCACCTCCCCACCCCATCCCAACCCTCTGCACAGCATGTTGAGACAGTGGTCTCTTTGCTCCTTGGGTCTCAGCTCTGCGCTTTGCTGGCATCACTGCCACTGCCAGGGCCTTTCCTACCAAACTTAAAACCAGAGCACCCTCCTTTGTTGCTTCCAGAGGTATGGGATCACCTCCTTTGTTCAGTGTTCTTGGGCTGGCTCATATCTGGTTCAATGTGACAGCTAATTGATTGTTGCAGATCTTTCATCCCCACCCTTTTCCTGCTTAAGAGCAGAGTGAAGCACTGTTAATTGCTCCCTTTGTGTGAGGCCGCCTTTGCTCCTGCTGCTGGAGAGAAATTAAACTGGAACAGCAGGGTGACAAAAGGCCTGAGCTTTGATCCTGAGCTGTCAAAGAAATACGACAGTCTTTGATGACCCATCTGCTGTACAGATATCTTCTTGGAGCTCCTAGATTTGGTTTTGGCATTAATGTTTTACCCTAATCGGGCCTTCTGTATAGACAGAAACTTGGAGGACAACAGGGACCGCACCACCAACGTCCAGACATTCAGAAATACCTGTCTGAGGAAAATCCTACAAATCCACTGACTAAACATCAGCAGCAGCACCAACCTAAGACACAAAACTTTCCAACTCCCTGCTCATGAAGAAATCATGAAAAGATGCTGGGGCTGGAAAGGTCTCACCCTCCACAAGACAGCATCAAATAAGTTCAAACCTGAAACCCTCATGGGAAAAGGAAAAGCAGAAGTCCAAGAAACACCTGGCACTGAGGCCTGAAGGCTGACTGTAAGGAGATGGGTGAAACTTGGAGTCAAATTGAACGAAAAGCCCAGGACATAGATGGCTGGAGAGTTCATGTTGACAGCCTATATCCCAGAATGGGTAGTGGGCATAAGTAAGTAAGTATATGTTCCTTGCCATTTTGACATGTCACTGAACTCTGTAGGCCAAAGGGAAGGGAAACTGCACTCTAAGGCAGGCTTTCCCCTATGACAAGACAAGACAGTAGAGCACACTGACTTTCCCTATGAGTGTACAATAACATTATAAGACCTATCCCCATGTCGAAATCGAAACCTGCAGAGTCCCCTCTGATCCAATCTACCTGTGTGCAGTTGCTGGGCTGCGCCCAACAATAATATCACACATGCATCCCTCACATGTGTGCACATGTGTTTATATGTTACCAGCAAAGTGCACATTGCCCTGGCTGCTTCACAAATTCAAACAATGGCCACTGGCAGTGAACATGCGCAGTCCATTTGCCAGGTGATTACTGTGGGTAAAACACATGTGGTGAGACTAACGCACAGCAAAAAGTCCAAAACCGAGTGGTCAAAAAAGAAACAAAAACTGGGCGTACTGAATGAGCGGAACCCAGTTGCAACAACATATCAGAAAGCAAGCCCACAAGACTTAAGTATCACAACCATAGCTAGTTGACTGAAACCAATTGTTTGAAAAATGTCATATAACAGAACCAGTGCTACCAAATATAGCAAAATCCACGTAGATCAATGTGAAAAATAAAATCTGAGCAAGCCCAAGAATCCAGAGCCCAGGCAAACAAAGACACTGAAATAGGAGAAACTCACTCATGCTGCAGAAGACAACCAAATTGGAGACATGAAATGATGAATAGGCACACTGAAACATGAACCCGGCACATAGACTACACAGCACAGTGAAAAAGAAAAACCCAAAACAGTCAGTCAGGCATCTAGGGCATAATATCTTTTACCTGGGCTGCAAACAGTGGCATGCCCTGAATGATGAGAAAGAAGCAAAAGAAACAAAGGAATCTTCTGCAGATAACAACAACCAAATCAGGGTGAAGAAGGAACATCAGTGCCCTACATGACTCTGATAGGAGACTGAAATCCTATGAATAGGAGTCAGAATGCACCTGGAAATGATGTGTCCTCTAGTGCAACCACTTGATGTATGCTTCTCAAGTGGAGCCTGTCAGTATGTAGAATGTGAGCACAATGAAAAAGTAATTGAAGTCTTAAAAAGTGGGTATATCACAAAATATGTGTTAGCTATATAAGATGGTTGAGTTACTACAGCTAAGCACCCTCCCTCCACTGGAGTTCTACCATGCAAACGTCATCTCATGCCCCACGTGGCTCCCCATGCATGCCCGGGTTACTGCAATTATATTCTGGCGCATTCAGTGTGCTCCAGAGGCCGACCCCCCCTATCCCTGTGCCTCAGGAAGTGCTCAGCGGTGTTACCCGGTCTCTGCAACCCAAAGCATCAACGCTGTCCTGTAAGGCTGGGCGGCCACGCACGCAGTTGCAATATCTTGTCTTCCGCGTCTAGAATCAGCGGTGTACCACTCCTCAGCCGCTCTCTGTACCCCTGCCCTCGTGCAGTTATCTGCCACCTCCAATGTCCTTGAGGCCGCAACACTGAGCTGATGATCCTGACCCCTGTCTCCTCTGCAGTCTTGTGCCGCACTATCCGCTGCCACCCTCCGTAGTCTGCGCACCTGGTCGGTGTCACCCGGTGCCTCCACTCAGACTCCCTCCAGGCACCCACTCTCCAATGCCAGGCCTCCTTCAGCCATCCATCAATGAATCGGGCTTCAATTATCTAGCAAGCTCGTTGGCATCCAGGCAGAAGGCCCAAGGCACGGATGCTAGCAGCCAGGTGAGGCCTCCCCCACAATGTCTTCATCCCCCCAGCGCAATGTCCTGCCTTCTGGCCACAGTGTGGGCAGTAGTATAGCGCCCCCCCACTCCCGTGCTGGGTGGATTATATCACCACGAATGCCCCCAGGCAGTTTAGACGAAGCACCCTGCTGCGCTTCATTGCCCCGCTGCCGCTTCCGATCACAGTTCGGGCTAGGGGGTCTCTACGCAGTTTCCGCACCGAGCTCCTGCCCTGGAATCAGCTCAGCCGGTCACTCGATAATCACCTATGGCCGCCTGCAGCAGTGTGCACTTTCCAGCAGAGGCCTCTGTCCACCCTCCATCTGCGGTCTCGCTCACTTCTTTACGCCGCCCCACTCGCCTCTCGGAGCCTCCCAGGACAGCACTCACCCGAGGCCCCGGCTTCATGGGAGATGTGTGCCGGTAGGCCACACATGCATCTTCGTCTCGACCAGCTCCAGACGTCCTAGTTTCACTCACCAGTGCTACCGCCGCACCCACAGGACAGGCGGATGGTAGCAGGTTCGTACTTTAGGCAGTTTTAACGGATCGGTGGCGGATTAATTCAGCTCGGCCGGCGGAGCCGCTCTAGCGCGCAGCCATTCCGCAGCTCGGCGAAGCCACGCCCCTACACTTCAGAGATTAGATTAATTTACGTTTAAGACACCACAGTTGGACCTGTGTGAGGTGGTAACAACTATGAGAGATTAAAGAAGGTTAGAGATAGAGGGATACTACACAGACAGGTAAGAAAGAGATGGCTGAGGAAGTGAGACAGAGGTGGGAGACCTGTTAGGCACAAGGTGAAAGATGGAGTAAGAAAGAGGAAATCCAGGGGCATATTTACCAGCCCCAATCGTCACCGGTGCATCACTTTTTTGACACTCTGGTGGCGTAGCACCATTTCCCATATTTACAAAGTGGTGCTAAGCCCCTTAATGTGGCTTAACCCCACCTTACAAAAAGTCCCCTTTCCGCTGCAGTCCACTACGGCAAAGGGGCATGGAATGGGTGTTGCTGTGGGCTTTCCCCCACAACACCCATTGCTTTTTTACGCTGCCCCTCATTTACAAGGCTGACACAGCAAGAAAAACTGTGTCAACACGATGGATTACCAGGCTTTTTGCTCTTTCCTTATGTGCTTCAGAAAACAAATCGCCATGAATGATTGTTTATGTGCAGGAAGGTGTCCCTTTCTGCACATAACCAATCACCAGCGCTATGGGAAACTCAGGGGTGTGCCATATTCTTCTGTATACAGCGCATCCCTGCGTTTTAAAAATGTCAGAGTGTGGCTCTGCTGATCTTGGTGCAGTTCCCCGTTCCACATGTTTTTGTAAATATGTCCCAAGATAGAGGGCGAGACAAGTGGGCTAGAGAGGGAGTTAAGACATAGCAAAAATGAAGAGTCATCTGAGAGAGACGGGGATAATAAATAAGAAAAATATGCATACATTTGGGAAACAACCACCTCTCATAGACATCTAAGGAGTAGAGAAATGTGGTAAAGAAACAACTAAGAGAAAAAATGCATAGAGGGAGGCAGGTGACACAGAAACAGATGATATGGAAAAGGGAAAGAAAGATCAGAATGTGGAGGGGATAGACATGAGATCAGAGAAAAATGTCAGGAGACAGGAAGTGGGCAGGAGAGAAAAAATAGTTAACAGAGCACAAAGACGCAGGAAAACAAGTCAATGTGAGGGACAAAGTAGGAGAGAGTACCATGCTCCCCGCATTGAAAAGATCCATCCACCTTTTACATGTGAATGCGAATGACTTCACTGTGGCAAATACGGAAAATGCATGCGCCGGTAAAACCATGCCAGGTACAAGTCTTGGATTCGCCCACACAGAGCTCTTTGCATTGACAGCGACCATTCTCCATTTCCTGCAAAGGTCTGACTGGTCAACCAGCTCTGAAAATGATGTGAAGTTCCGAAAGCGAGGCCTAGGACTTCAGTAACCTCTCATCGATGATCCCCCTCTACAGGTCTAGCGTACAGCAGGTCACTTGCTGTTGCCAGTGACTAGAGCTTCTCACGTGAAACAGTACTAAGTTATGTGTTCAAAATAGTTTATTAAATTTTATAATAAACTGAGACAATACAAAAAAAGATTACTGTAAAAAGTACCCAAGGAGGCCTCATAGTTTTGAAGAACAATAGTAATATGTAAAACAGGTACAATATAATATAGAATTAATAGTAATAAAAACAAAAGGGAAAGGAGAGGAACAAGCATAAATATATTACAAATAAATATTAGTAGAGCTACTATCAAATAGAGGTATGAGTCAGTTATAATATAAGTAAATAAGTAGAGAAGTATATATCTAAGAAAGTAAATAATGATCAGTAGGTTTCCAAAATAAATTATAAGAGTTACAGTTGTGAGTAATACCTTTCAAAGATATATGGGCACCTCTTCTAGAAAAAATAATCCATGACCACCAAACATGAACACATAATAATGAAATATCTTTCAAACATGCTGGAATGGATTTTAAAGCAGCTGATAACAGAAAGTTGAAAAGCTTACATTCTAAGACAGACAATTATTGGTAAGAGCAACAGATTTACAAATCAACAATTTAAATGAGATATCCTCTGGGATATTAAGTATGTTTTTATAATATCCCAAACTTCATTCCAAAATTTAAAAACAGATGTACAATCAAAAAGCATATGTTTTAACAACCCAACATGTAAGTTACAAAGCTAACAATGTGTACTCGGAAGACGTTTAGCTTGAAATAATCTTAAGGGAGACCATAAGCAGTTAGATAGAATATAGGAATTTGTTTGATAAAGTGGTACAGGTAACCAACCTGAGATATTATTCAGCCAAGTTGTTTTCCATGTATCATATGAGAAAGAGGTTGAAAGTTCATTATTTCAAAATGTTGAAATGTTATCAATATTGTTACCGTGAAATACATTAATTTTCTCATACATTAATGAGACAGCATGAGACGAAGGGGGATACAGTTTGAATATAAATTAGTAACTCTGACTTAGTATTTGAGGGAATATTATGAGGAAAGGAATCTAATATAGAGATACACAGAAAATCATATTTGAGAAAATCAGAAGATGGTAAATGACATTTTTTCTGTAAAACATCAACTGATATAAAAGTATTGTTATTGTAGACATCTTTGAGGTAAAAAATACCAGCCTTAATCCATGAATGCCAAAATCTAACAGTTCGAGAAAGTTTTAGGCATGGATTATACCATAATGACATATCTACAGTATTGGACATGGGTGATTGAAAAAAAGAGTTGAAATCGTTTTCTATTAGTCTTGTGGATTTTAAAATAATAGATTTATGATAAAATATTGATTTATTAGACATGGATAACAAGGTAGACAATGAAAATGGAGTTACCAGAATCCTTTCTATAAAAGCCATGTAGGAGGATTAATCAGGTGAGAATGATTAAACCAAAGGGAGCTTTGTTTTAAAATGAATGCTTTATGATAATTAAAAATGTCTGGTAAACCAAATACTCCATAACATTTAGCCATTTTGAGTTTTTTATAACCAATACAAGGTTCCAAAGAAACTTAGAAAGGAGTTGATCAACAACTTTATAAAACTTCATAGGAAATTAACTAGGGATGATGTCTAGGAAATAAAAAAAAATCGGTGCTATAACCATTTTTATTGAGTTAATTTTTCCCCACCATGAAAGATGAAGCAAAGATCATTTAGATATTTTATCCTTAATGTAACTCAAAATAGAATCACAATTTATTATTATTGTTGTTTTTATAGATGAGGAGAACAAAATACCAAGGTATTTGAATGTATCTCTTTGCCAAATTATGTACTTAATAGATAACATATCTGGGGTACAGTGAATATTAAAGGAAACAATTCCGTTTTATTGGTGTTTAACGTGTAACCAGAAATTTCGGAATATGATGAAATAATCTCTAATAAAGGAGGGAGTGAGGATTCAGGGTTACTAATAAATAAAAGCATATCATCTGCTGATGTTTTAATAAAAACCACATTAATATTGCTACCAGAGATATCATTACATTTCCTAATGTAAACAAGCAGAGGTTCAATAACAAGAAGAAATAATAACGGGGAAAGTGGACAACCTTGTCTGGTACCTCTAAAAAGAAAAAATGTATTTGAGATTTGACCATTAATAAATAAACGAGCAGTAGGAGGAAAGAGCAGATATCACACGGATAAATAAATCACCAAAATTTAATGCAGTTAAAGCACAAAATAAAAATTGCTAATGAACTTTGTCAAAAGCTTTTTGAGCATCCAATGCAAGTACTACAGATGGTAGGGAAAAAAGTGGATCCCTGTTCTATAGCATGTAATACAGTTCTTGTGTTATTGACAGAGTATCTATTTTCATGAATCCAGACTGATCAGGATGAATACGAGAATCTAAAATAGGGGTTAGTCTAGTTGCAAGTATTATGGCATAAAGTTTACAATCCCGATTTATTAAGGAAATAGGGCGATAATTTGATACAAATGTAGGGTGTTTATTAGGTTTAGGTAACACAACAATCAGAGCCTCAGTAAAAATCCTGAAGTTGATTCCGTAGAAGTAAAAAAGGTAAAGAGTTTCAACAAATGAGGAATAAGTTTCAAATGAAATTCCTTAAAAAATTCTGCTGGAATACCGTCAGGGCCTGGGGGTTTATTTTGTTTAAGAGATTTAATGGATAATAGAATGTATTCTTTAGTAATGGGTAAATCTAGTTTGTTTTTGTTTAATTGAGGAATCCTAGGCAAACTGCATTTAGATAAAAAAGAATCGACGCACTTGCGTGCCTGTGCGGGCACTGAGGCCCTTGACGGTTGTTTGGTGGCCCTCTCTTCCACCCCTAACTATTTTCTCTACTGAGGAGGGAAGTTATCCCGAAACCCGAGCCATGTCTCGGGCGATATTTTAAAACCCGGGACATGTATCGGGTCTAGAGATCATCAGTTCAACAAGTACTTACTTGCACCCACTGGGGTGAACCACTCAAGAACTCCATCAGAGATCATCAGTTCAACAAGTACTTACTTGCTCCCACTGGGGTGAACCACTC
The DNA here is from genome assembly GCF_964204655.1 of Triturus cristatus. Classification (NCBI taxonomy): domain Eukaryota; kingdom Metazoa; phylum Chordata; class Amphibia; order Caudata; family Salamandridae; genus Triturus; species Triturus cristatus. The sequence continues at coordinate 446,393,582 of NC_140590.1, forward strand.
AAAAACTTCATGTACCAGCTTCCCTTGGGGCCACCCGGAGGAGGAGCTAGCGGAGTGCGGTCCATTGCGGTTGTTTATAAAAAAGAATCAATTAAAGAAGGGTCATCAAATTTAGGTTAATTATATAGGGCAGCATAATAATTTAGGAATTCATTAACAATATCTTTTTGTGATAATGCAATTTTCCCATTGGGGCTATGAATTGAATTTATTTGTGTTTTATCTTTTTTAATACGTAAATAGTTGTCCAAAAGCCGGCTAGATCTGTTAGCATTAAAACAGAACTTTGCTCTAGAGTTAGAGAGCTCTTTTGCTCAAGATTGAATTGAATTCATATCAGAGATTTCGTAATTTCAGTCTATAATGGGGGTCATTGGAGGTGATAAAAAGTCTCTCAAATTTTGCAATTTGTTTATATGATTCCTTAATTTTTTCAATGAAAATTTAATTTTCATGTGCCATAAGAGAAATGGAGGCTTCCCTGATATAGGTCTTGAAAGCATCCCATCAATTTATCATAGATGTAGAGCCTTCTGGGTTGAGTTCGAAATAATCTTGAAGTGCATTTAGAACTTTTGGTTTATTTTATTCATTGAGGACAATGCTAGTATTCATGCGCCATCTGGATTGAGTTTTATTATTGCAAATAGTAGCAGTAACAACTGAATTAATTAATTGTCGAGAAATTAAAAAAATAATCTAGTCTTGAGTAGGAGTTATGTGGGTTAGAGAAAAAGATAAAAACAAATTCCGTAGGAATATGTAATCGCCAGTTATCCACCAATTTTGTAGTTTCAAAAAAAGATTTGAGAGTAAAAAATGTGTTAGGTGGCCAAAAGTTTGTGAGCGAAGATCTACCTAATAAAGGATCAAATATGAGGTTGAAATCCCTTCCAACTATTAGAGGGGCGTTTCCCAACTTGAGAACTTCAGTAGTTAAATTGTACCAGAAATTAGGATCATCAACTGTTGGACCATACACATTAGGTAAATACATTACTGTATCATGAATTTTAACTTTTGCTATGACATATCTACCTTCTGAATCCAAAGATTTACTTAAAATTTGACAATGTAATCTTTTTGCAAAAAGAATAGCCACTCCATTTTTTCACCCAAAGCAGGGGACGATATAATAGAATCAACCCACTTTTTTTCATGAAATTCAAAACTTTGTCTTCAATATGTGTTTCTTGTATGAAACAAATATCCGCCTTACATATACCAAAATAATCTAGACTTTTTGTACGTTTTACAGGGTGTCGTAAACCTTTGACATTCAAGGAGACTATTTTAACATTGTGAACATTAGCCATCGTAAAGTAGAAAAGATACAACTGAGAAGAAGAGGAAAAGTTGAAGAAGAAAAAGAAAAATAGTAGCTCTAGAAAAGGGTAGTAGGGAAAAAAGGGAAAAAGAAGAAACAAACAAACATAGAGAAAATGCCAACAATTAAACATTAATAATAAATTTGAAAAGCACACACGCTTTGTAAGCATGACCGAACCATTGGAGCCCTGTGAGGAAATAAACAGTTAAATTAGCAAGAAAAACATATTATAGTAATGTTCAAGTAGCAGAATCATGTGTATCCATAGAGTGCTGTGAATGCTGATCCAGAAATATTCGTAAATCTTCAGGTAGCTGGAAGGACTTTGAAAAATTATCTTTCCAAATTCGCATTGTAGAAAGATCAAAAAGACCATACTTAAATCCAAGACTTCTTAACAGTGGACGAATGTCAGTGAATTTCTTGCGAGTCTTAACAGTATCTTTAGCAAAGTCTTGGTGGATAACATTTTTATTACCATTGACCAATAAAGAAGGATTTACACGTCCTGCTTTCTGTATCAAGACTAAATGATGGTGGATTAAAACCTTTTCGATGCTCAAAAGATCAGGTATCAAATTCTCCAAATAAAATCTACAATCAGAACCTTCTACATCTTTTGGTATATTAAAAATGCATAGGTTGTACTGTCTGTTATGATTTCCCCAAATCTAGAAGAAGAGCAGACATAGAAGATATTTTTTCCACAAGCGGTGAAAAGGCATCAATTTTAACTTTATTGTCTTGGATTTTGATGGCATTGTCAGAACTCGTCATTGACTTACTAGCAATATCTTTGTGCAAGTTTATAATCTCTGATGCTATAGTATCAATGCTAGAACGAATTGCCTGAATCTCATCAAGTATTAAAGTTAAGGAAGGTTCACTAGATTCCACCACTTTAGATTTAACAGGAGGAGGAGAAATATTTTGTTCCTCTTATTATGTGGCGTTTGTACATTGTTATTCTCCATAAATGCATCCATAGAGGCTGGTGCAGCAGCTAAAACTGACTGTGGGAGTGGTTAGGCCAAAGCCAGGCCCTTTCCTGAATGCAACTCCGCCCCCCTGACAGGAATTCTGGACAGTATCCTTGGTGGAGAGGTCGATGTAGAACCATGAGGGAAGAGAAACAGGCTGTGGTGCTGCGCAGAACAGGAAATCACCACAGCAGTTGGTAAATTGTTTAAAACACTGCTGCCATCAATTAAAAAAGGATTCTGGCTATTTTTCGTCCGTTCATCAGCAAGTATGGGCTAGCACGAGGAGGAGCTCACCAGGGGGTGGCCATCTTGTCCAGAGGACGTCAGTACTAAGTTATATGGTAAACTTTCCAATGGGACAAACCTGGTCACCATGTCTCATGCATAGTCAAGCGAAACAGGATAACCGTGATTTTCGCTTTGTGTTTTTTGATGCTAATTCAACTGAGAACTTGAAAAATTTATATCTCTCGTTCTACTTATTCGATTTTTGTTATTCTGGTGTCATTTATTGAATCAAATGTTTTCTATGTTTCTAAATTAGTTTGGGATTTTTCTTCTGTTCTGTTTTCACTTTATTACTACTTGAGCGCTCCATTAATACTTTACACATTTCCTCAATGTTAAGCTTGACTGCTTTTTTGCCAAGCTACCAGAGGGTTAATCACAGGCTTATTTAGTGACTTTTGTGGTTCACCCTGACAAGGATTGTGAATATTACTTGAGTGGTGCTCTCACCTATCTCAACTATTAACCCAATTTCTTACACATAAGATCACCACTTTTGGCATGTGGTGGTTGCATCAGAGGAGGTGATATCAATGCCTCTGATGTCACTTGGTAGAATCCTAGTTAACAAATAGGTAAATAAAATAGAAATTTATCAGCCCCCGTAACTGAAGTTTTTTCCATCAACCTTGCACTTATCACATGGTTTCTAATATCAGTAAAGTCACTTGTTTCGATATAATTTGAGTAAAATTTCACATGACCTAATTTACTTGGATGACATTGGATGAAAATTCATATGATATCCCTTCCTGTGATGTCATTGGGCTTACACTACCCCTGACATTTTGGTGCATCGACATCCATGTGGGGTGAGCAGTCAGTGTTGATCAGAACTGAAGAACAAGTTTGGCATCCAGTGAATACGAAGGCAGAGCTGGATGTCCAGTGTCCCACACAGGCCTCCACCTGTGCTTTGGCTGCCATTTACATTCAGCTCAAAAGAGCTCATGCCTCTTAAATATTAACAAGGTAGGAGTTTTTGTAACTCTATGTCTATAGCAGTGCTTAATTTGTAAAATATAAAGTGCCAGGGCCCTTCTGAGAAGGCTACTGCAGCATGCACCACCCATACCCCGCCGGCATTCCCATGGCAGTACCAACATAACACCTAACAATCTCACTCCTGCAAGTGTGACAGTTCAGACTATTTCAGACCAAACACAGCTATAATAATGGCATGTATTATTAATTTACAATGTATTGACTTAATAAACAGGGTTGTTGTGCTCATCTCAAAATTTAAAAAAAAGACAACGCCACCATGTGGTGGACTGTCACTAGAGCCAGTGCTTACAATTAAGTGCACAAATTAAGCACTGGATGAGCGTTTTGACCTGCGACTGATTATTATCTCATTTGCAGTGCAAGCAGAATGCAGAGTTGCAAAGCAGTCAGCATACAAAAATACATTGGGTTTTACTTTGGGCCCGATTCACACAACTAACTTAAGACAAAATCCTAAACTTACTACCATTTTGGTATTCACCGAAGGCACTTACTCATTTCGGTATTCACAGAAGTTAGTAGTCCTAACTTTAGGACTCCTAAATGCCATCTGTGAATACCAAAAGTCTTAAAGTTTGGATTTTTCTCATTTTAAGGGTAGTAAAGTTAGAAATCCTAATTTAAGGACTCCTAAATGCCTTCTGTGAATACCGAAAGTCTTAAAATTAGGATTTCCTAAACCCCTCCTTTAGTTTCCCTAAACCCCTTCCATTTAGTAGTAATAAATCCCCATTTTCCAACCACTGCTCTTTGCTCCTGTCACATTTACTACAAAAAAGATACCTACATGTGTGGAGATCTCTGCCACCTTGGCAGAAATCTCAGCATAAAAAAGATAGGAGAGGCCCATGTAGAGGTCTATGGCTGTAGGTCTTTGAATAATAGTTGTTGTACATGGTTAGTACTATTGTAGTACTGCTTTACTGACTACAAAGTGCAGGTTGCATGATCAGTTTTGTATTATTTTTACATCACTAAAGGCCCTTATTACAAGTGATGTTCAATTTTGAGGGGGCTGATAACACCAGTTGTTGGCCCAACTGGAATTTAAAGCTTTTTTTTTTTACATCACATTTCTGCTGCTTAAGGAGCTGATTCAAGAATTCCCAGAGGAACGGGACCTGGTGATACCAATTTCTCTGATTATTCCACACTTCTTAGTGGACCCTCAGACTCCACCTCATAATGGTCCAGATTTTCCCCATCCCCGGATTTACCATAACCTTTGTATCAGTAACTCTTGGGCTGGGTAAATTCCAGTCCAATATCTGGGCCACTTGTAATGAGGGCCTTTATATTACAGCTAGGCCCATATACATTTGACTACATACTGTTTTGTTAATTATATGTTGATAAATAACTGTGCATTGATAAAATAATCAAGCATTGCAATGGGCTTAGGCCTAAACCAACTTGGCAACAGGGTGCAAAATCAGGTGGATACAACATAAGATCCTCACTATTTTTAGACATGGAACCGAGCGCTGACATTTTTTGCACAACACTTTTGCATGACATATAGTGACTGTGCACTTGCTTCGGCCTGTTAAAAATGCTGCGGAGGTTCTTGCCTCTCTTGTCCGAGGAGCACAGGAGGCTGACGGTGCAGGCTCTGATAGGCTCCAGGTTGGATTATGCCAACATTCTTTACCTGGGCCTGCCAGAGTATCTGCTACAAAGGCTTCAAGCTGCACAGAACGCGGCGGCCAGGGCCATCTTTGGCCTAAGTAGACGGGCCAGCGCCTCTGGGTTGTTGGTGACGTTACACTGGCTACCCATCCGCAAACGGATTGCCTTTAAGGCTCTGACCTTGGCCTACAAAGCGCTCCATGCTGTGGGAGCTAAACATCTCCAAAAGAGACTGACCTTTTACCATCCGACTCGCTCGTTGAGGTCAGAATCTCTACTTTTGGCGGCTGTTCCGCGTGTGAAGAGGGCTCGCCTTGGGGGCCGCTCTTTCAGTCTGTTGGCCCCACAGATGTGGAATGCACTACCGCTCCCTTTGCGGGGGGCGTCTACTCTCCTTGATTTTAGAAGAGGTCTCAAAACCTGGCTGTTTTCCCAATAGGTCTGCCAGTAGTTTTGCTTTCTTTTTGTTTATCTTTTAACCTCTTTTAGCTGTGTTGTGTTATTCTGAAATCTGTTCCCCTTACCTAAAAGCGCCGGGACACTCTTTTTGAGTAACCGTTGCGCTATATAAAAGAATAAATAACATAACATAACATAACAATAACATAACTGTGGGCAGCATGGAGCTCTACTTCAGCTTTGCTACATCATATCCAAGGACATGGTAAAAACACACCTCAGCATTTTTTAATGATTATGGTGATGAGGCATTCCATTGATTACACCAAATTGCATCCCTGTCTTCCTCCTAACAATTAGCGTTCAGATCTTTTATTTACCTACTAAACAATGGTGGAGGGAAAAAAAACTTCATAACACGATGACAATATCATACCTGAAAGTACCACAGACTCCGACTTTAGGTTCGTCAATTCATTATAAGGCCAAGAATAAAAAGATGTATACACATCGTAAGATTAGCATATAGAGATATAAGAAAAGCAATACAGAGTCGATTCTTCGAATATAAGTAATTCGGCATAATAAGAATACAATGGTAAATTCGAGGATTAGGATACAGCTCAAAATGGAAACAGAATCGAGGTTTCTTTTCATTTAGGAATAACACAAATCTGTCCCTACACTGTACTAAGAGGAGATGCTATCTAATACCCTTCCATCTATTCCCAAAGGTGTCAGCACGTGTTGACTTCCTGAGAAGTACTCACGTCAAATGGGTTAAGGTGCTTAAGGCTAGGAGTTCTAAAATGCTTCTTTCTCTCCGAAAGCTAGCAGAAGTCTGGGGTCTCTGTCCCTACGCATCATACAATATTGAATTCGATTCTTGGGTTCATCCTGGTAACATTTTCCATTGCAACTTTTTCTATGTGGGGAGGTTCAAGCCTTTTCATTAAGACTTCTTTGTTCGTCGTGGTGACCTTGATTCCCAGACCAGCCAGACACGAAAGATATCCTCCCCTCTCGCTTCCAACTGTCTTTAAAGCACTCCTTGTATCTTCTCCAATCTGAAAATAACGAGTTGGCATTCCGATACCTGTAGTAGAGTGAGAACACTGCTATTTCTTGAAAACAACATGCATTTCATTATTTATTTCTCGAGAAGCCAAGGAGGTGCAAAAACAAGTACAATCTTAGGCCTAGGAAGTCGGGCAACTTAAACAAAGAACGATTACATTACATGATTATAAACTGTCCTGCTCCCTGTATATGCAGGCATGATGATACATAATGATCATATTATAACATTGCACTACAATGTATGTGTGTATGAGTCTAGTGAATACATGTGCATGATCACAAAACACTCAAAACGATATATTTGCGCGTAGGTGCATGACAATTATGACTATAATGCTCCCATACAAATAGTGTGCTGAAAGTGCTCTATAACTATTTTTTTTTATTTTTGTACAGGTGACCAGTTATACCAACAATAAAGATTACTTTGCGAACGTAAAATATCTAAGGCAGATATATTTAGAGAAATGACATTGACCTTCGGTGATATGCTACTATGAGGGACTAGCCTGCTGAGGTGTGTTATGGGGATTGAACTACGGGTTGGATTCAGATTTGGAATATCTCCAAAGCAATACTGAGAAATTAACTGAACTTTGGAAAATAAACTAGATGACAAAAAGAAATCCACAAGAAGAAGAATATGTTTTTTAAACTATTCTTGGTCCAGTTTTCTGCCAGACCATAATACATTTTTTAAAGGACATCTACGAAGAGGCCCGAGTGTAGTATTCTTCAAAATTCAATTTGACAGAAAAGTAATAGTGTTCTTTTTGACATGCTGTTCTGGCACAATTCGTCAAAATATATTTTTTGGACATGGCTGTAACTGGGAGTTCAAATTTTGATCCGAAGAAACACATTTTTCTTTCAAACGAATAACTGCAAAAAAGACTCTCTCATGGGAGAAAAGGCTCTACCAGTGACTTCTGCCGTTCATGTTATATTCTTCAATGTTGCAGCCAGGGAAACTGATATTTCTATCCACGTGTTGCACATATTTATTAGCAATAAGGAATTTCCTAAAAAAAGATGGAGATTTTCTTTGCATTTCTATATAGAATTGTGCATAATGTTAAAGACGACAAAAATGCGAAAGTACAGCGTTTGATCCCAAAGAAAGGCTGGAGGTTGTCATAATTACTTTGTCATGCTGTCAGCTTCCTATCATGAAATTCCCAATGGCACATCTTTTTGAAGGACATAGGATTTGTCTTTTACGTGTTATTTTATTGCTGTCAGTCTTTTTTCGGTCTGTTTAGAAGGTTGTAGTTGTGACAGAGTTAGTTCCTTGTGAGGTGGTTCTCTCTATTGTAAAGTTCCTGATCCCGATCTAATATTTCTCAGTCAAGACCCTGAATGTGTGCGCTTCATTTTCAGCTGAACAGCAATATTTACACTTTAAAGCATTCCCTGAGGCACATATAGTTAGATGCAGCCCTCTGGTTGTAATACAAAGCTTTTTAACATCCTGAGACTTATTGCGATTTGTGCTGAAGCTCAAACTACTCAGTGGCGGCGGGCATGTAGCCAGAGTGAGGGGCGGGCATAGGTGGTGTTGGTGCGTGTAAATAAAAAAAAAAACACTTACCTTGCCCACTGCACGATGTCCAACTTCCTCCTCACTCCGATCTCCTTGGGCTCCAGTAAATTCCCTTTAGCAATCCTGGCACTGCTCTCATGCTGGTAACCAGCATGAGAGAAGTTCCAGGATTGGAGGGAGCAGTATCTCTCAGTGCTCTCTTGAGCGCTGGAGGCCTGTGTTTTCTCCAACACAGCTGTCTTTAGACAGCTAGCTTGGAGAAGTTTAAATTGCACTTTAAACTGGAGTGCACAGGTCCCTGCTGCCACTCTGCTGAAATGGCCCGCTCCATCCTAACACTCGGTTCAGGATGGGAGGATAGAAAATCAAATGGTAATAAATTACCTTTCTTACCAATTTATTTTTCATCTCCGCGGGGCATTTTGGGCAGTGGTGCGACACTCCTCCATCCTAATGGAGGAGCTGCTCCTGCAATGACTCCCACAGGAGTATAGCAGTATATCACAGGACAACTGTGCTGGGTGCTATGAAGTACCACAGGTCCCACAGCACAAAACATATTTTTTTAAAACAAGTTCAGAGCACGGAGACCAAATCTGCATGTCCTGTAATGGAGTCTGCAATTTATTTCCTCATGTTGCATCCAGTTAATCGAATACCTCAGTCTGATGGGACTAACATGACCAATGGGAAAAAAAAAACTCCTGCCCAATAGGAATGTTCCATTTTTTTTTTTTTTCTCTGAGGTACTGCTGCAATTTCCCATTCGCATATAATCATAATTGAAACTCAAATGTTTCAAAACGGCTATATGGATTTACATCAAATAAAGAAATGCACACTTAGGGGTCGATTAGGATGGCGGTTGGAAAACCATTCCGACCGCCGTGGTAGCGGAAATTAACCATCCGCAGGTACCGCAGGAAAACCGGCGGTCAGATTAGGATCAACCACCAGTTAAAAACGACCGCGATGGAAGGATGCCACAAAAGACTGCCGGAAGTGAGGAGAGCAGGTGAAAATCCATCCGCGACAGTCGGATTCGTGGTGGAAAATCCCAAACCCGCCACAAAGCCAGCGGATTGACCACACGCACAATTAGGAAACCATTGAGGTTACAGCTGAACGATCCACTGTTTCCGACTGCCACGATTGCAAACAGTGATGACTGGCAAAGCCGGCGGCAGGGCTGTTGCATACCCTCTGCCGCGGCCGCTCCGGAAACTATTATGGCGGTAGACAAAAAAAACACACAACAAGGCCATCAAGTGTACACATCAAACTAGCTCAGCACCCAAAAACACCTAACAGACCCCAATGACACATCCCCATGGCAACTAAAAAAATACAAAGCTCAAGACAACCCACACAACACACCTGACAGCAATAATCCATTTTGACACACCCACATAGCTGAGTATAAAACCGTCTCCTTACCTGACCAGAATCCTTTGCAATCCTCCACCCCTGAAGGAACTAACCCTACAGCACAAAGGAGAGGCTAACCACCACACATCTCACCAGCACAACAACACACACACACACCACTTACATCACCCCCACCACTCTCACACCTGCACCTCACACCATTTGCACATCACACACCATGGCACAAAAGAAAATGCCCACATTCACTGACAATGAGTTGTCAGTCATGGAAGATGAGATAATCAGACTGGAACCACAATTGTTTGGTAACCTGGTCCAACAGACACCATTAGCCACCAGAACACAAATGTGGGAAAGGATAGTCAACAAACTCAATTCAGTAGGGACCACCACACGCACCAAGAAGGAGATCATGAAGCGGTGGCATGACCTTAAGAGGCAGGTGAAAGAGAGGAACAACAAGAACCGTCATCTGGCTCAGATGACTGGCGGTGGACCTCCCATTCCACCAAGAACATTCAATGCATGGGAGGAGAAGGTGCTTGCCAAACTGCATCCAGAGAGTCTCACAGGAATAGCCAGGGGAGTGGAGGCTGATAAGTACAAACAAATGTCTACCATCACACTGCTATGTACTGTCTTGCACAACTACAAAGCTACACCTCCTAGGCCCAATTCCATTCATGTGCACCACACACTCCCCAAAACATGTCTCACAGATCCAACATTCACTCCCTCTCATTCACCCCAAAGGTAGACAGCATAGTTCCCTGGGTTGCATATGTACAGGCAGCCAGCACTACAACTCCCACCAGGCCCCCTGTTCCACAGCTGAGCAGGATGGAACACTCTCCCAACTCAAGAGCCATGTGTAACCATTTCCTTCCACTGCTCCACAGGAAGCCAGCCATCTTAACATGGAGGGGTGTCTGTGGATAGGCAGTCAGCACTACAACTCCCACCAGGCACCCTTGTCCCACAGCTCAGCAGGTTGGAGCAAACCCACCACCCAGACCCATCTGGCAGCCATTCTATTAATCACATCAAACGTACAGGTAGGTAGCCCTCTTAACAGGGAGGGGTGTTTGCTCACATCAAACTTACAGGTAGGTAGCCATCTTAACAGGGAGAGGTGTTTGCTCACATCAAACTTATAGATAGGTAGCCATCTTAACGGGGGGGTCTGTCAGTGGCCAGTGTACACTACAACGCCCACCAGGCCCCATTGTCCCACAGCTCAGCAAGATGGAGCACCTCCCCTCCCAGAAGCATGTGGCAGCCATTGTATCTCACCAACCAAACCTACAGGTAGGTAGCCATCTTAACAGGGAGGGGTGTCTGTCGATAGGCAGCCAGCACTACAACTCCCACCAGGCACCCTTATCCCACAGCTCAACAGGATGGAGCAAACCCACCACCCAGAACCATATGGCAGCCGTTCTATTAATCACATCAAACTTACAGGTAGATAGCCCTCTTAACAGGGAGGGGTATTTGCTCACATCAAACTTACAGGTAGATATCCATCTTAACAGAGAGGGGTGTTTGCTCACATCAAACTTACTGGTAGGTAGCCATCTTAACAGGTAGGGGGGCCTGTGGGTGGGAAGACGGCACTACAACCCCCACCAGGCCCCCTTGTCCCACAGCTCAGCAAGATGGAACACTCTCCCCCTCCCAGAAGCATGTGACAGCCATAGTATTTCACCAACCAAACTTACAGGTAGGTAGCCAGCTTAACAGGGTGGGGTGTTTGTGGGAGTGAGGCCAGCACTACAACTCCCACCAGGCCTCCTTGTCCCACAGATGAGCAGGATGGAGCACTCTCCACACCCACAACCATGTGGCAGACATTGCATTGCTCTCTTCAAACTTACAGGTAGGTAGCCATCTTAACAGGGAGGGGTGTTTGTGGGTGGGAAGCCAACACTACAACTCCCACCAGGCCCCCTTGTGCCACAGCAGAGCAGGACGGAACACTCCCCCCAACACCCACAAACATGTGTCAGTCATTGCATCGCTCTCTTCAAACATACAGGTAGGTAACCTTCTCATGCTATCTTGTCTCACCCCTGGCATGATGGAACACTCACCCCATCCCAGAGCCATATGTAACCTATGCCTTTCCCCTGCTCCACTTCACAAGTAGGAGCCATCTTAACAGGGAGGGGTGTTTGTGGGTGGGAGGCCAGCAAGACAACTTTCACCAGGCCCCCTTGTCCCACAGCTGAACAAGAAAGAACACTACACACGCCCACAACCATGTGTCAGCCTTTGAATCTCACTCATCAAACTTACAGGTAGGTAGCCATCTTTACCGGGAGGGTTGTTTGGGGCTGTGAAGCCAGCACTACAACTTCCACCAGACCCCTTGTCCCACAGCTGAGCAAGATGGAGCACTTTCCTCACCAAGAAGCATGTGGCAGCCATTGAATCTCACTCATCAAACTTACAGGTAGATAGCCATCTTCACAGGGAGGGGTGTTTGTGGGAGTGAGGCCAGCACTACAACTCCCACCAGGCCTCCTTGTCCCACAGATGAGCAGGATGGAGCACTCTCCACACCCACAACCATGTGGCAGACATTGCATTGCTCTCTTCAAACTTACAGGTAGGTAGCCATCTTAACAGGGAGGGGTGTTTGTGGGTGGGAAGCCAACACTACAACTCCCACCAGGCCCCCTTGTGCCACAGCAGAGCAGGACGGAACACTCCCCCCAACACCCACAAACATGTGTCAGTCATTGCATCGCTCTCTTCAAACATACAGGTAGGTAACCTTCTCATGCTATCTTGTCTCACCCCTGAGCATGATGGAACACTCACCCCATCCCAGAGCCATATGTAACCTATGCCTTTCCCCTGCTCCACTTCACAAGTAGGAGCCATCTTAACAGGGAGGGGTGTTTGTGGGTGGGAGGCCAGCAAGACAACTTTCACCAGGCCCCCTTGTCCCACAGCTGAACAAGAAAGAACACTACACACGCCCACAACCATGTGTCAGCCTTTGAATCTCACTCATCAAACTTACAGGTAGGTAGCCATCTTTACCGGGAGGGTTGTTTGGGGCTGTGAAGCCAGCACTACAACTTCCACCAGACCCCTTGTCCCACAGCTGAGCAAGATGGAGCACTTTCCTCACCAAGAAGCATGTGGCAGCCATTGAATCTCACTCATCAAACTTACAGGTAGATAGCCATCTTCACAGGGAGGGGTGTTTGTGGGTGGGAAGCCATCAATACAACTCCCACCAGGCACCCTTGTCCCAAAGCTCAGCAGAATGGAGCACTTCCCCCACCCAGAAGCATGTGGTAGCCATTGAATCTCACTAATCAAACTTACAGGTAGGTAGCCATCTTCACAGGGCGGGGTGTTTGGGGGCTAGGAAGCCAGCACTACAACTCCCACCAGGCTCCCTTGTCCCACAGCTGAGCAAGATGGAGCACTCCACACACCCACAACCATGTGGCAGCCATTGAATCTCACTTATCAAACTTACATGTAGGTAGCCATCTTAACAGGGAGGGATGTCTGTCGATAGGCAGCCAGCTCTACAACTCCCACCAGGCACCCTTGTCCCACAGCTCAGCAGGATGGAGCAAACCCACCACCCAGAACCATATAGTAGCCGTTCTATTAATCACATCAAACTTACAGGTAGGTAGCCCTCCTAACAGGGAGGGGTATTTGCTCACATCAAACTTACAGGTAGATAGCCATCTTAACAGGGAGGGGTGTTTGCTCACATCAAACTTACCGGTAGGTAGCCATCTTAACAGGTAGGGGGGTCTGTGGGTGGGAAGACTGCACTACAACCCCCACCAGGCCCCCTTGTCCCACAGCTCAGCAAGATGGAACACTCTCCCCCTCCCAGAAGCATGTGGCAGCCATTGTATCTCACCAACCAAACTTACAGGCAGGTAGCCATCTTAACAGGGTGGGGTGTTTGTGGGAGTGAGGCCAGCACTACAACTCCCACCAGGCCTCCTTGTCCCCCAGATGAGCAGGATGGAGCACTCTCCACACCCACAACCATGTGGCAGACATTGCATTGCTCTCTTCAAACTTACAGGTAGGTAGCCATCTTAACAGGGAGGGGTGTTTGTGGGTGGGAAGCCAGCACCACAACTCCCACCAGGCCCCCTTGTCCCACTGCAGCGCAGGACGGAACACCCCCCCAACACCCACAAACACGTGTCAGTCATTGCATTGCTCTCTTCAAACATACAGGTAGGTAACCTTCTCATGCTATCTTGTTTCACCCCTGAGCATGTGGGAACACTCACCCCATCCAAGAACCATGTGTAACCTATCCCCTTCCCCTGCTCAACTTCACAGGTAGGAGCCATCTTAACAGGGAGGGGTGTTTGTGGGTGGGAGGCCAGCACGACAACTTCCACCAGGCCCCCTTATCCCACTGCTGAACAAGATAGAACACTACACACACCCACAACCACGTGTCAGCCTTTGAATCTCACTCATCAAACTTAAAGGTAGGTAGCCATCTTTACAGGGAGGGGTGTTTGGGGCTGTGAAGCCAGCACTACAACTTCCACCAGACCCCTTGTCCCATAGCTGAGCAAGATGGAGCACTTCCCACACCTAGAAGCATGTGGCAGCCATTGAATCTCACTAATCAAACTTACAGGTAGGTAGCCATCTTCACAGGGCGGGGTGTTTGGGGGCTGGGAAGCCAGCACTACAACTCCCACCAGGCTCCCTTGTCCCACAGCTGAGCAAGATGGAGCACCCCACACACCCACAGCCATGTGGCAGCCATTGAATCTCACTCATCAAACTTGCAGGTAGGTAGCCATTTTCACAGGGAGGGGTGTTTGTGGGTGGGAATCCAGCACTACAACCCCCACCAGGCCCCCTTGTCCCAAAGCTCAGCAGGATAGAGCACTACCCCCACCCAGAAACATGTGGCAGCCATTTAATCTCACTCATAAATTTACAGGTAGGTAGCCATCTTCACAGGGAGGGGTGTTTGGGGGCTGGGAAGCCAGCACTACAACTCCCACCAGGCCCCCTTGTCCCACAGCTCAGCAGGATAGAGCACTCCCCCCACCCAGAAACATGTGGCAGCCATTTAATCTCACTCATAAATTTACAGGTAGGTAGCCATCTTCACAGGGAGGGGTGTTTGGGGGCTGGGAAGCCAGCACTACAACTCCCACCAGGCCCCCTTGTCCCACAGCTCAGCAGGATGGAGCAAGCCACCCCACACCCAGAAACATGTCTCAGCAATTCACCGCAACTGTGCCACAGAACAGGTAGGTAGACAGTGCACACACCCTGCCATTTCTCTCAAAAAATATGTAGCCATATGACCACACCAGCCCTCACATCCCACCAAACTTGGCATAGATCCAATAGCCACTTCCAGTGTGCAGACAGCTAAGCGTATGTAACTGGCACAGCAACCAAAGTGTGACTTACCGAATCACATGTTGAAGAAATTCAGGGCACAATCATGCACAGCAATAAATGCTATCTATAAGTCCCATGGGGCAGAGCATCAAGGCCCATTTGAAAACAAAACAAGCATGGTCAGTTGTAAAAAAGAAAGCAAAGCACATGATATGACAAAGGTATGCATGAGATTATAATGGCTAGTTCATGCTCAGATGTAATGTCTTCCATGCAGAGTAAACAACAAAGATTCTTCACATAAAGTTGTTGTGCTGCTAGTCGTTAGATGACGACATGTCCGTGCAATCCCAAAATCTGTATGTGGTGCATGGTATCTATTGACATGTCACATCATGGACAAGTTATGTATGTACCTCCACATCATGTCATGATGCTCAGTACCGTGCAGCCACACAAAGTGATGTCAATGTAAACTGTGTGGTATATAACATGTAACATCCAAACATCTAACACCAAGCATGTGGGGTGCACTTCAATTACCATTCACCCTCTGTTCCACAGGTGACCAAGAACTGACAGCTGCAGATGGGAACACCAACCTGAAGAGCCAGTCTCCCCCCCTAGAACATTGACTCTCTGATGCTGACTCCCTAGATTCCTTGGATGTGGACCCAGAAGCTGGCCCATCAGGCATGCCAGGGCGCACACGGTCCCAGGAACCCACTGTCACCCGCCACCACCTCAGCAACAACAACTGTGCTGACCCCTGCTGTAACGACCTGCGCGGCCTCCACCACCACCACTACCACCAGTGCTGCCAGCAACAATGTCTCTGCCTCAGAGGATGCCCACACAACCCCAAAATCTGAGGAGGGCAGGGAGAGTATGCAGGTGCGTAGAGTGGTGACGCCACAGGTCTGGAACAGCAGGGCAGGTGGGAGGGCAACTGGGCTCCAAAATCTACCGGATACTGGGACCGACGCACTGGCCAACATCGCCAGAGTCCTTGGGGCATATGAACGAGCCCAAGGACACACAGGCCAGGCTCTGGAAGATTCATGTGAGCTCTGCCTGCTGCTGAGGTCCATAGACACATGAATGGGCCAAATCGTGGACCTCTTGGGCCAGCTTGTGGGTGGGCTGAGAGAAAGGCCTGTGGCCCAACAACAGCTCAACCTCCCTCCGGTGGCCCGCGGGATGACAGTCTCTCCACCTTCCCTGTGGCCACAGAGAGGGGTGAGTCCTCAGACCCCACTGAGCCCGCAGCAGAGGCCCCCCTGCCAAACACTTAAGGGGCCATCTAAGGAAAAACAAGGGAGAAACACGTCGCAAAGCACCAGCCAAATGCCAGTCAAGGAGCCAGCCATGATGGCACCCCTCTTTACCTTGCCATTGACTTTGTTGACTGTCCTTATTCGCACTGCCACGTTGTTGGCAGGCGTCTGTTGGATTGGGTCACCACCTCAATGTGGTGACTACTCTATTGTCCCATCAACCATCACTGACAACTCATTGATTCCCTTTTCACCTTTTTGTAAATATTTACTTCCTTGTCACATATACCCATTGTAAATAAACACTCCCTACACACCTATGTTTTCGTGTCAGCTCCATGTTTTTCACAGGATGTACAATGTTGACTCTGATTACAGTGTACCAGGAGCAGTGATAGTTGGGTTGCATTGAGAGGCTGAAGGGACCTAGGAAAACACAAGAGAACAATATTCGCTTGTCAGGTGATGGCATCACAGCCATTACACAACACTTTTCATCAAGGCACCCAAATCTGCACACATTACAATGAGCAACATTACCGACATAGACATCCTGTGGCTGTGCATAACTACCCTGTCCCAGAAACATTAGCAGCCAGCACAGAGCCAACAACAGGCAGAAGTCACAAAGCTCCCTTAGGCCTTTTCACCAACAACAAAATCAGCAGACAATGACACCGTTGTACGTTTTCACTCACATTCAAGGGAAGTAGCGGTTGATGAGCTGTTGACACAGGTCGACACCTCCTTCCTCTCTACTATCCTCATCACTGGACATGTGTGGGTTTGCAGGGGGGGCCTTGGCTGCTCATCATCGTCCGGGAGCAGGGGGATCTCTTTGCGCAAGGTCAGGTTGTGGAGCATGCAGCATGCAACTACGATCTGACACACCTTTTGGGGAGAGTACATCAGTGCACCTCCGGTCTTGTCCAGGTAGCGAAATCGTGACTTAAGTAGACCAAAAGTACGCTCCACCACACGATGTGTCCTCCCATGGGCATCATTGTAGCGGACTTCACCTGGGGTCCTGAGATTCCTCAGTGGGCTCAGCAACCAAGGTTGGTTGGGATGTGCAGAGTCACCTACGTGTGAGATACACAGAGCCATTTTGTAAGATAAACAGTAGCTAAGAACAGCATGTCACACATACAGCACACTACTTGATTTTGCGTACTCACCCACAATCCATGCACTCTCTGGATTCAGATTTGCCATCAGCTGTGGTACGATGCTGTTACGCAGGATGTAGGAGTCATGGGCTGATCCAGGAAATTTGGCACAGACATGTGAGACTATCATATCCGCCTGGCATACCACTTGCACATTGATGGAATGGAAATGCTTCCTATTCCTATAGATGTTCTCACATGCCTGTGGTGGACCCAGGCCAACATGTGTGCAGTCAATGGCACCAACAACATTAGGGATGTGGGCAAGGTCATAAAAATCACCAGTCACAGCTGCCAATTCATGCCTCCTGGGGAAATGGATGTATCTGTCCTTGTAGGTCATCATAGCAGACAGGACGTCACGTAGCATCATGCTGAAAATAGGTTGTGACATCCTACCTGCGTTGTACACAGTGTACTGGAATGAAGCACTAACAAAGAAATGCAAGGCCGCCATCACCTTACACGTTGGTGTCAAAGCAGTCAGATAGGTTCTGCGAGTACACAGATGGGGCTCCAACAGAGCACATAGGTCTTAAAGGGTAGGTCGATCTAGACGGAATTTCCGTATGATGTCCTCATCCTCTATGTCCGCCAGCCCTGTGAATGGACGATGCACATTTGGTCACCTCCTAGGTGAGATGAAAGGGGACACATGTCAATTCAATCCCCCTATGAGATGTGTCCAACATCTTATGTGTTGACTGAGACAGCACCAACAATGACTGGCAACAAACTTCAGCTTACAGCACAACTTACATGTCGGGACACCTTGATCTAAACTAGTCGTACACTTGTCCAGTATTCACACACTGAGTACCCCCAAAACAGATTCAGACTATTGAATGCCAAAAGGTACATTTCAACATCTTGTGTGACCAGCCCTGAGAGTAGTTGACACAGCACATGTGTGAGATAGCAACACTGCTAGCTTCTACGTAGCTCCTACAGTGTGTGCATAGAGAGCAAATAGTAACATGAGTTCAGCAATCTACACAGTGAAATAGGCACATTATGTGGTCAGACCTTCATTACTGTGTGTTGCTTTGCCATCTCACACACTGAAATGTGTACATATGTGAGAGCCCATCACACCACAGATCTGTGTACATGCACAACACTATCATAAGTGACATGTCAGGGAGTACATGCCCGTGCATGTAATCCTGTGCACTGACATGGCATGTGTAGTCATCAGTGGGCTAAATGTCACACTAGCATTGGTTAGCACTATCTGGTGGCATGATTCATGTGTCTACTGTACAATGTTAAGAACTGGCTATTGACATTGCCATAGCATGATGTGTCCATAGGTACCATAAGCGTGCACCGCCACCACACTCACGGTCATGGGCACCAATGTCAAGCGGCCAAATCACGGTAGTGACCGCCTAGCCCCTGTGGGGTGTCACCGCCAATGCCCATGCCCTTACGGCCAATGGAAACCGCAATTGTGGTAGTGATATACACATTGAAAAATGGCAGTTGGCGTGCTCCGCCACCACAATCACGGCCATAGGCACCAATGTCAAGCGGCTGAATCACGGTAGCAACCGCATGGCCCCTGCGGTGTGTCACCGCCGATGCCCCTGCAGCCAATGGGAAGCACAATCGCGGTAGCCAAATGCAATTTTTTAAATTGCGGAAGGCGTGCTCCGCTACCGCAGGGCCTGTCATTGGATGCAATTGTAAGAGGCACAATTGTGGTAGCGACCGAATGGCCCCTGCGGTGTGTCACAGCCAATGCCCATGCCCATACAGCCAATGGGAACTGCAATAACGGTAGCCAAATGCAATTTTGAAAATCGCGGTAGGCGTGCTCCGCTACCGTAGAGCTGGTCATTAAATGCATTTTAAAAAAGTTGACCTGGAACACCAATTGCAGCAGCTTAGTACCACTGAAACAAACCCAGTGGGCTATGTATGTGTGGGAGAGAGCCACACATTTCCACTGCTTCCAGACACTGCTGACTGACACTCTTCACCACCAGCTGCTGCTGTTCCTGTCTCCTAGAGCCAGTGATGGCGAGGACTGAGAACATCAGGGCCCGTCTCTTCACCATGGAGGAGCTGGAGGTCCTGGTGGACGAGGTGCTCACACAGTATGGGAGGTTATACGGTTCTCTTGATGTAATGGTAAGTGTTTCAGAGTGAAAGTAGGGGAGTGCATACATGAAGTTGATCTTCTGCAGTAGGTGCCTAAGGGTGAGGGTTTGTGTGATACACTGCCTAGCATGCTGACTTCAGGGGAAAGGGGTTTGTAGCCTATTTTACACATTTCCCGAGCTGGATATCAGGATGGGAGGGACATGCATTGTTTTTGCAGCCATACCGTGACACTGCAAATTTGGTAAGTGGGAGTCAGGACAGAAATTGCCTGTGCTAATGGATGTTCGGGTCCATGAGGTTCTTCACAGGCTCATCTGTGACATTACCTAGAGTTTTCGTCCGGGGGGTACTGATGAAAGTGTGTTTGATTTTATATTGCCACCATGGATATGTAAGCATTATGTACAAGAGTGAAATGGCTGAAGGTGACACTCTTGGTAGAAATTCACCTATGACACAGCAGATTGTTGTACTTCTGAAACATACCCCTTCCATTTCCTTCATAATGTGTACTGACTCGCATGTGTAGGCATTGTTTGCCCTCTCCTATTGTACATGCATGTGACAGTTCTGATGGCCCACGTTAGACCACAGTGTGAGCCCCTCTGGCCTGCACAGTTACTGCCCAATCTGACAGGGACCCATCACTGAATGGACAGAGTGAGACATATGAGTTGTCTGCTACCCTATTCCTCAATGAGCTATCTTAGGCCTGTGGATTGCACAAGACAGACCTTGTGATAAGGGTGTGAGATTGTAAGATCATGTCCCTATATGTAACCTCCATGACACAGTGAGCCTATCACAGGCCAACGACATTGAGAGGTGTGCAGTGTTGGACACAGTGAGTCTGCCCCAACACATCATTTACAATGTAATGAATGCCTTGCTCCCTCACATACTGCATCGCAGATGTGGGCCTTCTTCACCTTGCTTTCTGTGCTGGCATTCTTCATGTGTATGAGATGGCCAGGTACTGTGTCCATCCTCATACCTGCATGCACTTAGGTATGATTATCTCATGATAATGTACTATGTGTCATGCTTTATTGTCTTTGCTAAACATATCTGAATAGCTGTGCTGCGTGTGTGCATGCTCCTGTACTGAGACACAGTAGTACATAACCCAGTGTCCCTGAAATTTCCCCCTCTTGTTTCCCATGCCTGCAGCTCAAAGTCCACCAGCGAAAGGCCATATGGAGGGCCATTGCACGCAAGGTGCGGGCTCTGGGTGTCTCCAACCGATGGCACACACACTGTCACAAGAGTTGGGATGACATCTGCTGGCTGAGCAAAAACGTGGCAGAGAAGACGCTGGGGCTGCTCCCTCGGACTGGCAGGTTGGCGCACAGGAGCATAACACCACTAATGGCCCGCATCTTGGCAGTGACACAGCCAGAGCTGGATGAACGTTTGAGGGCCCATCAGCAGCAAGTTGGGGGTGACTATTCTGGGAAGGGTGACTTTGGGTGTGAGTGACTGTATGTATTCCAACCCTGAGCCAGTGCATAGCTCTGTGATGTTTCTAGTGTGATACAATGGCTTGTATGTGGCCTCTGTGTTGGGTGCAGCTGTCATGCATGTTTGCTACATATACTTTCTCATGTCTTTAATGTAATGGCCCTTGACATTGCATGCAGAGTCGTGGCATTATGCCATCGGCTGCATTAGGAGAGTCATGGACATCACCTGGCAGTGAACGGCAGTGTGACTCAGCTAAATGTGTGCTTTCGTCGATGTGTGCAGTGCGTGACCTCAAAATTGTGGGAATTACACATCTGACACCAATGTGCAACTGTAGTTGTGCACCAAAGCACAACATGGTGAATGGCAGGTGCTCATGGCCATTGCAAAATGACATTTTGGAGTCTGTTTCTTTGTTGCCCCTTATGGTGACTCCATATGTGACTGTGACAACATGTTGAGATGTACATCTTTTTCATCTACAGGGACCTAAGTATGCTCACAAGGATCTGTATGTCAGGTTACACGGAGGCACCGACAAGCTATTTGGCAGTGTGGACATCACATGGGTCATTAATGCCAAGTGTGCATGTTACCATGCATGTTTTGAGTTTTGAATTAAGGTTGCACATGCAGAATGCACAGGGTGGTGTGCAACATGCGGGTATCATCATCTTGTTTTGTGCTTTGCTTTCATATGATATTTGTGTATATGGCACTAAACTGAACCTACGTCTCTGTCTCTTGCAGCATCTACCGAGGGCACAGAAGGACATGGGACGGACAGCAGTGGTGAAGCTTTGCGCACGACTGCTACACATGATCTCTCTGACACTGATGTGACTAGCGCATCGGAGGGGGACAGGAGTGCCCTTGAGGAATCATGCCCAGAAACACCAACCTCAACGTCATCTGACACCAGCGGTGACTCCTCGATGTTGGCGGGCACAGGGAGTAGGAAATCTGCCTCCTCCTCCACCACACATCGTCCAGTGCCCAACCTCCCAGCTACGTCCACTGGTGCTGCATGTGCTGGCACCAGTAAGAAGGGAAGCATGTCCTTCCCCCCAGGCACCGCTGCCCCTGCACCTGCCTCCCCTGCTGCCCTCAGTGTTGAGGCTGTGGACCTTTTTAGCCAGCTGTGTGGGGGTCAGACAACTTTCCTGAATGCCTTCCAAGACAATGACAAGAAGTTGGCATAGGTAGTTGCCTTCATGAAGGGCATTCATTCTGACGTGGGTGGGCTACACAGGATTGTCCAGTCTTTGTCCTCCACAGTGACGGCAGCCATTCAGCTGTCACAGGCTCAGAGTCCAACTCCAGTCCCTTCGGCAACTTCCCTGCCAATGGCTACGCCTGATGAGAGTGACCACACACCACAGCCCACAGGCTCCACATCCCACGCAGCACACAACAGAAGCACCCCATGCGTGCCAGGGCCCAGACACCATCCCCCAAACAAACTAACGTTACACAGGAGCA
Organism: Triturus cristatus; assembly: GCF_964204655.1. NCBI lineage: Eukaryota > Metazoa > Chordata > Amphibia > Caudata > Salamandridae > Triturus > Triturus cristatus. The sequence goes on from NC_140590.1 coordinate 446,416,105, forward strand.
CAAAGGCAAAAGCCCTTCAGGTGACACTCAGGTGCATCAAGCCAAGAAGCAGGCCTCAGGTTCACATGCCTCAAAATCTGCCCCATCCAAGGACACTCCCGTCCCAAAAGCGTCTCCCAAAGACAGGCAAACAGTTGCCATGCCTGCTGTGAAGCTGGGGCCTGCTAAGAGTCTGCAGAAAAAGCCCTCTAAGGCAGATTCACCCACAACCTCAACTCCCACCCACACCCCTGTGAAGCTGGGACAGGAGGGCACTGTGGGGGGTTCATCTGGTCAACAGGGGATGGAGGGCAAAAGGCATGACCAGGCCAAGCGTACCGCCAGATCCAGCAGATCCCCAGAGGGAGGGCCACCACCTGCACCTGATGCACCTGTTTGTGGAGATTGAGGCTGTGGTGCCCACCCCACTTCCCACTCCTACCAAAACAATTATTAACTATCGAATCCCCAAGAAGTGGAAAGGCAGCCCTCCACATACTCCCTCACACACTGTCTCACGGCAGCATGTTTCCACTTCCATGTGCCACCACAACACCAGGTGCAAGCAGCCCTCTGGCTCCCAAAGCCACTGATGCCTCTACCTCAGCTGGTCCTCTCTCTCCCAGGTCCAGTCCTCCAACTGGCCCTGACAAATAGCCACCTCCCAGTTCGACTGACAGCAAGTCTGGGGAAAAGTCCCCCTCCCAAACTTATCTCTCCCACAGCGGTGCCTGGACTGCACATTGTTATCCCCCTAACTTTGTTGCTTCCCATGGCAGTGTACGGTGTCACCCATTCCCTGTGCAGGTTCTCATGCACACATGTCCCTCCTTTGCACTATGGACTGGCCACTGGCCTTGCTATTTGTAAATTGGATGCCCATTCCCTGTGCAGGTTCTCATGCACACATGTGCCTCCTTTAAAGTATGGACTGGCCACTGGCATTGCTGTTTGTAATTTGTATGCCCATTCCCTTTGTGGGTTCTCATGCACACATGTTCCTCCTTTGAACTATGGACTGGCCACTGACCTTGCTATTTGTAGTTTGGATGCCCATTTCCTGTGCAGGTTCTCATGCACACATGTGCCTCCTTTGAAGTATGGACCGGCCACTGGCCTTGCTGTTGTCTACTTTTGATGCTTACCTGGGTAATTGGTAATAAAGACAGTTACTCCTGTTGTCTGCTTTGTCAGTGTCCTTGCTAAATAAAACATTTTCTGTATGGGTATGGTTTCATGTGAAACATGCTCTGTATGCCACTTTAACATTGCCAATTGATAGTTTTACTTTTTCAGAGTTTGTCAGAGGTGACCGGCACTTTAGTTCTTCAGGACTCTTAAGCTTGTGGGTGCAATGATGGTTGTTTGTGATGATCGACTGTTATCCTAATCATTCTATGGTCAGTTTGCTAAATTGTACACATGTCATGTTAGGATGCACTACCAGCACAGAGGGGAATTCTATCCACAGGATTACATGCAGGCTTGCCAGGGTCCATCATGTCTGTGTGATCCTTCTTGATGTGGGAACAGCAGTGTTGATGTATGGTCGTCTTGGGATGGCCTGTCTTCCTAGTCACATGGGTACATTTGAATGTGTGCACTTGAGTGGTCATGAAGTGTGAAGGGGTGATTTTGTCAGTAGTGTTGATGTGTGTGTGCCCCTGCAATGCCAACTTCAGACATGTATGACCCAGAAGCTGAGTGCCTGTTTGTTTGAATTGTCAGCTATGTGCTTGAGATTGTGGACACCTGTAGGAGTTGTAGGTTGTGCACTGTGTAGTGGGTTGGTGTGTCCTTGCAATCATGGGGGACACCTACCTGTTGTTGCTGCCAGTTTTGAGTATGCAGAATATGTGACTGCCAAGTCTGTGTTGTGTTTTGTTGATCAGCCATGTGTCTTGTTACCGTTTGTGCTCACTGTGCAGACCTGTTCAGCCACACTGACATTGCTGGTGAGTTTTCTCATGCATTGCTGTCACTTGAGACATTTTTGGCTCCAGTATGGTATGTGGGATGTGGAGTATTACCATCACCTATCTGTGCTTCTTATGTCTACCCATTGTGAGTGACTCCTCTATGTGTTTGTGTACAGTATACTCCTGACCTGTCCACTACTGATGTACAAACCACTTCAGTCTCATGTCAGCTACCCCTTGTGTTGCCAGTTTGTGAGCCTTCCCACCACTTCATTTGTTACACTATGCTTTGTGGTGCGAACTGTGCACAGGACCAATGTGCCACTCTGGACAGTTTCCCAATTAGTTATGTGTGATTTGCTTGTAATGGTTTGCAGTCATGGTTGCTCATGTGCAGTGCAAATTTTTGTGCAGCACAGTCCTCTGGTCATGTTGTTTGAACCTGGGTGTCCCTGAGTTGTGCATCTGTGAGTGTTGGGTAAGCTGTATGTGTGTTTGCTGAGGTACTGCTACCCTTCCTGAGTGTGATGTTGTCTGTGTGCTGTGCTGATTTGTGTTGTGGGAGTACATGTTGTGGCACTGAGATGTGTGTGCTACTGATTTGGTTGCTGTGCACACACTGCTTGTTGTGTATGCAGTTCTGTCAGTGTATGTTGCCTTGTACTTGGCTGGTGTGCACCCCCCTGATGTCCAGCTAAGTTTGCAATGTGATTGATTGGCATGTGCATTGGTTGTGTTTTTGTGTGGATGTATGCAGTGTTTGGGCTGGGTTGGCTCTTTCTGCTGACAGATGTTCTGTCTGTGTGATGTTCTATTTGCATGACATTGTTTGTTGGAGTAGTTTGTGCATTTTGATACATTCTGAAGTGTGTTGCAAGTGTAGTGTGCATTACTTGTGTATCTCTCACATGCAGCAAGGTGTATTCTTGTTACTGGGCTTGTTTTGAGTTCACTATAGTGCCATATCCTCCTATATTTGACCTGTCACTTGTCAGGATTGTGCATGTGCATGCTTGGGGTACACTATGATACCATGTGGACTTGATGGGTGGTGTGGTGTCTCTGTCTGTGTTAGATTTTTGTCCCATTGATCCCAGTTTGTGTTCATGATTGTTTTGAGAGGATGCAATTCTGTTTCTGTTGGGGCATGGTGTCTGTGCATTGGTCCTGAGTGACAATGCTGTGTACTCCTGTTCTGTCTGGGGTCCCATTGCCTTTCTAATGTCTCAGTGGCCATATGTGGGCTTGTTGGACTTCTGTGTATGCTGTTTGTGAGGTTTGTGTTTGGCTATTGTTTTGTGTCTGCATTGGCTCAGGCATCCCTGAGTGTAGGTGTATGTTTGTGGATACACCCCAGGGAGTGTGATTGGTTGTCAGTGAAGTCACAGAACATCATTTGCACCATTCTGTGTGTTTAACACTGGTGTTGAGTGCTGCAGGTGTGATGTGGGTAGGTGAGGGGAATGTGTAAAGGTCCTACTTGTGTTTGACAGTCAGGGAGTGTGACAATGAGCCATGTGTGTTGTTATGATGACATACACATGTCAAGTTGGTTGACACAGATGTGTGGCTGATCACTGTTTGACTTCAGACACTTCCTATCATTCCTGTGCCTATGCATGGCTTGCCTTGATGTCTCCCGAGTTGTTGAACAGAGGTCACTTTGTCTAACTGTGCCCCCATGTCTGATTTGATGGCTTAAGGGTGGGGTGATATGTTCCTTCTCTTGCATGTGATGTACACATGCTTTGTGACTTGCTGCATTGCTTTCCAGCACTGTTCACTTCAATTTTGGCTAGCCCATTTATTGTTCTCCATTGCTGCAGACATCTGGTATGTGTATGTGGCTGTTTGTCTGTGTGGGGTGTTTGAGTGACTTGACAGGCAGTGTGGACAGTTCAGTGGATGTTCATATGCAGTGTGAATCTTCATTTTGTGATTGGACTCAGTTTGCTTGACATGAGTGGGGGTAGGTGTGAGGAGGAGGGATGACCTGCCCCTGAGCTTCTGTGCAGGGTGTTCCTCTTCACCCCCACCTTCTAAGACAGGCTCCCTGGTTATTTGGTGTGTGAGGTGCAGGGTCTGGCTACACCTGGCAAATGAATTGTGCAGGGGGGGCACAGGAGGAGCACACAGCATGTCCCCAAATTGGTGTGGGGAGTGGAGTGTGTGAAGGGTGGAGGTGGGGCCCTGTAAATCTTTGTGGACTGCCCATGCCTGGCGCCTGCCCTGCCTACTACATTGCGCGCAGGTTTTTCCGTGTCTGCACCACTGCGGTGACCTGACCGGGACATTGCAGTGATTTTGCGGTTAATGGGTGACCCGTATGCGAAGGGGTGATTCTCCTAAAGGTAAGACATGTGTGCTTACACTTGGGGATGTGTTCCTGTCCCCACCAGTGTGTCTGATGTGGACAGGAACCGTATATCAGCTCAGGAGATGTGTGTTGTGGTTGTGTGCGGAGTTGTGTGATTGCTTACCTGAGGCGTTGTCTGTGACGGTCCATTATTTGCTGGTAGTGGATCAGGTACAGCACCGGAAAGGCTGGATCCATTGCGTTCGGGACCGGGTGAAGGGGCCCGGGAGTCTGGTTTCACGCTCCGCTGATGTGCTTCCACCGTCTCCGGTTCGGGGGTTTCTCCACTGCAGTGTGCTGGGCTGTTTGGGGCATCCTGATTTGTACGGTGGATGGGACGTCATTCCACACGGCGGTGGGTCTCTATTGGCTCCCACCGCCACGGTGGCGGGCACATATTTCTAGCGGTTCATGTCGCACCGCGGCGGATGGGAAATGGGCTATGTTTGCCTATTTTAACATGGTGGGCACGAGGACCGTTGCTGGCGTGCGGAAAATGACATATTCCGCCACCGCCAGCACTGCGGATGTGTTCCGCCCGCCATCCTAATGAGCCCCTTAGTGAGTAAAGTTCTAGCTTTCTGCTATATTCGGTGTAGTTCTGTTCCCCCTTTTTTTCCTATATCACCTTCAAAACATTTCCCATGGAAATTAAAAGAGGAAAACAATGTTTTAGGACCCCCTTTTCATCTGCCTCCTATAGGCAGATCACCTCATAACTTTCCAGGTATGAGTTGTGTTGGATGAAGATTATAATTACACAGTGGTAATATATTTTTTGTGAAATGTGGCCGCAATGTGGTTGTACCATGCCTAGGGGTATTGAAAAAACAGACCCAACAATCCTTCTTTTGGTTTTCTAACCATTTCAGGTGGAAGAGAGTGCTAGCTCAGCACAGTCTAATATAAAGTCTGAAGAAGACATTTAGGTAATGCTGATCACAGTCTAGCCAAGCTTCCTCATTAACCATTATGGTAACAAATGCTCAATTTATTTAATTATAAATGTAAATGAGTCTTGAAAATACTTATTTAACATTTTGAAAAATAATTTTCTGTGTCTCTAGGGACTGTAGTGCCATGTGTGGTTCTGGGTGTGCATGTGCTGGGGGAAAACAAATATTAACTTAAATGTTCTTTGTAAATGGAATATGTACAGTGAGTAAGAATGCTGGCTCAAAGAGCCTGGCGCCATACACAAGATAGAAAGGACATTTGGTGTAGAGACATGGAGAAACAGAGAAACATGATGCATCTGCAGACATGACAATGTCAGTAATGTTTTAAAAAATGATGAAAATGTAGCTTTTGTATAGAGAAGTATTTGTTTCTTTGTGTTTTCCTGGCCCCTATTCTCTAATTTACTTTCATCCTTACTTTGTTTCACACACCTTCTTGTATGCAGGAACCCACAGATTTCCACAAAAATAAAACCTACCTAAAGAAACTGAGGTTTGTTTGAACCACAGTGTCTTTGTTTTGAATGCTTAGAATGGTAGCTAAAACTGAAAGAAAAACATGTAAGGCACAAATGCTGGAATTCAAGCTGAGAAAGAAATCCAGGGACAAGTATTCACTGAAATCCCGCCACAAATAGTGGTTCTCTATCATCTGAACAATTCTGCACATTATTGGGCTTAATGCTTGACCACACCTAAAATGAATTATACAAATTTGGGTATGTAGCCATTTAGAATTATTGATTTCAGTGGTTTATTTGTTGTCACCTGCATGAGTTTCTTAGTGTCTTGATGTATTTTAAGGAATGTTCTTATTATGTTCTTATTCTCTAGGTTTGGGCTGTTATTTGTAGTACACACAAACCACATAGCAGTGTCACATGCATTGTGAGAAAGTGGATTATTAGTTTTGGAGGATGGTAGTCCACCACTAGTAACAATGTCACTATTCTTGTTCCAGTAAAGATTTTAGTAATTTACTTATGTGGCACAGAGCAACCAGGCTTATCTTAGGGAAATGTCTAAATCATTTAGAAGTACCAAAACAGTTAAATTGTTGAAAACACGATGCAGTAATATTCCCACCCCAATTCATATCAACTGAGAATAAATTAACAAAATGACACCAAAATGACAAACTTCCAATAAGAAGAACCATTGATGTGAAGGAAAATGGCCCCAAAACTGTTAACCGCCAACTGTGGTCATGTTTTTGCACTGGACTTTTACCTAGGCACGAGTGCAGATTGGATACAGAAACCAGATCGGCCTGATTGGAAGTTTTATATTGGGCTTAGTCTCTGAAATGGAAGCCAAAAATTCTCAACATTGCAAGGCAGCAGGATTTGGCTAATAAGGGCTCAATGAAGCTGAATAACTATCGGACAAGGTCGCTGTGAAGCAGTTAACTTTTGATGGGAAAGCTTGAAGAGACAGAAATTCAAAACCCAGGGAAAATCCCTTATTGGCCGTATACTTTAGGCTATTTCACCCAGTAAAGATTTCTACATTTGGACTAGGTCACTTTTTAGGAGTTTGTATTCCTCCAGGGGGACAAGACTGCATGCTGCAGCGAAACAGGGCTCTACAAGGCTCGATATCCAAACTGGTGTATTACTCAAAGGGCGTACCAGCTTCTCTAATTTGTTCAGCCATTAGATTACTCTTGGATGGAAGTTTTTTGATGTTGAACAATCACTGTTACTGTGGAATGAGAGCAGGTGTCCCTATGTAGTTTCCGTCTGTCAGAAAGTTACAATTCCATGCTATTTCCTCCAATGCACAGAGTTATAGAAGGTAGCTTGTAGCCTTCCATTCCAACTTTCAAGGTTAACTTTGACAAACTGAGCAGACTAAAATCCTTATTGCTTCAGAAGGACATGGCGCTTATATCTGCCCATGAAAACTTTGAAATACAAGTAGCAAATTCTTCCTCTGAAATTCAATCACTAATATGCACAAACCTGCCTCAGCATTTTGGTGAACTTGTGCATCGCATATTTAATGCTTCCAACTCTATGGGTGTGGTACACTTCTTTAAAGCGGTTGGGTCTAGCTTTTTCAGAACATTTCAGACTATTTTTGGAGTGATATCGTCCTTCATACAATCTATGTTTGCTAATGTTTTTGGAGGCATACCACTTGTGTCATTTCTCATTTGTAGTATTTTGGTCCTATTTTTGCTGCTCCACATTGGATGTTCCATTTCGTAGCCGAATAGTAAGGGATCTGCTGCACAGATCACTGATACAAGATCGACTGCTATAACATCGAACTACACAAATATCAAGTCAACAATATTGTATGCTAAAATATCGACACCCAATCCACAGAACAGAAATAACACAAACATTGATAACAAAATATCATTTAAAAAAACACGATGACAAATATATCGACAACAAAAATATGGAACAGATAAATATCAATAACATTAAAATAAAATGAAATACAACAAAAACATTGATAAAATACATATAAACTATACCGAAAATAAATATTTAAACAAAAATAAACTATTTTCAATGTTATTATAAAATAACACATTCCAAACATTTTAAACATACACTAAAAGAATTACAAAATTATTAACATTAAATAAAACAAATACACAAAAAATCCCAAAACGAATAAATAAACTAACAATACATCATAAAAACAATTATCACGAATACTAAACATAAAAATATATCATATATAAAGAAATATATCACATGTATCTACCTGTATATTTACATAACAGTAATAAATAAAATAAAAATAAACATTAAATAAACATAACAAATATTAAACAAATTAAAAGTTAACTGCTAAAAAATTCCAAAAAGCTATCTCGACCAATACATTTTAACTACACCAACACAAATCGGTAGAAAACCCTAACTAATTAAATGACCACTATAAAAACAATCAATTAATTAACACAAAATTTACCGTATAACAGACAAGCACGGAGGAAGAACGAATCTGTATGAGAAAGAAAATAGAAACAACTATTCCAAAAATCTCTCTTTAAAGGTAAGAACAATACTTTATAACTAATTTAAAAAAATTAGCTTACATTTCTTTTTAAGAAAACTTTGACATATTTCCTTTATATGTCACAGATTAAACGTCACTAAAAATCCACCTAAACATTACACTACAAAGATTTACATCCACAACATCAACAGTACAAAACATATATAACAAAGTAAGTAAGTAACCAACAAATAAGGTAAAGGATTTAAAATAAATAGATTTAATAAAAAAGCAAAACATACCTAACAAATACTTTTCTATTTACGCCTTTTAAAGAAGTCAACAAAACCGTACCATCAACAAAAGAAACATCATCAACTAAAAGAACAACATAAAAATAGTCTAAATATTCAAAAAAATCAAATTACTTTTATGTTTCACAGATTACACTTCACTAAAACTCTACCAAAAAACTCAAAACCAGTTAAACTTCAAAAACAAGTACAAAATCAACATTAAACAAAGATATAAAATGTAGTAAGCATATAAATTAACCAACAAATAGAGCAAATAAAGAAATAAACTTCATCAACTAAAAATAGTAAATATTTTTTCTCTCAACTAAATAAAAATAGAAACTAAATAAACGAAATAATCAAATTAAATATAACACTTTAATAAAAATAACTTTTTGCTTTTAAACCAACCGAAAAAAAGAAACCAGTGAATCAACCACAACCATCGATAAAATACCCAGAAATAAAATTAAAGCAAAACAAATGTTTATTTTCAAATATAATAATTATACAAAAATGTTTACTAATCAAGACCTTATAATGATTAAATATATATATGTATATACATATATTCCCAGAGAGACAAAAAAATGGCAGAAGGAGCAAAATTCATCACATCACAAAAGGGAAAACTACTTCTGTGCTGAATATGCGTTACATTGCATACCATTACAACGCAAGTCATTACAACGACTTACTGTAGGGGCGCTGGATGTTGGAATAATATAATTTACTATTCCAACTCCACTCTGTGCAACAGTAGGGAAGGTGTTAGATTTTAAATCTAACACCTTCTGCCCCCTACAGCAAGTCATTGTAACGACTTGTGTTGTAATGGTTTGCGATGTAACAATGTGGTCATTGTGACGACTACGTTGTAATCGAATGCGTTGTATCCGATTCATTGTAAACAATGTCTCCCTTCTGTGACACATGGGCTTCACTTTTACGAAAGAAAAAATAACCAGAAACAAAACCCATTGGAAAGGTAGTAAATACTACTCAAATTATTGCTATGGGAGAACCACAACAGTAGAAACAAATTTAGTTAATGCCAGGGAACACAACCATCTCCATGACAGAAATAGAGGTCAGAGATTATCTAGAAACAATCAAAGAACCAAGCACCAGCTCCCAACAGACCAGTACCCAAATACAATAAAACTGTATTAACTAGTGTCCCTGAACATGTCACAGGACAAATACCATCCATCCTCATTCTAAAAACATTAATAGCCAAAACTAAAAGAGCTTTGGCTCAAACCCCACCCACCCCCCAAACTTTTGCAGAAATGGAAATCTTACCGGAATACACTTTCACCCACAAAGAAATTCATTGTTCATGACAATAACAGTCATGAAAAACGAATTAGCAACTTTGCCACCAATAACAACATACAAAAACTAAAAAACTGTGAAACATGGATAATGGATGGTACATTCAAAGTTTGCCCCAAGCCTTTTTACCAACTATATACCATCCATGGCGAATATGAAGACAGTATCATCTCCTTTATATACGCCCTCTCCCTGATAAGCAAAATACCACCTACATTGAGCTCCTTACAATAATACAACAACAAACCAACAACTACTTTCCACAAAAATAATCATTGACTTTGAACAACGAATTATTCAGTCAATTTTAAAAAATATCCCCACACACTGCAATACAAGGTTGCTATTATCACTTCAACCAAGTATCTGGAGACACCTACAAAAATCTACTCTAAGGGCCCTATTCTAATCTCGGTCTGAAGGGTTCCGAATTGGATTTGGTTTTACCTACACCTCTCCGGAGCCCTTGTTTCTGACCGATTCATTCCCAATTTTAAATGACTAAGTACGATGCCTAAAACCCTTAGCGCTGGCCGGATCAGTCGCAGAAAGCATACGGAGAGGCAGAGCCCGCCGTAGCCAAATCATACAGCTCTATGGAGTAGGGTTTCCAAGCGAGCAAGTACGATAAATGATTCGGACAGCCTTTATGATTCATTTTGCTCAGATGGAAAAGGCTGCCAAAATCGGTCTTTGGGAGCACATAGCAGACCCCCTTCACTTAGGGCCCTCCGAATCATGCCTGTGGCGGGTACCCTTGGGTCCCCCCTGTCAGACCATGCAAAGTGTGGCAGGCACCAAGGAGTGCCCCACACAGGGTGCAAAATGATTCCCAACCACCACTTTTGTCAGTGGGAGCCTGTGTACGCGTTTGCAGGCTCCCATTGAAGTCAATAGGAGTTTGACCGAATCGTATCCAGATGCATTCAAAAGCATCATACTTGTTCGTTCGGACTCCCCTGACAAGAGTCGTATGGAAAGCATTCTAGACACATTTCATTTGGTTTGCTTTCCAAATAAGATCGGAATCTGGCCCCAAGTATGGATTACGCCACCAATAGCAACATTCCCTATCAAATAAAAAAATGAATAGCCTTGGCCTCTGTACCAATAACTGAAGTAGCCATTCTCTATAACATAGTTCTTGAAAGCCCGTTCTACCAAGCAAACGAAACGAAACAAAACTAAGGACCTGATTTGGGGAGTGGATAGGGTGGAGACCTGTGAAAATGTATTCCTCCTCAGATCGTGGGACTCTGCTATTACCCCAACTGCCACAAGACTTACGAAAATCATTCATATCTGATAGACATCGAAAGTTCAATGGGGAGGTGGGAATCAGAAGTGTAAACTGTGGCCCTGACGGGGATAACAAAGATGAGCTTGTGAGATTCGAGATGATCAATCTGGAGCAGAGCTCATGAGGTTTTCAGTGCTAAGCAATCTCGCAGCCCAGTTTTAAGGTAAGCATGAAGCACAATGAAAATGATGAGTCTCCTCATTCCACCAAGGGAGAGACTTAAAGATACCCTCCTACCAGAGGCAGATCTAAGATTGAGCCGTGTTAGACCTGGCATCCATGGCGTGGTTTTCCCTGTCTTTTTGCTTGTACATCCTGGGGCAGATTTACAAGAAAGTGACGCATCTGTAGAGATGCGTCACTTTCCCTGCGCTACCCTTAGAAACCCTTGCGCTACCATAGATGCACCGTATTTACAATACGACACACTATGGCGCAAGGATTGACAGATGCGTCAGAAATTCTGATGCATCTGTTGGCGGAAAAGTCAAGCATTGATGGAGTCGTGTCGCAAGCACGGCGCAACTCCAGCAATGCGTGTTGAGGCCTATGTCCACTACACTACGTCACTACTTATGCCTGCTTGAAGCAGGCGTAAGGTTTTGACGCAGTGGCGTCCTAAAAGTGGCGCAGTTAAATCTTGTAAATTTTACTGAGTCACTTTTACGAGGCCTGCCTGCGTGGGAACGCCCACCCTGCATACATTGTACTTGACGCAGGTATAATGTGACGCAGGGCTTTACAACGTGACACATCTCCCTAGATGCATCGCGTTGTAAATAGGCCGCATTGTTTGCGCCGCTGTTGCGTCAAAAAAGGGACGCAACTGCAGTGCAAAAGTCACGCAAGGGGCTTGTAAATCTGCCCCCCTGTATTTTTTACTATATGCTAAACTTCGTTTTTGCTGGTTTGTGTACTCCGGGCACTGCTGATCAGTGCTAAAATGCTAGTGTTCCCTGTGTAAATTGTGATAATATCTATGATGGGCATATTTTATTTCCTGCTAAGTCCCTAGTAAAGTGCATTGTGGGTGCCCAGAGACTATGAAACAAATTCTACTAGTGGGCCTGTAGCACTGATTGTGCCACCCACCTGAGTAGCCCTGTAGAAATTTCTCAGACCTGCCACTGCAGTGTCTGTGAGTGCAGTTTTAAACTGGAATGTCGACTTGGCAAGTGCACCCACTTGCCGGGCCCAAACATTCCCTTTTAATACATATAAGGGTATCCGTAAGGTAGGCACTAGGTAGCCCAATGGGCAGGATGCAGTGTGTGTGAAAGGTAGGTTTACTGGTGTGTTTTACTTGTCCGGATAGAGGAATACTGCAAAAAAAACATTTCACTATTGCAAGGACTAGTTCTTCCATAGGTGATCATTGGGGCTGCCTTCTAACATCTTACAAGTGAAACTTTCAATAGGGAAGAGATAGAGATTTGGAGTTTGGGCTACCTGAGCTCAGAATTTTAAAGTACATCTTTTAGTGAAGGTGGTTTTTAAATTGTGTGTTTGACAATGCAATTTTCAGAAAGTGGGCATTTTCTTGTTTTTCCATCCCATGCATCAGCCTGTCTATCGAATCAACATCTAGTTTAGATTGACAGCTGGTTTGTTTGTGCATTCACTCCAGACAGTCACACAAAGAGATGTGAGGTTTGCCCTGCATATCCTGATGGTCCATCGCCAGGCTGATGGGCCTTCCTAAGCTAGAATGTTTGGAGGAGTTGTCACTGACAGCTGAATAGGGATCTGCCTCGCCTCTCACAATGCTGTCACCACCTCTCTGTGGTGTGTCTTAAGCAAGGCAGGATCTTGTGGACAACAAAGACTTTCCTTTTGAAGTATGCCTACTGCAAAGGCTAAAAGGGGTGTAAGTATTGGACCAATAACCCCACATCACTTCTGGACTGAGAACTCTGCCAAAAAGTAGACCTGAAGAAGGAGCACTGCCCCTTTGCTGTGTGTTGCTTTGCTGGGTTGGCTTGCAGTTGCAGTTTTTTGTCTGTGGGCAGTGAAAGAATTAGGCTTTGCTTTCCGGGAATCCTACATTCCAAGTTCTCCAAGGGCTTGTGTGTGCTTGCCTCCTGTTGGAAGTCTCAGGGCCATCAAAGTCTTCATCTGCAGGATCTCTGAACTCCACTGCTGAGAGTTCTGACCTGCTAAGTGGTGCCATTCCAGTTTTGAGCCCTTGGAGATGGTTCTGCTGCATCTAGATTTGAAAATCCATGCATCACCCTTTCAGCTCAGTTTTTCCCACCACAAGCTTGCCATGCAGTTGAAATACCAACGCATCGCCGCAGCGCGGCTGACAAATCAACACAGCGCCTGATTCGCGGCCTGAAGAACTGTAGCAGCCCGAGTCCAGAGCACCTAGTCTCCGATATCTAAGACCCATGCTCCAACTTTGACACATAATCTGCTGTGTAGCTGAAGGAATTGATGCATCACTTGCCTGCAGCTGTGGAAATCGACGCATTGCCTGTTTCACCACCACATCGACACACAGCACCTGGATTTTCTCACGCATGCACCTGTGCGCCAAGTTTCCAATGCATCTCCCCGCTGAAAGGAGTCACCTCCAGAAATCGATGCATCACTCCTCCACGCAGTAAGGAATTGATGCACCACTTCTACTGCTTGCAGCAGAACTGATGCCTCTATTCGCCTGGGACTCAAGAATCGATGCATTGCTGTGTTTTCTGATACTTTCCTCCTTCCTGTTCTTCATCTTGAATTTTGACACATCAAAGGTACTTTGTGCTAAAATCAATGCATCCATTGAGTTCTATGGGCAGAATTGCTAAAACCTTTCAAAAGAGATATTTTGAGTTATGTATGTTGGATGTTTGTCATTTTGGTATTGTTTGGTTTAAATAAACATTGGTTATGTTTCTAAACTGGTGTGGTGTCCCTTTGTAGTATTTTTACTGTGTTACTGTGTGTTTTATGTACAAATTATTTAAACATTGCCTCTGAGATAGGCCTGACTGCTCGTGCCAAGCTACCAATGGGGAACAAGGGTTGTCTTTGGTGTGTAACTACCTTACCCTGACTAGAAGGAAGGTTTCCTACTTGGACAGGGTGCATACCACTGGCAACTAGAGATACCCATTTCTAACAAGCAGTAACATTGTGGTGATGATGGAAGATGCAGGACTGGAATTTTACTGAGCCTGTGGCCTGGGGACACTCCTCGCCCCGTGTGACAGTGGCATCCCCCAGAGACCAAAGAAGTGCTGAGGTCTGATGAGGCCATGGAGAACAATTTAAAATGAGCGGTGAGGGTTCACTTGAATGCATTGAGATATAGGAGCTGGGAGATGGTCTGTAGCACCGAGAAGGGCCTTGTATGGGTACAAGAACTGCCATAACTTCATCACACTCTCTTTTGAAGCCAGCACCAGATTGGGAGGTAGCACAGAGAGGAGCGAGGGCCACCTGGAACTGGTATAATTAAACGTTTTCCTGGGCCTAGTGTTAATATTTTAAAATAGGGTACACTACATATTGGGATTAGTGGGGCTCACAGCATAATAAAACCAAAAAGCAATTTCACGCTTTACGATGGGCCTGACCTTTCAGGTATAGGCCTCGGTGGGATTAAAATCATTTATTTTCTAGCTCCGCTTAAGAAAGACCGTGAAAAATGCTTCAAAGTTATTCTGTGCCTTGTTCTTAAAAGCTGACTTGATTGTAAAAGTAGATTTTTGATAATTAAGGCAGAAAAGTAACTTTATAAAAATGTACTTTAAGATGCCTTAGAGAGAAATGGCTTAAAACTAGTTATGCCAATCAGCACACCTCCAGGGCTAGAATATACATCCTTGGCTAGGAGACCTAATGACCCTGGCTCAGAGGAAAATGGTTTCTCTGGGCTCAGGGAAGGCCAATGAGTGTTAACTCTTGAACACGTAGCAGGGTTTAGATAGGAGTGCACAGGAACAGAAGGCAGAACAAAAAAGGCAGATTTAGTCCTATCTTTTTTGCCTTGGTGATGCCAGGCAGGGCTTCTCCCAGTCTTCAATTATTCTTTATTCGAGATTACAAAAAGATCACAAAAGCATAAGATAAAAACAATGCAATACAATTTACATACAAAAATTCATTGCCACAGACTTTTGATCTCTTAGTAGTACAACAAACAGATCAAAGAATCGCTACAATTCATATGCCAAAGTGGCTATAATACCTTTTTATCTACTCTCCATTGATTTTCTACTTCGTATGGCCATCTTTAAAAAGCAACATACATTAAAACAGATCTCAGGATTATTTCACAATTGAAGATAATTTAATGCCACCTTGCATCGTTGAAAAGCAAAATGAATCATTAAAGGTTTAAGATATGATTGAAAAAACGTACGATAAAATCCACACAAAAAATATGCAATAAAGACTGTTCCGATTTGCCATCGAGGGACAGGGGGTAATACTGTACTTCACATACCTTTTGTTTCATAAAAACGTGCTAGATGCCAGACCATTCCTGACCTGTATCTAAATAAAGGGGATGTTTCCCATCGGGTTAGCTCTAATGTTAAATACACAGTAGTATCATATGTTGCACACATAAAGTATAATAATGGCAGATAGTATGTTTGCTGGCAGCTTCCTGAATACTCATAGTTTTAACATGCTATAGAATTCTGAACTTGACCAAGTTTTTTGCAATTTTAGTAATCAGGTGAACAATTCAGAAAGGCCAATATCGCCCAAAGTTTTGCTGACATATCTCAACCAAGGTATAGCAGAGCCCCTGTCCAGCTTCAGGCAGTCTTCAATAACTGCCCTGTTAAAACTAGTCTCCTTATTACTCCATAAGCGGACCCATAACAAAAGGGGAACTAATTTAATACGATCTATTACATTCTCTAAATTCAGTTCAGAGTACAGAATAAAATTAGCATTTGAGGCCAGGAGATTTTGCAGTTTCCTACAGATTCTATTCTTTTCCACCTGAACGGGGACAGCATTGTGGAATCCCCAAACCCTGGCACCAAAGGTGGCTGTAGGTAAACATTGCATTGGATAAATTGTAAAGAAAGGGGAGATAATGGACCTACCATCCATTTTGGCTAGATTAAAAAGGAAATCCACTGCCATCCCAAGTTTCCGTCGAGAGGCGTTTACTTGCATCTGCCAGGAATTACTTGCACCAAAAACCAGCCCTAAATAACAAAAGTTAGTAATTGCACTTAGCTGCTTATCACCCAAATTTAATTAAATGAGTGTTAAACCTTGACCACTGAGCAGGGATTAAGTATCTGGGAGCGCACAAGAACAGAAGGCAGAACAAAAGGCAGTTTTAGTACTACCTTCTTTGTCTTGGAGATGCCAAGGAAGGCTGCTCCCAGTCATTCAGGGGATCCACCTAGACAGAGTGTCCCCTATCACAGTAGGAGGGAAAACACTTTTGCCACCTATAACACTTTAGGTGAACTTACTTGGCTGGGAGACCTAATGATGTTGACTCAGTGTGCAACAGCTTGCCTTGGTGCCCAGAAAAGGCCAATTGGGTGTTAACTATTGATCATTGGCAGGAGTTAACCGCCTAGAAGTAGACAGAACCAGTTGGCAGAACAATGGGCAGTTTCAGCACATCTTCTTTTTTAACTTGGAGATGTCCAGGAGGACTTCTTCTATGTATGCCCTGGATCCTAACAAAGGAATGTTTCAGGATTTCTAAACTAGAACATAATACCGAGGCAGCACAACTCCTTCTAGGCCTTAATTGGAACGCATCCAATATTCAAGTCCATGTGTTCTCCTGGAACAGGATTGTATTGTCGCAAATGGCCCATTGGGATGTTTGCAAGCAATAAAATGCATTTTCCTATGAACCAATCCTATTTTGCGAGTCGGTAACCTGTTACTGTCTTGCAAAATAGGTTTTGCAAGTCGCTTTTAGGAAGGGCCATGTAATGGGCATCCCTTATTAATAACGGGTCACACTGGTATGTATGAGTTCTTTGTGACCTGGAATGCGGTTGGAAACATTTGCAGATTTCCACCAATTTCAAATTGGTGGTAAGCCATTTGCAAATGGGATGGGGTCCCCAAGGGACCCTTTCCCCTCTTCCCCTTTGTAAATTGGGGAACCAACACTTTTTCACAGGAATGAGGGCACCAACATTTTTTCAGAGGAGGCAGTGGTCCCATTTTCATTTTTATTTTTGAAAATGTATCCCATTTTCCTTTAAGGAAGGCGGTCTGCATTTTAAAAAAAAACTGTGTTTTTTTAAAAGCAAAAGACACACAGATGATGGCTGGAATGCAGAGAAAATCAAACATTCACCCCCAGTCAAGAAATCTTGGTTAAATCCATTGGTGTTTTGCTCACCATGCCACACCAGTTTGGAACCAGCCATATGCAAATCAGTCTTGACCCTGTTCCTAATGGGAACAGTGGAACCCGAACTGCCAAGCCAGGACCTCCCTGGACGGAAAGCAAGCATCCCAGGACCAGTTTCAGGGCATCACCCTTCATCATTCAGGAGAGCTTGAATCCAGTGGTGGTCTGCTGACCCCAGCAGGCCACCATCCATGTGAGTGCTGGCCTTTCCCATTGGTTTGCAAATTGTGAAGTGCCTCATGAATATTGATGGGTAGGTCCCTTGCAACACATTTGGGAATCGCAAACAGTGCCTGAGACACTGCTGAACATCAGGTTTTATAAATCGCAAATTGTGAGTCGCTAAAAATCCCAATTTTCAAGTTGCTAAATCTGGTAGTTGTACTTGTAGCCCTATATTCTTTTGCTTCGCCTCAACTATAGGCCTTTGAGTTCAGCATTAGTCTTCTCCATATCAAGTTCTATTGAAATGGTGGTGGTTTGATAAATGGGAGTTCCATAATCCACTCAGAATGGGTGATTTGTATGAGAATGGTGAGCTACTAGATAGACAGTGATGCACTGAAAAATGTGAGGTACACGCACAGATGAATTTGCCTGGACCCAGCTATTGCACTGGGCAGGAGCAAGATAAATTAAAGAAGTGGCAGACAGCAGACAAGTCCTCACTGGAATAAATGTTTTTTACAGAAAGTTTATAAAGGGGGTCTGAAGCCTTTACAATCACCCAATAACTACTACTGAATCAGAAACATGTCCAAGTGTGAAAAAAGACATAGGCATTGAAATTCAAGAAAGAACGTTTACCAACATATGGTCTGGAGCGGCACAGTTGTTGATATAAAATCAGCATAAAGATAATGCATTTAAAATATTGACAAGGAGGTATTTTGCAGTGAAGGTGCAGTTCTGCACACACTATGGCTCACTTATTGTGGTCCTGAAAATGCATCTAACCATGGTGGAAAGATCTACTGCGGTGAATCAAGTTGTTCACAGGAGTTGATCTCTCGTTAGATCCCACTATCCCTTGGTTTGGTGTACCCAGTAAAGACAGTATCTACTCAATGACAACTATGGGCAAGCTAGTAACAAACCTATTGTTAGTGGCTAGGCTTAACTTGGCACACTTTTAGAAACACCAGTAGCTTCTCCAAAGCTGATAAAAGCATGGAACATTTACATAATGTTAAAGTTCTTAGCTATTGTCCTTAATAGGGTGTGCAAATTTGAGAAAATCTGGATGGAGTTTAAGACCTACAGGAAACAAGATTGAATGAACGCTGATGCCAAGTTTAGTATGCTGAAAGTAGTCCAACAATCTCACTTGAGCAATATCTTGTCCTCTTCTGATGGTTCTATTACTGATGGAATAACTAAATATATGGGGTTTACCCAGATACTAATTGACATTAACTACAATGCAATATTAAACACTTCAAGATTGAGAGGCGTGGTCTGTATTAATGTCATGATATAAATGACAAAATTGAATCTGCAACTAATAACTTGAATAAATAATTGTTAAAAAAGATACATAATATTAATAACTGGAGAGATGAAAGAGAATCAAGAAAAATTGAGAAGGCTATTGCGAGGTAGTTATTATTCCTACAAACCTTGCAGGGTCATGATGAATAGTTGATATTAACTGACATACTTCTGCAAAGAGTATGTGTTATGTCGTTCCTTTTCTTTGCATATACCTGCATGAGTTTTGTAATTGTTGAGAATGTTTGATGCATGTGTAATGTTTGGTGTTGTTGTTCCATGTTGGTCCGCTGGGAAAGCTCATTCCAGCATGGGCTGAGCAAAAGCCATCATGCGCATGGTGGGGTGTAACCTGGAACTTGACCTGGAGTTACAAGCTGGTGTTACTGTGAGTTGCTGCTTTAAATGAAACTGATATTAGTAATCTTAGGGGTGTATCATCAAGGCGGCGCTATAAAAGGATCGCTGCTTTTGCGTCCATTTTCAGCCGAAAAATGGCGATAATTTTATCACCTTATCAGCAAGATCACGCTATCGCGTGAATCCTTGCCTTAGCGCCCATTCCCTTCAAGCCCAGCTTTGCATCTCTAATGAGATGCAAAGTGGGCGTACCTTGCCAAACTTACGTGGAGAATGTTGCTAAACGACATTTCTCCAATTAACAAGGAAATCGCTAACCTGCTTAGCGATTATAAAAGAAGCGCTAACCGTGCTTAACACAGGTTTCTGTACGCCTGCTTTTAATCTGATTTAGCCATGTTAACCAATGGGAGTTGAATTACATGGCTAAATCCACCCTGCCCTATCAGCAAGGTATCACCTGTCGCAGTGCGATTATCGCTGGTTTTCCAGCGATAATCACACTGTTTTGTAGCTAACGCTTGGATTTCTATTGCTTTGGAGATATGCGTTGCTGATAGCACGCTATCTGTGCGATATAATCCAGCGATAACCAGCAATAATTATCCTAGCGCTAAGTTCGCGTAGCGATAATTATAGCCGGTTGTTGCTGATATGCCCCTAATATCTTACCTGTAACTGTGTGGACCATATCGGCATAACAGTCTACTTAGTCATAAATTAACTTCTGGAATGTATTATTTCCATCCTATAGTTCTTGTTTGATTATTTTATTGTTATATTGAATGGCTATTTTATCTAAGTGCGAAATCACTATATTTAAATTGATAGACTTGACTGAAGATTTTAAATTAACAGAATATATCTGAAAAATGCCTAATCCTAGAGTTGTGTACATTACCTGCTACTCAACAAAACTGGTGGGAGGAGGGTATTAATGGAAGATTCTGTATAGAAAAATATAGACCGAGTGAAACAAACTCTCCTTGTCTAAAATAGAAAAAGTTTTTTTCCCTGTTGGAGGAATTAAAAAAGAAGAAAAATGTAAGAATAGCGATCTTGTATTAGCAATGCTGTTTTGGGGAATTTTCCTACGGAGAAATATCGAAAGAGAGCGTGCACCCGATTATTAGAAGACCTTTATTGTATATAATTGAATAACCATCTGGCTAGCAGGCAAAAAAAAAATCTTAAAACACTAACAGTAGCTAAACCTTCTGTTGCATACAAAATGCTACCTTGTAATACTTGGGGCAGTCAGCAAAAGCCACCTGCGTTTATTTTAGATTTTCGGAGGCAACATATTTGTTTATTTTCACAACTCCTCGCATTTAACAGTTCCGCTAACCTGGAATAGACATTGCGTGTTTATGTTAATTGATTAAGGTCCTTGCAGGTTTCCCCAGAAAAATGTTGGCAGGCCAGACCTGACGGGATTTTTTGAGGGGATACGTGCTGGAAAAAAATAGAACACATGCTAAATGTGATGTGTTAAAAACCATTCTGCGCAATATGCCTCATTTCCCTGTTGAAAACTCTCAATAGGCAGTATTTATCGCGCATCCTGCCATACCCCTTCCAAACTTGTAAAAATGTTAAAGGCCTCATTACGAGTCAGGCAGAACTGAATTACCTCCGCTTGAATCTAAGTGGGTCAGATTTCCCACAACCTTTTTTGCAGGTGTGGGAGAATAAGATGTTGATTCTGCTGGGCGGTAATTCCACTCAGTAAAATTACGTGAAACATTGTCTGCAGAAGCAGCCACGCCTCACTCCTTCTTTTTTCCTCTGTCAGGAGCGTGCATACAATGCCGCCCCCGTGCCAGAAATAGCTTTCCCGCGCATACTCCCCTCATCCCTCTTCCCCATCCCTAATGCACTCACTGGTTCCCACATATATATACCGTTTTCAAAGCATTTGGTAAAAGTATGTGTTAACACCCTCATGGAATTGAGAATTCCGAGTGGTACCTCCACCAGAGTGAAATCAGTTTCACAAGGTAATTCCCCATCCCATTTGTGTATGCGAATTTACCTGGGGTAGGGTTGGCAGTGTAATATATAACGAACACCCAAAAACCTTGGAGTCTGACGGTATTCACTTACCTTTTTCAGTTTGTTAAGCATTTCTTTGCATACTCTTTTCGTGACCT
Source organism: Triturus cristatus (assembly GCF_964204655.1). Classification (NCBI taxonomy): domain Eukaryota; kingdom Metazoa; phylum Chordata; class Amphibia; order Caudata; family Salamandridae; genus Triturus; species Triturus cristatus. The sequence goes on from NC_140590.1 coordinate 446,437,566, forward strand.
TAGTCATTAATACTATTTCCACATGTCTAAACATTCTTTTGATAAATCAAATATAAAAAAAATATCAATGTTTACTAGCTCAATGTATGTAATAAAAAACCACACCAACATTACAAAATTACAACTAGCTTTTTCTTTAAGAGATACTCTATATGGTGTCGTTTCATATGCAATTGGATTTACGGATATTTCAGAATTATTTACTAATTAATTGCTAATTAATTTCATAGAGAGAAGTCAAATGTTTAAACCACCTTTTGAGAGCAGAAGTTATTCATGCCACAGTTCATGTGCTTTCAGAAGATCCAGCTTAAGGCAATGCACATGATTAGTAATGAGGTGTTTAACATAAATATTCATAATTAATACATCATTGTTTGAAAAAATGTAAGGGAAGCTGTTTTGCGATATGGATCTAACGTTTGATGTGTCTGGGGGATTGCTTCAAGGTAAAGAGATGCATGCGAGTCAGAGATTAATTAAACATATATGAACAATTATATTACACATCCTGTGCGCGTTGTAACTTATGCGGCTCTTATTAACTTTTTCCGCCCTCAGTGTAGGCATTGCTCAACGTGTAATGCTTCTGTGCTGCTCCTTTGAAGAGTTGCCCTTGAAGCAGAAATACGGATGTGTTGCTGATTTGCCTGGTCCTTGCCCCCTTCTGAAAATGGCCTTCACATGACCTATGCTGTAAATTGTGAAGCTAGTTCACTTACCTGAAAGCCCTTATTATGCAACTTTTTATGTCTATATAGAAATCTGAATTCTCTGCCATGAAAAGCAGCCTAAAGCTACCATTTATAGGTACACTCAACCTTTTGAGAAAGTCAGCGAATAAACAACTAAAGAACAGAATACAATGCACTATTCAAAGATGGCTGCCACGGCAGTGGAGGTTTTTACATGGAACTAGCTTGGCTTGCACTAGAAGGAACCACTATTGTGAAAAACGTGTGATGGCAATAACGCTATGGTTGAGCACCATGCAGACATGCCACCACAATATGTGGGTACTGGAATAGTGGCCTAGTAAATATATACATTGTAAACATTCTTGGAATAGATGCAAATACAAAATAGGGTTGGGATGGCAAGCCTAACTAGGGCAACCGGTCCTGGAAAATGTGTTGTGCTATCTGCCCATATTGTGTACTTCATGATGGAGCCCGTAAAGGTTTCATAAGCAGGAATGCAACATTCTACTACCCTCAATAGAGACCAGTGGAATGCAGAGGGAGGCAGACAGGCCTCTTACACATTTATCTTAAAGGTATGGGAAGAGGACCTCTTTCCTCTAGATCAGCTTTTAAGAGAGTGACAGCACTTTGGAGATAGAAAGCACCCCAATGCAAAAATCAGAATGTTAAGCCGTTTGAGCTTGTAAGGTAGATGGGCAAGTAAGGCAGGAAGTGAAAGGCCAATATTTTATCAGCAAAAACAGTACCCCACGCACTGGACTGGAAAGTACTTGATGAAACTGACATAATTAACCAAAATATTTACTTGGTTTCTATTTAGATTGCGGTGGCTCCACTCCAGAGAGGAGATCAAATTGAAAACTCAACGTTATCCTATTACACAAGTATACAAATTACATGGCATCAGTATCTCTCCAGCATAGCACATATGTATGCTCTCAGGTCCTCACAAAATGGTTAAAAGAAAATGATCACAATACCCTTATCCAGTAAAAAAATAAACAGAGCATGGTTCAGAGCCTAGCATGCCAGCACTGTTCCCTCTTTAAATTGTACAAGAGCTACAACATTTTAAGAACAGCTTTTAAGAACAGATTAAGTCATTTTGAGTAAAGAAAAGTGTTTACGTTAGTAGAGAAATAGTTTAACATTCATATTTATAAAAATTAAAAATGGTCGACCAAAATCCCAGAAGTTAAATCTTATAACTATTGAAGGAGAATATGTTTCCAAAATAATACTGCAAAAGTTAACTTATACTTTGAGGACAATAAATAGGCTGCTTAAGAGAAAACGGCAGGTTTTGCTTATGGTGAGAAAAAGGAAGTCTTTGCTATTGAGCAATTAAATGTGGCTACTGAAGTGAAAAACACAGCTGCATCTCTAGCTGTTGAGGAGAACCAGGCAGCAACAATAAGTCCACTGTAGGTATTGCTTTTGAATAGTGGAAGGCCATACTGGCTCATAGAGGAGATAGCGGATGATGGACATGGAATCTTAGAGGATATAAAAACCAGCAAAAATCATGGCAGAGCTTACTAGCTATCAAGTTCATGGTGCTCATTCCCTGATGTCCCAGGAGATACTGTGTCTGTCTTTGTAGTGAATGATTGCAAATAATTGGTTTACTGCTCATGAGCACAGGATACACACAAAAAAACCCTGGTGTGGATTTTTTTCCTGTGGAGCATGCTATTTATATAAGGGAAAGATGGAATACTTAGTCTAGATCCCATAAAGATGGAGTATTAAAACCTAAATTTCGGTTCCCATCTTTTGAACTTGGTCCACTCTGGAATTGTCACCGTGAGAGAATACTGCATGTTTAGTGGGGAGAGCTCCTATCACTCAGGACGTTATTAAAAGCAGTATCCGTGCACTACACCCATAATCAACTAACCCCAATTTTCCCCTTTTATGGTGAAGATGAAACTCAAATTTAAATCAGACCTAATATGAAAGCTTTAGTGCAGTTGCTTTTTGTTGTCAAGAAAATCAACAAACCAGTTGGAAAGGAAGATTCCTCTGGTGAAGGCTCAAGTCACAATCAAGGAAGAATAAGACATTCTTGACCATTTTGATAAACATGATATGGTGTTCAGAAAACATCTGCAGATGTGCCAAAAAGGTAGTAGTATTGAGCTAACGTTTATTGTTTAAGGAACCATTACTGCTATTCTGGACTACTTCAGCTTCAGTTAACCCCTCCTTATACACGTCTGCAACATATTTGAAAGTTCAGAAAAGAAGGAATGACGGCCAGTGGCATGTACAGGGCTCTTAATGTATTGAGTGGCTGGGTAAATCAAAGTTCCACAAAATGTCCATGATCTGCTGCATGTAAAGGGTGGCAAGGAGTGGATAAAGTGGGCATCTTTGGGTGACTGTGAAAGGGTTAAACAAGGAGGCCCTTAGCCTGATGTGGCACATTGCTTCTTAAAGACAGAGCTGACTAGGGAAAGAGAGTGCTGAATTGTATTTAACAAATGTCTTCTACAATGGTTTTGAAGGCCATCGACAGTCTCAAATGATTAGTCAGAAGAGGTTTCTTTAGTGGGAAGGAAAGGGCACTGTCTACGTGGCAATACTAACACATTGAAGGCTTTGCCTATGCAGAAATCCAATTTGAGAGAAGTTAAATTGTAAAACAGGCCCTAGGTCTGACAGAGTTTTGAATTATCCAGTCCTTAATCTTGTAAGAAAGTTCATACTCACATTTCTAGAAGCAACAAGTAGGTCTTTAGCAAGGAATAATCAAGAAATAAGATAATTCACACACGTCATCACTTCATGAAATATGTCTGGAAAATTTGACACTTTCATCAGGAAAAAAGCAGGCCTCCATGCCACGGATTATATTCATGTCTAGTAAATAGGCTGTGTGATGTTCTTAATGGCAGTGGAACTAGGTGCTAGATATACAAAGCTTTTTTGAGGTCACTAACGACCTAATTCACAGAGTGAATTAAAAAGCCATCACCGAATCACAAACTGGGATTGCGATTCAGTATTAAGAAGGGGCATGTTGAGGGCGTCCCTTCCTAACAGCGACTCACAGTGGTATGTGTGAATGTTTTGTGACCGAAATGTGGTTGCAAATCATTCGAATTTTACCAACTCTGTGCTGGTGGTAAACCATTTGCAAACAGGAAGAGGTCTCCTTTTCCTTTGTAAATGTTGGGATAAACATTTTTTAAGACCAGGCAGGGGTCTCAAGCACTACTGCCTACTCCTAAAAAATGAAAAAAACATTTTCATTTTACATCTTGAAAAAAAAAGCTCTATTTAAAAGGAATTACAGACATGGTGGACTGGTGACCCCAGCAAGCCACCATTCCTGTGATTTTTTTTGCATTCCCAATGGGTCGCAACCCGGGACATTCCTCATTAATATTAAAGAGGTAGTCTATTTGCCACCCATTGGAAATCGCTAAATGTGTTAAACACACATCTGTACATCACCATTTGCGATCATCAAATAGCGAATCACTTACATTTGCTTTTTAGTAAACCCAAACCCTAAGATACGGTCATCTGGCACTAAGTATCCACCTACAAATATATAAAACCCTCATGGAAGCAGAGCTGTCAAAGTTAACAGGAACACACACCCCTCCGGTATTAAAGATTAATATTTTTTTATCCATGCCTACTAGGTTTTTCTTATTGGTGACAATCATGAAAAGAGAGACATCGGGCCACTTCCTCTAAATCCAGGGGGCGGTTTGATGTCTTTGCTCAGATGGTTTCTACTCCATTGTAAACTAATCTAAATATAGTAAAACTATCGCACTCCCTTCTGTATAGAGTAAATACAATTGAGAAACCCATGTTAAGACATTCAATAAATCAATATAACACTGCGTTTTCCTGAAACCGTGAAAAACGTCCCCAATCTTCACTCACTGGATAGAAGTTCAATAAATTTCAAAGAGGTAATTCAGAAGTGATTCGAATTTTTCATTTCTTTTCTTTTGTTTGTTTGTCTATTCTTTTATGTTCAGTGATGGTAATGTTATGATCACATCACATTTTTACAGTACTGTCTTTAGAACCTTCCTTGGACAACATGCCCAATGCATTTCGGGCTGGGTCCTTCGTCAGGGGCTTTCTCCTGCAAACATAATAAAGTATGCTAATTCGAAACTGAATACCAACTTAAAATGTGATGTAGCCTACAGCTGAGGGGAAATAATACCATGAGCACAGAAAGAATTATGTTCTTAGATGTAGATGATACCATTCAAAATGTTCAGCTAATTTCCGGTCTTTTCATTAAATCTACTGACCAAAATAATATACTCCACTATACAAGCTTTCACCAAATTTCGCTCAAAAGGCATTTACCCTATTCTCAGTTATTGAGATTAAAACATATATCCTCTAATGAACAATTTTAAGAAAAATAGCCAATTTAAATTGGTTAAAAAATTCAAGCAAAGAGGATGCCCGGATCACATCTTGAATTCTAGTATGGAGAAAGTGGATGGCAAAGAATGAGAAAGCTTACTAAAAAATAAAGCCAAAACCAAATGTAAAGAAAACAGATCAGTCTTTGTATCTAAGTTCTCCACCAAAAGCCAAAAAGTTAAGAAAACCATATTAAAGTATTGGCCCATGATAAAAACAGAGAACGATTTCAAAGGCATATTCGAATACCAACTGCAGTTCTCTCGTCAATGCACCAAAAATGTTACACAGCTTCTAGGGAAGACCAATAAAAGGCAGTGACAAGCCTGCCAAAGGGCTTGTCCTTGCTTAGAAGACCTGCCAAAGGAACATTGTGAGCCAGCTGGAGTAGGAAGGTCCTGTAGCCTAGGGTGACCATCAACACATGAGTTACACCATGCTCGGTCAGGAAACTGAGACATGCTGTGTAGGACACCATTATCCCACCAAGTCAGGTGATCATCAGAGGTATCGCCAGCTGTCTGGGCCTCAGCCTGCTAGCGTAGGCCCTCCAGACTAGGGCTTTCCTTCTGCTCTCTTCAGAATTCCTTGCTGGCGGGATCTCCTTCTTTCTGCCAATTGGTTATTTCAGGTAGATTTCAGAGGGCACCAATGTCCTCCCCTGTATTTTCTTGGGCTTCAGCCTCTGCCTGGACTGTGGGAGTTTCAGGAGTGGGTTTTCCATGCCCCTTGCTCTTACTCTTTTGGGCAGGTACCTGGGCCTTTCTTCCAGGCTTTAGGGCCCCCTGACTACCCAATTGGGTGGCTATGGACTGGGTGGTTAGGCACACCCACTCAGGCAACCTCCACAACTACAGGTAGGACGGTGCTCCACCTCTTTCCAGATGGTGTGCTTCATGTCATTACAGAGCAGACAATCCATAGGCATCGATGGACTATCAGCTACCCTCAAGGAACCTGAGTTCCCCCTCCTTATTTAAAGGGAAGCAGATCCACTGAAAAGATACTCTCATGGTTGTCAGCTACTACAACCTAGTGAAACACATTAGGGACTACTTGCTCTGAGGACACCGAATGACACCTGATGGTTGTTATGTTGCCTCCTGAGCCTCCCACCCGCTGCCTATTCATGGTGACCCATTGCCTCCACGTTTTAGGGTTGCTGAACATGTGGGCCCTTGCCACCACCTCTCTATCACCCAGAGACACTAGAGTAACCTCTGCACTTCCCCCAATCAATCAATCAATCAATCAATCAATCATAGCATTTGTAGAGAGCACAACTTACCCGTGAGGGTCTCAAGGCGCTGGGGCGGAATGCTGCTACTGCTCAAAAAGTCAGGTCTTGAGGAGTCTTCTGAAGGTCAGCAGGTCTTGGGTCTGCCGTCGGTGGATGGGGAGGGTGTTCCAGGTCTTGGCGGCAAGGTGGGAGAACGATCTGCGGCCGGAGGTAGCTCTTCGGATGCGGGGGACTGTGGCGAGGGCGAGGTCGGCAGAGCGAAGCTGGCGGGTGGTGGTGTAGAAGCTGAGTCATCTGTTGAGGTACGCTGGTCCGGTGTTGTGGAGTGCCTTGTGTGCATGGTGAGGAGCTTGAAGGTTATCTTCATGTTGACTGGGAGCCAGTGCAGGTCTCTCAGGTGGGGTGTGATGTCGCTGTGGCGGGGGATGTCGAGGATCAGGCGTGCAGAGGCGTTCTGAATGCGTTCAAGTCATTTCAGGAATTTGGCCAAGGCTCCTGCGTAGAGGGCGTTTCCGTAGTCCAACCTGCTGCCGACGAGGAAATCACAATACACCTGAGCACACCCAAGTAGAGTAACTATGATCCAAAGGTTTAGTCAAAACCTGAGCAACGTGAGTAATGGTCAATTATTAAAATGTCCTTTATCGCAATTGTATGTAAAGAAGTTTTCCAATCAGGTCCTGTTGCAGATTTTTTAATCAGCAAACAACAACGCAGAACAGCAACAGCCGACGTGCGTTTCACCCTCTGGGCTTTTTCAAGGCTGCAGGAAAATACATATATGACAATAATTGTACAGTGATCAGATATGATCCGTAAAAGTCACCACAATGTTTTAACACATAGAGACGCCCTTAGACACAGCAATTCAATTGCGAGTATATATGCAAATATCCATTATGTCATTCTGTCATTAGTTACGTGTACCATCTCCCTGTGAAGGTCCAGCTTAGAACTGAGAGAAAGGGGACACGCAACTCCAACCTTCTAGTCAAATGATTTTAACAGGAAAACACACGATGATTAACCCACAAATATGAACAAAACATTATTCATGTTAAAAACAAAGAGACATCATCCTGGTTACATTAAAAAATACAGCACAATATACGCGATTCGCCAATCGTCATGAGTAGATCTAGAATACTCGAAATACTCTTTAAATGTATCCTCTTGATATAGTAAGGATCCCACAAAACCAAATATGGTTAACACCAAACTTCGTGTCAGAGATACAAAGAAAATTTATTTTCCGCACCGTGACAGAATTTACAAAGTAAAGCCAACAACCTCACTGCGTGAGTATCTACCACCACCAAGACACCGATAGTGCAATGAAAGACCTATGGTCAACACTCAATGTTATAGATATTCCTCTCACCTAGCAAGTCATGGTTACGTCTCCTAACTGAATTGGAGTTGAGGATTATATATCCATCTTTTCCTGGATTAGTTCTGATAAGAAAAAGACAAGTGTCGAGCAAGAAACCTAATATGGATGGGGGTTTAATTATGATCACATAGGTGATTCAAGTCATTAATCTGTTTAATTCTTACCCCGGATCATCAATGCCCACGCTAATCATCTTGATAAACGTCTGACTGTGAGCCTGGGACACGTTCTGATCGGGCGGTATGTCGTTGTTATCAGTAAGGTTCCCCTTCGACCCTGGGAAACGAGTATCGGACCTTAATAAGTCCTGTGTTAACAAGTAGAACAATGTAGTATCAATAAAGGTTCCGGGAACCAGAGTGAAAAAAACCAAAACTTTAAAAAAAGAGAACGATGTTAGTCGTTAATGCTAGTACGCTATCGTACATGTATCTAACTACGCATTAAGCGTTATACTGTAGAATACGTTTGATCGGTTCAAGCGCTGTTTGGTAAAAAGCAGTAAAACACAACTTTGTAGTTTAATCTTTACCTGATTCGAGCAGCGAGATCCTGTAGGAGACGCGTGGCAACTCGGCGTTCTGTAGACGCTGGTGCCATTTTGGTCGTCTTAAAGTTCATCCCCAATGGTCATAGAAAGCGGACTATGCCATATTGTTCCTGTAGGTCTGACAAAGTTTTGTAAATAGAAACACTAAAACTAACGAATGTTTAAAAATTGGGCTTGCAACCAGGAAGGGATTTATTTATATTAATAGCACTCGAAGGACACATTATATTATGTTAATTCTAATGGACATGGAAAAAAGACTCACATCACTAATCGTCGATGGATGAAACGGTCTTAGTGTTGAGATATACATCGATCATGTATAAAGTTAATGATTAAACTTGCTCCAACTGCACCATATACGAATACAGTGAAATACATAAGGAGCATAAAGATGCTGGGTTTGCCCCCTTGCTTGTTAAAGAATTGGTGAAAGTATCATTGCGGGGACACCGTTGTAACGGTAAAATCCAAGTTCTGTAAACCTGCATATGTCATAAACCTGTTCATTCTGATCAAGAATCAAGGAAGTGAGTGGAGTTATATGTGTCCTTGGTATAACAAGCACGTATAGTACTAAAGGTGGAAATAGTCCATCCATTTGAAGTAGAAAACGAAAGTAGAGAAAATGCACCAGTGACCTGTCCAATAACAATAAAACCTAATAAGGGTAAGATAACCTAAAACCCATTCAAAATAAAGAGGTATATTCATCCTGTGATAGTATCAATAGACAAAAAGGGTCACGTGCCCAGTGTCTATTAGTGTGGAGTCACATTATCATACGTCAGTCTACCACTAGAGCGGATGAGGAAAGAGAATCCAACAGATGTAGAGAATAGTAAAGATGACAGTAGGAGGGCATATGAATGTCTTAGCATGGCTCATAAGAATTCACACAGCTCTTTATCACAATTTAACCCATGTTCCACCGCCCTCAATCTGATAATCCAAGTACTCTCTAATTTGCGTAACTGTGACGTCATGTCGCCCCCCTGTGCATTCTGACTTATTGCATCTATACCATGGAAGCCAATTTGCCGTAAATCAATTGATGTGTGTTCATTGTTAAAATGAACCGCCAAGGGATACTGCATGTTGTTATTTCTGATGGCACGAATGTGTTCTTGAATCCTCTCTTTCAGAGGTCTAATTGTACTTCCAATATATATTTTGGTGCAAACACATTTAATGCAGTAAACAACCCATTTAGTGTTGCAATTGATAAACCTCCTGATGGTGTATGTTTTCTCCGTATTGTACTTGAAGGTATTGATTTTATGAAGTCCAAAGCTACATATGTTGCACGAGCCACACCTAAAGAAACCATTTGGGGCAGCAGGTAGCCAGGTGACATGCTGTTCAGGAGGAATGAAACTGGGGCACAGTTGTTGTCTCAGTGTACGCCCTCGTTGGTGAACCATCTGAGGTTTTGGTCCAATCGCACCCTGTAGGCTGGTGTCATGCGTTAAGAGGTGCCAATGTTTTTTTAAAATCTTGTATACATCTGAGCTCAGACTAGTGTACGGAGTGATGAAGGCACCCTTGATTGCTGTGGATGTTCTTCTCTTTTTTTTGGTATTCAAAAGTAAATTTCTTTTGCTGACCTTATTAACTTTCAGTCTCGCTGATCTAATTATATTCTTGGAATACCCTCTCATTTCAAATCTTTTTTCTACAATTGTAAGTTCTTTGTCAAGAGAAGTTTCATCACTACAATTGCGCTTGATACGCAACATTTCTCCATACGGAATGGAATTGATTTGTGAAGGTGGCTGTGCACTGCTAGCATGCAGAGTCGCATTGCATGCTGTAGCTTTCCTGTAAGGTAGACTGACAAGTCTAATGTCATCGACTATGATAGGTAAATCCAAGAAGTTGACCTGCTTAGTACTCTGATTTTTGGTAAATGATAAGTTGTAGTCATTATCATTGATGTATACAAAGAATTCCTCCAGGGTAACACTAGATCCAGCCCAGAAGAATACAATATCATCAATAAATCGTCCCCAGTATAGGATATTCTCAACCATATGACCAGGACAGTTCCTCCAAATATGGGTGTGTTCGAACAGACCCATATACAAGTTTGCAAAAGATGGCGAGAATTTGGCTCCCATTGCCACTCCTCGTATTTGGCGGAACCAATGGCCATTATGGGTGAAAATATTGTTGTCTAGCACTAACTTAATCATATCTAACAACATGATAGTGTGCTCATACATATTGATGGGTCGACAGTCTAGAAAGTGTTGTGCAGCTGTTAAACCCTTGTCACCCGGTACACTTGTATACAAGGAACAGACATCCATAGTGACCAAAAGATGGTCTGGTACCCATTCTACATCAGCAATTTTGCTTAGAATGTCCCGTGAGTCCTTTATGTAAGATGGTAGGTTAACCACATGGGGTTGGAGATATAGGTCAATATATTCAGATATTCTTTCTGTCGGTGAATTGATGCCCGAGATGATTGGTCTCCCCGGTGGAAAAGCACCACCTTTATGTATTTTCGGCAAGATGTATATACACGGATTGGTTGGTTTAGAATTAAATAGATATCTGAATTCTGTATCTGAAATTAGACCCAGTTCTTTCCAATGTTTAAGACTGATCTCGATTTTTGTTATAGTCATGTTCATGGGGTTACTACTCATTTTAACATAGGTGGTACAATCTGCAAGTTGTCTATCAATCTCTTGGATATAATCAATCCTGTTCATTAGCACAACGTTGCCTCCCTTGTCAGCTTCTCTTATGACAAGGGAGGCATCGCCCCCCAGCACTTCCAATGCCTTTCTATCATCACTGGTGATGTTTTGCTTAGTCTTCACATTCCTCAAAAGGAAACGAACCTCAAGTTTATAAAGATCTTTAAAAACAAGATCCTGAAAAGTGTCGATCACATTGGGGCCTGGTAGGTGGGGCGTGAACCTGGATTTGTTTTTTAAACCACTGTCTGAATCAGAAAATGTGTCCAAACTCAATTCCCTAGTGATGGTGTCAATCGACACGGGAATATCCTGTTCCTCCAGAGATAAAAGAAGTTGTATGTCCTTTATATCCCTGATGGTTTGGATATTGTCAAGATTTTCAGTAGTCACTGGATCTGGCAACCAATTGTGTTTATCAAGGAAAAATTTGTGTAGTTTGAGTTTCCTAGTCAGTTTGAAACAACTCACATGTAGTGTTGTAAAGTTGGGAAAAGCACTTGGACAGAAACCCAATCCTTTGCTGAGTAATTTTATTTCAGTGTTAGTCAAAATGTGATTCGATAAATTAACAACATTAATCTGATCAATACCCCTTGTGTTTGTTTCATCAGTTACATTTGCTGTGTGCATGCCCCCGATCTGGTTGTTACTCCCATCCTTGTATATGGGTCTGTTCGAACACACCCATATTTGGAGGAACTGTCCTGGTCATATGGTTGAGAATATCCTATACTGGGGACGATTCATTGAAGATATTGTATTCTTCTGGGCTGGATCTAGTCTTGCCTGGAGGAATTCTCAGTATACATCAATGATAATGACTACAACTTATCATTTACCAAAAATCAGAGTACTAAGCAGGTCAACTTCTTGGATTTAACTATCATAGTCGATGACATTAGACTTGTCAGTCTACCTTACAGGAAAGCTACAGCATGCAATGCGACTCTGCATGCTAGCAGTGCACACCCACCTTCACAAATCAATTCCATTCCGTATGGAGAAATGTTGCGTATCAAGCGCAATTGTAGTGATGAAACTTCTCTTGACAAAGAACTTACAATTGTAGAAAAAAGATTTGAAATGAGAGGGTATTCCAAGAATATAATTAGATCAGCGGGACTGAAAGTTAATAAGGTCAGCAGAAGAAATTTACTTTTGAATACCAAAAAAAAGAGAAGAACATCCACAGCAATCAAGGGTGCCTTCATCACTCCGTACACTAGTCTGAGCTCAGAGGTATACAAGATTTTAAAAAAACATTGGCACCTCTTAACGCATGACACCAGCCTACAGGGTGCGATTGGACCAAAACCTCAGATGGTTCACCAACGAGGGCGTACACTGAGACAACAACTGTGCCCCAGTTTCATTCCTCCTGAACAGCATGTCACCTGGCTACCTGCTGCCCCAAATGGTTTCTTTAGGTGTGGCTCGTGCAACATATGTAGCTTTGGACTTCATAAAATCAATACCTTCAAGTACAATACGGAGAAAACATACACCATCAGGAGGTTTATCAATTGCAACACTAAATGGGTTGTTTACTGCATTAAATGTGTTTGCACCAAAATATATATTGGAAGTACAATTAGACCTCTGAAAGAGAGGATTCAAGAACACATTCGTGCCATCAGAAATAACAACATGCAGTATCCCTTGGCAGTTCATTTTAACAATGAACACACATCAATTGATTTACGGCAAATTGGCTTCCATGGTATAGATGCAATAAGTCAGAATGCACGGGGGGGCGACATGACGTCACAGTTACGTAAATTAGAGAGTACTTGGATTATCAGATTGAGGGCGGTGGAACATGGGTTAAATTGTGATAAAGAGCTGTGTGAATTCTTATGAGCCACGCTAAGACATTCATATGCCCTCCTACTGTCATCTTTACTATTCTCTACATCTGTTGGATTCTCTTTCCTCATCCGCTCTAGTGGTAGACTGACGTATGATAATGTGATTCCACACTAATAGACACTGGGCACGTGACCCTTTTTGTCTATTGATACTATCACAGGATGAATATACCTCTTTATTTTGAATGGGTTTTAGGTTATCTTACCGTTATTAGGTTTTATTGTTATTGGACAGGTCACTGGTGCATTTTCTCTACTTTCGTTTTCTACTTCAAATGGATGGACTATTTCCACCTTTAGTACTATACGTGCTTGTTATACCAAGGACACATATAACTCCACTCACTTCATTGATTCTTGATCAGAATGAACAGGTTTATGACATATGCAGGTTTACAGAACTTGGATTTTACCGTTACAACGGTGTCCCCGCAATGATACTTTCACCAATTCTTTAACAAGCAAGGGGGCAAACCCAGCATCTTTATGCTCCTTATGTATTTCACTGTATTCGTATATGGTGCAGTTGGAGCAAGTTTAATCATTAACTTTATACATGATGGATGTATATCTCAACACTAAGACCGTTTCATCCATCGACGATTAGTGATGTGAGTCTTTTTTCCATGTCCATTAGAATTAACATAATATAATGTGTCCTTCGAGTGCTATTAATATAAATAAATCACATCCTGGTTGCAAGCCCAATTTTTAAACATTCGTTAGTTTTAGTGTTTCTATTTACAAAACTTTGTCAGACCTACAGGAACAATATGGCATAGTCCGCTTTCTATGACCATTGGGGATGAACTTTAAGACGACCAAAATGGCACCAGCGTCTACAGAACGCCGAGTTGCCACGCGTCTCCTACAGGATCTCGCTGCTCGAATCAGGTAAAGATTGAACTACAAAGTTGTGTTTTACTGCTTTTTACCAAACAGCGCTTGAACCGATCAAACGTATTCTACAGTATAACGCTTAATGCGTAGTTAGATACATGTACGATAGCGTACTAGCATTAACGACTAACATCGTTCTCTTTTTTAAAAGTTTTGTTTTTTTACACTCTGGTTCCCGGAACCTTTATTGATACTACATTGTTCTACTTGTTAACACAGGACTTATTAAGGTCCGATACTCGTTTCCCAGGGTCGAAGGGGAACCTTACTTATAACAACGACATACCGCCCAATCAGCACGTGTCCCAGGCTCACAGTCAGACGTTTAACAAGACGATTAGCGTGGGCATTGATGATCCGGGGTAAGAATTAAACAGATTAATGACTTGAATCACCTATGTGATCATAATTAACCCCATCCATATTAGGTTTCTTGCTCGACACTTGTCTTTTTCTTATCAGAACTAATCCAGGAAAAGATGGATATATAATCCTCAACTCCAATTCAGTTAGGAGACGTAACCATGACTTGCTAGGTGAGAGGAATATCTATAACATTGAGTGTTGACCATAGGTCTTTCATTGCACTATCGGTGTCTTGGTGGTGGTAGAAACTCACGCAGTGAGGTTGTTGGCTTTACTTTGTAAATTCTGTCACGGTGCGGAAAATAAATTTTCTTTGTATCTCTGACACGAAGTTTGGTGTTAACCATATTTGGTTATGTGGGATCCTTACTATATCAAGAGGATACATATAAAGAGTATTTCGAGTATTCTAGATCTACTCATGACGATTGGCGAATCGCATATATTGTGCTGTATTTTTTAATGTAACCAGGATGATGTCTCTTTGTTTTTAACATGAATAATGTTTTGTTCATATTTGTGGGTTAATCATCGTGTGTTTTCCTGTTAAAATCATTTGACTAGAAGGTTGGAGTTGCGTGTCCCCTTTCTGTCAGTTCTAAGCTGGACCTTCACAGGGAGATGGGACACGTAACTAATGACAGAATGACATAATGGATATTTGCATATATACTCGCAATTGAATTGCTGTGTCTAAGGGCGTCTCTATGTGTTAAAACATTGTGGTGACTTTTACGGATCATATCTGATCACTGTACAATTATTGTCATATATGTATTTTCCTGCAGCCTTAAAAAAACCCAGAGGGCGAAACGCGCGTCGGCTGTTGCTGTTCTGCGTTGTTGTTTGATGATTAAAAAATCTGCAACAGGACCTGATTGGAAAACTTCTTTACATACGATTGCGATAAAGGACATTTTAATAATTGACCATTACTCACGTTGCTCAGGTTTTGACTAAACCTTTGGATCATAGTTACTCTACTTGGGTGTGCTCAGGTGTATTGTGATTTTGTATGTTGCCTTAGGATTCGTCCTAATGTGTGTATACCCTGATGGGTGGGTATTGCTGACACCATTGTAGCACCTCTACATGCGAAATTGAAGTCATACATGCTGTTGTGTTATTTACTATGTTTGTGGATGTGCAGATCTTGAAGCCAAAACCCATGTCTCTGCTGCTGCCGACGAGGGCCTGGGTGACCGTTCTTCTCGTTTCGGTGGGGATCCACTTGTAGATCTTGCGGAGCATGCGGAGGGTGTTGAAGCAGGAGGAAGAGACGGCATTGACCTGCTTCATCATGGAGAGGGTGGAGTTGAGGATGACCCCTAGGTTGCATGTGTGGTAGGTGGGTGTTGGGGCTGTTCCCAGTGCGGTCGGCCACCAGGAGTCATCCCAGGCTGAGGGGGTGGATCCGAGGATGAGGACTTCCGTCTTGTCCGAGTTCAGCTTCAGTCGGCTGTTCTTCATCCACTCGGCGACGGCTTTCATTCCTTCGTGGAGGTTGGTTTTGGCAGTGTGGGGGTCCTTGGTGAGGAAGAGGATCAGCCAGCCGCGGTCGGTAGTAGGAGTAACTGCAGGGCAGTGACGTGGGGAGGGGGAGGGGCAGGGTGGGGGGTAGTAAACTATGGATCACGGAGGTTTACAGGTAAGTTAACATATAAATTATTAAAACGAATTTCGTTGCGTGCACTGCATCCCCAAATGCGATGCAGTACACGCAACGAAATTAGTTTTATTAATTTATATGTTAACTTACCTATAAACCTCCGTAATCCATAGTTTACTACCCCCACCCTGCCCCTCCCCCTCCCCACGTCACCGCCCTGCAGTTACTCCTACTACCGACTGCGGCTGGGATCAGCTGGGTTTCATCGGCGTGAGAGATGATGTTGAGGTCGTGCAGTCGGGCGACGTGGGCGAGCAGTGCCTTCTAGATGTTAAACAGAGTTGGGCTGAGGGAATAGCCCTGGGGTACGCCGCAGATGATCTTGGTGGCTTCGGAGAGGAAGGGGGGGAGGCGGACGCTCTGTGTTCTGCCGGAGAGGAAGGAGGTGGTACGGTCCAGGGCCTTCTCTTGGATCCCGGCATTGTGGAGGCGAGTACGTAGTGTGCGGTGGCAGACCGTGTCGAAGGCAGCTGACAGGTCCAGGAGGATGAGGGCAGCGGTTTCTCCATTGTCTAGCAGGGCCCTGATGTCATCGGTGGCGGCGATGAGGGCAGTTTTGGTGCTGTTGCTGCTGCGGAACCCGGACTGGGACGGGTCCAGGATGCTGTTCTCCTCTAGGTAGTGGGTCAGTTGTTTGTTGATGGTCTTCTCGATGACCTTCGCCGGGAACGGGAGCAGGGAGATGGACTAGAAGTTCTTGAGGTCCTTGGGGTCCTTCTTGGGTTTCTTGAGTAGGGCGTTGATCTCGGTGTGCTTCCAGCTCTCCGGGAAGGTTGCTGTCTCAAAGGAAATGTTGATGGCTTTCTGGAGATGGGGTGCGATGGCGGTGCTGGCTTTGTTGAAGATGTGGTGTGGGCATGGGTCTGACGGAGATTCGGAGTGGATTGTGTTCATGATTTTGGTGGTGTCGTTGTTGCTTATGTTGGTCCAGGAGAGCAGACAGTCAGAGCGGATGGTGGTCGTGGGTGCAGAAGTCTCAGTGGTTGTCGTGGCGGTCGTGGCATTGAAGCTGTCATGGATGTCTGCGATCTTGAGCAGGAAGAAGGTGGCAAGCGAATCGCACAGGTCTTGCGAAGGTGGGATGTCGTTGGTGTTGGAGCTGGGGTTGGAGAGTTCCTTCACGATGTTGAAGAGCTCTTTGCTGTTGTGTGCGTTGTTGTCTAGGCGGTCTTTGAATGAGGCCCTTTTGGCGGATCTGATGAGGTTATGGTGTCTGCGGGTGGAGTTCTTGTGGGCTGCGTAGCTGTCCGGTGTTCGTTTACGGTGCCAGTTCTTCTCTAGCTTTCGGCAGGTTTGCTTGGAGGCCTGGAGGTCTTCAGTGAACCAGCTGGCTTTCTTGCTGGTGTGGCTGTTAGAGGGTTTCTTGAACGGGGCGAGGGTGTTGGAGCAGTCGTCAATCCACTGTCTAAGGTTGCGGGTGGCGGTGTCGGGGTAGGTGGGGTCAGTAGGTGGGCTCTGGGCGAGGGTGGTCCTCGGTGACTTTGCTCCAGCAGTGGCAAGGTATCTGTTGGGTGCGTGGTGCGTGGTGGGTTTTCGGAAGGTGAAGTGGATGCAGCGATGGTCGGTCCAGTGCAGTTCCGCAGTTCCGTGGTGTGGTTGAAGGAGACGTGGGGGCTTGTGGAGAAGATGGGGTCAAGCGTGTGGACGGCGCAGTGGGTGGGTGTTGTGATGAGTTGTCTGAGTCTGAGGTTGGCAAGTTTGTCGATCAGGGTGGTGGAGTTGGTGTTGTTGTTGTTCTCGAGGTGGAAGTTCAGGTCCCCGAGGAGGATGTAGTCCGTTGAGGTGAGGGCGTGTGTGCTGACAAAGTCGGCGATGGAGTCGCTGAACTGTGGTCAGGGTCCGGGGGGGGGGTCTGTAGACGGGGTTCCTCTGAGGGTGTTGTTGGGGTCGGTGTGGATCTGGAAGTGCAGGTGTTCGGCATTGCTGAGGATGTCATTGGTGTAGGTCGAGACTCTGAGAATGTTCTTGTGGACGATGGTGATTCCTCCTCCTACTCCATTGGTGCGGTCCCTGCGAGTGATCTTGTAGCCGTCCGGGATGGCTATGGTGATGTCGGGTGCCGAGGAGGGTTCAGCCAGGTCTCCGTCAGGAAGGCAATGTCTGGGGAGTTTGAGTCGAGTACGTCCCAGAGTTCAATGGCGTGTTTGCGTGCGGAACGGGTGTTGAGAAGAATGCATCAGAGGTAGTTGGGTTCTTTCCAGGTGGGTGGGTTGGCGGGTCGGGTGCTGGTGAAACTGCTGTTTCGGCAGGAGAAGGGTCCTTGGGTGCGCTTCAGGGCAGCCAGGAAGCAGGTGCATGATCGTCCGGTGTTGAGTGCATGGAGGGTGCTGGCATGGTAGCGGTGTCGGGTGTCGTGGTGGTCGTGGGGACCAGGGGTTCTGGCGCTGGGCACGGTCCAGGCATGGACGGGCGCAGTTGGGCTTGCCTTAGGCGTGCTTTCAGTGCGCCAGCGGTGTGCCTGCTACCTGCGGCCGCCATAAGAAGGGGAGGTGGGAGGGAGGAGCAGCCGGGAGGAGGGAGTGGACAAATGGGTGAGCGGGGGGGGGCGGGGCCGCAGGGGACACAGCGGCGGGAAAAATGGGGGGAGGGAACAGAATTCAAGGAGGAAAAAATGAGGCAATTAAAACAGTGCAAAACAGGAAAAATACAGTACAAAGCAGAGGGGGGCGGGGCCGCAGGGGACGCAGCGTCAGGAAAAACAGGGGCAGGAACGGCGAGGGAACAGAAGGTAAAAGAGGGCACAGGGCACAGAATACAAGGAGGAGAAAATGAGGCAATTAAAACAGTGCAAAACAGAAACAATACAGTACAAAGCAGGGGGGCGGGGACGCAGGGGACAGGGCGGCAGGAAAAACGGGGGCAAGAACAGTGAGGGAACAGAAGGCAAAAGAGGGCACAGGGCACAGAGTACAGAGGGAAAAGAACCAAAAAACAGTAAAACAGAAGG
The DNA here is from genome assembly GCF_964204655.1 of Triturus cristatus. Classification (NCBI taxonomy): domain Eukaryota; kingdom Metazoa; phylum Chordata; class Amphibia; order Caudata; family Salamandridae; genus Triturus; species Triturus cristatus. The sequence continues at coordinate 446,456,327 of NC_140590.1, forward strand.
AGGAGAGAAACAAACAATTATACAAGGAACAGGTGCAATACGGTACAAGCACACCTACGGCCAGCTACTGGCTACCAGGGATGAGGCACAGGTGGTAGCCTGCGGGTGGAGGAGGGCCTCAAACTTGCGGCAGTGGCAGCTGCAGTGAGCGGGGAACACAGGCACAACAGGTGGTGCTGTTGCGGCGTGGGAGCGACCTGCCATACTACCTGGGACAATCTCCTCCTCAAGCGCTACACTAGCCAGGTGTCTGCCCACCAGTGGGAGCTGTGCCCACTTGAGACACTTGGCATGACCCTTGAAGTGCCTCACCAGATGGCACCAATAGCATTTGTGAGTAAACTTTTCGGAGGACACAAAATCAGGGAACTTATGCTTCTGTTCCGGTGGGGATTAGCAATCCTGCCACAAGGAACTATTTTGGGGACCTTTAGAGAACTTCATGCTTTTATTTTTCTCTCCCTCCTCTTTCTACTGGTGGAGCCCCTGTCCACACTTTTGTTGATTCCCCCCAGACACCTTCCTGTGGACCCTGATGCTGAACCAATGTTCTGCGTCCTTAGCAAGCTCTCCTGGGTCAGTAAGCTTGCTATCAATCGGGTGTGGGAACAGTTCTGCAAAGCATTGACTGAACATGCGTTGTCTTGCCATCAAATTGTACAGCCCTTGGTAATCTTTCACTTCACTACCCTTCACCCAACTATCCAATATCTTGCAAAAGGAATCCATTCTCTCTAACCAGGACTGATGGGGCCATTTGTGACTATCTCTTAACTTCTGCCTCTGCATTTCTGGGGTGAGGCCATACTTCCTGACTAGGGTGTCTATTATTGGGGGGCACTTCATCCCCCTTGTCTAGGGCCAGCAGGGTATCCTTCCATCACTAGGTACATGCCTCCAGAGACTAAACCCCCAATCCTCTTTAGAGGCCCTATACATCTCCAGGATAGGCTTCAAACCACTAGTCAATGTTATCCCCCACAACAAGGTTAGGCACCAGATCATTGAGAATGTGGACTTTCTTATTTTCAGAGGACAAATCAGTTATACTACCATCATTATTGGTGGGATCTGCCTGTCTGAGTCTGATGTCCAGCTCTCTGAGCCTCCTTTCATGAGCCAGTCACTCCAAAGCAAATGTTTCCTCCATGGGCAGTTTCTTTTTGTAGCTAAAGCTCTACCAGCCTCAGCCTTATCCTTTCTCTCCTCTTACTCTAGTTTGAGTTTGGCCAGCTGCAGCTTGATTTCTCTCTCTGCCTTACGGTCCACCAGCTCCTCAGGAGACAGACCATAGGGAGATTTACGACTCTCAGGCCCTCTGCATCAATCTCTCTCAATTCTTCAGCAACAAAATCCCCACCATTTACAGTATGTTCAGCCTGCAACAGGGCCTGACAGACTTCGCTAAAAGTCTCCAAATCTTATCCAATGAACCAATGCTAACCAAATGGCCCATCATCACTCTATAAGAAACTGTCGCCACCATGAAATCCATCCACTTGGATGCCCCATCAGATTCTTCCCCCCACCAGAACTACTTTAGAGGACTGTAACCCATCAGCTTCATGCTCACATCTATTCTGAATGCCTCCGCCTTTTCCATAACCTTCCTCGATACTTAAAAACAAACAAATGTCCTCCCATTGCTGAAGAAACCCTCCATGGACCCTTCAAAGCTTACCAACTACAGGCTCTCCCTTCTACCATTTCCGACTAAGGTTTTTGAGATAATCATCAATAGATGCCTCACTAAATACCTTAATGGCCAACAACTCCATGGCGCTAAGCTTGAACAAACCACAGCACGGAAGCTGCCTTCATTGCCACCACATTCACAGGACTCTGGACAGAGGAGACATGATGGCTCTCATCATCTTGGACCTCTTCATGGTGTTTGATACAGTTGTCCACCCCATCCTCATCCAACACCTACAAGACATCAGAAAACCCAGTCAGTCAAACTTGCACCCTACAACTCAGATGTCTGAACCCTCATCTGCGGAGTTCCACAATAATCCTCAGTGAGCCTGACCCCCTTCAATGCACACAATCCCTTTACAAAGCATTATCTGCTCTCACAACATCAATGACCTTTCCAAAGCCGACGATACACAACTCATTCTCTCCCTTACATACAAGACGCCCAGTATCCAGATCAGGTTAAGTCACCCACTGTATGAAGACCAACTGTTACAGCTAAACACTGACAGAAATCATGATCTTCAGGAAGAGCACTTCACCATGGGATTCTACCTGGAGGCCAACAGAGTTAGGACTGACAGCACCCCCACCACCCAGACCAAGATTGTCATCATATAATCAGGGGTTTTCAAGCACGCTACTCACCTGTGAGGGTCTCAAGGTGCTGGGGAGAGGTGCGAGCAGCTCTGTAGGTTATTTGAAGAGCCAGGTTGTGAGGTCCTTTCTGAATTGGTGTAGTGTCAGGCTTCATCAGATGAGGTGGGGGTGTTTTTTCCAGGTCTTGGTAGCGAGGCAGGAGAAGGATCTGCCACCGGCCCTGCCCCTGTGGATGCGGGGAACCCTGGCTAGGGCGAGGTCGGCAGAGCAGAGGTTTCTCTTGGGGGCGTGGAAGGAGATTTGTTCATTGAGGTATTGGGGTCCAGTGTTATGGAGGGCTTTGTAGGTGTATGTGTGCAGTTTGAAGGTTATTCTTCTTTCAACAGGGTACCAGTGGAGGTTGTGGAGGTGCTGGGTGATGTGGTCATGTCATGGGAGGTCGAGGATAAGTCTTGCTGCGGCGTTCTGGATGGTCTGGAGTTTGCGGAGGAGTTTTTTGTTGTTTCTGATGTAGAGGGCGTTTCTGTAGTGCAGTCTGATGGTGATGAGTGCGTGGGTGACAGTCTTCCTGGTGTCAGGGGTATCTATTTGAAGGTCTTGCGAAGTATGCGGCGGGTGTTAAAGCAGGTGGAGGACACAGCGTTGATCTATCAGTTCATGGTGAGTGTAGAGTGGAGTATGATGGTGAGGTTGCGAGCGTGGTCCAATTGGGTGAGTGGGTTTCCGAGGACAGGGGGGCACCAGGTATTGGCCCATGCGGAGGGGGTGGAGCCGAGGATGAGGACTTCTGTCTTCTCTGAGTTGAACTTCAGACAGCTGCTGCTCATCCAGGTTGCAACGTCTTTCATCCCTTCTCGGAAACTGTGACTGATGATGTTGGGTTCCCTGGTGAGGGAGAGGATGAGCTGTGTGTCCTCTGTGTATGAGACTATGTTGAGTCTCTGTTTTCTGACAGTGGTTGCAAGGGTGGCCATTTAGATGTTGAAGAGAGTGGGGCTGAGGGAGTATCCTTGGGGTTCTCTGTTGGTTTGGAGAGGAATGACAAGCGTCTCATTCTTTGTGTTCTGCCTGAGAGGAAAGATTGAATCCAGTCTAACGTTGTTCCCTGGATGCCGGTGACATGGAGTCTTGTGGCTAGTGTGAGGTGGGAGATGGTATTGAACCCTGCTGAAAGGTCCAGGAGGATGAGGGCTGCTGTTTGGCCTCGGTTAAAGAGGGTGCAATTGTCGTTGGTGGTGGCTATGAGGGCGTCTCAGTGCTGTGGTTGCTGTGGAATCCTTATTGAGAGGTGTCTAGGATGTTGTTGGTTTCTATGAAGTGTGCGAGCTGGGTGTTGACGACTTTCTCGATGACTTTGGCAGAAGAAGGGAGTAGTGAGATGGGCCTGAAATTCTTCAGATACATCGGGTCTGCTGAGGGCTTCTTGAGGAGGGGTTTGACTTTGGCGCATCTCCAGTCGTCGGGGAATGTGACGGTCTCGAGGAAGCAGTTGATAGTTCGTCGTAGTTCAGGTGCATTGGTGGTGGCAGCCTTGTGGAAAATGTGGGGCGGGCAGGTGTCAGTAGGTGCTCCAGAGTGGATGCTTTTCAATGCCTTTGTGGTGTCTTCTGTGGTGAGAGGGGTGAGAGGGGTGCAGGTGAGGAGGGTCTGTTGAATGGCTTTGCTGGGGGGGTATTGGGGCGGTGCCGTGGTCTTGGTCATGGAAGTAGTCATAGAGCATCTTCATCTTGTGTTGGAAGAAGGAGCTGAGTTTGTTGCAGAGGTCTGAGGAGGGAGGGACGTTGGTTGTTTCGCTGTTGGGTCCGGTGAATTCTTGTATGATGGCGAATAGTTCCTTGGAGTTGTGGGAGTTGGAGCTGAATATGTCTTGAATAAAGTTTCTCTTTGTTGATTTGATGAGTTGGTGGTGTGCCTTGGGGGTGGCCTTGAAGGCGGAACATGCCTCCAGGGTTTTGCTGCTTCTCCACGTTTTCTCCAGTTATCAGCAAAAGCAATTGGATTCTCGGAGGTCTGTGGTGAACAAGGTGGCTTTTGTGTTGTGTCGTCTGGTGGTGCTCTGGAGGGGGCAAGAGTGTTGGTGCAGTTGGCAATCCAATGGTGGAGGTTGCTTGCTGCTGTGTTGGTGTCTGTTGTTGTAGTGGGAGGAGTGCAGCTGATGGCAGAGGTGAGATGTTCATCGGAGACGTCGGTCCAGTTTCTGAATGGGGCATGTGCTTGTGTGCGGTGGGTATCGAGAAGGAGAAATGAATGCAGTGGTGGTCTGTCCAGAGCAGTTTTGTGGTGTGGCTGAAGCAAATGTTGTTTCCTCTGGCGAAGATGGGGTTGAGTGTGTGTCCTGCCATGTGTGTGGGGGTGGAGACAAGCTGCTTCAGTCCTATGTTGGTGAGGTTATCCAGGGGGGCAGTGGTGTTGGGGTCGCTGATGTTGTCTAAGTGGAAGTTCAGGTCTCCGAGCAGTATGTAGTCCATGGATGCGAGGGCATGGGGAGCGATGTAGTCTGCGATGATGTTGGTGTAAGTGGAGCGGGATCCGGGAGGTTTGTAGGCCAGTATTCCGCAGAGGCTTGGGATGGATCTGGAAGTAGATGTGTCCCATGAGGGGCAAGGTGTTGTCCGAGTTGGTGGTTGTTAGTCGGAGGGAGTTTTTGTGGACAATAGTGAGGCCTCCTCCTGGGCTGTTGGGGCGGTCTTTCCTCAGGAACTTGTATCCATCTGTGATGGCGGTTGTGATGTCTGGAGCCGAGCTGGCGTTGGTCCAGGTCACTGTGAGGAAGGCGACATCGGTTGAGGAGGTCTCGAATTTCTACGATGTGTCCGTGCATGGAGCATATGTTGAGGAGAATGCAGCTCAGGGGCTTGTGTGTGGTGGGGTCAGGTGGGTTGGGGTGGCTGCCTGGGTCCGGAGGTAGGTAAAGGTGTGGTGGCAGTGTCGACAGGAGATCAGGCCATGGGTATTCCTCAGCGTCGAGAGCTGGCAGTTGTTGTTGCATTCCGGGCTGAGTGCATGGAGAGTGCTGGGGTCGTATTGGTGGGGATTCACGGCACCAGGGTCCCTGGCGTTAAACGCTCGGGTTGCAGGCAGTGACACACCCGCTGTGCGCAGCCACCATTAAGTAGGTGATCGGAAGAAGGATGAGCAGCTGGGAGGTGGGAGTGGGAACACGCTGGGGGGAGGGGCCACAAGAGCAGCGGCGGTGGGAAAAAAGCAACAGAAAAAAGAGTCAAAAAGAGAAAAGGCAAAGGAGAAAAAGAGGAAGAAGAGAAAGGCAAAACAGAAAAGGCAAAACAGAAAAGGCTGACACCCACAGAGCGGACTAGCAGAAGAGCTGGCTCTTCCACCAGACCACCAGGGATGAGGCGCAGGCAGGAGCCTGCGGGTGGAGGAGGGCCTTGAAAACCTACCTGGTCACAAGAAGGTGCTAAGGGCAGTGCATTAACGGCAAAGAGGCGGGAGGGGAGAGCAGTAACTCTGACCAGGAGGTCAGAAGTCTTGCTCTCCTTGGCACGCAGCGGCCACCATTAAGTAGGGGTCGGGGGAGTGTGAGCAGGTGAGAGGCGGGAGCGGGAACGCACTGGGGGAGGGGTCACAGGGAAAGCAGCGGTGGGAAAAAGGCAACAGAAAAAAGAGGCAAAAGAGAAAAAGGCAAAAGAGAAAAAGAGAAAAAAGGCAGAAGAGAGAAAGTCAGGAGAGAAAGGCATAACAGAAAAGGCAAATCAGAAAATGCTGACACCCACAGAGTTGACTAGCAGAATGGGCAGGCTCTTCCACAAGACCACCAGGGATGAGGCGCAGGCAGGAGCCTGCGGTTGGAGGAGGGCCTTGAGCACCTCCCATGTTCATGAGAAGGCGCTAAGGGCAGTGCCTTAATGGTGGAGCTGCACGAGGGGACAGCAGTTACTCTGACCAGGAGGTTAGAGGCCTCAACATGACCACCCAATTCAACACTTACAATATCTCATGCTTCCTTACCCCAATGATGCTGAGGAAGATTTTCAAATAGCTCCCAATCAGCACCTGGAAAACCATCACACATGCCCTTGTCCCAAGCAAACTGGACTAAGCGAACACCTGCTATACCAAGATCAACAGAAATCTTACCAGAAGGCTACAGACCATCTCTCGACATCCCATGCTGCACTTACACCACACCACACCTGAAGAATTCCCAGTGGCTCCCTATACACAAATCAGCACAATTCAATCTCTTTGCACACACTTTGAAAGCACTGCATACCACTGGCATTGAAAACCTCAACAATAACATCTGCTTTCACAAACCTCCAGACACCTCTGGTCATTTGGACTCCTACTTCTATGTTTTTGGGAGTTTTATATGGCGCAAACTAAACCCGAAGGTATTAGAGTCCTTTATGTGAACACCTGTTTGTGTTACAGATGGACACATTCTTTTTTTGTTAGTCATGGAGGAATTGAGAGATTTGCCCAGAATCACAGGATGTTGAGCGTACCTGATGAGACTCGAACCCAGTTCCCCAGCTTTGAGTTCGACCGCTCTAGCCGATAGGAAAACTCTCACGCATACGGAAAAATAGATCGCCTACATCACTCTTAAAGCATGGAATGACCTGACACTGAAAGTAAGAGCCTCCTCCTTACTTCTTGAATTCCACAAGAAGCAACAGTCCTAGCATTCGAATAGTCCACTAGGCCCTAGGTTTGGCTAGACTCACATCTGCTCAGTGCCAGGATGCCCTCCAGGGTGATAGTGTGCTCTATAAATCTGCAGAAAAACATAGCTTTTTGACTATGTTGGTATTAGAGATGGCCCTTTTTGCAGGTTTATCCTCAAACATTTTGCCTTTTGCTTCCTATTTTTCTGACCCTGTTTTTGTGTGCCATAGGATTCTGGGCACTTTAACCCTGCTGATCAGTGCTAAATTGCATATGCTTTCTGTGTAAATTGGGATTTTGATTGGTTATCTATGATTGGAATATTTGATTTACTGGTAAGTCCCTAGTAAAGTGCACTGGGTGTGCCAGGACCTGTAAATCAAATGCTACTAGTGGGCTTGCAGCAATGGTTGAGCCACCCACGCGAGTAGCCCTGTAAATGTGTCTCAGACCTACCACTGTGGTGTCTGCACACGCAGTTGGAAACTGCCATGTTGACCTGACAAGTGCATCCACTTGCCAGGCCAAACCTCTCCTTTTCTTACATGCAAGGCACACCTCAGGTAGGCCCAGGGTACCCCCAGGGGCAGAGAGGAGAGTATGTGAAAGGTAAGACATGCACTTGTGTGTGTGACAGTGCTTAATGTGTGCCGTTGCTTTCCGGTGCTCAGCACTGGAACTTATTTCATAGGGCCGGGGCTATTGAATTTTCCCTTACTGGGCATTGGGCAGCCCTGCCAAGTAACACCCATTAGGGATTCGACTAATGCATTTTAGTGCTGGTGTCCGCATCACCACACTAAAATGTATTAGTCACTCATTTACATCTAGCCAAATTGCACGTGCAATGAAGACCTTTGGCCTGCACACTATTAGATAAGAAAAGCGCTGCTGTGCATCATCTATCAATTTGATTTAGCTGCCTCGGAGATCACAGGTGAAGGTGATGGCCTCAGGGGATTTGAAGTGTGTCTTTGACACATTGTTTTGAAATGGCCGGCACCGGATATAAAAGACCAAATCTGCCTTGTTGAGGACCGACCTCATCCTCTAGCACAAGGAGATCCAGTGCATTCTCACCTGGAGGTGGAGAAGAATCTCTGTACAGGCCAGGCTCAGCGAACGTGGTTACGGCGCTGCTTTCTGTTTTCATACACCAGGCGTCCACTCCTGTTGATTGAAGCAGGATGTTTTCATTACAGATTCTTAGCGCAGCCAGCCCGAGCCACATGGAACTGCTACTGGCACCAGAGAAATTAAATTAAGGAACATCCGTGACCTTCTTGACATGTGCTGCCCTCCCCTGCTCTTGAAGGGTCGCTGGGGGCTATGCCAGTCACGGTCACTGACTCCAGAGATTACAGCTACATCGACTATCCCGAGGCAGCAGGCATTATTTACCCACCACAGTCAGTGACTCCTTGGTAAGTCAAAGAAAACATGGTGATCAATGTTTCTGCTGCAGAGGTGTCAGAGTTTCGTTTAGTGTAAGTTTTAACTCACCAGAAGCACAGGGGGCTAACATGTATGCTGCAAAGAATGTGTATTTTGCATATCACAAAATTGTGTATTTTATGTGAATAGTTCAGTGGGTAAGTACTTTTGTAACAGATACCCTTTGGTTACTTGCAATTCATAAATTACAATTGTAATCCACACAGTGGCCTAAAAACTGTTGTTAGTTAGTTTGGGTAGAAATGCATTCTTATTAGTAAAGACAACCCCAATTACTATGGCAGATTTTAAATCCTGAGTGCTTGTCCAGGCCACGTTTACAATATACTGCCTGCCAGTATGGATGAGGTGATCCTACACCTTGTGTCTGTGGTATAAAGTGATCTGACACCCTGCACCGGTATGAGCAGCACTATAAAAACGAATGAAATGTTTGTGAGAGAGGAACTATGGAAAGATAATGGGCACAGTTGGAGAGTGGTAGTAAGGGAATCCATGGAAAAGGAGGTCATTGGAGGGGGTGGGGGGAACCAAAAAGTTTGTTGCATTGGGCATCACCTGTGCTAATGCCAGCTCTGAAAGAGTGAGTCAGTGATGTCTATCACTGTGCTGTTCGACATTGTTAGTTTTGTCTAATTGGGAAAGTATTGTACTTCATCAGTCAGTGGAGGAAGAAGGTGGAGCCAGGGGAAGTGGGTGTTGCCTCCTAAAGCTTTTTTGGAGCACCCGCACTTAATATCTTACAAATTAAGCACTGGTGTGTGGCATGTCCTGATAGAGAAATACTGTGTATTTCGTTTTTGACTATTGAAAAGCTGTGTGTGCCATAGGCTATCATTGGGGCTGCACTACATCAATTTTAAATGTGTGACTTTCCATTGGGATAAGATGGAAACATTGAGTTTAGGCTCTCTGAACTCAGAATTTAATAACACACCTTTGCGGAAAGGTGGTTTTTAAATTGTGTGTTTGAAAATGCCACTTTTAGAAAGTGGTTACAAATAAAGGGTAAACCCAAAATCACTGAGACCTGGATACTAAACAGTATATAGTATGGTGGTCCCAGTATTTAAAACATCGGAATTGTGTCAGAAAAGGGCAAAAAATACAATAATATTCGAATTACAGAGTCAAACTCGGGGAAAAATTGATGTGACTGTGTTATTTAATCACACTGAAACTGGTTAGCATATAGTCAAAACAAGCATTAAAGGAAATACATTTCTGTAAAACATCATCATTGCAGTGCCCGAAAGGAAACGTGGAAAGAGGAAGGCAGGTGATTCTAGTGAGATGGTGATGTAGGTAATATAGGTGGTGATAAATTATCACAATCAAACATTCAGGCATAAATTGTTCATATGCCAGGAAAGCAATCAGATGTTCGTCCAATTACAAAACATCTGTACATATTCAGCTATGTAACACACAGGTCCACAGTAAAGTAAGTAAAACTCTGAAGCAAAGAGATAAATGACAAAATTGGGCATAAGTATGAGACCTAAAACCCCAGGACATTAGTTTACTTCAAATAAAAAGAGAGCCCTGCCAAGAAGAAGAGTGAAAGGACTATGTGAGGACTGCTGCCTTTTCCGTGTGAGGGCTAGGTTGGCCTTCAGTTACTGCTACTGTTTATGGTGGAGGAAACAGACTGTCTCTTTTTGCCGTGCTGTGATACCATGCTTGGGAAGAATCTCTAAGGGCTTGTGTGTGCTTGCCTCCTGCTTGAAGACTCAAAGGACATCAAAGTCTTCCTACACTTTATGCTGAGATTTCTGGTGCTTCACTTAATTTGAAATCTCTGGTTCTTCACTTTAAGCTGAGGTTTCTGGTACTTTGCTTTATTGTGAAATTCCTGACGCTGCCCTGAACTCCTCTGTGCTGCAGAATAATTTACGCACTGACCTTTAGAACCGCCGGGTGCTTTTGGTTCAAATCGCCTCCCAGTCTGGGCTCATTGGGAAGCTTCCTTGTTATCACTGCCCCCATACCACCACTGATCGGTAACAAGAAGATCTGCCGCCGCTCTGAGTTCTGCCCCCATCCCCAGTGCCAAGAAACCAGAGAGATCACAGGGCGGCTGCTCGCCAGCTGAGCGATAGCCACAGAGCACCAGGCATTGCCTAGCAACTTGCTGAAGCCTGCGAAGTGCAGGGAAAACAGCAGCTTGTCGCAGCCCCGTCCAGCCGGACGCTGCAGTGAGTATGAAGAGCAGTAAGGATGCTCCTCAGCGACCAGGAGCCTCGCAGCCACGCTACGGTGAAGAAAAGTTCTCGAGCCTCCTGCTACGTGTAGCTGTAGAGGCACTGACGTCAGGAGTCAGCTGGTCTCGTGCGGGGTACCGCGTGAGTGGTCTCCTCTTCGGTCTCAAAAAGCCCATACTGTGGTGCAGCCAAAGTTCGAGCACCAAGTATTGTCATCTGATGAAGGCGGCATTTTCAGATTGGCTACCACGCGGCTGTTGGTAGTGCACAGGCGTCCTTGCAGCTTGGGATGCGAAACCTGGTTGCTTTTGTTATCAATCACGTCCCGCATTTTAAGGTCGACTTATTTTGTGAATGGTCCGTAACCTGTCTACATTATAAGTGTCAATGCACGGCCTATTTTCTAATGACCTATGACGTGTCTACTTGATAAGTATTAAAGCAATGTCCATTTTCGAATGGTCTGGGATGTGCATAATACCGAAGTAATCATGTTTTTGCCCTATTCATGCTTATGATAATTGCCTAGTTGGCAAAGTGATTTATGATCTATGTTATGTTTATGACAATTTCCTACATGGCAAAGTGATTTATGATCTGTGTATTGCTATGACAATTGTCTAGTGGCAAATTGATTTATGTTATTGTGGTCTATGTGTTTTATATACAATATATAAGATATGTTTATATAACCTTGTGTGGTCTTTTTTTGCGGTGTGCCTAGTGTGTCGCTGGTGTGTGTGTGTTGCGCAAATGCTTTACACATTGCCTCTGGGATAAGCTTGACTGCTCTGCCAAGCTACCAAGGAGGTGAGCAGGGGGTTATCGTGGGTGTGTAACTCACTTACCCTGACTAGAGTGGTGGCTTCTGCCTTGATTAGGTGCCTTAGGTGCATACCCTAGCCAACCAGAAACCCCATTTCTAACAGTTGGTGTCATTTTTATTATTTTTTATTTATATCTTTGGGAATGTTATTGGTTTGCTTCTTGACTTTAAGATTTGGTTCTGAAATACTTAACATGCACTTCTCTTGGAAATAGCTTGTTGCATTGTGAAACTGCTTCTCATTGTGAAGCCATGTCTTCTCATTTTTGGCAGAGAAAGATACAAGGAGCCTGATGCCTGAAGCTCAGGTTGCAAACCGGACAGTTTCTTTTGCCTGCTGATTGGTTTGAACCTGTGCTGTGAGTCAGTAATTGGTCATTTCACAAAATATACCATTGCAGGAAGTTGTAAAACCTCCTACAATATTAAAATCTATGACGCAGGAGCTTTGGTGAATACTTTTAAGTACAAACATTCTTGCCTGTGATGGAATGTATCCCCCTGTCTACATTCCATGGATGTAACTTTTATTAAAAAGTAGAAGCCTTTTTACCTTAACCATGGGTTCAACTTTATGAAAACAGAGGTCAAACATTTCGAACAATGGGGGTGGAAACATCTTAAGATCAAGTCTAAATTACTTTCTGGGACTCCCCCAGTGTCATGGTGTACTCCGGGGCACAGCCCAGTTGGGGGGAGGTGGTGTTTGGGGTGTTAAACCCCCAACACATATATTCTGTACTAAATGAAGGGTTCAAGTGCTTTTAGTTGGGTAACATAAAGCAACTGGGATTTTCACATACCCACACTCACAAAAATACGCACTCTCTAGTGTTATGTTTTGTAGGCCTTCAAAGATGTTGATTAGTTTAAAAAAGATTGTGTTTTACGTACCCATAACAATCTGCCCTTTAAGACCCCTCATGTCCTGCTTCTCTTATAATGTGTTTTATCAAGATGTCACAGCGCGATTATTGGGAAATCTGAAGCTCACCCCCCAAACACACTGAGCAAGCTACACCCCTGAGTGTGCAGCATAAAGAGAAAGCATTTTTTACGGACAATATGTAGCCATTTTAAAGCTAAACTTGGCCAATAAGATTGGTCTCAATTTATTTTTAGTGGGATTAAACTGTTCTCCTGCAAGTCATTTTAGAGGAATGAATGGTGATGCTACTTTTGAATACCCATTGGCCTGGAGGATGTGGAATTTCAGTTTGATTTAATGAACAATCTGTAGCAAATAGTGCATTCTAAACATACTGGGGCATTGGTCTCAACCTATTAGGATGTTTAAAAAAACCTTTACAAGATTCATGGGTATTCTTCCTGAAGCAAGGTTTGCAAAGTTGGTAGCAACTGGTACAGTTTAAGTACATTTCCTTAGTGTCCTGTTCATTATTATTATTATTATTATTATTATTATTATTATTATTATTATTATTATTATTATTATTATTATTAATAATAATGTTATTATTATTATTATTATTATTATTATTTGCTCATTTGATGATGCACATGACTCACTTCCGAAGGAGTATCTGAGCACTGCACTGCATGAGAAGCATGCATGGAGCATTTGTCAACACATATTAGGTCTGCGATATTTGCAGGACAGGAGCTTATTGTGCTTTCAGGTGGAATGATGCACATAGAAAGTTGAAACTATATTCAGTTCTACTATATGGTAATCCTGGGTTCCAGCTCATCATATATTAATGGTATGCTGGGCCAGTCCCCTAGCCTGAAATGGAAATATTTGCAAAAGATTTTGGTGCTGAGCACATAAAGCACAAAAACTGAGCGCACACTGTGATAGGTACAGTGAAATGCACCTTTCAGGATGAGGCTCTTTTGAGGTCAGACTTTAGACAATGTGGAGCTGCTGGGCAGTTCCCTTTCTGAACAGGGCTCTTTTTACTTATCTAATATCTTGGATATCTATCTATGATAGTAAACCCTGATTTTAAAAAGATAAGAGCATGAGTGGTTCCCTCAATAAGATCAATGTGTTTGTAATTATGTAACCTGGTTAATAATTGTTTACAGACCTGCATGCAAATGGGACGGCTCAGAAGCATTCTTCCTTCCATCACCACACCAGGCAAAGAGCAGAGTGTTCATTTCTCATTGTTGATTTCAAGGTCCATCAATCCGGTTTGAGAAATCTTTAATTGTATCATACTCACCAATTCGAAAAAATATTCCAAAGACCACACTCAAATGAGTCTTCGCCTTCAGCAGGATGTACTCCCAAGTGTTCCCCTCTGTTCCTGTGGATACTGGCCCCTTTTTGTTAAATTTAGTTTCTTATCACTATAATCGCTTCAACAATAATTTGGTCCTCCCATGGACCTAGCTTTGTGCCGATGAGGGGTTGGACATAGAGGATCCAATATCCGTCTACCCAGTGAGGACCAGGAATTGGACAACCGATTTATAAGCTAGTAATGACAATAATGTAAATGACTTAAAACCAGACTATAGAAGTAAAGAATTATCAATGCTAGTCTGAATCTTCTGAATACAAACCAATAATTCTGATAAGGCAAAACAAAATAATTAGATTAGTACCTGGTATTCGGAGATTTCTCTAGAGTGATCTCCCCCGGTCATTAATAATTCAATTGGACTGCACAGTCATCTTGACGAAGCAAGTCATGATGAAACAGAGTCAATGGTTCAGTTAAAATTAGGTTTTATCAAAAGTATTCAAAAGGGCAAGTACATCAATATTAATCATTTAAGAACTGAAGAGTGCAGACAGTCTAATTAGTTTGGACTTGCCATAAAGTGACAAGGAGCTTTGGAAAGTTCAGCAAGAACACGAGCCATAACAGCTCATGGGCAGTGTCCCATCGAGAGAGAGTTCAAGAATGCGTCAGCTTGAAAGAAGAGCAAGCAAAGTTTGCAAAGATTCCCCATGGATAAATACAGGAAGATCAAAGACAGCCTCAGGGATCAGGTAAAATCTCTTCTGGTCTCATCATCCTTCAAATCAATTTATAATATATTCCTCTAGTTCCGGGGTGACACCTCCTTGATCACCTCAACGTCTCAGACCACTCAGTCCATTGGTCAGTTCATACAGGATGATTGTCATGTAGCATAAAATAAGACACATATTATAGAAAGAGGTGTTGCTGATCACGTAAGTAGTCAGATAATCCGGTATACGTAAACTTCAAACAACGATCCTTTGGCAGCAGGGACATGAGTGAGTTCAAGAGGACAGTTTCCCCATTAAAAATGTTACCAAAGTACTGACTTTGTTGCAATTAGGCCTTGTAAGCGAGTGAGAACTCTTCTAGAAGGACATTGTTTCGCTTCACATTGTAAGTTTGGGAAAACTTCTCACAAGTGTAAGACTTAGCAGGCCTACATTAAAATTAATTCAAGAATATGCAGAATATAAAGTAATAGAAATATACATGTTAAGAGGGAAATGATTTTCTAATATTCTTTTCAACTTTTAAGCACTCAGAATATATTATTAATTTGGTTGCAAAACTTACATGTAACACATTACTGTATTTTCAAAGTACCAACGTGTAAAATTATTTCTAATCATAAAATATTCATATCATTTCAAGTGGTTTACATTAGTACGTATATGAACATCATAATATGAAAGTTTAATGTCATTTACATTCAATATGGCTAAGCAGCACCATTTTTCTTTTCTCATTTGGTGCACAGTTTCACATATGCAAAAGATGGAATTCAGAATGAAACCCTTCAATATCACACATAAAAATAACTAGATTACATCAGCTTTCATTAAAACTTCACACACATTACTATTTCAATGAGGATAAGTAGGAATCTGATAACACGTGAATACATCACTTTAACATTCTAATGTTGAAATAATATGCTAAGGCTGGTTAATAAAATATGAACCTATATTATTCAAATGAATACAATTTAATCTATTCTACAAACATCTGCATGCTTTTTAGATGCAGTTACTAAGCTCCCCCACATTTATTTCTCAAGTTTTCTTTAACACGTAATTGGCGCATGTTTATTCATAGGTTACTCAAAATGTCTCATAATCGGTTTATGTGTCAAGTAAAGGTTCTAGCAGCTTTTCAGCTGCATCAATTTCTAATCCCTTGCCTCATACTTTGAGCCAGCTCACCTTGTGATTTTACCCAAGGCTGCTGCAGTATTGTATGGACTGTGAGTGGTTGCAATCTACTCTTGCATAAGCATTCACAGGTCCTGACATTATGGAAGAAAACGTATCATGTTGTGTAATGTTTACCAAGATTTGTGTTTGCTAAAACAGGCAGCAGCAATCACAGAAAGCAAAAACACAGAGGATAGTAAGGTCTGTAAATGTCCTTGAGGGGAGCAGAGAAATACTTTTGATGTGGTTCAAGGTCAAGACATTAGCCCCAGTCTAGCCAGAGAGCCCACAGAACCTGAAAGAGGGAGGAGGCTAAAATTCCATCAGATCAATGGGCGCTATGGAACTGACCTTCAGAGATGCAAATGTGGTGAAAAATGTTGTGCTGGGATTTACTTTCTAACAAGAACAAAGATTTGCATTGGAAAACTGCCTAACGTACCCCTTTGGGTCAAGGGAGAGGGCTTTCCATGAGTGGTGCATAGGGATTGCCAAGCAACCACCCATGGGTTTTGATGCAAATTCCGATCTATTAACATTTGTCAGTAGGTATTTATACCAAACTATTGCACCTCTTAGAGGCAGACATAACGTTGGAACAAGTTAAAAATGCAACCACATATTTCAAGCAGTGGGAAAAGAAGCGTCCTCTTCCAGTACAAAACCAATACTTGACAGAAGGCACATACCCTTGCGTGATGGTGCAAGGGTGTGTGAGTTGGGCAAGCCAGCTTTACATGCGCCAGTGCAAGGGAGAGAAAAACAGTACTGTACCATAATAAATGTGGCACTGTTCTGCATTGTCCCTTTCTCACAACACAGAACAGAAATTATGGTTGCTGCACTGCTTTCTGTGAATTATTTGTACATTTGCCTGTATTTTATAAGCAAATACATTTACCCTTGGCTAATCTTTCTATCAGTGCCCATGGAAGAAGGACAACGCCATGGAAAGGATTAAGGAACATAAATGCAAAGATATCCAATGGACAGCACAGTAACAGAGTCCTGTCGATAGTAATAGAAAGAGATACACCTACATTGAAAATCATATATATATATATATCTGTAATATGCTCAAAATATGAGGATATTCTGATTTATTTGTTGAAAATATTATCAGTTTCTAAAGTAAAACTTCATATTATAAATGTATACACCTGTTCCAGAAAGTAGTGGCTCCGGTATTCACTTGTATTTTTACCGAGATTTAGATCAGTGATAGCGAGTTCTCATGGTCACAATTGAGTGTATAATGTTTTGTAAAATCTGGACAATTCCTGCCAAAAAAATCTCATTTTCAAAATGTTCTACTATTTTCCGCACAATCCACGATCAGAGTATGATCAGCATGTACACGGAACATATGGTGTTATTTTTGTTCAAGGCTAGCAAATGCATATTTAATGCAGTGCTTCACTTTTTCTAAAACTGGTGTCACTGTTAACACGGTTCCCAGTACAAACATCGCGGTGCTCGGGCCCTACACAATCACGGTCCCTGGCCCATGAATGCCTCGCGTTTCTACTCCCCTTTGCTTCGGTAACACCAAATATCCCCAGATTCAAGACTTAATGAATTAAAGATGATGTCACGCTTGCAGGATTGGGGCACCTGAGTATGCACCATTGGAAGTGGTGAATCAGAGGTTGTATTACAGAATGTTATCATCAAAAATATCGTTTAACAGGAATATAAAATATATATATATATATATATATATATATATATATATATATATATATATATATATATATATACAGCTCACAGTTCCATCGGGTAATCGTACCCGTAACAGACGACAGCACTCACGGGGGAGAGTTCAAAAAGATTTATTGTTTGAACTCCGGGCAAAGACGCGTTTCGGCACTTAGCCTTCGTCAATTTCTGCATAGAAACGCCGCGGCCATTTCACATTTATAAAGTGCATTCAAGATTTCCGGTATGGAGACAGAAAACAGACTAATCATCATAAGGCAGCTAATCATTACGGCATCTTAGAATGTCTAAAAAGGAAGGGGAAGGATGCAATAAATATAGCAATAATTCCACAGTAATACATAGATATGTAAATCCTTAATACCATATGAACACTCCTATATGGGAAAAATCACATGAATTAAATCTTGCCCTTAGATGGGCATTAATATTATGCCTCAAGATACCATTGCACCACACTCGGTGTAACACACCCACATAGGAGAGTCATACAAAAATCATGCCCATAAATGGGCCAGTGTTCTACCTATGCAACAGGACTCGATAAAACTTAATCAGTCAGCACTAAATATCCATACACATATAATACATTTTTGTGTGCGAAGGAAAGAAAATACAGAATGCAAAATTTATACAAGAAATGGAGGAGAAAATCATCATAAGTTTGCAATGTAAACCAATTTATCCTAAGTGTACAGCAAGCTCTTCACTGCTATTCAGACCCAGTGGATTCTTACTTTGCAAGTCTATAATATAGCGTGATTCTAAACGCCTTAGTCCCTGTATCCTATCACCACCCCTGGGGTTTTGTGGTACATGATCTAAACAAAAGTATGATAGGAGATCCTTATTTCGACAATGCATCTTGTTATAATGTCTCGCTACTGGGTATGATTCATCTACATTGTTTATCGCCCTCATGTGTTCAAGGATCCGTACTTTCACCGGGTGGATCGTGCTCCCGATATAGCGGAGCCCACAAGGGCACACTAAACAGTAAATAGCATAAGGAGTAGTGCATGTAAGGAACTTGGTGATCTTTTTAGGTGTACTGAGGCCAGGGACATCATACGTTAAAGTGCGTTTGGTTTTCTTACAAGCTTTGCACTTGCCACATGGATAAAAACCATTGAGTGTTTTAAAAGATGCCCTACTGGGTTCTACATCATAATAGCTATGGACCAGGTGATCTCTTAATGACCTAGCTTTTCTGAACGTAACCAAAGGATTCGTTGGTAAATCTTCTTTGATAATGTGGTCAGTGAGGAGGATATGCCAGTTTTTTCGCAATATCCTCTTAAGTTGGTTGGCATTTTCAGAGAAAGTGGTGATCATGCGGAAGGTGCCATTTTTGGACTTATTTGCAGCTTTCTCCGCAAATAGATTTCTTCTCGGGATCTTATTAACTCTATCTAGGGCACTTGACAGAACTGCTTCGCTGTAGCCTCTCACTCTAAAGCGTTGCATGCTCGATCCTGCTGCCTTTTGGAATTCCTTATTACTGGTATTATTCCTTTTAAGCCTAAGTAGCTCTCGAAATGGGATACTATCAACCAGTTTTTTGGGGTGGCTGCTGGTGGCAAAAAGGGTTGAATTCTCTGCAGTGGTTTTCCGATAGAGTTTAGTTTGTAACTGTCCGTCATTTACATATACAGTAAGGTCCAAATAATTCACCTCCTCAGTACTTACTTCACCTGAAAATTTTAGGTTTACATTATTGCAATTTAAAACATCAATGTATGATTTGGCCAAATCTGGTGGACCATCAAACACAATGAACAAATCATCAATATAGCGATACCAAGCCTTTATCCTCATTTTCCAAAATGCGTTAGGCTCCACCCAGGCCACCCGCTCCTCCCACCAGCCCACGAACAAGTTCGCATAGCTGGGGGCGAAGCAGGTTCCCATGGCGGTCCCCGACATCTGTCGAAACGGATGTTTTTGAAACAAAGCAAATATTATGAGTCAGGCAAAAATTGACATATTCCAAAATCATCTTATTATGTTCATAAAACCTCAAGCCACGAGTTTCTAAAAAGAAACGTATGGCTTCAAGGCCGTCTGTGTGTGCAATGCATGTATACAGGCTCGTAATATCAAGAACCATAAGGCAGTAACTAGCTTGCCATTCAATTTCATCAATGTGTGTTAAAAAATCTTTTGTATCTCTCAAATACGATTTCAATGTAACCACATGTTGAGAAATAAAAAAGTCGACATACATAGAAAGATGCTCCGTAAGACTACCCTGAGAGGCAATAATAGGTCTCCCTGGAGGGTTCTTAATGTCTTTATGGACCTTAGGCAAGTAGTAGAAAGTAGGGATGATAGGATTCAAACATCTCAAAAATAGATGTTCCTCTAAGTTTAGTTTATTCTTTTTGTACCAAGAAGAAATCAACAAATGATAATCGGTGATGCTCTGATTATACATCTGTTCACTAGTTTTTTCATAGCATACGGTATCATTCAATTGACGATATGCTTCAGTTTCATACTGGGTCTTAGTCATCAAAACAATATTCCCCCCTTTGTCCGAAGGTTTACAAACAAGAGAGGTGTCCTTAGATAAATTATCCAACACCTTCTGTTGCTGCTTGGAGAAGTTCGTGGTTCTCTTCCTATATTTGTTATCATAACGTAAGCGTGTAAGATCTTTAATCACAGCATCGGAGAATGTGTCAATTGCATCAGTGGCCATTTGTGGAAGAAATACTGATGCAGGTTTAAATGGACTAGAGCCTCCACTTTGTTGGATTTCACATTGGGCCATAAGTTGTGTGGAGCTAATGTTAGTATTTTCAGTCTCAGTGGTTTCTGTTCAAAGATCCTCCAATACTTTCAAAGTTGCAATATCCTTACCAGTCAATGCATCTGTTGCAGTTGTTCTATGACTAGGATTCATGTTTTGTCTGGTGGGAGGTTTCAAATTGAAGTATTTGTGTAGCTTCAGCTTACGAGTAAATTTAAACAAGTCAATTCTTGTCTGGGTGAATTCAATGCTTTTCTGTGGGCAAAATGAGAGACCGAGTTGCAAGACCGATTCTTCTTCCATGGTTAACACTCTCGGAGTCAAATTAATTATCGTCAAGTTTTGTTGCTTCATTTCCGTTTGTTGAAAAACTTCTTGCTGCGGGTCATGGGTGGCGAGCCTTCGAATTTTCTGGCCCCCGCCCCCCCGCCTCGTCTTCCTCTTGCTGCCCGTTCTGGAGGCTTGCCTCTTCCTCCCTGCAATTGCTGTTTCCTGATAAGTCGGAATTCCTCGTGAAAAGGAGGTGCATCCATTTGCGCCCCACTAACTCCATCTTCATTAGAGGATTCATCACCCGTAATTTCCGATTCTGATGTATCTGGGGCCACTGCCGATGGTTGGATTGTTTTTTGTCGTAATTCTCTCCTGGGATTGTCATATTTCTTGGCAAATGTTAGTATTCTGCCTTGGCTGTAGTCTCTTTCATCCCGGTCAAATTTCTCTTCTTTACGCTGTTTTATTTTTTGTTCATATATTTTCAATCTTTTTTTCATTTGTTCACGTTTTGTATCCACATTGGCTTGATCTTCTTCCTTAAGCAAAACATCCTGCAATTCTTTAATCGATATTAAGGCCTTATTGTGGTCGCTCCATGCGAACCGTACAAGTATTTCGAGCATTCCCTTACAGGACTGGGCCGTGTGCTCCGCCCATGCATCCAACAGCAAGGGGTCTGGATTCTCGTAAGCCGGTACTGTGTAAATTCGAAGGCCTCTCGGAACTCTGCCTACCTCTAAATAGTTTTGCAGGGAGGTGGCCTCCCACCATTTCCTGATCTCTCGCTCGTAGAGACGCTCTAGGTTGGAAAATTTTGAGGCCAGATTCGACATCACAGACGTTCCATTGTTATTACTTGCAATTCTGTTAGTCCCGTTCTGTTTTTTTAAAATGCTTTCGGCCGCTTCGCTGCGTTCCGTTTCGCAGAACATCATGTAAATTATTGAACAGTTGTATACACAACTCTAGTGTTCATGCCCTTCTCCCCCTCGTTCAGTGAGAATGCGGATAATGAATGGAGTATTCGTGCCTACCGCACCTTACCGGGATTCACGTTATCTCAGCCGTCCGTCCTTAATCACGGCAATATTAACTCAGTATGTCCAGGATGTCTCGGCACTCAATCTCCAATGATCCCGCAATCACGGTGCAGCTGGAAAAATTATGTTTGCTCCACAACACCAGCCAGTTGCACTCTCGAACGGGTGCACGCCAATATACAGCTCACAGTTCCATCGGGTAATCGTACCCGTAACAGACGACAGCACTCACGGGGGAGAGTTCAAAAAGATTTATTGTTTGAACTCCGGGCAAAGACGCGTTTTGGCACTTAGCCTTCGTCAATTTCTGCATAGAAACGCCGCGGCCATTTCACATTTATAAAGTGCATTCAAGATTTCCGGTATGGAGACAGAAAACAGACTAATCATCATAAGGCAGCTAATCATTACGCCATCTTAGAATGTCTAAAAAGGAAGGGGAATGATGCAATAAATATAGCAATAATTCCACAGTAATACATAGATATGTAAATCCTTAATACCATATGAACACTCCTATATAGGAAAAATCACATGAATTAAATCTTGCCCATAGATGGGCATTAATATTCTGCCTCAAGATACCATTGCACCACACTCGGTGTAACACACCCACATAGGAGAGTCATACATAAATAGGATACAGAGACTAAGGCGTTTAGAATCACGCTATATTATAGACTTGCAAAGTAAGAATCCACTGGGTCTGAATAGCAGTGAAGAGCTTGCTGTACACTTAGGATAAATTGGTTTACATTGCAAACTTATGATGATTTTCTCCTCCATTTCTTGTATAAATTTTGCATTCTGTATTTTCTTTCCTTCGCACACAAAAATGTATTATATGTGTATGGATATTTAGTGCTGACTGATTAAGTTTTATCGAGTCCTGTTGCATAGGTAGAACACTGGCCCATTTATGGGCATGATTTTTGTATGACTCTCCTATGTGGGTGTGTTACACCGAGTGTGGTGCAATGGTATCTTGAGGCATAATATTAATGCCCATCTATGGGCAAGATTTAATTCATGTGATTTTTCCTACATAGGAGTGTTCATATGGTATTAAGGATTTACATATCTATGTATTACTGTGGAATTATTGCTATATTTATTGCATCATTCCCCTTCCTTTTTAGACATTCTAAGATGGCGTAATGATTAGCTGCCTTATGATGATTAGTTTGTTTTCTGTCTCCATACCGGAAATCTTGAATGCACATTATAAATGTGAAATGGCCGCGGCGTTTCTATGCAGAAATTGACGAAGGCTAAGTGCCGAAACGCGTCTTTGCCCGGAGTTCAAACAATAAATCTTTTTGAACTCTCCCCCGTGAGTGCTGTCGTCTGTTACGGGTACGATTACCCGATGAAACTGTGAGCTGTATATTCGAAGCGGGAATACCCCCGCTTGGCGTGCACCCGTTTGAGAGTGCAACTGGCTGGTGTTGTGGAGCAAACATATATATATATATATATATATATATATCCACACAAACGTCTTCCTCAGAGAAGGAATCGCACTCAGAAAGCAGACCACAAATTTAATCGTGTAGGTTACGCGTTTCGACAGCCAAGCTGTCTTGATCACACAGTATACTACAAAGTGAGGAGGCATTACATAGGTATAGAAAGCAATGACGGACTCCAAGTTTAACAAATGTAAACAGTCATAATGGCGGCCATATTTGAATACTCAGATTTCATTAGTTTCAATACATATATAACTGAATTGGATGCAGTCTAAATAGACGTTACTATCAATCATAACTTTTGATCATATATGCTGCTTACTAATTCGTATTCTGATTATTCCCAGCATACTGCCATCCGTTTATATAAGTTACATGAGACTTTATTTCAACCGTATAGTACAAGCAAACGGAAAAACTGCAAATTGCCACATAAACCCTTAATAAGATAATACGTATTACTTAGCAGCTTATTAGCAAAAAACACCGCTTAATTTATAAATATATAAAGCAAAGAGCAATTGGCATTATGGCATATTGTTACATCCCAAGGTGGGCAATAAATTCTGTTGTGGGGTTTATAAATGCCTGGACAATAATATGCATGTAAATCAGTATTGTTGTAAATCAACATAATTCAAACAAGAGTCCAAGAGGTCATGTTAACACTTACATCAAAATTACAGAATAGAAAAACCCTAGTGGTAAAATGTATAAAGCATTATATAACATTATAACCTATATTAAATATGTCTGCTTTGATGCCATAATTGCTAAAAATGCTTTCAAAATTAGTAAACCTCCAAAACAAGAAAAGTGCCCAAAGTGAATAAAGTCATAGAACAAAATAGTCTTATCTGAGGGGGACCCACATACCGCGGAAGAAAAGGGTAGGGAAACCGGAACGGATGAGACAGCCCGCTGTCGGTACAACCCTTCCTTTCTTCCTGTGCAAAAAGAAAAAGAAGAGTGATGTTTAAAATTGGATTTCGACCTACTATTCAAATTCATAGTAAGTACTAATGAGTTAAAACATTCTACATAATCAGCATGTTCCATATAACAGATAGTACATTCAAGATACGGTAGGAATTGATAAAACAGATCATCAATCAAAACGTAAGGTTCTATTCCCTCCTCTAGGGCCACTATGGACTTGTTCCAACACAAAATATCACAGTAGTGATCTATTTGATAGATGGATTAGCACAAAATGTCTAGCAATAGGGTAGTGACTATCCTTTTTGTTTATAGCGCGTAGATGTTCCAACACTCTTTTGTTGGCCATGAATGTGGTTCTGCCCACATACCACAAATCACATGGACATATCAGCATATATATGCAGTATTTAGTACTACATGTCAGAAATTGATTTATAATTCTAGGTAGTCTGCGGCCTGGGATGGTAAAAGATTTAGTCATGTAACTATTGCGACAAGCCTTGCAATGGCCACAGGGAAAAAAGCCTTTAAGGTTCACTCATAAGGGACATAGATGTTATGTCATTATGGACAAGAATATCTCTAAGACTCCGCCCTTTTCTATACGTTATTCTACGGCGACGTTGAAAAGTATGACGAATGATGGGATCGCTTGTCAGTATTTCCCATTTATATGCAAGTATCTTTTGTATTTGTCCTGAATTTCCATTGTACGTTAGAATAACTCTAGTAGTTTCCTCTAGAGAGGTGGTGTTCTCAGTATTCTCTTTTTTGTTAAGAGTTTGAATACGGTAAATTTGATTAACTCTAATGATAGCTTTTTTTAGAACCCACTTTGGGTAACCTCTGTCTAGAAATCTCTTAGTCAAGGTTTCTTGTTCTAGTTGAAATGCTGTGATGGTATTACAGTTTCTTCTCGCTCTCAGCAGTTTCCCATAAGGGATACTCCATTTTAGAGTATCTGGGTGACTGCCGAGAGTGTGAAGGAGGGTATTACCCACAGTGGTTTTTCTGAATAGACTAGTAATATTAAGTTTCTCAATGAATTTGTTAGCCATTTCCTCAGTGTCTGTCCAAATCACAAAGAGATCATCTATAGAGCGAAGCCAAATCTTGACTTTGCCAAAAAATGAAAACAGAGTCTCATCATTTCTGATGTCTTCCTCCCATTTGCCTAGGAAGCGATTAGCAAAACTTGGGGCAAAACAAGTTCCCATTGCCATACCGAGTATTTGTCTATATATGGTACCATCAAACCTAAAAATGTTATTAGTAAGGCATAGGAACATCATCTCTACGAGCATTCTGGTATGTTCTAAGTACTCTATAGGTCTTCTTTTAGGTAGTGATGGCATGCTTCAATGCCCTGCCTGTGATCTATAATCGTATAGAGTGAGTTTACATCTAACGTTATCAACAGGTCGGTTGGTTCTCATTTAACATTCTCAAGTTTAGTAAGGAAATCCTTAGTATCTTTAACATATGAAGGAAGTCCTGTCACATATTCCCGAAGGAAATGGTCCACATCCTTTGAAACATTTTCTAAGTCACGGCCTATAGATAAGACAATAGGTCTTCCTGGAGGCAAAATGGGGTTCTTATGTATCTTCGGCAGAAGAAACAATATAGATAATTTGGGGAAATCTCGTTTCAAAAAACAATATTCTTCCCAAGTATTATAGCATTTTTGTTCCCACTCTTTTAGTTTGTCCCAAATATCAAAAATACTAGCATTGTAGATGTCCATATTCACTTTCATATAGAATTTCTGGTCACACAATTGCCTTGCTGCTTCCGTAATGTACATATCTTTGTCCCAAAGGACAATATTCCCTCCTTTGTCTGCAGAACGAATAACAATACTTGCGTCTTCTGCTAGATTAGTCAAAAATTCCCTTTGTTTTAAAGATAAATTTGACTGTATTATCTTGTTGGTTTGGTGTTTGAGTTTCAAGAGGGCTTGCGTTACCACCTCTTGGAAAGTATCTATGCTGTCATGGGGAAGGATGGGATAAAATATCGATCGAGGTTTCAATTTCGTTGGAGTTACGGAGTCTGTAAGGATATCAGTTTCCCATCCCTCAGTCTGTGTAGTTACTGAGGGTTCACGTTCCATAGCTAAATCATGTATATCATGCAGTATTTCAGCATCTGCAATATTTAGATTTGGAAAGGGTCGATTGCTGTCATCATCCCTATTCACTTTGTCTTTTTGATCACGTTTGTATAGCAAATGCCATTTCTTCAATTTTGCTTTCCTAACAAATTTGTATAGATCGATACGAGTATCTGCATAGTTGAAAGTTTCTGTTGGACAGAATGTAAGGCCAAGACACAAAGTACTTTTCTCCAGGAATGTCAATTCTCTATAGCTAAGATTAACAATTATTTTATTTACCATATCCGGATCCTGACAATTCAATTTCTACAGTCAGTTCAATATCTGAAAGGCAAATGTCAGCAACAACAGCGACTTTTTTAGACCAATTCCAGATTTTAAGAAGAGGCCGACAAACACCAAGATCGACACCACAGTCACCACCAGGAAGAGGGAGAGCATCATGAGGCAGAGGCCGTGGAAGAGGAAGAGGGAGGGGAGGAGCAAACAAAGACGGAAACGGATAAAACAAAGGGAATCAAAAGACCAGCACAAAAGAGCCCATGGGACACAAATCACGAGGCTCAAGAATCAGGAAATAATGGACCCGGATACGGTAAATAAAACAATTGTTAATCTTAGCAATAGACAGTTGACATTCCTGGAGAAAAGTACTTTGTGTCTTGGCCTTACGTTCTGTCCAACAGAAACTTTCAACTATGCAGATACTCGTATCGATCTATACAAATTTCTTAGGAAAGCAAAATTGAAGAAATGGCATTTGCTATACAAACGTGATCAAAAAGACAAAGTGAATAGGGATGATGACAGCAATCAACCCTTTCCAAATCTAAATATCGCAGATACTGAAATACTGTGTGATGTACATGATTTAGCCATGGAACGTGAACCCTCAGTAACTATACAGACTGAGGGATGGGAAACTGATATCTTTACAGACTCCGTAACTCCAACGAAATTCAAACCTCGATCGATATTTTATTCCAACCTTCCCCATGACAGCATAGATACTTTCCAAGAGGTGGTAACGCAAACCCTCTTGAAACTCAAAAACCAAACCAACAAGAAAATACAGTCAAATCTATCTTTAAAACAAAGGGAATTTTTGACTAATCTAGCAGAAGACACAAGTATTGTTATTCGTCCTGCGGACAAAGGAGGGAATATTGTCCTTTGGGACAAAGATATGTACATTACGGAAGCAGCAAGGCAATTGTGTGACCAGAAATTCCATATGAAATTGAAAATGGACATCTACAATGCGAGTATTTTTGATATTTGGGACAAACTAAAAGAGTGGGAACACAAATGCTACATTACTTGGGAAGAATATTGCTTTTTGAAATGAGATTTCCCCAAATTATCTATATTGTATCTTCTGCCGAAGATACATAAGGACCCCATTTTGCCTCCAGGTAGACCTATTGTCTCATCTATAGGCAGTGCCCTAGAAAATGTTTCAAAGTATGTGGACCATTTCCTTTGGGAATATGTGACAGGACTTCCTTCATATGTTAAAGATACTTAGGATTTCCTTACTAAACTTGAGAATGTTAAATGGGAACCAACCGACCTGTTGATAACGTTAGATGTAAACTCACTCTAAACGATTATAGATCACAGGCAGGGCATTGAAGCATGCCATCACTACCTAAAAAGAAGACCTATAGAGTACTTAGAACATACCAGAATGCCCGTAGAGATGATGTTCCTATGCCTTACTAATAACATTTTCATGTTTGATGGTACCATATATAGACAAATACTCGGTGCGGAAATGGGAACTTGTTTTGCCCCAAGTTTTGTTAATCGCTTTCTAGGCAAATGGGAGGAAGACATCAGAAATAATGAGACTCTGTTTTAATCTTTTGGCAAAGTCAAGATTTGGCTTTGCTATATAGATGATCTCTTTGTGATTTGGACTGACACTGAGGAAATGGCTAACAAATTCATTGAGAAACTTAAAATTAATAACTATAATATCACACTCACAAGTAATATGAGCAGACAATCGTTTGAATTTCTTGATTCACTCATTACACCCCAGGATAACACTCTTCAAACAAGTCTATTTAGAATAACCACTGCGGTTAATACCCTCCTTCACGCTCTCAGCAGTCACCCAGATACTCTAAAATGGAGTATCCCTTATGGGGAACTGCTGAGAGTGAGAAGAAACTGTAGTGCCATCACAGCATTTCAACTAGCACAAGAAACCATGACTAAGAGATTTCTAGACAGAGGTTACCCAAAGTGGGTTCTAAGAAAAGCTATCAATAGAGTTAATCAAATTGACCGTATTCAAACTCTTAACACAAAAGAGAATGCTGAGAACACCACCACTCTAGAGGAAACTACGAGAGTTATTCTCACGTACAATGGAAATTCAGGACAAATACAAAAGATACTTGCAGATAAATGGGAAATACTGACAAGTGAACCCATCATTGGTCATACTTTTCAACGTCGCCCTAGAATAACGTATAGAAAAGGGCGGAGTCTTAGAGATATTCTTGTCCATAATGACATAACATCGATGTCCCTTATGAGTGAACACAAACTTAAAGGCTTTTTTCCCTGTGGCCATTGGAAGGCTTGTCGCAATAGTTACATGACTAAATCTTTTACCATCCCAGGCCACAGACTAACTAGAATTAAAATCAATTTCTGACATGTAGTACTACATACTGCATATATGTGCTGGTATGTCCATGTGATTTGTGGTATGTGGGTAGTACCACATTCATGGCCAAAAAAAGAGTGTTGGAACATCTACGCGCTATAAACAAAAAGGATAGTCACTACCCTATCGCTAGACATTTTGAGCTATTCCATCTGTCAAATAGCTCACTACTGCGATATTTTGTGTTGGAACAAGTCCATAGTGGCCCTAGAGGAGGGAATAGAACCATACAACTTTGCAAACGAGAATCTAAGTGGATAATCGAACTCAAAACGAAGTACCATACAGGCCATAATTTGGACGAGGAGTTGAGTTCATATTTACGTATCTTGAATGTACTATCTGTTATATGGAACATGCTGATTATGTAAAATGTTTTAACTCATTAGGACTTGCTATGCATTTGAATAGTAGGTCTGAATCCAATTTTAAACATCACTCTTCTTTTTCTTTTTGCACAGGAAGAAAGGAAGGGTCGTACCGACAGCGGACTGTCTCATCGATTCCGGTTTCCCTACCCTTTTCTTCCGCGGTCTGTAGGTCCCCCTCAGATTAGACTATTTTGTTCTATGACTTTATTCACTTTGGGCACTTTTCTTGTTTTGGAGATTTACTAATTTCGAATACATTATTAGTAATTATGGTATCAAAGCAGACATATTTGATATAGGTCATAATGTTATATAACGCTTTATATATTTTATCACTAGGGTTTTTCTATTCTGTAATTTTGATGTAAATGTCAACATGACCTCGAGGACTCTTGTGTGAATTATGTTGATTTACAACAATTCTGATTTACATTCATATTATTGTTCAGGCATTTAGAAACCCCACGACAGAATTTATTGCCTACTATGGGATGTAACAATATGCCATATGGTTTTTGCTAATAAGCTGCTAAGTAATACGTATTATCTTATTAAGGGTTTATGTGGCAATTTGCCATTTTTCCGTTTGCTTGTACTATACGGTTGATATGAAGTCTCATGAAACTTATATAAACAGATGGCACTATGCTGGAAATAATCAGAATACGAATTAGTAAGCAGAATATACGATCAAAAGTTATGATTGATAGTAATGTCTATTTAGACTGCATCCAATTCAGTTATATATGTATTGAAACTAATGAAATCTAAGTACATTCTAATATGATCAATAGAGTGTAAGTTAGCGCACACGAAGTGTAAAAAAGTAAGTCACATTTCATACAAATAGACAAATGAGGCGTGCTACTCAGAGACGAGGAAGCCCACCTCGCAACCAAAACAGCAAACTGCTGGTGAACAGACACCAGTGTACTGAGTGCACTGCTAAAGAGAGAAACTAGTTACAATATTATTTGGCATTTATGCAAAATCAACGTGGGTTTAAACTCGTTAAAACAGCAATCTAGTGAACAATCGACACTGAGTTTGTGGCAAAATGACTGTATTGATGAGATGAAAACACAGTAACAGTTCAATTAAACATAGCATCAATCTGCGAACAGTAAAGAAAATGAAACATAATGATACAGTCAATGACAAACTGCACAAAGGCAGTGAACTTCATCATCAGTTCTAAAAAGCTAACAAGCCCAATGCATTTCGGGATGATTCACATCCCTTCTTCAGGGGCAGCTGTAGGAAATAAAAGAAACCAACGTTGAAAGCCAATGCTATGCAAGTAGATTAGAAATTCTTATATTAAAGCGATAACAAGATGCATCGTATCAAGGCACAGAGAATTGGAAACTGGTCTAGATCAGACAACAGCAATTCACTAGAAATATCGTGAAAAGATAAAAAGTGCTGACAAGCTGAAAGAAAATACGAGCCAGTCCAAAATATTTATCAGACTAAACAGTATATGCAAAGTGCCCCAAGGTTGCCGAAGTGAATTTGTTGCGAAAACATATTAAAGGAGTCACCCGTGAGGTAGAACTAAGTGAACAAACAAACATCGAATTCTTACAGGTTCTGAAAAGACGATGATGCACAATGCGGGGTTGACAGAAATCGCAGCAGGTGAAGAACAATGGCTACAGGACGCTGTGTGAAAAGAAAGAATCTGAGAAACCGGCTCATGGAATAATGGACTTAATGGTGACCAAAACTGGAGACAACTTACAGCTGTGTGGTGTAATGAAGTGCCGCTGAACTGTGGTGGAGCTGAGTCGGTGACCGGGCTCGAAGGTGTAAAACTACGCTGGCAAACTGTAGAGTGGAAAAATAAAAGCGGGATGTTGCATGGAACAATGTTGCTGCGGGTGGCACAAAATGTGTGAAAAAAGGGGACAGGAAACTTACCACTGGAACGTGTGGAGCACAACGAGGAAGCAACACGGGCTGGAAACCTTCAAAAAGGCAAAGGACACGAACAGGCGGCAAGCTGCGCAGGCTGGGAACCTCCGAAAAAACGAGTGACGTGCGCTGACGAACCAGGTGATTAAATGGACGTGCTACGCGAGCACATCCGGACGGACGTGGTAGGAATAAAGAGAGGACTGTGGTGTGGACAGAGAAACGAGCACTGTAATGATGTGGGAGCCTGGAATATGTTAAATAAAGTTGGAAATGAAAAAACGACTAGTGGAAGTGAAATTGTGAGCTAACGAACCAGGTGATAAAAAGAACGTGCCGCGCGAGCACGAACCAAATGGACGATGTGGTAACTAAAAAAGGACTACGGTGTGAACAGGGAACCTGTAGGGAGACAAGCACTGTCGTGCTGTGGGAACAGGGAATGTATGAAAATAAAATTGGAAATGAAAAAACGGATGTGGGGCAGTGAGTGTGACACAATATAATGGGATGACAACAACAACAGAGGAATGTAGGTGGAATATCTGAGGAAAGCATGGGGCAAAAGTGAGTGTAGAAAAACAGAGAACAAACGAAATAAACGATGGAGTACTGGAATGTATAGAAACACATGGAAAAGTTAAGGAAAAAAACAATGATACTGGCTGAAACAAGTAAAGAGAGATAAGAACCCAGGCTGGTGTTGAACAGACTAGTTGATAAACTCAAAATCCAAAGTGCTCTGGAGAAAAGAAAAAAAGAGGGAAAAAAAAGAGAAAATCACAATTCCTACAGTGAAAGGAATGAAAATTGTATTGAATTGCTCAGTCTGAAACAGACGTACAATCTAAAGACAATGAGTACACATGACGCACATAACAAAATATGACTAACAGAATGGAAGCAGTTCTGAATGAACGCAGTCTAACCCAGATGGGAAAACTGCTTAGAAAAGAAACCGAATGTCAAAAGTGCGTGTTTATAAAAAGCATTGCATTTCTAATCTGTCATTAAGACCAAAGGGTGTCAGGGTCTGTAAGTACTTGATCCACCAGACTTCTCTCTGTGAGAGTAACCTTTCTGTATTGATCTGGGTGTTGCGAGGCATCATTTCAAGTATGGTGAATCTAAGTTGTGCGATAGTGTGGTGATGTTCTGTCCAATGTGCAAACAAGGGAGATTTGAGACTATTAGTGCGGATGGAACTTTTGTGTTCTGAAATCCTGATTTTGATTTTGCGGGAAGTTTTGCCAACATACATTGAGCCGCAGGGACATTTGATGGTGTAAATGACGTTGGTACTGTCACAGGTGCCTGTGTATCTGAGTTTGATAGCTTTGCCTGAACGTGGATGGTGAATGACACAACCAGTGATTACATTATGGCAATTGACACAATTATAACATTTCTGCATACCTTTGAACTCTTCGTGGTCAATTGTGGGTGTTGCTGATAGAATGTCTTTAATGTTTTTACTGCGAGTGAATGCAAAGATTGGTTCAAAGGAGAAAAGGTCGTTGAAATCCGGTTCCTGTTTCAGCACTTCCCATCTGTTTTTGATGATCTGGCGAATGCGCCTTGAACTCGTGGAAAATGTGGAAACAAATACATGACGGTTATGGGGATTTTTCTCTGAGGGCGTAAGGAGTTCTGCACGCGTTTTTGTGGAAGTTCTGGAAATGGCTGTCTCAAGGACTGTTGCAGGATAACCACGCTCTTGGAATTTCACTACTTGTTTGTGAAGTGATGATTCTAGAAGTTGACTGTCAGAAATGATTCTCTTTGTTCTGATCAACTGAGAGTATGGAAGATTACGAATCAATGAAGGAGGGTGAAAACTAGAGTAAAGAAGAAGATTGTTTCTGTCCGTGGGTTTGGAATAAATTGTCGTTACTAGAGAGTTGGATTGTTTCATTATCAGTACATCCAGGAAAGGCAATTGTTCTGTGCTGATGTTGTGTGTGAACTGGATGCGTGGATTTTTTTGATTGAGTTTACTGATTTGTTCAACCAACAGGGCTTCAGAATTCTTCCAAATTAAAAAGATGTCATCTATAAACCTGACAAAGAATGCCAAGTTGTCAATCCAGGTACTGTCAGAAAAAATGTGGTCATGTTCAAACTTAGCCATGAACGTGTTAGCGTAAGCAGGAGCACCGGAAAAACCCATAGACGTGCCGCTTATCTGCAGATAGAAATCATTGTTCCACTGTAAGTAACTGTGTTGGAGACAAAAAGTGAGGAGCTCCATGATGAAAACTTTGTCTATGGCAGTTTCTTTTAGCTGGAGTAATGCCCATTCACTGGCTTCCAGACCTTCAAACAGTGGTATCGATGTGTATAAGGATGTAACATCGATTGAACAAAGAAGCCATGATTCTGAAAAATTGTGGACTTGATTGAGAAGAGATAAAAAGTGAGTGGTGTCCTTAATGTAGCTTTTCCATGTCTGTACAAACATCTGAAGAAAGTAATCCACGAGTTGACCTGCTGGCATGAAGATTGAATCACATCCAGACACAATAGGCCTAAATGGTGGGTCTTGTAGATTTTTATGTATCTTTGGCAGCATGTAAAGTTTGGGTCGTCTAGGATGTGAAACTGTAAGAAAACTGCGAGTTTTGTGAGTTATCCAAGACATTTCTTCAGCATGGTCCAAAATCTGAGTCAAGGTTAGTTGAAATGACGATGTTGGGTCTTCATCAAGTTTTATGTAGGTGGTAGTGTCTTGTAAATGAAGAGTGACTTTGTGTTCGTAGAACGCTCGGTCCATAATAACCAAGGCGCCGCCTTTGTCTGCTGGTTGCATTGTCAGCCTATTATCTTTAGCTAGATTCTTGATAATGGCTACTTCATGTTTTTTCAAATTGGTGGGAAATGGTTGCTTGAAGTTGAGTTTTGACATTACTCCAGCTAAAAGAAACTGCCATAGACAAAGTTTTCATCATGGAGCTCCTCACTTTTTGTCTCCAACACAGTTACTTACAGTGGAACAATGATTTCTATCTGCAGATAAGTGGCACGTCTGTGGGTTTTTCCGGTGCTCCTGCTTACGCTAACACGTTCATGGCTAAGTTTGAACATGACCACATTTTTTCTGACAGTACCTGGATTGACAACTTGGCATTCTTTGTCAGGTTTATAGATGACATCTTTTTAATTTGGAAGAATTCTGAAGCCCTGTTGGTTGAACAAATCAGTAAACTCAATCAAAAAAATCCACGCATCCAGTTCACACACAACATCAGCACAGAACAATTGCCTTTCCTGGATGTACTGATAATGAAACAATCCAACTCTCTAGTAACGACAATTTATTCCAAACCCACGGACAGAAACAATCTTCTTCTTTACTCTAGTTTTCACCCTCCTTCATTGATTCGTAATCTTCCATACTCTCAGTTGATCAGAACAAAGAGAATCATTTCTGACAGTCAACTTCTAGAATCATCACTTCACAAACAAGTAGTGAAATTCCAAGAGCGTGGTTATCCTGCAACAGTCCTTGAGACAGCCATTTCCAGAACTTCCACAAAAACGCGTGCAGAACTCCTTACGCCCTCAGAGAAAAATCCCCATAACCGTCATGTATTTGTTTCCACATTTTCCACGAGTTCAAGGCGCATTCGCCAGATCATCAAAAACAGATGGGAAGTGCTGAAACAGGAACCGGATTTCAACGACCTTTTCTCCTTTGAACCAATCTTTGCATTCACTCGCAGTAAAAACATTAAAGACATTCTATCAGCAACACCCACAATTGACGACGAAGAGTTCAAAGGTATGCAGAAATGTTATAATTGTGTCAATTGCCATAATGTAATCACTGGTTGTGTCATTCACCATCCACGTTCAGGCAAAGCTATCAAACTCAGATACACAGGCACCTGTGACAGTACCAACGTCATTTACACCATAAAATGTCCCTGCGGCTCAATGTATGTTGGCAAAACTTCCCGCAAAATCAAAATCAGGATTTCAGAACACAAAAGTTCCATCCGCACTAATAGTCTCAAATCTCCCTTGTTTGCACATTGGACAGAACATCACCACACTATTGCACAACTAAGATTCACCATACTTGAAATGATGCCTCGCAACACCCAGATCAATACAGAAAGGTTACTCTCACAGAGAGAAGTCTGGTGGATCAAGTACTTACAGACCCTGACACCCTTTGGTCTTAATGACAGATTAGAAATGCAATGCTTTTTATAAACACGCACTTTTGACATTCGGTTTCTTTTCTAAGCAGTTTTCCCATCTGGGTTAGACTGCGTTCATTCAGAACTGCTTCCATTCTGTTAGTCATATTTTGTTATGTGCGTCATGTGTACTCATTGTCTTTAGATTGTACGTCTGTTTCAGACTGAGCAATTCAATACAATTTTCATTCCTTTCACTGTAGGAATTGTGATTTTCTCTTTTTTTTCCCTCTTTTTTTCTTTTCTCCAGAGCACTTTGGATTTTGAGTTTATCAACTAGTCTGTTCAACACCAGCCTGGGTTCTTATCTCTCTTTACTCGTTTCAGCCAGTATCATTGTTTTTTTCCTTAACTTTTCCATGTGTTTCTATACATTCCAGTACTCCATCTTTTATTTCGTTTGTTCTCTGTTTTTCTACACTCACTTTTGCCCCATGCTTTCCTCAGATATTCCACCTACATTCCTCTGTTGTTGTTGTCATCCCATTATATTGTGTCACACTCACTGCCCCACATCCGTTTTTTCATTTCCAATTTTATTTTCATACATTCCCTGTTCCCACAGCACGACAGTGCTTGTCTCCCTACAGGTTCCCTGTTCACACCGTAGTCCTTTTTTAGTTACCACATCGTCCATTTGGTTCGTGCTCGCGCGGCACGTTCTTTTTATCACCTGGTTCGTTAGCTCACAATTTCACTTCCACTAGTCGTTTTTTCATTTCCAACTTTATTTAACATATTCCAGGCTCCCACATCATTACAGTGCTCGTTTCTCTGTCCACACCACAGTCCTCTCTTTATTCCTACCACGTACGTCCGGATGTGCTCGCGTAGCACGTCCATTTAATCACCTGGTTCGTCAGCTCACGTCACTCGTTTTTTCGGAGGTTCCCAGCCTGCGCAGCTTGCCGCCTGTTCGTGTCCTTTGCCTTTTTGAAGGTTTCCAGCCCGTGTTGCTTCCTCGTTGTGCTCCACACGTTCCAGTGGTAAGTTTCCTGTCCCCTTTTTTCACACATTTTGTGCCACCCGCAGCAGCATTGTTCCATGCAACATCCCGCTTTTATTTTTCCACTCTACAGTTTGCCAGCGTAGTTTTACACCTTCGAGCCCGGTCACCGACTCAGCTCCACCACAGTTCAGCGGCACTTCATTACACCACACAGCTGTAAGTTGTCTCCAGTTTTGGTCACCATTAAGTCCATTATTCCATGAGCCGGTTTCTCAGATTCTTTCTTTTCACACAGCGTCCTGTAGCCATTGTTCTTCACCTGCTGCGATTTCTGTCAACCCCGCATTGTGCATCATCGTCTTTTCAGAACCTGTAAGAATTCGATGTTTGTTTGTTCACTTAGTTCTACCTCACGGGTGACTCCTTTAATATGTTTTCGCAACAAATTCACTTCGGCAACCTTGGGGCACTTTGCATATACTGTTTAGTCTGATAAATATTTTGGACTGGCTCGTTTTTTCTTTCAGCTTGTCAGCACTTTTTATCTTTTCACGATATTTCTAGTGAATTGCTGTTGTCTGATCTAGACCAGTTTCCAATTCTCTGTGCCTTGATACGATGCATCTTGTTATCGCTTTAATATAAGAATTTCTAATCTACTTGCATAGCATTGGCTTTCAACGTTGGTTTCTTTTATTTCCTACAGCTTCCCCTGAAGAAGGGATGTGAATCATCCCGAAATGCATTGGGCTTGTTAGCTTTTTAGAACTGACGATGAAGTTCACTGCCTTTGTGCAGTTTGTCATTGACTGTATCATTATGTTTCATTTTCTTTACTGTTCGCAGATTGATGCTATGTTTAATTGAACTGTTACTGTGTTTTCATCTCATCAATACAGTCATTTTGCCACAAACTCAGTGTCGATTGTTCACTAGATTGCTGTTTTAACGAGTTTAAACCCACGTTGATTTTGCATAAATGCCAAATAATATTGTAACTAGTTTCTCTCTTTAGCAGTGCACTCAGTACACTGGTGTCTGTTCACCAGCAGTTTGCTGCTACATTCAAATATGGCCGCCATTATGACTGTTTACATTTGTTAAACTTGGAGTCCATCATTGCTTTCTATACCTATGTAATGCCTCCTCAGTTTGTAGTTAACTGTGTGATCAAGACAGCTTGGCTGTCGAAACGCGTAACCTACACGATTAAATTTGTGGTCTACTTTCTGAGTGTGAGTCCTTCTCTGAGGAAGACGTTTGTGTGGATTATTAAGTGTCGGGAGACCTGTCCAACGAAACTCGCCACCTGTCTACGGGCCAAACAGACTCTAGAAACCTTGGTCGATGTGTGGATATATATATATATATATATATATATATATATATCCCTCCTAAAAAATATCGGCCTAGCGGGTGCAGATTTTCCATTATTAGCTCGAACGGGGAGATGTTTTTGTAAATAATAGAACGCAGTATTTCTGTCTGATGGTATTTTGGACACCAGATTCTGGTACCACATCCCTCTGCTGCCTAATTCGTAAAAGCTCTATTCATATTCTTAACGAGGATTAGTACCCCAGGTCTAACCCCAATCGCCATTTTACCTGAATGTAAATTTAAGCCCTCTTTGCCAATGCACTGATTTTCTTTATCTTCCACTAATGTTGCGACTTACCAGCAATCGATTTTTAAATAATGCATCAATTTCCCCATGGATGTCATTTAGTGGTCGCAACTGCGCCCCCTGTCTTACCTCTTGCACCCCCTAGCACTGCCCTTGCGACCCCTGGCGCAAGAGGCCAGTAAAGGAGTGTGAGGAATAGAAGTTAAATAGTTTTCTCATGAGCCTTTTCAAACTCTTTTTATCCCGGAGCAAACATGGACTTTTGGTAATCATAAATAAACCCAGTTGTGTAACTCTGAACACTGCACTGAAATAAAATGTTGCCACCGTTCCTGAACTTGGGACCCTGGCCTGAGATTCCTTTGCAGGGTGTTGTGAAGTTGGTGTGCTGAAACAGAGGATAACAACTGCAACAAGTGCCCTGTAGAGAGCGACATGAGACTGGAAGAGAGGAATAAGACACACCTGACAGACAGGTGAGACACAGAAAGACAAGTGTGTGTATGTCTGTGTGTGTGTTTAGATGTTGGAGAGATGTAAGAGCTTATTACAATGCCAGTGGGTCCACCACTGACAGGTCATCAGTGGTGATCTCACTGACATGCAGCAGTGCGGTCAGACCGCTGCATTATGATGCAGTCTATTTGACCACATCGGTAGGAGGAACCAGTAAACGCTTCCGATGGGCTGAAGGAGCCAATAAGAATGTTGGTTGGATCGTAGTCCCTACAGTAGGGGCAGTGCCTGCCCAGGCACTGCCATAGGGATTAGGAAGTCCCTTTGCTACAGCCTTTCCATGGCGGTTTGACCTGTACCCTCTGGGCCTCCGCTATGAGGCACGGGACGCACCTGTGGTGCCCCCCAAGCATCCTTGCCCTGTGTGGCAGGCACCATGTGGTTCCTGACACATTGGGCAGAGATATTTGAAAACATGCCTTTTGCCAGTGGGACTTGTGCAGTGTCCCGTTTCTGGGCCGTAGCATAAACCTCAATGGCAAGAGGCAGTTTTCCGACTGCCTACGCGGTAGTCGGATCGTAATGTGATGGGTGAGACTGCCAAATACCTGTTGGCCGGCCCCGTTCCTGCAGCGATGGCAGTGGGACACTCAGCCATTGTAAGCAGCCCCATAGACTGGTTTGAGTGAGAGCGAGAGAAACAGATAAGGGAGGTGGTTACAGAGAGAGTAGAAACACACCTGTAGAGCAGGAAAGACAGGTGTGTAAGGCAGGCGGATCAGAAAGACACTGATTAAAGGGATATAAATGGAGAGGGAATCAGGTCTGACAAAGGTGACACAGTCTGGAAAGAGACAGCCAGTAATGTAAAAAAGAAACATCAGAGAGAAAGAAGAGATAGGTGAGAGACAAGTGAAACAGATACAATTCAAAGGTACAGCCGTTGTCCATGTCACTTGCAAAGTGGCTATACAGCTTACAGCCTCTCAGTTTTTCCCATCAGCCGATGACAAGAGGGAATTTTTGAAATAAAAGTCATATATGGTATATGGACTGCACTAATGGCATAATTCTGGCTGTACAAAATCGGGTTATCGGTTGAGGTGGGTGAAAGCCCTACCCATGTAACAACCACAATCTTTGTCAGGGTGAACCACATAAAAGTCATTAAACTAACCTGTGCCTAACCCTCTGGTACCTTGGTACAAATTAGTCAGGCTTAAAGAGTAAGGTTTATATGCAGCAAACAAACAGTAATAAAATGAAAACACAACTCAAGAAAAATTCTAGAAAAATAGAGTACTCTTTACCATATAAAATACCAGAACGACAAAAAAGTGATCAGTGGAACCATAGATATCGACATTTAAAGTTTTCAGTAGAAATAGAGATAAAAGCACAAATCACATACTGGGGTTATCTGGTCACACTGGACCGGGACAAAGTCATAGGTTTAGGCACTATGGCAGTTTATAAAAATGGCACTACAGGCTGTTTGACCAGTTAATTGCATAGGTATTTATCGTCTTCACTACAGGCTACTGTGCCAACCCTGCCAACCCTGAGACATTTTTTAAAAGGCTATTAGGTGTAGGCCGATTTCGCTATGTTTGAAGGAGTTAACACACTGACTGTAGCATTAGCAGTGGTGAAGTGTGCATACAGCACCAAAGCCAACAAAACAAAATCAGCAACAGAAGGTAAAATCTGGGGGAGACCCTGCAAAAACGGCTAGGTCCAACACAGGCACTGGCACTGGCCTATTGCATGAATAATTTGGCCTAAGCGGGCACCCATGGCATATGTTGGGGGGGCACCCATGAGAAAATGCTCATTTTTAAACCAGTTGTTGCTATGTTACCTAATTGTGAATACATGAAAAACAATGGCTTTGAATATGAAATGAACATTTTGTAGTCTCCCAGTACAGTTCGATGTTGTGTGTCACTATATACTCATCAGATAAACAGGTAAACACATAATAAACATATCATTTTCTGTTTAATACAAAGAGAAAGGAGTAAACTTCCTGTGTACATTTTACCATAGCTCCCGAACTAGGCCGAACCATATACTCGTCCCTCGAATCCGGCATCTTCCCCGATGACTGGAAGAGGGCAGAAGTTAAGCCCCTCCTCAAGAAACCCTCGGCCGACCCGACAGACCTGAAAAACTACTGGTCCATCTCTCTCCTTCCCTTCGCAGCCACAGTAACTGAGAGATTCATCAACGCCCAGCTGACCACCTTCATCGAAGAGAACGCTATCCACGACTCCTCCCAGTCTGGTTTTATCAGCATCCACAGCACTGAGACCGCCCTCCTCGCTGACACTGATGACATATGCATGCTCCTCGACCAGGGCCACACTGAAAACCTCATCCTTCTAGACCTCTTTGCGGCCTTCGACTCCGTTTCACACCGCACTCTCGCAGCCAGACTCCATGACAATGGTATACGAGGAACCGCCCTCGACTGGATCCGCTCCTTTCTCTCCGGCAGAACCCAAAGGACCAGACTCCCTCCCTTTCTCTCTGAACCTACAGAGATCAACTGTGGAGTACCCCAAG
This sequence comes from Triturus cristatus, assembly GCF_964204655.1. Taxonomy (NCBI): domain Eukaryota; kingdom Metazoa; phylum Chordata; class Amphibia; order Caudata; family Salamandridae; genus Triturus; species Triturus cristatus. The sequence goes on from NC_140590.1 coordinate 446,496,979, forward strand.
GATCCTCGCTCAGCCCCACGCTTTTCAACATCTATATGGCCCCCTCGCCGCCATCGTCAGACAGCATGGACTCAAGGTAGAATCTTACGCCGATGACACTCAGCTCATCCTCTCCCACGAAGACCCCCGAAGACACCAGATGTCGCAGCCTGGATGAACGTCAGCTGCCTAAAACTTAACTTGCAGAAGACTGAGGTCCTCGTCCTTGGTCTCTCCCCTATGGCGTGGGACAGCTCCGGGTGGCCCCCTGCCCTCGGAAACCCACTCACTCCAACAGACCACGCACGGAACCTCAGCATCTTTCTAGACTCCTCCCTCACCATGACCCGCCAGATCAACGCCATCGCCTCGACCTGCTTCAACTCCCTCTGCATCCTCCGCAAGACCTTCAAGTGGTTCCCCCACGAATGCAGAAAGACCGTCACCCACGCACTCATAACTAGCAGATTGGACTACGGTAACGTCCTCTATGCCGTAATCAACAAAACCCTGCTACACAAGCTCCCTCCATCCAGAATACCGCAGCCAGACTCGTCCTCAGAACCCCATGACACAAGCACATTACCCCACACCTACGAGACCTCCACTGGCTCCCCATCAAGAAGAGAGTAACCTTCAAGCTACTCACCCACGCCTACAAATCCCTCCACAGCATCAGACCCAAATACCTCAATGAAAGAGTCTCCTTCCACGTACCAAAAAGGAACCTCCGCTCCGCCGACCTCGCCCTGGCAGAGACCCCACACATCCTCAGAATCAGAGCAGGTGGAAGAGCCTTCTTCTACATTGCAGCAAAGACTTGTAACGAGCTCCCAGTCAACATCAGTCGCTCCCACTCCCTGCACACCTTCAGGAAGAACCTCAAGATCTGGCTTTTCGACTAATCCAGAGCTGCACCCAGCCAGTGCCTTGAGACCATCTCGGGTGAGTAGCTCACTTTATAAACCCCTGATTGATTGATTGATTGATCAGCACCTTAGTGTGGGTGGTATCTAAAACAGATAATTATGTTGTCATATTACTGATGCAGTTTTGTTGGAACTTCAGCAATGTCAAATGTTGTAATCTAATCAAGATCACATACCATTACTTAGTGGGAAGGGTCAGAATCAAAAGGTCATGATAATCTCACTTCTGTGATGTCACTAAGGTCAAAGGGTGTGTGATGTCACTTTGTCTACCTCTGACATCTAGGTGAATGACATCCGCAAATGTAATAGCACAAAAGCTAAAGTGCCACTGGGGCAAAAGGTAAAAATGTTACAATTAAGACAATTAAGAATTGCAATATTATTACGGCAAAGTTTACATTAGATACCTGTCAAAGTGAAAGTTAAACACATATATAAATATGGGTAAATAAGATACATGCCAAGCTCTACACCGCCCATGTACACCAGTCATCATCCAGTGCGCTTGTATGTACTATGGCAGACACAGCTAAACACTTTGGAGGAGACTTTGTTTACGACTCCTAAATCATGCCGCTTTATGGACACATTTTGGGACTATATCCATCCTAGTGAGTTCTGAAATGTGCCCAAGGGATAGCTTACCTCCTTCTTCTTATATTTTAAACCTGAGTTCCAATTTGAGTCCTTTTTGGATGTTATCAATACTTCAACTGCAAGGTCAACTTATCTTATATTTTGCTATGGTACTCTACCAACATTGTCTTCATTAGCAAAATGGAATCACTCAACTTCTACAGGAAGTATGTCCGGTCTGTGAACAGACAGATGAAACACTAGCACACTTTATTTACTTTTTCCCTGGCTACACTTAGCCAAGGAAAATATTGGATAATTCCAGTGTGCAAGCAACTTGACTGTCGCCACTTAGAGGCTTCTACAGAACTTCTTCGCTCAGAATCTTCACACCCAGTTGTCTGTACTGTACCCAACTATCTTCATTGGAGCTGGTGTATTAGGTGCAGGGCATTAAATCATTAAATAGGATAGGCCAACCAACAAAGCTCTCTCTTCTTGTAGGCACCTGCGCTAAAATGTTTCCTTCTGAAATGCTTCATCTGTTGTATTTTAAATATTACTTTCCTCTTACCGTTAACTTTAATTGTTTTTAAAATATTTACTGCTTGATAAGCTTCTATGGGCCTTTCGATATTTTGAAGAAATGTAATAGTATATTTTGTTGATTATCAAAACGTTTTGGGGTATAAGTATAACCCAGTGTTGTTCCTTTGGTGAGTTTTGTGTTTTTGCTTTAGGTTTATCTATGTACTGGATTTGTATGTAATTTTATGGCTGAAAATACAGAATAAAGTATTTGATGATGAGAATATTATTTATTCATCATAAAGCCTGACTGTAGCAACCAAAAATGCGAATGGAAAACATTTCAATTAGATGAAAGAATGTAAATGTTTTAGTATTAAAGAAATCGCCATGATTTAGACGTCATAACTAAAACCACCTCCAAAGTGTTGACGTTTGTCAGGTCTACAGGTATGTATTATTGCATTTATACAATACTCCCTCGCGTCACATTACAGGCCGCTAAAAAAGAGGAATTTAAAATCCTAAAAATGTTATCGAAACCTCTTGAAAATGAATTTCAAGCGGCAGATTACATTGACACAGAAGCAGTGTTACGTATAATATAATCATTGAATAGGCACAGAGAGGGACCCGACAACCGCGGAGGGATGGCTGAAAGGGATATCAGTTCTCCTAAGTAGCAGTCAGCATGGGAATGAAATCATTTTGTTCGGCACAGGCTGCCGCCTCGAGCAATTCAGAGACGCGTCTTGAACATTCAAACTATAAATCATGATAGCTGAGATTTCGCATTTAAGTATTTTTGTGTAGGTTAGGAGCACGCATATAATGAGTAATAGAGCCATATGAGATTTTATGTGAATACTGGAGTGCAGTGCATCACATTAAGTTGTGCTTATATTTTAGGTAGAAGCAGTGCTGGTTTGGTTAGAAGGTACTCCCATAAGCCTCAAATTGGGCGAGTGAGGGGGTGATGGAAGAAGGTACAAATAGGTACGAGCTGCAGCCATAAATTAAGCCGCATAAAAAGGATCAGGGTTAATTACATTTAGCACCTAGTCTGCCAGTGCACGTGCATCCATTTTTACAAACTCCCCTTCTAAACAAATTGGCAAGAAAATGAGATCATGAAAGTATAGTGGCATACATATTTATTTTTTAATGCTGCATTTGAGATACCTTTAGGGGTTAAGGCACCTGCTGCAGCATCTTTGTGTATCTAATAAGTTACAGGGATAGCGCACTGATAAGATAGTTCTAGTGGTTAATGTACCTGCTGCAGAGATCTCTGTAAAATTGCTGGTCAGGTTTAAATCATAAAATAGATTAGACTGGATTGGTGTCTACCTCAGACGTGTTACATATTAAGTACAGACATGTATTCAATGTAATATATCTCAGTGGGTTAATACAAATGTGGAGAGGTCCTTGTGTGACTTGCAATTTAAAAGTTAAAATCTTTTTAAGGGAGTTCAATGTGTTAGGAACACACTCCAATCAATTGCATGTAACGTGCAAGGTAGCCCGATATTGATTTATTCTTAGGTTTGTTTTAATGGGTTTTTCTGGAATGCATTAATGTGTATTATTAAATGTGTGCAGAACATGAAATGGTCTCGGAGTCTAAGTGTGAGGAAAGTGGTTTATTTTATGGTGTGGGTTTGTAACCTTATCGTGTAATAAACTCACTAGCTGTACTGGATCCAATCGAATTCATTTGAAAAACGTTAGCTAAGCCTTGGGTAGCTGTGGCTCAGAGCAGTCAAGCTTTATCAAAGGAACAAGTTTAAAGAATTAAGAAGTACAAAAACAATTGAGTAAGAAGGAAACAAGACTCAGTAAAAATCAGACACCAATTTATAAAAATAGGTTGTATATTTATCTTTAAATAGACACCTCATTGACAAATGTTCACCTGAGGGTTCTGGAGAAATTAGTTTTCAAATGGGCAATAAATTACTGATTTCCCCTTTCACGCAATAAATCTTTGCAATTGACCGTGTTTGCGGGAAACTTTGTGACACTTTTATAAAGTTGTAAAGTACTACTCCAGTCTGCTTCGAAAGTGAGTTACAGGGACCAGAGAAGTCCAGTTGGACAGTTAACTTGAAGTCAACAAAGTTTCAAGTCCGGTTACAGGCTCTAAGGGTGAACTGCTATAGACTTTAATGGAGTGGTTGAAACAAACCACATCTTGGACACCTCCCAATCAGGCTTCAGAATCAACCACAGCACCTAGACTCAACTATTTGCTACAACAGAAGACATCCGCAATCTCCTCGATCGAGGCAAAACTGCTGCTCTCATCATCCTGGATCTCACTGCTGCTTTACACACTGTCTCCCACCACACAATCTACTTAAGACTCCACGACACCAGCATCCATGGTAAAGCCTTAGAGTTGATCTTCTCCTTCCTTACCAGCTGAACCCCGAGAGATAGGCTTCCACCGCTCTCCTCAGAACCTACAGAGTTCACTGCAGAGTCTCTCAGGGCTCATCCCTCAGCCCCACCCTCTTCAACATCTATATGGCCCCGCTGGCACCCATCATCAGAAACCACAGACTAAACATCGTCTCCTACGCTGATGACACCCAGCTGATTCTCTCCCTTATCAATGAACCTACAGCCGCAATAAACACCTTCCACAACGGCATAAAGGCAGTCACCACCTGGATGAAGGACAGCTGCCTCAAACTTAACTCAGACTAAACCAAAGTCCTCCTCCTGGGAACCACCCCCTCCACATGGACCACCTCCTGGTGGCCCACAGTGTTCACAGTGCTCAGAGCCCGACTGTTGTGTAGTTCCGATAAACCTATATAGGATCTGCGCGTTTAGACAACATAGACTGTGGGATTGGTGTTCAGACTGATTCCAGACACCCCCACTGGGTATATTAGCCTGTATACCAGCTAGCTCACAGTGCCACTAGAAACCCCTCTTACCAAGGAGAGAATAGTTCTTAGCAACTATCGAACATGACAACAGTGCAATACTTTTGGCTCAGGCACTCGTGCTCAAGTTGTCTCAGAGAGATACACAGAATAAAACAGTGGGGACGTTTTTAATAAACATTTATTGAGCCAGCGTCATTCTAGTGTAAAATAGGTGTGCTGAAACAACCATTAGACAGAAACAGATATAAATGATTATAAGCACCAACATGGAAAAAGGATGGTAGATTTCTATCATAGTGCTAAAATGATGAATACAGGCAGGTATAAAAATACATGACAGTAATAATGCGTACTCCTATGATGCAACCCTAACTAGATGTACCTAAGCATACCTAGAATGTATGTAGGTGTAGAGCCAAGAATCCCCTTAGGATAAAGTCAACCCCATTACCTGAAGTGAGGGACTGTGGGAGCCCATCTTGGTCTCGAGATGGACACCCCACGAGGGATGTCAGACAACTGCGAGCTGGAGTGTCTGCGTGCAGGCACCTCAGCGTCTCGCGTCAGTGTGTCAGCATGAAAGTCCTTTTTTCTCCTCTGCCTACCCCAGCAAGATATGGTGTTTATATACCTAAAGTGTTACCCTGAGGGGTTCTACCTTGCTGTGTCATGTCAGACTTAGGATGACGGAAGGAATGACCCTTGCAGGAGATGCTAGTCCTGCTGAGTTTCCAATTATCTTCATGCATAATGGATGAGGCTAGTTTTCAGGGAAAACCCTATGTCCTGTAAGCAGTACCGTAGCTAGGTAAAAGGTCAGGTCATGTAGTGTAATGGTAGGGGAAAATATAGGTGAAAGGTTACGTGACTACCTGAGCCTACATTGGGGTACCTATATGAAAGATAACACCACACCCTCCGACCATGCACGTAACCTCGGCATCATCCTTGACTCCTTGCTCTCAATGAACCGCTAAATCAACGCCTTCTCATCCTTCTGCTTCCATACGCTCTTCCTGCTTCAAAAGATTTTTTAGTGGCTCCTCACTTAGTCCAGCGGAATGGTCACCCAGGTGCTCATCAGCAGCAAACTATGGCAACACACTCTAACCCGGCACCACACAGAAGCTCCAAAAGAAATTACAAAGAATCCAGAATGCCGCCGCAAGACTTATCCTGGACATTCCTAGCAGCAGACACATAGCTGATCTCCTGAGAAACCTTCACTGGCTCTCGATAAGCAAAATAATCATCTTCAAGCTCCTCATGCATGTCTACAAGGCCCTCCACAACATCGGACCTGCATACCTCAACCACTGCCTCTCCTTCTACACTTCCATCAGACACCTCTACTCCACCAACCTGGCCTTGCCCACTATCCCACTGATCCACAAGACCACAGCCAGAGGTAGATCCTTCTCCTGCCTTGCCACAAAGACCTGGAACTCTCTTCCTCTACAACTCAGACAATCACCCTCACTGCCTCAATTTAGGAAGGACCTCAAGACCTGGCTCTTTGACTGAACTGACTTTTCGACTGACCTGCAGAACCCACCCCCCAGCTCCTTGAGACCCTAACAGGTGATTAGACGTGCTCTATAAGAACCCTGACTGATTAATTGAACAGGAAATCCAAGTTACTGCACCCCCTCTGAACTAACTTCCAGACTTTTTTCATATCATTCTCCTGGAGGGTGCTTATCATGAGGTCCAAATTTGACTGATATTAAGCCTGCTTTTTAACACTAATCAGGACCTCATACTCGTTTCTTATGCCATTGTAACCCTCTCTTCCATTGGAAGCCACCATGAGCGCCTCACCCTACCTACTTTCCTCAGCTTCTTCCTGGTGATTAGGCACTCTTAGTCAAACTAAGGTTGCTTTGAAGACCAACAGGCTCATCCTTTTTGGGCTTATAATTGCACATCCCAACCATAGGAGTCAAATGTTTAACTACCTCTGCAATCATTTCAGAGTACCATTCTAAAATATTGAGGCCCTGTGCCTCACTGAGCCCCAAATACTAAGACACTTGGAATTGAGTCAATAGGGGCATGTATCTTTTATCTATTATTGTAGTCACACATTTTAGGAAGGCTACTTCCATCGGTAACATCTGATCCCTTTGATTTGGGGTTGTAAGAAAGGGAATTTTTTAAGCCCCAATAGTCGCTACCCTAATTTGTAGCACCTCAAAGATTGTAGATATATTGAAAAACCATGCCTGTATTAACATATAATCAATTGGCCAGCTCTGATTGCCAAGTAAGAATGTTTGAGCTGCTAGTATATCCCCCAAACCGGTCATTTAAGAAAACAAATCCTAATGCAGAGAGACATTTTATAAATTGCAGATCATACTAGGATTGAGTACACACTTGAAAGATTGCATTGGGGATTCCACAGCTTTTTAACATATCGCAGTCACTGAATTCTATCTGGTCTGGGGCTTAACGGTGGTCAAAATCCCTTAATAGGAGAATTGGGGCCTCCTAAGGAATTCTGTTAAGGCATTCAAGTCCCTCTGGAAAAAGACCTCTGACCTTGGTCACTGGCCTGCTCTTCCCCCGCAGCTCCGCGCCATCTGCCTCGCCGTTAAGCCTCAACATCCTCCCAGGAGGGGTTCGAGGCCGCTGCCTGCTCGCCCAACCCACCAGCGAGTTGACTGGCATTCCTCCATCACAAGACCCCTGCAACAAACTCAGCACCTTCTTCCACCACAAAATCAAGAACATCTACGACAACTTTGACGGAGACACCCAACACACGGAATCCCCACCAGCCACCCCGACACCCGGAAAACAACGATTGAGAGCTGGGCAGCCCTCACCACCGAAGACACACTGAAGACGATGAAGTCAATCCACTCTGGGGCCCACCACGGACCCTTGCCCCCACCACATCTTCAACAGAGCCGCTGACACCATCACACCCATGCTTTGCCATACCATCAACCTCTCCCTGGCGAACGACTCCTTCCCCGACTACTGGAAACATGCCAAGATCAACACCCTCCTGAAGAAGCCCTCGGCGGACCCCACCGACCTCAAAATCTACAGACCAATTTCCCTGCTCCCGTCCCCAGCGTAAGTAATCGAGAAAGCCATCAACAGCCAACTCACCACCTTCATCCTCGACCCCTCACAATCCAGCACAGCACAGAAACCACAGCACAGAAACTGCCCTCCTCGCCGCAACAGATGACATCTGCTACCTACTGGACAAAGGAGATACAGTAGCCCTCATCCTCCTCAACCTCTCAGCGGCCTTCGACACGGTATCCCACCGCACCCTAATACGCAGACTTCACGACACAGGGATCCGGGACAAGGCCCTCGACTGGATCTACTCTTTCCACTCCAGCAGAACGCAGCAGGTAAGACTTCCCCTTTTCCTCTCGGACCCTACATCAACCACCTGTGGAGTCCCCCAGGGGTCCGCCTTTAGCCCAGCGCTCTTCAACGTCTACATAGCTCCACTCGCCCCCATCGTCAGAACATACAGACTCAACATTGTTTCATACGCAGACGACACTCAACTCATCCTCTCCCTATCCAACGAAGCCAACGCAACCAAACACAACTTCCAAGAAGGCATGGAAGCTGTTGCCAGATGGATGAAAAGAAGCTGTCTACAACTCAACATTGACAAAACTGAAGTACTCATCATGGGCCCACACCTCAACGCCTGCAACAACACCTGGTGGACCCCCGCCCTCTGTAGCCCACCCACCCCCACGGACCACGCACGCAACCTTGGAATCATCCTAGACTCTGTGCTCAAAATGGACTGCCCAATCAACTCCGTCACATCCTCCTGCTTCCACAACCTCCGCCTCCTACGTAAGACCTTCAAATGGATCCCCCTCGAGCACAGTAAAACCGTCACCCACACCCTCATCACCAGCAGACTCGACTACAGCAACGCATTCTACGCCGGCATAAACAACAACCTCACCCACAAGCTACAAAACATCCAGAATGCCGCCGCAAGACTGGTCCTCAACCTACCATGAAACTGCCACATCTCCCAACACCTGTGCACACACTACTGGCTCCCCATTGAGGCTAGAATCACCTTCAAAATCCTCAACCATGCACCAAAAGCCCTCCACAATACTGGACCAGCATACCCCAACAGCCGACTCAACTCCCACGTACCCCAAAGAACCCTAAGATCAGCCCAGCTCTCTTACGCCATGGATCCCCGCACCAGAAAGACCAGATCAGGATGCAGCTCCTTCTCCTTCCTTGTGGCCACAGCATGAAACATCCTACCGATCCACCTCATACAATCAACACCACTTCCCATCTTCATGAGCAACCTCAAAACCTTGCTCTTCGGCAGACCCCCTCCTTGATGGACTGGAACCTGCACCCCCCAGCTCCTTGAGACCCTTACAGGTAAGTAGTCACACTTAATAACCTCCTGATTGATTGATTGATTGATTGATTGATTGATTGATTGATTGATTGATTGGAATACCTCCCACTTCCCCATCACACAGGTCCAGGAAGCAAGCCAAGAGTCACTCACTTCTTGTATGTATAACTCTTGCTCCTTTATTGCATTTTGTTGATACTAATGTCATCAATCCACATTTCACATGCCCTGGTCCCATTTTTGTTCCCCTTTTACAAATCACATCAACCCACTAGATGAATTTCATCACCTGCCAACCAGGTCTCCTGTAAGCAGATTATCTCATTTTCCTCCCGGAAGTTAGTGAGATCTATTGTTCTCGTTACGTTTTCCAACCCATTAACTTTCCAGGAGACAACTCCCAAGCTAGTGGGTGCAGCAGCTACCTAATCTACTTGCCCCCCATGAGATGACACACTCCCTATAGACGCTTAGACATGCAAATCTTTCGCAATGTGGGATTAAGTCTAACACTCCTTCTCTAGTGTGGGTCAGAATCATCACCTCAAGGGTGCCTTTATTGTAACCCACCAAGCGGTAAGAGACTGGATCGCCTCTGTTCCAATTACCATAATTAGGTTTTCCATATTAAGGCCAGCATGATTAGCCAATAATGTCACCTTTGGTGCTTGGGTCTCTACCTCTTTTACAGGCACTATTATTAAGCTAATATTGTTGAGCTCATCTTTGACCTCTAATACCAAGCTCACGAAAACTGAAGAACTAAAACTAACTTTTGTAATTTCTCTTCCTGTTTTGGAATCTCTGAAGACTACTTGCTCTATATCCCTTGATGTGACCTCGTCCAATTCCTTAGAGGTGGGGAATACCCTTAACAAGCTTAACCTGTTCAGCAGCTTCCATTTCCTTGCTCTTTTCCCCTTCAGGGTCACGTCCAAATACAAGTATTTTGCTCTGGGATCCCTGTGGAAGGTCTGCGCCTGACCTTGGAACATATGTAAATCCAAATGACCTGTAGCTGGGAAAACATGGCCCTTCGTTTGCTTGAATATTAATTCTATATGTGGAGAGGGATTTCTCCTGGATACATGGACCGATTTCCCTGAACCTGTGAGCCACTTAGTACCCATTTAATTATGTTTATTGCTACAACCTCCACTCGCGGGCCTGGGACCTGACCGTCATGCTTCCTTTGTCAAACCCTTTGCTGTTGTTGACACCGCCTGATGTACTCTTATATTTACTCATTGATTCATTGCAGGATGGGTCTGTTTGGCTTTATCTCCCGCTAACGTAGGCTACAAAGTGAAATTACTTAGCTTTTTGCCCCTGCTCCTTCCTTTCCTTGCATTTAGATGGCATAAACATCCATTTCTGGCCCACTGATGGCTCCATCTTCTTACCAGCATTGGTCTTCTGGCCCCCCTTGCCCTGTAGCCCCTCCGCAAGCTCCAGAACTTGGGGTCTACCGGCCTTACAGGTGTAGACATATAAGAGGTAATAGACTTTAATTTGTATAGGCTCTCCTTAAGTATACCACCCTCTGCTCTCAGGACTCATTTGTAGCAAGTGTGTTTGTAGCGGTAGGCACCTGGATACCTAGTTTGCCACTTGCCTTTGGCCTCCAGTTCCTGCTTGCTCCAGACTGATCCAGTGACACAGGAGCTGCCCGGGTTTTCCCAACCGGGTTTTCCCACTCACAGTTCTTCCCACCAACAGAAGCCCTGCCCACCCCAAGACCTACTTAATGCAGGCCCAGCACGACAGTGCCCCTGGCATGTCAAAGTAGACCAAAGGCAAACCCATCTGTGTCTGTCCGTACCTGTACAGTGCCCAGCGCCGTGACCCCTGGCCCTCCCGCCCCCGAAGAAACCCCATCACTAAGCACTACACCCTCGACCCAGAAACTGCAACAAACACTGCCACTGTGCCGACCCTTGCTCCATGGTAGGACGTTTCACCTGCACCCACTGCCACATCACCTGCCACTGCACACACACCAGCCTACTGACCAGCCCCACCCCAAGCACACCACAGACACCAACTGAACAAAATCACCAACTCGCATGTGCCGTTCTCAACATGTGCTCACTATGTAAGCATTCCACTGAAATATGGAACCTCCTCACCACCCTTGCACCCAGCATTGTCTTCCTCACTGAGACCTGACTCAACCTCACATCCGCTCAAGACATTGCAACAGTGATTCTGGATGAATATAAAATCACTCGCCAGGACCTCACCCACAAGCCAGGAGGAGGAACAGCCATCATCCACAAAGAGACCATACAGTGTACCACAACCACCGACAACACCACTATCCCTATGGAACATCTCAACTTCAAGCTCCACATGGACAAGAGGCCCCCTCACATACCGACCCCCATAACAATGTTTGCGCTTCTGCGACACCATTTCAGACTTCAGAATTGGTGACGCATCATTCGATCGGGAGTCCATATTGACAGCTGTAGTGGTCATAGTCCCTTGATCATATTGGGCATAGCAGTCAATGGGGCATATGCATCAACATTAGCATTTGCGATTCCTTATTAGCGAAAAATAAGGATTCGCTAATAAGGAATAGCAAAAGGCTATGCATGTAGGAATCGCTATTCAAATAGCGATTCCTTAACATTCCTTATTACCGAATCGGTAATACCGAATCGGTAATAAGGAATACCTACCCATTCATTCCTATGGCCTTGGAGGCCCATAGGAATGAATGTAAAGCCATTCTGTATTAGCGATTCGGTATTACCAAATCGCTAATAGCTGGAGCACTTTCAAGGGTGCCAGGGTGTCAAAAGGACACCCTGTTGCACCCCTGAAAATGATATGTGCACATATGTTGCACACACACATGCTCTAAGGGCATGTGTGTGCGCAACATGACACTTTGAAAAATGCACAAAAGTGCATTTTTCAAAGTTTTTGCAAATTACCATGCAGTTCATCTTCATGGTAATTTGCTCCCCTTATTAGCGAAATCGCACATTTTTTAACTTTGATGCATTGCATTTAAGGAATCTCACTTTGGGATTCCTTAAATGCAATCGCTATTTAAGGAATCGGTATTTAAGGAATCCCTATTTAAAGAATCGCTATTTAAGGATTCCTTAAATACCGATTTCTGCTTTTGGGTTGATGCATTGGGATTGGGTATTTTTTACTTAATACCGGGAGCTAATAAGGAATCGGTATTTTACCGACTGGATTTTGGCTTGATGCATAAGGGTGAATATTCTCTTAGGCTGTCCATTAACAAATACATCCATATTGTTTGTTTCCCCCCCTGACCCTTCTAGTCCCTTCTCTTCAGAGCTCTCAAAACTCAGCTCAGAGGGACAAAACAGACAGGAAGAGGAGGAAAGATCAAGGTGTATCACTTAAGTGTCTTCAATCATGTTCAGAACCTCCTTTTCCTGGCCATTTAATACCTCCAGAGGACCTCCTACGGGGAGGCCACTTGACCCACAAAATCTTTGATCAAATCTGCCAGGATTTTTGCTGAGGAGTGCACATTCTCAGGTGCAGGAGAGTGTTCAATGCCAACATGGCTTGCCTGTCTATGACATACAGATAAAACGGTCTCAGGGCATGGAGAATCCCTAATTTCCGGTGTAGTGACGATTCCCCCTACTGGCTTTTTTACTTCTTCCAGTCACCGAGGGCTTGATGCCTCTTTTTCTTCGGAGTGGCAACTTTAGCACAGGATCCAAGAAATGTTTTGGAGGCACATGAAAATTTACAGTAAATTCACTTACCTCCTACTCCTGTGTGCAGTGATTAGAGCCGTGCTACAGCACCACCGCCACCCCCCTTTGCAACAGTTTTCTTGCTACCCGCTGAACTTCAAATAGTTCACCTTCAAATGCTCCTTCTTCTTGAATTCATGGAGTTATGGTGCAAATGGCCCCCCTTACAAGAAGCTCTCCACGGGTGCCCTCCTGAGTTATCTGACCATCCAGGGCCTTTGCTAACTGGCCATTTTCACGCTCAATAGCACTTAACAGCAATCTGCCCCTATAACAGGAGCTCCTTCCAGCCCTACCAGCTCCTGCTGGCTCTGCTGGAGGCGCAAGGAGACCGGGAGCCAATTTCAGCCATCTAGCCAAAGGCAACCCAGATGGGATGAAGTAACTTCAGGAGATGGAGAAAATAAACTACAGGCTCTTTTCAGTGCTCAAAAGCGGGTGTATGGCATGTTTTAAAAGGCGTAGCTCCACATACTGTCAACTGCGACACTAGGCACCAGTGCGGAGGCGTCTTGACCATCTGGATGACAAATATCAGCGGAATTACAATACTTACAGCTCTCTCCAAGGGGCGGGTGGGCATGAGCACGGAAGCGTAGCACATCACGTGTGCGTCAGAAGAAAGAAGAAAACGTCATGAACAGCAGTTCCCTTTAACTGGCAAGAACTTCCCTGCTGGATGACTACATTGCATTCAGCAGACTCAAGTGCAATTTTTGACGGTCAGAACTTGATCTCCCAGGTTGCACATTGATGATCAATGGCGGTCTGGTGTTTTTGGCTACCAACACACCAGGGCAGGCTTCTTCAGCTTTTGTGGCCCTGTAGCTATGATAGGAAGTCAATCAACTCACTCTCTGAGTCACTTCTTCTGTCTGAGGATCGGGGATGATTTTTCCTCAGGCAAGGCTCCACAAGCACAGTACCCTCTTGACTAGCCCAAGTAGCAGCAGGTGTAGTCCCGTCTTTGGTGCACCTACCTTTGCTGTGTCCAGCAAAGAGCAGGCCAGTCATTCTTTGGTCCTCTCTTCAGTACAGATGTGATCTGAGGTCCGGGTGCCAGAGGTGCCACATTTATTCCCAGTTTGTGCCTTGAGGGTATATAGCGACTACTAACCAATGGGTGACCAGGTCCCCTCCCACCTAGTGATGACTTCCTCCCAAGTAGGGCATCTAACTATTCCAGATTAAACTATTCTGCTCACTCCCAACATGGCAGAACCCTTCTCTTTGCATGTGGAGCTTCCTAACCCATCCCAGATGTGTGGGTATCTGGGAGCTACACTCCCTTTGAAAAAAAGGTTTTGTAATGGGGAAGCCCCCCTCATGTGTGTTCACTATATGCCATTAAAACGGGGCTTCCTCTTCTAAGCTTGCCTCTTGGAATCACACCCTGTTTGGTCTTCCTTCCAAGGAGGCTCACAACTCCTACCTTGGCAGATCCTTTTTGATCCTTCCTGAGAGTCATTCACACCTCTCCAGAGGAGGTTAAAAGGCTGTCATGTGGCCAGCAAACAGAAATGGTCACTGGAGAATGTTTGGTAATCAATTTATCAAAGTTGCCGCTTGCGCAAACATTACATTAAATTTGACACAGGCACCAAGTAGGGCTTAATGCAATGGTTCTTTTGATACCTTGAACTATCATGTTTAGCACTCTCATTCAAAAGGTAGCACTGCTGAGGTGTCAGCGTGTAACCCTATTCTATCCAATAGGGCTACTGGCCTTTCCACAGTAAAAATAACATTGCAGGGTTTTAACTGTCAGTACATGTAAAGTTAAGAACCATGTGTCCAACTATTTAATACATTGCACTCTCTCTCTTTAAGGCTCAGTGAGCCTGCCTTAGAGGGGATTTATAAATATTAAAAAGTACGGTTTGGCCTTTGCCATCACTTAAAATGATAAAGTCAGGTTAGCAGTCGAAAACTGCACTGTCAGCCAACAATGTCAGGTTGAAAATCAGACTCATGGTGGCACAATAAGTACTGCAGTCCACAAGAGAAATTTTAACTTAAAGGCCCTTGGTAGTCATGGTACTATATACTATTGACTTATAAGTAAGTTAACTTATGCCACTCATGGATGAACCAATCAGACATATACCTTTTAAGGGTCTTATGCCAAATATGGATGAACCAATCAGACATATAAGCTTTAAGGGTCAGAATTCATAACAATGGCACTGAGGTTTAGTTAGCTGGCCACATTGCACCTTGACAGGAAAAAACAGCAGCATCAGTTCAAATCCTTGAGAATGATCATGCAAAAAGAAGCATTTCCTGTCCCCCATACAAAAGGTGGTAAGAATCTAGCCTTACACTCTGGTTCTTCTCATCTTTGAAGTAGAAAAACCTTCGAAAAGCCATCTGCATTGGCATGGTCATTCCCAGGTATGTGTTCCAGTACAAAGTCCATATCCTGTAGGTAAATGGACCATCTCAACAGTTTGGGGTTGACTATTCCCATTGGCATGAGCCATCTGAGAGGTCTGTGGTCAGTTTGAACTCTGAAGTGAGTCCCAAACAACTTCAGGGACCACAAACAGAGCAAAGACCTCTCAATGGCACTCTAACACTGCTTTCTGGGGAGGAGTCTCTTACTAATAAACGGAAGTGGTTGATCCTGGCACTCATCATTTACCTATGCCAATACTGCCCAATCCCATGTTCAGAAGCATCTGTCTGGATAACAAATCCCTAATGGACGTCAGGTGCTTTTAGGACAGGTGCTGAGCACAAAGCCTCTCCTCAGTGCAAATAGCTTTTATGAGCTGTTACTTGGAAGTGAGGCCTGTCAAAGATACCATACCCTTCACAAACCTTCTATAATACCCAGTGAGGCCAAGAAAGCTGGTACCTGGGTTTGTGTTCTTGGAGCCTCTCAAAGCAGAATGGCCTGGATCTTGGACTGAAGAAGTTGTACATGGCCACCACCCACTTGGTGGCCTAAGTAAATATTTAAGCTTTGCCCTATTTGTTGCAGGGCCTGAAGCACTTACTTAAGGTTGACCAAGTGTTCCTCCCAGGTGGAGCTGAATATAGCACTATCAACAAGATAAGCTGTACTGAAAGCTTCCAGGCTTGAGAGAACTCTGTTAGCCAACCTCTGGAAGGTAGTAGGGGCCTTCTCCTAACCAAAGGAAATCAATTTAAATTGAAAGTGCAGACTTCTCCTTGGCTCATTGTGGTAGACTACCTGCCAGTAGCCCGAAGTTAAATCAAATTTCCTTAGGAACTTGGCAGCCCCAACTTGTCTGTGAGCTCATCAGTTCTCTGTATAGGGTGATCATCAGTCTTGGTGTATGTATTCAGGCCTTTATAGTCCACACAGAACCTCATCCAAGTTTTCCCACCTTTTGTATTTGGGCTAGACACCAGAACCACTGGGCTGGCCCAAGGACTGCTAGTGGGCTCAATTACCCAAAGTTCTAGCATCATGATAACCTCAGCCTTAATGCTAGCTTTGACCTGAACCGACAGTCTATACATTGTTACTCTTAATAGTCAAGCTGCTACATCATGGACACACCGAGTTGTCAGACCCGTGGTGAAAGAAAAAAAGACTGGAAAACTGTTTCAACAAGTTGCAACAGTCACTTTGCTGTTGTTCGGTCAAAGTGGTGGAGAGGACTACTCTATCTACTGACCCATCTTCGGCATTACCGGATAGTAGGTATGGGAGAGGTTCACTTTCCTCTTCTTCTCCATCTTTCAACCGAATTACATGTATTGCTCTGTGAGGGTTCCTTGGGGTACATAGGTTCACCAGATAGATAACTTTTCCCTGGTTTTCTAGAATTGGCTAGGGTCCGTTTCAATAGTCTTAGAGTGCCCAGGGCCTACAGGTTCCAAAACCCAATCCAACTGTCCTGGTTGGTATTCTACCAAGGAGGCATTCTGGTCATACCAGTGCTTGGCAAACTGCTAGCTGGCCTCCAAATTTGTGTTTGCCTTCTTCATGGACTCTGGCATCCTGGAACAAAGGCCTAGTACTTTGGGCCTGAATTAGATCTTGGCGGTTCAAGTCCCAATTGCTGCTTTTTCTATGGTCTTCCCACCAGCCAACTTGGGAGTACGCCCACTGTATTTACATTTTGGCTTCTGCTCTATAGACGAAAGACTGCCAGAGTCCCACTGACTCCGCCAGAAATTCACAACTGTGTTGATAGCGGTATAAGCAGAAGCAGCTGTCGGCGGGACTCAGCCTAGATTCTCCCTGTCACGATTATGATGTGTCTTTCTGCTGTGGCAGCTGTGGTGGGAATCCCTCCTACTTCGAGTTGGCAGAATCCAAGGAAATTAGGTAAAAACGTACCTATTTTCCTGCTTACGTTTCCATCTTGCAGCAAAGGTCCATCCTTTGCTGCACCGATGCCAAACGACTCCATTGTCACCAAAATCTATGGTAAGCTACTTGTACAATTGCACTATGTATCATGTATTGACAATTGCTGTAGCCTTGGGTACTTCTGCATTGCTCTTACATGCAAATTTATTTTATGTGTAATGCAGTAGTGTTTATTTTTCTTCTCATCAAGGTAAAATGAACACACCTGTATTAGCACTTTAACAAAATATTGTTGTTCTGGTGCTTGTGTGTGTTGTGCTTGTGGTGCCTGTGGGTGTGCATTAAATAGTGTCTGTATGTTGTTTGTGTGGTTGTATGTTACATTCACATATGTGCAGTAAGATATTGATTAGTTGCACTTACCTGTTTCCACACCACCATGGCCTCACTCCATTAGGACACTGCAGCCAGGAAACCGCCAGCACAACTGGAACATCTAAATGTTCTCGCTGCAAACCTGCTGGAATGACGGCATTGGTACAAAAGGTAGTTTTTCATTCATTACCCTCTCGGACTCTTATAAGATGGTATGCTCCACGCAATTCCAGTTTCGTATAAATGGTGTCATCCTTAATTTGGTCCAATAGTGTGGGTATTAACTGAAGATGGTACCTGTTTTTGACAGTAACGTTATTGATTGCGTGATAGTCAATGCACGTGCGCTTCCAAAAGTAATATGCTTTTGGATTCCTTTGGAAAGTCATAACCTTATCTGAGATGTTCTGTTGCTCGGTGTTGAAAGCAGTTTGTATGACAATATTCTGAGTCAAACAGAATGGTCTTTTGTACCCAGTCAATTTTGGGGTTGTGTTGTATCAACCAAGGGACCCCTAGAATAAGGCGGAATTGTGGTGCATCTATGACGTCAAAGGTGATCAGTTCTCTGTGGTTAGTAGAGCCAGTCATGGTGAGAGTTTCTGTGTGATGTTGTATCAACCCTGATGTCAATTCCTTACCGTCCACTGCTCTTCCTATTTCAGGTATCAGTTTAGGCACTTTTCATAATCCTAACTTGAGTAAGAATTGGTTGTCGATAAAGTTACCTGTTGCTCCTGAATTAATGAGAGCGTCTACTGACCATGTACGCTCCTTGTGTTCCAGTGATTGTAATGTTACTCTAATACTAAGATGATGATATGAGGCTTCTGGGGCTGTGGAGGCCAAACTACTATGCTCACTCGATAAACTGACCTCGTCTTTCATCGAGTTAATTAGTTTTCCGAATGCTGGGTTATTGCCACCTCACTAGTTTTAACCTTAGGTTTGTTAGGTCGATTGGGACATTCTTTTAGAAAATGCCCTGTTTTCCCACAATAAAGACATTGATTTAATTTTCTTCATTTGTCTTTTTCTTCTTTTGTGAGGGGGCCTCTGACTGTTCAAATTTGCATAGGTTCGTCCTTGTCTACTTTGGGTGTAGCTTCTCCTTTTCAGATTTTTTTTTCTCTGAACATGAACATCTTATGGTCAGTTTGTCCTCTCTCGCTCTTACGCTCAGATAATCTGTGATTCAACTTAACTACTAAATCTATGAAGTCTTTGATTTCCTCTGGGGGATCTAAAATCTGAGTTATCATGTCTTTTAACTCCTCTCTGAGACCCTTATAAAACAGATAAACGTGTTTCTCCTCTGGCCATTCTGCTTCTATAACTAACCTATTAAATCGGGAGATATAATGCAACAAATCAGAAGAACCCTGCTTCAATTGCAGCAATTCATGGTCAGCAGATTGCACAAAAACATGTTTGGCAAAATGTTTTTTCATGGTGTTCTTAAACCTTCTCAAATCGTATATGATCGGGTCGTCTCTTTTCACAATTGGTACAGACCAAAAAGCTGCATCCCCTCCTAAGTAGGAGAGAATAAACGCAATTTTAGAGGAATCATCAGGAAAAGCTGCTGGTTTTGCAATAAAATGCAAGTGACACTTGTTTGAGAAAATTGTGTACCTGTTGCTATCGCCATAAAAGCATTCTGGAGCTGCTAAGGGGATTGTTACAGGAGTTACTACTTGAATTTGCATGGAAGAAGCAGAAGGAATACTAGTACTATGCAGTGTTTGCATAGTAGGTTGAAAAGTAGGTGACTTGAGAACTGGCTTCTGGGTGGCTGGGAAACTCCAAGTAGTAGCCTGCCTAACATTAGGAGTTTGTATGTTGGAAGCTTGCATTGTGGTTTGTAAAGCTGACACATCCCTTCGGAGCGCAGCGTTTTCTGCCTGAATGTTTGCTAACATAGCAGCAATATCCTGCAAGGACACGTCTGGATTTTGATTCATAGCGTCTGGACGAAACAGTATACGTGGGCTTAGCCTTCTGACAAGATGTGACAAGCACTCTTACCCTTAGGGTGCTTGATTGTAGTTCCGCAGAGACTCTATGAGGCAACTTCCTTGTACCCTACCTTATAACCTGTGAATGGGTAAAACCAAGAAGGCTAAGAGATAAGGTTTGGGGAGGAGGGCCGGATACGGGATGCTGGCGTCTTCCTGTTGTCGACCTGCGAGGCAACAGGGAAGATTTAGACTCAGTTTCCTAATGTGTCAAGGATTTTATTACAACTGTTCACTTTTCTTCAATGAGTGATGTACTAAAGATAGGTGTCCTACCTGCGACCATATGAAAGTTAGCGTAGCGTCCTTGAAGTCTTGTGATGGCGTATAGTTGTGCTTGGGGGCGTGTTGTTGTTGAGATGTACAGTCTAAGACCTTTTATGGAATGTCTCCTGTGAGTTAACAACAAGAATAGGTTACTCCAATCCTTTACACACCTTATACTCTCTTACTCTAGTGATCACTCACTACATTATTGCCCCTTATCACTTACTTGTAATTGTTCCATCACGTACTTCTATGGAAAAATATATCATAACAAACAAACAACAACTACAGTTTTCGTTTTTATATTGTTGCCAAAGTCTTTTAAGTCTTTGAAGTGCTTTCTTTCTTTTTTTTTAAAATAGGCTTCCAACAATTGTCTTTTAAGTCTTAAATGAAGCTGTCTTGCGACGGGCGCATTAAGGTCAAGAATT
The DNA here is from genome assembly GCF_964204655.1 of Triturus cristatus. Lineage (NCBI taxonomy): Eukaryota > Metazoa > Chordata > Amphibia > Caudata > Salamandridae > Triturus > Triturus cristatus. The sequence continues at coordinate 446,517,421 of NC_140590.1, forward strand.
ATTTCACTTAGCTTTCATGATGTCTTTCTTTTTTCAGGAATCGGAGCGGAGACCTCAGAAACACCACCGAGATGTTTCAGCGGAGAATCAAAGCCGAGAAGAATCCAGGCGGGAAGTCACAGTGAAAGATCAGGTAAGCTTCCGTGGCTGGTTCTCTCTCCGAGCGGCGATGGAAGGCTAAGCGCCTTCTAGAAATTGGGTGTGGCTATTTAAAGCATGGCCACACGCGAGCCGGAAAAGTACGTGATGCGCACCCTATGTGCAGCGAGTCATTACTTCAAGCCTGCTTCTGCCAACAAACGGAAACGAAAGCTGGTGCCAGGATAAACCTGGTTCCAGATGCAGTCTGAGAGACAAGGGGACCAACAATACCTATTTTGACCCTTTTAAAGGCAGCCCCCACCACAGTTTGTGGTATCAGGGGAGTCTTTAGCTTGCCTAATAACTTATCACTGGCTTGACAGGTGACACAGGAGTGAGAGAACTTCCTCACCTTATCTGACATCTGGGGTCAATATAAGGGATTGATCAACCTCTTTCAGGTTTGGACTGACCCAGATGACCAGCCAGAGGGATGTCATGAGCCAGGGTGAGGAGGAATTCTTTGGATTATTGGGAGACCAACACACTACCGGATTACCCTGGTTTTGGGTAACATGCCTCACTATACTACTTTTTTCTTTTCATAGTGATTTCTTGAGTGCATGGCCACCCATAAGGGCCTATTAGAGCTATGAAAACCGAGTATCATACAGAGGAGTTCGTAGTTGAAAACGAAATGTTTTTAACAGTTTCCTAAATGCTAGTTACGGTTTGGTTTGTCTTAGGTTCTAAGGGAGTGCATTCCAAAGTTTTGGTACTAGGAAGGCGAAAGATCTTTCTCCTCTCCTAGTCCTTCTTATCCTGGGGACTGTCAACAGTTTCTGAGTGTTAGAATGCAGTGTTCATGCAGGATAATATGGGGTAAGTAGATTTTGATTTAGTATAGGACCCCTTTTATGCATCATTTTGTGGGCCATACACAGTACCTTAAGGTGGGCCATACACAGTACCTTAAAGTGTATCCTTTATTTTGCACTGTCAACCAATGAAAGCTTTCCAGGGCAGTGTTAGTGTTGCAGCGCGGAGCGTCAAATTCCCACTCCGGCACAGACCAACTACCTCAGCATCAAATTCACTCAAATACATTCATTTGGTGGGGCCCATAACACCAAATATACTTACACTCCGTTGATCTGTTTTCCCAAGGGAAATAGGCCTCCAAACGCTGACATGAAAGGAATACCTTTACCTTACACTTAAACACATTAACATCAGACCTAAGATATCCCTCTCATAAGGAGATGGATCATTTAGTTGTTTTGAAGGTTTAGATTCACCGTCATTTATCTAGTCTTAAATCCCATCAAACTCTCTTTTTATAATAATCGACACAACACATTTGTCAATTAATCAAATATTCTTTATCTAAGAAATATTGCAAGAAACGTTAGAAATCATCATCAGCATTTTAGGGTATCATATTTACCTATTCTGGCTAAAGTCGTCCTCTAAGTCAATCAGTCAAGGAAGAATTTATTCAGCAAAGTTAGGACGCAATTCGGTCTCTCAAAGATTCAGGATAACAGCTGTCCAGCAGTGTCACCGTCCTCTCCGTCAGCATAACGTCAGGAAATCGAGTTCGTCAAAGAAGAGCGTGTCGATCAGCGATATCGTTAGCGTTTTTTAGCCTAATTCCCTACCTACTTTTATAATGAAAATATTGTCAAAAAGTATCAAGATCGGGGTTTAGAGAGTCCTGATTGGTCCATTTGGGGTAGCGGGGTACAGTTCTCAGGGTGCCGAATGATGAAGTCATCAAACTTGCTTGTTCCGGCTTTTAAATTGCGCTTTGTGGATGGGTTCCCGGAGCGTCCTTGAAGGGTACATGTTCTCCCGGGGTCAGGTCCAGGCCACTGCTGCTGGCGGTGACGCCTGCGCACTTCACCCAGAACCTCGTGTTGTCAGGGCAGTCACGTTTTACGTCTCATTCAGCCATCTTGTTTAGGCCGAAATGGTCAACTTAAGCAAAAGAAACACAAAAACATAATTAAACATAGAAATGGCTAATAAAATGTTATCCCCTTGCTAATAATATGTGTGTGTACTTATCTAGCAGAAGCAACACTCAGAGCGGTTTATACTCACTGAATAAAGCACAAATCACAAATACATCACCAAAGCGACATATAACATGCAATATTCTAGTTTTCTACTATTAATATGCGTACTCAAGTTAGTTTACAATTAATATAGCCATGCAAGGTGCAATTCACACGTGTAATTCTTTGTTAATATAGTTGGCGAGTTATCACTTCAAACAAATTAATAATATTACAATTAATTGATTATTCGGATTAATATAAACATGCAGAATGGGGGTATACAAAATGTTGTATTACCCGCTCCAGCAATCCCCCCTTTGGTGATTATATTACCACACTAATTTAACATTTTGTATCCCTTCTACGGAAATTTGAATTGATTTCTTGTTTTGTTCATATTTCAGTTTCCCCTGTTTCTTCTCTTTTTGCTGTTTTATACATGCTATCCTTTAATTCTTCTAGTTCTATTTCTTCAAATTCTCTTTCTTGTGTTTTATCCCTTCTCCTTAAGTTTTCTCTTTCTATTCTTTTCTGATTTTTATTCTTTCTACAACAAATACAACCTAATCTTATTATTAATACTAAGGTAATCACACAAGTTAATGGAAATATTATCTTACCTATAAATGTACTACCTAATTTTACTACAAAGTCCTTAATAGCTGATATTTTACCAATGTTCTCCCAAACACCTTCAACCTCCAGTGGTACAATTTCGTCAAGCAATTCTGTAATATTCTTAATATAAATTTTCAAATCTCTACTTTCGTCAGGAATGTAAGTACAACAATGTTGAACTTTCACCATTCCACAGACTCCACCCTCTTTTGCCAATAAAATATCAAGGGCAAGTCGATTTTGCATTACCATAGCACGCATGGCTACCATTTCAGTATTTACCAATAAGAATCCTCCAGTGGTGCTTGTTGACAAGCGATCCACTACTGTTGAAAGTTTTCTAATTTTGTTCGTATTCAGAGATATTCCCACTGCGGGTATCAGTGCTCCAAAAATGTCACCCACAATTTCAGTCCAAGATTCTCTCTTACTACGTGCTAAAAAACTACCTAAGCTATGTACACCATCTTCTCCTCTATCCATGTGAAAAATCTTTGGAAAGACCAGGCCAACATAACATGTGCCATACCAGTGGTCTGGAAAACAATAATATGCCCTGTTACCGCAAATGAAATACAGTCCTGGAAAGACTGGATCTCTTCCACCTTTAAATCCCCATCCTCCCATGATTCGGTATGTATCATGGCACTCACTATTCCCTAGAAAATAATTGTCATACGCCGTCTGATTCCTTCTTATACACAATTTCCCTTTCTGAGGCCAATCTAAAGCCATAGTTGGACTCGTTTCTCCTCTTAAATGTTTCTCCGTTTCTACATCCCAAACCGTTTTCTCCACTCACCCTTCTGAAACCTTCCTTTGCATTTTCAATCTCCTTTCTTCAACCATATCCAAAAATGTCTTCTCCTCTTTCTTTAAACTGTAAGTCAAGTTATTTCTAAATATATTTTTCTACGGGTAGTTCATTTGTCTCTAAGAAAAATCCACCTAATACCTTTGCAGGTTTTACCTTGTTTAGTTTGTTAATTGCTGGTACCTGTGAAAATATAGTATCTACATCAGAAAAATAATACTCTAATTTACCTGTTTGATAAAATAAACTAGCTATTACACTACATGTTATATGACTATATGCAATCCCTTACGTCCATTGTTTTTACATATTCATACAACAACTTTGAAAACACATTGTTAGAAAAATCTGTTATTGACCTGTCTTTATGTAAATAGTTTTTATCTATTCTAGTTGGAACTACCTTTTGAACTTTCCCTATATTAGTTATGTTATCACTATGTCCTTCTAATGTGTCAACAGTAACTTTAAATGAAATTAGTAGAGCAAGAATACTCCAAAGAAGCATTAATAATCCTGTACAACAACAAAAACATTTTGCACCATCTTCTAAGAAAGGTACATCTACTTTTGTTACTTTCTATGTTTGCCATCTTTCTAAATGAGCTGTGTCTTTTGACTTAGCCTCTTCTACTTCACAACTAGTTTCTAAGCCAAGGCTTCCAAGCACCTACGTGGTTCTACCAGTTTTTGTCTTTTTTAGTATTTTATTGTTTTTCCATCAGTAACTTCCATGTCTCATTCAGTTTGGCATCTCTTAATCTTTCACCTTTCCTTTGTTTTCAACATACAGGTTGTCCTGAACATCCGCTTCTTCTCCAATATCGGACAAGATAACTCTCAGAATTTACGATTCTTCGTCTTCCTCATCCACTTCCGGTACAACCACCTCTGGATTTCCTTGGCTATCCGCCTCTGCCTTCACTTCAGGCAGGGCCACATATGTCCATTCCGGTGATTTATACTTCTGGTTAGGTTTTCTTGTTCGTTTGTTTTCTTTGACTACTGTCTGTTCTTCTTCTTTCGATTTTTCCTGACTCGTTACTTCATTCACCTGTTCAGCTCTTGGTGAATTTACACGTGTCAGTCGATACCTCAGTCTCTTTATTTTGTTTGGCCACACCTCGTCTTTTGCCGCTCTTTTCAATTTACTCCCTTTATCATTCTTTTCAGTTCTCCAAGCTCTCTTTCTCAGAACTTGACCTTCTGGTATTTCATCTTCGCTTTCCTTAGACTCTGTTTCAACTTGCTTTTTACCTTCAATGAGTTCTTTTTCCACGTCTTCCTGCTGACTTCTTGTCCCTACTTCTAACTGGATGTTGGAATTCCCTACACCTCCTCGGGGGTCTTCCGCAATAATCTTTCCCTCTCTCTCTGTATCTGGCACCTGTCTATCTAAGGGTGTTGTCTCAGGTGGAATTTCTCTCAATCCTTCATCTGGCCCTTCCATCTCACGGATTTCTTTTATTGTCTCTCCACTGTCCTTTTCTTTGTTCTTCCTTTGTTCTTTCTTGGAGGAATGGGCTCTTGGTTCTGTCTCTGAGTCTGAACTGGATTCAGAAATCTGTAACCTTTTCCTCAAGGAGTTACTTCTGGGGACCAAAGTTAACCTTGGCTCTGTCTCCCCCTTTCAGAGTTTTCTCCTTCTTTATCTTTTGGCTCTCTGTCATCTAACTCAGTACTGGATTCTGACTCATCAAAATACTCCTTTTCTTTACAATCAATTGGATTTGGAATTCTCAATGTATGACTTGCATGGATCCAGTTGTTCAATCCAGCACACTTCACAGCTGCTGTTGTAGTCAAAATGACTTGCCTTGGTTTTCCCCACCTGGGAACCAAACAGTTTCTTCTTCAGTGTAATTTTATCCTTACCCAGACCCCTGGGCTTAGATCATGAGCTGGCTTCTTTTCAAGAGTGGTGGCATCCGCTCCAACCTGATGAAACACAGAATGAACTACGTCAGCCAGGCTTTTACAGTATTCCAATACCATGTCATCAGTTATTGTCATCAGCTTGTTGACTGGTATAAATACATGTCTCATTGCGCGTCCCATGATGATCCCATGAGGACTCAAATCAGTAGTTTTGACTGGTATTGATCTAATAGTCATGAGTACTAGAGGCAAGACATCGGGCCATTTCATACCTGTGGCTAAACACATTTTCCCTATTCTGTTTTTGATAGTACCATCCATTTGTTCTACTACACCAGAAGCCTCTGGTCGGAAGGCACAATGCAGTTTTTGTCGTACATTCAGTGCTTCACGAATCAATTTTATGATCTCATTATGAAAATGTCCTCCTCTGTCTGATTCAATGGGAACCCAAACCTAGGTATAAATTCCCTCAACAATAATTTTGCCACTGTCATTCCATCATTTCTTCTTGTTGGGAACGCCTCTACCCACCTAGAGAATAGGCATACCATTACCAAAACATACCTCAACCTGTTACAAGGAGGCATCTCAATGAAATTTACTTGCATTCTGGTGAAAGGCCCTCCCTCTCGACCTATTGTTCCTAGACTCACCACTGTCTTTCTTCCGGGATTGTACTGCTGACAAATTAGACATCTTTGACAAATACTTTCCACCATAAGCCTAAACTTGGCACTATACCAAGTTTGTTTAAAAGACCTAATCATGGCGTCTCTCCCTATATGTCCCTGTCCATGATACATCCGTGCCATGGCAGACATCATGCTATCAGGCATAACTGGTCTTCCATCTCGATAGACCCACACATGATCTTTATCTCTTGGTACACATCCTGCTTTTACCCACTGTTTTACTTCTTCCTCTCCTGCTTCTTCCTGCAATTGTCTTACCTCATCCCATGTTCCCACAGTGTTAGTAAACATTGGTAAACAAAAAATAATTTCCTTTTTCTTTGCCCGATCGATTGAATTCTGATTTTGTGCACAATACTGTGCCATGTCATTGGCGAATTTATTTCCAGTGGCAATGTAATCACCACTGCGACTATGAGCAGCACATTTTACCACAGCCAATTGCCTAGGCAGCTGTATTGCCTCAAGCAACTTCCCAACCACTTCAGCATTCTTAATGGGAGTTCCACTTGAGGTCAGGAAACCTCTTTGCAGCCAAATTTGGCCGAAATCATGGACCACCCCGTAGCCATATTGGCTATCAGTTATCACAGTCACTCTTACACTTTTCCCAATCTTACATGCTCTAGTCAGGGCAACAAGTTCAGCTACTTGGGCCGACCTTACTCCCTTCAAATAGGATGCTTCCATCACTGCTGCAACTGTACATACCGCATATGCTACACTCATCACTCCATCATCTGTTCTCAAACAAGATCCATCAACAAACATGATATAATCACTTTCTGGTAAAGGGTCATCTTTTATGTCAGGTCTTGGTTTTGTACAAAAGTCAAGTACATCCAAACAATCATGATCTGCTTCATCTCTTACCTCCACATGCTCTACATCAGGCAACAATGTTGAAGGATTCACGTTCACACATCTCACAAGACTCACATTTGTTGCACCCAAAATGACCTTAGTCAGTCGGCTGTGCGTCATATACTGAGTACGACTCCTTGTTAAAAGAATCGCCACATCATGAGGCACAAACACTTTCACAGGGTATCCCCTCACAATTCCTTCACTCTGTTCCAAATTTCGACTTGTAGCAGCTACTGCTTTCAGACACCCAGGTAGGTCTACAGCTACTGGGTCCAACATGGATGAAAAGTAAGCATTTGGTTTCCTCAGTTTTCCATGCTTCTGTACTAGAACAGAGAGTGCACATCCGTTTCTCTCACTGCAATACAACTCGAACTCCTTATCATAGTCAGGCATACCTAATGCTGTCGCTTCACACAATCCTTCTCTCAACTTCTTGAATGCTGCCAACTCCTCTTTGTTCAAATCAATTGGATCTCTCATATCACTTCTTGTCAATCGTACCAAAGGTTTTGCAATCAATGAAAAGTTACCTATCCACTGACGACAATATCCAACCGTTCCCGTAAACATTCTCACTTCTCTTTGGGTCATTGGTGGACTCATTCGTTTTATGATCCTGATTCTATCTATGGTTATTTTCCTGTGTCCTTTCTCAATGCTGTGTCCCAAATATTGGACTTCTTTCTTACAGAATTGTAATTTCGATGGTGACACTTTTAGTCCTCCATCTGCCAAATGATTCAGCAAAGCTACCGTGTCTACTTCACAAGCTTCACGAGTTTTCGATGCCACAAGTAGGTCATCGATATACTGGACTAGTACTGAATTTTCAGGCATTTCTAGACTCTCCAAAGACTTTTTCAATAGCTGATTAAATATTGAGGGGCTTTCTGTATACCCATGTGGAATTCGGCACCACGCCAAAATACGCTTGCCGAAACAAAATGCAAAAATTTGCTGACTGTCATGGTGCAATGAGATGGAAAAGATAGCATGGCATAAATCAATCACTGTGTACCATTCTGCGTCATGAGGGATCTGATATAAAATCACAGATGGATTCAGTACAATGGGACAACATGGTACAACAATTTTGTTTATCTTTCTCAGATCTTGCACTATTCTGAACTATCCACTAGGTTTTTTCAGTCCCATTATTGGTGAATTACATGAGCTACTCATTATTTCCCTCAAAATTCCTTGTCTTATCATTCTCTCAATCACAGGAGTAACTCCTTCGATTATTTCAGGGGTCAATTTATATTGTGGGACATTTGGATAACATACTCCTTCTTTTACAGTTATCTTTACTGGATCTACATTCCTCATCAATCCTACATCTTCTCCTGTGAAGTCCCAAACTTCTGCTTTTACTGATTGTTTCAATTCTTTTGGTTGTTTGTCAGGGTTGAATACAGCATAGGTTCCTGTAACCTCTTTCTCTCTGTTTGCCAATGTCATTTATACAACACATCATCATCTGGTGTTTCAAAGGCTATTCCATCTGGAGTACAAAATATAGTGCAATTCATCTTGCACAATAAATCTCTACCTAACAAGTTCATAGGACTAGTGTCACACACTACGAATCTGTGCATTTCAGAAAATTTCCCTATACTAACTTTCACTGGTTCTGTAAGGTAAGTTTTAATCTGTTTGTTGGAGACCCCAACTACTTGGATCGTTTCATCCGAGAGAGGAAGATTCTTGACATCAGCTGATCTAACAGTTGATCGAGTGGCACCAGTATCAACTAGGAACGTAATATTTTCATTATTAACCTTTCCATCTATAAATGGGCCTGTCTGGTCTACTTCTAGAGTTGCGCCAAGTACGCACTCCTCTTCCTCCCTTCGGCACCGTCAATAACCTTCTTCTGAATCGCTTTCATCGCGTTGCAGCCAATACTGCGAAGCAGCGCTAGCGCGTTGCGGCTTATTTACCTGTTCTTCGTTGTAGAATCCATTCTCCTTACTATACTTCTGGCAATTTTTGTTCTGTGGAAAAGGTGGTTTTGGCACCTGATTCTGTTGTGTTACACCCTTCTGTTGTCGTTGCTGTTGACCACTCACCTCATTCTGCACCTGTGGATTCAAGGATGAATTTTCATCATTAGTACTTGGTGGATTCTTACACTCAGATTTCCAATGCCCTATCCTACCGCAATTATGACACGGAAATTTCTTTTTAGCTTCCTCAATATTCCCTTTATTTTTCCCAGGATTAAATCTTTGTTTTGACCCAGCTTGTTCCACTAATTGAGCTTCCTGTCTCTCGGCTACCTTTACCTGTGCCCACATTGCCTTCTCTTTTAGTTTTTGCTCTTTTGCTTCAATTTCATCACTGAAATATTTAGCATGTCTCAATACTTTGTCTATTTTCTTATTTTGCCAATCTACCGTATGCTGTTTTATCATTTCACTAATTTCCGGACGAAGACCATATAGAAACCTGTATACGAAATGACTCAAATCCTTGTCACTCAGGTTTTCATCTCCACTGAATTGTTTAAAGGCTAAGATTAACCTCTCATAATAGGCATGTACTGATTCTTTGCTTTCTTGATGTGTTCTGTAAATTTTCACCCAATCTGTCTCTTTAGGGGTACCTTGTTGTTCAGGAATGCCATCACCTGTTCATATTTCTTCATTTCCTCAGGGTCTGGAGCTCCTGTCTTAGGATCCCTTGGGTATTTCTGTGTCGGCCAATCTATTACTATTTTACATTCTGTCCATAGATCTGCTGGTACTATTATGTCAAACAAGCTATTCAGGTCAATCCACAATACTTTGGATAGCTTCACAAATCTGTCCACCTGTCTATACCACTAGACGGGTTTTTCACGCAGTCGAGGGAAGTCATTCGTAAATGACAAAATATCCTGTCTAGTCCATGGGGCATGCACATATCCTCCTCCCGGAATCTCTCTCATAGGACATTCTGTCACAACTTTCTCTTTTTCTCTCATAGGATAGGCTGAAACTTCATCTCGCTTACGATACCATCTGCTCTTCCATTTGTCCACATCTCCCCACTTTCTCACCAAAATAATTATATCCTTAATCTGACCTATTCGTCCTGTGGTATTCATGTTTTCAATGTCTTTTTCGGTGAAGTCTACTCGATAGGGTTTCTGTAGGGCTTTTACCTTTTCAATATCAATACCCATTTCATTCGCCACTTCTTCTAATCTTTCATGAAGACTTTTTGCTCTCCATGTTACGCTTTTGCACAGAAACAACAACTCCTCATCTTGGTAGGTTTTTAATCTCTCTGTCGGGATAGTTCCTATTATTAATTCTTCCAGTACCATTCGTAATTTAGCTACATCTATTGACTGAGATTCCTTGTCTTTCTTTTGCAAGCTTCTCAACCATTCACTCAACTCCTCTGTAGACGGTCCTACTGGCTTCTCTACATTTCCTTGCCCAAAATCTTTTTGTGTTTCTGACATCGTCTCTATCATTGTCATACGTTTCTCTGCACAGTTCTGACCTATAAACGGGTTATTTGAAAAATTAGATTCAATCATACTCATAGTCTGTCTCCATGGATTCTCACTCTGACTCATTCTTGGTTGTTCAACCGGTTTATTATTTTTATAAGGGACTGTCAAACAATGTTCACTGTCTTTCTGCTTGTCAAAAATAGGCATTACTGGACCTATCGTTACTGGCACAGTTACCGCTTCCAAATTCTTGGTTAATTCTCTTATTTTCTCAGTTAATTCTAGGGTTGTCTTTGCTAATTCTGCTGAATTTTCTCCATTCACTTTTCCTCCAGACTTCTTTTCTACCTCTCTTATAGGATTGTTTCTTCCAAAATCTTGGAACTCTGGTTCCGATTTTATGAGTCGTAATGTTTCTTTCATTGGGGCACTTGGAGTTAATATTTTTGGTTCTGGTCGGTATGGTGGTGGATTCTTATAGAACATATAATCAAGAACATCATCCTCGGACTCATTCACTCCGTACCCTCTCGACTCCACATTATGCCTCTATTCTACACACTTTTGTCCTTCATTCTCTCCTGCAGTTCTTACGGGAAACAAACCCTCAGTCATACTCACATTTCGCCATCTCATTTGATCATCATGCGTCTCATGTCCGTATGATCTTCCAAACAGGTACCTATATCCTCTACCATTTCTCTGTCTTTCTCGGTCATGCATTTCGTCTTCCCACTCCGTCAAAGCCTCGAATTGAGTCGGTCTAGGTCTCGGTTCTAAATTCATCATTCTCTCTCTCAAATTTCTCAAAACTGCCAAATTAAATGAACCATGCTCTGGAAAAGCCAATACTCCGTCTTTTTCCATATACTTAACCCAGTTGTCTAACCAAATACAGGTGTGATATCCATATTTCGCAACCATAAAGGATGCAGGGGTTTTCGGTGGAGGAAGTAACTGTCCTTCCCTAGTTATGATCGGTTTGTCCTTCTTAAACCACTTCTTAATTTTACCAAACCATGACTTTCTCACTTTTTCTGGTGGATCGCAATACATTTTCCTTTCTTTCGTGTCTTACTAGTCTCTCCTTACGACTGTACCGCTACTCTGTCCAATTGCAGCGCGGGACAGGAAATTATCAAAGAGAGGGAGTGGAATGGAATGGAAGTACATTTATAGAGCACGAATTGCTGCCCGGGGGCATCCAAGCGCTTGAAGATAATAGAAAGGAACCTAATAAAGGTGGCTGAGAGGGACTTAGTAGGGAAGGTTGAAAAGGAAAGTTTTTAGCTTCTTTCGGAATGACGAAAGGTTGGAGTTGGCTCTGAGATGCAGAGGGAGAGCATTCCAGGACTTAACTGCATTATAGGTGAACGTCCTGCCGCCTGACCTGGTGTGGAGTGAAGAGGTAATTGGATAGAACCTACCTCCTATACGATTATGTTATAAACAAAAGTGGTTCTACCCTATCTAAATATGAAAGTTAATAATATTTATTTATTTTTAAATTTTAAGTGAATGTAAGTAAGGTGAAAATGAGTGATCCATGAGGTGTCACGGAAATCACTATGTGTTTTTAAAAAAAACCCTCACACACTATGAATCCCATAGTGTCATGCTTCATCATGGGGGTCTTCCCGTCCCTCTACGGGGCGGGGGGTACGACTACCTACGAATACGTGGGAGCACTGTTATTATGAATAGATAGGCTATGTGTGGTGAAGGGATGTGAGTGCTAGGGTTTTGTGTAAGATATAAAAATTAAAAGGACCCTGGCTAGTAGAAAAAACTATTTTATTCGGTTCTCTAGCTGGGAGCATTAAAAATGGGGAAGAGTGTAGGAAGTGTCACAAATTTGTGGCTGCCTACTGGGTCAACATGTTTCGTAAGCAGTCCCCACTGCTTTACTCATCAGGACCGACAATTAGTAATCCCTATTGCACTCAATATAGAATTAGTAATATGGTTTGTATGCCTATTATTCTGATACACCAGACCTTTAGAGGTTTTTGTAGTTCTGTGAACAAGGGTACAATGACCCCAGTGATTTAAGACCAAATTGGTATCTGTAAGAAAAAAGGGAAGGAAAGCAACAATACAAACGAGTTTATCGCTGTTAGATTAACACATCACCATACTTTGGTTTATCTAATTAGAATTCATTTTGTTTTCGTGATATATTTTTCTCAATATATATTTTTCTTTCTATATCAGCGTGGGTGAGGTATTTTTTACCCACTACCCATGTTTTTTTGTAGAAATGGAAAGGAAATGGTAGTTAGACAAAAGACAAACTGTACATATATTTACAACAAAATTTACGACAAAAATAGATGTCAGGAGACGACACAAAACACTGATGTTCTTGATATAGTATAATAATCAACCATCTGTTGCTTTTAAAAGAATTGCTCCCGTTAATCAATTGCCCAAAACCGTTTGCTGTGTAAACTCACTATGTACATACATTAATTAGGCGTGATCGCCCACAATCGTTTGCTGTGTAAATTCACCATGTACATACATTAATTAGGCGTAATGTTCAAGCTTCATGAGCACACACTGGAGGGGAGGGTGCCTGGTTTAGTCACTGCGGGGTAATAAACATCGCATTAGTTTTTGAAAAGGGCCGCCGAAAGTCGGCAAGCTAGCAGTCACACTGGCCTGGTTTAGAGACTTGACCAAGTCTAAACTTACGATTTTCAGGATCATTCCTCGCTTCCATGTACCTCCGTGTTGCTCCGTGGATGTCAACACAGAAGTGTATGTCGAAGCTTTTATCAGGAGGGAACAGGCGGGAAAAGCTTCAAGTAGAACTAGAGCGTAAAAGGCTTCAGAAAATGGCCACCCGGAATGGGCTTATGGAGTACTAAATAATTTGCTTCCTGGTTTATGAGAGAATGGAAATGAAAGTTTTGAACACATCGTTTTTTTTTTAAAAGTGTTGTCCAAACAATGAGCGGTGTCTTTTCTAGTCAGAAAAAAAAATATATATAATAATAAAAGAAAGACGGGTTGGAACAGGGTTGCGAGATAGAATCACCAGTTTATAACACTAGAACGTGAAGGACTTGAAAAATGGCCGCCTGGAGTGGGTCAATGAAGTAGTCGATATATCACTTCCTGGTTTGTCACAGAGGGTTTGAGAAGAACATTGAAACACGATCGTTCTGAAGGGTTGGTTGTCATGTCTAATAGAATATAAGTTCAAAAAGGAAATAGTGGCATTTCACTTATCGTTTACCTCCTGGATTTGTACACGGGGAAATAGACGATTGTAAACACATCGTATTTATTGCGGATTGTGTCCAAAAAAATTAGCGATATCTTGTTATTTGTCAAGAATACAATTGCAGCGCGACTCACACTAACGAACCAATAGGGAGCGTTTTACGTCACCCTGTATTTCTCCACTCCTAGCGCGGCGCACACTTAACGCACCAATCTGGAGCGTTTTACGTTTCTGACCAACTGTCCAATCCCAGAGTGGTCGTTCTGACGTCAGCAGCCGCTGCGGTAGCTCCTGCTCCTGTCTACCCCTCCTTTACAAATCTGCTCAGTAAGTTTTTGTTTCAATTTCTACAATTCTGTTAGTAACAACATAAAAACGTCTCCATTCTCCGCTTCGCTAACCAAAGAATATTCCACGAGAATTCCGTCTTTCCCGAGAGCAGCGCTTACCTCTGCCCTACTACAGAATCGTTACTTCCGTTGATAAAGTAGCACATCCCTCTACTTCACCCGTCTAACAAGCATTAGCTAACCGGTTCTCCAGTATTTAAGACACATAGTTGGAGACCCAATGCTCCTGAGAAATAAAACTAGAGTTTCACAATTAACTCGAATGCCTTTTCATTCACGCGCTTTCACACAAGAAAAATTTAGTACATTCACACAGAATCCTGTCTTTCCGGAGAACAGCAAACAGTCTGTCCTGCTACAGAATTATGACATACGTTAACAAAGCAGCGCTTACCTCTCCTTTGTCTTTCTTTCGAGCTCAGAGAGTACCTATTACCTTTACAGTGATAAGCGTTATCGGAATGCCAGTTGGATCCCTGGTACCTAAGACCAGAATTTCACAGGTAACCTTTGCTATCATACACACTTCTTCCACACAGAAAATATCTCTAATGGCAGCACACGGCGATGTCACCAAATCGAACCCAGACAATGCGTTGTGCAACTTCAATCGTCCCACGTTTCTCCTGTGTACAGGATAAGAACAATTCCATCTTTCCCGAGAACAGCGCTTACCTCTGCTCTACTACGGAACCGTTACAAACTTCCGACTTCCTACATCCCAGAAGCCGTGCAAACAACATAAAACTCGACACGACTCAACATAGAGTGTTAGTACATGAACCAATATCAACAACCAATAATCAATAATCAATAAGCTATTTACAAGCAATATTCATCAAACCAAACAATAAAAACCAACGTCTTGCTACCAGAAAACTGTTGCAGCACGGAGCGTCAAATTCCCCCTCCGGCACAGACCAACTACCTCAGCATCAAATTCACTCAAATACATTCATTTGGTGGGGCCCATAACACCAAATATACTTACACTCCGTTGATCTGTTTCCCAAGGGAAATACGCCTCCAAACGCTGACATGAAAGGAATACCTTTACCTTACACTTAAACACATTAACCTCAGACCTAAGATATCCCTCTCATAAGGAGATGGATCTTTTAGTTGTTTTGAAGGTTTAGATTTACAATCATTTATCTAGTCTTAAATCCCATCAAACTCTCTTTTTATAATAATCGACACAACACATTTGTCAATTAATCAAATATTCTTTATCTAAGAAATATTGCAAGAAACGTTAGAAATCATCATCAGCATTATATGGTATCATATTTACCTACTCTGGCTAAAGTCATCCTCTAAGTCAATCAGTAAAGGAAGAATTTATTCAGCAAAGTTAGGCCGCAATTCAGTCTCTCAAAGATTCAGGATAACAGCTGTCCAGCAGTGTCACCGTCCTCTCCGTCAGCATAATGTCAGGAAATCGAGTTCGTCAAAGAAGAGCGTGTCGATCAGCGATATCGTTAGCGTTTTTCAGCCTAATTCCCTACCTACTTTTATAATGAAAATAATGTCAAAAAGTATCAAGATCGGGGTTTAGAGAGTCCTGATTGGTCCATTTGGGGTAGCGGGGTACAGTTCTCAGGGTGTCGAATGATGAAGTCATCAAACTTGCTTGTTCCGGCTTTTAAATTGCGCTTTGTCTTTGGTCTTGGATGGGTTCCCGGAGCGTCCTTGAAGGGTACATGTTCTCCCAGGGTCAGGTCCAGGCCACTGCTGCTGGCAGTGACGCCTGCGCCCTTCACCCAGAACCTCGTGTTGTCAGGGCAGTCACGTTTTACATCTCGTTCAGCCATCTTGTTTAGGCCGAAATGGTGAACTTAAGCAAAAGAAACACAACAACATAATTAAACATAGAAATGGCTAATAAAATGTTATCCCCTTGCTAATACCCATATGTGTGTGTATTTATCTAGCAGAAGCAACACTCAGAGCGGTTTATACTCACTGAATAAAGCACAAATCACAAATACATCACCAAAGCGACATATAACATGCAATATTCTAGTTTTCTACTATTAATATGTGTACTCAAGTTAGTTTACAATTAATATAGCCATGCAAGGTGCAATTTCCACGTGTAATTCTTTGTTAATATAGTTGGTGAGTTATCACTTCAAACAAATTAATAATATTACAATTAATTGATTATTCGGATTAATATAAACATGCAGAATGGGGGTATACAAAATTTTGTATTACCCTCTCCAGCAATAGCAGAGTGACATCTTTAAATTTTCAGTAGGGCACTTACTGGGGTATTTTGAATCAATTAGAGTATTTTATAACAGATTTTGGGCTGCCTAGGTACAAGGAATTCCCATAATTAAATCGGGAAATAATCAAACTTCGTACTACTATCTTGCATGATGCCTCTGCTAATCATCTGAGCAGTTTTCGCAAAGTTTTAGCATGCCGAAGCAGGTTGCTGCCAGTGGTATTGTGTATGTTGCCACTGTCATCTTATATAAAAAGCCAAATACCTATGCTTTTGACTTCTGATTTTGGAATTCAGCCAGTTCAGTTCAATCCATCTGCAGGGGTTGTTTCCTACCACCATCACCTCAGTTTCCTCCCCATTCAGTTTAAGGCTGTTTGCCACCATCCACTCAATGACGTGCTTAAAACAGGCATTAGGGGAGTGGGGTTGAGGTTATTTCTGTATGGTTGGAAAGGGAGATGACAATCTGATGGTTTTATGTACAAGAACTGCCGCCAATAAGTGTTATTTAGCGGCAGTTTTCTTAATACATGCAATCACCAAAAACGATTGCCCTGTTAGTGATATATTTACCATCCGTTTGAATTATAATGGAAAGGAGCGGAGTAATATTACATAATATAAACAAATAAATATTGTAGTACAACAAATGAATTTATAATATTTGTTTTTATATCTCATTCTTTATATTTCTTAATATTGTTCCTTCCTGATGTTTTCAATTATTCAATCATTAAATAGTATTCCAATCAACTAATACATTGGTTTTCATCTAAACCTATACATGTACAACTGTTACATTAATTCCAACTAACAATATTAAAAATTTCAAACAATATAATAAATCCGTTGAGTGAATATTGCTCAATGTACATAGCCATACAACCGATGCGTTTCGTCCTGACTAGGACATCATCAGGGCTGTAATGAAGGAGAAAAGAAAAAAGAATATCGTATCACTCTCCATTATTCCATGTATGATTCTTACTGAGTACCTATACAAGGAAGAAATGTATCCCTAGTATACAGAATATACCTATTGAACAATACAATCATTAAAATAAAAATAAAAAATATCCATTTATGATCGAACAGTTTTAACAATTATTTTCCATTCTAGTGATGAGCTAATCGCTACTTTGACCCCTGATTTTCCAGTTGTTTTCCAGGAATACACAATACTAATTGTTGTAAGGATCCTTTCTAGATACTGGTCTGTTGATGTATTGAATAGGTGTTCCCTTATCTTTGTCCTTCATGGATGTTGGGTGAGGCTAAATGGGTCGGATAGGGAACTATCTGAGCCCAAATGTGAATGAGGCGTAGTAACTAGGAACAATAATTAGCTTGACATTGTCAATAATGGTATTAGCGAACAGGAATAGGCGTCCTTATATATATATTTTTTTATTTATTTTAATTTTTGTTCTTCACGGACATTGGGTGAGGGTAATCGGACCAGAGAGAGAGTTACTTGAGCCCTTGTGTAAATGAGGCTTTGAAACCAGAAATAATAATTGATCGGTAACGTTTAAAAAGATATGCAGATATTGCTAGAAATTTGATGTGGTTAAACGTGATTGGAGGTTTAAACTGGTGGACTAGAATGGCAACACCCAAATGGGACATGGTAACGGGACTTAGAAATTGGAGATAATGATTGGTCGGTAATGTTTGGAACGATACTTAGACATGGCTTGAAATTTGATGTAGTTGACGTGATTTGATTGGAAGTTCACACTGGTGGACCAGAATGGAAACACCCTGGTTACGTGGTTTGGAAAAACGGAGAAAATGATTGGTCGGCAATGTTTGAAAGACATTCAGACATTGCTTGGAATTTGATGTAGTTAAACGTGATTTGATTGGAGGTTCATACGGGTGGACCAGAATGGAAACACCCGGAGAGATATGGTAATGAGGTTTGGAAATCGGAGAAAATGATTGGTGCTTGAATCCTTCAAAAGGAGAGTTAGCGGTATCAGGCTACAGAGCTAGGCTATCGGACCGGCTGCAAGTCACGAGGGTTTTCTGTTGCAAGGTACGTGTTTGTAATAGGGCGTTTTATTTTAATTTTGGAGGATTGATAGTAGTGATATTAATGTGGTGTCTTTTGGTTACATTTACAGTTAAATAGTCAGTGAACAGGAGGATAACAAACAAGTTGAATTTGCAATAATATTGATGGAAGCTTGGAGGTTTCAAACGGATAATGGCGATTATAAGCAACTGAGCGGAATCATTGGATCAGAAGTGGGAGTTGTGAGGACATAGGATTATAGGTACGATAAGGAAATTGGACGTGTCAACTTACTAATGGAAGGATGGAAAGGATTGTTATTACTAATGTATCTTTTGTTATATATTTTAGATTAATCAATCGTATACAGAAGGATTGATTGGGATAAAAAAAAAAATAATTTGGTGACAATAAACAAAGCAAAGGAAAACTAAGAGGTGAATTAAAGTAAAGGAAAGCATAGTTGTGCAAGGATTGTTCCATGTAATATGAAGGTGAGAAATAATTATTAGAGAAATGCAAGCTTTTGGATATTATTAGCAGGAGGGGAGAGGTAGAGTGGTTTTATGACAAAAGGGTCAATTTTTTAAAATATAAAATTGAATTGGAGCTTATATCTTTAAGTTTGATAATAAGTTGTGAGTTCCTAAATGAATGTTGATTTTGTACACAGTTATATTATAGGCAGGATGTTGTGGGTTATCCTCTCTGTAATGGAACACGTGAAAGGAATAATACGGCCATGGGTGGGACCAAGGGCACAACTGGAAAATCAGGGGTCAAAGTAGCGATTAGCTCATCACTAGAATGGAAAATAATTGTTAACACTGTTCGATCATAAATGGATATTTTCGATTTTTATTTTAATGATTGTATTGTTCAATAGGTATATTCTGTATACTAGGGATACATTTCATCCTTGTATAGGTACTTAGTAAGAATCATACATGGAATAATGGAGAGTGATACGATATTCATTTTTCTTTTCTCCTTCATTACAGCCCTGATGATGTCCTAGACAGGACGAAACGCGTTGGCTGTATGGCTATGTACATTGAGCAATATTCACTCAACGGATTTAATATATTGTTTGACATTTTGAATTTTGTAAGTTGGAATTAATGTAACAGTTGTACATGTATAGGTTTAGATGAAAACCAATGTATTAGTTGAGTGGAATACTATTTAATGATTGAATAATTGAAAAAATCAGGAAGGAACAATATTAAGAAATATAAAGAATGAGAAATAAAAACAAATAATATAAATTCATTTGTTGTACTACAACATTTATTTGTTTATATTATGTAATATTACTCCGCTCCTTTCCATTATAATTCAAAAGTTTTGTATTCAGGTGGCTTTAACGGTGGGCCACTAGGAAGTGAGCAGGAGACTATTAATTGCAAGTTAATAACTATCTACTAGATATTACTATTACTCTCTGGTGCACACATAGTTGTAACCCTCATCGTTACATTCATTATATCATATTTACAATACGTGGCTACATGGCGAAAGTAACAGCTAGCTGCAGTGAAAACTGCCGCTAACACTATCGTCAAGGCGATAACAATTCTGACGTTAACGAGAGCAAAGTGATGAAAGGCCCAATAGTGGCAACAATACTCAAGTTAGTCAGCCCAACGTGACCTTTTTTGCCTCTAGAGGCAAAAATAGCCTACATATGAAAATAGGACATAAAACCAATGGAATGCAGAATGTAGCAGCCAGGGCCAAGTGCAGCACAGATCAACAACCCCCCCAGACCGCCCAAC
This sequence comes from Triturus cristatus, assembly GCF_964204655.1. Lineage (NCBI taxonomy): Eukaryota > Metazoa > Chordata > Amphibia > Caudata > Salamandridae > Triturus > Triturus cristatus. The sequence goes on from NC_140590.1 coordinate 446,537,507, forward strand.
AGCCAGGATGAAGAGCCAGAATCCCAGGAGAAGAGGAAATGCAGATTCAGGGCTACAGTTATGAAACAAGGTGCATCGCTGGGAAAAACCAGTGATGCATCACTTATCATAGCACCCTCCTTTCAACACCATGCCAGCCACGCTGGCCTACATCTGTGAGAGTCATCTGGGAGGCAGAGGTGCTGTGGAGTTGCTGGGCCATGGCGGTAGACATTTTAGCATTAATGATCACTCTTACCCGGTGGTGAAGTCTGGCAGGTAGCTTGGAGACAAGTTGCTGACCTGTGTGAAAAGACCACCTGGTGCACCTTGTAGATGTGAACGGTAGAGGTGCTCCTGCGCAGCAACGTAGGGAGGTCTACATCACATAACAGGCGCCACTACTGCACCGGGGTGCACGGAGGAGATTATCAATGGCGGGCCACGTCTCTCTGCATCAAAGGACAGGCGATGTTGCGCGGGCTGGGCCCTATGGAGGGTGAGGCTCCCGAGCTGCGCCAAACTTGTGAGGTGGGAGTGCAGCAACTTTACATCTAAAGAGGCCATGTTGCATCATCTGCATTGGGTGGTTCCCCAGGGCGACTATTGTACCCAGTCTTGTGAAATCTCACCTAGCTGAGGCTCCTGCCCAGGCCCAGGCCCTTGAGTATGCCGCTTGATCCACTGTTACTTGCTGGGGAACACGGAATCTGGTTGCCACTGTTAGATCGGAATAGGCAACCGGGTGGTGTTGCCTTTCCTTGCCCCCTGTTAGTATTCTTTTGTGTGTATGGGGGACTAACCCTTAGTGGACGTCCTCTTCCCATAGCGCTGCACTGTCTGGTTGCTGCTACTGCTGTCCCCATCTGCTGCTGCTGGGTTCCTCTGACCCAGAGTTCAGATGTTTGAGTATCTCCTCCACCTGCAGGCTCCTGCATGCACCTCATCCCTAATAGTCCAGTGGTAGAGTGTCACTGCTCTGCAGCTTGACTGCGCTCCTGGCCCTCTTTTCTGCTTTTCCTGTTCATCTTTGTGGTCTTCTCAGTTGCTTTTATTCTCCTGTCTTTTTTTATCTTTGCTTTGTTTGGCTTTGTTTTTCATGTGCTTTTTTGCAGTTTCTTTTTCCCTATCTTCTCCCTCGTTGCCGCTGCGATCCCCCACGCCCCCCCCCCATAAAATGTCCTTTCCCGCATTTCACACCTCCCAGCTATCCAGCTCCCCTGCAGCACTACCTAATGGTGGATGTGGTGGTGCCACGCGCAGCGGGCATGCCCCTGGTGCACCAAAGGCAAGCCTGTTAGCATCATCCGCCCCTATACCACACTCAGCACCAGGGACCCTGCCTCTCGGACACTCCACCTCTATGATGCCAGCACCCTCCGCACCCTAAGCCTGAACGCCATGCCACCTGCCATCTAGCATCATTGAAGAATACCCTTGCACCCTGCGCCTGCCGAAACTACAAACACACCTCCTGCAACATTAGCACACCAGCTACTCTTGCTCCCTAGCCGAACAACTGCACACCTGACCGGCTCAACTGCATCATCCTCAACGTGTGGTCCATCGCTACAGAGATCTGGAACCTCTTCAATGCCATCTCTTCAGACATCGCCTTCTTCACAGGAACCTGGACCAACCTCTGCTCTGGACAAGACATCGCCATTGTCATCCCCTTCAGCTACAAAATCACCCATGCAGACCACCCTGACCATCCAGGAGGAGGCATTGTCTACAAAAGCACACTCTGACTGACCACACAGTCTCCTGCAACCATGAAACACCTCCACTGTCAGATCCGGACCAACCCACAACCCATCCTCCATGGCACCCTCATCTACAGGCCCCCGGGCCAAGAACCCCCATTCACCGATGCTTTTGTAGACCTCATCGCACCCCAGACTCTCCCATCCAGCAACTACATCCTACTTGGAGACCTCAAGTTCCACCTGGACAACACCAGTGACCAGAACATCACCACCCTCCTCGGGGACCTTGCTAACATCGAACTCAAGCAGCTAGTCACCGCACCAACCCATATAGTCAGAGACATGCTCGAGTCTGTCTTCTCCGCCAGAGGGAACTTCAACTACAGCCACACCACGAACTCTCCTGGACCGACCATCATTGTATATATCACGCCTTCACCACGCCCACCGTACACCACCGACATCATCAACCCCCCCAGTTGCAGCTGGATCAAGGCCACTGAAGAACTACTCATCAACTCCCCCAGCAACACCACTCCGCCAAGGCTGACAGACGCCAACACTGCAGCGCGCAACCTCCACTGATGAATCTTCAACTGCGCCGACATCCTGGCACCCCTCAAGAAAAGACCAGGCAAACAACACACCAAAAAGTTCAACTGGTTCACTCCCACCCTCCACTAGTCCAGATGCACCTGCAGACATCTTGAGTAGAGATGGAGCCACAACATCAATCAACTCAGCAACACAGTCACCCTTGCACCATGGCTCATGGGTGCCTGCGTTGGCGCATGGCAGCCATTGTGCACCATCATAGGGGGAAAAAAAGGAGGGACTTAATCCTGAGCCCCTTCTGGCAGTTTAAGGCCACCAGTACGTCATTTTCTTGATGTACTTGCAGCGTGAATCTTGCGCCACTGCTCCAGCGCTAGACCGGAGAAAAAGAGGAATTTATATATACACAACTATCCTCCCCGCGTCGCAGACACAACTTCATTGGTGGGGCCCATAACACCAACACTCACACGTCTCCACTCACGAGTCTGCACACAGGAGCGATGATGATATCGCGCTGGACATGTGGGGGGATACCTTATAACCTATAGGGAAGAAAAAGTTATTTTACAGAATATACATTAACATTCGCCACCTATAGATTCCTAATCCCAAACATCAAGGCACTCCACCCACTTGGTCGACGGACCAATTAGTTGGATTGGTTGATGGTGATTTAGAACCAGCTAAAACACATTTTAGAATCCTTTATTCTCTTTAACGAAAAACCACAAACTCATAATTTCGGTTAATCAAAATTTGTTCATCTAAATTTTGTTTGCAATTAATATTAGCATTTGTTCATCAAAAGTTTTAGAATTTCTAGATCAATTAATTCAAATCGCAGGTCATAATATTTACCTATTCTTGCTATCTGGGTTTTCTCTAATTCATTGGCTCTGCATAATCGAATTAGCCGTTAAATTGTCCAAATAAAGCAGGCCAAAGCTCAAAGTCCGAAAGTTCTTTGCTCAGCACGTTACAGTCCCAAAGATCTCTATAGGACCAGAAATCGTGCAAGCATCTGTCATCGCCTGCATGGACGTCAGGAAATTGGAACAAGCTAGGACAAGCCAGCCCCTCCCTATTCTACTACTCTTTTACAATAAATTTCGGAATAACATGAAACATTTTTAGGCGGAGATAGTCTGTGATTGGCTGATCGAAAACGTCCGATTTTTATTCATTTAGGTTTCTCATTGATTTTGCTGGTTCACTTCCGTAAATGTCATAGTCGTTATTTTACAATGTTTTGGGTTTACTTGTATGATCCAATTGTTCATTTTAAACCAGTTTTTACTGTCTGAGGTTTGGCAGTCCACCAAGATCCTATCCTTGACCGAGGACATTGGGTGCTCGGGTCTTCAGGAAGTTCGCGGAGCCATCCGAGTCTGCGCTGTAGGTATCGCGCTCACGAGACAGTGGCCACTTCTGAACTCGATTTTCTACTCCATTTTAGGGTAGGCCCAAATGCTAACTTAAGCGAAACAAACATGAAAGAATAATTAACACAAAGAAATGATGATTCTAATGTTATACCCTCACTAATCCCTTTATGTATTAGTATTTTTCTAGCATATAGCGACATTTAAAGCGATAATATTCACCTTTAGGATCCAATCAGGAATGCAAACATCACATAAGCAACATAAATCATGCAATATCTATTACCACATGTACTACTATTAATATGCGTACGTATTTTAATCATTAGAATTATTTTGCCATGCAAATAGCAATTTCCCAAGTGTAATTTATGTATGCAAAAGGTTGAATTAGTATCACACACCACACCATTAGTAAAATTATAATAAGTAAGTTATATAGTTAGTCTTTTCATGCAAAATAGAGGAGGTATACAACATTTTGCTCTACCTGCTCCATCAATCCCCCCTTTGGTGACTTTTAACATCACCACATTACCTTTAAATTTGGAAAATGTAATAAATGGAAATGAATTCAGTTCTCTTAACATTTTGTTAGATCATAACACTGTTTCACCTGTCTCTTCTCCTCTTATTTTTCTATACATTTTCTCTTTCCACTCTTCTAATTCTACTTCTTCAAACTCTCTTTCTTTCCTTTCTTTCTCTCTTTTCTTTACAGTTTCTCTTGTTATGTTATTTCGTAATTTTCTTCTTTTGCTACATAGACATCCTAATCTTAGAATTAGCACTAAAATAATCACACATGTTACTGGAAATACATCTTACTAATAAAGGTACTACCTAGTTTTAGTAAAAAGTCCTTAATAATAGAAAACCTTTTCCCAATCTTTTCCCAAATACCTTCAGCCTCCAGTGGAACAATCTCCTCATGCAAATCAGTTATATTCTTAATATACGTCTTCAAATCTTGACTTTCGTCAGGAGTGTAAGTACAACAATGTTGAACTTTCAGCATTCCACAGACTCCACCCTCTTTTGCCAAAATGATATCAAGGGCAAGTCGATTTTGCATTACTATGGCTCGCATGGCAACCATTTCAGTATTTACCAATAAAAATCCTCCAGCAGTGCTTGCTGACAAGCGATCCACTACTGTTGATAATTTTCTAATTTTATGTGCATTCAGAGATATTCCACCTGCTGGTATCAACGCTCCAAAAATTTCTGACCAAGATTCTATTTTCCTACGTGTTAGTTGTCTACCTATCTCATGTAAACCATCTTTTCCTCTTCCCACATGAAATATCTTTGGGAAAACCAGACCTAGATAACATTTGCCATACCAGTGATCTGGCAATCGATAATACGCTTTGTTCCCGCAGATAAAATATAATCCAGGAAAAACCGGATCATTTCCTCCTTTAAATCCCCATCCACCCATGATTCTATAAGTATCATGGCAATCACTTGTGCCTACAAAGTAATTATCATATGCAGTTTAATTCCTTCTCATACACAACTTCCCTTTCTGAGGCCAATTTAAAGCTATAGTTGCATTAGCTTCTCCTTTCAACTGTTTTTCTCTTTCATCATCCCACACTGTTTTTTCTTCTTTTCCTTCAGGTACCTTCTTTTGCATTTTTAATCTCCTTTCTTCTACCATATCTAAGAAAGTCTTCTCTTCTCTTTTCAGACTACAAGTTAAATTATTTCTAAAAATTGACTCTAATGTTAATTCTTTAGTTTCTAAGAAGAATTTACCTAATACTTTAGCTGGTTTTACTTTATTCAGTTTATTAACTACAAGTACTTGTGAAAATATGTTATCTATATCTGAAAAATGATATTCTAATTTCCCTATTTTGTAAAACAAACTTGCTAAGACACTACATGTTATTCCATATGCTACTGGGAGGTGATGGTATGTCACTCCCTCAGATACAGACGCAGGCAACTGCATGCAGACGTAGCAATCCCTCACGTCCATCGTCTTCACATATTCGTATAATAATTTTGACAAAACATTGTTAGAAAAATCAGTTATGGACCTATCTTTATGTAAATAATTTCTATCTATTTTAGATGGATAAATCTTTTGAATCTTTTCTACATTAGTCTTATTTTCGCTATGTCCTTCTATTGTTTCTAATGTAACCTTAAATGAAACCATTAAAGCTAACGCACTCCACTGAAGCATTAATAATCCTGTACAACAACAACACATATTGAGCCATCTTCTAAGGAACACATATTTAGATTTTCTACTTTCTGTGTTTGCCATTCAGAAAAATGATCAGTGTCTTTTGACTTAACCTCTTCTACTTCACAACTAGTTTTGTCTAACCCAAGGCTCTAGGCACCTACTTGATTCTTTCAGATTATGTATTTTCCAGTAAATTATTGTTTCTTCCTTTAGAGCACTTTTGGTCTCTTCAGTTTGGCATTTGATCGTCTTTCACTTTTCTTTCACAATCTTGATGCAGAATTTCCTGAACATCCGTCTCTTCTCCGATGTCGGACAAGATAACTCTCAGGATTTCCGATTCTTCGTCTTCCTCAACCACTTCTGGTACAGTCACCTCTAGATCCCCTTGGCTGTCTGCCTCTTCTCGTACTTCAGGAAGTGCCACATATGACCATTCCGCCGACTTATACTTCTGGTTAGGTTTTCTCGTTCTCTTACTTTCTTCTGCTGGTGTTTGTTCCACGTCTTTTGATTTCTCTTGGCTAGACACTTCATTCACCTGTTCAGCTCTAGATGAATTTACTCGTGTCAATCTGTATCTTAATCTCTTTATCTTGTTTGGCCAAATTTCATCCCTTGCTGGCCTTTTTAACTTACTTCCTTTTTCATTTCTCTCAGTTCTCCATGCTCTTTTTCTCAGGACTCGACCTTCTGGTACTTCTTCATCACTGTCCTCCGATTCAGTTCCAACTTGACCTTTACTTTCAGTAGTCTTTCTTTCCACCACTTCCTTTTTCTTACCTACTTCTGCCCCTCCTCATGGTTCTTCCACACAATCTTCCTGCTGACTAACTATCCCTTCTTCTACCTGGATGTGTGGTTTCCCTACAACTCCTCGGGGGTCTTCCGCAAAAACCTTTCCCTCTCTCTCTGCATCTGGTACCTTACCCTCTATTCCTGTTATTTCGGGTGGAATTTCTCTCAAATTTTCGTTCGGGACTTCTTTATCAAGAATTTCTTTGACAGTCTCTTCACTGTTTTTATTTTTACTCTTAGGTGCTTGTACTGGTTCAGTGTCTGATTCTGAGCTGGTGTCAAAAATTAGCAATTTTCTTCTTAATGGTAGATTCTCTGGTGCAACAGCCGGACTTGGTTCTGTCTCCCCCCTTTCAGGAGTTTGTCTTGTTCTTATTTCTTCAGCATCTGATTCAGAACTTGTATCTGATTCTTCAAAGTATTCTCCTTCCTTGTTATCCCCTGGATTTGGAATTCTCAAGGTGTGACTAGCATGAATCCAGTTCTTTACTCCTGCACATTTTACAGCTGTTGTTGTGGTCAGAATCACCTGACGTGGTTTTCCCCAATGTGGGACCAAACAGTTTCGTCTTCTGTGCACTTTTATTCTCACCCAGTCTCCTGGTCTCAAATCATGAGCTGGCTTCTTTTCAAGAGTGGTGGCATCCGACCCAACCTGATGGAACACAGAATGAACGGACTCAGCCAACCCCTTGCAATAATCCAACACCAAGTCATCAGATATAGGCAATAGCTTGTTGACTGGTATGAAAACATGTGGCATTGCTCTTCCCATGACTATTTCATGGGGACTCAAACCTGTATTCCTATCTGGAATAGATCTAATAGTGCTGAGTACCAGAGGCAAGACATCAGGCCATTTTAAACCTGTGGCTAAACACATTTTTCCCAGTCTGTTTTTAATGGTGCCATTTACTTGTTCCACCACACCAGAAGCCTCTGGGGGTTAGGCACAATGTAGTTTCTGTTGTAAATTCAATGCTTCACAAATTAATTTCATGATTTCATTATGGAAATGTTTTCCTCTATCTGACTCAATCATAACTGGAAAACCAAACCTAGGAATAAACTCTCTCAATAATAGCTTGGCTACTGTAATTCCATCACTTCTTCTTGTTGGGTATGCTTCCACCCATCGGGAGAACAGACAAACCATCACTAGACCATACCTCAACCTGTTACAGGGGGGCCTTTCAATGAAGTCAATCTGCATTCTGGTGAAAGGCCCTCCTTCTTGTCCTATCGTTCTCAGACTTACCACTGTTTTTCTTCCAGGATTGAATTGCTGACATATAAGACATCTTTGACAAAGGCTTTCAGCTACAAGTCTAAATTTTGCATTATACCATGTCTGTTTGAAAAGTGTGATCATAGCATCTCTTCCTACATGTGCTTGTCCATGATACATCCGTGCCGTTGCAGAAACCATGCTATCAGGCATAACTGGTCTTCCATCCCGATAAACCCACACATGATCTGTTTCCCTTGGTGCACATCCTGCTTTTACCCACTGTCTCATTTCCTCATCTCCTGCTTCTTCCTGCAACTGCCTCACTTCTTCCCATGTATTCACAGTGTTAGTAAACAACAAGGGACATGAACTCATTTCTCTTTCTCTTCCCTGATTCACAGAGTTCTGATTACGTGCGCAATATTGAGCCATATCGTTGGCAAATTGGTTGCCAGCTGAAATATAGTCATTTGACCTAGAATGGGCTGCACATTTTACCACAGCTAACTGCTTAGGCAGCTGTATCGCCTCAAGTAATTTTCCAACCACTTCAGCATTCCTTATAGGAGTTCCACTCGATGTCAAAAACCCTCTTTGGGACCAAATTTGTCCAAAGTCATGCACTACACCGAAGCCGTATTGACTATCGGTTATCACAGTCACTCTCACATTCTTTCCCAACTTGCATGCTCTTGTTAATGCAAAAAGTTCAGCAATCTGGGCTGATTTTACTCCTTTTAGGCAAGATGCTTCCAATACAGCTTCAACCGTACATACTGCATACACTGCACTCCGAATTCCCTCATCTGTTCTCAAGGATGATCCATCTATGAACATCACATAGTCACTTTCTGTCAAAGGTACATCTTTTATATCAGGACGTGGTTTGGTACAGAAATCAAGTACTTCCAAACAGTCATGATCCACATCGTCTCTGACTTCCACATTCTCAGCATCAGGGAGTAACGTTGAAGGAATTTGTAGTAATCAGGAAATATAAATCCAAGTTAGGTTTGAAGTAACTTTATTGAAGTTACAAATATAGCTGCAACAACTTCCAGCACACAGACTGATACTGGTTACATTTAGAACTCCAGTCATGATGCAGTTCTTTTACATCATACCTACATCATGACATTCTAGATATTGCCACATATCTCCCCCCTTATATAAATAAGAAATTATATAAATGTAAACCGTGAGCTATAAACGTTGCTAATACATCTATTAACAGTTGCATATAACACAATCAAGTATAACATTTCTATAATGGTACACATTATACATATGCCTTAAATATTCATAGATGAGAAACCTTACATAAGTTCCCAAAACTCCAGTTCCTTCCATCATCCAACTTGGCCACTGAACCCTTGACAGATATTACTTTATGAGGCTGAGAAAACTTACTCTCACCCTTCTTCACAAATCCAAATTTCTTTACCACAACCCAATCACCTTCCATAAATACTAGTTCTTTAACACCTTTCCTAGTGTCAAAGGCAGTCTTATTGCGTCTTTGACTCTCAGCAGCCCTAGACCTCATATTATCTCTGTCCACCCAAACCTGGTTCTTTTCTTTTAACCACATAGGAGATTCCTTGGTGCCTGGTTCTCTTCCCTTTAAAGCAACAAAAGGAGAAATACCAGTCACTGAATGTGGTGTGATTCTGTGTGCCCACATCATCCTCCGTAGTTCATCTTTCCATGCTAAACCATTGGACAACGAAAGTTGAATGCACTCCATGACAATACGATTTACTCTCTCCACAAGACCATTTGCTTGTGGACAGAATACAGCAACTCTGTCATGAGAAATTCCAAAACTGCCCAGAAAACTTCTAATTTCAGAAGAAATTAGTTGAACTCTATTGTCCGTCACTAGTACCTTCGGTACACCTTCTTCTACAAAGACCTCTTTAAGAAATGTTATCACATTAGCAGTTGTGACCTGACCCATGACTTACACGTAAACCATTTGCTATGATAGTCCACTAATACCACTAAAAATCGATTACTCAAACCTAATCTTTCAATTGGAACTAATACATCTAGTGCCAAATCCCATCCTCGTCGCCAAAATTTGTAGTAATCAGGAAATATAAATCCAAGTTAGGTTTGAAGTAACTTTATTGAAGTTACAAATATAGCTGCAACAACCTCCAGCACACAGACTGATACTGGTTAGAACTCCAGTCATGATGCAGTTCTTTTACATCATACCTACATCATGACATTCTAGATATTGCCACAGATTCACATTCAGACATCTCACAAGGCTCACATTCGTTGCACCTAGGATGACTATCTCATATTTAGTCAGACGACTATGCGTAATGAACTGAGTGCGGCTCCTTGTTTAAAGGATTGCCACATCATGAGGTACAACCACTCGCACAGGATATCCCATCACAATTCCTTCACTCTGTTCCAGACACTTACAAGTGGCTGCTACTGTTTTCAGACAGCCAGGCAATGCTACAGCTACAGGGTATAATATAGCTGAAAAATATGCAATTGGTCTCCTCAGTTTTCCATGTTTTTGTATTAACACAGAAAGTGCACATCCATTTCTTTCGCTGCAATAGAGTTCAAATTCTTTCTCATAGTCAGGCATGCCAAGTGCTGGTGCTTCACACAAACCATCTCTCAATTGTTTAAAAGCTGTCAACTCTTCTTGATTTAATTCAATGGAATCTTTTACATCACTTCTTGTCAAGCGTACCAAAGGTTTTGCAATCAGGGAAAAGTTACTTATCCACTGACGACAATATCCAACTATTCCAAGAAACATTCTCACTTCTCTTTGCGTCACTGGGGCTCTCATTCCTTTTATTATTTTGATTCTATCTGCAGTTACTTTTCTCAGTCCTTTTTCAGTTTTGTGGCCTAAATATTGTACTTCTTTCTGACAGAATTGCAATTACGATGGGGATACTTTAAGTCCTCCATCTGCCAAATGATTCAACAATGCAATGGTATCCACTACACAAGCTTCTCGAGTTCTCGATGCCACAAGCAGGTCATCGATATATTGGACCAGAACCGAACTTTCGGGCATTTTTAAATCTTCTAGCCACTTTTTCAATATCTGATTGAATGTTGAGGGACTCTCTGTATACCCCTGTGGGATTCGGCACCATGCCAAAATACGTTAGCCAAACGCAAAAATCTGTTGGCTGTCAGGGTGCAATGGAATGGAAAAGAAAATATGACACAAATCAATCACTGTATACCATTCTGCATCATGAGGAATATGATACAAAATCACAGATGGATTTGGTACAATAGGACAACATGATACAACGATTTTATTTATTTTTCTCAGGTCTTGTACGATTCTAAAAGTTCCGTTTTTTCAGACCCATAATTGGTGAATTACCTGGACTGCTCATTATTTCCTTCAAAATACCTTGTTCAATCATTCTGTCTATTATAGGAGTGACTCCTGCAATTATCTCGGGTGTCAATTTGTACTGTGGAATATTTGGGTAACTTACTCCTCCCTTTACAGCAACTTTAACGGGATCTACATTTTTCATTAATCCGACATCTTCTCCTGTGAAATCCCATGCCTCAGTTTTTACTGTCTTTTTCAATTCTTGAGGCAATTCCTTGGGGTCAAATACAGCAAATGCCTCTGTAATTTCAGGTTCTATATTAGCTATAGTCATTTTATACAGTACATCCTCATCAGGAGCCTCAAATACTATACCATCTGGAGTACCATATATTGTGCTATTCATTTTGCACAGCAAATCTATCCCTAGCAAATTTACAGGGCTTGAATCGCACACGACAAAACGGTGCATTTCAGAAAATTTCCCTATGTTAACTTTAACTGGTTCAGTGAGATACGTTTTTATCTGTCTGTTGGATACTCCAACTACTTGGATTGTTTCATCCGAGAGAGGAAGATTTTTAACATCAGCTGACCTAACAGTTGAACGAGTAGCACCAGTATCTACTAGGAAAGTAATGTTTTCGTCATTTACCTTTCCATCCACAAATGGGCCTGTCTGGTCTACTTCTAGAGTTGCGCCAAGTACGCACTCCTCTTCCTCCCCTCGGCACCGTCAAAAACTTTCTTCTGACTCACTCTCATCGCGTAGCCAATACTGCGAAACAGCACTAGCGCGCGGCAGTTTAGTTACCTGTTCTTCGTTGTAGAATCCTGTCTCATTCCTGTATTTCTGAGGATTTAAGCTCTGTGGAAAAGGCGGTTTTGGCGCCTGATTCTGTTGGGCAACAACCTGCTGCTGTCGCTGCGGTTAACAACACACCTCATTCTGCACCTGTGAATTCGATGATGCATTATCACCATTAGCACTTGGGGAAATTTACACTCGGTTTTCCAAAGCCCTATTCTTCCGCAATTATGCCATGGCCATTTCTTTTTGGCTTTATCTATATTAATTTGTCCTTTCCCTTTTCCAATATTAAGTTTTTGTCTCCAGCCTGTACCATTTGCCTGTTCAATCAATTGAGCTTCCTGTCTCTCTGCCACTTTTACTTGAGCCCACATGGCTTTTTCTTTTAATTTACGCTGCTTTGCTTCAATTTCATCACTAAAATATTTTGCATGTCTCAGTACTTCATCTATCTTTTTATTTTGCCAATCTACTGTATGCTGTTTAATCATTTCACCTACTTCAGGTCGCAAGCCATACACAAATCCATATACAAAATGACTCAAATCCTTCTCACTCAAATTTTCATCACCACTATACTGTTTAAAGGCAAGTATCAACCTTTCGTAATAAGCATGTACGTATTCCTTCGCTTCTTGATGAGTTCTATCAATCTTTACCCAATCAGTTTCTTTAGGAGGTACTTTATTTTTCAGAAAGGTAATTACTTGTTCATATTTTCTTATTACTTCAGGATCAGGGGCACCTGTTTTTGGATCTCTAGGGTATTGTGTAGGCCAACTTATTGTAATTTTACATTCTGCCCATAAATCTGCTGGTACAATTATGTCAAAAAGGCTATTTAAATCAATCCATAATACTTTTGATAATCTTACAAACCTGTCTACCTGCATATACCACTCCATTGGCTTCTCGAGCAGTCGTGGAAAATCATTGGTAAATGACAAAATATCCTGTCTGTTCCAGGGAACATGTACATAGCCTCCGCCTGGAATCTCTCTCATGGGACATTCAGTTACTACCTTTTCTTTTTCTCTTACTGGGTAAGCTGCAAACGTTTTATCTGTTGTATCATCTCGTTTTCGAAACCATCTACTTTTCCATTTGTCTACATCGCCCCATTTTCATAGTAAAATAATTAAGTCTTTAATCTGTGTTGTTCGTCCTGAAGTATTCAAATTTTCAATGTCCATTTCAGAAAAATCTACTCTGTATGGTTTTTGTAATGACTTTACCTTTTCGAAGTCAATACCCATTTCATTTGCTACTTCTTCTAATCTTTCATGTACATTTCTCGCTCTCCACGTTATACTTTTGCAGAGAAACATTAATTCTTCATCCTGATAGGTTTTTTACTTTTCCGTAGGAATAGTCCCTACTATTAATTCTTCTAACACTATTTTTAATTTGGACACATCTAAAGGTCTAGGCTCAGCATCTCTTTGCTGTAAACTTCTTAGCCATTCACTTAATTCATCAGAAGTAGGACCTACAGGAATCATTTCATTTCGTGCCTGTTCTAAACCTTTTGGTGATCCTGGTACTGACTGTCGTCATTATTGCTCTATTTGCTAGACTCTGATTTACTGTCAAATTTTTAGGAGTACTTTGTGCGGAAATTCCTACCGCTTGTCCCCATGTATTTTCTCTTGTATCTCTTCTTTGTATTTCATTTTCTCTGTTACTGTTATAAGGAATCATCAGACAATGCTCACTATCCTTTTGTTTATCAAAAATCAGCATTACAGGTCATATTGTTACAGGAACAGTTACAGCTTCCATATTTTTTGTTAATTCCCTAATCTTCTCAGTTAACTTTAAAGTAGTTCTGGCTAATTCAGCTGAATTTTCATTTGCCATTTTAATAGGTTGAGTATTTTCTGTTTCTCTGAAAGGATTATTTCTTCCTACCTCATGTGGTACTGTTTAAAATGTTATATTCTGTGGTGATTCTTTTACTGGGGCACTTGGTGTCAATAATGTGGAATTTGGTTGATACGGGGTGGATTTTTATAAAACATGTCCTCAAGAACATCATCCTCTGACTCGTGCACACCATACTTATAACCTTCTGATCCTGTATTATTTCTCTTTTCTGTACATTTTCTACTAATAGTCTCTTCAACATTTCTCATAGGAAACAACCCATGAGTCATATTTGCACTTCGCCATCTCCTCATTCTATCATCATGATTTTCTTGTCCACACGGTCTACCAAACATATATCTGTACCTTCCGCCACTCGGTTGCCGTTCTCTGTCATACATCTTATCTTCCCATTCTGTCACTGCTTCAAACTGTGTAGGTCTAGGTCTTGGTTCTAGTTTCATCATTCTTTCTCTCAAATTTCTCAAAACCGCTAAATTATTATTATTATTACTTTATTTCGGCCATTTTGGCCATAAAAGTCACATACATACATTAAAAAAAATCAAACTGTAAACATAGCAGCAATTTAAGAGAATAGTGCACAAAAAATGAATACCTTTTACAATTCATCTCATTTCAAATTTTTAAAAATATTAAAAATGTAAGAGATTTGTAAACATATACATATTTCCAACTCAAAGTACCTGTCCTTGTTTCTTACGAGTTATGTAGGCAGAGTATAGAAATTTACTTATGCTAAATACAATGTACTGGGTTGAGTTACTTTTCATGATCCTAAAGGCTATAACGCAGGACCTGGTTCCCAAAAGGTTGCACATTGGTTTTAGCCATTTCTTTCTAGCATTCATGTAGGCGCTACAGACAAAAAACATATGAGCTTCATTCTCAGAACAGACATTGGAACACATAGGGCAACACCCCTTTTTAACATTCGCTTCTCCCATTCTTTTTTGTGCCCATCTTTCGGTGTTGTAATTAAGCATAAGTATCCCATATCTGAACTTTAAATAAAGGGTTTTTGCAATAGGAGGCTCTATCTCGTCCAGGAATGGTTCAAAACGAAACTCATCCTTAAATGACAAAAAGAACTGGACTGCGGAGCCTACACTAATTCCATCCACTAAATTTCTGTTCGTGTGGGTCCAAAAAGCTCGCTTAACTATTAGTTTAGAAGAGGTGGGCAATTTGTCGGGAGCCTCCCACATGGAATATAAGCCCAGGAGTGTAAACCATTTTTTAATATGCACTAGCCATTGGATGGAATTAAAAGAATCAAGGGTCATCAGTTCATGTAGACCATTTCTATATTCTATCAATTCCGGGGTGGACCAAAGCCTAACCCAGAATATTAATGGTCTTAAGATAGCTAGGTGGTCTGTTCTCTTAAGGTTCAGGTCAAGTTGGAGAGGTAAAAGAGGTGTACTATTAGGGACCCTTACAGAGGCACGCATGAATTTGTTGTCCAGATTTTGAAAGCTATTCTTGGCCCATGCGCCCCATATCTCTGCTCCATAAAGCACAGCAGATTGTATTTTGAATTTAAAAAGTTCTAAAACCGGGGTTACACTTTTACTCGTGCTAGTATTCATTTTACATAAAATTGGCTTAGCATTTTGGGCATATGTTATCTTGCTTTTCTCGATTTGGGCTTTCCAACTAAGTTTGGAATCAAGCACAACACCCAGATAGGAAAAGTTTTCCACAATATCTAGTTTTTGGCTATTCAGGGTTAAAGACCCTCTATCTGGCATACTGGGATTTAATGACATGCATTTTGTTTTGTCAGCATTGATTTCCAGGCCCTTTATCTGACAATAGCGACTGAAGGAATTAAGGAGTGCCTGGAGGCCCTTTTTTGTTTGAGATATAAGTAATGTATCATCTGCGAAGAGCAACGCAGGCACCCTTTCACCATTGAGCCGCGGCGAATCGTTAACACAGACATTCAGATAAGCAGGAGCATCATTAATAAACAGCGAAAACAAGGTAGGGGCCAGGACACATCCCTGGCGAACCCCGCGTTCAATGGGAATATTACGTGTCAACTCGCCATTAGGGCCCCACCTAATGTTTGCAAAGTTATCAGCATGTAGCTCGACTATTTGGGCTAGGAGGCATCCCGGTAGACCCATTTCTCTTAGAGTTTTCCAAAGTAGACTGCGTGGGACAAGATCGAATGCAGCCCTCAGGTCAACGAAGGCAACATACAGGTGACCTTTTTTAATGTGCACATACTTCCAAATCAAACAACAAAATCGAAAAATTTGGTCAATAGTGCTGGTCCTACTCCTAAAACCAGCTTGAAATTTGGAAATTATGTTCGAGTCTTCCAGCCAGTCGTTGATCCTGAATAGCAAGTGTTTAGCATATAATTTTTGGAGCGTGTCCATCAGACTAATGGGTCTGTAGTTAGAGGGTGTCAATCTATCCCCCTTTTTAAATATTAACACAATCTCCGCTGCACGCCAACTATCAGGAAAGTTGCAGTTTGATGATAAAGCATTAAAAAGGCGGTTCACATATGGGGCCCAGACGTCAACTTCATGTTTGTAAAGATCCCCCGGTATTTTATCAGGACCAGGGGCTTTGGTGTTTTTAAGTTCGTTGATCGCCCTTACTGTCTCATCCAGTGTAAAATTGAGGGGTTCAATAATGGGAGAATCAATAAAGGGGGGGCACCTTAAACTCGCTTTACTGTCGCCATCGTATTGTTTATAAAGATTTGTAAAGTGAGTTACCCAGGTCATCTCATCCAGGAATGCATCTTTCACAGCTCTCCCAGCATGCCCCCCATTAGCCACCAGCCTCCAGAAGCCAACATTATCATTAATTTTTGCTGCAGCTAACATTTCAGCCCAAATTGATTCTTCCCATAGTCTTTTAGATGTTTTAAGTATACGTTTGTATTCAACCCTTGCAAGATTAACTTCTTCTTTTGTCTTGTTTTTAGTGGCAAGCAATAAGTTTCTTTTAGCAATCCTACACGAGTGGTCATACCATAACTTTCCGTGATTAGCCACTCTTATAGATTGTTGTTTTTTTCTCGGCATATCTGATAGATACGTTTTTAGTTCTGAAAAGAAGATTTTGTGGAGATCAACAAAATGATCAAAATGTTCAGGTAAGAAGGCATGGTCAACTGTGTGTGCAAACGTTTGCTCAAAAAGAGAGTATACCAATGCTAAGGCCTTACCATCCGCCAGAACACGTGACCATCTTACTGCACGTCTGTTGTTGTTTATATGGACGTCCTCACACGTACTTACAGTTGATGTTATGGAAGTATCACTAAACAAATTCATATTGATGTAAAGTTCTAAAGGATAGTGATCGCTTTCCCCCCTGCTTACTACTTTCAGATCGATCAAAAAATGCCAGATGCTAAGAGAAACAAGAACAAAATCTAGACTACTTTTAGCTTTAGAGAAGGTTGGTTGTTTTTGCAAGTCCGATGGGAGACGGCCGTTTCCTGCTCTAAGGCCGTGGTCTGCGGTGAGTCTTAATAATTGGCTAGCCAATGTGGAGTATTTTACAGATTTTGAGGTACCAAGCTGAGGGATATTATACGCTTGGTCCTCATCTTCAAACACATCAGAAATGCCCAGAACAGGTTCGTAATTACAATTTAAGTCTCCTCCCAAGATAACCGGGATGTCTCCAACTACGTTTTTCAAGAGGAGATCCAGGGCTTCAAATGTTGGTGAAACCTTGGAGTGGCCAATCGGTCTGTTATAAACATTAATTATGTAACATTTGTTTCCACAGGGTGGAGTAACCCTTAGGGCCAAGATATCCGGAGAGCCTGTGTCAACAAGATCAACCTGCATGGGCAAGGTGATTTTTAGCCAAATTAATAGGCCCCCCGATGGTCTTCCTCGAATGGACTGTACTGCCTCAATGCCATAAGTTTTAAATCCTACCCGATGTGGAACTTCTATCGCCCAAGTTTCTTGTAGCAGACAAATATCACAGATGTCAATATAGTCTGCCCAGTCAGGGTCTTTTAAGTTCTTACAAACACCTGCGATGTTCCAAGATAAAATAAGTAGACGAGGTGATAGACTCTGGGTGACATTGGAGGGATTGACTACACACTGTTTAGATAAAATGCCTAGCTGTGAATTTAGCATGTCTTTCTCTGCATCCCTGACTCTTTCTTTCACTACGGTATTAGATCCCCCAGCCGGGCCACCCTTAGCTTTACTATAACATACATCTCTGGCTTTGTAAGATAGTTCCACGTTCTGGGGATTTGAGACCGTCCTATGCATCCTAACCTTAATGGTCTGATCTTCATCATGCAAATGTAGTACATTTTTTAGTTTGGTATTACCTTTATCCATGCTACAGAAGGTGTCATATAAATTAGAGATACAGTCAGGCATAGTGGCAAGTCAATCGACAGCGTCAAGGCAACTAAATCTGTTGGAGGTGGTAATGCCAGACCACATATTATAATCACCATGTCTAGCCAAATTGGGAGCACTGCCATAATAATGGTTGACATAGTTCCACTTGGGGACATGATGAATGGGTCTAGGTAAAGGGTAAAAAAATGGTAAGGGTCTAGCTTCGATGGAAGGATTCACACCGTACGATTTCCAATTGCATATTAGTTCAGCACTTTGGGGTTCTTCGAAGGATATGACAATACAGTCACCCGTGGTTGATTTGGCCGTTGGCCCTACCCATGGTACCCTCCTAACCATAAGAATCTTACTTTTCATCTGGTTAGGAATGGGTTTATATTTGTCTAGCCAAAAAATCACTTTATTTTTTAAAGATTGAAAATTTTCTTCATATTGGCTATCCAATTCTGGTACCCCTGTGAGGACGACTACAAATGGACTAGCGTCTGGGGGCAGATCTATATACCCTCCTCTAAAGTTACCATGCGTGTGGCTAGACTGATGGTTTGACTTATGAGTAGTATTTATAGAAGATTTATCTGGCAGGGATTGATTGCTTACAGAAGGAATATGGGAAAATGCAAGCGGATTAGGTCGAGATTTATTTGGGACTAATACGCTCTGGTTGGAGGAGTGGGTAGAGGGAACAATTGGCATTTGAGAAGTCTTACTATGTACCTGCTTTTTCTGAAAAGGTTTACTGGTAGCATTTACAGCAGTAGAAGTTGAGGGGGTTGAATTAGGTTTATCTTTAGTACTACTAATTGGTTGTTTGGCTTTAGTATTCCCTACTATCCCCTCCTTTTTTTGCTGCACAATCGATGAATATGTGTTTATTGTTAGGTCCGGGGCGAGAACTGGAGTTTGTTGGATGGCTCTAGGCACATCAGTACAGTTAAGGCTTAAACTTGACAAAGTGATAACACTTTTCTCAACTTCAAGAAGTTGGTTCTCAATGTCAGTAAGCCTGACTTCTAGTGGTTTAAGTAATCTCTTTAGGGTCTCCCAAACTATTTTTAAAAATTCTTCTCTTCCACCATCTTGTTCTGCCATATCAGACGAGACTCTTTGCCCCTCACTAGCTGAGTGATCAGACATGCTGATAAAGATTTGTTCATCTGTGATAGCATTAGTATTTTCTACAGTTGCTGGGGCTACATCGTGTACAATGTCAGTTGTTGCAATAGGCATACTTGGAGCTCCCCCCGTGATATTATGGCTAAGAGCTACTTTTGCTTTTTTCCTAGCAAAAGCGGTTAGGTGTTTGCGTTTTCTTTTGTGTTTTGGTGCAACCTTGGCAGATGACTTGCCTTTATTAGACTCTATCTCAGCTAGTAGCTGACAGGTCTCCTCATTTACGATATCCTCAGCACTCTCCTTTGGAAAATTCAGCAGTGATAGGCTTCCAGTTTCGGCTCTAACAGAAGGCCCAGGAGGTTCCTGATAATTAAAAGGAGTTATTTCATCTGCTGTTGAGTGAACCTCAGCCGAAATTATAATTGGTTTTGTGCCAGTAATGCGATCAGGCGTTTTAGAGGTTGCAATACTGCCTAGAGAAGATTTTTTTCCAAGCGCAAATTCAGATGAGAGCCTCCTAGCACTCTCAAGTTCTACTGAGACTTTGTGCTGAAGTTTAGTTATTTCATTATCAATTGAGAGATTGGTCCTGGTGATAAAATCATCTAGGGTGCCTGTAGCCTTTTTGGAGATCTTAGTAGCCTTACTCCTAGTTTCTCGCGAGAACATTGTGTGAGAGGGGTTTTACAATTGTGTGTGAGTAGGGAAAAAAGGTCAACTAATGTGACACAAAACTTAAAAGCCAAGAGGAATGGCCCGGTCCGGTCTTACACGGTCTCTAACGGCCTAAAACGGCCCTGTCTTTGCCCCGTCTTCGCCCGGGCTGCGTCCCGCGCTGCGGGAGTAGGATGTTGTTATGAAGCCTCAGGAGGGCGGGGGGCGGGCCAGCAGGGAGAGCGGACCGGAAGCTCTCCGTCGGTCTAGCAGGGACTTCTGGGAATTGAAGTCCCCGCACGCTCGCAGCCCTGCTGCAGCCACACGCCTGATGCCGCTTTTCCTCCTCAGTACTCCTCGCAAACGTCAGGTGTGATCCTCTCCTCAAGACGGGCGAAGGGGCACCCGCGAAGCGGGTGCGCCGAGAGGTGGAAGGGCGCCGAGTGAGAGACAGGTGAGCCGGCAGTTGGCAGTGCTAAACTCCTCCGTTTAGTGTCCAAACAATTTGAGCAAAGTGTCCCACTCGTTTAGCTGCAAACAGGTGTTTTGAATCCTCAGGAGGGCGGGGGGCGGGCCAGCAGGGAGAGCGGACCGGAAGCTCTCCGTCGGTCTAGCAGGGACTTCTGGGAATTGAAGTCCCCGCACGCTCGCAGCCCTGCTGCAGCCACACGCCTCCGGAAGCTCTCCGTCGGTCTAGCAGGGACTTCTGGGAATTGAAGTCCCCGCACGCTCGCAGCCCTGCTGCAGCCACACGCCTGATGCCGCTTTTCCTCCTCAGTACTCCTCGCAAACGTCAGGTGTGATCCTCTCCTCAAGACGGGCGAAGGGGCACCCGCGAAGCGGGTGCGCCGAGAGGTGGAAGGGCGCCGAGTGAGAGACAGGTGAGCCGGCAGTTGGCAGTGCTAAACTCCTCCGTTTAGTGTCCAAACAATTTGAGCAAAGTGTCCCACTCGTTTAGCTGCAAACAGGTGTTTTGAATCCTCAGGAGGGCGGGGGGCGGGCCAGCAGGGAGAGCGGACCGGAAGCTCTCCGTCGGTCTAGCAGGGACTTCTGGGAATTGAAGTCCCCGCACGCTCGCAGCCCTGCTGCAGCCACACGCCTGATGCCGCTTTTCCTCCTCAGTACTCCTCGCAAACGTCAGGTGTGATCCTCTCCTCAAGACGGGCGAAGGGGCACCCGCGAAGCGGGTGCGCCGAGAGGTGGAAGGGCGCCGAGTGAGAGACAGGTGAGCCGGCAGTTGGCAGTGCTAAACTCCTCCGTTTAGTGTCCAAACAATTTGAGCAAAGTGTCCCACTCGTTTAGCTGCAAACAGGTGTTTTGAATCCTCAGGAGGGCGGGGGGCGGGCCAGCAGGGAGAGCGGACCGGAAGCTCTCCGTCGGTCTAGCAGGGACTTCTGGGAATTGAAGTCCCCGCACGCTCGCAGCCCTGCTGCAGCCACACGCCTGATGCCGCTTTTCCTCCTCAGTACTCCTCGCAAACGTCAGGTGTGATCCTCTCCTCAAGACGGGCGAAGGGGCACCCGCGAAGCGGGTGCGCCGAGAGGTGGAAGGGCGCCGAGTGAGAGACAGGTGAGCCGGCAGTTGGCAGTGCTAAACTCCTCCGTTTAGTGTCCAAACAATTTGAGCAAAGTGTCCCACTCGTTTAGCTGCAAACAGGTGTTTTGAATCCTCAGGAGGGCGGGGGGCGGGCCAGCAGGGAGAGCGGACCGGAAGCTCTCCGTCGGTCTAGCAGGGACTTCTGGGAATTGAAGTCCCCGCACGCTCGCAGCCCTGCTGCAGCCACACGCCTGATGCCGCTTTTCCTCCTCAGTACTCCTCGCAAACGTCAGGTGTGATCCTCTCCTCAAGACGGGCGAAGGGGCACCCGCGAAGCGGGTGCGCCGAGAGGTGGAAGGGCGCCGAGTGAGAGACAGGTGAGCCGGCAGTTGGCAGTGCTAAACTCCTCCGTTTAGTGTCCAAACAATTTGAGCAAAGTGTCCCCGCTAAATTGAATGAACCATGTTCTGGAAATGCCAAAACCCCATCATCTTTTGTATACTTTGCCCAATTGTCTAACCAAATACATGTATGATAGTCATATTTCGCAACCATAAAGGATGCAGGTGATTTCGCTGGAGGAAGCAACTGTCGCTCTCTAGTCACAATCGGTTTGTTCTTTTTAAATAAGTTCTTGATTTTTCCGAACCAGGACTTTTTCTCTTTCTCTGGTGGATCATAATACATCATTTTCTCTTTTCTGTATCGCTAGATTTCTTCTACGACTATTTTGTTTGTTTTATCCAATCGTAGCGCAACTCACACTAACGCACCAATCCGGAGCATCTATGTCACTTTTACAACTCTCCAATCCCAGCGTGAGTCTCACTAACGCACCAATCCGGGGCGTCTACGTCACCCTGTAATTCTCCACTCCTAGCGCGGCGCACACTAATGCACCAATCGGGAGCGTCTACGTCCCTTACTGACTAACCAATCCCAGGGCGGTCTTTCTGACGTCAGCTTTTCTCGTTACTCCTGCTTCTGCTGACCCCTCCTTTACAAACTTTATCGGCAAACTTTTTACATTCACTTTATTTACTAAAATTCTGTTAGTAACGACATAAAAAACGCCACCATTATCTGTTTCGCTAACAAAAGGATAGTCTTGACCTTTTTCACAAGAATTCCGTCTTTCCTGAGAGCAGCGGACAATCTGCACTACTACGGAATCATTACATCCGTTGATAAAGTAGCACATCCCTCTACTTTACCCTTCTAGCGAGCATTAGTTAACCGTTTCTCTAGAAATAAAACACCTGTTGGAGACCCAATGCTCCTGAGAATTAAAACCAGAGTTTCACAATTAACCTGAATGCTATTTCATTTACAAACATTCATACGGAAAATGTAGTTCATTCATACAGAATCCTGTCTTTCCCGAGAGCACCGGATAATCTGCCCGAATACAGAATGATCACACATGTTAATAAAGTAGCACTTCCCTCTACTTTATCCTTCTAACAAGCTTAGGGAACACCTATTACCTTTCCAGTGATAAGCGTAATCAGAGTGCCTTTGGACTCCTGGTACTTAAGACAAGAATGTCACAGGTGGCCTTCGCTACCCATACACTTCTTTCATACAGAAAATATCCCTAATGGCAACACACAACGATGTTACCAAATCGAACCCAGACAATGCGTCGTGCAACTTCAATCGTCACACGTTTTCCCTGTGTACCTACAGGGCACAATAATTCCGTCTTTCCCGAGAGCAGCGGCAATCTGCCCTTCTACGGAATCATTACAAACTTCCGACTTCCTACATCCCAGAAGACGTCAAACAACATAGAACACGACACGACTCAACATAGAGTGCTAATACATAAACCAATACTTATCCAACATCCACAATCAATAATCAATATTCTAAACAGGAAAATCAATAAGCAATATTCAAATCTATAAGCAATAGTCACCAAACCAATGCAATAAAACCATCATCCTGCTACCAGAAAAACTGATCCAGTGCGAGACCGGAGAAAAAGAGGAATTTATATTTTCACAACTATCCTCCCTGCGTCGCAGACCCAACTTCACACTAGCTCATTCACACATGCAGCCATTGGTGGGGCACAGAACACCAACAATCACACGTCTCCACTCATGAGTCTGCACACAGGTGAGATGATGATATCGCGCTGGACATGTGGGGGGGTACCTTATAACCTATAGGGAAGAAAAAGTTATTTTACAGAATATACATTAACATTCGCCACCTATAGAGTCCTAATCCCAAACATCCAGGCACTCCACCCACTTGGCCGACGGACCAATTAATTGGATTGGTAGATGGTGATTTAGAACCAGCTAAAACACATTTTAAGGCTCAGAATCCTTTCTTCTCTTTAACGAAAAACCACAAACTCATAATTTCGGTTAATCAATATTTGTTTATCTAAATTTTGTTTGCAATTAATATTAGCATTTGTTTCATCAAAAGTTTTAGAATTTCTAGATCAATTAATTCAAATCGCAGGTCATAATATTTACCTATTCTTGCTATCTGGGTTTTCTCTAATTCATTGGCTCTGCATAATCGAATTAGCCGTTAAATTGTCCAAATAAAGCAGGCCAAAGCTGAAAGTCCGAAAGTTCTTTGCTCAGCACGTTACAGTCCCAAAGATCTCCATAGGACCAGAAATCGTGCAAGCATCTGTCATCGTCAGCATGGACGTCAGGAAATTGGAACAAGCCAGGACATGCCAGCCCCTCCCTATTCTACTACTCTTTTATAATACATTTCGGGATAACATGAAACATTTTTAGGCGGAGAAAGTCTGTGATTGGCTGATCGAAAATGTCCGATTTTTATTCATTTAGGTTTCTCATGGATTTTGCTGGTTCACTTCCGTAGATGACATAATCCTTATGTTACAATGTTTTGGGTTTACTTGTATGATCCCATTGTTCATTTTAAACCAGTTTTTACTGTCTGAGGTTTGGCAGTCCACCAAGATCCTATCCTTGACCGAGGACATTGGGTGCTCGGGTCTTCAGGAAGTTCACGGAGCCATCCGAGTCTGCACAGTAGGTATCGCGCTCACGAGACGGTGGCCACTTCTGAACTCGATTTTCGACTCCATTTTAGGGTAGGCCCAAATGCTAACTTGAGCGAAACAAACATAAAAGAATAATTAATACAAAGAAATTATGATTCTAATGTTATACCCTCACTAATCCCTTTATGTATTAGTATTTTCCTAGCATATAGCGACATTTAAAGCAATAATATTCACCTTTAGGATCCAATCAGGAATGCAAACATCACATAAGCAACATAAATCATGAGATATCCATTACCACATGTACTACTAATAATACTAATTAATATGCGTACGTATTTTAATCATTAGAATTATTTTGCCATGCAAATAGCAATTTCCCACGTGTAATTTGTGTATGCAAAAGGTTGAATTAGTATCACACACCACACCGTTAGTAAAATTATAATCAGTAAGTTATATAGTTAGTCTTTTCATGCAAAATAGAGGAGGTAAACAAAATTTTGCTCTACCTGCTCCATCACAACTTTGCACCGTATTTGCAAAGTGACGCATCTAGGCATATGCAGGACCTTGTGAAGCCCTGTGCCACATCATACCTGCGTCTGCTATGATGTAGGCAGGGTGGGCTTAACTACGCAATGAAGCCTTGTAGGATTGGCACAGTGAAGTCTCTCAGATTTCACTGTGACAATTCTAGGACACCACTGTGTCAAAACCTTGTGCCTGCCTCAGGCCTAAGGGTGACGCAGAATCATAGGGACAGGATATCCCCATGCACTGCTGGATTTATGTCATACTCGCAACACAACTATAGAAATGCATGACTTTACCACTAAAAAGATATGTCAGGATTCCAGATGTATCTGTCATTGATTGCGACATGGAGCACCATACATTGAATTCGACTCATCCATGATGACGCAAGGAGGGTGAAAATTGTTGCAACACAGTTTTGTCGCAGGGATGCAACACTTTTCATGAATGGGGTACAGGAATGCGCCCTATCTTTTTGACAGGGTGCATCCCTGTCCTTTTGTTTTGGCGCAGGGCAGCGCAGCAATGTTGCTTGCAGCTCTGTCCAGCACCCAAACATCTAATATGTGGAACAAAGTGTTTGCACCAATTTTAAGACCAGCTACTTTCTGCTCTTAAAACACTGCCTCTAACTGGGCTTGGTGTCAGTTTTGGGCGGTAATCGCCATATGGGAATTTCATTGTAAATATCACGAAGTGGGGTTAGCTGCAGATTTGCTCGGGAAAGCCCACCTTGCATCTCATTTTCGTTAAGTCCCGCTAACAGATGTGGCGATCTTAAAAATTCACGTTTATGCCGGAAAAGTGCCTCTATCTGCTGTCAGCGGCAACTTTTAAATATGGCGATGAAAAAAAATGGATGCTACGGTGGCGTTAAGTTCTTGTGCATGTGCCCCTGAGTGTCCCCAGCATAGGATATTGAAGAGAAACCATTGCTGTTTATAACTTCTGCCAATGCAATGTCATACAGATTAAACAGTATAGGGCTCAGTGAGGACCCCTCAGGGACCCTACAGCTAAGAGAGTAGGTGTTTGACAGAATAGTCTCCTCACATAATTGCAAAAGGTTCTGTTCTGCAGGAACAAAGGTAGCCACATGAGTGCAGACCCAGAGATTCCGATTTCCTTTAACCTTCAGATTAGGAACTGGTGTGGAACGGTATCAAATGCGGCACTCAGATCCAACTGGGGGTCTCACTGTCACAGTCTCCTGAAGAGGCAGCCACTAACCTCTCTACTTGTCTACTGGAGCTTGCATCGTGGATGACAAGTAACTGTTTAAAACTAAATGGCAGTAAATCTGAGGTCCTAGTAGTGGGGAACGATCCATCTATCTGGTCCTCGGCTTGGTGGCTGCAGACCCTGCCCCTCCCCCAGCAAGCAGGTTAAGAACTTGGGGATGTGGCTGGGCACCAAGCTCTCCTTTGAGAATCTCACTAGAATCGTGGCCGGGAAGTGTTTTGGAGTCCTGAAAGGGTTACGGAAAACTCTAGATGTGCTTCCTGTTGCAGACAGGAAAACCCTAGTACATGCATTGATAACTCCCCATTTAGACTACGGCAATGCTTTATACCTAGGAGCAAGTAGCAAGTGTCTACAGAGACTTCAATACATGCCCTCTCTACCATTCGCTTCCACTGAGAGAGAGAATACTCTTCAAGGCCTTGTGTATCAGTCACCGCATCCTGCAGGGGAAAGGGCAGCGTTACCTACACAATCTACTGACCCCTATACTCCGTCCCGGCACCTGAGATCTTCTGGGACCGGTCGGGTCAAGATTCCGGTAATAAAAAGAGTGAGAATGGGTGGTCGCTCTTTCTGCCACCTGGCCGCTAAGCATTGGAATGCCCTCCCTCTTGGTCTTCGTAAGGAACCATCGGAATCACTCTTTCGGAAAAAACTAAAAACATAGCTCTTCCGCCTATAGGTTTCCTCTGAGCTGTTTCACTTTATTGCTCTTGTGACGCAGCGCGGGCACACACTGGTGAGTGTAGCCATGTGCTTTATAAGCTTGCTTATTCTTCTTCTTATTATTATTATTAAAATGTATCCGAGCAGCAGTCCCACCCTGATCTAAGAGGTTTTAAGCCCTTCGGTTGCTGCCAGCAAGGCTGTTTCCATGCTACTGCCTAGAAGGAAATCGGTCTGTGACTGATGTAGGATTTCGTTACTTTCCAGGTATAGTGAGAGACTATTATTAACATATTTCTACAGGACTTTACTGGGTCCTGGCAAAAGTGATATTGGCCGGTATTTTTTGCATTTTTCAGGATCCGCTAATTGTTATTTTTTTTAATAGTGGCTTTACAATGGAATGTTTTCATCCCATTATTTCCTGTAGGTAATATTTTCCTCCCCTTTTCTTGTCAGCCAATTGCCTCAGGCCTTCAAGAGTGGCGCAAATTCGCTGCCCCTGGCACAAGTTGTCTCTAGAGTGACCCCCCCCGAAGTTCTGCAATCTCAGGCAGGTCTCTCAAGCGGACATCTTCCTCTTCAAGCATCAGGCCTTTTCCCTCAGGGAAAAGCTTCTTCTGGGCCTAAAGATCAGGGAAACTGGCTGACCAGATTTCCTTCCCTTTCGCTTATTCCTAGGGGCTTGAGCCATTTTTCCACACTGCTGGTTCCCTTGACATCGCTGTAAGGCTTCCTGTGCTCTCTTTTTGTCACACACACCCAGCATTGCTGCTTGGGCCCACCTTACCACACCTAACCAGGCAGAGGTTTCTGCATCATTTCTCAGCAGACACTCAACTGTGATGTCATGGGACACGGCCACCTTCCTCAGGCCAATAACCCCTCCCCACTCAAAGTTCACCATAGCCATGGGATGGAACTTTGCATCATTATCAGAGTTTACTGTCTGGTGTACCTCATCAGAAATGATTTGGTACTGGGAAACCAGTTTGGCCATGAATATAGTTAAGCAGGCACTTGTATCCCTCAGAGCTTTGACCTCAATCCAATTGATGTTTAGCCACTGCCTGCACATTTCCATGATGGGGGGGCCAGGTAACCAATTGATCAATTTTCACCACTCCCACTGATAGTAGGATAGTAGTATACTCTCTGGAATCCCCAGGAATAACTTCCACCCCCATCACTACACTGGCAATGCCCTTGGGAGAGCCACCAGTTGACAGTTTATTGATGTACTCAGAATCTCCTCTTTTGTACCCTGGCTGCAGACAGTGATAACAAACCTTTGAAGGGTCTTAATTCTTTCCCAGGTACACCTACCCCTTGAACTGGGATTGTTCCTGGTTATGTTATGTTAATTTTAATTTGTAAGGCGCAACAGCTACCCACAAAGGGTTTCCCGGTGCAAGCTTTAGAGGAACAGAAAAGAAGGGACAATTATTGGTTAAACAGCCAAGTTTTTAAATATTTACGGAAATTTTCATAAACATTTTCATTGCTAAGCGATGCAGGGAGATAATTCCATAAAGAGGGGCCTAAGTAGGCAAAGGATCGACTGCCCATGCAGGAACAGAGTACTTCGCCTGGGTGGCAGAGCGGAGCGGAAGTGAAGTTAAGTAAGGGTGAACCAGAGCCTGTAGGTATTGGGGGGCCACTCCAGATCTGATTTTAAACATTTAGCTCAGTGCTTTGAACTTAATTTGTCTCTCCACCCTGAGCCAATGAAGGTCACGCAGAGAGCCAGAGTTTGAGGCAGTTCTGGGAACCTGATATATCAGCCTGGCGGCGGAGTTCTGAACCACTAGTAGCTTGCATGTCACATCCTTATTTGCCCCCAGATAAAGAAAGTTATCATAGTCCAGTCTAGAGGTGACAAGAGCCTGGACCACAGTTCTCTGGGTATGGCTAGGCAACATCCAGATAATCTTCTTAAGCCATTTTAGTATGGTAGAGCAAGTTGCAGCCACCTTCACTGCTTGATGTCTCATAGATAATAAATCATCTATGATGAAACCTAGATTGCGAACATGGCGAGAAGACTGAGGAAAAGCCCCCATTTCAGTAGGCCAATCTTGGGGGTCCCAAAGATCTTTATTGTTCCCCAGGATCAAGACCGTAGTTTTCCCCCCCATTGAGTTTGAGAAAATTTGCCTGCATCCAAGATGCAATATTACTCAACACCAACTGCAGAGCAGATGTCTCAGACGCTCTCTCAGCAGAGAGAGAGAAGATAATCTGGGCGTCATCCGCTTAGGAGAACATGGACAACCCAGCCTCTTCTGCGATGTTGGCTAAAGGTCTGACACACACATTAAATAATAAAGGGCTAAAAATAGAGCCCTGGGGTACCCCGTAGAGGGAAAAATTATTATCAGAGCTGGCCGTTGGGGAAAAGACTTGGAACATCCAATCAGTGAGAAAATAAATAAGCCAGTTTAGTGCTGGTCTAGTAACACCCAAGGATCGGAAAGCTTCCACTAACACGGTGTGAGACACTGTGTCAAAAGCTGCGCTTAAATCAAGTAGTATGAGGGCCAACGTTTCTTCCGAATCTAAATGATGTCGCAGCCTTTCCGTAACTCCAAGGAGAGGTGTTTTGGTCAAAAAGCCGGCTCAAAAGCCCAACTGTGATGGGTGTAAAAACTTTTGTGATTCCACAAACTGGGATAGTTGAGAATTTATGTGCCTTTCTAAAATCTTAGAGAAGGCCGGGAGCAATGAAATAGGCCGGTAGTTGGAACGTTGATCAGCATTGGCCTTCTTCGAAGAGGAAGCACCATTGCTTGCTTCTACTCTGGGGGAACTGTTGCTTCCTGTAAGGAAGCTTTCAAAAGTTCTATGATTATCAGGAGTGAAGGTGTCTCAAGCTGCTGAATATATTTTCTCCACTTTATGGAGAAAAAATGTAGCGAGGTATTCACATTGCCGACCATTCAGGGCAGGGGGCATAGTTTGGGATACAGAGCCCGAGAGCTCTTTGACCATTTTAAATAGTGTCTTGGAGCAATTCAGTGTACTAGAAATGGTCGAAGAGACATATTCAGCGCGAGCTGACTTACAGAGAGTGTGGTAATCTCTTTTTGCCCTTTTATATGAAAGTTTGGTATCGAACACATAGTTCCTCCTCCAGCGTCTTTCTCCATTTTTAAATTCTCGGTGAACCAAGGTGCAGGGGGGTGGTGGTTGCTCAACTTCTTAATGGAGGGAGGGAGACAGTTATCAATGGCCTTTAGGAGCCACTTTTGGAGGACACCCGAAAGAGTAATCAACATTTGTTTGGTAATAGGAGTATTGGAAGATAAAAATGTATTGAGGGCTTCAATATCTAATTTCCCCCAGTTCCTAGTGGGATTCCTAATATTAGGTACAACTATAGGTAAATTTTCAAAGATATCGAAACGGAAGCTGATCACAAAATGATCAGACCAGCATAGAGGGAGAGCTGGTGAGCATTGAATATTGGACAAACTGGAGAAAATAGTGTCCAATAGATGGCCAGCCACATGAGTGGGACCAGGGTTGCAGAGTGTGATATTCAATGCTGCCAGATCAGAAATAAAAGTAGTGCTGTTCACACATGCAGAATCATCCAAGTGCAAGTTGAAGTCACCCAGAATAGAGAAATTAGCCGCATTTATGAGACAAGGTGTTATTAAATCAGGGAAGGATGAAGCCCATGGACCAGACGGCCCAGGGAGACGATACATTAGTATACCTGAAAAGGTAAACTTAGGAGTCAGGGCAAGCTTAAATAAAGCTGCCTCACAGCTCGTGAATGACAGGTCTTCAAATTTACACAGGTAGGATTTCTTATCGATTATAGCAATGCCACCACCTGTCTTAAAACCCTTATTTTTCCTGACTATAGCGTATTTAAATGGTAAAGCGGCCGCAACATCAGGGCCAGAACTCGTGTGCAGCCATGTCTCAGTAAGAAACATGGCATCAGGTTGTACACTTACCCTGGTACCCTCTCCCATTGACTGGCACTATTATGGAGACCTTTAGAGGACTTTTTGTTTCTATCTCTGTTGTCCACATCTTTCCCCTGGAGAGGGGCCTGACCTCCTTTCTTAGGTTCGCCTTCATGGGAATTCTTGGGAACACTAGTATGCACCCATTCATTTGGCAGCTTGCCAAGCTCTTTGGGACTAGACAGCCATCCAGTGCCTTTACTGAAGCATCCAGAAAATCCACTCATGTCTGTGTTGCTCCCTTGTGTGTGTTTCTGAATTTCTGTCTATTCTCCTCTGCAGTGAGACCAGGCAACTCTACAAATGCTGCTCTCATCTGAGTGAAAGACTCTGCCACAGCACCATCTAATGTCAGGAGCCCATCTCTCCCCAACCCTAGAAACCGTTCCCACAATAAGGACCCCCAGTGCTGAGCACCCACCTTACTCATCTGGAAGCCCTGTCATAAAATGCCAGCCGCTTATAATGTCATCCCCCTCAACATATTAAGCACAATACCCTTGGGCAAGGTAGGATCCTAGGAACCCCCTGCACTAAGCTTAGATGCTCTGTTGCTGTCACTATTCTCTTTGGACTTCAAGCCCAGCTTGACCCTTCCGTCCTCAAGGGCCAGTCTCTTTTCCTCAAAAGCAAATCTTTTCTCCAGGTCTAGACTTACTTGGGCCTGAAGGTCTCTTGGTCCCCTCTCTGATGTCGAGCTCCCTTCACTGCCAGATGCTGAGAAGCGCCTTGTGTGGATGGTGGGGGTCATGGTGTCATCATCTCCCTCACTCTTCTCATTGATGACTCTCCTGTCATCATCCTCTTCCCCACTCTCTGGGGTAGTCTCTCTCTTCCAAAATGTTTGTGCTCTAGGGGCCTCCTCCCAGGCCCTGAGGGCTCTTTCTCTCTCTAGATCCTCCTTTTTTGCTGAAGCGCTCATGCTGATCATTCTGTCCTTGCACAAACTCTCATTGATCTTGAAGGTGGTCAGAGTGACTATGGCTAAGTTGATGTTTCCTAACCCTTTTTGCAACTTTCTGAAGCTTTGCAAAAACGTTGACCACTTTTTTCAAACTTATTCAAAATTTTCAAACTTTTTCAAATCCTTTTAAAGTTTGCAAACTCTTGGAAATGGTGCCTTGATGACTTCATAACTTGGCAAACTGATTGGAAATCACAAGTATTTCCTTCTAGGAGTTGACTTGGTGGATTTTATAACTTTTCAACTGAATGGTACTGCAAAACTCAAGTTCAGGATCCGATCACAAGGCACCAATGTGAGGAAAGCAGTTTGTTGCATGCTTAGGCCACACAACCAAACAGTATATAACAAACTGCTTTCCTCACACTAAGAATCAACATTACATAGCCATTGGCATTAATTAAGTTTGTCTAGGATTAGCCACGTTTAATAAACACTGGTAGGATCTACTTTCACCTACAGCCAAATTATAATAATTTAAAAAAGTGTGATAGATGACCACAATTTCTTGTTTACTAAATGTATTGCTTAGTTTTTAAAACATGGTCCAACAACAAGCAGACAAATTACAGTGAATCTTCCCATGCAGCATGATTCATTCTTTGAAGTCCATTCGCCTTTGATGGGAGTTTTTTTTAATGTAACATCCAAAACTTGTTTTGCATTGATATAGTCAGTAATGTTGGGTCTTATGTAATTGTGCAATTATTGATAAACAATAAAATCAATAATTGGCCAATAAGAAATCAGAAAATTCTTACTTGTGAGGCACTGCCAATCTGACCCAAAGGTGAAATCAGTCAGTCAGTCAGTCAATTATCTTTATTCGATTATTAAAAATCATAAAAGATCGAGCAAAAATACATAACAACATTTCATCAGATCACTAAATTTGCATACAATTATCACAAAAAGAAACATTAAATTTTTACAATAAAACATACATAAATATTTTAAAAAGGATAAAAAGAAGGGTTTGTTAAAAAAAGAGGAAATTCATTTTTCAGAGATAAAGTGCCTGTGCCTTATTTGAAACTTATTTAAACGTGCTCCTGCCACTAGAAAACTAGCGACAGAGAAGGCTACTTTTATATTAGGAAGAAGTTGCAAAAACAACAGGGCTGGTTTTACCTGAATAAAGCCCTGAGTACGTAAAATAGGGAGCAAGTATCTTTTTCTAATCTCAGTATAATGACCGCAAAACATAATAAAATGCATCGTATCCTGAATTGAAAAACAATCGCAATCGCATGGTTCAGCGTCATCAGGTCTAGCCCAGGTTCCAAAATTACCCAATATAAAATGAATTAAGTCAAAACGAAATCTCGTTAAGAGAAAACGATGGTAAGGGTTTGTTACCCAAAGAAGGTATGGTTCCATTCCAGGAACAGAGGTAAGCAAATAATGTTTCCTTACCATGGTTTTTTTTAGCTCTTGTGCTTCCCTTTCCAGAGCATATAGATTTATCAGAGTATTTTTAACTAATTTTAAATCTTCATGAGTTATTTCATCAGGAGATGAGAAGAGCTCCGGACGGCCTGCTAAGGACAGCTGAGTTCTCACGTATCTTACCCATGGGATTTTAAGTGCTCTGTCCAGGGCTAAACAATCTTTTAAAATGATGTGATTTAATGTGAGCTCCTGGTTAAGCCAGGTTTTTAGCCAGCCAATCACTGGGGCTAATTTTAAAGTATCAGATATGTAGCCCAAGCCTACCTCTGTGTGTAATGCAAATGTCGGGGTTGATTGGGGAACAGAAAGGAGAGATCTTAAAAATTTATTTTCTACATTCTGTATTTTAGCGGAGTTAATATATCCCCAAATGATAGAGCCATACTGGGCGACTGACAAGCATTTTGCTTTATAAACTTTAATTATGCTTTCCATAGGACGGGCGCCCAGTTTTTTGGCAAAACCCAACAATCCTGCGGTCGCTCTAGCAACAGCGCTACTTTTAACCAGAAGCTGGGGACCCCAAGTGCCCTTTTCGTCAAAAGTCACACCTAAGTATGGGAAAGAAGGGACTCTCTTAACCTCCTTCCCCACGCAATAAAATGTTAGCATCTTTTTTTTTCTACCTGCGTGTCCAGCGATCATTACATGTGATTTTTCTGTATTAATTTTCATGTCCAAAGATGACATAAAAGCTCCAAAAGATAAAAGGAGTTTATTCAATGCAACTCCAGAACGTGCAAGAAGAACAGCATCATCCGCGTACAGGAGGACAGGTATCTTTGTCTCCCCTGCACGCGGAATATCACTATGTGATGTTCGCATTACTGCCTCAAGGTCATTAATATATAAGGTGAAGAGGAGGGGGGCAAGTATGCACCCTTGCCTAACCCCCCTCTCAGACTTAAAGAGGCAGGTGCATCTTCCTTCCCTAGTGACTCTAACTGAAGTCATGAGATCCTTATGTAGCTCAGCTAAGTAATCGACTAAAGGGGGGTCAAGGCCCATGCCCAAAAGGATCCCCCACAGCTTTGACCTGTTAACCAGGTCAAAAGCTGAGGAGAGGTCCATAAAGGCCATGTACAGTGAACCACCCCTAGCGACTACATATTTGTTTATAATTAGCTCTAGGTTTAGGCACTGATCTAAAGTTCCTCTATTGGCTCTAAAGCCATATTGTGCATTAGATAAAATACCCTTACTTTCTAAAATCGTGGACAATCTACCTAAGAGGACTCTCCCCAGGATTTTAACACTCGAATCAATAAGAGAGATAGGCCTGTAACAGGCCGGGTCTGTCCTCTGTCCTTTCTTGAAGATTGGCACAATGGTCGAAATTGCCCAGCTGGGGGGGAAAATAAATTCCCTTGTAGCATTAAAAATATTAGTTAAAATTTTTGAGCTAAGTTCAGGAGCGCTCTTAAAGAAGTCCGCAGGGACCCCATCTGGCCCCGGTGCCTTTTTACAGAGTGTATCTTTAATTGCAAGTATCACCTCTTCCTGAGTAAAAGGAGGAATATGAGTCAATGATTTTAGTACTGGTGTTTCACAATCTATTGTGGTGTGAGTTTGACTATAAATATTACTAAAATGTGACACCCACTGTTCATCTGGGATAATACAGTCAGCTCTCTGATTATCTAGTCCCACAAAATATGGGTGATTTATGACTGCCCAAAATTTAGCACTATCTTTCTGTGTCTCGGGCAGTAACAAATCATTCCAAGCCTCGTCTTTAATCTCAGATTTCCTCTTCCTAATAGCTAAATTATATTGTTTCCTCAATAATGCTATCAGTACTCTGTCTCTAGGTTTACACTTTAAGGCCTTAAGAAGGGCTAAATGGGCCCTAGAACAGTTTATATCAAACCATCTAGGGCCCGTTGGTTTATTAAACTTTGCCTTTACAGTCAAATCTAAGTTAACTTGATGACATATGACACTAAAGGCCTCAACCATTTTGGCACTCGGGTTTTTGTTATCTAAACAAATGGCAATTTCATCAACAACTTTGGCCATTGTTTCCTGTAAAAAGGATGTTGGGATAACTTGGTCCCATTTCAGCCTACGATTTTGATCTTTTAGCGCAAGACCTGTCGCACACAGTGTGTCAATCTTCCTATTTTCCAGGACTCCATATGCTAAAACCTCTAAAATCACAGGATTGTGATCGCTAAAAACAGAAGTTTCTACCATATAAGCAAATGTTTTAGGTAGAATACTTAAAGAAACAAAAATGTAATCAATAATTGTACCAGAATCATGACCCACATATGTTGGTAGCCTCAAATCATTTGAGCAGGTACAAAATTCATAAAGGTTAAGGGTGGCCAAAAATGATTCCAAAATCTCTCCGCTTGGGGTGTGTTCAAAATGCGGAGATGAGGAATAAAAAGGAAGTAACTCAGTTTCCCTCTGACAACCTGCCAGGCAGGGATGAATGTTAAAATCTCCCATAAGGATTACCTCATACTCGTAATAACTATTCTCAATATGAGTAGATAAGAGATCCTCTAAGGATAACAAATGCTCGTTAGGGAATTGACTGGTCGAAGAATTATAAAAATTTACAAATAAAATGGGGTTACAGTTTGATAAAGTCAATTCAACCATTAAACAATTTTTGGATTTAGACTGGATATATCTAGGTTTACCTTTAACGTCAAGTGAAATATACACAGCTAACCCACCCCTTGCTCTTCCTACTTTACTGGGGACTGCAGGTACTGAAAAATGAGAGTAGCCATCGAGGGCCAAACACTCTAACGTTTCCCAAGTTTCCTGAAAAGCAAGAATGTCATAACTCCTGATTTTGTCCAACCATATTTTATCTTTAAATTTGGTTCTGAGCCCAGCAATGTTCCAGCTCATAATTCTACAGGCTCTGTTGCCCGCAGAGGACTGAGGTGATAAAACAGAAGCGGGATGTGGTCCCTCAACATCATTAGTTTGACTTGGCAAAAGTCAATCATTTTGATCCATAAAAGATAGTGGCGCAAAACGGTTAAACAGTTCTAAGGGTTGTGTAACAGGGTTAAACACGAAGGGTTGTTGTCGGTGGACTGGTGCATTATTCCTTATATCTTGTCCCCATCTAGAGTGAAAATCCCAATTTGTATTCCATCCTAGAACAGGAGTCCTTGGGATTGATACGTTCTGCTGATCCCCATAAAAGAATTTCAAAGTGAGGGGAACCACAGTACCTTGTCTTTGTTGGGGGGGAAGGATGTTTGCAAGGATATTAGGAAGAACATGTTGATTTGAGAAGCTCACAGCCACGCAGTCGCCTTTGAATTTTTTTGGCCGATTTCCCAACCAAGAAACCCTAGTTGCTGATTTAATTACACTTGCGAGATGTTGCTGTCCTCCTGGAGCTAGCCGCATATTACTGGTTAGCCAATGTAGGGCTTTGCTACACAGTGAGTTAGAACTTTCCACCGTGCCTCTTTTAATGGAGGGACATTTGCAAGGACTAACACCACGGGTGTGGCTTCAACAATAAATTGCAGGGGATCCGACATAGAAGTATGGGGTTGTAATTGTGTTTGCATGTGGGGAACATTCGCCGCGGGGGTTGGATTTGCTGGGGGGCACTGGAACGTAGAGCTCCCCACAACAGCGTTGGAAATCAATGTCGATGAGTTCTCCCCAGAAGGCTCTGTTCCCTCTCCAACACCCAAAGTAGTTCCTTCAACGGCTTCCCCAGGATTATTGCTCAAAAGAGTAACTAACGTGGTTAAATTTTCAATGCCACTTGCAACTGTGTTTTGATAACCACCCAGCTTCTTAACTTCTGCAATTTATCAATCTTGGATATGAGGGGTTTAACAATGGAGTTAATTTTAGTCTCAATAAAATCCGCGATTTTATCAAACAGGGCTTCTTCAATAGAACAGATAGAAGGATCCTCAGCATGATTCATTTGTATACATTTTGAGGTATTTGCCCTCTTCCATTTAGTCCCAGAACGTAGACCACCCCGCTTTAGAGGGATCTTAGTGCATTGACGCTTGGGTCTAACTTCATGGCCTATAGGAGTTTGGTCAAGAATAGGCACCTGGGACGTCTGAGACTGTGCGTCTTGATCAGAATCAATGTCATTCAAATCATTTACATTACCCTCAATAAACAAGTCTTCTAAAGCCGGGGTTACATTGTCCGAGATATCTGTGGTAAATAATTTAATTACCGGGACTTAATTTGATACAGAAACATAATAAAATAGCTCAGTAAATAAGAGGCAGAATCCGTGGTATTAGAGGTTCGGAATGGGCTTTATTCCAATGGTCGATTATAATCGGTTGCTCCAGGTTCCATCACCACGAAGGTTCAGGAAGTGAAGTACATACATTATTGACAATCAATTACTTTTATACAATAGGCATTACAGTGAAGTAAATGCAAGAGGCGTAACAATTGATAGCAAAGATAACATATTCGTGCGTAGCAAAAATAGGCGTAACTGGGAGTAACAAGGAAAACGTCATTGGTTATGATGTCACATATGGGTGGACCTATGAAATAATTTCGCAATGTCAGCAGAAATACTTGACAGAAATGCGCGCACAGCAGCATGACGTGTGATTGACGTGCAACTAGGGGGTGGAGGGGACTTGACATTTAGCTCTATATGTGGCGACAGAAGTCTGGAGGGTCAAGTCAACCTAATCCCAAATCATATCTAACATCCTATGTTTAAAGAACTATGTTACCCAAAAGAGAGGTCTCTTAGAGTAGAATCTTATTCTATACTGACTATACTGACTGTTAGTGCGTGTACAAGCGTCTAAGTGTCTACACTAGATGCGAGGGCAGGAATCTTCCATAGTAACAGGGCTATGAATTACTTGCATGAAGACAGAGAAGCCGGGCCTTTGCTCGGTAGCTGGAAGAATGTTTACTTAAACTACTAGACAGGAATGCATTGGGCTGGGATCGGAGCAGATAATTTCGAAGGTGAAATACAGTTCTTGGCAGGCAGCAAGCTGATGTCAGGCTTCGTGAGCCGCGCAGGGAATGAGACAAAGTTCATGGTCACAGATGCAGGCTCAGACTGGAGCTTCAGAGACAGAAAGCAAGAAAAACTTGATGACAGAATCAGGGCCTACTTGCCTGGACTGTAAAAATGGCATAAGTGAACCATATAAAGGCGGTGGCCTTTTGTACTTAGGAATGGAATATCCGGCCCATTCATGGCGGATCTGAAAGAGGACATGTTAACGGTGGACGCACATGTATTTGCGTCTTCATAACTGGAACTGGGGGGAACATACATGTACTTGTAACATGCACATAGAACCGTTGGGGTCCAAGATAGGGGACATAACTGACCAGAAAAATCCATATTTCCACATTCCCTCCTTGTCCCCTATTTGCCCGTCAAGAGACATCAATCTTCATCAATCCATTGATCTGTTCATATAGCATCATTTGTTCTTCTTTCTTCTTCCGGGATCTTGAACGAAAATCTTGATGTGGAATGCACGATGTGGCACACAGACCACAAATCGCTGGTCCACATTGCAGGCATAAGCAGCAACTGAATAGTATGAGAAGGCCAATACCTAGGAAGGATAGAACTCTCCATCCCCAGGCTGATAACACGCTCCAAAACCACCCGGACCAAGTCCAAGTGCCTGGATTCTGGTGTATCTGACTCACAATCTTATGAAGGCGGGTTATAGCTTTATATACAGATGGCGAATTTTCTGGTATGAATACGCAACAGCTTGATCCGATGACCCTACAAGCTCCGCCCCTATCGGCCAGGATGACGTCAAGGACAAGACGATTTTGAAGCACAACAATCCGCATAGCAGACTGCTCTTCTGTTAAATTGCCTAAGGCGGAAATAGTTTCGTTCACTACTGCTTCAAGGGTTCTAGTTAATCTACGTATCAGCTTACTATTAGTAACGGTACCTATATAGGGAAAGAGACCTTTATTGAAATCTGTGTATTTTTCCCATGCTGTTTCAGTGTAATCGACTATTGGGAGATCTCTCCTTTCTCTATTGTGTACTAAATGAGTATTTCTGTGATAATCAGGAGGAGCTAGGAAAACAGGTGGCAAAAGGAATCTAATGTAGCAGGTACCATCCCAATCTAGAGGCAAACGTACATATGCCGTCTGACCACATATAAAATAGGAATGGCGGGAAGCTCTAAATGTCGACTTGCCTTGATCACTAAATTCTATTACAGTGGTGCATCTACTATGGCCCATATGTATGGAACCATTCTTTCTTACACATAATTCACCTTTTACTGGAAATATTGACATAGCGGGCAAAATTGGAGTAGCTTCGGATTCGACATTTAGGATCATAAGATTAAGCGTGAAATTACCCAATCCATATACTTCATTTTCTAGATCAGTTCCTGTTCTTTTGGGAAGTCCCTCCTTGTTGGGGTGGCAGACTTTAAGTAAAACTAAGTTCAGATTTCCCCATACCCAGTTGTCTTGATAAACTGCAGAATTTGAATCTAAGGAATTAATGAAGCTAAACCATGCTCCACAGGAGCCGTTGTGTGTGAACGGGTATGGAAAAAGAGGTAGAATTCCTTTATAGTTCTGATAGGGAGGGAGTCGGCCACATATCCAACAATTTGTAGCATTGCTAACCTGATGGGAATGGTGTAACATACTAATAAAAGTGTTATTGCGCAGCGCAAATCTGTATGACAATTCATGCGGAGGTAATTCACTAAAAGAATGTTCAGCAGTAATATTATAAGCATGTCTAGGAATAGGATAACATATGTGCAACAATATACTCGCAATAATTATAAAAAGATTTAAGAAAAACAAAATTAATAACGTCACTGTGCAATGACTACGCAGTGATTTACAGTATGCATGTCGTTTCAACATCTTTCGGGTTTTTCCTCTATTCAGATCTAAGGGATACATGTCGGAGACAAATTCAACCGCTTCACCTTGGAGAGGACTTAAACAATCAAATTTCCCGACTGATTAGATCTGAGTTTTAGTTTATAATGTTCTTGACTACTTGAGTCAACCAAAGGAAGTTTTAAGTCAATGGGTGAGGACACACGAGGTGTAGTTTTCACATCTGATGGTAGTCCATGAAATTTCTTGATATGACTTGAGTGAATCCAGCCTTTTCTGCCCTCGATCTTCACGGCTGTCCTCGTCGTTAATAACACGAGCTGAGGCGACCTCCACCTAGGATCCAGCTGAGTCTTTCGATCAAAGTTCCTCACTAAAACGAGATCCCCCGGAATTACGTCATGGGGTTTCACCTCAGTGTTGTCAGGAAAAGCTGCAGCTACCTGTGAACGACAAGATTGTAGTGCAGACATCAAGGAAGCCAAATAATCTGTCAGCATATTACAGTCAATATCAGTTATTTTGCGTGGTATGTGCGTCCCCCACATATTTGGTGGTCTGCCAAAGATCACCTCATACGGAGATAGCCCTGTTCGAGAGTGTGCTACCATTCTCATGTAAAAGAGCGCAACTGGTAATGCTACTACCCAGTCGACACCTTTCTCCCTGCATATTTTGGACAATCTAATTTTCAGGGTCTGGTTATGTCTTTCCACAAGACCTGCTGCCTCGGGGTGTCGGACACAATGAAACTTCCACTGATATCCTAACAAAAGTGAAACGTGTTTCATTAGTTCGGATGAGAACGGCTGGCCGTTATCTGAGTAGACAGCACGTGGTAAACCGCATCGTGGGAAGAATTCTCGAACTAACTGTTTGGCAGTAGTCGGGGCAGTGTAATCT
The DNA here is from genome assembly GCF_964204655.1 of Triturus cristatus. NCBI lineage: Eukaryota > Metazoa > Chordata > Amphibia > Caudata > Salamandridae > Triturus > Triturus cristatus. The sequence continues at coordinate 446,578,693 of NC_140590.1, forward strand.
GATACTGGGTATGCCTCGGTCCAACGGGAAAGAGCACAGACAACTACGAGAACATATTTGAATCCTCGACATCGTTCCATCTGGATATAATCCATCTGGAGGATTTCAAAAGGGTGATCAGGAGGCTGAAATCCACCCTGCTCTACGGGGATGCTTTTTCCTGGGTTGAACTGACAACAGATCATACAGGTACGAACTTTTTGTTTCGCTGCTGCTCGTAAATGTTTATTAAACCAAATGTATTGAATGCTATCTAGCATAGCTTTTTCTCCTAGATGTGCTGGACTATGTACAGTGTTAATTATAACCTGGACCATTGAATCAGGAAGGAACCACACAGACCTTTCCTTCATCAACCATCCTTGATCCGTTTGGATCCCTCCTAATTCAATCCATTTCTTTATTTCGTCTTGTGTAGCATGTGTCTGTATATCAATTACGTCAAGAGTAGGATCTTTAACCGTCATACAGTGTGTTGGCGTCGGGACTATTGTCTTTGTCATGTCGGATGTTTGAGTTTGAGCAGTCTGTTTAGCTGTTCTGTCAGCTAAATCATTGCCTTGAGAAATGATATCAGTAACTTTCGTATGTGCTTTGCATTTCATAATCGATATTGCAATGGGTAAATGTATTGCATCTAATAAGGCATGAATGAGGGGTCCGTGCTGAATGTGGGCACCGTGAGAAGTTAAATAACCTCTCTCTCGCCACAGCACGCCGAAGTCATGTACAACTCCGAATGCATAACGTGAATCAGTGTATATGTTGACTTTTTTATTTGTGGCTTGAATACAGGCTTGTGTCAGAGCGACGAGCTCTGCTGCTTGAGCGGACAAGGTATTTATACAATTAGTTTCAATGATTTCAGTGTCTGTTGTGACTGCGTAAGCGGCCACTAACTCTCCTGTACTTGTTCTCATACATGAGCCATCTACATACAACGTCAGGTCTGGGTCTGACAATGGGACATCTGTCAAGTCTTGTCTGGGTTTCGTCGTGATTGTAATAACATCAATACAGTCATGAGCTAGTGGGTCTGTTCCATTTACAGGTAAAAGTGTGGCAGGATTCAATGTGTTACAACGTCTGATTTCTATATGTGGCTGAAACAGTGTTAGTTCGTACCCTGTAAGTCTTGCTATAGTCAAATGTTGTGTTTGCGTTCGATTCACAAGAACCTCCACTGCATGTGGTACTTGAACTGTCAATGGATGTCCTAACACTATAGCATCGCTTTGTCTGATTGCTAAAGCTGTCGCTGCCACTGATTTCAGGCACGCAGGCAGAGCCTGAGCTACGGGATCTAATGTACTAGAAAAATAAGCACACGGTTTGTGTGATCCTGCTTGTTCCTGTGTGAGTACTGACAAAGCAGTACCTTCTCGTTCTGTAACAAAGAGTGTAAAATGTTTTCTGTAACATGGTGTTGCTAAAACAGGTGCTTGGCATAGAGCTTTCTTTAAGCTTTCAAAAGCTTGTGCATGTTCCTGAGTCCAAGGGAGAACAGTCGATGTGGCTGCCTCCTGTGTTGTCAATTGAATGAGTGGTTTTGCTAGAAATGCATACTGAGGGATCCACTGCCTACAATATGAAGTGAGGCCTATAAAAGCCCGCACCTCCTTTTGTGTCTTGGGTATTGGCATGTTAGCTATTAACTGAATGCGGTTGGGTGTAAGCTGCCTTCCCTCCTTGGACAGCGAGTGTCCAAGATAAACAACTCGCTGGACACAGAATTGCAGCTTAGAAGGGGACACCTTGTGCCCCTTTTCAGCTAGAAATCGTAAAACTGTCAGTGATGCTTTCTCACATTCGGGTTCGCTTCTCGCGGTGATCAGCAGATCATCGACATATTGAAGCAAAGCAGTGTTAACTGGCATGTGGATACTGTCGAGTTCTCGTTTTAGTGCTTGGCTATAGATGCTGGGGCTTTCTGTAAATCCTTGAGGTGCGCGGGAGAATTTAAAGCTACGTCCATTTAAACTAAATCCGAACAAATATTGGCTTTCCGGATCTATTGGGACGCTGAAAAAAGCATTCTTGAGATCGATTACAGTAAAGAACGTTGCTTCGGAATCAATAGCTGTCAGTAATGATGAGATATCTGGAACCACAGGGAATTGTGGCACAATGCACTTGTTCAATTCGCGCAAATCAATAACCAATCGATATACGGGCGGGGCCTTCGGATCTGTTCGTTTAAGAATCGGGATTATCGGTGAATTACATACATTGGAGTCGGTCTCCACAACCACTCCTTGGCCGATAAGCTCGTCAATGATTTGCAGTAAAGCCATTACAGCATCTGGGGGTAACTTGTATTGTCGCATTCGTGGTAGTACCACTCCTGCCTTCAGTGTAACTCGATATGGTGTAATATTCATGCAACCAACATCAGTAGGGCCTTGTGCCCATAGATGTGTAGGTAAAGTCTGCAGTCGGGGATCCATGTCTCTAGACACATAATGACCTTTGAAATCACGTAAAAACAATCTTACTCCTTCCGGAGAACAACATATTATAGCTCCTAGAGCTTTCAGTGTTTTTATTCCTAACAAGTTTTCTGGACATGATTTAGTAAGCAATAAATCTGTAGTTCGGGTCAAAGGTCCTATCGTAAGTGGAAGAGGCTGTGATACTTCATTAACAATAGGTTTTCCTGAAAAACCAAGGGAAATATTCTGTGAGCCTGAGAGGGGTGCCCCTGGAACTTCACTACGTTTTATGGTTGTTCGACTTGCCCCTGTATCAAGTAAACATTTTCTATCTTGGCCTAATAATTCACTATGTACATAAGGTCCTTCTTGATCTACAGGGACCTCGATAAGGGGTAAGTCAACTTCCCTCTCTAGGCTGGTTCATGCGTATCGTTGATAATCAGGGTAGTCATACTGTGCGGTCTGGTACAGCTGTCGTGTCGTGGTTTGTGTGGCAGCAGCAGGCAACGCTGGTGCGGCTGGCACAAACTGTATAGATTGTTGTGGAGCTGGCATGGACTGTGCATGCTGCGGTGCTCCTTGTTCATTCTGATCCTGTCTAGGTGGCCGTGGTCTTTCTTTTGTAATACCTGTGGCGATATTACGCTTCAGAACTGGGCAATCGTGTATGTAATGTCCTGGCTGTTTACAATAGTTGCATGTCCCTTTTACAGGTCCTGCTGAATCACCGGAATGTGTCGTACCCTTTTTATGTCCTTCAGCTGGAACTGTCTGGGAGACTAGCATTTTCATTTTCGTGTCTTTCATGCGTCTTTGTTCATGTTCTTGTTCTTCTCTAATTCTATTGTAATGGTACTGTAACATTTGTAACATTTGTGATGGGGTATTACCTTGCCAGGTACTCTCGAATTTTAATACTCTATTCTTCACTTGGGGCAAGGAATTTTCAACTAATTTTGTCACAAACAGATGTGGGTATGACTCGCTACTTGCTTTTATACCACTATTTATACCAAAACATTTTTCAAATCGTGCATAGAAATCACTAGTGTCTTCATCTTGCTTTTGTTTACAGGCTGAGATTGCACCCCAGTCTTCCTTTTTCGTGGTTAATAAACGTGGCAGTACCTGTACTAGTAAACCTGGCAGTGCTTTAGTTTTGTCCCCAAGCCCCGAACCTGGGCCTCGGGCCTTTTCTTCATTTTCTAATGCTGTCCAATCTATCTTTTGGTCTCCCACTTCCCACTCTTTTTCCTTGAGTTTTTCATAAATGCCAGCAGGCATCAATACCTTTAATATGGTCATAATGTCGGGATAGGTATACTCTCCCATGAGTAACATGGCTTTAATTTCTCGGTGGAAACCCGCTGGGTCTTTGTCATGACTGGGTACCACTTTCTTCATTTCCAACAATTCTATTTTTGATATGGGCGTATATACATATACACGTTTAAACTGATTGTCCTCGCCCTTTATTGGGTGCACTTCTCGTAAGGGATTCTGTCTGTCCATGTAATACATCGGTCTTTCCTTGATGGCCAGTGAAACATGTTCTGGACATACAAAAAGAATGTACTGCTTTCTGGATTCTAGTATTTCCTTAATTAACTTAGTACCTGAACCTTTCCATCTATTCGTGAGTAATTCAGTCAATATATCAGGTAAGGGACCAGGATCTGAATGTTGGCTTTTATATAGTATAAGGAGTTGTTGAATCATATAAATCCCAGCTAAACGCTGTTCATCTGGGGTGAGATTCAAAAATGTGTGTGCTACTGTATCATCATCATACTTTCCGGGACTATCAACCCATTGAACGGCTGACCTGGCTAATTCTTGTTCATCCATAGAATCAAGAAAATGATAACCCCTTCGTTCTCGCAGTAATTTGTCAGCGGCCTGGAACGAATGCTCGGGGGACCTCATATTTATTATAGGTGTTTGGAAATTCCTGTTATTATCTGGACATATCGGACGTATCGGGTCAGTAAAGTATCTAGTACTATTACAAGATCTTCCTCTACCTACATAGGCTATGGTTTCTGACTGTCCTGTGGGCAGTCCTGATCCTTCTTCCTCGCTTTGTTCGAACTGGTCTACCGCTAATCTTTCTTCGTGTAAGCGTTCTATTTCTTTACGGATCTTTCTGCACATGGCTATTATACAGTTTTGCTTATCATGTCTCCCTTCTGATATATTCTGGCTCCATCTGGTAAGAATCTGCATTGCTTCCGGGTCTACCCCAGGTCGGTCTTGATTTCTGATCACACAATTTATGAGAAAACGTAACAGTTCCCCCTGTATCTCCACTTTCTGGTATTCCATAGCTCTGTTAATACTTTCAGAATCTCGCCCTGTTTGGACAAAATGATATATATTATCTAGATGCATAGTCATTCCTGGTAACTTCCCTAAATACACCGCGGCTCGTCTGATGCGTAATGATGCCAGGATCATTTCGTCCTCTTTGCCGGGCACAGGGTCATATCTACAATCTACAAGAAGTTCCTTAAGCGTGCGGGAATTTATGAGTTTGGGGGTACGTGGATGTGCTGACTCTTGAAAGGTAAGTTTATTTATTCTGGGTGGCGTAGAAAAAATGTTGGTAGCCCCTCCCGTAGCCCCGTCTGGGGTATCGGGCGTGAAAGGATTCGTTGAACGTGATACAGCAACTATAGGTGTGGACATAGCTATAGAAGTAGCTGTAGGAACAGATGAGGAAACAGATGTGCTTGCCGGAACTTGTGTCAGGATTTGTTGTTGTAGAGATACAGATACAGGATCTTGGCGTTGGACCTCCCTGGCAGGCGGTCTATGTGGGGCGGGATTAGCATACTCGGGAGCTGCGTCATCTAAATATGAGGAAAGAAAAACATCTTCTGCGGTTCTAGGATGCCCCTTGGGATGTACTTTTATTGGAAATAATGGGGTTGGCAAGTCTTTTGGTATCTCTGGAGTAGCCTTAGGTAATCCTTCGGCCAGAAGGGGATACATACCCTTCATAAGGGCATGTCTTTGTCTGTCTACTTGTTCTGATTTCACTCGTGTACCTTCTTCAATTAATAGATTTTCTCGGACTTCATTTGAATTCTCTTTACTCTTCTCTTCCTGTCTACGTGCTTTTTCTGTACGTCTATACGATTCTTTACGCCATAATTCAATGGCGTCTTTCTGTGATTGTCTAGCTTTCTTTTTTCATAATTCTTCCTCTACTTTCACGATGCACTCTGCATCCCAGGTCCCAGCCGCGGGCCATCTCTGACTTTCTGGTAATTCCTTAGTGTAGTCTACCCATAAATCAAGAAATAATATAGCATCTAGGCCATGTTTATGATACATGAAGTACCCTGGAGTGTCCCTAGGAGGAATAGGAACAGCTTCTTCGAGTACCCCTTTTCTAGTTGTGATCTGTCTTAATTTCGAAAAGAGCGGCATATTGAGAACTGATCTGATACTTGATCTTGAACAAACTTAATACAATAAACACGATAATGAACAGTCATTCATACCACAATATGCAGGACGTATTAACACATTTAACATTTAACGTTTTTTAAATGGGCAACAATGATAATGACGATCTAAGAAAACTTAATCACAAGACATAATCCTCGACATTAACGGAATTATTCTGAATTTATATACTTGATATACTAGATATACTGCTAAACAGTACAGATACACTGCTGAAACAGTGCAGACCGGATTTGAATACCCAAACCCGTCTGGACCGGCACAACTTATGTGCACGCCAGAACGCCTCCCCAGTAATGGTACTCACCGGGTAGCTCGGAACGGAAGGCCTCGGAAACTGAACTGAACTTGAACCGGACTGGACTTGACTCGAACACTTCGGACACGTCAGGACATCGGAAACCTGGTGGGCCTCTGTATACCTCGGATCTTGCTCTCTCAGCTAGGCTCTGGTCGGGATACTTCGCACTTCTCTCCGCCTCGTCTGGGTGTTGATCGCAGCCTCAGTCGCCCCCGCTTGACCGGAGGGAGATACAGGAAATCCTGCTGGTACGCGTTATTGTCCGTCCAGCTGTGGCAGGAGACCGGGCCTGCAACGCACCACCGGCGCGTGAGATGAGAAAGTGTCCCTGTTCGGGCGCCATTAATGTGGTAAATAATTTAATTACCGGGACTTAATTTGATACAGAAACATAATAAAATAGCTCAGTAAATAAGAGGCAGAATCCGTGGTATTAGAGGTTCGGAATGGGCTTTATTCCAATGGTCGATTATAATCGGTTGCTCCAGGTTCCATCACCACGAAGGTTCAGGAAGTGAAGTACATACATTATTGACAATCAATTACTTTTATACAATAGGCATTACAGTGAAGTAAATGCAAGAGGCGTAACAATTGATAGCAAAGATAACATATTCGTGCGTAGCAAAAATAGGCGTAACTGGGAGTAACAAGGAAAACGTCATTGGTTATGATGTCACATATGGGTGGACCTATGAAATAATTTCGCAATGTCAGCAGAAATACTTGACAGAAATGCGCGCACAGCAGCATGACGTGTGATTGACGTGCAACTAGGGGGTGGAGGGGACTTGACATTTAGCTCTATATGTGGCGACAGAAGTCTGGAGGGTCAAGTCAACCTAATCCCAAATCATATCTAACATCCTATGTTTAAAGAACTATGTTACCCAAAAGAGAGGTCTCTTAGAGTAGAATCTTATTCTATACTGACTATACTGACTGTTAGTGCGTGTACAAGCGTCTAAGTGTCTACACTAGATGCGAGGGCAGGAATCTTCCATAGTAACAGGGCTATGAATTACTTGCATGAAGACAGAGAAGCCGGACCTTTGCTCGGTAGCTGGAAGAATGTTTACTTAAACTACTAGACAGGAATGCATTGGGCTGGGATCGGAGCAGATAATTTCGAAGGTGAAATACAGTTCTTGGCAGGCAGCAAGCTGATGTCAGGCTTCGTGAGCCGCGCAGGGAATGAGACAAAGTTCATGGTCACAGATGCAGGCTCAGACTGGAGCTTCAGAGACAGAAAGCAAGAAAAACTTGATGACAGAATCAGGGCCTACTTGCCTGGACTGTAAAAATGGCATAAGTCAACCATATAAAGGCGGTGGCCTTTTGTACTTAGGAATGGAATATCCGGCCCATTCATGGCGGATCTGAAAGAGGACATGTTAACGGTGGACGCACATGTATTTGCGTCTTCATAACTGGAACTGGGGGGAACATACATGTACTTGTAACATGCACATAGAACCGTTGGGGTCCAAGATAGGGGACATAACTGACCAGAAAAATCCATATTTCCACATATCAGATATGACTTGGGAAACAATATCAGCAGACGTGGTTGCGCTAAAAACATCTTGTGTATTAATTTCATCAGACGAAGTAGTAGCAAAAGTAGGTGGGGACAAGCAGAGCAAATCCGGTGATTGGCTCAGCCCCAAAGACTCCCTCCTTTGCGTATTAATCTTCTGTACAGTCTGAACCAAATAATTGTTCATCTTGTTGTGTTGGACTACAACAACTTTTTTAGGCATGACTTATCAAGTAACCGCAATTGGCGAAAACGCATAAACGTGAGGACTTCTATAGGCTCAACTTACTTGTACAATGATGTCAAATATGACTCCTGCAGCGTGTATGGCCCTGCCCCTGCCTCCTCCTGCCGATGAGGGCCGTAGAGGGCCCGCCCTTTGCCCGGGCTTAGCCCGGCGCGGTCCCGCGCGCGTCCCGCGAAGCGGGTCTCCCCGGTCTTTTACGGCGTCACCTGGCGCTCACAGCGCGTCAGCTGTACGCGCCGCCGCTGGGGCTGCCGGGAGATGGAGTCCCGGGGCGGCGACGCAGTGAATATGCTCCTCTGCTGCTGGTAGGTCCCCAAAATGACTCCTAGCGGTGGCGGCGTGAAGCGGGTAATGTTTGCTGCTCTCCCCCAAAGGTGAAATCATTTAGTGGTCAGGAGTGTCAAACAGAGGAACTGTTTCTATTTTAGAAAGACAAAAGATCCAAACTGTCCAAATTATATAGTTTGGTGGATAGGGTGAGACACACTGAGGCCTATTCCCAAACTGTATTTTTTGTTATGCTCTGTAGTACTAAAAAAGTTCTACTAATATACTAATGTACTACAAAACCAATCTCTGCCACTGCCTTTTTTATAAGCAGAATCTCAACCCAACTGCGAAGATCTCCACACATGTAGGTATGCATTTTAGCAGCAAATGAGGAAGAGATGTGGGCATAGTTGGTGAATGAGTAATACTTACTCCTAAAGGAGGAGGGGTTAAGGTAGGAGTAAGAAGGAATGAAGGGAGGGCTGGTTAGGGGTTTAAGGAGGGACATGCATCCACCCACAAAAGTGTAAGTTACTTCCTATTCACAAATGGCTCTTCTAAGGTTACTACAGCTAAAAAGGACCCAAAACAGTCATAAATGTACTCCAACTCACAGCAGGAGAAAGCCCAGCACCACCAATGGCCACTCACAGACATTGTAACATGTTCCCATAGACAATAATGGAGGTAAGTATGTAATATTAAACCCCAACGTAAATAATTGATCAAAAACCAAACATCCGCAGACAAGATGCCAGACCCTCACAGCGTTGTCTCATGCTGCATTGGGAGCAGACTCCAGTGAGTCATATAAACAAAATCCCAGAACACACAAGTGCTGTAGAACAGTGCGTGCAGAATGTTGATTTCCCCATGACGCATTTTGGCTCAGAAGAGCCTGGGTCACATAATGCCATGTCAAGTTACAGGAAGTTTAATAATCAAAGAAAAGTAGAAGGGACTACAGCAGTGTCCAGAGGAAGTACCATCTTGAAGTGTACAAATAATCATATATTAGTGCACAAAGTATTACGAATCTACAATGAGAACTACCCACAATAAAATAAATAAATACCATATAAATAATTGCTAAACATTTTTAAAATATGTATACATTAGTTATGTTTAAAAAATAAAATGTAAATGATAACTATTATTAAAAACAATTTAACTTGTTTTCAAATTAACTTTTATAGATGAATTAATAAAATTCTATACATAACTTTCAAGAAAACGTTTAATACATAATAAATAAAAACATTTTACTTTAGGTGGATGTTATATTTTTAAAGAAATCTTTAAACAAATGATTTTAATTTAATTTAATATACTTAAGTAACTTTTTTATTTTAAAATTTAGTTAATTTTGCTGTAGCATTTTTTTAAATGATTCCACATTTAAAATGCTTATATAAACTTAATTTACATTAACATTTAACTTACATAGAGTTAAAAATGTTTATTCTTTAATAAACTTTTGAAAATGCGCCTAAACTTTACCATACTAAGATCTCCTCACCCCATTTTTGAGGTCTCGGCAAAGAGTGGAATGCACGTACAGTAGTAAAGTCACTTGTAGTAATAACTTTACAGTCATATATGATGTTTTTACTAACTCGGCCCCCTTTTCAGGGGGCAAGGACATGCAAATCTGCACTTTTTAATAACTTTCATTAATAAATGGTGAACGATGTAAAGTAGAAAAGTTACTCAAAAGTTTGTGAGTAAACGCACAAGTGTAGATTTACTCATATGTAACTTTACTTTTATGAATAGCCTCAACTATGCTCAGGACACCTATACCTGATGACAGTAGATGAACAGCAAGAGGGAGAGAGAAAAGCATGGTAGGAACATTGACAGGGCTTCAAATATTATGAGAACTTTATATGTATGTGGAGGAGATAGACAATCCTCTGAATCAATTAACAAATAACTAAAGGCTGTTCTGGAGTCTGCCTGAACAAGTAATGTCGATTGTATGCAGAAAATAGGGTGGGAAAGAAGGCTTGTGCCTTACTGGGGTTAAATGGTAATCTCTGAAGAGATTATCTATGGAAGGAAGACATCTGAGGAAAATTAGTATGATAATGTCAAGTCAAGTCATATGAAGAAAGATTATATAATTCAATTATGCGTCGTAAAGTCATGTGTGGTAAAAGCATGTTTGGTAAAGGCAGGTGTGGTAAAAACTAAGGGCGTGATTACACCTTTGGTGCAGCGGCGATGGCGCAATGCCCCCTCTGCTGCACCACAAGGGCCATCGTGGATATTACGAGTTCCAAATATGCAACTCGTAATATGGTCCATGATTTCCTTACAGACCATGATGGTCCTTAAGGGAATCAATTCCAAGGTAGAGCCCTTATTGTGGGTAGATAAGTGCAATTCAAGTTGTTGTACAATAGGAAGGATTAGATCTGAGGTGTGGGGGGTTTTCTTTTTTCCCACTAGAGTTTGAAACTTCAGGGAAAATCGGATCAACTCAGGAAGTGAATTGATCAGGTCTATAATCAACGAACAATGGATAACCAATATGTTCAGGACAACAATAACTTTAAACAAGCATTTGCAATGCAATAGGTCTCGCATTTGCAAAGTTTGAAGTTGTTGGTATTGTAAATGGCATTGTTTTTATCTATTTGTTTTTAAAAGCGTCCGTGGTGCCTTATTTATTCTAGTTTTATGTAGCACTATGTTCCAACGTTTTATACGTCGCAGCGCTAAAAGTAACAGCTGTTACAGAAAAGGGCACATTGCTTTAATAAGTGGGTTTTAATAATTTAATGAATAAACGTCTAGTATAGAAAAAAAAGGCCGCCATTGGAAATAACAATGCCTTTTATTTTTGTTTTCTTTTTAAAAACATAAATAAAAGGCATTGTAATTTACAATGCCAATAGCTTAAACTCTAGTTACTGCAAGACCTATTGCATTGCAAATGCTTTTTTTGGTATGGCACACAATGTGAACTGACTGGTTTATGCAACGACCAAATCATAACAAAAGACACCAAGTTCTCACAAATATCCGCACCTAAAATGTTTGAAATATGCTTCTACCGAAGAGAGATTATGCTGATCCACAGCAAACCAGTCTAGCTATTAACATAACCATTTCTGCCCACACTAAAAACATCCGTGTATCTTTGAATGTGTAAAATTACACAGACGTGTCAGACACTCTACACACAAAAATTACTCTATATCTTGAAGGCTGTTCATACACAAGCAAGAGATTAGACTTGAATGAATGCTCTCACTTTACAAAACAAACAAAAAGTAATGAAATTTAAAAAAATACACAGATTTCAAAGGCCACACAAGAGACGCTTTTAAGCCAGAAATGGTGATAAAAAGGCACACCTGGGAAAATAAAACTTACATATTGCGAACAAAAGTACATGTTTTGCCTCCCCACCTCCCCAAGCACCGTTATTTTGTGGTGGTCTAAGCTCGTGGAAAAAAATGGACAGTTTGACTTTTCTCGTAAGTTGTACAACACAAGTGCTGATTGATGCTGCGTTTTGCCTTTAAACAACATGTGCTCCACAAAAATACGGTTTGTGTTCGCTTTCTTAGGCAGGCTAACATAAAAACATTTTATAGAAAACTGCCGCCTAAAGCTAACGCCTAATAAGAGCCCCGGCCCCTCTTCAATGTCAAATTAAGCCCTTGGAAAGCAGATGTAACCAGCACCGTGAAAGCGGCTGAAGCTAAGCCACAAAAAACAAGGAACTGCAACTGTCTAGGTACACATGCATTGTGATATAAGTTGCCTTTAAAAGTAAAATAAGCGCAAGTGCTAATTGTTGCTGCGTTTTGCCTTTAAACATGTCCTCCACAAAAATAACGTTTTTGTTCTCTTTTTGTTGGGCAGGCTAACACAAAAACATTTTATAGACAACTGCTGCCTAAAGCTAACGCCTAATAAGAGCCCCGGCACCTCTTTCATGTCAAATTAGGCTGCAGGGGGCACAGAGGCGCATCGAGGCTGCAGTTGGGGCTCAGAGGTGTGCTGGAGCAGCAGGACGGGCAGATGATCAAGAAGGCTGCAGGAGGGTGGATACAGAGGACCACAAAACCTGATAGGCTCAGAGGAGTGTTAAGGGGACTGGAAGAGGGTTAATATAGGCAGAGGCTGACTGCATTCACATAAAGAGGGTTAAGGACAACACAGAGAACTGACCAGAGGCGCCTGAGGTCGTGAAGCACGTTCTCTGTTTTATCTCATTTGACAAGCCTCGAAAGCAGTTGCCGACCTGCTGTACAGAGAGTCAATTGAGAACAAGCCTGGTGGAGCGTGGCGGCGCTTGGCGGGGGAGCTCATTCCATGCGGGGGAGCGGACCCTTTGAAGTACGATGCCAAACGGATTGCAGGGCGGCACGATGCACGTGATTGTGCGTGTGCTCGCCATGCAATTCACTTTTGGGAGCACTTTTGGGAGCCCCTTACTATAGTCTCGCATTGCGATTGCTACGCAATAGCTAGGCGAGACCTAAAAATGGAAGAACAAACGCACTGCCCTAATTAATTCCTTGTAACCGCTTCTGAAGGTGCCTGGCTCCATTCTGGCTTGGCGCCATCTTAAAGGAAGTCACGTCCCTTTTTTTATTCATTTTATGCTTTTGTGTTTACCATTATTATTTTAAATCATTTTAATTTACCAGTATTCAGCCTGTGAGGGCTGAAGAGGTTGCTGGACCCCTGTCAGAAAGCCCCATTTGCTTTATCTCTGCAATTTACATTGTGCTTCAGCACCACAAATCAGGATATGCCCCCTCCTCATGTAGGGATATATAACAAAGGCATTAGTGTGTTCGAACAGCGGATGTGCACAGCGTAAGCACCGTTAATGTGCCAAAGGCAAGCCCATCTGCGTCTGCCCAGGGCCAGATCATGCCTAGTGCCAGAATCCCTGCTCCTCTCGCCTGCCAGCTTGCTGCCACAATCACCTATACCGGTAGGAACTCCACACACTCAACCCAACACGTTATGGTAGCTGCACACGTTTTAACCTCACACCCCACTTCTAACATCCTCCTTAATATGCCCCAATTGCAGTCCCGACCTTGCCAAGTCCATCTCCCTCACCCCCTTAATGAATCCTCATCACTTCCTCCTTCTCAAATGGCGAGACAAGCATCCAAGCTTTATAGCATTCTCATCAATGCACGTTCTCTCCCACAGCATAACATTGAAATAGTCAGTTTCATAGATAGCCAGAAACTGGACATTCTATTTGTCACAGAAACCTGGGCACATGCGGCATCTAGCCCTGATTTCGCCATTGCAGTATCCATGGCATTTTCGTCATACAGGCTATAGTGACTAAAGAAAAGAGGGGGCGGTTTTGCCATAATTTACTGCGAGTCATTGGCAGCCACATTTGAAGCAGTGCCATCTCCTGACTGTGAGGCCCTTCTTTTTAATTTAGAGTTAAACCATAAATACCCCTTCAACGTTCTTCTGATTTACCAGCCACACGTTTTATTCATAACCTTAGCGTCCTGCTCGAAGCGAGTCTTTGTACCAAAGACTTTACTATATTAGGTGACTTTAATTTTCACCTAGAATCTCAGCCAGATAAAGATACTGAATCATTTCTTGAAATGCTTGCCTCACTGGGACTGCCACAACTTATCAAACAGCCCACTCATCAGGCTGGACATACTCTGGAAGGTTTGTCTACTAGTAACTCCTGTATTACCATAGAGGATGTTTTACTACTTAGCGTAGTCATTAATTTTGGACTTAATGTCTCCCTTGACATCCATTTTGGACCGCAATCTTATGACTAGGCCTGGGCGTAGTTCTCGGAGTTTCACTATGCAGAACTCCGCGAAGTTACAAAAAAACTCTGCGAAGTTCCGCGAGTGGCAGAGTGCAGTGCGAACTTCTGTTTGTGCTGGTATTTCTGCCGCTCAGGTAGAAATTCTACCCGAGCGGTAGCTCGTGCTCGCGAACTTACCGTTCGCAAACGCGAGCAGGGATAAAACTCCGCTGCACATCGCAAAACGGAGTTTTTCTGCACTCCGCGAACTCCGCGGAGTGCAGAAAACTCCGCGAATGGTCGAAGTTCTCCGCCCAGGCCTACTTATGACTCCCCCCATCAGACGGATTTGGCTAATATCGACACAAATACATTAAGTTAACACCTTTCTTTATCTAAACCCACCCTCCCACATGCCGTGGAAGTTAGCCGCTTCCTTTTACACAGATTGGCTAAACTCAACCTTTCTGACATTAGCTCCACCAAAACACAGCCATAAAAATAGATGCAAACCTTCAGCCCCATGGTTCACAGAGGCTCTCAGATTGGAGGAACGAGCCTGTAGAAGGCACGAAAGACGTAGGCGGACGCACTGTGACATCCACGAGAAAAACTTCTATAAACTAGCACTCATGATATACAAAAACCTCCTAGTAAAAGAAAAGAGTAATTTCTTTGCTCAACAAATTGAAGCAACCAAAGACTCCACTAAGGAGTTATTCTAGGGGATGACCAAGCTTACCACTGTCCCTAGTAACAAGACAGTCAGCCACAGTCAACAGTTCTGCATCAATCTCACCTACAGCTTCAGGGACAAAGTGGATCAAATGTTCTCAAAATTCCATGCTTCAACTAAAGTAGATGACAAGGATCAGTCCACTCTGGCTACCCTCGACCACTCACTCTTTACAGAATTTCTCACCACCTACCCTGAGCTAATAACTAAGAAGTTTGCAGCTCATAGTCCAGGTCTCCATTAGACCCATGCCACCCTGCAACTCTAAAACTGGCCCCCAATTGATAGCTACTAACCTTTCATCAATCTTCAACTCTATGTTTTCCACCAGTACCTTTCCTTCCATATGGAAAAAAGCTTCCATTCTCCCACTTATAAAAAAGCCCACACTGAATACTGCAGACTCTAGCAGCTATCACCTAATCTCTTACCTTCCCTTACCAGCACAAATTGTAGAAAAAATAATGAACTTGCAAGTTTCTCAATTCATTCAAAACAACTATTTACTGGATCCGACTCAATTCGGATTCAGACCTGGGCATAGCACAGAACATTTTCTAATTAAAACAACCAAGGAGATAAAGGCTACACTCTATAGAGAAGGTTCTGTAGCACTTATTCTCCTCTTAGGAATTAGGGACAAGGCCTTGTCCCTCCTTATCTCCTTTCTCTCCCAGAGACTATAAACTGTTGCACTAGGCCAGTACGATCCTCCCCATTTTCACCTCCGTGCATGGGTTCCTCAGGGATTCTTGCTCAGTCCACAATTATTTAACATTTATGTTACAGAACTGGTCACTCTAATCAGGACCTTTGATTTCTCTCTCATATACTATGCTGATGACCCTCAGCTAGTGGTATCAGCATTTAACAGTGATCCCAAACTTTCCACCAATTTCCGTGACTGTATGCGTGCCATCAGTTTGTGGATGAATAGTCACTTTCTGAAGCTCAACTCAGAGAAAACTGAAGTGGTAATCTTTGGAAACCTTACCAGCCTGGATCCCTGCTTGTTGGAAAGAACTAGGCACCCTTCCCACCCCCGTGGGCAAGGCCAAATACCTGGGAGTTCAGATCGACAATAAGTTTAATTATGGCACCCAAGTAATGGCCTTAGTTCCATCTTCCTTCCATACTCTCAGGATGATAAAAAAGAATCTCACTTTCATCCCAGACAAAAGCAAAACCACAGTCATCTCCTCTTTAGTTTGTTCAAAAATATACTACTGTAGCGGCCTCTACATGAACAGACAAGAAAAATATGTCAACAAGCTTTAGATGATAAAAAATATGGCACCCAGGATTCTACTAGGAATTCCTAAATTTCATTCTATCTCCCACGAGCTTCAGAAACTTCACTGGCTTCCGGTGAGAATAAAATTCAAAGTGCTTTGCATCGCCCATAAGTCACTGCAAAATACAAGCCCAGACTACCTTAAATGCATCTTCCAGTGGCACACACCCAGCAGACCTTTACTCTCCCTAGAAGCTGCAATGTATGCAGAATGCGGCGGCTCGCTTAGTTCTGAAGCTTCCCAGGAGAGCCCCTTATAATCCTTCACGCCATCTTAGATCGACCGGGACCTATCTGGTCAAGGTTCCTAAAGTACAAAAAGAAAGAATGGGCGCGTGTTCGTTCAGTTGTTTGGCAGCCAAAAACTAGAATACACTCCCTCTCCGTGTTGAACAATCGGAGTATCTCTTCCGAAAATAATTGAAAACCTGGCTTTTCCAGCTATAGATCCTTTATTCTGACTCCTTTTCCGAAGAGTTTGGCCTCAGAGCAGGGACACACCAGTTGGTGTAACCAGGCGCTTTACAAGTGATACAATTATTACTATTATTATAAACTAAGGTACTCATGTCCCCTAGATTAAAAAAGGAACAGTGGTGGAAGAAGCTTTGTTACTTGAACTACCAAGCTGTGGAGTGGCTTGCCTCCCCACATTAGAGCCATACCCACTTTGCTGACCTTCAGAAAGAAGCTAAAGACTTTGCTTTTTAGAAATTAAGGGTAGTGTATCCGTACGCTAGTGCAGTCAGCGCTAAGATACCTCTGGGTATATGCACGCTTTACACATTTTATTAGCATAACATAAAAAACTTCTGCATACAAAAAAAGGAAAAATGTATTATTTATTTTCAATAATATCAACAAAACCCTAGGCCCTCATTTTGATGTTGTGTGTGACACCACCGACAGGCCATCGGTGGCTATCCACCCGACATACAGGGCTTCAGTCCAATAGTCAGATTATAATAACTGCGTATCACTTTCCATCCTATGGGTGATTTAAGTCACTATTAGCAATGGTGTTATAGGCATGCAAAATAGGGCAAACTCTGCACTGCAATTTAGAGCACATGTTTTAGGAGAGATGTACTTTATTACAGAACAGTAGTGGTAAAGCACACAGTCCTGAAGCCAGCAACACCAGACGGGAAAAAGTGGGGGGTCACCACAGGAATGGGTCGTTCTTCATTAGTACATTGATGTACTAAATAACCCTTACTGTAACATCAACAGGAGGGTCAAAATATTATTAGCAGTGCAAAATCCATTGAGAGGCAACAATACATTTAAGTGCACAATCACCATTGATACATAATCAAAAGGAGCATGGAAAGAACTTTAAGAGCATCCATGTGCCCCCATTGTGGTGCATGGCTGCTTTACTTCACTGTAGATCCTCTACAGTTGGAGGCACTTGTAAGGCAGACTGACTAACACACCTACCAGCCAACAGCAAATGGTGGGACTGAAATGCTCCTTTTCCTCAATCCAAAATGTGAATGATACTTTTTCAGGCAATGGTTGGAGGAGCTGACCCAAATGAAGCAGTGGCCGAAGGGCCTTGACATAAATTCCCACTCTCCGTGTGTTGATGAAATGAACATGAGGTATTTTGGAAAAGTGTCCTTTCCCGAGCTAACAAAACAGTTTACTCTGCTTTGTTTCACACCACTTTGTTTCAAGAAGGTGACACTTGGAGGATTGGCGCAAAAACCCATAGGACCCGATTCACAGAACTAACTTAAGACAAAATCCTAAACTTACTACCATTTGGGTATTCGCAGAAGGCACTTACTCATTTTGGTATTCACAGAAGGCACTTACTCATTTCGGTATTCACAGAAGTTAGGACTCTTAACTTTAGGACTCCTAAATGCCTTCTGTGAATACCGAAAGCCTTAAAATTAGGATTTTTCTCAGTTTAGTAGTAGTAAAGTTAGGACTCCTAACTTTAGGACTCCTAAATGCCTTCTGTGAATACCGAAAGCCTTAAAATTAGGATTTTTCTCAGTTTAGTAGTAGTAAAGTTAGGAGTCCTAACATTAGGACTCCTAAACTGAGAAAAATCCTAATTTTAAGACTTTCGGTATTCACAGAAGGCATTTAGGAGTCCTAAAGTTAGGACTCCTAACTTCTGTGAATACCGAAGTGAGTAAGTGTCTTCTGTGAATACCAAAATGAGTAAGGGCATTCTGTGAATACGAAAATGGTAGTAAGTTTAGGATTTTGTCTTAAGTTAGTTCTGTGAATCTGGCCCATAGGTTCTAACGTAAAGCATGATCTACTAAGATATTTACATAAAAATGATAATACCTCCTCGAAGCAGACATTAACAAGTTGAAATGTATTCTTCTCTCCCAGCAAAAAAAAAACTTGCATTGCTTGTGCGCTAACCTGCACTGTGCCAATCCTATGCTCGACAGTGCACTCACCTCTGCCCATGGTGCCAGCCTCTGCGCTGCACAAGGAAGCCTAAACAGAGTGCCAATGCAGAGGACCACAAGAGCAGCTGGCTAATCTTAATAGATGCGTCTCTGCACTGTGTTCTCCTTGTGCAAAGCAGCATAGCAAATTTGATTGCTGGGATGCTTTGCGTGAAAAATCAGTCATTCCGGCCCTCCACGTGCAGATGTACTCCCAGCTCAGTTCAACTAATTATTTAGCGTTCTGAAACAGGACTTGGGGGATGATCACATCTTGTTCCAAAAGGGCTGACCTTGAATTCACGAGCGGGGGGTGACATCCCATCAATGCACGACAGCGTGAATAATAGGGCCTTCAACAGGTGCTCGTTTAAATTGAGCTCAGGCGGGTTGTCCGGCTGCGGTATTAATCACAAAATTCAACACCGCGTTAAGCATACAGCTGTGATGCTTTGATCAGTACAATTGGATCTGACAGGGCCGCAGTGGAAAACACATTTAGTTCATTAAGGCAGAGGTGGAAAGGGAAAGCGATCTGATAGCATTAGTCCCCTGTTCCCCTAGATCTGACACTGACATATGTGAGAAAAGAATACAAAAAAGAGTGTCTGATCTCAATGCAAAGGACGGGCTGGGATTTGGATTCTTATTCGTATGCCTTCCAAAACCATTTCTCCTGGGGGCCACAAGCACACAAGCACCACAGATGAATATTCACAAAATGTTGAAAAAGTTTGGACTCGGAAAAGTTTCTTTAATATTGATTTCCTAGTCTGATGTACTCTGGGCGCTTTCAACCTGACTTGCAAAGAAGCTTTGTCTGACTTACTGCTGGCATAGGCTACTGTACGCGAGGAACGTATGCATCTGTAAATTACATCATACTGTCGAAAGTTGAAAAACTGGCTCCAGTCGTTGAAACAAGAGTACATAACTTACAGATTCCAGAGTATGAGTTCCGACTTATTCATATCGTAGTAAAGCAGAGCAGCAGCATTTTGTGAAAGTGACATTTCCCATTGCGCCGTCTAAAACAGCTTTTTTTAGTATTTGATATTGGTAAATATATTTGTAATTTAAAGAACCATTTTCCAAAGTGATTAGCTTAGAGCACAGTGCAACCAAATACAATTTGATATTGAAACAACTCAGGGAGGTTGCGGATTACTCAACAGAATTGAGTTTTGAATTCATGACAAAATGCAAAGATAGAAAGAGAAGAGGCAATAATGACAGTTCTAATGCGAAGTGCAGAAAGACTTAATGGATCTAATCTGTAAGAAGCCCAAGTAGAGGCTGGAACCATGAGTCGGAGTTGAGATAAAGGTTAAAGTGTGCAGGAAGGTGTATACACAGATAATGTGAAATTGAACAAGGAATGACCATGGACGAACATATGAACGATATAGAAAATGTGTTTCCAGATACTCTGCAGAAGAGATGTAGTGGAGGCAGAAAGTTCAAGAATTTGTGGCCTGATGTACAAAGATTACATTCACAAAAAGTGGTTGGAAATAGTGGATAATATTTGTGTGTGAATGCATCTGATTTTGCAAATCACCAACCTATGTACAAATACATTTACTTCACAAAATATCTGATTGCATAACTAGCTGCCTAATTGATATGAATTAATAAGGAGGCGCTTTGTGACCTCCTGTAATTAGCTACAGTCAAATGGTTCCCTAACTGTGATGCCTGCCTGTACGTCCAATCAATGTTATATTGGTTAGTGTGCAGTATAATGGTGGACATATTTCAAAATGTAATAATGAGGGTTTGATTTACACTCATGAAATGATTTATTCCTACATACATTTTGCATGAGTAAATGTGCATCTAAGGTTGAAAAGAACAATTTCCAGGGGAGAAATGCCCTTAAAACGTTATGCACACCCATGAACACATGTGTTTGTGGTTATTCAGGATCTTTTCCATGACTATTCCCACACTGGACATGATTGATATTTTCCCATGTCAATGCCAGGAGTACATTTGGAATCAGATGTGTATGGAACACACATGTAGTTTCCCTGAGGCAAAAAAATATAAAAGATTTTAAAGCACAACTGCAAACAACAATGATTGCACTTGTAGATGCATAAATGTAGACAGTGTACATTTACAGACTTGAACATGCTTTTGCGACGTCACGTCATGCATACATTTCAGGACTATTCCTGGTACGCTTTGTAGGTGTACACCTGGACTCCCTTGTGAAATAAATAAAGTAGGAAACTTACTTAAAATGTTAGTGGAAACATATAGGAATAAATATCTGACTTTTTCCTGGGAACTAGCCCAGGGAGTTCATTGCAAAAGTAATATTTATATAGCCATGTTTGCATTGCAATTAATTTAATAATTTGAAGCAAATTAGTTATTGCTAGCAAATGACTTGTGCACGAAATGTAATGCCTTTTTACTGTTTTATCTTTTTCTTTGCACTCCTAATTAGGACACAGGGAGAGCGCGTATTGCACTCAAGATCACACAATGTGGACATGTAATGTTGTTATGTTTCCTAACCTAGGCCTAAGTAGCAAAGCGACCTTTAACCCAGTTATGTGCTGAATAAATATTTATTGGTTTCCTTGAAACCAGCCTCATTTATTATTCATGAAGATTCCTTGCATCATATCTTAGATCCCCTGCACATGATGTACATACAGGATTAACATACTCTGTACAAAAGTCATCGCTATTTTCATCTTTGGGGATACTTTGCATAGTTACAGTGTTTGATTAAGGCTCATCTACATAATCGTACTCACAATATATTGATTGTGGTAGAACCACAAGGCTACGTTTTTGGTATGAAAGCAAAACACCTTCACTAGGTAAGGAGAAAGGACGCTTCTGCGCTGACACTGACACAGAGCTCCCTGCACGCAGAGGCTTCAACTTGCAGTGGTCTGACATCCCTTGTGGGGTCCTTAACTCGTGACCAAGATGGGGTCCTTCATTCTCTCCCATAAGGCAATGGAGTTGGAACTTTCCTAGGAGATTCTTGGCTTCACACCCACAGACATGCTAGGTACACTTAGATAGGGTCCACATCGTAGGAGTATGCAAAGATTACTGTTCTTATATATGCCTGCATCTATTCATTGCTTTAGCACCATGGTAGAAATGTATCTACTGTTTACTCTGTTGGTGCTTGTAATCTCTTACATTTGCTTCTGACCATTGATTGTCGCAGCAAACATGTTTTATACTAGAATGACCCATGTTCAATAAATACTTATTGAAAACGTCCAAAATGTTTATTCTGTGTATCTCTCTAAAACTAAGTGAGCACCATTGACTGAGCGAAAAGTACTGTACTGTTTCCACGATCCCTGGGGGGTCAAAGGTTGTAATGTTTGATGGTTGCCAGAACAATTCGCTCCTTGATAAGGTTAGGGGCTTATGGTGGCACTGTGAGCTAGCTGGTCTATAGGCTTACATATGCTGTAGGGGTGTCCAGAATCAGTCTAGACACCAATCCCTTAGTTTAAGTTTTTCAACAAATACTCAGATCCTATGTATTCTTAGGAACTACATGACATGGCACCACCAACGTTGGTTTGGTTCTTATTTAATGGTCCAATCTGAGTAGTTCAGTCATGCTTTCTCAGAGACCCCTACTCACATTTAACCAGAGGCGTCTGTAGTGACAAGCTTGAGGGATTAAAAGATACCTACACTGTGAAAAACGTTATCTCTTTTCATTACTACTTCCTCCCACAACGTCTGTCACTGGAGACGGCGGCGGGGGTATAGGGGAGGAAGATCAGGAAGTTACTCTTAACATTACAGAAAATTGTAGACATGCAGTTTCTATGAAATTATTACAACACGGCCTCCCGGCAACAGGTGGTGATGTTACCTTCATGATAGAGGCACACGAGGCATTCAATACAGAGGTATTCTATTCTTGTGTCAGATTCCCACCTACAGATGCACACACAACGTTGTTTCATACTTATATTGAAAATGACACACCTGAGGAATACTTTCCATATGTGGACATAAAAGTCCAGTTAACATACACAGAGCATATTAATTGGTTTAAAGGTGGCCTCCCCCGCACCACAACAAATGTGGGTTTAGGTCCGGTCAGCAGAGAAGGAGCGACCTGGGTTTTCCTAGCTACTTAACACACCACATCCAGACATTGATACATTGTCAGCAGCAAACTTAAGTGCACTTTACAGAGATGTAGTAAAATGATACAGAAACCGTACACAATTCGTAATAACACTGACAATTCAACCTGCGCGGATTGCTCAAGTTGGTCATCCTCAATTGACCATACCAGCTATCAGCCCACAAATGCTGAACGCGGTTAAGGGAAGAATGCCCACTAAGCAGGAGCAAATTCCGTTCTGGGTAGCACAGAAAATAGCACAGCTTGAAGCAGCATTTTCCTATATGGGCCATCAGGAAAAGCACAGAATACTAACAATTTGCTTACCAATGGGGATGGCACCCTGATAGAGGATTTTACCACTTGAAGTACAGTTTTTGCTGCTGTTTATACCAGAACTCACCGTACCCCCTCAACAGCAGTTTTACCGGATGTATTGAAACAAATACAGAATGAGTATGGGCAGAACCAGCCCCGGACTTGGGGATGAAACTGATGGACAATTTTGCCCAGGTTTCAGCAATTATGTTAAGTAATATGAAAGGAGAGGTACCATCGGTGGCTATAAGCCAGTGCCTGAAAGAATTCACTGCTGAACAACAGGAACGACAACTAAATAGGGTTATCTAAGAAAAACATGCTTCGCTGGGTTGAGATAACTTGGGAGCCGGACCTGGGAAACCACAAGTGGCGGGCAATTCTGAAAAGTATAACTCAAAACAAGAACCAGATTCTTCTAAAAAGAAATGGGATAAGAAACACTTAAAATATAATAAGCAAAATGCGCTACAATCACGGGGTAGTTCTCCTCAACAGGAGCCCTCTGAAAAAAAATATGATCATAGAAACTGTAACAATATTAAAAAAACCTAACCGGTGTAAGGATACTGATACACGTTCCTCTTGTTTCTTTCAGAGTTCATCAAAAGACTCAGAGAAGGAAGATGAACACAAACCAAACCTGAATTTAAAAAGCAGGTAGCTGGCCTTAAAATAAGAAATTCCCAGGCAACTGAGGACTTCTGAATGGGGAATGGGCTCTGACGATGTTAGACAGTGCAGCAGAAGTAACAATAGCTCACCAGAACCTGATGGAATTTCTGGTGACATCAGCGTTGAATGAACATATCATGGTGGAGACACCGGATACAAAAGGTAAGTGTCCCACATCGTTTATATGAAATTACACTCCAAATCGAGGGGGACAAACCCAGGAAAGTGAAAGGTCTCTTTTGGGAGATGCCGCATCCTTTTGGCTGAAAGAGATTGACCGTCTGAGTTTGTTATTGAGTGCACTGAGGGGGAAGATGTAATGTTACCAGCTTTCTCCAGCCTCGTTCCAGAGTACCTTAAAAATTCATACATGCAGGAGTGGGCATTAGTGCTAGCTCCCGCAATTTACCGTAATCATGTAGGGTGGGATGCTGAGTTACCTCACCATGAAATCCCATTAAAATCTAGTCCTACTCCACAGAGGCAGTACCCAATAAAACACGACACAAAGAATGAGGTCTGGGAGATCTTCGATCAACTTGAGTACCAAGGTGTGATTGAAAATTGCACCTCTTCCGTGAATAATCCTTTGTTTCCTAAAAATGAAACACAACAATTCATACCGTCTAGTTTTAGACTACAGGCATTTCAACACATGCACACAACCATTTGCAGTACAAAATGCACAGAGTGCTACATTAATGAATAACATTTTCTGGAAAAAATACAGACCAACACTAGATATCTCAAATGGCTTCTTTTGCCAAAATATAGCGCCTGGAAGCAGATATTTGACTGCATTCTCAGCTCTAGGTACTCACTGCCAATTGTGTAGACTGCCGCAAGGGTATAAGAATAGCCCTGGGGCATTTTAACCAAGAGTAACAAGGTTACTTCAAAATTGTGATGAGGAGGAATTGCCCCATGTAGATGATATTTATCTGCTGGACAATAAGTTTTTGGAACACTTGAACAGAGTGAACAACATAATTTTGGGGTTCTCCAATTTGGCCTACAAATGCAACTTAAAAAAAAAATTGCCCCCCTCAATGTCCTTTTTTTGGGATATGAGCTATCAAGGGAAGTAAATAGCCTGGCAGCTAAAGTTTTAGAAAAATGAGCACTGCTCCAACTGCCGAAGACTCTGAAAGGTTTACAGACCATTTAGGATTCCAACATTTTGGCAGAACAAACATTTTGGGTATACTAAGTGTGGGCAGTATACTCTGCTCCGCCGGCAGAGTTCCCAGAGATTTTGCATCTCCGCATTTCGCTTGGAATGTGTAGTTCAGCAAAACTGTGCCATCGGCCGGCAGAGAGTAGTTTACCCGCGCACACTGGCTGTTCACCTTGTGTTTATCATTTAGTCTACCTTCCTATAGGAAAAGAGTGGTGAGATTGTGCATAAATGCAGAGCTGGGGGGGCTGCATAGACCGTTGCGTGGTGTGTGTTTCACTGTTTCCCATCTAGGTGTGAATGAGAAGGTGCGACAGAGCGATGGGCACATTTCACCCAGAGAGATGGGAATTGTCTATGAATGCCAAGTTTTGCGATGAAAAGGCCTTGCAACATCAGCCTTTTCGGCCCTGCAGCACCGGAATGGCAGATGAGAACTTGAAAAGCATAATTGGCAGTTGATGCAGGCGGTTCAGAAAACATCTGAGTGACATTGTAGACTTAGTGCCGTGGTCAACTCTGCAGCTCTTGTGTGCGCACAGAACATCACAGCTCTGTGTGTTCAGATGATTCTGTGCTGCATGTGTTTGTTGTATAGAGTGCGATAATAAAATGTGTGTTTTGCGTTTGTATTTAAAGTGCAGATGGTACTTTGTGTGTTTTTATTGCGCATGGTATGTACATATGGCATGTATAGTGTTGTGTGTGTGGTCGCATTGAAGTTTGGACCCTTCGTGTACCTGTGAATAGAGTGTGGTGTCCTGTGCGGGTGATGCATTTTTTGTTTAGTTGGCATTGGGTGAGTATGCATGCTTGTAAGTTGTATTAGGGTCATCGTGTGTGCGCATGTCTATGTGGTGTGGGATGCCTATATGTCTGTTTGTTTAGAGGATGGGACATATGTGTGTGTGATTAGCTTGATATGTGAGGCAAATTCTTTGTGTTCCGTTCAGGTGCTGAAATGTGTGTCAGTTCTCAGAGTAAGCGGTTGTATGACCACAAAAATGTACAGCGTGCTCTGCGTGTACAAGCAAAGGGCAGTGTGTCGTACATGTGTGCAGATACTTCGTGTGTGTGTTTTGGGTGTTCTGAGTGCGTCTGTCCACACAGGATACTGCACGTATATATAGATATACAGGGGGCCCTACAGTCCGATTTGCATAACAACTATAGTATAATCTGCATGATAAACTTTTCCATAGTTCGACTTGTTCTCTGGCTCTTAAAGCTCAACCAGGCTCAGCACTGCATTCCCATTTTCTGGCCTGCTCACTTCTGGTATGCAAGAGACTTAAATGTCATGGACGGACTAGCAGCATTTGCTACTAGTTCAAGAGCTGGCAGGTAAGTGCGCCTACAAGGGATTTAATCAACTACATATTTGCATCAATTTGAATATATGATTTTGGCAACCTGTATCACATAGCTCGTAATTCAATTCCTTTAGGTACAATTCAGATTGTTTACATATGAACAAATCTTTCAAACACGATTAAAAACACGGGTGTATATATTCAAAAATAATTTTATATGGGTAAAAGTTATGAATTATAGAGGGTACAAAATCATGAAACGCACAATGTAACCAGAAGTAAAAATCATATGAAATTAAATATCCTTCTTAGTTACAATTGTGAGCACCTTTTCACACATAATTTCCAGGCAATCTGAACAATTTAAACAAAACGCTTTGCCATTGATACAACACAACAGGGAATAGGTGCAGCTGTCAACGTTTCGGTCTAATGATGTCTATGTCCGCTAGACCATCTTCAGGACTTTGAATATATGGATGAATGACCATTCAGAATTAATAAAGATAATGGTTGGTCTTTGTAGTCCAAAAGATATGGGATGGCCAAAGTGTCCACCTCTAATCCAGCTTTCAATGGCTATAAATGTTGTAATCGGGAACCAAGGTTTATTCGAGTTCTCGTCAGAAGAACACACTTAGGTCTGTGTTCAGTCAAATAGGCTTCTTAAGGTAATCACGCTCGCTAGAAGTTCAGCATCTTTTGGACTACAAAGACCAACCATTATCTTTAATAATTCTGAAGAGTCATTCATCCATATATTCAAGTTCCTGAACATGGTCTAGCGGACATAAACATCATTAAACCGAAACGTCGCCAGCTGCACCTATTCCCTGTTGTATTGAATCAAAGGCAAAGCGTTCTGTTTAGATTTTTCAGATTGCCTGGAAATTATGTGTGAAAAGGTGCTCACAATTGTACCTAAGAAGGATATTTAATTTTGTATGATTGTTACTTCTGGTTACACTGGGCGTTTCATGATTTTGTACCCTCTGTAATTCATAACTTTGATCTATTTAAAATTCTTTTTGAATATATACACCTGTGTTTTTAATAGTGTTTGTAAGATTTGTTCATATGTAAACAATCTGAATTGTCCTTCAAGAAATTGAATTACGAGCTATGTGATGCATCTTGCCAAAATCATATATTCCAATTGATGCAAATACATAATTTAATAAATCCCTTGTAGGCGCACTTACCTGCCAATTTTGAATTGCCCAAGTCATGAAGGGTTGATTGGGTTTCCCATTTGTTTGTGATATTCTACTAGTTCAAGGGCAGCATCACTGCACTGGGCACATCTTGTAATGGATTCAGGGACAGCAGGAAGCAAGATTGTAGGATGGGTAAAGGCAGCAGACAGGGTTGCCAAAGTGCCAGATTACAAATTACAGCCACAGGCAGGTTTACAAAAATGCATTCAAAGCACATAGAGAAGGAGGGCTCTCAAAGTAATATACAAAGAATAGCAGCTTTGTTTGTGTTTAATGAGCCTCTGCCCTGTTGCCACAAGAGAGCCAGGTGGAACCCTTCCTCATCCCGGAGGGCACCTGCTATCTGCTTGTACAAGAGGCAACACTGCTGAGCCCCTGGCATGAGGGACGAGTGGAACAATACAGCCTGGTGCATTGACAGGAAGAGCCTTGCACCACCCACATCCTACATGCTTTTCTATCTCATTGGCAATTCAAAGTGCCTGGTGGTCAAATAATTTGATCAGAATCACACATTTGGTGAAGTGAGAGCACCAACTTCATCAGCAGCCAGCTCTCACGTTCCTAAAGCCAGAAGCTTTGTCGCTATTACCCACTTCCTTCAATCACATAAGTGGGAGCAAAGCAGCAGCTGCAACAATTTCACTTTCAACCAAACAAGAAAAAGAAAAAACACTCAGTGGTGGTGGAGGGTTAAAGCAGATAACATAACATCCACTGCTGGGCATTGTCTTTAAAATTCACTCTAATACGAACCCCCCCCTACCTGCCCCCCAATTAATGCATTTCAAAGGTTTTCAACACAACTACAACTCCCAGAATGCAATATACAAACATGAAAACTCTGCGTTCACCCTTGGTATAGCAGGTCGGACAGACCCACGCTCTGCCTAAAATTTCCACACCCTGATTGGGCTCCTGTGTTCATAGAGTTGCTACTCCTGCTAGATTCTACCCCAGCCATGAACTGCCCAGATCATATAAAGTGCATTACCTCTGGTCTACAGCTCTGCTGCCTCAGAGCACAGCACAAAGTATAATCATAGGAAAAGGCATGACATCAAAGCGCTACAACGCCACTTCTGGTCATATGATGGCGCTGCAAGGTCATGTTGAGTCTGACTGCCCACGTGTCTTAGTTCTGCTGAGGCAGGGGCTTCGATAGAAGAAGGATCTTACTTTATTTACATGCTCTGCGACATCCAATTTATTAGGGCCTGGAGCTGCATCTGCTGGCAACTTAAAGGATTTAATGGCACATGCATCAACCAAAAATCAAGTCGCAAAAATACCGAATCGCTAAAATAACCCGTTAGCGAGTGGCAAAAAACGAATCCCAATGCATCAACACAAATCGGTAAAAAATAAAGAATCGCAAAATAATTCCCCGCTAAAACAAAGAATCGCTAAAAGAAGCCCCTTCAAAATAACGAATCGCAAAACACAAAAATCGCACATACCGAATTCACTAATAGCACCCGGCAAGTGCCAATCGCAAATGACTAATCGATAATGAATGCATCAAAAATCGCAAATACCGAAAATCACAAAATTCGCTATTTAGCATGAGCAGATTAAGGGGAATCAGAACCTGGAGGTAAAGTTTAATTTAAAAAAAAAAAAAAGTAAAAAAAAATACTACATGTGCCACAGATGCTACCAATCAGTAAGCCATTCAAATAGGGCCAGGAGACCCTGTTTCCTTGCACAAAATGGCAGCCCTCTACGTGCTTGCAAGGAGGATGCAAATTAATGCAGCAGGACAGCGCAGGAGAAGGGTCCAGGAGAGAGTCTTCAGAGTGCGCATCACATTGCTAGGACAAAATGAAGATGAGGTTTACGACAAGTATCGTCTCAATCGTGCCATGATCATGCGCCTAATTGCAGACCTTAAACCACTACTGCAGCATCATACACGTCGGACCAATGCAATTCCTGTGCACATCCAGGTCCTATGCAGCCTGCACCTACTGGCCTCTGGAAGTTTCCAGGGGGTCATCGCCGTAGCGGGAGGCATATCACAAAGCGCACTTTCACGCTTCTTCCACAAATTCATTGATGCCATGCTGACAATAATACATACCCACATCAGCTTCCCCACAACCCCACAGCAGTTGGACCACACCAAACAGGCATTCTACCAGGTGGCCCAATTCCCCCATGTCATAGGATGCATCGACTGCACGCATGTCCCCATCTGTCCACCCTCAGCCAATGAGTACATTTTCCGTAACCGGAAGTCCTACCACTCCATCAACGTGCAGGTCGTGTGCGATGCCAAGCACATCATCACGGACCTAGTGGCCCAATTTCCAGGGAGCACACACGACTCCTACATATTCATACACAGTGGCATCCACAGGCGCCTACTCAATGGAGAATTTGGAGAGGGACTCCTGCTTGGTACGTATACATACCTCTTCAAAACATGAGCATCACACATGTATATTCATAACTGTTGTTAATCCTTTGCTTCCATCTTGTAGGTGACAGTGCATACACCCTGCGCGAATATATCCTCACCCCCTACATCAATCCAGCAACACCACAGGAGCAACGCTACAACACGGCCCACATAAGCACCAGAAATGTGATTGAGAGGACCTTTGGGATTCTGAAGAGTCGCTTCAGAATCTTACATAAGACTGGTGGTGCCTTGCAATACTAACCAGACACCTGCTGCAGGACTGTAGCAGTATGTGCCATGCTGCACAATATCGCAACCAGAAGGGGGATACCCATAGAGGTGGACAGGAATTACGACTACCGGGATGACCAACCACCCGCACAACACCCACAGGCACACGTTCCCAACACAGCTGAGGGCCAAAGGAGGCGGACATACATCACGCAACATCATTGCTGATCCAGGTAAAAATGATCCATTACGAAATCATTTGTGGTGCTACTGTTTAATGCGCAGGAGCACTGATGTATGTGCGGGCACACATGAATGCGATTTATAGCTCCCCACACAATGAGGAACTAAACATGCCCGTTGTAGTCACGGGTGTGCAATTGTACAATTGGACAGGACCATGGTTACCCCACCATGGTCAGGGATGGCATACTGTATGTCTAGTGGCGCTTGCCACGAACGCCCAGCCTCCTATCACCTGTCTCCTCCACCTCACCACGGCCTGTCCCTGTGGCTGTGGAGTAGCGCGAACTGCGCCTCCTGGTGCTGGTCTCCACTAGGCCTGGGCGGTAAATTCCGTTACGCTCGCGGAATTTGCGGAATTTGCGGAATTTCGCGTTCCGCGGAGAACGCGAAATTGCGCAAAAGTCTGCTTTCAGCGATTTCGCGAAATTTTTGCTTGTTCGCGTTCTAAAAATGCGTGTTCGCGAGATATTTTTCCCCGAGCACGCAAACAGCAATTGTGAACAGGAAAAAAGCATCGCGAACAAGCAATTCCGCGTGTTCGCGAAATTTCTGCGTGTTCGCGGAGATTTTTTACCGTTTCGCGGAGATTTGCGTAACGCAATTACGCAAATTCCGCCCACCCCTAGTCTCCACCACGGATACGCTGCTGACACTTGAGGCAGCCTCACTGCCGTCCTCCCCTCCCAAGATGCTGGCACTGAAAGTTCCGCTCTGCAAGTGTTCCACTGCAGTGGTCACCTGGCCTAGGGCCTTTGCGACGTCACCACAATAATGGCCCAGGTCCACCTGCAGTGACACGGAGCTTCGGGACAATACAGCAGTGCTGTTGCACAGCCTATTGATGGCCTTGGTTGATGCAGTGGAACGGAGCAAGTTCTGTCTGTGCCTCCGTCGCTCACTGTGATGGCCTACTCTGATGGCACGGGTGAGTTCCTGGAGGTCCTCACTCAGTTTTCCGTTCCCCTCTGCCACTTCAGTGGTCATGTCCCGCACTGCCTCTGTCAGGGTACACATTTGCTTTGCAAGGTGCGACATGTGTATGCTAATGGTGCCCATGTGTCTCCCCTGCAGGGACACGCAGCATCTGTGCCTCGATGCCACCATATGGGGAGCTTGCCTGGTCGGCTACATCCGAAGTACTGCGCAGGGACCTGCGCCGCTGCGTGACTCAGCCACGTGCTGGTGGTGGTGCTGGCGGTGTGACAACTGTTGGACTTTGGGGAGATGGTGTTGCAGGACTCGGACATGCATCCATCGCCTGCATGGAGGGGACTTGTGCCCTGCAGTTGGCGCAGCCGGTGGTGGTGGTGGTGGTGATGGTGGTGGTATGGTTGCTGGTGGAGGTGGGGATTGACCCTCCTGCGGAGTGTCGCCATCAGAATCAGCTGGTGTCTCCGAGATGACGAGGCGGCCGCTGTCATCTGAATCGCCAGGAGATGCATCTGTGTGTGAAACAGTGCATGGTTAGTGGGATTATTACGACATCAGTTTGTAAATTTTCATACATGTCCTTCTATTAATTACAATATTTGAGTCTATGTTTGGCTTCTACTGCTGTTGGGAAATATTTTTGCTTTTATGACTATACTTGCACACCGGGCTGACATGACTACGACTCCCATGATGCACTACTGATATGAGGGAAGATGTGTGGTGCACTTCTGCCTGCACACTTTGATCGAGCTGGGGGGATGGGAATGGGTATACGATATGCAGAGTATGGGCGCAGGCATGCATCTTACCTTGTTCAGTTGTGGCTGCGCCGGAGGTGTCCATCTGCATGACTCCCACGACCGCCTCTGGCTCGATGGTCCCCTCGACTAGCTCCTCCAGGGCAGTGTTTGCAGGCACTGTGGATGGTCCCCCTCCTGTGCCAGCTGCCTCCCTGACCCTTTCTGCGATCCTCTCCTTGGCCCTCTTCCTGAGGTCGTACCACCTCTTTAGTTCGTCAATGCTGCGGGCGTCACTCCCACGGCATTGACCCCTCTCCCTGATGCGCAGCCATATGTGTCTTTTTTCTGCCTCTGGCACCTTGAGAGACAGCTTTCCGACCAGCCTATCATGTTTGCTGCTCACCCCCTCGATCAGGTGCTCCAGTTCCCGGTCTGAGAACTTTCGCTTCCTCTTCCTGGCTGTTTCAGCGCTGCCTGGTGCATCCTTGTCCATCCTGGTGAGGGTAGGGTGGAAGTCTTGTCAGTGAGGATTCTGTAGCCTCAGGCTGTGTCCTGTTCCTCCTCCTGTGAGCTCCTCAGGCGAGTGAATGAGGGTGGGGCAGCTGTAATTCCTGGTAGTGATGTCATAAGCCCGTTCCCAGAGCGACCCGTTTTTTGCGATTTCGCAATTACCGATTTCGCTAACACCGATTTCGGTATTACCGAAATCGCTATTACCGATTTCGCTAATACCTAAGTCGCTTTTTGCTAATCGGTGTTTGCTCTCCTCGCTAATGTGGATTCGGTAAATATTAGCGATTTTTAAGGAATCGCTCATTTTTACCGAATCTGTTGATGCATTCTGAAATGCGATTCCTTAATACCGATTCCTTATTTCTCGCTATTAAGGAATCGCTTTTCACAATGTTGATGCATGTGCACCTTATTCATCTGAATACAACATTGTCCCCCAGGATCGTGTCATGTCACTCCTCTTTATTCATTAGTAGGACAGGTCTGGAATTCCGCCATTCACTGGACTCTGTGGAATCACGCAGAGTTTCTGGGTAACTTCCATCGGTTACGCCACCAGACATAGACGTACTCCTGGACCCCTTAAAAGGCCCCACATGTATCAGTGTCCTCAGCATATTTGCATGTTGATGATGGCCTTCCTAAAACCTCCACAGGATGCTTCAGCTCCTGGTGGAAAGGACAATGGCTCTACAACAGGCTCACAGGTGACAAGCTTTTCCTCAGCGGCTGCAGTGGGAACCGGAGATAATCACATTGGCTCCATTGACCTGATACAAGTGGTGTTACAGGGACCGTCGTCCCCAATTGCGAGCAACAGTGATGTTACGTATTTCTCACAGGCTCTTTGTGTGATGGGAACAATTCAGCCTTTTTTCCAAAATAAACCAAAGTGGACTGAGAAATATCACTTTGTTTTAGTTTTTTTCTTCTACTTTCACTGAGCACCATGGCTTTCAA
Organism: Triturus cristatus; assembly: GCF_964204655.1. Lineage (NCBI taxonomy): Eukaryota > Metazoa > Chordata > Amphibia > Caudata > Salamandridae > Triturus > Triturus cristatus. The sequence continues at coordinate 446,612,048 of NC_140590.1, forward strand.
TGTGCTCAGTATGCCTGATCATATATTTAGTTTTAGTAGACTTGTAGAGCACAGTATTTTAATTTGCTACCAGTACCTTTTTTATCGTTATAAATATAACTTGTTTTTAGAGGTTAATAGACACTGGTTTTATGACAATTTTGTATGCTTTTTAGCAGGCCTATTTTAGCGTTAGTGACCTTGTCGACCTTTAGATGTGGAGTGGGTGTTATGTTTCCTAGCCTAGGCCTAAGTAGCAATGCGACCGTTTACCTTCATTTTTTCAACCTTGCTCTGCATAATGGTTCTAGCAATTACCTTTTACCCAGTTATTTGCTGAATAAATATCCATTGATTTCCTTGATACCAACCTCATTTATTATGCATGAAGATTCCTTGCATCATATCTTAAATCCCCTGCATATGACGTACATAACAGGATCAACATACTCTGTACAAAAGTTGCTATCATCATCCTTTGGTGACAGAGCTACTTTGCATAATTACAATTATTGATTTAGGCTCATCTACATAATCGTACTCACAACATATTGATTGTGGTAGAACCCCAAGGCTACCTTTTTGATATAAAAGCACCACACCTTCACTAGGTAAGGAGAGGAGATGCTTCTATGCTGAAACTGACACAGAGGTCCCTGCATGCTAAAGCTTTAACACCCAGTGGTCCGACATCCTTGGCGGGGTCTCCAACACATGACCAAGATGGGGTCCTTCATTCTCTCCCATCAGGTTTGGGGTTGGCTCTTTCCTAGAAGATTCTTGGCTTCATACCCACATACATGCTAGGTACACTTAGGTAGGGTCTGCATCGTAGGAGTATGCAAAGATAACTGTTCTTATATATGCCGGCATATATTAATTGCTTTAGCCCCATGGTAGAAATGTACCACTGTTTAGTCTATTGGTGCTTGTAATCTCTTACATTTGCTTCTGTCTATTGATTGTCGCAGCAAACATGTTTTATACTAGAATGACGCAGGGTTCAATAAATAGTTATTGAGAAACATCCCTAACGTATATTCTGAGTATCTCGTTGAGACTAAGGGCTTGATTTCGATGTCGGGTGGAATTACTTCCGCTCAACACCGACTCCGTCCGTCCTGGGACCAACTGACACCCGGTTGACGGTCCCAACTGCCTCATTAGGATGCGAGCGAACACTGTTCGGTCGCATTCCTAGTTTTCACTATGGAAGCTTGCATTATGGCTGTAAACAGGCAGGGATCAACAGGGGGCGATGTTGGGGCCACAAAACACGCTACAGACATGGTTTCCATGTCGGACAGGCTCGCATGGAAACCATGTCAGAAACCGTGCATTGTAATCTCAAGGGCGGAAAGGCCCACCCTTGAAATTACTGCCCGGATTCTGACTGCCCGACGGCCTCGGAGAGCCCATCGGAAACCAGCCAGAATGACAGGCTGGTTCACATTCCAACCACCTATATCTTATTTAGACGGTCGGAAACTAAACCGAGGAACCCATCATGATGCAGCTCGAAAGGCTCCGAGCTTCCGAGCCATATTGTAATCAGCCCCTAAGTGAGCACGATTGACTGAGTGAAAAGTACTGTGCTGTTTCAACGATCCCTGAAGGTTCAAGGGTTGTTATGTCAGATGGTTGCCAGAAACTGTTTACTCTTTTATAAGGTTAGGGGGTTTATGGTGGCACTGTGAGCTAGCTGGTCTATAGGCCGACATATCCTATGAACTGCATAACACTATAACTCAAAGAGTAAGATATAAGTATCCAGTGTCACTTTACATTGTAAAAAATATGAAGGAAGATATTTTCGAATTTAACAAGAAAGCCGAACATGGACCTACTATTATTCACGTCATTTTCTACAGAAGAATAAAAGGTTTTTTCAAATGAAAATATTACTGGTCTGTTTGTGATAATTTAAAGGACGACTTTGTTTTTTTTTATTTCCTCTCTATTACAAACAACATTCTCTCCTAAATCTACATTACAAAAGGATTTCCATTTGACTGAAACGCTATTTGAACTACTTAGAATTGATTTGCCCTCTTGCTTAGGCATTCATAAATCCACATCCCCCAGCAGTATTGAAAAGTAATGTGGGTCTTGGATTTAAATCTACCTCCTGGTACTCCATCTTAAATGTATTGTCAATGTCAATGTCAGATATTCTTATAGAGCGTACAATTCACCGGGTGGTCTCAAGGCGCTAGCAGCAGAATGACAGTAACACAGACAGTAGCCTGATACCTAAAGCGAGAATTTATTGGGAAAAAAGCCAGGTTTTCAGCTTTTTACGAAAGCATTTATGATCAGCTATGGATGAAAGGTCTGATGGTAGTTTGTTCCAGAGCATAGGGGCAAGGTAAGAAAATGAATGGCCACCATTATGGGATGTTCGAATACGTGGCTGAACAAGATGTGATTTAGTACCAGACCTTAAGGGTCTTCCAGGTACATACCATTGCAGTTGTTTTGCTAGGTAGCCTGGGCCGGTATCATACATTGTCTTGTGTGTATGACTTAAGATTTTAAAATGGCCTCTTTGATGCACCGGAAGCCAGTGAAGGGTTTTAAGAATTGGGGCTGAAGGAGATCTGGGGGGAAGATTAAGAATGAGTCTGGCTGCAGTATTTTGAAGAATCTGGAGCTTGGAAAGCAAGTCCTCATTGAGTGCCGTAAACAAAGCATTACCATAATCAAGACGGCTAATAACAAGACCCTGCACCAAAGGTTTCCTCGCTTCGATGGGTAGCCACTTTTATGGAGATTACGCATAATCCCATAGCAGACGCCTAGGACCTGGTTAACGTGGGTTTTCATGGACAAAGAATTGTCGATGGTAATGCCTAGGTTACGTACTACTAACTTGGGAGAGGGACACGTACCTAACTCCGGGGGCCACTAATCTTGCGCCCAGAATTGCTCAGCTCTTCCAAATAGAATAATCTCAGTCTTGGTGCCATTTAGTTGTAATTTATTTAAACTCATCCAGTTGTTAATTTGGACCATGCAGCTCTTAAAGTGGGATCGTGTGCCAACAAAATCAGAATCAAAAATAAGAGAGGGGGGGACTGGGAGTGGGTTAGGAAAAAGTAGGTCCAGTACGAATACTCCCAAGGAATATCGTTATGTCACGTTGTGGTAACTGTTCCTTCAGGAGAAGACAGGGTCAGAGACCAATTAGGTCACTGAAATAGAAAGAGAAGACAGAGTCTCAAGAGGCAGTGTACCCTAACCAAGTGAGATGGGGAATCTCTCCTTTAGATACTAGTGCCCTCACACACCCTTACGAGTGTCATGCTTCATCATCGGGCGTTGCTCCTCGAGGGGGTGGTGCTGCAGTCCCCCACAGGCCGCGCAAGAGGGCTCTTTGTCGGAGGTCTTTTGTGTGGACGCCACAGTTATGCATGCGGGTGTGAGGGCCTAAGGAAAAAGGGGTGGTAATTGTGTGTGTGGTGTCTTAAATTTACCCTCCGGAGCCATAGGGATAGCTTTATTCGTTGGTCCGGGGGTAGGATTAAAAATAGAAATAAACCAGGGCCCAGGGCAGTCCTCTATTAATAGATAGCATAGGGGACGGGGTATTACTCCGCTGCTCCTAGTGCCCGTGTGTGATAAAAAGTGCGCTGGTCAACATGTTTCCGTAGTCCTGCATTTGGCTGGGCAGGTGAATAGGCTTGAGTGAGGGTGGACCCACTGACTATCCCCACCGCCGGCTGGACTCACGAGGGGGCACTTTTCCTTCTCGACAGGGGTACTAGGCAGGGACACATGAACTAGTGTCCCCCATTGAGAAATACGCATTACCAAACCTGACTAAGAGGTACTTTTAGAACTAAGAGTGTCTCACTCTCTTCCATTTATCATTCACAGCTTTTCAATTTCTTTGGTCCTAGGGACCCAACGACGGCGCGAGGCCCGGAAATCCCTCAGTACTCCCCCGGCCGCCTCTTTGCCACCGAGGGAGTACGATGGCAGTTTTTCACTGCCTTTTCATGACGGTTCTTCCTGCACGAAACGGCAGTCGGAAACTGTCTTTGGGGGCCCCCAGTAGGGCCCCCATGGGTGCAAGGCTGCCGTATGGCGGCTTGGGGACACCTATGGTGCCCCTCTCTGGATCCCTGCACCCGGTGGCAGGCACCTTGGCGTGCCGCTCACAGGGTGCAGGGATGAACTGCACCCCTGCTTTCCACGATGCAGGCGTGCATTCCGCTCGGAATGCATGCTTGCATTGTGCTGTATAGGAGTGCGACCAAACCCTGTTTGGTCGCATCGTACTCCTACTCCTGACCGATCGGAATCGGCGCCTAAGTGGCAATGCTTCAAATTTAGATATACTATTAACGGCTCTGAAATCTATACAAAACCATATACTTCCATCAGGTGAAGGGACAAGGACCATGGGAGAGGCCCAATTACCATGAGAAGCTTCTAGGGATTCCATTTTTAGCATTTTCTCAATTTTGCTCTTTATAACAAGTCTCCTGGCCGCTGGAATTTTATTGAGTCTTTGTCTTATCACTCTCCCTTTTTATGTTGGAATGGTATGCTCAGTCAGGGTAGATTTCCCCTGTATATTTGAGAAAATATATGAAAATGGTTGTAGTGTTTTTTCTAGTTCCTCTTTTTGATTATTAGAGAGGTCCTCAGTTATGGGAAATTGTTTTAAGGTGGTATTGCAGTTTTCTCCATTACTTGTAGTACAAATAGGTTCTGGATTAGGGCATAACCTTTTTTTTCTAACAATGTGGCAGCAGAAGAGAAATTACATACATAGGACACTCCATTTGTATCAAAAAGTGAAAAACAAAAAGCAAGAGTACAATAAATTCCCAAATTCATTCCCCAAATTCACTTGACCATCTATATAAAATAAAGTGCTTCTCAGTAATGTTCTCACTTCTAGACTTCATTTTCCAACATTAAAACAAATTAATGAAACATACCCCACTGTACAATAAGCCTTGCAGCAGTTGCTTATAAAGTGTTTAAACTGTGATCGATCAATAATGAAGTGTTTCTCAAAATTATTCTAGGGCATCGAAAACTCTAACAGTAGATCAACAAGTTAGCTATATAATCATCTAATTCATATTCCTATACAGATTATATCTAGCTCATTTCATTGTACATTTGTAATAGTAACTATCGCTTCTTTAGTTTTGACAATTCTCACATATTTTCTTTAGTTTAACCAAGGGGCCCACCCCCAAAGCTTCTCGAGTATAAACTCTTTGCATTTTCAAGAGCCATTGAGAAACTGTTGGAATTATCTCTGATTTCCAGTTTGCTAAAATGAATGATCTTGCTACTAAGGTGGCAGTAAAAATAAATGGCTGTTGTACAATAGTTGGTGCTTCCACTATTTCAGTTATACCAAAGAGAGCGGCCGATGCTTTTGGACAAATATTGATTCGCAACTTTCAACTGATTTCTCAAAAGATGTTTTGCCAGAATTTCATTAGATGATTACATATCAATGCAATATGAAGCCAGTCTCTCTTGGCTTGCCTGCATTTGAAGCATTTAGAACTCACCCCAGGATATATTTTTGGGAGTTTGGTGGGGGTGAAATAAATCACCCATTTACTAAACAACACCCTCCTCATTAAATTAGCTGTTCCTCCAGCCTTCCAGCTCCATTGATTATTTCCCTGCCATTGTGGGATGCTTATACAGCAGCCTGTGGAAGTTTCAATTTTCTCCAAATGATCTGAAATCTCCAGCTTATATCTTGCAGGTTTGAATAATCTATACCAATTGCCTACCCCTTTAATTCTGGAGACGAAACATGCCTTCCCCAGATGCGTAATGCTAGTTTCCTCTCTCCCTGTTATTCCTGAACAGAACTGTTTAATTTGATCATAGCTAAAAAAAGATTTGTATTAATGTTGAAATTCCAATCTACTATTTCCTGCCATAATAGAAAGTTCTTGCAACTGAAAAAATCCTGTATTCCATGAAACACCAACAGAGACCATTGAATGCATGTTTGCTATAATCCAGTATTTTTAGGTGTGAATGGAGCCAGTCGATTTAATATGTTTCTCAGGTTTTTTTAAGCAATCTCTTATAACCTGAGGAGTCCTATATCTCCATTTCTTGGGTAACCTAGGAATTCTTATAATGGAAAAAGGTCTATCTCTTAATCTTTTAACATAACACTTAAATAGAAATTGGCTGCTTGCGAACCTCCAGAAGAATGATAGGTTAGCCAATTAAGCAGTGACGTCTGGTAATATACTTTTAAACTGGGAAGAGCAAGTCCTCCTTCATCAAGATGCAGTTTTGAGCTTGGATTTTAAGTCTGGACGTTTTCCCTTGCCATATAAATTGTCTAACTTCCATACTGATAGCATAAAATAAATTATAGGGAACCTTGATCATAATATTGGAGAATACTCATTTTAATAACTGCCTCTCACTCCATGTTTGTTATATGGAAAGGTTTTGCCAATGTTTTAAAGGTTACGCATTTTATTTAACATTGTAGTGAAATGTATTGCAAATAAATATTCTGGTCTAGCACTAACAAAGATCCCAAAATATCTTGCTACTGATGAGCCTGGTGAGTAGTGAGCCTACATAGAAAGTGGTAGAATTTCTGAAGTGCAGTTAAAAAATAGCACCTCTGATTTTGAGTAGTTTATTTTGTAACCCCCTATTTCCGTACATTCACTTTTTATGGAAAAGGCATGAGAGATGTTATCCTTGCCTGCTGCTAAATACAGAGGCATATCATCTGTAAATGTTTTAAGTTTTGCAGACATTAAGTGCCCCATTAGTATGGCGGGGGGACTTTTCTGCCCGCCATACCCTCGGGAAACGGGACTGCCCGCTGAGGGTGTGGCAGTTCCGCACTCCCAATTAGTATGCGCCCACCACACTGGCGGGCGCATGGCGCATCTGCAACATTGCAGCGGGCAGTGCAGAGAGCACCGCCCGCCGCAATGCCACAAAGGCAGGTTGTGTGTTTCAATGCACAACGTGACAGGCGCCGCCATGTTGTTCATTGAAAGGCTGGGGGGGTACCATAGGTACCCCCATGTGCACCCCCCACACTCCAGAATTCCTGGGGGCCTGCTACGGGCCCCCAGTGGCAAAAACCGCCTGCCTTTCCGTGGCGGCAACGGCAACACCCCGCCTGCATACTAATATGGATGGCGGTGTCTAACAGACACCGCCACCATATTAACTGTTTTTCCGCCCGGTAGGCAATCGGGCGGGTAGCCTACCGGCGGAAAACCGGCAGACGGTCTTCCCGTCGGCCGGGGTCCCCCCCGCCATGGTAATGTGGTGGGGGGAATTCATGTGCAGGTGATGGTTTTCTGCGGGCGGATCACCACCGCCATACAGGCGGTTGCGATCCGCCCGATATCTTAATGAGCCCCTTAGACTTGAGCTTGAATAGTGCCATCTTGCCAGAGGCTCAATAAATAAAGAACAAAACAGGAGCTAAGGCGTAGGCTTGGGTTCTCCCATGACTAATTAAGATTGAACCTGCAGTAGTTCTGTTAATAATTATAGATGCCCTAGCATTGTAATACAGGATTTGCCCTATCTGACTAAATTTAGATGGTAAGGCAAATTTGTCTATGACTGTAAAAAGGACATTTCACTGGACTCAGTCAAATGTCTTTTCTGCGTCGAGCATTATTATTGCTGCTTCAATTTATTTAAGAATTTATTTAAGAAAAAGAACTAAGTAGGCTTATGGGCTGTAGGAGTTAATATCTTCCTCAAATGTCCCTTTTGTAATAAAACTAACCACCGCAGCTTAATTGAAAGTGTCAGGAACTGAGCCCCCTTTACAGAATATTATTAAAGAGTGACAATAAAAATATATTCTGTTGGGGTAAAAAACGTTATATACCTCTGTAGGTATTCTATCTAGTCCACATGCTTTTGCAGTAGGAAATGTACTTACCAAATGTACTTACCACCTGTATAGCGTCTGCAAGAGTAATTGGTGAGGTCAAAGTCTCACTTTGTTCTGAAGTCAAAGTTGGAATATTCAGTCCGCCGAGACACCTTTCAGCCTTCTCTAGAGTGGTGTTATGTGAATCTGAATATATCTCCTTATAGTGGTTTAAAAAAATCTTTGCAATTTCTTGAGGATGAGAAGTGATTCTTGCTGACACTGGGTCCAATATTTTTTTAACACAGTTAGCATTCGCCCTGCATTTTATAGACCAAGCCAAATATGTTCCTATATGATCACTCAACTCATATCTTTTTTATAAGACCGAGTTATGATTCAAAATCTCTATTGCTAAAAAATTGTCCTGCAGATTATATTTGGCTTGAACTAGTTTAGTTTTAACCTCTCTGGTAGTGGAGGCTAAATAGTTTGCTGTTGCCTGACTAAATTCTTTTTGCAACTGCAGACTTTCTTCTTGTTCCCCCCTTCTCCTCTAAAAAAGCCTTTAAGGCACCCCACACTGAAAATTCAGATGATGTATCAATATTTTGTTCTAAGAACTCCTTTAATGCCTGCTGCATCTGAATGATCCACTGCTCATCAACTAATAAAGATTTATCAAAAATCCAACTACTCTCCGCCTCTCATTGAGTAGAGATTCTAAGACTGACAGTGATTACTGCATGATCAGAAAATGTGTTCTCTATTATTTCTGACTTGGTTTTTAAAAGTGAAAGGGAGTATGGAAGAAGTAAATATGAGAAGAAGAGTGAAAACGCCCAGAATGACATGTATACTTCCTACCCCTTGGGTATTCATGCCGCCAACAATCAACCTGGGCAAAGTCATGCATAAAATGTAGCAAAGGTTTTTTCAACTGAGGTTTGTGTGCCCTAGAGACGTCTAAAGTTGGGTCAAACAAAACATTAAAGTCACCACCAATCAGTAGTGTAACAGATTGCACTATTTCAAAATTGTAAAGAGATTGCAAAGTTTTGGGTGAGTCCTCAATGGGACCATAATAGCTCACCTGCTTTGATATCTTAATCTGTACCCATAACCATTTAGCACTGTGATGTCTATGAACCATTGTTATGTCACATTGAAGATCTTTAACTATAGACAAAGCTACACCCCTAATAGCTGCTTTAGATGAGGCATAAAACTTGTGTTGGAATACTCCCAGAATATTCCCAAGTGAGGCTCCTTCCTTATAATGTGTCTCCTCCATTAAGATTATATTAGCTTGTAATGATTAAACCAGGACAATATAGACCAACACTTCACTCTAATATTAAATCACATTCATATTGCATGAAATAATTTTTAAAAACATATGAGGCATACCAAAAATTAAATGGATACCTTGTTTGCTCTAAACCAATGTAAATTCTGCACTCTACCTTAGCTGCCACATCTTTTTTTTGTATTTGCTCCTATCCCATTCCCCTCCTCCCTTCCGTAACCCTTCCCCGTGATAGACCATCCCTGAGGGCCCTCTACATCTCGGGTCTTTGCCCAGGGATGCCTCTCACCCCCAGAAACCCCCCCACCCACACTCCATTTTGTAGAGTGCCTTGGACTGGCACTCAGAAGTAAGCCTCCAAGGAAGCAGCCGCAAACAAAAAAAGAAGTGAGCACTAAATAAGATTGTTTATTTGTGAGATTTCCTATTGTCTCAAGTATTTTAAAGGGTTCTTTCAATTTTGACTTCATTTTGGAACCAAACGAAGGTAGTAATGCAAGTACCCAATCACCAACTTGATATATTCTCCATTTCTTTCCCTTATCATATATTTGTTTTTGTCTCTTTTGACTTGCCTCTAAATACTTGGTGACTAAATCCTGTAATTTTCCAATATGGGTCTTCAATTGTTGAGTGTATTCTAACAGAGAACTTTCCGCCTCTCCTGCATCCTTTTCTCAGGCCTGCTTAGTAATTTTCAACAGGGTTCGAGGTTTCTGCCCATATAGTAGTTCCAAAGGTGGACATCCCAAACTGCTCTGCACTTGGCCCCTTAAAACAAAAAGGGCCAAAGGGAGCATCTTATCCTAATTCTTCCCTTCACAAATTCGCCAATTTCTTGTGTATTGCAAATTATGCATGGGGCATAGTAGATTTCCATTGGTTCCTCTGGGAGTTTTTCTTTTGTTACAGAATTAGGCTCTGTGGCCCCCATTCGCCGCATTCAAAACAGTTGGAGCCTACTTTTTTATAACTTTCGTATTTTTAAAATAATTCTTTTCAATGTGTGATACTCCTGATTTTATCAAATGTCTCATTCCCTACACAACCTCCAATGGGTGAAATCTTGCTTAAACCCTAGAGAACGTAGTGGCTGTTTCCACAGCTTGGTCAATAGTGAGTCCTGAATGCTGTTGTAGCATCTTCTGGGTATGGTTAGGCAAAGGTTCTAGGAACTGCTCAAGACAAATTGTATCCATTATTTCTTACTCGATACGTTCCTGAGGTTTAAGCCACTTCTCAGTTGCTGTTTTTATCTCAAGATAAAAAGTTTTTTATGTGTTATCCGAGTTTCCTCTTTCTTGTCTATACCTTAAGCTATAAGCGTCTTCATCCAACCCCCGCTCTGTTTAAAATAATCTTCTTGACTTCTTTGCAAGTGGTCTCTCCTCAAGGATTGGTGGTTTGATAAGCAGCTTGGGTTTCCCTAGTTAATAATTAGGCACAACAAAAAGGCAAACGTTCTACAGGCCTTTAGCTAGCTCTAGCAGTCCGTTCAAAATTCAATTAGAAAATCCAAATCTTATCTGGACTGTACCTTATGTAGCATCACCATAGGCCCAGCACTTGGGGGTCGTCTAAAATTTGCCAATCTGGTGGTCACTTGTAATAGTTTTGGGGCTAATTTATTAAGACGTTCAATCTGTGTTTTTATAGCGGCCCTAAATATATCTCTGTCAGCTTTTGTGGAGGAGGACATTTGACGTTCCATCACCCATTCTAACTTATGTTGGCTTTGCACCCGATGTTACATTAGAACATCCATTTTGTTTCAAATGGCTTTATACCCGCATTCTCCACCACATGTGATTCAACAAATAATTAATTCAAGGAATCGTCACCTTAAGTATATTATTTGTCTTATTTGAATATATGACTGTTATTCTAAAGTTATATAAATCTTCTCTCTTCTTCTTGGATTTTAGATCTTCCAGCCTTCCCAACCACTGGCACACTCGACAGAAAGGATTTCTCAGGTAAGTGACTATTTTCATTTTATAATTTTCACCTCATGGAGTTAGCTTTAACTTGTTTCAATTCCTTTCACTTATTCCTACAATGATATTAGAAAGTGTTCCAATATAAAAAAAACTTTTTGATAATGATTACTTCCTCAACAGGGCTTAGAGTTTATCTTCACTCTACTGTTTTTCCCCTCTTTTTACCTAAATAAATTAGAATAGGGAAAAGGGAAATGGAACCAGAAAGAAGAAAGAGAAAAAAAAGAATAGAAACGATTTCCAAAATTAGACTCTGGTCATAACCAGAAATCCTTGCTCATTTACTGTTTCCTGATGTTATCCGCTTTTTCCTAACCCACCCCCTCTCTATTTAGTATGAGGCAGCACACCTGGCCTGGCGTAGTCATGCTTCTCCTGAGGTGTGGCTGGTCTGAAGGTTTTGCTGATGGCTGCTCTGCGTTTTGGTTTTGGCTGCTCTGCTCTCTGGGCTCTCGTTCTCTCTCCATTGTGGGTATTCCTCGTTATGCGACAGTTCCTGGCAATCTTCTTTCTGTCCCTTTCAGGTGTTCTGGTTCCAAACCCAAGAACACTGTGAACTTGACAAGGCTATGCTCTGCTTTATCTTAATCTATACCTCCAACGTCCCGTAACTCCACCTCTTGTCCTTTATCCTCACTCATGCTCAGTAAATGCATGTCTCCCTTTAGTCTGCCTGACTTCTTGATTCCTAGTCTTCATAATTTCTGCTCTGGAATATAAGAGGAACTCAGGTTCTGTTGACCTCCAGACTGGCCTTTTGATTTTCTATCTCTCCATCCTGCATACTGTGATGTGCCGAGACTAAACAATACACTTCAACAGTTTTCTGTGGGTATAAATAGAACAGGAAAACACAGTAGGGTTAAAAAAACAAAAGAAATGTATTCTTCGCAGAGGAGAAAAGAAAGGATTGCAAATACTTAAATGCATATTATTAAAATAGGATTGAATACTGTTACAACTTATAGTTTGTTTAAAGTCCATTAACAATAAACGAAGAAGAAGTGTTATTTTTCATATATATGCATTTTAAAAAGTTTGGTGCCGCAGTTTGTTTTCTAACATTTATAGATGCAGAACGTCAGTGAGGAGATGTTCGTTTTTTCTTGTTCTGTTTATGTCTTGTTCTATTGTTCTATGGTATGTCTGTTGTCAATTAACATTCTAACGGCCAGATTAATAGCTTCCGAAGGCCCCCCATCTCACCCCTACCTCACAGGTGTACTGTGAGATGGATTAAGCCACGCCCTATTTACAACACTAAGTTAGCATAACCGAGATCATGGTTAGCAAGCAAGCTTGTCGTTTCTGCTGCGCTGCACACGACACTGTTGTTATGTGTTATTCATTTTAGAAATGCTGACTCGACTTTGCCTTACAGGATAACAAACTGTTGTTTCATATTCTTAACCGTGAAATGTGCCCTTGGTCTGTACATCATGCAAAGAACGCGTCTGGGTCACTAGAAGGTACAGAGTGTTGTGTTTAGATTGATCGTACCACTTGTTAGACATATCATGCATACAGCTGCCAATATCTGAAGGACAAGCGTCTTTAATATTGCAGAACAGTTTGGTTTTACATTCATTCGAACAGAAGAGCTGATGCATGCTGTGAGAGCTGATCCTTTGATGTGATTCTACTAAGCTGATCTATACGGTATGGGGTCCCCCCTGTTAGCCTAAGAGACCTTCTAATAGTCTAATAATAATAATGTATTAGATTTTAATGAAAGGAGTGTGGCACCTTACCACTGTCATTTTTAGTATGATTGCTCCTTTCATTATATATGGTATTGTAATAATGCTTATGGTTCTGATCTGTACTGTTAGTCTGCTAGTGTTAGCCAAAGTACTGCATCTTAGGACGCGAGGTTTATAAAATAAACTCTTTAAACTTTACCGTGTCTGTATTATTATGTTGTGGACTAACAAATAAGTACGAACAGGTATTTCGGATTCCCACCACTCCTGAGAAATATCTAAGTCGCTTGTTCTGGTTTGTCTATACATTGGGACCGCCTAGCTAGATCTAGGCTAACGAATGGGATACTAAGCTAGTCGGATAAGGGGTTCTGGGTTCTGAGGGGAGTTTTCTGGTACACCACAATTCTCTGAGGTCCTGGTCTCCTGCACATAGTTCTGTGCAAAAGCAGAATCCCTGCAACATGGCGCACCTAACGTTTGGTCTTAACGTCTGAGACGCTTTAGTAGTACTAGTTTTAGTCCACAACTACCCTCACTCTCGTTTCCGGAAAACTTGAGTGACGGTTTAACCTACCTAGGTTTAGACTAATGGTTCTATCAAGCTTGAAAATTAAAAAGGTTATAATTTTTTAGCCCAAGTGCTACTGTGAATATCGCTGTTACTCTTTAAGGAGTCCTTATGGCGGTTAACATTCCCGCTCATAGTAGGGTTCCTCTGCGCACTCATTTGAGGGCGTATGGGGTACCTGATGACGGGATGTCCGTAGTCTTTGTGGTCAGTGCTGATACCACCTACCCGTATGAGTTGTTTTACTCATGGGTGACCTTTGCGGAAGTGGATACAGACGATAATTTGTTCCACGAATATACAGCCTCGGCTATACCTGCGGCTTATGCCCCATATCAGACTCTGGAAATTCCTATTTCTGCCTGGCAGCATACAATTTGTTTAATGGCGCCCTCCCCCATGAGGTCGTATCGGCGAGAATGGGCCCGTTGTCAATTGCAGGGGCTACATGGCCGGTACTGGCCGGATATACTCCACACCCACGCTACCTGACGGTGGGAGTGGGTGATTTAAGAACACTACACACAGCCCTGATTACGGTCCATAGGGCTTTAGTGCAGTATGTGTCACGCACAGTTCAGGTGGGAGCACCTGCGGTTGCTGGACACGGGGCGGATCACCATCACGTGGTGGTGATAAGCCCTGTTATGGTTAACGCGGTTGTCGGCAAGCGCCCCCTCAGTAAGGATGAATTTCCTTACTGGCTTGCGGAAAAATTTGATCAATTAGAAGCCGTGTTTCCAAACACCACACCTGTGGATAAACACAGGATACTCACCATTACTTTGCCGAAAGACCTAGTCCCTGAACTTGTTGATTGTGACAATTGGGGCAAGGTCTTTGCTGCGACATATTCGAAGTGCTACGGCACTCCGTCTATGGCTGTACTACCCTCCGTCATCAAGAAAGTTCAAGAAAGTCATGGTGCGGAGGCAGCTATTGAGTTGGGATTAAGGCTTGTCGACAGTTTCAATGTGATTTGTTCCATGGTAATGGGCAACCTCAAAGGAGATGCCATGCAGTTCCAAGTTGGTAATATGCTGGAGCTTGTGGCAGATGCCGATAAGCCTAGGGAGTTCGCAAAAATTATTGCGAAAGCCTATAGGATGGTTGGACGTAGTGCCTTAGGTGTGAAACCCACCATCAAAATTCCCGATGTAGTGCAACAAACTAAGGTGAGTTTGTCTACAAAAGACGAAAAGCCCAACTTTCCTAAACAAAGTTGACGAGCCAAAAAACAAGAGAAGCAGCAACAGCAACAGAAACAGGTTTCTCGTCCTGCCTCACCAGTTCAGTCGTCTAGTGAACGCACTTATGATTTGCGCGATCGTACTCGTATTAAGTCACCTGATAGGTTTCAGGTTTCTGAACAACGCTCTCCTCGTTCTTCACAGGAAACATCGACTTCGCACTCTGGTGGTGGAGAGCGTGGAAGAGGACGGGGCACTCAAGGTCGAGACTAGCCCCGCCAGACTGACGGTAAAGGCAAGCAGGAAGACGCTGCCAGACCACGTCCACCGTTTCAGAAAAAGAAAGTTGCTGCTATCTCAGCGAGATATGACTCAGATGGTCAGGACACAGCTTCGGAACCTGACATGGGCACTAACGCTGCTAGACAGCGCGGCGGAAGTTACAGTAGTGCGGGAAGCATTGCGTCCATTTCTGGAGGCGACAGCAACTGACATTTATGTGACAGTTGAAACTGCTGATACTCGCGTAGCCCCCCCGGAAAGATTATTTGAAATAGTCCTTAATATTGAGGGTGACATACAACGCAAAATTAAAGTGTTTTTTTGGGATAATCTTACCACCACATATGATATTCTTTTGGTGGAGAAAGATTGGCCTCCGGCTTTCGCAGTGCCCACGGAGGAGTCTACTAGGTTGGAGGGAAGTGGGCGCAGGTGCTTGCGCCTGCGTTATATCGTAATCAGGTGGGCTGGGATAAATGTTCTCCCAATCACGAGATTCCATTGCGATCCGATCCCCAGCCTCAACCCCAATATCCCATGCGTCGCGAGGCTAGACCTCACGTCGCGTCAATCCTTGAACAATTGGAATATCAAGGAGTGATTGAGACATGTGTGTCACCCATGAATAATCCTTTTTTCACTGTAACGAAGCCTGACGGGTCGTACCGCCTAGTTTTGGACTACCGGCATTTAAACTCACATTGCCGGACGTGTGCGGTACAAAATACTCATAGTTCGGCTCTCGTAGATAGTCTTGTGAGAAAACGTTTCAAAACTACGCTCAACTTATCCAATGGCTTTTATTGCCATAATCTGGCCCCTCTTAGTTATGAGTGGACAGCATTCACCTCGGGTGGCAAACAAAAATTGTTCAAGAGGCTCCCGATGGGCTATAAAAACAGCCCTGGAGTTTTTGCCGCTCGCGTGGTCTCTCTCTTGGAGATGGTAGACCCGGAAGCATACTCGTATGTCGATGACATCTATCTGACAGACGACGAGTTGCTTCCACATCTTGCTCGTGTGGATAACATAGTGACTATGTTTGCAGACTTCGGTTACAAGTTTAACTTTAAGAAGTCGCACATTGCTGAATTTACAGTGTTGTTCTTGGGGTACGAACTCAATAATGAAGGTCGAGGCTTGGCACCGCAGTTCCTTGAGAAATGCGCAAACCTTCGTATCCCTATGACACTGAAAAAACTACAGTCTTTGCTGGGTTTTCTGAATTTCGGTCGATCCTACATTCCTGATTATGCCCTGCGTATCAAGACACTTTATGCCTTGATACAACCAACTTATACCAGATCTTGCTGGCTGCCAGAGCACTCGCATTATATACTTTGCAAACTGATCTTCTTACAGCTAAATATCTAAAAACTCGTGACAACCACACCAACCTGGTCATTAGAATCGTTCCAGGCGCAGAAGGTTTCACGTACTTAACGTTCAATGAGGGTGACACAGTCCCCATTGCTTACAAATCTCATCTGTACACTTCGGCTGAGCTGCGATTTTCCACTGTTGAAAAAGTCTTGACAGCAGTTCAGATGGCGATCCTGAAAGAACGAGCGCTATCACAAGGAAAACGCATGCGGGTGGTAACACCGTTTCCTGCTCTTGAAGCAGTCACTAAAGCTAGTGTACCGAATTCTAAGGCTTTGCAACCAAGGTGGATACAATGGGCAACCTCCCTAGCTTCGCCAGACGTCGAATACATCTTTGACGCGGCGTTGCAGACTCAAGAGAGTTTGGAGTATGAATTCGTTCATCCTGCTCCACAGTCATTGCGCCCCATCGAGGAATACCATTGTGTCATATACACTGACGGGTCGGCGCAACCCGCAACTGGATCAAGGCACGCTTATTCAGCGGCTTGCGCAATTGTAGTCGGTACTTTCGTGAATGGAGAGTTCAAATCTGATGCAGTGCATACACAGTCATTGAGTGATTGTACCGCGCAACTGGCGGAGCTTCGTGCTCTGGTGCTTGCACTTGAGTTTGCTGATCACAGAGTCACTACTCTTATAGTGAGTGACTCTTACTATTGTGTTCAATCTTACAACGACAATTTACTTTTTTGGATTATGAATGGTTTTCGTGATTCAAAAGGTAGCACAGTGAAGCATAAAACGCTTTGGGCTCGAGTGTCGGAACTCAAAGGGAGTCTGCCACTTGTGGATGTAATTCACACTCTTGGTCACAAACGAGTTGGTGTCCATGCTGTCGGTAACAGTTTGGCTGACGAGGCAGCTAAAACAGCAGTGGCGACATATTTAGTAGAAGCAGTTACAAGATCAAAATCTAAGATAGATGCAGACATCTTAGCAGCTATAGCTGCTTCTGAGACAGGGACAAACTTCCCTAGAGGTTTCCCTTCTCGATACCATTATCACTTAAGTCCTGATAACGTCCCATTAGTGAGGATTAACGACGTTGGTGATAGATTGATTCCCAACGCGGACTGCAGACCAAATCTGATAACAGCTGCCCACGAAGGTGTTGCGCATGCTGGAGTGTCAGCAACTGTGTCTCTTTTGCAGCAGCGTTACTGGTGGTACGGTTTGTATAAACAAGCGCGGGCTTATGTACTTAATTGTGACATTTGCCAGCAGATCAAACCTTCTTCTGTTGCGCGTCCAACTCCAACGCAGCTGCATATATCTAATCAACCACTAGCGTGTGTTTATTTAGATCACTGCGGTCCTTTTACCTCTGATACTGCGTACAAGTACATCTTGGTTGCAGTGGATTCGTGCACACGTTTTCTGTGGGTGTGGCCACAAAGGAGTGCTGATGCCAGGACTGTCAATAAAGCATTGCGTGTCTTTATAGGGAGTTTTGCGTGTGGTACCCTTCACTCTGAACAGGGCCCGGCGTTCGCCTCTAAGGATTACAAAGAGGCAATGAGAAGTTTGGGGGTCCAAGTCAAATTTTCGTCTCCATACCGGCCTGAGGGCAATAGTGTTGTGGAACGGATGAACCGTGACCTAAAGCAATCGTTGACAGCCAAGGTGTTAGGTACAGGCCGGAACTGGCTGGCCCACTTGTATGACGTCCAACGTGCACTTAATAATCTCCCTAGAAGGTCTCTGGGTGGGCGGACCCTGTACATGATGCTCTTTGGAGTGAGAATGTTTGTTCCGGACCTTGATGGTCTAGACATGGCGGCAGTTGCAGCGCCTTTTGACCTCGATGACCACTGTGCTGTATTACAGAATCTACAAGAAGCAAGAGACACTCTAGCGAAGGAACACGTGCCCTCTGCATCTGAAGAAGCGCTCCTGATTCCGGTGGTCGGCTGGCTGCCTCGAGTTGGTGATCTGGTCCATGAGAAGGTGGAGAACAAGAAGGAGTTTGGCCCCTCTTATCGTGCACCAGTCCCGGTGCTTGGAGTATTGGGTACACGTACAGTTGTTTTACCACCACTTCCTGGTCGCAAGGAAAACAGGTACATTTCAATTGAAAATGTCAAGCTACACAGGGTGGCCGATTCTCCATAGTATGACACCTTCGGTTTCCTGCCCTTCAATGCTGAGAAACTCTGTTGTGTTGCCACCCTCTATCATCGTGCCTGAGGTTTCCGTTGAGATGATTACAGTTACTGATCCGCCACCTACTACTGGTGGTTTGCCCGCTGATCCTGAGTATGCTTATCCTGCAGAAGTCGCCTTGCCCCTATTACATACAACAACACTTGCCCAGTCCCAGTCTTCCTTTGAAACTGAATCATTGACTTCCACTGCCCCTTCCAAAATTTCTATATTTTTTGCCTGGTTCAAGAGACATTTTTTGGTTGCACCTTGGACTTACATCTGGCTGGTGCTGATTGGTATTTTTTTATTCATGACAATTGGCTTTGTGGTAGTGTTTTTAAGACTTATCAATGGACACTACCTGAATGAGCGATCTACAATTCAATTAATTGATGGAACTTTGGCCCCCCATTCCTCATCACACATCATGAAAAGAGACCAGACATTTGTGAACATCACCGCCTGGCCTGTACGTGATGGGATTGCTTGGGATGCAGTGAACTTTCAAATTCATAGTCCCACCGAAGTTATTAATGTGCCAACTGTTTTTCGTGTTTCTATGGGTGATGTAGTTAAACAAAACATCCGCTCAGATGATTAGGATGTACAAGCAATAGAAGCATTGTTTTCTGATTTAAAATATTATGCTGCATTTGATGCTGAAGATCTGTATTTAAATACTGCAAACTATGATGAGCAGTTTTGTTTTCAACATTATGGCACACATTTCCTACACAGAGCAATTACTTTTAGAAATTTTGTTAATTTCACTCAATGGGAACATTGTCCTGTCCCTATGCCCGGCAGCTCTGCCACTTTATTGAAAAAATTCACATACTTTTCGGATTTTAGTGTGTCACACCCTGAGTCTTTTTATTTTAAGGTAGCGGTAGAACCCACTTCTAAGGTCAGACTGACACACACAAAATTATTATATTCCAAATCCTTTATGGATGAATTGGCTATTGGAGGTTATGACGTATGGAAAGCTACTGTCGATCTTAAATCGGTTTGGGGAATTAAACCGTGGCAAGTACAAGGAACAGAAGCTTTGCATCGTGCCTGTCTTATCCCAAACCATATCTTATTTTTAAATTCATCTATTTTTCAGACCACCTGTTTTGGATTGGCTATATCTAAAAAATTAATTTCCCCCTCGATCCCTGATCTGGGTGCTTATCCTGGTTGGGAAAATCACTCAGATCTGTCCCTTACTAAGTTGCAGTCGCTTGTTTCCAATGGCACCTTCAATATTTCGACATTGAATCCTGAGGGTTGGTTGGTATGGCAAACAAGCTCAGATTCCTGTCAACGTCGGTTTCTGGATTTGGCTCCAGGATATACACAACTTAGGGTTGACCCTCGTTTTACATCTTCACACACAGTGACTACCTACTCTGTAGGTAAATTATGTCAGTCATGGCTGCAACATTCCACGTTAACTTCAGTTAAGCTTCATTTATCACGCTTAAATGACAAAATAGATTTAAATGATTTTATTAAGGGTCCTGCTAATGGCAGGTCTAAACGATGGGCTTATGCTATTTACAATGAAATCTGGAAATTGTCGCAAATTGAAGCTGCTTCTAGATTACGTGCTATTGACCAGGCCAATATGGAAAAAGTATTGGCTGTGATAGATAATAGTATTAATACGTTGTCTTCTAGAATTTATACATTAGATAATATTGTTTCTTCTGTCGTAGACATTGTGCAAGATGATGTATCTGTGTTATATCATGGTCAAAATCAGTTGTGTTCAATTATGCAGTTTGCATGGACATTGCAAACGTTAAAGGCACGGAAAGTCCCTTGGGATTACATGAATATTTCATCATTGTTCCTTCCGTTTAATTTGACTGAAAAACAGCAGTTCATGTCCATGAAAGATGCAACTTATGCATTGCTGCACATTGAAAAATTAGAACCTTTACCTTTTTCTGTGGCTGAGTTAAATTCAGCCGTGTGGTTAATTCACGGATTAGTGACTTTACCGTTCAGTTTGTTCAAGTTTAGTTCGTGCATGAAACACTATGCTATCGGCAGATATGAACAACTTGGTGATGCGTTTCTGCATGAAGTTTGGTCACTTCCGTTCACTTACAGATGCGTGAGGGATGGCAAGGAAGTTTACTTAAAAGGTGAAGAATGCAATTCCGCTCCTGATCACTCTGTGGTTTGTAGACATATACAATTACATGGCGCTTGCAATATACACGCTCCTAATTTAGCTTGTGTCCTAAAGGGGATTCCAATGCCAGTTATAACGTCTTCTTTTAAGCTGCTTGCCAACGGTAGTTAGTTGCTTTTAAATAGTGAAGCTTGCTGTGGGATGCTAGTGGGTATTCCTTACATAGTGACTGTTTCACAAAAAGTAGTTTGCTGTAATAACGTCCTTTTCCCGCCCCCGCAAGGCTGACTCGACATATCCATCTGGCCAGCGATTCCAACCTTGAACGCAGAGTTCAATAGGATGAGCAGAATAAGGGCTCTTTTGTCTAAAAAAGAGGTTGCGTTGACTTCGTCCCGTGAAACATTTCTTCTTAATGTTGCGAACACACGCACTGAGGTACAAGCTCTTTTAAATACCGACCTCCCCCTCCATTTTGGAACCTTGATTCAAACTATCTTTAATGCTTCGTCTACGACTGGCCTTGTTCATTTTTAAAAAATTGTGGGCTCGGCCCTCGTGACATCTTTCCAGACTGTTTTTGGTGTGATCCCCGCATTTTTACATTCTATTTTTTCAAGTGTCTTCGGAGGGTTCCCCTTGCTCCTCGCTTTGGTGGCTGGGATCCTCTTGTTGATTTGCGCATTTCGATATGGCTGCACACCGGGAGTTGCAAGACAGAATGCTGCGCTTGCTCCATCTTCGTAGCCGGATGCTTGATTTCTATGGCACCTTACCACTGGCGGTATTAAGCGTCAAGTATGGATTGTCTTTACGGTTTCCCTTTTTTACGTGTGTGCAACCTGTTTTTCATTGCCTAGATTGTCCCTTCCAATGGGCTCTGGACTTGTGCCTGTCAAACTTGGCGTCACCTGACCCGGATTTTGATGAACTAATGTGTCCCTTAGTGGCTCATGAATTCGACTGTTCTGGTGTCGGGTTTATGGCTTTGGGTGCTGCACACGGAGTCCTTGGAAACTGGGATATCGGAGAGGCAGCTATTGATTTCCTTGAAAGGAGTTATATTGAGGAGACTGACAGTTGTCCTATCCTGGTGCTGGATGCTCCGATAATTGATGAACATGTGTGTTCCTTTCCCTTGCTCAATTGGATGGCAGATACTTTTGCGGAACGCTCCAATGATTTCCTCTTGGAAGCAGTTGCAACTTACGGTGCATATACCTTCATGGATTGACTGATTGACATTGTCAATGCAGCTTGCATCCAGAATTGTTAATTTTCTACGAAAGTTTTGCTTATTTTTTACCACGTCATTTTTTCATTTTTTAAACGAACATTTTTTTATTCTCGGACTTTACACTTACCTTATATGCCCTTGGTTCTGTTCTAAATCACTTGAACTCTGCGTTCTTGATAAGTGTATCCCTATTGGTTAGTGCTCCGATCATGGGGGGGTGAGATGGATTAAGCCACGCCCTATTTACAACACTAAGTTAGCATAACCGAGATCATGGTTAGCAAGCAAGCTTGTCGTTTCTGCTGCGCTGCACACGACACTGTTGTTATGTGTTATTCATTTTAGAAATGCTGACTCAACTTTGCCTTACAGGATAACAAACTGTTGTTTCACATTCTTAACCGTGAAATGTGCCCTTGGTCTGTACATCATGCAAAGAACGCGTCTGGGTCACTAGAAGGTACAGAGTGTTGTGTTTAGATTGATCGTACCACTTGTTAGACATATCATGCATACAGCTGCCAATATCTGAAGGACAAGCGTCTTTAATATTGCAGAACAGTTTGGTTTTACATTCATTCGAACAGAAGAGCTGATGCATGCTGTGAGAGCTGATCCTTTGATGTGATTCTACTAAGCTGATCTATACGGTATGGGGTCCCCCCTGTTAGCCTAAGAGACCTTCTAATAGTCTAATAATAATAATGTATTAGATTTTAATGAAAGGAGTGTGGCACCTTACCACTGTCATTTTTAGTATGATTGCTCCTTTCATTATATATGGTATTGTAATAATGCTTATGGTTCTGATCTGTACTGTTAGTCTGCTAGTGTTAGCCAAAGTACTGCATCTTAGGACGCGAGGTTTATAAAATAAACTCTTTAAACTTTACCGTGTCTGTATTATTATTTTGTGCACTAACAAATAAGTACGAACAGGTGTTTTGGATTCCCACCACTCCTGAGAAATATCTAAGTCGCTTGTTCTGGTTTGTCTATACATTGGGACCGCCTAGCTAGATCTAGGCTAACGAATGGGATACTAAGCTAGTCGGATAAGGGGTTCTGGGTTCTGAGGGGAGTTTTCTGGTACACCACAATTCTCTGAGGTCCTGGTCTCCTGCGCATAGTTCTGTGCAAAAGCAGAATCCCTGCAACAGTACATTACAGCAGGAGACATTTGTTGGCAGAGTGCCAGAGTGCCCTGCACACAGAATCACTTTTAGGATAACAGTCTGCAGCAGAAGTGTTAAAGACAGTCTTGTAAAGATCTCCAGGTTCATAGTGTATTTCGTGAACATGCAGAGCTGTTTCTTTTTTGTGCATCAGGTTATTTCAGTGCATTGATAGGTATTGTCCCTGTTTCAAGTGCTAGTTTTTAAAGTGTGCATTTGAACATGTTAGCTATCTCCCAACAATGACAATGATGTCAGTATTGAACTAAAAGATAAATGATCTGAGTGGCCATTATACAGAAAGATGTTGTAAGTTGCTAAGTTACTAAGTACTTTATTTCAAGGTTTTCTTGTATGTGTTAATAAAGGAAAAAAAGGGGGAGGGAAATGAAATGCCCAGGATCACGCAATTTGGTCAGGTTAGGTCACTGGCTTGCTTCCCCCATGCCCACTGTACACCAGACACCCTCCATCCTAATAACTACCCTGCTGTTATTAAAGGCACTGTGCTGGGTTCAGTGCACACTAGTTCCATGGGTGGAGTATTGCTTTTACTTACAAAGCACATCAGGCCTTTTCCCTGGTCCCAGTTGTGCGAATTAGACATATGTGCAAATTGCTTCTAGGGTCCATTTTACGACCTTTGATGAGTACCGGAATAAGTGACAGTCTACAGTATGTACGGAACAAAAACATAGAGGGACTTGAGGGTTGTGGGGTTTGTGACAGCGATAGAAAAGTCAAATAAGAGATTTTGTCAATATGTGATATACCACAACCACACCCACAACACTGCCATTCCCACACATGCCCAGTGACCATGAAAATTATTTTAGCAAAATTAAATTTGAATTATTCCAAAATGTTGCACACAATAACAAGCACTTACAGAATAGCACTAGGAATATTTAGTTCTTGCAAGGTTTTGCCTAATTAAATGGCGCGAAGAGTAATACTATTTTATGTAGATATCTAAAAGACTTGCAGAAGACACTATTCGAAAGGGCTTAGATTTTGATAGGAATGTGCTAAAATGCATTGTAATGCAGTGCATTTGCCAGGGACTACAAATGATGGATAATTTGTAGTAATTTTATATTTATGTGTTGTGGTTCAGTAATCAGAATGTGAGTATATGTAAATACAGAAGGACAGTGTACATTGAATAACTGCTCTTTGCATTATGCTGTTTTCAGGATACAATGGGTACAGATTGAAAATGCACTTTGGTAAATATGTGCTGTTTTTAGGGGTGATTGCAATTTTTTCTAGGTCTAAGGAATTGGCGCAGTTCGACAACTATAAATATTTTGATTCCAAAAGTGTTACCGTGACAGAAAAGCTTCCTGTTTCCAACATGTTTGCCTGCATGTGCCTAATGATAAATGTTTTCCCCCTCTCATATCTGGTTAGGAAGCTCCACTGGTGCAAATGGGTTCTGTTTTTCTGACAATTTGGCCCCCACATTGTACCACTATTGATTTCCCACCTAGCCGTGGGTCATAAACAGGGAGTGTTTGGTAAAGAATAATCTATGTGTGCTAGCCAAAGATAAGTATGCAAATGTTCAACCTGATTCAAGAGACACAACTTTCCCCAATGGAGATGTCGATCTAATTGTTCAGGGTTCATGCATCAGCAATAACACAGGCTCGCAGCAAAATTCTTACGCAGTGGGCACGGCTACAAGATTAACAACATGAAGGAAGACTAGTGAACATTTACACAGACAGCCAATATGCTTTTGGGGTGGTCTCCTGATCTTGGCCAGCTGTGGGCTATGAGGGGATTCTTTACCTTAGCTGGTCAACAAATACAGCATGCACCATTAATAGCACAAAAATTGCAAGGCCTGTTGCTACCAAAGAGAGTTTCAATTGTAGAATGTTCTGCACACACCACCTCCAAGGACTATGTATAAAGAGGTAAAGCATTCATTGATGCAGGAGGAAAAAAAGAATAACAATAAATGGCTGTGAGAACACAATGGTCCAAATTGCTTCTACTCTACATGATAACATGATCTCAAGATAAAGGATGATAATATGTACTGTGACCCAAAGAATATTGCACAAAGGGCGGGTGTGGAAGAGAAGGAAGAAGGGAAAAGGGGAGGATGTAGGCAAACAGAAGAGGGAATATGGATAAGCTCAAATGGAAAGATATGTTTACCAATGATAATGCTTGCACCCATGGCCCGACTTTTTCATGGGCCATGACATGTAGGACGTGATGGAATAATCAGACTGTTTTCCCAATGCTGGTATAACAGAAAAATTGGTAAAGGTACTTCCACTGTCCCAGTCCACTTCCCTTCCCCACATGAAATGAACTTCATCAACATGCCCCCCTACTCAAAAGTATAAGTACGTGTTGGTTATTGTCTGCATGTTCAGCAAATGGAGACATACCCATCCAAGAACTGCAATGCACAAACTGTTGCCAAATACCTCTTGAAAGGTTCCAAGCTTTTAAGTGCCTATGCTTTTGGGTTCTGACAATGAACCGGCGTCCATCTCACATGTGATTGTGGGGTTGTGCAAGGGGCTAGGAGCTACACAGAAACTATATTGTGCCTATCATCCACCAGCAGCGGGCGCTGTTGAGAGAAAGAACAGAGTGTTGAAAAATAAGATAGGCAAGATTTGTGCATCCACTGAATGGACCTGGATTGATGCACTACCACTTGCTCTGTTGTCCATGAGAAGTATCTCAGACAGAGGGACAAAGCTCAGCCCGCATGAAATAGTGTTTGGATGGCCAAAGAACATTCCTGGCCACATGTCTATTGTCCGTCTGTCCGTATCTAATGGTCTGCTTCTTCAATACTGCAAAAGAATAACATTGTCAGATGCTGTAGGCCCTTCCTGAAGCAGAGACACCAGCAGCCCATGGCCTCCAGCCAGGGGATTGCGTTTGGATTAAAAGCCCACACCAGATGGCACTGTCTCACCCTCGGTGGAAGGGGCAATACTAGGTCCTTCTGACAACAGCAATAGTTGTCAAGTGTGAGGGTCTGACTTCCTGGATCCATGGCTCTCATACAAAGAAAGAAGTGACACCACCATCACCAGAGGAGTCACCAGTGCCTTCCCTTGCATCAAATTCCAGGACAGCCTCTTTACAACATGCGTCGCACAAAAGGTACTAAGTGAGAAAGGTACCCAAGCTCATCCTGAAGGGTTGTGCGTGCTGCACACAGCAGAGAAAGGAAGAGTGTGTAAGTGGGCCCCAATGATGCATCAACTATAGATGTTTGGAAGATCAATGTCCCAACCCCTCAGTCTATAAGATGTGACAAGATATCTTTACCTTCCTCATCACTTTGTTTTCTTTAAATTGAAAGTGCCTAAGTGATAGAAGTGGTTGCTAACTTCTCAAATTACTTGAAGACAGGCACCGATGGTTACTTTTCGGTTGACTGCTGAAAAAGGGAGTTAGGTTTTGGTGGAATTCTGCATTAACTATGTATAGGGAAGTCACCAAATCACTATCTAGTGCACTAGATAAACACACCCTACTACGAGCTCATTGGAACATTCCTGGACCACAGAGAAAAGAAAGGAAGAAGCCTGACACACATGCCTGTAAAGGAGACTGAGGCATCCTCGGATCTCCCCTTGAATCTGGGGTCTAGAACTGCTCTGAAAAGAACATTTCAATGGTTTTCTGTAACTGCCTCAGCAACACAGCAGCTGAAGAAAGGCTCTACCCTTTGTCAAAGAAACAGCTGTCCAGTTTGGTGTGTTCTCCACTAGCCCATCAGAGAACCCCTGGCTGGAGAGCGATATAGGCTCTAGAAAACTTTCTTGAGGATCCAGGAGTTGTAGGAAATATCTTTATTGAATTTTCCAGTATAAACAAGAATTAGGACGTTCCCATTTATTTGGCTTCTGAAGGACCTGAACAAGGTATTAAAGCATTCTGAGGAAGACACACCCTAACCAGCTTAAAGTCACCCGTTTGCCCCACTTAAAGCTTTTTCCACACAGATGTGAGGCTACTGTGACAATGTGGAACCCTTCTCTGCCAAATACAAAAAAGAAACAGAGTCCATGTAAAGACTTTGGGCCCGATTCACAGAACTAACTTAGGACAAAATCCTAAACTTACTACTTTTGGTATTCACAGAAGTTAGGATTTTGTCCTAAGTTTGACTTAAGACAAACTTAAGACAGACTTAAGACAAACTTAAGACAGACTTAAGACAAACTTAAGACAGACTTAAGACAAACTTAAGACAGACTTAAGACAGCCTTAAGACAGACTTAAGACAGACTTAAGACAAACTTAAGACAAACTTAAGACAAAATCCTAACTTCTGTGAATACCAAAAGTAGTAAGTTTAGGATTTTGTCTTAAGTTAGTTCTGTGAATCGGGCCCAGTGAGTGGGGAAAATGTGACACATTCATACAAAGTCCCATTAGTAGCTATAGAGTCCATTGCAGGTCACTCAAAGTCCAAGAAAGCACACATGACTTTGAGGAACCTTTTTTGACTTCAGCACTGTGCCTTGCCTCGCTATAGGAGTTTTACTTGCAGCAGAAAAACCTAAGGCAAAATTCTTTAACTCAAAGCCGTATTTGTCCCCCCTCTGCTTCTTTATTGATGGCCTGAAATCACAGGTGGGTTCCAGCCTACCATGAACATTATCTATGATTGGTGCTCTGTCATTGCTTGGCACTATTTTCCTTAATATTTTTAAAATCCATATTTCTGGTTCACTTTAACTCTGTTTAACATGTTTGTGTCATATTCATTTTTGTTTTTGTCTTAATTATTCGAAATTTATTTTGAAACCTCATTCGGTTATGTCCTCGACTTTAATGTTGTCCTTCTTGGACCTACTATGCATTTCAGTTGGAAAAGTCTGCTTATTGTGGCATTGCAAGCAGGGGTCAACTTATGTAAAGGATTAACTATATATGTTTGCACCACAGCACACCTTAACTAGATGTGCCAAGTGCATACATGGACATGCACCCTATTACAGATATTACACTGACCTTAGAACAGCACAAATTTGTGGCTGCCTTAGGGGCAGCTCATTAATGAAAGGCAGAGCAGCAGTTTAAAGAAGCAACTCCGTCTTTCACAGTGTTGGTAGTATTTTGCCAGAGTGGAGTGAGTGACTGCACCTGCCTTTAGGTGGGATGTTGGGGTTCCATGGTTCCAATTAGAATTCATAAAAACATTGAAGAACTAATTATAGTCTGCATAAATGTTGGTCTATTTTTTAAAAATCGACTTAATAAATTGTTAATAAATATACACTCCTTGTAAAAAAATATTTAAGTTTTTTTTAAATAATTCTGTATTTAGACACTAAAACGCATACATTTTACATTACAAACATTAGTCAATTATTAAACTCTTAAGATAATTATTGTAAACATTTATTTATCTAAAACTACCAAATATATTTAAGTATCTTCATAAATAAATATACAAAACACAAAAAGTTTTTATTAAAAAAAGCAACTCTTAATGAATATAACAATTATACATACCCCTAAATCTTTACAAAATAATTAAGTAATACATTTAACAAATGACATACACATAAATAACTATATGTAAAACTCAAACAGCATCAAGGAAAACACCAAAATAAATATAAAACAGTATGCAATACATCATCATTTACTACCATTGTAAAATTGTAAACAATTTAACTTTTCTTAGGTGAATTACTTGTAATATTAATCCAGTCCTACTAACAATGAAATAAGTGCATATACTATGAGGTGGAGCATATAAATATTAAGACTCCAGGTCAACCACAATTGAAGTAAGTGCATATAATTGGTGGTTGGGCAAATAAATCTAAATCCAGTTCTAGGAACATTTGGGTAAGTGCACAGAACTGGAAGCATATTAACTATTATTTTTATAGTTCTCCAACAATTAGGGTAAGTGCCTATGATTGGGGAGGTGGGACCACTCACAATTCTAACTTCAGTCCAACACACTTTGAGGTAAATGTATAAAATTGCAATCACTGCAGTAATTGCATGCAATGGGGGCATATTTATTATTGTAACTGTAGGCCTACAAAAAATGGGATATGCTCATGTAATTGGGCAAGTGGGGCAAAGTTCATAAAAGTGAGGTAGAGGGGCTGTATACTATTCTATTTCAAGAACTACAAAGAGTAGTGTAAATTCAATAATTTGGTTGAGTGGTTGTTATTCGCTATTTGTTATTCCACACCATTCCTTGAAACATGCATGTAATGTAGAAGACATGTTTATTTTTCTAACTACATTCCTACAAACACTGGAATACATGATTATAATCAGATGGGGGTACATCTCCTATTCTAACTACAGACCAACAGATATTGGGATAAGTGCATACAATTCTGGAGAGGATATATTTACCATTCTAACTTCAGTTATACAAACAGTGAGTTATATACATATAATTGAGAGGAGTTGGGATGGGTCAAGTTTAATACTGTAACTTAGGTCCAACAAACATTTTGCTATGTGCATAAGTTTGGGGATGTCATAATTAATTATCACTGTTACCATTCCAAATATTGTCCATGTAACAGCTATCAGGGCTACTAGTGGTTAAGAAAACTCATTTTGGGGACATTCATGGATCTTCAGGTCTAGTGGGACATTTCTCTGTGCATCTGTTTTCTTGTCACTGTGACTCTGCCCTATAGTGGCCCATATGCCAGACTGCCCACAACTCATTATCAGGCCTTGCTCTCTGCAGGCTGAGCATACTGATCTCACATGAACACCGCATTTCCAACAATGCAATACATAAATGTGCCTTTTTCTGCCCATCGAATATTTGACCATAAGGTCGTGTGTGTGGCATTCTGAAGGGTCTTTGATGTAGAACTACCTCCCAGGCATCAGTGTTGCCATGCCTAGTGTGGGCTGAGTGATCAGTGAACTGTACACATGGCTAACATAATCCTCAAATGCTCCTACCAGTATACAGACACAGCTCGTGGTGTAAAGACTATGCATATCTTTGCACATACACCATGATGTGATGAGATGAATAATGATAGGCATTATGATATTTAGACATGCATATATCTATGGATGTAGCAAATACAACAAAATGATGGATAGAGTGCTAAAACCTTTCAATCACTCACCCCCAGTCACAGATCGGAGTTTAATCCCTCGTTCTTTTGCTCACTATTCCACTTCAATTTGGACCCAGTCATATGCAAATCAGTCTTGAATCTGTTCCTCATAATAACAGTCCAGCCCGAACTGCTAAGCCTGGTCCTCCATGGACCTTAAACAAGCATCCTAGGACCGGTATTGGACTATTACCCCTCATCAGCCAGGTTAGCTTGAATCCAGTGGCACAGTGAGCAAGGGACCTGTGGGCATACCCTTGGCCACTTAGGGCGAACATTGCAAACACAACAAAATGATGGATGGAGTGCTGAAACTTTTTGACCACTCACCCCCAGTCACAGATCTGAGTTTAATCTATCTTTCTTTTGCTCTCTATGCCACCGCAGTTTGGGCCAAGCCATATCTTGACGCTGTTCCTCATGGGAACAGTCCAGCCTGATCTGCCAGGGAAATCATGATAGGTACAATGATATGTAGACATGCATATATTTATGGAAGTAACACATTTACAAAGTAGGGATTATTACACATTGCTATGCTGAAGTTCATGCCACAAAGTACAGTGTCTCATAATCTATTACATTATTAGCCTATGTGGGGAGTACTCCATTTCACCAAACAACACAATATGGTTACACTCTTAAAGTCAAAGCCACATTCTAGCCTAGGGGAGCAGAAGGAAGAAGTGGATCAGAGTAAATAACTGTGTGTGAGATAGATACCTGTTCCTCTTTTGAGCCAGAGCTGGCCATACAGGGGAAGGACATCATCGACCAGGTATCCTGCTCCTCTGGAGAGAAAGGATGGGTCCTCTCACCTGTTGGCCTGGCATGATTACTTCCAGAGGTGGCAAACAGTAGCTAAAGTGGAGGAGATGTTGAAAGCAGAAGTGTCAGGAGGCGAGTGAGTTATTTTTCAAACTGCTGCGTACATGTACGCGGTCATCAGCATTGGCACACTCAACCATTGGACCACAAGTATCACTGTCACAAACATTAACCCATGGCTGTGTCCCCAAAAGTGTAAATCGCCCACCGCTCGGTCGACTTCCGCCGCCGGCGGTTGTCCCAAATATCTGATATGCAAGGTCAGGCATCCACCATTTTAGTGGTAGGAAAGACAGTAATAGTAAATGTTAAGTGCATCACTACCACTACAAATCAGGCCTAACATATTGATATTTGGAATACTCCCTTCACAAGTCATATCCAGTACATCTCATCATCTGTGCAGTGCATTACTGTGCATGTGGCACAAAGTGCACGGTGCACTGTACACCGCAGTCAGTGGTTTTCCACATGAAATTTCATAAAAACCTTAATATTGTGAACATTTAACTTGTTTAAATTGATGATGTGCCCACTTCTGTTACGGACATGTGAAAGCCACATTGGGGATTATCGGTGGATGTTTAAGAGTGCATAATGATGATGTAAAATGTGTAATGCTTCATGAAGCGGTTATGTTTTGTGAAATTACTTTAGGCTTACTCTTCATAAATGTTACTCTGGACACTGTAACCAATGTAGGATTTTATTATTACTCCTCACATAAGTACCTTGGGAGAGGGAGGAGATGCCAGCCACCACTGTAGCGCCAATTTACAAACCTTCAGACCATGGAAGAAAGACATGCCATCCAGAAATGTCATCTAAATCACCTAACAATCCTAGATTTATGTCATCAGTTGGAACCTGACCTCCTACCTCGCATTACTTATCCTACACCTATCACACCAATTGTGAAACTCGTGTCAGTATTTCATGGTCTGGCCACAGGTTCCTTTCATTTCACTGTTGCTATTTCAGGTTGAATGTCACAACTGATGTTCAGTTGTGTACTCTAAGAGCTGCTTACAGCAATGTTGAGACACATGGGCAGCTACATCCAAGCCCCCAGATATGAAGATTTAGCCACTGTGAAGTTTCAATTCTACAGTTTCGTCGTACCCCGCATGTTATTGGATCCATTGATGACACCCATATTGCCTTAGTACCACAGCAAGCTAGGGAACAAGTGTACCGCATCATGAAGCACTTCCATTCTATCACTGTACAAGTAGTCTGCTTATTGGAATTGTACATCTCAAACATCAGTACCTGGTTCCCAGGATCTGCACATGATTCCTTCATACTGCAGAACAGCACCATACTCCAGCTGATGTCACAACTACTACCAGAGAGAGACTGACTTGTAGGTAAGTGTGATCTATCCTAAATTTGTGTGGGTAATGTCAGGTA
Organism: Triturus cristatus; assembly: GCF_964204655.1. NCBI lineage: Eukaryota > Metazoa > Chordata > Amphibia > Caudata > Salamandridae > Triturus > Triturus cristatus. The sequence goes on from NC_140590.1 coordinate 446,644,381, forward strand.
GTATAATCTGAAAGTGTGCAACTCATTGTTGCACTTCCATCTGTCTCCCATCTAGGAGGCTCAGCGTAACCCAACCGTTTACATGGTTGTTGGAGATTACTGACATAATTTCGAGTGACAAAATATCGTGTTCCGAAAACATCGGGACATAAATATCGATGTCAAAAATATCAACATCCTTTCTTCATAATGGTAAGTACTAAAATATCTAAAAAATATTGTTGTTAAAAATATCAAAGTACAAAATAGCGTTTTTAAAGTATAAACAATAATGTAAAATAAAATTAAATAATACATATAACTTTAAATACATTGAATTATTAGAACATTTTAACAATTATAAGTAATAAATGTAATGTAAAAATAAATTAAACATACATATATAAAATGTACTATATGTGTTTACTTAATAATAATTAATAAATAATTATTTTTAATAAATTATAAAATGATAGAACTATATTAAAAATTCTAAATACATATAACTACATCTTACACTATATTAAGTGCAACAGTAGGAAAAGTGTTGGATAGCGGAGGGGAATAAATTATTATTCCCACTCCAGCAGGTGCAACAGTAGGGAAAGTGTTGGATAGCGGAGGTTAATAATTTACTATTTCCACTCCACCGAGTGCAATAGTAGAGAAAGTGTTGGATAACAGAGGGGTAAACATTACTATTCCCACTCCAGCAAGTGCAACAGTAGGGAAAGTGTTGGATAGCGGAGGGGAATCAATTACTATTCCCACTCCAGTGAGTGCAACAGTAGGGAAAGTGTTGGATAGCAGAGGGTAATAATTTACTATTACCACTCCAGTGAGTGCAACAGTAGGGAAAGTGTTGGATAACGGAGGGGTAAAAATTACTATTCCCACTCCAGCGAGAGCAACAGTAGGGAAAGTGTTGGATAGAGGAGGGGAATATTTAACTATTCCCACTCCAATTAATGCAACAGTAAGGAAAGTGCTGGATAGCAGAGGGGAATACTTTGCTATTCCCACTTCAATGAGTGCAACAGTAGAGAAAGTGTTGGATAGAGAAGGGGAAAAATACTATTCCCACTCCAGCAAGTGCAACAGTAGGGAAAGTGTTGGATAGTGGAGGGGAATCAATTACTATTCCCACTCCAGTGAGTGCAACAGTAGGGAAAGTGTTGGATAGCAGAGGGTAATAATTTACTATTACCACCTCCAGTGAGTGCAACAGTAGGGAAAGTGTTGGATAACGGAGGGGTAAAAATTACTATTCCCTCTCCAGCGAGAGCAACAGTAGGGAAAGTGTTGGATAGAGGAGGGGAATATTTAACTATTCCCACTCCAATTAATGCAACAGTAAGGAAAGTGCTGGATAGCAGAGGGGAATACTTTGCTATTCCCACTTCAATGAGTGCAACAGTAGAGAAAGTGTTGGATAGAGAAGGTGAAAAATACTATTCCCACTCCAGCAAGTGCAACAGTAGGGAAAGTGTTGGATAGCAGAGGGACAAAAATTACTATTCCCACTCCAATGAGTGCAACAGTAGGGAAAGTGTTGGATAGCGGTGGGGATAAAATTACTATTCCTACTCCAGGGAGTGCAACATTAGAGAATGTGTTGGATAGCTCAGGGGTAAAAATTACTATTCCTACTCCAGTGAGTGCAACGGTAGGGAAAGTGTAGGATAACGGAGGGAAATAATTTACAATTCCAACTCCAGCACATGCAACAGTAGGGAACGTGTTGGATAGCGGAGGGGATAACATTACTATTCCCACTCCAGCAAGTGCAACAGTAGGGAAAGTGTTGCATTTCAGAGGGGAATAATTTACTATTCTTACGTAAAGAATGCAACAGTAGGAAAAGTGTTGGATATCGGAGGGACAAAAATTACTATTTCCACTCCAATGAGTGGAACAGTAGGGAAAGTGATGAATATGGGAGGGGATAAAATTACTATTCCCACTCCAGGGAGTGCAACAGTAGGGAAAGTGTTGGATAAATGTAAATGTAGTGCATTTATATAGCGCTCCGCACACCCCCGAAAGGGTCTCTCAGGCGCTGTGCACATACCGCTGTGGAACCCTTCCTGGCCTCTCCCTGTGAATTGCCCACTCCTGGGCATCCCCAAGGTGAAGCCAGGCATCCTAGCGCTTTTGGGGCCGTTGTGGAGATTAAGCAAGCTATTGCCCAGAGTTGCAGAGTGGGACCCATGATTAGAATAGGCACCGAGGCGAGAATTATCGGGTCCGGGGAAATTGAGCCCAAGACCTGCCGAGGCGGGAAATAAATCCTGGTCCGGGCAAGACTTCTGCATCAGGGTCTGCCGCTCTAACCATTGAGCCACACTTCTCCACTAGGGGAGCGATACAAATTATTATTCCCACTCCAATGATTGCAACATTAGGGAAAGTGTTGGATAGCGGAGGGGATAAACCCAAACATTACAGCTATTGAACATACATCCCAAAACAAAATAAATACAAAACAATTACCAAAACTATTCACCAATATAAAAATGAATTTTAATGATCAACTAATGATTAATGTATTTAAAAATAAATTACTTTCCACCATCTACCACAATAAACACCAAAACACACACCCAAAAATATTTACACAAATTCCATAACTAATTTTACATTAATAAATTAATAACAATTAACAACAAACCATTTTTTGTTTTTAATTTACTTCTCACCATTTACCTCTATAAACCCCACAACTCACACATCAAAATTATTACACAATTAGCACATTTAAAAATTATGAATTAATTAACATTAATCACCAATTAATTAATTAATTAGAAATCATTTTGCTCCCACCATATTCACCTATAAATGCCACAAACAATTTTGTAAAACATAACACAATTAACATAAATATTTATCAATTAATTAATTAATCGATGCCAATTTTGAAGCAGAATATAGATCATTATTATAAATTAATTCACACAATTAACACTATAAAATAAAAGTAATTAAATATTATATTAAAACAATTAATAAATGTATTCAAATTAAATTATTTCCCACCCTACTCTCCTATCATCCCCCAAATCACTCCCCAAAAAATGGCACAATTAACATATTTACCAATGAATTAATCATAATTGACAGCTAATTAATAAATAATTAATAATATAATTACCACAATTAACAATATAAAATATGAAATAAATACATATTAATTAATAAAAAATGTTAATTAATTAATTATAATTAAATTACTTCCCACCCTACTCCCCTATTGCCCCCAAAACTCACTCCTATGTACATGACACAATTAACATAATTAACAATACATTTATAATAATTAACAACACATTAAAAAACAATGAATAATAAATTAATGACCACAATTACCAATATAAAATATAAACTACATAAATAATGTAATAAAAAATATTAATTAATTAATTATAATTACATTACTTCCCACCCTACTCCCCTACAAACCCACAACCCGCTATGGAACTAAAACGCAAAATGTAATAAAAATTAAATTAATTACTTCTAAAAATGTAACACATATTAAAAAACAAATGCAATACTTACAGACACAAAATAGAACACATACAGTTAAAATACATACTGAAATACATAACAGTAACTAAAAAAACAATATTTTTAACAACTATATTTTTGCAAACGATATTAATGACTTAGATATTTTTTTAAACGATATTAATTACTTCGATATTGTTAAAAATGATTTTACTTACCTTAGAGACAATATTCTTGACTATGATATTCTGACAGTCGATATTTTAGTATCACGATATTTTGCACTTGATATTAGTGCAAGTCGTCAATAAAAACTCGATATTCTGACTGTTTACTGTTGTGGGCACTGCTGAGGAATCCTAATACACCAGGGGAAGCCTGCTTCAATGAGGCCCATGGAAGTACACGTTGGCCAGTGAATTTGGGCTTCTGGGTAGAGGATGCAGGCCATGAAGAGCCACCAGGTGATGAACCTGAAATGCAAAATGATGATGATGATAGTGGTTATAGATGCCATCCAAACTTCTTCTCCTGAGTGTAGGTATGATGTGAGATGTGATGACTTTGACTATTAGTGCAACTGTTGTTGTGATGTTGTGAGGAGGATATTAGTGCTACACACTAGGAATATATGGCTCTGACAATATCTGAGAAAATGTGTTTGTTTTGTAAGTGCAGCTTTGTTTTGCTGTAAATGTTATCTGAGACTGTGTTCAATAGGAGCTGACAATTTGATTTGTGCCATATGTATGGTTTCTTACCTCTTTGTGTTGGTCTGTTTTAGATTCCTTCACCATGGCATCTTTATTTGGACATTTCAGAGCTCTGACATTAGCAGGTATATGATGCTGTTCAGAGGTACTGAGTAGACATGAATTGGCCCTGGAAATGTCTGTGACAGCGTTTGGGTGTACAAAGCTAGTATCAAGACAGCTTGCACACTGATAGGATAGAAGTTAGGTGGCTTCCATTGGACTTCTTCCTTGTTGTGTGTCGGTCCTAATACAATATGTGCGCCATCAAGCGATCCAACACAATGGGGCTGAATCCGATCCGGGTCGGAAAGCACTCCGACCCAGTCGGATCCGGAGTGTTTTGCGACCGAGCCGGACCCCTACAGTCCGACCGAGCGAGTACGATGCGCACGTATTCTGTCGGACTCGATTCGGTCGGACTCCCATAGAAGTCAATGGGAGCCAGATGCATGACGCGTACATGCGCTCCCATTGACTGAATGGGTACGTCTCGAACAAGTGTGCCCCCTACAGTGGGTACGCGTCGGTGCCATCCGCGCCATATATGCCTGTGTGGGGGAGACCCATGTGTCTCCCCCAGTGTGCGAGTCGTATGGCTGCGGGTGTCGGGGGGTCTGACGTGGACCCCCGAAGTCCGACTCCGGGAGCTTGTGCGAGCCGGACACTCCGGCTCGCACAGGCTGTCCTACGCGTGCATCGTACTGGCTCGGTCGTGAATCGCATCCATTGCACACCACGGTTAGATTACGACCGAGACATATGGAGCGGTTCGGACCCGGAAATGACTCGGTCAGTGAATTTCATGTAGCTTGCATCGTACTGGCTCACTCGTACAGCTGTACGAGTCGAGCGGAAAACAAGCATACGGCTCGTAGTGTTTCCGTCCGGATCGCGTTCGGTGCCCTTCCGACCCGGATCGGAATGGGCCCCAATGTTGCATTGGCTCCAATCCATTCTAGTCTCCTCTCACATTGGTTAAATCCTCATTGTGTATGAACTGTATGTATCTATCAATGTCTCCTCATTGTAGGCTAATGTGCAGTGGCACACCACTGACATTTGTTTCTGTCATTCCACCAAATGCAAGCAACACTGAATTAGAATGACCCTGTGGTCCGAAGCTGTTGTACTGACATGTGTATGTTTATTTGTTTATTGAATGTGGAATTCCTTTTGTGAGGTAGGAAGTATGGCTCCAGTTGATGTAGACCAAATGTAATGTTGCCTATTGTAGAGGATATTTTCGGATGTATCACCTCCTTCCATGTTGTGAAAATCTGCAACTGATAATGTGATCACTGACGCAAAAGAATTGAGTAATGTCTTATTTGCTATGTTTTTGTCATCATGTCAGCCTATGATTTGAACAAGGGAATAAAGATGTGATCCGACTGGACACTTGTATGCCTGTGTTGTTGTGACATGGTAGTGTTCCTGAGTTGAACATTGTTTAGATACAGCATACCCATGCTTCCAAAAGTACCTAGTTTTTACAATGCAAAGTTCATTTGATAATACATGTATATTGTAATATCTGAGAATTACAACAGGAGACAATGATTTGGAGACGTGCGTATTTAATGAAGTGAACAAGGATTTGATCAAAAAGTATACTATAAATTGCACAGTAACCATCGTTGTGCAGTCCAAATTGTCTGAAGTCCAAAGTGCATCATACTACCCCAGTCAGATATGGGCAAGTGGGCAGGAATAGTGCACAAAGTGAATGTGTTACACACCCAGGAGCACAGTAGGGTGGTGGTATCCTACTAGTGGTGGTGGGTGTCTTGCCATCCCCACCTCCTTGATTTGTGTATGGGATCCCCCTCTATTGCCAGAGGGCCGATCTGTAGCTGCTGAAACAGGGGTGCATGCAGACATGTCTGCCTCTGACAGGGCCTCCCTTCCTGTGACTGTGGCAGATGTTGATGGCCTGGATGGACTTTGACCACAGGAAGAAGTAGATGCAGCTGGAAGAGCCCTTACAAGGGTGGTGTTGAATTCCCACAGCACCCAAACTAAGGAGGCCATGTTGATGTTGATACAATACAAACAACAGAGAGGTAGGAATGTGTGCTATGGTTCAATAGTTGAATGTGTGTGGCATGTGCTCTGTGCAAAAAGATTGCCCTCACTCACAAATTGTGACATGCTTCATCGGGCTTGCTAACTGATACCCCTGCGCAGACCAATGCCTAGCGTGGAGCAAAGGGGAGGGGAAAACAATACAATCATAAAATAGCAGGATCACCAAAGAACGCGCAGTGTGTGAAGGTTAAAACTAGCTTGTGTGTATCCACGGTACTGTTTCATTCCTAGACCGTCCGGCCAGGGTTAAAAACGTGAAGGATGGTGGTGAAAGAAGAAAATTAGGATCAATTCGCCTCTCCTTACTGCAAAAGTTTCTGACGGTTTGACTGTGCCCTCAGTGTTGGGTCACTACGGCATTCATCAGGACCATCGGAGTCCCCCTAAAAGAAACTTCATTCCAATTTAGGATCTTACTGGGTGATTCCCTATTAGCAAGGGGTTGCGTAACTGTCATGATACACTCTAGGCACGTTCATACCATTAAAGGATGAACGTCAGTTTATTTAAGAAAACCCTCCCCTGTCCTGTGCACCAGCACTCCAGAAGTAATAAGGTTATTATGATTGGGGTGGATTAGGTATATCGTACCTCTTAGGTTCATGTTATTGTAATGGCCATAATTATAATGTCTTATGTCTTCAGGTTTGTTTGTATTCATTGTTAGGAATATTTTATTTCGTGGTCAGCAATTTCGCAAGTACAAATCAGAGTATTATCCGCGGGTCGAGATGGTGTTTTGTTGTGAAAATGGATGCTCAGATTGCATTATGCACCGTCACAGAACGTGACGGTGCGTCTCAACACGTCGGTTCATGTTATTGTAATGGCCATAATTATAATGTCTTATGTCTTCAGGTTTGTTTGTATTCATTTTTAGGAATATTTTATTTTGTGGTCAGCAATTTCGCAAGTACAAATCAGATCATTATCCACGGGTCGAGATGGTGCTTTGTTGTGACAATGGATGCTCAGATTGCATTACGCACCGTCACAGAACGTGACGGTGCGTCACAAAACGTCGGGTGCGGTCGAGTATAAAGACCGCACCCAGTGTTCTGGAAGACGCTTTGCCTTCCATTCTCCCTCCGGACAGGATCGGTGTTGCTGCTCTCTGCAAATACTCCCCTTGCTACCGCGGATGCCTTCAGCAGCCAGCACGGTCTTCATCGTCGGAGCAGTCCACATGTTCTGTAAAAGAGAAAACAGAAGGAGATAAATAACTTTGCACTCAGGCGCCCTTCGCAAGAAAGGTTTAAAGTCAAATTTTTGGAAACCACAGAAAACTTTCAAGGGATTTCATAACATTGTTTTTTTTTGATAATTTAAAACGGAACTTTGGTTGAAAAGACTTTGCAGCATAGCAAAAAAAGGGCTATGTAAATTGTATTGCTAAAAACGATTATGTACAAGGAAAATTGACAATGAAAATTCTGTTAAAAGTTTATGTCTAGATTTCAAAAGGAACATCGAAGATTTATACATGCAGGGATTAGATATTCCCTGGGTATCTTTTGTTTTGTTTTGTTGTGCCTTTTTGGTTTTTTTTAGAAATGAAGAGAACAGATGAAAAGGCAGAATTCGGAAGTTAGAAAATTAAGTTAAAACACGTGCACAGGGAAAGATAGTAGACAAAGAGAGAATACACTGTAATTAGAAAAAAAATCTAATAATTTATTTTCTTTCTCGTAGGCAAATTAAAATAATCGGAATAGAAGAAAAAACAACAAAATTCACTCCCTAGTTCCGAATAGATAAAGAAGTACTGGATGTGGATATCAGAATCGCTGAATTGCAGGTACGCTTATGTAGGGTTCCGTGTAAAAACAATTTAAAAATAAGCCAATTAGTGAATAGTGATGAAAAGCGTTTAAATTAAGAGAACTAATGGAGTGTTACTTGTAATTCGCAGGTCAACAGCCATCGTTCATCACATCCAGTACCAGGCCTTCCTCCCTAATTTCTAATTTATTACTAAAAGAAAGTAACAACATCTTTTACCGTAAGTTAGGGATTTGGGAAGTTGGTCCCTTGCGTCCCTGCAAAATACTACTACGTCGCCATCGTAAAAGGTTCAGGTAGGAGATGACGTAGACATTTGACAGTAACTCGCGCTCTCAAAGGATCTGTGGGAAGAGGAGTCACTCCATCAACAACTCTCAAAAGATTAATCATCCCAAGAGCTTGCAAACCCGTCGCATTAATGCATGTATTGTACCTCACACACCACATGACCATCATGCTGGGACCTCTGTGGCCCTTGAATCAAACTTCTGCTCTCTGCGGTCACTATTGGAAAGTCTGGCATGTTTTGTCCATGCATCCATTAAAATCTCAAACACCAGTAAAAAGACCTCATCATATACTCAAGACATGCCTGTCTGTTACTTAGTATTGTAATTTAACACAAGGCCCCTGTCACTCACCGAGTTCCATCAGTAAGTGAACTCAAAACGACTTGGGAGAAGGAGCGTCTCCCTGTATTCACACACTGAATTAAAAAATAGACATGTTAGTATACAGTAACTCATGTAGATTAAATGAGTTCTGTATCTCTATCTTCGAGCCTATTTGCCGATTCCTGTGAAACCATCTATCCTAAAAATATGATGATAGTAGTGCCCTGGGCAACCCCCACCCTTGACGGTGGTCATTGTTTAAATCAAAGTTTCGCATCTCAGAAGGAACAAATACGTGTGAGAGTTTATCATCCCCATGTGTTAACAAGAGTTTCCTGCATGGTCGATAGCAAAACCATGTAACTAAATTCTGCTTGTTATTGGTTACCCATGTGTGCCCACAAAATCAAGAACAGCTGCAGTCCCTGTGAAGGCAGCCCCACTCTGTGAAGGATTCTTAAATACTGCTGGGAACTTATTCAAAGGTCGCCTACAATTACCAAATTCCATTTGCCTACCCCTCAAACATTTCGGAGGGTTTGAAAAAAGATACGTTCCCAAGAAGCCCCGACTCCTTACTTTGGCAAGGTGAGACCGCTGCCTGGCATTGTCCTCATCATGCCGTGAAGGTGGGAGTCTCTCATGATGACATCTCTGTTATACGGAGATTCTTCCGGTCACGCGGGCGGTTTCCCAACACGTGATAGGGGTGTCTTTATGTCCGCGTCTACTTGACTCCCAATCTCGGTTTCTATACATCTCATCATTTGAGACTAGTGCGCCTTTGTCATAGTTATCTTTATTCCTTACGACTATGTTTACTTTTATAAATCATCATAGATGTACTGGTGCATGTGTGTTGTATTTGATTTTCCGCTTCTCCTCACTATTCAAGCATGAGAATACGTTGGCGCCCCTTCACGTCTGAATTTTTTCTTTGCTTATTATGTCATGCTGAAATGTATTTAGGGTAGGCACCTTTGTCTGCTGTTGGCTGGGCCCAAATAAAGGGATATTCTGGGGTAACCAGAAGGATACAAGATGTTACCCTAATGGTCTATGATCCAGTTACCCTAATTGTTGTTGCCCAAATGTATGTGAAGGGGATTGTCACATACAATACCCTACCCATCATCTGCCTGTCATCTAATTATGTGGGGGGGTAAGGTACACAGTTGTGTCTCTATACCACCCTCCTGGAGTGCCTAGATTGGTAATGCACCCATCCCTCATGTATATTCAGACTCCCTAAAGATATTGTCAAAGATATCACCTGTTCAGAGAATTCCATGGGATATGGTCATTGAGAGTCTATACACCCATTTCTGTTCCCTCAGGAGAAGCAGTTTTTTGACAACTTCTGTTGAGTTATAAATATTAGGGGGCAGATTTACAAGCCCCTTGCACCTCATTTACGCCGCCGTTGCGTCACTTTTGTGATGCGGCGGCGCAAATCCTGCGCCATGGTGCGGGGTACTTACAACATGACGCATCTGGGAGATGCGTCACGTTGTAAAGCCCTGCGCCACATGTAGGCGTTCCTGCGCAGGGGGGGGGGGGGCGTTCCAGCTCAGGAATGTCTCCTAAAAGTGGCTGAGTGAAATCTACAAGAATTCACTCAGTCACTTTTAGGCCCATGCTGCGTCAAAACCCTGTGCCTGCCTGAAGCAGGCGTAAGGATTGACGCAGCATTAGCAAGATAGGACCCCAGAGCATTGCTGGAGCTGCGTCGCGCTTGCGACGCAACTCCAGCAATGCGCCACTTTTACGGCACAGCTGCGTCACGCAACTGTGCCGTTTTTGCCCCATGGTGCGCCGCATTGTAAATGGTGGCGGAGCTGTGGCGCACAATAACTGGCGCATCCCTGCTGATATGCAGGGATGCGCCTGGTATTGTAAATATGCCCCTAGGTTTGTCCAATACTGTCCAGAAAATGTCATCCACAGAATGGCGTTTCTCTAGATAGTGCGTGGTGAATTTAGTGTTGGTTTTGTGGCACCGCATGTTGCTTCTGTGCTCCATGATACGTATCTTCACTTTACGTGTAGTCAAGCCTACATATCTTTTCTTGCATGGGCATTAGATCAAGTAAATTATGTTTTCAAAGTTGCAATTTATGTGGATTTTTTGCACTCACAGGTAAGTCATGCCAACCTCGATGCTTTTCGAATCCCATGTCAGATTGCGCACATCACATGCACTGCATCTAGTGTGGCCTGTCACTGGGGTGTTTCCCCATGGACCCTGAGTTCTATCTTTCACTGCGGTGTAGGGTCCTGGAGGTACCAACAGATCTATCAAATTGGTACTCCTCCTGTAGGAGAACAAAGATTTTTCCAAGTTTAGTTCGTTTGAGTTTGAAATGCGCCAGTCTTTTATATAAGACGTCTTATGTGATGTGACGGTGTATTGAAGGTTGAGGCACAGAGTGTGTTCGTAACAGTGGGTTTATCGACTTTTTCCAAGAGGCTTTCCCTGTTCACTTTCAAGGCTCTTTTTCCAGCCCTCTTCATGACTCTCTCAGGATACTGTCTTTCATGGAGTTTTCTTGTCAGAATAGGTGCTTCATCCAAGAAGTCTGTTTTGTATGTACACATTCTACTGAGACGGAAACACTGTCCAACCAGCAAGTTCTCCCTTAGAGATCTGGGATGGAAGCTCTCAAATGACAGAAGGGCATTCTTATCTGTTGGTTTGTGGTAAACCCATGTAGACAACGTTCCTTCTTTAGGTTCGATAATCAGGTCCAAGAAGGGTAGTTCCATCCGTGTAATGGTCAAAGTGAAGTGCAGTAATGGATTACGACCAGTGTGCCAATGTACGAAGTCCCGTACTGATAGTTCCTATCCCCTCCAAATTACCAGGACATCATCAATGAGCCGCTGCACAATCTGATGTGGTGGAACCAGGGGCCCTCTTGGTTGTGGATGTATTCATTCTCAAAGGCCCCGACATACAGACCCACCAGGCTGGGGGCAAAGGTACTACCCATAGAAGTACCATGGGTCTGTAAATAGTTGGTCCCTTCAAATTCGAAGGAGTTCCTGGTCAGGGCAATCTCTGCTAGGTTCAAGATGAAGGCTCTTGGTGTTCTATATGCCCATTCTTCTGCATATAAAAGAGATCTTCCACCACCCTCAAGGTTTCTCTGTGTGGGATGTTGGTGTAGAGCGATTTGATGTCTAGGCCCATCATAATATTCACTCGAGGGGTCAAATTCCATTCCCTTTATTAAGTTCAGTATATCCTGTGTGTCCTGTAAATAGTGTTTCATCCTCGGAACCAGGGGATTGAAGTACAAGTCACAAAATTGTGACAATGGTTCTAGTATAGAGCCTATCCCGAGACAATGAGTCTCCCTGGTGGTGGTCTTGTTGGTTTATGAATTTTAGGGAGTGTGGAAAAATACGGTGTCACTGGCTGATCCTTACAAAGGTAGAGAGCTTCTTGTTGTGAAAGCCAATCGTTGGCTAATCCTTCTTCCACGAAGATGCCTATCTCTCTTCTTATTTCGGCCATGGGGTCCCTCTGAAGAATGCTATAGTTCCTCTTGTCAGACAGCAGTCTTAAACACTCTTCTGTGTAAGCTTTCTTGTTTTTGATAACTATTGCTCTCCCTTTGTTGGCCGGTTTAATAACCAGGGTAGGGTTTCTTCTCAATTGTTCCAAGGTTTCCTTTTCCTCCTTGTTCAAAATATTAAAGGATGAATATGGTGTCTCTCTGAGTTCCTTCAAATCACTGATCACAACCTGTTTAAAGGTTGCTACTTCTAGGGATAAGGTAGAGATGGATGGAGTAAATTTCAATTTTGGGTGCAGCATTGTCCATTAGCCTTCCTTCCTTCAAAAAAAACCTCAATCTGATGTTCCTGAAGAAATATGCTATTTCTTGTTGCAATTGAAAGCTGTTCAATACATACAAAACCTAGCCCCTTGTTCAGGAAGGTTTCTTGGGGTGTGGATATGGCATGTCTGTGAGGTTGACCACTAGTGTCCCTCCCTGCTTGTCCCGGGACCCTGGTTCTGTTACATGCTCCTGGTTACCCACTGGTTCAGGTCCTCCCAGAGGACCCTCTGCTGTCCTCCTCTGTCTGACTTTGCCCCCTCCGCTTCCTCTGCCTAAAAAAGATTTCTGTGGTTGTGGGAACTGGGAGTTCTGGAATCCCTGATTCTGTGGAAGCATCATCGTTGGCCATCCAAACCCTTGGTTCATGAAGCCTTGGTAAAGGATTGTGTACATGGGGTGCAGCCCCTTGGAACCCGCATCCTCTACCCCTACTTTGTAATTTTAGATTGCATTACGTATTCTTTGTATTCACCCAGTTCACTGTTGATTTCCTCTAACTTCCATTTGTATGTACCTATTATCACACTTGTATTCAGACCCTATTTGTTAGCCTGTATCTGGATGGTTAGTGTGTCAGCACTCCTTTTTGCCGTTTTAATTATAAGGATTAACCAATCCCTTGTGCACCTCTAGGCAATAAGTGCCTAGTATCTCCGGAAAGGCCGCATCTTCAAGGAAGATCAAAGGTTCATTAGTTACAATTAACCACGCGGCGCTGCGTTTCCCCTGAGATATTCTATCAGAATTGCTCCATGAAAAATAGTCTTCACATGTGTTTTTTTCAATTCTGAGAGTGTGCCCCACCCTTCTCCCTGGCTGAGAACCTGGTAAGTAGTTGTGTCACCCAAAAGAGAGGGTCCTGATAGAATTTCACCTACTGCTTCCTCCCCAAACAATAGGCCTTGTTTCTGTGCCGTGCTGGCCTGAGGTAAATGCTAAACTATGGATGGACAACAGGCTCAGTAATGAGGTAGGCCATTATTTGTGGTTAAAAACGCCCACTGTAATTTCCCCTGTCTCTCAGCCACCACACCAATTACTTTATCCACACAATGAAGGGGGAGAGGTTACAGTCCTACCCCAACCTCCCCAGTCAAGATACAAAACACACAACAGAGTGGTAGGAATGTGTGCTATGGTTCAATAGTTGAATGTGAGTGGCATGTGCTATGTGCAAAATGACTGCCCTCACTCACAAATTGTGACATGCTTCATCATGTTGATGTCAGCCACCTCGGTGTGGATGAAGGCAACCTCCTGATATGTGTCCCTCTGCAGCAGCTTCATTTCCCGCATTTCTGTAAGTACCTTGCCCATCACACCTTGGAAGTCCTAGTAGACTCCCAGGACTTGGGTGATAGCAGCCTGTGTGTCCGTGTCCACAATGGGCTCACTCTGTGGACCCACAGTTACCCTCCCATGACTACTAACCCCACAGGCCTGTGCCCTTGGACCTGGCTGCACTTTCCCATTGGATCCTGGTTCCTCAGTAACGGGGGTGGTGATAGTCACCACAGAATCCAGTACGGAGGCCACAGGATGGTACTGAATGTGCTAGGTACACAGGTTGAGGTTGTGCAGTTTGGCTGTGTTGTTGTAGCTGGGGTGGGTACAGTGAGCCCACTCTTGCTGTGTGCCCCGACTTACCAGATGGGCCAGGACCATCATCCAAGTCCACATCTCCAGCAGCATTGTCATCTCTGAGGGCTTCATCCTGAGGTGGAACGGGAGTCTGTTTGATGTCCAACCTCCGGGCAGGTGCTATGGCTGATCACCCTGTTGAGAAATAGACAACATTGTTATTGGTGGAAGTTATATATCTACATCCACATCATTTGTGTCAAAGTATTTATGATGAAACAAACTAGATAGAGATTAGTATTGTCATCTATTTGCGTTGAGGTGAAGTTGGTTACTAGACATTTGAAGATACATGTAGTAGATTTTATCAGCTCATTAGATGTGCGGATATGAGGAATTTTGCTTTAGAGATAGACATGACATCTCGAAAACATTGCAAACAACACAGTGTTGTAACATATTTGTATTTGATAATTTCAAAGCATAGTTGTGTATAATAAAGGTAAACACACACCTTGGTTGTATATTTAGCATTGTTCATTATGTGAGGAGTACAGAGTCAACCACTCACCTGCCACTGCAGAGTTTCCTTCATGACTTACATATATTAGGGGTACACAGTTGATATGGCGTCACTCATGCCATCAATAGTTTCAGCTGATGAGACCAGGACGCCATCAAGAATGTATTGTATGTACATTGTACAGTCCTCAATAAATGAACATCAGCTGTGACATGGCAGACAAGTGAGAGGGGGCAATAGGAGCACAGCATCTTGGTTAGAGTTCCAGTCATAGGGCCTCAAGGCAGTTGTAGTGCAATCTATGTTGACATACCAACACTTGACAAATGGCAACCTGCATGATGATTGAACATCAGTTGTAACATGGAATACAAGTGAGAAGGGAAAAATGTAGTATAGCATCTTGGTTAGAGTTTCAGTCCCAGGGCCTCATGATAGTTGTATTGCAAACTATCTTGACTTACCAACACTTGAAAAATAGTAATCTGCATGATGAGTGAACATCAGTTGTAACATTGCAGACAAGTGAGAAGGGGCAAAAGTAGTATAGCATCTTGGTTAGAGTTCTACCTCAACTTATCAACACTTGAAAAATGGTAACCTGCATGTTGACTGAACATCAGTTGTAACATGGCAGACAAGTGAGAAGGGCAGAAGGAGCTCAAGCAATGAAACACATTACTTGAGGAAGTAAGTGGGAAAATTTGGGGGTGGGAGCCTGACCTTGTTTACATAGACATTCAGCATGTCATCTATTTTAAATTTTGCAATGAACAACCACTGCTTCGTGATTTACAGAGTGTGACAACAGGGTCCACCCCCTCGGAATATCCCATATAGTGATCGACTACAATATTACAAGTTAGTTTTTTGACGTATTCACAATATTGCATGCAAGTGAATTTACATACATGTATGCTCAGGTGCTAAGTGCTGTCAGCTGTTTAGGGAATGCAGATATGCCTACTACAAGCAAGAGGTACTTGCTCATTTTTACATTATGGGCCTCATTATGATGTTGGCTGGAATGCCATTAAACAGCTCATTGGAGGCTTTCTGCCCGACATCAGAGGTTTCCATCCGACCACCTTATTGCAATACTGGCGGTCGGAGGAAACCCGTGGTGGAATGCTGCTCTGCTTCTGACGGGCTCACGGAGCCTGTTGGGGCGGTGGTTGGAACTGTAATCCACAAATGGCAGTGTCACCAGCCTCGGCTCCACAGTCGGGATTACAATTTTGCGGTCCGCATTCCCTTTCATGGTTGTCTGCCCGCTATGAAAAGGCAGGTGGAAAGTGACTTTGGGTGCCCTTAGTAGAGCCCTTGCACTCCGCTGTGGCGTCTGCACCTGTGGTGACCCCCTAAACATCCCTGCACCATGTGGCAGGCATGACATGGTGCCTGCCACATGGTGCAGGGATGTTTAAACTCTGCATTTCCTTCATTACGGCTTGTGCTGCGAGAGGCAGCTCAAGCCAACATGGAAAAAGTACATGGTTTGACTACCAACACGGTGGTCAGATTGTAATCTGGAAAGCAGGACCTCCGACTCCTAGTCGGCAGTCCCGCCTTTGCTATGAAGCCAGTCGGATGTGTGTCTGACCGGCATCGTAATCAACCCCTATATGTCTGTCTTGCGTCTTGCTTGTCTAGATCACGTATGATATATGTTATATGCACACATCCTTTTCTATGAATTGGGGTCTACACTTCTTACTAGGAAAATGCAGAAAAACAACAATTATATACTCCCTGACACAATGAATAATTGTCGTATGGGAGTACTTAGGGCGGCACAAGGAGGAATGCAAATGGCCCCTTTTATATGTCTACCTGCAAAATAATAATACCTATGTTTTTCTTATTATCTTATTTGTACAGGATTGGTTGCAAGAATTGACTCTCTCCATCACTGAACAGGTTTGTATGTACAAACCTCCATTATGCATGCCGTGGCATGCATACATGTATGAGCTCTGGTCCTTACGAAAGCCACATTGAACTTTAGAGGCACTTAGATGGATGTCTGAAACATCGTGACATTGAGGATAATTGGGATCAACTTAAGTCTCACAAGTATCCACCACTGTTTTTGAAAGTTGACCAGGACCTCCAATATTAAAATCACTATTTGGGGTAGGAGTATCTGAGACAATTTTTAAATCACTATTTACCATCACACATACAGTCACAATCACAATCACAACAAAAACCAGATCTGCTGTAATCAGGTATCATAGCACAACCTGGAAGCATTTGGTGAGAAGAGTGGGAAACAAATGATGAAGCGTGTCACCAAATAAGTTGGTGAGTGAGGGTTCTTTAAAATCACCCTGCAGGTTCCAAGGCAATTTTAACCTTAAGGATTATGTGAAATTCATCCTTCTAACTGTAGTGGAATAGGTAGTGAACTTGTTCTTGTTTGCTATAATATTTATTGTTATCCTCCTATCAAGCTAGTTTAATCAAATCTGCTGGTTCCCTACTTTTGCCTCTTGGATACTTTTATGAACCCCAGAGAAATCCCAGCTTATCAGAAGACCTGTAACCTTGAGACCTGTCTTTCAAATACCTTTTTCTAACCAGTATCCGCACTTAGCAAATGTTGAAGAAGTGGACAGACAACCGGCAGTTGGCCTAGACTGTACTACACTAGGGCAGAGTAGAGGGGTAACACCTGTCTGTATTGAATTGGATAAACAAAAGACCCAGTCTGTCCATCCAGTTCTGGTAGATAACGGATCACTAGTAATTGTGTATTTACAATTCAAGGGACAACAATCTAGTGGATCTTCCTAATCCTTTATTACCACTAATATTCATTAATCATTCTAGGCCAGATACGTCTGTAGGCCCTAGAATAGCTCCTGCCAATGTCAACATGGCTTCTTCCACTGAGCTTGTATCCTGGAATCTGGCAGGGATTACAACAAAACTATTCTGTCTAGAACGGCGCCTGTTTATAGAGAAGTTTGATATCTGTCTTTTTCAGGAGACCTGGTCATTGACAGCCCAATTTAGCTCTGGTTTCGTCAATTTCAGCTGAGTGTAGTCTCTTCTGAGAAGGGCTGGCCGTCAGGAGGTTAACAATATGGGTGAAGACCACCTTTTTCTGTGTGGCAAAGGTGATAGATCTGGGGTCCTGGACTTAATCGGTGTCAGTTTGCAGTTTCCTACTAATGAAATATATATATATTGAGGGCCAGATGTACGACCAGAGCATTGTGTGACTCACAAATTTCGCTCAATTGTGAGTCGCAATTTGCGAGTCGCAAAATGCTACGTACAACAGTGTCTGAGACACTGTTTGCGGTTCCCGATGGGGTTGCAAATTGCATGCCTCATGAATATTCATGAGGCACTCGCAATTTGCAACCCCATTGGGAATGGCTGGCCCTCCCAGGTATGGTGGCCTGATGGGCTCAGCAGAGGTCCATGTCTGGGACGGCTTTTAAAAAAACTGCATTTATTTTAAAATACAACCCGTTTTCCTTCTAAGAAAACGGGATGCATTTAAAAAAAGAAAAATGAAACGTTTTCGTTTCATTTTTTAAAGGCAGGTAGTGATCCCTGGGACCACTGCCTGCCCCTAAAAAATATTTTCCCCTAGGGACCCCTTCCCTTTTGCAAGTGCTTTACCACTGTTCTGAGAAGGGTGGTAAACTGCGACTGTTTTGCAACCGCTATTGCGGTCGCAAAACAGTCACACATAGGGCTCAGACTCGCTATTAGGAGAGACGCCCTCAGAATGCCCCTTTCTAATAGCAAGTCGCTAATACTATTTAGCGAGTCGCAAATAAATTGCGAGTCACTAAATAGAATTAGTGCATGGCCCTTTTGTATTTTGCATGCGCAAACGGGTCGCAAACCCGTTTGCGCATGCAAAATAGGGTCGTACATCTGGCCCAATGTCTATTGTAGAGCAGTGGGTAATAACTCTGAGCTACTGGTTATTGACTTTGTGAATTCTTACTTAGCAGCCCTCTCAGTAAGCATTTACAAAATCGTTACTTAATACTTGAACTGTAAATTAGAACCACTGGGCTTTAATGAAGAGGATATTATGAGCGAGGAAGATCAGGTCTGGTCAATCCCAGGGATTACAATCCCCTCCCTAAAGAAATGGTTTGCTGCGGGTATTCAAATGAACGCATTTACCTCAAACCAAGGTCTTCGAGCCTGCAATGGGAGCGCGGCCTCTGATAAAGAAGGATCTCATACTTTCAAGGGCATGCATAATACTAGCCTTATCAATTACATCGTGCTAGATATTAGACTATGGCCTAATCTGGTCGACATGACTGTAATTGCCCAACATGATAGTGACTATAATGCTCTGGAGCTTACCCTTAGACTACAAGGAAGCACAAAACCAAGCATCCATACTGAACCTTTTGATAAAAAGGCTTACATTTAATTGGTGTAGGATAAAAATGTATCACTATGGAGCAGACTCCGACTGCGCTGTTGGAGGTTTATACGGTGGTTGCCGATAGTCTTGGAGACATGCTGTTGTTAGATGTATCTTTGGAACAACCTGATTCCATCGAGAGAGTCAGTGAAACCCATAATCACATGTTTCTGTTATTAAGGAACATTTCTTTGCTGCTATTAAGCTAACTGTAGTTAGGAAAACCAAGCCTTCACAGTATATTAAAACATGTGGAGCTGCTAGGAAGGCACTGTCTAAGGCTATACAGACCCACAATAGACCCTTGATCCAAGAAGCTAGAGGGGAAAATAAAGCCACCACTTCCTGGGCTAAAAGAGAATGAGAGTATGACAAGTTGGCAGGTATGGTATATGCCATTAAGGCGAAGGACCATTGTCCCTTCTGGAACATTCTTTCCAATTGTGATCATTTCGGTCACTGGCCCATAGAAAATATTATCTCTGTAGCCACTTGTTTTAATTAGTTGTTTGGAATTGTATTCCTCTTTGGCAGAGCTGGAACTCTGCCAGAGTGATACTGTCGGATCTTTGGGTTTGATTCCTAGACACAGCTTAGGACATCAGGCCTAGCTGCTCAGCAAAGTGACCCACTTGAACAGTTTGCATTGGGGTGGTGGCCACCTTTATGTGGCATTTGTATTGCTTTGATCTGCATTTGATTTAGTTCCGAGAGCAACCCTGGGCAGATGCTGGCTGAAATCGGGGTTACAAAGTATTTTCTGGAAGTAATAATAAGACTGCATACTAATAATTTCACCCAAGTTAGATATGGGACCATGGGTGAACTGATTGATCCAATTCAAGTAAACAGGGGTGGTCGTCAGAGGTGTGTTATTGCCCTGACCATGTTTACCTTGTTTAGTAACCCTCCGATAGCCTATTTGGAGAAGTGCGAAAATTATGCCACAAGGTTAGTCAATTTAAGGGTTCCAGCCCTCCTGTTGGCTGACAATACACTCATGATCTCAAAATAGCCTATGGGTCTACAAAAGCTGCTGGATCAGTTTGAGTGCTTCTGCAAATAGAGGGGCTAAGACATTTGAATAACAAAGGTGTTGGTTCTCAACTCCAGTAAATCCACTAGAGCCAGTCCTTCCCATAATGGGTTATTACTGGAGAGAGCCCACACATGCGATCACTTGGGAATTACTCTTTTGGAACACTTGACTGGCAACTCCATGTTATTAAATGCAGACTTGTATAACAACCCAGCGGTATTGTGAATCTGCAGTGAGTTCCTGATTTCAGATGATTTCAAATGTGTAATCTCCAATCCCTTGGGGCAACTCTTTACGGTGCAGAGCTTTGGGAACACAAGAAGAAAACAGCTTTGCTGTCAGCTGAAAATTGATTTGTGCGATCACAAACCAACCTCCCCATTAGTACTGTGCTACTCCCTCTAAGATTAGATCTAGATTTAAGATCAATTGCTGACAAGATAGGATTGAAACTTATATTGTACTGGAAAAGACTGTGGGCAACTCCAGAACTGGTATCCTATCGGCAGGACCTAGTGAAAAATGTTGAAATCCCTGGGGCAAATAATAATCCCTGGTTTAGATATATTAAATCGTGCCTCCTTCAGATAAGGTATGAGCATTTGTGGTCAACCAGAGTAGGTTACTGGGGTATCTAAAGCAATGATTAAGAATATGCACTGGAAATATATACATGGATCCTTTTTATGGCATTTCATCCCCGGCTCTCTTACAGTATCCTTGCTGGAGAATGAAGATGATTATACTCTGGAAGACTTTTCGAATCAGATTGAACCCGCACAAGTCAAGTCTCTCTACTTCAAATTTCATTTTGGAATCTTGCCGCTCTATTCTTTTATGGCAAATTGTCACCGAGATCCCAAGGAGGCAGATGGGAGCTGTCCTTCCTTCTCCGAGGGCCATGAAAACGGTGGAGCATGCTTCATTTTTTTGTCCAGCTTATTCTGGGTCTAGAGGAAAAAGGGTTTTGTCCCATATGTCGAAATCTGGGCATTAGGGATTATAGAGAGGTGATTTGAATACTGAAATGTGACACCAGGCAACCCATAGTTTTTGCAGTTTCAGACTTTTTGATATGTATGAGGAGGGCTAGGCAAAAACAAGGGCAAGTGTAATATATCTATATCAATATATAACTCATTTAATGTTTCTGTAAGTTTTTAGTGCTCAGAGGTATTTGGTTTTCATTAGGCAGTCGTTCGGAGGATACTCTGGGTATTGCATGTCTTATTCCATGGTGTAGGTGGTCTCTGGCTGACACTGATGAATTTTTGTTATAAGGTTTTTATTAGTGAACCAAACTACAAGCACTATTAATGATTATTGATCATAACTTTTAAGACTATGCAACAAATTAAATTGAAATAAAATTGTTATCAATTGCATAATCGGATATTCAGTAATTGTATTGAAATTATTGTGTATATTTTATTGATGTTAAAGGTTTTATGGATATATAGCTGAATAAGGATCTACAAGCCAAACATAGCATACCCACCGTCACAATATATACATCCCAAATAGGGGTGGGCGGAATTTGCGAAATTCACTTTCGCAAACTATCGCGAAAAGGTTGAAAATCTCCGCAAACACGCCGGAAATATCGCGAAGACGCGGAAGTTTTTTTCCCGCCTGTTCGCGGTATTTTTTGCGTGATCGCGGCTCGCCAACTTACCCATGCGGTTGCTCACGGGCGCGGCCATCTTGTTTTCACTTGTCCCGCTCTCTCGCGAAGCTTACTTCCTGTTCCGGGTCGCGCAATGCATGTTCGTGCCCGTTCGTGGTAGATATTTCCTGTTCGCGAATGCTTTTACTTGATCGCGTTGCTTTTTGCTTGCTCGGGTAGACAATATCGGGCGAACTTGCGCACGTGGTCGCAATGGGCGCGGCCATCTTGTTTTTCACTCTATTGCATGGTTCTGGGGCCTGATTTTGAATCCTCCCTGCATCTTTTCAATCCTTTGTTTAAAGCCACTTTTTTTTATCTTTCTTATTTATTATTTCTCTAACTATTTTCCTGCTTCTATATTTTTGGTTTTTGTCTACTTTTTTTTTTGTTTTTTAGCTACTTTTTCACTCTTTCTAATGCCTGCTATTTATCTCCTTTACTTCTTTAATTTTATTACCTTTTCTTTCCCGCCCCAACCCAGAACCATGTCAAAGGGTAGGGCTGGTCGTCGCAGCCAGACCCACGACCGCCTTCCACAAGGGGTGCAGGCACGGGCCTTATTTGGGGAGGTGGAGTTGGCTGCACTCATTTTCTTTGTGCAGCGCCACCTCCCCTCAACCCTGGCAGCAGGTGGCAGGCCTGGGTCCGGGTACGGCCTCCAGGAGCGTCGACAGCAGTGGGGGAAGGTGCGCCGGGCAGTGTTGCGCTGCTCTGGGGTCCGGCGCACCCAGGCGCAGTTGACGCACCAGTGGTCCGACATCCTGGACCGTGAGCAGGACCTGCTGGACCTGCTAGGAGTGGAGGTCCCGGGTCTTGGTGAGTAACTATTTAATTCTTACTACTTTGTGTCTGTTCTTCTGCTCTGTTATATATTGCGAATATCTATTTTTTCTTCCAACCAGCTAGAATGTTTCTGCTTACATTCCAGGTTAATTACGTTTAAAAGTCTTCTGTGATTATGACACAGGTGTTCCTCTGCGCCTATACTAATCTTACTTGTTTGCAACTTTGCGCTTGCGATCGCTTAGCGTGATTCTGTAAGAGTTTATTTTAGAGAAATTAAGTTACGTAATGCTACAGTGACTCTAGTCCACTCCTTACTTTGTCCTGTCACTAAGAGATAGGGGCGGATTGATACTTAGGTTTAGGTACTTTGTATGAGTTTCTAATTTGTTACTGGTATGCGTGATGCCCCCTCAGTTACGTGACGTGCTGCTAGTATGCCAGTTTTTATTAGAACCTTTTCTAGTTTGTTCAATGAGTGGTGGTAATTGGCTTAGCACTAGCAGAACATCAGCATCAATCAATCAACCCAAAATTTGGTGTATACAAAAAATGTAGTCATGTGTCCTCCATTTGACCATATGCATTGTTGAGGAATAAAAGAAGTGGAAATGCATACTTAATGTACAATTGGCATGCCTGGAATAGGTGGGCTAGGTCGGGTGGTACGTCGTACTTAGGCTTAGTTGTAACTTAGTATTCTGGAATCAGAATGGAAGATTGGATTACTGTTGATAAATAGTAACTTAAGTAGTCGATCCGTGAATCCCCCGATACTACTTGTTGACCAGATGAGATCGGTCAATTCAGTTATTGCAATTGTTGTTTACATAAGTGTTTTTTGAAAGTTATTTAAAAATATTGTATTTGTTTGACACCATCCATCAATGTTTTTCTCTTTCTTATATCTTTCCTGTTCATCAGCACCCAGGGGCAGACAAACAGGGAGTGGGCAGTCGGCGGGACAACAGTCAGAACACCACCACCAGGAGGACACCAACGAGGGCTCCTCTGCTGGCCCCAGTAAGTCTTCTTGTTTTTAATAATATTTCTTATTCCATAACTTTTACTGCACCATATTTTTCATGAACCATTGTTTCAGTTTCCCAATGCTAGTTTTTTACCAACAATTATCCTTCGATCTGTACGGTTTCAAAAATCTTGTTATCCCTGCCTCTGCTATGATGACTCTCAGTACTACTACTA
The DNA here is from genome assembly GCF_964204655.1 of Triturus cristatus. NCBI lineage: Eukaryota > Metazoa > Chordata > Amphibia > Caudata > Salamandridae > Triturus > Triturus cristatus. Next base: position 446,668,172 of record NC_140590.1, read on the forward strand.
CTATCAGTCTGTCTGTACTGTAGTAGCTAAGCTTGCCCAGTTGGCCAGTGCCACTCTTTATTTGAAAGGTTGTAATAAAACTCAGATTTACCAGTAGCTCTAGCCATTGAGTCCAGTCCTTTGGGTCGTCCTCTTGGACTACTTCTAGTCTTATTGATCTTGAGTCGTTGTTAATCTTGAGGCTTTGACAATTCACAGTAACAAATGCCCAACCAGATTTATTACTATTTTGATATGATAGCCTATAGGACATACTACTACTGTTGTAGGGATCTTGCACATACAGACCTTTGCACAAGAAAATAGGATGTTGGTGATGGTAGGTTGGACCTTCCTCACACACCTCAATCAGAAATTCAGAACCCACCACAATCCCCTGCTCGACTATAGTACTGTCTTGTCATAACTATTAGGTCTCCAAACCCTCCCCCCAAGATACCCAACAAGTAGACAACCCAGAACATAACACACCCAACCTCTCAGTCGTGGAAGCAATGCACACCATTCCTTTATTTTGCTCACTCGTGTAAGTTAGTCCACACCAAATACCACCAATTCTATGTAAGTTCAAAATGTTTATTTTGAATTGAGAAGCTCTGTACATTGTTCTATTATATAATGCAGCACCAACTGGAAAATCAATAAATTTATAAATTAAGATCTCTGAGTGAAGGGACCCCTCACCTTAGAAGAACCTAGTACTGGTAGTTGTTGCATCATTCATAAGCTCTGCAAAGCTCTGGTTCGTAGAAGGGAATCTTCCGTCTGTAATGCGAAAAATGAAATGGTGCGCGTTAGTATATTGCAACTTGCAAGCATTTCTCAGCCGTGCCAAAAAGTGTAGCATTTATGGATAAGCAATATGGACTAACAGTACATCAGTACTTCATAAAAAAGTGGCTTGTTAATGTTTTTGTTGACCGCTTGTACGCAGCGCGTAGACAGTAGCAGTGTGAGGCAGGTCATGTGGGCTCAAAGGTGTCTTATACAAAAAGCTGCAAGGTAACGTCACATGTGCAAAAATAGAAGACACAAAGGTAAAATGGTTGCATGGCTCGGGCTAACTAAGCAAAGGCTAGAATGACCCTAGGGGGGACCATATATAACTATTAGTGTCTACTCTACTACTAACTGATTTGTACTAGTGATGTATGTTAGTATTAACTCATTTTTCAATCTTGCTACTGATCAATAGGGGGAGGTGTATATAACACCTAATAAATGTGTAATGTTTTCTAGGCGCACTACCGACCACCATTGCCGGGTCCAGCGAAGGCGACACGGAGGGAGAGGATGCGGCAGTTGCTGCAGATACCGACGATAGGGGGAGTGGCAGCACCAGTGGCGGGCGCTGGTAAGTTAGATTCATAATCCTTAACTATTGTTGACAGTACACTCACTGCAAGGGTGTACTGTATGTATACTGTACTGTTGAGACTTAGGGCCCCATTAGGATGGCGGGCGTATTGCCCCCGCCGGGGCGGCGGTGTTCACCGCCGACACCGGAGGGGCAAACCTCCCTCCATCCCTGTAGAAAAGAGTCAGACCCTCCACATGTCGACCAGGCGGAAAAGGGTTCAATATGGTGGTGGTGTCTCTCTGAACACACCGCCAGCCATATATTCTGCATTTTGGAATGCCTTTGCGTGGCGGCATTGCCGTCCGCCACGGACAGGCATGCAGACATTGCAGAGTATGCTTGGGGCCCCCATGGAGGGTACCTATGCTATGGTACCCCCCCTGCCTTTCAAAGCAAAACGTGACAGGCTTCGCGCGGGGCCTGTCATGTTGTGCTTGGAAAAGCAGCACAACATGTATTTTTAGCATTGCTTTCGGCACCGCCAACCAGAATGTAAAAAAAACAGGATGCGCCCACCTCTGTGCCGGGCGCATCCTCCTAATTGTCCCCACGGGACCCCCACCCTTTTTAGCGTGAGGATGGCGGGCAGACAAAGTCCGCCCGCCATCCGATGTCCTAAGTAAGTATGAGTTGTTGTAAACGTTTGAAGAGTGAACTAGAAGACTAGTCTAGAATCCCTTTAATTGGCATAGGAGCGGGAGTATTGACTAACCAATGGCCTCATCTATCTGATTTCAACTCCGCTTTGAAAGTTCTATGGAGAAGAGCACATGGTGCACTGTTCAACTAAAAAGTAAAAGACGGGTGGAAGGAAGAAGGACGGGCGAGATTTAAAATGTTATGTACTACTGTGCTTTATAGTGCTACTCTACCATGCCACTATGTGTATAAATAATTAACTTGTCTTACTCTTTTTCTAAGAGTATATTTTACAATTGTCTTGTTTTTTTCTTTTTGATACACAGCTACTCCTAAAGTCAATCGTAAGGAGTTGGCCGCCAAGGCACGGCGCCGGAAGCTGGAGGCAATCCAGCAAGAATACCGGCGGCTGGTGGTCTTGACAGAGGAGGAGATTGCAGCAGCACTTGAAGCCTCCTCCAGTGCCCCGGGCCCCAACCACCGCCCTCCAGCGGTACGGTGCCACCGTCTGGCGGCTGCCCGCCGCGACCGCAATGCCATCTCTGGTGCCCCCCCACTGTGGCTGCAACTGCTGCGCCCTCAGATGCCGCGTCACCCGTTTAGAGGAACAGATGCGTGTCCTCCTTCAATCCCGCCCCACACCTTAGTCCCTGTCTTCTGCCCCTTTTTTAATTCTTGTTTGGGTGAGTGGGAACTGGTTTAGGCGTTGGGTTTTTGCTTTTCGGACTACTATTTTCTCTTGGACTTTCCTACGGAGATTGTTTGGGGTTAGGGAGGGGGGTGGGTCAGCTTTTGTGGGTATTTAGTTTATTTTTGTTAGGGTAAATTAAATATATTTTTCTACATTACATGCAATGTTAATGTTTTGTAGGTGGGGTTACTGTTTTACTTCACACTGTTTCCTTGCTGGTGCAGGGCCAGTGTTTGATTTAAATAATTGGCTGACTGTGTAAGACACAAACAGATAGATGCGGCACCCCTCACTGATTGACTTGTCCTACTAGTACTTTCAGTCTCTCCTCTAGTATATGCATTCTTTATCTGGACTCAAAGGGGTGTGTGAAATTGAATTCATTGAAAACATGTCCATTATTAATTCTGTCTCCCCCAAATTTCTCTCTTACCTGTGCTTGATGTTTAACTTAGGCACAGCAATGGCTGCATGGTGAAGATGGTTTCCTTTTTCTAACATGCCATGATTGGGGTGGTGGTGGTAGTATAGTAGTAGTAGTAGACACTGGCAGGGCAGCAGCATTTGCAAAAAAAGAAAAGGAGACAGTCAATCGCCTTTGAGAGACTGTTAGAGGAGTAGTAGAATGAAGTACAGTACAGAACTTACCGAGCAACAATAATATGCTAAAATATTTTACAACAAAACATAATGGTGGTTGGGATAGCCTACTAGACAGAGTTACAAACTATAGTTGTGTCGTGTCACTTGACTAGGCCTACAGCCTAACAGTTAGTGCTGTGTATGAGGAATGACAACAAACAAATCCAATCAATGCCGGCAATTAATGCTGAGGTATATGTTCCTTTGTTAAATAAAATAACCTCTAAAATATCCTACTCATGGGTGGGCAAGCAGAAGAAGATCCTCACTCTGCCTTGAAATTGAAGTACTGTTGCTTTCGCCACATCCGCCCCAGCAAGCGTGTGATTAAGTATTGGTGTACATTTAATTTAGTCACACCTCGACAATAAGTCACACAGCCCGGGGGAAGAGGGTTAGGGTTTGTTGAATGGATGGGAATGGGGTTTTGGGAAAGGTTTGACATTGAAAAACAGTATGCTTGGACAAACAAATGACAATCTTTGAAGACTACCATATCCATATGTTAAGGGAGAAAAAGGAAATGCATGCATGATGATGAGAGACACGGATTACATACACTTCTTGTTCTGTTGTTCCGGCCTTAATACTTTTACAGATAGCAAATAGAAATTTTAAATATTGGTAGGGAAGAATCGTAAACAGAGAGCAAACCTAATGATGATAATAACAACAAGAACACACTGTTGTAAAGATTGTAGACAAAAAAATGATTCAAATTATTTAAAAGATAAAAGTTGATACTGTTACTGTGTTATCCTGGTAAAAAATGTGGACTGGATTTGCATCTCGGCATTCCTCTTGGTCCTCTCGTCCACCAATCTTGGGTGTCGCCACTCGCCACTGCCCGGCTAGAAAAAAAATGTCGATTTATTGGTAAGGTAAGTGTGCATCGTAATGTTTTCCCAAGTATAGGGCAAGGCCCAGCCTGTAATTGTAAATGGAAAAACAAAGGGGATATCGAGAAACAAAGTTGAAACAAATGCACAAGTTATGGTGTAGTGCAACAAGAACACTTCCCAAGGTGGCAGGTATGCATTATCTCTACTCTAGTCTGTTTCCAGCATTGACCTTCAACAATAAGAGGAGAGAGCAGGCCCACAGTGACAGGCCTGATGGCACCTTGCTTAGCAGTAGCACATCCTAAGTTTAGACTTTAGAGCACCTTTCTTTTTTTTTTAAAGAGTTGGACAAAGGCAAAGCACATTATCTATTCCAAACAAAGCATTTTACAGTTTAAGTTAGTAAATCAATGCATCGCAGTCATCCCACCACTACACTCTATTCCACTTCTACACAGACATTTGGGTCTGCTGTGGTTGTTGTTGACGTGTTTACCTTTAGGCTTTTCAGTTTTATGCCACTCATGAAACGTCCTCCTGACTTGTTATTATTCCATCAATCATCATCTCCGATACTTGTACTGACTGACTGTGAAGATCGGCCTGCAGTAGAAGTAAAATTGTTATTACACAACAAGAGTAGAAATATCATTGACTTGAGTCAGTCTTTAGTGTGTACAGAAAGATAGATTACTAGTACACTTTGACTTCACTTTGTGCACAACAAACAAACAACGAAAACACAAACACCAATCACTCAGAGTCAGGTGTCCAATGCATGCCATTAATTGTCATTACCTGTTCCTTCTCATCTTAAGATGCCGTCTATTTCGCCATCATCATCATGGATGGTGCTGTTGTGTCAATCATACTCATTGCGCAGATTGAGTGAGTCCCCTTCCTGTATTGAATTAAAAGCAATGTATCACCAAGCTGCAGGAGAAGTACACATTTCTTATTTGCAAGAAGGGGAAAATTCACCTTGAGTTAAGTTTAGTGCGTACTATAGAAAGATGATTAGTGCACAAGTACATAACTTCATGCACAACAAACACAACAAAATCACTCAGTCTGCGACTCTGCGTCCAATGCAAGGCATCGATCATTACCTGTTCCATCTTATTTTCAGTTAATGGGCAGTCTCTCTCGGCTCTGAAAGGAGGATAGCTATAGTAGTCATCTGATTCATGCTACACTTCTTTTGGCGGGACTAGGAAAGTTTTAATTTTTTCTTCTATTTACCATCATCCAATCATCGTTCATGAGGGCAATGGATTTGGGCGGGAGATTCAGTATGATAGAGCGGAGGAGCTGGATTCGGAGGACTGTACTTTCAAATTGCAGACACCTGAAACGTGTATATTAAATAAGAAGAGTAGAAGACGGTGGTAATGGATTTGTTGTGATTTACAAGTTTGTAACCGGAATGACAGACACACAAATAAAGGGGGAACAAAGGGAGGAAGACAGTAAGTGCAAGCCTAATTGTCAGGGAAGTATAGCTCGTCCTCAAACTCTGGGGGGTCAGCCAGTGGTAGGTAATCATGTGAAACACTACTTCCGTCACCTGAGCCGCTGTCCTCATCTTCCTCCATTGATTCATGTATTGTGTAATTCGGTGGTATGAAGTGCTGATTCATTTTGATCATTGTTAACCTCTCCACATTTTTGGGCAAGAGACTGGTCCTTCTCAATGTTACAATGGAACCAGTAGCACTGAAAACACGTTCGGAAGAGACACTTGCGACAGGGCTAGCCAGATAGCTTATCGCCAGCCTGCTGAGTAGTGGCCATTCAGATCTTTTCCTATACCAATACTGCAGTGGGTTTTGATCAATGTACACCTCTGTTGGGTCGTCCAGATAGGCTTGGACCATCCGCTCAATGTCCAGGGGTGCTGCTGGTAAGCTTTCGGGCTCTTTTCTCTGTGCATCAGCACTGTGCTTATTAATGCCTAACTGTACATACCAATCGTCTAACGATTCTACTAGGCCTAATGATCCAGCTATTGTTGCTGTTGTCGATAGTGATGGTGAGTGTTGTGATCCAAATGCACTGCCCTCAGCCGACGAAGTTGCACTTGATCCTGCATGCCCTGCTGCAGTACTTCTTGTGGGTTGATCCGGCGGGCTTTTAATTAGCAGCCGTTCGTTTTCCAACTTACTGGCTGCCTCAGCAATACAAGTTTTGTAGCGGGCAACATCAATCTCTGAAAAAGCAAAGAATGTCTTCAGTCCAAATTTTGCATGTGGATCCAGAATTGTGGCACAAATGTAATGTTCTTGTGACAATTTTATTTTCAATCCTTGTATTTTCAGCTAAGCGACGGGCTAAGCTCTCCACCAAGTCATAGGCTTCCCTTTTGTCCTCTACACCTTTGTATGATTCAGAAACCTTCTTCAGCTCATGCTCTAGCATTTGCAATAATGGGATAGCTTGGCCCATTGTACAGTCCTCCTTGCTGACTTCACGTGTGAAGACCTCAAAAGGATGAAGCATCTCGGTCAGACATTTAATTAGGCTCAATTGCTCCATCTCAAGGTTCATGCCTTTAACAGTAGCATTCCCTCTTTTCCAGACATATTCATGGAGTGACCTGTACTGCTCATACAGACGATCAAGCATGTAATACATTGAGTTCCAACGTGTTGCCACCTTCTGGATGAGTGCCTTGGCTGACATCCTATTTTCACGTTGGATGATCCTCAGCTGCTTCCGAGCTTTAAAAGAATGGCTGAAATTAGTGCATATTCTTCGGCAGATGGCCAGTAAGTTGCTGACTATGGGTTCTATTTTCAGAAAGTCTTGAACTATAATGTTTATGCAGTGCGCCAAACACGGAACCCTGAAATAGGAACCAAGATCCATGGCCTTAAGTACATTACTGCCATTGTCTGTGGCAACAAAACCAATACTAAGCCCTCTGGGGCGCAGCCATTCAAAAACCTTGCTGCGAAACTATTGCAAAATGTTTACAGCCGTATGAGATTTCTCCATGGCGAACATGGCTACAGTTGCATGTTTCCGAGTACCTTTAAAAATCGCAGCTGTGTCAACAGCACCTCGTGCAGATAGCTTATCTCTAACCCCCACAAAAGAGACCCAGTGTGCAGTGATGCACATGTAATCTGTGGCTTGGCAACTGGTCCACATGTCTGTTGTCAGGTGGATATTGTGAACAGCACTCTGCTGCAAAGCTTGTCCAACCAATTCCAGCACATCATGATGTAGTGCCGGAACAGCAATTCTTGCGAAATAGGACCCGCTGGGAACCTTCGATTTAGGGCAGATGGCTGACACAAATTCAAGGAAACCCACCCCTTCCACAAATGAAAAAGGAAGAAGGTCCAGCGCTAACATTTTAGCCAGCTTCGCATTGTACAACTGTGCCGTTGGGTGGTTGCGTTGGAACTGCTCCTCCAACATAAGCATGCTCTCAATGGTAGGCTGGATTACTTTCCTTTGTGGTGCTGTTTTCATTAACCCACTTAGGCTCAACGACACAGTTTGTCTCATTGCGGTACTCGGTCGCCTTGGTGTCTCAGCCTGACTCTGAGTATGGCTCTTACTGCGTTGCCACTCAGATGTTACTGAGGAGGATGTGGGTGGTACCACTGCACCTGTGGGGACAGGGCTAGAAATGCCTCCCTCTTCTTCACCTTCCACCGCAATAATATCGCTCCCTGATTCTTCCTGACCAACTTCAATGGGTTGAGTTTTTCTACTTTCTTTTAACTGAAGTAGGTGATTCTCCCACACGATAGTGTGGTGTATTCTGAGATGACTTGCTTGGCCTCCGGTACCATAGTTTGTACCAAGCTTACCCCGCCGAACACCTTGCCGACAAATTGAGCATATAGCAACGTTCTCCTCCTTGGTGCTAACAGAAAAGAAGTCCCAAACTGGGGAGGAGAACTTTCTGGCACTGCTGGATGTGCCACTTTCAATACCAAATGAACTGGAGGGTGTGCTTCAAATGTGACCCTGTGCACCTAGACTGTGACTTTTACTACCACTACCTACTTAGATGGTTGAGCTGGATGTAGGTCCCTGCCGGGCCTTGGAAAATATGGCAGCTGGAGGTAGTGGTGGTGTAACCTGTGTTGGTGATATCCGTGCTACATCCCGCTCAGTAGCAGCCTTTTCTGGATAGGGTGAGAATGTTGGTCTCCAATCCATTTGGGGCGGGAGTAATGTGCGTGATGACTGGCTCGTCTTCATCAACATCACCCCCCTCTTCTACATCTACCTCCATAACTCTAAGTTTTTCTGAGACCTTCCTTTTCAGAAGCATTGTCTTGTGGCGTATATCACTCTCAGACTGAGCTGGTGGGTGCCAAGTGGCATCACGATCATCAGAAGCGGGGCTTGAAGAAGATGATGATGGGCTAAGCCTCCTTTTCCTTGCTGGTGGTATGGAAGACAATAGATCTTCTGAAACAGTGGTTTGACTTTGCTCCACTTTGTCTGCAGGAAGCTCGATTTCCTGAAATGCCCCTACGTCAGGAGCAACAACTACTATGGTGGGCTGTTGCGGCTGCTGCTTTTCTTGTTGCGGCTGCTGCTGTTCTTGTTGCGGCCGCCGCAGTTCTTGTTGTGGCCGCTGCTGTTCCTGTTGCAGCCGCTGCTGTTCTTGTTGCGGCTGCTGCTGTTCTTGTTGCGGCTGCACACATATCTGCTGAGTTTGCGCCTGCGTTGATTGTGTACTACTTTGCGATAATGACATTTCAACATCGCTGCTCGCTAGTAGACTGGCTACCTCTGCGACACTAAAGCCCTTGGGCCTAGGTTGGTGGGGTTGGACCGCTGGTGCAGAGGTGCTGCTCCCAGCTTGGTTCCCGGACAACGCTGCTGCAGGCGTAACTTTTTTGGTGCCAAAAAAAACATTGACCGGCACACCACCAGTCGTGGTTAATGGCACTTCCTTTTTCTGTTCCTTCTTCTCACCGGCAACTTTCTTGGTACTGGACCTGGTACCTTTCTTTGGGGCCATCTTCTTCAGATGTCAGGCAGGATGCAGATGCACAACAAGTTCTAGTCACACGTGGACGTGATGCACAGCAGGACTTCTGTCTGGCTGGCAGTACAACGGGTAGCCTGGTGATGCTGATGACACTTCCTCCTCTGGCTTTTTTGTGCACCTAAAAGCAAATAAGCCAGGAGAAGAACATCAGTGAAATGTTGCCTTTGTTGTTGTGGTTCAGTTACTTAGTACTGTACTAGTGCAAACAAAAGATAGTCTAGCAATTTAGGACTTTTTTTTCGACAAGGGCTATGTTATACTACTGTGTACAGTCACACACTACACTCTCAGGAAGGATAGGAAAATTAATAAGAACCACCAAAAACAAAATGTAATGGCAGTGGGGTGGACCCTATTTGCCATTAACTTATTTGAGCATCTCAGCATCCATGGAGCTGCTTCTGGCAAAGGGGATGGATGGATGTAAGCAGTGAGCCAATAGGAAACCCATGCAGGCCTATATGCCAAAAGCAGGACAGTAATAACTCCCAACACAAAAAAGGCCACCAGCCACATGGACACTCACAAATCACAAACAAGCAGGGGGCCTGGGAAACACCAGGAGCTGACAAAAGGCCTATAAAAGCCAGGTAAAGTATGCATGCTAAAACACACTGCGCTGCCTTTTTAATGCAACAAAATGCAAATACGAACATTCACAGGCCCTAAAAAGGTCTGCTGCAGGGTGCATGCATTGCACACCAACACACACCAGACACACACAACAAAAGCATGTCTTTAAGACAACCAACATCAGAAAGCCCACCCCAAAAAAACACACTTCCCCAACTCAATCCAATGCCATCCATGCCCTAAATGATGTCTAAATTCAACAGCCCACACAGAAACACTTGATTAATACAGCTGTGGCTACCTGCTCTGAGCCTACTGGATGAAAGCAGGCCTGTTGGCAGACAAGGCCAGGCAAGCTTGCAGGCCTAGGCTTCAAAATGGCCACCAGCCACATGGCCAGGCCCAACAACATCAGAAAGCCCACCTCAAAAAACACATTTCCCCAACTCAATCCAATGCCATCCATGCCCTAAATGATGTCTAAATTCTAAATTCAACAGACCACACAGAAAACACTTAATTAATAAAGCTGTGGCTACCTGCTCTGATCCTACTGAATGAAAGCAGGCCTGTTGGCAGATAAGGCCAGGCAAGCTTGCAGGCCTAGGCTTCAAAATGGCCACCAGCCACATGGCCAGGCCCAACAACATCAGAAAGCCCACCACAAAAAAACACACTTTCCCAACTCAATGCCATCCATGCCCTTAATGATGTCTAAATTCAACAGACCACACAAAACAAAACACTTGGTTAATAAAGCTGTGGCTACCTGCTCTGATCCTACTGGATGAAAGCAGGCCTGTTGGCAGACAAGGCCAGGCAAACTTGCAGGCCTAGGCTTCAAAATGGCCACCAGCCACATGGCCAGGCCCAACAACATCAGAAAGCCCACCCCAAAAAAACACATTTCCCCAACTTAATCCAATGCCATCCATGCCCTAAATGATGTCTAAATTCAACAGACCACACAGAAAACACTTAATTAATAAAGCTGTGGCTACCTGCTCTGATCCTACTGGATGAAAGCAGGCCTGTTGGCAGACAAGGCCAGGCAAGCTTGCAGGCCTAGGATTCAAATGGTCACCAGCCACATGGCCAGGCCCAACAACATCAGAAAGCCCACCCCAAAAAAACACATTTCCCAACTAATTCCAATGCCATCCAGGCCCTAAATGATGCTTGAAAATGAAATATATTCAAAAAATACCAAAGGAACAGTTGCTTCATCATGCACACACCCATGAGGCCATGACTAGCTCAGGCCTAATACTACTACCCACAACATTTTAAAAAAAAGGAATGATGATCGTTACCAAAAATAAATTGTAGTTACAACAACTGCAATGCCCCCAATCAAACAGACACAACAACCACTTACTTGTAAAATATCCAATAAAAACATCCTCAAATCCAATTGCAATGATGCAGCAGACAAAAAGAGTGATCTTTCCAGCTCAAAATCCAAAGGCAGAATGAGCAGGAGATGGACAAAGCACTGGGAGGAGCCTGGTGGACAGGAACAGGAAGTTGGAGATTCTGTGGCACTCCCTCCCTCTCCCCACCTTTTTAAAAAAGGACTCCTTGCACAAAAAAGGACAGCCAAATTTCAATCTGAGGAGTAGTTGTTTTCATCCAAAATCATCATTTGCAGAAGGTTTCATGCTGCTAGAGCTGATATTCTTCTCCAAATTGAAAATTTTACATGTTCGAGTTCTCGAGCTTCACATTACTTCCGCCTGATGTCGATGGCATGTCCAAAATGACTTGATCGCGTTCTCTCGCTCCCTGTCGCGTTGGATATGACGTGTTCGGGGTCTCTTTCTCCTTTTTACGTTCGATTAGACGTGCCCGCGTCCTCACGCTCTCGCTTGCGGTGGAGAATGACGTGTTCGAGATTTCAATCGTCTCATACTCTCGCGGTGCATGATCGCGAGAAGAAAGACGTGATCGCGCGACAAATGACGTGATTGCGCGACAAATGGCGTTAATGCGGGCGCGAACTGTCGCGAGACAGCGCAAAATGGCTACCAACAATCCAACATCTCGTGGAGAACGCGACCGGGTCGGGAAAACTTGTCGGCGAACGCGGGGATTCAGGTAAGGCGATCGTGCGCACGCGAGCATGTATTTTTTTACAGCACGAGCAAGAAAAAAATTACTGGTAAGATGCGGACAGCGGAAATTTTGAAATTTTCGCGCTTTCCGCGGAACGCGAAAATGCCAAATTATCGCAATTTCCGCGACCGGAACGGAATTTTGGCCCAGGCCTAATCCCAAATACAATATAAACATAATATTATAACTCTGAAAAACACAGTCCCCCACAGAACTACATGTACAATAACATATTAACCCACAGTACCTAGACCTACCCACATCCACATACTCCTAAAAGCCAAAATAAAACCTAAAAAAAGGTCTGAGTTTCTCCAATGAACTGTTGCAGGGATTCTGCACATATACAGCACTACGCACAGGAAACCAGGACCTCGGTGTATAGTGGTGTACCAACAACCCACCTTAGTGCCCGGAACCCCAATCCAACTAGCTTATAGTGTTTCATTTGTTCTTCGTACTACAGCGAAGCTACCAATGATTAGACATCCTGAAAAATGTGACTCAGACTCTCTCAGGAATCACGAGAACAAGAGCACTCTTTTGCTCACTCACTTCTACTTGTCCACAATGTGAGTAATCAGAGACATAGTATAGTTTAAAATGTTTATTTTAAATAACGTGCTCTATAATGCAGTACACAAGCCAATACTAGCAACAATATGCCTAAACTCAATTTAGTGAGCATTGTTACAATTCCATAAAATATGAACGGGGATATCATTTTATAAAAAAAAGTTGAAAAAGGACTACTGTGTTTTACCACCCTCCCCGTGCTAGGAACTAGTTTACAATCATTATAGAATACCTCTGGGCTTTGTCATGGGGGACCCCATACCTCCAGGTTTAGATGCAAAGGTTTACATCTCCGGAAAAACACAGCTCTTCTCTCTGGAAAGGTTTTCTCCGTGCCTAACATGCATGCAATGCCATATTAAAAGCACTCGATTTTCAGTAGTGCAGCCGTGTGTGTATTATGTCTAACATGCGGAGGACTGACCAAAGCAGATTAAGAAGGGACATTGTTTTTCGACCTTGAACACGCTGTGCAGACGAAATCCACAGAGTGCAGCAAGAAACATGAAAGGTAGAAGGTTCTCATGTGAATGAGCACAAGCAGAGGATTTGCGAAAACAAAGTCATGTAGAAACGTGTGCAAAAGTGATGAAATAGCAGCTAAGCTTATACTAACTTATGCTAACTTAGCAATGTCCGCAGTGAATCCCGTATCCTCACTACAGTACAGCAATAGGGAACCACACTCAACACAAACTAAATCCACCTTAAATAACAAATAGACTGTCTTCTAATGGAAAAAATATAAATGTTACAAAACCTGAATAACAATTGTTTCTAAATATATTTAAAATGTATTAAAATGTCTACAAAATGTAAACAATGTATTGAAGTATTGAACAAATGTAAATTTTGGGGAAGATGTTGGACACTAAAGAGGTTACATTTTTTATTCGCGCTTCAATGTAAACCATTTTGGATAAGGTGTTGCACACTAAAAGAATAAGATTTATTATCCTCACTCCAATGTAAATCATTTTGTAGAAGACGTTATACACTAGAAGAGCAAGATGTATTATTCCCACTCCAATGTAAACCATTTTGGGGGACGTGTTGGGCACTAAAGAGGTTAAATTTACGCTTCCCACTCCATTCCAAACCATTTAGAGAAAAGTATTGGACAATATAGGGGTTCAATTTGCTATTTCCAATCCAACCTAAATCATATTTGGAAAGGAGTTGGACTGTAAAGAGGGTAACATTTAGGGCCTCATCACAATGTTGGTCGAAAAAGCTCCTAACAACATTCAGATTTTTCAAATGTGAATTGGAACCCATGTTTCTGACCAACTCAGAAACATTTCAGATCGACCAATTACGATGGTAGGTAACCATTCGGTCTGTCTGAATCTGTTCCGACCGATGTTCGATGGCAGTGATGGTAGAGACCCGATGGACGAATGCCCTCAACACCTCCAACCCAGCCAGGGCCCCCAAACCAGGAACAGGGAATTAAGATCTTCAACACCTGGATCACCAACTGCGCCAACAGCATTACCCCCATCAAGAGTAACAATCACAGAAGATTCTCTAAAACGACCAACTGGTGCAACCAACAACTCAGAACAACTAAATGTGACAGCAAACACCTGGAGGAAATTGCCACCACCATGGACTACCCAACAGGTCAGCCTTCAAGACCTCCCTCAACCTTTTCCACCAGTTGCGCAAGGCAACAAAGAAGACAGCCTTAGCGCATGAATGAAAACCAGCGCCAGCAAAAACAAGGAACTTTTCAACACCCTTAAAGAGTTCTCTAACCCAGCTGCCAGGAAAAACAACATTACATCCGCACCAGAGCTCTGCGACAACTTCATCGACTTCTTCCATGACAAGATCGCAACCATGTAGTGGAACTTCGATTTGAACGCAAAACTAAACTGTCGGACTTCAACCAATTCACCCTTACTGCAACCAACACAAACCATTGGCCGATCACCTGGAACCAGCACTCCACCCAAAACAACACCTTCATCATGAAATCCATCCACTCGGGAGCTTCCACTGTCCCACGCCCCATCACATCTTCAACCTCAGAAACCAAAGGATCGGTCAGGAACTCACCACCCTGCTCAACGCCTCAATCACCGCTGCAGCATTTCCCGCTGTCTGGAAACATGCCGAAGTCCGACCACTTCTCAAAAATACCTTGGTCGATCCCAGAAAACTCAAAACCTTGGGGCCAGATGTTCGACTGATATTTGCATACGCAAATGAGTCATAGACCCGTTTGCGCATGCAAAAATCCTTTTGGCCATATACAAACCCTATTTTGCGAGTCACAAAAATTTGCGCCTCACAAAATTTTGTTTTGCGCTTCGCTATTAAGAAGGGGCGTTCCCTTCCTAATAGCAACCCCAATGCCATGTATGACTGTTTTGCGACAGCAATTGCGGTCGCAAAACAGTCGCAGTTTATCACCCTTCACTATAGGGTGGTAAACCACTCGCAAATGGGTAGGGGCCCCCAGGGGACCCCTTCCCCTATGTGACTGGCTCTAAAAATATTTTTTAAGGGCAGGCAGTGGTCCCAGGGACCACTGCCAGCCCTTAAAAAATAAAACGAAATTGTTTCATTTTTATTTTTTTAAATGCATCCCCTTTTCCTTCAAGGAAAAAGGGCTGCATTAAAAAAAACTGTCCCAGACATGGAGATCTGCTGAGACCAGCAGGCCACCATACCTGGGAAGGCCAGCCGTTCCCAATGGGGTCGCAAATTGTGAGTGCCTCAGGAATATGAATGAGGCATGCAATTTGCGACCTCATTGGGAATCGCAATCAGTGTCGCAGACACCGTTGTACATACATTGCGACTCACAAATTGCAATTCGCTACTGCGATGCAATTTGCGAGTCTCAAATTTCTTGGTTGTACATCTGGCACCTGGAGCCTATCTCCTTACTTCCAATCCCAGACAAGGTACTGGAAAAGACAATCAACAGGCAACTCACGAAACACCTGGAGTAAACCCAGCTGCTTCAGGGCTCCCAATCTGGTTTTTGCAGCAATCACAACACAGAGACTGCCCTGATCACAGCCACCAACAGCATCCAAACCCTCCACGACAGAGGAGAAACAGCTGCCCTGATCCTCCTTGACCTCTCCTCAGCCTTTGACATTGTATCCCACCACATGCTAATCAAAATACTCCACCACATCAGCATCCAAGGGGATGAGCTCAGATGGATCACCTCCTTCCTCATCGGAACCACCTTTCATCTCCAAACCCAAGGATATTGTCTGCAGTGTCCCCCAGGTCTCGTCCCCCAGGTCTCATCCCCCAGACTAACTCGATTCGATGCATACACGGCCCCATTGGCCAACATCGTCAGATCTCACAGTCTCAACACTATATCCTATGCAGACGATATCCAGCTGATCATCTCCTTCACCGATGACCAACATCCATAGATGCATGACAAGTGTTGCTGACTGGATGAAAGACATCTGCCCGAAGCTGAACGAGGACAAGATGGAAGTACTGATCTTCGGCAACAACAGGAACCCCTAGAACGACTCCTTTTTTACCCCAAGACTTAGGACCCACACCCATAACCACCGACCACGCCGGAAACTTTGGAACCATCATTGATGATAAGCTCACCATGAAGTCACAGATCAACACCGTCACCTCCACCTGCTTCCCCACTCTGTGCATGCTATGAAAGAACTTCAAGTGGCGACACCCCTCCCTAAAAGCACCATGACACAGG
Organism: Triturus cristatus; assembly: GCF_964204655.1. Taxonomy (NCBI): domain Eukaryota; kingdom Metazoa; phylum Chordata; class Amphibia; order Caudata; family Salamandridae; genus Triturus; species Triturus cristatus. Next base: position 446,684,345 of record NC_140590.1, read on the forward strand.
CCCTCATCAATAGCCGGCTGGACTATTCCAATGCTCTCTATATAGGAATCACCGCACACCTCCCTAAGAAACTTCAGCCGCTGCCACACGAGTGCTTAATTTGAGCTGGTGCTTTCCAGTGCTCAGCACCGGCACTTAATTGGTTTCCGGTGCTCGGCACCGGCACCTAACTATCCTAAGTATGGTGTTGCCAGTCTACCACATGGTGGCCCTGCTCATTTAATTTAAAGATGAGCAGAACAATGGTTGTTTAGGAATACAATATGCATTAAAATAGTGCTAATACCTGCCTCCACAGCCATTCCTTTGGCTACCTGGAAAAATCTTAACTGTCACATTTACATGCGAGAGAGATGGTCAGTAATTGTTTTGGCAGAGATGACAAGTGCGATGGGTGTTGCAAGCCTCAGTGGCCTCCTGGTCAGAGCCCTGGCACTTAATATTTTACAAATTAAGCACTGTGCCACACTCATCCTTGACCTTGCCTGACAAACCCACATCAGGCCCCACCTCAGGCAACTCCATTGGCTCCCTTTACAGCAGAGATGTAAATTCAAGCTGCTGACCCACGCACACAAGGCTCTTCACAACCAAGTACCCGCCCACATTAACCACTGCCTGAACTTCGACATACCGTCGAGAAAATTGCGCTCCACCTCTCTCTCACCTGCCCACACACCTGACATCTACCGAACTAGAAGTATAGGATGCTCCTTCCCCTACATTGCAACAAGAGACCTGGAACAGCCTGCCTATTCAGCACCGGACCATCACCTCTCTTCTGGAATTCCCAATGGGCCCACAAGACCTGGCTGTATGAATGAGCCTCCGGAACCTTCAAGTGTCTGCATACCCTATTGGGTGATTAGCAGCACTATATAAATCCTTATTGATTGATTCATAGGGTGAAATGAGTTTTTGAGTCAAAAATTGACACAAGGACACATGTAATGCTAAACTGTAGTGCTAAATGATGAATTTGCATTTTATATAATTATGGGTATTTTGCATAATTACACGAAAACAAATTAAGCGAATTTCCCACCCGCCTCCCCCCAATTGTTACCAATAATCTAACTTTAAAGATAGAAAACTAAATAATATACAATAATGACATTTAATGGCCAATACTTCAGTATTTTCAACTTCATTGTTAATGTGGAAAAAAATATATAGTTACCATCAATGTTTCCACACCGCATTATTTGTGCTCATGATATTGTGACCTCGATATTTAATATCATCAACATTTTGGAGTCAAATGTTCAGGATTTGCACTTTGAACTCAGTAGAAACTTAACACAATTGCATATCATTAAGGTGAAATTTCGACATCCGAATTAATGCTCTATTTTCTGGCTTTGGTGTTCAGCACTTGGATAGAACATCCTTTGCAGATACCATTCAGCTACAACAGTTGAGAATATAAAATACCTACCATATTAAAGTTGCCAACATTTGTTGTCGACTTTTAATTGGCAACCTCTTCAGTTGATTCTTTTTGTATCCTCGTTCTTATTGACCATTATGACCTGAATTATCAGCAAGAAACAATAAGAGACTTGCAGAATGTGCCAATGTCTTCGGCGATGTCTGATGAATACAGATTACCTCGCGGTAGAATGAGAATAAAGAAGAAGAAAAGCAGGACGCATCAGAGCAAGAGGGGCAGGAAGGAGGGGGAGATCTTCCAGAGGAAGCCTCTTCACCTTTCCCGTGCAGGGCTTGGAACAATGTGCCCACCCACAGCTTGCCGCCATCTGAGCTAGGGACTCGCAGGTTGTGATATGAGAGCTAGATGGAATGTAAGCTAGCTACTCTAGCCCTAACGGAGAAATGGATGTCTCTGGCTGTTTAGCAGAAAAAAGCATCAGTCCCTGCATGAAAGAATTTGGGGGCATATTATCAAGACAGGCGATAGAATTATCGCCGCTTTAGCGGCAGAAAACTGCCGCTAAAACGGCGATAATGGGCTTGATAATATGCTCTATGGAATTTCAATTGAAGCCCATGTTAGATGATTATCAAGAAACAGAGTTAAAATTATCATCGCTTTAGTGGCAGAAAACTGCTGCTAAAACGGCGATAATGGGCTTGATAATATGCTCTATGGAATTCCAATTAAAGCTCAGGTTAGATGTCCTTCACATCTAACCTGGGCTTCAATTGGAATTCCATAGAGCAATTTATCAAGCCCATTCTTGCCATTTTAGCGGCAGTTTTCTTCCGCTAAAGCAGCGATAATTTTAACTCCATGCTTGATAATATGCCCCTGAGTCTGGCAACTGACGAGAAAATGACACTTGCCGAACAAGCTGCAGCGGAGAAAAGGAAAGCAGTAGACCTTACCCTGGGACAGAAAAAGCTTGGCATAGAGGCGTTGACGTTTCGTGAGGAGAATCAATTAGAGATGTGCACTAGAAAGCCAGGTGACATCAAAGTCCAGTGATGAAGGTGACATTGTTAGGTGGGTGAAAGAGGTATTAGGGATGTTTGACTCAATACCTCATTAGCCAAACGATGTTGGACTAGCTTTGTGGTTAGTGTAAACATAGACAGCTGGCTTACTTTTTCAGATTCTTGGTATAGACATTGGTGGACACTCTTGTCGAGAAACTTACCCATCCAGAGAAGGGATGAAGTCCTGAGAGGAGGCAAAGCATAGAAATGTGGGTTCCTGGTAAAGAGGTTTGTCTCACCCCCTAAAAAGCATTTATAGACAGTCAATGGAGATTGCTAATGTAGGGCTAGGGATAGAGGGCAGCCCTACAGAAAAAGAGATGGACACCGATTTCCATGTTTCCCAAACGTTTCGGGGAAGTTGAACCTGGGGCCTACATGCCTGCAAACACAAGGAAATACAGACAGTGACCGTCCATATGGAAGTAGGTTGATGCACTCAGAGCCACCTGAGCTAGCATGACTTATATCAGGGATAAGCTGTTATCTTCAGAGCCAATCATACCTTTTGTGTATCGCCATTTAATAAATCCAGACAGCAGTAAATGACCATACCTTTGTGGTAGTTATCGAAACTGTCGTGCTTGTGGACTGTCTGCTGGGAAATAATTTGGAGCACTCTGGGTGCAAGGAGTCAGAATTGTGCACTCTAAGGGGCTTATTTATGGGCCCTTGCTTCACTTTTGCGCCGCCGGTGCGTCACTTTTTGTGACGCACTAGCGGTGTAAAAAATGCGCCATGTTGCGCCATATTTACAAAGTGAGGCATCAAGGTAGATGCGTAACGTTGTAAACCTGTGCGTCACATTATACCTGCGCCAGGTATAATGTATGCAGAGGGGCGTTCTGGCATATGAAAGGGTCGTAAAAGTGACGCAGTGAAATCTATGAGATTTCACTGCGCCACTTCTAGGACGCAAATGTGTCAATATCTTACGCCTCATGGCAGGCGTAAAAACTGATGCAAGCACATTTAACATGGGACTTGCCCATGTGTAAATGACCTATTGCTGGAGTTGCGTCACTTTTGTGACACACTCCAGCAATGTGTCACTTTTGCGCCTACAGATACGTCAGAAATACTGACGTACCTGTAACTCCTTGTGACATTATGCCAGTCAGTCAGTCATTATGCGTCACACTGTAAATATGATGCATCATTGCTATCGCAAAGAGTGCGCAATGAAAAGTGACGCATCGCTGTTTTCATGCAGCGATGCGTCACTTTCATAAATGAGGCCCTGAGTGCCTGAGTGGGTCTTGCTGGTTACACGGGCCTTGCCGGACCACAGATGGTGTCAGAGAAACCCATTGCCTGAAAGGATGGGCCATGTTCTTGCAATGAAGAGAAGAGAGAAGGGCCATGGGAAACCAACCCCAAAGATTCCAAATGTCCAGGCAGCGTCTCACTGAGAAGAAGAGGGCATGGGTCCATGTGCAAGTGCTGGAAAAAGCATGCAAAAGAACACCAGGTACCCCATGTTTTCCCATGTTAAGAGAAATATATATGTAAGTACGAACTAAAATGATTTCTGAAGAAATGTACCCACGATCCTCAAAATAAAAGTGTACATTTTTCTACGTTGAGCAACTTTAATAGACTTGAGGCCAGGACACAGGGCATGTGTGTGTTTTAGGTAGCCAGCATAAACCTACACCTCTTCTATCTGCTTATTTGGAGTAAAATGTATATCTGCCCTGCAGGATCAGTGTGTCCGGAAGGAAATACTCATCAGAACATTGCCTTGCAACTAGGATACGAAACTGCTTCCCTACACCAACCCAGCTCGTCTCTTCACTCCTGGCTTCAGGAAATAAATTACTCTCATTCACGAGGAGCACATCAACCAAATATAGTTGTCTGACTGATGGGCCACATATGGTAATCCTCTTTGTCCTGCCTGCATCCTGGTCCTCGTGCCACTCTTCTGTATGCCTCCCCACTGTTACTACCTTTGGGCCAAATTTGGTGCTTTGTAGCTAGTGTTGAGCTAATACCCATCTACACATACACTGGCCCATCATTTACACTGAATACAATGTTGCTGATATCGCCTGGGTGCATGCAAAAGTACAGTTTCAGAAAGTTTCCCACACAGCGCATTGCTAATTTCCAGAAAACACTTAAAATATTGCTAAATTCAGGGAGTCATATTTCTTCTCGAAGGTGCAATGCACTGAAAATCAATTCTTCTACAAAACTGAATAATTCTTTAAACAATTGCCATACTTGCCTGATTTTCCTTTTTTCTTCTGTAACACAGCTATGATAAAGTGTCTAATTAGAGTGATTATTTCGGTTAAGAGGTTAAATTTACGCTTCCCACTCCATTCCAAACCATTTAGAGAAAAGTATTGGACAATATAGGGGTTCAATTTGCTATTTCCAATCCAACCTAAATCATATTTGGAAAGGAGTTGGACTGTAAAGAGGGTAACATTTAGGGCCTCATCACAATGTTGGTCGAAAAAGCTCCTAACAACATTCAGATTTTTCAAATGTGAATTGGAACCCATGTTTCTGACCAACTCAGAAACATTTCAGATCGACCAATTACGATGGTAGGTAACCATTCGGTCTGTCTGAATCTGTTCCGACCGATGTTCGATGGCAGTGATGGTAGAGACCCGATGGACGAATGCCCTCAACACCTCCAACCCAGCCAGGGCCCCCAAACCAGGAACAGGGAATTAAGATCTTCAACACCTGGATCACCAACTGCGCCAACAGCATTACCCCCATCAAGAGTAACAATCACAGAAGATTCTCTAAAACGACCAACTGGTGCAACCAACAACTCAGAACAACTAAATGTGACAGCAAACACCTGGAGGAAATTGCCACCACCATGGACTACCCAACAGGTCAGCCTTCAAGACCTCCCTCAACCTTTTCCACCAGTTGCGCAAGGCAACAAAGAAGACAGCCTTAGCGCATGAATGAAAACCAGCGCCAGCAAAAACAAGGAACTTTTCAACACCCTTAAAGAGTTCTCTAACCCAGCTGCCAGGAAAAACAACATTACATCCGCACCAGAGCTCTGCGACAACTTCATCGACTTCTTCCATGACAAGATCGCAACCATGTAGTGGAACTTCGATTTGAACGCAAAACTAAACTGTCGGACTTCAACCAATTCACCCTTACTGCAACCAACACAAACCATTGGCCGATCACCTGGAACCAGCACTCCACCCAAAACAACACCTTCATCATGAAATCCATCCACTCGGGAGCTTCCACTGTCCCACGCCCCATCACATCTTCAACCTCAGAAACCAAAGGATCGGTCAGGAACTCACCACCCTGCTCAACGCCTCAATCACCGCTGCAGCATTTCCCGCTGTCTGGAAACATGCCGAAGTCCGACCACTTCTCAAAAATACCTTGGTCGATCCCAGAAAACTCAAAACCTTGGGGCCAGATGTTCGACTGATATTTGCATACGCAAATGAGTCATAGACCCGTTTGCGCATGCAAAAATCCTTTTGGCCATATACAAACCCTATTTTGCGAGTCACAAAAATTTGCGCCTCACAAAATTTTGTTTTGCGCTTCGCTATTAAGAAGGGGCGTTCCCTTCCTAATAGCAACCCCAATGCCATGTATGACTGTTTTGCGACAGCAATTGCGGTCGCAAAACAGTCGCAGTTTATCACCCTTCACTATAGGGTGGTAAACCACTCGCAAATGGGTAGGGGCCCCCAGGGGACCCCTTCCCCTATGTGACTGGCTCTAAAAATATTTTTTAAGGGCAGGCAGTGGTCCCAGGGACCACTGCCAGCCCTTAAAAAATAAAACGAAATTGTTTCATTTTTATTTTTTTAAATGCATCCCCTTTTCCTTCAAGGAAAAAGGGCTGCATTAAAAAAAACTGTCCCAGACATGGAGATCTGCTGAGACCAGCAGGCCACCATACCTGGGAAGGCCAGCCGTTCCCAATGGGGTCGCAAATTGTGAGTGCCTCAGGAATATGAATGAGGCATGCAATTTGCGACCTCATTGGGAATCGCAATCAGTGTCGCAGACACCGTTGTACATACATTGCGACTCACAAATTGCAATTCGCTACTGCGATGCAATTTGCGAGTCTCAAATTTCTTGGTTGTACATCTGGCACCTGGAGCCTATCTCCTTACTTCCAATCCCAGACAAGGTACTGGAAAAGACAATCAACAGGCAACTCACGAAACACCTGGAGTAAACCCAGCTGCTTCAGGGCTCCCAATCTGGTTTTTGCAGCAATCACAACACAGAGACTGCCCTGATCACAGCCACCAACAGCATCCAAACCCTCCACGACAGAGGAGAAACAGCTGCCCTGATCCTCCTTGACCTCTCCTCAGCCTTTGACATTGTATCCCACCACATGCTAATCAAAATACTCCACCACATCAGCATCCAAGGGGATGAGCTCAGATGGATCACCTCCTTCCTCATCGGAACCACCTTTCATCTCCAAACCCAAGGATATTGTCTGCAGTGTCCCCCAGGTCTCGTCCCCCAGGTCTCATCCCCCAGACTAACTCGATTCGATGCATACACGGCCCCATTGGCCAACATCGTCAGATCTCACAGTCTCAACACTATATCCTATGCAGACGATATCCAGCTGATCATCTCCTTCACCGATGACCAACATCCATAGATGCATGACAAGTGTTGCTGACTGGATGAAAGACATCTGCCCGAAGCTGAACGAGGACAAGATGGAAGTACTGATCTTCGGCAACAACAGGAACCCCTAGAACGACTCCTTTTTTACCCCAAGACTTAGGACCCACACCCATAACCACCGACCACGCCGGAAACTTTGGAACCATCATTGATGATAAGCTCACCATGAAGTCACAGATCAACACCGTCACCTCCACCTGCTTCCCCACTCTGTGCATGCTATGAAAGAACTTCAAGTGGCGACACCCCTCCCTAAAAGCACCATGACACAGGCCCTCATCAATAGCCGGCTGGACTATTCCAATGCTCTCTATATAGGAATCACCGCACACCTCCCTAAGAAACTTCAGCCGCTGCCACACGAGTGCTTAATTTGAGCTGGTGCTTTCCAGTGCTCAGCACCGGCACTTAATTGGTTTCCGGTGCTCGGCACCGGCACCTAACTATCCTAAGTATGGTGTTGCCAGTCTACCACATGGTGGCCCTGCTCATTTAATTTAAAGATGAGCAGAACAATGGTTGTTTAGGAATACAATATGCATTAAAATAGTGCTAATACCTGCCTCCACAGCCATTCCTTTGGCTACCTGGAAAAATCTTAACTGTCACATTTACATGCGAGAGAGATGGTCAGTAATTGTTTTGGCAGAGATGACAAGTGCGATGGGTGTTGCAAGCCTCAGTGGCCTCCTGGTCAGAGCCCTGGCACTTAATATTTTACAAATTAAGCACTGTGCCACACTCATCCTTGACCTTGCCTGACAAACCCACATCAGGCCCCACCTCAGGCAACTCCATTGGCTCCCTTTACAGCAGAGATGTAAATTCAAGCTGCTGACCCACGCACACAAGGCTCTTCACAACCAAGTACCCGCCCACATTAACCACTGCCTGAACTTCGACATACCGTCGAGAAAATTGCGCTCCACCTCTCTCTCACCTGCCCACACACCTGACATCTACCGAACTAGAAGTATAGGATGCTCCTTCCCCTACATTGCAACAAGAGACCTGGAACAGCCTGCCTATTCAGCACCGGACCATCACCTCTCTTCTGGAATTCCCAATGGGCCCACAAGACCTGGCTGTATGAATGAGCCTCCGGAACCTTCAAGTGTCTGCATACCCTATTGGGTGATTAGCAGCACTATATAAATCCTTATTGATTGATTCATAGGGTGAAATGAGTTTTTGAGTCAAAAATTGACACAAGGACACATGTAATGCTAAACTGTAGTGCTAAATGATGAATTTGCATTTTATATAATTATGGGTATTTTGCATAATTACACGAAAACAAATTAAGCGAATTTCCCACCCGCCTCCCCCCAATTGTTACCAATAATCTAACTTTAAAGATAGAAAACTAAATAATATACAATAATGACATTTAATGGCCAATACTTCAGTATTTTCAACTTCATTGTTAATGTGGAAAAAAATATATAGTTACCATCAATGTTTCCACACCGCATTATTTGTGCTCATGATATTGTGACCTCGATATTTAATATCATCAACATTTTGGAGTCAAATGTTCAGGATTTGCACTTTGAACTCAGTAGAAACTTAACACAATTGCATATCATTAAGGTGAAATTTCGACATCCGAATTAATGCTCTATTTTCTGGCTTTGGTGTTCAGCACTTGGATAGAACATCCTTTGCAGATACCATTCAGCTACAACAGTTGAGAATATAAAATACCTACCATATTAAAGTTGCCAACATTTGTTGTCGACTTTTAATTGGCAACCTCTTCAGTTGATTCTTTTTGTATCCTCGTTCTTATTGACCATTATGACCTGAATTATCAGCAAGAAACAATAAGAGACTTGCAGAATGTGCCAATGTCTTCGGCGATGTCTGATGAATACAGATTACCTCGCGGTAGAATGAGAATAAAGAAGAAGAAAAGCAGGACGCATCAGAGCAAGAGGGGCAGGAAGGAGGGGGAGATCTTCCAGAGGAAGCCTCTTCACCTTTCCCGTGCAGGGCTTGGAACAATGTGCCCACCCACAGCTTGCCGCCATCTGAGCTAGGGACTCGCAGGTTGTGATATGAGAGCTAGATGGAATGTAAGCTAGCTACTCTAGCCCTAACGGAGAAATGGATGTCTCTGGCTGTTTAGCAGAAAAAAGCATCAGTCCCTGCATGAAAGAATTTGGGGGCATATTATCAAGACAGGCGATAGAATTATCGCCGCTTTAGCGGCAGAAAACTGCCGCTAAAACGGCGATAATGGGCTTGATAATATGCTCTATGGAATTTCAATTGAAGCCCATGTTAGATGATTATCAAGAAACAGAGTTAAAATTATCATCGCTTTAGTGGCAGAAAACTGCTGCTAAAACGGCGATAATGGGCTTGATAATATGCTCTATGGAATTCCAATTAAAGCTCAGGTTAGATGTCCTTCACATCTAACCTGGGCTTCAATTGGAATTCCATAGAGCAATTTATCAAGCCCATTCTTGCCATTTTAGCGGCAGTTTTCTTCCGCTAAAGCAGCGATAATTTTAACTCCATGCTTGATAATATGCCCCTGAGTCTGGCAACTGACGAGAAAATGACACTTGCCGAACAAGCTGCAGCGGAGAAAAGGAAAGCAGTAGACCTTACCCTGGGACAGAAAAAGCTTGGCATAGAGGCGTTGACGTTTCGTGAGGAGAATCAATTAGAGATGTGCACTAGAAAGCCAGGTGACATCAAAGTCCAGTGATGAAGGTGACATTGTTAGGTGGGTGAAAGAGGTATTAGGGATGTTTGACTCAATACCTCATTAGCCAAACGATGTTGGACTAGCTTTGTGGTTAGTGTAAACATAGACAGCTGGCTTACTTTTTCAGATTCTTGGTATAGACATTGGTGGACACTCTTGTCGAGAAACTTACCCATCCAGAGAAGGGATGAAGTCCTGAGAGGAGGCAAAGCATAGAAATGTGGGTTCCTGGTAAAGAGGTTTGTCTCACCCCCTAAAAAGCATTTATAGACAGTCAATGGAGATTGCTAATGTAGGGCTAGGGATAGAGGGCAGCCCTACAGAAAAAGAGATGGACACCGATTTCCATGTTTCCCAAACGTTTCGGGGAAGTTGAACCTGGGGCCTACATGCCTGCAAACACAAGGAAATACAGACAGTGACCGTCCATATGGAAGTAGGTTGATGCACTCAGAGCCACCTGAGCTAGCATGACTTATATCAGGGATAAGCTGTTATCTTCAGAGCCAATCATACCTTTTGTGTATCGCCATTTAATAAATCCAGACAGCAGTAAATGACCATACCTTTGTGGTAGTTATCGAAACTGTCGTGCTTGTGGACTGTCTGCTGGGAAATAATTTGGAGCACTCTGGGTGCAAGGAGTCAGAATTGTGCACTCTAAGGGGCTTATTTATGGGCCCTTGCTTCACTTTTGCGCCGCCGGTGCGTCACTTTTTGTGACGCACTAGCGGTGTAAAAAATGCGCCATGTTGCGCCATATTTACAAAGTGAGGCATCAAGGTAGATGCGTAACGTTGTAAACCTGTGCGTCACATTATACCTGCGCCAGGTATAATGTATGCAGAGGGGCGTTCTGGCATATGAAAGGGTCGTAAAAGTGACGCAGTGAAATCTATGAGATTTCACTGCGCCACTTCTAGGACGCAAATGTGTCAATATCTTACGCCTCATGGCAGGCGTAAAAACTGATGCAAGCACATTTAACATGGGACTTGCCCATGTGTAAATGACCTATTGCTGGAGTTGCGTCACTTTTGTGACACACTCCAGCAATGTGTCACTTTTGCGCCTACAGATACGTCAGAAATACTGACGTACCTGTAACTCCTTGTGACATTATGCCAGTCAGTCAGTCATTATGCGTCACACTGTAAATATGATGCATCATTGCTATCGCAAAGAGTGCGCAATGAAAAGTGACGCATCGCTGTTTTCATGCAGCGATGCGTCACTTTCATAAATGAGGCCCTGAGTGCCTGAGTGGGTCTTGCTGGTTACACGGGCCTTGCCGGACCACAGATGGTGTCAGAGAAACCCATTGCCTGAAAGGATGGGCCATGTTCTTGCAATGAAGAGAAGAGAGAAGGGCCATGGGAAACCAACCCCAAAGATTCCAAATGTCCAGGCAGCGTCTCACTGAGAAGAAGAGGGCATGGGTCCATGTGCAAGTGCTGGAAAAAGCATGCAAAAGAACACCAGGTACCCCATGTTTTCCCATGTTAAGAGAAATATATATGTAAGTACGAACTAAAATGATTTCTGAAGAAATGTACCCACGATCCTCAAAATAAAAGTGTACATTTTTCTACGTTGAGCAACTTTAATAGACTTGAGGCCAGGACACAGGGCATGTGTGTGTTTTAGGTAGCCAGCATAAACCTACACCTCTTCTATCTGCTTATTTGGAGTAAAATGTATATCTGCCCTGCAGGATCAGTGTGTCCGGAAGGAAATACTCATCAGAACATTGCCTTGCAACTAGGATACGAAACTGCTTCCCTACACCAACCCAGCTCGTCTCTTCACTCCTGGCTTCAGGAAATAAATTACTCTCATTCACGAGGAGCACATCAACCAAATATAGTTGTCTGACTGATGGGCCACATATGGTAATCCTCTTTGTCCTGCCTGCATCCTGGTCCTCGTGCCACTCTTCTGTATGCCTCCCCACTGTTACTACCTTTGGGCCAAATTTGGTGCTTTGTAGCTAGTGTTGAGCTAATACCCATCTACACATACACTGGCCCATCATTTACACTGAATACAATGTTGCTGATATCGCCTGGGTGCATGCAAAAGTACAGTTTCAGAAAGTTTCCCACACAGCGCATTGCTAATTTCCAGAAAACACTTAAAATATTGCTAAATTCAGGGAGTCATATTTCTTCTCGAAGGTGCAATGCACTGAAAATCAATTCTTCTACAAAACTGAATAATTCTTTAAACAATTGCCATACTTGCCTGATTTTCCTTTTTTCTTCTGTAACACAGCTATGATAAAGTGTCTAATTAGAGTGATTATTTCGGTTAGATGGACCAAATCATTGAAAAAAATCCCCGAATCAATCTAATTATAACGTCTTTGATTAATTTCCACTGCAGATAATAATTTTTAGTTGGCCTTTATGAGGGCACAGCTGATACATATTTTAATTCGAAGCTATTTATTCAACAAAAACATGTCATTAAATGTTTACTTTTCTAAATTATTGTGATCGTAAAGAGCATTGTCCAATATTCACAAAGGGTAAAAGGAGCTTGGTGCAACATTGTGCATATTGCTGTCATATAGATAAGGTACCCTTCAAATGTATCCACTAAAGGCTGAGTAAGATCTGAGCTCAAGCAGTCCTATTCCTGCCTTTTCAGGTAAATCCAAAATCAGTGGTGTAAAAAGACATTCCATATGAAATCTCCCACTCTTGTATTTTATTGTATTATATAGTTGTATTTTTAGAGCTTGGCTAGAATAGTCTTTTGACATTGTGCATTTTGCAATTATAATGCCTGCAAAGATATAGGCACGTACTTTCAGTGTCTACAAGGTGAATACGAAAGTAAGGCCCATTGGCCAGATATGCGACCATTGATGTTTGCGACTCAAAAAATTGCATTAAATAGCGAGTGTCAATTTGCAAGTCGCAAACATCAGTGTACAACAGTGTCAGAGACACTGTTGCGATTCCCAACGGGGTTGCTAATTGCATGCCTCATTTATATTAATGAGGCTCTCGCAATTTGCGACCCCATTGGGAATGGCTGGCACTCCCAGGGATGGTGGCCTGCAGACCTCCATGCCTGGGACTGCTTTTAAATAAAGAAGTTTTTTTTCTGTACATGCAGCCCATTTTCCTTAAAGGAAAACGGGATGCATTTAAACTTAAAATTTAACTTTTCATTTTCACCATGGGACCACTTCCTGCCCTTAAAAAACTTGTATGCATGCATTCCCAAAGGAGAAGGGGTCCCTTGGGGACCCCCTCCCGTTCACTCGCAGTTTACCACCCTTCTGAGAAGGGTGGTAAACTGCGAGTGTTTTGAGACCGCAACTGCAGTCGCAAAACATTCTTACATAGCTTTTGGAGTCGCTATAAGGAAGGGAATGCCCCTTCCTAATAGAGAGTAGCTAAACCCTATTTTGCGAGTCGCAAATTGTTTGACACTCGCAAAATAGGGTTGGTACATGGCCCACACTTTTTTTGCGGTTGCAAACAGGCCTAAAACCTCTTTGCAACCGCAAAAAACGGTCGTACATCTGGCCCCATATGTACCAAATGATTTTGTATATCTTACCAGTCCAAATCGCTATTTCGGGCCTTCAAAAATGCGAAACTGCCTATCCTAATGAACAAATGCATAAGCGGAGTAGCAAAATGTAATTTCTTCGCAGTAGAAATCAAATTTTGTGATTCTCAAAATAGAAAATCGCTAATAGGGATTTCCTGCTTGTGATTTCGTAACCACATGTACATAGCATTTCCAAATTGCGAAATGGGCATTTAGGAAATGTTATTACCATCAACTTAGATCTGAAGATAACAAGGTGCGAACTTAAACAAGCATTTGCAATACAATAGGTCTCGCTTTGAGTTATTGGCATTGTAATGGAAATCTGTTTTACTTACGTGAGAGAGAGTGCAGGTGTGGAAGTGATAGAAAGGGAGAGGAAGATGGTATATAGAGATAGTTATTTGCATATATAAGTGGGAGGTAGAGTGAACAGAGAGAGTATGAGATAGAGAGTGAAAGAGAGTTAGAGAAAGGTAGAGTTACATGCTGGCGGCAGGAGACACTTGTAAAAAGCATTGTCAGGGTGAAGCTGCTCCCAAAGCTACTGAATATATTCTGGAGCACTCTGTGGTTGTCATTATTTTAAAATATAGCCATTCTAATGGGGCATCAGTCTCTGCCTGAAGCATGGGTGCAGCAAACAGGAGCTCGGTGTATCCAGGAGCAGTGAACATGCTGGACAGGGCACAGAGGGCTTGGAGAGCGATGACCATAAGAAGACTGGCCCTTGGAGCACTGAACCAATTCAAAAGCTGTCTGTGCCTCCGAAAAGACAGAAAGGCAGAGTCAGACAAGACTTGGCTTTAAAAGTATAAGACCCTCTGTGAGGCTTCCTGCGAAGGGCAGTGCAGGGTCTGACCAAAAAGCAGTGGCCTTAGGAACAGGTCTGTGGTTGTGACCTACCAGATTACATCATGGTATTCCAAGCCTATTCAGATATGTTGAGCAGCCCACAAAACAGTATCGTGAGTACTGCATTACAATTGACAATTTCAATCAGCAGTAATGTAAAGCGGGCGCCATGCAAATTATTTTAAAAAACGAGTTTCGGCGTTGGCTCAGCATCAGGGGATTCTGGGCAAATCGTTTAATCTATCTGTGCCTACCAAATATTAAATGTGTCCTTAGGGTCTGGTTCATGCTGCATAAAACTAAAAAGAAACAAGCATTTGCAATACAATAGGTCTCACATTCACGCGAGTTTGAGCTATTGGCATTGTAAATGACAATGCCTTTGATTTATGTTTTGGGTTTTAAAGCATAAATAAAAGGCATTTCCATTTACAATACTTACTCTCTCGCAAATGCCAGACCTATAGCATTGCACTCCAGCAACTGGTCAACACCCCCACCCACTACGCCGGCCACACGCTCGACCCCCTCTTCTCATCCAGCAAGCACGTCACCTTCAGCCACTCCACCGGACTTCACTGGACTGACCACAGCTGCGTCCACTTCAGCTTCAAAAAGAACACGATCCACCACCACCCGAAGCAGGTTCCCCACAGAAACTGGAGCAAGATCACCGTCGACCAGCTCACCACCTCCCTCAGCCAGAACCCACCAGTCAGGACAACGGACCTTAACACAGCTGCCCTCAACCTCACGCAGTGGCTGACCTCCTGTGCCGACGACCTCGCCCCAATGAAGAACCCACTCACCGGACCCAGAAGCAAGAAGGCCCCCTGGTTCACCGACGAACTCAAGGACTCCAAGAAGGCCTGCCGCACCCTCGAGAAGGCCTGGCTCCTCGACAAGACCGCCGACAACATGACTGCCCTCAAACTCGCCACCCGCAAACACCACCAGCTCATCCGCACCACCAAGAAGAAATCCCTGAAGGAACGACTGGACAAGAACGCCTATGAGAGCAAGGAGCTCTTCAACATCGTCAAGGAGTTCTCCAACCCCAGCACCGGCTACAACGACATCACTCCCACGCAGGACCTCTGCGACTCCCTCGCCTCGTACTTCCACCGCAAGATCGCCGACATCCACAACAGCTTCGGCGTTCCACCCCCGCACCCATCGGTCGAACCTACACACCCCGCCGCCACTCTCCAGACATGGACCGAGGTGACCCCCGAAGACACGACACGCATGATGAACACCATCCACTCCGGATCTCCGACCGACCCGTGCCCCCACCATGTCTTCAACAAGGCCGCCTCTACCATCTCACCCCACCTCCGAGACATCATCAACACCTCCTTCGACACAGCCACCTTCCCGGAGAGCTGGAAGCACGCCAAGCTCAGCGCACTACTGAAGAAACCTACAGCTGACCCGACCGACCTCAAGAACTTCCGCCCCATCTCGCTCCTTCCCTTCCCTGCCAAGGTCATCGAGAAGATCGTCAACAAGCAACTGGCCGCCTTCCTCGAGACGAACGGATCCCTCGACCCTTCGCAGTCCGGATTCAGAGCCAACCACAGCACCGAGACCGCTCTCATCGCAGCCACCGACGACATCCGAGCCCTGCTCGACAACGGCGAAACAGCGGCACTCATCCTCCTAGACCTCTCCGCAGCATTTGACACTGTCTGCCACCGCACCCTAGTCCAACGCCTCAACAACACAGGCATCCAAGGGAAGGCCCTGGAATGGATCATCTCCTACCTCTCCGGCAGAACACAGAGAGTACGCCTCCCTCTGTTTCGCTCTGAGGCCACCGAAGTCATCTGCGGCGTCCCGCAAGGATCATCGCTCAGCCCCACTCTCTTCAACATCTACATGAAACCCCTCGCTGCCATCGCACGCCAACACAACCTCAACATCATTTCCTACGCCGATGACACCCAGCTGATCCTCTCCCTCACCAGAGACCCCGACACCGCCAAAGCCAGCCTACACGAAGGGATGAAAGACGTTGCCGAATGGATGAACATCAGCCGCCTGAAGTTGAACACGGACAAGACAGAAGTCCTCATCCTGGGACCGTCGCCCTCCGCATGGGATGACTCCTGGTGGCCCCCGGCACTAGGCACCGCACCCAAACCAACGGACCACGCACGCAACTTGGGCGTCATCCTGGACTCCTCCCTATCGATGACCAGACAAGTCAATGCCGTCTCCTCAGCTTGCTTCCACAACCTTCGCATGCTCCGCAAGATATTCCGATGGATCCCGACCGAGACCAGGAAGACGGTCACCCAGGCCCTCATCACCAGCAGACTTGACTACGGAAACACCCTCTACTCCGGTACAAAAGCCAAGCTTCAGAAAAGACTTCAACGTATCCAGAACGCCTCCGCCCGACTCATCCTGGACGTCCCCCGACACTCAGCCACATCTCGAGCCACCTAAGAGACCTGCACTGGCTCCCTGTCAACAAGAGGATCACGTTCAGACTCCTCACCCACGCACACAAATCCCTCCACGACCTGGGCCCAAGATACCTCAACGACCGACTGACCTTCTACACGCCCACCCGCCAGCTATGATCCGCGAACCTCGCCCTCGCCGTCATCCCCCGCATCCAGAGGACCACCGCCGGAGGAAGATCCTTCTCCTACCTGGCGGCTAAGACATGGAACTCCCTGCCCATCCACCTGCGACTGACCCAGGACCACCTCGCCTTCAGGAGACAGCTCAAGACCTGGCTGTTCGAGCAGTAGCAGCCCCCCCTCCCCCAAGCGCCTTGCGACCCTTCCGGGTGAGTAGTGCGCGATATAAATTTCATGATTGATTGATTGATTGATTGCAATAAAGGTCCTTCTTGACTGCTTGTTAGATTTTAAACATCAGAGGAAGAAACTGGCCTGCGATGTCTTCACTTTAGTGATAAACAGTGCAGTGAAGAAGATGTGTGAGTGTTGTAAATTACACAGACACGATTTGTGAAGTGAGAGTTACATATGATCCGAGCTATAAACACTAACAAAGTGCTCCAACACCTTTTGCTCTGTGATTACACTGTCACAGCTCAGGAGGAAGAGCGGGAGTGGGGCTATTTCCTCCCCTCTCTGTGATTTGAGTGTGCAGTGTGGCATTGCGTAATATCATTGCTCACTTTCACCTAATAAAAAACACTCTAGCTGTAGTCGGGCCCTGGCTTCACCTCCTTGTGAAGGGTGGGCTGTGCTTTATAGTAGGCATGGAGGGAGGGATGGTCTTGGCTGCAGCTCTGTCCTAGTACAGTGCCCCTGCTATTACTAGTGAGCTAGAGACGCTGAGGTGATGGTATTGGTATTGGTGGTGATGGTATTGGTATTGATAATGGTCATGGCATTCGTGGTATTGGTGGTGATGGTATTGGTGGTGGTGGTGGTATATGTGGTGGTGATATTGGTGGTGGTGGTGGTATTGGTTTATTGGTGCTGGTGGTATTTGTTGGTGGTGGTAGTATTGGTAGTGATGGTGGTATTGGTGGTGGTATTGGTGGAAGTGGTATTGGCAGTATTGTTAGGGATATTGGTGGTGGTGGTATTGGTGGTGGTGGTGGTGATATTGGTGGTGGTGGTGGTATTGGTTTATTGGTGCTGGTGGTATTTGTTGGTGGTGGTAGTATTGATGGTGATGATGGTGGTATTGGTGGTGGTAGTATTGGTATTGGTGGTGGTGGTATTAGTGGTGGTGGAGGTATTGTCGGTGGTGGTATTAGTGGTATAGGTGGTATTGGTGGTGGTATTGGTGGTAGTGGTATTGGCGGTATTGTTAGGGATATTGGTGGTGTTGGTGGTGGTGGTATTTGTATTGGTGGTGGTGGTATTGGTGATGGTGCTGGTATTGGTGTTGGTGATACTGGTGGTGGTATTGTTTGGTGGTGGTGGTATTGGTGGTGGTGGTACTGGTAGCATTAGTGGTGGTGGTGGTATTGGTATTGGTAGTGGTATTGTTGGTGATGTTATTGTTGGTGGTGGTATTTGTGGTAGTGGCATTTCTGGTGGTGGTGGTGTTGGTGGTGGCATTGGTGGTGGTGGTGCTAGTGGTATTGGTGGTGGTAGTGGTGGTGGAGGTGGTATTGGTGGTGGTGGTAGTGATGGTGGTGGGGGTTTTGGTGGTATTGATGGTGTTCGTATTGGTATTGTTGTTGTTGGTGGTGGTGGTATTGGTGGTGGTGGTGGTATTGGTGGTGGTGGTGACATTGGTAATGGTATTGGTGGTGGTATTAGTTATGATGGTGGTATTGGTGGTGGTAGTATTGGTATTGGTGGTGGTGTAATTAGTGGTGGTGGAGGTATTGGTGGTGGTATTAGAGGTGGTGGTGGTATTGGTGGTAGTGGTATTGGCAGTATTGTTAGGGATATTGGTGGTGTTGGTTGTGGTGGTATTGGTATTGGTGGTGGTGGTATTGGTGGTTGTATAGGTATTGGTGGTGGTGGCATTGGTTGTATCAGTGGTGGTGGTGTTATTGTTGGTGGTGTTATTGTTGGTGGTGGTATTGGTGGTGGTGGTATTAGTGGTGGTGGTATTGGTTGTATTAGTGATGGTGGTGGTGTTGTTGGTGGTGTTATTGTTGGTGGTGGTATTGGTGGTGGTGGTATTGGTGGTGGTGGTATTGGTAGTATTAGTGGTGGTGGTGGTATTGTTGGTGGTGGTATTGGTGGTGGTGGTATTGGTTGTATTAGTGGTGGTGATGGTATTGTTGTTGGTGTTATTGTTGATGGTGGTATTGGTGGCGATGGCATTTCTGGTGGTAGTATTGGTGGTAGTATTGGTGTTGGTATTGGTGCTGATGGTATTGGTGGTGGTAGGGGTAGTGGAATTGGTGGTGGAGGTGGTGTTGGTATTGGTATTATTGGTGGTAGGGGTATTCTTGGTGGTGGTGGTATTGGTGGTGGTTGTATTGGTGGTGGTAGTGGTGGTGGAAGTGGTATTGCTTGTGGTTGTGGTGGTAGTGGTGGTGATGGTAGTGGGATTGGTGGTGATATTGGTGGTGATCGTATTGTATTTATGGAGGTGGTGGCATCTGTACTGATGGTGGTGGCGGTATTCGTTGTATTGGTGGTGGTGGTGGGTGTTGGTGGTGGTTTTGATGGCGGTGGTATTAGTATTAGTGGTGGTGGTGGTAGTGGTGGTGGTGGCATTGGTGGTGGTAGTGGTGGTATTGGCAGTATTGGTGGTGGGGGTATTGGTGGTGGTGGTATTGGTGGTGGTATTGGTATTGGTGGTGGTGATATTAGTGGTGTATTGGAGGTAATGGTGGTGGTATTGGTGGTGGTAGTGGTATTGTTGGTGGT
Organism: Triturus cristatus; assembly: GCF_964204655.1. NCBI lineage: Eukaryota > Metazoa > Chordata > Amphibia > Caudata > Salamandridae > Triturus > Triturus cristatus. The sequence continues at coordinate 446,703,959 of NC_140590.1, forward strand.
GGTATTAGTGGTAGTGGTGGTATTGGTGGTGGAGGTATTGGTGATGGTATTGATGGTGATGGTATTAGTGGTGGTGGTGGCCGTATTGGTGGTGGTATTAGTGGTGGTGATATTGGTGGTGGTGGTATTGGTGGTTCGTGGCGTTGGTGTTGGTGGTGGTTGTATTGGTGGTGGTATTGGTGGTGGTATTGGTGGTGGTATTATTGGTGGTGGTGGTATTGGTAACAGTAGCGGTATTGGTGGTGGTGGTGGTAGTGGTATTGGTGATATTATTGGTGGTGGTGGTATTTGTGGTGGTGGTGGTATTGGTGGTAGGGGTAGTGGTGGTGGTGGTAGTGATGGTGGTGGGGATTTTGGTGGTATTGGTGGTGTTCATATTGGTATTGGTGGTGGCATTGGTATTGGTGGTGGTGGTAGCATTCGTGGTGTTGGTGGTGGTATAGGTGGTGTGGCAGGTATTGGTTGTGGTGGTATTGGTGGTAGTGGTATTGGCATTGGTGGTAGGGGTAGTGGTATTGGTGGTGGTGGTATTAGTGGTGGTGGTGGTATTGGTGATGGTAATGGTGGTGGTAGTGGTGGTGATGGTGGTATTGGTGGTGGTATTGGTGGCGGTGGTGGTATTGGCCATGGCAGTATTGGTATTGGTGGTGGTAGTATTAGTGGTGGTTGAGTTATTGTTTGTGGTGGTATTAGTGGTGGTGGTTTTATTGGTGGTGGTATTGGTGGCAGGGGTGGTATTGGTCGTGGTAGTATTGGTATTGGTGGTGGTTGTGTTAGTGGTGGTGAAGTTATTGTTGTTGGTGGTATTAGTGGTGGTGGTGCTATTGGTGTTAATGGTATTGGCGGTATTGTTAGGGATATTGGTGGTGTTGTTGGTGGTAGTTTTGGTATTGGTGATGGTGGTATTGGTATTGGTGGTGGTGGTATTGGTGATTGTAGTGGTAATGGTGGTGGTGGTGGTGATATTGGTGGTGGTGGTGGTATTGGTGGTGATGGTGGTGGTGTTGGTATTATTGGTGGTGGTGGTATTTTTGGTGGTGGTGGTTTTGGTGGTGGTATTGGTGGTGGTTGTATTGGTGGTGGTAGTGGTGGTGGAGTTGGTATTGGTTGTGGTGGTAATGTTGGTGGTGGTAGTGGTGGTGACCGTATTGTATTGGTGGTGGTGGTGTTGGTGATGGTGATGGTGGTGGTATTGGTGGTGGTGGTGATATTTGTGGTGGTGGTATTGGTGGAGGTGGTATTGGTGGTGGTGGTATTGGTAGTATTAGTGGTGGTGGTGGTGGTATTGGTAGTGGTATTGTTGGTGGTGTTATTGTTAGTGGTGGTATTGGTGGTGATGGCATTTCTGGTGGTGGTATTGGTAGTGTTGGTGGTGGTATTGGTGTTGGTAGTGGTATTGGTGGTGGTAGGGGTAGTGGAATTGCTGGTGGTAGTGTTGGTATTGGAATGATTGGTGGTAGTGGTATTTTTGGTGGTGGTGGTATTGGTGGTGGTGGTAGTGGTGGTGGAGATGGTATTGGTTGTGGTTGTAGTAGTGGTGGTGGTAGTGGGGTTGGTGGTGATGGTGGTGATTCTATTGTATTGGTGGTGGCGGCATTGTTATTAGTGGTGGTATTCGTTGTATTGGTGGTGGTGGTGGTATGGGTGGTGGTGGGTATTGGTGGTGGTACTGATAGTGGTGGTATTGGTATTGGTGGTGGGGGTGGAATTGGTGGCGGTGGCATTGGTGGGGGTATTGGTGGTGGTGGTGGTGATGGTGGTGTTGGTGATGGTATTGGTGGTCATGGGGGTATTGGAGGTGGTGGTATTGGTGGTGGTGATGGTATTGGTGGTGGTGGTATTGGTGGTATTGGCAGTATTGGTGGTGGTGGTATTGGTGGTGGTGGGGATATTGGTGGTGGTGGTGGTATTGGCGGTGGTTTTGGTGGTGGTATTGGTAGAGGTAGTGGTATTGGTGGTGGTGGTATTAATGGTAGTGGTGGTATTGGTGTTGTAGGTATTGGTGATGGTATTGGTGGTGGTCTTATTGGTGGTGGTGGTGGTGGTGGTATTAGTGGTGGTGGTGTTATTGGTGGTTGTGTCAGTATTGGTGGTGGTATTAGTGGTGGTGATATTGGTGGTGGTGGTATTGCTGGTGGTGGCGTTGGTGGTGGTTGTATTGGTGGTGGTATTGGTGGTGGTGGTATTATTGGTGGTGGTGGTATTAGTAACAGTAGTGGTATTGGTGGTGGCGGTGGTGTTGGTGGTGATGTTATTGGTGATGGTGGTATTTGTGGTGGTGGTGGTAGTGGTGGTGGAGGTGGTAGTGGTGGTGGTGGTAGTGATGGTTGTGGGGTTTTTGGTGGTATTGGTGGGGTTTGTATTGGTATTGTTGGTGGTGCTGGTGGCATTGCAATTGGTGGTGGTGGTGGTATTCGTGGTATTGGTGGTGGTATGGGTGGTGGTGGTGGGTATTGGTTGTGGGGGTATTGGTATTTGTGGTGGTGGTGGTATTGGTGGTGGTGGAATTGGTGGTGGTGGTGGTATTGGTGATGGTATTGGTGGTGATTTTGGTATTGGTGGTGGTGGTATTGGTGGTGGTACTATTGCTATTGGCGGTGGTGGTATTAGTGGTGGTGGAGTTATTGTTGGTGATGGTATTAGTGGTGGTGGTGGTATTGGTGGTAGTGGTATTGGTGGTTTTGTTAGAGATATTGGTGGTGCTGGTGGCATTGGTATTGGTGGTGGTATTCGTGGTGGTATTGGTATTAGTGGTGGTGGCATTGGTGATGGTGGTGGTATTGGTGGTGGTGGTCATATTGGTGGTGGTGGTGGTGTTATTGGTGGTGGTGGTGTTGGTATTGGTATCATTGGTGGTGGTGGTATATTTGGTGGTGGTGGTATTGATGGTGGTATTGGTGGTGGTTGTTTTGGTGGTGGTAGCGATGGGGGAGGTGGTATTGGATGTGGTGGTAGTGGTGGTGGTGGTAGTGGTGGTAGTGGGGTTGGTGGTGCTATTGGTAGTGATCGTATTGTTTTGGTGGTGGTGGTGGCATCAGTAATGGTGGTGGTGGTAGTATTTGTTGTATTGGTGGTGGTATAAGTGGTGGTGATGGGTATTGGTGGTGGTATTGGTGGTGGTGGTACTGGTATTGGTGGTGGTGGTGATATTGGTGGTGGGGGTGGAATTTTTGGTGGTGGGATTGGTGGTGGTATTGGTGATGAGATTGGTGGTTTTGGTGGTGTTGGTGGTGGTATTGGTGGTGGTGGTGGCATTGGTGGTGGTGGTATTGGTGGTGGTACTGTTGGTGGTGGTATTGGTGGTGGTGGTATTGGTGGTATTAGTGGTGGTATTGGCAGTATTGGTGGTGGTGGTATTGGTGGTGGTGATATTGGTGGTGGTATTGGTGGTATTGGTGGTGGTAGTGGTATTGGTGGTGGTGGTATTAGTGGTAGTGGTGGTATTGGTGGTGGAGGTATTGGTGATGGTATTGGTGGTTGTCGTATTGGTGGTGGTGGTATTAGTGGTGGTGGTGCTATTGGTCGTAGTGGTATTGGTGGTGGTATTAGTGGTGGTGATATTGGTGGTCGTGGTATTGGTGGGGGTATTGGTGGTGGTGGTATTTGTGGTGGTGGTATTGTTGGTGGTGGTGGTATTGGTGGTGGTGGTATTGGTAACAGTAGCGGTATTGGTGGTTGTGATGGTATTGGTGGTGATATTATTGGTGGTGGTGGTATTTGTACTGGTGGTGGTATTACTGGTGGTGGTGGAGGTGGTATTGGTGTTGGTGGTAGTGGAAGATTTTTGGTGGTAATGGTGGCATTCCTATTGGTATTTTTGGTGGTGGTGGCATTGGTATTGGTGGTGGTATTGGTGATATTGGTGGTGGTTGTGGCGGGTATTGGTTATGGCGGTATTGGTGGTAGTGGTGTTGTTATTGGTGGTGGTGGTGGTGATATTGGTAATGGTGGTGGTGGTATTGGTGGTTATGGTATTGGTGGTGGTGGTGGTATTGGTGTTGGTGGTATTGGCAGTATTAGTGGTGGTATTGTCAGTATTGGTGGTGGTGGTATTAGTGGTGGTGCTATTGGTCGTAGTGGTATTGGTGGTGGTATTAGTGGTGGTGATATTGGTGGTGGTGGTGTTGGTAGGGGTATTGGTGGTGGTGGTATTTGTGGTGGTGGTATTGTTGGTGGTGGTGGTATTGGTGGTGGTAGTGGTATTGGTGGTGGTGATGGTATTGATGGTGATATTATTGGTGGTGGTGGTATTTGTGGTGGTGGTGGTGGTATTGGTGGTGGTATTGGTGGTGGAGGTGGTATTGGTGGTGGTGGTAGTGGTGGGTTTTTGGTGATTTTGGTGGCATTCCTATTGGTATTGTTGGTGGTGGTGGCATTGGTATTGGTGGTGGTTGTGGCGGGTATTGGTTATGGTGGTATTGGTGGTAGTGGTATTGATATTGGTGGTGATATTGGCGATGGTGGTGGTGGTATTGGTGGTTGTGGTATTGGTGGTGTTGGTGGTATTGGTGTTGGTGGTATTGGCAGTATTAGTGGTGGTATTGGCAGTATTGGTAGTGGTGGTATTGGTATTGGTGGTGGTATTGACAGTGGTATTGGTGGTGTTGGTGATATTGGTGGTATTGGTGGTGTTGGTATTGGTGGTGGTGGTAGTGGCATTGGTGGAGGTGGTATTAGTGATAGCGGTGGTATTGGTGGTGATGGTATTGGTGGTGGTAGTATTGGTATTGGTGGTGGTGGTATTAGCGGTGGTGGCATTGTTGGTGGCGGTATTAGTGGTGGTGGTGGTATTGGTGGTGGTATTTGTGATGGTGGTATTGGTGGTGGTGGTATTGGTGATGGTGGTGACATTGGTGGTGGTGGTATTGGTGCTATTAGTGGTGGTGGTATAGGTAGTGGTATTGTTGTTGGTGATATTGGTGGTGGTGGTATATTGGTGGTGGTTATATTGGTGGTAATGGTATTGTTGGTGGTGGTATTGGTGGTTGTGGTGGTATTGTTAGTGGTATTGGTGGTGGTGGTATTGGTGGTATTGTTAGGGATATTGGTGGTGGTGGTGGTATTGGTACTGGTATTGGTGGTGGTGTATTGGTGATGGTGGTGACATTGGTGGTGGTGGTAGTGGTATTGGTGGTGGTGGTATTGGTGGTGATATTGGTGGTGGTGGTGGTATTGGTAGTATTAGTGGTGGTATTGGTAGTGGCATTGTTGGTGGTGATATTGTTGGTGGTGGTATTGGTGGTGGTATTTGTGGTGGTGGTGGTAATGGTGATGGTGGTATTGGTGGTGTTTTAGGTATTATTGGTGGTGGTGGTAGTGGTATTGGTGATGGTGGTATTGGTCGTGGTATTGGTGGTGGTGGAGGTAGTGGTATTGGTGGTGGTGGTGGTATTGGTGGTGGTAGTGTTGGTGGAGGCGATATTGGTTTTGGTGGTAGTGGTGGGGTAAGTGGTGGTATTGGTGGAGATCGTATTGGTATTGGTCGTGGTGGTGGCATTGGTATTGGTGGCATTGGTATTGGTGGTGGTGGAGGTATTCGTGGTATTGGTGATGGTTGTATGGGTGGTTGTGGCAGTTATATGTGGTTTTGTGGTATTAGTGGTGCTATTGATGGTTGTGGTATTGGTATTGGTGGTGGTGGTGGCATTGGTGGTGGTAGTATTGGTGGTGCTGGTGGTATTGATGATGGTATTGGTGGTGGTGATTGTGGTATTGTTGGTGGTATTGGTGGTGGTGGTGGTACTGGTGGTAGTGATATTGGTGGTGGTGGTGATGGAGCAAGGATTCAGGGGAAAAAAAACGTGATTGTATCAACCTCTCATTAACAGGTACTAATAATCTGAAATAGTAGATAAAAGAACATTAACATGCACATGATATTCATATATGGGGAAAAGAGCTTTACGCTTGATTAAATAACAAAGAATAATTTGCTACGTAATTGAAATCCTGCTTGAAACTGAAAAACGTTTTGCACATGTCCGAACCAGAACTGCGCAAATAACCATGTGACTAACCCATGTGAGAGGGAAACTCTCACGCATGCGCAAAGACTTACTAACTGTAGGTCTCGAGGCACCGCATGCCTGGCATATGCTTGCCTGAATTTAAAGTGAGCCCTCGCTGCTAATGCTTTTTCTAAATAAAGAAGAATATAACATGGGATAGAGTTGAAGTCGGTGGTGAACAGTGATAATCACATATTTGAGAAATTAACATATGTTTATGATTTTTTTATTAATAGTTTGCATTTGGGCCTGATGTGCTAAACCAAGGGAAAAGATGGTGGTTGAAACGTAACACAATCTGAGTCTGTGCACTGCAGTTCTGAAGTGACCCGCTGACCGGACCATTGACAGGCTGCCAAGAGCCAAGGACAGACGCCTGGGAACTCTTTTCAACTGTAGAACTGCATATGAATTAGTTTCTAATTTGTTACTGCAGATGTATGTGAAAGGAAATGGCACTGAAAAATGAAAAAATTAAATGGGAAAGGTATGTTAGACAAAACATTCATTAATAAATCGAGTATGACAGCATGAGGTGATGACAACTCCCCTGCCCCTGCCCAATCACAGTCCATGATCTGCTGAGATTTGCAACTTTTGAAGGTGGGACATGCAGAAAGAATGACTATAACTAGAGTGACTTAATTTGAGTAGGCGCGCAACTTAGGAGAGATTTTTGGATTTGGTGGATGTCGATGCTGAGTGAGGTGTGGGCGAGAGCTGCTGCTGAAAAGAAGAGAACAGACTAGGAAGATTCATTCCTGAAAGACAGCCTGATTAGATTGAAGATTTGCGGAAGAATATCGAGGAGGGAGAGAGTGTAAGAGAGAGATGCGTTCCGGTGTGTCTGGTTCTAGAGAGGTGTAGTAAGTATTATCCTATCTTGCTCCTGTCCTATAATCTTTGTCACCTGATTCGTAAGTCAGGAGACCCCCACCAGTCCTTTGGCCAAAAGGTTGGGTTTCCCCATTTCAACATTTGGTAAATATTATTCTTTCTTTATTATGTTTTCTGTCTCTTCATCTATCACTCCTAATGCATTGATTTGTTGAATGAGTCTATAATTGAATGTATTTGATAAACAAATTTCTCTCCCATGAAAATTGATGGAGTTTGCACTGTGAATCTGTACAAATGAGCGTTCATTTTGACTGAGTTAGCAGATAACATTTATTGAATCTTCCCAGAGTCTGTGATTATTTTATTGAAAATTATAAGATAAATTAATGAATTTGTTAGTATCACCACCAACTACTCGGCTAATGGTCTATTGACCAAAGGAAGAGTGTTGATCTGTGTAGGTTAGCTAGGCACTGGCTAATCCAGATCAAGGTTAAAATACAACTTTACCCCCAGCGAAACAGTCAGGAAATTTGAATGTGTATGTGGGCCCAGTTTGAGAAATTTGTTGATTGTGAAATGTTCATCCTGGCCTTTTGCTGGATCAGTGGCATTGGTGGTATTGGTGGTGGTGGTAGTGTTGGTGGTAGTGGTGGTAGAATTGGCAGTATTAGTGGTGTTATTGGCAGCATTGGTGGTGGTGGTATGGGTGGTGGTGGTGGCATTGGGGGTATTGGTGGTAGTATTGGTGGTGGTATTGGTGGCAGTGGTGGTATTGGTGGTGGTGGTGGTATTGTTGGTGGTGGTATTGGTGGTGGTGGTAGTGGGATTGGTGGTGGTGGTGTTGGTATTGGTGGTGGTATTATTGGTGGTGGTGGTATTTTTGGTGGTAATGGTATTGGTGATGGTATTGGTGGTGGTGGTATTGGCGGTATTAGTGGTGTTATTGTCAGTAGTGTGGTGGTGGTATTGGTGGTGGTGGTGGTATTGGTGGTAGTGGTGGTGGCATTGGTGGTGGTATTGGTATTGGTGGTGGTATTGGTTATAGTGGTGGTATTAGTGGTGGTGGTGGAATTGTTGGTGGGGGTATTGGTGATGGTGGTGGTATTGGTGGTGGTAGTGGTGTTGGTGGTGGTGGTGTTGGTATTGGTGGTGGTATTATTGGGTTTGGTGGTATTTGGTGGAATTGGTATTTGGGGGTATTGGTATTGGTGGTGTTGGTGGTGGTGGTGGTGGTGGAGGTGGTATAGGTGGTGGTGGTAGTGGTGGTGGTATTGGTGGTGGTATTGGTGGTGAAATTGGTATTGGAAGTGGTATTGGTGGTGGTGGTTGTATTGGTGGAGATGGTATTGGTGGTGGTTGCATTGGTGGTGGTGGTGGTATTGGTGGTGGTGGTGATAGTATTGGTGGTGGTATTGGTGGTGGCAGTGGTATTGGTGGTGGTGGTATTAGTGATAGTGGTGGTATTGGTGGTGGTGGTGGTATTGCTGGCTGTCGTATTGGTGGTGGTATTAGTAGAGATGGAGCTATTGGTGGTGGTGGCTGGTATTGGTGGTGGTATTAGTGGTGGTGGTGGTATTAGTGGTGATGGAGCTATTGGTGGTGGTGGCTGGTATTGGTGATGGTATTAGTGGTGGTGTTGGTGTTGGTGGTGGTGGTATTGGTGGTAGTGGTGGTATTGGTGGTGGTGGTATTGTTGGTGGTGGTATTGTTGGTGGTGGTATTGGTGGTGGTTGTGGTATTGGTGGTGGTAGTGGTAGTGGTATTGGTGATGGTGGTGGTGGTGTTGGTATTGGTAGTGGTGGTATTGTTGGTGGTAGTGGTATTGGTGGTGGTGGTGTTGGTGGTGGTAGTGGTGGTGGAGGTGGTATTGATGGTGGTGGTAGTGGTGGTGGTGGTAGTGGTGGTGGTGGGGTTGGTGGTGGTATTGGTAGTGATCGTATTGGTATTGTTGATGGTGGTGGCATTGGTATTGGTGGTGGTATTCGTGGTATTGCTGGTGGTGGTATGGTTGGTGGTGGCGGGTATTGGTAGTGGCGGGATTGGTGGTGGCATTGGTGGTGGTGGTATTGGTATTGGTGGTGTTATTGGTGGTGGTGGTGGTATTGGTGGCGGAGGTATTGGTGGTGGGGGTGGTATTGGTGATGGTATTGTTGGTGATGATGGTATTGGTGGTGATGGTGGTATTGGTGGTAGTGGTATTGGTGGTGGTGGTATTAGTGGTGGGAGCATTGGTGGTGTTGGTATTGGTGGTAGTGGTGGTATTCGTGGTAGTATTGGTGGTGGTGGTATTGGCTGTATTAGTGTTGGTATTGGTAGTATTGGTGGTGGTGGTATTGGTATATTTGGTGGTGGTATTGGTGGGGGTATTGGTATTGGTGGTGGTATTGGTATTGGTGGTGGTATTGGTGGTGGTGGTGATTTTGGAGGTGGTGGTATTGGTGGTGGTGGTATTGGTGGTGGTAGTGATATTGGTGGTATTAGTGGTAGTGGTGGTGGTGGTGGTATTGGTGGTTGTGGTATTGGTGATGGTGGTATTGGTGATAGTGGTGTTGGTGGTTTTGGTGGTGGTTGTATTGGTGATGGAGGTATTGGTGGTGGTGGTAGTAGTGGCATTGGTGGTGGTGGTATTGGTGGTGGTATTAGTGGTGGTTGTTTTGGTGGTAGTGGTGGTGGTATCAGTGATGGTGGTTTTGGTATTGTTGTTGGTGGTATTGGTGGTGGTGGCAGTAGGTGTATTGCTGGTGGTTTTGGTGGTGGGAGTGGTGGTGATATTGGTGGTGGTGGTAGTAGTGCCGGTGGAGGTGGTATTGGTGGTCATGGTCATGGTGGTGGTGTAGTGGTTGTGGTGGTATTGGTGGTGGTGATATTGGTGGTGGTATTGATGGTGGTATTTTTGGTGGTATTAGTGGTGGTGTTGGTGTTATTTGTGGTGGTGGTGGTAGTAGTGGTATTGGTGGTGGTATTCGTGATCGTGGTATTGGTGTTGGTAGTGTTGGTGGAGGTGGTAGTGGTGGTGGTGATGGTATTGGTAGTGGAGATATTGGTGGTGGTTGTGGTATTGGTGGTGTTATTAGTGGTTGTATTGGTGGTGGTATTTGTGGTGGTGGTGGTATTGGTGGTGGAGGTATTTGCGTTGGCAGTATTCTTGGTGGTGGTATTAGTGGTAGTGGTGGTATTGGTGGTTATGGTATCGGTGATGGTGGTATTGGTGGTGGTGGTGGTGTTGGTGGTATTGGTGGTGGTTGTATTGGTGATGGAGGTATTGGTGGTGGTGGTAGTAGTGGCATTGGTGGTAGTGGCAGTATTGGTGGTGGTGGTATTGGTGATGGTATTAGTGGTGGTTGTTTTGGTGGTGGTGGTGGTATCAGTGATGGTGCTATTGATGGTGGTGTTGGTATTGGTGGTGGTGGTGGTATTGGTGGTGGTATTGGTGGTGGTTTTGTTATTGTTGTTGGTGGTATTGGTGGTGGTGACAGTAGGTGTATTGCTGGTGGTGGTGGTATTGGTGGTGGTGGTGGTGGTGATATTGGTGGTGATGGTAGTAGTGCTGGTGGAGGTGGTATTGGTGGTGGTGGTCATGATGGTGGTTTAGTGGTTGTGGTGGTATTGGTGGTGTTACTGGTGGTGGTATTTTGGTGGTATTAGTGGTGGTGTTGGTGTTATTTTTGGTGGTGGTGGCAGTAGTGGTATTGGTGGTGGTGCTGGTATTGGTGGTGGTATTCGTGATCGTGGTATTGGTGTTGGTAGTGTTGGTGGAGGTGTTAGTGGTGGTGGTGGTGGTATTGGTGGTGGTATTTGTGATGGTGGTGGTATTGGTGGTGGTGGAGGTATTTACGTTGGCGGTAGTTTTGGTGGTGGTATTGATGGTGGACGTGGTATTGGTGGTGGTGGTAGTGGTGGTGGTGGTGGTATTGCTGGTAGTGATACTGGTGGTGGTTGTGGTATTGGTGGTGGTATTAGTGGTGGCATTTGTGGTGTGGTATTGGTGGCATTGGTAGTGGTATTGATGATGGAGATGGTATTGGTGGTGGTATTGATGGTGGTGGTATTAGTGGTGGAGGTATTGGTGGTATTGGTGGTGATGGTATTGTATTGGTGGTGTGGTATTGGTATTGGTATTGCCAGTGGTATTGGTGGTGGTATTGTTGGTGGTATTGGTGGTGGTATTGGTGGTGGTGATAATATTGGAGGTATTAATGGTGGTGGTATTGGTGGTGGTGGTATATGTGGTGATGGTGGTGTTGGTGGTGGTAGTGTTGGTGGTGGTATTGGCAGTGGAGGTGGAATTGGTTGTGGTGATATTGGTGGTGGTTGTGGTATTGGTGGTGGTATTAGTGGTGGTGTTGGTATTTGTGGTGATGGTGGTGGTATTGGTGGCATTGGTGGTGGTATTGGTGGTGTTGGTGCTATTGGTATTAGTGGAGGTATTGGTGGTGGTGGTTGTTTGGGGTGATGGTATTGGTATTGGTGGTGTGGTATTGGTGTTGGCTGTGGTATTGGTGGTTGTGGTATTGGTAGTATTGTTGGTGGTGGTGGTATTGGTGGTGGTACTGGCGGTGGTGGTATTGGTGGTGGTGGTATTAATGGTAGTGGTATTGGTGGTGGTATTGGTGGTGGTGGTGGTGTTGGTGGTGGTATTGGTGGTGGTGGTATTGGCAGTGGTGGTGGTAATCGTGGTGGTGGTATTGGTTGGTGGAGGTCTTCTTAATAAAATCGGGCGGCTTTATTACAGACGAAATGTAACACAGATGTGCTGTTGTCAGCTTCACCCATCAGCACAGGATTATATGCTACCTGTAATTCACATGACTTAATTTGCCAATCATTTCTTAATCAATTTTACTTTGGGGGTTGAAACAGACAAGAGATAATGCCGGATTGAAGTGATTGAAAGCAGGCACCTGTGTTAAGCAGTGCCGCTTAAAAAGTCACAATCGGTTTCAGCTGCTGCAGGGCATGTCCGGCCTGCACTAAGAAAAACTCCATAATGTAAATAGTGCTTACAGACTAAATAACTCACCTGTTGGAGGAGTGCTTCCTCTTTGCAGGGCAACTTGTGTGGTGATTTTGAAGCGGCAGGTCCAGCCACTGAGGAACCGAATCGCCCGTAATTACAACACGGGATCGCAGGATTTGAAATTGAGCAAATCTACAAGCGGCGCAGCAGGGATTTCAATAGAAACCAGAACATCAGCCTGTGACCCACTGGAGGGTTGTAAAAGACAATCCTTTATTAGTTTGTTATGCACCGAATCCACTGGAGGATATTAACTATGGCAGAAATAAACCACATTTCCCAGCCGACACCATTATGGAGTCGGGACACTGGAGTCCTTTAAAAGTATGAGAATACGCAGTGAATGATGGGAGCCAGATATGAGGTGTGAGTAAACGCTCGTGAAGAAGGAGCGTGAAAGCTCTGAAATGCATCGGCAAGGACTAAATAAACAGCGGACTGTTGTGCTGGTTTCTCTGCAATAAAGGTTGTGTCAACTCACCTGTTGTAGGAGTGCGTCCTCTTGGCAGGGCAACTTGTGTGGCGATATATATATATATAGCACTCTGTTTGTAGATGAGCTAGCATGTTATGTTTTTTTTTTTAAGCACTGAGACACTTTTGGATAAAATTTACTACACACATTAATCTGATTAAACTTATGTCCCTCCAGGATTGGATAGGGTCACTAGAAGACAGTAAATGTAAAAATAAAACATGAAAACATTAGCACTTTATTATGTAGGCCCTGGCCAAAGAGAATGACACTTCAGCACTTTAAACTTTTAGTTAAATCAATGTATTATTTGGGTACTTGCCTTTGATATCAAGCTCTGATGGATTTTCAATGGGAAAACACCTTGTTGTTTTCAATTAATTACAAAGGGTTTGACCTATTTTAGGAATAAGAGAGTGCTGTAGGTTTTAATTTGAAAGTATCTTAATCTTATGGGAAACTAATTAATATTAATTATTTTATTTATTTATTTTTTAAGTAATTTTTTTTATTTTATTTGATGCGATTTTATATAGTGTGAACATTACCTGAAGGTGTCAGAGCGCATTACAAAAGAACCAGTTGCGTTACATAAGGACTTTGGATTACATGAGTTACATAAGAGATACAAACAGAAAAAAAAAGAAAAAATTGCAACTATACAAGTGGAGTAAAAGGAGGGAAAAATTGCAAATGTACAAGTTGTAAAGTCACTCAAGGAAGAGATACAAACATATAAACTATAAAATCACATAGGAATGGTAGTAAGTACAAAGGTCTACTACATATACTAGTGGTTAGAGTCTTATATATATATATATATATATTTACTCACAAAGTTCCATTTACTGGGGGCCCCAACCCTGCAGGGCGGGCTCTTATGGCAGGAATGGAGATCCTGTCGATGCAATACCTCACAGAAAACAACAGAGCCCAACTCCGAATTCTGGACAAGCTGACTTTATTCATCTTCAGGCGGTGCAGCACAAATCACACTCATTATATTCCTTATGCGTTTCAGCATGTCTCTGCCTTGTTCACAGGTGAGTGTGTTATATAGTTCCAAGTGGTCATGTGCCCATAGCCGTTTGACTACAGGACCCAGCATGCACCAAGTAGGTCTTCTTTCACGTGCACTGGAATGCATTCCTTTCTGCTTAATAGCGTTAATTAATTCCAATGTCATAAAATTAAAATCATCTTTTTAAGTGCAAGCTTGAAATTTCTGTTGCAAAGTGCTTAAGATTGAGCTGCAGCGCTTCTTTCCTGTGCTTGTACCACGGAGTCGTCAGAAAGAGGAACACCTCTCCCCTCTCCCTTTCTCCTGCACGTTACCAAATATCCTAGGAAATCCTTTTTTTGGCTGGAACGTGCTGAAAGCGAGTCATCCCCCTCAATAAAATACTCACAAAGTTCCATTTACTGGGGGCACCGATCCTGCAGGGCGGGCTCTTATGGCAGGAATGGAGATCCTGTCAATGGAATACCTCACAGAAAACAACAGAGCCCAACTCCGAATTCTGGACAAGCTGACTTTATTCGTCTTCAGGCGGTGCAGCACAAATCACACTCATTATATTCCTTACGCGTATCAGCATGTCTCTGCCTTGTTCACAGGTGAGTGTGTTATATAGTTCTAAGTGGTCATGTGCCCATAGCCGTTTGACTACAGGACCCAGCATGCACCAAGTAGGTATTCTTTCACGTGCACTGGAATGCATTCCTTTCTGCTTAATAGCGTTAATTAATTCCAATGTCACAAAATTAAAATCATCTTTTTAAGTGCAAGCTTGAAATTTCTGTTGCAAAGTGCTTAAGATTGAGCTCCAGCGCTTCTTTCCTGTGCTTGTACCACGGAGTCGTCAGAAAGAGGAACACTTCTCCCCTCTCCCTTTCTCCTGCACGTTACCAAATATCCTAGGAAATCCTTTTTTTGGCTGGAACGTGCTGAAAGCGAGTCATCCCCCTCAATTAAATACTCACAAAGTTCCATTTACTGGGGGCCCCAACCCTGCAGGGCGGGCTCTTATGGCAGGAATGGAGATCCTGTCGATGCAATACCTCACAGAAAACAACAGAGCCCAACTCCGAATTCTGGACAAGCTGACTTTATTCATCTTCAGGCGGTGCAGCACAAATCACATTCATTATATTCCTTACGCGTTTCAGCATGTCTCTGCCTTGTTCACAGGTGAGTGTGTTATATAGTTCCAAGTGGTCATGTGCCCATAGCCGTTTGACTACAGGACCCAGCATGCACCAAGTAGGTCTTCTTTCACGTGCACTGGAATGCATTCCTTTCTGCTTAATAGCGTTAATTAATTCCAATGTCACAAAATTAAAATCATTTTTTTAAGTGCAAGCTTGAAATTTCTGTTGCAAAGTGCTTAAGATTGAGCTGCAGAGCTTCTTTCCTGTGCTTGTACCACGGAGTCGTCAGAAAGAGGAACACCTCTCCCTTTCTCCTGCACGTTAACAAATATCCTAGGAAATCCTTTTTTTGGCTGGAACGTGCTGAAAGCGAGTCATCCCCCTCAATAAAATACTCACAAAGTTCCATTTACTGGGGGCACCGACCCTGCAGGGCGGGCTCTTATGGCAGGAATGGAGATCCTGTCAATGGAATACCTCACAGAAAAAAACAGAGCCCAACTCCGAATTCTGGACAAGCTGACTTTATTCGTCTTCAGGCGGTGCAGCACAAATCACACTCATTATATTCCTTACGCGTTTCAGCATGTCTCTGCCTTGTTCACAGGTGAGTGTGTTATATAGTTCTAAGTGGTCATGTGCCCATAGCCGTTTGACTACAGGACCCAGCATGCACCAAGTAGGTATTCTTTCACGTGCACTGGAATGCATTCCTTTCTGCTTAATAGCGTTAATTAATTCCAATGTCACAAAATTAAAATCATCTTTTTAAGTGCAAGCTTGAAATTTCTGTTGCAAAGTGCTTAAGATTGAGCTGCAGCGCTTCTTTCCTGTGCTTGTACCACGGAGTCGTCAGAAAGAGGAACACTTCTCCCCTCTCCCTTTCTCCTGCACGTTACCAAATATCCTAGGAAATCCTTTTTTTGGCTGGAACGTGCTGAAAGCGAGTCATCCCCCTCAATTAAATACTC
Source organism: Triturus cristatus (assembly GCF_964204655.1). Classification (NCBI taxonomy): domain Eukaryota; kingdom Metazoa; phylum Chordata; class Amphibia; order Caudata; family Salamandridae; genus Triturus; species Triturus cristatus. The sequence goes on from NC_140590.1 coordinate 446,719,424, forward strand.
ACAAAGTTCCATTTACTGGGGGCCCCAACCCTGCAGGGCGGGCTCTTATGGCAGGAATGGAGATCCTGTCGATGCAATACCTCACAGAAAACAATAGAGCCCAACTCCGAATTCTGGACAAGCTGACTTTATTCATCTTCAGGCGGTGCAGCACAAATCACATTCATTATATTCCTTACGCGTTTCAGCATGTCTCTGCCTTGTTCACAGGTGAGTGTGTTATATAGTTCCAAGTGGTCATGTGCCCATAGCCGTTTGACTACAGGACCCAGCATGCACCAAGTAGGTCTTCTTTCACGTGCACTGGAATGCATTCCTTTCTGCTTAATAGCGTTAATTAATTCCAATGTCACAAAATTAAAATCATCTTTTTAAGTGCAAGCTTGAAATTTCTGTTGCAAAGTGCTTAAGATTGAGCTGCAAAGCTTCTTTCCTGTGCTTGTACCACGGAGTCGTCAGAAAGAGGAACACCTCTCCCCTCTCCCTTTCTCCTGCACGTTACCAAATATCCTAGGAAATCCTTTTTTTGGCTGGAATGTGCTGAAAGCGAGTCATCCCCCTCAATAAAATACTCACAAAGTTCCATTTACTGGGGGCACCGACCCTGCAGGGCGGGCTCTTATGGCAGGAATGGAGATCCTATCAATGGAATACCTCACAGAAAACAACAGAGCCCAACTCCGAATTCTGGACAAGCTGACTTTATTCGTCTTCAGGCGGTGCAGCACAAATCACACTCATTATATTCCTTACGCGTTTCAGCATGTCTCTGCCTTGTTCACAGGTGAGTGTGTTATATAGTTCCAAGTGGTCATGTGCCCATAGCCGTTTGACTACAGGACCCAGCATGCACCAAGTAGGTCTTCTTTCACGTGCACTGGAATGCATTCCTTTCTGCTTAATAACGTTAATTAATTCCAATGTCACAAAATTAAAATCATCTTTTTAAGTGCAAGCTTGAAATTTCTATTGCAAAGTGCTTAAGATTGAGCTGCAGCGCTTCTTTCCTGTGCTTGTACCACGGAGTCGTCAGAAAGAGGAACACCTCTCCCCTCTCCCTTTCTCCTGCACGTTACCAAATATCCTAGGAAATCCTTTTTTTGGCTGGAACGTGCTGAAAGCGAGTCATCTCCCTCAATAAAATACTCACAAAGTTCCATTTACTGGGGGCACCGACCCTGCAGGGCGGGCTCTTATGGCAGGAATATAGATCCTGTCAATGGAATACCTCACAGAAAACAACAGAGCCCAACTCCGAATTCTGGACAAGCTGACTTTATTCGTCTTCAGGCGGTGCAGCACAAATCACACTCATTATATTCCTTACGCGTTTCAGCATGTCTCTGCCTTGTTCACAGGTGAGTGTGTTATATAGTTCTAAGTGGTCATGTGCCCATAGCCGTTTGACTACAGGACCCAGCATGCACCAAGTAGGTATTCTTTCACGTGCACTGGAATGCATTCCTTTCTGCTTAATAGCGTTAATTAATTCCAATGTCACAAAATTAAAATCATCTTTTTAAGTGCAAGCTTGAAATTTCTGTTGCAAAGTGCTTAAGATTGAGCTGCAGCGCTTCTTTCCTGTGCTCGTACCACGGAGTCGTCAGAAAGAGGAACACTTCTCCCCTCTCCCTTTCTCCTGCACGTTACCAGATATCCTAGGAAATCCTTTTTTTGGCTGGAACGTGCTGAAAGCGAGTCATCCCCTCAATTAAATACTCACAAAGTTCCATTTACTGGGGGCCCCAACCCTGCAGGGCGGGCTCTTATGGCAGGAATGGAGATCCTGTTGATGCAATACCTCACAGAAAACAACAGAGCCCAACTCCGAATTCTGGACAAGCTGACTTTATTCATCTTCAGGCGGTGCAGCACAATCACATTCATTATATTCCTTATGCGTTCCAGCATGTCTCTGCCTTGTTCACAGGTGAGTGTGTTATATAGTTCCAAGTGGTCATGTGCCCATAGCCGTTTGACTACAGGACCCAGCATGCACCAAGTAGGTCTTCTTTCACGTGCACTGGAATGCATTCCTTTCTGCTTAATAGCGTTAATTAATTCCAATGTCAAAAAATTAAAATCATCTTTTTAAGTGCAAGCTTGAAATTTCTGTTGCAAAGGGCTTAAGATTGAGCTGCAGAGCTTCTTTCCTGTGCTTGTACCACGGAGTCGTCAGAAAGAGGAACACCTCTCCCCTCTCCCTTTCTCCTGCACGTTACCAAATATCCTAGGAAATCCTTTTTTTGGCTGGAACGTGCTGAAAGCGAGTCATCCCCCTCAATAAAATACTCACAAAGTTCCATTTACTGGGGGCACCGACCCTGCAGGGCGGGCTCTTATGGCAGGAATGGAGATTCTGTCAATGGAATACCTCACAGAAAACAACAGAGCCCAACTCCGAATTCTGGACAAGCTGACTTTATTCGTCTTCAGGCGGTGCAGCACAAATCACACTCATTATATTCCTTACGCGTTTCAGCATGTCTCTGCCTTGTTCACAGGTGAGTGTGTTATATAGTTCCAAGTGGTCATGTGCCCATAGCCGTTTGACTACAGGACCCAGCATGCACCAAGTAGGTATTCTTTCACGTGCACTGGAATGCATTCCTTTCTGCTTAATAGCGTTAATTAATTCCAATGTCACAAAATTAAAATCCTCTTTTTAAGTGCAAGCTTGAAATTTCTGTTGCAAAGTGCTTAAGATTGAGCTGCAGCGCTTCTTTCCTGTGCTTGTACCATGGAGTGGTCAGAAAGAGGAACACTTCTCCCCTCTCCCTTTCTCCTGCACGTTACCAAATATCCTAGGAAATCCTTTTTTTGGCTGGAACGTGCTGAAAGCGAGTCATCCCCCTCAATTAAATACTCACAAAGTTCCATTTACTGGGGGCCCCGACCCTGCAGGGCGGGCTCCTATGGCAGGAATGGAGATCCTGTCGATGCTATACCTCACAGAAAACAACAGAGCCCAACTCCGAATTCTGGACAAGCTGACTTTATTCGTCTTCAGGCAGTGCAGCACAAATCACACTCATTATACTCCTTACGCGTTTCAGCATGCCTCTGCCTTGTTCAGAGGTGAGTGTGTTATATAGTTCCAAGTGGTCATGTGCCCATAGCCGTTTGACTACAGGACCCAGCATGCACCAAGTAGGTCTTCTTTCACGTGCACTGGAATGCATTCCTTTCTGCTTAATAGCGTTAATTAATTCCAATGTCACAAAATTAAAATCATCTTTTTAAGTGCAAGCTTGAAATTTCTGTTGCAAAGTATATATATATTCATTCATTCATTTTACAAAATATAAAATGATAGCCGGTTACTGAGGGAAATGTCAGCTACATATTGACCAAGAATTCAATAGAAAAGAAATACAAACAACCCAGGGAGGTCAATCTGACACCCTAAATAAATGTCGCAAATAAGGATCTTGTGAATACTGTAAATAATCTCAATAGCAAGTACACAATAACACAGGAAAATCTGTTTTTATATATATTCAGGTTTTATAGATTTATATATTTTTGTAAGTATTTATTCTATGTATTTATACAATGATTGATCTTACTGTGTATATATGACGACATGTTGTAGTATTTCTTCTATGTCAAACAGGCTGCAATGACACCTGAAAATCATTTCCTGTTTACCACTTTAAATACCACTCTTACCGTCAGCAATGTGTCATGTGATCAAGACCCGAGTGGGGGTCGAAACGCGTTATGGCGGACAGGCTGGGCAACTTAATAAAGCACTTTTGATTGGCACTAATCGTTTGGGTCCGCTTCTCGTCTCTGTGTTCAAGCGAAGCACTGGCAGTGGCGTTTTGCATTCATTTGGAGTACCGAGCAGCTTCAGCGGTATGAGCAGAGCCCCTCCCCTCCAAGGGCCAGGCAGCAGGAAGCAACCAGGGCCGGTGATCCGGAACTGAATTGAAAACTCCGGCGAGGAGAAAGCTGCAGGAGCCCCTAACTGCTGCGTATCAACCTATCTTCGGTATTGAAGTCGGTGCATTCCGTGTCAGCGGACCGGAGGCTAGCATCAAGAAGTCAACGAAGGTAGGACTTGAGCAGAGTTGTTAGTGGGGAGTGTGCGCGGTGAGCGTTAAGGACATTTGTCGTAACAGCGCCACCGTATTCTCAATCAGGCTTACTATCAGGGATTAAGCCACAACCACAGCCACTATGTCCGCAGATGCATTGCGAAATCGGGAAGAAGCTGCCAGTTCGATGTTTCTGGACTCCCCGGCTGGGGAGTCACAAGCTGTCACACATCCCGCGATTATGTCTGGAAGCCCCAATATTCGGGAAATATTTAAAAAACTGGAAAAACTTATGCGCTCAGAGCAATCCAAGTGGTGGGAGCATAGATCGCTATCCCGCTACTTGGAGGTCGGAAGGGTGCCGAGAGGACTGCGCATAACATTGGCACCAAGTTATGAAAGTCCAGACCCGGCTATGCTTGTAGAGTGGGCGGAATCTAATCTCGAGTCATCCAGTAGGTTAATGCAGATCCTAATCAAATATGCGGAGAGTGATCGCGCCAAACTGCAAACGCAAATAGAGCTTTTGGAGGTGGAAATCAGTAAAATGGAGAGTACAGAACAAATGAAAAAATTCAGAGACGATATGATGGTACGTCTTAAGAAGGATGAAGAGGTTATAAAAAGGAGAAAAACATTTAAATTTGAAAAGGATCGGGTTGATTATTTAAATGGCCACATTTTTACTTATGCTCGTAAATATGATGCACTAAAAGCAAGAGCTAATAAACCGCCACAATGAAAGTTGAGTGAAGCAGCAGCCTTGTCGACATCAACGTCGGAATTGAGCTCAGCTGCAGAGAGTGACCCGGAGAGGGAAAGCACTAGAACACAGCAACTGGGGTTTATGAAGCTATCCCTAGCACAGGAGGTCGACTGCCTGTGACAAGACAGACGCGATACTCTGAGGCCACGAGTGTTACCTGGAGTAACAAACAAAAGCTCAACTACAGGCGAAACCAGAGACGAAAATGCCGCAAAAGGAAACAAAAATATGGGCAAAAAGACAACGAGGGGAAGATGGAATCGATTCCAGAGCAGGGATCAGAAGACAATATAAGTTCCAAATCAGTTATTAACCTCACTACTTTGCCCTTAACAACAGCGGAAATGACAGTCCTGGGATTAGGCTTATCATACTGCCCCCCTTGTAATTTTAATTATGCTGACACAAGAATGGACACATTCAGATTTATACGCAAACTGAAATTGAATAAATTCCATATTCTACATCCTTATAAGAAAAATAGTTTGCAAACATCAGAGAATCTGGAAAGTCCTCCACTATTAACAGCTGGTGATGTGGATCTTTTTCAAACAGCATGGGATCTGCAGAACGACCAAGGAGGGGCAGCCAGTACCAGTGGTTTTTCCCAGCACAATACAAACAGAGCATTTGAAACACCATTTAAGCCTAAATCCACCTTTCAACCAATCATGCTACGTGACAATTTGGATGTCTATCATGAACTTGTTGTGCAAGACTTGAAGAAATTATATAGTGCTACCAATAAAGTCCGCCACAGTATAAATAAACAAAATTTATGTTACCAACAACTCTTGAAGAAATTCGAGGAGAATACTGACATAATTGTACGGCAGGCGGACAAAGGCGGCAACGTGGTCTTATGGCCACGGCAGCTCTACATGGAGGAAGCTGAACTTCAACTGTCTGACATAGCATGCTATAAAAAGAGCAACATCCATTCTGTTAAATCGGCATGGGATGACCACTATCGCAAGCTCCTGGCCTGGAGAAGTGGGGGCCTGTTGACCAACGAGGAATATCGTTTTCTGAAAAAGGAACATCCTGTTATCCCCACATTTTACTTGATTCCCAAGGTGCATAAAAACATTGCCAAACCACCAGGCAGGCTAATAATTTCGGCCATCAATAGTGCCTTGGAAAACACTTCCAAATACGTGGATTTGTTTCTTCAAGAGTGGGTAAGGGGGCTAAATTCATATGTACAAGACACATCTGATTTTTTGCGCAAAGTTGAACATATACCATGGGAGGCAGACATGTTATTAATGACTCTTGACGTAACCTCCCTGTATACGTCGATTAGACATTGTGATGGCCTGAAGGCGGTGGAGCATTTTTTAAACTTGAGACCAATAAGTTGTGTGTCCCATAACAAAATGTTACTACATATGATAACTGCATGTCTTGAGCAGAATTTTTTCCTTTTCAATAACCAGGTCTACCAGCAAATCCGGGGCGTGGCCATGGGGGCCTGCTTCTCCCCCAGTTACTCATGCTTACACATGGGACTGTGGGAGGAGCAGGTCCTGATGGGCGAGGTCAAGGATGTTGTGGTTAATCATGTTGTTATGTACCTGAGGTTTATTGATGATTTGTTTTTTATTTGGAAAGGATCGAAACAGAGTGCACAGGCATTTGTGGATAAACTAAATATGAATTGCCTGAATTTGCAATTCACATCAGCCATAAGTGAGAATTCTGCATTTTTTCTTGATGTGGAGCTATATGTGCAGGACAGCAAATTGATCACTAAGCATTATAGAAAGCCCACTGCGGGCAATACAATTCTTCATGCCTCTAGCCATCACCCCCAGCACTTAATACGCAGCATCCCGTATGGCGAGATGCTGCGTATACGACGGATCTGCAGTTCAGACACGGATTGCATCCGTGCCCAAGATGCCAGTAAACTTCGCTTCTTGGAAAGGCGTTATTCAGGTAAAATTATTGATAGCGCGATCAAGAAAACAAGAGGCATATCTAGATGTGAAACTTTGGTCCCCAAAAAGAAACAAGTTATTTCTAGTGAGGATACTTTGAAAGTGCAATCCAGGATTATATTAACTTTTAGTCAACAACATCAGGAATTAAGGAAAATCTACTCCTGCAATTGGAACTTGGTACAGGGGGATCCCGTTATTGGCGATTTAGTAGCCAATAAACCAGTTCTAACCTTTAGGAGATCAGTCTCGATGAGTAACAAGTTAGTTAGCAACTGTCCTGAACTGAATACTCCGACAACCTGGATGGCACAAATCAAGGGCTTTAAAAAGTGTTCCACTTGCAAAGCTTGCAAATTTGGACAAAATAAAACCCATTACAGCAGTCCTTTTAAATCTGAACCCACCCTTATAAAGAAGAGAACCACATGCAAGACAGAATATGCTGTGTATGTGCTGGAGTGTCCTTGTGGACTGAAATATGTGGGTAGCACTAGGTTACCGGTCCACAAAAGGATACTCCAGAACATCAGGGCAATTACAGGGAAGGATCAGGCATATCCTGTCGCTAGACATTTTGAGCTATTACATGACTGTAACCCCAAGTTTCTCCATTACTATGTTATTGACATGGTTCCACCGATGAAACGTGGGGGTAACCGAGAGGGCAAACTACGCCTCTTGGAGACACGATACATCTTGGAGCTCAACACAAAAAATCCGGCTGGATTAAATGCTAGTGAGGACTTTTTTACCTGCCTGTAGGACCTGTTAATCACTCATATAATGGGTATATTCATGACGTGTGTGTGGGGAGTGACAACTTCAAGTGACAAACAGTTAAAAGAAAGGGATATTTGAAATCTGAGGGAATGAAAATAAAACATCTATTACCAGGAGATGGTAATATCGTATATGAATTTAGATCCCGTATATCTTTTTTTAATTGTTTTTAAAATAAGGAAACTATCTGGTATGTACATATATTTTTTTAGAGGAAGGATTATATCCTTTGCACTATTTTTGCACTATTTTGCACAAACTTTTTGAGTGGGTTATTTAAATTGTGGTTACTATAATGGAATTATTGGCTAAATAACAACGGCCCACTTGGGCGGTATTATTCATTCATTCATTTTACAAAATATAAAATGATAGCCGGTTACTGAGGGAAATGTCAGCTACATATTGACCAAGAATTCAATAGAAAAGAAATACAAACAACTCAGGGAGGTCTATCTGACACCCTAAATAAATGTCGCAAATAAGGATCTTGTGAATACTGTAAATAATCTCAATAGCAAGTACACAATAACACAGGAAAATCTGTTTTTATATATATTCAGGTTTTATAGATTTATATATGTTTGTAAGTATTTATTCTATGTATTTATACAATGATTGATCTTACTGTGTATATATGACGACATGTTGTAGTATTTCTTCTATGTCAAACAGGCTGCAATGACACCTGAAAATCATTTCCTGTTTACCACTTTAAATACCACTCTTACCGTCAGCAATGTGTCATGTGATCAAGACCCGAGTGGGGGTCGAAACGCGTTATGGCGGACAGGCTGGGCAACTTAATAAAGCACTTTTGATTGGCACTAATCGTTTGGGTCCGCTTCTCGTCTCTGTGTTCAAGCGAAGCACTGGCAGTGGCGTTTTGCATTCATATATATATATATATATATATATATATATATATATATATTATCTACAGGCGGTCGCCAGTAGATAGTTATAGTTAGGACCGTGTTTCCATAGGAAATCTGAAAATTCTATTTTGAATAACTTTGGCGCCGGTTGACGAATCCTCGCGAAATTTTCAAAACTAATGGGGTGCTCCGCTCAGCTCCTACCCTGAAAGTCTCAGGGTGATTCGTCAAGCGGGGGCCGAGAAAAAAGGGGGGTCCCAAAATGCGTTTTCCCCATGCATTTTCCCATAGGACCTTTAGTCGAAGGTACAGCCCGAACAGCTGAACAGAATTACTTGAAATTTGGCAGAGAGGTAGTCCTCAGGTCAGGGAAGTGCCTTTTGCATATATGGAGTCAATCTGTTCAGTAGTTCCTGAGAAAATTGCATTTAAAAGCACATACATATCTATAGCCGCTCACCGTGCGCGCACGGTGCGCGCACCATAACGTGCGCGAGCGTAATTCTGATTGGTGGTTACATGTCAGTCAACGTTTGAATCGGTCGAAATCAGGAAGTGTCGGCCGCCATTTTGTTTGTTGTGGGTGCGAGAGTGAAAAAGAGAGGTGGCGAACGTGAAAAGGGGGCAGGGTAGAGAGTTCCTGACCCCCTAGCCTTTGTCAGGGGGTCCCTAAAGGACCCCGAAGGGTGAAAAAACATTTTTTTTTTTTTTTAAATCGCATTAAGCATTTAAAAAAACGTACAAATTCACTGAAAACACCATAGGTTTCACGCACGTTATAGTTCGGAATTAGCATTTAAAAAACCTTGCAAATTCACTTAAAAAACCATAGGTTTCACACATGTTATAGTTAGGTGGACATTACACTCGTAAAAAACCAATGAAATTCCACTGTTATAGTTAGTTCAGATAACTATAACTCGCGCGACCGCCACTCTATCACAAGGATGATGTCATCAGTGATGTCATGAGTGATGCCACTGACCATGTCATGAGTGATGAAATATGTGACATCATGAGCACTGGATGGCGGGCGCGCGAGTTATAGTTATCTGAACTAACTATAACGGTGGAATTTCATTGGTTTTTTACGAGTGAAATGTCCACCTAACTATAACATGTGTGAAACCTATGGTTTTTTAAGTGAATATATATATATATATATATATATATATATATATATATATATATATATATTTATATAGCAAATTCACTCAGGATTATATATTAACAGCGATTAGGCTTAGACAATTATTTATTACATATTTACAGAGTAGGAAATTCTTGCCATCGTCAGCCAGGTGTTCAGGTGGTGTTGCACTCAAGGCTGGTGGTCTTGGGTCAGGAGGGATCCCTGAGTTGGAGATGTCCCTAGGGGTAGAAGGCCAGATGGTGGTGGGGGAAGCAGCATGCTGGATCCCTGGGCTGATCTTGAGGTCATGCTGGGCTCCATCTTGTGGATAGAGGAGGGCACCCATGTGGAAGTCAGGCACCCAGAAGCATGAGGATCACCCCTCATGGGGCCCACAGGTGCCATCATCGCCCAGTGTGAGCTTCTTGCTAAACCACCATTTGCCCCTCTGGTATCTTCTTAGTCTCTGTTAGCCCTGCCGGTACCTTCGAGATGTCTTGGCTAACCGTAGCTCACACGGCCACCATCTTGAAGTCAGGCGGCGGCCTCCACGTGAAGCTCAGCTGTCTCGGGCACCACGGACGCGCCATACACTGCTCCACTCTGCCAGCATGGCTCGATCATGCCACACCACTCCCGCTTATCTTTCCCAGCCGGGATGCCGGCAATGTGGCATCGCATTAACAGCCAGTCAGTTCATGGATAGCTGCACAGCCCTCCGGTCAGTGAGGAGGCGCCGATGCCACCAGAAGCGGATCGCCCGATCTGTCACCCAGCGCCACGCAGGGACCATGAACCTGGCACCATCCAGACCCCGGTAGGTGCGTATGACAGTACCTAGTTCCCTTGGGCCGGTTTGGTTGTCCCAGGTTGCCTAATTTATGCTTTCTTTGGCAGCGGCAAGCGGAGCTCCCGGAAGTACTGCTACACCGCTGCCATCTTGATGTGCAACATGTTCTCCCCTTTGGTTTTATCCATCTGTAATTATTATTTATACCTCTTCAATCTGGAGCTTGGTATATTGTAAGTTTTTACTGCTATACAAGTAAGAAAGCAGTTGTTTAAAGTTTGCCTAATTTGCACATTCAAAGATGGCGCTGACAAGCTTCAATGGGCCTCTTTCACTGTCAATGAAAATGTGTAGTCTGTTGTCACTTTTTTGTTTTACAAACCCCCCTATGAGAAGTGTAAAGGGGATATGACGTCATCGTGAACAAGGCTGATTTTAAAAGCTGAAACATGTAGATGATGAAGTGAGGAATAAGCAATAAAATATTAATTTTGAAAATCAGCAGCTTTGTGGAGTGCGGTTGCTAGTAGGTAGCTATAGTTAAGATCTAGTTTGCATAGGAAAAGCGTTTTTTGATTCGACAATATCTTTGGCGCCGTTTGACGAATTTTTGGGAAATTTTAAAAACTAATGGCCCATGCCTTGAAACTTACGGGGTGATTCGTCAGGGGGGTCTGAGAAAAAAGGGGGGTCCCAAAATGCGTTATCTCCATGTTATTTTCCGTTGAAACTTTTGTTGCGGCTACAGCCCGAACTGCAGAATGGAATTTACACCAAATTTGGCAGAGAGGTAGCTGTTGTTCCAGTGTGCACTCTTTGCTTTAAATGGTGTAAATCCGTTCAGTAGTTCCTGAGAAATTTAAAAAGAAAAAGTATCGATATCTAGTGACCGCGGTTGATTCGCGAACCCTCCTGAGCATGAGCTTCATTCTGATTGGCTGTCAACACTCCAAACCAAGAAGTGTTGGCAGCCTTCATGTGACTCGGTGAAACCAAGTCACAAGAAAAAAGGGAATACAAAGTTGAAAAAAAAGAAAAGGGGGCAGGGTAGAAACACACTGACCCCCTAGGCCTAGTTAGCGGATCCCATAGGAACACTCAGGGGACTTTCTTTTAAAACAAATTGGCGAAATTTGCTCTGGGTGCAAGATCCTACCGAAAAAAAATACGAAGCGCGGTATGTCGCTTTAGACCTGGCACCATTGGCGTGGGTCTCCCTTCCTTTTTTTGCTGTTGCTCTGATGTTTTTGCTGGTTTTAGATGCTACTCAGTGCCACAGTGCAAGTGCTCCCTATGTTAAATTGATGTATGGATTAGTGACTCCATGATTTACTTATTTGGTTTACTTGTCAGACCCTAGTACAGTGCATTGCGTGTGCCCAGGGCTTGTAAATCAAATGCTGCTGGTGGGCTGGCAGCACTGATTGTGCCACCCACCGGAGCGGCTTGTAAAATGTGTCTCAGGCCTGCCATTGCAGAGCCTGTGTGCAGTCTGGTACTGCCATGTTGATTGTCAAGTGCATCCACTTGCCAGTCCCCAAACCTTCCCTTTTCCACATATTAGACCCCCCTAAGGTTGGCCCAAGGGCAGGGTGCATTGTAGGTAAAAGGTAGGACATGCCCTGATGTGTGTGGCATGTCCTAATAGTGAATTACAGCCATTTCGTTTTTCACTATTGCAAGGCTACCTTCTCCCCTAGGCCAGAATGGGCAGTTTGATTATAACACCTAATAATCATAACTGACCCAGGGGACATGGTAGAAAAACAAATTTAGTATGCCTGAACTCATAATGTTAAAACCAACTTCACTAAAAGATGTATTTTATCATTCTGTGTTTGAAAACACCACTTTTAGAAAGTAGGTTTATTCTTGCCTAACTATCCAAGCCTGCCTCTGCTAGGTTGTGTATTCCATGTCTGTTTTTTGAGTGACAGGGGCTGGGGGGCTCCAGGAGATAGGGCGAGTCAGCACAAGGCTGAATAGACCTATCTGCATGAGAATTGGTGGGAGGAGTAGCACCTGGGCCTGAATAGGGCTGTGCCTGCCTTCCACAATGTTGGCTCCACCTCCTGTGGTATGTCTGAGGACCCTGGCCCACACTGACAAAGGAAGAAGGTGTACACTGGCAGGATGCACCCAGAACTGGTTTTGACTAGGTACAGACACTCTCTGCCTTCAGAGATAAAGGATTTTGGTGTATAAAAAGGGAGACCCAGACCCCAGAACTCTAGATCACTTCTGGGAATCAAGACAAACCTTCGCTGAGGAGAAGAACCAGGAAGCTGAAGGAGGAGACTACCCCTTTGCTCTGTGTTTAAGGGTTGGCCAGCAGTGGTTGCTTCATTGCCAAAGAAAGGAGAAGAGGACTGTGTGTGCTTTTCATCAACTTGAAGAAGAATCTCCAAGGGCTTAAACTTTGAGTTGTCTCCTGCCTGAAGTCTCAGGGATACAAGACTTCACCAACCAGCTCCACCTGAATTCCCTTGCTGGGAATTTAAGTGCCTGCTGTTGTGCTGGGCCTTCCGAGAGACTGCGTGTTGCTGGGAGCTGGAAGCGGGACTCAATGACGAGAAGCGTGTTGCCGCCGCAGCTGGTGCTGTTGCACCGCCAAGGAAGCCTGCCGCCGCAGCCCCGTCACCATCGCATCACCGAAGCACATCACATCACCGGAGAAGCGTGCTGCCGCCACAGAGGTCGCCGTCGCATCCCCGGAGAAGCGTGTCGCAGGGCCTGTCGCGGCTCAGAAAATCATCAAGTCACCGCGCGGCCGCTGGGCATGCACGCATCGTATCAATGTTGTCGCATCATAACCAAGAAGCCATTTTGGCGCATCGCACCGGAGAGACGTATCACATCAAGGTGCAATCTTGTCGCATCGTACCAGAGAGCAATAATAAACCAATGCATCACCTCCCCACACAGTAAGGAAGCAAGCCTCAACTCCCCTGCATAGCAGTAAGGAACCAACGCATCCTCTCCCCTGAGTGTAAGGAACCGCACATCACCTTCCCTGCGACACTTTTGTTTGCTTTGCGTCACGCATCCAAGGTACTTTGAGAGTAAAGTGTCACATTTACAATCTTAAGAGAACTGAGCTATTTCCCACCATTTTAAAGTCTATTTTTGAGTACAGTATTGTGGATTTTTGTTGTTTGGTCTTGTGTTAAGTCTATATAAAAATACTTATTTTTATAATACAACCTGTGTGGTGTCCATCTGTATTGTTGTCACTATTCACAAATCCTTTACACACTGCCTCTGAGATAAGCCTGCCTGCTCGTGCCAAGCCACCAAGTGGGTGAGTAGGGGTATTTTAGGAGTGTATCTCCTTACCCTGACTAGAAGCAAGGGTCCCTATTTGGTCAAAGGTACCTACCTCTGTCAACTAGAGACCCCCAAATCTAACATTGGTGGTCAGGGGTGAGGATTCTGGACTAGCATTTGTGACTCATATACAGTGATTGGTGTACACTACTAGGGAGTGCAGACCATAACACAACCACATACATTTTGGTAGAGTTTTGTTTCCTTGGAACTTCTTTTCTTTTTTTTGATTCTTGAGACCTACCAGTCTTTTCTACCATGAGTAAGCCAATAACCATAGCATCTGTAGACATTGAATTGGAAGAAGAGAGAATTGATGCTTACACCGTGCCTAACCTCAAAGCTTTGCGCAAGTAATTTAAAATCTCTGTGAAAGGCCTCAACAGGAAAGAGGAATACCAAAAGGCGCTGAGGGCCTGGTTGCAATCTAGGAATGCCAGTGAGCATCCTGAGGAGCCAGTGGTGCAGGCAGAGGATTTAGATGAGCAGCTTGAGAGGCCATTGGCCCAACCGGGGAGAAAGTACCTTCCAGGGCAGGCAGCAGTGTTTCTTCCAAGGGTCTGTCCCTAGGAGAGCTGGACGACAGAGAGCGAGAGAGGGTGCACAAGTTGGAGCTAGCTAAGCTCAAAATGGAGGGTCAGAAAGACATAGAGAGCAAGAAGATAGAGTTTGGGATGGAATTAGAAATGAAGTTAGCCTTAGAGGAAAAGAAAATGTATTTTGAACATGAGAGAGTGTTGAGGGAATTGGAACTCAAAGCCAAACGTTTAGAGGCTCCTCCCTCTGGTGGCAGCACACCACCAGTGCCTGTAGAAGCAAGGGCCTACATCCCCAAATAAGTAGTTAAGGATTTCCACAAGAATGTGGATATTGGTCAATGGTTTAGGGATTATGAAGCTGCAATGTTGGCCCACCGGGTCCCTGAGAAGGATTGGGGTGCGGGGTTGTGGGGCCGCTTTGTCAGTGATGAGAGGGACACTTTATTAGATTTACCTACAGAGGAGCAGGTGTCCTATGCCCACATAAAGGGATCCCTAATGCCCAGATATGGTTTGACCCCAGAGTTGTACAGACAAAGGTTTAGGAATCGCAGAAAACTGGAGTCTACCACTTGGGTGGAATATGTCTCTTTCTTTTGCAGAGCATTGGATGGTTGGGTGAAGGGTAGCAAAGTGGATAATTTTGAGGCACTCTATGATTTGTTTGATGGGAGCATTTGCCCAATAACTGTTTTCTAGAGCTACAACAGCACCTGATTGATAGTAAGCTGACTAACCCTAGAAAGCTTGCTGAGGAGGCGGACCGCTGGGTGAGCACCCGGGTCCACAAGGGTCATGTGGGAGACTTTGCCAAAGGTGGGCAAGGTGCTCAGCAGAAGAGTGGGGGGACAAGGGTAAACAGAGGGAGTTCCAGAAGGGGCCCCATAGTAATCCCCAAGGGAACCAAGGGAAAGGTTCCCAGCCTCCTCCTGATAAAAAGGCAGGGACCCAACAGATAAGCCTGTTCACAGGGGGCCCAAGACCTGTTTTAAGTGTGGTCTAGTGGGCCACTGTTCTTATGATGCTAGATGTCCCTTTTATGGGAAGACAGCACCCACTGGTGCACCACCCCGGCTGATGGCTAGTGTAGCCCTAGGGGAGGATTTTACCCAGTTTTTGCCGCTGACAACACAGAGAGCCACTGCAAGGTGGCTCAGGTTACCTTTGAGTGGGGGTGTCTCAGGGACTCTTCAAGTAGGTGTGAGGCCAGCCATGCCTGTCGATTGTCCGTTGGGTAACGATTTGGAGAGCTCCCCTTGGGATAAGGTGGAGCAAAGTGCTCATTTAGAGATGTTGGGTTTGCCTGAGTGGGCATGCGTGACCACTCGGTCCATGGCAGCCAGTAAGGGTGTTCAAGAGGACCTGGAGCCTGAAAGAGTGGCCCAGGTGCCTGCCTTAAAGAGAAGAGGCGGGGCACGGGAAACCCTCCCCCACAGTTCCCACGGTCCAGGAGGAGGCAGACCTTGAGGGGGATGCCCTGGAACCTGCAGGGGAAAAGGTAGCTGAACTGGGGGACATGCCTGAGCTGACCCATTGGCAGCAGGAAGGAGAACCCTCCAGGGAAGAGTTCTGCGAGGAGCAGAAGAAGTGTCCTTCTCTTGTGGGTTTGCGGCAACAGGCTGCAAACCAGCAGAAGATTATCAGTCTGGATTACATTGGATCTACTGGGAGAATGGTTTCCTGTATAGTGAGCCTGAGGTTGCTGACCCTGGGTCAGCCCCTGTGCCTGTGGTACCCCAGCGCTTCAGAGCATTCCTACTGGGGCTGGCACATGATGTGCCTTTAGCAGGACATTTGGGGCAGGATAGGACTTTTGAAAGGCTTGTCACCCAATTGTATTTGCCCTAAATGCGCAAGAGTTCAGACACTCGTTGCAGGACCTGTCAGACTTGCCAGGCCAGGCCTTGCCTGTGGGAGGAAGCACAAGACTCCTCTCCCGCCATTCCCTGTGGTCAGAACCCCTTTTGAAAGGGTGGGCATTGACAATGTGGGGCCTCCGGATCCCAAGACAGCCTTGGGCAACAGGTTCATCCTGGTCTTGGTGGACTACACCACCCGGTACCCGGAAGCCCGGACAGTGACGGCCCCCGTGGTGAGAAGTGCACTGATGGGGATTTTCTCCCGCGTGGGGTTCCCCGGAGAGGTAGTGTCAGACCGAAGTACAAACTTCATTTCTAAGTATATGAAGTCCCTGTGGCAGGAGTGTGGGATAACTTATAAGTTCACCACTCCTTACCACCCCCAAGGTAATGGGTTGGTTGAGAAATTCAACCGGACCCTCAAAGGCATGATTATGGATCGTGAGGAACCTATGAGGCGTAAGTGGGAAGTCCTCTTACCATGCCTTCTCTTTGCTTACCGTGAGGTTCCACAGAACTCCCTAGGGCTCTGCCCCTTTGAACTTCTCTATGGTCACCCAGTGAGAGGACCTCTGAGTCTGATCAAGGAAGACTGGGAGCAAGCTCCCAGGAAACCTCCCCAGGATGTATATAGCTACATGCTGTCCTTCAGGAACCAGACTAGGCGATTCAGACAACTCGCTCAAGCAAATCTGGAAGCCAGCCAGGAGGAGATGAAGCGGTGGTACGACCAGAATGCCACTCTGGTTGAGCTTCAGCCTGGTCAGAAAGTGTGGGTCATGGCACCAGTGGAGCCCTGTGCGCTCCAGGATAAGTGGACCGGACCATTTGAGGTGGTGGAGCGCAAGAGTGATGTCACCTACTTGGTGAACTTGCGGTCTCCAAGGAACCCTTTGCGGGCCCTACATGTCAACCTCCTGAAGCCCCACTTAGAGAGGTCTGAAGTGGGCATGCTCCTAGCAACAGATGCTGGAATGGAGGAGGAGACTGAGCCTCTTCCTGACCTCCTGTCTGCAACATAGCAAGATGGGTCAGTGGATGGTATGAACCTCTCTTCCACCCTGACCCCTGAGCAACGGAATGACTGTCACCAGTTGCTGGGACTGTTTTCTGATTTGTTCTCCCTGGTTTCCAGTATCACTGATTGGTGTTTCCATGATGTAGACACTGGGGACAGTCCTCCTGTTAAGCACAAAACTTACAGAGTGACTGACAGGGTGAGAGCTTGCATCAAGAAGGAGGTCTCCAAGATGATTGCGTTGGGGGTGACTGAGTTCTCTAACAATCCTTGGGCCAGCCCAGTGGTCTTGGTCCCAGTGGCAGCCGCACCGGGTGTCACGCCAGAACTGCGGTTCTGTGTGGACTACCGAGGGCTCAATTCAGTCACCAGGCCTGACGCGCACCCCATCCCCAGAGCTGATGAGCTCATTGATCAGTTAGGTTCTGCCCGGTACCTCAGCACGTTTGACTTAACGTCTGGGTACTGGAAGATGGCCCTGACTGATGGGGCAAGAGAGAGGTCAGCATTCTCCACACCAGATGGGCACTACCAATTCCGGGTTATGCACTTTGGGATGAAGAATGCCCCTGCCACCTTTCAGAGGTTGGTCAACGGGGTGTTGGCTAGACTGGAAGAGTTCAGTGGCGCCTACCTGGATGACATTGCAGTGTTCAGAGCCAGTTGGGAAGAACAGCTGCACCACCTCTGGGAAGTGTTGATGGCACTGTGGAAAGCAGGCCTCACGATCAAGGTGAGTAAATGCCACTTCGCGCAGGGTTCCATGGTGTACTTGGGACACCAGGTGGGGAGCGGCCAGGTGGCGCCCCTGCAGCCAAGATTGAGACCATCTTGGCTTGGGAACCCCCCAAGAACCAGACAGAGGTGAGAGCCTTTTTAGGACTCACTGGGTATTACAGGAGGTTTGTCAAGGGGTATGGCAGCATCGTTGCACCCTTGACAGAGCTGAGTTCCAGGCAGCAACCCAAGAAAGTGAACTGGACTGACACCTGTCAGAAAGCTTTTGATGCCCTGAAGACTGCCATGTGCACGGCGCCTGTGCTCCTGGCACCCAACTTCTCAAAAGAGTTTATTGTCCAAACAGACGCTTCAGGGCATGGTGTGGGGCTGTTTTGTCACAGATGAATGAGGAGGCCCTAGACCAACCTGTAGCCTTCATTAGTAGGAGGTTACTTCCACAGGAACAGAGGTGGAGTGCAATTGAGGGTGAGGCATTTGCTGTGGTCTGGGCACTGAAGAAGTTGAGACCATACTTGTTTAGGACTCACTTCCGGGTTCTGACTGACCACAGGCCTCTCAGATGGTTGATGCAGATGAGGGGTGAGAAGCCAAAGCTTTTGAGGTAGTCCATTCCCCTACAGTGGATGGTGGAACAGCGCCCTGGTACAGAACACACCAACGCTGATGGTCTGTTCAGATTTTTCCGCCTTAGTGATGAGAACTCCCAAAAGGTAGGGTGGTTCTCCCCGCATTTCAGCTGGAGGGGACACGTGTTAGACCTGGCACCATTAGCGTGGGTCTCCCTTCCATTTTTTGCTGTTGCCTCTGATGTTTTTGCTGGTTTTAAATGATTTGGGCACTGTGCCACTGCTATTCAGTGCCACAGTGCAAGTGCTCCCTATGTTACATTGATGTATGGATCAGTGACTCCATAATTGGCTTATTTGGTTTACTTGTCAGACCCTAGTACAGTGCACTACGTGTGCCCAGGGCTTGTAAATCAAATGCTGCTGGTGGGTTTGCAGCACTGATTGTGCCACCCACCCAGAGCAGCTTGTATAATGTGTCTCAGGGCTGCCATTGCAGAGCCTGTGTGCAGTCTGGTACTGCCATGTTGACTTGGCAAGTGCACCCACTTGCCAGTCCCTAAACCTTCCTTTTTCCACATATCAGACACCCTTAAGGTAGGTAAAGGGTAGGACATGCCCTGATGTGTGTGGCATGTTCTATTAGTGAATTACAGCCATTTTCGTTTTTCACTATTGCAAGGCTACCTGCTCTCCAAGACCAGAATGGGCAGTTTGATTATAACACCTAATAATCATAACTGACCCAGGGAACATGGTAGAAAAATGCATTTAGTATGCCTGAACTCAGAATGATAAAATAAATCTTTTAGTGAATTTGGTTTTAACATTCTGTGTTTGAAAATACCACTTTTAGAAAGTAGGTATGTGCCTGCCACAATGCTGGTTCCACCTCCTGTGGTGTGTCTGAGGACTCTGGCCTACACTGACAAAGGAAGAAGTTGTACACTGCGGGATGCACCCAGAACTGGTTTGGACTAGGTACAGACACTCTCTGCCTTCAAAGACAAAAGATTTGGGTGTATAAAAAGGGGTACCCAAAACTTTAGATCACTTCAGGGAATCAAGGCGAACCTTTGCTGAGGAGAAGAACCAGGTTGCTGAAGGAGGAGACTACCCCTGTTGTGTGTTTGGGGGTTGGCCTGCAGTGGTTTCTTCATTGCCAAAGAAAAGAGAAGAGGACTGCTTTTCATCATATATATATATATATATATATAATGGCTAGGCCTCAGGGGATTGGGTCCCCGAGGCAGAGTTTGAGTAATGAGCATGGGGTAATTTTTTATTTCTCGTGTGCCTGGAGTCGCCACTCCATCGTGGGTCTCAGCGCGGCCCCCCAGTGTAATCGAGATGGGTTCATGACTCCACTCAAAATTAAAAAAGAGTATGTTTGTTTTTTGAAAAGTAAGATTGACTGTTGGGTTATAGGGTGGCTCTAAAAAGAGCCCTTGTTTCCATTATGAGTTTGTTGTAGCTACATGTAAGTGCGGATGCACAACTTTAGGTTGTTGAGAAATACTGTGTTCCCCTGATCTGTGAAGTGTACTTCATCACTTCTGTAGATGTCGTCCATATCAAAACGTAGATTGTTGTTATCGATGGATCCCATCCAATGATCTCTGAGGCATGCAGAAACAGCTTTATGGATATTCTTCCTAGCTTTCTGAATCTGTGGACAAAAAATTGATTTCACCACTTCCTTTTCTGGCTTTGGCATATATCACAGTATAGAAAGACAGTTTGAGGCAAAAGCAACATCAATTGTTCAAAGGTGTCCTTCATTAGCATTTTCATACCTATTCTAGTCAAGTTGCCTAGGTCATTGCCACCACAGTGCACAATCATGAGGTCAGGGGGTTGGAGATACAAAAAAGATTTTAACAAAGGCAACAATTGGTGCCACTTTAATCCTCTTTTTTGTGCAATCCATTTGAGGCCCACATTTTCCAAACCTCGGTCTTTGGCAATACCTCTGCATTCAGCATACCTTTTGCACCAGAAAACATGGCTGTGCCCTACAATCCACACTGTGAGAATCTTGAAGGGATGTCTGGAAGGAATGAAAAGATGTCTGTAGCTGAGGTAGCCAGTTGGTAGAATGAGAGGTATCTAAAATGGAGGACAACATGTTGTTTTTTTAAAACTTGATAAGTGATTGGCTGTTCATCAAGATTGTGCACTCAAAAATAGGATGCATGTTACTTTGCTGAGGTATCATGTTTGTGATTTGCTATTAGAAAATGTTTGAAAGGTGCAGTAGATGCCATGAGGTAATATTTTGCAAAAGTCCACCGCACCTGCTGTTTTAATTAGTAAGCTTGTGTGCTGAACTTGAAACAATGGTGAACTTGTGACCTGCATGTACAGTTGAATGTTCCATGAAATGTTACTATGGAAACTGGCACTAAGTAGAATGGGAGGAGGGTTGAAACTTAAATGTGCACTTAAAGTGTGAAATGGATACTTAAATATAAGTGAAAAGTTAGTAAATTGAGATTTTCTAAGACTGTAGTATGTGTAGAAGTAGTGTGTGGCTGAAAAACTATATTAGTATTATTAAAAATAGGTTTTTGAACTCCCGTGTGGATTTGCAGCTGCCCCGCAGTCGAATCGCGACTTCAGAAAATTACAGAAGCAGTTTGGGCACCATTTGAAGACAGTTGGATATGGTTACTATGTCTAACCAACAGAAATGTGTTTTACTATTTGCAATAATGGTGGCAGCAAAGTGATTTGATACAGTTATTTGAGAGCAAAAAGAGAGGGAATGTTTGCCATTTCTGGATTCATCTTTCTCATCTTTCATTTCTTGTGTGGAAAGCAAAATCTTTTAAGAGTTTCTGATATTTGGTATTCTGCAATACTACCTCAAATGTGAGTAATCAATTTGTGAGGTGTATGACATATTATTCAGCACTGCTTTATTGTTTGTAGTGATATTTTTACTGAAAAAAAAATCCAAGTGTGGAAATTGTAAGAAAAATTTGATTTATGAAATATGTTATGAAATGTACAGCTCTCTATTGTAGTTTGTATCACTGTAATGAAAAGATTTTGTAAATAGTTTGTAGATAGTAACATGGTAGAAGGATTAGTGTTTGCTTTTTTGAATTACCCAGGTAGTACTCTTGTACTAAATGTTTCATTGACGCAGTAATCTTCAAGTCATGGATTCTCTCAGGCACTACCAACTACCCATCTATTTGTGTGTTTCTTTGATATACGATGACATTTTTAAAAGGTGCAGACACATGTATGCATGCTTCCTCGAATATTGTGAGACTTTTAACAGATAGATTGAAAATGTTGCTGCTTTGTATTTGGCTAGGCCCAACACTCTGAGTAATTGCTGAATAGTGAAGCTGCAACCCAAAGGTGAGGTTTAAGACAGGTTGGCAGAGGGATTAGTGATTAGGTTAGCTTGTGTTCGTCTGTTGAGCTGTATACTCGAAGTATGCCACATAATTTAGGTGTCTCTTAATAATGGAAATTGCAGGCACTACTATCCCACTCAACGATTCAGTCAGGTACTACCCATGCTCTCATCTACTCACATCGGTACTACTGATGCTATGATAGAATGTCCCAAGCATTACTTTTATACTCATAATTTCTCTCACATACTTCTCATACTGTCATACAATCATCCATTTCCTACTGCTGCAGTCAGAGAATCACTGAGGTAGTACCCATGCACTTCTTTTGTTCTTTTAAGCACTACTCATACACTTTTGTCTTCAACCATGTGTTAGCCTTGCATTTATCGTTTGTCTAAGATATTTTCCCTGCACTGTTGTAATCACCCATTCAGAATTGCGGCTCCCATGCAATCACCCAGGCTGTACTCCTGCACTGAACTATTCACTCAGACACTACCCATCCACTCATCCATTCTTTCAGGCACTAGCCACTACCCATGTAGTTGTACATTTCTTTGTTATATGATGCCACTTTTAAAAGGTACAGACACGTGAATGCATGCTCTCTGGAATAAGGTGAGAATTTAAACAGAGACATTGAAAAAGTTGCTACTTTGCATTTGGCTAGGCCCAACACTCTGAGTAGTTGCGGAATAGTGAAGCTGCAGCCAAAAAGTGAGGTTTAAGACATGTTGGCAGAGGGATTAGTGATTAGTTTAGTTCGGATTGGTCTATGAAGATGTACACTTCAAGTATACTGCATAATTTTAGGTGTCTGTTTAAAACGGGAAGTGCAGTCTGTCAAGTTTAAGGGACTTTTTAGTCTTATGAGAGAGGTATGTGTCTGTGTGCACATGTATTCTGTCACTTGTTATGTTTAAATAGATGGTATAGGTATAAACCTTTGGTATTCATGTATATGCTTGTTTGTTTTATATATGATGCCACTAGGGAAAGGGACAGACACATGCATGGTATATAATCTTTCAGAAATTAACCATAGATTTGTGCAATCACCCAGGCACTACTATGCCAGTCAAAGATTCAATTAGTTACTTCCTATGCTCTTATCTACTCTCTCTGATACTACTGATGCACTCATAGAATGGTCCAAGCATTACTCTTACACTCATATTTTCTATCAGGTGATTTCTATACAGTCATACAATCATCCAGTTACTACCACTGCAGTTATAGAATTACTCAGGCAGTACCCATGCACTATTTTATTCTCTCAAGTACAACTCATACACTCTTATCTTTCACTATGTGTTAGCATTGCATTTATGATTTGTCTAAGGTATTTCTCCTGCACTGATCTAATCACCTATTGAGTACTGCTGTTCTCATGCAATCACTCAGGTAGTACTGTTCCACTGAACTATTCCCAGAGGAGCTACCGATCCAGTCAACCATTCTCTCAGGCATTACCCACAATCCATCTATTTGCATGTTTCTTTAATATATGATGTCACTTGAAAGTGAGGATTAAGAGTTGTTGATAGAAGGAATAGTGATTAGGTTAGTTCGTATTAGTCTATGGAAATACATACTTCGAATACATGTTTCTGCAGCTCTCTTGCCTCTTTCTGTACCTGTCTTGCCTTTTCTGAGCATCTCTTGCCTGTTTCGGCACTTATCATGCCTCTTTCTGCATTTCTTTTGCCTCTTTTTGCACTTCTCTTGTTTCTTTCTGCACTTCTGTTGTCTTTTTCTGCAATTCTCTTTCTTCTTTGTACATTTGTCTTGCTTCTTTGTGGAATTTCCTTGCCTCTTTCTGTAACCATCTTGCCTCTTTGTCCACCTCTGTTGCTTCTTTTTGCATTCTCTAGCTCCTTTCTGCTCTTCTCTTGCTTCTTTCTGTACCCCAGTTGCCTCTTTCTGCACCCGTCTTCCCTGTTTCTACACCTCTCTAATCTCTTTGTGCACCTCTGTTGTCCATTTCTGTACCTCTTTTCCTCTTTCTGGACTTCTCTAGTTCTCTTTGTGCACCTCTGTTGCTTATTTCTGCACTTCTGTTCCTTCTTTCTGTACATCTCTTACTTCTTTGGAACTCATTTTGCCTCTTTCTGCACTTCTTTTATTTCTTTCTGTACCTGACTTGCGTTTTTCTATAACGTTTTCCTCTATCTGCACTTCTTTTGCATCTTTCTGCACTTCTCTTGCCTCTTTCTGTACATCTGTTGCTTATTTCTGCATTTCTTACATTTTTCAATAGCTGTGTTGTTTCATTTTTCTGTTTGTAACTCTTGTGGGTTTTTTTCTTTCTCCTTTTGGGTGTTTGACCACCTTCTCATTTATTTTTGCAGTTGTTTTACTGATTTTTATACTTTCCTCTTTTTATGTGTTATAAATGTAATAGGAATTTAATTGTAATCTTGCGGTTTTTATTTTTTTAATTATAATGTTATTACATTTTTTTGTTTTATTGATGTGCCCAAATAATTAATCTATACTTTTTTTCTTAGGAAGATATTTTGATTGGATTATAAATAAATGATGGCAAGGAAACATGAAAAGAGAAGAGAACATAGGAAACAGAAGTACTTAATGAAAACTAAAAAGAGTGGAGTAGAAAAACACCAAATAGATGCTGAGGATAAAGTGGCTTCTGGTAAGAGAACTAAACAATTTATTTAAAAAGTTGTGGAGAGATTGAATGACCAAAATACTAATCAAAGGAGGAAAGAAATTTTTAGAACAAAGGAGAAACAAATAAAGAAACACAATGGAAAAGAAACACATGTGACAAAAAGACAGGAACAATTTAAAGACATAGACATACGTTTATGTTTCGTAATAGAGTAATTCAAAATTTCTTAAAAGATTGTAAAAAGATCAGTAGCATATAAGAAGAAACAACAAATTGAAAGTGTAGTAGATAGTGCTTTTGAATTGAAACAGAAATTATTTATATTGGTATTGAAGAGAATGAAAACATTGAATAAAACAATGCACTTTATGAAGGAGAAAAGCAAACGAAAATGACTAGTTAAAAGAAGTAACGTATGCAAAGTTTTTTCTGGTGAATGGAGGCTCACTTCTAGTACTGAGCTTTTTTTTAATGAAGAAAGCTATTTTCAACAAAGTGCAGTTGATACCAGTGGTCGTTGTTACGAATTAAAGCATGGTTGTCTAATTGAAAAAGAAAAGATGGTGTCTAGAAATGTGGAAGAAGTAATAGCTGAAGAAATTCAAGGGAGACGTGCCCAGACTCCAGTGTATAAGCTGGATTGTAGTAGTATTTGTAGTATTCAACAGGAATCCATTGATATATTGCGAGTATTCTTGAGACAATATGCCAAAAAAGTGTTAAACAGAAGATTAAGATGTTGCAAGGCCCAGATCCATGTAAAGTAAGAAAATATACTAAGTTGCAGGGTCATTCTATGGCTTGTCTGTCTAGAAAAGTGGGTAAAAGTACTTTTCATAATTTAAGAATGTTAGCAGTACATCACTCAGAAATGCGGAAGTTAGCAAGGAGATTGTACTACGTAAAACGTCCTGCCTTATCTTTAAGTGAAATGAACACAGCTCTTTTGCATGGTTCGGAATCGGATGTAAAAAAAGTTTGTGATGATATACAGTTTTGTTTCTTTGATAAAAGAAGAGTGTAAAGAAAGTGAGAGCTCAATGAGTGTAGGTGTTGAACAACAGTTGGAAGATTTGAGTACTGAAAAGTTTGCAGAAGAAATTACAAAGTTTAAGATACTTTCATGTGAAAAATCAAACTATGTTTGTATTTGTTGTCGACGTACTCACTATAGAAGTCAAACTAGGAAAGTTGATGTGTATTCAAAAAGTGAAAAGGAAAATAATGATAAGTGGGAGCAATTTGGTGCTTATTTGTTGGTGGAAGGTCGTTTTGAGTTGGGTGCTGATCAACGTATTTGTCAATATTGTTACAACAAATTAGAAGAAAACAAAATGTCAGCTAGAGCAGTACATAACAACTTAGAGTTCGTAGCTATTCCTCCAGATCTGGCAGATTTAAATACATATGAGTCCATTCTTAATAAATCTGTGAACCCTGACAGGCTATGGTTCGTATGGAGCCTACACTAGGCAAGCTGCCTCCAACAGATTTACAAAGGACTCTGAAAGGAAGAGTTGTGTACTTACCTTTAGATTTTACAAACAATATTGAAAATGTTGGTATAGAGAGAGAGAGAGGAAAGTGAGCCTGTAGTTATTCTAGTGAATGGCGTACCAACAAAGAGTCAGAAAATATGGCAAGAGTTAGTAGATGTCACCAAACTTCAAAAGGCTACATTACACCTTGTACAGAACAATATTTAGTACAACACTGTAAATGTGGGAGAACAGGAAATATGTTTAGAAGAAGATACAGAAATTTCAACTGGCCAAATTTGAAAAGTGCACAAGTCCAAGAGTGAAGAAATTTACGAACATTACAGTAAACATCCTCTACATTCAAAAGAAATGATTGGAAACACTATTGAATTATTTCGAATGAAGAGAGCAAAGGGAACTCCCATGAGTGTATGGAAAAAAAGTTTAGAAGCTCGTTTTCTACACTGGAGTGGGTGGACGATATGATGAACGTGCAGTATAGATTCCAGCTTCAGAATACCTGTTGACAAGATTGTACTCAGAAGATTCAAGATTTCAGCAGTGCATTCCATATCTATTTCATCTTCTATTTCAAAGTAACTTGTCAGGACTTTCATATACAGTGAACCACATATTAAAAACAGGAGTTCATCTTACACATGCTTCTGTAAAGGAATTTCTGGACAAAGTTCAACAAAGAGACGATCATTTAGGATCTCAGTTAATTAATTTTCTGGCATGTCAACGTGGTACTAATGAGTATTGGTATTGTTGTCATGGCGAACTTAAATGTATGTTAAGAAACTTAGGTTCTCCTAAGTGGTTTCTAACACTTAGCCGTGCTGAATATGCTTGGGACAATTTACTTGATTCTCTTCGAAAAGCAAATTGAAATATAAAAAATATTGAATTGAAGACAGCTGGAAAATTGTGTTCCTTGGATCCTGTGAATGTATGCATATATTTTATTCATAGGTTTCAAGCTATGGTGTATTTTATCTCCAATAAAAACAATCCACCTCTTGGAGAAGTTACTGATTTTTTTGGGAGAAAGGAGTACTAAGCAAGATGTGCTCCTCATATACAAATGCTATTATGGATCAAGAATGCACCTAAATTTGGAACCGATTCTAAGGAAACAGTTTTGTTTTTCATCGAACAGTATATTACCTGTGCTATTCCAAAAACAGGAGGAGAACCGAGCTTAAGAGAACAAGGTTTACATTTTCAAAGTCATCGATGTGTAAAATATTGTCGACGAAAATACAGGTCAAAGGGAAAATGTTATACAAAATGTCGTTTTGGATTTCCAGGTCCAGTAATTTCAAAAGCAAGAGTCAATAGTTCTACGTCATCAGTAAGACATGCTATAATTAAAAAATCTTCAAAGAATACAAACAACATAAAAAGAGTTGAAGATTCAAAGTATATTAATGACTACAATTCAGTAATTTTGACAATGTGGAATTCAAACATGGATATCCAGTATGTTGCAGATAGTTCAATTACTGGTGCTCACCAGGTTATGTCATATATAACCAAATCTGAAAAGACAGAGTTGAAGGAAATGTGGGAAGAAATTTCACAAGAGAAGAGTCTTAGTAATAAATTGTACAGCTTTAGTTTGAAAATGCTTTCCCATCGAGAGATTGGATCCTATGAATGTTCGGATCAGTTGAGCTCTGCCAGTTTATATTCAAAGTCAAGAAGACTCATTTGAGTAAATCTAGGTCTTACCACTACACGAAATAGAGTATTGAAATCTCTACAAAGTATTTTATACAAAGAAATCTCATCAAGTAATTGAACACTTAGCATTGAATGAACCAGAAAGAACTGATATTGTTAAAAGTAATATGTTGGATACCTACTATCCCAAAAGGAGTCCACATCTGGAAAACGTATGTCTATATGAAGTACTGCAACATTACAGTTTTACGAGAAATGTTACAGAAAATATAAATGGAGAAAAATATGCAGAAATTGGATGTGATAGATGTTTGGTAAAACATACCAATGGAAATCTTATTAACCACAGAAAACTGAGTTGTGAATCTCCAGATAAAAGGGAATATTTCTATTTAGCATTCCTGCAACTCTTCAAGCCTTGGCGTAGTGAAATGGAATTACTTGGAGATTTTGCCTGATATGAAGATTCTTTTAATGAATATAAAGATAACATTCAATGCACAATTTCCCCTACTAATCTACAAATGTTAAATGAAGAGATCCAACAAGATACTACTATTGCAGCTGAAATAGCTAGGGACAGTTCTCAAGATAGTCAAAGTTCTGATCCACTAAGTCAAGATCCACTGGGACAACCAAATATTGAAAATCAAGCAGTAGTAGCCATGAATGAAGTAGAAACGACAATGCAACACGCACACCAGAATATTATGTATTGGAGAAACTTGGAAGAAGAACTAAATACTGAACAAAAAGAAATATATCAGCATGTCACACTACAGATACAGCATGGTTTGCTACATGAAAAAAAAGAATGTCAGTGCACATAATTTAAACCTATTTGAATGTACATCAGTGGTCAAGATGGAACATGAAAACATTTCTTAATTAAAGGTTTCACCAGTTATCTACACAAAACTACTGAATGCCATTTACCTTGTGTTGTAACAGCTCCAACTGGATTAGCAGCATACCATGTTAAAGGGATTTCTTTACATTGATTACTCATGCTACCAGTTGAACATGAACATGAATTGAATATCACAAGCTATCTGGAGAAGCTTGTTATGAAGTCTCAAGAGTACTAAAGAAAATGAAACTTCTAATCATTGATGAGGTGAGCATGGTCTCAAACCTAATGTCTGCCTTTGTACATTTAAGAATGCAACAGATTTTAAAAACAGATTATGTGGTTCTATTTGGAGGAAAACATATAATTGTATTCTGCGATCTACTACAACTTACTCCTGTGAAAGGACAACCGGTTTTTAAAACACTTGTCCATGAAGACACTAGGAAATCTTTGGGAAGTATGGAAATGTGAACATTTGGTCTAATTTTGAATATAAAGAACTTATTAAGAATATGCGACAAAGCAAGTGATGAACATTATGGAAAGTTTCTTCAAGATATAAGAATTGGTGTTTTAACAAAACATGGTAAAGAAGCTTTACGAAGTCAGCTACTAACGAACTTGCTTCCAAATGAAAACCTAGCACCTGAAATAATGTACAAAAAAATTGAAGAAAATAAGTCTATAGTTTTCCTAATGCCAACACTGCAAGAGTGTTCTACATTAAATCAAGAACTTTTGAAATTGGAAAAACAACCAATAGTGAAAATGGAAGCTAATGATAAAATGGAACACAAAGGAGTTACTATTCTTCTCTCAAAGTAATTTTGGACAAAATTAGATTTTTTGCAAAAGTCTGTGTCTAAGACTGCAGTCTTAGAAAAGACTTTATATGAATGTGTAAACTGTCAGGTAATTTTATGGCATAATTTGAATGTAGAAGAAGTTTTAGTAAATGGAGCAATGGGAAAGGTTGTTGATTTTGTAAAATTTCAGAACAGAGATGGAATTGAATTTTTGAAGATTAAATTTGATCAGATTGAAGAGGTAAAACAGATTGAAAGTTGTGCTGTTCATTTTTTGCTCGTAAAAGACTTGTATGTTCGTAGAAAACAGTTTCCTCTTACTTTAGCATATGTAGTAACCATTCATAAATCTCAAGGTTTAAATGTAGACAGTGCTTTGGTAAATATTGGAAGTACAGTATTTAAAGAGTGCATGGCATATGCTGTGTGTCTTGAGTAAGAACATTATCTGGTTTGTATTTGATTGATTTTGATAAGAAATAGATTAGTGCTGATGCAAATTGTGTAATAGAGTAGAATCGGTTAAGAAGACTTTATGCTCATAACTTAAGTGAATATCCCGTATATGACAAACGTGTACTATGTCCAAAATGGAAATATGACAAACATTCTACTGAGATTCTCCCAAAAATTCAAGA
Source organism: Triturus cristatus (assembly GCF_964204655.1). Lineage (NCBI taxonomy): Eukaryota > Metazoa > Chordata > Amphibia > Caudata > Salamandridae > Triturus > Triturus cristatus. The sequence continues at coordinate 446,749,288 of NC_140590.1, forward strand.
GAATCATGAAGATGCAAAGGAAATGAAAATGGACACTGTTTATGATATTGCAGGATACCAGTTAGAAAATAGTTCAGGTATCAACTGCTATGCTAATGTTATTATAAATGTTGTGTTTTATCTAGAAGATCTTCATCGTGAAATTAGGGAAAATCGAGAAAAAGGATTCTCAACTTGACTACATTATATTTTTCAAAAGTTGGTAACTGATGGTAGTAAAATCCATACTGCTTCTGGTATTAGGCATCTTCTGGCTATATGTACTGGTCATTGAAGTTTACACTGAATATACAACAAGCCGCACAATAATTTCTCATTTTTTGCTTGTAGTATTAAAAGATGAATGAATAGAAATTGAAAATGTATTTGGACTAAGTTACAGATGGAATCATAAATGTGAAGAGTCTTCATTTACTTCTACTACTGAAATAGACACTGAAGGATTCATATACTTGACAATACCTGATTATAAATTAGTGTCTTTTAACAAATTAGTAAAAACAGCCAATCAAGATATGAAATATTTTCATTTTGTATCAGAAATGTTGTCAAAATATGTCATTTTAGTGCTACAACAATGTAGTGCAGATGGAAGAAAATTGGAAACCAAAATTTTTGTGGCAAGCCAATTATCAATTTCAGGAAGAACTTTTAAAGAAAGCAGTGACTATTATTTTCCATGATGGACCTACTACAGCATCTGGACACTATACTGTTTATTTAAAGTGCAATAGAGCATGGACACATTGCAATGATGCCCATTTGGAATTAAAATGAAGGTTGCCTTACGAATTATCAAATTCATATCTGATAGTTTTGATGCCAAAGGTTTGAAAACATAATTCGGCCTATTCGTAAGATGTGAACAATTAGTGTATGGAATGTTGTTTGTGCTAATTCATATTGCATTTGGAAAATTGTGTTCAGAAACCAGTAGTTTATATATTTGTTGTCTATATTACATGAGATGTAAATGAGAGTGTACATTTTACAAAATGTACTTGAGAGAAATATAAGACTTAGGGGTATATTCACAAGAACGTGTGATAACTACCGCAAGAGTAGCTTAATGCAACTCTCCACATCGCAGCCTATCGCGGGAAAATTACGCCGTGCCAACCAAGTATTCACAACACGGCGGTAGCTTTCGATAGTCACCAGATAACGTGTGAAATGGCCGCGCAAAAATCAATGCCACGCCGCAAAAATGAAAAACGCGAATGCAAAAAATCATGCGATGAGGCCAATTGCGGTACAAAAAGTAGCGAAAACCAGCCACAGGCGTGCAAATCCCACACGTCTGGAGGGGAAAATGCACCATAAAAACCACAGAAACAACACACCAGAAACAAGCCAAAGCGCGTAGCAACATGGATGCACCCTGACCGAACGCAGAGGCCAACACAAACCCCACAACCCCCACAGACCACCAGTAAGAAACAACGGGGACGGCTGAGGAGAAGAGGGAGAGGAAGACGGCGTATAGTCCGCAGCAAAACCAGATCAGTGTCACGGAGGTGACTGAACACTACCAGCAACTGACCCACAAGAAGACAACCTGAAATGCAGTCGGAGTGCCGAGGAGGCCAATCGAGGAGGCCAAGAGGCGCTGGCATGATGTGACTACCTAAACCAGGCACAAACCCGCTGCCAACAGGAAGGCTGCAACGGCGACAGGAGATGGCAGTCCAGCACCACAGGAGGAGCTGGAGGAAACCGAAGCAACAGTCATCAGTGTGGAGGCGGTGCAAGGAGTAGGGAGTACGGACACAGATCGAGAGGACCTGACACATCATCAACAGGGTGAGTAACGACCAGGGGCTGGGGGATGTGGAGAGATGGGCACAATGGCACACATACACAATGAGGTGTAGCACACTGCACACCTGCAAATACCCTGGATCATGTCCCTCATCCCCTTGGCACACTGCAGAACACACACATAGCAAGAACAGTGCACACACATTGACGACAACGTGGTACAATGCGCAAAGCAGACACTGTAGAACAGAGGACACAACTGGCTCCGCACATGCACAGAAACATGCCTAATACATCTGACAGAGCAGCTAACTGTGAAATGGAAATGTACGCGTACGACCTCTCATCCGTCATGTAGTCCAAATGTACACTGTCCAGCAGCTGTAGTCAGCACTAGGCCTGGGTGGTAAATTCCATTCCGCTCGTGGAATTTGCGGAATTTGGGTAATTTCACATTACGCGGAGATCGTGGAATTGCCCAAAATTCTGCGTTCCGCGGCTTCGCGGAATTTTTTGCTTGTTCGCATTCTCAAAATGCGTGTTTGTAAGATATTTCGCCCCGAGCACACAAACAGCGTTCACGAACAGGAAAAAAGCATTGCGAACAAGCAATTCCGTGTGTTCGCGGAATTTCTGCATGCTCGTGGACATTTTTACCATTTCACAGAGCTTTGCATAGCGCAACTGCGCAAATTCCGCCCACTCCTAGTCAGCACCTCCCAAACAGTCACAATGTACATTGTCATATAGTCTGCATGTAGATGAGAATGATGCGCCAACATACATGTCAACACAATGTCAACATGCATCGCCCCTTCACATTGCAGAGGGTCACACAACAACTCCAGTAGAGCACAGAAGACAACACATCTGTGATCTCAGAGAGGACCACCACACCTTCGTCACCAACGCCCTACAAGAGCCCATGTACATCCCACGCAACTCACCACCAGGACCCGGGCAGCCAAGCTACTTAGAGGAGAACACAGAGCCTGCAACAGACCACACAGCAGGTAGCACCCGCAGGTACAGCTGGCTCACAACATTTCACCCACCCACACATGGCACCCCAATGCCATGTGTCAGCACGCCAAAAGGAGGTGGCCCAACAGGTGTGAGTGGGCTCAGAACCCATGGAAGGCGAACTAGATCACATACGTTGGTGTCTATTATCCTTCAGGGACCAGCTACACCCCACAAAGGAGACCCACACTGCCATAGAGACACATACAGATGCACATTCACAGTACACAACCATGCCCAGGGGACCCACATATCAGTCACTCATCCATGTTGGCTCTGCGTACGACGGCCCAAGCCAATCCCCTTACGAATTGAGTGGGTGATGACAAAGTTACATGTCCAAGCTTAGACCCAATGCCGGCAGTGACATGCCTGCATCCACTGTACACAGCACAAGGTAATGTCGTAGGGCCCTGAGCCCCCATGCATACAACAAGACCACAGGTACACATGCAGATATTATGTTGAACTGGCTATGGGCACGTGCACCCAGCCCCTTTATTGGCAGGGCCACATGTACAGAGATGCCTGTGCTGGATGTGTGTGTGGGGATGCAAGCCAGCCCTCAGGGAGTTGTTGGTGCTGGCAAAAAATACAACAGTTAACACAAGGAATACATAAACAGACAACACCAACATCACAGGGACAACTGCAGAGCATCATTTAGGTAGCCTGAGCAAGTCCAGAGGGCACACAATGAGCAAACAGAAGTGTTTGTGAGTTGCAGTTCATTGAGGTCTGGGCACTACAGCTGAGCGTGCCCATGTGAAGAAAAAGTCTCGGATTGTGTCCCTTTGAGATATTCCTGATGCAGATGCAGGGGGGTGTGTTAGACCTGCATCATCTTCCTCATCAAAGTCCCAGGTCTCCCACACTGCTTGAGGTGACATCGCTGCGCAACCTCTCCACAGCACAAACTCAATTAGCAACAGATGATGGCTTGCAGTGCACTGAGTGAGTGGCACCTGGAGTGTCTAGAAGGGTATCAGTCTGATGACGGTATCCACGACAGGTGTGAGCAACTCCGTAGGTTTGTCAGGACCAACGTTTCAACTCTGGCAGATGGCAGTTGGAGGTGGTGGCGTGTGCCTCCTGTGGTGATACGACATCTGGGACAGTCAGGACTCAATTTGGTGTGTGAGCCCTGGTGGACCGCAGTTGAGGCCGGAGGCAGTGGACAGTGCAGGCCCACAGACACATGGCGTTGATGACCCTAAGACCATTGCCTCAGAGACCATCCAATATCTCAGAAGAAGGGGTCCCGGACCTGACCAGCACAGAGTTAGTGGCCCAGGATGCACAGCGGCCGGCACAGGCACCCTGCCATGGGACGGTGACTTCCGGTGCACTGAGGTAGGTCCACGTGCAGTGAGCGGGTCCTCATCGATGTCGAAGGTGAATGTGGCGGAGTCTTGCGGTGGACAGAGGAAGGTGTCCTCCAGGGCACGATGCGGAAGATCTGATGTTATCTGGAAGCAGCAAATGGTGGAGTGGAGAGCGACAGCCTCGTTTTCACCACCAATTCGGTATCAGCTTCATGAGGATGAAAACTAGCCCCTAGTCCATAGACTCAGATGCCAACAATGTATGACCAGAGAGTATCCATGAATGTCGGGGAACAGGCTTAGTGGCACCGGTGCTGAGAGGGGAAGCAGTCTGCGATGATGCCGGTACACTGATATGAATTTCACCATCACTAAATCAAGACTCTGTGATCTACTGAACCACAGTGTAGGCTGGAGGCAGCGGTCAGCAGTGGCCCACGCCCACCTGTCGTTGGCTCGCGATGCACAGAGTTAGTGACACCAGGTCAGTTGTCAGTAGTGTTCGATCACCTCCATAACGATGATCTTATTCCCTCCGGACTGCAACGTGTCATTTATTTATTTATATAAAGTTTTATATAGCGCGAACAAGATCCCAAGGGATATCAGAGCGCTTAACAATAACAATAATACTGGAAGGCAAATAAAGTGACAATCACAAATAAAATACACAAAAGGATCATAAAGTGCACGCAAAATAACATAGATGATATGATAAGCACAGTACAGTGTAACGCTAAGGAAGAAAGAATAATGTCAAAGGGCCCCGGGGTTAGCCCAATTACTGAAGGAGTTTATTCAACAGGAATCTTTTGACTTCCAGCTTGAACACCATTGTTCTGGTGATTCTGCGTATTTCTGGAGGAAGAGAGTTCCATATCCTAGGAGCCGCGCCAGAGAAGGCTCTGTTAGAGGTTCTTTTTTTGTTAAGGATGGGTGGTTTCAAAAGTAAGGTAGTAGCGCTTCTAGAGTCTCTTACACCACAAGATAGTTCAAGTTTTTGCGCCAGATACCTGGGCGTCTTGAAGTGGATAGCTTTGTGTGTCATCATGGCAATTTTTAGCTGGATTCGTGATTCGTAGGGGAGCCAATTTAGAGATTTTAGGACTGGTGAGATGCGCTCATTGCATTTGGTGCCTGTAACCAAACTCGCAGCAGCATTCAGTGAGGCCCTAAGTGGAGCCAGAGTGTATTTGGGCAGGCCACAGAGGGTAGCACTGCCGTAATCTAGCCTCGGTAGGACAAGCGCTTGGACCACCTGTTTGAACTCTTTAAGTGGAAGGAAAGGTTTGATGCTTCTTAGTGTCCTTATCAAGTGGTTTGCTCCTTTACATGTGTTGCTGATATGATTTTTCATATTCAGGTTCTTGTCTAATGTAACTCCTAGAGATTTGGCAGAATTTACGATGAGCGGAGTGCAGTTGAACGCAGTAAGGTGACTAATCCAGAGGTCAAGGTTGAGGGTGTAGTTCGGAGGGGAGACGAGCAAGAATTCCGTTTTTGAGGTGTTGAGCAGGAGATGGTTCTCGGTTAGCCAGTTTTGAGTAAACGTTAGGATGGAGTTAAGTGATCTTAGGTTTTCAGGGGATGAGATTTTCAAGTAGAGTTGTGTGTCATCGGCATACATGTGGAAATGAATATCCATGGAGTTCAGTGCGTTAGCTAATGGTTCCAAGAAAAGGTTGAAGAGGATAGGGGATAAAGCGGATCCTTGGGGGACCCCCATGAGAACAGGCGAGGGCTTGGAGAGAGAGTGATTTGCCTTGACTCTTTGCGATCTGTGATGGAGGAAGGACGAGAACCACTGTAACACCTGATTGCCAAAACCCATCCTGTTTTGCAGGATGGTTAAGAGGTTGTCATGGTTTACCGTGTCGAAGGCAGAGGAGAGGTCGAGGAGGATCAGGAGGCAGGATTCATTTTGATCGAGAATCTTTAGAATGTCATCAATCACAAGAATGAGTGCCGATTCAGTGCTATGCCCCTTCCGAAAGCCAGATTGATGTTGGTCCAAGAGCTGGTAGTTCTCAATGTGAGCACAGAGTTGGAATTGAACGCATTTTTCAAGGAGTTTCGCAAGTGTGGGTATGTTGGAGATAGGTCGGAAATTGTTGAGGTCTGTCCTATCCGCGTTAGGTTTTTTTAGTATGGGGGATACTTGGCGGCTTTTAAGCACTCGGGGATTGTGCCTTGTGACAGAGACGCGTTTACAATCCTTGTCCAGGTGGGAATGAGTGCGTTCTTGATTTCCTTGAAAATGGATGGGGGTAACGGGTCACTGAAGTGATTGGAAGGGTTGATATTCAGGAGAATCTTTTTGATGTCTTGTTCACTGAGCGGGGTAAAGGTGTCCCAGGCCGCGTTGTTCTTAGGGATCAGGGGGGTAGAGTTGAGCTTTTCAAAGAGGACAGGAGGCGAGGCTGCCATGGAGGAAAGGAGACCAGTATTCTTAGCAGCGAGGTCGGATGATATGCGTTTAGATTTCTCAATGAAGAAAGAGGCGAGATCGTCGCATGAGGGTGGACTGCTTCCATGTTCCGATAGGTTAGGACCTGCAATTGATTGTTGTTTGACCAATTCGAAGAGTTTCTTAGGGCGGTTTGCAGCTTGGTCTAATTGGTGTCTGAAATAGTTAGACTTGGCGTTCCTAATTTGTTTATGGTAAACGCTCCTAGCATCTCTTAGGAGTTTAAGTTGGTGCGTGGAGGGATTCGATCTCCAGGCACGTTCAGATGCCCTAAGATTGCGACGTTCCGTGTTTAGGTTTTCATTAAACCAAGGTTTGGATATTTTGGAGGAGGCATTTTTGTGTTTGAGTGGAGCAATGTCATTCATGATGTTGGAGATGGTCACATTATAGGAGTCAGTGAGTAATTGCACCTCCGTCAAGTCCGCATGAGCGTCAAGGGTCGATGTACAGAGGGCTGCTAGTTCAACAGGATTTACTCGTCTGAGGTCCCTTTTCCATATCTTTGATTTTGTTGGTTGGGCCCTCCACAACTGTACCTCATTGTTAATAAATAAAAGGATGTAGTGGTGGTCAGACCAGTCACATGGGGTAATGGAATCCAATGAGACGGTTTGCCCCTTCGAAATAATGAGGTCAAGAATTTTCCCTTTATTATGGGTTGGTTGGTCACAGTGCTGGGTCAGATCCTGATCATTTAGAAAGGCTTTAAGGCTTGAAACTGCAGGGTCTATGGAGTTTGCCCAGTGAAGATTAAAGTCACCGAGGAAGATTTGGGGCACGGCTGAGTCTACATTGCTAGAAATGATTTCAAATAGTTCCTCAATGAAGGGGAGATTGTCTCCAGGGGGGTGGTAGAAGGTGTGGAGTTTGCAGACTGGTAGGTTCTTACTTGATACGTTGAGACAGAGATATTCACAGGAGGAGGGCGCAGAAGACTCAACGGGAGAGATCGAAAGTGAGTTTCTATGAATACAGGCTAAGCCCCCACCCAGTTTCCCAACTCTATCTAACCTAATAATCTCATGAGTGGGAGGTACTAGGATGTCGAGAATCGGAGTGGAAGCGGGGTTTAACCAGGTTTCAGTAAGGATGATAAGATCTAAGTCCAAGTGTTGTATGAGATCAAAGATGTCAGTGGCGTGTTTACTAGCTGATCTGCAATTTAGAAGTACACATTTAATTCGTAGTGGCTTTGTGGAAGGAGGTGTCTGGGTAATATTCACGTGAGTGAGGTTGATCTTATTACTGCTTCTGGGATTGACAGGCGGACCTCTATTTGGGTTAGAAAGAATGGACTGTATTTGTCTCGGCGGGCTCCTGTTAGGGTTAGACCAGGTAGGGTAAGAGTTGAGCAGGTCTTGTAACTCAGCGGCCGCAAGGTAGGTATCATATCTTCTAGGGCGGGAGGAGTCATTAGGTAGGGGAATGGATCTCAAGATGGAGGAAGGTAATGGTTTGGCCAATGAGTGTCTATCGCCAGCTGGGGCATTGGACCGGTTGGCAACGGTGAGGAAAGATCTTAGCATGGGAAAAAGGTCATCTGAGAGGGCTTTCAAGTCATGTAGCTCAGACGTTAGCAGGTGTAACTGAAGATAAATCTCATCTAGGTGAACCGCCAACTCAGTGTGTTGAGCGAGACGAGGAGAGTGTGAAAGGGAGTCTATCAGTGGGGGGAGGTCTCTGTGACTATCAGCAAGGTCCGAGGTGGTGGGCAGGAGATCCTGTGGAGGACGATGGTCCTCTTATGCTTCGCCTTGCATGTGATGATATGTGTTCTGCCTTTGAATAATCGATATTCAGTTCCAATTCTGTGACCTAGTCTTGCGTAGCGTTGGCTGAGGGCAGTAGTCCGTGTAGGCCCACAGACACTTATGGTTGTAATGCTGTGCACAGACTTGGTGGCACCACATTGAAGGGAGTATCATGACATGAGCTCTGCCTGAAGTAATGTTCACTGCCATGGTGTAATTAGGACTCAGTTCCAAATGTGTGACCTACTTGACCGTGGTGTAGGCCGGAGGCGGCAGTAGAGTACGTCAACGAGAAATGACTAAAGTGGGCCTGTGTTGTGGAGGCCGTGATGGTTTGAGGAGGCTGCCAAGGTCGTGGGCCTCGGGCTTGGAGCTTGCACAGGCACTTGCTGGGCCCTCCTTGACACACGCCGGTTTTGTGAGGTGATCAATGTGGCCTGGCTGCGCAGGGGCCAGCCAGACGGGTACGGGGTCCAGCGAGCCCGGTGTACGGCAAGCGCACAGGATCGCAGGCAACTCCACTCACAAGGACGGCGTCGGCCTTGTGGCGTGGTGAGAGGTGCCACCCTAGCAGAGACATTGGGATTCAGGAAGAGGACCACGCCCAAGGCTACGTGCTTTTAATTCACACCCCTACGCTGGCCTGGCGTATGCCGAGCCATCCCACTCCGCTCACGCTTATGGGGGGGACGTAACAGCAGGCAACATTTCCACAAACTCCCCCACTGGCCAGGGTGACATGGTTGCGTTCACTGTCTACTACACTCCATACACCAGAGGTGTATGTCGCCATGGATATGGGTGTGTTTGGCATACTGCGGTCTGTCCAGCACATCTCTGCCACTTTTGGCATTGTTTACTTTCCCAATCATGGTTCTCCTGCATCCTTCCCACATGCCTGGTTGCCACCTCTCCCCACATTCGGCTAGTGTGTGGCTAAGGTAACATGCCGTTGATGGCTCATGTTCACGGTTTGCCCAGTTTACCATTGTGAGTTGTTCTGTCGTGTCTGGTGGCTAGTCATGTTGTTTTGCATCTTGGTTGTGATTTTGTGACGTGTGCATTGCCAGGGTTGTGAGTTGCATGGTTGTGGAGTTGAGGTGATTGGGGTGTTAATTTGGAACTTGCCAAAGGGCTGTGCATTTGCCTTGGTGCCATCCTGGGAACACTGGTTGCTGCTGGACTGTTGAAGGATGAAGAGACCATGTGCACTGGCTGGGTATTTGGAGGGGAGATTGGTGGAGGTTCCAGGGTGTTCGGATGTTGCCTGCACATTGATGTGAGACGTGTGCTTTCTGTTGCGGTGATTGTTTGCTGTGTCACCAGGGGGCACAAGTAGGACATGTGTGCTGTGGATTGCCCCAACACGTGCATGCATCCAGTTATGACGTATGGTCCTTGCTTGGTCTCCAGCGGATCCTGCTCATTGTGTTGGACATATAGGGAGTGGGGTACCAGGCTGTTGGTGATGTCCAGGACAGGTGTGAGGGACTTGGATGTGGCTGGCTGTGAAACTCCTTCGACTCTGGCGGGTGTTGGTTGAGGGGCACCAGGGGATAACAGGTGCAGGACAGACAGCGGCTTTGTGTGGGGTGGGATGTTGGTTGTCCGTTGTGTTTTTGCTGTCGGCCTTTTGGGCGATGTTGGTCAGGATGAGTAGGATGGTTGTCCTTTTGTGCCTGTGGTGGACAATGACATTGTCAGGTGTTTGGTCTGTGAGGATAGTGCGTTTCCTGGGGGTTCGCTGACTTTGTCAGCGCAGCCTCTGTGCTAGTCCAGGTGGGGGGCATGACCAGAGGCTCCATGGCATCTGTTGCCCTTCTGATGTGGCTGTGGGATGTGCTACCTTTTGTGGTGCAGGCTGCCGTCTGACTTTGCACCAGGTCAGAGCAGGTGTTATTTTCCTGCTGCTAACGCGCCTTATCGCTTGTTTTGTGTTCTTATCGCAGTTCTGGCTGGTCGTTGTGAATGTTGTGGAGTGGTGTTGTCGTGGCTTTTGGCACGGGAACTCCTACTCTGCATCTCATTAGCAATAGTTTTGGGGGTCATCTGTGGCGATGTTTTTTGTTTTTGCGGCTGCTATCGCAGGTAAACTGGTGCTGTGGGCTGTGAACACCAGCTTGTGATTGGGGCGATAAGTTTATCACAACTTTGGCTGTGATAAAGTGCTGTTAACTCAGCGATAGATCCTTGTGAATATCCCCCTTAATGTAGTTGAAGAATGTAATTAATAAACTGTAGATAGGTAAACACAAAGTTACACATGTTCTATAATACTCAATGATGATTTTTTTTGTTGCAATCTCGTTGATTGTTTTTTTTCCGCTGTTGTATGATGATCTACATTGAAATCACTATGTATTGTAAAATTCAAGAGAATCTGAGAACAGCAAAAAAGGGAAACAGTAAATGTTATGTAATTCAAAAATTATGTGGTGTTCTTAAAATTATAATATTATATTCAGTAACCGTTTTTCGTCTTCTTTTTCACAGAAGGCAATGGTGAAGTTAGAAAAGATTTTAAATTCAGTTTACACCAAAACTACTGTAAAATATTTACACTGAGTTTTGTATCTACATTAGTAAAAAAGGTAAGAAGGAATAATGTGATACGTGTGATAATATAAAAAAAGGTTTAGAACCACTTTGACTACACTCATCCAGTCCTTCAAACACTATCCATGTACTCATCTATGCACTCAGGCGCTATTCCCAGGCTCATTCAATTTACCCAGGCACTACCCATGTAGTGGTACAATCGCACAACCACTACCCATGCACTCATGCAAGCACGCAGGCACTACCTATGGACTCACCCGTGCACTCAGGCACTACCCTTGCACTCTTGCATTCACACAGGCAGTACACATGCACTCCTCCTATTACCCAGACAGTAGCCATGCACTCATTTAATCACCCAGTCATTACCAATGCACTCCTTCAATCACTCAGGCACTATCCATGCACTGATGCACTCACTAAAGCAGTTCCCATGTACTCTTCCAATCACCCAGATATTACCACTGCCCTCATGCAGTCACCCAGCCAGTACCCATGCACTTACAAAATCAGCCAGGCACTACCTATGCGCTCCTCAATCGCTCTGATACTATACCTGCACTCATGCATTCGCCCAGGCACCACCTATGCACTCTTCAAATCATTCAGGCACTATCCATTCACTTCTTGAATCACCCAGGCCGTACCCATGCACTTAGAAAATCATCCAGGCATTACCCATGCACTCCTTTAACCACTCAGGTGGTACCCATGCACTCCTCCAATCAGCCAGACATTACCTCAGCACACATGCAATTACTCAGGTACTACCCATGCACTCATACATGCACTGAGGTACTTCTGTTGCACTCATGCAATTATGGAAGCACTACCCATGCAGCCTTCCTATCATCCACGCACTAGCTGTGCACTCATGCAATCACACAGTTAATACTCATGCACTTCTTCAATCACAGAGGCACTTCTTATGCACTCATGGAATAACTCAGGCACTACTGTTGCAGTCCTCCTATCATCCAGGCACTACTCATTCACTCATGCAATCACCCAGACATTACCTATGCACTCCTTCAATCACTCAGGCAATACCCATGCATGCCTTCAATCACCCAGACATTACCCCTGCACTCATGCAATCACCCAGGCATTACCTATGCACTCCTTCAATCACCCAGCCACTACCCATGCACTGATACAATTAATCAAGTAGTACCCATGCACTCTTTCAATTACCCAGACATTACCCCTGCCCTCATGCAATAACCCAGCCAGTACTGATGCACTTATAAAATCACCCAGGCACTACCTATGCACTCCTCAATTATCCTGACACTATCTCTGCACTCATACAATCACCCAGGCACTACCTATGCACTTATGCAATAACCCAGAATTACCCTTGCACTCTTCAAATCATCCAGGCACTATCCATGCACCCTTACAATCACCCAGGCAGTATCCATGCACTTATAAAATCATCCAGGCATTACCCATGCACTCCTTCAATCACTCAGGCAGTACCCATGTACTCCTACAATAAGCCAGACATTAGCCCAGCACTCATGCAATCACCCAGGCATTACTCATGCACTCTTTCACTCACTCAGTTAGTACGCCTTCACTCCTCCAATAACCCGGACACGACTCATGCACTATAGTTCCAATGAGTTTTAAATCTACATCAGTAAAAAAGGTAAGAAGGAATAATGTGATATGTGTGATAATATAAAATAAGGTTTAGAGCCACTTTTACTGCACTCATCCAGTTCTTCAAACACTATCCATGTACTCATCTGTGCACTCAGGCACTATACCTAGGCTCATTCAATTTACCCTGGCACTACCCATGTAGTGGTACAATCACACAACCACTACCCATGCACTCATGCAAGCACGCAGGCACTACCTATGGACTCACCCATGCACTCAGGCACTACCCTTGCACTCTTGCATTCACTCAGGCAGTACACATGCACTCCTCCTATTACCCAGACAGTAGCCATGCACTCATGTATTCACCCAGTCATTACCAATGCACTCCTTCAATCACTCAGGCACTATCCATGCACTGATGCACTCACTAAAGCAGTTCCCATGTACTCTTCCAATCACCCAGATATTACCACTGCCCTCATGCAATCACCCAGCCAGTACCCATGCACTTACAAAATCAGCCAGGCACTACCTATGCGCTCCTCAATCACCCTGATACTATACCTGCACTCATGCATTCACCCAGGCACCACCTATGCACTCATACAATAACACAGACACTACCCTTGCACTCTTCAAATCATTCAGGCACTATCCATGCACTTCTTGAATCACCCAGGCCGTACCCATGCACTTAGAAAATCATCCAGGCATTACCCATGCACTCCTTTAACCACTCAGGTGGTACCCATGCACTCCTCCAATCAGCCAGACATTACCTCAGCACACATGCAATTACTCAGGTACTACCCATGCACTCATACATGCACTGAGGCACTTCTGTTGCACTCATGCAATTATGGAAGCACTACCCATGCAGCCTTCCTATCATCCACGCACTAGCTGTGCACGCATGCAATCACACAGTTAATACTCATGCACTCCTTCAATCACAGAGGCACTTCTTATGCACTCATGGAATAACTCGGGCACTACTGTTGCAGTCCTCCTATCATCCAGGCACTACTCATTCACTCATGCAATCACCCAGACATTACCTATGCACTCCTTCAATCACTCAGGCAATACCCATGCACGCCTTCAATCACCCAGACATTACCCCTGCACTCATGCAATCACCCAGGCATTACCTATGCACTCCTTCAATCACCCAGCCACTACCCATGTACTGATACAATTAATCAAGCAGTACCCATGCACTCTTTCAATTACCCAGACATTACCCCTGCCCTCATGCAATAACCCAGCCAGTACTGATGCACTTATAAAATCACCCAGGCACTACCTATGCACTGCTCAATTATCCTGACACTATCCCTGCACTCATACAATCACACAGGCACTACCTATGCACTCATGCAATAACCCAGAATTACACTTGCACTCTTCAAATCACCCAGGCACTATCCATGCACCCTTACAATCACCCAGGCAGTATCCATGCACTTATAAAATCATCCAGGCATTACCCATGTACTCCTTCAATCACTCAGGCAGTACCCATGTACTCCTACAATAAGCCAGATATTAGCCCAGCACTCCTCCAATAACCCGGACACTACTCATACACTTATAAAATCTCCCAGGCACTAGCTATGCAGGCATCGAATCACCCAGGCACTACCAATTCACTCAGATACTACCCATACACTCATACATGCACTGAGTCACTTCTGCTGCACTCATGCAATCATTGAAGCACTACACATGCAGTCTTCCTATCATCCATGCACTACCTGTGTACTCATGCAATCATGCAGGTAATACTCATGCACTCCTTCAATCACGGAGGCACTTCTTATGCGCTCATGCAATAACCCAGGCACTACTGTTGCAGTCCTCCAATCATTCAGGCACTGTCCATGTACTCCTCCAATCAACCAGGCACTACTCATGCACTCATGCAATCACCCAGGCATTACCTATGAACTCCTTCAATCGCTCAAGCAAAACCTATGCACTTCTCAAATCACCCAGACATTACCCATGCACTTATAAAATCACCCGGGCACTAGCTATGCACTCCTCCAATCCCATACACTCATGCAATTACTCAGGCACTACCCATGCACTCATACATACATTAAGGCACTTCAGCTGCACTCATGTAATCATGAAAATACTACCCATGCAGTCTTCCTATCATCCAGGCATTACCCGTGCACTCATGCAATCACCCAGGTACTACTCATGCACTCCTCCAATCACCCAGGCACTACGCATGGACTCATGAAATAACCCAGGCACTACCCCTGCAATCCTCCAATCACCCAGGCACTAGTCATGCACTCATGCAATCGCCAAGTCATTACCTGTGTACTCCTGCAATAACCTAGGCACTACCCTTGCACTCTTTGAATTATCCAGGCACTATCCATGCACTCCTGCAATCACCCAGGCAGTACCCATGCACTTACAAAATCACCCAGGCATTACTTATGCACTCATGCAATCATTCAGGCACTATACAAGTAGCCCTGCAATCACTCAGGCAGTATCCTTGCACTCATACAATCACTCAGGTCATTTTTCTATTTTTAAGCAGTATATGTGGTACCGTGAGAACCATCTTTTTAACCCCTTGAGTGCCCATGACGAGATGGTCTCGTCATGGGCCGCGGTTGCGCTGTGCCCGTGACGAGACTATCTCGTCATGAACCCCGCCCGCTAATTCAACGCCCGGCACAGGGCAGGGAAAGGGCGGGGCACACAAGGGGTTAAAATAATTTAATTTTGTTTTGTATTTTCCAACAATGTTGTCTTTTTTTAGTGTTTTTGACTTTAAAAGCAAAACAAAATTGAAGAATCCAATATAACTGTTTGGAAAAAAAAGAATAGAAAATTTGGGAGCAAATTAACACATGTATTATTTGCATTGGTTATGACATCTATGCATTGCTCGCCAATGCAGAGTTTTGCATCACATTTTTTGCAATTAATTGTGGCATCTAGAATTTCAGGAAAGATGTGTGGCCTTGGTGTAGGTGGAACTCCTGCTGAGGAATTTGATGGAGCATTTGGGTCAAGTTGTTGCGCTTCATTTCTCTCCATCTGAGATATTTCTTTGGCTAAGTGCAATGGGTGAATTGTCTCCAAGTGCTTTTTCATGGACGACGTTCCACATCAGTACTTTTTCTCAGAACCTCTGGACAATACTCTTTTGTAGATCTTGCATGCCACCTTTCTCACATTCACCTTATTCTCAAAGTGACTGCATGTATGAGTGACTGTATGGGTAAATGATTGGATGTGTCTGTAGATCTAGGAATCAGTGAGTGAGTATGTAATAACTGGTATTTATGTGTCTATGGTTGCAAAAATATTAGTCTCTATTTTAGAGAGGGTGTATCAAAGGTTATATTAGGGTGTGAAGAGGTGCATCACATTTTCACGTGGATGATGTCATCAGTGATGTCATCAATTATGTCATTTGAGATGTCATAAGTGTTGTCATCAGTGATGTCACTGACCATGTCATGAGTGATGTAAGATGTGACATCAGCAGCAGTGCATTGCGGAGGTACAAGTTATAGTTAGCTCAACTAACTATAACAGCCCATTTTCTCTGGTTTTGTAAGAGTGAAATGTCCAACTAACTATAACGTCCCTGAAACCTGTGGTTTTATTCAGTGAATTTCTAAGGTTTTTTAAATGCTAATTTATAACTATGAGGTCCCTGAAACCTATGTTTTTTTCAGTGAATTTCTAAGGTTTTTTAAATGCTAATTTATAACTATAATGTAGTAGTCGCGTTTGCAGAGTAGTGCAGAAAGAAGGCTGGGCCTCAGACCAGCGCTCAGAAATTCCTGGACTTACAAGAGGTACCAGGAGGGTTTCTTGGCCCACAAAGTCCCTCAGGAGTAAAGAGGACTTCATCCCCCAACCTGCAGTGTGCCAGGAGGTGTTTTTGCAGAGTGGTGGAGAAAGGGGAGCGTGGCCTCCAAAGAACTCTCAGCAATACCACTGTGTGGGGGTAGAATGGATAGATGGTCCCCAAGAACATCCTTGGGGGCCCCTCCTATTACCTCCAGTCAGTTCCACACAGCAGCATTGGTAAGTTCTCATTCCAGGCCACAACCCCTTTGCCAAACATTCTCCCTGGTGTGCTCTTGGATGGCGATTAAAGTCCCCTTCGATGCTGGGGTCCTTAGAGGCCAAGTAGACCTTCTGTGACCTCCAGTAAGCCCTACATGGTGGGATTGCCGAGAGGTGGTTGGAGGCCATGCCACCTTTCTCCACCACTCTGCAAACAGGGAATGGACTTTAGGGTGGGACACCACCCTGATACAAAACACGGCAATGCTGATGGTCTGTCCAGATTCGTCTGCTTTAGTGATGAGAGCTCACAAGTGGGTGAGTAGTTCTCCCCACTTTTCAAAATTAGGAGACACATTTTAGACTTGGCATCCTTGGTGTAGTTTCCCTGGGCTTTTTGCCTCTACCTCCTGTATTTGTTATGGTAAAATGGATCTCGTTTTGCTGGCTTAGATGATTTGGGAACTTTCCCACTGCTGATCAGTATCAAAGGGCAATTGCTTCCTGTATAAATGTCATTCTCATTAGTTATCCATGATTGGTATATTTGATTTACTGGTAAGTCCCTAGTAAAGTGTTCTGAGTGTGCCAGGGCCTGTAAATCAAATGCTACTAGTGGGATTTCAGCACTGGTTGTGCCACCCACAGAAGAAACCCTGCAAAAGTATATCAGACCTACCACTGTAGTGTCTGAATGTGCAGTTTTAAAGTGCAATGTCAACCTGACAAGTGCACCCATTTGCCAGGTCCCCACCTTCCTTTTTCAAACATGTAAAGCACCCACCAGGAAGTACCTAGGTACTCCAATGGGCAGGGTGCAGTGTATATAAAAGGGAGGACATGTGCTGGTGTGGTTTACATGTCCTGATAGTGAAATACTGACAAATTCATTTTTCACTATTGAAAGACATATAGTCGCATAGGCTAACATTGGAGTTACTTTGTAACACCTTACAAGTATAACTTTCCATTGGTACAAAAATACTTTTTTTATGTATCCCCCTGGAGTGTAGGAAAACAATCATTCAGGCATTGCTTATACGTAAATTGGATTACGGGAATGCACTCTATGTGGGCATGGCAGACTACCTCTTTGTCCATCTGCAGGTGGTCCAGAATGTGGCTGCCAAGCTGGTGTGCAACAAGAGCAAGTACAGCTCGGCATCAGAAAGCATGAGGGAGCTTCACTGGCTGCCTGTGCATCAAAGGGCTAGATTTAAGATGCTGGGCCATGTACACAAAGTTCTACACTATCTTGGCCCCAAAATACTGCAAGAAAGAGTTGAATGCTTTGCCCCCACATGGAACCTGAAGTTGTGCTATCAGGCACGGGCGAAAACCAAACGCATCAAGAAAACCAGAGCAGGGGGTCGCTCCTTCTACCATCTGGCAGCCACTCACTGGAATGAATTACCACTAGAACTCCAGCTCACCGATGACTACCTGGTATTTAGGAAGAAGCTGAAAACCCATCTGTTCCCTAGGGTCCGATTAGTGACTTAGAGACCTTTTCACATTACATCATTCCCTTCTAGGTTGCGCTCTCCTAAACACTGGGATATCCATCTGGATGGATGTTGCGCTATCTAAATAAATAAATACATACATAAATAGAAAAATGGAGTTTAGGATCTCTGAACTCAGAATTTAATAACACATCTTATTAGGGAGATGGTTGTGTGTTTGAAAATGCCACTTTTGGAAAGTAGAAATACTGAGACTGCATGGTCTCAGCCAGGGTGTGCACTACTATGCACTTAAAAGCATCATACCAAAATTAACTAGTATATTTACTAATGTGAATTACATTCGCACATTAACAAAACATCATTTACATGACGTGAAAAAATCTGTGAACAAATTACAATAAACCAACAATAAATCATGGTTGCATCAATTCATTGCTTCATGAATCTTGCTTTTATTGCTTTGATTTTTCTTATATTCTGGGTTCCTTACAACAGGAAAAATCATGTGTAATGGGCGTAAATCACTCTATCCCAATGCATTTCGGGTGCAGAGTGCACCCTTCCTCAGGGGTATCTATAAACAAACAATGCTACAATCAGTAAATGCCACAGTGCATTCTCGAAAAACAATCATCAAAAAACAATTGCTATGCATGTTTTTGGCCTGTATGACCGTGAGATATAGGTTAAAACATGAGGTACAATTTTTAGACAAAACTAGCAATTTGAGGCACATTCGTAGTACTCAAAGGAAAAGACAGGTCTTGCATGTAGATGAGAAGTTAAGAAATGGTGGGTGTGCTAGATGAAAAGATAAAAAAATGTCCCACATGCATAAATCCCTGAATCCTGCATGATGCTATACCCGGAGCAAGACCAAAGAGTTCCCTGCTTGCATTGCTAAACATGCCAAGATGTAAACCAAATGTGGAAGGGTGATGAGAACCATGCTCTGGATCAAAATTGTATACCAAGTAAAAATCTCCTGTGTTATAGAAATACCTGTACACTGCTTGTACCTTCACGCCCAATAATCAACTGCAGAAGAGTTGTAAGTTGGCACTCTAACTGAGAAATAAATGGGACTCTCAGCGTAATGATCGTGAAAATGCAATATGACCAAGAGTATCCCTGAATGGTATAAAGAAAATGAAAAAGAAACCATATGCTGATAAGAGAACCATGAGTTAATATAAAAACAGCACCAATCATAAACTAGCCTATAAACCACTGACTGTAGTCTCATAAATTCACAAATATGGCAACGAGACCACGGAGATTCTAGGAAGCCTGTATTTCAACTGTTCTCTTGTATGGGGCCTGATCAAAAAAAAAGGAGCCATAGTCTAAACTTTGCTGTTGTTGTCTTCGGAATTAACAACCTTCTAAACCAACCATCTGTGCCAAACTCCTGCTTACTTTGAGAATATGTAGTGAAGTGCTTCCAGTGTCAAAAAGCCGAATCACAGATGCGCTGTCGTCCCGTAAGTCCAACCCAATGTCCCTGTTCCCCGTGATGTTCAACTCAGTATCTGCTGGAAGCAAGAGACGATATATGGGTTCCAAAATTCCCTTGCTGTATGAGCGGCAACCCGCACTTTGTTAAAAAATTTGAAACTCACTGGGCGAGTGTCTGCCTCATATTCAGCTTCTCTCTTCTGAAAAATCACACAAAGGAAAATACGCCGTGTGAAAGACAAGAGGAAATCCGTCTTGCTTAAAACGATCTCCTCACCGTCATATGTGAGACTACGTGACGCTGCTTGCCCCATCGGCACTAATTGAAATAGAAGGAGGACTACAAGAACGTCTCAAATTTGATGAACATACAATATGTCTGCCATAGGAGTATTATGACCGTCAGAACGAATATTAATGTTGAATTAACAATGAAATCTGAGATCTAATACAATCTCAATGGGAGGGCTGTATTATAAGTCTGCTGTAGATATGCATATATCACAATGAACCTAGAGCAGCTGGTTCATGTTTTGTCAATGTCAACATTCTGATGATCCTGACTAATCATCATGTAAGGTGAACATATGTGGCTCACAACGTCTACCACTGCCCTACAAATTAATACAAAGCAATGTGCTGTAAATTCTAATGCTACCATGAATTTTCCTAAGATGCCTGAAAATTAAATCTTGTCCGGTTTCAAGAGTAGCGTTAGTAGCGTTAGTAGGGCTTCGCGAAGCGACGGAGGGAAATGGCCAGACTCGAAGGAGTCATTATACATAGCGGCTAGGTGCAGGATGAGGAGGGGCGCGAAGGCCTTGTAGAAGGATGCGGGCAGACCGTCGGAACCCGGCACCTTATCCCCAGGCAAACTATTAATGGTTGCCAGAATCTCTTCTTTAGAAAAAGGCTCGTTAAGGTACTCCCGATGGGCATTACCCAGCCGGAGGAGCTCAAGAGTGTCAAAATATTGATCAAGGCTGTCACGCGGAGGAGCAATCCTAGCGGTGTAAAGCTGAGTGTAAAAGGGGGTGATTCTGGATACCACCTCAGAAGAGGAGGTAGTGCGCTCTGGACCCCTGTCTTGAAGCTCAGTAATGTAGGAGGTGGCTTGGGGATGCCGCAAGAGACTGGCTAAAGTCTTACCCGGGCGATCACCTTCACCATAGCGGCACGCCTTTGCCTCCCTACCCAGAAAGGGAGAGTTCTCTATCGGCCTCTTCTTCAAACTCAGATAGCGTACCCCGGAGCTGTGGAGTCCAGAGCCTTAATTTCCCCTCCAGATGCTTGAGGACGCCGCGAATGGAGCGCAGAACACCGGATTGCTTGGAGATACATTCGCCCCGAATCACCACCTTGGAACCCTACCAGAGTGTGGAAGGGGAGTCCACAGAGCCAGTGATGAGTTCAAAATAATTCTCTATCACGGTTTGAATTTCGCCGCAAAACACTGAGTCGCGGAGCGCATTGTGGGGCAGCCGCCAGGTGAACGTGCGTTTCGGGCATGCGGGGGAAGCATCCTTAGGCAAACGGGAGAATGATCAGAAAGAGTGCGTGGCATCTGTTCGACAGAAGAAATCCATGTGAAGGCATCTTGAGTGGTGATCCAGAGGTCCAAGCTGGGGTGAAAAAAGAGTGGGCAAATCATGCATTTTAAAGCTAATTTATGAAAGCAAGAAGACTGTACCTGACTGTACCTCACCGAGCCTGACTGCACTTGAATGTGTCTGACTGCGCCTGCCTCTGTGGGTTCATCACGATTAGTCACAATATCATTCATATAATTCAAACAACTTCTGTGCGAAAATAAACATCAGTTTGATCGGAATTGCAGCCACACGAAAACCATGAAAACATCGACTTTACATTTACTATGGAAAAAAGCTAGCTACCCCAAATCATCTGGAACGGTTACAGTTATTCAAAGACTCAAGGACATGTTAAAGAATAAACATCAAAAAGCATGAGTTCATTCTATAATTGACGAATTAGGAACTCAAACTAATTTACTATGATGATGATCTCTCTGAAATCGGTGCTCAAAACGAGGGATGGCTCTATCCTCAGTCATCGCTGGACAGGTAACTTGCAATATCGTATTTCTAAAGAATAGGGGTCCCTGCTGCAATACAGATCCTCTTACAAATCAGCTGACCCGGAGTTCACACCATCGTACTTGAGCCCTTCAAGTTAAGTGCTCAGGAAACGTGCCACCAAATGTCAGAGTGGCAGCCTTGTGTGGCCGGCTAAATGTGCCATAGGTGCAGCCCGTGGTCACCTCTGCACCTTCATGCACGCGAGTTTAACCACCTTAGTGGGTCCTGTAGACGGCCTTTATTTTCAAGCACTAAGCCCACCACCTCCAAGGGGCAAGCCAGAATGAGGGGCCCAGAAAATGCATCGAAAGACTTCACGACTGCCTTCCGGTAAAGACTGAGAGTGGTGAGCTGGAGGTTTGTGGCCTAGGACGTGGAAATTATTAATCGACTGTGCAAGTGGCCACCGCCCGCCGCAGTCATTAGGTGAGAGAGAGTGGGTGGGTGCATGGCATAGGGGCTGTCATCTCAGGTCTGCGTTTAATCCCCCAGAGAAACTACAGGTTCGGTGGGTGAAAGCCCCGCTGAACCCTGCAAGAGGCGGTGAAACACTTCTCACGTGGGCCAGACTGCATTCACTCGCCTCCCTATCTGCATAAAAGGGCCCATCCCTCCCTCCTTACATTTACTTACACACCACAGGTGCACAACACAAACGTTTCGTGACAAAGACACAACTGCGTTTACTCACAAGATCGAAACACTTCAGCACGAGGACCACACCAGAAGCCTACACTGCCCACCCAAGCACCCCCACAGAGTATGACTATGCCCTAGACGCCAGCACAACAGCAGGGGTTCAAAGCAGTATTAAATAAAACTTACCAAGCTTCTGGATGGGTCCGACGACTCCCGACTCCCGCCGTCGGGTCCTCCGCCAATTCCTGCAGCTCCTCGTCATCTGGAAAGGCAGCCTCCCTCCCCTCCCTCTGCCTATCACAACGCTGCAATGGCAGCATTGTGATTGGTGAGGCGCAGGGGAGAGCGCCCTACCCGCGCCATTTTCTCCTTCATAGAGAAAAAGGGAGAGTGGGCGGTCGTACTCGAGGGCAGGGGGGAGTGGCTTACCCACTGTTGTGGGTAGTGACTGTTTGGTCAGCTCCAGGGGCCGACCAAACAGTCAGTACCCACAACAGTGGGTAAGCCACTCCCCCTGCCCTCGAGCACAACCGCCTACGATCCCACCCCCAACCAGGCACTTCTGTGCGAGAAGCAGAAACATAAAATGGTACTTTTTACCATTCTATGTTTCTGCCTCTGGCACTGCGAGAAAGCAGTGGGGCGACGCCCAAACGCCCGTATGGAGGAGCCACCACTGGTCACAATGTTGTAATTGCACTTGTTGGAGATACTTTATTTCTACAAGTTCTATTTTTGGAATGACTGTTCCAAAGTTATAATTTGATATATGTATGTTGGATTTTTGTCATTTTGGTTCTTGTTTGGTTTAGATAAAGATGCTTTATTTTTCTAAACTGGTGTGGTGTCCATTTGTGGTGTTTTACCTGTGCTATTGTGTGGTTTGATCACAAATACTTTACACATTGCCTTTGGGATAAGCCTGTCTGCTTGTGCTAAGCTACCAAGTGGGTGAGCTGGGGTTATCTAAAGGTGCATACCTCTGCCAATTAGAGACCCCCATTTCTAACACTGTAATTTAGAAAATTTTTAGACTTCAAAAGGTCCTGAGGACTGGAACAAATGCTGGAAAGCTTATTCGCCCAAATCAACAGCTAGCTGAGCTGAAGAAACAGGTTTACACTCACTCAGAGTTTCTCTGTAGCTGCAACACCTTAGTGCAAGGTATCTGGTCTCATAGAGCTGTTGTTAAACACAGCCTGCAGCCTTGCCTTGCTGGAGGATATTGAGCTCTGAAAAAAAGACTAAGGGCCTGATTTAGATCTTGGCGGACAGGTTACTCTGTGACAACGGTGATGCATATCCCGTCAGCCGAAATATAAATCCCATTCTATACAGTGGGATTTATATATTTCAGAGGACGCAATATCCTTCACCGTTATGACAGAGTAACCCATAAACCAAGATCTAAATGAGGCCCCACTTCCAAAGGTAAATCTCTTGACCAGGCGAAGACACGAAAATAATCTGACTGTTGAGAGGACTTCCCCGTATGTGAAATTTGATTTTTCCTGCTCGGAGCTCATTGTGCAAAAATAGCTTCACCGGGACCTCGTCCACTGCTTATCTAACAGTCTGAACCCTTCTTAGATATGCCCTGTTGCCTTGACACGCTGAAGAATTTGACTTCCACAAAGAAAGAACAAGGGCCTGATTACAATGGCGAAGGGATTGCCACCCCCGGCCCGGCGGTGGCGGTCCCTCCACCATCTGCATGCCCATTTTCCTCTGCCATATCAGGATGGCGGGGAGAATCGTTCCGCAACCGTTGCGGGCGCAAAGACCACCCACCTCGCTTCCACCACAGGCAATCGTAACGATTGCCTGGCGGTGCTGATAAGGCCGTCGTTGAGGGGGCGGTGCCTCGAAGGCACCGCCAGCCTGATCATGATGCTGGTGTCAGCTGGCCTTTCCATGGCGGTGAAACCACCATGGAAAGGCTGGGGGAGGCCAGCTTCGGGGGGCCTGTTACTGGCCCCCTCTGGTGGGGGGGCACTTGTGCACTGCTTCCATGCACAAGGTGGCAGGCACCGTGCAGTGGAAATGCACCACGTGGCCATTTGACATTGTGGTGGGTGCTGCAGCCAGGTGGCGCCGCGGTGGCGCTCGCATCATTATCAGGGGTGCAGAACCGCTGCATGGTAGGCGGGCGGTGCCATTACCGCTACGATGGCGGGCGGACTGAAGTCTGCCCGCCATCCTAATGTCCCCCCAAGTACCTAGGGAAAACCTTTGACCGTGTCAAATCTGTTTGGAATATCCAACTTGTGCTCCTTTGCCAACAGTCTGAAATTGTTCATTGGTCTTGGTCTACTGTAACCATTGACTACCATTTGCGAATTGCAATTTCGTCAGATTGAAATTTCTGTCATTTTGCTCCTTAAATAATTCTTTATTATTATAAATGTTATAGGGATTTGTATTTTGCTGTGTTTTTTATATTAAACTCTTTTAGTGTTGCTAAATCTTTACCCAATTTTGCTAAGTTAAACATGTCTGCTCTGTACTATAGCTACCAAGGATTTACCTTTTACTGGACCTAACAGGACAGTACCTTTATTACTTGTGGTTATCCTCAATCCTCTCCAACTAATAAACAACGTTCTCACACCTGTACTGTCCAATAACCAAGTAGGTAATGATCTAGCATTGTTTACTTTTGATCTAGGCAATTGAAATGTTGTTTCTCTGATAGTAGAATGATAAGCATTATGTTGCACTCAAATATTGTCAGAAATTGGGTTATTGGTTGAAGGGGGGGTTAGCCCCTCTTAGACAACAATCACAATCCGATCTTTGTCAGGGTGAACCACAATAGTCACTAAATCAACCTGTGCTAAACCCTCAGGTAGCTTGGCTGAAAATCTGCCAGGCTTAACTTAAAGACAAAAGGGGCTCATTTATGAGTCCTTGCGTCACTTTTGCGCCACCGGTGCGTCACTTTTTGTGACGCATCAGCGGCGTAAAACATGCGCCATGATGCGCCATATTTACAAAGTGACGCATCTACCTAGATGCGTCACTTTGTAAACCCCTGCGCTACATTATACCTGCATCAGGTATAATGTATGCAGGGTAGACGTTCCCACGTAAGTAAGCATCGTAGAAGTGACGCAGTGAAATCTACGAGATTTCACTGCGCCACTTCTATGGTGCAAATGCGTCAATATCTTGCGCCTGCCTCACAGTAGGCGTAAGACTGACGCAGGCCCTTTCACATGGGGCTTGCCCCATGTGAAAGGACACATTGCTGGAGTTGCGTCACTTTTGTGACACACTCCAGCAATGCGTCACTTTTGCGCCTACAGATACGTCAGAAATACTGACGTATCTGTGACTCCTTGCGACATGATGGGTCATACTGTAAATATGACGCATCATTGGAGTCGCAGGGAGGGCGCAGTGAAAAGTGACGCATCACTGTTTTCACGCAGTGATGCGTCACTTTTCATAAATGAGGCCCAAAAGTATTTATGCAGTGAAAAACAGTAATAAAGTGCAAACACTACACAAGAAAATCACAAACCAATTTAGAAACATAGAGTAAATTGCAATGCAAAACATGATATCCAAGCAACCAAAATCCAACCAGAGAAACCAGAGATATTCAATTTCAAAGTTTGCATTGGAAATAGCGCCTGATAGAAATGGGGTTTCTGATTGGCAAAGGTATGTATCCCAGCCAGGTAGAACCAACCACACTAGTCAGAGCAATTCATTCACACACCAAATATAACCTGTGCTCACCCTCTGGTAGCTCAGCGCAGTGCAGGCTGGTTATCATCAGAGGCAATGTGTAAAGCATTTGTGCAACACACTGAAACAGCAACACAATGAATACACCACAAAAAAGACTCCACACAGGATTATATTAAAATATATATCATATTGTACATAAAACAAGACCAAAACAACATCAATCATAAATCATGCAATTATTTAGATAGTATTTGTTACCCTGATCACCACAAGGCTAAAAACGACCTACATCAGAAATACTTGGTAAGTAATGCAAAATGTGTAGGGAAATCACATAAAACTGCATGGAACACATAGGCACAGCGCACTTGCATGCCTATTAAATGTTATATTGTCATTTCAGGGAACCCTATTACATCGATTACATTCAGAATTGCATGTTGGGCACAGGAGCCCCTCCTCGCCTAGTAGGCAGGATATAGTAACCTGATGTCACTTCTCGCCAAATGGGAGAAAACCAAGGGGCATATTTGCAAGCTGCTTTTGCGGCCGTTTTCGCCCGAAAAGCGGTGATAATTTTATTGACTAATTAGCAAGGCCACGCTAACGCGTGAAACCTTGCTTTAGCGTGGGGATTCCTAACGCCCAGCTTTGCATCTCTAATGAGATGCAAAGTGGGCGTTCCTGACCTAACATGACAGGAGAAATGTCACTAAGCGACATTTCTCCTATCATCAAGCCCCACGCTATGAGGCATAGCGGCAGGAAAAGTAGCGATAACCCCTGTTATTGCTACTTTCCTTACGCCTGCTTCAGGACTGACTTAGCCATGATATCCTATGGAAGGTGGATATCATGGCTAAGTTTGTGAGTCCCTATCAGCAAGTTAACGCCACACTACGTGAGATTATCGCTGGGTTTCCAGCGATAATCTCACGTTAGGCAGTTAGCGCTAGGATTTTTATCGCTGAGGAGATAAGCGTTGCTAATAACACGCTATCTCAGCAATAAAAATCCACGTTACCCGGCGATAATTATCCTCACGCTAAGAGCGCTGAGCGATAATTATCGCCGGTTGTTGCTGATATGCCCCCACATTCCTGCCAATTGAGGGCATTACAGTGGCTCAGGCAACGATCCCTGTTAGGTATCACCCACCGTACTCCTTCGGCACAGGAGCAGGTAAAGCAAAGCACCCAAACGTCCTGGTGAGGTTTTTCTATATTTCAGCACCAATGCTTGTGGCCCATTATAGCACTAGAGACCTCCTTTGGTCTCGCCTGACTGCACTGCGTTTTAAAACAAATGGCTGGGTCTAAATGTGAGAACGAGAGATCTCCCTTGGTCTCTCCTGGCTGCGCCACCTTGTGGCCAAAGCCCCTGCTATGACGAGTTGCAGCTACACCCACTCAGTACCTGGGTCGGCAAAACTGTGGGGCTGTTGGCCATACTGCTCTTTCCTTGGTGGCCACAGGGCCATGACATTCTGGCCCAAAAGATGATTCTTGTGCTCCCCGTCTGAAGCGCTGATCCATGTCGACAGTATCTTCCTCGTGGTTACTGCAACCCCTGGACAGAGGAAGGCAGCCCCTGAACCCGTACACATTGCTTGTGCATTCTCAACATGAAAAGGTGGAAGCACTCAGGGCTCAGCATGCACTGCTGTTGCAGCAGGAGCCACAAAGGGGCCATGCTGATCCCCAGGCAGCACTCTCTCCTTCTGCCAGCCCGTGCTCGGTCTCTAGTGGCACGGAGCGTAGGGTTAATGCTCAATTACATGATGACTAGCCACGCGCTGACATAACAAATAGCCGAGTCCCACGGCAGGAGCAGAGAGTAGGAATCTTTGCTGTTCCTGAGATTCCCAGAAAACAGGGTAAAAGCCAACAAACCTTTGGAGCAAACCGAGATCAGCAGGCAGGCAGGCCAGCACAAAGATCCAGTTGCAGTGTGGCAGTCCCTCCAGCAGCCCATCAGGTTGGCACAACAAAGCAGGTAGTCCAAATGGTGGTTCCTACTGGCAGAACAGCATTTCTCTGGCAATTATCATATTATAGAGCCAGCAGCGTCTGGTTACAAGCCCTACATAGAGGCATATGTATGAAGAATATGGTGTTGCCCTGCATTTTCCACTGTGCTGGCGCTAAGTTTAGCAGACAAGCGCCAACGTCTGCACCCTTGCACCATAGTGCAAGGGTGTCTACATTGATGGGAAGATTGTTTATGTGTAGGAAGGTCCCCCTTCTTGCTCATAAACAATCTTTAAATGCCACTTTGTAACTTCTAAGTGTGCTGTTTAATGCAGTACACACAGAAGTTGCAAAACGGCATTTAAAAAAATTATTGTTTATGTGCAGGAAGGGGGACCTGTAAGGTATGTAGGGAGTACCACTTGTATGATTAAAAAGAGAGTTATGGAACATCTTAGTGCAATTACAAATGTTGACATTCATTATCCTATTGCTAGACATTTTAAAAGATTCCACGATTCCAACAGTGCCTTACTGCGCTTCTATGCTATTGAACAAATTATTCTTGGCAATAGAGGGGGCAATAGGGAATTAGCTCTCCGTAAAAAAGAATCCAAATGGATACTTGAATTGGAGACCAAGTTCCCTGGAGGCCACAATATGGATGATGAACTAGCAACACACTTGTATGAGGAATGAGCGTTAGATATTGAGATTCTGTCTAATACATCAAAGATTGTGCAAAGAACTGCAATTTTTGATGTTATGCCCTATTGTGAATTCTGTTAGATATCCTTTTATGATAAAGTTTAGTCTTTATTGTATTTTATGTTTTCTATTTTTCTCTTTCTTGTTTTCACGTCTACAGGAAGAAAGGAAGAGACCCACCGTATTATATGGTCACTGCATGGGCACCCTACCCTTTCCTTCCACCGGGCTCGGAATTCCATGTGAAACAAGATAAGAAAATTTTAACCTTTTTCTAAAGTTTGAATAATTGGAAATTTTTGACTATTTTTCACTTTACCACTTCTTAGGTATTAGGTGGTTTATTCGTGGTGGATTTTTGGACTTACATTTATTCAAGTGAACACTTGTTATTTTTTAGTCCTGTCACTAATTAATAGATGTAAATTAGGCCATCTGTCTATCAAATACAAAAATGTAATTAGACATTATATTGAAATATACATTACATCAGGACATTTTGTTAGCAAATGTATTTTACTTATTAATTACGGTTGTAACATTGAATGAATTCAATGCCACTAGTGCGACAGAAATTATTTTGATCAACTTTAATGGAGCTCTAACGGAATACACCGTGTAAACAAGAATGTTTCTTTTGTTTTCCTCTTTTGCCACTAGTGCGAGATAGAAACAAGCAGGATGTACTTTACAATCTGAAATTTAATTTTGAGGAAAACACTGCATTGTCATGATGTATATTGAATTGCAAATGTCACAAAATTGTACGCTTACCACTGTAAGATGGCCGACATTTGTCAATGACAGGACACAGAATGAATTCAATGTAGTCCTTTCTTAGTTTTGTATATTTATTTATGCACGTCTTTGTTTGCTTTTTACTTTGTGTGAACAAGACATTAAGTTGTCGAAACGCGTAGCAAGTAATAAATTAGCTTTCTTATGAACATTGGACTTCGAGAGTGCGTGTAATTTCTGTTGAAGGATAATAATTATTTACCGGCGAGGGCATACCGGCAAACACACCACCTGACTTCGGGCTTAATCCCGGAATGACCCATTCTACGAATGAATATAAATATATATATGTATATTTACATATATACACACATATATGTGTGTATATAGGGTTAATACATATATGTGTATATACATATATGATTGTTAAAGGCTTCTGCAAAGCCGAAACGTGTCTCTCTAGCCCTGGGGTTGTGTGAGACCTGATATAATAAAGAAAGCCATACCTTACATCTTCGAGTACGTGCTTTCTTCTTTGCCGAAGTGGGATGGAGCATACATATATATATATATATATCGATGCAACTCGTAACTCTTTCCCTTTAGGGAATCACGGCCGCAGACCTCTTATGATACCAACAATATTTTTATTTATTTCCCATTCACGATGTCCAGACGTGTTTCGGCCGTCCAAGCGGCCTTGATCACCTGACTACGCGCTTTGCCAAACCCGTTTTTTAAAGTGCAAGTGCTGATTGGAATTCAAATGGACATAAAAAACATACTAGTCAGCATTCAGATGCAATAATAGAAAATGTTAACTGTTTGCATTGATAAACGGTACATGTTTGTTTTTGCTAATGCACAACCAATATCTAATTATATATATCAAAATTAAAGGCCTGAATGCCTATATTTATATAATAAATATTTTTAAACATAGCCCCTTACTAGTTTTTTGAACTGACAATTTTTTCCAACATCATCTTACTATTCCTGTTGTGCTCACCTTACCGTGTTATAAAAAGAAAAGAAAACTTAACTATCTACACTCCAAAGGTAGTCCATCTCTATACTGAAATATTTAGTATATTAAAGTGCATAAGTGCAACAGTACTTGGTGGACATAAAGTGACTCGTGCCTAAAAGTGCAAATGAGGCAATCATTCAGAGCTAAGGCAAAAGATACCATGATTCATGAAAAACACATATTCATTTAACAGTGACTGTCCATATTTGATACTTTTGAACTTGTTATTCCAATGTTGACTTCATAACATTTGCGTGCTAAATAAGCCGAGGTTAAAATACAGTAAAAAGCATTCAAAATACTAGACAATGCAGAACTTGTGACATATTTAAAATTATCAATAAAAAGACACTAGGTATATAAAAAAACTACCCTACAGTATCCTTAAAACCAATCATTAAAGATAATAATAAACTGTCACAGGCTTACATGTACAAATGTTTCGTTCTTATGGAGGAATTAACCTAACAACTATTATACATTCCAATACAGTTTAAGCAAATCAAAGAAAAGTATGGAGATCCTCTGTAGCATTAAGACCCCCCCGGCCATTTGGAATCAAACTCTAAAATATACTCAGTTTCCAAACGGCGTAGAATAGCCTCTCTATTGCCACCTCTTCGCTTCTGGGGAACTGATTCGATGACATAATATCGAAGGCATTTGGGGTCACTATTGTGTACATTTTCAAAATGCCTAGCTACAGGATAGTTATGATCTTTGTTATTAATAGCTCTTATGTGTTGCAGAATACGTTTGTGGACTGCCAGCTTGGTACTTCCTACATATTTCAAAAGGCAATCACATTCCAAGACATATACACAGTAATCCATTTTACAAGTAAGGTGTTGTTTGATTTCCCTTTGGGCATCTGAGAATGCTGTGCAGTATGTTTTGTGTTTATACCAAACTGGCAGGCCTTGCAAGTTGAGCATTTAAGAAAGCCTTTTCTTGTTGGTAACCATGTTTGCTTTTTAAAGCTCTCTTGGCTATTATCAGTTAGCATGTTTCCCATACTTCTTGATTTGCGGAAGGTGATTAATGGGTTTGAGGGCATAAGGCAACCAATCACTGAATCTTCCCGTATGAAGTGCCAATTTCTTCTCATAATGCTCCTCAGTTCTTTTTCCTGCTTGGAGTATGTTAGGATAAGACGTACAGGCTCACTCTTAGGATCTAAAACCTCTTTTTTTCTATATTCCAGAAGTTCCTCCCTTGGTTTTAACTGGGACTTTTTCATAGCAGCCGCCACTACTTTATAACTATACCCTCTGGATAGAAACCTTTTCATGCTTTCCTTCTGTTTTTGTTCCGCATCCTCAGGATTACTGCATATACGCCGGATGGCGAGCATCTCCCCATAGGGTATACTCCTTATTAAGTGCGGGGGATGCGCACTGGTGGCATGGAGTAGCGTATTACCTGCCGTAGGTTTTCTAAAAAGGGTAGTAGTTAAAATGTTATTAGATACTGAGACCTGTACATCTAAAAATGTCACTAAGTCCTCACTAATATTATAAGTAAAAGTAAGGTTAAGATCATTACAATTAATATCCTCAACAAAATTCAACACACTTTCTTTTGATCCTTGCCATATAATGAAGAGATTGTCGATATAGCGGAGCCAAGTAACCACATTTTGAGTATAGACATGTTTGAATTTACGCCTGACCACCAACTCCTCCCACCAGCCCATAAATAGACAGGCATAGCTGGGGAAGAAGCTGGCCCCCATAGCTACCCCTCGCATCTGTTGATAAAACTGACCATTGAACAGAAAAAAGTTATTTTCTAAACAAAAAGATAACATATTCAGTAGCATTCTTGTATGGTCAGCATATTCCATTTGTCTAGTACTCAAATAAAATTCGACCGCTCTAAGTCGATCTTGGTGTTTGATGCAGGTATATAGAGAACATACATCCAATGTTACTAGCAAATAATCCTCGCCCCAGGTTAAATTGTCAATCTTTTTGAGGAAGTCTCCTGTGTCCTGGATGTACGAATTCATCTTTTTCATATGTTCCTGCAAAAAATAATCAATCTACCGTGAAAGATTTTCAAGTGGGCCATCACAGGCTGCAATGATCGGTCGACCTGGGGTAGCAGTCAGGTTTTTGTGGACTTTAGGGATAAAGTATATATAAGGTACTAATGGATGTTCTTTTTTGATATACTTGAATTCTTCCCAACTTAAAAGGCCCAAGCTTTTCCATGCCAATAGATTTTTGAATAGTGTCTCTAGTGACTATCAAGGCCAGTAAGTGCCAGACAGGGCAGGGGCCTGTGGTGTACTTGCGACACCTGGTGGGCAGGGGTAAGGTGCCGCCTCTCCAGGCCAAGATTGAAACTATCATGGCCCGGAAGTCCCCCAAAACCCATACCGAGGCCAGAGCATTCTTGAGCCACAGGGGAACTATCAGAGGTTTGTCAAGGGTTTTGGCACCATTGCTGCCCCTTGAAAGAGCTGACATCTAACAAGCAGCCAAGAAACATGATTTGGACAGAGGTATGTCAAAGTGCATTTAACTGCCTGAAGCAGGCCATGAGCACAGCCTCTGTGCTCAGGGTCCCTGACTTCTCCAAGGAGTTTATCTTTCAAACAGATGCCTCAAAACTTGGCATAGGGGCAGTTTTATACCAGCTCAATGAGGTTTGTCTGGACCAACCTGTAGCCTTCATCTCCAGGAGGTTACTCCCCAGGGAACAGAGGTGGAATGCTATTGAAAGAGTAGCATTTGCTGTAGTCCGGTCCCTGCAGACATTGACTCCATGCTAGTTTGGCACTCACTTTTTGATTCAGATTAACCACAGGCCTCTCAGGTAGCTAAAGAAAATGAGGGGTGAGAATCCAAAACGGTTGAGGTGGTCCTTCTCCTCCTAGGGTATGGACATCAGGGTGGAACACAAACCAGGGGTAGACCACGCAAATGCTGATGGTTTATCTAGGTTTTTCTGCCTCAGTGATGAGAATTCCCTAGAGGTTAGATAGCTCACCTTGCTTTCAGCTGGGGGAGGGGGACATGTGTGAGACCTGTCACCCTTATGGTATTTTTCCCACAAATATTTGGCCTGCTTACCTCCACTTTTTGATGAAACCTTTTGTTGGCCTTAGGGTTCTGAGTATGTCACTACTGCTGACCAGCACTAAAGTGCACACATGCTTCTCACCTAAACATGGTGACATTGTTATATACCTGATTGGCATATTTGTTTTACCAATATGTCCCTTGTAAAGTGTCATACCATATGCCCAGGGCCTGTAATCTAAATGCTACTAGTGGGCCTGCAGCACTGGTTATGCCACCCACAGAAGTAGCCTTTCAAACCTGTCTCAGGCCTGCCACTGCAAGGCCTTTGTGTGCAGTTTACTACCACTTCGACTTGGCATTTAAAATCAATTGCCAAGACTTAAACTCCCCTTTTATTACACATGTTTCACCCCTAAGGTAGGCCATACATAGCCCTAAGGGCATGGTGCTACGTAACTAAAAGGTAGGATATGTAGGTTTATGTTTTCCATGTCCTGATAGTGACAAAAAGCTAAATAGGTTTTTCACTACTGTGGGGGCTACTCCTTTCATAGTCTAGCATTGGAAATTCCTTAGAGCACTCTTAAGCTGTATTTCTAGATTAGAAAGAAGTAGCTAAGCCATGTTTGAAATCTTTGGAATGGTATTAATAAATCATCTTTAGTGGTACCATTAGATTTAACGTTACTATTTTAGAAATGCTGCTTTTAGAAATTGGACAATTTTCTGCTCCTGCTGCTCAATGTGCCTTGCAGCCTGTCCCCAATACACGTCTTGCATGGGTGACAGTGTCACTTTGTGCATTCTCTCCAGACAGCCACAAATACAGGAAGGGGGAATATGACAGAGAACACATCTACTTTCATCTATATCCTGATAGCTCTTCCTGGGCAAGGAGAGTGGGCTGACAATTACATTTGAATAGGCAGTGTCCTGTGTCCCGTACATAGGACTGATTACCCACCACGGATAGTCTGGCAGACTGAGCTGAGATGAAAATAGACCTGTGCACTTTAAGGGCCTGCTTTTAAGTCACCCCCACTTTGTGAGAGGCTGGCTGTAACATGGATCCTTGCCACACAAATTCCAAGTAGACGTCGATATACTTCCAAAGTAGATTTATTGGAGTTTCATCAATTTGTAAGTAATTATAGAGAAACAGGAGATGACAGAGAAACGTCCTGTCCAGATCTCAGTCAGACGATAACTGCCTTCCCAGAACCCCACCAACCATGACCTAGACATGGTTCTACCATAGAATCATGCAATTAAAGAGACAACACATATTAGCATCTAACATGGAATACTACATACCCTCCCCCCATAAACAAAAGGAAAAAACAACAATCAATACAGTACATAGTCATTGAACTTTTGTGGCATCTTACAAACACGATGATCACGTGTAGATACCCCATCCATGGAAATAGTAGATTGACCTGAAGAGTCTATTGTAAAATACAAAGTAGGATTGGTGATGATATTATCTGGATTAAAATTGTCATCCAAATCAGGACCAAAATTAAACGCATCATCATCTTCATTACATTCATTTGAGTAAACTTTGTTAAAAATCTTAACTTGATCATCAGAAACCTTCACCACACTGTTTTTATTCCACCACCCTCTGTTCCCTAGGAACACAGAAGATTCAGTAACTTTCACTACCTTAACCGGCAAAGTAAACTTAGATTGGCCTTTACAAATTTTAAAAGTTTTTTTTATAATAACCCAATCGTCTACTTTGACAACAGGAACATGATGAGTGGAGGTGCCATCATAGTTTTTCTTTTGTAGTAATTGCTTATGAGCAACTCTAGATTTCACCTCTTGATAATTCGTCATAGTGTTCCTTTTGTTAAGCAACGAGGAGCCAACTTCTAGATCCGTGAACCATCGTGGCACCAATTTAGATCTAGCTTCCCTACCCCTAAGTGCTTTGAAAGGTGTGATTCCAGTTGTGGAATGAGGTGTCTTTAGATAGGCCCATACTTTATTTTGTAAGAAAGCACCTACCTCAACATTTGTTGCAATGGCCGTTTGTACCCCTTCCTTAATGAAACGATTAGCCCTCTCAACTAATCCATTAGATGAAGGACTATAAAGAGCGACACAACAGTGTTTTACGTCAGCCCTCTCAAGAAAATTAGTGAACTGCTGTGAGGTGAAATGTTGGCCATTGTCAGTAATGACATAACTGGGAGTGCCCTCAATTTTAAAAATGTTTTGAAGAAACGAAACTGCATTGATGGAATTGGCTGCTTCAACAAATGAATAATATATCCATTTAGAATGGTAATCTATAGCCACTATGCAGTATCTTTTGTCTGTGGGTAGTATGTTAAAAGGTCCTGAAAAATCTAATGCAATTTTATCCCAAGGAAATTCTGGAAAAGGAACAGTGATCAAAGGCTTTGTGTGAACTTTCCAATGTTTATCTGATACGACACAACTTGGACAATTGTCTACAAACAATGCTACTTGTTTGTCCATGCATGGCCACCAGAATATGTCTTTAAGAGTCTTGCAAGTCGCCGAAATTCCTAAATGGCCTTCGTGTGCAATATCTATAATCTTGTCTCTTAATGATATGGGAGGAACAAACAAACCATTTCTTACACAAACCCCATTTTCAAACGATATTTGTTCACTGATTTGAGCAAAACTTTTTAACTCATTGCTCAACCCCTTATTAGCTGGCCATTTGCTCTTGCTGAAAATTTCCACTTTCTTAAGCGTTTCGTCAAGTTCCATTGCAGCGGCCCACTCCTCTTGAGAAATACTTCCATTACATTTATCAACAGCATCTATAAGACCAACTACACAATCTTTGTGGAAATCATCCTCACCTTCACTACAATCAGGCAGGGGTATTTGAGACAAACAGTCAGCACGAATATTTTTACCTCCTTGAATGTATTTGATGTTAAGATTATATTCTTGCAGTTTGGATAGTAATCTAACTAGTTTTGCTGACGATTTCCCTAGACCATTGCCACATAATAAAGAGACTAAAGGTTTATTATCTGTGAAAATCTCGCAACGAATACCCCAAATGTACGTTTTGAATTTCTGCACCGCCCAAACAATAGCGAGTGCCTCACGCTCGATTATGCTATAATTGCACTCAGTAGGGGTCAAAGTGCGAGAAGCAAAGGCAATGGTTTGTTCTTTACCATTTATCCATTGCCCAAAAACTGCACCAAGGCCTTTCTGACTGGCGTCCACTGATATAAAGGAATTCGCATTTGAGACAAATGGGTGTAGTGCTGGTGCATTAATAACCAACAATTTCACTTTCCCAAAAACTTCCTGTAAAGTGTCACTCCAATCAAATCTTGTACCTTTCTTGAGGAGATGTCTTAATGGTTGAATCACTTGTGCATACCCTGGTACAAATCTAGCATAGTATTCACACAGATCCAGAAATGAGCGCAGAGCGTCTTTGTCTGTGGGAGGTGGTGCATCACGTATTG
Organism: Triturus cristatus; assembly: GCF_964204655.1. Taxonomy (NCBI): domain Eukaryota; kingdom Metazoa; phylum Chordata; class Amphibia; order Caudata; family Salamandridae; genus Triturus; species Triturus cristatus. The sequence continues at coordinate 446,786,165 of NC_140590.1, forward strand.
CTTCCACATTGCAAAATTTTGGTTTGATGCCTTCTCCCCCGCCTCCGGGCCGGAGGCGGGGCTTCTGGGCCGGAGGCGGGGCTTCTGGGCCGGAGGCGGAGCTTCCGGCCCGGAGGTATGGATTCCGGCCAGTGGCGGAGATTCAGCCGTGGCCAAAATCTCCACCTCTGGGCCGGAAGCTCCGCCTCCGGCCAGGAAGCCCCGCCTCCGGGCCGGAAGCTCCGCCTCCGGGCTGGAATTTCCGGCCCGAGTGCGGACGTAAAGTTAGTAGTCGTAAATCCATTCTGTGAATACCAAAAGTAGTAAGTGCATTCTGTGAATACCAAAAGTAGTAAGTGCAGTCTGTGAATACCAAAAGTAGTAAGTTTAGGATTTTGTCTTAAGTTAGTTCTGTGAATCGGGCCCTATGGGTCTGCCATGTAATCTAACTTGGGCAGACAGGTGAACAGCAAAATTCTAAATAAAGCCCCTAACATTTTGTGGCCAGCCAATTTTTTGTAGCCATATTTACGATTCTGGTGGCACTGTACAAAATAAGGTTCTCCGAGTCTGAAATCAGATAAATGGAAGCATCCCTTTTAGCATGAAAACAATTTTTTTTAAGTTTAATAAGCTTTATTGAAATTAATGGCATTCACAAAACATAAGCCATGAACTTAACAAGTTGGCTATGAATTAACACAAGGGATAAAGATAGGCAAGAAAAACAAGCAGAAATCTGTTTACATTTTAAAGATATCATAGGGAAACAAGCATTTGCAATGCAATGGTCTCTGCATTGTTAAAGTTAGAGCTATTGCTCATGACATTATTTTTGTTTATGTTTTTGTTTTTAAAACATTTATAGAAACGGCATTGTTATTTACAATGTCAATAGCTTAATCTCTCTCAAATGCAAGACCTATTGCATTTGCATCCACACACAGAGCCACACACAAAGCCAGCAACCCACACAGAGCCACCTACGCTAGCCGAGACCTAAAAAGGGCCACAGTCAAATCTTTCGAAATGCAACTTCACATACACGTAATAAAAATGTTCCACGCCGCTACTTACTACCCAATTGGTGTATGTGTACACCATATAAAGAGCGCTGGGACCTCACGGCGCTATAGAACTTCATTGCTACCCAGAGCCCGGAAGGATGAGCGGCTGAGAGGCCCCGTCAGGATTTCAATTCTCGGTGGATGCATTCGCCCACTGAGCTCCGTGCCCCCGCCGTAGATGAAGGCCTGTGCAAGGTTCCCATAGGCACGTGCAGGGGTCCCCTAGGCACTTGCAGGGGTCCCCTTGACCCCGCATAGGGTTCCTATAGGCAGGTGTGTTCCGAGCATTAATACTGGACTCCGAGCCTGAGCCGCAGCTCTTCGAGCACCTGGGCCCGGAGCCAAAGGGGTGGAGGACGGAAGAGGCGGGGAGCCCTCACCCCTCATCCGAGCCAACAACTACACACAGCATCACCCCCGGGGTAAGGGCAGTCACGAGCAGCACAAGCACACGCGCACCCAGTGCCGGAACAAGGGGCCCCAGATTAAAAGAGGAAGCATTTCACGACTTGAGCTTTGGAACTATCCAGTGAAAGTATGCTTTTGGGGTTTAAAAAGTACACATACTCGCACCGTAACGTGAATTAGATGGAAACATGGATTCGTTGTAGTGAGGAAATGACAACAATGAAGTTCTCTTTGCCCGAAGTCCTTCTTCACGCGAGGGGACCGCAGCAGGTGGGAGCCCCCCTCATCTCAGAGACTGCCTATTTAACATAGCACCTACTGTGCTGACTTCAAGCGGCTAGGTGGGCTTAAAGACCCTATGAGTAGGTACACTAAATATATAATTTTAGTAAACTCAAAAGACCTTGGGCAAAGCAGAGCGAGAGCACTACTCACAACGAAGACCAGTATATCCTTACGACCAAGCCCTTTCACTGTGCATCGGTCTACTGTTCACTGCGTTTCTTCAATCATTCCTTCTTATAATCTTATCAAACAAACGGAAAGCCCAGGACCAGCTGAGTAAACCACACGCATACTTATGTTTTTCACACAAGACATATTTGAGCGAGTCAAGCTTCTTTTAGGAGGGTTCTGTCGGTGGTTTGCCCACCGTCCCCAAAATTGTATTTCCACGTTAAAAAAAAAAAAAGTACAATTTTCAATATATTTGCTAAAAAAAAAAAAAGCATGCCCCGAACGTGGGCTTGTGAAATATGAATGTAATCTCATACTTTACTAATCAAAACACCTACTCCCCAGGAGTTACTGCCCCCCACCCCAATTTACCACGTGTGCCCCCTACAAGAATATCTCCGGCTTGACAGCCGGAATACTTTGTTAAGGGTACCATCTTATGCCAAGAATTACTTAGAAAGTACCAATCAAGGGTGCCGTCTTATGCCAAGAATTACTTAGAAAGTACCAATGTCAGAACTTGGCTACTGATCCTGCCCACCCCATGTGCAAAACAAAATACCTCCACTATTACAGGTACAGCCTTTTTCCAGGGTGGTCCAACACTATGACAATTACCCTCAACATGCCATCACAAACATGCTGCAGAGGGTGACTCCATAAACAAGGTGTTAAAATAAATACACTAGCAAAGCCAAAAGGTCTCGCCTTTGCGAGATCTATTGACATCGCCCATATTTGTTAGCCACGTTGTACAGCAGCTTCGATGTGCAACGCAGCTAAAAGTAAAACTAGAGAGAAAAAAAGCTTTTTCCCTAACTTCACCTTTAGCAAAGCTGCACAGAGACGCTGCTGAACAACATAGCTAAATGGTAGACATCTGCTTTTGAAGCAGATATTATAGATTGCACCTGTGGAGATAGAATATGTGGCAGGAGGATGACTAGTAGACTACTGCAGTCAGCTTAAGCCATTGAGTTCTCACAATTAGATCACCCTAAGGGTTACACATCAGAGGACAACTGACACTGTCTCGTTATTTTGATTTTTGTTTCTTGTGCAGTTGCACTAGAACTACCTGAAACCAGCCATGCCAAGGAACCCTCGTGTAAAAACTGAAGGGTGAGACCAACCGATATAGATTTGCATATTTGGATATTGATCCCATTACGACTTAAACAACAGTCCCAGCAACGTGCTGTACGGTAAAAATTAGTAATTGCAGAAGACGCCAAATGACATCACGCTAGAGGCGTCGCTGGCAACTTGTGCCTTCGCAGCACAAAAAAAATAATAAAAAGGGTTCCTTGTACAAGAGTTACTCCATCCTAATTATTCACATTGTATTCCAAATACATAGCGGTTACTACTCCGTTAAGCTCCTTGCGGCCTTTAGCACGGTTCCGTCATCGCGTTAATGTAGTAGTATTTTTAGTCCCCCTCCCCATAACAGTTTGCCTAATTATGTTTTTGCTTATATTATTTTTGTTGCTTTCTTAGATCATGCTATGTAATGCAACATTTATCTCCTGTGTATTTGTAAAGCGCTCTGATACCCACGTGTAAGCTAGCGCTATATAAAACTTTTAAATAAGAGATAAAAATAAAATACCTTCCATCTCACTAATACATGTGGTTAGCCTTTCGAGGGGGTGGGAGGGGGGGACGTGACCAACCCACATTTATCAATTTAGCGTTCTCGATTAATGCACACGTGATCTGTACAGTTCAGGCCTCTATAACATATTGCGCGACGCTTGTGATAACATGTGGCCTATTTTGAGGAGGGGCCCATCATCACGCTAACTGGCGCGGAGCAAAACACTGCTGTCTGCCCACAGATTGCGGATCGACGGCGCCTGCCTGTAACTGCAGAGATGAAAAAGGCCTCATGCAACAGGCCTATCACCAAACAACATCTCCAGAATATCTGCTAGCAGGAAAGCCTCCCGCCCGGTAAAGGCCTCTTATCTTGGAGCCAACACTCACCGCAGGCGGCAAGAGGAATTGGTGCACGGTTATGACCGGAGCGCGTGGCCAGCATGAGAACGTCGTCAGTCCGATCCCCAGTGGACTCCTCCTCTTGCTGCTGCAAGATTCTTTTATTACTATTTCCGCCTTAGAAAACGTCGAAGCCGGGGTCTGTACAACATAACAAGCCGCCATATGACGCCATGAACACCACCGCTTTTCTCCGAGGTCAAGCAGAAATGCCTCGGAGAAACGCAGTGGCATTTTCGGATTCGGGGGCGTGTTTTTCTTTCTCTCCTCTTGCGATTGGCTGGAATGTTTACATTCCAGAGGAGAGAAAGAAAGTAAAAACACGCCCCGAATCTGAAAAAGATGGGGCTTCTTTGCAGAGACAAAGCTCTTCTCCAATGGCTGACCAGCATTTAAGAGGCCAGCCAATGGAGAAGAGGGGAGAAGAGGGGCGGGTTCAAGCCCCTCTTCTGAAAACATTAAATCTCGGAGCGAGACTGCGCAAGCGCAGCCTTCGCAGCCGAGACCTAAAAAGGGGTAGGGAAAAAGGAAAAATAGGATATACTTTGCAACTGAAGATCAAATCACAACAAATACTCTTAGATAATAAAGAAACAATTAAAAACCTATAATGGAAATATTGCAATACTGAATTTAATAAAAAGGAAAAGGCAAAGAAGTGAAAAATCATGGAGGTTGGAAGTTTTAAGAACAATTACGAGAAACATGAATGATTGAAACCATACTCAAATAAGTCGTTAGCGGTAACCAAAATAAGTTTCTATTTACATGTGGTTTACAAGAGGACGCAAAAGCTATATCCAATCTGTGGTAATGGCAAACAGTATTCCATCAAGACTTAACTAAAAAGCTAAAGCTAGCATCAGGTTAAACAACCCTCTTTCATGAGTCAATAACCCCAGCAATCTTCCTGCAAAAGAAGAACATTCAATATAGGGGTCTGTTAATTAAAAACAATTGAAATACGAGACCAAATTTGTACCCAAAAGGAGGCTAGCTGAGATGGGAGGCAAGAAAACAGGAGGTGCATCAGATCAGCTAAAGGACAGTCACAGGACCAACAAGTCTTATTATTAGTGTGTGCAAAGTTAGCTATGGAGATAGGAGTAAAAAATAGCCTGTGGTATAGAAAAAACAAAGATTGAGTGGTGAATGCAGATCTAGAGATTTTTAACAATCTAGCCCAAATCTTGTTCCAGAAATCAATGCTTCAATCCCAACCCAAATCCGTCTCCAAATAAGTTCCTATTTAGATTTAGCGTGCTCCGGATATGTGGAATGAAAGAATTTATAGATCAGGGAGGCCTTTGGAAGTACCATCAAGATTCTGAGAAGTGGATCCTGTGTGGACAAGAAATCCTCTGGAGGAAAGGAATACATTACATCTAGAACTACTTTCATAAGTATTGAGAATTGGTGCCAAAACAAGCGAGGACATTGAAAAGTAGCCTGGAATTGGGGAAAAGGACAGAGAGTCAAGCCATCAAACAGATCCTTGACCCAAACGATGCCCTTCATCCTCCTTTCTGGATTTGAGCTAATTAGCTAAGAGTGAACCAACTTTGTTTTGTCCATCATAATAACGGGCACTGCTTCGAAGCGGTATAGAGGAGGCATTATCAGTAGATAATTTGTTAAAATCTACCTTTGCATGGACAAGCTTCTGCAAAGTGGAATCCAATGAAGAAGTATAAAATTGGTGTTCTAATTGTTTAATGTTGTCTAACAGGTATTTATGTTAATTAACTGACTGTTTCTTTTTCCTGGATACAAAATCAATAATAAAGCCACGAGCAGTGGCCCTAAAAGTATCCTACACTAATGCAGGGAAAGTAGAAGGATTCTCATTTAAAGAAAATTATTCCTCAGTAAAGGAAGTGAAGGAGGACGAAAAAACTGGATCCAGAGATAAAAAGTTGTTAAATCCCCATCTAGAAGACTTGGGTTGCAAAAGGAGCAAATTAAAATCAGCTACTACTGGGGCATGATCCAAAATCACAATGGGTTCAATCGAAGAGGAAATTAGATTTTGAGCCAAAGACTTAGAAAGGAAAATATAGTCTAATCAGGTCACGGAACCATGTGGAGGGGAGAAAACGGTAAATTCTGTTAGGTCTGGGTTACATAGTCTCCAAGCATCTACAAGATGTGTCTGTGTGATTGTATTATGGAATTGTTTATGAGTTTTGTGAGGAATAAAGCACACTTGGGACTTGTGATCAATAGAGCGGTCCATAATCTGGTTACAATCACCTCCTAAGAGAAAAAAAATCATCTTTATGTTGGATACACTTATTTGTAATAGCAGGCCAGAAAGTATAATCCGGTTGAGTCAGACCATATACATTAAAAATGTCTTGAGAAATAACAGAGCATTTCAATTGTTTATGACATAAAATAATGGCACCATTCTTCTTTGTGTTCGTAGGGGAAACTAGAACTGAACCAACCCGATTTTGTTTAAGCTTGAGAGCCTCAGTCACTGTCAAATGAGTTTTGTGTAATAAAACTAAATGATGGATGATAGGAGGCTAAGTGTGAAATAATTATTTGCCTCTTTTACATTCCAGGAATAAACTCTGAATGCAGGAAAATAACACTGTATAGGAAACAACATGATTAACAGTAGTAAAGGAATATGAGAAAAATAGTAGATAAAGGAAATACGAAAAGAAGAGATATAACGAGAATAGTACGAAAAAAGTTTGAAAAGGAGAGTGGGAAAGGGAGAGAGGAAGAAAAAGAGACAATAAGAGAGGACAGCACATATCAAAAGGGAACTGACAAATGTAATACATACCTTTCGAGGGATACAAAAAAAAGAACAATGTCTGGCGACAGACACCAAAGACGGCACGAGCAATGGAAGGAAACGGACCACATCAGGAAGCCATACAAACAGAAGACAGGAGTCTGAATTAAATCGGATGGTCTGTAATAATAATAGAAGAAAAATAGAAGGTTTACTAAGCAATGATTAGAAGAAATTTAGCATTGAATGTCAGGTAAAAAACTTAAGTAGTAAAGGAAGGACCAGCAGTCTCCATGGAAGTCATAGAGTCTGAATGGATGAATTTCCGAAGGTCTGCCGGTTCTTCAAAAGTAGACGTAAGGTTCTGAAAAGTCATCTTGAACAAGCAGGGATGGAATAAGCCATAACGTGCAGGGCTAGTTGAAGCTCAAGGAATTCCTTTTGTCACTTGGCAGTTGCTGTGGAAACGGGCTGGAACAGAAATAACCTACCTCAAGACCAATATAGCTGTTTCTTAAGCTTGGCTGCATTTAGAACTTGTAGAAGGTCAGTAAATTAAAAAAAAAGAGAAGGATCACACCACAGGGTTTCAAAGGCATAGATGAGGAAGATAGGCGGGGGCCCAGCCTATGTGCTCTTTGGATATTCAAAGACGTTGATGCAGGTAGGTTCTGAAGTTTTGGGACAAAAGAAGTGAAGAAGGACACAGGGTCTCCTCCCTCAATTCCCTCCGGAAGACCATATAAACAAAGGTTATTGTGTCTGTTCCTGTTTTCAAGGTCTTCAGCATATTTTCTTAAGAGCAGAACATCCTTCTCCAAAGATAAAACTTTTGCAGAGACGTCCTTATATCATTAACATGTTGTTCCACTACAGATATTTTGGAATCAAGTGAAGACCATTTAGTGTCCAGAACTTGTAGACAAGTGTTAGTTTCCCCTACAAATGGTCTCAAAGCCCTTATTTCCTTCAAGACAGTGTCCAAAGATATAGGCAGGACAGTCTTTGGTGGAGAAGGAGGATCCTGCTTTAGCCTCTTTTTTGCACAGGAAGGTGACTGTAGTTTGGATGGAGCAATGGGCGAAGAAACAGATTTAGAAGAGTTAGATTGAGACATAGTGACAGGGATATGCCACCAATCCACAAGGGGCTCAAGGGAAGAAGTCTCTGACACAGGCAAACTAGGAGTAAGTCTCTTGTTAGAGTGCAATAGTTGTTTACTTCTGCCCATGTAGCAGAAACAACGCACAAGCCAGACTGAGCCTAAAAGTCTCTCCAATAATGACAGTTCCTTCAATAAAGATAATGATTATAGATGAAATAAGTCTTTAAATGTAAATGGAGAACACCGAAAGCATTGAGAAAAAATCCTAGTCAACCTTGAGAATAAGATGAAGAAATTAGAAAATAAGTACCTGAAGAAATATTTGATATCGGAGAAAGATTTTTTACGTTTTGTAAACCAGGGACGGCTCCTCCAGTTGAGCGGAGGAGCATCGCCCCACTTAAGTGCTCCCCAAAGCTCCAGAGATTAAAAATAAACACTTTAAACCACTAAACCCAGCTGTCTTAAAACAACTAAGTTGAGAGCAAGTGTAGGGGGAAGCTATTCCCACCAATCAGGGCACTGCTCACAGGCCAGTTAACAACACGTGAGCAGGCCAGGACTGTTCGAGGAAGCTTGAGGGGTTCTGATTTGCAGTCTCAGCAAAAGAGGTTGGAGTGAGGAGGAGGCAGTTCATCACAATCCTGTAAGTGCTTGTCTTTTTTATTCATTTTTTTTTTTTGCTTGCCTGCATGTGTACCCACCCATTTGCCCACCCCCTCCTGCCCAGTAGATGGCAGCCTTTAGTGGTGGCTACTACATTTACCCATCGCCCGGGGCACATCACAAGATTCCAAGTAGTTGCTTCGTTTGGCTTGAAATGTGCCTCAGTATGTCACAGTGTAATACATTTCCCTTCCTCCTTCTCCAGCCTGCAATGAGTAATACCGCCATTTTACCTGTCATGACTGCTGGCTACAGTAATCCACTCCCACCTAACCTCATTTGTATTGCAGGTGAAAGGGCTCCGTTGTCATTGTCGAAGGGATCTTCCCTAATCTGCCCTGGCCGCTCCTACTTACATGCTCTTTCATATCACATTTACTCTGAGGAAAGTTCATAATCTGCCAAGCTGTCAGCAAGAATACCTTCAAACCCCCTTCACACCCGCGCTCCGCACATCAACGTGTCTGCCGAGATGGATCCATCCTTCACAGACGTCACCCTGCCCCTGGACATGAGTTAGTGCCTTTGTTGGGAGACAACTGCATGTTAGGAGCAGTGCACTTCAGAAAAATAATACATCGTGCATCTCCTACAGTCGCTTGCTGTGCTGTTCGTAGTAATCTATAGCAGTTGCCGAAAGGGCTATTCTTTCAATTACAGGGCAACGCACCACAGTGCGTTCTGCTGCTGATGGGAAGCCTGCTGAATCCCACACACTCAATGCCAAAAGCCGTTTTCAAATCGAACTGCTTTCAGCTTCAACTCTCAATTTCTCCAGTAAAAATAAATACTCGAAAAAGCTTTAAAACAATTCAAATGGTGAACCAATTAAAGGACAACGAGGTGTGAAACACAAGGCTGGGAAAGAAACTGCCATATCCATAAACAGTTACGTTCACAATAACACGCTTCATAGGTAGTTTCCAGAAGCGTAAAGAAAACACAGCGCACAATAAAACACTTGCCACAAGGAGGTGTGAGACCAAATGGAAAACATCGTTTCTTTGAAAGACGAGTTAAAAAACTCTGCGGCTTAAATATACCTATGTTCCGTTTCTTAGAGAAGCAAAGGCGAACATATTCCCTAGCCCTACTGCCACTAAAAATGCCATAAATAATACTACCACATAACATTTTACATGCATGTATATCAGCAATGGAGCTGTTTTTCAGGAGGCATCCAGAGAGCAAGGCTCGAGTTGTTGTTATGATGTCACTATAGGGAGGCAGGGAAAGGCAGTCAGATGTGGTTAGGGCCACTGGAATTATGTGGCAGGGCAGCACCACATTTTGCGTCAGGATTGTCTACAATGCAGCAAGTCAAATTACGCGGCATAGTACAGCACATTTCTTTGGATAGTATTACTTATTTATTTTATGTTTACATATAGTAATACTGTCTTGTCAAATATTTCATATTATTCGTATCAATCACATAGAGAAATAAGCAACTGAAAGATAACTGGTTAGTGTTTACAAAGGGCTTTGCACCAAGTGTGAACATATCTCAAAACATTTGTATCCGTTTTATCCATTGAGAAACATTTTTTGGTTTAAAATCTGCAGATTATGCAGGAGATGATGGATTATGTGGCACATGCAGGCAGATCCATCATTATGTGAAAAAATGCTGCAGCAGCAGAATCGCATAATTCCAATGGCCCTGAATGGTTCAGCAGTTGTGCTTCTCCTGCCCTAGGTCTGTGCAGAATATGAGTGGGTGTGTTCTCGACTCAGACATGTGTCCCATTGGGAATTTGAATCTTTCACTGTATCACAATGCCTTGCTATGCGTAGGGTGTCCACCCAAAGTGTGTGCTTTTCATGGACAGTTATACATTTTTTTGTATTATGTATAATCTGCATGTTACTAAAATCTATACTTTGGAAGCACGTTTTTATCTTTAACCTGAATTTATTTGTGCATTTTGTGGTAGCCTATATTTTACTGTGTGTAATGCAAGTTTAAATTAATGACATGCAGATTCATAATGCTTTCTGTAACATGCACGGACCTCCTAGCACTAAAAATGCTTGTCACATTTCCCTCCTGCTGAAAACAGGACTCGGTTCTATGGGACTCTGTTGGCACACACAGACATCTGCAGCGATTGCATTAACCTATAGTGATTTCACAACATAAACTTTGGATTTCCTACTGATTAGGTTGGCTTTCATTTAAGGTATGCATTATTTTACCTTATGGTGAAACATCAACAAAAACATTTATAACTGAGCTTCTGGGGGCTGACACTTGGCCCAACCCTGATAGCCACCAAACTTGTAACCAGATGGAGATGGATTAGCTGAAAATGATGACTTCTTTTTTTTTCATATTTAAGTTTAAAATAGATATCCTAAATCTAGATTGCAAATGAAGAGAGGCTTTGAAATTGTTTTGTATCCATGGGTTAACCTCTTCGGCGCTCATGACGAACCCAGCTCGTCATGAGGCACAGTGGAGCTTGAGGTTCTGTAGCGATCCGAACCCGTGTATTCGGTATCGTAGTACTGACACGATTTTGGTACCAATGAACTGGAAATGATCCATTATATGCATGACAGTGTTTTCGCTGCGCAACTAGCATGAATTCACTGAGAAATAGGGCATTCTGTTGTTAAATCATGGCATCCATTTTAGATACGGCATCCATTTTGTTTCTTGCCCTTACATAGTCAATGAACAAGCGATGACCCTGGCAGAATCACCTTGTTAAGGACACTTAAGCTTGAGCCCCGAGAAAGCTGACGCTGCGTGACTAGGCAGAATCAAGCTGCCTCCCTTGCCTGAGGCCAGCCCTGCTATACTGGTTCTCGTGTCCATTGTCCTGATTGAGAGGCCGAATACGGTAGCCATGCCCGTTTACGATCCATAAACACCTCTTATCCTGCTTTTCTATCCCTTGCACCTGGCTCCGCTCCTCTCCTTCTGGGCTTTTACAATGGGGAGGATACGATTTTTATGATGGGGAGGATCGGGCAAAGAATGGAAAACTGACAAGGAAACTTGATCGAATACCGAAAACCTACGGCTAATTATTGTTTGATGTCTGTTTATTGTCTGTTTGGGATACCGGGTTGGGAATGAAAAATATTCGTGTAATGTTGCCTAAAGACATATTTCGTGTATTTAAGGAGCAACCCACTTCTTGCAATTTGAACAGTCTCGTAGATCCTGCCTTTGTGTGGTTCCTATGACTTCTGTGTCCCTGCAGTAAATAAATCTTGGTCTCTGACGCCACCATCGAGAAACCCGCGTCTCTGTTTATTTGTGCACCAAGACAGGAAGGAACTCAGGGGTCTTTGGGTGTTGTTTCCCTGACACCTCTGGACTCTTAAAAGTCCAGAACCTCAATTTGGCGCCCAATGTGGGGCGACGTCATCCGGTACCGGTCCAAAGCCTGAAAAGTTCGAGGAGCTTCGTGTGAAGATTCCGGAGGGAGGTACCCCGCTTCATCGATCCCTGTATGTCGTAAAAGTGGCCCGACGATCTCTTCCACGAGGGTTCCCGTTCCTAGACGGCTACAGAGGACCGCTGCCCTGACTGTCGCCCTGTCTTGGACCCGAGGTGCAGACCTTAGTACGGCGAGACGTAGACGGGTCCTCCTTGGTGACGTCTTCCACATTTCAGTTAAGTATTAAGTGGGTTGCGCTCAGTTTGGTTGTTCTTTGTTGCTCTTGTTTTGCTCTGGATACGTTTGTTCTTGAATTCGTAGATTATCATTGGTTGCTCTTGTTAAGATAATCTTTGTTTTGGTATTTGTTCATTTGGTAGGCCTAAGTTCTTTGTGCATTTTGGTTGGAATCTGTCCTTAGTTTATAATGACTAACAGTAGTAATTGTTTCCTGTCCTGGTTAAGTTGCAACGGGGATTCCCGGCTGGAGGATCCGTGTTCGGTTCCTCCGATTGGAACTCCTACATATGAGCTCTATTGTAAACACGGTGTAGGTCCTATCGCTTATAATGAAGTATGGGTCCTTTACACCAGGAAAGATGGTGTCCTTAGTTGGCCACTGCATGGTAGCTTTGAAATTGAAATTCTAGACAATCTAGAAATGAAGTTGTTTAAAAAGAAAGCCCGGCCGGCAATGTTTGATTCTTTTCGTGTGTGGCGTAAAGAAGCTAAACAGAGAGAAATTAGGAAGATGAAGAAGGAACAGAAAGAGAAAGGGTTGACATTAATGGAGTCTGCTAGACAATTGCATGTCCACGAGACTGAGGAAGCAATGGAGATAGCGAATAGAAAACATAATTTGGTGATTGATAAATGCTACCCTGTCTTGCCATCTTGTCCTGCTAAGCCGATAGAGGACCATGAAAAGGATCCTCTGTTGTCTTATCTGTTGAGATCACCTCCACCGTATGCACAGGGTAATACAGCACCGCAGTTACTACCTGTTGTACAGCCAGCTGCTGGTCAGCCTGGAATAGTTGCTCCACTTCCTTTGATTCCAGCTCCTGTCCTTCCCGTGGTTAATGTTTCTTCGGCACCCCCTCTTCCTGGGTTGCCTATTCCGCCTTTGCCTGTCGTTTCGCTAACTGCTTTACCTGCTACTCCCACCCTTACCATTTCATCTGCTCCAGCTGCCCTGTTCCCGAACTCTGTAAACATTCTGACTCCGCTTTCTGTTCATCGGAAAATAACCGACTCTGTAACTAATATCCTAACTCCTCTCTATAGGTCTTTAATTGGGACCCCCGTTTCTGACTCTACACAGAGACGTAGCCAGTTTCCTGGTCCCCAGGAACGAGAAATGTTAGATTCGACAGCTCTTAGGTGGATGTCGAAAGCTGCGAAGTATGATGCACGAAGAGTGTCAGATACCTTTATGCAATGGAATGAACCAACTCAACGTTATGTCTTTGACGTGATGTGTTCTCTTGTGCGTGAGGAATGGGATGATGAGGACTCAGATTCCGTCCCCTCTGATTTGATAAATATTCAGCAAAAGTTTGCCGCAGGAATGGTGATAGGTTCAGAAGTAAGGGAAGCGATAGAACTGATTTTAGCTTATAGGGATGATTCTCCTCTTTGAGCACCAAGGGACTCTGATGGTTCACCGATTGCTAGGAAAAGACGAGGCCAATATCCGATGAGGGAAGTTCCACCCATATGGCGCGAAGCAGTTCAAGCTGATGCGGCTAATAATATTGTAGCTGCTCCGGCACATTTCCATAGAGTGTGGATACACATCCCTTGGAAGCGGGCCGAAGTATTAGCAGTAAAACAGGCGTTGCCTGACCCGCGTAAAAATCCTGCTGGTTATTATAAAGAGTTAACGCAGACAGTTCAAGCGTGTGTCATGAATTTGGCAGACATCGAAATGCTATTTGGCAATGTAGTGCCACAGCCTATATGGGCCAAGATTCGGCAAGAGAACCACCCAGTCCCCCTAGGAGGTGATTGGCCAGCTATTATAGCGGCAGACACGCAACAAGTTGGTGGTGCTAAACCTGAGCCTCTGATTGCTGCTTTACCTGGCAGAATAATTAATCTGATGAAAACGCTGATGCCAGCGTTACGGGTAAATTGGGATAAACTATCAGCATGCATGCAGAAGAAGGACGAAAGCGTCTCTGACTTTTTCACTAGATTTGAAGAGACCTTTGTAGACCACAGTGGGCAAGATATGAGTACTGAGGGAGGTCAGAGGTTGTTTGTCGACAAGTTTGTGTTTAATTTACTGCCTGAGCTTAGTAACAAGTTAAAGGATTCTGAGAGTGCATGGGCAGTGTCGACGACAGCACAGATACTTGCAACTGCTCAGTATTACAAGAATAGAGAGAAAGAAGAGAAGGAAAAGTCAGAAAAGAAGACAAAAGATTTGAAAACTAAAGTTCTTTTGCAACAGGCGTATCCGCCACGTTCGAATCAGTCAGATTCACAGCAGCGACCCCAGTTTCAGCAACAGCCACAATTCCAGCAAGGAACGTCCCAAAGATTTAATGATGGTTTTACCCGACAACAGTTAGCATGGAATCAGTGTGCCTATTGTAAAAAGGAGGGCCATTATAAGAACGAGTGTCCAGTACTGCACACACAAACCAGTGGAGTCCCAGCTCAGAGAGGCAATGGTGGGTTTATGCAAGCTCCTAGAGGTAGAGGACATGGTACAATGACTCCACAGGCTGATCGCCCATCAAATTATTTCGATCAGCGAAATGTACAATCTACGCAACTAGGTAGATCTTCACAGTATCATGTTGAGGATTACTATGAAAATAATGAAGAGGTTCAGAGAAGCGAGTACTAGGACAGCCACAGGCAAAGAGAGGGAGTAGTATCAGTTCCAGTTGATCAGAGTGGACCTTATGTCGCAGTAGTTACATCAGGCGTGGTCGAACCGTTTCTGTTGGATACTGGTGCGGCAAAAAGTTCAATTATGCATGCGAAACTCCCTGGCGCACCTTTGTCTGGCTTAACGAACACTTCAGTAGGTTTCTCAGGCGCCCCTGTTCACAATCCTGTTTCTAGTCCTTTGTCAATTTCTGTTGGGCCATGCGAACTAGAAGCACCGCTTATTCTAACAACCGGTTGTAATGAGAATCTGCTTGGTTTAGATCTGTTGAAACGCCTACATGCGACACTGTACTGTTCTCCTTCGGGAGTGCAGCTCACATTAGGCAAGAGAGTCATTTCTCCAATGTACATGTCGATGGATAAGCTCCCACCGGAGCTGCGTTCTCTCCCTGATACTCTTTGGGCGACTGGTCCTAATGATGTAGGCCTTTTGGAAATTCCCCCTTATGTGGTAAGCCTGAAAGCGAATGTTAGATTCCCACGAATCCCACAGTATCGGATTTCGAATGAAGGTGAACGTGCACTTTTGCTGATCGTGAAAGACTTAATACAGAAAGATGTGATAGAAGAAACTAGAGGAAATGTCTGCAATAGTCCTGTTCTGCCGATTTTGAAACGCACTGACCCTTCCAAACCTCCAATCTACAGATTTGTGATTGACCTCAGAGAGGTTAACAAAATAGTGATTCCACAGTTTCCTGTGGTACCAGATATCACTGCATTATTGACGTTGATTCCTGCCTCAGCCTCATGGTTTACAGTGATAGACTTGAAGAATGCCTTTTTCAGCATCCCGCTAGCCGAGGAAAGTAGAGACATCTTTGGTTTCTCTTTAGGTGGTCGCAGTTTCAGGTTCAAGCGCGCTCCACAAGGTTATTGTGAGAGCCCTTCAATTTACAGCCAAGCATTAAAAGGTCAATTAGATGCTCTTGTACTTCCTCCTGGTGTTGCTCTGATCCAATACGTAGATGATCTTTTACTGGCTGCTGATGACAAGGAAACTTGCAAAACAGCTACAATTTCTTTATTACGTCATTTGTCAGACTTACATCACAAGGTTTCACCTTCTAAACTGCAATATTGTTGCCAAGAAGTGACCTACTTAGGTCATCTTTTGTCAAAGGAGGGAAGAAGGTTGCCCCCAGAGAGAATCAAAGCAATTTCGCAGATGACTGTACCAAGCACACAGACAGAAGTGCGTGCGTTTTTGGGTATTACGTCACACTGCAGGCAATGGATCCCAAATTTTTCTCTCATGGCAAAACCATTGGTAGCCCTGACTGGAAAAGGTGTTCCGAGTCCTTTGCCATGGTCTGATGAATGTCAACAGAGCTTCTCCGACTTGCGTGATGCGTTATGCTCAGCTCCTGTGTTAGGTACTCCTGACTACAGTAAGCCGTTTACACTATATGTCCATGAAAGAGAAGGGTGTGCATTGAGTGTGTTAACGCAACAATTTGGTGACAAACAGCGACCTTGTGCATATTTCTCATCCACATTAGATCCGGTAGCCAGAGCATTGCCAAGTTGTTTGAGAGCTACAGCAGCAGCTGCAGTGTCTATTCGACAGTCTGCTGGACTAGTCATGAACAACATGTTAGTAGTCATGGTTCCACATGCTGTGGATACACTCATGAATCGAACGAAAACTCAGCACCTCACCAGTGCTAGACTATCAGGCTATGAGCTGACGCTCTTGGCAAGTCACATTCAGATCAAACGATGCAACATATTGAATCCAGCAACGCTGTTGCCGACTACTCAAGAGTCGAGTGATTCAGAGCCTCATGATTGTTGTTTTAGAACTGAGGAAGAGACAAAAGGTAGGATTGATTTAAAAGATACTCCGTTACTAGATCCAGATGGCACTTTGTACGTCGATGGGTCATGTTTTAAACTACAGAATGGTGATGTGACTGCCGCGTATGCAGTTACGACTTGAAGTACGATTGTTGAGACCGCAAGAGTAAGTCAGAATTCTGCCCAAGCTGCAGAATTAATTGCATTAACAAGAGCGTGTGTTTTAGCTGAGGGAAAGAGAGTGAATGTGTTTACTGATAGCCAATATGCCTTCGGCGTAGCACATAGTTTTGGACGTCTGTGGAAAGAAAGAGGTTTTCTCACGTCCCATGGGACTAAGATCCAACATGGACAGTTAGTCAATGACCTGTTGGAATCTTTGACCCTACCGAATGAAGTTGCGATTGTGAAGTGCAGTGCACATCGAAAGATTACGGATGATGTTGGCCGTGGGAATGCGTTTGCTGATGAGGTCGCCAAAGAGACGGCCAAGAACATGATGAGTCGAATGTACGTTGCAACGTCCGCAAGATGGATTGCTGAATCAGGAATGTGTGAGAATACGATTGAAAGTGTGAAGGCAATCCAGAATGAGGCAACTAAAAATGAGAAGAATCAATGGAAGGAGAAAACGGGTAAAATGGATTCAAGTGGGTGTTGGGTTGATTTGTCTGAGCAGCAGCGTTGGATGCTACCTGATGCGTATGTACTTGCGGTAGTCACGATGGCGCATGGAGCGGCGCACATTAGTTCGAAAGGGATCTGTAAAATTTTAGCTCCAGTATGGAAGAATGATGGAATTACTAAGTGTGCGGAAAGAGTGGTGAAAAATTGCATGATATGCCTGATGCATAATCCTGGCAAGGGAACCCCAACCCCAGTTGGTCACTTTGCTCCCCCTTCTTGTCCCTTTGAAGTGATTCAGTTGGATTTTATCCACATGGACAGGTGTAATAATCTTAACTATGTCCTAGTGGTAGTCTGTGCCTTTTCAAGATGGATTGAGGCATATCCATTAAAGGATAACACTGCTATGTCCACTGCCAAAATCCTCCTCAAAGAGTATTTCCCCAGGTATGGTATGCCACGGATTGTTTGGTCGGACAATGGAAGTGAGTTTGTAGGGAAAGTTATGAAGAGTGTGTGTGCGGGCCTGGGAATCATCCAGAAATTCCACAGTGCGAATCACCCACAGTCAGCAGGTTTGGTTGAAGGGTACAATGGTACCTTGAAGCTGAAACTTGCTAAAATTCAAGCTTCCACTGGTCTATCTTGGCCAGACGCACTGCCTTTAGCTTTACTGTCCACCAGAGCGACTGTACACTCTCGAGTAGGGCTTAGCCCATATGAGATTGTGTTTGGTCGTCCTGCTAATATTTGGGGAGTCCCTAGGCCAAAGGAATTCAAACAGATCGAATATCCAATGTTGATTGATTACCTTTTTGACCTGACTGCTAAATTGAGCCTTATTCATCAACAGGTATTTGAATCCTTGCCTAAACTGCCAGAGAGTCCAGGCCACACATTGAAACCCGGTGATCAAGTTGTGGTGCGGAATTTTGAACGAACCCGGAACCTCCAGCCAAGATTCTTGGGCCCGTTTCAGGTGCTCCTGGCCACAAGAACTGCTGTACGCCTAGCTGGAAGGAAGAATTGGGTGCACGCTAGCCATACGAAGCGTGTCCCTCTCCCACTCCCCTACGACAACTGGGTTAGACAGGGATTTGGTGTATCCGAAACAGAACCTGTTCCTAGGCTCATCCCCTTCAGTGATGCAGAGTACATAACTGACAAACGAACTGAAACGCAGAACTCTGATACCCCACCAAGAACTGTTCCTCCGAACCCTGAACAAAGTGTTGTACAAAGTGAACCTTTGCCACCTGTGGATTTGAACATTACTGCACCTGCAGATCAGCTGTTTCAAGATCAGACAAGACCCGGAAAGTACAGATACAACCTAAGTTCTCATTCTATGAACCAATAACATTGCATAATTACCTTTCTATTTACAAACTGTTTTGATCTTATCACATTCCATTCAGTCAGGAAGTTTGCCCTATAACTTTTGTCCTTTTGTTTTTGTTGTTCTCTCACCTTGCCATCTGGGTTACCGTAGGGTCGTAACGTGTGCCTTGTTTTAACTTGCAGGGAACCAGACACAAGGTCGGTTTCTTCTGTTTATTTTGGGAACTCCCAGGGTAGACAGAGGCAATTTTTTAACAGGTACAAACCATCCGTTGCGAACGGTTGTAGAAGATGGAGCTTCCTGAACTGTGACGGGCTAACGTCATAAATGCTCGCAAGACAAAACTATATGAAATATCGTATAGCAAATGTTTTCTAATGCAATGTGCTCTGACATTTCTGATTGTTTTAAGAACTCTGGTAGGCGGAATTATTTTTGGTATTCAATTGATCTTTGCACCTGTTACATCTACAGTATCTCCCCATGTTTCTGTTTCTCCGACTGTTGTTTCTTTTCATTCTTTCCATCCTTTTCCTGCACATGAGCAAGCTCGACGCTCTGAGTTTATAAATAACACTTTCATTCAGCTTTTGCACCAACATCAACTAGTGGTTAACACAACAAACTGCTGGGTGTGTGGCTTGATACCACATACCATGGACAAGGGTATCCCTTATCTGGTTCTGCCCTTTAGTTATAATGGATCATTCTGGGCATTTCAGACCATGTTCGCCTATGCCCTAGAGACCTATCCCCCACGACCTCCGCGTTCCACTAGGTATAACTCCGCTAATAGAGCCTTGGTAAAAGGAATTACTGACATGGTTAGAGACGTCAATAACACTCTGTTTATTCCCAAGGATGAATTGCGAGTTTACATGGGTTGGAATGTTACAGAATATGGCATTACTTTGGGTGAGAACAAACGTAAAAGCTCGACTCCGATCTGGGTCGTACCCCACCAAGGTCAGGTCTGTTTGCAAGGAAATGGGAGGAATCCGAAAGCTCGACTAAGGAAGAGTGACTGTACCGAAACATACGTTTTCCCGTCGCAGTCTTCCCCTGCATTTTTAGCTGCTAAGGGCACCTATTTTGTTTGCAAAGACAGAGCATATACATGGCTGCCTGCTGACTTTTCACGCTCATGTTATATCGCTCAACTGTTGCCTCCGACATACACTGCTGCACCGGATTATCACAAAACTAGAGTTGTGAGAGGTGTTTTCAATAAGGAAGACACTGCTGGCCAAGAAGCAGGAGACTTCTTCAAAGGTTTCCTTCCGTTCTGGGGGCCTATGGCCAACAGTAGAAACTTACGTCAACTAACACGGGTAGTTGAATCCACTATTACCAAAACTGCGGGTGCCCTTAGTAACCTGACAGCTGAGCTTCAAGCGGATCGCCTCATGACGTTACAGAATCGTATGGTCCTTGATGTATTACTTGCAGATCGAGGTGGGGTATGTAAGATGATCCAATCGAGTTGCTGTGTTTTTATCCCAGATAATGCGCCAGCGGTATTTAAGGCCATTTCTAAGTTACACAAAATCTCTGACTCTATTCATGTAGAGGAAGGTAACTGGTCACTAATGGGATGGTTCTGGAGTCTGTTATCTCCATGGGGATGGAAGGTTCTGATAGTCACTGGTGTTGCATTGGTATTTTTATTCTCATGCTGTCTCATTGTTCAGTGTGGTCCTGCCTTATGTGGCCTTTGTGTTTCAACATGCGTAAGAAGACCACCTGTTTTTGGAGATACGCCACGAGATAGAATAATGCTCCAGCAACATATCAGTGACCTGATGAACATAGAGATGGACTCTGATATAGAGTAAGTTATTGCCTATGTAAGGGCAAAAGGACGGTCTGAGGTTCTGTAGCGATCCGAACCCGTGTATTCGGTATCGTAGTACTGACACGATTTTGGTACCAATGAACCGGAAATGATCCATTATATGCATGACAGTGTTTTCGCTGCGCAACTAGCATGAATTCACTGAGAAATAGGGCATTCTGTTGTTAAATCATGGCATCCATTTTAGATACGGCATCCATTTTGTTTCTTGCCCTTACATAGTCAATGAACGAGCGATGACCCCGGCAGAATCACCTTGTTAAGGACACGTAAGCTTGAGCCCCGAGAAAGCTGACGCTGCGTGACTAGGCAGAATCAAGCTGCCTCCCTTGCCTGAGGCCAGCCCTGCTATACTGGTTCTCGTGTCCATTGTCCTGATTGAGAGGCCGAATACGGTAGCCATGCCCGTTTACGATCCATAAACACCTCTTATCCTGCTTTTCTATCCCTTGCACCTGGCTCCGCTCCTCTCCTTCTGGGCTTTTACAATGGGGAGGATACGATTTTTATGATGGGGAGGATCGGGCAAAGAATGGAAAACTGACAAGGAGACTTGATCGAATACCGAAAACCTACGGCTAATTATTGTTTGATGTCTGTTTATTGTCTGTTTGGGATACCGGGTTGGGCATGAAAAATATTCGTGTAATGTTACCTAAAGACATATTTCGTGTATTTAAGGAGCAACCCACTTCTTGCAATTTGAACAGTCTCGTAGATCCTGCCTTTGTGTGGTTCCTATGACTTCTGTGTCCCTGCAGTAAATAAATCTTGGTCTCTGACGCCACCATCGAGAAACCCGCGTCTCTGTTTATTTGTGCACCAAGACAGGAAGGAACTCAGGGGTCTTTGGGTGTTGTTTCCCTGACACCTCTGGACTCTTAAAAGTCCAGAAGCTCAAGCTGCGCTCATGATGAGCTGGGCTCGTCATAACCGTTGCGGCCCGCCCACGCGCGGTTGATTCCCCGCCTGTGCGGGAAAATCAATCAGTGGGCGGGGTCGTGACGAGCTTAGCTCGTCATGAGCACAGCTCCACTTTGCTTCATGACGAGCAGAACTCGTCACGAGCAAAGCACCACCGGCGCCGCCCCCCCGCCGCAGGAGAATTACCCCCGCGTGGAATGGGATATTATCTGTAATGAAAACAGAGAGTTGAGTAACATTATCGAATGAGATAGTCTCAAGTCCAAAGGAATTCATTAGTTTAGATATTGGGGCTATACAGACATGGAACAGTGTAAGGCTAAACAAAGAGCCTTCGGGAACACCGAATTAGAGCTGAGTTGCAGAAAGTTTAAAAGGATAAAAAGTTACGATGTGAGCACAATCACTAGGAAATGTGTAGATCCATTGGTATAACTTCATCAGTCTTTAGTTTGGCACCTAAGAATCCTTTTGTATACTTGCTGTGCTGCAGTTCAAAGAGACAGAGAGATGGGATCAATGTATATGCCTCTCTGACTGACTCTCTGTGCAAGCATGTGTACATAAGTGTCTGGTAACAGAATTTCAACATGTTAGAGGACTAAAATTAAAGATGGACTTTAAGAGGGATACTAAGCCCAGGAGGATGGCAGAGGAGTAGAAGGAATGGCCTCCTCCCCCTTTTGTAATATTTGCATTCAGACCACATCCAGAGTCCTCTCTCTCATTCATGCATTTACCTGTTGGGCCTACGAGCTGATCCGTGAGATGGCAGGAGTTAAAACTGAAGCTATAGGTACACCACACTTCCCTTTCCTATTTGTTCTTCTGGTAGAGCAAATGTGCTTAAAGTTGAGGGGGAATATTCCTAAAAATCAAAATTTTAATTATCAGTATTTGTTCTACCTGTAACTTTCAAGAATAGACTACCACTCTGTGATAAATTCTTCTAGGGAACAGACCTTTGCCCACATTTTTTAATGGGAGCTACATCAAATCATTTTTAGTCAAACATCAATTTTTATCAATTCTTCAGTTCAGTCACTAAAGAGAATTTTGGATTGGTTTGAAAAACCTTTATTCTCATAAACAGATTAGTAAATTACTGTCATTTTATTCAATTAGCCAGGT
Source organism: Triturus cristatus (assembly GCF_964204655.1). Lineage (NCBI taxonomy): Eukaryota > Metazoa > Chordata > Amphibia > Caudata > Salamandridae > Triturus > Triturus cristatus. The sequence goes on from NC_140590.1 coordinate 446,808,580, forward strand.
AAAATCAGTTTAGAGATATTTTTCAAGAGAAAGATGTAAACTTAGAATCAGTCATAATGCAAAAGGACAAGCGTGTTCCACAAATTAATTAGTCTCTATCCTAAATACAGGATCCGACTCAAATGTTATTAGAGCCCATAAAGCATTTGAGAAAATAGTGCGATCAATGGAGCATAAAGTTCATAACCAAATTAAGCAGTCAAACTCCCCAGAAAGAGCAGTTCATGAAACTCAGCCTAGTCTCAAAACCCAAAGGTGTATCAGCATACAGTTGCAGTAGCAATCCGAACAAATATATCCTCAATACAGAAAATAGGGCGCGGTAGATGCAGCAGTAGCTACAATCATCAAAAGCTAAGACTAGGAAGGTTGAGAGTCTATGAGCATCACCTCCAAAGTGGCAGGTAACAGCAACAGCTATCAGCAGTAGCCGTGAGCAATAGTAGCCGCTGGATCTCAATAGTAGCAGTGGAATCTCAATAGGAGCTCCAAAATCAACAGCCCTGTTTAACTAGAAACATGCACATATATAAAATACAAGAACAGGTGTGAATACACTGTTGTGGGTTAGATCACATCCATCCAATGAAAAGACATCTTTTAATTGCAAGCAGTCTTCATTCTTCCTTTTCCACGGAAAACACATGAAAGCATTTACTTTAAGAATTCTAGTTAGGTAACGTTTTTCGCATTTCATATAAGTGAAAGGTATTGTTACATTATATAATTCTCAAGTCATCATTATAAGAACACTAGATAGATAGGAAGTTCAAGCCTAGTGCAAATGAGAACATGTTGGTTAAAAAAGATAATTTAATATGAAATCAGAACATTCTACAGATATGGTGAAAAGTTTAGGAAGTCACATGAAGGTCAAGCTATCAAATACATTTGTGCACATTTCACCAATTCATACAGCTTCTATTAGTTAAAGAGTTATCCAACTGTGGCCTGCTAGTGAATATGGCTGCCTGGTGTGTTTTCCAAAATATGTCTATGTGCAGTTTTACAATAGGTTTTCATGTCAAGGTCTAGGGTAAATTATCAGATTTATCAATAAATGCTTAATTTGAAATGTTGACGTTTACAATTCCCCGTCTGATGGCTACTTAACCATCACACTAATGTAATTTCACATGTGAGTACATTAAGAGAGCACTTTCATCATCTGTTAAGTCTTGCCGATTTCTCTTCTGACCCCAAAATTTCAATGATTTCATGTAATCATCATTTATGAGATGATCCAAACCCATTTCTGTTTAAAATTTCTTATTTCATTTTTTCCCTTTCTTTTGCATAACAAATATAGCCACAGCTCATGAATGAAGCATAAATAAATGGCTGACAAAGCCATATGATCATTAATGGCATAAAACAGCTTTTACAATACCTCCTCCTGCTGTTGTAAACCAATTTCCAATTATACAAACTCCCTTTCTGAAGTTTTAAAATCAGTAGGTGGTTCCAATTCTTCTAAGTCAGGTTCCAAATAAGAAATGTTCTTTGCAAAACCTCCTATTTCCCTACTGTCATCAGGTATATAGGTATAAAAGCAGCAATGAGATAATTTAAGCATTTTGCAAACTCCGCCTTTATCTGCGAGCAATATTCCTAAAGCTAGATATTCAAAACCATTGAGCGTATAGCAATTAGCGCCGTGTTTACTACTAGCAAAGCTCCACAAGGGTGTGTTGCCATTTTGACGGCAACAGTCGACAACTTTCTAATCTGTTTGACATTTAATATGACGCTTGTAGGTGGGATGATTGCACAAAAGATATCTCCCACTAATTCAGCTCCAGTTTGTGCACTAAATTAGTGTCTGCATGCTGGTGTCATTATTAATGCATCTAAGCTGTCTTCATGGCACCTCTTAGGATTCAGTACACCTAAGTCAGCAAGAAATAAGCAGTTTTTCCACAAATAAAGTAAACACAGGGAATTGCAGAGCCTTATCTCTGTAAAATGTGCCAAGATCCTCCTGTTAATTCAAATGTGTGTTCACAACTGCTAATTCCTATATGTCTAGTTTGTTTGTGTGTTCTCCTTCTGTAAACACACGTTTCCTTAGTGTTGACTACCCAATCTTAATTTTGTGCAAAGCATTTTCTATATAAATACATCGTCCTCTTTCTTCCAAACATTTCTCGAAAAATCACTGTGTTTATCCTTGGTACCCGTTATATTTATGTATCTTTCTTCTAACACCATTATGTAAATCTTCTCTTTTGGTCTCATTAAGCAGGTTAAATTGTTTTTTTAAGCCTTTACACCATGTATAGGTCGATGGGGGAAGAAGTAATAACAAGCAGTGTCCATTTTCTTTTTTGCTTGCGGTTTAAAATTCATGCTTTCCATTAAAAGCACTCCTGAAAGTAGAAGATCATAGCTACAATAGAAATATTAAAAATGTTTTCACCTGTGTACAAAAGAAAGCAAAATACTACAAGATATAGCATATGATAGTGACATGTGATAATAAGTGACCTCTTCTGATGCAGGTGTGAGTAAGTGAGCTCAAACATAACAATCTTTTGCGGCTATAGTATGAAAGAATTCTTGCACTAATCTACAGTAAATGTTAGTGGAAAAACCATCTTTCTTGTAACTACCAAAAGAAGCTTTTATTTGATCTTCATCATTATTGTATGCATGTGGTTTAGTTATATTCGTTGGTCTAGGCTAAACTTCTGTGGTTGAATGAAATCCTACTAATACTATGGTGATCATTATTATGAAAATCTAACATATAGTATATTTACACTTGTTTTTGATGCAACACATTTCTCTAGAATCAAGCTGGGTATATTTAAGTTTCACTGTTGGATATAGATTTCTGTACGTTATTTTTAAAGACAATTAGCTTTCAACAGTTCAGTGCTCTAAATTAGACAGTCCTTAACCCTACTTCTTCTAAAAATGTTATCCCTACTATTTCACTGCAGGCTATGGCCTAGATTGATCTTCTGTAAATTTAAAAACTAAAATGATAAAGGTCTAACAAGAAAAGTCTTATTCATCAATAAGCTCATGAACCAATCACCAGGAGTGAGGTTGCAGCACTGTTCTTGATGCAGATCTCTTGTGGCAGCTGTAGCCTGGTAAGAGACAGAACAGACCACATCATCTAATCATTTGCAGTAATTGAGTATAATATCATCTGTGATGTTCAAGTGTGCATTTGCAGGTATGTCTCCTCACTAGCTAGGTTTATGTCTCCTCACTAGCTAGGATTGGGAAGAAGTGGGGCGTAGACATTTGCTCTTACGCAGATGATACACAACTTATGATTGCACTAAACGGTGAAGACGGCACTAAAACCAGATTACACAACTGTCTCTCCGAACTATCTAGCTGGATGCAAAACCACTGCTTGAAGTTAAATGCCGACAAATCGGAGATCTTACTATTCGGCGCTTCCCAGCAGCTCTGGGATAATACCTGGTGGCCCAATAGTCTTGGCACACCCCCCAAACCAACTCAGAAGGCGAAGAATCTGGGAGTCTACATTGACAATGCTTTGTCAATGAAAGACCATGTATCAATTACTTGTGGCAAAGGCTTCGCACTTTTGAAAATGCTTCGAAGAGTATTTCCCTGGATTCCTTTGGAATGCAGAAAGATCTTAGTCCAGTCACTACTAATTAGTAGACTGGACTATGGGAATTCCCTATTCGTCGGCATGGCAGACTACCTATTTTCAAAGCTACAGCTTGTTCAGAATGCGGCAGCAAAAGCTGTATGCAATAAAAGAAAATATGACTCAGCGACCAGCTGCCTGAAAACCCTACACTGGCTCCCAATGAGAGAAAGGGCCGCCTTTAAATTACTGTGCATTACTCACAGAGCACTGCACGATACTGGCCCGAAGATTCTAAAACATAGAGTCAATTTCTATGCACCCAAGAGAAACCTCCGATCCCAAACCACCGCAAGAGCGGTAACCACTCGCATAAAAAAGGTCAGGACGGGTGGCCATGCCTTTTCACACTTAGCCGCAAATCTGTGGAATAATTTATCAATAGATTTAAGACTTACTGATGATTACCTCACCTTTAGGAAAAAACTTAAAACCATGTTGTTCCCTAACACTCGTTAAACTCTCCTGGCTATTCTCGGCAGCACTCTGCACTGTGTTAATCTCAGCGCCATGATATCCTTTGGGATGAATGACAGCGCTTTAGAAATATCCTTACCATTACCATTACCAGGTACAGCTGGCAGTCTCATTGTTCTGCTCATCAGGATCTCTTGTGACGATAAACCAGTCTTCCTATCTGGGATACCTTGAATACTCATCAGTACTAAAGGCAATGCATCTGCCCATTTCAGTGATGTTGAAGCACAAACGTTTGCTAATCGAGAGTTAATGGTTCTGTTGACTTGGTCACAAATTCCAGAAGCCTCAGGTCTGTAACTGCCATACGATCTCTGCTCAATCTGTAGTGACATGCAAATCATCTTCAGGACTTCATTTTTAAAGTGAGTCCCCCTATCTGATTCCAGAGAAACAGCATTCCATACCTTGGAATCAATTCTCTCAATAACAGTTCATAGCTGCCAAGGTTTCAGATTCCTGTGTGTGACACTTTTGTAATTTGTTTAATTATAAGTGACATTTCAATAACTATGAGTGACACTTTCACGTGAGTAAAAGCAAGCAATGAATAAGAGGGACACATATAAAGGTCAGAAATGACACCCATTTCAGCAACAAGAAACTCTAAGAAGATCTTAAAACTACTGCAAAGCACCAGAAATGGAAGGGAACTAACCTAGTGCCCAGCGGGTTGGCAGAAAAATGATTAACAGATCCTGCTTTTGCCAGCCGTTTGCTGACTGGGCCCCCTGGCTCTTCCCTGGCAATAATGTATCAAGCATCAGTCTAGACCCAGGCCCGACCAGTCTCTATGTTCCACGTGAGACCCGACCAGAGTCTGTAATTAAAAGATACATCTGTCAGCTAACTCGCGAGCCGCCGCAGACAGTATGGACATTGGCGAGCTCAGGAGTGTGAGGTGCAAACATTACAGCCAGCCAGGATGTTGTATTTTAAAGACTTGACTACTAGTGCTGCTCAACATGAATAAGAATGATTACCGAGTATTTGGAATTTTTGTGTTAAGTTGCTCATCGTGTTTGTTCACAGTTTATCAATTCTTCTAGGTTTGTTGGGGATGATATGTAGTGTATCACATTTTAAGGCATCTCATAATCACCTGAGTTCTAATGTTCCACATTATCAGATGAATGTGTGAGTTGCCAGTTGAGGAAAGGCATTTGTGCACCTCGGTCACTTAAAGAAATGCTTGCTTGAAAATATGGAAAGCGACATTCTTTACTACATGAGGCCTCTTGCAAGATTGTGTTCATCAGCGCTGACAGTGAAGCTATTCTGGCCCAATATGGGACAGCCTGCTGCCAGCTCTATCTCTTCCTGTGTTGCTTGCTGCAGGATGAGCATAGGTCAGTTTAGCAGAGGAAAAAGCAAATCTCATATTTGTAAGACAAATAATGAGGGTCTAACACTCAGCAAGAAAGATTGATATAATGATTCTGTAAATTGTTTACACAAACTTTTGGCATCACGAGGTTCAGGGGTATGATATGTCGCTGTGGAAGCATATATAAAATCATGTAATTAAATTTAAAAAAATGTAAAGGGCCCATAGCACATGTTCACATTCCGAACAGTTGAGCGGTGTTCTCCTCTGTCCGTGTGCCGCTACCTGCTCAGCCCCACAGCACCAGATGAGATCACACTAGCAGGATGTAACTGAGTGCTACTAAACCAGGCTCTGCTTAAATGAAGCCACTGACTGGACTGAAAGTTGGAACAGCAGGCACCACTGTTTCTTGTGCGTTAGAGCTATTAATTTATAGCAAATGCTTGAAACAGAATAAGAGCTCACTTACTTAATTGATTTTACGTTTATGTAAATTGTTTACACAAATTGTTGGTATTACGAGGTTCAGGGGTATTGTGTGTTGCTGTGAAAGCAAAGACAAAAAATTAAATATAAAAACAACACAAAGGGTGCTCATAGCTCATAGCACACGTTCACGTTCTGAGCAGCTGAGCAGTGCCCAGCCCTCAGCACCAGATGAGATCACACAACCAGCAAGCTGTAACAGAGCTGTGCTACACGCTACTCCAACAGGCTCTACTTACGCAACGCCGCTGACCGTGCTGAAAGTTTGGACAGGCTGGCAACACTGGTCCTCATGCACTAGCACTATTAATTTAAAGCAAATGCATCACGCAGAGTGAGAGATCACTTATTTAATTGATTTGAGTCGAGCCGCAATTCCTATCTTGTTATGGCCACAACAACTACAACTCCCGCGGCAATTCTGTGGGGGAGGGGTTGCTAGATATTTTTTAAATAATTTATTTACTGTAGTACAAGCAGCCCTGCCATTGCATTCCCACTGCTGCAGCCTTCTTTAATTATGAACTACCCAATTACGCTGCTGCGGGCAGCAACAGGACATGACGTCAGCCTCCTATTAAAAGGTTTAATACAAAACCTCAACCCAGGCGCATGTCCCTCAATCAATGAAACAACATTTGTAGAGCGCACTACATACCCGTGAGGGTCTCAAGGCGCTGGGGAGGGGGGCGCAACTGATCGAACAGCCAGGTCTTGAGTAGCCTACTGGCAGCCACGCAGTCATGAATGTATTGAAATATGCCACGGCGGTGTTGCGGGCTGCATTGATCCTAGTATTGTTACATTTTAACCAGAGTAGAAGCTAAAACAGCAGACTCTGAGGCAGATCCCGGGAGCAGTGCGCAAGGTGCGCTGTGTTACCACTCCAGCTCAGGTTTAGTTAGTTTCAGTACCTATGGTGCATTACTAGCGCTCCTGACAGCTCAGGAGGCACTAAAATGCACGACTTTGCATTGCAGTGCGGTGCTGTGATGCAGACCACGACACTGAAATGCATTAGTCTAACGCCTGATGCGTGGTACGTGGCAGGGATGACAGTTTTGCTACAGAGAGGTTGTCCACTGGAATCAAGCTATCCTGGCTGAAGAGGGGTGAATCCCCGAAACAGGTCCTAGGATGCTTGTCTCCAGTCCAGGGAGGACCTGGCTTGGCAGTTCAGGCTGGACTGTTCCCATAAGGCACAGGGTCACGGCTGATTTGCATATGGCTGGGTTCAAACTGGAATGGCGAGCAAACAATTATGGATTTAGGCCCAGATCTCTGATCTGGGGTGAATGTATGACATTGTTCTGCATTTTGTCCGTTATCTGTTGTTATGGCATTTGTCACCCCGAGTGGGGCGGGTATGTCCAGACGTGGATCCTGTGCTCTCCATGCCACTGGAATCAAGCTATCCTGGCTGAAGAGGGGTGAAACCCCGAAACCGGTCCTAGGATGCTTGTTTCCAGTTCAGGTAGGATCTGGCTTGGCAGTTCGGGCTGGACTGTTCCAATGAGGCACAGGGTCAAGACTGATTTGCATATGGCTGGGTTCAAACTGGAATGGCATGGTGAGCAAAAAAACGATGGATTTAGGCCCAAATCTCTGTACTGGGGTGAATGTATGTCATTGTTCTGCATTTTGACCATTAACTGTTGTTATGGCATTTGTCACCCCGAGTGGGACGGGTATGCCCAGACGTGGGTCCTGTGCTCTCCATGCCACTGGAATCAAGATATCCTGGCTGAAGAGGGGTGAAACCCCGAAACCGGTCCTAGGATGCTTGTTTCCAGTCCTGGGAGGACCTGGCTTGGCAGTTCGGGCTGGACTGTTCCCATGAGGCACAGGGTCAAGACTGATTTGCATATGCCTGGGTTCAAACTGGAATGGCATGGTGAGCAAAAAATATGGATTTAGGCCCAGATCTCTGTTCTGGGGTGAATGTATGACATTGTTCTGCATTTTGTCCATCAACTGTTGCTTTGGCATTTGTCACCCCGAGTGGGACGGGTATGCTCAGACGTGGATCCTGTGCTCTCCATGCCACTGGAATCAAGCTATCCTGGCTGAAGAGGGGTGAAACACCGAAACCGGTCCAGGTTGCTTGTTTCCAGTCCAGGGAGGACCTGGCTTGGCAGTTCGGGCTGGACTGTTCCCATGAGGCACAGGGTCAAGACTGATTTGCATATGGCTGGGTTCAAACTGGAATGGCATGGTGAGCAAAAAAACAATGTATTTAGGCCCAAATCTCTGTACTGGGGTAAATGTATGACATTGTTCTGCATTCTGTCCATCAACTGTTGTTTTTGCGTTTGTCACCCCGAGTGGGATGGGTATGCCCAGACGTGGGTCCCGTGCTCTCCATGCCACTGGAATTAAGCTATCCTGGCTGAAGAGGGGTGAAACCCCGAAACCAGTCCTAGGATGCTTGTTTCCAGTCCAGGGAGGACCTGGCTTGGCAGTTCGGGCTGGACTGTTCCCATGAGACATAGGGTCAAGACTGATTTGCATATGGCTGGGTTCAAACTGGAATGGCATTGTGAGCAAATAATTATGGATTTAGGCCCAGATCTCTGATCTGGGGTGAATGTATGACACTGTACTGCATTTTGTCCATTAACTGTTGTTATGGCATTTGTCACCCGAGTGGGACGGGTATGCCCAGACGTGGGTCCTGTGCTCTCCATGCCACTGGAATCAAGCTATCCTGGCTGAAGAGGGTTGAAACCCCGAAACCGGTCCTAGGATGCTTGTTTCCAGTCCAGGTAGGATTCGGCTTGGCAGTTCAGGCTGGACTGTTCCCATGAGGCACAGGGTCAAGACTGATTTGCATATGGCTGGGTTCAAACTGGAATGGCATGGTGAGCAAACAAACAAAGGATTTAGGCCCAAATCTCTGTACTGGGGTGAATGTATGACATTGTTCTGCATTCTGTCCATCAAGTGTTGTTTTTGCGTTTGTCACCCCGAGTGGGATGGGTATGCCCAGACGTGGGTCCCGTGCTCTCCATGCCACTGAAATCAAGCTATCCTGGCTGAAGAGGGGTGAAACCCCGAAACCAGTCCTAGGATGCTTGTTTCCAGTCCAGGGAGGACCTGGCTTGGCAGTTCGGGCTGGATTGTTCCCATGAGGCACAGGGTCAAGACTGATATGCATATTGCTGGGTTCAAACTGGAATGGCATGGTGAGCAAAAAATATGGATTTAGGCCCAGCTCTCTGTTCTGGGGTGAATGTATGACATTGTTCTGCATTTTGTCCATCAACTGTTGTTTTGGCATTTGTCACCCCGAGTGGGACGGGTCCTGTGTGCTCCATGCCACTGGAATCAAGCTATCCTGGCTGAAAAGGGGTGAAACACCGAAACCGGTCCTATGTTACTTGTTCCCAGTCCAGGGAGGACCTGGCTTGGCAGTTCGGGCTGGACTGTTCCCATGAGGCACAGGGTCAAGACTGATTTGCATATGGCTGGGTTCAAACTGGAATGGCATGGTGAGCAAAAAAACGATGGATTTAGGCCCAGATCTCTGTACTGGGGAGAATTATGACATTGTTCTGCATTCTGTCCATCAACTGTTGTTTTTGCGTTTGTCATCCCGAGTGGGATGGGTATGCCCAGACGTGGGTCCCGTGCTCTCCATGCCACTGGAATCAAGCTATCCTGGCTGAAGAGGGGTGAAACCCAGAAACCAGTTCTAGGATGCTTGTTTCTAGTCCAGGGAGTACCTGGCTTGGCAGTTCGGGCTGTACTGTTCCCATGAGGCACATGGTCAAGACTGATTTGCATATGGCTGGGTTCAAACTGGAATGGCATGGTGAGCAATAAAATGATGGATTTAGGCCCAGATCTCTGTACTGGGGTGAATGTATGACATTGTTCTGCATTTTGTCCATCAACTGTTGTTTTTGCAGTTGTCACCCCGAGTGGGACGGGTATGCCCAGACGTGGGTCCCGTGCTCTCCATGCCACTGGAATCAAGCTATCCTGGCTGAAGAGGGGTGAAACCCTGGAACCGGTCATAGGATGCTTGTTTCCAGTCCAGGGAGGACCTGGCTTGGCAGTTCGGGCTAGACTTTTCCCATGAGGCACATGGTCAAGACTGATTTGCATATGGCTGGGTTCAAATTGGAATGGCATGGTGAGCAAAAAAACAATAGATTCAGGCCCAGATCTCTGTACTGGGGTGAATGTATGACATTGTTCTGCATTCTGTCCATCAACTGTAGTTTTTGCATTTTTCACCCCGAGTGGGACGGGAATGCCCAGACGCGGGTCCCGTGCTCTCCATGCCACTGGAATAAAGCTATCCTGGCTGAAGAGGGGTGAAACCCTGAAACCGGTCCTTGGATGCTTGTTTCCAGTCCAGGTAGGACCTGGCTTGGCAGTTCGGGCTGGACTGTTCCCATGAGGCACAGGATCAAGACTGATTTGCATATTGTGGAAATATGGATTTTTCTGGTCAGTTGTGTCCCCTATCTTGGACCCCAACGGTTCTATGTGCATGTCACAAGTACATGTATGTTCCCTCCAGTTCCAGTTATGAAGACGCAAATACATGTGCGTCCACCGTCAACATGTCCTCTGTCAGATCCGCCATGAATAGGCCGGATATTCCATTCCTAAATATGAAAGGCCATCGGCTTTATATGGCTCAGTTACTCCATTTTGCAGTCCAGGCAAGTAGGCCCTGATTCTGTCATCAAACTCTTCTTGCCTTCTGCCTCTGAAAGCTCCAGTCTGAGCCTGCATCTGTGACCATGAACTTTGTCTCATTCTCTGCGCGGCTCACGAAGCCTGACATCAGCCTATTCTCTGCCAAGAACTGTATTTCACCTTCGAATTATCTGCTTCCCCCTCAGCCGATGCATTCCTGCCTAGTAGTTTAAGTAAACATTCTTCCAGTTACCAAGCAAAAGGCCCGGCTTCTCTGTCCTCATGCAAGTAATTCATAGCCCTGTTACCATGGAATATTCCTATCCCCTCGCATTTAGTGTAGACACTTAGACGCTTGTACACGCACACACAGTCAGTATAGAATAGATTCTGTCCGAGAGTCCTTCTTTTGTGGATAACATAGTTCTTTAAACATAGGATGTTAGATATGATTTGGGATTAGGTTGACTTGACCCCCCAGACTTCTTGTCTCCACATGTAGAGCTAAATGTCAAGTCCCCTTCACCCCCTAGTTACACGTCAATTACACGTCATGTTGCTGCGCGCGCATCTATGCCAAGTATTATCTTATAGATCCACCTATATGTGACATCATAACCAATTATGTTCCTTTTTACTCCTTGTTCCACCCATTTTTGGTTACGCAGATAAATCGTCATTTTCCTTATCAATTGTTACGCCTATTGCATTCGCTTCATTGTAATGTATGTTCTATAAAAGTCATTTCATGTCAATAATGTATGTACTTCACTTCCTGAACCCCCGTGGTGATGGAACTTGGAGCAACCGATTATAATCGATCACTGGAATAAAGCCCATTCCGAACCTCTAATACCACGGATTCTGCCTCTCATTTTACTGAGCTATTTTATTATGTTTCTGTATCAAATTAAGTCCAGGTAAAGGAATTTTATTTACCACATGAATGGCGCCCGAACAGGGACACTTTCTCATCTCACGCGCCGGCGGTGAGTTGCAGGCCCGGTCTCCTGCCACAGCTGGACGGACAATAACGCGTACCAGCAGGATTTCCTGTATCTCCCTCCGGTCAAGCGGGGGCGACTGAGGCTGCGATCAACACCCAGACGAGGCGGTGAGAAGTGCGAAGTATCCCGAACAGAGCCTAGCTGAGAGAGCAAGATCCGAGGTATACAGAGGCCCACCAGTTTCCGAAGTCCCAAGTCGAGTCCAGTTTCCGACGAGTCGAGTCGAGTCCAGTCCGGTTAAAGTTCAAGTTACCGAGGCCTTCCGTTTCCGAAGCTACCCGGTGAGTACCATTACTGGGGAGGCATTTCTGACGTGCACATAGGTTGTGCCGGTCAAGACGGGTTTGGGTACACAAATCCGGTCTGCACTGTTTTAGCAGTTTATCTGTACTGTTTAGCAGTATATCAAGTATTCCGAAGTATCTAGTTATTGTCAAAGAATTATGCTTGGTGATTAGTTATGCAGACGATCATCATTGTAGGTTATTTTAAAGGTTAAGAATGTTTAATGTTTAATGTTTAATGTGTTAAACGTCCTGCATATTGTGGTATGAATGGTTGTTCATTATTGTGCTTTTGTACTAAGTGTGTTCAAGATTAAGTATCAGATCAGTTCTCAATATGCCGCTCTTTTCGAAATTAAGACAGATCACTACTAGAAAAGGGGTTCTCGAAGAAGCCGTCCCTATTCCTCCTAGGGACACTCCAGGGCACTTTATGTATCATAAACATGGCTTAGACGCTATATTATTTCTTGATTTATGGGTAGACTACACCAAGGGATTACCAGAAAGTCAGAGGTGGCCCACAGCGGGAACCTGGGATGCAGAGTGCATCATGAAAGTCGAGGAAGAGTTATGGAAAAGGAAAGTCAGACAGTCACAGAAAGACGCCGTTGAGTTATGGCGTAAAGAATCTCATAGACGCACAGAAAAAGCACGTAGACAGGAAGAAAAGAATAAAGAGAGTTCAAATAAAGTTCGAGAAAATCTATTAATTGAGGAAGGTATCCGAGTGAAATCAGAACAAGTAGATAGGCAAAGAAATGCCCTTATGAATGGTATGTATCCCCTTCTGGCCGAAGGATTACCTAAAGCTACTCCAGAAAAACCGAAAGACTTGCCACCCCCATTATTTCCAATAAAGGTACATCCTAAGGGGCATCCTAGAACCGCAGAAGATGTTTTTCTTTCTTCATATTTAGATGACGCAGCTCCCGAGTATGCTAATTCTGCCCCACATAGACCGCCTATCAGGGAGGTTCAACGCCAAGATCCAGTGCCCGTATCCCTACAGCAACAAATCGAGTCACAAGTTCCGGCAAGCACATCTGTTTCTGCATCTGTTCCTACAGCTACTTCTATAGCTGTGTCCACACCTGTAGTTGCTGTGTCACGTTCGACGAATCCTTTCACACCCGACACCCCAGATGGGGCCACGGGAGGTACTACCAATATTTTTTCTACGCCACCCAGAATAAATAAACTTACTTTTCAAGAGTCAGCACATTCACGTACACCCAAACTCATAAGTGCCCGTACGCTGAAGGAACTTCTTATAGATTGCAGATATGACCCTGTGCCCGGCAAAGAGGACGAAATGACCCTGGCATCATTGCGTATCAGACGAGCCGCAGTGTATTTAGGGAAGTTACCAGGAATGACTGCGCATCTAGATAAAATATATCATTTTGTCCAAACAGGGCGAGATCCAGAATGTATTAACAGAGCTATGGAATACCAGAAAGTAGAGATACAGGGGGAACTGTTACGTTTCCTCATAAATTGTGTGATCAGAAATCAAGACCGACCGGGGGTAAACCCGGAAGCAATGCAAATTCTTACCAGATGGAGCCAGAATATATCAGAAGGTAGACATGATAAGCAAAATTGTATAATAGCCATGTGCCGAAAGATCCGTAAAGAAATAGAACGCTTACACGAAGAAAGATTAGAGGTAGACGAGTTCGAACAAAGCGAGGAAGAAGGGTCAGGACTGCCCGCGAGACAGTCGGACACCATAGCCTATGTAGGTAGAGGAAGATCTTGTAATAGTAATAGATGTCTTACTGACTCGATACGTCCGATATGTCCAGATAATAACAGGAATTTCCAAATACCTATAATTAATATAAGGTCTAACGAGCATTCGTTCCAAACCGCCGACAAACTACTCCGAGAACGAAGGGGTTATCATTTTCTCGATTCTATGGATGAACAAGATTTAGCCAGGGCAGCTGTCCATTGGGTGGACAGTCCCGGAAAATATAGTGATGATACAGTAGCACGCACATTTTTGAATCTCACCCCAGATGAACAGAGGTTAGTTGGGATTTATATGATTCAACAACTCATTATACTATATCGGAGTCAGCATTCGGACCCTGGTCCCTTACCTGACATATTGACTGAATTGCTTATGAATAAATGGAGAGGTTCAGGTACTAAATTAATTAAAGAAATTCTAGAATCAAGAAAGCAGTATATTCTTTTTGTATGTTCAGACCGTGTCTCATTACCCGTCAAGGAAAGAACCACGTATCACATGGATAGACAGAATCCCTTACGAGAAGTGCACCCAATAAAAGGCGAGGACAACGAGTTTAAGCGCGTATTTGTATATACGCCCATATCAAAAATAGAATTGTTACAAATGAAGAAAGTGGTACCCAGTCATGACAAAGATCCAGCGGGTTTTCACCGAGAAATTAAAGACATGTTACTCATGGGAGAGTATACCTATCCCGACATTATGACAATATTAAAGGTATTGATGCCTGCTGGTATTTATGAGAAACTCAAGGAAAAAGAGTGGGAGGTAGGAGACCAAAAGATAGAATGGTCAGCATTAGAAGCAGAAGAAAAGGCCCGAACTGCAGGAGCAGGACTTGGGGATAAAACTAAAGCACTACCAGGTTTACTAGTACAGGTACTGCCACGTTTATTAACTACGAAAAAGGAAGATTGGGGTACAATTTCAGCCTGTAAACAGAAGCAAGATGAAGACACTAGTGATTACTATGCCCGATTTGAAAAATGTTTTGGTATAAATAGTGGCATAAAAGCAAGTAGCGAATCATACCCACATCTGTTTGTAACAAAATTAGTAGAAAATGCCCTGCCCCCAGTAAAGAATAGAGTATTAAAATTCGAGAGTACCTGGCAAGGTAACACTCCATCACAAATGTTACAAATGTTACAGTACCATCACAATAGAATTAGAGAGGAACAAGAACATGAACACAGACGCATGAAAGACACGAAAATGAAAATGCTAGTTTCCCAGACAGTCCCAGCTGAAGGACATAAAAAGGGTATGACACATTCCGATTCAGCAGGACCTGTAAAAGGGACATGCAATTATTGTAAAAAGCCAGGTCATTACGTACACGACTGTCCAGTTTTAAAACATAATATCGCCATAGGTAAAACACAAGAAAGACCACGGCCACTTAGACAAGATCAGAATGAACAAGGAGCTCCGCAGCATGCCCAGGCCATGCCAGCCGCACAACAGCCAATACAGTTTGTGCCAGCTGCACCACCGTTGCCTGTTGCTGCCACACAGACAACAACACGACAAATGTATCAGACTGCACAGTATGAATATCCTGAGTATCAGAGATACGCATGAACTAGCCTAGAGAGGGAAGTTGACTTACCCCTTATCGAGATCCCTGTAGATCAAGAAGGACCTTATATACATAGTGAATTATTAGGCCAAGATAGAAAATTTCTACTCGATACAGGGGCAAGTCGAACGACCATAAAACGTAGTGAAGTTCCAGGGGCACCCCTCTCAGGCTCACAGAATATTTCCCTTGGTTTTTCAGGAAAACCTATTGTTAATGAAGTGTCACAGCCTCTCCCACTTACGATAGGACCTCTGACCCGAACTACAGATTTATTGCTTACTAAATCATGTCCCGAAAATCTATTAGGAATAAAAACATTGAAAGCTCTAGGAGCCATAATATGTTGTTCTCCGGAAGGAGTAAGATTGTTTTTACGTGATTTTAAAGGCCATTATGTGTCTAGAGACATGGATCCCCGACTACAGACATTACCTACACATCTATGGGCACAAGGCCCTACTAATGTTGGTTGCATGAATATTACACCATATCGAGTCACTTTAAAGGCAGGAGTGGTGCTACCACGAATGCGACAATACAAGTTACCACCAGATGCTGTAGTGGCTTTACTACAAATCATTGACAAGCTCATTGCCCAAGGAGTAGTTGTAGAAACAGACTCCAATGTATGTAATTCACCGATAATTCCGATTCTTAAACGAACAGATCCAAAGGCCCCGCCAGTCTATCGATTGGTTATTGATCTGCGCGAGTTAAACAAGTGCATTGTGCCACAATTCCCTGTGGTCCCAGATATCTCGTCATTACTGACAGCCATTGATTCCGAAGCAACATTCTTTACTGTAATTGATCTCAAGAATGCTTTTTTCAGCGTCCCA
The DNA here is from genome assembly GCF_964204655.1 of Triturus cristatus. Lineage (NCBI taxonomy): Eukaryota > Metazoa > Chordata > Amphibia > Caudata > Salamandridae > Triturus > Triturus cristatus. The sequence continues at coordinate 446,824,646 of NC_140590.1, forward strand.
ATAGATCCGGAGAGCCAATATTTGTTCGGATTTAGTTTAAATGGACGTAGCTTTAAATTCTCACGCGCACCTCAAGGATTTACAGAAAGCCCCAGCATCTATAGCCAAGCACTGAAACGAGAACTAGACAGTATCCACATGCCAGTTAACACTGCTCTGCTTCAATATGTCGATGATCTGCTGATCACCGCAAGAAGCGAATCGGAATGTGAAAAAGCATCACTGACAGTTTTAAAATTTCTAGCCGAAAAGGGGCACAAGGTGTCCCCTTCTAAGCTGCAATTCTGTGTCCAGCGAGTTGTTTATCTTGGACACTCGCTGTCCAAGGAGGGAAGGCAGCTTACACCCGACCGCATTCAGTTAATAGCTAACATGCCAATACCCAAGACACAAAAGGAGGTGCGGGCTTTCATAGGCCTCACGTCATATTGCAGGCAGTGGATCCCTCAGTACGCATTTCTAGCAAAACCACTCATTCAGTTAACCACACAGGAGGCAGCCACATCGACTGTTCTCCCTTGGACTCAGGAACATACACAAGCTTTTGAAAGCCTAAAGAAAGCTTTATGTCAAGCACCTGTTTTAGCAACGCCATGTTACAGAAAACAGTTTACACTCTTTGTTACAGAACGCGAAGGTACTGCTTTGTCAGTACTCACACAGGAACAAGCAGGAGCACACAAACCATGTGCTTATTTTTCTAGTACATTAGATCCCGTAGCTCAGGCTTTGCCTGCATGCCTGAAATCAGTAGCAGCGTCAGCTTTAGCAATCAGACAAAGCGATGCCATAGTGTTAGGACATCCATTGACAGTTCAAGTACCACACTCAGTAGAGGTTCTTGTAAATAGAACGCAAACACAACACTTGACTATAGCGCGACTTACAGGGTACGAACTTACATTGTTTCAGCCACATATAGAAATCAGACGCTGTAACACATTGAATCCTGCCACACTTTTGCCAGTAACCGGAACAGACCCACTAGCTCATGACTGTATTGAAGTTATTACTATAACGACAAAACCCAGACAAGACTTAACCGATGTCCCATTGTCAGATCCAGACCTGACATTGTATGTAGATGGTTCATGTATGAGAACAAGTACAGGAGAGTTAGTGGCCGCTTACGCAGTCACAACAGATACTGAAGTCATTGAAACTAATCGTATAAATACTTTGTCAGCTCAAGCCGCAGAGCTCATCGCTCTGACACAAGCCTGTATTCAAGCCACGAATAAGAAAGTCAACATATACACTGATTCACGTTATGCATTCGGAGTTGTACATGACTTCGGCGTGCTGTGGCGAGAGAGAGGTTATTTAACTTCCCACGGTGCCCACATTCAGCACGGACCCCTCATTCATGCCTTATTAGATGCAATACATCGACCCACTGCAATATCAATTATGAAATGTAAGGCTCATACGAAGGTTACTGATATCATTTCCCAAGGCAATGATCTAGCCGACAGAACAGCTAAACAGACTGCTCAAACCCAAACATCCGACATGACAAAGACAATAGTCCCGATGCCGACACATTGTATGACAGTTAAAGATCCTACCCTTGACGTAATTGACATACAGACACATGCTACACCAGACGAAATAAAGAAATGGACTGAATTAGGAGGGATCCAAACGGACCAAGGATGGATGATGAAGGAAAAGTCTGTGTGGTTCCTTCCTGATTCAATGGTCCAAGTTATAATTAACACTACACATAGTCCAGCACATCTCGGAGAAAAAGCTATGCTAGACAGCATTCAACACATTTGGTTCAATAAACATTTGCGAGCAGCAGCCAAACAAAAGGTCCGTACCTGTATGATCTGTTGTCAGTTTAACCCAGGAAAAAGCGTTCCCGTAGAACAGGGTGGATTTCATCCTCCTGATCACCCTTTTGAAGTGCTCCAGATGGATTATATCCAGATGGAACGATGTCGAGGATTCAAATATGTTCTCGTAGTTGTCTGCGCTCTGTCCCGTTGGACGGAGGCATACCCGGTTTCAGATTACACTGCCCCGACTACTGCCAAACAGTTGGTTCGAGAATTCTTCCCACGATACGGTTTACCACGTGTTGTCTACTCAGATAACGGCCAGCCGTTCTCATCCGAATTAATGAAACATGTTTCACTTCTGTTAGGATATCAGTGGAAATTCCACTGTGTCCGACACCCCGAGGCAGCAGGTCTCGTAGAAAGACATAATCAGATACTGAAAATCAGATTGTCCAAAATATGCAGAGAGAAAGGTGTCGACTGGATAGTAGCGTTACCAGTTGCACTCTTTTACATGAGAATGGTAGCACACTCTCGAACAGGGCTATCCCCGTATGAGGTGATCTTCGGCAGACCACCAAATATGTGGGGGACGCCTATACCACGCAAAATAACTGATGTTGACTGTAATATGCTGACAGATTACTTGGCTTCCTTGATGTCTGCACTACAATCTTGTCGTTCACAGGTAGCTGCAGCCTTTCCCGACAACACGGAGGTGAAACCCCATGACGTAGTTCCGGGTGATCTCGTATTTGTGAGAAATTTCGACCGAAAGACTCAGCTGGAGCCCAGGTGGAAGACACCCAAGTTGGTTCTGCTGACCACAAGGACAGCCGTGAAGATCGAGGGCCGCAAGGGCTGGATTCATTCAAGTCATATCAAGAAATTTCATGGACTATCCTCGGATATAGACATTGTGCCCTGCACTCCCTCACAGACTGATTCAAAACTTCCTTTGGTTGAAAAGACTGAAACCGAACTCTATAAAGTAAAATTGAGGCCTAGAACGTCAGACAATTTGATTGTTTAAGTCCTCTCCAAGGTGAAGCGGTTGAATTTGTCTCTGACATGTATCCTCTAGACCTGAATCATGGACAGTCGCGGAAAATGTTGAAACGACAGGCGTATTGTAAATCACTGCGTAGCCACTGTATAGTGACATTATTAATTTTGTTTTTCTTGAGTCTTTTAATAATTACTGCAAGTATATTGTTGCACATATATTACCCTATTTCTAGACATATTTACAATGTTACCGCAGAACATTCTTTTAGTGACTTACCTCCGCATGAATTGTCTTATAGACTTGCGCTGCGCAATAACACTTTCATTAGTATGTTACATCATTCCCATCAGACTAGTAATGCTACTAATTGTTGGGTGTGTGGCCGACTCCCTCCCTATCAGAATTATGAAGGAGTCCTGCCATTCTTTCCACACCCATTTACACATAATGGCTCCTGTGGAGCATGGTTTAGTTTAATCAATTCCATAGACTCAGACACAGCAGTTTACCAAGATCAGTGGGTATGGGGAAACCTGAACCTAGTTGTACTCAAGGTCTGCTACCCTGACAAGGAGGGTCGCCCCAAAAGAACAGGAACTGATCTAGAAAATGAAGTATATGGATTAGGTAATTTTATACCTAATCTCATGATTCTAAATGTCGTATCCGAAGTTGAACTAGTCTTACCCACCATGTCAGTATTCCCAGCGAAGGGTGAATTGTGTGTAAGAAAGGTTGGTTCCATACATATGGGCCATAGTAAATGCACTACTATAGTAGAATTCAGTGATCAAGGCAAATCTTCATTTAGAGCTTCTCGCCACTCCTACTTTATATGTGGTCAGACTGCATATATGCGTCTACCTCTAGATTGGGATGGTACCTGCTACATTGCATTCCTTTTGCCACCTGTTTTCCTAGCTCCTCCTGATTATTACAGAAATATTCATTTAGTACACAACAGAGAGCGGAGAGATCTCCCAATTGTCGATTACACTGAAACAGCATGGGAAAAATACACAGATTTCAATAAAGGCATCTTTCCCTATATAGGTACTGTTACTAATAGTAAGCTGATACGTAGATTAACTAGAACCCTTGAAGCGGTAGTGAATGAAACTATTTCCGCCCTAGGCAATTTAACAGAAGAGCAGTCTGCTATGCGGATTGTTGTGCTTCAAAATCGTCTTGTCCTTGACGTCATCCTGGCTGATAGGGGCGGAGCTTGTAGGGTCATCGGATCAAGCTGCTGCGTATTCATACCAGAAAATTCGCCATCAGTATATAAAGCCATAACTCGCCTTCATAAGATTGTAAACCAGATACACCAGAACCCAGGCACTTGGACGTGGTCCAGTTGGTTTTGGAGTGTGATATCAGCCTGGGGATGGAGAGTTCTATCCTTCCTAGGTATTGGCCTTCTCATACTATTCAGTTGCTGTCTATGTCTACAATGTGGACCAGCGATCTGTGGTCTGTGTGCCACATCGTGTATTCCACCACCAAGATTTCATTCGTCACGGAAGAAGAAAGAAGAACAAATGATGCTATATGAACAGATCAATGGATTAATGAAGATTGATATCTCTTAACGGGCAAGTAGGGGACAAGGAGGGAATGTGGAAATATGGATTTTTCTGGTCAGTTGTGTCCCCTATCTTGGACCCCAACGGTTCTATGTGCATGTCACAAGTACATGTATGTTCCCTCCAGTTCCAGTTATGAAGACGCAAATACATGTGCGTCCACCGTCAACATGTCCTCTGTCAGATCCGCCATGAATAGGCCGGATATTCCATTCCTAAATATGAAAGGCCATCGGCTTTATATGGCTCAGTTACTCCATTTTGCAGTCCAGGCAAGTAGGCCCTGATTCTGTCATCAAACTCTTCTTGCCTTCTGCCTCTGAAAGCTCCAGTCTGAGCCTGCATCTGTGACCATGAACTTTGTCTCATTCTCTGCGCGGCTCACGAAGCCTGACATCAGCCTATTCTCTGCCAAGAACTGTATTTCACCTTCGAATTATCTGCTTCCCCCTCAGCCGATGCATTCCTGCCTAGTAGTTTAAGTAAACATTCTTCCAGTTACCAAGCAAAAGGCCCGGCTTCTCTGTCCTCATGCAAGTAATTCATAGCCCTGTTACCATGGAATATTCCTATCCCCTCGCATTTAGTGTAGACACTTAGACGCTTGTACACGCACACACAGTCAGTATAGAATAGATTCTGTCCGAGAGTCCTTCTTTTGTGGATAACATAGTTCTTTAAACATAGGATGTTAGATATGATTTGGGATTAGGTTGACTTGACCCCCCAGACTTCTTGTCTCCACATGTAGAGCTAAATGTCAAGTCCCCTTCACCCCCTAGTTACACGTCAATTACACGTCATGTTGCTGCGCGCGCACCTATGCCAAGTATTATCTTATAGATCCACCTATATGTGACATCATAACCAATTATGTTCCTTTTTACTCCTTGTTCCACCCATTTTTGGTTACGCAGATAAATCGTCATTTTCCTTATCAATTGTTACGCCTATTGCATTCGCTTCATTGTAATGTATGTTCTATAAAAGTCATTTCATGTCAATAATGTATGTACTTCACTTCCTGAACCCCCGTGGTGATGGAACTTGGAGCAACCGATTATAATCGATCACTGGAATAAAGCCCATTCCGAACCTCTAATACCACGGATTCTGCCTCTCATTTTACTGAGCTATTTTATTATGTTTCTGTATCAAATTAAGTCCAGGTAAAGGAATTTTATTTACCACAATATGGCTGGGTTCAAATTGGAATGGCATGGTGAGCAAAAAAATGATGGATTTAGGCCCAGATCTCTGTACTGGGGTGAATGTATGAAGTTGTTCTGCATTCTGTCCATCAACTGTTGTTTTTGCACTGTCCTCATGAGGCACAGGGTCAAGACTGATTTGCATATGGCTGTGTCCAAACTGGGGTGGCATGGTGAGCAAAAGAACAATGGATTTAACCCAGATCAATGACTGGGGGTGAATGTTTGATTTGCTCTGCATTCCTTCCTTCATCTGTGTGTCTTTTGCTAAAACAAACTTTCACACAAAAATTCCCATACTCTTTTCTCAGGATACTCTTGTCCACTATGCTGTTGGAACACCTGTACCAGTCTTTCATAAAACTCAGGAACCGATTCTTCTGGTTCCTGGGTTGTTTGGTTAATATTATCCCAATCCAAATCTTTTGATGGCACTCAGCCCTTCAGGAAGTAATCATTGCTTCATCTTTCTTCATAATGACAGGAGATGGTGCATTAGTACTATCATTCCTCACTGGTCCTACATGTGGCCATTTCACAGCAGTCGCACAATCAGCCTGCAAATCAGTAGCTACTGCATTATCAAAGAATGAATCCAAATCAGCCCACAACACCTCCGAAACCTTATAATCCACTCTACTTGTGAGTACCACTGCACAGGCTTTTCTCTTAATTTTGGTAAATTGTTTGTAAATGCTGCAAGGTCACCTCTGTTCCAAGGTACATCCACATACATGCCTCCTGCTATTTCCCATACTGGATAGACTGTGGTTTCTCCTTCATTTTCATCTTTATTTTCTGCTGCCTCAACTTCCTTCTTTTTCATGTTTCTTTGCCCACTTAGTTTCTAATTTGTGAATGCATTTTACCAATTGCGTACCATGTAAATGCATTCCTGTGGCACATATATTTCAATTGCTACTACATCCAATTAAACCCTATAGCTTTTTAACAAGTGAAAATGTTTGGCAAGATCAACTTCATAATTCTGGGTAAATTCTGTCAATTTATCATGTGTGACAGCTGCTGGTCTAGTAAATTCTTTACACAGGAAATTCAAGTCTTTCTTTTGATATTGTTCCAAATGTTCTAATTCTGAACATCCTGTTATTTCCTCCAATTCCACTTTCAATTTTGTAATGCCTACAGGTCTTTAATTTTCAGGATTCAAATTTACTAGTAAATCTGTGTTTTCCTTCTTCCTAAACTCTGCCACTTCCTCGAACCAGGGTGGGAAAATTCCATCCTCAGTCGTATTTATTTCTCCTGGAGTTATAGGCACCATAAAAGCAAGCATTCCTCCATCTATGAGTGCCTGTACCGTCAGGGGTGGTCTCCATACGACTATATGTGAATTTTGTGATGTAGGAACAAACACTGTTGCAGGTGGACCTCCTGCAGCTCATTGAGTTTCTGGCATCAAATTTACATTTTGTTGGGCATTTAAAACTGGTCTAAATAGAGTGTACATTTACTGGTGATGTCTGTACTATGCTATGCACAACGGGTGCATTATTCACAGTCGGAACTGTAATTTGTGATTGAGCCACAACTGGTGTAACAATTTGGAGTATCTGCATAGGTCTTTCAATCTCTACTACACTCAGTTCTACAGGAGCAGGAGCTACTGTATTATTTGTACTGGTACTTGATTCACAGTAAACGATGCAACAACATCTCTCCTAAAATATCATCACCTGAATCGCTATTGGTCTCTTCCTCCTCCTCTTTCTTCTGCTCTCTGCTCTCTGTTCTCTGTTTATTTTCTCTTATTTCCCTTTCCTGGTGTTTCTGTTGTAAAGGCTGGATACAATATGGGGCCATATGTCTGAAACTTCTGTTTTGCGATTCTCAAATAGCGATTTTTAGAGAATCGCTATTTGAGAATCGTGAAATGCTATGTATGTAGGATTTGCAAATAAGTTTGCGAATCCTACATATTCCTTAATTGCGAATCACAAATTGCAATTTGCAATTAAGGAATATCTTCCCATTCATTCCTATGGGCCTAGAGGCTGTGCCGCAGGGGTTTTCATTGAGCCCAACACTCTTTAATGTGTATGTCTCATCTTTGGCTGCTGTCATCAGGGCTTATGGGTTTGGGATTACATTTTATGCGGATGACACGCAAAGTGTGGTGTCTCTATTACCCGGCCATGAACTAGGAATAGATAGCTGTTTTCAGTCCTGCATGGAAGCAGTAGGAAGATGGATGGCGGTAAACTGTTTAAAACTGAACTCAGATAAAACTGAAGTGATGCTATTTGGGAAATATCCACATTTTTGGACTCCCAATTGGTGGCCGGCCTCTCTGGGATCACTCCCCACACCCTCTAAAAAGGTGAAAAATCTGGGTGTTCTGTTGGATGAGAAATTGTCCAGGTCAAAACAGTGCATGTTCTGAGAACAGTTAAGAAGGTCGTGCGACTCCTTCCGTTGGGGTGCCGGAAAACAGTAGTCACAGCTTTGGTTTTATCGAGGCTGGACTACTGTAACAGCTTATATTTGAATATTCAGCAAAAGTTTTTGTATAAACTTCAGCTGCTCCAGAATGCCGCGGCCAGACTTCTCACGGGTACAAATAAATTCTCCCCAATCTCCAAGGAGATAAAAAAATTGCACTGGCTCACGGTGAGGAACCGGGTGCAGTTTAAGTCCCTTTGTATAGTTTCTAAAGCTCTGCAAGGGTGGGGACCTGACCATCTAAGATGCCAATTTCAGTGGTATAAACTGATAAGAACTCTAAGATCATCAGAAGCTAAACTGGTCATAGTCCCACCTACAAAAAAAGCCCAGTGGGGTGGCAGAAGCTTCTTCCTGTGTGCAGCGAAGGACTGGAACGGCCTTCCATTTCATTTGAGAAACACCACCATTTTTCTAGCCTTTAGGAGGGGGCTGAAGACCTGGCTTTTTGACAAATAACTCCTTTTTTCCTAGCTCCTCTGCACGAGAAGTAACTAGCGCCAGGACACCCCCGGGTTATGGTTTAACCTGTAACGTACACAAATGGGCTCCTACTCCACGTCAAATTGTTCTTCTAGGTGATAAAACTTTGTCACAGTTTTTGAATGGAAGCTGAATAAAATCTTTTAGTCAGAAATCAATTTTAATCAGTTCTTAAGTTCAGCCAATGATGAGAGTTTTGCATTGGTTTCAAAAACCTTAATTCTCATAAAGAGATTAGTGAATATCTTTCTTTTTATTCAATTAGTAAGTCGGATAAAATAAGTTTACAGAAATATACCACAAGAAAAATATATGGTTAGAATCAGCCATAACGCAAAAGGACAAGTGTGTTCCATAAAATAATTCTGCCCTATTCTCAATACAGGATCAGAATCAAATGTTATTAGAAACATTAAGAGTTTGAGAAAAGAGATCAATGGAGCATAAAGTTCAGAACCAATTTAAGCAGTCAAACTGCTCATAAACAGCAGTTCATGAAACTCAGCCGAGTCTCAATATCCAAAGGAGTACCAGCATAAAGTTGCAGTAGCAATCCAAATGAATAAAGCCTCAATAGGGAAAATAGGAGGGAAACTGATGCAGCAGTAACTGCAACTGTCAAAAGCTAACGATAGGAACATTTGGAGTCTACGAGGTTCACCTCCAAAGTGGCAGGTAACAGCAACAGCCGTCACCAATAATAGCAGTGGAATCTCAATAGCAGCTCCAAAAGCAACAGCCTTGTCTAACTGGAAACATGCAATAATAGAGGGTTCTCCAACCTTTTGTGCAGTGAGAGCTACTTCTGATCTTGAAAATCATTGTGAGCTACTGAAGGCTAAGCAATGTGCGCATTGTTACTAAACACCCACACGCCCAGATCCATTGACTTTACACCTAATGTCTATAGAACCAGATGGTTTGGACAAAATACTTTGACTAGGGGCGCTATGACAGGACTGCCATGTGTGCTAGTGAGAGTGTGGTATTTCAGGACACATGAATATCTGTGCGTATGAATGGGATAAATGTGTTGGAGTGACTGACAGCGTATGTCATATGTACTTGTGGCACTGGAATACCTTTCATCATATGTGACACAGTTACAAGTATAATACAAACATGTAATCATTTTTTTAAATCAGAGACATTTGAAGTGCAGAAAATGTTCAGCAAAAATGTTCATGATTTGAAACATTTTTCTGCACTGTAAATTTCTCCCACTTAAAATAATGCGAAAGGATCCTGTCTGGTGAGATCTTGCGAGAACAACAAATTGTCTACATTACAGCTGACATTTTTAATGTGAGGGTAGATAAGTTGCTCAGGCTTCTCTTCATGTGCCCGCTGTTCATGTGGCTGGAGTAAAAGCAGTTCCATGAAGCGGTCTTCTCACTTGGATCCCAAACAGTTTCCAGTTGAGGTTTTAGCTGTCCTGAACACTATTAGGGCATCAAGAGGATCTTTGTGTCATGTAATGGAAGTACACTGTTAAATCTTAAACACATTCAGTTCAATATCTAAAATCTGTCAGCCCAAATCACGTTAAGATTCTATCTGAAGGGGGAATACCATGTGACCGGTTAACAGAAAGATGCCTCTAGGCTAAAGTGAATATTATAAGTCTTAGTGATTAAAGAATGTGTGGAAAGTAGAACTATAAACACTGAAAAGGTCTGATGTTGAAAAGGATTTAAGGTACTAGAACTTAATGCCCACAGAAAATTGTAAACCTAGTGTTGGACCTCACATCCTTAACATGGTTTCCCCCAACCTTTTTCTTTCCGATACTACTCATCCTCTCTCCTTTAAATGTGGTTCCATTGACGTAGCCCCAATTGGCATATTTCATTTACTTGTAAGAGCCTAGTAAAAGGTACTACATGTGACCTGGGCCTGCTAGCTAAATGCTACTAATGGCCCTGCAGCATTCTTTGTGTCACCCTTTAAGTAGCGCCTTAAACATGTCTCAGGACTGCCACTGCAGTCTGTGTGGGCAAACTCTTGCCAGACCCAAATCTCCCTTTTTATTACATCTAAGTTGCCCCTAGGATAGGCCCTAAGCAGCCCAGAGGTCAAGTGGCAATGTATTGAAAAATGAGGGCGACGTTTTAAGTTTTACATGTCCTGGTAGTGAAAAACTAATGAATTCATTTTTCAATACTGGGAAGCCACCACAGGATAACATTGGGTTAACTTATTACACTTAGTAAGTGATAACCTTCAATTAGGAGCAGATGAGTATGTCATATTTGGTGTCTTATAAATTGTAATTTAAAATTCTCTTCAATCATAAAGTCGAATTCTAAATTGCAATTTTGAAAATGCCACTTTTATAAAGTAGGCATTTTCCTGCACTATTTAGTGCTTGCATCTTGGGCCTGGTTCGCATGACAAGGTGCAGTTGACAGATGGACTTTTCTTTATTCCTTCCAGACAGCCACACAATAGAGGAAGTAGGTGTGCCTGGATGGGCCAACAACTGGCAGGATGGGGGGGCAGAGCTGGGCACAGCACCACTTGCCACTGAATCGGCTGTGTCCTGCCTTCACACAAAGGACTTGTCACCACATCATTGTTTATGCAGCCAGCTTGGAGCCGGGGGGGAAGGTAGGAAGCCTCATACTTCAAAGTGGGCCCATGATATAACTATTGGACCCTCAGACCCAATGCTTCAGTACACTCCTAGACCTGTGAATGCTACTGTAGGATGGCTGTGCTGCTTTGCTGCCAGAAGGGCTACCACTCTTCTGCCCTGATTGCTGTGAAGGAAGACTATACATGCACCCTATCTATATTCCATACTGAAGTGCTTGCAAGGGTTAGCCAGAACACATCCTATTTTGAGCTACAAGGACAGCAGAGGCCACCTACAACTGCCCAGCTGGCCAGCTGACCTGCTTCCAGGCCCTGCTCCTGGACATGCCACTGGAACTGCCTGAGCCCTGGTGGCCTCTGATGAAGTTGATTCCTGACTCCCAAGTGGTGGTTTCCTTGGTATAACCTCAGTTGAGCTCTCTTTGAGTTTTGGACTCTCACTAAATGGGCTCATTCACTCAGAGCTTGCTGCCACCGGTCCACCAAATCGAAGTTCAAGTGAACCTGACTCTTTGCACCACTGTGGCCTGCCAAGATGCCCAGCAGCGCAAGATCTGCACATCACACTACATCGACTGCTCACTGTGACTTCCAAAATGGATCTACAGCATGACCAGCCACGATGCCCAATAGGATCTTTGCGCTACAGTGAAAACCATCCACGATGCCCGGCCTACTCTTAATGCTAGATCAATGACCATCCGTTATGCTCTCCATGCTACTTGTGGCTTCTTCCACTGTGAGCAGAGCTCTTCCCGCTGGACTTTGAAGGTAACTCTTTTCAGCAGGACTAACCTGGTCCCTGTATCTGGCATGTGCTCCATCGTTGTATGCCTGAACTTGTGATTTTCACCTGGTCTTGAACAACCATATAACCGCGAGTGGCGCTTTGTGCTTTTAGGCGTTTTACTTACCTGAAATCTTGAGAATTGTATTTTTCTAGTTCTACTGATTGGATTTTTGTTGTTTTGGTGTTAAATTATTTATTATACAATACTCTATTTTCCTCTATTTTTCTAAATTGGTGTGGTATTTTTCTTGTGTTGTTTTTCCACTCTATTACTGTTTAAAGTGCTGCATACATTTGAATATTACTCGTTACAATGCGAGTCATTACATCGAGTGGCATTACAACGCAGTTGTTACAAAGACCTCGTTGTTACCACGCAATGCCATTACTACGCAATTCATTACATTGACTTGCAGTAGATGGCGCGCTGACATTAGAAATGTATAATTTACTTATCCAACTACAGCCTACGCAACAGTAGGGAAGGTGTTTGAATACTAAACTATACTATTCCTAATGTTAGCACGCAATCTACTGCAATTTGATGTAATGCCTTGGGTAGTTATGGCATTGTGTGGCAATGAGAGCGATGTAAAGGTCATTTCCGCATAAATACTTTACACAATGCCTCTAATTTAAGCCTGACTGCTTTGTGCCAAGCTACCAGAGGATTAAGCACAGGTTAATTTGGGGGTTTGCTTGTGTGTCACCCTGACAAGGATTGTGGCTGCTGTTTGAGCTGGGTCTGGTGGCTTAGTGGACTAATGTGTCCATTGTTTGGGCCGACATATGACGTCCTGGCCACAGGTTCAAATCCCGGCGGCTCCACTCAGCATTTCATGGTTCTGAGGTCGATAAAATAAGAACTGTTGGGTAACAAGGAACATCTGTTATTCTGTGTGATGATACCCTTCTGGGTGAACATGTGCATTACAAATGCGCATGTTATGTTGAGTAGGTTTTCACCACCTCAACCAGTAACACAATTTCCAACACTGAGGGATTAGCGAACTGTGAATTTGTTTCCCTTTGATCAGTCTTTCTTCAAGAAGCCTAAAGATTTCAATGATGGATTTTGTAGGGAACCATATTCCTTTTCAGGTAACAATATCTAACAGATACAGAAAGTGTATTAAAAAATGCATGCTCAGAGTAATTTTTTAATTATCGTCATTAAGAGGTCAACGTTAAAGGAGGACCTCATGTGGCTTCAGTTCTCTCTCTCTATGCAGTTCCCACCCAAAAACATTGCATCTCATCTGGTCACTCCAAACCTCTGAAAAATATAAACACAGATTTGATGCTACCAGAAGGTGGGCATATTGGAGGTACTCTCGGGGATGTATATAATCAACAAGAGAGAGAAGGATACCGAGTCACTCTTAGACCCCTTAGTAATAATCTTAGTTAAACAACAAAAGAGTGCAGGCAAAAACACTGGAAAAGAATTGGGAAAAGAATCACTCTTGTGAGTTAAAAGAAACTCACTCACCAACCTAGTTGGTGACATGCTTCATTATCGGGTTCCCACCAGAGAGGCCGAATGCCTCCCTTGTGTGCTACGATGCCTGGTTACAGCAGAGCAGGTATTTTGTGTAATCCAAGTGTGATTTTAGGTGAAATGTGATTTAAAAGAGTGATTCTTTTCCCTATCCTTTTCCTGTGCTTTTATCTGTACTCTCGGGGAACCATAGATCCTGACAACATATACATATTTGACTGTTAAAACTAAAAAGTAAATTGCTATTGTAAGTGCATTTTAGCTCTTGATTTTTAGTGTGTAGCCAGTGTATAAATTCAACAGACTTTCTGATTTTGTTCTTTCATGCCATGAATAGATTATTGTCTGAAAAAAAATCTTTGTTGTTTCATTATGCAGGTCAATGTCCACATATGGGTCCTGTGCCCACCTACCATAGTAATTAAGATATACCTCACTGATGATGCCTGAATAGGATGAAACTGGTCTTCTGTTTCTTGTGTTCTGAGCTGGAGAGGGCCTGGTCTGGCAGTTTGTTTTGGGCTGTTCCTATTGGTGCAAGGTCACTGATGATTTCCATATTTGGAATATAGCCTCAAGTATTTACTAGGGGTGGGCGGAATTTGCGAAATCCACTTTCGCAAATTATCGCGAAAATGGTAAAAATTATCGCAAACATGCGGAAATATCGCGAAGATGCAGAAGTTTTTTTCCCGCATGTTCGCGAGATTTTCTGCATGGTTGCGGCTTGCCAACTTACCCATGTGGTTGCTCGCGGGCGCGGCCATCTTGTTTTCAGTTGTCTCGAGGTGCATGATCGCGAGAAGAAAGACGTGATCGCGCAACGCATGACGTCACTGCGGGCGCGAACTGTCGCGAGACAGCGCAAATGGCTAAAAACAATACAACATCTCATGGAGAACGCGACCGGATCAAGAAAACTTGTCGGCGAACGCAGGGATTCAGGTAAGGCGATCGCGCGCTCGCGAGAATGTATTATTTTACAGCGCGAGCAAGAACCAAATTATCGCTAAGCTGCGGAATGCGGAAATTTTGACATTTTCGCGCTTTCCTCCTTAGGGGTACCACAGAACTGCTAACGTTTAGGAAGGGACTTAAAACCTGGCTTTTTACCTCCTAGGTTATCTCACTCCCTGACAACCGGAAGGCAGTACGCAGTGCCAGGACATCTTTGGGTAAGCATTGTGCTTCATAAATATAAATAACATAACATAACATCATTTACTAGTTGGGCAGTAAATTTACAACATCTTTGGATAGGATACTGCTTCAACCAAAGTTGTTTACTGGCGTGAATAAGAAATGGATGACATTTTCCCGTTCCGCCAAAGAAAGGTTTATCCTATCTAAAACAGGTATGTTTGGGGTTTTTAGGATATAATTACACTGCTGCCCTTTACATAATGCAATTAGAGTTAAAAAAAAATCTAAGAGAGTCCTTGCATTCTCTTAAAAATATTGTTTAGATATGTAATATAGATTATTTATGAACCAGTAGCATTTGCTTAATGAGTATTTTGTCCTAATATTTTTTTTAATTCTTGCATTCAGGACTGGAGGGGCACCACCTGGGGGGGGGGGGTAGGAACTCACTTAGGCTAGGCCCAAGTGCAGGTTCTCAATGGTAGGAGACTTTTCTGTTCTGGAATCTCTGAGCTTGAGGCCAGCCAAATAACCCTTGGAGTTATTTTGGTAGTCCCGGTTCAAGCAATGGAACAGGGCCCAAGCAGCAAGGCAGTCCTCCAAGGATTCAAGGCAGAATCAAGGCAGCAAAGCAGCCCTTCCCCGGTGCAGCAAAGCAGTCCTCTGAAGTACACAGCATCAGGCAGTCCTCTGAGAGTCCTTCTGCAGGTCCAGAAAGTGAACAGAAAAGTGGGTCTGAGGGTCCTATTTTTATACCTAGTGCCTTTTTTGAAGTAGGATAAGTTTCTGGAGAATTCTCTTGGAAGTGCTTGAAGTTTACTGCCTCCTCTGCCATGGCTTAAAGCTAGCTGAATGAACAATACAACAGTCAACAAATCCTTTGGGTGAAGGCAGGACACAACATCTCATGGAGAACGCGACCGGATCAAGAAAACTTGTGGATGAACGCAGGGATTCAGGAAAGGCGATCGCGCGCCCGCAAGAATGTATTATTTTACAGCGCGAGCAAGAACCAAATTATCGCAAAGCTGCGGAATGTGGAAATTTGGACATTTTGACGCTTTCCGCGGAATGCGAAAATGTCAAATTATCGCAATTTCCGCGAACGGAACGAAATTTTAGCCCAGGCCTAGTATTTACCAGTGGCCAAGATAAATGCAAGCATTCCGCTCATTGTCTTTTATCCCTCAGTTAGACACAATACATTCAACTGGTATGCACAGATGTGGGCCATATGCTCACCTTGCCATAAAAATCAAGCTATACTTCACTGATGAGTCCTTTCTAGGCTGATATTGGTCTGGGTTGCTTGATTTCCTATCAGGAGGGGAACTGGTAAGGCAGTCCAGGCCTGATTGTTCCTATTGGAGCAAGGCTAAGGCTGCTAACCTATAACTGATCTTGGTCTAGAATGGCATATCGGACAAAAACACAATGGATTGGAATACAACCTGAGTAACTACCCTTCCCCTTTGTGTTTTTCTCAGTAATATGTTGACAATGCAACATGAGAGAACATTTTGTATAAAGGGGAGTTTGTCTTCTAATTAAGAAAACTGAAAGAATTCTCACACCCTAACGTCCACACATGGTGCCAAAACAGCTTTCAGAGTAAAGGAGGACACATGATGAATCGTATCAGAAACATTATGGTGGAATCATTGCTAAGGCCTTTATCTACAGACATTGCTAGCAAGAAGTCAAGAGAGTTAGATTTGTGCATACCTGTTACACAATCTAACCAAAGCTATATGGTAGATCATTCCACCTGAGAATGGATGAACTCCATGTAATGACTGTTACATGAGGAGGAGCATAGGTTTTTTCTAAGCTGTTTTATTTTTAATGTACCACCAGCTGTAGCAATAGTGAGTCTGGTCACCTGACACCAGTAATTATGCATGATTGTATACTTCTGTTTAGTAGTATGACTATTTTCCACTCTACCCAATTTAGCTCTGTTGGCACAAAAGCAATCAGGGTTAATCTAGAGGATATGTGTGAATTATTTATGCAGCACACAAACAGTAATAAAGTGAAAACACAAAGAACGCTAACATATTCCCTTTTCACCTATAGTATTAACTAATCATAAAGGATGTTGTTTACAAAACAGTAGTAAAAAGGACCAACCATTAATCTGGAAACCACAGATCTGTGAGTTCCAAAAAAGGGACCAATTCTTTGTGTTATGATGAGAACAATAAAACAAGTGAACATAAAATTACAGTATTTCTAAATAATAACGTTATTCACATAAAGGAGTTAATTGTGTTAAATGTATATGTAAATAGGTTGTTCTTTAGCAGCAATTAAAAATCCTTGTTGCACTAAAAAATGAATAAGAAATCACAATTGCATTCTGTCAAAGATAGGTTACAATAGGTGCTTGTGCATATATTTAAAATCTTATACATAAAATAACTGTTGTACAGAACCCTGCATATGAATTATCATATCCTTTACATTGCAATAAAAACAATCAATTGTCACAAATTATATAAAAAAACCTACCATATTAAAAACTGTTGTTCATAAAAAACTCCTTTGGGTCTATTTATATCAAAAAATGTCGATGCGGCGTTTCAGTGAAAAAAAAAATCTCATCACCTTCAGGACAAATGTTGTGTTCAAAAGTTGTCACTACAAAGCAAAAAGAAGAATCATCAATTTTATACAACATGGCCTTTCATGTTGAAATATTACATATAAACTAAGAATATGTTCACTTATTTTTACAGGATATAAAGCAAGAATTGTAAATTTTTTAGGTCAAAATACCCATGTAAAACCAATGGAGCAAATAGTGATGGTTCATAAATAATCTATAATACACATCTAAACAATGTTTTTAACCTCTTCTGTGCCCATGACGAGATAGTCTCGTCATGGAGCACGGTCGCGCTGTGCCCATGACGAGACTATCTCGTTATGAACCCCACCCACTAATGCAACGCCCGGCACAGGAGGGGGAAAGGGCGTGGCACTGAAGGGGTTAAGAGAATGCAAGGACTCTCTTCGAAAAATACATTTTATTGTATATCCCGCACTGATTCTAACCCACACATATGATCACATGTGGGCTATTGCAACAGTTTATACCTAAACATCCAAAAGAAACATCTTAACAGGCTTCAACTTGTGCAGAATGCAGCAGCAAGACTCCTGACTGGAACACCTAAATTTGTCTCAATAAAAAAAGGATTAAAACAGCTGCATGTGTTCACAGTAAATCAGCAGATTCAATTCAAATCCCTGAGCACTGTTTTCAATGTCCTCCATGGAAAAGGCCCGGAACACCTAAAACAATGCTTTAAATGGTACGCTCCTAGGAGAGCACTAAGATCGACAGCAGCGAGACCAGTGGTAGTACCCTCCTTTAAAAAAGCAAAATGGGGGAGGGGGGAAGTTTCACTACTTGCGCCGCTAGGACCTGGAATGAGCTTCCTTTCCTCCTTAGGGGTACCACAGAACTGCTAACGTTTAGGAAGGGACTTAAAACCTGGCTTTTTACCTCCTAGGTTATCTCACTCCCTGACAACCGGAAGGCAGTACGCAGTGCCAGGACATCTTTGGGTAAGCATTGTGCTTCATAAATATAAATAACATAACATAACATCATTTACTAGTTGGGCAGTAAATTTACAACATCTTTGGATAGGATACTGCTTCAACCAAAGTTGTTTACTGGCGTGAATAAGAAATGGATGACATTTTCCCGTTCCGCCAAAGAAAGGTTTATCCTATCTAAAACAGGTATGTTTGGGGTTTTTAGGATATAATTACACTGCTGCCCTTTACATAATGCAATTAGAGTTAAAAAAAAATCTAAGAGAGTCCTTGCATTCTCTTAAAAATATTGTTTAGATATGTAATATAGATTATTTATGAACCAGTAGCATTTGCTTAATGAGTATTTTGTCCTAATATTTTTTTTAATTCTTGCATTCAGGACTGGAGGGGCACCACCTGGGGGGGGGGGGTAGGAACTCACTTAGGCTAGGCCCAAGTGCAGGTTCTCAATGGTAGGAGACTTTTCTGTTCTGGAATCTCTGAGCTTGAGGCCAGCCAAATAACCCTTGGAGTTATTTTGGTAGTCCCGGTTCAAGCAATGGAACAGGGCCCAAGCAGCAAGGCAGTCCTCCAAGGATTCAAGGCAGAATCAAGGCAGCAAAGCAGCCCTTCCCCGGTGCAGCAAAGCAGTCCTCTGAAGTACACAGCATCAGGCAGTCCTCTGAGAGTCCTTCTGCAGGTCCAGAAAGTGAACAGAAAAGTGGGTCTGAGGGTCCTATTTTTATACCTAGTGCCTTTTTTGAAGTAGGATAAGTTTCTGGAGAATTCTCTTGGAAGTGCTTGAAGTTTACTGCCTCCTCTGCCATGGCTTAAAGCTAGCTGAATGAACAATACAACAGTCAACAAATCCTTTGGGTGAAGGCAGGACACAACATCTCATGGAGAACGCGACCGGATCAAGAAAACTTGTGGACGAACGCAGGGATTCAGGAAAGGCGATCGCGCGCCCGCAAGAATGTATTATTTTACAGCGCGAGCAAGAACCAAATTATCGCAAAGCTGCGGAATGTGGAAATTTGGACATTTTGACGCTTTCCGCGGAATGCGAAAATGTCAAATTATCGCAATTTCCGCGAACGGAACGAAATTTTAGCCCAGGCCTAGTATTTACCAGTGGCCAAGATAAATGCAAGCATTCCGCTCATTGTCTTTTATCCCTCAGTTAGACACAATACATTCAACTGGTATGCACAGATGTGGGCCATATGCTCACCTTGCCATAAAAATCAAGCTATACTTCACTGATGAGTCCTTTCTAGGCTGATATTGGTCTGGGTTGCTTGATTTCCTATCAGGAGGGGAACTGGTAAGGCAGTCCAGGCCTGATTGTTCCTATTGGAGCAAGGCTAAGGCTGCTAACCTATAACTGATCTTGGTCTAGAATGGCATATCGGACAAAAACACAATGGATTGGAATACAACCTGAGTAACTACCCTTCCCCTTTGTGTTTTTCTCAGTAATATGTTGACAATGCAACATGAGAGAACATTTTGTATAAAGGGGAGTTTGTCTTCTAATTAAGAAAACTGAAAGAATTCTCACACCCTAACGTCCACACATGGTGCCAAAACAGCTTTCAGAGTAAAGGAGGACACATGATGAATCGTATCAGAAACATTATGGTGGAATCATTGCTAAGGCCTTTATCTACAGACATTGCTAGCAAGAAGTCAAGAGAGTTAGATTTGTGCATACCTGTTACACAATCTAACCAAAGCTATATGGTAGATCATTCCACCTGAGAATGGATGAACTCCATGTAATGATTGTTACATGAGGAGGAGCATAGGTTTTTTCTAAGCTGTTTTATTTTTAATGTACCACCAGCTGTAGCAATAGTGAGTCTGGTCACCTGACACCAGTAATTATGCATGATTGTATACTTCTGTTTAGTAGTATGACTATTTTCCACTCTACCCAATTTAGCTCTGTTGGCACAAAAGCAATCAGGGTTAATCTAGAGGATATGTGTGAATTATTTATGCAGCACACAAACAGTAATAAAGTGAAAACACAAAGAACGCTAACATATTCCCTTTTCACCTATAGTATTAACTAATCATAAAGGATGTTGTTTACAAAACAGTAGTAAAAAGGACCAACCATTAATCTGGAAACCACAGATCTGTGAGTTCCAAAAAAGGGACCAATTCTTTGTGTTATGATGAGAACAATAAAACAAGTGAACATAAAATTACAGTATTTCTAAATAATAACGTTATTCACATAAAGGAGTTAATTGTGTTAAATGTATATGTAAATAGGTTGTTCTTTAGCAGCAATTAAAAATCCTTGTTGCACTAAAAAATGAATAAGAAATCACAATTGCATTCTGTCAAAGATAGGTTACAATAGGTGCTTGTGCATATATTTAAAATCTTATACATAAAATAACTGTTGTACAGAACCCTGCATATGAATTATCATATCCTTTACATTGCAATAAAAACAATCAATTGTCACAAATTATATAAAAAAACCTACCATATTAAAAACTGTTGTTCATAAAAAACTCCTTTGGGTCTATTTATATCAAAAAATGTCGATGCGGCGTTTCAGTGAAAAAAAAAATCTCATCACCTTCAGGACAAATGTTGTGTTCAAAAGTTGTCACTACAAAGCAAAAAGAAGAATCATCAATTTTATACAACATGGCCTTTCATGTTGAAATATTACATATAAACTAAGAATATGTTCACTTATTTTTACAGGATATAAAGCAAGAATTGTAAATTTTTTAGGTCAAAATACCCATGTAAAACCAATGGAGCAAATAGTGATGGTTCATAAATAATCTATAATACACATCTAAACAATGTTTTTAACCTCTTCTGTGCCCATGACGAGATAGTCTCGTCATGGAGCACGGTCGCGCTGTGCCCATGACGAGACTATCTCGTTATGAACCCCACCCACTAATGCAACGCCCGGCACAGGAGGGGGAAAGGGCGTGGCACTGAAGGGGTTAAGAGAATGCAAGGACTCTCTTCGAAAAATACATTTTATTGTATATCCCGCACTGATTCTAACCCACACATATGATCACATGTGGGCTATTGCAACAGTTTATACCTAAACATCCAAAAGAAACATCTTAACAGGCTTCAACTTGTGCAGAATGCAGCAGCAAGACTCCTGACTGGAACACCTAAATTTGTCTCAATAAAAAAAGGATTAAAACAGCTGCATGTGTTCACAGTAAATCAGCAGATTCAATTCAAATCCCTGAGCACTGTTTTCAATGTCCTCCATGGAAAAGGCCCGGAACACCTAAAACAATGCTTTAAATGGTACGCTCCTAGGAGAGCACTAAGATCGACAGCAGCGAGACCAGTGGTAGTACCCTCCTTTAAAAAAGCAAAATGGGGGAGGGGGGAAGTTTCACTACTTGCGCCGCTAGGACCTGGAATGAGCTTCCTTTCCTCCTTAGGGGTACCACAGAACTGCTAACTTTTAGGAAGGGACTTAAAACCTGGCTTTTTACCTCCTAGGTTATCTCACTCCCTGACAACCGGAAGGCAGTACGCAGTGCCAGGACATCTTTGGGTAAGCATTGTGCTTCATAAATATAAATAACATAACATAACATCATTTACTAGTTGGGCAGTAAATTTACAACATCTTTGGATAGGATACTGCTTCAACCAAAGTTGTTTACTGGCGTGAATAAGAAATGGATGACATTTTCCCGTTCCGCCAAAGAAAGGTTTATCCTATCCTAAACAGGTATGTTTGGGGTTTTTAGGATATAATTACACTGCTGCCCTTTACATAATGCAATTAGAGTTAAAAAAAATCTAAGAGAGTCCTTGCATTCTCTTAAAAATATTGTTTATATATGTAATATAGATTATTTATGAACCAGTAGCATTTGCTTAATGAGTATTTTGTCCTAATATTTTTTTTAATTCTTGCATTCAGGACTGGAGGGGCACCACCTGGGGGGGTAGGAACTCACTTAGGCTAGGCCCAAGTGCAGGTTCTCAACGGTAGGAGACTTTTCTGTTCTGGAATCTCTGAGCTTGAGGCCAGCCAAATAAACCTTGGAGTTATTTTGGTAGTCCCGGTTCAAGCAATGGAACAGGGCCCAAGCAGCAAGGCAGTCCTCCAAGGATTCAAGGCAGAATCAAGGCAGCAAAGCAGCCCTTCCCCGGTGCAGCAAAGCAGTCCTCTGAAGTACACAGCAGCAGGCAGTCCTATGAGAGTCCTTCTGCAGGTCCAGAAAGTGAACAGAAAAGTGGGTCTGAGGGTCCTATTTTTATACCTAGTGCCTTTTTTGAAGTAGGATAAGTTTCCGGAGAATTCTCTTGGAAGTGCTTGAAGTTTACTGCCTCCTCTGCCATGGCTTAAAGCTAGCTGAATGAACAATACAACAGTCAACAAGTCCTTTGGGTGAAGGCAGGACACAACCCAGTCAGTTGCAAGTGGGGCTGTGCCCAGCTCTGCCCCCTCATCCTGAGAATGAAGCCATATTCTGGCCATCTAATACAGCTATTGTGTGGCTATCTGTCAACTACATCCAGTCATGCTACCCAGGAACATGCAGAAGGCACCAAACAGGGCAGGAAAATGGTAACTTTCAAAAAGTGGCATTTTTAAACTTTTAACTAGAAATCCAACTTTACTATAAAGAGGGTTTTGAATTACAGTTTCCCGGACACCAAACATGAAATTCTTACCTGTTTCCAATCAAACGATACCACTTAATAAATGTAATAAGACAACTTAGTGTCATCCTATAGACGAGGTAAACCTCACAATTGTGAAAAACAAACTTGCCACTACCAGGACATATAAAACTAAAAAGGACATGTCACACCTTTTCCTTACAATGTAACATGGTCTATAAGCTACCTAGGGACAGCCTTATGAGTGATTTTAATGCTATAAAATAGGTGAATAATGCTTGGCAAGCTGGTTATATTGCCTAGTCGAATTGGCAAGTTAAAACTGCATTTAGGCTTCAGTTGCAGACCTGGGACATGTTTAAAAGGGCTACTTAAGTAGATGGCACAATAGGTTCTGCAGGTCTACTGGTAGCATTTAATTTACAGGCTCTGGGTATATGTTATACCACTGTACTAGGAACTTATAAGTAAATTAAATGTGACAACCAAGTGTAAGCCAATATTACCATGTTTTAGAGAGTGTGAACAAGCAAGTTAGCACTGATTTGCAGTGGTGATGTGCACAGAGTCCTAAGGCCAATAAAAACAAATTCAGCAAAGTAGGAGGGAAAAAGACCAACCTAAGGCCGACAGGTCTAATAAGCCCCTTCACTCATCCTATAACCTCCACATCCCCATCTCTCCCGGGACACAGAACTCCTCACCCAAAACCCCTTTAGTCCTCACTGTTTCCTTTCCATATTTGTCCTCGGAGGGACCTCACTTACAACCGTGACGTTGTGTGATTCATCAATGAAGATTCATCAACACATATCCTTTTCCTACCACCATGCCTGAGTAAACATTAAAAAGCAAATACTATCATAATTTCTTAAGTTGCAATTCCTTTAATTCATCTTGTGCTGCGCAGAAAGTCTCACATGGCAGGCAGGAGCTGGTGGACCAACAAGCTAGAAATTTGGACTCGTGTGTGGCAGTGAGTATTTCCAACAGACCTGTAAAGAAATGAGGAGATCTGGCCAGATGGCTGAAAGTCCCAAAAAGAGGTCATTTTGAGCAAGCAAAGATAAATAAGGCCTTCCCATAACTACAGTGTTATGATTTTGTGGATTGTAGTGGGAGTGGTTGCTTCTCAGGGTATATTACATTATTATTGTCATATATGGTTTTGACCGGTTATTTTTCCCTAGGAAGTTTTTGTGTTGTTTTCCAATTCTTCTTGTGGTTAGCAACCTTTCATTATTTGTTAAACTGATCTTCAGTGTTAGCTTGTGGCAATTTGTTTTAGAATTTAAGGAAAATGGTGTTATATGTACGAAATATTGGTTGCCATATCTAACCTGAATTTATGCGACCAGTAAAGAATTTTACACACCATTCTATGTACTTATAGGTCGGTTCATACATTTCTGACTCGGAGTTGAACATAATCTGACATACATTATGAATAGTAATGAGGCAGTTTGCAAATTGTGAGTCACACCAATTAGTGGTCATCACTGAGATGGTGACCTAATAAGGTGAGCAGACCAGCACGTCTTTGATTGACTTATGGACCACTGCGTACATCCCAAAAATGTGTCAATACGTTCTGAAAAGGGACAGGATCCTTAGGGGACCCCCTTCCCTTTTGCAAAATAGTTACCATCCTAACTCAGGAGTTTGGAAGTAACTCCATTTTTAATGTTTTGCAACCAGATTTGAGTCATACTGATGCAGTATTCGGAAGGAACGTCTACTACATGCCGATTTTAGGAGTTGGTAAAAGTTCAATGTTATTGATACATAGGAAAAAAAATCTGCATTCACAAACTTTAATTCGAAGTGTTTGTGACCGTAAAACTATGTTCATCCATCTAGCCCATAATTCCTCATCATTTATATCTTGAGTAGGATGTATAGGCTAATTTGGACTATCCCCTAATGGCAAACCATGCTGATGATTAGTGAAAACTTAAAAGATCCTTTGAGCGAGCATTGTCTCCTCTTTCTCTTTCTCTCCTGTTTCTTGGCAATGATTTGAGAATGTTCCTTGTACCAAGTCCTGCATTTTTAGACAAATAGCTGGAGTTATTCGGCAGTACATTAAGATGGGAGCCAATGCCATGTTCTAATTCTATAAGTCTCCAACTACCTTTTCAGGTTGCATATTTAATTCAGAGATTATGCCTTTCATATGAGTTCTTTCATGTGTTGCTCATTATTGTTTATCTCAGTTATTAGAATAGCGACTCTCATATTTGTTAGGAGCATCTAGATCTTGAACTTGTTAATCATCTTCTCGTATCGTAACAGGTATTGTTGGGGCCAAGAAAATGTTTGCAGCCTCTGAAATTATGTTAGATTTTGCTTCTTTCTTGAATTGTAAACATTAGCATTTCCTGATGGTTGCAGTTCTAATTTTCGCCTTGCTCATTGGTGAATCTGCAACTGGTCACTGAGTTGAAATTTTGGATGAGTTACAATTTTGGATGGAGAAGCCTCAAAGAGTGCTGCTGCGTTTATGCAAAACTACATGTTCATAGTGTTTTAATGGCTAAATAACAAGTCTGTTTGATAATTTTTACAAGTATTCATGGTAGCATCAGTCTTTTGTATGTTAAAGACAAGGGATCCTATTCGCATAGGTAGATCTACACATGTTGATTTTCTCTTGCACTTATGTGTGACTAAACAATTTTTCTATTAATCATTTCCGAGTGATTTACGTCTAGGTACAGGTATACATGTGTCCACCATCTCAGTTCAGTTGATGGAGACATCTGAGACAGAATTTATGAGTGTAAAGCAATAACTCTTTCACACAAAGGCAGAGACCTTCCTATTGGAAAGTATAGGAAAAAATAATAATAATGTCTAATAATTTGTAAAAATACAATACTAACAATATTTTAATGTACAAATCATATGAGAAATAATTTAAAATAATTATAAACTAGACATGATAGCATTTTGTACAGCCAATTATAAATAATTAAATATTTACAATATGTTACTTTAACTTATACATTTACAAAACCACAACCACAAGAACTTTATGATTTATAAATTATAATTAATAGCCTTGTGTGTTAGTGTAAACTTAAAATAATTGTATTCTGTAAATAAAATATTTTTTATATATTTAATTTAAAAGACAAAATAATGTATGTATTTAATTACATTTCCTATGGATGCTGTATTAAGTCCATGCTTCCATTATTTTCCATGGCAGTGAGTTGTAGTACCTGTGAGTGGCCATGTGTGAGGCAAGGTTTACTCCAATGCTGAGCTGGAATACATTTATTACTGTTTGGTTTCTTTTTTGGCTGTAGTAGCTTAGAAGTATAGTTTGAGCATAGCTGTTAGACTTGGCATCTTTGGCGTGGTTTCCCCAGACTTTTTGCCTCTACCTCCTGTATTTTTGATGCTATGCTGTATTTTGTTTTTGCTGGCTTCAATGCTTTGGGTACTTTGCCAATGCTGATCAGTCTCAAAGTGCAAGTGCTACCTTTGTATATTGCTCTACAATTGGTTCTCCCTGATTGGCACATTTGAGTTACTGATAAGCCCCTGGTAAAGTACACTAAGTGTACCAGGGCCTGTAAACAAATGCTGCAAGTGGGCCTGCAGCACTGATTGTGCCACCCACACGAATAGCCCTGAAAAGGTATCTCAGACCTGCTGCACAGTGTCTGTGCGCAGTTTGTCAACTGCCATGTCAACCTGGCAGGTGCACCCACTTTCTAAGCCCTAACCTTCCCAAGATACCCTCTTGGTCAGGGTGTAGTGTGTGTGGAAGGCTAGGACATGTACTAGTGTGTGTAACATGTCCTGATAGTGAAATACTCACAATTTCGTTTTTCACTATTGAAAGGCTATCTGTCCCATAGTACAGAATGGGAAATAATTTGTAACATCTTACAAGTATAACTTCCCATTGAGACAAGATAGAAAAATAAAGTTTCGGCTCTCTGAACTCAGAATTTGATTTCACATCTTTTAGTAAAGATTATTTTTAAATTGTGTTTTCGAAAAGGCCACTTTTAGAAAGTAGATTTTTTTTTGTTTAACCATTTTGTGTGCCACTGCCTGTTTGTGTATTGACTGTCTGGTTTTGGAGTGACAGGAGCTGGGGATGTGCATTCACTGTAGACAGGCATGGGGGTTGCTAATCCTAGCCCTTCCTGGATGACTCAGAGCTGAGGTGATTGGGGCTTATCGGCATTTAGAGTATTGGGAGGGGATTTCCTTGCACCTGAATAGGGCATGTCTCCCTTGCACAAAGCTGTCTCCACCATCTGTTGTCATACTGCAACAGTGAGGACAGAACAGGTTTGGATTGGGCTCTGAGACCCTTGCTCCAAAAGAACAAAGACAAAATGCAATATAAATTGTAGACCTTAAACCCCAGAAATTTAGATTACTTCTGAACTCGAGAGGGACTTTTGCCAAGGAGAAGAGATGAAAAGCTGTGAAGAGTAGTACTTCCCCTTTGCTGTGTGCTGTGTGGGGTTGGCCTGTAGTTTATGTTTCTGCCAAGGAAAGGACAAAGACTGGAACTTTACTTTGAACCTGCTTGAAGAAGATCTCCAAAGGCATGTGTGTGCTGGCCTCCTGTTCTGAAGTCTCAGGGACATAAAGACTTCACCCCCAGCTCCCTTGCACTCTGCTGCTGAGAGTTCTGACCTGCCAGGAGGTGCCTGGTCCGGTGCTGGGCCTCTGGGGGTTTTTCCTGCTGTTGGGTGCTGGAAGAAAAGAACTGAAGAAATCGACATATCACTCTTCTTGTGGCTGTTTTCCCGATGCAGCACCGCCGTGCAAGAAGAATCTCCACTCTTCACCGTGCTGCTGCTGAAACTGATGCAACGTCTGTCATGGCTGCAGGAACCAAAGAATCGAGGGATCACGGCTGAAGAAACTGCCGCAGCGCTGCTTGGCGCAGCTGCATCTTTCGCCGATGCATCCCGGATTTCCATGCATCGTACCTGTGCAGCAAGTTTTTCCGATGCATCACCCACGTACCAGAATCATCTTGGAGTCACTTCCCCCAACAGACCGGATTTGAAGCATTACTTCTCCTGCGTGCAGCAGATCTGTTGCACGCCTCCCCAAGGTCTAAGGGAACTGACACATATCTTTGTTTTCTACGCTTCCCATCTCTACGACTGTTGGGCCTTGTGAATTTTCCCACACCTACAGGTACTTTGTGAGAAATAACACATCCATTTTTTTCTATGGACCAAGTTGTTTTAAACCTTTTTGAAGTCATATTCCACATGTTTTTTTGTCATTTTGGTCTTCTTGAGTTTAGATAAAGATAATATATTTTTAATGCCTTTAAGGCTTCCTGGTACTCATTAACAACTATTTCTTCTGAACTCATCTCATCTTCTTCACCTTCACCCTTCTGATTAGTAAACGTGGCACGTAAGGGTTTTGGTAGTGTCTTTAACACCTTCCTACCTTCTACTCCTAAATTGTGTTTAAACAAAGTGAGTTTCTAAAATGCTAAAAAGGATTCTCCCCCTATGGCTTCAAAATACTTTTCAAACAATTTTCGAAATTCCTCCCACACCATGCCTGGAATTCCTGGCCCTTGTAAACATTTGGGCGGAGCATCCATGCATCCATGGTAATGCACAATGTCCAACATGGTAATGGCAATTGCCTCAACTGGATGACAAATATGTCGACTAATACCTACCAGTTAGTTCAGATAATGGTACTACATGCTGCAACCTTGAAATGAATGGCACCTCACATAACATGTACTCTCACAAATGCATGAACTACAATAATTAAACCTAACTAATTAAACAATGAAAGAAAAGAAATGAACATCGAAGTCACACTTGCAATGTGAACAGCTTGGCAACACAATTAATTAAAATTAATAAAGTAGTCACTGTCGACTTCGAGTGCTCTGCAGTACCTCAAACCAGTTCTCTAACGCTCCTGTGTGTCTTAAATCCTTGCAGAACAATCCCTTGCTGCTGCATTATCTACTTGTACACCCGCACATGCAAGTCCACCTGATCCCTGCAGTATGCCGCGTCTGCCGGCAACTTCATGTGTCGCCAGGCAACCAACATGCTTGATCGCTGTACTCCGTGTCTGCCCGTGAGTGCCAAGTGCCGCCAGGCATAGATGTGTCACCGTGCTCTCGGCTCATCAAGCCTCTCCGCGAGGACATCACCTCATCAGAAAAGACCTGCGTCCTTGTGGAATTGCTTTGCAGGGGAGGATTCGGCAGCGTCACAATTTAATGGCAGAATAGAAGATCCGATGCTCAGCCATGACCTGCCAAATGATAATTAGGTAGGCGCGAGCTTTCTAGCACTCTCATACCTTGCACACTTCAAAAGAAAACACATAGGACAAATCAGTCCTCATTTGCTCCTACCACCCTGGATCGATGCAGCTCCGGCCAATTAGTGAGCGCAGGAAGTCCTGGCCGTAGTCCTCACAAGCATAAAGCTTGTGACTTCCACTCCTACGTCGCAAACAACTGCAGCATGCCCCAGGGGTTGTTTTCTCCAGTAAAATCGATGTGATCAGCTCCAAACCTTTCTACTCCTCAGAGTAGCCCTTAAGGGCATTCCATTCTCGTTGCCACTTTTAAGGTCCACAATAGGAAAACTGTACTGCAGAAATAAGTTCAATAGCAAGGTATAACAACACCCAAGACACTGAGGTCCTTCTCCCTCAGCAACTGCCTGTTCATTGTCTCCTGGATTCCACACTCCAGAATCCAGTGGAGATGGAGACCAGATGCTGGAGTTGCTAAGATACAACAGTTATCACTGTATTACTGTGTGTTTTGAGTACAACTAGTTTACATCTTACCTTTCTGTCTGCTTGTGCCTAGATATCCAGGGGGTGAGAAGGGGTTATCTAAAGTGTGTATCCCCCTTACCCTGACTAGAAGCAAGAGTCCCTTTTTGTACAAAGGTACCTACCACTGCCAACTAGAGACCCCATTTCTAACAATGGTAATGGGCTTACTCTTTAGTGGGTTGGTGTTTGTATTTTCATGTTAATGTCTGAATGTGTCCCATGCGGAAGAATGCCAGGAGAATAGTCTTTTGTTTGAAGACTTTATTGAGTCTTAATTAAAGATATTAAACACCGGACCCACAGCATAACGGCTGTTATCTTCAGAGATAGAAAGACAGGAATGAATCCAAAGCGGATTCTAGAATATAGAACCAGAGAAGAGTAAAGGAAAGAGAGAAAGGGCACAGATAGAAATAGAAGAAAAATGAGAATGTTACACATCTTCCCCTTAACGGAGAAACAAAAGCAAAAGAGAAATTAAAATAGAAAACAATTGTATAACAAATTATACTACAAAATGTACTAGATAAAGAATAACTACACATGTTCCTCATATGGAGAAATTATGACATAACAAAATGTGAGTGGGTAATCTGCAAATTCTTCTCGATGGTAAAGAAGAATCACAGCAAGAAGAACAGGTATTAGCAGGAGCGGTGACAACATTATTATGAGGAACAGATGTAGGCATGTTTGAAGATAAGCAAGGAGTTTCAAACAAAATGGAATCATCTGAATCAGGAATTAAAGCAGTTTTTGTTAGTTGGAGATAGGAGCAAGTCTGCTTTTGTTCCACCATCTTCCATCTTGAAGTAAACAAGCACTAAGTCCAACTTTCACAATCTTGTAAGGAGAAGTGAAAGAAGATTCTTCTTTTTTTACACCAAAATGTTTCTTGACAAGTACCCATGAACCAGAAATAAAATCTTTATCTTGAACATGTTTGCGATTATCAAAATAAAGCTTTTCTTTACTTTGTGCTAAAGCGACAGATTGGCGCAAAATTACATCTTGGTTAATATTTGAATTTTTGGAAAGCGAAGAACGTCGTTCCAAACAAGAAGGTAGAATTAAGGTGCAACATTTTCTGCCTCTCAACAACTCAAAAGGAGTGAAACCAGTGGTAGAGTGAGGTGAATTATGATAAGCATTGACCTTGTCTTTAAGAAAAAGGTTAAAATCCAAACCCGAAGAAAGAGCAGATTGAACTCCTTCTTTGAGAAAGCGATTAGCTCTCTCAACAAGGCCATTCACAATAGGACTATACAGACCTACTTGAATATGTTTAATGTCCATACTTTTCAAAAAATCTTGCATGGCATTCGACACAAAATGAGTTCCATTGTCCGTGACTAATTCTTTTGGAGGACCTTCAAGAGACAAAACATTTTTCAGAAAATGCAAAACCGAATGAGAGGAGGCTGACTCAACAAAAAAAAAATATATCCACTTTGAGAAACAGTCAATGAGTGCTAGTAAAAGTCTACATGAATTTGGTAAAAGATTGAAAGGGCCAGCGAAATCTAAAGCAATGTTCGTCCAGGGATTGTCTGGTAAAGAAGCTGGACGAAGGGGATTCTGTGTAGTCTTCCAATGTTTATCAGAGACAATGCATTGAGGACATAAAACCACAAAAGAGGACACTTGCGAATTCAAGGAGGGCCACCAATAATTTTCTCTGAGATTTTTACATGTGGCAGTAACTCCTAGATGTCCAGCATGTGCAACTGAAATGAGTTTATTCCTCAGAGAAGACGGAGGAATAAAGCAACCATTTCTGGTACAAAAATCATTTTCTAAAGACAATTCTGAAGAAACTTGAGCATAAGGTTTTAAATACTGAGAAATATTACGAATGGGAGGCCAACCTTTGACAATGAAATTCGAAACTCTTTAAATCATGATCAGTGACAGCAGCCTCAAGCCAATCATTTTCAGAAATTCTGCCACTAGAAGACAAAGAGGCATCAATTGAAGCTACAACACAATCAAACTCATCATCAATGTCATCAATAAATGGTAATGGTAGACGAGAAAGGCAGTCAGCCCTGAAATTTTTTCCTCCTTGAATGTATTTAATAGTAAAATTGTACTCTTGTAATTTTGAAAGAATATGCACAAGGCGAGCAGAGGCTTTGCCTAGACCATCACCTTGGAGTAGATAAGCAAGAGGTTTGTGATTTATGTATATTGTAAAAGGACTGCCCCAAAGATAAGTTTTAAATTTGGAAACAGCCCAAACACAAGCTAATACCTCTCTTTCAATTGTGCTATATTTGGACTCAGCATCTGACAAAGACTTAGAAGCAAAAGCAACCGTATGGTCTTTATCACAATTCTGTGGACCAAAAACAGCACCAAGACCATTTAAACTGGCATCAACTGTGACAGTGCAATGAAGACCATGAACAAAAGGGCTAAGTGCAGGAGCATCAACAACACATTGTTTGATATTAATAAAAGCTGTGTTAAAGTCATTGCTCCAAACAGAATTTGTGCCTTTTTTGAGAAGGGATCTCAAAGGTTGAACAAAAGAGGCATAATCAGGTACAAAGCGAGCATGATATTCGCAAAGACCTAAAAATGATTTGAGAGCATCTTTGTCAGATGGAGGTGGAGCTTTGACAATAGCCTCAACGTTACAAAATTTGGGTTTAATGCCTTCTAGTGTAATAGTATGACCTAAGTAGTCAATTTGTTCAACTAAAAATTTACATTTCTCAGGTTGAATGGTGATACCCCTGGAATTTAAAATGGAAAAGACTTTATGTAAAGTGTTCAAATGTGCTTTTTTGGTTTCAGTAAAAACAAGAATATCATCTTGAAATGCTTGAACATTTTCAAGATCTTTTAAAAGCACATCCATGACTTTTGGAAGACTGAGGCGGCTGAAGCTAAGCCGAAAGGCAACCTCAAGTATTTGTACGCTCCAAAAGGAGTAACAAAGGTAGTAACTTCCTGCGAATCAATATTCAAAGGTATTTGATGATATGCAGAATGCAGATCAATGGTCGAAAAATATTTAGAATGACCAATATTAGATAGCATCTGTTGGATATGAGGGAGGGGATGACAGTCAACGATGATTTAAGTACCTGAGGTCTACACAGAGACGAAGGTCACCATTTTTGTTCTTAGCTAGAACAATGGGAGATACACATTCAGAGGAATCAGTGGTGGTAATGATGCCATCCTCAGTGAGTTTCTCCAAAATCCAAATCATTTCTGACACTAATGGGGACAGGTCTGACCTTGTGGATGACCGGTGTGGCAGTGAACTTAAGTCTGATGACATGTTCAAAACCTTTGTTAGTACCAATGTTACTACTGAAAACAGAAGGAAACTCTTTTTTAAGTAAATCAATAGGACAAAATATTTCCAAATCACTGTTGTCAAGAGCAAGAATAGGAGCATCTCCTAAAACAATAGGATTTTTATGACCAGGTTTCAAGATGATACCCAATCTGGGAAGATCTCTCCAACCGACCAAGTTTCTGCCTCTGACTGCAACATACATTTTAGTCTCCGTGGATCTACCAAAGATTTGTAAGGTGCCCATAAAGAAACCTAAAAGATCATTATCTTTCTCACCAAAAGCATTGGGAGGAATGTCAGGAGCTTGAAGGGGAATAGAATGACCCCAAATATTATAGAAAGAGGTATCATCTAACACAGTGATGGGCGCTCCGGAATACGCCATGACTTAGGATTTGTCATTAATAAAAACCTGGCAAAGGGGACGTTCATAATCACTAGAATCAGAAAGTTCATCTGTGGAGAGGAGAAGATTAGAGAATTTATTAGTCCAGTCAGAGACAGAAGAAGAAGAAGAAGAAGAAGAAGAAGAAGAAGAAGAAGAAGAAGTTGAGGTGGAAGGAGATTGTAGTTCAACACTATGAATCCTAATATTTGGAAGCGCACGACGAGATTTACAAAATTCTTGAAAATGACCTGTTCTTTTACATTTGCCACATTTCTTTCCCAAGGCAGGGCAAGAGGGAAAATTTGCAATATGGTTTTTGGAACCACAGCAAAAACAAAAGGTACGTTTAACATCTTTGTTAACTCTGATGGTAGAAATGGAAGAGGAAAATTCAGAATTATCTGAAAGATAAGAAATAGGAGAATGACCCTCTTGACCTGATAATGCTTGGGAAGAAATTATGGAACGTTCAATACTTTTTCCAATATCAATAACCTCTGAAAGAGAAGGATTACGACAAGATAAAAGACGTTCCTGCATTTTCTTTGAAAAGCAATTGAAAACAAATTGGTCTCTGATAGAAACATCTGTATAGTTTTCAAAATCACATGTAGAAGCAAGAACTCGAAGAGCAGCCACGTATTCTTCAACTGATTCGTCGCTGGCTTGTTTTCTTTTAAAGAAACTGTGTCTTTCCAAAAGCACATTGGGTTCATTTGAAAATGTTTTTTTAGTCTTTCTTTAGATTCAATGTAAACATTACAGGCTCCATCACCAGAAGGACTTGGAAAAGGAGGTACATTATCAAAAACATTTTGTGCAGTTACCCCCAAATGGTTATAGAGAAGAGCGTTTTTCCTTGCTGGAGAATATTCAGTTCCGTCAATGGCAACAAGATAATTCTCAAAAATATGAATTCATTGTTTCCATACAATTTCGGGTTTGCCCGGCTTTTGTAGAAATGGTGGAGGGTCAAGAGCGCTGTCCGAAGATGACATAGTTTCTTATATAATAAAATAAAATAAAACTTCCTTGGATGTGCTTAAAACAAAATAACAGGCAAAACTGCAAAACAGTAACACACAAAAGAATAAAGTATTGGAAGCTGAATTAATAAGAGCTGATGTCATAAAGAATACTCTTCAAGATGGTAGAATGTTGCAACAATGGAGTTGAAGAAATCCTGGAGAAAAGAATTCCAAATGCTACAAAGTAAGTGTCAATAAAGTATTCAAGCTTTGTAACAATAGGCTTTGTTTGTAGTATAAAACAGCACTCTTGAATGGATGTTTGAAAGGCTCGGAATGCGTGTGACCAATTCGTTCTATAGAACTCTGCCGATGCAGTAATGAGCCACATGCAGGGAAAGCAACTCACGGTAAACGCTTCAGTTGCCAGGAGGCATTCAAATATCAGCGCGTGTGCAGCAGCTTACAGGGAGCGCATAAGTTGCTAAGTAATGTTGATGCTACAACGTGTTACAAGCAAAGCGCGTGAAGAGTAAACAATAAGCGCGTAGGTTGCTAAGAAATGTTGATGCTACAGCGTCTTACAAGCAAAGCGCGTGAAGAGTAAACAATAAGCTTGCGCTGGCTCGAGGAGTCGATTGACAGTTGAGGCTTGAAACAAAGCAGCGCCGTCAAAGAAAATAATATAAAAGAAACAGACCTGACTGTTTGCGGGTCCAGAGTCGAAACAATGTATCAATCCCGGAAAGTAGACTCAATGAAATAAAGTTACCGATGTCCACAGCGGCATTTCATTATCTCCAATATCCGTTGGTGGAAAATGAGAAATATGGTAATTTCTTTACCCCACTCCTGGTACCAATTATGTACCATGTGGAAGAATGCCAGGAGAATAGTCTTTAGTTTGAAGACTTTATTGAGTCTTAATTAAAGATATTAAATACCGTAACCCACAGCATAACGGCTGTTATCTTCAGAAATAGAAAGTCAGGAATGAATCCAAAGCGGATTCTAGAATATAGAACCAGAGAAGAGTAAAGGAAAGAGAGAAAGGGCACAGATAGAAATAGAAGAAAGATGAGAATGTTACAGAATGCCTCCTTACCCCTCCCTAAGGTCTGTTGAGGAGTAAGTATTGCCCATTTTCGAACCACTGTCACTGGTTCCTCTGACATTCGTTACCAAAGCATATACATAAATTTGCAGGAATCTGCACAAAAAGATAGGCTTGTGGAGGCCTCCTCGAATAAGTATGTGAATTGCATTTTGTAGTACACACATTGTCAAAGCCAATCAATCAGCTTATAGCTGACAGTGCCTCAATGTTTCCATCTGTGTATTCACTCATTCTTCCGTCCAATCACTCAATCAGCCTTTATCCATTCACTCAGTCCCTCATTATTGCCCTCAGATTTTTATTCATCCAGCCACTGGCATAATTTTGCATACATCTATTCGTCGTCTTGGAAGTTCACACATACATTCATTAATCAATCAAAGAAAAGGCACTTTTATTTATAGGCTTGGTCTATTGACTCACTAGTACTTGTTTAAGTTGGTCCCTTATTCATTTGATTTTGGTTTTTGTATTATTCAACCAGCCTCGCAAGGGACAGAATGAACAGGAGAGAACACATTAGAAGGTGGCACTGTTTACCTGCTTTGAGTAGAAAATTCATACCTTCAGTCGGGTCTGGTGGCTATGTGGAATAATGCGTCAATTGCAGGGGCCTGTGTTCTACCTCATGGTCATAGGTTCAAATCCCGGTGGGTCCACTCCACCTTTCATCCATCCGTGGTTGATAAAATGAGTACCATTGAGTTGGATAACAATGAACATCTGTTATTCAGTGCCAAGAGACCTCTGGGTGAACGTGTGCCTTACAAATACACATTTTATGTTATCTATAATATGTGTATCTAGGTGTCAGTTACAGCCTTCAAGGGTGGTGGCTACTAAGCCACTCCACACTTAAGCTCCTGGTACCTGTGTACTCTCCTTCTGTTAAGTTTCACAATGATCAGGCGGGCGCTCCACTGCCCTCCACTAGCACCATGGAGTAGCTACAATGTTGGATGAATTAATTTGTGTCATGCAGGTAAGAAGGGCCTATACATGATGCTTCAGAGTGTCAACATTATACTGGACGTGGGGAGATTCTTAACAGTGCCTAAGTTGAAGAAATTGACCATGGTTCTAGCATATTTGGTTGCCCACCTCCATGAACTTTCTACAAACACAAAGGTGAAACCTGGTGCAGGAACCTGTAGTCAAGCTCACATTCTAAGGTCAGGTGTTTGTTGAATGCATCCGGATCTTATATGGTTTTCATGTTTTCCAAAGGCAGTATGCTGCCCAGGTATTCAGCTCCCAACATCCACACTGGGACTAGGATCTACTCCTTCCTGATGATCGAGGCTATGCTCAGCACATACAGAGCAGTCACAATGGGCAGCAGGAGATGACAGACAGAACCCAGCTAGCACTAGCACCAAAGCTCTTTCAAAAATAATTAAACAATTGTGAAAATGAGGTGCAACCTTTTGCCTGCAGCCATAATTTTATTGGGCGGTGGAGCTACTTTATTATGAAGTTTTCCTTTTCATGAGTATTGAGAGGACTGCTGAAACATGTGTGCTACTGCACTGAAGGCATAGGGGTCCCTCTGTTGCAAGAACTAATCGACTACATAAGGGGACAGCTCTTTCAGGCTGATACCATGGCTCCAGCAGCAGAAAGTTTGCAAAGAATCAAAAAGTACTTTGAACTTCGCTCTTTTCCTGATGGACACAATTTGTATTCCAGGGATGTGCATGTGAAGTCTACATTAGCTTCTAGGATTGCAGGAGCGTCCCTTGACCCTGTCTACAGTCAGGTCGCTCCCCATGCAGGGCAGCTCCACCTGTCTGTGCCCGTGTCTCTCACCCAGCTGCCACTGCTGCTGAAGGAGTTCAAGGCCCGCCTCCACCCGCAGGCTACCACCTACGCCTCATCCCTGGTGGCCAGTGGTCGGCACGTCCTCCCCAGACGTTGAATTCCTGACACAACTCCTCGGCTCCCGATATTGACATAGCCATCCCAGATGGCTACAAAATCCCCCGCAGAGACCGCACCAATGGAATCAGAGGAGGAATCGCCATCGTCCAAAAGTCCACCCTCAAAGTCTCGACCATCTCCAGCAACACACTCAACACTGTCGAACACCTGCACTTCCAGATCCACACCGACTCCAACACCACCCTCAGAGGAACCCTGATCTACAGACCCCCCGGACCCCGACCACAGTTCAGCGACACCATCGCCGACTTCATCAGCACGCACGCCCTCGCATCCACGGACTACATCCTCCTGGGAGACCTCAACTTCCACCTCGAGAACAACAACGACACCAACTCCTCCACCCAGATCGACAACCTCGCCAACCTTCGGACTCAGACAGCTCATGACAACACCCACCCACTCCGCCGGCCACACGCTGGACCCTATCTTCTCCGCAAGCACCCATGTATCCTTCAGTCACACCTCTGAACTCCACTGGACCGACCATCGCTGCATCCACTTCACCTTCTAGAAACCCACCACGCACCACCGCACCCAACAGATCCCTCACCGCTGCTGGAGCAAAGTCACAGAAGGCCAGCTCAGCACCACCTTTGCCCGGAACCCTTCCACTGACCCCGGCGACCCTGATGCCGCCGCCAGCAACCTCAGACGCTGGATCAACGACTGCGCCAACACCCTTGCACCAGTCAAGAACCCCTCCAACAGACGCACCAACAGGAACACCATCTGGTTCACCGCGGACCTTCAGACCAAACTGGAGAAGAAGTGGCGCCACGAACAGACACCAGAAAACCTAGCAGCCCACCAGGACGCCCTACATAAACATCATCACCTCATCAGAACCACCAAAAAGACCTCATTCAAGGACCGCCTCGACAGCAACGTACACAACAGCAAAGAGCTCTTCAACATTGTGAAGGAACTCTCCAACCCCAGCTCCAACACCAATGACATCCCACCATCGCAGGACCTGTGCAACGCCCTCGCCTCCTTCTTCCACTGCAAGATCACAGACATCCATGACAGCTTCAACAACCAGACTGCCACGGCAGCCAACACCCCCCCGGACCCCACGGCCACCACCCACAGCGACCCACTGCTCACATGGACTAACATCAACGACGATGGCACCATCAAAATCATGAACACCATCCACTCCGGCTCCCCGTCCGATCCATGCCCCCACCACATCTTCAACAAAGCCAGATCCTCCATCGCACCCTACCTCCGCAAGGCCATCAACATCTCCTTCAAAACCGGGACCTTCCCGGAGAGCTGGAAGCATGCTGAAATCAATGCCTTACTGAAGAAACCCAGGGCAGACCCGAGGGACCTCAAGAACATCCGGCCCATCTCTCTGCTCCTGTTCCCGGCAAAAGTCATCGAGAAGACCGTCAATAAACAGCTGACCCACTACCTCAAGGAGAACAACGTCCTGGACCCGTCCCAGTCCGGCTTCTGCAGCAACTACAGCACCAAAACGGCTCTCATCACCGCTACCAATGACATCAGGGCCCTGCTGGACATCGGCGAGACCACGCCCCTCATCCTCCTGGACCTCTCAGTTCCTTTCGACAGGGTCTGCCACCACACCCTACGCACCCGCCTCCATGATGCAGGAATCCACGGCAAAGCACTGGAATGGACCTCCTCCTTCCTCTCCGACAGAAGCAGAGTGTCCGACTACCCCCCTTCCGATCCAAAGCCGCCAAGATCATCTGCAGTGTACCCCAAGGATCATCCCTCAGCCCAACCCTGTTCAACATTTACATGGCCCCTCTCGCCCGCATCGCCAGACTGTACGACCTCAACATCATCTCCTACACCGACCACACACAGCTGATCCTCTCCATCACCAAAGACCTTCGCACCGCCAAAACCAACCTCCAAGAAGGAATGAAAGCCGTCGCCGAGTGGATGAACAACAGCTGCCTGAAACGGAACTCGGACAAGAAGGAGGTCCTCATCCTCAGATCCACCCCCTCAGCATGGGATGACTCCTGGTGGCCAACTGCCCTGGGCGCAGCCCCAACACCCACCGACCATGCATGCAACCTGGGAGTTATCCTCGACTCAACTCTCTAATGACCAAGCAAGTCAACGCCGTCTCATCTTCCTGCTTCAACACCCTCCGCATGCTCCCAAAGATCTTCAGGTGGATCCCCACCAACACAAGAAGAACTGTCACCCAGGCCCTCGTCAGCATCAGGCTGGACTACGGAAGCGGCCTCTACGCGGGAGCCCCAGCCAAACTGCTGAAAAGACTGCCACACATACAGAACGCCTCTGCACGCCTGATCCTTGACATCCCCTGCCACCGCCACATCACAGCCCACCTGAGAGATCTGCACTGGCTTCCCGTCAACAAGTGGATCACCTTCAAACTCCTTACCCACGCACACAAGGCACTCCACAACACCGGACCAACAAACCTCAACAAACGACTCACCTTCTACACCCCGAACCGCCAGCTCCGCTCCGGCGACCTCGCCCTCGCCACCGTCCCCCGTATCCGAAGAACGACCACCGGCGGCAGATCGTTCTCCTACCTCGCCGCCAAGTACTGGAACGACCTCCCCATCCTCCTGCAGCAGACCAAAGACCTCCTGACCTTCAGGAGGCTACTCAAGACCTGGCTGTTCGAGCAGTAGCAGCTACCCCCTCTCCCTCAGCGCCTTGAGACCCTCACGGGTGAGTAGCGCGCTCTATAAATGCCTTGATTGATTGATTGATTGCATATTTTTTCTGATTAATTGGATCCCTTCTATTCATGCCCTTAGGGATCCTGGCTTGGTATTTATGGTTTTGGTCCACCCGAAACCCACCACCGGACTGTGAGATCGCTCCATGCATTGCTGTGGTGTGGAGGTCCAGCCTACTTTCACTGTGCCTCTCTTAAGCTGCTCCAGGAGGATAGACAAAGCAGGCAGAGAGAGAAACACAGTTCCATTGGTCCATTGTGTGCAAGAACCTGTTCTCTGACTAATATGGAATATCTCTTTTAGTCAAGCTTGGATCTCGCCACAGTTTTTAAGTATAAATGTTCTCTTACTAAGTCCTTGCTGTTGGCTCAAAATGCAAGACATGCTGTTGTTGCTCATTCATAGGCACACCAACTCTTCTGCTTTTGCAATAAGCAGAGCTTTCAGTGCCATGGAACAGAGCCTGGGGGATGATCTTTGTGGAAGCAGGGTTAATGTATTCTGAGATGGAGGGTGGGAATCATATGTAACAACAGTGTGTTTCCATTGCAGTTGCATTGGTACTTCAACAACCGTGCTATGCACTGGAAGCCCTCCTTCAACGATTAACGCACTAGCTTGCCAGTCAAATGCTGAACTGGTGTAAAGAGGCTGATCAACAAACGGGCGGGGCAAAAGCCCTTTCTATATGCAATGTTTTTCCCTATGTTTGGCTTACTATAAGTGGTTGTAGAGAGCCTACGCTGCGTCTAGCAAGATCTCAAAAAAAGTTAATGGGGTGCAGAGAAGAATCAGGTTGGGAGAAAGGGGTAGTACAGGGAAAACAATAAAATAGTTTCAATAGGTTGAGGAGAAAATATAGGAAAAGGGTAATTTGTCAGAAAAGACCAAATATTGATACAGTGTCCACAAACCGCTGCTGTTCACTATATCCTGTCTGCTTACCCTGTCATTTTCTACTGACGTTCTGTTGAAGTCTACTGTATTCTTCTCTGTGTGTTGCACTTTTTAAGTTACATGACTCCGTTTGTGCACCATGGGCTGTGCTGCTACAATGTGTGTTGTATGCTACCTGGTCTGTGCTCCTGCAGTGTGTGTGTGCTGTATGCCTCCTGAACCTTTTTCTAAGCTGTTCTTCTACTGGGTGAAGGCCTGGGGGGGGTCTTCTTACAGACAGCCTGTGCTGAGTTTTTGACGTTTTTTGCCTGCTTCTTATTCTTTAATGTTCTCAACTACATGTGCATGTTCCAGCCATCTGAGCTGTGCTCCTGCTGTTTCTGTTTTGCTCCGTTTGTGCTCTCCTGTTTTCCAGCAGTTAGTTGTGTATCTAAACAGTCTGCACAGTGCCTCAGCGACCTCTGCTGTGTGACAGCAGTCTGGGCTGGATCCAGCCTTCTGGACAGTACCATGGAGTTTCTGTCATGCTTATTTGATATCTCCTTTGCTTTTACAGTCTGCACCTGTTTTTAATCCGCTCCTAGAGTCTTTCCTGTATTCTTGGTGTCTGTGCTGTGCACGCAGATTTTTCCTTGTGTGCTTACAATCTGTTATGTTCCCGCAGTTTGTGCTGTGCTTCCGCAATGTCTGCAGTACTTCTATCTGCAGTCCCTGCTGTGTTACTACATTCATTCTGCGCCTTCCCATGCAGAAT
Organism: Triturus cristatus; assembly: GCF_964204655.1. Lineage (NCBI taxonomy): Eukaryota > Metazoa > Chordata > Amphibia > Caudata > Salamandridae > Triturus > Triturus cristatus. Next base: position 446,866,327 of record NC_140590.1, read on the forward strand.
GTGCTTTAGAAAACATAACAATGATCAATCCGCTTGTGATTTGCCCGATCCGCTGGTGCTGTGTTCTAAGAAGTATGCTTTATGGTCTCTTCTGGGTTTCAGAAGTCTGTGTTGTGCCTTAGCCATCTTTATTGTGCTATTGAAGTTTGTACCAAGGTTCCTCAGTCTCTGCTGTGCTCTTGCAGCAAATCATGAGACCCGTGCTGTGATCAAGTAGTTTTTGCTGTGTTCTTGCAGTCTTTAATACACTCCAAGGGGCAGATCTATGTCGGAGATGCGCCACTTTTACGCCGCCGTTGCGTCACTTTTGTGACGCAGCGGCGGTGTAAACCCTGCGCCACGTTGCGCCATATTTACATCGTGACGCATCTATGGAGATGCGTCACGATGTAAAGCCCTGCGCCACGTAAAACCTGCGTCAGGTTTCACGTGGGCGTGTCGACATAGGGGGGGGCGTTCCGTCGCAGGAACGCCCCTGAAAAGTGACTCAGTCAAATCTATAAGATTTGACTGAGTCACTTTCCCAACGCTGATGCGCCAAAACCCTGCGCCTGCTTGAAGCAGGCGTAAGGCTTGACGCACCATGTTAGGGATAGGGTTGGTTGGAACAGTGCTGGAGTTGCGTCGCGCTTGCGACGCAACTGAAGCACTGCGCCAACCTTACGCCATTGGATGCGTCACGCATCTGTTTATTCCTGCGCCATGATGCGCCGCATTATAAATGCGGCGCATCATGTGTGGCGCAAGGGTAAACTTGCGTGACGCATCATTCCTGGCGCATCCTTGCTGATTTGCAGGGATGCGCCAGGCAACATAAATCTGCCCCCAAGAGTCTATGTTGTAGTCTCTGAATATCTCGTGTCTTTTACAGATTTTGCTATGCTCTTGAAGATTAAGCGGTGAGCATTCAAATCACTTGTGGACTTCTATACTTTCTAAGATCCTTTAGCATCTGTTGTGTATGTGTTATATACCCTGTGGTCCTGCAGTCTTTGCTGGGCTCCTGTCCTCTGTGCAGGAGCAGTCGAGGTTAGTGGCCTCATAACTGAACTGTGCTTGTTTTCTTGTCAGAACTATAAATGAGCTATCGTATTGTTAAGGGGCACCTCACAAGCAGCCATGGGTAAACGCACCTCTGAAGTGAAAGACTCCACTGCCCGGCAAACTGTTATTTTGTCACAATCCTCTGCACAACCTACTGCAATTTATCAAATGCTGCAGAGGGCAATTGGAGCTGTCTCCACGGAAAACGAGTGCACAGAGAGGCTCCTCTCAATAACACCGATCATAGCTCCAAGTCCTACTGCTTCCGAATCTGGCCCCCAAAACAAACCACGGTCCCAGACTTAGAGCCCCCATGGACACATGCACCGACAGGAGGAGGTTATGCTCTCAAGACCCTCCTGGGGAGTGGTGGAAAGAATAGGAAAGGGGGGGAAACATAAATCTACTCCAAATAAGGGAGCCAAGCAAAATAAAGCATTTGATATGTCGCCAAACATAATTTTGGGGGAATCAGGGACCGGGGACCCAGCACAGATGACCACAGAACATCCACTGTGGGTGTCAAAGTTAGTGACGGACCTTAAAGTGCATTTCAGATCTATTTTAAAAGATGAACTTGATGTTTTAATGGATCGAATTGATAAACTATCGTCACTGGTGGACCACTGGGTGGGAATGGCAAACACAACTCTGCTGAGACAACTAAATCCCTTGTTAAGGAGCTGGCCTTGCACCCCAACAAGGTAACTACATCAGCATCAGATACATCGTCCATCCCTGTTAGGCCCAATACAACAAATCATAGGGACGTAGGTCTCTGCCCTAGACCGCCCCCACCACAGAGCCTGGACCCAATTAACTCCCCCCAGAGGCTCCCTCGATGTCCAACCCCTGAACCTGCTATTAGGTTACCTCCGCCTACAACAGGTTCCTCTAATTCACAGCAAGTCAGTAAAATTCAAGAGGCCTGTGAGAAGATTGCATCACACACAAAATCTAGGGAAACACAGTCTGTACTACCATGTATCAATTTACGTAAATAAAATCATATTCACACCCAGGGTAAGCTGGCTGGGGTGGAGGCCAAAGGATTTGGCCGGGGACTGCATAGAGATCAATTTTAGTGACACTCGGGCTGTTCAATACATTCTAGATTGGGTTACCAGAGGGAGGCCGGGGGTATTACTTCTCTTCCCCTGGGATATTTCTTTCTTCCAAGGCTTATGCCGCGCAATGTGGGAGGATTGGCCAATGATTGGGGAACGAGTGATAAGGGCGGCCCCATGCCTCAAATCGGCCGGGACCACCCCACATCACCCATATATAATCTCCCTGTCGCCAACAGATTTAGCCCTCTAGATTCGGTAGATTGACTAAAGTTCATTAGTCCCTCCCACAAAAGTCCCAGTGATAACTGTGAGTCTAGAATGAGACCATTGAATCTGGATGGGCCAAGGCAAAAGGGTGGTTGTAGAAAGCAGAAAAGAGATAAGGAGTTGGTACCTGAGGGCATCCCGACAGATTCCACTCTTACCCTACTGAGCAACCCAAACTTGGCTACTGAATGTGGTTCCAGTGGAGGGGTAGGGCCTAAAGACTTACTCCAGGACCATTCAAGGGCTATCCTTCCCCCTCAGGCTCCTTTGGTCAACGAAGCAGAACCATCAAGCATGCTGATATTAACCTAGAACATAGCAGGACTTACCTCGAAACCGGATCTTCCAGATTCGGGGTCATTCATTGACCAGCATGAATTATGCATGTTCCAGGAAACATGGGCAAGGGTGGATGCACATAGAATGGGCTACGTGTCGTATAGTACCTTAGCAGTCCAGGGTGCTAAGGGGAGACCTTCTAGGGGCCTGTGCACCAGGGTATGCATGCACCTTGGTTGCAAGGCCAAACAGATAGAGACTTCCTCTCCTGACATTTTGTGTGTCTTTCTGTCCTTTTCCACCTTAAATAGGTTTGCTTTAATTAATGTTTATTCACAGCCAGTTTGCCATGGGCAAGTTTCCCTCACTCTTGACCATCTGACCTCTTTTCTCCCAACTATACCGGAGAACTATTGGGTCATTATAGGTGGGGATTTTAACTGCCAATTCGAGCCCTTGAATGGCCTGTCCACAAGTATTACAAATGAGGAGGATTCAGTTTGGGAAATCCCGGATCCTAACATTCCACCAACACGGGCATGTACCCCTTTGGTTCTACAAATGAATGCACTAGCACTAAGTCACTCATTGAGGGCCTGTAATGGTCGATCTGTATCCGATAGTCCTGGGAATTTTACCTTTAACAGACCCGGGCAGGCATCGATCATAGATTATATTCTGGTAGACGTTAGATCATATTATAGGGTTCTCGACTTTAAGGTCACCTCTCGTTATGAGAGTGACCACAATGCTCTGGTTTTAGAAGCATCCTTGCCGCTAGCTGAAGGTCATCTCAGCACACCTTTAAAATCTGATTCTGGCTTAGTATTGGGCAATGGAGGGAGGAGATTACGCTGGGGGGAACTTGTACAATCACAGGACAAAGTGGCCTCTCTATACCAACAAATCGTTCCCTTTCTCGAAGCTGCGTCCCAACTCTTTGCGACCAGCGGCACTTTAACTTCTCAAACCAGAATCGCAAATACCCATCAGGATTTGCTTTCTGTCCGGCACCCTTTTTTTCTAGCAGCAAAAGGCCTAAGCGGAATTGTAAGCCAAGGCACCCATGGTTTAACAAATTCTGCCAGATAGCCAAGCAAGTCCTTTTAACCTCTATTAGAAGCAACGATAGGCCACAGGTTAAGGAAGCTAGTGCATATTATAAAAATACTGTAGCTAAAGCGAAAAGCAACTGGGAAAGTGAAAAATGGGATGCAGCGCTAGATAGTCTTGACATGAGGGCCTTTTGAAATTTAATTAACGCAGGTAATTGATGGTAAATTGGTCATTGCACCTAATCTAGTGGAAGAAGTCTGGAAAGCTCATTTTAAATCTTTATACACTAGGACAACTGAGGAAGCTGGATGGGTGGAAACAAACACTATTGATATGAAGTCGCCAAATCAAGATGTCCCACTCTGTTCAATAAAGGATGTCACACAGGCACTGGGCACGTTATAACCAGCTAAGGCGCCAGGGCTGGACAAGATTCCAGGAGACCTTTTTTGCTCCGAGCCCTCAGTTTGGGCACCAGACTTGTGGTCACTTTTTAACGCCATTTTGCAGGGCATGGCGCTGCCCTCCACTTGGGCTTGGGCAGAAATTGTCCCAATTTATAAAAAGGGTTCACTTCTTAATCGAGCCAACTATCGCCCCATAAGTCTTTTAGACGTTAGCCAAAAAAAGTTTGCACGCGTCCTCTTGGGGCAATTGCAATCTTGGATAGAAGAGAGTAATGTTTTAACATCTCTACAAGCAGGGTTTAGGGGCAAGATCTCTACTATTGACCACATCTTTAGATTACAACTTATCCACTGGAAAACTGTGGTCCTAGAGGGTGGCAGCCTCTACCTCACATTTATGGATCTTAAATCCGCTTTTGATTTAGTCCAGAGGGATCAATTGTGGGGCATACTTCTGGACGTGGGAGTTACAGAGTATCTCTGCTACCAGTTGAAACGCCTTCACCAAGATAATTATGCACGGATAAGATATGGCAAAAATTGTGAACTTTCTGCCCCCTTCCCCGTAGAGAAAGGGATGCGCCAAGGATGTGTTCTGGCCCGACACTTCCCTTTTTATAAACGGCCTAATAGAATCCTGGCTGGAAAAGACATTGATGCACCCAGGTTAGCGAACCGCAAAATTCCAGCTCTTATGTTTGCAGATGACAAGCTGTTACTTTCCAAATCACCTAGGGGCATGCAAAGGCTTCTTGATGTATTCAGCGTTTTTTGAAAAAAACGGGGATTAGAGATACATTTACAAAAAACCAAGTATATGGTTTTTAACGCAAACACTACGAACTGCCCAAATCCCCGATAAGATAGAAGGCCCCTATAGAGGGATATTTTTTATTATCTCGGGATCACACTAACCGATAAAATGGAATGGGGGTCACAAATAAAGAAAGCTAGTTTAAAATTGACCCAGTCTACGGGAGGTATCATAAAAGTTTACAAGAGCTGCACGCAGAAAGTGATAGGTCCTGTAGCAGAAATTTACATGACACAGGCAAGGGGTGCGGCCTTGTATGGGGTAGAATTATGGGGCCACTGTTCACCCACCTCTCTATCATTGACAGAGAATTCATTTCTCAAGCAATTGCTGGGTCTTCCTACTAGCACTCCATTGACACCACTTAGGATAGACCTAGGGATCAGCCCTATAGCAGATGTAGCCTCTTCTAGACCTCTACTATATAAGAGGAGTTGAAGGATGTTATGAGGCTACAAGGTGTGGGGAAACACCCCTGGCTTGCCTATATTATGAACACTTGCCAGGCTCTGGGGAGGGTAAACATGTGGACATCTGCTGGAGAAATCTGATCTAGGACCCCCAGAAAGGCACTCCTTGAGACCCATAGAGATTTTAAACTGACCCAATTATTGCGGGGGACCAAGCTTGGATGCCTAACCTCCAGGTTCTTGGAAGTAAAACAGCAATATAGGCTAGAACCGGCGCTAGATTATATTCAACCACCTCTATCAAAGAAGCTTTTTCTCCAATTTAGACAGGGGGTGCTCCCGCTTCGATCATTTACTATTAAGTGGCAGGGCTCCCATACTCTAGATTGCCCAGGGTGTGACCAAGCAGAGGAAACTGAAATGCACGTACTCTTCTTCTGCCCTGCCTATGGGAAGTCAAGGTTTTGGTGGATGCTACAATTGTGTAGGAACATGGGGACTAGACATTGTACCGAGGTGTTTAGGCTTTTTAAATATGATACTGATATGCCTATTGTGTTCTCCATCTCGCTGTTTTTATACTTCATGTGGTGCACTTGGAGAGCTATTCTAAAGAAAGCCCCTATAGGAAATGCTTAGATTTACAGCAATTAGTAGTTATGCTATGTTATGCACCTTTTAGAACAATGTGGTATGTACACACTCTTTTACATGTTTACACCCACCGCAATCTACCAGGTGTTTTATACTTCCTATTATTTTATCTATTTTAAATCGGAATCCCTATTATTCTTTCACTAGTATTTATTAGATAAGAACAAAGTTTTTTAGTACCAAATACGGTGTTTTATTTCTTAACGAAACAGTCATTTGTTACACCACGTGTTATTGCTGCCCACTATGCACTCAATGTAGAAATGATGTAGTCTATGCACATTGCACAATTTTCTGCTGCAGAACACTGAGCAGGCTTGGGGGTGCTAACTCAAGAATGCAGTCACAATTTGTATACTGATAGTGATTTTAGAAGAAAATAAAAAAAGCAAACAAAGTATATAGTTTTGAAAATGACGTGCTGTATTTTGCTAAAATGTATAGTATTGTTTTATGTGCTTTTATGGCCTGTATGGCCGAAATAAAGATTTTTTTGACTGACTGATTAACTGAATGCTATGAAAAGATATAAAAAATATTTATAACACAACAGAATATTTGAAAGCACTTATGTTAGACTTTACATCCTTGCTGTGGTTTGTACCCAAACATTCTGCTTTCCCTCCCTTACTGTTGGTCCTAGGCCTTTTTTCAGAGTCTCCTCCTGATATTTGCCTTCTGTTGCTTCTGTACTGGTTTTTGTCAGTATTAGACCTCTGTGCACTTTACCACTGTTAACCAGTGCTAAAGTGCTTGTGCTCTCTCCTTCAAACAATGTAAAATTGGACTACACCGGAGTGGCAAATTTAATTTACTTGTAAGTCCCTAGTAAATGATACTGCCTGTAGCCAGGACCTGTAAATCAAATGCTAATAGTGGGCCTGCAGCTCTCATTGTGATGCCCAGTAAAGTAGTCTTTAAAAACATGTCTCAGGCCTCCCTCTTTTGCAGTTTTAAACTGCTTTTTTGACCTGTCAAAATAATCCTTTTGTCAGGCCTAAACTTTCTTTTTTAACACCTATAAGTCACGTCTAAGGTTGTCCCTAAAAGCTCATGGGGGAGGGTGGATTGTATTTAAAAAGTAGGATATGTGGACGTATGTTTTGTTTTTCTGATGTATTTCGACGCGGAAGCAATCTTATTAACACAACAACGCTAGAGATGTACCCCTGAAGAAGGGTTTAGAACCCGAAATGCATCGGGAGTTGCATCACACAGTTGTTCCTATTTTATAGATCCATTGAATGTGTTTTATTCTGTAATTGAATTGTATAAACATTGGCAATGCTGGGCACCTACTGTGAAAGTTACACATAGGCATTTGCAGAACGTATTATGTCGCTGATACTGAAGAGACAATACAACAGTTTATTGAAACCTTTTATTTGTGTTGAGTGTTTCAACAGTAAGCTTTATTAGTCATAATATACACCTTATTTAGTTTTTGAAGCCTCACAGGACGATAGGTAGTGCATTCCACAGACCTGGGAAGCCAGGCCTCTTCTATTGCATGGATTGGGGACGCCCCAGCCCTTTAACTTTTGCCACAGTAGGCCCCTGGGCACACGGTCGAAGGTCGCTTTAAAATCTACAAAGCAACAGTGAAATTGGGTTTGTTGGACTGTTGCTTTCTCTATTAAAACGGATAATGTTAATAGATGTGTTATTTGTTCCAGAATTGGCCACAAAACCTGTCTGATTGAATGGGAGGTGCTTTGTTTCATTGGCCCAGGTCAGCAGGTCTTCCAATAGAGTACTGGTGTAGTATTTGGACTCTACATCTAGGAGTGCTATCATTCGATAGTTGCTGGAGTCGAGAAAAAACAATTTGCTTGCATCTTGGAATAATTTTGATTGTGGTTACTAGCGGTCATGTTTTATTATGTTTTCTTCAAAAAAACTTACGCAGCTGATCTAGTAGAAATGAGATCTCTATATACTTTCTTAATCTGGGATGATGGGCATCTAGCTAATTTGTGAGAATGCTGATGTCAGAGAAGTTCAAATTTTTAGGTATAGAAAGGACACCCAGAAATTGCAGAGAGCTATATAAATTCATCAAAATAAAAGGACATTCATGTGTATGGTGTATTGCCAGAGATGTGGGAAGCACAGAAAGTGTTGCTGATGAAATATGAGGAGAACCGCACGGAGAGCTGCATTCGAGAGAGAGAAAGCACGCCTTTTCCAGGGACTACGAGTTTCCACATAGGATGCAAGATAGTAATAGACTTCATACGACGAAAGGAGACATTGGCCCCGCACACAGTGTACTGACTGTGGCTGCTTGTTGAATTGATTTGTGTTCTCGCCGTAGTTTATTGGCTGCTCTTCAAAGAAAATTTAGGAATTTCTGCGGATTCTGATATTGCGCCAGGAGATATATCCTTATAGACCCTAGTCCTGATGAGGCCCCCAAGCGAGTTGGGCTGAAACGCGTCGACTATTGTTTTGTATTAAGAGCCCCGGAAGAATTTAAACCCTTTTTTCAAACCAAGAGAGAGACAGTACCAATAAATTAGATTAGGGGCAAATACCGTTTCCCTCTCCCCAGTACTGTCCCATGGGGCGACTCTAATGCTATGGAATGCCTATGATAATAATGGTTGCATCCATTATATATATATTTGTTGTAGGGGAATAAGGAAGTGACTAAATGTCCTTTGTGTTGTATGTTTTTTTGTTCTTTTGAATAATGGATTGTTGCTTATTCAATTTTGTATGAGATGAATATTTGAAATCGTCTTGATATGTGGATAAAAAGAGATTTATCAAGCGAAACTGTGTCCGAACAATGGTATAATTAATGGATGATTTATTTCAACATATAAGTAATTGTTTGTGAAGGAGTAATTTATGTATCCTTCATGTTATGAAAGAAACATCTGTTTGATCTGTTCCGTCGCATCATTTTGTCTGTTGTTAGAAATATGAGGAGATGGCTATAGATTTAGAGGAGAACTATAAGTGAGTGAGATGTCAGAGTGGAACAGGATAGATGATTGGGGCACGCTGTCTAGTAGACATTAGCTGGAGGGGGCATTATGCATTTTGATAGCTTTGTGAGACTGTGCCTAGGTAGTATTAGATGATGAAGTATGGAGAACCCCCCATGGAGGAGTTCTGCAGAGCGCAGAAGGTCTGCCCTAACCTAGAGGGCCTACGGTTGAGTGGATAGATTGCATATTGGTGTTCTGAGGTGCAGTTATTATATGAAATGGGTAATAGGGTGCCGAGGTAAAGGGTTCTATTAGGATTGGACCTATGCTTTGTAGTGGGAAGTACAAAATGAATGATGATGAGATGAGATATTATCACCAGAAGCATTTATTATGGTTTTCATAGTATTAAAGATGGAACCAGTACAATAAGCATAATGAGATGGAACCTGTTTGTGTAAGCTTGTGTCCATGGGTCATTTTTTATCTACATGGTAGATGAAAGGATTGTCATAAAACATTGGATCAGAGGGCAGTTTAATTGGAGAATATGAAACTAGCTTTCAAGGACCCTTTCCAAAGGTAGCTGTACTGGTCAGCAGTGATGATCTTAGGATGCTCTATCTAATGTGAATTTTAAAATGTTTATCTGGGTTCTTGGATATGTTAGGAGATAGATGATTTTAAAAGAGTGAGTAACAGATTTTGAGAAAGTGGCAGAAAACATTAGTAATGAAGGCTTGATAGGAGCAGAATAAAATAGGTGGATAGGGATGTGATGAGGGTTGAGCATCTCCACAAATAGTCTCTCAATTCAAAGTACAAGATGAATGTATGATTTAGTACAAATACCATAAGTATATATTTTATAGTCTAAATGTATGGTGGGTTCAAGTTGCTGATTTTATGTAAAATCAAAGTTGAAATGGCATAATGGCAATTACATAAATGGTTACCAGTTTCACACATCCTTCTTCAAACCCAAGAGTTAATATGGGATAGTGTAAAGATTACTTGTGAAGGTACTTTACCCACTGAGTTATAGTAAAGAGAAAACCACATGTGACAGGAAGAGATCAGTCAGATTTAATTGATGTGGTGCAAAACAAAGGGAAAGCAGCAATAAAAAAACACCAGAGTCCAAATATGTAAAAGAACAACTAAATCTTCAAAATGTGAAAAATCTAAAGGAGAGTGAGTGACCTAGGGGTGACGTATATGTATTGAAATGGAAGGTTTTGGGTTAGCAAAAGTTTTATTTTGCCAGGTCGAAATGACAGAGTAAAATTGCACACACAGCTGCAATGGCAGGCCTGGGACATGTTTAAATAGGGCTACTTAACTGGGTGGCACAATCAACACTACAGGCCAACTAGTAGCATTTAACTTACAGGTCCTGGGTACATATGGTACCAATTTCCTAAGGAGTTACAAGTAATTTAAATATGTCAATTGGGTGGCAGACAATATTACCTGGTTAGCAGTAGTAAAGTGTGCTGAGTCCTAAGGACAGCAACAACAAAGTTAACAAAAAAAGAACGAATGGAGGTGAATGAAGGTGAAATGTTGGGGGGAAAACCACACCAAAGATGTCAGGTCAAACATGTGTCTCCACCAGCTGAAAGCAGAAAGAACTACCCACCCATGGGATTTCTCCTCTTTACTAAGGCAGAAGTACCTGAGCGACCATCAACATTGGCGTGGTCAGTTCCAGGGCAATGCTCCACCATAAAGTCATAGAAACACACTGTTGCTTTCATCAGTAAAGTACAATTCATGATTTCTATAAATTTCATGCATGTCAAAACACAGATTGTTGTTATATACACAGCCCATTCGATGGTCTCTGATGAATGCAGAAAGAGTTTTATTTAGAAGTTTCCTAGCTTTGCCAATCTGTGGACAGATTTGATTTGACCACTTCCATGTCTGTCTTTGGCATATATAAGAGCACACCAAGACAGTGTGAGGCAAAAGTGACATAATTTCTTCAAAGGTTTCATTCATTAGGATTTTGAGCCCTATCCCAGTTAGTGTGCCTTGATTATTTCCACCACAGTGCACAATCATGAGGTGAGGAGCTCGGCAATCCACAACGGTTTTAACCAAAGCCAGCAACCCTCTTCGGCCAAACCAAGGGGCATATTATCAAGACAGGTGATAAAATTATCACTGCTTTAGCGGCAGAAAACTGCCGCTAAAATGCGATAATGGGCTTGATAATATGCTCTATGGAATTCCAATTGAAGCCCATGTTAGATGTCCTTCACGTCTACCATGGGTTTCAATTGGAATTCCATAGAGCATATTATTAAGCCCATTATCGCCGTTTAAGCGGCAGTTTTCTGCCGCGAAAGAGGCGATAATTTTATTGCCTGTCTTGATAATATGCCCCCAAGTAATCTCCACATTTGGCAAACCCCAGCCAATACCTATCTTTTTTGCAACCTCTTTAGCCCAATAGACATAGCTGTGGCCAACAATCCACACTCTAAGCATTTTGAAGTGAATGAGCAATAGCAGTCAGGAGAAGGCTGAAGCTGATTGAGGTAGTTTTCCAAATTAAAAGCAGTTAAAATTGATGTGTTTTCTTTTTTTTTTTTACATATGTATTTCATTGAATGCTGTCAGCATATAAGTGAATAAAATTAGAAAGTGTGTTGGATGCATTACCAAGAAGTCCTGTTATTGGCTGTTGTTTGAAAAAAGAAATGCAATACAAACATGGATATGCTTTTGAATCTGTGTTTTTAAGTTGAGGAGTTATGACTCAGTTTAAGTAATGATAAGCTTTAATTTCCTACTGAGGACTATGTGATAAACTGTTGTGCAGTATTTAAATTTTAAAAAACTGAAGCAAAATTTAGGTTCATTTTCGCGATTTCTCCGAGATGATCGTGAAAACATTGACACCATGCATAGACAGGAATCTCTTTTTGGAAAAGAGAGAAATGGTTAACAGATACTAACCCTTCACAAGTGTAGATGGAGTAATCTGAAATGAAAGAAATGATTTCATTTGCTGCCTTTTTTCAAGATCACAGAGTGCAGAGTTGAAGAAGTTGCTATTTTATAGTTGCTTTGTATGAGAGTGTTGTACTATTCTTGCGCTTAGTTTTTATAAATCCTAACAGTGTCAAAACTATCCAAAAAGAGCTAAAACAACAATATAATCTACTAACTCAATTCACCGGTATGCATATATCTTTTTTAATATTTATGTATATATATTTAAAAATTCATTAGAAATGAAGATGTATGTGAGAGTTTGATTAAAAGAAAGAGGATCACAGTGATATGGTAAAAAGAAGATATCGATGAATTGTATCTGGCAGAGGGTATGTGTTTGAGATGTTAATACCAAATGTTTTAGGAAGTAAGAGGAAAATAAATTAGTGCCCCTTTATTCCATTGTGTACTTTATAGAAAAACAACAGCATAGTACTGTTGAAAGTTACAATGAGGAATATATTTAAAACTAAGAATGTTTTCAATGTCTAAGCATTATGTGCATAATAGATACATCTATAGTATTTGTATTCTGGGAATTGTAGTACTTTTAGTCACATTACTAAACAGGAGTAGTGTAGTTACAAATAAAAGATAAGAAAATGTTCTGCGCCTGTATATGAATTATAATAACGTAGTAATACTTGTTAGGTATATAATAGGAAGTATTTGTCAATGTGGTTTTTAACTTATATGACCTGTTTGCATATGTTTAGAAGGTGAAATTTCTGGTTTTAGATACTTATATGTATGATGAGACTCTTGGGATTACTTAAAGATGTAGAGAACTGAATATTTTTGGAAAGATGGCCTGAAGGTGTATATAAATTATGAAATCACATATATGTTTACATGGTGAATTATCTTTCTTAAGGCTGTGGAACATTTTACATATATGGTGAGGGTGGTGTATTTCTTTAAACATGCTGGGCCTGATTCACAGAAATAACTTAGGACAAAATCCTAAACTTACTACTTTTGGTATTCACAGAAGTTAGGATTTTGTCTTAAGTTTGTCTTAAGTCTGCCTTAAATCTGTCTTAAGTTTGTCTTAAGTCTGTCTTAAGTCAGTCTTAAGTTTGTCTTAAGTTTGTCTTAAGTCTGTCTTAAGTTTGTCTTAAGACAAACTCCTAACTTCTGTGAATACCAAAAGTAGGAAGTTTAGGATTTTGTCTTAAGTTAGTTCTGTGAATCGGCCCCGCTGTCTTTAAAATTGAGGATGGTTAATAGTGTAGAAGGTCTCTTGTGAATTCTTGGGCTAGCTTCATTTGGTGTGTAACATTTTGTTGAGAAATGCTGAATATCTGTTTTAACCACAGAAGAAATATTTGGGAAATTATGTAGGTATGCCATTAATAAAAGGTTTTGTGCTTTGAAAAAGGGAGAATTGTTGTTTTCAGTTTTAAAAACTTACTGATGTAGTTGCACGCTGAGTAACAGAGCAATGTATGCTCCTAGAGAGCCATGTACCCAATTATATATCAAGTGTGATATCTAGACGTCACTCCCTCATAGCTCAGTAAAACAAGCATTCGCGATGCAATTGGTCTCCAATTTACACAAGACCTATTGCATTGCAAATGGTTGGCAACTTGGCATCATGGACAACGGGAGGAAAGGAGGGCGTGGGGTGGGGGAGAAGGCCTGGACATCGGTAGGGAGGGAGGAAGGGCAGGGGGAGGAGGCATGGACAATGGGTGGGCAGGCAGTGGGGGTGTGGGGGAGGAAAGGAGGAGGCACGGACAACAGGAGGGTGGGTAAGGGGGAGAAGAAGGTATGACAACGTGAATCCAGGCTGTTTCAAAAGTGAAAGCAGGTCTGGCCCCTAATGTAAGTGAAGCACTTTGTCCACCTAATGGAGAAAATAAGTAAATGAAATAGAACATGTCTCGTGTTACAATCAAGTAAAGGGGCCAGTAGCCAAAGGAGGATACAAATGACGACATGGCTGTACTAAGGAGGGACTAACAGGCCTCCTAATGAATCAGAAGACAGCATTTACAAAGGACAAACACACAAGCCAATGAAAAATAAGGGCGGGGGAGTGGGCAAAGCTTCTCTCTATACTGAACTACCAAAGCTCTTTGCAGAGCAGCGCTTGTGTGCTGGCTCACGCTTGACCTAAAAAGGATAGATACACTAAAACAGATAGTTTGATACTGACAGAAGGACTTAAACAATGAGTCGAGATATAGTCACACCTTTTATGTATCTAACAGTAATAGAGGTATTTTCACAGTCAGCCAGGCGCTACTCAGGTACTCATCCAATCACCCAGCCACTACTCAGTCAGTCATTGAATCACTCACACACTATCCGCACACTGATTCAATCAATCAATCAATGAGGGAATTGTAAGTGCACTACTCACCTACGAGGGTCTCAAGGTGCTGAGGGAGGGAGCGTGCAGATCCGTTCAGCCAAAGAGCCAGGTCTTGAGGGTCCTCCTGAAGGTGTTCAAGTTGGGGGTGAGTCAGATATATGCTGGTTCCTCGTTCCAGGTTCTGGCTGCGATGTGGGAGAATGATCTTCCGCCTGCTCTGGCTCTGTGTATGCAAAAGGTTTCGACCAGTGCGAGGTTGGCAGACCGGAGTTTTTCTTTGGGTAAGTGGAAGTTTATTCTGTCGTTGAGGTATTTGGGTCCTTTGTTGTGCAGACATTTGTGGGCGTGTGTGAGGATCTTGAAGGTGATTCATTTCACCATGCGCAGTCAGTGGAGTCTCCGCAGGTATTGGCTGATGTGTTCGTTGCGGGGGATGTCAAGGACGAGTCTGGCTGCAGTATTCTGTATGGTCTGAAGTTTGCGGAGAAGGGACTTGTTGATGCTGGCGTAGAGTGCATTTCCATAGTCCATGAGGCTGGGGGATCCACTTGAAGGTCTTGCGGAGGATGCTGAGGGTGTTGAAGCAGCTGGGGGTGATGGCGGTGACTTGTCTGTTCATCGTGAGTGATGAATCGAGTATGATGCCAAGGTTTTTGGCATGGTCCGAGGGTGTCAGTGGGCTCCCGAGGTCCGCAGGCCACCAGGTGTCATCCCATGCTGAGAGGGTGGTTCCGAGGATGAGGACTTCTGTGTTACCGGTGTTAAGTTTTAGGCAGCTGTTGATCATCCAGGCTGCGACATCTTACATTCCTTTCTGGAAGTTTAGTTTTGCGGTGGTGGGGTCTCTGGTGAGAGAGAGGATGAGCTGGGTGTCATCGGCGTAGGATACTATGTTGAGGCCGTGTTGTCAGACCATGGCTGCGAGGGGGGCCATGTAGATGTTGAAGAGGGTCGGGCTCAGTGATGACCCCTGGGGGACTCCACAGGTGATCTCCGTGGGGGCGGAGAGGAAGGGTGGTAGTCTGATCCTTTGGCTTTTCTGGTCAGGAAGGATCGGATCCAGTCCAGGGCAGTCCCACGTATGCCGGCTTCGTGTAGCCTGGTTATTAGAGTGCGGTGAGCGACAGTGTCGAAAGCTGCGGACAGGTCGAGGAGGAGGAGGGCTGCTGGGTAGCCTTGGTCCAGGAGGGTGTGTATATCGTCTGTGGCAGCGAGAAGGGTGGTTTTGGTGCTATGGTTTCTCCGGAATCCGGATTGTGATGGGTCGAGGATAGCGTTTTCTTCGGTGAATCGTGACAGTTCCCTGTTGACAGCTTTCTCTGCTACTTTGGCTGCCAAGGGGTGGAGCGAGATGAGCGGGTAGTTCCTGAGGTCAGAGGGGTCAGCCGTGGGCTTCTTGAGTAGGGGCCTGACTTCTGTGCACTTCCAGCTGTCTGGAAAGGTGCCTGTTGTGAAGGTGGTGTTGATGGTCCATTGCATTTCGGTCGCAATGGTGTCAGTGGCTCTGTGGTAGATGTGCGGGGGGCACGGGTCGATGGGGGCTCCCGAGTGGATGCTTTTCATGATTGTGGTGGTGTCCTCGGTGGAGTCCATTCGGTGATGGTGGGTTGGGCTGTGTCTCTGAATGGCGGGGGCTGGCAGTGGCGTCTTCCGTGTGGCCGATGAAGTTGTCATAGAGTTTTCTGATCTTGAGGTGGAAGTAACTCCAAAGCTTGTCTCAAAGGTCTTGGGATGAGGTGATGTCTGTGGTTTCGCTGCGAGGTGTTGGTGAACTCCTGGATCACTGTGAAGAGTTCCTGGAGTTGGTGGCGTTGGTGAAGATTTTGCTGTGGATAAAGTTCCTTTTGGTAGATCTGATTTGGTTGTGGTAGTCAGTCATGGCCTTCTTGTAGGTGGAGTAGCTGCTGGTTGTCTTGGTGTTCCTCCAGTGCAGGTGCGTCTTGCTTCTTGGAGGTCTGTGGTGAACCAGGCGGCTATCCTGGGGCGTTGTTTGCGGGGGTGCTGTAACGAGGCCAGTTCGTCCGCACAGTTGGAGATCCAGGTGTGGAGTTCTATTGCTGCAGAGTTTGCGTCCAGTGCCCAGACAGGGTTTCCACGGGCGAGGGTGGAGCGTAGTTGCTCGTCTGTGACCTTGCTCCAGTTCCTTCAAGGTAGGCAGGGGGAGGTTTTGGTGCTTTGGGTGTGTCGATGGTGAAGTGGACTCAGTGGTGATCAGTCCACGGAGACTGCGTTGTGTGACTGAAACGGAC
Source organism: Triturus cristatus (assembly GCF_964204655.1). Lineage (NCBI taxonomy): Eukaryota > Metazoa > Chordata > Amphibia > Caudata > Salamandridae > Triturus > Triturus cristatus. The sequence continues at coordinate 446,882,848 of NC_140590.1, forward strand.
ACTGTTGCATGCGGTGAAGATGGGATTGAGGGACTGTCCTGCGCAGTGTGTGGGTGTGGTGATGAGTTGGTTGAGTCCGATGTTAGCGAGGTTGTCATGGAGGGTGGTGGAGTTGGGATCACTGGGGTTGTCTAGGTAGAAGTTGAGGTCTCCGACTAGTATGTAGGTCATTGACGCGATGGCTTGAGGTGCAATGATGTTGGTGATGGTGGTGGTGAAGGGTGTCCGGAGGCCAGGGGGCCTGTAGATGAGGGTTCCTCAGAGTGAGGTGTTGGGGTTGGTCCGGATTGCGAAGTGCAGGTGTTCTGTGGCTGGGAAAGTTTCTCTGGAGGTGGTGAGTCAGAGGGTGTTCTTGTGGACAATGGCGAGTACTCCTCCTGGGTGGTTGGGACGGTCCTTCCTCTGGATCTTGTATCCGTCCGGGGTGGGGGTGTTGATGTCAGGGGGCAGAGGAGGCGTTGGTCCAGGTCTCCATGAAGAAGGTTATATCGGGCAAGAGAGAGTCGAGTAGGTTCCAAATGTCCGTGGCGTGTTTGTGTACAAAGCGCACATTGAGGAGGATGCGCCCTAGGGTGTCGATGGCGGCGGCATCTGTGGTTCCGGGAGTCGGGATGGAGGCAAACGTCTGGTGGCAGTGGTGACAGGAGAACTGGCCGTGGGTCGAGGATGGGGATGCCAGATGACAGTCTCTGAGTCTTCCGGGGTTGAGTGCGAGGAGGAAGGCATTGTTGTAGTAGTGGGAGGTCGTGGATCCAGGGTTCCTGGCACTGGCCTGCTTCCGGGATGTGGACGGGCGCAGACGGGTTTGCCTTAGGCGCGCCTTTGGTGCGTCAGCGGCGCGTCGCCATTTAGTAGAGGAGGGGGGCAAAACCAGAGGTGGGGGCAGGAGCTGGGGCTGTGATGGGGTGGGAGGGGCCACAGGGGCAGCAGTGGCAGGAACCAGGCTCAATTCAATTAAGCGAGCAAACTGCTCAGAGAACCGGGCTCAGTCAAAATGCGCAAAATATATATTTAATCAAACACTCCTGCAATCCTGTGAAAAGGGAAGCCTGTAACCTTTAAAAGAAAAGAAATCACCTGGAGCACTGGCGGGCTGCTGGCGCGAACCCTGCGCAGTGGAGGACTTGCGACTGTGGCGATGTTGCGGAGCTGCTGGGGAGAGTGCTGGTATTCAATCACCCAGGCACTACACATGCACTCTGACAATCACACAGGCACTAATGATGTTGTCATTGAACTATGCAGACACTACCCATCCATACATCCATTCACCAAGACACTAACCATTCACTTATACAATTGCAATCACCAAGGCTGTACGTATGCAGTTTATTCAAACACCCAGGCACAATCCATGCATTAATCTACACACTCAGTCACAACCCATGTACTCATCAAAATACTGAGGTACAAACCATGCACTCATCCAATTGCACAGGCATTACCATTGCATTGAACCTATCACCCATCAAGTACCTATGAACTCATTCAATTACTAAGGCAATACTCTTGCACTAATTCTCCTGCATTACACTTGCTTTCATCCAATCACTCAAGCTTTAACAATGGACTCATGCAATCACTAAGACACTAGTCGTGCACTCATCAAAACAGCCAGGCACCATTGATGCACTCATTCAATTGTCCAGGCACTATCCATGTACTTATCTGATCACCCAGGCACTACCTGTTCACTCAACCAAAAACAAATGGGCAGCAGCCTTGTACTCATCCAATCACTGAAACACTACTGATGCACTCATTCAATCTGCCATTTGCTATGCATCCACTTAAACAATCATGTACGCACTATCCATACATGTACATTGAAGTAAGTGCATATAGTGGGGAACAACCTTTACAACGCAACTTTTACAACGCACTACACTTACAACGCATTTTTTACAACGCACAATCCATTACAACGCATGACATTACAACGCATGACACTACAACGCATTTTTAAAAACTACCTTTACAACGCATTCCATTACAACGCATACTACCATTACAACGCATACCATTACAACGCATAATATAGTAATTTTTACCCCTATACTATCCAACACTTACCCTACTGTTGCACCCCCTGGAGTTAGAATAGTAATTTTTACCCCTATACTATCCAACACTTACCCTACTGTTGCACCCCCTGGAGTTAGAATAGTAATTTTTACCCCTATACTATCCAACACTTACCCTACTGTTGCACCCCCTGGAGTTAGAATAGTAATTTTTACCCCTATACTATCCAACATTTACCCTACTGTTGCACCCCCTGGAGTTAGAATAGTAATTTTTACCCCTATACTATCCAACACTTACCCTACTGTTGCACCCCCTGGAGTTAGAATAGTAATTTTTACCCCTATACTATCCAACACTTACCCTACTGTTGCACCCCCTGGAGTTAGAATAGTAATTTTTACCCCTATACTATCCAACACTTACCCTACTGTTGCACCCCCTGGAGTTAGAATAGTAATTTTTACCCCTATACTATCCAACACTTACCCTACTGTTGCACCCCCTGGAGTTAGAATAGTAATTTTTACCCCTATACTATCCAACACTTACCCTACTGTTGCACCCCCTGGAGTTAGAATAGTAATTTTTACCCCTATACTATCCAACACTTTCCCTACTGTTGCACCCCCTGGAGTTAGAATAGTAATTTTTACCCCTATACTATCCAACATTTACCCTACTGTTGCACCCCCTGGAGTTAGAATAGTAATTTTTAACCCTATACTATCCAACACTTACCCTACTGTTGCACCCCCTGGAGTTAGAATAGTAATTTTTACCCCTATACTATCTAATACTTACCTTAAATGCAATTTAATATTATGCGTTGTAATGGTATGCGTTGTAAAGGTAGTATGCGTTGTAATGGAAATGCGTTGTAAAGGTAGTTTTTAAAAATGCGTTGTAGTGTCCTGCGTTGTAATGTCATGCGTTGTAATGGATTGTGCGTTGTAAAAAATGCGTTGTAAGTGCATGCGTTGTAAAAGTGTGCGTTGTAACGACATACATCCGCATATAGTTATATAGCTAGGTTTATCTGTAGATTTAAAACTGCAACATAACATAAACACTGTTTATGTATTATGTGTGTCAGTAATAAATGAGTTGGTATATTGGTTAGAGTAAAAATTAAAATATACTTTTTTTTACAGAACTATATCTACAGACAGTTAGAATGCCTACAAAGCTCAGGCGTGAAAGCAACAGAAGCAACTGCAGTATCTATGTAGAACTAAGAAACAAAAGGGGCAAAATGGTGAAAAAGTGATGAAAGTAAAAAGAGCTACTGGTAAGAGGGCTAAGTCATTTCTTAAAAATGTATGTGGACACTTGCAAAGATTACAAAATAATGAACATAAAAAGCAAACTATGAGAAAGAATAAGAGTGGACAAAATTTATATGACAAGAACAGGGAATAATGCAACAAGGATGGACACACTTTAACAAGGAGACATAAGCAGTTAAAGGAAATCAGAGCCAGGATGTTTCTTAGTAGAGTGGTTGTAAATCTACTGATAAACATGAAGAAGTTTAGAAGAAGGAGAGATGCACTGAAACAGAAAGGATGAGTTGAGGGAGTAGTTGTTAAGGCCTATGCTTTGAAGAGGAAACTTTTCATTTTGATTATAAATAGAATAAAGACTCTGACAAAATGGAATTGTACAGGAGGAGACTAAACCAGAAGAAAGAATTAGTGAATAGAAGCAACTTTGGTACAGTTTTTAGTGGATAATGGATACATACTTCTACTACAGAGCCTTTCTTTAATGAAGAAAGCTATCTCCAGAATAACACATTAGCTCATGCTAGTGATGAAAGAGCATGATGCTATGAAATGGAGAATGGCACTCCTATAGCGAAAGAGGTTATGGTACCTAGACATTTAGAACGAGTTATTATAGAAGAAGTACAGGGAAGGCATAGTCAGGACCTGTATACAAAGGGAATTTTAATAGTGTTTGTAGTATTCAACAGCAATCCATTGATATATTAAGAGCATGTATACATGTGTTTCCAAGGTGAAGTTTAAAACACAAACTAAGTAATTTACAAGGGATTAGATCCTTGCAAGGTTGGAAAGCATACACATTCAGAGGGAAACTCACTAGCTTGTTTATCAAAGAAAGTGTTCCAAAGCACCTTTCATCATTTTAGTATGTAAGATGTACACCACTCAACAATGTGTAGTTTAGTTGGGAGGCTGTGCTATGTGAAAACTCCTGCTTTATGTTTAGGAAAACTGAATAGAGCACCTTTGCATAGTACCGTGTCAGAGGTAGAAAAGGTGTGTGATGATGTGCAGTTTTGTCTCTTTGGTCCAGAAAAAGGACTCTACGGAAATGAAGAGTTGATAACAGGAGGAGTTGCAGAACAGGACACAGGTATTATAGTTGATAGTTTTGAAGAAGAGATTAGAAAATTTAAAACAGTGTGCTCTGAAAAACCGGAATATGCTTGTATATGTTGGCAACACACTCATTGCAATATTCAAACACGGACTGTTGACTTGGATTTAAAAAGTGAAAAAGGAAAGAGGAAATAATGATAACTGCAAATGTTTGCTGTGGATTTATTTGTAGAGGAAAGCTTTGACTTGTCCACATAGCAAGTTATATATAGTACTAATACAATAAATTAGAGGACAATAAAATGCCTGCTAGAGCTGTGAATTAGAAGTTAGAACTGGTTCCAATTCCAGAACCACTTCAAGGTTCAAATATGTTTGAGTCAATACTTATCCAAAGTATACATCCATTTCAGGCTATATTCCTTATGAAGCCAAAGACAGGCAGGATACCACCAACAGAACCGCAAGAAAGATCAAAAAGGTAGAGTAGTGTTTTCTCAAAATGTTCAGCATAATGCTCAAGAATTTTCAATGGTAATGCTAGGACTGTTAGAAGAAGAGGATGTGAAGATCAATGCATTCCTTGGTTTAACTTATAAATGGAACACTAACTGTGAACATTGTGAATTCACCTCTAGCACTTAAATCAGTTTACAATGGCTGCTCTATTTGACTTTACCAGATTGTAAAGTTGTGGCCTTTGAAAATTTAACCAAAAACGCCCATCAAGATATGGCCTGTCCAAACTGCAGATCAGAATGGTCTTTGTTGTTACTACAAAGGTATGGTAAATATGTCATGGTCATGCTACGACGATGCAGAGTGGATGGTACTAAATTAGAATCTGAAATTACAAACTTTGTAGCTGGACAAATTTCCATTTCAAAAAGAACTTTCATAACTATAGCAATCATATTTCATGAAGGAGTTAATATAACCTGTACAAACTACACAATAATTTAAGATGTCAAAGAGGATGGACAGAATAGTTGACATAGAAATGACATTCAAATCAAGACTACCTAAAAAGTTACCAAACTCAGATCTGCTATTTCTAGAACTGAAGTTCTAAGGATAATTTAGGATAACAAAAAAACGGTATTGTGTTGACATGCATATGAATTATGTGTTTCTGAGACATTATTCGGCCTATTAGGGGCATTGTCTACAGCAAGCTGTTAGAACAGAAAGACTCTTTTTAACTACAGGAAAGGAGTTATTAAAACATTACAGGTCTGCATTCTCTTACTAAACATAAAAACTAAATGGAGTTACAATAATCCCAGCAGCTATAATTTGCATCTACAACTTCGCCAATGTATCTTGTTTTGGTTGCCTAATGTTCAAAATTAAATCCTAATAGATTTTTCTTTTTTTTTAATTTTTCATAGTGGTTGAACTGCTGCAGTAAAACAGATTTGTTTTTGTATAAGTATTTTTTTTGACAATCCTGCAAAATTACATCCACAAACTGCTCCCCGGCTGTTATAATGGTGTTACAGTCCATGCAGAAGATAGCAAAACGCTTTAGTTCTGGTGACATTTCACTGCATCTTCTCTCCACTTCAGCTGGACCTTTGTCACCAGGAGCAGGAGCTGGAGATCTGGAGGCTGACGATCCCTCTCCTTTTTTTTCTCGGTGCAATTTTAAGTTGCTTCTTGAGATATTTTTTCAAGTGGTACAACATGCTTCTTGTACCACATTAATATTTTTATGTAGTGCCCTGAGGTAATGTCTTCTCACATATGCTGCACCGCTCCAATTTAGTTGTGGTCTTCGATTCACCAGCTGAAGTAGTGAAAAAATCCTAAGTGTGCTTTGTTTCTTCATTGGTGGTTATTCATCAGAAGACCTGTTCTTCAACAGGCTCAACCAGGACTTCCGTTGGTTCTTCTGATATTTTTATTTTTGTTAAAAAAAAAAACCAGAGGAGGAGCCTAGCGCGCAACCAAGATGGCCGCGTAGGTGCGAGGCTCCCGAGGACCTCTGCAACCTCCTACGTTTATCCTGACTTCATCCTGCATCGGTTGAGGGAACTGTGTCGGTGAGCCTGAGCCGAGGTGGTACCCGTTTCCCGTTTTCGAATCGGACCTCGGGTGCCGGAGTCAGCACCGATTGAAGTTTGCGGCCTACCTCTCTCCTGACCCCGGATTCGCGTTTGGGGGCGACCCGGTGACAAAGTGAACAACAACGGCGGGCTGGGCCTGGCGACTCGCGTACCCCGCACTTTCACTTTCGCGCCCCCTTGCTGTCTTCGCAAGTGGGATCGCAGCGCTCTTGGTGTTGGGGTGGCCTCGCTGGGAGACCCTGCCTGCTGTGGCCCGCTCCGCAGTCCTAGGGTGGCCCCCCGGAGCTCGTGGCCTTGATTGCTCGCTTTTTACTGCGTGGCTGGTGAGGGTGTGAGACCCGCGACGATGGCCACTAAACAAGATGGAGATCGGTTGAAGGCCAAGTCGACCCGGCGTGGCGCCGCACATCAGGTCAACATCATGGACCGCTACACCCTCCCGAAGGGATCTCCCGGTGGACCGCACAAGTCCTCTGAGTGCCCCCCGGATGCCCCGGACTTGCCCACAGATCTGACTCTGCAAGACGTCATGGGCGCCATTGCTGAGATGAAGGCCTCGGTGGGCCAGCGGTTTGACACGTTAGCGTATAAAATCGACGCGGTCCTCGTTGATGTCAACCTGGTGAGAGCTGATCTCTCGAAGACCAACGACCGGGTCGATTCTTTGGCCCACACCGCGTCGGGCCTCACGACTGAGGTGGCGGCCCTTCAGACGGAGGTACACCGGCTTCGTCAGGCGAGTGCGCTCATGGATCGGCGCCTGGAGGATTCCGAAAGCCGGGCCCGGAGGAATAATATCCGCATCATCGGAGTGCCTGAGGGACGGGAGGAGTCGGCGGCGGATCTTTTTGTGGAGGACCTGATCACTACCCATCTCCAGCCTCGGGGACTGAGTAAATTTTTTGTGGTGGAGAGGGCTCATAGAGTTCCCGGGGGAAGGCCGAAGGTCGGAGCCCCTCCGCGGCCTCTTATTGCCCGTATCTTTAATTTTCGGGACAGGGATGCAATTCTGCAAGCCTCCAGACTGCAAGGGCCGATTAAGTTGGAGAACATGGAGGTGAACTTTTATCCTGACTTCACCCAAGCGGTCCAGAAGCAGAGACTGAGCTTCTTGGGCGTCAAGCGGCGGCTTCGGGACATGAACTTAAAATACGCCATGCTCTTCCCGGCCAGGCTGCGGGTGGAGGTGGATGGTCGCACTCACTTTTTTGACCATCCTGAAGCGGCCGGGGACTGGCTGGACACTTTGTCTGGGGGTCGGGATCGGGATGGCGGGGGGGGGGGCTGCGGGAGGAGGAGGCCCACTGGACCGGGACTGAGGTGCTGATACTGGGACTCACTCAGGACGAAGATGCTGCCGCTTTCGGCCAAGCTTAGGGTCTCTCGTTTTTTGTACTCGTTCTCCCTCCTTTGTAGGTGGTGCGGGGTCTCGAAGGGGTACTCTTTCCTCCTCTAGGGGGTTTACCTAGTTTCAACTATATATGGGGGCGACAGGCACACTGCAAGTTGGGGGGGCTGTTTGGGCTCATGCAGGGGTGCAGGGAGGGGGGAGTTTTGTTGGGGCGGGTGGGTTGGGGTGGGGTGTTGTTCATTTGTACCACAAGGCAAAAGTATTGTTGTGCTATTCCCAAAGTGCTCTCGGGGGGACGAGAGATTGCTTTCGTTTATGATGGGGGGTAGGGGACTGAGTCTTTTGTCCTGGAACGTTAATGGACTGGGGGACAGGATAAAACAAGGTGTGGTCCTGCAGTTCCTGAAACGAATTTCACCTGACATAGTTTTTCTGCAGGAGACGCACCTCATTGGCAACTCCTTTCGTGCTATGAACCGGCGGGGCTACCGCCTTCTGGCCCATTCGGGCTTCACGTCGGGTTCAAGGGGTGTGGGCATCATGGCCAAGACCTCGCTCCCGTTGGAAGTTGATGAGGTACTCCATGATGACAGGGGACGTTACACGGTTCTGGTGGGTAGAATGGAGGGCAGAGTGATTATTTGTGTTTCTGTCTATGTCCCGCCAGGGTTGCAGACGACCACCTTTGCGGATCTGGGGCGCCTCCTCCTTGGCCTTCCGGAGGGGATCCTGGTGGTTGGGGGGGATTTTAACGCTGTGGTTTCCGGAATTGAGGACCGTCACCCCCCTAGGGATCTCCCCCGTGCCCAAGCGTGGTTGTCTGGCCTATTGGATTCCTTGGGGCTGGTGGATTGTTGGCGTTTGAAACATCCTACGCAGAAACAGTACACTTTTCATTCCGGGGCCCATGGCAGTCTATCAAGACTAGACTATGTCCTGGTGCCGGCGGCGCATGCGGGGAGGATCGGGGAGGTGCGCCATTTGGCGCGGGGTATTTCAGACCACTCCCCGCTCTTATTGCACTTCGATATTCTCCTGAGGGGAGAGGGTAGGGTGGCCCCGATTAATCCCTGGTACCTGCGTGACCCCACCATTCGCGCAGAGTTGGCTAAGTCCCTTAAGCGATATTTTGATGATAATGTGGGGTCGGTGTCATCTGCGGTCTCGCTATGGGAGGCATTTAAGACGGTGATTCGGGGGGATGCCCTGTCCCTTATTTCCCATTCCCGGAGGCGCGAGCGGGAGGAGGTGATCCGTGTTGAAACTGAAATAACTGAGTTGGAGGGTGACCTCGAATGTGGGGTGACGGATGACAAATTACATGTTCTCCGACTCAAGCAGGCGGCCTATAAGGCCCTCGTCACGGAGGCGGCCAGGGGCCTCAGTAGAGAGCAACAGGGGAGACTGTATGATGTGGGTGATAAGGCTGGGAAATTGATTGCGTGGCTGGATAAAAAGGAGAGGGCGAGTCGAGTTGTCCCGTCGATTGAGAAACTGGATGGTGTGTGTGTCACGGAACCGGAAGAAATAGTCGATTGCTTTGCAGAATATCTCCATGGGGTCTATTCCCCGGTGTCCTCCCGCTCGGAAGAGGATTCCCATGCCCTGCTCAGGGATATAGCGCTGCCTTCCCTTTCGGAGGAGGACAGAGTGTCGTTGGACGCCGCCCCAACCTCTGAAGAAATTGCTCTCGCCATACGCTCGGTCGCTTCCGGCAAGGCCATTGGTCCTAATGGTCTTCCCATCGAATTGTACAAGCTGCGACCGGATACGCTGGCGCCGCATCCACGTGCGATGTTCCTCGCGGCCCGTTCTGCGGGTTCCCTCCCGCTAGACCAGCGTCTGGCTACTATCGTGGTCATTCACAAGGAGGGGAGGCCGCGGGACCGGGTCACGTCCTACCGGCCTATTTCGCTGCTGAATGCGGAGCCCAAAATTCTCGCCAAGGTGTTGGCCAATCGGCTGGTTGGCGTGGTGTGCGATTTGATTCACCAGGATCAGTCCGGCTTTATCCCCCATCGCAACACTGCGCTTAACCTGCGGCGCTTGCATGGGGTGCTCGCGCGTGTCCCGTTTATACGGGAACCGGCCATTTTGGCATCCCTGGACGCCACTATGGCGTTTGACACACTTGAGTGGCCATATATTTGGGCGACACTGGCGAAGTTTGGGTTTGGCCCGGGATTCATCGGTTGGGTGAAATTGTTGTACTCGGGACCGCTAGCGCAGGTGGTTGTGAACGGTAGAGTGTCGGCTCCGTTTGAGCTGGGCAGGGGCACGCGGCAGGGCTGGCCATTATCACCGCTCCTCTTCGCGCTTGCCCTGGAGCACCTGGCGGAGTGGCTGCGGTGGGAACCTTCTATTCGTGGTCTCCGATGGACCCCCGAGTATGAGGACCGCGTATCTCTTTACGCTGATGATATTCTTCTGTACCTGGCTTCCCCACGTAAATCACTGATAGTACTGGTTGATGTATTGCACTCATTTGGCCTCAACTCCGGCCTGGTCATCAACTGGGCTAAATCGTGTGTATATGTCCTCTCTGGGGAGGATCCTATCCTTCCGCGGGGTTGTCCTATTCAGATCGCCCCGCGGGGATTTAGGTACCTGGGTGTCTTCATTACCCTGGACGCGGAGGCCCGATATAGCCAGAACTTGCTTCCCCCCCTCCAGCGCCTGAAGGAGGACGTCGCGCGTTGGAAGCGCTTGCCGCTCTCGCCGCTCGGCCGGGCGGCATTGTTTAAGATGATGTCGCTGCCACGTTTCCTGTATGCTTTGCAGAATACAATGGACGTTGTCCCGGCGCGCTACTTTCGCGAGGTGGAGAGTTTGCAGCGCCGACTGTTCTGGGAGGGTCGGCCGCGTATCGCCCTGGCGAAGCCGACGCTCCCGTGGTACGACGGGGGGGTTGCCCTCCCAGATATCAAGCGATATTACTGGGCCTCCCAGCTGGCTGCGATCAATCACGGCCTTTACGGGCCCGCCCTAAACCCGGCCTTTGAGATGGATAAAATGTTACTGCCGGGCGGTGACTATAATCGGGCGCTTTATTCTAGCTCGCATGACGCGCGGCTGACGGGCCCCACGGGGGTCATGGTACGGGTGTGGCACACGGCTAACGTGGCGATGGGGTGGAAGGATCGCTTGACCCGGGCGACGCCACTATACGCATCTGAGCGGCTGGGCTCCCTGTGGACCTCGAAGGGCTTTGAGAAGTGGGACATGATAGGCATCAGCAGGGTGGGCGATCTCTGGACGAGGGGGGGATTCAAAACGTTCGATGTGCTGCAGACAGAATTCCAGCTGCAGGACAGGGAGTACTTTCGTTATATGCAGATCCGTCATGCGTTGTGCTCCGTATTTCCGGACGTTGCCTCCATCCCGGTGTACTCCCCTCTGGAGGATAGAGTGCTAGATGGGCATGTCCCGGACGGCACGATTTCATTAATTTACAAAAAGCTCATCAATGACCGTTCGGGACTGCTGACCGGCCTTCGTGAGGCGTGGGGGGCTGATGGATTGGAGCTGGATGACGAGGACTGGGTGTCTGCGGTGGCCTCCCCGAAAGAGGTGGCCATACCAGCTCGCCTTCGCTTCGTCCAGCTCAAGATACTCCATAGGGTCTATGTTACGGGGCCGAGTCTGATGCGTATGGGCTATGCTGTGGACGGGTTGTGTAAGCGTGGGTGTGGTTCTTTGGGGACCTTTCTCCATATTCTGTGGGAATGCCCGGAGGTGGTGCGATTCTGGCGTGGTGTGCATGAGGTTTTGCAGGTAGTTACGCATGTGCCGCTGTTGCCTGAGGCGAGGAGATGTCTTTTGAATGTATGGGAGCCAACCGACTACTCAGTGCCGCAGACGTGGTGGGCGACTCTGGGATATATGGTTGCCAAACGTGACATTGCGCAACTGTGGGGTTCCCAGAGGTCGCCGACTGTCTCGGCGTGGAAGGACAACATGGATTGGTGTATGTTTCGGGAAAAGGTGGTGTATGTTGCGAGAGGTAAGCCTGGGACGTGGGTGAAAGTATGGGGCCCCTGGAACGCTTACCATGGGGGAATCTGTACCCCGCCGCTACTGCCTGATCCGTCACCGGCCCCGTCTACTTAGCCTGTTTGTCTTCCCGGTTCTGGGCAATGAGTTTACTTAGTCCCCGTCCTGACCTATTCCCCCCCTCGATATTCCTATGAATCAGTGGGGTCCCCCCCCTAGGGGAACACATGCTGTTGTTTCCGACTGTGGGTTGCCTTGTGGACTTGCTTTTTTTGTTGTTATTTATATAAAAATGAAACCGTCATGTGGGGTCCGGAAGGTGTGGCTGCCAACGCCTCTTTCAACTCCTGTGAATTCCCTTTTGCCGCAGCGTGCGTTCTTTTGTCTGTATTACATGCTCCTCCTGTTTGCTAGCGGCCGGCCTGAAGGTTGTAGGCCCATCTTTGTATATTTTTTGGATTCTGTAATAAACGGTTTCAAAAAAAAAAGTAAAACGCCAGCTCAATTTTCAAAATCAGTTTGAGACAACTCCTTTAATAAACTAACCAGTACCCGGAAAGTTCCAGAAGGGAGAAATAGGTGTGTACTTCCTTATCTAATGGAAACTGAGTAAACTAATGACATGTCTTTATTTGATAGTCATGTGCTTTTCGGGATTACAGATGTTCGAAAGCTAATTTTTGAAACTGTTGTTTTCGACAAATGCGTTGTGAAAATAAAGTTAAACCAATATGTTACAAAACTGCAAGACTCAAACTTTACGTAAAATATGTCTAGTTATGTGTTTTATACTTTTTAATTTCTATTCACTACTACCGACGTCATTGTGACCTCCGGTGGCGCCGTGAACAAGAAACATGCATTTTTTATGTTATTTTTTTGACATATGAATACAAAAGGGAAAGTTAAATTCATATCTTACTAAACAGCTAGACTGAAACTTTATGTAAAATATGTCAATATATGTGTTTTACACTTGTCAAAAACACACGGTGCGTTTGCGGTGTGTTTGCGGCGATCGCAACGTCATCAGGAAAACCAAAAATATCTTGAAATAGAATGATTAATGCACTTTTCAAATAAATAGATGAGCAATACAACAATAAGTGGTACACCACGCAGATGTTCAACATAAAAAAATAACAAAATGTTACACAAGTTTACCTGAAAAAACAGGTAATATGGACATTAACTTTAAATAATAAAATCTTCTAAACCTCAGGAAAGCACTCAAAAACAAATGTTATGGAGATGTTATAGTTAGAAATGAGAATTTAAAAAAACTTACAAATTCACTGAATAAAACAAAGGTTACAAAGACACTATAGTTAAGAGATAAAATGTAAAAACCCTACAAATTCATTGAAAAACAAAAAGTTGCAAGAATGTTATAATTATGAAAGAGAATTAAAAAAACCTTATAAAGTCCCTGAAAAAGCCAAAGGTTACAGGGATGTTATAGTTATGAAATAGAATCAAAAACACTTTATAAATTCACTGGAAAAACCACAAAGAATACAGGGACTTTATAGTTAGGCTGACATTTTACTCATACAAACCAGAGAAATTCAGCAGTCATAGTTACCTGAGCTAACTATAACTCACACCCCCATAATACACTGCTTATGACTTTGTATATTACATCCCTCATGACATGGTCATTAACATCACTGATGACATCTCTGGTAACATCACTGATGACATCTGAGATAACATCACTGATTACATCATCCAGAGAAACACTGACACAGCCACTTACACCCCTAGAAAACATGTCATACACCAACTCCCACACAATCACTAACAAACTCATTCCAGAACCCATACAAACACTCACACCACACATCACTCATACATACAGCCAATAATACAACAACTCACCCATAGAGCCACTAACGGAACCACTAACTCACATATACAGCCACTCATGCACCTACTAACTTAACAATACAGTCAGTCACAGAGACATAGACAGACATACACACCCATGCAGACACCCATACAGCTACTGACACAGTAAATGTGTTAACCATATACCTACTCACTCACCCATACAATTACTCACACGGCCTCTCAGTTACTTATACATATTACCTACTGGCAGTCGCCAGTAGGTAGTTATAGTTAGGACCTATTTTCCATAGGAAATCTGCAACATTCTATTTGGAATAACGTTGGCGCCAATTGACGAATCTTCGCAAAATTTTCCAAACTTTTGGCCACCTCCGGTCCGCTCCTATCCTGAAAATTTCAGGGTGATTCGTCAAGCAGGGGCTGAGAAAAAAGGGTGGTCCCAAAACACGTTTTCCCTATGCATTTTCCCATAGGACCTATTGACGCAGCTACAGCCCGAACTGCTGAACGGAATTACACCAAATTTGGCAAAGAGGTAGTCCTCAGTTCAGACTTGTGCCTTTTGCTTAAATGGTGTAAATCCATTCAGTAGTTCCAGAGAAAATTAGAGTTAAAAAGATAGATATATCTGGGCGGAGCCTAACCACACATCTCATCGTGAGATCTGATTGGCTGTCAGTACTTCATCCAAGAAGTGTTGGCAGCCATCTTGGGACCAATATACATGATAGCACCTCATTAAAAAGCATTGCAGTTAATAGAAGGTTTTAAGACTTTAGTTACATTAGAAATCATTTGTTGATGGTACCATACTCATTTTAGGAATTGTAGTGTGTTCTAAGTAGGGGTTGGCAGAATTTGCGAAATTCACTTTCGCAAATTATCGCGAAAATGTTAAAAATCTCCACAAACACGCGGAAATATCGCGAAGATGCGGAAGTTTTTTTCCCGCCCGTTCGCTGTATTTTCTGCGTGGTCACGGCTCGCCAACTTACCCATGCGGTTGCTCGCGGGCGCGGCCATCTTGTTTTCACTTGTCTCGCGGTGCATGATCGCGAGAAGAATGATGTTACTGCGGGCGTGAACTGTCACGAGACAGCGCAAATGGCTACCAACAATCCAACATCTCGTGGAGAACGCGACCGGATCGGGAAAACTTGTCGGCGAACGCGGGGATTCAGGTAAGGCAATCGCGCGCACGCGAGAATGTATTCTTTTACAGCGCGAGAATGCAAAAAATTTCCGTTAAAATGCGGATTGCAGAAATTTAGACATTTTCGCGCTCTCTGCGGAATGCGAAAATGTCAAATTATCGCAATTTCCGCGAGCGGAACGGAATTTTAGCCCAGGCCTAGTTCTAAGGTGATTTTACCATGTGAAAAAGCCTTCTGCTGTGATATCATGAATCATATTTGAGAGAAATCTATTTTCTCATGCTTTTCCCACAGAGGTTTGGAAGGTGATCTATAAGCTAAACTGAGAACATATTGACTGTAAATTCACATTATCTTTCTCAGTCATGTGAGAATGAAGGAAGAAATTCTCAGTAAAACATATACATCCAACAGAGGCAGTGACTGTCAGTTGATTCCTTTGTGTTCTACTGCAGCTTCCCAGAGAGTTCTAAAGAACAACTAGAGCGCTAACAATCCTACTTATGACAAACCTATTGCACACCTGAAGCCATCTTGATTGGAATAAAGTGGTAACTCTTAAAACATTTAATTTAAAAAGGAACAAAACGAGGGGGTTAATTTTGCCATAGAAAGTATAATTAGTGCTGCAGAAAGAAAAATTAGGGCACATTTTGAGTGACTTCTCAAATCCTCTTCTATTTCATTAAACAATTCTGACATGCAGCCTGAAACATGCACTTTCAATACCAGCAGCAGACTTCCCTGGTGAGCAGTAGCTTTACTACAGTGATCTAATAAGCAACTAGAGTGCTAACATTCTGAATTTATGGCAAATGTGTGACAGTTCACATCTGAATGCCTTCTTGATAGAATCAAAGTAAAAAACTGAAAGTATTTCCTACTGAGGAGACTGTCGTAAATGAGGAAATTAGGAAACTTCATAACAAATAAGTCTCCCAAAATGGCCACCAGAGACAAAAGAGCCCAAATGATATCACCCAGATGTAGCCCAAGTATAGCCCAATGACAGAATGTCCCAGAGTGTTCTAACGAACAACTAGAGCGCTAACAGTCTCACTTATGACAAAAGTATGGCACACCTGAAGCCATCTTGATTGGAATAAAGTAGTAACACTTAAAACATTTAATTTACAAAGGAACAACATGAGGGGGTTCTTTTTGCCATAGAATTTATGATTAGTGCTGCAGAAAGAAAAATTAGGGCACATTTTGACTTCTCAAATCCTCTTCTATTTCATAAAAACATTCTGACATGCAGACTGAAACATGCACTTTGAATACCAGTGGCAGACTTCCCTGGTGAGCAGTAGCTTTACTACAGTGATCTAATGAGCAACTAGAGTGCTAACATTCAGAATTTATGGCAAATGTTTGACACATCTGAATGCCTTCTTGATGGAACCAAAGTAAAAAACTGAAAGTATTTCCTACTAAGGAGACTGCAGTAAAAGAGGAAATTAGGAAACTTCATAACAAATAAATCTCCCAAGATGGCCACCAGAGGCAAAAGAGCCCAAATGTAGCCCAAATATCACCCAGACGTAGCCCAAGTATAGCCCAATGACAGAATGTCCCAGAGTGTTCTTAGGAACAACTAGAGCGCTTACTGTGTTACTTATGACAAACGTATGGCACACCTGAAGCCATCTTGATTGGAATAAACTGCTAACACTTAAAACATTTAATTTAAAAAGGAAGACAATGAGGGGGTTAATTTTGCCATAGAAATTATGATTAGTGCAGAAGAAAGAAAACTTAGGGCACATTATGAGTGACTTCTCAAATCCTCTTCTATTTCATTAAACAATTCTGATATGCAGACTGAAACATGCACTTTTAATACCAGCAGCAGACTTCCGTGGTGAGCAGTAGCTTTACTACAGTGATCTAATGAGCAACTAGAGTGCTAACATTCAGAATTTATGGCAAATCTGAGACATATCTGAATACCTTCTTGATGGAATCAAAGTAAAAAACTGAAAGCATTTCCTACTGAGGAGACTGCAGTAAATTAGGAAATTAGGAAACTTCATAACAAATAAATCTCCCAAGATGGCCACCGCAGACAAAAGAGCCCAAATGCAGCACAAATATCACCCAGATGTAGCCCACATGTAGCCCAGTGACAAAAGTGTGCAAAACACTTATTTTTTGTGTATTTGCAGTTTTATATAGTGCAGACTTGTCAGGTATTGGAAGCTTTACATGAGCATTGGTTACATCACACAAGATCAAATTCATTTTGGTTGTAGACATGGGGAGATTAAGTGATTTTACCAGAATCACAGAATGTTGAGCTGAATCAGAAACTCCAACCTGGTTCCCCAGTTGCAAAGTCTGCAGCTCTGGAAGTAACACCACATCCTCTCCCCTAAGTGCAACATTTAATCAAGTGGTCAACTGGATAAAAAACCATAAAGATTACAAATAATTTAAAAGTTCATTGTCGCTATTTGAAAACTCAGAAAATATGTCCTCATTTTAGTTTTTTAGAGCACTAACCATAATTTTGATGCAAATAAGACCCTCTCATATATATAATTTCTAAAGGAAATGGTCTAGGTATTACAGTTTTGATTACATCAAGATGACGTCAGGTGTTCCACACTTTTGTAATCAATATAGAATGTTAGCAATCTAGTTGTTCATTGGGATACTGTTGAGAGGCAGACGCCACGGGCACGGACTCTGAAAATTGAAGGCAGGTAGGAGAGTGCAGAGGCAACAATTTGACTACACTGGGCAGACAGGAAGGGCAGTGGCAGCACAACAGACTATGGAGGGCAGTGGAAAGGGGGGCAGGGGCAACAAACCAACAATACAGGACTGGCAAGAGAGGCTGTGACAATGTAATAGACCATTGTAGCCAGAAGGAAGAGACAGTGGTAGTACAACCATACATGCCAACAGACCCGTTTCAGCCAGGAAACGTCCAATGTTTTTAAGCTCAAATGTGCTTTTTTTTATTTGTCTCCTTTCTACAATCTCCCCTTTTTCAATGTAACTCAAAGGGGAAAATCAATACCCGAGTTATTTTCAAAATCTCTCTCTTACCAAGTTCAAAATGTTCGCAAGTATGCTACATTGGATCATGGTAGGCAGGAGGAATTGGGGTAGGGACATGGACTCGGATAACAGAGGACAGGAGGGACATGGAGCGGTGCACCAAACTGACCCTACAGGGCAGGCATCAGGGTTTGCAGCAGCACAATACACCACACAGGGCATGCGGGACGGGAGTGCAGCACAACAATCCATAGAAAGCAATAAGGAGGGGACAGGACCATGCACATGGACAACAGAGAACAGAGAGGAAAGAGGCAATGGTAACTAGCTGACCATAATGGACAGACAGAGAGAAAGCTGCAGCATAACAGACCATAAAGGGCAGGAGGGACGGATCAGGAGCATTACGATGGAACAGACAAGCCAGGAGGGAGGGAATAGGGGTCTGCACATGGAAACAGAGGGCTGGGGGTAAGGGGGCAGGGCAGGAGCAGCAAGATGACCATGGAGGTCAGGCAGGATGGGCACTAGAAACAAGACACACCAAGGAGAGCAACAGTGAGACTATGATGGCATACACACAGACCATGGAGGGAAGGTGGGAGGGGGTCAGGGGCAGCTAGCTGACCACACAGGGAAGGTAGGAGGGGCCATGGCAGCACAGAAGACAAATCATGGCAAGCAGGAGGGTTAGTGGCAGCACAATGGCTATGATGGGCAAGAAGGAGGGTGCAGGGGCATGCACAAAGGACCATGGAGGATAGAAGGGAGGGTCAGGACCTGGGCACAGACAAGAGAGTTCAGGGGAAGGGGCCTCACAACAGACCACGCAGGGCAGGCAGGAGGAGCAGTTGCAGCACAACAGACCAGGGAGGGCAGAAGGGTGTGGCAGCAAAATGGCCCATGGAGGACAGGAGGAAGGGGATAGAGGCATGGCATGTGGACAGGCAGGGTGGAGGTGGCAGGGACAGGTTACAGTCATCTGACAATGCTAGGCAGGTGGGAGGGGAGTGGCAGCTCAACAGAACACTCAGAGTAGATCGGAGTGGCAGGTCCATGGAACATGGTGGGCTAAAAGGAGGGAGCAGGGGTATGCCCAAAGACGTCGGAGAGCAGGGGGAAGGAGAATTGGGGCAGCAAGCTAAGCACAGAGGCTAAGCAGGAGGTCAATGATGGGCCATAGAATTGGGCAATGGAGGGCAGGAGGAGTGCAGTGGTACATCATGCTAAATGGAGGGCAGTAGCAGCACATCAGACCATGTATGGCAGGAGGGAGGAGGCTAGTCCATGGATTCAGACAACAGAGGATAGGGAGGAGGTGGATAGGGCAGCAAGCTAACTGTTCAGAGAAGGTGGGTATTAGGAACTTTATTGTTTTTAAAATGTGTGTCTGTGCAAACTACTTAAAATATGAACAAGTTTGCTGCATAATCTCACTTTTATTCAGGAAGAAGAGGACGTTTGTGACTGTGACTCCGGGCTCACTTGGCAGAAACACCCCCTGACCTTCCACCCCCATCGCAAAATGTAATGCCCGTGAAAAGGGTAGGTGGATGCAGTGTTATATAGAACATAGTCCTGAGAGCACGATTGAAAATGAAAACTAGATATAGTATATGGTATAAACTATGCACCAAAAAGTGTGATATAAGATGAACCGGGGCGTGAAATATAATATGCAATACATTGTGCGCAATGACAGATTCATTGGAGAGTGCGAGATAGCACAGACACTAGCGCGTGCTATGCGATATGCGCCTTGGAGTGATATATGCACAGGGCAGTGTTGTGTAACCTAAGTAGTCTCTAAAGTTGTAATATTAAATATGTGCTGGGGAGTGTAACGTTGCATATGCACTGTGACAAAGATATGGATTCCAGATTGTAATATGTATGGCATAGTGCTGTGCGTTATAACATAGGCATCGAGGAAGGCACGTTAGATGAGGCAATATAACACGTGCGAAGGCAAGTGTGGCATTTCATATTCACGGGGTGGTGTTACAGTGCACATGGGCTAGAGAGTGTCATAGCATATGCACTAGCTGGTGGAATACAACACAGAGGTGTGTGGCACACTCGGCGGGCACTGGTGGGTGTAACACAGCATTGGGCTCAGCCAGGAGCACGCTGTGACTCTCAAGTGAGGTTTGTCTCCTTTCCAGAGAGTAAAATAAAAAGTATTACACATCCGGCGGTGCATGTGTGTTTTATTTACCGTGAGGGGGGTTTCTTGCATAGTTTGGTCGAATTTTTGTTGAATCCCCTTTGAATGGCTTGGTGTGCGTGTGTATTAAATGTGCCTTTCAATAGCTACCCATGTTTGTATAAATAAACAACAAGGGTGTCTACTTGGAGAGTACCCACCAGTGGGGGCGCCGGGATTAGGCACGGTAGGGCGTCAGACACGTCAGAGCTTCACTAGCGGTGTAAATACATCCCACGTGGATTCATTGTATGCATAGTCGCCTTTTAATGAATATCACGTAAATCGTCATGGTGATAGGTACATACGGTTTGTCCAGTATGTCCTAGGTGTTTCTATAAATATATATATATTTTAAATAATAAAAAACAAAGGTCGTCCCCGGGGGATGGGGTCCCCGGGGCCATAAGTGGCCTGAGGAGGGGGGCAACGCAGCCCCCCCTCCTAAAGAATTTTAAAAAAAAGGTCATGACCCGGGGGTCGGGGTCCCCGGGGCCGATCAAGGCCTTGGGAGGGGGCCACCCGGCCCCCTTCCAAATTAATTTTTTTCAACAACAAAAAATTAGGGTGCAGGCCCTGGGGGATAGGGTCCCCAGGGCCAATAAATTAGAAAAAGAAGGGGAGCCACACAGCCCTCCTTCTTAAAAAAATAAAATAAATGAAAGACCGGCATCGCGCCCGAGGCCACACCCCCTTCTTGCAGCACTCTGCAAACGCGCCCCCTGGACAGTTGTAAGTTGGGGAATTAATTCCCCTTCAAGACTGAGGGTCCCTGAAGGGCCAACGAGCCCAACAGGTATCTCCAGTATGCGCCAGGGAGCTGCGTTGCAGACAGGTGTTCTGAGGCCACGTCCCTTTTTACACCTCTATGCAACGCACCTCTGTGGCGCTTACTGGAGGTACCTAGTGGGCTAGTTTAACCCTAGGGACCCTTAAGATTCATGGGGACTTAATATCTCAACTTAGAACGTCCACATGGCGCGTTTACACAGTGGTGAAGTGAGGGGACGGGGCCTGAGGTGACGTGTGCAAACACTCCCTGTGGCGTGTTTTAAGTTGGGGAAATAATTCCCTTTCAATCCTAAGGGACCCTGGGGGCCAACTAGCCCACCAGGTGCTTCTAGTAAGCGCCACTGCTCTGCATTGCAGAGAGGTGGTGCAGGCCTTGTCCCTTTTTACACCTCTCTGCAATGGCACTTACTGGACGTACCTAGTGGGCTATTTTGCCCCTAGGGACCCTCAGGATTCAAGAGGACTTAATCTCCTAACTTAAAACGGCCACAGGGCATGTTTACACAGTGGGGAAGGGAGGGGACGGGGCCTGAGGTGACGTGTGCAAACACGCCCTATGGCACGTTTTAAGTTGGGGAAATAATTCCCCTTCAATCCTGAGGGCCCCTGGGGGCTAACTAGCACACCAGGTGCTTCCAGTAAGTGCCACTGAGCTGCGTTGCAGAGAGGTGGTCCAGGCCGTGCCACTTTTTACACCTCTCTGCAACGCAGCTCTGTGGCGCTTACTGGTGGTACCTAGTGGGCTAGTTGGACCCTAGGGACCCTCAGGATTCAAGGGGACTTAATCTCCCAACTAAAAACGGCCACAGGGCGTGTTTACACAGTGGTGAAGGGAGGGGATGGGGCCTGAGTTAACGTGTGCAAACACGCCCTGTGGCGCATTTTAAGTTGGGGAAATAATTCCCCTTCAATCCTGAGGGACCCTGGGGGCCAACTAGACCACCAGGTGCTTCCAGTAAGCGCCACTGCGCTGCGTTGCAGAGAGGTGGTCTAGGTCATACCCCTTTTTACATCTCTCTGCAACGCACCTCTGTGGCGCTTACTGGAGGTACCTAGTGGTCTAGTTGGACCCTAAGGACCCTCAGGATTCATGGGGACTTAATCTCCCAACTTAAAACGGCCACAGGGCGTGTTTACACAGTGGGGAAGTGAGGGGACGGGGCCTGAGGTGACTTGTTCAAACACGCCCTGGGTTGCGTTTTAAGAGGTAGTTTTAATCCCCTGCCCTATTATATACTAGGGGCTTACAGAGGAGGTCATGCTAACCACAGGGGGACCCCAACGCATAGTGTTCCCTAGTGTATGTAGGTGTTTTCACTGTATTCTGAGTGTCTTTTAACATAGCACTGGCTCTAGGACTGGTTAGTCAGACTCAGTTACCACCAGTATCCGTCTGAAAAAGTTGAGGGTACAGGATGATTTTGCAACAAGGCTTCTTTCTGCTCTTCTGTTTATTCTTTCTGCACGTTATCCTTCTTCCTGCACTTTTCTTCGTCTTTGAGGACTTCTGTTGCTTCTTTCTGCATTTCTTTTTTTTATTTCTGTGCGTTTCTTCTTCTTTCTTCACATGTCCTATCTCTGTAGGCATAGTTAGAAATTAGCTTTTAAAAAACCTTTGAAACTCACTGAAAAAACCATAGGTTTCAGGCACGTTATAGTTAGGAATTAGCATTTAAAAAACCTTAAAAATTCACTGAAAAAACCATAGGTTTCAGGTGCGTTATAGTTAGCTGGACTTTTCACTCGTACAAAACCATTGAAATTCCCCCGTTATAGTTAGTTCAGCTAACTATAATTAGCGCGCCCGCAATGCACTGCTGATGACGTCACATATTACATCACTCATGACATGGTCAGTGACATCACTGATGACATCTCAAATAATATCACTGATGACATCACTGATTATATCATCCTTGTGATAGAGTGGCAGACCTCCTCTTCCCCTAATATAACCTTTGATACACACATTCAAAAATAGAAACTAAAATTTTCAAAACAATGGACATACCAATACCAGTTACAACAACCTATTCAGTAATTCTAATATCCACATACACATCCACTCATTCACCAACAGTCCTATGCAGTCACTCATACATGTACTCACTCATCATATGTACTCATACACCCATACATCCTGTTACACAACACCACTCATCCATAGCGTTACTCACACACATAGTCACTCATGCTAATAAAGAATCAAACATCCATTTACTTGCATATACAGTTATACACACACCACCACACTTACTTCTACAGAAACTTACACATACTTAGTCTTTTAAACAATCACTTATAGAAACACATACTTATTCATACAGGAACTCTTCCAATCTCTCACTCTCACATATACTCACTTATATACACCAATTGTCACATATACTAGTTTAAAACATATGTAGTTACTCATAAAGACACTATTGAGACAGTCATTCACTCACTAACACACCCATGCACACACTCATCCATCCATACAGTCCTGCACACATGCTGTCTTCAACACATACAAACAGTGAGTCATTCATTCATGCACCTGTGCACTACGTAATACCCCCCACCGAACCATACAGACACTCAGACACTCATACTGAAACTCAAAAAAACAACTAATAACCTATATAGACACTCATGTAGCTACTCACCAACCCATGCAGCCACTTATACACAGAGTGAGAGACTGATACAGATATTTACATATTTAAACATTACTCACTAAGCCATGTATTCACTAGGATACACTTAATCCGTCAGTTATACAATCAATTTTTCAAAAACCAATCATCCATTTAGACACTTATATACCCATCTATTCTTCCATCGACCTTGAGATATACATATATAAAACATATGTAATTTTCAGAAAAACACACATTCACTGGATGATGTCATCAGTGATGTCATCAGTGATGTCATTTAAGATGTCATCAGTGATGTCATGAGTGATGTCACTGGCCATGTCATGAGTGATGTAATATGTGATGTCATCAGCAGTGCTTTTCGGGCGCGCGAGTTATAGTTAGCTGAACTAACTATAACGTGGGAATTTCAATGGTTTTGTACGAGTGAAAAGTCCAGCTAACTATAACGCGCCTGAAACATATGTTTTTTTCCAGTGAATATATATATATATCTGACACAAGAAAGAGTATCAAAGCCCACATCCTTCAAACACCAGCGTTTTAATTTCACTCTGGGAGGCAGCATTATCTCTCTTTCCTTACGCGTTTCAGCTGTCTAATCAGCCTTGGTCACAGGTGAGCCAATTAATATAAACAGTGAAAAAGGCCTTAAGTCCCAGTTCATCACGTGACTTTAGTACAAGCATCAATGTCCCATAGTGCACCTGAAATGTCAGTACATTTCCTGTCATGTAATGTTAAAATTATATTGTGCACAATAGCGTTTTTGAAAATCATCACATGAAAATATTATCAGGTGCACATTTAAAAATTAGCAATAGTCACAAGTTGCCAGGAGGCTTCATTTTGTAATTGCTGTTGTGCTCAAAGTATATGCTGCCATAGTCTCCACGAACAGCACGAGTCATGCTCCCCAAATTAGTTGCACTTTGCTAGGGGACCCCATCCCTGCAGGGCGGCTTCATTTAGGACCGGCATGGAGCACCCTGTCACATTAACATCCAACACAAGAAAGAGTATTGAAGCCCACATCCTTGAAACACAAGCATTTTAATTTCACTCTGGAAGGCAGCATTATCTTTCTTTCCTTATGCGTTTCGGCTTCATTTTGTAATTGCTGTTGTGCTCAAAGTATATGCTGCCATAGTCTCCATGAACAGCACGAGTCTCAAGGAAAGGGTTAGAGGAGACACTTCTCCTCCTGTCTCCCTTTCTCACCTCCGTGCAGGTATAAGCAGGAAATTTCCATGTGCTGCAAACAGGGATGTAATAGTTAGGTTGACGTTTTTTAGCCACTAACTCGTGGCCTAAAGTTTCTTAACAGCAGAAGTTACGTTTCTCCAGATAATTATAGCTCGATGTATAAATATAACTACTGAATTTCTGTGGTTTTGTCTACATAAAACGTCAACCTAACTATAAAATCCCTGTGACCTTTGGCTTTTTCAGTGAATTTGTATGTTTTTTAAATGTAAAGTAATTTAGAATTGCCACATGTTAATACAACTATCGCTCTCGCACAGCTGTCAGCCGTGGATGGTGGGAGATGGCTGCAGGGCCTGTGGCCAACCCTCCCACATGCACCCAACCCCATGCGGCGCATGGGCTTTGCATGGTGGGGGTATAGTGTGTGAGTTGCTGATGTTTTACTTTTTTCCAATTGGGCTTCAGATCCACAAGCACCCACAAATCCACTACTGGTCCTCATGGATCTGCATCCCATGATATCTATACATTTAATTACTTAATAACTCCCAAACTACTGAGCGGATTTACACAAAATTACAAAAGGTCTCACTCTGGTTAAGATCTATCTTTCTGCAACATTTGGTGTAATTACGTTCAACAGTTCTGACCTTAGTCGTGTCTAAAAACTGCAAAATCCCTGTAGGCATTGCATGGGTGAAAAAGCGTTTTGGGACCTGCCTTTTTCTAGGCCACCTCTTGACATATCACCCTGAAACTTTCCAAGATACAGCTGAAGTGCTTTTTACACTAGTTTTGAGATTTTCATGAACATTCATTAAAGCAAAACAAAAAATGTTTTGTCCGTAGGAAAAGCTGGTCCTAACTATAACTACCTACTGGCTATCAAAGCAGTACAAAAAGGGGGTGGTGATGGACGGAGCATCAGAACCAATCAAACACTCACACCCAGTCAACAGATCTGGGTTTGATCCATCACCATTCTTTAGCCCACTCTGCCACCCCAGTTCAGACATGGCCATATGCAAATCAGTCTGACCCTGTGCCTCATGGGAACAGTCCAGCCCGAACTGCCAAGCCATGCCTTCCCTGGACCAGAAACAAGCTTCCTAGGACCGTTTCTGGCATTTCAGCCGTCTTCAGCCAGGCTTGCTTGAATCCAGTGGCAAAGTGAGCAAGGGACTCACGTCTGAGCATACCCTGCCAACTTATGGCGAACAAAGCAGTACAAAAAGGGGGTGGTGATGGACGGAGCATCAGAACCAATCAAACACTCACACCCAGTCAACAGATCTGGGTTTGATCCATCACCATTCTTTAGCCCACTCTGCCACCCCAGTTCAGACATGGCCATATGCAAATCAGTCTGACCCTGTGCCTCATGGGAACAGTCCAGCCCGAACTGCCAAGCCATGCCTTCCCTGGACCAGAAACAAGCTTCCTAGGACCGGTTTCTGGCATTTCAGCCGTCTTCAGCCAGGCTTGCTTGAATCCAGTGGCAAAGTGAGCAAGGGACTCACGTCTGAGCATACCCTGCCAAATTATGGCGAACAAAGCAGTACAAAAAGGGGGTGGTGATGGACGGAGCATCAGAACCAATCAAACACTCACACCCAGTCAACAGATCTGGGTTTGATCCATCACCATTCTTTAGCCCACTCTGCCACCCCAGTTCAGACATGGCCATATGCAAATCAGTCTGACCCTGTGCCTCATGGGAACAGTCCAGCCCGAACTGCCAAGCCATGCCTTCCCTGGACCAGAAACAAGCTTCCTAGGACCGGTTTCTGGCATTTCAGCCTTCTTCAGCCAGGCTTGCTTGAATCCAGTGGCAAAGTGAGCAAGGGACTCACGTCTGAGCATACCCTGCCAACTTATGGCAAACAAAGCAGTACAAAAAGGGGGTGGTGATGGACGGAGCATCAGAACCAATCAAACACTCACACCTACTGGCTATCAACAGTAAGTTAAAAAAAATACATATATATAAATATATATATATATATATGTATATATATATATACATATTGTACTACAAAGGCACGTGAGCTTGAAGTCGCACTCAACTGATAATTCTGCCTTAAAAGTTCAATTACAGGGAAGCCTGCCTCTGCATACCAGGTAAAGATTCTTCTTCATTGCCAACATATTTCAAGGCAGCAGCCTCTTCTTCTTAAGCAGCTGAAAACATGTGACACGAATTTGCATGCACTTTTATGTCCTGCCCCCAGTGGGCCTTAGTGATGCATGCAGGGACTTGTGGTCCTTAAAAAATTAATTTTACCCTCAGTGGGTTGCGTGTAAAACTTTATTCACTTACAGCATTGTCATTGCATTAGCGCTGCTAATATGGAATCAATGAGCCTGCCTGGCATCGAGGGGCCCACTGGAGGGATTTTTAATGCAAGGACAAACAAAAACAATACATTTGATTAATGGTATTTGGTTCCATCATCAAGGTGCTGATCTCAAGTTGGAGCCGGGCCACGGCTTCCCTAAAGCACGCTCGGTTGAGCGTGGTTAAGTTATATGGCTCATGGAGAGGCACAGTGAGGGAGGCGGGGGAGTCTGCCTGGGAGCTCACGCAGCAAATCAAGGCTGGCAAAGAGGAAGCAATTGCCTCTATAAGAGGGGACACCAGGGGTGGCTTCGGATCCTTCCCCTGTACAACACCTTCCCTGGTGCTGCGGGAGCAGTTTTTTTACTTCAGCTTTTATCCGGGGTGGATGGAACAAGATCAGATGTTGTGTGTTACACCTTCACTGGCTAAAGTGGGATTGGACAACACAAAGTCTTTAAGAGGCGCGGGCCCTGTGTATTAAGTCAAGACCAGGAGCAGGCGCAAGATCAAAATATAGTGAAGGTGCTACATGCTATGGGAGACCCAGGGGTTGTGGGGGGGGGGGGGTCTAAGGATACGCAGAAAGGTGTACAGCCTGTGTTGGCTGCAAGAAGTAGATATCTTTGATGCCCGGAGAAAAAGAGTGTTGGGAAAACAAAGCAAGCAAGTACACCTCAAGCTGTAACGCCGGTAAAGAAACCCCCGAATGGAGGCAGAATAAAAATGTGTAGGATAAAAGAAGGAGGACTTGTACCCAAACCTCCTCCCTCTCTTAGGTCCTATTTTAAGATCATGGAGCAGGTGGCAGTCTCAGTAGGGTCGGGGAAGGCCCCTGAGGAAGGAGTGCAACGACCATAGTGAACAGCTGAGGTTGGAAAACCAGTTAGCTCCTCTTATAGATAGTGGGGCGGAGAGTCTGGAGGAACATGTTACCAGCCCTACAAGAGTTTTGACTACCCCTCTGCAAAGCCCATCTATCTCGACGGTACAACTTGCTTAGAGGGGGTGTGCGGATAGTGAAGATGGGGTGAGGAGCTGCGACAGCCCCCTGGACTGGGTCCCCTTAGTGAATCAAGTGACGGATCTATTATTTGGTATGAGACAGGATATTCTATTTAGGTTTGAAACCTCTAAACAGAATCAGAAAGAGATTCAAGTGAAATGTGCGATCCTGGAACAAAAGAATGATGGAATAGCTCAGCGCACATTAACGCTGGAGGAGGAGGTGAAGGTGTTGGGGAGGTCACTGGAGTAAATGCTAAGGAAATAGCTGGCCTCAGAGAGGAGAATAAGTCCCCACAAGAGGATTTGGAAAGGCTTGAGATACATGCTAGGAGCAATAATGTTCGTATTTTAGGGGTTTCCGAAAATGCAGAAGGGTCAGACACGAAAGGCTACATATGTAAGCTATTGGGAGATTTGCTACCGGAGAGATTGTATATAGACTGGGAAAAAGAACTTCAAAGAGTCCACAGAGACCCCTACAGGCTCCATCCAGGGAGAAAGGCTCCTAGAAGAATTTTGGTGAACTTCCTAACTTTTTCAGTTAAGGAGTTGGTGTTGGGACGTGCGCTGAAAGAGCAGCAGTTAAAATTTGGGGACGTAACATATCAGATTCGTTCTGATCTGGGGAAAAGGACTGCTCAGAGGCAGTGGGAACTTGGTTCTAAAATGAATGAATTACGCTCCAGGGGGGCCCAAGTACAAATGAAATTTCCTGCCATGCTCAAGATCATGTGCCAAATAAAATGCATACTATTAGAGACCCCATGGAGGTTGACTGCCTGTTAAAGTCGATGGGAAGCCCAGATTAGGGATCGGATGTACAGAGTACTATATATATAAATAGTCCAAGAAGTAACATGGGAAGTCACTATCTTATCTAGAGGCACGATATAATTTGTGAGCGCACCTTTGTTTAGTCTCTTTTTTTTTTTGACTCTTTCATTCTCACACGGCGAGACCTCATAGGCTTTGCCTGTAGGATAGGATGGGGGATCCCCCAGGAGGGGTGGGGGGAGGAGCACGGGTGGTTGGGAGCATGTGGGAGAAAAAATAAAAATATTGTCCTCATTCCGTTATATAGCTGGCGGTCCTTTTTTAGGGAGCACTTATTTGTGGAGACTGTTAAATGTATAGAGGTAGCACAACAGATGATGGATGAGGAAGGAATTGGCAGTAATTTGTTTCTAATGATGGACAAATGATAAAGAATTCAGTGCACTTTATGTCCTGGAACGTGAATGGTCTGAGGACTAAGAGAAAGGTAGCTCGTGTAAGGGAATTTTGGAAGAGAACCGAGGCCATTGTTATCTTATTACAAGAGACTCATTTGTTGCGGCATGAATGTATTGATGCCTTCACGAAATGGGCCTGGGATCAGGATATTTTCTGTTCAGATCAAAATTGTAGTACGAGGGGGGTAGCTATTCTTATTAGATGCAATAAGGATATTATATTGGAAAGTCATCAGAAGGACTCTTCTGGGAGATGGACGACGATTAAAATTAGGATACAAGGAACACCAGTAGTTGTGGCTAGCTACTATGGGCCCAATGAGGATAATCCTGATGCTTTGATTAAACTGGAATCATGCTTACTGTCCTCCAGTGCATCTGTGATACTTGGAGGGGATTTTAATCTAGTTCTGGATAAAAGTCTAGATAGAACCTCCAAGGCTAAATATGTCACCCCGGCTAAAACCATGGCAGTTCTCAAAACTATGACCCGGGAGATAAATGTAATCGATATCTGGAGACTGAAGGTGGGGGATAAGAGAGGATTTACCTTTTTTAGTAAAAAATACGGGCACCATTCACGGATTGATTATTTTTTATTAGATCGTGAGTTGGTGTCAGGGGTTGAAATGGTTAACCATGTGCCGGCCATAATATCGGATCACTCTGCCATTCTCTTATCGTTGAATATCCCAAATAAGAGGGGAGAAATCAGGTGGACGCTGGACAGGACAATTTTATTAGATGAGGGGGTTACACTCGAATTGAAAGAAGAGGCTGTTGTCTTTTTTTAGGCTAATATAGGGTCGGCAAAACCTCAAATTGTATGGGATGCCTTTAAGGCCTTTTTAAGATCCAATGGTACGGGTATTATGGTGGGTAAAAACGTAGTTTGAGGCAACAAGAAGAACATTTTTTGGAAACCATTAAGAATAAAGAACAAGAGGTACAAAAAGCTTCACTTGAGTGCCCTAGTATGGAGATCCCACTCACAAAGCAATTAGAATTATTGTAAGCGGAATATCATGGAGCCCTTGATAAAATATAATTGGATAGATGGAGGGCTAGTAAATTGAAGTATTTTGCATATGGGAGAAGAGTGGTACATTACTGGCTTGGAAAGCAAAGACAGATAGCGCTCAAAATATAATTAAAAGTCTTAGAGAGGAGCTGACGGGAGATATAGTTGATACCAATGCCAGTATAGGGCGGGAAATTCCCAGACATATGAGTCATCTCTATACTGAAGATACTTTTCCTGGGACGGTCAGTATTGAAGGTTTCTTCAAGGATATTGAACTTTCGAATCTTAGTGATGATCAGAAGAGGGTGTTATCGGTTGAGACAACAGAAGAAGATATTAGACAGCAGCTCAGGAAAATGGCGAGAGGTAAGGCCGCAGGGCCTGATGGCCTTCCAACTGAGATCTATCATTGCCTCTCGGATGAAGTAATACCTGCACTAAAGGAGTTGTTCAATCTAATTTTAAAAGACGGAGAAGATCCACCATCAAGTTGGGCAGAGGCAACAGTAACATTAATTTTGAAACCGAATAAGGACCCCATGCTGGCTGACTCATATAGGCCCATATCTTTATTGAAAACCGATTACAACATTTTTGCTGGTGTATTAGCTACTAGAACTGCCAAGGTTATTAAGTATATTACACACAATGACCAGAAAGGCTTTATTCCAGGGAGGCAGCTTAACGAACTAACTATCTTAATACTTGGAGTAGTAGATTTGGTGGAGACATATAAATTACCCGTGTCGGTCGTGGCAGTAGGTGCTGCCAAGGCCTTTGACCAGGTACATTGGCCATACCTCTGGGAGGTCTTAAAGAGATTTGGATTTCCAAGTAATTTAATTAAAGCTGTCCAACTCTTGTATCGCTTACCTAGAGCAAGGGTGCTTGTAAATGGTGAGTTAACCGATTGGTTCAGCATCTCTCGTGGAACTAGACAGGGATGTCCTTTATCCCCCCATTCTGTTCAATATGGATTTTGAACCATTAGCAATATGGATTAGAAAGGATACTGCTATTGTTCTGTTTAGATATAGAAATTTTGAGATTAAGTTAGCCCTTTATGCCGATGATCTTCTACTTTATACCCAGAACCCACAGGTGTCTATTCCCTTATTAATGGCCAAAGCTGAAATATTTGGGAACATTTCAGGATATAAGGTAAACACAAATAAAACTATAATTATGGAATGGAACCAACCTAAGCAACAGCCGTTGGCAAAATTGAGCATGCGCTATCTTGGCTTTATTGTAACTCAGAAATTGGCAAATGTTACCAAGGTGAATTGGAAAAGGATTAGCCAGGAAGTAGGGAGACTGTTGGTGAGATGGGCAAATCTACCTTTGAACTTATATGGAAGGGTAAATCTTATTAAGATGGTGATCTTACCCAAAATTACATTTTTGTTTAATTCTATTCCTTTATTATTTGACAAAAGAGAGATAGCTAAGCTTCAGTGAAGGCTAGGCAGTTTTATTTGGGCCTCTAAGGGTGCTCGCATATCATGGAAGAAATTAAGGAGGAGGTTGGAGAAGGGCGGGCTGGCTCATGTAGATTTGTTGATTTATGGGTATGCTTTTTTCTTCAAGAATTGTCGGATGCTTTTAAGTAAAGTAGATAGTTCTGTGGTAGGAATTCTTTTTGGAGCAATGCTCGGTGAACTGAGGGAGGGCCAGTATCAATTTTTGTTTAAGTTTGGGGACCCCAAGGTCTTCAAAAAAGTGAGGCTGAAGATTTTATTGGGAGCATTGAAAGTATGGGTCCTAATCCGTAAGAAATTAGGAATTTCCTATTATTCATCTAGGGCCCCGATTTGGGAATCCCCCGGGGCCACTGAGTGTCTGGATGATTCCCTTAGTCTCCCCTTAAGGAATGCGGGTATTTCTTGCTGGGGAGATTTGAAGGTGGGAATTGAGTTGGTTGATTGGGGAATTTTGAATGCAATTACAGGGGGTCAATTTACCAGGTTTTTAAATATTATCATCTTTCTGCATGGTGGGGGCGCCAAGAATGGAATGAAGAAGAGGATGATTCCTGGTTAGACCAAGCATTAAAAAATGGCACAGTTAAGAAGGAGGTAGCCTTGTGGTATAATATTTTGATCAAGGCTGAAGACGATTTAGATAGTGATATACAGAAACTCTGTGGAGGGATTATGTCAAATATAAATTTGAGGGAAACCTGGAAAGTCTCTTTTTTCCTACTCAGGGAAACCATCAAACCTGCCTATCTGAAACGTAACCATCTTTTTACTGTGTATAGGGTTTATTGGTCTCCAGTAAAATTAGAGACATTTTCCGGGACACACTATGAATGCCCAAAATGTAGAAACACTGCTGCTGACGATTTTCATATGTTTTTGACATGCCCTTATATTGTGAAGTTTTGGTCTGAGGTGTGCAAATTTATTACTGAAGTTATAGGCACTGTAGTGAGGGTAAGTCCTGTCCTGGTTTTTTTGGAACTTGGCAAAACAATGATATTGTGATTAGTAGGTTGGATGCAAGATTTATTTTCTATGTAATTCTTTTAGGGAGGCGGGAGATTTGCAAATTGTGGAAGTTGGATGTTCCACCTCTTTCGCTGGAATGTAAAAAAGGGTTATACATATAAGTAAACAGGACCTGTTATGTGATGCTAGTAGTCAAGAGAAAGTATGGGTTAAGTTGGTGGACTGGTCGCAAAAACTCGAGGTCCTATGATTAAGCCAACGTTTAGCCATTGGTCCTGCTTCCTTCCGTGCTATGGGCACTCCAGCGAAGGGTGGAAGTGGAAACGGCCTCTCTCTTGTGTTGTGGAAATTTAGCTTGCAAACTGAACATTATCTGCGCCATCTTGCCTCTCCCCAGCGCCACGCACAGCGAATGCACGGCCGCCATTTTAGGCACCCCACTCTCTCCCCGCTCATTCTCGATCGCCAGCGCTTTCCCCTGGCGCTGCGAACATCCCCCGCGCGCCGGCCACCCCCGCTCTCTCATACACAGGCCATAAACCCTCTCCTTCTGCGCGACCCTGCTACGGAACCACATCCGACCGACATCCCATACATGGTCATGCCTCTCCTTTGATAACCCCCTTCCTCTGCGCCCCATTGTCCGAACTGGTCCCAGGCCATCACCTAGCCCTGCGGATGCAGTTTATTGCCCCTACTGTAAGGGAAACACCCCACATCAAAGGGATTATAGTGGATCAAAGCCCCTACCCCCTGAGACCCGGCCAGTTGCACACACCCCCGGGAATTGGCGGAATTCCCTGCTGCGCGATAGCCATCTCCTACTGCGGGTAATGTGGGAACTTCTACTGTAGCTATGTGTGGGATCGGATCTGAGCCGGGGCTTCAGGGGATGTTCTCTCATGCATCAAGGGAATCTCAAGAATGTACTATGTGTAATAAAGCAATAAACCGGTGTATAAGAGACCAGGTCTCAGAGATGCAGTTAGAGCACCTCGTGACGATACTTTGCTGTCTGATCTGATGTGTTCTGCTCCGACGGAATAAAACTTTGTTTCCTGCCTTCCAGTCTCCGGCGCCTGCCTCTTTCATTGGTAAATTATCGAGTGGTATGAGAGGCGATTACCGCCGGGCAAATACTTGAAAGGTTATCGACTGAAACTGCCGCTACCATTTAACAATTGGCGTCCCAAACGTGGGGCCCATCAGCGACACGTGGATCCAGTGGGAGAGGTCCCGACGACAGAGTGAACGACTGCAACGATCGGGAGAGCTCCTGCCCAATAGACCCTCGTCTGGCAGCCGATCATCCGAACTTCACTGGTTCCGAGCAGACCTCTCTCGAGTGATCTACGGTCCTGACTGGGAACCATCAGGAGTGCCGCGGCAAATACGGAGAGTAGAGGACGATCGGGCGCTGGAGGCGGAAGACGAGAAACTGTCCACGCGGTCCGGGTAAGGTCGTGATACACGACAAATTGCGAAATAATTGATTGATTGTTTGAAGCTCTGGAATACCAGTATTGCTCATTGATTGTGCTCATTGATTGTTCTCTTTGAGATATTCGCTGTCTACAAACGGGGAGGAGTAGAAATACTCTCTCTCTCTCCCTTTGCAGATAGTGAAGGGTAGGTAACGCAGACTTTTGTCCCCGTTGAAACCCGTCGTGCCTATCTTTATCTCCCCACTGATTGATTGTCCGAACATTGATTGTTTTGAAGAATAGTGCTCTTTGAGATATTCTCTGTTTGCAAATAACGTAGAATAGAAATATTCTGTCTAGTCTTTGCAAATAGTGAAGGGTAGGTAATGCTGACTTTTGTCCCCGTTGAAACCCGTCATGCCTATCTTTATCTCCCCATTGATTGATTGATTGATTGTCCGAACACGAGTTGTTCGATATTGGTTCTTTGGAGGTATTCTCTGCTTACAAATAACGAGGAATAGAGATATTCTGTCTAGTCTTTGCAAGCAGTGAAAAGATAGGTAGTGCTGACTTTTGTCCCCGTTGAAACCCGTCATGCCTATCTTCTCCCCACTGATTGGTAGTTGGTTCTGCCCGGACCGCTTATTAGAGGTGAACCATCCGGCTCCACTGGAAGGCACCCCTAATAAGGACATGTTCACTAAATATGGACTAGTCGCCGTAGCTTATACCAAGCTATGGCATAAATATACAAAGAAGGACCCCGAGAGTCAGTGGCCACTGATGGGATCCTTCGACGACCATAAGATAGAAGTGCTAGAAATAGCTCTGCCTACTATGCTTGACAGTATCGGCATGTGGCGCAAAGAAGCAACGCAACGGAAAAAGAGGGAAGAAGTAAAAGCAGAAAAGGAATTACGAAAGGCAGCCCACCTTGCCGCTAGAAAGTTAGAAGAAGAAATAAAGGAGAGAAGGGAAACTAAACTAAGACAGGAGCCCGAGACATCAGGCCAGTACGCTGTTAGGACCCCTTCTTTGCTCTACCCTGAGTTGTCCTCCAAGCAGCGAACGAATGACGAATTACTGTTAGGACCCCCGATCATTTACATGCCCCCTCCATATGCACCCTCCCAGTCAGTAGTGCAACACCCACAACCCCCGAACACGAGCGAAAGCAGTACAGGGGCCTCGGTCCTCACGGCCTCCGCGCCGGCCGAGCCTCCTGTACTGAACACAACGTCGGCAATAACGCTAGATGACCATGAGATGGGAAAGAAAGATTCCACCAGAATGAATCGATTAACGAAGGATGAACGAGCATGAATTGATAAGATAGTAGGGACACTGGTGGAGCGAAAAGAAAGTGAGGAGTATATAACAGACGTGTATAACTCGTATGCCGACAGCCGCAGACGACACTTTGTCGTACGGCTCTGTTATCACGCCCTGAATGCATATGAGGATAGATACCACGATAAAGGTCCCGAAGGCTTAGCGGCCCTATATAGGAAGGTAGACATCGGAGAAGAAAGAGAGGGCGACATGACGAACCTCTTCACTCGTACACTCGAGGTCTACCGACACCTTAAAGAACAAAGGCAGACCACCAAAGCAGAAACCCCCATAGCGACTAAGCCCCAGGAAGGAAGGGCTGATGCCATGATGCCCATCAAAGAAGCTGCCCCCTACTGGGTCCCCCCACGAGGTCAGGGAACACATGACGACATCAACCACCAAGATGCGAAGGGAAGGGTTGTATATAACTGGGTCTACCAGCCGTGGGACCGGCAAGATATTTTGACCTTTAGAAAAACTCTACCCGACTTGAGAAAGAACCCGACTGCCTTCTACACTGAACTGGGTACAGCCTTAGGTTCTACAATAATGACCTTAGCAGATATCGACTTGTTCTTTGGGCTATGTCTGCCGGCTGACGTGTGGAAACAAATCCGGAAAGTTGACCACTCTGAGCCGTTCGGATATACCTGGGTACAACTCGATACCATAGATAAGCAGCGAGAACCAGGACAGAAACCCCCGAAAGCCATATTAGAGCTCCCAGACAAGATTGTACTAAAGCTGAAGACTCTAATCCCAGAAAGAAAGGTAGACTGGTCGATAGTGACGGCTTGCCGCCAGAAACCCCAGGAGGATGTGTCTGAATACTTCTCCCGATTCGAGACTGTGTTTTCCGATTACAGTGGCCAAGACATGACCACCGCAACCGGACATCACCTCTTTGTCCAGAATTATGTGAAGGGTCTGTCACAAGAAGTTTCCCAGAAACTACAGACCAGCGAGAGTAGTTGGGCAGCCTCCAAACCCGCAGCAATTCTCCAGATGGCCCAATACTACGAAAACCAGAAAAACGAGAACGATAGGGCGTCAGAGAAGAAGAAAAAGGAACTAAAGGAGAGGGTAATGATAGCACAGTTGCAAGGGGTGACCATAGGAAGGGAACCCCCGAAAGAGAATTACCAACCAACCGCCCCTAGAAAGCTACCCCCTAGAGACCATACACCTGCACCCTACAACGGACGGAGAGACTTAGATGGGAACCAATGTGCGTTCTGTAGAGGGTTCGGACCTTCTGGAACTGAACAAAAATAGGGATCCCAGAGACACAGCACATGACCCCAGAAATAGAGGACAGGGACGAGGGCACACGAACGACGCAATCAACGTCAGGCCAGGCAGACCAAACACCTTTGATCGCCCCCGACAAACCAGTGTCAGCAGTCCGACTACGAAAGCACCCATGACTTCGCATAGGACCGCCAGGGGCAAGGGAGGGATCCAGTCGAACTCCGTGTTGACCAGCAAGGTCCTTACGTCACTGCTAAGGTCTTGGGCACAAAATCTCCATTCCTGGTAGACACTGGGGCGACACGTAGTGCGTTATCCAAACGACTGATCCCTAGGGCACCCTTGTCTGGCTCACATGTAACCTCAATAGGCTTCGATGGAACGCCCTCCACTAACCCCTTATCAGCACCAATCTCCTTTGACTTAGAAGATAACACCACTGACACGACCTTTCTGCTCTC
The DNA here is from genome assembly GCF_964204655.1 of Triturus cristatus. Lineage (NCBI taxonomy): Eukaryota > Metazoa > Chordata > Amphibia > Caudata > Salamandridae > Triturus > Triturus cristatus. Next base: position 446,920,032 of record NC_140590.1, read on the forward strand.
CTCCAACACCCCCGATGCTATTATGGGACTTGATTTGCTAAAACATTTTCGAGCTACCATCAGATGCTCCCCAAACGGAGTTCGAGTCATCCTACACGATAACCCAGATCTGTCCAGACCCTGTCACACACGGCGTATGCTCTCTATAACCGATGCTGACATGTCCCTACTCGACACATTACCTTCACATCTATGGGCTAAAACCGACTCAGATGTAGGGCGCATGGTGATCGACCCAGTACACATAACCGTCCGACCGGACGCAGTGCTCCCAAAGCTTCCACAGTATCGGATATCACCCGAAGGCGAGAAGGCATTGGTGGAAATCATCGAGTCCCTAGTCGAGGCAGGAGTGGTAGAAGAAGTAGTCAGTAATGTTTGCAACAGCCCTATCCTACCCATTGTAAAGAAGCAAGGCGAGGGAGATGAGAAAGCCTACCGTTTCATTGTTGATTTGCGAGAGGTTAACAAAGTAGTCATACCCCAGTACCCCGTGGTCTCAGACATCACCACCATCCTCACCCTGATTCCATCCACTGCCACCACCTTTACTGTTATTGATCTCAAAAACGCATTCTTCTCCATCCCCATCCACCCAGACAGCCGTTACCTCTTCGGCTTCACCCTAAAAGCCCGTTCATACAGATTCTGTAGGGCACCCCAAGGCTACACTGAGAGTCCCAGCATTTATAGCCAAGCCCTCAAGAGACAGCTAGATGCAGTCCAACTACCCGATGGAGTGGTGTTGATACAGTACGTCGATGACATTCTTTTGGCGGCCGACACCACTCCACTTGCCGTCACAGCCACCATTTACCTCCTCCGCTTCCTTGCGGAGAACGGTCACAAGGTCTCCAGAAAGAAATTGCAATTCTGCCAGCCCCAAGTAACGTATCTAGGCCACCTACTATCCAAAGACGGGAGGAAACTTACCCCTGACCGAATTCAGACCATCCTAGAAACCCCTGTTCCCAAAACTCAGAAGCAAGTGCGGTCCCTAGTAGGCCTCACCTCCTTTTGTCGACAATGGTTGCCAAACTTCAGTCTTATCGTAAAACCTCTGCTTTCCCTGCTGGCTAAAGATGTCCCCTTCCCCCTCCCCTGGACACCCGAATGTCAATCCTCCTTCAAAGAATTACGAGACGCCCTCTGTTCGGCCCCAGTCCTAGGAACCCCGGACTACACTAAACCTTTCTCCCTCTTCACCCACGAAAGGGAGAGATGTGCGTTGTCTGTCCTAACCCAGTCCATAGGCCCTAAACAACGCCCTTGTGCCTACTTCTCTGCCACTCTTGACCCTGTAGCCAGAGCTTTGCCCGCATGCCTTCGAGCAGTAGCCGCCGCGGCTATCTCTATCCGGCAAAGCGAGGGGATCGTACTCTCAAACCCCCTCACAGTATTGGTACCCCATGCGGTTGACACCCTCCTGAACCAGACCAAGACTCAACACCTGACTAGCGCACGACTGACCGGTTACGAACTGACTCTGCTTGCACCCCACATCACATTGAAACGATGCACCACTCTGAATCCAGCTACCCTACTACCTCTCCCTGACACTGATCCCAATGCGCCCCCTATACACGACTGTGTGACCCTCACCGACGAACAGACCAAGAGTAGGGTCGACCTCCGAGATACTGCCTTCCCGGACCCTGACGGAGAACTGTGGGTGGATGGCTCATGCATCAAGCTCCCCGATGGCACCACCTCAGCTGCCTATGCAGTCACCACAGCCCGAACAGTTGTTGAGACAGCCCGCATCACACAGCGATCCGCACAGGCGGCGGAACTAATTGCTCTCACACGAGCCTGCATCCTGGCAGCAGGGACAACCGCAAACATCTACACAGACAGTCAGTACGCCTTCGGGGTAGTTCACCACTTTGGGCTCTTATGGAAAGAGAGGGGATTCTTGACTTCTCATGGCACACCCATCCTGCATGGAGATCTAGTCTCTGCCCTGACCGAAGCGGTCCTCCTCCCCACACGGCTGGCTGTGATCAAATGCCAAGCACACAAGAAAGTGACAGACATTATAGGACAGGGAAATGCACTAGCTGACATTACTGCCCGAACCACAGCCGAGAATAGGTCCACGACCCGTATGTACGTGACCAGGTCACAAGCTGAGAAATGGAAGGATGCTGGGGAAACGATTAGGGACATCCAATTAGCCAGTACACCACACGAGTTGACTGAATGGGCACGGGTGGGAGTGAAGGACGATGATGGTTGCTGGCGGACTAAAGACTCGAACAAATGGTTGCTACCAGACTCATACTTGATCCCCATGCTGACCATGGCACACTCCCCCGCACACATAGGGTCTGCCCCCATGATCGAACTCGTCTCCAAAGTCTGGCACAACGACAAGATCCCAGACTCAGCCAAACGTCTGGTCCAACAATGCCTAGTATGCCTCCAACACAACCCTGGGAAAGGAACTGCTGTACCCCGGGGAGGGTTCGGGGTCCCCAATCACCCTTTTGAAGTCCTACAAATGGACTATGTCCAGTTAGAAAGGTGCCAAGGTTTGAAGTACGTACTTGTCGTTGTGTGTGCCTTCAGCAAGTGGGTGGAAGCCTATCCAACCCACGACAACACCGCTATGACTACTGCAAAAGTACTACTGAAGGAATTCTTCCCCCGATACGGCCTTTGTCGAATTTTGTGGAGCGACAACGGCCCTCACTTCGTAGCCGAAGTTATCCAACTAATCTTAAAGGGGTTGGGTGTAAAACAGAAATTCCATGCGGTCTTCCATCCCCAATCTGCAGGCCTGGTTGAGCGACACAATGCAACATTGAAGCTTAAGATAGCAAAAATAGTCGCCACCACAGGACTTAGATGGCCAGACGCTCTCCCACTAGCATTGCTATCAATGCGTTCCACCCCCACCAAACACCACTTAACCCCCTACGAGGTCGTCTTCGGGCGGCCCATGAACCTTTGGACTGCACCAAAACCAACATCCATCCACGACGTCCCGGACGTCCTCATGTCTGACTATTTGTATAACCTAACTAAAACGTTGTCTGTTATCCATCAGCAGGTGCTGCACGCCATTCCCGATGTTTCCAGGGGCCCCGGACACGACATCCAACCCGGTGACTTCGTCTTAGTGCGTAACTTCCAGCGCACCAAGAGTCTGGAGCCCCGGTGGACGGGCCCCCTGCAAGTCCTGATCACCACCCGAACAGCTCTTCGAGTGGAGGGGAAACGCAATTGGCTGCACGCACACCACTGCAAGAAAGTATCACCGACCCTGACAACCCCGGACAACATCACCACCCAAGAAGAACTCCTGGACAAAGACCGACCATCCCTGAGCTGCTGCCCAGACACAGAGACACTCGAGTTAGTAAGATATCCTGATCCCACCGTGCCATCCAAGGAAGGGTATAACTTGCGACGAAAGGAGAGAACTTCGGCTAAGCAGACCACAGGCTAAGTGGAAATCTCAGAGCGGTAGCCTAGTCACCTCAAAGGCCACCAGGAGAGAAACTAAGCGAAGTCCGTGGTTCTGCCCGCTACCGAGTCTCTTGAAGGTGATGGAAGCGCCCGACATGAAGATGATGGAAGCAACCGGACGTCCGAAGATCCACTACAAAAACCCAAAGACTGACCGAATGCACAGCTTAAAGACTATCGCACTTTTCATTACCCTTCTCTTTTGCCTTCTCCTCATGGTCACCTTCTCGATCATGGAGGAGGGCACACCCGCTCATAAGATATTGCTGACCACCGTTCAACCTACCACCACGAAAGAACACCATCTGATCTCACTTTCACACCAACTCCGAGAAAGGCGTAAGGAGTTCTGGAATAACTCTTTTGTGCAGTTGCTCCACCAACACAATCTTGCTGCCAACGCCACTAATTGCTGGATCTGTGGATTGCTACCACATGCCACTGGACACTCTATCCCTTTCATCCCTTCACCTTTTTCTGTCCATGGTTCCTGCCTCGCCTGGCTAATCCTCCTGCAAGAAAGCTACAAGGACAATGCCACTTCCGGCAGAACCATGTCACACTTCTACCATGGGTTCTGGCTGAACAAAACTGGAAGAACTTCTGCCCTCTTCTGCCCTCTGAGATCGAACACCTCCTTTCACATGGACATCCCTGCCAAAGAACGAGTTGAAATGCAAGTGTTCAACAACCCAGCCAGACCCACCTTCTCTTACCTCCGGAAACGGACGGCCGCCACCCTAACAGTGGCCCTGTCCGTCATCAACATCACTGGATTTGTGTGCCTCGAAGGCCTGGGGGCGCAGCTGGTGGGCCACAGCTCCTGCCTCATCACCCGAACATTGGACTCAGTTGACCCACCCTCCTTTGTTTCCTCCCCGAATATGTACTTCGTCTGTGGTACTAAGGCCTACACCTGGCTTCCGAAAGGTTGGGGAGGCACCTGCTACATTGCCTTTGTCCTTCCTCCGACATATGTGGCTCCAGCAAACCATCACCGACAGAAGCGGGCCAAAGACATTGTGCAAGCCGACTCCGCCGGAGCACAGTTCATGGACGCAGTGAAAGGCCTTGTTCCACTCTGGGGTCCAATGGCAAACAGCCGTGCCATCCGCCACTTAACCCAGGCAGTCGAGACGGCGATGAACATTACAGCTGGCGCCCCCGCCAACAACACCGCTGAGCTTCAGGCCGTCCGCCTGGTGGCTCTTCAGAACCGCCTCGTTCTAGATGTGGTTCTGGCTGATCGTGGAGGAGCATGCCGCATCATTGGGTCCAGCTGTTGTACCTACGTACCGGATAACTCACCCTCAGTCTACAAAGCAATTGAACACCTCCACCGACTGTCCACAGAGGTCCATCAAGAGCAAGAAGAATGGTCACTGGGGAGTTGGTTTTGGGACACTATTAAAAGTTGGGGATGGAGGCTGTTTTCATTTATCCTCATACCAATTGTGATACTATGTGGATGTTGGTTGGGGATTCAGTGTCTGCCACCTTTATGTTCGCTTTTTATGAACTGCATCTGCCCTAAGACTTTGGACTTTGAAACAGAGCGAATGAAAGCTCTATATGAGGTGGAAGTTCGGAGTATTATGGGGATAGATCCGAACTAGGCAAGCTGGCGAGATATGTTAAAAGGGAGGACTGTGGAAATTTAGCTTGCAAACTGAACATTATCTGCGCCATCTTGCCTCTCCCCAGCGCCACGCACAGCGAATGCACGGCCGCCATTTTAGGCACCCCACTCTCTCCCCGCTCATTATCGATCGCCAGCGCTTTCCCCTGGCGCTGCGAACATCCCCCGCGCGCCGGCCACCCCCGCTCTCTCATACACAGGCCATAAACCCTCTCCTTCTGCGCGACCCTGGTACGGAACCACATCCGACCGACATCCCATACATGGTCATGCCTCTCCTTTGATAACCCCCTTCCTCTGCGCCCCATTGTCCGAACTGGTCCCAGGCCATCACCTAGCCCTGCGGATGCAGTTTATTGCCCCTACTGTAAGGGAAACACCCCACATCAAAGGGATTATAGTGGATCAAAGCCCCTACCCCCTGAGACCCGGCCGGTTGCACACACCCCCGGGAATTGGCGGAATTCCCTGCTGCGCGATAGCCATCTCCTACTGCGGGTAATGTGGGAACTTCTACTGTAGCTATGTGTGGGATCGGATCTGAGCCGGGGCTTCAGGGGATGTTCTCTCATGCATCAAGGGAATCTCAAGAATGTACTATGTGTAATAAAGCAATAAACCGGTGTATAAGAGACCAGGTCTCAGAGATGCAGTTAGAGCACCTCGTGACGATACTTTGCTGTCTGATCTGATGTGTTCTGCTCCGACGGAATAAAACTTTGTTTCCTGCCTTCCAGTCTCCGGCGCCTGCCTCTTTCATTGGTAAATTATCGAGTTGTATGAGAGGCGATTACCGCCGGGCAAATACTTGAAAGGTTATCGACTGAAACTGCCGCTACCATTTAACAGTGTGGAATGACTCTAACCTGGCCTGGATCACCAGTGAATGATGGGAGTATTTCCAACAAGTGAACTGGCAGAATGAGGACTTTAAAAAAAAGAAAAAAGGTGCTGATCTTCCTGTAAGGTCAAAGTAAGTGTAGTAACATGTATTTTCTTCAAGGTTTTGAAAACCTTCCAGATGGCCATGTGCCCCACGTGCCACACATGATCTAGCTACATCCATTGAGCAGTGAGAGGATTTATAAAGCCCACCCAACCCCGAGTCATTGCTTTGCCCAATCCCTGCGGAACAACCTTTACTCTTCCCACTCACCTTAAGAATTCACCCTTGACATCTTCCTCATCTCTTGCTCCTGCACAACTACTCTGGATCCACTGCAACTTCCTGAGGTAAAGCCTTAAGATTTTGTTTGAACTTCAGTCAAGTGGCTGAGTACTTGATATCAGGTTAGTGCACACAAATCTTCCTACAGTAAAACCGGACAGAGCCTCACTGTCTTCAAAGACTATGGATGTTTCCTTCATGCCCTTTATGTGATTGTCTCCAGCACTTCTTTTGTGTTTATACTCCAGACCCTTCTTGCAAACTTTTTGCTAGAACTGTGATTATGCAAGGACTAAATGCTTTAGCTCTGTGTCTCTCTGAGTAGTGCCAAGAAAAAGCACTCCAGACTCTTCGATGTATGTATGAACCTTGTACCTACATCTGTGTTCCACGTTTATCCTTGGGAGTGCAAGCAACTCCAATCTGTATTCAGAGTTTGATTCTTGGGGGTGTCCTACACTCCGATCTGTGATTTTGGTTATTCTGCTCTCATGCTGTTTTGCTGCTGAAACCTGTGAGTGTATGTGACTGAAATCAATGCATGCTCATTTTAGATAGAGGCCTATTAGTGTACTGATGGTAACTACCTCCTCTTATTTACTGTGTATTGTGTCATCACAAATCAGAGGTTCTGGCCCAGTCCTTATCTACTTAGCAGACACAGAAGGTCTTCAGACCAGCAAATCCTGTTACACAGGTTCACACAGCTGCTAAGCAGATCTGGTACTGCAATTTTCTCCTTTGCTATTTCATCCAAAACTCCCTTTCCCCCAAGGGCCGCTCTTGGTTTAAGGAGTTTCAGTTCCTTGAAAGGGGCTTGTCCCTGGAAATGAAAGGAGGTCCAGCATCGGCTCCACTACTGTCTTTGTGGTTGGGACCAGGTGAGTGCATAACAAATATTATACATGGGTGGAGCATGAGAACACCCATTCTTTATCTCCACCCATGTAATGCCTTTCTGGCACAGAGTAATACAAAGGTACAACTTGCGTTGCCATGCTAAGTTTCTTCAGATGTACCAAGGCACTCAGGGCCACGCAAGGTGTCTTAGCATGGCTTGATTAATTTCAGTTAAGGGTTTGGGTTGGCCTTGCTCTACCTTAATATGGTGTAAGGGCAACACAAACCCTTGATAAATCTGGGCCCTGGTATCCAGAGTAGCGGTGCATGTACCACCCTGAAAGGGAGGGTGTTGGACAGTAGTAGTGAAGTGGACGTCAAGGGAATAATACTGCCAGGGATCTGTTCCAGTGTAAGCCAGGTGCTTGCTTGGGCTGATTTAAGTGAGGTTACTATTATGATAGCAATACATAAGGGGTGTTAGTGTTCTTTCTGGCTTTATGTAGCTCACACAGTCCCAATGTCCCTATGGAGCAGTACGATAAAGGAGACTGGCTTGGTCCATAAATAGCTAAAGGGGGCAGAGAAGCAAAGATTATTTGTTGGAATCAAGGAATAGTTGAAAATGTAATATTAGGGTAGAAAACTAGAAGTAGACTATCTGGTTTTAAAAAGTAAAATGATATGACTGTTAAATGTTTTTTGTAGAGACTACCACTAATCATTGTTCTTTTTTTCTTTCTTTCTTTCTTTCACAAGGATCCATGGGGAAGATGGCCTCTCAGGGCCAGCAGCTGCCACCGCCACCTGCTCCGCAGCAAGTGGGAGAACCACTACCACCACCAGCACCGTGACTGCAGCAGATCATTCTATTGGCCCCAGTAAGTTATGTTGATTATTATTTCTTACTTGCAACTATTGCATTTGCCTGGGTTTCCTGTATTTCCTGTTTCCTCTGCAGACTTTATCCTGTCTGTAGTTTCATTCTGCTCCCTTTTTTGTAAGCTTTCCCTTGCCCCTCTTTTACATGTCTTGTGTAGTTCTGTTAAGAGAACAGATTTTTGATAATATAAAGAGGGTCGCAGGCACAAGTATTCACAGAACAGGTTGGTTGGGAAGGCTTTCTTGAGCAAATAGTCAAAAGGTACTGGGAAAGACACAGAGTATTCATTGACTCCCAATGTTGTCTTATATTAGCAGTTTCAATGACAGTGCAGTGTGGTAAGAGTGAAATACTATTACCAACCAGTACCATATGCCATTTACATTCCCTATTACCCCTTCATTGGATTTTATTCTTATCAGTTCATAGCCTTATCCCTCCATTAGGAGAAAAAGGTTTTTCGAATTGACTACTTGGCTTTTAAAATGTTGTCAACCAAACATCCCAAAGTGATACTTGTGAAAGAAGATACTGATAGCTAACTTTATTCTGGTATTGCTGTTGCACCTTGTGCAAAATTATTACTCACGTGGCTAATTTGATATCTAAAATAGGTGCATTATGTTTTTATCTAGGCACACAGCCAACCAGCTCCAGCCAGCCAGGGTTGGCAGTTGAGGCCCAGGCCGAGAGAAGAGGAGCAGTCCCAGTGGTGGCAGGGACAAGTGGTACGTCACCTTGGTTTTTTACATTACTGTATTTGTTAAGGGAGATATGCAGCCTATCAGCTCCATGTCAACGGCATACAAAGCAACCTGAAATTGCAGCTTGGTTTAATTCAGGCTACAGTGTGGGGTGCTATAATGCATATAAACTGAAGAGAAGGTCTGTTTACCAGTGCTCCCTCAGTCACCAACTACTTCTCTTCATCATTCTTTCTGTCCCCCCACCCCAAAATTTAAATTGCATATCAGCATATGACACATTTTTCTGCCCAAGGGACTTATATTTCAAAGCTTCATCACAGATTTACGGTTCCAATTTTTTCCTTCCATCAACCAAAGTGACTAAGCAAAAGCATGATCAGTAACACCCAACCATTCCATAGATAAACCTCTACCTAGCCCAATACTTATAGCTTAACTTCCTGTAGACTAACCTTTCTCACTGCCAAGTGAAGGTATTTGGTTGAAATAATTTGTGGGGGACGGCCAGGGTGCAATGTGGGACCAAGGGCCTTATTTAGACTTTGACGGATTGGTCACTCTGTGACGGAAACATTTCCAGTTCACTGTGCAATTGTGCATAATTTTTTCTCTATGCTGTATACTGTAAAACAGCTGACGGTATATTGATTATCCACCACGGGTGTGACAGAGTATCCTATCTTCCAGGCTCCACCCCTAAATTTGGATAGAATTAAAGAGTGAGGAGGAAAAGAGCAGGGCCATTGCAATTAATGATAATATGTTAAAACCATGCCATTACAGCACACCCAAAAACATGCTGCAGAGAAGCAGACCCGCCTACATGACTCCATTAATGTTGCACATAGAGTCAAGTAATTGTGCAGCGTGTAGAAGCCGTACTGATTAATGGCGACTTCACAAATTCATTTATTAACATACATAAAGGTGCCAATTACGATCCGGTAAAAACCGGGTACGAACCGTCGGATGGAGCGTTTTCTCCGTCCGACTCGTACCCGGTTGTAAAACTTTACAAACATGGAAGTACGATTCGCACGGAAACACCATTTCCGTATGAATCGTAAAAAACACCGTCCGACGAAAATATACATACGAATGTGATCCGGGAATGCCCCGACGTGACGTCGGGACGCTGTCAGGCAGCGTTTCACGACCCAGGTAGTACGATTCGAACCGACAGCAGTCCGGACGGCAATATTTTTACGGCACCCAAAAAGTGCCGGAAAAGCGAAGTACGCCGCAAAACGACCAGAATAGGGGGCCCGGTATGCGCCGACCCACCCCCCCAGCCCCCGTGAGTATGCGCCGTACCCCCCCAGCCCCCGTGAGTATGCGCCGAACCCCCCGTGTATGTACACCCCTGTACGTGTCGAACCCCCCGTGTATGTACACCCCTGTACGTGTCGAACCCCCCGTATATGTACACCCCTGTACGTTCGAGTCGTACCCCCACCCGTGTATGTACACCCCTGTAAATGTCGAACCCCCGTGTATGTACACCCCTGTACGTTCGAGTCATACCCCCACCCATGTATGTACACCCCTGTACGTGTCGAACCCCCGTGTATGTACACCCCTGTACGTTCGAGTCGTACCCCCACCCGTGTATGTACACCCCTGTACGTGTCGAACCCCCGTGTATGTACACCCCTGTACGTGTCGAACCCCCCGTGTATGAACACCCCTGTACGTTCGAGTCGTACCCCCACCCGTGTATGTACGGTGCGTACCCCCAGCGCTACACGGGGGTTTGACACGTACAGGGGTGTACATACACGGGGGTTCGACACGTACAGGGGTGTACATACACGGGGGTTCGGCGCATACTCACGGGGGCTGGGGGGGGTACGGCGCGTACTCACGGGGGCTGGGGGGGTGGGTCAGCGCGTATGTGGGCACATGTCTCCATGGTTGCAATGGGAGTTCGGTGCGGACGGTGTTTTTACCATACGGTTGTGACATCGGACGCACGGGATGGATCGTACTTGCGCGGTCGGACTTCACTTTTCACGTTTGTACAGTAAATCGTCCGGGGAGGTGTCGGACACATTTTCCGACCCGAGGGCGTGTGGGGAATAATTCCCAATGCGGTTCGTATGGACTTTTTACCATGCGAATCGTGATTGCCAGTTTGTACGGCACTTGTACGATTCGTACGGTAAAAAGACCGGATACGAGTCGGACGGGCAATTTTTTTACCGGATCGTGATCGGCACCAAAGTGTCTGTTCAGTTTCACCCTATGAAAATCTTTAAACTAAAATGACTTTTTGATTATGTTGGTAGTCTGGCTTCATTCTTTGCAGTCAGTGCTTTTGCATAATGTGATGATTTTGTGGGAAAAACTAAGCCTTGTGACTCATCGCATCAAATATTCCAATGGCCCTAGTGGACCAACAATTTTCTGATACTGTGCCACTAAAGTATAACCAAGTGTTTGAGCTGAGCATTACAATTCAGGTTTTTTTCTCATTCTTGATATATCTTCTCCTTCTGCCGGTCAAGCATCCCAGTGGGAGATATCTGCCTGGCTTCAGTGCCACAAATTGGAGACCATGGCTACAGTACATCACCAACTGGTGGGCTTGGAGGAGGCTAAGGCCTCTGGTTTTTGGGCCAAACCCAGGCTTGCCTCCAGGCCGGCAACCACCCTGCTGTCATCTGCAGCTGGAATCCACAACTGCCACCCGGGGCTGGAACAAAAGGAGCCACCTCTCCTCGTCATCACCCAACCACCTCCTCTAGCGCATCCTCCTTTGAGCTGGTGCCCATCAGGCAAGACCAGCAGATTCTGATCTGAGTGGTGGCGGAAATCCAAAAGGACCTGGATGCCCATAAGGATTTCTTATACTAAACTGTTTTTTTTTGCGGTGGGCGGGCCTATAGTGGGTGGAGATGGTAGGAAGGGGAGTTCGGAAAGGGGCATTTTGGGGGTTTGGCTTGGGGAGGGAGTGGGCCTGTTGTTGGAGGGGGTGGGCTTTTTGTGTGGGAAGAGAATAGGTTTCCCATGTTAAGAAAAATAAATAGAGTCGCCTTTATCTTCATTATCTGGCTTTGCATTGCTAGTTAGTGTAGCATTCTGGCTTAGTGACGAAAGTGAGACAAAAAGCTGTCTTTTGAAATTGTCACATATTATACTCTGCATTCACATTTGCCCCTACAGTTTCCCTACCTGAAGTCCTGTGCCATGTATTTATTCTTCAGTAGGTTACTTAGCTCTTCCTGCAGTCCAATACACTCACCTACCAGAGTGAGAACAGAGAACTGACCATACATTTTACCTTAGTGCTCGATGAAGTTTTGCAGCACCCAGTCACCTATCAGTGATAGTTGTATACTAGTTAGTTACTGCCCTACCCTCTGTAACTGTTGACCACTAAAGGGGTCTGCCAACAATATACACACAAATCTCAGGGGCATATTCACAAGAACGTGTGATAAACATCGCAAAAGTAACTTAATGCAACCTACAACATTGTGGTCTATCGCGGGAAATTTATGATGTGTTAACCAAGTATTCACAACACGGTGGTACCATGCAATAGTCACCAGATAACGTGCTAAATGGCCGCATTAAAATCAACGCCACGCCGCAAAAATGAGAAACACGAACGCAAAAAAATCTGCGATGAGGCCAAGCGCGATACAAAAAGCTGCGAAAACCAGCCACATGCCTGCAAATCCCACGCGTCTGGCGGGAAAATGCACTGTAAAAGCGACAAAAACAACACACCAGAAACAATCCAAAGTGTGTAGCAACATGGATGCACCATGACCGAGAGCAGAAGCCAACGCAAACCCCTAAAGCCCCACAGACCACCAGCAAGGAACAACGGGCTCGGGGAAGGCCAAGGAGAAGAGGGAGAGGAAGATGGGGTGCAGTCCGCAGGAAAACAAGACCAGTGTCACGGAGTTGACAGAACACAACCAGCAACAGACCCACAGTAAGATGACCTGGAATGCAGCCGGAGTTTCAAGGAGGACAATGGATGAGGCCAAGAGGTGCTGGCATGCCATGAAAACATAAACCAGGCACAAACCCACTGCCAACAGGAAGGCAGCAACGGCGACAGGAGGTGGGAGTCCTGCGCAACAGGAGGAGCAGGAGGAAATGGAGGCCAGTCATCAGTGTGGAGACTGTGCAAGGAGGTGGGAGTACGGACACAGCTCCAGAGGACCTGACACAACAACAGCAGGGTGAGTAATGACCAGGGACTAGGGGGATGGGGAGGAGATGGACACAATGGCACACATGCACAATCAAGCATGGCACAACCAAAATGACCCAGAATCATGTCCCTCATCCCTGTGGCACACTGCAGTATACACACATGGCAATCACAGCACATTCCAGGACAATGTGGCACCAAGTGCAACACCGACACTGCAGAACAGGGGACACAACTGGGTCCGCCCATGCACAGAAACATGCCAATCACATTGGACAGAGCAAGGAACTGTGAGATGCATATGCACGGGTACAATCTCACATCCGTCATGTAGTCCCAATGTCCACTCTCCCCCCCAAATTGCCATCACCGCCAAAACAGTCACAATGTACATTGTCACACAGTCTGCATCTAAACAAGAACAATGAGCAAACATAAATGTCAACACAATGTCAACATGCATCTCCCCTTCACATTGCAGAGGGACTAAAAACACCTCCAGCAGGTCAGACCAGACAACCCATCAGTGATACCGGAGACGACCACCTCCGACGCCCTACAACAGCTCATGGACTTCTCAGGCAACCCACCCCCAGGAGCAGGACAACCAAGCCACATAGAGGAGACCCCAGCCCCTGCACAGGCCACCAAGCAGGAAGCACCCGCCACCACAGCTGGCTCCCAACACTTCACCCAGGTACACATCGCATTCCAATGCCAGGTGTTAGAATGACAAAAGGAGGTGGCCGAACACATGCGTGTGGGGTCAGAGCTCATGGAAGATGAACTAGATCACATACGTGGGTGTTCAAGTCTCATCAGGGACCACCTACACCCCACAAAGGAGACCCACACCGCGACAGATACACATGCATGTGCACGTCCTGCAATGAACCACGCCCAGAGCCACAGAATCATCGGTCACACCCCGATGCTGGTCCTTCGTATGATGGCCCAGTCCACTACTCTTACGTATTGAGTGGCTGACGACAAAGCTACATGACCAAGGTCATACCCACTGCCTGCGGTGACATGTCTGCGTCCACTGTACACAGCATAATTGTAATGTTGTAGGGCCCAGTGCCCTCATGCATACAACAAGACCACAGGGACACACACATACATCAAGTTGAACTGGCTACGGGCACATGCGCCCGGACCCTTTATTGGCAGGGTCACATGTACAGTGACGCCTTTCCTGGATGTGTGTGGGGTGTGTATAAGCCAGCCAGCATGGAGTGATTGGTGCTAGCAACAAGATGAACAGTGGACACCAGTGCAATGGAAACAGAAAACACCAGCATAACAGAGTCAACTGCTGAACAACATGGGTGGAGACGGGGCAAGTACAGTGGTCACCCAATATCCAGTCAGGAGGTTCCATGAGTTGCAGTGCACTGAGGTAGGGGCACCAGGGCTGATGTGAGATATTGTCTTGGATTGTGTCCCTTTGGGATATCCCTGCTGCAGCTACAGTAGGGTGTGTTACACCTGCCACATCTCACCCATCATCGTCCCAGGTCCTCCACACTGCCTGAGGTGGCAGTTGCATCCGCAGTCCACAGCACAATACCCAGTAATAGATCCGGGTGTGTAGCTACACTACCACCTCCAGTCTGCATTCCTGCCTTCGGGTTGTTGCCTCCTGCCCTCCCATTGTCTGTGCCTTCTCCCGTCTGCACACGTGTCACATCTTCCTCATCATAGTCCCAGGTCTTTCCCACTGCATGGGGTAACATTGTTGCGTGCGCTGTCCACAGCACAGTACTCAAGCAGAACAGGTCCATGAGTTGTGGTGCACAGATGCAGTGCGGCCGGCACAGGCACCCCGCCACGGGACGGCAACTTCCGGTGCAGTGAGATAGGGACACCAGAGCTGAGCCGGTCCTCGTCGATGTCCAAGGTGAATGACGCGGAGTGTTTCAGAGGACCGTGGAAGGCATTCTTCCAGGGCCTGATGCAGAGGGCAGAACCAAGCACACACAGACAATATGTCGGAGATGAATGCTACAGACACATACTTGACAGCAAATCAGTATCGGCTACATGATGATGATGATGACAACACCGAGGCCATAGTCTCACAAGCCACCAAAGTTCAACCAGGGAGTGTACATGCATTATGGGGCACAGAGTTAGTGGCACCAGTGCTGAAAGGGGATGCAGTCTGTGATGATGCGTGTACAATGGCATAGAGTCTGCCATAAATAAATCATGTCTCAGTTCCACATGTGTGACCTACTTGTCCGCAGTGCAGTCTGGAGCCATGGCTCAGCAGGGGCCCACAGCCATGTGTCGTTGGCTTGCGATGCACAGAGTTAGTGGCACAAAAGCAGTCGTTGGTAGTGTTCGATCACCTCCTTAACGATGATCCTTTCTTCCCCTGGACTGAACCTCTCTTTGCGTACAATGGTTCACACTCTGAAATGAATAAATCAAGACTCAGTTCCAAATGTGTGACCCACTTGTCCACTGTGTATGTCGGTGGAGTATGTCAATGAGAAAGGAGGACTAAGGGCCTTGCTCGAGGAGGCCGTGATGGTCTGAGCAGGCTGCCAAGGTTGCAGGCCTCAGGCTTCGAGGTTACATCGGTATGTGGGGGGCACTCCTTGACACACGCCTGTGTCTGCAGGTGAGCAGT
This sequence comes from Triturus cristatus, assembly GCF_964204655.1. Taxonomy (NCBI): domain Eukaryota; kingdom Metazoa; phylum Chordata; class Amphibia; order Caudata; family Salamandridae; genus Triturus; species Triturus cristatus. The sequence goes on from NC_140590.1 coordinate 446,935,555, forward strand.
GAAGCCTGGCTACGCCGGAGCGGGCAAGACGGGTTCGGGGACCAGTGGCCCAAGGTACAGCAGGCACACAGGATCACAGGAAACTCCGCTCAGGACGACGGCATCGGCCTCGTGGCAGGGTGAGAGGTACCGCCCTGGCAGAGACATTGGGCATTCAAGAAGAGGACCACGTCCAGGGATACGTGCTTTTTATTCACACCCCTATGCTGGCCTGGCATACACAGGGCCAGCGCACTCTGCTCACGCTTACAGGGGGGATGTAACAGGCTACATTTCCGCAATCTTCCACCCTGGCTGGGGTGACATGATTGCGTCCACTGTCCGATACACTTAATACAACAGCGGTGTATGTTGACATGGATATGGGTGTGGTCTGCATACTCCAGTCTGTCCAGCACATCCACGCCACACTTGGCATTGTGTACATACTCATTCATGGGTCACTTGCCTCCTTCACACATGCCTGGTGCCCACCTCTTCACACTACCTGCTATGGTGTGGCCTAGGTGCGATGTCGTTGATGGGTCATGTACATGGCTGACACAGGTTCTCACAGTGAGTTGTGCTGTCGTGTCTGGTGGGTGTGCATGTTGTACGTGAGCTTGTGACATGTGCATTTCCTGTGTCGTGTGTTGCATGACTGTGGAGTTGAGGTGTGTGGTGTGTGCATTTGGTATTGGCCAACGAGCAGTGCAATTCCGTAGGTGCCATCCTGGTGGCGCAGGTTGATGATGGCCTTTCGGAAGGTGTGGGAATCATGCACACTGCCTGGGTGGCTTGCGGCGCATTGGCGGGGATTCCCCGGTGGTCCACTATTTGCTGGACATTGGTGGGATACGTGCACTTTCTGTGGCGCTTATTGCGTGCAGTGTTGCCAGGGGCCACTCATGGGACATATGTGTAGTCAAATGCCCCCTGACACGTTCAGGCAGCCAGATGTGGCGTACATGCCTTGCTTGGTCTCAGGCTGTTCATGCGCAGTGTGTGCATAGTATAGATGGTGGGATACTGAGCTGATGGTGTCATCCATGGCCGTTGTGAGGGACTTGTACTGGCCTGGCTGTGTGACTCCTCCGTCTCAGTCGGATGTTGGTTGGAGAGTACCAGATGCCAACAGGTGCAGCACGGCCATCAGTTTTGTCTGAGGTGGGATGTTGGTTGTCCTCTGTGTTGGTACCGTCAGACTGTGGGCAATAGGGGTCAGGATGGGGAGGAGGGTTGTCCCTTTGAGCATGGAGTGGGCAATGACATTCTCTGGTGTTTGGTTTGTGAGGTTGGTGCATTTTTGGAGGGTCACTGACTTTGTCTGCGCTGCCTCAGTGTTGGTCGGGGAGCGATGGGTGTCTGTGGGGGTGGGGGTGGTACCGGGGGTGTTGGCAGTGGGTGTTGTGGCACTCTTGGACCGCATGATCAGAGGCTCCATGGCATCTGTTGTTCTTCAGATGTGGGTCTGGGCTGGGCTCCCTTTTGTGCTGCAGGCTGCCATCCGACTTTGCACCAGGTCGGAGCAGGTGTTCATTTCCTGCACCTAATGCGCCTTATCGCTTGTTTTGTGGTCTTTTCGCATATCTGTCTGGTCGTTATGAATGTTGTGGAGTGGTGTTGTCGAGGCTTTTTGCTCTGGAATGCCTACTCTGCATCTCATTAGCGATAGTTGCCAGGGTAATCTGTGGCGATGATTTTTGTGACTGCTATCGTGGTCGAACTGGTGTTATGGGTTATTAGCACCAGCTTGTGAATGGGGTGATGTGTTTATCGTGACTTTGGCTGCGCTAAAGTGGTGTTAACTCGGCGATAGTGCCTTGAGAATATGGGCCCCAATGTTTCCTTCCCAAGAACAGCTTCAGTGCTTCGTTCTTAACTAGTTCTTACCTGATAGATTAAGTGGTGTCCGGTACCTCTCCAAATCTTCCCAAACCATATTGCAGGGTTCTCCCAAGTGTCTTCTTAAGGCTGGTGATAGTGTACTTGTGCCCACAGGAAAAACATCACAAAATGAAGTCGCACCTATTCCGAATGATGTTTGCGAGGTAAACTCCTCCTGTATGGTCATTCAAAAGGATTATCCATTACAGGCAACTGGACTAACAAATAGTTAGTGGATAATCCAAGACTCAAACCGCCATCACAAATAAGTCAAACAAACAAGAACCAGAAAGCAATCTGGTGAAGTAGCAACACAGGCCTAATGCACAAAGGTAAAGTTATACATTTGGTGTTACTTTACTCTTGAAGTGTAAGTTTATGTCTCATAATTTGTTCATTAGTAACTTCATGAGTAGTAACTTTGTAAGTAGTCAGTAACTCCTATTATTTTAAAAGGAGTTGCTACTAATCAGTTACTATTCATCAAATGACTGCTTGTAAAGTTACTGATAGTACTGTTACACTACAAGTGTAAACTTACACCAAAAGTGCAACTTTACCTTTGTGAATCAGGCTATAGTGCACACCAGTACTACCTATCCCTGGACAGTTCTTTTTCTAAGACTCTTCACTATGATGATGTCCTTGTCATGCCTGAATAGGTATTAGGGCTGACATGGGCTATCGTTTACTTAAGAAAATCATGTAATGGTTTGCATCGCTGTTGGACTTGGCCCTTTTTGCAGTGTCATCCCTGATCCATGACTTGCCTTCCTCCTGTATTTTTTCTTACCTGTTGATGGTGGTTTTATGACTCTGGGCACTTTAACACTGCTGATCAGTGGTAAAGTGCATATGCTCTCTATTGTAAAGTGATGTAATGGATTAGTGACTCCATGATTGGCTTATTTGGTTTACTTGTCAGACCCTAGTACAGTGCACTGTGTGTGCCCAGGGCCTGTAAATCAAATGCTGCTGGTGGGCTTGCAGCGTTGATTGTGCCACCCACCGGAGCAGCTTGTAAACTATGGCTCAGCCTGCCATTGCAGAGCCTGTGTACAGTTTGGGATTGCCATGTCGACTTGGCAAGTTCTCACACTTGCCAGTCCCCAAACCTTCGCTTTTCTACATGTTAGCCACCCCTAACGTAGGCCCAAGGGCAGGGTATATTGTATGTGAAAGATAGGACATGCCCTGATATGTGAGGCATGTCCTGATAGTGAATTACAGCCATTTTCGTTTTTCACTATTGCAAGGCTACCTGTTCCCTTAGGCCAGAATGGGCAGTTTGATTAAAACATCTTAGAATCCTAACTGACTCAGGGAACTAGGTAGAAAATCGAGTTTAGTAGGCCTGAACTCAGAAAGATAAAATACATCTTTTTAGGAAGTTGGTTTTAACATTCTGCATTTGAAAATACCATTTTTAGAAAGTAGGTATTTTCTTGCCTAACCAGCGAAGCCTGCCTCTGCAGGTTGTGTATTCCATGTCTGGCTTGTAAGTGACAGGGGCTGGGGTGGCTCCAGGAGACAGGGTGAGTCAGAAAAGGGCTGAATAGATCTATCTGCATGAGGAGTGGTGGGAGGAGTAGCACCTGGGCCTGAATAGGGCTGTTCCTGCCTTCCACAATGCTGGATCCACCTCCTGTGGTGCGCCTGATGACCCTGGCCCACACTGACAAAGGAAGAAGTTGTGCACTGGCAGAATTCACCCAGAACTGTTTTGGACTAGGTACAGACACTCTCTGCCTTCAGAGACAAAGGATTTGTGGATATAAAAAGGGGGACCCGGACCCCAGAACTTTAGATAACTTCTGGGATTTAAGACAAGCCTCGGCTGAGGAGAAGAACGAAGGAGCTGAAGGAGGAGACCACCCCTATGCTGCCTGTTGTTGGGGTTTGTCTGCAGTGGTTGCTTTATTGCCAAAGAAAGGAGAAACGGACTGAGTGTGCTTTAATCATCTTGAGGAAGATCTCCAAGGGCTTGAAATTGAGCTTGCTTCCTGCCTGAAGTCTCAGGAATACAAGACTTCACCCCTCATGTTTGCCTGCATCTAGAACTGCGGTTTTAGCTGCTATAGAACGAAATTGGAACACCAATGCCAGCGAGCGATGCCGTAATCTGCACCGAAGTTGTGAGCGCTGCTCCGACTTGCGAAGTAGACCTGACGCTGGTCGCCGTGCCACATCGACGCCAGCGAACGACGCCGTAACCTGCCCGAAGCCGTGAGCGCTCCTCCGACTTTTGCCGTGGGCCCAACGCCTGCTGCTGTGCCACATCGACTCCCAAGCCGACATCGTCATCGCGGAGCCGATCCTTGACGTGGGTGACTAAGAATTCATCGACAACGCGACATCGTAAGGAACCGTGGTCTCGGCGCCATCGTGACATCACCTCCCCGACGCAGTAAGAAACCTTTGTCTCACCTTCCCTGCAGTAAGGAACCGAGTCTACACCTCCCCTGGGGTCGTAAGGAACCAACGCCATGCAGTGCCAATGAAGTCGCACCTCCCCGACGCCGTGAGCTATCTTTGTTTTTCATCGCTTTTCCAAGGAACTGTTCTTTGGGGGTCAGTTGACTCTGGGCCCGACACCGTGCACCTCGCGTTTGGCACCGTACTTTGGGATTTCTTCTGTCCCAACGTCGTAATATCTCAAGGTGGAGTTATTTGTTGCTAGATACTGAACGTAATAATAACCCTTGTCAGCATATTTTAAGTACTGTATTGTGGATTTTTTTGTCGTTTGGGGCTTGTGTTAAGTCTATATAAAAATACTTATTTTTTAGAACACAACCTGTGTGGTGTCCATCTGTAGTGTTGTCACTGTAATACTGTATGAGTTTACAAATGCTTTAAACACTGCCTCTGAGATAAGCCTGCCTGCTCATGCCAAGATACCAAGGGGGTGAGCAGGGGTTATTCAGGAGTGTATCTCCCTTTCCCTGACTTGAAGCAAGGGTCCCTATTTGGACAAAGGTGTATACCATTGCCAACTAGAGACCCCTAGTTCTAACAATCGCATTAACTACATCCCACCACCAAGTTTAATGCATTTATGGTGTGAATTATTAAGTCACACCTCAATAGATCACACAACCGGGAAGAAGAGGATTAGGGGTTTCATGAATGGATGGGATGAGGGGAGTTGGGGAAAGGTGAAGCAAAAACAAACACAATATTTATCAAGATGATGAGCAGCACATCAACATTCTACCTGTTGTGGAATTAAGAAGACTGTTCAGTTACCAAATGCAAACAGTCCTTCAGCTCCAGAATACCAAGTTATCTAAATGTTGAAAAATACAAAATATGGAAGACCAACACAGTTCTACAAATTGGTATTGTTAAGAAATTAAAAATTATACTGTAGGTAAATGCCAAAATAGACAGTGCATCTGCATTCTTCTCAGAATGTCTGTCTTCGTTGCAGGGCTGAACTAGTCCAGTAAGCAGGAGTGTTGTGAGGATCAAGAGGGTAGAGGATAAGCTGGTGCAGTCATGTGCGAGTAACTGAAAAGAGAGAACAATCTCTTACAACAAATTTCAGACAAGTACCTGGCTGATCAATCTCACAAAAAAGTCAATAACATTTAGCTATGTGTGACATGTGTCCAGTGATAGTCCCCCTCTGACCACAACCAATTAATTAGACTTTGACATTGGGACCACTAGTCTGCACTTTCCTTATCAACACACCTCTGTTCAATCCACAGGAGTTTGCATTTTTTAGTAATCTTGCTTCCCATTAAAGTAGGCATTGTTCCTAACTTCCTTCTTCTGTCTGTTGTAGTAGTCGCTTCCCGACTCCTGATCCAAATGAGATAGACCTGTAGTATTGTTGAACAAGAAAAAAGAATTTGAGTATTTTGTGAAGTTTTAATAACTAAACTGACCGGCCTTGGAAGAAGGGGTGGGCAGAACTCACAGAGTTACGTAAAAATGGCTGGAAATATGCATGTCGAATTGCTCTTACTACAACTAAGCTCCAATACAAAATTAGCACGAATACCACCATGCAGTGCGCAAGAGGACACTTCCATTCAAGTTGCTTTTGCTATAGCTCGAGTAGCAGGCGTCAGCAAATCTGCTCGAGAAGCAGCTCTCTCACTGCAGCAACTTGATTTAGAAAATGGTGCTGGGATGGCAAATCTCACTTGCACTTGGATTTCTGGAGGTTTGTGGGAAGATTTTGCCAAGGGGCGATTGGTGGAATTTGCCCATGGGTAACGGGGAATCACCAAATTCCGCCAAATACGCAGGCTGAAGGAAACATTTCATCCACCCACAGTAATTACAGTGAAAAGTGAAAGCAAGGCAAGCATTCAGGCAGAATCATTCCCTGGGCCCCAAGCATTACAGATCAAGTTTAAAAATTAATTGCAATACCCTCCCAGCCACCGCATGAATCATCAATGACTCAGTGGAGAAGATGTGGTCTAACGGCTAAGGCGGTTAACCTCAAATCTGTGGAACCGGGTTTGAGTCTGGGCAATGACACTCAATATCCTGTGATTCTGGACAAAGCACTTAATCTTCCTGTGCCCAACAAAAATGAATGTGTCCTTGTGTAACGTAACTGGTAGTAATGTAAAGCGCTCTGACACCCGATACCTTCGGGTCAAGTTGGCTACATATTAAACTCCGGGGGAATACATTTATCACTCATTGGTTCAATAGTTACAGGTTCCAAGCATGCTGTGGATTTGTCTATTGTATCGCTTTTCCCATGGAAGCAATACACTCAAGGGCAGTCTTGTATAATTAGTGATCGTTATTGGCAGTTAAGCTAGAGAATGAAAAAAAGAATAGGGATGGGAGGCATTGTCTTCATGTTCTTTATGCAAATGAAGACTTCTTGTGTGTGTACTTCTGCACTCCATACACATGACTATGTGGGGCAGCATAAATCAGAGATATAAATGTTCTTTATATTTCTATATTTTATTTTTCAAAGCAGTTCAATGCTATATGCAAGTTCTGTTGTGGGCTACTTAGCCAGGGAGGTAGAGTTAGTCCTCATACTAGGAGGGTTTGGCCAGACATTTATCAGCTAGAACACTTGAGTCTGACCAATTGCGTTCATTCTCTTTCTGTGCTGTTTCCGCAACAGTATAATCTTGTAGTATGAAGGGCTTGTGGAGAGATTTAATATGATTAAAATAATATTTTGAAGCATGAGACTGGTTCTTCTGACTGTAAAAACTGCGCTAGCTACACTGAACACATGCTAAGAATATACACTGGCTACAGGACAATCTAGACAGTTTATTGCCAGGCTCTGGGCTCTGACCATTGTCGCATCTTCTCATACCAATAGAGCAATGTGCTTTGATCCAAGTAGACCTCTTTTGGGTCATCCAGATAGTCTTAAACCATCCACTGAATGGTAATTGGTACTGCCACTTGCTCATCCTCTGTTGCCTTCACCTCCGCACTCGACTTAGATCCTGCCACTTGAAACTAAGCCATTTCAGAGTTTGCATTGTATTCTTTTGTTGCTGGTGATGTTGGTGTTGGCTATTAGACAACAGGATTGCCCACTATTGAAGTTGAAGGCTGCACACCAGAACGTCTACCAGAGCCTCTAACATCCAGCTGTTATTCTCCCAGGTCTCTCTCTCGATTTACAATCCAAGTCTTATAAAGTGAAACATCCCCTTCTGAAAAAGGAATGACATTCACCAGTATTTTTTATACAGTGGATCAAGTATTGTAGCACATATTTAACCTTTGGAGTACACAATCTCTTTGTGGGCTTGGATTCACAGAAAAACATATGCTTCTTTGTTCACACCGGCAAACCTTTGGGCCATCTTTTTCAACTGCTCCTGTAGCAGATGCAACAGTAGGATTGCTTGGTTCCTCATACAGTCCCACTTGCTGACTTCCTGTCTGAAAACCTCAAAAAGAAGTACCATTTTTGTCAGGCACTTGACTAGCCCCTATTTGTCCACCTCCATTTCAATGCTTTTCCCAGTTCCATCTCCTCCTCTTGGAAGGACATAGTGCGTGATCGGTACTGCCCAAACAGACATTGCAGCACGTAGTATACTATAGTTCCACTGTGTTGCCACCTCCTGTATAAGGGCTTTAACCGGTACTCTATCAGTGGGCTGAATAATTCTCAACTGCTGCCGGACCTTAAAAGAATGAATTAAATGAGTGCAGATTCTTCGGCAGGTGGCCAGCATGCTGCTGACTAGTTCTTCTTTTTTGAGAAAGCCAGACACAATCAGGTTGCTGCAATGCACCAACACAAAACCCTGAAATATCCACCATCTGCCATGGCCTATATTACTTCCAATCTCAGTGGATGCAAATTCAATTCTGAGACCTTTGGATCAAAGTAATTTAAATACAATTCAACTTCCAAGATGTTCACAGCTGTATGTGATTTTTCCGTGGCGAACATCGATATTGGTGCATGCTGCCAAATGCCCTTAAAGCTTTCTTCAGTGCTGATACCTGCAGATCGATGTTGCCTAACCCCTACAAAAGAGATCCAGTTTGAGTGATACACATGTAAGCAGTTGCTTGACAACTGGTCTGCATGTCTGTCAGGTGGATAGTCTGAATAGCAGTCTCCTGCATAGCTTTGCCAACCAACTACAGCACATCATGATGAAGCACAAGAAAAAAGAAAGGAGATCCAGGGCTAACATTTTAGCCAGCTTCCTGTGTAAACTTGCTATTGCGTTCTTAAGGCCCCTCCAGCCCAAACATGCCCGTAACAATAGCTTGGATTTTTTTGTTTTGTGATGGTAAAGATGCATGCAAATTCCGAAGAAAACAAGGAGGTGGTACACTCAATGTGCATCTTGACACAGAATTCACTGTATGCAGCAATGTCAGCATCTGAGTCTTGTGCCATTTGGAGGTTTCTGATGTGGATAATGCTGGCACACTACAGGGACAGGATTGTTTTCTCATGACCGCCTTCTTCTTCTATCACTGTGAACTGAGCTGCTTCTCCTCTATCATTGCCACTATCAGCAGTTATCTTTTTATGATGCTCCTCCTACCGGATGGCATGATGTTTGGCCTCGAGTACAGTTGTGCAAACCTGGCTTAACTCAACAAACAATCACTTGGCAAATGGTGCATATTGCAATGTTATCCACCTGCCTGCTAATCATGAAGAAGTCCCAAACTGGGGACGTTATGTTTTTAGTGTGCCACTGCTAATGACTGAAGGTAGGTGGGTATGTTGATTGCCGCTCTGTTGGGCATACTACAACTATGGTAGTGGTGGATGCAGGTCTCTGTGGGGGTCTTACAAATATGGAAGGCGGCAGTGGTGGTGGTGGAACCACATCGCCCTGAGCAGGTTGAATAAGAGGGGTAATCTTGGTGTGCTCTGAATCACCCCCATACTGACAATCATTTGCTCGTCATCACTCTCACTTTCCATAATTCTAGGGCTTTCATGAACTTTCCTTTTCCCTTGTCTCTCATAGTGAGTCTCGGACTCATTACACCTGGCAAGGGTCCAGTCACTGTCTTGATCATCAGAAGGGGGCTTGGAGAAGATGGTGGGGTACTGTTAGAAATAGGGATCTCTAGTTGGTGGTGGTATACATCCTATCCTAGAACAGAGCCTTTCTTCTAGTCAGGGTAAGGAGTTACACACCCATGATGACCCTTGTTCTCCCCATTGTAGCCTGGTACAAGCAGTCAGGCCTATCTCAGAGGCAATGTGTAATTCATTTATACATAACACACACAGTAACACAGTGAAAACACTACAAATGGACACCACCCCAAATTTAGAAAGATAAACTATCCTTATCTAAACCAAACAAGGCCAAAACAACAAAAATCCAACATACACAACTAAAACTATTGATGTGTGATCTTCACGCAAAGTACCTCAAATGTGTCAAAGTCGACAAAGCAAAACAACCGCAGTGGAGAGAAGCATCAGAAAACACAACGATGTGTCAGTTCCTGAGACCTTGGGGAGGCGATGTGACAATTCTTCCGTACGCAAGAGAAGTGATGTGTCGAATCCGGACTGTAAAGGGAAGTGGAGTGTCGATTCCTTGATGGTTCTGGTCTGCTGGTGCTGTGTCGGCAATGTGTGGTGCACAGGCATGATACGTGGAAATCCGGGATGCGCTGGAGGTCTATGATGCAGTGGCAAACAGGTGCTGCATAGATTTCTTATAGCTGCACAGCAGGGCCTGCGCTGGAGTCAGTGCGGGGGTCTAGGACTTCAGAGACCGGTGCATTGGACTCAGCATGAGGCAGTTCTTTGGGCCGCTGACAGGCACTGCTTAGATTTCTTTGGCCGCACTTGGCTGTGCGTTGAGATTTTCTTCCACACTGTGTTGCTGTATCGGAAAGTATGGTCACAAGAAGGGCAAAGCATCGATTTTTGCAGGTTTCTTCAGTTCTATGTCTTTCTTTGCAGCAGAAAAAACCTCCAAGAGCCAAGAACTGGATTTGTCATGACAAGGCAGATAAGAACTCCCAGCAGTGGAGTTCAAGGAAGCTGCACGTGAAGTCTTTGTGTTCCTGAGACTTTCTAACAGGAGGCAAGAACTACATCAGGCTCTTAGAGAATCTTTTTAAGCAAGATACCACAACAAGGCAAAAGCCCAGTCTTTTTCACTGCCCACAGACAGAAGCAGCAATTGTAGATCAACCCAACAAAGCACCATACAGCAAAGGTACAATACTCATCCTGGCATCTCTTCAGCTCTTCTTCTTGGCAGGGTCCTCTTAATCCAGAAGGAATCTAAAGGTCTGCAGTTTCAGGTATAATACTTCTACCTCTTTTCCCCTTAGAGGTCTTTGTTCAGAAAGTCCCTCTTGCTCAGCAACACCAGTTCTGTCCTCCGTGGTCCAGCCACATTATAGAGGGTGGAGTTAGCATTGTGCAAGCCAAACACAGCCTATTCAGGTGCTAATGACGACTCCTCCCATCACTCTAGGCCAGGGTGTCTCATCAGCATATACAGAGCATACATCAGCTTCCTTTGTTTAAGTGTCTGGAGTGAATGCACAAACAACCCCGAGTCAGTCTGAACCAGACACTGATTCCATAGGCAGGTAGAGGCACAGGATAGTTAAACAAGACTATGGCCATGTGGTGGTAGTAGTGGTAATGTTCGTGGTGATGGTATTGCTATTGGAAGTGGTATTGATAGTTGGGGTATTGGTGGTGGTATTGGTGGTGGTGGTATTGGTGGTGGTATTGATGGTATTGTTTGTGGTGGTATTGGTGATGGTGGTATTGTTGGTGGTGGTGGTATCAGTGGTGGTATTGGTAGTGGAGGTGGTATTGTTATTCGTTGTCATATTGGTGGTGGTGGTATTGGTGGTGGTGGTATTGGTGGTAGTATTAGTGGTGGTATTGGTGGTGGTGGTATTGGTGGTATTGATGGTGGTGGTATTGGTTTTGGTGGTATTTACGGTGGTGGTGGTGGTATTGGTGGTGGTAGATGTATTGGTAATGGTGGTGGTAGTTTTGGTGGTATTGGTGGTGGTTTTGATGGTGACATTGGTGGTGTTATTTGTGGTAGTGGTGGTGGTATTGGTGGTGGGTGGTGGTATTGGTGGTTGTGGTTTTGGTGGTGGTATTGGTGGTTGTGGTATTGGTGGTGGTATTGGTGGTGCTATTGATGGTGGTGGTATTGGTGGGGGGTATTGGTGATGGTATTTGTGGTATTGGTGGTGGTGGTATTGGTGGTGGTATTGGTGGTGGTAGTAGTGGTAGTAGTGGTATTGTTAGTGGTGGTGGTATTGGTGGTGGTATTGCTAGTGGTGGTATTGTTATTGGTGGTGGTGGTATTGGTATTGATGGTATTTGTGGTGGTGGTATTGTTGCTGGTGGTGGTATTGGTAGTATTGGTGCTGGTGTTGGTGGTGGTGGTATTGGTGGTCATGGTATTGGTGATGGTGATGCTATTGGTATTGGTGGTGGTGGTGTCAGTATTGGTGGTATTGGTGGTGGTGGTATTGGTGGTGGTGGTATTGTTGGTGATGGTGGTATTGGTGGTATTGGAGGTGGTATTCATGGTATTGGTGCTGGTATTGGTGGAGGTATTGGTAGCGTGTGTGGTGGTGGTATTGGTGGTATTGGTGGTGTTAGTGGTACTGGTGGTGGTGGTATTGGTGGTGGTAGTATTGGTGGTATTGGTGGTGGTATTGGTAGTGGTGGTAGTATTATTAGTGGTTTTGGTGGTGATGGTGGTGGGGGTATTGGTGGTGATATTAGTTATATTGGCAGTGGTGGCATTAGTGGTATTGGTGGTGGTGGAATTGGTGGCGGTATTGGTATTGTTGCTGGTATTGTTGGTGGTTTTGGTGGTATTGGTAGTATTGGTAAGGCTATCAGTAGTATTGGTGGTGGGATTGGTGGTGGTGATGGTATTGGTGGTGGTTGTGGTGTTGCTGGTGGTGGTATTGGAATTGGTGGTTGTGGGATTGGTGGTGATGATATATGTAGTTGTATTGGTGGTGGTATTGATGGGGGTGGTATTGGTGGTGCCATAGTTATTGGTGGTGGTGGTAGTGGTATTGGTGGTGGTGGAATTGGTGGTGATGGTATATGTAGTTGTATTGGTGGTGGCATAGTTATTGGTGGTGGTGGTTGTGGTATTGGTGATGGTGGTGTTGGTATTGGTCATGGTGGAATTGGTGGTGGTATTTGTGGTTATGGTGGTATTGGTGTTGGTGGTGATTTTAGTGGTGGAGGTGGTATTGGGGGAGGTGGTATTGGTGGTGCTGGTATTGGTGGTGATTGTGGTGGTATTGGTGGTGGTGGTACAGTGGTGATGGTGGTATTGTTATTAGTTGTGGTATTGGTGGTGGATTTGTATTGGTGGTGGTGGTATTTGTAGTGGTGGTGGTGGTGGTGGTGGTGCTGGTGGTCTTGGTGGTGCTGGTATTGGTGGTGGTGGTGGTATTAGTGGTGGTAGTGGTATTGGTGGTGGTGGTATTGGTAATGGTGGTATTGGTGGTGGTGGTGGTTTTGGTAGTGGTAGTGGTATTGGTGAAGGTGGTATTGGTGGTGGTATTTGTGGTGGTGGTATTGGATGTGGTATTGGTGGTGATGGTGGTGGTATTGTTATTGGTTGTGGTATTGGTGGTGATGTTATTGGTGGTGGTGACATTGGTGGGGGTATTGGTGGAGGTATTGGTGGTGGTGGTGGTATTGGTGGTATTGATATTGGTGGTGTTTTTGGAGGTGTTTTTGGTTGTGTATTTGGTGGTGTTATTGGTGGTAGTTGTATTGGTGGTGGTATTGGTGATGGTGATATTGGTGGTGGTGGTATTGGTGGTGGTGGTATTTGTGGTAATGGTGGTGGTGGTGGTATTGGTGGTGGTGGTAGTATTGGTGGTGGTGGTATTGGTGGTGGTTGTGGTATTGGTGGTGGTGGCAGTAGTGGTATTTTTGGTGGTAGTGGTATTAGTGGAGGTATTGATAGTGGTGGTATTGGTGATGGTATTGGTTGTGTAGGTATTGGTATTGGTGGTGGTATTGGTATTGATGGCATTGTTAGTGGTGGTATTGATGGTGGTGGTAGTATTGTTGGTGGTGTTAGTATTTCTGGTGGTGGTATTGGTGGTGATTGTAGTGGTATTGGTGGTTGTGGTATTTTTGGTGGAGGTGGTATTGTTATTCGTTGTGGTATTGGTGGTAGTATTGGTGGTGGTATTATTGGTGGTGGTTGTGGTATTGGCAGTGGTAGTGGTATTGGTATTGGTTCTAGTGGTAGTTTTGGTGGTGGTGGTGGTGGAGGTATTGGTGGTGGTTTTGGTGGTGTCATTGGTGGTGTTATTGGTGGTGATAGTGGTGCTATTGGTGGTGGGTGGTGGTATTGGTGGGTGTGGTTTTGGTGATGGTATTGGTGGCGGGTACTGGTGGTGGTATTTGTGGTATTGGTGGTAGTAGTGGTATTGTTGGCAGTGGTAGTATTGGTATTGGTGGTAGTATTGCTAGTGGTGGTGGTGGTATTGGTATTGGTTGTGGTGGTATTGGTGGTATTCGTGGAGGTGGTGGTTTTGGTGGTGGTGGTATTGTTGGTGGTGGTGGTATTTCATGGTGGTATTGGTAGTATTGGTGCTGGTGTTGGTGGTGGTGGTATTGGTGGTCTTGGTATTGGTGGTATTGGTGGTGGTGGTGGTGGTATTGGGGGTGTTGGTATTGGTGGTAGTGGTGGTATTGGTGGTGGTGGTATTGTTGGTGGTGGTGGCATTTGTGGTATTGGAGGTGGTATTCGTGGTATTGGTGCTTGTATTGGTAGTGGTGGTATTGCTAGTGTTGGTGGTATTGGTATTGATGATATTGTTGTTAGTGGTATTTGTATTGGTGGTGGTGGTATTGGTAGTGATGGTATGGGTAGTTGTATTGGTTGTGGTATTGGTGGGGGTGGTATTGGCTGTGGCATAGTTATTGGTGGTGGTGGTAGTGGTATTAGTGGTGGTATTGGTGGTGGTGGTGGTATTGGCGGTGCTGGTATTGGTAGTGATATTGGTGGTGGTATTGATGATGGTATTGGTGATGGTGGTGTTGGTATTGGTCATGGTGGAATTGGTGGTGGTGGTGGTATTGGTGGCGGAATTAATGTTTGTTCTAGCAGTATAGGTGGTATTGGTGGAAGGGGTATTGATATTGGTGGTATTGGTATTGGTGGTCGTGGTGGTATTGGTGGTGATGGTGGTGGTATTGGTGGTGGTATTGGTGGTGGTTTTGTTATTAGTTGTGGTATTGGTGGTGGTATTGGTGGGGGGTATAGTTGGTGGTATTGGTGGTGGGGGTATTGGTTTTAGTGGTATTGGTGGTGGTGGTGGTATTGGCGGTGGCATTTGTATTGGTGGCTGGGCTTGGCAATCCCTCTAACCACTGTAGTACCTGATACCGGCTCGCAGTCACAAGATACTGTTGTGAAGTTTATACTACTTTTTGTTTTATTTTTCTCCTCACTAACTCCGCTGTACTCCGGTTGCCCAGTATTCAGCTCCTCTCCTCCGGAACCAATCTCGCTGTTTTGCTGCTTGTTCCCACGCGTAGTTATCTTTTTTCCTTCCATTACGCCACCGAATTGCGTTATATGATGCTGCTCTGAGGTGCTACCCATACTGAGTAAATGCAAGGGAGTGGAAGGCACACTGGATGGTTTCATCGTGAGGGTGGAATCTATGATTTGCCACAATATTGAACTAACTGAGAGGCGCCTATTGTTAGACCCTGTATCTCTGCAGAGGTGCTTATCTGTAGGCCCCATTGGCTTGGGCGATGCACCTTTCATTCGCTCGACTCCCATTGTCCATAGCCAGCAGCAACCCCCTCCGAAATCTGACACTTCCCTCACGGACTTGCACTCTGGATCGATGATAGCAACAAGGAAACAGATGATTACTCCTCTTACCAAGGACACTAAGGATAGTTAGGACAAGCCGAGAGATCCTGCAGGGAAGCGAAGGAGAGGGGCACGCATTTTAAACCCGAACACCAGAAGCGGATCTGCCGAAATAATCCAGAGGTGCCCCAAAATCGCACTATTGGCACAGAAACTGATGTCGCTCTTCTTGTATGTAACGTTCCTGTGCATACTGCGTTGGACTTGGGGGGGGGGCTACTCTGGACTCAGTTTGCGCACAATTGAAACAACTGATTGATGATAGCCTTGCCCCTCTCAGGGGTCGTCTAGACCATTTGAACTCCATTTTTAGCAAAATGATTAGCCTTAACGGGTCTCTACAGTCTGCTGCACCTCATACTCAAGCAATAGTTCCTTTAGAAAAAGTACTGGCTAGGTTAATTTTTTTTGAGGACATGTTAAAAAATAATAATAATGAAGCATGTGCTACCGACCGTTCTTTCAATCCCCTAGATATAGCGTCCACAGGTCCTAAGAATACTACTGGTCTAACATATAACTTAGCCCCTACTCATGTAAAGCCCCATGTCACCGCCTTGTCATCTATCTTACCAGCAGTTCATATGGATAGGGAGGAGGCTAGGCTGAGTCTGCCCCCTGAAGCTACCCCATTAACCCTCATTTTGGCAAATGTACCGCTTCTTACACCTCAGGTAAACGAATCATTGGAGGCATTGAGAAACAAAGCTCTCTCGTGGCTCGGTACAAAATCTGGACTAACAGAGGACTTGTTTAGCAAGTTAAAAATGGTGAGAAGAGTAGGATGGGTGGGGAGAAGGGAGAAAACACTCCCTGGGCACTGCATTGTTCTTACCTTCAAATCTCCAAAATTGGTACGTGAGATCTTTTACAGACTCAGTAGCGACCATATGCTACCAAGAGAAAAACATGTTCTGCCCTTAGGATATTTCTATCCGACAGGGACCCAACTCTACCAGCCCCCTCATCAGAGATCTATGACCACTAATACTCACCATCCATTTAGCCTACGGCTACATAACAGATTTGACATACTCCCGTCCCTGGAAGATATAGATTGACTCACTCTCACACCCAATCCCGTTGTTCAACATAGGACAATAGAAACTAAATTGCCCAGTTTAAAATTGGCATTTGTGGATCCAAAGGTGCATAACAAAAATGTTAAAAGCCACATTCAAGTCTTAGGGGAGAATTCCACTTCTCAATATATGGGGTCACCCGGCGATGCCCAAACTGATAGAGCAGTATCTGAGGTTCACTCTGCACCCGGCATTATTAAGCAGGGACCTCCAGCAATTATTGTAGACATTCACCCTGCACCCCCTACAACTAATAATGATTTCCATCCTAATATATCCTCTGGTAGTATCTCTGATGTGGCTGAGGCTGTGTATCCTTCACCAATTCATTCTTTGTCTGGGTTGCCTATTTCGACCATTGACAATGGGCATTCTACCAGCATAGAATTTTGTAATGGCCCAACTAAAGCAAGGCAAATAAAGGTCTAAATATAATATCTTGGAACCTAGCGGGATACATTCTAAATTGCAAGACCCAGAGTGGCACATATTTGTTGAATCTAATGATATCTGTATCTTTCAAGAAACGTGAGCAGTGATTAAGATTCATCTAAATGGTTATACGACCTATAGTGTGTAAGCAAAAGCTCCCCAAAAATCTGGCAGAGCGAGTGGGGGATTAATAATATTTGAAAAGAATACTATAGCTTGCAAATATAAACAGATGTTAATAGAATCTCTCGATATACTGGGGATTCAGCTCATTTTTCCGACAGGTTTTAACTTAACTATATTCAATATCTACGGCAGGTCAGAATCACATAACAATGAATCTGCTCTATTATTACAGCTAGATGTGTTGTTGGGGGTGTACCAACTCACCTCGAAGACCAAAGTTGCAGGGGATTTTAATACTACCTTTGAACCCTCACCCCTATTGAGTATTTTACCGGAGAAGGAGAATGAGATTTGAGGCATACCAAATATGGGACCAGTTAAAAATGGCTATATGTCTCTGCAGATTGCATCCCTGGTTGTAGGCAGGAGCATGAGGGCTTGTAATGGGAAGACTCCATCTAACAAGAACAGGAAATCCACCTTTAAATGTGGTAATAGCTCAAGTGTCATTGATTACTTTCTTATTGATGTCAGAATTTGGTCACTGATTAAGGATATGCTAATAGCTCCAAGTTCAGACAGTGAACATAATCCCTTGCTGCTATAAATGAGGGGCTCCGAACTGGGCAGACAACCATCTGGCAGCCTGTTCAGGGTGGATGGATCCCCTGTAACTAACAATCACAGAAGAGTGACCTTGCCCAATGTACTTATCAATTGCTCTTTATATACCAGGATTTATGAATTATTTGTACAGTTTCTCTCGAAGTTATTAAGCAGTCAGGACGGCGAACAGCGAGGTGGACTAACCCCGATACTTTCCATACATAATGATTTTTTTGAAGCACTCCAAGTAGTGTTTACAAAGGAAGGTTCGGGTGGTAGACCTGCCAGTAAAAGAACTAATAGTTGGTTTAACCCCAAATGTAAATCCTCTAAGAGTGCTCTCCAGCTAGCCATAAAGATCCATAATCAATCCAGGGTTGTTCAAACACGCAACAAATATGGAATTGCAATATCAAAAGCAAAAAGAGAATTCTCAGATAACAACTGGCAGGAACTTGTACTAGCAGCTAATTGCAAAGATACACGTCTGTTTTGGCACACACTTGTAAGGGGCAACTTGGATATCTCAAACACTCCTAGTTATCACATCTAGCCGGAGGTTTGGGTTGAACATTTTACCACTTTAGATTCTAAGACCTCAGATAACGATTGCATTCATAATGCAAACATTGAACAATTTGATTTGAATACTTTCCTCGATATGCCAGAGACCAACACAGTATTAGTCTTTAGTCCGGATGAGACCGCACTAGCAATAAATAGACTTAAGGCAGGAAAGGCCCATGGTCCTGATCAAATACCGGGTGAAATTTATAAATCTGAACCTATGGTTTGGGCTCTCTATATAAACACTCTAACAAACTGCATATCGGCTGGAGGGGCTATCCCTTCAACTTGGATGGGAGCCGAGATAATCACTATACACAAGAAGGGTGATATTTCTGTCCCATCTAACTACAGACCAATCAGTTTAATAGACAACTTGCAAAAAACAATTGCCTGTCAAGTTCTGGATAAACTCCAGAGCTGGATTGACGAGAAGAAAGTGCTGTCCCCTTATCAAGCGGGCTTCCGCTCCAAAATTAGCACATGTAACCAGGCTTATAGATTTACTCTCCTGACTTGGAAGTATGTGCTACTGAGAAAACAAAAACGTTACGTGGCATTTGTCGACTTAAGAGCTGCGTTCGACTTGGTGCCACGTAAATTATTGTGGAAAGTAATGCTCTGTCTAGGGGCTCGAATTGAACGGGTGACTCTTATAGGCAGACTCCATGAGAACAACTATGCTCAGGTCAGATGGGGCACACAAGGTGAATTAACTGATAAAATACCAGTACAGCGTGGGGTGCGCCAGGGTTACGTGCAAGCCCCAACACTTTTCTCCTTGCTTATCAATGATGTGGCTAGCAGGTTAATGGACTGCAAGAATGACTCTCCTACCTTGAATGGTATCAAGGTTCCAATCCTGCTCTTTGCAGATGATTCCTTACTTATTTCCAAAATCCCAATGGGATTGCAAATCCTTGTGGATAAGTTTTTGGAGTTCGGAACTAAACGTTACTAAGACCAAAGTTATGGTGTTTGGGAAAACTAAGGGTAAATCAAGAGAGGTCAGAATCGCATTGGAACCCTTAGAGCGGATGAAAAGATTTGATTATCTGGGCGTAAGATTGAGTGATACACTAGGCTGGGAGCAACAGCTGGAAAATAGCTATATAACTCTTGTCCATAGGTCAACATCAATATTGAGGCACTTTAAGAAGTCCTATACTCGATCATTGACTCCAGCTCTTGAAGTGTACTGAGCAAAAGCTCCGAGTGGTGCTTTGTACGGAGCAGAGATATGGGGGCATATCAATATAAATACATTGACGATATCCGAAAATATCTTTGCCAGATCACTCGTTTCAGTACCCACAACTACCCCCCTAATCCCACTGCTTTTGGACCTTGAGATTAAAAGAATTGGTGGTATGGCATCACGGAAAATCTTTATTACACTGGCTGTGCTTGTGGACAACGCCGCAGCTTTCTGATTATTGCAACTCCCTAAAGAAGGTTTTGAACATTAGTGGTGCTAAAAGCCTACCCTGGTTTAAGCATGTCACGAGTTGGTTTACAACTCTTGGTAGGACAGACCATTGGGAACATTCAGAGAAGGCAAATAGAGAGGATTGCTCAAAGTTAAAGATCAGGTATTGGGCAGCTGTGGATGAACGTTATGTCACCAGGCCAGCAAATGACCAACTAACCTCTCAGTTTTTATGTGTCAAGCCATGCCTCTCCTTTGAAACATTCCTGGACCTAATCACGCCACCGTCTGCAAAAAGCCTATATGTTAGATTTAGGTATGGTAACCTTCTACTACGGTTCTCCAGCGCTCAGACTGCGGGATTATCCTTAGAACCTTGCCCTGCATGTGCTAAAGCTTTAGAGACAGAAGATCAAATTTTTTTTCTGTACAAAATACAAAAAGATCCGTACGAGATGGTTATGACGACCTGCTTAAACATTGGAGTTAGACAACAACAGGTTGCCTACAGAATCCTGAAAAATGATGCCACAGGACCAATAGTTTACGCAGTCAGTCGTTCCCTATTCACGTTCTGGATCACACAGGATAAGCTTCTGCATATCGATGGTGCCGATTCTTAATACTAAAAATTAAATCCCTATGATCCAAATTGATTTCCCAGCTTAAATGAATTGTATGCTGTAAGCAAAAACCTTTTTTATCACATTTACTCTAGTGTCGTGCTCCTCAATTGTATGCTGCTTTCCATGTCATTAGTTGATAAATGTGTTGATAATTGCTTTTAGAATTTTTAGCTATTTATTTATTTATTTATTTATGGGTTTGTAAAGCGCTAGAATCGACTCCAAAGGAGTATCTCTGCGCTTTGGGCCAGGTTATTCGACTGTTCATTTCAGAATAAGGGAGAGCTGAACTAGATCTCATTTTTGAACAACAGAGTTTTGAGCTGTTTCCTAAATTTCAGATGATCGGGACATAGTCGTAGTGTTAGCGGGAGATTATGCCACAAAATTGGTCCCATCACTGATAGGGCTCTACCACCATGTCTAGCATTCTTGGCACGTGGTACTGCCAAAAGATGACTATTGCTAGATCTAAGGGTCCTGGTCGGGGTGTAAGGAATGAATTTTTTTTCCAGATAGAGGGGGCCTTGCCCATTTATGCTTTTGTGAATCAGACAGCATGTTTTAAATTTTGTCCGTTGACGGATTGAAAGCCAATGCAATTTTTCTAGAAGTGGCTTTGATGCTGTTCTTGGCGGGGCATTAAGGACCAGTCGAGCCGCAGTGTTTTGAATTACCTGTAGTTTGGCCAACACTCCCTCATTAGCTGAGAGGAGCAGGCCATTACAGTAGTCGAGCCGACTCCGAACAAGAGCCTGCACTAAGGTTCTTCTGAAGGAATCCGGCAACAAAGGGAAAACCTTACGTAGCAGGCTGATAGTGTGAAAACATACGCCTGCAATGTAGTGAGAGTGCTGTTTTAACACTAGATCCTGATCGAGGCGGACCCCTAAATTTTTGACGACCTGTTTAGGTTCTGGAGCAGTACCAAGATCAAAAGGCCACCAGTCAGGGGACCACAGTATTCTGGCTTCCCCGAACAACATAATCTCGGTTTTACTGACATTGCATTGCAGGTAATTAGTGGACATCCATTGTCCTACAGCCTTCATGCCTGCAGAGAAGGAGTTCTTTATTTCCGTAGTAAGGGTTTTGAAAGGAAAGAGGAGCTGCGTGTCATTGGCATATGACACGGGGATGAAACCAAATTTGCGCATCACTCTTGCCAGGGGTGCCACATAGATGTTAAAAAGCGTAGTGCTCAAACAAGAGCCCTGTGGCACCCCTTTCGTAATTTCTACCTCCCTAGAACGGTATGTGCCCATGGTGACAGTCTGCGTACGATCAGTAAGAAAACTCCTCAGCCAGGCAAGGGCTTTGTTCTTAACTCCTACGTTCGACAACCGGTTGATAAGAATGTTATGTGACACGGTGTCGAACGCTGCTGACAAGTCAAGTAGCACTAAGATTACCGAATAGCCTTTGTCTTGAAACATGTGAAGGTCGTCAACCACAGACACAAGAGTGGACTCAGTGCTATGTTTCGGCCTAAACCTCGATTGAGAGTAATCCAGGCCACCCACAGATTCAATGTAGCCGGATAAAAGTCTATTGACATATTTTTCTGTCAACTTCCCCAGAAAAGGTAGCAGTGAGATAGGCCTTAAATTGGTTAGTTCAGTCCAAGGGATGGTGGTGTTTTTCCTAATGGGCCTTACCAGCGTGCGCTTCCATTCTCTGGGGACGGAGCCCGAATAAAGAGACATATTAACAAATTTCCCAATTATAGGACCTAGTTGTTCAGATAGCATAGGCATAAGTCTGGCAGGTATAATGTCATCTGGACTACCGCTTTTAATCTGTGTAATTAATGCTAGTAGATCCTTAAGGGTGATGGGAGGAAAGATGTCTAAAGAGTGTACATTGTGCACATGTTCCGTGTCTTGAAAAACAAGGGTAGAATCAGAAGTATTCGCCTTGTTACAACCGACTATTTTCTCATAAATCGTGTCTATCTTATTTGAAAAAAAGAAGATATTTGGTCACAAAGCTGTTGAGACGCCAACTCAGAGCTTTCACAGGCAGCCGGTTTAACAAAGGACTGTAATACCTGATAAAGTACCCTCGGGGAGTTCTCTGCAGCAGCAATTTGGGTAGCTATATGGGTTTTCCTTGCCCCACGAATGGCTTTATGATAGTTAGACAAGGAATCCCAATATTGCTTCCTATCATTCTCCTGGTGGGAGGTTCTCCATTTTTTCTCCAATTTCCTAGCGGCCTGTTTTGATGCCCTGAGATCTTCAGAGAACCAAACTTCTTGTCTGTTAACAGGCCGAGGTTTAAATTGTTTCAATGGAGCTATAGTGTCTATCGTCAGCCTAGTTGCTAATTCGTATCTCCTTAAGGCATTGTCAATGTTCTCTGAGGCAATATAAGGAGGTTCAATAAAATTGTCTTTAAAGGTTACTTCATTGACTTTATGCCAAGGACACGTATGCAGGGAAGGGAGATAGGCCCATGGCCAATATGTTTATACTGAGAAGTATAAAATTCAATAATAAAATGATCAGTCCAGCTATGCACTTTTATTTGGATTTTAGATATGTCTGATGATTTTTTTTAATTGTTCAAACACTTTTAAAAACTAGTAGTATTCTTACTTACATTTGTATACTTTGATGCTTTTAAAACAAACCTAATAAAGTTATTCGTATTAGTGGTAGTGGTATTGGTGGTGGTGGTATTGGTGCTGTGGTGGTGTTGATGGTGCTGGTATTGGTGGTGGTGGTGGTGGTATTGGAGGTCGTGGTATTGGTATTGGTCATGGTGGTATTGGTGGTGGTGGTATTAGTGGTGGTGGTTGTTTTGGTAGTGGTAGTGGTATTGGTGAAGGTGGTGGTGGTATTGGTTGTGGTATTGGTGGTGTTGGTGGTGGTATTGATGGTGGTGGTATTATTATTGGTTGCGGTATTGGTGGTGGTAGTGGTGGTGGTGGTATTGGTGATGGTGGTATTGGTGATGGTGATATTGGTGGTGGTGCTATTGCTTTTGGTGGTATTGGTGGAGGTGGTGGTATTGATGGTGGTGGTAGTATTGGTATTGGTGGTGGTGGTACTGTGGTGGTGGTATTGGTGGAGGTAGTTCTGGTGGTGGTAGTGATGGTGGTGGTATTGGTGGTGGTTTTGGTGGTGGCATTGGTGGTGGTATTGGTGGTGATGGTGGTGGTATTGGTGGTGGGTGGTGGTATTGGTGGTGGGGGGATTGGTGGTGGTATTGTTGGGTGTGGTGGTATTGATGGTATTGGTGGTGGTATTGGTGGTGGGGGTATTAGTAGTGGTGGTATTGTTGGTGGTAGTTTGTGCTATTGGTGGTGGTATTGGTGGCGGTGGTAGTAGGGGTATCATTGGTGGTGGTGGTATTGGTATTGGCGGTGGTATTGATAGTGGTGGTATTAGCCGTTGTATTGTGGTGGTGGTATTGGTATTGGTGGTGGTGGTATTCGTATTGGTGTTTGTAGTGGTATTGGTGGTGGTGTTGGTATTAGTGGTGGTATTGGTAGTGTTGGTGGTGGTGGTATTGGTGTTATTGATGGTGGTGTTGGTATTGGTGGTGGTGGTATTGGTAGTGGTAGTGGTAGTATTGGTGGTATTGGTAGTGGTGGTGATATTGATGGTGGTGGTATTGGTGGTGGTAGCATTATTGGTGGTATTGATGGTGGTAAAAATGGTGGTGGGGTGTTGTTGGTGGTGGTGGTATTGGTGATGATATTAGTTGTATTGGTAGTGGTGGCAGTAGTATTGGTGGTGGTAATGGTATTGTTGGTGGTGGTGGTATTGGTATTGGAGGTGGTATTGGTATTGGTGGTAGTAGTACTGGTTTTGGCAGTGGTGGTGGCATTGGTGGTATTGATGATGGAATTGGTATTATTGGTAATAGTATTGGTGGTATTGGTGGCTGTTTTGGTGGTGGTGATATTGGTGGTGGTGGTATTGGTGAGGGTATTGGTGGTGCTGGTATTTGTATTAGTGGTATTGGTGGTGGTGGTATTGGTGGTGGCTGTGGTATTTCTGGTGGTTGTATTGGTGGTGGTGGTATTGGTGGTATTAGTATTGGTTGTGGTGGGATTGGTGGTGATAGTATAGGTGGGTTTATTGGTGGTGGTATTGTTGGTGGTAGGATTGATGGTGGCTTTGGTATTGGCTGTGGTGATAGTGGTATTGGTGGTGGTATTGGTGACGGTGGTATTGGTGGTGGTTGTGGTGGTGGTATTGGTGATGGTGGTATTGGTGGTGGTATTGGTGGTGGTGGTATTGGTTTTGGTGGTATTGGTGGTGGTGGTGGTACTGGTGGTATTGGTGGTGGTGGTGGTATTGGTGGTGGTGGTATTGGTGGTGGTGGTATTGGTGGTGGTAGTTTTGGTGATATTGGTGTTGGTGGCATTGGTGGTGGTATTGGTGGTGGGTGGTGGTATTGGTGGTGGTATTGGTGGTGGTGGTGGTGGTCGTATTGGTGGTATTGGATAGTAGTGGTCATATTGGTGATGGTATTGGTGGTGGTGTTGGTGGTGTTGTTTGTGGTATTGGTGGAGGTGGAATAGGTGATATTGGTAGTGGTGGTGGTATTGGTAGTGGTGGTTCTAGTGGTATTGTTGGTGGTAGTGGTATTGGTATTGGTGGTGGTATTGATAGTGGTGGTATTGGTAGTGGTATTGGTGGTGGTGGTATTAGTTTTGGTGGTGGTGGTATTGGCATTGATGGTATTGTTAGTGGTGGTATTGTTGGTGGTGGTATTATCAGTGGTGGTGCTATTGGTGGTTGTATTGGTGTTGATGCTTGTGGTATTGATGGTGGTGGTGGTATTGTTATTGGTTGTGATATTGGTGGTGGTATTGGTGGTTTTGGTGGTGGTGTTATTGGTTTTGGTGGTATTGGAGGTGGTGGTCATGGTATTGGTGGTGGTGAAGGTGAGTGATAAAAGATAGATTTCCCATACATAAGGAGTATCGGACCTATATTATGTTAGCATGATGCATCTATACATGCATTCCCTGTTTGATTTTCATGCTTTTGCTTGGAGGAAACTAGTTTATTTCCTCCCTGTATAGCTATTGCTAAAAGAGTAGGCCGAGAACTATACAGACGCCATCTTCTTTGCATTTGCTCGAGCAGGCCGTGATCACTCGTTGATCACGTGCAGTTGTCAGGCCCCAGCTCATTTGAGTTACTGGTAGCAGCTGGAGGTAGGCTGTTCACTTCTCTGTTCTAAAGACTCAAGGTTGCATCTGACTTTGGGGGTGATAAGCGCATTCCTGGCGGCGCCGTGTCTGCACTCCCAGGCACCCAGACGAAAGGGAGTCACCCCTCCTGACCTCATCAGTAATAGATAGTCAAGCCTTTGTACTGATGTGATGTGTGCCATATATCGTCCTTTCCTGGAGCTCCAGCGCCAACTGGTGTTTTTCCATTTACAGTAATTATATGTGTTGAACCGAAAAGTATATAACCTCATGTTTGAATACGAGCCAACAGTCTTCTTGGCGCACCTGATGGGTGAGGTTCGGAGAGGCACCTCTATAGAGTATTTTGTCTAATAAACGATTGAACCTTCTTCACTGCCAACTGACTGATTATTTGGTAACGGTATTGGGACTATTGGTAGGTATAGTCCTTTAGTTTATTTTTATGGTACATCAGTTGGCGACTCTGGTGGGACTCTGTGACTGGGTCGTCCTCCCCGTAAGCGGGTTGTAAGGACCAGGGGTAATTCTGGTCGAGCGGGTGGACGGAAAAAGGGTCCTTTAAAATTAGCCATCTTTGGTATGAACTTACTCCGCTCTCACCATCAGAGTATCCCCAGCTGCTAGTGACCCTTCACCGGAGTCCTACGGGCATAACCCAGGAGCTGACCGTGTTGGTCTTCAGGAGTTGGCAGTGGAGAACACATCATTGTACCTGTGTGCACCAGGTGAGTGGAATTGTTTTGATATCTTTGGCATGCACTGTTGAGCAGTGCTTTTGGAAGCCGTTAACTGTGTAAGTGTTTGGTGGTCAGTGTACCACGGAGAATTTTGGGGGTCTGACGGGGCAGCATTGTGGTGGCTGTACGTATAGATGCTCCACGGAACTTTTGTGAATAATAGAGACACCGATCGGACGCCCGGTGTGGCACGTGTGGTGCGCGCCCAGCCGGACTGCTCTCGGGAACACCTGTGGCTGTACCTGGGTAGCCTTGGGAACACATCTGAAGCGATGCTAATGAAGCGGGCTTAGTCAGAATAGTCCCAAGAGTCAACCAGGAAGGCTGCGGGATGGTCTATAGGTCGGTCGGTGGTTATATCTGTCTGATAGTCTCTTGGTAGTCTGTGGACTGCTTGGTTTTGGTATCTGTTGGTCTTGGAATTTGAATTTGATTGATTCTCCACGAACAGGAGTCAACGGGCTCTGTTCTTTGTTTGAAAAGACATCAATTTTGAATATTTTTGTATGTATATATATATATTATTGTTTTGTGTATCTTTGAATGAGCGTGAGGTTGTATGCTTTGCGAGTGTTTGAACATGGCC
Organism: Triturus cristatus; assembly: GCF_964204655.1. Taxonomy (NCBI): domain Eukaryota; kingdom Metazoa; phylum Chordata; class Amphibia; order Caudata; family Salamandridae; genus Triturus; species Triturus cristatus. The sequence goes on from NC_140590.1 coordinate 446,962,164, forward strand.
ATGTTTGGAAATGTCTTATTATGATCGAATGAGGAACGCGTGACGACAATAACCATGCCACGTTTTAGCAAATTGACTTGTTTTGGATGTTGTTGTCGCCCTAATGATAAGCATCTGGCTGAAAGTCAACCTGCCCCGCCTGAGGGCAGCCCAAGTTAATATATGTATGTAAACCATGGTATTACACCTCTCTTGTTTAATACACTATGGCATAAATATACTAAAGATAATGTGGAATTACAATGGCCCTTAACCGGGTCTTTTGATGAGAAAAAGATACATTTTCTGCAGGATCGATTATTTTCTAAACGTAGTCGACAGTCAATGTTTGACTCTCTAAGCTTGTGGCAGAAGGAAGCGAAACGTAGATGTATAAGGGAGGAGAAAGTATGTAGGATGAAAGGAAATCAGACGATTACGCAGAAAGCTATAGCTTACGATAAGGCATGAACAGAACAAGGGATTGATTGTGCAGACCGATAATTTAGATTGCAAGTGGATAAGACCTATGTGGCTAGGACTGAAGCGGAAGATGAGATAGAAGATTTATTGGATACTCGTACACCTCCACCTTATGCCCCGCAGCGTGTATATCCCGTTGTATCCCCGACTCTAGTACAGGCCCCTTCAGCTTCTGCCCCTGTTGTTTCCTCTTCCCTTTACTCTCCGGGAACGTCCTCTGTTTTGTCTCCCTCAGTGTCCGAGATGGCTACTTTATGGCTTGTTACAGAACTGTCTTCCGTTATGTCCACAGCTGTTTTGTCTCCCCCTGCCTTCGCGTGGGCGTCCCTTTCTGTAAGCACGACCCCATCTCCAGCTGTTTCGACTCCATTTTGTGCTCTGGGGGATTTCGAAACGCAGAAGTTGTTTACCCATTCGGCTGTAGGACAGACTGAGAAACAGATGATTGAGAATCAGTCATCCCAGTGGATGCGACAGCCTATTTACACTATAACTGATATATGGAACACGCTTCGAGACTATGAGCCTGTTATGCAGCAACATGCCTTGAAGCACATGGCTGCATGTATTATTACTCTCTGGGAATAGTGTTTTACAGGAGGGATGGCCCCCCAAGTGATGTATGACATCCGGGACAGGGCTGATAAGTCTGAACTTAGTCAAGAGCAAGTGTATAGAAATGTGGAGGTTTTATTAAATGATCGAGAAAGGATGCGTCAAAAGTATCCCTCGTGGGACACTCAGCATCCTATGCGAGAAGTCCATCCTATCTTTCATCCTGAAATACCAGAATTAAAGAATGACCAGGGCGTGGTGACTAGACCTTATGTAGAAGCTCGAGTGCAGGAGCAATGGGTTTACACCCCCTGGAAGAGGAGTGAAGTCTTCTCGCTAAAATCGCAATTACCCGACCCCCGTAAGAATCCCACGGCTTATTATAAAGAACTCACAAAAGCGGCCTCTTCGGCCGTCATGACCTTAGCTAACATAGAGCTATTTTTTGCATAGTTAGTTCCCGTTGACGTATGGCGTAAGGTGCATGATCAGGACCTGCTCAAGAATTAGGCGGAACATGGGAGCAGATAAAAGATTGGAACAAGGATCGTAAGCCTGGAAATAAGTCGAACCCTGAATTATTGGCATTACCTGGCCGTATTATCACTTACATGCATTCCTTAATTCCGCCTTGTAAGGTGGATTGGGATAAATTGACCGCATGTAAACAGAAGAAAGATGAGAGTGTTTCTGATTTTTTCACTAGATTTGAGGGCCTGTTTATTGATTTTAGTGGACAGGATTTATCGTTGGAAGGCGGTATACGATTATTTGTTAATCGTTTTGTGACCAATTTGTTACCAGAAATCTCTGCACGGCTACAAGCTGCCAAAAGTACCTGGACCACTTCCACGCCCTCTGTAATATTGAGTATGGCCCAATATTACAAACATAGAGAAAATGAGAGTAAGGATAAGACGGAAAAGAAAGCGAAGGATCTTAAAACACGAGTGTTGATGCAACAAGTTGTTCAAGGACAAGGCAGAGAGAAAGGCGGTAGAGCATTCGTCCCGAGGGGGGCGGGAACTGGACGAGGCAAAGGGCAGGCTGTCGTTTTGGGAATAAATCAGTGTGCTTAATGTAAGGAGGAAGGACATTGGCAATTTCAGTGTCCGTTGTTGCTGGCCCAGAACGGGCCTATGAGAGGTAGAGGAAGAGGTCGGGGAAGTGTGGATCGCAGTGAAATGCGACGAGAAGAGGTGACGCAAGTTGGACAAGAAAATAATTATTTTGACAATCCAAGAGGTAGGCAGTATTATAATGAGGAGTGTGCAATGGATGCGACCGAAGGGTATGCTTATACATAGGATAGCCATGGACAGAGTGAGGGCCAGGTGTCAGTACCCGTTGATCAGCAAGGACCTTATGTAAAGCCGCATTTGATGGGGACATCTGAAAAGTTTTTAGTTGATACGGGTGCAATGAATAGTTCTATTTCTCGTTCCCTGGTCCCAGGGGCTGCTCTGTCCGGGCACAATAATGTTTCGGTAGGATTCTGAGGAAATATGAATTTTGTGATCAGTTATGTCCCCTATCGTAGACCCCAACGGCTCCATGTGCATGCTATAAGTACATGTATGTTCCCTCCTGCTCCAGTTTTGAAGACGCAAATATATGTGCGTCCACCATCAACATGTCCTCTTTCAGACCCGCCATGAATGGGTCAGATATTCCATTCCTAAGTATGAAAGGCCACCGACTTTATGTGGTTCACTTTCCACATTTCACAGATTCAGGCGAGTAGGCCCGAATTCTGTCATCAAGCCTTTTCTTGCCTTCTGTCTCTGAAAGCTCCAGCCCGAGCCTGCATCTGTATCCATGAACTTTGTCCTACTCCCTGCGCGGCTAACGGTGCCTGATCCAGCCTATTGCCTGCCAAAAACTGTATTTCACCTTCAAGATTATCTGCTTCGCTCCCCATCCGATGCATTCCTGTCTAGCAGTTTAGGTAAACATTCCTCCAGCTACCGTGCAAAGGGGCCAGGCCTCGCTGTCCTCATGCAAGAAATTCATAGCCCCGTTACCATGGAATATTCCTACCCCCTCGCATCTAGTGTAGACACTTAGACGCTTGTACACGCACTAACAGTCAGTATAGTCAGTATAGAATAAGATTCTATCCCAAGAGACCTCTCCTTTTGGATAACACAGTTCTTTAAACATAGGATATTAGATATGATATGGGATTAGGTTGACATAACCCCAGACTTCTGTCTCCACATGTAGAGCTAAATGTCAAGTCCCCTGCACCCTCTAGTTGCACGTCAATCACACGTCATGCGGCTGCGTGCGCATCTTTGCCAAACATTTCTGCTGACATTGCAGGATTCTTCTATGGATCCACCCACCTGTGACATCATGTTTAATGACGTTTCTTGAATTACGCCCTCTATTAGCTACGTATGCACCTTTTATCAGCTGTCACGCCTCTTGCATCTGTTTCACTGTAATGTATTTTCTATAAAACTGCTTAACTGTCAATAATATATGCGCCCTTCCTTCCTGAACTTTCGTGGTGATGGAACAGAAGGCCCACAATTCGAATTGTCTTCCTTTATATTGGAATAAAGCCCTTTTAAAACCTCTAATACCACGGATTCTGCCTCTTATATTTACTGAGTTATTCTTAATAGATTTTACCGCATAAAAAATAGTACCGGTAACGAAATATTTACCACATAAATTGGCGCCCGAACAGGGACACTTTCTCATCTCACGCGCCGGCGGTGCGTTGCAGGCCCGGTCTCCTGCCACAGCTGAACGGACAAAAAAAAACGCGTACCCGCAGGATTTCCTGTATCTCCCTCCGGCCAAGCGGGGACGACTGAGGCTGCGATCAACACCCAGACGAGGCGGTGAGAAGTGCGAAGTATCCCGACCAGAGCCTAGCTGAGAGAGCAAGATCCAAGGTATACAGAGTCCCGCCAGGTTCCGAAGTTCCGAGTCCAGTCGAGCCGAGTCCAGTCCGGTCCAGTTTCAGTTCCGCTCCGAGGCCTTCCGTTCCGAGCTACCCGGTGAGTACCATTACCGGGGAGGCATTTTACGTGCACATAGTCTGTGCCGGTCAAGACGGGTTTGGGTACACAAATCCGGTCTGCACTGTTTCAGCAGTGTATCTGTACTGTTTAGCAGTATATATAGTATGTCTTGCATATAAATAAGTATTATCTAGTGTCAGTATAATGTCAATAACTAGTTTTCTCTTAGTTATCATTGTTCGTTAAAACTGTTAAGCGTTAAATGTTTTAAATACGTTCTATATATTGTGGTGTGAATGACTGTTCATTATTGTGTTTTCTTGTATAAAGTGTGTCCTAGAAACAAGATCTAAAAATGCCGCTCTTTTCGAAACTAAGACAGATCAAAACTAGAAAAGGTGTACTCGAAGAAGCCGTTCCCATTCCACCTAGGGACACTCCAGGATACTTTATGTATCATAAACATGGTCTAGATGCCGTATTATTTCTTGATTTATGGGTGGATTACACCAAAGAATTACCAGAGAGTCAGAGATGGCCCGCAGCGGGGACCTGGGATGCAGATTGCATCATGAGAGTAGAAGAAGAATTATGGAAAAAGAAAGCCAGACAGTCACAGAAAGATGCCATTGAATTATGGCGTAAAGAATCATACAGACGTACAGAAAAAGCACACAGACAGGAAGAGAAAGGTAGAGAGAATTCAAATAAAACTCGAGAAAATCTATTACTTGAGGAAGGTACTCGAGTAAACTCAGAACAAGTAGATAGACAAAGAAACGCCCTTATGAATGGTATGTATCCACTTCTGGCCGAAGGGTTACCTAAGGCTACTCCGGAAATACCAAAAGACTTGCCACCTCCATTGTTTCCGATAAAAGCACATCCCAAATCACATCCCAAAACAGCAAAGGACGTTTTTCTTTCCTCCTATTTAGATGACGCAGCTCCCGAGTATGCTAATGCCGTACTACCCACATCGCTTGCCGATGGTGTTCAACACCAAGCGCATACGTCTGTATCCCCGCAACTACAAACTCCTACACAAGTTCCAACAGGCCCGTCCGTCTCTACAGTTTTTCCCGCATCTACAATCTCTGTCTCACCTTCAACAAATCCTTTTACGTCCAGCACCCCAGACGGTGCTACAGGAGGTACGACAGACATTTTTTCTACGCCACCCAGAGGAAATAAATTTTCCCTTAGAGAATTAGCACACCAACGTACGCCCAAACTAGCAAACCCCGACATGCTTAAGGAACTTCTAGTAGATTGTAGATATGATCCTGTGCCCGGTAAACGGGACGAAATGTTGCTGTCATCATTACGTATTCGACGAGCTGCAATATATTTAACGAAGCTACCAGGAATGACTACACATTTAGAAAATATATATCACTTTGTCCAGTCAGGGCGAGGTCCTGAAAGTTTTAGCAGAGCCATGGAGTACCAGAAAGCGGAGGTACAGGGACAACTGTTACGTTTCCTCATAAACTGTGTAATCAGAAATCAAGACCGGCCTGGGATAAATCCGGAAGAAATGCAAACACTTGTCACTTGGGGCCAGAATATATCAGAAGGGAGACATGATAAACAGTTATGTATAGTAGCTATGTACCGAAAGATCCGCAAAGAAGTAGAACGAATACACGAAGAAAGATTAGAGGTAGACGCCGCTGACCTAAACAGAGAGGAGGAGGAGCAAGAGTCAGAGCAAGTAGAAACGATAGCTTATGTAAGTAGAGGAAAACCCCATAATAATACCAGAGGTTTTAATGATCCGGTACGTCCAATACGTCCAGAATATAATAGACATTTTCCAAACCCTATGTTAAAAACAAAATCCCCCGAACACCTATTCCAAGCCGCTGATAAATTACTCCGAGATCGAAGAGGGTACCATATGCTCGATTCCATGGACGAACAAGAATTAGCCAGGTCAGCAGTACAATGGGCTGACAGTCCCGGCGAATACAATGATGATGTACTTACACACACGTTTCTGAATCTAGACCCATATGAACAGCGTTTAGCTAGTATATACATGATTCAACACCTCCTTATATTATATAAAAGCCGACACTCCGATCCAGGACCCTTACCTGACATATTGACAGAACTGCTCACGAATATATGGAGAGGGTCAGGTACTGATTTGATTAAAGAAATACTAGAATCCCGAAACAAATATTTAAATTTCATCTGCCCAGAACACGTTCCAGTTCCCATCATGGGAAGAAAAATGTATCACATAGATAGACAGAACCCGTTACGCGAAGTGCACCCAATTAGAGGTGCCGGCGATAATTTTACACGCGTGTTTGTGTACACGCCTATAACTAAACTAGAATTATTAGAAATTAAGAAAGTAGTACCCAGCCATGACAAGGACCCAGCAGGTTTCCACCGCGAGATAAAAGACATGTTACTCATGGGAGAGTATACCTACCCCGACATTATGAAAATACTAAAAGTCCTATTACCCGCCGGTGTTTATGAAAAACTCAAAGAAAAAGAATGGGAGGTGGGAGACCAAAAGATAGATTGGACAGCATTAGAAAACGAAGAAAAGGCCCGAGCTGCAGGAGCAGGGCTTGGGGAAAAGACTACAGCACTAGCAGGATTACTAATACAGGTACTGCCACGGTTATTGACTACGAAAAAGGAAGACTGGGGTGCAATCTCAGCCTGTAAACAAAAACCAGATGAAGACACTAGTGATTTCTATTCCCTATTTGAAAAATGTTTTGGTATAAATAGTGGTATAAAAGCCAGTAGTGAGTCATATCCACATCTGTTCGTGACCAAATTAGTTGAAAATTCTCTGCTACAAGTTAAGAATAGAGTATTGAAATTCGAAAGTACCTGGCAAGGTAATACCCCATCACAGATGTTACAGATGTTACAATATCACCACAATAGAATTAGAGAGGAACAAGAACACGAACAAAGACGTATGAAGGATACAAAAATGAAAATGCTTGTTGCACAGTCAGTTCCAGCCGATAGTCATCAAAAGGGTGATTCCGCAGGTCCTACGAAAGGGACATGCAACTATTGTAAACAACTAGGTCATTATATACACGATTGTCCAGTCCTGAAACATAATATTGCTACAGGTAGAACTCAGGAGAGACCACGTCCACCTAGACAGGATCAGAATCAACAACAAATTCCTCAGCATGCACAACCTAGGTTAGCTCTGCAACAACTAGCTCCGCAACAGGCAGCTCCACAACAGACCATAGCACCACCACAAGCGCAGCCTATTGCTGCAACACAAGCAACGACACAACAGATGTATCAGTATGCACAAGCAGATTATCCTGATTATCAGCGATACTCATGAGACAGCCTAGAGAGGGAAGTTGGCTTACCCCTTATTGAGGTTCCTGTAGACCAAGAGGGACCTTATGTACATAGTGAACTATTAGGGGAAGACAGAAAGTTTTTACTTGATACAGGGGCAAGCAGAACAACTATAAGACGTAGTGAAGTTCCAGGGGCACCCCTCTCAGGCTCACAGAATATTTCCCTTGGATTCTCAGGAAAACCTATAATTAATGACGTAACACAACCTCTTCCACTTACAGTCGGTCCATTGACACGTACTACAGATTTATTGCTTACTAAATCATGTCCAGAAAACTTGTTAGGCATAAAAACATTGAAAGCTCTAGGAGCTATAATATGTTGTTCTCCGGAAGGAGTACGACTATTTTTACGTGACTTTAAAGGTCACTATGTATCCAGAGACATGGATCACCGACTGCAGAATTTACCTACACATTTATGGGCACAAGGCCCCACTGATGTTGGTTGCATGAATATTACACCATATCGTGTCACACTAAAAACAGGAGTAATAGTACCACAAATACGACAATACAAATTACCACCCGATGCTGTTGTGGCTTTACTGCAAATCATTGACGAGCTCATTGTACAAGGAGTGGTTGTCGAAACTGACTCCAATGTATGTAATTCTCCGATAATTCCGATTCTTAAAAGAACGGATCCAAAAGCTTCACCAGTATATCGATTAGTTATTGATCTGCGCGAATTAAATAAATGTATTGTGCCACAATACCCTGTGGTCCCAGATATCTCTTCATTACTCACAGCTATTGACTCAGAGGCAACGTTTTTCACTGTAATTGATCTCAAGAATGCTTTCTTTAGTGTCCCAATCGATCCGGAAAGTCAATATTTGTTCGGATTCAGTTTAAATGGACGAAGCTTTAAATTCACACGCGCACCCCAAGGATTTACAGAAAGCCCCAGCATCTATAGCCAAGCACTGAAACGAGAACTTGACAGTATCCACATGCCAGTTAACACTGCCTTGCTTCAATATGTCGATGATCTGCTGATCACCGCTCGAAGCGAACCTGAATGTGAAAAAGCGTCACTGACGGTTTTAAAATTTCTGGCCGACAAGGGGCACAAGGTGTCCCCTTCTAAGCTGCAATTCTGTGTCCAGCGAGTTGTTTACCTTGGGCACTCGCTGTCCAAGGAGGGAAGGCAGCTTACACCCGACCGTATCCAGTTAATCGCTAACATGCCACCACCCAAGACACAAAAGGAGGTACGGGCTTTCATAGGCCTCACTTCATACTGTAGGCAGTGGATCCCTCAATATGCATTTCTAGCAAAACCACTCATCCAGTTAACAACACAGGAGGCAGCCACATCGACTGTCCTCCCTTGGACTCAAGAACATACACACGCCTTTGAAAGCTTAAAGAAAGCTTTATGCCAAGCACCTGTCCTAGCAACACCATGTTACAATAAACAGTTTACACTCTTCGTTACAGAACGCGAAGGTACTGCTTTGTCAGTACTCACTCAGGAACAAGCAGGATCACACAAACCATGTGCTTATTTCTCTAGTACATTAGATCCAGTAGCTCAGGCTCTTCCTGCGTGCCTGAAATCAGTGGCAGCAACAGCTTTAGCAATCAGACAAAGCGATGCCATAGTGTTAGGATATCAATTGACAGTACAAGTACCACATGCAGTAGAAGTTCTTTTGAATCGCACACAAACACAACACTTGACTATAGCGAGACTCACCGGTTACGAACTGACATTGTTTCAGCCACACATAGAAATCAGACGTTGTAATACATTAAATCCTGCCACACTGTTACCCGTGGGCGGAACAGATCCATTGGCACATGATTGTGTCGAAGTTATTACTATCACGACGAAACCCAGACAAGACTTGACAGATATCCCTTTGTCAGATCCAGACTTGACATTGTATGTAGATGGGTCATGTATGAGAACAAGTACAGGAGAGTTAGTGGCTGCTTACGCAGTCACAACAGACACTGAAGTTATTGAAACAAATTGTATTAACACTCTGTCAGCTCAAGCAGCAGAGCTCATCGCTCTAACACAAGCCTGTATTCAAGCCAAAAATAAGAAAGTCAACATATACACAGATTCACGTTATGCATTCGGAGTCGTTCATGACTTCGGCGTACTGTGGCGAGAGAGAGGTTATTTAACTTCTCACGGTGCCCACATCCAACACGGACCCCTCATTCAAACCCTATTAGACGCGATTCATCTACCTACTACAATATCGATTATGAAATGCAAAGCCCATACAAAAGTTACCGATATTATTTCTCAGGGTAATGACCTAGCTGACAGAACAGCTAAACAGACTGCTCAGAATCAGACTCTCACAACTGACATGACAAAGACAATAGTTCCGACACCAACACATTGCATGACAGTTAAGGATCCCGCCCTTGATGTAATTGACATACAGACACATGCTACACCAGAAGAAATAAAGAAATGGACTGAATTAGGAGGGATCCAAACGGATCAAGGATGGATGACGAAGGAAAAATCTATATGGTTTCTTCCCGACTCCATGGTCCAAGTTATCATTAATACAATACATAGTCCAGCGCATCTAGGAGAAAAAGCTATGCTAGACAGTATTCAACACATTTGGTTCAACAAGCACTTGCGAGCCGCAGCTAAACAAAAGGTTCGTACCTGTATGATATGTTGTCAGTTTAATCCAGGTAAAAGCATCCCCGTAGAGCAGGGTGGATTTCAAACTCCCGATCATGCTTTTGAAGTCCTCCAGATGGATTATATCCAGATGGAATGATGTCGAGGATTCAAATATGTTCTCGTAGTTGTCTGTGCTCTTTCCCGTTGGACAGAAGCATACCCGGTTTCAGATTACACTGCCCCGACTACTGCCAAACAGTTAGTTCGAGAATTCTTCCCACGGTACGGTTTACCACGTGTTGTCTACTCAGATAACGGCCAGCCGTTCTCATCCGAACTAATGAAACACGTTTCCCTTCTATTAGGATATCAATGGAAATTTCACTGTGTCCGACATCCCGAGGCAGCAGGTCTCGTAGAACGCCATAATCAAACTTTGAAAATTAGATTGTCCAAAATATGTAGAGAAAAAGGAGTCGATTGGATAGTAGCCTTACCAGTTGCGCTCTTTTACATGAGAATGGTAGCACATTCTCGAACAGGGCTATCCCCGTATGAGGTGATCTTCGGTAGACCGCCAAATATGTGGGGGACGCCTATACCTCGTAAAATCACTGACGTTGACTGTAATATGCTGACAGATTACCTGGCTTCCTTGATGTCTGCACTACAATCTTGTCGTTCACAGGTATCCGCAGCTTTTCCCGACAATACTGAGGTGAAGCCCCATGACGTGGTCCCTGGTGACCTGGTGCTGGTCAGGAACTTTGACCGGAAGACCCAACTGGATCCTAGGTGGAGGTCACCGAAGTTGGTTCTACTCACCACAAGGACAGCCGTGAAAATCGAGGGAAGAAAAGGGTGGTTGCACTCGAGTCATATCAAGAAATTTTATGGACTACCATCCAATGTAGAGACTCAACCCTGTATTCCCTCACAGACAGACTCAAAGCTCCCCTTGGTTGAGCAATCGAACTCAGAAATTTATAAACTAAAATTGAGGTCTAATAAGTCAGACAATTTGATTGTTTAAGTCCTCTCCAAGGTGAATCGGTTGAATTTGTCTCTGACATGTATCCTCTAGACCGGAATAGAGAAAAAAATAAGCAAATGCAGCTGAAAAAGCATGCGTATTGTAAATCACTTCGTAGTCACTGTACAGTAACATTATTAATTTTGTTTTTTCTAAGTCTTCTGATCATCGTTTTCAGCATACTATTGCATATGTATTCCCCTATTCTTAAACATGCTTACAATATAACTGCAGAACATTCTTTTAGTGAATTTCCTCCGCATGAGTTGTCCTATAGATTTGCGCTGCGCAACAACACATTCATTAGTATGTTACATCATTCCCATCAGACCAGCAATGCCACAAATTGTTGGATATGTGGCCGACTCCCTCCCTATCAGAACTATAAGGGAGTTTTGCCCCTCTTTCCATATCCGTTCACACACAATGGCTCCTGTGGAGCATGGTTTAGTTTGATTAATACCCTAGATTCAAATTCCGCAGTTTATCAAGACAACTGGGTATGGGGAAACCTGAACCTAGTTTTGCTTAAAGTCTGCTACCCTAACAAGGAGGGACTTCCCAAAAGAACAGGAACTGATCTAGAAAATGAAGTATATGGATTAGGTAACTTTACACTTAACCTCATGATCCTGAACGTTGAATCTGAAGCTACACCAATCTTGTCCGCCATGTCAGTGTTCCCAGTAAAAGGGGAATTATGTATAAGAAAGAATGGTTCCATACACATGGGTCATAGTAAATGCACCACTGTAATAAAATTCAGTGATCAAGGCAAGTCTACATTTAGAGCTTCCCATCATTCCTACTTCATATGTGGCCAGACCGCATATATATGTCTACCTTTAGATTGGGATGGTACCTGTTACATAGCATTCCTTCTGCCACCTGTTTTCCTAGCTCCTCCTGATTATCATAGAAATACCCATTTAGTACACAATAGACAGCAGAGAGATCTCCCAATTGTCGATTACACTGAAACAGCATGGGAGAAATACACAGATTTTAATAAAGGTTTCTTTCCCTATATAGGTACAGTCACTAATAGTAAGCTGATACGTAGATTAACCAGAACCCTTGAAGCAGTAGTGAACGAAACTATTTCCGCCTTAGGCAATTTAACAGAAGAGCAGTCTGCTATGCGGATTGTTGTGCTTCAAAATCGTCTTGTCCTTGACGTCATCCTGGCCGATAGGGGCGGAGCTTGTAGGGTCATCGGATCAAGTTGTTGCATTTTCATACCAGAAAATTCGCCGTCAGTATATAAGGCCATAACTCGCCTTCATAAGATTGTAAGCCAGATACACCAGAGTCCAGGCACCTGGACTTGGTCCGGTTGGTTCTGGGGCGTATTGTCAGCCTGGGGATGGAGAATACTATCCTTCCTAGGTATTGGCTTTCTCATACTATTCAGTTGCTGCTTATGTCTACAATGTGGGCCAGCGATTTGTGGTCTGTGTGCCACATCGTGTATCCCACCTCCACGTTTTCGTTCGAGATCCCGGAAGAAGAAAGAAGAACAAATGATGCTATATGAACAGATCGATGGATTGATGAAGATCGATATCTCCTGAGGGTCCGAAGGGGACAAGGAGGGAATGAGGAAATATGAATTTTGTGATCAGTTATGTCCCCTATCGTAGACCCCAACGGCTCCATGTGCATGCTATAAGTACATGTATGTTCCCTCCTGCTCCAGTTTTGAAGACGCAAATATATGTGCGTCCACCATCAACATGTCCTCTTTCAGACCCGCCATGAATGGGTCAGATATTCCATTCCTAAGTATGAAAGGCCACCGACTTTATGTGGTTCACTTTCCAAATTTCACAGATTCAGGCGAGTAGGCCCGAATTCTGTCATCAAGCCTTTTCTTGCCTTCTGTCTCTGAAAGCTCCAGCCCGAGCCTGCATCTGTATCCATGAACTTTGTCCTACTCCCTGCGCGGCTAACGGTGCCTGATCCAGCCTATTGCCTGCCAAAAACTGTATTTCACCTTCAAGATTATCTGCTTCGCTCCCCATCCGATGCATTCCTGTCTAGCAGTTTAGGTAAACATTCCTCCAGCTACCGTGCAAAGGGGCCAGGCCTCGCTGTCCTCATGCAAGTAATTCATAGCCCCGTTACCATGGAATATTCCTACCCCCTCGCATCTAGTGTAGACACTTAGACGCTTGTACACGCACTAACAGTCAGTATAGTCAGTATAGAATAAGATTCTATCCCAAGAGACCTCTCCTTTTGGATAACACAGTTCTTTAAACATAGGATATTAGATATGATATGGGATTAGGGTGACATAACCCCAGACTTCTGTCTCCACATGTAGAGCTAAATGTCAAGTCCCCTGCACCCTCTAGTTGCACGTAAATCACACGTCATGCGGCTGCGTGCGCATCTTTGCCAAACATTTCTGCTGACATTGCAGGATTCTTCTATGGATCCACCCACCTGTGACATCATGTTTAATGACGTTTCTTGAATTACGCCCTCTATTAGCTACGTATGCACCTTTTATCAGCTGTCACGCCTCTTGCATCTGTTTCACTGTAATGTATTTTCTATAAAACTGCTTAACTGTCAATAATATATGCGCCCTTCCTTCCTGAACTTTCGTGGTGATGGAACAGAAGGCCCACAATTCGAATTGTCTTCCTTTATATTGGAATAAAGCCCTTTTAAAACCTCTAATACCACGGATTCTGCCTCTTATATTTACTGAGTTATTCTTAATAGATTTTACCGCATAAAAAATAGTACCGGTAACGAAATATTTACCACAATTCTCGGGAATTCCGGTGGTGAGCCCCATCTCCAAACCCATTCATTTTACAATTGGTCCTGTTACGATAGACTCCCCGTTTCTTTTGACTTCCCATTGTGGCGAAAATTTGTTGGGCTTGGATTTATTTAAAAAATTACATGCTAAGATTCATTGCTCGCCAGATGGTGTTTACCTGACTATTAATCCCCTTGGGAAGCATACTTTGCAGTGTTTCACTAAAAATGAGCACCTCCCTCCTGAGTTTGCTGCGATTCCAGCGACATTGTGGGCCACTGGTGACACAGACATAGGATTATTAAAGATTCTGCCCGTTTCTATTACTTTGAAGAAAAATGCTTGACTTCTTCGTATACCTCAGTACAAAATTTCTCCGGCTGGCAAGAAGGTTTTGCTCTCTATCATACAAGATTTGGTAAAAAGGGGTGTGGTGGAAGAGACAGCTGCTAATGTGTGCAACAGCCCCATTTTGCATATCTTAAAAAGAGCTCCTGTTGGATGCGATCCTGACTATGCTGATACCTATCGTTTTGTGATTGATTTGCACGAAATTAATAAAATAGGGGTGCCCCAATACCCTGTGGTTTCAGACATCACTACTATTCTCACTATGATTCCTCCTACTGCTAAGTATTTCCCTGTGATTGATTTAAAAAAATGCTTTCTTTAGCATTCCGATTCATCCTGATAGCTGCCATATTTTTGGCTTCTCCTTATCTGGTTGTAACTTCCGGTTCTGTCGTGCTCCCCAGGGTTACACAGAGAGTCCTAGTATTTATAGTCAAGCTTTGACAACATTGTTGGATGATTTGGTCTTGCCCCCTGGTAATGTGCTTTTGCAATACGTAGATGATTTATTGGTGGCCTCTGATACTGAGGAAGGTTGTAAGAAGGCCACTGTACAATTACTGTCTCATTTGGCTGCTAATGGCAATAAAGTATCCCTTTCTAAATTTCAATATTGTCGACAGGAGATGACCTATCTCGGTCATCCACTGTCGAAGGAGGGAAGGAGACTAACCCCTGAGCGTGTGACTACCTTTTTTAATATGTCTGTACCTCGTTCTCAGCGCGATGTTCGTGCATAACTTCTTACTGTCGCCAATGGATCCCTAATTTTTCCCTTCTTACTAAACCTCTTCTGTATTTAACTACTAAAGATGTGCATGAATCTTTACCTTGGACTAATGCTTGTCAAGATGCTTTTGACTCTTTGAAATCTGCGCTTTGTTCTGCACCTGTTCTTGGTACTCCTGACTACCGAAAACCTTTTGTGCTTTACGTACACAAGGTGGATGGTTGCTCGCTTTCTGTGTTAACACAAGGATTTGATGGTAAGCAGAGACCTTGTTCCTATTTCTTGGCGGTGTTGGATAACGTCGCCAGAGCACTTCCTAGCTGTTTAAGGGCCACTGCTGCAGTCGCGGTGGCTATTCGACAGTCGGAAGGGCTCGTTCTGAACACTGACCTCACAGTAATGGTACCGCACGCTGTGGATAAATTTTTTAACAAAACAAAGACCAAGCACCTTACGAGTGCGCGTCTTACCGGATACGAATTGACTTTGTTTGCTCCACACATTATGATTAAATGATGTGCCACTCTGAACCCTGCCACGTTACTACCCCTCCCTTCGAATGAAAAGAACAATGATGTTCATGATTGCATATTTCAGACTGAGGAAAAAACGAAGGATCGAGTAGACCTGACTGACACTCCTCTATCTGACCCTCAAGGGGAGTTGTACGTCGATGGCTCTTGTTTCAAGTTACCAGATGGCACGACAACTGCTGCATATGCGATAACTACTCATCACACTATAGTTGAGGCTTCTTGAGTACCCTATCAGTCAGCACAGGCGGCTGAATTGGTGGCATTGTTTCGGGCTTGTGAGTTAAGTGAAGGACTGAGAGTAAATATTTACACCGACAGCCAGTACGCCTTCGGCGGGGCTCACAGTTTTCGCCGACTCTGGGCAGAAAGAGGTTTTCTTACTTCTCATGTTCAGCGAATACAGCATGGTCCCTCGATTTTGCGATTACTGACAGCATTGATATACCAGAAATAGTGGCTGTAGTCAAATGTAGTGCACACAAGGCAGTGGTTGATGCAGTGGGGGAGGGTAATGCTTTTGCCGATCAAGTGGCTAAGGAAACTGCAAATTCCAAATTAACCTCAATATTTGTGACTAGCTGTGCTAGGTGGGTGGCTGAAATAGAGATGTTTGATAATACTATGGAGAGTATCCGAGAGATACAGAAAGAAGCTACCCCTATTGAATTGGCTCACTGGAATGAATGAATCGGGAGATTAGATGCAGATGGTTGTTGGATTGATCTGACAGAAAAGCAGCGGTGGCTGTTGCCTAATGCATTTGTGAATGCGGTGGTAACAATGGCCCGTGGTTCAGCTCATGTTGAGGTGAAAGGTATTTGTGCATTATTAGATCCTATATGGTACAATCCCAATATTTCTAAGACCACTGCTCATTTGGTACAATATTGCATGGTTTGCTTACGACATAATCCAGGGGACTGGGAGCCCATTTTGAGTGGAAGCTTTGCACCATCATCTTTTCCCTTTGAGGTGCTCCAAATGGATTATATCCAGCTGGAGTGCGTTAACAATTTGAGGTATGTCCTGGTCGTGGTATGCGCTTTCAGTAAATGGGTGGAAGCCTACCCGACGAAAGAAAACACTGCTTTAGCAATTGCAAAAGCATTGGTAAAGGAGTATTTCCCTCGCTACGGATTGCCTCGTGTGATCTAGAGTGATAACTGAAAACATTTTTATGCAGAACTCATCACACATATATGTACCGGACTACAGATTAAACAGAAATTCTATGCAGTCGAGAAATATAATGGGATATTAAAGCTTAAGTTAGCAAAATTTCAAGAAAGTACTGGATTAAAGTAGCCAGCTGCTCTGCCGCTGGCATTAATGTCAATACGAGTTACCCCACATTCTCGTTCTGATTTGTCTCCATATGAGGTCATTTTTGGGCGCCCTGCTATTGTTTGGGGCATCCCGAGACCCAGAACGTTTAGTGATATAGAGTATCCTATGCTGACAGACTATTTGTATGCTTTGACTAAAGATCTTTGTTCCATTCATCAACAGGTCTCAGCAGTTTTGCAGCCCCTGCCGGAGGGTCCTGAACATCACCTGGAACCAGGCCAGTGGGTCCTGGTCCTTAACTATCATCAAAAATCCAGCTTGGATCCTCATTGGTCTGAACCGTTTCAAGTCTAGTTGGCCACGCGGACGGCGGTGAAAGTAAACGGCAAGCGACACTGGATCCATGTGTCACATCTGAAGAAATTACCCCTCCTGCTTCCATATGATCAGCGAATCCAGGACGGGGCTCTGACTCAGGAAAGTGAGCGAGTCCCTTGACTCATCCCTTTTTCTGATGCCCTGGTAATTGGAGAAGGGCAAGGAGAAGGTACACCGGGCTCGGAAGGGGCTCTGTCATCAGCACAAGTGATCGCCCCAGATCCCGTTTTTCCTACAGCTGACCCAGAGGCTCGCTGTACCCTTGTTTCACCTGATTCGTCATCTTCTGTTTTGTTCTCTGATCAAGAAGTGCCTGGCCATACTCGATACAACCTGCGGACCAGAAAACAACACGGCACACCAGGTGAACATGGTAGGAGATAGGGAGAGACTTGAGTGATAGGGTACAGACTTGTGCTATGACTATCTGTTAGATACGCTTCTGGTGTACAGAGCGGGACACTGGACTGAACGCGCTGAGAGCCGTGAATATTTGTTGGCTCTGTTAATCAAGAAAGACTGAATTTTATGTTCAAAGGGGCCCAGGTTGTGTTTTCTTCAAGTGTTGTGTGAAAACATAACTCCAACGTGAGAAGTTTGTTTTGGTATTATCTGTGATGAACGATAGGAGCCTGCCTGTGAGGCTCTAAACGGACACAGAAAAGAAGCACCCTCTGGCAGGTTGGACGGCATTGCCCTAGTTTATTAGTGGACGTTTAGTTAGCATGTATCCCTTTGCTCGTTTTGTTCCTGAAGAGGAACGTCCTTTTGCACCACGCTATTTTCCTACATATATGCCTGTTTTCTCTAGCTGGACCATTCGTGTTAAAATCGCATTCCTAGCCACTATAGCAATATTGCTAATTATATTGATGGGAGTATTCATATATTTAGAATTTCCCCATTCTATGCATACTGTTTTAGGAACAATTACCCCACCTCCGGAACATGTGTTTCATACTTTAACACCCCAAAAGGAAAGGTATTGTCAGACCTATGTGAAAAATGCATTCATTGAAATGCTTCAACAAGCACACAGTGTCACCAATATTACAAATTGTTGGGTTTGTGATCTTTTACCCTCTGTTATGCACAAGCACGACTTATTTATATCCCTACCTTTGTCTCATCTGGGAAGTTGTGAGGCTTAGTTCAAATTGCTTTCTATGATGTATATGCATTAGACTGTGGATGCTAAAAGGTTTTCAGAGAAAGATTATGAAATGATTTTAGCATATATTGAGGTTCATCAAGGATTCAACCCCGATGGGAATAATGGAGAGGAAACCTTAGATCCGAATGCCTGGATGAATATGTAAATAACACATGAAAATGCCACTCGGTTGAAAAATGAATTTTTGGGACTTTGTTGAATTCAATTTCACTCAATATTTTCGACACTTTCAGGATCCTAATGTTACTGAAGATAGGGCTATTCCAGTGCCTGTATTAAACAGTACCTCTATGTTTTGTGTTCAAGGAGCAGGGTACATACCAGTAGGAGAAAGCCGATGTAATTACACTTATCGATTGCCCACTTTTAGCAGCCCTCCGTTGTTAACCCCTCCTAATGTATATTTTGTCTGTGGAGGAAGGGCTTATACTTGGCTTCCTCGAGGTTGGGCTGGACGTTGTTACCTGTCCTTCCTGTACCCTCCAATCTATATTGCCCCTTCTAATTATCACAAGGATCACCGACTAGGTAAACGTAGCGTGTTTATCAGAAGAAATAAAAGAGTAATAGATACCACTGAAATAGATCAGACTGATGCTCCTCTGCAGTATTTCACCGACATTATGAAGGGAGTGTTACCCTTTTGGGGGCCTGTGATTACTAGCCAAGAAGTACGACGTTTATCTAGAGTAGTTGAAGGAGTAATTAACACTACTGCAGAAATACTGGCCAATATAACAGCCGAGCTACAGGCGATCAGACTCGTTTCGCTTCAAAACCGTATGGTTTTGGACTTTATCTTGGCAGATCGAGGAGGAGCATGTCGTGTGATCGGCAGCTCTTGCTGTGTTTATATTCTTGACTCCGCCCCCTCCGTCCATTTGGCTATACAGAAGCTACATCGTTTAGCTTCTGAAATACATGTCAAAACTGGTACGTGGTCCCTCTCTGGTTGGTTCTGGGGTTTGCCGTCTACTTGGGGATGGAAAATTTTGATGGTGCTGGCACGTATAGCTGGTATTATATTCACGTGTTGCGTTTGTGTACAATGTGGACCTGCATGTTGCTCTTATTGTGCGACAAAACTCACTTCCTCTATGTCTGGTCCATCCCCAACAGCGGTAAAAGCTCAGTTAGTTCAGCAAGAACTCAAAGACGTAATGCAGATTGATGAAGGAATATTTGAAGTTTGATCTGTTTTAGTTAGCTACACCATGCTAAAAGGGCCGTTCTGAGGGATAAAAGATAGATTTCCCGTACATAAGGAGTATCGGACCTATATTATGTTAGCATGATGCATCTATACATGCATTCCCTGTTTGATATTCATGCTTTTGCTTGGAGGAAACTCGTTTATTTCCTCCCTGTATAGCTATTGCTAAAAGAGTAGGCCGAGAACTATACAGACGCCATCTTCTTTGCATTTGCTTGAGCAGGCCGTGATCACACGATGATCACGTGCAGTTGTCAGGCCCCAGCTCATTTGAGTTACTGGTAGCAGCTGGAGGTAGGCTGTTCCCTTCTCTGTTCTAAAGACTCAAGGTTGCATCTGGCTTTGGGGATGATAAGCGCATTCCTGGAGGTGCCGTGTCTACACTCCCAGGCACTAAGACGAAAGGGAGTCACCCCTCCTGACCTCATCAGTCATAGATAGTCAAGCCTTTGTACTGATCTGATGTGTGCCATATATGGTCCTTTCCTGGAGCTCCAGGGCCAACTGGTGTTTTTCCATTTACAGTGATTATATGTGTTGAACCGAAAAGTATATAACCTCATGTTTGAATACGAGCCAACAGTCTTCTCGGCGCACCTGATGGGTGAGGTTCGGAGAGGCTCCTCTATAGAGTATTTTGTCTAATAAATGATTGAACCTTCTTCACTGCCAACTCACTTGATTATTTGGTAATGGTATTGGGACTATTGGTAGGTATAGTCCTTTAGTTTATTTTTATGGTACATCAGAGGTATTGGTTTTGGTGGTGGTATTGGTGGTGGTATTGGTGGAATTGGTGGTGATGGTATTGGATTTGGTGGTATTGGTAGTGGTGGAATTGTTGGTATTGATGGCGGTGGTGGTGGAATTGGTATTGGTAGTGGTGGTTTGATGGTGGTGGTATTGGTGGTGGTAGTTCTGGTGGTATTGGTAGTGGTGGTGGTGATGGTGATTTTGGTGGTGGCACTGTTGGTGGTATTGGTTGTGGTTATGGTATTGGTGGTGGTGTTGGTGGTAGGGGTATTGGTGGTGGTGGTATTGGTGGTGGTATTTGTGTTATTGGTGGTGGTGTTATTGTTGGTATTGGTGGTGGTGTTGGCATTGGTGGTGTGGTGGTGGTAGTAGTGGTATTTGTGGTATTGGTATAGGTGGTGGTATTGATAGTGGTGGTACTAGTGGTAGTATTGGCGGTGGTGGTATTGGTAATGGTGGTGGTGGTATTGGTATTGATGGTATTGTTGGTGGTGGTATTGTTGGTGGTAATGGTATTGATAGTGATATTGGTGGTATTGGTGCTGGTATTGGTGGTGGTGGTATTGGTGGTGGTATTGGTGGTGGTAGTATTGGTGGTATTGGTGCTGGTGGTGGTATTGTTAGTGGTGTTATTGGTGGTGGTATTATTAGTGGTATTGGTGGTGGTATAAATGGTGGTGGGGTATTGGTGGTAATGGTGGTATTGGCGGTATTGGTGGTGATATTAGTTGTATTGGTAGGGGTGGCATTGGAGGTATTGGTGGTGGTGGTATTGGTAGTGGTATTGGTGTTGGTATTGGTGGTGGTGGTATTGGTATTGGAGGTGGTATTGGAATTGGTTGTAGTGGTACTGGTTTTGATGGTGGTGGTATTGGTGGTGGTCGTACTGGTGGTGGTTGTGATATTGGTGGTGGTGGTATTGGTGCTGGTGGTATTGGTGGTATTGGTACTGGTGGTGGTGGTATTAGAATTAGTGGTATTGGTAGCATTGGTATTGGTGGTGGTATTGGTATTTGCATTGATGGTGATCGTATTGGTGTTGGTGGTGGTATTGGTGGTGCTGGTAATAGTGGTGGTGGTGGTATTGGTAATGGTGGTATTGGTTTTGGTCATGGTGGAATTCATGGTCATGGTACTGTTATGAGTTATGGTATTGGTGGTGGTATTGGTTGTGGTGGTATTCATTTTGGGGCTATTGGTGGTGGTGGTATTGATGGTATCGGTGGTGTTGGTGGTGGTATTGGTCCTGGTGGTATTTGTGGTGGAGGCATTGGTGGTAGTATTGGTGGTGGCATTGGTGGTGGTATTGGTGGTGATGGTGGTGGTATTGGTGGTGGGTGGTAGTATTGGTGGTAGTGGAATTGGTGGTGGTATTGGTGGTGGTGGTATTGGTGGGTATGGTGGTATTGATGGTATTGGTGGGGGGGTATTGGTAGTTGTGGTATTTTTGGTTGTATTTGTGTTATTGGTGGTGGTATTGGTGTGGTGGTGGTATTGGTGGTAGTAGGGGTATTATTGGTGGTGGTGGTATTGGTATTGGCAGTGGTATTGATAGTGGTGGTATTAGCCATGGTATTGGTGGTGGTAGTAATGGTATTGGTGGTTGTTTTGGTTGTGCTGGTATTGGTGCTGGTATTTGTATTAGTGGTATTGGTGGTGGGGGTATTGGTGGTGGTTGTGGTATTGGTGGTGGTGGTATTAGTATTGGTTGTGGTGGTATTGGTGGTGATAGTATAGGTGGTTGTATCGGTGATGGTATTGTTGGGGGCTTTGGTAATGGCGGTGGTGATAGTGGTATTTGTGGTGGTATTGGTGGCGGTGGTATTGGTGGTGGTGGTATTGGTGATGGTGGTATTGTTGGTGGTATTGATGATGGTGGTATTGGTTTTGGTGGTATTGGTGGTGGTGGTGGTACTGGTGGTATTAGTGGTAGTGGTGGTGGTATTGGTGCTGGTGGTATTGGTGGTAGTGGTGGTAGTTTTGGTGATATTGGTGGTGGGTGGTGGTATTGGTGGTAGTGGTGGTCGTATTGGTGGTATTGGATGGTAGGGGTCGTATTGGTGATGGTATTGGTGGTGGTGGTATAGGTGGTGTTATTTGTGGTATTGGTGGAGGTGGTATAGGTGGTATTGGTGGTGGTATTAGTAGTGGTGGTAGTAGTGGTATTGTTGGTGGTAGTGGTATTGGTGGTGGTATTGATAGTGGTGGTATTGGAAGTGGTGGTATTGTTGGTGGTGGTGGTATTGGTGTTGGTATTGGTGGTTGTGGTATTGGTATTGGTACTGATCTGATGTGTGCCATATATGGTCCTTTTCCTGGAGCTCCAGGGCCAACTGGTGTTTTTCTATTTACAGTGATTTTATGTGTTGAACCGAAAAGAATATAACCTCATGTTTGAATACGAGCCAACAGTCTTCTCGGCGCACCTGATGGGTGAGGTTCGGAGAGGCTCCTCTATAGAGTATTTTGTCTAATAAATGATTGAACCTTCTTCACTGCCAACTCACTTGATTATTTGGTAACGGTATTGGGACTATTGGTAGGTATAGTCCTTTAGTTTATTTTTATGGTACATCAGAGGTATTGGTTTTGGTGGTGGTATTGGTGGTGGTATTGGTGGAATTGGTGGGGATGGAATTGGATTTGGTGGTATTGGTAGTGGTGGTATTGTTGGTATTGATGGCGGTGGTGGTGGAATTGGGATTGGTAGTGGTGGATTGATGGTGGTGGTATTGGTGGTGGTAGTTCTGGTGGTATTGGTAGTGGTGGTGGTGATGGTGATTTTGGTGGTGGCACTGTTGGTGGTATTGGTTGTGGTTATGGTATTGGTGGTGGTATTGGTGGTAGGGGTATTGGTGGTGGTGTTATTGGTGGTGGTATTTGTGTTATTGGTGGTGGTGTTAGTGTTGGTATTGGTGGTGGTGTTGGTATTGGTGGTGGTGGTAGCAGTGGTATTTGTGGTATTGGTATAGGTGGTGGTATTGATAGTGGTGGTACTAGTGGTAGTATTGGCGGTGGTGGTATTGGTAATGGTGGTGGTGGTATTGGTATTGATGGTATTGTTGGTGGTGGTATTGTTGGTGGTAATGGTATTGATAGTGATATTGGTGGTATTGGTGCTGGTATTGGTGGTGGTGGTATTGGTGGTGGTAGTATTGGTGGTATTGGTGGTGGTGGTGGTATTGTTAGTGGTGTCATTGGTGGTGGTGGTATTATTAGTAGTAAATGGTGTTGGGGTATTCGTGGTAATGGTGGTATTGGCGGTATTGGTGGTGATATTAGTTGTATTGGTAGTGGTGGCATTGGAGGTATTGGTGGTGGTGGTATTGGTAGTGGTATTGGTGTTGGTATTGGTGGTGGTGGTATTGGTATTGGAGGTGGTATTGGAATTGGTTGTAGTAGTACTGGTTTTGATGGTGGGCGTACTGGTGGTGGTATTTTCGATGGTGTGGATGGTATTGATGGTGGTACTGGTGGTATTGGTGAGGGTATTTGTGGTATTGATGGTGATGGTATTGATGGTGGTATTGGTGGTATTGCTGGTGGTGGTATTGGTGGTGGTTGTGGTATTGCTGGTGGTGGTATTGGGGGTGGTATTGATATTGGTTGTGGTGGTATTGGTGTTGGTGGTATTGGTGGTATTGGTACTGGTGGTGGTGGTATTAGAATTAGTGGTATTGGTAGCATTGGTATTGGTGGTGGTATTGGTATTTGCATTGGTGGTGATCGTATTGGTGTTGGTGGTGGTATTGGTGGTGCTGGTAATAGTGGTGGTGGTATTGTTGGTATTGGTTTTGGTCATGGTGGAATTCATGGTCATGGTACTGTTATGAGTTATGGTATTGGTGGTGGTATTGGTTGTGGTGGTATTAATTTGGGGGTATTGGTGGTGGTGGTGGTATTGATGGTATCGGTGATGGTGGTATTGGTGCTGGTGGTATTTGTGGTGGAGGCATTGGTGGTGGTATTGGTGGTGGCATTGATGGTGGTATTGGTGGTGATGGTGGTGGTATTGGTGGTGGGTGGTAGTATTGGTGGTAGTGGAATTGGTGGTGGTATTGGTGGTGGTGGTATTGGTGGGTGTGGTGGTATTGGTGGTATTGGTGGGGGGGTATTGGTAGTGGTGGTATTTTTGGTTGTATTTGTGTTATTGGTGGTGGTGTTGGTGTGGTGGTGGTATTGGTGGTAGTAGGGGTATCATTGGTGGTGGTGGTGGTGGTATTAGTATTGGCAGTGGTATTGATAGTTGTGGTATTAGCCGTGGTATTGGTGGTGGTGGTAATGGTATTGGTGATTGTTTTGGTGGTGCTGGTATTGGTGCTGGTATTGGTGGTGCTGGTATTTGTATTAGTGGTATTGGTGGTGGTGGTATTGGTGGTGGTTGTGGTATTGGTGGTGGTGGTATTGGTTGTGGTGGTATTGGTGATGATAGTATAGGTGGTTGTATTGGTGATTGTATTGTGGGTGGCTTTGGTAATGGCGGTGGTGATAGTGGTATTTGTGGTGGTATTGGTAGCGGTGGTATTGGTGGTGGTGGTATTGGTGATGGTGGTATTCTTGGTGGTATTGGTTTTGGTGGTATTGGTGGTGGTGGTGGTACTGGTGGTATTAGTGGTAGTGGTGGTGGTATTGGTGCTGGTGGTATTGGTGGTGGTGGTGGTAGTTTTGGTGATATTGGTGGTGGGTGGTGGTATTGGTGGTGGTGGTGGTCGTATTGGTGGTGTTGGATGGTAGTGGTCGTATTGGTGATGGTATTGGTGGTGGTATAGGTGGTGTTATTTGTGGTATTGGTGGAGGTGGTATAGGTGGTATTGGTGGTGGTATTAGTAGTGGTGGTAGTAGTGGTATTGTTGGTGGTAGTGGTATTGGTGGTGTTATTGATAGTGGTGGTATTGGTAGTGGTATTGGTGGTGGTGGTATTGGCATTGATGGTATTGTTAGTGGTGGTATTGTTGGTGGTGGTATTGTTGGTGGTGGTGGTATTGGTGGTGGTTGTGGTATTGGTGGTGGTATTGGTGGTGATGCTGGTGGTATTGGTGGTGATGGTATTGTTGTGGAGGTATTGGTGGTGGTATTGGTGGTGGTATTGGTGGAATTGGTGGTGGTGGTATTGGATTTGATGGTATTGGTAGTGGTGATATTGGTGGTATTGATTGTGGTGGTGGTGGATTTGGTATTGGTAGTGGTGGTATGATGGTTGCGGTATTGGTGGTGGTAGTTCTGGTGGTATTGGTAGTGGGGGTGATTTTGGTGATGGCACTGTTGGTGGTATTGGTGGTGGTTGTGGTATTGGTGGTGGTGGAATTGGTGGTGGTGGTGTTGGTGGTGGTATTGGTGGTGGTATTTCCGGTTTTGGTGGTGGTGGTATTGTTGGTATTGGTGGTGGTGGTAGTAATGGTATTTGCGGAATTGGTATTCATAGTGGTGGTATTGATAGAGGTGGTACTAGTGGTAGCATTGGTGGTGGTGGTATTGGTAATGGTGGTGGTGGTATTGATGGTATTGTTTGTGGTGGTATTGTTGGTGGTAATGGTATTGATAGTGGTATTGGTGGTATTGGTGCTGGTATTGATGGTATTGGTGGTAGTGGTGGTGGTAGTATTGGTGGTATTGGTGCTGGTGGTGGTATTGCTGGTGGTGTTATTGGTGGTGGTGGTATTATTAGTGGTTTTGGTGGTGGTATAAATATTGGTGGGGTATTTGTGGTAATGGTGGTATTGGCGGTGATATTAGTTGTATTGGTAGTGGTGGCATTGGCAGTGTTGGTGGTGGTGGTATTGGTAGTGGTATTGGTGTTGGTATTGGAGGTGGTGGTATTGGTATTGGAATTGGTATTGGTATTGGTGGTAGTGGTACTGGTATTGATGGTGATGGTGTTGGTGGTGGTCGTATTGGTGGTATTGGATGGTAGTGGTCATATTGGTGATGGTATTGGTGGTGGTGATATAGGTGGTGGTGTTTGTGGTATTGGTGGAGGTGGTACAGGTGGTGGTGGTATTGGGAGTGGTGGTAGTAGTGGTATTGTTGGTGGTAGTGGTATTGGTATTGGTGGTGGTATTGATAGTGGTGGTATTGGTAGTGGTATTGGTGGTGGTATTAGTTTTGGTGGTGGTGGTATTGGCATTGATGGTATTGTAAGTGGTGGTATTGTTGGTGGTGGTATTGGTGGTGGTGGTGGTATTGGTGGTGGTATTGGTGGTTGTGGTATTGGTGGTGGTATTGGTGGTGATGCTGGTGGTATTGGTGGTGGTGGTATTGTTGGTGGTGGTAGTGTTGTTGGTTGTGGTATTGGTGGTGGTGTTATTAGTTTTGGTGATATTTGAGGTGGTGTTGATGGTATTGGTGGTGGTGGAGGTATTGGTATTGGTGGTGGTATTGGTGGAATTGGTGGTGGTGGTGGCATGGATTTTGTGGTATTGGTAGTGGTGGTATTGATGGTGGTGGTGGAATTGGTATTGTTGGTATGATGGTTATGGTATTGGTGGTGGTAGTTCTGGTGGTGTTGGTAGTGGTGGTGATGGTGGTAGTGATTTTGGTGGTGGCAGTGTTGGTGGTATTGGTGGTGGTGGTATAGGTGGTGGTATTGGTGGTGGTGGTATTGGTGGTAGGGGTATTGGTGGTGGTGTTATTGGTGGTGGTATTTGTGGTATTGGTGGTGGTGGTATTGTTGGTATTGGTGGTTATATTGGTATTGGTGGTGGCGGTAGTAGTGGTATTTGCGGTATTGGTATTGGTGGTGGTATTGATAGTGGTGGTACTAGTGGTAGTATTGGTGGAGGGGGTATTGGTAATGATGGTGGTGGTATTGGTATTGATGGTATTGTTGGTGGTGGTATTGTTGGTGGTAATGGTATTGATAGTGGTATTGGTGGCATTTGTGCTGGAATTGATGGTGGTGGTATTGGTGGTGGTGGTATTGGTGCTGGTTGTGGTATTGTTGGTGGTGGTGGTGGTATAATTAGTGGTATTGGTGATGGTATAAATGGTGGTGGGGTATTCGTGGTAATGGTGGTATTGGCGGTATTGGTGGTGATATTAGTGGTATTGGTAGTGGTGGCATTGGTGGTATTGGTGGTGGTGGTATTGGTAGCGGTATTGGTGTTGGTATTGATGGTGGTGGTATTGGTATTAGAGGTGGTATTGGTGGTAGTGGTACTGGTTTTGGCGGTGGTGGTATTGGCGGTGGTTGTATTGGTGGTGGTGGTATTTGTGATGGTGTGGGTGGTATTGATGGTGGTACTGGTGGTATTGGTGATGGTATTTGTGGTATTGGTGGTGATGGTGTTGATGGTGGTATTGGTATTGGTGATGGTATTGATAGTGGTAGTATTAGTGGTGGTATTGGTGGTGGTGGTATTGGTGGTGGTGGTGGTGTAAATGGTGGTGGTGATATTGGTGGTGGTGGTTGTGTTGGTGGTATTGGTGGTATTGGTGCTGGTATTGGTGGTGGTGGTATTGGTAGTGTTGATGGTTTTGTGGTATTGGTGGTGGTGGTTGTATTGGTGGTGGTATCATTGGTGGTATTGGTGGTGGTGGTATAAATGGTGGTGGGGGTATTGGTGGTGGTGTTGGCGGTATTGGTGATAATATTAGTTGTATTGGTAGTGGTGGCATTGGTGGTATTCGTGGTGGTGGTATTGGTATTGGTGGTGGTGGTGGTGGCATTGGCATTGGTGGTGGTATTGGTATTGGTGGTAGTGGTACTGGTTTTGGCAGTGGTGATGTTGGTATTGGTGGTAGTGGTGTGGTGTTACTAGTGGTATTTGTGATGGTATTGGTCGTATTGATGGTGGTATTGGTGGTATTGGTGATGGTATTGATGTTATTGGTGGTGGCATTGGTAGTGGCAGTGGTGGTGGTATTGGTGGTATTGGTGGTGGTGGTATTGGTGGTTGTTATGGTATTGCTGGTGGTGGTATTGGTGGTATTGGTATTGGTGGTGGTACTAGTATTGGTGGTGGTGGTATTGGGGGAGATGAAATAGGGGGTTGTATTGGTGGTGGTGGTGGTATTGGTGGTGGCATTGATATTGGTGGTGGTAGTGGTATTGGGGGTGGTATTGGTGGTGGTGGTGGTGGTATTGGTGGTGCTGGTATTGCTGGTGGTATTGGTGGTGGTATTGGTGATGGTAGTAATGTTGGTGGTATTGATGGTGGTTGTATTGGTTTTGTGGTATTGGTGGTGGGGATGGTGGGAATAGTGGTGGTGGTATTGGTGCTGAGGGCGGTAATGGTGATGGTAGTGTTGGTGATATTAGTGGTGGTGGTATTGGTGATGGTTTGGTGGTGACATTAGTGGTGGTATTGGTGGTGATGGTGGTTGTATTGGTGGTGGGTGGTGGTGATATTGGTGGTAGTGATGTTATTGGTGGTATTGTTGTTGGTGGTGGTATTGATGGTGGTATTGATTGTGGTGGTAATGGTGGTGGTGGTATTGACATTGATGGTATTGTTATTGGTAGTATTGGTATTGGTGATGGTATTGGTGGTGGTATTGGTGGTGATGGTATTGGTTGGGGATGGTGTTGGTGGTATTGCTTGTGGTGGTATTGGTGGTGGTTGTGGTATTGCTGGTGGTGATATTGGTGGTGGTATTGATATTGGTGGTAGTGGTATTGATGTTGGCGGTGGTCTTATTGGTGGTATTGGTGGTGGTACTGGTGGTATTAGTGGAGGTTGTATTGATTTTGGTGGTATTGGTGGTGGTGGTATTGGTGGTATTTATGGTGGTGTTGCTATTGGTTTTGGTGGTGGTGATATATTGGGGGTGGTATTGGGGGTGGTAATTGTGGCAGTATAGTGGGGTGGTGGCATTGGAGGTGGTATTGGTGGTGATTGTAGTGGTATTGGTGGTGGTATTGGTTGTATTGGTGGTGGTATTGGTGGTGTGGGGCTGGTGGTATTGGTGTTGGTGGTACTGGTGGTGGGGGTATTGGTGGTATTGGTGGTGGTATTCGTGGGATTGGTGGTGGTGGTAGTAGTGGTATTGTTGGTATTGGTACTAGTGGTGGTATTGATAGTGGTGGCGGTATCCGTATTGGTGGTGGTGGTATTGGTATTGATGGTATTGGTGGTGGTGGAATTATTGGTGGTGGTTTTGGTGGTATTGGTGCTGGTATTTTTGGTGGCGGTATTCGTAGTGTTGGTGGAGGTGGTATTGGTGGTGGTAATGGTGGTGTTAGTAGTGGGGGTATTGGTGGTGGTAGTATTGGTGGTGGTGGTATTGGTGGTGGTGGTATTATTGGTGGTATTGGTGTTGGTATAAATGGTGGTGTTGTATTGGTGGTGGTGATGGTATTGGTGGTATTGCTGGTGATATTAGTTTTATTGGTAGTGGTGGAATTGGTGGTATTGGTGGTGGTGGTATTGGTGGTGGTGGTGGTATTGGTATTGGAGGTGGTAGTGGTACTGGTGGTAGTGGTACTGGTTTTGGCAGTGGTGGTATTGCTGGTGATGGTATTGGTGGTGGTGGTATTGGTGGTGGTATTGCACGTGATGGTGGTGGTATTGGTGGTGGTGGTGGTGGTATTGGTGATAGAGGTGCATTGTTATTGGTTGGGGTATTGGTGGTGGTATTGCTGGTGGTGGTATTGGTGGTAGTAGTGGTGGTGGTATTGGTGGTGGTGGTGGTTTTGGTGGTAGTATTGGTGGTGGTGGTTTGGTTTTAGCGGTCTTGGTGGTGGTGGTGGTGGTACTGGTGGTGTCAGAGGTATTGGTTTTGGTGGTGGTGGTATTGGTGGTGGTGGTATTGGTGATGGTAGTTTTGTTGGTATTGGTGGTGGTTTTTGTGGTGGCAATGGTGGTGATATTGGTGGTGATGGTTGTGGTATTGGTGGTGGGTGGTGGCATTGGTGGTGGTGGTATTGGTGGTGGGGGTATTGGTGGTGGTATTTATGGGTTTGTTGGTGGTGGTATTGGTGGTGGTGGTATTGATGGGGGTGGCATTAGTGGAATTGTTGATGGTGGTGGTATTTGTGGTATTGTTGGTGGTGGAATTCGTGGTGGTGGTGGTATTGATGGGGTGGCATTAGTGGTATTATTGATGGTGGTGGTATTTGTATTGGTGGTGGTATTGATAGTGGTGGCATTGTAGGTGGTGCCATTGGTATTGGTGGTGGTGGTATTGGTATTGATGGTATTGGTTGTGGTGGTGGTTTTGGTGGTGGGGTATTGTTGATGGTGGTGGTATTGGTGGTATTGGTGCTGGTGTTGGTGGTGTTGGTGGTGTTTGTAGTGGTGGTATTGGTATTGGTAGTAGTGGTGTTATTGTTGGTGGTGGTGGTATTGGTTGTATTGGAGGTGGTATTGGTGCTGGTGGTATTAGTAGTGTTGTTGGTGGTGGTGGTATTGGTGGAATTGGTTTTGGTGATGGTTTTGTTTTTGGTATTGGTGGTGGTGGTGGTGGTGGTATTGGTGGTGGTGGTAGAATTATTGGTGGTATTGGTGGGTATGTTGGTATAAATGGTGGTGGGTATTGGTGGTGGGAGTGGTGGTGTTGGTATTGATAGTGGGATTGGTGGTGAGGGTGGTGTTTGTGTTGGTCATGGTGGAATTGGTGGTGGTATTGGTGGTGGTGGTTTTGGTGGTGGATGTGTTAAAGGTGGAGGTGGTATTCGTATTGGTGGTATTGGTGGTGGTAGTAGTGGTATTGTTGGTATTGGTACTAGTGGTGGTATTGATAGTGGTGGTGGTATCCGTATTGGTGGTGGTGGTATTGGTATTGATGGTATTGGTGATGGTGAAATTATTGGTGGTGGTTTTGGTGGTATTGGTGGTGGTATTGGTGGTGGTATTGGTGGTATTGGTGCTGGTATTGGTGGTGGTGGTATTCGTAGTGTTGGTGGAGGTGGTATTGGTGGTGGTATTGGTGGTGTTAGTATTGGTGTCATTGGTGGTGGTAGTATTGGTGGTGGTTGTATTATTGGTGGTATTGGTGGTGGTATAAATGGTGTTGTGTTATTGGTGGTGGTGGTGGTATTGGCGGTATTGGTGGTGATATTAGTTTTATTGGTAGTGGAATTGGTGGTATTGGTGGTGGTGGTATTAGTGGCGGAATTGGTATTGGTGGTGGTGGTGGTATTGGTATTGGAGGTGGTATTGGTACTGGTGGTAGTGGTACTGGTTTTGGCAGTGGTGATATTGCTGGTGATGGTATTGGTGGTGGTGGTATTTTTGGTGGTGGTGGTGGTATTGATGGTGTTGGTATTGGCATTAGTGGTATTGTTGTTGGTGGTGGTTTTGGTATTTGTGGTGGTATTGGAATTGGTGATATTGGTGGTGGTGGTTTTGTGGTGGTGATATTGGAGCTATTGGTGGTATTGGTGGTGGTGATGGTATTAGCGATTGTATTGGTGGAGGTATTAGTAGTGGTATCAGTGGTGGTATTGTTGGTGGTGGTGGTGATGGTATTGGTGGTATTGGCGGTTTTATTGGTTTTGGTGGTATTGGTGGGGTGGTATTGGTAGAGCTATTGGTGGTATTGGTGGTGATGGTGATGGTATTGGCAGTGATGGTGGTGGTATTGGTGGAGGTATTGGTGGTGATCGTGGTGGTATTTTTGGTGGTGGTGGTATTGGTGGTGGTGGTTTTGTGGTGGTGATATTGGAGCTATTGGTGGTATTGGTGGTGGTGATGGTATTAGCGATTGTATTGGTGGAGGTATTAGTAGTGGTATCAGTGGTGGTATTGTTGGTGGTGGTGGTGATGGTATTGGTGGTATTGGCGGTTTTATTGGTTTTGGTGGTATTGGTGGGGTGGTATTGGTAGAGCTATTGGTGGTATTGGTGGTGATGGTGATGGTATTGGCAGTGATGGTGGTGGTATTGGTGGAGGTATTGGTGGTGATCGTGGTGGTATTTTTGGTGGTGGTGGTATTGGTGGTGGTGGTTTTGTGGTGGTGATATTGGAGATATTTGTGGTATTGGTGGTGGTGATGGTATTAGCGATTGTATTGGTGGAGGTATTAGTAGTGGTATCAGTGGTAGAATTGGTGGTGGTGATGGTATTGGTGGTATTGGCGGTTTTATTGGTTTTGGTGGTATTGGTGGGGTGGTATTGGTAGAGCTATTGGTGGTATTGGTGGTATTGGTGGTGATGGTGATGGTATTGGCAGTGATGGTGGTGGTATTGGTGGAGGTATTGGTGTTATGTTATGTTATGTTATAACAATTTATATAGCGCAACAGCTGCCCCAACAAAGGGGCGTCCCGGCGCTCCTGACAAGGACTAAGCCCTCAAGGCACCTTCCAACACAGATTAGACTTTGGGGAAGAGATGATCTTAAGGGCCTTCCTGAAAGGCAGATAATCCCTTAGACCTCGAATAGATGCTGGGAGAGAATTCCACAGCCTGGCTGCCTTATACCTAAAAGATCTACTGCCTGCCCTGGTTTTCTTAACCCGTGGCACCTTCAACAGGTTTTGGCTAGAAGATCGAAGTTGGCGCGTAGGCTCATAAGGCTGAATCAAGTCTGTTAATATCTGTGGAGAAGCCAGCTTCCATGCCTTGAAGACCACACAAAGTGCCTTGAACTCTATACGTCTTTCCATAGGCAACCAGTGTAGTCTTCGAATTGCATCCGAGGCAGAGCTAGATCTACGTAGACCCAGCAACATTCTAGCTGCAGCGGTCTGGACTCTCTGTAACCTATGGACCTCAACCTTATTGGCCCCCAAATAGAGAGTGGAAGCATAGTCTAGCAGTGATAGGACTGTGGCTTGAATAATCAGCTGTCTAGTGGGGGCATCAAAGAACTTAAAAATAGACTTAAAGCTACTAAGCAGCCCAAAACATGTGCCAGCCACCTTCTTAGTCTGGGTTTGATAATTAAGATTGCTATCTACCCAAACACCGAGGTTTTTCACCACCGACTTTGGAGGGGGTGCATGTCCAAGGCTCTGGGGCCACCAATCATTACTCCAAAGACCCTGGTCTTTCCCCGTCAGCAGAATTTCCGTTTTCTCTGCGTTTAGCTGCAAACAGTTGATGGTAAGCCAATCCGCCACTGCTGCCAAATTGGTGCAGAAGCGGGCAGCGTCTAGGCTATTACCCCTAACGGTATTGCTAGACAGGGCTACCACCAACTGTGTATCGTCAGCATAAGAGACAAGGGTCAAACCACGGCTCTTCACGAGAAGAGCCAGTGGCAGCACATAGATATTAAAAAGCAAAGGGCTCAAAGATGAGCCCTGAGGTACACCTTGTCTCACCCTGAAAGTCCCTGAGGAAAACGGGGGCACAGAAACCTCGAAAGTCCTATCCTCTAGGAAGGATGCCAGCCAGCGTAAAGCCAAGCCATTGATCCCAACCTCCTCTAATCGTCTCAGCAAAATGGCATGGGACACGGTGTCAAATGCGGCACTCAAGTCTAGCAGGATTAATGCCGCAGTGTGCCCTTTATCCAAAGATGCCCAAAGATGTTCTGTCATGGCCAACAGTGCTGACTCAGTGCTGTGACCGGGGCGAAAAGCCATTTTGCGAGGGATCCAAGATGTTATTAGAGGACAAGAAGTTGGAGAGCGTGGCATTGAAATATGTCTCCAGAATCTTCGATGCCCAAGGTAGGCGGGAGATAGGCCTATAGTTCTCAGGACGTTCTGGATCTAATTGGATTTCTTTATTAAAGGCAGGACTTTGGCTATCTTCCAAGCAGTGGGCACGATCCCTGTGATCAATGAACCATTTAAGATGTCACACAGAGGGCCCTGAATTGTAGGAAGAAGCTTAAGAAAATGACCTGGCCTAAGCGGATCAAGGGGAGAACCAGATTTTATTTTAAAACAGAGTGCCTCCAGCTGGGCGGGCACGATCAGCGGGAACTTATCCAATGAACAGGCCGTTGCCTCTACCAAATCAGTAGATTGTATTAGCGCGGGAAATTGTTTATAAATCCTTTCCACTTTGGAAATGAAATATGCCGCTAAATCATCGCATTCCTTGTTGGATGAAATAAAAGGCTCCGTAGGAGCTGTCGTTAATGAGGCAACTAAGGAAAATATACATTTAGCCTTGTTCCCACTGCCTGCAAGTTGTGACGCATAGAAAGTGGCTCGGACCACCTGTTAAATGGTAGCGGCAGTTTCAGTCGATAACCTTTCAAGTATTGCCCGGCGGTAATCGCCTCTTATACCATTCGATGATTAACCAACAAAAGAGGCAGGCGCCGGAGACTGGAAGGCAGGAAACAAAATTTTATTCCGTCGGAGCAGAACACATCAGATCGGACAGCAAGGTATCGTCTCGAGGTGCTATCTCTGCATCTCTGAGACCTGGTCTCTTATACACACATTTTTGACTTTATTACCGGTTTATTGTACATGGCACATTCTTGAGATTGCTTTGATACATGAAAGAACATCCTCGGAATCCCCGGCTCGGGTACGCTCCCACACATAACTACAGTGGAAGTCCCCACCCCACCCACAGTAGGAGATGGCTATCACACAGCTGGACACTCCGCCAATTCCCGGGGGTGTGTGCGACTGGTCGGGTCTCAGGGGGTGGGGGCCTTGATCTACTGTAATCCCTTTGATGTGAGGTGTTTCCCTTACAGTAGGGGCAATAAACTGCATCCGCAGGGCTAGGTGATGGCCTGGGATCGGTTCGGACAATCGGGCGCAGAGGAAGGGGGTTATCAAAAGGATGTATGACCATGTATGGGATGAAAGGAGGTGTTGGTCAGGCGCGGGATGTGGATCCATGGCAGGGTCGCGCAGAAGGAGAGGGTTTATGGCCCATGTATGAGGGAGCGGGGGGGTGGCCGGCGCGCGGGGGATGTTTGCAGCGCCTGAGGGACGCGCTGGTGATCGGCAATGAGACCATGGTGCCTAAAATGGCCGTCGCGCGTTTTCTGCGTGTGGCGCTGTTCTGCTCGATTTTCCCGGCCTTCTTGTGTTAACAAGTGATTGAATGTGACTTCAGTCTCTTACCATTCAAGCCTAAGGGTTAGAGTAGTGAATGGAGCCTATTTACTAGGCACTTCAACATGATTCTGTGCTCTTCCCCATAGATCAGGGCTTGCACACATAGCCTAGGGGATAGATTCGTTAGTATTAGGGATAACCTGTCCTGTAGTGAGGGTATTTCATGGAGCCGTGCTGAATTCAGGCCTGGTAGGCCTCAAACAGGAGAGACTCCATCTTTCTTTCTGCTCCGGCAGCTTGGGATGCTTCTAGGTCAAAAGTAATGTTTTAGTTATGAGGTGTTATTCGCTTGGAGAGAACCGGTTCAGGCCGGCCCTTATCGAAGGATTGTATTTTTCTTCATGCCGAAGACACTACATCGGGCCGGCCGGCTGGGAACGTGTCCTTGGTACGGGGAGGTACAAGAATTTGGTGGGCGGCAGGTTACGGGCCGGAATTTTCCATGAGGAAATGCACCTCTATATTAGTGAAAGTCTGAGGCAGTTACATGTTCAGTCCGTAGGCGGCATCTAGCCGTTAGCAGTAAAGCTACTACTTATTCCAGGGAAGACAGACGCCATCTTGAAGGCGGAGAAGAACCGAGAGACAGATGCTTTCCTAACAGAATAGCCAGAGAGGAGAGAGTAGCCGATAAGGAAGAGGTCCCAGTGACTCGGAGAAGGGTGATTCCAGGCGAGCCGAGGCACAGACGAGAAGGGAGCCTAGATGACCACTGAGTGCAGGCTACATACTACTAAGGTGATGTCGACCCTTTCTTATTAGAGTGTACAACTTAATCTTTCACTTTTCTTTGCAGGTTATGTGTTATATCATAATGTTATGTGATTGTGTATGTAATGAGTAATAAAGTATCCAGTTTGTAGTGAACCAACATGTGATGCGTGTTCTTGTATAAGAGGGTAGCCTATTCTTCTAGTCAGCTGCGGCTACATGAACAGATGTTAACCCTGATCAGGTAAGTGGTAACTGAATAAAGGAAAGAGGAGCCCCTCGAACCTGAGAACAGGCTATGCCCGAACTGGCAATCCTTGTGTGATCTGATGAATAGTGAGACTGATTCCCTTTTTGTATGTTATGGTGATCATAGGATGAACTGTCGTATGAGACTGCCGTCTAGGTAGAGAGGTCTGGATTCGTAGGGGATCGCGAGGTCGCCGATTGTGCTGATACTGTCGTATGGGCAGAGAGGTCTGGGTTCGTATGGGACCGCGAGGCCGCCACTTGTGATACTGTCGTATGGGCAGAGAGGTCTGGATTCGTAGGGGATCGCGAGGCCGCCGATTGTGCTGAGACTGCCGTCTGGGTAGAGAGGTCTGGGTTCGTATGGGACCGCGAGGCCGCCACTTGTGATACTGTCGTATGGGCAGAGAGGTCTGGATCCGTATGGGATCGCGAGGCAGCCGATTGTGCTGAGACTGCCGTCTGGGTAGAGAGGTCTGGGTTCGTATGGGACCGCGAGGCCGCCACTTGTGATACTGTCGTATGGGCAGAAAGGTCTGGATCCGTATGGGATCGCGAGGCCGCCGATTGTGAGGTCTTGGTATGCATAGTAGGAATCCCCTGTCCTTAGGTGATAGATATATGTGGTTGCAGGATTGTAAATAGGTTCTAGGGAGGGGGTAACGTTCTGGCTGGGTTAGTGAGGCTCTGATGAGCGGGTTCTATCTGATCCGAAAACCCAAGCAGAACATTTGGCGTCACGAACCGTTTACGAAACCTGTGTGCGTTGTGGTTGTATCGTGTTTGCTTTCGGTGCGTGCGTGGTTTCGTTTGTATATTATTTCTATATAATTGTTTCTTTTTTTTTTTTCCCTCTTTCTTCTTTTTCTTTTTCTCTTTTTCTTTCTTTTCAAAGATGTTTTCTAGAAAGTCGGAATCTACTTTTAAGTTGCCCGTTGATATTCCCGGCTGGGATTCAACGCCTTATGAAGCCTTAGCCCGTGAGTGGGCTGATTCTACTGGTTTGAGTGAGAATTGGAATTCTTTTTTGGAGCTGGCGGAGCCGGCTGATGTGATTACTTGTTTACAGAAGGCGCCGGTATCTAAGGGTGTTGAGCTTCCCGTTTTGGGGCGCAGAGGTTGGATTGTTCTGTCTGTGTACAGGATTCTCCATGAGAGGTTGTTGAAGTTGCAGAACTTGCATAAGGATTTGGAAGCGAACTTTGTTGAGATTCAGAATGCTCATACTTTGTTGCGGTGTCAAAATAAGTTGCTTGCTGATAAACTTGAGACGTACCAAACTATTGCCGAGAGGGCGGCTGTGCGAATTGCTCGTTATAAATACAAGAATAGGCGTGGTCGGGTCTCGACGCGAAAGGTGCGTCTGGTCGTGGCGAAAGCCGGACTGGATTGGAATCCTGATGAATGGGATGGTAATATCTGGAACTCGAGTGATTCTCCTTTCTCGGGTGAGGAGTCTGCCAAGCGCGAGTCCTCTCGCTCCGGCCGTGCTTGTAAATCTGCTTCTTGCGCCTCTGATGGTGCACCCCGTGATTGCGCTCGTCCTTCGAGCGGGGTCGATGCTTCTTCCACTGATTGTTCCTCTACGTGTACTGGTCGAGCTCCTTGTGATGCTCATCCCGCGGTCTCGGCGCATCCAGTTTTTCGACGGAAGGTGCAGCAGGCTCCCGGTGCTCCGAATGGTATTGCTTTAGACTCTTTGGAGGATTTTACTCAACAAGAAATTAGTGATATTTTGCAGCGATTTCGGCAGCGAGTTGGTGAGCCCTTGCTCACATAGATGGTGCGCCTTTATGAACTGGGAGCTGCTGGCATTATGTTGGATGCTGGCGATTGTTTGAAGTTTTGTTCCTTGAGTTCGGATTCTACTGTACAGGATCATTTTCGTAACTTTAATGGTGGTGGTCAAATTTCTTTGCTTCAATTGGCGACTGAGGGTTGTAATCAAAAATATCCTACTGAGTCTGACTGGCCTCTGAATGACAAACCGTGGTATACTTTGCGCGATGCTGCGCAACGTCTCAAAGAGGAGGTGATGAAAACGGCAATTTTTCTGAATACTGCTGACCGGTTGCTTGATGGTTTCTTGACATCTTCTGTGCGGAATCGTATTATTCGTTCTTCCCCTGTTGCTTATAAGCAGGTCATGATGACTTTATTGATTAATCAGACTGGTAACATGTTATCTGTGGTGCTGGAATCGGTACGCCAACTCGGTGAGTTGGGTGAGTGGTTTAAACCTGAACGGCAGTCCCGGCCTGACACTCGTACTCTTGGTGACAATAAATTTACTAGACGTGATATGTTTTTTGCTCTTATGGCTGATGGTGTGCGGAAGGAGGACATTGATGGTGAGACTACTTCTCGTTTGTGGGAAATGTTTCGCAAACGTGGCTTGGATCGAAAGGAGGGTGCCCGGCGTGTTCGGACAACTGAGTGTGATCGTGGTTTTTCTGACGGTAGCGGTGATGACGACCGCCGTGGGCGCTCTGATCGTCGTGATGATCGACGTTATGCGCGTGATTTGTCCCCCCGTCGTGAGAGAGACAGGGAGAGAGAGGGGGAAAGAGAGAGGGGGAGAGATGATTATGTTAACAGCAGACGTAGAGATGATAGGGATCAATCCCCTGAGTTGAGAAGGAGAGAGGATCGACACATATTGGCCGATCGAAACCCGCAATACAATGCAGGGAACAGTAATCCATTTCGTAATGGAGATGGATATGAACAGGAGGTATCGATACCTAGGAACCGTGAGAGTCTTTATCCTGATTTATCCTGGTACACAGAACACAATAAAAAGGACTGGGAAATAGGTCAAGCTCCAGTACACAGATGGGCTCACAGAGATAATAGACCCTATGTAGATATTGATATTTATTGGAGACATCGTAATATCCAAAGGGCCCGAGCATTGGTAGATACAGGAGCGGAGGCCACTCTTATTCATGGAAAATCAAAGAAGTTTAAAGGTCAGCCTTTTACAATTACCGGATTAGGTGGAAAGGAAACTCCCGCAGTTCAAACCTTACTTGAAATGAGAATAGGTAGAATTCCTAGAAAAGAATACTCTGTATTAGTGGTGCCACTCTTAGAATTCATAATTGGAATTGATATTTTGAAAGGAATGACTTTGCACTTAGATGATGGATGTTACCAATTTGGAACTAAACATTATATATCGTCCAGGCCTGTACGGGTTGGTCGTTTAAGAATGCCCCCCATAAAAGTTCCCCAGGCGACAAAAGTGGTTCGTCAGAAGCAGTATCGTATTCCAGGTGGTCATGAAGAGATTAGTACCACTATTCAGGAGTTGGTGGATGCAGGAGTTATAACCCCAGTTACTTCTGCTTGGAATAATCCTGTTTGGCCTGTACGTAAGAGTGATAATTCTTGGCGCATGACTGTTGATTATCGAGAATTGAAAAGACACACACCCTCTTTGACTGTTGCAGTACCGGATGTTATTACCCTAAATGAAAGAATCCAGAAACATCCAGGTACATGGTATGCGTCCATTGATATTGCTAATGCTTTCTTTTCGATTCCGATTGCCCCTGAGTGTCAGGAACAATTCAGTTTTACATGGAACGGGCGTCAGATGACGTTTAGAAGTCTTCCTCAGGGCTATGTGCATAGTCCTACGATATGTCACCGGCTGGTGGCAGAGCATCTGGCTGAGGTACCAGTTCATCCACAAATTCAGATATGTCACTATATTGATGATATTTTGATCCAAGGTGAATCACAAGAGGAAGTTCAGACCCAATTGGATAGAGTCATTGAGTGCTTGCGTGAGAAAGGTTGGGAAATCAACCCGGATAAATTACAAGGTCCGTCCCAGGCTGTGAAATTTTTGGGTATTAATTGGCATGAAGGGCACCGAGAAGTGATCCCTCAGGTTAAACAGAAAATTCTTGATTTTGCAGTTCCGAGAAATAGGAAAGAAGCCAAAAGCTTCATTGGTTTGTTTGGATTTTGGCGTCAGCATATTCCTCATTTGAGTCAAATATTGGCCCCTTTGTACCAGGTCACTCGTAAAAAGAATGCATTTGAATGGGGTAAACCACAGCAAGATGCGTTCAGTCTGGCAAAAGAAGCAATTCAGCATGCTCTGGATTTATGGCCTGTATGTGATGGTGATGTGGATTTGAATTAGTCTGTACAAGGCCTTTATGCGAATTGGAGTTTGTGGCAGAAACAAGGCAAGAGTAGAGTACCGTTAGGTTTCTGGACCAAAAAGTTACCTGATGCTGGTGAGCGTTATACACCTTTTGAGAAACAGTTACTTGCATGTTATTGGGCTCTGGTGGATACCGAGCAATTGACTTTGGGACATGATATAGTTTTGCGACCTGAAATTCCTATCATGCAGTGGGTTATGAGTTCACCGAAAACTCACCGAATTGGACACGCTCAAGAGGCGAGTGTGATTAAATGGAAATGGTATATACAAGACAGGGCACGTGTGGGACAAAAAGGAGTTGCATCTTTGCATGAGCAGGTGGCACGGGCGCCATCAACTGAAACTGAGAGTGAATGTTCCGTACCTTTAGTACAGGAATCTCCTGTTAAGTGGGGTAAACCTTTTGATGATTTGTCCGCAGAGGACAGAAACCATGTCTGGTTTACGGATGGTTCAGCAAGGTTCATAGGGACGAAACGGCATTGGAAGGCAGTGTCCTATAATCCGATCACACAAAAATTGCTGAGTACAACTGGTGAGGGTAAGAGCAGTCAATTTGCTGAACTCTATGCTGTTTATCAAGTTCTGAAACAAGAGTTACCTGGCACATGTCATATTTTTACCGATTCTTGGTCTACTGCCAATGGACTGGCAGTTTGGTTACCGACTTGGCATTCCCATAGTTGGAAAATCCATTCCAAAGAATTGTGGGGAAAAGAATTATGGCAGGAGATTTGGGAAATGCTCCCACAGAGTACTGTTACAATCTTCCATGTGGATGCTCATACCCCGATAGACTCTCTTGACAAATTCTTTCATAACATTGCAGATGAGAAATCTAAAATTGCTGAGGCAGTGGTGGACACGCAAGATTCTGATATTGCGGGATTGGCGGAATGGGCCCACCAGAAAGCAGGACACTTTGGAGAGAAAGCCACTAGCAGGTGGGCTGCTGATCGAGGAATTTATATTCCCCTAGATTTAATTAAAAATGTTATTCTACATCGTCCCATTTGTCAGCATATCAGGCAGCGCAAAGTGCCCCAAATTGTTAAAGGTCATTTAGATCGCGGGAAATTGCCCGCTCAAATTTGGCAGATTGATTACATTGGTCCACTTCCTATGAGTAGGAATTGTCAATATGTTTGCACCATTGTTGATACATACAGTGGCCTGTTGGTGGCCCTTCCCTGTAAGCAAGCTACCCAATTGAATACTATTAAAACATTGGAATTGATTATGATGTATTATGGTGTGCCATTCCAAATTCAATCTGATAATGCATCCCATTTTCGTGGAAGATTGGTACAGGAATTCTGTGTGGAAAACAATATTGAATGGGTGTTTCATATACCATATTATCCACAGGCCTCGGGTCTTGTGGAGAGGTTGAATGGCCTGCTAAAAGACCAATTGCGCAAATTAACAGATGACAAGTATAAGAATTGGCGAGATTTTTTGCCTCAAGCGCTATTGATTTTGAATAACCGTCCTTTTCTAAATGCTGAATCCCCACTTATGCGTTTGTTTCCTCCGAATGTTGATGCTAAGCCCAATGAGATCAGAGAGACTGTGATGTACTGGGAGATTACTCCCGGAGCTTTGGCTCCATGCAGAGCGACCCCAGGGTCGGCAGGTTTAGACTTGCATGCCATGGATGACACCATTATAAAAAGTAAAGATCGAGTCATCATTGAAACAGGTGTTGGTGTTCAGATACCACCTGGAAATTTCGGATTAATTGCCCCTAGATCGGGGCTGGCTGTAAAAGGCATTCAGGTGCTTGGAGGAATCATTGATAGTGATCATCAGGGAGAGATTAAGGTGCTCCTGCTGAATAGCAGTGAGGTTGACTTACTGATACATAAAACTGACCGAGTGGCTCAATTGCTAATAATGCCTGTCTTCAGTGGTGAGATGACAAAAGGCACTGCCCCAACGTTGCTAACTGTACGAGGCCAGAAAGGTTTTGGCTCCACAGATAATCCTGGGGCCAGAGTTTGGGTGCAGTCGCCTAAGAATCCCCCTGAACAAGCAGAAGTGATTGCAACCGGTCAAGACAACACCATTTTAGTTATGAGACCAGGGAAAGATAGCTGGGAAGCAGTCCCGGCTGACAAATGTTACTTACGAGAATGAATAATGCCTGTATTTGATTCTTTTTCAGATCATTCTTTGGACTGTTGCTGCAGGATGTGTCGGCGTTGGACTCCTTTTGGGATGGTACGACGAGAGAGGAGGGATCCCATCAACCCAGGCTGAGTTGAGAACCCGAGTGTCGCGTTCCTTCGCTGCGTGGGATTCGTCGCCGAACTTTTGGGTTACATTGGCCAAGCAAGTGACGAAGACCCCTCATTTCTGCCTGACACCGATGAGATCGGTGACGGATATACTGGCAACTTGTTTGGTTGCTGTCCCTGCTTCATTGGAGACTCTGACTCATATTTTTAATATAACAAATGCTCGCCCCAATGTTCTTCTGGGCGATTTCTCTGCCCATGAGTATTGCCCCTTGTGTACTGTACTGTCAGACCCGATACCGCCTGTCCAGTCCCAAATAGTTACCTATAATATCACACAAGGTGATTTATGTTTTTTCCTTACTTGTGATCCTAGTGCGATTTCTGAATGTATGCGTTTAAAATTGAAAGGTGCCACTTCATTCACCGCTCATGAACAAACTTTGTGCTTTCAAAGGACACCGAAAACATGTACTTCTGTTCAGAATAACATGACTTGCAAGAGTATGGTAGTTACCCCCAGTCACTATCGCACGATGTTACTACCTGCCGGATGGCTTTTCTCATGTGGTAATACTTCCTGGCCATATATCCCCGCAAATATTTCTGGAGGCCCTTGTGCCATTACTAGACTGAGCTTACTAATGTTCTCGTCACATCCGAATGCCAACTCTCGTGTGATCCGAGATACAGTGAGGTTACAGGAGGATTGTGACTCATCTTTGCATTTATATTCCAAGTCTGAATACCTTAGCCTGGCTGTTTCAATTGTTGGTGTTCCTGCTTTGGCAGTTTATAATGCCAAATCTATTGGGAAAATGGCCTGCTGGATGGTAAAATCCATCAATCATACTTCTACAATCCTGTCTGACATGCTATTAGATGCCCAGGGTGAACGAAGGGCTATCTTACAAAATCGAGCGGCCATTGATTATCTTTTGCTTAAACATGGACACAATTGTTCTGATTTTGAGGGTCTTTGTTGTTTTAACTTGTCGGATCATACAAAATCCATTCAGGTTCACATTGATAAATTACATGACTTGACAGAAGAAGTTAGAAAACACATTGACCAGGGCTGGTTTGACTGGCTCTTTAATTGGTTACCCGATTTGCATTTGTTACGTCAAATATTGGGAGGTATTCTGATTGCTATCGGCATTTTGATTTCTATCTGTTGCTTTGTTCAGTGTATTCCTTCACTACTTCAATTCTGCACACCTGGTACTAGACATAGATCAGTTAGTCTTGTTTCATATTATTCTTCCACAGATGTTAGTTCTGTTTAATGAATGTATAATAGACTGAAGTCAAGGGTGAAATGTTCTGCTCGATTTTCCCGGCCTTCTTGTGTTAACAAGTGATTGAATGTGACTTCAGTCTCTTACCATTCAAGCCTAAGGGTTAGAGTAGTGAATGGAGCCTATTTACTAGGCACTTCGACATGATTCTGTGCTCTTCCCCATAGATCAGGGCTTGCACACATAGCCTAGGGGATAGATTCGTTAGTATTAGGGATAACCTGTCCTGTAGTGAGGGTATTTCATGGAGCCGTGCTGAATTCAGGCCTGGTAGGCCTCAAACGGGAGAGACTTCATCTTTCTTTCTGCTCCGGCAGCTTGGGATGCTTCTAGGTCAAAAGTAATGTTTTAGTTATGAGGTGTTATTCGCTTGGAGAGAACCGGTTCAGGCCGGCCCTTATCGAAGGATTGTATTTTTCTTCATGCCGAAGACACTACATCAGGCCGG
Organism: Triturus cristatus; assembly: GCF_964204655.1. Taxonomy (NCBI): domain Eukaryota; kingdom Metazoa; phylum Chordata; class Amphibia; order Caudata; family Salamandridae; genus Triturus; species Triturus cristatus. Next base: position 447,006,430 of record NC_140590.1, read on the forward strand.
CCGGCTGGGAACGTGTCCTTGGTACGGGGAGGTACAAGAATTTGGTGGGCGGCAGGTTACGGGCCGGAATTTTCCATGAGGAAATGCACCTCTATATTAGTGAAAGTCTGAGGCAGTTACATGTTCAGTCCGTAGGCGGCATCTAGCCGTTAGCAGTAAAGCTACTACTTATTCCAGGGAAGACAGACGCCATCTTGAAGGCGGAGAAGAACCGAGAGACAGATGCTTTCCTAACAGAATAGCCAGAGAGGAGAGAGTAGCCGATAAGGAAGAGGTCCCAGTGACTCGGAGAAGGGTGATTCCAGGCGAGCCGAGGCACAGACGAGAAGGGAGCCTAGATGACCACTGAGTGCAGGCTACATACTACTAAGGTGATGTCGACCCTTTCTTATTAGAGTGTACAACTTAATCTTTCACTTTTCTTTGCAGGTTATGTGTTATATCGTAATGTTATGTGATTGTGTATGTAATGAGTAATAAAGTATCCAGTTTGTAGTGAACCAACATGTGATGCGTGTTCTTGTATAAGAGGGTAGCCTATTCTTCTAGTCAGCTGCGGCTACATGAACAGATGTTAACCCTGATCAGGTAAGTGGTAACTGAATAAAGGAAAGAGGAGCCCCTCGAACCTGAGAACAGGCTATGCCCGAACTGGCAATCCTTGTGTGATCTGATGAATAGTGAGACTGATTCCCTTTTTGTATGTTATGGTGATCATAGGATGAACTGTCGTATGAGACTGCCGTCTAGGTAGAGAGGTCTGGATTCGTAGGGGATCGCGAGGCCGCCGATTGTGCTGATACTGTCGTATGGGCAGAGAGGTCTGGGTTCGTATGGGACCGCGAGGCCGCCACTTGTGATACTGTCGTATGGGCAGAGAGGTCTGGATTCGTAGGGGATCGCGAGGCCGCCGATTGTGCTGAGACTGCCGTCTGGGTAGAGAGGTCTGGGTTCGTATGGGACCGCGAGGCCGCCACTTGTGATACTGTCGTATGGGCAGAGAGGTCTGGATCCGTATGGGATCGTGAGGCCACCGATTGTGCTGAGACTGCCGTCTGGGTAGAGAGGTCTGGGTTCGTATGGGACCGCGAGGCCGCCACTTGTGATACTGTCGTATGGGCAGAAAGGTCTGGATCCGTATGGGATCGCGAGGCCGCCGATTGTGAGGTCTTGGTATGCATAGTAGGAATCCCCTGTCCTTAGGTGATAGATATATGTGGTTGCAGGATTGTAAATAGGTTCTAGGGAGGGGGTAACGTTCTGGCTGGGTTAGTGAGGCTCTGATGAGCGGGTTCTATCTGATCCGAAAACCCAAGCAGAACAGGCGCTTGGGGAGAGACAGGATGGCGCAGATAATGTTCAGATACGAACTAAATTTTCACACACCTGGATCTTTTTTTTGTAGTTCTTAATTGCCAAACGATATTTTTCTTTAGCCATCAAGTCATAGTCCCTTCTCCAAGTGCGTTCAAGTTTTTTACAGTCCTTACGCAGTACAGCAAGTTCTTCGTTATACCAGGGGCTGTAGCTAGATTTGCGGGATAGTTGCCATTTTTCCGGGACTAGCTCATCCAAGGGCTGTCTGATCCAGGTAGAAAAGGCAGTATATGCCATGTTAGGGTCCGCATTAGACATGGGGCAGGAGGTCCCCAATTTTTCAGCGTAATTAGCCCAGTCGAGCTTATGCCATGCTCTCTTACATGTGAGGTGGCAGCAATCTTTAACTGTAGCCCCTTTGATTGACAGATACATCATGATCAAATAATGATCAGTCCATAGCAATTTTAATGGGGCCGCTGCAGACAAGACGTTCAAGTTGGTAAACACTGAGTCTAGAAGATGACCCGCCGTGTGAGTAGGACCTTGCACCAACTGAACCAATTGACAGGCCCAAAGGTCTGCTATAAAATTAGCTATATCGGGATCTTCTATATTATCTAGGTGGAGATTTAAGTCACCCACTATAGTAAAATTGGCCCACCCAAGTGCCAATCTGTTCACAAGCTCTACAGAGGCTGCTCTAAATACGCTTGAGCTCCTGGTGGTCTATAGATCAAGAGCCCCGCTACCGTATAATTTTGCGAGATAGTGATTTTGAAACTCGCACATTCACTACCCGCCAGGGTTTGTTTCTCCAAATTACAGGTAAGGTAAGATTTAAAAACAACCGCTATACCCCCACCCCTGGTCTCTCTATTCACGGTCCTAATATTGTAACCAGCGGGGAGCGCTAAAAGAGTTTGGTGATCGTGGTGGTATTTTTGGTGGTGGTGGTATTGGTGGTGGTGGTATTGGTGGTGGTAGTGGTATTAGTGGTGGTGGTATTGGTGGTGGTATTATTGGTGGAATTGTTGGTGGTGATATTGGTGGTGGTCGTATTGGTGGTGGCATTGGTGGTGGTATTGGTCATGTTGGTGGTATTGATAGTGCTGGTACTGGTGGTGGTATTGGTGGTGGTGCTATTGGTATTGGTGGTGGTGGTATTGATGGTATAGGTGGTGGTGGTATTGGTGGTGGCTGGTGGTTATGGTGCTGTATTGGTGATGGTGGTATTGGTTGTGTTGGTGGTGGTGGTATAGGTATAGGTGGTATTTGTGTTGGTCATGGTATTGGTGGTGGTGGTATTGGTGGTGGTGGTATTGTTATTATTGGTATTGGTGGTGGTATTGGTGGTGGTGGAGGTATTGGTAACAGTGGTGGTGGTATTGGTGGTGGTGGTATTCGTAGTGGTACTTTTGGTGGTATTGATGTTGGTGGAAGTAGTACTGGTGGTGGCATTGGTAGTGGTATTAGTGGTGATATTGGTGGTGAGTGGTGGTATTGGTGGTGGTGGTATTAGTGGTGTTGTTGGTGATGGTGGTATTGGTGAGTTTGTTGGTGGTTTTGGTGTTGGCTGTATTGGTGGTGGTATTTGTGGTATTGGTAGTGGTGGTACTGGTGGTATTGGTGGTATTGGTGGTGGGTGTAGTACTCATATTGTTGGTAGTGGTGGTATTGGTATTGGTGGTGGTATTGATAGTGGTGGTATTGCTGATGGTATTGGTGGTGGTGGTATTGGTATTGGTGGTGGTGGTATTGGTATTGGTGATGGTATTGGTGGTATTGATGTTGGTATTGGTGGTATTGGTGATATATTGGTGGTGGTATTGGTGGTGGTGGTATTGGTATTGATATTGGTGGTGGTGGTATTAGTATTGGTGGTGGTGGTATTGGTATTGGGGTGGCATTATTGGTGGTGATGGTATAGGTGGTTGTATTGGTGGTGGTATTGGTGCCGGCAGTACTAGCAGTGGCATTGGTATTGGTGGTCATAGTAGTGGCATTGGTGGTGGTATTGGTGGTGGTGGTATTGGTGATGGTTGTATTGATCATAGTGGTATTGGTGGCGGGGTATTGGTGGTGGTATTGGTGGTGGTTATGGTGGTATTGGTGGAGGTGGTATTATTATTGGTGGTATTTTTATTAGTTGTGGTGTTAGTGGTGGTGGTATTGGTAGTGGTATTGGTGATGATGGTGGTGTTATTGGTGGTGGTAGTGGTATTGCTATTAATTGTGGTATTGGTGGTGATGGTATTGGTGGTATTGGTTTTGTTGTTGGTGGTGGTGGTGGTGGTATTGGTGGTGGTTGTATTGGTATTGGTGCTGGTAGTATTGGTGGTATTTTTGGTGGTGGGATTGGTGGTTTAATATGTGGTATTGGTGACATTGATGGTGGTATTGATAGTGGTGGTATTGGTGGTGGTGGTATTGGTATCGTTAGTGGTGGTATTGGTGGAGGTGGTATTGTTGGTGATGGTGGCATTGGTGGTTTTGATGCTGGTATTGGTGGTGGTATTGGTGGTGTTGGTGGTGGTATTGGTATTGGGGGTGGTATTGGTGGTGGTGATATAGGTGGTGGTATTGGTGGTGATCGTATTGGTGGTAGTGATTGTACTGGCGGTGGTGGTATTGGTGGTGGTGGTATTATTGGTGGTATTGGTGATGGTATTGTTGGTGGTATTAATGGTGGTGCGGTATTGGTGGTGGAGGTATTGGTGGTGGTGGCATTGGTGGTATTAGTGGTGGTGGTATTAGCGATTGTATTGTTGGAGGTATTAGTAGTGGTATCAGTGGTGTTATTAGTGGTGGAGATGGTATTGGTGATGGTGGTGGTGATGGTATTGGTGGTATTGGTGGTGGTATTGGTGGTGATGGTGGTGGTATTGGTGGTGGTATTTGTGGTGGTGGTGGTGGTTTTTGAGTTGGTGGTATTTGTGGTGGTAGTGGTATTGGTATTGGTGGTATTGGTGGTGGTATTATTGGTGGTGATATTGGTGGTGGTCGTATTGGTGGTGCATTGGTGGTGGTATTGGTCATGGTGGTGGTATTGATAGTGGTGGTACTGGTGGCGTTATTGGTGGTGGTGCTATTGTTATTGGTGGTGGTGGTATTGGTATTGATGTTATTGGTGGTGGTGGTATTGGTGGTGGCTGGTGGTTATGGTGCTGTAGTGGTGATGGTGGCATTGGTGGTCTTATTGGTGGTGTTGGTGGTGGTATAGGTCTTGGTGATATTTGTGTTGGTCATCGTATTGGTGGTGGTGGTATTGGTGGTGGTGGTATTGGTGGTATTCGTGGTGGTGGTGGTATTGGTGGTGGTGGAGGTATTGGTGATGGTGGTGGTGGTATTGGTGGTGGTGGTATTTGTAGTGGTAGTTTTGGTGGTATTGAAGTTGGTCGTAGTGGTACTGGTGGTGGCATTGGTGGTGGTATTGGTGCTGATATTAGTGATGGGTGGTGGTATTGGTGGTGGTAGTATTGGTGGTGTTGGTGGTGGTATTGGTGGTGGTTTTGGTGTTGGCGGTATTGGTGGTGGTATTTGTGGTATTGGTAGTGGTGGTACTGGTGGTATTGGTAGTGGTGGTAGTAATTGTGTTGTTGGTGGTGGTGGTATTGATATTGGTGGTGGTATTGATAGTGGTGGTATTGGTGGTGGTGGTCTTGGTATTGGTGGTGGTGGTATTGGTATTGGTGATGGTATTGGTGGTATTGGTGGTATTGGTGATATATTGGTGGTGGTGGTGTTGGTATTGGTGGTGGTGGTATCAGTATTGGTGGTGGTGGTATTGGTGGTGGCGTTATTGGTGGTGATGGTATAGGTGGTTGTATTGGTGGTGGTATTGGTGGTGGTAGAATTAGCTGTGGCATTAGTATTGGTGGTAGTGGCATTGGTGGTGGTATTGGTGGTGGTGGCATTGGTGATGGTTGTATTGGTCATAGTGGAATTGGTGGTGGGGTATTGGTGGTGGTTATGATTGTATTGGTGGAGGTGGTATTATTATTTGTGGTATTTGTATTAGTGGCGGTGTTAGTGGTAGTGTTATTGGTAGTGGCATTGGTGATGATGATGGTGTTATTGGTGGTGGTGCTGGTATTGTTATTAATTGTGGTATTGGTGGTGGTATTGATTTTGTTGGTGGTGGTGGTGGTATTGGTGGTGGTGGTGGTTGTATTGGTATTGGTGCTGGTAGTATTAGTGGTGGTGGTATTGTTGGTGGTGGTATTGGTGGTTTAATATGTGGTATTGGTGGTGGTGGTATTGGTGACATTGGTGGTGGTATTGATGGTGGTATTGATGGTGGTATTGGTGGTGGTGGTATTGTTGGTGGTGGTATTGTTGGTGGTGGTATTATTGGTGGTATTGGTGGCGGTATTGGTGGTGGTGGTGATGGTATTGATGGATGTATTGGTATTTGTGGTAGTAGTACTGGTTTTGGCATTGGTGGTATTGGTGGTGTTGACATTGGTATTAGTGGTATTGGTCATGGTGGTACTGGTGGTGGTGGTATTGGTATTTGTGGTGGTATTGGTGGTGGTGGTAGTGTGGTGTTGGTATTGGAGATATTGGTGGTATTGGTGGTGGTGGTATTGGTGATTATATTGGTGGTGGTATTAGTAGTGGTCAGACACCCGGCGGTGACATGGGGCGGGGTAGGGGCAGGGTAGGGGTTGTAAAATGCAGCATACGGACAATTTCAGGTAAGTAAAAAAAAAACAAATTTCATTGCGCACGCTGCATCACCAAATGCGATGGTATTGGTGGTACTAATGGTGGTATTGGTGGTGGTATTGGTGGTGCTAATGGTGGTGGGGTGGTATTGGTGGTGGTATTATTGGTGGTATTGGTGGTGATGATATTGGTGGTGGTATTGGTGGTGACATTGGTGGTGGTATTGGTCATGGTGGTTTTATTGATAGTGGTTGTATTGGTGGGGGTGCTATTGGTATTGGTGGTGGTGGTATTGGTATTGATGGTATTGGTGGTGGTGGTATTGGTGGTGGTAGTGGTATTGGTGGTGGTATTGGTGATATTGGTGCGGTAATGGTGGTGGTGGTATTGGTGGTCTTATTGGTGGTGGTGGTATTGGTGGTATTGGTTTTGGTGATGGCATTGGTCATGATGGTATTGGTGGTGGTTGTATTGGTGGTATTGGTAGCAGTGGTATTAGTATTGTTGGTAGTGGTGGTATTGGTAGTGGAGTTACTGGTGGTGGTATTGGCGATGGTGGTATTGGTGGCGGTATTGATTGTTGTGGTATTGGTGGTTATGGTGGTGTTATTGGTGGTGGTGTTATTGGTGGTGGTGGTGGTATTGCTATTAGTTGTGGTATTGGTGGTGGTGGTGGTATTGGTGGTATTGAAGTTGGTGGTATTGGTTTTGGTGGTATTGGTTGCAGTGGTGGTACTGGTGGTGGTATTGGTGGTGGTAGTATTGGTGGTGGTAGGTCTGGTGGTATTGCTGGTGGTGGTGGTGTTGGTGGTATTGGTTTTGGTGATGGCATTGGTCATGATGGTATTGGTGGTGGTTGTATTGGTGGTATTGGTAGCAGTGGTATTAGTATTGTTGGTAGTGGTGGTATTGGTAGTGGAGTTACTGGTGGTGGTATTGGCGATGGTGGTATTGGTGGCGGTATTGATTGTTGTGGTATTGGTGGTTATGGTGGTGTTATTGGTGGTGGTGTTATTGGTGGTGGTGGTGGTATTGCTATTAGTTGTGGTATTGGTGGTGGTGGTGGTATTGGTGGTATTGAAGTTGGTGGTATTGGTTTTGGTGGTATTGGTTGCAGTGGTGGTACTGGTGGTGGTATTGGTGGTGGTAGTATTGGTGGTGGTAGGTCTGGTGGTATTGCTGGTGGTGGTGGTGTTGGTGGTGGTTTTGGTGGTGGAATTGGTGGTGGTATTGGTGGTAGGTGCTGGCATTGGTGATAGTGGTATTGGTGGTGGTATTGGTGATGGTGGTATTGGTGGTAGTGTTGTTATTGGTGGTGGCGGTGCTATTAGTGGTGGGGGTATTGGATGTGGGTGTATTGGTGGTGTAATATGTGGCATTGGTGGTATTGGTGGTGGTGGTTGTAGTGGTAGTAGTGATATTGTTGTTGGTGGTGGTATTGGTTGTTGGGGCATTGGCAGTGGTGGTATTGGTGATGTAACATGTGGTATTGGTGGAATTGATGGTGATGGTGGTATTGGTGGTGGTGGTAGTAGTGGTATTGCTGGCTGTGGTGGTATTCATGGTGGTATTGAAAGTGGTGGTATTGGTGGTGGTGGTGGTGGTAATGGTGGTGGTGGTATTGGTATTGATGCTATTTTTGGTGGTGGTATTGGTGGTGGTGGTGGTGGTATTGGTGGTATTGATGCTGGTATTGGTGGTGGTAGTGTTGGTGGTGGTATTGGTGGTATTGTAATTGGTGGTGGTGATATTGGTGGTGGTATTGATGATGGTAGTATTGGTGGTGGTGATGGTATAGGTGGTGTTGGTATTGGTGGTGGTATTACTGGTGGTATTGTTTGTGGTATTGGTAATGGTGGGGGTATTGGTGGTTATAGTTGTATTGGTGGAGGAGGTATTGGTGGTGGTGGCTTTGGTGGTATTGGTGGTGGTGGTATTGGTGGGGTATTGGTATTGGTGGTGGTGGTGATGGTATTTGTGGTGGTATTGTTATTGGTAGTAGTAATACTGGTTTTGGCAGTGGTGGTATTGGTGGAAGTGGTATTGGTGGTGGTATTGGTATTAGTGGCATTGGTGATGGTGGTACTGGTGGTGGTATTGGTATTTGTGGTGATATTGGTATTGGTGGGACTGGTGGTGGTAGTATGGTGGTGGTGGTGGTATTGGAGATATTGGTGGTATTGGTGGAGGTATTGGAGAATGTATTGGTGGAAGTTTTGGTAATGGTATTGGTGGTGGTGATGATAATATTTGTGGTATTGGTGGTGGTGTTATTGGTTTTGGTGGTATTGGTGGTATTGATGGTGGTGGTGGTGGTATTTGTGGTGGTGATATTAGTGGTGGTGGTGGTGGTATTGTTGGTGGTGGTGGCATTGGTGGAGCTATTGGTGGTATTGCTGGTGGTATTGGTGGTTATGGTGGTGGTATTGGTGGAGGTATTGGGTGGTGTATTGGTGGCGGTGGTGATGGTGGTGGTATTGGTGGTGATGCTGATGCTGTTGGTTTTGGTTGTGGTGGTATTGTTATTGGTTGTGGCATTGGTGGTGGTGGTGGTATTGGTGGTGCTAATGGTGGTATTGGTGGCGGTGGTGGTATTGGTGGTGATAATGGTGGTATTGGTGTTGGTTTTGGTGTTGGTGGTATTTGTGGTATTGGTTATGGTAGTGGTATTGGTATTGGTGTTGGTGGAATTGGTGGTGGTATTATTGGTGGTATTGCTGGTGGTAGAATTGGAGGTGGTATTGGTGGTGGCATTGGTGGTGGTGTTGGTGATGGTGGTGGTATTGATAGTGGTGGTATTGGTGGCAGTATTGGTGATGGTGCTATTGGTATTGCTGGTGGTGGTATTGGTGGTGGTGGTAGAGGTGGTGGTGGTGGTATTGGTGGTGGTGGTGGTATTGGTGGCATTGATGCTGTATTGGTTGTGGTGGTATTGGTGATCATATTGGTTGTGTTAGTGGTGATGGTATTTGTGGTGGCATTGGTGTTGGTTTTGGTGTTGGTATTGATAGTGGTAGTAATGGTGGCAGAATTGGTGATGGTACTAATGGTGGTGGTGGTATTGGTATTGATGGTATTGGTGGTGGTGGTATAGGTGATGGTGGTGGTAGTGGTGGCATTGTTGCTGTATTGGTGGTGGTGGTATTGGTATTGGTGTTGGTGATGGTATCTATGGTGGTGGTATTGGTGATGGTGGTATTGGTGGTGTTAGTATTATTGGTGGTATTGGTGGCGGTGGTGGTAAAAATAGTGATGGGGTTGTGGTGGTATTAGTGGTGGTGTTGGTATTGGTGGTGGTGGTGGTGGTAGTAGTGGTATTGTTGGTGGTGGTGGTATTGGTATTGGTGGTGGTATTGGTAGTGGTGGTATTGGTGGTGGTGGTTTTGGTTTTGGTATTGATGGTATTGGTGGTGGTGGTGGTATTGTTGGTAGTGGTGGTATTGGCAGTGGTATTGGTGCTGGCATTGGTGGTGGTGGTGGTATTGCTATTGGTGGTGGCGGTGGTATTGGTGGTGGTAGTATTGGTGTTGGTGGCATTATTGGTGGTATTGGTGGTGGGGTGGTACTAATAGTTGTGGGGGTATTGGTGGTGGTGTTATTGGTGGTATTGGTGGTGATATTGGTTGTATTGGTGGTGGAGGTATTCGTGGTGGTGGTGGTGGTATTTGTGGTATTGGTGATGGTAGTTTTGGTGGTGGTGGTGGTATTGGTGTTGGCGTATTGGTGGTGTTTGTGATGGTATTGGTGGTATTGATGGTGGTATTGGTGATGGTATTGATGATGATATTGGTGGTACTGGTGGTGGTATTGGTTGTGGTAGTGGTGTTGGTGGTATTGGTATCAGTGATGGTATTGGTATAGGTGGTGGTGGTGGTATTGGTGGTGGTGGAATTGGTGGTGATGGTATTGGTGGTGATATTAGCAGGGGCTTCGCATCACGCCCACAAAACGGCGGCCATATCTAAATAGAGGATCATTCCAACGCTCACAAGCCTAGGAAATGAAACACACTCTTAATTTAAATATATTTGGATTTTTTCACTGTATTGGAACGAAATCTGAGGACGGAATTATTATTATCAATTCCAGTACCAGAAAACTATATCAATATTAAGGCAACTTCTTTTTCATACTGAATGCGTTGAATACAATGCTGGACTCACATTTTGTACAGCACACTTTTTTCGTTTTATTTCTTTGTTTACTGTGCTAGTATTTTTCACTTCTATGTTCAGTGTGTGTACTAAAGAGATTTCGAAATGGGTGCCGCTTAAGGACTGCTAACTGGCCGTTGGACTCTGGGGCTCATCCTCTACATCGAACACTGTATCCTGAAGGACTCCACGTTGCCTGAACCCACTTGCCATAGGGGAGACTCTGCAACTTGTCACCTACGCACTCGGGACTGCGAGGACCTGAGAGCTGTGCGCGTTGCACATCGCCTGCACCTGGCCCTCTTCCCGACTCCTCCCCCGTAGAGTTCTTAACGACTCGCGGCCCCCGCTTCGCGGGCGCCGCTTGAGGACTGCTAACTGGCCGTTGGACTCTGGGGCTCATCCTCTACATCGAACACTGTATCCTGAAGGACTCCACGTTGCCTGAACCCACTTGCCATAGGGGAGACTCTGCAACTTGTCACCTACGCACTCGGGACTGCGAGGACCAGGGAGCTGTGCGCGTTGCACATCGCCTGCACCTGGCCCTCTTCCCGACTCCTCCCCCGTAGAGTTCTTAACGACTCGCGGCCCCCGCTTCGTGGGTGCCGCTTGAGGACTGCTAACTGGCCGTTGGACTCTGGGGCTCATCCTCTACATCGAACACTGTATCCTGAAGGACTCCACGTTGCCTGAACCCACTTGCCATAGGGGAGACTCTGCAACTTGTCACCTACGCACTCGGGACTGCGAGGACCAGGGAGCTGTGCGCGTTGCACATCGCCTGCACCTGGCCCTCTTCCCGACTCCTCCCCTATCCCCGCCCCCTTCTCCTATATTTCCACACTATTGCTCTCGCGCGTTAGCGGGACGCGTGCGGGTCGAGAGCCGGGGCGAAGACCGGGCAAAGAGCGGGCCGTTTGAGGCCGTTCGAGGTCTGCGAGGTCTGGTCGGGCTTATCCCCTTTCGTCTCTATACCAACAGTTCTGTGTTGAGTCTAATTGTCATACTATTTATTATTCTATTCTCACAGTTAAGTCAGGGGGTTGTCGTTGTTGAGGTTGTTAAGCTATGTCTACCAGGTTAACTCGGAGTAAGGCCGCAAATGGCGGTCCTCCAATTAATGGTCCTATGGATGATTTTATTACTCGTACCAACACAGCTATAGACCATGAAATTTCCAAACTTCAGACTCGTGTTTCCCTGGAATTGGCATCTGCTAGGAGACTGTCCCAGGTAATTGATTTGTCAAAAAAATCCTCCCTGGGCCATATAGCCACTGCGGTTACCACGGTGCGTTCAGTAACCCCCCATTGTGTAGTTACACAGGTTGATGTCCATCATTCTCCGGCTTTTCCTCCATCATCCCCCACTTTAGAGCTATTGCTTCAGGATAGCGCAGCGAATCCTCCCACTATTCCTCCAAGGCAAGATGCTAGTTCTAATAATTCCATCTTTGCAATGTTTCCATCTAGGCGCACCATTAGTAAAGATTATCATTCTAAAAGAAAATGCACCTCCCGGTCTGCTTACTGTCGTAAGAAGGCCAAAATTGCGGTTGCACAACACCCGAATTTGACTAGTGTTCCGGTTTTAAATTCTATTGGAGGGTGTGCGTCCAGGGAAAAACCACATTCTGAGGGAGACAAAGAGGGGTTAGTTTCTGCTCATACAACTGACACTACGACCACCGAGGCAGAGCTTGAGGGATTACATGCAGGGAGCGTGGATAGGAATGATGGGGAATTTATAGGTTTAGTTTGGGAGACCCTTAAGAAACTTCTTTCCCCTCTCGATGTCAGACTCTCACGTATTGAGAACAACTTGCTCGAGATGGAAAAGAGCATTATTGCTCTGGCCACTCTCGGCCTGAGAAGTCTTGAAAATCAGGGCTCTCCTGTTGTCGAGCCACCACCCCTTGTTTTAATTCCTCAAGTCCCGCAAGCCTCCCCACTAGTACCAGTTACTACACAATCGGTTTCTACATTGGGGTCTGTGGGTGTGGATCATAGTACCACCACTTCCTTACTCAAGGCTCCTAAGTGTTTCATCTCTCAACCACCAGTTAAATCCAATGTAGGTGTACCGCATAGTCTCCCTCCTAGTGAAGTGGTGCTACAACCAACTAAGAGCCCACCTGTTAAGAATAATTTCAGAGGGGGTTATATTGATCTCCCTCCAGAGGCCAATGATTATGTGGTTGTGTTGACGGGTGTCCCCCAGTTAGGAAACGGCCAACATGAGAACCACTGGTCTTTGAAGAATAAGACAATTCATTGGCTCAATGCGAATAGACCAATTCCTATCGGACAGAGAAGCAGAATTCTGATGGTACGCAGAATCCCCTGGGTTGGCCCTTCAAGGAAATCTAGTCCCGGGGACTGTATAGTGGTGACCTTTGAGGACCCACATACGGCACATTATATCTGCTCCTGCCCTATTGGTGAAGGTTCTCTTGTTACACCTAGGCCATTGTCCTTTTTCTACCCACCGCGCCTTAGATATACACGCGAAGAGGACTGGTCCTTAGTTCACCACCATAACCGGAGGAGCCATCCCAAAAAATTCCAAGATTCCTCCATAATCTGGAATGGCTTCCCCACTTCGAATCGGTTTGCTGGGCTTGAGGAGGTAGATTGACTCGCACGCCAACCTGTTCCCCAAGTTCCTTTATCTCAGGTTTTAGGGCACAATGAATCTTCTCTTATGTCGATTGAACTTTCGGCTGTTAGCCCTCCAAGTCTAGAGGGAATGTTTTCTGTTCTACCTATAGAGGCGGGTTTGAATACGTCATGTATTTTTGATTCCCAAGTAGTAACGGATCAACTGGACCCACTTTGTATGATTCCCTTGCCTCCAATTCAGAATGTTCCTCCAACTAGGAAGTTGACTGATGTAGCAATGGCTCCCCATTACCAACAGCTTGACCCACTGCCTGGGCTGAATAGATCTGCTGCAGGGGGGGTAGGACTTGTGTCCAATTTGGTTACATTAGATAACCCTCCAAGGCAGATTACTACAGACGACCCCTTGCTAAAGATCATAAGCTGGAATGTGGCAGGGCTCGCCCGTAATTTTGAAATCCCTGAATGGAATGCCTTTCTGGCCTCTTTTAACATCTGTCTTTTGCAGGAAACTTGGTGCCTCGAACCTAGGCATAGAGTGGGCTTTACGACCTACTTTGTTCCAGCTTCCCATCAATATGGATGTAAAGGTCGCCCGTCAGGTGGCCTTCTTATATGGGTTAATATAGCTCTAGGTTTAAGCATAAGCCAAAAGCGCACGCATTCTCCCGATCTCCAGTGGTTGACCATTCTATGCCCAGGGGGTAGGAAGCTGGAAGTTTTTAACCTTTATTTAAGGGGGGCCAGGGGCGGGCTATCCACTCTGTCCTCTACAGGCTTAAGCAGCGATCTAGCCGCCTGCAGTATTGATTCCTATGTTCTTCTCGCAGGCGACTTTAATTGCTGCTTTGAACCACTGGCTAGGGAGGATATCCTGGACACTTGGGATGAGGACACAAGGAGAGGTATTCCCACCCTGACCATAGATCCGATTCCTAAATGGTCCCAGAGTGCGGTAGACATCAATGCACTCTGTTTGGAACATGACTTAAGACCAACTAATGGTCGATCTAAATCGGATCCCTTGGGTGCGCACACCTACAACAGGATGGGACACACTTCCAGAATAGATTATGTTGTGTTGAATTATAATTTGTGGTCACTTCACTATGATATGGAGGTTATTCCGTCTTGTGATAGTGACCACAATCCTCTCTCCTTAACATTGATATCGCCTTGGCAGGTTGGGAATTCAGCTAAGATCCCCTATAAGTGGAAAACTTCCCATGAGCTTCTTCCCTCGAGCTGTGGCAGGCGTTTAAAGTGGGCTAAAGTAGCAGCGGATGAGGAAAGGTTGGCACAGGCAGGGACCACTATGGTAGCGGTGGGGCCGCGCCTTGATGCCCTGGGTGCCACCAGCCAAACTGTTTTACCATTATTCACTGAAACCATTGCGGTGTTAAGTGATTTGTTTATTTTACCCCAATCCAGCGTAAAGGCTTCCGCGAAAGGTGTCCCTAGGGCAAGAAATAAGTGGCATTCTTCTAAATGTCGGGTTGCTAAGGGGGAACTCATTTCTGCAGTGAAAAGCAAGGTTCCAGGCAATATTAGATTAGCGAGGAAACTCTATAAAAAAGTTGTGGCAGAGGCGAAGGAGGCCCACGATTACAGTTTTTGGAGGGATTTAGTGGAGGCAAGCACCAGGAAAGACTCCAAGGGGTTCTGGGATCTGCTGAGAGCTAGGGACAAACCTCTTGATTCCCAGTTTACTTGTAATATTCCGGGTGATCTCTGGTTTGCCCACTTCTCCAAATTGTACTCTGTCCAAAGTGGGGAACTCCCTCTAAACATGGGCCTTCTCACCAGCTTGCCAGCCGAGATTCCCATCATTGCCTGCCCCTTTAGCACTGAGGAAGTTGCAAGGGCAATCTGTTGTATTGTATCCAATAAGGCTGCTGGACCGGATGGAATTCCGGGCGACTTGTTAAAGAAATATCCATTACCGTGGAGCAGATTAATTGCCTCACTTTTGAATGAGGCTGTGTTGGGAGGTTCTCTCCCTGACTCATGGAGGGGTGCTGAGGTCGTCCCGATTTTTAAAAAAGGTTGTCGGGACGACCCAGCCAATTATCGCCCTATTAGCCTGCTCGACTCTACACAAAAGGTTGCGGGCAAAGTGATACTAGGCAGGATCCTGCAGTGGGTCGAAGAAAACCAGGTTCTGTCAGATTTCCAGGCAGGTTTTAGATCAGGGATGGGCACCATCGAACAGACGTTCCGCCTTTTAATGATATACTGGAAAGTGGTCGTGCTGGGTGGGGGCAGCTTGTATTTAGTCTTTATAGACTTGCGAACTGCCTTCGACCTGGTCCCTCGAGTCCAACTGTGGAATGTCTTAGGTAGGTTGGGTATGCCTCCCTATTTGTTGGCCTTGCTCATAAAGCTCCATGAAAGCAACTTTGCTCAGATCAGATGGGGTACCCAGGGGGAGAAGACATCTCGTATCCCCGTAGACAGGGGCGTCCGCCAGGGATGTGTGCTTGCCCCCACTCTGTTCTCTCTTTATGTTAACGGAGTGGTGGACCATCTGCTCCAACAGCCGTCAGATGCACCATCCCTGGCTGGTAGGAAAGTTCCTTCGCTCCTTTTTGCGGATGACACCCTCCTAATTTCAAAGTCACCAGTAGGTATCCAAAAGTTGCTTTATAGCTTTAAGGCCTTTTGTGACACCAAGGGCCTGTCTATAAACATAAGCAAGACCAAATTCCTTGTTCTTAACCCTCCCAGGAAAGCGGTTATTCCTCCTACCTTGGACTCTGTTTCCCTTGATAGAGTCAACGAATTTGACTACCTAGGTATTCGACTGTGTGTTAATATGAGTTGGAAGGCGCACCACCAAAAGGTGTTTTTGACCCATAAGAGGGTCTCAGGGGCCCTGCTCAAGGAACAACGTGCCTCCGCTTTAAAACCTATTGGGGCACTACTTGATATCTACAGGGCAAGGGTGGTGAGTGCAGCATTGTATGGTGCGGAACTGTGGGGCACACATAGAGTTGACATCTTGACAAACCTTGAAAATAATTTCCACAAAGACCTTATGAAGTTACCCCACAGCACCCCTACAATTCCCCTCTTACTAGATGCAGGCACACGCCCAATTTCCGAGCAAGCTAGGCTACGTCCCGTTTTATTATGGGCCAGGATATGGAATGTCCCTGAGTTGAGTAGCTATGCAGATGCCCTCAGCAAAATCTTATCCTTATCTGGCTGGTATAAGGTAACCTGGCTCAGGGAGGTTAAGCGACTTCTTTATGAGCTGGGTCTAGGTGAGGCTTGGGCCAACAGAACAGCACCCTCAAAACAAATGCTTAAGAAGGTTTACTGGCTCTGGGTGGATAATGAGAGGTTGTGTAACCCTAATCATTGCAAATCTGTCGCCCAGTTTCTACTAGTTAAGGAGATCCCTCTTAGAGAACCTTACCTGGATTCAATTCTCAACCCGGGTGACAGAGCACTATACTTTAAATTCAGGGTGGGTGTTCTTCCTCTAGTATTCTTCACGTCTACTTGGAAACCTCCATTCCAAACTATTCCTTATTGCCCCTTTTGTGACTCAAGGGTGGAGTCTATAGCTCATTTGTTGTTTGAGTGACATGCTTATTCTGCGCCCAGGTCGAGATGGTTGAAGCCTCTTTGTAGGAGTCTAGGCACAAGATCACATTTGGAAGCTCTACGCATATTGCGCTCAGATGCCTGTCCCTTTTTTGCCTGTTGTATGGCTAAATTCTTGGGTTGGGCTTGGAGGATAAGAACTGCAAGGAAACAGTTGTTACAGTAATGTGTCTTTCTTAAAAACTTTTAGATATTAGACAGTATATGGAATTTAATAAGCTTTTATTTTGTAATTGTATTGTATTATATGTTATTTATTGTGCGATATATGTTGTATTGTTGTGCTTTTATGACAAACTGTCGAAATAAAGCTTTTTGATGATGATGATATTAGCAGGGGCATTGGTATTTGTGGTGGTATTGGTGGTGGTGATATTGGTGGTGGTGATATTGGTGGTATTGGTGGTAATGTTGGTGGTGGCATTGGTGGTATTGGTGGTGGTAGCATTGTTGGTGGTGGTATTAATGGTGATATTGGTATAGGTGGTGGTGGTGGTATTGGTGGTGGTGGTATTTGTGGTGATGGTATTGGTGGTGGTATTGGCAGTGGCATTGGTTTTTGTGGTGGTGATATTGGTGGTGGTGGTATTGACGGTGGTGGTATTTCTGGTGGTGTTATTGTTGGTGGTATTGGTCATGTTGGTTGAATTGGTGGTGGCAGAATTGGTATTGGTGGTATTAGTTGTGGTGATATTGGTGGCGGTGGTGGTATTGGTAGTGGTGGTGGTATTGGTGGTGGTGGTATTGGAGTTGGTGGTTGTTGTATTGGTCATGGTGTTATTGGTTGTATTGGTGGTGGTGGTATTGGTGGTGGTGGCTTTGGTGGTGGTAGTGGTGGAGGTAGTATTGGTATTGGTGGTATTAGTGGTGGTGTTGGCTGTGGTGGTATTGGTGGTATTGTTTGTGGTTGTGTTTGTGTTGGTGGTATTGGTGGTAATGGGATTGATGGTGGTGTTGGTGGTGGTATTGGTGGTGGTGGGGTTTGTGGTATTGGTGGTGGTAGTGGTATTGGTGGTGATATTATTGGTGGCATTGGTGATGGTGGGTGGTGCTGTTATTGGTGGTGGTGGCATTGGTGGTGGTATTGGTGATGGTGGTGGTATTGATAGTGGTGGTATTGATGGCAGTATTGGTGGTGGTGCTATTGGTGGTGGTGGTATTGGTATTGATGGTGGTATTGGTGTTGGTATTGGTGGTATTGTTGCTGTATTGGTGGTGGTGGTATTGGTGGTCTTATTGGTGGTGTTGGTGTTGGTGGTGGTATTGGTGGTATTGGTGTTACTGGTGGTATTGGTGGTGGTGGTATTTGTGGTGGTGATATTGGTGGTGGTGGTGGTATTGGTGGTGGTGGTATTGGTGGTGATATTGGAGGTTGTGGTATTGATATTGGTGGTGGTGGTATTGGTGGTGATGGTATTGGTGGTGGTGGTATTGCTGGTGGTGGTATTTGTGGTATTGGCGGTGTTGGTATTGTGGTGGTGGTCGTGGTATTGGTATTGGTGGTGGTGGTATTTGTGGTATTGGTGGTGGTATTTGTGGTATTGGCGGTGTTGGGATTGGTAGTGGTATTGGTGCTATTGGTGGTATTTCTGATGGTACTGGTGATATTGATGCTGGTATTGGTGGTATTGGTGATGGTATTGGTGATATTTGTGGTGGTGGTGCTGGTGGTATTGGTATTGGTGATTGTATTGGTGATGGCATTGGTGGTGGTATTGGTGGTAGTGGTATTGGTGGTGGTGGTATTGGTATTGGAGGTAGTAGTGGTATTGGTGGTGGCGGTATTAGTGGTGATGGTATTGGTGATGTAGGTATTGTTGGTTGTATTGGTGGTGGTATTTGTGGTGGTATTGGTGGTGGTGGTATTGCTGGTGTTGCTGGTGGTGGTATTGACGGTGGTGGTATTGGTGATGGTGGTATTGGTGGTGTTATTGGTCATGGTGGTGTTAATGGTGGTATTGGTAGTTGCAGAATTGGTATTGGTGGTATTAGTGGTCATGATTTTGGTGGTGGGATTGGTGGTGGGATTGGTGATGGTGGTATTGGTGTTGATGGTGGTTTTCCAATGAAGCCAATAAGTAAATAGAACTGAGTTTTGGGATTAAAGAGGTAAAGATAGCCATCCCTTGACAAGAGATGGATTAACATAGGTACAATTTGAAAACTGGACTTTTCATTATTTTGGAATGATGAAGGGGTCTGCGTATCTGCACAGATGATTGACCCTAAGGTATAAAACTAGAGAACATGACCCAGGATACAGCTCCTACTGGACACATGACATCCCCTATACACCGTAGTATTGGTCAAAGTACCCACTGTGCATAGCTCCTGGCAATTCCCAACACATGCTGTTTGCAATAACGTCTGTCCCCGCTGCATTATACCCTGATTTGTTTGTTTTCGGTTGACTTCACTAATTACTGACTGGAAATTCGAATACAAATTGCATCTGTTAAACCCAAACCTTAATTTTTGCTTTGAACAATGTGCACAAAGGCTTCTAAAGTAAAATGTTTGTGTATTTTGCTTTAACATTTCTGCATATTTATAAAACTGGGCTCATTAGTAACCCAAAAATACTCTTCCTGTAACCTAATGGAATTGACCAAAGCTTCATACCTGATATTAGGTTCGAAAAAAAACTTCACGCAGTGATAAACGTGGCAACATGTAGGTAAACATGCATAGCTGGTGGACAGGATAATAAATGTAAACGTCATAATGTAAACCGACTGATATGCAAGGGTACAAAAGGAACAGAAGAAACTGATGAAATGAATAGTGAAATCGACCATGCAAGAAACAGGTAGGACATAAAGCACCTAGAATTATTAAGTAGAATTGAAAAAATACATTTTAACTTCAAGGTACAAAGTAGACTTTTTAATTTTGTTGAAATTGCTTTATTTTTGAATCCATAAATATCTGTCACTGACAAAAGTGGAAAAAATCCTTAAGACTCTATTTGTTACTAAACTGATAATATTTTTGTTTACAGTACATACAGAATGTGCTTTTACAGTTAGGTATAACAACAAGGATATTACAGAGGAAAACAGTCAAATACGCTAATAAGCTTAAAGCTTATTTAATGATAAATCAAGAGTCTGTGCAAAGTTACAGATACAAAGGTAAGTTCTCAGAAGTACTATAATAAACATTGATTCCTTAAGTTGGGCGAAAGCACAAAATGCCAGCAGAACCCTTCTTAGGAAATGTTCTCCCCGAACTAAAAATAATACAGTAAGAATTGTCGTATAGCCAAGTTTTTGCTACAAAAATTCTAATTTGTTCACTGAATTCAGGTTGTAAGCTAATACAAAGCACATGAAGAGGACCTCAAAACTTTATGGATATAAAGTTTCACTGCGGAAATGGGAATGACGCCTTTAGAAAATGTTGTTTTAAACATTATGAAAGACATAAACAGACACAAAATGGTTTCCTCTACCTAATGAAATAATGTTTTGATTTTTCAGATTTACACACACTTCCTAAGAGTACAACAGGTCCACACACCTAGCAATCTAATAGTCTTTATTCGGGAAAAAATATGGATTTTCTTTTCTCAAAAAAATGTAACATTATTTGTTGTGGTTTGATGAGAAGTCCGACCAGCTCAAAACCGGTCTCGAATTACCATAGCTTTCCCTATCTTCCAAAGTTTGGAATCGTCTCTTTTCAAAGCAAGCCGTCGTCTTTGCATATTATTGCTTACCCTTCTGAAAACAACATTTCATCCGCCTTGCCCAGTATCTCTGACTCAAAAGTATCAAATAGCATGGTTGCACATAGGCTGCTGAATAGCTCTTCCACTACGAGCATTCGTCCATTATCTGCTCAAAATGGGCTAACAGTTCACAGTTGAGTCACATGAACAAAGTGATATATTGACTTTCCCAAGATCACACGGTGGTAGTGGAGAAAGAGAATGCAAATCTTTAACTGCTGTACAGGATATGACTAAAATTAGACTCAATGGATTTCACAATAATATATCGGAAGTCAGTCACACTGGCCAAAAACGCGCATGTCCATTCAACAGATTCCGCGAGGATGCTGCCCTGGTCTTCACTGGAGTGGTTTATTATTTCTCTCAAGGCACCTTATTTACTTCTGGCCGTCTGTGGTCTTTGAAATACCCTTCCCTATTCATGTCCACTTCAATAAGGCTGGGTGTGTTATGGTTTTGTTTCCTCCACACATCTGTGTCTTAATTCCACAAGTTCACTGATTTCGTTACATTGCGAATCTAGGAATTACTCTTTTGGATTCTGACTTATGAATTCAGCCAGGACATATTTAGTGATTTCGACCAATGGGTTGTTTGGCATAAGTGATAACAACATAATATATTGCAACTAAGCCTATTGCACCTCTGGGCAGGTGAAAAAGACGCCCCTGCTCATAGGGGTTATCTTCCGAGGAATTCACATATGAGGAGAACAATCTCATGACTCTTCAAGTGATTGAAAAAACATCTTACATTGTATTAAACAGGTCTTTGCTCACACTCCACCATATCACACATATACATTAAAGTATAACAGTGCCACGCAATAGATTCTCAACGTTAAAACAAATTCAAATACTCATTCAACCATAAGGATACCTCATGTTAAAAATCAAACGTTTGCTGCAAAAATATAAGATATTCCTTGACATGAGCTGCAAATGAGATTTTCTGACAACCTACTCAATAACCCAGAAATGTATGCCAGATCTGAGGCCTTCGAAGACCAGGTCCTCCTAAACCCAAGAGAGTCCCCCGCATTCCAATGCGATTTAATGAACTTCACTTGGAAGAAATGGCGTTACATTTGTCATATTCGGTCACATCTGGCTGGTCAATTAAAAAAGCTTACAAGTGTTGGTTTTAATGCTATGCAAGGAAAGCCAGATACTGCTGACCTCATAACTAGCATGGAGAAGTTCATTTTTAAGTGGTAATCTCTTAGAAACCCATCTCTTCCTTAATTGGGGGTATTGAGCAGTTTCAAAGTGGTTGTTGAAGTGTCCAATACGTTGTTTACTCACAATCATCAAAAATTTGCACCAAAACAGTCCCTCTCTTGTTCTGACAAAATTCACACAGGCCAGTTGCTTAATACATGTTTCAAAATCTTGTGGTCTTTTACAAATGCATGGGAAGCTTTGACTGCTGAAATACCTGCGTGTGGAAGCAGCATTCCACCAATCATAAGCCTTTGATTGCACAATAGATGCTTTTTTAGATATGATGCGCCTAATGCTTAGTGAAGGAATGATAGTCTAACCAAAAGGATGGGTACTCAAATATCATATGTCCTTGCTCATTTTGGCACATAAAGCAGTAACTCTACAAAGCTTAGGACAGTACAGCATCTACACAGCGGCAGCGCTGGCTTGATAACCTCATAGACTACAAAAGGCATCCAGTGGCTAACACAGTATACGGTGCCATAAAAAATACTAACTATCGGATCTTGGAAATTCTAAAGTAGTAATGTAGTAATGCTGCCATTGTTCAAAACATTCAGTAGCCCATATTCTAAATTTATATCCCAAAGGGCCTTTCACAGACATGCCACACATCCTTGCAAAATTACAATCGATATTTTCAGGGACTGTAATTACATAGTTTCTGGATTTGAACCTACAAACATATTATTTACACAGTTACACTTCTTATCAAGCTCATTGGAAAGGTGTATGACTTTACCTCTGAGAACCATGTCTTTGAAATAAGGTTAATTGAAATCCTGTAAAAATATTTTCAAACTCATCCCATCTCAATAATACCAAATAATGTTTGTGATCCTAATAGGTCATACTGTAGAGGCTTGGACGGTGTTTTTGGCTCTTAGGTCTCCGAACTAAGATTTGCTAGTTCCCAGATTTAGATCTAACAAATCTAAAGGAATATGCAGATCTCTCCCTGTGCAAGTGTCCTAATGCAACGACGTGAGCTCCACATGATTCTCTGGCAGTCTATTATCCTGGTCCAAATGTTGAACTGGGCCTTGAAGCTCATATTCAATGGATTCTATCTATTGGCTTGGAGAACATCTATTGAGTGCAAATACATTTTAGATGGAGTTACACCTATAAATGCATGCGGTGGCTAAGGAATATTCCATAGTAATGGCAGTTCCTATGTATGCAACACATAGACAGGAGACAGAAATGCCTCTCGAATAACACTATTAACCCTGCAGTAACCATTGTAATCTGCTGGTAATCGTACTTCTGGCTTACAGACCACACACACATGTCGGCAGGACTGCAAATCATTGAGATAGATTACTGGCTTTTTGTGACATATAGACAGAGAATCAGTTTGCTGGAGAAGGGTGCAGAATAATGTATGTCATTAAGTCGAGCCAGCTGAAAGTATGCCAAATCAGTAACAAATTTTACAAAAGCGTTTTAATACAATCCCAGTCATAAGGTGGATGTAAAGATATGTAACCCACTGGATGATAGTTTGGCCTTGGTGGTGTGTGAAATTATAATTTTAACAGTGATGTTTTGAAAAGGTGACACACTTAAAAGGCTCACAAAACTTTTATTTGTGGATGAAAATTCCCAAAAGATTCTGTGGCAAAATAATTTTCCTGAACTTCTAACCGTGAGCTTTTGGGCAGAGGTTTCTCTGCATGACTCTTTCCAAACACTCTTTTGTGTTAAGGAAAACCTTCACAGCCATTTAGGAGGCAGAGCAAATAGGTGTTGAGATGGTAGGTGAAAATAGTATTATAATTTCTCTGATTAGGAAATGTTTACTGAAATGATAATCATGTCCGATGTTCCGTTGGGAGAGTAAAGTTCATGAAGTAAAGTCCTCAGTCAGATTGCTGAACTTCTTCGGCAAAATATTCTACTTTTAAAGAACTGAGAAGAAAAAATCACTCTCTGCTGTGAGACTGCGATGCCCATACAACAGGGCATGATCAAATACCGACGTTGAAGCGGTGGAGAATCCATTCACTGCCAGAGCTCAAAAGACCAATGAGAAAATACCCCATGCTTGATACCTTAAGCATAATGCATTCACTCATCCCTGAAAGCCAGACTATGCAATAAAGAGAACGTTCAACATGAAGGCAGTCGCTAACCCTGGAATACAAGTCCAGCAAAACTATTTATTGAGAAGAATCTGTTAGCTTTTTCATTTGGACTTTTAATGACTATTTCCATGGTTTGTTTTTCATTTGGTGCTTAATGCCAACACAAATATCTTTCCAAATACTCCCAAATTATAAGATGAACGGCCTGAGGCACAGAGAGCATACAGTTCAGTGCCAAGAATAAACGTTATGAGGCCATATGTATCAAGCAAAATTGCGATCGCAAATGCCGAAATTCCTAGAATTTCGGCGTTTGCGATCGCAATTTTGCTTAGTGGTATGTATGAGGCAAATCTGCATTCAAAATAAGGAATCCCAAAATTTGCCATTCCTTATTTTGCGATTGCATTTAAAGTAGCTTAAGCTAACTTCATGTGACAAAAACACAGACAAATGTCAATGTCATCATTTATTATATAAAACCACAGCCAAAATCCAGAAACCTCGTGTGAAGATCTAAGCGCGCCTTTCATGCATCAATATCAGTAGAACGATGAGTGGAATCTAGCGCTGATGTGATTACTTGTTCACCAGAAGTGCCACCACCTGTATAAAAAACATTGCGCTCAGCTTCATCTGGAGCATTCCAGGTTGTGAAAACACATTAAGTCTAGGTCAAATTGTATCAGTGGTGGACTCCAAGAAACAATTGCTGCTGTGCTTAGTCTGTGGAAGAATATGATATAAATATGAAGTTGATAATACCACATTGATTTTTAACTGCTACTGCAATAATCTTGTCTTATTTTATCTGGGTTTTAGCTTTTTAATCTGTTTTTATATATTGTATGTGTTTGTGAATTCTCTTTTATGATCCATGGACTAAAATAAAGAAAGATTGGATTGGATTGGAATATATCACAGAGAGTTGATTATTTACAAATGGAGAAAGATTAGGCCAATTGCAGAACTACACATGAGTGGGCATCACAGCAAATTCACCTCAAAATCAGACTTTAGGATAATCTTAAAACTGAGAAACCCAAAACTACATTCAGTGCTATGTTATCTACATTTAGAAAATGACTGAATAAGTATAACTTTCATCTAAAAGCAGCCAGGCGAAAGCATATTCTCGACAAAAATAACACTGATGAAAATTGTATTTCACAGAAGAGAACTGGATGAACCTCTGTCCTCTGGACAGATGAGACCAAAGTGGAATTGCATGTGACTTCATCACAATAGTCAAGTATGGCCAATGAAGGCTGATGCTCTGGGCCTGTTCGCAGATCCAGGACCTGAATGTCTAACACCCATCAAGCTGGCAGGACATCCCTTCTGGTACTAATTAATTACCGAGAAAAACTTGAAACTATCTGTCCAACAACTAAAGCTTAGCCAAAAATGGGTTATGCTAAAGGAAACCAATCCAAAACACGAGTAAATCTATGAAAGAATAGATAGAAAAGAAAATCAGGATTTTAAACAGCCAAGGCAAGGTCCTTATTTTGATAAATCAAGTTTAAAGGTTTTTGGTAGAAAGGGTGCATCAGAACTCGAGACATTGTGAGAGCCTGAAAACCTCTTGCAGGAAATCCTTAACTCGCGTAATTACTATTAAAGGGGGTTCAACATGTTTTTTGATGGTGAAGCTCATTTAACTTTTCACACAAGTATCCTAAAAGTATGCTGTTTTGTATAATAAACAATGACAAATGTATTTGTTGCATGAGATTACCCATATCTACTCCTTAGGACTTGATGAGGGGTAGAAAAATGACATATTTGTCTTCATATATATTATCATCATAATATCTTAAGAGTTTGTACTTTCTTATTCATATCCCTGTTGGTAAGTTAGCGATAATGACCCTACTGAGACATTGCCATGGCTCTGTCTAGACTTGATCAGCTGCTGTTGCCCCACTTGTTGGATCAACGTCAAACTCAGCATTTCCTTATTGGAGCCAGACTAACTGTAAGTTTTCTAGATAGATTAGTGCCTGAAAACTTAGCCATCACTTATAGTCAGTGAATCAAGATGATGGGACTGTAGCGTAACTACCAATGTGCTCCTGATTACTTTGAGAAAACATAAATAAAAGGACTTGAACAGCCATAGTTCGACGTGGACACCCTTACAAATTCACAAACCATAGTATGAGTTGAATGTCCTAGCAATCGCTTAGGTAACATTAGGGCTAGAATTTACAAGACGTAAGCATTCAGAAGCAGCGAGAGACTGTGCTTGCTGTAATGAAAAAGTGAGCGTCATTGAAATTTTTGTGTTATAAGCTAATGCATTCTTCGTTCTTTACTTCTAGCCAAAGCATGATTTCCCCCCAAACAAACCAATACTACCTGCTAAACTGAAAAAAATCAAGGAAGACAACTGTTTCTATTCCATTTACATGAGTTCTTTGTTTTATCAATCATACAAAATATTATCATATACAGGGCGCATTTCTACAGATAAAAAAATTCATGTCGGTAGCGTGCTATAAGAGGTGCTGGCAAATGATTGCCCTATCTGAGACATTTGGAATAGACCTTATAAATACCCCATATGTGGGGGCCACTAGGGTTCCATCAAATTGCTTCATTCCTGATTTCAGTTCTGTTTGCCACACCTGCCTCTACCGTGACATTCTGCTTTAAAGAGTGAGTGGACACAAGAAACTAAAGTGAGAGAGTGCACTTGGAAAATAATTACAATGAAAATGTACACCTTGAGTATATGCTTAGCTCTTTGAAAAACCTCTCATATCCAGGAAAGTCAGTGTCTGTAAAGATATGCAATAATGAAGGTTAAATATTAATTTCTGGAGGTTCACAAGAATTCTGATATTCTTCTGAGATGAGAGACACATTCCTTGAGAGTGAAGGGACACAACACTAAATAAATATGCAATGATTGCAATCTATACATTTATTGATTAAAGACTTACTTAATAGGATATAGTTCATTTGTCCCATCCACATAAGTTTTGTATAAAAAAATTATATCTGCAAGAATTAGACATCTTGAGTGAGATGCTTCCAGAGGTCGGGTGTAACCAGCAATGGTGACACCACGATAAAAGACTCTCAAGAAAGTAGTTGGTCATTTAAGCAAAAAGTGGGTGTTCTTCGAATGGAATGCAGAAATCAATGCCTGCTGTTTGTATCTTGATTCTTTGGTGCACAACTTTACATAAGGCATCTTTGAAAGAGATGGTATGTATTGCTCATATTTAATAATTCTGCTTAACTGAAGCATAAACTGTTGTGTTGCTCCAAATGTTTTTTTCTGTTCAATAGATGTTTTTTATGATCAGTTCAGGCAGGATTCATGCTGGATACAGCAACTTACACCTGGAAGCTGGTTAGCACTCTAGCCTTAACCTCTCTTCTGAATTTTAGTGACTCTTGTTCCTTGCAGTTATCCAATGGAGGAGCATTCCAGAGCATATCCGCTTTAAGTCACAAAACTACCACTCAGATGGAATATTTTTACAAAAGGAATTTGTAGACTTAATGAGTTTGGCTTCCTATTGCTACTAATATTGCTTTTTGGGCCACCTGACCTCAACCTTAAATCTAGTAGATAAGGAATAATCAGGTTTAAAGGTCAAGTGTCCCTGAAAGCAATTGTCATGTTTTAAACCTATTGCTGCCACATTCCAAAACTTTTTTCATTCATTTTTATGGGTATTTTTAGGCACAGACGTTGAAGTTTCTCCACAGACCCAAAGTGCGAGGAGATGCAATTCAGTGGTAAGGAAGGAATGTTCTGAATGACCTTTCTTGGTGCAGATAGTAGAACAAAGGAAGAGTTAACATCCTTTTTATGTTGAGGGTTCATGATAAGTTCAAAGCAGCCCCCATGGCTGATAACATTAGGTAGCAGGATGATAGCTTCTACAATGCCATTGAATGCGGGATCAAAATATCTGTATTGGTTGCTATTATTTCAGCCCTAAAATGAGCAATTCCATTGTAGGATTTTTTAAACTATATGCACATTTTCATTCAATAGAGGGAGGATTGCAGCTCCCAGAATTCATATCTTGAGCTGTTATCTTTTGGAAGAAGATGTGACTAATTTGTAGCGGACTGCCGATCTAGTGCTCAACTTTTATTCATCATAAGGAGGCAATTCATATATATAAATTCCTGTGTCATGTTGATGGCCTTGCTTGTGTACCCAATAGCTCCTCCATTGGATAACTGATTTCTATAGACCCTGTGTAAATTCATGTCATTTAATGTCACATGCCTTACTTCATCAAAGGCAGCAAATAGATCCGGCAATTTCACCATGGATAGAAACAATAATATGGCAATTCCAAGAGTGTCATCCTTCACCTTTCATGCTAGACGTGAAATCATGACTGTTCAGAGACAAGAAGGATATAATATTTCACACGTGACTGCCATGAAAGCATGCTCTTTTCTCAAACATTTTTTTAAATGTTCTTGAAATTTGCACTTGTCTGAATGTGTTGCCGTTCCTGAGAAAACAAGCTTATCTTTTAACCAAAGGTGAATGTGGGTTATAGGAAAGACCTTCAGCACTAACTTCAATATCAGTCAGGAATAGGTTACTTTAAGGACACAAGTGAGGTGATTGTGAGGTAAAATGGATGCCTATTAAGGCTGTGATTATCTCAATAATACACTTTTATGGGGTCGCTTGCTTATGGTGATGGTGGTAATACCCTGTAACATAGCCCCTCAGACTCCACACTGGCACCCCTTATGGGCATCTACAACCCCCATCCTTATCCTGATGGAACACCATTGGCTCCCCCTGACAGCCCGCATAGCTTTAAAACCAGCGCCATCTTTTACAAAGCCATCACAACCAACACCTCCCACTTATCTTGCAGACAAGCTCCCCTTCTCTGCTGGTTCTCTGGATATACAGAGCCAGAACACTATCAGACTGCAGACTAAGAAATGCTAAAAGGAGAAAACAAGGCAGCAGTCCTCTTCCATCTATGCACTCAGGATGTGGAACACACCAGTATCAATCAGGACTGCCCACACTCTGTTCCAAGATAGGAAAGATTTGGCAAAGTATCTATTCAAAGAACACAACTTTACAATGGAATAACTGTACGCAACCCAGTTACCTGTCCTATTACTCGTTGACTCATGGTTGTCTCTGATCCTGTACAGTACTCCACTGACTTTTAGCTAGGTTTGCATTATAGGAACGTCATATACATGTATACTCTGGTGGAACTGGAAAGATTGGAAAATGGACTTTGTTGGGCTCCTGAAAAAAACTGTAAGTCAGTGATTAAGGAATCCCTTGCATGTGACAAACATGTCAACGTGAAGTTGAGTGCCTCCTCTACACTAGATGTTAAATTAACTACTCAATTGATATATTTAATTAAGAACTTACTTTAACCGACTGAGAATATTTAATTTTGAATGGCAGTCCTTATTGAATAGATCCTACAATTCATGTGGAGGTTCTGCAGTGGTTGGATTGTGTATGAAAATCGATTCGACTTGGATGTTTTCATTGTTCAATAATAAAAGTGAAAGATTTGTTTTCACAAGGATCCTGCCTCCCCTCGATAGTATGTTGTTTTGCTTTGCAGTATGACTTATTTGAAATTGATCCTCTGGTTGTTTAATACCTTACAATAAATATACTACCAGTGGAGGTGCTATCCATAAAACAATTCGTCATTGGGGTCGTCATAGTCATGTGTCGTCATAAGAGCATGAAAAGAAACAGAAAACATGAGTTAACCCTTTGTAAATGTATTTAAACTCAGTCACTGGTTACTTATGCAGTAGAAAACAAGATAGTGCGGGTTGAACACACATTGAGAGCCATATTGTTTGGCTGCTCAGATAGACTATGCTTGAAGTGGCGCTGCCTTGGAATACGATGGCTCTTGGCCTTCATTATAAGTGGCCTGGTGATCGGTTGGTAGAGCTCTCAATCTAGAATGAAAAGTGCCGCAGGGATTGGTCATTCTTGGTTGCGAGATCTCCTTCAGATTAGAGGTTTCCGACCAACAAATTAAAACTAATTTCAGAACCTGTAGTTCCAGAAGGATTACCTTATCACTTGTCACTGTTCTCCTTTGACAATCCACTAGTTTTATCTGGTGAATAGGAAACAAACTTATCGCGGGGGTGGGGGGCGCTACAGATGGAAAAGTCGGAATCGCGAGTCGGCTCATAACTCCTGTGACCTCATGAATCAGTATGCCATCCCAACCCTAAATGCAAAAAAGAATGGGTCTTTCCCAATGATTACTTGCAAGTTAATGCATGGCCCTAGGGGTCACTGAAAATTAATGATAAAGGCAGAGTGTATAATATTCAAATAATACCGGGAAATGCCTTCTTTCTAGAGTGCACTCCATAGGCAGTGGAATGTTTACACTCTGCTAAAAGTTTACTGATGAATGCCAGAATATAGTCCACTAGCTTTTTAAGAGATTTCATTGAGAAAAAAGGGGTAGACAAAACAGTTACAATGAAATATTATTTGCCCTGTTGACTAGTGACAGTTTCGATATTTTGGACCAGGTGTTGCTGGTTAAACATTGTCTTTTCTTCAAAAGTTGAAAGGTTTTTGAATCTAGACTGACTGCACTAATTCCACCTTTAAATGTTAGGTTAACGTTAAATCACTGCAGACTAGAGGTGACAGATTAAAACTAATTCAAACAAGCATAACGCAGAAAGGCGAAATCTAAAGTTTATAATGTACAGAGATGACCCAGGGTACAACGACACACTGGCATATGTGATTAGGAAATATGCCTCTGTTTGGAGCAGAAAACCCGTAGACATTTAACAAATGGAACAAAGGAGGCAGTTTTGAGCAGCACAGTGGTATAATTCACACACATCTGAAATAAATAAATTACTGTTATACATTAGTTATTTCATCGATATTTAAGAACAATTACTTGGACATATACTTATGTACATTTAATTAAATTGGTTGAACTGCACGATAAATTTGAAAACATTATGACTGTATTTAAGTACCTAGGAAGCCTCGGCACAAAACATATGTGATTCAGTAGTGTCCTAGGCTTTCTCCGTGAAGGTTATTCACACAGACAACACACATTCTGCATCACAGTGCAAGTGTTATACCTTGGAAAGTGTGTATGAAAAGAGGCGAAGGGAGCAGTTGGGTTGGGAATCAGATTTCATTGGCAGGGCAAACCTTCTGAGTACCTCCTGCAACAAACCTGCTTGGGGGTTTTCCTGTATGTATGTCTGTCAATGACAGATAAAGCAGTAGAGGCCCACAGTTTGCAGCTACACACACCAAGATGCAGTACTAGCCCAAACCACCAAAGGTCATTATTTGGCTTCCTCCAAACCACCGAGCGTGTTGGGATACTAAACTGAAGACGGCTCTGTTTGTTTGGTCATTGTTGGCAAATGGTATGGTACACGCAACAGGAACATTTGTAATTTATGGAATTCATTGTACGAAAATGGGCGTTTTGAGGTAAGTACTTTTTCCCCTATTCTCTTACTTTTAATAAATTTTCTTTTGATTCCCATTTAACTTTTGCATCTGTTTTTTTATTGTGTACCACTGTGAATCTAAAGCAGCTTTGCATGCACTCAATTTCGAAAATATGTCTTGTGCTCTGCCTGTATCGTTTGGAATTATAAATGTAGTGGTACAGAAGGTTTGTTCAAGGAGATGGGACAAGAATGATTGACCCAGCCAATGCTCTGAAGCCTTGCTGTAGGATCTGGTGCTCCAAGCATAACTGAGGATAAATGGAAACCCAGGTGAAATTGTCTTTATGCAGCTGTAATCTCCTAATTTCTGGAATTCCACTTTAGGCATGTTACACGACATTACGCCATGTCCAATAATTGAGATTTTGTTTGGGTAAAACTCTAATTGTAGGAGTACAGGAACAATGTAAACGCACATAACTCGCGCCAAATGAGCGCTCTCAAGGAAAGTGGACCCAAGGATCAAGTTAGAGCTGAAAATAACTCAATATACTGGACTGGCATTTTGCATAATAACGCTTAATTTTACATACATTTTGGGGGCATTTTACATAACTTCTACAAAGAAAATTACCCAAATTCCAGCCAAGCCTAAATAAATACACCTATACCTATAGCTCTTTCATCTGACACGATTAGCAGGTTGTTTTGCTAGCAAGCGTAATTGTGGTTGTATGGGCCATATTGGAAAAAAACTTTGAGTGCAGTTGGTTATAAATGTCCAAAATGTATCTTTAGGTTGAAGAGAGGAAATCTGATAATCCAGAATGTGATAACATAATTTCAAGTTCTGTCAAGCTCAGCAACCACTAATAAAGTCTCAGGAGGAGAAGAAAGTTGAAACCGTGTCAGTTGGAGTAGACAGAGCACATGCTAAGGACCGCCAGTCTCCCGCCCAATTATATTCCAGATGGGAGAAACCCCAACGTTTCAATGTCCCCACCTGCTTCCCCCATTAGTAAGTTCCAACCTATCAGACCCATTGCCAGGTATCTGAAAAATTGAGAATTACTAGCAGGGGAAATAGGTTGGGAGACCACTGCTAACTTACCAAGCCATTCTCCTTTCTTTATTCTCAAGCAGGGAAAGGATAATAGGATCCTAAGAGGAAAAGGTGGAGACTACTGGCATATCATTCTTTACCAACCTGAGCCCAGAAAATCCCATCACATTGGTTAAAGAGACACGAAACACCCATTTCAGTCATGCTATTAACATTTACCAATGACTTTCTTTCGTTGAAATCACAACCTGCTATTCTGCTTTACATTACAATGAAAGAAACACTGTATGCAAGCTCCAGCAAAATCTGCCTTCAGGTTAATTCTGTTTCTCTTTACCTCACCTTACTGTCTGATAGTAAATGTGCTCACCTTACTGACTGATAGTAAATGTGCTCACCTTACTAACTGATAGTAAATGTG
Organism: Triturus cristatus; assembly: GCF_964204655.1. Classification (NCBI taxonomy): domain Eukaryota; kingdom Metazoa; phylum Chordata; class Amphibia; order Caudata; family Salamandridae; genus Triturus; species Triturus cristatus. Next base: position 447,038,796 of record NC_140590.1, read on the forward strand.
ATCCGTGGTAGCACTATCTTGTTATTTGTGCATTGTAAATGCTGGTTTTGTCATCTGTTATTGGATGATTGCCTGTATGAAACCTGTAATGGAATAAGGAACATGATATGTTTGAATGGCGGCTCAGACTTCTCGTACTAGGTAGTGGTAAAAGCAGAAACCTGGTCAAAGGGACCAGACTTGCATCTCTAGGCTGCCATTACTAGCTACAAACCTTAACCTCAACAGGTACTCTCTAAGTCTGCTTCATGAACACACCCAATGTGGCAAAAATCTTTTTCTGGCAAAATATTTCAGACATGTTTAATGATGCACATCGCTTTTTTGACACCATGGCCCTTATCAAGAAAATTTGCTCCAGGACAAAAGAAAAGTAAAAATGTGCTTTGTAGTGGGTGTAAATTTGGCACTTGATAAGAGAACATATGGCTCCACTGTAACACCGAATAGTACACATTGCAAGTCAGTCTATTTATACTTCATGGCGAGAGCTCATTTGCATAGGGCAGAGCCCCATGAAAGTGAATCCCACCCCTTCCTGCCAGACCCATACAAATGAGCCCCTCCTCCTGCTGCCAGACCCATGCAAACGAGCTCTGCCACTAGGCTGCCAGATTGGTGAATGCGCTCTATCCCATAGCGTCAAGGACATTGAGTTGCACACTCAGTTGGAATTGGGGGGGAACACATAAGAGGTAGTCTAACACCTTAGCACTCTCTGGGCGCCATGAAAAGTTGCGCAAACAGCTCTGTTTAACTTCAACAAATGCCCACATGTGGTGGGAAATAGTCTTAAAGCAGAGACCATGTCATTTTACTTTACACCAGACTGACAGAAATGGACGCTTGTTATGTAATCCAGTGCTCCGTGTGGTTTGGGACTAATCACGGCTGCGCTTCTGGTGCAGGAGAAGAACCATACCAAGGGAAATTTGTATATTTGTAATCTCTCCTTGGGTTCCTGCAGTGGAAGATTTAACTGGACAGTCTTTCCAGTGGTGCTCTTAAAGACAGTATACGTAATGCAAAGTTACTCGTCATCAGCTGGTATCATGGGTATTTGCCTCCATTCCCCATTACTACATTAATGCATCTAACAATAAGACGATGCAATGAAGAGATAACCCTCATGTGAAAAGATAACAATGCGGTGTGAGCTTGTTTAGTGCATTTTTCAGACTGTTAAAAAAGTGGGTTCTAATGCCTTTCTAAATTTTATGGACAGGGTTAAAATAAATGAGCCTTGTTCTTTCTTGTGTAGTCTATGTACAAGCTAAGACCCCATAAAAGGCGCTATACAAAGGGCAGGCCAAGCATGTCAGTAGTATTGTGCTTATTGGTACACAAACCCACTACTTCCTACAGTTAGAGAGCAGGCGATTTGTAGGCACTATATGACCCCTCTACAGTTAAAGTTCACAAGAATTAGGCTATTGACACCAATGAAGCATGGTACATAGTCACTGCTCCTTTCAATCTCCGTTCCACCCACAATCCTGGAGAATAAAGGTACCAGAAACAGTTAATCGGAAAACTGCTCAATGGAAAAAAAAATACTGATACAAGACATGTCATCCGAACTTTCCAATAAAAAGTCAAAAATCAGGGGAAAATAGCCAGCAACCACTCCATCACACGCAAGGTAGAGCGCTCCGGAAGAGCTAGCGTACCAGGGAGAAAATGCTCTTTCATTCATTATCGGCATTTGGCTCTTCACACCTGCTAGTTTAATCCTTCCACTGATTAGCTGGTTGTGATAGCCCCTGAAGGAGAGTGGACTAGATTCATCAATATTAGTGTGTTAGTGCAGCACAGCCCTTTTTGCATGCCATCAAAGTATATGGCTTTCTTGCAGAGTCACCCAAACACGCCAACAATTCCCTCAATTCCCAACCTCCTTTCGATCCTGCTCTTCTCAGTCTAATAGCATGTGGGCAATGTTTCTAAAAGAAAAAGAACCAGAATGCAGATGTGTGACTGTTAAAAAGTTTCACTCAGACATTGAAGAAGAGGTTATCTCGGCCAGTAAGGCCGCTGTAGTGTGAATGTCTGGCACTGCTCCAGTCTTTCCCATCGACCTACAGTCGCACAGTGTTGGATCAAACAGTCACTTCTGTTTTGCTTGCTGTGCGGTACTGGTGGTGGTGTCCAGGAATATAATGCAGTTGTTCCACTGTGTTGTGCCTCCGAGAAGCAAATGCTTGACGTTTGGCAGCAGTTTGATTCACACCGAGGGTATTATATAAATTATTCGAGGCACTGGGATGCGAGTGCATCTTTGTCATCCTGTAGCGATCCAAGACAGGAGTCGAAACAAACACATCCGTTTGCGACAGGGCGCGGGACATGGACTTCTCCTGGAAATCGGACCTCTTCAGAGTCATAACCTTCTCAGGAGACAGCAGGGGATCCTGGGAATGGAGCCGCTCTGCAGACAGAAGCTGCTCATCGGACAGGATACGGTCATAGGACATGCAAAATTCTTCCGGCCTGGACCTCTCGGGAGAGAGGACTCGGTCCTGGGACATGGCTCGCACCGGCCTCCTGGGCCGCTCTCTGTGGTGAGATTGTTCCTGCGACATTTTGATGACGTTGAGAGGCAGCGTCCCCCTTGCAGCTAAATCCGGAAGGTGTCGTCTCCTCATGTAATACTCGTCTGCTTCTTTATCAGCTGTTTCAAGAATGGAAACAAAATATATTATATTCTTCGAATTGTTGCATCATGAAATACGTTGATTTATCCGAAAAACATCTAATCAATAAACATTTCTTCTTGTGCTAGGAAATATCTGAAAGGGTTCGATGCATGACCTTTCAATAAACCCACTAATACGATCGAAGAGCTATTTTTATACCATGCTGTTTTCTGAAGAAAAACATTAACATTAAAGAAATGCGCATGCAATGCTCCCTTGTATGTTACCACATCTGATGAAGTTATTTATCAAGAGGAAAAGTTTACAGACAGTGCACATTTACTCGGAGCAATGAATCCTGGAATGCAGTTTTGCATATTCAAGATTAAACTATTCCATACATTATGGAATTCATACATTTCTTAATACCGATTTTCATTATGACTCACTTTAAGTTGTATTGTATTGTAATTGCATTTATATAGCACTTACTAGCCCTGACGGGGTGTTGAAGCGCTTTTTGGGCGAGTAGCACGCTACTCTGGTACCCATAAAGGATTAGTTTAGTGAAATATGAAATACATTTTAGCAGTGGATATGTCAAGTCAAGGAGCAGATCTTATCAGAAGCAAATCAATGGACAGTTGTTTTGCTGGAGGATGGTGTTAAACTTAACAGTTTTTCAGATATATCTGCAGAAGCTGCTTGCCTTAGAAGAGTATTTAAAGACATGGGGGCATATCAGCAAGGCGAGGCGATAAATATCGCTAAGCGCACTTAGCGCTAGGATAATTATCGTCGGTTATCGCGGGATTCTATCGCGGAGATAGCGTGCTATCAGCAACGCTTATCTCCAAAGCGATAGAAATCCATGCGTTAGCTAGGAAACAGCGTTAGCTAGGAAACAGCGCGATTATCGCTGGAAATCCAGCGATAATCGCACTGCGACCGGCGATACCTTGCTGATAGGGCAAGCTGGATTTAGCCATATAATCCACCTCCCATTGGATTACATGGCTAAATCAGAAGAAAAGCAGGCGTAAGGAAAGTAGCGATAACCACGGTTAGCGCTACTTTTCTTATCGCTCTGCTTACTAGCGTGAAGCTTGATAATTGGAGAAATGTCTGTTAGCGACATTTCTCCAGTTATTTTGGGGAGGAAAGCCCACTTTGCATCTCATTAGAGATGCGAAGCTGGGTGTTCCGGAAACAGGCGCTAAGGCATGGATTCACGCGTTAGCGTGTCCATGCTGATAGGGCGATAGAATTATCACCGCTTTTCGTCCGAAAACGGACGCTAAAGCGGCGATAATTCTATCGCTTCGCCTTGCTGATATGCCCCTCGATTGGTTTGTTAAAGTGGCTGGGGCACAAGCTGCTTTTTTATCAGCTAGCCAAGTTAAAAGTCCTCTTCAAAGGTTGATTCTGGATATTCTCTGACGGTAGTGAGGCAAATGATTTGCTGAATCAGCTACAGAATGGAGGAGACCTCAACGGCCTTTGATATGTTCTGTGGGCATATTCTGATCTAACTTGTTTTGTTGACATTTTTTTTTTGAACCGTTGGCTAATGTTTTTTTTTACAAAATGACGATTCAATTTCACCTCCAGTTTTAGGTATGTCAGAACTTTCTTTTATATTTGGGTGCAGATGGAGCTAATAGCCTAAGAACACCTGACAGGTTCAATGATTTTACATTAATTGAGAGCAATAAGATAAACCACAGCAAATCAGAAATTTTTATGTTTAATGCTTTTGTCGAGGATCTTCCTATTGCACTTAGAGAAGGGAAATAGCCTTTGCAATACAGCTGTTACCACACAATACCTTTAAGGCACATCCATTACAACGCATATGCCTTTACCACGCAAAAGTTTACCACACATATGCTTTTACCGCGCATGCCTTTACAATGAAAATTTAAGTATTTTGCAGGGAAGTGTATATATATTAGGGCAAGGGCGTTTTTAGGGTTTAGGGGTGGGTGAGGGTACTGGCTGGCTAGGGTATTTTTAGGGTTTAGGGTAAGTGAGGGCATTTGGGTGGCAAGGGTATTGTTTGGGTTTAGGGTGAGTAGGGGTATTTGGATGGCAAGGGTGTTGTTAGAGTTTAAGGTGGGTTAGGGTATTTGGGTGGCAAGAGTGTTTTAGGGGTTTAGGATGGTTAAGGATAATTGGATGGCAAGGGTATTTTTAGGGATTAGGGTGGGTAATGATGTTAAGGTTGTAAAGGTACAGGGTTCAGGGTTCAGGGTGGGTAAGGGTATTTGATTGGCAAGGGTATCTTTAGGGTTTAGGGTGGGTAATGGTGTTAGGGTGGCAAGGTTATTTTTTAGGGTTTAGAGTGGGTGAGGGTTTTTGAGTGGCAAGGGTATTTTTAAGGTTTAGGGTGGGTGAGGGTATTTGGGTGGCAAGGATATTTTATGGTTTAGGGAGGATGAGGATATTTGGATGGCAAGGGTATTTTTGTGGGTTAGGGTGGTTAGAGGTATTTAGGTGGCAAGGTTTTTTTTACGGTTTAGGATGGGTGGGGGTATTCGGGTGGCTTGGGCATTTTAGGGTGTTAAGATATTTGGGTTTAAAGGGTATTTTTTAGGTTCAGGGGGTGGGTAGGTGTATTTGGGTGCCAAGGATATTTTTAGGGTGGGTATATATATTTCGGTGGCTAGAGTATTTTTAGAGTTTAGGGTGGGTGGGTAGGGGTTAGGGTCGATAAGGTAATATATACATGTGTACAAATAGATATATATATAGATTTATACTAATCTGCGAAACACCTACATTTTCGTTGTAAAGATGTGTGTTAAAGGTATATGCGTGGTAAAATTTAGCAGGGTAAATTCATATGCATTTTAATGGATGCGTGGTAATGATATGCATGGTTCCATCATACATCCCTTAGAGAGCAGTGGAGGACTGCTCGATTTATTAGGTATCTTGGGGTCTTTGTCACCTCCAACATTCTTGAACTGTATGAGATACATTATCATGCAACCCTGTGCAAAGTTAAAATAATTTTGGAGTCTTGTAGGTTTTTGCCGAGTTACTATAATGAAAATTGCGAATGAAACTCTTTTTTTTTTTTTATGTACCTATTCACTTGGTGAAAAATTCTTTATGAAAGTGAATGATCTAACAATTAGATTTATATGGAAACAACAGAGCCCACACATCAATCTGTCAGCTATCCAATTAGCTAAGGACTAAGGTGGGATGGCTTTACCAGATTTTGATCAATATTACCAGGCAGCCTTTGTTGATTATCATGCATTACAATTTGCCGATCTAATCTCACCAAATACATTTTTTTAAGGTTGATGGTGAAGGAGCTAGGGTTGCAGTCCTCGTTTTTTTCAAATCATGGAAATGCTGCAAGAAAACTAGGCATAAATTGTTAAAAGCAATAATTTTGCACAAAAATATTTAGAGCTGAAATAAAAAACAAAATTGATGACCATCTTTTTTCTTCCACAGAATTTGTGACAGTTTGGGTTTGCTGATCCCTCAATCCACAACTGCACTTTGGAATAGATTGGGGTTTGCTATTCTATCTGATTTTAATACTAACGGTAGATGGAAGACCTGGCCATTAGTATTTGAGAATCCATTCCTATGGTTGAGTTTTGCAGAAATTTCCACCATTTGCGGAATGTTAATCCTGATTTTGATCTATTTATTGTGAACTTTTTGAAATAATTTTACAACTATATCGTGAATGGAGTTGGTATAAAGTGTTCCATCTACAACTTCAGCACCAACGCATCTTCAAAAAGTTGCATCAGTTAATGGATGCATTAATTCTTTAAAAAGTGGGTGGACATTTTAATTGTCCTTCCCTGCATTTGTTTTGGAAGCAGATATTAAATTTTGTATCTCAATGAATATCTGAAAAGGCTTATTAATAGCACTTTTTTGGGGTATTGGGTAATAACAAAGCTTTCACACGATCTGAATAGAAGGCCATCTTTATGGCAACTTCGATTGCTAAATCACTCATTTTACAGTGCTGGAAAACTTCTAGATGCCCATCTTTTGGTCAATGGCAAATCAAAATGAATAGGATATGGCATTTAGAATATATGTATGCCGAAAGGAACAACCAAACCGAAAATATTGAGCAGCTGTGGTGCAGCCGCGGTCGGTAGTAGGAGTAACTGCAGGGCGGTGACGTGGGGAGGAGGAGGGGCAGGGTGGGGGGTAGTAAACTAAGGATTACGGAGGTTTACAGGTAAGTTAACATATAAATTAATAAAACGAATTTCGTTGCGTGCACTGCATCCCCAAATAAGATGCAGTTCACGCAACAAAATTTGTTTTATTAATTTATATGTTAACTTACCTGTAAACCTCCGTAATCCATAGTTTACTACCCCCCACCCTGCCCCTCCTCCTCCCCACGTCACTTTCCCTGCAGTTACTCCTACTACCGACCGCGGCTGCTGTGGTGTTATGTCCTGCTTTGTATTTGGAAGAAAAATGATATATGAGAGAAATGGGAAATGAATTTGTTGGCATTGTGATCCTATTTTAGTTGTGTTGAGATGTTTTTGTATTGCTCTTTGCCCTTTATAAGCATTCTGTATATTGCAGCATGACTGATTGCTATATGCACTTTAAGTGAATATATTTTGATTATGTGATCTAAACTTTTCCTGCTTATCCGAGCAGGTTAGAATTGTCCCCTTAACATATTTGTATTTTCCTTGCTGAATGCTGTTTTTTTGTTTGAAATGCTAGATATATTACACTTGTTCACTTCGCACTTTAAATCTTTATGACCAGTAGACTACAAATCTTACTGGGAGGTATGCGCTTTAATTTTAAGATTTGTTCTGTACTATATTATTATTGCTATTTGTGAACTATCGAGGATGCCACTTTGCACTTTAAAAATATTTCTATGTTTATTTATATGATATAGATACAGTTCTACAATTGGTGCGGGGCAAGATTTTCAAAAGACAAGATGATAGTATTTATGATTGCTTTCTTTTGATAACTTAAAAATATATATATTATGTGGTTTGTACCACTCCTTGTGATAAATTTGTTATTATATTGTTAATTTACCACTTACAAATAAAAAGCATCAAGGGCATCAAGGGTTGTATCTATGTGTCTTATTACTGATATTTATATGCTCCCGTAAGCCTTTTAAGTAATCTAATATCTTTAATGTTACTGTAGATTTTATTAACTACTCTGTAGTATTTCATTCAATGTAAACTAATAACCTATTGTGAGGGTATCATAACAAAAAATAAATGTGATTTCCTTCTATTTATTTGGTGATATGACACCATTGTGCAAAACACCTCTCAGAGTGAATATGAAGGTCATTCTCAAGTATTCCATTCACTAGAAATAATCATGTTTCTTTGTACTTTGTACTTGGGAAGGACAATTCTCAAGTAAAATTTATTTCTAAGGAGTGTATTAAACTGTGTTAGAAATTGGGCTATTAATTTGGGAGGGGTTCCCTATACCTATCTAATACACACAATCTGGTTAGGTCAAAACTCAGTTCTGAGAGAATGTCTGCTCTACACCAGGTAGCATTGGCACAAACAGCAGGTAATCCCCAGAAAAGCATATGTTACGTTTAAGCAGTTGCAACAATTTTAAGTAAAGATTCCAACAGAAATAAATAAATATTTATGCATTTAAATATATATTAAGAACTAAACGAAACCATGAATATTTAAACCAGTTTACAGGAACCAGAGATATTAATTTTTACAGTTTAAAGTTTTAAGGCAATCACACTTCGAATAATGAAAGAACCATTGAACAAAACTATTCACAGTTCAGTGGGACACAGGTGCGATTTTTAGACTGATTGCAATGTAGCAGAGATTGGATTTATGAGGTGGATTGACCCAGTCACAATTTCTTGCACCAAGACAAACCTCGTCTTCCTGCCTGCCTAGGTAAGTCTCTTCACCTATTCCCAGCCTAATGGGGTTGAAAAAATACCTAAGTTTCACTTTTATCCAACTACTGAGAAAACTGCTTCTGTTCAGTCCTGCAGACCCTAGTTTCTTTCTAAGGCCAAAATTGTATGCACCAGATCTCTATGAAGCCGGGATGCCAGTCCTCATTCGTCAGCTGGGCCCTCCTGGAGTCATTCTGCTTTTTTGTGTCTCAGAAGCAGACAAACAGGAGTCCAATTACTTGATACCTAGAGAGCAGTACCAGTATAGTCTTTGAAGATGCGACGTATCCTCTTCCAAACTTCTTTCCTCCGTGGTTCAGTTAAAATTAATTCAGCATTTTTTCCAAAGAAAATCTATTGCTCTAGTGATCAAAAGAGGTAAAAGAGTTCTGATTGAAAAGAAGCAACTGACAATTTTTGCTGCAGTGGTTAGAATGTGATGTGAGGCCCTGGAGAGAATCTTATAATCTGAATGAGAAAGTGAAGAGCAGGTGCTCAAATAGACATTGTGGCTATGGTCTACTGCTTATGACCAAATGATTGGGCAGCTGAGATGGTTAGAATGCAGAATGGTGCAGATCTCAACATGAAAAGAAATTATTTTTGGTAAGTCACCCCCATATTTCAATGAATTGTATTACTGTTTAGACTCTGCACACTGGGGCACTGCCGTCCTTCTATAAGGCCTTTCTTTATGGTGCAGATATGCAACCATGGCATGAAATGTTAAATATCTTTTGCTGACTGTAGCACTTTTTGTGCCATACTCTAGTGTGACCAAGGAAAACATGGCTTTGTGTCAACCATTGTAGCATGATTGCTGCAGTTTAAAACCTGCAGTGTGGCCAATTAAATGAACTTTTTAACAGGTAAAAACTTTATCTTTAAATATTAGTAAGTCACCCCTACATAGGCCTTGTAGCCAAAGAAGTTTAGTGCATGGTATATAAAAGCGAACATTCAGAAAATTAATGCTACCATGTCTCTACAGAGACATGCCCCTAAAAGCTATTTTCATTGTGGCAGGCCTAGCAGGCATCTGTAGAAAATATGAGTATAGATTAAAATGCTAATACTGTAACTCAGGAATGATACCAGCTAAACAATAATAAAACCATTCTTTTTAATAGTATTAACAATATATTTCAATGGTTAAGTTCAATTTCTGATAAATACTAAGGAAATGTAACTTTTAGAAAGTTACCTTTTTCCTGCCTGAAGTTCCCGGAGGCTAATTTGCATTAACTCTCCATGTTCTCTCAGCCTGTGCTCAGCCCAGGAAGAAGTGTGAAAGAGGTTTGTAATGATTCCTTGGAGTAAACAATAGGCTGATTTGAAATGGCAGAGATGATTCTTCCGAACTCTATAGAATATGTAGGGTGGGGACTGTGAGCATCCATTGACAACACAGCGTCAAATCCTGATTTAAAGGTCTGTTTAGCCATACGCAATACCTGGTGTGTGCTTGAAAGGGAGAGAACAGGATGCCAAGACAATTATTGTGTATCCCCAGTCTGGCTGCTGATGGTTCTCGCTTTTGTCCTAACTGACATCTATCTTTGGGTTGTTGTGGGTACAGTGTCTGCTTAAAAACTGCATTTTAGCGTTAGATGTGAGAGAACACTGGTGATTTCCTCTGGCACTACACACACACACACAGCCCTCCTGAGTAAATTTTGTGTGGCTGGAGAGTCTTGGCATGTTGAAAAATCCCTGGCACATGGCATTTTGGGACTGTAAATGCATTAGGGCAAACAGGAATTACTGAAAAAAGTTGGCAGAAATGCCCCAGAAATGTACCCAAATAGTTAGTGTGAGAAGTTGGCCTGATATGTAGTGCTCACTATTCTAGTAGCGTGGACAAGAGCAGTCTTCAGGCTAAACTCTGGAGGGCGTGTTAAGCCAGCTGTTTACCATCACATATACCCCTTGAACACCAAGTGAAAGGACACCACACAAGTTGTTATGAAAATAAAGGATATTTATTTATAACAAGACTACCCTGGCTCTTTATGAGTCAGGGAGCTAAGCACAATACAAAACTCTTAGGAAAATACTTCTAGTTGCACAATTTACACAAATGCCCGAAGGGCACGAAACCATTTACACTGCAAGTGGAATGGGAGAGGTTAGAAAGTTTAAAGTTACTGATTCCGGAGGAATCCGATCAGTGGGACTAAACGAAAAAGGAACTGGACACTTGTAGAGTGAACCTACGATGGAGCACCGAGATGCTCGAGTTACCTAGCCCAGAGGCTGCGGCTGCGTGGGGTTCAGCAAGATGTCGGGAGTCCTCGTTGTAGTCTCAGGAGCCTGAAAGAAGAAGTTGCTGGCAGGCGACCAGTGTTGATGTTCAGCGAGATCCAAGCCTCGATCGGTGATGAAGAAAACCTGAAAGCAGAGGGGACTCAGTTCTCAATCGCGAACCAGCGATCGTGTGGGTACCAGGAAGGTACCGGCTGAAGTCACCTCGACCAGGTGAGTGGATGACGTCGGACTCGGCTGTTCCTCGGACCAGGAGGTGCGGCGGCGACCAGGATGGAGGGCGAGCTGTCCCACGAAGGTGTCTGCTGTCGATGATGCTGGGCCCAGGAATGGGGCAGCAGGTCTTGGCAGTGGCAAACCCACGCGGTGGAGTCAAGATGGCGTCGGGAGTGGACCAGGAGGGTCCGAGGTACTCCTCTGTTGAAGGGGAGAAAGAGCCAGTCTGGAGCAACCAAACCAGTGATGAAAGTCTGTCGTGGTGCGTCGTGAAGAGGGCCACAAGCCGGTCGGCGAGTGGTCGGACAACGCGGTGAGCAACAAGGAGCAGAAGGGCCCCCACGCAGATCTCGTGGATGCTGGGGAGGCAGACTTCGGTGCAGGAGCCGCTCAGGGTTAGGGCTTCTCAAACCCTAGGTGCACTCACTCGAGGGTCCCTCGGTGGGCGTGCTAGATAAGCGTCGTGCAGGTTCTGAAGATGGCCGGTCCCGCAGGTCTCGTCACACCTACGAATCTCAGCTGGGCTGACGATGTAGGTAGAGGTCAGAGATGGCAGGGAACCCGGGTCTCGTCGAGCTGGGCAGTCTTGATCCGTGGGAGAGACGTACAGCAAACCGCAAGCGCTTAGGTGGTGCCTGCTGGTGCAGGGTGGCTACTCCTTAGCCACAAGGGAGAGTCTTCAGAAATAGTCAAGAGTTCCTTTCGTGGAAAGTAGTTCAAGATTCAGAATTATCCAATTTGGGAAGGGGACCCGCTCCCACCTTTATTCTAGGAAAAAGGGGCTGGCCCGTGACTAGGTCCTACCTATGGGTGGGACCAGGAGGGGGGTGGTTACACCCTTATCCTTTGTCCGGCTTCGCCCCAGCTCAGGGGCTGGTGTGCCCCCGAAACTGGTTTGAGCCGGGCTACGCACAGTGAGCACCGGGGTGCCACTTGCAATCACCTTCCTTTCAGCCCTGCCTACCTGGGATACACAAACCCTGTCTGGGATGGTGCTAACACCGCCCTCGACAGGAAACCCTTTGTCCAAGCTCCCCTCGCTGGAAGGTCTCCCAGCAGCAGGAGGTCAGACTTGTGTCTGGTGGCAGCATCCATTTTGTGATGCTGAGGCTTGAGTCAACTTTAACCGGGGTTCAAGGTTACTTCCATGTCGTGTCCCTCTAGAAGGGTGGAATGCTAACCCCGTCGCCAGAACTGGCGAGGGGTTCGTATTCCAATTCGTATGACACCTTACTCGACATGTTTGGGTGATGCGATGCCAAAGTTAGCAAATAACCGCGAGGATTATAATGCACTTTAAGGTAGTTGGCCCGCGTCACCATGGAACGGCTATTAGGATTTGGTTCCGCAAGCCGTCGACGGGCTCAGCTCGCGCCAGAGCACCATCTCACATGATTCCCAGCACTCTGCCTTCAGGATTGATAAGGCCTGCAATAGGAGTGACTGACAGGAATCCATGCGTCCATTTTAGGGTTAGGTATAGGAATACTACACCTACATCAACGGGTGATTACACCACCTTGCCCCAGCTGTCGTGCAGCCAGTTGTGTCAGATTTGGGCGGCCATCCAGGGGTGGCATAATACATTCTGCAGCCCCTGGTAGGCCCTGGGTACACCGATGCCCTGGATACCTGTGGTATGCTGATACAGGGACTGATAAGGCGGCCCAGTTCCAATTAGTGGATGCACCTAATGTACATGTGTGTTAATTTCGAGAGAGAACAGCTAGGCTGTGGGTCTGATTGGCAGGCCCACAGCAGGGGAAAGTCGTAAACCAATGAAGCAAAAGCAAAAAATCTGGGTGATCATAGGATTGCAGACCCTACTCTCCTACATGACCCCCCCCCCAAACTTTGGGACTATAAGCTAACCTTGACCAGGTGAGTCTTCTTGCTCTAAGTGGAAATACCTGGAGAGCCCATCTGCATTGCCATGATCAGTGCCAGCTCTATGCTCCACTGTGAAGTCCATCCCCTGTAGGGAAATGGACCACCTAAGTAGTTTGGGGTTTTCACCCTTCATTTGATTTAGCCACAAGAGGGGCTTATGGTCGGTCTGAATCTTGAAGTGAGTGCCGAACAAGTATGGCCTCAACTTCTTCAGGGCCCAAACCACAGCAAAGGCCTCCCTCTCAATAGCTGACCAATTCTTCTCTCTGGGGGTCAGCCTCCTGCTAATAAAAGCTATGGGCTGGTCATGACCATCAAAATTCAGCTGAGATAGAACAGCTCCCACACCCAACTCCGAAGCGTCTGTTTGGACAATGAATGTTTTGGAGTAGTCTGGACTCTTTAGGATAGGTGCTGTGCACATGGCCTGCTTTAGGTCATCGAATGCCTTTTGACAGCTCGCTGTCCACTGAACTTTTTTTTGCATCTTTTTACTTGTCAGATCGTTTAGCGGGGTCACAATGGATCCATAATTTCTGACAAATTTCCGGTAATAACCAGTCAGGCCCAAGAAAGCTCGAACCTGAGTCTGGGTGGTTGGAGGAGCCCAGTCCTGGATGGCCTGTATTTTGCTCTAGAATGGCTGAACCTGGCCTCCACCTACAAGGTGGCCCAGGTATACAACCTGTGTCTGCCCTATCTGGCACTTAGTGGCCTTGATAGTGAGGCCTGCCTTCTGCAGAGCCTCTAACACTTTCCTCAGGTGGACCAGGTGATCCTCCCAGGTGGAGCTAAAGACAGCGATATCGTCCAGATACGCCGCACAGAAGTCGTCCAACCCAGTGAGAACTCGATTCACCAGCCTTTGGAAGGTGGCAGGTGCATTTTTCAAACCAAAGGGCATTACCACGAACTGATAATGCCCACCCGGGGTAGAAAATGCTGTTTTGGGCTTGGCCTCCTCAGCTAACCTGATTTGCCAATACCCAGCTGTCAGGTCAAATGTACTTAAGTAGTTGGCCGAAGCCAACCGGTCTATAAGTTCATCTGCTCTTGGTATCGGGTGGGCGTCAGTCTTAGTGACTGCATTGAGGCCTCTGTAGTCCACGCAAAACCTCATCTCTTTCTTACCGCCCTGGGTGTGAGGTTTTGGCACGAGAACTACTGGACTAGCCCAGGGGCTGTCCGAGGGCTCAATGACTCCCAGCTCCAACATTTTCTGCACCTCTGTCTTGATGCAGTCTCTGACATGATCAGGCTGTCAATAGATTTTACTCTTTACGGGCAGACTGTCCCCAGTGTCGACCTCATGGGTACACCAATTGGTCTGACTGGGTGTCAGAGAGAACATATGCCGGAAGGATTGAAGAACCTGTTTACAATCCTGTTGTTGATGTCCAGAGAGGCTGCCACAAAAGACAACACCATCCACTGACCCATCGTCAGGGTTCTGAGAGAGCAGGTCCGGGAGAGGGTCACTCTCCTCCTCCTGTCCCTCATCTGTGGCCATGAGCAAGCACATGCCCTCCCTGTCGACATATGCCTTGAGCCTGTTTACATGGAGCACCCGGTGGGGGCTCCGGGGAGTTCCCAGGTCTACCAAGTAGGTGACCTCTCCCTTTTGCTCAATGATCGTGTGGGGCCCAGACCATTTGTCTTTGAGTGCTGCTGGGGCCACTGGCTCCAGCACCCACACCTTCTGTCCAGGCTGATACACATTTGTCCAATGGATGGTTGCAGTTCCTATAGTGTGAGAGAAAAAATGACTAGCTGCAGGTAAGCTGTCAATAAGGGGGAAAGTCTCCGAAGGTAGGGTGAGTGTGCAGAGTGAGGAGAGGGTACTCCTAGTGATGTTCCTGTGTGCCCTCACACACCCTCGCGGATGTATAGCATCATCATTGGGCACGGTTGCTCCTCGTGGGGGTGGCGCTGCAGTCCCTCACGGGCCCTTGGTTAGGGGCTCTCTGATGGAGTTCTTTTAAGGAGTTGCCGCATTTGTGAGTGAGGGTATGTGGGTCGAAATGTGCTAGTGAGTGCGAATTTTAAAAATGAAACAGGGAACTAAAACCTTTTAATCATAAGTTCCCTGGTCCAACCTAAAAATACTCGGGGATGGAGATGCACTGTAGTGCTGTTCAGAGAGGGGACAAGACAAAATAAAAGTCCCACTTCTCTCGACCCGATTAGTGTGTTAACAAAAGTGATTTAATGACAAGGTCAACATGTTTCGCGCTATAAAACGGTCCCTAGTGGATCCTAAAGCGCTTCGTCAGGACCGGGAAGGTGTGTTAGAGAATGGGATTCGGGTAAAGACTGCCCATAACCCCACTTACTACCTAGGTCTGGTATGCTTGACAGTTAGTGTCCAGGATCCGTCGTTATACGTCAATCCCGTTCACAGCCTACAAAGGGAGACAAAATCAGGGAGGGAGAGAGACAAAAAGAAAAAGGGGGGGGGGGAAGAAACAAGGATAATGCCTTAAATAAGATATATGTTCTATATATCTTGTGTGATCAGAGACACTGCTGCACAGTCGATGCTGTGATATCTCATGCAAGACGAGGACGTCGACTGATGAGTGTGTCTATGTGGATCAATTAAAATCAACCGGGGAGATGGGATCGTGCCCCCCAATGTTGAGACAACATAGTGATGATCATGGGCTAGCTGGGCTCCAAGCTCATGTGGGTGACATACAACGAGTGGGACTAAACGTCATAACTTCTATGGTGACTACTTATGGCGGTGGTAGGAAAGAGCATCCCGGTACGGTGTGGAAGTGGGGAAGTAGTGCTCATCATGCCCAGTGTCCGGACGATATTAAAGGAGTAGAAGCTTAATATTGACAAGGTGACACGGAGAGCAGGTGATCACAACCGCGGGAAAGCCTGGGTGGTGCGGTGACTCGAGGGTCACCCCGTGCACATATCCCGAAAAGAACAGTCTTCCAACAAAACACATATTACATGAGTGCATGGCCAGCCTACCCTCTCCTCCTTGATGATGGGCTCCGTCAGCAATGCCGCGGAGTAAGGCTGGAAAAACATATGTAAAAAAGCTCTGTGATGGAAGACAGGGAACCTATGAGAGCCGCTGAGGGTCCCGCAATAAAAGAGCAGTGAAGAAGAAGTACTTACAATTCTGTACGCCTTACGTCTCGGGGAACCTACCCGTGCGGTTGCACTGCCGGTTACACGGTTAGTGCGGCTGCAGGGTCGTTAAATAATGGAAACAGTGATGCCACGGGCCCGGTGTGATGACGTAACGTAGATGCGCCCGGAGGGCTCGGGCGAACGTGGCCGGGGCGGTGCGCGGCTGACGCGGCCATCTTGGAGTGGAGTCAGGATAGAGGGCACGGGATTGTCAAGGCAGGATGCCTTTGGCCCCAAAGGTAGGGGGCTGAAATAGGAGTGAAGCAAGGTGTTGCTTCAAACAATAAAGACATGATCCATAATGCTGCACAGATGAAAAAGGTCAAAGATCTGCGGTGTCATGGGCATGTTCGTGCTGGTAACATACCGAACCGAGGGTCTATGGAAGTCACAGGGGTGGGGTGCCTGCGCCCACAGTCAAAGGGGGAGAGATGTCAACTGGAGGGAGATCGTATTACTAGTTTGGAAAAATGCTACGGGAATATATTATAACTTATTCGGTAATTAGATGGTCATAAGAATACTCATATACACAGGACAGCTAGGTACCAGCAGGTCCAAGGTGGAGAGACGGGTACTGTAACAATGTCAAAAAAGATATTTATAAAAACAGTTTTTTAAAAATAAAAATAAACTGTCCACTGGGACGTGAGGTGTGCATCGCATGTAACTTCATGTCTCTGTGTCAGTGAGGTTGATGCTGTCCCTCTATATCTTGCCGTCTATGCGGAGCTCATATCGCTGTATATTAAAGAAAGCAAGAAAAACTGAAAAACGGTAACAAGGTTACCCACCCCGGTGTTGGAACGGAGGTTGTTGGTACACACGATGAGCATGACATTAGCAAGACTTAGGGTGAGGTGGTCCATCTGGGAGGTGGTTTTGGCTGTAAGTGATTCCTAGTGAGTCTCCCTGAGGATACTTAACAGCCATGATCTCATTTTAATAGATTGTGAAAAGTTGGTAAGGGGTTGGACATATAGTTGTTGACAGACGTTTTGTAGGTATTCTACATGTAGACCTATGTTCTGAATACCAGGATCATTGTCCATATTAGGGGAGATACTTAACAGGCTCCCTCATGGTATGTATTATCTGGAGAGTTCAATCCAGGGAATATCCTCATTGAGTCCCCTTTTATTGCTTTGTAGTTTGAACACCCATCGTTGCTCCTGTCTGAACAGTGTGGATGGTGACCAATGTGGGTTGGATTCAATTATGGTCCATCGTAAGCTATCGGGAGGGTGATTCTTTTCCAGAAAATGGCTTTGTAGTCTTGTCGCTGTGCGCTTGCATCGAATTGTACTTTTGTGTTCCCCAATTCGTGTTTTGATTATCCTTGTGGTCATTCCAATGTATCGAGAGCCGCAGGGACAGGTGATCATGTATACACAGTTTCTTGTGTTGCAGTTGGTATGTCGTAACTGTTTCCATGGGCTTGATAAACCTAAGTCGATTTCCTTAGTACTGCTTGTCAGTGGACATGCTGTGCAGGACCCGCATGGGTAATGTCCCGTAACCGGAGGAAGATTCCATAATGTCGGTTGTGTTTTTGTGATGTTCTTGGGTCGTGTGTGCACTAAAATATCCCTCAGGTTTTGTGTTCTCTTAAAGGCAAAAAGGGGTTTTGGTCCTGGTTGGAAATCACCCATCTCTAGGATCTTCCAATGCTTCTTTATTATCCTTTGGACTTTGTTCGAGTTAGGGGTGAAGGATGTAACACATGTTAATATGTCTGTGGTGCTCTTCTCTTTGATTTCTAGTAGAGCCCCTCTGTGATTGTTCCTTGCCCTTTTGCGTGCCTGTTTTACAATTTTCTTCGGATATTCTCTCCTTATCAAATTGTCTGTTAGAATGTCTGCCTCCTTCTCAAATTCTCTGATGGTATTGCAATTGCGGCGTAAGCGGAGGAATTGTCCCACCGGTAAATTGTTTTTTAGAGATTTTGGATGGTGACTTTGGAATAGGAGGAGGCTGTTCCTATCCGTGGGTTTCTTATAGTTGGTGGTCATCAGGCATCCTTCTTTTAAGGATATCAGCAGGTCAAGGAATGGGATGGATTCAGATGACAATGTGCCCACAAATTGTAAATATGGATTGAGAGTATTAATCCAACTGAAGAATGTGCGGCACGTGTCTTCATCCCCTTGCCAGAAAATGATGATGTCATCTATGTACCTACGCCATAGTAAGATGTTGTTAGTATATGGGTTGGTCTCTGCTAGGATGTGTTCCTCTTCAAAGTTGGCCATGTATAGGCATGCCAGGCTCGGCGCAAAGGTGCTCCCCATGCTCGTACCCTGTATTTGATGATACAAATTATTCTCAAAGGCAAAGTAATTCTCTTTCAATGCTATCGTGGCACAGTCACAAATGAAAGTGATGGGGGTAGTGGATGGCCATGGAATGATGTTACGCAGGGCCTTGTCAAGGACCGTCAGAGTGGCATCTTGGGGAATGTTGGTGTACAATGATTCCACGTCTAGCGTGACTAGGAGGGTGATAGATTCTGGTGTCTCAAATCGTTCAATCAAGTTCAATACCTCTGTAGTGTCTCTCAGATATGTTGGAGTTTTCATCACAAGGGGGCGTAGAAACACATCACAAAATTTGCTCAGAGGTTCTAGAAGGGAATCGATCCCGGACACAATCGGTCTGCACCAATTTTTTCGAAAGGTCCGCCTCAAAGCCTTCTTCCAAGACAAACCGCAAATCCCACCCAAAGGAACAGGCCTTAAGATTAAATCAAAATTTACCCCAACCGCAGCCATGACCTCTAATGAGGTATTAACATTTGAACAAGCAGTCTTGAAGGAAGTGAACAACATCACTACCGACCGCCCGTTCGACAATCTTTCCAAAAAAGAAAGGATACTCCTCAAAACTCTGACAGAGGACGAAACCATCATCCTGAAACCCGCGGACAAGGGAGGAGCCATTGTCATCCAAGATAAGAACATCTATGAGGGGGAATGTATACGACAATTAACCAACACCAGGTACTACGAACCCATTGAGGAGGACCCCACTGCGCGCCTCTCCACCGTGATACAACATCTCATCACGGAAGCGGAGACAGAGGAATGGATCTCGAAGGAGGAGGCCCAGTTCCTTATGAACAAGAGTCCACGCACACCATACTTCTATTGCCTCCCGAAAATCCACAAGGGAATCACCCCCCCACCAGGCAGACCGATTGTGTCCGGGATCGATTCCCTTCTAGAACCTCTGAGCAAATTTTGTGATGTGTTTCTACGCCCCCTTGTGATGAAAACTCCAACATATCTGAGAGACACTACAGAGGTATTGAACTTGATTGAACGATTTGAGACACCAGAATCTATCACCCTCCTAGTCACGCTAGACGTGGAATCATTGTACACCAACATTCCCCAAGATGCCACTCTGACGGTCCTTGACAAGGCCCTGCGTAACATCATTCCATGGCCATCCACTACCCCCATCACTTTCATTTGTGACTGTGCCACGATAGCATTGAAAGAGAATTACTTTGCCTTTGAGAATAATTTGTATCATCAAATACAGGGTACGAGCATGGGGAGCACCTTTGCGCCGAGCCTGGCATGCCTATACATGGCCAACTTTGAAGAGGAACACATCCTAGCAGAGACCAACCCATATACTAACAACATCTTACTATGGCGTAGGTACATAGATGACATCATCATTTTCTGGCAAGGGGATGAAGACACGTGCCGCACATTCTTCAGTTGGATTAATACTCTCAATCCATATTTACAATTTGTGGGCACATTGTCATCTGAATCCATCCCATTCCTTGACCTGCTGATATCCTTAAAAGAAGGATGCCTGATGACCACCAACTATAAGAAACCCACGGATAGGAACAGCCTCCTCCTATTCCAAAGTCACCATCCAAAATCTCTAAAAAACAATTTACCGGTGGGACAATTCCTCCGCTTACGCCGCAATTGCAATACCATCAGAGAATTTGAGAAGGAGGCAGACATTCTAACAGACAATTTGATAAGGAGAGAATATCCGAAGAAAATTGTAAAAAAGGGACGCAAAAGGGCAAGGAACAATCACAGAGGGGCTCTACTAGAAATCAAAGAGAAGAGCACCACAGACATATTAACATGTGTTACATCCTTCACCCCTAACTCGAACAAAGTCCAAAGGATAATAAAGAAGCATTGGAAGATCCTAGAGATGGGTGATTTCCAACCAGGACCAAAACCCCTTTTTGCCTTTAAGAGAACACAAAACCTGAGGGATATTTTAGTGCACACACGACCCAAGAACATCACAAAAACACAACCGACATTATGGAATCTTCCTCCGGTTACGGGACATTACCCATGCGGGTCCTGCACAGCATGTCCACTGACAAGCAGTACTAAGGAAATCGACTTAGGTTTATCAAGCCCATGGAAACAGTTACGACATACCAACTGCAACACAAGAAACTGTGTATACATGATCACCTGTCCCTGCGGCTCTCGATACATTGGAATGACCACAAGGATAATCAAAACACGAATTGGGGAACACAAAAGTACAATTCGATGCAAGCGCACAGCGACAAGACTACAAAGCCATTTTCTGGAAAAGAATCACCCTCCCGATAGCTTACGATGGACCATAATTGAATCCAACCCACATTGGTCACCATCCACACTGTTCAGACAGGAGCAACGATGGGTGTTCAAACTACAAAGCAATAAAAGGGGACTCAATGAGGATATTCCCTGGATTGAACTCTCCAGATAATACATACCATGAGGGAGCCTGTTAAGTATCTCCCCTAATATGGACAATGATCCTGGTATTCAGAACATAGGTCTACATGTAGAATACCTACAAAACGTCTGTCAACAACTATATGTCCAACCCCTTACCAACTTTTCACAATCTATTAAAATGAGATCATGGCTGTTAAGTATCCTCAGGGAGACTCACTAGGAATCACTTACAGCCAAAACCACCTCCCAGATGGACCACCTCACCCTAAGTCTTGCTAATGTCATGCTCATCGTGTGTACCAACAACCTCCGTTCCAACACCGGGGTGGGTAACCTTGTTACCGTTTTTCAGTTTTTCTTGCTTTCTTTAATATACAGCGATATGAGCTCCGCATAGACGGCAAGATATAGAGGGACAGCATCAACCTCACTGACACAGAGACATGAAGTTACATGCGATGCACACCTCACGTCCCAGTGGACAGTTTATTTTTAAAAAACTGTTTTTATAAATATCTTTTTTGACATTGTTACAGTACCCGTCTCTCCACCTTGGACCTGCTGGTACCTAGCTGTCCTGTGTATATGAGTATTCTTATGACCATCTAATTACCGAATAAGTTATAATATATTCCCGTAGCATTTTTCCAAACTAGTAATACGATCTCCCTCCAGTTGACATCTCTCCCCCTTTGACTGTGGGCGCAGGCACCCCACCCCTGTGACTTCCATAGACCCTCGGTTCGGTATGTTACCAGCACGAACATGCCCATGACACCGCAGATCTTTGACCTTTTTCATCTGTGCAGCATTATGGATCATGTCTTTATTGTTTGAAGCAACACCTTGCTTCACTCCTATTTCAGCCCCCTACCTTTGGGGCCAAAGGCATCCTGCCTTGACAATCCCGTGCCCTCTATCCTGACTCCACTCCAAGATGGCCGCGTCAGCCGCGCACCGCCCCGGCCACGTTCGCCCGAGCCCTCCGGGCGCATCTACGTTACGTCATCACACCGGGCCCGTGGCATCACTGTTTCCATTATTTAACGACCCTGCAGCCGCACTAACCGTGTAACCGGCAGTGCAACCGCACGGGTAGGTTCCCCGAGACGTAAGGCGTACAGAATTGTAAGTACTTCTTCTTCACTGCTCTTTTATTGCGGGACCCTCAGCGGCTCTCATAGGTTCCCTGTCTTCCATCACAGAGCTTTTTTACATATGTTTTTCCAGCCTTACTCCGCGGCATTGCTGACGGAGCCCATCATCAAGGAGGAGAGGGTAGGCTGGCCATGCACTCATGTAATATGTGTTTTGTTGGAAGACTGTTCTTTTCGGGATATGTGCACGGGGTGACCCTCGAGTCACCGCACCACCCAGGCTTTCCCGCGGTTGTGATCACCTGCTCTCCGTGTCACCTTGTCAATATTAAGCTTCTACTCCTTTAATATCGTCCGGACACTGGGCATGATGAGCACTACTTCCCCACTTCCACACCGTACCGGGATGCTCTTTCCTACCACCGCCATAAGTAGTCACCATAGAAGTTATGACGTTTAGTCCCACTCGTTGTATGTCACCCACATGAGCTTGGAGCCCAGCTAGCCCATGATCATCACTATGTTGTCTCAACATTGGGGGGCACGATCCCATCTCCCCGGTTGATTTTAATTGATCCACATAGACACACTCATCAGTCGACGTCCTCGTCTTGCATGAGATATCACAGCATCGACTGTGCAGCAGTGTCTCTGATCACACAAGATATATAGAACATATATCTTATTTAAGGCATTATCCTTGTTTCTTCCCCCCCCCCCTTTTTCTTTTTGTCTCTCTCCCTCCCTGATTTTGTCTCCCTTTGTAGGCTGTGAACGGGATTGACGTATAACGACGGATCCTGGACACTAACTGTCAAGCATACCAGACCTAGGTAGTAAGTGGGGTTATGGGCAGTCTTTACCCGAATCCCATTCTCTAACACACCTTCCCGGTCCTGACGAAGCGCTTTAGGATCCACTAGGGACCGTTTTATAGCGCGAAACATGTTGACCTTGTCATTAAATCACTTTTGTTAACACACTAATCGGGTCGAGAGAAGTGGGACTTTTATTTTGTCTTGTCCCCTCTCTGAACAGCACTACAGTGCATCTCCATCCCCGAGTATTTTTAGGTTGGACCAGGGAACTTATGATTAAAAGGTTTTAGTTCCCTGTTTCATTTTTAAAATTCGCACTCACTAGCACATTTCGACCCACATACCCTCACTCACAAATGCGGCAACTCCTTAAAAGAACTCCATCAGAGAGCCCCTAACCAAGGGCCCGTGAGGGACTGCAGCGCCACCCCCACGAGGAGCAACCGTGCCCAATGATGATGCTATACATCCGCGAGGGTGTGTGAGGGCACACAGGAACATCACTAGGAGTACCCTCTCCTCACTCTGCACACTCACCCTACCTTCGGAGACTTTCCCCCTTATTGACAGCTTACCTGCAGCTAGTCATTTTTTCTCTCACACTATAGGAACTGCAACCATCCATTGGACAAATGTATAACTTTTTAGGAGCTTTGGTTCAGGACCTTTTTCTATAGCTCCAAGTCCCTCCTCCTTGTTGATATTGTACAGGCTGATACACAGTCAGGACAGCCTTTTGGTCGTGCCAAGCTTTTTGTAATTCTTGGCTCGCCTCAAGGTTTTTAGATGCCTTTTCCATGTACTCAGCCATCCGCGAGCGGAGACCGAGCACATAGTCCACAATGTTTGATGCCGGCTTTTTGAGAGGTCTCTCCCATCCTTCCTTTACCAAACAAAGGGGTCCCCTTACAGGATGTCCGAACAGAAGTTCAAAAGGGCTGTAGCCAACCCCCTTCTGCTGGACCTCTCTGTAGGCGAACAAGAGGCAGGGTATCAGGACATCCCATCTCCGCCGAAGCTTTTCAGGTAGTCCATGAATCATCCCTTTTAGGGTCCTGTTGAATCTCTCAACAAGCCCATTGCATTGTGGGTGATAGGGTGTGGTGAATTTGTAGTTGACACCACACTCCTTCCACATAGCAGTCAGATATCCCGACATGAAGTTTGCACCTCTGTCGGAGACGACCTCCTTAGGGAAGCCCACTCTGGAGAACACTCCAACTAGGGCTCGTGCCACAACAGGTGCTGTAGTGGTCCTAAGGGGAATAGCTTCAGGATACCTGGTGGTGTGGTCCACCACCACCAGTATAAACTTGTGCCCTGATGCTGTCTGGGGTTCCATTGGTCCAACAATGTCGATCCCCACTCGTTCAAAGGGTACCCCCACCACCGGCAGTGGTATGAGGGGGGCCTTTGTCGTGCCACCTGACTTACCACTGGCTTGGCAAGTGACACAGGAGCGGCAAAACTCCTTCGCATCTTCGGACATGTGGGGCCAGTGAAAGTGTGGAACAATTCTGTCCCAAGTCTTATTCTGGCCTAAGTGACCTGCAAGGGGAATCTCGTGGGCCAAGGTAAGGAGGAAACCTCTCAGAGACAAGGGGACGACCAGCCTCCTGGTCGCGCCAGGCTTGGGGTCTCTTGCCTCGGAGTACAGGAGTCCATCGTCCCAGTACACTTTGTGGGTACCTGTGGCGTTCCCTGCAGCCTCAGCAGCAGCTTGCTGTCTGAGGGGTTCAAGTGAGGGGCAGTCTAACTGTGCCTTCCCCAGGTCTTCCCTAGAGGGTCCCCCTGAGCCCAGAAACTCAACCTGACCAGGTTCAAGCTCTTGTGGCTCAGTTTCCCTCAGTTCCTTAAGGTCAGCCTCCTCAGAGACTTGATCCACGACCTAGGGCAAGGGGGAAGGTGAGGCCTTACCCTTACTGCTCCTTTTCTTGGATGGTGTCTGGTCCGTTCTTCCAGGATCCAGCACCTGTTCAGTGGGGCATCTTTTGGCCTGTGACCTGGTCACAGCAAGGACATGTGCTGGCAAGCCTAACATTTCCATGTGAGTCCTCTGCTCCACTTCTGACCATTGTGACGTTTCCAAATCATTGCCCAACAGACATTCTACGGGGAGGTCTGAACTAACCACAACTTTCTTTGGGCCACTTACCCCTCCCCAGGAGAAATCAACAACTGCCATACTGTGATTGGTAGTGACATTGCTGGCATTGGTCACTAGGTAATCGGTACCTAGCATGATCTGTCCAGGGTCCACAAAGTTAGGCGTCACCATGGGGACACTGGCACAAGTGTCCCTGTAGGCCTGAGCCTCTTTTCCATTGATCAAAGGCGTCTGCCTATATTTGCCCAAAGTATTGGGACTGGCACCAGGGGACATATCCATATCCCCTGTACAGACAAGGACGGCCTGAGTGAGCGTGCCAACTAAGTCGTCACACCCCTCAGTTCCCAAGGTTAACCCAACTAATGCCTTGGGAGGTGCACTACCACTGCTGACTGTACTAGGGGGTGCAGGTGCCTTAGGGGCTGCAGTGGCAGGAGTTTGCCCTCCTTTCTTGGTGCACTCACTAAACCAGTGAGTCTTACTTTTACAGTACTGGCACCACCTTTTTGACTGGCCTTCTGGAGTCTTCTTTTTCTGCTGTGAAGCCTGACCCCCACCCTCTTTGGTTTGTTGGGGGCCTGTCGAAGACTTCTGGTCATTTTGTTCACTCTTGTTACTACCCTTTTGGTCTGCTCTCTTCTGACCACCCTGGCTCTGAGTCTGGTTCTGCTTGACCCTTGTTCTGACCCATCTGTCTGCCTTCTTTCCCAATTCTTGGGGAGAGGTCAGCTCCGAGTCGACAAGGTGCTGATGCAACAATTGGTTCTGACAGTTGTTTAAAATCTGTTCTCTCATGATAAGATTGTACAATCCTGTGTAATCAGTAACCTTGCTACCCAGCAACCAGCCTTCTAAAGCCTTAGTGGCACAATCGACAAAGTCAGTCCAATCCTGAGACTGAATTTTCTGGGTGTCTCGGAACAGCACCCGGTACTGTTCCGTGGTTAAGCCGAACCCATCAATCAGTGTATTCTTCAGGACTTGGTAGTTGTTAGCATCCTCAGCTCTCGTAGTGAGGAGCTTGTCCCGTCCTTTACCTTCAAAGGAGAGCCACAGTATAGCTGCCCACTGACTTGGGGGGACGCACTGGACAGTGCAGGCCCTCTCCAAAGCAGTTATCCACTTGTGGATGTCGTCCCCTTGTTTAAAGGGGGGCACTATTTTACTCAGGTGTCTAGTGTCTATACCCCTGTCTTTCTCTCTAATGAGAATGCTGCCACCAGTGGGATCTAACCCACTCAATTTCTGTTCTCGGGCCAAGGCAAGTCTTTCTTTGGCGAGGGCAAGTTCTTCCCGCTCGATCTTCAGATTGACTTCCCTCATCTTCGCTTCGTGCTCCCTTCTCTGAGGGGACGTCATTCCCCTCTGAGAAGATGCCTGAGAAACATGTGTTCGAACAGATCTGTTAGAGCCTCTCGAGAGAGACCTAACTCGTCCGTTCCCAAGGTTAAGCCTGCTTAAGCGTGGGCCCGGGGCTCCCCCAGTTCCATTCTCATGCCTGCTTAAGTTGGTCCTTGTGAGCCTACTGACTACTACTGGACCTCCGTCTGCCTCGTCCCCTTCTAACTCTTCTTCCTCTTCCTCCTCACCATGGAGGTCAAGGTCAGGGTCACCAAGGGTTCCCTCTAAGGGAGGCATGTCCCCATCAGGATGAGGGGGGCCTGTGTTAGAAGCCCTCCTAGCATCATAAGTCTCTAAGAGACCTATCAAAAACGTGATGGTAGGGTTAGAACCCTGGTTTAGCTTCCTGGAGGCACACAGTTGTCTCATCTCCGTGAAGCTAAGAGCTGCATATCGTGACACGACCTGTGGAGGGTCGATGACCACTAAGGGAGTCTCTGCAGACTCTCCGTGGCCCGACATGCTTTCTAGTGAGGTGTAAGTGATGCACCTACCTACACTATGTGTTTCTATACTGATCCCTTGCTAAGAGTTATAGTCAGGGTGTGCTAGTCCCTGTTTCACTATAACAGCTGGTTCAGTAGAACTCAGAGTATTCTAAGTTAAGTTATATGTACCTGGGTACTTATGTGATCTTTCAACTTGATATTCTTAGGATACGTGTGTGGTAAAAGAACAGCAAGCTCAAATCCCAACCGCTGCTCACCAATGTGAGAAGTTGGCCTGATATGTAGTGCTCACTATTCTAGTAGCGTGGACAAGAGCAGTCTTCAGGCTAAACTCTAGAGGGCGTGTTAAGCCAGCTGTTTACCATCACATATACCCCTTGAACACCAAGTGAAAGGACACCACACAAGTTGTTATGAAAATAAAGGATATTTATTTATAACAAGACTACCCTGGCTCTTTATGAGTCAGGGAGCTAAGCACAATACAAAACTCTTAGGAAAATACTTCTAGTTGCACAATTTACACAAATGCCCGAAGGGCACGAAACCATTTACACTGCAAGTGGAATGGGAGAGGTTAGAAAGTTTAAAGTTACTGATTCCGGAGGAATCCGATCAGTGGGACTAAACGAAAAAGGAACTGGACACTTGTAGAGTGAACCTACGATGGAGCACCGAGATGCTCGAGTTACCTAGCCCAGAGGCTGCGGCTGCGTGGGGTTCAGCAAGATGTCGGGAGTCCTCGTTGTAGTCTCAGGAGCCTGAAAGAAGAAGTTGCTGGCAGGCGACCAGTGCTGATGTTCAGCGAGATCCAAGCCTGGATCGGTGATGAAGAAAACCTGAAAGCAGAGGGGACTCAGTTCTCAACCGCTAACCAGCGATCGTGTGGGTACCAGGAAGGTACCGGCTGAAGTCACCTCGACCAGGTGAGTGGATGACGTCGGACTCGGCTGTTCCTTGGACCAGGAGGCGCGGCGGCGACCAGGATGGAGGGCGAGCTGTCCCACGAAGGTGTCTGCTGTCGATGATGCTGGGCCCAGGAATGGGGCAGCAGGTCTTGGCAGTGGCAAACCCACGCGGTGGAGTCAAGATGGCGTCGGGAGTGGACCAGGAGGGTCCGAGGTACTCCTCTGTTGAAGGGGAGCAAGAGCCAGTCTGGAGCAACCAGACCAGTGATGAAAGTCTGTCGTGGTGCGTCGTGAAGAGGGCCATAAGCCGGTCGGCGAGTGGTCGGACAACGCTGTGAGCAACAAGGAGCAGAAGGGCCCCCATGCAGATCTCGTGGATGCTGGGGAGGCAGACTTCGGTGCTGGAGCCGCTCAGGGTTAGGGCTTCTCAAACCCTAGGTGCACTCACTCGAGGGTCCCTCGGTGGGCATGCTAGATAAGCGTCGTGCAGGTTCTGAAGATGGCCGGTCCCGCAGGTCTCGTCACACCTACGAATCTCAGCTGGGCTGACGATGTAGGTAGAGGTCAGAGATGGCAGGGAACCCGGGTCTCGTCGAGCTGGGCAGTCTTGATCCGTGGGAGAGACGTACAGCAAACCGCAAGCGCTTAGGTGGTGCCTGCTGGTGCAGGGTGGCTACTCCTTAGCCACAAGGGAGAGTCTTCAGAAATAGTCAAGAGTTCCTTTCGTGGAAAGTAGTTCAAGATTCAGAATTATCCAATTTGGGAAGGGGACCCGCTCCCACCTTTATTCTAGGAAAAAGGGGCTGGCCAGTGACTAGGTCCTACCTATGGGTGGGACCAGGAGGGGGGTGGTTACACCCCTATCCTTTGTCCGGCTTCGCCCCAGCTCAGGGGCTGGTGTGCCCCCGAAACTGGTTTGAGCCGGGCTACGCACAGTGAGCACCGGGGTGCCACTTGCAATCACCTTCCTTTCAGCCCAGCCTACCTGGGATACACAAACCCTGTCTGGGATGGTGCTAACACCGCCCTCGACAGGAAACCCTTTGTCCAAGCTCCCCTCACTGGAAGGTCTCCCAGCAGCAGGAGGTCAGACTTGTGTCTGGTTGCAGCATCCATTTTGTGATGCTGAGGCTTGAGTCAACTTTAACCGGGGTTCAAGGTTACTTCCATGTCGTGTCCCTCTAGAAGGGTGGAATGCTAACCCCGTCGCCAGAACTGGCGAGGGGTTCGTATTCCAATTCGTATGACACCTTACTCGACATGTTTGGGTGATGCGATGCCAAAGTTACCAAATAACCGCGAGGATTATAATGCACTTTAAGGTAGTTGGCCCGCGTCACCATGGAACGGCTATTAGGATTTGGTTCCGCAAGCCGTCGACGGGCTCAGCTCGCGCCAGAGCACCATCTCACATGATTCCAAGCACTCTGCCTTCAGGATTGATAAGGCCTGCCATAGGAGTGACTGACAGGAATCCATGCATCCATTTTAGGGTTAGGTATAGGAATACTACACCTACAGCAACGGGTGATTACACCACCTTGCCCCAGCTTTCGTGCAGCCAGTTGTGTCAGATTTGGGCGGCCATCCAGGGGTGGCATAATACATGCTGCAGCCCCTGGTAGGCCCTGGGTACACCAATGCCCTGGATACCTGTGGTATGCTGATACAGGGACTGATAAGGCGGCCCAGTTCCAATTAGTGGATGCACCTAATGTACATGTGTGTTAATTTCGAGAGAGAACAGCTAGGCTGTGGGTCTGATTGGCAGGCCCACAGCCGGGGAAATTCGTAAACCAATGAAGCAAAAGGTGATCATAGGATTGCAGACCCTACTCTCCTACAGTTAGGGCTGCCCAGGAGTCTTCTCCACCTACTAACTGGTGCCACGGATAAATTTGGCACCCCAAGACACCTCCATCAGAATACTGCTAGACCTCTGAAAGAATACCAGGTGGACTAAACATGATGAACTTGGCACCTGTGACTTGTGAGACGGAACTGAGGAGGTTCCATTTGACACCCAATAACAGAAAGATCTCCAAGGGTCATACAATTCATCCACTGAATGGCTCTAGGTACATAAATACATTGAAAAGGACATTCATGTGAAGAATCCGAGGTGATTAATGGCAATAGGACTAGGACTGGGCTTTGCTGTTGCCCTCTGCTCGACACATGAGAGTCCCTAAATGGTCCCCCTTAAGTCCAAGGATCTTTGAAATGTATTCCTGTGGTTGTTTGGCCACCAGATGAAGTTTGGGACCTATTTTTAAAATGTTTACTCCAAAGCTACTCAAGGTTAAGGTGACTGACTATGAAAACTATTTGGCAGGTCCGTAGCGTTGGATTGAATTTCAGGTTTTTCCCGTGTGGAGAAGAGTTTTTCTTCAGAAAAAAACAAAGACTCTTTTCAGATTGGGATTTAACAATCTCTTAAAACTGCCCTATTTCAGACCCTAGAGGGGCCAATATACTTGGTGTATCCAACAATCACTCCATTACGGACAACCTCAAAACACATCTAGGCCCTGGTACACCTCATTAATTGACTAACATTGGCGATTTGTGCTTTTTGGAGTTATTTTCATTTGCATCTTTAAAAATTCATAACTCCAGTTCCTCTTAATGGATTTTTGTCATGGTGGTATAATTGTTTTATTACATTTTTCTCTATTATATGAATTGGAGCAAGATTTCTCCCTTTTTTTGCTTAGGACTTTTTAACTGTTATGGCACTTCTAAATGCTTTACTCAGTTTTCTTCAGGTCAGCCTCTCTGCTCTATGCCATAGCTACCAGGGATTAAGCTCCAGTTTAAATGATTGAAACCTTTTCCTGGACCAAAAAAGATAGTACATGTATTACTTGTCATGGACACCAATCCACCTCAGCTAATAAACCACATTCTCACACTGACTATAGGACAGACCCTTCACTCATAACCTGCTGTGCCCAGTTGAATGCTATTTTCTGTTGCTTCAGTGGGACATGGCCAACAGTCGGTTCCTGTGCCCGGAGCCCACTACACACAGTTAAAGGGCATATGCATCTGAGTTGGATATCTCAAGGGTTGGTAATAGGGTAGGCAGTGTTCCCAGAGGCCTCTCCATAATACAGAAAGCCATATGTCGCTGGTTTGGTAAAATGGGCCTGAGCACAGGACTTAGAAGTTGGCCAGACCTGTGTCCAAGGCATGATTCATAGTTGGTTCAGTGGCACAAGGCTCAGTTGCAGGGATGGCTTCAAGCTAATTATTGCACCTAGAGACCAAAGGACATGGGCAGCTGACTTGGGTGGCTAGATTCTGGTTAAAGCACTTCACTGTAGGCCGTGACCTTGAACCTGGAGTCACTGTGTAAAGCTCAGAGCTGTTCAGAACTGCTGTGGATGAGGTGTGGCTGGTTGAAGAATATCATGAAAAAATCAATGCATTTTCTGAAAAATGTGTTAACGAGAGTTGCAGTTAGTATGCAGTCTTTACCCCTTTTTCTTTACTCTGCAGGAGTATACCATGCAGATAAGTACCACCCAAGTCCCTTTTTGTACTTTATTCCGCAATAATTGCCACACAAGTAAGTAAGTACTTTTTTATTCAAATGGCAATTAATATGTCATTTATAAAATAGAGGAATTAATGGTAAGGTCCAGATATGGGTTGAGGGTGGGTAATGGTAAAAAAGGGGGAGGTAAAGCAAGGTAAGCAGTTTTTAGAGTTTAGGGGTGGGTAGTAGAAAAAGTAAGTAAGGGTTTTTTAGGGGTTCATGGGCGGGTAGAGGTAAAATGAGCAAAGGGGGTTTTAGGGCTCAGGCCAGTAGAGGTAAAGGGAGGTTGGGGGTTTGGGGCATTGAGAGGCTGGTGGGGTAAAGAGAGATAAGGTGTTTTTAAGGTTCAGGGGCGCATAGAGGGAAAAGTAGGAAAGGGGGTTTTAGGGCTCAAGGGCAGGTAGAAGTCAAGGAAAGTTAAGTTTAATGGTTATGGGGTGGGTAGAGGTAAAGGAGGTAAGTAGTTTTTAGGTTTCAGGGTAAGGTAGAAGTAAATGGAGATTATGGGGGAGGGGGGCATGCAGTGGTTACCCTCTAAACAGGATAAGGAAAAAAAAGGGGTGGGTTAGGAAATTAGCAGTGCATGGTGAAAGTCACATTTTACAAAACTACTATCAATACAGCAACTAAGAGAAGTGCAGCTCTCTTTAAAGCTGTCAAGCACTGAAACAATTTACTGCCTGACCTGTTATCCCTCTACCTGTTTATCAATAACAAATGCAGTACCATCAATAACCTCTTCACCAAGAATATCAACAAAATGTTAATGACAATTTTACTACAATAGACAGGTGTCCACAATACCATTTATCAGCAATCACTCCAATCCCAAGTGAATTGCTTTCAACCTTCTTAAGTCTGTCTTTCATCTAGCAATAAAATACATGGTTTTTGTTTTGGTACTGCCTTTTTCCCTGTTGGATTTGTACTGCTAGCACTATGTGTGTTCTCCTGTGCCACTACTAAATAGTGGCACAGTACATGTGTTTATACTGCTGTAAGGTTCCAAAAATAATGCAGACAATTAAGTCTCAGGAAACTTTGAGTTAAAGCTTTACTAACCACCCTCATCCACCTATTTCTTACAGCAACTGCCCAGTCATGAATCCTTCTGGTAGTTACTGGAACTTTTGTTCCACAGAGTTCCAATTCATTACACATCTCCATTATTACATTATTAAAGATCTTCTTTTTGAACAAAAGCAAATCTTCCCACACCCAACATTAACCAACTGAGCAAATGAGCTTGACTATAAATCAATGAAACATGATTCATAAATCAACGTACAAGAGACCTTAAAACCAAAGAAAAACAAAAATTTTCATGGAAATTTGATATAACTAACTTACGAACTGAAAAATTGACCAGTTTCATACATCATCATTCAAATAAGCAGGCTTTTGGGTAAGTCTTGAACTTCTGTTTAGCAAACTATCTCATTGATTACCATTGCGCAACAACACTTTTCCAGATTCAGACCATTCATCACCGGCATACCTTTGAACTACAAGTTGTGAAAGACACCTTGAAACCCTACTCAAATTCCAAATTCTGTTGTCATGAATTTTGACATCAGTTTTTAAAAACTTTCACCATGTATTTTGGGCTTCTATACTTTGACCAAGATGCATATCCTGCAGGCAATTTGATCTGAACAATGTCGCTCACTTTAAAATTTGCAAACTTAGTAGCAAACTTCTTATCATGCAGTATTTTCCTTTTCTCTTGCATAATTGCTCTCTCTCTTTTAAATCACCACTTGCTAGATCATCCATAAATACTTTCTGCCATGACATCCACCCAAGGGAAATACAGGTCTTAGGATTTCTTTCCCTGAACAATCCAAAAGGAAACTGCCCAGTGGTAGCATGGGACTGTCCAATATGCAAATAACCATTCTCTTAATCCATGCTTTCAAGGCACCCCGTTTTCCCATGCCATTTCAATTCCCTCCTTTAACATTTTATTTCAGGATGATAGGGAGTGATTTTTTGTGTGTCAATACATGTTTGCTCAGAAATTCTTCCACTTCTTTTGAGCAAAACTGCGCTCAATTGTCTGATAGAATACATTTGGGATATCCTTCTCTTTGAAAAATAACATCTAAGAATCGTATTAGCCCTTTTGAGCTGCTATACTGTACACACTTCACTTCTGGCCACTTAGAGAATAAATCAATTATAACAAACAGGTATGGTGTTTTATGTTCTCTTTGAAGGAGACGAAGTAACTTTATGGCTATAACTTCCCATGGGTTACCAGGGAGGAATGGGTGCAATCAAGAAGCTGTCAGTTAGCAGGGATAAGTCATCTGGGTGGGAGGGAGGTACAGCTGTCAGAAGAAAGGACAGCTTTAGCAGTTCTTCTTTAAGTTTAAAATGCCCAAAGGGACTTGCAGTAAATACTACTTTCAGTTCCATGGTGTTCCTAGACTTTCTGGCTCCAATCTCAGCAGGCAGAGGACCATTTCTGGCTCTCATAAAGTGGGGGATAGCTCATGTCGATAGGGTAATGGATAAGAAAAAGGACCTGAGTTCCTCTTTTGGGTGATGTGAAGGTTTGAAGTAGCTTAACCACAAAGCAGGGGATAGGAGGAACTACTAGGGCACACCCTACTCCATAACTAGCAACAGACAAACAGAATATGCTCTAACTAGAAAGGACAATGCATCATATCAAAAGCTACCCTCGGGAGCATGATGCCAGGTAAACATGTCTAGTTCTGATACCTAGAATGCAGCTACTAGAAGTGTCCAACCAGAGTCCATACAGTACTGAAATCTGTACCAGATATATAGATACCTTGATTTGAGATGCAATTTTTGTATACTAACACAAAAATGTTTTGGTATACCCACTAGGGGGGTGGGTAGCAAAAGAGCGGGGTGGGGCAGCAGAAAAAGCCCTCTACACCAATTTAGGGGACCAATACGGTTGAAACATGTTAAACTGCCATACGTAAAAAAACTACTCCCCTAACAATTATTACCTTTACCTGCTGGGGACTGTAATAATGAAGTCCACCAGTAGATAATTTTAACAGTTACGCTCTCTATCGCTCTAAAAAACTCAATCACACAGTATCATTGAGCTCTACTTGTCCCTCGCCCCCTCCTCAAGAGCTCCCTAACAATTTACAGGGTAGATCCCACATTGGTGGAAGTTCTAGCTTTGTGAGGAGGAGCCTAATGAAGAAGCATGTCATCTCGGTGTGGGTGGCGGCTCCTGTCTTTAAAACAAATGCTTTATTTTTTGTTACATTGCTGAAGGTCCTTTTTAGTTACGGCATTCGAAAACCAAGTAAACCAAGACAGGAAGAGTTGCCACAGGAGGAGAGGAAATTAAAGGAATATGGCAGGCATACTTGGTGCTTATTAAAGTCCTGATTTATTTAGATTGATTGGCAGAATGTGTCTAGAATGTTTTTATGCCCTCTCTAAATATGTTTGACAGACGCAATAGCATTCTTGATGTTTGTGGTCACGTAATTCTGGGGATCTGGCTCTGTCATTTGGCATTAAAACAGACATTGAAACAAGTCCCTTTCAGACCCTATATTCATGCCCTTAACAACAATGGCAAAAACAATGTTTTATTTCTGAACAATTAATGTTAAAAACGTTAAGGTAATTCATGTCAGCAATTTGGTTCCTGTTTCTATTTCACATATTTTAATTATTCTGTCATTCCCTAAGAGTTTTAGCTATTTCTATCATGTTGTGTTTCAGTGTTTTTTTCCCATTTTTTTATTACCCTTGTATAGTACATACTTGGAGCTGCGTCAGGTCTTTATGACGGTCACGATTGAGAGCTCTGGCGTGGATGCTAAAGGCAATGCAAGTTTCTGACAGTGCCTGCCAGTGGGTTGGCCTCTTTTCAGAGCACCCATATGAACAGTCATGTATGTGAGTAAGTGCAGTGCATGTTTGGGGCTGTGCAGTGAAAGATGCGGGGAAGTGCATTCAGGAGAGAGTGAAAAGAGGGCGCTGAACAGGAAAGAAGTGTAGTTTCAGATTTGCAGACGGGAGAGATGAGGAGAGAAAAAGGGCATACATGTCGTACAAAGTGCACAAAACTGAAGACTAATACTCCTTCCACAGACATCAATAATATTTAATTCACAATCTCACAATTTCATACTTGAAACATTTTCAATATTAATACATTACAACAAAATCATTGTTGTTACTTATTTATCTTAAACAGTTAACAACCATTGACAAAGCCAATAGTCCTGGCAGGTTTTAGGTGTAAGTCAGTTGTGTGTTGGATATATATGGATGCAATAACAGAAAGCTCAGAGTGAAACTAAAATACAGGTCGTGTGGCACACTATAGGAATCTCAGAAATGTATTTTAGATGTTTAAGCCATGTCCCTTTTAGAGACACCTACTTTATCATCCCACTTATAGCCCTGTCTACACATATTTCTATATGACTGATTGCAGCAAGCAACTATGGACGCCCTCCAAGCCTGCTTAGAGCATTTTCTTCAAACGGTAATGCCACACACAGGATAAGACACTGAGCAAGAACCCACTTTAACCCCTTCCCTGCTCATGACGGAACCACTCCGTCATGAGCCACGGGTGCCGTGTGCTCATGACGGAGTGGTTCCGTCATGCTGCGGCCGTTGGCGGCCGCTCCGCCCACGCGGCGCTAATTCCCCGCCTGTGCGGGCGATTAGCGCCGTGGGCGGAGTCATGACGGAACCACTCCGTCATGAGCACAGCTCAACCGTGACTTATGACGGAGTGGTTCCGTCATGAGCACGGCACCACCGCAGTGCCCCCAAACCCCCCCCAGCGCCGCGGCGGAATTCCCGCCGCGGCGAAGGGGTTAAAGGGCCTGAAGTTGTCACGTGGTACACTCACACAGTACAGTAACCGTTGAACATATTAATGCAGTAGGATGTGGGGTAATTTGCTTTAAACTGCACCATCTGCCAATCTTTTTCAAATTTTTCTCAGAAGGAGGATCCCCAAAACCTGTATTTGTCCATTGAGCTTACAAGCTTCGCTCGTTGCATAAAAAGTCATACCCAACTTTTACGCCCATCACTTGTCAACATCTGCCACTGAAGCAGACGCTGCATTCTGCACTTCTTAAGTGGTGTGGCTTCCCTACAGAAGCACGGAAGTCTTGGATGCGCTTGGTATGTGTCTGCGCTCTTCTAGTTTGCCCTTAGCAATTGAGATACTCCATAAATCTAACTTCAACTAAGTGTCAAGTCAAGTCAAAGAATCTTTATTCGGTGATTAAAAAACACCATAAAAGCACACTCATATTTACATGTTAAAAAGTCATTAAACATTTCAGGGTTCTTTGTACAGTGAATTAACAAAACATAAATACAACAATATAGCCATATTTAACACTTAAAAGTTAAAGTAAAAACATTTCAGTCTTCTCCTCTAGTAAGCCTTAAACGAAGTGCTACCTTGATAAAGTTCATAATACTACACAGTGTTTGGGGTTCCTCAGCTTTCTGTAAGAATACAAGTGCCTCCCTAGCGTGGACCAAATTAGCATTTTTCAAAATATTTACAAGGTATCTGCGTCTGGGCATTGAGTAAAAGGGGCAGAGTAGAACAAAATGAAGGGAGTCTTGCGGAGACCTGTTGTCGCAGCCGCAGGGCCCCTTCTGTTCTATTGATGTAGCAAACCCCGCTGGTGATGCCAACATAAATGGGAGAAGGTTCAATCTGAAACGGCACATCAGGAACCTATCCTGTGCATTGTACATGAGGAACAAGTATGGCTCCATACCTTCCACGCTCTTCACTAGGTGATGGGCCCTCACTGTCTTTTTACACCCTTCAGCCTCATCTCTGCGTAGGTTTTTCCGCTCTAGAAAAATTCTCCCTACATGCAGTTTATTCTGGGCTACAATAGTTACAGGATGAGTAAAGAGGTTCCCAAAACATAGCTCCTCCAGGGTATTCTTCACATAAAGGAGCCAGGGGATGCGCATACACTTGTCCCTTTTTAGGCAGTCCAATAAGATTTCTCTACTAAGTGTCGCATCAGGATTATACCAGATTTTTAACCAAGCGATAATAGGCCTCAATTTTATCAAATCTTCTATATATGGTCTCCCTAGCTCCCTATGGGCAATCAAACCAGCAGTACTTTGTGGTACCCTCAAGAGTGATTTCAGATATTTATTTTCTTCACGTTGGATACTAGTGGTATTGACAAAGCCCCATACTTCTGCCCCGTAAATTACCTTGGAGCATGATACTGAGCTGTACAGATTTATCACCTGTTCCGGGGACCATCTTCCTAGCCTCCTGCCATAGCTAGCAATTGCCCCGTTAGATGCAATCATTTTACCACAACGTTCCTCCACCAGGGTATCAAACCGCAGGGCACCATCGAATGTTACACCAAGGTATGGAAACGTTTTGACCTCTTCCACAATGTGGCTCCCTATTTTGTATGTAAATTTAGAGGTGTTTTTTTTCCCCGCCAGGAGCACATAGGATTTACTCAGATTTACAGAAAGGTCCAAGGCACTCATGAACCCAACAAAACCATCAATCAGGATTTGTAGGCTCCTTGGTGTCCGTGCGATCAGTACCGCGTCATCTGCATAAAGCAGAACAGGAATATGACGCGACCCAACCCTTGGGCAATCTGCCTTCAGACCCAACAGAAACTGCTCCAAATTATTAATATAAAGGGAAAACAAAAAAGGAGCAAGAATGCAGCCTTGTCGGACTCCACTCTTACAGGGAAAAGAACTAGTCAGCCCCCCCTCCCTATTAAAGCGGACTTTGGCGGTGGTGTCACTGTGCAGTTCCCTCAATATATTAATTAGACCACTCTCTATCCCCATACTAAGCATCATGCCCCACAATTTTTCCCTATTGACGTGATCGAATGCTGCTGCCAGATCCATGAAACCCATGTAAATGGATTCATCACTAGCCATGGTATACTTGGCAGTCAGCAAATAAAGGTTCAGGCACTGGTCACTAGTGGACCTCCCTGCCCTAAATCCGTATTGAGTGTCCGAGAAGATGTTTTTTTCCTCGGTCCACTCGGACAGTCTATTAAGAATTGCCCTCCCCAAAAGTTTTGCTGACACATCAATCAGGGAGATCGGGCGGTAGCACTTTGGGTCATCCCTGTTGCCCTTTTTGAAAATCGGCACAATTACTGCCGTGGACCAAGACGGGGGCAGGCCACAGATGATAGCAGTATTAATAACCCTTGTCATTAGGGGAGCCCAGAGTTCGATGTTACTCAAAAACAGATCAGGGGGGATTCCATCAGGCCCCGGAGCTTTATTTTTGGTCAGGCCCTCAATCCCTGCAATGATCTCCTTAATGGAGAATTCTACCAGTGGAGCCTCAGTTGGAATGGCCGGTAGGTCTACAATAGAACCAGGCTCATGATTGTACAGGCCCCTATAGTGGTTGACCCACTGCTCTGGGAGAATATTGGCCCCTATATCCGGGGTATCTTTTTCCTGGAAAGTTGGGTTATTAATTATTTTCCAAAAGCCTGCTAGGTCCTTTCTTTCCCCCGCTTCTCGTAAATCTGCCCATGCTTCCGCCTGCAAGGCAAGTTTCCTCCTCTTAATTTCCTTTTTATAAATTTCTCTGCACACCTTAACTTTGTGGGGGACCCTTGGTTTAGTTTTAAGGCAGCTTTTCAGCTCCCTCAAAGCTTTAGAGCAGTCTTTGTCGAACCATCGGGGGTTCCCGTGGTTCTTAAATGGGACACTAGTCTTTAGCAAACCATCGATCAGATTAGCGATCTGGTCGAAGGCTTCCATTATCCTCGGTCCGCGGACTTCTGTGTCCAAACAATCATTAATAGCAAGTATGCCTGCGTCCACCAGGCCCTTGTAGAACTTTTCCCCGTCTATTTTAGCCCATTTTAGTCTCCTGCCTTGGTCTGTTGCTCTCTCAGTGAAGGTGCGTTGAACTCTAATACTTAGACCCACCATATACTGCAGCTCCAAAACAAGAGGGTTATGGTCACTAAAGCCACTCCATTCGATCCCTACACTAGTTGTCTTATTAATTAAGGACCTTGAGACCAGAATGTAATCTATGAAGGAAGAGCATCCTCTACCCTTAAATGTGGGGGGGAGTGTGCCATCCTCCTGCATCCCTACCATA
Source organism: Triturus cristatus (assembly GCF_964204655.1). NCBI lineage: Eukaryota > Metazoa > Chordata > Amphibia > Caudata > Salamandridae > Triturus > Triturus cristatus. The sequence goes on from NC_140590.1 coordinate 447,078,082, forward strand.
TTAATGGTGTGTTCAAGGTCATATTTAAACCGTAACATTCTGAAAGCTGAGCCCAACGGCGTATGAGAGAAATGCGGTCCCTTCTCCATAGGGCATCGGGACCAATCTGTGCTTATTTGGACCAGTACCGGGCACAAGTGGCAATTATAATCTCCCATAACCACCAACCCATGTGGCTGCCCATTTTTTTGGCCTGTTATGACCTGGCCCAACCTATTATCTAATTCAGTAACAAGAGAGATGTTAGATCCCGCTATCTCGTTGTTATAAAGGTTTACTGCAACAAATCTAAGACCTTTCCCAGTGAACCTGACTGCCTGAATCCTGTGGGAATTCCAATCAAGGCAAGTGTAACTTCCCGGAAGGCTCAGATCTATATAAATAGCTAAACCTCCCATGGCTCTCCCTGATCTTGATTTTTGAGCAGGAACAAAAAAACACTTATACCCTTGCAGGTGGAAATTATTCTCCTGGGCCCAGGTCTCCTGCAGACAAATTACATGGAATTTTCTGATATAGTCAAGCCACTCTTTGTTATTAAATTTCCCAGCCAGGCCAGCTATATTCCATGAGATGATTTTTAGTGCCTCACCCCCCTGGACCCCTCCTCCCTGTGACCCACCAGGTGATTCTCGCACTTGTTTTCCCAATTCCGGTCCCTGTGCGTCACCTATACATGCAATATCTACAACCCTGGGTTCATCCAGCACATAACTCCGGGCGCAACTTGATGACTTTTGTTTTGCCTCGGGGCTGTGCTTCTCCCACTCAGCATTTGGAACCCCTCTACCCCCTATACCCCATATACCATTATCTCTTTGTCAATCTACCCCCTCAAGACCATCCAGGCAGTGGAACCGATTGAATGTATGGAAGGGTAGCTCTGGGCGGCTAAATAATGGCCTGGGATTGAACTCGTGATGAACACCCCTTCGACCCACCCTTTCCCAGTTGTCATATGAACGGGTCACGTGTACAGGGGCTGGGGTGGGGGGAAAGAAGAAAGACACATGAAGTGTTTGAATTGTTGTTACCTGTGATCTATTCTTTCCCTGGCATATGTGAACAACTGTTCCAGCATCCCTGAAGCTCACCAATATGCAATCCCCTATGATGGATTTGCGTGTTCTCCCTATCCAAGGCACCCTTCTGACCATTATGATCTCATTGCTTAAGTGTACGGGTAAGGGTCTATTCAAATTTAGCCACTTAATCACCCTACTTTTCAGAGCACAGAAATCCTCGGCTTCACCTGCCTCTAGTGGTGGGACGCCCGCCATGACTACTGTAAAGTCATTCGCCTCTGGTGGTAAATTGGGTCTACGTGGCCTGGGGGGAAGCTTCATTAGTGGAGTCGGTGCAACACTATCTGGGGGCTGTACCGGGGGAACAGCATTTGCAGGGGGTATAGGTCCTATGGGGTTAGGTGGCTTATTTGGGGCAGGGTTATTCCTCTGGGTTTGTGGTGGGGCGGCCGCAGTTGCAACCTGTGAGGGAGCAAGATGCATAACACTTTTTGGAGCTGTTGGGGTGGCAATAGGTTTAGGAGCCCTCTCATGAGAATTGGCCGGATTTTTCATACTGCTTAGTGTAGCCTCAAGAATGGTTAGTCTGATTTCCACTTTTTTGATGCTTTCACTAATTGGTAACAAAAGTGACCTAAGCAGGAATTCCAAATTACCCAGCGGAGCAACAGAGAGGGGGGCATTAACAATGTTGCTAGCCGTCTCTTTAGTCAGGACGGGAGCCACACCATCCTGTGCAGCGGGTTTAGAATGTAAGTCAGCCACCGTTGTCACAGTTGATATGGAGGGTTTGGTTGACTTCCCAAAATCAGAATGAGGGATCTTTGGTTTGTTTTTAGCCTGGGCACCCCTCGACTTCCTCCTACGTTTGTTTGGTGGGGGCCCAAAAACCCCTTGTGCTACAGCTATTTTAGGTTTGGCTTTCCTAGACTTTGATGCTGGGGGCGGTTGAGAAATTAAGTCAATCGTCCCCCTACTTGGGCTTGTGCTACTCACTGGGGTTGAGCTCATAAGTACCACTGGGGGCGTTTTTGTAACATCCCTAAGCAGGATCGGAACATCTTCATTTAGTGTCAAGTCTTCGCTAGGTGTGGGAGGATAGTCTCCTAGAGGTCTACCTTTCAAATTATCTATAGAGCGTCTCCGCTCAGCTCTGAGCCGGCTTAATGTGTTCTCCTTGTCCCCATCTCCCCCCGCCCGAGGAAAGTAATTCTCTAAGGTCATATTTTTTGTTCCAGCCTGCCTTATGGGGGTACTTTCCTTTACCGGGGACGGCATGGTATCTTAGAGTGTGATGATAGCTATGGGGCAATTTATCAGCTTGTTGTGCTAGGGACTTGATGGCAAACGGCAGAACCAAGAGGGTAGGCCCAGCCCGGCCTACGACGGCCACAGACGGCCCCGCCCTTGTCCCGGGCTTCTCCCGGCGCCCTCCCGCGCGCTCCCGCGCAGCGGGATCCCAGTGCAAAAATAAAAGAGAAGGAGGTGGGGCGGGGGGCGTGGCAGTCAAGGAGAGCGACCCAGGTGTTGTGGGTTGACCTCACGCAGGGGCTCCTGGGAGTTGGAGTCCCTGCGGGTCCGCTCGCAGCCCTGTACTTGCCTGCCAAAGCCCAGAGTCCGGTGTCCAAGATCAGAGCCCCTCTATGCTCAAGGCGCCTCTCTCCACACCGCGAAGCGGGACCCGCGGAGCGGGTCCGGCGAGGAGCTGCGGCAGAAGAAAAATACCACAGGTGCAGGGAACAGCCCACGGCGAAGTCCAGGCAAACAAGGTATCCCACGTCGATCAGGAAGGGGGCTGCTTTCAAGTGCTAGGGCGGGGGCGTGGCAGTCAGGGAGAGCGACCCAGGTGTTGTGGGTTGACCTCACGCAGGGGCTCCTGGGAGTTGGAGTCCCTGCGGGTCCGCTCGCAGCCCTGTACTTGCCTGCCAAAGCCCAGAGTCCGGTGTCCAAGATCAGAGCCCCTCTATGCTCAAGGCGCCTCTCTCCAAACCGCGAAGCGGGACCCGCGGAGCGGGTCCGGCGAGGAGCTGCGGCAGAAGAAAAACACCACAGGTGCAGGGAACAGCCCACGGCGAAGTCCAGGCAAACAAGGTATCCCACGTCGATCAGGAAGGGGGCTGCTTTCAAGTGCTAGGGCGGGGGCGTGGCAGTCAGGGAGAGCGACCCAGGTGTTGTGGGTTGACCTCACGCAGGGGCTCCTGGGAGTTGGAGTCCCTGCGGGTCCGCTCGCAGCCCTGTACTTGCCTGCCAAAGCCCAGAGTCCGGTGTCCAAGATCAGAGCCCCTCTATGCTCAAGGCGCCTCTCTCCACACCGCGAAGCGGGACCCGCGGAGCGGGTCCGGCGAGGAGCTGCGGCAGAAGAAAAACACCACAGGTGCAGGGAACAGCCCACGGCGAAGTCCAGGCAAACAAGGTATCCCCCACTTCGTGAACTTCCACAGAATTCTTAGATAAGTACTACAAACATGAATTGTGAATGCAGGCATGCCCTAGTAATGTCTTGATAGAAACAATTTATTGACATCTGTCTCAAATCGACAAGCTGTCGGCTGTTCTCTCAAAGTAAACATTTCAATTACATGGCGATGTTATCAATTTATCCAGGATGAAGGCTAGTGTCTATTATTAGTGTAATTACTATAATTTCACGCTCTTTACCGTGAAAACGTCACTGCCAAAAGAATATATCCGAGACGCACGTTCTCAAATAGGAAACATATTGTATTTTAATGCTAGCAGCCAAAACAAATATCTGATGCATGAAACAGAGGGATAGAGCTGCTGCAAATAAAATAGTTTTTATTCTGGCAAGAAATGAAACAGTAAGACCCAAGTGGTTGCAAATGATAATAATTTAGAATGAGTCACACGGTGACCTTCACATGCCATTCTGTCAACCAGAACCGAAGGCTTTGGCCGGTGTACAAAGAAAGGCCTACACTCATTGTGATATTTCTTTCTTATTTGTTCTGTCCATGTCACTATTGCCACTTTCAATTAATTTCGCAAGCGGTTTTAGAGTCTTTGCTATCAAATTGCAGGGAAATGGACATGACTCTGTGCTCAATAAATGGATATTGCACACTCTGGCAAAATGCTTTCAAATTTGCTGTGTCTGATTGCTAGCATACAAGCTGGGTAGCAAAAACATAATATGCAGAAATATTGCATGCATTGTTTTGCTGTTCCAACGTTGTAGACACTTGACTCTGTTTTTTAAATAGTCTATTGGTTGTGATAGCATAGAAGTTTGACCCTAAAGTCATACCCCATTATTGCAACTGCACGGTAATAAATATATGGGTTCATGGATGTTGGGTTGGAATGACCCATAAAACGAAGGTCACCAAATTACACCATGTGTCCAATAACACAGACCTCCAGTTCTGGACTTTAGTTTAACAATGTAATGCAGTCTGGCAGTTGACTGATCTAACACACTTGGGAAACAGGGGTGCTCGTCTGCTAAGGCAGAGGAGCGTCGCCCCACTGCTCTCAGAGTAGCAAAAATAAATGGATAATAACATGGTTATTATCATTTAATTTTTTTAAGCTGTGGGGCTCGGTTAGGGTGGGGCTGATGGCAAAAACGGAGGAGTGGTTTGCACACTCCCTAAGTCCCTCTTGGGCTGACCAAACAGTCATGCGCACGTTGCATGTTTCCTACCATGCTGCATTACACAGTCTGGTGAGGAACATGCAAAGCCTCCCTGTCTGAACGTCCAACCACAATCCTCAGACCAATCACAATGCTGAATTGCAGCTTTGTGTTTGGCTCAGAAGAGCCAGGGAGCTGGGTGCCTCCTGTTGTCGGGATTGCAGGAAGAAGGAAGTTGAACAAGACAGAGGAGAGGCCACGGCTGGCGAAAAGATAAGTGGTATTTTTTGTAATTATTATTTTTATTTTCTCTCCCCCGCCCCTCCACCACCGTTCCCTTTTAGCTGCTACTGATGGGAACAATGCTTTAACAAAGGCAGTGAACAACTGAAAACTTTGAAGTGTATTGCATGTATGCCATACATTTTTCGATCTCATATTCTCATACCTTTGAGGGGCCCAGAAATACAGGTGAAGGTATTTCATTCAGCTTTTGGCAATAAAAGGTGTACAATCAAATGCAAGACTGAAGTAAAAATCTTTCAGCAAGACAGTGCATCTTTTTGCGTGGCCACCCTAAATGTTTGTGCACTGATGCCTATGTGTTTTTGGGCCTATGCCTTGTGACCCTGCTAACCAGACCCGATGCATGTTCTCAAACTCCTAAAAGCATGTTGAAATTAGCTAACATCTAATTGGAATATGTTATTTTCCTATAAGTCCATAGCACATTGTGTCCAAGGTACACCTATGACATGGAAGTTCAATGTCACTGCACTACTGTGACCAGGCAAACAAGACTTCAGGCCTGCCACAAGCCTCCTGGTAGCTCCAGTGTAAAACTACAACCTGACCTGTCAAACTGTCAAAATAAACTTTTGTTTGACAGAAGAAAACCGTTCTTTTAAATATTAATGTCACCCCTATGTTGGCCTTGCAGCCCAAAAAGCAGGGTGCATGGTACTTAAAAGTAGGACATGTAAAAATGTAAAGTTGACATGTCCTTACAGTGACCAGCGCCCAAAAACTATTTTCACTGTAGGAAGGATGGCTGGTCCATAGAGAAGCACTGGGAAGTAATATCAATTTTGCAACCTAAGGCTAGGGACCAGCAACATAATTCAATGACTATGTTTAATAGCTATGAAAAGTCCAATTTAATGGCAATGTCAGATTTTAGTAACAGGTTAATTAAACAGAACTTTTAGAAAGTTATCATTTACCCGACTGAAGCTCCTGGAAGCTAGTTTTCATTAGCCTCCAACTATTACCCAGCTGGTGAACAGCCCTGATTAGGTGTGGGTGCAGGGAGGTGTTTGTTCCTCTATCAAGAACAAATTGGGCAGCACTAAGAACTATATTTACTTAAAAGGGCTGTTAGACCTGTCATCCCTGATGTTGTCTTCCCTCAAATGTTTTGTCTTCACTCCTCTTGTTTTCTGGAATTTGTTTTTGTTGGCATAAGGACTCTGTGTTCTTTACCACTGCCTACAAATGCTAATGTGTGTGAGATTTCTCCCTTAAACATTGTAAGATTAGCCTACACCCAATTGAAACATTCAATTTACTTTTAAGTTCCCAGCAAAATGGTGCTACACGCACTCAGAGCCTGTATATTAAATGCTTCTAGTGGGCCTGTAGCACTGATTGTTCCACCCATTAAAGTAGCAATTTGATACATGCCCCAGGCCTGCCATTGCAACCTGTAGTGCAGTCTTAAACTGCCATTTTAACATGGCAAAATACACTTTTTGCCATACCTAAACCTTCCTTTTTAACACATAGAAGTCACCCCTAAGTAGGCCAGAAAGAATCATTAAGGCAGGGTGCAGAGTATTTAAAAAGTAGGGTTTTAAAGCTTTAAGAGCCCGATTCACAGAACTAACTTAAGACAAAATCCTAAACTTACTACCATTTTGGTATTCACAGAAGGCACTTACTCATTTCGGTATTCACAGAAGTTAGGAGTCCTAACTTTAGGATTCCTAAATGCCTTCTGTGAATACCAAAAGTCTGACAGTTAGGAGTTTTCTCAGTTTAGGAGTAGTAAAGTTAGGACTCCTAACTTTAGGACTCCTAAATGCCTTCTGTGAATACCGAAAGTCTTAAAGTTAGGATTTTTCTCAGTTTAGGAGTCCTGAAGTTAGAAGTCCTAACTTTACTACTCCTAAACTGAGAAAAATCCTAACTTTAAGACTTTTGATATTCACAGAAGGCATTTAGGAGTCCTAAAGTTAGGACTCCTAACTTCTGTGAATACCGAAATGAGTAAGTGCCTTCTGTGAATACCAAAATGGTAGTAAGTTTAGGATTTTGTCTTAAGTTAGTTCTGTGAATCGGGCCCAAGATGTCCTGAAAGTGAAAAATTGCTAAATTACTTTGTCACTACTCTAAGGCCTATGTCTCCCATTGGATAACATTTGGCTACCAAATTATATTTAATAAGCCCTCACTTTTGATTGGGTACAGATTGGAATCTCAAGAGTGTACTCGAATTGTAATTCAAATTCCTCTTTAACTGTAATGTCAGATTTTAAGTCACAATTCAGAAAATGGCACTTTTAGGAATACATTTCAGGCCGACTGCATACGGGCCAGCTACGATGTCAAGAAGACCTGCAAACAGTACCTTGGAAATGCAGGGCGCCATGGACCTTTTTTTTTGTTTTTTTGTGGAGTTTTATATAGCGATAACTTGACCCAAATCCAGTCGGGTATCAGAGTGCTATACATAGCACCAGTTACGTTACATGAGGACACACATTGATTTTTTGTTAGGCGCGGGGAGATTAAGTGATTTGCCCAGAATCACAGGATGTTCAGCGTCATTACCGAGACTCGAACCCAGTTCCCCAGGTCCGAGGTTGAGCGCCCTAGCTATTAGGCCAACTCCTCTCCCCAAAAGGAGATCCGAAAATGTGGCTCCAGCAGGCATCAGCTTCAGAGGTTGGTGCAGGATTTGTTAGGCGTTTGAAGTCACACGCTTTGCTGATTGAACTCCATGAGGTTGAAGTCAGTCAGGAGTGGCGGCGTCAGCAGGCATAGTGGCTGTTGTGTGAAGTGCAGCAGTGCGGCGTGCGGTGCCCTCAGATTGCAATTCAGGCAGCAGCTTGGTGACGGCGTCCAGGGGTGATGTTGAGACCAGGGCTGTGGTGCGAAGTGGGGCGGTGCTCATTGCGGTGCTGACAAGTCACAGTGAAAGCGGCAACAGCATCCTTACTGAAGCGCAGGAGTCTATGACGTCCATATTGGTGAGCCAAGGCTGCAGTGTGGGATGGGGCGGTGCGTCAAGTAACCTACGAGTGGTGCACCCAGACCATGAAGCAGGTATCGATGTTGGCATGAAGTGGCATCATTGGGGATACCAGGGCGGCAATGTGAAGGGAGGCGGTTCAAAGTGCAGTGCCCTCAGGACCCGTTGCAAGCAGTGGCTCGGTGTCAGCATAGGGTATCGTCGGTGAGGCCAGGGTTGTGGTGCGGGGTGATGCTCCTTGCAGTGTCAACAGGTCACAAAGCCAGCAGCGGTGCCGTAGATGGCGTTGGGTTGCTTTTCCTTCTTTTGCAGCATGCAACACACAGTTCTCAGTGCTGGTAGCAGATGATCTTGAAGACTTTACTGTTTGTGAGACTTCGTGAACAGGGGGCCAGCGCTACCTCAAGCCCTTGGAGAAACTGAAGAAAATGAGTTGCAGAAAGTCCAGTCCTTTCACTGCCCAAGACAGAAGCAGCCACTGCAGGCCAACACAGCAAAGCACACAGCAAAGTGATAGTTCCTCCACCCAGCTTCTTCAGCTCTTCATCTTGGCAGGTGCGTTAGCCCAAATGAGTTCTAAAGATCTGGGGTCAGGGCCCCAATATTTGTATTACTTTTCCCTTTGAAGACTTAGACAGCAAGCCCCCCTTGCTCAGTAGAAACCAGTTCTGTCCTCTCTAATCCAGCTTCACTACAGAAGGTAGAGACAGCATTTTGCAGAGCAGACACACCCTATTCAGGTGCTAATGCATACTCCTCCCACCACTATAAATGCAGAAAGGTTTATTCTGCCTGGCTAAGAGCCACCCAGGAAAAGCAGGGCACACCTCAAACCCCCATGAATGCACATCCTCAGCTCCTGTCACTCCAAAACCAGATAGTGAATAAGCAAACAGGCAAAGACACCCAGGATGGTAAAACAATAAAATGCCTACTTTATAAAAGTGCCATTTTCAAAAACACAATTTAAAAACCACCTCTACTAAAATATGTGTTGTTAAATTATTAGCTCAGGGAGCCTAAACTCCATTATCTGGTCCCAATGAAAAGTTACACTTGTAAATTGTTACAAGGCAGTTCCCATGTAGTTCGTGGAGATTGGCTATGCGGAATTCCGCAAAATGACAAAAAAAATCAGCAAAGTTCCGCAAGTGGCGGAGTGCAGTGCGAACTGCCGTTCACGCTGGTTGCCTGCCGCTCGGGTAGAAATTCTAAGAGAGCGGCAGCTCGCGCTCGGCAACTTACCGTTCGCAAGCACAAGCGGGGAAAAAACTCCGCTGCACTATGCAAAGTGGAGTTTTCTGCACTCCGCGGAGTGCAGAAAGCTCTGCAAACTCCGCGAACAGAGCAGAGTTCACCGCCCAGGACGAATGTTAACCTATGGGACAGACAGACTCTCAATAGTGAAAACTGAAATGCACAGTATGTCACTATCAGAACATGTAAAACACACTACTACATGTCCTACCATTCGCATACACTGCACCCTGCCCATGGGGCTACCTTGGGCCTACCTTAGGGGTGCCTTACATGTAGTAAGAGGGAAGGTTAGGGCCTGGCAAGTGGGTGCACTTGCCAGGTCAACATGGCAGTAAAAACTTCGCACAGCGACTGCAGACACCTTTGAAAGGCTACTTGTGTGGGTGGTACAACCAGTGCTGCAGACCCATTAGTCTCCTTTTTAAACAACAAGGGGGACCCAAATAAAGTCTGCCTGGGACCTTGGGAATCAGTTATTCTAAGCAACAATGGCCCCTAGGAAAGGGTGAACAAAACTGATCAATACAGACCAAGTCAGTGCTGTATTAGTTAAATGTGTCCAGCCGGACAGAGGTTCAATGTTTAATTTTTCAGCAATTCTTGGAGATATGTACAAGACAATATACTGAGAGTGGGACACAAGCCTGCATTCCACTACAGAAACGTAGAAACATACAAAACATATAGTCTGGGAAACATTTAAGCAAGGCTCGGGCAATGCTCTCGGTTTATTCTCAGGAAAAAAATTCACAGTTATAGGTAAACAAATCGCAAGGAACACCTCTACATGACAAATAGTAACATCATAGTGTCGATGGCGTTTCGATCCAGGAGACAAATGTGTGGATCATCTTCAGGACATTAAATAAGCATGCCTGAATTATAGGTGCCTTAAATTACTATATGAACAAAACAGCTTGGGAGAAAGAAGGGATTATATGGAGAAAAACAAGAAGATTGGAATTAGGAGGATATATCTTGACAACGTAACCTAGTTTAGTTTGTATGTCATTCTGGAAAAATAGCACCTCTAGAGATTAACATTCAATTGGAACAACCTGCAAGATTAGGCCAAATAACACGGAGTTCAGCATTGAAAGATGGTGCAAGAAAGTGGCAAAAAAGACTTTTCAACAAATGCTGCGTCAACAAGTAGGTATTTTGACAACGTGCATATTTACAACAAACGGTGCAGTGACTTAGTGAAAGCAATATTGGTTCAACACTATTATGAGACCCCAGTAGCTTTTTTCTAATTACTGGCCCCAAATTTAGAGATTTTAGGAGAGAGAAAGAGTAACTTAATTGCAGGAATGGAAAACAAAGTCTGTTGTTGCATGAGTTACGCATGAGAATGAAGGGGACACGGTCAAGAGAGATACGGCAGTAGCGATGAATCATGCCGAAGTCAGGCGATAGGTAATGTGTTAAGAAACCTGCAGCTGCATACGTGCATGCAACGTGAATGTGCGGGAGCTTACCGTGGATTTATACGTCGGTGAGTAAGGGTAGCGAGAATGTCCTCAATGGGAGTGGCGGAGGTAGAGGTCGCGATGTAAAGTTAGGAATTTAGCATGATGCTGAGGCAGGAAGGAAGGGAAATAATTAAATTGAATAAGTGCAGGGACCCGCATGACTAAAAGTGCGTAGCAGGAAGCGGAGACTGACCATCAATTGTTGAATCAGAAAAAGAGCCACGGGAGTGTGCTCTGTGGGTGCGATGGCCTGTGAAAGAAATAAGGGCGTTCAGAAAGGATCGAGGATGGGGGTGAGTTGCTGCGTGCATGAGTGTCGCGATGCGCTTACTTTTAGCCATAGGTTACAGCGTGATGTCTCAGGGGATCAATGTCCGTAGATGCGGGGGAAGTGAGAAGTCTATGTCAAGGTCTCATATACAGAGAGACATGCCAGGATTGGAGGATGTTGTCAGGTGGTCATGAGGAAAAGTGAGAATAGAAGAAGGACTGAATGCTGTCAGGTGGTCGTGAGGAATAGTGGGAAAAGAAGAAGGACTGAATGATGAGAACGGGGGCCATATTGGAGTGGGGTAGGAACTCATAGAGTTGGTTAGAAGAAAGTCAATTCACGTGTGATAAGGCTAAAAAGAAGGGTTAAAAACAATAGACTGTGAGGCAATAGCTTATTGACGTTTAGGAGCGGTGAATTAAAAGGAATGCATTTCATCAAGAATAATTTTGCAGAAAGGAGTCTGAACATAGCAATCAGATAAGGGTAGTCCAGTAATCAAGGCGGATTAACCCAGTATGCAAACTGTCGGTTTTCAATATCCATTTTAGTTCTTCTTGGTTGAGCAGTTTGGCAATGTCGCCTCCCCTTTGTGGGGGTTTAACCACACATATGATAGTCCAGCGTATTTCATCTTCCGAGTGTCCAGTCTGTGTGTAGTGTTCGACCAGTGGCACATTGGATGTCTTGCATCTTATTCGACTGCGGTGTTGACATATGCGCATTCGTATTTTCTGTGTGGTTTGTCCAATATATATTTTGTTGCAAGGGCACAAAATAGCATATATAACATTACATGTGTTACAGTTTGTGAATGTTTTAAGTTCAAATCATATATCATTAAAGCAAAACACCTTGCCTTCAATCGTTAGATCACAGATACTGCAATTCCCACATTTTGCGTGACCCGTGATAGGCGGTAATCCCCATTGATCGTTTAAGGTGACAAATTGTCTTTTGGTGGGCAGTGCTGCATGCACGAGGTGATCTTTAATGTTTTTGCTTTTTTTTAAAGCAAACATGGGGCGTACAAGGTTGAGAGTTCCTGCGTTAAGAACATTCCAGTTTTTTTAGGATAGATTTGCGTACCGTGTTGGAAACTGGGCAGAAAGTGGTAACGCAAACTAAACGATTTTGGCATGGTTTAGTTTTGACTTTCTGTAGTACCACACATGGGCAGTACCAAGCTCTCTTCATGGCATTGCGTACCAGTCTATGCGGGTAGCCTCTATTGGTCAGTTTGTTGCTTAACAACTTACCCTCAGGGAAGTAGTCTTCCTTCATGGAGCAGTTTCTTCTGATTCGGAAGAACTGGGAGTAAGGAAGGGAGTCTCGAAGTGCTCGAGGGTGATGACTGTCGTACCGTATTAAGGTGTTGCGTTCAGTGGGTTTGCGAAATAGACTGGTAATGAGTAACCCTCTCTGTGTATAATGTTCAGGTCAAGGAATGGGATTGATGCCCTATCATGTGTGAGGGTAAATTTTAGGCCAGCGCAATTATTATTGAGCCAGTGAAGAAATGACTCTAGGGTTTGTTCAGTGTCCTGCCAGATCATGAAGATGTCGTCTATATATCTTTTCCATTGTCTAATGCCATTGTTGAAGGGGTTAGTGGGGGACAGAATGTGATTGGTCTCAAGTGAGTCCATGTACAAAATGGCCAGGTTCGGAGCAAAAATAGCCCCCATTAAAGTACCTTTCACTTTGTGAAAGAATTGTTCCTCAAACTGGAAAAAGTTCCTTGTTAGGCAAATCTCCAAGAGTTGAAGTATAACATTTGTGGGAACTGGGTGGGGTTGTGGACGTTTATTCAGCACAATTTCCATCACGAGTAAAGAGTCTACCTGAGGAATATTTGTATATAAGGACTCTACGTCCAATGTACAGAGGATTTCAGTAGAGGGGTCGAAAGGATCATTTTCAACCATGCTAATCATTGACATGCTGTCATGAATATAGCATTCAGTGAGTGGAACAAAGTCTCTTATAATGAAGTCAACATATTGCCCCAACGGTTCTAAGATAGATCCGCAACCTGAGACAATTGGGCAACCGAGGGGATTTTCCACGTTTTTATGAACTTTAGGCAAAGTGTAAATGACTGGGATCCGTGGTGATTGATGTTAAGGTATCGGTGTTCATGTTTACTGAGAAAACCTTGTTCTAGGCCATCATTGGTGATCTGTAGGATCAAGGTCTGGAGTTCTTTGGTGGGATTTGTGGGTAATCTGCAATAGTGATCTGTATTGGCCAGTTGGCGGTTGATTTCATCTCTATATGTGTTGATCTCTTGGAGTACTATCCCTACGCCCTTGTCGGCTGGTTTAATCACAAGATTTTCATTGTGACGTAGGCTGGAGATGGCAATTTTCTCAGCTTTGGTGATGTTGTTGGGGATGTACTGGTGGGAGTGTTCCAATTTTATGGTCTCTTTCAGGACTAGTTTCTCAAAAGTGATGATCTCACTGAGGATCATATTAGAGAAAGGCGAAAAGGTGGATGGAGGGTGTAGTGGTGGGTTTGATGTGTTGATCGGACATGGGTTCTGTGAGAAATAACTGTGTAGTAGTATTTTGAGGAAAAACTTAATAGTTCAGTTTGTAGCTCCAGAAAGTTGGGGTATGTAGTAGGGACAAAAGAAAGTCCTTTCCTCAATGTTGACACTTCATGATCTGCCAGTTGATGTGTGGAAAGATTAAAAATTGGAATTGTGAGGTTGTTATTATGATTGTCGGTTTGCATCATTGGAGTTACCATTGATAAAATTTCTGCCGTGTCTGGCGTTCTCCTGGGGGGTAGATCCAACAGGGTTGTTGCTTGCCTCGACCTCTTTTTTGTGGTTCTGATTGGCCCCGCCCTAAAAAATGGGTATTAGGGTTTCTTGTGTTAGTGCTAGTGCCTTCACCAGCGTCAGAGCTGCCAGAGTGTTGTAAATTAAGGCAGAATGTGATTAAGCATTTACTGAAAACATTAATGCTTCCCTTTGTTCATGTTTTCCTCATTATGTTGGCCGAAGTCCGGACTCCATTTTGTATTGACATGCTGCCATGTGTTCACCACGAGGAGAGTCCGACCTCTGTGTTAGTTGCTCTTGCAATCTGCCTAGCAACAGTTTATAAATAGCTCTCTCTTGTCCGTCTGGCGCATGCCCAGACTTGACCACATCTGTTATAATTAGCTTTGCTTGACCATGTGTTTTCGCGGGCCCAAAGAGCGTGTTGGCTCCGCCCATGTATTGATTCAGTATCGAGAATGACCCTAAATGGTAATGTTCTTCAACCTCATGTGGTATCCACCCACTTATGAGCCCCTCTGTTGTGTATAAAAGGGGACTGTGTATGCAAGTTCTTTGTGCTACTCCTTGCAATACTGAAGAGTGTTGTGTGGATTGTAGGACCACCCTTAAGGGTTAATAAACGTTGTTTTTGTACTTTGCAGTTTCCGTGCCAACTTCCTTATAGATTTCGTTACAGAAGAGCGAACCCTTGTCTCTTGCGGGCCTAGCTGGGGCTTGTATTCATCAATTGGCGCCCGTCACGTGGGGCTCATCGGCGACTCGGATGCTCGAAGGATTGGTCGCGACGAAGGTGAGGAGTTTGGCCGGGGACGTGATCACTGCCAGCGGCGTCTTAGCCCTGGCATCCCGAGGTTTTTCTTCCTTCCCTTCCGAGCTGACCATCTGGGTGGCGCCGGTCATCGACTGAGACCTCTTCTGTCGGTCCTGCCGTGAGAGCCGTTTGGGCGATTGTGGAGCTTGGCAGTTGGAACCTGGACTCTTGATTGGTAAGAACCGTTGTACGGTACTTGCTCCGAGTTTTGAAGCCTGGTCTGGCTATTTGAGTTTGATTGATGGTGACTAGTCATATTTTGAATTTGTCTTTGTGAAAATATATGCGTTGCAACACATATAGGCAGGTAATGTGGAGAAATTTCTCCGGAAGCTGTGTAAACTTTGAACGGCGCAACGATTAAGTGCCATTTTTTCTTGATAATACTGCATATTTTGCATTATTCCTAGCATGCCTGCTTTTAGCGCACTTCGTAAGTGGTGCTGCTGTCTTGGAAACCGGTTGAACCTCGAGGAATCTGCTCCAGCTCCCCCAGAGGGGACTCCTAATAGGGATATGTACGTGAAGCATGGTCTTTCTTCCATAATGTACAGCACGTTATGGAGGAAATATACGAGGAAGGATCCTGAGTTGCGATGGCCTTTGTATGGATCGTTTGATATACGTAAGATTGAGTATGTGGAACAGTGTATGTGTAAGCGACGTGCTCGTCAGGATATGTTTGAGTGTGTGCGATTATGGGTGAAGGAAGTGCGTGAGCGAGAGAAACGTGAGAAAGCGCTGTTTGATAAGGAGCAACGAAAGAATGATCATATGCGAGCGCAGGAAGCGAAGCGTCGAGAGGACAAAGAGCAAACGGACAGACAAGAGAAAGAGCGAAGGCTACAAGTTTCGGGTCAATATGTTGTTCGTCAGCCGCTTTATCCTGTCCTTAATAATCCTGATGACGATTTTTATTTACTAGATCGCTCTCCGCCCCCTTATGTTGGCGCATCTGCTCCGCGGCCACAAGATTCTGGCCCGGCTTCGGGTAAGGTCGACACGCGGTCCATGTTATCGACCGAGCACATGGCTGATCTTCGGAAACTTTCCCTCCGTGCACTTAAGGGCAAGATGTCTAAGGATGAGTTGTTCCATACTTGGGGGTCGTGGCAAGATAGAGAGAGGGTGTATTTTCTGTCTCATTTCGCGGATGAAGTAATTGCTGCTTTCCGAAAATATTCTAGTGTCCTTGAGCCTGACGAAGTGTCTTCGGATGCCGGAGCATTACGTAATGGTGTTTTTTCTCCCCCTAAGGCTCCTGAGGCGGCTCGGCGGCTGTTCGCTTTACGGGACGAGGTGCTGGCCCTTAGAGAGAAAGCACGTCAACAAACGGAGGAGGAGAAGCAGTCGGATTCGTCTGCAGCAGGGGGCCATCCATCCGCCTCCCAGTCAGATAAGGATGACATAGTGCATGTTAAACCAATGCGAGAGGCGGCGCCTTTGTATGTTCCTCCCAAGGGAGCAGGGACTAGCTCGGATATTAATTCTGTCGATGCTAGGGGATATTTTGTGTATAATTGGGTTTATACTCCATGGCATAGGGCCGATGTTATGGCATTAAAGAATGCGCTGCCTGACCCCCGCAAGAATCCAGCGGCCTTCTATGAAGAAGTCGAGGGGGCCTTGAATTCTTGCATTATGACCTTAGCGGATATAGACTTGTTCTTTGGCCTTATCCTACCGCCGGATACGTGGCGCTCTGTCCGAAAGGTAGATGATGCGGTTGCCTTCAAGGCCCGGTGGTCTGACCTTGAGGATGAGGATAGGGAACGGAAGCCCGCACAGAAACCACCCCAGAATATTTTAGATCTCCCTGCGGCTATTGTGGCTAAGTTGAAGACGATTATCCCCCCTAAAAAGATTGACTGGAATATGTTAGCTGCATGTAAACAGAAAGTTGACGAGTCAGTCGCGGACTTCTTTACGCGCTTTGAGGAGACGTTTCATGATTTTAGTGGCCAGTCGCTTACTGACGACACGGGCCGCCACCTTTTCGCGGACAAATATGTGGCTAATCTGCTGCCGGCAGTTGCGGCCCGGTTAAAAGCGAGTGAGAGTTCTTGGTCCTCCGCGACACCGACGGCCCTTCTGACCATCGCCCAGTATTATGAGCGTCAGGAGCACGAGGCGAAGGGCCAGGAGGAGAAGAAATCGAAAGATCTTAAAACCAAAGTGATGTTAGCACAAGTATATGGCCCGCCCCGCCGGGGTAATAATAATAGGGGAAGGGGTGGATCTTATGTTCCCCCTTCGGGCCGATCTGATTTGAATAGGAACCAGTGTGCGTATTGCAAGCAGTTGGGCCATTGGGCCAGGGATTGCCCAGCGTTGCGTGCTTCGCGTCAGGGGCACGCTCCGGGTGGCCCGAGAGGTAGAGGGGGCTTCTCGAACTTTAGAGGAAATTCCAACGATAATGCCCGTTTCGATACTGCCGGACAGCACCGAGATAGCTCAAACGTTTTCGATCGCCAGCACCAGTATCATGTATCGGACATCGATCGATCGGGATATCATGATTCTCAGCATGCATAGGAATGCGTAGGATGGGGGTCCGAATCAGTTGAGGTGCCGGTCGATCAGACGGGTCCTTATGTATCGGCTGAGGTTTTAGGTTCTACTGATCAGTTCCTAGTGGATACAGGAGCGACACGTAGTGCATTGTCTAGGTACTTGGTTCCGGGGGCTCCCCCATCCGGCTCAATAGTTACATCGGTAGGGTTTGACGGTACACTCTCCCGAAGCCCTCTTTCACAGCCCCTTGCATTTAAAGTTGATTGTTTTTCTGCGCCCTGCCCGTTTCTGCTTGCCCCGTACACACCGGATAACATTATGGGCCTTGATATGTTAAAGTACTTTAGGGCTACAATCCGCTGTTCCCCTGAGGGTGTGAGGGTGATTTTAAATGACAACTACCCCCGATCTGGGCGGATGTGTACGATATCAGAGGATGCGTTGTTGGCTACCCTCCCCCGAGCTTTATGGGCGACTTCGGACACAGATGTGGGACAAATGGTGATTCCTCCGGTCCACATTAGTGTCCAGGAGGGGGCGGTACTACCACGCCTCCCACAGTATCGTATTTCCCAGGAGGGCGAGGAGGCTCTCATACAGATTGTGCAAGACCTGATCGCAGTAGGAGTAGTGGAAGAAGTTCCCTATAATATCTGTAACAGTCCGATTCTCCCTATTCTGAAAAAGGACACGGATGCAAAGGTCTATCGGTTCATAATTGATTTGAGGGAGGTAAACAAGATCGTGATACCTCAGTACCCGGTGGTTTCCGATATCACGACGTTGCTTACCTTGGTCCCGCCTACGGCGACCATGTTCTCAGTGATTGATTTGAAAAATGCCTTCTTTTCTATTCCCATTCACCCTGATAGCCGATTTCTTTTTGGGTTCACATTAAACAATAGATCTTATCGTTTTTGTAGAATTCCCCAAGGCTATACAGAAAGCCCTAGTATTTATAGTCAGGCTTTGAAGCGACAGTTGGATTCCTTTGCCTTACTCGAGGGGGTCGCCCTCATTCAATATGTCGATGACATCTTGTTGGCGGCTGACACCCTGGAGTTGTGTGAGAAAAGCACGATAGCCTTACTTTCCTTTTTAGCATCCCACAATCACAAGGTCTCTAGGAAGAAGTTGCAATTCTGTAGACCAAAGGTGACTTATTTGGGTCACCTTTTGTCTAAGGAGGGGCGTGCACTCACACCAGATCGTATCCAAGTAATTTTGGACACACCAAGGCCATCCACGCAGAAGGATGTGCGTGCATTTTTGGGTCTTGTTTCTTTTTGTAGACAGTGGATATTGGGGTTTTCACACATAGCTAAGCCATTACTAGCTCTTTTGACAAAAGACACGCCTATCCCAATCCCTTGGTCAGATGAGTGTGATGCTGCTTTTCAGCAACTGCGACAGGCCCTTTGTTCAGCACCAGTGTTAGGGACCCCTGATTATGCAAAACCCTTTTCGTTGTATGTGCATGAGAAAGATGGATGTGCATTGTCAGTTTTAGTGCAGATGCACGGCGACAAGCAGCGCCCTTGTGCATACTTTTCGGCTGTGCTTGATCCTGTCGCCCGAGCATTACCAGGGTGTTTTCGCTCGGTAGCGGCGACAGCTGTGTCAATACGCCAAAGTGAAGGAATTGTGTTGTCCCATAAATTGTTGGTGTTAGTTCCCCATGCTGTGGATGCCCTGCTTAATCAAACAAAGACGCAGCATTTGATCAGTGCCCGTTTAACGGGATATGAGCTGACGCTTTTGGCTCCTAATATTACGTTAAAAAGGTGCGTGACATTAAACCCGGCCACATTGTTGCCATATCCCGAGACCCAGCCTGAGGCACAGAAAGCGCATGATTGTATTCTTGTGACTGAGGAACAAACAAAGGGTCGTATTGATCTCCAGGATACGCCCTTTTCAGACGTAGATGGAGAGTTGTGGGTGGATGGATCTTGCCTGAAGCTACCAGATGGTACGGCTTCAGCAGCGTATGCAATTACCACGTTACAGACGATAGTGGAGACAGCACGCATACCACAGAAATCAGCCCAAGCAGCGGAACTGATAGCCTTAACACGAGCATGTGAGCTCAGTACAGGCTTGTGTGTGAATGTTTACACAGACAGCCGCTATGCCTTCGGAGTAGCGCACGATTTCGGCCTACTCTGGAAGGAGAGAGGGTTTCTAACGTCACATGGGGTGCAGATAATGCATGGGGAGTTAGTCCACAACCTTTTAACTGCATTGACATACCCAAAGAAAATCGCCATTGTTAAGTGTAGCGCCCATAGGAAAGTGGTTGATAAGGTTGGAGAAGGGAATGCGTTAGCGGATCGAGTAGCACGGGAGACTGCGATGCAGCCCGGTACTACTGCCATGTATGTAGTGAAGTCACAGGTGGAGAGATGGCACGATGCGAAGGAGGAAGTGCGAGAAATACAAAAGACCGCTTCTGACAAAGAGCGGGAACAATGGGCTAGCGAAGGAGAACTGGATGACGAGGGTTGCTGGAGAAATAAGCAGATGGATAGATGGAAATTACCCACGGCTTTTGTACAACCTATGGTCCAGATGGCACATGGGCTAGCACATGTTGGAGCTTCCGCAATTGTGAAATTGCTTACCCAAGTCTGGGAGCATCCAGAGATTGCTAGCACAGCAAAGAGGGTGGTGCAGACCTGTATGATCTGTCTGAAGTATAACCCAGGGAAAGGCACGCGAACTCCAGCAGGAGGATTTGCGACGCCCACTGCACCCTTTGAGGTTCTGCAGATGGATTACATCCAGCTTGAGCGCTGTAACAATTTGAAGTATGTTCTAGTAGTGGTTTGCGCCTTCAGTAAATGGGTTGAGGCGTACCCTGCGAAAGACAATACTGCAATGACTACAGCGAAGCTATTGCTGAAAGAGTTTTTCCCCCGATACGGCGTCTGTAGACTTCTGTGGAGTGATAATGGCCCTCACTTTGTAGCGGATGTTATAAAGTATGTCTTGAAGGGCCTAGGCATCACCCAGAAGTTCCACGCCGTGTTCCACCCCCAGTCTGCAGGACTAGTCGAGAAGTATAATGGTACACTGAAGCTTAAGATCGCCAAAATTCAAGCTTCAACATCTTTGACTTGGCCAGACGCCTTGCCACTGGCGTTATTGTCAATTAGGTCGGTGCCACACTCTCGAACCGGCCTTACACCCTATGAGATAGTATTTGGACGCCCAATGAATATTTGGGGTCCACCAAGGCCTAAGGCTGTGTATGATGTACCTTGTGTGATGATGAGTGATTATCTGGCACAGTTAACGGATAACTTGGTTTCTATTCATCAACAGGTCCGAGAGGCGCTCCCTGATCGGTCTACTGGCGAAGGACATGGTCTCCGGCCTGGAGATCATGTGATGATAAAGGTTTTCGACAGATCGAACAGTTTGGAGCCGAGATGGGTCGGACCTGAGCAAGTCCTTCTTGCAACGAGGACGGCTGTGCGAGTCTCGAACAGGAAGAATTGGATCCATTCCTTGCACTGTCGAAAGGTACCGCCCGGATTGGTGGAGTCTGCCGTGCTGACCGATCAACGAGACATCCTAGCAGCAGAGACAGGCCGTGCTGCAGAGCCAAACGACACTGAGGAGCTCTTTTCGGACCACATGACTTCTGGAGGAAGGCGATATCATCTGCGACCAAGGAAGTGAGATTTCCAGTACCGGGACATACTGTCAGAACGGCCCTTGGGTTAGTGAAACGGAGAGCCGATGAGGCAAGGGGGGGGGATCAGCCCTGCATTAGTGTAGCGACACCCGTCTTGGCCCGCTGGTGAAGAAATCAACCGCTGCCCAAGGGGAAGAGTTCTGACAGACCTTTTTAGTTTCAGGAAGATATCAGGGTATTGTTTCCTTTGACATGGAGAAGAAGAAAATTCTTTGTGCGTTGGGGTTCATGCTAACAGTAGCTATCGTTGGTATAACCACATGGTTTGTGGAGGAGGCAACTCCTGCTCGAAAGACACTTGTGTTGACGACTCCAGTGCCTGCGGAGCACTACTTTTATACATTGCCATATCAAGAGTTGAAGCATCGACAATCCTATTTGAATAACACTTTCATTCAGATGCTGCATCACACCCACGTTGCTACGAACGCTACGAACTGTTGGATATGTGGGATGATGCCAGCCCATCAGAAGAAAGGAGGTACGCCATTCATACCACTTCCTTTCTCTCACAATGGCTCTTGTAGAGCTTGGTACACTTTGTTGTTTGCCACTCGGAAACCGACAGTGGGACGATTGCTTTTTAGACTTAATAAAGAATGCCATCAGGACAAGAATGGATATCCACAAGCGAATGGGACAATTTGGGAATGGGAAGAGTACCGACCGGACAATGAATCCATCCCCTATATCTTCACAAACACCAGAGACACTGAGGGGAAGGACAAATTCGTAATCCAAGTAGCACAAGCCCAAGCGGACCTGTGTGTCCAGAGTGTGGGTTTTATTCCTGTGGGTGTCAGTGATTGTATAACCGTACTAAACATCGATGGGTTAAACAACAGCACCTTCTTAGCGTCCCATAATACCTACTTTGTATGTGGAAATAAAGGTTATTACCGTTTGCCGGCTGGGTGGTCTGGGGTATGCTATGTATCATTCCTATTACCTCCTGTATTCTTAGCACCTGCGTCATATCATAAGGATCTAAAACTGTTGAATAATGTGACTGTAAATAGATATAAACGTACTCTATCAATTGATGAGGTGGATCAAACAGATACCAGCTTGCAACAGTATATTGATTTTAACTTAGGACTGTTTTTCTTTGTTGGAGCCGCTCTGAATAGTAGGAAGATCCGAAGATTAACAAGAGTGGTAGAAGCTGTGACTAATCAGACTGCTGCTGCTCTTGGGAATCTTACGGAAGAATTACAGATTACCAGAATTGTTGCATTGCAGAACCGTATGGTATTGGATGTAATGCTAGCTGATCGAGGAGGAGCCTGTAAAATTATTGGAAGTAGCTGCTGTGTGTTCATTCCTGATCATACGCCATCCGTTTATAACGCCATTAATAAGCTGCATAAAATAGCAGCTGAAATCCACACAGAAAACGGCACTTGGTCCTTTTCTGGATGGTTTTGGACGTTGGTTACTGCCTGGGGATGGAAGGTCTTAACTGGTCTCTGCATTATTATAGCAATTCTGTTCTTTCTCTGTATGTGTATTCAATGTGGACCATTGTGCTGTTCCGTATGCATTTCACTCTGCATTCCAGATAAGAAAGCTATTGCCGATGTTGCCCGCCAGAAGGGTCTAGCTAAAGAGGTTAAAGGAATGATGATAATTGACATATATGATGATTATTCTTGGAAACCGGATGTCTTCAGTAAATGCTGAAAGGGTCGTCTGTTGTAAATTAAGGCAGAATGTGATTAAGCATTTACTGAAAACATTAATGCTTCCCTTTGTTCATGTTTTCCTCATTATGTTGGCCGAAGTCCGGACTCCATTTTGTATTGACATGCTGCCATGTGTTCACCACGAGGAGAGTCCGACCTCTGTGTTAGTTGCTCTTGCAATCTGCCTAGCAACAGTTTATAAATAGCTCTCTCTTGTCCGTCTGGCGCATGCCCAGACTTGACCACATCTGTTATAATTAGCTTTGCTTGACCATGTGTTTTCGCGGGCCCAAAGAGCGTGTTGGCTCCGCCCATGTATTGATTCAGTATCGAGAATGACCCTAAATGGTAATGTTCTTCAACCTCATGTGGTATCCACCCACTTATGAGCCCCTCTGTTGTGTATAAAAGGGGACTGTGTATGCAAGTTCTTTGTGCTACTCCTTGCAATACTGAAGAGTGTTGTGTGGATTGTAGGACCACCCTTAAGGGTTAATAAACGTTGTTTTTGTACTTTGCAGTTTCCGTGCCAACTTCCTTATAGATTTCGTTACAGAAGAGCGAACCCTTGTCTCTTGCGGGCCTAGCTGGGGCTTGTATTCATCAAGAGGACTCTGCTGAGGTGTCATAAAATCCAACTAGGTTATTTTGTCTATTAAAACAGCCCCAAGGTCTCAGATTTTGGGGGTTGTTATAAGCCCCGTTTGTGTAAAAACTTTGTTGAGATATGGATAGGCTCGTTCTTGTGAAAAGGATTTGATATCCTTTTTCACTTTGTTGGATTTCTTGTTTTGTTCCAATCTGTGGAATTCGTCAACAGTTTTTTGGATTAGTTCTAATAGTTTCTTGGCGTCAGGTATATTGTTGTCATTCATTTGTTTCTCTATGTCATTAATTATTTCAGAAAGTTTTTTAAGCTGTTCGTTGGCAATGTCTATGCCTAGCACCATCCACTGTCTAGAGCAAGTGGTGCCTACGTATCTGAAGTTGGTAATATACTTGGGATTATCGGTGAAAACACCTGTGATGTTTTTCACCTGTAGGCCCACGGCAATTATATTAGCTTTCGAATACACAGTGAGCATGCGTATCATGAGTTCAAGGCGGACACATTTCTTTTTTTGTTTTTCTAGTTCCTCAAGGAGAGTGGTATTAGTACTGCTTGGGGTTTCGTCAGAGCTACTGAAGAGTGAAGGGCCTTCTAAGATTTTTTTAATGTAGTCGTCCGAATACAAGGGTGCGTTTTCAGACATAGCAATTGGAGGTACGTGTTGAATAGAGAGAGGGGGGGTCTAGAGTAGTGAGAGTTTATGGAAGTGGCACACTTCAGGGAAGGGGGAAATAAGTTTAAAGCCCTTGGAACCCAGCGGTTGCGCTAAACTTCGGCAACAGACTTTGTTTTCTATTCCTGCTATTAAGTCACTCTTTCCCTCTCTTAAATCCCTAAATTTGGGGCCAGCAATTAGAAAAAAGTCACTGCGCCGTTTTTTGTAAATATGCACGTTGTCACAATACCTACTTGTTGACGCAACACTTGTTGAAAAGTCTTTTTTTGCCACTTTCCTGCGCCATCTTTCAATGCTGAACTCCGTGTTATTTGGCCTAATCTTGCAGGTTGTTCCAATTGAATGTTAGTCTCTAGAGGTGCTATTTTTCCATAATGACATACAAACTAAACTAGGTTACGTTGTCAAGATATATCCTCCTAACTCCAATCATCTTGTTTTTCTCCCCATAATCCCTTCTTTCTCCCAAGCTGTTTTGTTCATATAGTAATTTAAGGCACCTATAATTCAGGCATGCTTATTTAATGTCCTGAAGATGATCCACACATTTGTCTCCTGGATCGAAATGCCGTCGACACCCTAAAACACCTCATACATACACTATGATGTTATTATTTGTCATGTAGAGGTGTTCCTTGCGATTTGTTTACCTATAACTGAGAATTTTTCTCCTGAGAACAAACCGTGAGCGTTGCCTGAGCCTTGCTTAAATGTTTCCCAGACTATATGTTTTGTATGTTTCTACGTTTCTGTAGTGGAATGCAGGCTTGTGTCCCACTCTCAGTATATTGCCTTGTACATATCTCCAAGAATTGCTGAAAAATTAAACATTGAACCTCTGTCCGGCTGGACACGTTTAACTAATACAGCACTGACTGGGTCTGTATTTATCAGTTTTATTCACCCTTTCCTAGAGACCATTGTTGCTTAGAATAGCAGACCCATTAGTAGCATTTGATTTACAGGCCCTGTGCACGGTACTAGGGACTTAGTAGTACATCAAATATACCAGTCATGAAAAACCAATCAAAACACAATTTACAGTTGGAGTACTTGCACTTTAGCCCTGAATAGCAGTGAAAAAGTATGCAGAGACGCTTAACCACCAAAAACGAAGTCCAGCATACCATCAAAATAGGAGGTCAGAATGCAAAAAGACAGGGGAAACATGCCAAACGATGCCAGGTCTAACACTCCAAGACAGTGGGACAAAGGGGTACTAGATGTTGGCAGGATGGGCAATCCTGCCAAGAAGTGGGGGGCGGCTGTTCCCTGATCCACTTACATTTCAAAAGACTGCCTCGAGCACACTCACAAAGAAACCTGGCACCAGTTGTTTGCCACCCTGGACTACTTGGAGCCTTGGCAGGGGGTGGGAAGAACGTTCCTTAACCAGATGTAGGGGTAGCCGTGACACCCACTTCAAAGGCAGGCACCAGGTATAAATATTGTACCTCTTGAACCACTTTTTTAGTACACTCCTGGATCTATGGAAGATTCAAAAGGATTGCCTGCTGCTCTTCTGCTGGAATAACTGCCTTCCTGCCCTGACTGAGTGAAGGAAGACGACCTGCTCCTTGAACCCAGCACCACCAGAGTGACTCCAAGGGATAGTTAGCTGGTCTCCTGCATAAGCTTCAGGGACAGAACAAGCTCCAGAGACCTTGAACCCTGCACCTGTACTCTGCCTGAAGTGAGTCCTAACCCTTCAAGTGAAGTGTCCCAGATCCTGGATCCTTAGTAGTGGTGTTAGAGGTACTCCTCCTGCCTATCCTCAGATGTGAGACTTTGAAGAAAATCCCACCAAAAGTGCCAGTACAACCGATGGAAGACTGGAACATACCTGCCAGCCGATCCACCCAAGGTGAATTGCTTTTCGGCCTGACTTCGTGGTAGCGCCTGCTACATTCTCAGCAGCAGCAAATTCTGAAAGTTTAAGCTTAGGCAGCTGGATAAATAAATAAAATGATCGCAGTTGCATGGAGGGCAAACACTCTTTTATGTAGAAGCACCTAACTTCTGCTCAATCAAAACATGTACTCTTGGCTCCCAACATGTGGGTGAAGCCAAAGCCCTCTCTAGTTATGCTCATATAATTCTCTGGTGACAGCTGCACAGTCGAGGCAGACCATGAAAAGGTATTAAATGTGGGGTTTGAATGCCGTATCACTTGGGTGTGAACTACTGCAACACAAAACTGCTTAAGTGATACAGCCCCATGAGGTAGGTGTTGGAAGAGGTTTCTGAGCACACTAATTCCGTTATTGCTTATTTTATGGACACTAGATATTATGAATAGGACATAAAATTGTTTTGACATTGTTCTTTTAAACTGTGTATTTTAGGAATATGTAAAGTCTGAGAAATTGAATTATTAATTGGGGTGGATTGTAGTCTACAACAAATAATAAGGTCGCTATCTTGTTACACCCAGTTAAGAGTTTGTCATTTAAACCTGAGTAAACCATTACTAGCTAAGGCCCAGATAACACTTAAGAAAATGTGAAAAGCATTTAGAAGTAGCAAAACAGTTACAAAGTCAAAAATACAACACAACAAATAGTCCACTATAATTTAGACAAATTCAGAATAATTTAATTAATAAAAAATGACACTAAAACTCTAATAAGGAGCACTGGAGATATGAGTTTAAAGTAAAAATACCACCAAAAAAGTGCAAAAAGTCAATGATGGTAACTGGTTGCAGTAGACTGGGAGGTAGGCGAGATCTCAGTCCTACCACGATGAAGCATGGGTAAGATACACCAACCAGGTTTGACCTGGTTAGAGGTTTATCTTGGGAAGTAGTCTTTTTTGGGAAGTCAAAATCCTTCAGTGGGGCAAGGTAATAGGCTATATCTGAGGAGATCATCATGATGCCGTATATGCTTTGGACAAGGTCCCAGTGAAGCTGTTGTTTTGATGGGGAAAGTTCCAAGTGGAAGAAATTAAAAATTTTAACCCCGGGAAGTCCTCTTGCTGGCCAGATATGTTTGGCGCCTTCGCCTGTTCAACATTAATACCTTCAGACTTAGTTTCTTTTTCAAAACTCAGAATCCTCCAGCAGGGCAAAGCTGCAGGATGTATCTGTAAAGAGGGCCCCAGGAAAGCAGATACCTCTTTGACAAGGCCTTGTTGAATCAGATTTGCTGCAGCAGAGAAGCTCAGAGTGGGGAAAACAAACCTGAATCTTCATCCCTGTTGCAATGCTGCTCAGGCACATGGCCTAGGTCTTCCAAGAATGTTAGGAGGAGTGCAATTTGAAAAAGCCAAGGGTCCCATATTCTCAACAACAGCACTTGGAGGTCAAGAATCACTCTAGCAGAGGCCACCAGCATGGCCCAGATCAGGTCTAGTTGGATTTGGTTAGCTGGGATATCCAGAGAAAAGGACTCTTACAACTTGTTGTGGCACTGTAGCTTACACAGGAGGTCCGCCAATTGACCCTTTGAGTCAACATCTTTGTCCTGGGAATAAGTGAGAGCAGGCCCAGCCCTTCAGGTCTCCTCACGGTTCTAGACAACAAATCCAGCCCTTTCTCTGTTCTTCCACAGAACCAGAGTGTGTTGAGCAGGGTGCCAGGGAATGCCACATTTATGCCTGATACTAGCTTGTGGATGAGGGGTAATTGCCTCACATTTGCAGCTGTTCCAGTGTGCCCTACCGCACAAGATTCCACAGTGCCCCTCACTCACTAAATCCAAGATGGAGGAACTCTTTTGCCTTTGTGCAGATCCTGTGTGCACCCTAGATGTGTGGTCAGGGCAATCAGCAGTTCCCTCCTGTGCTTGTGTGCATTACATCTGTTAGTGAAAACAGAGGCCCCTTTCAAGAAATTGACATTTTGGCAGTGAAGTCCCTTCTCAAGCAAAAACTACAATCCTTGTCAGGGCGTACAACAAACATCACAAAATTAACCTGTGCTTAACCCTCTGCTAGCTTGGCACAAAAGCAACCATGTTTGGTTCAACGTAGATGCAATGTGTAAAAAATTTCTGCAACGCAAAAACAGTAATACAGTGAAAGCACAGCAAAAGGAAAATCCAAAATCATTTAGAAAAGTAGAGAAAATGTTAATGAATGAAATAACACCAAAACAAAGTAAATGTAATCAGTAGAATCTGAGCTCAGAACATTTAATGTTTTTCATGCAAAATAGCATCTAAAATATCAAAACGCCAACTTCAGGTATCTGGTTGTGCGAAACCAGGCAAAAATTCATAGATAAGGCCGACCGTGATGGAGTACAAATTGTATACACAAAGTGGATTGGGCCTGGTCTCGACTTACCTGGGGACTCAGAAGGATTTTGGAAGAAAACTTACTGACAAGTTAAAGTTCAGCGGGGCAAGGCTGCCGACGGTGTCCAAGGAGGAGGAATCATCGCCAGGGAGCCACTGGATGGAGCTGCGGTGAAGATTTCTACCTTTGTACTTTTACATTTTTTGGGAAGTCAAAAACCTTTAGAGGGACAGAGCTGTAGGCTGTAGCAGACGAGGGCTCCACGAGGCCCTATGCCTTTGGTGAGAGCTCCTAATGACCAGGATTTGCTGCAACAAATAAATGTTCTTACTTTAGTCACTGCTAGGCTTTCTTCACTCCTAGGTAGACTGATTGAGGTATTTGCCAACGATTTGCACATCTCAGGGATGTCTGACACCCCCACCTCAGGCTTTAAGAGTTTAAAGAATATAAAAATGTAGGGAAAGGAGGGCAGGACAGAATGGGGTGGGCGGCTTGCCCAAGCTGGCATTGGACTGCAGCTCACAACCCTGTTCTCCAGACAGTCTTTTTGCCACTTTAAGGGGAAGATTTGAGCGTTCACTTCTGATTGCTTTCCTGAAGAATCAGAAAGCTCACTACACACCAGAGATTTGTTTTTAAAAAAGTCATAGTATGAGATGTTGACCGGTCTTGGCATCAGGTCATAAACCTGAGCATCAGATGGTCCTTCTGACACAAGGGACAGGTAGAATTGGGGGTGGGAGTGGAAGAACTTACCCTCCTACTGGCAGCCTATATGTCCAAACTGTGCCCAAAGGAACACAAATGTCCTCTCACTTACTATGGGAAAGGCTGCAGTATTCGGGCTCTGACCACAGGGGACTTGAAAGAATAGTTGGATTCCAAGGGTGGGGGGTGGGGCCGATGTTGGGACAGACCAGCCACCACCCCATTTAAAAAAAAAAAAAAAAAAGTACCTGGGCCTGAATTACACAATGGATACACTGCCCCTGTTTGCAGCACTTCACATTCCTAAATAGGTGCACCTGCGCATACTGAGACAGTGTGCCCCATGCAAAAACAACAGTTGATGGACAGAATGCAGAACAATGTCATACATTCACGCCAGTGTGCCCCATTACATTTAAATAACCTGCTGTTCTCAGCACAGGCACTAGCACTGACAGTTTGTACCTGTGTTGAGAAAAGTGCATTGCTGAAAAGCAGAGTGTGGTTCGAAACATCAGCTCCATCTTTCACTGGAGGGTCACCAGCCTGTGATTGAAGAGGGAAATGCTTATGGGTTGCCTGATAACCTCGTGTTTCCCTCCCATGGTGCACCATCAGATGGAATGCTGACTGTGCTCCACCTCTATGTGGCACCTAGTCAGTGCCCCTATCAACAGCTTTTTTGCCCCTGTGCGCATCAGTAGTATGGCACAGGTACAAAGTAAGGGTGGGTGGAATGTTTCATTCCATCTGAAGAATTGGCAGATCTGATGACGCTGCATAATGTGGTAACAATGAATTCTGGCCAAATTCCGTCAATTGCTGTGTGGCAGAATTTGTTTCCCTCAAGGCTGCAGAAATGCAGGCTGGCAAGCGACACAAGATTTGGCATACCCAGCACGATTTTCTAACGCTGGCGGTTGTAAGCGATCAGGGCTTCTTCTTGAGTAGATTTTTTGCTGCTCAAGTAGATTTTCTACTTTACCGGCAGAAAAATAAACTCTAATGGCCACGTGCTCTTGAGCAGCGTATAGTGCTGATTTTTCAGCACTTCTCGTGCTACTGGTGTTAAAAAGCATTGTGAGTAGTGTAACATTCATATTTACTGCTCGATTGGCAGAACGCCACAAAACCTCGCTGAGCCTGTATGTAAATATGCAGAATTCAGCAGAGCTAAACTTTGGAAGTTGCACACACCTGCAGTGCAAAGGTAAAGTGATCCCTGTAAGGAATTGGATTGTTGGTTGAGGAACCAACTATCCAACTTGTCATCTCTAGTCCGATAAAAATTCAGGGGCAGATTTACAAGCCCCTTGCTCCACTTTTGCGTCACTTTTCCCATGTTAAAAGTGACGCAAAAGTGGCGCAAGCGGCTTGTAAATCTGCTCCTCAATGTCTATCACACCCTGCGCTGTCCATAGTATCTAATGACTCCGCGGCAGTTCAGCTGCAACCTCTCTGCGGGTGATGGGGTAACGATATTGCAAACAGAGACCCAGTATTGCAAATTTTCAGTTAGGAAGGCCCTGGAATTATATTTTCAGGAAAATATCACTGATGAAATGTTATGGCCAACTATTTAGGATACAGTTATTAGCAGGAAGCATAGCCTCCATACCACCACATTTTCTAGATGAAACAGGGCCAAGAATAATTAAGGCCAGACAGGAACAAACGTGCTACCATAGGCAGGTATGTTGTTCTAGAAAGCCAGTGGTGAGATTATGTATATGTTGATGGGAGAAACTACCCAAAGGATGCTCCATATGAAACAGCTATACCACAAGAGAAGAGAAAAAGCAAATAAACTCCTGACATACAAACGATCTGAAGTTCAATCAAGCGCCTGCTGACAGGGGAAGGGTAGGTTGTTATTCGCCCATATGAGAAAGGAAAACCACATTTGACATCTATTAAGTTCTCTGCAAGGCAGAGACCTTATGTAACACAAATCAATATGAGTATTTAACTAAAGTATATTTCAAAGAAATAGGTCTATAGGTGCTTGAAAGGTTAGAAGAACCCATTTCTGATGCAAACGTTTTAAAGGCCATTAAGAAATTCCCCAAAGAAACCCCAATGAAGCCCCAGGTCCGATGGCCCACATACTCATTTCAAATATTCAAGGATCTTTTGATGGATATTTAATCACTTTCTACACTCCGGCGCAATAGTGGATACCATGATGGACTCTGAGATGATGATGTTGTTCATACCCAACAAAGATTCTGATTCCTCTGGGTCATACAGGCCACTTGCACACCTAAATAATGACATTGAAATTGGATACTTACACCAGGCCAAGTCAGGTTTCATAAAGAATAGACAGGCCATGGCTAATGGTCAATTGACTATAGATCTGCACGATCTTGCTGCCATGAATAATTCCAATATGTGACTGCTGTAGATGGACAGAGAGAAGCAGTTTGATAGGGCTCAGTGGTAATTTCTCTGTAAGTCTATAAAAAAACAGAACTGAGGCCCTATATGTGATCATATATTCGTCTGAATTTTGAACACCGTACCACAAGATTTAGGGTCAACAAAGATAAGACCTTGTTCATAACCCTCACCAGAGGCATGAGGCAAGGATGGAACCTTTAGTACACAAAATGTATTCACATCTAGAGATAAAAGGGTAGTGGGCTCATCCTACTATAAATGGGCAAGCTTTGCAGATGGCTCACTTCATAGCAGGCCCTGCAGAATTGGTACTGACCTTAGTGAATTAAAAGCTGTTTCAGGTGTTTTAGGCTTTAAAATAAACTTCTTGAAATCTGTATGTTCTCAAGATCCATTTCACCTTCTATCTTTCAAGGAAACACTGCAGTCTCATGAGTTCACCGTAACGACGTGTCCCCTAAAATAACTGGGTGTAAGATTGCCTACTAATCTTAAACATCTGTATGATGCATACATCCCCCCTTTACTGGAAATCTTGTTTAAGGAACTCTAGAGGTAAGGGAAACTGGACATTAAACTGGACATTTCCTGTTTTGGTCACTTGGCAGGTATATCCAGGAGATGTGTTGAATGGAATCCAATCCAAACTCTTTTACGTAGAGTAATAAGGACCGCAGGGTATCTAGATCCACATTATTTACATCTACGTATGAGGAAGGTCTTGCGTTTCTACAAATGTAACACCTCATACAGGCGATGCAATTGAAATTTTTAACATATTT
The DNA here is from genome assembly GCF_964204655.1 of Triturus cristatus. NCBI lineage: Eukaryota > Metazoa > Chordata > Amphibia > Caudata > Salamandridae > Triturus > Triturus cristatus. Next base: position 447,109,898 of record NC_140590.1, read on the forward strand.
TATCGATTCAAAATCTCTGGGACCAGGAGAAGGTGAAATACTCCACTAAACCCCCTGCGGGTGCTCCTGAAGCTTACACCAAGTGAAAGAGAAGATTAGAATCTTCTGCAAAGTATCTCCATCAAGTAAAAACACTGGAATGTGATGGTGAGGAGAGGAGATGTTACTACCATCTCCTTTAATTCTTATCCTGAATAACCCTAAATTACCTTCTTGTCAGCAAGAAAAACTGGTTGGAACATGGCTCAGCTGTCCTGTTGTGGTGCTGAAAGTTCTGTCCAGCATTGGGCAGACTAGGTTGCTTCTAGGGTGGCAATAAATCTGGCACATATAAGGCTGAGATCCATGTGGGCATGCACACTTGATATATTGGACATGGCAGAGGGAAAGAAAGGCAGATGTGACAAAATATTTAACAGCTATTGCTGAAAGACGACTGAAATAAAAGGGGTATAGTAAGTCAATGTAGACTGCTGGGTAACTTGAGAAATGCCTCCAAAGCCTTTACATGTGTTGACCTGGGAAAATGAGAAAGACATTGAAATGATAGACTCAAAGAGACAGACTTTTGGTCGAATATTTGACCTAAAGCAGCCACTACCTCGATATGTTGACAACTTAAAGAGAACAGCTATAAAATTCCAATGCGTTTGTACATCACTTCTGTGAAGCTCCATGCAATGTTTGGTCCATCGGAAGTATGCTGGATAGGCTTCGGGGAGAGGGGAACTATGGCACATGTGTTGTTGTAATGCAACACTGTACAGATTTTTGGGAAAGAAATACTGTTCCATATAGACAATTTATTGGTTATGGAATCAAAATGGGATCAAATAGTTCTACTATTTGTGGATACAGGTGTTTATTGGAAATATCTTTTTTACCGCCCTATCGGGTAAACTCTTCTCCCACATGCTATTGGGGCAGGGCTGACCATTGCATACTCATGGAAGTTACTTGTTTCTTCCTCATTGACTATGTGGTGGTCTAAGTTGTGGTCTATCTATGTGAGGAAAACGTTAACAGTAACTACAAGAAACTGAGGGGGATATTCTCAAGATCGTGTGAAAATCATCGCAAAATTAGCTTGACGCAACTTTTCACATCGCACGAAAATAACACCTTGGTAACGTGGTATTCTCAAGCTGGCGGTACCATGCGAGAGGCTCACGATAATGCGTCAAATGTCCGCGATAAAGTCATCGCTACACCACAAAAATGTGAAACCCAAACGCAAAAAAAGCTGCGATGAGGCCAATCGCGATACAAAAATCAGCGAAAACCAGCGACAGGCATGAAATTCCCACGCGTCATGTGGAAAAATGCAATATAAAAGCAACAAAAGAAAGGGAGAAAGAAAGAAACTGTGTAGCACCATGGATGCACCCGGACTGAGTGCAGAGGCTAGCGCGAACTCCACAAGCCCCACAGACCACCAGCAAGGAACCTCGTGGTCGGGAAGGCCAAGGAGAAGAGGAAGAGGCAGACGGGGTGCAGTCCGCAGGGAAACCAGATCAGTGTCACGAAGGTGACAGAACACTACCATCCACTGAACTTCAATATGACAAACGTGAATGCAGTCAGAGTGTCGAGGAGGTCTATGGAGGAGGACAAGAGGCACTGGCATGATGTGAAAAGCCAAAACAAGCACAAACCCGCTGCCAACAGAAAGGCAGCAACGGCGAATGGAGGTGGGAGTCCTGCACCACAGGAGGAGCAGGAGCAAATGGAGGCCACAGTCATCATGGTAGAGATGGCGCAAGGAGTTGGGAGTCCAGACACAACTCGATAGGACCTGTCACAACATCAACAGGGTGAGTAACGACCAGGGACTGGGGGGATGGGGGTGACGGGAACAATGGCACACATGCACAACGACGTGTAGCACACCTCACACCCACAATGACCCTGGATCATGTCCCTGATCCCCGTGACATACTGCAGCACACACACATAGCAATCACAGCACATCCCACGACAATGTGGTACAAAGTGCAACACCAACACTGCAGAACAGAGGACACATCTGGGTCTGCCCATGCGCAGAAACAGGCCAATCACATCTAACATAGCAGGAAACTGTGAGAGTGAAATGTACGTGTACAAGCTCACATCTGTCATGTAGTCTAAATGTCCACTATCCTGCCTCAAATGTCAGCACCTCCTAAACAGTCACAATGTACATTGTCATACAGTCTGCATGTAAACAAGAACAATGTGCCAACAGACATGTCAACACAATGTCAACATGCATCTGCCCTTCACATTGCAGAGGGACAAATAACACCTCCCACAGATCAGACCACACAACTAATCAATGATGCTGCAGAGGACCACCATACCTCCGACACCGACGCCCTACAACAGCTCATGGACATCTTAGGCAACCCAAACCTAGGAGCAGGGCAGTCAGCTACATAGAGGAGACCCCAGCCCCTGTACAGACCACACAGCAGAAAGCACCCGCCGCCACGGCTGGCTCCCAACACTCCACACATCGTATACCAATGCCTGGTGTCAGAAATGCAATAAGGAGGTGGCTGAACAGGTGCGGGTGGGTTCAGAGCTCATGGAAGCTAAACTGGACCACATACGTGTGTGTCGAAGTCCCATCAGGGACCACCTACACCCCACAAAGGAGACCCACACTGCGACAGAGACACATGCATTTGCACATGTCCTGAAATGAACCACGCCCAGAGCCCCGGAATTATCATTCACACACCCACACCGGACCTCTGTACGATGGCCCAGTCCACTCCTCTTACGTATTGAGTGGGTGACAACAAAGCTACATGTCCAAGGTCTTACCCACTGCCACCGGGTACATGGTTGCGTCCGCTGTACACAGTACAAAGTAATGTTGTAGGGCCCGGGGCCCTCATGCATACATCATGACCACACGGACACACGCAGATAGTTTGTGGGACTGGCTATGGGCACGTGCACCCGGCACCTTTATTGGCAGGGTCACATGTACAGTGACGCCTGTGCTGGATGTGTGTGGGGTGAGTGTAAGCCAGCCCTGGTTGGTGCTGGCAACAACTACAACAGTGAACATGATTAAAACAGAAACAGAAAACACCAGCATCACAGAGACAACTGCGGAGCATCATTGTGGTAGCCGGAGCAAGTACAGAAGTCACCCAATGAGCAAACAGAAGTGTCCATGAGCTGTGGTGCACTGAGTTAGTGGCACCTGTAGTGCTGAGCAGGGTATCAGGTAGATGATGGCATCCACGACAGGTGTGAGCCACTCTGATAGTCTGGCAGCAAGACACTTTCGACTCTGGCAGTAGGCGTTTGGAGGTGGTCCCGATGGTAGTGGCGTGTGCCTCCTTCAGTGATGCGACGTCCGGGCCGGTCAGGACTTGATTTGATGTGTGAGCCCTGGTGGACCACAGTTGAGGCCGGAGGCAGCAGACAACGTGGGGCCACATACACATGGCATTGGTGAACCCAGGCCATCGTCTCAGAGGCCATCCAACATCTCAGCAGACAGGGTCCCTGACTTGAGCTGCACAGAGTTAGTGGCCTCGGTTGCACTGCGGACAGCACAGGCACACTGCCACGGGACGGTGACTTGCGGTGCAGTGAGATAGGGCCACGCGAGCTGAGCGGGTCCTCATAAATGTCTGAGGTGAATGTGTCAGAGGGTTGCGGGGGACAGTGATGCAGAGTTTAGAAGCCGTCCAGAAGCGGCAAATGGAGGAGTGGAATGCTACTGCCTTGTTTTTTCCACAAAGTCAGTATCACCGACATGATGATGACAACAACCCCCAGTCCATAGACTCAGTCGCCACCAAAGTTCAACCAGAAAGTGTCATTGGATGTCGGGGAACAGACTTAGTGGCACCGGAGATTAAAAGGGATGCAGTCTGCGATGAGGCCTGCACAATGATATCAAATCTGCCATTAATGAATCAAGACTGAGTTCTGAAAGTGTGACCTACTCGACCGCAGTGTATGCCGGTGGAGTATGTCAACGAGAAAGGAGGACTGCGGGCTTTACTCGAGGAGGCGGCCGTGATGGTCTGAGCAGGCTGCCAAGGTCGCGGGCCTGAGGCTTGGAGATTGCATCAGCACCTGGTGGACCCTCCTTGACACATGCCGATGTCGGCAGGTGAACTGTGAGGCCTGGCTGCACAGGGACGGCCAAGACAGATTCGGGGATAAGCGGCCCGGGGTACAGCAGGCACATAGTATTGCAGGCAACATCGCTCACGACGACGGCATCGACCTCATGGCGGGGTGAGCAGTGCCGCCCTGGCAGAGACGTTGGGCATTCTGGAAGAGAACCACGCCCAGGGCCACATGCTTTTTATTCACACCTCTACACTGGCCTTGCATACGCCGGGCCAGCCCACTCTGCTCACGCTTACAGGGGGTTGCATAACAAGCTACATTCCAGCAATCTTCCCCACTGGCTGGGTGACATGGTTGCGTCCACTGTCCACTACACTCCATACACCAGCGGTGTATGTCGACATGGATTTGGGTGTGGTCTGCATACTGCAGTCTGGCCATCCTATCCATGCCACACTTGGCATTGTGTACATTATCATTCATGGGTCACTTGCCTCCTTCGCACATGCCTGGTTCCCACCTCTCCCCACAATCTGCTATTGTGTGGCCGTTGTGCCATGCCATTGAAGGCTCATGTACATGGCTAGCCCAGGTTGCCACAGTGAGTTGTGCTGTCATGTCTAGTGGGTGGGCATGTTGTTAGGCATGTTGTATGTGAGTTTGTAAGGTGTGCATTCCCAGTTTTGTGAGTTGCATGGTTGTGGAGTTGAGGTGTGTGTTGTGTGTTCATTTGGTACTTCCCAACGAGCAGTGCATTTCCATGGGTGCCATCCTGCTAGCGCTGGTTGATGATGGACTGTTAGTAGAAGTGGAATCATGCACACTGCCTGGGTAGTTGGCGACAACGTTGGTGGCGATTCCCCAGTGGTCAACTGTTGCCTGCACATTGATGGAATGCGTGTGCTTTCCGTTGAGGTGTTTGTGTACAGTATCACCGGGGGGACAAGTAGGACATGTATGCTGTCGATTGCCCCCAAAATGTGCGTGGATCCAGCTATGGTGCATAGTCCTTGCTTGGTTTCCTGATGTTCCTGCACATTGTGGGGGACGTAAAGGTACAGGGGTACCATGCTGATGATGGAATCCAGGACAGGTGTGAGGGACTTGGATGGGGCTGGCTGTGAGACTCCTCCGACTCTAGCGGTTGTTGGTTGGGAGGTACCAGGGGCCAACAGGTGCAGCACAGCCAACAGCTTTGTCTGAGGTGGGATGTTGGTTGTCCACTGTGTTGGTGCTGTCAGCCTGTTGGGCGATGATGGTTAGGATGCGTAGGATTGTTGTCCTTTTAAGCCTGTAGTGGGAAATGACATTGTCTGGTGTTAGGTCTGTGAGGATGGGGGTTTCCTGAGGGTCCGCTGGCTTTGTCCGCGCTGCCTCTGTGGTGGTCCAGGGTGGGGCCTGGGGGCGGTCATGGGGGTGGTGGGGGTGGGTGTTGTGGCCCTGTTGGGGCTCTGAGCTGCATGATCAGTGGCTCCATGGCATCTGTTGGTCTTCAGGTGTGGCTGTGGTCTGGGCTCCCTTGTCTGGTGCCGGATGTTGTCCGCCTTTGCACCTGGTCAGAGCAGGTGTTAATTTCCTGCTGCTAACGCGCCTTATCGCATGTTTTGTGATCTTATCGCTGATCTGGCTGGTCGTTGAGAATGTTGCGGAGTGGTGTTGTCACGGCAGTTTGCTCGGGAATGCCTACTCTGCATCTAATTAGCGATAGTTGCCGGGGTCATCTGTGGCAATGTTTTTTGAGGATGCTATCGCCGGAAACTGGTGATATCGGCTGTTAGCATCGGCTTGTGAATGGGGCGATAAATTTATCGCGACTTTGGCTGCAATAAGCTGCGATAACTCGGCGTTAGGTCCTTGAGAATATGCCCCTGAATGAATAAATTAAAGAAGATATTAGCTTGAGTTCCTATACCACTCAATAGCACTCGATGCCAACACGGAGGGCCAGACCATATATCTCTATGATGTTGCATAGATCAGTAGTGTGTAGAATGAGCTCTCCCTCGGGCTCCTCATCTTACAGTTAATAACCTTTTGCTAGAACTCTTTTCTTAAATGCAATGGCATTGATTTACTTTCCAGGAACCAAAGACGGCACAGAAGTCTGATGTTGTATCCTTTTGTCTTTACATTGTCTCTTTGATTACAAGAATCCTGTCAAATGTGTACTGAAGACTTGCAATTTTCCGTGATCAATGCACATCTTTATACCAGAAAATGCTAATAAAGTTTGGAAAGTAATAATGTTAATAACTATTATCATTTGCCTGAACATTGTTTTATCAATGTATGGGGTGTAAACCATTTTGAATGTGAATATTCATGCTTGTATAATGGGCAAAACACATATTTTTCAATAACTAACGTCAATATAAAAAAGGTTTTAAGGCTCTGGGGGCCATCGGGGAGATTAAGTGAGACATTGCCCAGAGTCACATGATGCCAAGCTGAGCTGCTGCCAGAGGTTGAACCGTGAGCCCCACGTTCCAGACTCAGCTGCTGTGGCTGCTTCGCCACACCACTCCACGATGACGGCTGTGAGGTGCTGTGATGCGTGGTCCTGCATCAATCGTTCAATGCCACACTGCGTCGGATCCAAAGAAACCTTATGCTCAGCAGGGAGAAGTACACTCTGACTCCAGCCAAGGATCCAGGACCTTGAGAACAGCACTTGGGGAGGGGGATCAGAACTCACTGCCACAGAAGCCAGCAGAGTGGACCGTATCAGGTCTGGTCAGCTGGAAAGCAGGAAAGGCTCTGTGGGCTTCTGTGAAAAGTTAAAAGAGACCAAACATCTTTTTGACGAAGCACAACACAACATTCAAAGCATGACATGCTAATCCACCCAATCTTACCTTCCAAGCAGGGCTTGACATAAACCACCCTTCCCCAGAACATTCCAAAACCCATCGCCCCACTCCAAGATCGCATCCAACCACCACAATATACCCAAACCACTACCTATGATGTGCGAGGGCTTACTTCTCACAAAAACGTCACAAGGGAAACTAGCTGAGGACTGGTTTCAAGAGAAATTGCCTCGCTTAAGGAGAACATGTCTGTCATTGACAGATTTTCCACACGAGCCAATGTACCGCAGGCAAACATCGCTCTAAATTGAACATTATGCGAAATACCGAACATTTGACACGTTTTCTTTAACAGGAAACGGAGTAATTACACGAATTTACATCGACCTTACAAAAACTCCATATGTACCCCAACAGTCAATCTACAGAGGGATGCTTGTAATTCCGTCCTGCTATCTCAAACCCCAGCTCATTGATGAAATTACACCCGTGCACATGGGCCGGGCTCCCACGTGCACAGAGAAGACATTATACCTATCAGCAAAACTCCTCTTTGTGTCGTCACACAATTGCTTTTATCAATAGCTTTATCTGACGCTTTTTTGTCATCTCGTGAGACTGTTGATGCTGCTGTTATACAGGATGTGACAGTCCAACAGCCCACACTGGTAAATAAAGACATTTGTATCTCATGACTGTATTTATATAAATAGGTGGAAAGTCAAAACTTCAACGTTAGAGTCCACACTTTACCTTTCCACTGAACCTAAATGAATACGTATGGCAGGCTACTTAAATTCCAGGGGAATTGCATAAATGAGGCAGTAATCCACTGCAAAGTGATGAAAAAATACAAACCACGGGCGACTGAAAAACCCAAGATACAAACTGTCCTTTGACCTCGCCTGTCGTATGTAGTTGGTATCAACATATTATTTTATTGGTCAGCATTCGTTTTGCAGAAAATCGTGCAATGGAGCGCCGGCGCTCAAAATATCATATCTGTGGCGTAACCAAAGCGTGAAATAGACACTGTCCGTTCCGCTTGAGCTGGTCACTGTACGTGCGGAAAGGGCGCATGACTGGAAGATAAGTGTGGGCTTGTTCTCACTGTGTGTGAAAAGGTTTTCATTAACTGGCAGGGACTATGGTAATAAAATACTGACATAAATTGAAGTTAAATATCTACCACAACCAGGAAAGCCCAGGATAAGCTGCCGTACATGAGGTTATCAAAATAAAATGCAAATGTCCAAGATGGGTCAGCATCCGGAAAAAATTTATCCAGCAAAATAAAGCAGTCCATAATGTCTATGAGTAAGGGTAGCTGTTTTGCTATGTAGCTCAGTGGCTTGTGCGTTTACCCAAGAGAGTTGTTTCTGCTGGGCACAGATTTTCAGCCGGCGCTACATACTATCCGGTGCGAAAAGGTGTTTTGTGCTGGAATGCTGAATTTTTTACTGCGTAAAAACTGCTTTACACCGCTTTGTTTCAAAGGGGAATTACTGGGGCAGATGAATGCAAATAACTATACGTTTTGATTCAAATGAGGGAATGAATATTAGAACATTGGAATGTTGCGCACTCCGGGTTCTCTGGGCTTCTACTGGCTGGTAGAAGACCAGCGAGCAATATTCTAATGTTTGTTTTCCTTTCACAGTTGGTGAACAAAGGCCTCTCAGGGCCCTAGAGGATTTAAACACCCTCGGGCTCTGAGAGGCTTTAGTTTTTACTAATTGGAACATTCTGCCCTCTAGGGGTGGAATGTTCTACTAGTCTTGGAGCCCTCCTAGTGGGCTCTACCAGCTGTTATTGGCCTGTTCCCTTGTTAAAAGCCCTCCCCTTCGGCCCAGGCCTTTACAACTGGAGTGGGCCTTTAACGGCTGGTAGAGCCCTCTAGGATGGGCTCTAAGGCTATATTAGAACACTGGAATGTTGAGAGTTCCATTAAAGACAATGGAGTACCACCGGGCTTATAATGACTGGTTTAAGTCCAGATCTCAAGTGTTTCAATGTTTGGCTTTATGTTACTCCCTTTTTAATTTACAACATTCTACCCTTAGTGTATGGCATGGTCTAATAGCCTTATAGCCCTTCTGACACGGGCTATAATGGTTGTTAAAGACCCTCTCCCTCATTATAGGCCCTCAGCAGTTGCTTGGGCCTTTAATTCACATTCAAGCCAACATGTAAAGCCCTCAGCATATTTTGTAAGGCTCTCCAGTACCCACAAAAGGGCATCCTTGCTCTGAGAGCTCGACTGGTGGCAGGAATATAAATCATCTAATGAATGTACAGCCAGGTGTTAATTTTATTTAAAAAAAAATGTATTTAGAGGTGCTAAGGTGAATGTCTAGCGGTAGGCTGTTGCAAAACGTGGATGCCAGATAGCCTTAAACTTCCACTTTGCACATAAAGTGGGATACAAAAACAGGATCAGATTAGATACCTACACATAACCTTCCTTGCCGAACCCAGAGTGGATTAAAGTTGTAATTGGAAAACTTCGAGAAGATTGTTCAAAAGGTATCAAAGTTATTAAAAAAAACAGTAAACAATGCAGTGTCCTTTGCCGAATTTCCATGAAATTTGGCAGACATTTACCATATTCAGCTCAATCACAGTATTTTCAAATGTGCGTTGATTCATCAGGGAGACAAAGTGAAAAGGTGGTGTGTTGGAAATGGCCCTTTACAGGGTTATCCCCAAACGTTTTGCTTTTTCCTCCTATTTGTTCCTGACCTGTGTTTGCTGGCTATAGGACTCTGGGCACTTTACCACTGCTGATCAGTGCTAAAGTGCATATGCTTTCTTTGTAAATTGATTTGTGGTTGGTTTTCCCTGATTGGCATATTTGTTTTACCAGTAGGTCCATAGTAAAGTTCACTGAGTGTGCCAGGGCTGGTAAATCAAATGCTATTAGTGGGCTTGCAGCACTGATTGTGCCACCCACATGAGTAGCCCTGAAAAGATGTCTCAGGCCTGCCACCGCAGTGCCTGTGCGCAGTTTGTTAACTGCCATGTCGACTTGGCAAGTACACCCACTTGCCAGGCCCTAACCTTCCTTTTTCTTACATATAGGGCACCCCTCTGGTAGGTGAAAGGTAACCCCCTGGGCAGTGTGCAGTGTAAGTGAAAGGTAGGACATGTACTGGAGTGTGTAACATGTCCTGATAGAGAAATACTACCAATTTCATTTTTCACTGTTGAAAGGCTATCTTGCCTCATAGGACAAAATGGGGAATGCTTTGTAACATATTACAAACATATCTTCCCATAGGGATTAGATAGAAAAAAGGAGTTTGGTATCCCTGAACCCAGGATGTAACAACACATCTTTTATTAAAGATGGTTTTTAAATTGTGTGTTTATAAAATACCACTTCTAGAAAGTGTCTATTTTCTTGTTCAACCATCCTGTGGACCTCTGCCTGTTTGTGGATTGACTGTCTGGCTTTGGAGTGACAGGGGCTGGGGAGGGGCAGTGGCTCCAGGAGTCTGGATGCGTCAGCACTAGTCTGAATAGGCTTGCTCTGCATTTGGAGTGGTGGGAGGAGTAGCACCTGTACCTGAATAGGGCTGTGCCTGTCTTCTACAATGCCGGCTCCACCCCCGTGGTGTGTCTGGAGGCAAGGCTCACACTGACAATGGATGTTGCAGTGCACTTGCAGAGTGCCCCCCGGAACTGGTTTGAACTGGCCTCAGAGCCCCTTGCACAAAGAGAGCAAATACATTTTGGGGTATAAGTATTAGACCTAAAACCCCTGAACTTTAGATCATTCCTGGAATTCAAGAGGAACCTATGCCAAGGAGAAGAGCTTGAGAGACTCAGGAGAAGTACTGCCCTTGCTGTGTGCCCGGGGTTGGCATGCAGTTGCTGTTTCTGCCAAGGAAAGGAGAAGGAATTTGCTGTGTACTGTGTCCCCTGCTTGAAGGAGATCTCCAAGGGCCTGAAGTGTGCTGGCCTCCTGTTCTGATGTCTGAGGGACACTAAGAATTCACCCCCAGCTCCCCTGAACTCTGCTGCTGTGAGTTCTAGCCTGCCAAGAGTTGCCTGTGCCAGTTGTGGGCCTCTGGAGGTTGTTGCTTCTGTTTCGGAGCTGGAAGAAAGAAGCAACATGAAGAACTGCTAAAATAGATGCATTGCTTTTCTTGCGGCTGTTTTCTTAATGCATCTCCATGGCGCAAGAAGAATTTCCACACATCGCCATGCCGCTGCGAAAACCATTACAGCGGCGACAATCGACGCATCGAGGGATCGCGGCTGAAGAGGACCGGCGCAGCACCGATCGATGCCGCCGCATCAATCGCTGACACATCCTGGATTTCCACGCATCGTCGCTGTGCGGCCCGCTTTCCCGAAGCATCTCCTGTGAACCGAAACCATCACGAAGAATCGACGCATCACTTTCCATACAGACCGGATTCAACGCATCTTGTCCTCTGCATGTCGCAGAACTGTCGCATTGCCTCCCCAAGGTCTCAGGAGTGTTGCATCTCTTTGTTTTCCGACTCTGCAGCTGTTTGGCATTTGGAACTTTGACGCATCTACAGGTACTTTGGTGAAAAGTCATGCATCCATAGTGTTCTATGGTACAGATCTTGAAAACTTTTGAAAGTCTTATTTTTAACTGTTTATATTGGATTTTTGTTGTTTTGGTCTTGTTTAGTTTAGATAAAGATACTTTATTTTTCTAAACTGGTGTGGTGTCCTTTTGTGGTGTTTTCACTGTTTTACTGTGAGTGTTATTACAAATACTTTACACATTGCTTTTGGGATAAGCCTGTCTGCTTGTGCCAAGCTACTGAGGGGGTGAGCAGGGGTTATCTAAAGTGTGTTTCCCCCCTTACCTTCACAAGAAGCAAGGTTCCCTATTTGGACAAATGTACCTACCTCAGCCAACTAGAGACCCCCATTTCTAACATGGGGTGAAAAAATGTGTTTGTATGCTAATAAATGTGTTAACAGTGTCACAAATGCATACATAATTTGGCAAACCATTACCATGTTTAATTTCTGTTGTTGTGGTGAGTTTTTATGAAGATTAGTCAAGGGGGATCACATTTTAAGGGGGGGTCAAGAAATCTTTGATTAGCTATTAACACTGGTGCCATACCACAGATCTCTTTGAAATCTGCCAGACCCTTATCATGGTTAGCTTATTCTTATTATATTGAATTTAACTACAGATCCATCAAGAAGGGGCACAGTTAAATTGGGTGGGAAAAAAGTAAACTATCCATTTGTTAATAACATTGGTGCTGGTTGAGGAAGGGGCATAAGAAAGTAAGCCTAGTGCAGCAATTTATGGTTTCAGGTAGACCTCCAAAGGGAGCAACAATAAAGGTGGGTCACAAAATGTTTGATTATGCAAAATCTTTGTGTCTTATTACAGACTCCTGTACATTTTGACAGACTCTTAGCATATTTAGCTTACTAATAATATTTTTGTTTCTACTAAATTGATCACAAGTGCACTATAACATGCAAGGTGTTGTGGTAAAAAAATATAAATTTGCTAATAACTTTGGTGCTGGTCCACGTGAATCTGCATGGTATATAAAGGCTGTTAAAAAGTTACACCCAGTGCAACGATTTCAGGTTTCAACCAGATCTGACAAGGAGGTAAATAGGTAGGTGTAGGTAAATAATTCATTTGTAGCAGTAATTGGTCAGGGCCTTTTGGGCCAAAGCCCATGTGCAGCTGGTGTTGGTCAGTTCATGTGTGGCACCAGCAGAGCTGAAGATTGTGCATCATAGTTTGGCCAGGCTGTGCACCCGACAGGCAGTGGACTGACAATCTGTAATGCATGCAGCTGTTGACTGCCCAAAACAAGGTTTTGCCATAGGTCCTGTCCTGTGGCCTGATATCTGTTTTTAAAATATTTTTAAGGGTTCATAGAAACAGGTTTGGAGTTTAAGACTCAACTTTGGTACCACTAACCCGAAAGGGATGATAGGAGCAAACACTTCCTTACTTTTAATCCTTTCAAGCCCACTGACACATTTTTTGAATGTTATTTCTCAGAAACTACTCAACAAATATATGCCAACTAAGCAAAGGCACTTCCCTGAATAACGTTCTAGGGGAATATTATCAAGGACGGCGTTAAGAATTATCGCTGGTTTAGCGTCAGAAAACTGCAGCAAAACCGGCGATAATGGGCTTGATAATATGCTCTATGGAATTCCCATAGAAGCCCATGTTCTGGTGTGAACATGGGCTTCTATGGGAATTCTCCAGAGCATATTATCAAGCCCATTATCGCCGTCCTTGATAATATGCCCCTAGGTTTGTGATAGGTTTGGTAAAATTCCGTCCATGTATTTTTCTGTAGCAGAGAGCAAACATTCCTATGGCAGGTTAAATGGGAAATTCTTATTTTATGACTACCCTTTTGTCAAATGTGCATGAAACTCAAAATATCAAGAGTAATCTAAACATGGTAAGTGTCTGCCAAGTGTTGTATATTTCATTATAACTGCACCAAAGGATTTAGTAAAGATATGATTTCTCCACCCTCCCCCTGCCCCTATTGACTCTGTGTTAAACCTGAAATTACTGCACTGGGCCTAACATGCTAACAGCCGGTAAATTAAATGTACTTTTAGTGAAGAGCACCAAGGTTATAAGCATGTGAAAATATTAATGTCTCCTCTTACAACTTTGCCACACCCTTGAACCTGCATGAAACCTACTATATCCGCATACAATTAAACATGCTAAATTTCTGCCAAATGTAATTTAGATGTGTGAAATGATGCCATAGCAACTAGCAAATTAACACTTTTCTGACCTCCAAGTTTCACTGTGCCCTTTTGATGAATCTGCATTTAATTAAAAACACAATTTATCTGTATACCAAAAGTAAGCTAAAAAACTAGGCATATGGCAGATTCCATGCAAAGCCATACAACACTAAATTTGTAGGAAAATCAAAAATCCACTTTTCCAACTGCCATGTTATCTTTATAATTTAAGCTCTTCATTCCTAGACCAACATTTTTAAACTCTCTTTTCTTGAAAATCAATGAACAGATTTACACCAACCTAGCAAAGGCACTTCCTTGGTTAAAGTTCTAGCTTCATGCCCAGTTAGGTGTCATTTTGTTCAACAGTATTGAGGCGCAAAGAATCCTACAAGAGTTAGGGAGAAATGTTATTTTACTCCTTCATTCTCCCTATTTAGCAGATCTGCACGAAAGTTGTCATTTCAAATCCAAAGTGGGTGAAATTATTTTATTAAAAAGCTTCATACAGATTTGTTGAACTAAGCCGAAGTTCCACACTTATTAAGAAAACAATGGAAAGTCTCACATACCCATTACTACACAGGCACTCCTACTGCCTTTATAAAATATAATATATATATTTTTGTAATTTGGTGTAAATCTGTTGATCCATTTTAGAGACATTAAGCTTAAAGTAATAGAGAGAGTTGGACAGTTGGTCCTGCGGGACTGCAAATTCAAATAATAGACAGATCTGATTGGTCACAAGTGCTTTTTTCCTGTTGGATGGTTTGGTCCAGTGGGACTGAAGGATGTCATTGGCTGACCGTAATATGAAAAAACATTTTGCGGCTGCTATTACAGGACATGGCGCTTGTGCAGAGTTGAAGTTCATGTATAACTTGCACTGTTATGATGCACTGCTTATGACTACACATATTACATCACAGATGACGTCAGAAATCTATGACTGTAAGTTATACTTGTATCACTTTCATATAAGTGTTGAGTTTTAGTGTTTTTTTGGTTTTATTATTGTAGTTGCTTTTATTATTAGAAGACCTACATATAACTCCATCTATATGCTTCTAACAGTAGTTGAAATCTTACTACCTTACTTATATTTAACTCCCTTCTAACCTTTGTTTATTTCAAAATTTAAAAAATCAGACAATTAGTCATGGCTACAGGCCAAAGTGATGAATGGAATAGCACCAAATTTGGCAGAAAGGTAGATATTGATCTATTCAGTAGTTGGGGAGGTAATACAAATACATTTTCAATTGTATATATAGGGATGCAGAGGATCTGCAACCTCTCCCAATCTTGAGCTGAGATCTGATTGGTTGCCAACACTTCAAATCAAGAAGTGTTGACAGCCATCTTGGGACTCGGCTTTAGCCACGTCCCATGAAAAAAAGAAAAAAAAAGAAAAGAAAAGGGTGGGGTGCAGGATAGGAATAATGTGACCTCCTAGGCTTCTGGGGGGGTCACACAGGGACCAAGCAGGGCTAAAAAAGCACTTTGCTTTTGTTTAATTTTCGGTGGGAGCAGTGTTGGATCTATGGCAGCTGCCAAAAATGAAAAAGAAAAAAAAAGAAATGCAGGTTATTGCCCTTCTTTATTAACAGGCCCCGGGTGGGCTAGGTCCTGGGGGCATGCAGAAAAAGGGGGGGCACAGGTCCCCCCTCCTGTGGCTTAGAAATGCCTCAGGGACAACAACCTCCCCAGGACTTATGCTTGTTAAACGTGGGGCATCTCGGACCAGCCCGGGGCCACAGGGACCACTTCCTCCCTGGGCCTGCATTCACAAAGTAAATCGGGAGGCCTTGCAGAACCCATGCCCTGGGGACCACCACCTCCCGAGGCTGTTTATTTTTGTCCCCGGGGCCAAATAATTTTTTTTTTGTTTAAATGATATGGGTGCCGCACGGCCCCCCTCAAGGGCCGTTCTCAGCACCGTGGACCACCACCTCCTCGGGGCAGGCCCTATAAACATGAAAGGGAGAGAGCTGCTTGGCCTCACCTCCTGGAGCGATAGATGGTCCTACGGAACGCCATCCCCCCGGGCCGGCTCCTGCTTTGTCCCAGGGTACCCACCCTGGAGACATAGCTGTTTGCTATGGCTTGGTGGGAGCTTTACTGCTCTTGCTAGGTCACAGTAAATGCTTCACTTCCAGCAAGTGAGAGAAGACAAAATGCTCTTGCTTGCTGGAAGTGGAACGGAACTGCTTTCAGACACGGTGAGCAGCATGTTTAGCAGCTCTCTATGTCTGAACGCAATGCCGGCTCCCTCACGAGGCATGGATCCGGCAGGTACCGCTAGGGCATTCAGGTTCTCTTGGAGGTCCCAACTGAGACTGGGTGCCCTGGGGGCACCCAGCAGAGATGGTTGGGCCCGGGGGATGGGGATCAGGGGCCAAAATCAGCCCGTTGAGAGGGGCCACACGGCCTCTTTCTCTTTGGAAAAAGGCCAGGCCCCGGGGCATGGGGTCCCCCTCCTCAATAAAAAATATAAAATTGAACAGGCCAGGCCCCAGGGATGGGATCCCTAGGGCTGAACCCCTTGTGGCCACCCTACCCTATTTACAAATTTAAATAAGAAATAAAAAGGCTGGGTCCAGGGGATGGGGTCCCCAGGGCCAAACATCGGCCCAGGGAATGGGGCCGTGCATCCCCTACTCCCATTGCAGTAAAGCTTGGAGGATGGGGTTCCTGGGACTACAATAGGCAAAAGAAAGAGGGGGCATGCTCCCCCTTTCCCTAATAAAATAAAAAGTTTCAAAAAAAGTCTGGCCCCGGGGGAAGTCGCCAGAGGCCTGCCCCCTTTCTCCACCACTCTACAAACATGCCTCCTGGCGCACTACTGGTTGGAGAATGTCACTGATCATGTCATAAGCAGTGCTTTGCAGGGGCGTAAGTTATAGTTAGTTCAGGAAACTATAACTGCCGAATTTCTGTGGTTTTGTACGAGTGAAATCTGAGCCTAACTGTGCCATCCCTGCAACCTTTGGTTCGTTTCAGTAAATATATATATATATACATACACATACAGATTCATGAGGTTATAAAGGAGTATCTAGTGCAATACTGAATGTGTATAATATTCTCCTCTCCCTCAGAGCAAAGCATTGGACCACTTGTTCAGATTTACAGTCATTGTGAAGGAAAAGGAACCATTGCTGCTGATCAGCATAACTTTAAATCTTGATTTACTTATGATTAGGCAGCTAACTGCACCTCGCTCTGTTCGTGCCCAGCTATTGAGCTGAGCTGTACACTGCACGTGTGTGTCTCTCTATTCTGCTAGTAGTTGATACAGTAGCTCATCTTCTGTTCTGCGCTGTCTGTAAGGAGCATCATCTGGGAGTGTTGATAGTTTCAGTTACTGATCATTAATTCTGTAATCTCATAGAAACTCAGCCAGTTGGTACATATTGAAATGTGCTGTTCATCTTGCTAGATACTGCCTTAGCTGAATTGCACCCTCCATCAACTGTACTTGCTGACAGAGCTACCTGATTCCAGAAGACAACCTTTGATGTGATATATCTCACCCTTCACATGTTTGTCTTCCTCCTCCTTAGTGCTATGCTGCAAGAGAGGAATAAGCCCACAGGACATCATAGAAACTCATATGTTCTCAAAGTCGGGGCCCCTAAATAATATTCATGATTCGCCCATAGCCCCTCGCATCTGCAGGCTCTGTGTGTTGAAGTAGATATTATGCAACCAAACTGGTCTTCTGGCTTAATTATTTAGAAATAAATCATATAATTTTCATAGTAATAACACTATTTACAAAAAAAGTAGGCATTACTCAAATAATGTGGCACAATAGACACAGACTTGAAAAATATGTGCATAATTCTTTTACGAATGCTCAAAGCAGGCGAATTATTAATTAATTGGTTCACGAATTAATTGGTGCTGGACAGCAATGAGAAAGCATTATGGGGCATGTCGGTTTTGAGGAAATGTGTCCTTGCAACAAAGATGTAATGTCAATTTACTGCATACAAGGGTAATACGGAATCTTTCTTTTCAAGATCAGAAGTATGCTCAGCTCCTTCTTTTCCAAGAATGAACGTTTTTCCGCATCTATTACATTCCTCCGGAGAGGAAACTGGTATGACGAAGGTCTTTTAAACCACCTTTTGTTGCTATTGTGTTAGATCACGTAACGATATAAACCACGGAGATGTGTTTATGACAATGGTTTTCAGAGTTCTGGTGTAATATTTAGAAGACGTTGAGCCCCATTCAGCCTTTTTTTTTTTAAAACAAACTTTATTGATCACCACATCGTCAGATTGGCGCAGCCATTACAGTGCGGTGTTTTTTGTTTTCGTACTGCTAGCGCATGCCAGTCGATTCGTAATACTGGGTGCACGCAGGCACAATCAGAAAGGACGTAATAACACCATGATTGCTGTTGCAGTGCAAAGAGAAACAAAATGAGGAGCATTATAAGAGTAGATAATCAACATAACGCCCAACAGTCCCTCTGTAATACCCCCTCCCCCCACCCACCTCCTGGCCCGCCGGTTCTATATGCCTATCGTGGCTAACTACTAGTGTAGAGATCGCTCATTGTGTCTTACCGTTGTTGTGCGGGTACACTTGTAGGTTCGCTTTCCAATTAGGGAGCCCCATTCAGCCTTAATCAGAGTGTATATATAGTATATATATAGTGAGCAAGGAGTGGATGCTCCGAAACGCGTAGAGTGACATTGCTAATAAATAATCCTATTTAAAGAAGTTTGGGCCAAGGTGCGTTGTTTTCATCGATTTGAAAAAATGACACTGTTTTGAATTGGTACGGCCTCGCGACCCCGCCATGGCCCACCATTGCTAAGCGGCTAGGGTACTTTGCGAAAACGTTTGCAGGATATATATATATATATATATATATATTCCCCCGTTATAGTTAGTGCAGGCAACTATAACTCACGCGACCGCAATCCTCTGCTGATGACGTCAGATATTACATCACTGTATTTAGACACTTATTTACCCATGTCTTCTTCCATTAATTTTTAGCTATACATATATTACAAATATTTTTTTTTCAGAAAGACACATATGTCATCAGTGATGTAATATCTGACGTCATCAGCAGAGGATTGCGGTCGCATGAGTTATAGTTGCCTGCACTAACTATAACGGGGGAATTTCAATGGTTTTTCACGAGTGAAATGTCCAGCTAACTATAACATGTGTGAAACCTATGGTTTTTTAAGTGAATTTGCAAGGTTTTTTAAATGCTAATTCCTAACTATAACGTGTGTGAAACCTATGGTTTTTTCAGTGAATTTGTACGTTTTTTTAAATGCTAAGTTATGTATTTATTTTATTTTTTTTTAAGGTTTTTCACCGTGCACGTACCGTACGCGCACGGTGCGCTTCGCACACGTGCGCACACCGTGGGCGCGCAGTGCGCTTCGCGCACCGCACGCCCACGTTACGCAGTTCGCGGAATTATTCCGTTTCTACCGTACGCGCACGCTACGCGCACTCCGCGATTTTTTGAAACAAAATTAAAAGAAATTTTGGCCCTTGGGGGTCCTTCTGGGACCCCCTGACAAAGGCTAGGGGGTCAGGAATTGTCCACCCTGCCCCCTTTTCACGTTCTACACCTTTGTTTTTCACCCCCTCAGACTGCGAGAGACAAAATGGCGGCCAACACTTCCTGGTTTCGACCGATTCGAATGTTTACTAAGATCTAACAACCAATCAGAATCGCGCTCGGGCACGGCAGCGTGCGCGTACGGTAAGTTTTACCGTACGCGCACGGTGCCCGCTTATAGAAATATATATGCTTTTAAATGCTATTTTCTCAGGAAATACTGAACAGATTTACACCAGACCTGCAAAAGGCACATCCCTGACCTGAGGACTACCTCTCTGCCAAATTTCAAGTAATTCTGTTCAGACGTTCGGGCTGTAGCTTGGACTAAAGGTCCTATGGAAAAAGGCATGGAGAAAACGCGTTTTGGGACCCCCTCTTTTCCTCAGCCCCCGCTTGACGAATCCCCCCGAGACGTTCAGGGAAGGAGCGGAGCGGAGCGCCCCACCTATTTTGAGAATTTCGCGAGGATTTGTCAATCGGCGCCAAAGTTATTCCAAATAGAATGTTGCGGATTTCCTATGGAAACACGATCCTAACTATAACTATCTACTGGCGACCGCCAGTAGATTATATATATATATATATATATATATATATATATATATATATATTATATATATATATATATATATATATATATTCACTGAAAAAACCATAGGTTTCAGGGGTGTTATAGTTAGCTGGACTTTTCACTTGTACAAAACCATTGAAATTCCCCCGTTATAGTTAGTTCAGCTAACTATAACTCGGGCGCCCGCAATGCACTGCTGATGACGTCACATATTACATCACTCATGACATGGTCAGTGACATCACTCATGACATCACTGATGACATCTGAAATGACATCACTGATGACATCACTGATGACATCATCCAGTGAATGTGTGTTTTTCTGAAAATTAAATATGTTTTATATATGTATATCTCAAGGTCGATGGAAGAATAAATGGGTATATAAGTGTCTAAATGGATGATTTGTTTTTGAAAAATTGATTGTGTAACTGACTGATTAAGTGTATCATAGTGAATACATGGCTTAGTGAGTAATGTTTAAATATGTAAATATCTGTATCAGTCTCTCACTTTGTGTATAAGTGGCTGCATGGGTTGGTGAGTAGCTACATGGGTGTCTATATAGGTTATTAGTTGGTTTTTTGAGTATCAGTCTGAGTGTCTGCATGGTTCGGTGGGGGGTATTACGTAGTGCATAGGTGCATGAATGAGTGCCTCACTGTTTGTATGTGTTGAACACAGCATGTGTGCAGGACTGTATGGGTGGATGAGTGTGTGTATGGGTGTGTTAGTGAGTGAATGACTGTCTCAATAGTGTCTTTATGAGTAACTACATATGTTTTAAACTAGTATATGTGACTATTGGTGTATATATGTGAGTATATGTGAGAGTGAGAGATTGAAAGAGTTCCTGTATGAATAAGTATGTGTTTCTATAAGTGATTGTTTAAAAGACTAAGTATGTGTAAGTTTCCGTAGAAGTAAGTATGGTGGTGTGTGTATAACTGTATATGCAAGTAAATGTATGTTTGATTCTTTATTAGCATGAGTGACTATGTGTGTGAGTAACTCTATGGATGAGTGGCATTGTGTAACAGGATGTATAGGTGTATGAGTACATATGATGAGTGAGTACATGTATGAGTGACTGTATAGGACTGTTGGTGAATGAGTGGATGTGTATGTGGATCTTAGAATTACTGAAGAGGTTGTTGTAACTGGTATTGGTATGTCCATTGTTTTGAAAATTTTAGTCTCTATTTTTGAATGTGTGTATCAAAGGTTATATTAGGGTGAGAGGAGGTCTGCCACTCTATCACAAGGATGATGTCATCAGTGATGTCATCAGTGATGTCATTTGAGATGTCATCAGTGATGTCATGAGTGATGTCACTGACCATGTCATGAGTGATGTAATATGTGACGTCATCAGCAGTGCATTGCGGGCGCCCGAGTTATAGTTAGCTGAACTAACTATAACGGGGGAATTTCAATGGTTTTGTACAAGTGAAAAGTCCAGCTAACTATAACACCCCTGAAACCTATGGTTTTTTCAGTGAATTTCTGAGGTTTTTTAAATGCTAATTCCTAACTATAACGTGCCTGAAACCTATGGTTTTTTCTGTGAATTTCAAAGGTTTTTTAAATGCTAATTTCTAACTATGCCTACAGAGATAGGACATGTGAAGAAAGAAGAAAAAATGCACAGAAAGAAACAAAAGAAGTGCAGAAAGAAGCAACAGAAGTCCTCAAATACGAAGATAAGTGCAGGAAGAAGGATAACGTGCAGAAAGAACAAAAAGAAGAGCAGAAAGAAGCCTTGTTGCAAAATCATCCTGTACCCTCAACTTTTTCAGACGGATACTGGTGGTAACTGAGCCTGACTAACCAGTCCTAGAGCCAGTGCTATGTTAAAAGACACTTAGAATACAGTGAAAACACCTACATACACTAGGGAACATTATGCGTTGGGGTCCCCCTGTGATTAGCATGACCTCCTCTGTAAGCCCCTAGTATATAAGAGGGCATGGGGATTAAAACTACCTCTTAAAACTGGCCACAGGGCGTTTTTGCACACGTTAACTCAGGCCCCGTCCCCTCCCTTCACCACTGTGTAAACACGCCCTGTGTCCATTTTTAGTTGGGAGATTAAGTTCATTTGAATCCTGAGGGTCCCTAGGGTCCAACTAGCCCACTAGGTACCTCCAGTAAGTGCCACAGAGCTGCGTTGCAGAGAGGTGTAAAAAGTGGCACGGCCTGGACCACCTCTCTGCAATGCAGCTCAGTGGCGCTTACTGGAAGCACTTGGTGGGCTAGTTAGCCCCCAGGGGCCCTCAGTATTGAAGGGAAATGATATCCCCAATTTAAAACGTGCCATAGTGCGTGTTTGCACACGTCACCTCAGGGCCCGTCCCCTCCCTTCACCACTGTGTAAACGCGCCCTGTGGCTGTTCTGAGTTGAGAGATTAAGTCCCCTTGAATCCTAAGGGTCCCTAGGGTCAAACTAGACCACTAGGTACCTCCAGTAAGCGCCACAGAGCTGCGTTGCAGAGAGGTGTAAAAAGGGGCTTGGCCTCAGAACACCTGGCTGCTGCGCAGCTCCCTGGCGCATACTGGAGATACCTGTTGGGGGCGCGTTTGCAGAGTGCTACACGGAGGGGGCATGGCCTCCGGCACGATGCCAGTCTTTTATTTATTTTAGTTTTTTAAGAAGGGGGGCTGTTTGGTTCCCCTTCTTATTCTAATTTATTGGCCCTGATGACCCCATCCCCCAGGGCCAGTCTCCTAATTATATTTTTTTGACCCCATCCCCAGGGCCGGCCACTGTTTTTTATTATTTTTAAAAAATATATATTTATAGACACACCTAGGACATGCTGGACAAACCGTACGTACCTATCACCATGACGATTTGCGTGATATTCATTAAAAGGCGACTATGCATGCAATGAATCCACGTGGAATGTATTTACACCACTAGTGAAGCTCTGACATGTCTGATGCCCTACCGTGCCTAATCCCGGTAGACACCCTTGTCGTTTATTTATACAAACATGGGTAGCTATTGACGGGCACATTTAATACACATGCACACCAAGCCATTCAAAGGGGATTCGACAAAAATTCGGCCAAAACTATGCAAGAAACCCCCCTCACGGTTAATAAAACACACATCCACTGCCGGATGTGTAATACTTTTTATTTTACTCTCTGGAAAGGGGACGAACATCACTTGAGAGTCACAGCGCGCTCCTGACAGAGCCCAATGCTGTGTTACACCCACCATTGCCTGCCGTGTGCCACACACCTCTGTGTTGTATTCCACTAGCTAATGCATATGCTATGACACTCTCTAGCCCATGTGCACTGTAACACCACCCCGTGAATATGTCATGCCACACTTGTCTTCGCACGGGTTATATTGCCCCATCTAACGTGCCTTTCTCGATGCCTATGTTATAACGCACAGTGCTATGCCATACATATTACAATCTGGGATCCATATCTTTGTCACAGTGCATATGCAACCTTACACTCCCCAGCACATATTTTATATTACAACTTTAGAGACTAGTTAGGTTACACAACACTGCCCTGTGCATATTACACTCCAAGGCGCATATCGCATAGCACGCGCTAGTGCCTGTGCTATCTCGCGCTCTCCAATGAATCTGTCATTGCGCACAATGTATTGCATATTATATTTCACGCCCGGTTCATCTTATATCACACTTTTTGGTGCATAGTTTATACCATACACTATATCTAGTTTTCATTTTCAATCGTGCTCTCAGGACTATGTTCTATATAACACTGTGTTCACCTACCCTTTTCACGGGCATTACATTTTGCGATAGGGGGTGGAGGGTCAGGGGGTATTTCTGCCAAGTGAGCCCGGAGTCACAGTCACAAACGTCCTCTTCTTCCTGAATAAAAGTGAGATTATGCTGCATACTTGTTCATATTTTAAGTAGTTCGCACAGACACAATGTTTTAAAAACAATAAAGTTCCTAATACCCGCCTTCTCTGAACAGTTAGCTTGCTGCCCCATCCCCTTCCTCCCTATCCTCTGTTGTGTGAATCCATGGACTAGCCTCCTCCCTCCTGCCATGCATGGTCTGATGTGCTGCCACTGCCCTCAGTATGATGTACCAGTCCCTTCCTCCTGCCCTCCATTGCCCAATTCTATGCCCCATCATTGACCTCCTGCTTAAACTCTGTGCTTAGCTTGCTGCCCCTATTCTCCTTCCCCCTGCCCTCCGATGTCTTTGTGCATGCCCCTGCTCCATCCTTTTTGCCCACCATGTCCCATGGACCTGCCACTCCTATCTACTCTGAGTGTTCTGTTGAGCTGCCACTCCCCTCCCACCTGCCTAGCATTGTCAGATGACTGTAACCTGTCCCTGCCACCTCCACCCTGCCTGTCCACATGCCATGCCCCTATCCTCTTCCTCCTGTCCTACATGGTCCATTGTACTGCCACACCCTTCTGCCCTCCCTGGTCTGTTGTGCTGCAGCTGCTCCTCCTGCCTGCCCCGTGTGGTCTGTTGTGAGGTCCCTTCCCCTGAACTTTCTTGTCTGTGCACAGGTCCTGACCCTCCCTTCTATCCTCCATCGTCCTTTGTGCATGCCCCTCCACCCTCCTTCTTGCCCATCATAGCCATTGTGCTGCCACTAACCCTCCCACTTGCCATGCATGGTCTTCTGTGCTGCCATGGCCCCTCCCACCTTCCCTGTGTGGTCAGTTAGCTGCCCCTGACCCCCTCCCACCTTCCCTCCATGGTCTGTGTGTATGCCATCACAGTCTCACTGTTGCTCTTCATGGTGTGTCTTGCTTCTAGTGCCCATCCTGCCTGACCTCCATGGCTATCTTGCTGCTCCTGCCCTGCCCCCTTGCCCCCAGCCCTACTCCCTCCCTCCTGGCTTGTCTGTTCCATTGTAATGCCCCTGATCCGTCCCTCCTGCCCTTTATGGTCTGTTATGCTGCAGCTTTCTCTCCTGTCTGTCCATTATGGTCAGCTGGCTACCATTGCCTCTTGCCCCTCTGTTCTCTGTTGTCCATGTGCATGGTCCTGTCCCCTCCCTCTTGCTTTCTATGGATTGTTGTGCTGCACTCCTGCCCTGCATGCCCTGTGTGGTGTATTGTGCTGCTGCAAACCCTGATGCCTGCCCTGCAGGGTCAGTTTGGTGCACCTCTCCATGTCCCTCCTGTCCTCTGTTATCCAAGTCCATGTCCCTATCCCATTTCCTTCCATGATCCAATGTACCATACTTGCGAACATTTTGAACTTGGTAAGAGGGAGATTTTGAAAAAAAACTGGGGTATTGATTTTCCCCTTTGAGTTACATTGAAAAAGAGGATATTGTAGACAGGAGACAGATCAAATAAAGCCCATTTGAGCTTAAAAACATTGGACGTTTCCTGGCTGAATCGGGTCTGTTGGCATGTATGGTTGTACTACCATTGCCTCTTCCTTCTGCCCACAATGGTCTATTACATTGCCACAGGCTTGAAGGAGGGTAGATTTTGTATCACAGGGGGCCCCTGGCCCGTTCTGTCCACACCTGAAGTATGAGACCCTTGTCCTTGCCCTGCCAGATGCATTTGTAGGCCGTATTAAATTGACCAGCGGGTCCTGTGTTGCTATATAATTATCCTGAGACATCCTTACCACTCAGCCAGTATAAATCCCCTGTGTAGGCCCTTCTGTTCAATATGTAGGCCTCTTTGTTAAATTGACCATAGCTCTGCAATTTTAGTGTATAGCAGTCTGAAGGCAGGTCTGCGAGGCCTTCTGCTCCAAACCAGTAGCCCCCACCCTACCCGAGTGCTCCGTGCTCGGTATCAAAGTTCAACATCCCCCTGAAGCTGTCGACATACAGTAGGCTGCATCCTGGACTGGTACTTGCTTCCTGGGCAGGTTTCCCGCTTTTAAGGAAGTGGCAACCGCAGAGCGTCAAGTTAGGAGAACTGAGGAGATTTTATACATGAATATATTGAATTCCCGTACAATACCCATTATTTTCTGCTTGCTCTATGGAACTTACGATAAGCGATTGGCCTGAGAGACTGACCTTTTCACCCAGTCCATTGTCAGCATTAAGTGGGTAAATGACGAAATGTCTGGTAAAATCTGCAGACGAAGCTTTTGGGTAGCATACGTAGGTAGATGTAGCGTGCAAAGGAGCCCACAAAATGATATAAAAAGGGAGCACCTACAGATATCGACGGACTACCTCGCCGTCTGTATGTAGGTTAACAGGCAGTGCAGGTTTTCCCCAAGAGCTGGGAGCTCTTGTCTTCCTTTGCTTAAAATGTCTTGCTCTGCTTTGCTTGAAGTATCTTATTCTATTTTACCTATATGAAATGTCATGTTATGTTTAACCATTGTTCTCTTTACTTTTGCATTTAAAAGATTTTGTATTGTAATTGCAGGAATGCTTGCTCTAAGAGTAAACGTGAGTGTTCCTAGGTAACATTTTCCTTGGTGTAACTTGTTTCTCATGATGCATTTATAGATGTGTTTTCTCTCTCTCTCTGTCAGTACATTAATTGAGATACAGAGAATATCATGACAGCTGTATGATTATCTGGATTCTGTATTTTGTACTTTATGTCTCTATTCTGCGGTTTCTTTGAAGTTGCATCTTCTCATTAAACTGCCATTGTATTCTGCCTCCAATTCCATGTCTCATATGTCTGTTTTCTTCATTTTTGGAGCAAGCGTTCCTAGGCACCCCGGCTCAAATTAAGGTGCCCCTTTTGTCCCTGACTCACTCTCCTGCTCAGTTCTGTGGTGGCTCCCGGGGATCTGGGGACCGCCCCTAGCTTCCTTGACCCGTAATAGATCTTGCCTCCAACAGCCTCTCTTGCAAGTCCTGTATTGTTGGTTTGTTGCCCCTGCCCCCCTTTCCACTGCCCTCCATAGTCTGTTGTGCTTCCACGGCCCTTCCTGCCTGCTCAGTGTGGTTAAATTGTTGCCTTTGCACCCTCCTACCTGCCTTCAATTTTCAGAGTCCGTGCCCCTGGCCTCTGCCTCTCAACAGTATCCTAATGAACAACTAGATTGCTAACATTCTATATTTATTACAAAAGTGTGGAACGCCTGACATCATCTTGATGTAATCAAAACTGTAATACCTAGAGCATTTCCTTTAGAAATTACATATATGAGAGGGTCTTATTGGCATCAAAATTATGGTTAGTGCTCTAAAAGGCTAAAATAAGGACATATTTTCTGAGTTTTCAAATAGCGACAAAGCACTTTTAAATTATTTGTTATCTTTATGTTTTTTTATCCAGTTGACCACTTGATTAAATGTTGCACTTAGGGGAGATGATGTGGTGTTACTTCCAGAACTGCAGACTTTGCAACTGGGGAACCAGGTTGAAGTTTCTGCTTCAGCTCGACATTCTGTGATTCTGGTCAAATCACTTAGTCTCCCCATGTCTACAACCAAAATGAATGTGTTCTTGTGTGATGTAACCAATGCTCATGTAAAGCACTCCAATACCTGACAAGTCTGCACTATATAACACTGCAAAAACACAAAATAATAAGTGTTTTGCACACTTCTGTCATTGGGCTATATTTGGGCTACATCTGGGTGATTTTGGGCTACATTTGGGCTCTTTTGTCTCCGGTGGCCATCTTGGGAGATTTATTTGTTATGAAGTTTCCTAATTTCCTCATGTACTGCAGTCTCCTCAGTAGGAAATGCTTTCAGTTTTTTACTTTGATTCCATCATGAAGGTATTCAGATATGTCACACATTTGCCATAAATTCTGAATGTTAGCACTCTAGTTGCTCATTAGATCACTGTAGTAAAACTACTGCACCATGGAAGTCTGCTCCTGGTATTAAAAGTGCATGTTTCAGTCTGCATGTCAGAATTTTTTAATGAAATAGAAGAGGATTTGAGAAGTCACTCAAAATGTGCCCTCATTTTCTTTCTTCAGCATTAATCATAATTTCTATGGCAAAATGAACCTCCTCATTGTGTTCCTTTTTAAATTAAATGTTTTAAGTGTTACCAGTTTATTCCAATCAAGATGGCTTCAGGTGTGCCATACTTTTGTCATAATGAAGACAGTAAGCGCTCTAGTTGTTTTTAAGAACATTCTGGGACATTCTGTCATTGGGCTATACTTGGGCTACATCTGGGTGATATTTGGGCTACATGTGGGCTCTTTTGTCTCTGGTGGCCATCTTGGGAGACTTATTTGTTATGAAGTTTCCTAATTTCCTCATTTACTGCAGTCTCCTCAGTAGGAAATACTTTCAGTTTTTTACTTTGATTCCATCAAGAAGGCATTCAGATGTGTCACACATTTGCCATAAATTCAGAATGTTAGCACTCTTTTTGCTCATTAGATCACTGTAGTAAAGCTACTGCTCACCAGGGAAAACTGCTGCTGGTATTGAAAGTGCATGTTTCAGTCTGCATGTCAGAATTTTTTAATGAAATAGAAGAGGATTTGAGAAGTCACTCAAAATGTGCCCTAATTTTTCTTTCTGCAGCACTAATCATACTTTTTATTGAAAAATGAACCCCCTCATTTTGTTCCTTTTTAAATTAAATGTTTTAAGAGTTACCACTTTAATCCAAGCAAGATGGCTTCAGGTGTGCCATACGTTTATCATAAGTAGGACTGTTAGCGCTCTAGTAGTTCTTTGGAACACTCTGGGAAGCTGCAGTAGAACACAAAGGAATCAACTGACAGTCTCTGCCCTTGTTGGATGTACATGTTTTACTGAGAATGTCAGACTTCATTCTCACATGACTGAGAAAGATAATGTGAATTTACAGAAAATAAGCTCTCAGTTTAGCCTATAGATCACCTTCCAAACCTCTGTGGTAAAAGCATGAGAAAATATTTTTCTCTCAATCATGATATCCCAGCAGAAGGCTTTTTCACATGGTGAAATCACCTTAGAACATACCACAATTCCTAAAATGAGTATGGTACCATCAACAAATGATTTATAATGTAACTAAAGTCTTAAAACCTTCTATTAACTGCAATGCTTTTTAATGAGGTGCTATCATGTATATTGGTCCCAAGATGGCTGCCAACACTTCTTGGATGAAGTGCTGACAGCCAATCAGATCTCAGGATGAGATGTGTGGTTAGGCTCCGCCCACATATATATATGCTTTTAAATGCTATTTTCTCAGGATCTACTGAACAGATTTACACCAAACCTACAAAAGGCACTTCCTTGACCTGAGGACTACCTCTCTGCCAAATTTCAAGTAATTCTGTTCAGCCGTTCGGGCTGTAGCTGTGTCTAAAGGTCCTATGGAAAAATGCATGGGAAAAATGCGTTTTGGGACCCCCCTTTTATCTCAGCCCCCGCTTGACGAATCCCCCCGAGACTTTCAGGGTAGGAGCGGAGCGTAGCGCCCCACCTATTTTGAAAAATTCGCGAAGATTCGTCAACCGGCGCCAAAGTTATTCAAAATAGAATGTTGCGGATTTCCTATGGAAACGTGGTCCTAACTATAACTACCTACTGGCGACCGCCAGTAGGTAATATATATATTACCTACTGGCGGTCGCCAGTAGGTAGTTATAGTTAGGACCACGTTTCCATAGGAAATCCGCAACATTCTATTTTGAATAACTTTGGCGCCGGTCGACGAATCCTCGCGAATTTTTCAAAATAGGTGGGGCGCTACGCTCCGCTCCTACCCTGAAAGTCTCGAGGGGATTCGTCAAGCGGGGGCTGAGATAAAAGGGGGGTCCCAAAACGCGTTTTTCCCATGCATTTTTCCATAGGACCTTTAGACACAGCTACAGCCCGAACGGCTGAACAGAATTACTAGAAATTTGGCAGAGAGGTAGTCCTCAGGTCAAGGAAGTGCCTTTTGTAGGTTTGGTGTAAATCTGTTCAGTAGATTCTGAGAAAATAGCCTTTAAATCAATATATATATCTGAGCCAGCTTACGGTGCGCTTACGGTACGCTTACCGTACGCGTACGGTGGCGTGCGCGAGCGCGATTCTGATTGGCTCTTAGATCTTAGTAAACATTCGAATCGGCCGAAACCAGGAAGCGGCGGCCGCCATTTTCTCTCTCGCACTGAGAGTGTGGATTAAAATATAAAGCACAAAAACATGTAAAGGGGCTGTTTGGACAGCTCAAAAACACCTAGCCATGTTGAGGGAGTCCCCAAAGATCCCCCAAGGCCAAAAACGGAATTTTTATTTTTTTGCTAATTTCGCCGATTACGCTTACCGTACGCGTACGGTCAAAAAATTTTAAAAATAAAAAATTATCCACACTCTCCCCACCCCGTGTGCAAATGGTGCCCGAAGGGCACCATTTGTGCATGGCTTATAACAGGTGTGAAAAATTAAAATTTTACCTTTCAAAACGAAGTGCATCATATGTCCTCCATGTGCGCACGGTGCGCGAAGTGCATCGTGCGTACATGGCCCATCTAGCGTAACGTGGGCACACGGTGCGCGTAGCGCACCGCGTGCCCACCGTGCGTGCACGGCACTAACTGCGTAAAGTGGGCGCGCGGTGCGCGAAGCGCACCACGTGCTCCCTGTGCGCGCACGGTGCGCGAAGCGCACCGTGCGCGCATGGAACGAACTGCGTTAAGTGGGCGCGCACGCAACGAATGGCGTAAAGTAACTTAGCATTTAAAAAAACGTACAAATTTCAAGTAATTCTGTTCAGACGTTCGGGCTGTAGCTTGGACTAAAGGTCCTATGGAAAAAGGCATGGAGAAAACGCGTTTTGGGACCCCCTCTTTTCCTCAGCCCCCGCTTGACGAATCCCCCCGAGACGTTCAGGGAAGGAGCGGAGCGGAGCGCCCCACCTATTTTGAGAATTTCGCGAGGATTTGTCAATCGGCGCCAAAGTTATTCCAAATAGAATGTTGCGGATTTCCTATGGAAACACGATCCTAACTATAACTATCTACTGGCGACCGCCAGTAGATTATATATATATATATATATATATATATATATATATATATATATATATATATATATATATATATATATATATATATTACCTACTGGCGGTCGCCAGTAGGTAGTTATAGTTAGGACCACGTTTCCATAGGAAATCCGCAACATTCTATTTTGAATAACTTTGGCGCCGGTCGACGAATCCTCGCGAATTTTTCAAAATAGGTGGGGCGCTACGCTCCGCTCCTACCCTGAAAGTCTCGAGGGGATTCGTCAAGCGGGGGCTGAGATAAAAGGGGGGTCCCAAAACGCGTTTTTCCCATGCATTTTTCCATAGGACCTTTAGACACAGCTACAGCCCGAACGGCTGAACAGAATTACTAGAAATTTGGCAGAGAGGTAGTCCTCAGGTCAAGGAAGTGCCTTTTGTAGGTTTGGTGTAAATCTGTTCAGTAGATTCTGAGAAAATAGCCTTTAAATCAATATATATATCTGAGCCAGCTTACGGTGCGCTTACGGTACGCTTACCGTACGCGTACGGTGGCGTGCGCGAGCGCGATTCTGATTGGCTCTTAGATCTTAGTAAACATTCGAATCGGCCGAAACCAGGAAGCGGCGGCCGCCATTTTCTCTCTCGCACTGAGAGTGTGGATTAAAATATAAAGCACAAAAACATGTAAAGGGGCTGTTTGGACAGCTCAAAAACACCTAGCCATGTTGAGGGAGTCCCCAAAGATCCCCCAAGGCCAAAAACGGAATTTTTATTTTTTTGCTAATTTCGCCGATTACGCTTACCGTACGCGTACGGTCAAAAAATTTTAAAAATAAAAAATTATCCACACTCTCCCCACCCCGTGTGCAAATGGTGCCCGAAGGGCACCATTTGTGCATGGCTTATAACAGGTGTGAAAAATTAAAATTTTACCTTTCAAAACGAAGTGCATCATATGTCCTCCATGTGCGCACGGTGCGTGAAGTGCATCGTGCGTACATGGCCCATCTAGCGTAACGTGGGCACACGGTGCGCGTAGCGCACCGCGTGCCCACCGTGCGTGCACGGCACTAACTGCGTAAAGTGGGCGCGCGGTGCGCGAAGCGCACCACGTGCTCCCTGTGCGCGCACGGTGCGCGAAGCGCACCGTGCGCGCATGGAACGAACTGCGTTAAGTGGGCGCGCACGCAACGAATGGCGTAAAGTAACTTAGCATTTAAAAAAACGTACAAATTCACTGAAAAAACCATAGGTTTCACACACGTTATAGTTAGGAATTAGCATTTAAAAAACCTTGCAAATTCACTGAAAAAACCATAGGTTTCACACATGTTATAGTTAGCGGAAATTTTACTGATAAAAAACCAATGAAATTCCCCCGTTATAGTTAGTGCAGGCAACTATAACTCACGCGACCGCAATCTTCTGCTGATGACATATGTGTCTTTATGAAAAAAAAATATTTGTAATATATGTATAGCTAAAAATTTATGGAAGAAGACATGGGCAAATAAGTGTCTAAATACAGTATTAGCATCAGCAGAGGATTGCGGTCGCGTGAGTTATAGTTGCCTGCACTAACTATAACGGGGGAATTTCATTGGTTTTTTATCAGTAAAATTTCCGCTAACTATAACATGTGTGAAACCTATGGTTTTTTCAGTGAATATATATATATATACATATATATATATATAGATATACACGCACACAATATTACAGGGGTGGTGGAGTTACCCCGCATGAGGGAGGGACCCTATATAAAATGTTGAAAAGAAAAAACGCTCCCTCCCAGGCCTTCAATCACATCTAATCATTAATTTGATCAAGTTTATTCACTGTGTTTTTTTCAATTTATTTTCAATTTGATAATTTTATATGATCAATTTTGAGCACAACAATATACACAAACCTTTTTAAAATTACCTTTAGTGGACTTGCCCCCTTCACATCGCAGCTCTGCCTGGTAGCTGCCCCGTTGCTGCTGCTGACCCACAGGTCAGGAGTTCGAGGCCCTCCTTCGCCCGCAGGCTCCTGCCTGAGCCTCATCCCTGGTGGTCTAGTTGCAGAGTGTCACTGCTCTGCTGCTCCTCTGTCTCTCTTTTCTATTTTTTCTGTTTTGCCTTTAGCTCTACTTTTTTTGTCTGTTTCTGCCTTTATTCTGTTTTCCTCTGATTTTGCCTTTTTTGCCCCTGGTGCTATGATCCCCCATGGCCCCTCACCCCTCCAGTGACCCTTCCTGCACTTCCTGCCTACCAGCTGTCCAGCCTGCCCCCTTAGCACTACTTAATGGCGGATGCTGCACGGGGAATGTGCAGTCCACTAACCTTTAGTAGACTTGCTTCCTTCAAGTCGCAACTCCACCTGGTAGTTGCTGCTGCACCCATTGCTGACCCTCCCCGCAGAACTACTCAATGATGGCCATGGTGCAGCCGCGCCACTGGCATGCCAAAGGTGCACTCAAGGCAAGCCCGTCTGCATCTGGACCGCTTTAAGAACCAGGGACCCTGATTCTCAGACCTTCCACCACTACGATGCCAGCACCCTCCATTCACTGAACTCCAGATGCAATGCCGGCTGCCTCCTCACATTACAGAAGGAGACCCATGGACCCTTCACCTGCCGGAATTGCAGCCACACCTTCACCCATGCCAACATGCCAGATCCTGTTGCCACCCAGTGACACCAACAGCTCACCCGACCAGCTCAACTGCATCCTCCTCAATGTGCGATCCTTCCACAAATACGCCACAGAAATCTGGGACCTCCACGACGCCGCCTCTCCCGACATCACCTTCTTTACGGAAACCTGGACTAACCCCAGTTCTTGACCGGACATCGCCATCACCATCCCCGACAGCTACAAAATCACCACAAGGACAGAGCCAACCTAGCAGGAAGAAGCATCGCCATCGTTCACAAGAACACCCTCCGACCAACCACGCACTCAAACGAACCAATGACAACCATGGAACACCTCCACCTCCACTTCCAGATCCAGACCAACCCCAACAACACCCTCTGTGACACCCTCATCTACAGGCCCCTGTCCCCTGCCCAACCTTCACCAACGCCATCGTAGACCTCATCGGACCCCAGGCTCTCGCATCCACAGAGTACCTCCTACCCAG
Organism: Triturus cristatus; assembly: GCF_964204655.1. NCBI lineage: Eukaryota > Metazoa > Chordata > Amphibia > Caudata > Salamandridae > Triturus > Triturus cristatus. The sequence goes on from NC_140590.1 coordinate 447,143,730, forward strand.
TGACCTCAACTTCCACCTGGACAACTCCAGTGACCGTAACACTGCTTCCGTACTGGAAAACCTTAACAACATCAGACACAAGCAGCTAGTCACCGCAACGACCCACACAGCCGGACACATGCTTTATCCCGTTTCCTCCATCAACGGGAACATCACCTACAGCCACACCACCAAACTCATCTGGACTGACCACCACTATGTGCATCTCAGCTTCACCACACCCACCATACACCACCTCCCCCACCACCCCCATCGCAGCTGGAACAAGGCCATCAAAGTACTTCTCATTGAGTTCCTCAGCACGAGCACTCCGCCAACACCAACAGACACCAACACTGCAGTGCGCAACCTTCACTGATGGATCTTCAACTGCACCAACACTCTAGCACCCCTCAAGAAGACACCAGGCAAGCAACACTCCAAAAAAGCAAGTTGATTTACTCTCACCCTCCACGAATCCAGACGCACCTGCAGAGGAATCAAGAAGAGATGGAGGAACAACAAATCCCCAGAAACCCATCTAACCTTCAAATCTGCCATCAATGCACACCACCTTCTCCTCAAGACCACAAAGAGAACAGCCTTCTAAGACAGAATCAACGGCAACACACACAACAGCAAAGAACTCTTCATCATCCTGAATGAGTTCTCCAGGCCCAACAGCAAGACCACAGACATCCCACTTTCCCAAGACCACTGCAACAAACTGAGCACCTGAGCACCTGAGATAGATCCAGACCTTTTTCCCTTCCTTGTGGTGTTCCGCAGGGATCTTCGCTTAGCCCCACACTGTTTAATGTGTATGTGGCACCTCTGGCCGTCCTGATTAGATCATTTGGATTCCAGTTGACTTCATATGCGGACGACACACAAATTGTGTTGTCTATTAAAAGGGGGTTTGAGGCTGAGATTGGATCCAGTTGCCATAACTGCATGCAGGGGATTTCAGCCTGGATGGCATCTAATCGCCTAAAGCTTAATGCAGACAAAACAGAGGTGATTGTTTTTGGGAACATCGTTAACCTCTGGACTCCAGATTGGTGGCCAACAGCATTGGGCTCACCCCCAGCACCTGTGGCTCGGGCTAAGAATTTGGGAGTAATTATTGATTCAAAGCTTTCCTTCGGTGACCAAATTAGCAGGGTGTTTCCTCCTGCTTTTTTATTCTAAGAACCCTTAGGAAAATCAAACTCCTCCTCCCTGAAGACAGCCTGAAGACAGTAGTCACAGCACTCATTCTGTCCCGACTGGACTCCTGCAACAGTCTCTATATTCACATCCAGGAGAGACATCTGGTCACACTCCAGATCGTGCAGAATGCGGCAGCCAGGCTGATCACAGGGACACCTAGATTTGTCTCTGTAAGGATGGGTCTCAGGACACTCCATTGGTTACCCATCAAACAACGAATTTAGTTCAAGGCACTGTGCATTGTCTTTAAGGCACTCAGTGGAGCTGGTCCTGATTTTTTGAAACATGCCCTTCAGTGGTATGTCCCCGGAAGAGCTCTACGCTCGGCTCAGGCTAAACTAGTTACCCTTCCCCACCATAACAAAGCTAATTGGGAAGGTAGGAGTTTTGGCCATTGTGCTGCTAAGGCATGGAAAAGTTTGCCCTTCCAGCTTAGAAACATCACTGAGCTTCTTCCTTTTAGGAAAGAATTACAAACCTGTCTATTTACATAATCTCCTCTTTCAGCATAATTACTGGTTAATCTCAGGTGGGTAGTGCACAGCGCCAGGACACCTCTGGGTAACAGAGCGCTATAGAAATCATTTTAACATAACATAACACCTGCTTCCACCACAAGATCAGGCAGATCTATGACAGCTTCGACACCCAAGACCCTGCCACTATGCCCACTACCCCTGCACACGACCACATAGCACCCCAGCCGTGCTCAACTGGACTCCGTGCACCACAGACAACACACTCAAGACCATGAAGCTCATCCACTTAATAGCCCCTTTGGATCCTTGTCCATATCACATCTTCCATAGAGCAGCCGCCTTCATCGCCCCAGCTTCGCCACACCATCACTTGATCTATCAAAATGCCTCCTTCCTCAATGACTGGAAACACGCTGATATCAATCCCCTGCTGAAGAAGCCATCTGCTGACCCGACAGACCTCAAGTGCTTCAGACCCAACTCCCTCCTCCCCTTCCCAGCCAAGGTCCTCAAGAGGGCCATCAACGCCCAACTCTCCGAGTTCATCAAAGAGAACCATGTCCTGGACACCTCCCAATACAGCTTCCAAAGCAAACACAGCACCGAAACCGCACTTCTTGCTGCCACCGACGACATCCGCTCCCTCCTCAACCGGGGCGAAACTCAGCTTTCATGCTACTGGTCTTCTTGGACGCCTTCGACACTGTCTCCCACCGCACACTAATCATGAGACTACACAACACTGGCATCCACAACAGGGCACTGGACTGGATCCACTCCTTCCTTAATGGCTGAACGCAGCAAGTCAGACCACCTCTGTTTCTCTCAGAACCTATGGAGATCAGCTGAAGAGTGCCGCAGCTGAGCCCCACCCTCTTCAATATCTACATGGCCCCCCTCGCCACCATCTTCAGAAGCAAGAGACTCAACATTGTCTCCTACACCAACAACACCCAGCTGATCCTCTCCCTCACTAATGAACACACAGCTGCCAGAATCAACTTTCACATCGGAATGAAGGCTGTTGCTACCTGGATGAAAGGTAGCTGTCTCAAGCCCAACTCGGACAAGACTGAAGTAATCATCCTGGGACCCACCCACTCAGCCTGGGATGACTACTGGTGGCCCACCACAGTAGGATCCTCTCCCACCCCTATGGACCATGCACGGAAACTTGGCATCATACTGGACTCCTCGCTCACAATGAACCACCAAATCGACACAGCATTCTCATCCTGCTTTCACACACTCTTCCTGCTCTGAAAGACATTCAGATGGATTCCCACAGAATAAAAAAAAACTGTCACCCATGCACTTATCACTAGCAGACTTGACTACGTCAACACACTCCACGCCAGTGTCATCCAGAAACAGCTCTGGAAACTACAGAACATCCAAAATGCTGCAGCCAGACTCGTCCTCAACATCCCCCACCGCAGCCACATGACACAACTCCTCTGACCACTCCACTGGCTCCCAATCAACAAGAGAATCACCTACAAGCTCCTGACACATGCCTACAAAGCTCTCCACGACACAGGACCAGAATATCTGAGCCACCGCCTCGCATTCGACACCCCCACCTGACATCTCCGCACCGCCCAACTCACCCTGGCCTCCATCCCACACATAATCAAGACCAGAACCGGAGGGAAATCCCTTCTCCTGCCCCGCCTCCAAGACCTGGAACACCTTGCCCCTCCACCTCAGGCCAATCTGCTTCATTGAGACAATCCAGGGAGGACCTCAACACCTGGCTCTTCGACTGAACCTCCACACCAAGACGCAGCCCTCCCTCCAGCACCTTGAGACCCTCACGGATGAGTAGCCACACTTTACAAACTCCTGATTGATTGATTGAGATGTGTATGATATCTCTTATTATACAATGGCTCTAACAGTATTCATCTTCTAGCAAAAAACTATACTTAAGTAGGATGTCATTCAGTTCTTCCACCATCAGCACATGCCTAAGTAGCATATTTGCAAATATTTATGTGTCTAATAGTTTGTACTCCTTTTAAAAGGTTTCAAAGAGTACGTGTTGGACTTTGCCCTTTCTGCTGGGACATCCACAAACTGTTTGCCTTCCCCCTCCCGTTTTCTGAAGCTGCTTATGTTGGATTTTAGGACTATGTGTACTTTACTACTGCTAACCAGTGCTAAAAAGCTTTTGTTCTCTCCTTTAAACATGTTAAAGTTGGCTTGCACCCAATTGACACATCAATGTACTTGTAAGTCTTGTAAAGGCTACTAGTGGGCCTGCAGCGCTGATTGTGCCACTCCCCTAAGTAGCCTTTTTAAACATGCCTCAGGCCTGCTATTGCAGTCTGTGTGTGCATTTCAACCTGCCAAAATAAACCTTTTGCCAGGTCTAAAGCTTTTTAATACATATAAGTCACCCTGAGGGTAGGCCCTAAATAGCCCTTACAAACCCAGTAGGCCTGCTTTATATATACTGACACCCTATTATAATGCGTTACCAAGATAAAAGCATATCATTTAGTTATTATTGTTAAAGTGGTGACCTCTTGAAAAAGCCAGTAGGCCTGGCTTATTTAAAATGAAACTCCCTTATATTGTAGATGTTGCATCTGGTATTGTTGGGAGTTATTGCAATTATGAATTTCAGGACCAATATTGGTGTAATTTGTTATAAATGTGTCACCAAAGATATTTCCATCTACCTGTATGTATATTTGTCATTTTATGTATAGCATTGGTATTGTCTGTGTAATAAAAGCACTTTTTGTTTTAAAGAAAAAGTACTGACTGAACAATAATTTATAACAGTTGTTTTTGCATGCCCGTATATTGGGATTGCTAGCACACACCATCTTCTAAGTCATGAACTGCTATTCACTATCCTGAAAGAGTCAAGTGCTACAATGGGGTACTTGCAGTGACAGCCATTGCAGGTATGAGAGGTGGGGCAGTGCTTGAGGGGTAGTTGACAGATGACGACGACGGAAAATAAAATTAGAAAAAAAGAAAAACACTTACCTTGCACTCATGATTTTCCCTCCTTATTTTCAAGATGTCTTACTTATAAAGGACTCACATTCTTGGCAACTAATAACCCAATTTCATACATAAGAAATGACACCGCACAAGGTTTTGATGAGCTAGTGAAGCACATGTCACGGTAAGCATTGTGGAGTTCGTATGAAATTTGTGAAATAATAGCAGTTACTGTCGATAAGCTTGGGGGCACAAGTGTACTTTGATTTGGTGTTATTCTGGCACGGAGACAAAACAAAGCTTTTGGAGGTGAATACAGGATCATGAGGGATTAAGCAATCTTGAAAGCTGTGACCTGAGAAATGTATATCGTGGGGGTAACGTGGTGATTAGACTATGGTTGATATTTAGACGGGAGAATGCAATAGTATTGAAATGATATATTCATTCAAGTGTTTAAACTACTGGAATTTAAAATGAGTGGTTTTCAGTTTATGCATTGTATTACGTGTGATATTTGACTGATGGTTTTTAAATGACTTTTTTCTTGATACCCCTGATGAAGGGTTGTCCCGAAATGCATTGTTTTTTTTTTAATAAAGCGTGGCATGTGGAACATCTGATTCCCCTGCGTATTTAGTAAAAAATGCGAATGGTCAAGAAAAACGAGTACAATGGATTGAATAAACCAAGGGTAAATAAATGAAGTAAAGGAAGTGAAAAGTGGAGTAAATAAGGAGCTAAAAATGAATTTGGTTCATTGGATTCGTTTGGCAGTGCAGCTTGGCAGGGAACCATGTGGCTCCTTCGTGTTCATCTTTGCCCAGAACTATTGTGTTTCTCAATTGTAAAACCACCATTTGATTTGGCAGAACATGCTCTGGGACTTAGTTCTAGTTTAAAGTTGAGAGTGACCTCTGCTGCTCCAGAAGGTAAGGGGGAACCTTGAGCACTTTCCTACCATGAAAGTACTCTTACTGAGATAATTTATTGGACTAACTAACTGTAGACAAGCATTTAGGGTAACAATGGTTTTGTAAATGTTGTAATGATACATAAAGTTTTGGCTCTGTAGTTGGTCCCAACATTTCCAATATGGGGATCACCTATTTTCCAACCTCTTTCCTAAACTAATGACTTTGTAAAATACAGCAATTTAGCACATTACTCACAAAGTAGCCTCCATCTGAAACTAAATATTTCCACAGATCCTATTTCCATGAAACAGGATTGGCATTGTACAGTGTCAGTTTAAACGTTAGTGCATATTTGAAACATGTGGAAACATTTAAATTTTCATAGCAAATATATATAAGAAAACTTTAAATACTATTGATGAATTGGAAGTAGGAATTTATTTTTTCTATCTTTACTGGCCACAAGATATCAGTCTTACAAAAGTAACAACACACATTTCTCAGAACCCCAGGAAATCCACTGCAAAAAACAGCATTTCTGTATGCCACACAGAATCAATGATCATCTTAAGATACTCAATAGTCAATTTTTTTCCAACTGTCTTTATATTTGCATCAGTCTTCTGTGTACCAAATTCATTTTGCCTTTTTCATATTTCAGTACTCACTTATGTTTGTATATACCTGTTCAATACACTCATCATTACTGAAACATGTATCAGCAAAAGAAAAACCTAATCAAAGTCCAAATGAACCATCAATCATCAAGTGAGTATAATCATAATTTAAGTTATATCTTCAACATTGAGGGCAGTTTAACCTTCCATTAGGTATCAGAGATCTATATTGAGTTGGATAATCCTCAAATGAGTGTAATTAAAAGAATTGTAAGTTACGGTTTTGTTTGTTAGCAAATGTTATTTACTATGAGAAGACCAGAGGTAAGGATTATGCTAAATGTTGGTTTACTCCCAACCAATAATGCAATTTTTCCAACTAGTTTTGAGTAAAATATTTTGAAAGTAGCTTTAGTTTCCCAGTAGGCAGCTCCATATTATATCTTCAAATGTGCCACCAAATAAGGATGATTTTTGAAGCAGGTGTTCTTCTGACCAATGGACTTTAATAGAGAAGGTGTCCAAACGCTTCTCCTCTATGACCATCACATACATTCAGCTATAGTAGGGAAGAATATAGAGTAAAGAGCTTCCAAATGGAAATCAGATGGTGTTTCAGCCCAAGGTATTAACTCCTTCATAATCTGCTCATTATCTTCCAGAAGATCCACCACACACAGGGGTATATTTATAAGAGGGTAGCACCACCAGAATATCAATCTTAGCAACATTCTGATGGCCCTATGCCCTTCTCCATATTTACAAAGTGGCACTAAGCCACTTTGAGTGGCTTAACGCCATCTTCTAAATGTGGCCCACATTTTAGTGTTCCCTGTTAAAAGACAGATACCTTCTTGAACTGTATAGGTTACACATCTGAGATGAACACCATTCCATCCAAGTCTAATGTTAGCACATATGAATTCCTTCCGCAGGTATCAGGTACAACAGCATGGTCAACTTAGCTAGTACATTTTTCCTAGACAATCATGTGTGATCTAGCCAATTCTGGAGCAACAAAAAAAGCCTGTTATCATTCTATAACTGTGAATATTGAATGCTGAGGCCTTCCAAGAATAATCCCTTTCAAAAGACGGACTTCTAACATATTCTCCTCTATCAGATTCCCATCCACATGGCATGCCTGGCTGACATTTCAGATCTATTAAGTAAAGGATTTGGGGGCATATCAGCAAGAGCTGGCAATTATTATCGCTAAGCTCGCGTAGCGCAAAGATAATTATCGCCGGCTATCGCTGGATTTTATCGCTGAGATAGCGCGCTATCAGCGACGCTTATCTCAAAAGCGATAAAAATTCCAGAGTTAGCTGCAAACCGTGCGATTATCGCAGGAAATCCAGCGATAATCACACTGCGACACGTGATGCGTTGCTGATAGGGCAGGGAAGACTTAGCCATTATATCCACCTTCCATTGGATATAAGGGCTAAATCAGATTATAAGCAGGCGTAAAGAAACCTGCGTTAAGCGCGGGTAGCGCTACTTTTATAATCGTTAAGCAGGTTAGCGATTACCTTGTTAATTAGAGAAAAGTCGGTTAGTGACATTCTCCATGTTAGTTTGGGAGGGTACGCCCACTTTGCATCTCATTGGCGATGCAAAGATGGGCGTTAGGGAACCCGGACTGAGGCATGGGAACATGCGTTACCGTGTCCATGTTGATAGTGCGATAAAATTATCGGCGCTTTTCGCCCGAAAACGGATGCTAAAGTGGCGATAATTTTAGCGCGGGCCTTGATGATATGCCCCGTGGTGTTCCCTTGCTTTCTCCACTAGCTGGTACAAACACATAAAAATGCCAGCAGAGTCCAGACACCAGGTATACTATTTACTTCAGGTTGATTAATACACAATATGTGCATTGCAGCAAGCTAGGCATGCTCATTGAAGAATACAGCTTACTGCAAAAGACCTGGGACTGGACAGAATTCACTGAAATACTCATGGTCTGTAGTTGCTGAAATTCATTGTAGATGAAACAACAAAGCTATCTTAACAACTCCATTTGAAAAGTCTGCAAGCGGGGAAGAAAATTTGAGTTTCCAATAAACGTTCCAGAACAATAGTTAACAATAGTTAAAGTAGCTAGAGTTCCTTACTTCAAAATCACAAGTATCAAGTCTGGTGTCTGCGACCTAACTGGTGGTGCTACGTTTGGGATCATAATAAACGGGCAAATGTTTAATTCACCCATGCCCCCAATCTTTCAGAAATATGTCCCCAGTTACCAACTCTAAATTTGGTCTGCAAGATCAAAGGATGAGTATTCACTCTTGACACAAACAGGTCTCTGGGATATTACATAAAATGTTCCTGATCACTCTAAACACCCTTATATCAAATCTCTATTAACTGGCAGCCCTAAGTGTTGGACGTGGCCCTCTCTGCAGGGTCAACCTCAAATTATTTTCCTTCACATCTTCTATTTTCTGAATTCGTTGTTGTTGCCATTAGGACTCAGTGAACTTTAGGGGGATGGAACTTTACCACTGCTAACAAATGCTAAAGTACTTGTGCTATCTCTTTAAAGCATGGCAATTGGTTTACACCGGATTGGTACATTTAATCTACTTAGTCCCTAGTTTATGGTGCTATATGTACCCAGGGCTTATAAATTACATGACTAGTGGGTCTGTAGCACAAATTGGGCCACCCTCTAAAGCCAGCCTCAGGCCTGTCATTGCAGCCTGCAGTGCAGTTTTAAACTGCCAATTGATTTGGCAAAATAAATCTTTTGCCAGACCTAACTGTCCTTTTTTAATACATATAAGTCACCACTAAAGTAGGCACTAAAGGTCCATAGGGCAGGGTGTAATGTATTTAAAAATTAGACCATGTGTTTTTAAGTTTTACATGTCCTGATGTGAAAGAATCCTAACATAATTTTTCAAAATTAAAGCCTATCTCTCCCATTCGATGACACTGGATGACTTTATAAAATTTAATAAGTACTAACATTTGATTAGGAGCAGGTGGAAATGTCATGTTTGGACTCATATGAATTGAAATTAAACACCTTTAATGGTGAAGCCGGATTTTACATTACCATTTTGAAAATGCTAGTTTCAGAAAGTTGCCATTATACTGCCCAAGAGCTTCTAGTAGTTTTCAGCTCTTTGGGTTTGTTAGTGACTCCCCATTAAGAATGCATATACTGGACTAGAGGATGGCAAGATGGGTCATCCTGCCAGCACCCACTTACATTCCAAAGGGATTGCATCCAGCACATACGAAGGTACTTGACACTAGTGTTTTTTCACCCCAGAATTCTCGGACCAATGGCAGGTTAAGGGAAGGACTTTCCAAAACCACATGTGTGGGCATCCTATACAATTCCCCCACTTTGAAGGATGGAACAAGTATAAATATTGGACAACCTGAGACACTCTTCAGTACACTACTGGACCTATGGCGGACCACCAGCAGGATTGCCTTGTACATCAGAGGACTGCACTGCTTTTTGAGGCCTGCTTTGTGCTTCTGAGGACTGCCCTGCTGCTACCAAAGGACTGCCCTGCTACTTGAAACCTGTCTTGTACCCTCAGAGGACTGCCCTGCTGCTTGAAGTTTGCCTTGCTGCTGCATCCCAGGACTACGAGAGTGTCTCCAAGGGCTAGTTGGCTGACCTCCTGTGTGGGCTACAGGGACATAACAAGCTCTAGAGACCTTGAACCATGCATCTGGCCTCTGTCTGGAATGAGTCCTGACTTATAAAGTGGTGCCCAACCAGTCCTGGACCCTTGGAACTGGTGCTAAAGGTGCTTCTCCAGCCAAAAACAAAAATTACAGACTTAGAAAGATTTCCACCAAAAAGTCCCCTGAGACCTGACAGGAGACCAAGACCTACCTGATTGCCTATCCACCTGAGGTGCATCGCTGGTCCGTCTGACTTTGTGGTAGCTCCCGTTACGTTCTTCTCTGTGGCAGCAAATCCTCTTCAGCATGACTCACTGAAAAGGTATCCCGCCCTATGAAGCCCTCGTTAGCTACACCCTGCAGCTAAGTCCTGCTGGCGATTTTCGACTTCCAAAAAAGTGACAAAGTCCGAACATAGAAATCTTTATTGTGACTGCATCCAGTGGCTCTCCGAGGATGTAGCCTCCTCTTCAGACACCCCCAACTGCCTTGCCCCAATTAAATTTACATTTCCAGGAACTTTTCTTCAAAGTTTCTTCTAAGTCTGAAGATAAGCCGAGACTGGGCCCAATCAAGCTTGAGTAGTTGAACAGCGCTCTATCACAGTGGTCCTTAACTTTTTATTTTGCCCCGGTTTCATGCAGCCAGATACCTGCAGTTGGCACTTTGATCTGTTAGTGTTATTTTTCACTACACCATTTTAAAAGCTCGTAACCCCAGTTCTACTGATTGGATTCAATTTATTTTTATGTCATTTAATTTATTACATTTTATTTATTTCTCTACATTGGTGTTGTATATATTTCTTGTGCTGGGTTTTTATGTTATTACTGTTTGTGTGCTGAATAAATAATTGACCCAGTGCCTCTAAATTAAGCCTGACTGATTTTCTACCAAGCTACCAGAGGGTTAAGCATAGGTTAATTTAATGACTTTTGTGGTGCACATTGACAAGGTTTTTCATCCCCTTTTACCCAAAAACTCGATTTCTTGCACTAAGCAAAAGTTTAATTCAATGATGATCTTGGTGTTCCTGGGAATAGGCAAATCACAACAGAATATACTCTACCCTTATTATTAAAAGATGTACAATGTATCATATGCTTAAATACCAACAAAATGACACTCTGGCTGGATTAAGGTAGTGTAACATATATATACACATATAGACACCCAGAAGAATTTAAAGTAGGACAAAAACAATAAGTGTTACAAAGTTGTTTTTTTTTCATTATTAATACTTCTTTTTAGTATAAAAGTTGTTAGATTCTTTATCAAACTGATCACAATGAACAGGTCAGATGTTTTGTTCATATAATAAAATGTTTTTTTTAAACACACAATATATATCAACAAAAATACACAGCGAAGTATCAAAAAGACAGGTTCCCAATCAAAGAAGAATAAGAAAATATTTTTGATCAAACGTACATTCATTCAAATCCTAACAGCTTACATTCATACAACGTCACATAAACACATAATTCATTCAAGAACAAAGAAGACACTCATAGGCCCCACTCCAAGGAATGAAATGAAGAATCCAAAGATATTCTAATAGTTGGTCAAGGCAAATGTAAAAACATTTATCTGGGATACACAAATACAATCAAAGGAGTAAAGAGGGGCCTAATCAACAACGCCGACGCGCGTTTCGGTGAGACAACTCCTGGTAGGGAGTACCACCTTCTTCAGGGCGTAACAGAGAATACCAAAAGATGGGACCTGCGTTGATAAGAAAGAAATGTTTAACGCGAATATATTCTGGATGAGGTTCCACGGGGACAGAGGAACCGCTAGATTTTCACGAAAAATCAAATCTGTAGGAATGATCTAAGCCAGCTGGACCTTTGCGAAAAATAGCTTTATTTTAGTCCTCACTCCATTCCTTCTTTTTAAATTTAGGTCAACCAGGAATTATTTCGACAAATGCCCTCCTGATGTCTGGATCCAGAAAGATTCCAGCGAGCCCCCTTCAAATAGTGAATGACTAAAGCTTCAAGGAGTCATTCTCAACACAGCAATAAAGAGAACGATAATAGATGCTTAATAGATAAACACAGCGTCGAAAAACGATCGGCCGGCGTTCGGATAGCGAGAATCACGCGAGGATAGTCGCAGATCGCAGTCGCAGTTCCTGGGAATAGGCTCTGCTTTGACTGATAACCCCTAGTCAACCCAGTTTAAGAATAGACTAGGATGCAGACAACTTTTTACGGACATTTACCAAACGGCTTTTCAGGGACAGAGATCACTTTTCATTCTGATTGCCATACAGAGTGGTCAATAAAAACAGAGAGCCCCATGTCTAAGGAATATTTGGTTTCTTGCTCATACAAATAGTTTCCTGGAAAGAAGGAAGCCATAATCCCACTAGATGCCAAAACACACTTACACACTTTGTCTGTATGGAGTTTTCTGGCTACCCCATATCTTAATGTGGTAGAAGACTAAGTTTGGCTGATGCAAAGGTTTAAGGGCTCTTCCTCAGAACTTGCTGTAAGGATGCACTAACCTTAGTGCTTGGAATTCAACATTTCTATCACTCACGATCCCCACCACTGACCACATGCAATTGATTAAGGAGGAGGGAAATGGGATTGAAAAGATAGAAACATATACAGTAGTGTACCATTTTGACTTTTGATGGATATTTACAAGATAAATAGAAGTAACCTGACTTTAGGGATAAAAATGAAAAAACAATGCAAGTTTGTCTGTCATTACAATAATTACCAAATGGGTCGAATTATAGCTGTTGGAAAACATTATCATTATTTGTGGAGAGATGAAAGGCAAACAGTTAACCAACTGTGACAAGACAATCCAGTTTCAGATTCTATCTCAGATTTTAAAGCAGACCGTGGTACTTTTGATGGGAGTACCCCAAGTCTTACTGATACCAATGTCTCCAAGTCTACTTGACAGTCAAATTCTTTCTGCTGGACAGAGGATAACAAAGGGGCAGAGGAACAAAAGGAGGAGGCAGAGAAAAAAAAACAAGGAGAGGGCATAAAAGTCAAACCAGGAGAAGCAACCCCAGTGGGAGTTGAGTGGAGGGGTCAGCAACCCTCCCCCCAAAAAATATTGGATAAACAGCACAATACGGTGATTAATGTGTCTGATAGATTACTTTCTAGGGATAAACCTAATGTATTGTCTTATAATCTGTCTTTTTGCCCAACAAGTCCATTCGACTACGCACAGTGTGGATTAGACATATAAAATAATAAATGGTATACTATGAAATCTAAGGCATCAGAGAACACGAGGACTATGACTAAACCAAGTAATTTGATCATCAGTGATATTTATTACATACAATGGCTGAATTAGATACTGAGAGCCCATTGACTATTGGGAGTGATTCTTTTCTGAATTCGGCTTATTTAATATATGGAGGTGGATCCGACTTGCCCTAGTGGCTTCAAACCCCCCTCCACCTTCATGCCAAATATTCAATTTTTACTATATATGAGTTGGAGTCAACAGAGCGCTGTTAAAGTTCTGCAAGAGGAATCTGATGTAGTCATTCACCTAGCAGATAAGGGTGAGAATACCATTATTCTCCCTAAGTAGATATACATCCAGAAGGCACTGCATCAGGCAGAAGACTCTATATGTTATGCACATATTGACAAAGATGCTGTGAATACCATAAATATTCAGAATAGAGAAATGCATATTGATTAGAGAGAGAAGAGGCTTCTGGACTGAGATGAACTTTTATTTTTGAAAATGTGACCATCCCAGGATTCCACAGTTATACTTTTTGCACAAGATGAACAAAAATCACAGTCTTCTTCTAGGACGTCCCACAGTGTCATCTATAAGTAGTTTATGGGAAAATACCTCAAGATACATTAACTTTGTTTTAGACTATTTACAGAATCATTACTATAGTATGTTTAAACTCCTAGAGATTTCCTGACCCGCATACAAGGCATATACTGAGAACAAGAATATCTATTATTGTAGATGCAGATAGTATGTATGCCAGTCTTCCCAATGAAGCAGTAAATAATGCATGCAGGCACTTTATGAGGACTAGATCATTATTCTATCTTCAAATCTACCCAATAAAATGACTTTGGATATGCCATTCTTTTGTTTGACAAACAATGTTTTCTTATTTGTTTTGATGCTTTGTAACCCTTTCGGTGCTCATGACGGAATGGTTCCATCACACACCACAGTGCTCGTGTGCGCATGACAGAACCATTCCGTCATGTGCACAAGAGCACTAAATCCCTCTAAAGGAAGTGCCAGAATACCCTTCCTTAGTTTGGTGGGACACTGGAAAGATAACCCTCAAGGGTTCCAAGTGTTTATCCAGCCTTCTCCAAGCTGGAACTTTTGTTTTACAGTTGGGAACGCTGTGCCCTCTGGGGGCTAAGATTATGGCTGCAACTAGTTGTAACTAGAAAGTGTTCAATATGAGTTTTCATGCTGAGAGACACTTGAAAAGGGGTAATTACACATGTGCATTTGCAAAGGAGGTCTCCTTTAGGAAATATTCTTTCGGGACTATCTTTAAAGTGCAATATGGTTATTTCTTCTGAAAGTGTTATGCTGCAAACACCCTCTAGGGTTGAAGGACTATAAATACACAGACGTGATTATAATGTGTTGCCTTCAGGGGCTATGTTTTAACTGCGTATTTCATGCTAAAGGTAATTTTGATAACCCAGACATGCCTAGACACTTTCCCTTGTGAATGTTTTAATGAAGTAATGATGGTGACAACCACTCATAGGCCAAGTGAAACTACTTTATTGCCAATAGTAAATGTGTTAACTCAAAGAGATATTCCATTATTGCATTTTAATACAAGTGATTGTCCTGACATGTGGTTTGTGGATCTAAGCCTCCCTTTGGGGAGGGGTAATAATGATTACGCAATGTCATCCGAAAGTATTCCCATCAGCTTGTGTATATTTGTAAATTGCTGCATAGTATTGAATAGTGTGTGTGTAATAAATTAACTTTTTCCTTTTTTCCAAAGAAAAAGCACAGACCGGACAATCATTTAATAAGTGTTATTATTGTATATCTGTGAATGGTGATTACTAGCCCACACCACCTCCCGTGAGTAAGCCTTGGGCTGCTCTGCTTGGCTACTCCATTAGAGTTAAGTGCTACAATGGGGTATTTGGTTCCAAGTGAATGACAAATGTAGACCCATTACTTGGTCACACTACTAATGACTGATTTTCTAACATGGACTCTTACAGGAGTCCTGAAAACATGCACCCTCAAATAATAGAGCATCGGATCAGTCGAGAGGCTCTCTTTTCCAGTTCATCATCTTGCTCCCGCAGATGCTTACACTGGCTGGCCACAACATGAGAAGAAATATTGTAGCTGCCATTTCATAGCATGGGGACTCGGTCTTTATGCCCTGAAAAACCTAAAACAAAATTAGGTATGACCCGCCTGGGGCCAAATGTAAAAGAAAAAAAAATGTTTTTTAGGTTGTCCGACGATCCGCATGGGCTCTTGGGGGAACCACTGGGACAATGAACCCTACCATGCACATGTGATGTCATCAATGATATCATCAATCATTTTGCAGTGAGCACATCAATGGTGTCATAAAACATAGGATGAGTGACATAATATGTGAAGTATTAGCAGTGCATGGTGAGGGTGCACGTTTTAGTTACTTTAGATACTGTAGTTAGCCTAAGTCTCTCCTCTCTCTCTCTCTCTCTCTCCAACTTTTTTTTTCACGTCCCTCCAGCCTCAGTCCCACACTCACTACCTCCTCCACTACTACCTCTCTGCCACTCTACAGCAATCAACCCAACTCCATCGCTGCCTACATTAGCCATGCCCCTTAGCTGGCCCAAACTCACAGCCTCTCATAATTCCCCCCTCCCCTCTCCACCTAACCTCACCGTTTCTCCCACTTTCCTTACCGGATAAGATTTCCCAAAGAAGCATTGCCTCCATTATGGACCTTGCAGGACAACATGCCTATACCATTAAGTACCCACCTAACCTTACAAAAACAGCAGCCAAATGTTTTAAACATAAACTTCTCAAATGACACCCCGGGACCCTGATCTCGGACCCCTACTTCTCTACAAACAATGGAACTATAACTAATGACATCATTTTTTACACAGAGAAGAGCCCAATGGAGGAAAGTATTTTTCGCTCTGTTCTCTGTCTCCACCTCTTGGAAAACATCACATGGTATCAGGATCTCGATTGCCCCCTCACCAATCTACAAAGCAGCAGCAACAATCACCATATACCATAATGGGATCATCCTCATACAGTCATCAGACCATAACCTGGACTTACTAGACAATATTTTTCCTCTTATCAAGGAAAAAGTCATGAGACTCTATCCCCCCACCCCAGGCTCTCTCAACTCCAGAACGCCCCCTAACACCCTCCTGAATCCCCTTCAAGGCAATCACCTCTTACTACCTAACTTATATACACACCCAGTCCAGCTCCAGCAAATACTCTAGGTTGCGAAAATCTTCCCCCCAACACCAACAGTACCCAGCTTACACCTGAATACGTAGCATATATTCTAACTTGACCCCTCTAACCCTGAACAACACCATAGCCCTAGCCCCTCCTCACATCTACTTGGTACATGCCTCTCCTCTTCTCTCTATTCCTCCTCCCTTCCTCTCCCTATAACCACCCCTACCAGCCTACTTACTTAGGCTCAGGCAAATGTAACCCCCCAAGCTCCACTCCTGGCCTACCCACCCCTCCCCTAACCCCAGACCAAATAATAAGCACACAACCCTCACTAGATCGCAGACTTGATGAGATTTTACTCTCATTGCAACATGTCAAAGCAGACCTCCAAAGTCTACGGGCCTGATCCTACATCCACGCAAGATCAGATGGCATGACAAGGATTCTTTTATGAACTATCATAGTAACCTCTCTCCACACCCCCACCTAATGCAATCACCATCCCCGAAACCTTTGCTCCCAAGATGGAAACTGTATCTTACCCCAATGCCTGACCCGACCAGTCCGACCAAAAGTATCCTCTCCCTACTCCACTCCTATGATCTCCCACATCCCATCCATAACACAGAGTACTCTGACAACACAAATAAACATACCCTAATCCAAACCATCCCCTCGAACCCACACAGAGCTGCAAGACCCAACAATAGAGGAATAATTAAAGACAATCTTACGTGAGTCCCCCTCACACAGGAACCTCTAGCTCCCATCAAGCCCCATCTCAAATGTATACTAATAAACTGTGGATCTGCCTCAAGACATGTGGCTGATATAGCTGATCTCATACACACTCATGAACCTGACCACCTAATTCTGACCGAAACCTGGTTAAATGAATCGTCTATGCCTATCCTCAATATTTTGGACCCCCAAACCATGACATCACCAGATTGTGCAGAACTGATAGACCAGATGGTGGCATTGCCTGCATACATTGGAACAGTCTCTTACTGAACCGATCTCATTCACCGGTATTATCCTCATGAGAATACCTCTGTATTGACATCACAAGCAACAACAGATCAGTCTGCTCCTTGTGCACATTCTACCACCCTCCAGGTGATAACCTCACCTTAATCGAACTATTCATGGATATCGTGACTACAAACACAGGACACCAAAGTGCCCAAATATTCCTCAGAGATCTCAATCTACAGTGGAAAAACCCTAACGCCTCTGCGGTAAATAGCCTCAAAGCGTTCCTTAGAGACCTCGACCTTACTCAAATCTGCAACAGCCCCAAACATGGCAAGGGTTCAATCCTAGACATGGTCATTTCCAATGCAGACTCTATTCAACTCGAACCGATCCTCCCTTGTGGTTGGTCAGACCACCATTCCATTATATTTCTAATTAATGAATCGGTAAAGCTGTATTCAGCCCATCCTGCAATACCTCAAATATGGAAAAGGAATCTAAAAAAACACCAACACAAATCTACTAACATCCTCCAGTGTCAACCTCTTGCTTCCCCCTGAAGACCTATCTGATGTTCAAGCTCTGAAAAGCCACTACTTTGAATCCATGACAATGGTAATAGACACAGTTGCTCCTCTACAACTGAAAAGGCTCTCCACAAAAGATTTCAAACCATGGTACAACAGTAGCCTCAATGCGGACAGACGTTCCTTAAGATTAATCGAACGTCAATGGAGATCATCCCCGTCCTTTGACTACCTCAAGCTGCTTAGAGCTACCAGAAACTCCTACTATAAAACTATCAGAAGGTCTAAATCAAACGTTTTTAGGAATCAGTTAGACCAAGCTAAAAATCGACCCAAAAAACTATTTGAATTAGTCAAAGCACAATCAAATGGCCTACCATACCCCCCTCAAGTTGGACCGAGCGCATTACCCAGCTGCGAAGAATTTGCCTCTTTCTTCACTGAGAAGACAGAAAGCGTAAAGATGGACCTATATAAGGCCTTAGTACTTAATACTGACACCCCCAAAGACACCCCATTGCCCTCTCTGGCAATCCCTAACATATGCACACCAAAGTTCGCCCTCAAAAATAAGGATGCATGGTCCTCCTGCAAAACATTTAGTGAAGACGAATTCTTAAAAACATCATTAAAACCTTCTAACCACTTCATCGATCCTCTTCCTGCCAACTACTTAAATGAGTTCAAACCTCTGCTACTGCCACTATGGACCAAGATAATCAATGCCTCTCTGCTTCAAGGCATTATATCAGGAAACCTTAAATCAGGGCGGGTGTCCCCATCCTAAAAAAAAACAACGGCAGACCACACAAATCTCTAACATCCCAACTCTGACCAAACTCCTAGAAAAATGTGTACACATCCAGCTGGGCAACCACATCGACCAATTCAACCTATTGAACCAACACCAATCTGTCTTTCACGCAGGGCACAGTACTGAGTCGGCTATGACCCACATAGTGGATGATGCACTAAAAATCCTTGACCAAAACGAAGTCTGTCTTCTAATCCTGCTTGACCTATCTTCGGCATTCAACACCATCACACATGACAATCTTCTGGACCTCTTGAAATATAGAATGGGCCTATCAGGATCTGTTCTAAATTGGTTCATCTCTTTCCTCCAAAAAAGATCCCAAAGATTCAAGGTCAATCAATCCTTATTTATGTCCATCCCAGTCACATTAGGAGTCCCGCAGGGCTCCTCCCTCTCACCTACGCTTTTTAACCTATTCATGGAACCTCTCACCGAAATTCTCAGCTCCTCCAACATCCACTATCACATGTACGCAGACAATACACAACTGTACCTAAAGGTCACTTTTCTGGAGGATTTCAGAAATCTCAATTTAATTCCACATAAAATACAGATTTGGCTGGCTTAAAACCACTTGTAACGAAACAAACTCAAGACTGACTTCATCCTAATTGCTCCCCCAACCAAACAACCGTTATAGAAGAATGGCTTAAACAATTGACAGCGCTCAACTGCCAGCCTCACATTATCTACTCAGTAAGATCGCTGTGATTAACACTTGACAGAAATCTAGAGATGCAGAAACATATCAGTGCAGCAACAAAAGGAGCAAACGCACAGATGAACATTATGAGAAAATGAAAACCCTTCCTTCCCGCTAATGACTTCAAATTGGCAGTACAGGCTCTAGTAATCCCCAGACTAAAATATGGGAGTGCAACTCTCTGCAGACTTCCCAGGTCTACAACGGCCTCTCTAAGAGCCTCCTTCAATTCAGCGGCCAGGCTCATCATGGGTACTAAAAGAAACTGCCACATTTACCCCGACCTTGGAGCTCTCAATTGGCTACCATTCGAAGCAAGAATTCTCCCAAAAATCGCTTGCATGACTCACAAAGCCCTTCACCACAATACCCCAAGTTATCTGGCCCAGAAACTGAAGCTCTCATGTGGTAACAGATCCTCCAGAAGTTCCAGCACTCTTCTTCTGAAACCACAACGATTTGCCAAAAAGAAAACATACAACTGGGCCTTCTCTGGAATCACTCCAAGGATCTGGAATGCACTGCCCCCAGAAAGCAGACTGAATCCCTCTAGTGCCTCTTTCAAGAAAGAAGTAAAGTCTCTACTCAAGAGTAAACTCACATTAACAACGTATCTAACCCACATAACGGTTGTTGTCCTACTTTTTTTGTCTTTGCGTATACACCTTTGTAACATTCTATAGCAGGACATAATTATGGCATACAGTGTTCTTTTGTTCATATTTCTCCCCTTGTAAAGCGCTCTGATACCCGCAAGTGTCATGTTCACTCTATATAAAACCTTCAAAATAAAATAACTATGACAGGTGAATTTTAGCGTTTTGTTTTAGTTTAAAACATTACATTGCACTGAGATTTTCACCTAACTGTTACTTTATCCTTTTTTTTTTAAAAATTTCCTAAGCTTTTGTAATGTAAATGCCAAGCCTTTACAGCCCTGAGGAACGTAGGTGGGCACTCACAGCTCACACTGTTGGGGGCAGCAGGGCACCCCAACAGCCCACGTGGCCCCACCGGGAGCAGCTATTTTTAACTGCTCCTGCCGGGCAGGAGCAATCTGAGTTTCCCTACCCATAAGAGTCCTATCTATCACATCACTTTAATATTTGTTTTTTTAATGAAATTCCAAGGTTTTGTTTAACATAAAGCAATATTTTATAACCATAAGCACAACAAGCCCCCGCCCTGCACGGTCAAAAACCAAAGGCTGTGCACGGCATAGGGTTGGCCACAGGGTCTGGCCTCAGGTCAGACCCTGCATCCAACCCCCACATGCAGCCAGCCACCCACCATGCATGACCTTCTGGCATGCACAGTGTACTGTTGGCTTCCAGGTCCTGGATGCACTTAGGCAGGCTGACTAACTTTGTCAAAGAGTGATAACAGCAAAATAAAAAATGTGAGCCTATTGGCTTCATCAAGGGGTCAGCATATCAATATATATAAAGCAGATCTATTATGTTTCTCCAAAAACCACAAATACTTTTAACCAAATGTTTATTTCAGTAATTCACACAATGCAATGTTTAATAATAGTGATTATTATAACAATGTTTAACAAAGTTTTAATAGTGTCTTTTAACCTAGTTTTTGTTATTGCATTTTGTGGGCTGAACGAAAGACTCAGACATATTATCTCATGAGGGGGCATGCAGCCCCCATGCTTGAGCCTTTATTGGCCCCAGGTACTCATCCCTGGGAGGTTTTCATTTTTTTCATGGATAGGGGGCCAAGCCATTACAGCCCTGAGGAACTTAGGTGGGCACTCACAACTCACACTGTTGAGGGCAGCAGGGGCAGCCCAACAGCCCACGTGGCCCCACCGAGAGCAGCTATTTTTCACTGCTCCTGCTGGGCAGGAGCAATCTGAGTTTCCCTACCCAGAAGAGTCTTTGGCTCTGGCATTGCCAGATAGTTACTGGTAATCGGGAGTAGTTTTCATGTTAAACCTCAGCTCCAGGTGATGTTTTATTTTGTCCCTGTCACTTACTAAAAGTCTGCTATCTCTGTATTATTAGATCTTGAAGGTTTAAATCAGACATACAACTATTACCTCTTACTCTTTCAGAATGGCATGATTTTTGACAGTATTAGGCATAATTACAAACTGTGGGGGATATTCTCAAGAACGTGTGATAACTGCCGCAAAAGTAGCTTAACGCAACTCGTCACATCGCAGCCTATTGCAGGAAAATAACTCTGTGGTAACGTGGTATTCACAAGCCGGCCGTACCATGCGATAGGCACACGATAATGTGTCAAATGTCCACGATAAGACAACGTGACACTGCTACAATGCGAAACACCAACGCAAAAAAAGCTGCGATGAGGCCAAGTGCGATCCAGAAATCAGTGATAACCAGCGATAGGCCTGCAATACCCACGCGTCATGCGGTTGAGGGCACCATAAAAGCAGAGTACAAAAACGGTGAGATGACAATGTACAAGCACAACCCCACATCTGTGACATAGAACAAATCACCATTGTCCCGCATCACATGGGCATCTCATGTCAACTGCGCCACTGCAGACACATGCATGGAACACACAGTGAAACCGCATCTCCCCTCTACATTGCAGAGGGACAGGCAACCCCTCCTGCACACAGACGTGTCATGTCCATGATCAACCAATAATGACAGCGTGGACGAATGTAGGGGCAGTGACTCCCGCTTACGTACATGTTGCCCATGTTGTGGGACTTGAGTCACAGGGGGCATCCCTGCATCATGGTGGGACATAACTGATTCCAAAAGGAGCCCTCTTGTCACCTGTAGGTCACAAATCGCAGCCAAAATGGAATAACCTTGGACACACGAGAAACGCTGAAGAGTGGGATACCCTACTAACTGTGACACACAGAACTGGCATTTCGAATACGTGACACCCCAAACAGCCCATCTACACAGAGGTGACACATCCACCATCCATGAACACATCCTGAAATCGTCATCAACACATGTCACACTCACACTTGTCTGAGTGATGTGCCTGTACAGATGAGTGACATGCACTTAGTGAATGTGATTTTGGGATGCATTTATTTGCACATGCTGTGCCTGGGGTTAGTCTGTACTGTCCCATGATTGCCAAGGACTGTCACAAAGTGACTTGCTCATCAGAAGAAATGTGCAATGATGGTGTCCCTGTTGGCTACTCCTGCTGCGGCTGCAGTGGTGTGTGGTCCACTTGCCTCATCCTCATCATCATCGTTCCTCTGGAACTGGTATCCATGGTGCCTTGCTGCGTACACATATGTTGTGCAACACACAACATGCAACGATCATCTTGCACACGATGTCAGGGCTGTACAGGAGCCTTTCACCTGTGACGTCCAGACACCTGAAACGTGACTTTAACACGCCAAATGTGCATTCCACAATGCCCCTGGTGCGTTTGTGGGCCACATTGTACTGCCTCTGGGCCTGCGTGTTTGGGGCTCGGAGTGGCATCATCATCCAAGCGCAGAGTGCATATCCTTGGTCACCTCTGACAGTGCAGAGAGACATGAGTCAATAGTTTATTCTGCATGATGTGTTGGCAGGCTCACTGGTTCATTGGTGTGTGATATGTGTGACTTCGTGATTCCTGTATGACATGTACTGCTTGTTGCAAATGAGCGGCATCAATGTGTATTACGTAGTCTCACTGCTGCTCCTCCCTCCCCCCGAGCCTATTCACTAGTGTGTGCAGCACCGTTGCATCACTTGCAACCTTACGGCACACCATTGTCATTCCCGTCTGCGCATGGCCACAAACCTGACAACGACACAGTGATGTTGTGAGCTGAAGGTGGGCGGACACGTGTGTGTAGGCCTATGGTAAGGTCAGTGCGGAAACAGATGTAGAGTACATGCCTGGCCTAACTCGCCCTGCGGTTAAGGGTAGACCTTTGGCTTATGCTGTGGAAATAGTGACACACACAACAGTTGGCATGCCTGATCCCGGACCCCGGGCGGGCTTGCTCACCCACATGTACCCCATGGCCTGATATTAACTCTGCAATTAACAAATCAAGACTCAGTTCCAATTGTGTTTCCTACTCGACCGCAGTGTGTGCCAGAGGCAGTGGTCAGCGTGGGGCAACCACTGTGCAGCCAGCTCCTCCTGAATCTCTAACACACGGCATTGGAATGGCATGTGGAGACCGGTGTGTAGGCCTAAGGCAGAAGTCCTCAAGGGGCCCACAGACGTGTGTTGTCGGAATGCTATGCACAGAGTTGGTGGCACCACATCGAAGGGAGTATAGGGATTTAAACGATGCCACGAATATGTACTCTGCCATTGTGTAATCAAGACTCAGTTCCAAATGTGTAACCTACTTGTCCGCTGTGTATGCCGGTGGAGTGCATCAACGAGAAAGGAGTACTGCGGGCCTTGCTCGCGGAGTCCGCGATGGTCTGAGGAGACTGCCAAGGTCGTGGGCCTCTGGAATGTGGCTGGCACATGCATGTGGTGGGCACTCTTGGAGACACACCAGTGTCAGCAGGTGAGCAGAGAGGCCTGGAATGCACAGGGGTGGACGAGACTGGTTCGGGGGCAGCGGCCCGGGCTGCGGCAGGCACACAGGATCTAAGGCATGGCCGCCCATGGCCTCGTGGCGGGGTGAGAGGCGCAGCCCTGGCAGACACGATGGGCATTTTTGAAGAGAACCACGCCCAGGGCTACATGCTTTTTATTCACATGCCTACGCTAGCCCAGTGTATGCCTGGCCAGCCCAGACTGCACACGCTTACAGTGGGACATAACAAGCCAGATTTCCGTGATCTTCCCCACTGGCTGAGGTGAAATGGTTGCGTCCACTGTCTACAACACTACCACCACCAGCATTATGTGTCGACATGGATATGTCTGTGGTCTGCATACTGCAGTCTGTCGAGCACATCACCGCCACACTTGGCATTGTGTACATTCTCATTCATAGGTCACTTGCCTCCTTCGCACATGCCTGGTTTCCACCTCTCCCACATTCTGCTATTGTATGGCTGATGTGCCATGACGTTGATGGCTCATGTACATGGCTAGCCTAGGTTGCCACAATAAGTTGTGCTGTTGTGTCTGGTGGGTGGGCATGTTGTTTGGTATGTTGTATGTGGGTTGGTAACGTGTGCATTGCCAGAGTTGTGAGTTGCATGATTGTGGATTTGAGGTGTGTGGTGTGTTCATTTGGCACTTACCAACGAGCACTGCATTTCCGTAGGTGCCATCCTGGAAGCGCCGGTTGATGATGGACTGTCGGAAGATGTATGAGTTATGCACACTGCCTGGGTAGTTGGCGACGACATTGGTTAAGAGTCCCCGGTGGTCCACTATTGCCTGCACATTGATAGAATGTGTGTGCTTTCTGTTGCGGTAATTGTGCGCAGTGTCGGCAGGGGGCAAAAGTAGGACATGTGTGCAGTCAATTGCCCCAACACGTGTGGGAATGCAGCTATGGCGTAGAAGCCTTGCTTGGTCTCCAGCTGTTCCTGCGCAGTATGGGGGAAATATAGGTACTGGGGTACCAAGCTGATGATGGCATTCAGGACAGGTCTGAGGAATTTGGATAGGGCTGGCTGTGAGACTCCTCCGACAGAGGTAAACAGGTGCAGCACGGCCAGCAGCTTTGTCTGCGGAGGGATGTTGGCTGCGGTAAAGTGCTGATAACTCGGCGATGGCTCCTTGAGAATATGTCCCTGTGTGTTTAGTGCGTAAGGTAAGGATATAGTAGTACTACTCGCATACTATAAAAATACTATTGATAAACCTAGGTGCTTACACTGTACCTCCGTATCATATTTTTCTAATCAGAGAGCTCAGCAAACATGGCGGGGTCTCCACCATGTAGGTATATGTTTTTATAGCACATTTGACATGATCCTGAGGGAGTGGCTAGAAAATAGGGAATCATTCCTACTAAATGGGAGGAGCTAAGGGAGGAGTAAAGAGAGCTATATGGAGAACCATGCGAGTGCAATAATCCACCCACAAATGAGTAAGACCATTGCTATTCATAAACTACATTTAGAAAGTTGCTAAAGCCCAAAAGATCAAACAACAGTAGTAAAGTACTCCTGCTTAGCACCACATATGGCCACTCCCAGGTACTGCAATCACTCCCTTAAAAAATAATCAAGGCAGGGACTTAATATAAAACCCCTTATGAAATAAATTAAAATCTTTTGGCATTTAATTTCAGCATGTGTTCTTGTTTTTAGTGTTTAGACATTAAACTAAAGTACAAAAAATAAATGCTTTATCATGTTACCAATTAAGGGCCTGATTATGATGTGGTTCGGACCAACCATCCGACCACCGAGGCCGCAATCTGATTTCAACCGCTGAGGCCTGGAAAGTTCCCCCGCCATATTACGATGCAACCACTGCTCCCACGGAAGTCTCATCTTCAACGGTGCACACAACCCACAATATGTCATTGCAGGTGCATGCAAAATCACAGAAAAAATGTGATATGTACACACATGAACGACATGTGGGGATATGCACTGTGCACCATGTAACCTTTTCCACGAAAGATGGTCAGAATGGCATGGTAATCAGGTCCTAAGTTATCATTTTTTTTAAATTAAACTTATAAAACTACTAAACAATTTAAATTAAATGTATTGAACATTGATTAAATATTAAAATGCTAGTTAGGGTGTTTTTAATTTTGGTTAAAAATAATAGTTACACAGTAGATGAATATTGTTGCAAAGTCATC
This sequence comes from Triturus cristatus, assembly GCF_964204655.1. NCBI lineage: Eukaryota > Metazoa > Chordata > Amphibia > Caudata > Salamandridae > Triturus > Triturus cristatus. Next base: position 447,169,727 of record NC_140590.1, read on the forward strand.
CTGTGCTCTGGGCACCGCCATTTTTTGCTGACTGGTGGTAACTGACTCTGTCTGTCTCTGGGCTCTGTCTAACCAGGCCCAGTGCAATGCTGAAAAGACACCTAGAATTCAATGAAAACACCTACATACACTAGGGTACACTATGGATTAGGGTACTCCTATGATTGGCATGACCTCCCCTATAAGGCCCTAGTACATAGTAGGGCAGGAGGATTAAAACTACCTTTTAGTCCCTAGTATATAATAGGGCATGGCAGTTTAAAGGCTAGGAGCCTTTCTGCACTTCCATGTTTTCCCTGCTGAAGCCTGAGGTCAGTTTAAAAGCAGCCCTGTGTTGCAGAACTGCTTTTAAAATGCAATTTGTACCCAAACTTGACTTTAGTGTTTGGGGCACTTAACCATTATTAAACTACTATGTTTGGGCATATTAGGTACCCCCAGGGTCTCCCTTAGGTGTCCACAGGGGTGGGTGGAGAAATCAGGGACTTATAAGGAGGATGATCCTTCTTAAATGATTTTTATATGCCCTGGGGTTAGTAAAATTGCACATTTCACTCCCCACATTGTAGTAAAGTGCTTCCAAAAATTGACTTTTGTGGTAGGAGCACTGTGAAGTGAGAATCTGCAGTATTTTAGCATATTCAGAACGCCTAAAGTCTCCCCAGGGTGTTCCAGGGGTGGGGGTCCTGTAGATATAGGCAAGGTCCTTATAAAATATGTCTTATAAGCCCTGGTATTGGAGAAATTTCCCAGTTCATTTTCCCCATTGCAGATCCCCAGCCACATAGGTTAACATGGCAAGAAGTTATTAAATGATAAATAACATCAAGGAGGTGATAAAATATAATTCAAAGATTTCCTGGAGTGGTATTGATAAATCCAACATAATGGCATTGTGGAATTGATCCTAAAATGTACAGACAAGAAATTATAAGACTTTCTTGTCTGTAAGCCAATATTCAGCCCTCTAGTGCTCTGCTCTGATTGGCCATTTAAGTGAATTAGCCAGGCTGCTTTGATACAGTGATAAGCAGCCCAGGCGGTCAGGGAGCCATTCTGGGTTCTGCTACTTAGTAATGCTATGGCAAGGTTCTTGAAACATCTACTTCAAAGAGAGTTGGGCAGATAGTGTAACTCAGGTCCAGTTACAGCCTCCCCCCCCTCTGAACCCAGCCAGATGACAGGCTTAAGGCTTGAATTTCCAGATGCAAAGGGAGGAGCATATGTAGATGAGCCAACCTGTTTGCTGGTTTATTTAGTTCTTCCCTCTCTGTTTAAAATTCATTCAGATTGACTTTAGGAGAAATAGTGCTTTCTTGGAGATTATTGTGCCACACTTTGGAGGGAGTGGTCATGCTCTGGGGTGTTGCCCTGCACCTCATTGTACAGGAGTGCCCTCCTGATTGACCCCAGAGAACACTGAATAGGTATCAGAGACGGGTAGTGCCTCTCAGCTCTGCTGCTTGAAACTGAGAGAAGAAGAAGGACTGCCACCCTGGAAACTTGATTTTCACCTTCAGGCCCTGCACTCTGAAAAGACTGCGCCTGCTGTATTATCTGGAACTGCAGCACTTTGGAAGTACCTTGCTTCAAGATGAATAAAGAGAGGACGCCAAGCTGGAAACTTGATTTGCACTATAAGGCCCTGCATTCTCACAGACTGTGCCTGCTGCATTATCTTGAACTACAGCCGTTTGGATGGAGATTGTTTCAAGAGGAATAAAGAGGGGGCTCCCTGCAAGCTACAGGTTGACAGAGCTGCATCAACTCAACCAACTCCATCAACTTCCTGCCTCGAGTGTATCCAGTGGACATTTAAGGGTGTTGTCCAGTTGCATTGTAAGAATTGTGGTCCCATCCTTTCAAGGACCATCTTGGAGATTCCAAACCCTTGGATTGTGTTTTGGATACTTTGAACCCTCACTGAATCCGGCCTGCTGGAGGAGGCTGCACAACATCTGGTGAGAAATCTTCCATCAAAGTTTCTAAGTGTGAAGGTAAAATCTTGACTGAGGACTCCCACTTGATGTATCTGACCAGGGTTCCATCGCGGCCGGCCTCACACTTTGTCCTGGTCATAGTCCAGAAGTGGCACTATTGGTTTCTAAGCACTAGAAAGTGTTTCATCTTTAACAAATCATATCTATAGTTCCCTAGAGTGGATTGTTTTAGTTATGGTGTCATTTTAAAGATAAAAATAATTCCAATTTTTATAAATTGGTGTTGGACTTTTATTGTGTGTTGAGTTTTAATTATTAACTGGATTGGTGTTTTTAAATGCTTAACATACCTGTCTTTGAAGTTAAGCCAGGCTGCTCGCAACCAAGCTACCAAAGTTTCTGCATAATAATAATGTTTTAAGACCTATTCTGAGTCCTAGACTGTGTTAATGGCCTTATTGCCAGTGGCAGCTATACATTTGCCACTACTAATAACCCACTTTACAACACATATTTTAATTATTTAAACTTGTATTAAACATTTTGTTTAATAGTTTAATATGTTGTAACTTTTTCTTTTTTTACAAATTCTTTGTTAATATTACATATTTTAAAATAATATACATCTTTATTTTACAATATAATATATTTTAAGAATTAAAAATGCTATTTTTTGCCTATATTATCACCTATGGAGATATTTGCCCTAGTAGTAGTAAATTTACTTTAGAAAACTCCGTATTAGATGTCTCCACCCAACTGGTAGAAACATGCATGTCTGCACCTAGGTCTAAATTTACAATCGAAAATTGTGAAGAGCGGAAAAGTGTAGACTTTCACCTAGGTACAAGAGAACATTTTACACATGAGAAAATCTATGCATGTATATTTATCTATGTGAATAGGGCCGAGAGACTTCTAAAAAAATAAAATATATGAAAAAAAAATAGACCGCGAAAGGCACAACATTATAACAAGTGGAAAGCTGTAAATGTATTGGCTCTCGGAAGAAGCCAGCAATAACGTATGCAATGCTGTTTAATACAGAATTAAAAGGCATAGATGATGTATCAACATTACCGTTGTACATATGAAAAGCTATCCTTTTTTAACAACTTAGAAAAAACTCAATTTTTACAAACAACATGTTTCTGCCTGAATGTAACTAAATATTTATTAACATTAGCAATTGAAAAGATTGTTAAACTTGCTATGCCTCTCACAATAACAAATCAAGCTTCTTTTATTTCCACTTAAATTTGCATTTCACATCTGTGGCAACAAGTCATTAAAATATACATTCCCATAGATATTTCATCGCTTTAAGGACTCACTCAGTAGTTGGTGGGTAAACTCACCTCTCTCAGTTCAGGATCATTTGCTGGAAGTACAGAGTGCTGCTAGGTACACTGGAAGATGCAGTGACTTCAGAGGTGAATCAGCAAATCTAAGTGAGGATCTATAAGGTTGCCATTGTAAAGGTACCATTGCAGTATTCGGAAACAGTACTCTCGTTTTTTTATTTATAATTCTTTTACAAGTTGCACATGTTGCTTCAAGTCACTGTAGAATGCAAGCAGTAAAAAAGTCACAGGAGAAGAACCACGGCCAATATTTATCAAGGTTTTGCATCACCCTAGCAACACCCAAGCAGGCGCAAGGGCGATGAAAAACCTAAGTGAGATTTATCAAGCCACAAAGGGCAAATTTCTGCTTTGCATTACTCTGTCCTGGGGAGGCGTTTGATAGGATGAACATGGCTGTTCCCATGCCTCCACCCATGGATTGTGGCGCATTCCCAGATTTACCATTAGTGGTAGACTTGGGAATGCATCATAATGCTACGACTCTCTAGATGAGGCGTAATGAGGAAAAATATATTTATTTCTCCACGTTTTTTTCCGCTTTTCTATGTGTGCTGCTTTCTGCAGCACACATAGTAAGAGGAAAATGCCTCTCAGGATTGTTTTTGTGCAGGAAGGTGGACCTTCCTGCACAAAAACAATTATGCCTAGAGCACAGGCAACCTTGCAATATGGTGCAAGGGTGCCTGCACTGGCGCTAGGCAACCAAAAGTACACCAGCACTAGGAAAGGACAGGACCGCACAGTATATTGTTAAATATGGCACACTACTGCCCTTTCCCTTTCATGCAGCTCAGCAAGCTGGCTTGTTGTGTTGTGCTGAATGAAAGATTGATACATATTCACCCAAGTATTTAAAACTGGTGAGAGAAGAAAGGTTTCAAGAGCCTCCCCAAAATCTTGGTGGTTCCTTGGGGGATTTTAATTCGACCAAAGGGGATCTCGCTTCAACTCAGCTTTTGACCCAGAGAAGCTTATATCACAAGCATAGTAAAGGGCATTTTCCTCTCTTAGATCTTGAGTCTGGGCATAAGTAATGGGGGACTAATGTAAGTAGGGCATCACCCCTACTAAACTTGTGCATCATGTAAAGTTTATTATTCGCTGATTGATATATTGAAAAAAGATCAGTGATAAACAGCCAAGCAGAGTAGAATACTATTGATCCCATGTATTATTAAACATTAACCAGACACTGCTGAACTGTGCTTGAATAAACATGAGCCAGACCCTGCTGAACTGAGCTTGCGTAAACGTGAGCCAGACCCTGATGACATAAGCTGGAATCTGCTGAACTATACTTGCATGAACATGAATCAGACACTGCTGAACTGCGCTTGCATATAAATGAGTCAGAAATTGCTGAATGGCACTTGCATAAGTTGGTATTGTACTGAAAACAGCAATACATCTGCCCCTGTAGTGGATACAGAACTCCAGACAGACTCTTAAATAAGCATCGAGTGAGTGATATATACAGAGACGCAGATTTAAGATTGAGAAGAGAATATGAAACATTATACAGAACAAAGGAAATGTCATACAGAGAACCAGGAAGAAGAATTTACATGTGAGTGAGGAAAACTCACAAGGATAGGTTTAAAGGAGTTAGTTAAAGGGATGTGATTGGATATCGAGTGATTCATAGGCTGCTTTCAGGACTCTTAAGTAGATTGTTTACCTTCATCTCAATAACAAAAATACCTTTGCATAATGAAGAGGCAGTCTAAAGTTGACCAGTAGAAAGACAGAAGTGGCCACCACGCATCCAGCTCTAAACATTTGATAAAGACCATTGTACAACACTCATGCAGGTTATAAGTGTAAGTCAAAGGCCTGGTGGCCGTCTGTGGGTTAATACTATTTTTGGCTGTTCTTCACTATTAGGCAAAGCCAAACATAATTGCAAAACAAATCTGTCCTGAAGGGTTTGTTGAAGACAAGTTGTGAAGGCAAATGCTTCCAGGCCATGAACATGCAGAAATATAGATAAGTTGTTATGGTCTGGCTTGACTGCGCAGCTGTCGCAAGACACTTAAGTCTGCATCACCAGAGAGGGGCTTTGACTCCATTCATGTTGGGAGCCAGATGCCAGATGTATATGTTTTTATAGGGCAGCAGAAGTTATGTGCTTCCACAAAAAAGTGCTTGTCCTCCACACAGCTGTGATCATTTCGTTTTTTTGTCCAGCTGCCTAAGCTTGAACTTTCAGGGGCACACACACAACATTATAATGCTATGAAAGGGTCTTAGATAACAAGGAAATTGAGGGTGTTTTTAACTGGCAGCAGCACAGATGGAAGGAGGGCATTCATTAACCTATATGAATGTTTAAGTCAGGGAAGACAGTGCAACTGTCACCAGACGTTATAACCTACACCAATTTTATTCTACAATTCTTTGCTTTCACACAAAACATATCCATTCCCATGCTATTTACTTGTAATGCTTCACATTACCATACAACATTCCTTTAAAGCCAGGCCTATTGCATTGCTAATGCTTGTTAATTTGCTTGAAATGTTTTGCATTTGCATTTGCTAACATGTCTTCACGCTTTAAATCCAAAGTACATTTTATGTCTATTTCATGTAAGAGATTGAAAAATATGAAATACACAGGGAAATTGCAGGATATTAGAATAAAATAGTGTCCTGAATTGAGAAACCATCACAAAAGGACAACACGTTGGTTACGCATTCTTAAGTTTGAATTATATTTGGAAAAATAGCAACCATAAAATATGTTATTCATAGAAAATATCGTCATGATTTATGAAAGACATTTCTGGATCTCATACTTCAAATGAATCTATTGCGCCATGAAGAAGTGTTTCTAGATATGCATATCTACACTTTCATGGAACATTAATTCACTTTCGCAGTCGCACAAATCCCTTATACTGAAGCCAATATGCCATATGGAAATGATCTTATTTATGCATTCCTCCATATTTAGCATTTTTATCACCTGAGATAGATAGCTATAATTTATAAAAAATAAGTCTAAACACAATGCGCCTTTTAGCAAAGATGCTGGGTAGGTTCAGAGCCAAGGAGAATTTAAATAAACCTTGCATGTATACAAGGTGTGGATCCTGCAGAAGGTAATCAGGCTCAGATGACTATATTGCTGCTTCCAATCAATCATTTCCTAATGACTGCACGGGCAGCTCTTCTAGAGCTGACTCTGGATAGCTTCTGCATTAAAGAGTGAAATGGAAAAGTCTTTGGGCCTGAATTGCAAGTTGAGGTAATGATATGACTAGTTACATTATTTATTAAGTGCAATAAATAACACATATTATGAGTTTATGGGAAATAAGGTGGATTTGATGATTAACACACCAAAATCTGCATGATAAGGTATATATATGTGTTTTTCCCCTGTTAAATTTTTGCAGGTTTGAAGAATGTTGGGTTATTTAATGCATCCCATAATTAGCGGACACATTTATTAAAACCACTTGTAATTCCATCCCGTGCGTAAACAGGGGTTTACCCAAGGGATGGAATTAACCACCCAACTTGTAATCAGGCCCAAAGAGTTCAATGCAACCTCACCGGGCAAAAAGTAGTGCTGCTTTACCAGTGTGATGCCTCATTTGGCTAGATCAAGGTCAAGGTCAAGGAAAGCTTTATTCAACTGCATTTTTTAACAATCATAAAAGCTCAAAGTTCATAAAATTGCACACAATTCATAAAATTACACATAAACAGCAAAAATTTAAAATACGATATATAAAATTAATGCAACAATGAAAAAAACATTTAAAAATCGGCAAATGTTCATTCAGTTACAATTCATCAATTATAATACTTTGTCTTTGATGGAGTACCTTCTTCAAGAACATTGCTAAGCACCAGGCTACATGTTCATTCTCAAAAACTGAAGTTTAATCAGTGCTGGACAGCATTGCCTCAGTCCCTGTTGTCTTAAAAGAGGAAGAATCCATACTTTCCTTAATACTGTATAAAATTTACAAAATAAAACTAGATGAATGGTGGACTGGTCTGAATAATTATCACACGGACATTATTGAAGTTTCCGTGCCCAGTCATTCACTTTTGGAAAGGTCACAAGTCTGTGGACAATACCCAGTCTAAATCTCCAAATCTGGTTAATAGGCGTCTGTCAAAACCACCAGGAACAAATGTTAGATATGGCTCCATGTCAAAAGTGGATAAAAGTAGCTGATGTTGTTTAACACTGGGCTTTAAAATTTCCCTTGACATTCTTATTGAGACCAATAACTGGAGACCCTCCTTTTTTTAGATCCTTTCTGGATAGATCTGCATAGATCTAGGGTCAGAAAATATTCTGCGTGCCCTAAGTCGTTCATAAAATCAGGGACATACCTAACCCAGGGAATCTTTAAAACCCCCTCCAATTTAAGGCAATCCTGTAGGATCTCCCTGTTTAACTTGGTTTGCTCTTTCAACCATACCCTGTGCCACAGGAGGATGGTTTCCAGTTAAATAAGGTTGGAGATGAAAGAAAGGCCCAGCTCATCATGACAGGCACAAGAAGAGGTGCTGGCTGGGACTGATAAAATATATCTTTAAAATGTTTTCCACAATTTGGATCATGTGGGCATTTGCAAAACCCCAGACTCTCGCCCCGTACACTTGTGCAGTTGTAGTGCATTTGGCTTTGTAAATTTGAATGAGCTCTCCTGGCGGATTCCTGCCTAGCTTCCTAGAGAAAGAAGCGAGGGCAGCTGTTGCCTTAATAAACACCAGTTTTTTCGCAGATATAGCAGGAGCCCATAAATCGCCTTGGTTAAATAAAATGCTGAGGTATGAAAAACTCTTTGTCAGGGCTAGCCTCTGCCCATCCACAAACATGCCTATTGACCTCTGACTTCCACGACCACAGCTCATAATATAAGTCTTCGATATATTGATAGAGAGACCTAGATCCTTCATAACGACAGTAAAACTGACTAGGACCCTCTAGAGACCAATTTGTGTTCTAGACATAAATACTGCATTGTCCGCATAGAGGAGAGCAGGTATGGGACGTCCCCCCACTAACGGGAAATCTTGGTTATTCCTAAGCAATGCTTGATCCAGACTACTAATATAGAGATTAAAAAGAAAGGGGGCCAGGACACAACATTGCCTGACCCCCCTTCTAATGGGAAAGGAAGCTGTGCGTTCACCACCCAATCCAAAACGCACGCTCGCTGTTGCGCCGCTGTACAGATGCCGTAGAAAAAGGATAATATAGGGATCAACCCCTGCGGTCTCAAGAACCTTCCCACAATCTGTCATGCCTTACAGAGTCGAAGGCCAACGTGAGGTTCACAAATGCCAGAAACAAGCTTCCATTCTTTGCTCTTGTGTATTTCCCCACTATAAGGGCCAGGTTTACACTCTGCTCAATCGTTCCCAGCCCCTCTCGGAAGCCATACTGTATATCTGATAGCACCTGACTATCTTCTGCCCATGCTTGCAGGCGCTCCAAGATGACTCGCCCAGCTACTTTTACCATGGAGTCCAATAGCAAGATGGGCCTATAACACTCAGGATCATTACGGTCCCCTTTTTTAAAAATTGGAATAATAATAGATTCCACCCAAATCTTTAGAATTGAGTCCGAGCAACTGGCATTAAAGGCCTGGGTTACTATGGGCCCCCAGAGAGCGATATTTGACTTGAAAAAGTCCATTGGTACTCCGTCAGGGCTGGGAGCTTTACCTTCCTGGCTCACTGAGAGAGCTCTCTCCACCTCCTCCAGCGTGAACTGCAAGTCTACTCCATCAATATTATCCTCTAACACATCACTAACTGGTAAATTGAGAAACTCCTGCCCTTTGTACACCTTTGAAAAGTGACTAGTGGTCAGTAAATAATTCACAAACCCCAACTCAGAACTCAAAGTCAGGTCGTTAACCAATTCCCCAGCCAGTGTATGGCAAAAATGAGTATTACATATGCCCTCTTCATCATTAAAACCACAGATTCTACTGTCTTCATGTGGGCATAAGGGACAGTTGAAATCCCCCAGAAGGAGTATCATTGTATCTTTTGCACCCGCATTACAGACAGAAATACTATCACTGCCAATATTTTTCACAACCTTTCCAAACTCATCTGGTAAAATATTGTTATATAAATTAACCAATATGATGCAATGGGTCAAACTTTGATGTAGTTTGATCAGTTTATAATAGCTGTCCCCCAACTTTGATTCCATTTTGTATATTGCTAACTTGTTTGCTATATATGTGCTGAGCCCTCCCGTAGCTCTGCCCCCTTGTCCCTTCACTGCAGGCATGTGAAATGTTTTAAATCCATTAATATGAATTGGGTCTCTAGTCCATGTTTCTTGGAAACATAAGATATCATAGTCTAAAATGAAATTACACCATATTTGGTTATTTGTCCTTTTGCGAAACTTGCTATATTCCAAGAAATTATTTTACAAAGGGAGCACTCAAGATTGGACAGGGGTCTAGTTGGAGCTTTAATAGGGGGAATGAGATTAATATTTCCCATGCTGGCTGTTACTTGAGTTAAGGGCTCACACAATTCACAGAGTGGGGCTAAGCTTCTAGTACTAATATCTCTCTTGCCCATTTCCATCTCGGTTATGGCAGGGGGTGGCCTAAGCACTAATTCGTCACACTCTGAGGTGCTACCATTTAGCGATGTTACATCACCACGACTCCTGGAAAAGCCCTCGTGCTGATTCAGATGCCAGCTCAGTGGTGCAAGTCAGTCAATATCTTCAAGGGTGTTAAAGATGTCATAGTGATTGCTGACTGGAACAGCATAGCTAGGTTGTCTTGTCCAAAACGATCTTTCTTCCTCTGGGATGTACTGCGGGAGTCTGTGCGGTTGGTAAAAGAAGCCCAGGGGTAGGATGTAATTCCCCGTAGTTCTAACTGGCCAATTTGACCCCTTGTCTAGTATGGTTCGAACCAAATCTGGCAACCTAAATGTTAGGACTACACAATCTCCAGCTAAAGCCTTAATGGAACTTCCTACCCAGCCAATCCGCCGTGCCATCTTGAACTCCGCAAATAACATATTTTTGATACCTGTCCTTGCACTTAATAAGTGCAATAACTTGTTTGTCAGTGTTGACCAGTGTTCCACATCCCTGGATAAGAGGGGCGGAACATTGGTCAGCACAATAGTATATGTAGTTACTTCAGGAGGAAGATGCAGGTTACTTGGGCTTGGTGAGTTGCCCCTGGGTAGGTTCAGGCATTGTGAGTCACTTAGGGAATGGACAACCCTCTACACGTATGATTAATCCTAGCAGAGAGGGCCTCTTTCTTAGTGTTTAGAATCTGGTCACACCCTCTAGTCAAACCATGTGCGGACTCTGATTGTTTGCGGGTGGGGGCACTTTTCTTAGATGTGGCGTCCCAGTCCAATCCCGATTGGAAGTTTTACATGCGGGATCATGTGAGGGTTGCTGGGGCACAGTCCCAGGTCTGTGATTGCCTTCAAGCTCACTAGCTTTTGGGCCCACGTTCCTGCTAGGCAATGTAGCCTTAGTTCTGCATTGTCACATCTCAGGCGGGGCTTTGGAGGAGGTGCTGACTAGACTTTCCAGCTTACTTAGGCTCTCCTCCAGATGGGATAATTTGAGCACCAATGGATTCAAAAGGGCAGAAACAGTCATTTCCAGCTTTTTCTAGAACTACGCATTATCAATATCCTGGGCTGTGATTGAAGCTATTGGAACAGAGCCTTTTGGGCGGAATTATATCCTAGACTGATCTCCCTTTCCACAGTCTTTTGTTTACATCCCAAAATCTTTGAGGGGGGTGAATTTTCTTATTAGGACCCTGCCCCTTTATTTTCTTGGGTGGTGGTGGAGAGTTACTCCCTTCGATAATTTTAACTTTCTGGCCCCCGGTAACTACATTCGACTAATTTGTCTGTCAGATGTCTCATTAACATCAGTGATTTCCAAGTCGGATGCCGAAGTGTGCAATTCATTAGATATAGGAGAATTAGGTTTGGAGTTGATATCTTCAACCAGTGACTAGAGGGGCAGCTTGTCTCTAATGATAATCTACGCTCAGTGGGAGCAATTTCATGTATTAGAGCAGACTCGGCCCTTAGTAGGAAAGCATCCAAAGTCCCTACAACTCCCTGCTTGCTCATGGTTTACTCCCCCATCACTCAACCAGTACAATATAATACAAACTCAAATTATAAGTAAATGTTACACCCCAGTACCTTAGTATTGTAGTTCAGCAAGTGTCCATGGGCATCCACTAGTCCTATAAATGTCAATGAATGTCAATAATCGGGCCCAGCCTCCTTTGGCCTCTGACGGGCTCGGACGGGCCCGCCCTTGGCCCGGGCTTCGCCTTGGCATGGCCCGGGCACGCCCCTGTGCGTCCTGTGCTGCGGGACCTCTGGCTTCCTTTTCTGCGCCTCCTGGCACGCTGGTGATGAGCGAGGCGTGCACGGCGCTCTGCCTGCTGGGTATTGTAGTCCTTCACCCTCATAGGACCAAAGAAACAGTTGTGGCTATGGTGTGCGTCTAACTGCACACTGACGGATTCAGCAGATTGTGGCAAGTGTCAAGTGGCAGCAATAGCAACAGCAAGTGAGCAGCTAGATCATGCTGTTGCATCTTGGGAATGCTAGTTTGCAAGCAATTCTATGTGAAAAGAGCTCTTCCATGCCAAACAGGGCAGCTGTGTTAAACAAGGTGGTCATAAATAGATCTCTTACACAGTTTACAGAGCTAAACAACACAGGACAAAGAATTGTTCTCCAAATCAAACACCCAAACAAGGGTTTCAATGGGGGCAAAATATTGCTGTTGACAGACTAACCGGAATTACCATTATGAAAAATGCTAGTTACTATCTACTTCCCCTTATCAATACGGAAGACATCTCACTCTTCGTAAGCTAAATATTTCACAATTCTTCACACCCGTGAACAAAGGATCTGGAGTCCACCCATGTCAGTGAACCAGTTTGGCTGAGCGATTCCAGAGAGCAAAAGGTAGGAATAAGAGAAAATGAGAGACACAGTCTAGCAGTATTTAAGATAAAGGAAAGCATGGAAGAATTATAACGAATGTTTAGTAAGTGAACAGGAAGGCCACAGTAGATGACATGATCAGTGCACCATTGTCATAGAATTTAAATGTCATTTGTTGGCTACAGTGTATATTTGCACCACCCACATATGTAACACAAATGTACTGTTTAATAGAACACTAGTGTATCTGAAAAACCTCAACTTCAATCACATGTACACCCTGCACAGCTGTGTGAAGTCCATGCTGTTCTGGGGCTGATGGTGTACTAGATCAGATATGTACTACACTCTATAAGAAAACATTTGGCAGACCAATGGTTGTGGATGTGAGCGAGCAAGGCAGACATTAATTTTTTGGTGTGACGTGTGCATTATTGTGCATTTTCACTGCTTAGCAAGTGGCTTAAGGAACAGGTTTAAATATAGATTACTATGAGGAAATGTGTGTGTACTATGGTTCACTGACAGAATATGAACAACTAAAATATCCCCATACCACAATATCGAGTTATAAATATCGATGTCAAAAATATTGACATTCTATATTTATAATGGTAAGTACAAAAATATCAACAACAAAATATTGATGTTATAAATATAGCTGTACAACATATATATTGGGCGTATCCTGTAACCGGATCTGGTGGAGAGAAAATATATATATATATATATATATATATATATATATATATATATAAATATATATATATAAATATTAAATATATTAAAGAATAACATTAATTTAAAAAAGAAAATAGATTTAATATACATTTTAACAAATATAACAAATAAACTTATTTTAAAAACGTTAAGCATATATTTAATAGTATATATATGTTATATATATTTAGTTCAAAACAATTAAACTAATGTTTTTTATGTATTTTATAATATTAAAATTATATAAAAATGTAACAAATATATATATATGTATATATATATATATATATATATATATATTACCTACTGGCGGTCGCCAGTAGGTAGTTATAGTTAGGACCACGTTTCCATAGGAAATCCGCAACATTCTATTTTGAATAACTTTTGCGCCGGTCGACGAATCCTTGCGAATTTTTCAAAATAGGTGGGGCGCTACGCTCCGCTCCTATCCTGAAAGTCTCGGGGGGATTCGTCAAGCGGGGGCTGAGATAAAAGGGGGGTCCCAAAACGCGTTTTTCCCATGCATTTTTCCATAGGACCTTTAGACACAGCTACAGCCCGAACGGCTGAACAGAATTACTTGAAATTTGGCAGAGAGGTAGTCCTCAGGTCAAGGAAGTGCCTTTTGTAGGTTTGGTGTAAATCTGTTCAGTAGATTCTGAGAAAATAGCCTTTAAATCAATATATATATCTGAGCCAGCTTACGGTGCGCTTACGGTGCGCTTACCGTACGCGTACGGTGGCGTGCGCGAGCGTGATTCTGATTGCCCCTTAGATCTTAGTAAACATTCGAATCGGTCGAAACCAGGAAGCGGCGGCCGCCATTTTCTCTCTCGCACTCTGAGGGGGGAGCTGATAAACAAATGCCAAAAACATATAAAGGGGCTGTTTAGACAGCGCCCATGCACATAACCATGTTAGTTGAGTCTTCAAAGATCCCCCAAGGCAAAAAACGGTAATTTTTTATTTTTCGAAAATTTCGCCGATTACGCTTACCGTACGCTTACCGTACGGTAAAAAATTATTAAAAAAAAAAACCCCACTCTCTCCACCCCGTGTGCAAATGGTGGCCGAAGGCCACCATTTGTGCATGGCATATAAGAGCACAGCATTTCCCCCAAAAATTTCAACAGATTACCTATCACAAGGAAGCGCAGAATATGTCCTCCATGTGCGCACGGTGCGCGAAGCGCATCGTGCGTTCATGGCCCATCTAGCGTAACGTGGGCACGCGGTGCGCGTAGGGCACCGCGTGCCCACCGTGCGTGCACGGCACTAACTGCGTAAAGTGGGCGCGCGGTGCGCGAAGCGCACCGCGTGCTCACTGTGCGCGCACGGTGCGCGCACGCCACGAATGGCGTAAAGTAACTTAGCATTTAAAAAACCGTACAAATTCACTGAAAAAACCATAGGTTTCACACACGTTATAGTTAGGAATTAGCATTTCAAAAACCTTGCAAATTCACTGAAAAAACCATAGGTTTCACACATGTTATAGTTAGCGGAAATTTTACTGATAAAAAACCAATGAAATTCCCCCGTTATAGTTAGTGCAGGAAACTATAACTCACGCGACCGCAATCTTCTGCTGATGACATATGTGTCTTTATGAAAAAAAAATATTTGTAATATATGTATAGCTAAAAATTTATGGAAGAAGACATGAGCAAATAAGTGTCTAAATACAGTATTAGCATCAGCAGAGGATTGCGGTCGCGTGAGTTATAGTTTCCTGCACTAACTATAACGGGGGAATTTCATTGGTTTTTTATCAGTAAAATTTCCGCTAACTATAACATGTGTGAAACCTATGGTTTTTTCAGTGAATATATATATATATATATATATATATATATCGGAGGTAAAGACATGCCCACTGGGGCGGGACTACATTGATTGAATCAGCAAGTGTTTCTATTAAAGCCACATTTGTCCTGGGCTCGTGATCAAGAACGACCAGTTTGAAACGCGTAGAGCCCATGTACCTGATTAAAGTTTCAAACCTGATTTGGCTGTGGTCCTCAATGGTTGAAGTTCAACTTTCTGGGAGGACGTCCTCTAAAGGGTAACCTTGCTTTGTCGGATGTTAGCGGCCATACCCGGTCGCGAGGACGGCCCGCCACTGAATAGTGGATCTGCGGTGCTTCAAACAGAGGCGCAGCGTTGGAACAGAGAGCTCAACTTTGGGAGACAATGTATTGCAGCGCTATCAGTTTCTTTGAACTTTGAATCACTCCACTTGGATTTATTATAATTTTATTGCAGGACATTGTTGTGCTTGGTGGAAACTGCTGTGACCAGAATGCCAAGCGGCAAGAAGCTAAGCGGCACTCCTATCGGAGGTAAAGACATGCCCACTGGGGCGGGACTACATTGATTGAATCAGCAAGTGTTTCTATTAAAGCCACATTTGTCCTGGGCTCGTGAGCAAGAACGACCAGTTTGAAACGCGTAGAGCCCATGTACCTGATTAAAGTTTCAAACCTGATTTGGCTGTGGTCCTCAATGGTTGAAGTTCAACTTTCTGGGAGGACCTCCTCTAAAGGGTAACCTTGCTTTGTCGGATGTTAGCGGCCATACCCGGTCGCGAGGACGGCCCGCCACTGAATAGTGGATCTGCGGTGCTTCAAACAGAGGCGCAGCGTTGGAACAGAGAGCTCAACTTTGGGAGACAATGTATTGCAGCGCTATCAGTTTCTTTGAACTTTGAATCACTCCACTTGGATTTATTATAATTTTATTGCAGGACATTGTAGTGCTTGGTGGAAACTGCTGTGACCAGAATGCCAAGCGGCAAGAAGCTAAGCGGCACTCCTATCGGAGGTAAAGACATGCCCACTGGGGCGGGACTACATTGATTGAATCAGCAAGTGTTTCTATTAAAGCCACATTTGTCCTGGGCTCGTGATCAAGAACGACCAGTTTGAAACGCGTAGAGCCCATGTACCTGATTAAAGTTTCAAACCTGATTTGGCTGTGGTCCTCAATGGTTGAAGTTCAACTTTCTGGGAGGACGTCCTCTAAAGGGTAACCTTGCTTTGTCGGATGTTAGCGGCCATACCCGGTCGCGAGGACGGCCCGCCACTGAATAGTGGATCTGCGGTGCTTCAAACAGAGGCGCAGCGTTGGAACAGAGAGCTCAACTTTGGGAGACAATGTATTGCAGCGCTATCAGTTTCTTTGAACTTTGAATCACTCCACTTGGATTTATTATAATTTTATTGCAGGACATTGTTGTGCTTGGTGGAAACTGCTGTGACCAGAATGCCAAGCGGCAAGAAGCTAAGCGGCACTCCTATCGGAGGTAAAGACATGCCCACTGGGGCGGGACTACATTGATTGAATCAGCAAGTGTTTCTATTAAAGCCACATTTGTCCTGGGCTCGTGATCAAGAACGACCAGTTTGAAACGCGTAGAGCCCATGTACCTGATTAAAGTTTCAAACCTGATTTGGCTGTGGTCCTCAATGGTTGAAGTTCAACTTTCTGGGAGGACCTCCTCTAAAGGGTAACCTTGCTTTGTCGGATGTTAGCGGCCATACCCGGTCGCGAGGACGGCCCGCCACTGAATAGTGGATCTGCGGTGCTTCAAACAGAGGCGCAGCGTTGGAACAGAGAGCTCAACTTTGGGAGACAATGTATTGCAGCGCTATCAGTTTCTTTGAACTTTGAATCACTCCACTTGGATTTATTATAATTTTATTGCAGGACATTGTAGTGCTTGGTGGAAACTGCTGTGACCAGAATGCCAAGCGGCAAGAAGCTAAGCGGCACTCCTATCGGAGGTAAAGACATGCCCACTGGGGCGGGACTACATTGATTGAATCAGCAAGTGTTTCTATTAAAGCCACATTTGTCCTGGGCTCGTGATCAAGAACGACCAGTTTGAAACGCGTAGAGCCCATGTACCTGATTAAAGTTTCAAACCTGATTTGGCTGTGGTCCTCAATGGTTGAAGTTCAACTTTCTGGGAGGACGTCCTCTAAAGGGTAACCTTGCTTTGTCGGATGTTAGCGGCCATACCCGGTCGCGAGGACGGCCCGCCACTGAATAGTGGATCTGCGGTGCTTCAAACAGAGGCGCAGCGTTGGAACAGAGAGCTCAACTTTGGGAGACAATGTATTGCAGCGCTATCAGTTTCTTTGAACTTTGAATCACTCCACTTGGATTTATTATAATTTTATTGCAGGACATTGTTGTGCTTGGTGGAAACTGCTGTGACCAGAATGCCAAGCGGCAAGAAGCTAAGCGGCACTCCTATCGGAGGTAAAGACATGCCCACTGGGGCGGGACTACATTGATTGAATCAGCAAGTGTTTCTATTAAAGCCACATTTGTCCTGGGCTCGTGATCAAGAACGACCAGTTTGAAACGCGTAGAGCCCATGTACCTGATTAAAGTTTCAAACCTGATTTGGCTGTGGTCCTCAATGGTTGAAGTTCAACTTTCTGGGAGGACGTCCTCTAAAGGGTAACCTTGCTTTGTCGGATATATATATATATGTATATATATATATATGTATATATATATATATATATTCACTGAAAAAACCATGGGTTTCACACACGTTATAGTTAGGAATTAGCATTTAAAAAACCTTAGAAATTCAATGAAAAAACCAAAGGTTTCACACACGTTATAGTTAGCTGGACATTTCACTCGTAAAAAACCAATGAAATTCCCCCGTTATAGTTAGTTCAGCTAACTATAACTCGCGCGCCCGCAATGCACTACTGATGACGTCACATATTACATCACTCATGACATGGTCACTGACATCACTCATGACATCACTGATGACATCTCAAATGACATCACTGATGACATCACTGATAACATCATCCTTGTGATAGAGTGGCAGACCTCCTCTTCCCCTAATATAACCTTTGATACACACATTCAAAAATAGAGACTAAAATTTTCAAAACAATGGACATACCAATACCAGTTACAACAACCTCTTCAGTAATTCTAAGAACCACATACACATCCACTCATTCACCAACAGTCCTATACAGTCACTCATACATGTACTCACTCATCATATGTACTCATACACCTATACATCCTGTTACACAATGCCACTCATCCATAGAGTTACTCACACACATAGTCACTCATGCTAATAAAGAAACAAACATATATTTATTTGCATATACAGTTATACACACACCACCACACTTACTTCTACGGAAACTTACACATACTTAGTCTTATAAACAGTCACTTATAGAAACACATACTTATTCATACAGGAACTCTTTCAATCTCTCACTCTCACATATACTCACTTATATACACCAATAGTCACATATACTAGTTTAAAACATATGTAGTTACTCATAAAGACACTATTGAGACAGTCATTCACTCACTAACACACCCATACACACACTCATCCACCCATACATTCCTGCACACATGCTGTCTTCAACACATACAAAGAGTGAATCACTCATTCATGCACCTATGCACTACGTAATACCCCCCACCGAACCATGCAGACACTCAGACTGATACTCAAAAAAACAACTAATAACCTATATAGACACCCATGAAGCTACTCACCAACCCATGCAGCCACTTATACACAAAGTGAGAGACTGATACAGATATTTACATATTTAAACATTACTCAGTAAGCCATGTATTCACTATGATACACTTAATCAGTCAGTTACACAATAAATTTTTCTAAAATAAAGCATCCATTTAGACACTTATATACCCATTTATTCTTCCATTGTCCTTGAGATATACATATATAAAACATATTTAATTTTCAGAAAAACACACATTCACTGGATGATGTCATCAGTGATGTCATCAGTGATGTCATTTGAGATGTCATCAGTGATGTCATGAGTGATGTCAGTGACCATGTCATGAGTGATGTAATATGTGACGTCATCAGTAGTGCATTGCGGGCGCGCGAGTTATAGTTAGCTGAACTAACTATAACGGGGGAATTTAATTGGTTTTTTACGAGTGAAATGTCCAGCTAACTATAACGTGTGTGAAACCTTTGGTTTTTTCATTGAATTTCTAAGGTTTTTTAAATGCTAATTCCTAACTATAACGTGTGTGAAACCCATGGTTTTTTCAGTGAATTTGCAAGGTTTTTTTAATGCTAATTCTCATATTTACCTTTTTTTTTTTTTTTGCAATGTTTTATACATATTTTTATTTTAATTTTCTATCCTTTTTTAAAGACTATGGTTAAATTTTAAAAATTCTACAATATATTTTTTATTTTTACCTTTTTTTAAACTAAACAGGTAAGATTTATTAGTATAACATAGTGTTTTTTAAATTCCCCTTTTTTTTTTTTTTTGTATTTTTTTAACGTGCGCGTACGGTAAGCGCACGTCTTGCTTTTATTACGTTAGATTTCTACGCTGTTTGCGTTCATTTACGCAATTTGCGTAGACGTACGTCACGCGTACGCGGCGCGTAATGCGTACACTGCACGCGCATGTTACGCGGAAGTGAAGGGGCGTGCCTGTTTTGCGCATGCGCGCGTGCGCATGTCTTTTTTACGCGCATGCGTACTTTTGCCGTAAGCGCACCGTAAGCGTAACGTACGCGCACGTTGGGTCATGTGATCAAGAAACAAGACTTTTGATTGGTTTTTACTACTTTCAGTTCTAGAACTCTCCTACACCACACCCATTCCCCTCATTTCTGCTTGTGATCCCTTAGGAGAAGGAGCTCGGTTGTCTTTGTGATACGATGGCAGAACAGCAGAGCTCTTCTGAGAGTGAGGCTAGCAGCACTACCTTGAGGCAGAGAAGGAGGAAACAAAAGACCTCTTTCATATGGGAGTATTTTTCTTTTCCAGAGGGCAAGAAAAAGGTAAATGCACCCTTAGTGACTTGTAAGCTTTGTGGCCGTGTACTTTCAAGAGGGAATCCCAACAAGAAGTATTCCTTCAGGAATCACACCATGTTGAGACACCTTCAAGATGTACACGGTAGGACACATGCTCGACATACTGAAGGTAACCCTTCAGTAAGTCAACCAAGCACATCCACAGCAGCTCAGCCTGGTCCATCATCTGCAGGGCCGAGTCCATCTTCGGTAGGTCAGCTGAGCCCTTCATCTGTGGGGGGAGCATCTCCTTTTTCTCGTCCTCTGGAAACCAACCATCGGTTTGCGAGGGTTTTAATTCGGTGCGCCACTTGTCATGATCTAATTTGTCATAGGGAGACCAGTGTTGCCCTAGTGAACAATTTAATAGATCAGCACATTTGTCGTACCGACTAATATTCCCATTCTTTCTTTCCTCTGTCCCTGCATGAACACAACGGCTCTTTTAAGAGCCAACCTTACCTTTTAACTTTTTTTTATATATTTTTTAAAACTTTTTTTTTTTTTTTTTTTACCGTACGCGTACGGTACGCGTAATTTTTTTTTTTTTTTTAAAAACACTAAAAATCAATTATCACATTACAAGGTCCTTGAGAGACTACAATGAAAAACTGAAAATGTGATTGTGGAGAAGTGGAAAAAAGGGACCATGAAATTTTTGACTTACCATACCCACTTTAAAAATTATTTATGAATTAAAATTTAATTTTAATTGCTTTATCAATGGTTCAAGTTTTCGAAAATTTTCTATCTCAATCTGAAAAAAAAGAAAAAAGTATTAATATTTAATAAAACATTTTATAATACAGTACACATATTTACATATTTTCCCAAAAAATGTTTTGCCTTTTTTTTGCTGTTATCAGAATTTTTTGCATTTCACTATAAATTGTGAAAGCAATTGCATTCATCATTTAACAGCGGGCAAAAAAAAAATAACAATCTCAAAGATTGTTTTAAAAAAGCCCAGAATCTCTTTTTACTTAAACATAACATTATAGAAATGCATAATATTCTAAAAAAATATCATCTAATATCAATACTTATTTCTTTAAAATACCGTCTGACATTTTTGTTTCAGAAGTATAATCACAAAAATATATCTCAAATAACTCCACAATACATCTGGTTCCATTTCCTTTAGGCCAAATAGTAATTTTAAAATTCTTTTTTGATTAAATTTCCAATGTTAATCCAATAAAATTCTAAAGTTTAAATTGTTCAGATCTCACCGATTCTCTGTAACATTTTGGTTTCCGATTGATTAATTAATAATTAAATAAGTCCACAATACAATTGTTTACCTTTCCTCATGGCCAAATAGTAATTTTAAAAATCTTTTTTGAATAAATTTCCAATGGCAATCCAATAACATTCCAAAATTTAAATTGTGCAGATGTTACCGATTTTGTCTAAATTTTTGGTTTTCCAAAGTTTCATTAAAAATTTAAAAAGTCCACATTACAATTGGTTACCTTTCCATTAGGCCAAATGATAATTTGTAAAATCATTTTTTTTTTTAAATTCCAATGGTAATCCAATAAAATGGTAAAATTGTTTTGTACAGATCTTGCCAAGTCTCTCTAAAATTTAGGTTTCAGGAAGATTAGATAGGAATTTGCTAAATCAAAAGGCAAACGTTGCTTGAAAATCAATTGGGAATCATTACACAGTGTCCAGCCTTTTTCACATTTAAGATAAACTGTGTAATGTCCAGAAGTAACAGTAGGTCCTTCATGGAAAATTATTGCAACTGTTACAAAAGTTTTTCCTGAAATTGATAATTGCTGTCCTGTAAACTTCTTTATTAAAGTATCCAATTTTGAACCATCAGCTTTACATCGTTGCATCATTAAAATTACATATTTTCTGTATTCCTTTAAAATTAACGTTGAAAACATTTCAGATTGACACTCACTGCATTCCATGCTATGATTAGCATCTTTAACTAATTTAGCAAAAGTGACTGTTTTACTTTCTGGCAATGTTAAATAAATAAACCTTTCAGAATCAACATTAGAGCCACATGTATTGTAACAGTTTTCACAACTATGTTCCCATTTATAAGAGACACCAAACATATTTTCAATGGGAAGCCCTTCTTCTTCCAGTACCTGAAGAAAAAACATCAAGAATTCCTGTGCGTCTTGCTGTACATTTTGAGAAAACTGTGTTCGTCCTGCACATACATCTAAAAGTTTTCTAATTTCAGTAGCACTTACTATTTGAGTTTTATCATTACTCAGCTTTTGAAAAAGGAGACTCAACTCGGAACAGAATCTTTTTCTCTGATTTACTATTATCTGCTCTTGCACACTTTCCAGATAAAATGCAACATTCAGCACTACATTAGCGTAGCAGTTGACACCAGAGCTATTTTCAAAATGACAACCTACAACCTCTTCAACATTTTCCTTTTTCTTTTTGCTTGCAATTACATCACTCCTCTTTTTTTTCCTCCTCTCTACATCTTCATTACAGATATTCTCATTTCTCCTTTTACGAGAAACTACACGTTTCTCCAACACAGGATACTGACCTAAATGAGGAGCATAGGTTCTTCTTAATCTATTATACTCCTTTACACAATTTGTATCAGCACTAACTTTTGAGTCATCAAAGTCTATCATGAATAAACCAGATAATGTTGTCACTCGTGACAAAGCTACATAAGCCATACCTTCTTTGAACACAGTTGAACCAATGTTCACAAAAGCACAATCTACAGTCAATCCTTGAGACTTGTGAATAGTTACAGCATATGCTAGAGAAAACGGAAACTGCTTCCTACGTACATATAAGTCTTTCACAAGCATGAAACGAACTGAACAACGACAAATGTCTTTAACTTCTTCTATCTGATCAAATTTTATTTTTAAACATTCAATTCCATCTTTTTTCTGATAATTAATAAAACCCACAACTCTTCCCATAGCTCCATTAACTAAACCTTTTTCAACATCCAAATTTCTCCTTAAAAATACTCTACAGTTCATGCAAACATATAGATTTTTTTCTAATCCAGCTGTTTTGGAAATGTTCTTCTCTAGTGAATCCAATTTATTTTTCAGTGTGCCTGTTAATGTGATAGTAATTCTTCCATCCTCAATTTTGTCCACTGCTTCCAATTTCCTGATATCTTCCTTTTCCAATTTTAAAAGCTCCTCATTGAATATTGAGCATTCGCGTAGAGTTGGCATTAAGCAGATGACACTTTTCTTTTCTGCAATGTTCTTGTATATCTTCTCTGCAACTATTTCTTCCTTTGGAAATAAATTATGTAGCAGCCGACTCTGTAATGCTTTCGTGCCAGCTTCAGTGAGTAGTCCAATTCTGATATCTTTCAGAATACTTCCATATTCTTCATCGTTTGCTTGCCTCATATTAGTAGTAAGTTCCTTGTACTCAAAGAAGGACCAAATATTTGCATTACCAATGCTTCCCAATGACTTCTTTGTGTCTTCATGTGTCATAGTATTAAACACTGGTTGTCCTTTAACTGGAGTAAGTTGTAGAAGATCCCCAAAAACTATGACATGTTTTCCACCAAATAACACGTCATAGTCTGTCCTTAGAATTTGCTGCATTCTTAAATGCACAAAGGCAAGCATTAAGTTTGATACCATGCTCACCTCATCAATAATGAGAACTTGCATCTTCTTCAATACTCTTGAAACTTCCAAGCATGCTTCTCCAGTTAGCTTGTTGTATTGTATTTTGTTCTCATGCTCCACTGGTAACATTAGCAAACGATGTAAGGTGATTCCTTTTATGTTATATGCTGCTAACCCAGTTGGAGCAGTAACCACACAAGACAAAGTAGAATCCGTTTTTTGCTGTAGGTAGCTTCTGATGACTTTTATTAAGAAACTTTTTCCAGTTCCAGCTTGTCCGCTTACATACATCCTGATTGGATGAAATGATGTGCATGAGCACTCTTTTTTTTCATGTAGTAATCCGTGATCAATTTTGCTTCTGATCTCTTCATAAATTTGTTGCTGCTCTTCATTCAGTTGTCTTTCCAAATTTTGTAAGTCTATAAATTCTTCTTGAGCTTGATTCATAGCCGTTTCCACTTCATTCATGGCTATTGATGCTTCATTTTCAACGATTGGTTGTCCTAGGGGATCTTGACTGAGTGTTCCTGAACTTTGGCTGTCTTGAGAACTGTCTCTAGCTACTTCAGCTGCAATTGTAGTTTCCTGTTCAATTTCTTCATATAACATTTGCAGATAAGTTGAGAATGTACTGCATTGTATGCTGTCTTTGCAAGCATTAAAAGAATCTTCATAGCTTTGAAATTCTCCCAGTAGTTCATCCTCTGTACGCCATGGTTTAAACAGCTGTAAAAGAGCCAAGTAGTAAAATTCCTTTTTGTCAGTAGTGTCGCAACTCAGCTTCCTGTGATTTATCAAACTTCCTTTTGTTTGCTTCACCAAACATCCTTCCTCACCAATGACTTTATATTTTCCATTGTTGATGTCTTCTGCGGCTTTCCGTGAATAAATGTAGTTCTGCAGCACTTCATAGAGACACATGTTTTCCAGATGATGACTTCTTTTTGGATAATATGTGTCCAACATGTTTGATTTCAAAATATCTGTACTTTCTGGGTCATTCTCGGCCAAATATTCAATTTCTCCAACAGATTTCAGTACCCGATTTCTCATTGCTGCAAGGCCTAAACTTGCCCAAATTATTCTTCTTGATTTCGAGTAGAGACTTGCAGAAGATAACCTATCTGAACATTCGTAGGATCCAATTTCTCGATGCGATAACATCTTTAAACTGAAACTGTACAGCTTCTTACTGACAGTCTTCTCGTGAGAAATCTCTTCCCACATTTCTTTCAATTCAGTTTTTTCAGATTTAGTAATGTAAGACGTTACATATCGAGCAACAGCAATGGAATTGTCAGCTACATACTGTATATCCATGTTAGCATTCCACATGGATAAAATGACTGGGTTGTAGTCATTTATATTTTTTGATTCTTCTTTTCTTTTTAGGTTGTAGGTATTCTTAGGTGATTTTCTTGTGATAGTATGTCTCACAGATGACATAAAATTGTTTACTCTTCCATTTGAAAGCACAGGTCTAGGAAATCCAAATCGACATTTAGTGTAGTATTTATCTTTGCTCTTGTATTTCCGTCGACAGTATTTTCCACACCGATGACTTTGGAAACGTAAAACTTGCTCCTTTAACTTTTTCTCTTCTGTGCTTTTTGGTATAGCACATGTTGCATATTTTTCAATGTAAGATAACACTGCTTCATCAGTATCTGTTCCAAACTTTGGGGCATCCTTGATCCACAACAGCATATGAATATGAGGAGCACCTCTTGCCTGGTACTCTTTTCTCCAAAAGAAATCCACTACTTCTCCAAGGGGTGGATTTTTTTTATTGCAGATGAAGGACATCATAGCCTCAAATCTATGATTGAAATATCTGCAAACATTAACCGGATCCAATGAGCACAGTTCTCCTGCTGTCTTGTATTCAATGTTTTTAATGTTTGAATTTATATGCCATTTCTGGCCAAGGTGCTCGAGCGCCATGTCACCTGCGCTCTGAGCTCCTTTGTGGAGACGCATGGAGCCCTTGCCCCCCGCCAGGCCGGCTTCCGCCCCGCACACTCTACGGAGTCCGTTGTCATCTCGGTCCTGGACAACCTCAGGGAGGGTATGGATACCAACCAGCACCAGGCCCTTGTGCTCCTCGATCTCTCAGCCGCCTTTGATACGGTAGATCACACCATCTTGTTATCCCGTGTCAAGGCGGCAGGAATCGGGGGGACTGCCCTGGTCTGGCTATCCTCCTTCCTGAGCGACCGCACCCAGGCCGTTCGCCTGGGTGACTTTACAGCGGACGTCCGGAAAGTTCAGTGCGGGGTTCCCCAAGGCTCTTCCCTTTCCCCTCTCCTGTTTAATCTGTATGTCGCCCCCCTTATCTTTTCCCTTCAACAGATGGAGGTCGCCGTATTTAATTATGCGGATGACCTCCAGCTTGTTTTCAACCTATCTTCTTCTCCCTCCTCTGTTCTAAACTTTCAATCTGTCATGCTCCATATCAGGGATTGGATGAACCACAACCACCTCAAACTCAACCCCGACAAGACCGAGCTGGTCTTGACGGGTGGTTCATCCAGCCCCTGGTCCTCTCTCTTCTGGCCTCCCTCTCTTGGCCCTTCTCCTGCACCCTCCTCCTCTGTTAAAACCCTAGGCATAAAAATCAACACTCAACTCACCCTTCACTCCCAGGTTAGCTCTGTGGTATCTTCTTCTTTCCTTTCCCTGCGCACTATACGCAGAGTGTCTCGCTTCTTTACTTTCTCTGCTCTCAAGCTTATAATTCTGGCCATGGTGATGTCCCGCCTGGATTACGGCAATGCTCTATATGCCGGCATTCCTGCTTATAGCTTGCGGCGCCTACAGCAGATTCAGAACCAGGCGGCCCGCCTGGCCTTCAAACTTCCTAAATCTCAGCACTCTACCCCTCTTCTGAAATCTCTCCACTGGCTCCCCGTGCGAGCCAGAGTCCAATTCAAACTCGCCACCATCACCTTCTTGGCCCGACTTGGCCTGGCTCCGGCCTTTATCTCTTCTGAGATCACTCCATACGTTCCCACCCGGGAACTTCGCTCGTCCTCCCAATCCCTCCTCACCGTCCCCCGCTTCCGGAGAAAGAAGTGGGGAGGTTCTAAATTTGCCACCCTTGCCCCGACCCTTTGGAACTCCCTTCCCCTTGATCTTCGTACCATTACTCTTTACTCACAATTCCGTAGACACCTCAAGACTTATTTGTTTTCGAAGTCTTTTGAATAATCCTCCATCAACCCTCCCTGCCTATTCGCCCCGGATCCGGTTAGAATTAGCGCCAAGAAACCGCTGGTATACGTGCGCTCTAGAAATAATTTAAATCAAATCAAATCAAATCAAATTTGCCTCTCGTAGAAAATCCAGTAAATCATCCCAAGCGTACTCAGCACAGCTTAGGGTAAGGAACCATGTTGGTGTTCCTAAATTCCGTAACATGCATTTTAATTCACCATGGC
Organism: Triturus cristatus; assembly: GCF_964204655.1. NCBI lineage: Eukaryota > Metazoa > Chordata > Amphibia > Caudata > Salamandridae > Triturus > Triturus cristatus. Next base: position 447,196,644 of record NC_140590.1, read on the forward strand.
GTCGGTACCAATATTCATTTGTCCCACGCTGACAAGCCATTAGATTGATCAGTTGTGTTTCCAAATGATCATCTCGGTGCTGCACTTTCTCCATAAAATCCTTAGCAGACACATTTTGTAAATGTACTCCACTTTTTAAAATGTGATTTACTGCAGAAGATAGTGCAGACAAGTCGCTTTCAAATAAAAGATGGAACAAATAAGGAATACTTTGTCGAAATCTGGGATCTTCTGCATATAGTCTTGTAGTCCGATACTCAGAAGCTGGAATCTGTTCTGGACGTTCATCGTATCGTCCTCCTTTTCCTTTAGGAAACAGCTGGGGAAAACATCGAGCTTCCAAGCTCTCCTCCCATACACTCACGGGAGTTCCTTTTGCTTTCTTCATCTGAAACAGATCAATATTGTCTCCTATAGCTTCTTTTGAATGTAGAGGATGTATGCTAAAATGTTCATAAATTTCTTCTTCCTTTGACTTATCCACTTTTTCAATTTGTCCAGTTGGTGTTTCTGTGTCTTCTTGTAAATCTTCTTCTTCTTCTTCTATATAAATTGATTCATACCATTTGTTATTCCTTTTCAAATACAAATTTGCTCTTTGTACTTTCCGTACATCTACCAGCTCCTGCCAAATCTTCTTATTCTTTGTAGGTACACCATTAACCAGAATAACTAATGGTTCACTTTCCAAAGTATCTGCATCAATAGTTTCCATATTTTTTTTCAAATCCAAGGGCAAATACACCACTCTACCTTTTAAACCTCTCAGTAAATCTGAAGGAGGTAATTTACCAGTTTTGGGCTCCATACGTACTATGGTCTGGAAGGGATGAACACATTGAATGAGTATAGACTCATATGTATTTAATTCAGAAAGTTCGGCAGGAATAGCATCCAATTCTAAATTATTATGTACAGCTCTGGTCGGCATTCTATTTTCTTCTAATTTGTTGTAACAGTATTTACAAATACGCTGAACTTCACCCAATTCAAAACAATTTTCAAGAAATATATATGTGGCAAAATCCTTCCACTTATAATTATCTTCATTTTCACTTTTTCTGTAGAGATCAACATACCTGGTTTGTTTTCTATAGTGAGTTCTGCGGCAACAAATACAAGTAATATTTGGTCTTTCATTAGAGATTATTGCAAATTTTGTTATGTGATCATTAAATGTCTTACTTACAGAGGGTTCTACATTCTCTTCCACTTCTTCCTCATTTACTGTGTCCTTTTCTGCACTGTCTTGTTCAGGACCAAAGTAACAAAACTGAATTTCATCAACAACCTTCTCTACATCTGATACCGATCCACGGAACAGAGCCCTATTTAATTCATCTAACTTTATTGCTGGACTTTTAGCAAAATACAACCGTCTCACAAACTTTCTCATTTCAGTATGATGAACAGCCAGCATCCTAAAATGATGGAAAACACTATTACACACTTTTCTAGATAGACAAGCCAGAGAATGACCCTGCAAACCAGTATTCTCTCTCACTCTGCATGGATCTAGACTTTGAAGCACCTTAATCTTCTGTTTTACACTTTTTTTACTATATTCTCTTAGAAACTCACGAAATTTATCAATAGATTCCTGACGCACAGTGCAAATACTACTACAATTCCAAGTGTACACTGGGGCTTTAGGACGTCTCCCCATAGCCTCATCCGCCATCACTTGTACCTCATCTCTTGGAACCATTTTCTCCTTCTCCATTATACAACCATTTTTCACTTCGTAAGCACGACCTCTGGTGTCAACTGCATGCAGCAAACTATTACTTTGAAAATAACTCTCTTCATTAAAAAAAGGTTCACTACTTGAACTATACATCCATTCTCCTAAAAACACTTTACAAAAGTTTGTTCTTTTCACTACTCTTTTCCTTTTGCTTTGTGATTTCAGTACATTGACCATTTTATCTAATGTACGCATCCTATTCAAAATTAAAATGAATAGTTTCCTTTTTAATTCTAATGCCTTTGCTGCAATGGCTTCAATTTCTTTTTTTCTCTTGTAATATTTTGCCTTTTTCTTATATTTCTTTACATCCTTTATCAAATTGGACATAACTCTTCTCTGAAACATTTTTCTACGTATCTCTTTAAACGCTGTTTTTCTGTTTAAGTTAATCTTTGTTATTGCAGAAGGTATATTTGCATTAACTAAATTCTCAATTTTTTCCTGTTCTTTTCTATTGAAAAGATTCTTTCCAGTACAGACATTTTGTACATTTTTCCTTTTTTTGAAGATGTTCTTTAAAAAAAATGTTGTCTGCTTACCAGAAGACTTTCTCTTTTTCCCAACATGAGCATCTCCAGCTAACTTAGGTCCTCCAGTTGTCTTCAAATCTTCAAATATAGATTATTTTTTTTGTGGTTTTTCCTTTGTCTGGATTTTGTAGGCATCTTAAATTTTGTTCACTGCTCTTCAGCAATACCTGAAAAAAACTAAAAAAAAATTCCTTTATTTTATTTAAATATATTACTACATTTTTTATGATCTTTTCAAATCTTAAAATACTATGTACCCCTTTCCTACAAGTGAAAATCACAATAACACCATCACAAATTAAATATCTATAAACAATTCCTGTGTGCACACAGAGTCATGGTTTGAAATTAGGCAGAAAACGAAATTTCTTTGCCATTTTGAAAGCACACTTACTACTCTTTTTTTTGGCAAGTAATAAGTACTTTTACAGTCTGACACATTTTGAATCCACTTTTCAGATTCTGATAAAAGCACATGTCCAAACTGCTTTTTGAGACCAGCACCATGTGTAACCTGGGTGACTGACTACACTCCAGCAAGGGCAACCAGCCTTAGTGATGCTGAATGTATTTGCATTACTGACTGCAACCTCAAACCCAACTCGGTTGTGAATACTGTGCATGATTCCACAGGATAAGCAGCTGGGTGTGTGCTAAGAGTCTGCTTCTGCATAAAAAAATAGCTCCCCCTTTCCATCTAATGCAAATGTAAAATCACCAGAGCAATACCAAACAGATTTCTGAGACCAGCAACATGTGTAACCTGGGTGACTGACTACACTCCAGCAAGGGCAACCAGCCTTACTGATGCTCAATGTATTTGCATTACTGACTGCAACCTCAAACCCTAAAAGTATTCCTCATTTATACCACTACACCTTAATTTATGGTGAAAACATAGTCCATATTATTTTACATGTTTTTATTTGCATTATTAAGTGCAACCTCAAACCCCACTCAGTTGTGAATACTGTGCATAATTCCACAGGATAAGCAGCTGGGTGTGTGCTAAAAATCTGCTTCTGCATAAAAAAAATAGCTCCCCCTTTCCTACTAATGCAACTGTAAAATTACCAGACCATAACGCAATAAATCTCTGCCTGTAATTCCTCTTTGCACACAGAGTCATGTTTTCATATTAGTCTGAAAACGTAATTTCTTTGCCAATTTGAAACCACACTTACTACTCTTTTTTTTGGCAAGTGATAAATACTTTTACAGTCTGACACATTTTAAATCCACTTTTCTGATTCTTAAAAAAGCACATGTCCAAACTGCTTTTTCAGACCAGCAACATGTGTAACCTGGGTGACTGACTACACTCCAGCAAGGGCAACCAGCCTTAGTGTTGCTGAATGTATTTGCATTACTGACTGCAATCTCAAACCCCACTCGGTTGTGAATACTGTGCATGATTCCATAGGATAAGCAGCTGGTTGTGTGCTAAGAGTCTGCTTCTGCATAAAAAAATTACACCCCCTTTCCATCTAATGCAAATGTAAAATCACCAGAGCAATACCAAACAGCTTTCTGAGACCAGCAACATGTGTAACCTGGGTGACTGACTACACTCCAGCAAGGGCAACCAGCATTAGTGATGCTGAATGTATTTGCATTACTGACTGCAACCTCAAACCCCACTCGGTTGTGAATACTATGCATGATTCCACAGGAGAAGCAGCTGGGTGTGTGCTAAGAGTCTGCTTCTGCAGAAAAAATAGCTCCCCCTTTCCATCTAATGCAAATGTAAAATTACCAGAGTAATACGCAATACATCTCTGTCTATAATTCCTCTTTGCACACAGAGTCATGGTTTGATATTAGTCAGAAAACGAAATTTCTTTGCCAATTTGAAAGCACACTTACTACTCTTTTTTTGGCAAGTGATATGTACTTTTACAGTCTGACACATTTTGAATCCACTTTTCAGATTCTGATAAAAGCACATGTCCAAACTGCTTTTTGAGACCAGCACCATGTGTAACCTGGGTGACTGACTACACTCCAGCAAGGGCAACCAGCCTTAGTGATGCTGAATGTATTTGCATTACTGACTGAAACCGCAAACCCCACTCGGTTGTGAATACTGTGCATGATTCCACAGGATAAGCAGCTGGGTGTGTGCTAAGAGTCTGCTTCTGCATAAAAAAAAATGCTCCCCCTTTACATCTAATGCAAATGTAAAATCACCAGAGCATAACGCAATAAATCTCTGCCTGTAATTCCTATTTGCACACAGAGTCATGTTTTCATATTAGTCTGAAAACGTAATTTCTTTGCCAATTTGAAACCACACTTACTACTCTTTTTTTTTGGCAAGTGATAAATACTTTTACAGTCTGACACATTTTAAAACCACTTTTCAGATTCTTAAAAAAGCACATGTCCAAACTGCTTTTTCAGACCAGCAACATGTGTAACCTGGGTGACTGACTACACTCCAGCAAGGGCAACCAGCCTTAGTGATGCTGAATGTATTTGCATTACTAAGTGTAACCTCAAACCCCACTCGGTTGTGAATACTGTGCATGATTCCACAGGATAAGCAGCTGGGTGTGTGCTAAAAGTCTGCTTCTGCATAAAAAAAATACTCCCCCTTTACATCTAATGCAAATGTAAAATCACCAGAGCAATACGCAATAAATCTCTGCCTGTAATTCCTATTTGCACACAGAGTCATGTTTTCATATTAGTCTGAAAACGTAATTTCTTTGCCAATTTGAAACCACACTTACTACTCTTTTTTTTGGCAACTGATAAATACTTTTACAGTCTGACACATTTTAAATCCACTTTTCAGATTCTTAAAAAAGCACATGTCCAAACAACATTTTCAGACCAGCAACATGTGTAACCTGGTTGACTGAGTACACTCCAGCAAGGGCAACCAGCCTTAGTGATGCTGAATGTATTTGCATTACTGACTGCAACCTCAAACCCCACTCGGTTGTGAATACTGTGCATGATTCCACAGGATAAGCAGCTGGCTGTGTGCTAAGAGTCTGCTTCTGCACAAAAAAATAGCTCCCCCTTTACATCTAATGCAAATGTAAAATCACCAGAGCAATACGCAATAAATCTCTGCCTGTAATTCCTATTTGCACACAGAGTCATGTTTTCATATTAGTCACAAAACGAAATTTCTTTGCCAATTTGAAAGCACACTTACTACTCTTTTTTTTGGCAAGTGATAAGTACTTTTACAGTCTGACACATTATGAATCCACTTTTCAGATTCTTAAAAAAGCACATGTCCAAACAACATTTTCAGACCAGCAAAATGTGTAACCTGGGTGACTGACTACACTCCAGCAAGGGCAACCAGCCTTAGTGATGCTGAATGTATTTGCATTACTGACTGAAACCTCAAACCCCACTCGGTTGTGAATACTATGCATGATTCCACATGATATGCAGCTGGCTGTGTGCTAAGAGTCTGCTTCTGCAGAAAAAAATACCTCCCCCTTTCCATCTAATGCAAATGTAAAATCACCAGAGCAATACCAAACAGCTTTCTGAGACCAACAACATGTGTAGCCTGGGTGACTGACTACACTCCAGCAAGGGCAACCAGCCTTACTGATGCTGAATGTATTTGCATTACTGAGTGCAACCTCAAACCCTTAAAGTATTCCTTATTTATACCAGTACACCTTAATTTATCGTGAAAACATAGTCCATATTATTTTACATGTTCCTCACATTTAAATTTCTCCCAAAACAGAAAATGATAAACACAACTTCAACAAAAGGAATTCCAATTCTATTATTCATTTCTTAATTTACCATATACATCCCCTCTCAAACTCTAAACTCACCTTTAAAATTAGTTGTGAAAGAAATGTGGCACTCAAACAGCAGATTATCAGAGCCAGGATCTCTGTTCTGTACACCTCTGTCCTCTCAGCAGAACCAGATAATGGCAAAGTTTCCCTCTCTTTTTCCACACATATACATGTAAGTTTCAAATCTCAGTGCTTCCCCCTTTTTTTCAAATGTAATCACACATTTCTATTGGTTGATAACCAACCCTTTTCCAAAAGTACCCTTCCCCCAACTTGACTTCTGCCTAGTACCCTTCCCCCAACTTGACTTCTGCCTGCTACCATAGCAACAGCTCTTGAAACACTGCTGTGCAGAGTTAGGTCAGAAGTTCACCAAACAATGTTTCATTTCTAAAGAGCAGGAGTGGTTGACTTTTCAAACCTAACAGCAAATCCATAGTACTGTTCTTTGGTAAGACATTTTTCTGTACCAATACAAAACATGCTTCTATAAATTTACACATACAGCCTAGTTTTTATTGTACAATGGTATGAAACAGCCAATCAGTTCTTTTAAAAAAAAAAAAATATGTATGCCTCCATTTCCAAACTGTCTTTCATTTCTTTTTACCATTCTACTGAATTACACCTCCTGAGTGCATCCAGTTCTCCTTTGAAGATGTTCACAGTGTGGATTGTAGGGCACAGCTATGTCTTCTGGAGTGAAAAGTATGCAGAGAAAACAGGTATGGTGAGAGACCTTGCTTTGCCAAATGTAGACATTAAATGGATTGGTCAGAGAGGGTTAAAGTGGCACCAATTGATGCCATTGGTGAAAACCTTCATGCAAATCCAACACCCTGACCTCATAATAGTGCACTGTGGTGGCAATGACCTAGGCACTTTGACTGGGGTAGGTCTGGAAATGCTTATGAAGGAGACCTTTGCACAACTGTTTTCACTTTTCCCTAAAACTGCCTTTGTGTATTCTAACATATGCCAAAGGCAAAAATGGAACTGGTCCAATCATTTTTGTCCGCAGATTGACAAAGCAAGAAAGCACGTCAACAAATCTGTTTCTGCTTTCCTCCGTGACTATGGTATGGGTTCCATTTACCACAACAACTTGCGTTACGACATGCAAGACATTTATAGAGGAGATGGTGTACACTTCACTGATGAAGGGAACAGAGTCTTCCTCTTGAACCTTAGACTCTGCGTCGGTACTTACTTGTAGGTACCACTAAAAAATCACTTCAAAAACACAACGGCTCTTTTTAGAGCCCCCTAATATCTAAACACTTAAATCTGAATTTCATTTCATTTTTTTTTTTTTTTTTCTACCGTACGCGTACGGTAAGCTTACCGTACGCGTACCTCGCGATTTTTTTTTTTAAAATTAATAAATGTTTTTTTTGTACTTTTCTGTCATTCTTTGACCCCCTTTCAAATGTTAGGGGGTCTGTAACTCTCTTCCTTGCCCCCTTTTCAAGTTATCACCTTTTTTTTTCTGAGTGAAACACACAAAATGGCGGCCGCCGCTTCCTGGTTTCGACCGATTCGAATGTTTACTAAGATCTAACAGCCAATCAGAATCGCGCTCGCGCACGTCACCGTACGCGTACGGTAAGCGCACCGTAAGCGCACCGTAAGCTGGCTCAGATATATATATTGATTTAAAGGCTATTTTCTCAGAATCTACTGAACAGATTTACACCAAACCTACAAAAGGCACTTCCTTGACCTGAGGACTACCTCTCTGCCAAATTTCATTTAACTCTGTTCAGCCGTTCGGGCTGTAGCTGTGTCTAAAGGTCCTATGGAAAAATGCATGGGAAAAACGCGTTTTGGGACCCCCTTTTATCTCAGCCCCCGCTTGACGAATCCCCCCGAGACTTTCAGGGTAGGAGCGGAACGCAGCGCCCCACCTATTTTGAAAATTTGGCGAGGATTCGTTGACCGGCGCCAAAGTTATTCAAAATAGAATGTTGCGGATTTCCTATGGTAAGAGGGTCCTAACTATAACTACCTACTGGCGACCGCCAGTAGGTAATATACATATACCAATAACATAACATCTGTTTAAAAATGTATTCTATTATAAATTTAAACATCAAACTATATAAAAATCTTTAAACTTAAATTTCCCACCTCCAGTCAGCGCAACCGTAGGGAAAATATTGGATAGTGGAGGGGTAACAATTTCTATTCCCACTCCAATGAGTGCAACAGTAGGAAAAGAATTGGATAGTGGAGGGGTAGAAATTACTATTCTCACTCCAGTGAGTGCAACAGTACGGAAAGTGTTAGCTAGCAGAGCGGTAAAAATTACTATTTCCACTCCAATGAGTGCAACAGTAGGGAAAGTGTTGAATAGCGGAGGGGTAAAAATTACTCTTCCAACTCCAATGAGTGCAACAGTAGGGAAAGTGTTGGGTTATAGCGGAGTGATAAAATTTACTATTCCCACTCCAGTCAGTGCAACAGTAGGGAAAGTGATGGATAGCGGACGGGTAAAAATTACTATTCCCACTCCAGTGAGTGCAACAGTGGGGAAAGTGTTGGATAGCGGAGGGATAAAATGTACTATTCCCACTCTAGTTAGTGCATCAATAGGCAAAGTTTTGGATTGCACAGGGGTAACATTTACTGTTCTCACTCCAGTCAGTTTAAAATTAAAAACAAACAAAATATCATCAACAAAATAAAAATATAATTGGTTTTAAGTAAATAAAGAATATGTTAAAAATTAAAATTAAAATATATTAAATATAAAAAATAAAAAAATAAAAACATATTATAATCTTAAAATACATATCGCAAATAACTAAAAATATTTAATTTCCATACAAATAAATATTTGTATTTAGAAATTATTTATTAGCAAAAATCTTAATTAGTACATACATTTGGTCTATTTACTTCCTACCCTATAACACCACACAAGTCACAACTCACATCAGAAAAAAAATATTTACTTAATGAACATGATTATCAATTGAACAAATATTATTAACTAAAAAAACAAATGAAAATACATCAAATTTAACTAAGTTCTGACCCTTTACACCTATAATCTCCACAACACACACCTAAAACGAAACTGTAAAAAGTTAATTACACAAGCAAAACATTTTTTTAGTTCAATAACTTATTTAACAACTAATTATAAAGTAAGTAAAATTAATTTACTCCCTACCCTTCACCCCATAAACCCAAAATCCAAACACATAAACAAATTAAATAATGACCCTAATTATTTATGAATTAACTAATATGAATTATCAACTACTATTTAATTTATTAAAAATAGATTACTTCCCACTCTTTACCCCTAAAAACCCCACAACCCGTAACTAAAATTAATTACACAATTTCTATATTTAATTGTCAATTAATTAATTAATATTAATTATCAACTAATTATTAATTAATTAAAAATAAATTACTTCCCACCCTTTGCCTCTATGAACCTCACAACCCGCACCTAAAATTTACCCAATTTTGTTTTAAACACAATTATCATTATAAATTCTCAGTTAAATAAATATTAATAAATAAAAAATATTCATTAATTTATTATAATTAATTTACTTCCCACCCTATTCCCCTATAAACCCACAACCCACTACTGAACTAACAAACGCAAAATGTAATTAAAATAAAATTATTAACTACTAGAAATATATACACATATATTAAAAAACATAAATAATACTTACACAAAAAAATGCATCACATACATTTAAAATGTATACTAAAATACATAAAACTAATTACAAATTCGTTATTTTAAACAACTACATTTTTGCAAATGATATTAATGACTTCGATATTTTTAAAATCAATATTTCTTACCATAAAGTCGATATTCTTGACCACGATATTCTCGCTGTGATATTTGAGCCACAATGCTGAACCTAGTATTAACCCCTTCGCTGGGGGGGTTCGGGGTGAGCGCGGCGCCCGCCATGCTCTTGACGGAACCACTCCGTCATGAGCCACGGGCGCGCTGTGCTCATGACGGAGTGGTTCCGTCACGACTCCGCCCACTTGCATTGTTCGCCCGCACAGGCGGGGAATCAGTGCCGCGTGGTCGGAGCGGCCGCAACGGCCGCAGCGTGATGGAACCACTCCGTCATGAGCACACGGCGCCCGTGGCTCATGATGGAGTGGTTCCGTCATGAGCAGGCAAGGGGTTAAGCATCATAAATTGGGTTTTTTGAAAATGAAATGTAAAGAAAGTATACAATTGTACTCTTTCTTTCTTTTATCTTTCTTTTATCTATCTTAGCTACAGATACTAATGACCTGACTCAACACAATGTGAGGTCTTGAACAGACCTTTTAGGAAAGGAGGGGGGCTGGCCATCATCTATCATAATTCTATTCAGGGGACTTTCAAACCGGTAAATTTGCCCACATGCGAAGCTCTTTCCTTTAACCTTAATTTGACACATCACCACTCTTTTAAGGGCACGCTAGTATATAGGCCTCCAGGAGCCAAACTTTCCTTTTTTTCTTCCCTGGGGAATCTCCTAGAAGAAGCCCTTTTGGGCGATGCTTACACTATTCTCGGAGATTTTAATTTCCACTTGGAACTCACCAATGACCTGGAGACAGCCCGGTTAAAGGACTTGATGGAAGCAGCGGGGCTCACACAGCATGTTAAAGGACCATCTCACCAAGCTGGCCACACCTTGGACGGGGTTTTTTTCAATTTCCCAGGTCTGTCCTTGGTTGGTCTATTGCCTTTGGTTTGGTCAGATCATGCCGCGGTGTTGTTTAATCTTAACCTGATAAAGCATAAGAATAATGGCAGAAATCGGAGAGAACAGATCGAAACTAGAGCATGGAATAGGGTGGAGGCAGGGAGCCTGCATATCGCTCTGACCTCCTCAGGAGCCCATATTCCAGCTGGTTTGGACGATGCAGCAGCCTCATACACAAGATGGCTTGCGCAGGCATGTGAAGAACTAGCTCCACATAAATTTATTACGCCTAAAAAATTTCTTCCTTTCGGCTCCTTGGTATTCATTGGAGTTAAAACGGTTAAAATGTACGTGCAAATGACTGGAGCGGAATTGGAGGAAGGGGTATCTCGATAAGGAGAGGCTGCTATACAAATCTAGTTTGCACACTTATAAGCAAACCGTACGGTTGGCCAAACAGAAATACTATGCAGTCCAAATAGAGTCGGCCAATAACTCCTCCAGAGAGCTCTTTCATACGGTCTCCATACTGGCCACTCCCAGGCCAGCTACTATCCTGTCCAGCCCGGAGCTTTGTGAAGAGATCGCGTTGTTCATTCAATCTAAGGTTACCAAAATCTACTCTAGCCTCTTTGATCCAATAGACAAGGCCTTGTCTGAAGGTACGGAATTGGTAGAATTGGAACCCCTGGAAGAATCCCTGCAGGTCTTTAATTCACTCACAGTGCAAGACACGTTGGAGCTTTTAACTGGTGCTAAATCTGGATCACCTTTAGACCCATGTCCTGTGAAAATCATCAAAATGGTCCCGGACCCTAATGCCCGATATCTAACCCCCATTTTTAATGGTATGTTTGAGGGTGGTCAGTTTCCTAAACAATGGAAGACGGCCTCCATACTACCTCTGTTAAAAAAGCCCAGTTTAGACCCTCAGGATCCGAATAACTTTCGGCCTATTTCCCGCCTGCCTCTGCCTGCCAAGTTGTTTGAAAAAGCAATGAATAGACAACTCAGTGCCTTTCTTAAGAAAACTCACAAGTTAGATTCATCCCAATATGGTTTTAGGGAATGACACAGTACTGAGTCCGCTTTAATTAAAGCCACAGAAGATATTAGAGCAGCAGTAGACCAGGGAGGTAGGGCAGCCTACCTACCCCAGTGGAGAAAGTTAAAAACTTGGGTATCCTGTTAGATGTGAAACTTTCAATGGGTCCCCAGGTCAAGGCGGTTGTTTCCAAAACAGGTTACATCTTAAGAACATTAAAAAAAATCCTGAACCTGCTGCCACCAGATAGCCGTAGACCAGTAGTCTCGGACTTAGTTTTATCAAGGCTGGACTACTGTAATAGTCTATATTTAAACATACAGCAAAAATTCTTGCATAAGCTTCAGATGCTTCAAAATGCTGCGGCCAGACTTCTCACGGGTACCCCCAAATTTGCCCCTATCTCCAATGTGATCAAAAAACTGCACTGGCTCCCGGTTGGGAACCGGGTGCAGTTTAAATCTCTATGCCTGGTGTTTAAGGCTTTGCATGGAGAAGGGCCTGACCATCTTAAAAATCATTTTCAATGGTACACCCCACCTCGTCTGCTCCGTTCACTGGAAGCAAAGTTGATCACAGTCCCGACTACTAAAAAGGCCCATTAGGGCGGTCGTAGTTTCATTTTTGGCGCAGTAAAATCCTGGAATAAACTGCCCTTGCATCTAAGGAATGCCAATAATCTGCTTCTTTTCAGAAAGGACCTGAAGACGTGGCTGTTTATAAATTAATCCTCCCTCTCTTGATCTCGCCCTGGAAGAAGTAGTTTTTAGCACCAGGACACCTATCGGGTAATCGCGCGCTTTAAAAATCACCATAACATAACATAACATAACAACGAGAGCGGTTAGTCAAAAACCCATTTTAAGTAGTCGCCACAACATGCGTCTACACAATTTAGAGGTCCTGAAGAAAGCCCCTAGATCCGATTGGACAACGAGGCTGAATCATGTTGCCCACCGATATGACCTCAAGAGTGCGCTAGATTAGTAACTTGATCTACACTCGCACCACTTTGTTTTTATTTTTCCACACCACCATCCCATTAAAGAGTTGTCTTACATGGCGGTATAGGGAATTTTAAATCACTTCACTTGAGCACCACACTCCTTTCTTTTTATCTCTGGAGGCTACTGTAATACCAGTTGGTCTTCCTCCAGGTGGAGATCAGCATACCTACAATAAAAACCCGATGATGATGCAGTCACGCTACAGATAGGCGGAGAAACAAGATATAACACCCACCATTTGTGTACACGAATGAGTTTTTTTTTTAGCAAGGTCTACAACCAAGTGACCCTGGTTACACAGGTACAAGTTGTCCATTCTCCCCCCTGATTTTTTGTATTAAGATACAGAAGCCGAATAGACCATAGCTTCTCTTCCCTCCCCCTTGATCTGAGTAGTTGATATTTCTGTGTCACAATATTTAAAACTCGATATTAGTGTAAATCGACGTTTCCAACTCGATATTTTGACTGAATACCATGTATTACATGGAAGGGAAACCCTTAGAATGGTTTAAAGCCTGGTATATTCATCATCAAGCATTTTAAATGAATAAGTGTATGTGAAGTCAAAATGTACTCAAACATTATATTCCAAGATACCTACACATACATCAGTTTATTTATTGGGTTTACCACATAACTTCTTACAAAGCTATCGATTTCTGCCTGACAGAAAGTGAAGAGAATTGAGGTGATGAAAAGTGAAGTATCAAATTTGGAATAAAATAGTATGTGTTGATCAATTGACTATTGTGACATCAGCTGAATGTTAGAGTACATTGACACATTCTGCTCAATCCCTGTTAGCACCATTACAAACTAAGGTGGTAACCCAAACAGGCAAAGGATCTGGGTACAATCAGAAATGAAAACAATAAGTCCTATTGGCTAGGATATATAACAATAATCAATATTGTATTTTCATAATTCATAATCCATATGCAGAAGAGAGAGAGAGAGAGAGAGAGAGAGAGAGAAAACATCATTAAACAGGTTATTTATGAAAATCAATTCAATACTTTATATTTGTATATTATACAGAACAAATGTCATTGTATATAAAAAGTTCATTGGTATAGATGTCGCAGTTAAGGACCAAGCAACCTCACCTCATTTGAAAGGTTTGATTTCCTTTCACTGGCTTCATAAAGTGATGGCTGTCAGCCACAAGTGTGCTGACTGTTCATCCTGATGAAGACCCGCTTGCTAGGTCCTGAACTGCCATATTATACCTGGGTTGAAACGTTGATGATATAACCATAAGGCCCTGGATCTTTTTTCACATCATCCTAAAGACAGATGTGCCTTGATAAAATCAGCCTCTTTTTCTTATATGGATACATTTTGTCTAATATGTGAGACCCTTCTTTGGACAGGCATTCCGAAGTTACTGAAGTAACACAGTTCTGCTTCATTGTTCTTCATGTTTTTTGTTTATAATCTTCAGATGTTTCCTTTCTACTCCTTTCACATTACTTGGGCACCTCTACGAGCACTTTCTTATGCACCTATTTGAGCAACCTTTTAGCATTGATTGTATACCAATTAACTTTTTTCAATATAATATAAAAAATATATAGTATTGAATTGATTTTCATAAATAACACGTTCAATTGTGTTTTCTTTCTCACCTGCATATTGATTCTGTTTGATGAAAATACAATATTGCTTATTGTTATATATTCTAGCCAATAGGGCCTATTGCCACTCTCGACACTGGGCCACATCTACTTGCTCCTTCCCTTTACAAAAGAACAGTTTCCCCTTGAAATTGTTTGAGAGACACTTTGAATACCGAGAAGTATTGTGAAAGTCGGGTTGTGAAAACAAACTTTGAACTGTTTTGAAAATGTACCTTGAACCTTTCTAAAGACAATTAGATTATCAGATTACACTTTAATGGGACAGAGATAATTTTTAAAACAGAAGTATGTTGCACATGCTATGAATGTATGATTACGCATAAGGTATTCAGAGTTCCAATAATGCTTCCAAGTCAGGAATCATAGAATATCAATGTTTGCCAATTATCTATTGGTAGTACAAGAGCCAATTAGAATTACTCTTCTTCCAAAGAGATGGCACAGTTTAAGGTAGTTATCTTACTGAGAGAGAGAGAGAGAGAGAGAGAGAGAGAGAGAGAGAGAGAGAGAGAGAGAGAGAGAGAGAGAGAACTATTGATGAACATATCTTTGATACTCTTTTCTTATGTGCAAATGCAAAACACAAGATATCTCTTAGTGCCTTTAGACATCCACTATCTTTTGCAGACTTCAGTGCCCAGTCGAAATAATGAGTCAGAGTGTTGGATACAGTGTCTCTGTTTTCCTATTATTCCATTCTCCTTTCCATGTTCCTAGCACTGGCCGCATATTCTTCACTGTAGATCAGAACCCACGCATGGTTTGAGGGTGACCAGGATGGAGTAAAGCTGAGGTTAGCCTCACAGGTCACATCAGTCTGTCATTTTTGTCGTATTTAGAGTTGGGAAACAGATAGGTTACTATTGGCAGACCCTTCGGAGGCTCAGCTGGCTGTAAGCCTTTTGGCCAGCAATTCATCCACTACATCACAACTGGGTCATAGAGACAGTCATCCAGCACTTTCGAGGGCAGGATGCTCATCAATCAATTTCCCTGCCTCCTGTTCATTATGCAAAGCATGGCCAAAACAGGCAGCAACCTTTTTAAATGGACTCCCTGCTCAGGAAAAAAACAGTCTTGAAATTCAGGGCCATTTACTTTTTGTAAAAAAAAAGACGTATGCTTTAGAAGTTTGTCACAAATCAAGTAATTTCCAGAGCAGTCACTTTAAATATTGCACCCACTTAGCAAACATTACAGCTGTGAATTGAGCCACAGTGGGCCACTTTCACCACAGAGAGAAATGCGGGTTCCGTAAATATTACAGCCCACTCTCCATCAGAGTGGTAGGGGTCATAACCTAAGCCCCCCTGGCAGGGTGGTGGGATGCTCAAACTGGGTGTAAAAAGAGTCTCTAGCCACAGAGTTAAATACTTTATTGTGGAGGTCCAGCAGTTGATTTGAACTTCACTGGAAACATCTCCAAAAGAGCCAAACCTGCAATACTTAGCAGGAAGATTTGCACCTTTCTTAGTGTCATGTTCCTGTGTTCCACAGGCCAAAAAACATGACTTAAGTTCCACTTTTTAGAGAAGCTGGAAAACCTATTACTGAGAAGTCCCACAAACATCCAGTTTTCCAGGGGAGGCCCCTTGAGTCTAGGTCTCTTTCTGCCAGGATCATCAACAGGGTCCTCTGCAGTCTATTTGCAAATGGGCAGCTGGTTCTCCCAAACAGTATGGAATCTTTTTTCGGAGTTTTGTATCCCAAAGTCACTACAGGGGCAGCACATCTGACCCTTGAAGATAACGTCCAGTCTGAGTTCAGAGCAAGAGATAATGTAGGCTTCTTCACAGGCAGATTAAGTGGTAAGGTTTTTGTTCATAGCCCTAGTGAGCAATCGATACAGTTTTCCCACCATTATACATTCCACCTTTGCCACACTTCTCATCTTGCTTTGACTGCAGACAATCCTAGAAGCATAAGTGAAAGATGGATAGAGTTTGATTCCCCTCCCCAGAGCCCCTACGCTCCTCAGGTCTAGCTCTATGTAAAGAGGAATAACCATATCAAAAGCCAAGTTTAAATCTGGGCTCTTTGGCAACACATGCCTGAAGACTCCCAAGTGGAACATTGCCCGAAAACTGACCAATAATTACTTCATATCAACCTTACTGCTATCAGCATCAGTCTGAACTTCTCATTGGCAAAGGTAGGTTTCACACCTGACACAGCATTAACCTTGTACTCGGGATCCAACTAGAATGAAGCACCCTCCATCTCACACTGCCTTCACCACTGATCACTTACACAAGAATATGTGGCCACAGATAGGAACATAGAAAGGAGAATAGAATAAGAAAGAAAAAAGAGATACTCTATCCAGCACTGTGACTCATTATTGTGACTTGGCACTGAGGTCTTCAAAAGATAGTGGATGTTTCAAGGCTATAAGAGAAGCCTTGAGAGTCCTGCCTTTACATACAAGAAATTCATATCAAATATCTGTTCATCAACATATCTTTCTATGAGTAAGATAACTACCTCAAACTGTGTCACAATGCCCTCTCTGTAGAAGAAGAGGTATTCTAATTGACTCTGGTACTACTGATAGGTAATTTGCAAACATTAATATTGTATGATTCCTGACTTAGAAGCATTATTGGAACTCTAAATACATTATGCATCATCATATATTCATATCATGTGCAACATACTTCTGATTTAAGAATCATTCCTATTTCATTATAGTGGAATGTCATAATCCAATTGTCTTTAGAAATGTTCAGGGTAAATTTGCAAGACTTCAATGAATTTTTTTCACAATTCGACTTTCACAATACTACTCTGTATCAAAAATGTGTCTCAAACAATTCCAAAGGAACAACTGTTATTTAGCAAAGGGAAAAGGGAGTAGATGTGGCACAATGGCTAGAGATGCCAACTTTGGAACTTGTAAAATCTGATTCAAATCATGGCCTCTACTCAGTATGCTGTGATTTTGGACAAATGTACAATGCAGTCTGGCGTTGTTGTAAAACAACCTAATGCCTTTGGGGCAGGTCTGTATCCTGAAAAAGACTGCAAAACAAATTCTGGATCTAAGCAGCAAGGTTATGTCTGCAGAGACATTGTATTATGATTGCCTAGCAGAGACACTGTGGAACAGAAGGGATGTTATTCCCAGATATCTAAGATCACAGCTGCATCTCTAAACCATATGGGAGTTTATGGTCTGCTAGGAAATGTAATTAATCATTGAGGGGGCCACCATAGATTGCATTCTTCACATGTGTATAGCATCACTGCAGACAGCACAGAAACACTGTAGAAACTATCAGCCTTTCCTTTTTCCTGAGATGGATTCAAAGGAAATGGATTTGGAGTAGAGCTCCAACATGGCCGCTGAATCTTAGGCTGGAAGCCTACCTCTTACCACACTTCCTAACAATGCTTAATGGAAGAGTGACTTACCTAATGTATAAAACTAGTTTTTCTACATGGAAGAGCACATTTTGTTGACGTGTTACCGCAGTAGTTTTAACATGCAGCCCTGCCATGGCAAACCAGTGGTCTATGAAGCACCACATTCTTATTACATATGTGGGTGGTTCAAATGCACACAGCAGCCCATAAATAGCATTTAACTTCCATGACATTGGTGCATTTCCTATTTCCTCTATTGCAGTCTTCTTGGAAAATTAAATGTTAATATTAAACTTACAACCATATTTTTGGAGTCATTTAGGTGAGTGGTGCAAATAGACACTTCATACAGCATGTGAAACAACTTCCATATTACCGGTACACTTCCACCATCAATGGTAAAATAAAGTAAGCTAAACAAGCAAATTGGGTGTTGCTAATTTTTATTTTATGTCAGTGATAGAATACAACCTTTTGAGGCTGCATTGGAGTGTCACTGTGGCAATATATTAACCAAACACATCCACAAAATTGAAGGATGGGCTGTAAAAAAAGATGTCTTGTGGTGTCTATGCATTATATTTCAGTGCACTTTCTTTACATGTATAATTTAGAATGTTACTTTGTGCTGGTCAGAATATTCTGTGTACTACTTGCTAAGCAATGTTAGGGCAAGGTATTCGAACAGCTCTACAGTCAGTTGGAGCCACCACCTTGAGCCCTCTATACCTGTATGCATGTTTCCTGTTTACTGCAATAAACACATTCAAGGATAGAAGACTCCTCATCTTATTGAATGACTGTACAAGTTGCTGAAGACAGAACACTTCAATTTTGGCTTTTCTCACAAACCCAAATGTCTGTTGTACCATCAAAGTGATTTGCTTCCAGTCCCCTATTAAGTCCCCTCAGGCAGCAACATTCTGCCACCTCCAATCTAAGGGTAACTGAGTCTTATATCCTTACCTAGGTGTATATTGCACGTTCAGTTCTTTTATAAAAGTAATGGTTCAATTCCAATCACTTCTCCAATTGAAAATGGCCTATCGACATATGCTGCTGTCCCATATTCTGCATCATCCCTCACATATCGCATTTGAAGGGTTGTATGGCGATGACTGCAGCAACTGGATCCTTTTACATCTCACAAAATGGTAAACACTTGCA
Source organism: Triturus cristatus (assembly GCF_964204655.1). Classification (NCBI taxonomy): domain Eukaryota; kingdom Metazoa; phylum Chordata; class Amphibia; order Caudata; family Salamandridae; genus Triturus; species Triturus cristatus. The sequence continues at coordinate 447,215,628 of NC_140590.1, forward strand.
TTAGAGAGAATACGCAAATTAGGATAATAACCTGATTAAAACATGGTTGAGAAGATGTCAGAGCAGACCATGATTAAAGTTGTAGAAGTAATGTGTAATTGTATATTGGTATATATTTGTTTGCAGCCTTGAAAAAGTCCTGATGGACGAAACACGTGTCGGCTGTTCTGTGTTGACTTGATACATGGGCATGACAAGAAAGAATAATAAAGAATGAGAATTCAATGAAAACTGTGGAGAGTTTTGTGGACTTTGAACATACTTCCTCTTTTTATATATAAAAATCTTTATTTGTGCTTATGTGTGCCTCAACTGATGGTTAACCAGTGTGTGGACTCGAGTAGGGTATCCTTTGGGTTTCTCTAAGGGTATGTTGTTTCTCCCAAAAGCAGAGGGAGAGTCTTGGTTCGAGAGCACCATATTGTCACCAGGAGAAAAGTTTTCTTACTACAAATGTGAGGGTACGACAATAATATTATGGATGTGCATGTAAATTTCTGGCAGACTGCTGCTTAGTTTCGTGTGTGTAAAAAGTAGAAGTAATGTGATAACGTCTTCCAGCATGTTCAAAAATGGGGACTTGGGAGTCCTGCCGACTGTTAAAAATTTAAGGATTCCTAGCCGACCTTGATGAATTTTAATTATGCTGGATAACGTCACCAAATTCCAAAATTTTGTTGTTGCAAAAATCGCAATCATTCTTGAAATTTCACATCATATGACTTTCCATAACTTCTTTTTAACTGAATTGGCACCTTTGTAAAAAAAAGGTAGAGCAAGATACCAGGGAAGGGCTACTTCACAAAGAAAATGCCTCAGTGAGATACATTCGTAACTAGCACCAGTCTTTTGCAAGATTTTCTCATGTGCGGTATGTGCTTGCCTACAAAATGTGGTACAGAATACTAGCAAACTACATTTTTCTAGGAGAACGTAATTGTGTGTGATTTAGTGAAATTGTAATAGGGTTTTGTTAAATTTGTCAAGAAAAAATACAGGATTTCACCTCATCCCCGCCCACCCCCAATGTTCAGTCATCCCTACTTAGATTGTTTATGATATACATTCTAAATAAGGCTGGACAATAGTCAAACTCTAAACCACCTCTTTTTTTATTATTAAACTGTATAATGATCAGCACATTTTCAATGCATTGTATCATATTACGTCATCAAGAAAGCATGAAGGTAATTCTGACTGGGGTAAAGGACGGCAGTGGCATCGGATGGCCATTGGCAGGATTGGACTGGCCTCTAGGGCAAACAGGCAATGCCCGACAGGCTGGTCTTAACAGTCAGTGAGTGATTTCCCTAATATCAAAACAAGCATTGCCTGCAGCAAGCTCACATCCATGCTATCTTCCATACCTTGCAAAATAATTATAAAACGTTTCTTTAGAAGTTCAAAATTGTCCTAATTTGTAAATATGGGCCACTTTTTAGGTATCTAATTCACTAATGGGGACTATTTTTATTTTGGTGCCCAGGCTTATTTGCTGTCCCAGTATGACTCTGGTCTTTGGCAGGGTTGGGAACTCTGTGCTCAGGATTGTCTAATGCATGTACGAAGGTGAGCAAGTTGTTGAACAGAAAGGCAGGAACAAGGGGAAGGAAAAACACTTTGTGAATGAGAGGGAAAGAACAAGTTTGCCGGCTCGAGGGACTAAGCGAAAGAGATATCTTTGACAAGGTGTGTCTTGCATAGGTGTTTCTTGCATAGGTCTCATTTAGGAGTGATGTCGGTTTGGGCAGTGAGAAAGCGAAAAAAAACTTGCTGCGTTTACTAGCGAGGTTTATGTGGCTTGATGAGCCATGGGCAACTTATAATACAAGGTGAACTAAGCTAGGCACTTGGGGGTGTTTTAGCTGAGGCATAGTGATGAGGGGTGGTGTGATCCTTGAGGGTTTCATATGGGAGCAGAATGCATAATAGTGTTTGCTGTGCGATATCAAGGCAGATAACATGTCATTCTTAGCATGGGATTGGAAGAGTGAGGTTAGTTCATTCCTTGGCACAGACACAGAGACATTTTGGGGCCCCTGGGTGCCTCACACTTAAGGCACTTGCTCTCTGGCCCAGATAATTACCATCTGTTGGTACCTAGGGATTGAAAGGGTGCATTGGCTTTCCAAAGACGTGTTAGAGCTTGCCTGGCTAGCAGCAGCACTTGGTATTGTAAATGGGCCAGTGCTTTATGTGTGTTTTTCAAGCATTTGAATTAGATTCAAGCACAAATGTCCAAGCAATGTAGGGTAGGATGTCCTGAGAGTTGACTCAAATGTTCAGTGACTGATGTCTAAAAGTATGAGAGCTTCAAGCACGCCCACATTTGTTTTAAGACTGCATTGTGTGTTTTGCATGGGGCAATTGTTTCAGACAAATTGGTATTTCGTTTTGCTTGTGTCATGTAGGCTCACTGTATTACGTAGAATTGTATTAATTTAGATTGGGTGTTCCTGGAAAACTAAGGAAGAGTAGTCAGGAACGTGATCCCATTCCCTGCGATTAAGTCCCCTACCAATATCCGTCTCCCACTGTTCATAGAGAGGGTCTACAGGAATCTGTATGTGTGTGTGTCACAGATGTTTTATATAGCCATGTGGTAAGATGGCGTCCCACCTCCATGGTGTAGATGCTCTGTAATATTTCATGTCAAGGAGGTTCCTTCAATTTGATATGCCATACTGTGAGCAGGGTGAGAAGTAGTGCTTTGTACGGAATTGACTTTGGGCAATGTTGTGGTGCATGCCAAGGTAATCAAAAGGCAGTATTTGTCCATCGTGTAATAAAGCACCTACGATTTTTAAAACCAATAGAGGCCAATGTATTATGCTGGGCAGGGTTAGAGCATTAACGGGGTTGAAGAGACATTTAAGTGAAGTGTTTAGCGTGTAAATAATTACCTTGTTGGTGAGGTGCAGGCTTCTGTGGAAACATAGGTAAGCAACTCTCAGCAGAAGAGTTGGAGCACTTTTGCTTTTGTCAATGGCACTGCTACTGTAGCAGTATCCTCCAAGAACATACCAGAGGCCTAGCGGTTTAGCCATTGGAGCTGTGGGACAGGATAATAGTTTGTTATTTCAAAAAAACATGTATTCCCAGAGAATGCAGGCCATCTGTGTTCCTTTCTGGGCTGCCAGGATTTTCCTGGTGGTCTTGTATGTTAGAAGGCTTGCCTGAAATATTTAGGATAGGCCTGATAAACTTTGACTGGTGTCCTTGTGATGGGCAGGCTGGCAGTTAAAGATTTCTAACAATGGAGCCACCTGGGACTCCGCCACCAGACACTGGGCATTTCAACCACCTCTGCATGTAAACTACGATTTTGCCAGGCAGACCAACTGAAACTTTTTGTCCACTAATCTTCAAATGACCGGTTCAATTTGATAGACTTACCTGCCCCTGCTCCAATATGGTTAGCTGAAGTGATGCCTAGGTCCGGGTCAACCACAAACAGACGGTTTACAGTTCCTTGGTCATTGATTACTTAAAACCTTTAAAAAATCATATTTATGGTTCTCATAATCCAGTATTGACAATTTAAGTGTACTTTCTCTATTTAAAATGTTCTCTCTAATGACTATATTGTTGTGAGAATGTTATTTGTGCTGTTGCTACTAGGGTTTAGTCCAGGTTATTTAATTAAAACTGAGTTTTAACCTAAGAAGGCACTAGAGTTGTAATTAGATGGGACCCTTTCAAAACATTCCTAATCCAGAATCTCACAGCAAGCAACATTTGTCAATAAAACCCTACTTGTGTTCATAGTTTGGACCTATTGTGTGTCCATTCCATATTTTATTCACAAGGTCTTCAACAAACTCATATATGTAGCATAGCAAAACAGGTTAGTCTATGCGAGTTAAGGGTTACAATTATTTTTTTAAAACAGGTGGATTATAGAAAGCCAAAAAACACCCCAGCAACAAACTACAGCCACCTCTTTGCTCATCCAATTAAAGAGCAGTATGAATGACCATAACGTACTGGAGCTCAACCATTGTTAAATATTTCCAAGTCCAAGTACTCACATTCCCTAAAGGCAGACACACTGAGAAAACCCACCTTACCTTCAGAACTAAACAGGAAATACAATGTTTATATTTAACAAATATTGCATTTGTGTCAATACAGGAACCATATTAGGTAACTATCCCTCTACAGAAGCACAAATCAGCCATTTAGACTAATCACTAAACTAATTATAGGAAGATGAAATAGGGCTCCAGGATATAACTAAGAATAGATGAACATTGGATGAAACAAAATCCTCCCAGACAAATTAGGTAGACTTGACGTTATGAGACATGTTCACTTGTTACTGTGGACCTGGGAAATTGATAGCCTTGTGACAACACTGTACTCCACTTTTGCGTGGCATCCTATCCATCAAACCAATTGCAGGATCATGGTAGCAAGTAGTACTGTGCTTACTGTGGCACGTGTGGTAGTTTTTGGATAAACATTGAGATGGTGTTGAGCCCACCCATTTATATATTTTCCACTTCTTCGGATCATCCCAGAGAAATGGAGTCTACCAGGGGCTGACCCACAAGAAACACACATCTTCTTTCCTTGTCAATCTTTGTACTAATCTACAGCCTCATCCCAAATTTACACTCAATTTGGTGTTTTTAAATCTCGTTTAACTCATCTCTACATCAATGTTTTTGGAGGTAATCCTGAACATTTTGTATTCTGTGGTTCATAAATTCTCTGACTCTTTTGGTCCTGGCTGCCTCAAAGGTTCTTTTCCTGTATGGAAGAGGTCCCCGTCTTACTAATGGTGCTAATTACTCTGCCTCCAGTTAATGGATTTATCTTTTGATATTTCAACTGTATTACCTTTCAAAAGGAATATTAATTTCTAGGTGTGTGAAACTTTATAGAGCGCAGTAATTCATTTGAAGCTCTTTTTGAGTTCCACCTGACAGCAGCAGGACTCAATAGATAATTTATGATCCAATCTTTCCAAAATTGGATCTCACAGGACAATAATTTATTCTATCACAATAATGTGTTCTCTTATGTAGCATGCGCTCCAGTTTTAAAACAGTTCTACTCATTTGTTTACATATCTCCTTGATAAGCTGTGAGCTTATCTTCCAATTACATGCACAGTCCTATTTCTTTGCCCCAAAGGGTTAAGCGCCTGGTCAGGGGGATACCAGAAGAGTCTAAATAGATAGCAAACCATGTTTGATACAACCACTTTGCCCAACAGTGCAACAACATTTTCCTTATTGATCCTTTTTAGGCCTCAGTGAGCGACAGTGTAAGCAGTCTGTTAGCCAGAACTATTATTTCCAAAATACAAAGGGCTCGATTAGGATGGTGGAAGGACTGCCACCACCAGCCATGCGGGGGTGGTCCTTCCGTCCGCCGACCCCCAGTTTCCCCCACCAAATTAGGATGGCAGGGGGAATCATTTCCTGACCGCTGCAGATGGAAAGACTGTCCGCCACTTGTCCGCCAGAAGCAATCATTCAGATTGCCTGGCGGGCGGTCCAGGGACCATAAAATGGTGGCGGTGCCTAGCAGGCACCGTCCACCAAATTATGAAGATGGAGCTTTTAGGCCTTTCCATGGCGGCAATGCCACCATGGAAAGGCATGTGGGGATTACTTAGGGGGGCCCGTTGCAGGTCCCCATGTGTTGGGGGGAGGTGAGGGTGCACTCGGGGGGTACCCATGGGACCCCCCTACATTTCACAGCACTACTTGGCAGGCACCGTGTGGTGCCTGCCACGTAGTGCAGTCAAATGCACAACATGGCTTTTGGCTTCACGGCGGGTGCTGCTGTGAGCAGCATCCGCCGCAATGTTAAAAACCAAAGTGTGACCACCATGGTGCCGGTTGCATCCTGATTTGGTATGCGGGACCGCCGCATATATTGCGGACGGTCCCGGTTTACCGCAGGATGGCGGACGGACTCAAGTCCGTCCGTCATACTAATGACCCCCAAAGTTTGCAACTGTGGGTCAGCCCCTTGCTCTGGACCAGATGGTTTTACTGTCTATCTCTTTTGGATGCAAACACTTTCCTCCCTCTTGTTATGTTTGTTTCTGCCAGAAGCATTTTAGTTACACAGTGTTATAATTAGATGAGATGCTGACATTAATTGCATTCAGGGACCAACCCTTTTCTTTTACTTTAATGACTCCATGGAAGGGCATGTGTTTTCTTGCTGTGCTCCTCATGAGCTGCTTTCCTCTTCACTTTCCACTGGCCCCTCATTCTTTGTGTTGCTTCTTCCTATCCCCCTGCTAATTCATTGCTTCTCTCTCTCATACCCATGTTGCTCGTTTTTTTTTCTAATATCACCTTACGCTCCCATCTCTATTGCTCCCTCTCCCATCCCTTCTTGGCACCCTTGTCCCCCCACCAGCTTGATTTTCGTTATTTTATTACCTTTTTGCACCCTATTTCAAGATGGTCTCCTGCAAGTGTTCATGTACACATATGAGCCTGCATGAGCAGCTGGCATCTATGTAGGGTTTGAACTATTTTGAAATTCCCATTCTAAGATGCCCATCATAGATACACGTACATCCACAACAGTCAGCTTTGAATGCATTTGTAATGCTTTAACTCATTCAAAGATGGCCACTGCATCTGCGCTCGCCTCTGTGGCTGCTATCTAACCCAAAAAAGCATTGTCGAAACCAATAGATTCAACTTCCGAGACCTAATGGCTTTGTCAGAAGAGGACGACACTGAAAATATTCTTGAAAGAAGTCCATTTTCCAGGCTGCAGTTGGTGCCAAAAACATCACTTCTTAACACCTGTTGTATTCACTCTTTCGATCACAAATTATCTTTTCAATTGTACGACCAGTTTTATGCAAAAACATTATTTCTTCAAAATGTTTGCAAGGCTTCAAACCAGGGGGTTTATGTACAAGCCCCTATCGCCACCACAACGTCACTTTTACACCGTTGTGGTGGCGATAGAGGCTGCGCCTTATGCACACGGTAGCGTTAAGCCACTTAATGTGGCTTAACGCTGCCTTGTACATAAGGCCCCCTTTCACGCTATGGTTAAAGTGAAAGGGGTAGGCAGTGGGTGTTGCGGTGGGCGTGAAGCACACCTGGAAAAAGCTAAATGCCATGTTTTTTGTATGTATAAGAAGGTGTCCCTGTACAGCAACAAACCTTTAAAAATATGCCATTTTGTCGCTTTCATGTGTGCTGGATGGATCAGCACACATGAAAGTGACAGAATGTCATTTTAGGATTGTTTATGTGCAGGAAGGATCACCTTCCTACACATAAACAATCCTCCCCTGCATGCAGACAACCTTGCACTATTGTGCAAGGGTACCTGCGTTGGCGCTAAGTTGCTAAATTTAGCGCCATTGCAGGGGTGAACGCAAGGATGTACCACATTTGTGTAAATATGATGCAGCCCTGGTATCAATTTTGGGATGATGAAATAGGATTATACCGTAGCAGAGCTCAGCGCTTGAGTCTTTTTTCCTGTTGGCGCTTAGTTGTGGTGCACATTAAAATGGTGCCTAGGATCTTCGATTTCAAAAGAAGGAGTCTTCTTGTTCATTATCAATTGGCACATTTTTCAAAATAAAATAATGTTAGGCAGCTGGCTCTGTATAATTCAAGTAGGTGTATCAGAATATTACTTCAACTATGAATAGAAAAATGTAACATGCAGTTCTCTGCATATAACTAACTTACACATATTGAGTGTTTCTTCTACACACACACACACACACCCGCACACACACACACATATATATATCAAATTCAGAAACTACCACCATCTGAAAGCAGACAGTGATTACAAAATGTCTAAGTGGTTGGGTGGGATAACAGGCTGCCAGACATGAACGTACATCATTTATGCCTGTGTTTCACTGGTGAACTGGGTGGCAATGCCTTTGCAAGTTGGTGGGGTTCTGCAACATGTGGCGGTCCGAGGCAGGGAAGTAACGGTGATACTGCTGTAATTTAGTGGAACACCACAAACAATCCCTTAGATTATGTCGAGCTCTCAGGGCCACCTGATGATGAAAGACACTGCTCAGCACTGGAGCGCCTGGGTAAAGGGGGGCAGTTACCTTTGGAGATGGGGTGGGACAACTGTGCAGAGGTGAGCACCATCTGCTTCCCTCATGTGCTGTGAGAAACTAAAGGAAATGATTGTTTTTTCTGGCTCATATGTAGCACTACAGGACCTGCGAAAGGTTTTCTAAATAAAAAAAATAAACTCACACCTTTGCATCCATTTAGACTTGCCATGGGACAGTGCCCTAATGACTCTAGCCTCCCTTATATCATGGAAGCGCCCTGAGCACTGTATGCGTAATGCTTTTCTTGAACCATGAAAATATATTGCAGACAGCTACATGCACGAACTGATGTCCATGACTCCTTGGTAGATCAGACATAAAATGAGTCATAACATATTGAAGGATGTGCTAATGCGCCATCTCGAAGATGTACATCAAGAATTCTAGACAACATAATGGCACAGAAAATGCACAGAATGAAAACTGGACAACACTTCTACAACCACGTCCAAGACTAGACTAGACGACATGATAGAGACATTTGGTGATACGCCTACACCTTAGGAGTTTACCGACAAATGGAAAATGGAATGGAATGAAATAACACCTACTTAATCTCTTCAGAGAAGAATATTTACTTGTATTGGTCTTGACGGCCGACTCGTAAGATGGCGGGAGGTGAGAAAGATTCTGAAAGGACCTTGAGAAGGACAGATCATACGGCTCTGTTGCAGAGGTAAGGATGTTATTCACGCGTGGTTTTTCTGTAAAAAAGAAGGATAAAATCAAAGAATTTTAGTTGCCTTTTCGAATATAGAACAAGACAGCAGAGACTTTGCTGCTGACATCACGCCAAAGTGAAGTGATTTCACAGCCGCGCGGCAGCCAGCGATTAATAGCATCCTTATAGTTAGGGCACCGTAGAGAACTGCCCCAGCTGAGAGGCAAGAAAATGAAAGGGATGGGATAGGCCTCTCACCTATAAATGTGGTATCTCCAGAACAGGGCTGGGCCACATTGGTGGAGCAGCGTGAAGGAAGCGTGCACTGCCACTGCGCATGCGGTACCTGGTCTGTGAATAAATGGGAGAGTTTAGTTTCCAGCGGGGCCACTCCAGCACCTTGTGCAAGCCTGACATTCACATTGCAAACACGACTGATGGAAAATTGGTAATGACGTGAAGAAAACAAGTTCATATACCAATTTCGGAGGAAATATTCTGCATTGGTCGATAATGTCGTTCAAGTTTATACATTACTGGAATGGAGCCATCTTTCATCATTCAATTTTGCAAAATGGTTTTAGGAAAATTGGTTCAAAATGATGCATTGACTTTTTCACTGCCACTGCTAGAACTCTTGGAAAAAGATGAGCAGTGTGATGTCTTTCTCGGTATGTTTGCAGCTGCCAGATATAGGAGTCATTTGTTTTCTTTGTGAATCACATGCCAGCAATTACTTTTGTGGGAAGTGCCAGATGGACATCACAGGAAACTAAACTCCTCAGTTTGTAGAAACTGTTCATTTTCTGCATCGTGAAATGCTCACCATCTGAAGCCTCAGCCCTTCCTGGTTAAACAGCAGCATTAACGCTCCTACGTCTTCACAACATTCGCCCACGTATGCGTTTCCAGACTTACCTTTAATAATCTCTCTGTAGCCTCAGACACAGTGGCGTAGAGGGGTGGCACAGATTTTGGGGGCGGCGCCCACCCCCGCCTTTACCTGTGGCCGTCGCAGGGCAGCAAACGCAGGGATTGCCAGCACCCCCCCCCTCTCCCACGCCCCCCCCACCCACAGCTCTTACTTGCTCTTACTTGCGGCCATCCCAGGGACCGCAACCGGCGGCAAAAGGTCTAGCCACGCCATGTTCAGACAGGTTCTGTGTCAGTACTAATGTGGGTTTGTTTAATACCAAAAAACTACTGGGGCATATTATCAAGCACTGCATTAAAATGATCGCCACTTTAGCGGCAGAAAACCGCCGCTAAAGCGGCGATAATGGGCTTGATAATATGCCGCCGAGAATTCCCATAGAAGCCCATGTTGACACCAGAACATGGGCTTCTATGGGAATTCTCTGAGGCAGTGTTTCCCAAACTGTGGTCCGCGGACACCCAGGGGTCCGTGACACATTCCCAGGAGGTCCTCAGGTAGCAATTTTAAAAGCACAACAAAGTTCCTTGTAGAATTAGCAGTTTTCCAGCAACAATAAAAGTGTCAAGATAAAGTCAGTGATTAATGTACCTGCTGGAGATAGATGAGAGTTTTGTCCAGTGGCAGCTTTGACTTATCTAATGTAGCACAGAGGGTTAATATGCCTACTGCGAAGAATGTGTACCATGAATTTAAAAAAAGTGTTTTATGTTCATAGGTTAGTGGGTTACTGCTTTTGTCACAGAGATTATTTTGTTACTGTGCAGTTCATAAGTGACAATCGTAATCTAGCACAGTGACCTCTTAACTGTCATCAAAGAGCTGCTTGCAAACTGCAAGATACAAGTTAGAAACATGTTTTTTCTAAGTCTTTCATAATCCAGATGCTGCTAAAAAGGTTTATTTGGGTGGAAATACATTTTTATTGTTAACGTCAATGCTAACCACTGTGTTATGTTCTGAATCCCGAGTTTGTGCTTCTCCAGACCAAGCACTCTTTAAAAATGCCTACCATTATGAATGACATGTGAATCCTACACCTTGTAGTCGCATTTGCCTTATTAAACATTTTTTATACACTGATTTACACGTATGAATCATTGTCTCTATGGGGCAGATCTACAAGGAAAGTGACTCAGTGTGTGCCGCAAGCCATTTGGCTGCACCGCACTGAGTCACTTTCAAAGCACAGGGATGCAACACATTTACAACAATATGTCGCATCTCTGCGCTTCCCCCTGCGCTGGGGCACAAACTGCTGCCATGTGCCTGCACAGGCACCCTTGCACCATGGTGCACGGATGCCTGCGTTGTGGGGAGATTGTTTATATGCAGGAAGGGTTCCCTTCATGCACAAAAACAATCAGAAATGGCGTTTTTCAACTTCTAAGTGTGCTGCATTAGTACACATAGAACTTGCAAAACGTCATTGTTTTACTGATTGTTTATGTGCAGGAAGGGACACCTTCCTGGATATAAACAATCACCATAGGTGATTTCCTCTTTCTATGCGTGCTGCAGAATGCAACACGCATAGAAAGAGGAACAAAACAAGGAGAAATAAATACATTTCTCCTTGTTGCGCCTCCCTATGCCTCCACTGGGGAGGCGTAGCATTCAGACACATTTCCAGATTTACGATTTCTAGTAAATCTGGAAATGTGTCTGGTTTCATGGGTGTTGCGTGGGAACACCCACAGCAACACCCATGGAACGCCCCTTTCACGCAAAGTGCTGTGTGCAAATGGGCCATATTTACAAGACCAGGAAAAGTCACGCAGGGTGGCTTTTCCTGTCCTTGGAAATATGGGGCTCTAAAATACACAACCGGTGCGTCACTTTTTGTGACACACCCGTGGCACAAGGGGCTTGTAAATCTGCCCCTATATGTGTGTGATGTAAAGTGCTCGGACATCCTACAAAGGTATGATAGATGCTATAAAACAAATGAAATACATGTGACAGAGGGGCTATGGAGAGATGAGAGGCACTGTTGGAGGGTGATTATAAGGTAATCATTGAAGAACCCCAACAAAGATGGTTGTGTCCTGGTGCATAGTAAGGTCATCATTTACTTTTCTTTAAAAGCTGATACAATTCAATATATAATGATACATTTATTGTAGAATGCACCATTGTTTACTAAATTTTCTTGGGGGAAGAGCCTCCCAAAGCCCCCTTTGTAGTGGTCAGGCTCACTCACTCACTGCAATTGGTGAGCACTGTATGGGGACTGGTCTGAAAACATTTGCCAGGGCTGCTTTGGGTTTCCAGTCTGGCCCTGGCAGGAGCCTTGTACTGCGAAATAAAACAAACCATTTAAAAGTTAGTCACGGAGATGCAGCTCTAAACTTCCCATCTTTTGCAAATTCTTTCAATATAAAATATTAAAATCCTTAGAAATGTGAGTATTTGTTTTGTGTGCACACGTGTGTTTGTTTTCGAATTACTGTTTTAATGTTAGAAATTTAAATCATACAAATTGCTTGGGGGTCCCCGGCTTCCAGTGGTGACTCAAAAAAGAGACGTTGCTCAGATTTGGCCTAAGGTGCCCAGTATGACCTCACACAGTCACAACTTGATCACATTCAGTGAAGAATTCCGCTTCATTCTATGTTACATTGATTTCTCAAGAGGGCTCCTTCAAAACAAACCTAAGAAGGCCTAAAATGGACTTGACTTTTACATGCAAGACTATACATTTTCTCAGGTTGAGAGTTGATTTTCCTTCTGAGCTGACATTTGCCAAAATGCTCCAAAAAGTAGAACACTTTCATATTAGACCTTACAATGGAGTTTAACTTTTCCTATGATAACTGCCATAAAGTAGTGCTCCTTATTAAACTGCACACACCAATCAGGTTTTTGAAAGGCACTTATACTGTACTATATGTATGTTAATGTTACTCGAGTTAAAGGTAACAATTTTGTTAACCTTAGGGTTAAAAAGGAAAGTGAGCTATACTGTGATTTGAACATGCAGGTCACCCACAGTTCCCTTCACTGCATCAAATCAACCAAACAAAATATTACTAACTTTCTCCCCAAACAGATATACCACTGTACGAAATTGGGTTACGGGTTGAGGAGGTGAAACACTACTGAAGCAGCAACCACAGTTCTTGTGAGGGATATACACAATCATAGCCCAAATTAACCTGTGCTCAACCCTCTGGTAGCTGCGCACAAACACAGCCAGTCTTATCTTAGATGTCATATGTAAGGTATTTATGCAGCACTTAAGCAGTAAAAAAGTGAAAACACAACACAACACAAGCAAACCCACACCATTTTAGAAAAATAGAGTGAAATGTAATAAATTATTTATTTGGTTCTCAGGATGTGCCAGACTGGGACAAAGTCACAAGGTCAGGCCAACACTGATGGAGCATGGACCGGATACAGGGAAAAAGTTGAGGATGCTGAACAAAGTATCTTTAATCCTGATTGCAGAGCATGGCAAGATCTTGTATTGCAGACGTGTCAGGGAAGGGCAGTTCAGAAGAAGCTGTAGGCTGTGATGCGAGGTCCTGGATAAAAGATGTGTCACGCAGCAGTGCTTACAATGAAGCCGTTGATGGGGCTTGCGATCCGAAGTGCTGTATCGTGAATGACGTTAGCGTCATTTATTAACATATACCATGTTTTTAGATTTTTTTAATACTTGTTTAATGACAATGTTTTTATACTATTTAAACAGGCATATTTAAGCATTAGTTGACCTTATCGTGCTTCGGATGAAGATTGGGTGTTATGTACCCCAATGTACCCCATTCTAGGCCTAGGTAGCTACAAACCTTTTACCTGCATTTGGTCTACATAACGGTTCTAGCACTGACCCTTTACCCAGTTATGTGCTGAATTAATGTCGATCAGTTTCCTGGAAACTAGCCTCATTTATTATACAAGAGGAATTTTAGAAAAGTCCCTGCAGACGACGTACATAACAGCATGAACCCATTCTGCGTAAAAGTCATGGTCATCTTCCTCCTAGGGCAAAATAAATACTTTGCATAATTGCAGGTATTGCTCTAGGCTCATTTGCATAATCGTATTCACAACACATCGATTATGTAAGGAACCCCAAGGCTATCTTTGTGGTATGAGAGAACAATAACAAGACTAGATAGGCAGAGGAGAAGTTCCATGGTGACACTAGACGCTGAGGTCCCGGCTTGCAGAAGATACAGCACGCAGAAGTCTGACATCCCTTGCGGGTTGTCCAAACTCAAGACCAAGACGGGGTCCTTCGTTCTCTCCCATCAGGTAATGGGAATGGCTCATTCCCAGGGGATTCTTGGCTTTACACCCAAATACATGCTAAGTACACTTAAGTACACTTAGAGTTTGCATCTCAGGAGTACGCTTGATTACGGCCATGTATCTATATGCTTAAATATATTTAATGTTTTAGCACCATGCTAGAATTCTTCCTTTTATTTACTCTGTGGGTGCTTGTAATCTTATATATCTGTTTCTGTCTAATGATTGTCGCAGCAATAATGTTTTATACCAGAATTACACTGGTCCAATGAATGTTTATTGAAAACTTCTCCATAGTTTATTCTGTGTATCTCTCTGAGACCCAGTGAGCACGAAGTGACTGAGCGGAAGGTACTGTACTTTTTCCACAATCCCTGAAGGATCAAGGGTTGTCATGTTTAATTGTTACCAGAAACTATTCGCTCTTTAGTAAGTTTAGTGGGCTTATGAGGTCACTGTGAGCTAGCTGGTCTAAAGGCTGACATATCCTTTGGGGGTGTCAGTCTGGACACCAATCCCTTTGTTTATGTTGTCTAATTGTGCAGATCCTATGAATTTTTAGGAGCTACACAGCAGGTACTGGGCTGACATACTCGCAGACATTGATCAGATGTCTAATACTGATTTACCCCGTTTTCCTAGTTACATCCTTTTGGGTCTCCGTAACACACTGACATATCCTCTATGGTCCTCGTGGGGGGAGAGCCATTACTCTACCACTCTGCGTGATGAAACAGGTCCTGATGTCTAGATAGGGTACAAGCATAATACCTACGCACACTGATTGGCTACACAAACTTTGGGACCTACTCAGTATGGTGAAGCTAACGGCCAATGTAAAAAACACTATTCCTAAGTTTGAAAAGTCACAGGCCTCTGCTTGAAATTCTTGTCTACAACCTTCTGAGAACTCTCTTGCCTAGTGTACCTGTGTGCGCTACATCTTACAGTGGTCCCAACAGACACAGAATAGTCCTCCTATAGAGTGGAGTTGGAGCGAGAGATGAAACCTGCAATGTTGCAATGTAAGTGCATCTACCTATCCCCTCCCACCCCCTCTCCACTACTTTTCTCTCTACCTGCTTTCCCGTTTTGAAATACCCCACTATCACCCCTCTCTTCTATCACCTCTGCTCTCTTTATTTCCTTACCGGCCTATGGATATAGGTGAGTGATTGTGTTACTTGATTTAAAACTCAATAAAAATTGATTTGATTTTAAAAAGTGGTGTTTAAGAGGTAAGTATTTCGTGTCACTCCCTGTTGACAGAATGCATGTTTCATTTGTTGTGGTCTTCTGAGCTTCAAGGAATATAAACAAACAAGTAGCAGAGTTTACCACTGTCAAAACACTGGAGATAACCTTGCAGTGTTGTGAAATGATTTTTACACTGTAAAAATCGTAGCTGCTCCCTGTGCTTAGCCTGAGATATGTGCTACTCCTATCTCGCTAGGTGAAACAGTTCTGTCCTAGTGCCTAGAGCCCAAATGCATGCTAGAAGACACATAGCTGTGCAACTCACCTTCTCTCCCCCTTCCTTCCTTCTTGGGATGGGGCAGATATTTACTCTCCCCCTTCCACCCACTAATTGGCTCTTCTGCCATGAATCTAAAACTAAGCTACTAAGGTCCTGAGGTTGGAAAAAATGCAGACTGCAGAAATAATATGGTTTTTAAAGAGTGGTGTTTATTTTCTGTCTTTGATCTTCCCATTGCGATTTCTACCGCAGGTTTATCAGAGCAGTTTGCTGATTATTTGAATTTACCAACCTGCTGGAATTATGAGAATCATGGTAATACCAATCTGGGGCCATACATGGTGCCCTTTACCTGCTTACGCATTGGCGCATTTTTCAAAAGGTGTAACGGGCGCAAACAGGGACAGTGCACCGTATTACAGACAATGTGCTTCCCCCAGAGCAGCTGCGAACTCGCACTGCCCACGGAGCAGCACATTTAAGGGAAATACGGAGTGGCTGATTCAAAGGCCCTCAGTGTTTCACAGTGCAGATGGCATGCTGCCCTCACTTTGAAGAGGGGAGAGAGATCCTCTTGAAGGCAGGTGCAGTGAGTGACTGCAGGGGGACTTCTGGGTGTTCCATGGGACCCACTTTCTCCCCTCCAGAGGGCTGCCATTAAGAGGCGCACTGAAAGTATGCCACCTTTTTATGGTGCATTTTCAGCGCACAAGGGCAAGTTTGCCTTTGTGCCCATGTCCTTAATATGGTACTGGCGCAGAGGCAAAATGATTCTCACAAACGAGGAAACAGCCTCTCGTAATGGCGCTGGTGCTACATGTGCACAGTGCTACTGGTATTACAGTCGGGGATGCACCAACATCTCTGGCCCCTTCCGTAACACCATTGTGCCCCGGGGAGCGCACAAAGTGGGCACACATTCCTGTTGTGCCCCAAGGGCACAATGTATTATACACTGCCCCTGGTGACTCTCAACTACTGACTTCACAAGCTATGAAAAGGTGGTATGTCTGGGTGAAGTAGTTACATGGAAGATCCCAGTGAAATATGGGGGCAATGACAAGTAACCAGGGAATTAAAGCCTCAATTTACTGATCACTTGACGTAAAGTCCATAAGGTCCTACTCCACCCTTTATAGACCGTGACTCTATCTTGACTAAAAGAGGTCGGCATCTACCCTCTCTCAAACAATGGGAGTCGTCATCTTTCCCAATCTATGCAGAATCATTGCCATGTCTGCTATTAAATGCAGATGTGGCCTGCCCTTATCTTTCTAACAACGTTAAGCCATTCGATTAATGACACAGAAACAACCATCAATGCAATATTTTTCTGGGTCAAATGTCTACTTTTCATCATGTGAAGGTTAGTTAAAAACACATTCAGACATATAACCAAAACAGTGTATAGTCTGAACTTACGTCCTTTTGCCTTATATGCTCAGCAGTAAATGTCTGGAACGCATACCTTGATGCATATAATCTATGTCAAAGATTCTTAAACTTATGTCAGAAATTCCAATTTCTGACAAGATTTAGGGGCAGATTTATAAGCCCTGTGCGTCACTTTTGCGCCGCCGTTGCGTCACTTTTGTGACGCAGCGGCGGCGCAAAGCCAGTGCCATGCTGCGGCAGACTTACAACGTGACGCATCTAGGGAGATGCGTCACGTTGTAAAGCTTGCGCCACATGTGGGCGTACCTTCACAGGGGGGGGGGGGGCGTTCCGGTGCAGGAACGCCTCCGAAAAGTGGCTGAGTGAAATCTACAAGATTTCCCTCAGTCACTTTTCCGGCCATGCTGCGTCAAATCCCTGCGCCTGCTTGAAGCAGGCATAAGGAGTGACACAGCATTGTACTGATAGGGCACCCCCGAGCCTTGCTGGAGCTGTGTCGCGCTTGCGACGCAACTCCAGCACTGCGCCGCCCTTCCGCCATCAGATGCGTCACGCATCTGTTTATCCTTGCGCCACGATGCGCTGCATTGTAAATGCGGCGCATCTATTGTGGCGCAAGGGTAAACTTGCGTGACGCATCTTCCCCGGCGCATCCATGCTGATTTGCAGGGATGCGCCAGGGAACATAAATCTGCCCCTTAGTATATAAGAATAATCAGTTGACCACTTGGGAGGCGAGATCCTTTGACAGATTCTTGCCTTAGATTCTGCCAGACAGTCTTACCTACTGACAGCTCACTTCTTACTTTGCAGATGCTACTTCTCGCTTCAAGCTTAGAAAGCTGACCCCAAGAGGAAGACCCAATTACTGCTACTGCAGCAGGTGTTTGCCCTTTGCGAGGAACATTGTCTTCACAGCTCTGCTGATGAAGACAGCCTTTGCTGTGAACAAGGTATGCAGTGCTTCTCTTCTCCCTATGACACTCTAGACCATAAGTTGTTCTGCCTTCCATACTCTCTTAGTAGAGTGCAAAGAAGTAGATGTTCGGGTGTTAGGTTCTTAGTGACATTTTTACATTGCTAGAAATGTTCATTTTATTCTCATTATTTTTAATGGGCCTGCTTGCTGTTTTTATAATATTCTGCATACTTGTTTTAGATGTACTGAGAAACAGATTTTTCTTGTAGAAATAAATACTTTTATCATAAAAGTTTTAATTCTTCTTAGTACTGTGTGTGTGATTCAGTGATTAATGAAATAAGGTTTGCTACTGTTTCCATGGTGCTCCTGATCCCTTTATGAGATTTATGGGATTGTAACCCAAAAGCAATACTTCTATGTTAATTACACATTGAATAGTGTTTTGAAAGGCATCAAATATCTGTCTTTCACATTAATCGCTGGTGCATTGAACCAAGTTCACCCCTGGATTGGAATGCACAGCTTGTAGAATTACGTTATAATTTAAGCAACATACTCTAGGAATTGCTCATTTCTCAGGGGAGCAGCAGGGTCCCACACGTAATCCCCAGTGGCTCTATCCCGCCCTCGAGTATTATCCCCAATATCAGTAACTTTGGTGGGGTGGAATACACCGCGGTCCGTGCAGGTGCCAGCAGTGGGCGGTGGGGCCGTGTAGGGGGGGATTTCGAGGGACAATGCTGAAGGAAACTTAAATAAATAAAACATTTTCCCTTGGCATCGTCCCTCGAAATCACCCAACATGCGGCCCAACCGCCCCACTGCTGTTACCTGCACGGACCGCAGCTGGGTGGATTACCTAGTACATGCACTCCACCAGAGAAGGCAAAGGTTAAGAATCAAACTTTACTTTTAGCTTTATCATGCCAATTGAGAATTATATAGTGATGAAGTATGTCAGTAGACTATTAATGACATCGTGATTTTTTGGGGAGAGAAAGAGAGCACCAGCATATTGAGCTACATTTAATTCAGCCCTACCATGCACTTTGTCAGAATTTTATTTCTTTGAATGTGTTTCCTAAGCTGCACAGGTTACTTCGAAGCAGATTTATTCACAGTAGGTACAAACAGTCAAATGAAAATAAAATTGGCAGGTTTTTCACTTATCCGTTTGAAAGCAAGCTCCTATTGGCTCATTCTGGGAAGGAGCATTTAAGCTCTCTGTTCGGATTCCAAATTTCGAACATGCAAGTTTGCAGTTCCAGGAACAAAAACCGGAATAGCACCTGAGAGTGCTTTGCTTTGCGAGCTCTCCCTGGGTTGTCAAATGCTGTATTCAATTAACCTTTATAAAATCAAGCCCGGTTCCGCAGGTGGACTTTGGAAAAAGCGTGCTCGTTTCTCGATTTTAACTCCTCCTTTGCCAGAACTCCACACACAAACTAGCAGTGGTGTATCCTATTAAACTACACCAAGCAATGGTTATGTCATTTTGTTACTGACATGGTATTGAAGTGCATATTGTAGCAAGTTTTTGAATCTCTGCTATGCCATATTATGTTATGTTGGCAATACCTATAGTTTTTAAAACTCAGTGTGATAGCCATAACGTATAGTCAAGAGCAGGCATGTGTATTTTTATTTTAGGTATAATATTTTATTGGGGGTAATTATTATTATGTCTGAAATGTGGCCTGCTTTCAGAGGTAGGGTTAAGCATTATATACAGCAACAGGAGGACAGGACCCATGTGTGCATGGTTACAATAACGTGTGTGTGTGTGTGTGTGTGCATGGTTACGTGTGTGTGTGTGGGGGGGGGGTAAGCTTACCTAGGTCACATAGGTGGGATTCATGGGGAATTTAATTTTTAAAGGAATAAATTGGATTAAAAAGGCTATTTAAAGATCGCCTCGCACAAGGGTGAAATAAGAAGACAACCTATCGCCTGGATACAGAGGGCTGAAGGGCATCCTGTGTCAGGGAAGCTGACCTTTGGCAACCCACAGTGAGAAGATCTTCCAGGGCTTACCCAAGAGAGCCTCTGCTGTTTACTTAATTCCATAAAGGCAAAAGTACGTGAAAGAACGATGAAGGATTCAACCCAGATCTGTGACTGAGAGTGAGTGTCTGAAAAGTGTCAGCGCTACGTTCATCATCTCCTTGTGTTTGCTTTGTTTGCCCTAAGTTGGCTGGGTATGCCCAGATGTGGGTCCCTTGCTTACTTTGCCACTGGATGATTCAAGCTAGCCTGGATGATGAGGGGTGTTACAGTGAAACCGGTCCCAGGATGCTAGTTTCCGGTCCAGGGAAGGCATGGCTTGGCAGTTCGGGCTGGACTGTTCCCATGAGGCACAGGGTCAGACTGATTTGCATATGGCCATGTCTGAACTGGGGTGGCAGAGTGGGCTAAAGAACGGTGATGGATCAAACCCAGATCTGTTGACTGGGTGTGAGTGTTTGATTGGTTCTGATGCTCCGTCCATCACCACCCCCTTTTGTACCGCTTTGAAATACATAGACGACATCCTGATCATTTATCATTGGGATGAAGATAGTACAAGAAGACATGTCTGCTACCAACATAAAGGTGTCTTTCTTGGATGTTAACTTCATAGCCAAAAATGGGAAATTGGAAAGCACGCTATACCCGAAATTCACAGACCACAATAGTCGGCTCCACTTCGACAGTGCACACCCAAGATCACTGAGGGAAAACCTCTCTGTCGGACAATACCTGAGAATCCCGAGGAATTGTTCTGATCTTGAGAACTACAACAAAGAAGCAGACAAACTAACAAAGAAACTACAGGACAAGGCTTACCCTAAAAAGGTTATAGAGCAGGCACGGAAAAGGTCTCACAATACACCAAGCTCTGTCCTACTGGAGACCAACGCAAAAAGAGAAACTGAGGCATTGATATGCGTCACCACCTACAATTTATCATCTAATGCTATTAAGAAAATATTTAACAACAAGTGGCACATACTTACCTCCAACCAACTAGAGTTTGAAAAACCCATGTTCTCTTTCAGATGCAACAAAAGCTTCAGGAACACATTAGTCCATACTGATAGTTGGGAACCAAAATAGAACACACCAATGACCTTATGGAACCAACCACAGGTGAAGGGACACTATCCATGTGGTTTGTGTGTTGTCTGTCAGTTCATTACCCATACTACCCATATTGATCTGTGTTAGACTTGGGGGTCTCTAGTTGGCACAGGTATGCACTTGTGACAAATAGGGACCCTCTCCTCTAGTCAGGGTAAGGGGGTACACTCCTAAAATAACCCCTGCTCACCCCCTTGGTAGCTTGGCACAAGCAGACAGGCTTATCTCAGAGGCAGTGTGTAAATCATTTGTGAACACATACAGTAACCAAGTGACAACACTACAGATGGACACCACACAGGTTTTTGTAAAAAATAAGTATTCTTTATATAGATTTACCACAAGACCATTTAAACGACAAAAACACACAATACTGTTACTTTAGATGGTAGAAGTTTGCTTAGTTCTCTTAAGTTCTTAAATGCGACACTTTAAGTCAATGTACCTTTTAGATGTGACACGCAGGGAAACGAAAGTGTTGCAACGATGTTGATGCGATGACGTTTTTGGTGCAAAGAAATAAAGACGTGAAGATCTTCCCGATGCGGCACTCTTCTCCGATGTTGCGAGAAGACTCGACTCGATGCTTCAGCTGCAGCGGCGACACACTTTACGCGATGCGACGACAGCGGCCTTGGCAGCGGCACTCTTCTTCGACGTTTGCGAGACGCTTCCGCTTGATGCGATGTTGCAGCGGCGACACCCCTTTACGTGATGCGACGACAGCAGCTCCGACGGCGGCACGCTTCTCCGTGGATGCGAGGCGCTTTTCTTAATGCGGTGCAAATGCGACAACTACGATGGCTGCGATGGCGACACGCTTCTTCCTCGATGCGTGACTCTTCGCTTGATGCGGTGCAATGCATCAGCTACGATGGCTGCGATGGCGACACGCTTCTTCGGAGTTGCGAGACACTTCCTGGATGATGCGAGACGCATCCGCTCGATGCGATGCTGCAGCGGTGACACACTTTACGAGATGCGACGACAACAGCTCCGACAGCAGCACGCTTCTCCTTCTTGAGTCGCGCTTCCAGCTCCTTGTGACACGCAGTCCCTCAGAAGGCCCAACAACAGCAGCAGGTACTTCCAAAAGAACTCTGGGGAGCTGGGGGTGAAGTCTGTTGTTCCTGAGACTTCAGCAGGAGGCAAGCTCTATTCCAAGCCCTTGGAGATCCTTCACAAGTTGAGCAAAAGTACACGCAAAGTTCCTTTCTCCTCTCTTTGGCAGTAAGGCTACCACTGCAGGCCAATCCCCCAGGTTCAGGGATAGTTTCCTCCTCAGCTTCTTCTGGCTCCTCCCTCAGCAGAGGTTCTTCTTGTTTTCCCAAAGTGATCTAATTTCTTGGGATCAGGGTCCCAATATTTATACCCAGAAATCCTTTGTCCTCTGAAGGCAGAGGGGCCTTTGCCCAGTCCAAACCAGTTCCTGAGCACTCTGTTTACCAGACCTCTCCTTTCCTTTCACAGTGCAGGATAGAAACATTAGACACCCCACAGGAGGTGGAGCCAGCATTGTGGAAGGCAAGTACAGCACTGGAGCACTTTGTTGACAGGATTCCTTCTCTTCATTCACTGTGCAGGGCAGAGACATCAGCCGCTCCCCAGGAGGTGGAGCCAGCATTGTGGAAGGCAGGCACAGCCCTATTCAGGTCCGAGGTGCAACTCCTCCCACCCATCTAGATGCAGATCTCTCTATTCACCACTGGGGCACATTCCCCAGCCCTGTCACTCAAACTCCAGACAAAGGAATACACAGCCTAGCAGAGGCAGGTTTGAAGGGTTAGACAAGAAAATGCCTACTTTCGAATTTCTACCATGTTCTCTGTCAGTTAGGATTATAAAATGTAATAACCAAACTGCCCATTCTGGCCTATGGAGAACAGGTAGCCTTGCAATAGTGAAAAACGAAAATGGCTGTAATTAACTATTAGAACATGCCACACACACCAGGGCATGTCCTACCTCATCCTTAAAATGCACCCAGCCCTTGGGCCTACCATAGGGGTGTCTGATATGAAGGAAAGGGAAGGTTTAGGGACTGGCAAGTGGGTGCACTTGCCCAGTCAGCATGACAGTACCAGACTGCACGCAGGCTCTGCAATGGCAGACCTTAGACACATGTTTACAGGCTGCTTCTGTGGGTGGTACAACCAGTGCTGCAAGCCCACCAGCAGTATTTGGATTACAAGCCCTGGGCACTCCTGGTGCACTGTACTAGGGTCTGACAGGTAAACCAAACCAACCAATCATGGATTCACAAATCATACATTAATTTACAATAGGGAGCACTTGCACTGTGGCACTGGACAGCAGTGGCACAGTGCCCTGAGCAACTAACACCAGCAAAAATACATGAGGCACAACGAAAAAATGGAAGGGAGACTCACGCCAATGTGCCAGGTCTAAAAATCTGGGCCTTGCATACCCTTGTGAACAAAGAGATCACACAAACTGCAATACTGAAAACATTGTGTATATGATCAAATGTCCCTGAAAAGACAGATACATTGGGATGACTACCAGGAAGATCAAAACACGAATAAGTGAACATTTATAAAGCAATTATAAAGAAGCACTTAAGCTTCATAAAAATGAAATAAAAATTGGCCAAGCCTCTTACTATCATGGAAAAATTGCCTCTGCATCCAATTCCCCTAGGGAAATTTTTAAAATTATGAAATCCCTGCTCTTCCTCTTACCGATTCTGGGGATGCTCAAAAGCGTTGCGATGAAATAGCAAACTTCTTCTCCACAAAAAGTTCACAACATCTATTCTACGTTTCGGCAAAATATCTTGGATCCTAATACTCCATCGCCTATGCAACAGGTTATGTTGGAGGAATTTGCCCAGCTGACTCTTCCGGCCCTGCAGAAGCTCCTGCGGGAGCTTAAATCAGGGTCCCCGGCTGACCCTGCTTCGCCGGCCACTCTTAATCTGGTTTCAGAGACTGTCTCTCCAGTTATTTTGCATGTAATAAATTCCTCTCTTATAGCAGGGCAGGTTCCGCTGCTTTGGAAACAAGCAAGAGTCAAAGCTCTCTTGAAAAAGTCCAATTTAGATCCTGAGGACTGGGCTAATTACCACCCTATTTCCTTGCTGCCGGGAATTAGTAAACTTGTGGAAAAATATGCCAATTCCATACTGGCAGCTTTTCTTGAGGAAAATAACTGTCTCCACCCTACCCAGACCAGCTTCAGGCATCATCAGGGCACAGAGACCGCCCTTCTCGCCGTGGTCGAAGAGTCTAGGAAAATCTTGGACAATGGAGGCTGCGCTGCGATCATTTTATTAGATCTCAGCGCAGCCTTTGATACGGTTAATCATCAAATCATGATCCAAAGACTCAGGGAGGTAGGAGTAGCAGGGACTGCCCTCAAATGGTAGCAGTCCTTCCTGTCAGAGCGATCATTTGCGGTCTTTGAAGAGGAGGCTCTCTCGAATCAGATTCCTCTGCATTGTGGAGTCCCCCAGGGGTCCTCTCTTAGTCCCACTATGTTTAACATCTACATGAGGCCCCTTGCGGAGGTGGTGGCCCCCTGGGGGATCCACACTGTTATGTACGCTGACGACACCCAGTTGGTGGTGTCTCTTAGTCAGCAAGATAGAGTTAAACCAGGTTTAACCAAATGCCTTGAGAAGGTTTTTGAGTGGATGGAGTTGTCCTTTCTCAAATTGAACTGTGCCAAAACAGAAATTATGATACTGGGCCATGCGTCCCCCGCAAATTTAGATCCCATGTGGCCCAGCTGTCTTGGCCTCCCTCCTGTTCCAAAGACACAAATTAAGAGTCTGGGCGTATGGTTTGATTGCAACCTCAACTTTACAGGACAAGCACGTAAAGTTGCTGCTAATTGTTATGGTCTTCTTAGATTGATAAGCAAGATTCTTCCTCTTCTTCCGTTTGAAGCCAGGCGTATGCTGGTCCAAGCTCTTATTCTATCACGGCTGGACTATGCGAATGCAGTTTACTTGGGTGTGCCGCAAGGAACTACAAAGATCTTACAGACTGTCCAGAACTGTGCGGCCCGCCTCTTAATGAATATCCCGAAGCGCAGTTCTGCTAAGTTAGCACTTAGTCGGCTGCATTGGCTCCCTGTTCAGGAGAGAATCAGGTTTAAGGCAATGTGTATTATCCATAAGTCTATTGGTGGCAATGGCCCTCCTATAATTCAGTCCATGGTGCAATTATATCGCACCAATAGAACTCTCAGATCTAATAATAAACAACTTCTTGTAGTACCCCTGCTTAAACGGTCATGGACGGGAGGTCGCCGGTTTCCATACAATGCTGCTAAGTTCTGCAACCAGCTTCCAGACCATATTCGTCTTGAGCCTGATTATCTCGGATTTAGGAAGCAGTTGAAGACCTTTCTCTTCCCGTGAGCAGTGGTGAATGATAAGATGTCACAGAAAGCGCTGGGATGCCTTCGGGTAGCCATGCGCTATATAAGTGTGTATTCATTCATTCCTTCATCGGAGCACGATCAGGAGGGTGATCACAGCTACCAGACTCACTTCTTGCCTCCTTGAGAAGGGACATTCAGACAATGATCTGGGATGGACCATAATTGAGAAGATCAAGTGTGGCACAGACATTTCAAAGAGGCTGCTAGAGAAAGAACAGCGGTGGGTTTACAAATTACAGACCCACATACAGGGACAAAATGACTCCATTCCATGGAATCAGTTGAACCAGAAATTATATGGATGCTTCGGTTCCACTGTCTCTGAATACGTCCTCCGTTTTCCAAGGACATGCCCCTTTAATGGGATCCTATAGTTAATGATAACACGGAGATAGATCCATGAATTATAAACATCCACACAGACCGAATTGAGATGACACTATGGACTAATGTAGCTCAGGGTTTACAGTTCGAATTACAGTTGAGACATTGCTTACTTTGATTGAATGTGCATAGACGTACAAACAAATGTCCCCTTCAATTATATCCACATGCACATGATTACTTATAAATAAGTGGTGCCACATTCCTCATTATTCAATGAACCTTAATTGTGATAGTTAACACACTATTATTATTATACAGCTAATAGAGTGCCTGGTTACTCCAAACGGAGTGTCCCCGTGCTTGAACACCAATAGTGCCTGACAGCTACCGGTTGACATATGGCGAGGTATGCCCTGGGACCACGCATATGCCTTTAATGTGCTTTAAAACTGTGGTTCTGTATTCAGGCATTTTTTTGGACAATAGTAACAATCATAAAAGGCGGGGCACTATCATTGGCCACTCTAAAACTATTGGACATTCTTTGAAAATATTGGGTATCCTTGAAAACATGTGCCATACTCCAGTACAAAGATCGCCACGGAGTGACTGGTCTTGGGAATACTTATCCCATGGCACTATTTAAATCTGGGTCATTAGAGTGATGCCAGTAGCAATCACTAAAGGCGGGATACTACCCCTGGATAAACTGTATATCCTAGAATTAAGACAGAAACTTGCTAAGACTAGTAGCCATGGTTGCCTTTCACCTCGCTTTACACAGGCGTCAGTTGGCGACCATGGTTACAGAAAGAAATGGACTTCATTTCCCATGAAGCCATCCTTTTTCATAGTCCCTGTCCGGGACTTGCGGAATGATGTCATCATTAAGCGTCAGGGGCGAGGCTCCACCCCTGGAAGATGCGGACCCAAGTAGGTGAGGCAATGGGGCAGGGCCTTTGGTGAAGTAAGTAAGAGGCAGTAAGAGAGTAAGTAAGAGGCAAGGAGGAGTAAGAATGATTCCGAAGCAACCGAGAGATGCATGTGTGAGACTATCGGCCGCATTTCATTAACAGAGCAAGTGTCTCTTTTGTTTTGTCTCTTCTCCCTCCTCTTATTTTGGCTCGTACAGGGTCTGATAACAGGGCTACACCCCTTTACCCGCAGTCCCTTGAGACATTCTAGAACCTCTGCAAGAGGATAAGATATTGAGATGTAGTGAGTATTTCTGACTGTAAGGTGACAAATCGCGGGCATACCTTAACCCGGAAGTATGAGTGTAAAGGTTTAGGGTGTAGAAACACTACGCCAATTTGACCTGGTTCCACGATATGGGTGGTGATATGTGAATGGCATCACCACTCGATAATAGTAACAACTTGGGACAGCATTATACCCAGAAAGCTCGTTTTGATCACAACCACACAAAGCATGTTGGATGAAAGCACACTACAGCACCCATTCCGAATGCAAATATATGGGTGTCACGGGGTCAATGGGACAGACGGAACCAGATCGGAAGGTGATTGTCGTTCTTATCCACAGGGATGGGACGTGCTCTTTTAGGACGATCCGGACCCGTCGGAGGTGGAGTTCGCCCCCGTGACGTCAGCCTTCGCCAGCCTATCCCACGCATCGGTGGTGGAGAAAAGGGTAGATGCGGAAGACGCCGGCACGAAAGCCTGGGGTGAAGACAGAGAAACAGAGAGAAGAAGTGATTGTTGGCCAGAGGAGGTATCGACTGGCAAAGAGCGTTGTGGGAGCCCTGTGGAGGGAGAGCCAGGAGGCCAACAACAACACTCATCGACCAGCCACGCTTCAGGAGAAGCATGGCTAAAACAGGTACGGAGGAAACTCCAGGGACTTCTATACACCACGGTAGGGAACGGGTAGCTGCAAGCGGGTGGTCACGTTGTGTTGCGGTGACCTTAACTCTCCCTATTGGCTGGGGTACGAGGGTTGCCGTCTTTCCTACATCTTTTGGTTTACACATGGTGACGGCCGTTGTATTTTTGCAATACCCACACTCCCCTTCCCCTTAACGGTAATTAGACCGGAGGACACTCAACTAATTCCCGTTCTTATCTTTCTTTTTGTGCTGAGTCAGATGGCCTAGACGAAGAGCCTGGGACTCTGGGGAGAAGAGGAACGTTGGTGCCATTACGCATGATCATCTCTTCATCGTACTCATCATGGTGTTTTCTGCCTGCCCTTATACCTGTAAATAAAGGATGTAAATGCAGTAGTCCTTGAGTCCGCTTTCTTGCTCAGGCCTACCCTCCTTGTACGCCCGGCAAGGCTACAATGGGTGATATAGGCGCAGCACAGGTTGGACACATGTGATTATCCACATCAATGTTTCTTTTACATGCCGACATGAAACCACACGGTACTGGATGAGAGATAGGTATTCTACTTACCAGACCTTATGAGTGCAGCTTTCTGCACTCCATATTGTAATATAGGATAGTACCTACATAAAGAACCAGGGAAGGAAATCCATTTGCCATGAAGAAAGTCAAGGACCCCTTTGGGCCTTTAAAAGAGCAAAACATGTTGGCATTTGGGTCATAGGGCCATTACCTCGGTATGACCCCCTTTTTTCGTTTTTAATATCCCCTACAACTCCGCAAATAAAGGGATACCTATAGTCGGAGGAGTTTTAATCGTTTAACCCCCTGGCCTATTTCTCTTAAGTGCTCCGAGCCAACCCTAATCTTTAGGAGTCAGGGTGAATCTGATGATGAAGCATGACACTACTAGAGTGTGTGAGGGTTATTTAACAAAAAGGAATTGCTTCCTTCCCTGCGCCTGAGCGGTTGGTGCCCCAAGAGTTGAGAATAGTGCCCGATCGTCTCCATACCAGGTAGGATACCATTGTGGAACAGATTGAAATGTTAGCTGTTTATAGACCTGGCTTTTCCAGAGAGATTATCCCCAGATGTTTTGCTTTTTGGCCTCATGTTTTTGACCCTGTTTTGGTTGGTTTTATGACTCTGGGCACTTTATCACTGCAAATTAGTGATAAAGTGCATATACTATCCCTGTAAATTGTATTTATGGCTTGCTGAATCCATGAATGGAATATTTGATTTACTGGAAAGTCCCTAGTATAGTGCACTGTGTGTGCCCAGGGCCTGTAAATCAAATGCTGCTAGTGGGCCTGCAGCACTGATTGTGCCACTCACATGAGCAGCCTGTAAATGTTACTCATACCTGCCACTGCAGTGTCTGTTCACAGTTTGGTACTGCCATTTCGACCTGGCAAGTGTACCAACTTGCCAGGCCCTAACCTTCCCTTTTCTTACATGTAAGACACCCCTAAGGTAAGCCCAAGGTAGCCCCAGGGGCAGGGTGCAGTGTATGTGAAAGGCAGGACATGTACTGAGGTGTGTGACTTGTCCTGATAGCGAAATACAGTGTACTTCGTTTTTCACTATTGAAAGGCCATCTGTCCCATAGGATAGAATGGGAGTTTATTTTTATCATCTTATAAGTATAACTTCCCATTGGTACAAGGTAGAAAGTTGATGGAGTTTAGTATGCCTGAACTGAGGATATAAAGTATTTTTAAGTAAGGACGATATTCTTGGTTGGAAAATACCACTTTTAGAAAGTGGGTATTTTCTGGCATACCCATTCAGTGTGCCTCTGCTAGGTTTGTGTATTGACTGTCTGGCTTTGGAGTGAAAGGGGCTGGGGATGTGCATTCTCTCAGACAGCCACCGGGAGGGAGGGTTGATGTGTGTCCTGCCTTTCCTGGATGAGTCAGGGCTGGGCTGAATAGACCTGGGCTGCATTTAGAGTAGGGGGAGGAGAGTTCCTTGCACCTGAAAGGGCCTGCTCTGCCTTCCACAATGCTGTCTCCTCCTTCTGCCAGGAAGCTAGACCAGAGAGGACAGAACTGGTTTAAACTGAGCACAGGGCTTCTCTGCCACCAGAGAACAAATATAATTGCTGTAAAGATATTGGGACCCAGATCCCTGAAATTTAGATGACTTCTGGAATTCAAGAGGAACCTTTGTCAAGGAGAAGAGCTGGAGAAACTGAAGGAGAAGAACTTCCCCTTTGCTGTGTACTGTCTGGGGTTGGCCTGCAGTAGCTGTTTCTGCCAAGGAAAGGACAAGGACTTTGGTGTGTGCTGTGTCCCCTGCTTGAGGAATATCTCCAAGGGCTGGAAGTAGAGCTTGACTCCTGTTTTGAAGTCTTAGGGATACAAAGACTTCACCCCAGCTCCCCTGAACTTCGTTGCTGGGAGTTCTGGCCTGCCAAGAGGTGCCTGTTGCTGTCCTGGGCCTCTGGAGGTTCTTCCTGCTGTTGGGAGCTGGAAATGTAACACAATGATGAGAAGCACGACGCATCTGCACCTGTTTCTGATGCATCGCCGAAGAAACCGATGCAGCACTTGCCCGCGGCGGGCGACACCGCTGCATGCCACATCGAGCACACCGATCTACGAAGTCCGAGATCGCCGTATCGATTCCGACCCAGGCCCGGCAGTGCGGCTGCAAGAACTAACGCATCCTGGGACCACGGCTGGAGAAACCAACCTAGTGCCATTGCCGCCGCCGCATCGAGAACCTATGTATCCCCGATCCTCACGCATCTCACCGGGGCACCAAATCTACATCAATGCTGGGGCCTCAGTATGAAACAGACGCATCACCTTCCCGCACTGTAGGAAACCGAAGCATCACCTCACCTTTAGTAAGGAACCGATGCAGCACCTCCCCTGGGTAGCTGTAAGGGACCAATGCATCACCTCCCCTGGAGTAAGGAACCGATGCATCACCTTCCCTGCACGTAAGGAACCAACGCATCACCTTCCCTGCAGCTGCTTTTGTTTATGATTTTGACGCATTCAAGTTACTTTGTGTTGAAAGTGTCGCATCTATAGTTTGCTCTGGACAGAACTGTTTCTTCCTTTTAAAAGTCATATTTTGATTACTGTTTTTGGGATTTTTGTCGTTTTGGTCTGGTTTGGTTTAGATAAATATTACCTATTTTTCTAAACAAGTGTGGTGTCTGTAGTGTTTTCACTGTATTACTGTATGTGTGCACAAATGCTTTACACACCGCCTCTGAGATAAGCCTGTCTGCTCGTGCCAAGCTACCAAGGGGGTGAGCAGGGGTTATTTTCGAATTGTACCCCACTTACCCTGACTAGGAAGAAGGGTCCCTACTTGGACAACGATGCAAACCATTGCCAACTAGAGACCCCATTTCTAACATCTGTAGACTTTCGTAGCATGGGAGGCCTGGATGGGTAGCCATGTGCTCTACAAATACCCATGAATAGAATAGAATAAATTGGGATGGTGAAAATATGTTTGCAAGTTAGCGAGAGCACAACACATTCAATTGCTTATATAAAAGAGTAGGGGTTAAATAATATGATGTGACTAGGACATGTTTCTAGTGCAATTACCTATTTTTTCATAGTTTTCCCACGGTTCCTCCACTAAAATTACCCTGAACAAGAATGGTATATCACTTCCAATCCACTGAGAGCTATTTGGCAAAATGAAAACAAAGGACGATGTACAAATTTGCAAACCTTCACTCATCCTTTGTGCAGTCTTTCTCTCAGAGAAATGTGTACCTTACTAAGAAGGATTCAACATTTTAATTTATTTTTGCTTTACTTAATATATTTATTACTGGCAAGTACAGATCTATTTATCTATGTGGTTATTTGTAAAGCACAAGTTGCACACCACATGGAAGGACTTTTGAGGCTGTGAAACTAGGTAACCCACTGAAGAGTAAGATAGCGAAAAAGAAAGGTGTCTGACAAGGACTCAGGAGGGGCAGGCTTTGGCTAATCAGATAATGAGTTTTTAATATCTTTACAAATCTTGAAGATTGCCGGTTTACATTTATGGGATAAAGGCAGCTTATTCAACTATCTAAGACAAAGGACACAGGAGGATTTACACCCCTAAAGGTTTTCCTGAATTTTGATCCTGTCTGAAGGAACTCATGAGGTGATGTTAAATGGGGTGTGGGCTTATGTTTACTAAATTTGTCAGTTGGATTAATTAGTAAGCTATTTTAGAACAATGGTGCTTAGTAGTCACAAGATATGTACGTGACTGAGTGCTTTCAAGCAATGTCTCTACCCATGGTCTAAACTGATCAAGGCCTGTGTGCCTTTAACTCGATTGGACATTGCTTGTTAGAGCCCGGGCACATATCTTGTGACTATTATGTACCATTGTTCTAAAATAGCTATATCGCCATTTACAAAGTCACTCATGCCAGGTTCAGCCCACATGACAACATTCGTTTCTTTGCTATCTTCACAGAATGCACCCCAATTATATTAGTTGAATAAGTCTACTTGTTTGCTCAGGGCTTAGAATTCAAAGTTGTGTAAAATTTACCACCGCTGGTAATTACCAGGTGCAATAAGGTTTCTCATCCATTTTTATATTTCAGCAGGTAAAACCTGCCAGGATTTAAAAGGGGAAGAGTGTATGGTATTAATGTGACATGACAATTTCGGAGTAGTAAGCAGTGCCTAACTTGTGCCGGTGGCAGGTGGGGCCCATCGGCACTCATTTTTGGGTTCTACCATTTATTTTCCTCATCCAACATTTCCTGAGAGCAAGAAATCGAAAACGTACAAAAGAGAAAACAGGAGAAAGACAAAGACACAAAAACGCCATCAAGGGAGAAACCAGGAACCTGCAAGATAGAGATAAGGGGCAGTGAGTGTCTGGAAGTCATTTAAAGTGGCCTGAGGGTGATTCCAGACTATGCAGCCTTGCTATTCTATGTGCTGGTGCCGGATGCGGAATTATGGGCAAAGCTTTGGTCACCTGCCTTATTCTTCAACAAATTAAACAATAGCGGTAAGCACCAAAATCCACGGTATTTCCCCCAAACTTCTGAGCCCTAGAGGGTCAGATTTTTTCATGCGCAATAAATTGCACATGTTTCTGAAATCGTCTGCATATCTCACACATCATCATTTTCCTTTCAACGCCGTATTGTCACTCTTGGCTTCTGCACATACTTCTGTTCTTCTCCTCATTTTACCATACCCCCACATAGACAATGTTTGTATTTCAACTTTATTGCTGTTTTGGTACTACATAAATACTTTACACATTACCCTATCTTAATCTTGTCTGCTCTATGCCATAGCTATCAGGGGAGTTGAGCGGAGGTTAATTTCGTGCCTTTGAGGGTTTATCCTGACATGGGTTGTGAATATGTCTTGATGTGGGTAGTCACCCACCTCAAATAATAATTCATTTTCTGACAGGTGTGAACATCAGCAGTCTCTCCTTTGGGCTGGTACAAAAGTCTGCATCATCAGCTATCCCTGGTCGAGGTAACTGCACGGTGCACTTGAATCATTACACATGCATACAACCCGGAAGGTCTGGCTTACCTACAGCTCCTTTACATTTCGTCTCCAGAAACAGTTCAAAGTAAGCTGATTTATACTTATCTATACAATCCACCTTTCAAGTGACACGTCACCGTGGATTTTCAGTTCTGTCCTTATAACAAGCTGCTGCTCGATCTGTCAGCCACTCTGCCTACGAAGATCAAAGTGGAATACCTGAGGCTGCAATTTCATTTATTCGACCTGGGGGAATTTTGCCATAAGTGGAAAAATTCACCCTCAAAAAGCAGTTGTAGATTTTCTACCCATAGTAAGTAAGCCACGTGCCATTAAAATTTGTTTATGGCCCTGGGTTGTTTTTAATGCCCATTTTGGCGGATTAAGTATTTTACTGGGCACAACGTTTAGTATAGTAAAGTTATAACATGGAAGATATGAAATTGTCGAGCAGGTTCATAAAATATATGAGTACAATTATTGACAGGCGGAAGGAATATAGCTGTAGTGTGCAGCTGGTGCAGGGCTTTGTTTTGCATCACTGATATGCTGAAGAGACAAGTGAGTTCTAAGCTTTCAAAAAAACCTAAAGAATAACAATTATCAACAGTTTCTCTCATATCAGCACTATAACTATATCTGTGACAGTGACTGTGTGATTGTCGTAAATATTTGAACGCAGGGAAGCAAGTTTATTTATCCAAAGACCATTTCTGTTGTGATTTTTGTGTACTGAAGTTGACTTTTATATACATATATGTACTGATTTTATTTTAAACGGTAAGACATTGCATTTTGCAACTGTTTTGATTAATCAAGCAATAACGTGTTCATTCATTCACTTTTTATAGGTATAAATTATACATCGGAGCACAAAACCTATTATGACGTATGTTGTTTCATACTTCGCTTTGGTGAATTTGGCATTTGAAATTTCAAGAGTGATGGTGAACAATGAAGGTATTTCTGATGTAACTGATACTATTTGGGGAAATATTACTATCTAGATGAATGAAGAAAGGGGCCAGCACACTTGTACCTTTATGTGTCACTCACTGTTATAAACCTGAAATCATTGAAAAAGGGCTCAAGCTGAAAATGATATGTCCGTACACAGGTCACTATTTATAGTAGGCCTGGGCGGAGTTTGTGGAGATGCGCATAATTATTTATAGTAAGCATGGGCGGAGTTTGTGGAGTTCCACGTAACTATTTATAGTAGGCCTGGGCGGAGTTTGTGGAGATGCGCATAATTATTTATAGTAAGCATGGGCGGAGTTTGTGGAGTTCCACGTAACTATTTATAGTAGGCCTGGGAGGAGTATGTGGAGACCCGCGTAACTATTTATTGTAGGCCTGGGCAGAGTTTGTGGCGTTCTGCATAACTATTTATAGAAGGCTTGGGCGAAGCTCACGAAGTTTCATGAAGTGACCAAAAAACTTTCACGGGACGCAGAGTAAAATCAGTGCGAATGGCACCACATGCAGTGCAAGTGGGCGCTGCTTCTTTCTGCCGCTTGAGTAGAAGTTCTACTCAAGCAGCAGCTTCCTCAACATGAACGGAAGGTTTCTCAACACGAGCGGGAGCGACCATCCATGACCGCCCGCGTTGAGAAATCTCGCAGACAGGTGGTCTGGTGTAAGATTTTCCTTCTTTGCACTCGCAAACTTAACTTAACGTGAGTTTTTCGTAACTCCACGCACGAGTGGAAAAAACCTCTGGGAGCGGACTGGATTTTCACGCTCAATTTATAGGCAGTGGTCTAAAAATATATATTTGAGTAATTATAACGTTATGTCTACATCAAGATTGTGCTTAGCAATGAGCTATTTATTCAACCATTCTCAAAAGGTAGGAATATATAATTTTATTTTTGCTTCTTACATTGATTCACAAAATCCGTAATGTTCTAGAACCATTTAAATGGACAAAACTTGTCAAATCTGTTAACAAGGACATACACATTTGACAACATTTTAAACTTTGGAATTTCCCAAAAGTCATACATCAAATATCACAAAACATTTTACAACACGTGTTGGGAAAGCCAATAGGTTTGGCTTTCTCATGTCAACCCATCCAATCACAGGCGTTCATGAATGCGTTTGTTAGCACATTACTAAACACCTGTTCTAAAAGCACATAAAAGGGACTACAGCTTAACTGATTCACTGCAATTCTAATTGAAACAAAGAGATTGTCAAACTCGTTCCTCACAGACCAGCCCATGCCATCCGATTATAGTGCAAAGACCTAATTCAAGACATGTTGGAGCCTGCCATTGAATCTCACTCACTCGGTTCCACACCTTGTGTGAACTTGTGTATATGTATTTATGTTCACAAGTCAGCTCGTCATGGGGCAGTGAGCGCTATATAAACTCAATTTAAAGATGGCCAGCACTTATGGTCCTTCAGTCCCTGCATGAACCCATCAAGATGGATGAGGTAATTTTTGAGGAATTGAAAGGATTTCATAAATATGTAATGCCTGAATGTCCTGCAGTGCCACATTTAAGTCCTTGGAGAGTCTCACAAAGGTGAGGTATGCAAGCCATTAGTTGCAGCCTCCCTTGAGTCAATCACAAACCCTCATAGAACGGTTCGCAAAGGAACTGTTCATCAAAAATTTACTAGATGTCCCCCCTTACTCAGATTCAAATCCTTGCTGCTCCAGGTTGCATTGCCTTGGACCTAGGTGTTCCCAGTTAAAACAAACACTACTGTCTTCTCAATTTCTGTATTCTACAGAATTATGAGCAGAGCAAATCCTCTTGAAAGTCTCTGTTTATTGATAGAGATAGAAACAATACAATAAAATGACTGTGCTTTTTTAGAATCAGGGAAGGTTCCTGCCTCTGAGTGTTGGGGCGTTGCCCCACTCATATTCTGGCCCCATGAACTCCAATGTGTGCGTATTAAATAAACTTTTATTTTTAAAAAACACTTTGACTCTCCTTTATTTTTATGTGTGCCCGGGTGCCTGTGGCAGTCTGAGTCAGTCTTCAGCTGCGGGCGTCAGCGGCTGTGAAGTGGATGGAGTTTCTGTTGTCATTTACTCAATGACACAAGCTAGTGAGTGTATAGCACGTAGGCCCAAAGTGCTTTCTCAGACCAGCCCTATATGCGCACTAGAGGCGACTCCACCTGCACATTACCGGGGGCAGACCAAAGCTGCAACCCCTGGTCTCCTAATAAGTGGTGAATTTCCCTGCTAAAGCCAATCCACTGCTCTCATGCCGACTAACAACAGGGAGGCAGTTTTGGATTGGCTGCCAGACATGATTGCTCGGCCCAGTTTAGGTCTCTGCAGACACCGTCGTACCGCAGGTGTGGGAGGCTCTGCCCACGGAGCATGGCCAATCACTGTAATGGCTTCTTCTGAAGCCATCAGTGATTGGCCATTCCTGCCATTGCTGGGCAGGGCTGTTCAGACAGTGTTTCTCCCCCCTCCTGCTGTGCGCCAAACAATGGTGTGTGAGAGAGAGAGAGACGGCCATATGGAGTACATCACACCCCACATTTTTGTCCTGACTCCGATCATGAGCGCAGATCATCCAATCAATGAGTGGAATCCATCTCTTACAGGTCTGAGTGATTTAGGTGAGCTCAATCATTCGAACTATTGCCCTGTGATTGATATGCCTGCTTCATGATGAAAGTCCGCACTGCAGTATGTGCATGTCAGAGTGTGTCTCAAAGAAGGGAGACCCACAAGAGGAGGTCAAGTATCCCTGTGCAAAAACTAGTCTCAGGGGCGTGCATCGATAACAAGCAAGACAGAGCACACTGCTTGGGTGACATTCACGTCCGAAGGAGTGCTGGAGAACTCAGAAGACTGCAAGTCAGACTCTCTTAAAAGGTACGCGCCATGTGAGGGTCAGAGTGCCCTGTTAACCTGTCTGTCACACTATCGTTTCTGCAAGGCTAGATCATGTTTCCATCATCTGGCTGATTTAAGTATACACTCTCTCTTCCCAGGCCCGGCTCCAAGAATTTTTATTTGGGTGGACCAAGGGTGCATTTGGGTGGGCCACTGCGGGCTCGATTTGTCGCATATATGTCTGGGCAGGCCTGCTTCAGGGCCCTCCTTTATCTCTCCTTAGTCTTACAAGGCCCAGTAAAACGCACTCTTTTCCAAATCACTTTCTAAATATTATCACTCTCAAAAAGTGTTTTTTTTCCATGTAATGTTCCTTTGATGGGAAGAGGAGGTTTCTGAGGTGGTAGGTATCAGGCAAGTGACACTTCTCGGGCTCCCTCTGTGCGAGCCCCAGGGAGAAGCCCTCTTCAATACTACCTCCGCCTGACCCCGGACTCTGCAACGCACTCCCTTACAGGTTTGATTATCCACTACTCCTCTCCAGTGCACCTTATCTCACAGCTGACCTTGGGCCCTAGCCCCATATCAGGCACCATCGGGCTCCACTTTCATTTTTCCCGGTAAAAACCTTAGTAAAATCACCTTCAAACTTAAAACATTGGGTATAGCAGTGAATCTAATTAGCACACGCTTTAAAGTACGTTCCACAGTAGCCCTTATGACCCAACTGCTAATTAAATCAACAAAAAACAGAAAGGCCATGACAGGGCCAGCTTTAGCGCTGATGTGAAAGTATTTTTTGGCACCTCACCAATAACCTCTTTCTCTGTAAATACCTTTATACCACCTTCCAACAGTGCCCCTCATTCCTCCATTGCCCCCCCCCATTGACCTCCTCCTCGGATTCCCTCACTGCCACACACCACAAGTGCCCCTCATCTCCCCATAGCCCCTCCCCCTCATGACCTCCTCCTCGGATTCCCTCACTGCCACCCTCCACCAGTGCCCCTCATCTCTCTGTAACCCTTCCCCATCATGACCTCCTCTTCAGACTCCCTCACTACCACCCTCCACCAGTCCCCCTCACCTCTCCCTAGCTCCCCCTCCACCCAATGACCTCTTCCTCGGATTCCCTCACTGTCACCCTCCAACAGTACCCCTCATGGCTCCATTTAAGATGTAATATGTGACGTCATCACCAGTACATTGCGGGCGCGAAAGTTATAGTTAGCTCAACTAACTATAACGGGCAAATTTCTCTGGTTTTATATGAGTCAAATGTCCAACTAACTATAACATCCCTGAAACCTATGGTTTTTTAGTGAATTTCTAAGGTTTTTTAAATGCTTATTCCTAACTATAACGTCTGTAAAACCTATAGTTTTTTTCAGTGAATTTCGAAGGTTTTTTAAAAGGTAATTTCATATTTTAATATTTATAAAACCTATATTTTTTCTCTTTTTTTTAAATATTTTGGAAATCTATTATCCTTTTTTCTAATTTGCAAAATTGTGTAATTTTTGTATATCTTCCCCAAAAAGTATGTATATATATATTTTTTTAAAAAGAAATCTAGACTCCCGTACTGGTAGTGTACCAAGACTTCCGTGCCAGTAGTGTACCACGCAAATCCTATCCGCCATATTACGAAACTCGTAAAGGATGCATATTTCGTATCCGACGGCTTCGTAGCAACGCGTCCTGCCTAACATCATATATGTATAAGTTCGCGCCAGCTACTAGTTTGGTATGCGACTGGTGCACGGTACCAAGCCGCACGTTGCATCATATACAAATGGGGTCGTGCCGGTTGCGCGTTCTGTATGCGACGAGTGCACGCTGCCAGGCCCTGTGTTACATCATAGACATATGGTATCGCGCCGGGTACTCCATTCCCTCATTTTTTTTTATGTCTCAAAACTATATCTAAATAAGTTTAAAGTGTATATGAGGGCAAGCGATAATCTAAAATATTTTAAACATTTATATATTTATAACTGTAATAAATTTATATTATGGTAAATATATTTTCTCAAAATCACGTCGGGTGCGGCCTCTTTGGGCGCTCGGTGCGCGATTGCCATGTGACCTTAAAAAAAAGCATTTGATTGGTTCCTAACATTTCCCACTGTAACAGTTGGAGGACCCCACCCATTTTAGTCATTCTCTCTCCCGCGTTTGATGAGAGACACCTCTTGTGCTTAGAGAGCTTTTTTGATAAGTTTTTTGCTGTGTACACATATCTTATAGTACACACAACATGCAACGATCATCTTGATCAATAATCATGCTCTATACAGTAGCCTTCCACGTGTGATGGCCATGCATCTGAAATGTTACATCAAAAAACAAATGTATGTTACACAATGCCCCTGGTGTGTGTGTGTGTGTGCATTATTGTGCTGCCTTTCGGCCTGGTTATTGATGGCTCGAAGGGGTGTCATCAGCCACGGGCAGAGTGCACATGCTAGATGACATGTGACAAACAGTAAAGAGTAATATGTAGATTTGTGTTTCAGTATGCTCTGTTGTCAGGCTTTACCAGTATAGTAGTGTGTCATATGTGAGACTTTCAGATTCACGTTTGACATGCATTGCTTGACTGTAATGAGCGTTATCACTGTGTATGACTTAACCTCACTGCTGATCCTCCCTCCATCCGAGCACATTCACATATGTGTGCTTCGCGATAGCAACCCTTTCAATAATACCGCACACCATTGACATGCGTGTCTGCACATATCCACCAGTTTGACAACAACATGTGATGTTATCCATTCAATGTTTTCGGACAGCATCTCATTAGCGATAGTTGCCGCCTGCCCGGTACATGCTATATTAATGTAAATTGCGGATTGTGCGACGTCAAAACTGCAACAGGGACACACACATAAGTACACTTCCTGCCCAGGCAGGAACTGAACAATGCCCAGGTCCCCGGAATAATTATTCACACCCCTACACTGGCCTGGCGTACGCAAGCCCAGCCCACTTTGCGTATGTGTAAATAGGATAACGACGACGCCACATGTCCCAGTTCTTCCACACTGCCTCCGGTGATATGGCCGCATCCACCTCGTTTATCCCAATGCGCAATAAAAAAAAGGGATCCATGAGGTGTACACCATCCTGGCAATCAAAACTACATGTGAATTGTGAACCCTGCTGGCCATCGTGTTTGGACACACACCAATGACAGGGAGGTGAGCAGTGGGGCCCGGGAGCGCGTTGTGGCGGGAGGGATGGGGTGCATCAGCCTGGGTGCGCAAGTGCAAACAAGCGATGTTGCAGTGCGGAATGAAGTGATCTCTGACCTCATTCAGTCACATCTCTGTCTCATTTTAAGGACCTGCTGGACCGTACTGTAGGCCTGAGCCAGCGGGCAGCGCTGCCCTACAGACATGTGGCATTGGGTTTTGGGGCACTGTAGTGAGCTGACTACTAAGTGTACATGCACACAGGCTTGCGCCACTGCATTGCATGTGCACATTATGCTTCTAGCATGCGCTCTGTTCCTTTGTATGTGAACGTTGGCATAACATATATTATTATTTAACCTTGTGTATTCTCGTGCACTCCAACTCCTCTTTGAACCACGATTACCACTAACAGTTGGTGGATCGTACTTCAAGAAGGAAGGATACACTCAACTGGTGTTCTCTATTAAGCTTGAAATAAACCTTCATTTACCTCAAGACGTTTCCACTATTATATTATTTCGCCCTTTTCAGACACTGAGTTAGTGGCACCATAATCGGCGGAGTGGATGCTCAGCCCATGATGAGGCC
Source organism: Triturus cristatus (assembly GCF_964204655.1). Taxonomy (NCBI): domain Eukaryota; kingdom Metazoa; phylum Chordata; class Amphibia; order Caudata; family Salamandridae; genus Triturus; species Triturus cristatus. The sequence goes on from NC_140590.1 coordinate 447,256,194, forward strand.
CTGGGCATTCTGACGCCTTCCATCATGGCATCAAGACACTGTCCCCGACCGGAGACCTGCTGTGCCACCTTAAGAGCGGCACCCCAGAGTTGGAGCTCACACCGGCACGTCGTTGGACACACCGGTTGTGGCAGGTGAGCAGTGAAGCCTCGGTGCGCAGGAGCTGCAATTGAGCACAGTGTGGGGGAAGGGGCTGGGGTGCAACAGCCTAGGTGCACAGGTGCAGGCAAGCGATGTTGCCGTAAATAATAATGTAATCTCTGCCCTCATTCATATCTGTGTTTCATTTTTAAGACTTACTGGACCGCACTCTTTCTCGCGGACCCCAGCATCCCAGACACACGGGTGACGGGAGGTGAACAGTGAGGGCTGGGTGCAGTAGGCCGACGCTCTGTCTCCTCCTCCCTCTGTTCTTTTGACTCTCCCTCCCCTTCTCCCTTCCACCCACTCGCTCTCTGTCCCATTCTCACTTTCTTCCTTTCATTCTCACTACCTTTCTTTCACTCTTGGATATGGCACACATACTTATGTTTCTTTTTTCTCTTTCAGGTATTGTACGCTGCTTCCGGAGGAGTCCCACCCACTTATTTCATGTTTTACTGTTGTTTGTTCGGATAAAGTTACGTTTCCATTTTTTTGTGTTATTTTAATAAAAGTAATTTTTTTTACCAATAAATAAGTGAGTGTATGGGTCTTCTTTTTCTGACAACACTTCTCTGTAGTTTATTGTGAAAATCAGCAGTTGATAAGAGGTTATGAGGGAAATCATTTGTAATTTTGCGGTGCACCTACCAAATATAAACCAACAGACTATTACATAAATGAAGCCTGGGTAATTCTACAACTGCAAGGGTTCTATGAGTATCACTTTATAACACCATGAGTACTGCCCGTGTGATTACAGAACCAATAAGGCACTACCTAGGGCCACCGAGGCTTCAAGGACTGGCGAGGCCCACCCTGCAAATTTAAGTAAAGCCCCGGAGGTTGCCGATCCCTGGACTTGAGTTGGCCTTGAAGCCCCCCGAACAATTAATAAACAATACCCGGGAGGTGGCGATTCTCTAGGTTGCGAAACATCTCTGTGCCCTCCCATGCCTAATTCACATGTGAGATTAAGGTCCTCAGTGCTGCAGAGACGCGCAATATAATAATAGGATTGGCCCCGGAACATTACCCACCAGGGGGCTCATTTAAATGAACGGGTGAGACCCCGCTTTATTTTTTTTCTCCATTTTTACCATCCGGATCTGCTTTATTAAAGCGATACAAGGTTTTCCTCCTTTCGCTTCAACGAGGCAAACAAGGATTTGCTATCACAGGGTGGAAGCCATGCTCCCGCCCTGTAATAGCAAATATAGATGCACACCCCGGGACATTGTATGAGCTGCGCCTGGGAGGTGGCGCTCCATAGGGCCATGATGCATTGGTTACTGCATAACCACAGAATTAGTATAAACACATACTAACACTACTTGCACACGTGTAGTACAGCGACCAGAGTGTAGTGAAGAGGCAGAGGAAGCCCAAAATCAAAAAATATAAATCCAACCAGTAGGATTACATAGTTCGATGAGCCGACGACCCTGGGATGAGTAGAAACAGCTTCACCAAGAAAACAGGTCTTCAGCAGAACACAAGGAAGCTCAAAAGATTTGTGAGTGCTGCCTTCTTTTTACCTTCTCCCGATCGGCGGCAAATTTATGTAGTGAAGAGGAAGACAGCAGTGGACCCGATAAGTAGATTTATTGCAGGAAAAGAAGACAGCTTAAACAGCCACCAACAGGAGCAGGCAGCAAGACAACCGTCTTCTCCAGCACCGTGTACAAACTCCCGAAGATTCCCCTCATGACAGACCTACATTCTAACATTACATACTTACATTCTAGTAGCATTACATACTAACATTCTACTATGACTTACATTGGAATACTACACAGAGCACATGATTTTACAGCAATGAGCTCATGGTTTCATCCACGAGTCTTGAGACCGGTTGGGGTGAGTAGCTCGCTTCCCACTCCCTGTATTGTATAAAAGCAAACTAATACTTCTTCCACAGGTATGCTACAGCACCCAGACCACATCACTTCACAGCAATGAGCTCACGGTTTAATCCCCGAGTCTTCAGACCAGTAGGGTTGAGTAGTTCGCTTCCCACTCCCTGTATTATATAAACACAAAACTAATACTACTTCCACAGGTATGCTACAAAGACCAGAGCACATCACTTTACAGGAATGACCTCACGGTTTAGGCTCTCGGTTTCATACCCAAGTGTAGCAGCATCTCATCTCAGTCACTCTGAGCAACGCCGCACTTTCAGACTGGTAGGAGTGACTACTTGCCTTCGCACTCCCCCACAGAGGTTACAGTGCTCCTATCCTCCTGTTTCCTACTCTTTTCGCCCTTTTTCCCCCTTACTCGTTTCAACAGAATCACAAAATGGCTGCCAGCACTTCCTAGTTGCAACAGCTCGCAGCCAATAATCAGCAAGCTCGTGCTCATAACGCCTCAGTCAATCAGATGGCAGAATTCCCAAATATCGATATCTGCTAATTTCGATACTTCTCCAAAACTACTGAACGGATTTACACCAAATAAACAAAAGCGTGCTTTCTAGACCAAGACCCTTCTCCCTGCCAAATTTGGGGTAATATTATTCACCTGTTCAAACTGTAGCCTTGTCTAAAGTTTCCTTTGGAAATTGCATGGAGAAAACACGTTTTGAGACCCCCCTTTTTCTCAGCTCCCCCTTGACGAATCACCCCCAACGTAGGAGCTGATATGAACAAAGAATTAGTTTGGAAAATTTCATGAAGATTCATCAAACAACGCCAAAGTTATAAGCAAAACAAAAAATGCTCTTCCTATGGAAACTTGGTCCTAACTATCTACTGTACTGGCGACTGCCAGTAGGTAATACATACATATATATAATATATACATATATATAATATATATATATATATATATATATATATATATATATATATATATATATTACCTACTGGCGGTCGCCAGTAGGTAGTTATAGTTAGGACCACGTTTCCATAGGAAATCCGCAACATTCTATTTTGAATAACTTTGGCGCCGGTCGACGAATCCTCGCGAATTTTTCAAAATAGGGGGGATTCGTCAAGCAGGGGCTGAGATAAAAGGGGGGTCCCAAAACACGTTTTTCCCATGCATTTTTCCATAGGACCTTTAGACAGGGCTACAGCCCGAACGGCTGAACAGAATTACTAGAAATTTAGCAGAGAGGTAGTCCTCAGGTCAAGGAAGTGCCTTTTGTAGGTTTGGTGTAAATCTGTTCAGTAGATTCTGAGAAAATAGCCTTTAAATCAATATATATATCTGAGCCAGCTTACGGTACGCTTACCGTACGCGTACGGTGGCGTGCGCGAGCGCGATTCTGATTGGCTCTTAGATCTTAGTAAACATTCGAATCGGCCGAAACCAGGAAGCGCCGGCCGCCATTTTCTCTCTCGCACTGAGAGTGATGTTTAAAATATAAAGCACAAAAACATGTAAAGGGGCTGTTTAGACAGCTCCCACACACATAGCCATGTTGAGAGAGTCCCCAAAGATCCCCCAAGGCCAAAAACGGAATTTTTATTTTTTCGGTAATTTCGCCGATTACGCTTACCGTACGCGTACGGTAAAAAATAATAAAAAAAAAATTTATCCACACTCTCTCCACCCTGTGTGCAAATGGTGCCCGAAGGGCACCATTTGTGCATGGCTTATAACATATACGAAAAATTAAAATATTACCTTTCAAAACGAAGTGCATCATATGTCCTACATGTGCGCATGGTGCGCGAAGCGCATCGTGCGTACATGGCCCATCTAGCGTAACGTGGGCACGCGGTGCGCGTAGCGCACCGCGTGCCCACCGTGCGTGCACGGCACTAACTGCGTAAAGTGGGCGCACGGTGCGCGAAGCGCACCGTGCGCGCACGGAACGAACTGCGTTAAGTGGGCGCGCACGCCACGAATGGCGTAAAGTAACTTAGCATTTAAAAAACCGTACTAATTCACTGAAAAAACCATAGGTTTCACACACGTTATAGTTAGGAATTAGCATTTAAAAAACCTTGCAAATTCACTGAAAAAACCATAGGTTTCACACATGTTATAGTTAGCGGAAATTTTACTGATAAAAAACCAATGAAATTCCCCCGTTATCGTTAGTGCAGGCAACTATAACTCACGTGACCGCAATCTTCTGCTGATGACATATGTGTCTTTATGAAAAAAAAATATTTGTAATATATGTATAGCTAAAAATGTATGGAAGAAGACATGGGCAAATAAGTGTCTAAATACAGTATTAGCATCAGCAGAGGATTGCGGTCGCGTGAGTTATAGTTGCCTGCACTAACTATAATGGGGGAATTTCATTGGTTTTTTATCAGTAAAATTTCCGCTAACTATAACATGTGTGAAACCTATGGTTTTTTCAGTGAATATATATATATATATATATATATATATATATATATATATATATATATATATATATATACAATTTTGGTGAAGAGCAGCTCCTGTATAGAGCACCCTACAACATCTGCTCCCTTGAAATTTCTGTTTTTCTGGCAAAGAAAGGGAGTAGCAGAGTGGCATCCACACTGAGCTAGAAAGGGAGAACGTCTTTTGTCCTTTCTATAGCAAAGTCTTTTAGCATAGGATTAGAACAGTGCCATCCACGCCGAGCTGTAAAATGACAAAAGCCTTTTACCATATGTTGGAAGATGGTTTATTAGTGTGGGCAGGTAGGTACGTACACTAAGTAATAAGACCACAATCACAAATAAGGTCCAGTCAACTTCTCAGTAAATTAATCCTTGCTCAACCCTTGGTAGCTTGGCTTCAGGCAGATAGGCTTAATTTAGGAGACAGGTGTGTAAAGCATTTAAAAACGCCAATACTATACATAAGTAAAACACAACACACAATACAAATCCAACACCAATTTATCAAAATATGGAATATTTGTATGATTAAAATGACACCAAACCGACAGAAATCCAATGTAAGGTAGTGGAGATGTGAGTTTTTAAAGCTGAAAAGTAAACTAGCACTTAGAAGCAAATAGAGCTCTGAGGGTTAAAAAGGTCACGCTAGATCGGGACAAAATTAGGAGTTCAGTCCGCCCGCAATGTAACCCATTTACACTTACTTGTTTCTTGATGCAGGACAGTGATCCACAGCACCAGCCAAGGGTTCAGAAGCTCTGGTTTGTCTCTTGGCATCTGGGACACAATGCACCTGGTCAATCCAAGTAAAATCCAGGTGAAGCTTGCCAGCTGGAGTTGTCCTTCTTGTTAATGTTGCCGGTAACACTTACAGTTCTTTTCTACCTGTTGCTGATCAGTGAATCTACTCCTTATCCTTTAAGACCGGCACAGACCTTTTGTTGTGAAGCCTTTTGAGTTCAGCAGGTGTAGTTCTTATGAGTGCAATCCTCTCTTGTGTAGTCCAGGGGTCTAGCAAAGCAATCCTTCTCCAGATGTTCCTTTTGGGTCTTTGTGGGTCCACAATGCCAGCCAATTGTCCAGAAGCACTGATTTGTCTCTTGGAGGTTTGGGACTACAATTCCTACAATGCACCTGGTCAACTCCTTAAAAGTCCAGTTGTCAGCTGTTTTTTTCTTGGTGAAGTTGATGCAAGTAACTTCTTGGAGTTCTTATGTATCTGCTGCTTTCAGGGATTACACTACTTAATCCTTTTTGAAGCCAGGCAAAATCCTTCTTTGTGCAGCCCAACATGTGCAGCAGGGGCAGTCCTTATGAATGCAGTCCTCTTCTGGTGCAGACCAAGGGTTCAGCAGGGCAGTCCTTCTTCCCCTGATAATTCCAGGCAGGGATCTGAGTTTCTGGGAATCTATCCCAAATGCACCCAGGTTTCTGGGCTGGCAAGAAGGGGGGCACCCCTGATCAATGGGGTGCAGGATGTCACTCTCTGTGATGACCACTTCCACTGAAGTGGGGCATATCTTGATCCCAGAAAGCACTCTTCCACAAATATCAAAATGGAAAAATTCTCTCCTGGAATTTCAGATCTGGCTAAGGTAACACACAAGTGTGGCTAACCTTTCCCTACACTCCTCGTGAAGCCCCCCTCCGAATTCAAATATAGAGGCCCCCATCTAGCTGGGATTCCAGGAAGTGGGGGTGGGCCTGGTTCCTGTCCTTACTATCTTTCTCTCTTTGAAGATCAGTTTGTCTACCCAGCCCCCTTCCTGTTCTGTCATCTGCCAGCAAGAAATTTCTTCCCGTCAGATGTTTCCTTTGTCTCGGTTCAGCCCACTTCACACCTAATTAAGGCAGCCTTGCTGAGCCTGTCAAAGACTGACCAATCAGAAGAGGCTGTTACAGAGCTGAATTGGGTAACTTGGAAAGCAGCTCTCTAACGTATTTCCTACAATAGTTATAATAAATCCAACCTTGGCAAGTTGTTGGATTCATTGTAACTATTAATTTTACACTTTGAATTAACATTTCAGCTCACTGCAACCAAAGATAGACTCTATTAATGTTATTTAAAGCCTTCCCATGTTAGCCTATAGAGCTTATGCACTACAATGGAGAAATTGGCAGTTTTTCCCTCACCAGGGTATATAAAACACCTTTTATAATGTCCCTGCTTATTTTAACATGGCACCTTACTGTTGAGGCACCGAGCGCAGATCTTAGGGGTGACTTATATGTATAAGTAGGGTCGTTTATGACTTTGGAAGCACCTTTTATTCCAAAATCTAATTTGGGCACAATGTTATTTTAAGAGCAGCCTGCAAGGCAGGGTTGGCTTTTAAAATGACAGCAGGCACCACAGCAGTGCTTGCTTAGTTGCATTAAATCTACTGTGCCTCTAAACCTACAGGCCCTACCACATACTAGGGACTTACAGGTAGGTTGTCAGTATCAACTGTAATTGCACCTATTTATCATATATCTTTTAAACAGAGCACTTGCCCAGGGCTTGGTTGGCAGCGCACAGGGCACAATCTGAGTCAGAAAACACTAGTATCAGTAACAAAATGCAAAATTAGCTGTTTTCTCTCACCATGCATACACAATAAAACCATGAAAATGACAAACAATGAATTAGGAAAAATATATTAATGTAGACAGTAAATAAAATTTGATAAACTGAAAAATCAAAAAAAACACATTGACAAAAAATACTAGGAACAATACAATAAATGCAAAAATAAAAACAAGTAATAGAAAATGAAGTCTATGAATGTTAAATATACTATTCCTAGTCTAGTTTATGCAACAGTATGGAAAGTTTTGGACATGGGAGGAGTTACATTTACTATTCCTACTCCAGTCATCGCAATGATCAGGAAACTGTTGGACTTCAGAATAGTGAAATTTACTATTCCCACTCCAGTCTACATAACACTAGGGAAAGTATTGGACTGTGGAGGGGTTACATTTCCGATACCCTTTCCAGTCTGCGCAACAGTAGGGAAAGCGTTGGATTTCGAAGGGATGACATTTACTATTTTCTCTCCAAACTGAGCCAAAGTAGGGAACACATTGGATTTCAGAAGGGTAAAATGTATTATTCACACTCCAAAAAGTGCAATAGTAACGAAAGTGTTGGTCTTTGGAGGGGTGAAACTTACTATTCCCACCCCAAAAGGTACAGCAGTAGAGAAAGTGCTGGACTGCAAAGTGGTTCATTTTACAATTCGTGCTGAAGTCTAAGCAAGATTTAGGAAAATTCACTTCAAACACATTACATAAATGAGTAACCGCATGAAAGTAGAAAAAATATTAGACTCTTATTTAAATACATTAATGAACAGCATAATATATATATATATATATATATATATATATATATATATATATATATATATATATATATTCACTGAAAAAACCATAAGTTTCACACATGTTATAGTTAGCGGAAATTTTACTGATAAAAAACCAATGAAATTCCCCCATTATAGTTAGTGCAGGCAACTATAACTCACGCGACCGCAATCCTCTGCTGATGCTAATACTGTATTTAGACACTTATTTGCCCATGTCTTCTTCCATACATTTTTAGCTATACATATATTACAAATATTTTTTTTTCATAAAGACACATATGTCATCAGCAGAAGATTGCGGTCGCGTGAGTTATAGTTGCCTGCACTAACTATAACGGGGGAATTTCAATTTCAATTTTAAATGCTAATTCCTAACTATAACGTGTGTGAAACCTATGGTTTTTTCAGTGAATTTGTACGGTTTTTTAAATGCTAAGTTACTTTACGCCATTCGTGGCGTGCGCGCCCACTTAACGCAGTTCGTTCCGTGAACGCACGGTGCGCTTCGCGCACCGTGCGCGCACAGTGAGCACGCGGTGCGCTTTGCGCACCGCGCGCCCACTTTACGCAGTTAGTGCCGTGCACGCACGGTGGGCACGCGGTGCGCTACGCGCACCGCGTGCCCACGTTACGCTAGATGGGCCATGTACGCACGATGCGCTTCGCGCACCGTGCGCACATGGAGGACATATGATGCACTTCGTTTTGAAAGGTAATATTTTAATTTTTCGTATATGTTATAAGCCATGCACAAATGGTGCCCTTCGGGCACCATTTGCACACGGGGTGGAGAGAGTGTGGATAATTTTTTTTTTATTATTTTTTTTTTAAATATTTTAGTTTAACTCAGACGTTAATAAGCCATGCACAATTGGTGCTCTTCGGGCACCAATTGCACACGGGGTGGGGAGAGTGTGGATAATTTTTTTTTTTTTATAATTTTTTACCGTACGCGTACGGTAAGCGTAATCGGCGAAATTAGCGAAAAAATAAAAATTACGTTTTTGGCCTTGGGGGATCTTTGGGGACTCCCTCAACATTGCTATGTGTGTGGGAGCTGTCTAAACAGCCCCTTTACATGTTTTTGTGCTTTATATTTTAAACATCACTCTCAGTGCGAGAGAGAAAATGGCGGCCGCCGCTTCCTGGTTTCGGCCGATTCGAATGTTTACTAAGATCTAAGAGCCAATCAGAATCGCGCTCGCGCACGCCACCGTACGCGTACGGTAAGCGTACCGTAAGCGCACCGTAAGCTGGCTCAGATATATATATTGATTTAAAGGCTATTTTCTCAGAATCTACTGAACAGATTTACACCAAACCTACAAAAGGCACTTCCTTGACCTGAGGACTACCTCTCTGCCAAATTTCTAGTAATTCTGTTCAGCCGTTCGGGCTGTAGCCCTGTCTAAAGGTCCTATGGAAAAATGCATGGGAAAAACGCGTTTTGGGACCCCCCTTTTATCTCAGCCCCCGCTTGACGAATCCCCCCGAGACTTTCAGGGAAGGAGCGGAGCGTAGCGCCCCACCTATTTTGAAAAATTCGCGAGGATTCGTCGACCGGCGCCAAAGTTATTCAAAATAGAATGTTGCGGATTTCCTATGGAAACGTGGTCCTAACTATAACTACCTACTGGCGACCGCCAGTAGGTAATATATATATATATATATATTTCTCGCTCTTTCATTTTGTCAAAAGGAATGTCGCACTCGCGGGGCGTTTTAAACACAATTTATTTGAAATAGCCAAATGACCAGCAACAGACACGTTTCGGCGGCGTGCCTTTCTCGATGTCACTAGCATATCGGAAGCGCCATGTTTTTAACCCCTGTCAACAGAATAGAGAAAGGACTCATATAACGCTCTAACATGAGCACCATTTTGTAATGGATACATTTCATTATTGCACCCGAACAGTATTGCAAAGATATCAGTTTGTATAAACTCCTCAATACATATCAACTGTTTATGTCCTTTTCCACTTTGAACATAGTGCAAAACATAATATCACGCCGTGGATCGGCATTGCCCTTTCTTCATATCTGTCTCCCCGGGGTTATTTCCTTTTCTTATTGGCATTCCAACATTACAAACATATTGTTACTAATCTCATTCTTATTTGATTCATTGTTGCACTTGCACGTCGCGAGACAGTTTCAGATATCATCTCATACAAAACATTTTTTCACCTTTACTGTTTGCTGAGACACACTAGTTTCCACAGCCGTAGAAACCATTTCAAATGAGTTTCAATGTGCATACCAAGCCTATATACATTTTCACATTGACAGTCCCTCACAACTGTTGGCCCCTAGAGGAGGCTTAAATGAGACACAGCCGTGTCTACGGCCATATAGGCCATCCCCAGAGATGCAAATACCAATAAGACACAATTACCTAGGATCCTGATTATGTACCTATATGTACTGACAGTTCTTCACCACTATTTAACCCATGTGGATACTTGGTAAGTAAATCTATGATGAAGCGTGATTCAAGTCGTCCCAGCTTCTTCACTCTATCACCCCCCCGAACATTCGGAGGGACATGATCCAGACCAAAGAATTGTAGCAGGCCACGATTGCTCTGATGTTTTTCCGCAAAGTGGCGTGCTACCGGATACATCTGGTCGTTTTTTTCAATGGCCCTTTGGTGTTCCAGAATTCTAATTTTTAGCTGGTGGATGGTGCTGCCTATGTAACGCAGCCCACATGGGCATACCAGACAGTAAACCGCATAGGGCGTGCTGCAAGTTATGAATTTGGTAATGTGTTGTATCTTTTCAAGGTCAGGGATAGTATATGTATTGAGGAGTTTATACAAACTGATATCTTTGCATTCCTGTTCGGGTGCAATAATGAAATGTATCCATTACAAAATGGCGCTCATGTTAGAGCATTATATGAGTCCTTTCTCTATTCTGTTGACAGGGGTTAAAAACATGGCGCTTCCGATATGCTAGTGACATCGAGAAAGGCACGCCGCCGAAACGTGTCTGTTGCTGGTCATTTGGCTATTTCAAATAAATTGTGTTTAAAACGCCCCGCGAGTGCGACATTCCTTTTGACAAAAAGAAAGGAGCTGAGCGACCTATTTTTGTGGATCCACACCCGCAAAGTCTGCACCTGCCTGCGAGTGCCCCGCTTTGGTGTGGGACAACGAGCGGATATATATATATATATATATATATATATATATATATATATATATATATATATATATATATATATATATATATATATATATATATATATATGTAGATATATATTCTTTCCCAAAATCCTCCACTATCACAGAAAGTACTCAGACACTCCGGTATGCTGCATAAAGTTTTGAATGGCTGGAAAAACGACGCGCTTCGCCTGACGCATTGCTCACGCGTGAGCAAGGCGTAAGGTGTCATTTTTCCAGCCATTAAAAACTTTATGCAGCATACTGAAGTGTCCTAATACTTTCTGCGATAGCAGAGGATTTTTGGAAAGAATATTTTGGGCCCCCAGTAGCCGGAACTCGGACCGCCCAATACAGTCTTATCAATTCCAACCGGGATTTGTGGAGTGAATATATATATATATATTCACTGAAAAAACCATAGGTTTCACACACGTTATAGTTACGAATTAGCATTTAAAAAACCTTGCAAATTCACTTAAAAAACCATAGGTTTCACACATGTTATAGTTAGCTGGACATTTCACTCGTAAAAAACCAATGAAATTCCCCCGTTATAGTTACTGCAGGCAACTATAACTCACGCGACCGCAATCCTCTGCTGATGACGTCAGATATTACATCACTGTATTTAGACACTTATTTACCCATGTCTTCTTCCATTAATCTTTAGCTATCCATATATTACAAATATTTATTTTTCAGAAAGACACATATGTCATCAGTGATGTAATATCTGACGTCATCAGCAGAGGATTGCGGTCGCGTGAGTTATAGTTGCCTGCAGTAACTATAACGGGGGAATTTCATTGTTTTTTTACGAGTGAAATGTCCAGCTAACTATAACATGTGTGAAACCTATGGTTTTTTAAGTGAATTTGCAAGGTTTTTTAAATGCTAATTCGTAACTATAACGTGTGTGAAACCTATGGTTTTTTCAGTGAATTTGTACGTTTTTTTAAATGCTAAGTTATGTATTTTTTTTTTTTCAGGTTTTACACCGTGCGCGCACCGTGCGTGCACGGTTCGCAGTGCGCGCAGGGTGCGCGCACCTCGCGATTTTTTTGAAAAATAAAATATTTTTTTTTTCCTCCCTTGGGGGTCCTTCTGTGACCCCCTGACCAAGGCTAGGGGGTCAGGAACTGTCCACTCTGCCCCCTTTTCACGTTCTCCACCTTTGTTTTTCACCCCCTCAGACTGCGAGAGACAAAATGGCGGCCGACCTTCCTGGTTTCGACCGATTCGAATGTTTACCGACATCTAACAACCAATCAGAATTGCGCTCGCGCACGGTAGGGTGCGCGCACAGTGCTCGCACGGTGCGCGCGTATAGATATTGATATGCTTTTAAATGCTATTTTCTCAGGAAATACTGAACAGATTTACACCAGACCTGCAAAAGGCACTTCCTTGACCTTATGGCTACCTCTCTGCCAAATTTCAAGTAATTCTGTTCAGCCGTTCGGGCTGTAGCTGTGTCTAAAGGTCCTATGGAAAAATGCATGGGGAAAACGCGTTTTGGGACCCCCCTTTTTTCTCGTCCCCCACTTGACGAATCACCCCGAGACTTTCAGGGTAGGAGCTGAGCGGAGCGCCCCATTAGTTTTGAAAATTTCGCGAGGATTCGTCAACCGGCGCCAAAGTTATTCAAAATAGAATTTTGAGATTTCCTATGGAAACTAGGTTGTAACTATAACTATCTACTGGCGACCGCCAGTAGATAATATGTATATATATATATATATATATATATATATATATATATATATATATATATATATATATTACCTACTGGCGGTCGCCAGTAGGTAGTTATAGTTAGGACCACGTTTCCATAGGAAATCCGCAACATTCTATTTTGAATAACTTTGGCGCCGGTTGACGAATCCTCGCGAATTTTTCAAAATAGGTGGGGCGCTACGCTCCGCTCCTACCCTGAAAGTCTCGGGGGGATTCGTCAAGCGGGGGCTGAGATAAAAGGGGGGTCCCAAAACGCGTTTTTCCCATGCATTTTTCCATAGGACCTTTAGACACAGCTACAGCCCGAACGGCTGAACAGAATTACTTGAAATTTGGCAGAGAGGTAGTCCTCAGGTCAAGGAAGTGCCTTTTGTAGGTTTGGTGTAAATCTGTTCAGTAGATTCTGAGAAAATAGCCTTTAAATCAATATATATATCTGAGCCAGCTTACGGTGCGCTTACGGTGCGCTTACCGTACGCGTACGGTGGCGTGCGCTAGCGCGATTCTGATTGGCCCTTAGATCTTAGTAAACATTCGAATCGGTCGAAACCAGGAAGCGGCGGCTGCCATTTTCTCTCTCGCACTCTGACAGGGGGTTGAAAAACAAAGTGCAAATCATGTAAAGGGGCTGTTTACACAGCTCCCAAGCACCTAGCCATGTCGAGGGAGTCCCCAACGATCCCCCAAGTGAAAAAAGGCAATTTTAATTTTTTCGAAAATTTCGCCGATTACGCTTACCATACGCGTACGGTAAGAAATAATAATAAAAAAAAAAAAAAAAATATCCACATTCTCCCCACCCCTTGTGCAAAAGGTGCGCGCACGGAACGAACTGCGTTAAGTGGGCGCGCACGCCACAAATGGCGTAAAGTAACTTAGCATTTAAAAAACCGTACAAATTCACTGAATAAACCATAGGTTTCACACACGTTATAGTTAGGAATTAGCATTTAAAAAACCTTGCAAATTCACTGAAAAAAACATAGGTTTCACACATGTTATAGTTAGCTGGACATTTTACTGATAAAAAAACAATGAAATTCCCCCGTTATAGTTACTGTAGGCAACTATAACTCACGCAACCGTAATCCTCTGCTGATGACATATGTGTCTTTATGAAAAAAAATTATTTGTAATATATGTATAGCTAAAATTTAATGGAAGAAGACATGGGCAAATAAGTGTCTAAATACAGTATTAGCATCAGCAGAGGATTGCGGTCGCGTGAGTTATAGTTGCCTACAGTAACTATAACGGGGGAATTTCATTGGTTTTTTATCAGTAAAATGTCCAGCTAACTATAACATGTGTGAAACCTATGTTTTTTTCAGTGAATATATATATATATATATATATATATATGTATGTATTTAAAAAATCTAAAAACAATGAATCAATTTACATAATTACTATTCAATAAAAAATTGTTATCAAGTAATAAATAATTGTTTTTCACTTATTCATTACCTTCTCACCCTGTATCCCTATAAACCTAGAAGTCTGCACCTAAAATATAACTAAAACAAGTGATTCCATAATTTACATATTTAAATAAAATAAATAATTAATACTTAATAATTGTTAATTAATATTTAATTAACTTCCCACACTAGACACAAACAAAGCTAGCATCTTGCAACTAAAATGAAACATCAAAAAGTATGTCACAATTTACATATTTCAAATTCAATTAAATAATTAATTTACAAATAATAAATATTTTGTTAGCTAATTAACTTCCCACTTTATACCCCCTGCCAATCTAGCATTTCGCAATTAAAATATAAGTAAAATAAATCAGTATTACCTATTTTACATAATTAAATATAAATTATGTACTCAATTAACAATTAATAATAAAATACATTGTTACTTAATTCACTTCCCACCCTACACCCCTACAAACCTAGCAGCCTGAAAATAAAATAATAAGTATTCCATCAATTACATCATAAAAAATCAATACAATAATTACCAATTAATAATTCATTGTTATTATTAAATATTCCCCCTACAAACCACCCGCAAATAACATAACGAAAATAAATCAGCAGTACATAAATTACATAATAAATATCAATCATATGATTAATTAAAATGTATTAACTAATTCATCATTATTACCTAATTAACTTTCCATCCTATCTCTCGTCAAACCTGACAACCCACTATAGCCATTATAGATTACTGCTAAAATTTACTAAACAATTCTAAATCACTTAAAATTACAAGCTATATTTTAAAACCAATTAATAGCATTTATATCAACAACAGTATCATGAAAAACTATTATATCAACTACAACACATTAAAATAATTAAAAACTATATTCTTAGCAACTATCATTGTGAAAACAATGCTAAATACATCAATAATATTTACAACAGTATAACTTACCTCAAAAAATATATTCTTGTCAATGATATTTTTGCATTATGATATTTGTGTGTCACAATATTGAATTTCCTCTTGATGTTTTTTTAAATTATATTTTGTCCAATCACCTCAAAATGTTTTATGAATGATGTGTGAAGATTCATTCCCAAAGGTGCAATACAGCAAGCCGTTACTAGGCACCCCCGTTAAGCAAGGTGCATTACTTCAAGATCCTTACATAAAATTACAGCACCACAAGTCGTCAATGGAGTCAGACATAAGATCTTGTCCTACAGGGATGCAATACCTTAGGCAGTTACAAGAGTCATTTTAGCCATCCCCTTTTAAAACAATCACCATTGTTCCCTCAATGTATTTGTCAAATGTTTAGGTTGGAAAAGAAGTTCAATAAAACAGTATGTAAGGTTAAAAAAAATACATCTACAATTAATGCAAACTGCACATCAACACCATGAATACATAAAGCTAAAAACAGAGATAAAATGTCAGTTCTCACACAAAAGGGCAAACCAAAAATAATTAATTTCCCAAGCTTGATTTCTTCTTTAACGTGCCCTTTCAAAAAACCCTATGATGTGTAAACATATGCATTCACAAGAAAGCATTTGTAAAAAGATAAGAGCAGGTTTCGCCTGGGTCCTTGAGGTGGGGTAAAATACATTTATGATGTAAGCCAGAATATAAATCATAAAACAAAGTGAAGTGTAGAGTGTTTTGTGTCAAAAACGTGTCACAACTACAGAGATCAAGGTCTTCAACCAAAGACCAGCCTTTGGAAAGCTCCAGCAAATGATGTAGCAAGCCTAGCATAAATCTGGTTAAGATTTAATGATGATAGTGATGGCTAAAAAAAAATCAGGTTTGGCTTAAAAAACAAGGATGTTTTGGGAATTGCATGCACACGAACAGACCTTTTCTGCATTTGAAGGGTCTCCCTATTGGACTTTATGAGAGCAAGAATTGAATTATTGGGCCATGTCAGATGAGAATTTTTAATAGAGTCAAGAAAAATGAACAGATTCTGGCGCCACATGACTGAAAATCACTCTCACATAGCAAGACCAAAGGATCCTGTTTGTATGATCCGATGATAAACAATCCCTCAAGAATGACCTGTTAAATTCCAAATCTGGATTAATCCAAACAGAAAGCCATTTCAGTAATGGTTGCAAAGCAATGGTATTAGAAATGTATCTCTGGTCTAGCTCCTTGTGGGTAATGAATGATGAAATGGAGCCGGAAAGTGCAAGTAGCGCTTTAAAAAGAGTTGTTCTACCACTTGTAGAGATATACAATCTACATGTCCCCACAATTTGCTACCATACAACACTGCTGAGGCACATTTTGCCTCATAATTCTTAAGTATGGTCTGGACTGGCTAGCTCCCAAGCCGGGCCACAAAATCAAAAAGAGCTCCCACCGTCCTCATCAAATGAAGCTGTTTAGGTGAAATCAAAGGGTACCAGGAACATTTCTGATCAAAAAAGACATTGAGATAAAAAAAAAAACATCAACTTTCTGCCCCAAGATGATGTACTTCCTGGTCATAGTAGATCTGGGGCCAACAATCATGACATGAGACTACCCCAGATTAGTAGGTACATCAAGAGAAGCCATAAAGCTCACAAATGTCAAGTAAACATGAGTAGCCCAATGCATCGTCTACATAAAGCAGATCTGATATAAATCTCGTACCTATAAATGGCAGGTCACAACCTCACATAATAAATGACATAACAATCGACTCTCTAGATGGTTAACATTCAGGGTAAATAAAAAAAGGGGCCAAAATGCAATCCTGCCTAACTGTGCGCTTCATGTCCTACTCCTCTGTACAGTTCACTTCCCGCTCTAGTTTACAGAGGCATATTCTGATGCAGGTTAGCGAGAAAATACACAATATTCACATTGATTTCCACCGCAATTATTAAAGGCCATTATTCCTGTTCACGCTATTGAAGGCCGATGAGAGGTCTATAAATGGCAAGCAGGGCTGGACTGGCCATAGCGGGCACCGGGTGTTTCCCCGGTGGGCCGCAAGGGTGGGGGCCGGTTTTGTGCCCCTGGGGGGCCGTTTTTGTGACCGGGCCCCCTGTAACAAAATCGTCGGAAACCGGCCCTCGCAAACTGCTCAGCAGCACTCCCCTTCACCCTGGGGGTGCTGAGCAGTTTGCCAGGGCTGGTTTCTGTTCCCAGTCCGGCCCTGACAGCAAGTGAATGCTTCCAGACTTAGCTACAGTGACTTTATTCAGAATAAGATATAAATTAAGACACTGATCAATGGTGCATTTCCCTTGTCTATAAGCATATTGGAATCGGTGAGTATCTTATTTTGTTCCACTCATTCTCGAAGAAATGATAGGATCACATTACCTGCAACTTTCACAGCTAAATTAGGTAGAGAGATCAGTCTACATCAGCGTGGATCTGTCTGGACACCCTTTGTAAAGATAGGGATTATTAAATTAATTAAATGAAGTTCCAAATTTGTAAAGTGCGACATGTCACCCCTAAGGTTTTCCCGGCGCTGGGGGGCATCGAGGAGAATAAGTGAACTATTGTCCAGAGTCACAGGATGCTGAGCTGAGCTGCCATCGGCGCCAGGGATCTAACTGTCAGCCCTGCACTCTGGAGTCAGCCGCTCTGCCCGCTGCGCCACACCTCCCCCAAGAGCGGGCATCCTAGTTTTTACAAAAGCATTTAAAAACAGGGTAAGCAGAGGGGCTCACAAATCGATATCCAACTTAAATAAATCAGGGGGGGGCCCTATCGGTACCTGGCACTTGGTTGTTACTAGGCCAGTTAATTGCTTCCCTGAATTCTCCAAACTGAAAGCCAAGATTAGAATGGCCTGATGCAAAGGAAGGCTCTGCACGAAACACCTCAGGAACTACAGAACGATAAATCCCTCTAACATGAGCCACCGGATTCCAGTGCAATATAATCATGTATGGCAGGGAAATTAGTACTGGAAAAAAAACTGTGGGGCTTATTTACAAGCCCCTTGAGCCACTTTTGCATCATTTTCAACATGGGAAAAGTGACGTACGGGTGGCGCAAGGGGCTTGTAAATAAGCCCCTGTCTGTTTATCTATCTCCCAAAATTTTGCACGAGACTTAAAAGAGCTGGCTTCTGCAAGTTCCCAACAAGCCTCTTGCCTCAGAGAATCCTTTCACTTTTAATGGTGACTATAAATCCGCTACATTCAGCAGCTCCATGAGTCGGTCTAGGTTTACAATTGAAAGCCTGCAACACCTCACCATGAGCTCTCGCACAAACTGGTCAAACCAACCAGACTGTCCCCGTGCCATTCTGCCCCTCACAAAGAGTTAGCATAGAATTCGCCCCCTTCAAAATGTTAATACAAGAGGCTACAGCTACCTCAAAAGAGAGGTTGTTGAACGACAAGATTTAAACTCTTCAAGACAGCTCTTAAGAAGTCCTCCGGACAAACCATTTTTCAATTAATCCTTTGTCATAAGCGGGTAATGGAACGAGGCAGACCCAAATTCCCAGTGAATAGAAACATTATTCAGATTAGGGTCATTTCCGGCCCAATTTGGAATTGTATAACTGGCTATGAGTGTGTTCAGGGGACAAAAAGAAGAACATAATCAAAAATTGCTACCACTCTACCCGCTTAAAATGGCGCAAAGGACTTGTAAAGACTTTCGCCTAATCCACTCCAGCCCAAAACTAAATTAAAGTTGCATAAAATTTCATTCAAACTCTCACTCGGCAGACTGTGCTAAACGTGTAGGGAGTGGCCTAAATGCAGGTTAAAATCTCCCATGAGCACCACCAGAATAAAATAATTAGAGTCCCTTCCTGAGAGAGCTAAAAAAGTCCAAAGGGACACTATTTGATCAGAAATCTCACATGGCACATTGGGATTATAGAAATTCAGTAAGAGAATGATGTTGTTAGTTAAATAAAATGCTGAAATAACCCCCAGAAAATATGCAGAACCTGTATCACAGGTGTAGCCACACAGCCCAGGTAGTTAAGCAACCCTTTACTCTACCAAAATTTGAAGTAATGTCAGGAGAAAAAAAATAACTAAACTCATCCTAACAAAGAACATTGACTGCATCCCAGGTTTCCTGCCAGCAAACAACACTAAAGCTTTGCAGAAACTTTACCCACAAGGAGTCATCCAATTTGGCACCTGCCGCAGCTATTTTTCAGCTTAACATGTCCACAGTACTGGAGATGCCTGCAGATCCTTGAGAACTAAGCCTGTCTACGGTTCGATGCCCAGTAAGCTGTAGTTTCTTGAACCTAAAACAAGTCAGTCTACCCTATCTAGAGTACGCAGGGCTGAAAACCTGTTGGAAGTTGACACAGCAAAACTACCTCTATGGGCCTCGTATGACATTGAAGACCTATTGACTCAAGGATAAAAAAAAGTCCAAAAGACGGTCCCTAATCCTGGAATCACCACCACAGTCTTGGGCTAGAAAATAAATCAACTTGTCTACCAGCTCTCATTGGTCAACATTTATCACCACGCAGCCCCCAGACTCTCCCTTTAAACCACGGCGGGATTACTCTTCTTACACTTACATTCTTGAGGCTAAGACTAGGAAGGGAGACTAGGAAGGGTCTGCCAGCGGGGCAGGATGTATGTCAGCCACAGTAGTTCAGTCCAAATGCTTGGTCTGCTAATTAATCCTTGCGGAGCCCAGGTTCCTCCGGATAGAATAGGCAGAAGAATGGTTTGCTTTGCCAGCTGTGTCCCCAGCTGGGGTAGAGTTTTCCAATCAGAGTTCTTCGTCAACTGTGAGGATCTCATCGGTAAGTGCCCTTGCTGCTGATATCAAATTTGCTTTAATTGTGGTCTCCCTGGAGGCACCATTCTCATGAGAGATGGATAGTGCTTTAAACTTGCATATGTCGCAGCTTGATCTCAACAACAGAGAATGGGTCCAATCCAGCCCAAAACGGGCCCGCTCTTGAGTTGGTCTTCACCCAGACAAGCAAAGCGGTAACAGGGCTTCCTTTAAATAGATCAGCCCCCCGTCCCGTGGGCCAGAAGTATGATGGATCTTGTGGTCCTATTCCTGGACCCTGCAGAAGGCAGCCACAGCAGTCAGCGTGGAAGAGCACATCCCGGATACACTAGCTTTAGAGTAAATGTCAAAGAACTGATAGAGTAGAATGGCTGCATTATCTTTCCCTTTGTCCTAGAGCTAGTTCTAGGCAATAGAATGGGTGAGCGAACACCAGAGAGACAGAGCCTGCAAAAACAGTGGGTTGACAGATTTCCACCTTTACCTAGGACAGGACATAAGCAGAAAGATAGGAGGACAAATGAAGAGGAGAAGTTTCGCAGAAACAATCATGTCTCCCTCTTATCCAGTAATATTCGGGTGTCTGCTGACTGTAAATCCCTCAGGATCTGAGTCAACAGACCACAGTCTTTAAGCAGTCTTTTAAGCAAATCCTTTCAGCACCAAAGTGTGCTGCATCCTCCAGCCCCAGACACCATACTCCTTGTCCCCAGCTCAACTCAACCCCTAGTCCATCATTATGCGACTGGAGTAGGGAGGACAGGAATTAGCTGGCAATCTGGTGACAAGCAGCAGGAGAAAGATGTAACCGGACCTAAAACATTTATTACCTTTTGATTTTTTGCTTTAAAGAAGGGACTTGACAGGACTTGTACAATGTCTCTAAATCTAATCTTACAGCATGCCAAGGCAATTTGTGCTCCAATCCTCATTGTATGATTATTTTTTAAGAACCCCTTTACAGGGATAAATACCTGTAAAGGCAGCTCTGTCACTCAGGGATATGCAAAATGCAAAAGAGAGTGCCTGAGCTAAACAAGCTTGAAAATGGAGGTCTCTTTGGCCCTAAGGAAGCCAAATCGATTCCTAACACATTTATTAAACCTAGTATTTGTTATTACATGAAAATAAACTACGGTAACTGGGCCTTCTTTAAGTTTCGCATTCACAATTATTCAAAGAAACCAAAGCAGTGGAAGCAATTGGCCCTCGTCACGTTCCAGGTTTCTTGTTTGCTAGCAGCCTGGAACATTTCAATTGTCTCTTTGATATCAGGGTGGGATAGGGAGAATGTTCTTTGAAGAGTGAATAGCAGCTGAAAATTGTGGCGAGCTGGGTTAGATGCTTCTGTCTGGTTCGTGGGCTAGAAGAAATATTCTTACTATATTAACCAGGTTATTTCTTCAGTAACAGCCCTATTGACAAAAAATGCAAGTAGAAAGCACCTATTTATTTTGCAATTAATTCACAAACATTT
Organism: Triturus cristatus; assembly: GCF_964204655.1. Taxonomy (NCBI): domain Eukaryota; kingdom Metazoa; phylum Chordata; class Amphibia; order Caudata; family Salamandridae; genus Triturus; species Triturus cristatus. Next base: position 447,277,614 of record NC_140590.1, read on the forward strand.
CCAGAGTTCCACCCTGAACGCTGCACCAGTTTTTTTGGGAATGTCATGTGACTTTTTAAGAAATACCCTTGTAAGAAATTGGTGCGTTGGTGGACTGCGGTGTGAATCCTGGTTAAGCAGCAACCACAATCCTGTTAGGGTAAGGCACAAGCAAACACTAAATTAACCTGTGCTCACCTCCTGGTTAGTTTGGCAGAGAGCAGTTAGGCTTAACTTAGAGGCAATGTGGAAATTATTTGTGCAACACTTGAAACAGTAAGATACTGAAAATGGCACAATAAAAGGATCCGACGTCAAGTAAAACAAGAGGAGCTTAATTAAATAAACGAAATAAGATCAAAATGACAAAAATTCAATTAGTAGAACTGGACATCTTCAAAAACAAAATTCTCCAAAAGCAGTATAGCGCCAACTGTAGGTATCTGGTCGTGCCGCACTGGGACAAAGTCCCAAGTTTAGGCAGACAGCGATGAAGCACGGCTGGCTCCAGTGACCCAGTTAGACCCGCTGAACAAAAACATCTTTAATCCTGATTTGTGGAGCGATACGTGGATCCATGTCAAAGGTATGTCACACAGGTTCTGAATCTGCAATGTGTGGTTTGTGTTCTCTTTGAGGATCCTTTCGAGAGGGCTTGAGATGTGGACTCTGGCCTCGAGGATGCAGTGTGCAGTTAGGGCGATGCATCAATTTTGATGAGCTGAGAGGCTATGATGCGGGGTCCAGCATCGTCATCGAGGCTGAGGATGCAATGCACAGCAGCGGTTCTGAAAGTGAGGCAGCTAAGGTGGCTGTTCAGGTCTTTGCAACAGGTCCAATCCACGCAACAGCGGAGATGTGTCGGTTTTGCTCGGGGTTACACCAGGCAGCAGAGAAGATGCATCGGTTCCGCTGGGTCCACAGAGGCTGGTAAGGACAGTAAGCCCACTTACAAGGGTATAGGATTGGGGTGGCACGACTTGGCAGGGTAGATTCACAGATGGCAGAGTCCAGGTAAAGGTGTAAGGTTGTTGAAAGCGTATGTCATATCCCTGAGGCTTCAAATCTGGAGGCCAGCCAACTAGCCCTAGGACTCACTCTGGGTTCTGGGTTCAAGAGATGCAGGTCCAGCCCTTCCCACCCAGGCAAGAGGGCAGGAGGTCAGTGCAGCAATGTAAGAGGCTAAAAGAGTGCAGACCAGCAGAGTGACAATCCTTCTGCAGCACAGCAGTCCTTCTTCCTGGCAGAGTATCCGCAGATCAAGATGTGGAGGGACAAGGAGTTGGTGTCTGAGGTCCAGTATTTATACTCTCTGTTGTGCTTTTGAAGTGGGGGAAGTCCCCAGGCATCCTGCCTTCCCTGTCCTGGCTCCAAATGAACTACAGGGAGTATGCAGCACCTTGTGTGTAAGCAGGACACAGCCTATTCAGGTGTAAGTTGGGGTGTGCCCAAATTCTCCCTCCCACCCTACGAGTGGTGGCCCAGCCACACCTAAACTCTAAACTCCCTATTATGTGTAGCTGTCTAGGAGGAATACACAAAGCCCAACTGTGAGCTACACCCACTCATGTGACCAGAGACAGTATACAGGCACTAAATGGCTAAGGTAAGAAAATGACAACTTTCTAAAAGTGTTACAACAAACAAATAATGGACGGAATGCTGACAATGCAGACATTCTCCCCCAGTCAAGAGATCTGGGTTAAATCCATCGTTCTTTTGCCCACTACGCCACCCCAGTTCAGACATGTCCCAGGATGCTTGATTCTGGTCCAGGGAAGACATGGCTTGGCAGTTCGGGCTGGACTGTTCCCATGAGGCACAGGGTCAAGACTGATTTGCATATGGCCATGTCTAAACTGGGGTGGCGTAGTGGGCAAAAAAACGATGGATTTAACCCAGATCTCTTGACTGGGGGAGAATGTCTGCATTGTCAGCATTCCGTCCATCATTTGTTTGTTGTAACGCTTTTCGCCCTAAGTGTGATGGGTATTCCCAGACGTGGGACCCGTGCTCACTACGCCACTGGAGTCAAGCTATCCTGGATGATGACGGCTGATAGCCAGAAACCGGTCCTAGGATGCTTGATTCCGGTCCAGGGAAGACATGGCTTGGCAGTTCGGGCTGGACTGTTCCCATGAGGCACAGGGTCAAGACTGATTTGCATATGGCCATGCTTACTGGGGTGGCGTAGTGGGCAAAAAAACGATGGATTTAACCCAGATCTCTTGACTGGGGTAGAATGTCTGCATTGTCAGCATTCCGTCCATCATTTGTTTGTTGTAACGCTTTTCGCCCTAAGTGGGATGGGTATTCCCAGACGTGGGACCCGTGCTCACTACGCCACTGGAGTCAAGCTATCCTGGCTGATGACGGCTGATAGCCAGAAACCGGTCCTAGGATGCTTGATTCCGGTCCAGGGAAGACATGGCTTGGCAGTTCGGGCTGGACTGTTCCCATGAGGCACAGGGTCAAGACTGATTTGCATATGGCCATGTCTAAACTGGGGTGGCGTAGTGGGCAAAAAAACGATGGATTTAACCCAGATCTCTTGACTGGGGGAGAATGTCTGCATTGTCAGCATTCCGTCCATCATTTGTTTGTTGTAACGCTTTTCGCCCTAAGTGGGATGGGTATTCCCAGACGTGGGACCCATGCTCACTACGCCACTGGAGTCAAGCTATCCTGGCTGATGACGGCTGATAGCCAGAAACCGGTCCTAGGATGCTTGATTCCGGTCCAGGGAAGACATGGCTTGGCAGTTCGGGCTGGACTGTTCCCATGAGGCACAGGGTCAGGACTGATTTGCATATGGCCATGTCTAAACTGGGGTGGCGTAGTGGGCAAAAAAACGATGGATTTAACCCAGATCTCTTGACTGGGGGAGAATGTCTGCATTGTCAGCATTCCGTCCATCATTTGTTTGTTGTAAAACTTTCTAAAAGTGGCATTTTCAGAATTGCAATTTAAAATACGACTCCACCATAAGTTAGGATTTTAAATTGTGATTCCAGGGGCACACCACATGAACTGGTTATCTAGTATCAAATGTAATAAGGCAACTCCAATATTATCCTAGGACAGAGATAGGCCTTACAGTAGTGAAAATCACATTTAAAGAGTTTTTCACTACCAGGGCCTGTGTAACGTAAAAGTGCATGTCCTACCTTCTAAATACATTACCCCTTATCGTCTGGGGTGTCCAGGGCCTACCATAGGGGTGCCATATATGTATTAAGAAGGAAGGTTTGGGCCAGGAAAAAGCTTGATTTTTTCAAGTCGAAATGGCAGTTTAAAACTGGACACACAGGCTATCCAATGGCAGCCTGAGACATGTTAAAAGGGCTACCTACGTGGGTGGCACATTCAGTGCTGCAGGCCCATTAGTAGTATTTAATTTATGGGCCCTGGGTACATGTAGTACCACTTTACTAGGAACTTAGAAGCAAATGAAATCTACCAATTGCAGATAAGCAAATATTATCATGTTTAGAGGAGAGAGCACAAGCACCTTAGCACTGGTTAGCAGTGGTAAAGTACACAGATTCCTAAGGCTAGCAAAAATGAGATCAGGAAAAATGGAGGAGGAAGGCAAACCTTTGGGGGGAAGACAACTCTTAGGTTTATAGGTCTAACAAGTCTGTTCCTGCATAGAGGTAATATAACCCACTGTATGAAGTCAAATTTTTTCGATTCTGTTGGGAAGCATATTTTTCCTAAGGAGAAAGCCCTTTTTCCTACAGCGCAAGTTCGTGGGCGATTTCACTGATTTGTTTCCTTTCCATCCTGGAATGGGAGTTGCATTGGCCCTGTGCTGGAGTAAATGCTTGACCATTTCCAGGGTGGAAGGGAATTGGGTCGAAGTTTGGTACTAACCACAAGCCCACATGTTTTTCACACACATGCCAAGAACTCTACACTTTAAAAACAAATTCCACCTTCCAGGAATCCCTTTGTGAAATTTTGGACCTAGCCCATTTTGCAGGTTTATCCCCTGACATTGTTGTCTTTTGCCTCCTATTTTTCTGACCTGAAGTGCATATGCTCACTGTGTAAATTGTAATTTTGATTGGTTATCCATGTTTGGCGTATTTGATTTACTGGTAAGTCCCTAGTAAAGTGCCACTGTGTGTGCCCAGGGCCCGTAAATCAAATGCTATTAGTAGGCCTGGAGCACAGGTTATGCCACCCACTTGAGTAGCCCTATAAACTTGTCTGAGACCTGCCATTGCTGTGTCTGAGTGCAGTTTTAAACTGTCATGTCGGCCTGGAAAGTGCACTAATTTGCCAAGCCCTAACTTCCACTTTTACTACATGTAAGGTACCCCTAAGGGAGTCCCAAGGTACTCCCGTAGGCAGGGTGCAGTGTATGTTAAAGGTAGGGCATGTACTGGTGTGTTATGCATGTCTTGATAGTGAGATCCTTAACAAATCTAATGTCAGTCACTAAGACTTAGCCTCTGCGCACTGTTGCTGCGGTGAATTACCATTCCCAAAATTCTTTCTTTTTACTGAACATTATTTTAAATAATACATTTACTTCATAATTGTTGTTCTTTCAACTAACGTTACTTCTAAACAAAAAGAACATCATACTACAAAGCCGTTTTTCTACAGCTAAACATTTATAGAATTAAACACATTTTTTAAAATTCTGTACATAGGGTTCTTTCTGCGCAATAGTGACTTTAGAAATTCATTTCAATCTTTTCAGGAAACTGCCCAATGCATTTCAGGCCTAGTTGGCCCTTCTTCGGGGGCCTTATATCTACAAAAAAATATGCAAATGAAATTTTAAACATACAGTTATGTACTTACAATCAAAATTATACAAAAAATCTGTAAGCATCACATTTTCAAGAAAACACAATGCACAAACTCTCTTTTATCATCTTGTTAACAATCAAAAGACCTTCATGACCTCATAAACAAAAAATGAAATGAAAACTAATAATAATGTGAGAAATCAACACAAACGAAATTATAACGGACACAACCAATATTACACCGAGTTCCCTACACCACATTGACAACCTTACTCCCATACTTACAATGGGAACTGAATTCCTTTGTTCTACAAGATCTGTAAACAAAACAACATATCTGTTAACTTCGACTCTCTTCGTCGCTTTCCCTACTTATATCCCTCTGAAGTGACACATACCTTCCTGAAAATCTTGTTCTGCAATATCGCCAAGAAGCACACTATCTAAACGAACAAAATTAATCAATAATGCGTCCTTTTCAATGCGGGTCCTATTTGTTCCCCCGTTTGTCCGCTCCTCTCACCTTTTCTAACATCAGAGCTGGTATTCAAAAACACCCTTCCACGGCAACTCCTCACTTCTCCAAGCTTCCTGCCACTCCCGTTCGTTTATTCACGCTGAACGCGGAAACAAGTCTCACGAACAGCTGATTGTGAAAATAGACAACAGACTACAAACAACCCGCTTGTACGGCCGCCAACTTGGAGGCAAGGCAGAGCATAGCCCAAATGCAATTTGCTGTCATAGAGAGAGTTGTACAATATCCAGGTATGGATCTAACCAGATCCCTGCTTCAAAGGGAAACACATTGGATCAGAAGACTTAATACTCAGGATCCGTGGGGCAATGAATGATAAAATTGACTATTCATGTTTTCTATAAACAATTGGTTCTTTTTGATGAATAGTAACTGTGGTTCTGCACTATGTATTTTATACATGTATCCACAAGTATTGACGTGACCATTGTTTAGTTTAAGTTCGAGCACTTTTCATTTTGACTATTTCATTATCATTTTTATTTTTTCCATCTTGTTTCGGGAAAGGGAAAGGATGATTTGTATTTTAAGGTTTCCTAAGTTAGCAGATTTGATTACAATCAGGAGAGGTTTATGAATTAAGTCATTTTGATTGTCGTTTTAAAAAAAGGAGTGACTAGGTGATTTTGTTTATCAGCATTGAAGTGATAACTCGGAGTTTCTCCAAGATGGCGGCCGTACAAACGGTCTGTTGTTCGTGAGACTCGTTTCCGCGTTCAGCGTGAATAAACGAACGGGAGTAGAGGGAAGCTCGGAGAAGCAAGGAGAACTTTTCTCTGCAGTTGCCATGGAAGGGTGTTTTTGAATACCATCTCTGATGTTAGAAAAGGTGAGAGGAGCGGACATACGGGGGAAAAAATAGGACTCGCATTGAAAAGGACATATTATCGATTTAATTTTGTTCGTTTGCAGGTTTAGATATTGTGCTTCTTGGCGATATTGCAGAACAAGATTTTCAGGAAGGTATGTGTCACTTCAGAGGGATATAAGTAGGGAAAGCGACGAAGAGAGTAGAAAGTTAACAGATATGTTGTTTTGGTTACAGATCTTGTAGAACGAAGGAATTCAGTTCCCATTGTAAGTATGGGAGCCAGGTTGTCACAGTGGTGAAGGGAACTCGGTGTAATATTGGTTGTGTCCATTATAATTACGTTTGTGTTGATTTCTCACATTATTATTATTTTTCATTTCATTTTTTGTTTGTGAGGTCACGAAGGTCTTTTGATTGTCAACAAGATGATAAAAGAGAGTTTGTGCACTGTGTTTTCGTGAAAAATTGATGCTTCCAGATTTTTTGTATACTTGTGATTGCAAGTACATAACTGTATGTTTAAAACTTTATTTGCTTATCTTTTTTGTAGATATAAGGCCCCCGAAGAAGGGCCAACTAGGCCCGAAATGCATTGGGCAATTTCATGAAAATATTGGAATGAATTACTGAAGTCACTATTCTACAGAAAGAAGCCTATGTACAGAATTTTGAAAAATGGGTTTCATTCTATAAATGTTTAGCTGTAGAAAAACGGCTTTGTAGTATGATGTTCTTTTTGTTTAGAAGTAACGTTTAGTTGAAAGAACAACAATTATGAAGTAAATGTATTATTTAAAATAATGTTTAGTAAAAAGAAAAAAATTGGGGAATGGTAATTCACCACAGCAACAGTGCGCAGAGGCTATGTCTTAGTGACTGACGTTAGGTTTGTTAAGTACATGGCACAGTTTAGACAACACGTGCCACCTACTGTAGCACACTGTTTTAAAACAGGTTAAAGATTGAAGTTTTATTGCAGATTAAACTTTCAAAAAGGGAGTGCTTTTCTGATTAATTGATTAATAGTGAGATACTGAAAAATGTGTTTTTCATTATTGTAAGCACTAGCCCTCCAATAGGCTATCATTGGAGCTACCTTGTAACATTCTACAAGCATAACTTTCAGTTGGGAGCAGCTAGAGATTTTGAGTTTGGGCTCCCTGAGGTCAGAATTGAAGAACACATATTTTAGTGAAGGGGTTTTTTAAATTAGGTGTTTCAAAATGCTGCTTTCAGAAAATGTTTTTTTTCTAGTTTACTACCCTGTGCTTCTGCCTGCCTGTGGAATCAACGCCTGGTTTAGACTGACAGGGGCCTGTTTGTGCATTCACTCTAGACAGTCACACAAAGGGAGTTGAGGTGTTCCATGCATATTTTGATGGTACTTCCTGAGTTAGAGTGGAGGGAAGAGTTGTCACATACACCTGGATGGGACTGTGCCTGGCCTCTCACAATGCTGTCCCCACCCCACAGGAGTGTGTCTGGTGCCAAGACCAGGCAGGACAAAAATGTGTGCATTACAAAGACAATCCTTTGAAGAATGCCTACTTCAGAGGCCAAAAGGGGTATAAGTATTGGACCGAAAACCCCAAACTTTTAGAACACTTCTGCATCAAGAGGAACCTCTGCAAGGAAAAGAGCTGAAGAGCTGTGAGAAGGAATACTGCCCCTTTGCTGTGTGTTGCATTGCTGGGTTGGCCTGCAGTTGCTGCTTCTGATTCAGAGAGGTAAAGGACTGGACTGAACCAACCTTTGAATCCCACTGCCGAGAGATCTGACCTTCCAAATGGTGCTGATTCCAGTTCTGGGCCCTTGGAGGATGTTCCTGCTGCAAAGATCTACTTGAAACCATCAAAATCGATACAGCCAGTTACTGTTTTTCAGACACTGCACACCTGTGGAGAAATTTCCACGCCCGCTACCATGCAGATGAAGAATTTGACTCAGCGACTGTCCATGGCCGAAGAAACTACAGTAGCCTGAGTTCAGCACACCATGTTTCTGAAGTCCGAGACCACCGCACTGACTCCGATGCAAGCCTTGCTGTGCGTCAGACAAGATCAACGCATTGTGACACTGCGGCCGAAGAAAATGATGGAGCGCCTGTTTTCCACTGCCGCATTGATCGCCAGCTCATCCTCTCATCCCACCTGTGTGACACGTTTTCCCAATGCATCATCCGCAGACCAGAACCATCTTAGATTTTGATGCATGGCTTACCCGCACAGTCCGGATTCAATGCAACACTTATTCTGTTTGCAGCACAACTGACGCATCACCTCCCCAAGAACCCGGGAACCGACGTATCGCTGTGTTTTGCAATGCTTCCCTCCTCTGCTGCTGTTTTGCCTTCTACATTTTGACGCATCTGAGGTACTTTGTGCAAAATCACCGCATCCATAGAGTTCTAGGGACAGAATTGCTTGAAATCTTAGAAAAAGTCATATTTTGAGTTCTGTAGGTTGGATTTTGGTTGTTTTGTTCTTGTTTTGTTTAGATGAGGATACTTTATTTTTCCAAACTGGTGTGGTGTCCATTTGTAGTGTTTTGACTGTGTTACTGTGTGTTATGTACAAATACTTTACACGTTGCCTCTGAAATAAGCTTGACAACTCATGCCAAGCTACCAAGGGGGTGAGATCGGGTTATCTTGGGTGTGTAACTCCCTTACCCTGACTAGAATAAGGGTCCCTACTTGAACAGGGTGCAAACCAGTGTCAATCGGAGCCTCCTATTTCTAACATGAACACACTGCCAGGTGTAAAAAAGAGAAATTTGACCATATATTTAAACAAGTGAATTTACCTAGTTATCTAAAAAGCTGTAATACAGTAAGAAGAGATCATTTAGGCACACAAATACGGGAGGCAAAAAACTCCTCTAAGAAGCTCCTTAAGATACTTAAGGAGTTCACAAACCCTAGAGTAAACAGTCTCTCTATGCCCCCTACGCAAAGGCTTAGTGATGATCTAGCAAACTATTTTAAAGAGACGATTAATACAATTTATAGCTCTTTGGTTGTAGGAGAGGTATTGAAGGGGATAGTCTCCTACCTAGGCTCGACTCTTTTGTAACTATTACCACAGAGCAAGTGGAGTCTGTACTTGCGCTGACGAAATCAGGCTCCCCAATAGACCCGGATTTGCCATTTATCATGTCAGAACTAGTGCCGGTCTTATCCTCCTCGCTCTCTGAGGTTTGTAACATTTCTCTGGCCACAGCTACATTTTCTAGGAAATGGAAGAAGGCACACATCAAACCCCTGCTGAAGAAGGCGCAGGCAGACCCGACAGATATGCAAAATTATAGGCCGAATTCCCTCCTTCCGTGCTGTTCTAAGATCATGGAGATACTGATTAACCAACAACTCACAGGTTATTTGGAGCTGTATAATTTATTGGACCCCTCCCAATCGGGCTTCCAAGCAGGGCATAGTGCCGAAGCTGCCTTGGCAGAAGGCACAGGTACAATAAGGATGTCATTGGACAGGGGTGTCCCTACAATGTTAGTGCTCCTGGACCTGTTGGCGGCCTTCAACACCATCTCTCAAAGCATCCTGCGGGACAGGCTGCAAGAGATTGGTGTTGGAGGTATGGCCTGAGCCTGGCTACAGAGCTTTTTGAACAACAGAACACAATGTGTCCAATTGGACACATTTGTGTCACAGACCACGGTACTGGACAAGGGGGTTCCCTAGGGATCCATTTTAATCCCCACCTTGTTCAACATCTATGTGGCTCCGCTGGATGCCATTATTAGATCTTGAGGTTTTGAGATGATCTCGTATGGGGACGACAACAGGTGAAAATCCCCATCGAGACGGATGCTGCGGCAACCATAGCAAAGTTTAAGTCCTGTATGTTGAAAATAGCCACATGGATGAGCAAGAATTTCCTTCAGCTAAACTCCAAAAAAACGGAAATTCTCTTGTTTGGGAAGGCTGTGGGACTATGGTCGGCGGACTGGTGGCCTGTGGAATTTGGGGAGGCACCTAGTCCAAAAAAGCAGGCAAGGAACTTGGGAATTATGATCGATAATAAACTTTCTCTGGAGGATCATGTGAAGAAGGTCTCGGGTACATGCTTTGGAATAATGTGGATGTTTAGGAAGATGTTTCCGTGGATCCCCCTGGAGGCCAGAAATACCTTAATACAGGCACTGCTAGTTAGTAGACTAGATTATGGTAATTCACTACTAGTTTGAATAAGGGAGGATCGATCATCTAGGTTGCAAGTTGTTGAAAACAAAGCAGCGCGGCTGGCTCTCAACAAACCGGTCCACACCCCGTCACTACCTCTCTTGCAACAATTGCACTGGCTGCCCATTAAGAAGAGAGCAGTGTTTAAGCTCTTCACTATAGTGTTTAAAGCACTGCAAGGGACGGGCCCGGCGGACCTAAGAAAGAAGCTAATTCCTTATGTCCCTGTACGGCAACTTAGATCGAACAATCGTAAACTGCTCTGTCCCTGTAAAATCTGTAAAATTAAAATGGGTGGGCCCAATCCATTAGGAACTTTCAGAACTAAAAGAATGCCGACAGGACCCCCTCCCATTGCAATACCTGTCACCTTAAAACTGCTCATATTTTGTGAACCCGAAAGGATGACATGTTTGAAAGGGCAAATCAGCCGCGGTCCGTGCAGGTAACAGCGGTGGGCCGGTGGGGCTGGGTTGGGTGGATTCCAACGGACAATAACGAGGGAAAATGAATTATTTATTAATTTTCCCTCTGTACCATCCCCCAAAATCCCCCCCACCCGGCCCCACCGCCCTACCGCTGTTACCTGCATGGACCGCGGCTGTGGCAAACGATATTTTCATAGCGCTCATTTCTGCGCAACATGAGCTCCAAGACTGATGCAGGCACATTTCACATGGGACTTGCCCATGTGTAATGACCCATTCCTGGAGTTGCTTCACTTTAATGTCACACTACAGCAATGTGTCATTTTTGCGCCTACAGATACATCAGAAATACTGACGTATCTGTAACTCTTTGCTACATGATGCGTTGTTAGATCTGGGGGTCTCTAGTTGGCAGGGTAGGTACCACTGTCCAAGTAGGGACCCTTGCTTCTAGTCAGGGAAAGGGGGATACACTGTTAAGATAACCCCTGCTCACCCTCTAGGTAGCTTGGCCTGAGCAGTCTAGGCTATCAAAGGCAATGTGTAAAGTATTTGTACCAACACTCACAGTAACCCAGTGAAAACACCACAGATTTACTCCACACCAGTTTTAGAAAAATAATGTATCTTTACTAAAAACTTCACAAGACCAAATATTACAGACAAACCAACATATACTTCAAAAGGTTACTTTAAAGATAGTTCAAGAGTTTGCAGAAAGTACTCCAGGATGTCAAAGTCAGTGTCCTGCACAATGCGACTCTCAATGCACAAAATGCGACACTTTCGTGCCCAACAGTACCTGTAGTTGGGATAAGGTTCCCAAAAGCTATAACAAGGAAGATGGCAAAGGCGATGCGATGCTCCTGAGATCCTGGGGAGGCTTTGCAGCAGCCCTGCTTCACGCAGCAGAGGTGGATGCGCCGGCTCCGATCTGTAGGGGGAGGATGCGATACCTTTGGCTTTCGTTGCGTAGGTTTCTTAGGGGGAAGCTTCACGCACAGGTTCGATGCGACACTCTTCGATGTGGTGCGATGCGTGGCGCAGCGTTGCCTTCCGGCGCCGCAACTCTCGATGCGCCACGGAACGGGACTCTGCGTCGACGCACGCAGCGATTGGAGACTTTTCACGCACCGGCAGTGGTGCGGCCCGCAAACTGGTTCTGCGACAACCCTCGCAATGGCAGGAAGCTTCACGCTTCGGGACGATACTCGACGCACTCGGCGATGCGGAGACCCTGCGTGTTGCGATGGTGCCGCGATGAAATTTTCCACGCACTCTCGTCTTGCGACACGCAATCGGATGATGCGTTGGGTACCAGTCACTCTTGTTCACGCTTCTGCTTCCCAGCTCCCTCAACACAGCAAAACGACCTCCTGAAGCCCCAAGACTGGGCAAGCACTCCAAGGCAGGTCAGAACTCTTTCAGCAGAGTTCCAGGGTTTAGCTGGTGGTGAAGTCCTTTTGTTCCTGGGACTTCTTAACAGGGAGCCAGCTCTTCTCAGGCCCTTGGAGATCAGAATCAAAAGAAGGGGACACAGCAAAGTCCTTCCCCTCTCCTTGGCAGCAAAGCAAAACAGCAAGCAGGCAGTCTTCTCCTCTTCAGTTTCTTCCAGCTTTCTCCTTGGCAGAGGTTTCTTCTTAGTTCCAAAGTGATCTAAAGTTTTAGGTGTCTGGGGTCCTCTTCTTATACCCCTCCAAGCCTTTGTCTCTCTTTGTTCCAGTGGGGGGATTCCCCTGCTCAAACCGGTTCCTGGGTGTGCTCTGCTCTGGAGCACCTGGTTCCTTTCAGAGTGAGGGGCAGGGTCGTTAGACGCTCAGCAGGAGGTGGAGCCTTCTTTGTGCCAGCAGAGGCAGAGTCCTCAGCCTGGCCAGCAGGGGGTGGAGCCAGCTTTGTGTTTGTCAGGGGCAGCCCTATTCAAACCCAGGGACTACTCCTCCCACCCATCTAAAGCAGATCTCCCTATTCACCCTGCTGCTGACTCATCCAGGCTCCTGGAGCCACCTAGCCCATCACCTGACACCAGTCAGCCAACCAGCACACAGGCACACAGGAAGGTTAAACAGGAGAATAGCTACTTTCTAAAAAGTGCTATTCTCACACAGTGAATTTAAAAACCATCTTGCTAAAAAGATGTATAATTAAATTCTGAACACAGAGATTCCAAACTTGGATTTTCTATCTTGCCCTTATGGGAAGATAGGCATGTAAACAGCCTTCCCCATTCTATCCTATGGGCAAGATAGCCTCTCAGCAGTGAAAAACGAAAATGGCTGTAATTCACTACCAGGGCATGTTACACACCTCAGTACATGCCCTACCTTTCAGATACACTGCACCCAGCCCAGGGGGGTACCTAGGGCCACCATAGGGATGCCTGACATGTACAGAAAGGGAAGGATAAGGCCAGGTCAGTGGGTGCACTGGCCAGGTCGACATGGCAGTCCTGGACTGCACATAGGAACTGCAAGCAGGCCTAAGACATCATTTTAGCGCTACTCCTGTGGGTGGCACAATCAGTGCTGCAGTAGCATTTGAATCACCAGCCCTGGCACACGCAGTGCACTTTACTAGCGGCTAACAGGTGAAACAAATATCCCAATCATGGATAACCAATCAATACAACAATTTACCAAGGGAGCACTTGCACTTTGACACTGATCAGCAGTGGCAAAGTGCCCAAAGCATCTAAACCAGCAAAATCGAAATCCAGCATAGCATCAAAAAATACAGGAGGTAGAGGCAAAAAGTCAGGGGTAACCACGCCAAAGATGCCAGGTCTAACACGTGTCCCCTCCAGCTGAAAGTGGGGAGAACTACCCACCCTCTTGGGAGTTCTCATCGCTAAGGCGGAAAAACCTGGACAGACCATCAGCGTTGGCGTGTTCTGTACCGGGGCGGTGTTCCACCGTAAAGTCCATCCCCTGTAATGAAATGGACCACCTCAACAGCTTAGGATTCTCACCCCTCATCTGCATCAACCATCTGAGGGGCCTGTGGTCCGTCTGAACCCGGAAGTGAGTCCCAAACAAGTAGGGTCTCAGCTTCTTCAGCGCCCAGACCACAGCAAAAGCTTCCCTTTCAATCGCACTCCACCTCTGTTCCCTGGGAAGTAGCCTCCTGCTAATGAAAGCTACAGGTTGGTCCAAGTCCTCATCATTTAGTTGTGAGAGCACCGCTCCCACTCCATGCTCAGAAGCGTCTGTCTGCACTATGAATTCCTTGGAGAAGTCAGGCGCCTTGAGTACAGGTGCTGTACACATGGCCTCCTTCAGGGCATCAAAAGCTTCTTGGCAGGCACTGGTCCAAATCACTTTCTTCGGTAACTTCTTGGAAGTTAGTTCTGTCAAGGGAGCCACAATGGTGCCATACCCCTTGACAAAACGGCGATAGTACCCGGTGAGTCCTAAGAAGGCTCTCACCGCTGTCTGGGTTTTGGGGGGTTCCCAAGCCCGGATGGTATCTATCTTGGCTTGTAGGGGCGCCACCTGGCCGCTTCCTACCTGGTGTCCCAAATACACCACCGAACCCTGCCCTATCTGGCACTTACTGGCCTTGATAGTGAGGCCTGCACTATGCAGAGCCTTCAACACTGCGCAGAGGTGTTGCAAGTGTTCTTCCCAAGTGGAGCTGAACACAGCGATGTCATCCAGATATGCGGCGCTGAATTGCTCCAGCCCGGACAGTACCTGGTTGACCAGTCTCTGGAATGTGGCAGGGGCGTTCTTCAACCCAAAGGGCATGACACGGAACTGGAAGTGCCCCTCTGGCGTTGAAAACGCAGACCTCTCCTTGGCCCCATCAGTTAAGGCAATCTGCCAGTACCCAGACGTTAAATCAAACGTACTGAGGTAGTTGGCAGCTCCCAACCGATCCACGAGCTCATCAGCTCTGGGGATGGGGTGTGTGTCAGTCTTCGTGACAGCATTGAGCCCACGGTAGTCCACACAAAACCTAAGTTCTGGAGTGGCACCTGGCGCAGCAGCTTTCGGTACAAGTACCACTGGGCTAGCCATGGGGCTGCTGGAGGGCTCAATCACCCCTAGCTCCAACATCTTAGAAACCTCCTTCTTGATGCTGGCCCTGACCTTGTCAGCCACCCGGTAAAACTTCTGTTTCACAGGCATGCTATCTCCCGTGTCCACGTCATGGACACACCAGTTGGTGATACCGGGGGTCAGGGAGAACAGAGATGCAAACTGACCCAACACATGGCGACAGTCCCTCTGCTGTTCTGGGGTCAGGGTGGGCGAGAGGACCACTCCATCCACTGACCCATCTTGCTCCTTAGCTGCCAGGAGGTCAGGAAGAGGATCGCTATCCTCCTCCATCCCTGCATCTGTAGCCAGTAGCATTGTTATTTCAGACCTCTCAAAATGGGGTTTGAGGCGGTTCACGTGTAGGACCCTCATGGGGTTCCTGGGAGATCGCAAGTTGACCAGGTAGGTCACCTCACTCTTGCGCTCCACCACCTCATATGGCCCAGTCCACTTGTCCTGGAGCGCGCAAGGCTCCACTGGCGCCATCACCCACACCATCTGCCCAGGTTGAAATTCCATCAGAGTGGTATGCTGGTCATACCACCTCTTCATCTCATCCTGGCTGGCTTCCAGGTTCGCCTGAGCGAGGGCCCGGAAGCGCTGTGTCTGGTTGCGGATGGCCAGCACATAGCTGAACACATCCTGAGGGGTTTTCCCCGGGGATTTCTCCCAACCCTCCTTCACCAGACTGAGAGGTCCTCTAACAGGGTGCCCGTACAGAAGCTCAAAGGGACTGAACCCTAGAGACTTTTGTGGTACCTCCCTGTAGGCAAATAATAGGCATGGCAAAAAGACGTCCCACTTCCGTCTCATGGGCTCTGTCAGCCCCATGATCATGCCTTTCAGGGTCCGGTTGAACCTTTCAACCAACCCATTTCCTTGAGGGTGGTAAGGAGTGGTGAACTTATAATTTACCCCACACTCCTCCCACAGAGACTTCATATACCTGGAGATGAAGTTGGTACCCCGGTCAGATACCACCTCTTTGGGGAAACCCACACGGGAAAAGATCCCCATCAACGCACGGCCCACCACCGGGGCTGTGGTTGTCCTGAGAGGGATAGCCTCTGGGTACCGGGTGGCATGATCCACCAGGACCAGGATGAACCTGTTGCCTAAGGCGGTCCTGGGGTCCAGTGGCCCCACAATATCTATTCCCACCCGCTCGAAAGGGGTGCTCACTACCGGAAAAGGCTGGAGAGGGCCTTTGCATCTTCCTCCAGCCTTGCCACTTGCCTGGCAAGTCTGGCATGATTTACAAAAGGAAGCGACGTCCGTCTTCATCCCGGGCCAGTAAAAGTGGGTGGCAAGCCTTTGTCGGGTCTTGTCCTGCCCGAGATGTCCTGCAAGAGGCACGTTGTGAGCCAGACCCAGTAGGAAGTCTCTGAACCCTGCGGGTACCACCAGGGTACGTGATCCACTGGGCTCAGCAAACCTAGGCTCGCTGTACAACAAGTCATTCTCCCAGTAGAGAAAAAAGTTCTTCGGATCAGCACCTGCTGCCTGGTCTGCAGCCTGGTGCCGCAGACCTTCAAGAGTAGGGCATGTCTTCTGCGCACGGCAGAACTCCTCTCTGGAGGGACCACCCTCTTGCTGCCAATGGGTCAGCTCAGGTATGTCTCCTAGCTCAGCGACCTGTTCCCCTGTAGGCTCCAGGGCATCCCCCGTAGGTTCTGCTCCTTCCTGGACCGTGGGAACAGCGGGGGTGGACGCACCACGCCCCCTGCCCTTCCTCTTTCTGGCAGGGACCTGGGCCACTGTTTCAGGCTCCAGGTCTGCTTCACAACCCTGTCTGGCTGCCATGGACCGGGTGGTCACACAGACCCACTCAGGCAAACCCAACATCTCCAAATGAGCCTGGCGTTCCACCTCCTTCCACGGGGAACTCTCCAGGTCATTACCTAGCAGACAGTCTACTGGCATGGATGGACTCACAACAACTTTGAGAGGACCTGAGACCCCCCCCCACTCAAAGGGAACATGTGCTACCTTGCAAAGGCGCACAGAGTTGTCAGCTGACACTACTGGGTGAAGTACGTCTGGAATGATCAGCTCCTCAGGGACCCACTGACACCTGACCGTAGTCACACTGGCTCCAGTGTCCCTGAGAGCCTCCACCCTCCTCCCATTGATGGTCACCCACTGCCTGTACTTCTTAGTGTTATCAGGGACAGGGGTTTCCTGGACCATCTCTGTGTCTCCTAAAGAGACAAGGGACATAACTGCTAAACCCTCCAAATAACTAGAAAGTAAATCCCCCCCAAAAGCTACACTAGCTATACCCGGTGTTGGAGCACCAGTGGGTGCCTGGGATTTCTTGGGACACACAGGAGACTTGTGACCCAATTCCTGACAGTGATAACACTTAATGGGACCCTTGTTATCCGACCTGCCCTTAGGGGGCCAGGTTGGTTTGGGTTTGGACTTGGGGGGCTGGGACTGGTTACCCTGGGAACTATTTTGGGGCCCTTGTGAGAACTCCTTTTGGTTACCCTTGTCCCCCCCACTCTTCTGCTGGGGACCCTGCCCACCTTTGGCAACGGTACCCACAATTCCTCTGTGGACCCTGGTACTGGTCCAGCGGTCCGCCTCCTTAGCAAGCTCAATGGGGTCCGTCAACTTGCTATCTAAAAGATGCTGGCGCAGCTCTGGAACACATAGACTACTCAAGTGCTCCCAACTAATTAAATGTAACAACCCCTTATAATCAGTTACCTGGCTGCCCTTCATCCAACCTTCCAGTGCCCGCGAGTACAGATTCACACACTCCATCCAAGTCTCAGACTCTTTCTTCTTGGAATTTCTAAACTGCAGTCTATACTGCTCTGGAGTAAGTCCATACCTGAGACATAGGGCCTCCTTCATATTGGGATAGGTCATGGCACCTGCTAATTCTAAGGGCTCTAGAGCACTCCTCCCAGAAGCCTCAAAATGTTTCCACAGGCCCGCCCCCCAATGCTGTTCAGGCACCCCATTCATCCTCAATGCAATTTCATACGATGTGAACCAGGCATAGATATCCTCACTCCTATTGTAATTCTGTACTAAATCTTTGGGGATATATACTTTACCCCCCTGCACTGGCTGTGCGCTGCCACCATTTGAACCGGACTCCACCTGCTTGGCCTTGATGTCCAGTTCTCTCATGCTCACTTCATGAGCCAGAAGCAATTTCTTCTCTTCCAAGGCACGGGCATTCTTGCTCTCCTCCGCCGCCTTGTCCTTCTCTACTTCCAATTGCTTCATTTTCATTTTCATCATTTCCATTTCATGGTTTCTCACCCTTTGATTCTCCTCCAGCTCCTCTGGAGTGAGCCCCCTACTGGAATGGGAGCTGCCAGCCCTTGAGACTGGTCTGCCCACAGGCAGATCTTGGGGAACAAAACCATCCTCTTCATTTGCATCACTTTCCTCTTGGGCCTCCCACCAGGCCTTCAGGACTCTTTGTAGCACATCTTTTCTAGCTCCGCTTTTAAAAGAGCAACCACGGTCTTTGCAGAATTGCTTGAGATCTTCAACTTTGTATGAATATAAATCCGCAATGGAAAACTCCAATTCTGCCTTCTCGCTTGTTGCCACCTGAGACATGATGCTCTTGAAGAGTTACTCAAAAATAGAATCAAAAATATAGTATGTGGTTGTCTATTGGTCTGCACTTAAACTAGTGATGTACACCAATTACTGTGGGTCAAGTACAAATACAAGTTCAATCCCCACCGCTGACCACCAATGTTAGATCTGGGGGTCTCTAGTTGGCAGGGTAGGTACCACTGTCCAAGTAGGGACCCTTGCTTCTAGTCAGGGAAAGGGGGATACACTGTTAAGATAACCCCTGCTCACCCTCTAGGTAGCTTGGCCTGAGCAGTCTAGGCTATCAAAGGCAATGTGTAAAGTATTTGTACCAACACTCACAGTAACCCAGTGAAAACACCACAGATTTACTCCACACCAGTTTTAGAAAAATAATGTATCTTTACTAAAAACTTCACAAGACCAAATATTACAGACAAACCAACATATACTTCAAAAGGTTACTTTAAAGATAGTTCAAGAGTTTGCAGAAAGTACTCCAGGATGTCAAAGTCAGTGTCCTGCACAATGCGACTCTCAATGCACAAAATGCGACACTTTCGTGCCCAACAGTACCTGTAGTTGCGATAAGGTTCCCAAAAGCTATAACAAGGAAGATGGCAAAGGCGATGCGATGCTCCTGAGATCCTGGGGAGGCTTTGCAGCAGCCCTGCTTCACGCAGCAGAGGTGGATGCGCCGGCTCCGATCTGTAGGGGGAGGATGCGATACCTTTGGCTTTCGTTGCATAGGTTTCTTAGGGGGAAGCTTCACGCACAGGTTCGATGCGACACTCTTCGATGTGGTGCGATGCGTGGCGCAGCGTTGCCTTCCGGCGCCGCAACTCTCGATGCGCCACGGAACGGGACTCTGCGTCGACGCACGCAGCGATTGGAGACTTTTCACGCACCGGCAGTGGTGCGGCCCGCAAACTGGTTCTGCGACAACCCTCGCAATGGCAGGAAGCTTCACGCTTCGGGACGATGCTCGACGCACTCGGCGATGCGGAGACCCTGCGTGTTGCGATGGTGCCGCGATGAAATTTTCCACGCACTCTCGTCTTGCGACACGCAATCGGATGATGCGTTGGGTACCAGTCACTCTTGTTCACGCTTCTGCTTCCCAGCTCCCTCAACACAGCAAAACGACCTCCTGAAGCCCCAAGACTGGGCAAGCACTCCAAGGCAGGTCAGAACTCTTTCAGCAGAGTTCCAGGGGAGCTGGTGGTGAAGTCCTTTTGTTCCTGGGACTTCTTAACAGGGAGCCAGCTCTTCTCAGGCCCTTGGAGATCAGAATCAAAAGAAGGGGACACAGCAAAGTCCTTCCCCTCCCCTTGGCAGCAAAGCAAAACAGCAAGCAGGCAGTCTTCTCCTCTTCAGTTTCTTCCAGCTTTCTCCTTGGCAGAGGTTTCTTCTTACTTCCAAAGTGATCTAAAGTTTTAGGTGTCTGGGGTCCTCTTCTTATACCCCTCCAAGCCTTTGTCTCTCTTTGTTCCAGTGGGGGGATTCCCCTGCTCAAACCGGTTCCTGGGTGTGCTCTGCTCTGGAGCACCTGGTTCCTTTCAGAGTGAGGGGCAGGGTCGTTAGACGCTCAGCAGGAGGTGGAGCCTTCTTTGTGCCAGCAGAGGCAGAGTCCTCAGCCTGGCCAGCAGGGGGTGGAGCCAGCTTTGTGTTTGTCAGGGGCAGCACTATTCAAACCCAGGGACTACTCCTCCCACCCATCTAAAGCAGATCTCCCTATTCACCCTGCTGCTGACTCATCCAGGCTCCTGGAGCCACCTAGCCCATCACCTGACACCAGTCAGCCAACCAGCACACAGGCACACAGGAAGGTTAAACAGGAGAATATCTACTTTCTAAAAAGTGCTATTCTCACACAGTGAATTTAAAAACCATCTTGCTAAAAAGATGTATAATTAAATTCTGAACACAGAGATACCAAACTTGGATTTTCTATCTTGCCCTTATGGGAAGATAGGCATGTAAACAGCCTTCCCCATTCTATCCTATGGGCAAGATAGCCTCTCAGCAGTGAAAAACGAAAATGGCTGTAATTCACTACCAGGGCATGTTACACACCTCAGTACATGCCCTACCTTTCAGATACACTGCACCCAGCTCAGGGGGGTACCTAGGGCCACCATAGGGATGCCTGACATGTACAGAAAGGGAAGGATAAGGCCTGGTCAGTGGGTGCACTGGCCAGGTCGACATGGCAGTCCTGGACTGCACATAGGCACTGCAAGCAGGCCTAAGACATCATTTTAGCGCTACTCCTGTGGGTGGCACAATCAGTGCTGCAGCCCACTAGTAGCATTTGAATCACCAGCCCTGGCACACGCAGTGCACTTTACTAGGGGCTAACAGGTGAAACAAATATCCCAATCATGGATAACCAATCAATACAACAATTTACCAAGGGAGCACTTGCACTTTGACACTGATCAGCAGTGGCAAAGTGCCCAAAGCATCTAAACCAGCAAAATCGAAATCCAGCATAGCATCAAAAAATACAGGAGGTAGAGGCAAAAAGTCAGGGGTAACCACGCCAAAGATGTCAGGTCTAACATGCGTCATACTGTAAATATGACGCATCATTGGTGTTGCAAGAGGGCGCAATGAAAAGTGACGCATCGCTGTTTTCTCGCATCGATGCGTCACTTTTCATAAATGAGGCCCCTTGCATTTGATATTTTTACCGTTTGATGCATTTACTGCAATTGAATATATTTGTATGGGGTCAGTAGTGTTTCCCACATTTAAATCTAAAACCCTGCAGTTGATAAACGTGATATAGTGTGTAGTTCCTTTTTGATTAGCATTATCTAAACATCAAGCTGATTGCAAATGTAACCCGTCCTCGGCCGCCTCCAGATATGCGAAGAATGCATACAGTGGAGATGTGTGCCCTGACCTTTTAGCACACACACAACATGACTGTCTTCACAATTCAGATCCCTAGCTCTGCTTCCACCAACCCCAGTAATGAAAGAGAGAAAAAGTGAGACAGAAAGTATCCCACAGAAATACGAAGCAAAAGTAGGCCAATAACTATTAACATCTTATTCTTATATAAACATTCATATACAGCAACAGACAGTGCTACATTTGTGCAGGTGGGGCCCATCAGCACCTATTTTTGGGAGCTCAAACACATTTTTCGTATTGACCTCGAGCGAGAGAGGGAAAAACATAAAACGAGGGGGTGATGGGATAGGGGAGAGAAAGATGTAAATTAAGGGCACAAAAGGCAAATTCAGAGACCTGCAAGAGGAGGATAAAGTGGCAGGGGGTGCATGGTCGTGGATTAAAGAGGCCGCAGGTGAATTCAAGACAATGCAGCTGTGGTATTTGGAACACCAGTTTTTAATGGCACCGCAGGAGCAGAGCTTTGGGCACCGGCACTAATCCACATACAAATTAAGCACTGCTGACTGACAGCACCAGAAATTAACTGGTTTCAAAATAATTCAAGGATGATCACTATAGCTGCTTCGAAATTAGCTTTGATTTGTCTAAGCTTGAAAGATATATTTATCAAGAGACATTGACATCTTTCACCATAAAAGACCTAAGGTGCGCGGCCCAACAAACAAATACAATGTTGCACCCAACATAGCATGTCCTCAACATCCAGCATCCTCGAGAGGCTTCTGGCCGCTAATAAGAGCTCTAGAGTTTTAGTCGGGGGAACAGCAAGTTCCAACATGTGCTCAGTCTCTTTTCAGAATCTTTCCAATGCGTTGAGTTTGACTTGAATTGTCTTGAGATTTTATTTCCAGAAAGGCAGACGCCTTGGACTGAAGTTGGACTCTGATTGCAACTTCATGCCGAGGGTTCCAACATTATGAATCCACAAAGGCAGCCAGATACAATTCAGGCTCACGCTCAGCAGAATTACTATGCTGCAACACAGAAGTAACAAATATAGGAGGTCCCACTTTATCATTCAGATGGGAGGATTCCCAGATTTGGAAACAAATTTAAAGAGATTATACCAGATTCCTGCTTCTGAAATATCTTAACATTTCCATTTTCAGATTTTTTATAACCAGTGGTAACCGAAGCCAGGCCCTAATCTAAGCCATCCGAACAGAGAAATCACAATTGGAGCATGATTGTTACACAATTAATACTCTACTTTCAGCATAGATTGTCTATTACAAAGCCCATCCTGTCTATTCAAAATCCAACATCCTCCTGATAAGACACCTCTGTCTGCCCTCCCACCAAGAGTGCAGATGCCCTGGCCCTCACCAGCCAATGCGTGTCCAACTAAGCACTATTATTAGATTCCACGGAAAAAAGACATTCCTAGGGTTTCTGGGAATGCATCTGCTATCAGCTGGGGGAGGGGTCAAAACAGAGTGGGTAACCACATGGGTTAGTTACTTTCCAAAAATGCTAGTCGTGATCCTCTTATACACCTACATAACCTTTTTCACCGAGGCGAATACTGGAGAGTTCACAAAATCCTATACTTTTTTTATATCCTCTTGTTCATCTGTACCCTTGTCTCAAGGAGAACTTTAATCACCATTGGAATTCTATCACAGAGCTCCTACACCTGCTCCTTACAAACACGTCTCCCTAACACTGTAATACAAACAACAGGCCCAAGATTTTCTGAATAGAGAAACGATATACGTCCATGAGCCACTGCTAAGGCAGAGTGCAAGAGAAATGCATATACTGCTCTTAAACTGCAAGTGCACGTGCCAGCCTGAGCTAGTGTCAGTAAAACATTGCACCAGATTACACTGCCTTGCACCGACTAACCCTTCCCAGATGGGCGAGTGCTCTAGAGCTCCGTGGCCAATACATACACCCCACCTTCCCTTGCGGTGACAGAGGAAACGCGCCTACAATGCTGCAAAACGGCTGCAATTTCTCTGTATTCACATTATTGAATGATCAGCACACATAGTTCAAATTGAACCGAGCATAATTTCTTCATTACCCAAATTGTCTGTAGCTCAAGTCCAGTCCTTAGTCCATAACAGCACCTTGTGACAGCACCCTGCCCAAATTCCCCTTCTCAGCAAGGGTCTAGCACTTTTCTGGCACCCTCAATCAATCAATCAATCAATCAGTGACACTTATAAAGCGCGCTACATACCCGTAGGGTCTCAAGGCGCTGGGGGGGGGGGGGAGCCGCTACTGCTCGAACAGCCAGGTCTTCAGCTTCTTCCTGAAGGAGAGGTGGTCTTGGGTCAGGCGCAGGTCGGTCGGGAGGGAGTTCCAGGTCTTGGCGGCCAGGTAGGAGAAGGACCTTCCTCCTGTAGTCGCTCTTCGGATGCGGGGGACGGCGGCGAGGGCGTGGTTGGCTGATCGGAGGTGGCGTTTGGGAGCGTAGAAGTTGACTCGGCTGTTGAGGTAGCTCGGGCCTTGGTCGTGTAGGGCTTTGTGTGCGTGGGTGAGGAGGCGGAAGGTGATTCTTTTGTTGACGGGGAGCCAGTGAAGGTCTCTCAGATGTCCGGAGATGTGGCTGGTTCGTGGGATGTCGAGGATGAGTCTGGCTGAGGCGTTCTGGATCCGCTGGAGTCTCTTCTGGAGCTTGGCGGTGGTACCGGCATAGAGGGCGTTGCCGTAGTCCAGTCGGCTGGTGACGAGGGCCTGGGTGACGGTCTTCCTGGTCTCGGTGGGGATCCACCAGAAGATCTTCCGTAGCATGCGTAGGATGTTGAAGCATGCCGAGGAGACGTTGTTGACTTGCCTGGTCATGGAGAGGGAGGAGTCCAGGATGAAGCCCAGGTTGCGTGCATGGTCTGTCGATTTGGGTGCGGTGCCCAGGGCGGGAGGCCACCAGGAGTCGTCCCAGGCGGAGGGAGAGGAGCCCAGGATGAGGACCTCCGTCTTGTCCGAGTTCAGTTTCAGGCGGCTGGTCGTCATCCACTCGGCTACCTCTTTCATCCCTTCGTGCAGGTTGGCTCTGGCGGCGGCGGGGTCGTTGGTCAGGGAGAGGATCAGCTGGGTGTCGTCGGCGTAGGAGATGATGCTGAGGTTGTGTTTGCGTACGATGGCCGCGAGGGGGCTCATGTAGACGTTGAAGAGGGTGGGGCTCAGAGATGATCCTTGGGGGACGCCGCAGATGACTCCGGAGGCCTCTGACTTGTACGGTGGTAGGCGGACTCTCTGTGTTCTTCCGTCGAGGAAGGAGATGATCCATTCCAGCGCCTTGTCCTGGATTCCGACGTTGCTGAGGCGCCGTACTAGGGTGCGGTGGCAGACCGTGTCGAATGCCGCGGAGAGGTCTAGGAGGATGAGGGCCGCTGTTTCTCCATTGTCCATCAGGGCTCGGATGTCATCCGTGGCGGCGATGAGGGCGGTCTCGGTGCTGTGGTTGGCTCGGAAGCCGGACTGTGAGGGGTCGAGGGATCCGTTCATCTCGAGGAAAGCGGCCATCTGCTTGTTGACGGTCTTCTCGATGACTTTGGCTGGAAACGGGAGGAGCGAGATGGGGCGGTAATTCTTGAGGTCGGTGGGGTCCGCTGTTGGTTTCTTGAGTAGAGCGCTGAGTTCGGCGTGTTTCCAGCTCTCAGGGAAGATGGCGGTGTCGAAGGATGTGTTGATGATGTCTCGCAGGTGGGGTGCGATGACAGCGTCGGCCTTGTTGAAGACGTGGTGAGGGCAGGGGTCGGTCGGTGATCCGGAGTGGATGGAGTTCATCGTGCGGATGGTGTCTTCGGTGCTGATCGGGGTCCAGGCGTGGAGGGTGGTGGTGGGGGGTGGGTGCTCGGTCCTGGTGTGTGTTGGTTGGTTGTTGAAGCTGTTGTGTATGTCCGCGATCTTGTTGTGGAAGTATGAGGCGAGGGAGTTGCAGAGGTCTTGCGATGGGGTGATGTCGTTGTTTCCTGCGCTGGGGTTGGAAAGCTCTTTCACGATGTTGAAGAGTTCCTTGCAGTTGTGTGCGTTGTTGTCCAACCGGTCCTTGAATGCTGTTTTCTTGGCGGCGCGGATCAGCTGGTGGTGTTTCCGGGTGGCAAGTTTGAAGGAGGTCCTGTTGTCCGGTGTCGGTTCCCTTCTCCAGACTTTCTCGAGGGCTCGGCAGTTCTTCTTGGAGCTCTTGAGTTCGTCGGTGAACCATGGGGCTTTCTTGCTGCCGGGTCTGCTGGGCGGGGTCCTCAGTGGGGCGAGTTCGTCCGCGCAGTTGCTGTTCCACTTCGTGAGGTTGTCGGCGGCCCGGTTGGGGTTCGCTGAGCTGGCAGGAGGGTGCTGGCTCAGGGAGGTGGCGAGCTGGTCTGCTGTGATCTTGTTCCAGCTTCTGCGGGCGGCCTGTTGCTGGTGTTGGTGGGTCGTCGTTTTCTTGAAGGTGAAGTGGACGCAGCTGTGGTCCGTCCATTGAAGCTCTGTGGCGTGGCTGAAGTCGATGTCCTTGCTGGATGAGAAGACAGCGTCGAGTGTGTGTCCGGCGAGGTGGGTGGGGGTGGACACCAGTTGCTTGAGTCCCAGGTTGGCGAGGTTGTCGAGCAGGGTGCTGGTGTTGCGGTCGTTGTTATTCTCCAGATGGAAGTTGAGGTCTCCCAGGAGGATGTAGTCAGCGGAGGGGAGGGCATGCGGGCTGACGAAGTCGGCGATGTCCTCGCTGAATTGTGTGCGTGGTCCAGGGGGTCGGTAGATCAGGGTGCCTCTGAGGGTGGTGTTCGGGTTGGTGTGGATCTGGAAATGCAGGTGTTCGGCGCTGGTCAGGGTGATGTCCGTGCTGGTCGTGAGACGGATGGTGCTCCTGTGGATGATGGCGATGCCTCCTCCTATCTGGTTGGCGTTTCGGTCCCTCCGGACGATCTTGTAGCCCTCTGGGATGGCGGTGGCGATGTCGGGAGCTGAAGAGGCGTTCATCCAGGTCTCCGTGAGGAAGGCAACGTCTGGTGCTGTGGTGTCGAGGAGGTTCCAGAGTTCGATGGCGTGTCTGTGGACGGAGCGGGTGTTGAGCAGGATACACTTGAGGTGGGTGCTGCTGGTGTTCGGCATGGTGGGTGCTGGTGCGAGGCAGGTCCGGATGCAAGTGAACTTGCAGGCGTGGCAGCTGAAGGGTCCGTGGGTACGTCGTGGAGTGGCTTGATGGCATTCTGGGAGTCGGCCGGTGTTGAGTGCGATGAGGGTGGCGGCAGAGTACGTCAGGCGGGTCGGTCGGGGTCCTCGTGGGCCAGGAGTCCTGGCACTGGGCGCGGTCCAGGCGCGGACGGGCGCAGACGGGCTTACCTTAGGCGCACCTTCGGCGCGCCTGCTGCGCGTGGCCGCTGCGCGTTCGCACGGTCGCCATTTAAGGCGAAGTGCGCGGGTGGGCGGAGCAGCTGGGAGGCGGGAGCGGGGAGGGTACAGAATAGAAAAAGGGGCGGGGAAGAGCGGCGGTGGCGGGAAGGGAGGGCGGAGGGCGGCGAGGTAGGCGGCCAACAAGGAAGGAAACCACAACACGGGGAAAGTAAAAATTAAGCAGAGCAGGCACAAATGCTTGACAAAAACAAGGAAAAAGGAAGGTTATACGAAACAGGCACAAATTCTCGGCAAAACAAGGAAAGAAAGAAGGTTATACGAAACAGGCACAAATTCTCGGCAAAAACAAGGAAAAAAGAAAGTTATACAAGACAGGCACAAATTCTCGACAAAACAGGGCAAAAACAACCGCAGCGGCGGTAGCCGGCGACCGGCAAACGAGGCAGCAGTGAGGCAGAGGGCAGGCAAGGGGCACACGCAGCAGCTGGTGGCCGTGCGGCGCGGGGGTGTCCCACAAGTGGGTCACACTTACCTGCGTCGCACGGTCGCCTTTTAAGGCCAAGTGCGCGGGTGGGCGGAGCAGCTGGGAGGCGGGAGCGGGGAGGGTACAGAATAGAAAAAGGGGCGGGGAAGAGCGGCGGTGGCGGGAAGGGAGGGCGGAGGGCGGCGAGGTAGGCGGCCAACAAGGAAGGAAACCACAACACGGGGAAAGTAAAAATTAAGCAGAGCAGGCACAAATGCTTGACAAAAACAAGGAAAAAGGAAGGTTATACGAAACAGGCACAAATTCTCGGCAAAACAAGGAAAGAAAGAAGGTTATACGAAACAGGCACAAATTCTCGGCAAAAACAAGGAAAAAAGAAAGTTATACAAGACAGGCACAAATTCTCGACAAAACAGGGCAAAAACAACCGCAGCGGCGGTAGCCGGCGACCGGCAAACGAGGCAGCAGTGAGGCAGAGGGCAGGCAAGGGGCACACGCAGCAGCTGGTGGCCGTGCGGCGCGGGGGTGTCCCACAAGGTATAACCCTCTAGGTTATACCTTGCTGCCAAGTGTTGTGGGCGGCCCTCGTGCATGACCTGGTGTGTAAATACCATGTCCGACCTCTGCTGACCCCATTATGAACCATAGCCTGCTGCCCAAGCCCCTGCGGTAAGGCAACCCAAGGGCATGACCACCTTTGGAGGCCAACGGTGAAGGCACATGTACTCTTAAGGGGTGGGCACACCCTTATATCATGCGGTGCGCCATGGGGTCCCCCGCTGAGTGCTTGCTTCAAACTAAGCTGACCAATCGGTGCACGGCATTTACCCAGCTCAGCTGCTGCCGGTTCTTGGTTCCGCTTCCCGGTGGGGGTGGTCGCCGGGCCCCTCACCATCCTGGCTGCACGCCCCCGGCCCGCATGCTTTCTCACTGACCGAGTAAAGTCAGATGCAGTTTTCAGAGTGTACCATTGTCATCTGTCAGAGAAAATGCTACTGCAAAAACTGCTAGATCAGCAGTGGAGAACCACTAAGCAGCTGGTGCAATACACTCCACTAAGCACTTGGTGCTTGGCTACTGTAGCACCCCCTAAGCCAAGGCATCACCGAGGACAAGCTAGTGGTAGAAAACACCCTTGTACTGCTCTCACCCTAATCATAATCACTGCAACAGACATATCAGAAGTAAATCGTGAACAAAACTCAAGAAATAAACCATAGCATTACCAAAATGCTGCATTTCAGATGAAAAAAACCCAGACTTGCCAGACAAAGCATCACATGCATACACTACAGTTTTTCATTCACTTTTGAGGTCGCGCGCCTGCGTTGCACTGCAGGCGCGAGGCATTTTGTAGGTGAAAAACGGGGAATCTAAGCTGACTTAGGAATTGCACACGCTCGTGCGTGTGCGTTTCCATTTCAGCTACCCCATTGGCCTTAGCATGCGTAGACTGCACGCTGTTGGCCAAAGGCGGGCGCATTGCTCCGCCCACGGCCTATTGGTGTCTATTACGTGCTTGGTGCGCATAATAGACACCAATAGGCCGTCACGTGGTTTCAATTATCGTGCCCAGACACGTGCGCGATAATTGAAATCCCATGCTTGGTTGTGGTGCTCGCGCGTGCACCATAACTCCTGCAGTAGTTGGAGTAGTGACTCAGTCATAGTGCAAGCATTAACGGTTTTCTATTTTAATCGGGGGCAGACAGCGCGCGCGCGTCTGGCTGGCCAGTTAGTATGCATTCTCCTTCTTCTGAGGCGTTGAAAGAGTTCGAGGAGTTAGTCGCTGCACCTCTCACTCATCCCAGCACCCTATTTCTTCAGGAGGATGGTAGCCCTATGCATTTCTACGTGCCTCTGAGGCCCTGGAAGCAGCTTCTGTCCCCACTCATTGAGCATGGGGGAGGGTTGTGGACGTGACAAACCGCGGTTTCGGCACGTGACGTTTAGCTTTTTGTTTTATTATAAACGCAATTCAAGAAACAGGAAGGAGGGCTAAAGTGTTACTCAGATAATTCGCGAGCACGTCTGATAAAAGGAGATCACCACGTGGTGCTAACGTCAATTGATTGGAATCACACAATGTGGCAGAGTGGCAAGATTTTCCGGTCCGTCAGTAGTATCGTATCACCCCTTTTACTGACCCCTGCATAATCTGTTGCTTAGGGGATCTTCTCTGATAAAAGCCACCTTGACAATTGTTCACCCTAAAGAAGAGGCCAAGAAAAGAATGGGTACATACCAAGCGATCCCCAAGTGCGGGATTGACCTATGTAGAAAGCAGCATTACTTATATCGCCCCTAGCAAAAAGGTCAGTGATGGAGTGGAGGCAGAGACCAACTAACCCTCCAGGACCGTGGGCAGAGAAGTTGTTTGGTTTGCTTCGGTCACCTGTACATGATGAGGCAAGCCTTTCTATATAGCGTCTGCTACTACAGTGGTGCACCTTCATGGCGCTGTTAATAACACGTGTTACTGTTATTTAAATAACGGTACTATCAGAGAAGCGTGCTCTGAGATCAACCATGGCCTGATCTTTTCAGCTTCTCTCATAGGAGGGGAGTGTGGGCGTGTCCTTTGGTGAAATTGTTACTGAGTAGCACCACAACTGCAAACTGTTCACTCGGGCATGGTTAATTTCCATTGCCCACGAGTTACGCCCAGCATTTCTGCAGCCCTCCCCGGAATCACTTGTTTATGAATATGCTCGACATGTGCAGCCTGCTTTTGCTACCTTGAGTGTTCGTTCCCTTCTCAAGCTCTCTATTCACCCATTCTTTTCTGTTATTGGCTGCCTCTGTCACTCTGTGTCAGCTTTCATCCACTTCCGATCCACCCGTCTGGCTGCCTCTGTTATATCAAGAGCCTGTCTTGGTCTGCCCCCTGTCCTCCCCGTTTGTCATCTGTGTCGCTGTCCCTCTGCACTGGCCATTCCATTTACGATTGATAATCTTCCTTACTTTTTCACTGCCTCACCCCACAACCCACGCATTCTAACCCTCAGCTTGTGTATATCGCTCTTTGCCCATCTTTCAGTCAAACCTGCTTTACCTAATCTTCCATTTCCTATGAGTGTTTGCTATTTTCAGGATGTTACTTTTTTCCAGCCAGCAAGTTACTCTTGTCTCCCCTCCCTCATAACCTATTTCCCACTTTGAGGTTCTCCTGCATCGCCAGGTCATACAAATTGCAATAGGGCTATGCAAATATCATCACACGTGTTTCGCCCCCTATACTTGGCCTATCGGACTTTTTTTCTCTTTTTACCACCGATTATAAATACTCTTATTTGCCCTAGCACATCTCAGTTACTGGATGAATGGGGGGGTGGGGTCCCACATTTCTTCCTTTATAGGCAGGAGCGCATAACATCTGGACCCATGACCCCTTCAATCTAGAAAATGTGACTTATCGTTTTCCCAGGAAATGTGAGAAAAGGGCCAATAACTATAACAAAAAAGCATTTGCAATGCAATAGGTCTCGCATTATTAAAGTTAGAGCTATTGGCATTGCTAAATAATGCAACTCCAATAGCTCAAACTTTAATAATGTGAGACCTATTGCATTGCAAATGCTTGTTTATTTTGCCATAGGTTTATATGAACAGTAGTTATTTTTTTCATAACTGTTGGACTTGGCCCTTTTTGCAGGGTCAGCCCAGAACTTTTTGCCTTCCTCCTGGTATTTTTTCTGACATGGTGTTGGTGGTTTTAGGAAAAGGGCACTTTATCACTGCTGTCCAGTGTTAAAGTGCATGTGCTGTCTATGGTAAACTTGGCAAGATTGGTCTACACCTGTTTGGCATATTTAATTTACATATCAATCCCTTGTAAAGTGGTATCTCATATACCCAGGGCCAGTAAATTAAATGCTACTGTGCCATCCACCAAAGTAGCCTTTCAAACCTGTCTCAGGCCTCTGCCATTGCAGGGCATGCACACGCAGTTTACTGCCTCTGTGACTTGGCACATAAAGTAGGTGCCATGTCTGTGACTCCCCTTTTACTACATATCAGTTCCCCTTAAGGTAGGCCCTAGCTAACCCTATGGGCAGTGTGTGGTGTAGGTAAAAGGTAGGACTTGTGCCTTAACTGTGTGGCATGTCCTGGTAGTGACTAACAGCCTATTTGGTTTCTCACTGCTGTGAGGCTGCCCTCTTGTAGGAATGCATTGGGGATTCCCTGATATGTGCTTCCGTGGAAATTCTTGATATGAGAGGGGTGCTGTGATCAAGTTTGGCATGTTTGGAATAGTGGCAATAAATGCTGCATAAGGGTGTTCGCAGATTTATTATCACTGTTTTAGAAATGCAAAACCTCCGACCTCCCGGTCTGAGTTCTCTTACCTGTCTGTGCCTTCACCGCTGACCCAGCTTCACCTCCTCCCAGTAGGAGTTCGGGGCTGCCCAGGTCCGTGGTTATGCCCTCTCTGCTGTTTTGTGGTTCTGCTCTACCTATCCCCTGAGTTGTACTCTGTTGACAGTTGCCTGCGTCGGACTTTGTTTGTTTCAATTATTGTGCCTGTCTCTGTAATTCACTGTGTTGTACTCTGCTGACTGTTGCCTGCTTCGCTTTTTGTTTTTTAATTATTGTGCTCTGTTAACTGCTGCCTGCTTTGTTTTTTTGCGCCCGTTTCTTTCTTATTGCTTTTCTCCGTTTTTTCTCTGCAGCTGATGCCCCTTTGGCCCCTCCCCCCACCACCAGTTCACGCTCTCGCCTCCCAGCTGTGCGTCCTCTCCTCCCTTCCTTTTTTAATGGCGGCCGCTGCGGGGAAGTGCAAGCAAGTCCTCTGACCTCCCAGTCTGAGAACGGCTCTCTCCCCAGCAGCTCCGCTGTATGTGCCTTCACCGCTGACCCCACTTCACTTCCTCCCAATATGAGTTTGAAGCTGCCCAGGTCCGTGATTACGCCCTGTCTGCTGTTTTGTGGTTCTGCTCTGCCTTTCCACTGAGTTGTACTCTGTTGACTGTTGCCTGTGTCGGACTTTGCTTGTTTCAATTATTGTGCCTGTCTCTGTAATTCACTGTGTTGTACTTTGCTGACTGTTGCCTGCTTCGCTTTCTGTTTTTTTAAATTATTGTGCTCTGTTGACTGCTGCCTTCTTCTGGTTTATTGTGCCCGTTAGTTGCTTTTCTCCATTTTCTCCCGCTTCTGACGCCCCTGCGGCCCCTTCCTCTGCCAGTTCCCCTCTCCCAGCTGCACATTCCGCCCCCATCCCAATTTAATGGCGGCCGCTGCGCAGTTGCGGGTAGTGGGCGCACTGCTGGCAAGCCAAAGCCACACCAAAAGCAAACCCATCTGCGCCTGACCGCGACCGGCGCCAGGAACCCTGGATCCCCAACCATCCACCGCTACAAGGCAGAAACAACAACAGCCAGTGGACCACCCCGAAAACAACCCATGGCCAATTCTCCAGCTGCCACTGCCACCATACCTTCACCACCCTCCCGACCACCGACACCACCAACGCCCTGAAGTGCTTCCTGCTCAACGCGCGCTCCATTCACAGACACACCTGGAACCTCCTTGACACCCTCTCACCAGACGTCGCCATCTTCACAGAAACCTGGACCAACACCTCCTCTGCCCCCGACATCGCTATTGCCATCCCACATGGATACAAGATACAGAGGACGGACCACCCCAACCACCCGGGAGAAGGACTCACCCTCACGCACAAAAACTGCCTCTGCCTCTCCACCTCTCGAGCAATGCCTTCCCCGCCGCTGAACACCTACACTTCCTGATCCAGACCAGCCCTAACTCCACACCCTGCAGCATCCTCGCCTACATACCCCCCGGCCCTCGCGCCCCCTTCACCTCCACCCTCACCCACCTCATCGCACCCCATGCCATCACTGCAATGGACTACATTCTCATTGAAGACCTGAACTTCGACCTTGACAACCCCAGCGACCAGAACTCCACCACCCTCCTCGACAACCTTGCCAACATCGGACTGAAATTCATCACTACACCCACCCACAAGGCAGGACACACCCTCGACCTCATCTTCTCAGTGAGAAACAGAACCCACTTCAGCCACACCATGCAACCCCCATTGACTGACCACCACTGCATACACTTCTTCATCAACAAACCCAAGCCGCCCAAGCCTGCATCACACCCTCCGCGAAGAAACTGGAGCAGTCACTGAAGAGCATCTCAACTCCACCGTCAACCGCGACACCCCCACAGCCACAACCGATGCCAACCTCGCGGCCAGGGGACTCCACACTTGGATCTCCAGCTGCACAGAGAAGCTCACCATGCTACCCAACTCAGACAGACAGCAGCGCAGGAAAGCCACCTGGTTCACCACCGACCTCCAAGAAGCCAGACGCACCTGCAGACTCCTCGAGAAGAACTGGCAGAAGAACAAGACATCCGAAAACCACACCACCTACAAAAACGCCATGACAGAATACCACCAACACATCAGGACCACCAAAGGAACCTTCATCCGCAGCGAAATCCTTGCCAACGTCAGCAATCCAAGGAACTCTTCTGTGTCGTCCAGAAATTTCACCAACCCCCCCAGTGAAACCATGGACAACACCCCCTACCAGGACCTCTGTGACAAGCTTGGATCTTACTTCCACCTGAAAATCATGAACCTCTACGCCAACTTCAGTGACCAAACACCTGACACCGCAACCACCGCACCCTCCAGCAACACAAACAAGCCCACCATCACCTCCTGGACTCCAGTCACGACTGAAGGGACTACTTCCACCACTAGAGGGATCCACTCGGGGGCCCCCACGGACCCCTGCCTACCCCACATCTACCACAGAGCAGCCACTGCCATCACACCAGATTGAAGACACACCATCAATGCCACCTTCATGACTGGCACCTTCCCCGATGACTGGAAACGTGCTGAAGTCCGACTCCTGCTCAAGAAATCATCAGCAAATCCCATGGACCTCAAGAACTATGACCCATCTCTCTCCTCCCCTTCACTGCAAAAGTCGCAGAGAAGACCATCAACGCACAACCAACCAAGTTCATGGATGGCAAATTCATCCTCGACCCCTCCCAATCCAGAATCTGCAGCAACAACATCACCAAGACCACCCTACTCGCTGCCAAAGACGACAACCGGACCCTCCTCGACCAAGGTCACACCGCATCCCTAATCCTACTCAACCTGTCAGCAGCCTTTGACACTGTCTCCCACCACACACTCGCCACCAGACTACACGACGCTGGCATACAAGGCCCTCGACTGGATCCACTCGTTCCTCACCGGCAGGAGCCAAAGAGTAAGACTGCCACCATTCCTCTCCGAACCCAAGTAAATCAACTGCGGAGTACCCCAGGGATCATCACTCAGCTCAACTCTCTTCAACATTTACATGGACCCCCTCGCCGACATCTCAAACATCACGTGCTCGGAACCACCCCAACAGCATGGAACAACTCCTGGTAGCCCACCTCACTCGGCAGCCTGCCAACCCCCAGGATCACGCCAGAAACCTCTGCATCATACTCGACACGTCCCTCTCCATGGACAAGCAGGTCAACGCTGTCGCGCCAAACTGTTTCAACACCCTTCGCATCATCTGAAAGACCTTCAAATGGATCCCCCGAGTCCAGGAAGACAGTCACCCATGCACTCATAACCAACAGATTGGACTACGGAAACGCCCTCCACGCCGACATCAACAAGTCTCTACTCCGCAAGTTCCAGACAATACAGAACACCGCAGCCAGACTCATCCTCGGCATCCCCCAAAACAAGCACATCAGCCAACACCTACGGAACCACCACTGGCTCCCCGTCGAGAAGACAGTCACATTCAAGATACTCACCCATGCCTACAAATGACTCCACAACACAGGACCTAAATACCTCAACCAGAAAATCACCTTCCACGTACCCAAACGAAGCCTCTGCTCCACCAATCTCGGCCTCGCTGTAACCCCGCGCATCCACAGAGCCAGAAAAGGGGGAAAAGCATTCTCCTACATCACAAACCTGGAACAAGCTCTCGATCAACATCAGATGTGCCCCCTCCCTAAACACCTTTAGGAAGGCGCTCAAGACCAGTCTATTTGACTGAATGGAACAGCGCCTTGAGACCCTCACGGATGAGGAGTGCGCTCATAATTCCCCTGATTGATTGAGAAATGCCACTTTTAGAAGTGGGCATTTCTGTGTGCTATGTGTCTTTGTGCCTGCCTGTTGTGTATTGCATGTCTGGCTCTGGATGACAGGGGCTGGGGAGGTGCAGTGGCTCCAGAGGGCCTGGGTGAGTGAGCGCTAGTCTGAATAGGCCTGATCTGCATTTGGAGTAGTGGGAGGAGTAGCAACTGACCCTGAATAGGACTGTGGCCGTATTCTACAATGCTGGCTCCGCCCCCCTGTGGTGTGTCTGGGGCCAGAGCCTACACTAACAATAAAGGTGTTGTGCAAGTAAAAAGATCTATGTAAGTACCCCCCAGAACTGGTTTGTACTGAGCACAGAGCCCTTTGCCAGGGGAAAGAACAAAGACACTTGAGATATAAATATTGGAGCTGTGACTCCTTGAAAGGTGTGCTTACTTGTGGCCGGCAGGCTGCTGGGCTGGCAGGAGGTACCACCACTGGAAACTACCTGCTGCCTGCTAGGTAGCAGAAGAGGTGCCACTCTTCCAAGGGGCCCTCCTTGCTGGCCTGCCTGTGCCTGGTTTCCTGTCCCTGGGCTGGAAAGAGATAGCGTGAGGGGAGCACTGTGCTGTCTGCCTCCCCTCACTGATCAAGGTGTGGTGGGCACTTTGGCCTGACAAAGGAACAGAAGAGTGGGGAGCACTGCATTCTTGTACCCCTGCTCACTAAACGCACCTGGTGGACACTTTGTGAGTTGTTCCCCCTAAGCCCGAGACATGGGCTCTTCCTCGGTCCACGGAAAAAGCAGCCCGCAAACCGGTAGTCAGGCAGAGCCTGGTTGTGGGCGAGGCCCAGGAAACCCACCGCGTCGCCCAGCAATGCCGATGTCCTTGAGAGGCGGGGCCGAAGGTAGTAAAGCAAGAGGAGACTTCATTCAGAGTCCTAAATGGGCTGTTTTCACTCGTGTTGGTTGCCGCCCAAGAAGGGTCCAGGCGGGAGGCCCTGCCCCATGGAGACTTCCTGCCTCCAATAGTGTGAAGATCCCTGGCCCCACTGGAAGCTTTCTGACGGTAGGAGAGCACGGGTGGGGGTGTCCTTACCACCGGCCGTGGCTGGGACAGGATTCCCCGAGGTCTCATCACCGGCCCAGGAAGTGCCAGAGTCTGTGCAGCTGTTGTCCTTCAGTACACCCAGAGGCAGCTGCCATTACAAGAGTTAAACCTTCGCGGGTGTCCCAGTGAGGTCTTCCCGCACTCAGGGGCATTTTAGTAAAGGGATTACAGCTTTGCCTGGGCCTTCACTGACGGAAAGATCTTTGCGGGGTGAGCCCAGGACGGGGCCCGAGGAGATTACTGCCCTTCATGGTGTAGACGGGAACATAGCCCAAAGAGCCTACGAGAGGGTGCCATTCTTACGGTTGTCCTGAAAGATGATAAGTGTGCACTTTACAAAGTGTTGTCCTGTGGTGCAGGGCTAAATATATGTATGCAGAAGGTGCACTGCTATTGATGTATTTACATATTGTGCTATGCTGAGTAAGCATGTGTGCAGTGTTTATTATGGTACGCTGCTGCTGATTATGTTTTGCATAATATGCTGTATTCGGTAATGGTGTGATGTTCACGCCTAGGAGGTGCTCATGATATGTGTACTGCAAGTCTTTACTTTGGTGCACTGTTGCTGATACTTGTGCCAATGCTAAGTGCAATCCTGCCAGTATTCACTGGTGATGCTAAATGCTTATGAAAGTGGCCCGATTGGCCCTGCGGTGTATATAATCCCTCTAACGTCATGCGAAGTGCCAGGTGGTACAGTGTATATATGTGATTACTTTCTAATGTGTTTTTGGATAATACAAAGGCTCTTTTTACATAACCTTGTGTGGGGTTTCTTTTGTGTTGTGCCTAGTGTGTCGCTGCTGTGTGTATGTTTCACACACGCTTTACACATTGCCTTGGGGATAAGCCTGACTGCTATGCCACGCTACCAAGGGGGTAAGCAGGGATTATCTTCAGTGTATAACTCCCCTTCTCTGACTACAGTGGTGGTTTCTGCAGTGGTGGCTCGCAGAGGCAGTGCTGCGGGGAGGTGAGGTCGGGGCAGGAGAGGGGCAGGGTGGAGGGGTAGTGGAGTCAGACATACGAAGGTATGGAGTAAGGTAAGTAAATAAATAAATAAAACTATTTATCTCGAGCTTGCTGCATCGCCAACTCAGAAAAAGTGTATTACAAAACTGACATTTGGTGTTGGCTTACTTTTCTGCGGTGAATCATCGTTGTTGAAACCTTGAATACTTGAGTGGTCTTTAAAACTGGTCGCTAATAGCTTTGAATGGAGATTCCACACAAGGCCAATATGACAGGTTTACAGTGGTTAACTATCCCACCAGCCTGGATCATCTCCCTGTCACTCACCTTTAGCTGCTTCATCAGTGCTTGAGTCATGGCTGTGCTTTGCCACCAGTCAAGGATGCTTATTTAATTGTAACCAAATCACTTGTCCTGTCATGTTTATGTACAAGAAAATTACAATACAGAATCGCTGTGAATTTGTTTCTGAGAAAATCTGCATCTCATCTACATTTTAAACAGCAGATTGGAGGATTACAGAATCAACTCTCTCATATTTACACAGTGTGCATTGGGTTTTAAAGTGACACATTTAATTAATTGAGAATTTGCAGTGTGTGAAGCCTTTATATCAATCCTCTGGCCTAGAAAAGCATCTTATTAGCATCTAATTTTCTGCCAAAGTAATAAGCAAGAGCATAGAAAATCTGCGAAAAATGATAGATCACTGGGAAATCCATTTCTCAATATTTATCAAAGCAGATGATACTGTTGACTCAAGGCCCAAGGCTAGACAATTGTTAAATACTTGTTTTCAGGAGCACAGCACGTTATTCTTATTAAAAGGTGACTAGGTAAATTGCTTTTTATTACTGATGTCTGTGCATCAGCACAGCACAGCTGGTTGTCATAGATTTTATGGGATAGTTGCTTGAATATTATCCTTTTCTGCTTGCATACAACTAACCCTAGAACGTTAACTGAATCATAAGGAATATATCAAGTCTTTGCATTTATGGTAACTTTTTGCTTCAGATAAAGTGGCAGGTACTGTAGTTAAAATCGCCTAGTGATGCACACCAAAGAACATGGGCATGGCGGCAACATTCCTGGATACTCTACCAATGGATCTTTGTAGTTCTACAAAAAACAGTGCAATTTTGAAGTGTGCAAACTTCCAACACCACATTCCAAGCAACATTAAGCCATAGCTAGCTTCTCAACACAAAACTCGTTCAGTGTGGACATTAATCGTGCCCTTTTTAAATTGTCAGAACACCATGGTCCTAGGTCTCTCTAAGAAACACTGAAACATGGTCCACTGCTAACAAACTGAGCAGCTAAACTAATCGTCGCCTCAAAGCCCCATTCAGTGGCAGCACAGAACCCCCCACGCTGCCTCTCCTTGGAAGAAAAGATGCTGTGCACGGCCACCAGACCAGTCGGTCCTGAGGCCCCATGTGTCTTGGCAAGAAACCGCGCCATTGTAAACTACCCCAAGCGTGTAAACGATGCCACGCTGCTATAAACGTGCAATTATTCACAGTTTTACAGCAGAGGGGATACATTATACATTCAACGTTGGCTGCAGGCAGGGATATCGCTGAACAGCAGTACAGTCACAAAAGGACAAATTCTGGATAAAAAAGGAACTGAACGTTTCCTTTCAGTTCCTCCACATTTTAGGTGATTAATAACCTAAAGGATTAGCAGGCATTAAAAACTTTAAAGGATGGAATATTTGGCAACTGTATGTAAACACGTGTCCTATTAATACTATGAGCCTAAGGCGCCCCCCTCAGTGCCTTTGTCACATGTCCTGCATCGAAGAAACGATTCAAAGATGTGCCCCCTTCAGCCCCGCCGAATAGACTTACTACAGTCTGAAAGAGCTTCAGATTTCCCGCCTTATATTGCATCTTGGACTTCTGTGACTACTAGAGTTGTGCCTGCATTAACAAAGTGATTGACTAGTATTCAACTGTCATGCAAAACCACAAGGCCGTGAGCCACGTATTGATCGTATCTGTTCTGACGTCAACAATAGGCCCAGGTAATCTTTTATTTCTAGGAAAATCCCACATAAACCTCAATTATTGGGTTTCAAATATTTTGCATAATACAAGTTTTTTCGTATTCTTTTTGCACAAGTTTTGCACGTGGGAGCTTGGTTTGAGTCAGAAATGGCACCCAACTCATTCACTAGGAATCGAACTTGCATTTCTACTAAAGAACATACACTGAGCACAATTTGCAATTAGTCGACCACCAAAGGCACTTAGCAGGTATCTGCTATGACTTTTGCATATCATTCTTGAGTGTATAATTTTTAAACAGGCAACCACGAGCAGTAATTTGGGTGGCACACATTACTTTCAGGGAAAGTCTTCCTATTTTGTACGAAAACATGTACACAATTTTGTCCCCCTCCCCCAGTCAACATGAACATTGAGTGCATGGAAAACATATTTTCATGCTTATTTTAAAGTCTTTTAATTGTTATTTAAATACATGCGCTTGGCGAGGAAAAAAAAAAAAAAAGTTGGTTAACCCAACAAGCTTTCAAAACCACAACATAGAAAAAGAGGCCCAGATAGGCCATCCTGGTGTCAAGTTTTGGCAAGAAGGCATCCAGATAGCCCTTAGACATTACCTAGCTGTCAGTGTAGCTGGGAACCCCAGCAGATCTCTCCATTCCCTTAGCTTGAACTGCTCTTCCATGAGAGCGGATTTGGGAACAGGCTTGTTTTTGTCAGCACCTTGAGGTAGGAAGCTGCAAGGGGACGAGTGGGCGCTGTGCATTCTACCAGTGTCAGTGAGAACGACTTTCTGTGATCAATAGTCTACAAGTAGGTGGCAAAGACAGGAAAGGGCAGCACGAACTATAGGAACTGTATGCATCCACACACGCAAATGAAGCCCGTTTTTAGGTGACCAACCCCCCAATGGGTGCAGACAATGATGACCAGTACAGGAAACAGAGCTGAAGTCACTACCTTTCTACAATGCGAGGCTAGAAGTTAAAAGAAGCAGCTTGCAGCTGCTTGTTCTTGGGTTTTTCGTTTTAGACAAGGAGCAACAACAATACTTATTTTGATTTTGTTTTTAAAAAGAAAGGTTTTCTTAGTTTTTGTGCCAACTATAATTTGTTATCAGCTTTTCAGCAAAGGGGCTCTGTCCAACTTTTGTCAAACTTTTTTTTTTAAATTGTAAAATTATAGCAGAGTGTACCAATTAAAAACAGCACCAGCATGAAACAATATTTCTAAAAATACATCAAACTACAGATAAGGACATTTCAGTCCTTGTGGTCAGCCATGGCAATGTGGAGCATGACGTCTCTCATTCACGAAGGACAGAGACGAACAAGACATCATCTTACCGGTCATCCGTGTAGAGAGTTCATCCGTGGAGCCATGCCTTGCCCTCTTCTTCCCTATATGAATGAAAGATGGATAGTTGAAAAATGGATGAATGGCTTTGCACTCCTACGTGAATTAAACCAAAAATATGTGACTTTGAAAAAGAAATAGGAAATATTTGAATTGCAGCTGTGAGGTCGAGGCATTGTTACATGAAAGATGCATGAATTGGATGAATGTATTGAGGAATAAGACCTATTATAATAAGATAGAAATGGAATAGTGCTGCCAATGCTGCCCACCTGGTCTAATTCATGCGTTTCTTAAAGTCCCATACTATGTCACATATTTCTCTATTCAATTTACTGCAACATCATGACTTGAACTTCGTAAATGTGAGAAAGTAGATTATTAGTTGGAGACACCAATTCACAATGTCACAATTCCACACCAAGTCCAGTTAGTTCTCAATAATTTAAACATGAGTTCAAACTTTGGTAGCTCGAGAACAGAGCAGACAGGCTTACCATAGGAGAAATGTGTAAAGCATTTATCAGTTCCCAAAATAGTTCAAAACTAGAAAACACAACACAATAAAATTCCCACTCCAATGAAAATAAAATAGAGAACATTTTAATAAACTAATTGACAACAAAACCACAAAAATCCAGTTACAGAACTGGAGATATGATTTTTGAAAGTGTTATGTCAAAATCGCACCTAAAAAGGCAAAGTGCCAATCGCCGTCTTCTGGTCGTGCTAGAATGGGTCCAAGTCAAAGGTTAAGGCTGACTGCGAGCTACTGCCATATAGGCACAGGAACCGGTGGAAAGGTGTGTCCCAGTAGAAAGTTTACCTTGTGACTTAGATTTTCTGAGAAACAGTCCTTATTGATGGGTGGGCTGCAGACTGGATCAAAAGACAGTATCAATGACGGTGGCCTGGTAAAGCAGGGGTGCTCAGAGGTAATGTCGGGCCTGTTGGAACCTTGCCAAGGTCGATGTCAGGAAACTCCGCAAGGTCAAAATCTAAAATCCGCATCTAGGAAGATTTCGTTCTAGTTGTATGTTGTTTCTGCGTCAGCCTAGTTGGAAGCCCTTCTATGATCGGGCTTAGACAGAAACCTTTCTGGAATCTTTTTAATGGGGGAAACTGGCGAATTAA
Organism: Triturus cristatus; assembly: GCF_964204655.1. Classification (NCBI taxonomy): domain Eukaryota; kingdom Metazoa; phylum Chordata; class Amphibia; order Caudata; family Salamandridae; genus Triturus; species Triturus cristatus. Next base: position 447,319,332 of record NC_140590.1, read on the forward strand.
ATCTGAACTGTGATTCAACAGTGGCAGCTACAGCTTACCAATGGTCTCAGTTGCCATTGGCTACCTGCAGAAAGCATTCTAAAAAAGTGTCCAATTTTGCAGGTGTTAAGGTGAGAGTAGTACACTCTAACACCCGCTAAGAGTCTAGGACTTTTTGGTCACCACTTTGGGGTTAAAACTCACTCTCCCAGGAGCCACCAGCAAGGTCTAGGGCAAATCAAGTTGGAGCTGGTCAGCTGGACTCTTAGAAAAAGTAGGCTTCTTCTAGCTTGTGTGGCCCTGTAACATAACAGAACGTCAGGCAAAATGTCCCTTGGAGTAAAATTCTTTGTCCTGGTTACCAGTGGGAGAAAGTCCAGCCCCTGAAGTCTCTCTCCATAGGCTCAGCAGCAGATGCAGTATTTATTCTGTCTCCCACAGGTCCAGATGTGTTCTGAAGAAGATATCTAGGGAGGCCTCTTTTATGCCTGGCACCAGCTTGTGGGGAGGGGGTGAATTACCTGACCAATAAGAAAACACTCCCAGGGGCAATACTACCCATTTTTACATCACTTGTTGGGGTTTGAACAATGCCACAGAACACAGCTCTGCCAAAATCTAACATGGCTTTCTACCCATGGAAAAAACCCTGGGCACACCCCTGAGACGTGTCCAGGGTAATAAAAACCTCCCCCTTTCAAACCAGTTCTGAAACAGGTTTTTCCACCACTGGGATTGGTATCATCCTGAGTACCTGGAAAATGAAAATGGCCGGCCTAGGTGAGAGTTACAACTGCTGAGATAGGGGATAGTCCTTCGAAGCTTGTGCAGTTGGTGGGCACATTCCCCAAGCCATTCTGCCAGAAGGAGGTCACAGCTCCTCCCCATTCAAGGCACTTTTGTTTCTCTACTTGGGAGCCATTCACATATCATGGCAGGGGGCAGCAGGCTGCCACGTGACAGTTGGGAATTTAATCTGAAAAGGCTACCAGAGGCTTCAGGTAGAAAAATAGTGACTTTCTGAACTTACTATATCTGAGATAGACATAATTCGACTTTGGCATTACATTGGATTTTGATTAAAAATAGGTGTTCAAATATATTTCTATCTAGCGTCAATCTGAAGTTTGCTTTGTTAAGCACAATAAGGTAACCCAGTGAAAAACTGGTTTGGGACCTTTTTCACTGTAAGGACATGGTAAAACATTCAGTAAATATTCTCTACTTTTAAATACTATGCATCCTGCCGCAGGACTGGTAAGGCCTGATTTAGGGGTGACTTAGCAGTATTTAAAAGGAAGATTTTGGGTTGTTAGAAGGATGATTGTAACATGTCAAAATGGCAGTTTTTAATGCTGCCCAGCTGGGCTACTGTGGCAGGCTTAAAGTAATGCTTTACATTGTCTATTTAGTTGATGCATAATACGTGCTGTTGCTCACTAGTAGCATTTAACATACCAGCCTTGGGTACATGGTGTACCATATACTCATGACTCATGTGTAAGCTAAATGTGACAATCAGGATTTTAACTAATGTAACCAGTTTTTAGGGGACAAAAGCACATGCATTGGCACCTGTTAACAGGATTCCTTTAAAATTATAAAGCTTTGGCCAGAAGACAATGAATCTTCAGAGGTATTGATTCATGCAGGAGGTATATATTGGGTGCTTTAGCAACCTTGCCTGGTGAGGTAGCGTTGTTTGTCACCATGGAATTGTTAGTCAAGTGTGAGGAATTAGCTATAATGAACATTGTTTTCCTAGCATTAAAGGGAGATTGCTTTTTGTTTTTCCACGGTTATCTTCTTGAGCTGAAATGACTCTATTGAAGTCCCTGCTCAATATAGTAATGTTCATCTTCATTGTATTTGGTTGGTGTTAGACCTGGTCCTTTTGACAGGCTTACCCCCAAACATTTTGCCTCATATTTTTCTGACCCTGTGTTTGTTGGATATAGGATTATGGGCACGTTACCACTGCTTATCAGAGCTAAAATGCATATACTCTCTGTATAAATTGTGAAAATGATTGGTTATCCATGATTGATATATTTGATTTACTGGTAAGTCCCTAGTCAAGTTCACAGTGTGTGCCAGGGCCTGTAAATCAAATTCTACTAGTGTGCTTGCAGCACTGAATGTGCCACCCACATGAGTAGCCCTATAAATGTGTCTCAGACCTACCACAGTAGTGTCTGCATGCACAGCTGTAAACTTCCATGTTGTCCTGCCATGTGCACCCGCTTGCCAGGCCCAAATATTCCCTTTCCTTAAATGTAAGGTACCCCAATGGGAGGCCTACGGTACCCTCATGGGCACTGTGCAGTGTATGTGAAAGGTAGGACATGTACTGGTGTGTGTGACATGTCCTGATTGTGAAATATTGTGCATTTTGTTTTTCACTGTTGAAAGGCTTTCTGTCCCATAGGCCTATCATCGGGGCTGCACTGTAACATGTTACATGTGTAGCTTTCCATAGGGACAAGATAGAACAATTGAGCTTAGGCGATTTTTAATTTCTGGGTTTGAAAATGCCACTTTTAGAAAGTGGGTATTTTCTTACTTTACCATTTTGTGTGCCTCTGGCTGTTTGTGTATTTAGTGTCTGGGGTTTGAGTGACAGGAGCTGGGGATGTGCATTCACTCTAGATAGTCACTAGGGGGGTTGAGGTGTGCCCTGCCTTGCATGGGTGACTCATCACTGGGCTGAATAGACCTGGTCTGCATTTAGAATGGTGGGAGGAGTTTCTATTGCACCTGAATAGGCTATGTCTCTTTTTTCACAATGCTGTCTCCACCCTCTGTGGTCATGCTGCACTAGGGAGAACAGGACTTGTTTGGACTGGGTTCAGAGACCCTTGCCACAAAGAGAACAATGACAATATGGGGTATAAGTGTTGCACATAACTCAAGGACTTTAGATTACTTGAAGGAACAAAAGGACCCTGCCAAGAAGAAGACTGGAGGGTCTGTGTGAGGAGCATTGATTTTTCTGTGTGAGCGATGGGTTGGTCTGCAGTTGCTGCTTCTGTCTGTGATGAAGGAAACATACTGACTCTTTACCCTGCTGTGGTATCCTGCTTGTGAAGGACTCTCTAAGGGCTTGTGCATGGGTGGCACACACCATGCACTTTAATAGGGACTTACCAGTAAATGAAATATGCCAATCATGGATAACCAATCATTGGCACAATTCATACAGAGAGCATATGCTCTTCAGCTCTGGTCAGCAGTGGTAAAGTGCCCAGAATTCTAGAGCCAACAAAATCAGGGTCAGAAAAATAGGAGATAAAAGGCAAAAGGTTTGCATCTAACAATGTGTCTTCTTTATACACCTTTAGGAAAAATGATATGCAGCCAGAGAATTAGACTCTAGAGCTTGCTGCACTCCTAGGTGTAAAGAAAAGCAACATGACAATCCTGGAGAGAGACACAATCACACACCTCCCAGGGTTAATTACTTATTAATAAGTCCCTGTGTGGACCTCCCAACCCAGGCCCTGGCCCTCCCCTGGGGTAATTCCTGGAAATGCAACTGAGCCCCAGGTGCTTCGTTGCTTGAAAAGAGCCAATGTTTGCTCACCTTAAAAAGGCATTGGGCTGATTTCGTAGTTGTGGGGCTCATTTTACACCTGGTTGCAAGTTCTAGAACCAAACAATTTTAGGAGGCCTCCTTTCCTCCAGGGTGATGTGCCTCACAGGGAGCTGATTCCACTGGCTCCCTGAAGCAGCTTTCCTTCTGGCCTTTGTATCTGGTCACAGAAGTTCAGGGCCTTCCCCCAACTGGCCCTAAGGGGGTGGAAAGGGGCCAGCTTCACTGACCCTTGGAGAGACCCACTGGTCCTGGGATCAACTGGGGCAGAGCCCGTGTTTCTTTTGGGCATCAAGGATTTTTTTCTTTTGGTTGTCCATCGCTGTTGTAGTCCCATGATCCATCCGCAAAAAGCACAAATTCACATAAACAGCTCTCTCTCTCTCTCCCTTGTGCAAGGTTTTTAAAAAGAAGGTGTAAGGTTTTAGATGCCAGGCACCTTTGGCTAATCCTGGGGTGCCGCTTCACCTCTCCATCCATGTCCCAACCCTCCTGCACAGCATGCTAGGACACTTCAAGATGTTGTCATCAAGAAGTCACTGGTCACATCTCTTCTGGGGGCCTCAGCTCTGCCCCTCACTGACATCACTGCTGGGGCTATTTGCACTAAAACGTCAAAATGGCAGCCCCTTCCTGGTTGACTGCAGATGTCTGGGCTCCTCCTTTGTTCAGTGGGCCAGGGCAGCCTGAGCCCTGGTACAGTGTGACAGCTAATTAATGGATACAAATTCCTCATCCACCCCTTCCTGCTCAGGGGCTAAGGCAACCACTGTTAATTATACCTTTTGTGTGGAGTGGTCTTTGTTCCCTATGCTGGTAATTAACTTGGCCCAATAGGGTGACAAAAGGCCTGGACGCTGATCCTGAGCAAAGCCAAAGGAATTTGACAATTCTGGATGGCCTATCAGATGTACATGTGTGTTCTTGTCACTTCCATAATTCATCTTGGCACATGTTTTGCCACATAATGATGGACTTTGTGGGCCAAAGGGAAGAAAAACTACACGCTATTGTACATATAGAGGGAAATCTGCCTTAATAAAGAATCACTGCAGATAAAACAGTAAATCATACTGGCTTTACCTATGAGTGAGTGCCCGCTCATATCGAAAGGTCTGCCCAGTTAAATATCTAACCCTGCAGATTCCACACTGCACCAGTCTACCTGTGCACAGATAACAGGCTGCACAAGACAGCAGTCTCACACACTCAGAAGAAACATGTGTACATATTTGTTCATGTGCAACATGACAAGTGCCTATTAGCCTTGCTGCATCACAGCAGGCCTATCTTAAAAGGAAGGAGGTGGATGTAAACATGTCAGGTCCATTTACCGTGTGCATACTGTGGGTGCGGCACATGTATTAAAAACTCATCCACAGTAAAAAGTCTAAAATCGGCTAACCTAAAAACAAAAAATCTGGGCGCACTAATTGGGTGGAACCCATTTTGCAACAGTCTTTTGTTTTAAAACTGAAAATCCTCGCTGCATTGGATGAAACTGAAACTATAGCCACCGCAGTGGAACCACAGGTCATTTACTTGAAGCAGGGTGGTTCTGCTGATGCTCTGGAGGATTCAATTATTAGCTGAATAATCTTCTAACTACCAATACAGAAACAGACTGTCATTTTTTTGTGAGGTGAGGGAAAATCCACGCTGGACAGAAGTGAAATTCAATCACATGCTGTGGAACTGACGGTCAGATACTTTTCCTGACAGGTCACGGGGAAGCAACAGATGGCCATATAATCCTGAATGGGCACCACTAAGAACAAACTATCTGAGACCAGATAAGCTCTTTCATAGGCAATCAAACAGGCATTGTCATGTGTAAGAAATTGGGTTATTGGTTGACTGGGGTGTGACCTTTGGTCAAGCAGCCTTGTCAGGGTGAGGCACAAGCCAACCCTATATTAATCTGTGAACAACCCTCTGGTACTTTGGCACAGATCAGTCAGGCTTAACTTAGAGGAAATGCATAAAGTGAAAACACCACAGACAAAGAATCCCACTCCAAGTTAGCAAAATAGATTAAGTTTTTTAAGCAAAACCAGATAAAGATTTTAGTAAAAGTAGCTTCAAAAAGCACAAAGCGCCAACTGTGGATCTCTGGTAGCTTCAGACTGGGACAAAGTTACAAGTTCAGTCTGACTGAGATGGTACCTGGGCTAGCTACAGCAACCCTGTTAGACCCACTGAACAAAGGAACTTCAATCCTAGTTTCTCAAGCGTTGTGTGAATATGCGAAGATATATTCCACAGCCAAAGCTGTGCATCGGTTCTGAGGTGTGGTGAGACTGTAATAAAAGGTCCTGCATCTCCATTGAGTATCCCGTAGACGAGGGCTTGTGATGCAAAGTCTCGCATTGAGGATGCTGCGCCCTCGAGGTGATGAGTCAGTTCCGAAGAGCTGTGATGCTGTGAAGCAGAGTACAACGTTGTTGTCAAGGCTGCGATCGATGAGGGACGTGAGTGCCTGTGCTGAGGATGCGTCAGGCACTGGCAGTTCTGAAGAGGCTGCGGAGGCGATGTGGGTCTTTGCGATGGGTACAATCCATGAAGCAGTGGTGATACGTCGATTCTGCATGGGGTTGTGCCATGCAGCAGAGGAGATGCCCCTGTTTGGCTGGATCCACAAAGGCTGGCAAACACCTTAGCTCCATTTACAGGGTACAGGACTGGGGTGGCACCACTTGGCAGGTTAGACTCATAGACGACAGATCCCAGGTGCAGGGTTGTTGGAATCCTATTATATCCCTGAGGCTTCAGATCAGGAGGCCAGTGACATAGACCTTGGCGACAATCTGGGGTTCTGGGTTCAAGAGATGCAGGTCCAATCCTTCTCACCCAGGCAAGAGGACAGCAGGTTAGCACAGCAGGGCAGCAGTTTCTTCAAGTCAGCAGTCCAGCAGAGTTACAGCCCTTTCAGCACCACTGCAGTCCTTTGTCCTGGCAGAGTAGCAACAGACCTTTGTCCTGGCAGAGTAGCAACAGACCCAGAAGTGTACTAAACAATTGGTGTGTTAGGTCCAGTATTTTTAGCTAGTTATGCCTTTGAAGGAGGTGGAAACTTCTAGAGGCAGGCATTTGAAGTGCACGGGTGCCCTGCCTTCCTGGCCCTGGCTCCAGATTAACTACAGGGGTTATGCAGCCCTTTGTGTGGAGGCAGGACACAGCCTATTCAAGAGTAAATGGGTCTGGGTCCAGCTCCTTCCTTCCATCCTGCCAGTGATGGCCCATCCAGGATACACCTAGGCTCCCTAGCCTGTGGTTCTCTAGGAGGAATATACAAAGTCCAACTGTCAACTACACCCAGTCATGTCACCAATAGACAGGCTGCAGGCACCAAATGGCTAAGGCATAAAATTGCTAACTTCTAAAAGAGGCATTTTCAAAATTATAACTTGAAATCCAACTTAACCATAAGTTGGGATTTTTAATTACAATACCAAGGACACAAACATGAACTGGTTACCTGCTCCCATTTGGAAATTACAGCTTATTACATGTAATGTGGTAATTTCAGTGCTATCCTATGGGCGAGGAAGAGTTTTTTCACTACTAAAACTTAAAACTACATGTTCTCCTTTTCAACTACATTACATTCTGCCCTCTGGGCTATACAGGGCCTACCTTAGGGGTGACTTATATGTATTAAAAAGAAACGTTTTGGGGTCAGGGAAAAGATTTTCTTGCCAGGTCGAAATGACAGGTTAAAACGGCACACACAGGCTGCAATAGAAGGCCTGGGTCATGTTTAAAGTGCTACTTATGTGGGTGTAGCTATCAGTGCTGGGTGTGTGTGAGTCTGAGTGGGTCTGTACTGCCTGCATAAGTGGCTCACTGGGTGCGGGAGTGGGTGCATCACTGCCTGAGTGAGTCTCTGACTGTTTGAGTAGATGTCTAAGTGGGTGCATGAGTGTCTGAGTGGGTCAGTGACTGGATGAATGTGTTTTTGAGTGGGTTTGACACTTGAGAAAGACCTATAACATTCTAAGTGAAGCTTGCAGTGAGAGAGCATAGACAGGGTCTGCACTTGTAGTCATCATCCATGTTTGAAGGACAATTTCTAGACAAGGTTGAAAAGGTTGTGTCAGTACTTGCCAACCTATATGAGAGAGTGTAGGTGTACACCTATATCAGTGCCATGAGATGTTTATGGTATGTAACTGCCTGCAATAAAACCTCCATGGCTGTCTAAATGTGTATGTAAATGGCTGCACCAATACTTCAGTACCTGTGTTCGGCAATAGGGAGTTATGTAAGTGTCACTGCAACTACCTTTGCATCTGCTGATTCCATAAATAGTTTCTGGTGAGCGACTGATTGTATAAGTCATTCTGTAGCAGTCTCTGTAACTGGAAGACAGGTTCTATGCATTTGTGAACTTGTATGTCAATTATTTTAGGGATTGCATACTCTATGAAGTACTTGGCATAGAGGCCTGCAAGTGCACAAGTAACTTATTCAACTCAAAAGGACATCTCTCAATCTCTTAAGCACAAAACAGAATCCTTAGTGCAGCTTTCGATACGACAGCCCACAAACTGCTCTTGCAACGGCCTAGGTCAGGTGGGCTAGATGGAGTTGCTCTAAAGTGGATGGCTTCTTTCCTCCAGGATCACAGTTTCCAAGTTTCACAACGCCCACATATTTCAAAAGCATATCAACAAAGAAATTGCCTTAGGAAAACCCTTAAAATAACACATTGGGTTTGAAACGCGTAGACCTTTCTTTTGTGTCTAAACAAATTCTGTTTGTTTATAGAAAAGTATCAGGTCGTTAGCAATGTACAAAAAGCGTTGAAATTTCATTTTTCTATGACCTGAATACAAAAACTGTTTAGCCAAAATTCTCCCCTGGTCTGCGTTATCACTTAAACTGGTAACTTTGGTGCTTTTTTTCAACCATTCCCTTGGGTTTCTTACTCCGTTTTCTTTTCTTCCTTCTAATGCTGTGGAATTTGAGCTCCCTCAAAATCATAAAATCAGTATATGTATTGTTATGTTTCTGTCATGAATGTAAAGTATTGTTTTATGTTTGTATTAGTTATCGTGGTTCGCTAAATGAATGATATGGACAATGCTCACAAAAGTAATAACATGAACTAGAGAGTCCTTTTGTCAAATAATGAACTTTATTTAAAAGAAAATAAAAATATTTATTAACTATTTCAATCACTTTGAGTGTCACGGGTGATTGTTTCTGAATGAGATGGTAAATAGGTTATCAGTACTGGCAATGTCCTTGTTGATTTGCTTATAGTTTGGTCAAGACTTATTGATTAAGGGCCAGAACCCTTTATTGATTGTTTTTTTTCACATATTTCAAAAAGCATTGAACTCTCACAGGGGGTCCCACAAGGCTCAATTCTGAGTCCAACTCTTTTTAATCTTTACATTGGACCCCTGGCAGAGATTGTGGAAAGATACAATGTCACCATTGTATCTTATACGGATGACACGCAGCTTGTGGCCACTTTGTCTCATAACTCGGAAGAAGCAGCCAGTTTTCCTCTTGTCTGAAGGGCCTTGCTTCTTGGATGTCTAGAAATTGCCTCAAATTGAACGGTAGCAAAATGTAGATCCTGGTTGTGGGGAAATCTCCCTCCATCTGGTCCTCAGCATGGTGGCCACAGATTCTGGGTCCCATACCCACCCCGAAGGAGGGAGTCAAAAATCTGGGAGTCTGGCTGGACTCTTCCCTCTCCTTTGAGACACACACAAGGAGGGTTGCAGGGAAATGCTTCAAAACTCCTAAAATGTTAAGGAAAACCTTATATATCCTCCCTACCTCAGCCAGGAAAGCCCTGGTCCATGCCCTTGTAATGTCCCAGCTGGACTATGGAAATGTCCACTATTTGGGAGCAAGAACAAATGTCTCCATAGACTGCAATGCATTCAGAACGCAGCAGCTCGCTTAGTTCTCAATCTACCCAGGAAACCTTCCTCCCTGAAAGCTCTTGAATCCCGACATTGCCTGCCTAATAACAAAATAATTATTTTCAAAGCCTTGTGGTTCTGTCATTGGAGCTTGCAGGGCAAAGGCCCTAGCTATCTCCATAACCTACTTGTCCTCTATAATCCGACTCGACATCTTAGATCTACCGGAGCCTATCAAAGGTTCCAAAGTCCGAAGAGCAAGAATGGGTGCACGCTCGTTCGGCTATTTGGCAGCCAAAAACTGGAATGCACTACCTCCTTCTCTTCGTGCAGAGTCATCAGAGAACCTTTTCCGAAAACCCCCCAGAAAAGTTGGCTTTTCCAGCTATGAGGCTTGTGACCTCTTCTTCTCCTGTTACTGTGTGTTTTTTTCAGTTTCCAACCTTTTTTTCTTATTGAGTGGCCTTTAGCGCGGGGACACACCAGTTGGTGTAACGAGACGCTTTATAAGTGGTATTATTATTATTGCATACCTACAGCATGTCTTAGAAGTTTATTATGTGCACTAAAACGTAGGGTTGATACTTGAAAAAGACCTATAACATGCCAAGTGAATGTTGGAGTAAGAATAAACAGGCATGGTGTGCACTGGTAGCCATCACCCATGATTGACAAACTATTTCTCTGCATTGTTCAGAAGGCTGTGTCAGTACTTTCCTACATATTAAAGTGAGTGTAGCAGTACACCTGTATGAGCACTATAAGATCTTTAGGTAAATGGTCTGGCTTGTGACTGTGTGTTTTAGTAGCACTACGGCTGTCTAAATATGTATGTAAGTGGCTGCACAAATATTTCAGTCCCACTCTAAGGGAATAGAGAGCTATTAATGTGGGACTGCAAATACCTTTAAGTCTGTTGCAGGCATAAGTAGTTTCTAATAGGTGACTAAATGTATATATGCTTCTGTGGCAGTCAGATTAGGCTGCAGAGAGGGTCTATGCTTTTGTGAACATGTATATCAGTTGCTGTAGAGGTGCATACTCTATGTAGTACTTTGCATAGTGGAGTACAAGTGCTCAAGTACCTTATTCAACTCAAAAGGACATCTGTCAATCTCTTTAGCACGAAACAGCATCCTTTATGGCATGGGTACTCACAAACTTTCTCTCGGGGGCCAAATTTACAGTGTGGTTTCTAGGTGAGGGCCGCACCTGTGGGGGCGGGGCCAGTGGGGGAGGGGGCGGGGCTAGACCCCAAAAAAACTATGACCATGAGGTTGAACACAGGCCCCTGCAGCGGATGCCTTCGTCCACTGAGCCACCAGACCAGGCATTCGCACATATCCTATCTATCTATCTATCTATCTATCTATCTATCTATCTATCTATCTATCTATCTATCTATCTATCTATCTATCTATCTATCTATCTATCTATCTATCTATCTATCTATCTATCTATCTCTTGCTCTGTCTCACTCCCTCCCTCTCTCTGTCTCCCTCCCTCCCTCTCTCTGTCTCCCTCTCTCTCTCTCTCTCTCTCTCTCTCTCTCTCACACTCTCCCTCTCTCTCTCTCCGTCTCCCTCCCACTCTCTATCTCTCTCTCTCCCTCTCCCTCTGTCTCCATCACTCTGTTTGTCTCCCTTTCTCTGTGTCTCCCTCTCTCTCTGTCTCCCTACCTCCCTCTCCCTCCCTCTCCCTCTCCCTCTCACTCTGTCTCCCTCCCTCTGTCTGTCTCGGTCTGTCTCCCTCTCTCTGTCTCCCTCTCTCTCTCCAGCCCTCTCTCTCTCCCTCCCTCCCTCTCTCTCTCTCCCTCTCTCTCCGTCTCCCTCCCTCTATCTCTCTCTCTCAATCACTGTTTGTCTCCCTTTCTCTCTGTCTCCGTCCCTCTCTGTCTCCCTCCCTCTCCCTCTCTGTCTCCCTCTCTCTCTCCCTGTCTCACTCACTCTGTTTGTCTCCCTCTCTCTGTCTCCCCCCCTCCTCCTCTGTTCTCCCTCTGTCTCCCTCCCTCCCTCTCACTCTGTCTCCCTCCCTCTCCCTCCCTCTCTCTCTGTCTGTCTTCCCCCTCTGTTTTTTTAGTGATTTGGCAGTTGAATGTAATAAAGTTTCAAGAAAGACGTATTGGAAAGAAATTATATTTTTAGTGTAACGTTTTTAGACTTTTGTAATGCAGCAAAAGATGACGTAAAACAGAACCTCCGAAAAACACAATAATAAGAAACATAATGTCTCAAAGCTTACAGAACCGATTGCTATGGAAAGAAATATTTGTACATCTGAACAGAAATAAGTTGTGTTAAAATGTTGCGATGTGTTTCCGGGCATGGACTAAAAGGGTTGAAAATCACTTTGTTGTGGCACATGTAGGTAAAGACAAAGGGTAAATACAAAAGGTTTGGGTCAAAGGTTGTGAGCACAGTTATCAGGCTGCTGGGTCATTGTTCAGGCTTTCGTTGGATGGCCTCTTCACTGAAATCACCAATGGCGATGTCTTGGGTCTCTCCCTCTTTTTCTGCTGCTCGGAAGCCTCGAGTCGTCTGGGTATGTTTAGGTGTACGTGGGGCAAACCCTGCTCTCCGACTTTACTTTCTTTCTCGTCTTCAGTGTCTTCCTCCTCAATACGCCCCACTGATTCAGGGTCCTTACTGTAGCGGGGGGCAGGGTACAGTGAAGGGAAGCCTCCGTCCCCCCTGAACCGAAGCAGATGATGGGCAGCCCTGTTTTTCCCCAAGTTTTTGAGGCTGATGGCAGGGGAAGCTCTTCCCCCTCTCCCTCTCTCCCTCCCTCTTCCTCCCTCTGTCGCACTCTGTCTTCCTCCCGATGTCACCTCACCCCCTGCTCTCACTCCCTGCTGCCCTCCATCACCTCACCCTGCTGTCCTCGTCACCCTCAGTCACCTCACCCCGCGCTGAGACAGCTTCCCAGGAACACACACAGCTGCCGCACCCAAGTACTTCACAGGTCTTTTAAAGACCATTCACTTGTTAATGAGGCTTTGTTGTATTTCACCTCTTCTTAGTGCCCCTGCATCTCCACTCAATCCGAGTGGAGATGCAGGGGCGCTAAGAAGAGGTGAAATACAACAAAGCCTCATTAACAAGTGAATGTTCTTTAAAAGAATCACCCGGCCCCCATAGCTCGCAACCAGCGATATAAAAAACACACAGGCATATGATGTCTGCAAGGTCCGTGGGCCGCCAAGGAAGGCTTGCCGGGCCGCTGGCGGCCCACGGGCCGTACTATGAGTACCCGTGCTTTATGGCATACAAAGAGCATATCCTAGAAATGTGTTCTGTGCACTAAAACATGGGTTTGAAACTTCATAAACACCTATAACATGCCAAGTGTAGCTTGCAGTGTCAGTCCACATACAGGGTCTGCACTTGTAGCCATCTCTCATTTTGAAATACTATTTCTCTGCATAGTTGAGAAGATTGTGTCAGTACTTGCCTACATATCTGAGAGAGTGTAGAAGTACACTTCTATCAGTGCCATGAGGTGTTTACGTAAATGTGCTGGTGTGTAACTGTCTGCTCTAATACTTCTCTGGCTGTCTACATGTGTATGTAAGTGGCTGCAGAAATACTTCAGTGCCTGTGTTAGGCAATACAGAGCTACATATGTGTCACACGTTTCTACCTTTAATTCTGCTGCTTGTATTACTAGTTTCTTGAGAGTGACTGAATTTATATTTGCTTGTGTAGCTCTCTCAATAGCTGAAACAGAAGCATTCTTTTTTTATGAACATGTATGTCAGTTGCTTTACGGACGGACTACTCTACGTAGCACTTGGCATAGGGGCATGCAAGTGCAAAAGTAACTTAGTGAGCTGAACAGAACGTCTCTCATCTTTTAAGCATAAACCAGCATGCTTTATAGCACACCTATGCATCTCTCCCATGTGACTTTTGCCATCTGAATCTTGGATTATAGACTTGACAAACAGCTTTTATGTGGCAAATCAAGCTACAAGTGAAAGTGAACACACAGGACCTGCATTACTAAGTATCATCCATGTTTGAATTTCTCTAACTGAATGAGAAGGTTGTGTCAGTACTTGCCAATATATCTGAGAAATTGTGGGGGTACACCTGTAGCAGTGTCATTAGATGTTTAAGTAAATGTTTTGGTATGTGACTGTGTATTTTAGTATCTTCCTGAATGATTAGTATGTGTTAACCCTTTCATGCACATTTATAATGAAGTCCAATATGTATGGGTGGTTTGCACACTTCTGACATTGGGCTATACTTGGGCTACATGTGTGTGATATTGCTGCTATATTTGGGCTCCTTTCTCTCTGGTGGCCATCCTAGGAGACTTCTTTGTTATGAAGCTCCCTAATCTCTTAATTTCCTGCATTATCCTCAGTAGAAAATGCTTTCAGTTTTCCATTTCTATTCTATCAAGATGGCGGTCAGATGTGCCACACTTCGTGCATACATCAAAATGTTAGCACTCTAGTTGCTCATCAGAACACCTTAAAAACTGCTGATCACCCGGGGGTTACCTGACATTCTGCTGCTGGTGTTGAAAGTGCATGTTTCAGTCTACATGTCAAAATGTTTAAATTAAATATTAGAGGAAAATATTTGAGAACTCAATTAAAATATGTTCTAAGTTTTCTTTCTACAGCATCAACAATAATTTCAATTTCAAAATGAAACTCCTCGTTTAGTTCCTTTCTAAATTAAATGTTTCAATTTTTACCAGTTTGACTCAAACAAGATGGCTTCGTTTGTGCTATACTTTTTTCATAAGTACGACTATTAGCACTCTTTTGAACACTCCGGGAGGCTGCAGTAGAGCACAAGGTAATCGAATGACAGGCTGCTCCTCTTGAAGTACATCAGGAAGATATTTGGGATCTCACTTAAAATGTGTCCTAATTGTTCTGTTTGCAACACTAACCATAATTTATGTGGTAAACTGGACACCCTTATTGTGTTTCTTTCTAAATTAAATGTTTTATGTTTTACCCATTTGATTCAATCAAGATGGCTTCGGGTGTGCCATACTTTTGTGATAAATAAGACTGTTGAAGCTACAGTTGTTCTTTAGAACACTCTGGGAGGCTGTAATAGAATACATAGGAATCAAATGAAAGACTGCTCTTGTTGGAAGTACATGTTTTACTAGAATGTCACACTTTGTTCTCATATGGCTATGAAACAGTATGAATTTGCAGAAAATATGCTCTCATTTTAGCTTCTGGAGTACCTTCTATATCCTCTAAGGGAAAATCATGGTAAAACTATTTTCTCTCAAATATGATTGATGTACTTCCAGCAGAAGGGTTTTTTCGCAGGGTAAAATCACCTTAGAACACACCACAATTCCAAAAATGAGTACGGTACCATCAGCAAATGATTTCTCCTTTTCATGACCCACAAAACCTGCCATTCACTACACTGCATTTCAATGGGGTGCTATCATATATATTGGGTCCAAGATGGCTGCCAGTGCTGGAGCAGGGTTTTCAATTTTAAACCAATTACCTGTTTCATTTTCGTATGTCATTATTAAAAGCACTACTGATTAATTAGTAATTACTAAAGATTTGTCGAGTCTTGTCTAACCAACCTTATTAACAGAAGAATTATACGTGGGAATGCAATTGCATGGCTAAAATAATAAGTGAACTAAGTTGGTGAGCAAATTGACAGAATAGATGTTGCTTATGTGATGTTATTGTGTTTTGCGCTTATAATAAATATGCATTAATGGCTTTTATGTCGCAAATGGCTAGATAAATACATACACATAAGGGTATTAGCAGGGGAATAACACTGTATAATCATTTCCATGTAGTAATTATAATTTTGTGTTTTCTTCGCTTAAGTTGACCATTGTAGCCTGCTGTAAAATGGCACCCACACGCAGCCTGCATTCGAGTAGATGAAAATATGAAAAGAGGCTTTGCGTTGACTGCGACCCTGTCCTCTGATTGAACTGAAAAGCCATGAACATGACCACAGATCTGGGAGTGTTGCCAGATGCCCCTGAACATGAAGAAAATGTTGCAACCCAAAATCCGACCTGATGAACTTATAATGGTCCCATGGATGAGATACATTTTATCCTAAAGAGACATCCGTAGAAGTAACGAATTAGCTATGGACTTCTAATTTCTATTTAGAATTTGAAACTATCAATACATGAGAAAATTCGGGAGGAGCCTAGCGCGCAACCAAGATGGCCGCGTAGGTGCGAAGCTCCCGAGGACCTCCGCGACCTCCTGAATTAATCCTGATTATATCCTGTCTTTGATGAGGGGACTGTGTCTGTGTACCCGAGCTGAGGCGGCACCCGTTTTCCGTTTTCGAATCGGACCCCGGACACCGGTGGGAGCACCGATCGAAGATTGCGGCCTTCTCCGCGCCGGCCCCCCGGATTGGAGTTGTGGGGCGATCCGGGGACAAAGCGAACAACAGCAGCGGGCAGGGCTGGGCGACTCGCGTACCCCGCGCTTTCACTTTCGCTTTTGCGCCCTCCTTGCCCTCAAGCGAGGTAGGGTTGCGGAGCGGGGTGCGGTGGTGTGGCCTTGTCCCGGTGCCCGGCTGACCCGCCGGCTGTGAGTCGTCCTGCGGTCCAGTGGTCACCCCCCCCCGGAACTCGTGAACTGGTTTATCGGCCCTTTCGAGGAGATTGGCACGACTTTGGGAGTGCGACATGTCCACAAAGCAAGATGGCGACCGGGCGAAGGTGAAAACGACCCGCCGTGGCCCGGCACACCAGTCTAACAGCATGGACCGCTACACCCTCCAGAAGGGATCTCCAGAGGCACCGCGTACATCCCCCGCGGGCCCGACTGAGGCGTCTGCTCAGCCCGCGGATCTGACCCTCCGGGACGTCATGGGCGCCATTGCCGAGATGAAGGCCTCGGTGGACCAGCGCTTTGATACTCTGGCGCAGAAGATAGACTCGGCCCTGGTGGATGTGGGCCTGGTGAGAGCCGACTTGTCTAAAACAAATGACCGGGTCGATTCCCTGGCCCGCACTACCTCGAGTCTCACTACAGACGTGGCGGCCCTTCAAAAGGAGGTGCACCGGCTTGGCCAGGCGAGCGCCCTGATGGACCGTCGATTGGAGGACTCCGAGGGTCGGGCCCGGAGGAACAACGTTCGCATTGTCGGGGTGCCGGAGGGACGAGAGGAGGAGGCGGCAGATTTGTTTGTGGAAGACCTGATCCTCACCCGTCTCCAGCCCCGGGGGCTGAGTAAACTTTTTGCGGTGGAACGTGCTCACAGGGTCCCCGGAGGAAGACCTAAGGCCGGAGCCCCGCCGCGGCCTCTCATTGCCCGGATTTTTAACTTTCGGGACAGAGACGCTATCCTGCAGACTTCTAGGCTACAGGGACCGGTCAAGCTCGATAATATGGACGTGAATTTCTACCCTGACTTTACTCCGACGGTCCAAAAGCAGAGACTAAGTTTTCTCGGAGTTAAACGTCGCCTACGGGACCTGAACCTTAAGTACTCAATGCTTTTTCCAGCTAAGCTGAGGGTGGAGGTGGATGGTCGCGCGCACTTTTTTGACCGTCCCGAGGCGGCTGGGGACTGGTTGGATACTCTGCCTGGGGATCGGGGCCGGGGGGGTGGGGGGGGTGCGGTTGGCGGGGAGGGCTCGCCGGATCAGAACTGAGGGGTGAATAGTAGGCCTTGCTCTGGACAACATTCCTGTTACCATTCACTGATCGTGTATGTTCCCCTCCTATGGAGGTCGTACGGGGTCCATTGGGGGCTTTCCCTCCTCCTCTGGGGGACTAGTTAGTTTTTCATTTATGGGGCGACAGGCACACTGCACTTTGGGGGGGCTGTCTGGGCTCATGCAGGGGTGCAGGGAGGGGGGAGTTCTGTTGGGATGGGTGGGCGGGGGTGGAGTGTTGTTTGTTTGCACCGCAAGGCGAACCCTTTACTGTATTGTTGTTTTCGAGATGCTCTTTGGGGGACGACTGATGGCTTCCATGTATGATGGGGGGTAGGGATTTGACTGTGTTATCATGGAACGTTAACGGACTGGGGGATAGGATTAAGCGTGGTGTGGTCCTGCAGTATCTGAAACGAATTTCACCAGATGTGGTCTTCCTGCAGGAGACACACCTTATAGGTAATTCCTTTCATGCCATGAATCGGCGAGGCTATCGCTTGGTGGCCCATTCGGGCTTCACCTCGGGCTCGCGGGGGGTGGGCATCATGATTAAGAACTCGCTCCCATTGGAGATTGATGAGGTGCGCCATGATGAGAGGGGACGTTACACTGTCTTGGTGGGTAGAATGGAGGGCAGAGTGGTCGTTTTTGTATCAGTGTACGTTCCGCCGGGGTTGCAATCTACCACGTTTGCGGACCTGGGGCGCCTCCTCCTTGACCTCCCGGGTGGGCTTCTGGTAGTTGGGGGGGACTTCAATGCAGTGGCTTCTGGGTCTATGGATCGTCATCCCCCCAGGGACCTCCCCCGGGCACAGGCGTGGCTGTCCGGCCTTTTAGATACATTAGGATTGGTGGATTGCTGGCGACTAAAGCATCCCGCGCAGCTGCAATACACCTTCCACTCGGGTGCCCATGGTAGCCTCTCGCGGCTTGATTATGTCCTTGTCCCTGCGGCCTATGCTGGGAGAGTGGGAGAGGTGCGCCATTTGGCGCGGGGTATTTCAGATCACTCCCCACTACTGTTGCACTTTGATGTCTTCCCGAGGGGGGAGGGCAGGGTAGCCCCAATTAATGCCTGGTACCTGCGCGACCCCACTATTCGAGCCGAATTGATCAAATCCTTGCAGCGATACTTTGAGGAGAATGTGGGGTCTGTCCTTTCGGCTATCTCCCTGTGGGAGGCTTTTAAGGTAGTTCTCAGAGGGGAGGCCCTCTCCTTTATCTCCCATGCCCGGAGGCGCGAGCGGGAGGAGGTAACCCGGGTGGAGGCCGAAATTACTGAACTAGAGGGTGACCTGGGGAGCGGGGTGACGGATGCCACATTGCATGTTCTACACCTCAAGCAGGCGGCCTATAGGGCCCTCGTCACGGAGGCGGCCAGGGGCCTCAGTAGAGAGCAACAGGGGCGACTGTATGATGTGGGTGATAAGGCTGGTAAATTGATTGCGTGGTTGGACAAAAAGGAGAGAGCGAGTCGTGTGGTTCCGTTGATCGAGAGGATGGATGGTGTGTGTGTCACCGAGCCGGACGCCATTGTCTCCTGCTTCGCGGATTATTTCCGCGAGGTGTATTCCCCGGTTTCTCCCTGCTCGGAGGAGGATTCCCATGCCCTGCTTCGGGACATCGCGCTGCCCTCCCTTTCGGTGGAGGACAGGGATTCGCTGGACGCTCCTCCCACATCGGACGAAATTGCCCTTGCTATCCGCTCGGTCGCATCTGGCAAGGCCATGGGCCCCAATGGCATCCCTATCGAGCTGTATAAGCTGCGACCGGATGTACTGGCGCCCCACCTGCGCGCGATGTTCCTGGCGGCCCGCTCGCGGAGTTCCCTTCCGCCGGACCAGCGTCTGGCCACGATCGTGGTGATCCACAAGGGGGGGAGACCCCGTGAGCGGGTCACATCCTATAGGCCTATCTCGCTCTTGAACGCGGAGCCCAAAATCCTCGCCAAGGTGCTGGCCAACCGGCTGGTCGGCGTGGTGGGCGATTTGGTCCACCAAGACCAGTCCGGCTTTATACCCCATCGCAACACGGCCCTTAATCTGCGACGCTTGCACGGGGTGCTCGCGCGTGTCCCGTTCGTGCGGGAACCGGCCATCTTGGCGTCCTTGGACGCCACCATGGCGTTTGATACGCTCGAGTGGCCATACATTTGGGCGATGCTGGCGAAGTTTGGCTTCGGACCGGGCTTCGTCAGCTGGGTCAAGTTGTTGTATTCCGGCCCATTGGCGCAGGTGGTGGTGAATGGACGAGTTTCGGCCCCATTCGCACTGGGACGGGGCACGCGACAGGGTTGCCCCCTGTCGCCTCTCCTGTTTGCACTGGCCCTGGAGCCCCTGGCGGAGTGGCTGCGGTGGCACCCTTCCATCCGTGGTCTCCGCTGGACCCCCAAGCATGAGGACCGCGTGTCCCTCTACGCTGATGATATCCTTCTATATCTCGCCTCCCCGCGTAAATCGCTGATCGTCCTAGTTGATGTTTTGCGCTCATTCGGTCGCAACTCAGGCCTCGTCATCAACTGGGCGAAATCCTGTATATATGTGCTTGCCGGGGAGGCTCCGGTCCTACCACGGGACTGTCCGATCCAGATTGCCTCCCAGGGGTTTCGGTACCTGGGTATATATATTACTCTGGACCCGGAGGCCCGCTACGAGCGGAATTTGCTACCCCCCCTCCAGCGCTTGAAGGAGGACGTGGTGCGTTGGCGCCGTCTGCCACTTTCGCCGCTCGGCCGAGCGGCCTTGTTTAAGATGATGTCGTTGCCGCGCTTTCTGTACGCTCTCCAGAACACTATGGACTTGGTCCCGGCGCGCTACTTCCGTGAGGTGGAGAGTTTGCAGCGTCGCCTGTTCTGGGACGGGAGGCCACATATTGCCTTGGCTAAATTGACGCTCCCGTGGTACGATGGGGGGGTTGCCCTCCCGGATATTAAACGGTATTACTGGGCTTCCCAGCTAGCTGCGATTAATCATGGCCTTTACGGGCCCGCCTTGAACCCGGCATTTGAAATGGACAAGATGCTCCTGCCCGGTGGCGACTACAATCGAGCGCTCTACTCTGGCGCGCCTGACCCTCGCCTGACGGGACCGACGCGTGTCATGGTGCGTGTATGGCACGCGGCTAACGCAGCTATGGGGTGGAAGGACCGTTTGACCCGGGCGTCACCGCTATATGCGTCTGCGAGGTTGGGCTCCCTGTGGACCTCGAAGGGCTTCGAGAAGTGGGACACGATCGGCATCAGCACAGTGGGAGATCTCTGGACGAGGGGGGGATTCAAAACTTTCGAGACGCTGCAGACGGAGTTTCAGTTGCAAGGCAGTGAGTACTTTCGGTACTTACAAGTCCGCCACGCGCTGGGCTCCGTCTTCCCGGATGTCGCGTCCATTCCGGAGTCTTCTCCCCTGGAGGACAGAGTGCTGGATGGCCATGTCCCAGACAGCACGATCTCCCTTATATATAAAAAACTGATCAACGACCGATCGGGCCTGCTGACTGGCCTCCGCGAGGCCTGGGTTGCCGATGGGCTGGAATTGGACGACGAGGACTGGATTTCCGCGGTGGCCTCTCCGAAGGAGGTGGCCATCCCGGCTCGCCTTCGCTTCGTCCAGCTTAAGATCCTCCACCGGGTTTACGTGACGGGGCCAAGGCTTCTACGTATGGGCTTTGCTGAGGATGGACTGTGTAAGCGTGGCTGTGGTGCTTTGGCAACTTTCTTGCATATTCTGCGGAAATGCCCAAAGGTGGAGCGATTCTGGCGTGGTGTGCACGCGGTCCTGCGAGTGGTTACGCGTGTCGCGCTGTTGCCTGAAGCGAGGAGATGCTTGCTGAATGTGTGGGAGCCAACTGACTACTCGGTTCCGCAGACGCGGTGGGTGACCCTGGGATACATGATAGCTAAGCGTGACATTGCTCAATTGTGGGGATCCCAGAGGCCCCCGGCGGTGTCGGCCTGGAAAGAACACATGGATTGGTGTATGTTTCGTGAAAAGGTGGTGTATGTTGCGAGGGGTAAGCCTGGGGCGTGGGTGAAAATCTGGGGCCCCTGGAACGCCTATCGCGGGGGTATTTGCGAGCCGCCACTGCTGCCGGCTGCCTCACCAGCTCTGTCCCCCTAGCCGACCCCCTCCCCCAGCCACGGGCACGTGGTTCCCCAGTCCCTGATCTGTTCTCATTCCCCTCTTCAGAGTTTGGCGATTGGTTGGGGTCCCCCACTTAAGGAGCGCGTGCTGTCACTTGGGATTGCGGGTTGCCTTGCGGGTGTGGTTTTTTTTGTGTTGTTGTGTTTCGACAAAAGGAAACCGTATTGTGGGTTTGGAGTTATGTGGCCTGCACTAGTGATATCTCCTGATTTACCTTTTTGCACCGCCAAGAGATTTTTCTGTATATATGTCATATGCTTCTGCCACTCTAGCGGCCGGCCAGACGGTTGTAGGCCCATACTTGTAACTATTTGAGATTGCAATAAACGGTTTCAAAAAAAAAAAAAAAAAAATACATGAGAAAATTCAATGGTGTGGCTTAATGTACCAAGACGACATATTTTCCGCCAATCGACTGTTTTGAAAGTTATGTTTGCAACATTTGGAATGTAAATTTTGGTATAAATATTAGTAGACTAGAGAGGTCTAGCGCCACTTCTTCTCGAACCAAGGATCAGAGGTCCCGACGCTGACGGAGAGGACGGTGACTCTACATGACGGCTAGAAATCTTTAACTTTTTGCTGAGGACCAGTTCTGACTTAGAAAACGACTTTTAGCCAGAATAGGTAAATATGGAGAAAAATTATTTTGCATTTAATTGGCTTTTCTTACAATTTGATTTAGATAAACAATATTCTGTTTGAATTACTGTGTCGGGTGGTTATTTTATTGTTATGTTTATTGAATATTTAGAGTGTTAAGTTGTATCACCAAATCTATAGCAACTAGTTGATCTCATAGACCTCAGGGTACATGCAGATTTGTTGGGTATAGAAAAGTGTTTCCATTATACATGGCACGGATAGAGTGGTAGGATGAATGTTGGTGTTATGGGCCCCACCAGCGTGTGATGTGTGTGTATGCGTTTGACTGTGAAATCACTCCGTCCGTGGAAGTAGAGGGGATTCGGAAGCTCCGATCTGCACCAGTTTCTTGGTAGCAGAATGATGGTTAACTATTGTCTTGATCTGGTGAATTTGCGTGTATATAAGCTTATTGATTATTGATTGGTATTGATATATGTACTAACACTATATGTTGAAGTCGTGTTGAGTTTTATGTAGTGTGTACGGCTTCTGGGACGTAGGAAGTCGGTGACAGTTCCGTAGTAGGGCAGAGGGAAGCGCTGCTCTCGGAAAGAGGCGGGATTGTTGGCCCTGTATGTAGACAGGGGAAAACGGGTGACAATTGAAGTTGCGCGTCACATTGTCTGGGTTCGATGAAGTAGCATCGCCGTGTGTTGCCATTAGAAACGTATTTTCTGTGTGAGAGAAGTGTATATGATAGCGAAGGTTACCTGTGAAGTTCTGGTCTTGGGTATCAGGAATCCTTATGGCATTCCGATAACGCTTATCACTAGAAAGGTAATAGGTATTCTCTAAGATTGTTAGAAGGACAGAGCAGAGGTAAGCGCTGCTTTGTTAACGTGTGTTATAATTCTGTAGTACGACAGACTGTTCGCTGTTCTCGGGAAAGACAGGATTCTGTGTGAATGTACTACATTTTCTGGTGTGAAAGTGCGTGGATGAGAAGGAATTCTGGTTAATTATGAAACTCTTAGGAGCATTCCGGAGAAGAAAGTTAATTGATGCTTGCTAGAAGGGTAGAGTAGAGGGATGTGCTACTTTATCAATGGAAGTAACAATTCCGTAGTAGGGCAGAGGTAAGCGCTGCTCTCGGGAAAGGGGAATTCTCGTGGGAAAGGTCTTTTGCTGTTCTGTGGTTAGCGAAGCAGACAATGGAGATGTTTGTATGTTGTAAGTAGATCTTTGTGATGACTGACAGCCAGTATGGCTTCGGAGTTGTCCATGATTTTGGCCAGTTATGGCCACAAAGAGGTTTCCTGACCTCAAGTGGAACTCCCATAAAGAATGCTGAAGTGGTTGGAAAATTGCTTGAGGCGATACAGCTGCCTAAAGAACTAGCAGTTGTAAAATGTGCTGCTCATAGTCAAGGTGATGATTTCGTCACCCTTGGGAACAAATTTGCCAATGACATAGCACAGTATTGTGCAAGGAATAATCACTCCGTTAACCGGAGTAAGGAAAGGGAAATGTCTTCTTGTTCCTTAATGTTTACTAATGATGTGGGAACATAGGAGGAGGTGAAGCAGTTGCAGGATGAGGCAGGAGATGAGGAAATGAAAGATTGGGTGAAAGCAGGTTGTGCACCAAGGGAAAAAGACCACGTGTGCGTCTATAGGGATGGAAGACCAGTCATGCCCAATAGCATGTTGTCAACAATGGCACGGATGTATCATGGCCAGGGACACCTGGGGAGGGATGCTATGATAAGGGCCTTTAAGCAGACCTGGTACAATGCAAAATTCAGGCTGCTAGCAGAGAGTCTCTGTCAGAGATGCCTGATATGTCAGCAATTCAATCCTGGAAAGAAAACAGTGGTGAGCCTAGGTACAATAGGCAGGGAGGGAGGACCCTTCACCAGAATGCAGATAGACTTCATCGAAATGCCCCAAGTCAATAGATTAAGGTATGTCCTGGCGGTAGTCTGCTTGTTCTCCAGGTGGGTGGAGGCATATCCAACAAGAAGAAATGATGGGATAACAGTGGCCAAGCTACTGTTAAGAGAATTCATCCCAAGGTATGGGTTCCCAGTGACCATTGAATCAGACAGAGGAGGACACTTTTATAATGAAATCATGGGTCTGATCTGTGAAGCATTAAGTGTACAGCAGAAGCTACATTGTGCTTACCGACCAGAGGCTTCTGGTGTGGTTGAACAAATGAATGGTACCATCAAAAACAGAATTGGCAAAATGTGCCTGGCCACAGGAATGAAATGGCCTGATGTCTTGCCTCTAGTCCTGATGACAATTAGGTCTACTCCAGACAGAACAACAGGTTTGAGTCCACATGAAATCATCATGGGACGTGCTATGAGACATGCGTTTGTACCAGTCAACAAGCTGATGACTATAACTGATGACATGAATTTGGATTACTGTAAAGGCCTGGCTGACGCAGTCCATTCTGTTTTTCACAAGGTTGGAGAAGACGCCACCACACTTGAAAAGAAACCAGCCCATGATCTGAGCCCAGGGGACTGGGTAAGAATAAAAGTCCACAGAAGAAGGAATTGCTTGGTTCCAAGGTGGGGAAGGCCAAGGCAAGTCGTTCTGACCACAACGACTGCTGTGAAGTGTGCTGGAGTGAAAAATTGGATACATGCAAGTCACACTCTGAGAGTTCCAAATCCAAGTGACGGCACTGGAAAAGAATACTTTGAGGAATCAGATTCCAGTGATGATGCAGACAGTGAGACAGTAAAAAGAAAAAGGAATCCTGAAAGGGGGGAAAGTGAGTCAAGAGAAACTTTTGTCCCACCAGAAGGAATTCTGAAAAGAACATTGCAAACTTCAGAGACGAGTCCAGATTCTGAAGAAGTGCCTGAAATCCCAACTAACAGTGACGAACACAAAAAGAAAGAAAGAAAAGAAAATAACATTCCACCAGAGGTGACACCTGAATCAAATGAGAAAATTGGAAAGGTTCTACCTGAGATAATTCTTGAAGAGGAAGGGACAGAAAAAGAAAGAGAGGGACAGATTGCGGAAAAACACCGAGGAGGTGTAGGGAACATCAACAACAAGCTAGGTGAAGGGACAAGTAGACAGCAAGAAGATTGCGTGTCGGAGACCCGAGGAGGGACAGAAGTAGGGAAATCTCAATCGGTGGAAAAAGAGACTGTTGGAGAAAAGGAAGTTGTTGGAGAAGGGAAAATTGTTGATGAACAAGAGGCAACTGAGACAGAATCTGATGAAAGTGGAAATGAGATACCTGAAGGACGAGTTCTGAGAAAGAGAACTTGGATTGGAGAGAGAAACAGTAAAGAGGGAAAACAAAAAAGAAATGCTAAAGGAGATCTTTGGCCCAACAAGATAAAGAGACTGAGATATCGACTGACACGAGTTAACTCTTCGAAAGCTGAACAGGTGAACGAAGTGTCAAGTCAAAACCAAACGAAAGGAGAGGAAACAAAGATATCTGAAGAAACTAAAAGAATCAGAAAACCAAACCAGAAGTATAAGTCGCCAGAATGGACGTATGTGGCACTGCCTGAACAAGGTGAAGAGGCAGAAAGTCAAGGAAATCCAGAGGAGGCTTTACTGAAAGTGGTTGAAGAAGAAGAAGCAGTTGGAATCCTGAGAGTTATCTTGTCCGACATTGGAGAAGAAACGGATGTTCAGGACCTAATACAGTTTGATGATGATGAGGAAAGAGTGAAAAGTGATGAAAACCCAAATTGAGTAAATCCAAAGAAGTCACTTGAAGAAAAAAGTGAAGAAGTAAATTAGGAATTAATAGATTGTTTTAATAATCTGTTGGGTACTTGCTGCCCTAAAAGTTTGGTAGTGGAGTAGAAGAGGCTAAGTCAAAAGACACAGTCAAATTAACAAGATGGCTAACACTGAGAATAATCAAAGTAGATGTACCTTCTTGAAAAGATGGTGCAAAATGTGCTGCTGCTGTACAGGGTTATTAATGCTACTTTGGAGTCTGCTTGCTCTACTGATCTCTTTTAGAGTAACAATAGACACTTTAGAAGGACATACTGAGAACATGACTAACATAGGGAAGAGTTCATAGAAGATAGTTCCAACTAGAACTAGCAATGTATATGTACATAAGGATAGGTCTATTAATGATTTTTCTAGCAATGTGTTTTCAAAATTATTGTACGAATATGTAAAGACAATGGATGTAAGGGATTTCTACGTCTGTATGCAATTACCTGCCTCTGTTTCAGAAGGAGTGACTTATCATCACCTTCCGGCTACGTATGGAATTTCATGTAGTGTGTTGATTAGTATTTTTTATCAATTAGGGAAATTAGATTATAACATGTCTAATGTAGATAATATTCTTGGGCAACTGCCTATGAATAAAGAACTGAATCCTGCTAAAGAAGCTAACACTTTAGGTGAGATTTTCATTGAAACTAGAGAATTAACATTAGAATATGTTTTTAGAAATAATTTAACCTGCAGTTTGAAGGAAGAAGAGAAAACTTTCCTAGACATGGTTGAGAGAAGAAGGTTGAACATGCATAAGAAAGCAGAAGGACATAAGATGAGTGAAACAGTGTGGGACATTGAGAAAGAAAAAGAGTTGAAAAATGGAGCCAGTCCAACTATGGCTATAGATGCACCACAGGAAGGCAAACTATGCGTTACCAGGAAGAAATCCCAGTATGATTATTATTTCATAGGGACTAGTGAGTGCCATGATACATACTTTATTGCAACCGGATGGGGATTTAGAGGTGGAGAAGGTCCAGTTTTTCTGGGAGTGTATTATATTTGTGGGAACAAGGCTTATTATAGGTTGCCTGACCATTGGTATGGCACTTGTTATGTTGGCCTGGTCTTTCCAAAGATTTTTCACATGGAAAGAGTAGAAAATGCTGAACAAACTAATCCATTAACACGCTATAGAAGAGAAACATGGACAGAAATTGTAGGAGATATTTTTGGAGCTTTAATACCAGCAGTGGGAATTTCATTGAATGCATATGGCATTCGGAAGCTGTCAACAGTGGTGGATCGCTTGTCAACAAGTACCGCTGGAGGCTTTCTTTTGGTAAATACTGAAACGGTTGCTTTACGCGCTATGGCGATGCAAAATCGACTTGCCCTTGATATTCTATTGGCAAAAGAGGGTGGAGTCTGTGGAATGCTGAAAGTTCAACATTGTTGCACTTACATTCCTGACGAAAGCAAAGATCTAAAGGTCTATATCAAAAATATTACTGATTTGCGTGAAGAATTAGTACCACTGGAAGCTGAAAGTATCTGGACTAAAATGGCTCATAAGATGATTACTATTAAGAATTTTATAACTAAAATAGGTAGTACCATATTTGGTAAGGTATTATTTCCATTAACCTGTGTAATTGTTGCATTATTAATTCTTAGATTAGGGTGTATGTGTTGTAGATACAGAAGAAATAAAAAGATAATAACACAAGAAAATGTTAAAAAGAGAGAAAAGAAACCAGAAAGAGATCCACAAGAAATAGAATTAGAAGAATTGAGGGAAAGTATGTATATAGAAACAAAAAGAGAAGATGATAATGAAACAAGAGTTTAAAAATGAACAAGAAGACATTTTGAATTTCTTCACAAAGGGGAAATTAAAATTGATTTTGGGTTTTGATTTTTGTGGTGATAATATATCACCAAAGGGGGGATTGCTGGAGCAGGGTTTTCAATTTTAAACCAATTACCTGTTTCATTTTCGTATGTCATTATTAAAAGCACTACTGATTAATTAGTAATTACTAAAGATTTGTCGAGTCTTGTCTAACCAAGCTTATTAACAGAAGAATTATACGTGGGAATGCAATTGCATGGCTAAAATAATAAGTGAACTAAGTTGGTGAGCAAATTGACAGAATAGATGTTGCTTATGTGATGTTATTGTGTTTTGCGCTTATAATAAATATGCATTAATGGCTTTTATGTCGCAAATGGCTAGATAAATACATACACATAAGGGTATTAGCAGGGGAATAACACTGTATAATCATTTCCATGTAGTAATTATGATTTTGTGTTTTCTTCGCTTAAGTTGACCATTGTGGCCTGCTGTAAAATGGCCACCACCCGCAGCCTGCATTCGAGTAGATGAAAATATGAAAAGAGGCTTTGCGTTGACTGCGACCCTGTCCTCTGATTGAACTGAAAAGCCATGAAAATGACGACAGATCTGGGAGTGTTGCCAGATGCCCCTGAACGTGAAGAAAATGTTGCAACCCAAAATCCGACCTGATTAACTTATAATGGTCCCATGGATGAGATACATTTTATCCTAAAGAGACATCCGTAGAAGTAACGAATTAGCTATGGACTTCTAATTTCTATTTAGAATTTGAAACTATCAATACATGAGAAAATTCAATGGTGTAGCTTAATGTACCAAGACGACATATTTTCCGCCAAGCGACTGTTTTGAAAGTTATGTTTGCAACATTTGGAATGTAAATTTTGGTATAAATATTAGTAGACTAGAGAGGTCTAGCGCCACTTCTTCTCGAACCAAGGATCAGAGGTCCCGACGCTGACGGAGAGGACGGTGACTCTACATGATGGCTAGAAATCTTTAACTTTTTGCCGAGGACCAGTTCTGACTTAGAAAACGACTTTTAGCCAGAATAGGTAAATATGGAGAAAAATGATTTTGCATTTAATTGGCTTTTCTTACAATTTGATTTAGATAAACAATATTCTGTTTGAATTACTGTGTCGGGTGGTTATTTTATTGTTATGTTTATTGAATATTTAGAGTGTTAAGTTGTATCACCAAATCTATAGCAACTAGTTGATCTCATTGACCTCAGGATACATGCAGATTGGTTGGGTATAGAAAAGTGTTTCCCTTATACATGGCACGGATAGAGTGGTAGGATGAATGTTGGTGTTATGGGCCCCACCAGCGTGTGATGTGTGTGTATGCGTGTGACTGTGAAATCACTCCGTCCGTGGAAGTAGAGGGGATTCGGAAGCTCCGATCTGCACCACCAGTACTTGCTCGTTGAAGTGCTGACAGCCAATCAAATCTCACCATGATTTCTGTGCTTAGGCTCTGTCCAGATATCCTTATTTGCTTTTCCTTAAGTTTCTCAACTACTGAACAGATTTACACCAAATAACTGAAAGCCTAATCTGCAAACCAAAATCTACCTTCCTGCCAAATTTTGTGTAATTTCGTCCAGCGTTTCGGGCTGTAGTCGTGTTCGAAACACCTGAAAGAATTATTCTGGGAAATCACATTTTTTTACCCCCCTTGTTCTCATTGATCACCCCGATACTTTTCATATACACACTACAACGTGTGTGCACCAATTCCATGATTGCAATCTGTAGGTGACCCCAACGGTTTTGTCTGCTGGCCCCCCTTGTCTGCTCCCTAAAAATCCCTTCTAGGGACACTGGAGATACACACTAATTAAACGTCCCAGTTCTGTCTCAGTTCTTGCTGAGTAATAAAGAGTAAACAGGGCTTATATGAGCTCAATTTTCCTTCAGTTCTTTTTGCTACTGACTTTGTGATCTCTCAGTCCAGGTGTCAGGGGTCACAAGGAGCACCCTAGGGGTCACATTGGTCAGGTTTCAAATTTAAATGACATCCATGAAACTGGATTGACATTGAAAACCACTAGGAGCTCTATTAGTTTCAGTCCATACTTGAGAAAGAACCATAATTTTGTGATGTACTGCATGTAAAATGTTCTAAGAGATGAGCCTCTTCATACGCAATCTCCATGCACAGCGCATGTAGATACAAACAAACAAACATTAAGTGGGTAAAAGGGAAAGACCTGTGTTATGAGTGACAGAGTTGATTTTACACAAAGAAGATCTGTAGAAGCTCTACCCCTCTTCCTTGCTGGAACATTAGCTGCCACACACCATCTCTCTTCTCATAGATAGGTGAATGGGTAGAAGCGAGTGAACTTTCATATTTGCGTATCCCAAATACAGCAAACACAATGTCACCTCATCTTGTAAGAAACACAAGATAAGTCAAAAAGCTGAGCTGAAGAGTGAGAAGGCATAGATGTCTACACAATGCATAAATGATTAGCTCCTGCAGTATGATCTTTGCAGATGATACAGCCTGAGAACTGTTCCACACTCAGAAACGTCTGGTTGTATGATAAGTTGCACGTGTTTACAACTCCATCACCATTCCAGTTTGGCCAGCAATTTTCTGTTTTGAACAAGGAATTAGATTTACGTGGTTCAAGGAGCATGGGGTAGAGCCTTGATTGTCTCATTCCCAAGACTATGCTCCTGTTTCCTTGTCAAACTGGATCTCAGCAAGAATGATTTAGTGTCTGCATCAGAACGCTGGGCCAGAGTAAACATAAGTCCTTGGTAATGGTGAAGTTAAATAACAATAAATATTTTCTAGCAACTAAAGTGTTCTCACCTGGATCATCTTTCATGTGATTCACGAACTAGGGAGGTATGAAGAGCTAGCAGCAACCGAGAAAAAACATTTTTCCTGAAAAACTAGTCACATCTGCTTTTATTCATACAAAAGTCTCAGAAGGACTATTTCCCACTAAGCATTGGTTCTTTATTTTTTCTGATGTAGGAAAACTAGCCAATTTTTTTTATCAAGAAGTAGCCCTCTCATTTAGTGGGTGTGCACAACTTTGAGTGTAGTTCTTGTGGTCATTTGACTCTAGAGCGAGGACTGTTGTGGACCCTCATAAACTGTTGGGAACCAGTAAACCTGACCAAAATCCCTTTAATTCTGTGTCTCTCCTTTATGGAACTGATTCAGTCATCAAAGTTCATGGGGTAGAAAGGAACATGTCCACTATGTCTCCCCCCCAACCGTTGGTCAGGCTTCAAATGTAAATCTTCTTCTTCCCTCATAATCGCTGATCTTAAAACAAAGTCCTTGGTCAGGGAAGGCACTTCTTGGCCTTAATGACAAATATGCTAAAATGGCTTGTTTAGTAGTATGGGGGTGATATTGTGTATTCCAAGGAGGTAAACTAGTAAATTATCAAGATTGAAAGCAGCAACCCTGAGGGTCATCTCTCCCATTCCAATGAGAGGTGAAGAAGCATTTGATCCACCCAGGGATCAGGACACCAGCATTTAAAATTTTAAATTCACAAAATAATAATTCCACAGATTATGTTGCATTAGACTGCATCATTTGTATTTTCTTGGCAAATAATTTAGTCGATACTATTACAGAATTTGGTCTTCCATAGCCACTTAATTCCATTAGCGTTCTTCTTACAGACACATGTTATACATTGCCCATAGGTTTTGAAATATGAAAGAAACAATCATATTTATTTTAATTTGTATTTTAAGAAATAGGTTACTAGTCGGATAAACTGAGTTTTACCTCTAAATGAGAGACTCTAGAAACTCGAGTCCCAGCAGTTCTCTGAACACCCTGCAACACCAGAAGTAAAGTGTTATTCTAGTGAGTTTCTCTGGATCACGGGAGGTTTCAAATGTTTTTGATACTTACAGATGATGATTCCATCATCACTTACTCTGTAGTGCATGACATGACTAATAAGGGAAGGTTGGGAGATGGCAAACCAAAGCATCCATATAGATTAAAGACCATGATAAAGAAGAGTAATTGGACAATCAGAAATTTAATAATTTTTTTCACTAATGGCAAGCTGAGCATATCTCTGCCATTTTTCAGGGATTTCACTGATTTCCTCTTTTCCACCGCAGTGCATTTACAAATACACCAGGTTCTGTATGGTATACAAATTGTATGATCATGATCCTTCTGGTCGGCATTCAGGTACTACTCATGTGTGAATTGTTGGACCTTGACAATTGTATACCCTAACTAAAGATAGAACAATATGTGGCTAATGTGTTACATTGTTGCTATTATGTGACCACGTGGAAAAGATGTGTCCGTGCGACTAGACAGGCATCCTTGGAACTGGAGAACCAGGTTCTAATCTCAGCCTTGGATCAAGAATATATGATTCTGAATAAAGCACTTAATCTCCGAATAATTTAAAAGTTGTAGCACCTGGTTCTTTTGTAAAGCTCATTGATGCCATCGGGACACACTTGGCCAATGTAAAACTGCAACAAAAAAAAAGAGCAACACAGTACAAACATTGTGCTCTTTCATTGTCGCATCAATAGCTAAAGTAAATACAATTTCCATGGCTTGTTTTAAATAATATCATACTACTGGTCTTTTCAACCAGGTCTCTCACTGTACTGTTATTCCACGTTTCTTCCACTTGAAAGAATGGATATTGCTACACAGTTTTTTATTTTATTTTTTAATACATGCCTTACAAAAGTATACCGCTTAGTTATGAAACTAGTTCAAGATGGACTTATTGGTGTGGCTATAAAACCCCACATGTGGTTTCCTAGCAAAAGTGTTCTCTCTACGCTCTTATGATTTGCTGCTTAATCAAAGAGGAAAAGTAGAATAACAGTTACCTGTCCTGTCTTCTATTGGACAGGCCTGCGAAACAGTTCCCACTAGAACCATTTTGCAGAGTATTTATGCGGTTCAGTAGATTCAAATTGACAACCTGCACAGTGACTTACCTTACACTCACAAAATATTTATATCAACATAAATAAGGTCTCAACCTGTCATGAATTTGGCTTGGCTATTTCGCTCTTATCTCTAGCCCTATCAATATTGTTGCCATAGTGACATCATACAATATTAGTAGTTATCATACTGATACCAAAATCTTTCAGCCTGTCTGATGTGGTACCACTCTCTTTTTATGATCTCCCTTCAAAAAGATAGATCAAGTAACCAATGTTCAGCCAATAAATCTCTTCCTTCTATACTCTAGGCTTCTCAAGAAAAGATATTGCCAGTCCTAATGACATGATGTTGAAGCCATGCATTGTTGTAAGAGAGACTTTAGTATATGCAACTAATAAAACTAATTGCACAGTTCTTGTCAATCCAATGATACATATGCACAAAATTGATGTTTGCAAAACCAATCCTCACAGTTAACTGGGTTATACACAATATCACCTTTTAAAAGTCTAAGGAGCATATTTACAATAGAAGTGGCGGAATGCAGAGTTAGCCTCCTTGCCTTAATGCCACTCTCCACCACTTCTGAAATGCACAGCTGCTCCATATTTACAACAATATAGTGCAGCCCTGCGCTGGAGCTTAATTTAGCTGCCTAGTGCCAATGCAGGGACCCTTGCACCATAGTGCAAAGGTGTCTGCTTTGCAGGGGAAGATTGTTCATGTGCAGGAAGGTGTCCCTTTCTGCACATAAACAATCTTTAAATGGTATTTTGTAACTTCTATGTGTGCTGCTTAAGACAGCACACATAGAAGTTGCAAAACATCCTTTTTTTGAGTGATTGTTTATGTGCAGGAAGGCAGCACATATAGAAACAGCTAAAACGAGGAGAACTTAAACAGTTCTTCTCGTTGCACCAGGGTAAGGCCAGGTTTTTCCTGGTCTTAATTTTGGCGCTGCCCCATATTTACATCACCCTTGTAAATATGGGGCAGCATCAACATCAATGAGTGTTGCGGTGGAACACCCACCGCAACACCCATTTCCCTCCCCTTTCACGCTAGGTATAGCATGGAAGGGTGCCTTATTTACAAGGCAGCGTTAAGCCATGTTAAGTGGCTTAACGCTGCCTTGTAAATAAGGCGAAGCCCCTTTCGCCAACGCAATACCATGAAAAGTGTCATTCCTGTGACGATAGAGGTTTGCGAATATACCCCTAAGTCCTCAGCTTTTGTTAGCAAACTATGGATTCACACTTGCAAATGTGTTAGCTAACTTTTAATATCACTCCAATAAGGTGTGATATTACATTTTAGCAAATATGCCTCCCAGTGGATAAATTGTGGGGATCCCAGAGCTTAGATCTTTGCCTGGGTAGGCCAACATCGCAAACATTCAAGCTTGAGAGTATTCATGGAGTCTTGGCAGGATCATTCCTGCCCTAGTTACCGGCAGAGATTTATTACTGTCAATGGCAGAAGCAAATTCCTGTGCATCATGAAAATTAAAGGAAACACCACAGTAATTGTTGGGATGTAAGGGAAGGGTTTTCTCCACAGGAAAATCATTTGCCCCATGGAGATTTAAACAAAAAATGTTATCAAGTGGAATTGCACTTCGGCGTCACAATTACCCATATGCTGATGCACATCTGCTACAAGTATTTTACTCATGTGGAAAAGCTGTCAAAGTTGAATAGCTTGAAATTAACAGTGTTCCTGAACTCTGCTGGCAGTGCTTGCCATTAGTACGCATATAATTTGTCTATTAATTCTTAAGTAGCCTGATACTGACAAAACATAGGCATAAAGCGTCAGGAGTAAAAGTCTAATTTTTTGGGGCTCAGGCCCAGAAAGCTACAGCTATGCTACTTTTATCAATTTAGGCAGCGCTAACAATGGGGAAAATCAATGAAAGCAAAAAGGACACTGAGGGAACTAGTAAGACAGTTTTACTTAAGGTACCCAGAAAACGGCCATTGATCATATGATGTACAATACAAATCTAAAATGTTCCAAATGTTCCGAAGCCTTATAGTTTATTTACTGGATGTGCTCTGTGCTGCGATTTATTCTCTCTCTCTCTCTCTCTGGGGGTCCCAAAATGCATTTTCCCCATATTATTTTCCATAGGAAACTTTATTTGGGAAAAAGGGGGTGGTGATGGACAGAGTTTCTGAATGATGCAGAATACTCTTACCAAGTCAAGAGATCATGGTTTTAATCCATCACCGTTTTTTAGCTCACTGCACCATCCCAGCTCAGAAACTGGCTACATGCAAATTAGTCTGTACCTGTCCCAGTGCATGATGGGAACAGGGCAAACCAAACTACCAAGCCAATTCTTATACTGGGAAGGAAACAAGCTTCCGGGGACCGGTTTCTGGCATCACAGCCTTCGTCGGCCCGGCTTGCCTGAATCCTGATGGTGCAATGAGCAAGGGACTCACGTCTGAGCATACCCTCCCACACTGAGTGTGGATAAAATCTATTTGGGAAAAAGGGGGTGGTGATGGACAGAGTTTCTGAATGATGCAGAATGCTCTTACCAAGTCAAGAGATCATGGTTTTAATCCATCACCGTTTTTTAGCTCACTGCACCATCCCAGCTCAGAACCTGGCTACATGCAAATTAGTCTGTACCTGTCCCAGTACATGATGGGAACAGGGCAAACCAAACTACCAAGCCAATTCTTATACTGGGAAGGAAACAAGCTTCCGGGGACCGGTTTCTGGCATCACAGCCTTCGTCGGCCCGGCTTGCCTGAATCCTGATGGTGCAATGAGCAAGGGACTCACGTCTGAGCATACCCTCCCACACTGAGTGTGGATAAAATCTATTTGGGAAAAAGGGGGTGGTGATGGACAGAGTTTCTGAATGATGCAGAATACTCTTACCAAGTCAAGAGATCATGGTTTTAATCCATCACCGTTTTTTAGCTCACTGCACCATCCCAGCTCAGAACCTGGCTACATGCAAATTAGTCTGTACCTGTCCCAGTGCATGATGGGAACAGGGCAAACCAAACTACCAAGCCAATTCTTATACTGGGAAGGAAACAAGCTTCCGGGGACCGGTTTCTGGCATCACAGCCTTCGTCGGACCGGCTTGACTGAATCCTGATGGTGCAATGACCAAGGGACTCACGTCTGAGCATACCCTCCCACACTGAGTGTGGATAAAATCTATTTGGGAAAAAGGGGGTGGTGATGGACAGAGTTTCTGAATGATGCAGAATACTCTTACCAAGTCAAGAGATCATGGTTTTAATCCATCACCGTTTTTTAGCTCACTGCACCATCCCAGCTCAGAACCTGGCTACATGCAAATAAGTCTGTACCTGTCCCAGTGCATGATGGGAACAGGGCAAACCAAACTACCAAGCCAATTCTTATACTGGGAAGGAAACAAGCTTCCGGGGACCGGTTTCTGGCATCACAGCCTTCGTCGGCCCGGCTTGCCTGAATCCTGATGGTGCAATGAGCAAGGGACTCACGTCTGAGCATACACTCCCACACTGAGTGTGGATAAAATCTATTTGGGAAAAAGGGGGTGGTGATGGACAGAGTTTCTGAATGATGCAGAATACTCTTACCAAGTCAAGAGATCATGGTTTTAATCCATCACCGTTTTTTAGCTCACTGCACCATCCCAGCTCAGAACCTGGCTACATGCAAATTAGTCTGTACCTGTCCCAGTGCATGATGGGAACAGAGCAACCCAAACTACCAAGCCAATTCTTATACTGGGAAGGAAACAAGCTTCCGGGGACCGGTTTCTGGCATCACAGCCTTCGTTGGCCCGGCTTGCCTGAATCCTGATGGTGCAATGAGCAAGGGACTCACGTCTGAGCATACCCTCCCACACTGAGTGTGGATAAAATCTATTTGGGAAAAAGGGGGTGGTGATGGACAGAGTTTCTGAATGATGCAGAATACTCTTACCAAGTCAAGAGATCATGGTTTTAATCCATCACCGTTTTTTAGCTCACTGCACCATCCCAGCTCAGAACCTGGCTACATGCAAATTAGTCTGTACCTGTCCCAGTGCATGATGGGAACAGAGCAAACCAAACTACCAAGCCAATTCTTATACTGGGAAGGAAACAAGCTTCCGGGGACCGGTTTCTGGCATCACGGCCTTCGTCGGCCCGGCTTGCCTGAATCCTGATGGTGCAATGAGCAAGGGACTCACGTCTGAGCATACCCTCCCACACTGAGTGTGGATAAAATCTATTTGGGAAAAAGGGGGTGGTGATGGACAGAGTTTCTGAATGATGCAGAATACTCTTACCAAGTCAGGAGATCATGGTTTTAATCCATCACCGTTTTTTAGCTCACTGCACCATCCCAGCTCAGAACCTGGCTACATGCAAATTAGTCTGTACCTGTCCCAGTGCATGATGGGAACAGGGCAAACCAAACTACCAAGCCAATTCTTATACTGTGAAGAAAACAAGCTTCCGGGGACCGGTTTCTGGCATCACAGCCTTCGTTGGCCCGGCTTGCCTGAATCCTGATGGTGCAATGAGCAAGGGACTCACGTCTGAGCATACCCTCCCACACTGAGTGTGGATAAAATCTATTTGGGAAAAAGGGGGTGGTGATGGACAGAGTTTCTGAATGATGCAGAATACTCTTACCAAGTCAAGAGATCATGGTTTTAATCCATCACCGTTTTTTAGCTCACTGCACCATCCCAGCTCAGAACCTGGCTACATGCAAATTAGTCTGTACCTGTCCCAGTGCATGATGGGAACAGAGCAAACCAAACTACCAAGCCAATTCTTATACTGGGAAGGAAACAAGCTTCCGGGGACCGGTTTCTGGCATCACAGCCTTCGTTGGCCCGGCTTGCCTGAATCCTGATGGTGCAATGAGCAAGGGACTCACGTCTGAGCATACCCTCCCACACTGAGTGTGGATAAAATCTATTTGGGAAAAAGGGGGTGGTGATGGACAGAGTTTCTGAATGATGCAGAATACTCTTACCAAGTCAGGAGATCATGGTTTTAATCCATCACCGTTTTTTAGCTCACTGCACCATCCCAGCTCAGAACCTGGCTACATGCAAATTAGTCTGTACCTGTCCCAGTGCATGATGGGAACAGGGCAAACCAAACTACCAAGCCAATTCTTATACTGGGAAGGAAACAAGCTTCCGGGGACCGGATTCTGGCATCACAGCCTTCGTTGGCCCGGCTTGCCTGAATCCTGATGGTGCAATGAGCAAGGGACTCACGTCTGAGCATACCCTCCCACACTGAGTGTGGATAAAATCTATTTGGGAAAAAGGGGGTGGTGATGGACAGAGTTTCTGAATGATGCAGAATACTCTTACCCAGTCAAGAGATCATGGTTTTAATCCATCACCGATTCTTAGCTCACTGCACCATCCCAGCTCAGAACCTGGCTACATGCAAATTAGTCTGTACCTGTCCCAGTGCATGATGGGAACAGGGCAAACCAAACTACCAAGCCAATTCTTATACTGGGAAGAAAACAAGCTTCCGGGGACCGGTTTCTGGCATCACAGCCTTCGTCGGTCCGGCTAAGGTTAGGAAACTTTAGACAAAGCTACAGCCCGAACTACTGAACGGAATTACACCAAATTTGGCAAAAAGGTAGATCTTGGTTCAGAAAGAGTCCTTTTTGTTAAATGGTGTAAATCCGTTCCGTAATTGCTGAGAAATTCAATAAAGAAAAAGTTTCAATATCTATGGCCGCTGTAGATTCGCAAACCCTCCTGACCACGAGCTTCACTGTGATTGGCTGCCAACAATCCAAACCAGGAAGTGTTGGCAGCCATCTTGTGACTCGGTTCAACCGAGTCACAAGAAAACAGTAGGAAAAACATTACGAAAGAAGAAAAGGGGGCAGGGTAGAAACACCCTGACCCGGGAGGACCCCAAGGGTCCAAAAAACAATTTTTAAAAATAATTTTGGCAGAAATCGCGAAGGGGCCGCAAATCCCATGCTTCGTTTAAAAAAAACCCCGGGAGGGCCATGTCCCGGCGGCACAGTACATCCATTAGCGGGGGCCCCCGCAGCCCCGGGGACCGCTACCTTCCCGGGGCTGATTAACAAAATGTGTGGGGGTTTGCAATCCCCTCTCACACTTCCCCAGGGACCGCCACCTCCCCGGGGCTTGAATAAACAACCTCTGGGGGGCACGCAGCCCCCCCACAGCCCTGGGGACCGCCACCTCCCCAGGGCTGATAAATAAAATGCATGGAGGGGGTCCCTATCCCCCCCACACGCCCCGTGTACCACCACCTCCCTGGGGCACTAAAAACTTAAAAGCGTGGGTCCGTTATGGACCCCTGCGCCCCGGGGACCACCACCTCCCCAATGCCTTGGAATGGTAGGAAGGGGGACCCCCCTCCTGGAGCCCTTCATGACCCTGGGGACTGCCACACCTCAGGGACAGCTTCTGCAGTGTCCCGGGCTGCCCACCCCGGGACACTGCTGTTTGGTATGGCAGGACGGGAGCCCTGCGGCTCCCACTCTGTCATTGCAAACACTGCTTTGGATTTTGGAAGCGAGAGCAGGTTTCCTGCTCTTGCTTCCAAAATCCAAAGCAGATTGCTTTTCCACAAGGGGAGCTGCATGTCAGCAGTTCCCTCTGTGGAAAAGCAATGCCGGCTCCTGCAGGATGTGGAGAGATGGCAGGACCGTTGGAGCATTGGGGATCCCCCCACATTCCCCAAAAGAGTGGCTAGGCCCTGGGGGATGGGGTCCCCAAGGCTAGAAGTGTCCCAGGAGGGGGGCCACTCAGCCCCCCTCCCCTAAAAAAAGGATAGGCCAGCCCCGGGGGATGGGGTCCCTGGGTCAAAAATGGCCTCGTGAGGGGGGCCACGTGGCCCCCTTCAGGTATTTTTTAAAAACAATTTAATAAAATATGGGTCAGGCCCTAGTGTATGGGGTTCCCTGGGCCCAAAAAATAGGTAAGGAAGGGGGGCCACACAGCCCCCCTTCTAAAAAACTAAAATTAAAATCAGCATCGCGCCAGAGGCCCCGCCCTCTCAATGCATCACTATGCAAATGCGCCCCGTGGCGCATTCTAAGTTGGGGAATTAATTCCCCTTGAATACTGGGGGTCCCTGGGGATCAACTAGCCCACCAGGTACCTGCAGTATGCACCATAGAGCTGCGTTGCAGAGAGGTGGTCCGGGGCCACGCCCCTTTTTACACCTCTCTGCAACGCAGCTCTGTGGCTCTTACTGGAGGTACCTCGTGGGCTAGTTGGACCCCAGGGACCCTCAGGATTCAAGGGGACTTAATCCCCCAACTTAAAATGAGCCACAGGTGCATTTGCACAGTGGTGCAGGGAGTGGGCGGGGCGGGGTCTGATGTGACATGTGTGCAAACACGTCCTGTGGAGTGTATTAAGTTGGGAGATTAAGTCCCCTTTAATCCTGAGGGTCCCTGGGGGCCAACTAGCCCACCAGGTACATCCAGTAAGCTCCACAGAGTTGCATTACAGAGAGGTGTAAAAAGGGGCATGGCCTCAGACCACCTCTTTGCAACGCAGCCCTGTGGTGCTTATTGGAGGTTCCTGGTGGGCTAGTTGGCCCCAGGGACCCTCAGGATTCAAGGGAGCTTAATTCCCCAACTTAAAACGTGCCACAGGGCGTGTTTGCACACTTGTCACATCAGGCCCCGCCCATCCCTGCACCACTGTGCAAATGGGCACTCTGGTGCGTTGTAAGTTGGGGGATTAAGTCCCCTTGAATTCTGAGGGTCCCTTGGGTCAAGCTAGCCCACCAGGTACCTCCAGTAAGCGCCCATGAGCTGTGTTGCAGAGAGGTGTAAAAAGGGGCGTGGCCGTGGACCACCTCTTTGCATCTGTGCCACTTCCTGGAGGTACCTGGTGGGCTAGTTGGCCCCCAGGGACCCTCAGTATTCAAGGGGACTTAACCCCCCAACTTACAACGTCCTAGGGGGCACATTTGCACAGTGGTGCAGGGAGGGGGTGGGGCCTGATATAAGAAGTTAGCAGTCCTGCTGTGTGGGACTTACTGGTGGTAATAAAAGGGATAGTTGGGCCCCAAGGTTGACATTGGGGCTAACTACTCCTCTTGTTACCTCCAGTAAATCCCACACAGTTGGATTGCTAAGAGGTGTTTCGGAGGCCATGCTCACCTTTCTCCACCAATCTGGAAACGCGACTGGTATGTTATAGTTTGAAAGTTACTGAAAAAAACATAGGTTTCAGGGACATTATAGTTAGAAATTAGCATTTAAAAAACCTTTGAAATTCACTGAAAAAACAACATAGGTTTCAGGGACGTTATAGTTAGTTGGACATTTCTCTTGTAAAAAACCATAGAAATGACCCTGTTATAGTTAGTTCAGCTAACTATAACTTGCGCCGCCGCTTGCACTGCTGATGAAGTCACATATTACATCAGTCATGACATGGTCAGTGATATCACTGATGACATCACTGATTACATCTCAAATGACATCACTGATGACGTCATCCAGTGACTGTGTTTTTCTTTAAAGTTTAAATATTTGTTATATATATGCCAAGGTGTATTGAAGAATGAGTGGGTATATAAGTGTCTATGTGGAGGATTTCATATGTGCGTGACTGATTATTTAAGTGAGTGATTACATGTGTCTTACTGAATGCATGGTTTAGTGACTAAACTGTGTGAATGTCTGTTTCAGTCTGTCTGTTGTTGTATAAGCTGCTGCATGGTTGGTCAGTAGCTACATGAGTGTCTATATGGGTTATCGATAGGTTACCTGAGTATTTGTATGGGTGCCTGAGTGTGTGTGTGGATGGGTGGGAGGTGTGTGTTTGCATAGATGATTGAGGGGTTGATTCACTGTGTGTATGGGTTCAAGAGTGCATGTGGAAACATCTGTATGGGTGGGTGAGTGTGTGTATGGGTGTGTTGGTGAGTGAATGGATGTCTCAATGGTACATGTCCAAGTAACTACATATGTAAAAGAGTTGTATTATATGAATGGGTATACGCGAGACAGTTATTGTGAGAGTGGCTGTATGGATGAGCGTGTACTTGTATCAGTGATTCTATAAGATAGTAAGTGTGTGTTTGTTTCTGTCTGACTAAGTGATGTGGTGTGTGTATAACTGTATAACTGTATAACTGTATAGATGTTATAGATGGGAGTGGGATTGATTCTTTGCATGACTGACTACATGTGTGAGTAACTCTGGATGAGTGGTGGTGTGTGAGTGTCTGTATAGGTGTATGAGTGAATATGATAGTGTTGTAATGATGAGTGACTGCATGTATGAGTGACTGTATGGGTGAATGAGTAGATGTGTGTGTAGACCTAGGAATCAGTGAGTGCATATGTAGTAACTGGTATAGGTGTGTCGATGGTTTTGAAAATGGTAGTCTGTATTTTAGAGTGGGTGTATCAAAGGTTATATTAGAGTGTGAGGAGGTGCATCAGATTTTCATGTGGATGATGTGATATGTCATGATTGATGTCATATGTGACATCATCAGCAGTGCATTGCAAGGGCATGAGTTATAGTTAGCTGAACTAACTTTAACGGGGGAATTACTATGGTTTTTTTACAAGAGAGATGTCCAACTAACTATAACGTCCCTGAAACCTATATAGATTATTTTTTTTTTGTTTTGCTCCTGGAGCATTTAAGTGGCAGAACCCATGTCACCACTTGAAAGAAAAGAAAACTCATCCAGCAGCATTTAATTTAGGAAAGTTATGCACATGCATGCATTTCTCTTTCTTAGAAAGGCTTTTGGTAGCTTGGAACTTTTCGATAACTGAAACGTTTTATTCTAAATATATCTGAAATATTTTTTATGTCAGCAATAAAACAAATGAGAGGAACTTTATAGGTGTTTCTGTTTTCTTGATTGGTAATGACTGAGGGTAAACAACACACATGACTAACATACTGTGTAAATCAATAAAGAGCAGATTGAGTATCACCAGGGAGAGGATCGTGCAAGCTAAGTAAGATTTAAAGGGGAGTGAAAAGACAATGTCAGCAGACTAGAAGTTTCGAAGAATTGTGCGATATACTTTACACGTTAAAAAAAGGCACCTTTTCATAGTATCTGGTGGCAAGAGAAAATAGTCTAAAAAAATCCAAGCATTAAGTGAAATACGATATGGAAATGTTTCCTTCATAGAAATGTGCTAGAGACTGAGAAATTAATACCGGAAAATGACCATTTTTCAAAATGGTATAAAAGCGATATAGAGGCCCTTAAGTGTGCTGCAGTGACACTGTGTTTTTATCTGTAAACAGACGGCAGCATGCCAAGTAGCTATATTTTTCCTAACATAACTATGAATTATTGTACTTTAATGCAATTGCAATATAAAGGAGCGTATGTCCACAAATTTACAGAACGGGGAAGAACATTCATGGCAGTTTCACAGGGTTACCGTGACCAAAGGTAATAAACACACTCTGCTCACGTCTCCGTAGGAAATTGGGTTGCTGGTTAAGGGGAGTGAAGCCAATCCTAAATTAACCTGTGCTCATGCCTCTGGTAAATTGGCACATAAACAGTCAGGTTTAACTTAGATGCAATGAGTAAAGTATTTATGCATCATTTCAAACAGTAATAAAGGGGAAACATAACTCAAGAAAGATCCCACACCAATTTAGAAAAATGCAATACCTTATATGACACCAAAATGCCAAAAATGCAATCATTAGAACTGAAGATATGTAATTTCGAAGATTTTAGGTAAGCATATTGCATAAAAGAACAAAACACCTTTCGCAGTTATCTGGTTGTGTGGGATAAGCTAAAATCACAAGCTCAGCCCAATGGCGATTGAGCATGGAGTGTCATGAATGGCATTGCTGTAGCACGGAGAGCAAGCCTGGCGCTGCGGGCGGTGGTCACTGTATCGTAAAGATCCTCCTTGGGCACCACAGACAGTTGTTGCTGGGGCTATGCTTTGGCGATCGCTGCAGGTTATCAATGCTGCAGTGCGAAGTGCAGATCTTGTGTTGCCTGGTGTTGATGGTGGTCACTGTCATGCAAAGAATCAGGTTCACTGGAGCTTCGCATTGACGGTCAGCAAGATCTTGGCACAAACTGTCCTGAAACTTTAGGGGTTTTCCTTTTTCTTCCAGGACTAGCTCAACTGATTGCAAATCAAGGGTACAGGACATTGGATGCCACTTTTGGGGATCAAGAACCCAGTCCAGCAGAGGACAGCAAGGCTCAAGCAGCACCAGTTCAGGTCCAGTGCAGCAAGTCAGCTGAACAGTAACAGGCAAGCCTTTGGAGGTTGTTATCTCTCTGTAGCTCTGAACAGGAGGGCAAACAGCTGACCACTGGAGTTAATTCAGGTAGTCTTTAATGAAAAGAGCAGGTTCCGGATTTCCTCCTCAGGAAGCTGGGCACGCCTCAAGCAATAGGTAATCCTTTTATAGTATTCACAGGTCCTGGAGTGTATATGAGTTGATCTAAGTGTTCAAAATGTATGACTGATGCCAGCTTTGAAGGGGGAGAAACTTTGAGACTTCCCCCACACCAGGTTCTGGAATTTCCTTCCTCCCAGCTTTTTTGAAGTGGAAGTGTAGTAGTTGAGAGCCCCCCCCTCATAAGGTCAGGATGGCCCATCCTGCATCATACTGTCTGGGAGGAATACACAAAAGCCAACTGCCAACTACACCTAGTCATGTGACCTAGGATACAGGCTGCCGTCACAAAATGTTCAGGACAAAAAATAGCCAAGATCCTAAAAGTGGTATTGTCAGAAGAGTGGCTTAAAGTCTGACTTCATCATTAAGGAAAGTTTTAAATTACAATTCATTAGAGTCTTCACATGACAGTTCTACCTACTCCCAAACAATAGTTTTCCCTTATTAGATATAATAAGGCAACCCAATGTTATCCTCTGGAATATGTAGGCCTTACAGTAGTGAAAAACAAATGTAAGGCTTTTTCACTACCAGGACATGTCATAACTCTAGGTGTGAATTATATATAATGATGAAGGTTTAGGCCTGGCAAAAGGCTCATTTTGTCAGGTCGATATGCAGACCTGAGACACGATTTGAACTGCTACTTTAATGGGTGGAACAATAAGTGCTTCAGGGACACTAGTAGCATTTCATTTACAGGCTCTGCATACATGTAATGCCACTTTACTAGGGACCTGTAAGTAAATTAAATGTGTCCGTTGGTCACAAGCCAATTTTACCATGTTTAAAGGAGAGCGCATGAACACTTTAGCACTGGTTAGCAATGGTAAAGATTCTAATGCCAACAAAAACAACTTCAGCAAAACAGGAGAAGTGAAAGCAAAGTGTTTTAGGGAAAACCAGGCCAAGGATATCAGT
This sequence comes from Triturus cristatus, assembly GCF_964204655.1. Lineage (NCBI taxonomy): Eukaryota > Metazoa > Chordata > Amphibia > Caudata > Salamandridae > Triturus > Triturus cristatus. The sequence continues at coordinate 447,364,014 of NC_140590.1, forward strand.
CTGACATGTGTTCTCCCAGCTGAAAGTGGGGAGAACTACCACCTGGTTGAAGTGCTGGCAGCCAAACAGATCTCAGCAGAAGGGTCCTTGTCCCTCGATATACAAATTTGTTTTTTCTTCAAGAACTCTAAAACTATTGAACGGATTTACACCAAATCACCAAAAAGGGATTTTTTGGGCCAAGGGCTAGCTTTCTGCCTAATTTGGTGTAATTCCATTCAGCATTTTGGGCTGTAGTCATGTTCAAAATCACTGTGAGAAATGGCATTGGGAAAATGTGGGTTGTGACCCCCCTTTTTCTCGGACCCCGCTTGACGAATCACCCCCCACATTTCCTGACCACAGTTAAAGTGAGTGTTGAACTGGTTTCGAAAATTCACTCAAAATGTGTCAAATGCTGCCAACGTTATTAGCAAAACAAAAAACACTTTGCTATGGAAACTGGATCCTAACTATACCTACCTACTGGCAACCGCCGGTAGGTTAATTTATCTATCTATCCACGGTCCAATAAGAAGGGCTGGAATACCTATTTGTAACAGCTCACAGTTCAGTCTATAAATGGTTGTCTGAGGAACTAGTTTGTATGTAGTGCCAACAACATTTCAGTCTCATTGGTTACTTGATAAGGTCGTCATCAGGCCAGAAATATAATATTGGACAATGTACAGATTTTAAACGGCATTCTTTGCAGGTGAGGTGGGAGGAAACTTGCACAGGGGCATCTGCATTCCAACTATGCCTTACCCCTTCTCCACAATGACTCTGAACATCAAATTAGTACTAGTGAGTCAGTGACTGCAACAGCATACACCACTTGTGTTTCAGAGAGCTTATGTCCATGAAATCTCATCCACTAGTCAGGAGGGGCTCACAGATGGCTTATCTATTTGAGAGACCACCATAATTCCCCCCTGCAATGGGCGTTAATGTTTACTCCTGGTGCCGTGGGGATCAATGCAATTTAATGAATGGACAGACAGGAAAAATGATCTATCTGACCATTTAACTTTCCACATTTAACTATTAGAGGCTTCTTTGTGTATTCCCTCTCCACCAGGGCTTCACTGCTAGGCAGACAAGAGCACTGTCAGCTAAACAGAGCAGTGATTTTTCTGGAATGAAGCCCAAGAGGGTTTGTTAAATTTAAGGTTTAAAAGAAAATGTAGAAGATTTGTGTAAACATCCTTACCAATTACTGTTTAGAGGATGTGAAAACAAGGTATACGTGGCTCGTGGTGGTGAGCCTGATGCTCACAGGAAGAGAAAATGTGTCAATTACAGTTGCAGGTTGAAGAAGCTCTGCTGTTAACAGCTTGCTGCTATGTAGTTTTATCTTCAAATTCAATTAGGGCGATGGGATGATGAGAAGAGAGAGTACTGCTTCATCAGCGAGGTACTGTGCAACAGGGAAATACTGAGATTTGATGACAACCTTACCTCCTATATATGCCTTTTTACTATGAACAAACAATTCAGGTTGCAAAATTGCCAACTTGTTTACCAGAGAGAAACTAAGGCCCAAACGTGCAATAGTTGCCACATCCGAATTTCGCATCTTACCTCAGACAAATTCAAATTTCTATTTCTAGATGTGAGGAGGTTCAGATTGTTCATTATTGAAAATACAAAACAATGCTTTCCATCTGTTTCAGTAATACATCATAAATAGTTGTAAGTTTGTTGCTCAGAATGCTGTAAATGTTAACAAATGTTGAGCTAACTCAGTAGAGTGCCCAGTGATTTTAAGCATTTCATAATGTGAAAGAGTAGAGTGACATTATTCACACTCAGAATTTAAAGTCAACCACGAGGTAGCACTGGGTTGAACAAAAGCAAACCAGTAGTATTCTATGCAAATCATCAAGTTAATATTCAACAGTTTTTTGGTACACAACTGAAAAACATGTTAAATAAATGTAAGTCCGAGACATCATCAATCATTCTTACCACAATATGCATCACCAGTCTGTGCTTCCCTGCCCTCCCCTTTTACTGATCAATGTCACAGTCATCTAACATTTGTGAATAAGTCCACGTTTTCATTGACTTTGGTGCCAAGTGTTCACTTGTTAATGACATCAATGCCCACTACATCAAAAAATGCTCCCACCTGCCTCTTGACAGAAGTGCCTCAATATGAAAGAAAGCACACAGACCATTCTGTGAGAGACACAAATCATTGTGCTGTCAGCAATGGAGCCACAGAGTTTAATGTACAATATTTTCCTGTACATATATGGCAGGGCCTTTTGCCTGAAGGAAAATATTTTGCAGCTTTGTGCTGGGAATATATGGGTGACATGAGAGAAAACTGGCAAATATGTAAATGGTGGATAGAGGAACTGTATACTATTTGTTCCTTATGGGACCTGGGGGGGGGGGGGGGAAGTCTTTGTGTCTTGAGACTTAAGAACAGGAGGCCAGCACACACAGGCCCTTGGAGATTCTTCTTCAAGCAGGTTCACAGCAAAGTTTCAGTCTTCCTCCTTTTCTTGGCAGATACAGCAACTGCAGGCCAACCCAACACAGCACACAGCAAAGGTGCAGTACTCATCCTCAGAGCTTTCCAACTCTTCTCCTTGGCAAAGATTCCTCTTGAGTCCAGAAGTGATCTAAAGTTCTGGGGTTTAAGGTCTACTACTTATACCCCATTTTGTCTTTGGGCTCATGGTGCCAGGGTCTTTTAGTCCAATCCAAAACAGTTCTGTCCTCACTGGTGCAGTGTGACCACAGGGGGTAGAGACAGCATTTTGCATGAGAAAAAGAGGCCCTATTCAGGTGCAAGGAAATCTCCTCCCACTACTATAAATGCAGCCAGGCCCAATTCAGCTCAACTCTGAATGATCCAGGGAGGGCATGGTACACCTTAACACCCCCCAGTGGTTGTCTACAGTGAATTCACATCCCAAGCCCCTGTTGCTCCAAAACCAGATAGTCAATACACAAACAGGCAAAACCCACACAGAATGGTTAAACAAGAAAATGCCTACTTTCTAAAAGTAAAGGGCACAGATAGACGGAATGCAGAGCAAATCAAACATTCACCCCCAGTCAAGTTTAAATCCATTTTGCTCACCATTCCATTCCAGTTCAGACCCAGTCATATGCAGATCAGTCTTGACCCTGTGCCTCATGGGAACAGTCCAGCCTGAACTGCCAAGCCAGGTCCTCCCAGGACCAGAAACAAGCATGATGGGACCGGTTTAGGGGCATCACCCCTCATCAGCCAGGCTAGATTGAATCCAGTAGCACAGTGGGCCAGTGACCCATGTCTGGGCATACCCGGCACATTTAGGGCGAGAAAGCAAGAGACACATAGATGATGGCCGGAATGCAGAGCAAATTAAACATTCACCCCCAGTCAAGAGATCTGGGTTAAATCCATTGTTATTTTGCTCGCCATGCCACCCATGTTTAGACCCGGCCATATGCGAATCGGTTTTGTCCCTTTGACTCATGGGAACAGTCCAGCCCAAACTGCCAAGCCATGTCATCCTTGGACCGGAAACAAGCATCCTGGAACTGGTTTCAGGGCATCATCCCTCATCAGCCATACTAGCTTGAATCCAGTGGCACAGTGAGACAGGGACCTAAGTCTGGGCCTACACTGCGCACTTAGGGTGAGAAAGCAAAAGACACACAGATGATGGACGGAATGCAGAGCAAATCAAACATTCACCCCCAGTCAAGAGACCTGGGTTCAATCTATCATTCTTTTGCTCACGATGCCACCCCAGTTTATACCCAATCATATGCAAATCAGTCTTGACTCTGTGCCTCAAGGGAACAGTCCAGCCCGAACTGTCAAGCCAGGTCCTGCCTGGAACAGAAAGTAGCATCCTGGGAGTGGTTTTGGGGCATCACCTGTCATCCACCAGGGTAGCTTGAATCCAGTGGCACAGTGAGCCGGAGACTTACGTCTGGGCACAACCGGTGCACTTAGGGCAAGAAAGCAAAAAACCCACTGATGATGAACGGAATGCAGAGCAAATCAAATATTCACCCCCGTCAAGAGACCTGGGTTCAAGCGATCATTCTTTTGCTCACGATGCTACCCCAGTTTATACCCAATCATATGCAAATCAGTCTTGACTTTGTGCCTCAAGGGAACAGTCCAGCCCGAACTGCCAGGCCAGGTCCTGCCTGGAACAGAAATAAGCATCCTGGGAGCGGTTTTGGGGCATCACCTGTCATCCACCAGGGTAGCTTGAATCCAGTGGCACAGTGAGCCAGGACTTACGTCTGGGCACACCCAGTGCACTTAGGGCAAGAAAGCAAAAGACCCACTGATGATGAACGAGCAAATCAAACAATCACCCCCAGTCAAGAGATCTAGGTTACATCCATCATTTTTTGCTGACATTGCCACCCCAGTTTAGACCCAGCCAGATGCAAATCAGTCTTGACCCTGTGCCTCTTTTTAACAGTCCAGCCCGAACTGCAAAGCCAGGTCCCTCCTGGACCAGAAACAAGCATTCTGGGACCGGTTTTGGGGCATCATCCCTCATCAGCCAGGCTAGCTTGAATCCAGTGGCACAGTGAGCCCGGGACCCACATCTGGGCATACCAGCGCACTAAGGGGGAGAAGGCAAAAGACACACAGATGATAGACGGAATGCACAAAAAATCAAACATTCACCCCCAGTCAAGAGACCTGGGTTAAGTCCATCATTCTTTTGCTCACGATGCCACCACAGTTTATACCCAGCCATAAACAAATCAGTCTTGACCCTGTGCCTCATGGAACAGTCCAGCCTGAACTGCCAAACCAGGTCCTCCCTGGATCAGAAACTAGCATCCTAGGAACGGTTTTGGGGTATCACCTGTCATCCGCCAGAGTATCTTCAATCTATTGGTACAGTGTGCCCGGGACTCACGTCTGGGTACACCTGGTGCACTTAGGGCATGAAGGCAAAATACACACTGATGATGAATGGAATGCAGAGCAAATCAAACGGTCACTGCCAGTCAAGAGATCTGGGTTAAATCCATCATTCTTTTGCTCACCATGCCACCCCAGTTTAGACCCAGCCATATGCAAATCAGTCTTGACCCTGTGTTTCATGAGAATAGTCGAGCCCGAACTGCCAAGCCAGGTCCTTCCTGGACCCGAAACTAGCATCCTTAGAATGGTTTTGGGGAATCACCCCTCATCAGTTAGGCAAGCTTGAATCCAGTGGCACAGTGAGACAGGGACCTAAGTCTGGGCCTACACGGCGCACTTAGGGTGAGAAAGCAAAAGACACACAGATGATGGACGGAATGCAGAGCAAATCAAACATTCACCCCCAGTCAAGAGACCTGGGTTCAATCTATCATTCTTTTGCTCACGATGCCACCCCAGTTTATACCCAATCATATGCAAATCAGTCTTGACTCTGTGCCTCAAGGGAACAGTCCAGCCCGAACTGTCAAGCCAGGTCCTGCCTGGAACAGAAAGTAGCATCTTGGGAGTGGTTTTGGGGCATCACCTGTCATCCACCAGGGTAGCTTGAATCCAGTGGCACAGTGAGCCGGAGACTTACGTCTGGGCACAACCGGTGCACTTAGGGCAAGAAAGCAAAAAACCCACTGATGATGAACGGAATGCAGAGCAAATCAAACATTCACCCCCGTCAAGAGACCTGGGTTCAAGCGATCATTCTTTTGCTCACGATGCCACCCCAGTTTATACCCAATCATATGCAAATCAGTCTTGACTTTGTGCCTCAAGAGAACAGTCCTGCCCGAACTGCCAAGCCAGGTCCTGCCTGGAACAGAAACAAGCATCCTGGGAGCGGTTTTGGGGCATCACCTGTCATCCACCAGGGTAGCTTGAATCCAGTGGCACAGTGAGCCAGAGACTTACGTCTGGGCACACCCAGTGCACTTAGGGCAAGAAAGCAAAAGACCCACTGATAATGAACGAGCAAATCAAACAATCACCCCCAGTCAAGAGATCTAGGTTACATCCATCATTTTTTTGCTGACATTGCCACCCCAGTTTAGACCCAGCCAGATGCAAATCAGTCTTGACCCTGTGCCTCATGGTAACAGTCCAGCCCGAACTGCAAAGCCAGGTCCCTCCTGGACCAGAAACAAGCATTCTGGGACCGGTTTTGGGGCATCATCCCTCATCAGCCAGGCTAGCTTGAATCCAGTGGCACAGTGAGCCCGGGGCCAATGTCTGGGCATACCCGTTGCACTTAGTGCGAGAAAGCAAAAGACACACTGATGATGGATGGAATGCAGAGCAATTCCAACATTCACCCCCAGTCAAGAGATCTGGGTTAAATCCATCATTGCTTTGCTCACCATGCCACCCCAGTTTAGACCCAGCCATATACAAATCAGCCTTGACCCTGTGCCTCATGAGAACAGTCCAGCCCAATCTGGCAAATGAGGAAAAAATTCAGGGGGAACCACACCAAAGATGCCAAGTCTAACAGTTCCTTATGCCCAACAACCCCACACTGCCTCCCTTAATTATTCCTCAACCACACACATTATATATACAGTATATACTGTTACGAATTTTTGGCAACAGCAGTAGATCCCATTCCTATATTTCACTTGGGAAGCTGGCCAAAAGATCTTTTTCATATTTCTGCTCTTCTCTTCTGAAATCCATTCCCACTCGACATGTAAACTATAGACGAAAGGCACTTTTTATCAATAAAAGGTATGATGTATCATCTTCAGGATGTAGTCACTATTTTTGCGCAATGACTTGTTTTTGTCTTGACATTATGTATACAATGCAACAGATTTACTATTTGACCACAGCTAAAAAAACAAAAAACATTTGCTAGCACTCTCAGTATCTTTCCCATTTATATCAGTGAAACAGGATTCTGTTTGAAAATCCTTTTGAGAGGGTAGGACCTATTGTTAAGAGCTTTGTGGGTAGTAATTAAGGGTGCCCTAGGAAAGGAAAGAGGAAAGGATCACTAGGAAAAAATGGGGTTAGTGCCCAGCGAACTATGCAAAGTTCAGTGTACACCTGCTGGCTTGGTCTTACAACATTTATCATGGCCAATACACATGCCTTGGCGTACCACACTTAATAAGGCCAATCACTTCCCACTTATCACTGAGCTACACTGCCATTTTAGTGACATAACCCTGAATGTGTTCACTGCCTTTTTGTACACTACCCCCCACTCCATCATGGCCGCCCGATTCGCGAGGGAAACCACATGATTTACGGGCGGGTCCTACTTGTTGTTTGGGATCCTGTGGACCACACCCTGGGTGCTACTTAATGAGGAGGGACACGACCGGCTTTCCACTATCCGGACCCGGTGAGATGGGTAGGCTTGACTGGCCCTGACACGAGCAGTAGAAAGTAAGTGTACCGCCTTCTACACCAGCAGGGATTTCCAACCCATTATGACTAAAACCTCTTTACCGCGCTGCAGGGTCCTATTGCCTGACTATTTTTTAACTATTTTCCTGTTATTCTTATAGCGGCCCTGGGAGGAACAAACAGCAGTTTTGAATTGTGCGCTTTTACAGCGACCAGGAATTAATATCCGTTTTTGACCAGTACTCACTGCGGCACATTAGTGTCCCATGACTCGGGTCTAATTTTACTATATTTTTACTCTATCTTTGCAATATCTTTATAATACAACTACAATGGGAGCGTCTCCCCATTGTTAGCTACCTAACATGTCCACAAACCTAGCCCAGTCCACCATCTATTAACGGGTTATTACTGGCTGGATAGAGGAAATTTAGCTTACTCCCATGTAGTGCCGTGTAGCGCCTCAAATACATACTACTTAGCCAATATTCCACCATTTGGCTTTCTACCCCGTAGACAGAACGTCTGCACCGAGGCAGCAGGATACATATGCGCCCAACATTTGAGTTTACCACTTATCTCAATACCGTCCCACTTTTGTCCTTTTCTTCCCAGCCTGAAACTTTATGGCTTCTCCCTTGATGTCAGATCCACCGGGTACTGTTGACACCCTATAACTCTAACCCTTAGGTGAGTAACAGTATCACCGATTCCATGGGTGCGTGAAGTAGTTCAAATGGATACTGATGCTACCAGTTTTTAACTTGGTTTTAATCACATACTAGTCACTATCTGCACTAGTATGTCACTTCTTCACAGTGTGCTCACGGTCACTACAGGGTCACATGTTGTTACTTACCTGTGGTAATGTTCTCCTTTATCTTCACTATCTAGGTAGGAGCAGTGTCATACAGGTAGTACAACTTATGTGCTGTATTTAAACTGATACTAATCATTAGGTCTTGTTTTGTAGATTGTAGTTTTTTACTAGGTCCTGAAGAATCGCAGTCAATGTACTAGAAGCGAGAAACATGTTGACCACATCATTTGCACTCTAGCCCTGGTCCATTCCGGGAAACCATAGTCCCCATGAGCACCAGCTATCCATGATTTTACTTGTGGCAGAGGACCACCAGAATAAAAATTGCTTTCCAGTACCTTAGGCCACATTTTATCCTCACCCACACAATCTACTCTGTCCTGGCCCCTCACCCCCACTTCACCCATAGGCAGTTGGATAAAAGATCTCCGATAAAGAGCCCCTCTTAGAGGTGAGCCCGTTGGGCATTGCACCGCCTGCCCAACGTGGAGCATTGCCGATGATGAAGCATGACACTCGCAAGGGTGTGTGAGGCCATTATATCCAACAAATTGGATACCCAGGGGTTGTCTTCCATTGAGCACTAACCCCATTTTTTCCTAGTGATCCTTTCCTCTTTCCTTTCCTAAGGAACAGCCCAGTCATCTCTTTTTGTTGCTTTCATATCTGGGGCTACGACTGTGGCCGGACCTTCCATTCCCTTCTCTTGTGAATGGTAATTAATGCCCTACTGGATCACAATTGATCCTTGTCTTCCCCTACCTATTGTTACATAGTAATTAAGGGTCACAGAGACCACTGTATGTCCATCAATACCTGAGCCCACATTCCCAAGTGGAAGTAGTCAATTAGGGACAGTTTCCACTTTGTGAATGCTGTAATTTCCTGTCTATAAAATTTCTCATCAATAGTTTAAGACCACAAGTACTCTCAAAAGAATCTATGTATTTCATTGGAATTCCAGGTGGTTTTCTATTTATGTCCTCCCTCCTTCTGACGTACAAGCAGTCATGAGATGCAACAAAGTTTTCAACTAAAAAATCAGTCCTAATCTCCCTTGTTCCTTTGCAACTCAGGGTTTTGAAGTTGCGAAGCCAATGATTTTACAAATCCCATGCTTTGTGTTAACAGAGTAATTTAAGACACCAGGCCCAAATTTGTTCATTATTTAAGCTACACAGAATTCTTTAAGCCAACGGTTTTTAACGTTTTGACTTTTGAGGATTCCCACTAATTCATTACTGGGAGTCAGAGACTCCTGCCTAAGCAATTTCTATGATTTGACCCTCGAAACAACACACAGTAATATGTTTACATCAAATAAATACACACATTAATAAATATGTTATTCAATTCACAATAAATGTTAACTTTAAGGGGCTGGTTAGAGTGTTTCAAAATGCAGTTTTATTTCTAAAAGAAGAAGCAATATGTTAGACTCTAGTATATCATGTTGTCTTTTTTGCTCCTAATGCATGCTCTATTGTTGTCAATGGATGCCAGTGCTACCTCAATTGAGGCCACCGATCTTCCACACTCGGTTTGTCTTTCTCCCAAAAATCGAGAAAAGGTACCATCCCAGATTTGAGATTCCCATTTCAAATGCCTTCATATTTAAACAGTGTTTTAAAACTTTCAGTTTTAAATTTGGCTTTTTTATGTCAATGTACTTAATTAATCAGCTAATACTATTTCATTTGCACTCTTCAAGATTCGTGCCCACAAAGATTGTGCACATGGCAACAGAACCAGTGGCTCTGCATCTTCCCCTCCCACTGGAAATAATCTTCTGTTATTCCTCTCTCAAAGAAAGCCAACGTTAAAGCTACAGATTTGAACAACTATCATCCTACCTCCAGGCTCCCCTATCCCGCCAAGCTTGCGGAGAAAGTAATGAATGAGAAGCTAACCTCTTTCACTGATAACAAGCATCTCCTTAACAACACCCAGTTTGGTTTTAGGAAAAGCCACAACACCGAATCGGTGCTGGTGGTGGCAACAGAGGAAATCAGAGCAACCATGGACCGAGGAGGGAACGCTGCTTTGGTACTAATGGACCTCTCTGCGGCCTTCGATATGGTCAATCATACTGTGCTGGTTGAAAGTATGCAGAGCCTGGGGATAGGAGGCCCTGCGCTTGCGTACCTAAAATCATTTCTCACCAATAGACAGCAGGTAGTGGCAGTGAGATAGTTTACTTCCAAGCCCTAATCCCTGCCTTGTAGGGTCCCACAGGGATCATCATTGAGCCCTACAATGTTCAATTTGTACGTCACACCACTGGCCAGGCTTGTAAAATACTTCAACTTATCCCTAGCATCATATGCAGATGACACACAAATAGTCGTGTCACTGTTGAAAGACGAGGGTAATTGCTGTGATGTCTTCTGGAAATGTATGAACCAGGTGAGCAATTGGATGAATGGCAACAGTCTGAAATTGAATTAATCTTAGACGGAAGTCATTTTTTGGGAACACCACATCTATTTGGACGCAGGCTTGATGGCCGCCAGACCTTAGCTCACTCCCCACCCCAGTGTCAAAAGTTAAAAACCTGGGACAAATGGTAGATAACAAGCAGAAGCTGAAGGAACAAGTCAATAAGGTCACTTCTACATCTTTTTGTTCCCTGAGTCTGGTCAAGAAAATGTAGAAATATTTACCATTTGAGCTCTTGAAGACTGTGGTTATCTCTCTTGTACTGGCAAGACTTGAGTATTGCAACAGCCTCTACCTCAATCTTTCGGTAGGCACTCTGGAGAAGCTTCAGACTCACCAACATTCAGCGGCACGGTTTCTTTGAAAAATTCTCAAATTTGAATAAGCTAGAGGAGCCATTAGGAAACTTCACTGGTCGCCGGTTAGGCAACATATTATTTTTAAGTCTCTAGGTGTGGCCTACAAGACCCTTAATGGACATGGTCCTTTCTATTTTAAGACAAATTTGAGGTGGTATACCCCCAGCAGGACCCTTCATTTGGGTTCTGCCAAGAAATTGGTGGTTCCGTCTTTTAGAAGGACCTTGTGGGGTGGCAGAAGTTTATTTAGGTCCAAAGTCCTACTCTGGAATAGTTGGTCAGTGGAACTTAAATCAGCCCCTCTCTGTCTGTTTTTAGGAAATCACTGAAAATCTGTTTCTTTGTCCAAAAATAGGGTTCAGAACTTCGCTCCCTTGTTCCATTTTAGCACCAAGACGTCTCCAGGCATTAGCTTGCGCTCAATAAATCTGCTCGTTCATTCAATCATTTTCTAAATAGTCGCAGATCTTCAGAATAGGCATCACGGACCCCAGGGGTCCGCAGACAATCCTATTAGGAATCATTGCTTTAAGCCATTTGGTCACATTTGGGATTATCAAATAGTCAAAAGTAAATAAAAAAAATACATTGAAAAAAGACAAACTGTGCGCCCCAGTTCAGCAGTTGCAATCATGGGCTAGTGGCCCTTTCAGACATTATTGACAATCTGTAGCCTATGTTTACAAATAGAAATATTCCAACACGCACTAGTCACAACATAAAAATAACCATAAATAATTGTAAGCCTCTTCATCACACATACTAAAAGCCTTATGAACACCACAGCAGTGTCTATTCATCACGAGAAACCTGCATTGCATGCATATTTGACACAATTCCATTTTCACACAAATAACAAATTGACTCAGAGAAATGGATGAGTTCTAATCTATTAGTCACATATAAATCACGCAAAGTATTGCTTAAATGAATCAAAGTAATACATAAATCACTCAAATAATGCCACTAAAGAATTTGGAAGCGACGAGAAAGACCTATAAAATTCTTGATTAACTACTTCTGATTTACTATCCGTTGCCAACTAGCGTCACATATGCTTCATAAAAATGTTTTGACTTCCAGACATCATTTCAAAGTGTTATCAGCATTCATTGTTAGTGACCAGTTCACTAGTACAAATCCCTCGATTATATCAGTTCTTCCAATTCGTGCGGCATTATAGTAATAGCTGTTTATTTTTATGGTTTAGATTTAAAAGACCTCAAGTTGCTTTCACAGGGACCAAGCCACTCTACCAGTAATATCTAGGGCACGGACAGCTCTCCCATTATGGTGCGGAGCGTGGCCCCACTGAAAAATAAAATGATAATAAAACCATTTTATTATATATATTTTTTTCATTACAGCCAGCCGAGGTTAGGGCAGGAGCGGGCTATCCTGTCGAGCGTCACGCTTTAGGATGGAGTGTTGGGCACTTGTAAGCGAGCATGTTAGTTTGGCCGGCCGTCTTTGACTGGCCAAACAGACCTGGGTAATCATGTTTCTCCATCCCAGCTGTGTTGCAACAGCTGAGTTGGAGAATAACCCCAGGCTCCCTAGGCCTGAGCGAGTGTCAAGTCAGCCCACTCAGGCCAATCACAGCGCTGCTCTCATGCTGGTATTACCAGCATAAGAGTAGTTTTGTGATTGACCCCTGGGAGCCTGTACAGCGTGACCAGTGTCGGGAAAGGAGCACAGAGGCGGCGGGCACAGAGCAGGTAAGTGTTTTTCTTTTATAATTTTCCCCTCCCTCCGTTCCCCCCGCGTTTGCATTGCCCCACTACCCCAAAATTGGAGCATTCACCACTGATCTAAGGATATAAATGAAAAAGGCTTCTATTTGGTATTGAAAGAATTCAATGAATAATAGTCATTAGACTTATTGGGTCATATTCAGGAAAAAAGTAGTATGCTTAGATGCAGATTGACTTCTTTTTGCAAATTCACCAGCATTCCCAGTAGTATGGCTGGAAAGCTGCATCAGGTGCAGATTACCAATCATACTTCTTGGTAATGTCATGTGACAAGCCTGATGGGGTCCTATTTCCCGTGCTGAGTTCTGCATACTGTGGAATTCCACATAGGAGAATGGCGCCTCCTCTGCAAATGTACATTGAGCATTTTTTTTCTCCGCAGGGCAAACATTTTCCCCGTGGAGAAAGCTCTTTAGATACATGCCCAGCAAATTTGAGGATGATCCATTATACTTACCACCAATTGGCTGGTGTAAGCATATGACCATGTCCATGCTGGGAAGGGGTCAGATTGGAGTAAGGGAATGCCCACATACATACATGTTTGTGTCAATATGCATCTCTAATTGAGACACCAATGTTCCACTCCCAGTCTCAAGCAGGACACTGAACTCTTCATTGGAATGCCACACACACTCTCACACACACATTTTGGACCAGAGTGACATGTTCAGACCTGCAACAGGTGAATGGGCGGAGTGCTTCGAGGCCACGCCAATGGCCATAGCACCTTATCCAAGTAGGAAGATATTATATCAAAACAAATTTTGCCCCAATATATCAGTTTGGATGATAACCTGTTATCGTTTAAACAAACTGTTGTTGTCACTCTGCCCCCTAAAAAAGCATTTTACATTGAATGTTTTTCTAAGCACATTGATCAAGCATTTCTCTGATGAATGTAAATGCTCTTCATTGACAATAGACAGAAGTGAAGTAAGTGATGTTAGTTTGCAATGGCTTAATCTTACCATTAGTGGGCGTCTGAGTTGCACTGTTCAATATCAGGTGGTTATAGTTCTGTTGCTGGTCACCTGCAAATCATACAAAGAATCCACCATGAGACAACCCTTTATATTAACATGCTAAGATATTATTAATGCAATCAATGTTCAATTTTCTATAATAAGTTATGGACGAGTGACACTGTAAATTGAATCCAAGTTAGGGTCTCAAATGAGAAAGATTAGAAATGTTTACTTGCGAATAAGATAGCATATCAAACAAACTTATATAAAGCTGCTTTCTGCCAAACATGCCAGACCTCTTGATAGAGAGCCCGCGAACATTCATGTTATGGTATATTATACTGAACATGTTCAATAGGCTGCATGGATCCATTGTGTAGAAGTGAACCAACCAGATGGTTTTTTGGGGCATTCGTTCAATTAACTCATTGCTGGAAATAACACTACACCCACCGATGCACGTAGAGGGTGGCATGGCAAGAGCACCGCAAGCCCTCGTGCCCATAAGAGCATTGGGCCCCCATCCTCTGGTTTTGTGATAACAACAGCAACTAATTCGTCTCCTCACACCCTCGACTCCTCGCGAGTCACTGCTCCTGCTGCAGTATTGATAGTGAAGTCCCTGGAAGGCATGTCCAAACCAAGAATGCTTAGATGATTCACCAGAAGAGCTCATGTTGCGGATATCTCTTGGACACATGCTAATTTAGAACGAAGATCTTTGCTGGGGAGAATACACACCTTACTATGTAGCATATTATCAAGCACGGCGTTACAATTATCGCTGCTTTAGTGGCAGAAAACTGCCGCTAAAGCGGCGATAATGGGCTTGATAATATGCCGCAGAGAATTCCCATAGAAGCCCATGTTGACACAAGAACATGGGCTTCTATTGCAGCCACGGCCCGTATAGGGCGTGTTAGCGGGGCAGTGACGTGGGGCGGAGGAGGGGCAGGGTTGCAAAATGCGGCATACGGCCGATTTCAGGTAAGTTACGAAAAAATTAAATAAAACGAATTTCCTTGCGCGCGCTGCATCGCCAAATGTGATGCAGCGCGCGCAACGTAATTCGTTTTATTTATTTTTTTCATAACTTACCTGAAATCGGCCAAATGCCGTATTTTGGAACCCCCCACCCTGCCCCTCCTCCGCCCCACGTCACCACCCCGCTAACACGCCCTATACGGGCCGTGGCTGTTCTATTGGAATTCTCAAGGGCATATTCTCAAGCCCATTATCGCCATTTTAGCGGCAGTTTTCTGCCGCTAAAGCAGCGATAATTGTAACGCCGTTTCTTGATAATATGCCCCTATGTCCTGTACCAATCACAGCATGCATGATCGTCCCATAATCTTAACATTATGTGTTGTAACTTAACACGTCAACTAACTTTAGCACATTGTTTGTGCAGGTCAAATCTCGTATCTGCTGTAGTGAAATGTAGCTGAGCAAACACATAAAACATGATTTTTTTCATTTCGGAAGCATCAGAGAAAGGTATATATGCGTTAGTTACGACGAGAATATGTATTTTTCAAGTTCGTTCAAATGTTATTTAAGTAAAAAAATTAAAACTCCAATAAAAGCTTATTTGTTGTGTAAAGGTATATAACATTTCACTTTCCGGGGGTGCTTAAATGTTATTCTATATTTTCACATATCCAAATTAAAAAGAAAGGGATTTAACTAAAACGTATTAAATTAAACTTGTGAATCTAGCCTAGTTCTTTCGTTGTACAGTGATTGTAACAGGGAATATATGAAACAGTAAAGATAACGACGCACTAGATGACACGGTGCATGATGCTCTATTGTTGCAATAAAGTAGAATTTGATCTTTGCACTGTGGTAATAAATGTGTTTGTCAATACATTTGATTAAAATAATATGCTTTATTGGGCCACATTTATTTTTACTGGCATGGCATAAATCAGTTTAGCACCTGGAGGAGAATGTTCAGTGGTGGTCAGCCAATCAAACGCTCCCCTTGCTGGCTATACCTAGCCTTGCGCGTCCACTAATGGAGCGTTCTGTCTGCAGCCTGCTCCTGTGGCGTGCCTTAACCAGACGGGCCCGCGACTGGCTCTTAGCGCAAGGTGCCTGTGCAGGCGGCCCTCTAAAGAGCGCAATAGCTATTTTCATCAGGCGCTGCTCTCACTTTCTGCCTGTGCTGGCCCCTCTCCACCCTTGTCAAACTGGAAAGGTAAGCCCTGACAATATCAGAAAAATAAACAAAATGGCATTGTTTAAAAAAAAATTCTATGGCATTAGGGCTTACCTTTCCACTTTGACAAAAAAGGTGAGAGGCAGACAGCCTCTATTGAAAGCGGTTGCATTCAGAGCACTAGCAGCAGCACCTAGAAGCAAAGGTGAGTTTTCAATTTCAACACTGAGAGGTGACAGTGGGCTTTACCAGCCTTACTGGGATTACTATGTGGCAATAACAGCTGTTAGTTACCCTATCTTCATTATGGAAACTCATCTGCAGTCAATAACTGCAAGTGAAGCAATTATGCTTAATTAGTTGGTAGAACTGATTTTTTTATTAAGACGTCTTGTGGTCTCCATTTCTTGAATTCATTACCAAAGGCTTTCTGAAATTTTACTAAAAAAAATGATGTCAACTATGTGTATTGTGGTGAAGAGAGTAGGTCTTTCTTACAAAGTCATATCTTAAAAGTAATTGATAGATGGAAAAAATGCGCAACCAGAAACAACAGAGTTTTATGCTTTTTCTCCAGGTCGGCTGGGCTAGAAATATTTTACAAACATGTGCGGGCAGCAAGTCACAGCCTCTAATAGTACAAAACTTATATTTTCCCTCGTATATTAAGGTACTAGTTATCCATGTGAACTCCCAAAATGTAGATACCTTTTCCAATGCTATCATAGTAGCTTTAAAAGAAGTCTATCTAAGGCTGAGAAACATATATTAAAAAAAAAATGCATATTATATTTTGTTTCCTTTAAAACAAAATAACAACATCATGTCGGTTCTTGTGTCTTTTCAAATTAAAGTGTTCTATGGCAATCCCATATAGAAAAAGAGATAAATTGTGTGCTTTCCCTAAAGACACATACATTCGCATGAGAAGTGGTGTCATCTTTCAGAGCATGTAAGGTAAGTTGTAAAAAGGAAAGAAAGAAATTATAATAGTTAAGTGAGATGGGGATATCCTAGGGTGACATCATACATTAATTTGTTACAAATTTGACGCCATAAGGTGTGGAATGAATCAAAAAGACAGCTGTATATGCTTCTGAAGGAAGCAATAACAAAGGATCGAAAAATGAAGAATCATACAGGAGTGCCTGTCTAAAGCATTCTACACCTATTGTGGGTAGGAAAGAAAAGAGAGGAAACCCGTCTCCACGAATTAGGAGTTAGAGATGTGAAGAAAAGGAACCATCACCTGAGTTAAAAAAAACAGACTAAAACATCATGCTAAGTGGAAATGACTTCCAAGAGAAGGAAAAGGTAATGCCCATCCAAAGAGTGTCCAGGAATACTCAAACCTTTCCAAGAGAAAGTAAAAGTTCTCACAAGTGTTCACAACAGGTGTATAATGATTTAGACACACACTACTGTTTGATTTCACTCATCTTTTGACTACTTATTATTGCTGATAATCAGGGTTTTTTGAATCTTCAAAAAATATTGCAGTCCTGAGAATGGAGTGAATACACAACATATAAGACCGAAACATCGATGTACAGCCCATCTCTCCTTTGGACCATCCACATTACCTTCAGAAATGTTCTCTTAATGTCAAGAAGGACATCCATGTATTTGCATGAGAAGGGGGTTATTAGTACATTGCCAAATGTTAAGGAGCAACAGTCTGAAGTTTTTTGGACAACACATTAGCAATGTACTGTATGTTATAATTTTCTTCAAACTCCCTTCATTTTTTAGGTTGAGCATTGGAGACCTCGTGTATATACTTTAGTATATATAAGAGGACTTTGTGGGCTCTGGATATCAGCCCTAGGACTTGTCTGCTTCCGCTTAGGCACTTTTTTTCTGTTCAACTGCCTCTAATTAACTGTCTCGTTAGAAAACGACCAGTAGAGGTCAGTAAAATACCAGAGTTGCTTTCTGCTTGATCAACTGCCTCTATTTAACTTTCTTGATAGAAAACAACCAGCAGAGGTCAGTAAAGTAGCAGAATCACTTTAGCATTCTCTAGATTCCAGTCCATAGAAATTGTCTTCCACCAGCACCCGTAGACAATAATATTTTTTCAAATCTTGTATTTTCAGTGATATGACCACCGAAGGCCCTGATTTTATATTAAAAACAGAGCTTTGGACTATACCATTTCCTGCTGAAAGGCAGTATTTTTCTCCATGTTTTCCCATACCAGGCGTGCCACACAGTTTGGTGCTAACTTTCCCTCCATGTTAAAGAACAGTAGATGTTTCAGCACAAAGGCTAATGTGCTGCATAGCTCATTACATATAAGGCCCCAAAGGCGAGACTGATTGCATTGCAAATACTTGTTCTCTGTTTGAATCTAATATAATTTGCAAAAGCATATATTCATTTGACACCTTCCCTCTTCAAAATTGTAACAAATGCATTAACGATGTCACCCTAGGACATCCCCAAGTAATGTGCATATTACAATTTCTTTGAAGACTCCCTGGTTGGCAACCTACCTTACTGTATTATTGATACCCAAGCCCACAAGGGAATACTGGTTTGCCCTTTTGTGTTGTACATCTTTCAGAGCATGGCGTTAAACCACTTCAGCTGGGGCTTAAATTTGTTCATGTATGAAACATATGTACTTTTTCATCTCAAAGCTAGATATGTACCACTTGCAGACCTGTGTATTTGCTCTAATCAAAGCTATCCTCCAAACCAAAGCAGGATTGGTCATAGGTGCTATGAAATCACACCACAAGACTCTAAACCAGACCTTCTAGAACCTAAATACCAAATAATGGAATCACTTTCTACAACACTAAGATACGTCTTGGAATTTCTACCGTTCAGAAAATATCTGAAGGCCCATATTTTCATGCTAGGTCACCTAATAATAATAATTGAGGAAGAGGTGTGGCGCAGCTTCCAGGGTACCTGGTTCACGGTTCGATCCCCGGCGATGGCGGCAGGTTAGCCCAGCACCATGTGACTCTGAGCAATAGCTCGCTTAATCTTCCCGACAAGCCCCCAGCATCAGGACACCTCTCCGGAGCTAGCTGTGTGCTTTACAAATGCTGGCATTATTATGTGCACAATTCTGCAAAGAGTTAATTGCTATTGCAGAAGGCTCGACCTAATGACCGAATTCTGCTGTTCATTAGATAATTGGGAGCATTTTCTCCAGAATAACAGCTTGGCAGTTTTTCTTAATTTGTAAAATAGGTATTTTTTGTAATGAGCTGTACACACCCAACACTGGACTAATCATTGAAGTCAGAATAGCCTAGAGAACTGTGCCATAAATGGTGGCAACACAATGTAGCACACATGAAAGAAAATGTGATAAACCACTATTATCTAGGATAGTTAAAAAGAATAATATAAGGCCCAAAGACTTGGTTCACTATGTTTTCAATCAGGGTTCGACAAATGGGACCTAATTGGCATCTCAAAGGTCGGAGACTTGATAAAGAAAGGAGCCGCCCTTAGATTTGAGGAACTGAAGACCACCTACCACATGGCGCAAGGTGAACTATTTCGCTACCTCCAGGTTCGGCATGCCCTCCAGACAGCATTCCCGGCCCCACAAGATATCCCTGACTTATCACCCCTAGAGGACAGACTATTAGATGGGCAATTGCACTCGAAGGCGATATCCCTGACGTACAAAAAGCTCTGTAACAACCTCCCTGATACAGTGAGGCGCTTCGAGAGAAGTGGCAACACGACATAGGACCCACTGAAGAAGAAGACTGGAGGGAGGCTTTGATGTCTCCCAGGGGGGCAGCGATCACCCTCCGATATCGACTGATTCAACTAAAGGTCCTGCATAGGGCCTATATCACGGGGTGGTTCTTGCGCGTATGGGGGCTAGGGAGGATTCATTATGTATTCGAGGGTGTTACCAGGAGGCCACTTTCTATCATACAATATGGGAATGTCCCGCGATCCGATCGATATGGGAGGGGGCTACAACTAAGCTCCAAACCGCACTGGGGAAAACCCTGACCCTTATGCCTCAGGTGGGCCTACTGAACATATGGGAGGATACAGACCTCACGGAAATAGAGCAGCAGATGGCAACGCTGGGCTTCACCCTGATCAAGCGGGAAATAGCGCGCCACTGGGGGGACGCAGGGGTGCCATCCATACGAACATGGGTACAGGAATTGGACAGATGTATTGTAGCTGAAAAGGAAGTCTTCATAATTCGGGGGTGCCCTAGGAAGTGGGAAATTAAATGGAAAGCGTGGAATAGATACAGAGGGCCCCTATGTACATCCCCACTGGTAGATTTGGAAATGCGACGGAAAGAACTTAAGGAAGTATTGAACCAAGGAGTGTAATTCATTCTCTGTTATTCAGAAAAGTGTTTTATGTTGCTGCTGCTACAAATCTAACCCTGTATGTGCAACTGATAAAATCAATAAAATGTTATCCCAAAAATAAAAAAGAATAATATACAGCTGTAATAAATTCTCAAACACTTAATTGTTGCTTTTTGGCAGGTCAATGTGTTACAAAGGAAGTACTGACAGCAAGAAAGATATTTTACAAAAGTATATTCCAAACATGTTTATCACTCAATAATGAGGTCTAATACAGTTCTAATTATGATTGATAAGCAGGTATGTTGTTGGTTCAAGATCTTGTGACAAATCACTTTTGGTTCATTTAACAAAGGTATTTGCTCACATAGATAAAACCTTGGTTTTCAAATACAGGCATTTACAAAAACAAATCCTATTCCTGATTCACAGAATCATAAAATGGGATTTTTCCCTTGTAGATGAGATTTACTCAAACAGGAAATCTGCCACTATGCTAGAATTCACAGGGTCAGGTGTGGCCATTCTGATACAGATTTACCTGTGAAGAAATACATAGGTTTGTGAGTATTCACTAACTTTCTGTCAATGGTTTCTCAGTCTGGAAATGGCTTGAGGTTTAAATTTGCCATGGCAAGGGTTAAGGGCCATATATAGTAAGACTTTAGGCTGTTGCAAATCTTGCCATTTCCAACAGCTCTGTATACACCAGGGGCCATATTACAGTAAGTGCCCCAGGGGCACATCGGGCATTTGTGTCCACTTTGCGCGTTCCTGGGCCACTTTGGTATTACAGAAGGGGCTGCAGACATTTGTGTAGCCCCTTCTGTAATACCAATAGCGCTGGTGCACATAAAGCGCCAGAGCTATCTTCAGGGTGCATTCCCTCATTTGCATGGGGGCATGCCCCATGCAAATGAGGGAATCCCTTTGCCTCTGTGCCTGTGTGAGATTACATGCGCGGGCACAGAGGCAAAGAAGATCTCAGGAGGCGCACCTTTTTAAAGGTGCGCCCAGAGCAATGAAGGCAAACGCGCCGCATCTGAAATGCAGCACCAGGACTGCTCCAGTGCTGCTCCAATTTAGGAAAGAGGTGAAGACTCACCTTGTTAAAGACAATGTATTAACCATCCTCAACCCAGCTTGATCTCATCTTACTCATTGATTTTATGTTCGTCTTTGGCCATGTCAGTGCTTCGATGCCTTTTGGCTACATTTGCTCCATAGAAATTCCATATACATACATAAACTATTCATGCCTCAGGACTTTCTTTGACGTACTCTGAAGTTGTACATAAGATGACTTGTCACTAATGAACTGTAAAAATGGCTTTACATATTTTTCTCTCAAAAGATGTACCGTTTAAGAAGACCAATACTTGAATTGACTGGAACATGCAAATCAAGGAATAGGAAACACACCAACAACCAAGTTCCTTTATTACCGTATAGGTTCCTGTGAACATCCTTCCTAAACCTCTGATTATATTCCTCCATGGCACAGACAACTTGTGTCATGGAGGAACATTTCAGAGATGCTCATCAAATTCATACATGGTTGTGTCCCTTATATTCCCTAAAACCTCTTAGAATATGACAAAACGGTCAAAGCATTTATGTTACTTCATCCAATGTGGGTCACTTCAAAAAGGCAAGCTGGATAGTGACTGAAGTTGAATGTTCTGCTTTGTAAATAAATAGTGATTGGCAAGTCTACTCAGCCTTTCATCCTCCTGAATGAAGGTCAGAAAATTAAATACCATAAATTGGGAAATAGTTGCATCTGGTATTTACAGCACTTAGAAACTGCAAACGCGTGGTATGAAGCACTATTGTAAAACAAGTTAGTGTAAAAGGTGGTTCGGTGACATAGGTGCTTGGAACAGACATCTGTGTGTTTCCTAAACCTGAATCCAAATGTATGATGTTGCAACACAAAAATTTACAACGCATGCCTTCAGAACGCAGTTTTTACATCAAAATATCCATTACAACGCATGATTTTACAACGCATTTTTAGAAAGTACATTTACAGCACATGTCACTACAACGCATACCATTACAACGCATACCATTACAACGCATATTACTTTTATGGCAACAATAGGGTAAGTGTTGGATAGTGTAGGGGTAAAAATGGCTATTCCCACTCCAATGAGTGCAACAGTAGAGTAAGTGTTGGATAGTGTAGAGGTAAAAATTACTATTCCCACTCCAGTGAGTGCAGCAGTAGGATATGTGTTGCATAGTGTAGGGTCAAAATTACTATTACCCATTATTTACCTTATAATGCATTGTAATGACATGTGTTGTAGTGACATGCATTGTAATGCCTGCGTTGTAATGGCATGCGATGTAAAGGATGTTGCGTTGTAATGACTGGGGTGTAAAGGTAGTGCGTTGTAATGACTGCTTTGTAAAGGTTGTTTCCCCCTGAATGCCTCCACAGAGCTTCATCCTTCTTAGGTCATTGACTAGAGTTGCACTAGATTAGGAAATAGCAACAATTATTACTTACAGCACTGCAAAATTGAAAGAACCGCACTCAAGGGCTGGGATAGCTGATTATGAATCATGATGTTGTGTACTGTAAAGCTCTATAGACTGGTCCTGGTAGTAGCTGTTTGCTCTATGAAAGACAATGTGACATAACGTGCCAGAGGCCAACTGCGTGAAGCGTCATCAATAGGCCTGGGCCAAAATTCCGTTCCGTTCGCGGAAATTTCGATAATTTGGCATTTTCCCGTTCCGCGGAAAGCGCGAAAATGTCAAAATTTCCGCATTCCGCAGCTTAGCGATAATTTGTTTCTTGCTCGCGCTGTAAAATAATACATTCTCGCGTGCGCACGATCGCCTTACCTGAATCCCCGCAGTCGCCGACAAGTTTTCCCGATCCGGTTGCGTTCTCCACGAGATGTTGGATTGTCGGTAGCCATTTGCGCTGTCTCGCAACAGTTCGTGCCCGCAGTAACGTCATGCGTCGCGCGATCACGTCTTTCTTCTCGCGATCATGCACCACGAGACAAGTGAAAACAAGATGGTCGCGCCCGCGAGCAACCGCATGGGTAAGTTGGCGAACCGCGACCACGCAGAAAATACCACGAACGGGTGGGAAAAAACCTTCGCATCTTCGCGATAATTCCGCGTGTTTGCGGAGATTTTTAACATTTTCGCGATAATTTGCGAAAGTGAATTTCGCAAATTCCGCCCACCCCTATCAAGTCCCCTCCGTACAGCCTACGTGGGCCCTCAGAAGAGGAGACTGGCTGCCTCAAATGCAATTCGGTAGCACAAGTATTTGATCGGTAGCACAAGTATTTGATTAAATAATCTGCAGTTGCCTTTCCTTGCAGCTAAATCACAGTGTATGAAGAATGTTTCTTTGTCACATTTCGTTAATACCAACTGCTGAAAAGCAATAAGAAGTAGCCACTAATCACACTGTTATCTGCCAGGCTGGTCGTCTGTGACGGATGTGCTTTACTTTGGGTGAATCGCCCCTCCAGGCATAGAACTGCACAGTGTTGTCTTTGCTCTGTGGCTGCAGAGGCGGTACCTTCACTTTGTGCATTTAACAGAATCAAAAATGGAGGACTTTTTGTGAAGATATTGTCTCATTTATGATTGGTTCCAGCAGAGAAATACACACACATGTATTTCCATCTGTAAAAAGTCATTCCACGCTCGACATCCTCTGACAAAGAAGGCATATCAAGGACTGGCCACCATGGGTGCCCATCAGTGAGAGTGCAGCTATGTCCTTCTATTCCAGCAACAAGAGAGCCTGGTTGCACACTGTCTGATTATTTGCACTTTTAGACGACAAGGCTGCGAAGCAAACATAGTGAAGACAGAGGAAGCAATAACATATTGTTTGAGTAATTCACATTCATTTGAGCTATCCTGCAGCACTTGTCCCGCGCCTTCCCCCACCCAGCTCAACTCCGGCACATGCTGTCTTCAGGTAAGAGCTTCTGAATTACAGTCATCTTCCCAGAGTTTGCGAATTAGGGATAAATGCTGAGGTAACTACAGCTCTCTGGAGCTTGCAAGGATCTTCAAGTGTTCCCTCAAACAGTAGGCGCTTTCTTGAAAGCTTTTCAAAATGGTACTGGTAAGAGACGCCATTTTTGTACGAGCAGTTTTTGAAGCTGGATGCGGGGGCGCAGGGGTCAGTTTGGCCTCTCTGGCTCACCGTCTATATTGGGTCTTCCCTTGTCAACAGGGACTGCATTTAGGATCCCAGCATGGTCCCTATACCACCAGTGGCGGTACAGTGGGATGGTAGTATTTGGGGTCAGGGCCGATTACATAAAATATTGTGTCTGCTCCGATGAAAGCAATAACACAAGCATCCTTGGGCTGTTTTGCAATTTTAGACTTGACACAGAGTAATTTGGGATTTGTGTGGTAACCTCAGAATTACTCTGATGACAGTTTTGCAGGGATTCTACTGTCTCAACCAGGAAACCAGATCTGTCCCTCAATACCTGACTCCCACCCAAATGTCGCCTAGGCACAAGACCACAGAACATGATAATGCGGTGAAGAACGTGTACAGGCAAGAAGTCAAGTGGAGTGCAAATACTGCGGCCCCAACAATGCCAACTTTAGATCCCATCAAGGTTTTCACCCATGGGCGGTGTTCTTGGTGATGACCCACTGAACTCTCATCTGAGATGAGGTCAACCCGGCGTGTTCAGACTGGCCCATTAAAGAAACATCTAACATTGATAAACCTTTATTTTGGGCTGCATTGTCTAAAAAGTCCTTTTTAGTGAACATGTTTCGATCTGCGGGTGAGTGTAATGACAAAGTTCATTATTGCCTGTTTTTATCTTTTCGTCTGCATCGTATTGCGTGAAAATGTTTCTAAGAAACGTTTCTCTTTAGTACCATAACTACCAATACCTATAGGGAACAATGTTGCAATGTCACAAAACATCGAAACATTTTTATTAATTTGCAACCTAAAGAGGCAAGTTCTGCAAATGTTGACAGTAATTTAGCAAAAGCATTCCAATTGCTATAACGCTGCATATTTTAACAGTAAAGTAATCCCCTCATTATATCTGACACTAAAATATTAATTAGCATTTAAGGTAACACGTCTATACCATATAAGCTATAGAATAAGACTTAATGAGTCAGTTGAGATGTAATTACTGTTGGTAAAAATGACAGGCCTAGCTGAAAGATGGTGTGTAAAATCCCTTCTAAATATGTAAAATGTATTTGTACAACATGCATGAGAGTGGGTATTGCTGACGTGCTTGGTATGCACTGCAAGCCAAAGCGGTTGTCGTCCTGCCAAGTTGCTGGTAAATGATACACATACGATAAATGAGGTCTGAGGCAAGTTACCTCTGATAATCAGTGTCAGATTAAAGCTTCCCATAATGGCTGCCATATTTTTAAAGATGTCACTCGTCATTAATTGGAGAATTGAATTATGTGCCACAGGATTGATATCTACATCCTTAGGACCTGGGAGAAAATGAGAATACTTCATCCAAGCCTAGGAAGACATGCATTTCCAAGTGCCATGGAATATGTGAATCTCACTCAGATCCCACCTTTGATAATTTGTGATTCTGAAATTGTTCCAGATTTGATTTAAAAAAACATGATTACCATGTTACTCCTTTTTTGGGGTATTTTACTTTTACAATTGCTGTTGCCTCATTGGATGGACATCACATCAGTTTAGAAGAATAGCCAATATTTATCTGAATAAAACAAGACCAAAATTACAAAAAGCCAACATACACAAGTCAAGATGTCACTTTTAAAATGTTCAAAATAGTTCAGTCCAGAGGAAACTATGGATGCGTCACTTTTATAACAAAGTAGTTGGGATGCGTCAAAATCAAAGACGAAAACGGGTGAGGTGAGGTGCAGGAAAAGCCAAGCAATGCCTCGGTTCCTTACTCACATGGAAGGTGATGCTTTGTTTCCTTACTGCCAGGGAAGGTGATGCGTCAGTTCCTTACTGCAGCACAGGGAAGGTGATGCGTCAGTTCCTTACTGTCAGGGGAAGTTATACATTGATTCCTTACTGTGAAGGGAGATGATGCATCGATTTCCAGACACGTTGCCTCTCTTTCTAACTGCTGGGCAATGTCGATGGAGAACTTGTAGCATAGGGACGATGCGTCAAAAGTCCACATGTGCTAGGTCAATGCGGCAGCAGCAGAACAGGTGCTGCGTTGATTTCTCAGCCGTGAAGCAGGTGATACATTGTTTTCTTTAGCCGTGCTGCAGGGCCTGCATTGGAACCGGAGTGGGCACCTAGGATGTCAGTGATAGGGTGCACAGGACTCAGCTGTGGCAATCTTTCAGCTGCATGCCATGCGCTGCATCGATTCTTCGGCCGCACTGCTTTGATGCGTTGCTTTTTCAACTGCACGGCAGTGCAATGTCAAGAAACAGGTGCTGGAGGTCGATTCAGGGATTTTCTTTAGTCTTTTGCTGCAAAATCACCTCCAAGGGCCCAACGCTGGAATTGGCACCACTTGGCACATTAGAAATCCCAGCAGAGGAGTTCAGGGCTGCAGATAAAGTCTTTGATGGTCCTGATAATTCTTAACAGGAGGCAAACACACCCAAGCCGTTGGATAACCTTGGCAAGCAGGATGTAGAAAGCAAAGTCCATTCCTTTCAGTGCCCAAGACAGAAGCAGCAAGCAGCAGGCCAACACAGCAAAGCCCACAGCAGAGTGGTAGTCCATCCTGACAATTACTCCAGCTCTTTTTCTTGGCAGAATGTCCTCTTAGTCCAGAAGTGTTCTGAAGTTGTGGTGTCACAGCTCCAGTACTTATACCGGTTTCTGCCTTTCAAGTGGGCCAACTTCAAAAGAAAGTCTTTGTAGTGCACAGGACCCTGCCTTCCCCTGACCGGGCTCCAGGCACACTACAGGGGTGGGGTGGAGACAGCTTTGTGTGAGGACAGGCAGCGCCCTATTCAGGTGTCAGTGACAACTCCTTCCAGCACTCCAGCTTAGGAAGACCCATCAGCCTGGCTATGGGCCATCAGGATAGTCAGGGCACACCTCCGCTCCCTTTGTGTGACTGTCTAGAGTGAATGCACAAACAGCCCAACTGTCACCCTCCATGCATGGATTCCACAGACAGGCAGAGGCACGGAATGGTAAAGCAAGAACATTCTCACTTTCTTAAAATAGGATTTTCAAACACAAAATTTTAAAACTAACTTCACTAAAAGATGTATTTTTAAATTGTGAGATCAAGGACCCCAAACTCCAAATTCCTACCTCTTCCCAAGTGGATGTTGCACTTATAAGAGGTTACAAGGCAACTCCAATGATAATCTATGGGGGAGATAGTTCTTGCTATTGGAAAAAACGAAATTGGCAGTATTTCAACACACCAGTACATGTCCTATCTTTTCCATACCCTGCACTCTGCCCCTGGCGCTATCTTGGGCCTAACTTAGGGGTGCCTTACATGTAGAAAAAGGGAAGGTTTGGGTCTGGCAAGTGGGTGCACTTGCCAGGTCAACATGGTTGCTTAAAACTGCCCACACAGACACTGCAGTGGCAGGTCTGAGACATGGTTGTAAGGCTACTCATGCGGGTGGCACCATCAGTGCTGAAGGCCCAATAGTAGCATTTGATTTATAGACCCTGCGGACAGACAGTGCAGTTTACTAGGGACTTACCAGTAAATCAAATATGTCAATCATTAATAAACCAATCACCATTACAAATTACACAGGTAGCACTGGCATTTGATCATTGATCAGCAGTGGTAAAGTGCCCAGAGTTCGAAAACAGGCAAAAACTAAATCCAGCACACAGTAAAAACAGGAAGTCAGAAGCAAAAAAGACAGGGAAAAATCCCATTAAAGATGCCATGTCTAACAATATGGCTAAGAACTACATTTAAATGAAATATATGAAACTTTAGTGCACACATTACATAAACTCTTTGTCGTTTCTAGTGTAATCACATTCTATGTATATGATGATAGTTCTTATCCAGTTGTCTAAACAGTAAATGTTATTCACTGTATGAAGGCACACATTATGAAAGTGAGTGAATGTCTACTAAGTACAGATGGATTATTAATTCTAGTTTATTCAATTCAATTCAAATGATCTTTATTCGGATATAAACAAGACATCCATAAAAGTACATACAAAATACACCAGACATTCTTAAACACAGTCAAATAAGTGCAGATTCAATACGCAGATACTGCAAAAATAGTTCTAGATCAAACATGTCAGAGATTTCCAGAAAATTCATCTATTAAAAAGCATAAAAAGTCATCCCAATGAATAATAAAACATATTTTAAAAGAGCAACATGTCTAAGATACATCAAATGTGCAAATATGCAGTGTGCAAACAGTAAAACAACCTAAGTCATTGATAAAAACTAATCTTAAAAACAGCGTATCTAATGGTACACCCAATGTACAAAAGTGCAATGAGCAAAATAATAAACAGGCTTTCAAACCAAGTTCATTAAGGTGAGAGGACAGCCAATGAACAAAACACAATAAGTTAACTTGGCAAAATGATCAACACACTTCAGGTCGTGTTCATTGAGGCACGAGAACGGACAGCAGTTTGAAGAAAGTGGTTGACTCTGTAAATTACATCGTCAGTACGTAACATCCGTAAAACTCTGAAAGCCTCATTAAAATCCGTCAGGGCATTAGCTCTCAAATAAGGGATTAGAAAGTGTTTGGTATATTTTACATAAAAGCCACAAAACAGTGTAAAGTGCAACAAACTTTGCTTTCCACCCTGGTTACATGGGCAGAATAGACTCCCCAAGTTATGAGTGTAACCTAAGGGGAAGCAGAGTAAGTTTACCACACTCCCATCCCTAAATCTAAACAGCAAACTCCGATTCCATCTGCCCAATTTCTTGCGTAGGTAGCCTTGGGGCATGTTAAATGGCTTAGTACATGATATTTGTAGTGGTATGTACCCAATGATTACTGGCTTTGTAAATTCGATTTTTTCTCTGTTCACTCGATACAAGTCAAATAAGGCCCTTTTCACTATGGTCTTATGTGATGGATCGATTGTTTCGGGTGCTGAGAAGAGATGCCCCATATCTACGCTTAGAAGGCTCATCTGTACCGCGTTGAGCCAGGGAATATATTTTGCCCGCTCACTTTTTAGGCAGTCTAAGATTATGTCACGAGTCAGTGAGGCTGCTGGATTACGCCAAATTTTTAACCAAAACAGAGCAGGTCTAGATTTTATAAAGTCCTCTATATATGGGAGGTTCAATTCTCTATGGCACACGTATGATGGTGCCGAGATAACACCCCCCAGTACCCTCCTACAGAATTTATTTTCTTCTATCTGGATGTTCGTGCAGCTCGAGTATCCCCACACCTCGGCACCATAAGTTCCTGTAGGGACGCACTGGGTTTTGTAAATTTGTAAAAGTGACAGAATGACTTCAGTATGCTTTGGTTGGCGTAAAGTAATTATAGAGTTGATGGCTTTACCCAGTTTATTCCTCCCTCTGGCAACATGAGGTTGCCAGGATCCGAAATCGGAGAACAACAAACCTAAATAAGGGAAAGTGCTAGTGCTGTTTAGAACATTGTTCCCTGACGTAATATGGCTGATTTTATGTTTCTTTGGCCCACAAGACATTATATAAGATTTTTTAAAATTTGTGCATAAGTCAAGATCGGCCATATAGGAGACGAAGCCTGATATTAAAGTGCGAAGTGCATTAGGTGTACGACCTAAAAGTACCGCATCGTCGGCATAAAGCAATACAGGGAGGTGTTTGCCGTTAACGAGCGGAACATCAAAAGTCAATTTATCCAAGGATGTACTTAGTTCATTTATATATAAAATAAAAAGCAGGGGAGCCAGGACACAGCCTTGTCTAACACCCCTGCCAATTAAAATCTCGCCCGAAACTTCACCATCATTATTAATACGGACACGAGCTTTTAAATCACTGTGTAAGTGGGCCAAAAAGTGGACCAGAGATTCATCCAAACCATACCTCAGCAAGGCTGTCCATAGGCGTGATCGGTTGACAAAATCAAAGGCGGAGCTTAGATCCATAAAACCTAGGTAAAGTGGGGATTTTTTAGCTATAGTGTATTTATCTAAAACTAAGTTTAGGTTCAAGCACTGCTCAACCGTCCCTACGTTGCTTCTAAAGCCTAACTGGCATGGATGTAAAATTTTGTTTTCTTCGGACCAGATGTTAATCTTATTAAAAATGACCCTGCCCAAAATCTTCAATGTATTGTCAATTAATGATATCGGGCGGTAACTCCCAGGATCAAATCTGTCCCCTTTTTTAAAAATTGGTACGATGGTGCTATTGGACCAGGAATCAGGCAGTGAAGTGTTTGATAAATTGTTAAAAACA
This sequence comes from Triturus cristatus, assembly GCF_964204655.1. Classification (NCBI taxonomy): domain Eukaryota; kingdom Metazoa; phylum Chordata; class Amphibia; order Caudata; family Salamandridae; genus Triturus; species Triturus cristatus. Next base: position 447,394,510 of record NC_140590.1, read on the forward strand.
TTACACAAAAGTGGGGACCATAGATCAGGCTCTGATTTTATTAAATCAATAGATACTCCATCAGGCCCTGGCGCTTTGTTTCCAGCGCTTTGAAGAATTGCATCCTCTACTTCCGTTATTGAAATATGCGGAAACTTAAATGATTGACAATTTTCAATAGGAGGAGTCGATGCCATGTGAATATTTGTAAAATGCTTCACCCATACATCCCCTGGTATGCTACAAGTTATGGGAGTGATATTAGAGCCAAATGATTTCAGGTTCTTGACCTCTCTCCAAAACCCGGCAATATCCTTTGTTGCTGCAGTTCTTACGAGTGATTCCCAATGGGTTTTTAAAAGCTCATCGGATCGTGTTCTTAAAGTAATTCTAGTTTAATACTGCTAGTAAATTCACTAGCCCTACAGTAAATGCGCTTTAGTTATTCTGTTAAATACAACGAATATTTCAATATCGCCAGAATCAAGGGCTAAATAAACATTCATGTCATGTATCTGTTATGAAGTTGTGACATATTTGTGATGTGTAAACGATGGGCAAAGTTGCACTGCGCCACTTATCTGATTTGCATTATTTTCATATTAGGCATAGGAGCAAGAACAGCATTTTATTTTAAATCTCTGAATCATTTTTCACTTTCCACCATACAATACTTCTTAACTGCCTCTCATCTATTTGTAAGCACACATGGGGAGTTCTCAAATTGCTCACCTCCTTTCTCACATCTCAGAAGTACAAATGTAATCCCTCCCTTTCTGCGATACCCAACATCTCTTGCAGATTTTCTCAAGTCTAAGGGCTGTTATCATTTCTAGCGCTTCAGAATCCTTCTGGTGAGCATCCTCAGCATCGAAAACCATTTATATCCCAACACATTTGTGATCTAATACTCATCTTAAACATAATCATAAGGTACCTCGGATATAAAAATGTCACAAAGAACATATATTGGCACCTATAGCCTTCCTCTACTCTTCCTCCTACAGAAGATCACCTTTGTCAATGCAGTGGGCCTATCATGCACACAATACATCAGTGGGTGACATGTTGCAGTCAATGGCAGGGTGATTAACAATTACTTAAAAAACATAGACCATGTTATTTGAGTGCTAAAACTAATAGATCCTCTCTGTTCTGCATTAGAGGCCTTCCACTGTTTTCCGGTGAAAGAAAGGGGTAAAGTCAAGACACTAGGTTTTATGCACATGGTTCTACATGAGCCAGTGCTGAAATCCCTCCCATATCTGATAGTGGCATACCAGCCAGGTAGACCTCTATGGCCTGGTATACCCAGATTACACTTAGTTTTTTGGGTCCCCGAAAAAGTTAATGCGGTCTCCTTTAGACCTTTTCCCCATCTCATTACCAGGAAGCAGATGTAAAGAAACTGAGGACACAACTGAAAACTCACCTATTCTGTAAGGTTTTCATTTTTTTTTCATAATGTCTTATATGATATTATGCTTAGGTTCAATGATTAGCCTATTATTTTGCTACATTGCCTATGTTTCATGCAATAACCACATGTGTATGGTATGATGATATATTGATGTTATATAGACCTGTGTTTCTTGGTATTAAGTGTATGAGACAAATATAAGAGGTCGGCCAGCCTACAAGTGAGCGCATGTCAATCACAAATTCTCATGCTACTATGTGCAGTCATGGTACACATGCAAAGCCATCTTCTCAAGCAAGTTTTCACTTCGTGAAAACACCTACATATTGGCACAATTCTATGCACTGTGGGCAGGGAGGATTGACCAATGAAGGAGCTGGATCGCCAGGACATCTTCTACCTACCTTTTCTAGATGTAGCCCAGCACAATTAATGAGCTGTTAAAGGTCAGGATCTGCTTGTAACAGAAGTTATCTGGTCAATTGAAAAAACAAGGTCTGATGAAACACAGTGGACCTATGTTCTTTACCTTGGAAATATCAGCTGTTCAGAACAGCCAAAAACGCTGTGTGAAATTGTGAGGAGGGATTGGAAACTATAAGATGAATCAGACCCGGAATAACTGATTCACCAGATTACTCTCCATTTTTCACTAGAATTTATGTTAACTTTAGGGTCTTAGACTGCTATGTTTGGGATCAGTAAAAATGAACAAGGGAACCCTGTAAGTCAGAAGGGACCAAGGGTAGTAGTATATTACTAGAAACAACGGTCCCTATTATGGACGGTATTAATCTATGACCACAAAACTGAAATCAGCATCAGGTGTATTGTTGTCCCAATGGACCTTATTACATTTATTTACTCATGCGATAAACAAGAATGAACAAACAATGAAGTGAGCAACAAGTGAAAGGGTTCTGGAAATCAAAGGATTTCCTGACGTCAGGCATATAGTAGTAAAGTGACTTTTCAGTGATAAAGATTACAGTAGTCACGATAGAAAACACATCTTGTACTCCACAATGATAAAATAAATGTTGAGTCGGAGTTATGTGTGGGATCAGAGCAGTTGTAATGAGGGACATAGTGCAACACAATGGAGGCAATCTGTGGGTAGTCCGCTGCTTCAGGTTGCCCCAGACAACTTTATGACATTGTGAAGGTGCCTAGGTACCTCTGTGGCCCCTCTTGAAGATATTCACATTCCTCCCAGCACTAAAGGTTTATATGGTATGCCACTACTCCAGAAGCTGCCAGTTAAACCTGGCATCCTTAGTGTGGTTCTCCCCTAACTTTTGCCTTCAACCTTCCATTTTGCTTACTTCATGTTTGCCGGCTTTAGAACTCTGCACACTTTACCACTGCTAACCATTTTTAAAGTGCTTATGTTCACTCCATAAAACATAATAGAATTGGATTAGACCCAATTGGCACATTTAATTTAACAGTAAGACCCTAGGAAAGTGGTAATGCCTGTACCCAGGGCCTGTAAAGTAAATGCTACTTATTGGCTTGCAGCACTGATTGTGCCACTCACTTAAGTAGCCTGTTAAACATGTCTCAGGCCTGCCATTGTAGTCTATGACTGCAGTTGACCTGGCAAAATAAACCTTTTTGCGAGGTCTAAACCTTCATTTTTTTAAACATATACGTCACACCTAGGATAGGCCCTGCACAGCCCAGAGGGCAGGGTGCAGTGTGTTTAAGAAATAGAACATGTACTTTTAAATTTTACATGTACTAATTGTGAAAAACTCCTAAAGTCCTTTTACACTACTGCAAGGCCCACCTGTTCCATAGCACAACATTGGAGTTACCTGATTACTTTTAATAAGCTGTAACTTCCAGTTGGGAGCAGGTGGACAAGTCGAGTTTAGTGTCTAAAGAATTGTAATTAAAAGCCCTTTATAATGGTATGGCCGTATTTTTAATTATAATTCTGAAAATTACACTTTTAGAAAGTTTGCCTTTTCTTACTTACTTTTGGTACATCACTCCTCCACCCCCTGGTGTCTCGAACAACAACCAGCGTATCCCACACAAGTGCTACATCTGTGAAAGATTAAAGATGGCAGCTCTCCTAAAAAGAGGCACATTAAACTCTGAGCCAATCTCCACTCATCCTGGCCTGGTTGTTGTTTCATAAGTGCTTCAAATACAAAAGACTGCTGGGATGTCAAGGCAGAAGGCTAGGCCCATCTATTGTTGACCTTTGGGAGCATTCCACATCTAGATTCATAAGTAAGTTTAAAATATTAGCTAAGGACATTCCAACTTCACACTCCTGGAATTGACCTATTATTTCTTAGTCAGCTTGATCAGACAGTTGGTGCTGCACTGTAATTGGCTCACACAATAGATTAATTTATTATAGGGCTCCGAGAAATATGACAAATTATGAAGTATGCTAAGAAGTTCATGTATTTCAAAACTGACCTTGAATTTGCATTTCAGGCTCAATAACTTACATACAAAACAGACATGGATACTGACCTTTTTACTCTGTGCCATTATTGAGTTATTTTCATCACAATTTAATATTTAAAGTGACCAGTGAAGCATTTAAAAGGTTTGAAAAACACGGGGAAAAAATATTGAAATACATAAGAAATAAACAGTAAAAACAGGACAGCCTATGCCTTAGAAATGATTCACCTTATCATATGGAATGATGCAGCACCCACAGACTGCAAATGAATCCTCCAAATAAAGACTGAGGCTTGCCCATCGCAGTGATACTAGTGCACAAATACCTGCCTGATTCAGGCAGCAGTCTTCCTTCCCCAGCCTGCACATGTGTGCACTGATTTTTATGTGCATTCTGCTTAGAGACAACCATTACAGTGGCTGACTTTATTTTATAATTTTTTTATCAAAAGCATGGCAGTGGGTAAGGCTCCTTCAGGGGGACACAAGCAACAGCAACTAGTGGTGTAATAATATAAAATTGGAGGTTTTCACGAGTAGAACCCACTTCTTTACCACTTAAACGTATCATTTCCGATCTTCCCATTTTGCTTTCCACTATTTTAGCCAGTATTTAAAGGCCTGTCCCTAAGATATGAATGACCTGCCTAGAAACTAAACAATAATTAAAAAGGTCATACTATGCCACATGATGCTACACATGGTCATAAGCATGTTTTCTTTGGCAATGCGAAATATGCACAAATATGCACAAATACAGCCTAAATGAATGGTTGACATGCTGGGAGAAATTTGGTTTGAGACAATAATAAATGTAAAGAGTGAGCTAGCAGATACTGCTTAAGGAACTCTGAATAATTCTTTTTTTCGGATGAGCCTAGTCAACATAACGAAAAAAAACGTTTGAATTGTAAAGAAACAAGCAAACTGAAAGATCTATCATCCTTTCATCTCTAGATAAAGTAGGCATATATCTATACAATATTTTCGTAAACATCACTTGTGACTTTTCCTTTCAGACATACATGTGCACAATACCACAAGATGCCTTTTTCATATTTATTTGTGAATTTAACCCAATACATTATAACCAGGCTTTCCTATTTTCAGTTTCTATTTTTGGTAAACTCTGGTGGGGTTTTGTCAGTGTTTTCAAGTGATTTCAATACCTTAAAAAAACAGTGGTTACACTTTTTCGTGCCATTAAAAACAACAGAAACATTGTTTTTCCAGTGTTTATGGAACTTTTTGCTTTTATTATTGCTTGCGTTCTACACTGTTAGCACATTGGTATATAGACAGTGTATATACAGTGTATATGAGGTCCAAATACATTTTTACAAATCAAACTTATCGTAGAACACCATATGATACTTTCTCAGTGAGTCTTTGGTCATGCACGCTCGCTCTTTCCTTCCCACCTAAACTTTTATCTGTGAAAAGGCCCTCTCAACATTGGCACTTGAGACAGGCAATGCCAAAATAGCCAGTACACAATTTTCTAACTCTGGCCACTGACATAGCTTCCCATGCCAATACTGGTGCACCAGAAGATTGTGATTCTCTGCGACAGGTTGTGCAACATATGCCTTGAACTGGGCGCATATGCCCTCAGAGTTAGTGAAGTGGTCAAAAATAAAGCAGGACTTTTGAAACTCCAGAGAAAATTTCCCTTTACGGAAGGGATCTATAAATTGTGCAGACTACCACAGTGAGGCTTCACTTACTTCAAATGCCAAGGTTGGTGAAGGGCCATTTCTCATAGATTGTAAAATAAAAGTTCCTGAATTGCTCCTCAGCATTTCTTTGCTTACCAAGTGGCAAGCACTCCAACATGGAACATGCAGCAGTGCCAAATTTACTAAAAGTGGCCCAGCCTACTCTCAAGGAGATGTTTCACATCTATACCAATTATGCTGAACACTTGGTAGACTGGGGTGTTTTCAGACCAGTAGCGGTCCGTGGAGGGAGTTCCGTGGGGCGGTGAGGCGGGGCGGGGAGGGGCAGGGTGGGGAAATGTAAACACCGGAATATGGATGAACGAAGGTAAGTACACATTTAAATAAATAAAACAAATTCCTTTGCACGCGCTGCATCACAAAATGCGATGCAGCGCGCGCAACGAAATTAGTTTTATTTATTTAAATGTGTACTTACCTCCGTTCATCCATATTCCGGTGTTTACATTTCCCCACCCTGCCCCTCCCCCGTCCCGCCTCACCGCCCCACGGAACTCCCTCCAAGGACCGCTACTGTTTCAGACTCTAGTTTTTAGGTGAAGCCTAGAACAGCGCATGCGCTGTTGCTCGACTTTTAGTAAAGGGGATCTCGAAAGTGCTACCGAGGCATTTGCTGGCTGACTACAAGCTTGAGTGCAAGTGCGCGTGCACGCACGGCCATCTGCCTTTCCTGTGCACCATCTGTCTTTCCTCTCCCTTGCTCCCTGCCTCCGCCCCTCCCCCCGCTGCTGCGCACGCATCCCTAGCGTCATCGCGATAGCGATCACTTTTGCTTTCAGAGTGATCGCGATGAGTTTCACTTTTACGGCCACGCGGCGTTACTTTTACTGCCACGCGGCCAATGCTTGTTGAAAGCATAATTTGTATGGTTGCCTGAGTCTCTACAAAGGTGAGTTTGGATTACAACTGAAGCTTTTTGAGGTGATGAAGCGTTGTAAATTAGCTTAGTACACTGCCCTGGCTTCATCAGCTATGAAAACGGGTGTTCTGCCTCTGACTGACTGTTCAAACCCTGTGCGTCCTGACGAGCGCTAGGCAAATGTCTTTACTCACTCACTCACCTCGCAGCTTATATCTGTCCTTGGCTGTGTTTTTTGAAAGCATGATTTGTATGGTGGCCTGAGCGTCTTATCTTCAAAGGTGAGTTTAGATGACAACTGAAGCTTTTTGAGGTGATGAAGTGTTGTAAATTAGCTTAGCACACTGCCCTGGCTTCATCAAATATGACGACGGGTGTTCTGCCTCTGACTGACTGTTCAAACCCTGTGCGTCCTGGCGAGCGTTAGGCAAATGTCTTTACTCACTCACTCAGCTCCTCTGTGATTTTCTCACCTGCTCTTTCACATCTCGACTCAACATTCGCTCATTTACCCAGACTTCGACTCATTCTGTCATCCTCACGCCCATTCGTTCCCTCTCTTGCCGAAGCGACATATTGTAACCAATCGATATTGAAAGCATTGAACTGGTGATATATGTGTATGGGGCAAGGGAGGGGGCGCACACTTGTGCATCTGTGACTGTCTGTTTAGTCTTTGGGGCTTATTTACAAGCCTCGTGCGCTACTTCTTCGTCATTTTTAACATGGGAAAAGTGGCGCATGGCGGGGCTTGTAAATCTGCCCCTTTGTGTTTTGGTGAGTGTGTATGCATGCACGTGCGTGTTTTTGTACAAGTGTGTGCATGTGGGAGTTTGCGCATATCGGAATATCTATACGTGCATCAGAGTTGTTTGTGTGTTTATCTGTGCGTTTTATGCAGGCGTACGTACCTGCATAGGTATGTCTGTGTTTTGGGAATGTATGTGTGCGTATCCATGAGGCTGTGTGTCAGTGTATATTGTGTATGTGCATATGCTTTGCGTGGAAGGCAGTGCTGCATTGAGCCCACTACTCAGCGCTGTACATAAAACCACTTCTATTTATGGAGTCCTAATTTCAAGGGTGGGCGTTGGCTACATAGTAGATGTATAAAGCAAAATGCACTGTATAATTGTCATTTTACTATACGTGTAGCTCCTATTGGTGTCAGCCAGGTTCAACTGAGGTCTGCTTCCTAAGCAGAAGTTACCGCTCTTCCAATCCATCTGAGAGCCTGCACAGCACGTGCCTGCCTGCCTGGCTTCCTTCGCTGCTTTGGAGACACTTCATAGTTTAAGGGGCTGGCCAAAGTGCTTAATTTGAGCCCTTGTTTGCAGGTACTCAGCATTGGCACTTAATTCTCTATGCCGGCACGCATGACAGTCCGCCACATAGTGGCACTGTATGTTTATTTTTCAGATGCGCACATGGACGAGTGTTTCATGATTCAATATACAGTAAAATAATTAACAGTACCAGTCAATCTAGGCCGGTTTTAAGCTTTGGGTAACCTCTAATAGTCTGAATTGTCACTCACAAGTGTGATGCTTTTGTGTTGATAATGGCAGCGCTGGCAGGGGCGATGAATGGTCCAAGCTGCAGTGAGCTTTTGAGAAGGGCCCTGGCATTTACTGTTCTTTTTACGAATTAAGCACTGCATACCTTAAATAATGCCTGGCTGTTGGTGCATCTCCAGTGATTTCTTGTGCCATTGATGTGTGTATTCCTGGTCTCGTGAATATGTATGTTGTCCTGCACGTCTGGTGCATGTTCGCCCCAGGAGTTTACCCATTTCTGTACATGGGCGTAACATAGGTCCATGGTTGCCCTCTTCCCATGGACCATTCAACCTAAGGCCAATGTACCTCTGCGCGATACCCAAATCCTAGGTTCCCCTTGCCAGGTTTGCAGAGGGCGCTGCTACTTTTAAGTCTGGCATCACATCATAAGGACTCTTGAAAATCGCATATTGGTAACTGTTAGAAATGGCGAGTTCTGGTTGGCTAGGGCTTGCGCCAAAGCCAGGCAGAAACCACCACTCTAGTCAGGGCTGGGGAGTTACACGCCAAAGATAACCCCTGCTCACCCCCTTGGTAGCTTGGCACGAGCAGTCAGGCTTATCCCGGAGGCAATGTGTAAAGCGTTTGCCCGCGCACCCAGCAACAACACCCAAGGCCCACCACAAAGGAAACTCCACTCAAGGTATTATATGAAAATAACCTTTGTATTATACCAAAACACATTAGATAAAACACACACTCTACAATGTGCCAACAGGCACGGGCAGAATTTACAAGGGATTATGTACACGGGACAGGGCCACATGGCCCACTGTCAGAATTAGCACGAATCACCAAGTGTACATGTAGAACATAACACAAATTAGCACTGTAGAATACAACCAGTAACTATTGGCGCAATAATGCCCTCAGCGTCATCACACTAGCATCAGGTATAAAACCTATCCTGCATCCATCACAGGGGCATAAACATATTATGCAATTTCTCGCAAGTCTAACGCATTAGACCTAGCCACCTAAGTATACCTACACTAGGGGCGTACATAACAGAGGGAAGTACATTCTCCCTACCATCAACCTAAAAAGGTAAAACAACCTCCTAGGCAGAAAAGACCACATGCACTCAGAGCGCGCACGCACTTTACCCTGGGACACAGGGAAAGTGCGCAGAAACCAAAAATCACCACACCAAGTCACCAGTAAAAAGCAAAAAAAGTTCAGGGGTGAACCTGCCAGAAGGGCCAAGTCCAACACAACCCCCATCCAGCCAAAACGCAGGGCAGACCAATCACCACCGTGATGGACTTCCCTGCTTGGGGCGATAGAACACAGACGCGGGCCCGCAACTGCAGGGACACCCTCCGGTTCTACGCCACGGTGAACCCATGGAATTCCTTTTAAAACCACTGTCCGGACCAACTGGGCTACCCCACTGGTACTCCCAAGCTGTCCGCGGCCAAGATCAGGCCCTAGGTCACCCAGGTGCCACCGGTCCTTGCCTAATCACAGAGTGGGGGGTAGTAACCCCTGGCACATAGCGGCCATTCTCCACTCTTCCTCTCTGCAAGACAGGACTAGACTGCCACTGGTTCTCCAGCCTAGGGTCTACACCCTCAGGCGGACCAGGAGTCTCAGGGAAGGCTCTCCTCCCCCTACCTCTTCTCCTAGGGTTCCTCCTCCTCTGGCGAGGGGTACACCTAGAACGCCATTCCAACCCAGGGTTTAACCCCTCAGGTTGTACCGGGGCCAGAGGTGGGCTCTCCCACCCTCTGCACCCCCTTCCAGAACCCTGCTCCCTACCAACTGGGGCGGTACCTCTGGAAGAAGAACCGGTCGGGACGCTGATTACAGACGTCCCACCCTTCAGGTCAGGCTGATCCCGAACCTGGCCTTCCAACCTCCGGCCTAGAACCTTTGGTGGAATAATCGCCTGGCACTCCAGGACTTTGGGGGATTTACACTCCATCCCCCTGAGGCTATCAAATGACACATATGTCGAGCCACTGTCTGTCTGGCGCTGATCTCCCGTCCCCTGTCCACCTGACAGTGCGTGGAGATCCCCCAGAACAGAAGTGGTGTCACCCTGGTCACTACACGGGATCCTAGCCCAACTGGGTAGTCCCTGACCCACAGGCCTTTCCACTGGGGAACTCATCCCCCAATCACTCACGCTGGACTCCTGTACCCTCCCTACCGGAGCGGTACTGCCAGACTCCAGAACCACAGGAGCCCTGTTTACGGGCGCTCCAGGTCCTCTACTCACTAAGAGATCTTCCTCAAGTGGACTAACAGGACAGCCAAGGTCCCCAACTTGGTGTTCCCTCATGAAACCATCCAAGTCCTGAGGCAGGGTTTCGGGCGTCTGGGGACCCTCGGTCACCCCCTTACTCCCGCTCCACTGAGCCAGGCAGTAAGCCCCTACACCCTCCTCGCTATCCTGGGACCTAGCTGGGCTACACTGAGCCTCCTCCACCACGCTGGGCTGGAGGATCTCTGACCCACTATTGTTGGAATCACTCACTAATGACTCTAGAGGACCTCTAGCACTTTCCCAGCGCTCTGCTTCCTCTGCAAGTTCCCATGGACAAAAAGAGTTATACCTCAACAGGTGTTGGCGCAACCCTGGAGAACAACTACTGAGCATCTGCTCTTTGATAATCATATTGAGTACTCCATCCAAATCCTGCTCCGGGTTAAACACCAGCCAGTCCACCAGGGCATCATGACATTCCTCCACAGCCTCCTCCCAAGACTGGTGAGACAGCTTCTTACTGCCCCTGAACTTCAACCTACATTCCTCCTCTCGGGAACAAGGTACCACACTCGGGGAACTGGGACTGGGACTCTCTATACTGCACTTTATATCGCTGCCACCACTGGACTCCACCCTCACTGGGAAATCCAGAAAACTACCACTGTGCTCAGGGGACAGGGAAAGGGATGAGGCGCTATCTCCTACGCTGGACCCAGCAAGGGTCCAGCGGGGTCCTCACTCTCTACTGGCGTCCAGGTACTGTCATCTTCTTCTGAATCTCCAGGGCTCCCCACAGACCCACCACCCTCCAGGTGAGAGGCCCGGGCCCTGTCTTCCTCACTGCGCTCACGTTTCCATTCACCTGCTTGCCATCCAATCATGTGGTTCCTCAGTTCGTACACAGTGTCTGACTCTCTCACCCCTATGTTTCTCTCCCTACAGAACCTTTCCAACTCCTGCATACTGTAATAAACTAGATCACTGGGATCAAAAGCAGGCTCCATTCTGGCAGACGTTCTAGAGAAAAGATCACACAGGGAACCTAGGGGTCTGCGTTTAACACAGGAGTACACAATTCACAAAGGATTCAGCAAGCTCTCTATCCCAGAGAACTCACACCAAAGTATTCAGCAAGCTCCTTATTTCAGAGAACTCACACCATTCATCCACATACACACACCCCCAGACTAGTAAGACAGTTTCTACCGCCCCTGATTTCTCAACCTGACCACCACGTGACACAGGTACTATTACTCCGGGAACTGGGAATGGGACATTCACATTCATCCAGCGCATTACACGTTCATCCCCAAACCCCTCCCAAGACTGGTAAGAAAGTTTCTACCGCCCCTGATTTCTCAACCTGATCACCACGTGACACAGGTACCACTACCCCGGGAACTGGGAATGGGAATACATGCACTGGACACACATCTGCTGCCACCACTGGATCCCACCCTTACTGGTGAATCCAGAAGCACACTTCCACAGAAATGACATTTAAAAACAAACTTAGAACAATAATCCCTATACCATGTGACTATCTAAATGCAGAGTTTTGTAGTGCGGCCAGTTGATGCTGCGGTACAGCGCAAACGCAAGTCCAAATCCCACCGCTGATCACCAATGTTAGAAATGGCGAGTTCTGGTTGGCTAGGGCTTGCGCCAAAGCCAGGCAGAAACCACCACTCTTGTCAGGGCTGGGGAGTTACACGCCAAAGATAACCCCTGCTCACCCCCTTGGTAGCTTGGCACGAGCAGTCAGGCTTATCCCGGAGGCAATGTGTAAAGCGTTTGCGCGCGCACCCAGCAACAACATCCAAGGCCCACCACAAAGGAAACTCCACACAAGGTATTATATGAAAATAACCTTTGTATTATACCAAAACACATTAGATAAAACACACACTCTACAATGTGCCAACAGGCACGGGCAGATTTTACAAGGGATTATGTACACGGGACAGGGCCACATGGCCCACTGTCAGAATTAGTACGAATCACCAAGTGTACATGTAGAACATAACACAAATTAGCACTGTAGAATACAACCAGTAACTATTGGCGCAATAATGACCTCAGCGTCATCACACTAGCATCAGGTATAAAACCTATCCTGCATCCATCACAGGGGCATAAACATATTATGCAATTTCTCGCAAGTCTAACGCATTAGACCTAGCCACCTAAGTATACCTACACTAGGGGCGTACATAACACAGGGAAGTACATTCTCCCTACCATCAACCTAAAAAGGTAAAACAACCTCCTAGGCAGAAAAGACCACATGCACTCAGAGCGCGCACGCACTTTACCCTGGGACACAGGGAAAGTGCGCAGAAACCCAAAAATCACTACACCAAGTCACCAGTAAAAAGCAAAAAAAAGTTCAGGGGTGAACCTGCCAGAAGGGCCAAGTCCAACAGTAACAATTCTTTAAAATATGCATAGAGTTGACTTGACTCTCAATAATAGCCAATGGCTAATTGGCGCATCACTGGCCCTGGGAAAGTGCTTTCTTCAGAATGCGCGAGGGGTTATTTTATATTTGACAACTACAACCAATCAGCATGCTGTTACATTCAATTTTAAATCGTCTATATGCAGTCAGTTCAGACACGACTTCTTTATGCTAACCACCCCCACTCCAATTTGGCAACGCTCACATTCTGGGTTGAATGTGTGCATGCAAATACAATATATGCCCCTTTGTATGAGCACTCTGAGGCCAGGCCAATGCTTGTTTGTTATTCCATTACGTCAGGGCATCCACAAGACCACCCGTCACTCACATGGATGCCTACGCCGCACGCTGCCCTGGCCTCAGACCACTCGTCAGTCTACGATACAAATGTTTATTGAGTTGTAACCGAGGGGTTAAAAATGGGGGACTGAAAAAGGTTATTTTACAGCACAGGGGCGGAACAAGAAGCTGCCTGGCAGCGCTGTGTCATGAAAGTGATCGTATTTGACTTTTTTTGTGAGTCTAACCTCATGAGTCACTTCATTACCACAGCAAGTCAACTGCGAAAATCGATCCTGATACAGTTTTAATTAACTGTTATCTTGCTGATTATTAGAACAAGCATTGGCATAGCCAATAGGTCTCGCCTTTGGGACCTTATAAGTATTTAGTTATCCAGCACAATATCCTTACTGCAACAAGATTAACTGTTGCATGGCTAAACACTTATAAGGTCCCAAAGGCGAGACCTATTGGCTATGCCAATGCTTGTTTATTATGTCCACTGCAGCAGTAATGCTTTTCTGTAAAAATGTAGGAATGCAGTAGAGTGTACTTTGTTTCAAATCACTATCAATATGTGACCAAAGATCCTCATATTTCTTGCCTTTGGCATCATCACTCAGCAAATGTTCTGTTAACGGTTGACACATGGCTAATATAGCACTCAATGCTTCTAGGACTGAGAACCTCCAGCTAAGTGACACCGTTGGGATGACCCTTTCTTTGATGCCACACAATGCACAAAATGAGAAATATTTTCATTTTAGTTTCCACGAATAACAAAACAATGCACCAGAATAGACTAAAAAGTCAATAGAATTCTTCATTAACTCTGAAGATTGTAAAGATGCTTTCAACATACCATCTAACAAGGGGCAAGGATCTCTTACAGGGAAGTGCTTCAGCTCAGGTATCGATTTTGACAGGTCATCCACAATTTTTTCATATACGTAGCTGAATCACTGCAAATACAAACAATATCACTCCAATCCTTGTTGAACTTGGTAAGAACTTTTTGCAGCAGCATTCCAAGTGACACTGCGTTCCATGTTTTCTAAACATCTGGTGTCATGTTTTCACAAGTATCCCAGATGCTTTGTGACTGCACTCTTTTCACATATACCTGTCACTAAACCTTGCATTGAATGTTTAAATCCTGGGGTATTTGGCAATTCATCTACTATCAATACTGACTCACAAGAAATGGGGGCTGATGTATCAAGGGTTTTTACCCTTTCTCTGTGGGTAAATGTGTTGGTACATATTGGGAAAGATTCTTATGAAACCTACATTTTTTCTCTCAGTGAAAGACTAAACATAGCCAAAAAAATCAAACATGATTTTGATATTTCCTGTTTCTCTGCAGTGTATAAAATAAATACACAACACCAAAAACATGCTTCTAACCCCTGTATTCCTTTGCGCACCCTGCATCGCAAAATGCGATGCAGCGCGCGCAAAGGAATTTGTTGTATTTATTTAAATGTGTACTTACCTCCGTTCATCCATATTCCAGTGTTTACATTTCCCCACCCTGCCCCTCCCCCGCCCCGCCCCGCCCCGCCTCACTGCCCCACCGAACTCCCTCCACGGACCGCTACTGTATAAACTTCAAGTAACAAAATGATCTCTATGGCTGAAGCAGTAACCCCCTGAGCTATCTACATAAATTACAGTCCTGTAATCAGCATGGTGGATGTTTTTTGCAGCAGGCATGTTAACACTCTGCGCTTCTTTAGATGAGCCAAGACTGCCACTAGACAAAAAATCCTAACCCTCCCCAGCAGGAACATTAATCACCAGGGTTATCTTGCCATTTTTATTGTTGCCCAAAAACTGTTAGATATAAAAGAAGCTATTCTTATAATTCCACAAAAATTTGCAAAACACTGCCCAAGCTGTGAGCGTTGTGGTGGGGTGGCCCATATGGCCTATTGGCACCATCAGAATAATTTAACATTTTAAATAGCATCACAGACCCAGAAATGCACTCAGTCAGCACCTACCACTCCTGGTAGTAACTGCAATGCCTGTCAAGGATGGAGAGATCAGGGGCAGAAAAAATAGAATGATTCCAGGCCAGCACTGCCAGTTTCCGCTGGCAGCTTTTAGTAATTGGCTCAGGTGGTCGCCGAGCCCAGGATTGGCTCTGGGCTTGGCAACCCTGAGTACCACGAGGTCCGAAGAGGAGAGGCACTGTTGAGGAATTGATGGAGGGATGAGATGCAGAACAAAATTAATGTATACAAGGGCCCTCATTGGTAGCCCTTTCACTAGCTAATACAGACTGATGACCCTGTGAGCAAACTCACCACTAAGGGTGGAAAGTGGGCACGTTGTGGTACTTTTTTATTGACATTTTTAATCGACACACTTTAGTGCATGTGTGGGTTGCTGGCTGTCTTCCAGGGGGCTGGAAAAGAGAGTGAGTGGATTTGCTTGCCAGCTGCTTTTGTTACTGGAGGGTGATATTGCATCAGTGCAGCAAAACATGTGCAGAAAAACATGCCCTTGGTATCACCGCCTGGTACGGCCAGCCCAGCCTTGCTGGGGGATCTCAAATGCAAGAACTGTACGAAGAACAGTGAGTTGTGCAAGTTCCAGCCGAGATCATATCAAATGATGGGAAAACAGAAATGACAACTCTTTTTCGGTGTCTCTGGAAGGGCCCCACGAATGCTCAAGTTCTATAGGGACGTGTGCTCTACTGATATTAAGGTACAGCGAACAGAGGTGTAAGCACATAATTACGATAACAGGTTCAGGACATGCGAGTGCCTGAAGTGAATCTTGAACACATAAATGTAATACCTTCAAAACAATGTATGCTTTAAGAATTTGGCATTCTCCAGCACTTAATATTTGCCATGCTGAATTGCACTCTTATCAAAGACTTTGGGAGGATGAAAAGCCGGGTTGGCCCTGCTGGGATCCTGAGTTCTCAGAAGTTAGGAAACTGCTGAATACATATAATAATGTGTGGCATTTTGACCTGCTCTGGTGAGCTCTGCTAGTGCAGGGAGTTTCAGGGACAGATAGCTATCACTTGCCATACACCATAAACATCTGAGAACCAACTACCACACTTGAGACTTGCTGACACCATTGAATGGCTTTCTTCTGCTTCAAACCGAAGGTCCTTATGGTATAGTATCAATAACGTCTTCGAAAACCAAGGCAGGTTTGTGGGTGTTCATACATGCCCCCTGCCAGATATTCACTGAATACAGCAATGGGTGCATTTACCCACTAAGCTATTTCACTAGCCCTTATAGCCTGTGTCTGCCTACTAAGAAATGTCATTGTAAATGTTCTGTAGAAGATGTGCACTGTATAAAGCCTTGCCGGCATCAATATTAACCATGTCCCCATGAACCATATTTAGCTTTCTTATTATTAAAGTGTAACATGGTATTAAGAAGCCGGGATCATGTTTAAAGGTTCTTACAACATTATGTGTGGACCTCGGGAATGGGTGCGCGCGTGCGTGCGTGCGTGCGTGCGTGCGTGCGTTGCGTTCATTTCATTTTTAGAGCAGCTGGAGCACCTATCCCATTGAAAAGGAAACCTTCCTCCAGCAGCTGCTCAGTTTAATAGGCCACTTTCCACAATAGGCTTAGAGTGTCGCGTTCCTTAGCGACGGCAAATGTACAAGTGATGCCTACGAGGCACTCGGAGGAAGTTTATGGCCTTGCAAAGGCATGGCAGTGAAAGAGAAAAATAAACTGTTAACAGCCCGAGGTAAAGACCAGCTTCACGCCCCAATTTCAGGTTCAGTAAATGCATACAGTACTTTTGTTTATTTAAATAGAAGCGTATGTTTTTCCTAAACAAAGCGAAATACAAAAATATATTAAGTTCAAAGCAACACCATGCTCTTTTATAAAAGCAATAGTGAAACAGGCATGAAAGCTCGTTTTTTGGTAAGGATAGTCCAGAGTTTGACGCACCTAGTGCCGTAGGCTAGTGCAGCGAGAGAGACAGAATGCGAAGTGGCCAGAGAAAGATTGTTTTTTTTCAACAATGCAGTGAATGAAGCCAAGATTTCCTGAACCTATGGGTTGCGCGAGAGAAACTGGCTACCCTTAATTAATGTCCTTTGGGCCTCAGTATAGAAAGGCAGAATCTTACCACTACCATGCTGTCACTCAGGTTGGCACCTAGTGGCATCTATTTCCCATTGTGGGAAGATGGTGGCCCGTGTCAATGTACACCAACGCTCCTACTGTTGCTTTGGTGGGGGACAGTGCCATCTTATGTTCCACCAGGCGGACCTTATTTCCATGGGGACATCGAAATGGGGCTCAGCCCCGGTCTCATGGGTACCTTCAGAGGAGCAGATGGTAGAAAGAGTCGGAGTAAAGGTGACAGTACAATGGGCATTACTCTTGTCCTAGAGGGGTGCATGAAGGATGAGAGGCCTACTGCTGGATGCCAGGTGGCACCAATTGTGTTTAAATTATTATTCTTATTTAGCATTTGTAGAGCGCATAACTACCCAAGGGCGTCCCAGACCTAGCGTCTAGACAGAG
Source organism: Triturus cristatus (assembly GCF_964204655.1). Classification (NCBI taxonomy): domain Eukaryota; kingdom Metazoa; phylum Chordata; class Amphibia; order Caudata; family Salamandridae; genus Triturus; species Triturus cristatus. The sequence continues at coordinate 447,411,989 of NC_140590.1, forward strand.
GTTGGGGCTCCAGTTTATGGAGCTGATTGCTGGAATTGCAAGGCCTTGAGGAGTTTCTGGAAGGGAAGATAATGGGATTGAGCAAGGGAGGAGCTATGAAGATGGGTGATGGATGTCATGACGTAAGGTAGTGTCACTTTTATTGAAGGGTGACAGGAGGCAGATCATGGCTGGGTAGAATGGGCGAAAGCCGAAGAGCATTCTTTTAGTTAAAGGAATCGGTGTTGCCAAGAGACGAAGAGGGCAGGTGACAGGGCTGAGGCGCTATATCACAAAAACAGAAGAAAGCCCACCAGTGAAAGACAGATCGGCAGTTTCAACTCTTCCCTGCAAGTGGTCTGGCAAGCCTTTAACAGGGCAGTGTAGTAAAAACCTGCATTGGAACCCTCTACTCCCCCCTAAAAGTGCCCTCAGAGGTACACTAACTCTGCACCACTTGCTAGGAGGTTGATAGGGAGAGTGCAGCGTGATATCTTTTCCCATGCCCCCTGAACATTTCTGGTGGTGCTTCCCTTCACCAAATTATGAAAGACATACATAGTGTGGTAGATGGACCTGACTGCGCATGACCGTTGTTCAAAGGAGACTTTCTATGTGGCAGATCCTAGCGAATTGTTAATCATAGGGAAATGTACAGAAAAATACTGCTCTGATTTAGACAAAAATGTAAAGGGCGAAAAAGGCAAAAGAGATTGATAAGAAAATCAAAACTGTAAAGAGGGAAAACTTGCCAATCGTTCATGCACTTTAGAAGAGACTAGCTTCATGCATGCTCTTAAAAATACCACAAAGCCCCCTAAATTGGCTCCAATGTTAGGCACTGCATGTTTTGTCTTGTTGTAGACGCAATTCTGAAGCCTATGCTGCTGACAGATTCAGTATAATAAACGTGAATGGTTAGGGAAGCATCATGCATATTAGAGGGGGGGGGTTGCTGAAACAATGACATTACAGACATTTAGTCAGCTCAATGGGATAATACGCACCCTGTAGAATACTGTATGCGAGATGTTGGCCAAAGGAATGTCTCATTTATATATGCCATTATTCCCAGCACTTACTGTTACAAACCAGAATTAGCAAATCTAATAGATCTAGCATCAGCTGCCAGCCTTTTGGCTTTGTCAGTGCTTGTTTTATTTTTCAAAATCTTCACTCTTTGGGGAAGATGCTGAGCTCTGGCCAATTAAAAGAAACACAATGGGTAAGAGCATAAATATTGCTTTGGCCTGAAAGAGGGCACATTTTCAAAGGAGTTTCTGGCCACTTTGTGTGAGGATGTGCTCTCTTCGTGAAAGGGCAAAATGTAGTCACTTGCAGTGAAGTCATTCAATGACTGAAGTGGACTGACCTACTTCCCTATGATGTTAGCTGTAGTGGGCAGAAGAAAAATAGCAATGAGACAACACACCAGTGTATGAAGAGTGTTGACTAAAAGCTCCAATAACTAATCATATTACATATATAATTTTCATAAAAATCAAAAGGTCTCGATTAACGGGAGACCTAAGAACTGAAGAACCCAGAATCTTGGGGACAGAAGGCAACGGAAGACCAAGCAGTAACCCACTTGGAGTAACAGAAGACAGATATTCAAGACCTTCCGGAACTTGGTCTGTTGTCATTTCCAGCAGAAGGTTCTTTCAAAGTTCTGGCTTGAAAACTCAAATAGTTTTACCACAACAACAGCCCCACTTGAACCATAGAGGATTCAGTAGCGAGTGCGTCAGACCTCAAAATCCTAAATGGGCATACGGTGTCAGACAATCTGCCAAAAAGACTCATCCATGTTTGTCGTAACTCAGCAGAGGACTATTTGGAGCTCACTCCTTTTTACTGGAGTCTCTCAGTCTTAAATTCACGGAGACTAAATGCCAGTCGCACAACTTATGTTTGAGACAAAGGCACAGTCTTTTGTTGGCAAGCTTGACAGTGCGGTTGTCACCAGACAAGTATGTGTGTATCACTATAGCGTCTTTAGCTCTGCCCACATATTGGGAGCCAGGTGTACATGTTTTGATTGGGCAGACATTGTGTGCTTCCACAAAAAAGTGCTTGCCCTCTACACACCATGCGATCATTTTGTTTATATATATTTTGTTTATTTATCTAGCAGCTTAAACATTTTAGGGGCACACAAATGACATTGCATTGCTATTAAAGTGTCTTAGATACTTTATGCTGGTTTTCTCTGATAGTAGCACAGATAGGAGAAGGGCAATCATTAACCTACATTTGTTCTAGGTCTGGCTTGACAGTGCACCAGTCACCTGACCTTTTAACCTACATCAGTGGTTCCCAAACTCTTGACTCCTGAGGACCCCCACTGAATCACTGCTGGAGTCCGGGGACCCCCAAGCAATTTTTACAATTTAAATGTCAAAAAATTAAAACAGGCCGGCTTTAGTGCTGGTGGCGCCCTGTGCGACAATGTTTGTTGGCGCCCCCCCCAATGACCACCTCCACCAGGGAGTCTCTCACTAGCACCCTTTAACAGTGACAAGTCTCCATAACCACACTCTCTCAGATGCATTGAATTAGTTATATAGCGCCACTCATACCAGTGCAGGGTGTTCGAGCACTTTGCATCACACACACATTACACAGAGACAATCAATCATACGTGTGTAAATCAGTGTATAGGAAATGTTACATAAGCCAAAAGACTAAAAGTGTAGGAGTCACATGTCATCCATACTGGTAGGCAGTATAGTTTAAGAGTACTTGGTGTGGAGAAGCCCAAACTCAGAGTCGAAAAAGAAACTGCATAGTTGGGAGTTCTCTTTAATAATAAGAATCGATTTCTGCCAAATTAATCCTTTTTGCAACATTAATCAATTTTCTAATAATGTATTCTTTGCAGTTTGTATGCAGTTCGGGGATGAAAGTCAATAGCTCACTATTCTATATTAGGAATTTAAGTTATAAATTGCAAGTAACAAAAGGAGGTTTCTTTTGAAAGCAGTAACCTGCTGATCTGTACATACGCACTCTGTAATCACTTGGTACACGTTCTTTGCAGAAGGCATATTAACTCTCTGCACTAACTTCACTTTTTCAAAACCTCAACTATGCAAAATGCTGATCTGTCTCAGACGATAATTAATCACAGGAGTTATTGTGACATTTATGTGAGCCTGGTAATTGCCGGGGGAAGAAACGCTGCAGCAGGTGCTTCAAAAGCGTAATAAACGTTCAAGCACGGCGCCCCCAGAAAGGTGGCACCGGTGGCACCGCCCTAAAGCCGGCCCTGGCGCTCCATGCTTCTTAAAGTTATAAATTGCAAGTAATAAAAGGAGGTTTCTTTTGAAAGCAGTAACCTGCTGATCTGTACATACGCACTCTGTAATCACTTGGCACACGTTCTTTGCAGCAGGCATATTAACCCTCTGCACTAACTTCACAGAAGTCAAAACCTCAACTACACAAAATGCTGATCTCTCTCCAGGAAGATAATTAATCACAGGAGTTATCTTGACATTTATGTGAGGCCTGGTAATTGCCGGCGGAAAGAAACGCTGCAGCAGGTGCTTCTAATCTAAAAAGCATAATAAACTTTCAAACACGGTCCCAGGAAGCCAGCGGCCGGTGCGGTGGCACCGGTCGCACTGCCCTAAAGCCCACCGGCCGCTGGCTTCCTGGGTCCGTGTTTGAAAGTTTTTTATGCTTTTTAGATTAGAAGCACCTGCTGCAGCGTTTCTTTCCGCCGGCAATTACCAGGCCTGACATAAATGTCGCGCAACACCCATTGTACTCCCGTTGTGTGTGTCGCCCCTCAGCCCGTAATGAGACTTCACCCGAGCACTTCAGAGGTATTTAAAAGCCCATTTGCACGTTATTGATGCCTTATTGTTTCACCCCTTCTAAGAGCCCTGCGCAGCTGCGGGGCTCTTAGAAGGGGTGAAACAGTAAGGCCACAATAACGTGCAAATGGGCTTTTAAATACCTCTGAAGTGCTCGGGTGAAGTCTCATTCCGGGCTGAGGGCCGACACACACAACGGGAGTACAATGGGTGTTGCGCGACTGGTACACCAGGCCTACACACGACGACCTAATTCCCCTGGCCTTGCCCAACAGGTGTAAATGTAACATTTTTAAAATTAATGATAAAGAAATAAACACTCACGTGCTCTAGTAGTGGTCCGAGGTGCCGGAATGCAGGTATTTAGCGAGGCGAAGCGGAGACAGGGCATTGGGCGGCAAAATGCTCCTGGGCTGGCTGCAGACGCGAGGGAAGACGCACTGCCGTGGGAGCGTGCGCGTCTATGAAAAAATAAGCCAATCACCCTTCAGCTTCCCCGGCCTAAGCTGAAATGGTGATTGGCCTGATTTTTTTTGGTCCCGCCGCCCCTGCGCTGTCATTCACAGTGCTTGTATGCTTAAATGCTTCGTAATATTTAAAAATAGCTGACTCGAAGGCACTCCAGTTCGCGGACCCCCTGGGAATGTGTCACGGACCCCTGGGGGTCCGCGGACCACAGTTTGGGAAACGCTGACCTACATCATACAGTCCTTTCTTTCCACACAAATGCATATCTATTCCTTTGCTTTACATTACCATACAACATTCCTTTGAAGCCAGACTGGTTGACATTGCCAGTGATTGTTTTATGTGTGTTGGAACGAGTGACAGAAACGTCCATAAAAGACAGAGAAGGACCAGGCCTTTTGGCCATAATTAGTCAAGGAAAGCATGTTATTAAATTCATAAAAGGTAATACAGGCTTTCATTTTTACTAACTGAATGAAGCCGAGTACCCCGTAGTTGACTTAAAGCAACATCTGGCATTACAGCATTTTTAGGACACACTAATGATCAAGTGCTAAATAAAAATCACTGGCAAAGTTAATAGGCCTGACTGTTGTATAGCAGTGGTCTTCCAGATTTTTAATGCTGTAACCCTCCCAGTAAAGAAAAAAAATTCATCAGGCCCCCCTGAGATTTTCCACATTTATTTTTATTAAACTGGAAATGTTTAAATATGGCTCAACCTATTTCAACACTAGACACATTTAAACCTTACAGCTAAATTCTGTTACCATTTTTCTCAGCTAGGATATAAATGGCAAAAGAAGCTAGTGATGTCCCTTTACAGAGCGGCAGCACTGCCGCTTATCTTTCCTCCCAACTTAAAACAAAGCACTGTTATCAGCATAATGTTTTGTTTGGCCAGAGCCTGCCGACCCGCCTGGGATCACTTGAGGCCCCCCTAGGGGGGCCCGCCCCTAGTTTGAAGACCCCTGTTACATAAGGTACAGATAATCAACGCTACAAGCACACAAAGACAACTCATATATCGGCACGTTTGCCAACATCATAAGTGGACATGCACACACAGGAAACATACTGAAAGGCACACACTCACTCAGGTCACTAGAGGCATGTCAGCACACAAACATCATCGTTATATGTTCAATTATTTAGTGGCTTCCATCTATTTAAAAGTAATAAAGTAAACGTAACCTTATGCTGTAATTCAACCTGCAAGTATATTTATAGCAGGCCAGGAAGGCAGAGAGTAGGAAGAAAAGGTTCAATATTTAATTTGAGACATACTAGATAGTCTGTTCTCTCTGAAAACTGGAAAAAGTTAAATGGCCACACATGCAAAGCGCGCCACCTAGGTTATTTCAGAACATCTGCTTCTAACAGAGCTGGTATTTTATGAAACATTAAATAAGTCAATGAAATTCAGTTCCTTATGGTGTTGGTGTTTTGACTTCTTATGGGACTGATATAATGTAATAAGTTAATGTGACTTTATCTGCCTACCTGGCATTCTACAGGTCTGGACTCTAGCAGGATAAAGTGATTCCCATCAAGCTGGACAATACTAACATCTATAATGCGTAGCTATGTTAAGCTACCATAGATTTTCTGCAAACACTGCATTCGAATAAGCATATTTTGGAGAAAAAATATCCCCCCCCTCCCAATGTTTACTTATCTCACTACTGCACCAATGAAATACTTTACGTACTTCAAAGCAATTGCAAAATGCCATATATTATGAGTGACACTTTCAGTCAACTAATAGCTGATGACCATGATTAATGGCTTTGAGGAAATTCACCATTATGGGAGTGGCATAACGAAAGTTGAGGGGGGTCATCCTCCAAAGTACATGGAAGGGGATCCCCTCTGATACACTCAGGAGCTCTCAGGCCAGGGGATCTCAGCTGTGCACTGAAAGGGTGGTATATGAAAAAACAGTCACAGTGGAGCAGTTTATCTTAATAAAAACACAAGTATGTGAGTATACACTTAAATCGAGTTATGACAACACCTTATTGAGATACACAAATGACCTCATTTAATCATATTCAGCATAGAAAAGGGTCAACATTTCAACCTATTAAATAGACAAATGCATGTCACAATCATCATTTTCAATTACTACGGGTGTAAGTGAAGTGAAAAGTGCAACATAAATCGGGATAAGTGCAGACAAAGTGAAGGGGAAGGTCGTGTGTTTTAGAACATCCAAAATGAATTTGAAGACCTAACCTGCCACTCGAATGGCAATAACACAAATGCAATAACATTAGCAAGAAAAGCAGTTGTACAATCACTGTCAGTCTTGTGTATTAAACAAAGGGAAAAGTCGTCGACGTTTCGACCCCTAATCGAGCCAGCAATTAGGAAATCTTGGAAGCGGGGTCTTCTTCAGGACCAGCGGGGGGTAGGGAAGAAGGACTTACACCTAGAGATAATGAGTAGTATTAATACGGTGTGTCTCTAGGATCATTAATTGTCATGAGGTAGAAATAAGATGATATTTACCAGCAACAGCAAGGAAAACTCATGCTGGATTATTTGTGGAGTGGGCCCGAACGGCTCCTAAAACAAAACAAAAACAAAAAGACGGAACAAGGGGAGATTGTACATCTGTATGAGGTCTCAATTGGGGCCTGTTGGCCAAAGCAAGATGGTGTATTACTCACCATTCAATGTTGAACAACCGGTGCTATTGATGGCAATATTCTTGTCGGTATGTGATGAATCACAGTGGGCAGTGGTTCAAAAGTAACCAACGCTGGGGGGGTAAAGAAATTGAATTTCAAATCACCACTTAGTTTGAAGATGTACCAAAACCAAATAAGGTACAAACATCAAAGGACCCACACAAGTGACGGGAAAACTATGGGGGCAAATGTATCTAAAAATGTCTAAAAAGGGAGTCACCGTGAGGGGACATCAAGGGTAACTATGGGCAGCGCTGCGGGGTTTGGAGGATATGAATCCGCTAAATTTAAGAAGAACATCCAGCGTGTTATGGACTTAACACGTAACAAGCCCCAACCTCTGAAAGCCCGGACAATAAGTATGAGGCAGGCGAAGATGAGAGATTAAGCTCGCAGCGTTTCACAAAATCAAAACTTGAAAAAATATATAAAACCGCCTAACGGCTCTAAAGCATGGAAACTAATTACATATGGTTCTTATTATAACTCAACCCACCTACGATGTGGCCAACAACGGAAGAATAGCAAATGGAGAGGTGAAGAGGGGCAGCTTTTAATCTCTTAGTGGAGCAAAAAGAAAGTGAGAAGCGCGGTGAATTGCAATCTCTTGGAAGACGCGCGCTTGCTCCGCGGCATGACATACCTCCCAGGTAGCGTCGACAACATCTGACAGCTAACCCTGGGAAGTGTCAGGTCGCTCATTAAGTAACTGACGAAAACAAGTACGTCAGCAAGAGGCACGTGACGAGCCCATTGGACCGGGGCAGGGGGTGTGTCTGTAACAACGCAGCTGAAAGCTCAGATGCTGCAAAACTGAAAGTGTTAACCCGTGATCGACAGACAGCGTTCAAAGGCGCGCGAAGGGCACTTAAATGTGTCAATTGAAACTGCTGTGTTACAGCTTACACTCTAAGTTTCTTGTTTACAACATTGAAGCATAATATTTTCAGCGTTGTGCGTTAATGCAAAAAATAGGTAAAGCCACTTAGTCAAATGTACGTCAGCTTGGAAACCATGAACATGAAAAACAAATCATAGAGCAGCATATAAAATAGAGGCAAGCATTAACGTATCCTATTTAAAATGTATGCAACGAGGTAGTGACCTGACTGCAAAAGCAGCTTACATTCTGAAGCAGAGATAAATCGCCCTCAACAAGATAACAATATATGTCTAGATAGAGTGTAGTTCAGATTTTGAAAGGGAATCAAGGCAATAGTAGGTTCCAGGGGCGGAAAAAATGTGTCATGCAGCAAATGATTATGGATGGTCAAGATTACCCCATATTTTAGGCTAGGTGTTATTCAACAGGGATAATTGTGCATACGTAGCGTCAAGTTCGTTAAGGCCATTGAGGACAGAGTCAAACCTGTCCATCCATTTACATTCACGAGTGTTGAGGATTGCTCCCAGGTCGCCTCCCCTGATACCCAGAGTGATGGCCTCCAGAACTAGCCATTTCATCGATTCAGGGGGGTGATTAAATGCTGAAAAATGTTCAACCATGGGGGCCCCCGTGGTATTGCATCTTATTTAATCTTAAATGAGGTCATTTGTGTATCTCAATAAGGTGTTGTCATAACTCGATTTAAGTGTATACTCACATACTTGTGTTTTTATTAAGATAAACTGCTCCACTGTGACTGTTTTTTCATATACCAATCTATACACCCGAGTCCAGTGGTCTATCGGGTTACCCCATTGAAACATAACATATCCTAGTGCAGGTTTTCCTGCGAGGGTTTTTGCTTTTAGCTCATTTAATTTATTTTCTCACATTATGACGGCAAGTGAAACTTTATCATATACTGAGGAGTACATCGCCAATCTCATTCAGGACCCCACTAACCTTTTCATAACCTCCAACACTCCCAACATAGATGTGTCTCTCAACGAGAAGATTAACAAATTGGAAAGACTGGAGAAAAAGCTAATCCGTACAAGATTACACGGACACGTCCTGACCAAATACTTACAGGCTAATGTCATCCCGGTAGGATTACAAGTCAAGAACGAACCTGCGATCTTTGTGGATCAGCCCAAGTTCAAGGAGGGCTTCAGTTTTGTTGCCAATAACTGCTCGCGGCACTGGATGGTGCTGGGGGTAGAAACAGCCCTTGAACAGGTCGAGAAACTTATGAAAGAAATCGCAGATCTTAAACGCGATATCTCTACTGACAACGCTTTAACGAACGCCAAAGAAGCCTTGGAGCGCCTTGAGAAAACAATCAAAGAATTCGATATTAATACTCAAGCAAAGAAGCTCGACAAACTCTCCAAAGACGTACGTGTCTATGACAAGAAGTTGACCTACCCATATTTACACGACGACTACTACAAACAGGATCAACAAGGTCGTTTTTTCAATAGAGGAAGGGGTGGATTCAGAGGTACCCGTCGTTTCACAACTTTTTCTGAATCGACAGGATCCACTGGAAGCGACAGTGAACAAGCAGGTAGTAGTGTTAACTACCAAGGCCAGGACACGGCATATTATCCACCATCGGGTCCTTCTTTTTTAGAGGACAGACAATGGCGACCACCAAGAGGAAGGAATACGAACTGGAACTGGAACAGAGGCCGGGGACGCGGCCACCTACAACAAGGATGGGGCCGAGGCCTACCCCAAGGAATGACCCCTGCCCAGAAACAAGTACATTTCCCCCAGGAACAGCATGGGGAAATTCAAACGAGACGCCGAGTCTATCGCTGGTGAGCACCATCAAGGACCCTATTATGAACTTGTCCAACCATGTATTGACTAATGATGAACATAAGGTTCTCAGTAAAGGGCTATCGTACGTCCCTACCGCATACCCTAATAAATTCAATCTACAAACTGAATTACACCGTTTTTTTCGTAAGATGAGGTTACGCTATTTTTTCCGTCAGTCCCCAAGTCAATCTACGACATCTTGCACTGGACTCCGGACTCCATCCTCCTTTACTCCAACCTCACAAATGGTTTCACATCACCTGTTAACTTATGAGAGTATTGTGCTCAAGGAGGCCCTCAACACGTGTTCCATCAAGAAATATGTAACTCATAACGTTACTAGTGGTGAAAGGAAAGCCCTTGATGACTTAAAAAACAATCGCTCCATTGTCATCAAACCTGCGGATAAGGGTGGTGCCATTGTGCTTCAGAATGTGGAGGATTACAAGGACGAGATTTACTCTCAACTGAATGACGGTGTCAGTTACACCAGATTAAATTCCAATCCTTCCAAGAAAATCAGCAGCATGATTTTGCGGACAACTCAAGATGGCCTTGCCCAAGGTTTCCTTTCGAATTTGGAATTTGCCTACTTGAACCAGACTCATCCACGCGTTCCAACGATTTACACCTTACCGAAAGTTCATAAGAATCAACAACGACCGCCTGGGCGCCCCATAGTGTCTGGATGTGGGTCTATCCTTGAACCATTGTGTAAATACGTGGACTTCTTTCTAAAACCTTTGGCTGAACAAACCAGGTCATATGTACGAGACACAATGCAGGTCATCAATTTAATTGATGGTATGTCTTTCAATCCAGATACCCAGATTCTTGTCACGCTGGATATTGTGTCACTATATACCAGCATACCACAACAACATGCTCTAGATGTGATGTCAAAATATTTGGACACAAGAACACAACCCACACATGTTCCATCCGAGTTCATAATTCAGTTGCTCACTATAGCGATGACACAAAACTTTTTCCTCTTCCAGAATGAGTATTTTATGCAGACTAAAGGTGTTGCGATGGGGGCCAGCTTTGCACCGGACCTGGCGATCCTGTACATGGACGATTTTGAGCAGACCTTTGTGAACAACATTACTAATCCATTTAAGAGGCAAGTTGCGTACTGGAAGCGGTACATCGATGATGTCCTCATGATTTGGACAGGCAGTGATTCAGAACTCAACAATTTTTTCAAATGGCTCAATGAGAGAACAGGCGACATCCAGTTCACAATTCACAAAGACAAGTCCACCATTGACTTTCTGGACATTTCTATCAAAACCGCGGATGAGTGCCTATATACGACTCTTTACCGTAAACCTACTGAGAGAAACACGCTACTCAGATATGGGAGTCACCACCCAAGAGGCCTGCGTGATAATCTACCCTTTGGCCAGTTCCTAAGGATCAGGAGAAATTGTACACGGAAGGAGGATTTCTTCAATGAATCTGATGATTTGATTGCCAGACTGATTGAACGTGGCTACCCCAGACGGTTGGTTAAGAGAGCTCGCAAGAGAGCGTGGTTCAACCATAGGGACACGCTTTTAACTCCAAAGAATCGTACCGAGGACCCCAACAGGCTAATATGCGTTACCACCTTCAACACCAGGAGTAACGAAATTCGGCATATCATTAACAAACACTGGCATTTGGTATCATCGGAACTACATCTTCCCGAACCACCCATGCACTCTTTTAAGAAAGGTAGAAATGTCCGTGATCAAGTAGTAAAATACTTTTTGGACACACCGCCTAAGCCAACAATCGAATCAATGTGGCAACTACCGGCACCAGTAGGCCATGTCAAATGTGGACAATGTAAAGCCTGTGGTCTCACTATTGAAACTAAAGTGTTTCAATTGAACAATTGCACGGTGCCCCTAAAAACATTGACAAATTGTAACACTAAGAATGTGATTTACGCCATTGTCTGTCCCTGCAATAAGATATATGTGGGTCAGACCGCTCAGAGGATTAAATGCCGTATCCTACAACACTGTAGCAGAATAAGATGCAATACCACGGGGGCCCCCATGGTTGAACATTTTTCAGCATTTAATCACCCCCCTGAATCGATGAAATGGCTAGTTCTGGAGGCCATCACTCTGGGTATCAGGGGAGGCGACCTGGGAGCAATCCTCAACACTCGTGAATGTAAATGGATGGACAGGTTTGACTCTGTCCTCAATGGCCTTAACGAACTTGACGCTACGTATGCACAATTATCCCTGTTGAATAACACCTAGCCTAAAATATGGGGTAATCTTGACCATCCATAATCATTTGCTGCATGACACATTTTTTCCGCCCCTGGAACCTACTATTGCCTTGATTCCCTTTCAAAATCTGAACTACACTCTATCTAGACATATATTGTTATCTTGTTGAGGGCGATTTATCTCTGCTTCAGAATGTAAGCTGCTTTTGCAGTCAGGTCACTACCTCGTTGCATACATTTTAAATAGGATACGTTAATGCTTGCCTCTATTTTATATGCTGCTCTATGATTTGTTTTTCATGTTCATGGTTTCCAAGCTGACGTACATTTGACTAAGTGGCTTTACCTATTTTTTGCATTAACGCACAACGCTGAAAATATTATGCTTCAATGTTGTAAACAAGAAACTTAGAGTGTAAGCTGTAACACAGCAGTTTCAATTGACACATTTAAGTGCCCTTCGCGCGCCTTTGAACGCTGTCTGTCGATCACGGGTTAACACTTTCAGTTTTGCAGCATCTGAGCTTTCAGCTGCGTTGTTACAGACACACCCCCTGCCCCGGTCCAATGGGCTCGTCACGTGCCTCTTGCTGACGTACTTGTTTTCGTCAGTTACTTAATGAGCGACCTGACACTTCCCAGGGTTAGCTGTCAGATGTTGTCGACGCTACCTGGGAGGTATGTCATGCCGCGGAGCAAGCGCGCGTCTTCCAAGAGATTGCAATTCACCGCGCTTCTCACTTTCTTTTTGCTCCACTAAGAGATTAAAAGCTGCCCCTCTTCACCTCTCCATTTGCTATTCTTCCGTTGTTGGCCACATCGTAGTTGGGTTGAGTTATAATAAGAACCATATGTAATTAGTTTCCATGCTTTAGAGCCGTTAGGCGGTTTTATATATTTTTTCAAGTTTTGATTTTGTGAAACGCTGCGAGCTTAATCTCTCATCTTCGCCTGCCTCATACTTATTGTCCGGGCTTTCAGAGGTTGGGGCTTGTTACGTGTTAAGTCCATAACACGCTGGATGTTCTTCTTAAATTTAGCGGATTCATATCCTCCAAACCCCGCAGCGCTGCCCATAGTTACCCTTGATGTCCCCTCACGGTGACTCCCTTTTTAGACATTTTTAGATACATTTGCCCCCATAGTTTTCCCGTCACTTGTGTGGGTCCTTTGATGTTTGTACCTTATTTGGTTTTGGTACATCTTCAAACTAAGTGGTGATTTGAAATTCAATTTCTTTACCCCCCCAGCGTTGGTTACTTTTGAACCACTGCCCACTGTGATTCATCACATACCGACAAGAATATTGCCATCAATAGCACCGGTTGTTCAACATTGAATGGTGAGTAATACACCATCTTGCTTTGGCCAACAGGCCCCAATTGAGACCTCATACAGATGTACAATCTCCCCTTGTTCCGTCTTTTTGTTTTTGTTTTGTTTTAGGAGCCGTTCGGGCCCACTCCACAAATAATCCAGCATGAGTTTTCCTTGCTGTTGCTGGTAAATATCATCTTATTTCTACCTCATGACAATTAATGATCCTAGAGACACACCGTATTAATACTACTCATTATCTCTAGGTGTAAGTCCTTCTTCCCTACCCCCCGCTGGTCCTGAAGAAGACCCCGCTTCCAAGATTTCCTAATTGCTGGCTCGATTAGGGGTCGAAACGTCGACGACTTTTCCCTTTGTTTAATACACAAGACTGACAGTGATTGTACAACTGCTTTTCTTGCTAATGTTATTGCATTTGTGTTATTGCCATTCGAGTGGCAGGTTAGGTCTTCAAATTCATTTTGGATGTTCTAAAACACACGACCTTCCCCTTCACTTTGTCTGCACTTATCCCGATTTATGTTGCACTTTTCACTTCACTTACACCCGTAGTAATTGAAAATGATGATTGTGACATGCATTTGTCTATTTAATAGGTTGAAATGTTGACCCTTTTCTATGCTGAATATGATTAAATGAGGTCATTTGTGTATCTCAATAAGGTGTTGTCATAACTCGATTTAAGTGTATACTCACATACTTGTGTTTTTATTAAGATAAACTGCTCCACTGTGACTGTTTTTTCATATACCAATCTATACACCCGAGTCCAGTGGTCTATCGGGTTACCCCATTGAAACATAACACGTGCACTGAAAGGGGGCTCCCTTGCACCGCAGTGGCTGCCGGGGCCAATGTTACCCCACACCCTTTCGCTGCATTTCACCAATATGTTTTGTGCCTACCATTTGCTATTTCACCTCTGTAGTAACGTAGGCCTCTCGAGAAGGCCCTACCAGATGTATTGTGCACAAAAGCAGAAAGCTTATGTTGTTTTAAACTGCCATAACCAGCATATTGATAAGCCCAAAAAATGTTTTGTGCATTTCCATAAAGTTCAAATATCAGATGCATGAGTGAAAGGGAATATTTTCAACACTTATCCATAAAAAAATGGATAAAAACCCATATTACCTGCCTAAGTAGCATCAGCTTGCTTGTAAAAGCGAGACCAGGATAAAATAAAAGTCATATTGGTAATTTTTACATCTAGTCAATACATTATAAGAAAATAAACAAAATAATTTGATTTATTTCTACTATTCATTGGTAGAAAAGCACCTCTTTTGCATGGTCACCCCTATATTTTTTAGAGTGATGCAGCTGGTTTTTTGACTTTGCTAAACTGGCTCCAGTGCATGTGCTTTGACCTCTAAAACTTGTCAACATTGGATATACTCTTAAACTGCATATTTAAGTTACCTGTAGGTTCCTAGTATATAGTACGAATTGTACCTATGACCTATGACATATATGTCACTAGTGGACTACAGAACTGCTGTGCCATCCAATTTTGCGACCAAAAAAATATGCCTCAAGGCCTCCAACTGCAGCGTGGCTCCTAACCTGTCACAAAACCCTTCCTGAAATGAGAAAAACTTCCTTTTAAATAATAAGTCACACCTATGTAGGACTTGTAGCACAGGATGCATGGAATTTAAAAGTAGGACATGTTCATATTTAAAGACTATAAACTAAAAGCTATTTTCACTGTATTAAGCCTGGCTACTCCATAGAGATACACTGACAGGCACTATTACATTTCATAATGGCATCTCCTGTTAGGAAACTACTAGAAAGGTCACTTTGGGAATCTTTGCAATTTTATTAAAACCCCAATTAACTGGTGAAGTTGCATTTATAATAAAGGAAAGGGCACTTTTAGAAGGTTACCTTTTCCCTGCCTCAGGAGTCTAGAGGCTAATTTGCATTAGCAGGTAGGTGCAGTCCTCTGAGAGCTCAAGTCCTGATGGAGGTGTGAAAACTGCTCCCAGAGAAGAGACAATTGGCCTTGGAGTGGGGAGGTGTTTCTGTTCCTCTGATAGGTTAGCCATTTGGGCAGTGCCCAGGAACTTGATTGACCTCAAAGGGGCCTCCCCGGTCATAGGGCAGATGTCAGATGTCAGATGCCAGCTCCACAGGCCCCTTCTTTGTTCCCCGAGTCAGGCAGGCTCCAATCTCAGTAGGGAGGGAGATGTCTCCAGAGCTGGTTCGATGTGATCAATGAGAAGGGTTTGCTTATTTCCATGACCATACCTCCCAGCTGAGCACACATGCTCGGTACAATGGGGAAGGGTTTCAGCATCTTGTATTTAAGCAGAGAGGTGCATAAGAGCGGAAGGTCACCTGTGTGAATATTTTCCATATTGGTTAGGGATGAGCAAGGAGTCATACCCACCCACTAGCTAATACCAGGCATAAACGTGGCATCCCCTGACACCCTCTTCAAAACACTCTACATCTGTGGAAAAACTGAAGAAGGGCTGCACCTGCTGTTTGAGACCTGTGACAAGACATGAGAGGAGACCTGAAGGTCTAGATCTGCTCCCACTTGTAAACTGCAAGAAGCCTTTGCCTGAAGGAGCCCAGCTTGCAAATATTAACTGGACCTGCACTGTTTTTTAAATCCATCGACCCTGGGATGTGCCAAACGATACTCATCCTAACATCCTGGAAAATATGGGACTTTGACCCTTTTTGGCTCAAAAGACCTCAGGAGGATGAAAAGAAACCTGACAAGTCAATCCAATTTAGGTGTGTTGCTGCTGGGATTAAGATTCAGGTTTCTCCCACTGATTGTATTTCTAGAGCAGCAAATTCATTTCAGCAGGACCTAACCTTGTGGATCCTTCTTTCACTACTGCCTACAGCCTATAGCTTGCCCCACTGGAGGAATCCTAGCTCCAAAGTTTTACTAAGTTTAAATGTATAAAACTTAAGTTGGAAAAGGTACCAAAAGTATCCAACTGCTTTACTAAAACCTCGCCCAGTTCCTATCCAACATCATGGAGCCCTTCTGGAATACAGCCTGCTAACTCGCTCAACTAAAGGACTTTGTCATCCATTCTCCAGACTAGGTTTAAAGGTAAAATCTCTGACCAGGCCAAACCTGGTTGGTGTATTCGACCTGCGCTCCATCGAGGTTGGCCGTAAATTGCACCTAGGTGCCAGTCTCTGTGACCAGTTGATCCACATTAATGCTTAACACTTTTTGCCTCAATGTTTGTTTAAAACTTTTTAAAATCCTATTTCCAGTTCCACCCATTGGATCTTTACTATTTTGTTCATGTAAGTAGTCTTTATTTTTATAAATTCGAATGGGATTTTTATTGTATTGTATGTCAGATTATTTGTCTGTTTTGGTACTTCTTGATTCTTTACACATTTTGTTAAGTTTAACCTGTCTTTTATGTGCCATAAATATCAGGCTGAGCTAAGGTTTAACTTGTTAAAACCTTTCTGGACCTAACTATATAGTGACATTACCTCTTGTGGTTGACTCCCATCCACCCCAACTAATAACCCACTTTCTCATATTATTCATGTCTTAAATATTTAAAGATGGCTTGACTGAAACTTAGCAGTGCATATCCTCCTGCTAATCAAATCTCTTCTTCAAGTGTTATGCCTATTCTTTCTTTGCACTGCATAATCCAGACACTTAAATTGAGGGGCCAGGCCATACAATGGATTCAGGAAGGAAGAGCACTGTCGCTAGAATTAAACAACAGATATACATATGAACAGTACCCACAAAACAAAATTCCTTTTAAGAAGAGACACCAGCCACATGGCAAAGGAGGTAATCACAGGATGGGAAGCAGACCTCGGATTTGGAACTTTTCCTTGATTGTTGGGAGTGTAATTGGCAGTCGAGCATTGATTTTTGCTGGGAGACATATCTCTAGAACAAGTACTGGAATGTGTTGCTGAAAATCTTGGGTAAACAAAGTGTGGGAATAATAGTTTAATCTGCTCAAGAGTCTTCAGTAATTTCCCTAATGACAAGCTGGTTTCACTCTTTAAATTGCCCTGCTTTACCCACTCTCAGGAGAGACCTCATTGCACTAAGGAAAGAAAAAAAACACATTCATACAGGCAATTTGGAACATCTCCTACATTCCTGACAGAGGCCCCTGGAGAGTAAAGAATCTCCAGCAGTGCCCTGAAGTCTGTGTCTGAAAAGCTGACCTGAGGGCCAACAAAGCTAACCACATGTTAACCCCACAGGATGGAGGAGTCCAACTCTTCCCAGTGGAGCCTGCTTGCCCTCAGGAAAATGTCTCTTTTTTCTGGAGACAAAGACCTGTAGGCTGCTGAGACTAAGGAAACCTTGAAAATTAACTATGGACATTTCAACGGCCTGTTCATGTGAAACCTCTCTCGTATACCTGGGAAAATAAGCTACGCTTGGTGGATAAAAGAAGCTGGTGCAGGCACAGAGGAATCACAGGAACTAGCTGAGGCTATATAATTTACTATGACACAAAATTAGAGTTATGAGAGTCTTAATTTCAACTTCTATCATTATAAACTTACTTTAAAGTTTCGGGTCTTTTGGATATCAAGAAAATAAGTTACTGAACTGTTAGAACTTTCAGCCTTAGTGTGAACTTTCTTCAAACTTCTTGCCCTCCATCTCCATTTTTGCTGATTTTGTTTTTGTTGGCCTGTGTATTTTACTACTTCTAATAAATGCTAAAGTGCTCGTGTTCTCTCTTTTAAACCTAGTCAAATTGCTTACACCCAATTGGCACATTTAATTTACTTGTAGGTCCCTGGTAAAGTGGTACTACATGTACTCAAAGCCTATAAATTAAATGCTACTAGTCAGTCTGCAAAACGTATTGTGCCACTCATTACGTAGTCCTTTTAAACATGTCTCAGGCCTGCCAGTGCAGCCTGTGTGTGCAGTTTTAAACTGCCATTTCAACCTGACACCATAAACCTTTTGCCAGGCCTAAACCTTCCTTTTTAATACATATAAGTCATCTCTGGAGTAGGCCCTACATCACTCACAGAGCAGGCTGCATTGTATTTAAAAATTTGGACATGTACTTTTTTGTCCAGGTAGTGAAAACATCTTACATTTTTTTTCACTACTGCAAGTCCCATTCTCTCATTGGATAACATTGGGTTAGCTTATTATATTTAACAAATTATAACATTCAATTAGGAGCAGATGGGAATGTCATGTTTGGTGTCTGAGAAATTGCCATAAAAAATCTTCTTCGATGATAAATTTGGATTTGAAGTTACAATTTCGAAAATGCTACTTTTTGACAGTTGGCATTTTCTTGCCCTAACCACTTAGTGCCTACTGCCTGTTCCTGGGTCACATGGAAAGGTGCAGCTGGAAGCTGTACTTTGTTTATTCCTCTGGACAGCCATCCAATAGAGGGATTAAGTGTGCCTGTATGGGTCATCAACTGTCATGATGGGAGGGGATTGAACTGATCACAGCCTCACTATCAACTGAATAGGCTGAGATTTGGCTTCAAACAAAGGACTAGTCACAGCTGAATTTTTCATGCACGTAGCTTGGATGCAGGGGAGGCAGGAAACTTCAAGGACTTCATAGGAAATTCTCTAGAAACGTCCCTTATTTCAAAGTGAGGACCATGTATAAAATGTTCTACCCTCAGACCCAACTCTTCAGCACACTCTTTGAACTGCAGATCCTACAAAGGACAGACTGCCATGCTGCTTTGATGCCAGATCTGCCACTCTGCTAATCTTCTGCCCTGCTTGCTGAGAAGGAAGACTTGACCTGTATCATTCATCCCAGGCTAAAGTGACCCCAAGAGCAGCTGACTGGCCTCCTGATTTAAGCTACAGGGACTTATTGAGCTCCAGAGGCTCTCTGCAACTTCCCAGCTGACCTGCTTCTTCGTTCTGCCTGAACCCTGCTGACCTCTGCTGGAGTGTGTTCCTGACCCCTAAGTTGTGCCCCTCAGCTTCTGGACCCTTAGTTTGACATTAGTTGAGCTCCTCTCCAAAGAAAAGGAGAAATTCTAAAGCTTTGAGCTCTTCGTGAATGGGTCCGTTAGTGCCAAGATCTTGCCGTGCATACTGCTCACCAATGCAAAGTTCTGGTGAACCAGAGGCTTCACCCAATAGCGACCGCCACCAAAGCCCAGCAGTGCGAGATCTGTACTTCGCACTACTGCATCGACAGCTTGCGGTGACCGCTAATGAAAAGCTCCAGTAACAGGCATCTGCGACACCCAACCGAATCTTCGCACTACAGCGATAACCATCTGCGATGTCCTGCCTGCTCTCCGCACTACATCGACGATCATCCATGATGCCCTGTCTGCTCCTCACGACTCCTTGCACCGCAAATTGAACTTTTTGCGATTGAATTTAAGGTAACTCTTTCAGCTGGACTAACATGGTTCCTGTATCCAGCCCACTCTCCATTAGGTCGTCCTGAACTTGTGACTTTCACCCAGTCTCGCACGACTAGATAACCACGAGTGGTGCTTTGTGCTTTTAGGTGCTTTACTTACCTGAAACCTTCAAAATTACACATCTCTGATTCTACTGAATACATTTTTTATCATTTAGGTCCAAATGACTTTACTACACTGTGCTCCTTTTTTTCAAAATTGATGTGGAATTTTTCTTGTACTGTATTTATTACAGTTTGAAGTGCTACATAAATACTTTAAACATTGCCTCTAAATTAATCCTGACTTCTTGTGTGCTACCAGAGGGGTAAGCATAGGTTAAGTTGGGGTTTGCTTGTGATTCAGCATGACAGAGATTGTGGTTGCTGCTTGAGTAGGGGCTCATCCCATTGCAACCAGTAACCCAAATTTCAACATGAACTTTTTCACATAGTTGTGAAAAACATATCTCTGTATAACCCAGACAAGTCGTTTGGCTTCAGTGAAAAAGACACAACCTTACTGGCTCAATTTTAGCTGATTGTCATGCTTTTAACCACAATGTTTGAGGCTATTTTAAGATGGTGAAACGGTTGATCTGGTCTTGCAAAGCCTTTTTTGGCCACTGCTACTAGTCTTGCTCCTGAGAAGATTTATGACGTCCAGACATTTACTAAGCCCCCCCAATAACTTTCTTTTACTAGAGATGTTGTGAACTTTTATCAGCTACACTAAATTGTGGGTTGGCTTTGATGGAGACCTAGGTCCCTGCATAATACACACTGTAGGATAAAATTTTACTTGACTTAACCATTGTCTCTCGTGAATTGTTCATTTTTCTGTCACATTTAACTTTCTCTTCCATTATCTGGAGTTTGGAATATTACTCTCCTTATGCCTAAAATGTGTTGTGTTGATGGTGTTGCATGTGTATACCACATGAATTTCATTAAGGAAAGCCTTGCTCCTTAATCTATCAAGAGTAATCAAGATATTTTTGTCAATAACACATTTATCATATAAAAGTCACATTTATTTTAGTTGTGGGAGGGCTCAGTCTTAGCTCATTTCAAGAGTGTGAGTTCCTTTACCCAGTTTATTAATTCCATTTACTGAAGTCTATTACAATCAGCGGTTGAGTGCTGAGAACAATACCCTCTCTGCTCTGTATATATTACAAGAGCTTTGCGAAATGACTAAAACTATATCTGCACATTATACAGATAAATGTAGTTTAGGAAAACATTGCCAAATCTCTTCAGATAGTGGAGTAGTATTTGCTTTAAATCTATACTGTCTTATCTGCTTTCTGTGCTGAAATCACCTTAGCATCAATACCTACGAATAGTCTCCATAAATTGTGCAATAGATACTAATGAAATCAGACTTTCCACTGTACTGTATATGGCTGAAATACTTAAAGATATGTTGAGAGAGACTAGGTTTAGTGAAGTATATGCTCCCCAAGTACAATCAAAAAATGCATCATAAAGGGATTACAATTAGGCATAGAAGAAAATAATAGATGATATAAGAGAACATTTTTTGTTTAAATGTGCCATTTTGTATAACTAGGTAGTTTTGTCTGAGTGTTGTCCTCAACCCATTAATGACAAAACATATTTAGAATTGGTTTTCTTTTAACAAGAATACATTGGATTTTGAATACAATATGGAAACAGGTGGAATAAATATGGAAAGCGAACTGTGACTGTAATTAGATGAGCAGAGGGAATCTTTTTTCTGTTATATTTTAGATGCAAGAAATGAAATTATCATGCTGGGTCACGAGTAGAAAACAAAGCTTTTCTAAGATTTGTGAAATCTGTATTGCTGCATGGAATTCAGTATTATCAAAAAACACTGTCAAATGCACTAAGCTACTTAATTAGAACAAGAGTACTACTTACATTTTTCAAGCACAAAATAACCCTACAACAAGTGTATGTTTAATACTTGAGGGCATAGGAAATATAATTTTGCACAGTGGCGGCATAAAAGGCAATGCAAGTGGAATGTGAAATAAAGATTATACCTACAAATAGCAGACATTTCTCAACTTTAGTGCCTATCGCAGTGTGTTTTAATGACATTACCTTTAATACTTCTCCTATAAGATTAATTCATTCTAATTTAATATTATGTACTGTATATTTCATAAATCGTGGCAGTCACAAATAAATGTTGTACATTTAATGCAAAGATGGTATTAATTGGTCTTGGAGAGAAAAAATGTTGGACAACCATCGTGCATATTTTTAATTCATTCGTAGAGTTCTTTGTGAGATTGAAGAGTTAGGGCCTCATTACAACTGGCCTTGGAAATGGGCCAGTATTTCCATACCTCTGAAGATAAAAATACTGACTTCGAGGTAGAGGTAAAGGGGAGTGCAGGGTTAAGGTGGAAACAATATGGCCTATTGCAAGTTGAGAATTTCCTTGGAAATGAGAAATTATTGAGGAATCAGTATTTCTGAGTCTGATTCTCCAGTAATTTCTCATTTTGGCCTAGAGTTTCACCTGGACATTTCAGTCGAAGTATATGAGTGAAAGCATGCAAACTTATTGCATTTATTCAAACCTTATAATTCCAGTGGGGCCAGTAACTGCAATTAGTGGCCCCATTGAAATTAAATGATCTCTCATAATGAGGGCCTATGTCTAAATCCAGTTACGACAAACACAGGCAGTAGAGTATGTATGTGTTTGACATTGGCATTATTAGAGAGTAAATCCTTTATGTTTAAAGTATGGCAGTCATTTATGGAAACCAATCAATAATTTGTAATGGAGCAGACTAGAATAGGGATAAATGGCACTCTTTCCACTAGCTCAATTCAGAATAAAAATGAGTGAGATGTTTCTGTGGTTGAATAATAACCAAAGTCAATCATAAATCCAACAACTTGACAAACTGGGTACATAAATGAGTCTCACCGTCCATACATATTATGCACAATATCCTCCATGACAAGTTTGTTTGTAAATACTTACATCATAGAAAATGTTTATGGTTGGCATCAGTCAGTATCATCTTTATTCGGTTTCAGATTTTAAAACCATAAAAGCACAAAAGAATTACAATAAAACACAGGCCTCTCAACCGCATACCAAAATACAAGGTCATAAATAAGCAAAGACACAAATGTGAAGCCACAAATGAATTACATACTGTACATCAATGATGAAGAATTGATCAGGGACACAATATATCAGCACTTTAGGAGATCAAGGGGGTCAGACATAAAGGCCGGACATTACAAAGTGCATAGTACTGGGAGGGGTAGGTATAACACAACCAAATTAATCACAGATTACCATCAATTCATGGGCGAAGTGAGAAGTCATTGATAACTCCTTTACTCCAGACCCTCTTCCTGCAGCATTATCTGATTATGCCACATTTTTAACATATCTTTGTAGTATCTGTGTCTTAATAACAGACTCTATACCTTATGAACAATAAAGATATCCCTAGATAAGCACGAAAGAGTAATTTTTCTAAAGAAACCCAAAACAGCCATCGTAGTAACGTATACCTTACTACATGTAAATGAAGTCACATTAAAAATAGAATAGGCAGACGCAATGGCATATGATTTGGTGCAGTGCTGGAGCAGTTATCTATTTATGGGGATTGTGTTTATCTACGCCTTGGTCAATGAACTGCCATTGTATATACAAGATACGAAGAGTATGATTATTCTGAGAGAAGAAATATCTATAAATAATTTCAGATCTCTTTGTATATGATGTTTATCTATACACATATACAAGAGGAGGATTTTATAATTGTCTTTTTGAGACTCCTTATTTCATGACCACAAGAGAAGCAAGTATCAGTTGCAATTATAGGTAACAAGCTATGTTTTACTCTTGATAAAAATAATTTTGTACATAAACACCAATTTTAATTCAGATAAAGATAAAAAGAATTGCAGTAATGTTTTTGCATTAGAGGCAAAGTTTATATAAGCCCATTTTGCAGAATTTACATGTATACCTTCATGAACCCATACTCAGAAAAAGACCTCAAGACATATATCTCAAGAGTAGGCTAAATCATTCTGCAGTAACAGACCACTTTTGATCTTACATATATACGTACATACAGATTGTGGAATTGGCACATGAACAACATCTAGCTGATTTTGATTGATAAATACTAATTGTTCAATAGATTACCTAGAATGTCTCAAGATACAGAATGAGCATGTAATGCTCAGCCTTGGAATGAATAATGAAGAGATTAACTTTCAAGTTTATGAATTGTTATACTGGGGGGTTACAGCTGATCTCTACACTAAACACACTGACAAAGACGCATTACTATATTTCTGCAGTGATCATCTGGCAAATTAATTGCATGATAAAATCTCTACCTGTGAAAAATAAGATTATTATCTAACGTCACAAAGTAGTCGGATTTTGTGCTGGTGAGTTGCAGGTGAATACCTAATCATTTTGACATTTTAGTGGCGCATCAGCCTGTCACAGGTGTAGATTAGAATGCACCTCAATCCCAATGCCCCTCGACCCAAATAGCACAATCAGGGTGTTTATGATGTATGAATTGTACTTGTAAAAAAGGCAGTAATTGCTTCTATTAGCAAGTTAAATATGAGATTGACTATCATTTGTGAGGTTAGGATTGTTAAATGTAACACTGTTCAATGAAAATGTAATATACACACAATTGTTTCCATATGAATGATGATAACCATAAGGAGGATATCTGAATAAATGAGCATTTCTCATATATTACAACGATGAAAAGAAACCCCGAGGCAAATACTAACATGACTGGGGATATAAGACTATCCAAACTTGGGGTTATCAGACATTCTCAGCATCCAGACCCTAAAACATAGGGTCACACCTTTGCTTCCTTATTGGCATATGTGAAAGACTTGTGTTTACTTCTTTTTCAAGCTTTAAAGTGGTTATTTACATTATAAATACAAGGCAGTCAGGTAAATGTTGCATCCTGACATCTAGTTGCTATCCACAGCTAAGTTGAGTGTTCAGTTCATTACATCTAACATTGATATTACTTGTTGTCTTTTTATCAAGAGTGTTAAGCTGCATGTACTCCATAATTTAAAGTTTGAACCATTTTCTTGTATATGGGTTTAAGCAATAGGAGCACAAGTGAGGATGGATGATAGCTGGAGAATACTTCTTCAAATGTTCTAAATGTTTACAGGTTTTATTGTATTGTTTTAGTGATTTAGTCTCAGTCTTTGACCTGTTTTGATTTGCAAGATGAGATGAAATTTAAATTGGTATGCACCAAGCTATTTGGTAAATATACCAAAATTAATTAGGATGCTTCCTTCAGTATATAGCTGTGATCCTAATTTATTTTTGATTCCAGGGCAGTAGAAGTGGGATGGAATGTTGGGTATGTGTGACTGTTGAGCACCTAGTTGGTTCTTTTCACAATGGCTAGTTATGGTTGGCTTGACTACGGAGGTTTAGAATCGTTTCTCAATCTTCCCATTAAAAATAATCCAATCTTACATTATAAATTAGAAAATTAGAATGTTGACGGCTCAACTCAAGATAATGGAGTGGTTCACAGCCTATAATGGCTTACTTAGGCCTACCGCACCAACATTTTAGTGCTTGTCTTTCCGTTCCTCTCTGTTAAACATAGAATATTCCACCTCAGTGGCCATATAGCCCTTCCACCTCGGGCTGTACTGGTTGTTAAAGGCCTTCACCCTTGTTCGTGTCTGTAAGTGGGATGAAAAAACTGCGGGGTCTCTCAAAGGGGTGTGGCAAATGTAATTAAGGGCGTGGCTTAAAAACACGTCAGCTAAAAATCTGTGCTTAGCAAAGTGTGCCACCCGACTTGTATTTTGCTGTTTCTGTCATTGCATCCAGATATATGATACAAGAAGTAACATCATATCTACAACAAGTCAGGACTATTGGCGTTGTCAATGGCTGTTAGTTGCATAAGATAAATAACCAGGAACTATGGCTTGTATACAATATTGAAAAAGCTTCCACTTAAAGCCCTGGTGACACCAGGACGATGTTGGCGCTCCTGAGTTTAAAAAAAAAAAGGGAAATCTAGAGAGGAAATGAGTCTCTTTAAAGGATTTCCCTTCCCCTACAACGCTCTCCTGGCATGACGCCATGCCGTAACTTCTCCACTAGTGAGAAGTGAGCTGTGTGAGGAGCCCACACTAGTGAGAAGTGAGGATTGTGAGGACCACACATTGGTGTGCCTGCTGTCACTGCAGTCCCGAAAATATGGGCCGATGTGCCAGAGCCCGATAGAGACCCGTTTCGAGGCCTCTTTAAAGAAACTGCCGGGGCTCAGCACCGGTGAGACCCGGCCCACTTGAAGCACTGCCCTTGTTATAGGCACAGACCTGAGGGTCGGGCCTATACATCGGATGTAACCATGTGACTTTACAGGCCTGAGGTCAGCAGGATGGCCCAGTAAATGTACTATTCACTGCTGACAATTGTGGTATTGTGAAGGTCATGAATTAGAATCCCAGTAAAGAAGAATCAGCCTTCTATCCTTCCGAGGTTGGTAAACGGAGTACCACAAAGTGATCAACAGAAAAGCTGTTACTTACATTGCAGAAAAACGTCAGAAGTGCCTGGTGAAACGCTGTATAAAAGTGCGTGGAATTTGCTGCTCTTCCTGAGATCCCTGTCCAAAGCCCCAGCAGGACCCCAAGCGCCAGCATTATATTTCCATTATAAATCTATTTGTAAGACTACAGATCACATCATGTGCAATGAAAAGATTTAAAACACTCTGGCACATCTCTTTCGTTTCACCACTGGCAACCACACCGCAGATTAAACTTGTATGTGTGTCCATCACTCAGCCTTAGCTCTATCCATGTGCGGAATGCAACTGCTGGCCAACTTGTAGACGCACCATGTGGGCACTGAAAGAAAATTCCAAATAGAGTCTTTGAGTGCCAGGGATGCAGGAAGACAGCTACAAATGAGAAATCCCATCTGGGGAGAGGGGCTAATTAACAGAATCGAGGAAGAGGCCTGCCTGATCAATTGAAAGGCGCCATTTGCACATTGCAGAGCTTTGGCAAAATAAAAATGTGCTTCTGCGAAAGCAGTACAATGGTTGGCTTTGTACCATGGTGTTTAGTGTGGCATTAGTCAGAAGTCCTTGGCGAGGAATGCATACAGATTTGAGCTGATTCTAGATCAGGGTTTATAGTTAACACGTCTGAGAAACGCCAAAGGGGTTTTACAACAAAACTGATAGAAAATGAAAACAAAAGAAGAATTCTAGATTTTCTCCCCTCCCTTCATAAACGTTTTGGGTTATGCAGCCAGATTCAAGTCAGTCTAAATTCTCCAGGACTTCAAAGCTGTCACTAGTTTTGCGAAATAATATCTGCCCATTTGAAAAGATACCAGGTGAGGTGTAAATAAACATATTGAGCCCACAAATCCTGCTATTCACAGATTTTACGACCACAAAATGGCATTTGCTCTCTAGTAAACCCTTTTTGCAAATAAGAAGGCCTTTTTTTCTGAATTACGAAATTGGTTTACTGTCTCATTCTAAATTTTAATTAGGAAGGGCATGAAAGGGGTGCCCCCACCTAAGTGTCAACCACAATAGATGCAACTACAGTCACAAACCATTGGAACGTTACTGACTACTTGGTTGGCAGTGTCCCATTCGCAAAAGAAAAGGTGTGCCAGTTGGATAGCTTCCCCTTCGGGGATTGTGACGTAAGTCTCAGGTAGGGCAGGCAGAGGAATGAGAACTTGGAGACAGTAGTCTGCTGTTCCTTTCAGGATACCATACCTGTTTTTTGAAGTCATATGGGTTACAAATAATAACGAGCCTTTCTATTATACATTCCACAAGTTGTTCTGCGACCCTTGTGACAGGAGATGTTTTACACGACTGAAAAGTACATAGTTCTCATTCCAAAATTAAGGACAGGTCACAAATAGACCCTGGGCAATTTCCAACCACTATTTCCAAATTGTCTCCTTTGTACATCTGGCCCTCAGATGTTTAAGCTGAATTAACGTTGATTAGCACAGAAATTCTCAGGAAAAAGGTTACGCAGCGGGGATTTTTCTAAGATACCTATTATGTATGAAGCAAAGGACTGGGCAGGTCATCGCCCTATGCGAATGGCAATAATAAATGTATTCATTTATTAATGATGGGGAGTTTGATATTCTCTGCTTCGATGCTTTTTCAAAAAACAAATTGGTATTAGATTTTTTAAACACATGTACTCTATGATCTCTCTGAGCACCAATGCAAACTATGGGGCATATCAACAACAACCGGCGATAATTATCGCTGAGCGCAATTAGCGTTAGGATAATTATCGCCGGCTAGCGTGGATTTTTATCGCTGAGATAGCGTGCTATTAGCAACGCTTATCTCAATAGCGATAAAAATCCTCACGCTAAATGGCTAACGTGAGATTATCGCTGGAAACCCAGCGATCATCTCACGTTAGCTTGTTGATAGGGACAGAAAAACTTAGGGGCATATAATCAAGGACCGGCGATAATTATCTCTTAGCGCACTTAGCGCTAGGATAATTATCGCCGGCTAGCGTTGATTTTTATCGCTGAGATAGCGTGCTATTAGCAACGCTTATCTCAATAGCGATAAAAATCCTCACGCTAAATGGCTAACGTGAGATTATCGCTGGAAACCCAGCGATAATCTCACGTTAGCTTGTTGATAGGGACAGGCAAACTTAGCCATGATATCCTCCTTCCATAGGATATCATGGCTAAGTCAGAAAAATACCAGATGTAAAAAAGCAGCGTTAACCGCGGTTAGCGCTGCTTTTTTGTCTCTAACAGGGTTAGCGACATTCTTGATAATAGGAGAAATGTCGCATAGCGACATTTCTCCTATTATTTTACTCTGGAACGCCCCCTTTACATCTCATTAG
The DNA here is from genome assembly GCF_964204655.1 of Triturus cristatus. NCBI lineage: Eukaryota > Metazoa > Chordata > Amphibia > Caudata > Salamandridae > Triturus > Triturus cristatus. The sequence goes on from NC_140590.1 coordinate 447,440,574, forward strand.
AGATGCAAGGGGAAGCATAGAGTAAAAGGGTGCTAACATGCAAATTTGCATGTTAGCACCCTGTTGTTGATAGGGCGCTAGTTTTATCTCTCCTTTTTTGGCTTTTAAAGCCAAAAAAGCAGATAAAAAGCCCTTGTTGATATGCCCCTAAATGTTTGGGGACAACTTTTTAGCTCTCCATTAGTGCGAATCCCATGTCAATGTCTACTCGCAGGCTTTAGACATTTTCACTTTTAAAAATATGCTCAATCATTTGCTGTATTTCTCAAACAAACATAAATCACAGAATGCAAACCACAAAAATGTGGCCCTGAATATCTGCAGTCTGACAATCCGTACTAGTTATGAGTTTTTCCAGGAAATGTAACCTATACAATTAATTATGTAATATCGCAAATCACAACACAGCATCTCTCTTTATCATGGACTGTTGGCTTGAACACCAATATCAAAACCAGGACTATCAGGAAAGTGTAAAAACTGTATATTGTCTAATACTATGTGAACAAAGAAATATAATGGTGCAACATGAGCCTTCCTTGCCATCACTGGCTGGCTGTTAGAATGAACTCAACATGAGGCTTGAGGAGTTATAAGCATTGTATATAAAAACATCATAGTTCCCACCAGCCACCCTCAAGTAGAAACATATTTTTCGGAGCTTACAGCGAGGCAACTTTGTGGGTTGTGTCTGATGAGGGCTCCACAAGGCCGAATACCTTCTTGCTGAGGTTCTGCTGAAATGGATTCACAGCTGCGGAGCAGCTCCAAGTGGGGGAAAGTTCCTTCTGCAGCCCAGAGAGGTGGCGCGCCAGGCAGAAATACTTGGTAGATTTGTCCCTAGAGGTCTTGAGGTTAAAACTTTTTTCAGGTCCAAGGTTTTGAGAGGTGATAGGGGAAGTCCAGTTAGACATAGCCAAGGGTCAAAGGACGTCAGGAAAAGCACTGGGGAGAGGGGGTCAAGTTTCACACCAGCAGACGTCACCAGTAGAGTGCAGATCAGGTATAGTTGGTACTGATGAGTTGGGCACTTTGAATAAAAGAGCACCTGCTGCTTGTTGTGGATATGTAGCTGTACAGGAGGTCAGCCAAATGACTCTTGAAGTCCACTCCCTTGGCTTGGGTACAAGTGAGAGCTCGTCCAGCACATCAGGTCTCCCCACGGGTCTTAAAAACAGGTCCTTCTTCCATTGTTCTGCAAGTGCATAATGTTCTGAGATGGGTGCCGGGGGATGCTTAATTTATGCCTGCAATAGCTTGTGGGCGGCCATTACTTCAAGCCCCTTCCTAACCAATGGGCTAAAAGTTTCCCAGGGTAACCATACCCACGTTTGCTGCAGTTCCAGTGTGCCCTACTGCCAACAATCCCACACTGCAACGTACTCACTAAATCCATGATGGGTGAAACCTTTCTCCCCTTGTGCAGAGCCTTAGTGCTCAGCCAGAGGCTTTCTATATGTAGTGATAGATTTGTACGTTGTGATTTCCATGTAATATACATTGTATGGTGGTTCCTAAAATATTTCTCAGGGGATTGGGGTGAACAGTCGCAATCAATCTATCAATGGATTTATAAAGCGAAACTAATCACCATGGAGAGTATCCAGGCATGTGAGGGTCATGATGGGTAAGGTAACTTAATCGAACATCCAGGTCCTAAGTCCTCTCTGGAATTCCAGTAGAGATGTGGAGGCCCAAAGCTACAGGGTCGTTCCAGGTTTTCGCAGCGAGGTAAGGCAAGAAGCGTCCTCTGCTGTTGCTTCAGTGGATGGAGGGGCTGTGGGTGAGTGAGGGGAAGGTGGAGCGTAATTGTTTGGTAGGATGGTTGAAGTTCAGGCGGTGGTTGATGTAGACTGGTCTTTGGTTGTTCAGTACTTTGTAGGTGTGGAGCATCAGCTTGAATTGGCATCTCTCCTGTATAGGGAGCCAGGGGAGGTTTCTCAGATGGCGCGTGATGTAGGTCCATCTGAGAAGGTCGAGGGTGAGTCTGGTGGCAGAATTCTCTATGGTCTGGAGTCTCTGCAGAAAGTGTGTGGTGATCCCAGTGTACAGTGCATTGATGTAATCTAATGAACTTGTGTTCATGGCTTGAGTGATGGTATATCTGGTGTTCAGGGAGAGCCATTTGAAGACTTTTCGTCCCCAAGGGCCCCCTTCCCCTTTGCGAATGGGTTACCACCATCACCAAAGTATTGCTCTTTTGTGACTGGAATTTGGTCACAAAAACATTACTCCATTACATGTCATTCTGATTCGGTATTTTTGAAGGGACGCCCCTTCCAAATACCAAATTGATATTTTGTAGCAAATGCGAATTACTATTGGAAAACAAGTTACCAAATCACAATTTTCCTTTTGTACATTGTAAAAAGCTTGTTTGCAGTTTCAAACTACACTATTCTGCAAATCAGGCTTTTTGCGACCCCAAAGAAGCTTTCCCCATCTGGCCCTTAGGTCATCTATAGGCAAACTGAAAGGACCAAATTAACAGAAAATGGTACTTCTAATGGAACTGTTTAAGATAGAACAGGGTCTAAGCAGTCTATAAACAATCTGCAGGAGCAAATCCAAGGGGGAAAGAGTATGTTTGGAAATCCAGCATGTTTCCTGCGTACTCCTAGGGATGCTATTGAAGCCATAAAAACTGAGAAAGGTGTTGAAACATGTTTGTAAATCCATAAAAAAGTGGGCAGGCAGAGCATATCTTAGGTGTAAATGTATAGTGCACAGATTTCATATTTTTTGTGAACTTTTTGGAGAACAGAACACTAGATTGTAATTATTTACTTATAGTGGACAGGCAGTCCACAACTGAGTAACCCATCAGGTGACCCAGACCCACCATAGTGATTTTTTTTCCTCTACAGAGGAAAGAGATGGGCTCCTTCAATAACTTCTCATCAGTTAGAGAGTGAAGATGGAATGAGATGTTTGGGAATAAGGAGAGTGGGTATATTACAGACCACTCCTGGAGGTAACAGAGTAGCCTGGGAGAAACCCTGATTTTAAGAGAGTTCTGTTTGAAAACGTCTGCAAAGTCCGCATTCTGTGAGGTTTGTGTTGAATATATTTTACCTTTAAACGATAGAACGGGTGTGAAGGTGCTTTCACCAATGGGAATGTTAAATATGCGTTTATCACATTGTACAGAATACAGGGTGGCACATTGTTTTCCAAACATCTCAAGTCAAGTAAATGTTGTAGTATGCCAGTAAATAATATTGATGCCGTCTGAAGCTCTGCATCATTCATAGTCAGCGGGAGTCTCCATAGGTAACCTGAAGTAGCACAATCCCAAATCACTTTTCTTTAAATGGCTTGTCAACATGCATCATTTAGCAGCCAGTCCGGAGGAGTTTAAGTGTACAAGAAAAAAAAAGAATTAATCAGAACGTGCATCTGGTGATACTATGGAGCAGATTTACAAGCTCATTGCGCCACTTTTGCGTCACTTTTCCCATGTTAATAATGGCGCAAAAGTGGCGCAAGGGTCTTGTAAATAAACCCCTATGTTCATTCTGTCAAAATCTCTTTCCCTCAGTTTTAAGCAGAAGGTGTGGGTATGCAACTGATTTACTGGCACTCAGTTTTTTATTTGTTGATATACCGGGCTTTTCCTATCCAAAAATGTACATATGTCAGGGGTGAATTTCCTTGATGAGAGGCTGGAGGGAAGCTGTGAGGTCTGTTGATTAACACGGCAAATGTAGCTTATGCCCTGTCTGTGTCACGCATAAGACGTAGCAGGATGTAGCAGATTGCGTAGGCACGTAAAGCAGGAGTACACAGCAATTACCTATGAAAAGGGAGCACTGCAAGGATATTTGATTGAATGAAAGAAATAATTGCAGTGAGTCATCCTCTTAAAACTGATTGTCTTTTTGTGCTCGCCGCTTCAATCAGTTCCTACCCACTCTGTATTTCCTAACCTCGCATTGCTTATTTTACTCATCAAAGTGGTCTGGAACTTGATGTACCACCCAATCTGCGTAGTACTTTTTTGGTACAAACAAACTTACCATTATTTGATAATACAGGGGCACAGGCCTGCCTTCTATACACAGCAAATTGTTTAAATTACGAGAAATAGCACAGGCGTTTCACAAAAGCAGAAAGTATTGTTGGGCCTACACACTGTATATGGCACAGTGCACAATCGAATTTGTTTAAAAACATAGGATGCTATGCCAGAAGAGACGTAAAATAAACGGGGAAGATACACAATTGATAGGGGAAAGGCTGATCTTTGTGATTACAGGATTTCATTTACTAGAGCTACTACTCCCGGTGGTAGAAAGGAGATCGCTTTGACATTCATCTACCACGTCTTCTGAAACAGCAGTTTGTGGGGCTGGGCATCCACCAACAAACAGCAATCACTTGCCCATCTCTGCATGCAATGCGCAAGCATATGGGTCTACTCGTATTCTGTTGCAGTCCCATGATAGGCCAGCCCAAGTCTAGTCTGGTGTAAACTTTCTTACCCAGCGGTTGTGAGGAGAGGATGTGATTTAACGGCCAGAGCTGCAGACTTTGGATTTGGAAAACTGAGTTTGAGTCTCAGGGTTGGCTCAACATCCTGTGATTCTGGGGAAATCACTTAATCTCCCCGTTCATACCAACTATATATGTGTCCGTGTGAAATGTAACTGGAGCTCATGTAAGGTGCTCCAATACCTTTGGGAAGAGTTTGCGCTATATACAACTTCAAAAACAAAAATGTTCATTGTCTTGAGTTACCCGAAAACCTCTCTGAATGTCGACTGATGCATTGTTGTAAGGTGTGACATTGTTCAGATTTGATTCTCTAACTATGAACTCAACATTTCCTTATGTGAGAGGTTATACTAGAAGTGAGTTGGACACCTTTATCCCCATTCCGACAATAAACCATGCAGAATTTTTTAAAGTATGGCGTACACCACGCAGCTTGATGGAGCAGGCAGACTGTTTGCTTTTCCACCAAATACCACTCTTCATATGTCATGCCTGACAACTCACACAGGGCCACCATGCGATAAACGACTTACATCACACGGTCTCCCGTGAGGAGACGATACCACACGATCGCAGGAAAAACAAGCTGAAAACTACAGTAAGTAGTGATTTTTCACTTCGTTTTCTGAGGCTTTGAACTGCCGACATCCCTTAAGGGGTGTGAAAACACTCCAGGACGTCAGCACCCGCATCAGGAAGCTTTTTTTGGGGATAGTAGGGGACTTGGGGGCAGGGTGGGGTTCAAAAGTAGGTACTTCTCAACACAAAGCCCCGCCCCTTCAAGCCCCACCCCCTCCTCACACTTTGAGATTGTTCTTTAAGTTGGCAGGTGTGAGATGCAGAGATTCCTGTCACTCAGGCAGGAGCTCTGCACTTTCATGGAAGCTCCTGTGCCAGCTCCATTGAAGACAGTGAAGCTTTGCTGACCGGTTCCGATGCTTAACCCTTTCGCTGCGGCGGGAATTCCGCCGCAGCGCTGGGGGATGTGGGGGGGCAGCGCGGTGGCGCGGTGCTCATGACGGAACCGCTCCGTCATGAGCCGCGGTTGAGCTGTGCTCATGACGGAGTGGTTCCGTCATGACTCCGCCCACTGCGCTAATCGCCCGCACAGGCGGGGAATTAGCGCCGCGTGGGCGGCGCGGCCGCCAACGGCCGCAGCATGACGGAACCACTCCGTCATGAGCACACGGCGACCGTGGCTCATGACGGAGCGGTTCCGTCATGAGTGGGGAAGGGGTTAAAGCTTCGGCTGTTTTGTGTTTCTCAACAATAAACTGCCAAGCAGGAGTTTCTTCTGAAAAGCAAAAAATCAGTGACACTGATGTACAGGGAGGTGTATCCCTTTGGGGGTCATTGGGAGGTTTATTGCAATTTACTTGCCTGTGACTTCGATGGATTTGTATGTCGGTCCAGGGGAGCAAAATCCAGTGATGGTTGTCCTCCCTTAAATATGGTAGGATGGCTGACCCTATGACATTTACCGTGACCTGCCAGCCCCATGGCAGATGGTCCAGTGACTGGACCAGCAGAGGTTTCACCATCAGACACCCATTGCTTCCCAGCGTCTCGACCCTACTAGAGAGTGGTAACCACTAGACTGGCAGGCCGGAGGCACTCTGATCTACAGGGCTGATCTTTCAACTTTGAGTTATTCCCTGCATCATTCTTCAGGCTAAAACTGCAGCTGCAATGCCTTCGTAATCTGATGAACAGGTAAGGGGCAATTGTTAACTAAATGCAAGATAAAATTCAATCCAGGCCTCTGCTTCACTATACAGCATGTAGAGTTTAATATTTGAGAGCACCCAATCATTGCATGAATATTCTGGTGCACCTGCCAATCATGTGACCATACTGTGTGTGGTCAGGTATGCTAACAAAAGGGAAAGTGGCGCAAAGATTAGCACAAATTATATAGTGTAACTGGATTTATTTTAATTGGTGATTTATAATTCAATCTTAATGTGCTGGGAACAAATAGATTGCATTTAAGATTTGGTGTTTGGTGGCATAATAGTTTTGACATTTACCAGATTATGACCTTGGATAATGTGCACCCATAAATACTCGTAGCTTATGGGAACTTCCTGCCAGTACGGTGCAATTATGAATGAAACCCCACAGAATGAGGTATAACTATGCTGATCCAGATTTACCTGCTGAAATTTCCTATTGCATGGAGCTTAATGGAGATATTAACCACCTTCTGTGCGCAAGTGTTAACTATCTGCAGAAGTTCTGCGCAGGGCAGGGAGGAGCCAGGAGAGTGAGGAGGGTGAACAGAGAAGGAGAATGTGTCACCTGGCGGGGAGAAGCATTACATGCACCCTTTGACATTGTATGAGTCTGGGAAGGGGCCTGAGACTGTGGCCAGGATGCACTGCACCCCACCCCTAAAGCCGAGCTTACAGGCCAAATGTATTTTTGGTAAAATTGGATCAGTGTTGCAGCACCAAGAAAATATAGATGGGGTAACAATAGCCATCTCATAATTGTGTGACTACTTTTTTCAAATCAAATATGCACATTGGCTAAAATTTCAAAAGTGAGAATCCTCCTTGTTTCAACTACCACCGCTTCATTTCATTTTGAAAATTAAAAATGACAACATTGGAACGATGGCCACCTCTCCCAAATTTAAATCTTTCTTTAATTTTGCCTTAAAATCGAATCAAATTGTGTCAAAGAACATGATTTGTATATTGACTTCACTGTTGGCATTCCTGTATCATTGAACTATGGTTAGACCTATGTGATATCCTGGTTTTTTTCTGTTTTTACTATTTGCAATTTGCTATCTTTAGCTTACCTTTTGCACTTTACATTTTGTGTTTTATAATGACATCTTTTGCCTAAAAATTCTAAAATATCCTCAATGCACTGCCATATTTTGCACTTTCTATGTCAAATGTAACACTGATATGGCAAGGACCCTTCTTCTGTGGTTTGTAAACTGTTATTTTCAAATTTATGGTTTTATCTCAAACTGAATAAAGATCTTAAACGGAATGGAATTCATGGTTCTAATAATGCATTTAAAAGTACAGTGAAATCTAGCCTGCTGGCCTGACTACTGTCAAATTGTCGTCACATTTTGAAAAAACATGCTATTTTTATTGTTAGGTAGACTGCTTTGTTTGAAGGATGTTCCTAGATCATCTATGTGTTTGGAGAGCTGTTTTGAGGATGTGGAGTAACAGCCCGAGCTTTCGACTTTGGATCTGGTGAACCAGGTTCGAGTCTTGGCATTGGCTCAGCATCCTGTGATTCTGGGCATATCACTTAATCTCCCCGTGCCTTTACACAAAAATGAATGTGTCCTTGTGTAACGTAACTGGTGCCCATGTAAAGCGCTCCAATGCCTTCGGGTCGAGATTGTGCTTTATAAAACTGCAGCAACAACAAAAAATCACTAGTCACCGAATGTTGCAGGTACAGTGATGAGTTCTTCTTCTAATTTAACTAGCATGCAAAGGTGGATAGTGGGTTTAGCCTTGTTGTCGGACCATTCTGCCATCCACAGATTACTTAATACTTACAGGATAGAATGTTTTACCTTCATGTGCCATACCTCTCCCTCCACCCACGGTTCCAAATGGACATGATATATGACAGCAAAGTCATTTGCATGAATGCAATACATTTGCCATTGAATAATATCACTCTGTCAATTTGCTCATGTGGAGAAGGCACTTTTTTCCGACACCTGGACGGAGAAGGTCCGCCAGAAACTTTGGAAATGGTACAAGCAGTAATGTTCTGTGCTACTTCTAACTGTGTTTCCTGGTTTAAAATAATAATAATAATAATCCACATTTGTAAAGCGCAAACAATCACCCGTAAGGGTCTCTAGGCGCTGGGGGCCGTCGGGAAGATTAAGCAAGCTATTGCCCAGAGTCACATGGTGCTGGACTAATCTGCCACCGGCGCCGGGAATCGAACCGTGATCCCCAGATTCCGGAGTCAGTCGCCCTGGCCGCGGCTTCCTTTAAAACAGAAGCACCTGAAGTGGTTGTGGTAAAAAATTGCCTTTTGTATCTAATAGGCACAATAAGTAGTATGAGTCCTTGCCAATTTACGTCTTTAGGTAACTAAAAGTGTGCGGAGATGCACCATTACGATACAAAACAGTTCTGGCAGTAAAGAAACACATAAAGGTTTGAAAATATACAACGTTTTGACAGGTCAGCCATTTATTAAGAATCCAATTCCACTGTTTTGTTAGTTCTGAAATCATTCCTCATATTGAAACATCCTCTGACTCCAAATTCAGCGTCCATGTGTGTAATGACTTGTGCAATGGCCAATTAGAACAGAGAATGAATCTCATCACAGATGCTAATCAAAATGTTTGATTTATGTTCCGAATCTGAGAGAAAGAGTTTGGCAAAGGGTGAGATGACAAATACCGCATCTCTGGGCTCTTGGATTCTAACGCAGTAAATAATTCATAGGGCCTCTCCTGTGTTCCCGCACAGAACACTGCGTCCCTCCTCTCTTCCCACAAAAAGATTTGTTAGTACGTTGATTCACGGCAATTTGGCGCCCTGCTGAAGTCCAAACCATGCAAAACAATCCCTAATTGTGTGAATGTGCGCGTGGGGGCAGCCACATGGCACTGCTGATTTATCAGGAAGTTGTCATTTTGCGGCCAAGTCACAAGCACACACAGAGGGGACATGGGCTGGGCAAATCAAGCAGAAAAGCTCATGCTGGCAGAATAGGATTTTTTTGTTTTATATTGCGCGAACTCGTAACAAAAGAGAACCTCTATACTGGCCTATATAATTTTGAAATGATCTCACTAGATTCTACATTACCAATAAATATTCCTGCTTCATTACATCTAGTGAGATCATTTCAAAATTATATAGGCCAGTATAGAGGTTCTCTTTTGTTACTTTTTCTTTTTACTCCCTCCTCTAAAGCCTAAAATTATTATAGGGAGTACCTCTGCTTCTCTTATTGCGCGATCTCGACCAGAAGGTATTGCAGCGCTGTGCATGGGCACCAGTTACATTACACAAGTATACAGTGTTTTCTGCAAAAACAATGAAAATAAATGTAATAATATCCATATGTTTGAGTTAAATCTATGCTGACGTTCCACCAGCGTTATTACTGTTTAAATGAGTAAAAGCAGGGTTATTACTTCTTCATCGTGGTTGTTGTCTTTATAACTGTATCCAAGCAATGAAGTCGGTGCACATTTCTTGTTACTGTGAACATTATTTGGAAAAAAACATCTAAAAATGAATATGCATGTAACAAGTTTCATCCCAAAAGGTGAAGTGAGTTGTCTGCCAGGGCTGGCAGAAATATTCAAGCCTAACTCACATGCGCTCACACACATTTCTCACTCAGACTACCTCACTGTCATTCTTGCTCCTCAAATACTCATCATGCTCTGTCTCCATCACTTATTGTCACACTCATTCTCAGTTACTCACACACCCTCACTGTCAATCTTCTTCACACACACCCACACACACACACACACACACACTCTCTCTCTCTCTCTCTGTCTTTCTCTCTCTCACAAACACTCATCTGCATGCTTGTAAATCAAATAACATTCAGAAAATGTTATTAAAATATCCTTCGCTTCCCGCGTGGGTTCCGCTGTAGATCATCAGCCGCCGGTGCTCTGTGGACTCTTGGAACAGGCAGACATCTTACTCCCCTTAAGAGCTGAAGCCTGAACACTGCCTACAGCAGAATACCCTTTTACGCAAGATCCATTATAATCCTTTGCTTATGCTCCATTTTTTATCTTCTTGCCGCAGAACAGACTCTGGCTTTTTTTCCCCACCATTTCCCAACTCATCACAAGTGTTGGGAAAGTGTGAGGTGATGGGTTGATTTGGCGTGTTGTCCTTGGCACTGGCAGAGCAGAAGCCTAAAGTACTCTGATCTACCTGTATCATGATCACTGCACTGACTCAAAACTAAGGAGGCCCTGGGGCTTTGTATGACTTTGAGAAGGCCAGGGGAAGCTCCTCCATTTGAGCAGAGGAGCATTGCCCCACAAGCCACAGAGTAGACAAATACAATGATAATAAAGTTTATTTATTACCATTTTATTTTTCAGCTACCCATCTTGAACTAGGTTTCGGGACGGGGTGGGGCCAGTGCTGCTTAATGACAGCAGCAGGGAGATGTGCAGTATGCTTTAAAATGCGCATTTCCCTTTTGTCGGCCATCTTGGGACAGCCAGCCAGACATGTGCATTTTAGCGCTCTCTACACTGGCTGTCTTAGACAGCTGGGTTAGAGAAACCCCAGGCCTCCAGTGCTCTTAGGAGTGCTGAGAGAGCCTGCTCTATCCAATGCTGGTGCTGCTCTCATGCTGTGAGAGCAGTGCCAGTATTGGGTAGTGCAGTTTCCTGCATCCAGCGTCCAGAAAACACCTGAGAGAGGACGACATAGCTCTGCACATGGAATGTCAGCCTATTTTCTATCTTTCTTTTTTTTCTGCACCCCCACCCCTCCACCCTTGGACATGCTAGCTGCCACTGGATGAGGCAGATGTGTATTTTCATCTCTGGACAATCTGTCTGGTGGCTGGTCTTTCTCATGAGTTATGTTCTCGCCTTTCTCTCTCTGATTGGGCCACTGAGGTATCTTGGTGGATGTATGACGTTACAACGCATGCTTTTACACCGCATGCCGTTACAACGCATTTTTTACACCGCAAGATCTGTTACAACGCCAGCCTTTACAACGCATGCTTTTACAACGACGTACACTAGATGGAGTGCTGACATTAGAAATGTATAATTTACTATTCTAACTCCAGTCCACGTTGCAGTAGGGAAGGTGTTTGGATAGTAAAACTACACTATTTCTAATGTTAGCACGCCATCTAGTGCATTTCGTTGTAATAGCATGCGTTGTAATGGCATGCGTTGTAACAGATTTCGCGTTGTAATAGTTTCGTTGTAATGGTAGTGCGGTGTAAAAGTTGCGTTGTAAAGGTTGTTCACCATCTTGGTTGTCATTGCTCTCCCGAATATCAATGTCGCAGGACTTTCACCAGTGGTCAAGTGAGGTGTTGAACAGTAAGCCCTCAAGGTAGAATTTAAAACAGTTTTAAAGTCAAGGTTCTCAAGAATAGCACACTGCACTGCTTTCTCTAGCATACTCATAAGGCGCTCAACAAGTCTATTGGCCTGCGACCACAGAGGTGTGCTCTTCTGATGCTTTACGTGTAGATGCTCTAGGAAATCTTTGAAATCCCAACTGTTAAAGGATATGCCGGATTACAATATGGCTGAAAGATGCTATCTAGTCTCTCAATTACTCGATCTTGAGTGGTAAATGAGAGATCCTCAATTCATGGAAATTATGACTATTCTTCCACAATCATCATCAGATGATGGCCATTGTCAAATGGACAGAAAAAGTAAATGGATACTCTCTCCCAGGTAAGTTGTGGGAGCTCTGACATGTTTAAGGTGTGTTGAGTAACTTTTGTAGAAAGGCAGTTGCATTGATGCCTGACCTTTAATTCCTTTTCAAACCAATCATCGAGATACCGAAACCAGACTCTGGGCTATTTCAATCACCTTCTGCCACAGACTCTCCAGAATCAGGATTCTTGTTCCTCACAGTATAACTGTTTCCTGAGTTATGTATGGTTCATCTTTGACATTTTTGTATTTTTGATATTCACTGTCACTGCTGAGAGGTCAAGGGTGTTGGTTGCATGACTGATGTGTGATTATGGGCCTGATTTAGATCTTGACAGTACTCCCACAGACCCTCCCCGGCGGCAGTTTCAAGTAAGTTAAGTTGATGGAGTCCTGCCCGCCGTATTTAGTGTACAAAGCTCTATTGGCTCAGTCGCAGTCAGGCCGGTGGTATTCCGCTGAGCTGAATTAGATGTCCTTGTTGTGCTGACACTGTCTAGGCAGCGGATTTATGATAGAGTGGGTTCCTGGGGAGTAGAGACTGGTAAGTACAATTTATTTTCGTGTCAAAACATATATATGTTGTGTTTGCCTCAAAAACTTATGTAGGTAATGTGTTATGCTCCTTATTGTTACATATTGCATGCCACACAAACAACATAAATGCACTATTCAATGCACGTCCACAGGCACCACAAGAACAACACCCACAAGCACCACAACAACAATATTTTTTTAAGTGTCAAAACAGGTGTGTTCACTTAACCTTGATATGTAGGAAAATTAACACAACTGTATTACACATAAGAAACATACTGCATGGAAGAGCAATGCAAGAGATATACAGGGCTTCAGCAATTGTCAACACACTAATTATAGTAGGACAATTCAACAGGTAGCTTACTTTAGATCCGGGCAATAAAGGATTTATTAGGCATTGTGGTGGAGTTGGAGCAGACAAGGAGAGACTTGGACAATGGGGTACAAGACAGAAATGGAAGAGGATAACAGAAAAAAAGAATGCTTTTAGCTCATTTCCCTCAATTAATTCCACTCAAAGTAGGAAGTATACCCGCCACAGTTGCCTCGAAGGAAAGTCACATCGTAATAAGCTCAGCGGAATCCTTGGCTGGACTCCCACCACCAGCCGCTTCTCCCCATGGCGCCGTTGATGCGGGTAAATATTCCTGGCAGAGGCTGGGGACTCTGGGGGCCTTTTGCCCATGGACCCACCAACATCCAAATTGGGCGGTTGGACCGCCAAGTTGGTGAATCAGTCAAAAAAGTGATCGCAGGACCTTTACTGCCAAGATATAAATCAGATCCTATATCTTTCAACTTTAGCATGTCATTATCATGGCTCATGGCAGTGATAATCTGGGGCAACAAAATGGCAACAGGTGTGTTTGATTTCACATTGAAATTGATATGGACTTCAGCCATCTTGGATGGAGTACCATGACCTTGTATAAGCACTCTGGAAAGGTAGACAGCAGGGTTCTGATCCTTGTCTGGACAATGCACAATGTTATAATTGTACTCTTGTAATTGTAGTCCCCATTGTTCAATGCGAGGATGCATCTTTGCCTTTGGATTGCCAAATATAGTTAGCAAAGCTTGAAGAGCAGTTACCGCGTAAAAGGCTTTCCATATAGGAATACATGGAAATGTTCACAAGTGCATACCACAGTTAAATTTTCTTTCCAGGTTGTGAATAAGCACATTCTATTTGGGACAAACTCCTACTTGCATATGCCACAATATGCCTTAGAACATTCAGAGGTTTGCTGTGCTGTGCAAGGATAGCACCTAACCTGACTGGGCTAGTGTTGACAACAACCTCTGTATGAAGCTTCAGATAAAAATATGCCATTTCAGTAGCATTCTCAATAGCTTGCTTGATTTTCTTAAAACCTTTCTCACATTCATATGACCAATGAAATGAATCATTCTTTTTCGCCAACTTTCTCAATGAAGCACTTACAGTGGCAAAGTCTCATATGTATCTGGAAGATTAACTGGCCAAGCCAAGAAATTAACGCACCATAGAAACATCTTGTGGGCAGTAGCGGTGCGTCCATTAGGGCGTTGGGGCGTAGCCCCCCCGCCCGCAGCGTCACCTGCAGCGCCGGCGTCTTTGAAACTAAGTAAACTATATCAGTTTACTTAAGTTCAAAGACGCCGAGGGAGAACTGACAATCATGTCAGTCAGCATGACGTCGGACTGCCCACCCCCTTCAGAGTCTGAAGGGGGTGGGCGGTCCGGCGTCATGTTGACTGACATGATTGTCATACGGACCAGGCAGGAGCAACAGGCACCAGCACAAGTGCGCATGATTGGGGAAGGCGAGCGAATTTTCGCTCCGTGCCCAGTCATGCGTGCCAGTGTCTGCTCTGGCTGGCTCTGGCTTGAGCAAAGGCTCAAACCTCGGTCTCCTAATGGGCAGGCGGGCGAGCAGTAACCGTGCCCTAAGCAGCGCCAGGATTGGCTGAGAGCTTGAGAGGGGCTGTAGGGTAGGCGCCAACGGACGGACCCGAGACGGCGCGGACCCGCTCTGGACCTGATCCCAACACCTCGCCACCTTATTAACATTCATGAAATAGGCCCCCACTGAAATTTCACCCAAAGGGGGGTCTGATGTTAGATAGACTTATTTTAACCGCTATGAAATTCTGTTGCAAGAAACTAAAATGAACGCGTATCAGACGAGACATCTACATTTCTGGGGTGAGGGGGGCTGGGAGGTAAAGGCAGGAGGTGCTGTCACATGGTAATCACCACGCCACCACCAGATCACAGGACCGTGGTGTGCCCTCCTCACCTTTCACCTCATTATTGGGGTAAAGACTGCTTCACTATTTACTGTTCGCCGACGGTACTGTACTCGTATATGTAATGTCCACTGGGCCACGATAAAGCCCGGGTTCAGTACTCCTGACTGTGCACTGCCTCTTCGAATATACTTCCCCCAACACTAATGTCCGCAGTGCCCCCCTCCTTGGCCTGTACTAAGAGCCCCCCTCCCCCCAGCACACAGTCGCCTCTCTCTGCTTGTAAATTACATTGAGTCCACATGTCGCCCCCACTCCCTTACACCTTGCTCTGCTCCCATCAGCCAACATCAACAGCCCCCTCAGGTGTCAGCACAAAGGGTGGCCCAGCTCTCCATGGCGCCAGTGCCAGTCTGATGGGCAGCAGGCTCCTGCCCTCCCCTCCCATCACGTAAATGAGGTGTAAAAGGCAGGCTGAAAATGCACCAAACAAAGGTCGCACTTCCAGGCTACCTTCAAATACTGGTGAATAACGCAACAGTCAGATCAGCCCCTCCGAACTGCGGTAGGACATCCCCCCCCCCCACTGGTAGCGGGTGGGGAGAGTTTAAAGACACCTGCTATATAGACACACCATGCCTCCTGTGATACTCTCGCACTGTTGTCCAATGAGTGCACTCGGATGAACCAAGACTGCAACTCCCAGAACGCATTTGGCCACTGTATTCTTAACATGCAACTCTGACGCAGATAGGTGTAGCGCACGTATCATTCCCACTCATAAAACAACCCACTACACTTATCCTTTATACTTTCAATCGGCTTGATAGGGTTCGATGAGAATAGACAGCGAGAAGGGACTAACCCCCAGAGAGAGGCAGCAGGTTTCGTTCTGGTGCAGGAGCGGCCTCGCGCGCCTTTCGGGCGCCGTCAGAACCTCCAGTCTGTCAGGAAGACTAGACAAGGACTGAAGCGGTGGGATCTAGCCTGTTACCAGGCAATGTCAGGCCTAGACAGGCTTTAATAAATGAAACCTATTGAGTGCAGTGCAGCTAAGGGTGAGTGATGCCTGTGTGAGTGCAGGTTGAGCAGTGTGCCTGTGTGAGTCCAGGGTGAGTGATGTGGATGGGTGAATGCTGGCTTAGTGATCTGTCAGGGAAGGGTGAGTAATGGGTCTATGAGTGCAGGGTGAGTAGTGTATCTGTGCAAGTACAAAGAGACTTGTCTGGCTGCTCCCAGAGATGTATTTGCCAAGCCACCTCTGTCTCAAATTTGCTTAAGAATGCACCATTTGCCCACTCTTTTTTTCAAAATTTTCTCGAACACCCCGTAGGTGGTTCGGCCTCGCTCGCTCGCCACAGTGCAGTATTTACGCCCACCACTTTCAAATGTCACCAGCCGCCCCTGCTTGTGGGGAATCAGCATTTGATAGCACTTGCTCTGAAACAGGATCAGGGGTCATGCCCCCATTAGAAAAGATATTGCCAAATAATTTTTGCTTTGTTTTGTGGAACTCACATTTATCTGCATTCAAAGTCAAACCTGCATCAGCAAGTAAATGACATACTGTGTGAGAGCTTTATTGTGCTCTTTTTGTGTAGCTCCGAGAACCAATATATCCTCACTGTAACTGAAAGCATTCATGGCAGGCTGCATGATAGGCTGAATGACGTCTTGAAAAAGGTTTTGCAGCCGATGACACACCAAAATCTAGTCTTTTATATCAAAACAGACCAACATATGTATTAAAGGCTGTAATGTACCTGCAATTTTCTTGGAGTTCCAACTGAAGACAAACTTTATTCAAATAAAGGCTCGGGGACACCTTTGCGCCATTTAATTGCACTATAATGTCATATATGTGCGTAGACTTTGATGTCATTTTCGTTCAATTACCGTGTTTGTCTGACCCATGTAAACGCATATGTATACAGCTCCTTCACTGTCCATTTTGGGCACTACACTATGAGAGACACCCGTGGCATGGGACCAGTAGAATCCTCAATGATATCATGCTTAAGTAATGATTTAAGTTCCTTTTCAATGGCATCTTTTAAATGAAAAGCAATTCGTCTGTGTCTTTGAGCAATAGGAAAGACATCCTCATTAATATGCGGCTTTACTTTTATAGTCTCAAGCTTCTAAACCATGAAACAATTTATTTATTTATCTAGAAGTTTTATATAGCACTGGCCTGACCCGAGGGTATCGGAGCGCTTTACAGAGGATACATTGCAGAGATTACAACTAACGAGACAGGAGAATGACACAATAATAATGCAGGGCATTATTGAGGGGTCTGCTTCATAGTCAAGGGAACATCTGCTTCGTAGTCTTGCGGACATGATGTTGGAGCAATGCAGGGTGTCTGTTACCCCCATTCTGAGTGCTCCTTTCTACTCCCTAGGGCACGATTAAGGAATAGGATTTTGAGTTGGCTTTTGAATTTTACAAAAGAGGGAATGGTTCTGATGTGAGGGGGAATAGAGTTCCAGATTTTGGGCGCGCTTCCGGCGAAGGATCGAGCCGCAGTTTTTAGTTTTCGAGTTTTTGGCGGGATGAGAAGGAGAGAGTTTGAGCTTCTGAGGTTCCTGGCCTGACCGGCTTTTATGAGTTTGGCCGCCAGGTATTCGGGTTTGCCGGTATGTAGGGCTTTATGAGTGAGGCAGGCTGTTCTGACGCTGATCTGCATTTCAACTGGGAGCCACTTAAGATCTCTGAGTGCAGGAGAGATGTGGTCAAATTTCTTAATTCCAGTGACCATTCTGGCTGCCGCATTCAGAGTTGTTCTGATGGGAGCTAGATGTGACTTTGCAATTCCTGAGAGGACTGCGTTCCCATAATCCAGTCTTGACAGTGCCAGTGTTTGAATGGCCTGTTTGAGATCACTAGGCGGAATGAAGGGTTTTATTTTGTTCAGTAGTTTAAGGTTAAGGAAATCGTTCTTGGCCGAATTCTTGATATGTCTGGTCATGTTTAGTTTCGGGTCTAGTGTGATGCCTAGTGATTTGACAGAGTCAGCTAGGGTGAGATTCCCATTGAGAGCGTCCACGGCCTTTAGCCATTCAACAATTTGAGGGTTCTCCTCCTTGTTCGAAATGAGAAGTATCTCGGTTTTATCGGGGTTTAGTTTAAGATGACTTGAGGACAGCCAGTGTTGGACATCTCTCAGCACGTCATTGAGTCTTTGAATGTCACTTAGGGAGGTGGTTTCCAGATGTATCTGAGTATCGTCTGCGTAAAGATGGAAATGGATGTTGGCTGCTCTGAGTAGTTTGGTGAGAGGTTCCATGTAGATGTTAAAGAGTTGCGGGGAGAGCACTAAGCCTTGAGGGACTCCCTTGTTGACAGGGTGCGAGTCAGAAGCAAAGTTTTTAATTTTTATTTTTTGAGTGCGATTGTGTAGGAATGAGGAAAACCATTGGTGGACCGCCTCACCAAGACCTGCTCTTTCTTGGAGAGCCCTGATGAGGAGTTTGTGGTCTACTGTGTCGAATGCTGCCGATAGGTCAAGGAGAATGAGGATGCAGCATTGATCAGAGTCAAGTGAGTGGTGGATATCGTCGATGATGTTGAGGATCGCGGTTTCTGTGCTGCAGCTTTTTCTGAAGCCAGATTGGTGGGAGTCAAAGAGATTGATGTTATCCAGGTGTTGGGTTAGTTGTTGGAGTACGCACTTTTCTAGGATTTTGGACAGAAGGGGAAGGTTAGATACAGGTCTAAAGTTATTCAGATACGTTGTGTCATGCCGGGTTTTTTCAACAGGGGTGTGACTTGACCTACTTTAAGGCAGTCTGGGACGTCTCCATTTTTCATGGAGCTGTTTATTATCGAGCACCAAAGTGGTGCTATGGAGTGCTTCAGCTTTTTGGTTAGTAGGGGTGGAATGGGATCAAGGACATGGGAGGAAGGTTTGGAGTTATCTCATGTTCCTGAATGGGGCGGAAGCTTAGCCTAGAATTGGAGGAGGGGCAAGGAGCGACAACGACCGCCCCGGGCATGGTGCTCTTAGTGGATCGAGCGTTAGTGGTGTCCAGAGAGTGCTCGATCTTAGTAATCTTGTTGTTAAACAAGTTGGCAAAGTTGTCACAGAGTACTTTGGACGCCTGTATTGAGGAGGTCAGGGGTTTGGAGGTTTGTTGCCTAATGATGCTATAGAGCTCTCTAGGTCTATTTTTTGCGCTGTCCAGCGCAGAGCGGAAAAAGGCGGATTTCTTGTTTTTGATGTGATTGTTGAATTTCCTGTGGGCTGTTTTGAGTTGCTCGCGGAGAGAGGAGGTAGGGTTCTTCCTCCAGTTTCTTTCTTTGGCTCTTAGGTTTCTCCTTTCGGAATTAGAGTCAGTGTTGAACCAAGACCTGGATGGAATGGCTCTGCTTTTTTTCAACTTTCGGGGAGCGAGTTGGTCCAGCATAGTCACTAAGTTAGAGTTGTACCGCGCAGTGAATTTGGTAGTGGAGAGGTGGTTGTTGGGGCAGGGAAGGAGCGAGCTTATCCTTTCTTCGAGGACTTCCATAGGAATCTGGAAGAGGTTTCTGACCCATTTGGGGGGGGGTCTTCCAAAGGGGGTTGAGAGAGAGTTAGTTGGTTGATATGGAATAGGATCATGTGGTGGTCTGACCAGTCCACGGAGAATACGTCTTTGATTGAGATTACGTCTCGTTGGGCGATGATGGCATCTAAGGTAGCTCCTTTGGAGTGCGTTTCCTCTGTGCAATGTTGGGTTAAATTATTGTCACCGAGGAGATTGGATAGCATTTGAATTAGCGGATTATGTGTTTTGTTCCATCGCAGGTTAAGATCACCAAGAATTAGGTTGTTGGAGTCTCCGAGAGCACAGTGAGCAATTAGGTCTGATAGTTGTTCCCCAAATGCTGAAACAATTAAGGGAATTGACTTACTCTTTGGTGGTGAGAATACATGTTGTAGTTTACAGAAATCAGTCCCATATCAGCAGCTGTGCTGAAACTGAGTAGACAGGCACTTGACGCTGTACCTTGAAGCACATGAACTGGTGCCTGCACCACCGTCTTCTTGTGTGTTTTTCGTTGCTAAGAATGAACCATGACTTTTTAAGGGTGTTGATGCAGCCCATGAATTCACTTTGGTTTACAATGGTCTATGTTGTGATAATAGAGACAATTCATTGTATATTTCTCCACCTGCATAATGTTTATCATCCCACCACTGTTGCTGATGAAAGGTATTGAACAACCATTTACTTTCAGTGTAATCTGTGGACAATGTTTACATGATTTTGGTGCTTTGGCATGTCAACTTTTCTTTGACTGACATTTTTCTTCACATGTGGCCAGTCCAACATGTACACGCCTTTATGAGGTAAACATCAACATGCTGCAACCATCTTCCTCCCTTTCACTTGATACTGATATAGAAGAACTGTTTGATGATGATTGAGCTGACAATCACCTTCATTCAATGTTGATTTGTCTTAACTGATGCCGCTTCTTGGCCTTGTGGGTGCACATCAAACGTTGCTTCTGGAATGTTTCCGCAGCCATTTTGTCTTTGTGCCATGACACATTTGCTTTTTCCTTTGCTCTGCAAACCATCACAAAATTGATTATCTTCCCACGGCCTTTACATATCTGTCCAATGGGAGAACATTTAACTTAGTGTGGAAATCAAAATAAAGCACAACTTCTTTTTACATGGAAACGTCACCTTGAGTCCTTCAGTCTTTTGCTTACTTTTCACAGTCATAACTGATTCATTCTGGGCACCTCTGGCCTCTATGTCAGCAGTTTTTCTATTGAAATGCTCTTCAGCTCTGCTATCCATTAACACTTGCTCCAGACCCAGAGTTTCTCTCGGCATTCATCTTTTGAATGAATCTGACAAGCATCCGTCAATAACTCTAAGACGTACAACTTCTTTATCATTAAATCAATTGGAACTTACATTGTTTGATGAGTGTGTTGAGTCTCTCCACAAATTCATTGATGGTTTTGCCAACTTTCTGTCGTTGACTGAAAATGTATCTTTCATGATCTAAATTGGTAATGGGATTTAGCTTGAGATTCAAAGTTTCTTTAATTTGACATTATGTGAATTCTTTCTCAGTTTGCGCCATCTTCCTGATGACTTCTTTTACACCATCACCAGCAATATTTTTGAGGTATTTGATAATCTTTTTGTTATCAGTCTTTTCAAGTGCATCAAGGAAATCATCAAATGTTTCTATCCACCCACTCTATTGCCACAATTTTGCTTTTTGGCAGTATCATAAGGTAGTTTCAGGAAGGCGGCAGCATTGTAACTAATTATGGGAGAGGTTGATATTGTGGGTTGAGTATTTTCAGAGATTGCTGGCAGTCCACTAGGACCTGCATCATCTACACCATGACTGAGTCCCTGCCCTGGACCGGCCTTCATATCATCCTGGACAGTCCGTGATATTGTGACCTCCTTTGGGTCTCCATCGGAACCCTTCTCTTTCTGGAGACCTCTGGGGTTGTTTTGAGCCATCGACTTGCAGCTTTGGTGGTGTGCCACTTCAGGTATTGGACAGCTCAGTAAGTACAACCCTCGTACTTCTTTTCTGCACCTGTAAATATCCGCCTTTGGAAGTAACACTCTGTATAATGTATGAATTTACCTTGCATGGCAGCTCGGTACCTTTATGCATGGCCATCAGGTTCTTGGCAAACAATGTGTAGATTCTCTGCAATTCATTAGTTATCTTTAACTGCTCCGCAGTGTCTGGAGCTGTATTTTGACTCCACATGCGTTAAGCGTAGATTCTGTACCTCGATGACAGCACACGTGACATGCACAAGCAGTTTGCTTGGACCACAGCAAAAACTCTGGGAGTGTACAGTAGAACTTCAGGTACCTTATCCCCTATCATGTTTCAAATTGTAGCATCTTCACAAGCCTGGGTACCTGCCAAAGACTATGTGACACACAGAGCTTAGTATCACACGTCTTTATTCGCCTGAGTGTAACTGCGAACCCCACATTCTGAATCAGCATTTATTGCATTCCATTCTAACATATATGTCACAACTCTGCGGAGACAATGAGGAGCCAAAAGGGTTCCACCATTGCTAACTCGCAAGACACTACAGTCTCCAGAGCTGGTGGCCATAGTCCCCTGAGTACGTAAGCCCAGTAGAGGTGGGAATCATGGGGAAGCATAAAGGAAGGGGTTTCCCTTGTACTTCTGTGGATTGGTCATGTCAATCCGTGCAATGGAGTGGATACTACAATGTCTGATGGACACAGAGACATGTGGCTGAAGACCTTGGTGCTTGCGGAGAGATTTGTCTGCCTGAGGATCAGAGAGTGCTGTTATCAAGTAGGCCCATGTTCAGGAGACTTCCACGGCTGGAGAGGAGGGTAAGTCACAGTCGTGACCCAGTTACTACTAATAAGAAGACTGTAGCAGAGTCTGTGAAATGGCAACAGTTGAACATCGACATTTGGGGTCAGTGGGACCCACAAAGGCACTCCTGGTGAGTGGACTAGGCTCAAGGAACATTGAGCAGAAACCCATATGCAAGCTGGCCCAATAGGGCTCAAGACAGTGGAAAAGAAATAGCTACTAATATCTCTCTTGGGAAAGCCCTGAGGCTGGAGTCACCTTCAAGAATGAGATCTCCTAAGCAAAACTAAGATTCATCCCCCAGCATGCACATGACCAATATGGTCTCCCCATGGACTCCGAAAGCATCTCAACACTGGTTTCCTAATTTTCCTCCAGTAGTTAGAGATGTGGAATCACACCCTTGTGGCCCTGTGCAAAGGGACACCCCATGTCTTAAGATTATAGTTGGTGCTCATCTCAATAGCTTTGCTGAGCGGCTGAAGAACCGCAGAGTGGGAGATTCAACACTGCTTTGCCCTACCATCTGCTAAAGACTACCAGACCAACAGGGAAGTAAAAATACCACGAGTCCCTTGGATTATCACATGGGTGATGAAGTAGAGTTTGAGGGAGCCCCAGGGGAGAAGAGTCACTCACTCTAAAATATTGGCAAGGGATATCAAAATGAAAAGCAGAGCCAATGAAATGAAGAAAAAATGTCATTCCCTGCCAGATTAAAAGATCAGAGTGGGCAACGGAGTGTTCTATAATCTCTTGGTTTGTGTTCCGTAAAAAGCAGGAGGTCCACAAAATAATTATAATGCGTTCTCAGGCCACCAGAAACATTAACAGGCCACTCACAATCTCTAATCTCTATGAAAAAAGTGCCCTCTCTCCTCTCCCTGGTGGGAGAATTGGTTACTTTGGAAGAGACAAGAGATGTGCGAAACGCAGGCAATTTGTTGTAGAGTAGCTATGTGTAATAACTGTACACAAAATGCATCGCTCAGGCAAAAAATTAATCAAAAGAACTGTTCAGGTAAAGATTCTACTCGAAAATGCAATTTTGAGTTGATTTACATCCACTCACATTGAAAAGACTGCAGCTTGTGTTTGGAGTTCTAGGGCCAGATGTTTCAAGGGTTTTACTGTTCGCAAATGGGCCGATTCTCAGGATCGGCCTGTTTGCGAACGGTAAAAAGCCTTTTCGAATGTCTCATCCCAAAAGGCATTCGCAAAATAGGGAATCACAATTTTTGCGACTACCTATGTTTTGATTGCATTTAGGGAATCGCAATTTGCGATTCCCTAAATGCAATGCAGGAAGCATTTAAAAATTGCAACCTTGCTTTAAGGAATCGCAATTTATCACCAACTTCAAGTTGGTGGTAATTTGCAAATCCGTAGAAAAATGCACCAAATTGCATTTTTTCAAGTTCCTTGTGGCGCATACACATGTGCACACATGACATTTTTGGGGGTGCATCACGGTGGCCTTTTGGCCACCTTGCACCCTTGAATTGCATTCGCAATTTGCCATTACCAATTTGTTAATCGCAAATTGCGAATGCCTTCCCATTCATTCCTATGGGCATTTAGGCCCATAGGAATTAATGGGAAGGATTTCCTTAATTTGCGATTCGCTATTAAGGAATATGTAGGAATCGCTATTTATTTTGCAAAACCTTCCATAGGGGGGGGGTGGGGGTACGCTCCGTACCTACGGGGTGGGGTGGGGGTACGCTCCGTACCTGCGGGGGGGTACGTTCCGTACCTACGGGGTGGGGTACGCACCGTCCATAGGGGGGGTGGGGGTACGGCGCGAACATACGGGGGGCTGGGTGTACGGCGCGTACACTATGGGTGCTGGGGTACGGTGCGTACATGGGGGGGCTGTGGGTACGGTGCAGACGTGTAGGGATGGGGGTACTTTGCATACCGGGCCCTCTTTTCGTCATGCATCGCGGCATACTTAGCTTTTCCGGCACTTTTTGGGTCCCGTAAAAATTTTGCCGTGCGAAGTGCTGTGGGTACGAATCGTACTTGCTGATCCGTAAAACGCTGCCTGATTCCGTGCGAATGTCGCGTACGGTACGCGGTGTCCCGGATCCGAATTGTGGGTATATTTTAGCTGGTCGGTGTTTTTTACGATTCGTACGGAAATGGTGTTTCTGTATGAATCGTACTTGCGGGTTTGTAAGGTGTTATTCCCGGGTACGAGTCGGACGGAGAAAACACTCCGTCCGACGGTTCGTAACCGCGTTTTACAGGATCGGAATCGCCACCCTAGTAGGAACTGGGATCTGTGTCAAGTCTCTCCAAGTGCTGATCTTTTGTGTGCACTTTCAATGTGATTGGACTCATTGTGTTTTGAAAGAGGTTGCTAGGCAGCCTGGTGTAAAAAAAGGTTATTTGAGAAAATGAATGTCAATAGCGAAAGACAAAAGACCCTTACAATTGTGGTAATGAACTGAGATGCTCATTGGTGCTGAAAGTAAATTTTTCATTGATTTCTGAATCATGAACAACCTTCGACAAATCTAGTGGGCCTTTGCTTTTTAAATGGTTTGCTATGGGCACATATAGGGCATTGTGTGTAGTAGGCGTAAGGGTTGGCAGTCACACAAGCTATTAATGAGGCCTTTGACCTACAGGGCCAAGTCTGGATTTAAGGTATTAGTTGACAACTTTGACCTTCTTTTGGGACTCGTTCCACATAGATTGTGAGGCCCTCTAAAAAGTGTTACGAGTGATGTTTCAACCTGCAATTTTTTAAATACCTGCACATTTTTTCATAATGTTGTATGCATGTATGTTAAATAATTTACGTGTGTCAAAGGGCCTTTCCTTTTTAGAAGAAATAGGTCTGACTGCTCAATGATTCGTAAGTTACTTGTTGCATTGATGAGTTCGGAGTTTTTAGCTTTTCAGCACCTCCCTGAGTCAGGATAAGGAGGCAGAGTGATCCAAGGCTGAGAGAAAAGTGCTCAAAGGGTTCATGTCCCCCATTTGAAGGTCCACAGTGCAGGCACCCTGGGACTCCAGAAGCGAAAGACTCCAGTTGAAACATTTAGTGTATGTATTGCCGGTTCAGGTTAGACTAAGCAGATTATCTTCAGACAAAACAGTCATGCCATTTTCCGTGCAACCTACACTTCAAGCTCGACAATGCATTCAGCTGATTCAGTTTATCAAGCTGTGCTGTGCTATGTAACTCAGTTGATTCGTTCTAATGACCATGAAATGATAAGAAAGTGTGACTTCGTGGTGATGGTAAGAGAAACTAATAAAGCAAGGAATATAAACGTTTGGCGTTTCATTGACAATAAATAACTAAAAATAAGACACTCTGATTTATTTATGTGGTTTAAATAACATTTTAAATGAGGCTAAGAAGACAGTGCTTTTTAAGGGAACATTGAACAAACTCTTCAAATTATAAACACACTATTGAGACTCATATTACATTTTTCAATAGCATATTAAAAATAATGCGCTCACTCAATTTTAGAGGAGCAGAAAAGTTAGTTTGTCCAGTTGTTTCAAGAGTATTAGCATATTGATTCATTGCTCGCATCCATAAGTTACAAATAGTTTAGCATCACTACCAAGAAATTTCCAAAGTCTCAGGGGCCGTTCGGGAAGACGTCTTTATAATAAACCTAAGCGACTTAGGGGCTGATTACGATGGCGGGTGGACTTAGTCCACCCGCCATCATAGCGGTGTTTGGGGCCGCCTGCCAGACATGCGGTGGTCCCACCACTGCGATTAGTATCCATTGCGGGCGGTGCTGCTGACTGCAGCACCGTAGGCAATGTCAAATGTGCTTGCACTGCATTTCCCTGCAGAATGTGGCAGGCACCACTCGGTGCCTGCCACTTAGGGCATGGAAATGCAGGGGGTACCATGGGTACCCCCCAGTGCAGGGAAACCCCCCAAACAAGGGGGGCCCGCAACGGGCCCCCAAACCCAATCCCCGCCATCCTTTCTATGGCGCCATCGCCGCCATGGAAAGGCCTTTTCCCACCCACATCCTAATTCGGTGGACGGTGCCTGCTAGGCACCTCCACCATTTCAGTGGCCCTGCACTGTCCACCAGGCAATCGGTGCGATTGCCTTTGGCGGTGAAGCACAAAGTCCATCGCGGTACCCACCGCCATCATAATTTGGTGGTGGGTAATATGCTTGGTGACGGCGGTGGCGGTCCGTCCACCATCATAATGACCCCCTTAGTTCTTCTCACCAGAGGAGAATGTCTTAGACATACTGCTTTTATGCTACCGAGACTGTACCTCACAGAAGAATACTATTCACTCTCCCCTTTTTAGTGTGAATACTATGGTTCTCACTCCTCTGACCCAGGCTTCTTCTTGAAACCAATGTGGGGGAGACCCGCGACGTGCAGCCGTCACCTCTTTTTTATGGCATGTGCTAAAGACGCATAATGATCACACTTCCAGACGATGTCATTTGCCATTTTACATGATTACAAGATTACTCTAGAGAAATGGATTTCTGAGTCTAACGCTGCTTTGCATAATATCTCACAGCAGAAGGTTGGGCAGAATAGCGCACATCCTCAAATTGCTTTGATATGTGAAACCACGGTTTATATAGGACACCAAAAACATTTCAGCTGTTTCAATTTTCACTGTATAAGAAAATGGGACTTCTAGGAAGAAACAAAGGGGAAGTTTAGGTATTTTAATTTTTATAAGGGCCCCATTAAACGTACGTTTAAAACTGGCTTTTGTCAGACGTTTTTACTTGTTATATTTCACCTATAAATAGTTGATTCAAAATTGTTCGCACAGAAATGTAGGCTTATATTTCTGACCCAATTTGCATCACTCTTGCACCACACAATGTGGTACATGAGCAATGCAAGCCTCAAGTCATATTTTTGAAGCCACGCAAAGAAAAAGAAAAGTGAAATAAAACACAAGGGCTAATGAAATCAGAACACTGGTACCTTTATTTTTGAGCAATCATAAAAAAGGGCAACTAGATACTTTGTCAGTTTATACAATAGAAGTAGTTCAGTCTAGTTTGCGCAAGGACCCAAGCTCCCTTTATTTACAAGAATTGGATAAATAGTGCACATTCCTGCCCTTTCCCTGTGATGCAGGGCAGCATAGCAAAGTGACTTGCTGCAGTGCCCTGTGCCACAAAACTCATAAATATGCCCATTAGAGTATTGCCACAGAGTAAGAATGATTCACTCAGTTTGGTTTGCAATTTATGATAGATGAATGCACTCAGTGACACACATGCTCAGTCCCTCACATTGGAGAAGTGGGAGGTTGAAACATATTATAAAGAAAGAAAGAGATTGGCATATACATTTGTAGCAAGTGATGTCATTTCAAATGCCCTCAGTGATGACATCAACAATGTCATTTCACATATCATGAGTGATATCATATGTAAGGTCATAAGCAATACATGATGGTGGTGTGATTTATGAATTGTTTACCTACACACAACTGGTGAATATCAGCGGCATTTAAGTTTTGTTTTGTAACCATAACTTTTTATTTCTGTAATTATTTTCAAACATATATTATTATATTATAACCAACAAAGCAAATGTTATTTAACCTTTGGTTTTTCCAGTGAAAATCTGAATCTGCAAATGTTTGATGAAAACGTATTTGCGAGTCTTGCATGGAATATCAGATCCACATAGGAGTCTGGTTCATATAACTCTAAAATGTAATCTCTTTATGTCCAGCGCAGAACACTTTTGAATTCTAATTTCTTTAAAACTGCTTAAAATTTATGACAAACTATACCAAGACACTTCCTTGGGTAGAGATCCACATATATGTCTAGTTTGGTGTTTTTCTGTATTGAGGTGCAAAGAATCATAAGGGAGGTAAAATATAAAATGTCACTTTTGTGACACTATATTTTGTGGCCTCCGCTTGATGGAAACTTGGCATGAAGAACCCAAAGTGGATGTTCTCAATTCATATATTCTACCCAATGTGTTTTGGTCATTTGAACTAATTGGTCTTTTTCAAGGCCAATAAATCATTAATAAAAAGGGATTTGGGTGCTAGTTAAATGTTAATTTATTTCCAATTACCATCACAAAACGTGTACTAATTTGAGTTTAGTTTTTGATTCATTCAATATAGCCATCACCTTTGTTTCCAATGTGAGTCATGAGAGGCAGACTACTATATGCACAAATCCCTTCTTTTGTCAGGTTGTTTTTCAGAAGACCATTGCTGATGTGACCAAGTGGGAACTGTATTATTTATTTCTCTATAGTTCTAAGATGCTTACCAATATAGATGCTGTGTTTCTGAGCTCCAGAGCCTAGCATCCATAATCCATTCACATCTTGCTGCCTACTTGCCATCCTTCTTTGATTTACTGAGCATATAACTAAATGTTTGCTGTTCTTACTAACATGATGCATCCCTGAGCTTGCAGTTGGGAGTTGAGCATCCCCTGTATGGTTGACTCAAGTGGCTATTTAGACCCCTGTTAAAAAAAACTAAGAGCACTGGGTTCCTTCTCTTAGACACATATGGGCTCATTAGGGTGTCGGTCAGAGAGCCTCAAGGATCCTGTCGGCCAGTTGCAACTGCACATAATCCCCTGTGGATGGAGTTTCTGACATCAGGATTAGGATGTCAGTTTCCAACAGGCTTTTCTGGTTGTGCTTTCCGATATGAAATCCCTGTTGGAAAGTGGCTGTGCCTCTGTGGCCTCCGGTACGGGGTTACATATGGTGGCCTCCTGTAAATCCTGCACAGTGTGGCAGGCACCTTCGGGTTTTACAGAAACTCCAATTTCTCTATGGGAGCTTGTGCTGCGGCCGGTTTCCGACTGCCACACAAACTCCCTTAGGTAAATGGGAGTTTGCGAGCGCACCATGTGCATTTGCATTGTAAAAAGGTGTTCGGAACTGCCAGCCTACGGTCGGTCGGCTCCCACACCGCAATGGAGTAGGGTGGACTCAAGTCAGCCTGACATCGTAATCAGGGCCTTAGTCTCTCCTCTGGATATTTGTTGACTGCTCTTCCCACCATTATCATCTGTAAGGTTTCACCCAGGCTACACACTGGGTGGTAGCCATTTTCTACTGCATTATTTTGCTGAAACTGATAAAGGAACATTGTGATATGCATTGCTGAATGCTGGCTAAACAACAAAAGGATTGTCATGCTTATTTGATATTCCTGAGCACCTACCAAGGAGAAACTGGAATGAGACTACTTTGCCTTCTTTACATGCAACATCCAGTTTAACATACCTTCAAACAGCTCCATGATTCTGACACATTTTTACTCACTTCAACAACATAAAATTTGACGCAAGTACTATTTATAACTTGTCTCCTGTCATTACAGGAAATTGAAGCATTTCTTTAATTTTCCCTAAAACTAACAGAAAGGTAGTACAACAAATTCTTATAAAGATCCAACTAATGTCCTTTCTCATAAATCTAGAGCTACCTCCTCACTAAGGGGTGCAAAATTGCAGTCCGAACGTTAAGCATCAGGGGGAGACTGTGGACTACATGGTTGAGATGGACTAGGATCTGATGATACTCACTACAATCTGGTTTAATGTAACATTATACATTCCTACTGACTACAGCATCATTATTCTCAACAGAGAAGGAAAAATGGGAGGCACAGTAGCTGACACTGCTTGTCTACAGAGAATAGAATTCTTGTAGATAACAGAGTCCCTCCCTCCTTTTAATGTATCCTACTGGAAATTCAGTCTGATGCTCAAATCAAATTGAACATCATTTACCACAGTAATTCATTTGTTGATCAGTAAATAGAACTTTTCCCCTCTCAGCTTATTCTGCCCAACAACAACCACATCTGTGTCATGTAATTAAACCTTCAATGGGAAAACCAAAAAGACTCCTCTAACCAGTTGTTCTCCACCTTTTTGCATAGCAGGAAAATGATAAAACACCCCCTTAAATCAACTCATAGGAAATATGTCATACTAGAACTGATCAGTGCAAAAAGGATCCGCTTCGAGTTGGAACACTTGATTAATTGACTTGTCCAGTAACTATCTCATCCCAATTTTCTTTCATTAAACCTCTGATCCTTAGCCAACTTAAAAGATCAAACAATTTGCTCAGGGACAACAACAGTACTAACCACAATGACCTTGTCAACTGCCTTTTCGTCCTGTCTCCCCTTATTCATGAAACACTAAGATGTGAATGAAGCTACAAATGCCTTAAACAACTTTTAGACATGGCTCTAGGGAAAAAGGGAAGGCAGGGGCTCCACTGACCAAAATGTGAGGGGTTTGGCCTTTTCCCTATGGGGTCAATCTTTCTTTGGAGCTGCACACTTGGTATGGGGCACCCATATTGCACTTGACTCTCTGGAAAGCAAGGGGGGGCAGTGCAAGTTACCTTAGGGAGGTGTGAACCGAGTAATCAAACAATAGACACAATAACAATGTCCAGCCCAGTGCTATTCTTTTGAGGAAAAGAGAAGTACTTTAATTACACCACAACTGAATTCTATACATACTATACCACACATAGGGCCTGATTATCATCTTGGTGGATGGAATACTCCGTCACAAATGTAAAGGAAAGCCATCTGCCGCTTAACAAGTTCCATAGGATATAATGGACTTGCAATATGTCGTACGGGATATCAGTCACGTCTGTGACAGAGTAACCCTGTCCGACAAGATAGTAATCAAACCCATTGACACTCATTTGACATAAACACAGGTTTTGGGCATGACTATAAGTAGAACTCTATAGAAGCAGGTCTGTAGGAATTGTAGACTCATTTTGAACAGATAATAAGTCCTGTTCAATTTGAAAGATCCAAAAACAGAATGGTGCCACCAGCACTCATTGTAGATTGACACAGAAGATAGTTTTGTTACTGTTGTAGAGTACTCTTTTGTCACCCCTCCTGACCTCAGAGCCAGAGTTCAATGAGCATGTAGGATTTTTTGTGTGTTCCAGGACCAAAAGAAAACCGGGATACTAGTTTCACAAACAGTTGGGATGCTCAGAGAAGGTGTGCATGCCAGTTTACCATGCCAAGGACATACCTGTCCCAACAAATCTATTGTGTCAAGATCTGCTCCCTGGTACACAAATGTTGTTAAAGAAGAAAAACAGTGTCTTAGACTGACTGAACATGTATTGAGACAACATCCCACAGCACCACTGTATTCAGCCTCAATTGTATATCACACAGAAATGGGGATCAAAGCATTGATGTCTGCACCAGTCTTGACGTCCCACATAATAGTATACAACAAATTAGGTGCAAAAGGCTTAGGACACAATCCCCTAGGTCGTAACTAGAGAGACAAAAACATCTTTGTACACTCTACAACAATATATACACAATAGCCCTGCACTCTTTATAATAGTCAAATAAGCATACAAGTCATTTTTTTGCAATCTATATCCATTATGTGAGTAGTTTTTAGTAGATGGTCATTTTTCCAAATGAGAAAAGTCGATCAAATCTTGTAATGTTAAAAGTTATTCTTTATTTATGTTCTTTAAAAGAGTTCAAAACAGCTGCCAAAGCGTTTCGTCCTCAATCGGACTTCTTCAGGGCTTGAAATGCAAAGAATATTAATTCATTCAGTTGTTGTCAAAAGTTAAAATGCAATCAATTTGAAATTGATATATTAGACATTATCGTTTATGTCAGTTCAATATGTTTCACGAACAAGAAAAAAGTGTCATCGGCGAAGGTTGCACCCGTCCTCATGCGGTCATCTGGTTTGGCAAAGTTTCACTGGCAGAAGAGAGTATACTAGTATACTAGGATATTAAATCTCACATCAACAAGGCTAGAAACATACCAAGAAATCTTATTGCAACAATCAAAGCCAGCATAAATCCATCACCACCTCCGAACTTTGCGGTTTATGACAAGAAATGAGGAATTTTCCAATTTCGTCAATACTCCGGTTCAAATATTAAAAGAGGGCCCAACTCACCAATCTAAACCATTTGGCACTCTTTATACAGAAAATAAACTCAGCATTAAAGGCAAACTCAGTCCCTCAAACCACTATGAAGATCTTCTACTTGTTAAATTAGCTTTAGCTGAAGAAATAGGGTACAGGCCCTCCATGGAATGACATTAGTGGTTTATTTATATCAAGGTGAGTTCTGAGACTGCCTCTAGGTTGTGCAAGTCCCCCCACTTCTTAAAAAGCCTGCTTCTGACTATCATGACTGTAACACCTTCCACCCATTCTTTGATCTACAAGCAGTTTGAATACAATAACAATGTTCTTAATGACTTCCAGTCCTGGCTTAAAAGATGTCCGCAGCACAGAGACTGCTGTTCTGCAAGTCATTAATGTTGCTCTACATATCCTTGACAATGTTGATTCTTGTTTGCTGATCTTATTCGACCTTCTGTTGTGTTTTATACCAGGGGTCATGTATAAACATGCACATGCTAAAATCATCGACTGTGAAGAGACATCCTGGTTATTATCAGAAATGGAAGCACCCTGTCCAACTCAATAGCTATATCTCAAGGAGTTCTGCAAGTTTCTGTCTTAGTCTCTGCTCTCTCCAATCTATATTTACCTGGAACCTTTTTTAGGTGACATAAGAATGCTGCATAACATGACCTCAATATGTTGACATTACCGAGGTATGCGTAAAAGACTCTTCAAAGTATATCTCAACATCGACATCAATTTTGAGCAAATTGACTGCTCTCCAATTAAATTTAATTTCCTGTTACACACTTGATATATCCTGTTCCAAAAACGTCTGGATTCCACTAATATTCTGACTAAGAATGCAAATCATCAGCTTACATTAATTAAGGGAATCAAATTTCTTACTGTTGCAAGGCCTGGAAGAATTAAAGCAAATTCTTAGTCCAATACAGATTAAATTGCAGAAACGCTATTTTATCAGACCTTCTGAATATATATCTGACATTGCTCAAGGCCTTCTTGCATAAAGCCGCCAGTCTCTCTTTAGAGTTGAATGGTCGAAGCAGATGACCCACGCCTTTCACTCATTTTGTTGGCTTCCTATTGAAGATAGCTCAACCTATAAAGTATTGTGCATTTCATACAAACTCATCAAGGCTGGCCACTATCATTATGTGACCAGCATCTCTGAAGGTTCCCCACCAATCCACATTTCTGATTCTCTACTTCTGGCAAGCACCAAAGTAAAAACAAATGCACCTTGAATCAACTTTCTTTTCATGTGCCCCCAGATTTGAAACTCACTCTCACGTGCTGTTCATACCTCCTCCTCCTTGCCTATCTTTAAAAGGAACTCAAACATAGACACACTATTTAACTTGTCATAGGTTGCTTGTTAAGTACATTCCTTGTTCTCCTACCAGACCCAGTTTCTCAGAATTTTCACCATATTGATTAAACTCAGGAAATGTTCGCAACCCTCACTCCCACTTGTTTACCAATTTGTTGTTAGATGTGCACACTGGGCTTTGTACTGCTGTGGGACGTGTTTTACTTAAGAATTCTTCTATTTACCTTCATCTAGTCACATACTCTATTTGTCTTTGAGTCTTGACATATCCATGCACTGCCTGCCTCTGTGCTTTTCCGATGCCTGTCCCTTAAGTAATATACTTCTTCTGTTATCGTATTTATACCTGCTATGTATGTATCGCCTCGGTGCATAGTGATTCAAGTTTGGTCTATTGAAAGCGTTCTGATGCTCTTTGGCTGTGTAGGTGCTATGCAAAATATTCGAATTAATAGCAAAAAATAAACACATTTCTGTTAAGCTTCAGTTCATTGTTGATGATTCATTCAAAGTGTTAATTTATTTTCGATCAATATCACAGAAAGAAGACAAGCTTGTATTGGGCTTTTTTGCCTACATTTTTTCTTAGATAAATATTTAATATACCCAATATTTCCCAGGAGAGGAGAAAGCTATATCAAACCCATTAACAAGCCTGCCTTTTTCGTGATTTGCACATGCATGCTTCTACGGCGGTTTCAGAGGCTGTGTAGTTTGAAGTGTGTGTCTTCATAGTTCTTTTTCTATACCTACTGATTGCCAACATGCAGTTATCTTTCTACCATCAGTGCCTGTCCTGGTTTGTGGTTCAGAAAATAAGTTTATCTTATGCTGTTACTCAACTTAGATACACATTGGGGGATGCCTGGTAATTAGAGGGAGATAAGCCAGGACCAGAGGTAACTATTCCAGCTAGATTCTCCCTCAATATCTGGGTAGCACACTAGCTGAGCCGGGATATGTGGGACCTATATTCACCGCATGCATCACGGTTCCTGATTCAGGGGCTGTTTCCATGCAAATTTTCCTGCAGGAGAAAAATGTGCATGGAAACACATCTGGTTTTACTGGGTGTCTTCCCTGCACGTGGTAAAGCCTGTAAATGGGCTTCGTAGCATTCCTTCTGGGGAAACCACTGTGTCCGGCTCATTATGGGACCCTTAATGGTACCTTATTCATCCGACTCTGAAACATGAGAGGCTGAGTATGGCCATGCTGGAGATGAACCCTGTGATTGCAAGCTGTACCAAAGCCTCTGCTCTAAGCTCAGCTCTCTGCTCCATATGCTAGGATACTGGAATAATGACATTGATGCACGCAGAATTATTTTGACCTCCGCTTCCTGTACAGCCACTGTACTGTAGCGTCGAAAGCAGGATACGCTGCATTGCAGTGTAATAAAATCTGCTTCCGTTAATGGGAGTTTAAGCAATTTGCCCCTGCGCCTACACTGCTGGGTTTGTTTGGCCTCTCTGCTTCATGATCCATTAGGAAGAGATAGTCTCTTGATTTCAGATTTTACAGAAAGCTCACAACACTTTAGCCTAAACGCCATTTGATAGGCAGGTTCAGCTGGCAGAACATGAGCTGAATTACAGGGGCCATTTTCTGAAAGGGGAGGTTAATAACCATTTCAAGGGAAGTGTCATAGTGTGGATGAGATCCTATCAGGCTGTCTTAGTAAAGATTGCACCAGGATCTCTTTGAGGACAAGTTCAATGTCATGGCAATTCGTTATTATCTGCAAAATGGAATTGGAAAGGTTTATGAGCAGGCTAATAGCGAGGCGTTGGCACGGAGATTGAGAAAACAAATGCCACGCGCTTGGCCTCTCTGAAGTAAAATGGCGGCTGTGCTGAGGTGTTTCCTTAGGTTTGATATGTCTGCTCGGCTGCCACTTTCATTGACGTCAAATGTCGTGCTACACCAGTTTACAGTGACAGCTGCCACCTCGAACAGATAAGGCACGGCGATGGCAGACCAGCGTCTATGGCAGTACCTGTGTGAGGCAACCATTTGTAAGAAGGGACGCAGGCAAAGTTCAGCAGCCTCCAATGTCGACAGAAAACCAAGTAACTCCACAATTCCATAGATGGGGAATGCCCCTTCAGAGGATCGGCTAAGCTTGAGAACACGTTGCTGTAAGCGCCAGATCTCACCTTCCTCTCGGCTTAATTTGTTATTAAAACAGTAAAATAAATTCCCGGGTGCGAAGTTGTGTGCTGGCAGCGTTGAAAGACAGGGTTGATAACAATTCTTGCCTCTTTATCTCACTCTTGCAGGTTCGATAGCTTCTTTTCTCACTGTTTTCCTGACGTGTACTTTCTACTTCTTTCTCCCTTTTCTGCCTTTCTCTTTTTTGTAGTGTCAAAGTCGGAAGGCTAATAGCAAGCCTCTATCCCTAAACAAATTGCAGTGCCCACCACTTATAATAAATTTTAAATCTGCATCCTCACATTAATATTACTTTAGAACGTTATGACAGAGCTCTGGTTATTGTTCTCCTGGAAGAATTAGGGGGCACATGATCAAGGACCGGCGATAATTATCGCTAAGCGCACTTAGCGCTACGATAATTATCGCGGGGCAACGTGGAATTTTATCGCTGAGATAGCGTGCTATTAGCAACGCTTATCTCAAAAGCGATAAAATTCCAAGCGCTAACTGCCAAATGTGAGATTATCGCTGGAAATCCAGCGATAATCTCACAAAGTTTGGCGATAGCTTGCTGATAGGGCACGGCATACTTAGCCATGATATCCACCTTACATAGGATATCATGGCTAAGTTATTCTTGAAGCAGGCGTAAGGAAAGTAGCGATAACAGAGGTTATCGCTACTTTGCTTGTCGCTCTGCAGGTTAGTGTGCCCATTGATAATTGGAGAAATTTTGCTTATAGACATTTCTCCAGTTATGTCAGGGCAGGAACGCCCACTTTGCATCTCATTAGAGATGCAAAGATGGGCGTTGGGGGAAAGGGCGATAATGCAAGCATTCACGCGATAGCGCGCCCTTGCTGATTAGGCAATAAAATTATCGCCGCTTTTCGGACGATAATTTTATATCACCGCCTTGATGATATGCCCCATAGTTTTCTTCCAGAGTGTCCTTTTTCTGGTGGTGTGATGGAACTAGGGATGGTGGTGGTGTTGCAGCATCACCAGATAACCTTTAAGGCGTTCACTTTCTAAATACACAATAGAGACCTTTGCATGTTTGCCTCACCAGATGTACTGTTTTTTAAAGACAGAATATCAGATGTCTCTTTCTGACCAGCTCCAGATAATTATTTTGATACATTGTTTACTTCTCCTTTTTTTGATTAACAAATGACTGCATTTGAAACTCATTTGTAGGAGGCTATGAAAGGAGGCAGCTGCAGTAAGTTCATGTTTTTTAACACATGCATATAAAAACATATGCTTGATTTACAAACTAAACTTCAGGACTAGTTAAAAAGCATACTAAACTCAACAGCGGTCATTATAAAACCAACGCTAACGGTGAAGGTAATACCGCAACCTGTAAATACGGATGTAGTGTGGTGTTTACCAGGTGTGGTATTACGTACCCATTCCAAGTTTTGCAACTCAAAATGGGTGCTAGCACTACATTATAACATGTTTCAAATGACCCAATCTGTAAACCTCAGAATATTGTGATACTTACTGTTAGAAATGGGGGTCTCTAGTTGGCAGAGGTAGGTACCTTTGTCCAAACAGGGACCCTAGCTTCTAATCAGGATAAGGGAGATATACACTTTAGATAACCCCTGCTCACCCTTTTGGTAGCTTGGCACAAGCAGCCAGGCTTATCCCAAAGGCAATGTGTAAAGTATTTGCACCAACACTCACAGTAACACAGTAATAACACCACAAATGGACACCACATTGGTTTCGAAAAATGAAGTATCTTTATCTAAACTTAACAAGACCAAAACGAAAAAAAATCCAACATACAAGTATTAAGAAAAATGACTTTCAAAAGGTTTTAGCAACTGAGTCCATAGAAAACTATGGATGCGTGATTTCTTGCAAAGTCCCTGTTGTTGTGACAAAATTCACCAAGCCAAACAGTCGCAGCAATTATAAGCGTCGAAAAACCTTCGTGGATGGGATGCAACAGTTCCGCTGTACACAGGGGAGCGATGCGTCAGGTCTGGTCTGTAGGTGGAAGCAATGCGTTGATTCTGAGACGACTCCGATCCGCAGGTGATGAGTCGGTAAAAACTTGCTGCACAGGGACGATGCGTGGAAATCCGGAATTCGCTGGCAAACGATCGACCTTTTCAGGCGCGATCCCTCGCTGCGTTGATTCTTGCCGCGGCAACAAGCGCTGCATTGGTTTCAGCAGTGGCATGGCGATGCGGGTAGATTCTTCTCGCACCACAGCGTTGCGTTGGAAAAACTCGCAAGAAGAGCGATGCATCAGTTTTCTTGTCGTTATGTTGCTTTTCCAGCTCCCAACAAGCAGAAACAACCTCCAGAGGCCCAGGACAGTCACAGGTACCTCTTGGCAGGTCAGAACTCCCAGCAAAGAAGTTCAGGGGAGCTGGGGGTGATGACTTTGTGTTCCTGAGACTTCAAAACAGGAGGCAGGCTCTACTCAAGCAAGGTACACAGCACACAGCAAAGTCCTTCTCCTTTCCTTGCCAGAAAACAGCAACTGCAGGCCAACCCCAGACACACAAGCAAGGGCAGTACTTCTCCTCAGTTTCTCCAGCTCTTCTCCTTGGCAAAGGTTCCTCTTGATTCCAGAAGTAGTCTAAAGTTCAGGGGTTTTAGTTCTAATAGTTATACCCCAAAATGCCTTTGTTCTCTTCGTGCAAGGGTCTCTGAGCCCAGTCCAAATTAGTTCTGTGTCCTTTCTGGTGCAGCTGCCCGGCAGGCGGTGAAGACAGCATTGTATAAGGCAGACAGGCCCTATTCAGTTGCAAGGGAAATCTCCTTCCACCACTCTAAATGCAGCTCGGGTCTATTCAGCCCAGCCGTGACTCATTCAGGAAAGGCAGGACACACATCAACCCCCCCCGGTGGCTGTCTGAGAGAATGAACCTCCCCAACGACTGTCACTCCAAGACCAGACAGTCAATACACAAACAGGCAGATGCACACAGAATGGCTAAACAAGAAAAAGCCTACTTTCTAAAAGTGGCATTTTCAAACACACAATTAAAAAACCATCTTTACTAAAAGATGTTATTAAATTCTGAGTTTAGAGAGCCTACACTTTATTTCTCTATCTTGTTCCAATAGGAAGTTATATTTATCAGATGTTATAAATAACCTCCCATTCTATCCTATGGGGCAAGATAGCCTTTCAATAGTGAAAAACGAAATTGGCAGTATTTCACTATCAGGAGAGCGTCCGGGGAACATGGCGGCCAGCTAATCGGCAGTTCGCGAGTCGTCCGCTCTCCCGCTCTCCCTTTCATGGTACCGACTAAATCCAATGTGGAAGTGCTTACATAGTGGATCTGGCTGAGGAGTTGATGCCGCCACATCCTGCTCTGTGATTTTACTGTTCTGGGGGCCTGGTTCTTAGCACGCTTTGTGTCCTGCTCTGCCTCGGCTGTGTTACTGTGTTGCGGACCCGCCCGCCCGTTTTCTCCTCTTGTGGTTGTTGGAGACTGCTTCTTGTGGGGGGTCTCCCCGACACCCTGGAGTTTGGGTTCTCATCCGCGTTGTGTCCCGGGCCCGGGCTCGGCCGGATCAGCTGTTTCTGCGGCTCATTTCTCCGCATCAGGGACTTCCGCATCAGGGATTGATGGTTCCCGTCTTGGGAGTCGCCTGTCTGGGACTCGCTTGCCGCCGGTGGATTCAGGGCTTTCGGGGGTTGAAGCCTCGGGGTTGAAGCTGCTGCTGGGGGCTTTCGGGAAATTTCCCTATCGATCTTCGACCTCCGAGGCTTCACCGGTGGCTTAATGGCTGCGGTGGAGACAAGGGACTAACAGAGGAGGATTCAAAATCTCTCTTAGCCAGGTAAAAGAGTCTGGGGTGTATGCTTGAATATGGGCAAGGCTGACATTTCCCCTCTTTAGGTGTTGAAAATTGAAACAACGATGTGATTAGGCATTTACTAAAGACATGAATTCCCCTTTAGGACCGAGTTTCTTTCGTTATGTTGACTAAAGTCTGGACTCCATTTTGTATTGTCATGTCTCCACGTGCTCAGCACGAGAAGAGTCCTATCTTCGTGTTAGTTGCTCTTGTAATCTGCCTAGTAACAGTCTATAAATAGCTCCTTTGTCCGTCTGGCGCATGCCCAGACTTGACCACATCTGTTATCAGTTAATCCTTGCTTGACCATGTTTTCGCGGGCTCAGGAAATCGTCAACTCCGCCCACATATTTATTCTGTATCGAAAATGTCCATAAAAGGTAATGAACTTTGCCTCATGTTGTATCCACCCACTTATGAGCCCCTCTGTTGTGTATAAAAGGGGACTGTGTACGCAAGTTCTTTGTGCTACTCTATGCAATACTGAAGGGTGTTGTATGGATTGTAGGACCACCCTTAAGGGTTAATAAACTTTGTCTTTGTACTTTGCAGTTTCCGTGCCAACTTCCTTGTAGATTCCATTGCAGGAGAGCGAACCCTTGTGTCCTGCGGGCCTAGCTGGGGCCTGTATTCATCAATTGGCGCCCGTCACGTGGGGCTCATCGGCGACTCGGATGCTCGAAGGACTGGTCGTGACGAAGGTGAGGAATTTGGCCGGGGATGTGATCACTGCCAGAGGCATTTTAGTCCTGGCATCCCGAGGTTTTCTTCCTTCCCTTCCGAACTGACCATCTGGGTGGCGCCGGTCCTCGACTGAGACCTCTTCTGTCGGTTCTGCGGTGACAGCTGTTTGGGCGAATTTTGGAGCTTGGCAGTTGGAATCTGGACACTCTTGATTGGTAAGAACCGTTGTACGGTACTTGCTCCGAGTTTTGAAGCCTGGGTTGGCTATTTGAGTTTGATTTGTGATGACCGGTCATATCTTGTATTGATTACTGTGAGAATATATGCGTTGCAACACATATAGGCAAGTAATGTGGAGATATTTCTCCGGAGCTGTGTAAATTTGAACGGCGCAAAGTTTAAGTGCCATTTTAATGCATATTTTGCATTATTTTTGAGCATGCCTGCTTTTAGCGCACTCCGTAAGTGGTGCTGCTGCTTTGGAAACCGGTTAAACCTCGAGGAATCTGCTCCAGCCCCCCCAGAGGGGACTCCTAATAGGGATATGTATGTGAAGCATGGTCTTTCCTCTATAATGTACAGCACAGTGTGGAGGAAATACACCAAAAAGGATCCTGAGTTACGATGGCCTTTGTATGGATCGTTTGATATGCGTAAGATTGAGTATGTGGAACAGTGTATGTGTAAACGGCGTGCTCGTCAAGATATGTTTGAGTGTGTGCGGTTATGGGCGAAGGAAGTGCGTGAGCGAGAAAAACGTGAGAAAGCGCTGTTTGATAAAGAGCAACGGAAGAATGATCATGTGCGAGCGCAGGAAGCGAAGCGTCGGGAGGAAAGAGAACAGACGGAGAGACAAGAGAAAGAGCGTAGGCTGCAAGTGTCGGGTCAATATGCTGTTCGGCAGCCTCTTTATCCTGTCCTTACTAATCTTGATGATGATTTTTTCCCATTAGATCGTTCCCCGCCACCTTATGTAGGTGCGTCTGCTCCGACAGTTCAGGATTCTGGATCGGGTAAAGACAAGATAGACACGCGATCCATGTTATCTCTTGAGCGCTCGGGTGAGCTTCGGAAACTTTCTTATCGTGCAGTTTCAAATAAGCTGTCTTCTGCAGAGTTATTACCGGTTCTGGAAGGATGGCAGGATAGGGAGAAATTGTATTTTGCTGCCGTTTTCTCTGATGAAGTGGTTGCTGCCTTTCGAAAATATTCTGATGTTTTTGAGCCACAGGAGATAGTGTCGGATTCTAGAGCACTACGTAATGGTACTTTCTCTCCCTCTCAGGTGCCTGATGCGGTCCGACGTCTGTTTGCGCTACGGGATGAGATGCTTCGACTGCGGGAGAAAGCGCGCCGGAACAAGGAGGAGGAGAGCTTGACCTTGCAGGCGGACGACCAGCAGCCGTCTTCCTCCCAGTCAGATAAGGGCGAACTAGTGCATGCTAAACCCATGCGAGTGGCGGAACCTTTGTATGTTCCTCCTAAAGGAGCGGGAACTAGTGCGGATATTACTTCTGCCGATGCTAAGGGATATTTTGTGTACAATTGGGTTTATACTCCCTGGCATAGGGCTGATGTTATGGCATTAAAGAATGCATTGCCTGATCCCCGTAAGAATCCAGCGGCCTTTTACGAAGAAGTCGAAGGGGCCTTGAATTCTTGTACTATGACCTTAGCAGATATAGATCTGTTCTTTGGGCTTATCTTACCACCAGATATGTGGCGGTCTGTACGGAAGGTGGATGATCAAGCCGCTTTTAAGGCTCGGTGGTCTGAGATTGAGGATGAGGATAGGGAGAGGAAGCCCGCGCAGAAACCGCCTCAGATTATCTTAGATCTCCCCGCTGCTATTTTGACCAAGTTGAAAACAATTATTCCCCCTAAAAAGATTGACTGGAACATGTTAGCCTCGTGTAAACAGAAAGTTGATGAATCAGTTGCAGATTTTTTTACGCGCTTTGAGGAGACATTTCATGATTTTAGTGGTCAGTCACTTACGGATGATACGGGTCGACACCTTTTTGCTGATAAATATGTGGCGAATTTATTACCGGAAATAGCAGCTCGTTTAAAAGAGAGTGAAAGTTCTTGGTCCACCGCGTCTCCGACATCCCTCCTGACTATAGCTCAGTATTATGAGTGTCAGGAACAAGAAGCGAAGGGGCAGGAGGAGAAGAAATCGAAAGATTTAAAAACGAAGGTGATGTTAGCGCAAGTGTATGGTCCGCCCCGTCGGGGTGTCAATAGATGTAGGGGAGGATTCTATGGTCCCCCTTCGGGTCGATCAGATTTAAATAGGAATCAATGTGCGTATTGTAAACAATCGGGTCATTGGGCCAGAGATTGTCCGGCGTTGTATGCATCTCGTCAGGGGCATAATCAAGGTGCACCGAGGGGTAGAGGGGGTTTCCCGAATCTCAGAGGGAATTCTAATGATCGTGCTCGTTTTGAACCTACCGTGCAGCAGCGAGATAGACCTAATGTCTTTGATCGACAGCACCAGTATCAAGTGTTAGGGACGGACCGCTCTGGGTACCATGATTCGCAGCATGCATAGGACTGCGTTGGATGGGGGTTAGAATCAGTTGAAGTGCCGGTTGATCAGAAGGGTCCTTATGTCTCAGCGAAGGTTTTGGGTTCTACTGATCGGTTCCTAGTAGATACCGGAGCGACTCGTAGCGCGCTGTCTAAACAATTGGTTC
Organism: Triturus cristatus; assembly: GCF_964204655.1. Taxonomy (NCBI): domain Eukaryota; kingdom Metazoa; phylum Chordata; class Amphibia; order Caudata; family Salamandridae; genus Triturus; species Triturus cristatus. The sequence continues at coordinate 447,483,259 of NC_140590.1, forward strand.
CGAGGGCTCCCCCATCTGGCTTAATGGTTACATCGGTAGGGTTTGATGGTACACTCTCTCGAAGCCCTCTTTCTCGACCCCTTGCATTCCAGGTTGATCCCTTTTCTGCACCCTGTCCGTTTTTGCTTGCCCCGAACACGCCTGACAACATTATGGGTCTTGATATGCTCAAGCACTTCAGAGCTACGATCCGCTGCTCCCCCGCTGGAGTACGTGTGATATTAAACGATAATCACCCTCTGACAGTACGGATGTGGGTGGTTGCAGAGGATACCGTGTTAGCTTCTCTCCCTCGTACTTTGTGGGCCATTTCGGATACCGATGTGGGACAGATGGTGATTCCGCCTGTCCATATTAGTGTCCAGGAGGGGGCGGTGTTACCATGCCTCCCTCAGTATCGTATTTCCCAGGAGGGGGAGGAGGCCCTTATACGGATTGTGCAGGATTTGATTAAGGTGGGAGTAGTGGAGGAAGTTCCCTACAACGTCTGTAACAGTCCGATTTTACCCATCTTGAAGAAAGATACGGATGCCAAAGTTTATCGGTTTATCATTGATTTGAGGGAGGTGAACAAGATCGTGATACCTCAGTATCCAGTGGTTTCTGATATCACGACGTTGCTCACTTTGGTCCCGCCAACGGCGACCACGTTTTCGGTTATTGATTTGAAAAATGCCTTCTTTTCGATTCCTATTCATCCTGATAGCCGATACCTTTTTGGTTTCACTCTGAATAATAGGTCTTATCGATTTTGTAGAGTTCCTCAGGGCTACACAGAAAGCCCTAGCATTTACAGTCAAGCATTGAAAAGGCAATTGGACTCCTTTGTTCTGCCCGAGGGTGTCGCCCTTATACAATATGTCGATGACATCTTGTTGGCGGCTGACACTCCTGAGCTTTGTGAGAAGAGTACGTTATCCTTGCTTTCCTTTTTGGCATTTCACAATCACAAAGTATCGAGGAAGAAATTGCAATTTTGTAGACCAAAGGTGACTTATTTGGGTCACCTTTTGTCTAAGGAGGGGCGTGCACTCACACCAGATCGTATTCAAGCAATTTTGGACACGCCAGTGCCTTCCACACAGAAGGACGTGCGTGCATTTTTGGGTCTTGTTTCTTTTTGTAGGCAATGGATATTAGGGTTTTCACACATAGCCAAGCCATTATTAGCCCTTTTGACAAAAGACACACCTATTCCGCTTCCCTGGTCAAATGAGTGTGACATTGCCTTCCAGCAATTGCGACAGGCCCTTTGTTCAGCACCAGTGTTAGGGACTCCTGATTATACAAAACCCTTTTCGCTGTATGTGCATGAGAAAGATGGATGTGCATTATCAGTTTTAGTGCAGATGCACGGCGGCAAGCAGCGCCCTTGTGCATATTTTTCGGCTGTACTTGATCCTGTTGCCCGAGCATTGCCTGGTTGTTTTCGCTCGGTTGCAGCGACAGCTGTGTCAATACGCCAAAGCGAGGGAATTGTGTTATCTCACAAACTGTTGGTATTAGTCCCCCATGCTGTTGATGCCCTGCTTAATCAGACAAAAACGCAGCATTTGACCAGTGCCCGTTTAACGGGATATGAGTTGACGCTTTTGGCTCTTCATATTACGTTAAAGAGGTGTGTAACGTTAAATCCGGCCACATTGTTGCCGTTCCCGGAAACTCAGTCTGAAGCACGAAAAGCACATGATTGTATTCTTGTGACTGAGGAACAGACAAAGGGTCGTATTGATCTCCAAGATACGCCCTTTCCAGATGTAGATGGAGAATTGTGGGTGGACGGATCATGCCTGAAGCTACCAGATGGTACGACTTCAGCAGCGTATGCAATTACCACACTGCAAACAATAGTGGAGACAGCACGCATACCACAGAAATCAGCTCAAGCAGCGGAACTTATAGCATTAACACGAGCATGTGAGCTCAGTACAGGATTGTGTGTGAATGTTTATACAGATAGTCGCTATGCCTTCGGAGTAGCGCACGATTTCGGCCTACTCTGGAAGGAGAGAGGGTTTCTAACGTCGCATGGAGTACAGATAATGCATGGAGAGTTAGTTCACAACCTTTTGACTGCATTGACATATCCGAAGAAGATTGCTATAATTAAATGTAGTGCCCATAAGAAAGTGGTTGATAAAGTTGGAGAAGGGAATGCTTTGGCAGACCGGGTGGCACGGGAGACTGCAATGCAGCCTGGTGCTACTGCCATGTACGTAGTGAAGTCGCAGGTAGAAAGATGGCACGATGCAAAGAGAGAAGTGCTGGAAATACAGAGGACTGTTTCCGACAAAGAACGGGAGCAATGGTCCAATGATGGAGAATTGGATGATGAGGGTTGTTGGAGAAATAAGTAGATGGATAGATGGAAGTTACCCACAGCTTTTGTACAACCTATGGTTCAGATGGCACATGGGCTAGCACATGTTGGAGCTTCCGCAATTGTAAAATTGCTTACTCAAGTCTGGGAGCATCCAGAGATTGCTAGCACGGCAAAGAGGGTAGTGCAGACCTGTATGATTTGTCTGAGGTATAACCCAGGAAAGGGTACTCGAACTCCAGCAGGAGGATTTGTGACACCTACTGCACCCTTTGAGGTTTTGCAGATGGATTACATCCAGCTTGAGCGCTGTAACAATTTGAAGTATGTTCTAGTAGTGGTTTGTGCCTTCAGTAAATGGGTTGAGGCATACCCTACGAAAGATAATACTGCAATGACTACAGCCAAGATGCTATTGAAGGAGTTCTTCCCTCGATATGGCGTTTGTAGACTGCTGTGGAGTGATAACGGACCTCACTTTATAGCGGATGTTATAAAGTATGTCCTGAAGGGTCTAGGCATCACCCAGAAGTTTCATGCAGTGTTTCACCCTCAGTCTGCAGGACTGGTTGAGAAGTATAATGGTACGCTGAAGCTCAAGATCGCTAAGATCCAAGCTTCGACTTCTTTGACTTGGCCAGATGCTTTACCGCTGGCATTATTGTCAATTAGATCGATACCACATTCTCGAACCGGTCTCACGCATTATGAGATTGTTTTTGGACGCCCAATGAATATTTGGGGTCCACCACGGCCTAAGGCTGTGTATGATGTACCTTGTGTAATGATGAATGATTATCTGGCACAGTTAACGGATAACTTGGTTTCTATTCATCAACAGGTCCGAGAGGCGCTCCCTGATCGGTCCACAGGCGAAGGTCATAGTCTCCGACCTGGAGACTATGTTATGCTGAAGATTTTTGAAAGGACGAACAGCTTGGAGCCGAGATGGGTTGGTCCTGAGCAAGTCCTACTTGCAACGAAGACGGCTGTGCGGGTTTCCAACCGAAAGAATTGGATCCATTCCCTGCACTGTCGCAAAGTGCCGCCTGGATTGGTGGAGCCTGCTGTATTGACCGACCATCGAGAAATTCTGACTGCAGAGAAAGGCCGTGCTGTGGAACCGAACGACACTGAGGAGCTCTTTCCGGACCACGTGATTCCTGGAGGAAGACGATATCATCTCAGACCAAGGAAGTGAATTCTTCAGTATCAGGACAAGTTGTCAGAACGGCCCTTAGGTTAGTGAAACGGAGAGCCGATGTGGCAAGGGGGGGATCAGCCCTGCATTAGTGTAGCGACACCCGTCTTGGCCCGCTGGTGAAGAAATCAACCGCTGCCTAAGGGGAAGAGTTCTGACAACCTTTTAGTTTCAGGAAGATATTGATTTTTTTATTCTAAAATGGAGAAAAAGAAAATCCTTTGTGCAACAGGTTTTATTCTTACAGTAGCTATTGTTGGGATAACTACATGGTTTGTGGAGGATGTGACTCCTGCTCGAGAGTTGCTTGTTTTGACTACTCCAGTGCCTGAGGAGCACTACTTTTATACCCTTCCGTATCAAGAGTTGAAGCATCGCCAGTCTTATTTGAATAACACTTTCATCCAGATGTTGCATCATACCCATGTTGCCACTAATGCTACGAACTGTTGGATATGTGGCATGATGCCGGCTCACCAGAAGAAAGGAGGAACTCCGTTCATACCTCCTCCTTTTTCTCATAATGGCTCTTGTAGAGCATGGTACACTTTGCTTTTTGCCACACGGAAACCTACAGTGGGACGGTTACTCTTCAGACTTAATAGGGAATGTCATCAAGATAAAGATGGTTATCCACAAGCGAATGGGACAATTTGGGAATGGGAAGAGTATCGACCAGACAATGAATCGATTCCCTATATTTTCACGAACACTAGAGACACTGTGGGGAAAGACCGATTCGTGATTCAAGTGGCACAAGCTCAAGCGGACCTGTGTGTCCAGAGTGTGGGTTATATTCCTGTTGGTGTTAGTGACTGTATCACTATCTTAAACATCGACGGGTTGAATAACAGTACCTTCTTAGCATCCCATAATACATACTTCGTATGTGGAAATAAAGGTTATTATCGAGTGCCAGCCGGTTGGTCTGGAGTATGTTACGTAGCATTCCTATTACCTCCTGTATTCTTGGCACCTGCATCTTATCATAAAGATTTGAAGTTGTTGAATAATGTGACTGTAAATAGGTATAAACGTACTCTATCTATTGATGATGTTGATCAGACCGATACTAGCCTGCAGCAGTATATTGATTTTAATTTAGGATTGTTCTTCTTTGTTGGAGCTGCCCTAAATAGTAGGAAAGTTCGAAGGTTAACAAGAGTTGTAGAGGCTGTGACAAATCAAACCGCTGCTGCTCTTGGGAATCTTACGGAAGAATTACAAATTACTAGAATTGTTGCATTACAGAATCGTATGGTGTTAGATGTTATGTTAGCTGACCGAGGTGGAGCATGTAAAATTATCGGAAGTAGTTGTTGTGTGTTTATTACTGACCACACGCCATCAGTCTATAATGCTATTAACAAGTTACATAAAATTGCAGCTGAAATCCATACAGAAAATGGCACTTGGACCTTTTCTGGATGGTTTTGGGCATTGATCACCACATGGGGATGGAAGGTTTTAACTGGTCTCTGTATTATCGTAGCAATTTTGTTTTCCTGTTGCATTTGTATCCAATGTGGTCCTTTACTCTGTTCCCTATGTGTGTCACTCTGTATTCCTGATAAGAAAGCTATTGCCAATGTCACTTACCAGAAACATTTGACTAAAGAAATAGAAGAAATGATGAAAATTGACATATACGATGATTATTCTAATAAACCGGATGTCTTCAGTAAATGCTGAAAGGGTCGTCTGTTGAAAATTGAAACAACGATGTGATTAAGCATTTACTAAAGACATGAATTCCCCTTTAGGACCGAGTTTCTTTCGTTATGTTGACTAAAGTCTGGACTCCATTTTGTATTGTCATGTCTCCACGTGCTCAGCACGAGAAGAGTCCTATCTTCGTGTTAGTTGCTCTTGTAATCTGCCTAGTAACAGTCTATAAATAGCTCCTTTGTCTGTCTGGCGCATGCCCAGACTTGACCACATCTGTTATCAGTTAATCCTTGCTTGACCATGTTTTCGCGGGCTCAGGAAATCGTCAACTCCGCCCACATATTGATTCTGTATCGAAAATGTCCATAAAAGGTAATGAACTTTGCCTCATGTTGTATCCACCCACTTATGAGCCCCTCTGTTGTGTATAAAAGGGGACTGTGTACGCAAGTTCTTTGTGCTACTCTATGCAATACTGAAGGGTGTTGTATGGATTGTAGGACCACCCTTAAGGGTTAATAAACTTTGTCTTTGTACTTTGCAGTTTCCGTGCCAACTTCCTTGTAGATTCCATTGCAGGAGAGCGAACCCTTGTGTCCTGCGGGCCTAGCTGGGGCCTGTATTCATCATAGGGCGGCAGGGGCATTATCGCAAAGCAGACGTGCGCAGTGCTATAATCGAACACAGTTTACTAGCTGCCTCACTTTGGGAGCGTTAGGTGTGCTATGTGTATCCCCTGAAAAGCTGTCCCAAATACACAGAGATAGAGGCAGAGGCGAAACTTATTTTGGGAACTGTCTGCATGAGGTTCATTCCCCATATAAACACTGCAAGCCTTATACTATATTCTCTGACGTAGCCAAAATAGGTAATGAGGATACTTACTACTACATGGAGGTAGATAAGCTACAGCCTGAGCAACCCGAGCAGGACACAGCTTTATTGGTAAGGAGAAAGCAACTGCCGAATAAAGGGGTAGACCCTAATTTAACCAAACAGACACCCAGTACTGCCACTACTCAGGGAAGGAGGTACAAATTAAGATCACAGAATTTTCTTGGGGTAGAACCCACTGTACAAAAGCCAGCGCAGGCAATACAGTATATACAGCCTACGCAGCCGCCTACGCCCACGGAGGCCTCAATAAGTGGTCATAAGAGTAAAAAGCCGACCTCTAGGACAGGGAAGCCAGCTCTCGTGAAGGGTAGGAAGTGAGAGAAAATTCAACCTCTTACAAAAATAACGCCTTCTTTAAAGGCTTACTTTATGTCTAATCCACAAGGGAAAAGGGACCTCAGTAAGGGGCTCCATTGGTAGACTCGGCTTCAGCTCTTAACCCTGTCATCCCTTTATCAAATAGATATTCCGTACTAGATAAGATTAATGGTACACTCCCTGCCACAATGGAAGATGGGTATGTAAATCGAACTGACTTTGGGGATGTGAGGGTGGAAGACACAGAACACAATTTGGAAGGCCGGAGGCAGAGTCTAGAAGGGGTCGAAGGGGCCGAGTCAAGCCCTGCTAGCGATTCAATACAAGAGATGCTGAGACAGATATCTGCAGAGATGAGCACACGATTCTCAACCTCGGAGGTTAACCAGAGGAAGATACAGGACACATGCACCAGCCTAGAAGCGAACTTAGACGCACTAACACAAAGGCTGGAGGCATTGGAAAACAAGGTGGGAGAACTTGGTCAGGAGGTCAAGGATAATGCCCACGAAGTGCTCATGCTAAAAAAGAGAGAGCGGGATGTTGATGAGAGGATGGAGAGACTTGAAAATGTATCCAGAAGAAATAATGTAAGCGTACTAGACTTAAAAGAAGGATTGGAAGGGGATAATCTGAAAGCATATGTTATAGATATCCTTGTTAAAGCATTTCCCCAAATCGCCTCAGCACAAATATGGGAGAAAGAAATACAGCGCATCCATAGAGCCCCTTCAGGTTAAACCCTGCAAGAAAGAAGCCAAGGAAGATCTCAATATGCATCCAATCCTACCCGCTAAAAGAGCAGCTACTGGGGCAGCCCTTAAACTTAAATCTATTGAGGTTAATGACATCTCCTTTAAGATTAGGTCTGACATCTCTAAGGTAACGGAAGATAGGAGATGGGAATTAGGGAAGCGGATGGATGCATTAAGAGAATTGGGGGCTCAGGTGCAGCTGAGATTTCTAGCCTTTTTGAAGGTTTTATGGGCTAATAAGATGTTTAACTTTAGGTTCCCGGAAGAGGTAGACACATTTCTAGAACAGGCTAAAGCTAGAAATTAGTTGGTACCATATATATCTTTATATTTCACTTCCTTTTTTTTTCTTTGTGGGAGACGGGAGAGTTACGACTCATAGGGCAATGCTTATTACCATGATTAGACAGGGAGGGTTCCTGGGGGGGGGTGTACTAGCAAATAGGGGGAAGGGATGATGTGGGGGGGGTTTGCACATGTGTTGGTGGGGAGCATTGGGAAAAAATAAAGAAATAATAAATCTGTTAAACCTTTCTGATATAATAACTCTCAGTACCCTCAGCAGGGGAGGTGACCTGGACAAAGATAATGATGGTGGATAGACCTCTACAGGGATCAAGACGGACTTGGGTTTCATATGCTGGAATGTTAACGGGTTGAGAATTAAGAGAAGACAGCGTCTGATCCTACAGTATCTAAAAAATAGTCCCCTTCAATCTGTATGATCCAGGAAACTCACCTTTTACAATCAGAGTGCAAGGCATTATTCAGCAAGGAAAGATGGGTAGACAAAATTATTGCTTCAGACCAACAGTGCTGTTCGAAAGGGGCAGCCATTATATTGAAATCAAATTCGGGGATTGAACTTATCAGATCTCAGGCAGATATAATGGGCCATTGGGTCATAGCTGAAATGAAATCTCAGATGTCTAAATACACTATAGTTAGTTACTATGGCCCAAATGAGGATGATACTGGTCCACTAAATAATCTTTGTTTTGCCCTGGTGGACTTTGACTCCCCATTTATATTGGGTGGAGATTTTAATGTCCTTATGGATAATGGTCTATACAGATCTTCTTTTCGGAAACAGATTGTGGCTCCTCGTGTTAAAGCCTATCTTAGGACTACTCTAAAAAATCCAAATTTATGTGACGTATGGCGGAAAAAAAATGGTGAGGCGAGAGAGTACTCCTTTTTTAGTAAAATAATTTACACTTTTCTAGGCTAGATTATATATTTATGGAACGTTCTGAGGTGGACAAAGTAAGCCACATAGAGTATATGCCTATTCATATTTCTGATCATGGGGCAATAGCCTTCAATCTGGAGCTCCCTCAAAAATCTCCTATGAAGAGATGGACTCTAAATAGGAGATTTTTACTGCAACCTTCCACCCCTGATCTTTTGAAATCTAAAACCGCCTGTTTCTTACAAGGTAATCTAGGATCAACCTCCCTGCATAATGTTTGGGATACTTATAAAGCCTGGTTAAGGGGAATTCTAAAGGGTGGAGAAGACTGAGTTAGCCGGCCTAGAGTCACAAATAAAACAAATAGAGGCAGAGCTTAAGTACAGGGATACAACTGTTACAGAGAGAGAAGGTTTAGCAAGGAGACTCGAGGAAGTACAGTTGAACTTTAGGCTTAAGTCTGAGGAGATCATTCTTCAAAAATGGGAAGCTAGTAAAATGTCTGATTTTGAGCAGGGGGAGGACTGTGGTAAGCTCTTGGCGATAAAGAGCCGAATTGATAGCACACATCACTGAGGATAAAGATGTGATAGAACAGTCTTTTGTCCAGTTCTTTCAAGAGCTATATCAAGAAGACACCTATACAGCGGAAGAACACATAGATTTGTGGCTTACTGAGAAACTGCTTCTGAAAATATCTGAGGATAGTCATATTTTTATAAAGTCTAAAATAACTGGAATTGAGATTGTGGCTGTTCTAGATAAATCCAAGAGGGGAAAGGCCCCCGGCCCAGACTCAATTCCAATTGAGGTCTACTCCATATTAAGAGATCAGATTATCCCAGTTTGGTTGGATTTATTTAATGATTTTCTAGGAGGTCTTTCCCCCTTGCCAGACTCTTGGAATGGAGCACTCATATCTCTCATCTTAAAACCAGGGAAGTATCCGACTCTATGTCAGTCGTATCGGCCGATTTCCTTATTAAATACTGATTATAAAGTATTTGCAGGGATATTGAATAATCGCTTGTCAAAAATTATTGGCCCCATTATACATCAAGATCAGAAGGGCTTTATTCCTGGTCGGCAAATGTCAGAACTAGTATATACGCTAATTGGGGCAGCTGATCTGGCAGTGACACAGAATATGCCTTTTTCCATCATTACTGTGGACACTGCCAAAGCCTTCGACCTTGTAAATTTGCATTTTCTATATAGGGTCTTGAAGGTTTTTGGACTTGGGGATGAGTTTAGAGATGTACTCAAAAAAATGTATAGGTCACCTTATGCCCAGATACTAGTTAATGGAAGTCCTTCCCCAATTTTTAAAATAAGTAGGGGAACCAGGCAGGGTTGTCCTCTGTCACCTATTTTGATTGACCTATATATTGAGCCCCTCGCCCGAAGTCTTCGTCAGAACCAAAAGATAATCCCCTTTTCTATAAACGAATTTGAGAGGAAAGTCGCCCTTTATGCAGATGACCTGGTGTTAATGTCTCCTAATCTCACTACTGCACTCCCTGAGCTTATGGCTGAAGCACAGGCGTTTGGGAAACTTTCAGGGTATGAAGTGAATGAAGATAAGACCGAGGTTATGGCATGGAATATCCCAGATTATGAGAGCAAGTCGGTCAAGGAGTTTAGATACTTAGGAATTACAATTACCCACGACTTGGAGAAACTCCGAAAAACAAATCTAGAAAGGGTGTCTAAAGAGGTCGATGTTTTGTTGAAAAGGTGGCAGAGTATACCTCTCTCACACTATGGGAGGGTGAACCTAATAAAAATGTCCATACTGCCAAAATGTACCTACCTGTTCAATAATATCCCTTTAGCGTTTGCAAAAGCAGATCTGCTTAAAATCCAGGGCAAGATTTCATCTTTTATATGGGCTAGCAAGGGGGTCTGTCTATCCTGGAAGAAACTAAGACGTAAATTGAAGCAAGGAGGTATGGGTCTACCCGATCTACAACTATATTGCTGGGCCTACCAGATAAAGAACTGTAGGATGCTACTGCTCACCCCAGACAAATCACTAATAGGGAGTATGTTTTCCGCCATGTTAAAGGGCATAGACTCATTCGGATTTATGTATAAATTTGGTTCTTCTAAATTCTTTAAAAAAGTGCGTTTGAAGACTCTACAAATGGCGGCAAAGCTATGGGCAAGCTGTCGTGACTGTCTTGGCCTCTCGTATTATAGTGAGTGGGCCCCTGTGTGGGGATCTCCAGGAACACCGGAGTGCTTCCTAGATGCTTTAGCTCGCCCTTTGCTTGAGGCTGGTGTCACGTCCTGGAAGGATATTGTCCTAAACAATGAATGCTTCTCATGGGAGTATTGGAACTCTATCACTAAAGGCACTTTATCCAGGTTTAAATACTATCAGATTGCTTCCTGGTGTAAGAAGCAATCCTGGCCGCCCTATGAGGAGTGTCAAATGGAAAATGACCTACAAGATGTGGCTCCCAGGAAAAAGGAAGTGGCTCTTTGGTACGGGTATCTTCTAACTGCAGCCGACAGGAAGATTGACAACCCAACGCGAGTCTGGGAAAATGACTTGCCGAGAGAGGAGTTAGATCAATTATGGCAAGTATCAATAGATACTCTTTATTCGACTGTTAAATCTGCTCCACTCAGAAAGAACCATTTTTTACAATCCATAGGCTATATTGGTCCCCCCTGAAAATTTCAAGAATGAGAGGCGGGAGAGAAGCAAGATGCATTAGGTGTGGCTCCCTGAATGCGGATGATGTTCATATATTTACCTCCTGCCCTAAGATACAGGAATATTGGAAAAACGTGGGTAAGAGTATTTCGAAGGTGCTTGGTTCAGATGTAGAGGTAAGCCCATCTCTTATACTTTTTGGAATAACCCTTGAACCTGGGGGGAGGCAAGATATGAACGTACTGCAATATAAGTTGGTGTTTTATATGATCCTCCTGGCTAGGAGAGAGATTTGCAAACTTTGGCGTCAGATGGTACCACCGTCTTGGAATGCCTGGTGGAATTCAGTTACTTATTTTAGAGCTCTGGATCAAAGGGTGAACATCTATAGAGGTAGGCCTGCTACGGGGTTATTTTGGAATCTATTGGCTGGAAATACAACGGATAGTAGATTAGAGTAGGCTAAAGTTAAATTCCAATGATTAAAAACCTCTTGGTCAGCTCATGATGTGTACTTTGGGCGGTCCCCAAAGAAGAAACAACAGCTGAGACTGAAACCATCAAGTCATTTGCATCAGTGGTGGACTAGGTCGAGAGGTTGCTATGGCTACTGAGGTTATATGAGGAAAAAAAAATTACAAGAAAAAAAAGTATTTCACTATCAGGACATGCCACACACAGCAGCGCATGTCCTACCTTCCACATACACTGCACACAGCTCACAGGGGTACCTTGGGCCCACCTTAGGGATGACTAACATGTAAGAAAATGGACGGTTAGGGCCCGGCAAGTGAGTGTACTTGCCAGGTCGACAGGGCAGTTAACAAACTGAGCACAGGCACTGCAGTGGCAGGTCTGAGACATCCTTTCAGGGCTACTCATGTGGGTGTCACAACTCACAATCAGTGCTGCAGGCCCACTAGTAGCATTTGGTTTACCAGCCCTGGCACACTTAGTGCACTTTACTAGGGACCTACTAGTAAATCAAATATGCCAATCAGGGAAAACCAATCATAATAACAATTTACACAGAGAGCATATGCACTTTAGCACTAATCAGAAGTGGTAAAGTGCCCAGAGTCCTAAAGCCAACAACAGCAGGTCAGGAAAAAAATCGGAGGAAGAAGCAAAAGTTTGGGGATAGCCCTGCAAAAAGGGCCAAGTCCAACACTTACTAAAACAAATATTTTTATCTGACAAAATGAGAGCTGGAATTTTTTTTTGTACTTTTGCACTAGTATGGAGTCTAGATCTGAAAGCAAATTTCAGGACAATAAACTACTCCCCTCTTTGTACATATATATTTCTTAACACGTGCTCCAAGTTGCACTATTGGATCTCATACTACTCCACCCTTTTTTACTAATTGGGAATCCATCATTAAATAAACTTGCTTTTTAATTAGCATTTGGATTTCTCATAACCCTATGACTCTAGAAAGTTAATGTCATTACCCAGCAACATTGTTTGCTATTCCTACCCAGCCAAATCTGGGATCCTAGGGTTACTTGTTGTAAGCAGGATAATAACATTAAAAAGGATTCTGGCTATCATCAAATTGTGACACAAACTCATACCTGATTTTTCTCTTTCTATCCATTTATGTTTTTTCTTTAATTACACTTTTCTTTGATTTCAGCTCTTTCCGTTGCTATTCACCCTTGCATCTTTTATGGAAGCCACCATAGAACAATTATAATTTTCCTCTTAAGCTCAGAGTATGTGCTTACAGAATGTATTCAATCACTCGCTGGCTTTAACAGGCCTCATTTACAAGCATGTTGCGCTGCTGGTGAGTCACGTTGCATGAAAAGGGCCTGTCTCCCTTGCACAATGCTGTCTCCACCCCCTATGGTCATACTGCACCTGTGAGGATAGAACTGGTTTGGACTGGGCTCAGAGACCCTTGCACAAAAAGAACAAAGACAAAATGGGGTATAAGTAGAAGACCGTAAACCACAGAACTTTAGATCACTTTGAATTATGTATGTTGGATTTTTGTTGTTGTTTTGGTCATGTTTGATTTAGATAAAGATACTTTGGTTTTCTAAACTGGTGTGGTGTCCATTTGTGGTGTTATCCCTGTATTACAGTGTTTTTTTAGTACAATTACTTTACAGATTGCCTTTGGGATAAGTCTGTCTTATCGTGCCAAGCTACCCAGGGGGTAAGCAGGGGTTATCTAAATTGCGTATCCCACTTACCCTGACTAGAAACAAGGGTCTCTATTTGGACAAGGGTAACCTACCTCTGCCAACTAGAGACCCCCATTTCTAACACTGATGATCGGTCATTATGGTGAGAGAGATTCCACACTCCCTCCTCTGCCGTATCTTTAGTTACTGTCTGGGTACTCGGTCTCCTACTCCCTTCACCCTTCACTCTACTTTGCTTTTGCTGCCCTTCTGTCTTCCTTTTCAACTCCCAGCATTCTCTTTACACAATGTATGTCTACTCCTTAGTACTTTCTCACTCTCCCCACTCCAATTCACCCCATTTCTCTCAAGCACACTCACGAACTCTGAACCTCTTAAAGAAAGTGTCTAAAAGAGAGGCTGTCTTAGTCCCTTTCTTGCTCACTGTCTAATAATGTTCCCATATCTCACTCAATGTCTCAATCACATAGCTACTGCTTCAGTCAGGCTCACACCATACCTCATTCTCATCCTCTTTTAATGACTTCAATAATCATAATCCTTTTTATTTACATTTATCTTCCAACCCAATTATTCCCATTCTTTCATGTTTAAATGTTCTTTCAGTTTTGTGCTCTCTTGCACTCACTTTCCCTCACACTCACTATCTCACTTACAGTCACTCCCTTCATAACTCACTTTATATTGCTCACTTACTGTCTCATTCACACCGTCCCTCAGACACTGTCTTTTGCCTCGACGAAGAGATCAGAAATAAAGCTGCTCACTTGATCAAATCGCAGCAGAAGCAACTTTACACGCTCCATTGTGCAGAGGTAATGGTTTTCTTCAGAAAGGTGAAATCTGTTTTTCACACGCAAGTGTTTAGTAGGCTATCAATGCGCTGGAACCTGACTTCATAAAATACATGTACATATTTCATTCCTTGTAGAGTGCAAAGTCACATTACCTCGTAAGATGAACTATAAATGCTAATTAAGTGCTTATTTTGTAGAACAACTTACTTAATGGAAGTGGGTTATACGAGGATACTGAGATAGTGCTGATTACTGCAAATCTGTTGAATTACCAACCTACTTTCCGACCACTGTAGCAGCCACAGGGAGTGTTTCACCTATGTGTTCTGTATATAGAGAGGCCATCAGGGCTGAGAGTGATCCACAATATACTGTCAACAGAGGGCACCGAGGAAATGGCTGGGAATGCAGACTGTACATCCATCCATACTGCTGAAGAGAGAGCTGCTGAGCTACATCTTGCAAATAGGTTGTGGGAGACCCCTAAGTGATCAGTACTATTATGAGTGGAACATGTTTTAAAAAGCATTGGCAAAGCCAATATTTCCCATCTTTTGGCTTTGTCAATGATTATTAGGGAAGGCATGCACACACGTGTCAGGAAGGCATGCACACATGTCTGAAAATCTTGGAATGGGTTTTGTATGAGGTGGATGTGATGCCCCCTATCTTGCCCTGACCACTATCCCACGGATCTGTAAGACCTCGGCTGAAGGAAGATCTTTCTCCGACCTGGCTGCGAAGACCTGGCACTCCCTGCCTCTGCATCTCAGGCAATCACCATCACTGCCTCAATTCAGGAAGGACCTCAAGATCTCGCTCTTCAACCAAACTGCAGAGTCCCCGCACCCCCCAGCGCCTTGAGACCCTTATGTTATGTTATGTTATGTTAGTGCTATTTGTACTGCGCACGGCTGCTCCAGCGAAGGAGCGTCCCGGCGCACCGACAAGGTGGCGAACACAACACAACTGGGGAACAGAAATAATTATTAAGAAATTGGGGAGTGCAGGATTTAACAAAGCTCAGAAAATAAATAAGTTTTAGCGGCCTTGCGGAAGGAGAGCAGGTCACCAAAGGTCCGGAGTTTCAAAGGGAGAGCGTTCCAGAGTGCGGCTGCCCGCACCTTAAAAGAGCGACCCCCCACCCGACTGAGTTTGAACCGAGGGGCTACCGCTAATTCTTGGTCTAGCGAGCGCAGAGTGCGGCCCGGGATGTAAGGGCGCAAGAGTTGGTGCAGTAAGGGAGGTGATAGGCCCTTCAGAATTTTGAAGGAAAGGCACAAAACTTTAAAGTGGATCCGCTGCCTAACGGGTAACCAATGCAAGGCTCGCAAAGATTGACCGGCCGAGCAAAACCTAGGAAGACCTATAATCGCTCTGGCCGCAGCGTTCTGCACTCTTTGAAGTCGGGTTAACTCAGCCTGGTTTAATCCTATAAAAAGGGAGCTGGCATAGTCCAGCCGTGCCAAAACCGTTGCTTGCACCACCAATTGACGAGTTGCGGCATCGAAGTATTTAAGGGCAGGGCGCAGATTGCGCAGGATGCCGAAGCAGCAAGCCGCCGTCCTTTTGGTGTGGCCAACGAAGTTGAGGGAAGGGTCCAGCCAAACACCAAGGTTTTTGATCTCCGCAACCGGAGTGGGGGTCGGCCCCAACTCAGAGGGCCACCAAGTATCACCAATCACCCTTACGGGTGATTAGCCATGCTCTGCAAGAACCTTGATTAATTGATTGATTGACGTGTGTGCGCATTAATCATGGCACAGTTGCGACTTTCTTTTTATAATTTACTGTTCCAAGATGGAGTATGCTAATCTGGCAGTAATAAATGTATATTTTGTGTGTGCAAAGGCAAGGTTTAAGAAATTATTGTTCTGGAAGCAAGTTGCAACTATCCGGCCCTGTAATATCAACAAACAAATGACTATGATAAAATAATGGATCCAACTGGAAGAAGGAAGCAAATAATACTTTTGGAGGCAGGGGTGATTTGGAAGTAACCAACGAATGGCAGGAGGGGGAATGGGGTATTTCAAAGGATGACTAGTGGGGTCTTATATTTTTAGCAAATAAAAAAAACACAGGCAGAAAGAGGAACTGAAAAGCATGGTTACGAACAGCACCACATGGGGGACAGAGCAAGAAAAGAAATGCAATCCATGAAAATTAAACAAGTGGTCCCTGAATGTGAGCAGTGTCAGCAGTGGAAGGACACCATCAGTCAATCCGAAAACTACGAGAGGGAAATTCTCTTGGGTGGCACAAACACAAGAACATGGAAGTGGAGGCAACTGAGATAGACAACAAAGCCACTCAATCTAGCAAGAGTCTGACCCAAAGCCTATTTTATGTATTTTGGAAACTATTGGCCCAGCCAACAGAAAGTTGTCTGAGGCCAAGATCTAAACACACTTTTCACAATATGTGCGTTGAAGTATGGTTCTTTTTCTTTTTGTTATATAGATTTAGATGTATTTCATAAATAAACCAAACTTCTCCTACGTGTTTATAACAGGGCGAGGTTCCTTTAAAGCACAAGCATGAGCAGACTCCCTGCATGCTGAGAAATCCCATTTGAAATCCCATTTGCCAAACGTACTGGATTGGCCCTAATTATAAGTTAGGGTCAACATTTTGATCCCTGAGCAAATATGAGTTCGGAATTATGAGTTGTGTACTAATTATCTCACCTTCATAGTATTCTCTTGATGGATTCCAGCAAGTTAAGCCTGCATAAATGTATCAGGTAAGGGTCTGGCAATGCGCAAAACATTCAGAATTAGCTATGTTAAACTGACTCAGCATAGTATACCTCATTTTCATGTTGAAAATTCAGATAAGTATGTAACATCACACACTGGTGTAATGTTAGTTACAGTGTGTGGTAAATACCCTCACTAGTCCAACCATCCTATAATGAGAGCTTTAGAGACATCATAGATGAAAATTATTTTATTTCCCATGAGGTCATTGGGAAGCAAATGCATCATTTCACAGACAAGAAAAATATGGACTGATCAAAGTCTCAGACAACCTCACCCAACTTAAAACACTTTGCTCTCCACACAGACTCCACCTCGCTTTGACAAAGGCACCTTCGATTAAACCACCATCAACAAATCTAGTTATAATAAGCAAAGCACTTTTCGAAGCAGTTAAATACTTTCCCTACCAGAACTTCTACATCCACACTCCAGTGACAACATAACACAATAAAAAACTTCTTCACTGACAAGATTCAAACCCACACCGATGACACTGAACAATCATTGACTTTGGCATCGAAGCACTCCCGGGTGAGCACTTCATTCATCTCATGTTCACTAACCTCTCGTGAATCCGCAAATGGACCACAATAAAGACAATGTTCTACCATTACTTATCGTGTAATCTCTTCATGACGACACTGTCATGCGACATCTCAACACAGTGAATGCCTTGCCCTAATATAGGTATTGTATCAGATAGCATTAATTGAGGACAGGTCCTCTTCTTATTGACAAGACAGCCTCATCCACACTTACTTCCATAGGGAAAATCATTAAGAAAACAGCCTTCATTTAACCCTAAAATCATATAAACAACAGCCACCTCATTCCAGGACTACCAATCTGATTATAGACAATCTCAAATTTCTACCACACATTAGACAACAAAGTCCTTATCACTGACCAGAAATTCCCTTGCCTTCCTATCTTGTATGGTCTCGCCACAGCCTCCAACCCATTCATCCATCGAGTATGGATCCATAGACAGGAATCATACACTAGTTTCCATGATATTGCTCTGCAGTGGTTTTCCTCCTATTTCACCAACCCACACCAATTCACCCTGATGGGAACTTCAAGATCACATATAGCTGTGAAGTAATCCAGGACTCCATTGTATCCTACATCAATGTCAACTTCTACATGGCTCTACTTTGAGTCCCTATTTACCCACAACTGCAAAGTAGATCAATATGCCTGATGGCACATGACTTTACCTGAGAACCTCTGCAACTCACGACATCCAGAGACTTAAAACCTGCCTTAACCTAGTTAAAAATGGGTAGAATGAAATTTCCAGGTTGGAAGGTTCTGGGGCAATGAGAAGTTTCCGATCACTAATTCTAATAACCAAAGTTTCTCCCTTTTGGTGTCTGCAGAAACCCATGATGCAGACTCTTAAACTGGGACCAAGTATCACTTTTAGCACTTCACTTTCATGAAAGCGAGGCAGAGCAATCCAAGACTTGCTCACTGTAGGCTAGGCTCAGAACTCAGATACACATAGTATAACACTCAATTAACTAATGTCCAGTGAGTGATTTTGATTTAAAAGGGAAATTATTTTCATACATGTAAAAACAAATACTACGCAAAAATTAATAGTTTATACAAAATGGCAGGTGGAAAAAACAAAGGGAACACACTCTAAATGACCTTGCAAAATACAGTAGCAGTACTCAAATGAACCCCTAAATATAGTTACCTGTAACTACTGAAGCACCAATAGAACCCTAATCGTAAAATCAAGTTATCCCATATATGTCCACATAAAGCATGTTGTATGGAATTTTAAAAAGAGATACATATTGCCTTTTTCATAGGGTTTAACTAAGCTTTCAACAGTAGAATGTAAACATTTCACTATCATTAAACGTTTCACAACATTGCCACAATTATGACCATATTTTGACATTCACTATTAAACAGATATACCAAGAAACTTTGATATTAGCAAGCTAATAAACACTTTAGTGAAAGTTCCATTTCAACTATTCAACCAGGTTTTCTAAAAACCACAGAGAAACCAGAAACTAAGTGGGTCCATGAACACCAAGGACACACCAAACAGTCAACCCCAGGAGAGCTTGAAGCC
Organism: Triturus cristatus; assembly: GCF_964204655.1. NCBI lineage: Eukaryota > Metazoa > Chordata > Amphibia > Caudata > Salamandridae > Triturus > Triturus cristatus. The sequence continues at coordinate 447,502,091 of NC_140590.1, forward strand.
AAGGAAAGGAGGTGAGGAATTGGCCTAACGGCTAGGGTGGTCGACCTCAGAGTTGGGGAACCGGGTTCGAGTCTCGGCAAGGATACCGTAACTTCCTGTGATTGTAGGCAAATCACTTAATCTCCCTGTGCCTACCAAAAAAATCAATGTGTCTACATGTAACTCAACAGGTGCTCTGTAAAGTGGTCTGATACCCGATAAATTCGGGTCAAGTTCGCACTATATAAAACACCGTAAAAGAAAAGTAAAGCTTCTTCCAGGGTCACTAATTTGAGACAGGAGGCTTAGGGTTACATCTTCTTTTAAATATACCAGAGGCTTCAGTGAGGGCACACCCTCATGGGGCACCACCATCAAGATATACGCAAATTGTGAAGCCACCTATGAGAAATTGGGTTGTTGGTTGAAGGGGAAGAAACCCTACTCAAGCAGCCGCCACAATACTTCTCAGGGGGAAGACCAAAAAGTTACTAAATTAACCTGCGCTTAACCCTCTGGTAGCCTGGCACAATAGCAGTCAGACTTCACTTAGAGGCAATGTGTAAAGTATTTATGCAGCACACAAACAGTAATAAAGTGAAGACACAACACAAATTTTGAGATAAAGAATAACATGTAATTAATTATTTGACACCAAAATGACAAAAATCAAATCGGTAGAACAGGAAATAAGCAATTTTAAAGACATAAGCTAAGTGTAGCACCTAAAAACACAAAAGACCAATCAGGATTATCTGGTCCTGTAAGACCAGGTGAAAGTCACAAAATTAGGCCAACCACAATAGAGTGCAGGCTGGTTACAATGACCAGATTAGTCCCACTGAAAAGTTACCTTCTAAAGGCCAATGCGGCGGAGGAGGCCCAAAGAAGCAGGGAGAGTATCACGGACGGTTGTCGCTGTAGCATGAAGATCTGTTTAGGCATAGTGGATGGTCATTGCTGGAGATTCAAGTTGATGGTCACTGCGGGCTGTCGATGTTGTATCGCAAAGTTCAGATCTCATGTTGCCGGTTGCTGCTGGCAGTCACTGTAGTGCAAAGAGTCGGGTTTCCAGATCTTCGAAATGGCAGCCAGAACACGTGGCAAGATGTTGGCACAAATGAGCCTGTTTCAGATCACAAACAGCCCAAAACCTCAGGATTTCTCCTTTTCTTTAACAAGGAGCTCAACTGAAGCCATACCAAGGGCCCAGTACTGGAAAGCACCTTTTGGAGTTCAGAAACTCACTCCAGCCGAGGCCAGCAGGGCTCAGGCAAATCCAGTTGGAGGTCCTGACAGGTCCAGTTTCAGCAAGTCAGCTAGGAAGTTGCTGAGAGGCCTCCCGAGCTTGTTGAGTCTCTGTAGATAAGAACAGGAGGTCAGTCAGATGACCCTTGGAGTCACTTCAGCCTGGACTGAAGGGTGCAGGTCCAGCCTTCTTTTTCAGACAGCAGGTCAGGCCTCAGGCAGCAGGTTAGTCCACTGACAGCAGGGCAGTCTTTCCTCTGTAATATCCACAGGACCAGGAGTCTACTGAAGAATGGGACAGAGAATTCCATTTTTATACCTGATGCCACATTTGAAGTGTGAGAAGCTTCTGGAGTTTTCTCACCACAGATGTGTCTAGAATTTCATGCCTCACTGCCCTGGTCCCAGTCTGTCTTAGGGCACAATAGGCTAGAGTGAAGTCCTTTATGTGTGAATTGGGCCAGTGTCTCTGAAGTACAAGTGTGGTAGTTGACAGCTCTGCCCCCACCGCCTTCAAGCCAGGATAGCCTAACCTGCCAACCCTTAGACCCTCTATTGTGATATTTTCTGGGAGGAATACATAAAGGCCAGCTGCCAACTACACCTAGTCATGTAACCCAGGTAAATAGGCTGCAGGTACTGAATGGTTATGACAAGAAAATGCCAACTTAATAAAAGTAAACACATAAATAATCAGTTCACCATACTTGAATAACTGTTTTCTTTCGTTCCACAGTATAAATTTAATCCTGACGAAGGACAATTTTGTCTGAAATGAACTGAGGATTTGAGGAGGATTTGTTGAGGATTTATGTATGAGAACTGATTAATGGATTGTTTAAATTTAACATACCATGAATATCATCTTTGGAAGAAGGAATAAAAATGAATATTGAAAAAAGACGTTGATAAGTTTTACCTTTGACTATTTGAGCTGAAATTGTTGAACCCCACCATTGACCCAAAAAGGTAAACTAGTTTCTTTGCAGAATTCCTGAATTATCTCTGATCGCTGGCACAAGCAGTCAGGTGTTCCTCTGAAATATTGTGTGCTTGTGATGTATGTATAACAAATATTCAAGCACCAATATAGGTAAGAAACAAATACCTTAACAGATAGATTAAAAAGACAAACATTTTATTCATAAAATTGCCATGAAAATGAAGAAATGTGGATGCAAGCATTATAAAGAAAATAAATATTTCTCCTTAGGCAAAAACTGGAAAAAGGTGTTCATTGTCATTGTATAGGAGATTAAGACTTGCAAATTGTGCTAGAGGTAGGTGAACATTCAGTGTGGAAAACTTAAAGCTAGGCTGGGTGGGCACAATCATAAACACTTTGTGTTAACTGTGATGGTGTAAACGGAAATTTTCCACCAGAAACGTCGAGCATGAAAATCTCCTATGTCGAACCTGCACAGGTAGTGGCTTTTTTCATGGAATATTTGCAGGATGCATCGGATATTTTTCATAAGCCCACGGTTTGTATGGGTTTGTGTTGCATTTCCATCATGAATAAAGGTTCTTAAATCTTCAGGAGGGGCTATTCAGACTTCAGGCCACGTTTCTTTTTTGGATGAGCATTGCTATGGCTGTTTTTTCAGTTCCAGAAGAAATGACTAATTTCAATTGACCCAATGGAATTATTCAACCATTGAAGAACCATGTTCCTTTCTCTCAAGACCTTCTGCAACTTTCAGTCTCAAAATGGATGTCCTATGGGAACAATCAAGTTTCAGACATAGCCTTCTGTGTCCTTGATGGTCAGCAATAAAGCTTCGCCTTTCAAACACCTTTTCAGCCCTAGAAATTCAAGGAAAAGCTAGAAACACCTCTATTTAAAGATGGTAATTAGGTATTCTGTAATGCAATAACAAATGTTATTCTGTCTTCTTTTGCCCCAAGCAGCTCTCTGCTGAGAGTGGCTCATGAAGCCAATATATATAGAAAAGACCGGTTGGAATTGTGTAAGAGGACCACTTGTGCAATCAACATAAAATCATTAGGCTTTCTTGTCCTAGTTTTGATCATCGCGATTAATATACAACTGTGACATGGAGCAGGATTTCCTGGGAGTGAACGAGTGGCTTCCAGCTCTAACCAGAAAGAGCATTAGCTCCTGGTAGAGAGTCCTTTGTGATCACAGAGGTTAGGGCAGCCCACATGGATACAAGCCTAGCACGTTCCCTTCATGTGCTCAGACTCGCTACATTACTCCTTTTGAAGAGGCAAGGGGAGAAGAAATATCTAAAGAACACTTTATCGCAAGCAAAGGCCTCTAGCCTTTCAGATTTGTAATGATTTGTTTAAGGTTTCCTTGGACTAAATCTGAATTATGAATATGTAATGAATAGCCCTAAAAACCTCTTAATCTGTGCCAAATTACTTGGATATGTTTCAGATCATGAAGGCATTCCTCATTTAAACTGCAAGTATGAACTGTCAAAATAACCCATTTTGACAGGCCTAAACCTTCAATTTAAATATTCATAAGTCACCCCTAATTAAGCTTTATTGACCATGGGGCAGGCCCTATGGCATTTAAAAGTAGGACATGTAACGGTATAATGTTATAAATGCCCTTTTAGTGAAAAGGCCCAAGGGGTATTTTCATTGTAGTAAGTCGGGCTGTTCTGCAAAAAAAAACTGGGGTGCAATTTTGAATACTCATGCTGTATCTTGGGAATGGGATTTGCTAGAAAAATATTTCGACAACAATTTTTAATAAGTATAATAAATCCAATTCAATGGTGAAGTTGCATTTTTACTAAATATTAAGAAAAGGTAACTTTTTGAAAGTTACATTGTCCCAGCCAAAAGCATCTTCAGGCCCTTTTGCATTTGTTCTCCCATTTCTGTCAGCCAGTAGTTAGCACAGCATTCAAATAGGTGTGAATGGACGTGAAGTGCCTCCCAGGAGCAAATAAAAGGTTGCCCTAAATGGACAGAGATGACTCCTCTGATTCTGAAAGAATATGCAAGGTGGGGCAGTGAGCATTCTTTTTGACAACAAAGTGACAAACCCTGTGTGAATGTAACATCCTGCTTGACTGGTCTGCTGGAGATTTCATGTAACACTTGGGGTACACTTCAAAGAGGCTTCCCGTCACATGCAAATGTTAACTGATACCAGGGCAGGGACCTTCCTTTGTCTCCCCAGCCATGCAGGCTGCAATCACAGTGGACCATTACAGTTTCAAACCCTGCTTGACAGGTCTGCTAGGTTTACATATAAGCCCTAGGGTTCATATTTAGGGAGGGAAACAAGATACCAAAACAATTCTTGTGTATCTACTGTCTAGTTGCTGAAAATCCTACATTTTGTTCTACCAGACATCTGTATCTGGGTTTACTGAGGTATTGTGGCTGCTTCAAACTGGAGTTTACTGATCAATGTAGAACACTAGGATTACCGTAGTACACTTCTGGCACACAACCCCAACCCTCTGCACCCAAGTCAAATGTGGCCAATGACTTTTGCCATCTTGAAAATAAACACAGTGGGTAAGGTTAGCCTTAGGCACTTTTGCTCCATTGTTAAGGGCTTGCACAGGTGCCATTCCCACCAACTAGCTTGTACCATTTATAAATTGGCATCTAAAGTCACCCACTTCACAACTCACCTGGACCTGCGGTAGATCAGAAGAGGACTGAACCTGATGGCTGAAACCTGAGAAGCGTATTAAGGGACTGGAACTGCTCTCCCTCTTCTACCCATTACAAAGAAGTGCACTCCAAGGGTCATAAGGCTAACCTCCTTTCCAAGCCACAGGGATACAACAAGCTACACATTGCCTTTCTTGCAGCTGTCCAGCTGACCAGTGGCAACTGGATAAGGACTGAACCCTAATGTTGACTTCTGCCTAACACCCAGAGAGCTTGATCCTCTAAGTACCTCCCCTGAGGTACTGGGGGGCTCAAGAAGGGTAGAACTATGGTAGATTGGGACTTAAAGGACTTAGTCCGAGTGTAACATATTTTACTCAGGATGAAACTGGCCGGTGTATTTGACAAGCGCTCCCGCCCAGTCAATGTCAAACTGTGCCTAGGTCCTCCTCTGCTGCAACCATTGGCAATCATTGGCGCTTTGTGCTGCTTAGTGTCATTTATACTTAAAACTTTGAAAATTCATATTTCCGGTTCACATTATTGATTTTTGGGCATTTTATTATAATAATAATTCCTATTTGTAAAGTGAAAACATATCAAACCCCTTAAGGGCTTCCAGGTGCTGGTTGCCATTGGGGTGATTAGGTGAGCTATTGCCCAGAGTCACATGATGCTGAGCGGAGCTGCCTCTGGTGATCGAACCGTGGCCTGTGCACTTCGGAGGCAGCCGCTCTGCTGGCTGCGCCACACCTCTCCACATTTTGGTGTCAGTTGTTTATTCCATTTTACTCTTTTCTCTCTTTTTCTAATTTATTTCATGATTTTTATTATTTTGCATTTTGACTTTGCTACAATTTTACAACGGCATAGTACTAAGGACATTGCCTCTAAATTAAGTCTATCTGATTTGGCTATAACTACCAGGCTCAGGTTTCTTTAGTGGAACACCTTGACAAGGACTGTGATTATCACTTCAGGTGATTGTCCCCCACCCCAAATACTAATCCAATGTATTACTTCCTGTATTTTTCATAAAACACTAAAAGAATTTACAGGCGCCATCATAGTTACAAGATCCTCAGACATACCACACATTGGTTATGTTTCAGCAAGGCATTTTGTATGCTGAAAGCAACCATAATTTCCAATCTCTAAATGACATGCTGGGGGAAACTGAAGAATTACTAGGGGAACTAGATTTGGGATTACTGATTCTATCTGTAATCCCGTATACCTTGAGTCCCCTAGAGCTACTGGTACCCCCGGTATTGGGTACTATGGGAGGTTGGACATAATAAATATCTGCGGCACTGGGTAATGAAGCCCTTGAATATCACCATTTCCTTTATTAACATTTTGAAGGAATAATAATGAAAATTAGATATAGATGTTCTGACTGTGATGCTCTCTATTCTGAATCCAGCATAACAAAAACAGGTGGGTTGCTCCCATGATTTATTCCTGTATATTTTCAAAGAGCACATTGCCAGACATGAACAATGTCATTAGTTTACAACATATGAAACAGGTAACAGTCAAAATTATTTACAAGAGAACATCTGTAAATCTTTCCTCTGGTAAAATATAAATGAGTAGTAAACATTCTGGTGTGGTCCCCTCCCCTTCATGCGGTTTTGTTCTTCAGAAAGCTTTGTTCATCAATTACACAGTTTTCTCAGCAATTCAGTCAAATTAAATGACATTTACTATGTGCTGACACAGATATTAGGCCTCAGGCGAACATTTGTAATCAGTGATTACTGAGGAAAATTACTTTCTTTGACATTTCAAATTATTATCAATAGTACAATTTGTCAAAACGCAATAGAGGAACAAAAACATGACAGAGTTAATGCATTTAAATGAACATGTATTTTAAAGCTATAACTCACCACTGCTGGCATTTTTTTTATTTACTCTTGGTTTACCATGCAAATGTATGGAATTTTCTAATGGATGGCATTTTCTATCAGTAATGCAACCATAAAACATTTTACCCGTTTACACTAAATATATTTGTCCAAATTATATAAAAGTTCAGTATTTTACATACTGCATATTTCTGATATGCAGATTGCATTTACAGACTTTAGTCAGCTCACAAAAAGTAATAAATCAGTACTTGTAGAAGTACACCTAGAAAGGTGTCTTGATGTATTCTTTTTTCAAATTCATAAGAATTGGAATTTGCTCTGCTGAAAGCTGTGCCAGTCACATATTACTGGTAATGCCATGTGGCCTTTCATTTAGGTTGTTATTTATTTATTAAGTTGCAATTTTCTCAATGTGTAACTCTACGCAGGGTATGATAATGAAGAAAGACAGCCTGCGTTGCAATATCTATATTTTTATCCATAGGAAAAATGTTTCCTTGTTAAGAAACCCCTTTCCTTACATGCCTCCTAAGTTTGAGGGTTGTCCATTTCCCTTCCCAAGGGCATTTACTCATTCACATCATTAAAGAGGAGCTATCTCCAATAATTTAAGTGTGGCAAATGGTCAGAAAGGAGATTGTGATCAAGAAGGAAATCAACAATCTCACAAGTGTATAGACATTCATAAGTTCACAAGTGTGGAGGCATTCGTAAACTCTCAAGGCAAATCACACCTTGATCCACCCACTTTATATGTATTGCATAAGGTTTAGTCCTGGCTAACTGTACACAGTTCTATCAGAAAATGATACAGTACCAAAAGTATTTACGCGATCTGGATAGCCTGCTGTGGATACCTGATGGGCATAAATTGAGACATTTTCAGATAGAAACATAGGTTTATGGCCAAATGACTTTATGAATTGGCCCTTCCAATCAGACCAGGAAAAGGAACTAAGGCACAGGGGCATGACCCATTTTACAAACAATTACACAACAGTGGACCGAAACGTCGACAGTACATCCATTTCCTTTACCATCTTTTGATTTCGAGGAACCGTTTTCTGTTTTGTCAGACTGTTTACCTCTTTGAATTCTTGGAATAGTTGTTTGCATATGTGTTTTATAGGTTAAGTTATAATACTTTCAACATTATGCTTGGTTGATTCCGAATATAATTCCCTTGGCTTCATTTTTGTACATATTAAATATTTGTCTTTTTGAAGAAAAGATTGCCTCGTTGTCATACAATTGATATCTATATCAAAACTGGTTTATTTATAAGAAAAGCAATTGTCCTTTTTTGTGTTTAAATCACAAGTTCATCACTGACCAGGTTGAACAAAAAATGATTGTGTTATAAACAACTATTTAACTACGATTGTGAACAAAATCCCTTGTAGGCACTCCTCTACTTACTCTTGATCTCATTGCCCAAACCTCCAAGGGTTTATTGGGTTTGCCTGTTCTTTCACTACTACTAATGGACTGCAGCACATATTGTGCCACCACTAAAGTGCAAAACATGACTGCAGCTCTGCCACTAGTAATCTGACTGTGCAGGTTTAAACTGCAAATTCGACCTGACAAAATTACCTCTTCTGACAGGCCTAAGTCCTCCTTTTGAATATTAATAGGTCACCCCTATGTATGCCTTAACGGCCAATAAGGCAAGGTACATGATGTTTAAAAGTAGAACATATAAACATTTAATGTAAAATATGGACTTACAGTGACAAGGGAACAAAAGTTATTTTAACGATACAAGGGTTGGTTATTCTATAGGAGAGCATTGAGAGTTAATATTAAAATTGAATAATGATATCTACCTAGGAACCAGATAGATTTATTCCTGCACTTTTAAAAATATTTTTTAAAAATCCAAATCAATGGTAAAGTTGGATTTGTACTAAGTATTTTAAAATTTTACTTTTAAAAACTCACCTTTTGCCAGCCCAAAGCACCTAGAAGCCCATTTGAACAAGCTTACTATTGTCACGAAGGACCTGAATAGCTCCGTGATGAGCTGTGAACTTGCTCCCTGAGCTAAGATAAAGGCCCAGGGTTGTGAGGAGTTGTTCTGTTCCTCTGACAGGATGGCCACCTGGGCAGTGCCCAGGAACTTTATTATCTCCAGTGGGAGCGGAACTGCCCTCGGAAGAACTGGTTTTGTGTGACCACATTGAAGATGTTTCCTAGCCAAAACTATAGGTTGGGCATAGATACTCTGTACAAGGGAAGTAAGGTTTTACCAAATTGTTTTTAGGTTGCGAGGGGCACTGTGGGATTGTTTGTAGTAGGGCACACAGGAACTGCTGGAAAAGTAGGCAACATTTTCCCTGGTGGTCAGGGAGGGGCATAGAGACACCACCACCCACAGGCTAGTGACAGGTATAAATCTGACACTCCTGGACACCCTCATCAGATCACTATTGGAACTGTGGAAGACAGAGGAAGGACTGTACCTGCTGTTGAGACTTGGCAGGAGAACCCTAAGGGCTAGACCTCTTCCCACTTGTATCCGAGGCTAAGAAATGGACTCCAAAGGTCAGTTGCCTCACCTCTTGTTAGGGACATAGAATATTCAAAAAGCCCAGTTTACTGGAAAAGCCCAATGTTGGTTCTTGGCTTCCTAGGATGTGGGTGGAATCTAGGAGTGGAATCAGGGGAGTGGGAATCTGAAAGGGGGGTTCCAGGTCGGCAGTTGCTGCCTGGGTCTGGGTGCCACTGGAAATAAAAGAATCTGCTCCCTACCTGATGCCTGTCTTTGTTTTCTCTCAGCTGACCAGTTTCAACTGGACCTGCCTTGGACCCTTCTAGTGGCTTCTGTTGGAGTTATCCCAGACCTCCTAGTTCTGTTCCTGAGGTCCTGGAACCCTTGACTATTGCCAGAGTGTACCCCTATCCAAACCTAAAAAGCTGAAACCTGGAAACTTTATGCTAATATTTTCCCTTGAGAACTGTCAACGGACTGGGACCAACCTACCAGCCAAATGCCCGAGGGTGCATCGTCAGTGGGCTTAACTTCACTGCAGCACCTGCCACGTTCTCCTCACCTCTGATTCAATGCCCCCAATGGTGATGGCCTCAGATGAAGTCAAACTGTCTTTTGCTACAGCCTCAGCCTTGCCCCAATAAGGAAATCAGACATCCAGAAAGAAGTGTAAATTCAAAGGTAGAAATCTTCACCATGCTAGATCCCTAGCAACATTCTATTGCGGGCTCCCTGGGTGTGAATTCCAAGCTTTTTTCGCCTTCATTGACTGCTTCACTGAGACTTAAACCCATCGCCTGTGAGCCTGCCTTCTAAGAAAACCTGCTGCCTTGCCTCACTTAAGACTCTTCCTTTTACGTTCAAAGGTAACTCTTTGACCAGGAGCAACCTTATCCTTTTATCCAACCCTTGCTCCATCAAAGTTGGCCTCAAACCTTACCCATATCCTGGTCTAGCATGGCCAGTAATCCATTGTTGGAGCTTTGCATCACGTTTATTATTAAAACAATTGAACTTCATATCTCTGGTTCCCCTTTGTGGATTTTTGTTGTTTTTGTGTCATTTTATACATTAAAATATTCTCTTTTTTTGTAAACTGGAGTGGTATTTTTATTGTGTCGTGATTTCGACTTTTCAGCTGTTTCGGCACTTCTGGATGCTTTACAAATTTCCTTAAGTTAAGCCTGTCTGCTCTGTGCCATATCTACTAGGTAATGGGCTCAGGTTGTTCTATTTCTAAGTTTAGCAGAACACAATTTGGTTTCTTCAGTGAAGAAATCTTATAACAATTAATAGAGTTCCAGTAGAGTCAAAGATGTTCCTCCACTGTATTAATTAAACAAGTGGTACACCTACTTCTGGGAAAATGCTTGAAGTTGCAGCATGTCTATTACCATCATTTTACAAACATAAAAATGTAGACACAATAAACTTAAATTGTTACAACTCACATGATGACTACACAATCCTATGGCGTGGTTTATAGCATTACATTACAACACAGATGTATCCAGGTCACCACTTTGAAAAGATTAGTTTATGTTGAATCATACGTATTTAAAGTTCTTTGTTCTGCAGTTTGTAAACTTTTTCTCAGTGGCAAACTAATTATATTGAGAAAGAATTGGTGTTAGTGCCAAAAGCTCTGCTTAGAAGCCCTTGTTCAATGCTATTACATGTCATATTCTTAATACCAAGGCTGCGTAGTCTGGAATCAACCTCATGCCTCTTTTATCGACTACCAGTCAATCCCTGCCCCTTTATCTCACCCTTGCAGGTTCCTACTTTCACCCTATGTGCCTGTTTTCCATATATCTCTTTCTCTTCTTTCTCTTTCTCCATTGTTTCTGTTTCCCTCTCTTGCTCTTGGGAAATAGCTGATTAGGAAAAATATGAGCTGGTACCCAAAAAAGAGTGCTGGTGGGCCTCACCAGTAACCACTGGCTGCAATTACTGGCTGCAATTAAGCAACCTCGTGAACATGTCTCCTGCAAAGGAAATGACATAACTTGTTGAGTAATAATTATAGGAATGCTTACACAATGCAAGAGTGAAAGCATGGTTCAATGAAGATATATATTAAAACCATCAAAACGGTCCTTTGAAGTCAAAAGCCAGGACACAATGGAACAATTCAAGCCATGTAGAAGCGTAACAAATATTACTGTGACTGCACTGCATTCTACATGTGAGCAGCGATGCTGCCCCACAGCATTTTGAGCAGTGGAAAAAGGAAAAAATAAAATGATAATAACACTAGGTTATGATCACTTTATTTTCCCGTTGTCAGGCAGGTTTACAGGGCAGAGTGGGGCTTGGCTGTCATCACAGCCAGCAAGAGGAAGAGTGGTGGGCACTTAAGTGCGCATGACAGTTTGGCCAGACGTCCTGGCCGGCCAAACAGTCATGCACACTTTGCATGTTCCCCACCATCCTGTAATACACAATCCCACTGTCTGTCTCAGTGCTGAACCACAGTGCTCAGACTTATCACAACGCTGCATTGCAGCGTTATGATTCGCTTAGAGGAGTCTGGGTGTGCTTCCTGCCTCAAGCACGAACAGAAGAGCACAACGCGAGGCGGCGGCCTGGCAGCAAAGTAAGTAACTTTTCAAATGTATTTTTCTATTTTCACATCTCCCCAACCATGCTACTCGGTGGCAGCCACCACTGCATATGAGTAAAGTTATTCTGCTCTAGTGACAGGCAACCTAAAAGAAAGCATCATATACTAAATGCCTTAGCAAGGGCAGTCTAACACTTCTCTTGAGTCCTAATCTGCATACAGCTGTTACTTTGTTATGATATTTTCTGTGAGGTTTTCTAGGTAGAAGTGTTGGTTGATGAAAATAAATTGAAACATGGTCAACTCATTTGTCCTGGGATTCCGGCTTTCACGAACATGTTGATCCTTCATGATTTTCACAGAAACAGGGATGGCCATGTGTGAAAGCATCTCATCTGGAAAGGAAATGTGTTGGATAAATGGACAGAGAGGTTCTAGATAGCGCAGAAGTAGTAGTTTATAAAGGGGGCGTTGATAGATGTGAAAGTAATTTGAAATACTATTAATGCTTATTTGCACAGTTCTACCCCACCATCAAGATATCCAACCACTGGCCTGTCTGCAGCATGAGGGTTTTGATCATTTTGGGAACTGACAACCGAAGATTTTGCTGCACCGCATTGCAAATCGTTCTATGCTCAAATACATCTCGCAACAATTTACTCATCTGAACGATGGAGGGGTTGGCCGCAGGGGGAGTATGAGAAATGTGTCTGGTGCGGCACATGTAAAAGACAATGGGGCAGATTTAAAGCCCCATGCACCACTTTTGCATCACTTTTCCCATGTTAAAAGTGACGCAAAAGTGGCGCAAGGGGCTTGTAAATCTGCCCCAATGTTTAGTAAAGGAGAATTGGAGAACGAAGACAGTTTAAAAGAAGTATTTACTTTCACATGGTTTAAGGCTGCAGGCCGCAATTATTCAACAATTGATCATTGTAATGCGCTGTTCTGTATCCTGGCGGCCTGCAATTAGCTTTCTATGAACGTTTGTGCTTACAGAACTCCTCTTTTTTGCCGTCCAATAGTTCTTTTGGATGAAAAAGCAGCATCGCGGTGTTTATCACTTCTCTGAAATCACAGTCATTTTACTGTCATCAGTGTGGAAATTAAGGGCAGGCCTGTAGAGACTGATGAAGTAGACACCAGCGAGGGACATCTTCTCGAGGGAGACTACAGAGCATCTGCATCAAGTCTGAAGGATAACATCTTCAAGCGAGCAGCAGAAAATGAGTGAGCGGACTGGAGCTCAGGAGTTCGAAAGATGCAGGGGCCTGCCTGATTCCATGGGAGTGTGGGCTTGATGCACCGCCGTGTGATGGCATCGTCGGGGCATGAATAGATAGAAGATGCACTATGACAAGAACCTGCTTCTCAGGGGGAGAGGGGAGGGAGGGATGGACAACAGGATGCTTTACAGATCGAGTGTTTGTAAATGGTTCATTCGATTCAATTGTTACTATGTAAAATGACATGGACGAGTGAAAGATATCCTTTTATGTAAAGACTGCATAATGAAAACTTAATTAAAAAAAAATATATATATATACGCACAAACAACGGTAACCCACTTGAGACGCACACGAGCTGAGATGGAAGCATACCAGCCTTTAATGAAAAGGTATGGACACAGTTCAGCATGCCAGTAGATTGAAAACAGACTTATTTAAGCCTGACGCGTTTAGAGTATTCTCTTCTTCAGAGGCTTGTCATAAGGTGCGTGCTTTGGGAACACTTTTCCCCATTTTATATCCATGATGACACGCCCCCATTGGGGCTGCTCCAATGAGACAGTGTTCAGGCATGCTGGGAGTTGAAGTGTTCGTAACCCCTCCGTTTGATCAGCGCACTGTCATTACTGTTTTGTAACAATACTGGCTCAGAATGAGCCCCAGCAGGTGAAAGGGTCCTCAATCCTGCATACCAGCTCCACGTGGAGGGTAGTGAATCCAATCCTCGTGGCCCCCTTTGATCCTGGGGTGGTGCTTCTTATAGAGATCGTAGTCGATTAGAAAGTTAAAGAAAACACACAACAACATCATAAATGTATCAGTGCAGCACCCCAGCTTTGGAAATTGTCCCTGATGCCTTTCATGTTCAGCCAGTGCCAAAAAAGTGTACGTCACAGGACAGATTGCAGCATTTTGTTGCAAAGTGCTGGGCTATGGTCCTGATTACGGTACATGTACCAATTAACAATTACAGATCTGAATATTACACAGAAGACGGATAATGGAATCTCATTACACAATGCATGTCATCTCCACGTTCTTTTAAATGACATGCATGGAGCTCTTCATCTGGGGATATATTAAGCATAACTTGGATCAAGACATCATAGATTTTTTTTGTTTCTTATTGTTTTGCCTGAATGACCTCAATTTATTTGTGGCAATATGCACTGCACGACTAAATATTTATATATTCACAACACTTTTTGCAGTCTTCTAATACTGTATGTATTTATGTATACATTTATTTAACACAATAGAATGACTTACACAATACCATGAAAACAGCCAATTAGTTTTCAAACTAAATGTATGGCTATGATTGTTTTTTAACCTTTTTTTTAACAGTGCCACAAAGTCACACCATACAGATCAACTAGAATACGACTTAAAATGCAAATTACCGCACCTAATACACTATTATTTGATTGCTTTTGATTTTTTCGGTAACTTTGAGGCTAAGAGACATGCACTTCGTTTCCTCTTTATGGCGAAGACAACTCCAAACGTGCTGCATTAGCCACAAAAGGTATATCAATAAGCCAGTGTTACTTGCTTAGTATGTTACAGGTAGTTTTAATCAGTCTCTAGTTTTGGGAGGAGGCTAATGAAGACTATTTTCAAGGACGTGATGAGCTTGTCTTTTACTGAAATAGGTCCACCCAAACAGGTGACAATGTCCCTAACTATGCAAGACGGTAATAATTATAGTTCTTTTTTTACTTGGAGAGAAAAGAGGGAGAGAGAGAGAGACTGCAATTTCCAGACTAGTTCTCACAAGCGTAGAAGTAGCAAGACTAGAAGACTCCACAGCATTGTTAGTGGCATCTTGTTTTTCCACTAATAGCAGCAGCACAGATTCTGGCTTATTTGTGAATCTTCTCTTCAGTTTCTAGAATACCGGAAACTTGAAAGTCAGCAGTAGACCTGGGGGACAGCTTTAATGATTGATTATTTAAATATTTACATTATACAAATAGTATCCGTAGGAAAGTCATCCTTTTTGCCCTGTCCAACCCCATTTTTTGATTGATGTTGGTGGCTAATGACTCCGAAAGTGCCCTGGCCTCTGCTAACCAGGCCCAGGGCCAGTGCTCTGCCCTTTAAAGTTATATGGAAATTGGTGTAATTCAAATTGGCCAAGGCAACCTACATGTAAGTCCCAGGTATATGGTAGGGCATGTCGGTTTAGAGGCCCCTAGAGGACCTAAAGCACTTAAGTGTGTACTGCTGAGGTGTCTGGTGTCATTTTAAAGCCAGGACTACCTTGCAGGCTGGCTTTAAAATCAAACTGTGTCCAAATTCGACTTTGGAATTAAAAGTACTTACAAAGTCCAAAACTATATTTTTATTACATATAAGTCACCCTTATGGCTTGCCCTGGGTGCCCAAGCATAGCGAGCATTGTTATAAAAAGTAGGGACAATATAAAATATTTTTTATAGGCCTTGGTAAGGAAAAAAAACGAAGTCGCTTTTCCCTATTGTAGTGCTGCCAGCTCAATTGGCTAACATGGGAAGGCTTTAATAAACTTAATAAAGTATAACTTTTGATTGTAAAAAGATTCACAAAAATCTGGATCACCCCCCAGGACGACCTATAGTTTCCGGAATTAATTCTCTCTTGGAACCTCTCTCAAAGTTTGCAGATGCATTCCTTCGTCCCTTGGTACAGGCGACCAGTACCTACTTGCGTGACACCAAGGCAGTGTTACAACTACTGAAGGATATCGAGTTCGACCCCACAAAGAACCTCCTCATGGGACTTGATGTGGAAAGTTTGTACACAAGTCTCCCTCACGATGAAACCATGGCCATCATCGAGGAAGTCCTTTTTACCATGAATTGGGACTACCAGACACCTCGCAGTGTAGTGTTGGAATGTATCTCACTGGCACTCACCAAAAATTTCTTTATGTATGCAAACACTTTCTATGAACAACGACACGGTACCAGCATGGGAAGCACATTTGCTCCAAGTCTGGCAGGCCTCTACGTCCATCACTTAGAAACAAATAAAATTCTGGATAACATCAACCCTTTCCTGCACCACATCAAGGTTTGGAAGAGATACATCGATGATGTTCTGGTAATATGGGAAGGTGACAGTGTCTCAGCCGAATCCTTTTTAGTTTGGCTCAACCAACAGAATACTTTCCTCAGATTCACACACACATTATCTAATGAGAACCTGGTGTTTCTAGATTTGAACATCTACCCGGAAGATGGCATACTGAAGACTACCACGCACTTCAAAGTAACAGCCAAAAACTGTCTACTATTATTTAACAGTTTTCACCCCCGACATTTGAGGGAGAATCTACCGTACGGACAATTCCTCCTCTTGCGGAGGAACTGTACCGAACTATGAGATTTCAAACAACAGGCCAATGATTTGCGGAGCAAGTTAATACAACGCAATTACCCTGGTAAAATAGTTGACAAAGCATTGAAGAGGGCAAAAAACAACAATAGGGAAGCCCTTTTGGAGGACAAGGTGGGAACCACCCCTGAAGAAAGACCTATATGTGTTACCACGTATAACACTCACTCCAATCAGATCACAAAAATAGTGCATAAACACTGGCGTCTCCTGAATAGTTGCGATCTCAACATTACAAAACCAATGTTCGCGCACAGGAGGGGTAAAAACTTGAGAGATATGCTCGTCTGGACGAGACCAAGGCGAATACAAAGGACCCTATCTGAAAGCACACTTCCGCCTGTGCAGGGACATTACCCATGCGGTAATTGCAGTACATGTCATCTTACTAACAAGAGCACACACATCAAGTTCAGGAATGGCAGCGAATGGGATCAGAGGAGCTTCACTAACTGTAACAGCAGAAATGTAATATACCTAATCACCTGCCCCTGTGGGCTAGAATATGTAGGTATGACGACCAGAGCTGTGAAAGTACGCATTGGGGAACACGAAGTAATATTAGATGTGGTAGAAGCACAACAAAGATGTCCAACCACTACCTAACCACAACACACGGAGTGGAAGATCTAAAATGGACAGTGATAGAGCGACTGGAAGGAGAAAACGGCCTTTTCGAGAAGGAACAACGTTGAGTGTTCCGTTTGGGAACACACATCCAGGGGCTTAACGACGAGATCCCATGAAACCAATTCCATCGATGAACTTTAGGAATTTTGCTGTATAATTGGAAGAACTCTGTACCATCCATATCTGCTATCTTTGTCACATATAAGGCCAACCTACTGTGTAAATGATGAGAACAGCAGTCCAAATGCCCACATATATACTTCTTGAAGTAATAACGCTCCAATGAACCTACTTTGGGTAAGCATGTACTGATGACTTCCCCATGCAGACCAAATTCCATTTTTTCCAGTTTTGAAATAAGACATTAGCAACCCAGTAAGATTGAGAACGTCTGTCATCCTTCTATCTTGATAATCTGAGGTCGTGTAAAAACTAGCTCCCTGGCCATAACCATGGCCTCCCCCTTTATTTTCTAAATTCATCCCTATAGTGTCAACTGGGGAATACATGCTTTTGTCATAATAAATAAAACTTTCTGCCTTGGGCGCTACCTTGCACATCCGCAAAAAAAGCCCCTGTTCCTACGGAGCTAGATATCTTTTCTCTGGAGACATCAAGAATAAGTTATTCTTTTGGTTTTCCATCATGTATCTGGGAATTTATATTCATACCGTATTGTATTGGCTCTTACCCTTTCCACACATCCTCCGCGTCAAACTGTGGACCGATCCACGTAATTTCAATACCCTCATTCAGAGGGACTGATCTTGAACTTTGCCTCTGACCCAGATGATCTCCTATCATACCCCATAGGGGCTTTTCTCATCTTACTCGCCCATCGACAAAACCGGATTCATTCCGGTTCTGTCATTTATGGTTACTTCTATTGGGGTGACTTGAGTCCTCTATCTGAAACTGACATATTTTTAAGATAATGGAACCTCCCCGCAATGGGTTTTTCCGTATGTTCACTTTGTTTACTCTTTCTGTCCACACGCGAACCCGGACACTTCCAGTTCCGGGTCATGACTGGCAGAATGAGCGTAACCCTGCCGGCAAGCGCTAGTCACTTCCTTTCGCGCCAGTACCAATTAACGATACCAGTTCCAAACGGTATTTAAACGGACCTTCACCATGGACTCACTTGTCCCACGGAGCCACACGGTGAGGTCGTATTCAGGAGGGCAGCGAACCCGGGAGTTGTAAGTACGGCACAGCCGAGAAAAAATACCTCGTAACCATGGGAACTTTGACAACTATCCAGAGGCAAGTACTTCATCCTCTTTCCTTTTCTCAGATAGCCTATCAGGCACTCCTACGACCCGTGTTTCAGGCTCAAGAGGCTGTTGATAGTACAGGAATCAAGTACGTTTACCCCATTTTTTGTCCTACCACAATCTAGGAGCCATCATAGTGATATGGGACAGAGTATTGGTGTACTGTTCTAGAGTTTTTAGAGTGTGTGTTTTATGTTCTATGTGTGTTTTTGTTGTGTACTATCAATGTACTACTGCTTGCCCCACGTCGCACTGAGACACGTCACGCAAGCTGACTAATGATAAAAGTAGATTATTCTGTCACTTTTTTTCAGGTCACTGAATGCTCACGATGGTATTGTCATCTAAGCAGAGGACGAATGTCTTTATATATTTTTTTCCCCCATTCTATATGTCTTTCTTGCAGGTAAATTGGCCGTGAAGACCCATTGAGGCACGATATACTTTCTTTATATATAGATTTTTTTCAACACTACACTTTATTCACATTATTACACAGCACTGTGAGTTTAGGGAGGGATCCTTATGGTCCTGAAGAAGAAGCTTGGGGAGCTTCGAAACATGTCGGCAGACATAGGAGGCACGGCTTATTGAGGCATACACACCTCCTCCCCCCACTTTTTACTAATACCAGCTCATAGGTATATTAAATATTTTTTAGACCGACGAGCCAGGTATTTTTTATCTCACTTTCTCTATTCACCCCCGACCCTTCCTCTCACACCCTATCAAAACACATAGTTGTCTCACAAAATCAGTGCTCCCATGTACACGTAGGTCGTAGCACGCCCCGTCCCGTAGAGGGGCGGGAAGACCCCTATGATGAAGCATGACACCAAGGGCCCTTTTGGTGTGTGAGGGGTATTTAAACAACTAGTGTGTACTTCCCACCATTGTGGGGTTCTACACTTTATCTGGGGAAATTTTGACTTACTTACACATCTGTGGGTGGATCACTATGTTTATTAACTTTTGATTGTAGCCAGATAGCAATATAATTAAAAGTATCAAAATAACGGTTACAATAAATCAAACAACTTGCCAAGGTTGGATTTATTATGACTATGACTATTACAGAAAAGCAGTTTTAGAACTTTCTATCCTGAAGTTACCTGAAGCAGCCCTTCTGACTGGCCATCCTTTGATAGCCAAATCCAAGCTGCTCCTTGATTATATGTGTAGAGTCCTGGGGTTGAAACAATAGAGCCATTTGTTTTGATGAGACGTGCTTCCTGGAGAAGCCAGGGAGAGGAAGGGGGCTATGAAAATAAGCTGGATATCAAAGGCAAGAGAACAGAAGTCAATGGACCCTTGCCAGCCCACACCTCCTTGATCCCCAGTCAGATGAGAGCAACTCTAACTAGATTAGGAGAAGGGCTGGAAGGGGAATGTAGTCAGATGTTAGCCACACCTCAGGGTTGGGCTACAAAGACACAGACCAAGGAGAGAATTTCTCATTTTTAATATTTGGGTCAAAAATATGCCACACTTTGCAGTAAGTGGTCATGGCAGAGGGAGGTAATTTCACCCATATTGTTTGGGGTTTCTTCCCTCGTGCCATCCCAGAGTGGAGGATAAATATGAGTGATATACATAAGGGAGCTCCTCAGAACACTGCCTGGAATTAAAGAAGGACTGCCCTGCTGGACCCTTGAACTGCACCACGGAAGGCTTACCCTCAGAAAGACTGCACCTCCTGCACTCTTAGGGCTCCACAAACAAAGGACTGAGCCTAACTCAAAGGGAAAGGAGTGGACTCCCAGTGCAGCAACAGGTACAAAAATGGTGAAATAAGTCACCTCCAAAAGACAGAGAGGATCAGCCCAGCTGGGCAGCTACAACTGGATTTTTCTGGACTGCAAATGTTTGTGGGAGATTGTGATTGCCCCCAAGAGGCAATCTAGAGTCTCTGAACCCTTGGCTGGTGCTACTGGACACTTCTCTCCTCAAAGGAACCAGCAAGGAACAAAATCTAAATGTTTGGAACCTTTCAACAAAGTTTTGCTGAAAAGCTCCAGCAGGAAATCGGTTCGTCGTTGAGACTAATGCCACCGCAGTTGAATCACAAATTGGCCTGACCTAGCTGGCTTGTCCCTCTAAAAATCTCCATAGCTCTTCATTGTCAAGGACAAAGACTTCCGGAGGCTCACTGAGGCATCGCGCTGCAGCAGGCTGCCATCATCGAATCGAACTCCGGATCAGAAGAATCCGAGGACTCGCTGTCAAGAGAAAAGCTCCAAGAAAAATCTAAGACTGAAATTAAACTTTTGAACGGGACCAAGTGCTAAAACTATCCAACCCACGCTCCATGTTGGTTGGCCTAAAACATTGACTTTGTCCTGGTCTAGCGTGACCAGATAGCTGCAAGTGGCGTTTTAAGCTTTTTGGCACTAGAATGAATAAATATTGATTTAATCTTTATAAAATCTTATCGATGATTCCCTACATTGAATTTTTGGGGCTTTGCTGTCATTTAAAAGATAAAGATATCCTCTATTTTTTTTAATTGGTGTTGAATGTTTATTGTGTTGTGTCCTTTACTTATTTACTGTTTTAATGATATTAAATGCTTTACATATACCTGTCCCCTGAGTTAAGCCTGACTGCTTGTTTGCCAAGCTACCTAGGGCTGAGTAAGGATTAATTTATTGAGAATTGACTGAACCCATTAGTGACTGTGGTATTATTACTAGCCGAGGGTGAATACCTCCACCTACTAATAATCCACCTTCCTACGGAAGCTAGTACAATTACCTTTGTGATAGCTGTAGTTTTCTTAAATCCAATCCTAGCCCGAACCTTCTCAATTTGGTGGAATAGACTGGCCATCTGTGACCATTTAAATGCTGATTAAAGACTCCAGCTTCACGAATCCTGAGACTTAAGGAGGCAGGGCTCTTGCGGCTGTGATTAGTGTAGGTTGAGCTGCATAAATAGTTAAAAAGTGGTAGCAGCTCCATACAATTTGTCTAGCCTTTGAAGAAATTTAACAAACAATTTGAGTGCACATTCTAAATGCAAAAGGTCTTTATCAATACATTTGGCTCTAAACATCAGCCGTAAGAAATGATAATCAATAAGTCTGAAAGTAGAGGCTCAATAGGGGTCCTGACCATAGCCAAGCTAAGGCTATTGTATCTTTATAAAAAACCCTCAACTTCAGCTCGCAATGGGAGAAACCTCTGTTTATTTTAATAGAATTTTAACAGAAGCACCAACCTAGGAAAAATTCTGATATATCACACGATGCCTTCATTTCCCAGTAAATTCACACCAGAAAAAAACTAGGTTCTAATAAAACCTCATATAAATCTCTATGGCCATTGGTCATATATCTCTCACTATGCTCAGTCTAGACTTTTGCACTGCTAAATTTTTTATAAAGAAACTTAGAGCTAGACTTAGAGCTTGGAAGAAAAACCTACCCTTCTGCCTTCAAATTTATACACTCTAAATAGGGTGGATCGGATATCTGCCTTATTTGGCAATTGTCCTCCTTGCACCAAACTTTAAATCTGCCCCATAATCCTTTTTTCAGAATTTGCATTGAAAATTTCAGCTGCATAAAATAAATTTTATGTCAGGACATTCACCACAAGCGCCGATGTTGTTTTTTTTCAATATGCAGTGTCCAGTAATATATTTTCCGTTGTGTCTAGGTACCTGAAATATGTGATTAGATGCAGATCCACCATGGTTTGATTGAAATCCTCATGAGTTTGTATGACTGTTGTTCTATCCTTGCACCCTTGGAGCAAGGGGTTTTGGTATTTACGAACTATGTCTTGTATATAGATTTTTAAACATTAATTGTTACTGTTTTACTGGTTGTAATTACTCTATCTGCTTTTATGATTTTAATGTAAAATCGAATAAAGCTATCTTTGATTTGAATATATTTTCCTACTTAGAATTTCTCCTTGCTCACGATTAACTTGTCTCTAACTATCTAGAACAGAGTTACTTAATTTCTCGCATGCAATTTGAGCCTTGAACAGGGTCACCTACAAAGAAGTTAGTCAAGGGCATCATTTCCACCACAAATACAAACTATCAATAACGAAAGAAGCTTTCAGGTAATAGACCATAAAACATTCTCCCCCTCATCACAACTGTTTAAAACATAAAACGATCAATGATTATTGCTACTTGTAACAACTAAATGCTGATTAGCATCAGGAGCAATGTCATCAGGCACAATTCAAAGTTTGCACTTGAAAGTTACAGTGTAAGAGAAAAGTATTTTGTCTAAGTTTAATTTCACTAACCGGAATTAATATATCAAATAATACTGCATTACAATTCAGTCAGCAATGTGCAATAAAAGGTTGAGGCACAAGGCTGGCACGAGAGAGTATAGGGCCAAACATTCTGGAATGCGTTGCTGCAAGCAAAGAGAGCCTAGAAAATTAAGAAACTTTCAGGATCCTATTGAGCAACAAATTATTCAAACAATCATATAAATGACACATGAGCATACAGTGGTGTAGCTAGCCCTATGGCTGCCCGTGGCGGTCCATGATTTTGCTGCCTCGCACGGCCAGAGTGAAGAGCGGGGGGGGTAGAGGGGATGGGGTTGCTGGCGAGATCTCCAGTTCTTTTGCCACCCCGCGGTGACCGATTGAAGTGCGGGGTGCCATGAGACTGCAGGTAAGCGCAATGGGAGGTCGCCGCCCCCAACAATCGTGCAGCAGAGGGCGGACACCTGCCCCCTCCCTTGTTACGCCAATGTAAGCATGCAGCTATACAGCTATAGGGGATCAGTGAGAACAATATCCACAGTCACCCATTTTTTTTAAACATAATTTTATTGATTTTCAAAAGTTGCACGTTTCATACAGTGGCGTGACATTGCATAATAACTCTAGCATATAACTTATAATATGCGATAGTACCTTGTCCACTTTCCGCAGCTGATCCCGACTCCTGCAAATGCTTACCATAGTGCTCAACTCAGCAAATAATATATAACCCACAACAATAGCATTCCCTCCCCCCTCCCCTTCTTCCTGGGTCCACACACATCTCGCACCGTCATGCTCGGCGTGTATCTGATTGCTTCACACATCATACACTTTGCAAATTTCTTACAGCTTTGTGCGTGCCTGCCTGTGTCCCGGTCTCATCCACTACCCTGCGCATTGTTATTAGTGATCGGAAAGTCTACATCCATGGCTCGACCCATTTCCAACATGGCATCCCACTCCGTCCCAATAGGAGTCCTCCTTAACCCTCTCGCTTCCTCCCGTCTCAGTGCTGCACTCTCTGCTCCCCCCATCTCACCATCTCAGTATGCCATGCATAGATTGTAGGCAGCGTTTTTGATTTCCATCTCATGGTGATCGCTCGCACTGCCAATAGAAGTGCTAGGTTCACAAACCTGTTCTGTACTTTATATTTGGACGTTCCCATCCTTAATCCCAAGATACAGCTCTCGATTGTAGCAGGTACTACCCTGTGTGTAATCTCCGCCGTGTGGCGTCTAATCGAGTCCCAATACCCTCCTAGTCTGTGGCAGGACCATATCATATGTATGCGGTCCGCTCCCTCTAATCGACATCTGGGGCAATGATGTTCTGTAGTTGGGATCCACAGTCACCCATATCCACCCTATTAACAACTACTATCCAAGACGTCAGCATATTGTTTATGATGGATAATCAATTATGTTATTTACAAATTTTCTCTTACAGTACATGGACAGCAATGATTAATTAATACTGACAAAATAGCTTTTTAGGTGTTCTAATATTCAATAATATCTTGCAATTGTTTATGTTATTATGGTGTCAACAAGAACCAGTGTTAGAAATGGGGTTTCTGGTTGGCTAGGGTATGCACCTAACCCAGGCAGAACCCACCACTTTAGTCATAGTAAGGGAGTCACAATCCCAAGATAACACCTGCTCACCCCCTTTTTGGCTTTGCAGAGGAGTCAGGCTTATACCCGAGGCAGTGTGGAAAGCATTTGTGCAACACACACACACACACACAGACACACACACCAGTGACACAATAACTACACCACAAAAATAGACTCCACACAATATTATATAAAAATAACTCATATATTGTATAGAACACATAGACTAAAACAAAATAAACCAATAATAACTTTGCCTACTGGACAATTACTAGACAATTGTCATAACATCACAGTTAGTGAACTCAAGTAAAGACTTATATGTTGCACATGTCATAAAAACACACTCCCTGCGCACACAAGGCAAATCCTGAAATAATGCTTGTTATCCTGACAATGCAAGGCATAATCAACATACATTAGAACATATCAGGGCCTGTAATGCAGGTTAGGTCATACATTAATCATGAATGCTGGGCATACTAAGCAAGTCCTGGAAATGTGAGAAAAACTACATATAACAACCATTTGGACATAAATATGAAGCAGTTACGTAATACACAACACAGAGGAATTACCCAAAGCATAACCATATCCATATCACTATATATCACCAGTGGAATAAGCGTCCACAAGCCCCAAAATGATATGCATCATACAAATGCTTTTTTGAGAGATACCAATACATGAATCACACTGTGCATCTACGTGGTAACAATGGGGTCTAGGAGCACCAGCGCTCCTATTCGAGTGAGCACGGTAATTGCGGCAAGGGTAAATGCCAAGCGGTACCTCAGTTGAGGATTCTTTACAGCTCGGCGAGTGAGGCCAACAATGCCCCCAGAGGTATGTGGAGACACATGCACTTCGCCATGGTTTAGAGGGGTGACCTCACTGGGTCCCCTGTGTCTCCAACAGTGAGAGGCAGCGGCCCACAGACACATGGCACAGCTGCTGAAACAAATGTGGTGGGGGCCCGGCCACTCCACTCAGGCCAATGAGGCCAGGTGAATTGCTGTGCTCCCCGAAGGCCCACCAACTCACCGGGATTACTTCTGGTTGAAGTTGCAACCGCGTCTGTCCATGGAGTCATGTTGCCTAGCTGGGTGGGAGGTGATGCTGCATAGTCAGCGGTGGCGGCACTTCTGGGGTGCCTAGTAACAGCCCCGTGGCTGCCTCAGGAGAGGGGGGCCTCACCAGGGCGGTTATCAACGGTCTCCCATGCAGAAGGGCGCTGCATTTTAGAGAGAGACACAAGCTGCTTTCAGGGAAGGGCAACATGTTCTTGCAGCCCTTGGCCAAGGATTACCCACCGATCCTTAGAGGAGGGGTCAACAGTCTGAATTTCAGGTCGGGCAGAATATGCATCACTACACTCAGGTCCCTGTAACTGAGGGCACCAGAGAGCAATCAACACACGCCGAAAGGTACCAAAAAATGAGCCTCGTATGGCACTTACCACACACTTCTTTTGCAGTCCAGAACCAAAGGAATAAAGCGCTCACCAGGTGCTAGGTTTTAAGATACAGAGGCTGGCCACCAAGCCCTGGGTGATCATTTGGGCACCAAGCAGGAATAAGTGCAGCAGGCTAGCCCACAGAGTCTTGTAGGGAAGCAGGCAGTCCTTCTTGGAGCCTAGCAGGCAACAGGTCAGCACAGCAAACAAGGAAGTCCAATAGCGGTTTCTCCTGGCAGCATAACAGTTCTTTCTGACAAGGTGCAGTCTGTAGAGCCAGCCGCGTCTGGTTACAAGTGCCACACAGTGCCTAAAATCATGGGGTCAGAGCCCCTGTACCTATACTCATAATGTCTTTTATGTGGAGGTAACTTTAATAGAAACTTTAGAAGTGCACAAACCTCCATTCAATCCCCAGCCCTGGCTCTAGACACACTAAAGAGGGCGGAGATAGCATTGCGAAAGGCAGGCTCAGTCCAATTTAGGTGACAACTCCTCCCACCACTCAAGCTCAGGAAGACCCATCAGGATATGCGGGGCACCCCTCAGCTCCCTTTGTGACTGGTTAGAGTGCATGTACAAAACAGGCCCCTGTCAGTCTAAACCAGACATTGATTGGAGCCAGGCTAGAAAGCACAAAGAGTCATAAGCACATAGAAATGTCCACTTATAAAAGTGGCATTTCTAAAATAGTAATAACAAATCTGCTTACACCAATAAGCAGGATTTATCACGACTATTCAAAACATACCAAACATAGCAAGACTACTCCATTCAGATCAGAAATTACCACTGAAATACACATATAAGGGAATTCCCAATGCAAACCTTTGAGAGGAGTAGCCTTACATCAGTGAGCAACCAAATAGGCTGTTAAACACTTCCAAGACATTGCACACAACAAGGCATATGTCCTACCTTTGACCTACACAGCACCCTGCCCATAGGGCTTCCTAGGGCCTACCTTTAGGGTAGTTTTTAGAATAGCAAAAGTGGATTACCACTTGTAAAAAAGTTATTTGCATGAATATATGCAACTTACACAAACACACACACCCACAAAAAGATTTGTTTGATACTATCCATATTTCTAACAGCGTGTCACAGGAAACGCTTGTAGACTTATTATACTGTGCGTCCTGGTCAATAGAAAAACATTTTGTCTCAGTATCACCTCAAACTGCCGTTATCCCACATAATCCCTCTGAGATGGTTTTGGATCTGTGGTTTCAGATTCATTCTAGTTCTCATTTTTGCTGTAACCTCTCATCCATGAACAAATGTGTAGTGTCTTTCATTTAAGCTGTATAATTGTCTTCTAGCAGTTTTTCGTATCCATTCTACTCTTTCCCATTTATTTTTAATGAACATTTAAAAGAAGATATATGTATGATTTATATACCTCGTTAGAAACAATAAGCAATAGTTTGCTATAATGAGAACCGCTTGATAATAATAAAAAAGTGAACACAATTTAAATTTATATTATGTCTCCTTACGCTCTCATCTCTGCTCAGGAATGGCAGCTCATGGAGGTGAGGCCAAATGGTAAATTCTAAATACCTACCAAAGGTGCCTGCTCTTGGACAGTCACACAGGCAGCATGGATTGGAGTCAAGGGCAGGGACAGGGCATTTATTTCAGTGAATGCTCCTTTTCTGAGAGGCACAGAGTTGTGCTGCTCTCCCCACCATCACTGTCAGTGGCATAAAGCAGCTATGGCCGTGTTCCTACTTGGTCCACTCACTCTACAATAATTTAGATGTCCAACAGTGGCTAAAAAGGGACAAAACAGTGAAGTTCCCTCTGCTGACACTGATGTAACTGGAGAAGTGTAGATCTTGATCCCATTTGAGATACCATAGGAGTGCATCATAATCATGAGTAGTCAGTCTTCAAATATATTTTGTGCAATTCTACTAGCGAATGTGATTAATACAGGTCTTTGTAACATACATATATTAATGCGACAGGAAAAGTTAACAAAATGTGTCCCATTATTAGGTTACTAAATCAGAATGTGCACATGTAAACAAACTTTTAAACATTTAGACGTGTGACAATAATTATTTCACGTAGGTGCATTTAGAGTTACATCTTGATAATTCTTTACACTTTATTCTTATATTAAGAAGTTACATGAATTGTGTCTGTAGAAATGTGCACGTTTTCTGCATTCCAGAGCACCGTTAAATTTGACTAGAGTGGGCCACGAGAAACCAGCTTAGTTCATGTTCACGTTGGATTCTAACATGTAATTCATATTTAACCTCCAATGCAGAATGCATTTGTTTGCATTTTATTTTCCACTTCAGATATGGATAAAGCCTCATTAGTTAACATAGAAGGGTTTTGTTTTTATTAAATAACAAGGTATGAGAAGGCAAAGTTGGTAAAGAGATGCACTATAATGAGCAAGGAGGCAAGTTCTCAGGAATGACCAAAGATTGACTAAGTTGCAACTTATCGATGTGGCACAGGTGGTGGAAGTATCCAGTTGTGTCGGAGCCATGGAACAAGGTTCACATGGGATTATCTACCTGTTGAAAATCAGGACCTGTTTGCAGTGTCCCCCACTGTTTGCCCCATTTGTGACCCCTAGATGCTGGTTTTCCGACTCTGAGAGTACCCTGGGCTCTGCTAGGTGGGCCCATGACCAGTGCTATGGTGAAAACACACTTAGAATACAGTGAAAACACCTAAATATGCTAGGGTGCCCTATGAGTCAGGGTACCCCTATGATTAGTATAACCTCTCCTATAAGGCCCTAGTACCTAATAGGGCACGGGCATTAAAATTACCTTTAAGTCCCTAGTATATAGTAGGGCATGGCACTTTAGAGGCCAGCAGCCCTTTCTGCACTTACATGTGTGCACTGCTGAAATCTGGGGTTCGTTTAAAAGCAGTCTTGCTTTTAACTTGTAATTTGAGCCCAAATTCGACTTTGGTGTTTGTGGCACTTAAAAATTAATAAACTATAATATTTTGGCACATTAAGTACCCCCAGGGGCGTAACACAGGCCCCCGCATCCCCCGTGGTGCGGGGGGCCCCCGAGCTGCAGGGGGCCCCCACGGCACAGTACTTATGCCTGAGCGCTCCGGAATAAATCCAGAGCGGGGACCCCTCCGTGTATGTTGCAGGGGGGGGCCTTGAACTTTCATTACACCACTGGTGTCCCCTATGTGTCCCAGGGGTGGGGGTCTGGTATTTATCAGAAGGCCTCTTTTAAAATAGGTATTATATGCCCTGGGGATAGTGAAATTGCACATTTAACTTCCCTCATTGTAAAGGGCTTCCCAAAAATGACTTTTGAGATAGGAGCCCTGTTGAGTGAAGTTCTGCAATATTTTTACATATTCAGAACCCCTACAGTCTCCCTAGGTGTTCCAAGGGTAGAAGGTCCTGTATAGGCAGGATCCTTATAAAATATGTTTTATAAGCCCTGATGTGAGAGAAATTACCCAGTTAATTTTCCTCATTGTAGATCCCCAGCCAAATAGGTTAATATGGCAATCAAATACTATTTAATAAGTGATGCTATACTTTTCAGAAAAATATAATTTAAGGACTAATGAGAATGGTATTGATAAACCCAACAATATGCTTTTGCTGAATTTATCTTAAAATGTACAGAGAAGAAGTTATAAGACTTTCTTGTCTGTAAGCCTTCCAGTGATCTGTGCTGAATGGTCAGAGTTACGCGGATTTGCCAGGCTGCTTTGAACTAGTGATTAGAGGTGAAGAGCAATTCTGAGAGGAAAGTTCTGCTGCATAGGAAGGCCAGAGCAAGGGGGAGGGGTCATAAACCATGAGCTTCAAAGGCCCAAGGGGAGAGGCATAGAAAGCAAGGTCCATCTATGTCAACCCCCTCTGAACCCAGCCAGGTGGCAGGCTTAAGGAAGGAATGGATGGATGACAGGGCGAGGTAGACTATGGAGATGAGTCATCCTGTAGGTTGGTTTAGCCAGCTCTTGCCTTTCTGCTGAGACATTAGCCATATCGAATTTTGGAAAAATAGTGCTTTCTGGGAGACCATTGTGCCACACTTTGGCACTAATAGTCATGCCCTACACCTCAGTGGGCAGTGCTCCCCTGATTGACCCCAGATAACACTGAATAAGTATCTGAGAGGGGCAGTGCCTCAGATCTGTTGCTTGAAACCACAGAAGAAGAAGGGTCCATGCTGGAAATTGAATTTGCACCAACCTGGCCCTGCACTGTGACTGACTGTGCCTGCTACACAATCTGGAACTACAGCCTGGTGGATCAAACCTGCTTCAAAAGGACTAAAGAGTGGATCCCTGCACGCTACAGGTTAACAGAGCTCACTTGTATCATCACCACCAAGAATCTCCACCCTGGAGTGACTCCCATGGATTTGTAAGGGTTTTGTCTAAGTGGATTGTAGGAATTGAAGCACCAACCTTTCAAGGATCATATTGGAGCTTAGAGACCCTTGGAGGAAGTTTTGGACACGTTGGGACCCTCAAAGGAACTTCGGGAAGAGGTTCCAGATGTTTAGAGAATTTTGGAGCAACTCTGAAAAAAAGCTCCATAAGTGGACCACCAGGGTTGCCTCTGAAAAGCTCCGGAGGTCCGACTTCCAGAGTTTGACTGGGAGCTGATCAAAACCCAAGCCAGTGAACCCTCACCAAATCTAGCCTGGTGAAATGTCCCGTGGGACCCTGGGAGAAAAAGATCCGTAAAAGTTTCTAAGTCCAAAGGTAGAAGAGGTGACCGGGACCAACTGCGAGAGTCAAGCCACCCACCTTAAATCCCGAGATGGCCTGGATCCTTGGTTCTTCCCGCTGGAAAGCTCCGGAGGTCTGACTTCCATAAGTTTGACCGGGAGCTCGTTAAAAGGCAAGCCGACGAACCCTCACCGAATCCAGACTGGTGGAGAGCTTCGAAGGACCCTGGGAGAAAAAGCTACAGAAAGCTTTCTAAGTCAGAAGTTAAAAACTTTGACCGAGCCTACTGGGAGGGGTAGCTGCCTAAAACTTTGACTTTGTCACATTCTGGCATGACCAGATGCCCCAATAGACACAATGGTTTTATTTATGTGTTACATACTGCTAAATCTCTAAAAATTCATATCTCCGGTTATGTACATTGGATTTCTTTTGTTTTGGTGTCATTTTAAAAATACAAATATTTCCTATTTTTATAAATTGATGTTGGATTTTTATTCTTTGTGGTGTCTTAATTATTTACTGAAAAGGTGTTCTTAAATGTTTTACATACCTGTCTCTGAAGTTTAGCCTTCCAGCTCGCAGCCAAGCTACTAAGGTTTGAGCAAGGGAATAGTTTTCTGAGACCAATTCTGTGCCCTAGACTGCGTTAATGGCCTTATTGCAAGTGGTAGAAATATATTTACAGCTACTATTAATCCACTTTCCAACACTACCCTTATGCTGAACATATAGTGGTTCAGGGGATTCATTTTAGGATTTAATGGGGAGCAGATATATTCTTCTGCTTGTGTAGCTTTATGCTACCTGACCCCTTGTTGGAGTGCCTTCTACTGAAGACTCCGACAGCTGACACCTTTGATTTCACCTTTACTCAATGCTGCTTAGCTTAGGGTTGCCCCTTTGAAGTTAGTGTAGTGCGAGATAGTTTGATGATGCTTACTTTGAAAAACCATCTGATACAATTTAATACTCAAATTTTATTTCTGATCATCTGTATTGTCATCTTAGAGTTAGCTGTCTGCTTAGTATTATTTAGGGTAAATCTCTTAAGGAGATTTGGACTTATCATGGACTTTCTGAATTTCTATATGATTATGTTGAAATTGGGCTATATTGATTTGCATTTAATCTTATAATCAAACTCTATAAACTCGAATTGAGATGTCAAATGGGTTATTGTGTGGCCAAATGAGTTACACTGTATTGAGATGTTAACAAGTGATGGTTTTCTCCCTTTACCTCTCATGCTGCTACAAAGGTCGTTGATCTGGATCTGGTAAAAAGAGTAAGTTCCATCCTGTTATGGAGCAATCTATTCTATGACTTGGTCCAAATATTAAGCTGATAATCGCCTGTAAGTGCGACTAACATTATGATGTTTTCACAGTGTATATATTACCTATAGAGTTCATACTACACACAGAGGGTGTGCAATAATATGAGTAGTATTTTAGCTCAAAATACTGCCGGTCTAACATACTTAAATTAATTCCATGAGATCAAGGGGTTAGAGAAAGTTATTTATGTAAAAAAGTAGTGCTGTTTTTTTAAATATCAAAATTGTAATTGTGCAACCTTAGTCTCCCATGCAACAAATAAACCTAGTTGTCAAGGGAGTCCAGTTTCAAGCTAACATGTTTCTTAATATGATATTAGTCGATATCCAAAATGTATTGCATAAGAAATAGGAATGGTCCAATATGAATTTAATATATTCAATCCTTTATTGTCATGCTTCTTTAATAAAAACACATTTGATACTAGCCAATGCGTTTACATTTCTAGGAACTTCTTCTGGACTACAAAACATTTATGAAAATGTATTCAATAGCTATACAATTTTTGTGTATAAATATAGTAGGACACAGTGTTAGGAGCAGTTTCTTGTTGTTCTGCCTCCACAATACGTTGTAAATCATTTGCTCCTAATCATGCGCCACATCCCCCAGAGCTCCAGCGCTATATTAGAGTGAAACGGGCAAGATCATTGGTTTTGGTAGTCCATGACTGCTCTAAGAAAGCACACAGCTCTGCTTGGAAAACGAGCAAACTGCTAAGCATGGGGGTTCAGGCCTCAGTACTGTACCTTAATTTAAACAGACACAAACCCATGAAACGTGCCCTAAATTCGTTTTTCTTTTTGTCTTATAAAGCATTTGACTTCAAAAAATTGGCACCAACCACTAAGTGCACATAGGTATACTTTCAGAAACTGGCACCACACAACACCGTGACTTTAAACTTTATATCAATCCACGTAATGAAATTCCACGGAGTTATATTTATCCTTCCAAACATGAAAAGAAAACCCTTAGTTTTAAGGCCATAAACCTATGAATACATAAGGCTGAATCCCCCAAAAAGAAAGAGTGCACCTCAGATTCAGGGCATAGCTGTGAAAAGGCATTTCATTTCCTTTTCAACTGAGCAAAAGACAGATTAACTCTCAGATAATTATATATATATTATGAAAATAAAAGCAATAAAAAGAAAATTCTCTACGGCATCACAACTGTCACTTTATTGGGAGATATGGACATGTTTCACTGGAGACACAGTAATACTTTCTGTCACAAAAACAGAGAATGTAAAATTGTCATAGACAGAGGGATGTCCAAAATGTGATAGACTGGACAAACGCCGAGTACAAAGTTAGAGAATCGGGAATGCACATTATAATGATTTGTAAACATTAAAATACATTTTTCCCCGTCTCGTGATCACTCATAAGCAAACAAAACAGTAACAGATGTCCTCATGGCCAGAATTCAACACAGTCTCCAGCTTACTGAACAAGATCAGAAGTGACAGAAAAAAAGAATTAAAGCACTGTGCGACCAACAATGCCATCAAGCCACCTGCAGGCATGCCAGTGCTGCAGAATACAATGAAAAAGGTCGAGCAATTCTGGCATGTACTGCCCAAGTAAATATCAAAAATATATATAGAAGTATATCCTGTACAGTTGGGGTAATATCATGCCATTTTGAAACATGCACTATTGAAAATACTTTAACAATGATTATAATGTATACATTAGTTAGACAGGGTTTACATGACTTTATCAACGCAAAATATTGATTACATTGTTTCAAGATCCTCATTTTGTACATTACAAAGTGAACACAGTGAAGAATACAAAATAAATCGATTGTAAAGGGATAATATTGTTGAAAGAATTTTTTTTTCAACTCTTGTGATTGTGCTATAAATGTTGAGCGTCAACACTTTATTCGCTTTTGTTTGGTCTTATCGTATGGCCCACCTGAGTAAAATAAACTCTGATAACAATCGGATAAACTATGGGGCTGATTTTTATGTTGATGGTTCAGACACCGACAGCACGAGGGTGTCAGACCCCTGCCACTGTGGTCTGCCCTTATCATTAAGATGCAGTGGGTGGAGGCATCTGGCATCGGGACCGTCCAATCAATCAATCAATCTTAGCATTTGTAAAGCGCACTACATACCTGTGAGGGTCTCATGGCGCTGGCGGTGGGGGGGCGGGGAGCTTCTACTGCTCAAAAAGCCAGGTCTTGAGGAGTCTTCTGAAGGTCAGCAGGTCTTGGGTCTGCCGTAGGTGTTGAGGTACGCTGGTATGGTGTTGTGGAGTGCCTTGTGTACGTGGGTGACGAGCTTGATGGTTATCCTCTTGTTGACGGGGAGCCAGTGCAGGTCTCTCAGGTGGGGTGTGATGTGGCTACGGCGGGGGGTTGTTGAGGATCAGGTGTGCAGAGGCATTCTGAATGCGTTGAAGTTGTCTCAGGAGTTTGGCTGGGGCTCCTGCGTAGAAGGCGTGTCCGTAGTCCAACCTGCTGCTGACGAGGGCCTGGGTGAACGTTCTTCTCGTTTCGGTGGGGATCCACTTGTAGATCTTGCGGAGCAGTCGGAGGGTGTTGAAGCAGGAGGAAGAGACGGCGTTGACCTGTTTTGTCATGGAGAGGGTGGAGTCGAGGATGATCCCTAGGTTGCATGCATGGTCGGTGGTTGTTGGAGCTGTTCCCAGTGCGGTCAGCCACCAGGAGTCGTCCCAGGCCGAGGGGGTGGATCCGAGGATGAGGACCTCCGTCTTGTCTGAGTTCAGCTTCAGACGACTGTTCTTCAACGACTCGGCGACGGCTTTCATTCCTTCGTGGAGGTTGGTTGTGGCGGTGTGGGAGTCCTTGGTGAGGGAGAGGATCAGCTGGGTGTCATTGGAGTAAGAGATGATGTTGAGGTCATGCAGTCGGGCGACGTGGGCGAGCGGTGCCATGTTCTTCCACAGTGCTTCAGATGGGCTCAAGGAGCCCGTTGGTGCGTCGGAACCCACCACAATCCGCTAATGATCCCTGAGCCAGGCTCGGCTCCGCCGTTGGGATTGTGATGGCACTTTTCGACATCCTTTCCATGTTAGCCTTTCTGACACTAAAGTGTCTTTGGGGGACCCTAGCAGGGCCCTCTCCCCCACTGGCCATCCACTTTGAGGCATGGAAGGCAGCTATGGTTCCCCCTAAACATGCCTGCACCGTGTGGCAGGCACCACATGATCCCTACCACACGGTGCAGGGATGTTCGCAAATATCCATTCTACAATAGAAGCTTGTCCTGGGACCTATTCCGCCCACCACACAAGCTTCTATTGTAGAATGAATGTTTGTGGCCGCCCTATGGATGGCCACATCCTAATACTGCAGT
Source organism: Triturus cristatus (assembly GCF_964204655.1). Classification (NCBI taxonomy): domain Eukaryota; kingdom Metazoa; phylum Chordata; class Amphibia; order Caudata; family Salamandridae; genus Triturus; species Triturus cristatus. Next base: position 447,537,072 of record NC_140590.1, read on the forward strand.
CGGAACTGCTGACCTAAGGTAGGACGGTTCCAATCCGCAACAGTTTGACATTGTAATAAGCCCCTATGTTGGACGAAAATCACAGAGCATTTTTAATCAGGTTTCATTAGTGTTGGACTTGACCCTTTTTGCAGGGGGCATTCCTGAACTTTTTACCTTCCTCCTAGCCTTTTTCATTTCTTTTTTTTTTGTCCTCATACCACCATTGTATGCAAATTGCAGCCTGCCAACCGTCCTGTACCTCCCCAGGCTATTTGCAATATCTCAATAGTCCTGCGCACAAGCCCTTCCAGTAACCTGGCTGCTATTTCCACGCAGGTGTAATCATAGGACCAATACGATTAGGTTCTTATTGCGCCATTCCAATTCAGAAAAGCCTCCCAGATCTTAGAATGCGTATTAGTCTCTGATCTTATGTCCTTTTTCCAGGTGCTTTTTACCGCCTGGAACCAGTCCATCCATAGGGGTGGTACGCATCTATCCACTTTTTTGCAAATTTCTCTCCTCGCGAGAAGAATCAGATAAAAGAGCAGGGCCTGCTTATCCCTAGAAAGGGGCGAAATCGGCTTATCTTCCACCCCTAACATGATCAACGTTAGACTTATTTTTACGTTGGCGCAGAGAATTTCATTTATTGCCTTCTCCACTGTAGCGAAGGGCATCTCCTAGCCTTTTTTCTGACATTGTGTTGGTGGTTCTAGGACTCTGGGTACTTTAGCACTGCAGTCCAATGTAAAGTGTGTGTGCTCTCTGTGCTAAACATGGTAAGATTGGTCTACACCTGTTTGCCATATTTAATTTACCTGTCATTCCCTTGTAAAGTGGTATCTCAGATACCCAGGCCGGTAAATAAAATGCTACTGGTGGGCTTGCAGCGCTGATTGCGCCACCCACCAAAGTAGCCTTTCAAACTTGTCTCAGGTCTCTGCCATTGCAGGGCTTGTGCGTGCAGTGACGTGGCACCTAAAGTGTGTGCATGTCTCTGACCCCCCTTTTACTACATGTCAGTCACCCCTACGGTAGGCCCTAGCTAGCCCTATGGGCAGGGTGCATTGTAGGTAAAAGGTAGGACATGTACCTTAAGTGTTCGACATGTCCTGGTAGTGACAAACAGCCATTTTGGTTTCTCACTGCTATGAGGCTGCCCTCCCATAGGAATGCATTGGTGATTCCCTGATAAGTGTTTTAGTGGTAATTCCTGATATGAGAGGAGCAGCATGGTTAAGTTTGGTATGTTTGGAATAGTAGGTTCAAGGTTCAAAGACACTTTATTCGGATGACATTGTATCCATAAAAGCACAAAACACAACAACAAGTAGGTTAAAAAATGTGCAAATTAAAAAGTAATGATAAAACCATAGCAGCATACAATATACAGTAATCAAGAATTCATTAACGGAGATCATAAAAACTCAGGGATTGGACATCATTTGACATGTTCAGGCTGCAATTCTCAAAAAAGTGACTGTGCGAAAGACCAACTCTTCATCGTCCAGGGTAAGTAGTCTTAAATAAGCGTGTTCCAAGCTGATGGGCATGTACTTTTTAAAATACGGACTTAAAAGCCACTTTATTAACTTTAAATAGTATTTACAGAAAAACAAAAAGTGCTGAATAGATTGGCCACTCTGGCCATCACACGGGCAGGGAATACAATCAAGGTCAGAGTGGTAGCCAAGGGGAAAATATAATACAAATGTAATAGTGCCAGCCCTTAAACAAAACAAAAGGCTCCTCTCCCAGTGGCTCATTGGCAGGGTAATGTAATTAGCCAGCTGGTGTGTAGAATTTCAAATGGCCATGTAGCTATAAACAAGGGATTATTTAGATTCCTTTTCGAACCTTTCTGCTCTATATAATGTCATACATTCACCCCAGTACAGAGATCTGGGCCTAAATCCATCATTTTTTTGCTCACCATGCCGTTCCAGTTTGAACCCAGCCATATGCAAATAAGTCTTGACCCTGTGCCTCATGGGAACAGCCCAGCCCGAATTGCCGAGCCAGGTCCTCCCTGGACTGAAAACAAGCATCCTAGGACCAGTTTCGGGGTTTCACCACTCTTCAGCCAGGATAGCTTGATTCCAGTGGCATGGAGAGCAAGGGACCCACGTCTGGGCATACCCTTCCCACTCGGGGTGACAAATGCAAAAACAACAGTTGATGGACATACTTCCCTTGTTAACGCTACAGAGGCTCTGATACACCCCTGACAGCCATGGTATGTCTTTTCCTTATGCACATCCTATACAGTCACTAATCATCTCTCTTGTTAGGGATGCGGCCGGGTTTTTCCAGACCGATAACCAGAAGAGGGCATGGTGAGCCCTAATGAAATCTTCAATAAAATGTAGGTTGAGTTCATTGTGGCAGATATATTGAGGTGTAGAGATTGAGACACCTAGTAACTTCCTGCAAAATCTAATCTCTTCCTGTTGGATGCAGGTACTATTGGCGAAGCCCCAAACCTCAGCACCATACATAGCTGTCGGCACACATTGGGACTTAAAAAAAATTTAAATGGCTCAAATGACACCTGTTCTCTTTGGGCGTGGGAGGCTGAGGATCGAGTTGGAGGCCTTTGAGAACCTGCTCCTGGCGTGGGCCATATGCTCACTCCAGGAGCCATTCGCAGCAAAGACCACCCCAAGATAAGGAAAGGTGCTAGTACTCATCAGCTTCTGATTGCCCACAGATATGGTGCTAAGTTGATGTTTCTTAGGACCACAAGACATTATAAAAGACTTTTTAAAATTAGTACGTAAGTCCAGGCTATCCATATGGTTGACAAAACCCAGCACTAGAATTCGTAAGGAATTCGGAGTGCGGCCCATGACGACCGCATCATCCGCATAGAGTAGAACGGGGAGTAGTTTGCCATTAATTTTTGGGACATCTTGGGTTAATGATTTTTAAGTTTTTTTCAGTCCATTGATGTAGATAATGAAAAGAAGGGGGGCCAGAACACAACCCTGTCTGACCCCGCTACCCACATCAATGGCTTCGGAAACCTCACCCCCGCAACCAGTCCTCACCCGGGCTTTGAGATCTTTGTGCAGGTGTGCCAAGAAATACACCAGGGGTTCATCCAATGATATGTCAACAGGATAGACCAAAGCTTTGACCTATTAAAAAGGTCAAAAGCTGAGGTCAAATCCATAAAGGCCAGATAGACTGGAGAGGCCCACGCAATGGTGTATTTGCCCATGATTAAATTAAGATTGAGACATTGTTCGTTAGTACCCACCTTACTACGGAAGCCCAGTTGACAAGGATCTAAAATTCCATTATCCTCAGACCACTCTAAGATCTTATTGTATAGGACTCTACCTAAAATTTTGAAAATATTGTCAATTAGGGAGATGGGCCTATAACAATTGGGATGAGAAGGATCCCCTTTTTAAAAATCGGAACAATAATGCTTGTGGACCAGGAGCTGGTTAATGGAGGGTGCATTAGGTTATTAAAAACATTTAAAAGTAGGGGCGCCCAAAAGTCTGGCTTGTGTTTAATAAGATCGATGGGTAGACCATCTGATCCAGGGGCTTTATTACCCACGCTCTGATGGATCGCTTCTTCCACCTCAGGAAGGGTCATCTGTATTCTGGATAGTGGCCCCAGCACAAAGAGATCTGCCTCTTGTGGGGGTGCAGCATACATTTCTGTAAAGTGCTTTTCCCGGGACTCACTTGCGATGGTGGAGCTTGTGGGGGTAAGAAGCTGCCCCATGGATCACAAGTCCCTCACAGCTGACCAGAATGTATTAACTTTTTTTGTGTTTGCCGCTACCACCAAGGCCTCCCAATGATTTTTTTAAATTTCCCCTTTCCGATTGGAAACCGCAGTTTTATACCTCCTCCTGGCCAATTTCACTTCTGGAATACATCTTGGATCAGATAATAGGGCTCTGCGCAATTGTTTGTTGGCCTCAGAGCACTCGTGATCGAACCATCTTGGGTCATGCTTCACACGAGAGGTCGGTCTTGACAAAAGCATTTTTACAGCTGACGTTTATTAAAGTCATGAACAACTTCAGGGATTGGGTCTTGGGCTGATAAACATGAATTTATAAGGGGCATGTTTCCCTTTACTACCGTCTGGAACAAATCATTATTATCTACACCCCTCCATATTAGTCTCAAGTTTTCAGTGGAGGGTGTTAGATTCCTGGCCCCACATTCAGAGGTGAACATGGGACATGGGGCTAAACTCAGCCCTATTTTAACGGGATTATGGTCCCCTTGGGTCATGGTAATGACTTCAGCTTCCACTAAGTGGTCGGCGAGGTAGGGGATATAAAAAAGAAATCTATAGTAGAGGAACACCCCCTTCCCCTAAATGTTGGCACAAGATGGTTATTTGCGTGATTTACTCCAAAAATGTCCATGATATTGCTGAAATTGTGCATGCTCAAAAACGTGTCCAACTCAGCGTCCCTACGACAGGTAGAGCTTGAGTTATATGAACCTGAGCTGTTTAGTCTATCCATTAGTTTTGCATTGTTTTCGCATTGAAATCACCCCCCAAAAGAATAAAGTATGTTTGGACTAGTAATAATAAATCCTACGCAATGGTGTGCGGCGATTTATTATAACTATTTTAGAAATGCCACTTCTAGAAGTTGGAATTTCTGTGTGCTATGTGTCTGCATGCCTGATGTGGATTGCATGTCTGGCTTTCGAGTGACAGGGGCTGGTTTGGTGTGTGTGGCTCGAGGGAGGGCAGGGTGAGTCAGCCCTAGGCTGAATAGAGGATCTGCATTTGGAGTAGTGGGAGTAGTAGTTCCCTGACCCTGAATAGGTGTGTGCCTGCCTAGGTGAATGCTGTCTCCACCCCCCTGTGGTGGTCTGATGACTGAGCCCCCATCTAACAAAGAAGGGTGAGAGCACTGTACACAAAGTGCTTCAACAACCCCCAGAACCAGTTGGAACTGGTTCCCCCAAGCCCTGTGCCAGCGCAGACAAAGGAAAATGATGTATATATACTGGGGCTGTGACCCCATGAAAGGGGGTGCTTTTGTGCTTTCCTTGTGCTTGGGACTTGCTGTTGCTGGGCCCCAGGAGGACCTGCCACGAGAGACTGCCTCCCTGCTGGATGGCCCTGTGAGCTGGCCTACCTGGGCCCAGCCTTGTGTCCCTTGAGTTCTGGCTGCTAGTGCCTCGTGAGCACTATATATTTAATTCCAGGAAGGAATCCAGGTGCTCTGCAGCGCTGCGCTGCATTTCGACGGAACCCCGGCTTGGGGATTCCCCCACCTTGATGCATCGGAATCGGGAGCCCACCCTACATTGGTTATGTGGAGATCGGGAGCCTACACCACTGGTTTGTGCTCCTGAAAGCAGGAGCCATCCCCGCATTTGGTCCTGTGTCGGCGGGAGCCTACCCTGCATTTGTGCCTGATACGAGCGTGAGCCCACCCCGCATTCGCCCAAAGGAGAGGAGAAGCAGCGCGGCCGGCCAAGAAGTCAGGCATCGTACCTGCCTGACTGTGGGTAGGGCCGAGAAAAGGAAATGGATGGACGGCCAAGAGCAGCACAGCTGAAGGCAGAGATCCCGCAGCCACGGTGCGAGCACTGCATGTGGTCCGGAGCCTTGCAGGCTCCATGAGGCTTTATGGGTGGCGGGAGCAGCACCAGAGGAGACCAGAGGAGGCCGAGAACAGCTCCAAAGAGGCCGGGTGAGTGAGGGCTGAGACGTGAGCTGTTGGGGGTTGGTCGAGGCACATTGTCGGTGCCTGGAGCCGTGTTGGTGCTTCCGAGACACGTGTAGTGCCAGTGCCTTATTGATCTTCACAGCTGCGCCACAGTTGTGGGTAGCTGCAAAGTGGGGCAAGTTTTGTTTGCCGAGTTCCAGAGCGGGGCTCACGAGGCACAATGGTGCCAGTACCTGTTTTGCATTCCTCAGCTGCGCCGCGAGAGCGCGGGCAGCTGCAACGACGACGGGCATATTATTTTTTAGTGCCAGGAAGGGGTGAGTTGCACCCCACGCCCCCAGTGCATTTGCGCACCAGTGATTTTGCTGCATTGTCAGCCAGAGGGCCATTTGGCAGGCACTAATTACGCCCTGACATTTGGGACTGAGGGCATTTGAGCCCCAGTGAAAGGCCAGTTGGCCTGGGGTCATTTCAGGGTGTAGGCTAAGGTGATGTGTGCACTTTTGCAGTGTTATAGTGGTGCACGGTTTATGCCTACTGAAATGCATATTGTGTTTATGCTATGATGTTTTAGGATGATGCCTAATGCTAATGTGGTATAATGCTGAGTTCATTATTGTACCAGTAGTTACTGGTTGTGTTTTATTTTTACTACCTGTGCTTGTGATGGTTCTGACAGTGGCCCGATTGGCCCTGTCATGTATGTAATCCCCTGTAAAATATTGCCTATTGCCAGTTGGCACAGTGTATATGTGTGATTATAATTCTAATGTGTTTTGGATAATACAAAGGCTATTTTTATATACCCTTGTGTGGAGTTTCTTTTGTAGTGTGGCTAGTGTGTTGCTACTGTGTGTGTGTGTTGCGCAAATGCTTTACACATTGTCTCTGGGATAAGCCTGACTGCTCGTGCCAAGCTACCAAGGGGATAAGCAGGGGTTTTCTTCAGTGTGTAACTTCCTTGCCCTGACTAGAGTGGTGGTTTCTGCCTGGCTTAGGCGCATGCCCTAGCCAACCGGAAATCACATTCCTAACAATTAGCCTCAAAGGTTTATTGTTATTATTATTTGTTTATTTGCATTTTACCAACACCTTGTGGTTTCTTCAATAAGTCATGCATTGGTAAAATCCCAAAGGATGTCAACCTGATTCACAGGTATAAAGGCAGAGTATGTTATACACGTAATTGCTTTTGTTGCAGTGCATCACAAAGACAAGGCAGAGAAAGGACTTGTCAGGAGCCATATTCGGGTCTTTAAAGGAGCTTCCGTGTATGACGTGTTTGTGAGCAGTTTTTAAAGCTGAAATACATGCTAAGACACTAAGATAAGAGTGAGGTGAGTGTACCTTATGAAAGGATACAGGACTTTGACTAAGAATGGGCATCTTGCTTGCGAGGCAAGGCTGTGTTGTTATATTTAGTCATTTGTATATGTGACAAAGGCATTTAAAGGTCCGACTCCACTTCATGGGGCTCTAGTGTGTCTTTGCATCTTTCTCACTTCCTTGATTTGGTGATTGATTAGTGTACAAACAGCAGGAGTTGTTGGTGGCCCTCTATGATTTCAACACAGAGGGAGTCACGATAGTCTATGTCAGATATAATTGCTTGTGTGACAGTGAATGTTTAATATTTGTAATTGTATGCTTAGTTATCCCACTAATATATGTGTGTCTTATTATTCAATTGTGATTACTTTGTGATCTCGTGCCTGCGAGATCTGTAAGGCGCGAGCACTTGAGCTCATGCTGTACCCAGACCTGTAAGTGTGCGCCCAATTTCACCGGATACGATTGTTCATCTGCCTCAATCTAAAAAAAAATTTGTCATAGATAAAATATGTTTTCCATAAAAGCACACATCTCTGAACGAGCAATTAGGATGAGAACAAGCTAGGACATGGTTCTCTAGTACCATTAGCTTTTTCCTTGTGATGGAAAGGACAGCATTTTTGCAAAGCCATTCAAATTGTCTGACAGTGATTGCAAGGTGCAGCCTTGTTTGTTTGACTAAAGGGAGGTGACACCACTAAATGTGGATTGATTGGACAGGGGGCCTTCAGTGAAGAGCGCAGACCAGATGCCCTATTAACCAGGCCACTTCTTTTGCAAACATACAATGCACCTTTTACTCTACCGCTTCGTCTTGCCAGCAGCTCAGTTACTAATAATTTAGCACCTAACTTAATTTTTCATAATGAGGTGAAAAATGAAGCTACCAAAGAAGTTTATGTTTCCTTTCACCTTTTAATTTACATGCCTTCCATTTCATTGGAGAGCCACTGCTGATCTAAGAGACAACAGATTGTGCACAAAAGCTTGCAGAATGCACCCATTACGTGGAACACAACAGCCTTGGGATCAAGTTATTCTGTGTGAGGTATCTTTGGCATCATTCAGGCTCGTGTAATACATTTTCCTTTTGAAAAATCAACTTTTAACATGTAAAGAAAAGGTTTCAAAATCTAAAAGTGAAAGTCAACAATAAAAAGTGAAAAAAGTTAGTGGCGCCATTAGAAAAGTTGGCCAATGTTTGGATTGCTGTTTTCCACAACAAACTGCTGCCCCTTATCCACTCCACCAAGAACTTCCATTATTGTTGATTAAATCTGTTGCTGTCATGTTTCAATTGTAAATTCATGTTTAATTGTCATTACTGTTACAAGAGCAGTGCAGAGTGCAGGGCAGAGCAGTTCAACTGATGCAAAGGTCTTTGCTGGCACTCTACTGCAGGAATTGGAAAATTGGGTGGAAGAATCGGGTTGGCTCGAACGCAACCAAACAGGTGTTCGTCCTAAATCGAGCAGGACAGACAATAACGTTGCCCTTTTTATGCGAAAATAAAAACACTCAGAAAAATCAACTGCTCTACACGTACTTTATTGATTTCCTAAAAGCCTTCGACCATATCGCCAGGAACTTAGTGTGGTATAAATTGGCCTCATGGAACTTCCCAGCTAACTCCCTGTGAGCATTACACCTAATGTACTCTAAAATGTGTGCAAAGATTAGCCTGGGCACAAATAAGGACCTAAAAGCGGGCCTAAAAGCAACAATACCAGCAGGACACGGCCTAAAACAAGGGTGTGTTCTTGCCCCAGCATTGTTTAATCTTTGTATTTCAGATCTGAGCATAGCTCTTGGGGAGGTGCACTCACACCCCTCAAAATTGGCACAACCGCTGACGTCACTTCAATACGCAGAAGACACAGGGGCAGATTTAAAATAACTTTCGCATCCCTGCATATCAGCAGGGATGCGCCAGTTATTTTGCGTCACGGCAGACACCTCTTGCGCCACCATGGATGCGCTGCATTTACAATGCGGCGCACCATGTGGCAAGAATAGACAGATGCGTGACGCATCTGCTGCCGTAAAGGTGACGCATTGCTGGAGTCGCGTCGCAAGCGCGACGCAGCTCCAGCATGGCTCGGGGTGCCCCCATGCCTAACATGCTGCATCAATCCTTACGCCTGCTTCAAGCAGGCGCAGGGTTTTGACGCAGCATGGCCGTAAAAGTGACTGAGGGAAATCTTGTAGATTTCACTCAGCCACTTTTAGGAGGCGTTCCTGCGCCGGAACACTCCCCCCCCCCGCGCCAGAATGCCCACATGTGAAGCAGTGCTTTACAACGTGATGCATCTCCCTAGATGCGTTACGTTGTAAATACCCCACAGCATGGTGCTGGCTTTGCGCTGCCGCTGCGTCACGAAATTGACGCAACGGCGGCGCAAATGTGGCGTACGGGGCTTGTAAATCTGCCCCACAGTCCTCATGAATTGAATTCCCATTGGCCTGCAAAACTTGCTTAACACACTGGCTCTTAACTGTGCACAAACTCGATGACAGTTAATTTAGACAAAACTAAAATAGTCAAATTCGGGAATGGCCACAAAAAGAAGGGCAATTGGTATCTGTGAGGTAGAAAGAAACTCCCAGCTATAAATACCTGGGGGATTGGCTTCACGAGTGCCACTCTCCCAGGCTTCGTCTAAATTCACTAAAGCCTCGCTTCACTTATCGCTGGTTTTCAAAAACTGCACAGTAAATTTCCCACGGCAACTTGGAAACCAACTCTGGCAGCAATCAAAGCAAAGCTTATCATAACACTGTCTTACATATCAGTAGCCCTACCGGGAAAGCTAAGCTTATTTCTGAACAATGCCCAGAGTAAAGCTTCTGCCTGCTATTCCGTCTGCCACCGTACACGTCACCTGCACAAATTCATTTAGAGTTTGGGCTTCACGAGCAAGAACTAGTACAGCAAAGAGCCCTCCTTAAGTACCTGTCATCTTTAAAAACGGTACCTCCGAATACACTAAAAGTACTAACCTGGGAAGAGATTCAGCATAACAGCCAAATTAACTGTTGGTCCCAGTTGAGAAGTGAGAACTTAGAAGCCTGGCCTCGCAACATCTGTGGGAAGCATACCTACCACATAATTCCTATAAACTTGCAGTGAATAAACAAATGAAGCTATTATCCTGGGCACAATATAAGAAACGCTTTCACAGGCGTAAACACTCATGGCTATGCAGCTGTACATATGAATCATCAAAGCCATAGAGCTATCTTTTCAAAACCATCAAAGACTTTAGCAGAGGCCACCCCCATAACGGTCACCAGAGCCCACAAGGAACAGATCCTGTTGTCGCTGGTATGCGCCACCGGGAAATGCAGCTCGGCAAAAAGCACCTGAGGCTCTCTACTCCCCCTTCCCAAGAACAAAGGGAAGAGAGAAAGGGGAGGGGGATATAAGCCGATGCACCCCCTGGGCAGCTCACCTTTGCATCAGGGAGCTGGAGAGCAGCACCTCTGGGGAAAGCCTACCTCCCACACGCAAAGGGGCGTGGAAAACAACAAAGAACAATCTACGAGCTGTCAAGGTGATTTACGACCCTAGGATATGCAAATGAGCAAAGGATAAACTAGGGATTTATGGCCAGCCGATGATTATTGGCTGATGAGTTATGATGCCCATGCAGAATGATTTATGACAACAGAAATTATGACAGATTTGTGGCAGATTGATTTATGACATCCCGATGATTTATGACTACAATTTATGACTGCTGATTTATGATGATCAGGCAGAGTGATTTATGACAACAAAATAATGACCGATTGGCTGATGATTATGATGCCCATGCAGAATGATTTATGAAATCCTGATGATTTATGACCTCATGATTTATGATGTCCAAATGACACTGAGTGATACCCAATTGTGATAATGTATGATAATGATTTATGACCCCGGGACCGAGAAGGTGCCCAGGGGAGTTGTACAAATATGACGTATGTAATGAGTAATAAAACTGTGGCCAACAACCACCACAAAAATACAATGACTGTTGGCTGTGTGTAATAATACAGATACACAAGTATGGTACGGTTCCTGGAATGGGCCCAGTGCGGCTGTTATTACAAATCTAGATTTCTAGCGCTTAGACTCAGCCTATTGCCATTAAAGAATGCAGAGCCACCATAACTTTACCATCATGCAGGCTGTGTCAGGGCCCAGACAAATCTTTTCTGCACATGTGCATATGTCCCATCTAGCAACCTGATTGCATAAAGCCATGACGCAGCCTTTTTAATGCTAACGGAGTAAGAACATGCATCAAGCCTGCTATTCTGCTTGCAAGGTCAGAGTCCCCAAGTAATAGTTTGCCTGGTAAAATTGTGGTACAACAACCAAATGATGGACGGAATGCTGACAATGCAGACATTCTCCCCCAGTCAAGAGATCTGGGTTAAATCCATCGTTCTTTTGCCCACTACGCCACCCCAGTTCAGACATGGCCATATGCAAATCAGTCTTGACCCTGTGCCTCATGGGAACAGTCCAGCCCGAACTGCCAAGCCATGTCTTCCCTGGACCGGAATCAAGCATCCTAGGACCGGTTTCTGGCTATCAGCCGTCATCAGCCAGGATAGCTTGACTCCAGTGGCGTAGTGAGCACGGGTCCCACGTCTGGGAATACCCATCCCACTTAGGGCGAAAAGCGTTACAACAACCATCAATTGTTATTTTTGCATTTGTCACCCCGAGTGGGAAGGGTATGCTCAGACGTGAGTCCCTTGCTCTCCATGCCACTGGAATCAGGCTATCCTGGCTGATGAGGGCTGAAAGCCCGAAACCGGTCCTAGGATGCTTGTTTCCAGTCCAGGGAGGACCTGGCTTGGCAGTTCGGGCTGGACTGTTCCCATGGGGCACAGGGTCAAGACTGATTTGCATATGGCTGGGTTCAAACTGGAATGGCATGGTGAGCAAAAAAACGATGGATTTAGGCCCAGATCTCTGTACTGGGGTGAATGTATGACATTGTTCTGCATTCTGTCCATCAATTGTTATTTTTGCATTTGTCACCCCGAGTGGGAAGGGTATGCTCAGACGTGAGTCCCTTGCTCTCCATGCCACTGGAATCAGGCTATCCTGGCTGATGAGGGCTGAAAGCCCGAAACCGGTCCTAGGATGCTTGTTTCCAGTCCAGGGAGGACCTGGCTTGGCAGTTCGGGCTGGACTGTTCCCATGGGGCACAGGGTCAAGACTGATTTGCATATGGCTGGGTTCAAACTGGAATGGCATGGTGAGCAAAAAAACGATGGATTTAGGCCCAGATCTCTGTACTGGGGTGAATGTATGACATTGTTCTGCATTCTGTCCATCAATTGTTATTTTTGCATTTGTCACCCCGAGTGGGAAGGGTATGCTCAGACGTGAGTCCCTTGCTCTCCATGCCACTGGAATCAGGCTATCCTGGCTGATGAGGGCTGAAAGCCCGAAACCGGTCCTAGGATGCTTGTTTCCAGTCCAGGGAGGACCTGGCTTGGCAGTTCGGGCTGGACTGTTCCCATGGGGCACAGGGTCAAGACTGATTTGCATATGGCTGGGTTCAAACTGGAATGGCATGGTGAGCAAAAAAACGATGGATTTAGGCCCAGATCTCTGTACTGGGGTGAATGTATGACATTGTTCTGCATTCTGTCCATCAATTGTTATTTTTGCATTTGTCACCCCGAGTGGGAAGGGTATGCTCAGACGTGAGTCCCTTGCTCTCCATGCCACTGGAATCAGGCTATCCTGGCTGATGAGGGCTGAAAGCCCGAAACCGGTCCTAGGATGCTTGTTTCCAGTCCAGGGAGGACCTGGCTTGGCAGTTCGGGCTGGACTGTTCCCATGGGGCACAGGGTCAAGACTGATTTGCATATGGCTGGGTTCAAACTGGAATGGCATGGTGAGCAAAAAAACGATGGATTTAGGCCCAGATCTCTGTACTGGGGTGAATGTATGACATTGTTCTGCATTCTGTCCATCAATTGTTATTTTTGCATTTGTCACCCCGAGTGGGAAGGGTATGCTCAGACGTGAGTCCCTTGCTCTCCATGCCACTGGAATCAGGCTATCCTGGCTGATGAGGGCTGAAAGCCCGAAACCGGTCCTAGGATGCTTGTTTCCAGTCCAGGGAGGACCTGGCTTGGCAGTTCGGGCTGGACTGTTCCCATGGGGCACAGGGTCAAGACTGATTTGCATATGGCTGGGTTCAAACTGGAATGGCATGGTGAGCAAAAAAACGATGGATTTAGGCCCAGATCTCTGTACTGGGGTGAATGTATGACATTGTTCTGCATTCTGTCCATCAATTGTTATTTTTGCATTTGTCACCCCGAGTGGGAAGGGTATGCTCAGACGTGAGTCCCTTGCTCTCCATGCCACTGGAATCAGGCTATCCTGGCTGATGAGGGCTGAAAGCCCGAAACCGGTCCTAGGATGCTTGTTTCCAGTCCAGGGAGGACCTGGCTTGGCAGTTCGGGCTGGACTGTTCCCATGGGGCACAGGGTCAAGACTGATTTGCATATGGCTGGGTTCAAACTGGAATGGCATGGTGAGCAAAAAAACGATGGATTTAGGCCCAGATCTCTGTACTGGGGTGAATGTATGACATTGTTCTGCATTCTGTCCATCAATTGTTATTTTTGCATTTGTCACCCCGAGTGGGAAGGGTATGCTCAGACGTGAGTCCCTTGCTCTCCATGCCACTGGAATCAGGCTATCCTGGCTGATGAGGGCTGAAAGCCCGAAACCGGTCCTAGGATGCTTGTTTCCAGTCCAGGGAGGACCTGGCTTGGCAGTTCGGGCTGGACTGTTCCCATGGGGCACAGGGTCAAGACTGATTTGCATATGGCTGGGTTCAAACTGGAATGGCATGGTGAGCAAAAAAACGATGGATTTAGGCCCAGATCTCTGTACTGGGGTGAATGTATGACATTGTTCTGCATTCTGTCCATCAATTGTTATTTTTGCATTTGTCACCCCGAGTGGGAAGGGTATGCTCAGACGTGAGTCCCTTGCTCTCCATGCCACTGGAATCAGGCTATCCTGGCTGATGAGGGCTGAAAGCCCGAAACCGGTCCTAGGATGCTTGTTTCCAGTCCAGGGAGGACCTGGCTTGGCAGTTCGGGCTGGACTGTTCCCATGGGGCACAGGGTCAAGACTGATTTGCATATGGCTGGGTTCAAACTGGAATGGCATGGTGAGCAAAAAAACGATGGATTTAGGCCCAGATCTCTGTACTGGGGTGAATGTATGACATTGTTCTGCATTCTGTCCATCAATTGTTATTTTTGCATTTGTCACCCCGAGTGGGAAGGGTATGCTCAGACGTGAGTCCCTTGCTCTCCATGCCACTGGAATCAGGCTATCCTGGCTGATGAGGGCTGAAAGCCCGAAACCGGTCCTAGGATGCTTGTTTCCAGTCCAGGGAGGACCTGGCTTGGCAGTTCGGGCTGGACTGTTCCCATGGGGCACAGGGTCAAGACTGATTTGCATATGGCTGGGTTCAAACTGGAATGGCATGGTGAGCAAAAAAACGATGGATTTAGGCCCAGATCTCTGTACTGGGGTGAATGTATGACATTGTTCTGCATTCTGTCCATCAATTGTTATTTTTGCATTTGTCACCCCGAGTGGGAAGGGTATGCTCAGACGTGAGTCCCTTGCTCTCCATGCCACTGGAATCAGGCTATCCTGGCTGATGAGGGCTGAAAGCCCGAAACCGGTCCTAGGATGCTTGTTTCCAGTCCAGGGAGGACCTGGCTTGGCAGTTCGGGCTGGACTGTTCCCATGGGGCACAGGGTCAAGACTGATTTGCATATGGCTGGGTTCAAACTGGAATGGCATGGTGAGCAAAAAAACGATGGATTTAGGCCCAGATCTCTGTACTGGGGTGAATGTATGACATTGTTCTGCATTCTGTCCATCAATTGTTATTTTTGCATTTGTCACCCCGAGTGGGAAGGGTATGCTCAGACGTGAGTCCCTTGCTCTCCATGCCACTGGAATCAGGCTATCCTGGCTGATGAGGGCTGAAAGCCCGAAACCGGTCCTAGGATGCTTGTTTCCAGTCCAGGGAGGACCTGGCTTGGCAGTTCGGGCTGGACTGTTCCCATGGGGCACAGGGTCAAGACTGATTTGCATATGGCTGGGTTCAAACTGGAATGGCATGGTGAGCAAAAAAACGATGGATTTAGGCCCAGATCTCTGTACTGGGGTGAATGTATGACATTGTTCTGCATTCTGTCCATCAATTGTTATTTTTGCATTTGTCACCCCGAGTGGGAAGGGTATGCTCAGACGTGAGTCCCTTGCTCTCCATGCCACTGGAATCAGGCTATCCTGGCTGATGAGGGCTGAAAGCCCGAAACCGGTCCTAGGATGCTTGTTTCCAGTCCAGGGAGGACCTGGCTTGGCAGTTCGGGCTGGACTGTTCCCATGGGGCACAGGGTCAAGACTGATTTGCATATGGCTGGGTTCAAACTGGAATGGCATGGTGAGCAAAAAAACGATGGATTTAGGCCCAGATCTCTGTACTGGGGTGAATGTATGACATTGTTCTGCATTCTGTCCATCAATTGTTATTTTTGCATTTGTCACCCCGAGTGGGAAGGGTATGCTCAGACGTGAGTCCCTTGCTCTCCATGCCACTGGAATCAGGCTATCCTGGCTGATGAGGGCTGAAAGCCCGAAACCGGTCCTAGGATGCTTGTTTCCAGTCCAGGGAGGACCTGGCTTGGCAGTTCGGGCTGGACTGTTCCCATGGGGCACAGGGTCAAGACTGATTTGCATATGGCTGGGTTCAAACTGGAATGGCATGGTGAGCAAAAAAACGATGGATTTAGGCCCAGATCTCTGTACTGGGGTGAATGTATGACATTGTTCTGCATTCTGTCCATCAATTGTTATTTTTGCATTTGTCACCCCGAGTGGGAAGGGTATGCTCAGACGTGAGTCCCTTGCTCTCCATGCCACTGGAATCAGGCTATCCTGGCTGATGAGGGCTGAAAGCCCGAAACCGGTCCTAGGATGCTTGTTTCCAGTCCAGGGAGGACCTGGCTTGGCAGTTCGGGCTGGACTGTTCCCATGGGGCACAGGGTCAAGACTGATTTGCATATGGCTGGGTTCAAACTGGAATGGCATGGTGAGCAAAAAAACGATGGATTTAGGCCCAGATCTCTGTACTGGGGTGAATGTATGACATTGTTCTGCATTCTGTCCATCAATTGTTATTTTTGCATTTGTCACCCCGAGTGGGAAGGGTATGCTCAGACGTGAGTCCCTTGCTCTCCATGCCACTGGAATCAGGCTATCCTGGCTGATGAGGGCTGAAAGCCCGAAACCGGTCCTAGGATGCTTGTTTCCAGTCCAGGGAGGACCTGGCTTGGCAGTTCGGGCTGGACTGTTCCCATGGGGCACAGGGTCAAGACTGATTTGCATATGGCTGGGTTCAAACTGGAATGGCATGGTGAGCAAAAAAACGATGGATTTAGGCCCAGATCTCTGTACTGGGGTGAATGTATGACATTGTTCTGCATTCTGTCCATCAATTGTTATTTTTGCATTTGTCACCCCGAGTGGGAAGGGTATGCTCAGACGTGAGTCCCTTGCTCTCCATGCCACTGGAATCAGGCTATCCTGGCTGATGAGGGCTGAAAGCCCGAAACCGGTCCTAGGATGCTTGTTTCCAGTCCAGGGAGGACCTGGCTTGGCAGTTCGGGCTGGACTGTTCCCATGGGGCACAGGGTCAAGACTGATTTGCATATGGCTGGGTTCAAACTGGAATGGCATGGTGAGCAAAAAAACGATGGATTTAGGCCCAGATCTCTGTACTGGGGTGAATGTATGACATTGTTCTGCATTCTGTCCATCAATTGTTATTTTTGCATTTGTCACCCCGAGTGGGAAGGGTATGCTCAGACGTGAGTCCCTTGCTCTCCATGCCACTGGAATCAGGCTATCCTGGCTGATGAGGGCTGAAAGCCCGAAACCGGTCCTAGGATGCTTGTTTCCAGTCCAGGGAGGACCTGGCTTGGCAGTTCGGGCTGGACTGTTCCCATGGGGCACAGGGTCAAGACTGATTTGCATATGGCTGGGTTCAAACTGGAATGGCATGGTGAGCAAAAAAACGATGGATTTAGGCCCAGATCTCTGTACTGGGGTGAATGTATGACATTGTTCTGCATTCTGTCCATCAATTGTTATTTTTGCATTTGTCACCCCGAGTGGGAAGGGTATGCTCAGACGTGAGTCCCTTGCTCTCCATGCCACTGGAATCAGGCTATCCTGGCTGATGAGGGCTGAAAGCCCGAAACCGGTCCTAGGATGCTTGTTTCCAGTCCAGGGAGGACCTGGCTTGGCAGTTCGGGCTGGACTGTTCCCATGGGGCACAGGGTCAAGACTGATTTGCATATGGCTGGGTTCAAACTGGAATGGCATGGTGAGCAAAAAAACGATGGATTTAGGTCCAGATCTCTGTACTGGGGTGAATGTATGACATTGTTCTGCATTCTGTCCATCAATTGTTATTTTTGCATTTGTCACCCCGAGTGGGAAGGGTATGCTCAGACGTGAGTCCCTTGCTCTCCATGCCACTGGAATCAGGCTATCCTGGCTGATGAGGGCTGAAAGCCCGAAACCGGTCCTAGGATGCTTGTTTCCAGTCCAGGGAGGACCTGGCTTGGCAGTTCGGGCTGGACTGTTCCCATGGGGCACAGGGTCAAGACTGATTTGCATATGGCTGGGTTCAAACTGGAATGGCATGGTGAGCAAAAAAACGATGGATTTAGGCCCAGATCTCTGTACTGGGGTGAATGTATGACATTGTTCTGCATTCTGTCCATCAATTGTTATTTTTGCATTTGTCACCCCGAGTGGGAAGGGTATGCTCAGACGTGAGTCCCTTGCTCTCCATGCCACTGGAATCAGGCTATCCTGGCTGATGAGGGCTGAAAGCCCGAAACCGGTCCTAGGATGCTTGTTTCCAGTCCAGGGAGGACCTGGCTTGGCAGTTCGGGCTGGACTGTTCCCATGGGGCACAGGGTCAAGACTGATTTGCATATGGCTGGGTTCAAACTGGAATGGCATGGTGAGCAAAAAAACGATGGATTTAGGCCCAGATCTCTGTACTGGGGTGAATGTATGACATTGTTCTGCATTCTGTCCATCAATTGTTATTTTTGCATTTGTCACCCCGAGTGGGAAGGGTATGCTCAGACGTGAGTCCCTTGCTCTCCATGCCACTGGAATCAGGCTATCCTGGCTGATGAGGGCTGAAAGCCCGAAACCGGTCCTAGGATGCTTGTTTCCAGTCCAGGGAGGACCTGGCTTGGCAGTTCGGGCTGGACTGTTCCCATGGGGCACAGGGTCAAGACTGATTTGCATATGGCTGGGTTCAAACTGGAATGGCATGGTGAGCAAAAAAACGATGGATTTAGGCCCAGATCTCTGTACTGGGGTGAATGTATGACATTGTTCTGCATTCTGTCCATCAATTGTTATTTTTGCATTTGTCACCCCGAGTGGGAAGGGTATGCTCAGACGTGAGTCCCTTGCTCTCCATGCCACTGGAATCAGGCTATCCTGGCTGATGAGGGCTGAAAGCCCGAAACCGGTCCTAGGATGCTTGTTTCCAGTCCAGGGAGGACCTGGCTTGGCAGTTCGGGCTGGACTGTTCCCATGGGGCACAGGGTCAAGACTGATTTGCATATGGCTGGGTTCAAACTGGAATGGCATGGTGAGCAAAAAAACGATGGATTTAGGCCCAGATCTCTGTACTGGGGTGAATGTATGACATTGTTCTGCATTCTGTCCATCAATTGTTATTTTTGCATTTGTCACCCCGAGTGGGAAGGGTATGCTCAGACGTGAGTCCCTTGCTCTCCATGCCACTGGAATCAGGCTATCCTGGCTGATGAGGGCTGAAAGCCCGAAACCGGTCCTAGGATGCTTGTTTCCAGTCCAGGGAGGACCTGGCTTGGCAGTTCGGGCTGGACTGTTCCCATGGGGCACAGGGTCAAGACTGATTTGCATATGGCTGGGTTCAAACTGGAATGGCATGGTGAGCAAAAAAACGATGGATTTAGGCCCAGATCTCTGTACTGGGGTGAATGTATGACATTGTTCTGCATTCTGTCCATCAATTGTTATTTTTGCATTTGTCACCCCGAGTGGGAAGGGTATGCTCAGACGTGAGTCCCTTGCTCTCCATGCCACTGGAATCAGGCTATCCTGGCTGATGAGGGCTGAAAGCCCGAAACCGGTCCTAGGATGCTTGTTTCCAGTCCAGGGAGGACCTGGCTTGGCAGTTCGGGCTGGACTGTTCCCATGGGGCACAGGGTCAAGACTGATTTGCATATGGCTGGGTTCAAACTGGAATGGCATGGTGAGCAAAAAAACGATGGATTTAGGCCCAGATCTCTGTACTGGGGTGAATGTATGACATTGTTCTGCATTCTGTCCATCAATTGTTATTTTTGCATTTGTCACCCCGAGTGGGAAGGGTATGCTCAGACGTGAGTCCCTTGCTCTCCATGCCACTGGAATCAGGCTATCCTGGCTGATGAGGGCTGAAAGCCCGAAACCGGTCCTAGGATGCTTGTTTCCAGTCCAGGGAGGACCTGGCTTGGCAGTTCGGGCTGGACTGTTCCCATGGGGCACAGGGTCAAGACTGATTTGCATATGGCTGGGTTCAAACTGGAATGGCATGGTGAGCAAAAAAACGATGGATTTAGGCCCAGATCTCTGTACTGGGGTGAATGTATGACATTGTTCTGCATTCTGTCCATCAATTGTTATTTTTGCATTTGTCACCCCGAGTGGGAAGGGTATGCTCAGACGTGAGTCCCTTGCTCTCCATGCCACTGGAATCAGGCTATCCTGGCTGATGAGGGCTGAAAGCCCGAAACCGGTCCTAGGATGCTTGTTTCCAGTCCAGGGAGGACCTGGCTTGGCAGTTCGGGCTGGACTGTTCCCATGGGGCACAGGGTCAAGACTGATTTGCATATGGCTGGGTTCAAACTGGAATGGCATGGTGAGCAAAAAAACGATGGATTTAGGCCCAGATCTCTGTACTGGGGTGAATGTATGACATTGTTCTGCATTCTGTCCATCAATTGTTATTTTTGCATTTGGTAAAATTGTGGAGCAACTATTTAAAATGGTTGCACAAACTGAGGAACTATCTTTCCCCTTTTCACCTGCACTTTTCACACTCTAGCACTACACCTTGCGTACGCCTGGCACAATTAAGGAGACTTACTGAAGAGCCCTCTAGCATTTTATGTGCAACAGTACCCTTTAGTTGATTTAGACTGATGATATGCACCCTCTTCTTCAGTTTTATCTGCTGTGCACTCCCTTTTTTAGGTAGTATTGAGGACAATTATTGAAGAGTTCACTCACTAGCACTTTACCTTGTGTATGTTTGGATTAATAAAGTGAATTTCTGGAGACATCACATGTTAGCTCGGTAGTGTTCTATTTAAATGATTGTATACTGGTATATTCCGTCCCCATGCTCCATTCTCATCTGCGACACACCAGTTCTGGATGGATCCTTGTGCTTGATGTTTGTTATTTTACTTTTTACCTTGAGATCTTTTATCATGTACAGGTTTTTATTAACTGTATCATGATTAATAAATTAAAATTGGTGAAATAGAGCAGTGTGAGAATCAAAGCAGTACATTAGTTAACCATTTTCTGTTCTTTAACTTTACATCCATTTATAGACATATTTCTTGTTGTTCTGAAGCATTGATAGTTATTTATAGGTACAATTCAAAATATAAGGTTTTACAACACATCAGTGCTTACTCTCCACTTCTGAAACTGAAGCTGCAGATCTCTTTTTGATGCTATCTGAACATAGGGCAGAGGAGTAGGGCGGTCAATGAACATCCTGTGATTCTGGGCAAATCTCTGAATCTCCCCGTGCCTAACAAAAATGAATGAGTCCTCATGTAATGTAACTAGTGCTATGTAAGGCGCTCTGATACCCGATACCGGATCAAGTTCGCACTACATAAAATTCCGTAAAAAAAAATAAAAAAAAAATAAATAAATTCAAATATGGTACAGTCAATCTGAGGCACCATTCTTTTGACGTTAAATAGCATCAATTTAGGTACTGCTTCAGATTTTGGGATAGAGAAGCGTTTTTTCCAAAGAAAATGTCATTCTTTATGTGTTAATTGCAACAAAAACCACTGTACTCTGTTGGAATGAAAAGGTTTAGAGGCTTTCATTGCAGATGTCAATCTACAATGTCAACATCTAGTAAAAGCTTAATCCTTTTCAAGTTTCCAAGGTACTGACTACATGCCCGCAATTATGTTTTTCTCCTCTTTTACAAAATCTGATACTGAATTGACTTTGAAAATCACAATTATCCACATTGTATGATACATGATTTATATCGCGAGTGAAAAACAGGAATTTCTGGCTTCAGAGGTAAATTACTCCCAGTTAAACATCACAAGAACCAATTTATTTCGTAACACCAGTCCTAAATGCCCTCCATTGTTGTGCATTCGATATGGTGGACCATCAGCTTTTATTAAATCAACTGGAACAAAATGGATTCATAGGCTCACTTCTTCATTGGTCTAAGACTATTCTGTGTGATAGAACAACTCAGGTCTCACTTGATCCCTTATCATCTGAAAAAACTCAGACCTGTAGGGGTCCTTATGGTCTCAGTGTTGTTTACTTTGCTTTTTAATCTTTATGTGGGCCCGTCCTATTATTCAGTCTTTTAGTTTGTCGTTGGTATTGTATACCAGCGACATACAGATTATATTTAGGATTGACGGTGATCATAGAGGGAGGGCAGCTACTTTCCATGACAGCCATCAAATTGTGGAGTATTGGGTAATAAAAGAAGAAAAGACGCAGAACTAACCCTCTTAGGCTCTCATCAGGCTGGGAGCTACCTATTTGTTCAACTTGCCTTGGGGAAGCCCAGCAACATTGGAATGTGCTGAAAACCATGAAGTTGATAGAGCGCTCAACGCTCTAAAATTTGTAAGGGTGCATTATATTCATGTACGAACTGCACTCACATATATTCTCTTGTTTTGTTGAAATTCATGTTTATCAGAATTAAGTTTATGTCACCATAAGTAAAACAATGGAATACAATTGTGACGTTATTTACAGGATTTTGCATGTGTTTAGAGAAATCATGTAACCATGCATGTGCATTATGATTATTAGGTAAAACAAATGTGTTCACTGTTATAAATGATTCATATAGAGGTTTGTGTAATGGGTCCACATTAAGGAACATTCTTAGGTTAGCCATGGGAGGAGAGGAATGTCTTTGAAGAACTTGAACAGAGAAAAGAGAGGACACCTTTCGTGCCTGGTGAAACCTGGGAACCAAGGTCATCGAAGAAGACTTTAAATTCATTGGAGTCTGTGGAAAGTTACTCAAAGGAGGTGTCCATGAAATGACTTACCATGTGACCCCTTAGGGGAGTAACTTTGTCTTTCTGTATTAGGCACAGCAACAACTTGGTAGGACTTCTGCTTTTAACTAAGGAAAGGGAGCATCTTATAACGAGCTCTGTAGCTTCACGCTACTTGACCCATTTAAACTGAATGCACTTCTTAGGAAATCAACACGTGCTGACACCTTTGAGGGAACTTCCTTGGGAAAGTAGGAAGGGATGTCACTTTAGAAGTAGAGTAGGGACAGATTATTCTTTATTTTGGAAATACAAATGAAAAGAGACTTGGACGCAGTGTCTATATTTAGTTGTGTTCTGATTTTGGTGCGCATTATTTTGTGCCTATTGTGCCGAATGAATTATACTCATAGATTGGGCTCTGTATCTATTCATGTATCTCTGTACTATGATTTTGAGGTGTGTCTATATTCTGTTATTTTTGGGTCTGCAATAAATTAACGAAACTTGAATCCAGAGTCTGTGGTCCTTTAGTCCAACGGGGAGGGGGGAAATGTATAATTGGTAACCTGCTTTCTTCCCTCTACACTTCATAGCAGGCAATACAGACCATCGGCCAAGTGTTCCTAAGTAAATTTAGAATATGGAATCCGGCCGCATCAGAGTCAAATTTGATACCACCCTACCTGGAAAAAAATTACGTTTATAGTTTGTTCATGCCATAATCACTCTAAGGCATACTCTGTATTTATTATTTACGTTTATGCAGATAGCCCAAATTCTGAAAGTTTTGCACTGCAGCCAATTTGGATGACTCCTCTGACCAACCACTAAAAAAGATGCATTTGGTTAAAAAAAAATGCCATCTATGATGGTTTTGATTCTGAAGTGAATTGAATCTATCTCTACTGCTTCAGCTTCATTGCATTGGCTTCTGGTCGATCAGAGGATCATTTCTTTATCCCTCTATTTGGTCCAAACGGTTACATGATCCACGCCGAAAACTCCTATTTCAGATTTTTTGGCCAGGGGCAAATTCAGATGAGTCAAAGCATCTCCAGTAAGGGTACAAAGATTCTGCTTGCTATTATTGAGGGGCGAGTGCGCTCCATTGCAGCAGCCAAGCTTTGGAATTATTTTCTATTCTCTCTACAGTCCCATGGGATCCTTGCTAAAATTTAAGAAATTACCAACAACTTTGCTCTTCCTAAAATAGTTAGAAACGTCTGGCTGAGCATCTTTTCCTTTAGAATATCAGACTATTTTTTCTTTTTAATTAGGTTTTACACCAAGATTCCTACAGGTAGTTATTTGCACTCCATAAACATAAAAAAGAATGAAATACTATGCTTAAGCAATGTGACATTACAAGTCACCCTAAATAGGCGACCAGCATATTTTAGCAGAGGCGCGGCTTTAAAATGAAGAGCCATGGCATATTACCTGACAGATGGGATTACAGAAGTAATAAGACACTCTCATTCACAGATAGAGCAAACAACTAGAGCCAGCCTTAAATCGTACTGATCAAGAGCAACCACATGATTGTGGTTGTCTCCCCATGCTTTTTGGCACTATAAAAATTGTAAAATTCATATTTCTGGTTCCCCTTACTGAATTTTATCATTTTGATGCCATTGAAGAATTCTCTATTTTGATCAATTAGAGTGGGATGCTTATTGTTTTGTGTTTCTGACTGTTTAACTTTCCAGTACTTTCAAATGCTTTATACATTTTCTTAAGTTAAGCCTTAAGTTAAGTTTCTCATCTCCCAGCCTGTGCTCAGAGTTGGATGAGGTGTGAAATAGGTGTTCCCAAGAACTAAACAGGTTTATCTGAATGAGCAGGGATAATACCTATGAGATTTGCAGAATCTTCAAGATGGGGGCAGTGAGCATCCTTTTTGACACTACAGTGTCAAATCATGTCTGACAGGTTCGCTTGAGCCATATTTAACACTTTGGTGCACTTGAAAGGAAGCTAACAGGATGGCAAGAACATTTTCTACAGCTCAGGTCTGAGAGCTGAAGAACCCTGCTTTTGTCCTAGCAGACGTCTGTCTCTGACTTTGGTGTGGATACACTGGATGCTTCAAACTGGATTTCAATATTAGGTGTGGGAGGACACTAGGATTACCATAGTAAACTTCCCACTCACACCCTCAGCCTTAGTCCCCAAGTTGAATGTTGCTGAGGACCTTCACCATCTTGGATTTGCCCTTACATATTGTATTTTAAGTCTGCAGTAAAGCAAACAGGAACCAATGCAAATGTAGGAAGGTCAAGGCCAGGGAACATACATTAAATTGGTCAGAAAGGAATTAGGAGTGTCTTGGAGCATCCCCACCCCCCACAGGCTGGTAAACCCTACAAAGCTGAACCCTCACCGAACATTCTACAGAACACTGCTAGACTTGCAAAAGGATACAAGCCAGACTTAATCTGCAGCACTTGGCATCTGCAACCAGTGAGAGGTATGGGAGGAGGTTGAACCCCCTTCCAATTGAAATAATAGGAATTGAACATCGCCAAGTATCATGAAGTAGGTCCCTGGGTGGCTCCAAGAACACAAAAAGCTGAAGAGGACATTCCTCTGAAGAATCTAAGCTGACCAGTGGCAACTGGAGCTGGGCTATACTTTGCTGTTACCCTCTGACTGACAACCTGAGATTCTTTAGGTGCTTCCACTGAGGTCTCGTAGGCCTTAGAGTGCACACTTGGGATTGTTTGCAAACTTTTTCAAAATTTTGATCCACAGCATCAAGGGGACCAACCACAAAAAGTATTCAATCAGCACTTCCATTGCATCAGACTGAATTTCAGGTTCTCTCTGCATGGAGACGATTTTACAAGTCCTTTCCAGACTGGGACTTGTAACTTCCCTACTTTTGGGTCCTAGCGAGTCCAATCTAATTGGTGTATCTGCCTTGCCCTCCATAGTGGTTGGCCTTAAATTGTGCCTTGGCCTACCATTGGCGATTTGAGCTCTTTTGCACTCTTTAAACTTAAATGTGTACAAATTCATACTTCTAGTTCTTCCTAATGGATTTTTGTCATTTTTTTGTCATTTTGCTTAAATGTTTTTCTATTTTTAATAAATTGGAGCTGGATTTTTTTGTATTGTATTGTTCTGTTTCTAACTCTGATACTTCTAAATGGTTTACACATTTTTGTTATGATAAGTCTGTCTGCTCTGTGTGGTAGATACCAGAGTATGACTTCAGGTTTAAATTTCTGAAACCCTCGGCTAAACTTAAGAAAATAGTGACTATTATGTGTGGTGGACCACAGTCCACCTCAACAAATAAATCACATTTTCACAATGTGAATTAGACTTTGGAAACAATCAAACAATTTCTGTTGTATCTTTTTTTGAGAAAAATGAACAATTGATGGACAGAATGCAGAACAATGTCATACATTCACCCCAGTACAGAGATCTGGGCCTAAATTCATCGGGCCTAAATCCATCGGCTGATGAGGGCTGTTAGCCCAAAACTGGTCCTGGGATGCTTGTTTCTGGTCCTGAGAAGACATGGCTTGGCAGTTCATGCTGGACTGTTCCCATGAGGCACAGGGGCAAGACTGATTTGCATATAGCTGTGTCTGAACTGGGGTGGCAAAGTGAGCTAAAGAAAGATGATGGATTCAACCCAGATCTATGACTGGGGGTGATTGTCTGAAAAGTTTCTGCTTTCCGTTCATCATCTCCTTGTGTTTGCTTTGTTTGCCCTAAGTTGGCAGGGTATGCCCAGACATGGGTCCCTTGCCCACTTTGCCACTGGATTCAAGCTGGCCTGGCTGATGAGGGCTGTTAGCCCAAAACCGGTCCCAGGATGCTTGTTTCCGGTCCTGGGAAGACATGGCTTGGCAGTTCGGGCTGGACTGTCCCAATGAGGCACAGGGTCAGACTGATTTGCATATAGCTGTGTCTGAACTAGGGTGGCAAAGTGAGCAAAAGAATGATGATGGATTCAACCCAGATCTGTGACTGGGGGTGAGTGTCTGAAAAGTTTCAGCTCTCTGTTCATCATCTCCTTGTGTTTGTGGTATCTTTTTTGAGTTCCTGATTATGAATTATTCATAAATATTATTACAATTTCATCCATTATAAAAAACATTGGGCTTATTATACATCTATATGATAAGTCATCATTGGTATAATGAATCAGAGATTTTTGGTGCCACCTATGACCTATGTCTTTCCGTATTACAAGTGTATTGTTACACTAGGAGGGTTCCGAGTTTGTAAGGGTGCAGGACCAAGTCTCCTGTGGCTGCAGCTTTTATACTGCTTTTACACATGGTCATAATTTATTCATTGGGCTTCCAAAGTTTAGGCTTATCTTGCTTTTCTACAGAATATACTGAGATCCTCCTGGGTGCTCCCAGCATTCATTCATTTTATCCACTCTCCCACAAACCCATTTCACACTGGCTACACAATTTCAAATATAGAAGAGGCCCAGCTTTAGCTTGTTTGTTGCACCCTGGAACATGTGGCACCTCTTGAAGGCTCACTGGAGAACCAATATTACCAGCTACAGAGGACATGTGCCAAGGCCTCTCCCAAGACGAGGCATATGGCCCTTCATTGCCCGGCAGGGATTGACACCTATGGAAAACTTGGGATGAGGTTAATAAGGAACTATAATTACAGATGATGCACCGGCACCACATAGACTCACTCCATCCGATCTTTTCGGATTCAACCCGTCTATCAAATTTGTTTGCAGACCTCACAATGATGCACTTGAATTACTAGGAAGGATTTCTGGCATTTAATTTTTTTTTTAAAAGCAGTTGATCTGTTGCGTTGCATCCTTACCCCTTCCGGATGCATTTATTTCTGACATTAGGTTTCTAATTGAGTTCTATGTTTTTTTACTGCTTATTAACAAAGGGGCGATAAAGACCCAGGACCGTGAATCAAATCAATGCCCTGAGAAAAAGACACCATACTGCAATACAGTCCTGTGGAATATTGTTTGTCTAAATGAGTGTTTGCATGTCGGCGGTTCAATGATTGCTCCTTCTGGTACCCGAGGCTATGCTTATGGTGATTGTTATTTTAATAATTATTAGTAGTAACTGAAGCCTTCATGGTACCCCCCCCCCCCACTATATTGCAAGCGTTACATCACCTGACAATGGTATCGCCTGCACTTCAGATGTAAGCATTACATCACACTCTAAGTAGATGTGGAGATACGAAGAGTACTGGCATACTTACAATGAAGGTATACTTCGAGTCAATGTACTGAATGCAATGTTGTTCTGGGTCAATATAGTCCACCTTGATACTGTCATATAATCATTAACTTGTATTATAGAAATGTGTGTATCAAATTCGTATGTTAAAAATACATACCAAACTTTTTCCAGCACTGACGCTACTTCTGACTATTGCCACAAACCACAAGATGTCACAGTGCCAAGATGATATCAGAGAAACATGGAATACTACACGTGTTTGTCCCTGGGGCAGACTACGCATGGAAAGATCTAGTGTCGCCCTCTGCCTTTCTTGGTGAATATTTCAGTGCCCACCAGCTCTCGCCGCTGACACTTTTCCGATTATTTAAAACACCGATTGCAATCTTTAAGGCTGTAAACAGCATTCCCTTTTCGCCCTGAGCAGGTCGCTACGGATGTTTGAGCTGCAATCGGACTGACATTCAGAGGACTTCAAATCATTTGGGAGGCACAGAAATATTCTCTAAGTAGGACAGGAGTAACCTATATTTCATCCAAATGTTTGCTAAAAGGAGAACATGTTGCCTCTGCTTTAGGTCTATTCTTAGATGTCCTCCCTGTCCTTTCTACAAGATCATCCAGAGAACACCAGTCAAGGCTCAGCCTAGGTGCATATTTAGTTTTCTATCAGAAAGGGATGAAGAGTAATACAGACTGATGACTGTGAGCAGCACCACACACAAGGGCAATTGTAAGTTTGGCTTTCAAACACAGACAGCCTTTTTTATGAATCTCAAACCACTTTTGGAATGCTCAAATGTTAGTTTTGCACTCTTACATGGATTTGCTCAGGCAAAGATTTTTTTGTGAGCGATCTGCTTTGGAGGTAGAAAGCGGGTGTTTCAGTGCGGAATGCATTGTGAGTTTGTGCACACCTAAACAGAGCAAGTTTGTCTGCTTGAAGGAACGTCTAACCTCTTGAGTGCCCATGACGAGATGGTCTCGTCATGGGCCGTGGTTGCGCTGTGCCCATGACGAGACTATCTCGTCATGAACCCCGCCCGCTAATGAAAGGGCCGGCACAGGGCGGGGAAAGGGCGGGGCACTCAAGGGGTTAACAAACTCTTCTCTGGCCCCTTCCCACCCTGCAATAGGTCAGAAATGTATTCCTGGCAAGGGAAGGAGTTCATTCCTTTCCAGACTGGCATGGGGTAGTGGGCACCCCAATATTTTTAGGGTGCAAGAAAAGAGGTTTCTCTATTATGAAAGTTATAAATCCGCTCCCAAATGAGGTTGATTATCTGCAGGTGTATATTCACAAGTTCCTTGAGAAATAAAGCCCATGTCTAATAAATGTATCTAAAACTAACATTATTAGAAAAAGACAGCTGTGAACAGCAACACAGACACTGAAGGATTCGTGAGTGGGAACATGGGCAAGCTGCATTGAATTAAATATACGTATTCATTAAATTATTTTAATCTATTCGTTATGTTTTCTATAAAAAGCAATTTTTCTTACAGTGCACATCATAAACCTTTTGACACTTAAGCAATATGTGCTACTGTTGCACAGTTAATTAATATCTATGAAAATTACCACAGAAATTTAAAGCGTTAAGTTGGACCCATGTGATTAAAACTATGAACTGAAGATGCCATCCCTGCAGGGGATATTTCGCCCACTCACCTACCTTATCACTAAAATCTGTCAACCCTTAGAGTAATATTTAATCAGTCACACACACAGGCATTTGTGTAGTTCTGTTCTGACTGTGGCATATAATTCCTTCTTCCAGTGAGTCATTGAGCATATCTACCTTGTAGGGTGGGTGTATGTACACTTTAGCTCCAGTGCATTTTGGCATCCAAACTTTTTGGCAGCTTATAACGTTTCAGTAACTCATCCAATTAGCTTCCTTTGCCATGAGTGCACACACTTTAAATCAAAGATTGAGGCTCTCGAGTAATTCACGAAATTGTGTAAAATATAACATCAACACATTTTCATTTACCTATGTCATCGGTTAATCTATGGGACATGTACTCCCTGCTTGAACAAACTATTTACTTTAGGCAAATTACTTACATGATCATTTAGGAGAGATGGGAGATCATTGGGGAGAGGATGAAGCCTTACGGCTGAAGCAGTCAATCTCGAAGCTAGGGAACCGGTTTCGAGTCTCGGCAACGACGCTCAACATCCTGTAATTCTGGGTGAATCACTTAATCTCCCCGTGCCTAACAAAAATGAATGTGTCCATCTGTAACAAACCTGTGCTCATGTAAAGCTCTGTGATACCCGATGTCTCGAGTCTAGTCCACGCTTGATAAAACTCCCCAAAAATGTTTTACGATTTTGCATCTGCTGCAAACTGAATAGTTCTGGAAAGAGCTTCTTCCAAATGGCAGAAGCACTTTTATCAAAAATGTCATGCCAGTCAGTGCCTGCTTGTCAATTGTATTTCTCAAAAACTGGTCCCCAGAGCAGAACTTGATGTGCAGGAAGTGTGCTCTGTTTATGTTGGATCTCTTTGATTATTTTCCTGCTAAGGTCTGCCATGCACTATATGGTGTTCCTGTGCTGGAAAAATGTATGTCAGAAGGATAGCCCTAAACATGATGTGCATACTGATGCACACAGACCTGCAGACCTGTGGCAGATTGACCACCGGTAAAAATTAAGAATTGGCAGAAACAACTGAAGTTTCTCTGAAGGAAATCGGGCCCGTCACAGACTCTAAATGAGGTGATGTACCTCTGACCTCCTATCTGACATCTTCTAAATGGCCCATTCAATTAATATCCTTGTCTCTAAGCAAAATCAACTGCTAACCTTAAGGATCATGCATGTACAGTTTGACCTATACTCAATGAGGGTTTTCGATGCATCTGTGGTTGATTGTTAATGCGAACTATGCTACGTGTAAAGCCATAGCCATTCATAGAGCAACATGCGTGAAAACAAAGCTTAGGTTATTTCATCAGTGATGTCATCAATGATGACAATTGAGGTGTTATCAGTGATGTCATAAATTATGTCATAGAACATGTCACAAGTGATGTCCTATGTGAGGTCATAAGTAAGCATTGCATGGCGGGGGAGCAAGTTATAGTTAGCGCTGCTAACTATAACTGGTGAATTTCTGTGTTTTTTTAGTTCAAAACATTAATTTTGTCACTGACAAATTCACCTAACTAACATTACTTTAACCATTGTTTTATTCAGTGAATGTCTAGTTTTTTTTAAAGTAAAATAAATATTTTGGTGAGTGTATATAAGGTAGAATGACTTTAAAATATATGTTTGATGTTTTGATATTGTTTTAATAAAATAAGTTTTATTTATCGTAACAAAACAGGATATGGTTCACAGTTTGAAAAATCTTTACAAAATGTGTGTGAACATTAAACAGATATATATTCAATAGAAATTGTCCGTTTGTCCAGTTATTGTAACTCTGCTATCAATGCGTCACAGCAATTTTTTGTTGTTGGTATCATTACTCTCACAATGACGGGTGGCATAGTAGGGTGTGTAAAGGGAGTGGGCTCTCTGCTGAGACCTCTCTCTGTAATAATGGGTGTGCGTAGTAGGGTGTGGGGAGGGAGTACCTTCTCCTTTTAGGCCTCTCTCTCAGATGTTGGGTAATCATAGTAGGGTGTGTAAAAGGAATGGTCTCTCCACTGAGACCCCTCTCTTGGATGATGGGTGTGCATAGTAGGGTGTTACAAGCTCAGTAGTAGCATTTAATTTACAGGCACTGGGCATAGGTAGTGCCACTTTAATAAGAACTTACAAGGACATTAAATAAACCAATTGGGTATATCCCAATTCTACTATGGTTTAAGGAGAGAGTACAGGAAGTTTAGCACTGGTTAGCATTAGTAAAGTATGCAGAGTCCCAAGGCAGCAAAAATGAAGTCAGCAAAACAGGAGGTGTGAAAGCAAATGGTTAGGGAGAAAACCACACCAAGGATGCCAGGTTAACCGAAATGAATCTAAACATTCATGCAGTTTCTTGTTTGCAAAAAGCATGAATGTTCCTACTGTAGACTCAGAAGATAGACAAGTAAGAAAGTCACAATAGTGTTAGAACAAGAAATATTTGTGTTTGATAATATGATAGTTAAAATTGTATATATTTTCAGTAGGGTCCAGTAGATTGATTTGAAGAAATTAAGGACATTCTGGAGAAATACATTTAGGTGCTTAGTTTAAAATGGTAACTGCTATCATTGGTGTGGCATTCATTTTGCAGATAACTAATATGTTCCGAATTCATGCCCAAAATCATTTAAATAGATTTTACTATGCATAATTAAAATATCAAGATAACTGTTGGTTCTACATCAAATTGTAGAATTTAAATCTTGCTTTTTGAAAATATTTGATCCATTCACAGATAAACAGGGTTTTAACTACCATGAACCTTTTTTTAAAGTTACTAAATGTTTTAGACATATTGAATAAGCTAGGTTCTACATCTAAAGTGCAAGATTTTGACAAACATGTTCCATTTATTTAAATGTTTTCTGAAATACTGTAAACTATGTTTAATAAACTACAGCAACACTATTTGTTGAACATTCAAAGACCAATCTCACCTTTTTAGAACCCTGACTAAGCATTTTAAACTAATGAAAACACACTGAAAAACCTTAATTGATTTTGAAATATGCTACTTACCACATGTGGTTAAATATAATGATGCATCAAAACATCTTTTAAGAAAATCTTAAGAAATGTTGCTAACTAATCCAACATTTTTACAAAATCCTAAATTAATAAAATAGTATGGTACATGATATGTAAAGAATTCTGCACATAACGGTAATCCTATTTATGAAGCAATTCCAATTTTTAATTTCCCAAAGAAGGAAATAAAATAATTTTAATCTTGTATAAATAACCATAATTTTGTGTTATCTTATGTAGTAAAATTGCAACTTATAAAAATTAAACACAATTTTAAACTTATTCATAGATATTTGAAACACATCAAATTGTTTAAAACGTGTCAGCTAAGATTTAACTATTTTCAGTGGCAAACACAATTAAAAATATATGATCCTAAAATACATTTAGAACATGAAAATCAAAATAAACCTATTGGGTTATGAGTTTCAAGTGAAAATGCATTTTGAACCAAGATTTTATTTAAAATAATTGCAGTGTTTATTACTTGACATAGATACATACACTCGAAACATTTACAGTCACCCACTAAAAACAACATACACACTTTTATTATCAATTTACCTATTGACGACATAAAGGTACATGGTACATGCATTAGCCTTATTATTAACAATGTTGAAATGGGAAAAAAACATGGTATGCATATGCAAAAAACGAGTTATAATACAAATCACATGGTGACAAGACCAACATGTGGAGAAACCATCCACATCCCCATAAATGTCCACGACTCTACAGGATGAAGAGCGCCTGGTGACACTCATCTACAATAACTAGATGTTCTCAGCTGATGCCATTGATTCCCTTTTCCCCCAATGCATCGACACAGCAATGCACCTGGATTTAAATCAATGCAAAGGATTCTGAAAGGTTTTTCAAACAAAGGAGGAGAGCTCACAGAAAATGAGGTTTCTACAAAGGAGTGTCCATTGGGACACCCCGGATAGAAAATGCAAATAGATTCCGACCATCTCAGTCATTTGTACATTCCTTTCTCCCATTTTCTAGGACAATAAAGAGTTGATGGCATCCCATACCTCCGATCACATTGCTGGCCGCAGTTTGCGTTTGTGGTGCCTGTGATTTGTTCCTTGATGAGTTCTGGAAGCATGGTGCCTTCCTGCAACTGCAGTTCTGAGGAGCTATCCCAGTGGCTATTATGCATCTCTGAATGATGCAGTTCTTCACTGAAAATGTCCACGGGTACTGCACACACTTCAGGTGTATCAACATTTCACTTTTGACTGTAACATTAACAGTAAATGCCAGTTGACAGCTTTTGTATTCTATTTTGTTGCATAAAACTACAGCAGTTTCACGTCACTGGATCTTCTATATCATGATTAATATTACTTCTAACTTAGAGCATGCATTCGGGAGAACCAGCGTGTGCTGAGTCTGGTACCCTTGAGCACAACCCGTGGAGACGAGATTGAGATGTCTTTATGAACCAACACCTTTTATTGATTAGGGAACATACATTGGTCAACCAGACTACATGTAGCAGTTTTAATCAATTTTTTAAAACTCCAGACCCTTTTCACTTGCACAGACATCCGATAAAGAAGAGTTTTGCTACACATCAGAGCAGAACGCTGTTTTCAGCGCTGTCCACTTTTTCTAGATGTTCATGCCTTTGACACACTGAGCAAGGAAGTCAATTTCCCACTGTTATATTCATTCGGAGTTGCATGTAATCTCGCTACACTCTTAACAACACTCTTTAACAATTCATCAAGACCTGAGAAACTGTGATTATTGCTACTTGCTTAGTTATTGGTGCAACACCAGGAAACCTCCTCCTACTTCTAAGCCTGGTACCCACACCATGGAAAAAGAACATTTAATTTAGGGGAATGGGTAGATGGAGTAAAGCAACCCGGCCATTGTCTTAGAGTAAAATTCCTTTTGGTCTCATGATGCACCATGATCTTATTCTGCACCACATACATCTCAGGTTGATATTGCGCCCGACCATTTTGTCATGCAGACAACACCATTCAGAGAGCTTCATTTCCTGCTGTAATCTTAGATATTGTTTGGTCCTGCCGCCGTTATTGTACGCAGTGGCTCAGGTAAGCATGGTGGGGTGGGGCAGGACACGGCAGGGGGGAAGCTGACAGATGATGGAATAGGTGTTATTTATTTATTTTATCATACCTATTCCATCTTCTGTCGACTGTCTCCCTCCTGTCCCACCCTCGACTCACCCCACCGCCTTTACCTGTTCCGGTCGCCATTGATTGTACGTACATTAAACCCTGACATTTCAGTAATGAGAGCTTTAACTGCTCTTGTTAGACTGAAATCCTCTGTGCTCTTGTCCGCTACCTCTTAAGTCATCTGTTCTCATTTACGTGCAAACAACTGCTGTTTTCAAGGCTGTCATAATGGCAACTCTACAATCAATCCCTGTCTGTCCTCAGGCTAATGCATCCGTATTGATTTAAGCCTGAAGGGTGTG
Source organism: Triturus cristatus (assembly GCF_964204655.1). Lineage (NCBI taxonomy): Eukaryota > Metazoa > Chordata > Amphibia > Caudata > Salamandridae > Triturus > Triturus cristatus. Next base: position 447,571,835 of record NC_140590.1, read on the forward strand.
GTGCCTCAAGCTTCATTTTCTGTATTTTATGAACTATTGATAGAGCTTTGAACAAACAGTGTAAGTTTTTAGGTTAGTAGAGAATTTATTAAACTAGCCTGCAAGGAAGTCTGTGAACAGGATCATTAGAACCTGAAACATAATGCAAGAACTCAAAGACAAAAGATTAAATACAGGTATTTTAAGGATCTTAGGGTCTGGTTTAGAGTTTAGTGAATGGGCACTCTATCACAAATGTGACTGATATCCTGTCTACCATTTTAGAAGCACCATAGGATATAATACACTTGTAATATAGCAGTCAGGTTCTTTGTTGGCTTTTTATTATGTGGCAATGCTGGAATGATCAGAGTTAAGGCAGGTAAATAATGACTTTATCCTTCAGACATTTCTAATGGGATAATTTGTTTTCGATAACGTGACTCTTTAAATATCTATGTTTTTCTATATTTATTTTTTCCCTACCTTGTCCTGACCTCACCTTTTTCCTCTTCTCATAACATCTTGCAATTACCATTTTCAGAAACCATTACCTTGCCATTCAATCAGTGTTATCCAAGAAAGACAGCTGCTCAATAGAGACATGCATAAGGTACAAAATGTATTTTTCGTGTTACTTAAAACAGCCCAAAAATATGTTAAGGCATTTCAGTTCCCATCTGCTCTTTACATGTCTGATGCACAAACAGATTCACAGTTTGCATGAATGCACTGATTATAGAAACTAATCTGTATAAACCATGATAACTGCAAAAACATTCCAAACAGATCTGGAGGACATTCTACTGGTTCTGATGTGCACTCTGATCTCCCCTCTCAAGCTGCTGGTTATAATGTTGTTATAATTGTTTTTGGGAAAGATTGGATGTTGAAAGGAATGATATCAGTCGGACAACTTTTTTCTAATGACTGTCTTCTTCCTTTATCTGATTCTCAAAATAAATGTAATATATACCTGCATCTCATGCTTTGCCTAATGTTCAAAATCAAGCACGTGGAATCTACATATCACCTTATGTAGAAGCTGAACATTTAAAGGTGAACCCCCCTCTCTCAAGGGCTCTATGTCTCTGCTTCTTGTAACTCCATTATTTAAGAAGCACTGCATAATAACTCCATATTTCTCGGGCAGTTCTCTTTAAGTGTTAAACCAGTGCTTAGTTTGTAAAAAAGAAGGAGTAGCAGGACCCAAAATTGTATTCAGAAGCTCGCTGCAGGTACAATTAAACGTCAGCGCACCAAATTCCAAGGTCGGTGGTCTTAAATCCACCTCATGTCTCTTTAATCCGCCATCAGACACTACCTAAACTTTCTTCTCATTTTGCAGGTTCCTGCTTTCTCCATTTATGACAGTTTTTCCGTCTCTCTCTTCCTTCATCTTTCCGATTCGTGAGTTTTTCCCTCTCTTGTTCTCTCCAAATAGCTGATGCAGAAAAAAGAAGTGCCGGGCTCTAAAAATGAGCGCCAGTAGCCCCACAGGCAACCGCTTGCTCAGATTAAACACTGTCTGAAAATGTATCCATTCCTCACTCCTCACTAAGCTCTCTTTATTGCCACTTCACATGTTACTAGTACAGGTGGCATTAATACCAAACTTTGGGGCAGATTTATGATAACTGGCGCATCCCTGCATATCAGCAGGGATGCGCCAGTTATAATGCGCCACAGCTGCGCCACCATGGATGCGCCGCATTTATAATGCGGCGCACCATGGGGCAAAAACAGCACAGATGCGTGACGCATCTGTGCCGTAAAAGTGGCGCATTGCTGGAGTTGCGTCGCAAGCGCGTCGCAGCTCCAGCAATGTTCTGGGGGGCCCTATCTGTACAATGCTGCGTCAATCCTTACGCCTGCTTCAAGCAGGCGCAGGGTTTTGACGCAGCATGGGCCTAAAAGTGACTGAGTGAAATCTTGTAGATTTCACTCAGCAACTTTTAGGAGGCGTTCCTGCGCCGGAACGCCCCCACCTGCCCTGGAACGCCTACATGTGGCGCAGGGCTTTACAAGGTGACGCATCTCCCAGATGCGTCACGTTGTAAATACCCCGCACCATGTCGCAGGATTTGCGCCGCTGCTGCGTCACAAAAGTGACGCAACGGCGGCGCAAAAGTGGCGCAAGTGCAACATAAATCTGCCCCTTTGTTTTATAGGCATCAGGAAAATGAAATGCAAGATGACTCTGGGATCTTGGTTTAGTAAATCCACACAGATCTTTTTGGTAGGTCTCGAACCCAACAACTCATTTTTCATAGCGCTTAATGCAGCACTACCATTTTTAAACACAGCGAATAACAGCTGTTACTGTTATCCAATCTAATGGTACTCACTTTATTGGTGCTCAATTCGCCGTTCTCTGAAGCATGCACGGTTGAGCATGCTTTATCGTGATTTACACACGCGACCTGCAGATAACAGCATTCGTCACCAATAAGTGTTTATTTCACAGACCCATCCCGCCTGCTTGCTACATTTGAATCTGGGATATCACTATGAACTAAAATAGAGGCAGACTGAGAAATGTGCAGAAACATGAGATGAGGCAACGAGGGTGCATGAACTTCTGTATTGATTAGTTCTGTGCAAGGTGCCAGGATTTGATTTAGGGGCAGGTCCATCAGCCATGCCACGCAAAGCAGCTGATGGACAGCGTGAAAGGGTCAGAAACAAAAAATTCCCTAACCTAAAGTGTGTCACCGCTAGTTCTATTATGTATTTGTTCTTTAAATGATCATGTATAAAAATGAGTAACCGACACTCCTTTGACAAATAAGACCCTTTTAGAGAACATTTGTCAATAGTTCTCATTACCAATTCTCTGCACCCTTAGCAAATGGTAAAATATTAATCGAGGGCACAATAGTGTTATTTTGCAGTTCTTTGCATTCAATACATAGATTGCAAACCGCAGTGCACAATTTTAGTAAGCCACTCACTTTGAAATGTTTTTGTCCTATGTACCATTGTCACTGTCTGCAAGCTGTACATCTGCCCTTCTTCCGATATTAACTATGACTCGCCACTCTACTATACACTGTGTTCTCACAAATTATGTGATTTGCGCTGTGTATATTGTATATACTATTATTTTATATGGTTATGTAATATAATAAAAAGGAGTATAAACAATGCATGGAGAAAGTGCACGTTATAGTTAATGACGTGTGGCTACTGAGTTGAATACACTGAGCATGGAGTGGCACAGAGTGGAGTGGTATAGAATGGAGTGAGATAATTGTAGTGGTGTGCAGTGAAATAGCTTAGAGTGTAGTACACTGCACTGGTGTATAGTGGAGTTCTGTACGGTGTAATAGGGCACAGAGAAGTGGTGTAGAGTGGAGTGGCATACAGTGTAATAGCTTTATGTGAAGTGGCATACACTGGAGTTCTGTACAATAGAATACAGTATATTGGAGTAGTGTAGATTGCAGTTGTGTACAATGGAATGGCATAGACTGGAGTGGCATAGATTGGAGTGTCATAGAGTAAGATAGCGTACATTTTAATGGTGTAGACTGGAGTGTTGTAAAGTGGAATAGTGGAGATACAGTAGAGTTGCGTTCAGTGGAATAACGCACAGTGGAGTGTGGTAAGGAGGAGTGGGGTAAGGTGGAGTGCTCCACAGTGCAGTTGCAGAGACTGGAGTGGTGAAGAGTGTAGTAGCAAAGAGTGCAGTGGTTTAGAATGTATTACCATAGAGTGGAGAAGTGCCGAGTGGTGTGTTGTAGAGTGGAGTGGGGTAGAGTGTAGTTGCTTACAGTTAAATAGTGTGGAGTGTTGTAGAGTGTAATAGCGTAGAGTTGTGTAGAGTGTAATAGCGTTCTGTTTAGTGACACAGAGTGAGGGGCATACAGTAGAATAGCATACAGTGGAGTAGCATATATTGAAGTGCCACACAGTGGAGTGGTGTAGACTGGAGTGTTCAACGGTGTAGTGGTGTAGAGTGTATTAGCGTAGAGTGGAATAGGGTAAACTGTAGTAAATTAGAGTATAGTGATGTACAGTGAAAAAGGGTAGAGCAGAGTCTTATACAGTGGAGTCTTATAGAGTGGAATAGTATAGAGCTTAGTGGCATAGAGTGGAGTGTCATTGACTGGAGTAGCATAGAGTGCAGTGGCAAAGTATTGACTGTAGTTCGTACAGTTAAGTGGCGTACAAGGGAGTGGCATACAGTGGAATAGAATAGGTATAGTGGAGTGGCTGAGTGGAGTGCCGGAGAGTGTAGTGGCGTACAGTGGACTAGTGTATAGTGAAGTAGCATACACTGGAGTACACTGTACGGTGGATTGGCATAAAGTGAAGTGGAATACAGTGCACTAGCATACAGTGGAGAGGCATAGAGTAGAATAGCATGGAGCGGAGTGGCGTAAACTGGAGTGGCAGAGAGTGGAGTTGTATAAAGTGGAGTACCATACAGTGAAGAAGCATACAGTGGATTGACATAGAGTGGAGTGGCATACAGTGGAGTATTATACAGTGAAATGGCATACAGTGTAGTGGTGTATAGTGGAAAAGCATACAGTGGAGTGGTGTTGAGTCCAGTAGAGTGGAATAGCATAATGTGGAGTACAGTGCAGTAGCATATGGTGGATTACCATACATTGGGGTGGCATAGAGTGGAGTTGGACAAAGTGGAGTGGCAGACAGTGGAATAGCTTTAGGCGTAGTGGCACAGAGTGAAGTTGCGTATAGTGGAAGAGTGGACAGTAGATTTGTGTGGACTTGAGTGGGGTACAATGGAGTGGTATAGACTGGAAAATAGTACAGTTGAGTGATGTAGAGTGGAGTGGTGTAAAGTGGAGTGTGACAGAGTGTACTGGCATACAGTGGAATAGCATACAGTTATTGGGGTACAGTGAAGTGGGGTAGAGTGGAGTCCAGTAGTGCAGAATAGCATACAGGAGAGTTGGGTAGAATCAAATGGTTAGAATAAAGTGGCGTAGAGTGGAGTAAGGTACAGTGTAGTGGTGTAGAGTGGAATTCCATACAGTGGAGTGGCATAGAGTGAAGTAGTGAAGACAGAAGTGTCAGAGTGGAGTGGAGTGTGAGAGGGGAGTTGAGTACAGTGGAATAGTATAGAGTGGAGTAGCATACAATGGAGGGTCATATACTGGAGTGACATACAGTGGAGTGTCATAGAATGGAGTGGCACACAGTGCAGTTGCGTACAGGGGAGTGGTCTACAATAGAATGCTGTTGGGCGTAGTGGTATACAGTGGAGTGACGTAGAGTTGAGTGACATATAGTGGAATAGCTTAGAGTGGAGTGTTGTGTGGTGGAATAGTGGAAACTGTAGTAGCATACAGTAGAGTGGCGTACATTGGTGTGGCATGGAGTGGAGTGGCATACAGTGGAGTTGTTTAAGCACAAAAAGGAGCAGAGGGTATGGGGCAATAGATACTGCACCTATCAAAAATCAGGTTTCTAAATAATCTTTATCTCAGGGTGCCTGGGACCTGAGGCTCAATACCCCTAAGTCGCCAATGGAAATTCCCACCATTTTAAATGTAACACAATGGTCCAGCACTCCACTCAAAGTGAAAACAGTCTAGTTCAACAAAATTTCTGATCCGTCCAGCAGGTCTTGTATAAATTCTTTATTCAAAATCTTCTTAAAAACACACGACCGTAGCCAACGCTGAAGAACGACACGACGGGCGCAGACCGATGACGCTCACTAACTAAAATTGGCTAACGCCGAAACGCCCAGAGACCGACCACGACAATTGGATCCCTTACTTATAAAACTGTTTTATACTTTAAATATAGAGGTGGCTGTTCTGGGAGGGTTGACAAATTTTGACAGTACTGTGAAGAAAAGTGGAGTTGTGTACAGAGTAATACCATACAGTTGAGTGTCTTAGAGTGGTGTCTAGTATACTGAAGTGGCATACAGTGGAGTAGTGTAGAGTTGAGTGGTGTATAGTGCAGTGGTGTGCACTCAAGTGGCATACAGTCGAGTGGCATAGAGTGGGATAGCATAGAGTGCGGTGTTGTAAAGTTGAGTTGCTTATAGGGGAATCAAGTAGAGTGGAGTAACATGTAGTGGAGGAGTGTACTGTGTAGTGGCTGGCATACACTGCAATATCGTAGAATGGAGTAACGTAGAGTGCAATAGTGTTCAAAGGAGTGGTTTAGAGTGTAGTGGCGTGAAGTGTAGAGGTGTAGAGTGGAGTGTGGTAGAGTGGGGTGGGGTACAATGGATTAGAGTGGGGTGGTATACAGTGGATTAGTGTAGAGTGGAGTTGCACCTAATGTAGTGACATAGAGTGGAGTGGCATAGAGTCGAGATAGGTACTTGAAACAGATGTAACGTGAAAGTGGTCTGAGGACTACTGTTTGAGTAGAGTGGCTGCCGCTCAAGTAGATTTTCTTCTCGAGCTGCAGCAAAATCAACTCGATTTACTTGATTTCGTGCTGACTAGTGCTAAGTTGCAATGTGAGTAGAGCGAGCTGCATGTTTTCTGACTGTTGGCAGAATTCCTCTGAGCTCTTCTGTAACCCTGCAGAATTCCACAGACTGAAACTCCACGAGTTCTATCCCCCCCTATGTCACACACACAGCAAACTAGACCATCTATTTGGTTTTACAATTCTAACAATTTATTCTTTACTCCCACCACTCATGCTCCATCATACTCATTGAATCCATTTTAGGAAGATGAAAGGATCCATGACTTGTTGGCGATGCGGCGAGCGCGAGGTAAGTGGTTTTATTTTTTTTTAATTTTAGTTTCCCTTGTCGTCATCTGTCAACTACCCCCTTGCCCGGCCCCCAATCCCCCTTGCTCTTACCTGCACCGGAACGCCACTGGTTAGCACACAGGAATTAAATGTCTGAAATGGTGGTCATTTTTATAGAGTAAAACACACATCGATTTGACTCTTCACAGTTTAAGTAATATGTTCATTTTGTTCAATTTGTTTACCTCAGAAATTGAAAAGTCTTCGTGACATCTTCCCAGATCTAAAATATGAAAACTGTAGACTAGAAACGTATTGTTGCAGCCGTTCCTTAACCAATAAGCTATCCTAATATACCATATTGTGAATTGTTTTACGGGAGAACATTTCACATTCTCTCTAGTAAAGAATTCTATGTATATGTTCTCTGTAAAATTGATTCGTGCAGTGGTGCTATCAAAAATATAAATGCAAAAAAAAAAAATCACACACACCATCTGTAGATGTGATTACGCCAGCCATTAAAACAAAGCATAGAGATTCCAGGTCCACGTGCACAGGAGTGAAAAGATTGACTAACCCAATTGAAATAATTGTAAAGTAATATGGTGCAGATTATAGTGTACATTTATACCACCACGAGCATTACTTCCGATCTGACATTGCAGCTCTAAACTGCTTTGAGCATAGCTTCAGCAGTGCAGCTGTGTGTCAAAAGAAATCTTTTGACATGTTTAAAACCCTAATTTTGAAATTAACTGAGCAATGTCAGCCATAAGTAATGCTTTACAGCTCCTAGGATCTGAGTACATACTGTGTAAAACGTTATTAATATTTAATCTAGCACATCACATCCCTTCAGTGACAGTTATTTTCACTGCTTTATTTAATGTAGACTTGCCAATGGTAAATCTCTGTTTGTGACTTAAAAGAACTATTTTTGACAAATAAAGTTAGAAAAATGCTGCATCTGAACATTGATACAATATTTAAAAAGACACCTAATTTAGTAGCAAAGAAATATATTTACTAAAGGTACTGCAAAAATAATTTCATGAAAACGTGTCTCTGACTAAGAAGGCTGGTTACAGTAAACCAGTTTCACTGGTTTCTCTCCCTTCAGTGACACTAATTAATATGATGATTAGATGTGCAAAGCCCTCCTCGGAGAGGACAATAGAATTCTCTCTTCTGGAAGGAAGGGTGGGTGGAATAATCACTTCCCACCTATAAGTTGGAATATGGGAGAGCGAAGTGAACAGGAACAGATGGTTTCACCATGAATCAGGCTGGGAATCTGGACTTTAGTGTAAGGAAAGCCCTTTGTTGCAGGGTGCGAAATGCATCATCTACTGTTACATCTAGAAGCAGCCGAACACTGGGATATCTTTGCAATTAGTTTTCTTGATGCGCTGTTTAAATCTTGGCTATAGTGTTATGTTATGTTATGTTATCTGCATTTATAACGCGCGCGGCTACTCCGAAGAGTGTCCCGGCGCGGCCCAAGAGGAGACAACATCATAACCAGACCTTACGCGAAGAGATGTGTTTTCAAAAGTTTCTTAAAAACTCCAAGGTCATCAAAACAGCGAAGCGAAAGAGGAAGCGCATTCCAGGCGCGCCCAGCGAACACAACCAAGGAGGAGCCACCATGCCTATGACGCTGAAATCTAGGTATCTTCATCAGCCTTAATGAAGCGGAGCGTAAGGCTCTCCCCGGCACATAGAATGAAAAACGTCTCTGCAGGTAACCGGGGCCTTGACCATGTAGAGCACGATGGGCCATAGTGAGGGCTTTGAATACTACACGAGCCCCGACCGGTAGCCAATGAAGGGAACGGCGGTACTCATTCACGCTCTGCCTGGGCGCCAAACCCCCCAACAGGCGGACCGCCGCATTCTGGGTCACCTGAAGCTTGTTAAGAGAGTAGGCAGGGATCCCAGCATAAAGAGCGTTGGCATAATCAAGTTTGGATAAGATCAGAGCCCGAACCACCGCTTCCTTGGCAGCCTGCGGAAGCAGCGGAAGAAATCTTCTCAGGATTCTGAGGAGGCCGAAACAACAGCCGGCCAGACGCTTAACCTGACTAGCAAAGGAGAGGTTACAATCAAAATAAACCCCTAAGTTCTTAACCGTCTGACTCGTAGAGGCGGGCAGAGGGAACCCTGGAGGCCAGAGCGACTCTCTAAATCCGAGGGGGAAGTCGCCAAACAATAAAACCTCGGATTTGTCCTCATTACACTTTAACTGGGCAACTGCCAGCCACTTGAAAATCGAGGAAAGACACCTCTGCACGAACTCTACCGAGGCCCCCTGCTTCTCCCACGAGAACAGAAGTTGGGTGTCGTCAGCGTAAGCAATAACCTTAGCCCCCAACCTCTCTGCTAAAGCCACCAAGGGAGTGAGGTAGATGTTGAACAAAAGGGGGCTAAGGGAGGAGCCCTGAGGGACCCCCGTGCTCACTTGTAGAGGTGACGAAACACAAGGAGGTAACCAGACTTGTTGGAGCCGGCCCTCCAAGAAAGACTGAATCCAGTCCCAAGCAAGGTTGGACACCCCGATCTCAGACAGTCTTCGCAGGAGCAATATGTGGGGGACAGTGTCAAAGGCCGCCGACAGGTCAAGCAGCACAAGGGCTACCTTCCCACCGGCGTCCAGACACTCCCGAATGGCCTCTGAGACTTCTACCAGAGCACCTTCCGTGCTAAACGAGGAACGGAAGCCAGATTGGGCTGGGTGAAAAAGACCCGCTCCCTCAACAAAATCCGATAACTGTCTGCTCACAATCTTCTCACATACCTTCGAAAGGCTAGGGAGAAGAGAGATAGGCCTGTAGTTCCCGGGCGTTGAGGGGTCAAGACTAGGCTTCTTTAGCAAGGGGAGAACTTTAGCCTGCTTCCAACCGGACGGGACCCTGGCCAGCTGTAGGGATAGGTTAATGATGTGATTAACCTCCCCATTCACCGTCTCAGCAACAGATGCCAAGAGTCTTGCTGGGCACGGGTCGTCCGGCGAGCCGGACTTAAGGCCCTGCAAAATTCTTAAGGTGCAGGACAAGTCCACCGGTGTGAAATTCGAAAGGGAATGCTCAAGAGGCAGGGCGCCGGGAGCAATGGGCGGTGAATCCAGAGGGGCCGTGGGTCCATCTAACACAACAGGGATAGAGAAGCTACTCTGTATCTTTAAAATCTTATCCCGGAAAAAAGTGGAGAGTGATTCGCACCAGTCAACTGTCACCCGAAGAACACTGCTCTGTGCCACAGGGGACATGAAACTCTGGACGATAGAGAAAATCTCCTTGGAATTATTCTGAGCCTGAACAATCCGGCTGGAGAAAAAGGCCTTTTTTGCCAAGACGATGGCTTTGTAGTAAATTTTCTGACCCTGTCTGAGATTAGCCTTAGTCACCGGACAGTAGTTCCCGACACACCAAGACCGTTCCAATTTCTTACATCCCTGCTTCAGCAGGTAGAGGTCCTCCGTAAACCAAGGTTTAGAAGGTGAAACCCTAGTTTGTCTGGCCGAGGTTGGCGTGGCGATTAACGCCAGGGAGTCTTGGAGCCAGTTGGAGAAGGCAGCTAAAGACTTATCCAGCTCATGAGGCAGTGATGGGCTATGGGCCTCCAGCGTCTTAGCATAGAGAATAGGATCAACCTTTTTACACGCTGGTTTGTGGCCAACGGCAGATCTAGTACTAGGAGAAGAAACGACCCACGAGAAGCCAATTAGGTGATGGTCAGACCAGGAAACCGGGAGCGGTGTTTTGATGGAAAGGGGGAAATTAGAGAAGATAGGATCAAGACTATGACCTCCCAGGTGGGTCGGCTGATCCACCCATTGTGAGAGGAGAGCCGACTGGCAGATATCCATGATCTCACATGTGTCCCTTGCGTTTTTCAGGTCGAAATGAATGTTAAAATCACCTAAAAGCAGATAGTGAGAAAACTGCAAGGCTCTCGAAGAAATCGCCTCCGCACATGCCTGAAGAAATGTGTGTGCCGCCCCTGGAGGGCGATAGATCAGAGAGCCGCCCAGAAAGAAGTGGGCAGAGCAACGGATAGTAAAATCAAGTGCTTCACAGCCACCCCACGAACTGAGGGAACCCTTGTGCAGCTCCCACTTCTCTTTAAAGATGACAGCCAGCCCCCCACCACGCCCTGTTATCCGGTCTAGCCTGGAGATTTTATAACCCGACGGGACAGCCAGGGATATAATCGGGTCGGAGGAATTGTCAAGCCAAGTCTCTGTTACAAAAAGAAAGTCCAGTGACTTGTCGTCCAAAAGATCAAATACATCCGTGTGATGCTTTTTCAAAGAGCGGACGTTAAGCAACGCCGCCGAGAAGACAAAATCATCATTAAATGTAGAAGTCACCACAGTAGGACCCAGCTGCAGCCGAAAGCCACAAGCAGAACATACAAAGTCACGTACCCCTTGGAGATCAGGAAAAATCCGATGATCACAGCGGAGACCACGCAACTGAAGAAGCTGCTCACTAGAGTATGGACTGCGGCGCGAATCATGGCACCAAAACGGGCAGCGTAACTGGCCCCGGCCCCCGACGTGCCGCTGACGGGCGCAGACGGGCTTGCCTTAGGCGCGCCTTCGGCGCGCCAGCGGCGCGCCCGCTGCGCTCGTCCGCTGCACGAACGCACAGCGTCCATTGAAATAGTGCCGGTGGGCTAGAGACTAGAGCGCATACAAAACAAAATGGCGCCTATCTCTATGCCACCGGAAGTGAGGGGGGACTCTCACTACGAGAATTGGAGATGTACGAAGCCCAATTCAATCTGTCATCTGACAGAGTGTGCAAAATAACGCAAATAAGGGTTTGTGCAATTAAACATACAGCAAGTTTCAAGAATAGCAGCAGGAGCATCAAATAGACAGATAAAAACGATCGGATCAAAGAATGATTTTAAAATGTGCAAATTACTCAGCAGCAGCCAAGGACAGTCATAAAATCTCAAATTTTTCACAAAAACGCGGGAGAGCCCGCTAAAACACAAGATAGAATCGTGGGTTACAATGAGTGTCAGCCCTCAAGCTCGAGCGAACGCGCAGCGTCCATTGAAATAGTGCCGGTGGGCTAGAGACTAGAGCACATACAAAACAAAATGGCGCCTATCTCTATGCCACCGGAAGTGAGGGGGGACTCTCACTACGAGAATTGGAGATGTACGAAGCCCAATTCAATCTGTCATCTGACAGAGTGTGCAAAATAACGCAAATAAGGGTTTGTGCAATTAAACATACAGCAAGTTTCAAGAATAGCAGCAGGAGCATCAAATAGACAGATAAAAACGATCGGATCAAAGAATGATTTTAAAATGTGCAAATTACGCAGCAGCAGCCAAGGACAGTCATAAAATCTCAAATTGTTCACAAAAACGCGGGAGAGCCCGCTAAAACACAAGATAGAATCGTGGGTTACAATGAGTGTCAGCCCTCAAGCACGAGCGAACGCGCAGCGTCCATTGAAATAGTGCCGGTGGGCTAGAGACTAGAGCGCATACAAAACAAAATGGCGCCTATCTCTATGCCACCGGAAGTGAGGGGGGACTCTCACTACGAGAATTGGAGATGTACGAAGCCCAATTCAATCTGTCATCTGACAGAGTGTGCAAAATAACGCAAATAAGGGTTTGTGCAATTAAACATACAGCAAGTTTCAAGAATAGCAGCAGGAACATCAAATAGACAGATAAAAATGATCGGATCAAAGAATGATTTTAAAATGTCCAAATTACGCAGCAGCAGCCAAGGACAGTCATAAAATCTCAAATTTTTCACAAAAACGCAGGAGAGCCCGCTAAAACACAAGATAGAATCGTGGGTTACAATGAGTGTCAGCCCTCCATAGTGCAATCCAAAGGGTATACTGTTCACAGTCTCACAGTTTCTGAGTCCTTCTCCCTTTTTCCCTCTACAGGAAACTGAGCCAGCTGTCAATTCCTTCAGGTCCCAGGGGCTCTTGCATGGTCTTATGATGTTGTCATTGGTTTTCAGCTCCCTTCCCAGTGTATGGTCCAATAACCCTCAGAAAGTCAGCAGGTAAGACATGATTAGCGAAACCAATAATGAAAACAAAATCTTAGTAAACTTTCACCTTCTGCAGCCTTTCTAAGGAAATGTTTCCCCTGGTCCCTCGTCCCTTATTTAAGCAACCCCACTAATGCTACACCGTCTCAGGTTAGGCCAGTTTTTCCCTCTTTAGTGAATAGTTCATTCTAACTTTCCTCCCCTCTTCCAAAACATCTACTGGTGTCCACTCACTCACTCTAGGCCCCATCCGTACACCCACCTGAATTGGCCACAACGTGTCCTTGAACCATAGGAGAACTGGGTGCCTTACTGTTTTGGAAACCAACATTCATCGCTCCATTCCTTCCCTTTCTTCTCACAGTCTGCGCCCATTTGGATGCCTTCTTCTTAGTCAGGTATTGGCCAGTGAGCCCTCTATTCCCTGTTTGCTGGAGGGTTGTAGTGGCAATATTTTCTCTGCCATTTTCACGTTGATGGCCCTAGATCCTCTGAATACCCTACTTTTCTGGCACCTCTTGCTAGCCTCGGCTTCCTGCAACAATCCTTATAGTCCGTCTTTTATTTACGTCATCCTCTTCCCCAGTCCGTCTCTCTATTCCTGTCTTTATTTTCTGTAGTCCTTTCCTTTTTATTTTTCCCTGTACTAATCAGTCTTGACTTTTCCTTAAATGCCGTGCTGATCCAGTGACTTCACACGTCCTAGAGGTTGCCAAGTAAGTATTTTCTTGTTCCTCCTCACATCCCTGAAACAGAACTCTATCCACACTACATGTCTCTGTCACCAGCAGGAGGGGGCCTGGCTTCAGATCCAGTCATTGTTGGCTTTTTAGGTCTCGCCTTGCCATCGCGTAAGCAGTCACAAAGCGAGACTATTGTAAAGGGGCTTTTCAAAGTGCTCCCGAAAGCGGATTGCATGGCTAGCACGCGCACAATCATGCGCATCGTGCCGCCATGCACTCCGCTTTTGGGAGCACTTCAAAGGGTCAGCTCCCCCGCCAAGCGCGCGCGCCACGCTCCGCCGGGCTTGTTTTTCTTGTTTCTGTTTGTATGCGCTGTACTTTCGGGCAGTATTGGCAAACACTTCCAGCGCCGCACACCAGGAGTCAAGGCTCCTTTGGTGCGTGTTTCACAAGAGAGACGTTTCTTTTCAGTGAGATGCACCATTGTACAGCATCGGGAGTGCGCCCTGGACACGTTTCAAAGATCGATATGAGTGAATTTGATGCTAAAGGCTTCCCTGTTAACAGTTGTCTTTCCCAATCCACACTTCGAAAGCCCTCAGTGTTTCACTGATGCCAGCTCGCGCCTCTTCTGTGGGTTTTCACTGGGTGTCTACCCCTAACCTCTCCTGCCTGTGATCTTCTTTCATGCCTGCCTCCTGGCTCATTGCTTCCATGAGGTCCTATGGCGGGCTTGGGATACATCTGCTGATGGTCACATCTGGCTTCCGTGCAACCGTGTGTGCTTTGATTCTGTGGTTTACAGCCCCATACAACTGCTGATGGAATAACATTAACTGAGCAGAGCCGCCACTCGAACTGCTGGCGCCACCCGCCACTCACAGGAGAAACCTGTGCTAAGGTCAGATGCATTTCAGAGCCGAGCAATGAATACCTCTCTCCTACCACTGTACAAAAGCCAGGGTTATTCCAATCCCCTCCCCCATTGGTTTCTATTCTTCCAGCCATGTCTCTTGTACAGCGCTCTGCGCACTCTACAAGCGCCCATAGCCCTCTCAGCCTTCTCTGGACCTCACACCTGAACCCGCTCAATCATGGCGGGCGGGCGGGCCGTGACTCCTTCCCCATTGTCAGGGGTTTCTCTCGGTCCTCTGTCCAACCTGTCTTACTACTCCTGCCAGCACTTCTCTCCCGCTCGTCGGAGTACCTAATTCTTGCCCATAAGGCCGCAGATAACAGACGGTCACCTAATCTTCAAAACTACATTCCTCAACTCCTACCAAAACACATATGTCCAAGTCCTTTCCCTTTCAACCTTCACAGTGTCAAAGTCATCCCATGTCAAAAGCCGACTCAGAACCCTTGCTCTATCTACATGCCCCATACCCAGTCCCAGACTAATCTCACCATCACAGAATCAAAGTCCAACCAATTGGCAGTGCCTTATTCTCAATAACACATTTCTGCATCTTTCACTTCTAGGCATTTGCTCCCTCACTCTCCTCTACTTATGACCGCATATTCTGCAGAACCAACTGTATACGTCCAGGCCACATCCACTAGCTGGCTCGCTTGCTGCAAGCTCTCCACTTCACACACAAAAAGCTGGGGCTCACAGAATTAGCAGCTACTTTTCCCTATTAAACTGCTTATTTCACTGCTGCTCCGGCCAGTGCCCCGTCACCAGGGACCTTAATTCCACATTAGAACACACTTATAAGTACAGGCCGTGCACCCCCTCTCCCTTTTTCATCAACCAGGTACTTTTTGGGTGTTTTAAACTTTCACAGCGCTTTGTTTTCTGGTATTTATAATCATCGCTTGACCTCGAGGGCGCAAAGCTGCCCTCCTGGTTGTATAAGTTGCGTTGGCACCGAGAGGCTATGGGCAGGGAAGGCGAGCCAATCTTTCGCTGGTAATTTATCATCTGCATGTAAATTACCCTTAATTGGGCATCATAAACTTGACTGCAGCCGCGGGCAGGGCTCTTTCCTATCCCACGGGTCAGAGAGGTGC
Organism: Triturus cristatus; assembly: GCF_964204655.1. NCBI lineage: Eukaryota > Metazoa > Chordata > Amphibia > Caudata > Salamandridae > Triturus > Triturus cristatus. The sequence goes on from NC_140590.1 coordinate 447,587,258, forward strand.
TTTGGTTAGAGCCAGACGTAATAAAGCAACGTGCATGCCTATTGAATACTGCATAATAATTCGTCTTTAATAAAAGCAAACAAAAAAGAACAAGCCATTGACTTGTATTTTTTTTTTTAAATGTAGAAACTGTTTTTGTAGGAGCGCTGTATTGTTACCTGATTCGGGTAGTGAGTACCATGTGAACAGGAAAGTAATGGTAGTGATGTGTGTATGTATTTGGGGTGGTGTAATATTTCTATACAGCGCCGTACCCTCCCCCTTTCACGTGCCATTGACATACCAATGAGGATCGTTCAGCTCCCGCCACCCCCCAGCCCCCGCCCCTGCACAATAAACAGAGGGTAGGAGCATATCGGTCGAGAGGGATACGGTGAGGAAAGGCTCAGAGTGTTCACTTACGAGGGGTATGGTGTTTGAAACTGGGGTAAGGAATGGTGCATGCATGGAAACCGACTCTGGGAATCATAGGATTTGTAGTCCGTCCTCAGTACCTTCTTTTTTTTTTTTTTTTTATTTTTTATTTTTTTTTTTTTATTCCTCATTTACTGCCATGGTTCCAGACTACTGAAAGCCGCTGCTTGGATAACAGGAGCTACGGGCGCACCGTTGTGCTGGCGCAGCAATTGCTGGGAGGGCAAACGGAGGGAGATCAAATATAGAAGCCCTACAGCCACCACGGCCGCCCTAACAGCTCAACCCTTGCTAGCCAGCTGACAGAAGTTAACCGTCTTTGTGGTTATTCATGCTGAAAAGGATATGTGTGCCTAGGCAAGAGAGAGAGGGAGACCATCAATAAAACAGCAAGGTGGCACTATGGCAGAATAATCATCGGAGCTGGGAGAAAAAAAAAAAAAAAACAAAAAAAAAAAACCCAGCAAGTTCAAGCAGTCCCATCCAGCATCCTCCAGTATTTTCTCCTGTCACGATTACCGGCCCTAGCTATATCTAGTTTAGAGAGCTGAAGCAAAGAACTACGCCACTCAAAAAGAGATGGTGGCGTAGGTTCTTTCCAACGTTTACAAATTTCTCTTCGAGCCGCTAACATTGCGTAAAATAGTAGGTTACCAGCCATAGATCGTAAATTGTCTGCTATTCCAAAAATTACAAGTTTCAGATCTATTAATATTGGGCGACCCAGGCTGGCCGAGAGTTTGATACTAATTGCATCCCAAAAAGAAGTTAAATGGGAACACTCAAAGAACATATGTGTATCAGCCGCCTCCATAAGTCCACATCTCGGGCAAGCCACCGGGCCTCCAGCAGAAAATTTCGAAAGTCTTTGTGGAGAATAATAAGCTCTATGTAAAGTGAACAGGTGATTCCTGCGAAGCCAAGCTGGTTTGACTAATTCCCACAACAATTTACAGGACCTCAACCAGAGGTCTACAACATTGGAGGCTGGCAGTGAAGAACTCCAGAGCTGTTTTGGGAGATCAAATTCGCCGTCCATTTCATCCAATATTAAAGAATACCATAGTGAAACCTCTTTTTTTGCAGGAGTATGATCAACCAAAAGAGTTTCCAAGTAGTTTCCTCCCCCTAGAACAAACTTATCAAGCCGTGTAGATCGTGATGTTACTGCTTGGGACCAACTTACTATTTGTAAATACTTAAATCTTGAGAGATTGGGCCCAACTTTACGAACTAAATCCTCCCAGGGGATCAAGATCCCTTCCACAAAAAGATCTCCCCAAACAGCTATCCCTGATTCCCTGAGTGGTACTGCAAGTGCATCATTTAGCCAGTTTGGGGACTCTGGAAGGTCCCAGAGGGGAGCTCTGCTGGAATAATACCCTAGTTTAGTAGAAGATTTAATTTTTGCCCAAGTTCTTGCCAGGCCCTGTAAAATCTTTAACTTCACCTTTTTGAAAAATTTAGGGTCTCCAAACTTAAACAAAAAACCTGACTGCCCAGCTCCTTCGCTCTTCAACAAAGTGGAAAACAGGGTACCAATCCCATCACCTGCAGGAGTTTTTAAGAGCATACGTGAATGGGAAAGCTGAAAAGCCCAGGCATAAATTTGTAGATCGGGCCCTGCCAAGCCCCCCTTCTCCCTACGACGCCTTATCTTTTTCCAAGCTATCCTTGGATTTTTATTGCACCAGATGAAAGAACTGATCTCACCCTGAAGTTTAGACAACAAAGCAGGTTCAAAATAAAGAGGGATTGTGTTAAACAAAAAAGAGATTTTGGGAAGGATAGACATTTTGACTAAGTTAACTCTGCCAATTAGAGTAAGAGGAAGATGCACCCAAGCTCTCATCAGTTTCCGACATTCCTTTGCGATCCTGGCAAAATTATTGGACGCAATCAAAGTAATATCTTTAATAATATTTAACCCCAAATATCGAAGGCATTTATTCGAACCATTACTAAAACTGCTCCCGACATCATTCCATACCAACGTTTCAGTTTTGGCAGCATTTACCTCGTAACCGGAAACATTTCCAAATTCGGCTGCCAAACTAATAACTGCCGGGAAAGCAGTATCGATGTCTGCTGTCATAACCATGAGGTCATCCGCGTACAACGCGACTTTCTTCTCCCTTTCCCTATATCTAAAAGGTTTGATACGGGGTTCCTCACGAATTTTTTGAGCCAAAGGTTCGATATAGAGGTCAAATAAAAGAGGGGAAAGAGGACAGCCCTGGCGGGTCCCTCTAGAGATGGAAAATGATTCAGAGAGACCTCCATTAACAAGTACCCGAGCTGTTGGACAATTATATAACAACCGTACAGCCCTTTGAAAGTTTCCCCCCACGCCAAACTTATCCAAGACCCCCGACAGGTACAACCAATTGACCCTATCGAAGGCCTTGGTGGCGTCGAGCGTGAGAATGGCCAACGGGGCTGCGTTCAAGGTGGCCATATCTATGGCCCCAATTAGATCGTATGTTAACTCGAAGAGCTGGCGGCCTCTAATAAATCCCTTTTGGTTAGGATGGACTAACGCGGGTATGACTTGACCCAGTCTACTAGCCAATAAGGAGGCAAAGATTTTGTAGTCTGCATTTAAAACGGATATGGGGCGATAAGAACCACAGTCATCGGGAGGCTTACCGGGTTTTAATATAAGAGTAATAGAAGCTTCATTCCAAGTTGCTGGTGGTATGGCCCCTCCTACTATGATATGGTTAAATAATATTGTAAGAAAGGGAGAAATTTCTTCTACCAGGATCTTATAAAGTTCTGCTGGTAGGCCATCCGGACCAGCAGCTTTCCCCCTCTTACTAGCACAGATTGCTGCTTCTACCTCTTCCTTGGTTACCTCCTTTTCCAACATATCGCGTTGCAGATCCGAGAGTCTTGGGAGAGAGATACCCCTTAGCCAACTCTCTATATCTGCTAAGTCAATATTCTTGTCCTCCAAATAGATGTTCTCAAAAAATTTTTTAAAGGCGGTTCTAATCTCTATATCGGAGGAAGCAGTCCCCTGGGTGGTTGTTACCTCGCTAATAATGTTACGCGCTCTGTCAGACTTTGCCTTCCAGGCCAACAGTTTACCAGCCCCCTCTCCATATTCAAAATGCGACAGCTTACTCGCTTCCCATTTTTGCAAGATACGTGTATTTAATATGTCGGATAAACCCGCTTTAAGGGAAGCCAACTTCTCTTGGAGGGGAGAATAAATATCTGTAAGATCTTTGTTCGTAACATTAATTTCTGCTTGCACTTCCAGAAGCGCTGCTTCAATAGATGTTACCTCCTGGACATAGAGCCTCCTACGATGTACAGCCTTATTTTTAATCACTCCACGGAGACTACACTTAAATGCATCCCAGACGACACGAGGGTCTGAAGATCCAATATTTATACGCATGAATTCAATGGTTTCTGATCTAATAGACAATACGTCTTGGGAACATGAAAGTAAAGATCTGTCAAATGACCAAGAGTAGGTGAGAGGTTTAGTTACACCGACCAGTTCCAAAAGAACAGCAGAGTGATCAGAGAGATGCGAAGGAAGGTAAGAGATGTCTTTAACTGAATCAACCAAGATATGGCTTATCAGAAAATAGTCAATTCTAGAACGATGGTGATACTTGTGATTGTAAAAAGAAAAACCTGGTTTCGTACCAGCTCTTGCCCGCCAGATGTCCACGTACCCATATTGTTTCATAGAACTCTGCAGAAGAGCTCTGGCTTTAGATGGAGCTAACTGCCTACTACGAGGGATCTTATCTAAAGATGGATCGAGTACAATATTAAAGTCTCCTGAAAGGATTATGGGATCCGGAAAATGTAGCAAACTTGAGAAAAGAGACTCTAGAGGAGCAGGATCATCCTGGTTGGGACCATAAAAACCTGCAAGTGTTATGTTTACCCCTCCAATAACCACCTGGGTAATTGCCCATCTGCCTCCCGGATCAACCTTAGAGGTTATGATCCTAGTATTAACTGATTTTTTAAAGAGAACTGTAACACCCCTCGTATTTGAAGTCTGGGAGGTGGATACCGATATGTCAATCCACCTGTTCCTTTTCACTAAATCCAACATCTCCTCTACAATTAGATGTGTCTCCTGGAGAATAATGATCTGCGCATCAACATCACGAAGGTACTGAAGAATTCTGTTTGCCCTTGATTTGGTACGCAGACCATTAACATTCCAGGAGAGAATCCTGAGATCACTCATAGCTCAAGTTCCACCCTTTAAATGAATTAAAATGTAAGATATGTAAGAATTCATACCAGGAAAAAACAAAGGAAAGTATAAATCTACAAAACTGAATCTGGGACCAGACTGAAAACGAGGACATTTTTCTGTTAATGCTAACCCACACCCCTAACCTTACCCCTACAACCCAGTGACCTACACGCACCCCCCCTACCCCCTGGGGAACCCTTGCCAAGTCCAACCGGAACCCGGTATGTGATGCCCCTAGCCCAACCCCACCCCCCGGAGTGTATGTACAATTGATATAGTTCCACTGTATGTGAGTATTTATATAGGTTTTTTTTTTTTTTTTTATTATCTTTTTTTTATATATATATTTTTTTTTTCTTTTTTTTTTGCTTTCTTACTCCCACTTATAATTTACAAAATGCTTCAGATTTCCCACCTTACTTGCAATTCCATGAATGTACGTAAGAATAATCTATGGATGTATAGAAAAGTGGGAGAATATGAAATTTCCTAAGAGTACACCTGAGTTAAAGAACAATCGCTGTGAAAAGAGTTGAAATGGGTTACTCAAGGTTACTCAAGGAGGTGCCCCGGCTGCGCCCTTATCGCTTTGAAGGGTAGCTAACAAGTCATCAGCCACCTGGACTGATCGAATATTGTACATTTTGTTACAAAACATAACCTTCAAAATTGCAGGAAAACTTAACTGGACCGTGGCACCAATCTTCCGAAAAGCATCCATCCTTTTACCGAGTTCCCATTGCTTCTCAAGGGTCACTCTAGACAAATCAGAACGTACTTGAAATGAAAAACCTTTATATTCGAGGGACTTTAACATTAGAGCTGCGTTAAGAATCTGCTCCTTTATAGTGTAAGTATGAAAATTCACAAGAATCCTCCTCGGTTTTGATCTTTGAGGGTTCCGCCTAAAGGGTTCTCTGTGTACCCGTTGAATATCCCGAACTATATCTTCTTCAGATAACGCCAGCTTTAAAGATTGAACTAGCAAAGGAACAATGAAACCTTTAAGATCAGAGCCCTCAACTCCCTCGGGTACATTCAAAACTCGGATGTTGTTTCGCCTTGCGTGATTTTCCAAAATCTCCATCCTCTCAGAAATAGAAATATCTTCGTTCTTAAGTTTCAATATCTCGTCCCTCGCTTCATCTATATGCACGGATAATCCACCAACCGCCTCCTCTAACGCATTAGTCCTTGCAGTGAGCCCATCAACTTTAGTACCCAACGCCTCACAAAAGCTTTTGATCTCTCTTTGAATCACTGCTGATTCTTCAAAACCACGCTTAATGTCGGCTGAGAGAGATCGAAACATTTGCTCTAGAGAGGGAACTGGTGGGAGAGACAAAAGAGGGGTTACTATATCAACTGGGGTCGGTTGATGCAGTCCTACCCTCAATGTCTGTGAATCATGCTCAAAGTTGCCGCTCAATATCACATCCTGCACTCCTTGAAGCGAGCATTGCTCCTGTACCAATGAATCTATTGCAACCTGCTCCGAGTGATGATCATCATCCCCTGCCCCCTGTGGTGCCTGAACCGTAATATCTAATCCTCCCAGCTCTGGCTTTGTAACGTGAACGGGGCCAAGGACAGGAACGATGATACCTGGCACGTTGGCCGGCAGAGGTGGAGACTCTCCCAAAACACCTGGCTCAATAAACGGGGTTGCCACCACCAGGGCAGGGGGAGGAGTACTCATACTCGTACGCTCCAGGGTAGACTCGGTAGTGGGATGCGAGGGCGCAGAGGAGGAAATGTGACGAGAGACCTCCATTACAGCCAGAGGTGAGGCAGATTGCCGTAAGTTTATGGAGACGTTTGGCAGAGAGGTTATCTGATTATTGTTGGACGGCAGACTGAACTCGGGGAATGAAACAGAGGCGGAGAGAGAACCAGGCGCTGACAAAGAATAGTCTAGCTTACGCCCGTGAGCAGTCTCAACACTGGGCAGAGGTGGGCTGCCAAGATATGCTGGGGGGCTTTTGTGAATATTGAGGAGTTGGGGGACCACCTTAAAATAAGAACGTAAAGAAGGTGTAATCTTAGAGTGGGAGTCTAGAACAAACTTAGCAGATTTTACCACTTTATTTGCCTTAGGAACTCGTTTAGCCTTCACCTCATTAGCTAAAAAGGATGAGGATTTTTTTGCAGGTTGTGTCTCTTGTGGGGGAGCCGCTGCGGGCTGATGTATTTTCTGCAACTTTTGTGTCCTTGCCCCCCTAATAAACGCCTTATTATCGTGGGAGGGGTGATTTTTTAGAGCCTTAATACCTTTTTTTCCCTCGCTCACTGCCTCGTGTGCTTTAGAGACCCAGTCCCCGGCTCCAACACTGTCAGTAACCCCCAAGGGCCCAAACTGACTCTCCCGCTCTGCACCTGACTCGTCTCCCCAGGAGGAGTCTTTCAAACGCCCCCGCAACCCTTTCCCTTTCCCTTTCACCTCAGGTCTCTGCTTCCCCGAGGCTGCTGTCGACCTCGTAGTAACTCGATCTTGTTGCTCCGCGTTGGTCTCACCGGCAGCCGCCACCACTGTTGCTGCTAGAGTCACTGCTGGAGTCCCTATGCGAGCCGCCACCTCCACGTTAAAGCAGATCGACCCGGTGAAGGGAGCAGCGGAAAGAGCAGCCGTGATCCAGTAGCTTCGTCTGCTCCGCCACAGATCAACCGCCGCAATGCTCCAGCGCAACACACCTGGTGAAAGGCTCTGACTCAGCTGACTCGAGGGCGCCGACCCCGGTTCCCTCACACGATCAATCCAAACGCACATGAAGGAGAAAGGGCATCCGGACGATAACGAGAAGAAGACGCGTAATAATGTAAGTAATCTGAGTTTTTCCTAGAAGCTCACGGAGTTTAACAGAGTAGCCCCCTGAGATATCAGAAGTGAAAGCGCTACTGCCGCATTCCCACTCCGGAGGTCAGGGGCGGAGCACCGCGACAGCTAACCAACTGCCGCCATGTTCCCCCACCAAGTACCTTCTTAAACCACAGGCAGTTTGTTAAAATAAAATAAAAATTCTCCTTGCGTATTTAGTAATTCCTTATTGGTTACTCGATACTTTTACATCATTATTTTTCATGCAGCCTGCTTAGAGAGGCGTACAGCACGGTGGTGGAGTTATCAACCTTGTTGTTTAGTGGATATTTATGTCCGTGTTGCTCGGATGAGCCCCCTACCTCGCTGGCAGATTTCCAGCTGCTGCACATGGCCCCTTCTTATTTCAGCTTGCTTGCGCCATTCTTCTTTTGCTAACTTCATTAATCAGCCTCTTTTTTTAATAAAAATATTATTTGGCTATTTTGTATGTCATAGTGTGATGGTGAGAGTTTGATTCTGAGAATAGGCCATTAATTCATAAGTTCACTCAGCCATCAATTCATTCACTAATGAATTGATGGATGAGTGAACCTATGAATTAATGGGTGAATACATGGATGGACGAAAGGTTAGTTGTTTTTCGAATGGGTGACTGATTTGGTGCATGGATAAATGCATGATTACTACTTAAAAGGTGTTCCTATTGCCTATCTCCTTGCTGCTCTTTTTGTCAGCCTCCGATAGGAGAAAGGCAAAGATGGTCTTGCTGGGGTCGCTGCTCAAAGTGCTCATCACATGCAGACTATGCTCAGATATCAGCATTTGCTGCTAGGCCCACTAAGCTCCCACACCTCTCAAAACAAGTATTGGCATAGCCAATAGGTCTCGCCTTTGGGACCTTATAAGTATTTAGTTATCAGCACAATATCCTTGGTGCAACAACATCAACTGTTGCATGGCTAAACACTTATAAGGTCCCAAAAGCGAGACCTATTGGCTATGCCAATGCTTGTTGAAATGGTGACCTAATTTCTCTAGGATACTTTCCAATTGGGGATTCAGAGTCTGTACAGTGGCACAAAGATTCTGATACTCTTGATGGGCCAGGGAGTTCTGTGACAGATTTGCAGTAAGGCAAAAACTGAAACGCTGCAAAGGAGGGATGCCTGGACTCCATGAATTCTGTATGAATTCTGTTAGGATTAGATTTGGAGCCATCACAAATCACTAGTAGTGCACATTATAAAAATGCCAACTTTCCATAACACAATTAGGCCTGCAAGAAGATAAGACTAAGCAACAGACATCTGCTTGCTTATCTCTCTGGCTGTGGAGAGAATGAGGTATAACTTAGTACCCACTTCTATCCAGATGGTGGAAATACTAACAAAGGGTAAAACTGGTTAGTCTCTTGTAGCCTCAAGGACAGAATGGCAGACAATGCCACTTCTAAGTAAGACTTATCTGATTCGTTTGAACTGGACCGTGAAAAGCAATTGCTGAGCTCAGTGAGTCAAAAAGTAAATTATTCGTTTTGGTGGGAATCACCATGCAAATTGAGTAAGATACTAATTTGCTTGTATTCAGCACAGTTCACTGAGAAAACACTGCTTTACCCCAGGTAACTATGTCACAACCAACAGGCATTTCCCAATAGAAATCTGTGATAGCTTAAAGGAGTACCGAACAACATTAAATTCAAGAACATAACAAGATCATTCCAAAATGTACTTAGAAAAATCAAAAATGTAATAAGCAAAAAAACTAAAAAGTTGGTAAAATAGTATTGCGGGAACCATAGATATGCCGTGAGTGCATTGGCTCCCATCTCGGCTTAAAGATCCCTGCCAGGCTGAAGGGTAATCACAAAATCAGAAGGGCAGAACACCAGGAATTGCCTAAATGACTGTCTTTGGTCTTTTTTTTTTTGGTTCTCAAATTACTCTTGTGGAGCAGCGTCGAGGGCTGTAGCCCTTTAGTTCTGTGGCAGTTTTAAATTTTGCTGGAAAGAAACTTCACAAATTTACAAGTCCCGCTTTTTGCAGATGCTCTAAAATCACTTGTAATCTCTCTCATGGGCCTCTCTTCAGGCAGGTTACCCACAGGGTCAAATGCAGTTCATTCTCAACTGGGCATGCTGTTCTGCCACTCAGGGTTATGCCATTCTTATGTCCCTGATGCAGAGTACTCCAGTCCCTGAATGCAGGTGCAGAGTTGGATACACCTTAGACTTCCTAATTAGCAGGGTCAGTCAGATTAAAATACTTTCTTCTAGGATTCTTTGATGGCACAAGAGTGATCGCATAAGCAGGTTGTGATTGGCCATTTTTATCTGATGTCCTAACATGTAAATAGTGGTGACTTTCCCCACATCCCTCTTTCTTTCAGCAGTTCCTGTCATGCCTTGCGTTACATTATCACATACACCTTGTTCAAGATGGCAGGAGTCAGAATCCATGGCCTAGAGTTCCTAATTCCCTGTAAAGGCCCTGTCCTATGAAAGTGAGGAACTACTCCTTCTTCCCAATTTAGAAAGATGTGTCTGCCCCACTAGCAGAAGAGACAAATATCTGATTGGGCTCCCGTGATGGTAGGCTATTGTCACAGAAGGCCGTTCCTGGCAGAACCATGTCAAGTTCCAGGGCTTATTGATGTCCTTTGTGTGGCCATCTGTTTCTCTCCACTCCCAACTTTCACATCTACTACATAAGGGCCTACTAATTACCCCCCTCAACCTAACTGTTCTCAGAAGTCAGCCTAATGTTTCACTGGGAGGGAAGCTTATCAACACAGATTTCCTAACAGGAGGGAAGTGCAGCAGAACTAAACTAATGATATTGAAGCCTTCTTGCAGCACAAATTTAAGTTTAAATATAGGTATAAAAAATCTACATTCATCGACAAGGTAAATATTAACTGAAACTGTGAAAATATACTTTTTTTATCACAACTAGGACTCTTCATGGCAAAATGTCACGTAATAACCTACAGTGAAAACTGCCTGTTGAAATGGTTAAGGGAATTGACATATTTTCCTTTAATATTCAGAATTTACCACTTTCATGCTGAGAGCACCTCAGCCCTATGGGCTTCAAGGCACACATATGGGTAATTTATTTTATGCATAAAAATAGGCTTTTCAAAAATGTCAGAGTGCCATGTGTTACTGCAGTGTTGAAGCTACCTCCAGCCAAGTCGCAATGATGAACCGTGATCAATGTTTTCCTAGTCAAATGTGTGGGTACTGTAAATGTATATTTCAGTTAAAATGCAACATTTAACTTCCAAGGAACCAACATACTTGCTGTGGCCTTCCTCAAATGTTAAAGAAGCCAATTGGGAATAGCCAATTTTACCTTATGGTAAGAGCAAAAACCAACCTGAAAAATAGGGCGACCAGTGAAAATAATGTCCTTTCTCACACAGTAGTTGAGTGGCTGAGCTTGCCTTCCATGTCTGATTGAGGCCTTGTGTACTAGAATGTTATCCCAGCTGTCTGGTAGCATAATAATTAATTTGAAGTCATTTGGCTAACATTTTAAATGATTGTACTTGCCGTATATTTGATTTAGAATAATATGGTAGACGTATATTCATCAATAATGAGCTTACTGTGAGCTCTTAATACTATTACAATATGGCGCACTATTTGCGCTTGTTTTTGTCAATGATCGACGTGGTGTGACATGTGACCTGGGGGAGAGGCATGGTGGGTAATCTGAGGGATTTTAGAACGCGAAAGCGGTAATGGCGGGTTACTCAAATTTGCTTGAAACACTACGAGTGGACCGTTATTATGGTCGGCATGGAGACTTTCCAGGTTAGGACATGGTTTTCTTTGTGTTGTATTGCTTATTTATCCGGAAGATGAAACTACTGACTAACGTAATCTTGTCGTGTTTGGGGTGATACCATGTATTCATTATCTCTTTGGCTTGGCACTTTAGAAATGAAACTTTTGATTGGATAGGACCGATATTCGTTCTGTCATGAGGATTACGTTTATCTCATTATATTGGGAGGTAAGCGGACATCGTTAATTTTTAACTATTTATTTATCGTGTTCGACCAATGTCCGTGCGTATATATTAGCACAGATAGGGTTTTTTCCCTGGTATATGTTTAAACTAATACGATTACATTGGATGTACATTGTGACATCTACAAGTACCCTATGCTAAGTCTTTTTGCTCTATGATGGTTGCTCCAAAATGTATAAGACGCATATTATAAACACCTTGTTTTTCGGACTTTTTATGGTTAGGGGCAGAAATATGTCCCTATTCCGTGTTTATTGACACTAGGAATGGACAATGTGCAATTACCGATTTTTTATTGGCTTGTTCTTTTTTGAGACGATTGAAATCAATACCTAGATGGGATTGAGACTCTGACCTCGTGTGATGTCGTTTGTTTATGCACTCTTGCTCGAACTTAAAGCTCAAGTTGACGTGTGTGTTTTGACTTGTTGCTTTCCCACTTTTGCTTAATTTTAGATCAATGCAATTTTTGCTTTCAATATCAGGAAGCTAGAATGAAATGGATATATAGGATTTTTCTTAAACGGATGCAATAAAAGGTGAGACTTTTACCGAGTATTGATGACCTTATGTTAGGAAACTTGAGGCCTTCTTACGTTGCTGCAATTTGCTATAACGATGATACCGTTTTTGTATTTAGAAGGTGATATAGCCTCCCTTTCCTAACCAAATGATTGTTTTATTTGTGTTATACTAATAAGATGGGATGTTGGAGGTCCAATTCTTTGCAGGTGTTCTATATGTATGTAGATAGGTCCTTATGGTACATTGTTGAGATTCTCACTTTATATACACCTACCTGCAACTTCTTTGGTTTTCATATCCTTGGGAAATTTTTGTATATATTTTTTGTATATGTCTTTTAATGTATTTTTATATGTTCTTTGAGGCTATACATGTTTGTGCCCTTTTGTTAATTTTTCAGGTAAAAATATTGGTTCTGTCTACAAAATGTGTTGTGATATGTGTTTGTTGTGTATTTAGTCTTTTATCAAAATTCTTCTTTTGCTGTAAATTATGTTTTTCTGATATGTGAAGATATTTATGTTTGTTAGGTTGTATGTGTTTTAACCATCCTGATGTTATGCATTGTCTAGAGTTTTATATATGTGTTCATATATATGTTTAAATATACATATTTAATAGTTTTAATGTTTGTATGTCCTACCTACTGTAAAGGTTTTTATGTGTATATATATTCTTTTCAGCCCTGACGAAGTTCCGTGGGAACGAAACGCGTTGGCTGTGCCGTATTGTAAAAAGAAAATAAAGATTGTGTCACAAGACCGAAACTACTTAACTTGTGCTATATTGTGCACCGTCCTTATCTCTCAACTTAATTTGAATTCTTGGCTGGTCCATTAAGCAGAGGTGAACAGGCCTTTCAGCACTCCTCCTGGCAAGAAGCTAGACCACTACTCAAATTCGTTTGGGAATTGTATTGCTTTGTTTCAATTAGGGCTCTACTTAAATCCTTAACTTACATATTTCTTTGGGAAGGTATTCTGATTTGTGCCATAGATACCAGGGGAAAGTCCAGGTTTTCTCAGAAAAACTGCCTTTTATATGACAAGGTATTGGTTACCTAGCTATGTAGGAGCCCACATCTGCTTGTCCTCAGTTACTTATCCAGAGTTCTAGTGTCAGGTATAGTTATTCCAACATTAGTTTTTTATAAGACCATGGTCAGTGTAACTGACACAACACAGGGCAAACGTAATCACAAATCTTTAGGTCTCGCCCCCACACAGCACAAGCTGTCTGTTGGTGAAATTATATATTGACATCTTACAGTGAGCTTTGAGCCTGTCCTTTGATTACCGTTGGTTTGGTGAAGTGTGACTCATTTGCTTGCTTTTTATTTGTTAGCTTGTGTGGGTTTTCTTTAATCTTTTTGTGTTTGTCCCTCTTCTTGAGTATGCCCTTCTTACCTGTGTCCTTCCACTGCCTATTTGTCAAGAACTACATTTTGTCTTTTTAGTTAAGCACCCCACAATAGTGTATGTGTATTCCAGCTATCTCTTGCCCCCTCCAGCATGCACTGTGTTGCTCTCTCTCATCTGCGTGCTTCTTCCCACCGCTCTCTTTAATGTACTCATGTTAATGTGCTTCTCCCCTACATTGCTTTCTCGCCTATGTGTTTCTCTTCTCCATCCCCACTCTCCTCAATGCTCTTTATCTATGTTGTGTTAATTCCTGCAAATCACACCTTCCATGTTGCTTCCGCCCCTCTGCCAGCCCTTAGTGCTGCATCTCCTCACCCCTACCCTCCAAGTTGCCTCTTCCATTCTCCTCAACCACTTTAAGAAAAAATGCCACTTTTGAGCAGCTTCTTTCTTTTCATTTATTGCTTCAACTCAGATTGATTTTAAAAAAGTGCTGCAACTTTTTGTAGGCACATGCCTGAAAAAGGACACAACCAAATATGTCATAGGCTTTCTTTTTCTTCTTTAGCTATGGTGCATACTCGGAATGCTGTACATCATCGCTGTTGGAAATGACCATCTTTTGTGGGGCATTCTCTTTTTTCCTTCACTACACTAATTGTTTGCTGAGCCTGTTTTTGTTGGTACAGGACTCTGCTCACTTTTCTCCTTCTAGTCAGTGGTAAACTGTGTGTACTCTCTCTTCTGAACATGGTAAAATTAGTGTACACTTAATTGGCACATTTCATTTACTTGTAAGTCACCATAGTAAATATTTTAATGGACTTTTTGACCTGGCAAAAAATAACCTCTTGTCATGCCTAAACCTTGCTTTTTAATATTTACAAGTCACCCCTAAGGTTTGCCCTAATGGCTCATAGGGCAGGGTGCATGGGATTTAAGAAGCTGAACATGTGCACTTAGGTTTTAAATGTCCTGGAAGTGAAAAACCTCCAAAGTTGTCTTTACTGTAGCATGACTAGGTCTTCCATTGACTAAGCCATGGTTACCTTATCCTACTTAAAAAGTGATAACCTTGGTTTGGGAGCTGTTAGAGAAATACTTCTTCCACTCATTTGAACTGTGATTTAAAAGCTTCTTTAATGGTAAAGTCAGATTTTAAAGTACAATTCTGAAAAATCCACTTTCAGAAAGTTGGCCTTTTTCTTCCTAACCAAATGTGACTTTTTGTCAGTGTCACCTGACTGTTAATGACTGTCTTGTGATGTGGTGTGCATTCCTTCCAGACAAGGGACAAAATACTCTTGGGTGTGGAGAATGTTATTCCCTTCCTGAGCAAGATGGCCTAGAGGAGTTGTACTCAAGCCTTCACTAACTTCAATGGATAGCCTGAGGGCTGCACCACCCTCTTCCTGACTTCTGACGATGACTGCCCTCTCATGGACAAATGCAAGCCATACCTAGGCTTGCCCTTTGTTACACTAGATAGATTCTGGCCAAACCCAGGGAAAAGGTAAGAACTGGCAAGAACTAATTTAGGGGTAGACAAACAGCGTGACATCCACATGCAGCTGGAACTGGGTAAAAAGTGCTGCCCAGCACTCCTGGACATGAGAGGATTTGTTTTTTTAAAGTACTGCCCTGCTGTCTGGAGAAGAAAGACTAGACCTGCTTGCCTTGAACACAGCATCCTAGACGGGACATGAAGGGCTAGTTGACTAACTTCCTGTTTGAGCGAAAGGGCACAACAAGTTTCCAGAGCTCTTCCCTGCAACTGCCAGACTGACCAGCAGCAACTTGACCTGTCTGGACCCTGCTGCTGGCCCCCGCTGAAGTGAGTCATAACCTCCATGAGTTGTGTCTTCAAGTCCTGGACCTTTATCTGGTTTCAGAGTGTAGTCCTCTAACCTAAAACTGCAAGAATTGGACTCCAGATTGAAATCCAGAGGTTCTAGTCTCTTCATGTTGAAAAATACTCATCCTGGTATCCACGCGAACAGACTTAACAGAGGTCAACACAAGACCTGTATCTGACTACTGACGTGACCTTCCCCAACCATAGACTCCGGACTTTACCCACACAGTGGTCTTAATGTCGACTGCCCTGCATTTCCCATCAATGTGAAGCTCTGACTGGTAACCAGCTCTTCGCACCGATGATGACCACACCACCAATGCGAAACTCCGACTGAGGCTCCTTGCATTGAACGGGATTAACTGAGAAGGTAGGCTTTCCATGGGGATGAACCTGTTCCCCGTATTGGCATGTTATGCTTCTTGGCGCTATTTTAATTTAAAACTATAAAAATTAACATCTCTATTTCGACTTATTGGATTTTTGACATTTTGGTGACATCTTAGTTCTTAAAATGTACTCTATTTTTTTTATTAATTTGTGATTTTTCGATTGTTGTTTTTTCACTGTATTACTATTTGAGTGCTGCCTACATGCTTTACACATTGCCCCTAAGTTAAGCTTGACTGCTTTTGTGCAAAGCACAGCTTTATTTAATAACTTTAGGTTTCACCCGGGCAAGGATTGTGTTTAATATTTGAGTGGGATTCCCACTCCTCCCAACTAATAACCTGATTTCTTAAAATCACTAAAGCAATTGACAAAGGCAATAGATTTAACAGGTGATATCTTTAAAAGCGTGTACAGAGCCACATTCTGATTCTCTTGCAATGTTTACTACATTTATTTGGGAATATTGCTCTTCAGTTAGAATTTAATATTATTTTGAATGTCCCAGGGGAAAGCCTGATATTTTATGCTATTGATATCCACTAAATTTGCTGGAGTCAATAACTCCCCAAGAGTGTGGTTCTAGAATGACTGCCTATAGGTACACTGAGATCAATATTTTCCGGAATTATAAACATTTCAGGCAACATTTTAGGGGACAGCAAACATTCTTATTATACATTTAGTCATGTGAACATTGCAAAAAATATCTAGTATAACTGCATAGTAAATATTAACTTGTCTACTACAGTTTAAGCGTCAGGATACAGCCAATGTCAGGACTGTCACACCAGGAGGGGAGAAGATTCATTGTGTACTAGTACTAGCAATAATCATGCACCATTAAATATATTCCAAAATTAAGCCTGTACTGTTTATTAATGAAGTAGAATCTAAAACAGCCGAACGCTACATGGCGACAGATACTGGAGTTGTTTTGAATCTTTTTCCCTTTGAACTAGTTCCCACAAAGATCACTGGCATGCCTAAGCAAAGTATTACAAAGTGAAGGGAAACTGTCTTTACAAGGAAGACTTTGCAACTCAGTTGTCCTACCACACAGGTAAATACCACACAGGTTAATATTCGTAGCTTTTCCATGCATGCCTTAACCATGCAGGTAAGTTTTTTTTGTTTAAATAACAAAATTATTATTTTATTATTTTTTAAAAGTGTTTAGGAGTGGGTATTGGTAAAGGGAAGTAGAAGTAAATAAAAGGTTTAGGGGTAGGTTAGCAGTAAATGGAGTTAAGGGAAATTTTAGGGATACGGGTGAAAAAGAAGGGTTATAAGGTGAGTACTGATTCTAGGAGGGAAAGGTAATTTTAGTGTTTAGGGGTGGGTAGTGGTAAACGGAGAAAAGAGTGTTTTTATGGTGTAGGGTTGGGTGCTGGTAGAGGGAGGTAAGAGTAATTTTAGGGTTTAGAGGTGGTCAGTGGTAAAGGGAGGTCACCTTAGGGACGGGTAGTGGTAAAGGGAAGATAGGAATAAATTAAATACATATATTAGGTATGTTAATATCTTACCTTACATTAAAAAAAACAATAGAAATTCACTGGAAACAAAAACAAGGTTAATGTGACGTTCCAATTACGTGGAATCATCAGTTTAAACATAAAATGCTGAACTAAAAAGATTTGAAATTCACCAGTATCGCGATCAAAGATGTCATTTCAGTTGTCATAAGTGATGTTATCAATGATGTCATAGAACATCACGAGTGTTGTAATGTGTGAGGTCATAAGCCGTGCATGGCGAGGACGTGAGTTAGAGATGTGCCACACTCATCTATCCTTGCTTCTGAACCTAAACCACGTAGCACTAGCACATTTTGCACTAATATATACCTTTCGAATTCATATGCAGCAGTAACCTACTATTTATGATGGTTGTTATTTAAATTTTGAAAAGCTACTGCAAGAAAATAATCACTGTATTTGTACTTGTGTCCGAACTACTATATAGCTTGATGTTTGCTTAACAATGTGCGTCCGTGCCAGTCACATCTAGAGTGAATGCAGAATGTGTCTGTGGAAGTGCGCAGTCTGGTCGATGCGGGTCAGTCGGTTGCACTGATCCTATTAGGCCTTAGTGCTGCTTTCGACACTGTAGCCCACCCCATTCTGATGCAGCGTCTTAAGGAAGGCGGAGTGGCCAATCTGGCTCTGGAATGGCTTAGCTCCTTCCTACGGGATAGGAGTTTCCAAGTAGCCCAAGGACCGTTCTACTCCAAGAACATCAGGCTGGAGCAGGGGGTCCCCCAGGGTTCGATTCTGAGCCCTACGCTCTTCAATCTTTATTTGGCTCCCATGTCCGGAAGTGTCAAAAAATATGGTGTCAATGTCTTGTCATATGCAGATGACACACAGATTGTTGTAGCCCTCTCCCAATCCCGAGCTGAGGACACCTCCAACTTCTCTCTGTGCCTACAAGAACTTGCCAGTTGGATGGCTAACAACTGCCTCAAATTGAACGGTGATAAGACCGAGGTACTGATTGTAGGTAGGGACACCAACCTATGGTCTCACAAGTGGTGGCCTCAGACACTCGGCCCTACTCCTGCCCCGAGGGAGCAAGTGAAGAACTTGGGTATATGGTTAGACCCCAAACTTTCATTTGACCACCAATCCAGGATAGTTGCTGGTAAATGCTTTGGTATAATGAAGGGCCTCCGGAAAGTTTTAGATGTACTCCCTGTAGCGGCCAGGAAAACCTTAGTCCACGCACTCATCACCTCTCGCTTGGACTATGGGAATGTCCTCAACTTGGGCGCTAACAATAAAAGCATGCAGAGGTTGCAATATATTCAGAACACTGCTGCCTGACTTGTTCTAATGCTGCCCAGGAGGGCCTCAGCAAAACATGCCCTTTCCACTCTACACTGACTGCCAGTTAAGGAACGAGTTTCCTTTAAAGCCCTTTGCTTTAGCCATCGAATTCTCCAGGGGAGGGCTCCGATCTATCTTAAAGACCTGTTGTCCCCCTATTCTCCCCCTAGGGCCTTGCGGTCCTCGGGCTCAGGGCTTGTTCTCGTTCCTGTTATTAAAAGAGCAAGAATGGGGGGCCGATCCTTCCGTTACCTTGCGGCTAAGCAATGGAACAGTCTTCCCGTGGAACTACGACTTGAGCAGTCAGAAAACACTTTCCGGAAGAAACTGAAGACTTGCCTTTTCAGGATAGAGTAGCTGCTCTCTTTTCTCCTTTCTGACTAACAGTGCATACTGTGGTCGGACCATTTGTACCGCAGCGCGGGGACATACTAGGCAGTATAACCAAGTGCTTTATAAACTTCTTTATTATTATTATTATTAATGTGCGTCCGTGCCAGTCACACCTAGAGTGAATGCAGAATGTGTCTGTGGAAGTGCAAATATCTTTCTTAATTTCTTTTGGGATTAAAACATGTGCAACTGCAGTCTCCTTCATGCATGCATAACATAAAAAGTAAACAGGAAATGTTTGTAGGTTTCAGGAACATGCCACAGAGCTTGTATGAATATGTTATGCTGCATTCCTTACAGAATTCCAAAGATATAGCATGATGCTTACCTTCTCATGCATGTGTCTTAAGCTTTCTAAGCATCAGAGAAATACTTTTTTTGTATATGCTATTATTCATTCTTCAATTAATGTCTGTTCGTTCGGACATAGCTGTGTGCTCTCTTTGAATATTTTTCTTTTCAATTTAATAGCCTCTCGTGGGATAAAAATTCTACTGAGTTTGTTTTTCAATCAAAGTTTGCAAGGCATAAATTGGTCTTAGCACACTTTATGACTCTTTGGCATTCATGAAGATTAACTTGTGAATCGTGACTCAGGCATATTATCAAGAAACGCGGTTAAAATTATCGCCGCTTTAGCGGCAGAAAACTGCCGCTAAAGCGGCGATAATGGGCTTGATAATATACCCTTGAGAATTCCCATAGAAGCCCATGTTCTGGTGTCAACATGGGCTTCTATTGGAATTCTCTGTGGCATATTATCAAGCCCATTATCGCCGCTTTAGCGGCAGTTTTCTGCCGCTAAAGCGGTGATAATTTTAACGCCGTGCTTGATAATATGCCCCTTAATTAGTGCGCTTATGTAGATTCTATTTTTATGAAACGGTGATTCTCTGAGTAACTCTCCTGCATTCTAAATTCTAAGAAATTAGCCAAAAAGTATGACTTTTTAAGTTCGAAATTGTTTTATTTTATTAAAGTTTATGGAGTCAGGCTAAATTCCAAGGAAAGCATTTATCAGCACCAAAATAGTTTATAAGTTGAAAACACAACATAATAAAATCGCACTCAAATTAAAAAAAATACAATATAAATTTAAATGAGCAAACAGACAACAAAAAAATCGGAACGGAGAACCAGAGGTATGATTTTTAGGAGTTTCTGAGTTTCTAGTGTCAAAAAGAGCAAAGAGCCAACTGCAGGTATCTGGTCAAGCCAAACCAGGTCAAAGTAAAGGGTTGATCACAGGTCGGCTACAAGAACCATGTTCGTCCAGGTGAAAGGTTACCTTCTGACGTAATCTTTTTTCTGGAGAAATTTTCGTGTTGGCGTGAAGGGCTGCCAGTGGGATCTAAAGGAATGTTCAATAATGGCAGGGTGCTTGTTGGCAGTAGTCATGGTGAAATCTTCCATGCTGGGACTTAGAATCTTTCCTGGATGTAGAGCTGTTTAAAGCTGTGTAATTTAAATTTCACCCAGTCCTAACCAAAAAGACTATGGCTAAGTCTCACTTTTCTCCAACAGTTGGGAAAGTCCCTCCTGGGCTTTCCACACCTCTTGCACAATCGGAGTCGTCAGGGCATGCTTCTAGGTACCAGGTCTCTCTCCATCAGCCTCCTGCATGTTCCAGTCCACAGTAGTCAGTTGTGCTTTCTTGCAGTCAGGAGGTCTTCTGCTTTTTGTGTCCCTGTAACAGGTAACAGGAAGCAAAACATTTTATTCTTGGGGAACAGCTCCATTCTTTGGGTGCCAACAGGAGTCTGGAGTCATTGAGGCTTGTTCTTTCAGCAGTCAGGCAAGTCTTTCTTCAAGATTTCCTCTTCCCAGGTTTGGGAATGCTCAGAGGAGGTGATGGTGGTGAGTTATCAGACTTATCATTTGCACTAGCTAGTTATTGGAGAAGTCCCTACTCCCAGTCCTGGCTACTTTCTCGCAGCATCCTCAATTCCATTTTCAGCATTTCCCTTCTTCATTTACTGAAATTTTTTCCAGCAACCATAAAACAAGACAGCTCCAGCCATCCTCCTCCAGGAGGAGTTCTGGTAATTCCCATAACCGGGGACGATGGGTACTTCCCTCTGTCTAGGCCACACATGTTTTCCCCCTGCTTGGGATGGAGCTGAAATATATAAGGTGGTCCTGGGAATGAATGGTAGAAGCTCCAGACAGCCATATTTGTAAATTTCTATTCAAAGGAAGCACTGTGAAAACTGCCTTTGTTCTGTCAACTATTCCTGTCCATAAACAACGTTTACCACAAAACTTTTTCCCCGCACGGAATTACAACGCTGTCATTACAACGACCGCGTTTTAATTCCGCATACCATTACTCCGCAAGTCGGAACAACAACTTGCGGAGGGGGGAGAATTTTATTTATTTATTTGAAAAGTTTTATATATCGCTGGCTAGACCCGGAGGTATCAGAGCGCTTTACATAAGGACGAGCATTGTTTCAGAGCATAGTTACCAGTTGCAGTTACAAGTTACACAGTTTCAGAACATAGTTACGAGTTGCTGGAGCGTAGTTACATGTGTTAAAATCATATACATCAGGAAAAAGCAGGCAAGGAGAGATGATAGGAGCAGGAGAGGTAGACAAAGAATGAAAGAGGGAAAGAGGGGGGGTGAAGGAGACACAACCGGGAGACAAGGAAAAACAGTGTCCAACATCCGGAGTGCTGTGATCCCAGTGGAAATGGTGACAAACCACTCCTCCGCTGTGTATGTTCTTCCTTTACGCTGTTGACTCTCTCAGAGGGGTCTCTGAGACTCCAGGGCATAAATACTGGATCCTTCCCCAACAAGGGGAGAGGGAGTGCTTTGGCAAGGGGCGCCATTCCCACACCACCGCTGTGTGTGGCTCCCTTGACGCTGTGGACTCTCTCAGGGGGGACTCTGAGACTCCAGGGAATAAATGCTGGATCCCTCCCCAACAAGGGGAGAAAGGAGTGCTTTAGTAAAGGGCACACGCCATGGTGGTAACTTTAGGGCTAATGGTGTATTGCGTGGGTGTGTGGGAACAGAGGGCTGGGAAGTGGAGCAGTTTTGGCAGATCGGCAGTGGGAGAGAAATACCTTGTGGGGTAAATGAGCCCATAACTTAGATGGGGTCACATAGTCATTAAGTCCAGTGTCAAAAATTAAGGCGCCGCGTTAGGTCATCTCGGCAATGGGGGGGTGGGTCCAGTGCAGCAACGTGTTCCATGCCTCCGTCGGTAGTACCTGTACTCCAGAGCAAACCATCAATGCGATTGGGGGGTGTTTAGCAGGCTTCTGCATTATCGGGTCAGAAGTGTGTGGATGCTGAGTGTACAGTCACAAATGAGGAGGGATGTCAGGTTTCCCCTAGGCGGGCGCCATCTTGTATGCAGGAGATCAGAGTCAATGTTGATGCTTGTTAGTGCACCCAGATAACAAATGGGCAGCTGGCAAGCGAAGTGTTATGGATCTGGTACGAATGAGGTAAAGCGTTAACTCCCCTAGACATGGGGACAAATGATAAAGAACTGGTAATAAGCGAGCGCTACTAGCATGGTCGCCATTTTAGGGTCAGGCAGTGTTGAAGGGTAGATCGCCCTGCCAATAATATTGGGCTATTGAAGGTAGGAAAAAAAAGGGTACCTTCAATTGACAGTCATTGAGAGGCCCTCTTTTAGGGGAGCAGCCGCTCGGGAAGGCGCCTCTTAACAAGCAGAAGAGCGGTGAGCTGGCTCCCTAGCCGCGTCTCCGTCCCATGGAGCCGCCATCTTGAAGTCAGGCAGCCGGGATCACCCATTCCTCAGGTGCGATCCTTCCTTCCTTCAGAAAAGCACGGCGGTAAATATTGCAGTGCTCGAGAGGTGAAGTGTTGGAGTCTCTCTCCAGACAGTAGAGACGAGAGCCAGCTCACGACCCGTGTCTCCGTCCCAAAGGAGCCGCCATCTTAGAGTCGGGCAGCCAGGATCGCCCGTTTCTCAATCCTGTCACCTCTCGAGATCAGCGCCACAAAGACATGGTGACTAGCATTTGCTCTCCATTCACCCAGTGAAGATGCGGTAGGTCTCTTTAGGGGTCCTCGCGCCGCTGTGAACCTCATGGACTCGGGGGACTCCCCTGGGAAAAATGGCTGTCTGTCTCTCGTCGCTTCTCCACTCAGGAGTCCCAGTCCACTCCGGCTGCTGCAGCCAGGGCCCGCAACAGGTCCCCAGCTCAGTCACTGGACTTCGGATGGCCCAGAATCCTTGGTGATAACCACAGAAGACTCGCAGGGGTAGGAGGCCCCTGGAGATAATTGCTGAAGAACTGAGCCAGCCACTACCGGGCATCGGGCACACTAGCTCGGTTTCAACAGGGGAAAGCCTCGAGCCCGTCTTCCTCGACAGATCATGAGTTCACCAGCGGGGGAATCATGGCAATGAGGCCCGTAGAACAGCAAGACCTCAGGTGAGACGGAGGATCTCAGGAGAATGGCAGAGATGGGGGGAAATCACCAGAAAGGCGATGCCTGGTCGGGAGCTCCCGGCCGGAGCTCCTCACTGGTCGGCCATCTTGGCTCTTTAAAATCCAACACCTTCCCTAATGTCCGCGCAGACTGGAGTTGGAATAGTAAATTAGACTATTCCAACATCCAGCGCCCCCCCTCCGCAAGTCGTTGTTGCGACTTGCGGGGTAATGGTATGCGGAATTACAGCGAGGTCGTTGTAACGACCGCGTTGTAATTCCCTGCGGGGAAAAAGACTGTGGGATAACGAGGTATATTCATTCCTGTCACCCTCTCAGGCAGCTATCACCTACTAAGGACCATCAGCTAATAACACCTCTGTTTTCCTCAGCCCAGAGGCCAATACACTGTCTTCATGAAGCAAGGACATTAGCTGGCTCTCAGGGATGTGTATTGTGCCTCTGTAGTAGGGCTAAGAGTTAAATCGGTTCTAAAGTGTCAGGCAGAACAATATGCACTTTCTTAAAGGTACTTTTCAACTAAAAGCATCACAAGTCAGCATTCAACAATATATTTTAATTAAATTACATGGCAAACAACTTTAAACCATCACTCTAGTATTTTCCCAGGTGAAAATATGAAATTATTTTTTTATTCTCAGCTAGGCTTTTTCCTGGCAAATGCAGCTCACATAACAGTGAACACAGGATTGAGCTGTTTACTGTGACTTCTTTTTTATCCAATGTGCAGTATGGAGATTGTGTTGTATGTAAAGACCCTGTCATGTGGCTTTACTATACACACTTTAGGGGCAACCTAGACTATATATAAAAGTTGTTTTTTTCTACATGCACATGCACATTTCCATGCAACTACTGTTGAACAGAAGTCCAGCTACAGCATTTTGGTATCTGAAGCCATATACATAGTGTCATCTATGTGGGTGGTTTAAATACACAATGGAGCCCAAATAAGACATGTTTATGGCACAGGACATATTTTTCCACCAACTTACAGTGACCTTACTAGAAAGTTCAGTACACCGGTTGGGTGAAACCAATTTTGTAGTGCAGTTTTAGGGATAGAGCACATACCCTGTGGCACTGAATTGTAGTGTCACAGTGCACAGAGCCATACTATCAACAGGAATAGGGACTATGAAAAGCTAAAAAAAAATCTGGAGTGGCCAGGCAGAAAAGTCTGATTTCATACAAGGGGAAATCTGAAATGTAGACACAGCAAAAGTTTAAAAAGGTACTTTGATAAAATAAAAGCTTATTAGACTGTTCCATGGTAAGAATGTGATATTTTACCCCTAAAAAATAAGTGGTATTTAGATGTTTAGAGTGTCACCACTTTTTCCTAATCAGTTAGAGCCCAATGAACTCGAGGTTTCCACCCATTCTATGTTCACTTACTACTGGGCCTGTATTTACTATGAAAGCCAAATGCGTTTTAATTTACTAAATAAGGAAATGCCATGGCAAGCTAGTTAATGTTGCTGCTTTGCAGCTCATAAATGAAAAATATGTAACAATCAGGGGCTTCTCAGTATATGCCACACTTACTGACTTCTCACCAGCCTTTGATAAGGTGGATCATCCAGACCTGTAATCTAAACTCGGTATTCCAGCAACTTTGCTACATGTAATCTTTGTTTTGTACTCTTCAACCTGGTGTGAAGGACCTATCCATGGATTTCCCTACAGAAAATGGTCTGAAGCAAGGATGTGATCTTGACACTTTGTTATTTATCCAAGATCTTTCCACCTTCATAAAAAAGGCAAAGGCTTTTCAACCCAAGCATCGGAGGTCGCTCTCTAACACGTCTGCTTTATGCAGATGATATTGTAATCTTCAATCTTACTGCAAAAGAAGGTCATAACAGCTGCTTTGCAATTCTTCAATATTACGCAGACCTTCTTTACTTAAAAAATCAACTCAGTGAAAAGCCAAATACCATACTTTTAGGGGGAAAAAGCATGTAAACATATTAACTACTTCTGGCATTTGTGCTCTCAAAAACTAGAGAGGGTTAAGTCATATCGCTTTCTAGGGAAAATTCTGTTTAGCTCCCTCAACGATTCTGACGATTTAGCAAACAATGTGCGTAAAGCACTGTCTCAACCCCCTTTACCCCCTGCAGATGGCTGCTCTCAGGAGGCGCACTGACAGTGCACCACCTTGTCGGTGACGCACTTTGAGTGCACCTCCTGAGGGCTTTGTTGCCTCTGTGCCTGTGTTTGTAATACGGGGCGGAAGCAGAGGCAAAGGGATTCCCTCATTTGCATGGGGCACACCCCCATACAAATGAGGGCATGCCACCTGAAGATAGCGCTGGTGCTTTAAGTGCACCAGCGCTATCGGTGTTATAGAAGGGACCGCACAAGCGTCTGCAGCCCCTTCTGTGATACCAAAGTGCCCTGCGTGCGCGCAAAGCGGACGCAAAGGGCCCTTGCATGGTGCTTACTGTAATACGGCCCCAGATTAATTTCGTAGAGCATTTGTTTTATCAATGCTATGTTGTTGATACCAACAGAAACAATGTGCAAGCCATTTTTTACATATTTTACACACTCTTCTGTTTCACTATATTTTGAGCAGCTAAAGTATCACAAAGCGTATAATCTGACAAATCGAAACAATCAACGCAATTGTTTGTGGCACAGGAGGCCTCCTTTTATGTTTTTTGTCAACTTAGATAAGACTAAGGATAGTTCTTCAGCAAGGGAGTAAAAATCAAATATGAGATGTACCCACATATAAAGAACAAAATAACTATCCTTTTTATAGGAAGAGGGACAACGTACCACAGAACACACATAGAAATTCAAAGATAAAAGATATATACAAATTGGAAACAAAATATTATCTTAGAATCCCCCTGTCCCTCAAATAAGATCCCTATTTTTATACTGGATTTGTAGCACACTTAGCCTACTCTGGCAGATGTGTAATGTGTAGGACCCAATCAAAAGTTGGTCATGGCCTTATGGGGGGCAGGTTCCTACACAAATCTCCCCCAAACATATGAGTTCCATTGTGGGCTTCTTTCACATACACTTCATGTGTGCTCATGGACACTTGTTTAGGGGCCTTCATCTACATTTAGTAACTTGATGTTTTGATTGAGATTAGGGCTCTTCACAATCTGGTCCTGATGACTGTTTTAGACCCTACGGGATGTTATGGGCAAGAAAAAGGTCAACCACTTTGACGGGACTTATGATATGATTGCATTCTAATAGACCCCATCTCCTTTTCTTAACCTTGTCATGGATTTAACCATTAATGAAAAAAATTACAAACTGGTTATTTGTAGATCATTTTAAATAATTTTGCCTGATCTAATAATTCTAAACTCCAGCTACTTTCCAAGGGGTTTCATCTGACTGCTCCTCGTGATCAGTGCAAGAAAGATAAAAAGATCTCAATAAAGAGCTCTGAAAAGAGCCAGTTGGGTACTACAACACCCACCCAACGTGGAGCACAACTCGATAATGAAGCATGACACCTTGGTGGGCGAGGGTCTCAGCATCCTAAACAACGATTACTCTATGGATCTAATGCAGTAGATTTTGGGGCCTCTCAAATGCCTTTTCACTTACGGAACATCACACCTTTTATGTTCTCTGGGTTCTACAATAGTGTTATAGCTATTTAAAAACTGCAAATTAGGAAGATTATTATTGTCACCATTATTTAAAGACAGTCTGCAAAGTTAGGCTGCCTTTAAAATGACAACAGGCACTTAGCAGTGCACACATGTAAGTGCAGGAAATATTCTGGGCCTCTAAACCTCCAGGCCCTGTTATATACTAGGGACTTATATGTAGTTTGAACCACCTGGTCCCATTATTTACTAGGGACTTATGGGGTCTCTCCTAGCCAATTGTTAGTTTACTAAAATACATGCACATTTTTAATAAGAGCATTGGCTCAGGGCCTAGTTAGCAGAGCCCAGGGCTCAATCAGAGTCAGTTACCACCAGTACCAGTCAGCAACAAAGCGGGTTGTACAGGGCAAAAGGATGACTTTCTCACACATCCCATTATAGGATTATTGTGAACATCCACACTTCCCTCTGAATGGAGCATTTACGTTGCCCAACAGTCATGCACTGCCACCCAGAAGTGGTGATCTTTATCCACCTGAATTCCATCCTTAGGGGGCAGGCATAACCAGACCTACTTGCAATCTGGGGACAAAAAGCCCACAAGTGCACATCCTCCCGGCAGCTGCAGACAAAAACAACCAGCAGAACATGAATGTGGTTGTGCATGAGGGGCACAAAGAACAGTCTCTACACAGCAAATAAGTAACAAAAATCCAGTGGTGCAATCCAAGCGAAGAGATTGGATTGCTAGACAGTATGCTAAGGCACGCAATGTTTGGATGAGATTGGCAAACAAGAAGGCCCCTATAGAATGAAAGGGAACAAAAAAGGCACAAATGCAGCATCCCACCTCCAGCTCCCAGATACAGATACTGAAGCACGAGCAAGTTGTCTCAAGTGAGAAAGAAACAAAAAAGATTTACTTTGGAAAGGGACCTCTCATGCCCGTTCTTTTAGAGGATGGTTGGGAGTTTGAATTTTGACTGCAAAGTATCCTGATCCGATAAGGACAAATAATGTCTGTTAGATTTTAGTGGATAAAACTTTAGAAGTCACTAGGTAACGAGGTATAACAGAATTGAGACAGCATCTCAAGTGATAATATGGCAATTCAGAATGACACCTTAAATTGGAGTTGGGTGCTCTCAGCTCTGCAGTGTTTCTTAAGACCACATTAGAAAATTCCAACAGTCATATTCATTGGCATATTTGTATAAGTGCGCTGCAATACATACTGATGAAAATGGAAAGACCCTCATTACGAGTGGGGAATACTGCTCCGGGCAAAGTTTTCAGGTTTCTCTGGGTTGGATTTTATTGGATTTGCACATTTTGGACCCAATATTTCTGGTTCTGGTAAAACCGAACCCGAAGTCTACTGAAGAGCTGCTAGAGCGGCAGCCTGCATGCTATTTCTGGCACCCATCTGCCTACACACAGCAACGAGGGTTCAGGCATAGCTCCTTCCACCTGAAGTAAAAAGCCCTCTGACTCTGCCGTCGATCCCGATCCCCCGTCAAAACAAAGCCCCTTGAAACATTTACCAAATGCTACAAGCAAGTGGCATATCTGTGCATATTTGGGCCCATAATTTCCACCAGTAGGAATAAAAACACATGGAATCGGACATTTTTCCTCGTTCTTTGTGTCATTCCCCATTTCTGAGGAAATAACTTGTAATAGTACGCGCACAATGTGACATTCACTCCTCCCCAACTTTCCTTCACCTTACCGCCCCCCTGTGCCCAAGAACTCTCAGAATCAGGGTCTGTTGTCAAGGGCATAGCCTTTTCATTCAAATCAATCCAGGTACTTCACCACAGACCATTACGAGAGTAAAAGTATCCTCCTTGGATATATCAAAATTATTCACAACATCTCACTTTATCGACATCAACATGTGAAAGGCAGTAAGGAAAATTAGTCATGACATTACACTTCAGCTTTAACTTGGCCGTACACTTGAACTTGGCCGTACACTTGAACTTAGCTGCACACTTGAACTTGGCCAACTCGGCCAACCAAACACCCACTCCGCTGCGTACATTGTGCCAGCAGGCCCCAATGCACTACAACAGCCAGTGGCGCAGCTTGAAATCCAGGGCACCGCATACCACACTGGCCCACCGGGGTACCTGAACACAGGCAGCACCCCCAATATTCTAATCAGTCCATACTTTGCGGCTTAGGGCAGTAGAGTCCAGGACCACCAGCAGGTCAGTCCCTCTTCCTCACCCACCCTCTGCACACGTGGAACCTACCCCCTCCTGGGGTCCATCCAGTGCGTGCACCTCCATTGTTGTGCATCCCCGTTTGTTGCTAACTGTCAGCGCTCCGCTGCTCCGACTCCACAAGGCCTTGCTCTTCTGCCGGGTGGGTGGTCGACGACGCTCCTGCAGATAGGCTAAGGTCCAAGGGGACAGAGAGATCGAAACCACTAGGGTGCAGCCCTAAATACCTGAACTGGGGTGGCAGAGTGGGCTAAAGAACGGTAATGGATTAAACCCAGATCAGTTGACTGGGGGTGAGTGCTTGCAATGTTCAACACTCCGTCTATCATTTCCTTTGGTTTTTGCCTTAAATACCTTGCCAGGATTTCCCTGTGAAGCCTGATGATGTCACCACAGCCCTTCCTTATCCATCCCCTTTCCTCGGCCCCGGAGGAGGCTCAGCCACGTGGCGCTACTAAGGGCGCCCCTACCCTGGGCGCGGGGGGCACCAGGTCATCCTCGTTAAGGCAGGGGCAGATACCGACCGGAATCATTAATCCTGGCCCTGCTATAGAGATGTCAGTGGAGTTAACAGGGATGTTGTAAGTAGGCAAAATAGTGAAAGGCTTGGAGATTATATCATTAATATCCTTTTTGTGATGTGATTGGATAGGACTTAAAAGACCCCTTACGATGCTGGAGTCAAGTCTGAAATAGAATTTTGGGGCATATACAATACACCCACTACCACT
Organism: Triturus cristatus; assembly: GCF_964204655.1. Classification (NCBI taxonomy): domain Eukaryota; kingdom Metazoa; phylum Chordata; class Amphibia; order Caudata; family Salamandridae; genus Triturus; species Triturus cristatus. The sequence goes on from NC_140590.1 coordinate 447,617,117, forward strand.
CATGATTCACAAGGGTAGAGTTAAATTCATGGACATCTTTTTTATTCATAAAAAATATCAAAGATCTGGGAGTGCAAAATGTGGGGTTTTGTGTTTTTTCTCCATTCTGTTCAAGTTCCATTCTGTTCGCCCGTTAAGTATTTTAACTGCGCTGAATTGATGCTCCGCAAAGCTGATGAAACGCAAAGCCACATCTAAAGTGACGGCCCTATAATAACATGACCCTCTTATGATTCCAGAAGCAGGGTGCTCCTCACTGTCCCCTAACACATCTGGAAAGATCAGTGCTAGACAGTTCTCCTTGCTGTTTCTAAGGCACGAAACGCAATCTGGGTCCGTGCAGAGAGCCCTTTGAATGCTGCGGATACGGACGCGCATCTTGAAAAGGGTGCAGCAGCCCCCGAGAAATGACCGCAGTGTAATTAAATGCCGGAGAGGTTGAATGCATTACCACTAAGTACATTAATTGAAAACAGCAATTAGGAAAGGAGGTTCTTTTGCGCACTTAGAAAATTGCAGGACCTCCAAAACCAATATTGCAAGATAATTATATTTCAATTACAGTTCCATTACCATACACTTTGCAGAATACGGTTTAAGAATAACTGTCCCCTCTTGTGCTGTCGCTTGAGCAGGTGTGGGGAGCTGCATGGAGGCAACTGACTACGAAGAGCAACTGGCGACAGATTGCTGTTTGCAGCATTTTCGAAAAAAGGACAGTGTCAGTTTCCTCACGTCTTCTACTATTGCTTCCTCTTATTATGGTTATTGTCGTCATTGCTGTGATTATTGCCAGCTCTCCGCTAAAATGTTATCGTTTGAGGAATACACGTACCCCCTCTGTAGAGAGTGCTAGCAACCACAGCCTCTTCGATAAACAAGTTACATGTACCATACTCTATGACACTCATTTTATCGACCTCAGAACAATTATTATTATTTATTTAGGAGTTTTATATAGCGCTGGCTGGACCCGGGGGTATCAGAGCGCTTTACAGCATATACACTTGTGAGCGAATAGACGGTACAGGTAGAGCAAGAGGGAACGCGAAGGGTGGGGAGCAGGTACATAATGGAAAGGTGAGCAGGCCCTGCCCATATTCAAATGTTTAATCTGCAGATTACCTACAGGGGCCGCATTACGCATGCAGCACATTTTCCTTCGTTGCGCCATTGTGCACCATTAAAAAGGTGCTCCCGGCGTAGTGAAGGAAAGTGCTCCGCATTATGGAGAATGCACTGACCCCGGGGCAGCACATTCCCGTGAAATACGGAGCGGCTGCTTTACTGCCGCTCCAAGTTTCACAGTGCGGCAGCAACCCGCCTGCACTTTTAAAGGGGAATAGAGATCCCCCTGCAGGCTGGTGCAGTCAGTGACTGCATCCGTCTGCAAGGGGATGCCTGGGGGGTCCATGGGAACTCCTATACCCCCTACAGATTGCTGCTTTCAGGAGGCACACTGACAGTGCACCACCTGTTAGGTTACTCACTGTCAGTGCACCTCCTGAAGGCTTCTTTGCCTCTGCGCCCGCATTGTTAATTGCGGTACGGGTGCAGAGACAAAGGGATTCCCTCATTTGCATGGGGCACACCCCCATGCAAATGAGGGAACGCCCCCTTGAAGAGAAATCTGGCGCTTTATGTGCACCAGTGCTATTGGTATTACAGAAGGGGCTGCGCAAGTGTCTACAGACCCTTCTGTAATACCAAAGTGCCCAGGGGGTGCACAAAGCAGGTGTAAACGGCTGTTGCGCCCCCAGGGCACTCTATGTAATACGGGCCCAGATGTCCACATACATGGAGAATTGGCATCCTTTTGGTTATTTGGGACCACTTTAAACACAGCCAATTCTCATTTTGAACATGCATACCCCAAAAGCGAAGCATTTTTTATTTATATGATTGGTGTCGAGATGCTAATCTTTCGACAGAATGACTAAACTGCGTTTCCTCGGTTTGATAATGGAAATTGTACAGTTTATGCAGCCAAATGGACTGGGCATGAGCTGTGCAGCTGGGCCCCCAGCTACTCAGGCAGTGAAGTAGTTATTGCGCATGAAATCTCGTTGCACTGCACAGCTGCCCCAGTGCATCTATGTCTCAATCACGATGCTCAGTAAAACAGACAGTGAAGGTCACACCACCCACTCGGCACACCATAGCAAAAAGAAGAAACATAAATGCCTTCAAGCCATGTTGTTCACAGCTCAGTCTGTGCGTAGCTTTTGAGTACAAATGACAGTCACACATGGCCCTACTTTAACTCCACCACTGTTCTATTAGCACAATGACTTCCCCCGGCATTGTGTCGGACTGCTTGTGTACTAGATAATAAACATTGGCATTTAATTATCTGCACACTGCAAAGAATCAACCATTCTAAATCGTGGGGGTGTCCCGGAGGACAAGCAAAAGCTTAGACTACATATTTGTGCTGCCGGAGTGTTTCCTGTCGCTTGTTATGTTGAATTGTATTTGTAATGCACTCGTTTGCTATTGCCATGGGTTTGCAACGCTGTGGACTGCCTGGAAGGTGCGTGCCTCTTGGGCTGTGGGGCTTTCTGTGGATCACAGTGGGCTTTTCAGGGTAAGGTCTCTTCCTGCTGCAGCATCTATGCAGCCTTGTTCCTGTTTTTATAGGATTGTCATGGTACCAGTTCAGATCGTGTGCACGTTGTCAAACTGTATTACTGTCCGCAGGGCTCGAGTCGGGGTACCACGCGGGTGGACGGCGTTCCCCCACTAATTTTACCGGGAGCTCGATAACTGGAGCAAATGGAGCCACACATTTACTCTTTGGCCTGTCTGGGGCGAGATCGGAGCTCATTGAGAACGCTGCTCACACGCTGGCTTCTCTGATGCAATCGCATCTAAGGGGTGGGTGAGGATAGGCAATGAGTCTGATGGTGCAAGTCATCTTTCGTGATATCACTTCCTGTCGTGACGTCAGCATCCCCCCACTTCTTTTTTAGGTCTCGCCTGACCCAGCGCATGCGCTGGTCTGGCGAGACTTATTGAGAGGGCTCCAAAAAGTGCTACCAGGCCAACCTAGAGCTACAGTGCATGTGCGCAGGCGCGCGCGCCGCGCTTTACCGCGATTACCTTCACTTTCGCGGCCGCTTTGATGTTTGATCACGATCACTTTCACTTTAGCGGCCGCACGGCCGCTTGGCATAGCCAATAGGTGTCGCTTTTGAGACCTTATAAGTATTTAGTTATGCAACTGTTGCATGGCTAAACACTTATAAGATCCCAAAGGCGAGACCTATTGGCTATGATGCTTGTTTAGGACTTGTGCCCTGACTGTGCCGATGTGCACCCACCCCCTTCCTGTGTCTCCTCGACTCAGCGTTTCACAAGAACCAGATAGCCATGTTTCACCTTGTCCGGCCTGTCTTGTACAGTGTTGTTGCATTCTAGTCCTAGACCTGGTCTTCACTTAGCCCTTGTGTTGGTAGATATGTTTTACACCAAACGTCCACGGCTCCTGCCTTCTCTCTCCATCCCCTGGTGGGCGCGGGAAGTCACAAGCCTGTGTCCATGTCTTTATCCCAGAGAGCGCATATTGACAACCAGTGTGTCATAGTCCCACATTCTCCTCTCTCGTTGCTGTCTCCCTCCCTGACTCAGTGTTCCTATATTCCCGAAGCAGATTCACAGTGTGTCCGCAGCACCTTGTGGAACGCCAGCGACCGGATGTAGTGTCTGCTTGTCTCAGTGCCCCTCTGCCCCCCCTTCTCACTGTCCAGACCTACCTATTCCGTGTGTCTGATTTGCGCAAACAAACCTACAAATTGAGTCTCGACTGTGACAATAAATTCAGCTGTGCGGCTGTCCCTACAAGAGCGCACATGCCAGCGCTTTAAAATTTTCGATTAACAGTTGAAATTCTCACTAAAGCAACTGGGCCAGTGAGATAACACAGCGAGAGATAATTCGCTCCAAATTCCGCGTTAGATCCGCTCTGTGATACCTCCTTCCGCGTGAGGTTTTGTGTTTGTTCCACCCAGTGAAGTGTCAGAATCCCATCTATGCGAATTATTATGCGGTGCTCCATTCATGTTTTTCAAAAAGTATTTCACTTCTCAGAAGAATCTAATTACTTTTCAGAGGAACAAAAGTAAGGCCATGAATAGGAGACAGAAGTAGATGTTAATAGTAAAAAAAAGAAAAAATAGGACGACGTGTTACAAATGCGCCCGACAGATTACCAGGACCGTCTCCCAGGCTCCCGAGTCAGGTAATATGTAGTGATGTTTCCTGGATATCTGCATTCATAATAAACCCAAGTATGCAAATAAATCGTTTATCAGCATATCTAGAGTACATGCTTTTGGTGAAGATAAATCGAGAAGCATTGACATTATGTAATAATATTAATTACCTAAAACAAGGAGAAAAAACAGCGCTTTATTTGAATACACAGTATTACAGCTTTCAATACATGTTACTTCTATTATTAATTAAATAAAATTAAAATATCACAAATAAAAACACTACTAAATTACTACGATTAATAATGGTCCAAAAATACCGAATGATTCCAAATTTTGAATGACCATGGCACAGCAATTACAATGCAGAGCAGAGTAGCCGGGGATACTACAACCCACTAAACAGCACAAAACATTTCTAGTATGAGCATTCTCTTTTGGGAATTTCACAAAGTAAACTTAGAGTGACAAAGTAAGGTTGACGTGGATTCTTAATCCGGAAAGTGGGCTCCCAGTGTGGGTTGTGCAGTAGAGCCATACGTATAGAAGACCCCTAATGATCTAACAACAGGTGCATTATTGATAGCTATGCCTCCGTAAACTAACAACAAAGTAAAATAAGGCTATGTAGGTTAACTTTGCCATCTATAGGAAAAGAGGTTTAGATATCTATTACAAGATTTTGAGGTTTGGATATAATAAATTAAATGTTGGACAAACGTGTCTGTTTTTTATGTTTTAGTGTAAAGGGGTGCATGTGCCACAAAGTCAACTGTATGAAATGACCATCTTTGATGTGATTTTCTCCCCACCCCCAGTTTTCGCCCAATCTGTTTTGCTGGAGTCTATGCACTTTACCCCTGCTAAACAGGAGTAAAGTGTCTGTACTTTTCCTTAAACCATGGTTAGATTGGCTTACCCCTTGATTGACATATGTAACTAGCCTACACGTCCCTAGTATGTGGTGAACATAATGCACCCAGGGCCTATAAGTTAAATGCCACCTGTGTACTGAACCACCCAGCAGCGGACATTGCAGGTAAGCGCAGTAGTGACTTTTCAGGCTCCCATTGAAAAGTTAGTGTCATTATTCCTTGAGGTCGGCAACCGTCCATCCCAAATAATCCCCTTTGTTACACCAACATATTGGTATGGACATGAAGTGGAAACCCTTCAACAGTAAAGAGCTCAATGAATCATATCCTGTCCAGGAAGGAGTGCGCCCTTTTGCTTGCTGCCACCAGTAGGGTGGATCAATGATGTATTATGCACACTGAGCCCTACTTCCAGTAAAGTCTTTAATTTTCATATAAGTTGAGAGCTGCTTGATCCTCAGATGATATGTGTGAGATTCTGGTATGCAGTCAAGAAAAGTCTAATTAAGACTCTCTGCTTCTGTGTTGCACGTTGCTATGTGGGAGCCACCTGGCATGCAACCCAACCGAATCCCACCATTGCTAACCATGCAACTATCATCCAACTTTCCTGCAACAGAGCTTTAAATGTCTACTCGAGGAGGAGCCAATATGCTCAAAGAAATATTGTAAATACCATTCAAATGTGGTGTCTGAACAGACGCCAGTGGTGAGCCTCTCCATGAGGTATGGACCCCATATAATGCATGGCTCTGCGCTTTCAAACAAGTGATACTCCGCTGTGCCTCCTCACCGGAGGTCCATCCTCACAAATCTATTTCAGCAACTCAGCTGCTCCGCATCAGCACCCAGGTCTGATACACATAACTCTTTTACCCCCAATAGCAAACGGTGAAAAAGGCATGAAAAGAACTCTATCTTCCCTAAGCACTATGATGGCTCAGTGAGATACCAGGGGCAGCAGCTGACAGCTCTTGTGATCTGACCACCGTGCGTTTGAAACCTAGCAGGTCAAACTCAGCCTTGCATACTTTAAAAGTATGTGAATGGAGTGCCATTGTGAAATTTTTTAGTTAGCTTACTTAGAAACACCAGAATCTTTGGATAAGAACAATTTATTCATATTATTAATATTATTATTGGTTACTTGCTACCTATACCTCATGGGTCAAATGTTGCGGATTTTTCAAAGAATTAACATTTTCTGATCCATAAGCATGAAGAACTAAACAAGTCAATGATATTACCTTGTGCTCCAAACAGAGATTAGTGTGATGGCCACTTGGACTATCCTTTTGTTTTTTTAGCTTACCCTCAATGTTACACTTATGCACCGTTTTCCATTGATATTGCACTCAGGCATCAATGTACCCACACAAAGGAGAACTAATACTGAGGGTATCAGTTCTTCTGCTATTCATGATGACTGGAACATTACAAGATGACCTCAGGGAAATGAAAAATAACATGCAGAGATTGGCACTTCTGCACTAGCTCCACATATTCTCCCACATTACCAGGCTTGTGTTTATCTGGATAGTTCTACTGCTTTTAGTATTTGTTTTGCTTTAATTGGGTTAAATATCCAGGAGAAAACAACCAGGAGCTGTGGTTCATCTTCAGATCTTGTAATTCTCAACTTAGCAGTTAACTCCCATTACTAGAAGAATTGAGAATCAACAGCTTCAGGTAATTTGGCCCTTATAGATAGGAAAAGTATAACTTGTTTTTTAGCTCCACAAGTGATCTCATACTTCAGTCTTGCTTCATAAATTTCCAACTTCTATAGTTGTTAGATACATTCCTTTGTACAATGTGTAAGATCTGATGGCAAATGGTCAATATTTTTTTATCTTCTGAATTGTGATCAGCCTGGAGAACAAAGTGAAAGAAGTGGTCCTCAAACTGTGAAAGCCTGTCATCCCATCTCCTTGAGTGGGTCAGGACAGGCCATTCTACCACTGTGGCATTTCCGTGGTAGGTTGCAGGCTAGCAAGTTGCTTTTGGAGCAGGAGGGGCTGCCATGCACCAACCAAGCCCCTGAGTCCTCATTCTGGTTGTAGCCTTCTGCAGTGTGGGACTGGTTTGACAATTTTCGTCAGAACTGATTTTGGTTTCAAGTTCAGTCCTATCGTCGGGGTACAGAGAAGAGGAATGTCTAGACAGAGGCTCTGCCAAATATGAGGACTGGGGCTGACTTGGCTCTATTAGATGTGGCTTCAATAAATCAATAGCATTTGCACATGAGTTTAGCAAAGCTTGCTTTCTGAAGGCACATTCAAACATCTACGTTTGCAAATATTGACATATTTGGGGGAAGCAAAAAGCAACATCAGTGTAACGAAAGAACGTCGATCAAACTCCCACAAGAAACGATTAACTTGCTCCTTTTGCTCTATTACTTTGGGTGCAATACACATCAGTTCCACCATAATTATAGGTAAAATGGCACTGCACCTCCAAATCCCAGCGGAGGCACTTATTACGCTTGCCCCAGTATGGAATGCAATTATCTCACCTGACAAAATCCAACACCAAAGTATTTGTTATTTATTTGGGCCAATAACTACCACCTATTGCTTGGTTTCCTGCAAAAATGGGCATAACCTGCAAATGTTGGAGCTCATTAGATTGAGCATTCGAGACCTCTTGTATATACTTTAGTATATACTTTAGTATATACTTTAGTTTATACTTATATGTGTATGTACTTTGTGGGCTCTGGAGATCAGCCCTAGGACTTGTCTGCTTCTGCTTAGAGACTTTTTTTCTGTTCTACTGACTCTATTTAACTGTCCTGATAGAAAACAACCAGCAGAGGACAATAAAATACCAGAATTGCTTTCTGCTGAGGGACTTTCTTTTTTTTTTTCTGGCAACTGCCTCTATCTAACTTTCTTGATAGAAAACGACCAGCAGAAGTCAGTAAAAAACCAGAATCGCTTTAGCACTCTCTAGATTACAGTCCATAGAAATTGTCTTCCACGAGCACCCATAGACAATAATATTTTTTTTCAAATCTTGTATTTTCAGTGATATGACCACCGAAGGTCCTGATTATATATTAAAAACAGACCTTTGGAGTATACCATTTCCTGCTGAAAGGCAACATTTCTCTCCATGTGTTCCCATACCTGGCGTATCACGCAGTTTGGTGTTTACTTTCCCTCCATGTTGAAGAACAGTAGATGTTTCAGCACCCAGGCTAATGTGCTGTATATCTAAATACATATAAGGTCTCAAAGGCGAGACCGATTGCAATGCAAATGCTTGTTTTTGGTTACGTTATCACATACCGCATATCGCAGTCTTTAAAGAACATTTCACTCCCAGTAAATTTTAGCAGTTCGGGAAGATTATAGGGGTCAGGCTTTTGCCACAAAACTTGGAAATCTGCAATGTGCGGTAGAAACCACTCCTAAAGCAGGCCTCAATGCTTTAGCTTGCTCCAGTTTCCTCTAATTATTTTTCATTTCATATATAGTGTACACATTTTTTTTGTCATTTGGAGAAGTTGGCAGGGGTGAACCCAATTAGTTTACTCGATGAGGGAGTGGCAGAATGGTTCTTAGAATCGGAAGTTTAAAGACCGTCTCTGTATAGCCAACACCAATATATTTGTAAGCCAAATACATCTTTCTGCCAACCTCCAATGCACCTACATGTTCCCTGGTCTCTCGTGAAATATAATCACGTTGCTTTCTCTGTACAACATGAGATAATCTACGTCTCCTGCTTGGCGAAATAAAAAAAAAAAAAAAAAAAAACCAGAAAAAACTCTGGCTTGGTGAATACAGATGTTGCTCTCTGAACCCTGAAATGATTGCATGCCATATGTGGCCCTGACAGGTCGGCAGTGAGTTCCTGCTTTAGCGAGACCCGAAGCATAATATTTATGGTGAACCTCAGCTGACGGCGCTGCGTGCACATGCCGCAGCGTATGAACAGCTAATTGGTTCAGTGCGTTTGTACTGCTGCCGCCAACACGGCTCCCTCGGGGCCTCTGCAAGATGTTGCACCAGGATAATTATCCTTTGCAGAAACGCCGTCCCAGTGCGTAATGCGCGGTGGTGTTTTTTCCTTATTGACCAATTTCTCATGTAAACGGGCCTGGAGCCATGGCGAGAATGGCCAGTGTGAACAGCCACTGTGTCTGTGAAATTCTGTGGTACGTTTGCCGGGATTTCAAGTGACACCACGGGCTACGTTTGAGGCATTTCTTAAAGACTTGACATAGAAAGCAGACAACTGGACGCTTAAAATGCGGAATACGCCGTGCGTCATTGGAGCACGCTGTGCACGCGACAGAGGCACGGCCGTAGGAGTCACATAAAGTATTTAATCTTACTGCACAGCCAATTGCTGTACATTTTGATTCTATGCACCAATATTTCAGTCTCTTCAAGTCTCCAAGTTGCAGTTTTATGTGTGTCCTACTTTGCGGAACTTTCGAAGAATGTAGGGATATTGCGATCTGTCAGAAATATATTTCAGCTGAGACATTTGTTTCTATTAAAATTATTGAATCCGCAAGAACACAGACTAAATTCTCTCTGACAAGATTATCTGAATAAATGCAAATCGAAAAACTCGTGAAAAATTATTTTGTACAGTTGTTGCCAATTGTAGAAAAGAGACGCAGAGTAGATCCCGAGATATTCTGTTATCTTTTCAACCACTCAGCATCTTTTATGAAACACTATATGATATGGCAGACGCAGAGAGCAAACATAAATGCCATAATGTTGCTATTATCGAGAAAGACTACGGCAGTCTCTAATATCGAAGGTGGAACAGACTTCACCCCTTTTCTTTTTCCAGGTCATTTCTGGTGCAAGTTTTCGATTAAAACAGGTGGCATGTAGCTGCTTGGCATTCATGCTGTTCACATAGCCATCACATTAGACTGACCGGATGCAGAGGCACAAAATGGGAATAAAGTACACAATGCTCAAGTAACAGTTTCTTTGTCAAACTCATTAATGCTTTACTTATGATTTGTGTACTCTCTGCTGTATTCTTTTTTAACGCATTAACTCTATCTAATGACAAATGTACTCTGGATTACATTCTTGTGTTACTTTTTAATCTCTTTTTTTTCACCATTGAAAACTCTACACTCATTTGTTTTCATCACTTTCTATCTGTGAATCTACAGATTTTAAAAACCATTGATTCTTATTTTATGGAACCATTCTGTTTATTTATCGATCTATACCTCATACACAGCTTTGTGCCTACAACCCTGGGGAAGGCAGCGGTGGTCAACAGTGGTTGCAAACACAGCTGTATGCCTACAACCCAGGGGCGGGCAATGTTAGGAGATCGTTTTCAGAAAAAAAGAAATAGCAAAGAACAACTAAAAGAAACACATAAAAAAAAACTTTTACCACACCCCTCCTATCCCTCCCTCATTCCCTCCGCACAGGCCCTATTTCGCTTCCGGCATGTTGCCTAGAGTAGTATGACCCAACTGAGTGCGAGGGTTAGACTAGATATGCGGCACGGGTGGATTTTAGGGGCATATCAACAACAACCGGCGATAATTATAGCTAAGCGCACTTAGTGCTAGGATAACTATCGCCGGCTAGCGTGGATTTTTATCGCTGAGATAGCGTGCTATTAGCAACGCTTATCTCAAAAGCGATAAAAATCCTCACACTAACTGCCTAACGTGAGATTATCGCTAGAAACCCAGCGATAATCTCACGCAATGTGGCGTTAGCTTGATTAAAGGGACTCACAAACTTAGCCATGATATCCACCTTCCATAAGATATCATGGCTAAGTCAGGCCTGAAGCAGGTGTAAGGAAAGTAGCGATAACAGGGATTATTGATACTTTTATTGCCGCTATGCTTCATAGCGTGGGGCTTGAAGATAGGAGAAATGTCGCTTAGCGACATTTCTCCTGTCATGTTAGGTCAGGAATGCCCACTTTGCATCTCATTAGAGATGCAAAGCTGGGCGTTAGGAATTCCTACGCTAACGCAAGTTTTCATGCGTTAGCATGAGCTTGCTAATTAGTCGATAAAATTATCGGCGCTTTTCGGCCGAAAACGGACGCAAAAGCGGCGATAATTCTATCGCCTCGCCTTGCTGATATGCCCCTTAGTGACTGTCTCTAAGGAGGGAGAAGGCGCAGGATTCACAATTATTATGGGCAGGTGACTTCTCGAAATTCCGCCGGTAGAATCTGTATGAACGGAGACCATAATTCCACATATTTCTCCTCTTTATGGTCTGCCACCTTGAACATTCATTCCATGGCTAGAATTAGCCACAGTTTTTGTAACCACGCCACCTGATCCGGGGGTTCTGATGTGCCCCATCTAGTCAGAATTGCTTGTTGTGTGGCTAGTAATGCAAGAGCCATTTGTCTGCCCTTCAGGGAGCGCAAAGGGAATGTCAGAGAGTTTGGTAGGCAAGTAGTGTGTACGCAGGGAAGCGAGGGATAGATGTCTCAAATGCTTTATTTATGTCGCCAAGGACTGCCTCCCAGAAGATTCTCATTTTAACTGTAATATGTCCACTTTCATTCCGTCTAATTCACAGTATGCCAGGAATCAAATCTCTTATTTTTTATGACTTTAAATCCCCTATAACATCTACAAAATTTACTCTTGATCCCCGCTAAACCAATCTTTTTTTACCTCTGTATACAGTGGTACTGAAACAATTGTCAGTGTTGGATGCTACCATCAATATTGCATCACTTAAGTGCAAAATCCAAGCACTTCACAAACAGCAAATACAGCAAATGAGCCATGCCCACTCAGCGGGAAAGTGGTATACAAGTGCTATGCAGCCAGTGGTGCATTTTAGAGTGCGCTGTTGCAAATATATTACTAAAGCATGATGTTGTAGGACACAGTTATTTACATATAACACATTTTCCATTTAATGGCTACAGAATTTGCACTAACATACAGTTTGACTGATAAAACTGTATAGCGCACGATCGATGATGTGTGGAAATGAGAATTCATCAAATATTTATCATTTATTTGCACATCAACAAGTTAAGTGTCTTGATTTGTTTTCAGAAATACAAAAATGTGCTTCATTTGTGTTTTCAAAACTGCATATATATTTTGAAATATTTATACAGCTCATTTACATTTATTTACATTTTGCTGCATGTTAGAAAACAACTGACACCCAGTACCACTCAGCACAGGTATGAGCAGTGGGGTGGTAGGGAAGGGTGGGGGGGGTCAGAGATGTCGACAGACGACAGGATAAGTTACATTAAATTAAAAAATAGATAAAGCCACTTAGCTTGCGCTCGCCGCATCACATTCTCGAGAACACTACAGTGATGGTCTTTGAAAAGAACTTTCTGTGTGAAGGTTCCATTTTTAGACCTTCTGCTGCCTTCCTTATAGCCCAGTTTAGCATCCCTGAAATATTATTATTCAAGCAAGTGTTTCTTTGATCTTATGCAATTTGCTAAAGCAATGAAGACATGCTGTTTGCGAGTGGGAGGTGTAGGCAGAGACTTTGGAACATACTTCTACATCCCTGAACTACACGTGATTGTAGGTTTTGTTTTTGTGCATCCATTAATTATGATCTTGTTTTTTTTACATAATATTGTACATCAAAATACACATAACATATATCTTTGACTCAGGCGAGTACTATTTAGAAAACAGTTGGCATGTTTCAAGTCATGGAGTTGGTGCATAGTGTGTAAGTCACTGACTTTAGACCTTGGAGACAAACTTTCTCAGCCTGACTTCAGCAGAATACTAATATACACGTGTGATTCTGGGTGAATCACTCCATCACAATGCACCTAAAATTGTAAATGTGTTTAATGTAAATGTAGGAAAGTAGATTCCACCCATTTGTTTGTTTTTGGACTACCCAGTTTTAGACATTCACTGTGATTGAGTTACACGCTTGTGAGTTACACACTAACATATAAGCACAAAAGTGTGCGGGCTGAGCCTGTGAGACTACCATCTAGCTCAGCCTGATATCTGCGCACAGGAAACCTGTCACAGAAGAGAACCTACATGAACTAGCAGTGAGCTAGTGTAGGCCTTATACTGTTGCCCAGCTTTCAAAGAACAAGTCTGTAGTGCTTACTGGAAAGGCTATGTGCTCACTACATTATGCCTTATAGGTGAAACCTGCACTACCACAATTTTGCCATACTTAGGCCTGGGATACAAGTTAGGTATCAATTTTATGCTAAACGTACACCAAATCCAGATCCACTGTCACTTTTGAGATAACCGTACTCATTATCACACTTTGCACACTCTCATATTTCCATGGCTCAGCCATAATCAGATTTCAGGGTTTTGTCCTTTATTACAGGACAAAGTTTATCACTTTACTGGCCAGCAGGAGGATCAAAGCCCCTCACCCCCCAATACACAATAGAGTCATCAACAGTGCGTGGCCCAGTTGTAGGAAAACAAAGGGGTGGGAAGGAAATCTACATGTGCTAATTAACTCTTCACACACCACCTGGACTGGCCAAGTTTAGGATTAGAGCTACAGGTCAGTTACCAATCCTAGAGTAAAAACCACCCATGCATATCAAAATGCCTCATGACTCATGACAAAGCTAAGTCCAGAGTAATGCAGGGAAATGGCATTTCCCTCCAGGGATACTTGCGAAGGCTGTACATTGCCTAGAGGAAACATGCATTTACCTGTACAAGATCACTTTTTTGCTTAGGTCACATTCCTGTTAGTAGGATGTCTATGATGAAGTGAAGGCATTGTGTATTTACCATAAGTATGTGGGTTGAGACCTAAATATCAGCCTCAATCTGCAGTGCAGTTCTGCATCAAACAATAACACCCATTTCCAAAAGGTTCTATCGAGGGGAAATGCTATTATTTCTCCTTTCTTTTCTGACTTTGCATGTGTGCTGCACTGTACAGCACACATATAAAGTGGGAAAAGTGTTAAAGTTAGTCTAAGCATTGTTGTTTGTACTGGAAGTGTACACCTACAGTACAAACCCTATGCTAGACTCACTCAGGCAAGCTTGCACTGTGGTGCAAAGGAGTGTGCATGGCGCACGGCTACTTGATCATGCGCTGGCAGCACAGCGAGGGGAGGAGAGTGCCATATCCCTGTAACTATGGTGCTCTCCTGCTCGCTCCCCACTCAGTGCAGCATTTTTAGCTGCTGCGCTGCTCTGTTTGGGTAAAAAGACCCCTCAGGGCAAGTAGTATAAGCCATTTAGATTCAACACCAGTTTAGGAAGTGAAATTAGTCCTGTAATTCATATATGGCTAAAACACGGCCAAAATATTAAACTGCCAATTCTCAAAAAGTGTACACTTCAAGCAAAATAACCACTATATGATGAACAATCATCCCGTTCACTTTTTCACAGACCAGAATATGAATTCATATTTTAAATTGCCTTTTGTCATCAGTGTTTGATGCTTCTGACTCAAAACAGCTTTGAAAGTACACTCTGGAACTAAACAATGAAAATAATGACTCATGGAATTTTTGTGATATTCCAAATTTGCCAGTTGTGCGATACACATAATAGGGAGAGAAATTAGAAAAATGAAAGCTTTTCCAAAGAGATGATTCCCCTACTTGCCCCCCAGACAGTAATGGGATCGGCCTGCCGGTGGGCTAGATTGGGAGGGTAGGCTGGCATTGCCCTGTTGGATAAAAGGCGCAGAGCCTCTTACAGTCGTGTTGTCAGTCTCTAATCCTTTGAGATTGTTCAGACTTGTTTATCATTGCGAAAGAAAAGATAACTCTTGGCGTACGGTGAGTGCCTTGCTGACTTGGACTGAAGGGGATCGAGTGTTTCCGCTCATGTCGCCCACAGCCAATATCAACCCCTCCATTTCCGCAGAACCAACCTTACCCATGTGGACTCCCTCAGGGGTTTGAATCTTAGAAATCCTCATTGCTATGCTACAGACATTCTCAGGCGACCATCAGCAGAGATATAGGACCAGCCTGAGCACCTAGAACCTGAAATTATAGAATCATGGGAGTACAATGATAACTTACAGCAGCTTCATGCTGCCTCCTATAAGGTCATCAATGTTACTCACAGTCGATGGCACCAGTACTGCTGCTGCACAGTTAACAATGCAATGACAATGCAGAGTGAGTTGGGCTACTGAGAAGAACCAGGAGGAATCTATTTGAGAAAATTACACCCATCCAACCAGGTTCTCTTTACCATCAGAAAAAAACCATTTATGTTTCAGCCTGCACATCTTTACCGTGGAGCCTCACATCTCTTATAGCAGCCCCAAAAGCAGCCCTTTCATATGGATTATAAGTAGTAAACTGTACATGCATGTGTGGGATTAGTCTGAAAAACAGTCATCTTATGGTTGTGCACCATGTGACAAAGTCAACAGCTTTTTCTTATAGATGGAAGGGGATGAATGAACCTTTCATTGACATGATTTGGATAAAACAACCATTTTGTTCAAAACTCATTTTGGTAATGGAAAATGGTTCAACACAACAGCCTATCAAAAGGTTTGAGTGTGCTTAAGTGCTTTCAGGTACTCGAGAGTGTGACATGGGGAAGTGTTATCTACCGTAAGTAATTTCTGTTTGCACTGGCATCACTTATTCACCTTGACAGGCACAATAAAGAGAACTCAGTTTGCAACATTCACTAAAAAAAAATCATATACATGCATATAGACAGGCAGCACAACCTCAAATTCAAAATAAACAGGAAAATAAGAGATCAACAAATATCCTATTGCAATAATAAAACACTACGCTTTATTAGATTCAGAACCTGGTCTGGGAAAAATATACAATCTGAGAATTTGTCGGTCAGTGGTCCTGGAGGAGAGATTCGTTTCAACCTATTTCCCGTATTGAAATTCACTCCTGTGTTTCAGTACTGCTGCCAAATGCTCAGAAGGCTGCAGGAGAAGAAGCGGTGTGTGTTGAAATCCTGGTTTGTCCTGAAAAGGACAAAGGTGCAGGTGATGAGCTTATGTGGGTTTGGGGAAGGCATTGTGAAGCTTCTCCCTCATGCCTTTGAACACAAGAGTCACTCAGCTACAACTTTAACCTTATTTGAACCCAGCTTTTCATTATATACAACCCACTGCATCCTGAATGAAACCAAGCAAAACAAACGCTGTCACCCTCTGCTGCTCTATCACTGTCCCCTTTTCTCTCTTTTGCTTCCCATCTCTCGCTTTACTAAATATTGTGCAAATGACTCAAGTATTGTACAGAGAGATTTAGCTGAGGGCTATAGGATGGTTCTTTAAAGAGTCCCAATGAGAACCTCAGATATCCCAGGTGGGTCCCCATAAGTGGATCCTTTGGTCATGAGTGTCTAAATGTAGCCTATTTTGGCGTCCAGAGGCAGATGCCCCCCCCCCCTCCCCCTCCGAAGGAAGGTGAGGCAGTTTCTTCAGTGGAGGAGCTGAAAGTGGAGCAGAGAAACAGGATTTTCTCTCCACATAAGCATTATGCCTCTTGTGCGGATCTTCCATGCTTCCTTGGTTCCTCCTTGCGTAAAGGGCATCCATGTGAGGTTCTGCCTAGCAGACATGAAGGCTCAAGTACCAATTAGGACAGCGTACCCCTGGGGCACTGAGAAGAACTGAGAGTGATGCACAGGCCCACTGTGCAGGGCACTCAGCATACTGAAGGCACTCTGCCAGACAGAGCCCCACGCGACGCGGTAACACAGAAGCGCAGGATGACATATCGACTAGCATACTGGAGTACTGATTAAGCATTCTGGACATCAAACAGCACAGCAACATGCTAGACAAAACTGAAGGCAACATCCACCTTGCAGCCTCCAAATATGTAAAAACACCCTATCATGCTGTGAAATAGTCTGAAGGCGCTTCTTACACTGCATCAATCCTGGACACTGGGACACTGAGCTACTCCCTGGCATAAGGACAGGCCTCCTAGCATAGGACAGATTGCCCTGGTGTACTGAGCAACAGCAGCTACCAAGTGTGGCATCATTCTGCCCTTTCAGCGCCATCCTGGCAGACTGCGCATTCTTGCGGTGATCGAAAGGCACCTCTGGCGCACTGAACATCATGCGCGGGGGGTTGTGACTGGGTATTTTCGGCAGGTCTTCTTATTAACAGTCGTTCTAACAGGATAGTATTATCAAACCTGTAGCAGCGAGTTGTTCAGAAGTGTGGAAACAACTGCCCTATACACAGTGCCCACCCCCCTACACATGCAACCACTTGCACATAGAAAGATTTAT
This sequence comes from Triturus cristatus, assembly GCF_964204655.1. Classification (NCBI taxonomy): domain Eukaryota; kingdom Metazoa; phylum Chordata; class Amphibia; order Caudata; family Salamandridae; genus Triturus; species Triturus cristatus. The sequence continues at coordinate 447,634,429 of NC_140590.1, forward strand.
ATCCAGGCAAGTAGGTACATTTAAGTTTGCATTTTAACAGCAACCATATTTACACCGTACTCATAGATAACCACTTCATTCAACACCTAATAAATGCTCCCCGTCCCTTTAATTATACATTCTTTTGGTAGAATGAATGTGCTATTTATTTATCTGTATCCCTCTAGATATCAGATGGATGTGTAAATGCGCACATGTATGCAGGATGAATCAAGGATCCTCGGTGACAGATTACTATGAATTACTTGTACCACCAAGGGCGTAGCTACAATAGTGCAGTAGGTTCAGTAGCACCGGGACCCAAGTTGTGAGGGGCTCACCCCCCCCCCCCCCCAATCAGTGACTGGTTTAGTAAGTAAGAAACCAGGAGGCGAGGGTAACAGGTTCCTTGCTTGCATCAGTGGCCATGCACCCTTGCGACGCCACCGTGCACAACACAAGTTGCCCTCTGATTCTATTTGTTTGGACGTGTGTTAGATCGAGAAAAGGAACGGAAAAAACACAATCCAGGCTTAAGTTAAGGAGGTGCCATTTACCTTGGTAAATCCATCAGCTTTGCGGCTTCTGTGCCACACGCTTTGCTCCTTTTCTCTGCCCCACACACTGAAAGCACCAGAATCGACAGGCGCTGACACTGCACGAGGAAGTCAAGTTGGGGGTTGCTAGGATTGGTTGCCATAGAGATCGGTATATCATCGCAGGCAGTGAGTGGGCAGGGAAATAACCGGTATTGTCAGAGTATTTAATGCTAACAAATCCCAGCGCACTAAAAATGGATTCGGGCAGACTTCTGACATAATATTTTAAGGGATTTTTTTAAAATGTAGTCAGTTTAAGTGCTTTCCTTTGGCAGCCCCAGTACTTCTCTCTGTCGTGAAGCAAATGCTGATTTATGCCGTTTATTCTACAGATGCACAGGCTACTAAATCTGCAGAAGGTTGAACAATTTAGGTGAGAGCACAGGAAGAAATTAGCCACAAAAGAGCGCTTGATTGACAGGAGCAGAGGCCGTGCTCCTCTGAGCGGATGCTGCGGGTTTTACACAGAATTAATTAAAGCTCATGGCACACTGTGGAAACTGCATGTTTTCAAGGTATAAACAGATCTCATTATGACCCACTTCAGCGGCGCTCATTTGAATCCACTGGGAAGAACTGAGGGAATGAATAATCCTGGTGGGGTTTAAATGTGTGACCTGTACATGGCACACACCACTGTCTTTTTATGCATTGCTCTCCAATCTGTCTTTCCACTGGTGCACCTTTGTGAGGCCTGCTCCCATTTACCGGGCTGGTTCACGCGATTTGTAAAATCTGCAGTCGGTCCCTCTCCAGTGTGGAAACAACAGTGGGTACCATAGGCTTAAACCCAAAGAAAATGGCCCCTCTTCCCTCAGATGGGATGCAAAGGCCACCCATGACTGGGGTGCAGTGGGCTCAGATGCCCCTGGTCCTGTTGCAGTAATGATAGCTATGCCCCTATACTGCAGTCTAGACTACACAAAGTCACCTGACTCAAAGTCCTGGTCAGAGGGGGAGGACTAAAGGAGATGTTTACTTCCACCTGCACGTTCTTGCCTTCAGTATTTACAAATGCCTGGTATTTTATTGCAGAAATATTTTTGGGAGTGGGATGGAACAAAGGGGACGCTCCACTTACTCACAGCAGATGTTTCTCACTGAAGTCTACAGACCTCTCCTTACGCCTCTTAAACTAATTTTTTTTAATTAAAAAAGTGCACAGTAGGATTGTAGGCAGCAGTACCCCATCCATATACTGCCGCCTGCTCACTGTCTCAGACTTTCTCCTACAGTCAAACATCACTAAGTTTGAAATGATGGCGTCCATACCTGACGAGACTCAACTTAGGGAAAACTTGAATGAACATTCCTCGATGCTTCGTCATTTATCGTCTTTAATTGTGCTTCGTTGTCAGAATCTACGAGCTCCAATTCCAAATAGTGTTCCCTCATTTGTCTTCATCTCAATTCACTATGCTTATCGTCTTAAAGTTGGCGTACCCTTGATTTTGATGTACTTTGTAGGCTTTCCTAATCCTATTATTGCATACAGTAGTCAATGCATCGAGTTCTTACAGGCATATTTCGGAATGTTAACAATTTGAATTCTTTTAAATTATTTTATTCAACGCAATTTTGTTCTACATAAAATGTATGTACTCCTAAGGTGCACACTCAACGAAACACTGTCTGCATCACTTAGAGAAGACATGCTTTAGATGTACTGACAAATGTAGGTATTTGTGCAGAGTTAGAGCACTGCCTCTCATACAGAAGTGAGTGTCACTCCACATGTTTTTTATTTGTAACTATGGATTTTAGATTTTTTGTAGTTGGACAGATTTGACAAATGGGGCCTAGTGCTCTGTGTGCACTATATTGGCAGCGCCCCGTGTAGGTAAGAGCAGGGGGGCCGGGTGGGGGTGGGGGGTATTTCAACACACAACCACAAGGGAAAATTAATTATTTATTACAATTTCTCTCGTGGTGTTCTGTTTAATCAGCCTTCCCCCAAACCAGCCTCACTGCTCTTAACTGCACGGGCCGCTCCTGCCCTATATTCTTTTCGATTTTCACAGCATTCTCTATTGTCCTGGACCTGCCCTATTTGTCTATAATGAGGTGCCCCCTATACCTGCCCTACACCTTAGGACACTATACTTTTTCTAAATGAAAGTTTTGATGCAAGATACATTATCCTCGAGTTTATGCGTTTCTGAACTGACAACCTTTGGCAGCATACCAATGTCTCTTCTGAACAAAGGTGTTGGTTTATGTTAGATCTGGGGGTCTCTAGTTGGCAGAGGTAGGTACCACTCTCCAAATAGGGACCCTTACTTCTAGTCAGGGCAAGGGGGATACACTCTTTAGATAACCCCTGTTCACCCCCTTGGTAGCTTGGCACGAGCAGACAGGCTTATCAAAGGCAATGTGTAAATTATTTGTACCAACACTCACAGTAACACAGTGAAAACACCACAAATGGACTCCACACCAGTGTAGATAAATAAAGTACTTTTATATAAAATACACAAGACCAAAATGACAAAAATCCAACATACACAGTTCAAGAATATGGTTTCAAAAGAGTTCTTAGCTTAGCGACAAAATAATACACATTAGCGTCGATTTTAGCCAACAGTACCTGGTGATGCGATAAAAGTTCCTGGTGGCGCTCAGGCATCGAAAAACAAGCAACAGAGTCAGTCCTGAGACCCTGGGGCGGCGATGCGACAACCCCGCTGCACGCAGCGGGGGTGTGCGACGAATCCGGCCTGTATGTGGAGTGAGGCGATACTTGTATGGATTCCAAGGCGTAGCTTCTCCGGTAGAAATTTACTCGCAAAGTTACGATGCGACGATGTTCGCAGCGATGAAATACGGCCCGCTAATGAGTGGTGCTACGATCTTCGATGGCTCTGCGACGATGTTCGCAGCGATGAAATGCGGCCCGCTAACGAGCGGTGCGACGATCTCACTTAGCGGGGGCAGGCTCTGCGACGATACTCGTAGCGAGGGGAATCTTCCCGCTCCGGGGGCGATGCGCTCCGAAGATGAACGCGGCATTGACGTTGCAGCGGTGACAGGCGCTGCGACGATCTTTGCGGCAACGGAAATTTTCTCGCTAAGCCGGCAGTGCGTGAAAAAGTTGCAGATCTTTTACTTCTTTTCTCTTGGTCAGCTTCCCAACAGCAGGCACCACTTCCAGAGGCCCCACAATTGGATCAAGCACTCTAGGAAGGGCAGAACTCACACAGCCGAGTTCAGGGGAAAGCTGGGGGTGAATTCCTTTTGTTCCTGGGGTTTCTTAACAGGAGGCCAGCTCTACTCAGGCCCTTGGAGATTACTTCAAGCCAGGGTACACAGCACACAACAAAGTCCTTCCCCTCTCCTTGGCAGCAAAGCAACTGTAGGTCAGCCTTACAGCAGGTCAGTCCTTCTTCTTCAGTCTTCCAGCTTGCTCCTTGGCAGAGGTTCCTTCTTGATTCCAGGATGATCTAATTTCTTGGGATCAGGGTCCCAATATTTATACCCCCAAATCCTTTGTCCTCTTAGGGCAGAGGGGTCTTTGCCCAGTCCAAACCAGTTCTGGAGCACTCTGTTTACATGACTCCTTCTTTCCTTTCACAGTGCAGGGCAGAAACATCAGACGCCCCACAGGAGGTGGAGCCAGCACTGTGGAGGGAAAGCAAAGCCTTGGAGCACTTTGTTGACATGATTCCTTCTCTCCTTTCACAGTGCAGTTGTCTAAACAATGGGGTGACCCTGTGTCCCTCAGAACCTGGGTATGATTATTATAAGAAACAATGGTTCTGTCGGGTATGAGCAAAACAATTACTTTGTTCTACAAATGAATCGAGGATAATTGAAGAATTAATCCAGAAATGACCACATAAATTGTGAAGTACAAATCACACACACCATGTTAAAGTACAAATTACGGTAAAGTAAACTTTAGAGGGTGAAATGCTGTTCTGTATATATAAATTGCATCATTTATATAGACACCCATATCATTTGTAAAGCAAGGTTACCAAAGTAATAAACTATAAAGTGAATTTGTGAATTGGTGACAAAGTGACATAAGTGACAGAATTGTGCATAATATATACAGAGATTGAATACAAAAAACTTTTTATGTACAAAATATACAAGAAGAGGGCCAGTATTGAAGAGAATTACAATGACACCGTTTCACGAATAAATCAGAGTATGTATAGAAACAGGTCTTGAACTGGTCCTAGCTATTGTCGTCGACGTTTCAACCCAGTGTAAGCGACACTAAATCGTCATGTCATGCGGCAGCGTTAGTCGAGATCGCTGAAGATTAATTACCATTGAACTAAAATATTCGTACGAAATTTCACTTCGGATTGGATCCGACGCATTTCATTCACCCGACACGGCTTTTCTTACAGGAAAACGCCTTTTGAGAAACCCCATTGGACGAGGCGCTCTGTCCTTGAACACCTGAATGCTTGATTGTTAGGCCATCCTAGACCATAGGCTAGGTTGCCATCGTTTATTTTAATGTCCTGATGAAGACCCTACATGACGATTTAGTGTCGCTTACACTGGGTTGAAGGTGGTGCGGCAGCGTTAGTCGAGATCGCTGAAGATTAATTACCATTGAACTAAAATATTCGTACGAAATTTCACTTCGGATTGGATCCGACGCATTTCATTCACCCGACACGGCTTTTCTTACAGGAAAACGCCTTTTGAGAAACCCCATTGGACGAGGCGCTCTGTCCTTGAACACCTGAACGCTTGATTGTTAGGCCATCCTAGACCATAGGCTAGGTTGCCATCGTTTATTTTAATGTCCTGATGAAGACCCTACATGACGATTTAGTGTCGCTTACACTGGGTTGAAGGTGGTGCGGCAGCGTTAGTCGAGATCGCTGAAGATTAATTACCATTGAACTAAAATATTCGTACGAAATTTCACTTCGGATTGGATCCGACGCATTTCATTCACCCGACACGGCTTTTCTTACAGGAAAACGCCTTTTGAGAAACCCCATTGGACAAGGCGCTCTGTCCTTGAACACCTGAACGCTTGATTGTTAGGCCATCCTAGACCATAGGCTAGGTTGCCATCGTTTATTTTAATGTCCTGATGAAGACCCTACATGACGATTTAGTGTCGCTTACACTGGGTTGAAACGTCGACGACAATAGCTAGGACCAGTTCAAGACCTGTTTCTATACATACTCTGATTTATTCGTGAAACGGTGTCATTGTAATTCTCTTCAATACTGGCCCTCTTCTTGTATATTTTGTACATAAAAAGTTTTTTGTATTCAATCTCTGTATATATTATGCACAATTCTGTCACTTATGTCACTTTGTCACCAATTCACAAATTCACTTTATAGTTTATTACTTTGGTAACCTTGCTTTACAAATGATATGGGTGTCTATATAAATGATGCAATTTATATATAAAGAACAGCATTTCACCCTCTAAAGTTTACTTTACCGTGATTTGTACTTTAACATGGTGTGTGTGATTTGTACTTCACAATTTATGTGGTCATTTCTGGATTAATTCTTCAATTATCCTCGATTCATTTGTAGAACAAAGTAATTGTTTTGCTCATACCCGACAGAACCATTGTTTCTTATAATAACTTTCACAGTGCAGGGCAGAGACATCAGACGCACCACAGGGGGTGGAGCCAGCACTGTGGGGGGCAGGCACTGTCCTATTCAGGTCCCAGGTGCAACTCCTCCCACCCATCTACATGGAGATCTCTCCATTCAGCCCTGTGCTGACTCACCCTGTCTTCGGGAATTCACCAGCCCCCTGGAATTCCCCAGCCCCTGTCACTCAAACTCCAGACAAGAAATACACAACCTAGCAGAGGCAGGTTTGAATGGTTAGACAAGAAAATACCTACTTTCTAAAAGTGGTATTTTCAAACACAGAATGTTAAAACCAACTTCACTAAAATATATATTTTTCACTCTGAGTTCAGGCATACTAAACTTTAATTTTCTATCTTGCTCCTATGGGAAGATATGCAGGTAAACATTATACTCAGCATTCCCCATTATAGCCTGAGGGCAAGATAGCCTTTCAATAGTGAAAAATGAAAATGGCTGTAATTCACTACCAGAGCATGTTACCTACACCAGTACATGCTCTACCTTTCACATACACTGGACCCTGCCCAGGGGGTACCTAGGGCCTTCCATAGGGGTGTCCAATGTGTACAGAAAGGGAAGGGTTAGGCCTGGCCAGTGTGGACACTGGTCAGGTCAGCATGGCAGTTAGCAACTGCACCCAGGCACTGCGGTGGCAGGCCTGTGACACCATTTTAGGGCTACTCCTGTGGGTGGCACAATCAGTGCTGCAGGTCCACTAGTAGCATTTCAATCACCAGCCCTGGCACACTCGGTGCACTTTACTAGGGGCTAACAGGTGAAACAAATATACCAATCAGGGATAACCAATCAATATAACAATTTACCTAGGGAGCACTTGCACTTTGACACCGATCAGCAGTGGCAAAGTGCCCAAAGCATCTAAACCAGCAAAAACGAAATCCAGCACAGCGTAAAAAAATACAGGGGGTAGAGGCAAAAAGTCAGGGGAAACCACGCCAAAGATGCCAGTTCTAACAGTTTACTAATAATTTGCATCTTTGATCTGGAAAACCCTATACCAGACTAATTATATTCCAAATGTAATTTGTTTTGAAACTGTCACATTTTTTATCAGATTTGAGCTTCAAATATTTGTTTTGCAACTTTTGAGGCGTGGTGTAGTGTGAGAAAATGGGTCACTGGTTGAGGGGGTGAAACCCTACTCAAGCAGCAACCACAACCATTGTCAGGCGCGAGGCTCCAACAAACCCCAAAACTAACCTGCGCTCAGTCCTCTGGCAGCTTGGCACAAAGCAGCCAGTCTTAACTTAGAGACAATGTTTAAAGTATTTATGCAGCATTTCAAACAGTAATTAGGTGAAACCTCAACACAAGAAAAATCCCACATTTACTTGGAATAATCTTATAAATAGAATAAGACAAAAATGAGAAAAATCTAATTAGTAGAACTGGAGATATGCAGATGTAAACATTCCAGTGAAAATAGAGCCCAAAAGCACAAAGCGCCAACTGTGGAAATCTGGTTGCACTACACCTGGACAAAGAAAAAATGACTGTTGCAATGCTAACTGTACTGCTACTCTAAAAGAGCTGCTACCCTGTTGTGCTGACCAGCTGCCTTTTTGTCTGGGGAGGATGAACTGGACCGGTAATTCATCTTGAACCCAGGACCTCACAGTGACCCAAATGACTAGTCTGCAGGCCTCCCGATCAGAGCTTCAGAGACATAAAAGGCTCCCAACAGCTCCTGGACCCGTCTTTAGGGGGTTTCTGACATCACTCTCATGCCCTGGATCCTTGGTGTGGCTCTTGAGCTCTTTAAATCAAGCTTTTGGGCGTATCACAACCGTGAATGGGCCCATTCGCACCAGGACCACACCGCTCACACCGAAAATCAGCACGAGCCGCCAACAGCCTGTCTCTTCACACAGAAAGCATTAATCACCACAGCGGACGACCAATGCAAGACTCCAGCCTGCCAGTCCGCAATGCCCAGTCTACTCCTCACACCACGTAGACCTGGGCTTTTGATACAAAACTTGAGAAGGTAAAACTTCAGTTGGACTAATCTCAGACTGTAGTCGATCCATGCTCCATTGTGGTCAGCCTGAACTTTTGACTTTGACTCAGCCCAGCGTAACATGATAGTCGCGGTGGAATTTTCTGCTTTTTGGTGCTATACTGCAGTTAATTCTTTACAAATTCATAACTCTGGTTCTACTGATTGGATTTTTGCCGTTTTGGTCTTAACCCCTTCGGCGCCGATGACGGAACGGTTCCGTCATGCACGTCGGTTGGGCTGTGCTTATGACGGAACCGTTCCGTCATGGCCCCACCCGCGCTCAGAACCTTCAGCGTGGCGCGGAAATCCGCGCCGCGCTGAAGGGGTTAAATTAACCTCTATTTTTCTAACTTGAGGTGGGACCTCTTTGTGTAGAGTTTTCACTGTGTTACTGTTTGAAGTCTTGCACAAATCCTCTGCACATTGCCTCTAATTTAAGCCTGGCTGCTCTATGCCAAGCTACTAGGTGGTGAGCACTGGTTAATTTGGGGCTTGCTTGTACCTACCCTGACTAGGATTGTGGTTGCTGCTTTATCAGGACTCACACCCCAGTCAGTCAGCCAAAACCCAAATTCTAATAGTATTAGAAAGGAAGGGTTGGGCCTGGCAAAACGTTTATCTTGCCAGGTCGACATGGCAGTTGTATAACTACACACGTAGGCTGCAATGGCAAGCCTGAGACAGGTTTAAAGTGCTCATAAGGAGAGCCCCTCAATCAGTGCTGCAGGCCCACCAGTAATATTTCATTTACAAGCCCTGGGCACAGGTAGTGTGCCCCTTTACTAGGGATTTATAAGTTAATTAAATTTGCCAATTGAGTATAAGTAGGCTGTGGGGTTTTAGGTTTAAACCTATAATATCTGATCAAACCCCACTGACAGAGAAATAGCCCTCACCAGTGAAAACATATAAACACTGAAAAAACACCTGAACAACCACAAACTAAATGCCATTCAAAGAAAGGAAAATGAGTGTGAAAGAGTCATTTGTTTTCTTCCTGAAGCGGCCAATACAATATAACTTTGTCATACAAGCTAGCAGTAAGAAAGACTGGGCTAACATTACTCTGCTTGAGTTTTGTTGTTTAGTGATGCCTCTAAAATATTGTTTTTTGTTCCTTTTGTTTTTTTTCAGTTTTCTGGTCTTTGGTCTAAAGATGCAGGGTTTAGAAGCATGTTTTAGGTCTTGTTTAATTATTTTATAAACTGTAGAGAATCAGGAAACATCAAATTCATATTTGATATTTTGGCTGCATTTGATTCTTTCACTGATAGGTAAAATGGCTGGTTTCATAAAAATCTTTCCTAATATGTGTCATCACATTTACCCACAGAGAATGGGTAAAAACCCTTAATGCATCAGCCACCAGTTTCTAGCGGGTCAGTATTGATAGTAGGTGAATTGCCAACACCTCAGGCTTTAAACATTCAATGCAAGGTATAGTGACAAGTATATGTATAAAGAGTGCTATCACCAAGCATCTGGGATAGTGGTGAAATCATGGCACCAGACGTTTGGAAAACATAAAATGCGGTGTCACTTGGAATGCTCTGCAAAAAAAGATTGGAGTGATATTGTTTGTATTTGCAGTGATTCAGCTACGTATATGAAAAAGTTGGGTGATGACCTGTCAAAATTGATACCCGAGCTGAAGTGATTCCCGGAAGAAGATCCTTGCCACTTATTAGATGGTATGCCGAAAGCATCTTTACAATCTTCAGAGTGATTGAGGGATGCTATTGACTTTTTAGTCCATTCTGGTGCACTGTTTTCTTATGCACAGGAACTAAAACGCAAATATTTATAATTTTGTGCTTTGTGTGTGGCCTCAAAGAAAGAGTCATCCCAACTGTGTCCCTTAGCTGATGGTTCTCAGTCCAAGGGCCTATGAATGCTATATTATCCATGTGGTAACAGTTTACAGAATTGTTGCTGAGTGATGATGCCAAAGGCAAGAAATGTGACGATCTTTGGTCATTTTTGACCGCTTCAATAACTCTGAGGGCATAAGCGCCCATCTCAATGCAAATGTTGCAGAACCTGCCTTGAGAATCGCAATCTTCAAGTGCACCAGTATTGGCATGGAAAGCTATGTCAGTGGCCAGAGTTAGCAAATTGTGTACTGGCTGTTTTGGCGTTGCCCGTCTCAAGTGCCAATGTTGAGAGGGCATTTCACAGAAGTTTACAAGGGAAGGAAAGAGCGAGCGCACATGACCAAAGAATCACTGAAGAAGTATTGTATGGGGTACTACAATAAGTTTAATTTGCAAAAATCTATTTGCACTTATACACTATACATAGACTGTCTATATACCATGTTCTATCAGCAGGAATAATAAAAGCAAAACGTTCCATAAACACCGGAAAAACACTTTTTCTGTTGGTTTTAGTGGCGCCAAAATGTGTAGCCACTGATAACAACTGTTTTTTTAAGGTATTGAGATCACTTGAAAACACTGAAAAAACCCCACCAGAATTTACCAAAAATAGAAACTGAAAACAGGAAAGCCTAAGTATAAGCCAATTCTACCATGTTTTAAGGAGAGAACACAAGCATGTTAGCACTGCTTAGCAGAGGTAATGTGTACAGAGACTTAAGGCCAGCAAAAATTAAGTCAGCAAAACGTAAAACAGGAGGCTTGATGACCAAATGTTAGGGGAAAACCACACCAAGGTTGCCAGGTCTAACATGTAGCGTATCTAATTTAAGTACAGTGGATTTACAGAATAGATATTTTAGATGAAGCGTTCTCAAAATAACTTACCTCTACATGTAAGAGCCAGTTTCATCCCTCACATTTGGCCATTCCCATCCTAAAAGGAATTTTATACTCTGCTTAAATGATCATAAATCTGGTAATCAGGAAAAGTGGAACAGAAGGAGCCTTGAGCACTGTGTGAACACTTGGAACTTAACAGGTAAATCAGACCTGACTATTTCATAGGACAGCCATCAAGGTTTCAAACCCCTCTTCTGCTCTGCAGACTTCCTGGGATAAAGTTGGCAAATACTATTGCCAGTCCCATTGATATTGATATGGCCAAACTTCCTAACAGATGTTCGAGTTAGGGTAGCAAGAAGATCACTTGAGAATCAGAGCTCTTCTCTGCAATCTGGGAATCAAGACTCAAGCCACTGAGAGAACGTTTATGCTCCTAAGCATAAGAAATGCATTATGTTGAAGTAAACATAGGACAAAGGGTCTGTTGTAAGATTTTGTAGATATATTTAGAATCACTCATTAATAGTATACTGACTTTTCTTTTCAGAATCATTGTTTGGCTCATTAGAAGTTTAGAAACTATTCCGCATGGGAGATGAAAAATAAGGATCTGTTTTAACAGCATGTAGATGTTCAACATCTTGCATGGAGAACAGATGACCTTTTCTTGCAATGTACAGGAGCTTCAGCTTTCTGGCCATGAAGGAGGCAGGACTTAGTGCTGAGCACAGCCCAAGACATTTCTAAATCCACAGACCCGATCCCAAGTTAAGCTTGCATCCCTTCCACGACACCGCCTTCCCCCCTCCTGTACCAAAAACCAAAATCAAAGCTTTTGAGGCTGTTGCTGATGTCCTGGGGAGATTTCACACCTCATAGTGGACATCAACTGAGTGAAACCTCCAAATAATTAGCTGGAAACGTGCTATCTGCAGGAGTTTCCAGCTAACTGTGTGCCCACCATGTGATATCGGCTCCTCACTGGGTGACCATGTCAAAGAGCCAATATAGTGTAACACACAGTGGCATTGTGTGAGTTGACAGGTCTATTGCTCTTTTCCTGGGAAAGAAAGGGGTGGGCAGAAAATGTATGTGCTAATTCGTTTTTCACACTGCATCTGGCAAGGGCAAACCCTAGTCCAATGAAACAGAGGATAGACAGGCCACTGCAGCCAAACACAGGAGGTGATCATCTTTGAAGTTTTTGTGAGAAGGTATTAGGCAGTTGTGTCAGTTGGGGGGAGGGCTGACCTTCCTAGGGAAGGTCGTTTCCTAGACCATTTGAAGTGATCATCTTTAAACGTTCCTAGATACTGGGGCAGGAGTGGAGTGGTGATGTGGCACTCGGGGGGTTCCTACCATCCAGAACTAACTTCCCCCACTTAAAAAACCCAGTACAAGAGAGAAGCTGTTGGGAACTCAGTGAAAGTGGGAGTGACAATGCTAGATGAATGCCCAGCTGGAGGGAGAAGACACCTGACTCTGCTACAAGGATGGACTTATGGTCTTTGACTTCAACTGGCACCCAGGCACTAGTAGAGTTTCTCCAGGGTCAGTGAAGCGGACCCCCATTATACCCTCTGAGGGATGGTAGAGGAAAGGACATGCTTGAGAGAACTCTGGAGGGTCCCCCCTGCATCTTTTATGGACTTCTCCTGTAGCTGAGTGACCCCATTCAGGAGGGGAGGCACAGACTCCACTGCCCACTCAGACCACAAAAACATTTGGACCTGGGGAGTTTTGCATGGAGGGTTCCAAGTTGCTGGGCAGTGGAAGGCCTGTTAAAGAAGACTCAGGATGAAGGCAGGTACCACAAGTCTAGACCAAGGACAGGTTCATCAATAGAACCATTAAAAATCCAGATCCAAACCAAGAACTAAAATTAGATGTAAGAAGGCTTGAAGATCTCCTCCTGTTGGCTAAAACTCACCACTCAGAACAAAAGGACACCTTTCGCTTTAAAAACAGCCCAGAGGCAACCTTGTCAGATGCTTGGTTTCTGTGGGGGATATTGGCCAGGAAATGGAGCAAGTATTGCTCAGCTACGAATTTTCAAACGTTCCAATTGGGAAGGGCCAACCCCCCTGGGGGCCGACTCAACCGCCATTTATTTTTTTTCATAGGGAAAGGCCATGCACGGGGCTCCTTCCCCAGACAACTGTTAACCCAGAGAGCCTGGGCCCGGCACAGGTAAAAAGGGTCTCTTTATTTGGTGGACCCCATGCCACCCAGGTTTGTGTGAGATGGAGCACACTGCTGACATCACCCTGCCCAGACACACAGCAATGGAGCTGTCACCCGCATGGCTCATGAAGAGTGCAGCACATATGCAGAGAGTCAGCTGGGGCCACAGGTGTCTTGGGACTCTCCCTTAGCCATTAACACAATTGCAGCACTCGGGTGCCTCAGTGGGCACAGACACCCAGTATAAAGCACCAGCTTTTGAGAAAGCAAAGCATTTTGTTCTGAGGGGAAAAGCTGCTAATAAAATATGAACAGCTTAAGGGAGAGGAGCGCCCCGTAATTCTCTGGGGTGCTATAAATACATCCCTTGTGGTGCCCCAAGACTGGACAGTGGCACCACCAATAGTTTATAGATTACTCTGGGGGCTACCCAGAGTACAGCCTCATCCAATTGAGCCCCTACAAAAATGTTGCCATATGTCTTCCAGTGGACCTTTGCTTATATTTCAAGTCCTCCTGGAGCTTGCGCTGTTACACAAAGGCTCTGGGATTTAGGGACTCCTGTTGGTTTGTCCTAATGGTGTGGTAGCAGCATGTTAGAAGTAAAAGAAATGTTCTTGTGCATACGTTAAATTGAATTAATAATACTTTGAGGTGGCCTCCATCATAACTAAGGAGTACAGAGACACAGACACATGTCTTAAAGTCCTCTCTGCCTTTGCTAGGGTCAAAGGAGGACTGTTCAAACAATCTATTCCTACAAGTGCAGCTGAACTGAGTGGTGACTGTACCTGGTGAGCTCACTTCTTCATTGCACCAACGTTTGCTATTCCAACAACTGACACTGCTGTGACTGCATGGTTCCAGCACATGAGTCACTTGCTAGATACACTTCTTGAGTGGGACCTGCATTGTTTTAAGTGAAGCCCTTTATCCTGGTGGGCCTATAATTTATTTTGATTAGACAGATGTCTGGGCCCCTTCATCGTAGTATTTGATTCACCCTTCAGTGAGGAGCCACTGAGCCAAAGCATCCAGGCCTCAGTGTAGTGTGAGCTCCAACACTACAAACTCTAAGCGCAAGGGGTAGGCTCACTATTCTTGCCCCAGTAGATGCACTTTCATCATTAAGCATTGTCTCCTTGTGCTAGTTACACAGTACACTCTATATTACATTCCCATTGAATGCATTTTTTGTTTGACGTCTTTTACTTATTTGTGAAGACAAGGGATGCTAATCATAAAACCTATCAAAGTAATCCATTTGACAAAGGCATTGTGGTCTTCCATCTTGCACTGATATTATTCTATAGTTTTGTTTTAAATGTTGTGCCGATGTACGCAATCATCATGAACAGCACATTGTATTTTTCCCTAGTGTTATTATTAAGTTTGTACTGTATGTTGAGAACTTTCTACCAGTTGAACTCCATTTAAATTGTAAATCTATTCATATATTCTTAGCAATACTTAAAGTGCTGTTTACTCACAAATCTGGTTAGATATTCACATAATTATTGTAACTGACATAATTGCGCTGTACTGTAGCTAAGCTGGCCCTACGACTCTTCACTTGAATGAGGTTTTTATTGTTTGTGGCTCCCTACCCAGTGAGTCAAGGAATCTTAGTGAGACCAGTTTTCTATCACAGATTGAGTACCTAGTTGGCAACTTTAAGAAACTGGAGTATTAGTTGATGGGCGTGAGAACTCAGCTCAAATAATAATCACAGTAATTTTCAAAAGGAACCGCTAAAGTCAATAAATAAACCTATGCGTAACCGTCAGGTAGCTTGGCACAAAGCAGCCAACTTAATGTGTAAAGTATTTATAAAGTACTCAAGGAGTAACACAGTTAAAACATAACACAAGAGAATCCAAAACCAATTTAGAAAAATAATGAAAATGTTAATAAGCAAAAGGACACCAAAATGACAACAGTTCAATAGGTAGAACCAGGGATATACATTTTTAAATTGTTAATTAAAAATAGCACCAAAGGGGAGGAGCCTAGCGCGCAACCAAGATGGCCGCGTAGGCTTACGGCTCTCGAGGGCCCCCGCAACCTCCCACGTCTATCCTGACTTAATCCTGGTTTATTCGACAGGCGTTTGCAGATAAACTTGCGCTGAGGTGCCACCAGTTTTCCAAATCCGGATCGGACGCAGGGAACCGGAATGGTTGCACTCCGAAGTTTGCGGCCTGCTCTCGCCTTGGTCCCGATCTCGAGCTGGTGAAGTGCCCGGGTATGAAGTGAACAACAGCGGCTGGTTGGGCTCGACCTGTCACGGACCCCGCACTTTCACTTTCATTTTCAAGCTCGTTTTCTGATATCGGCTGAGAGACTTTGGTGTTTCAGAGGGGCGCGGACGGCGGAGTGTCTGGCCTGACTCTCAGACTATACATGGGCTTACTGTCGGTGACGGCTGTGTTCAACTGAATTAGCTACCTGGTCTCTTTTTCCTGGTGCGGGCGGGTGCCAACCTTGGTGGCCTCCGGACGATGGCGGCGAGACTAAACGGAGACAAGTCGAAACCCAAGTCAACTCGGAGGGGTGCCTATACCCAGGTCAATAATATGGATCGATATGCGCAGGCAAAGGGATCCCCTGGTAGCTCCCATAAATCGCCTGAGAGGTCTAAAGAGGTCTCAGACCCATCGTCAGAATTGACTTTGCTGGACGTCATGGGCGCCATTGAGGAGATAAGGACCGCTGTGGGTCAGCAGTTTGATACCTTGGCTCATAAATTGGACGCGGTCCTGATCGATGTGAATTTGGTCAGGGCAGACCTGTCCAAAACTAACGAGCGGGTCGACTCCTTGAGTCAAGCGGCGTCGAGTCTAACTGTTGATGTGGCTGCCCTGCAGACGGAGGTCCATAGGTTGCGGCTAGCCAGTGATCTGACGGACCGTCGACTTGAGGACTCCGAGAGCAGGGCTAGACGGAACAATGTCCGTATCATTGGAGTGCCGGAAAGGTCGGAGGACTCTGCTGCGGATCTTTTTGTGGAGGATCTGGTGATCAATCGTCTCGCGCCCAAGGGACTGAGCAAGTTCTTTGCGATGGAGCGGGCCCACAGGATTCCGGGTGGTGCGCCCAAAGTGGGTGCTCCCCTGTGGCCTATAATCGCCCGACTCTTTAACTTTCGGGATAGGGATGCTATCCTTCAGGCGTCGAGGGTGGCCGGGCCGCTGAAGTTTGAGATCTCTAATGTTAGCTTTTACCCGGACTTCACGCAAGCGGTCCAAAAACAACGGCTGGGATTTTTGGGCGTCAAACGGCGCCTGAGGGACATGGAGCTGAAGTATGCAATGTTATTCCCGGCTAGGCTGCGGGTTGAGTTCCGAGGTCGCTCACACTTTTTCGACCGTCCGGAGGCGGTTGGAGACTGGTTGGATGCCCTGCCTCGGGGACAGGATCGAGACAGTCGGACGGCGGAGCGCGGACAGGATTTGGTGGAGCAGGCCTAGAACTTGGTTCCGGGTGATGGACTGGACTGGTGACGTTTTGTACCTTGGCTCAACTGGACCCTAGTTTGGCACAATCTGCCCTCCAAATGCCTGGGGGTTGTGGGGAGCTTATTGGGGTCCTTTCCTCCTTCTGGGGTTCTTTTTGTGGTATATGTTAGGGCGACAGGCACACTGCGAGTTGGGGGGGCTGTTCGGGCTCAAGCAGGGGTGCAGGGAGGGGGGAGTTGTGGTTTGGGGATTGTGGGGGAGGGGGGTTGTTGGGGATTGTTGGTTTGTTTCGCAAGGCAATATGAAGTTCACTGCTGACTTATCCGGTTTGTGCTTTCCGGGATGTGGGTATCATGCACGGGAGTGGGATGGGGGTAGGGGATTGAGAATCCTTTCGTGGAATGTAAATGGACTGGGGGACAGGATCAAGCGTGGGGTGGTGTTGCAGTTTTTGAAACGGACTTCGCCCGACATTGTTTTCCTGCAGGAGACACATTTGATTGGGAACTCCTTCCATGCCCTAAATAGGAGGGGCTATCGCCTCGCCGCTCACTCTGGTTTCACTTCTGGCTCTAGGGGAGTGGGCATTTTGGTTAGGGCCTCTCTCCCATTGGAGGTGGACGAGGTGCTTCACGATGATAGGGGGCGCTATGTGGCACTGGTGGGGAGATGGGAGGGTAGGACTGTTTCGCTCGTTGCTGTGTATGTGCCTCCGGGGTTACAGACGGCTACGTTTGCTGATCTGGGGCGTTTGGTCCTGGGACTCCCTGGGGGGGTTCTGGTGTTGGGGGGTGACTTTAATGCTGTTGTCTCCGGGTTGGAGGATCGTCACCCACCCAGGGATCTCCCTAGGGCTCAGGCCTGGTTGGGTGGCTTTTTGGACACCTTGGGACTTGTAGATTGCTGGAGATTGATGCACCCGGGACAGGCGCAATATATGTTTCACTCGGGGGCCCATGGGAGTCTCTCGAGACTTGATTATATGCTTATGCTGGCGATCCAAGCTGGTATGAGTGGGGAGGTGCGTCATTTAGCCCGTGGTATTTCTGACCATTCCCCTATATGGTTGCAACTGAAGGTTGTCCCTGGGGCAGAGGGGAGAGTAGCACCCGTTAGTCCTTGGTATATACGTAACCCTAAGATCCGCGTGGAACTGGTCAAGTCCACTGATCACTACTTCAACGATAATGTGGGGTCTGTGTCGTCGGCCGTCTCCCTATGGGAGGCTTATAAAGTGGTGATCAGGGGGCAGGCCTTGTCCCTTATCTCCCATGCTAAGAGGTGCGAGAGAGCAGAGGTGGCTCGCCTTGAAACTGAAATAGCTGAAATCGAGGAGGACTTGGAACGGGGAGTTACTGATGAGAAATTGCACGTTTACAGCCTCAAACAATCAGATTATAGAGTGCTAGTCACGGAAGCCGCTAAGGGGATGAGTAGAGAGCAGCAAGGACGACTGTATGATGTGGGGGATAAGGCCGGAAAGTTGATTGCTTGGTTGGATAAGAAGGAGAGAGCGAGCAGGGTGGTGCCCGTTGTGGAGAGAATGGATGGAGTGCGTGTGACTGACCCGGTGGAGATCGTTGATTGCTTCGCGGATTATTTCCGCGGGGTATACTCTCCGGTTTCTGTGCGTTCGGAGGAGGATTCTCATCTGTTGCTTAGAGATATTGCATTGCCAACCCTATCGGAGGCTGATGCAGTATTGATGGAGGCGAAGTTGTCGTCAGATGAGATCGCTCTGGCCACTCGCTCGATCGCATCGGGTAAGGCTGTGGGTCCTAATGGTCTTCCCATCGAACTATATAAGTTGCGTCCCGATAAGATAGCGCCGTATCTTCGGGACATGTTTTTCGCGGCACGTGCTGCGGGCTTCCTCCCCCCTGACCAACGCCTCGCCAACATAGTTGTGATACACAAAGAGGGGAAGCCGCGAGATCACTGCGCCTCCTATCGGCCCATTTCGCTGTTGAACGCAGAACCCAAAATTCTGGCTAAGGTATTGGCTAATCGACTGGTTCGGGTCGTGGGCGACTTGATTCATCAGGATCAGTCCGGTTTCATACCCCATCGGAATACCGCTCTGAATTTGAGGCGGTTGCACGGCGTGCTTGCTAGAGCGGAGTTTATACGTGAGCCGGCCATCTTGGCATCTTTAGATGCCACTATGGCGTTTGACACTTTGGAGTGGCCGTATATTTGGGCCGTGTTGGTGAAATTTGGGTTCGGCCCTGAGTTTATTGGTTGGGTAAAATTATTATATGCTGACCCACTGGCTCAGGTGGTGGTGAATGGTAGGGTGTCGGCTCCCTTCGCACTGGGGAGAGGTACGCGGCAGGGATGTCCGTTGTCACCCCTTCTCTTTGCACTTTCTTTGGAGCCTCTCGCCGCCTGGTTGCGTTGGGAGCCGTCGCTGCGAGGCATTAGATGGACGCCGGAGTTTGAAGACCGTGTCTCCCTTTACGCGGATGACATCCTTCTGTATCTCACCTCTCCCCGACAGTCGCTAATTGTATTGGTGGACGTACTGAATTCCTTTGGTCGCAACTCTGGCCTGGTCATTAACTGGGCCAAGTCATGTGTTTACGTCCTCTCGGGCGAGGCCCCCCTCCTGCCACGGGATTGCCCCATCCAGATTGCTACATTGGGGTTCAAATATTTGGGAATCTTTATCTCTCTGGATCCCGCGGTCCGCTATGAGCAAAACCTTCTCCCTCCCCTCCAGCGATTAAAGGCCGACGTCGCGAGGTGGCGACGACTTCCGCTCTCGCCGCTCGGACGGGCGGCATTGTTTAAAATGATGTCGCTACCTCGCTTCTTGTATGCTTTGCAAAATACTCTAGATGTCGTGCCGGCCCGTTATTTCCGGGAGGTGGAGGGTCTTCAGCGCCAACTGTTTTGGGACGGGCGGCCGCGGATTGCTCTCGCCAAGTTGACGCTCCCTTGGTACGATGGGGGGGTCGCCCTCCCCGATATTAAACGATACTATTGGGCGTCTCAGTTGGCGGCGGTGAACCACGGGATATACGGTCCTGCCTTGAATCCGGCCTTCGAGATGGATACATTTCTGCTCCCGGGTGGGGATTATAATAGGGCGCTGTACTCGGTGACGCCGGACACGCGGTTTACAGGACCCACGCAGGTTGCGGTACGTGTGTGGCACGCGGCGAATGCTGCAATGGGGTGGAGGGATCGCTTGACTCGGGCGACGCCGTTGTATGCCTCCGGGCGGCTGGGCTGTTTGTGGAGATCGAAAGGCTTTGAGAAATGGGATATGATTGGTATATGTAAGGTGGGTGATCTTTGGGCGAAGGGGTCTTTCAAAACGTTTGAAATGCTTAAAACTGAATATAAATTAAACGATAGAGAGTACTTCCGGTATGCGCAAGTTTACCATGCGCTGTGTTCGGTTTTTCTGGACGTTGCTGCTATCCCAGAGTATTCCCCACTGAGGATAGAGTGTTGGATGGCTACGTGTCCGACAGCACTATTTCTCTGATTTATAAGAAACTCATTAATGATCGCGCGGACTTGCTGCTCCGTCTGCGGGAGGCATGGACGGGCGATGGCTTGGAACTGGACGATGAGGACTGGGTTTCGGCGGTGACCTCCCCGAAAGAGGTGGCGATCCCGGCCCGCTTACGATTTGTACAGCTGAAGATCCTTCATAGAGTGTATGTCACGGGGCCCGGTCTGCTGCGTATGGGTTACTCGATGGATGGACTGTGTAAGCGTGGATGTGGCCTGCCGGGTACCTTTCTTCATATCTTATGGGAGTGTTCGGAGGTTGTGCGATTCTGGAATGGTATCCACACCGTAATGGAGGAGGTCACGCACGACGCTCTGTTGCCAGAGGCTAGGAGGTGTTTGTTGAATGTCTGGGAAGCGAATGATTATAATGCGGCACAGACGCAGTGGGTGACTCTGGGGTACATGGTGGCTAAGCGTAACATTGCACAGCTATGGGGCTCCCCGAGGCCGCCCACGATCGAGGTATGGAAGGAGAATATGGACTGGTGTATGTTTAGGGAAAAGACGGTGTATGTGGCGAGAGGCAAGCCAGGGAAATGGACTAAGGTATGGGGTCCATGGAATTTATATCGTGGACGTATCTGCACCCCGCCTCTGCCATTAGAGGTCGATATTGCTTTGTCCCCCTAGCCACGCATTCTGCGGGATGGTATGAGGTGTGTTCCATGCTTTGTCTTCCCGTTGCCCCCCATTACCGCTTCCAGACAAGAACTGCTTTGGACACTGTACGTTGCTCCCCGTCCTGGGAAGGGCACGCTGCTATTTCGGACTCTCATTGCCTTGAGTGTGTTTTATATTTAATAGAAAATGAAACTGTTTTTTCCGATTGCTCCTGGCATATGGCCACAGCCTGTTACATGTGCTCACGAACTGCCGGGAGCTTTGCCTCTGGTTCATTTGAATGTGTGGCGTTGCACTGCGGGCCCTCGGGCTCAATAGCAGCCGGCCCTGGTGGTTGTAGGCCCTTGTCTGTATTTTATCATGTACCTACGGTTTCTAATAAAAAAATAAAATAAAAAAAATAGCACCAAAAAGCACAAAGCATCAACTGCAGTTATCTGGTTGTGCAAGACTGGGTGAAAGTCAAAAAGTAAGGCTGATTGTGATGGAGTGTGGGTTGAATACAAGGACCAGGTTCATCCCTGTGGGAATTTACCTTCTGACTTACAATCTTTTATGGAGAAAAATTAGTCATTGACGAGGTTTCAGCGGGGCAAGGGGCAAGCTGGATTCAAACCGAAGCTCAACAACAGCAGGTTGCTGAAGAATGGGGTCCCAACACATTTGTCTATGGAGGCAAGAAAAGCTCAGAGCAAGCTAAGTTCAAAGACTGTGCCTAGGGAGGCCTCAATGTCGATTGGATGCAGCTTGGTGTCGGTTACGATGAAGCTCTCTGCGTTCGGACTCAGATCTCATTCAACTGGGCAAATCCTCAAGCTGAGGATGACTCGGGATTCAATGTCCATGGCTGTTGCTACGACAGTGGTCCCTGTCTCTGTCAGTTGTCCAGGCAGAAAGTTTGCAAAAACGTTTCTATGTCCCACCTCTTGCCTGTTTGGAACAAGAGGAGTACACTCTAACACCAGCCATGGGTCCAAGAAATGGGGGGCACCACTTAGAGGTTAGAACTCACTCCAACAGAGGTTAGTAGCGGGGTCTATGGCAGGTCCAGTTGGTTGTGCTCAGCAGGGTCTTTGGAAACCTGTATTGTCCTGCGACCTTAAACATGAGGTCATTTACCTGACACTTGGAGTCACTTCTGGGGTCCTGGGTTGAAGCAAGCTGGAGTTGTCTTCCTTCAGCTCTCAGACAACAGGCAGTCCTTCTTATAATCTTCAAAGGTCCATGAGTGTTCTGATGAGATGTCTGTGTGGTACACTTTTATGCCCAATGCCAGCCTGGGGCTGGAGGGCAAGACTTTGTCTACTCCTAAACCAGTTCTGGTCACTTCCTCCACTCCTACTGGGTTAGGTGCAAGCCTGAATGGAGAGACAAAGGGGAGGCAGGCCTAGGTGTGAGCTTCATCTCCCAGGGACAAGATAGGCAGCCCTTGAAGCACAGGAGGGTACATGTGGTATTACACCTATTAGGTACATACACATAAAGGAAATGTGACAATTAGGGGTATGCCATTTCTAACATGTTTGAAAGGGAGGCCACACTCAGTTTCCCTCTGGTGAGCAGTTGTAAAGGACAGAGTCATGTGGCAACAAAAACAGGTCCAGCAATAGAAGGAAAATATATTGGGTCATTGTGTAAGAAGGGCAAATTTCCAACAGTAATCTAGCTACTAGACCCCATAACATTCTCACTTTGAGTGATTAGTGGCTCTTACAACTGCTACCCTAGTGAAAAAACATGTCAAGTAAAATCTAACAACTCAGAACAATAGTGCCAACCCCGACCTTGCATTTGGTTATTCAGTAAGCTCATTGCTCTTCTTTATGGAATGGCAAAATCAATCTTATCGAGGTCTAGGGGGGAGGAAAGTCACACATATGTTTTGGTTGTTGCAGTAGCAATTTTTTGTTGCTTCTAAAAGTGCACCGTTTTCTTCCACTAGATTTAAAAATGAATCCAGAAATGTTTTATGCACAGCATTTCTCGGGTAATGGTTCAGTCGCTCTAATCAATCTGCAATAAATGTCTCCATCACTAGCAATAAGAAAATACAGGAGATAGATTGAGCCGTGGGCCCAGTAAAAGCTGAAAGTTATGATTTGGGAGCCATGTCTAGACGAAACCCCCTAGGCATTCTGGGCATTGTCTAATCAACATACACAGGACACATGGAAACCTCTGTATAGAAACTGCTATAGGTTTAACAGATGGAAACGTTACTAACTGAAATAGAAGGTGCATCGCTTTATGTTGTGCATGCGCAAAGAAGAATTTTGCACAGCTAGTAAGAATATGACTATGTATATTAGACTTGATTAAAATATATTTTAGCATTGGGT
Organism: Triturus cristatus; assembly: GCF_964204655.1. Taxonomy (NCBI): domain Eukaryota; kingdom Metazoa; phylum Chordata; class Amphibia; order Caudata; family Salamandridae; genus Triturus; species Triturus cristatus. The sequence goes on from NC_140590.1 coordinate 447,657,482, forward strand.
ATTACAAATGCAGTCCCTGCTCATTCTTTTTAATCCGTGTTTTGAGGTAGTATTTATTTTCATTGTTTCCAGGTAGAACATGACTGCAATGATTTGAAGTACATGATTCAAAGATTTTTTAATTAGAATTCATGATTTAAATAATTTGGCATGGAAAACGTGTTTACTCCTGATATTCCATGCAAAGGACTGAAAGATTGCTCTCTGATCTCACGATTGGGACGTACATATACGATGATGACTCGAAATGTTAGAAGTCTGAATATTCCATGTAAAGCCAGACAAGTGTTGACCCACTTAGCTAGGTACAATAGTGCCATTGCCTTACTGCAGAAGACTCACTTCACAAAGCATAAGGAACAAACATTTGCCCATAAGTGAGGAGGCACCTAGGACTTGTTGCTACATACTCTGGACATGCAAGAGTTGTGGCAATAATTGTTAAGTGGAATACATCATTTTGTGCATGTCTCGGGCACTCAAGGGGCCATATTCCATCGTCCTAGCATTGGGGCACAGATTCATTCCCACGGTGACTATTTATGGCCCAAATGTCGACTGTACAGATTTCTATCAGAATGTCTAGTATAACAACTTGATTTCCTTCCCTGTACATTATTATGGGGTGGGGACTTTAATTTAGCCCTGCACCATGCACTGGACAAATCTCAATTGGGCATTTATGTCTACAATTGCAGCTACTCACACAGGTAGCCACAAGTTTTGAAGAGTTGATTGAGTAGGAGGGCACAAAGTGGTGGTGTTTTGTTTGAAGATGGATGATGGAAGATTGAGTGGTCACTTCCTGTGCATTGGATGACGGGAACATGTACACTACTTTCAGCAGCGGTCCGTGGAGGCAGTTCCGTGGGGCGGAAAGGTAGGGCGGGGGAGGGGCAGGGTGGGGGGTACTAAACACTGGAACATGGATTATTGGAGGTAAGTAAACAATTATATAAATAAAACGAATTTCGTAGCGCGCGCTGCACCGCATTTTGTGATGCAGGTCGCGCTACGAAATTCGTTTTATTTATTTAATTGTTTACTTACCTCCAATTATCCATGTTCTGGGGTTTAATACCCCCCACCCTGACCCTCCCCCGCCCGCCTTTCCGCCCCATGGAACTCCCTCCACGGACCGCTGCTGACTACTTTGTAATATAGAGTGTACTGGACCGTGCTGCAAGTAATTGCAATGAGCCTCGAATATGTTTTTGCCTAATAATTGCTGTAAATGACCTTGAAGTCTGAGGAGCTGTAAGAGATATGTTAATATACCTGTTGCAATGTGCAATAATCTATTATTGTTGTTAGTCCACTGTGATGACTTTACGGTGAGATATGTCACTGTGTAAACCTAGGCCACCCTGTCGAGTACCACTGTCAATCAGGACAAGATAATGTACTCCATATTTTATGTGTTTTATTTTCAGTTGTGTAGCAAGGGGGGGCCTCCTCCCCCCGCTCTCACCTGCGTGCACACGGGGCGACAAACGCAGGATTCATTCGGCCACCACGGGGCAGCAAAGACTGGGACAGCCACAGGCGGCAAAAGGCCTAGCTACACCACTGGTTTCTTCATTTTCTTTACTTTGTAGGTTTTATTCCTTCCTGGTTCTATGTCCCTAAAAACTGAATGAAAAAAGACTCTTACACTGTTTTTTACTTGATCCACTGCTCAAAGGTAGTTGTTTCGTAACTGGTCCCAGTGTATCTCTAAAGCTGGAGTAAGGCCACTGCAAGCGACTACCGATCACTTTTATTCTTTTTAACCAGTGTCCGTCCTAAAAGCCATAATATAGGGCTGTGTATTAATTGGCTCACAATGTAAATCATTTTATATTTGTTGATATCTTACCAGAATTCTAGTATATTCAAACAAGAATATCAGTCCAACTTGCCCCATACATGTGACATCAGGACTGACAGGGTTCATACCGCCACAAAAGTAATATTTCTCACTTATTGGCTTTATTTTCCGTTAGAGTTATGAATGTTTAATGTGTATGTGTTGTCACTTTTTGAAAGAGTATTTGTTCAGATTACAGATGAATTGGTGGCTACCAAACATGCTGTTGCCTGCATGTTTAATAATATTTCGTACATACTTTTAAACATGCTACCACCAGTTAATTAGATGACAGTTCCAGCTGTGTTCAGCTCACAGGGATGATAATCTGCTACAGAAACCTGTGTGCAACCTGTCAGTCACAGGTTTGAAACAGGTGGCTAACTCAGTTTCTAATTCATCTGAGCTTCATTGATAAAACGCTATTCAGTTTATTAATCATAACACGTATTCAAGAGAATTGAGTCAGTTATTAGATTCTATTCAATGTGTGTGGTGTGTTTGTGTTCCAAACGTGGGCAGTATCGTCCGAGACATACACTTCTAGCCTTCTCTGTCTTGTACAATGTCAAAGAGGTGAGGTCTGAGAGGGATTCTTGTGAAAAGGAGGGATTTTGCATCCGTTTTTCGTATTTATGGGCCTGCCTGATACTGCTTGTGCGACTTCAGCACAAGTGCCTCTTACTGCTTCTAACCTGCTTGATCACATACAACTATCGCTCCCAGATCCTGCTAAATTCTTCCCTCAGAGTCTCTAGGACCGACACTAAGATATAATGCTAAGAGGGTGTCATTTATATATTTGTGTCATACATAGGGTTTAGCACTGATAGGACCTTATGGTTAGATCTCACGTATGGTTTTAGTGTGTTATAAATCAGTGCTTAATTTGAGCCAGTGGTTTCCGATGCTCGGCACCGGAACTTAATTGTCAACACTGGAGCTTGTGACTGTCTGCCACAGGGTGGCGATGTCTGGCTAATTTAGAGATGACCACAACAACAGTTAAGTATTAAACAATATACATTAAAAAATTCTATTACCTGCCGCCCAAGCCATTTTTATAACTTTGGGGGCCTGAAATGGTCCGAATTGTGACACTTGCAGACATGTGATGACTAGTAGTTGTGTTGTTACTATCATTGGCCAGTATAAGATAATGGGGTAGCCCAGTTATGTGCAGAACCTGGGGATTCGTACATTAAGGGAACAGTGGTTCTGCCACCTAATCGCTTCAAAAAGCGTGAAACCTTTTTGCACAATTTGGTCCCTCTATTAAGATGAGACTAACATTTAATGAAAATATATCCAAATTAAGTCCAAACAAAAAAGAAAGAAAACTCATGTACTTCTGAGTCAATATATGATTTTATAGTAAATTGATATAAGTTGTGTACCCAAAAGATATGCATAGAACAAATATATGCACACACAGACATACACTATACAATTACACTTAAATTGGTGACGTGAAGTGAACACAAAAGAATATATTTACATATCACAACACAATATATACATAACAAATGAACATAAATTCAAGACACACATTTAGACACAGTGTGAGGTATTTTTAAATATGATTCAGTCCAACTAGTAATTCATCTAGTTGCCAGGCTGTCATTTGGTATCAGGGTGGAACCTCCTTGAAGGTGAGCAGAGACATAAGGTCTCTCCACATATAATCATATTGTCCAAAGCTCGCATAAACTCTAAAGTACCTTAATTTTTCTCAAACAGGCCACACACAGATTCATTATTTAGTCCTGAAGAAGACCCCCCCTCAGACGATTACACAATCGTAATACTGTCCAAGGGTCGAAACGTCGACGCTTAGTACCGAGTGTACATGATCACCCAGAACAATTAAGAATAACTAGATGAATTACTAGTTGGGTTGAATCATATTTAAAAATACCTCACACTATGTCTAAATGTGTGCATATTTTAGGGAATCGCAATTAGAGAATTGCAAAATGGAATGTAGGTAGATTAGCAAAATATTTTGTGATTCCCACCTATTCCTTATTTGCGAATCCCAAATTCAGATTCGTAAATAAGGAATACCTTGCAATTCATTCCTATGGGCTAGAAGGCCCATAGGAATGAATAGGAAGACATTCTCAATTTGCGATTCTCAATTTGAGAATCGCAAATTGAGAATGCAATTTCAAGGTTGCAAGGGTGTCAATAGGACACCCTTTTGCACCCCTGAAATAAACATGTGTGCACATGGGGCGCACATACATGCGCTAAGGGCGTGTATGTGCTCCACATGGCACTTCGAAAAATGCAAAAAAGTGCATTTTTCAAGGAAATCGCAAATTACCACCAACCTGAGGTTGGTGGTATAATGCGATTCCTTATTTTGCGCGTGGGTTTTTGTGTGCTACATAGCACACTGCCCAAATTGCGATCGCAAACGCCGAAATTCGGCGAATTTCAGCATTTGCGATCGCAATTTGGCTTCCTACATATGGCCCATGATTCCTAGGTTCTTAGCCACCCCGCTAGTGAAGAACATTAGGAAGGTTTAGTGCACACAGTTTGTGGCCAGGGTTGGATTGGTAAGCCGGGCACTCTGGAAATGGCCGAGGGGCCGGTATCGAAGTTCCAGCTGTGGGCTGCTTTTTTGGCAGCCTGGGGGGCAGATTTGGGCTGTGTCTGGTGTATTAAGATGTCGCCAGCGGCCCAGTGGGGCGGGGAGTGGCCTTTCTGGAGGCAGATGGGCGTCCATTACCTCCCTTTTATCAATGGGCAGAGGTGTCACTCCCTTTGTCTCGCAAGCCGGCTAATTATTGTGTGCATTCTGAGCGGGTCAGGGGGCCGGAGCAGAAGTGGCCTCACTTGTTTTCAGGTGTCTATAAAACTGTGCTCAAGCAGTGTTCGGAGGAAAGGCAATATGCAAATGTGGGCCACTTTTTTTGTAGCATGCCCGGGCCGATTTCTAATCCCAATCCAACCCTGTTTGTGGCATGTACACAACAGCATTGATCATGGCATTTTATTTTGATTGGAGAAGTTCAGTCTTTCACCAAACTTTAAAGCTTTCTTTGAATAGGTTGCTTCTAAAACCTCCTACGCCAATCGCTTCAAGTGCTCCCAATGTACACTATCTTCCCAGGCACACACTTTGTAACACCTCAAGTTTGGACACGTTTTTCTTGCAGATGAATTAAGCTTCGCTCCCAGGTGAGGACTTTCTGACCCGACTCTCTGTAGAGCTTTCCCAAGTGCTAAAAGTACCCTTTAAAGCAGGCAATCGATCAGCTCGAAATCGAAGGCAAATGAATGCATTTCGTAAGAACAAAATAATGAAAAAACACCCTGCGCGTGATTGGCCTAAATGCAAAAGATATCCTTGCATGGAATGTATTTTTTCAAGACTTACCAGGGCCGTTTGCGACCCTCGAGACAGAGAAAGGCCTCATGAATTATTACTAACATCTAATTAAATTCTTCTCCAGACAATTGCTGAAGGCTGTAAAAGGAAAAATAATGTCTAGATAGGAGGGAAAAAGCAGCAGCCTGTTTGCCTCCCTCCCCCTCATACTTTACACACGATCGCCGATAATAAAATTGGTCGCTTTTTGATTTTCTGTTATATTGCCTTTGAAACAAGCAAATTGTGCATTGGTTATTACCCTGAGCGATTCAGATTAAAGACTTCTCTTGGAAGGAAGGCAATCGCACGTGCCTCGGAGTGGCAGTCACGTAACGCATTGATTCCACGCGCGCGTTCCAGAGAACGGAACTGCTCGGTTGGAGGCCTGCTTGCGTAAATGCTTAAGCAGATTAGAGCTTCCCGTCGTTTGTTTTCTACGTGGTAACGCTCGCAAGCATTTCTGGGAAAATCCTGATTGCCCAATAACTAAATGAGAGCGGGCCGCTCACCGGCACCACGATGGTCCTAGCGAACCTTCAGGGGGAATGGTGTCATACATTAGTAAATATAGGAGCCAGCAAAAAATATATTGGGGCATATTATCAAGCCAGGCGATAAAATTATCGCCGCTTTAGCGTCAGAAAACTGCCGCTAAAATGGCGATAAAGGGCTTGATAATATGCTCTATGGAATTCCAATTGAAGCCCATGTTAGACGTCCTTCACTTCTAACATGGGCTTCAATTGGAATTCCATAGAGCATATTATCAAGCCAATTATCGCCGTTAAATCGATAATTTTATCGCCTGGCTTGATAATATGCCCCTTGATTCTTTAGCTTTGGGGAAATCTATCTTTAACCCCTTGAGTGCCCATGACGAGATGGTCTCGTCATGGGCCGCGGTTGCGCTGTGCCCATGATGAGACTATCTCGTCATGAGCCCCGCCCGCTAATGAAACGCCCGGCACAGGGCGTGGAAAGGGCGGGGCACTCAAGGGGTTAAAATCAAAATAAGAAGGCTTCTCAGGATGACTGTTAAAAAAATGTAATCAGGAATTAGAACCAAAGAATAAGGGGCCAACAAACAATCCTAATCTGCAGCCATAGTAGTTCTCATAAGAGTGGGTGAGTTTCACTCCTTCTGGCAAGTCACTAACATTTCCATGAATATGCCTGGTACTATGGGAATGTCACGTGACATCTCCAAGATGGAAAGAGATGTATCTCAGTTTGTGACTGTCATGTGACATTTGCCCGGGTGGGAAAGGTTTGTATTAGAGTTTGTAAATGGCAATACACTCAGTATATTTGATGGCAATAGACTCAGTATATTTGATGGCAATACACTCAGTATATTTGAAGGCGGTCACAAATTTATCAGGCAAACCACGCCCTGGTCTGCCCATGCCTGGAATGTAATACTGTGTAATTCTGAGCACCTGTGGGTGGGGATTACACAGTATTAAATCCATGAACTCCTGTCCAGAAGTAATAAATTCCATTTTGCACTGTGAGGTGTGTGTGTTCATTCAAGGACAACAAGCCATATCCGCCATTTACATTTTGTATACTAATCAGTGACATTTCCTTTACCACTGAACTAAAACAAATTAAGGTAGATGTTTATTGGATGGGAACTTGACCTTTTATAAGGTGCAAACACTAGTTTTCCGCTGTACAGTGCAATCATTTGAAGAAATCGTTGTGCTCATCTATACGTCCAGATGTGGAGAATGGTGTTGTTTAGAGAATAATATATTCTTAATGTTGTGCTTGGGTAAAGCCCAGTACTTTTGGACTTAGTCTGCGTGTGTAATGTGATGTTTTGGGTATGGTACTTTTGCGTCGGATGCGATTCTTTAGGGACACTGTTCTTGTGTAAGACTCAAAGCTTGCAAATGTTGTACATATGTGAAGGGAAACAACCTAACACCTGGAGTTATGTGCACTTACCTTGAAAACGAGACCCTCACATAATGTGTAATAGAATGAAAATGTAGCCCATGTGTAGGGTGTATTACCAGTGTAAGGTGTAATGTTTTCAAATCTTAGTGCTTGCATACTGTGCAACATTTTGGTATTTTGTTGAATAAGGGCCATTCTTGTGGGAAAGCTATCCTTGTGTGAGGGGCAATACTTTAGCAGTACCATTGCTATATAAAGGGTGATTGAGTGGGCATGTTGTTCTCATGCATGGTGCAACAGTTGGGAAATATTGTTGTCAGTCAATCTGCAATATTTTCGGAATGTCGTCACCATGCATGGGAGGAATGATGTCCTGGTGTGTAGATTATTTGCACCTTCATTTTCACCCCGATTGATGGCTGAAGCATGCATTTTCATGCTTAACCCTCATTTGTATCTGTGTCAATGGCTCATACTTTTATGGCAGTCAAAATCACACTAGTTCAACAGGTGTTGCGTAGGCTACTAAGGCTTACTGTTGGTGGAACTGTGTGTGGTCTGCTTTATTAAAGGTGCATAGTGGAGTAAGCATATATCCTTTGTCAGGCATCCATAGGGAGAGTTAAGGCAGCTACCTTATAAGGCCACATGCTGAGTCAGCAGGGGTTAGCAGATTATAGCTGGGGATTACGGGAATAGCCACCCATGGATGTTGATTCATGTTAGAACTGGTGGGTCTCTAGTTGGCACAGGTAGGTACCTTGGACCAAGTAGGGGCCCTTGCTTCTAGTCAGGGTAAGGGGGCTACACTCTCAAAATAACCCCTGCTCACCTCCTTGGTAGCTTGGCACGAGCAGGCAGGCTTATCTCAGAGGCAGTGTGTAAAGCATTTGTGAACACATACAGTAATACAGTGAAAACACTACAAATGGACACCATATCAGTTTAGAAAAATAAGTAATCTTTACTAGACTTAACACAAGACCAAACAACAAAAATCCACAATACGGTATCAAGAATATGACTTTCAGATGGTAGAAATAACTTAGCTCAATGTAGATGGTAAATGCGAAACTTTAGTCTCAAAGTACCTTGGATGCGTCACGCAAAACAAACAAAAGTGTCGCAGGGAAGGTGATGCGTCGGTTCCTTGCTTCGGAGGAGGTGATGCGTTGGTTCCTTACTGCAGCGCAGGGGAGGTGATGCATCAGTTTCTTACCGGAGAAGAGGTGATGCGTCGGTTTCTTACTGCGTTCTGGTTACGATGCGACAAGATGGCGCCTCGATGCGATACGACGATCCAGTGCGATGCAACAAAATGGCATCTTTGATGCGATGCGACAACGTGAATGCGATGCGTGCATGCATGACAGCCATGTGGCAAAATCGATGAACTTTGGAGCTGCGACAGGCCCTGTGACATGCTTCTCTGGTGATGCAACGGCAACCTCTGCGGCGGCGGCACTCTTCTCCAGTGATGCGACATGCTTCCTCGGCAATGGGACAGCGAACAGCTGCGGCGGCAATACGCCTCCTCGGCGATGCAACGGCAACTGCTGCAGCTCCCAGCGACACACAGTCTCCAGAGGGCCCAAAACAACAGTAGGTACCTCACTGCAGGTAGAATTCCCAGCAAGGACTTCAGGGGGAGCTGGTATTGAAGTCTTTGTGACCCTGAGACTTCAGAACAGGAGGCAAGCTCAGCTTCAAGTCCTTGGAGATCTTCCTCAAGATAGTAAAAGTACACATAAAGTTCCTTTTCTCCTTTCCTTGGCAATAAGTAACCACTGCAGGCCAACCCCAAACAGCAAACAGCACAGGGGCAGTCACCTACTTCAGCTTCCTTGGTTTCTTTCCTTGGCAAAGGGTTTTTCTTGATTCCCATAAGTGATCTAAAGTTCAGAGGTCTCTGCCCCAATATTTATACTGCAAAATCCTTTGTTCTCTGAACGCAGAGAGTGTCTGTGCCCATCCAAAACCAGTTCTGTCCTCCCTTGTGCAGCTTCCTGGTAAGAGGTGGAGACAGCATTGTCTAAAGCAGACCTGGCCCAGATAGCTGAAAGAAAATCTCCTCCCCCTACTCTCTATTCTATGAAGGCTCAGGCAAGTGAAAGCAAATCTCCCCCTACTCTCTATTCAAAGCAGGTCCTATTCAGCCCAGCCGTGACCCATCAGACTGCTGGAGCAAAAGCCCTCTCCAGCCCCCTGTCACACACAAACCAGACATGGAATACACAAACCTAGCAGAGGCATGCTGGATGAATAGACAAGCAAATATCTACTTTCTAAAAGTGGTATTTTCAAACACAGAATGTATAAATCATCCACACTAAAAGACGTATTTTAACATTCTGAGTTCAGACATACTAAACTTTATTTTCCAATCTGGTTCCTAGGGTCAGTTAGGATTATAAGATGTTATAATCAAACTGCCCATTCTGGCCTATGGGAACAGATAGCCTTGCAATAGTGAAACATTGAAATTAGCTGTAACTCCCTATCAGGACATGCCACACACATCAGGGCATGTCCTATCTTTCACATACAAGGCACCCTGCCCACAGGTGTACCTTGGGCCTACCTTAGGGTGACTAACATGTAGAAAAGGGAAGGTTCAGGGACTGACAAGTGTGTGCACTTGCCAAGTCGACATGGCAGTCCGAGACTGCACACAGGCTCTGCAATGGCAGGCCTGAGCCATATTTTACAAGCTGCTTCTGTGGGTGGCAAAACCAGTGCTGCAGGCCCAGCAGCAGCATTTGAAATTTACAGGCCCTGGGCACACATGGTGCACTGTACTAGGGTCTGACAAGTAAATCAAATGAGCCAAACATGGAGTCACTAATCCATTACAACAATTTACAACAGAGAACATATTCACTTTAGCACTGATCAGCAGTGGTACAAGTGCCCAGAGTCATAAAACCAACAAAAACAGGTCAGACAAAGTCTAGGAGGGAGGCAAAAGGTTCAGGGATGGCCCTGCAAAAAGGGCCAAGTCCAACAATTCACCAAAATACTGGAGGTAGTAAAAGTGACATCAATTGCCCTTCGACCCCCACCAATTACATTACAAGATGTAACATCTTATGAACTTTACTCCAATGTCATCCTAGGAAGTGACATCAAATGACATTTTACTCTGACAACATCATAAGTGACAGTCATTGATGCTGTTACAAACCATGCAAAAAGTGCAAGGCTGATAAAAGAAACAACAGTTATAAAAGCAGATACAACTCTTCTTTAGTTGCCACCTATATTTCAAAAAGGATTTCAAAAAGCTGAGCCAGAGGCATAGATATCACCACTTTAGCTGCATTCTGTGGTCATATGAAAACTTTAAAACATTTTCAAATGCAGACCATGCAATGAGAACTGTGCTCAGGGTTATTGGAACTACATCGGAGGTAAGTACTATCGCAACCTACATACATTTAAAGATGGTTCCTAATGATCTGCTAAAGCTTTAAAAAAGCCCCAGGTAAGACAGCCATTAAGGGGCAAAACACATGCTGGCTTTCTCTTAACCTTCACTATCCTGAACTTTGTTTACCTACACCGACTAAAATCACTTCTTTAATCACAATTTGGGACTTCTCCAGTAAACAAATTGTTCTCAATTTAAAATCTATTCCTTAAATCTCAGTGTTGGTTTCAGCTATTGCTCTAGTACAAAACCTTTCAGAGTGGGGTTCCTCTGGGCCGTTGTTTCTCGTTTTTGGTGAAGCCTTGCACACTAATGGGCTTTTGGGCTCCTTATGTGGATGGAGATTTCGGAGACATAAATTAGGCCAAAATCATGTCCTATTGAATTTGTAGGAATAGAAATGAATTCCCCAAAAGTAAATTCAGTTAGCATAGTCAGTGGGATCCATTGTGTATGTTTCAGTGAACAATCATTTATTTACAAACACACTCAAGTGCTCCCAATCAAAACAACAAAGCAAGGCAGTATGGAGAAAAGTGCGGTAGATTTGAGTGGAGTGTGGTAGACTATGGTGGAGTGTGGTAGAATGTAATGTGGAGGGGTTGATTGAGTTAGATTGAGTAGAGTAGGGTATATTAGTGTGTAGCGGGTAGATTGTAGTGGAGTAAAGTGGAGTGGAGTTGGGTAGATTGTAGTAGAGCAGGATAGATTGGGGTCAAGTGGAATGGAATAGATTTTAGTGGGGTTGGTTGTAGTGGAGTGGGGTAGATTGGATCATAGTGGAATGGATTGGGGTAGATTGGATTGGGGTAGATTGGAGTTTGTTAGATTGAAGTGGGTTGGATTGAAGTGGGGTAGATTGGAGTTGGGTGGGTACAATTGGGGTGAGATGGATTTGAGTGGAGTGGGTTAGATTGGAGTAGAGTGGGTTAGAGTGGAATGGAGTGGGGTATATTGGGTGGAGGGGAGTGGGGTTGATTGGAGTGGGGTAGATTGGAATGGGGTAGATTGGGGTGGATTGTAGAAAAGTGGAGTGGGGTAGATTAGGTTACATTGGAGGGGAGTGGGGTATATTGGAGTGGGGTAGATTGGAGTGGGGTGAGTGGTGTTGAGTGGAGTGTTGTGTCATGGAGTGAGTTACATAGTTTGGAGTGGTGTGGGGTCAAGTGGTGTGGCATGGCGTAGAGCCTAGATACTCAAAGTACGGCCCGGGGCTGCAAGCAGTCCTCCTGACCTTTGGGTGTGGCCGCTGGTCAACAGCAGTCCTGGGCTGCTGTTTACTCAGCAGAGTACTAACATTAAAATATGTTAAATAAACGGGCAAGGGTTCATTTAAATGTTAATTGCAGTTAAAAGAGGAATTTAATTTGGTGTCCTGAACTGCCTTACTTTAGGAACACCTTCATTTATAAAGACATCTTACAGCAAGCATGCAAAAATATGATTCAAAATTTTAAAAGTGCATTTCATTTACATACAGAATATTTCACCTTAGTAAATTAGATTCTATCACTGCACTGGGGATTTAGAAACATTCATGCTTCCCCACCGTCCTGGAGTAAATGCCAATAGTGAACTAAGTCAGTAAAATGTGCACCCTTCGGGTGGCTGGGGTTGCTACCATACATGAACATTATGATTTATCATATGAAATAAAGGAGAAGTTTGTGTGCAGCTTATATTCTGAAGTCATGTTTTTGGAGGTCCTCTTATATGTGAAAATGACGGAAAAGGACGGAAAGTAAACTAAAACAATTGGCCAGGATCTCACAATTTGGTCAAGAGGGAAAGCCAGATTGTTCCCAGGTTTTCTGCTTCCACATGTGCAATTCTGCCAGTAGATGTATATGCTTCGCTTTCCCTCACACCCACCTCCACCCCCACCAGACCACTCCCTGCTGGTATTTGTGCACCCCTCGGTCACGCCAGAGACCAATTTTTGTGGCCCCCGGGAAAATGTTTGTGAGTACCCATGACGTAGAGTGTCCTAGAGTGGGGGCGTAGAGTGTAGTGGCATGTCAGAATGAAGTGGAGTGGCGTAGAATGGAGTGGCGTGGCATAAAGTGGAAGGGCATAGAGTGAAGTGGGGTGGGGTGGCATAGTGAGGAATATGCATGGTGTTGTAGTGCCCTGCCATTACAGACAACACATTTTAAATTGAAATGACCATTACATTTGCACTAAAATATGACTTTACTGCACAAAAACTATAATGTGTGCCAATGTCATCATCTAGTGTATTGATGAGATTTGATTCCTACACCCTCTCCTCTTGCATAGGTATTGTCAGATAAATTCTCTCACTTTGAAGTCAGAGAAAGAAAAGTGAACATCAAGCTCTCTAAGAAGACAGCTTGACATTTGACCTCCTGTCTTTGAATGCAAGGTAAATGTGACCAGACAAGAACAAGACTTAAAGGCCTGTTTACAGAAAGAGAGTTCATAGAAGAATACAGAAAAAAAGGTTTGGGCAACGGGAGGGACGAACTCAAGCTGGACAGCCTAAAACAAATAAAGCCAGCAAATAGAAAGGTAGAAAATGTGAGCCACAAACCTCAAAACCAATAGTCATCAATGGAAGGAATGCATTCCTAGGTCAGCTTTCTGAATGCCCCTAAGATGCCTTTAGCAAACCAGAAAGCTATGCTGTTTAGCAGGTTTTGCCTTAAACAGGGCTTCAAAAGTAATACCAGGAGATGGGTGATGGCTTTACCTACATAGTGGTAGTCATGTTTACACAATTTGATTGGACAGACTTTGCAGGTTTCCTTTGAAAGAGTGCTTGAATTGCACTCCTATTGGTAGTTGTAAGGTTTCTCCTCACCTAATATGGCTGCCATGTTAAAAAGTGATGACGAGGCGACGTACAAGGGAAAACCTTGATAATACTATTGGTTGAGAAGGATATATCCTCAGTCAAGACAGCCGTCCGCATTGCAATTGTTTTATGGACTTGCACTAGCTTGTTTCAATTTTGATCTTCACTCAAGTGAAGCCATCAGGGGCTCAGTGTTTTTATGGGAGTGGTTGCGCAGATTAATTCTACTTTTTAGGTATGGGGAGAATAGTTGATTTGCTGTGAATCACAGAATGCTGATCTTCCACTGGGACTCAAACCTGGTTTCCCAGTTCCAAAGTCGGCTGCCACATCTACTTCCCTCAGGCTGTAGGCTGGCATATATGAAGCCATCTTTATTTAACGCAAAAACAACAGTTGATGGACAGAATGCAGAACAATGTCATACATTCACCCGAGTACAGAGATCTGGGCCTAAATCCATCGCTTTTTTGCTCACCATGCCATTCCAGTTTGAACCCTCATAGGTGCAGTCCAGCCCAAACTGCCAAGCCAGGTCCTCCCTGGACTGGAAACAAGTACGAGATCAATCAAAAGTGGACAGACCCATTGGTGTTGGTACGAACACTGGCAAGCAGTGCTTGGGAACCCACTAGGTGAGTAAAAGGCCCCTCACACACCAACCTAGTTGGTGTCATGCTTCATCATAGGGGCCCCAACCGGGTGGCCGAGCGCCTCCCGGTTGTGCTGCAACGCCTGACTACAGCGGAGCTGGTGTGGTGTGATAGTGTGATATTGTGAAAAATTAAAAATATCTCTGAGAATCCTTGCCGGGGGAACTTTAATGGTGGCGGCTCAGGATATATTAAAATTAAAAATTATGTGTAGTAACTAAGAAAAGGAATTAGATTTCGTAGTTAACTATGTGTGTGGTCTACATGTTTCAGCCCGCTTAAAAAAGTGTGTGGGGCTTTCTTCAGGACCAGGAAGTGCAGTGAATGGCAAAATAGTGCCACGTGAGTAGTGAAAAGAGAAAAAGAGGGTAATTTACCTACACACTCGCTAAGGTGTGTGGAAGCGATATCAGCTCATTGGCAGACACCGCAGCGAAAAACCTGTGGGAAAGAAAACAATACACAGACATAGATGCAAAAGAGATGCTGTAATACGTAACAATTATAAAATGCAATCTTTGACTGACTGTGAAGAGCAATCTTACAGGGCAGGTGGTCGTACAGATGGTAACACACACGTGGTGACATGCGGCTATTGGCTAGTGCTTCATATGATCAGATGTTAGGGTGGGCGGAGTGCGCCCTTGGTGAGCTAATGGTGAGGCCAGCAAGGAGCGTGTGGGTCGCTCTCGTGAGGAGTGGCAGGCAACTGTAAGCCCGTGATGGCGTGTGGCCACAGGCTAGGGTAGTCGGGCTCGAAGGAGCGAGGGCGAGACTAGAATATTCAGATAAACTGTGCGTGTGCCAAGTAAACTATAGGGCACACTGTATAGAAAAGGGGCGATTACCCTTGAGTGGCGCTCTGCAATTGTGTGCTCAAAGTAAAAGCAAGAAGACAAAGGGAAAATATATTACACTATGGCTGAGTATTGTTCGCCGATCAGGAAGGGGAGGAGTGCGCTCCTCCTGACACAGAATCTGTGAAGGAACGGTACAGGGTCAAAACAGGGTGGGTATAGTAGTTAGAAGTCCGGCAATGCCAGGATTTGTTAGCGCGCGTCACCTTACTTGGTCTGAGAGCAGCACCCGCTTGGCACCTACTGAGGTCTCCCGGCTCCTGGATGGTGTGGAGTCGAGGACTGTCGGGGATTTTAAGGAGGCGGGGGCCATGGCGTACGTGCTGTCTGTCCGGTGATCGCGCTAGGGGCCAGGCAGGCTGCGCAAGCGTGTGTGCGAGACACTGATTCGCTAGAGAGAAAGCGAATACAGGTGATCGCGTGAGGGACAAGGCTTGCTGCGCATGCGTGCGTGCCAGAAACTGAATCACTACGCTAATGCGTGTGTCAGGGATGCTGTTACCGTGCGCGTGCGCACAGGCAAACAAACTGAGTGTGCTGTACAGCGTGTTTGCCAGAAGTGTCAAATGATTAAGGCTTCCAAAATGAGTGGGGCGTCAGTGCCCCTACTGGAAATATTTTAGATATCTGCCCAGTGTGTACTAGGGAATGAATAAGACTGCCATGTAGTGTGTGGCGTCAGTGCCCCTACTGGGATAGTGTTTAGGTATGTGCCAAGTATATTCAGGGGCACAGGGGATTGATGTGAAAAGGCGGACTTATAGTGGCATAGTGGCTACGATGTTAATGGGTGCAACAGCTACGGTAGAAGCGGCGTCTGAGCCCCTGATGGGGATGATGGAAGTAACAGTCACACGGTTAAGGTCTCCTTAGGCTGTTCCAAGGGATATTGTCGTTCAGCCCATTGAGGTGGCTGGAAAGGCGATAGATCCATCTTTGCTCTTGTTCAAATAGGCGGTTCTGGATATTGGGTAAATTGTTGTCCAGGGCTTCCACAACGACCCATCTCATATCGTTGGTGGTATGGCCCTTCTCCATGAAATGATTTGTCATTTTGGTGATGTTCTTTTTACAACGTATCGTGCTGCGATGCTCGCAAATCCTGGTTTTTACCTTCCGAGTGGTCATGCCAATGTAGACAAGATTGCATGGGCACGTTATGCGGTACACCACATTTTCTGTATTGCAATTCGTGTGTTTACGAAGCTCCCATACTTTGCCAGGTTCTAGGTGTAGGCTTTTAGTTGTTTCTGTGATGTGGCAAACGCTACAGTTGCCACAGGGGAAATGTCCTTTGATGTTGGGCAGACCCCAGGCGTTCAAGACCGTGTTGGTAGGTCTCGGAAGGGGAAGAGGTCTTGTGGACACTACAGTGTCTTTGATGGTGCGTGCTCTCTTGTTCGATAGGAGTGGGGGTTCCCAGTTGAGTTTGCCTGTATTGAGTATTTTCCAATTCCTTTTGATGATCTGGGCGACTTTAGGTGTCACTGTATTGTAGGTGGTGACACATGTCAGTGGGGGATTGGTGGGTTCCTTAATGAGGTTATCCAAGAGGCCATCACGATTTTGATTCCTGGCCCTTTTGTTCGCAGTCTTGGTTATCTTTTTGGGGTAGCCACGTTGGTGTAGTTTCTCACAGAGGTCACTGGCTTGTATTTTATAGTCTTTGATCTCACTGCAATTCCTCCGAAGGCGGAGGAACTGGCCGTATGGGAGATTCTCACGGAGAACCCGTGGATGGAAACTGGTGAAGTGCAGTAGGGAGTTCCGGGCTGTAGGTTTAAAGTGTGTCTTGCTCGTGAGGCCTCCCGAGGTTGCCTGTATGTCCAAATCAAGAAAGGTGGTCTTGTGCCTGTCTGCGTTATGTGTGAATCTGAGATTAGGGTCACATGTGTTAATCCATTCGCAGAACAAGGCCAGGGACTCATGTGATCCCTCCCAAATTAGGAGGATGTCATCAATGTATCGCCTATAAAACTTGATTTGCGGAATGCGTGGTGTGCTGTTGTTGAGAAGGTGTTTGGTCTCAAAATTGAATACGTACAGGCCTGCTATGCTGGGGGCGAAAACGCTCCCCATAGAAGTGCCGTACTTCTGTAAGTACAATTTGCCCTGGTACTCAAAGTAGTTTTCCTTGAGTGCTAAGGTGGCGCATGTCAGTATGAACGAGCGTGGGGTTTTGTGTTGCCAATTGGAGTCTCTTAGAGCCTCTTCTAGTACTCCCAGTGTGTCGTCTTGGGGAAGGCTAGTGTAAAGGCTTTCCACGTCAAGTGATACAAGAAAGGAGGTGTTGGGGTCGTAGTTCACGTCTGCTAGTAGTCCTAGTAGGTCCTTGGTGTCTTTGAGATACGTACAGACAGTGTATAAAGAAATAGAAGCACTCAAAGAACCTCACACGTTCCAGAACACCAGCAAAGCAGAACGTATGGCTCTCATGTCTTTGAAAAACAATACAGATATCATAATCAAACCGGCAGACAAAGGGGGTGGTACGGTTATACTTAACAAAGAAGATTACCATCAGGAATGTGAACGCCTACTAAACGACACCAAAAACTACGAGTTACTCACTCGTGACCCAACGCCCACCTTGAAAACCCGCATCAAAACCATAGTGGATGATGCAGAAACCTCTGGTCACATATCTCAGAATGAGGCAAAATTCCTTACCACTACACAAGACAAAATTCCGTATTTCTACATAGTCCCTAAAATCCATAAAAACAAAAACCCCCCTCCTGGACGCCCGATTGTTTCAGGCATTGGGTCACTACTTGAACCCCTGTCACGCTTTTGTGACTACTTCCTGCAACCACTGGTCCAATCCACCAGTACGTATCTCAAAGACACCAAGGACCTACTAGGACTACTAGCAGACGTGAACTACGACCCCAACACCTCCTTTCTTGTATCACTTGACGTGGAAAGCCTTTACACTAGCCTTCCCCAAGACGACACACTGGGAGTACTAGAAGAGGCTCTAAGAGACTCCAATTGGCAACACAAAACCCCACGCTCGTTCATACTGACATGCGCCACCTTAGCACTCAAGGAAAACTACTTTGAGTACCAGGGCAAATTGTACTTACAGAAGTACGGCACTTCTATGGGGAGCGTTTTCGCCCCCAGCATAGCAGGCCTGTACGTATTCAATTTTGAGACCAAACACCTTCTCAACAACAGCACACCACGCATTCCGCAAATCAAGTTTTATAGGCGATACATTGATGACATCCTCCTAATTTGGGAGGGATCACATGAGTCCCTGGCCTTGTTCTGCGAATGGATTAACACATGTGACCCTAATCTCAGATTCACACATAACGCAGACAGGCACAAGACCACCTTTCTTGATTTGGACATACAGGCAACCTCGGGAGGCCTCACGAGCAAGACACACTTTAAACCTACAGCCCGGAACTCCCTACTGCACTTCACCAGTTTCCATCCACGGGTTCTCCGTGAGAATCTCCCATACGGCCAGTTCCTCCGCCTTCGGAGGAATTGCAGTGAGATCAAAGACTATAAAATACAAGCCAGTGACCTCTGTGAGAAACTACACCAACGTGGCTACCCCAAAAAGATAACCAAGACTGCGAACAAAAGGGCCAGGAATCAAAATCGTGATGGCCTCTTGGATAACCTCATTAAGGAACCCACCAATCCCCCACTGACATGTGTCACCACCTACAATACAGTGACACCTAAAGTCGCCCAGATCATCAAAAGGAATTGGAAAATACTCAATACAGGCAAACTCAACTGGGAACCCCCACTCCTATCGAACAAGAGAGCACGCACCATCAAAGACACTGTAGTGTCCACAAGACCTCTTCCCCTTCCGAGACCTACCAACACGGTCTTGAACGCCTGGGGTCTGCCCAACATCAAAGGACATTTCCCCTGTGGCAACTGTAGCGTTTGCCACATCACAGAAACAACTAAAAGCCTACACCTAGAACCTGGCAAAGTATGGGAGCTTCGTAAACACACGAATTGCAATACAGAAAATGTGGTGTACCGCATAACGTGCCCATGCAATCTTGTCTACATTGGCATGACCACTCGGAAGGTAAAAACCAGGATTTGCGAGCATCGCAGCACGATACGTTGTAAAAAGAACATCACCAAAATGACAAATCATTTCATGGAGAAGGGCCATACCACCAACGATATGAGATGGGTCGTTGTGGAAGCCCTGGACAACAATTTACCCAATATCCAGAACCGCCTATTTGAACAAGAGCAAAGATGGATCTATCGCCTTTCCAGCCACCTCAATGGGCTGAACGACAATATCCCTTGGAACAGCCTAAGGAGACCTTAACCGTGTGACTGTTACTTCCATCATCCCCATCAGGGGCTCAGACGCCGCTTCTACCGTAGCTGTTGCACCCATTAACATCGTAGCCACTATGCCACTATAAGTCCGCCTTTTCACATCAATCCCCTGTGCCCCTGAATATACTTGGCACATACCTAAACACTATCCCAGTAGGGGCACTGACGCCACACACTACATGGCAGTCTTATTCATTCCCTAGTACACACTGGGCAGATATCTAAAATATTTCCAGTAGGGGCACTGACGCCCCACTCATTTTGGAAGCCTTAATCATTTGACACTTCTGGCAAACACGCTGTACAGCACACTCAGTTTGTTTGCCTGTGCGCACGCGCACGGTAACAGCATCCCTGACACACGCATTAGCGTAGTGATTCAGTTTCTGGCACGCACGCATGCGCAGCAAGCCTTGTCCCTCACGCGATCACCTGTATTCGCTTTCTCTCTAGCGAATCAGTATCTCGCACACACGCTTGCGCAGCCTGCCTGGCCCCTAGCGCGATCACCGGACAGACAGCACGTACGCCATGGCCCCCGCCTCCTTAAAATCCCCGACAGTCCTCGACTCCACACCATCCAGGAGCCGGGAGACCTCAGTAGGTGCCAAGCGGGTGCTGCTCTCAGACCAAGTAAGGTGACGCGCGCTAACAAATCCTGGCATTGCCGGACTTCTAACTACTATACCCACCCTGTTTTGACCCTGTACCGTTCCTTCACAGATTCTGTGTCAGGAGGAGCGCACTCCTCCCCTTCCTGATCGGCGAACAATACTCAGCCATAGTGTAATATATTTTCCCTTTGTCTTCTTGCTTTTACTTTGAGCACACAATTGCAGAGCGCCACTCAAGGGTAATCGCCCCTTTTCTATACAGTGTGCCCTATAGTTTACTTGGCACACGCACAGTTTATCTGAATATTCTAGTCTCGCCCTCGCTCCTTCGAGCCCGACTACCCTAGCCTGTGGCCACACGCCATCACGGGCTTACAGTTGCCTGCCACGCCTCACGAGAGCGACCCACACGCTCCTTGCTGGCCTCACCATTAGCTCACCAAGGGCGCACTCCGCCCACCCTAACATCTGATCATATGAAGCACTAGCCAATAGCCGCATGTCACCACGTGTGTGTTACCATCTGTACGACCACCTGCCCTGTAAGATTGCTCTTCACAGTCAGTCAAAGATTGCATTTTATAATTGTTACGTATTACAGCATCTCTTTTGCATCTATGTCTGTGTATTGTTTTCTTTCCCACAGGTTTTTCGCTGCGGTGTCTGCCAATGAGCTGATATCGCTTCCACACACCTTAGCGAGTGTGTAGGTAAATTACCCTCTTTTTCTCTTTTCACTACTCACGTGGCACTATTTTGCCATTCACTGCACTTCCTGGTCCTGAAGAAAGCCCCACACACTTTTTTAAGCGGGCTGAAACATGTAGACCACACACATAGTTAACTACGAAATCTAATTCCTTTTCTTAGTTACTACACATAATTTTTAATTTTAATATATCCTGAGCCGCCACCATTAAAGTTCCCCCGGCAAGGATTCTCAGAGATATTTTTAATTTTTCACAATATCACACTATCACACCACACCAGCTCCGCTGTAGTCAGGCGTTGCAGCACAACCGGGAGGCGCTCGGCCACCCGGTTGGGGCCCCTATGATGAAGCATGACACCAACTAGGTTGGTGTGTGAGGGGCCTTTTACTCACCTAGTGGGTTCCCAAGCACTGCTTGCCAGTGTTCGTACCAACACCAATGGGTCTGTCCACTTTTGATTGATCTCATATATACTACAGGGGATACGGACGCACCCTTGCCTCCCTAGCTCTCCCATTGTTCTCCTCCTGGAAACAAGTACCCCAGGACCGATTTCGGGGTTTCCTGGGAGGACCTGGCTTGGCAGTTCGGGCTGGACTGTTCCCATGAGGCACAGGGTCAAGACTGACTTGCATATGGCCAGGTCTAAACTGGGGTGGCATGGTGAGCAAAAGAATGATGGATTTAACCCAGATCTCTTGAGTGGGGGTGAATGTTTTGATTCGTTCTGCATTCAGTCCATCAATTGTGTGTCTTTTGTGTTTATTTAACATACATGTGGAGATGGTCGGTTGCAGATAAGAGGACAGGTGGACAGAAGTGGTTGCCTCACTAGTCCATGCCTTGGAGTGTGAAAAGCCACATTGACAGTCGCTTGAATCCTCAAAGGTGTCTGTAGGTTGATTTTTGTGCCTTCTCAGAGGGATTGCTATTTCCTGCCTCCATTCACACTTCTCCATTGTCGTCCTGTGGAGATAGGTTCAAAGTTCCCCTCTCCAACCCAGGCCCCGCTCACTCCTCACAAGGTGAAAGTCATTTCAGAGGCTTTTCTGCAGAGCTCTCTATTGTGTGGCTTTCTGAGTCTCTTGCAGCTTTGGTGGGGAGCTTCACCCGCAGCTGCAGATTTTCCGCCTGCAGAAACAGGTCCACAGAATGGAGCGCTGTGAAGAGCTTGCCTACAGGAAAAGGAAAAGGTTTCAAGGGGATTCAAAGTCTGCAGCGTGGAAAAAGGGTGCAATTTAGCTAAAAGTGAATTCCCTGCAGCGATTAATCCAATTTGGTGGCATGTCTTTCATTAGTGTTTGCTATATTTTATTAAAGCCTGACATTTGGTAGCAAGGAACAAGACGTAATTGTGTATATGTAGGAAACAAGCGAATTTTGTAGTCAAAACAACACATTTTGCATATTACATTTATTCGGCTATAAAATATGTTACCCAGTCACTTATTGCACACCTGCTAGACTCTGCTTTTAAATGTCTTCTATTTGTTCGCCTTGATTTATAGGTGTAAATTGTAATGGACCCACTACGTTTTCATTATTTATTTCGTGTTTTTGGAACAGAATCCATAATTTAGAGTCACGCTTCTGAAATGTTGTACCAAAGCTTTTACCAGGTCATATACTGGTGATTACTGATTTTGGCTAGTTTTGCAGTTGTTGCATTGTTTGCTCATCATTGCCACCCCTCTCAAGACAGTCAAGAATGACACCTTCAGTCTCTCCTCCGATAAAACCTAGGCCTGTATTTACAATGGGACAAATGGGAGACTACAAGTCCCACAATGTAAAGTGCTTTCGGTTAAGAATTAATGGCTGAAAGTGTCACATATGACTTGGGGGTCACGTGGTAGTCATGCCTTTACTAGGCTGTTTTTCTCAATGATGCAGCAGTGAACTGGAAAACTGTGTTCACAGTCCCTCAGAAAAGTGACTATGTGAGTGCAGGATGTGACTCCTTGATTGCAAAGTGTTGGGCCAGAGTGCATGGGTAGGGGAGTGTTTGTATTAATTTAGTGAGTTGTGCCTATGTGAGTGTATGAGAATTATGCCTTTGTCAGTGCTGGGCGAGCCTGTGTAGTGAGGAGGGTAGGGGGCAATGAGAGTGTAGTGAGTGTACCAGAGTGAGTGTACAAACATGGTGTGCCTGTACGAGTGTGGGGTGAGTGTTGTGGTAGATTTGGTACAGTGTGGCATAGCGCAAGGTGAGCATTTTGTATAGCTAGTGCAGTGTGCCTGTGTGAGTGCTGGTTGAGGTGTTTCCATGGGAGTGCAAAGTGAGGGGTGTGCCTGTGTGAGTGTGGAGCAAGAGGTGTGCATGAGTGAGTATGAGATATGCAACGTTCCTGAGTGCAGGGTCTCAGTGCATAGTGGGAGTACAGAGGGGGTGGAGTGTTTGGTTTGTGTGCCAGTGTTTGTGTAGGATAAGCATCGTGCCTCAGGGTGCAGGGTGAGGAGTGTATCTGAGTGCAGGGTTTCAGTATGTATGGGGAGTGCAAATGAAGGCAAGTTTTTTTATCAGTGCAGTGAATTGTGTTCTTGTGAGTGTAAGGTGATGGGTGTCCATATGTGAGTGCAAGGTGAGTATTGTGCCTAAGTGCAGGGATTCAATGTGTATTCTGAGTGCAGGGCAAGGAATGTGCCGGGATGAGTGAAGGGTGAGCGGTGTGCCTGCATTAGTGCACGGGGAGTGATACGCCAACATGAGTTCAGGGTTTCAGTGTGTATGTGTATTGGAAGTGGTGTGTGAGCGTGTAGTGATAGGTGCACCTTGTTGAGCCTATGGTGAGGTGCATGCCTGTGTGAGTGCTGGGTAAAGGGTGCAAGGTGAGGGCTGTGCCTGTGTCAGTGAGAGATATTCGTTGTGCTGTGCTCCCTGTGGTGGCAGGGTGAGCTGTGTATCCTGGTGGGTGAATCACCAGACCTATTGGCATTGCCAGTGCTTGCTGCTTTCCTTTAGTTTGAGGCACACAAAAGCAGTCTGTAAGCAGCTCCTAATGCATAATAAAGCACTTACAATTATATAAACAATAAGTGAATTAAAGCATTTCTGATTGGTGCGGTTAAGACATTTGAGGCATAAATCAATTACCAAGTGAGGCAGCCAATTTCAAGACATCAAACCAATAGTGAAAAGCATTTCACGTCACGATTTAATTGCCCTCTCCCCCCAGGCATTCACGCAGTATCAATAAAGAAGCCAAATGTATGCTGGGTGGCATAATGCACTTTATTGATTTGGAAAGCTGCTGAGATCTATTTTTAAAATTGGAATAATATATTATTTTGCTCCATTTTCGGGACAAATGTAACAGTTGATCTTCCGCATTCTGGGCGGTGAAAGTTTGGATCAACCTAATGGCTGGCGCGTGAGAAGGACGGTGCACACAGCTCCCCCTCAATGTAACCTTCACTGTGCACCGCACTTTGGACACGAAAAACAAGGATGACTGGAGCGTGGTAATGGGAGCGCAGATTAATGGGATTTGTGGAAACCCAGTGAAATATGCATTGCGCTGTGTAACATCTTGTCAGTCACCTACTGCCCCTATAGATTTGTACTATACGCCCATTACAAAGGCAAATTATGTGTACAGTTATGATACTTTCTGCTTCAAAAACACACCAAACAGGGAAAAAAACGAATTACAACCGAATCCTTTATATAGGAGGAGGACATTCTCTTTAAATATCTTACCACTAAAAAACAAAGTTCAATCATGAACAACCTTTTGATGCATTTGCAGTCTTTATAACTAATTCTGAATGGTGCCACCTCGCAACGTTACTTGTCTCTGTCAAGCAATGCAATTAAAATAACTAATTATCTCAGTTAGATAATTGCTAAAAACAATGTGCAGTGTAGGAGACTCCACGTAAGGCGCTGGTTTGCGAGCAGCCACAAATCTCCATCGATTGAGCTTCAGCGATCTCAAATGATGTCACACGTAGCACGTGTCGAAGGGAAACTGACATGTGGCCAATCTAGTTAATGTAAAGATACCACAGCTAGAGACTTATGAACTGAAAGAGGAAGACTGCATTCATTTGCCAGGAATCGCGGCAAAGAAACGTAATCTTTTTTTTCTTCACAGAAGAGAAATTGCCATCGGGGGACTCCTTGCCACAAGGAATGTTTCGCTGCTCCTGACAGATAGATGTCTGGATATTATTTGGTACCAACTAAAGCTGCATGAACAGTAAATAATTCTAATCATGCATTATTCATGATCACGGTTAACAGATGCTTCAAATGCATTAGAGACTGGTACACAACCAGCCTTGTTTTTGTTTGTTGTCAAAGCATCCCTATACCTTCACTAACTAGCTTCCTGACCATTAGAATGAATGTCGCTGCTAGGCATATTGACCCACAGTTCTGCAGCAGGCAAAGAAAAACGTTAAGGAATTCGTTTAGCATCATATTTTTGCTTTCTACGCCTGAAAGAGAAAGACTGGATACTGCAACACATCTGGTACTATTCTTCATGTGCAGAGAAATGGAGCATCGCTTGTTTGTTCCAGTCCTAATTTAGAGAACAGTCAAAAAATCTAAATCGTTTTTGTTACATTTTAACATAAATCCGAACATTTTTATACAATATCCGAAATTTGCCTCCAAGACGACTTCTGCATTTGGCCACTTTTTAAAATTGAAGTGATATTTCTTTCTAAGTAAACTTTAAGATCTGCGGGTGTTGCAAAATCTCAATTCACTTACTTGCATTATTATTGTGTTACTGTTAGAAATGGGGTTTCTGGTTGGCTAGGGTATGCACCTAAACCAGGCAGAACCCACCAGTCTAGTCATGGTAAGGGAGTTACACACCCAAAATAACCGCTGCTCACCCCCTTGGCAGCTTGGCAGAGCAGTGAAGCTTATCCCATAGGCAATATGAAAAGTATTTGCGCAACACACAGACACACCAGTGACACAATAAATGCACCACAAAACAGACTCCACACAGTAGTATAAAAAAATATCTCTTATATTGTATATAAAACATATAGACCATTATCACATAAGCCATAAATCACTTTGTCAACTAGACAACTGTCATAACATCACAGGTGGAGCAATAAAGTAAATACTTATAAGTTGCACACGTCCTAAACACCATCACTGTACACATTATGCAGGTCCTGATATGATATCCACTATCTTCACATTGCAAGTAATGAAAATGCACCAGTTAGGGCACACTAGATATCAATGTAGAGGTCTCCTCAAATATCATTGTACATGTACCACCAAATATTGCTGAACATGAATCACCCAAATATCACTATACAGGACTCCTCTAATATCATTGTACATAGATCACCAAGGTAATCCAGGCCCGCATCTGGTTCTGACCCCCTTGGGACCAGGAAAGCAGTGTGGCAAAGGGAGAGCCCTAGGTATGGCAACTGACTCCCTGCAAACATGGAGCCCAGCACACCAGTGCTCCTGCGAGAATGTATCCTCCGAGCTCTTGTGGTTTTCTCCGCTCGTGGCCAACTTCCCACCAGGTCCCTCCATTGAGGACTTACCCGGAATGCCATTACTCCAGGATAACTACCCCAAAGTATGTGGGAAAACTTCCAACAGCCTGCTCACCAAAGACCCCAAAGCTCCTGGAACCTTCTTCCACTGAGGTATGTGGGAGCCATGAGGATTCCTTTCTTTCATTGGCTCCCCTCTTTCCACTGGAGCCTGCCGGTCCAGTGTCCCTGAGCTGTACAACACAGTCAGAGGTGTGACTTTGTCCTCCTGGACAAGGAATGTGGACTATCTTCCCATCACACCTGGGTCTCCAGTCTCAGAGTAAGGGTCACCCCGCTGTCATCCCTCATGGTGGGCGGGGCAGACAATATCTGGGGCTTCAGTCCTGGCTCGGCAGTGATGATCCTCCAGCGTAGGCTTCCCCAGAATCACTCCACTAGCACACTCGCGGGGAGGGCCACGCTGAGGAGGTTCTTGATGACCAGCCAATGGATCCCTGGACACGGGATCCCCATGGGATGGCACTTCTTCCCTCATGGTTTTCTTTTCAAAGGGGTGGGCGCAGAATGAGCCCCCACCTTGACTCAAGCTCTAGCTACCTTGCTAAGTGCTCCACATTTGCTACTCTTTTAAATAAAAGGGAGAAATAGTCAAATATAGCGCTCTACACATTGGGAAGCAGGCAACTCCCAAAGCGCTCGTCACGTGCTTGTCAGGACGTTCCCAAAGTGCGCTAACTATATGAAATAAAGCGCTTACCATGCATTTCCTTCTTTTTCCAGGTAAAAGAACAACCAAGTCCTCCTCCTGCTCAAGACAGGAGCAGCAACTGCAGGCTGGCCCACCCCACACACATCAGGGGCAACGCTCCTCACACAGTGCTCCCAGCCCTACTTCTAGGCAGGTTACTTTTAGATCCTGCAAAGATTTGGTGAAGTCTTTTATCTCCCTGGGACTTCCAACAGGAGGCAAGCACACACAAGAGCTTGGAGATTCTTCTCAAGCAGGAAACCACAGGAGTTCAAAAAGAGTCAGTCCATTTCCGCTGCCACAGACAGAAGCAGGAACTGCAGGCCTACCCACCCCAGAAAAGGCAGCGCTCCTCACACAACTCTTCAGCTCTTCTTCTTGGCAGGGTCCTCTTGTTTCCAGAAATAATCTACAGTTTTGGGGTTTAAGGTCTCATACCTATTCCCCATTTTCTCAATTTTGCTTTAGAGTCTCTGAGCTCAGTACAAACCAGATCTGTCCTCCCTGGTCCAGCTTGACCACAGGGGGAGGAGACAGCATTTTGCAAAGGAGACACAGCCTTTTCAGGTGCTAGTGAAACTCCTCCCACCACTTTAAATGCAGACCATGTCTACTCTGCCTAGCAATGAGTCATGCAGGCATGGCAGCACACACCTCAACCCCCTTGTGACTGTCTAGAGTGAGTGCACATCACTCCAAAACCAGACAGCAAATACACAAACAGGCAGAGGTACACAGAATGGTAAAGCAAGAAACACACATTATAAAACCAACTTCACTAAAAGATGTGTCATTAAATTCTGAGTTCAGAGAGCCTAAACTCCATTCCTCTATCTTGTCCCAATGGTAAGTTACACTTGTAAGATGTTATAAGGCAGCTCCCATGTTAACCTATGGGACAGACAGCCTTTCAAAAGTGAAAAACAAAATACACAGCATTTCACTATCAGGACATGTCATATACACCAGTATATGTCCTACCTTTCGCATACACTGCACCCTTTCCATGGGGGTACCTTGGGCATACCTGAGGGTGCCTTGCATGTAAGACAAGGGAAGGTTAGGGCCCGGAAAATGGGTGCCCATGCCAGGCCAACATGGCAGTTTAAAACTGTGCAGGCAGACACTGCAGGGCCAGGTCTAAGACACATTTACAGGGCTACTTATGTGGGTGGCACAATCAGTGCTGCAAACCCACTAGTAGCACTTGATTTACAGGCCCTGGCACACTCAGTGCACTTTAGTAGGGACTTATCAGTAAATCAAATATGCCAATCATGGATAACCAATCAGAATCACAATTTACACAGCGAGCATATGCACTTTAGCACTGATCAGCAGTGGTAAAGTACCCAGAGTCCTATAGCCAACAAAAACAGGGTCTGAACAATAGGGGGCAAAAGGCAAAAAGTTTGGGGATAAACCTGCAAAAAGGGCTAGGTCTAACAGTTACCTACCCATAATCCTCATCATAGACACCCAGATTGCTCTTCATAGTTTCTAAATGTGCTACACGAGGATGGGCACTTGCCCATAGGAAAGCAACTCAACTTCCCCCTTAACTATTATTAATACGGCTGTACAAGAATGCAAATCTTTAAAAAATAAAATAATTATTCAGTTTTTACATACCATGGGTTGGAAAATGGCCCTCTCTGAAGGGTTGCCCCAAACTTTTTGCCTTCCTCCTCCTCTTTTTGCTGAACTATTTTTGTTGGCTTTAGGACTATGAGCACTTTCACAGTTGTAAAGTGCATTTGCTTCCTCCTTAAACGTGTATAATTGGTGTATACCTGACTGACATATTTAATTGACTTGTAAGTCCCTTGTGAGGTGATATACCACATACCCAGGGCCTGTAAGTTAAATGCTACTAGTAGGCTGCATCACTGATTGTGCCTCCCACAGATATGGCCTTTCCAACCTGTCTCAGACCTGCCACTGCAGTGCCTGTGTGTGAAGTTTACTGCCACTTCAACTTGGCATTTAAAACTACTGGCTAAGTCTTAAACTCCCTTTTTACGAAATATAAGTCAACTCAAAGGGAGGCCCTAGGTGGCCCTAAGGGCAGAGTGGTACGTAAGTAAAATGTAGGACATGTACTTGCAAAGGAGTAGCCAGAAAAATAAAATTCCCCCCAAAGCTCTTAAGGCACCAAGCAGGCGAAGCACGTCATCACAACCCTCCCCAAGAGCTTGCTGGTCTCTTCCATGCAAGCATCTATCCATTAATCTTTTCATCCTTACGTCCACCCACTAATATTCACTATTTCACCTTTACATTCTGTCATTCATTCAGTCTTTCATCGAACATTTAGTGCGCCACCATTCCGTCCATCCATATCCAAACCTATCAATCTATCTTCAAACCTATCCATCAGCACATCCATCCTTTCACTCAATCTTCCATCCTTTCAATTATCCACCATTTCACTCACAGATCCATCCATCCATCCACTCATTCATCTATCCATTCACCCATTCACCCTTTTACTCATCCATCAGTCCACCTTTTCATCCAGCTACCTATCGTCACTTTCACTCATTCTTTCACTCATTCCTCTTTACTTTCATCCTTTTACTCTTCCATCCATCCATGAATCCATTCATCAATTAATCCATTCATCCATCCTTTCATTTATCTGTCCATCCACCCTTTCAACCTGCCCGTCCATCCAGTCTTGCTCTCCAATCATCCATCCATCCATTTATCCTTTGACTCATCATCCATCCTTTCACTCTTTCCTCCTTGCATCTATCCATCTCCCTTCACTCACTCATGCATCCACCATTTCACTCACTCACACATCCACCATTTCACTCACACACACATCCATCGTTTTACTCACTTATCTTCCCGCCCTTTTGTGTTAATTATAAGCCTTTGTCTGCTGAGTTCCTCTGGAGATCAAAACATCAGTCAGCGTATCGCAGCTATGGCATCTTGGTGAGATGGACGTATCCCCTCGACTGTGTGGCAGAATCCGGCGAATCGCTCAATGCCTCTCAACTCTGGCACCCATCTTTTGAACTGATGCATCATCTTCATTGCATGGAGAAAACAGATGCATCTCATTGTTTGCGACCTGGAATGGTACTTTGTTCACCGGGGCCTTCGTAGGTCCTCTAGGGGCTCCATCGCAGTCAGCCTGAACTTTGACTTTGCCCCGGTCAAGCGCCACCTAAAGTAAACTTTTTACCACTACTTGCTTCTAACCACTATTTATTTCTGCATTTATTCCTTTATAATTCAATATCTCAACTTCTATACATTGGGTTTTTGTCGTTTTGGTCTTGTTGTGTGTGGAATCTTTTTGTGGTATATTCATTGTGCTACTGTGTGTGTGTGTTGCCCAAATACTATACACATTGCCTCTTTAGATAAGATTGACTGCTCTGTGCCAAGCTACCAGAGGGCGAGTACAGATCATCTTTTAGTGTGTATCCAGCTGAAGTCGTGACTCCAGCCTGGCCTGGGTACATACATCAACCAACAAGGAATCCCATTTCTAACACCATATTAATAGCATCAAATGAGAGAAATACATATTTCTAGGATGAGCAAAGGCTAATGGTAAGTCACCACAATGCTTGAGAATAAAGAAAAGAAGTGAGCACGTTATAACCATCACTATCAATGGAACAATGTGAGGGGGGGAGCAAAGAACATATCACAAGGATAAATAAAAAAACATAAATTGTATCCTCTCGATGAAGTTACGTGAATCCTGAAGAAATCTACCTTTAAACTATGACTGCATCCAACAGCAGATGCGTGATTACGTTTTTATGCTGTTTTACATTGAATCACATAGAGAACAAGCCCTGAAGAAGAGGCTATTAAGAAACGTGCTGGGGGGAGGAAATTATATTGGATGAACTTTTATATTTAGTATGAGATAATCACATTGAATGGACTGTTTTGCTTGAGATTGCAATCAAATTGTACAATGTATAAAATGATAATAAATTATAATATAAGGAAATTATCCAAATGGATTACGTTTCGATCAGTAATAAACTAAGAGACCACTTGTGGGATAGAACCCATCATGGTTCCTTATATCAAAAAAATTGAAAATGGGTAGAGTAAGACACACTCAGAAAGCAACAGTGCGTCTGGAACAAGATTCCCCTTTCAAGAGAAACAGAAACAATAGTTGCATTGTAAATATGAATATATAACTCCTCGGATTCATTTTAATTGATATAATTGGCATAAGGCCCGAATTTCGTGTGATGCTAAATTATTTGCAATTTCACATCGCACAATTCTTCATAACGTTTGCATGTGAGATACCCATTTTTGTGGAAAATATTTTTCCAAGAGACATTTTTTGCTCAAATCAGTCTTCTGCCTTAATCTTTCAAGTCTTTTTTCGAAAAAGTGCGAGCTTGCTTGAAAGGCATCACACGAGATACACACAAACCACATTTCAGGTTAAAATAGTAATTTAGTTAGGCTTTTTTAATGGAGTTTCACAAGATATTATAAGGAAAACATTTGACAGTTTTGCCACCCTTTAAAATATGTTTGCCAGGAGGAAGAACAAAGGTTTAGTAGACAAATTGAGTTGCCTGTTCATATGGCATATATATTCACAGTGTTGGATGGGGGGGGGGGGTGGGGGCAGCGCTAGGAATGGGCATTGTGGGCAGATGTCCAGGACCCCGCACTCGGCCCATCCTTATGGGGCCCTGCAACAGTACACCGCAGCCAGGCCACCACGCACCTGTCCTCTTGTGCCCTCTGCTCCTCTAATTGGGAGCAAGGTGTCTCGTGGCAATTGTGCCCTAGGGTAGGGGGTCCTTCCCCACCCTCACTGTCACAGTGTAGTGTCTCCTTGGGAAGGGCTTTGGTCCCAGTTGCAATGTGGCATGCTATACAGTTTTGTCCTTGCATCAAGCGTCCTGCCCAGTTGCCCATTCAGGGGCACCACAGGTCGCTTATTGATTTGCAGTTTAACCTTCTCAGATGATATGCAATTCTCACACCTCCAGTCCTTTATGAACATGCTTGTTCATGGCTGAGAGGGAGGGGCTGTAGCCCAGAAGGAGTCTGCACGAAGCGGCCGCTAGAGCAGGGTCATCCGTTGAGATGCAAGCATCCGTGAATGCAAACTAGAGGGACCTCAAACATTCCATTTCTGCCCGGGGCCCCAAAAATCCGAGAACCGGCCCTGGTGTTGGATAGTAAGAATGTGAAAAGTAAAGCCAATTGCGATAATATGGTAACAGAAGCCTAAGAGCACTTCTTGTCTGTAAACCAACTAAGGGACACAAAATACTCTAAAATTCTGTTTACAAAAATACATTGAAATCCTACAGGACTACCTTGAAATGGTTTAAAATAGTAAAATCACAATGGAATTCATTCATTTACCATGCACGCGTGACAAACTCAATGAACAGAAGGACGGCACCAGTCGTACCATGAATTTATGCCAGAGGCTTTCATTGATAACAGGGCTCTCTACATAGTATGCACCTCCAACACAATCCAATTACATTACAGTGCATTTCTAATACACTTTGGAAAGGATACCTTGAAATTGGAAAAGCCTGTTCGGGAACAGTTCTTCTGATATTGACATTTTGAACATAAGAGCACCTTTAAACTCATGTCTATGATTTATGTAGAGCTTATATGCGCAAAAAGGTATCCCCCAATTAATTTTAGGCCTAAGAGGAGGGGAAAAAATAAATACATATAAAGAGACCTCTTATCTGACCTTTCCAATTTCACATTGGTGATTACTCACAAATAGACATTCCCTATAGACAAAATTACATTACAAAACCAGATTTCTTTTTGGTCATTTTATTTAACAAAACATTTATATTTTTTTTAATAATCGATGTTTATCATTTTTATGTATTTTCATAAAAGTATTTACACATAGAAACCAATTCAAACAAACAATTAGATTAAGAAACAAAAGAATTGACTCAGCTTCTTAGTTTAGAAAGACAATTTTGAAAAGCTCAGTTTTGACAAAAACAATTTTGAAATACCCCATGGACAACACCATCATCCTTTCATTCTCACCTATCATTCTACTCTCACATACCATCAATCAAACCACATAAAAAATACAATAAAAAACACATCTGTAGTGGGACCCTACTAGCAAGTTTTAGTCCATAGATTTACGGATCTAAAATGAACATTCAAAGAAAATTCTTATTCAATGTGTTGGCAATTAGTTCTTCTGTAGGACTCCCAGATGTGTGATCACAGGTCTACGCACGTTTAGGAGACAAATACAGATTTATTTCCCCTTCTTCAGGACCAAAAGTATATATTTCTTTATCATCTGTGTAGGAACCTGGGGGTTTTATATATAGTGTAGCGTAGGATTCTCTCTGGCTCGAAAAAGAAGTATTCCGTTTTCTATATAGGTGTAATCCAGTAGAATTTCTGTTCAAAAAGTGTTTCCTCTATTTAATTTGTCTATTGAGGGAGCGATGGATCTCAAATGATTAGCATCCAGTCTTTTACTGTTTAAACATTATTATATATCCTCCCTGTCTGCAAGGATGTTATGGTTCCATCCGATTTCTTTCAAGGGTAACACCATCAAAGTCACACCAGTTCAAAAGCCAGTATAGATGTGTTTTTTATTGTATTTTGTATGTGGTTTGATTGATGGTATGTGTGAGGATGAAAGGATGATGGTGTTGTCTATGGGGGTATTTCAAAATTGTTTTTGTCAAAACTGAGCTTTTCAAAATTGTCTTTCTAAACTAAGAAGCTGAGTCAATTCTTTTGTTTCTTAATCTAATTGTTTGTTTGAATTGGTTTCTATGTGTAAATACTTTTATGAAAATACAGAAAAATGATAAACATTGATTATTACAAAAAATATTAATGTTTTGTTAAATAAAATGACCAAAAAGAAATCTGGTTTTGTAATGTAATTTTGTCTATGGGGAATGTCTATTTGTGAGTAATCACCAATGTGAAATTGGAAAGGTCAGATAAGAGGTCTCTTTATATGTATGATTTATGTAGAGACATCGCTTACTTCGAAATCCAACAATGGGGCAGCAATGGGGGAAGGATTAAAAAAAAGATGTGACAGGTAATATTACTTTGCCTACTATGTTTTACTGTAGGTCCAATGGGTGTACTGTCAAGTTTGTGATCATGCACTTAATGGCCAGTTTGCGAGAAAACAGGATGTGAGGCTATTTGAGTATTCTTCAGGGTTTGAATTTACAGCCGATCCCACTCCATTGTGGTAAATAATTTAATTACCGGAACTTAATTTGATGCGGAAAATTAATAAGAATAGCTCAATAAAATAAGAGGCAGAATCCGTGGTATTAGAGGTTCGGAATGGGCTTTATTCCAAAACACAATTCGAATTTGTGGGCTTCATATTCCATCACCACGAAGGTTCAGGAAGTGAAGGACAATACTTTATCGACAGATAATCATATTTATAGAAGAGGCATTACAGTGAAACAGATGCAGGAGGCGTAAC
This sequence comes from Triturus cristatus, assembly GCF_964204655.1. Taxonomy (NCBI): domain Eukaryota; kingdom Metazoa; phylum Chordata; class Amphibia; order Caudata; family Salamandridae; genus Triturus; species Triturus cristatus. Next base: position 447,691,774 of record NC_140590.1, read on the forward strand.
AGATGATAACAGAGATAAAAACATACATGCGTAACTAAAATGGGTGTAACTAGGCGTAACTAAAGAACGTCATTAGGTATGATGTCACAAATGGGTGGTTTCATGAAAGAATTTCGCAATGTCAGCAGAAATACTTGGCAGAGATGCGCGTGCAGCAGCATGACGTGTGATTTGACGTGCAACTAGGGGGTGAATGGGACTTGACATTTAGCTCCACATGTGGAGACAGAAGTCTGGGGTTATGTCAACCTAATCCCAAATCATATCTAATATCCTATGTTTAAAGAACTGTGTTATCCAAAAAGAGAGGTCTCTTAGGATAGAATCTTATTCTATACTGACTATACTGACTGTTAGTGCGTGTACAAGCGTCTAAGTGTCTACACTAGATGCGAGGGGGTAGGAATATTCCATGGTAACAGGGCTATGAATTACTTGCATAAAGACAGAGAAGCCGGGCCCTTTTGCACGGTAGCTAGGGGAATGTTTACTTAAACTGCTAGACAGGAATGCATTGGATGAGGAGCGGAGCAGAGCAGATAATCTTGAAGGTGAAATACAGTTTTTGGCAGGCAGATAGGCCGACAGGCCGAGTCAGGCACCGTTAGCCGCGCAGGGAGTAGGACAAAGTTCATGGATACAGATGCGAGCTCAGACTGGAGCTTTCAGAGGCAGAAGGCAGGAAAAGGCTTAATGGCAGAATCAGGGCCTACTCGCCTGGACTGTAAAATGGCATAAATGAACCCTATAAAGCCGGTGGCCTTTCATACTTAGGAATAGAATATCCGGCCCATTCATGGCGGGTCTGAAAGAGGACATGTTGACGGTGGACGCACATGTGTTTGCGTCTTCATAACTGGAACTGGAGGGAACAAACATGTACTTGTGATTTATACATGAAACCGTTGGGGTCCAAGATAGGGGACATAACTTGATCATAAAAATCCATATTTCCACATTCCCTCCTTGTCCCCTACTTGCCCTTAAGAGATATCAATCTTCATCAATCCGTTGATCTGTTCATATAACATCATTTGTTCTTCTTTCTTCTTCCGGAATCTCGAACGAAAACTTGGATGTGGGATACACGAGGTGGCACACAGACCACAAATCGCTGGCCCACATTGTAGACATAAGCAGCAACTGAATAGTATGAGAAAGCCAATACCTAGGAAGGAGAGCATTCTCCATCCCCAGGCTGACAACACGCCCCAGAACCAACCGGACCAAGTCCAGGTGCCTGGATTCTGGTGTATCTGGCTTACAATCTTATGAAGGCGAGTTATGGCTTTATATACAGACGGCGAATTTTCTGGTATGAAAATGCAACAACTTGATCCGATGACCCTACAAGCTCCGCCCCTATCGGCCAGGATGACGTCAAGGACAAGACGATTTTGAAGCACAACAATCCGCATAGCAGACTGCTCTTCTGTTAAATTGCCTAAGGCGGAAATAGTTTCGTTCACTACTGCTTCAAGGGTTCTGGTTAATCTACGTATCAGCTTACTATTAGTGACTGTACCTATATAAGGAAAGAAACCTTTATTGAAATCTGTGTATTTTTCCCATGCTGTTTCAGTGTAATCGACGATTGGGAGATCTCTCTGCTGTCTATTGTGTACTAAATGAGTATTTCTATGATAATCAGGAGGAGCTAGGAAAACAGGTGGCAAAAGGAATCCGATGTAACAGGTACCATCCCAATCTAGAGGCAAACGTGTATATGCAGTCTGACCACATACGAAGTAGGAATGGCGAGAAGCTCTAAATGTAGACTTGCCTTGATCACTGAATTCTATTACAGTGGTGCACTTACTATGGCCCATATGTATGGAACCATTCTTTCTTACACACAATTCACCTTTAACTGGAAATACTGACATAGCGGGCAAAATTTGTGCAGCTTCGGATTCAACATTCAGGATCATGAGATTAAGCGTGAAATTACCTAATCCATATACTTCATTTTCTAGATCAGTTCCTGTTCTTTTTGGAAGTCCCTCCTTGTTAGGGTAGCAGACTTTAAGCAAAACTAAGTTCAGGTTTCCCCATACCCAGTTATCTTGATAAACTGCAAAATTCGAATCTAGGGAATTAATTAAACTAAACCATGCTCCACAGGAGCCATTGTGTGTGAACGGATATGGAAAGAGAGGCAGAATTCCCTTATAGTTCTGATAGGGGGGGAGTCGGCCACATATCCAACAATTTGTAGCATTGCTAGTCTGATGGGAATGATGTAACATACTAATAAAAGTGTTATTGCGCAGCGCAAATCTATAGGACAACTCATGCGGGGGTAATTCACTAAAAGAATGTTCAGCAGTAACATTGTAAACATGTTTAGAAATAGGATAATATACGTGCAACAATATACTTGCAACGATTATTAAAAGACTTAAGAAAAACAAAATTAATAACGTCACTGTGCAATGACTACGCAGTGATTTACAGTACGCATGTTTTTTCATCTGCATTTTTCCGTTTCTTTCTCTATTCAGGTCTAGGGGATACATGTCAGAGACAAATTCGACCGATTCACCTTGGAGAGGACTTAAACAATCAAATTGTCTGACTTCTTAGACCGTAGTTTTAGTTTGTATAGTTCCTTATCACTTAGTTCAACCAAAGGAAGCTTTGAGTCAATCGGTGAAGACACGCAAGGTGTATCGTTTACATCAGACGGTAGTCCATGAAATTTCTTGATGTGACTTGAATGTATCCAACCTTTGCGACCTTCGATCTTCACGGCTGTCCTTGTGGTGAGCAGTACAAGTTGAGGCGATTTCCACCTAGGATCCAGCTGAGTCTTCCGGTCAAAGTTTCGCACTAACACCAGGTCCCCGGGAACTACGTCATGGGGTTTCACCTCGGTGTTGTCGGGAAAGGCTGCAGCTACCTGTAAACGACAAGATTGTAGTGCAGACATCAAGGAAGCCAGGTAATCTGTCAGCATATTACAGTCAACATCAGTTATTTTGCGTGGTATAGGCGTCCCCCACATATTTGGTGGTCTACCGAAGATCACCTCATACGGGGATAGCCCTGTTCGAGAGTGCGCTACCATTCTCATGTAAAAGAGTGCAACTGGTAAGGCTACTACCCAGTCGACACCTTTCTCCTTACATATTTTGGACAATCTAATTTTCAGAGTTTGATTATGTCGTTCCACGAGACCTGCTGCCTCGGGGTGTCGGACACAGTGAAATCTCCATTGATAGCCTAACAAAAGTGAAACGTGTTTCATTAGTTCGGATGAGAACGGCTGGCCGTTATCTGAGTAGACAACACGTGGTAAACCGTACCGTGGGAAGAATTCTCGAACCAACTGTTTGGCAGTAGTCGGGGCAGTGTAATCTGAAACCGGGTATGCTTCTGTCCAACGGGAAAGAGCACAGACAACTACAAGAACATATTTGAATCCTCGACATCGTTCCATCTGGATATAATCCATCTGGAGGACTTCAAAAGGGTGCTCAGGAGGCTGAAATCCACCCTGTTCTACGGGAATGCTTTTACCTGGGTTGAACTGACAACAGATCATACAGGTACGAACTTTTTGTTTAGCTGCTGCTCGTAAATGTTTGTTGAACCAAATGTGTTGAATGCTGTCTAGCATAGCTTTTTCTCCTAGGTGTGCTGGACTATGTATTGTATTAATGATAACTTGAACCATAGAATCAGGAAGGAACCATACAGATTTTTCCTTCGTCATCCATCCTTGATCCGTTTGGATCCCTCCTAATTCAGTCCATTTCTTTATTTCATCTGGTGTAGCATGTGTCTGTATGTCAATTACGTCAAGAGCGGGATCCTTAACCATCATGCAATGTGTTGGTGTCGGAACTATTGTCTTTGTCATGTCAGATGTGTGAGTTTGAGCAGTCTGTTTAGCTGTTCTGTCAGCTAGATCATTGCCTTGGGAAATGATATCAGTAACTTTCGTATGAGCTTTACATTTCATAATTGATATTGCAGTGGGTAGATGTATTGCATCTAATAAGGCATGAATGAGGGGTCCGTGCTGAATGTGGGCACCGTGAGAAGTTAAATAACCTCTCTCTCGCCACAGCACGCCGAAGTCATGTACAACTCCGAATGCATAACGTGAATCAGTGTATATGTTGACTTTCTTATTCGTAGCTTGAATACAGGCTTGTGTCAGAGCGATGAGCTCTGCTGCTTGAGCTGACAAGGTATTTATGCAATTTGTTTCAATGACTTCAGTGTCTGTTGTGACTGCATACGCGGCCACTAACTCTCCTGTACTTGTTCTCATACATGAACCATCTACATACAACGTCAGGTCTGGGTCTGACAATGGGACGTCTGTCAAGTCTTGTCTAGGTTTCGTCGTGATAGTAATAACTTCAATACAATCATGAGCTAGTGGGTCTGTTCCGTTTACTGGTAACAGTGTGGCAGGATTTAATGTACTACAACGTCTGATTTCTATGTGTGGCTGAAACAATGTTAATTCATAACCGGTGAGTCTTGCTATAGTCAAGTGTTGTGTTTGCGTTCGGTTCAAGAGAACCTCTACTGCGTGTGGTACTTGTACTGTCAATGGATGTCCTAACACTATGGCATCGCTTTGTCTGATTGCTAAAGCTGTCGCTGCCACTGATTTCAGGCACGCAGGCAGAGCCTGAGCTACGGGATCTAATGTACTAGAGAAATAAGCACATGGTTTGTGTGATCCTGCTTGTTCCTGTGTGAGTACTGACAAAGCAGTACCTTCGCGTTCTGTAACAAAGAGTGTAAACTGTTTATTGTAACATGGTGTTGCTAAAACAGGTGCTTGACATAAAGCTTTCTTTAGGCTTTCAAAAGCTTGTGTATGTTCCTGAGTCCAAGGGAGGACAGTCGATGTGGCTGCCTCCTGTGTTGTCAACTGAATGAGTGGTTTTGCTAGAAATGCATACTGAGGGATCCACTGCCTACAATATGAAGTGAGGCCTATAAAAGCCCGCACCTCCTTTTGTGTCTTGGGTATTGGCATGTTAGCAATTAACTGGATGCGATCGGGTGTAAGCTGCCTTCCCTCCTTGGACAGCGAGTGACCAAGGTAAACAACTCGCTGAACACAGAATTGCAGCTTAGAAGGGGACACCTTGTGCCCCTTTTCGGCCAAGAATTGTAAAACCGTCAGTGAGGCTTTTTCACATTCAGGTTCGCTTCGGGCGGTGATCAGCAGATCATCGACATATTGAAGCAGGGCAGTGTTGACTGGCATGTGGATACTGTCAAGTTCTCGTTTCAGTGCTTGGCTATAGATGCTGGGGCTTTCTGTGAATCCTTGAGGTGCGCGTGTGAATTTAAAGCTTCGTCCATTTAAACTAAATCCGAACAAGTATTGGCTTTCCGGATCTATTGGGACGCTGAAAAAGGCATTCTTGAGATCAATTACAGTAAAGAATGTTGCTTCGGAATCAATGGCTGTCAGTAATGAAGAAATGTCTGGGACTACGGGGTATTGTGGTACAATACATTTATTTAATTCGCGCAGATCAATAACCAATCGATATACTGGCGGGGCCTTTGGATCAGTTCGTTTAAGAATCGGAATTATCGGGGAATTACATACATTGGAGTCGGTTTCCACAACCACTCCTTGGGTAATAAGCTCGTCAATGATTTGCAGTAAAGCCACTACAGCATCTGGGGGTAACTTGTATTGTCGCATTCGTGGTAGTACCACTCCTGTTTTTAGTGTGACTCGATATGGTGTAATGTTCATGCAACCAACATCTGTAGGGCCTTTTGCCCATAAATGTGTGGGTAAAGTCTGCAGTCGGTGATCCATGTCTCGGGACACGTAGTGCCCTTTGAAATCACGTAAAAACAATCTTACTCCTTCCGGAGAACAACATATTATAGCTCCTAGAGCTTTCAATGTTTTTATACCTAACAGGTTTTCTGGACATGATTTAGTAAGCAATAAATCTGTAGTTCGTGTCAAAGGACCAATCGTAAGGGGAAGAGGCTGTGATACTTCGTTAATGATAGGTTTTCCTGAAAAACCAAGGGAAATATTCTGTGAGCCTGAGAGGGGTGCCCCTGGAACTTCACTACGTTTTATGGTTGTTCGGCTTGCCCCTGTATCAAGTAAAAATTTTCTATCTTGGCCTAATAGTTCACTGTGTACATAAGGTCCTTCTTGATCTACAGGGACCTCGATAAGGGGTAAGCCAACTTCCCTCTCTAGGCTGTTTCATGAGTATCGTTGATAATCAGGATAGTCATACTGTGCGGTCTGGTACATCTGTTGTGTGGTTGTTTGTGTGGCAGCAATAGGCTGCGGTGGTGGAGCTGGCATAGACTGTTGCGGAGCTGGCATGGACTGTGCATGCTGCGGGGCTCCTTGTTGGTTCTGATCCTGTCTAAGTGGCCGTGGTCTTTCTTTTGTATTACCTATGGCGATATTATGTTTTAAAACTGGACAATCGTGTACATAATGACCTGGCTGTTTACAATAGTTGCATGTCCCTTTTACAGGACCTGCTGAAACACTGGACTGTGTCATACCCTTTTTATGACCGTCAGCTGGAACTGTCTGAGAAACTAGCATTTTCATTTTTGTGTCTTTCATGCGTCTTTGTTCATGTTCTTGTTCCTCTCTAATTCTATTGTGATGGTACTGTAACATTTGTAACATTTGTGACGGAGTGTTACCTTGCCAGGTACTCTCGAATTTCAATACTCTATTCTTAACTTGGGGCAAGGAATTTTCAACTAATTTTGTCACAAACAGATGTGGATACGATTCGCTACTTGCTTTTATTCCACTATTTATACCAAAACATTTTTCGAATCGGGCATAGAAATCACTAGTGTCTTCATCTTGCTTTTGTTTACAGGCTGAGATTGCACCCCAGTCTTCCTTTTTCGTAGTTAATAAACGTGGCAGTACCTGTACTAATAAACCTGGTAGTATTTTGGTCTTTTCCCCGAGCCCTGAACCTGGACCTCGAGCTGTTTCTTCGTTTTCTAATGCTGTCCAATCTATCTTTTGGTCTCCCACCTCCCAATCCTTTTCTTTGAGTTTTTCGTAAATGCCCGCAGGCATTAATACCTTTAATATTTTCATAATGTCGGGATAGGTATACTCTCCCATGAGCAACATGTCTTTAATTTCACGGTGGAAACCCGCTGGGTCTTTGTCATGACTGGGTACCACTTTCTTCATTTCTAATAGTTCCATTTTAGATATGGGTGTGTATACAAACACACGTTTAAACTGATTGTCATCACCCTTTATCGGGTGGACTTCGCGTAAGGGATTCTGTCTATCCATATAATACGTCGCTCTTTCCTTAATGGGCAGTGAGACATGTTCGGGGCATACAAAAAGAATGTACTGCTTTCTGGATTCCAGTATTTCTCTAATTAACTCAGTACCTGAACCTCTCCATTTATTCGTGAGTAATTCAGTCAATATATCAGGTAGGGGACCAGGATCGGAGTGTTGGCTTTTATATAATATAAGAAGTTGTTGAATCATATAGATACCAGCTAAACGCTGTTCATCTGGGGTGAGGTTCAAAAACGTATGTGCTAGTGTATCATCACTATATTTTCCGGGACTGTCAACCCAGTGAACGGCTGATCTGGCTAATTCTTGTTCGTCCATAGAATCGAGTATATGATAACCCCTTCGTTCTCGGAGTAATTTGTCAGCGGCTTGGAACGAATGTTCGGGGGACCTTATATTTATTATAGGTGTTTGGAAATTTCTGTTATTATCTGGACGTATCGGACGTATCGGATCAGTAAAGCATCTAGTATTATTGCAAGATCTTCCTCTACCTACATAGGCCATTGTTTCTAACTGTCCTGTGGGCAGTTCTAATTCTTCCTCCTCTTCTGTTTGTTCAGGCTGGTCTACTGCTAATCTTTCTTCGTGTATTCGTTCTACTTCTTTGCGGATTTTTCGGCACATAGCTATTATACTTAATCGTTTATCATGTCTCCCCTCTGATATATTCCGACTCCATGTGGTAAGAATTTGCATTTCTTCCGGATTTACCCCTGGTCGGTCTTGATTTCTGATCACACAATTTATGAGGAAACGTAACAGTTCCCCCTGTATTTCCACTTTCTGGTACTCCATGGCTCTATTAATACTCTCAGAATCTCGTCCTGACTGGACAAAGTGATATATATTTTCTAAATGTGTAGTCATTCCTGGTAGCCTCCCTAAATATATTGCAGCTCGTCGGATACGTAATGATGCCAGCAGCATTTCGTCCTCTTTGCCGGGCACAGGATCATATCTACAATCTACTAGAAGTTCCTTAAGCATGTCGGGAGTTACTAGTTTGGGCGTACGTTGGTGGGCTAATTCTTGAAAGGAAAGTTTATTTACTCTGGGTGGCGTGGAAAAAATGTTTGCTGTACCTCCTGTAGCACCGCCTGGGGTGCTGGATGTGAAAGGATTCGTTGAACGTGATATAGCAACCATAGGTGTGGGTACAGCTGTAGAAACAGATGTGCTTGCCGGAACTTGTGTCGGAGTTTGTTGTTGCGGAGGTACAGACGGAGGGTCTTGGCGTTGAACCCCCTCGGCAGGCGGCCTATGTGGTGCAGTATTAGCATACTCGGGAGCTGCGTCGTCTAAATAAGAGGAAAGGAAAACATCTTCTGCGGTTCTGGGATGCCCTTTGGGATGTGCTTTTATCGGAAACAATGGCGGTGGCAAGTCTTTTGGTATCTCCGGAGTAGCCTTAGGTAACCCTTCGGCCAGAAGAGGATACATACCATTCATAAGGGCATTTCTTTGTCTGTCTACTTGTTCTGATTTTACTCGAATACCTTCTTCAATTAATAGATTTTCTCGGACTTTATTTGAATTCTCCTTACTTTTCTCTTCCTGTCTGAGTGCTTTTTCTGTACGTCTATATGATTCTTTACGCCATAATTCAATGGCATCTTTCTGTGATTGTCTAGCTTTCTTTTTCCATAATTCTTCCTCTACTTTCATGATGCAATCTGCATCCCAGGTCCCAGCTGCGGGCCACCTCTGACTTTCTGGTAATTCCTTGGTGTAGTCTACCCATAAATCAAGAAATAATATGGCGTCTAGGCCATGTTTATGATACATGAAGTACCCTGGAGTGTCCCTAGGAGGAATGGGAACAGCTTCTTCGAGTACCCCTTTTCTAGTTTTGATCTGTCTTAATTTCGAAAAGAGCGGCATATTGAGAACTGATCTGATACCTAATTTTGAACACGTTTAATACAACAAAACACAATAATGAACAGTCATTCACACCACAATATGCAGAACGTATTTAAAACATTTTAACATTTAACATTTAATGAACAACAATGATGGCCATTTAGGGAACTAGTCACTAAGCATAATACTCGGCACTAACTAGGTAATTCTGAATTATATACTAGACATACTTGATATACTGCTAAACAGTACAGATACACTGCTGAAACAGTGCAGACCGGATTTGTGTACCCAAACCCGTCTTGACCGGCACAACCTATGTGCACGTCAGAAACGCCTCCCCGGCAATGGTACTCACCGGGTAGCTCGGAACGGAAGGCCTCGGAACTGAACTGAACTGGACTCGGACCAGACTGGACTCGACTCGAAACTTCGGAACTTCGGAACCTGGTGGGCCTCTGTATACCTCGGATCTTGCTCTCTCAGCTAGGCTCTGGTCGGGATACTTCGCACTTCTCACCGCCTCGTCTGGGTGTTGATCGCAGCCTCAGTTACCCCCGCTCGGCAGGAGGGAGATACAGGAAATCCTGTGGGTACGCGTTGTTGTCCGTCCAGCTGTGGCAGGAGACCGGGCCTGCAACGCACCTCCGGCGCGTGAGATGAGAAAGTGTCCCTGTTCGGGCGCCATATATGTGGTAAATAATTTAATTACCGGAACTTAATTTGATGCGAAAAATTAATAAGAATAGCTCAATAAAATAAGAGGCAGAATCCGTGGTATTAGAGGTTCGGAATGGGCTTTATTCCAAAACACAATTCGAATTTGTGGGCTTCATATTCCATCACCACGAAGGTTCAGGAAGTGAAGGACAATACTTTATCGACAGATAATCATATTTATAGAAGAGGCATTACAGTGAAACAGATGCAGGAGGCGTAACAGATGATAACAGAGATAAAAACATACATGCGTAACTAAAATGGGTGTAACTAGGCGTAACTAAAGAACGTCATTAGGTATGATGTCACAAATGGGTGGTTTCATGAAAGAATTTCGCAATGTCAGCAGAAATACTTGGCAGAGATGCGCGTGCAGCAGCATGACGTGTGATTTGACGTGCAACTAGGGGGTGAATGGGACTTGACATTTAGCTCCACATGTGGAGACAGAAGTTTGGGGTTATGTCAACCTAATCCCAAATCATATCTAATATCCTATGTTTAAAGAACTGTGTTATCCAAAAAGAGAGGTCTCTTAGGATAGAATCTTATTCTATACTGACTATACTGACTGTTAGTGCGTGTACAAGCGTCTAAGTGTCTACACTAGATGCGAGGGGGTAGGAATATTCCATGGTAACAGGGCTATGAATTACTTGCATAAAGACAGAGAAGCCGGGCCCTTTTGCACGGTAGCTAGGGGAATGTTTACTTAAACTGCTAGACAGGAATGCATTGGATGAGGAGCGGAGCAGAGCAGATAATCTTGAAGGTGAAATACAGTTTTTGGCAGGCAGATAGGCCGACAGGCCGAGTCAGGCACCGTTAGCCGCGCAGGGAGTAGGACAAAGTTCATGGATACAGATGCGAGCTCAGACTGGAGCTTTCAGAGGCAGAAGGCAGGAAAAGGCTTAATGGCAGAATCAGGGCCTACTCGCCTGGACTGTAAAATGGCATAAATGAACCCTATAAAGCCGGTGGCCTTTCATACTTAGGAATAGAATATCCGGCCCATTCATGGCGGGTCTGAAAGAGGACATGTTGACGGTGGACGCACATGTGTTTGCGTCTTCATAACTGGAACTGGAGGGAACATACATGTACTTGTGATTTATACATGAAACCGTTGGGGTCCAAGATAGGGGATATAACTTGATCATAAAAATCCATATTTCCACACCATGCAAAGTCCCGTAAGCCACAACCTGTTATAAAATATCTCAATGTCTCCCTGCTGGCCTGGTCAACAAGTTTTAGGGAGTAGGCAAGGTTGATGAACAGGACACAGAAGGATGGGTGGAAGTGGATAATGACAGTGGACCCATATGGGGGAAACAGGAAAACAATATGTAGGTCCAGAAGTGGAAGGCGGTGCAAAATAGGCCAGTAGCAGAATCAGGAAATTATGTAACAGATAACTAAGAGTGGGTATGAACAGGATATTAACAAAAATGTGGGAATAAAATTAAAAAGTGCAGTTATCCTTATGTATTTTAGGTACCATGCTAATTGTTGCAATCATATATATTCTGTATATGTTATCATGTAACAAATAATGTATATTTAAAATTCTGCATGCTAAGTTATATTATTTACAAGGGATGAGCTATTTTATATGATTGAAAAATTAACGTTTTCTGTTGTATTCCTCTTAATAAGGCTCTGTAAAGACAAACAGAAGGTGTAGGAAAGAAATGACAGAGCTGCAAAGCTAATTGGAAAATCACTTCTGTCTAGACTACCCTCTAAAGAAGAGAAGACAGAAGCAATATCAGTGATCCTCATCAAGCAAATTAATAGAAATGAGGCATTAGAAGAAGCAGTCAACACTCAATAAATTGAATATGACATATGCAAAGAACAAAAGGAATGGAGAATGGAAAGGCAAGTATGAAATAAGTGGAAAATCAACTGCACAAGTAAAATACATTCTTTGTGCCACCTACTACACTATACTACCGTAATCAGACCTGACAAGCCAAAAACGCATGGGGGTCAGTCTCATGCTTAATTACTGCAGCAATCTGACATACAAAACATCCAGATCACACTTTCCAACTCCTTTGAAAGGTTAACCTTACAATGCAGTACAAAATGCCGTCTATCTATTGACATGCTGTCTATCGTACAGCCAAATATTATACAATCGTCATGTATCTCAGAGGATACATTATAGAGCAACACACGCTAAATGATAACAACACTTACATAGGTGAGATTAAAATATATCAGGGCGATTCTGCAGACACTTGTTTCTGATCAACCAACTCAACTGATCGAACAACAAAGCTTTCGAAATGAATGCAGACCCACAATTTCAACCCTTAGAATCCTGGATAACACTAACAGATGGATTCACCTGAACATCAAAATGGGGATGTGCACCCCTATCTCCCTGGTGGGCCATATAGGTCTAAAAAATAAATCCCTTGGACGGTTCTCCTCTTTCCTAAAGAACCATACACAGTTGGTTAAGCTATGCAACTCCTCCCCTGACCCCATTCCAGACACTTGTGTAGTCCCTCAGGGATCCAACTTGGTGCCCACGTTGTTCAATTTATACATGGAACCACAAATGGATGAAGCAGAGGTAGAGGCCCATTAGTACTCAGACTGCACCCCACTATACTTAAAAATAGTATCACAACAAAATAGACACATCATACAAAACTGTCTAGTAAAACTTCACAAATGGATGTCATGTAACTTATTGAAGCTAAATCCAGAAAATAATCTAGTGTTTTCTATTACATGAAACCCTGAGTCTAAATTCAACATGTATTATCAGAGCACCAAGTCAATATTTTGGACTCCAATTTTGTTAGAGGAAGTAAGACCACTTGGCTTATGCATTGACACCCATCTATCAATGAATTTTCGAGTAGCATACATGGCTACAGCTGTTAGGTCATCTGTCCATTCATCAAGAAAGCACAGACCGTTACTGCTTCCCAAGGAGTTTCGCCCAGCAGTACAGGCCTCAGTCCTAAAGAGGCTGTTTTATTGTAACAGCATCTTAGGAGAACGTTCGACTACTTACCAGCAGAGCTACAATGCCTACACAGGCTCCCTCCGTGTTGAAATTCAGTGTGGCTTGGCTTGGCTTTAAGATCCTACACAACCAACACTGAGAACACCTCAGAACCTGTAAAATCCCAATCTTGCAAATCTTTCTCTGAAGCAGCACCCTCCTTATGGAACTTGCTTGCATTTGATCTAAGATGGATTAAGCGCCTTCTACAATCCTGGAAAGGACTGCAAACTCAACTATTCAAACCTTATCTAGAATAATGTCCTTACATCTCCCCCTACTTCACATTCTACCTCTAACATAACTCTTTTCCTCTCCCCTTGTCTCCCTGGTCATAATCGAAGTTTCCATCTTTGCATTACACTACCCCCATACTTTCCTACTTTGTCCATATAAACCTCTCTACTGCCTGTCTACAACACTTTATTAGCCCCACCCTTTCACTGTAATGTCTCATGATATGCCACCTCTCATTTCTTTCATTTCAGGTCTTTGTCCTATTTCTTAGAATAATCGGTCATAATTATGTTGTAATTTTTTGCCAAAAACATCCTGCCTCTCTCGCTGCACTCGCTTCGTTTTATCCGTTCAGAACGCCTTAGGTCCTAATTTCACACTCGCCTCTCTTGTTCTGATGCCCGCACAGTGCACAGATGAATCGTTACTGAAATCCCGCTCTGTGTACTCCACGGAAGATCACTACATACTTAATGGAAGGAGTTGCCTCGTGACTCCACACTGCTTAATGTACAGCGTGTTGACACCTTCCCGGTTCAATGGCACTTATTAACAAGCATTTGCAATGCAATAGGTCTTGCAGTTTCACGAGTTAAAGCTATTGGCATTGTAAATGGCAATGCCTTTTATTTATGTTTTTAAAATGAACACAAATATAAAAGGCATTGTTTTTTTTCTATGTCAATAGCTCAAACTCGCGTAAATGCGAGACCTATTGCATTGCAAATGCTTGTTTTCTATATCATGTGATCAGTTGTTTTACAACATATTCAAAAACATTCAAATCTCCTGATTTTTCCACAGCGGGTAATGTTTTAAATTCTTTGAGACTCACCCTACCTAATGTATGTGTTAATAAGGCAACTTTTCTTTGAGGAGTGCATTCTTTCCCCTCCAATACATAAACAAAGGCCAGGAACTTGGGTAGCCATAGTTCTCACTAAAGTGGAAGATCAACCTAATTTTGTAAAAAGGATGGTGGTGGAGCAATGCTAGACATAATGCAGCATATAATATTAGATTAAACACAAAATAATTGTTCTTAAAATATAAATACAATACTCAGTTTCTAACAATGAGTATGGTCACAGAAAATGCCCTTATATGTTTTATAAATGGTCCAAGATATGCAATCTAAAAATAAATTGTGGAGAAATGTGCAACTAAAAATAAAATATGGTGAAATTGTCACATAAAAGATGAGCTTATCACCGCAGATACACTCAAGATGATAGATTTCACTCTGTGAATTGGCTAAAATACGCTGCTCAAAAAATATGAGTGTATCACGATAAATCAGTGGTGAGCGTATCACAGCAGACCCACGTTAATGGATGCACCACTCTACTGCTATATTGTAGCATACAATAGATTGGTTTGCGCATCACGGGGCGCTTTCAATCCTATTTGGACCAATTTAAAATGGCCACCAATGCAAGAAACATGAAAACAATGTGCGTTTAGTCATGCGTCTGTGCGCGCTAAGCCAGTTGTACGGGTATATGTATATATCAATGTGTAAAGAGTGTTTGTATGTGTATGTGAATGAATAAGTGGAAAGGTATGACAGTCCTATATAATGTTGACTTGCACCTATATTCCTAGACATTGCCTGTATGCATCATTTAGTATACCCCAATTAGATTCTCCAAATCGTACTACTATTTCCTGCAAAATTAACGTTGACGACACCAGCCTCCCATTGAAACATGTATCAACTAAGGAAATTGTGCACTTAATACTGCCTTACCCAGGTATGATAAACCTATTGGACAAATATATGGTACACGTATGAGGGTGGGAATTGAAAATATCATAAATCTTACATGCCCTACACTTGATATTCTCCAGATTACCCTGCCTTTTTCAACATCTCGTTAAGTATTCATTGCAAATACAAAAGCACATTTTAATGCGTGTATGCACACTATGACTAAGTCACCAGTGCACATTGCCTGTTGATTCCAGGTATCAGCCTGTGAAATTAGTTCTAAATCTGACCTTTTCTATTTGTCATTAAGAATCACTTGTGGATAACTCTACTTGTTTATGAAACAAAGGGGCATATTAACAAGGGCTTTATCTCCGCTTTTTTGGCTTTAAAACTATCGCCCTATTTCCAAGAGGTGCTAAAATGCATAATCGCATGTTAGCATCATTTCCCCGACGCCTCCCTTTGTATCTCTAATGAGATGCAAAGTGGGCGTCACTGGGCTGTACAGCCTTGCAAATATCGCTGATGTGCACATCGCGATATTTACAAGGCTGCCCCAGCATTTTAGCAGACGTTAGTCTTTGGAGAAAACCGCTGTTTTCTCCAAAAACTAACGTCTGCTAAAATCCTGACTTACCCATCCCTAACATAGGGGGCGGATTTTGCTGCTACGACCACAGGGTCGTATCAGCAAGGTTATCGCCCTTTTGCAGGGAGCATCGCTGGAAAACCAGCGATGTTCCCTGCAGAACGGCGATTTCCCCCGCTATCTCTGGAATTTTTATCGCCCTGGAGCAACGCATTGTTGATAACGCCCTACCATGGCGATAAATTCCAGAGATAGACGGTGATGAATAACTAAGCGCGCTTTGCGTTATTCATCGCCATTCCTTGCTGATATGCCCCTAAGTTTGGGTAAATTGTTCCTCAGAAAATCCACTTTCCTTTTCTCTACAAATCATTGGTGTGATGCGCCTGAGCAGGTAAATTGCTTCTTACGGTCACATTTTATTCTGCTTTCTTTCGATTTTCAGCATGTGCTTGCACGGATTGTCTTATTATTTCAATCTTTCTCTTCTTAAAAAAGGTGCAGTGGACGTTTCATCTTTAGTTTTTTATCCTTCCTTTTTGCTGCTTTTTGTCAACAATTAAATATTTTGTTAGGCGTAAACAACTATGGCGAATGGGCATGAAGTTCTGCAAACAGACAAACTACATTAAAAAATAATACTTCAGTTCCATAATGGACCACTTGTAATCTCTTTATATAACATTAATTATAGAGCAGGGTTGAGCGGAGAGGTGACACGCTCTTCCCTTCTCTCGTCTTGAATCTTTCTTGCCCCTTAAGCGGCCGGGCAAGCTAGTAGCTTTACCCGGAATGCTTGCTCTTTCTGGCCTCTGTGCTACTAGGCTCACCACACACAGCAGCAGATTTGGGATGTTGTGTGAGCAAGCAACGGAGCAGATAGGATGTGGGCTGTATATGAGGAAGAAGCCATCTGAAAGAGTTGAGTAGAGAGAGGTAACTGTGTGGGTGGTTTGGAGTGCTGCGGTCATTGATTAGCTGGACAGTGTGCTGCTTGGTGAGAAGTTGCTATAGACAGCGGTCGAATTGTATTAGAAAAAGTATGGGAACTGTGATCCTGAGTCCAATAGGGTGGGGTTAGCAAGTGTGGAGTGGATCAAAGTCATGGCTAAAAAGAATCAAATAATTTGTAACTATTTTGTTGGTCTTTCATCGTCAAGTTACTGCATGTAAAGTACCACACACCTTAAATGAAAAATAAATGTATGTTAAACCAATAAGTGAGAGATTCCCTATTTAATGTTCTAAGTCCTCTATTGGTAATTGCAATCACTGCAGATATTTGTGTGTGTAAACAAAGAGTCACAGAACTGAATTCTGGTTGGTGCAGTGGAGAATAGTGTTGAGTGTTTTTAGTGTTACAAGATAGGATAAAATAGGATAAAACTTGTAGAGCACACTAATACCCATAGGTGTCAAGGCACTATCGCGGAACAAAGGGATCAGCAAAGCGAAGCGGCCAAGAAAGAGGGATACTAATATGTGAAAAGCCAGGTTTTTAGATCTTTTTTGAAGCCCAAAAAAGATTCCACCTTTGCAATATGGAAAGGTAGGGCATTCCATAGTTTGGTGGCTGCTACCGAGAAATAGCGACCATTCCATCTAGTAGTCTTACAAAATCTGGGTTTTTGCAAGAAGAGGATCTCAGTTGCCTCCCCGGAATGTACCATTGAAAAAGCGAATTCAAATGGGAGGGGCCCTTAAGATGTAGCGCTTTAAAAACCAGGCACAAAGCCCTAAAGACAATGCGTTTTCTGACAGGAAGCCAGTGCAGGGAATGAATCCCCTCCCTAGCGGAATGCCGCTTTGGAGTGTTCAGAATGAGACGAGCTGCCCCTGAAGTTTGTTCAGGGAGAAACTATTGATGTTCAGATACAAAGTGTTGCTGTAGTAGTCCAGCCTTGAGGTAACCATGGCAATGATGGCTGACTGGTGCAATTCTGTTGGGATGTAAGGGATGACCTTTTTCCGGGTCCTCATGATGTAGAAGCAAGTGCTGACAGTGCGACTAACCTGAGCATCAAAGCTTATAGCGTCGTCAAAGATGACCCCCAGGTTTTTGGCTGACCTGACAGGGGAGGGAGTGGTCCGCTTGATCTGAGGGAGTTTTGAAAAACAAACATAAGCACTTCAGTCTTGTCTGCATTAATCTTCAGGGAGCTGTCCTTCATCCAGCAGATGATGCTGAACATACACTGATTGAACCTCCCCGCCACCCATTGCAGGTCATTAGAAATGGAGATGATGATCCCAGTCTAGGATTGAAAGCACCTGAATGAATGTAAGAATGAATTTGGAACTTGTAAAGCGCACTGGCACTCCTACATGGAAGAGGTAACCCAATCAATCATAGGAGAGATTCAAGAGGATACTAAGTCAAAGAATGAGAGAATAACAAAGCACATCAGAGGCTGGAAAAAGCCAGGTCTGAAACTGCTTCTCAAAAAGTACTTCAGAATCAATAAGTCTTAGGACACCAGGAAGTTGATTCCAAGCCTTGGTGCCTAGAATTGAAAAAAATGTACCACCTCAAGTTTTGAGTCTGAAAGAGGGGGGCCTTAAAAGGTTTGCATAGGAAGATCTCAAAGTGCTTATAGTTGTGTAGTGAGTAAATATTGCCATTAGATAACTATGTCCAGTTGATCTATAAGCTCTAAAGGTCAGTAGGATGATTTTAAACAGGACAGGAAAATTGAAATCTTGGGTTCAGCGAGGTCCTCTCACTGGTCAGATACTGTTGGCACATTTGCCTGTTCATGGGCGTTTTACCCTTGGACTTAGGGTCTGATTTAGATATCAGTGAATGGGATATTTTGTCACAGTGGGACGGATATCCTGTTCACGACATCTAAATCCCAAGAAAGTCCAGCTAGACACAGCCACAGTTGAAAGCTACTGCAAATTAGTATCCAGGGGTATCTTTCTAGATCTAATTTTTCTTTAATATTGATTAAAATCTATATTCATCACTGAGTTGAGCTTTTAATAAATATTAAAACTAGTCCTTATATTATTTTTCTAGCTGGTACCAGCTTCAGATAGCATAATTAATAATTAATATTGCTTCCAAGTTATCCTCTTTTGGTCAACCAGCCTTCCTACATTGAAAATAGCTGTTGGTATCTAGTCACTGTAAAGACAACTTTTAAACACCCTTCCTGGTGGGCTACAAGGCCTACAAATCGGTAGCCTATTAATATTTAAAAGATTGTCTCCTGTCTTAGTACGGCATGTTGAGTTGAGGTTTTAAAACTGTATGTCTTGTCACACTAGTTGATGGCACAGCAGTGCCGTAGTCCGTAGTTGACATTTAACTTTCTATACCATGGATATACTTTAGGCACCTCATACTATGGCCTTATTTGAAAGCTAAACATGCCAATTAGGGTTTATCCAATTGTTAGACCTGTCTGCCTTAGGGCGGTCATCCTCCAAACATTTTGCATTCTTCCTCCATTTTTGTTGACCTTGTTTTCACTGCCTTTGGATTATACACACTTTACCACTGCTAGCTAGTGCTAAAGTGTACGTGCAAAGCCTACTTCTCCAATAGTCTAACATTGGAGTTACTTTATTACACTTAACGAGTTTTGATTTCCAAATGTGAGCAGGTTATTAGTTCATGTTTAGAATTGCAACGACAAATCCTACCTTATGGTGAAGTTGTAATTTAAATTACAATTTTGAGAATGGCACTTTTTAAAAGTTGTTTCATAAGCACAAGTGAAACCCAAGGATATATAGGGACCAAGAGTAGTACTATGTTATAAGGAACAGAGGTCCCTAAGCAATAATGGAAAAAGTAATACGCTGGGGTCTGAAATAATGCCCAGAGTACAGCCTGCAACTGTTAAAATAGATTTTTTTGATGAATTCGATTAAAATGGTATTGTAGGGGTAAATATCACCATGGGGCACACTACATAGGTATCAAAAGAATACACTAGCAGAACACACAGGCATAAATTAAGTGATACAGAAAAATCCACAAGATCAAAGTCTCAACTCTGTAGAACACAGCACTGCTGCACACATAATCAACTACATATAATCAGTGTTTAAGTCTAAGGGTTTTCGATCCATTCAACATTCTGGTATCATCATCAGGCCAAAACAACGCTTGCCTGGGATGAAATATACACACATTTATATGAAAACCATAGGAGTGAGTTTCATATGTCATACATAGGTCAATTGCCAAGGGGTCACAAAACCCTGATAAATGGCTTGCAGGAGTACTCCGATGTTGTGTACACCCCTATACCAAGTACGTTCCCACACGGTTGATATCGGGGAAATTATGATAAATAACTTTATTGTAGACAGTGAAAAGCACCAGGTGATGAAGTAAAATCATAAAGAATCACCATAAACAGCAACTGGACCGCTGTAGAAGGAAATAAGTACAAATAATTGAAAAGAATCCCTGGCAGAGAGAAAAAAGAAGGAGCTGCATCTCTGCCTGTGAAGTGAGGAATCCATTGACTTTCATAATATTGTATTTATGGCTGAAGTAATCCTGACTGGTGGAGAATCATTCAATTAAGTATTTAGCACTGATGCCACAGCCAAATAGGCTATCTGGCAACGTGATAATGGCACTGCCATCACAAAAACTTGATTCATCATCCAGATCAATAAAGCGTAAGCCTGTCCTAATTGTAACATTCTAGTTACTGAACAGAAACCTCACTTCTTTATTTTAGGACATACTACAGACAGGTTCAGATGTCTGAGAGACTTCAAGTTACATATATGTTAAGATTATGGTTATAAGGTGTATTATAGACAGAATGGCATCAGCAGTAGGCTCTTGTGAAGCTTTTGAGGTTTGCCATAGACTGGATGGCTCCTTCAAGTCCATAGACTTTTATAGAAGGTCACATTGTCCCATTGATGTTTCCATCCAGTTTTGGTGCTGGGGTTTCAGGTAGTAATCCTACACATTTCTGTATCTCCCACACTTTCTTCCAGCTCCCTCACTTTCTGTCATTGCTTGACTTTGACCAGGAGAGAGTTCCAGAGGGTGGAGGCTGCTCATGCAAAGGTTCTGTGTGAAATATCCAAGTAATTGGCTTTTATGTAATTACATGAAATGCAGAAAACATTACAATGAAATTATGCACAATGTGTAACTGTCATTTAGCATTGTATTTTACTGTGAAGTCATTGTGTCCACTTTTAATGCAGAAAAATGAAGACTGAAAAAGTGCAAAAAAAGCAAAAGCATGCTTGTGTGCTGTTGGACATGCTGTTCTAGCATGTTAATGTCAATTGTTTATAAACAATGGTACATAGTTACACAAAATGACAGAATAGTGTACTTTTCCAAAGCAATAGTAACTCAAAATTACGATATATCATGCAAGAGTTATGAAAATTTGGCTCGGGCCTATTGGCAATGCCTTATACAACAAAACGAAAGTCTGCTTCCATAGGGATTGGTCTGAAGTGGCTGAGCTGTTTGTGCTGATGTGGTGGTATTGTTAACGTCATAGCTCATGGCCAGGTCTAAGTAAATCCATAACCCCGGTATTTAACTTTTTTTGTTAAAATTGTCATGAAGCCTTCTGATCTGGGTTCAGTTAGCAGTTGAAGAAAATTATAGGAGGTAAGTGCCTGCTGAGCAAGATGAATTATGTTTTTTCATGTTTTTGATTTTAGAAAGTTTGCTGGCATCCATTTTTGAATTTTCAATGGTGATGACATTTTCATGTACAGTTGTGTGTCATCTGCACATTGTTGTATGAACATCTCTGATTCTTTTACCAGGACTCAAAGAGGTCCCAAATAAACTGTGAAAAGTATAGGTGCACGAATGAAGCTTTGTGGTACCACTCAAGAGGTTTGAAAACTGTAAAGACAAAAGCCTTCAACTTTTGCTAATTATTTCTTGTTTTTTTAGGTATGATGCAAATCTTATTTGAATTTTGAAGGTCTCAATGAGTCTGTAATGATTGATAGTCTCAAATGCTGCAGTTAGGTCCACCAGCATCAAAAGCATTCTTCCCCCCTTATCAAAGGTGACGATATCAGTTAATATTTTCACTGTGACAGTTTTCATACTGAAACCATTGTGGCAACCTAATTTGTTTTCTGTAGAAGGTTCTCTTGTTGTATGTACGCGTTGTGTTGCTTATCTATGCATCTTTTTAATCACTTTAATAAGCCCCGAAAGATGGGTTACAGGTCTATATAATTAGCTCAGGAGCTAGGTTAGGAAATTGCAGACATTGGTCTATAATTAGCTACATGCTAGGTTTTTGTCTTACGAAATTACTTACTCTTCAAGGGCTGTAGTACATAAAGTGCCTCACGGTCGCAACAGACACTTTCTTGCCTCCCCTCCACTTTGGACACTGTTGATATTACAGAAGGGGTTGCAGACGCTTATGCAGCTCTTCTGTAATATGATTGTGGGTACATGTGACACACCCACAAAGGGTTGTTTCCCTCCTTTAAATGGGAACATGGCCCCATGCAAATGAAGGAACTCCTTTGCACCTGTGCCCCTGCCACTTTCCAGATGTGGGTGCGGAGGCTAACACGAGTGACACAAGGTTCCCAGGCATCATCATGTATACAGGTGCAGTCACTCACTGCCCCTACATGTGGAATGGATATCTGTGCCCTCCTCAAATTGCTGTCAGATCCCCGCCTATCAAAACCGTGGTACTCCTTTCAATGATGCTGTGTACCGAGTCCAGGAGTGAATTTAAACTCGGGTCAGCACATTTTGTATGCAATATGGTGCCCTGTCCGTGCCTGTGCCACGTGTAGCCAACGAGGCACCCATTTTTAATAAGTTTCCTGTTTGTTATTTGGTACCAGTCATTTAATTGTTTTGGACCTTGGTGTATTGATTAGATGCCCTGGTACGGTGCAATGCATGCAGCCTTTCAGTGACACGTAGAAGAGCATTGTTCTCTCCAACGTTTCTGGCCAGTCCACAACCATCCTGAAATGCAAAGAGGGGCAGGACACTTTTACGCCACTGTGGCCAGTTGCCTTAGAGCACCAGCACTATTCCTGGCTACAAGAGGGCATCAGATTGCAACTAATATGCAATTTTGCCTGACGATTTAAAAATCCTTGCAGCACTGAATGCACATATTAGGAACTGAAATGACACGAAAAACACAATCACCCCAGTGCATGATTCTGCAATTTACATTTTATCAAAGGATTTGGGCACTGACTAAACATGTTTCATATACGTTCACCTCCCTAAGCCATTAAGAATACAGGTTTTTCTCTTTGCACATAAAATACCATTTACATATGAAATGCCTTTGTATACATTGAAAAAAGAAATGACAGGCTTGGAACCGATAGTTTGTGAAGGTTTAATTTGGCGTCCTGCTGTGTGTTCTCTCAGATCAGCCTGCTGTATCTGTCATGCACAGTGTGACAGCGGGCTCTTCTGCAATGCCATGGTTTCTGAGCAAGTTTCCATTGTTCTCCTGTGGATGCAGCACCCACTTAGGCACAGCAGAAAATAAACCCCAAAAGTTGGTAAAAACGCTGTGATTTAGTCATATTTTCTGCATTCCCACTTGTGAAAATGTGTTACAGTTACACAGGTTAGCTCCTGCAAGCAAAACAAAGAATTTACAAATGCCTGCCATAAACATCAACATATCAGGTGAGTAAAAGAGAATAAGTTCTTTATAGGCTAACTTCTAAGTTATTTCTCTTCAGGGTTAAACATTCCTGTGGGAGAGAACTGAATGGCAGATTTACTGAATTACATTCCTCTTTTCTTGCACGCCAGAGTTGAAGACGTGAAAATATGAAAGGTTTGACAATGTATTTGCTCTGTAGAGTACATTATTGTTCACCACAGATCAACAGGTACTGTTGATAAAAAATCAGGTTTCTGACTCGAAAGGAACAAGAACTACATATCTTCCATTACTCGCGCACCCGTGCTTGCACATACCTCGTGTACATGCGTGCTTATCACTTTACACAGACTGTATCAATCTGTAACTCAGTGTCTAATGCCTGCAAAGAGTTGCCAACTGACCAATATGGCTTAAGGGAGTGGCTTGCTACACAGAAACACTGCTAATTTACACTTAATTATAATCAAATACACAGTACCCAGATGGGGGCACTCTATCCATCTCTCCTTTATGGATCTAAGCAGTGCCTTTGACCAGTCTGCGCTATAAAAGTTTGGGTTTGGGTTAGGAACTATTTTTCTAAATTGGTGTAGAGTGCTTTCTTGTGTTGTGTTTTCACTTTATTACTGTTTGAATGCTCCATAAATAGTTTACGGATTGCCGCTAAATTAAGCCAGACTGCCTTTGTGTCAAGCTACCAGAGGGTTAAGCACAGGTTAATTTTGTGACTTTTGTGGTTCACTCTGACAAGGATTGTAGGCTTACACTCCCCCCAACCAAAAACTCAATTTCTTTATGCACTGTGTAGTCACAGAATTTGTAAGGTATGGGTTAGAGGGTGAATGTCCTGAGCTTTTCGAGTTAGATCACGGCGTCCAGCAATGCTATGTTTAGGCTCCTTTTCTGTTCCTTCTACACACAAACAACTTAAACTCCTTATTGCTTTCATTATGGACGGATATGCCTACGGTCATCTTCACCTCCATTCCAGCTTTATTATACACAGATGATGCTGTTTTGCTCTCACAAACCCCTAATGGCCCTAGGGGTCTAATTAACAAAATTATCAGTTTCATGAATAATTTAGTCCTAAAACCAACTTTTTGAAAACCCCTTATATGATGTGTGGCCCACAAATATATACATTTAGACCAATCATTCTCAATGTTAAGTGTTTTGAGAAGGTAAGTTACTTCCCATACCTAGGAGACACATTTGCTTCATCGAGTTCATGTTTACCATGTCCATCCAATAGCTGTTTGAGATTTAATAATTCTGTTGGGGCTTTGTTTGATGTTGCAGAGTATTGGGAGAAAACCTATTTTGTCCATATTAGATCTATATAAGCACACATATCTACCAATATTAACCTATAGGGCTGCTATCTTGGACAATAGTGAAACTGAACATTTACAGCTTGAAGAAAACCAATTTTGTAGGCCCTTGTTAGGATAGTCCATTTCAGCCCTTATTATTTCCTCCATGAGGAACTAGGTCCAACATATGCAGAATGTGCACCATTGCTTTTGTGGGTATCAGCATGGGGAAAATAAACATGACAGTCTTAATCAAGATATCATAGTTGATTGTCTAGCGTGTGATCTGGGCCGACGGTCCTCTGGATCAGATACATCAAGCAAACTGCTGAAGCTAAACCTGAGCTCTTTACATCACCCCACCAGATTACTAAGAGAGATCTGCAAGGGTGAACAAGATATATATGCAACTTAACAATTTCAGTAGAGTGGAGAAAGAAACGAAAAAACAACTCAATGAAATTATGCTATTATATATACAGTAATTGGGTAATTTGAATAGAGCCTTACAGAGCTTGATCAATAATCCTTGGGAAAGATCGCTTCTGACTAGATTCCCTTTGGGCAGTATGACAAGTCTGTTTTGTTTTCCCTTGCGCCAGTATGACTATTTGACAATACTGATCAGTCCCTGTGATGAAACTTCCGTTCAGACACAAATGCACTTTGTTTCTTTTGTAAATTTTATAAACCTTTTACACTGCAATATTTATTACCTATACTTAAGGCATATGGACTCTAGCAAGTTTAAAAAAATGGCTTTTATTCATCCACAGATGTTTTGCAATCCAGTCATCTATCAGTCTAAGGGCACTTTCTAAAGTCTATAATATCCCACCATAACTCAATGATCTCTCCTTTTAACATAACTGCTTATGGAAAACGAATGTAAATTGTTAAAACTGTTGATTTTTTCCTCTATTGGCTGTGGTTTATATTATTTGGCATTAGTCAAATAAGATTTATTTACCTAACCATTGTTCAATACTATATTTAATGTAAACAGCTCTATACTCCCTGTTAAAACTCGCATCCTTGGCATGGTTTTCCCTGACATTTTGCCTCAACTCCTGTGTTTTTTGATGCTGTGCTGGATTTCGTTTTTGCTGGCTTAGATGCTTTGGGCACTTTGCCACTGCTGATCAGTGTCAAAGTGCAAGTGCTCCCTGTGTAAATTGTGAATATGATTGGTTCTCCCTGATTGGCATGTTTGATTTACTAGCAGGTCCCTAGTAAAGTGCACCAAGTGTGCCAGGGCTGGTAAATCAAATGCTACTAGTGGGCCTGCAGCACTGATTGTGCCACTCACATGAGCAGCCCTAAAAAGAGGTCTCAGGCCTGCCACCGCAGTGCCTGCGCACAGTTTGCTAACTGCCATGTCGCCCTGACAAGTGCACCCTCTTGCCAGGCCATACCCTTCCCTTTCTTTGCACATAGGACACCCCTATAGCAGGCCCAAGGTACCCCCTTGGGCAGGGTGCAGTGTATGTGAAAGGTAGGACATGTACTGATGTCTTTACCATGTCCTAATAGTGAAATACGTTCATATTTCGGTTTTTTTACTATTGAAAGGCTATCTTGCCCATAGGACAGAATGAGGAATGCTGTGTAACATGTTTACCTGCATATCTTCCCATAGGAGTGAGATGGAAAATTGGAGTCTGGTATCTCTGAACTCAGAATTTAATAATACATCTTTTAGTAAATATGGTTTTTGAATTCTGAGTTTGAAAATAGCACTTTTAGAAAGTGGCTATTTTCTTGTTCAACCTTTCTGTGTGCCTCTGCCTGGTTGTGGATTGACTGTCTGGCTTTGGAGTGACAGGGGCTGGGGTGGCTCCAGGAGTCTGGGTGAGTCAGCCTGAGCTGAATAGGGCGATTTGGAATGGTGGGAGGAGTAGTATCTGTCCCTGACTAGGGCTGTGCCTACCTTCCTCAAAAGACTGGCTCCATCTCCTGCGGTGTGTCTGAAGACCCTGGCCCACCTTCACAAAGGAAGAAGTTGTGCCCTGGCAGAGTGCACCCAGAACTGGTTTGGACTGGGTCTAGGACCCCCTTACACATAAAGAACAAAGACTTTTGGGGTATAAATGTATGAGCCGAAACCCCTGTAAATCAGACTACTTTGTGATCAAGAGTTATCTCTGCCCAAGAAGGTCAGCTGAAGAGACTGCCCTTGCTGTGTGTTTGGGGCTGGCCTGCAGTTTGCTGTTTCTATTAAGGAGCGGACAAGGGACTTTTCTGTGTGCTGTGTCACCCCCCCCCCTGCTTGCAAGAAGGACTTTGCTGTGTGCTGTGTCCTGATGAAGAAAAAGTCTCCAAGGGCGTGAGGAGAGCTGGCCTCCTGTTATGGAAACACAGGGATACAAATGTTGCCAAAGATTCCTGAAACGCTGGGTGCGCGTGTCTGGGTACCCTTTGTGAGGCTTGCATTGCTGAGGAATACTTCCCTTCCTAAAAGAACCCCTACACTCTGTGGTGTGCGTGTGGCCATGGCTAGGGGACTGCAGTCGTGATCAACTGTGAGGAAGCGTCACCGCCGCTGGCCCGAGTTACGTGCCGGAGATCCAAGAGGAGAGAGAGAGAGAAGTAACTCAACCGGCTCCAGCGCATCGCCTGGCAACCGGAGTCGCTCCTCGGCGAGAGAACAGCTGCTGGCACCGGAGCCACTCCATGGGACATCC
This sequence comes from Triturus cristatus, assembly GCF_964204655.1. Lineage (NCBI taxonomy): Eukaryota > Metazoa > Chordata > Amphibia > Caudata > Salamandridae > Triturus > Triturus cristatus. The sequence goes on from NC_140590.1 coordinate 447,718,877, forward strand.
GACGGAGCGAGGAAGACAGCGAGGCATTCCCCCCAGGTAACTCTCGGACTCCGGTCCAGCAGAGATGTGTGTGTTACTACCTGGGAGGGGTGGGAGTAAAAGCGTGTCCCGATCGGCATCGCCAAGTGAAGCCTGCGCTGCAAGTAGTTCCCTGATGGCCCGTACAGGCACAACCAATGTCCTGCGGTACCGGGGCCCGCTCCACAGAGCCAGTTGGTTTTCCACATTTCTGGGGGCATATTCCTTTTGCAAACATCGCCACTGGAGCGGGCAGTCCTCGTGGCAGAAAGTCCGTTGAGGACACGGGAACTGTCTACTTGTTAACAAGGACAGGATTGGTAGTATTTTTGAGTGCCTACTAAAGGAATACAGTCTCTACAAGTCACTTATTTTTTTATTCTGAGACTGTCTTTGATCCCTTATGTTTACCTAAAGGAATACTGTAACTACCAGATCGTTTCTGTGATAATACCTACAGAATACAGAATCTACAAGTTTATTTTCTTTTCCTTACCAAGAACCTTATCAAAGACATTGCTAAAGAAGAGCTAATTGTGTAAGTTCGATTTATGTAGTTTTGGTCTTGCCTAATTTAAATAAAGATATCTATATTTTTATAACAACATTTGTGGTGTCCATTTGTGGTGTTTCACAGTGTGACTGTGGGTGTTGGTGCAAATACTTTACACATTGCCTTGGGGATAAGCCTGTCTACTCGTGCCAAGCTAGGGTTATCTACAGTGTGTTCCCCCGCCCCCTCACGCACAGCTGTGGAAGTAGGAGAAAATAAGATGATAATAATGTGAAGTTATTATAATTTTATTTGCTCTTTGTTTAACTGCTAAAAAGCAGTGGGGCGATGCTCCTCCGTCTCAGCAGAGGAGCCGCCACTGAGGTCACTTTTAAAATGTTTCATTCCTGTTGACTGACTCCTCCTGAGCAGAGCACTAAATAAATGAAGGTAACGGATGGCTCCTCATCAGTCAATGCTGTGCACAGCAAGGGAAACATTTAGCTACAACAAATCAGGAAGGCTAGTCATCTGTTTAATTAAATACACCCGGAGATTTTGTTCTCGCTTAGTTCTGGCAATCAGCATTGGGGCCTAACAATGGATTCCAGTAGAGAATCCGTGTTGGATTCTCACCACAGAGGAACAATAACATACTAACTAAAGGTGTTTTATTTAATTTCGAAATTCCATGTTTATTTCTGAAACATTTACAAATTATGTGAACTTCATGAACCTGTGAAGTTTAAAAACAGCAAGTGAAAATATGTGTTAAAACTAGATTTTGCAAGAGAGGAATATCAAAATGCAGCTGGTACAGATAATTGTCCTAGGAAAATCTTTAAGCAGGAAACTTTACAAGCAATGCTTTGCAAAAATCCTGGCCTCCAGACTGGTCTAGAAAGTTTAAAAACTTGACAACTTTTTAAAATGCTAATTTTCTGCTGAACGTCTTGCCAGTTGAATGGCAGAATGTAATTCCTTTTAATTATTTGCTAATAAGCAATAATCATCTGCAAGAAGGTCATATTATTTAAGTGTCTTTAAATCTAAGAATACATGGGATGCAGCCATACTTGCATAAGCCCATCAATTCCAATTTACAAACATGCTATCTCTTTCATATGATTGAGCATCACACCAAGGATTTAAGTCATTTGAGGGAAAGGGGATGGTAAATATAGTACCCCTGCAAATTATTCTAAGAATATGGGCAAGTCCTCTTGTATTTCCATGACCTTATAAAGAAACCCTATCTTAAGGCTCATTGCTCATTACGCTGAAAAATCATTTGATCGGGTCGCCTGGCAATTCCTTTGGGATGTCATGAGGAGGATACATTTTGGCCCTAAGGAGATTAAAGCTTTGCAGGTCTTGTACCTAAATCCCACAACCAGAATTTCAATAAATGGAAAATTAACTGAGTCAATTGAGATAACACTGGGTATTCGGCAGGGTTGCCCTTGCTCTCCATTGCTATTTGCGATTTATATCGACCCTTTCATTAAGAAAATAGAAACCAATCAAGAAATTATGGGTGTGAGCAGACATGGTCTGAATACTAAAATCATGGCCTATGCCGATGATCTTGCATTGGTTACTCCGGACCCTGAGACAGCTATATTAGCTTTAGAACAAGAGGCTCAAGATTTTGGAAAAATTTCCGGCTACGCACTCAACAAAGAAAAGACACAGATCATAGTAAATAAAGAAATTTTATGGGCAGATAGCAGAGTTGTTAAAAAGGCTAAATATTTAGGGGTAAACATTGTTGCCGACGTTGAGCAAATCGTTAGCCAGAACCTGAATCCGCAGGCAGTTGAAACCAAGAAAGCACTTAATCAGATCAATAATCTGCACTTGACGGTGTAACGTCCTCAATATGATTTTTTCCCCAAGTTGCTTTATTTCTTTAGGGCCATCCCCCTGGAATTCAGTATGACAATGCTTCACAGATTTGAACAAATTTTCGCTCAATTTGTTTGGGCATATACTCAGCCGAGGAGGTCCTTTAAGTTTTTGTCCCTTCCTCAGGGGCAAAGGGGTTGGGCGCTCCCCAACCTGAAGTTATATTATTGGGCCACGGTCCTGCAGAATTGCATTGTCTTATTGAATGAACAACCATCTTCCACAACAACAGGGCTCCCATCTCCCTTCGAAGTAGTACTTGGGGATGAAGCTAGGGGCTGCTTATGGCGACAGATAGAATATGGATAATACAAGCGGTTCCGATTCAAGACTCTGATGGGGGCTTACAGGGTCTTCTCTAACATACGCAAACTTGTAGGCTTGAGGAGACTAAACTTTTATACCCCTCTGAATAATAATGTTAATCTACCTGCAATCTTTGGGAGATAATATTGTCCAAATTGGCATAAAGCGTGCATATTTAAACTAGGAGATCTGATATCTGTTGATGGAATTCGGCCTTTCAACGAGCTCCGGATACAATTCAATCTGAACCATTTGAGGCCTTTATATACCTTGCCATAAGGGCTTTTTGGTACTTAAGGCTGGTCGGCCCACAGGCTTTGCCCCTAGTGCCCTGATCGACAAGCTTATTGATCCTAATTTGCCCCGAATCTGGTGTATATATACTGTATTGAATAGCCAAATGCCTGATGACATGGCTAAGACTGCAAGCAAATGGCAACAAAAATTGGAGACTTCCAACAATACTTTCTATTTTGCCATGAGAGCTGCCCAGAGTGACCTGTTATCCGCCAAACTGTAGGCACAGTTTTATAAAAGTAGTTTATTTTTATATATCACACCTAGCAGAATCGCCAAGTGGGGAACAGGCAATGGAACTCTCTGCCCCAGATGTGCGGAATATATTGCGGACTCAGTCTATATGTTCCCTACCTGTATAAAACTTGAGCCATTACTTAACAAAATACAGAATTTTCTAAGGGTAGTCTTATCTTGTGACATCTTGTTAACCCCCACTGTTATCTTACTAGGCATACAGGATAGGATTGACAGGAAGGGCATTAATATTTGAAGCCATGACTATTCTTGACTATTCTTAGGATCTGTATAACTTCAGTATGGATAGACCCAAATCCTCCTTTGTTCTCCCAATGGCTGGCCTTATTGGTAGCCACATGTTATCTGGAGAAGGCTATTTATGCTAAAACAAAAGGCATTCGGTCCAAAAGGAAGGGACTAGACATATGGGAACCTCTATCCAGGTGGCTCAATCAGATGAATTCCTAGGGTTTATTAGCGTTATCATTTTCGACATACTGTATCTTACTCTGTTCAAATGACTTTTTCATCACAACCTTCTCTTGAGCTTTTTACTATGTTTGCAATGTTTACACAAGACGCACGAGGCACTTTATTAGTTTCAGTCCTTTGGCCAGCTAGTAATGATACAATCATATTTATAAACTGGAAAACCTATGCATAGCACCTTACTTTGTTTCAATAACTTTAGTATTATTGCCTATTTTTCGTCTTCTTTAATTTTGTACGTAATGTTTGCACAAGAAACACGAGGCACTTTATTAATAACAGTCTTTTAGCAACGGTTCAATCATAATCATAGGCTGGCAATTCATGCACCTCACTTAACTCTGCTTAAATGATGTTATCATCATTGTCCCTATTGTCTCTTTTCTTATGCTTGCAATGTATACACTAAAAGCACGAGGCCCTTTATTAGTAATTAGCTTTTAGCAATGGTACAATCATATTTCAAGATTGGTAAACTTATGCACTGGCCCTTTACACTATCAGCACTTTCTAGTATAACAGTTGGTATGATGCTTGCACAAAAACTTGCCTTTTTCTACAGTGTGCTTTTTTAACATGTGTCAATTTGGGTTTATTGCTGTAATACAATCTTGTTCTCCCTGCAGCTATTAAAAGTCCCTGTCTTAGATTAGAGCGTGGGGGGTGGGGGTGACGCTGTATCGATGTATGTCATGGTTTGGTTCTGTATCACATAAAATTAAAATAAAAAAAGAATACTCTGTTCAGTTCTCAGTGTATACAGCCAGCACATGTTGGCTGTACAGGCACTTTCCCGACAGTGCTAAATTTGTGAAAGAATGAGCGCTGGTGCCCGAAGCTGTACTCAGAAGCCGGTGGCTGTTGAAATTAAACATCAGCGCACCCAATATCAATGCTGGTAGTTTTTAAACCACTACCAGACACTACCTGACCTTTTATCTTGTAGGTTCCTGCTTTCTCCCTTTGTGCCGTTTTTGCCGTTTTTTTCTTCTTCAGTCTTTCCGATCTATGTGTTTTTCACTCTCTTGAACTCGGTAAATACATGATGCAGATAAATAAGCTCTGGTCCCCAAAAATAAGTGCCAATGGCTCCCACGGGCAACCACTGGCTCAAATTCGGCAATGTCTCCTGATGGCAAAAGTCGTATAGATATGGATTTTCTCTGCTTTCTACCATTCAGGCCGAGTCATGAGCTAAGCACATCTACCCCGTCCCTCAAGCCTTGTAAACAAGATACAAGATACAGCCTGAACCTACATGATACTGATTACCTCCTCGTTAGTCTTCCTCGCCACATGACTAACACAGTGAGCTTCAGCTCCACACCAGAACCCTCCAAAGCAAAAAAGTCAGCCTCCCATGCCTCCCATCCCTTCCCAATATGGCCGACCCATTACACCCATGACCCCTATAAGAGGCGGGCTGGCCCATCCCATCAGCCTGTTTTTTTTTGTTCTGCGCACGTCTCTCCAGATGCGTCAGGTAAGTGGTGCCTGCAGTAGCAGGTACGTGGGTCTCTGGTTGGAGGTCCTGCTCTAGCGGACCCTAGGATCTTGGGCTCTTTTTCCCCCGTTCCCCCGGTGTACTGGCCGGTTGGGCCCTGCTACAGTGGGCCATGGGTTTACAGGGGGGGTGACCGGGGTATGGGCCTACTGGTTACGTGCCTAGGCCCTTACTCTGTGGGTTGGGGGTTCATTCCCTGATCTTGCACTTTCACTGTTTGCTCGGTCTGATGTGTAGCCTATGGTGTTTCCTTACGTATGGTTGGGTAATATTTGCCTGGGCTCGCCATCCGTGGCACTGCGGCAGCTGTTGTTAGGACAATCCCTGATCTTGGATCACGTTGGTATTTCCTTCAGTGTACGGTGTCGTTCTACTGCCTAGTGGGTGTTCATTCCCTGGTCTTTTGCTGTCACTGTGTGCTCGCTCTGCCATTTTGCTGAGCGACGCTCTGGCCTACTGCTTTGTTCACGCTGCCCACTGGCCCCTCGAGGCGTTGCGGCTGGCGGGGCTGTGCTCGTGCCAGAGGCTGGCTTTCTTGGTATCGCCCGTCCCGTCGGATTCCGCAGAGATTTGTGGTATAACTGGCGGGGAACACACACTTATATACGGATGTGTCGGTACGTATTGCCGCCGTGTTGCGCGGACTCTGCTGTGTCTCTGGTTCCGCTATTGCCTGGGAGGTACTTTCCCGCCCTGCCTGGAAGTTGGAGTTTCGAACTATTCGACCTGCGCTGCTCGTTCGCTTCTGTTGCCGGGGTGGGTGCACTTCCTCCCTGTCCCGTGGTCACTCACCCGTTGCTCAGTCCGGGGTCGTGCAGGTTGCTGGTGTCCCTGGAGTGGCGTCGGTCCTCTCGCTTTCCTGCGCGTAACTTTCGGGTTGGCGGTGTCTGGCTCACGCGCATGCGCGCTGCTCCTTTTCGCGCTACGGCTATCCCTGGTCTTGCGATGTCACTGCTTGCTCTTTCTGGGGTGTAGGCGCTGGCGTTTCCTTCAGTTGGGTCAGTCGGCATGTTTCCGGCCGGGTCCGGTGGCTCGATGGTCCCTTGCGTGCCTCGCGGGGGCCTGCTTCCGCACTCTTGGTCACCGGTTCGGTTCCGGGGGGGGGGTCCGCTCGGCCCTTCGTCCTTCTGAGGGTGAGTTGTGTGCCTTTGAGTTGGCCTGCTCCTGGGGCTTCTCGGTTTCCGTTGGCTTTGCTTCGCTTTGCTGGTACGCGTGTTCTGTCTTGGTGGTTGGGGGTGCTGGCTGGGTGCTTGACTCTTACTCCTCCAGTTTTGTATTTCCCTCTCTTGGCTGCTGTGCTATGTGGGTCAGTCGCCCCGTTGGATGCCTGCCTTCTCTCCCCGCTCCTGCGGCTCTCACCTCCCGCCTGCCTCTGGTAGGTGGTCGACTTCCTGCCCCGGTTGGTCCGGGGATCCTGGGGGGAGGCCCTGCTCTGTCGGACTCACTTGCTGGTTCCCCCTCCTTCTGGCCCTCGCGGTCCTGCCCTGCGCTCCCCCCTCCCCCGCCACCTTGTACCTTGATTCCCTGCTATAGCGGGCTCTGGGGTTTGGGTTTTGCCATTTGACTGCCCGTCTCTGTGGGGGCGGCTGTGGGCTTGTCTGTTTTTCCGGCTGTTGTGCCTGTGAGAGTGAGGGTCCCTCGGCCCCCTCTGTTTGTGGGTGTCCTGTTAGTTGGCTTTCGGCTTGCCGACGGTGTCGGTGCTGTGTTTTGAGCCTTTCGACTCTGCTGTGCTTTTGGGCACTGGTATTTCCTTCGGTGGGGTTGGGACCTGTTTCAAACTGGGTCTGGCTTCGGGGGGTCGTCGTACGCTCTTCCGTGCTCTGCTTGTCCCTGCGATGGGGCCTTCCAGGTGTTTTCTCGCTCTGGTTTTCTTCTGTGTTGGCCTCGGCGGGCCCCCTTGGTTTGTTCTCTCCACTTTTCCGCAGGGTGTCTTTGACGCGTCTGCTGGTGGGCGCCTGTGGCGTTGGGTTGCGGGGCCTCAGCTTCGTGGTTTGCTGTGTTGTCTCTTTCCCCTTTGTCCCTTCCGGGCTTTGTCCCCCCGGTACTTTCGTCCTGTGGACTCCTGTTCCCGCCGTTGTTGTGCGGGGTCTGTCCCTGGCGGTTGCTGGTTGGCCGTCCTCCGGGGGTTTCCGGGGGCTGTGGGGCCTTCGGCCTTACCACCCTAATTGCGCCTGGTCTCATCTGCTCTCGGCGGTTAAGCTGGGTCTGGCCTGGTTCGTACCCGGATGGGAGTCCGCCTGGGAATGCCGGGTGCTGTAGGCTATGGGGTCCTTCTTGGGCTCGCCCTGTCTTGTCCGGATCTGGGGCTTTGCCGCTCCCTCCTCTTCCTGCTCCCTGTCTCGGCAGGCTGCTCTTACGCCCTTTTCCGGACGGCTTCCTGCTGTCTCCGTACTTCTCCTTGCCCCCTGGGGGTTGGGGTCCTTTTTGTGGTCCTTCTGTTCGGACCTGCTTGGTCGGGCCGGGGGTTCGGCGCCCACCTCTGGTGGGGTGAGTGTTCTGTCCTTTTTTCTACTGGGTCGCTTTTGGCGGTCTCGCTTGTCCTTCTCTGATCGGATCCTGTCATGGGGTTTGATTTGTTCCCCTGGTTTTTCCTGTTGGGGTTGTCTGCCTTGGTGGGGGCCTTCCTCGTATCGTGTTTTGGGTCTTGTTGCCTGGCAGTTTTTCTCCTTCCGGTGGTCTCGGTGCCTCTGGCCCTTCCTTGGTGCGGTTTGCCCCGGGCCCTTCCCGCTCTCTGTCCTGGTGCGGCTGGGTGCATCCTTCCCTTTGGCGGCTTTTTGTTTCCCTGGGGGGCATGCTTGGGTTCCTGTACTGTGCTGGGTCAGTGGTTTTCCCTGTGGGCGGTTTTCCCGTTTGGCTTCTGTTTACCGTTCCTTGGGTTCTCTGGGGTTTTCCCCTGCCTTGCTGGCCCTGCCTCGTGCTCCCGGGTGTTTGCGGGGTTCGCCCCTGTTGGTGGCTGCCTGTGTGGCGGTGTTCTTCTGGGTCCCTTTGGTGCTGTTTGCTTCCTTTGGGTCTCCGGTGTTGGCTCTTAGGCCTTCTCGTCCTGGCTCCCGGACTGGAGTCGCTCTGACCTTTTGGTTGTGGTCTTTGCCTCTTGCTCTGCGGATTGAGTGTTCGTTCCCCGGTCTTTAGCTGGCACTGGGTTTTCCCTGGTTTTGGTTGGGAATTGTTTGGGCCTTTGCGCTTTCCTGAAGGTCCTTCTTCTTCCGGGGATTCTGTGCTTGTTTGGCCTGGCCAGGCTTTTTGTCCTGTTGGTGGTGCTCACATGGGCCTGCCCTTGCTTTCTTTTTCCCTTGCTGGTTTTTGTTTCCAGCTGTGCTGTTGGGTGTCCGGGGGTGCTGGTGCCTCCGGTTCTATGCTCCCTGGCGGGCCATTGCGCTTCCGGTGTGGCTTGTGTCCTCGTCTTTTGTCCCTGGTTTGGGGGTTCCGGGGCCTGTTGGCTCTGGTGGCTCCCGGGGGGTTTGACGTGGCTCGGGTTCGGTTTTCGCCCTGCCCCTCTGTCCTTCTCACCTTTGGTGTGTTTCTGCCTGTGGTTTTTTTGTCTCCCGGTGCTTTCCCGTTTTCAGTCGGTTCCTCGTTGTCGGGCTGAGCGGGGTCTGGTTGTTGCACTGGCTGCCGGTGTGGCCGCCTGGGTGCTCGCTTCGGCGGCTCGCATGGTCCCTGTGCGGGGCGGGCTCGGTCCATCGTGCTGCTTTTCCCTGCCTTCTGTGCGTGGGTGGTCATGTGGGTTCTCCGCTTTCCACTGTTGCCTGGTGGAGTTCCCTTGGTGGCCGGGTCTCTTCGGTGTCGTTTCCGACACCATCCTGTGTATTTTTGTTCCCTTGTTCCTGCCTGGGTTCTCTCCTTGGGGTCGCGGTCCCTTCCAGGGGGTCCTTTGTGTGACTGGGGTGTTTTCCCTTTCTGTTTCTCTTCTGCGCCCCTTTCCTTTCTTACGGCTCTTGCCAGTTGTTTGTTTACGTCTGGTTCTGCTGCCCCATTCCTCTGGTGGATTTGGCTCTCTCGCGGGTGGTTGTCTCCCTTGCGGGGTTGCTGTGTTTGTCGGACTGCGTCTCTCTTTCTGCTGCGAATTTTTTGTTGGGTCGCTGTGGTGGGGTTGCCCTCTGTTCCTTCGGTTCCCCTTTCTGGGTTTTTGATGCCCTCTCGCTGTCTGGATGTCTGTTGGATCTGAGCCCTGTTTCCTGTGGCCTTTGGCTCCGTGCGGTCTGGTCCGGAGCCTTTCTCTGTCCCCCTTTGGCTTTTGCTTGGGGCTGGTTTCCTGGCAGCGCTTCGTGTCTCTGGGGTCCGGGTTTTGTCCTTACCGGTGTCTTTCGGTCCCGGGCTGGTTTCTCCTGCTCGTGGTTGCCTCTCCCCTGGGTGGTCCTTCCGCTCGTTCTGGCCTGTTGGGTTTTGCCCTCGTTCGTGGGCGTCCCCTTCTGGTCTGTTGGTTTCTTGTGAGTTTCCATGAAGCCGCTTGGCTTTGGTATGTGCTCACAGTGTTAGTCATGTGGCGAGGAAGACTAACGAGGAGGTAATGCCCCGATTACTTACCGGTAATCTTCATTACTCTGAGTATAGTCTTCCTCGCCACATGAGTTCCCATCCCTCCCTCCCTGTCTGGCTATCGGCTTCATGTTTGTGCTTGGTAGTTTCAGGCTGATGGGATGGGCCGGCCCGCCTCTTATAGGGGTCATGGGTGTAATGGGTCGGCCATATTGGGAAGGGATGGGAGGCATGGGAGGCTGACTTTTTTGCTTTGGAGGGTTCTGGTGTGGAGCTGAAGCTCACTGTGTTAGTCATGTGGCGAGGAAGACTATACTCGGAGTAATGAAGATTACCGGTAAGTAATCGGGGCATTTGATCTCTTCTCCCTGAGAATTCACCCTACTTTAAACTACCTTAAGAAAGCCCTGGGCTTGTGCGCCTCAGAAGGCGAAACACGTGCTGGCTGCACATACTGAGCACTGAACAGAAGACACTAAAGAATAAAAGAAGCACTTTGACTCGACGCCTAAAGCTTTTGTTAATTATTATAATAGTATTTTATACTATGCCACCTATTATGTGCCAAAATACTACGGTGGGAGCAGTGCAGCGTTAAAAGGGACATTGATACCACTCTCATCGTCCACCTGGCTTCAAGTGGTTCCCGCTTGCTTCTCTCATTCAATCATGTTTTTCTTTGTATGGCGTCTGTGTACAGAAGAGTGATGCTTCACAAAGAGGATCCCTTTTGCTCGTATGTTTTAAAAAGCGTAGACAAGATCTCTAAAGCCTAAAAATGGTTATTAGTGGTTTGTGAAGAGGTGTGGCAACCAAGCAGATTGGACTACCGCACTTTAGAGGTAAAGTCAAGTCACCTGGCAGCACTATTTAATCAGTTTTTCGTTCGGACACGCAAGTGGGTCTTTAGGGACAGGAGGAAGCAAGCATGTCTATCAGTCCACAGTAGTAGAGACTGAGGGCACGAGCAGGAGTGATGTTGTACTGTGGGTAACCAGGTGATAGTGCAAAGTCCACGGGACACCACAGTGTGAGCAGTCTAAAGACGCACTGAGAGCAAGCTTAGAGAAGTGAACAGAAATAGGGCGTTTTACGTACATCGAGAGCCATCTCATTTTGTGCCTAAGGGTCAATTGGTCTTTTTTTTCCTGCAGGCAAGTTATGTTTTATTTTAATATACAGTTTTCTCCATATAAATCCGGCAAAACATTTTTACCATTATTTGTTCCCTCAAAAATTGAAGTATTTCCCCAGATACATAACTAAAAAAACAATTCTGAATGTCACCCGATGACTCTGGCTGAATTTGATTTCTGCACTCTCAAGATGAGCAGTAGCGCCGTTTCTATGCCGCTCAATTGCCCATCACAATGGTCATGTGATGTTACTTCGTAAAACTTCAAACATTGCGGTTACAGGGCGGTTGATGTGAAAGCACAGGAGAACTGCTAGGACACTTGACAGTAGCCAGTTGTCGATCCATTGCATAGGCACCCTGCCGAGACGATTCCGATCTAGTAGATCGGATTAGATAGCTCAGCATGTTAATGCACCGGGTGCAGCGACCTGTGTGACTTGAAGTTCACTCTTTCTTATCACTGGCTCTTATGTCAAAGTTCTGCTCCTTTTTGTTTGGTAATAGAACGCAGGGTTAGTCCATAAATGCATGAGAAATGGGGCAGCAAGTTTGTTGACTAACTAGTTACTGTAATGAATATTATACACGTTAAGGCTCAGTCAGTCATATTAATAACCCCCCTCACCCCCCCACACCGGAGACGTGAGCACTGTCAACACCGTACTCAGTACCAAATACGAAATAAGAAAAGACTGAGCCAGCAGAGCTAGAATTTAATAACGGGACCTACGGGTCACACTGTTGCAGGTGCATTGACCCTCTGAGCAAACCTACCAATATCGCGTCATATGCTGTCGTTCAATAGTTGAAACATTTGCCATGTTCTCTCGGGGCTGCAGTATCTGCACAGAAGGGATTTGTCATCCTTCGGTTTAAAGCCCACTCTTGTGTTAAACGCCGCTGCCGTTCCTGGCCTCGCTGGCAGCATCTGGAGCCGAGCCCGGAGCCCCTCGGGAGCCCACATTACAAAGCTTGCTGGACCATTTATAATCAGAATGTGCTTCCGAGTGTGCGCTCTGCCCGGCCGCGCGCATGAGCGTGACCTAATGCGAGCGCGCGGCTGTGGGGGAGTCACAGCATCCAAGGGCGAGCAGGGGAGGCCGGTTCAGACGCAGCGAGCGAAGCCTGATGCAACCTGGCGCCTGTCGCTTTGCACATGATGCTTTGCACTAAGCAGCTGGTTTGACAAAACCTATTTTGGTCGGCTTGCTTTGTAGTGCCCGTTCCCTGGGGCAATGGCTACCTTAATGCTAAGGCGAAATGTTTATCATTTGTGCACAAATGACAGGTTCTGAGCCACCGCTCTAGTTCACCAATGCGCAGCTCAACTGACAGTGTTTGAGAAAGGCTAGAGAGCTAACAGAAGCCAGTGCAGGCCTGCCCCGGGCACTGCTGAAGCCATGTTACTATCTTATCCAGGTTTTATGAAGTGCTCTATTCCGCATAACCCTCGCACTGCGCCTACCCGGTATGACCTCTACCCCTGCTCCCCCCGCTGCACCCCCCCGCCCCTGGCGATCCCCAAAAACTTAGCCAACAAGAATGGTACATTTGTGGTCGTTGTTGGCCGCAGTTTTTATTCTGGTTACATACATCTGGCATGACATCGGTCGTATTGGGTTACTTGCGAACTGCCATCTCTTTGGACACACAGCCGTGCCCCCGTTCGTAGTCCGTTGCCCCTCCAGTTCGTAAAGTACCCGACCCACCAGCCAGGTCTGTTGTTGTTCGTTCGTATTTCTCCTCTGGTCCAGTTACCACTGGGACCACCCTTTGGTTGGTCACCCACGCTTTTCTGCGTGTAGGGAGGGGTAGCTTCGTCTTCCCCCGGAGTTAGGCCCCAACTCGCTACCTTTTGTGCCCTGCCGACAGGCCGGGTCTGGGCCGCGAGCGCCGTCTCCGTTTGCTACCCCTCTTCCGTTGGCCAGGCCACATCACCCTGCCGTGCGGCATCCCAAGGTGAGCGGCCCTCCTCCTACACACCGCCCTGTCGGTGTGTCTCGTTAGCCAACCCTCGTACCGTTATTCCGCCACGCCGCAGGGAGGCTCCCGTCTTCTTGCGGCTCCCCCCCCTACGCTTGTTCTTTTTTTTTTTTTTTTTTTTTTATCTGCAACCTGCCAAGGCCATCGCGCCCCAAAGGTTGCCCCAGAAAATCTTCATCCCTTCCTCTGATAGGTGCACCCCATCTTTGCCATACAGCTCCTGGCGCCCCAGGTGGATCAAGCCGTGTCTGACTGACTCCATGCCGTTAGCACAGCAAAATTTGTGCATCGCAATGTTCAGTTTCTTCCTGCTGTTCTCTACTGCCTTATGGGACTCTGCGCCCCTCCAGTGGCCCCTGCTTACTATTTCAGACCAGATGATGGTCGTTCCCCCGAATGCCGCCGCTGTCCTTACGAGGTCGCCCTGCATCGTGTGGCTTAGAACTCTCCTGCCCATGCCTGTCAGGTCATTCCCCCCGAGATGGATGATCAGTATATCCGGGTGCCATGCTGCGTCCGCCAGGAGATGCTCGAGCGTCGTTGTCAGCTTGCTCCAGCTCATCCCTGGTTGCCCCAGCCACCGTATGCACGTGTCTCTGGGCCTTTCTGCCAGCCTGTGGCCCGTCTGCCGCCACCAAGTACCCATCCTGGCGATGAACGAATGGCCCACAACCCAGACTAGCCGGGGGCGTTTTCGTTTTCCTGTTGAACAATGGGGTGCATATCAGATCATCATACGGACCCTGTTTCTCATCATCAAAATTTTTTTTTTTTTTGTCTTTTCCCTTGGCCTTCCTGCCGCGTGCCACCCTGCCGTGCGGCATCCCAAGGTGGCATGCTGCGCGCCACTGACCCTGCCGTGCGGCATCCCAAGGTGAGTGGCGCGACCCCCATCCGCAGCTCAAAGCAGCTGCGGCCTGATATATGTTTTGTAGGCCCTGGACCGCCATCGGCCCATTTCTTGGATTCTTGCCTCCGGCATGCCATGTTGTGATGCTGCCGTTGCCGCGCCGATCCTGAATGAGTGGGGCGCGAATGCTCGCGAGGGCAGCCCTGCTTTATCCAGGGCTTGGCGCATCAATGCAGTAAATTGAAACCTGCTCAGGTTACTCCCGTCCTGATGCTTGAACAATGCCCCCCCGCCAGCGGGGCGCGCCACCATGTATTTCTGGAGGCAGCACACTGCGCATGCTCTGTTGTTCTGGATGCACCGCAGCTGCACCACCGCGCCCTTGCCCTCTTGGTCGGTTTTGGACCTTTGCAGCTTTATTTGCACCGAGGCTAGTCCGGGCGTGACGTCCTCTGCTTGAATGCATCGCCCAGCCGGCCCCTGTCTCCTGGGGGCCACTAGCTCGCCAATGCGAAAGGCACCAAAGAACGCCACCGAGAATGCTGCTTGGAAAAGGAGGAGCTCAAAGTCATTCTTCGTGCACCCCACTAAGGCCTCCAACAAACTGCCCAATTTTCCAAAATCTATAGGCCTCCTGCCGTCCACCTTTTTTCCTTCGACCCGCCTCCACCCTTTCATGGCTGCTTTGAGGTACAAGGATGCTGTCGGGTCCTCCCCCGTATGAATTTTTGCGAAATGAGCCATGGCCGCCAGATGTGCCTGTGCCCAGGACCTTGACTTTTTGCTGGCAAATGCCCACTGTATAAAACGCTCCGCCGCCGTTCTTGTTCCCTCCCTGTCGGACAGGGACTGGACCCCACCTATTTCCATGACTGTTGCAGCGTACTTCCTGTAGCGCTTAGCCGCGTCGGGGGTAAGGGACTGGTTAACCAGGATTGAGAGGTCTACCCCCCCAGGTCCCACAGTTGCGCTGGGAAAGGTGTCATATGCTCGTCTGCCCCTGGCGCCAGCTCCCTGAAACGGTCCATCTGTGCCCTGGACAGGGCGTCCGCCACCGCGTTGTCCGCCCCTGGGACATGGCGGGCCTTCACCTCCAAATTTCCTTCCAGCTGCAATTGAACCAACTGACGCATTAGCCTTAAGATATCGGGGCACCTGGCAGCCCCCCTGTTAATGGCCTGCACCACCCCCTTGTTGTCAGACCAGAGTGTTAGTTTCATGTTCTTTAGCTCCTTTTTCCATATTGTCATGGCCACCACAATGGGGAACAGCTCCAAAAATGTTATGTTGCTCGTGAGCCCTATTCTGTGCCATCTCTCTGGCCACTGCCTAGCACACCACTTCCGTCCAAGAATTGCCCCAAATCCTGCACTGCCCGCTGCATCGGTAAACAGGGCTATCTGCTTGGCTGTCACCCAGCCCTCCCTCCATATGAGGATGCCATTGAAGTCTGCGAGAAATTTATCCCACATACATAGGTCTTGTTTGACCCCAGCTCCCAGCCTTACGTGATGGTGTTGATGTGTGAGGCCTGCCGTTAACTGCATGAGTCGCCGCGCAAACACCCTACCCGCAGGTATAACCCTGGCGGCGAAATTAAGCTTCCCAATCAGCCTTTGCAATTCCATGAGAGTTGCTTTGTTCTTACCGCACAAGCCTCTTACTTCCGCCCTAAAATCCTCTACCTTGTCTCGGGGGAGCCTAGCCGTTCCGGCCTCGGAATCCAGCTCTATGCCCAGGAATGTGAGTTGCGTGGAAGGCCCCACTGTTTTGTTTGGGGCCAGGGGAACCCCTAGCGCCTCCGTAAGCTCCACAAACGCTGCCAACGTGCTCCCACAGATCGGTGACTGGGCGGGACCCGTGAACATGAAGTCGTCCAGGTAATGGAGCTTCCCCCCTTTTGGGTGTCTATCGTGCAGTGCCCATTCTACAAATGTGGCAAACATCTCAAAGTATGCGCATGATATGGCGCAGCCCATGGGCATGGCTTTGTCAATATACAGGTCCCCTTCCCACTGGAAACCCAGCAGATAAAAACTGGAGCGGTGGACAGGTAACAGCCGAAAGGCGGACTCTATGTCTGCCTTGGCCATCAATGCCCCCCGCCCTGCCATTTTTACCATATCAATGGCGTCGTCTACGGATGCATAGTTCACCGAGCATGCATCCTGGCTTAGGCCATCGTTCACTGAAGACCCCTCTGGGAAGGAAAGGTGGTGGATGAGCCGGAATTGTCCTGGCTCCTTTTTGGGCACGACCCCCAAAGGGGAGATCACCAGGCCCTTTTGGAGGTGCAGTGGTAGGGGGCCCTCTATCCTGCCCAATGACTTTTCCTTCGCCAACTTCTTGGTGACTACCTCTGGGTGCTGTTTAGCGGATTTCAAGTTCTCTGCCCCCCCCAGGGGAGGTGTGCCACTGAATGGTATAACAAAACCCTCTTCAAAACCCTTGACTAATGTTGCTGCGTCTGCTCTATTGTGGTACTTGTTCGCCAGTTTACGCAGTTGCTGAATGTGAATTGGGGACCTGGCTAACTGGCAATCCTCCAGACCCCGCTGCTCTCCATCACTGTTTACTTTTCTTGTCCTTTGTGTCCCTCTTTTGCTCGTGCTTGCCTCGGCAGCTAGCTGACGGGTGGCCCCCCCCGCATTTGGAACATGCGTGCAGGAACTTACATGCTGCACCCCACGTGCAGTCCCCGGCATCAAATCTCCAGCAAATTGCCGACGGGCCATTAGGTGGGTTCGGTTTCCCCCCGCCAAACTTGGGCCTGTGGAACGACTTCCCCTTCCCTCTATAGGAGGTCCGAAAGGACTGGTCACTCTTTCCTGCCCAGGTTTTTACCTCTTTGGCCACTAGCATCTTATGTATGAATCCAGAGACATCCTCCTCGTTCCATTCCATCTCTGGATGCCTCTGCATCTTCAACCTAAACCCTTTATCATACTCTAACCATGCATCACCTGGGAATTGCCTCTGGGCCCAATGAATGTTAGCCTCGTATAGCCATAAATCCGCCGCGCAGCGCGGGAATTTCTCTACAATGATGCATGCCATAATGCGGAATGCATCCAACCAATTATCAAAGTTTCGCTCTTTCCTGGCGCCGCGCCTCTCCCTCCTGTCCTCCTCTTTCCTATCACAGGCAGTGAGATCCAACCCCTCCATTTGAACCTCCAGCAAGGAAAAAATGTCTATGAATTCTTTCCGCCATATCCTTTCTTTCACCGCTACCGGGATAAGACTTGCTAAGCCCGTGGCCCTTGTGGTCAAGGACGCAGGACCAGGAGATGGCCTGCCGTAACATTCGGTGGCCTGCGTATCGCTCGCTGGGGTACCCACGCCGCCAGTGTACCCCATGCTGCCACGGGTGACCCTGCATCGCCCTGGCTGTTCTGCCCATTTTGTCCCTGCAGTCTCGCCTGCCGTGCCCACCCGGGATCTATCAGGTGCCATGGCAAGCCGGTCGTGTCTTCTGCGCGCTGTGTCTGGGCCTCCCCGACCCCCTGCCCAAGACCCTTAAGTAATAGAGGCGCCATTGATTTAACGCATTCCTGCACAATAGTTGCAATATGCTCACCACTGGTCGTCTTGCTGGGCTCTCCTTCGCTGTCCCCTTTTTGCGCGCCTCCTGCCGGTGGATTCCTCTTTTGTGGCTTCCTTCTGGGCACCTTCCTCTGGGCCAGCCCCGACGTGGCAGACGCCGGCGCTGCCGTCCTCCGCTTTTTGGGCGATGGTGGGTCCACGTCCTCCGGCCCCTGCGACTCCGTAGACTCCTCCCCTTCTAGGCCCAGATGAGGCTTCAGCCACTCCCTGCCGTGCACCTCCGACGCTTCCTTGATGCGCTTGAGGAGGTCGGCAAGCTCCTCCGGCTGCCCTTCTGCCATTCCTGCTAGCGGGGTGCAGCCGCTCACTTATGCACCAAATTGATGTGATGTCACGGGCTCCCTTCCACCAAGCCTACTTAGGAGGGTATCGCTCCTCCCGTGCTGTTCCCGCTCAGAAAGAAGTGGGGCGTTGGGGTGAGGGCGCTTGGTGCGCACGATGCAAAACAGACCTCTTGCCGTGGCCTATGACCCCTTTCTGGCGTGCTTGCTCTGCCGCTGGATGCACCCGTGACCCGGCGTGTTAGTTATGCCAAGCGAGTTGCTGTAGATGCACAAAAATTCACTCTTCGTGACTCGTCCGCTGATAAACTCTTCCGAGGCACCTGTTCGCTATCAGCACTTCCTCTCCGTGGAGCTCCTTCCCTCTTTTCCGGGTCGCTCTGAGGGGCCTTTGTCCCGGTTGGCTGCGTTCTCGCGTCCCGCTGGACGCACCGGCGCACCACGCGCCTGCGCTGCAGAGGCGGAGCCGATACCCGCAACGGGACCGACTGGCAATGAAGATGCTGCGCAGCCCCGGTGCGTCGTCAGGTAACCAGCCAGTTGTCTCTCGCCAGCCAGGTGACTCGGAAGCTCTTTCGAGAGCGGTGCCCACAATTAGTCCAAATTCGGGGCTTTGCGCCCGTCCTCCGCCGTCCTGCTGGGGTTCCGGTTGGCTCTTCGCCCGGCGGTGGTGCAGGGGTTGTTCTCGGACGTTCTCCTCTCCGGGAGAGCGGGTTCAGCCCTTGACAGTCTCGTCCCTCAGCCGCTTGCTGCCCTGGTCGCCGCCGTCCCTCCTCCGCCGGTCCTCCTCTTGCGCTGTATCCCGTCCGGGCAGCACTTCGTCCGTCTTCGTAGATCGCAAACCGTATTTGCAGCGACAACGTTGGGGCGCCGCTCTCCCTGCTCCCCGAAGTTAGGAGCCCCTTGGGAGAGCGGCCCCTTATATCCCCCTGACTCTTTCTTCCCGCCGAACAGGCCTACCCCCCCATTGGGGGGTTTGCCTCGTGTCATGCCCCCCTATTGGCTGCGGGGGGGGTGTTAGCCGCGAGGCCAGCGCGTGGGCAGGAGGTGCTACCACCCGCCATCTTTGGTCGCCACGGGCGCCCAAAACCGGTTCCTTCCTGTCCCCCTCTTGGCGCGGCGCGGGTTATGGCGCCGGCCCCTTAGCCTCTCCCCCCCTCCGGGGAGGAACGGCGGGCCTCTGCAATACCGGCCACTTTTAAGTGCTTGAGGAATACATACCTCATACCCACCCTACATAACATTATTGCGGGTGTTGGTGACACTGTAGGTAACATTATTTAAAAGATTGCATCTCTTTCTATGGCGGTCCCCGCAAGGGTAACTCCGCCATACCCGGTGTATAAGCCGCAGTAGAGTGGGAAGGTCAGGATTTTCACCATGGCTAGTAGTACACACCATTGGGCAGACATACAGCTGAAGGCAGACGCTTCTTTAGATAATGTACCTTGACACCGCTTCTCTGGATCAGTTGGTGTGTTCCAGGCATCGCTGGCACCGGGTCTCATTGACTCCACCGCACCCGTGGCTGGGAACAGATCCCCTGTGGGCTATAGCTTTCCTTCGGTCGTTAGGATCCAACCAGGAGCCATAAGGCAACCCCCTTGTCCTCCCATTGTTCCACTGAAAGGCTGCTCCCTGGCCCAGCTTTCAATAATCAGTCATTCAAGCACTCAAGCCAGGAGTACAGGAGTGTCATAGAGAGCGGTGTTAGCAGAACCATTGCGCATATTACAGCTTTTTGCTTACATGAGGTATGATTAAAAAGTTGTGGTAGCATTTGCTCTGCTCGTAAGGTCACAAAGACTCCTATCCATTATTGCGAGGAGTAGAAACCCGAATCTTAAATTATATGTTTTGCATATTAAAGAAGATGCAATTGAAGATAACTTGTGGTTTCACTGCGTCAGGTATGCAGCAGTAATATTTTTTATGCAGTTTTTAGGTCTCGCTGCTTCTGTTTGCCTGTGGAACCTATACCGTCTTATTTACAGCAAGTATTAATTATTGCTCATTGTAATTTATTAACAAATTAATGACTTCAAGGAAGACCGACATAAAGAGCACGGTAGGCTTGAGGCAGTCATCAAGTTAATAAACATGTTTTAAGTACCAACTAGCAATGCAAGCAAATATTACCAGTTTACATGGTAGGCTTGACAAGCTCTTAGAAGTGGGGAAGGCAGGAACCTCCACAAATATGATCCTGCCAGTAAGATGCTTCTAAGCAAGACTGTACTTGCGTAAACCAAACCTTGCACAGCCGCACTGAAAATGCTAAGCGTAACACTCACCTAGTCTAGCAGGGTATACAGAAGCAAACAACGAGTAGTCTTTTAATATATATTTTTTAAAGTGTCTTCCTCAATTGACTGTCAAACAGGTTTGTAATGGTCGAACTTTTGATTTCATCTAAAGTCCATTATTCAGTGGGATAACTTGAAATTCTCGCGCTTCTTCTGGCCTGTCACACTGCGTTACTGACTCTTAGGTACTTACATCCAATTTGTCTTCAAAACCTCAAGAACTGATGAAGAAATAAAATGGGTCCCGTTCTGTAGCAGTCCCGTGAAAATACCCAATAGGTTTCTTTCTATCGGAGGTGGAAAAATGAAACCTAAATCAGTCAAACTTTTTTGAAATGTATTCTGTAGGGGTATATTCAATGACTTTTTCTCAATGGTTCTATATCCTGCTTATGGCAGCACTGAAGGAAAGTTGTTATAGGCTGATGAGATTCCTGCCTCTATTTTGGTACTAGTGTGCATATATCTGCCTTATGGAGTGCCTATACAGCATTTGGCACCAACATTATAGGTGTATGTAGCGTAGCTTTATCAAGGGCAACACTCAGATTGAAGAACCCTTCCATCCTGCAGAGCAGCTATGAGGTTCACTGGAAGCACTGGCGTGAAGAGGCCCGAATCATTGCACCCTCACTGCTTTTATTCTAAAGAGATATCAAAGATGATGATTTCTAGTGCCGCGACTTGCACCTGCCTCTCGCCACAAGTTCTCATGGCCTGGTTAGTCCTGGCCCAACGACTTGGGGTAAATATTGTATTCCATTGGTGCAAAGAAAGAACCATCGTTCTATAGACATAGGATGAGCTCATTTGGCCGGGACAATCTATCCCTTTAAGAAGCCAGTCTTGATTACAAGATGGAAATTAGCAAAGTCGCGCTGCTCCTGCGCCTGCGATGCGTCTTCCTCTTGTTCTGCTCCTATGCACCTAATTATCTGCAAAACGAGAGACAATTGCCATCCGTCAAAACGCACGACAGGCACATCTTGCATCTAAAGCAAAAGCAACATTTGTTTTTCATAACGACTGTTTGATTAAATGGCTTTCAAACCAGGATGGCACGAAAGTCTCTGTGGCATAGAAGCGTGCTGAGATAGCTCAGACTGTTATCCCAGCTAATGAAGAGTGAAACGTAGAGAAAGGATAGGTTGAAATGCGGGTCCATCATTTCATCTTGAAACTGTGCTTAGACAGGGCTGGCAATCACCAGGAAATGTGCTGATGATACTCAATGGAAAGCGGCTATTTTTCATCCTGACAGTAACAATTAAAGCTGCTTTCAAAATGGAAGAAATGGAGGCTGCTCGAGTGAGATCAGCTGAGGTGATGGCAAGCTCAGGATCATCAAAAGGAAAGGAGACGTCCTCTTACATGTAGACACGAGCTGATGCTGAGCCAGTCATGTGTCACTGAGCCTGCATAATTGCACACAGTTGTTAGATGGTTGCATGGGACGCGCATTATGCATAAAGGAAGAGAGTGACCCGTCAGCCATGTTTGGAGCAGGTGTCAGCATCATTGAGCACAGGCCCCTTTATGACTTTAGAAGGCATTTTAGCTCGTGGTGTGAGTGGCACAATTGGAGGACTCATTCATGCAAGAAACAGAGAAGACATAGGTTTAGGTTTTGAGGCAACAAATAAAAAAGAAAGAAGAGAAAAATCAAGGTATGGCGAACCAACACAAAACTTGTTAACTGATGCCAGCCATGAAACAGCCTGGAACCTGCGCTCGGTGCTATAGAATGTGAGGTTGCTGCTAAGCTACTTTTGTTTGAGAGTTGTCGGGAATGTGAGGGTCAACCTATGAAGCAAATTTGTTCTTTAGGGGAGGTGCGTAAGCCTCTCCTGAAGGCACTTCACATTCACGAGCGAATTGTAAAATGTAAAGCAGCTTTCCCATCAACCTGAGACCTGCCGCTACCTTGTACACATGTGCAGTTTGCATCACAAGGCGTAGTATTGAAAGTGGGAGGGAACAAACTAGTATAGGATGGATAATAATGTGGGCCTTGGTGTGGACCTGTGTGCATGTCCTGTACCCATATCATTGAACGTTTTAGAAACAAAGCTAATTTAGGGACAACCACATGGAAGTATACGAGCATGAATGATAATAATAATCCACATTTGTAAAGCACGAACAATCACCCGTAAGGGTCTCTAGGCGCTGGGGGCCGTCGGGAAGATTAAGCAAGCTATTGCCCAGAGTCACATGGTGCTGGGATAAGCTGCCTCCGGCGCCGGGGATCGAACCGTGAGCCCCAGATTCCGGAGTCAGTCGCCCTGACCAGGCCGCGGCGCCACACCTCTTCCATCCTTGACACAGTACCGTTAAGGAATGTTCTCCACATGGCAGTCGGAAAGGGCACATTTCTTGTTTTGTTTTTAAAATAAAAGATATTTTGAATCAGTGCTTTGACTTTACATGTTATTAGTCCTCGACTCTAGCGATGTCAATGAGTATGAATTATGGCCCTCTCTTTCCTGATCAGGCTACAATGCCACAATGTAACCCCTAATTTGAACAGCTCACTGAAGTATGGAATCGTGCACCCTCTGTTCTAGGTAGAATGATATAACATTCGTTGTTTTTGAGTTTGTTTCACCATTGCATTTAGTTTTTACGAAAGTAGTTTGGTTAATTTTCTCTGTGGGTTGCCTGTCACTTGAGCGGCAGATCACGAAGGTAAGCCCACATTGTTCTGGATATGCTGATTATCTTGGTGGTAGCTGAGGACAGCTCTTAAGAAGGCCGAGCTGCTCTTTCCCCATCCGACACGTATATTGATTTCACCTGGAGTCCACCTCACACTCCTTTTGGCCCTCTCTAGTGCATGCTCTAAACTCACCAGTCCACCGCACCGCCTCCAGGACCATCACCTCCCCTGATGCAACCACTTACAAACACTACAGCCGTCTTTCCTAATTACTTCTCTCTCACGGCAAACCCGTGTTCCAATCCTTAATACCCCTAACTGTTCACTGATTACTAGAATATTCTTTCTGTTTTTTGAACAGCTTAATGTTACGATCCAGAAAAAAATATTTACAGCTAAACTACGTTTCCAACTACCACTCAATCCTGCACAAATATGTGAACAACTGGGTCCTCTACACTCTGTGTCCACCACAGCATCTTCCTGTCACCAATAATGTCAAACCTTTGGGGTCCTGCTAGCTAAGCAAGGCTTCCTAACCCATCAGTTCACTGATAATACGTAACTATCAGACAGTGCCATTTACCAACAACATGTATTGCTGAGAATATGCATTTCGTTTTTACAGCTACACTTTCACTCACTAAAACATTTCTACTCAATGCGTTAATGTCCCAATTCTCACATCACATGAAATCACTTGTTCATCATTTACTTTCAGCTAAGATCCTAAAAAGCATCTCAGCAAGAAGTCCCAAAATGTTAGTATCATTTCGGTCACCCCCAGAATATTGAGTCCCTAGAGCCAGCCTCAAAAATGAGAGCAGCTGCACAGGCCAGGGGGAGCCACTGCTTACTCATCTAACAGATGCCCTCTTACAGGCAGGATTCCCAGCATCCCGCGTCTCATCACAAGACATAAGAAACACAACCTCATCTTTCCTGCCCTAAAAGTGTGACAGTGGCCTGTGCATCAACTGCAAGGCAGTCACCTGGTGTGACTCTATCTTGGCAAGGATCCGAGAATTCATCACTGACAAATCCAGGCACTATGTAGAGCTGATTTTCACAAATGCCACAAAAAGATCTAAGAAAGAAACGTTCTCAATATATGCCCCAGAATATGAAACAAACTCACCCCACACTTAAAGTTTCACCCAATTCAGAAAAGAAACTCAAGACGACCGTTCATGAAATGTATAATTGATTCGCTGGTCTCGCCCCTGTAAACCTCCACCCATGTCGTGGGTGCTTCATCATATTTTTAAATTCAGTGGCGTAGCAAGGGGGGGGCGGTGGGGGCGGTCCACCCCAGGTGGCACTATTTTGGGGGCGGTGGCGGCTGGTGGTGGCGCATGGCGGAGTTTATGATTTGGGGACACTGACATACACTGACTCACCACCTACCCCCACACGTACGGCTGAGTCTGTCGCTGCTGAGGTCGTAGCACTGTCTGCACATGTGACGTGCACATATGTAAGAGAAAGCACACTGGCTGCAGTGCACGCACGCACGCACCACCTAGCGAAGTGGTGGTGGTGCGTTGCGCAGTTGTGTACCCTGTTGTCACGCATATAGCGCCTCAACTCGGCTCGCTGTCAAGTGTCCCGAAAGCTATGGCTGATGAGTGTTAAAAAATACGATTTGGTAAAAGCAGAGAGTGGCAGAAAGCGGAAGTGCACGGTGCATGCTGCTCGGCAGGCCAGGTTTGAGGTTGAGGGAGGGTCTGGCTGAGTTTAAGTGCAACACTTGAATTCGTACTGCGCGACACGGCACACTGGTCAGGTATTTAAAATCAGTTTCGTTTTGCTAAATGTTGCAGTGCTTCCTGCGCTTTCTCTTACATATGTGCACGTCACGTGTACAGGCAGTGCTGGCGGCTAAAACATAGGATAACTGCAGCGGCCTGCAACTTGGTGGTTTATGGAACTCAACTGCAGCGCCCAGAGAGGGCTGCAGCTAGTAGCTGGGCGATCCTTGCCGGCACAGAGGCGACCCAGCCCTTGGCCCGTATATGGAGCTGCTCTCGCCGACCGACCTGCCCGGAATGTGTGGACTGACTCACATGGATTCAGTCACCACCGCAGGTAAGTAATTTAGCGCATTATGGTTGGTGTGAAGGGCACAGAAGCTGCTCTGTTGCCGGGGATCTGAGTTTGTCCACTGTGACCGTCGTCAGGGAATCGATTTTTGCATGTAGTTATTCTTAGTGTCACTTATAGTTTCGTTTTCTCGATGTAATAAGAACGCAATTTTCCGACGGAATGTGGAGCTTCTCTGCCTTTTTGAAAGGCTGTTTTTTTTTCTACATTTCAGTGGGGGTGGGGGTGGGAGGGGAGAGTCAGACACGCTGTGGAGAGTGTATCTTTGCCCCTTAGCTGTTCACACAGACCTTTCTCTCCCGCGGCGCTCGCACACACAGTCAAGAGAGGAGCAGGGAGATGCAGCCATGCAGGGGAGAAATGTTATCACGGATTGTTCAGCTGAGAGGAGCTCCTCACAGCGTGGACTTTTTAAACACCCTGCAAAGCTCTTTATTTCGTGAGAGCGCGCCGGACCCAGGGCCAAGTCAGCAGTTGTTGGGCAGGGTGTGTGCAGCTCAGATTATGCAGAGGAAGAGTAGATATAACAAGTAATTGCAAAGCTAAAAAGCTCTCTCCTCTGGGACAACTTTTAAATTTAGCAACCAAGTGGGGGATGGATAACAGGGGAGGAGGGTTGGATAACTGACTGATTTGAAAAAAGCACTAGAAAGCGGACACGTGCTGAATGCTTCATAGCGCTTTTAGGTCCAGATTGCAGAGAGGGGGTAGGTGTGAGGGGGTGAGGAAGGAGGAAGAAAAAGAGTACAAGGGAGGGAAATGGGAAATGAGAGTGGGAAGAAGGGAAAAAGCAAGAAAGAGGACAAAAGGGAAGAAGGAGAGAAAGAACATAAACCACATATTCGCAAAACTGTATTTGGTGAGGATTAGCTGTGAGTTACTACTTTTTACCAGGTTAGTGCCCTTCCATTTCTGGTGCTTTGCATCAGTTTTAAGCTCTTATTAGAGTTTCACATGGCTCAAATTGGTATAATTTCTCATTTATATATTTCCCTCATCTTCATTGCTTAATTTTGCTTGCGAGAAAATGTAACTCATAGTTGTTGAATGCCACTCATAATTACACTGAAAAGTTGAAAATGTCACACATTGCAAATACGTATAGGACTCTGATCATATTTTTGGTTAAATATGCTAGAGGTTGCAAACAAGTCAACCTTGATACCTCTGTACTTATATATTATTTTTGCAAAAAGAACAATTGATGGACAGATTACAGAACAATGTCATACAGTCACCCCAGTACAGAGATATGGGCCTAAATCCTTCATTTTTTTTGCTCCCTATGCCATTCCAGTTTGAACCCAGCCATATGCAAATCAGTCTTGATTTGCATATGACCAAGTCTAAACTGGGGTGGCATGGTGAGCAAACAAATGATGAATTTAACCCAGATCTCTTGACTGGGGGTGAATGTTTTGATTTGTTCTGCATTCCGTCCATCAATTGCATGTCTTTGTACTGCTGGTGTATTCAACTGTGTAAAGAAAAACCAAAGGGGATGATGGATGGAGTGTTGAACATTTCAAGCACTCACTCCCAATCAACTAATCTGATACCGGTCCCAGGATGCTTGTTTCCGGTCCAGGGAAGAAATGGCTTGGCAGTTTGGGCTGGACTGTTCCCATGAGGCACAGGGTCAGACTGATTTGCATATGGCCATGTCTGAACTGGGGTGGCGGAGTGAGCTAAAGAATGATGATGGATTAAACCCAGATCAGTTTACTGGGGGTGAGTGCTTGCAATGTTCAACACTCTGTCCATCATCCCCTTTGGTTTTGCTGTATTCAACTGTGTAGCCTTGGCGCTATACCACGTGTCTCTTGGACCTCATTCAAGTGCTCGCCATTCTTTTTACCCAGCATTAAACCCACCCACCCCGCTACCTGCCATGGGCGGCAATCTGAGGGATAGCCCCGGGCGCCAGAAGCTCTAGCTACGCCCCTGATGCCATTTTCCTCATTTCTCGAGATGACTGCCCTTTAGCGCTATGTACAAAGTTTGGAATAGACTCCTCTTGCGGTACAATCAGAATCCCTGAATCAGATATTTTAAAATAACATATATTTGAGCCCAAGTTTGTAGAATGACTCGACATGACAGCAACAAATAAAAGTGCAGTTTGTTGTACGAGGTCTAAAACACCACCATGGCTGCTTTCGGCACAAGTACAGTTAGGGAATTAAAGTCCCATTGCCTCATCAAATCGGTAAAACAAATGCTTGGCATTTAGGTGGCGATTCTTATTTTTTTGGTGGAAAGATGTCGATGCTGCTCTAAAACGGGGATGCGTTTTTGTTTTTAAAATGGACTGTGGCACAACTATTTTTATTTTATCTTGGGTGAATTTTGTTTTCTGAAAGACATAACTTTTTGAACACCAGAACCCGAGCACCCACAGTAAAAGGCATGCATATAAAAGCTTGGGTGAATGTTTTTTTTAATCACAAAGAAATACATTCTTAATGATGTTCGCAATGTACCCATAGAGCATTCAGAAGCGTTGCGACCAATGTCTTTTTACTGGAAACTAGGCTGGCTTTATATATCTTTGTGATGTAGGGATTACTAAGCAAGAGCACGACCAACTCCTTAGGGTTTTTTTGGCACCGGAGGTACCTGCTGATATGTGAGGACCAAAGCCTCAGCAATTAAACCTCTATCGACCTATCCGCACTTAAGAAGGGCAAACTGTTTATGCAGCATTAAAAAGGCAACATCTTTTATTCAGGACAGTATCACCACTTGTTATGTTAAAAAGTTTTCTAAAGCGCACAGATTACTCCAACTGGAGCGTCCTGGTGCTAGGATTGCTATCATGATAGAAACAGAGAAAGACCAAGAGGTAATCCAGCTGGAAAATGGCCTCTAAAGGAGAGGGAAAGAGGGCAAGAGACCAGGTAGAAACTAGTGTTAAGACACTAGAGGAGATGACTTTGTCTAAACAGCCAGGGGGCATATTCACAAGGATCTATCGCCGAGTTAACGGCACTTTATCGTAGGCAAAGTTGCGATAAACTTATCGCCCCAATCACAAGCTGGTGTTAACAGCCCACAGCACCAGTTTACCCGCGATAGCAGCCGCAAAAAACATCGCCACAGATGACCCCCGCAACTATCGCTAATGAGATGCAGAGTAGGCGTTCCCGT
Source organism: Triturus cristatus (assembly GCF_964204655.1). Lineage (NCBI taxonomy): Eukaryota > Metazoa > Chordata > Amphibia > Caudata > Salamandridae > Triturus > Triturus cristatus. Next base: position 447,746,684 of record NC_140590.1, read on the forward strand.
GCAAAAGCCGCAATAATACCACTCCACAACATTCACAACGACCAGCCAGAACTGCGATAAGAACACAAAACAGGCGATAAGGCGCATTACCAGCAGGAAAATAACACTTAGTCTGACCTGGTGCAAAGTCGGACCACAGCCTGCACCACAAATGGGAGCACAGTTCAGAGCCACACCTGAAGAACAACAGATGCACCCGGGCAACTGAACATGCAGCCCGGAGGGCTGAAAGGGCAACAACACCCACTGCCACCACCCTCAGGAACCCCCTCCCCAGCACCCCCCCGGCCAAAGACATGCCACATCAGCAACACCTAAACATGTACAAAATAATCCGCATGATGTGGCACATTCACAACTGGTGACATGCATGTGTTGTCACAAAAATGAGCATCACACATTCACTTTCGAAACAACAAATGAAACTTTATTAAAATTAACACTAAAATGAAACGAAGACACATGGCGGCTCCCCTCGGGACAATCCATAGGTCACAGCCTGCAAGACAAAAATTATGATGAGAAGGTGTGTCCTGCGCACATCAAAGGACAGAGAGAGAGCAAAGGAGAGATAGAGGAGGAGAGGGGGAGAGAAAGCTAAGAAGAGAGGGGGGAGAGAGAAGAAGAGAGGGGGAGAGAGAGAGATACCATGCACACCTACGCAGAGGTACCCCAGCCCCTCCCGCCGCTCATCGGAGCATGCCCCCCATGCACACCCAGGCCTCCCTGCTCACCTTCCGCCACCGCCGTGCAGACAGGAAGTCCCACCACATGCCGCTGCAAGCCATAAGGCCGGGGCCCAAGGACAAGGCACCCTCCACACCTTGCAGCCCCGCTCTGCAGGCCACCAGGTCTCACGTTTGGTGCTGGGTCTTGATTACTCCATGGCAGATGACATACCAGTGCACCCAGCCTCATCGCAGGCTGCACACCCGCTCAGCCCAATGTTTGCCACTAACTCTGGGATCCTGGAAGCGACGCCACGTGGCGGTAGGCCAGTGCTGCCCGCTGGCTCTGGCCTACACTGCGGTCCAGCAGGGCACACAAAACCTGAGCTGTCCGGACTGCCGGGATGGGGCATCATTGTAGGCTGCACACCCGCTCAGCAGCTTAAGGTGCCACTAACTCAGTGCACCCAAAGTCACCGTCCCGTGGCGGGGTGCCTGTGCCGGGCGCAATGCTCATGGGCCCTTTATGATTGAGAACCGTGGAGAGTCCATCATCCAGTCACCACCGACAGAGGAGAATGTGACATCATCAGTCCCTTATGTTGGCAGAGTCATATGGCCTGTGCCGGATGGGTGTGGTGTGCGTGTAAACCTGCCCTCAGGGAGTGGCTGTGACATGCTGACAACTAGACCAGTGACCTGCACACTACCAGCGAGTACACCTGCGACGGGTAGCAATGAGGGCACCCCCTCGGTGAGTAAGCGGAGTGGTCTGGACTGCCATACGCCGGACCAGCGCAGGTCTTGCAACAATGACTCGTGGGCTCTGGGTGTGGTTCAGTCCATGTCCATACATGGAAGTGACTGATGCGTGTGTCCCTGTTGTAGTGTCCATGGCACCCGGTACACAATATGCAATGTAGCACCCTCAGACTGGCATCCCACAGGATGAGCATCATTGAAGCAAGGGAAATCACTGTCCCTACATTCATCCACACATTCATACATGAATGATGAAAGACTTAACACAGCAGTGCGTCACTGGATGTTTATTGCACATCCAGTTCAGTTCTGCAGCTGGAGCGGTACAGGGCAATGCCGAGCACACTACACAATATGGGCCCGTGGAGGGCCAGCCAGAGTCCATCCGGGGATGACAAGTACTGCTGAAGAGGAAGAGTACAGTCTGCAGTCTGGTCGCCGTATCATTGGTCATCAGACAGATATGGCAGTCCATGTCGCTGTCCAAGGTGAGTGCATCGGAGTGTATCGGGGGTCAGTGGAAGGTCATGGGACCATGTGCGGCACCAAGCAGAAACAGGCCAGGTGGCGGAAATGAATGCTAGTGCCTCCTGATCACAAATCCATCCACGTCCTTGTCCCCGGATGTGTGCTCTGCCCCACCTGTGGGTGTTGCAGTACCAGCTGAGGCACTGTGTGCCACTGACACATCAGGTGCCGGAGTGGATATGTCTGCCACACTGTGAGGCAATGGCACACCAGGCGGCAGAGATGTGGATGGTGTGTGGCCAGCAGCATTCATCATCGCCACACCTTGTGGCAGCAATGCCATGACGAGGATCTGCAGGGGATGGTAGATCCCAGCTACATTTCGCTGGTGTGCAGCAGTGGCTGCCATCCTTTCCGCCTCCATCCGCACCATGTCCTCCATGAGCCTCCGCATGTGTGCCAGCTCACAGCTGGTATCGCTGGAGCCCCTCTGAGCGGACAGGTGTTCTTCTCTCCGCGTCAGGACTCCACCGATGTCAGTCAGGGCTCGTTGAAGACCATGGAGCGGGCCTATACACCCATGGATGGTGTCCAGTTTTTTAGCAATGAGGTCAAACCCCACCCTCACCTGCTTAGCCGTCTCCTTCTGGCCCTCCAGTACACGGCGTTGGAAAGCCATGCGTTGTTCCTGGGGGACTTGGGAGACTGCCGGGGCCATGGGTGGTTTGGTGGTGGGTGGGGTCTCCTCGATGCAGCTAGGCAGCCCTGATCCTGGAGGTGAGTCGCGGATGATGTCAATGATGTCTAGAAGGGCTTGTGCGTCAATGCTCCTCATCATCAGTGAAGAGTGGCTGGGACTGCTATGCAGGGGGTGTTGATGGTGGCCCTGCAAAGTGAAGGGGAGATGGTGTATTACAATGTGTCCACATGTATGTAGCCGCATGGTACATGTTGACATTCAGACAGCATGGCATTGTACGTTATGACAGTCTATAGATCTGAGAGATGACCCAGAGCCATTGAGGGGGTGCACTGTGCTCTGCTTGATTGTGCATGTGTGCCATCGTGGCCATCTCCACCCGTCCCCCCAGTACCTGATGGTCACTCACCCTGTTGCGGTTGTGTTGTGTCCTGTCGAGCACTGTCCGGTCCCCCGACTCCAGCCACAGTATCCACACAGATGACTGTCGACACCAGCTCCTCCATGTCATCCAGCACGAGCTGTGGCGCTGGGCCCCCACCTCCAGTCCGCATTGCTGCATTCTGGTTGGCTGCAAGTTTCTCCTTGGTCTTTTGCTTGCTGTCATTCCATCGCCTCTCAACCTTGTCCATTGTTCTCTTGTGCTCTCCGACGGCATTCACCTTGTCCACAATGTCCCGCCATATTCCATTTTTGGTGCCCAATGACATGTTGGAGGTGATGAACAGTTGTTGATGGTGTTCCATCACCTCAGTGACTATGATCCTGTTCGCCTGCGGACTGAACTTCGTCTTCCTCTTCTTCTTGTCCTTGCCCTTCCCTGTCCCCGAGGTCCCGGGCTGGTCCTCCAGGGTGCTTGTGGGGTTGCGCTCGTCCTCTACGCCTGCTCTGGCTGCCTCCATGGTGCTTGTGTGTTGGTCAGTTTGTGTTTGGGTGTTTTTTTCTACTTTTATGGTGATTTTTCCCATCTGCCAGGTGTGTGTTGCAGGCCTGGCACTGCTTATTGCTGATTTCCTCATCGCGCTTTGGCCCATTGCAGGTTTTTTGGAGTTGGGGTTTGTGTTTTTATCTCCGTCGAGGTGGTTGTATCGCTGGCATTGGCCGCGGTTCGGCAAACTATCGCATGGGTCCTCCTTGTTGTGAATTCCTTGTTGACACTGGGTTATTTTACAGCGATAGGCTGCGATGTGGAACGTTGCGTTAACATATTTTGGTGATGTTTAGCACACGTTCTTGTGAATATACCCCCAGGTTTTATCAGCTACTAAGCGCCTCATGAGATGGGTGGACAGTTCAGCTAACCACAAAGGAAGTCTTTCCCCGAAGACGAGTCATCAAGGAGCAGTTAGTACCCAAATTCACTCTCTTTGAGGGCTGCTCCGCTCTAAACAAAGCAGCTTGTCAGCCACCTCATTAAGCACACAGGTTATGTTCTCTCAAAAGGCCACTGTTCCTGTGGTCCCAGAAAGAATACTCCAAATTTGCGGGCTACTATGAGAATCTGAGTCCCCTGCTCTATACCTTCATCGATCCCCAAAGAGGACGGCTCCACCTGAGCTGCTTCAGACAATAAAGAAAAGCTTCCCCCCACTGGGGAGATGTCCCCTTGATGCACAGCTTTTATATCCAAATGAATGGAATCGTCACTTGAATAGATTCAAACGAAAAGTAAGATTTGATGTTTTCATTAGTAAGGATTTATTTCATCATCCTTATAAGTTCTTTTTGTAGACAGATACACTTGTAAATCAGTTCCATAGAACAAAACATGTGGTACATGAATTCTGGAATCCCAATAAATCAAACCCAATGCATTTTGGGCTGTTTTAGCTCTTCATCAGGGCATGCAATCACCTCCCTCCCGGGCTGGTTTAGCCCTTCATCAGGGCAATGCAATCACCTCCCTTCTCCCGTCAATCTACATTGGTTCCCTTAAGCGCCCTTTGCAAAGGTTTTCATACCATTTTGCAAAGTTTACCAAGAGCGTTTTTCATAAATTTAGACTCTCCTACAATAGAACCAAGAAACAATGGGCTGTACTCTAGGATATAGCTAGCCAGCTTAAAATTGACTGTCTGTCACACCTGCCAATTCAGAACCCCCCCCACTGAAGCCTGTTGGGCAGCTAATACTGCACTCTAAAATGATAGGTGCAATATTGCAGTTTTATGTTATTGTTTAAATAAAAAGCATATTTTCAAAAACGCCTGCATGGAAGCAATCAAAACTAGGTGGAAATAGAAACGGTGGTTGCAACCCTTCTCCTGAAAGTAGTACAGGTGAATAAATATGCACAAGGAGGAGCTAACATTCAATTAAAGACTAGAGAAAAAACACTCAAGAGTGCAGCACTTCTACTTTTCTCAATCCTCACATAAACAGTAGGTTAATATATAGCTAATAATTAGCGAGATCAAATATACAGATATCATGTTTCTTAAATATGCAGCCTTTTCACCACATGTTCAAAGGACGTGCTTGGCAACGTTTCAGGAAAGCCTGGAGGAAAAGAACAGAAGCATGTTAGCAGATAAGCCTGCAGCTAACTTTCTCCTCCAAGTAAGGCGAGGAGGTAGGAATGAAAGATGAAATATGGGGCTGCATGCTGAATCTTCACACATCATACGAAGCAGTTGACAAGCAGCTTCTGTAGGCAGCGCGTGGGGAATCATAGCCGGATGCTTGCCGGAGCTGATGCATTAAGTGGTTCATATATTTACTGCTCGAGGAGAAAGGAATAAATGAAGATGAAGACCTGAGGGCTCGGTTGACCAAGCACAGATAAGCTGCCACGTGCGCTCGGAATAACTACTTTGATTGTTCTGAGCGCGTCAAGGCACGCGGGATGAAAACATTGCCTGAGGATACTGGGGCAATGCTGTGGTCAGGTGTTAGAAATGGGGTCTTTAGTTGTCAGTGTTTTGCACCCTGTCGAAGACGGGACCTCACTCTAGTCAGGGGTAGTAAGTTACACCCTCAGAATAGCCCAAGCTCACCCCTTGGTAGCTTGCCAAGAGTAGTCTGGCTTATCTCAGAGGCAATGTGCAAAGTATTTGTACACACACACACACTGTAACACAGTGAAAACTCCACAAAAGTATTCCACACCGGTTTAGAAAAATAGCCAATATTGATCTGAATGAAACAAGACTGAAATGACAAAATTCAACATACACAACTCAAGATATCAAATTCTCAATATTAAATGCAGTTGTAGTGATTAGAAACACAATAGCTCCGGCTATATAACGTGCTTGACGAAGTTGAATCCAACAGTTTGGGCACCAAAAGTGATAGATCGCGGGCCGGCTATGGAGTCACACTGACCCCGTGTACAATGCCTTAGAAAAGGATGAGAAACATAGATGTTGCTTGTACCAGGGAGGTGAGGTGTCGCTGAAGCCCATGCAGCTCGGTTCCTTACTACTGTGCAGGTCGGCGGTGTATCGGTGCTCGGGCTGGTGCATTGCACAACGGAGGTGAAGTGTCACTGAAGCATGTGAGGCGATGGTTCCTGGAGGTGGACATTGTCGTTGAGCCGCTGATGCCTGGGGGTGTTGCAGGTGCAGTGGAGGTGATGCGGCTTTCATGGAGAGGCATTGGTTCCTTACAGCGGTGGGTGGTCGATGAAGCTCAGGAGGTCAAGCAGCAAGGTCTCGACTTAGTGGTGTCAATATCACACCACGGGCCACAGGTGCTGTGATGGAGTTGGAGCCAGTTCTCACAGATGTCGGTGACACAGCACTTGAGACTCACGCTGTGGCAGGACTTCGGATGCGCTGCGGCAGCATGGGGCCCTGCGTTGTACTTCATGGTGAGGTATCCAGCAGGGAACACGGTTTCGGTGCAGGCAGCGATGCTGTGTCGAAGAACGACCCAAGCTCTGAAGTCACACTCAAAGTTGATGTGCTGGTGTCTTCTAGTTTAGCACAGCAAACTCACTTCCAAGGGTCCAGGAACTGGATGTGGCACCAGTGGCAAGCTAGGACTCCCAGCAGAGGAGCGGAGGTGCTACAGAGGAAGTCTTTGATGGCCCTGAGACTTCCAACAGGAGGCAATCTCAACTCAAGCCCTTGGAGAACTACAGAAAGCAGACTGTAGAAAGCAACGTCCAGGCTTTTCACTTCCAGCACAGAGGAGGTAAGCAGCAGGGCAAAAGAGCAAAGCGAGCAGCAAAGTGGCAGTCCCTCCTGACAGCAACACAGCTCTTCTTCCTGGCAGAATGGCCTCAGTCCAGAAGTGTTCTGAGTATATGGTATCAGCGGCCCAGTACTTATACTGATTGCAGCCTTTGAAGTATTCAAACTTCAAAGAAATGTCTTTGTAGTGCACAAGACCCTGCCCTTCCCCGCCCTGGCTCCAGGCAGGAGGTGGAGACTTCTTTGTGTGAGAAGAGACACAGCCCTATTCAGGTGTCAGTGTCAACTCCTCCCACCACTCTAGCTCAGGAAGGTCAATAAGCCTGGTGATGGACCTTCAAGATGTGCAGGGCACACCTCATCTCTCTTTGTGTGACTGTCTAGAGTGAATGCACAAACAGCCTAACTGTCATCCTGACCCTGATATGTATTTAGAGTGAGGCAGTGGCACAGAATAGGTAAAGTAAGAAAATGTCAACTTTCTAAAACTTGTGGTGAAGATTACCAAGAATAAGACAAAAAAGAAGGCAAAAATAAAGTTGACTTAAATGGAGTACTGTTGAATACCAGGATGAACATGATACTTTGGAGGGACTTGTTCCCGTTCACCGCAGTGCGACAGTAAAAGAGAGCAAGGATAGAGCTCGGATTTCTACTATTGCATTATCAATAAGTGGATTCGGGCGATTCACTATACTGTTCGCACGCACTCTTTGAATTAAGTTATTTAAGCATGGCGTCTTGTAAGAGAAGAAGTGCATACCCATTATGTTTTTTCTTCTTTTTTTCAACTTTCTAAAAGTGGCATTTTCAGACATGCAATATAAAAACCAACTTCACTAAAAGATGTATTTTTAAATAGTGAGTCCAGTGACACCAAACTCCAATTTTTAACAGCTCCCTCTAGGAAGATACACTTGTAAGATGTTACAAGGCAGCGCCAATGCTAACCTGTGGGAGAGATATGACTTGCTGTAGTGAAAAAATGAACTTAGCAGTTCCTCATTGCCAGGACATGTAAAACTCAAAAGTACATATACTACCTTTTAAATACACTGCACCTTGCCTATGGGGCTACATAGGGACTACCTTAGAGGTGCCTTTCATGTAATGAAAGGGAAGGTTTAGGCCTAGTGAGCAGGTGTACTTACCAGGTCGATATGGCAGTTTAAACTGCACACACCTGTTATGCAGTGGCAGGCCTGAGGCAGATTTGCAGGGCTACTCATGTGGTTGGCACAGTCAGTGTTGCAGATCCATTAGTAGCATTTCATTTATAGGCTCTAGGAATACCTGGTGCACTGTACTAGGGTCTCACTAGTAAAACAAACACGTCAATTATGGAGAAACCTGCTTACAGGACACAGGTGCATCCCAGGTGAACTTGTCAGCTCGTTGGCTCAAGGAAGCCTTTTAAACCTGTGAAGATCTGGGTAGCATGTCAGCAACCCCAGATGACTTTTCTCTGCTCTCTACTACTTCTGCTCTCTACTGATGAAGGGCTAAACCCTAAAACACATGTCTAGAGATAACTGCACCAACTTTGGTGAAAAACTACAGCAACTTTTAAGTAAGCTTAATGAATTTAACCAAATGCAATGGGGAGAAGTATGCTGGGATAGGAGGCAGTGTGCTTCCACCTCCCTTGTGTATTAAATTAAAAGAGAAAGTTCAAAAAAATAAACGGAACACAGTAAAATAACGTATGCAATCGTTTTTACAAATAAAGGTATTCATTCAACTTAAATGAGATAAGTACATTATTGCACTCCTCTACCGGCTCCTCCACGTAGGCAAATAATACATCGATTTCTAAATCTCTGTATTTGTTGGAGTTTGTTTTGTAAGTGTAGAGATACTCATGCCTAATCAGTCACTGCATGCTCAAGAAACAAAAATAACACTTCACATATTTACAAGTAATAATAAATGCAAGCTGTAGTTTGTTCTCCTTACTTAAGTTGTACGAAGCTGTGTGATAAGCTGTACAGCTTTACTTAGTCCTTCTTTATGAAGTCTTTTTCGATACTTCCCAGAATTCATGGACTTCACAAGGAGGCATAGTTTTAAAGAGAGCGCAAACTATGTGCTGAAATAACTTTTCGTCAGAAGATATTTTTTATATAGTTCAACCATCAATGCAAGAATTGTTCCTCAAGAAAAAAATGATTTGGGAGAAAACTCTTCTACAAAGACCTTTTTTCCACTAGAAAAATGCAAAGTTTTGAACTTTGCAGAACTGTACTGTGAAAATTATGCACACCCTTATGTATAAGCATAGGTGAATGGATCTATTTATATATTTAATTTAAAAACAATTTAGAAGTATGTTCATTTGAGGATGGGATATCGATGACAGGGATTACCATGTGGATTCAATCGCTAGCCTCTCTGTGCTCTAATGTAAATGCTTCAAAGTAAGAATATGAATGTCACGGATGGCAGCCTGCCAAGAAAGGTTATTTTAAGTATTATTAAAACAATACATTTTCATCGCTGCAGTACAGAAATGCCAATGGATGGATTCCAGAACTAATAAACCAAACTGCAAGGGGGCGAGCGGGGTTAACTTCCTCATAAAGTAAGGCTTTTTTATTTATATGTACTCATCCTCTTATTGGTGCTCTCAACGATCTCTCTGGTCTAGGTCCTATATTCAGGTGGTGTTCACTTTGTGCCAGTGAATACATTGCAAGAAGCTTTAGAATTAGAATATCCTTTTTCGTTTTATATATCCTTGGAACCACTGTGGACTTATAGATATATATCCCCACTAAGATTCTGTAAGATTCATGTTAAGTTAATAGCTCCCAAGATTCCCAGGTACATGCATGAGTAGCTCATCCAGTCCTTATTTTTTCTTTGCTTTCTGGAACTAGTAGTTTGGATTGTATAACAGGATTATTGGGAATACAATACCCAGGACTACTCACACGTGGACTTGTAAACATGAATGCTCTGTAAATCCAACATGCTATCAATACTGGGAGGTCCTTGGTGACTAGCAGCAGCGGCCCGTGCAGGTAAGACCGGTGGGCCGGATGGGGAGGGGGTGATTTCGACTGACGACGATGAGGGCAAATTAATAATTTATTTCCCCTCGTATCATCTGTCGAATCCCCCGTAACCCGGCCCACAGCTCTTACCTGCACGGGCCGCTCATGGTGACTAGTTGCTCATTTTGTGAGTAGGCACCAAAACAATAATGCATTTCATTTGTAATATATTTGGTGTTCGCTCAAAGCTGTTTATTGGACTCTGTAGTGATGTGGATGGTCTGACTGGGACAGTCAGATATTGCACAATATATTGCCTGTTTAATTAAAATCATTGCAACATTAAAAACTCACAAAAGAAATCTAGTTCAGTAAGTGGTGTCAGAGAAAAAGCTGGAAACAGGTAACTTCCGCTTTAAGAAGTCTACGTTTTGTTTTAACTTACATGTGGACAAATGTCACTACTCACATGAGGGGCTACTGTCCCAAGGGAGGAAAACTGGATGCAAGTGTCTTAGGCACACTGAGGAAGAAAGCCATAACATGAAGGAAAACTGAAGGATGGATGGGGAAGTTTCACACCCAACAGAGATTCCCAGCACACAGTATTCCAATTAAAATCCCAGCTGAGCTCATTGGTGGCAAGCATCTCATTTTGAGTAATGTGTAACGATTTCAATAACATGAATAGTGACAATGAACAACATGATTAAATACAAACCAGCCACAATCTTTACAAAGGACTAGGAAACATACAGATTTAGGCCTGCATTACAATTGGCATCTTAATTTTGTTGGGGCAAGGAGCAGCAGTTACAAGCCCCATCACACTTATGAGATCCCCGGAAACAATGCTGATCTCCCACTCTCACCCAGAGAGTTCAGCGGCTTAAAACAGCCTAAATTTCAGTTTGAAATGAAGAATTACTGGGGCAATCGGACCTGGAAATTCCAATTCCCTGGTAATTCCTCATTTATTAATAAACCCTTTGGGACCATCTTTTAATGGACTGGATTCTCTCTACTGCCAGTATCAGTAACTCTGGAGAGTGGGATATAGACACCGCATTTACTGGGCCACTCATTATGAGGCCATAAGAGTGCAATATACGAGCCCTACTACACAACCCACCTGAGCCTACAAAAAGGTGTGACAGAATGACACCGCTTTCAATACCCTACCATCCAATGAATACATGGGTGGATGGATGCCACAAGTTAAGATTTTGGTATATATGGGTTTGGATGCAAATTAATAACCATATCTTCTGTTATCCCCGTACTCCCCAAAATCCTCTGTGATGTTCCAGAACTGCCAGAGTGGTACAACGCTACCATCTCCGTTGTTTCCATGCTTGTGGCCGAGTGGATGGTGAGAAAATATGGAGCTTGTAGTTTTCCAACCAGGTAGATGTGTGTGTGTGTTCCCCAAAAACATTCTCTCAAAAACAAAATCCATGTTGGTCAAAGGTCAAGGTGCCTTAAAAAAATGTGAATTTTTTGCAACATGGTTTCTTTGCCCAAGAATATAGAACTTACCAAGTGAGAAAAAGTAGGATGTCAGCATATGTTTCCTGGTTTCAGTGTCTGAACTATCCATATCTCCGACAGTCTTAACGTTTGGATAGCAGTGTATTGCGTTGTGCATTCTCAGATCTTTAGACTTAAAATACTATTAGTAGTTAGATAGAAATTGATATGAAGACCTCATATATTCTGAAGGCTGTTCAAGTTTATAATCCGATAGAAATGGATATAAAAAGAATCTTCATTCAAAAGGGATACTCTGAATCTTTGTAAGAAACGAAAAGTGGAAACATTAGTAATGACCATGATTTGGAGGGTAAGAAAGGGCTGTTATTATTATTTCAGGAAGATAGAGTGAAGTTTGGATAGTCCCCACCACATAGCTATAAGTGAAAGTTTTTACTCAGTTCTCTATTCCTCACTTCTGATGGCCAGAAATCTAAGGATGAAAACATGTAGTCATATCCATACATGTGCATTCAGTTGTGACTATAAACACGTTAAGAGTTCTACTATTCGTTTTAAAGCATGGGTACTTGCAAACATTTTCCCAGGAGCCAAAAGATATGGTATTTGGTGTTACCAAGTAATGCATTGATGCCAGCAGGGTGGGATTGGGGCTCTGCGGCAGGGTGCAAGGTGGGGTAGGAGAAGTGAAGCATACCTATGGTCTGAAAAAAATTGAGTCATGTAGTTATTTTGAGGGTTTCCTTCCATACAGACTGTTAGACCAGTTAGCCTTGGGGTGATCTTTCCCTAAACCTTTTGCCTTCCTCCTCCATGTTTCCTGACCTCGTTTTTGCTGGCCTTAGGACTATGTGCACTTTACCACTGCTGCTCCACTGCTAAACTGATTGTGCTCCCTCTTCTAAACATGGTAACATTAGCTCATACCCAATTGGCTTATTTAACATACTTATAAGTCCCTAGTAAAGAGGCACTACATGTACCCAGGGCATGTAAATTAAATGTAACTAGAGGGCCTGCAACACTGATTGTGCCACCCACTTAAGTAGCCCTTTAAAAATCTCAGACCTGCCACTGCGGAGTTTCTGTGTGCAGTTTTAACCTGCCATGCAGACCTGACAAAATAGACCTTTCACCAGGTCCATGCCATCCTTTTTAATACATATATCTCACCCCTAGGTTAGGCCCTGGACAGCCCTAATGGCAGGGTGCAGTGGATTTAAAAGGTTGGACATGTACTTTTAAGTTTTACATGTCCTGGCAGTGAAACACTCTAAAATTCGTTTTTCACCACTGCAAGGCCTATCTCTCCCACAGGATAACACTGGAGTTGCCTTATTACACTTTACAAGTATAATTTCCAAATGGGAAGAGATATCTTATTCATGTTTGGTGTCTCTGGAATGCTAATTTAAATAACTAATTTATGGTGTAGTCGGATTTTAAACTACAATTTTGAAAATCCCACTTTTAGAAAGTTGGAATTTTTTTGCCTTAGCCATTTGGTGCCTCAAGCCTGTCTCTGGTTCACATGACTGGGTGTGGGTGACTGTTGGGCTTTGTTCATACCCCCTAGACAGCCACACACAATGGGAGCTTAGGTGTGACTGGATGGAGCATCACTGGCAGGATGTGAAGGAGGTGCTGGGCACAGCCCTACTTACACTAGAATAGGCTGTGTCCTGTCTCCACGCAAAGGGCAGCATACCGCCTGTAGGTAGTCTGGAGTGAGGGCATGGAAGGCAAGACATCTGTGCACTACCAATGAATGGCTCTGGAAGCTTCTCCCCACTTCAAAGGCATAACTGTGCAAAAAAGAAGGACCTCAAACACCAACTCTTCACTACCTCTTCAGTACACTTCTAGACCTGTTAATACTCTGCCAGGAAGATGGCTGCTACAAGGACTGCCACTATGCTGGACTGCTGCTCTATAGAAACTGCTGCCCTGTTGTTCTGAACTGCTGCCCTCTTGCCTGGGGAAGAATAATTGGACATGCAGCTCTGTCTTGAACCCATTACCCCAGAGAGACTTAAAGGGCTAGTCTGCTGGCCTCCTGATCTGAGCCTCAGGGACTTAACAGGCTTCCCAGCAGCTCCTGGATGAGTCTGCAGCAAGTCTCTGACACCCAGTGGTGCCCCTTAGGTCCTGGACCTTAGGTCCTTGACGTGGGTCACAAGTTCTTGAAATGGAGCTTTTGTACTCTTCACGTCAGCAAGTGGGCCTGTTCACGCCGAACCATGCTCCTTGCACTGAAAATCAGCAAGAGCCACCACCAGCCTGTCTCTTCGTTCGGCAGCATCAACAGCCAATGGAAGACAGAAGGGGGATGGGAGCACACTGCTACCTCCCAGCACAGCTCGCCCCTTTGCATCCTGGTACATGCAGTTCAATTTAAATGCTTACTTGAAATTTTGCAGAGTGTCTCACCAAAGTTGGTGTAGGTTAGTGCTGTTAATCTCTAGACACATGTGTTTCTGGATTTCATCCTTCTTCAGTAGAGATAAAACGAAATTCTTCTGGGGTTTGCTGAGAAAGCTGCCACAATCCTCTCAGGTCTCTGTACCTCTCCCTGGCGCACAGGTGCCTCCCATGAGCTCGTCAGCCCAGTGGCTCAAGGGAGCCTTTTTGAAACAGAAGGGGGATGGGAGCACACTGCTACCTCCCAGCACAGCTCGCCCCTTTGCATCCTGGTACATGCAGTTCAATTTAAATGCTTACTTGAAATTTTGCAGAGTGTCTCACCAAAGTTGGTGCAGGTTAGTGCTGTTAATCTCTAGACATGTGTTTCTGGATTTCATCCTTCTTCAGTAGAAATAAAACGAAATTCTTCTGGGGTTTGCTGAGAAAGCTGCCACAATCCTCTCAGGTCTCTGTACCTCTCCCTGGTGCACAGGTGCCTCCCATGAGCTCGTCAGCCCAGTGGCTCAAGGGAGCCTTTTTGAAACAGAAGGGGGATGGGAGCACACTGCTACCTCCCAGCACAGCTCGCCCCTATGCATCCTGGTACATGCAGTTCAATTTAAATGCTTACTTGAAATTTTGCAGAGTGTCTCACCAAAGTTGGTGCAGGTTAGTGCTGTTAATCTCTAGACACATGTGTTTCTGGATTTCATCCTTCTTCAGTAGAGATAAAACGAAATTCTTCTGGGGTTTGCTGAGAAAGCTGCAACAATCCTCTCAGGTCTCTGTACCTCTCCCTGGCGCACAGGTGCCTCCCATGAGGTCGTCAGCCCAGTGGCTCAAGGGAGCCTTTTTGAAACAGAAGGGGGATGGGAGCACACTGCTACCTCCTAGCACAGCTCGCCCCTTTGCATCCTGGTACATGCAGTTCAATTTAAATGCTTACTTGAAATTTTGCAGAGTGTCTCACCAAAGTTGGTGCAGGTTAGTGCTGTTAATCTCTAGACACATGTGTTTCTGGATTTCATCCTTCTTCAGTAGAGATAAAACGAAATTCTTCTGGGGTTTGCTGAGAAAGCTGCCACAATCCTCTCAGGTCTCTGTACCTCTCCCTGGCGCACAGGTGCCTACCATGAGCTCGTCAGCCCAGTGGCTCAAGGGAGCCTTTTTGAAACAGAAGGGGGATGGGAGCACACTGCTACCTCCCAGCACAGCTCGCCCCTTTGCATCCTGGTAAATGCAGTTCAATTTAAATGCTTACTTGAAATTTTGCAGAGTGTCTCACCAAAGTTGGTGCAGGTTAGTGCTGTTAATCTCTAGACACATGTGTTTCTGGATTTCATCCTTCTTCAGTAGAGATAAAACGAAATTCTTCTGGGGTTTGCTGAGAAAGCTGTCACAATCCTCTCAGGTCTCTGTACCTCTCCCTGGCGCACAGGTGCCTCCCATGAGCTCGTCAGCCCAGTGGCTCAAGGGAGCCTTTTTGAAACAGAAGGGCGACCAACCTTTGAATCATTTATTACGGCTCCCTTGAGCCAACGGGCTGACGAGCCTTGGACCTGCACCTGCGTGCCATGAGAGGTACTTCACCTGTTTTAATTACATTTTGGCAGTCCACGCGGCACCCCTTTACACTGACCTGCTCCCTGCTGACGAGAGGCAACTACCTCGAAACACGTGTCCAGGGATGGCTAATGCAACACATACTTTTCTACATACATCGTGGCATAGGCGTACTCGCCGTCGCCACTACATCTACCACAGTTCCTTGGGGCAACTTGCTGGTGTGACGAGCAGAGTGCGACCAACCTTTGAATCATTTATTACGGCTCCCTTGAGCCAACGGGCTGACAAGCCTTGGACCTGCACCTGCGTGCCATGAGAGGTACTTCACCTGTTTTAATTACATTTTGGCAGTCCACGCGGCACCCCTTTACACTGACCTGCTACCTGCTGACGAGAGGCAACTACCTCAAAACACGTGTCCAGGGATGGCTAATGCAACACATACTTTTCTACATACATCGTGGCATAGGCGTACTCGCCGTCGCCACTACATCTACCACAGTTCCTTGGGGCAACTTGCTGGTGTGACGAGCAGAGTGCGACCAACCTTTGAATCATTTATTACGGCTCCCTTGAGCCAACGGGCTGACGAGCCTTGGACCTGCACCTGCTTGCCATGAGAGGTACTTCACCTGTTTTAATTACATTTTGGCAGTCCACGTGGCACCCCTTTACACTGACCTGCTCCCTGCTGACGAGAGGCAACCACCTCGAAACACGTGTCCAGGGATGGCTAATGCAACACATACTTTTCTACATACATCGTGGCATAGGCGTACTCGCCGTCGCCACTACATCTACCACAGTTCCTTGGGGCAACTTGCTGGTGTGACGAGCAGAGTGCGACCAACCTTTGAATCATTTATTACGGCTCCCTTGAGCCAACGGGCTGACGAGCCTTGGACCTGCACCTGCGTGCCATGAGAGGTACTTCACCTGTTTTAATTACATTTTGGCAGTCCACGCGGCACCCCTTTACACTGACCTGCTCCCTGCTGACGAGAGGCAACTACCTCGAAACACGTGTCCAGGGATGGCTAATGCAACACATACTTTTCTACATACATCGTGGCATAGGCGTACTCGCCGTCGCCACTACATCTACCACAGTTCCTTGGGGCAACTTGCTGGTGTGACGAGCAGAGTGCGACCAACCTTTGAATCATTTATTACGGCTCCCTTGAGCCAATGGGCTGACGAGCCTTGGACCTGCACCTGCGTGCCATGAGAGGTACTTCACCTGTTTTAATTACATTTTGGCAGTCCACGCGGCACCCCTTTACACTGACCTGCTCCCTGCTGACGAGAGGCAACCACCTCGAAACACGTGTCCAGGGATGGCTAATGCAACACATACTTTTCTACATACATCGTGGCATAGGCGTACTCGCCGTCGCCACTACATCTACCACAGTTCCTTGGGGCAACTTGCTGGTGTGACGAGCAGAGTGTGACCAACCTTTGAATCATTTATTACGGCTCCCTTGAGCCAATGGGCTGACGAGCCTTGGACCTGCACCTGCGTGCCATGAGAGGTACTTCACCTGTTTTAATTACATTTTGGCAGTCCACGCTGCACCCCTTTACACTGACCTGCTCCCTGCTGACGAGAAGCAACTACCTCGAAACACGTGTCCAGGGATGGCTAATGCAACACATACTTTTCTACATACATCGTGGCATAGGCGTACTCACCGTCGCCACTACATCTACCACAGTTCCTTGGGGCAACTTGCTGGTGTGACGAGCAGAGTGCGACCAACCTTTGAATTATTTATTACGGCTCCCTTGAGCCAACGGGCTGACGAGACTTGGACCTGCACCTGCATGCCATGAGAGGTACTTCACCTGTTTTAATTACATTTTGGCAGTCCACGCGGCACCCCTTTACACTGACCTGCTCCCTGCTGACGAGAGGCAACTACCTCGAAACACGTGTCCAGGGATGGCTAATGCAACACATACTTTTCTACATACATCGTGGCATAGGCGTACTCGCCGTCGCCACTACATCTACCACAGTTCCTTGGGGCAACTTGCTGGTGTGACGAGCAGAGTGCGACCAACCTTTGAATCATTTATTACGGCTCCCTTGAGCCAACGGGCTGACGAGCCTTGGACCTGCACCTGCGTGTCATGAGAGGTACTTCACCTGTTTTAATTACATTTTGGCAGTCCACGCGGCACCCCTTTACACTGACCTGCTCCCTGCTGACGAGAGGCAACTACCTCGAAACACGTGTCCAGGGATGGCTAATGCAACACATACTTTTCTACATACATCGTGGCATAGGCGTACTCGCCGTCGCCACTACATCTACCACAGTTCCTTGGGGCAACTTGCTGGTGTGACGAGCAGAGTGCGACCAACCTTTGAATCATTTATTACGGCTCCCTTGAGCCAACGGGCTGACGAGCCTTGGACCTGCACCTGCGTGCCATGAGAGGTACTTCACCTGTTTTAATTACATTTTGGCAGTCCACGCGGTACCCCTTTACACTGACCTGCTCCCTGCTGACGAGAGGCAACTACCTCGAAACACGTGTCCAGGGATGGCTAATGCAACACATGCTTTTCTACATACATCGTGGCATAGGCGTACTCGCCGTCGCCACTACATCTACCACAGTTCCTTGGGGCAACTTGCTGGTGTGACGAGCAGAGTGCGACCAACCTTTGAATCATTTATTACGGCTCCCTTGAGCCAATGGGCTGACGAGCCTTGGACCTGCACCTGCGTGCCATGAGAGGTACTTCACCTGTTTTAATTACATTTTGGCAGTCCACGCGGCACCCCTTTACACTGACCTGCTCCCTGCTGACGAGAGGCAACTACCTCGAAACACGTGTCCAGGGATGGCTAATGCAACACATACTTTTCTACATACATCGTGGCATAGGCGTACTCGCCGTCGCCACTACATCTACCACAGTTCCTTGGGGCAACTTGCTGGTGTGACGAGCAGAGTGCGACCAACCTTTGAATCATTTATTACGGCTCACTTGAGCCAACGGGCTGACGAGCCTTGGACCTGCACCTGCGTGCCATGAGAGGTACTTCACCTGTTTTAATTACATTTTGGCAGTCCACGGGGCACCCCTTTACACTGACCTGCTCCCTGCTGACGGGAGGCAACTACCTCGAAACACGTGTCCAGGGATGGCTAATGCAACACATACTTTTCTACATACATCGTGGCATAGGCGTACTCGCCGTCGCCACTACATCTACCACAGTTCCTTGGGGCAACTTGCTGGTGTGACAAGCAGAGTGCGACCAACCTTTGAATCAGCCAATGGAAGACCACCAACACAGAGCTCCAGCCCGCCCATCTGCAAAGTCCAGACTGCTCTTCATACCACGTGGACCACTGCCCGCATTGCTCTCTATGCTCCCAGCGACCCTCGCAACACAAGCAGAACACCTTGCTCAAAACTTGAGAAGGTAAAACTTCAGTGGGACTGATTTGGGACTCATCAAACTCGCACTACATCAAGGTCAGCCTGAACTTTTGACTTTGATCCAGTTCAGTGTGACCAGATTTCCCTGGTTGGCGATTCATAGTTTATACTTTAACAATTCTTATCTTCCATTCTACTGATTGGATTTTTGTCAATTTGGTCTTATTTATCAAGTTTTGCTCTATTTTTCTAACTTGGTGTGGGTCTTTTTGTGTGGTGTTTTCACTGCTTTACTGTTTGAAGTGTCACCCAAATACTTTACACATTGCCTCTAAGTTAAGCCTGTCTGCTCTGTACCAAACTACCAGGGGGTTGAGCACAGGTAACTTTGGGTTTCGCATGTGCCTTACCCTGGCTAGGATTGTGCTTGCTGTTTGACCAGATCTTTATCCCCAGTCAAACAACAACCCAATTTTAACACCTCATCTTCTTCATCATCACCTATAAGAGCGCTTCGAAATGCATTAGTTGAGAATGTGACCTGTACAAAACCTTCTCATGTTTGATTTAATAAGTTATAATGTAGTCCATATATAATAACAAGCAAGGCAACACAGGAGGATCCACATGACAACTGACTTGCCTCTTAGGTAGAGATTGGCATTGCTGACAGGATGAGAGGATTCATGCATGTTTCTATGTTCATTTTTCAAAGCTATCACTTAAAAAAAATACTTCTCAATGCCCTGAAATAATCCAATGTACTAAGGTGAAATGCTTCTGCAAATTAATGAAATACAATTATTGGAATATTGTAGAAACCTTATAATATTTTAACACGTTTCTTGCAAAATGTCTTTAAAACTGAATGTGTTCCTCATGTTAAGTGATGCATGACACCTTATTTGCTTCTTTTCTTTTACTTGAGTTAGAGGGTAAAGAAATACTTGCCCATTTATTTAGCAACGTTCTGAATGTTAGTGCTCTCTCAAGTAAACCGCAGCCCAGTGATGCTATTCACCAGAGGACAGCATGTAAAGGTCAGGAGGGATTGTAGGTGGTCCTCAGGCTGAAATTGGACTATCACTGTTTTACAGCCTGCTAGCATAGTGTTTTCTTTTTGTCTTTCTTACTCTCAGCATGTTAGAATTTAAGATGAAAGGAATACCATTAACTTTAATTAATTATGTTAGTATTTCTGTTAATTGCCTGGTTATGGTATAATCCCCTCTAATTTATCATGCCATAAAGTACTGACATGTCTTATTATAAATAATAGCTTACAACATGCTTCTGCAAGGGTAACAAATTACGGTGCCCCATCCCTCACATTATTGGGCTGCAGTCAAGTAGAAGCAGACACAATGATTACAACTGTGGTTGTACGAA
This sequence comes from Triturus cristatus, assembly GCF_964204655.1. NCBI lineage: Eukaryota > Metazoa > Chordata > Amphibia > Caudata > Salamandridae > Triturus > Triturus cristatus. The sequence goes on from NC_140590.1 coordinate 447,766,672, forward strand.
ACAAATTTTAACCACAGAGATTTCTGCAAGACCTTCACTGTAGTAAATTGGGAAATGAATAAATATAAAAGAGAGATAGTGTTAGCAATACCTTTGGTAGTGCATGTCCATAGGAAGAAACACCCCACAGGCATACCTGTGCACACATACATGTCCTAGTGTGGACAGAGCAGGACATTTATAGGCATCCATCCACATGCAAAACAACAGTTTTTTACTTTCATTCAGAGCCGGACTGAGAACGCAAACCAGCCCTGGAATTTAAGTCGGACCTGCCCCAGGGGGTCGGGTTGGGTGCAGGGTGGGTGGGGCGTGTGGGCAACACTGCTGCTGCTTTTGTTACAGGGGGCCAACATTGCACGGCTGTTTCAAAACCTGCCACCAGTAACCAAAACAGCCCCCACTGGTCCAAAACCTACCCCCACCCTGCTGGCCCTCTGGGACAATGCTCAATGCCCGTTACAGCCTGTCCGACCTGTCCGACCTGTCCGGCCCTGCTTTCATGGCATTTCATAGCATTTAATTGGCCTCTTCTCACATTATCTCCACCAATACTACCCATCCGATCATGCATATCACCCCTCAGAACAGGGTATGAAGCATTGTATAAAGTGCTCCAATAGAATAGATGCTTAGAGAGCAGCACAGTACTTAACAGTAAATGAATGAGTCAACCAAAAGAGCCCCATGGGACTACTGAAGAAAACACACACCTTACCTGACTTGTGAGCAGAAAGATTTAAGGTTTCTCTGAGATAAAGACTGACAACAGTAGTTGCTAGAGTTTCAGAACAACTAGTCTTTGCTGCTGCTGCTGTTGTCATGATGGGATGTCCTACAACTCTACAGTCATCAGAACCTACCAGTATGCTTCCTGACATCGCCACCCTACTAGGTATGTAGGTTCTCCAACCTTCCTGTTGTACCATCACAAGGCACAAATAAACATACAGCACACTTCCTTTAGTAGGATACTGCTGTTGTTTGACTGCAGCTAATGCCTTCCCTCATCAGGGTCACTGCCATGACACCTATGCCTTGAACATTACACTCCAGAGATATGAGGAAATACCCAGTGCCTGTTGCGCAAAAGCTACATGCTTTCTATGCCCTGTGCCTGTTGCGCAAAAGCTACACACCTTCTTCAACAACCACCCATTGCACAACTTATAATTGTGCATTCCAGATCTACCTCTCTTCTACAAATATATGATTAAAAGATTTGTAATGTAAAAGACAAGTTGTTTTACCATGGGACACTTCAGTAGAAATATACATTTTGGTAATGTGCCAAAAGTTGGAGCCACGTTAGCATTTGGAGGGTATTGCAAGTCTGTATATAAAGCTTTATAATAACGCCAAATTAAATAAAAATAAAATAAATATATTCAGGACAAAGACATGCACTGTTAGCTCACAAACACAAGAATAGATTAATTAAACAGTTTGTATGGATAAGATGGTGTTAAATAGATAGCAAAGTTTAATGGAATGATCAAAGGTTATGAGCATAGATAATATTTATTTACATTGGAAGGGCAGTGATTGTATGGGAGGTAATTCATTCTACACAATCAGCACTGAACTCCCACACATACAGAAGGCAAAATAGCAAACATTTCAAAATGCCTATGTCCGAGCAGAGGAAGTAATAACATTTGGACAGCAAGAATACTCAAAGAGACCACAAAGGGTTTGTAATGGTAAGAGGAGAGGTAGAGAGACCTAACATTATTAATATTTCATTGAATTTGCATAAGGATTCACAATATCATCGATTCTTTGCCACGATTAGTGGTCTCTTGTGTCCACTGTAATAAGGACACTATTTCACATTTAAGTAGTTACCATGGACAATGAGAATCTCCCTCAAAGGATGATGTACTGTTTTACCTGGTATGAAAAGTTGACTGTCACATATCCTCAAACTTCTCCTACATCCTGTTACATAAAATTGTGTTTAGTACCCAAAGTCAGACTCATTGCTTTGGTTTGAGAAAGCTTAAGGACATCTTCAGTTTTCAAACTGAAGAGTTAAACTCTAGGAAGGGCCACTGGAATTATGCTATTTTGTGGCCATGGCATTTTTTTGTATAGTATCATGTTACTAAAATGCTCCAACACCTGTTGCTGTTCAGTGGAAGGCACTTCACAAATGTTGAATCTTCATCTTTCAGTTGCATATAAAGGCAGCTTTAATAAATTGAAATGGTTAACAATAATCAAAAAGATTATTGTTAACCATTTCAACTTATTAAAGGTGCCTTTGTCCGGCTGGACACTGGCGGCCATATAGTACCAACTTTGGCTATATTAATTGTATTACTAATCGCTTTGTTTTCAGGGACCACTGTTTCCGGTAATAAATAACCTCATTATCTCTTGACATAGGAATGGCTGGCCCAACAGAAATAAAGGTATGAGTACAATCATATACAGTCAGCCTGACCTAGGAAGCATAGAAAAAGACAACTAAGTGAGTTCTACCAGTGAATCTGCTATACAAACTTTAACTGGACCACAACTAATAACATACTGACTGACCTAACAAGTATATTAAATACCAGTGGGATACTTATCACTTTGGGACTATTAGGGACTGTGAGAGTACTGAAACCCTGGTAAAATCCCTTATCCAGTTCCTCTAAAAGTTCAGCATTCACAGCATTCCTGAATGCCCTTATCTTTGCCTTTCAACCCTCCACAATCGGCCCAAGAGATACCAATCAATAAGGGCAAAAAACACCTTCCAAATGCCCTGTCTCCCAAGAACTGAGACCCATAAATCAAAAATTGAGGAATATCCACTCTGGAAAAAAAGCTAAGATTCAGGTCACTCAATATGTACTCAGTCTTACGAAAACACATGTAAAGACACCTCAACTATAACAACGTCAGATATTCTCATCTCATCTTTACAAAAGAGGGACCACACTATTCCAGAACCAACTACCAACTGAACCTTTCCAAAAATGCAATTTAGAATTTCAAACTCAGAACACTCAAAGAACAAACAGAATTGCTCATTTCAAACCTATTATTGTGCCTGGAAAAGTAAACACAAATCCCCTTCATTTTATTTACCAACAACACCAAGCTTTCGGCCACAATACTATGTAACAGCCTATGTATATGTCACCAAAATCTCTAAAATCCTACAGTAAAAAAAACTCTCTTGTAAGGCAGAGATGACAATTTATAAAAATATTGAAATGATGATACAGGCATCAGCCAGTAATAAACAACTTTGAGATTGGAAACCCTTCCAACTTAAGTGAGACAATGCTGAGACACAATATCGAGTTGGAAATGTCGACTTACACAAATATCGAGTTGGAATATTGTGATTCAGAAATATCGACAGAAGGAATATCGTGGTTAAAAAAATGGAAGTTAAGGTAAGAAATATCTTTAAGAAAATATAGAAGTCATTAATATTGTTTGCAAAAATATAGTTGTTTAAAATATCAATTTTAATTTTTCAATTAGTGTTATGTATTTTAGTTTATATTTTAAATGTATGTGATGTATGTTGTGTTGTATAAGAACTTTTTATGTTTTTTAATATATGTGTTACATTTTTTGTAGTTATCAATTTTATTTTAATTGCATTTTGCATTTTTTAGTTCAGGTGAAGGATGTGGCTTTATAGGGGAATAGGGTGGGAAGTAATTTAATTATAATAAATTAATGATTATTTTGTATTGATTTAATTTAGATTTTATAGTTTTATTTGTGGGAAGTAATTTATTTGTAATTAATTAATAATCGGTGTTAATTAAAATTGACTAATTGATAATTAATTATGGTAATTGTGAGCAAAAAACTAGGTGGGGGTTGTAGGGTTTATAGAGGTAAAGGGTGGAAAGTAATTTATTTTTGATTAATTAATAATTCGTTAATTTATCTTAATTAATTGATTGAAAAATAATTATGGAGATTGTGAACGTAATTTTAGGTGCGGGTTGTGGGGTTTATAAGGGTAAAGGGTAGGAAGTAATTTATGTTTAATAATTAATGATTAGCTGTTAATTTATATTAACTAATTAATTGATAATTATGGTAATTGTGTGATTTTTAGGTGTGGGTTGTGTCATTGAGAAGACTAATTTTACTCTATCTTCCATACATTTGCTGAAAAAACTCTCAGCAACAGCTACAAACATGCAGACATTTGCTCATACTCTTTCTGCTTTTAGGTCGGTTTCCTTGAAAAGGACTTTAAACGTTTTGAATGCTTTTTAATCAGGCTCTCCAGATGATCCATCCCTAGTGCATACATTAAATCTTGCTGTCGCCGCTAGTAGCGCAGTGGTTTTTCAGCTGGTCAATTCATCTTAGGGAGCAATGTGCCATCTTATTGCAAAAAGCTACATGTCTCTTTATGAAAAAAGTATATGTTTGATACTTTGATTTTAAGCAACTATCATCCCATATCTTTGTTGCCATACTGCACCATGGTAGCACAGAGGTTTGCAAAGAAAAGGTTACTTAATTTCTTTAACGCACTTTCTGGTGGATACTCCATCTAACTGCAGATTCCTCACCCTATAAATACCCCTAGGCATCAGATTGAATCCATAGATTTTGGTCAGCATTGCTCCAGTGCAACAGCATGTGATGTTGTGCTGCTCTCTGTTGACACTGTCCTGCCTTAGAAGTGACACTGGAGCCACATATATCCAGGTCATCAAAATCATCATCCTGTTGATCATGCGGAATTTCTTCCGAGGCCGCATCAAGCAGGTTTTGGAGTGCCTGTAGCCAACTTCTAATTAAGGGTAGCTTTCTGTCGAAATCCAAGTGATGCTGCACTGACTGCATCAAAGCTAGTGCAGAGTACAACTTCGGTCCGGGTCATTACACATTGGGTTCAGAATCAGACAAAATAATCGTGTCCTTCTCCAGCACTGGCAGTGACAGGATCAGAGATGACATGGCAGGGACCGCCATAGTTTGTGGTGCCAGCTTTGGAGCCAGATTGTGTGTCAGCCCTGAAGTTGGGAGGATCCTACTGTTAGATCAAGAGACGCAAGTGGTGTCAAGGATAGATCAACCACTGGTAATCCAACTGAAGGCCTCCTCAACACCTTGGGGCCTGAAGGCACACCAGAGGGAATCATAAACAACAGTATGTTTGCAACATTGCTTCTTTAAATGCTTTCACGTATTGCAGCTTCACAGATGGACTTACCCTTGCTACCCTAAGCTGTGGAATTGGTTCCTCGAGTACAGGACTTTGTCTGTGTCCTCAACTTCAACTGAGAGTGGTTCCTACACACCTTCTGACTGTGTTCATGACCTTACTGTGTTCATGACAGAGATTAGTTTTTCAGTACCAGATCACCATGGGATTCATCCAGGTGCAATACCCAACTTGGAGTCATGCATGGACCTGAGACACAAGACACATACCTTGTGAGGAACTATCACAGACATTTGCTTGTGACAATATGTACAACAGTTAAACCTTATAGTTTTAGGAGAGACATGTTTTTTTGCAAACAATAAAGAAAATATGAGGGAAAAACTGTCAAAAGATGAGAAGAAAGTTTAGGATTAAGCTCTGGCCCCTCGTCCAAAGGCAGAGAAAGAAAGGAACTGACATCAGAGCGCATCGGTGGCACATATATGTGGCTCTGGCTTTACTTCTGGGATGGCAAGTTGCTGTGAAGTGGCATGATGTCAGCTGTTGGTACACAGAAACAATACTGATTCAATCTCTGGATCTAGTCTGGCAGATGAGTATATTCACAAGGTGAGGAGTCTGTAGTTAGAACCATCAATTAAAATCATCAGCTTAAGAATTTATCACCACAGACTGCATTGTTGAGTAATATGACCACCTCACTCCTGGTCATTACGACAAACACTGCTTCTATTTCTGTACTGTTGTGAGGTGGCCTAATGTGTTCTGGGTGTTGTAGTCTTGTATTCCTTCCATTAAACTAATTATACCAGCATAACTAAAATGAATTATTTATAGGTGAAAAGTTCGGCACTAGAGACAGTGTCTTAAATCACCTGGAGAGAGCTGGTTCCTTGCCTCATTATGATACAGAGGTTGCTGTGAAAGCAGTCCAAATTGAACTGCAAATTATTTTGGACTAAGTGGGTATTGCTGCTCACAGTCAAGCAGTTTTCATTCATCCGTTTGAACCATCAGATCAGCCTCTTCATTGGAGGCGTTCCCCTGGTGTCCTCCCTTTATCAAGAATTTAATTGTCAAAAATGTGCTATGCTGACGGTATGCTGCTCATTCTTAGACTAGATGTTATTGGATCTGCTACCTCCAAGAACGTCTTCTTGAGGCTTACGACAGTGGCAGATTTAATGTCTGTTATATGCCTGAGGTTAAACACAGATAAAATGGAGGAGATGTCATTAGCAGGTTCCCATTCTCTTTGGTCTTCCGATTGGTGGAATAAAATGCCTACTTCCAGTGACAGTGAAATGTCTGTGAATCATTTTCATCTCCACTCTCCTTTCATACACAGTTTCACCAACTTAAATCCCCATACTTTCTACATCTGAAGCTGTTAAGAAAAATCCTTTTTTTTCTACTGAAGGCCTCCCATTAAAAAAAAAATCATGCTATGGTAGGAGCCCAATTGGATTGTTACAATACTCTCCATATTGGTCTCCTTGCTTATTTAATCCAGAAACTCCACATGATTCAACCTAATGATGCACATCCACTTCTGACCCTGCCACAATATGACTCTATTTCCTATCATTTGCAGAACCTAGATTTGCTTCTGATTCAAAATCAAATCCCGTGTAAAAGCCTATGTATCTGTTTCAACCCCCTCCATAATTTGGTGACTCATTTAGTTAAGAGCTCTTCTCTTGGTATTGTCCACCCAGGCTACTTAGTCCTTTTTTGGCATTTCTTCTTCAAGTTTTTGCGATCAACAAAGTCCATCAAGTTGGACAATCCTTTGCCTATCCGGAGTCAAAGGCATGGAGTACATTTCTGTTTGATCATCAAAGTCCGACTAATTTATTCAGATACCGGAAAAAAGCTAGAAACCTGCCTCTTCATGTAGTAAAAGTCTGGACGCATATTAGTTTTCCTGGGGATAGAACATGAATGCCCATCTGATCAGGGATGTTTAAAGAGATTTCAGTCCTACCCAAATTCAAGTGTCATACTTAAACAAAGTGACACTTCTGTACAATGTGGAGCTGTGGTCTAGCCATGATGATCAATAATTTTTATTTATAGTGCTAGGACACCTTTGGCAATTGCACACTTTACAAAAATAATAAATGAAATAAAGGAGGTTAAAATGTTCAAACTCTCTGCAATCCAAACCATGAAGAATACAATTCATGACTAGGGCAGAAATTCAAGTAAACCTGTACTGCTTTTGGCAATATCATTCATACTGAACTGACCAAGACGACTACCCTCAAAACCCTTATCACAATTTTGTAAACCAATCCAAATCTAGCTGCAAAACAGTGAGTGAGTGATACATTGTTGGGTACCGTTCTAGACTGCTTAAGATAGGGCAAGTCACCCCTCTTATTAAAAATAGGAAAAAAACTGAATGTGTACCCTGGGGGCCTAAATCATTTCTGTCCAGTCTTCAATCTACCATTAATTGCCATGGTGCTGGAGGTCTGCACTGAATCACACCTTCATGAGAAAAGGACTCATTAGACGAGTTCTAGTCAGGCGTCAGTGCTGAATTCAGTACTGAAAGTATAAATCTAAAATTCATGGTTAATGCCCTTCACATTCTTGACAAAGCGGATCTTGTCTTTTCATTCTGGACAGCTGTGGCTTCAGCAAAAAAATAGCCAACATTCTTTCCAATCAAACAAGTCTTTACAAGATTGAATACTCTCACCAACAGTGTGTCACATATAAAACCCCTAGAATACATTCTAAACCACAAACACTCAAATAAACCTGAAAGTCACCCCCATCCTCCAAAAGATGTGAAAGCACTGTCTGAGGTTGTTAACTGGATCCAATCCTGGATGACAAACAACCATTTGAACTTTGTCCATTAAAAACAACATTACTCATAATATCATCTGATTCTAATTCCTTCTAATTTAAACTGGTCTATGATAGTTTCTTGCTTATATTGAAAATGATGTGGGAGACAAATTCAACCACTGCAGATTGTGCCAAGTCTCTTGCTTACTTCGTGGGCTAACACCTGAACATCAAAGCACACATTAACATAATGACGGGGATCAACTCCAGCTCAGACAGCTTGGAAGCATCACACAAACACTCTGAATAATTAATCCAAACATTTTGTTCAATTTCTAGTACTCTGAGGACTGGACATCCCTACTAGCAGCAACCCCTCCCCTGTGGAAATATGGATTTTTATGGTCAGTTATGTCCCCTATCTTGGACCCCAACGGTTTCATGTATAAACCATGAGTACATGTATGTTTCCTCCAGTTCCAGTTATGAAGACGCAAACACATGTGCGTCCACCGTCAACATGTCCTCTTTCAGATCCGCCATGAATGGGCCGGATATTCTATTCCTAAGTATGAAAGGCCACCGGCTTTATATGGTTCACTTATCCCATTTTACAGTTCAGGCGAGTAGGCCCTGATTCTGCCATCAAGCCTTTTCTGCCTTCTGCCTCTGAAAGCTCCAGTCTGAGCTCGCATCTGTACCCATGAACTTTGTCCTACTCCCTGCGCGGCTAACGGTGCCTGACTCCAGCCTGTTGCCTGCCAAAAACTGTATTTCACCTTCAAGATTATCTGTTTTGCTCCGCTCCCTATCCAATACATTCCTGTCTAGTAGTTTAAGTAAACATTCTCCCAGCTACCGAGCAAAGGGCCCGGCTTCTCTGTCTTCATGCAAGTAATTCATAGCCCTATTACTATGGAAGATTTCTGCCCTCGCATCTAGTGTAGACACTTAGACGCTTGTACACGCACTAACGGTCAGTATAGTCAGTATAGAATAAGATTCTATCCTAAGAGTCCTTTCTTTCTGGATAACGCAGTTCTTTAAACATAGGATATTAGATATGATTTGGGATTAGGTTGACATAACCCCAGACTTCTGTCTCCACATGTAGAGCTAAATGTCAAGTCCCCTTCACCCCCTAGTTGCACGTCAATCACACGTCATGCCGCTGCGCGCGCATCTCTGCCAAGTATTTCTGCTGACATTGCGAAATTCTTTCATGGAACCACCCATTTATGACATCATATCTGATGACGTTCTTTAGTTATGCCCAGTTACACCCACTTTAGTTACGCATGGATGTTTTATCTTAGTTATCAATTATTACGCCTCCTGCATCTGTTTCACTGTAATGCCTATTGTATAAAAATGATTACTTGTCAATAAAGTGGGGTCCTTCACTTCCTGAACCTTCGTGGTGATGGAATATGGAGTCCTCAATTCGAATTGATTTTGGAATAAAGCCCGTTCCGAACCTCTAATACCACGGATTCTGCCTCTTATTTTACTGAGCTATTATTATAGATTTTCCGCATCAAATTAAGTTCCGGTAATTAAATTATTTACCACATATATGGCGCCCGAACAGGGACACTTTCTCATCTCACGCGCCGGAGGTGCGTTGCAGGCCCGGTCTCCTGTCACAGCTGGACGGACAGCAACGCGTACCCACAGGATTTCCTGTATCTCCCTCCTGCCGAGCGGGGGTAACTGAGGCTGCGATCAACACCCAGACGAGGCGGTGAGAAGTGCGAAGTATCCCGACCAGAGCCTAGCTGAGAGAGCAAGATCCGAGGTATACAGAGGCCCACCAGTTCCGAAGTTCCGAAGTTCCGAAGTATCGAGTCGAGTCCAGTCCGGTCCGAGTCCAGTTCAGTTCAGTTCCGAGGCCTTCCGTTCCGAGCTACCCGGTGAGTACCATTGTCGGGGAGGCGTTCTGACGTGCACATAGGTTGTGCCGGTCAAGACGGGTTTGGGTACACAAATCCGGTCTGCGCTGTTTCAGCAGTGCATCTGTACTGTTTAGCAGTATATCAAGTATTTGTAGTATATAATTCAGAATTACCTAGTTAGTGCCGAGTATTATGCTTAGTAACTAGTTCCCTAGATGGCCATCATTGTTGTTCATTAAATGTTAAATGTTAAAAATGTTTTAAACACGTTTCTGCATATTGTGGTGTGAATGACTGTTCATTATTGTGTTTTCGTTGTATTAAACGTGTTCAAAATTAGGTATCAGATCAGTTTTCAATATGCCGCTCTTTTCGAAATTAAGACAGATAAAAACCAGAAAAGGGGTACTCGAAGAAGCTGTTCCCATTCCCCCTAGGGACACTCCAGGGTACTTCATGTATCATAAACATGGCCTAGACGCCATATTATTTCTTGATTTATGGGTAGACTACACCAAGGAATTACCAGAAAGTCAGAGGTGGCCCGCAGCTGGGACCTGGGATGCAGATTGCATCGTGAAAGTAGAGGAAGAATTATGAAAAAGAAAGCTAGACAATCACAGAAAGACGCCATTGAATTATGGCGTAAAGAATCGTATAGACGTACAGAAAAAGCACGTAGACAGGAAGAGAAGAGTAAGGAGAATTCAAATAAAGTTCGAGAAAATATATTAATTGAAGAAGGTACTCGAGTAAAATCAGAACAAGTAGACAGACAACGAAATGCCCTTATGAATGGTATGTATCCTCTTCTGGCCGAAGGATTACCTAAGGCTACTCCGGAGATACCAAAAGACTTGAACCCCCATTGTTTCCGATAAAAGTACATCCCAAAGGGCATCCCAGAACCGCAGAAGATGTTTTTCTTTCCTCTTATTTAGACGACGCAGCTCCCGAGTATGCTAATGCTGCGCCACATAGACCGCCTGCAGAGGGGGTTCAACGCCAAGACCCTCTTCCGTCTGTACCTCCGCAACAGCAAACTCCGACACAAGTTCAGGCAAGCACATCTGCTTCGACATCTGTATCCACACCTATAGTTGCTATATCACGTTCGACGAATCCTTTCACATCCAGCACCCCAGGTGGGGCTACCGGAGGTACATCAAACATTTTTTCCACGCCACCCAGAGTAAATAAACTTTCCTTTCAAGAATTAGCCCACCAACGTACGCCCAAACTAGTAATTCCCAACACGCTCAAGGAACTTCTAATAGATTGTAGATATGACCCTGTGCCCGGAAAAGGGGACGAAATGATGCTAGCATCATTACGTATCCGACGAGCTGCAATATATTTAGGGAAGCTACCAGGAATGACTACACACTTAGAAAATATATATCACTTTGTTCAGTCAGGGCGAGATTCTGAGAGTATTAACAGAGCCATGGAGTACCAAAAAGTGGAAATACAGGGGGAACTGTTACGTTTCCTCATAAATTGTGTGATCAGAAATCAAGACCAACCAGGGGTAAATCCGAAAGAAATGCAAATTCTTACCACATGGAGTCAGAATATATCAGAGGGGAGACATGATAAACGATCATGTATAGTAGCTATGTGCCGAAAGATCCGCAAGGAAATAGAACGAATACACGAAGAAAGATTAACAGTAGACGAACCTGAACAAACCGAGGAGGAGGAAGAATTAGAACTGCCCACAGGACAGTTAGAAACCATGGCCTATATAGGTAGAGGAAGATCTTGCAATAATACTAGATGCTTCACTGATCCGATACGTCCGGTACGTCCAGATAATAGCAGAAATTTCCAAACTCCTATAATAAATATAAGGTCCCCCGAACATTCGTTCCAAGCCGCTGACAAATTACTCCGAGAACGAAGGGGTTATCATATACTCGATTCTATGGACGAACAAGAATTAGCCAGGTCAGCCGTTCATTGGGTTGATAGTCCCGGAAAATATAGTGATGACACATTAGCACACACGTTTTTGAACCTCGCCCCAGATGAACAGCGTTTAGCTGGTATCTATATGATTCAACAACTCCTTATATTATATAAAAGCCAACACTCCGACCCTGGTCCCTTACCTGATATATTGACTAAATTACTCACGAATAAATGGAGAGGTTCAGGTACTGAGCTAATTAGAGAAATACTAGAATCCAGAAAGCAGTACATTCTTTTTGTATGTCCCGAACATGTCTCACTGCCCATCAAGGAAAGAACGACGTATTACATGGATAGACAGAATCCCTTACGCGAAGTGCATCCGATAAAAGGTGATGACAATCAGTTTAAACGTGTGTTTGTATACACACCCATATCTAAAATAGAACTATTAGAAATGAAGTAGGTGGTACCCAGTCATGACAAAGACCCAGCGGGTTTCCACCGAGAAATTAAAGACATGTTACTCATGGGAGAATATACCTACCCCGACATCATGACAATATTGAAGGTATTAATGCCTGCGGGCATTTATGAAAAACTCAAGGAAAAGGATTGGGAGGTGGGAGACCAAAAGATAGATTGGACAGCATTAGAAAACGAAGAAAAAGCTCGAGGTCCAGGTGCAGGGCTTGGGGAGAAGACCAAAACACTACCAGGTTTACTAGTACAGGTACTGCCACGTTTATTAACTACGAAAAAGGAAGACTGGGGTGCAATCTCAGCCTGTAAACAAAAACCAGACGAGGACACTAGTGATTTCTATGCCCGATTCGAAAAATGTTTTGGTATAAATAGTGGAATAAAAGCAAGTAGCGAATCGTATCCACATCTGTTTGTGACAAAGTTAGTTGAAAATTCTTTGCCCCAAGTTAAGAATAGAGTATTGAAATTCGAGAGTACCTGGCAAGGTAACACTCCGTCACAAATGTTACAAATGTTACAGTACCATCACAATAGAATTAGAGAGGAACAAGAACATGAACAAAGACGCATGAAAGACACGAAAATGAAAATGCTAGTTTCCCAGACAGTTCCAGCTGACGGTCATAAAAAGGGTATGACACAGTCCAGTGTTTCAACAGGTCCTGTAAAAGGGACATGCAACTATTGTAAACAGCCAGGCCATTATGTACACGATTGTCCAGTTTTAAAACATAATATCGCCACAGGTAATACAAAAGAAAGACCACGGCCACTTAGACAGGATCAGAACCAACAAGGAGCTCCGCAGCATGCACAGTCCATGCCAGCTCCGCAACAGTCTATGCCAGCTCCACCACCACAGCCTATTGCTGCCACACAAACAACGACACGACAGATGTACCAGACCGCACAGTATGACTATCCTGATTATCAACGATACTCATGAAACAGCCTAGAGAGGGAAGTTGGCTTACCCCTTATTGAGGTCCCTGTAGATCAAGAAGGACCTTATGTACACAGTGAACTATTAGGCCAAGATAGAAATTTTTTACTTGATACAGGGGCAAGCCGAACAACAATAAAACGTAGTGAAGTTCCAGGGGCACCCCTCTCAGGCTCACAGAATATTTCCCTTGGCTTTTCAGGAAAACCTATCGTTAACGAAGTATCACAGCCTCTTCCCCTTACGATTGGTCCCTTGACACGAACTACAGATTTATTGCTTACTAAATCATGCCCAGAAAACCTGTTAGGTATAAAAACTTTGAAAGCTCTAGGAGCCATAATATGTTGTTCTCCGGAAGGAGTAAGATTGTTTTTACGTGATTTCAAAGGGCACTATGTGTCCCGAGACATGGATCACCGACTGCAGACTTTACCCACACATTTATGGGCACAAGGCCCTACAGATGTTGGTTGCATGAACATTACACCATATCGAGTCACACTAAAGGCAGGAGTGGTACTACCACGAATGCGACAATACAAGTTACCACCAGATGCTGTAGTGGCTTTACTGCAAATCATTGACGAACTTATTACCCAAGGAGTGGTTGTGGAAACAGACTCCAATGTATGTAATTCACCGATAATTCCGATTCTTAAACGAACTGATCCAAAGGCCCCGCCAGTATATCGATTGGTTATTGATCTGCGCAAATTAAATAAATGTATTGTACCACAATACCCCGTAGTTCCAGACATTTCTTCATTACTGACAGCTATTGATTCCGAAGCAACATTCTTTACTGTAATTGATCTCAAGAATGCCTTTTTCAGCGTCCCAATAGATCCGGAAAGCCAATACTTGTTCGGATTTAGTTTAAATGGACGAAGTTTTAAATTCACACGCGCACCCCAAGGATTCACAGAAAGCCCCAGCATCTATAGCCAAGCACTGAAACGAGAACTTGACAGTATACACATGCCAGTCAACACTGCCCTGCTTCAATATGTCGATGATCTGCTGATCACCGCTAGAAGCGAACCTGAATGTGAAAAAGCCTCACTGACGGTTTTACAATTTTTGGCCGAAAAGGGGCACAAGGTGTCCCCTTCTAAGCTGCAATTCTGTGTCCAGCGAGTTGTTTACCTTGGTCACTCGCTGTCCAAGGAGGGAAGGCAGCTTACACCAGATCGCATCCAGTTAATTGCTAACATGCCAATACCCAAGACACAAAAGGAGGTGCGGGCTTTTATAGGCCTCACTTCATATTGTAGGCAGTGGATCCCTCAGTATGCATTTCTAGCAAAACCACTCATTCAGTTGACAACACAGGAGGCAGCCACATCGACTGTCCTCCCTTGGACTCAGGAACATACACAAGCTTTTGAAAGCCTAAAGAAAGCTTTATGTCAAGCACCCGTTTTAGCAACACCATGTTACTATAAACATTTTACACTCTTTGTTACAGAACGCGAAGGTACTGCTTTTTCAGTACTCACACAGGAACAAGCAGGATCACACAAACCGTGTGCTTATTTTTCTAGTACATTAGATCCCGTAGCTCAGGCTCTGCCTGCGTGCCTGAAATCGGTGGCAGCAACAGCTTTAGCAATCAGACAAAGCAATGCCATAGTGTTAGGACACCAATTGACAGTACAAGTACCACATGCAGTAGAGGTTCTCTTGAACCGCACACAGACACAACACTTGACTATAGCACGACTCACTGGTTACGAATTAACATTGTTTCAGCCACATATAGAAATCAGACGTTGTAGTACATTGAATCCTGCCACACTGTTACCAGTAAACGGAACAGACCCACTTGCACATGATTGTATTGAAGTTATCACTATCACGACGAAACCTAGACAAGACTTGACAGACGTCCCATTGTCAGATCCAGACCTGACGTTGTATGTAGATGGGTCATGTATGAGAACAAGTACAGGAGAGTTAGTGGCCGCGTATGCAGTCACAACAGATACTGAAGTTATTGAAACAAATCGCATAAATACCTTGTCCGCTCAAGTAGCAGAGCTCGTCGCTCTGACACAAGCCTGTATTCAAGCTACGAATAAAAAAGTTAACATATATACTGATTCACGTTATGCATTCGGAGTTGTACATGACTTCGGCGTGCTGTGGCGAGAGAGAGGTTATTTAACTTCTCACGGTACCCACATTCAGCACGGACCCCTCATTCATGCCTTACTAGATGCAATACATCTACCCACTGCAATATCAATTATGAAATGTAAAGCTCATACGAAAGTTACTGATATCATTTCCCAAGGCAATGATTTAGCTGACAGAACAGCTAAACAGACTGCTCAAACCCACACATCTGACATGACAAAGACAATAGTTCCGACACCAACACATTGCATGACGGTTAAGGATCCCGCTCTTGACGTAAGTGACATACAGACACATGCTACACCAGATGAAATAAAGAAATGGACTGAATTAGGAGGGACCCAAACGGATCAAGGATGGATGACGAAGGAAAAATCTGTGTGGTTCCTTCCTGATTCAATGGTCCAAGTTATCATTAACACTGTACATAGTCCAGCGCACCTAGGAGAAAAAGCTATGCTAGACAGCATTCAACACATTTGGTTCAACAAACATTTACGAGCAGCAGCTAAACAAAAAGTCCGTACCTGTATGATCTGTTGTCAGTTTAACCCAGGTAAAAGCATTCCCGTAGAACAGGGTGGATTTCAGCCTCCTGATCACTCTTTTGAAGTCCTCCAGATGGATTATATCCAGATGGAACGATGTCGAGGATTCAAATATGTTCTCGTAGTTGTCTGTGCTCTTTCCCGTTGGACAGAGGCATACCCGGTTTCAGATTACACTGCCTCGACTACTGCCAAACAGTTGGTTCGAGAATTCTTCCCACGATACGGTTTACCACGTGTTGTCTACTCAGATAACGGCCAGCCGTTCTCCTCCGAACTAATGAAACACGTTTCACTTTTGTTAGGCTATCAGTGGAGATTTCACTGTGTCCGACACCCCGAGGCAGCAGGTCTCGTGGAACGACATAATCAAACTCTGAAAATTAGATTGTCCAAAATATGTAGAGAGAAAGGTGTCGACTGGGTAGTAGCCTTACCAGTTGCACTCTTTTACATGAGAATGGTAGCGCACTCTCGAACAGGGCTATCCCCTTATGAGGTGGTCTTTGGTAGACCACCAAATATGTGGGAGACGCCTATACCACGAAAAATAACTGATGTTGACTGTAACATGCTGACAGATTACTTGGCTTCCTTGATGTCTGCACTACAATCTTGTCGTTCACAGGTAGCTGCAGCCTTTCCCGACAACACCGAGGTGAAACCCCATGACGTAATTCCAGGGGATTTGGTGTTAGTGAGGAACTTTGACCGGAAGTCTCAGCTGGATCCTAGGTGGAGATCGCCTCAACTCGTACTGTTAACCACGAGGACAGCCGTGAAGATCGAAGGTCGAAAAGGCTGGATACATTCAAGTCATATCAAGAAATTTCATGGACTACCGTCCGATGTAAATGACACACCTTGCGTGTCTTCACCGATTGACTCAAAGCTTCCTTTGGTTGAACTGAATGACAAAGAACAATACAGACTAAAACTAAGGTCTAACAAGTCAGACAATTTGATTGTTTAAGTCCTCTCCAAGGTGAATCGGTCGAATTTGTCCCTGACATGAATCCCCTAGACCTGAATAGAGAGAGACACCGAAGGAAGCGAATGAAACAACATGCGTACTATAAATCACTGCGTAGTCATTGCACAGTGACGTTATTAATTTTGTTTTTCTTATGTCTTTTAATAATAGCTGCAAGTATATTGTTGCACATATATTATCCTATTTCTAAACATGTTTATAATGTTACTGCTGAACATTCTTTTAGTGAATTTCCCCCGTATGAGTTGTCATATAGATTTGCGCTGCGCAATAACACTTTTATTAGTATGTTACATCATTCCCATCAGGTTAGCAATGCTACAAATTGTTGGATATGTGGCCGACTCCCTCCCTATCAGAACTATAAAGGAATTCTGCCTCTCTTCCCATACCCGTTCACACACAATGGCTCCTGTGGAGCATGGTTTAGTCTAATTAATTCCCAAGATTCGAATTCCACAGTTTATCAAGACAACTGGGTATGGGGAAACCTGAACTTAGTTTTACTCAAAGTCTGCTACCCTGACAAGAAGGGACTTCCCAAAGGAACAGGAACTGATCTAGAAAATGAAGTATATGGATTAGGTAATTTCACGCTTAATCTCATGATCCTGAATGTTGAATCTGAAGCTGCACCAATTTTGCCCGCTATGTCAGTGTTTCCAGTTAAAGGTGAATTATGTATAAAAAAGAATGGCTCCACACACATGGGCCACAGTAAATGCACCACTGTAATAGAATTCAGTGATCAAGGCAAGTCTACATTTAGAGCTTCTCGCCATTCCTACTTCATATGTGGTCCGACTGCATATATACGTCTGCCTCTAGATTGGGATGGTACCTGCTACATTGGATTCCTTTTGCCACCTGTTTTCCTAGCTCCTCCTGATTATCATAGAAATACTCATTTAGTACACAATAGAGAACGGAGAGATCTCCCAATAGTCGATTACACTGAGACAGCATGGGAAAAATACACAGATTTCAATAAAGGTCTCTTTCCCTATATAGGTACAGTTACCAATAGTAAGCTGATACGTAGATTAACCAGAACCCTTGAAGCAGTAGTGAACGAAACTATTTCCGCCTTCGGCAATTTAACAGAAGAGCAGTCTACTATGCGGATTGTTGTGCTTCAAAATCGTCTTGTCCTTGACGTCATCCTGGCCGATAGGGGCGGAGCTTGTAGGGTCATCGGATCAAGCTGTTGCATTTTCATACCAGAAAATTCGCCATCTGTATATAAAGCCATAACTCGCCTTCATAAGATTGTAAGCCAGATACACCAGAATCCAGGCACCTGGACTTGGTCCAGTTGGTTTTGGAGTGTATTATCTACCTTTGGATGGAGGGTCCTATCCTTCCTAGGTATTGGCTTTCTCATACTATTCAGTTGCTGTTTATGCCTACAATGTGGACCAGCGATCTGTGGTCTGTGTGCCACATCGTGTATTCCACCACCAAGATTTCATTCATCCTGGAAGAAGAAAGAAGAGCAAATGATGCTATATGAACAGATCAACGGATTGATGAAGATTGATATCTCTTAAGGGCAAGTAGGGGACAAGGAGGGAATGTGGAAATATGGATTTTTATGGTCAGTTATGTCCCCTATCTTGGACCCCAACGGTTTCATGTATAAACCATGAGTACATGTATGTTTCCTCCAGTTCCAGTTATGAAGACGCAAACACATGTGCGTCCACCGTCAACATGTCCTCTTTCAGATCCGCCATGAATGGGCCGGATATTCTATTCCTAAGTATGAAAGGCCACCGGCTTTATATGGTTCACTTATCCCATTTTACAGTTCAGGCGAGTAGGCCCTGATTCTGCCATCAAGCCTTTTCTGCCTTCTGCCTCTGAAAGCTCCAGTCTGAGCTCGCATCTGTACCCATGAACTTTGTCCTACTCCCTGCGCGGCTAACGGTGCCTGACTCCAGCCTGTTGCCTGCCAAAAACTGTATTTCACCTTCAAGATTATCTGTTTTGCTCCGCTCCCTATCCAATACATTCCTGTCTAGTAGTTTAAGTAAACATTCTCCCAGCTACCGAGCAAAGGGCCCGGCTTCTCTGTCTTCATGCAAGTAATTCATAGCCCTATTACTATGGAAGATTTCTGCCCTCGCATCTAGTGTAGACACTTAGACGCTTGTACACGCACTAACGGTCAGTATAGTCAGTATAGAATAAGATTCTATCCTAAGAGTCCTTTCTTTCTGGATAACACAGTTCTTTAAACATAGGATATTAGATATGATTTGGGATTAGGTTGACATAACCCCAGACTTCTGTCTCCACATGTAGAGCTAAATGTCAAGTCCCCTTCACCCCCTAGTTGCACGTCAATCACACGTCATGCCGCTGCGCGCGCATCTCTGCCAAGTATTTCTGCTGACATTGCGAAATTCTTTCATGGAACCACCCATTTATGACATCATATCTGATGACGTTCTTTAGTTACGCCCAGTTACACCCACTTTAGTTACGCATGGATGTTTTATCTTAGTTATCAATTATTACGCCTCCTGCATCTGTTTCACTGTAATGCCTATTGTATAAAAATGATTACTTGTCAATAAAGTGGGGTCCTTCACTTCCTGAACCTTCGTGGTGATGGAATATGGAGTCCTCAATTCGAATTGATTTTGGAATAAAGCCCGTTCCGAACCTCTAATACCACGGATTCTGCCTCTTATTTTACTGAGCTATTATTATAGATTTTCCGCATCAAATTAAGTTCCGGTAATTAAATTATTTACCACACCCCAAACGTTTGCTTGTCCCTATCAGAGCTACCTTACATGCAGAAGTCAGACACTGATAATGTGGAGGCTATAATATGGTTATATGGTTACAATATGGTCCTATTGGCTCTATTTTAAGTAGGTTCAAATTCACTTAACTAAGCAAAATATAATTAAGAAGAGATTTAATAAATTTTGAAATAAAAAGTGTTAGACCTATCATCCTTTGGGTGTTTTTTCCCCAAATGTGTTGTCTTCCTCCTCCAACTTTTGCTGATCTCCCTTATGCTGGCCTTAGGACTCCGTGAACTTTACCACTGATAACCAGTGATAAAGTGCATGTGCTCCCTCCTTAAAACATACTATTATTGGCTTATACCCATTTCTCATATTTGATGCTACATGTACTGAGTGCCTGTAAATTAAATGCTACTTCTCGGCCTGCAGCACTGATTGTGCCACCCACTTAAGTATGTGTCTCAGGCCTGCCGTTGCAGCCTGTGTGTGCAGTTTTTATTTGCCATTTCGGCATGCCAAAGTAAACCTTTTGTTATGCCCAAATCTTCCTTTTTAATACCTATAAGTCACCGCTAGGGGATGTCCTGGACTGCCCAGAGGTAAGAGTGCAGTCTAATTGAAAAGTAGAACATATGCTTTTCAGTTTTATATGCCCTTGTAGTGAAAAACTCATACATTCATTTTTCTTCCATATGATACCATTGGAGTTACGTTATTACATTTAATACATTTAATAAGCTGTTACTTCCAAATGGAAGTAGGTAACCAGTTCATGGTTGATGTCTTTGTAATTGTAAAGAAAAATCCTCTCTTATTGTAAAGTCAGATTTTTAATTATAATCTTGAAAATGCTACTTTTAGAAGTTGGCATTTTCCTACCTTTGCCATTTGGTGCCAGCGGCCTGTCCCTGGGTCACATGACTGGGTAGTTGACAGTTGGGTTTTATGTATTTCCCCTAGACAGCCACACACAATAGAGAGCCTAGGTGTACCCACCCAGATGGCCATCACTGGCAGGATGGGAGGCAGGAGCCGGGCATGGCCCTATTTACATTTGAATAGGCTGTGTCCTGCCTCCACACAAAGGGCTGCATAACTCCTGTAGTTAGTCTGGAGTCAGGGCAAGGGAGGCAGAACACATGCATTTCAAAGGGGAACCTCTAGAAGGTTCAAAGGCAGAACTGGGTATAAGTATTGGACCTCAGACACCAACTCTTCAGTACACTTCTGGACCTGTGGATACTCTGCCAGGAATAAGGACTGCTGTGCTGTTGAAAGGATTGCCACTTTGTTGGACTGCTGCTCTGAAGGAATGCTCTCTGCTGCCCTTCCAGGTGGGTGAGAAGGACTCGACCAGCATCTGTAAACCCAGAACCACCAGAGTGACTCTAGTTGGCTGGCATCCTGACATGAAACACAGGGACAGTGGACCAGCACCTGGACTCTGCCATCTGTGGGTCTACCCTGCCAAACGGTGCCACCCCAATCATAGACCCTTAAAAGTGGGCCTAGGGTGCTCTACCAGCCTCTGTCTACTGTGTCGAACCAACATATCCCCTCTGCTGCACAGAGGAACCCCAAGCAGAACCGACTGCACGATGCATCCTCGATGCCAGACTTCACTTGGAAAGCCCTCATCAACAGGATACTCGATGACGATGAACCTCACATTGCAGCCTCGCCCTATCTCGAAAATGACACATTGCTTCTGCTGCATGACGCATCTTCGACATGATCCTCAGAATGCTCCAAAAACCAGGATTTAAAGTGCTCTGCTCAGTGGGCCTAACTGGGTCCCTGTAGTCGGCCTGTGCTCCATCGTTGTTGGCCTGAACTTATGACTTTGTCCTGGTCTGGCACGACCAGATATCCACATTTGGCACTTTGTTAGTTTTTGCACTATTTTTACGTAGATCACATATCTCAAGTTCTACTGATTGGATTTTGTCATTTTCGGCTTGTTTTATTAATAAAAAATTACTTTATGTTTTTAATCTAGTGTGGGATACCTTTTGCGGCGAGTTTTCATTTTTTAAAAACTGTTTGAAGTGTTTCGCAAATGCTTTATACTCTGCGTCTAGGTTAAAGCTGACTGCTCTGTGCTAAGCTACAAGAGGGTTGAAAACAGGTTGATTTGGGATTTGCTTGTGACTTAACCCTGACAAGAATTGTGATTGCTGCTAGAGTAGGGTTTCAACCCCCTCAACAATAATCCCATTTCTTATAAAAAAGCTTACAAGATATAAACAACAAAGATTGTTTTTCTCTATCCCTAATTAGTACAGGGATGAATGGTAGTGAGCCCTCTCTGATGCCTATTAAAATGAGACTGGAGCTCAGTATTTTAAAGCTTTAAGACATACGTTCACTTCTGTCACTGTAGCTGAAGCAAGAACTAAAAAAAACATATTTCATGCACTGTAAGTCCAGGAAGTCCCTAGGTGATTTGGGGAGATGAATACAAGCAGGTTCCATATGTTTGCAGATCAGAGAGGCATGCTGTGCGTCGAGCAGTAACACATGAAAGGTTTTCCTTCCATGTACAATATATGAATGAAACGACTCTGTTTGTAGTGCAGGCTTAGAATTTTCGATGTCCGTGGCACAGAATGAAAATGTGAACTGCATTTATTGGTTGGGTATTACTTGCCACGTCTGGCAAAATGTTTTTAGTTGAGGGCATTGATAAAAGCCACAGTACGAGAGAATATGTTTCCTAATTCTGGAGCGTCCACACTGCAGAGCATGAAACCCCGAATAGGCAGTGTCTGCCACAAAAGATGTGTTCAACGCTATCAGGAGATGCAATGCTAAAAACGGTTTTATATTAAAAAAAACTCTATTGCATCTACAGGGCCGAACATTTAAATGTCCTTCAGTCAAGGTCACAAAAACAGACTCCACTCAGTGATCAGGGTACAAAAACATTTTGAGACCCTGATTCCCGCGCTCCATTCTTTCGATTTATAACTCTAGATTTAGGCTCTGTGCACAGAGGATTGACAAACTGGTCCAGGCCTGCTTGACTCGTAAAAACTATAGGAACATGTCCAGGGCACAAGTTCTATAAAAAGAAGTGGGGGGACTGACCAAGTAAGACAATATGCAAATGACCTCATGATGTCACGACATTGCGCTATAAAAGAAATAAAATAGTGCTATTTAAATTATTTTTGTAAATACTGGGACAGACTAACCCATCTGACAGTCTTACATTATCTGCATTTATCTACAGGGACAGAACAAAGGTCAAAGTAGGCCTCTCATAAGTACCTGTGAAGAGAAGGCAAGCTGTGTGCCTTTGTTTCCCTCTGTGGCATTTACATTTAAATGTAAGGTTCCAGGCGGCCCCCAGTCAGCATGTACAAACAAAAGGAGGCCGGATGCCCCTTAACTTTGGCCCAGCTGGAGGTGAAAAAAGACTCCCTTGCTGCCTGCACATTGCTGCTGGGAATGGAAAGCAGGTAACGTGCAGGTGCTGCTGAACGTGTCCCGGTGTCTGAAAATTACACCGGGATAAGTTCAGCATATTTCTGTGGGGACCAACTTCTTGGCAGGGAGGATGGCGCCCACCCTGTGAAAAGAGTGGGGGATGCTGTGCACCTGTGTGTACCCTTGTCTCGATCCCTGAAAGTGTCCTTCGATCAGTGGCGTAGGAAGGGGGGGATGGTCTGCCTCGGGTGGCACGAGTTTTGGGGTCGGTGGCCTCCCTCCTGCCCCCTCTGTTATGCGTTTGACCCAGGGCTACAAACCCAGGAATCGCCAGCACCCCCGCCTCTCTAATAAATGCAAGTCTTGGCTCTATCCTCACACAAGGCTGACAATGATATTACAATCTAACTCCTTATGAGCATCAGTATTCCTACTGCTCAGTGGTAAGTTACGAGCACTATGGTACAGGATAAGTCGAATTCATCATTTCTCTGTCAAAGAGTTCAATGAAAACCTGATTGCTCTGCAGTCAGAACCTAAATATTTATCGTGGTAGCAGAAAGTGGCACTCTCTCTTGGAGGGTGCACTGTGAGGTGAGGCCTGCTTAGGTCCAGCGCAGTCTCCTTTCATCTTTTTATTTAAGTCATAAAAAGACTGAAGGAGAACCTATTTCCCACAAGGAAACAGATAATGTCACAGTGTAGTCAAAGTGGGTGTAGGAAACAGAAACTTGTATACAGAGTCCACCAACGGCATGTTCATGATTCGGTGCACAGGGATATTTGGACCAATGTATTTGGGAACACTGCTTTGCAACCTGCTTCAGAGTGTTAGGTGCTACAACGCTGAAAATGTTTATTCCAGAGAGAGGTTCTGGCCACAGAAGCACTCAACTGATCTGAATTGATGCATCAATTGCTCCAGAAGATCTAAATAAAAATTGCAGGCAAACTTAAGTCGTCATTAGGCTTTTTAAATGTCAGTTCAAACACTTTGTATTCGAACTGGGGGGTGGCTGGACTCAGAACCCATCAAGCAGTTCCATAGCATCCATAGCAGTTGGAAGAGATGTGCTCATAGAGAACTTCTGCAAACACATCCAGAAGGCTCAGAAGCATACAGAACTGAGGGTATCTGTAAGAAAGGCCATCATTTATGTTGTGGTACCTACATTCCTGAGTAAAATTTAACAGCAAATGGCATGTTTGTCATAACGTTGTACTACAAATGGCACATAATTATGCAAAGAGGCATTATTTCAGGAATTCCACATAACAAGATTAAAGCAAAAATCCAGAAATTACTAAATTTACACCATTATAATTTCAATGTTGTTAAAAAAAAGAGTGGCACACTACATGTTTGAAATGTTGTGTCCTCAAAATGATTGAATATCTGTTTTCACAGTGTAGCTTTAGGAACATCAGGCCTTGGTTTAATTAAATTCCTTATTATATAGATTTGCTTGGGGAAAATGCTGGCATAATCAATAAAAGCTATTTTCCACTTAGTTTCCATATTCTAATTAATGGTGAAATCAGATTTTTATTACCTTGAGTGGGATAGTAACTTTATAAACATGTAATTATTATTGTCAGAATTGCAACCAATGCCGCCACTCAGCTCAGTTCCAGAGACCCAATATAGATTCCTGACTATGGTTAATGACGACCAAGGAATAGCCCAGGAAGGCAGGGGTATTGTCAAGATCTGGCAACTTGACAGGGAGTATCCATATGTTAGGAGGCCATGAACATAATACTTTCTGGCCTGTCTCTCTTTATCAAAATTCTGGAATGCTGTAGCAACAATGAAGCCTAGCAGTTTGCTAACGATAACAGTGATGGCAATGATATTGTTTAAGTTCAGGCTGTACTATTGAAACAGTCATCTTGCAAATCATCAAGACACTGTACACATTGTGGAAAATAGCAACTACTGTCTGATGATTTTTCTTGAACTTTGCGGTTTTGATATCATCAAGCATGAGATGCACATTCACACTCTAAACACAGCAGGAGTTTAAAACAAGGGTCTGGACTGATTAAAAATATATTTAGCTAACAACTTGCAAGTGGTCAAAACTGACCTCACATGTGTTCCTGTTCAACAGGGAGATCCTTAAATCTCTGTCCTGTCACATACACTCTTCAATCTCAGATCCCTGGATGACCTATCGAGAGAGTCTGACATTTCGTATCACCAGTATGCTGAGGACTCCCAGCTTTACTGAATGGTTTGTCATTTTGCTTCCATCTCCTTATTGGCCTCAACCCTTGACAACCTTCAGTCCTGCTTGATCATTCATCACCTGAAATTTAATTCTAAATCAGTTAAAGTTCTTGCTTATTTCACCTCATTTTGATTCCAATCCAATTAAAAAATGGCAGAAGACGACCAATGTCTAATGCTCCTCTTCAATGGTTATTGAAAGCTCCAAATCACTAAGGGTTAGAGTTTGAAAATCTACTCACTCTTTATACATGTATCAACAACATAGCTAAGTATACAAAACAATCAGTTTATGTGTATCCAGGGGATCAAGTAGTTCATTACTGAACAGTGCTACAAAGAGGTGGTTCGTGCTCTGTGTATCCCTAGATTAGACTATGGAATAGTCTTCTTCTCTCATATCCCTGTAGTCTATCTCTCCCCTCTCAAAATCTCTCTTCATGCAGCAGCTCATCTGATATCGGGGTCTGACCACTTTCACCACATTACTCCTCTCCTGAGCTCTTTGAGCTGGCTCCCCTTTGAAGGGTAGATCCAAATATAAAATGGTGTGCATACACTCCGAACTATATCAATACTTGGCTAAAACTGAAACACTCAAGAGGCTCCTGCCTACTTTGCAGCTGAGACACACTTTTGCTTGAAATCCAAATCTTCAAAAAATGTTCTACCTTGAATTGATATTCCTGGCCAGAGTTCCAAAATGCTGGAATTCTGTTCTATCAGCCATCCACATGAGTACTCCCCTGAGGGCATCCAAAATATAAACTACATACTATCTTAGGGACCTATATCCTTCTAGGGATTGCAGTGCTTTCTTGCAGATTTGAGTCTGCAGAGTTTTTGCATCTCAGTCTTATTATTGTGCAGCATATATGTATATGCCCCAGATGTTTTGTGTTTTAATTGTACCCTATACTTTTATATGGCAGCAATTGTTATGAATTTCCTGCTCAGATATTTTTGTTATCTTCCTATTTATATGCTTTTCAGCATGGTATTTAGAGGGTTTTGATCCTCATGATCATTGTATAAGTTTTGTTTTACAAAAGAACAAACATTAATAATATAATTGTACTATCTCTTGATCTGCAGACATAGCATAAAGCTCCCATATCTGGTGGTGTCTACTTCTGACCAGAATATTTTAATTTTCCTAAAATACCTTCAGCGCAAGTATTGAATAAGCCAATTTGAGACGTCATTGAGCAGATAGGGTAATTTATTTAAGTACATTTGCTGCACAATAGTTACTAAGTGACAAACAAAGAAGGTCTACAGCAGAGAATTATCCAGCAACACACAACACCTTTTCGCTTCTTTTTATTATTAATCTAGCTCGTTACTATAAATCTAGTTATACAGAAGTCATCATATTGTAACATCTAAAACCAGGGTCACTGTATCCAAATGACTAATCATAGCATAAGTGCTATATTAGAATCCATATTTAGCACTGCTGCTACCCTATCAGTGAATTCGTATTGATATTTCTTGTTTCACACATGATACACACTGACGTATCTGTAAAGTTTGACCTTTAACCTAGCACTGTCTTTGTGAAACTCTTGAAATTATAAGCAAGGATAAATAACCTTTGTTTGCAATTATGGGTTATACATACCACCAGCCTTGAATTATTTGTAAACATGCTTGTTTGAGCAAATCAAATTATTCCAGGATTCCCAATGTACCCATTTCCTCTATTGAATTACCAAGGGGATTATAACTTGAAAGGAGGAGAAATATTTCACAATGATGGTTATACTCCTTTTTTTTTTTTTAAAACTTGTTTTTATTGGCATTTGTTAATACTGTTGTTACATATCAGTATTGGATCGCAGTATCATTAAGCACATGTTTTCAGTCCAATGAAATCAATCTTGACATTTATAAACATCTTTGCTGCAGTTATATGCAATGCGATGGTTATACTCCTGAACAACAAGGAAAATGCCAGCTGCAGCATGCCAGAATGTTTTAATGACTGCTGAACATAACCTAACTTAGTTAATTTGTAATATTGTTTGCAAAATATCTTGCTTTTGAAAAAGTAAATTCTGAATCCAATGAGTTGTTGCTCTGCATTTTACCAGATTTTATTTAAAAGCTTTCCATGTTTCTATTCACTCTGTTTTTCAATGTTTCCAATGTAAATTTGACCAAAGTCTGTATCGCCTATGTTGGTCCTTACTTTTGGAAAGGTTTTATATTCCCTGGCATATGGAGTATGGGCCTCAAATCACATGCTAACCTGCGCCATGTGCTTCATTAATAATAAAAACATTTGAGTAACACATGAAGTGCTCACACTGTTTGTTTGCTTACTGATGAGAGTTGTGGAGCGGAAGGAGGTCGCTCACCTTCTTGTGTTTGTCCGCCCTTAACCATTTCTCCTCTCTTCAGAGGTGTTGTAAAGGGCTAGCGTGCAAAAGTACCTCTTTTGCACCTTGACTCTCATTTGTTTCAGGACTGATGCTGCTAGGTTTTGTTAACTCTGTACACTGGGGCACTGCTGTCCGCTCCCCAGTGTTTCCTAACTAGGCCTTGTAACCCACAAGTAGGCACATGCAAGAAGTTTATGATGGCATGTTCCTACAGTCACTCGTTACCTAAACCTTTATTTTTACTGTAAAGCTCTGTATCTGATCCTATGAAAACAGTTAAAGTCCAATCGAAATACTTTTTTTTATTCTAACTTTGTTTTTGGATAAGTTACAGAAATCTTTCAACCACTGTTTTAATATGTATGAAATGGTGAAATTGGGTTTAATAAATGTACAGGAAACTTACATTTTAGAAAGTCAGACTTTGCCTGGCGTCCCAAACGGCTAATTAGCATTAGCCTGCCAGCAGATGCCCCTTGCACCACTTTCCCTTTAATGAGGTGTGAGGTGCATGCAACTGCATTTAGGGCCACTACAACTGCCTCATTATCTGTCTGAGACTCCAACTGAGGCTTCAACCCCAGAGTTAATGATGTGCAGGATAGTGTATCTAAGGCTACTACACCAATCTCCATGATGTATCGAAGAGTCAATCAGCTTACATAACACAATCAGACGTAAAGACCCACCCTAGTGATATTTATGTGGCTTCATCTAAGGATCAAGCCCAGCCCTGGTAATGTCCATAAATTTCATCCGTCTTTCCCAATGACCCCCATGACATACCACTGATTACATCTGAGGCTAATTCCCACATAGTGTACACGGGGCTACATTTGAAGAAAAAAAAGCACCCAACTCATATGATATGCAGGAAAAAGCATTGAAGGCTACTACCCAACCTTTCACGATCAAACTATAATTCCATCTGAGTCTACAATACTCAATGCTTCTGCCATCCATTTTATTGCCTTCTAGGCTACACCCGAATGCTCTTGATGAACACAGGTCTCCGTCAAGACAACAACTATACTCCTCAGGATCTACATGTCACTCTATCTGAGCCGACAACTGCAACTCTTGTAATGCATATGAGACTGAAAATGTGCTTAAAACAACCAACCTTCTTGAAATATAATTATCACGTTCATCGCATGGCCAAACCAAGATACACAACTTTGTAGCTATCACAATAACCATTAAAAACGCTCTTTGATAAATATTCTACGTGTTACCTTTCATGATGTACATTTAAGTAAACAGAGTTAGAAAGTTATGTTTAAAAGTTCTTAGATAGAAGTTGTAAATGTCATGTCTAATCATTTTAAATAACGTAAATAAACTTTAGCCCATATATAGTAAAGCATTTTTTCCACAGAATAGGGAACACCCTTTGATACACCAGGCCCCTTAGGTTTTACTTCTGGCCCAGTCCTTCTGACTCAACCCTAAGGGGCAGATTTACAAGCCCCTTGTGCCACTTTTGCGTCACTTTTCCCATGTAAAAAGTGACGTAAAAGTGGCAGAAGGGGCTTGTGAATCTGCCCCTAAGTCTTAATAAAACAGAAATTCTAAAAAGTTCCCAAATCAAAACAAAATTGAAAGTAATCAATAATTGACTAGTTTGTTTTTCTTCAACGGTTCTTGGCTTGGACTATTACAAACAATCTAATTGCAGAGAAGGAAGTCAATCGGCTCAGGCCAACTTGCTTAACCATGTGCATTTTATTTGAGCTTGGAAATAGCAGTCTTTATTTCTCAGTGTTTGAGCAACAGACTCCAAAACAGCGCTGATGCATCAAAGGCAATTAAAGTAAGTTGTACATTTTAGCACACAAAATAGTTCATGCAAGTTCACCTTTAAGAGGAATCCGATCAGATGAGGCAAAGTAATTCCACAGCAGACACACACAAATGTCTCATTTCCACAGTAACCTTTAGTTCCACGGCAGCAGTGAAATTGATGACCTCTTGCCGTTCCACATTACAGCTGTTCAGCACGTTCTCTGGCAGCTTCTTTCTATTGACCTTTCATGCTTTTGCTGTATTTGTACCTGTTAACAATCTTGCAAAATGTGAAAACCTTTCATGCAACGCAGTCCGAGCACAGCAAATGACAAGTAATTATGAATTGCAGCCTTTTGAAATGTTAATACAATTAATAGGGCTCTAGGGAACGGTGTGTGCAAACATAACATTTTGTTTGCCATAACATAATCCCCACTCATTGGAAAGGAAGGTCAAGGTTTTCATTAGAAATTTCTATTGGAAAGAGACAGCGAAGGAGCTGAAATGAATTCAAGAAGCAGAACTCTGAGGTTAAAAAAAAGATTCTTGGAAATTACAAAAAAATTACAACGCAATATGTTTCATATGTGAAGCAGTGCAAGTTATTAAAAAAATACTTGGATGATATTTACGGTATAGGAATGAACTTTAATGAGAAAAGGAAATTTCATATTTTACTTTGACCTATTAAAAAAGATGAACACGTTTTAATGAGATGCAATAACTCTTTTCTCCACAGGTTAATCTATAGGAAACCCATATGGAATTCATTGTTGAACCCTTAAAAGGTCATTCATCCGGTCATTTGTGATTTTGCCTCTAATGTGTTGATCGTAATAGAATACTGTTTTTTTATCATCACTAATGTCATCTCCAATGGGATCTTACCTGATTTATTGCCATTGAAATATTAAACCTCAATACCATTCTGCTAATCTTGGATACATACAAGAATTAATTCAGTTTTTTTGTTTTTTTTAACGGCATTATATGCAACAAATGTGCATTTCTCCAACACCAAACTTTAGAGATGGAAGGCAAGGAACATTGAAAATCAATTGAAAGCACTTAATTACCATGTAAATATTTTATAATTCAAATTTTGCTGATTTTAGACACCATTACCCTAATTTGAAATAGTTTTTCTATTGTGGACATACCCTCCACGAGAGAAGAGAAACTGACAGTAGTAAATTTCATATAAAGAACATAAACTTCTATAAATATGCCACTCCAATGGGGATCTAATGTAGGTGCAATGCTGGTGTCATCTAAACTTTTCAGAAGTTAAATAAGTTGAAGACAACTCCAATACCTGAGACGCGATTACTTTGTACCCATGTATACTTGTTAGAAAACCACTCATGAGTATGTAAAATTACCACAAAGTCATTAATTCACAAAGAATTACCCAGAGTTTTTTTGGGCACTTTTGATCCTTGAAAGCCTACTGCGACTTCATTACTATATTCCTCTGTTAGGCTGTGCATGAATGATGTCCATCAGACAATTGCAAAAATATCTTCATCAGTCTGAGATTTGTCCCCATTGACCAGCTTCCAGCACTTTATTCAGGGATTTTCCAGCTCACAAAATTCTCCTCTGCAGTACAATTTATGTAATCTGTTTTTCTTCTTCAAAGATATGACATGACAAAAACAATTATAGAGCTTTGCGGAGGTCTCACTCGGGTAATACTATCCTATTTGTGAATATTTTGTTCTAGAAAAGTGAGGCAGTTTGAAAGTAACATTTTCATTGTGCCTGCCCTGGTGCGAGAAGTGCATTTAAAGGAGAGATTACTTTTTTTTTATACCAAGGACCTCCTGAAAAAATTGAAAGAAGAACATTTTCCAATAGGTTGTTATTCGGTTACATTGTAGCTCTTATGAATGAGAATGCAGGAATCCTCAGACAAAAGAAAGAAAAGAGGAAAACGAGGTGGCAGGAAACAAACAAGGAGAACAGATGAAGGGAGTGAAGACAAGATCATGGTTAAACCTAAACAAGGGATAGAAAAGACTGTTGTTGGAGGCCTATCGGAAAGGTCTCTTTCAGAATATGAATTTAAGGTCTTATAGAAGGTATTATCCTTTGCCCACACTAGGCACTTTGATGGGTTTGAATTTAAGATGGACCAACTTAAAATTGAAAAAAATGTTTGCCTCTTCACCTAAAATTCCTCTCGGGAGTTGTTTGACTCCTATTATTACAGACACTACCATCAAGAGCATACAGGATATACAAGTCCTATGAGTTTCGGAGGGGACCATGTTCCTGATTTAGTCAGGGATATAGAGATTTGAGATGGTTTCCTTAAGAACACTTTTCTGACAAATAAATCAGGGTTTGTTCCTACTCTTCCAAAAAATAATGTCATTGATGTATTTTTGAGATGGTGTGTCATGATAGTGATGAAATGAAGAAAGGTATGGGTAAGAATAACTCGACAATCGAAGAACAACATGCTTTGAGTTCTCTGAAAAAGTATTTGAACATCATTATTTGGCAAGCAGACAAAGGAGGTAATGTTGTTATACTCAACTTTGATGAGTATAATCATGACGCGATGAAATATTTATTAATATTCACTTACTATGAGTTGTGTAAAGGAATCAAATATAGTATGATACAAGCAGAAACCTCTACAATGCTTAAGAAATGGTACAATGATGGGATGCTGGATCTTATGGAATACAGCTATGTGGACATTAAAGATCCCATTATACCTATCATCTATTTGTTTGCCCAAGCTACACAAGGCTAGGAAAATTCCATCTTGTAGACCCATCATTTCTGGGATAAGTTCTAGCACTGAAAGTTTTTCTGAATTTGTTGATATTTTTCTGACACGCTAGTGACTAGACTTACATTTTATGTTAACGATACTAAAGATCTATAGAGAAAATTGCAAGATATGCCCTGAGGTGGGAAATTTTGGCTTGTAAATGAAGGATGTCAAAAGCTTGTATACCATCATTAGGCATACAGATGGATTGAAAACTTTAAGATATTTTTTATACAAAATCTGCAAACATTTACACATATGAACATAAGTCTTGAATTTGTGGAATTGAGGTTAAAAATAATTATTTTTTGTACCAAGGACAATTATCTCAATTTGGTACCGCTATGGGTGCCAGGTTTGCTCCCTCTGAAGGCAACCTGTTTATTTTGGAATGAAAGGGAGCATGCATTACATGAAGGCTCATTACATGAAGTCTATAATCACTTGGTTCTGTAGGTTTCTTATATGAACGACATACTGATTATATGGAATGGTTCAGAACGAGAACCCAAGACCTATAATAGATTTTAATAATAGTGATTTCAATGTACAATGACCCTTGAGTACAACCAAACTTCAATAACTTTCTAGGATTTAGAACTATTTGTAAGAGAACAACAACTTATGACTAGATCTCATAGAAAGAAAACAGCTAGCATTAGTATCTTTCCTTTTATCTCAGGACACAATTACAATCAAAAAACTAATATCTCAAATAGTAAACTGGTCAGACATAAAAGGAATTGCACTAACCGGGGTGATTATTTGAGAATGATTGGTGAAACACAAGGGAGCATAAAATATTGTGGACATTCATAAAAGGTACTTGCTGAATTAGTAAAAACAATGTACACAACATACAGAGACAGAGTTTGTTAGCTAAAATAAAGATAAGGGTGAAATAAGAAAAGAACAGCAAGTTAGATTTGTCACCACATTTTGTATTCAAAATGTTAACATATGTAATATATTGAAAAAACATTGGGATATCCTCAAAGTTGATAAAAATGTAAGAACAGCACAAAAAAGCTATTGGTGACCTATAGAAGGGCAGAAACATTGAAGAACATTCTCAGTCCTAGTTACACTGTGAGATTTATGGAAAAGAGAACTGGCATCTGGTGAATGGTAAAAGTATGTGGATGTTGCAAATGTAGCAATTGAGTTTGTTGGAAATTCATTGCATCTAAAACCAAGATGTTCTCTAATTATGATGAAAGCAAAAACGTTCAAATTATATCATTTATAAATTGTAATTTCACTTTCTGTGTTTATATGATTATTTGCATTTGCGGAAAACACTATGTAGGATTAACTATATGTCCACTGAGAGAAAGACTAAAATAACATAAGAGCGGAGACAACAAATACCCATTCAGTCAACATTTTCATGATGAATATAGATCTGAGAATCTAACAAAAAATCAGCTATAAGTAATGATCACACTAAGGCACATGATAGAGGTGGTGATAGGACACAAGCTACGTATGAAGAAGACTTGGTAGGTTGAGACTTTGCCCATGGCTGAGTATCGCCTCAATGTAGATAAAGAATTGCATACCATGCTGAATTTCTCTTTTTCTGGTTATAAGTGTTTTAGATTGCAGATAGTTCTTTTGTTAGATCAATAGCCAATACTGACTTTCCTTAAACATATGTCCCTATAGCTTATCAATGTTCATTTTTGAGATACTCATTTCAGACATATTATTATGTTATACTATGGTATTTTTATTGAACTGAAAAGATAATCTCATCGGAATTTTTGTTTTGATAAAAAGTCATTATGTTCAAGATTGGCCTTAGATGCTGTAGATAGGGGAACACTGTAGTTGCTGTAATTTTAAAAGTTTGGGCTGGACTGTTCCCTTGAGGCACAGGGTCAAGACTGATTTGCATATGGCCAGGTCTAAACTGGGGTGGCATGGTGAGCAAAAGAATGATGGATTTAACCCAGATCTTTTGACTGGGGGTGAATGTTTTGATTTGTTCTGCATTCCGTCCATCAATTGGGTGTCTTTAGCTTTCTCGCCCTAAGTGCGCCAGGTATACTCAGACGTGAGTGCTGGGCTCACTGTGCCACTGGAATCAAGCTATCCTGGCTGAAGAGGGGTGAAACCACGAAACCGGTCCTAGGATGCTTGTTTCCGGTCCAGGGAGGACCTGGCTTGGCAGTTCGGGCAGGACTGTTCCCTTGAGGCACAGGGTCAAGACTGATTTGCATATGGCCAGGTCTAACCTGGGGTGGCATGGTGAGCAAAAGAATGATGGATTTAACCCAGATCTTTTGACTGGGGGTGAATGTTTTGATTTGTTCTGCATTCCGTCCATCAATTGTGTGTCTTTTGCTTTCTCGCCCTAAGTGCGCCAGGTATGCTCAGATGTGAGTCCTGGGCCCACTGTGCCACTGGAATCAAGCTATCCTGGCTGAAGAGGGGTGAAACCCCAAAACCGGTCCTAGGATGCTTGTTTCCGGTCCAGGGAGGACCTGGCTTGGCAGTTCGGGCTGGACAGTTCTCTTGAGGCACAGGGTCAAGACTGATTTGCATATGGCCAGGTCTAAACTGGGGTGGCATGGTGAGCAAAAGAATGATGGATTTAACCCAGATCTTTAGACTGGGGGTGAATGTTTTGATTTGTTCTGCATTCCGTACATCAATTGTGTGTCTTTTGCTTTCTCGCCCTAAGTGCGCCAGGTATGCTCAGACGTGAGTCCTGGGCTCAATGTTTTGATTTGTTCTGCATTCCGTCCATCAATTGTGTGTCTTTTGTAATTTTAAAAGTGGCACAAACTAGATGCTGAGAAGAAGTTCGTTTTTCCCATAAGAGTCATTTCATATATTTGGATTATTGTAAAGAAAGAGGCAAATAAATAAAGCTGAGAAGATATGATGGTATAATGTAACTCAATGGAATGGACCAATGAATGATCTTAGCAGTCTGATACTATAGCACAAAGGTTTGGGTGTAGATATCCCTGTTTGTGGCAACATAGATATTAGTGGTCCGAGAACGGTATTGGGTTCATATAACCTCATCGTAGTCTGTACATAGTTTTTATTTTTTTGTAAAACCAGTCAGATTGATATTATCTGGACACTAAGAGACAATTACATTTTACCATAAGAGTTCTTTGAGTTTTGGTTAGTGCCAAGGTAGTGGTACTGGAACACTAGGAGAAAAGATTGGACTAGGTTCGAGATTCATATAAGAGAGACCAGATAATTACTGTAGTTTGTCCAAAAATAAGGGGCCCTTTTGCTGTTGTTTTTGAACTGCTGTCATTTGTCGAAAGTTGAGTAACATTGATTGAGGTGTTCACTGGGTAGGTTTAATTGTAATACCTTAACTAGGTAAGCATGATGATTTGATGTGCTAAGCACATAAATACCATTCAAGAGTCATATAGGTAAAATCCACTTCAGATTTTAGAGGCTACCATCTTCAAATATTGGTGGTTTTTGTGGCACAACTCTTCACAGGAAATGATGAAGTATGACCAGACTACTAAAGGTTGATTGGAGTGTGGAGGAATTATTATGTTTCTGCTGATTCGGAGGCCGTGAAGACTATACACCAGTAAGGATATATACACATGGCAGTGATTAATTAACCCCTTCCATGCCCATGACGGAACGGTTCCGTCATGAGCATCGGTTGCGCTGTGCTCATGACGGAACCGTTCCGTCATGGCCCCGCCCGCGCTCGAACCCTTCAGCACCGCGGGGGAATTCCCGCCGCGCTGAAGGGGTTAAGGAATGGACTGCAATGGGAGCTGCGAGAGTGAATGGACAACGGGATGGATCAGGATGTTAGTTTATGTTAGTTTGTCAAGTGGATTTGCTGAATGTGTTTTTTATATGGTAAGCTTTCAGGTGTTTTTTGTCTTGACAATAATGATCAAATAAATGCAACTCTTTTGAGTTAGCTGAACTAGTGCAGAATTTGGTGTGCTTTCGTATCGGGAGTGTGAAATTCGAGTAACATATCACTGAATATTTTTGTTTTTCACAGTCTCAATTGTTGGTCCATGTCACAGATTTGATGAAAGGTTTATGTGGTCGCTAGTTTGAGAGATCTGCTGTTTTTATAGATGTGGATCTATTTGGAAATAACACATTTTTGATTTTTGCAGATGTAAGGCGTAATGTAAAGTCATGATTTGAACTGGAAGAATTTAGCAGAACATCGTGTCAGTTAAATCCAATTAAATTTTTAGGTATTTAATTTTGGGAGGTAGGACCTGTTAAATCATGTGGATTGCAATTAGACAAATTCACAAAAGTAAAGCTCAAACTGTTTTTGATCTCGGTGTCCTGTAGATCATTTGAAGGTTAAGCTGTGAGAACAGTAATATATCAAGGATTTATGGCACCATAATATATTGGTTTCTGACAATGAGATATGTTTGGAAGTCTAATGATGGCATCCAAAAGCTATGTTCTTCTCTTTTTTATATGAGGTAAGCAAGCATATCATAATGGCTTTGGTGCTTAAAATGACAAGTCTTTCTAGTGTGACTCACAGTAGAATTATAATTATCAGTCATGATTAAGAAAAATTGAAGAAAAGGTTGAACTTGATGAAACCTATGTATAAGTAAAATGTGAATCAAAATAAATACAAAATACTGCCTATATATATATATATATATGTGTGTGTGTATATATATATATATATATATATATATATATACGTTGTGAAGAGAGGATGCCTATAGGTTTTATTATGAGCAAATAATGTTTTTCGAGTTTAAGAGCAGAGACACAATAAGTAAATCCATGAAACTTTGTCTCCCCTGGGTGATAACTAACAACAAAAATGGTTGAAAGAAGTTGACATTCAAACATGAGTAAACATTTGTTAGTTAAATAAATATGGAACTATACCCATTATAGCTTAATATTTTACACTAAGCACAAAATAAATATGTAAAAATTCAAATGAAATGAGCAAACTAAATACAGATATACAGATGGAAATGTACAAATAAAAAAATACCATAAAACTGGGAGCCCAAATTATATCCGTTTAATGCATAGAGACATTTTCTTAGGACAACTGAATTAACTTGACAGTTTTAATGTTTTTATTTTATAAGTGATATGTGATATTTATTGCGGAATCCATGTTTATCTACACAGCCCTGAAGAAGCGGTTGTTTTTTCCGTGGAACATATTTGGGCTGTGGCTGTATTTGTTAGTCAAGAATTCATCCATGGGGCCTAAATTAATCTGAACATTATTTTGTAGACGTTTTTGCCTCTTGTGAGACTATTTTGTCATCACATCTTGTAAATAATTTTTGTAAATGAAATGAGTTGGTCTGTAACGCAGAACTGTGTATTTTTAAAGAAAGTTTAAAAAACAATTCAAAAAAGGAAATTGAGTATTTGTTATACTTTATGAATTAATGTGGAGTAAGTGAACTGTGGCTCCCCACTGGCTTGCTAAATTTGATTTATGTATCATAATAATGTTGTTGTGGTATACCTGCACCAAACAATCACTCCCTGAGGGTAAGAATTCAATGTTAGCCCGTGGTACTTGAAGGTGAGAAAAGGATATTTTCTAAAAAAAAAAAAAAACATCAGTTTTCTCCTGGAGCATTCCCTAAGTGGATTGCTGTAGGAGCCTGTCCTTAGCTATAAGTGTTTTGGAAGCTTCTCCTAACTCTCAACAAACAAATGGAGCCAAAGCAGAGATGCCTCGTGATGAAAAACTAACATAACAAAGATAATTTGGTTTGCCAAATAATCTCATTGCTTGCATCCTGGGTAAGGTGACACCTCATTCTCAAGCAGAACAGTCATGCTCTGGTGGGGCTTCCATTGTTAAATGAATTGATCAAGGTATCAAAATGTACTGCTGAGTGGAAAACAATTAGTACATATTTTAGAGGACGTTAGGAACTTGAAATGAGGTAGAATGGGGTATTGAAAGTCATACTGGCTTATAGTCAATGATCAGAACATATTTGTGGGTGTACAATACAGCACGTATAGCACCAGATATGTAAGCAAGGATGTTCTGCAAGATATCATTCTGAGTATAAAAATGTTATAGTATATACTAATGGCTAATACTACTACTGTATACTGAAAAAAATTATTTAGCAGTTATAAATTAATCGATTTTGGCACCTCATTGTCAATTGCATGCTAAACAAATGTTGTGATTTTTACAAGATATCACAAAACTTTCCTTTTTTTTTACTTAAATCATATCCTTCTTAACTTAGCAGAATGTCAGGCTTTTCAACCAATTGCACTCCTGAGACAAAAAGTTACTATTAAATGTGAGAGTGATGGTGTCTACTAAGCCGGACACTGTGACTGAGTTTGCAATGGAAAGGGGGGCCTTTCAACCCTCTTTTGATTCAAAGAAGATTAGCAGTCTGCCATGCCTCAAAGGAGGTTGTATAGGGTTGAGATGTGGATGAGCAATCAAGCTGTAGCTCAAAGGAGGTGTTGTAGGGTTGTGTCAATGTACATTACAATAAACTCATCACAGCTGCAATAAAGATGTGGATGTCCACGCGGAGTTGTGAGCTTCAGATAAAGACTTAACTATTTACATATATCTAACATAGAAATGAACATTAAAATGAATGTAAAATAGTTAAAAGTACACAAACCAAAATAAACCATAAAATGGTAACTACTTGAAAAAAGAGTGATCCAACCAAGGACCATCAATGTAAAAACTATGTACCATTAACGATCAATGATAATAAACAGTGCAATACTCCTGAAAATTAGAAACACAATATCAGTTTAGTTACAATGAAATGGCTAGATTGCATACAAAATGTTTTTGTGACTGCCATCCAGACACGAACATTATAAAACGAATTGAACAGACAGAGCCCTCCCTTTAAAAATGATTTACTTTGTTACAGGTTTGAACAATAAAAACTGGCTGAAACAAAGAGAAACAATGGCAAAGATACATTTTGTTAAAGATAAACAGTGCCACAGTTAATCTGCAATGGAAGTAGTAGGATTTGAGAGTTTGGGAAAGTTGAGCAGAGCCTGATTTAGGGTGTTACAACCAGTGTGCTCACACTGAGCACTAAGGGCAAGGGGGCACCTGATACAAAACCTGCAGAGATTTTTGTGTGTGCAGCATTTTTCAATGGCATGGTAAAATTGATGGTTAATGCACTTGGGGGAAAGATCTGTGATTTATCTAGTCTAGTTACAGTTTTGACTCGTGATAAAATAGCATAGAGTGTTAATGATCCTACTTTAAAGCACAATGTGTGACGTGCAGATCACAGATTAGCATTGTATGGAGATAGCTTAGAAGATTATTACATTTGTCATGGAGATCCTTTAGTTACTTGGAGTTTGTAAGCAATTGGTTTGTTGTTTGACTAAAGTGTGAGCCCTGGTCAAGCTGCAACTACAATCCTTATCAGGGTGATGCACAAGTCAACTTAAAATTAAGCTGTGCTCAACCCTTAACTTAGAGGTGATGTGTAAATAATTTGTGCAACAATTCATACAGTAATACAGTGCAAAACACCACCCAAAAAAACCCACACCAAGTTAGAAAAATAGTAATTTTTAATAAATAAAACAAGAGAAAACCAAAAGAAAATCCTGTAGAACCGTAGATATGCAATTTTAAAGATCTTGTAAAACAAAGCGCCAAAAATCACAAAGTGCTAACTATGACTGTCCTGTCACCCTGGACAGGGACAAAGTCACAAGTTCAGGCTGATCATGATGGAGTGGGGACTGTCTTCAAGCGACTAGTTAGCTCCACTGAATAAAGAACCTTAAATCCTGGTTTGCAGAATGTTACGAAAATCTGCGTTGAAGATGAGTCAAGCAGTGGAGGTGGTGTGTCGGTTCTAAGGTGGGGTGAGGCTGTGATGCAAGGATCTAGGTTGGCATCAAGGATCCTATTGAAGAGGGCTTGAATGTGAAGTCCAGTGATGTGGATGCATCACCCAGTTGTGGCAATGCGTTGGTTCCGAGGAGCTGCAAACCTGCATTGTGGAGTCTAGCATTGTTGTCGAGGCTGCTGTCGATGAAGGATGCAAGGCCTTACACAGAGGATGCATCGCACAGTGGCAGTTCTGAAGAGGCTGTGGGCTGCATAGGCGATGCGAGTATTTGTGACGGGTTCAATCCACGCAGCAGCAGCAACGCGTCAGTCCTGATTGGGATTGAATCACACAGCATAGAAGATGCATTTGGGTTTGTTGGGTTCTTAGCGGCTGGCAGAGCACATTAAGCCTACTTCTAAGGGTCCAGCACTAGAG
Organism: Triturus cristatus; assembly: GCF_964204655.1. Classification (NCBI taxonomy): domain Eukaryota; kingdom Metazoa; phylum Chordata; class Amphibia; order Caudata; family Salamandridae; genus Triturus; species Triturus cristatus. The sequence continues at coordinate 447,807,217 of NC_140590.1, forward strand.
TGGCATCACTTGTCAGAGTAGACTCACAGATGGCAGAGTCCAGGTGCAGGTGCAAGGTTGATGGAGCCTTCTCTCCGAGTTCCAAGTCAGGAGTTCAGCCAAGTAGCTTTGGATACACTTTGAGGTCCTGGCTTCAATAGATGCAGGTCCTGACCATCTCACCCAAACAAGAGTGCAACATGCAGCAGGTCATCACAGCAGGACAGCAATCCTTCAGAGCAGCAGTCTAGCAGAGTGCCAGTTATTTAAGAAGCACAGCAGTCCTTTTTTCCTGTCAGAGTGTCTACAGGTCCAGAAGTGTACTGAGGAATTGGTGTCTGAGGTCCAATATTTATATAAAGTAGTGCCTTTGATGAGAGGGAGAAGCTTATAGAAGCATACTTTTGAAGTGCACAGGTGTCCTGCGTTCCCTGCTTTGGCTCCAGACTAACTACAATGGATATGCAGTCCCTTGTGTGGAGGCAGGGCATAGCCTAATCAAGTGTAAGTGGGGCTGTGCCTAGCTCCTCCCTCCCATGCTGCCAGTGATGGCCCATCCAGGCACTTCTTATTTCCCTATTGTGTGTGGCTGTCTAGGAGGAATACGTAAAGCCCAACTGTCAACTGCAACCAGTCATGTGACCCAGAGACAGGCTGCAGGCACCAAATGCTAAGGCGGGAAAAGGCCACCTTTCTAAAAGTAGCATTTTCAAAATTGCAATCTAGATTTTACTTCACCATAAGTTAGGATGTTTCATTACAATTCCAAAGACACCAAACATGAATAATTTACCTGTCCCCATTTGGAAATTGCAGCCTATTAAATGTAATAAGGTAATTCCAGTTTTATCCTATAGGAAAGGTAACCCTTGCAGTAGTAAAAAACTAATTTAAGAGTTTTCCACTAGCAGGGCATGTTAAACCTAAAAGTACATGTCCAATGTTTTTAAATACATTGCAGCCTCACTTCAGACTGTCCAGGTCCTACCCTAGGGGTGACTTTTAAGTATGAAACAATAATGTTTGGGCCTGTCAGAAGGTTTATTTTGACAGGCCAAAATGGCAGCTTAAAATTGCACACACAGTCTGCAATGGCAGGCCTGAGCCATGTTTAAAAGTGTTACTTAATTGGGAGGCACAACCAGTGCTGCAGGCCCAGTGGTAGCATTTAATTAACAGGCCCTGGGCACAGGTAGTACCACTTTACTAGGGACTTAAATGTAAATTAAATACTCCAATTGGGTATAAGCCAATTCTACCATATTTTAGGGAGACAGCACAATCACCCATGGATTTGACTCTAATCTCTATCTACTAACTTTGGTAGAAAGAGATGGGTAACAAAAAATGATGACTCATCACTGTGGGCTTAAAGATGAAGAAAATATTTTTTTTCCCGACCTTTCAAACTTTGCATGTGCGCTGCACCCTATAGCACACATACAAAGAGGTAAAGGCTTAATTAAACTTTGCTGAAGCGTAGAATGTTGTGCTGGAAAAGTACCCTTCCAGTGTAAAACCTAAGTGTGATATCACTCAAACACCCTTGCACTAGGGTGTAAGGTGTGTCCATTGGCTCATGGCAGTCTAAGTTATGCCAGCAGTAGAGGAGAGAGTTACAGCACCATTTGTTACTAGATATGGTGCTGGTGTGCTCTCTAATTTTCACACAATGCATCGCAGCAGCTTTGGCTGTTGGGAATCGAGAATTCCCTTACCATGTGGAATAAGGTGCCTGCAGGGTGTCCACACTGCCAGCATCACTGTGTCAGGGTGCCCCTCACCCTATGTAGCCGTGAGGGACTGTAGTAAACATGATGTAAGTGCTTCAACTGGATGAGGAAAAGTCTCATCGATATTGCCAATGTCCTAGGGGCCATTTTGGCCTCCACCCAATCATCCTCATCTAAGGGGCCCAAATCTCGTTCCCACCGCTCCCTCATTGTAGTCATGGGGTCTGGAGGGTTATTGACTAACGAGCGATACAGACAAGAGATGCCCTTTTTAACGAGTCATGATTCCAGCAGGTATCCCTCCAGGGAATTTTATTGGGAGAGGGGTTCTGAGGAGTGGAGGAAGAAAGTGAAGGACAATTCACAGCTGTAAAAAGTGATAAAACTGTGTCTTGTGCATAGACCAAGCACTGTTAACATATAATGCCTACCAGTATGGATGACGTGATTCCACACCTTGTAGTCCTCTTGGTCTTAATTAACATTATCTATGCAATGATTTGCACACTTGTATGACACATTGTCTCTATATAACATGTTTGTGATGTAAAGCGCTTTGACAGTCTACCCAGGGATGAGTAGCACTATAATATAAATGCGAGAGAGGAGCTAAGAAGCGATCGGAACACCCATTGGAGGGTGGTAGTGTGGAAATCCATGAAGGATGTCATTGGGGGGGCATCAACAAAGATTGCCTCAGCGGGCACCACCAATGGTAAAGCTGGCTTTGAAGTAGTGTAAGGTTCCTAGAAAGACAAGTCTATCTCCTCGTTTAGAATTAGCCATTGTTGGCCCCTTAAAGTGGCTCGTGGCCAGAGATTGCTGCAGTTCCAGGTCGATGGGTCTTCCCCCAGTAAAGAACGTTTGAAGTTCGAAGGGACCTACTGCAGTCATCACACTGACCATCGTGTGAGACCACAACAAGATAAAGTGCAGAAACTGTGCCTTTCTCGATTTGAATGTTGTTCGAAACAGCGGGGTGAAACATTAACTTGATGCCTTACCAGAGAATCAAAACAGCGGCGAGAAAAATAATAAAAGTTTCATATTTCCTTCGCCCACTATATCACTTCCACTTCAATAGCAACAGTCCAGCTGAACTTTCACGACAGTTCTCCACCACAGAGGACAAAAAACAACCCAAGACCAGTTTCAGCGTTTACCGATGACGGGCGAGGCTGGGAGCCTCAGGAAATGATGCTGAGCGATGCAAAGGCAGGAGGTGGAGAGAAGGGACTGCTACATGACACAGGCAGGGGCACCGGCCCTTCTGGATATTGCTCCCAGTTCTGCAGGAGAAATCACCAAAAGGACTCATTGCTGGCTGACAATACTTATAAAGGCTACGCAGTGGCGCAAGACCTGTGCGTGGAATTTCAAGGACATAAACGGGTATATCATGAAGGAGCGCATGGAAAGGGACACATATAAAAGTACCACAGTGGGGCGAATTCCGTAAATGCATTTAATATATTATAGTAATAATACTATGACTAATTATTTTATAGAATGTTTCAAACACCTCGTCTGCAGTTTTAAAGCTCTGTAAATAAATGATTGTCTTGCTACTCAGAATTTAAGGCTACGTCTGATTCAAACCTGTGACTCTATTTCCCAGCCGTGAGCGTCTATTTCACTGAGCCATCCCGTCAGCAATCTAGTAGAGTAAAGCTTCCCACACCATGCACCACAATGTCAGACTGATTTGGAATAAGTTCTAGAGAAATGCTACAAAGGGCTTCTTTGATAATGGCTGTACAAAGTGACATCCTACGGAAAGATTATTATGGTCACAATGAGGAACCGAGTCAAATAGGCACTGGGGACAAATAGAGTAGAATGGTGTTAGTGTGAGGAGAAAGACACGTTTTGGCGCCCCCTACCTTCCCACTACATCTACAGATGTGCGCTGAGAGCAAGGGCAGTTTTGGCGCCCTCCATCTGCAATCAATATTTACATGCATGTACAGCGGTTACTCAGAGATGGTTGAAAGCCACAGACCAGTTTGTAGTTCTAAGTAAATTCCTTGCTCATCGCGTGGAAATGTATTCCCAGGTCTATCCTTTACTCCAGCAATAAAATGAAGCCACCATGCTACGGTTCCTTCACACTTTTACTGGGCCCGGGAATGAAACCTAGAATTTTAAGTACGGCTAAAGGTTCATTTTACTGCATTTCTGATTGGGAATGTATAGCAGTGTGCCCCGCAGCAGCACTTATTCTTGTACAGGAGTGCAAATAGTTAATTAATCACTTCATTTCTCCTAATGAATCGCAAGTTCACCTAATAACATTTCCCAAATATCCCTTCCAATTATGAATGCAAATATATTTCCAGAGAACCGCGAAAATATAGTCAGTGTGTGGTATAATAAAAGGATAGTCCGAGGCAAGTCTAAATAACTTTCTGCTTTTAATTTTAATACGTGTTACGCTCCAGGCGCACCCATGCAGATCAGACAATGCATGTCGATTTGACTTTTTTATTTGAGAAAATAATGTGACTCCAACCACAGCCTGAGCAATAGTCAATGGTCAATATGCTGATGTCACAGCTTGTCTGCTCAAAGGTATGACCGCGTGAAGGAAAAATCACGGCTGTGTTGTATTGATTGTGCGCATCTAGCTGTTCAGACAAAGCCCATTCACGTAAACGTGCATGCGAGAGAATATACATGCGACCATGTGCATGAAGCTAAATGAACAAGACCTTGCACGTGTGACTGGACATTTGAGCCTGTGCAATATACCTATGTGAATGAGTACAGGGCTAGTTCTAGGATTTTGTGGGCCCAGGGTAGAGGGGGATGTGTGAGGCCCCTTTAATTTGCATAGACTTGAACCATTCAGGGCTGTCTGCATCTCAATAGATGCCCCTCTTCCTGGGGCTGCTGCCCCTCCCTCTCAGCCACCTACAAGCACCTCTTAACAGCTGATAAAGGGCTGAAGGTGTGAGGGTTGCTTATCTCCATAGAGAGTTAAAGGACTGCCAGGGAGCTAAACAGCCAGGCAATAGTCCTCTCCCTGTGCCTCTGTGTGGGTGGGGGGAGGAGGCCTAATTGCAGGGCAAAATTGAGGAATGTGCTTTCTTACAACTAGGACTTCCTCCCACCCCTGGGTTCATCTCGCTACACCATAGCAGTGAGGCCAGGGGAGGGGGGCCCCCTAAGGCGGCGCACTTGCAAAGTGGCACCTTTCATGCGTGGCCCGACTGTGTCTCATGAGTGCGAGGCCCCAAGTTAGAGGGCTGACTGCAGTGCCATGGGCAGAGGCAAACACTGCCCATGCCCTGCGCCGGCCCTGAGTCTGTACCATGTGACTGTACAAATACGACTCTGAAAATGCACCTGCATAAATGCTCCTGCAAGCACAAGTGTGCAAACCTGTGTCTGAAAACATGTCAATGTACAGTGGAAGAGTAAACATGACTTTCAAAGGTGTGACCCCTAGTCGTGAGTATGAGAACACATTCTGGCGTTAATATTATGATTTTGAAAATTTCATTGTGGTAATGGAAGGGTCCTGGGGATGTGACTGTGCAATGTGACTGAACATGCGACTGATGAGTCTGCAACTATGACTGTTAAGATATGCAAGTGAAAATGTTGTTACAAAAAGTGATTGTGAAATTATACCTGCATCAATGTAACTACACACAGGAGTTTGCCAATGTTGATATTTGTATATGAGTATTGAAATTAGCCATCTTTTTTGTGGTGTTGACCCAGATTTTAGCCGTCTCAACTCATTTCTGTTGGCATAAGGACTTTGTATGTCTTACTCCTGTTAACCAGTGGTTGTGCCCCCCATTCCAAACATGATAAGATTGGTATGCCACTTTAATATACTTATACATGCCTTATATGTGGTACTGTATGTACCAAGGTCCTGTAAATGAAGTGCTGCCAGTAGACAGCATCACTTGTCCCACTATAGCATCCCTCTGAAACCTATCTTAGGCATTCTTTTGCAGCCTATGTGTGCAGTTTAAAACTTCTTTTTTGACCTGATAAAATAAACCTTTTGTCAGGCCTAAGCCTTCCTTTATAATGCTTATAAATCACCCCTAAGGAAGGTGAAAACAGGTCATAGGGCACAGTGCATGTCTTTAAATAGTAGGACATGTTTACATGTCCTCAGAATGAAAAAAGCCTCAATGTTATTTTTCAATGTGGCAAGGTTGGCCTCCTATAGACGAACACTGGTTCACCATATTACATTTAATAAGTGCTAAATTCAGTTTGAGAACAATTACAAAGATTCTTCTTTTATTCATTTTAATCATAATTTAATTCCCCTTTTAGGGTCAAGTCAGATTTTAAATTGTTATTTTGGGGATGGCACTTTTTTTAAAGTTGACATTTGCCTGCCTAAAGTTTCAAGGGCCTTTCTGTGAGTGGTCAGTTGCTCTGGGTCTCGTGATGGCTACCCCACTCTTCTTCAGCACAAGAGGGGCCAGAAAGTGAACAAAGGGGCCTAGGTGTAGAGGAGAGTGGGTCATCCTGGCTGGATGATTTGAGAGGAGATATGCCTTCACCGGAATGCACTTCAATGGGTTAGCCTGAGGGCTGTGCCCAGCCCTACCTGACTTCAGACAAAGCCTGCCCTGTCACTGGCAAAGGCAGATCTAACCTGGGTCTGCCTGCCCTTTGTTTCCCTAAACAAGCAGGAGCCAAACACAGAGGAAGGAGAAGAACTGACCAGAATAAGTTTTAGGTTTAGGGGTGTCCCTCACCCATAGTTTGGCACTGGATATAGAAGTGGCATCCCTAGAACCTGAAATCAGAATACTCCTGGACCTAAGAAGTTGCAGAAGAATGACTGCCCTGCTGTCTAAAGAAGAAAGATTAGAACTGCTTGTCTTGAATTCAGGACCCCAGCGTGTCGCCTAGGGTCAGTTGACTGACCTTCTGTTTGCGTTACAGGGACACAACAAGCTTTCAGAGGCCTTTCTTGCTTTCCAGCTGACCTGACCCACCTGACTGAGTCCTGACCCCCTCATGCTGCTGGAGTCAGTGTACTTCTCCCTGCTTAATTGGTTTCACCAGATCAGAGAAGAGTGGCAGACAGCCCGCAAGGCCTCTCTTTACAGCACCGTGTAGCTCTTTAACTACAGCGTCAACAGAACTGGTGCAGAGGCTCACATTGCATCAACGTGCAGTATTTGCACCAAGTACAGAAGATACAACTCTTAGTGGGCGGAACTTGGTCCTGTATCTAGTCTGTGCTACGCCGTGATCAGCCTGAACTTCTAACTTTGTCTCGGTCCAATGCGATCAGATTATCACTGTTGGCACTGTTCTATTTCTGCCTTAAACTTTAAAACTGTTTAACTCCGGTTCTAGTGATAAGATTTTTGTTGTTTTGGTGTTATTTTATTCATTAAAATCTATTCAATTTTTTCATTGGTTTGGGGGTCCTCTTGTGAAGTGTTTTCAATTTATTGCTGTTTGAGTACTGCATAATTACTTTACACATTGTCTCAAAGTAACTGAAAAATTAACATTGGGGCACCAAACACGTAATGAAATAGCTATGCAAAATACCACTGTTAAGGCAAAACTCATTTTTGTAAAAATGTTTCATAGACATAGAACATTAAATCACTATAATTACAAAATGTGAAAAAATCCATCCCACGAAGGCACTCAATGAAATATAAAGCTCATTATAAGTTACGCTACGTTGCCGCTTTGATTGGGCCCTTGCTCAAAATGCATCCATTTACATTGTATATACTTTTTTAATCTAACATGTCCTGGCACTCAAGCAGTCTGTTCAATAAATAAATAATTGGTCAGAAAGAGCATCACATCAGACAGAGCAAATGGTGGTCATGTTGCCGCGGAAATGTTTCTGTGTACAATTTAGTCATCAGAATGCATCATCAGAAATGCTTTAGACTGAGTTCCTTTCAGGTTAATAGACAGTGCGAGGATATGGAGCAATTTGTGTGTTTTCCAAGCGTGTTGTGCACTTAGGAAAAGACGTGCTATTGATCTTGTGTCAAAACATGAAGCATGTGACTTGAAGATCTGAGGGGATCAAAACAATGATGAGCCATTAAACGTTTGCTTACATTTCTGACCTATCATTAAATGAGAACTGTCACAAAGCTTTGTATTTAGCACTTTAGCATGTGTCACTTCAAGCAGTGAGGTTAACAATGCTTAACTTACAAAAGAGTACGTGCTGGGGCCCAAAATCCGACCAAGGCCATGTGGTCTTGATTCTACCTCATGCCCCTTACATCCACCATCTTACTTTCCCAGTCCCTTTATCTCACTTTTGAAGTTTCTTTTTTAATCTCTACTGTCTTCCTTCATCACAGTTTTCCTGTCTTTTTCGCCCCTTCGTTTCCTCCTCTGACTTTCTCTCTCTTGTTCAGGATCAAAGGCTGATGTTGGAAAATAAGACACAGTCCGCAAAAAAGTGTGCCAGTAGGTCCCATTTGAGCTTAACTGACTCAAGTAAGCATTAGAGCTAAGCCAAAAATGTGCCTGTGTTTCTTGCATATGGGCTGGCAGTCAAATGTTTTTTGTGCTTGCAATTTATATGACCTTGAAAGACTGCCATTTTGTTGAAGTATTTTAGTTAAATTGTGTTGACTGTTGGAGTGTGTTGTAAGTGCTGCCAAGTTGGCCTCTGGACTTTGAGCCTCCCGGTTGGCATCAACGTTCATTTAGGGGGTCAGTGCTGTTATTGAGTATACCTGCCCTGAATATGTGGATGTACGATTGGTGCCAACTTTCTGGATCATTCTCATGAAATTTAAGTGACATGCTCTCATGTTTTTCTCTCATGGAGTGCTGCTGCTTTATGAAGCACTGCCATCTTAATTTTCCTCATGATTCTCAGAGGCTCTATTTTGAGACATCAATGCAGCGGGAGCTATGTGATTTAATAATTCCGGTGGCACCATGATTTTATCTCAACCATACTTGACTTCTCACTCGACAGCTAAAGGAACTCTTTGCCACATTTGTTTGGCAATGCTAACTCTGCACTTCAGGCACTGTCAAGGGGAATGTACCTTTCCACTCTTCTTCCACACCGGAAGTTCTCCTGAACTAAGCGGGTTGGGGTATGTGTTACCTCTACACTAGGCACTTTGAAGGAATTTTATTTACTGCAATGTAGGGCTATTGCGGATCTCCTCACAAAGCGTTTCAACTTCCAAGGAGATATTCTATGCGTGCCCAACTCAAATCAGCGGGAAGGAGTGCTTGCATTTTCCTTACAGGTTGACATACATTGACGGTGGGAATTTATTGACTGTTGTCTAAACTACTTTAATTGTTTTACAGAGCTTTATTTCCTCATATACTGACCCATGTGTACGCCTTTCAGACACTTCATTCACCGTGACCTAACTGTGCAAAGTATCTTTCAACTTTACACTATGTCCTCCTTAGGAGGTAATGGCTTATTATCTTTTGCATCCTCACGTATAAGAAGAATTCATTTGAGTTCTCTCATATTCATCTTTCCTTTATAGGTAGATATTGAAGCAAAAGCACAAACCATCATCTCTTCCATCATCTACAAAGCTCATTACTTAGCCTAAAACTTGCAAATGAGACTTCACTCCTAAGAACCTCTCTGCCCTCATGGAAGTATCTAGCAACCTTGGGTTGGGGAGCTCTCCCTAAGCCTCTGCAGCTGTGTTCAAAGAAACCCTCTGTTTCAATCAAGAAACCAAAGATGGATTCCCACTCTCCACCCAAAACACCCTAAAGGATGTTATGGAGGACAAAAGAGCCTTGAAACCCTTCATTGTGAAAACAAACGCTTCCTTGATACGCACTGAGGAGAAATGGCCCTCTCACGAACAGTATGTCACTGACATTGAACAAAGGATGTGATGTGGAAGATTCGATCTCTGAGTTTTCTCATCTGACAAAGGAAATAAAATTGCTCAAAAAGGCTATTGAAGACTTGGAAAACAGGAATCCCAGAAATAACCTCCACCTTTATGGAATCCCGGAGAACTCTGAAGGTCCCAATATAATTTCCTTTCTGCAAAGAGCTCTCCCTTCAATAGTTCATTTACCTGACAATAACCTATTGAATATTCAAAGAGCCCATCGTTGGGCCCCAAACCATCTACTACATCTAGAAAGTATTCTTTTCCTGCAGCACACTGATTTATGGCACATCTTTTCTGCAGCCAAACAAGGGGGCACACTCCAATGGTCTAGTAACAAGGTCTTTTTTGCACAGGATGTCTCCAATGCAACAGTTGCAAGAAGAAAACCTTCCCTGGAATTTAGACCACAACTTAAATCCTGGAACATCAGATATGGCTTAATCCACTCATGCTTTTTAAAAATTACTTTCTAAGAGAAATATTAACTTTTCAGGATCCAGCTAACTTATAGGATTTTCTCCAACAGCATTGTCTCCAAGACATGGAAATTGGAGCTACAGCCAAGACGTGACTGTTATAAATGCCTTCTTTGTTGTTTCTCTTTAATCACATAATGCTTTTTTTGTTTCGATAATCTTATTTTTTGCATTGTGCATTCCATATAACTCACATTGGTCCAATTGCCTTTCATGCCCAATTGTATTATTTGGCGTATGTGTCTTGTCTAGTGTGTATAACCCCTTCATTGAGCGTGCTGTTCTCACGACTCCCCATTCTTCATACTAGATTGTAAGTCTATTGTAACATTTTTTATCCTATTGTGCTTACCTTTCAATAAAATGTTTCACATTACACACCCCTGTAAGCCTCTGCCTTTCTCATTACATGTCAATGTTGTCATATCATGCTTTTGGAAGCGTGCCCTGTTCCCTTCTTTGTTCGCTGGAGCCTATTCTGGTTACATCTGCTTTAGGTGCTCTGCATCTTCCTCATCACTCCAGTTATCTTTTTCTTCACGTTATATAATTTTTGCAACTAAGGTTTTTGTTGCCTGGGTTGCCTTTATATCTCCTTGATCTTTTTGGGGGTCCCTGTTTGCCCCTTTATCTATCACTTTCTCTCTCCTCTAGTTTTGCTTTTTTCTTCTCTCTCTGTATTCTTCATTAAAGCTTCATTTCTACAATATGCTCATGCCAATATTTTCCCCTAATGTTCAACTATGAGTTTCTCTTGAATACCAATTAGAGTCACAACCTGAAATATTAACCCCTTCCATGCCCATGACGGAACGGTTCCGTCATGAGCATCGGTTGCGCTGTGCTCATGACGGAACCGTTCCGTCATGGCCCCGCCCGCGCTCGAACCCTTCAGCACCGCGGGGGAATTCCCGCAGCGCTGAAGGGGTTAAAGGTTTAAAAAATCCCAATAAATGCCAATGTGTTTTGTCTCATTTAGCTAGATAGCGTTGCCAGCTTGTATTACTTCAAGAAAATCACCTCACTGAATCAGACATGAATAAGCTTAAAAAACAATGGGTGGGCAAACTTTTCTCCCCCTCCCTCTTCTCAACATAAAAACAGAATAGCCATTCTATGTCATAAAAGTTTAAATAGCTCCTTTATCTCCCAAGAGAATGGCAACAAAGGTGGTTGGGTTCTGGAATGACTTACTATTGATGGTATTACTTTCACAATTCTAAATGTTTATGGCCCCACTAATCCTGATCCTATGTTTTGGAAGCATATGTCACAATTGGTCGCTCAAACCTTTTACTGAAAACCTCTTCTTAGGGGTGACTGTAACCAAATCATGGACCCTTTTCTTGATCATCACTCATCTATGAAATTTCTCCCCAAAGCGTTCACAAATCATTTAAACACACACTCCGCCACAATACCCTCTTGGGTTCATGAGACTGGCTCACCCTTCTCTTCATGATTTTTGTTATTCCACCTGATTAAAACACAGACAAGGATAGACTATATTTTCCTCTGCAAAAACCTCACTCAACACCTTGTCACTTCTGAGATTGGCTCTATTTTAATCTTGGATTATCTCCCTGTGTCCGCAAATGTATATGTTCTTCGCAATGCTACATCCAGATCCCGTTGGAGGTTCAACAATCACTTACTATCCAATAAGGATTTTATTGCTTTATTTGTGGTGATTGGACATGAATATTACAAGATTCATAAGATAAGAGTCTTTTTTCACTTTGCATGGGAAACATTCAAAGCGGCATCCAGAGGTTTTAGCTACGTCTCTAAAAAATAAAAGCTATGGAGAAGGAATCGGCTTCCACGCTCAGTGAAATTAAGATATTACTGAATAGATACTTTACAGCTAAAAATAATAAAATGGACCTTGACGCATTGGTGGCAGCCAAGATTCAATGCAATGAAAATAAGACGTCAAGGGCATGTGGTACTCTCCTTAACCCATTCCGTGATCGCGATGGCCGTTGGCGGACGCGATCACGGAATGGGTTAAGGAGAGCACTACCTCGCTGGTGCTGCGCACGTCCTTTGGCTGACGCGGCCCCGCCCACTCATTAATTCTCCTGCACTGCGGGAGAATTTGCGCCGCGGTTAAGCGGTTAAAGTGAATGCTAGATGCTATGCAATATGCAATAAAACAGGGACTTTGTTAGCTAACACTTTAAAAGTAGGAAAGAAAAATCCTCCATCCCCTCTATCACCAAACAATCTGGTACTATATTTTTTTGCAATGTGGACATTGCTGGATGTTTTGTAGATTTTTACCAAACACTATACGCTCCTGAAGCCACACCTTCTGAAGACTCCCTCTCTTTTTTCTTACTCTTCCATGTGTAAGCCTTCACAAGTCGATACGGCCCCTCTTGAAGATCCAATATGTGTGGAGGAATTGTTCTCTGCAGTCAAGCGTCTTCTACAGGTAAAGCACCAGGTCCAGACAGATTCACGGTTGAATTCTGACCAGTTCTCGAAATTGCTTTTCCCTAAACTGTTCAAATTAATCATTCACTTCCTCACATTGAACAAATCATCTAGATCTTCTACGGAGGTGAGGATTTGTCTTATTTCAGAAAAAGACACAGCTCCCTCTCAGTGCAAGAATTAGCATCCCATATCACTGATTCATACAGATTGTAAACATTTTGCTAAAGTGCTTGGTCTATGCCCTATTGACTTTATGCTTGATCTAGTTGATGTTGAGCAGTCTGGTTTTGTTAAAAATAGGACTATAATGGAGAATTTGCTGGTCTTTTAAACATTCTCAGTAAGTCAGCTAAACTCAACCACTCCCTGGCAGCGATGGCTCTAGATGCTGAATGATCAAGTAGATTGGAATTATCTAATGCATGCTCTTTGCTGACACGGGTTCGGCTCTCTATTTCTTCTATTCATTTTCTTACTATATTTGTCCATGTGTTCTTCTGTTTTGATCAATGGTATTCAGTTATCTTACTTACCCCTTCACAGGGGCAGATGGCAGGGTTGCCCCCTATGGGCAATGCTGATTGTTCTTGCACTTGAGCCTTTCTTATTTAGGTTGAAACATTCTGAAACCTTCACATGCATTTGGTTCAATAAGGTTCACATTAAATATATGGCTTACGCGCATGACATCCTTCTCTACATCTCCAAACCCAAAACATCTCTCCCTAACATTTTTGAAGAACTAAATGCATATTTGAAAGCATCAGGTTACACACTTAACACAGAAAGCTCCGCAGTGACGCCCCTTAATACGTTCCCTTATAAAGCTCCCTTTGCTTGGATGGGTCTATCAGGGAGCACTGATAAGATTAAATGTCTAGGTATCCTATACTATAAAAATCTGAGAGATACTTTGCAATCTAATATGGATATCATTCTTGCTAAAATCACAAAACGAACGGAAGGCTGGTCCCCTCTATTTCTGTCAGGGTGGGGTAGGCTGGATACTATTAAAATGATGGTTCTTCCAATTATTTATTTCTTCCTCATGATGCTACCCATTAAAATTCCAGCTAAATAATGTATAGCTAATGTTAAACCACTTTTTAGGTGGACCTGGCTAAATAAGGATATATATATATATATATACTGTTCCTCAATTGATTCTACATATTAATTTAATTTGTACTTTTACAAATCTCTCCTCTTCATGTAATCTTTACCCAAAATATTTCAAATAATATCAGATCTACACTGACTTCTCTTCCTACCCCCTCCATTCAGGGAAACTCCACTGTCCTCTAACAGATGCATACTTCATGCTTCCAAGGACTCCGTTTTTCTATAAAACAGTGATAACCCCCCATCCCCTTTAGGTGGGCCAAGTTCCTTGAACCTAGCTGTATTCTCAAAAATGCTAAGGTGGAGGTTAACACACTGGTCAAGGAGCTTTGGGCAGACAGAAGAAAGAAAAAAAAGTTATCTAAACCCTCCATCTAGAACTACTACACTCTCTTATTTACAGGCCAACCTCTTATATATTTATCTTTTAAACTTATTTTTCTTTTTAGAGCAGGGTCAATACATTGGTCCTTCTTTTTTTAAACATTTTTAGACTCAGGGAGAAACATAGTATCTACTTTGGGTGATGGGTAGAGGTGTGGCGCCGCGGCCAGGGCGACTGACTCCGGAATCTGGGGATCACGGTTCGATCGCCGGCGGCAGAATAGCCCAGCACCATGTGACTCTGGGCAATAGCTTGCTTAATCTTCCCGACGGCCCCCAGCGCCTAGAGACCCTTACGGGTGATTGTTCGCGCTTTACAAATGTGGATTATTATTATTATTACTTATCCATGTGACAGTCAGTCTTCACAATCACTTCCGCACTTTATGTTCTTTTGAAAATTGCACAGCTTAGCTCGAAAGAACTTTCTGATGCCTTTGTTTCATAAACTAGGATTCTGTTGGTGTAGAGTAGCTTTGCTCCACTTACAATTTTTAAGTTCATGTGAAAATGCTTACTGTGTCTGCGCTTTTCTGAAAGCAGCCATTAGGGCTAGAAAAAACATGATAGGCTAAACACGTTTGGTTAAATGTGCAACGTGGGTTAGCAGGTGGAGTTTGACTGAGTTGTCCCGGTCTAATTGTGGGGGATAGTAGGAGCACATAGTGGACCCTATTATAGGTTTTTGTTCTCCCTCCTTCTCCATTATGTTTAAATCTTGGTCAATTTCTATATGAGTGTATTGTAGCCTTAAAATTTGAGTGCGATCTGCACTTTTTGCTCATTTATAAGTATGGCTATCTGATGTAATGTGGAATTTTAAAGCCCTTTTATGCAGATAATATTTTCTTTTAACTGTTCCTAATCTAATGTAAGATTATCTTTTAATCTTTTGAGAGAGCGTGAATATGTGGTCCTTCTTTCCCTTCTTCCTTTTTCCTTCCCTTTCCCTCCTTTTCTCTAATGTTGTACTTGTATTTGGATTGTAAGTTTGATTACAGTATTTATTGCATCTTTGTTAATATTGTACGTTTTGTTTTTATTGTTGTCCTTTTTTATGTATTTTTGATGGTTTTACATTCAGAGTTATTTCTTGGAATGTGAAAGGTTTCATTAACCCTATTAAGAGACAGAAAATTCTATCACATCTTGCCTCTTATAACCCTGACCTGGTTTTTCTGCAAGAGACCCATCTAACAGAAACTGAGGCTTTGAAATTGAAGAGAAGCTGGGTAGGATCAGTTTTATTCTCTCCCACTTCTAATAAGAAAAATGGTGTAATAATTCTATGTCATAAGAAACTAAATTGTAAAATTATATCACAAGAAAATGATACA
The DNA here is from genome assembly GCF_964204655.1 of Triturus cristatus. Lineage (NCBI taxonomy): Eukaryota > Metazoa > Chordata > Amphibia > Caudata > Salamandridae > Triturus > Triturus cristatus. The sequence goes on from NC_140590.1 coordinate 447,822,564, forward strand.
GAAGGTAGATGGCTGTTAGCTAAGCTGTTAATTAATAATATCTCTTTGACTGTTTTTAATGTTTATGGCCCCACTCATCCTGATTGTTCCTTTAGGCCTATGATCACACAAAAATGTATTCAATTTAGAGATGAAAATTTCATTTAAGGAGGTGACTGTAACCAAGTTGTTGACCCCTTTCTTGATCGCCAATCACAGACACGCTTTACACCACATAGATCTCATAAACAATTTTTGGATACTATCTCCCAAACACATCTTGTTGACTCTTGGAGGCTCACTCACCCTGATTCCCTTGACTTCTCTTTCTTCTCTCCCCCTCACAATTCTCTCTCTCGTTTAGACTATATCTTTCTTTCTCAATCTTTATCTCAAAACTTGTTATCCTCTTCTGTTGAACCTATCGTTATTTCTGACCATTCCCCAATCATAACTGACCTTGACCTACTTCCACCACATCCCAGGTCCTCCTGTTGGCATTTCAACAACTCTCTTCTTCTTGACCCTCTTTTTTCCTCTTCTTTCACCACCTTTGCTAACAATTTTTTTGACATTAATAATGTTTCTACTTCTTCCCCTTACATAATTTGGGACTCCTTTAAAGCTATTGCACGGGGTTTCATTATAGACTTTGTCTCAAGAAAGAAGAAACGTTTTCTCCAGCAACATAAAGCTACCCTGGTCCACATCAAAGCTTTAGAGCATACATTTTATACCTCATCGGATAACGCAGTCCTTCCAGCCCTGATTCACGCTAAATTGGCATTCAACAAAACTTCGACTGACAATGCATCTTCCATACTTCTCCGTAGTAGTGCTCACAATTATGGTGGTCGTAATAAAGTTGGAAAACTTCTAGCAAATTACCTTAAATCCAGTAAAGATCGTACATTGATTGACTCTGTTTATTCTGCGGATGGAACTCTTCTTCATAAGGATCAAGACATCCTTAACGAATTTAAACTGTTCTATGAAGATTTGTACACCCCGGAGTCCCCTCCCTCTAGTTCTCTCATTCAATCTTATCTTGATAATTTACCATCCTTATCCAAGTCTCATCTTAATCTTTCTGGTCTTGAGGTTGATCTCACGCGTAACAGACTCTCCTCTGCTTTGTCTGTTCTAAAGAAAGGGAAAACACCTGGCCCTGATGGCTTTGCAGTTGAATTTTACCTACATTTCTCTAACGTACTCCTTCCTAAGCTTTTTAACCTTTTTCATTCCTTTTTTCTCTCTGGTAAAACAGAAGGTACTTTTCAAGAAGCCACAATTTGCCTGATTCATAAAGAAGGACGAGATCCTATGTTTTGCAAAAATTATAGACCAATTTCTCTGGTTAATGTTGATTACAAACTTTTTGCCAAGACACTTGCTTTACGTTTAGATCCTCTTTTACCTCATTTAGTTTCTCATTCCTTTTCTTCCACTGGGTTTACATGGATTAGTTCCAAAATCAAATATCTAGGTATATGGTTCTCCAATTATATCGCCTCTTCTATTAAATTAAATATGTCTGCGATCCTGTCTCGGATTGACAAATTACTTTCCTCTTGGAATCCTCTCTTTCTTTCATGGTGGGGTCGGTTGGATACAATCAAGATGATGATTACTCCTATTTTGATTTATACTCTTTTCATGCTCCCTGTTCACATTCCTGCCTGCTATTTTAAACAAATCAATTCCCGTCTATCTAAATTTCTTTGGCAAAATAAAAAATCAAGGATCTCTCTTTCTTCTCTTCATAGGACAAAATCTAATGGTGGTGTAAATTTCCCTAATTTTCGCTTATATATTAAATCTTTTTGTCTTCGACAAGCCTCCAAATAGCTCCTTTCTGACTTCTCCCCTTTCACTCCCTTGTGGCTCTCCATTGAGCGAGCCTTATCATTACCGTTCTCTTTAAAGGAAGTCCTGGCCTTTTCTGCCAAAACGCCTCTTACTTCTCTCCCTTTGTTTAAACACACTTGTTCTCTACTGAAACCTTTGCTACATCTCAATCCTATCTCTAAAGAATCCTTTTTAGATTCCCCTATTTGGCATAACTCCCTCATTACTATCAATGGTAGAGCTATTTTTTTGGAACTCTTGGAGATCATGAGCTAAGAGCTTTTTGATGGTCTAACTCCGTGTTTATTTCCCAAGTTTCAGACCGCTTTTCAATGTCCACGCTCCTTCCTACAGAAATTTACTGTTCTAATGACGGTCATTCTTGATATTTTCTATTCTCTTCCATCCTCATCTCTTCCCCCTGCCTCTCATTCTCTTCTTGAACTTCTTCTCTTAGTTCCTAAAGCATCTCCTATTTATAAATATTTCTCAGCTCCTAATCCAGAGCGTATGGAAACCAAGTTGGAACTCGCATGGGAATCTGACCTGGGATGTGAATGGTCTATTAATTTTTGGGACAAACTTTGGTCCTGTTCTCTAAAAATCTCTTGTTCCGCTTCTCTTACTCAATCTATGTTCTTTCTGTACCATAGGCTTTCTCTCACTCCCACCTCTATTGCCAAATTCTCTCACTCTACTACTACAAACTGTTGGGCCTGTGGTTCCCCTAACACCGATCTTCTTCGCCTTCTTTTTCTCTGCCCTTCAGTCTCCTCTTTTTGGGAGAAAGTTTGGTCCTATGTGTCTCGCCTATTTAATATTTCTATTCCCTATTCTATCCCCCTACTTTTCTCTGGAAGTCTCTCTGATTCCATTAACCTTCTGCCTGATAAAAAGGGTCTTTTTGACTTCATGCTCGCTTTGGCTTTCCAACACATCACTCTAAATTGGAAAACAGTAACAAAACTCTCCATTCAACACTGGTGGAATAGCCTCTGTCATATGCATCGACTTGATATTGCTTTTGCCTCCTCTTGTAAATGTTTGCTTGATAAATATCTCTTTTGGTTACCCCTTACCACTTATTTAGATCATTTAGTATTAACTGATAACGCTCGTTTAAATGCTGAAAATTTCAAACCTCCTCGAACGTTTATTTTCCTCATTCCTTACCTTTTACTGTTTTTTTTATTACTATATATATTAGCTTGATTAGTTGTATCATTCTTATTCCAATGTAAGATGCAATTTCTTTATTTATTAGTTTTTAGAATGTTTACCTTCCTTCCTACCCTCTTTTCCCCATTTCTTTCCTTTCCCTTATTCCCTTAAAAATGTAAAATAGCTTTCTTTTCTTCTGTACATAAACCTCTCATTTGATATGTTTTTTCTCTTATAATGAAATAATTTGTATCATTGGTTTCTTGTTCTCTGTAGTACCTTTATTTGAAATAAAGCTTTTAATCTTTAAAAAGAAAAAAAACTTTGCAAAATTGCATACTGAAAAAATAATCAAGAAACATATTTGAATGGTACTCTAGCAAGATAGGCAGAACTCTATGATTATTGTATGAAAACTTGAGTCAAAAGTCATTCCAGAGTGTCTCTTGTAAGGGGTGACATTATCATATGCCCATTACCACAATATGGAATAAGACCTACATTTCTTTAAAAAAAAGTCATAAATGTAATTAGTCAGATTAAAAATGATAGCCGATAAAAGTATGATTGTGAACTGATAGCATAGACCAAAATGAATTCCAGAAAGACTGGAATCCCAAAATGCATTTCTTATTAATAATTTTGAGGTTCAATATTATGTTTGAGGAATAGATTTAGTTCCTGCTATTTTTTCTCTCGATCATGGCATCCCTGGTTTCACTTTTCCTTCCCATCCTTTCTTCCATCGTTCACAAGCCCATTCCTCCTGATTACCCTCTTCCATCTCTGTAGTATGGTCCCTAACACAAGGAGAGGAGAGAAAGACCCAGAAGAATGGTATTATGACGAGTGAAGACAAACTCTGATCCAATTTGACAGGGACCAGGGAGTGAGTAAAATGTCTATGGAAAAGAAGTACTGAAGCATAAAAGTGAAAAACACTAATGAGGGACAAAGGTCTTTAGAATTGAACCACTCTTCGTAGCTATACAATGCGAAATCTACACACATGGCCGTAAGTACACTGTTATCCATCCAAGAGAAACCACTATCAAAATGTACTGCTTGTGTCAGAGTAAACAGAGTTGGTTGTCTGGGATTGGATTGATTTAAGCATTTTCAATGGCATTTTGAATCTTTTGAATTCATATTAGAAAAAACATTTGTGGGTATCCCCAATTAATAATAAAAAAGAAAATTGTTAGTCCACAGAGCATTCACCAACAGTTTTGCAAATGTGGTTAGTTGGTACATGTGTGTTTTGCCTTTATTCCCTTACATTGGTAAGAACAACAACATGAAGTTTTGTGCTCTTTTGGACCACAAACAGGCCCTTTGGTGCCATGATCTTGCTGCCTGCACTGTCCGTCAATGTGAAGCTCCAGTAAGCGTGACTCCCCATGTCATAGCAACCACCAGTGATGTTCGGCAATACGAGATCTGCACTTTGTGCTATAGCATAGACACCCCACTATGACCGACAATCCACTGCTCCAGCAACAGCCCTCCGAAACACTGGACAGGATCTTCGTGCAGCAGAGGCTATCATTTACAATGCCCAGCCTGCTATTCGGGCTGCAGGGACAGTCATTCACAATACTCTCCCTGCTCCTCACTGCTTCCTCCACTGTGACCTGGACTCTTCGCGCTGGGCTTTAAAAGGGGAACTTTCTCAGTGGATCTAGCCTGGTCCCTGTATCTCGCCTGTGCTCCATCGTGCTCCGTGAGCTTGTGACTTTCTCCCAGTGTTGCACTGCCAGATGACTGCAAGAGGTGCTCTGTGCGTTTAGGCTTATAGGCATATCTCCGATTCTACTGATTGGATTTTTGAAATTTTGGTGTCAAAAAATGTACTTCATTTTACTCTTAGTTTCTAAATTTGTGTTGGATTTTTCTTGTGTTGTGTTTTTACTTTATTACTGTTTAAGTGCTGCATAAATACTTCACACATTGACTCAAAGTTAGGCCTGACTGCTTTTGTGCCAAGCTACCAGAGGCTTGAGCATGGGTTAATTCAGAGGCTTTTTATGGGTCACTATGACAAGGATTGTGGTGGTTGCTTGAGTAGAGTTTCACCCCCTCAACCAACAACCCAGTTTCTTATAAAGTGTCTTCAATTCTTCTGTAATAGAGTTAAATGAGCTAATTTAATATAAAAGATGTATTGCACAAGGATTCACAAGCATTTCAGCTTTAGAAACTGAACGGGATGAGACAGAATATTCACAACAGTAGGGAGGATGCATCGAATACCCTATTATACTATTGATGAACTATCAAAGAACTCCCATATAGTACAGCTAAATGAATCCGTCGAAAATATATTAAACTTCCAAAAAACAATTATTCTGAAAGATCATTATCATTTTTTAATATGTACCATTATTTATTGCTACAGATTATATCAGCGTGTATTCCGTTTTCGCAAGAATAAAGAAAATATTAAATATTAGACTTGCGGTAATCCTTTATTTTCTTTCTCTAACTCCCTTTCGTCTTCCATTTTTAGAGCAGGTGATTTTCCATGCATTTTAATCCAGAAGAGCGTCTGATGAGAACTATGCTGATGCACATCCCATAATATAACAATATTTTTCTATACTCCTGTTGTTTGCCTGGACAATGATTGGCACACATGATTTATGGAATTGAAGTTGTTAAGAAGGATTAAAGTCCCCACCAGTTTTGACAGCAGGCTTTATCCTTGGCCACATGAAGTTTCCATATCTTTGTTTTTATAACAGATTGTGAAGTCCCTAATGCCCACAGATCTACCTCGCCAAAGGTGCCTCAGGATCACCCTTAATATGAGCCCATAGAGCATTGATTCGGTTGTCAGCCACACTGTTCCTTCGTAGTCTGTGCCACATTGTGAGCACCTGCACTTGACCAGAACCAACCAGCTACCCATAACCCAATGATCGCATGGAGAGGCCCTTGATAAGGGAACCTAATATGTGTCTTCCACCCTAAGACCATGCTGTTGTCTGAGTCCAGTGTGACAGCTTTAAATCAGCTCCTGGCTGAGCTGCTCGGCCATGATGTGCTCACACCAACAATGAAGGCTACGGACGTCACACCACACTAGCACCATCACTCCAGAACGACGCAGTGATATGCTAATCTGAAGGACTGCCTATTGCCACAAATATGAAGTGTCAAACTATGAATGAAAGCCGCAATCTCATCTGAAACTAGCAATATTGAGAGGAAAGCAATTGTGCGCCCAACCACGTGTTCCAAAAGCGGACACAGTACTTGACTATAGTACCATGGTAGAGTGTTTACTCTGTGTATTCCTGCTACAGGGTACAGGAGAGTTACAGAGCAATCCAACATACACAGGCGAATTGCAATGCTGTAGAAAGTTACATGGGACCTTCAAACTAATTTTAAAAAAACTCGGTATTAGATTTATTGTGAGAGAGACTCGTGCTGCCTAAGTTAGATGCTCTGTCCCTCAGCACCCTCCAAGGGTAAGCCTGGACGGTTCAACGTCTCTCCCACCAGAAAGCCTGTGTCTAAAGAGAAGGTGTGTGGCAAATAAATGAGTGCACAGTGGTACCTGATATGTTTCCCAGGACCATTGCACTACTTGTCATAGTAATTACTAACTGCAGTTGATTCACATAGGAAAAGGAACATTGGTCAGGCACCGACCATCAGTTGTTGAACATTTAAACACATACAAAAGAACATTTCGGGGGGAGTACTGCGATTGGGTAAAAGACCCTAGTTTGCTTTCAGCTGTGAATGTATCGCCCCTTAGGTATACACTTCCTGAGGTCCAAATGCAGTTAACTCACCATATTTTGCCTCTAATATTCCAATGCTTCACCCAATATGTAGGAGACTTCCTCAAGTCTAATCTCATGTGGTCTCCACAATCTGGACGGTTTCACATTCTGTATAACAGGACTCAGCATATTGTCCATGGTCTGTAATGCTATATACGCGGGTGCTATTCCAAAACCTACGTATTTTACCTGTGGTCCATTGTATGTAACGCTACATACGGGGCTATTCCAATGCCCACACATTCCAAATGGGGCAATTACTTGATTTGCTCTGGGTATGCCCCATTCCATGCAAATCATTAAAGTCTGGATTGATCTGCATATTTCCACTCTAGGTTAGCTAAAAATGTAATCACAATTCCAGTTAAGAAGCATTCTGCATTCTGTCCATCAATTGTTGTTTTTGCATTTGTCACCCCGAGTGGGAAGGGTATGCTCAGACGTGAGTCCCTTGCTCTCCATGCCACTGGAATCAAGCTATCCTGGCTGACGAGGGCTGAAAGCCCGAAACCGGTCCTAGGATGCTTGTTTCCAGTCCAGGGAGGACCTGGCTTGGCAGTTCGGGCTGGACTGTTCCCATGGGGCACAGGGTCAAGACTGATTTGCATATGGCTGGGTTCAAACTGGAATGGCATGGTGAGCAAAAAAACGATGGATTTAGGCCCAGATCTCTGTACTGGGGTGAATGTATGACTTGTTCTGCATTCTGTCCATCAATTGTTGTTTTTGCATTTAGCTGTAAACACTGTCATCTATACAGGTCTAGGCAGTGCTATCCAAAAGACTTCGTAATATGTGACTTTTTCCTCCAACTGGATTCTGAATTTAGTGGCAGAAAGTTTACTTAGAACATTCTCTCCTGTGCCAACAGAATACGAAAGCTATATTACATGCCAGGAAGAACTATTGTTATTCATTTCCTTCGAATTCTTCACATGCTCCAGTAATAGCAAAGTATTTCTATTCCTTAGTACTACAAATAAGAAACGGAATCGTTTTAGCTCTTACTCCAAAATGAGGCGAGGTCAGTCCTGCAGACAGCTCTGCTTTTTTCTGGACCATGGCTGGCTTCTGCGAGTACGTGTCATTCAGCCAGTCAACGCTGCCACGTGTTGTGTGTCCATATGCGCTATCGTGACTCTAAATTGGAATGAATGATTGCACTGATTTACCGTCACGTCCTATTGTTGGCGCTTTCTGGTATTCCATCTCACTCACGCAAATGAAATCCAAAAGCGAGACTTTTGCAGGTGTCCATACAATGTAGATGTCTGTGTTGTTAAGGGTAGACTCATAGTAGACATATTGGAAGATTATATTAGTGCCACTGTTATAAGAAGGTTTAAAAAGAAAAGGCAAAACATGTCAGCAGATGAATAAAGTGCACTGTTGATGTGATATAGGCTGCGTGTTCTTTACAACAAGCACGTACTTGCAGGTGGCTCATGTACCTGAATTTTCGACAATGCTATGGATTTTCTGTGTGGGCCAGCAGAATATTTACTTACGTCTTCCAAGGAGAGAGTGTGCATGCATATACCTCCAGTGAGTGTGACAGGGTTTTGCTGTGGTTATCACTGTGCATGGTATCGGGGGCAGGAGGGGGCTTTACTCAGCATGCATGGATGCTGCTGCGAGCAGACATTGTGAGTGGGTGCTCCTGGGGCCTGTCCGTAAGCACATAAGGTAAGGCAATGTACATGGATCATTCCTGCTAGCTGTCATTCATGTATGGTGGTAAACCAGTGTGCATGGATTTAGTTTTGCAGTGTTCTCTGTAGTTGTGGAGCACAAAGGAATCAAGGTGTTCAAGGTGCTATCCGAAAATTGGTTGGGTTATCTTCACTCCCTGCACGCGGACAGCCAATCTATCATTAAGAAAAAGCCATGCTGTATGATTGTTTGAACTTCAGAACACTGAACTCAAATAAGCACCAGGGGGTCTTCCCAAAGGTGTCCGCTGTCTCCCATTGAATATGACAATGGCCTGCCTATGACATAGTAGGAACCCACGCTATGTCACAATGGTTCTTAACCTGGGTTCCACGACTGTTTAGGAAATAAATAATATTAGGAGATTGATTAAGTATAAACACATAATAAAGCAAAATTGAAAACTGAGCAGCATAAATACAGCACTGGAATGCATGGCCAAAAAGAGCATGCATTAGGAGCATAAAAGACATAGGGGCAGATTTACAAGCCCCTTGCGCCTCATTTACGCTGCCGTTGCGTCACTTTTGTGACGCAGCGGCGGCGCAAATCCTGCGCCATGGTGCGGGGTACTTACAACATGACGCATCTGGGAGATGCGTCACGTTGTAAAGCCCTGTGCCACATGTAGGCATTCCTGCACAGGGGGGGGCGTTCCGGCGCAGGAACGCCTCCTAAAAGTGGCTGAGTGAAATCTACAAGATTTCACTAAGTCACTTTTAGGCCAATGCTGCGTCAAAACCCTGTGCCTGCTTGAAGCAGGCGTAAGGATTGACACAGCATTAGCAAGATAGGGCCCCCCAGAGCATTGCTGGAGCTGTGTCGCGCTTGCGACGCAACTCCAGCAATGCGCCACTTTTACGGCACAGATGCGTCACTTATCTGTGCCATTTTTGCCCCATGGTGCGCCGCATTGTAAATGCGGCGCATCCATGGTGGCGGAGCTGTGGCGCACAATACCTGGTGCATCCCTGCTGATATGCAGGGATGAGCCAGTTATTGTAAATATGCCCCATAGTTTTTTGCCGACCAGCATATTAGATCATCTTTTAGAAATAAAACTAATTTCAAATAAAAGTTCCAGGTTTCTCATTGAAATTAAAAAAAAATCGATTTTTGCATGTTTTTTGTTTGTGGATTTAATAAAATGTTCCATAATTTGTATATTTGTTAGATTTGTACTTGTTTCTTAATTATCATAGGAATTGCTTAGGTGGGGGCTGGATTTCTGAAGCCATTCAGTTGAAGTCCACAGAAGTCAAAGGTTAAGATCCACAGGATTAGAATATTTAACTTTACCATTAAAGCTTGACAGTGTGCAGTCATTGTATATCGATGATATCTTACTCCTTTAGTGTGTGTGGGTGAGCCTGAACCCAGTCAGTGTGCAAAGACGCACAAGGGTTCAATCAGTGTGCTTAACCTCTGTACCAATTTGTTTTGGTTTTATTCAGTGTAGCCATCAGTTTTCATTGGCTTTGGTATAGTTAGTACCTGTGCATGGATGCTGGGTAGTTAGTGTCTGTGGATGCTCTTCTGCTTTCATAGTGTGTGTTGGACCTAGCCCTCACTGTAGTGTCACCACTGAACATTTTGCCTTTACTCCTCCTGTTTTGCTGAATTCATTTTTGTTGGCTTTAGTTCTCTGCACTCTTTACTGCTGCGAGCCAGTGCTAAAGTCCTTATGCACCCTCCTCTAAACATGGTAAAATTGGCCTACACCCAATTTGCCCATTTCATTTGCTGGTAAGTCCCTAGTAAAATTATACTAAAGGTACCCAGGGCCTGGATACTATAATTACGGCACCCGGGTTTTATAGTATTTATTTTTTTAACATTTCCGTCTGTATTTATCCATATTTATTTTTTGGGCCATCATATTGATATTTCTCCATATTTATTTTGTGTTTTGAGAGTAAATGGAGTAGTAAAATTGTATATTTCTACATTTATTTAACTCGTACACGTGCATTCATACGTAGATGATGTAGCGTTTTAGCAAATAAAGCAGCCGCATATACCACGGGTACATATTAGAATTACACTACAAATATATGTTAACATATGCCTGTATTTAAGGAAATCTCATCCTGTTTTTTAACTCCCCATACTATCTATCTGCCGGCTTTTCTCTGAAGTTCATTAAAGACAGCATGGAGAGTCTCTCACAAGAGCACAGTTTTCAGTATTTTTCCGCTTTTAAAAATAAATACAGACTGGAAACACATTGTTTTCTGTCTGTATTTATCTGTTAAAATCAGTAAAAACGGAAAACAGGGAGCCTTAATTATAATTATATGCTACTAATGTGCCTGCAGCACTTATTGTGCCACCCAAGTAAATAGTCCTTAAAAACCCGTCTCAGGCCTGCCATTGCAGCCTGGGTGTGCAGTTTTAACTGCCATTTCGACCAGGGACTGTAAGTGCTCTCCAAAAGTCAGTGGACTGGCCACATGTTCTGTCTCAAGGACACAAAGAGTGGTGTAAGACAGCAATCTGCCCAGTCAGGAGTGGACTGAACTGGACCCTAGGCTAGTGTGAACCTGGACCATAAAAGTTGTCAATGAAAGCCTGGGTGCTGTGGCTTTTAATGTACTTTAAAAAAAATTGTGACTCTTGGCTGTAGAAGGAAGCAAAGGCACATAGGTCTCTTCACCACAGGAAACGACGTTTACATTGCAGTACTATTACAACACTGTTGTTACAACAACAGCGTTGTTAGTACGCGATGCATTTACATCACAAGTCATTACAACGACTTGCTGTAGGGGACGCTGAGGTATTGGAAATGAGTTCCAACATCTTCTCTACTGTTGCACAAACTGGAGTAGGAATAGTAAATAATACTATTCCTAAGTCCAGAGCGCCCCCTACTGCAAGTCTTTGTAATGACTTGCGATGTAAATGTATTGTGTGCTAACAACGCGGTCGTTGTAAAGCACCGCGTTGAAATGTGCTATATTCTTCACCACTAAAGCTGTAACTGGAGCAGCTGATAAGAGCGCCAGCTAAATTTAAATTATATGTGTGTACCAATCTGAAATGTACCTGACTCTGCCCCTATTTGCTCTGTGTAACAGAACACTTTGTTGGTAACATTTCTTTTTCCTGTCTTTTGTGCAATAATGACCTCTGCAGGATGCTTTAGTAATGTGTATAGTAATAGCCAAAACGCAGAAAGTCAGATATGTATAGTTCTCTGACTCCTTTTAACTATTTTGCTGCCTTTTTACCAGTCAATATTTCTTGCATTTGCTCAAATGTCTTGGATTTTATTTTACTCGTTAATTTTTCTTGTTTTTGCTCAAATGTCTTGCAATTTCACTTGCTTTATTCTGCAACTTTAATGTTGTTCGGTACTTCTTGAACCTGGTCACGCACTTCGCTGCTGTTTGTTCCAAAACCTAAAAAGGGCCCTGCAGAGTTTTCTAATGAACTGTGTTGTAACCTAGCAAGGTTGTGCTTTTATTAATCCTTTATTAATGCATTATTAATCCCAAATCAATAATTCACATTCTCACAGTGCTCTCCGTGCTCCACCATTCTCATATTCTACTGAAAATATACTTAATTTGACCTCACATACCAGTGTTTACATTTTGAATTTCCTAAAGGTCCACTCATTGCATGCACGTCAAACAGATAATGTACACAGCAACACATTGGTACAGCGGGTCATATTCATATTTGCAAGTTATAAAAGTAATAGAGGTTTACACACGGAATGACACAGTCATCTTGTATATATGACATTAAAGACCAAGGGGCATATTTAAAATAAACTGGTGGAGCGCCGTGTTACTTTGAAATTGGTAGTACCGCAGAGCTCCGACAGTTTTAAAATGCAGTGATGCTCCGTATTTACAAAAATATGGTGCACCCTTGCATTTCCCCTAGCACTAAAAAACCTGTGTAGCACCAGTGCAGGCCCCATGGCGCTATGTTGCATGGGTGGCCTGCGCTGTAGGGGTAATTGTTTATGTGCAGGAAGGGGCACCTTAATCTTGAACAGTCTTTAAATGCAATTTGCTCTATCCATGTGTGATGCAGAATGCACCACATGTGGAAAGTGCAATATACGTGGAGAAATAAAATATTGCCTGTTTAAGACCAGGTATTTCCTGGTCATATTTTTCTCACTGTCTCATACCTTGTATGTAAATCTGGGGCAGCGTAAAAAAGCAATGGGTGTTGTGGTGGAACGCCCACTGCAACACCCATTGCACACCCTTTTCATGCTAAGTGCTGCGTGAAGAGTGACATTATGTTCAAGGCGGCATTAAGCCAGCTTAACGCCGCCTTTTAAATAAGGTGAAGGAGTTAACGCCACTAGAACATCAAAATAAGTGAAGTTCTGGTGCCGTTAACTCCTTGAACATATGCCCCCATTTTGTGTCATATAACTCCTGCTATACAGGGAGCCCTCAAAACAATCCTGGAATGATCATGCTCGGGAGAGAGATGGTGAGCTTTGATAAAAGAGAAGAGAGATGGCTTCCTGCACAGACGAGGCCTAGAGCCAGTTTTAGATGGAACAGCATTTGAGCAGACCACACAGTTGACGACAAGGGCTTCAGTCAAGGGATTGTTATTTGTCTCCTTATTACCAATAGCTTTATAGTGAATTACATTAATGTTATGTCACAAAAGGGACTGGTCCTTCGATGGCTAAATGCACATATGGCATGTGCCTCACTCTCGAATTCTGATCTGCCCTCTTCTTTTACACTGGACTGCTTGAAACACAGAACTTCTGTGAAGTCTTAATTGTTTTGGTTAGCCTATGTGTTATAAATAATCAATATGCTTATCAGACACTTCATGATCCACTGTTCTCTTTCTTTATTCCCCACTGAGTCATACGCGGTAGCAACCACCCAGCAGCTACAAAAATCCACAAAATAATAGGATAGCAGGTCTCAAACACAGAAAAAATACTTTTAAGAATCTTAAACTCTCTAAAATAGCATCTTATCAATCAATCAATAATTCTTTATTCGACCAAAAAGGCAATAAAATACATAGGGAAAATCCACCATTGCGCAACAGACTAAAACAACTTCATTAGGAGAGAAAAGACCACAGTTCAGACATTGACACACTCAAAAATCGGTGGTGCAGCAAGATAATTCTTCAATAAATATCAGCAAACAGAGATAAATACATAGCATACTCATGTAATTGATTAAGCGTACAAATTGTCAAAGTTAAAACAACTAAAAACAACACTAAAAACAATAAGCAGATAAAAAACAAGAATCACACAAATCAGGAGTAACAAACATGATCAAAGAATTCATCACAACCTTGAATATCAAATTTGCCCTCCCTCGTTCTCCTGGCTCTGATAGTATCTTATGAAATCAATCTAGATTTCATTATTACATATATTGATAATGCGTGCTATCAATGCGCACTGGATTGCTCCATTTATTTTCCAAGAAATAAGTGAGCGAAACTCCAATAACTTCTCCACTCAGAATTGTCATTTCAACATATCCAAATCCCTTGGTTTAAAATCCAGGCTTACTTGCATGGTGTTTCAGAAATATAGTGGCCACAAGGAAAATACCTAAACAGTCCTGTCTGTTTGGAAGGTTTAACCCACTTCAGAACCATGAGCCCAATTACGCAACAGTCCAAAGAAAGTCTGGGGAATAATGCTGTTTTGAAAAAGTGGTTATCAGTCACTAGCATAACATTTTTCCAATAAAGGATAGCTGCAAATGCAATACTTCCAGTCATGCTCTCACTCGGGTGTAGTGAGCTACCCATCTGATAATGCACTTTGGGGCCTCACAAGTAGGTAAGAAACACTACAGAAATGCTAAAAAACAATGTGCAGAAGGTACTAGGGAGCCAGATTACACTCATTGCACCAGTATTTCCAGATTGCATAAAAACATTGATGCCAGTGTGTCTTTGCCCTGAGAAATGCACCACTGTACAAGTATAAAACCCACATTTGCCAAGGCTGAGGCCCTCATTGCACGTGACACCTTCATTCTGATGGGTCCGATAATATTGGTTACTGGACCCATCGCACTAATGAGATCTGCAGAATACCACAGATCTGGCTGCTTTGACATGAAGATTTGAGATGCTGTAAATCGTTGAAATCTCTCAGACAAAGCCCAGAGGGAATGAGGAATTACTAGGCCAACCTGACCCTGAATATCCCATTCCGGGGTTTTTCCTCATTACTTAGTGAACTTTCTGTGTCCAAATCATAATGGGTTAGATTTCCTGAAAGCACGGAGTTGTCTATACTATGGTATCAATAAATCTGGGAGTGGGGAAATACCGGCTCATTTTCATTCCTACTTGTAATGTAATGCACTTACTAGTGCAAAAGTGATACATTGTACAAGCGGAGGGTCCAAATAATGCAAAAGTCCAATAGTGCATTCCATGTAATCAAGAAATGTTGGCTGAAATTGGCAAAAGCACCACCGCAATGCATGTAATCCAGCACTCGCTGCAGTGCTTTCAGCTTGCTTAAGGTTAAAACTGTAGGACATTGGAAATCATTGCAATGCCCCCTGCCTTCTCTGCAAATTGCTGATGTAAATGTAGTTATTGATGACCGTGACGCTGGTTCAATATATTCAGTTAACAGAAGCAGTAAGCTGAGGACTCCAAAGATATCTGTGATCAAACTCTTAATTATCCTGCCAACTCGTGGTTGTTTGTTAGCGGCCCCCAGGGAGAGCGGGAAAGGGGGGAGCGCTGGACAGTGATATAGCCCTTTCCGCACTGCTTTGTTCCCGCCATTTTCAACCTCCTGCTCCTATAGAGAGCGTTCAGTCACAAGACGCATGTTATTGGGTACAGGGAGCCGTCTGCCTCAAACACACCTTCAAATTCACCCTAAAAACATTCCGAGCGAGAAGTCACTAAAAGCAGTGTGTCTCCTATAAACAGCGTTGGGAAGATTACATGAATGAAGGCCCTAACAGATACGAGTGGACAAGATTTATGCACTCTTTACTTGCATCCAGCAAATTGAAAATGTTGAGAGGCAAGCAGTTGCAAGGCTTGTAAGCAAACAGAAGCGTTTCAGGACATTCCTGTTGTTTCTGCAATAATAGCAATGTCTAGGGACGCTACTAACTCAATAAAATTAAAAAGGTAAGGTCAAAGGCATGTATTTTTAAAGTCGCAATCTGATTTTGAAGAACTTGGGGGCATATTATCAAGAAACGGCGTTAAAATTATCGCCGCTTTAGCGGCAGAAAACTGCCGCTAAAGCGGGGATAATGGGCTTGATAATATGCCGCAGAGAATTCCAATAGAAGCCCATGTTGACACCAGAACAAGGGCTTCTATGAAAATTCTCAAGGGCATATTATCAAGCCCATTATCGCCGCTTTAGCGGCAGTTTTATGCCGCTAAAGCGGCGATAATTTTAACGCCGTTTCTTGATAATATGCCCCTTGGTCTGTAGGATCAGACAGTGGAGGCACACAAATATATACCCCAGCCACGGTTTGGAGGAGGCACTAGAATATAATGCCACCCACTGTGGCAGTGACCAACTGCTTGTTCTGAGCATCCAGTCAGGCCCACCGCAGAGATGTGCAAAGACTTTTGGTGCAACGCGTAGATACTGAATGGTGTACCCGCATCAAAGGGGCTATACAGTCTAATGTTATGCCTCTCATAATAGTGCAAACGGCAAAATATATGCATTAGTAGGTTAGTAAGGATCCTATATACATTTGCTCAATGGCAACTACTGTGGTGTAAGAAAAATCATTGCATTATTTACCACTTTCTCTGTAAATTGCTGATGTAAATGAAACTTGCATGTGAAATTTATATGCTCGATTTACCTCTGACCAATGAACCTTGTATGCTTCCCTAAAATATTTTCTCAATTATTTATAGGTTAAATTTCTTCAAAACAATTGACTCTCACTCTATCTTCATTTATACAGGACTAACCACCATCAACTTAAACTGTAATATGGCTTCAGTAAGCTTTCCTCGCTTTCTCAGATGAGGAAATATCCAACTTATTCTGTCTATTGCCATTTCTTGTTAGGTCTGGGTGTTGACAGTGCAGCAAGTCAAGCAGACCTATCTACCAATATACATACAGCGGGCATTGGTTCCGCCTCTTTTAACCTTCAGCTTTCTTCACCCAGCCTCATTCAGCCATTGAACTGAAACTTTGTCAATGACGTCTTGGCTCAGCCGAATGCAGTATTCATCACACACCTAATGCGACTGGTTATTTGGGCGCTCGTCTGCCTCCACTCTGGCCAAAAGCCCATCAGCCATTTGCAGGTGGGCGTCATTAGTCTCTCCACTGTGGAGGGGTGGGGGACCAAAGAAGTGAGTCATGACCCATCCCCCGCCCCCAGTGATCCCCGCTTTGTCCCCTGATGAGCTGCGGGAGCCGGACTGTTTCCGAATTATATAGACTTCTGTGCTGCTGCAATCATGCACTATTACAAAAACACCATTTGCAAAGACTGATTAGCGCGAAAAATTACTTTGCTCGTCTAACACTGATTCCCACGTAGATCAGTTCATTCCCTCTACAAGAAAGCCTAGAATGCTTCATTACAGACAGCTCCATACATTTACGTCGGAATATTTTTTGTTCTAAAGACATGAAGGCAGATTGTACTTGCAGGCCGGCAACAATATTTGCTGTAAAACATTGGCACTGTGGTGCGAACATACAAGCACGTCTGCGTTCACGAGTTCATTTCTAAACTCCCTATGCCATCAAACTGCAGAGCAAATGACCTGACAATAAAAATTCACAGCATGGAGAGTCACTCTAAAGAAGACCTACATTCAGCCGCTTCTGTTCCCAAAAATAAATGCACCCAGGGAGACAGATCGTTTTTAATTCTGATTTTCTATGTAAAATCAATACTAATCTTTAGGAGTTGAAAACCGGGAGCATTACTTATAAATATTTATCTGAAGTATTAACACAGCTGAAAGTGATCACAAGTGAGCTGTTATTTTATTATTATTTTTTTCATCAAAGATGCTTAATTAATCATCTCATTCGTTTTGTCTGCCTTTCTTCCACAAACCCCGCGAGGTTGCTCTGCCCCCTATCTGCCTTTTATCCCTTTAGTCAGATATGCTATAATTTCTATATCATTCTTTGTATAATTTGTATTTTCATCATGCAAAATGTCAACTAGGTCTCACTCTTGGTACAAAGGCAGTTGAATGCAGGTTCCTTACTCTAAAATTGTCACCTTACATAAACAACTATATAAAAATCAGCTCCTTATGACAGATTCATGTAGTCACGCAGTTTTGCTTTTAATGTGTGTCCTTGAAACACATCAGAAACTGGCAGTCACCCTAGAAACATCTGATTTCACAGACTTAAAATCACAATGTACAAAGGGGCAGATTTACAAGCCCCTTTTGACACTTTTGGGCTTCTGTTGCATCACTTTTTGTGCCGCAACGGTGGCATAAATGGGAGATGCGTCACCTTGTAAAGCCATGCACCACATTATACCTGCGTCAGTATAATGTATGCAGGGTGGGCGTTCCCATGTGGGAAAGCCTTGTAGAAGTGACGCAGTGAAATCTACATTTCACTGTGCCACTTCTAGGACGCCACTGCGTCAAAACCGTACGCCTGCGTAAGGAGTGACGGAGTGTATCAGGAATAGGCCCCCCATGCATTGCTGGGGTTCCATTGTGCTTGCGACACGACTCCAGCAATGTGTGACTATTGCGCCGACAGATGCGTCAAAATTTCTGACTCATCTGGCAATTCGTGTGCCATATTGTAAATACAGCGCATCCATGGTGGCGCAAGGATTTTGCACGCAGGTTCAGGGAAATTGACGCATCTATACGGATGCATCGGTATCTTGTAAATAAGCCACAAAATGTCCACTATGAATTACTATCTGCAGAGAAGGATACTGTCAGACACTAATTGGCATTGGTGATTAAATAAAGCAGAGAATATAACATTACGTTCTGTACAGTTACACGTCCCTTAATGGTACACTCACTTAAGTGCACACACACAGCCGGGTTTTGCAGTGTCTGCTCACACGCGCGCGCGCGCACACACACACCTACATACGTAAAAGCAGCTTGAGATTTCATTGCCGCTGTTCTTTTCTTATTTGCTTTTTAATTTAACACCCCAGTTGTGTTTTTCACACTCGAGCAGCAGGCGGGATTCTATTTTACAGCTGGCCTCACACCATTTCAGAGTTGTTTACTGCATGGGCACTGTGGGGGTCCTCTCCTGCCCTTAGGAAGTGACTTTCTTTCAACGAGTGCAATGCATGGAGGATGGCCCGTTTTGAATTGTTTCCAGATCACGTCAGCATTGTCTACATTTACTTGGGAAAGCAGCTTCGTGTCTATTCTTTCTAGACATAGTTTCAGTATCAATCAATGAGACGTTATGCAGCATGTCTATTTTTTCCGGATAGAGTTTTCCTATCAATAAATCAATCATGCGGTATGTATAGCGCTGCTTTTCACCCAAGCAGGTATCCAGGCGCTGTGCTGCGGTGACAGTCGAAGAACAAGGTTTTGAGTCCTATATCTTCGTTCCACCTCCGGACAATTTCTTTTTAGACTGCTCCACTCTACGCAGTGAGAGGTTATTTAGCTGGCAGTTAGTGCTAACTGTATATTCATGCTATGCCGTACACCGACGTCACTGGTCTATGCTACTGCTATATAAGGAGTGCAAATAAACGTTGTTCTTAACTTACCTTCATTTTTTAGGTTTTGCCTGCACAACGCTTGCGCTGTTCCTGAGAAATGTATTATTTTTAATATTCACTTAAAAGGGACTTACATCCTGCCTCTTCTCTTTCCTGGCTTCTCATTGGTTCCCGGGTGTGCCACTTACCTTTCATCTATTTCTATTGGCTGTAGCATATTCCAGCATTTACTAATGCTTGTTCCTCCTCTGATTCTCTGATCAGTTTCTGCCGCCAAAATACTGTTAACATCCGGTTTGAGCTATATTTTTATAAAGTTTTGCCTTTTACTCTTGCAGCATATTTATATAAGAATTTATCACCCAGAGAAATTAAGCGATTTGCATAGAATCATAAGATGTTTTGCGGCACTGCTGAGACTCAAACTAGGGTCCCCAGCTCCCCAGTCAGCAGCTCTGGCCACTGGGCCACATCCTCTCCACTCCCATGTTATCTGTCAGAGAGCTCTTTCCTTCTCCCGTATGATGATATATGAAAACAGCTCTT
Source organism: Triturus cristatus (assembly GCF_964204655.1). NCBI lineage: Eukaryota > Metazoa > Chordata > Amphibia > Caudata > Salamandridae > Triturus > Triturus cristatus. The sequence continues at coordinate 447,842,290 of NC_140590.1, forward strand.
TATTCATTACATAGGCGAAATCAATGCATTACCAATGCTTGTTTCTGTCTGTAGCCCACACACTGTAGCATGATGCATATCATTTGGGTAGTTCAATCCAGTCATAATAATTACTTTGCTTTTGAGTGTCAACTTGATTCCGCTCAAAGGCACCTACAAAGACATTACAACGTGTTGATTCTTATTCCAAAGCCAATCAGAGAGAAAACCGAAACAGAAAATTGCATTTTGACTTGATAGCATATGCAGATTCTGGGGAACGTGCAAAAACATATGCAACAGATGCACAAACAGTATCAGGTGCCCATTTCAGTACAAGCTCTGATTTAGAGTAGAGTACAAATCATACCTGCTTGCTATACGTGGGCAAAACAGAAACAATGAATAAAGGCACACGGAATAGGAGCATAAATATTGAATGGTCAGGTCACTCCCCATTTTTGGAGCAAATCAGGAACAGAATTCAGAATGTGTTATGTGCACCAGGCAGATAGTTTTGGCCCCATGCCCTCTGTATCACACTCTATCCTCATTCATTAACATTCAACTAGCCTCAAAACGTCTGTCTAAAATGTCAGCACTCAAATACATACCCTCCTGCTCACACACCCATTATTATACCTCAAGCTACATACATATGTTTTAGAATAAGCATTTTCATATAAAAGTCATATGCAAATGATGGACATTGCAGTCATACACAAAACTTAAAGTTTTGGAAATTTGAGCTTCTTGCAGGGTCACCTGGGATTGATTGTCTTTTTACTGAACCCTATTTCTGTTGGCTGTGGAATTTGTGCACTTTACCCCTATTACCCGGAGGTAAAGTGTTTATGTTCTCCAAGTTAAAAATTGTAAAATTGCTGTACACCCAATTTACACATTTAATGTACTTATGAGCCCCTAGTACATGGTCCTACATGTACCCAGGGCATATAAGTTAAATACTACCCGCAGCAATTATTGTTCCATCCACTAGAGCAGCACTGCAAAGCATGACTCCAAGCCTGCCTATACAGCCTGGCTGGGCAGTTTTAAGATTGCACTTTCAACCTGTCAAAATAAATATTTTTGCAGGTGTAAACCTACCTTCCTTTTGAAATACTTATATGTCACCCATAAGGTAGGTCTTAATGCCCATAGGGCAGGGTGTATGGTATTATAATGTAGGACATGCATATTTAATGGTTTATAAGTCGTACAGTGGAAAACCTCCAAAGTAATTTTTCACAGTGTCAAGGCTGGCTCTCTCAAAGGTTAACACTGGTTTACAGTATTACATTTCATACATACTAAATTCAGTTTGGAAAAAGCAAGAAAAATATTTTAAAAACCTGTAATTTTTCTTCATAAAACCAAAAGGTTTTCCTGCAAGTGTCCAGCTGTCACCTTAACCCTGAATGCTCCCCTGTGGTGAGATGTGTATTGCTCCCAGACAGTGGAGAAAGCACTAAGGTTGTGGGAAAAGGGTCTCCTCCCTTGACTGGATGACCTGGGGGCTGTGCCTCGCTCCTTCCTGAGCTTCAAAAGATTCCTACCCTGTTACTGGCAGATGAAGCACACGGCTGGGCCTGTCTCTTTTTTGTCTCTCTAGTCCGGCTGGCTCCAAACCAAGTGGGAGGGGAGGAACTGACCAGAACATAATCCACATTTGTAATAATAACAATCCACATTTGTAAAGTGCAACCAATCACCCATAAGGGTCTCTAGGCACTGGGGACCGTCGGGAAGATTAAGCAAGCTATTGCCACGAGTCACATGGTGCTGGGCTAATCTGCTGCCGGCACTGGGGATCGAACCGTGAACCCCAGATTCCGGAGTCAGTCACCCTGGCCACGGCGCCACACCTCTTCCCTAATCAGTTTAGAAGGTAGACAGAGGATTGCCCACCACCCACAGGCATAAATGTGGACCCCACAGACCTCTCCTCAGAACACTCATGGAACTGTAAAAAATTTGAAGAAGGACTGCCCTGATATCTGAATTCTGAAGAAAGTCTGGACCTGCTTGCCTTGTGCCCAGCAATCCAGAAGCGATTCACAGGATCAGTAGGCTGACCTTCGATTTAAGCTACAGGGATAAAACAAGCTTCCAGAGGCCTTTACCCACCAACTACCCAGCGACCTGTTCCAACTTTGGCTTTCTCTGGACCCTGCTGCTGGTCTCTGTTGGAGTGAGTCCTAACCCCCAAGTGGTGGCCACCTGATCCTTGACCCTCAGCTTGTGAACTGACCAGTTGCAGAGAAAGGGCCTCTGAAAGATTGGTGTGTCCCTGTAGCTCCATTAGGATGTCAATTGTTGGAAGTGGAGGTCCCTGTCGCTTACCGCCGCCACCTAATGCCGGAGGCACCCTCGACCCCTCGCTTCAACGTTCGGCTAAGTAAGGACACCGGCTGGGATAGCCCTGCTCACCCCCTTAGTAGCTTGGCACGAGCAGCCAGGCTTATCTCCAAGGCACGAGTGTTCAGTATGTGCATCCACGATCACAATAACCCCATGATGTCATTCCAGATAGATGCCACACGAGTATTGATAAAATGAGTATAATCTTTATATAAGAAATTATACGATACAACCACACGATACAAAATCAACATATAAGAATGGGTAGTATTCTTTCCGGTGGGTTGGTAGGTTCTAATCCCAACCACTGCGTCTAACCAACAGTTAAGCTCTTCTCTAACTGTGTCCCAAAAGGTTAGACCAGTCATATCGCTAGAAACACACACGTTGCAAAAGGAAACAATACTGCAATGCGTACCAATATTCTCTTATACTGTGCAACAGAGAAATAATGCCATACGCAGTGCCACAGTCATGTACTTTGCAATTGAAGGAATAATGCAATGCGTATCACCACCAGCATGCCCTGTACCAGGAAGAAACAAAGCAATGCGTCACGCTACAATCCTGTACGGTGCAATTAAGAATTAATACACTGTACCACGTTATACTCAGATACTGTGCACTGACGAAATCATACAATGTGCCATGTTACAATCAAATAATATGCAAGGGAGAAATAACGCAGTGTGTAGCGCACCAAGCATAAAGTTTGTTAGGCACAAATGAGGTCAGGCATCCTACGACAGTTCGATAGTTCGTTAGCAGCAATAATGCAAAGTGTAATAAAACAGTTTTACGTGCTCCAATAACAGTGCCCCTGGTATGGATCAAAAGATGACACACAAAGTACTGCTTCCTACTTCGGCCCCAGTACTGCCCCGTCCTGGGTCAGCATGGGCCGGGATCCAAGCCGAAGCAACGGCTCGCGCAGATGACTGAGCGGGAGGCTGAGAGAGTACCCCTTCGGGCCCACACCAGGTGTTGATCCACGTTACCTGGGGGGGCACGATCCCACTCTTATCCCTGACGTCAGCGTCTTGATCCAGAACTCCGTCACGGGCTTTGTTAGACTCGGGCCTGTGTCTCAGTCCACACCGAGACCCGCCCTCAGCACTGTGGAGACTTTACTTCAGTTCGGTGCACAACCTAACCTAGTACTCCTCACCAGCACCTCAGGTTGCACCTCAACACGCACCCTGCGCGTTCGAGCCTAGCCTCTTCTCAGGGTGCACACGATGTCCAAACGCTCTTCACTAATGCCCTGGCTGCACCACGACACACACTCTTGCACGTCAGAGACTCACTTCTTCTTTTGGTGATTACGAGGCTCAGGCGCTCCTCACCAACACACAGGCTGCACCACAACACGCACCCAGCGCGTCCGAGACTCACTTCCTCCACTGGTGCACACGATGTCCAGGCGCTCCTCACCAATGCCCTGGCTGCACAACAGCACGCACACTGCGCGTCTGTGTCTCGCTCCTTCCTTTGGTGCACACGAGGCCCAGTCGCTCTTCACTAGCACCCGGGCTGCACCACGACACGCACCCTTGCGCGTCTGAGCGTTGCTTCATCTCCCTGTGCACACCACGACCAGACGCTCCTCACCAACGTCTTGGCCTGCACCACGACACATCGGCGCACCTTAGACTTAGCTTACTCCTGCGTGCCCATGATCACAAGGCACTCATTCTGAGGGTCTCAAGCGGCACAAAGCACGTGCACACCGCGTTGCTTGGGACTTCTCCAGAAACTTTTATGATCCTGTATTTCCAAACAGGGAGCTAGCTCACCTCGGGCATTTGGGGTTACAAGACACAGCACAAAGCACAGTCTTCTTCAAGCAGGGGGACCCAGCGCCTCCAAGCACAGTCCCAACAGCCTCTTCTTTAGTTAGAACAGCAAACTCCAGACCAGCCCAGATCACGAAGCAAGGATTGGTCTATCCACCACAGTCTCTTCAGTTGTTCCTTCTTTAGCACAGGTTCCTCTTGACCACAGAATGGGTCCAAGCCTTTTCAGTCTCAATCCATATCTGTTTCATTCCAACGTTCAGGGGTTTCAGCTCTCATAGTTATACCCCTTAATGTCTTTGAAGTTTGTTTATTCTCAGGGGTTCCTGCTCCTCCCTAAATCAGTTCTGGGTGTCTTCTCCCAGTGTCACCTCTCTCCCTTTGTTACTGGGGGTCTGGATCCTTAATCGCTCAGCAGGAGATGGGTCAATTGGTTTATAGCACCAGCCCAGGCCTTTTCACCTCCTGGGCTTCTCCTCCCCTACTCTCCAGATGCAGGGCAGCCTGGTGCTATCTCAACTCCTCCCTGGGTCAAGACCTCTCCCAGCTCCTCTCACCTTTCAATTCTAGACAGACAATCCACATTTCAGAAACACACAGAAATGCTCAGAGCACAAAACTCAGCCACTTTCTAAAAGAGGGGTTTACAAACACACAGTGACAAAACCACCTTTACAGAAAGATGCATCATGACACTGTGAGTTCACACATACCAAACTTCACCTCTCCATTATAAATTGACAGGAAACTAGGCTACCAAACACAACACCCAGCCTCCCCCATTCTGTCCTATGGGCAGAATGGCCTGTCAGCAGTGAAAAATGAAATGGAGAGTTTTTCACTTGCAGAACATAACACACACCTCAGTTTATGTTCTGCCTTTTACCTACACTGCACCCTGCCTAGGGGTTATATGGGAGCTACCACAGGGGTGCCCCATGTGTATGTAAAAGGGAAAGTCAGGCCTTACAAGTGGTTGCACTTGTCAGGACAAAATGCTAATTTAGCATTCTGTGCGCAGGCCCTACACTGAAGGCCTGAGTTCCTTTCTCTGCACGCCATAGCATTACTAACCCTTGCACACACAGTGCACATCGCTAGGGACTTTTACTAGTAAGGCAAACATACCAATCAAGGCCAACCAATCACCAGACATTTTACAGAGGGAACTCCTGTACTTTGACACTGATCGGCAGTGGCAAAGTACCCAAAGCATCTAAATTGGCATCTCTAGGTCAGGAGAATGGTCTAGGGGGAAAGCAAAAAGTTTAGGGAACTTTAACAAAAAAGGCCAAGTCCTACATCAATTAACTGACACTGGATAAATTAATGAGATTCTGGTTTCAAGTCCAACAGGTCAAGTCTTCCTTCAGGATTTTCAGGCAGCAGGGCAGTCTTTCTAGTGATTTCTCACAGGTCCACGAGTGTTCTGAGGAGAGGTCTGTTGGGTCCCCTTTTATGACCAATGCTTATGCGTGTAAATCAACCCATTGTCCACCCCTAAATCAGTTATCGTCTCTTTCTTCCCTCCCACTTGGCCTGGTTCCTGCCTTACTGGAGAGACAGAAGGGGGGTAGACCTAGATGTGAGCTACATCTGCCAGTGACAAGGTGGGCATCTTTGAATTACAGGAAGGGGCTGGGTACAGACCACCCTGTCATGGTAGAAGTGCCTCTCCCAACACCCAGAGCCCTTTGTCCACTGTCTGGGAGTAATAGAAATCTCACCACAGAGGGGCATTCAGTGGTCAGGTGACAGCTGGACACTGACAGGAAAGACTTTTGGTTTTAAACAGGAAAATGACAACTTTCTAAAGGTATAATTTAAAAAATAGTAATATAAATCCCACTTGACCATTAAGGCAAAGTAAAGCAGAGATATACTTCTAGGCTTTTCAATGGGCTAAAGATTGACTCATTCAACTAACTAGGAATAATGATTGAATACTCTTAAGCTTTAAACAGGATGTAAACTTTGAAAAGGTAAGTGAGATGCTTGGAAATATCAGTTGATTTGCTTTATGAGAACAGTGGCCCTGGCTAAAAGAGTTGTTCCACAGCTACGCCTCAAGATATTTCATTGGTGGATATGATTCTCTCCATGTTGGACTTCATGCTGCCAGTAGGCGTGTGATCGGAGACGGAGTAGAGTCATGTCAAAAATTCAAGACTAGATTGAAACATGGGGCACTCCTGCTGCCAGATAAGAAAAGGTACTATTTAGTGGACTGTTGCAATATGTGACCCTGTTGGTTCACAGAAAGCTAAAGGTTTGGTGGAGAGTTCTTCTCTGGTATTCTTTGGGCTGCACTCTGTGTGAGTCTTTGTTCTATACCTCCATAGGGACACTGGGTGTGATCATCTGACCATTCATTTATTCTGTTTCTTCCTGGCGTGCCTGACACAAGTGGTAGCTTTTCCTCCATTTGTTTGAAAGCCTCAGATGTCTATATGTGAGCACCTCAAGATTCATTATTCTCTTACCTACTCTTTCACATTTCTATGCCCCCTTAGTGAGCTTGTTGGGTAACATGGAGGTGTTTTTCTACATGTATTCTGACGATACCAAACTCATGTTCAACATCAGTCCACGGGGTCAGCCATTCTATCCAGATTAGCCAAGCTTAAATCAGACATTTACAATCATATGCCAATTGATGGTCATCAGATGTTAAGAAACAGCGTTCAACCAAGACACAATGTCTGATCATAAGAAAAACCAATGTTAGTCCTTTTCTCTAACCTGTATCCTTTTGTGGAGACTGTAAGAAATTGGATTATTTCATTGAGAAGGGTGAGAGCACCACTCAATACATAAACAATCCTAGTCTGTGTGAACCACAACAGTCACTAATAAAACCTGAGCTTAACCCTCTGATAGATTGGCGCAAAATCATTAAGGCTTTATTTAAAGGCAATGTGTAAACTGTACAGCACACAAACACTAATAAAGTAAAAATACAACACCAGAAAATCCCAAACCAATTTAGAAACCTGGAGTAATTTTCAATAAATAAAGTGACATCAAAACAATAAAATCCAATAAGTTGATCCGAAGAAGTGAATTTTCAAAGATTTAAGTAAAAATAGCACCAAAAAGCCCAAAGTGACATTTGTGGTTATTTGGTCGGGTCGAAGGCAAATGTTAAGGTAAACAGTGTTGGACTGCGGGCCCGATTTAGGGACCATGTTTGCCCCGGTAGAAAGTCTACCTTCTAGGGTAGTCCAGTTCCACAGAAGGAGTTTGTCGGGGCTTTGTGTTGGCCACAATGAGATTGTTGTTGTTTTGAAGAGCTGGTCATCAGTGAAGTCCGCTCATGTTCATGAGGGGACAGGGAATGGTTATTTTCCGACACAAAGAATCCAGAAACGCTGGATTTTCACCTGCCTGAAGCCCAGATCTTGCAGTTTCTAGCTGTGCGGAGTACACTCTGACACCAGCCAAGTATCCTTGACCTGGGGGATACTTCTTGGTGGTCAGGTCTCACTCTATCAAAGTCCAGCAGCATGATCCAGGCAGGACCAGTTGGTACCAGTCTGCTGGGCAGTTGCAGGGAAGGCACCTGGAAGCGTGTTGAGTCCTTGCAGCATAAAAAGGAGGTCAGCCAATTTGCCCTTGGACACACCTTTGGGATCCTGGATTCAAGGGTCCAGATTTTCTTCTTCAGACAGCAAGACAGTCCTTCTCCTGAATCTCCACAGGTTCAGGAATGTTCTGATGAGAGGTTCTTAGTGTGCCACTTTTAAATTCAATGCCTTCCAGTGTGTGAGGGTCACTCCCTTTGTCTAACCTTAAACTGGTTGTGGTCAGCTCTTCCCCTTTCCCTGGACTGGACTCCAATTGGTCTAGGGGGATAAAAGGCAGACAGGCCCTGATGTGCTGCATTTGCCACTGACAGAGCAGGCATCCTCAGAAGTTAGGAAGGGCTGGGTACAGTCTTAAATCTACCCTTTAAACTTCAGGAAGGGCTGTGTACAACCTCCAGGCCATCCAGCTCAAGAGATCAACTCCCTTCCCCCCACCCTTTTTCCCATCTGGAAGGAATACACATTACACCAGAGGAAAGACAATAACAGTCATGTGACCCTTGACACTGGGAGAAAGGCACATTTGCTGTAGACAGAAAAATGCCAACTTTCTAAAAGTGGAATTTTCGTTATGGTGATTTAAAATCTGTATTAACCATTGAAGAAGATTTTATTTTACAACTCAAATGAGTTGAAGAAGTATTTATCTGCTGCCAAACTGACATAATTACTAATTAAGTGTAATAAGGTAACACTGTGTTATTCTATGAGAGATTCAGTCTTGCTACAGCAAAAAATGACTTTCGGGAGGCTGCACTGCCAGGACATGTAAAACTTGAGTACACATGTTCTACCTTGTAGAAAGTATGGTATGAGCCTTTAGGGTTACTTTAGGGGTTACTTAGAAGTATTAAAAAGGCAGATTGAAGCCTGGTAAAAAGGGTTATTTTTCAAGGCTGAAATGGTGGTTTGAAAGAGCACTATAGGCTGCATTGCAGGCCTTAGACATGTTTTACATTGCTACTTTAGAGGGTGGCACAATGGGTGCTGCAGCCCATGTGTAGCGTTTCATTTACAGGCCCTGGGTACAGTTAGTACCATTTATTAGGGACTTATAAATACATTAATTACTGGGAATTAGATGTATTCCAATTTTACTATGGTCGAAGGACACAGGAAAAATATCCACGACGACCGCCAGCATGAAGTGGCAGCAGGACCTGCACTTCATGCCAACAGCAACCATTCACAACAACCGGCAGCGCAAGACCTGCACTTCACTCCATAAGCAACCATCTGGGATGATCAACCACATTGAAGCTCCAGCGGCTTTCCGCGCTACAAAAGCGACCATCTGCAGTGCTCGACCTACTCTTTGGACTAAAACCCTCTCTCCATGCAGGACTTGAGAAGGTAACTCTTCAGCAAGACTAATCTGGTACCTTTATCCGACCTGTGCTCCACCACGGTCAGCCTGAACTTGTGACTTTTCACCTGTCTATTGTGGTCACATGACCTCAAATTACTCTTTCTGCTACTTCCGCTATTTTTACCCAGAACTGTAAAAACCTATATTTCCAGTTCTACTGATTGGATTTTGATCATTTTATTTAGTAAAATGTACTCTGTCCTTCTGCGTTGGTTTAGGATTTTCTGGTGATTTCACTTAATTTCCATTTCAGTGCTACATAAACACATTGCATTTTAGTAAAACCTTTTTTGCCAAACCAACAGAGGGTTAGGCAAGGGTTAATTTAGTGACTTTTATGGTTGACCCTGACAAAGATTGTGTTTATTATTTGAGTGAGGCCCCCCCCTTTCAACTACTAATCTAATTCCTTCCACAAGCTATGTTCCTGGACACTGCACACATATCAAACTTATGGCGGTTTTCCTGCATATGAGGAGGAATGATCTTTCTTTAATACAACACTCTGAGAAGTGATGATGGAATGGCTTATCTATTAGACCATACTAAATGGGAGGAGGCCGGTTACAGGTCGTAGTAGCCAGCAGGGTAATGGTATATACCATACAATGCTATATCAAAGACCTCAAGCAAATGTCAAGTTCCAATTGATACAATTTCATGTTTTGCACTAAAATAACAGATGCTGAAGTGCAGGGACCCGGTGGCTACTTTCTTGCACATTCTTTTGGACTGCCCAACGGTGTTTTAGGTTCCAGGTCACGGAAGGGTTTATTGCATGAATGTGGCTCAGTGTAAAGATGACCCCAGAGGCCTTCCAGTGGATGTATTTCTCCTTTTCATACCAAACACAGAATGAGGATGAAAGCAGGCCAATTAGTATTTGGCTATATGATGTGTAGCGGTATCATCTATGATCAGAGCGTTCATAACAGCTTTTTATAATATTTTTTCTAACTGTTCTATCAGGTTTCATTCTGTCTTTTTCATTTGCATCAGCAATCCCTGCTTTCAGGGGGATGTACCATAAATAAACTCCTTTTCTAGATGCACAAGATACCTGTGACCCAAAGCACTATTTTGTGGTTTCTATGGAAACAAGAGTTGCACATTTTTGTCATACTTCTTTAGCTTTTTTAGGACAGATAATTGGGGACCCAGAGGGAAAAGATGATATTTTTAATTATTCAGCAGAGAGCTAGTCTGTTGACCATTGGCTTGTAATAGGTATTTTATTTCCAGTGCAGAAAGAAATTGCCTTCAGCTGTCACCGGGCATCTTCAACAAACATGATTGTAGTAGAGATGCTCAATTTTCCAGGAAGACCGAATCAGACCTCAATATCATAAAGGAATGTTACACAAAAGGCCAGGACTGTTGTACTTCGCAGCTTCAGTTATCATCTGTTGGTGATGTGTTAAAGCTTTTTTGGTATTAATGATGCGTTAAAGCTTTTTTTTAAAGTGTCTTGGTATTCTTTTCCTTGTCGTGCGTTGGTTATCATTGTGCTTTAATATGTCAAATTCAGTCGTTTGGGATATTAAGACATTACTTTACAGGTGCACATCAACAGACTCCAGCCAGACTTTCATTTAACAGAAAGCATCATCAGTTTAATTTTGAGAGGATAGTCCTGCGATTTCAAAGCACTACACTGCGGGAATGATTAGGAACATCTACACACGAATACCCGGCACAAAGCTTTTCTGCAGTATCTTCATGGTATTTAATCCAAGAAGATACACAACATAACAGCACAATTAAAGCTAACAAGGCACAGCACAACAATCAAAATAGAATGTAACATAACAATCACAGTACAACAAGACATTATCCCATTAACCCGTTGCGTGCTCATGACGAGCTCAGCTCGTCATGAGTCACAGTGGAGCTGTGCTCATGACGAGCTGAGCTCGTCATAACTGCTGCGGCCCGCCCACGCGCGAGGTATTCCCTACCTGTGCGGGAGAATTAATCAGTGGGCGGGGTCGTGACGAGCTCAGCTCGTCATGAGCACAGCTCCACTGTGAGTCATGACGAGCTGAGCCCGTCACGAGCACAGCGGCGCCGCGGCCTCCCCCCCGCACCGCAGGGGAATTACCCCACAGGGAAGGGGTTAATAATGCAGCACCAACAACAACGGAACACATTACCACCACAACATAACACCAAACAAAACAGCAAACATGCACCATCTTGTTACATGTTACCTCCTCTCTAAAACTGCTTTTATATAATAGAGGTAAAAGCTGTTTGCACCAAGCACTGCTCTCATTTACCAGGAAGGTCACGAAATAGCACCAGTCAAAAATGTTTTATGACCCAGCCCGCGGTTTTATTTTGACACTCTCACCACTCACTCTGTGTGAAAAAGACCAAGGTCACTTTAACTTGCTGTCTTAGCCAAAGAAAGCATATTCCTGGCTCATTCTCACCCAAATGAAGCTGGTTCGTGTTTTAGGGTGCAAGATCACAAAAATATATTTTTATTTCGATTTCTAACCCATGTTCTATCACACACCTCCTCGTATACTATTCAGCAAGATACCAAAGGGCCATGTTGCAAGGGTCCTTTCATAACCTGATTTGGAAACAAACATGATTTCACACCCAAATCATGATTCTCAATTGTGCGCACTCAGTGCACCTGCACAATTTCTCACGGACACAATTTGCCAGGGAAGTCTTGGTGAAATGTGCGCCAAGCAAAATGGGTCACAAGTGGGCAAAACATACAGTAATTGGTCAGGCGAACTTGTAACTTGTATGTGACACCTCTTTCTGAGCACATTATCACGAAATGATGTGCAAATTCCACATCCAGTAAATACCGAACCAGATACTCTTGATATTTTCTGATAGTTGTGTACAAAGTAACGTTCAACTTGTTATGGAGCCTTAAAAAGTTGAAATCTATATTCAACCTGCAAGTCACAGTTTCAGAATTGTGTAATAGTTTTGGCCATAATTTTATAAAGGGAAACTGATAAGCATTGAGTGCCACACAAGTACAGCTGATGTTATTGCTATATCTTACTAGACGTCAATATACCAAAATGCCCTTGACAGGAAAAGAAATATTTCATACCATGAAACCTGCATGACTTCACAGGTTTGATCCCCTTGTACCACTCTTTGTCCTTCCACAACTTACCCTTTGATTTGAGCCCGGTTTACCTACTATTTTTGGCCTTGGTTTTCATTACAGAACCGTCCAGTTACTACCCCAGCTGCACCTTACAGATGGGCACCTATATTACTGACCACCATTTCTTTAGTTTCTACAGCAGAAGAATGACCCTTCCCCAACATTAAAGCCCTTGGAGTATGCTTTGTTGCAATGTTCCAGATTAAAACCACATTGGATATCTAAAGCAGTTTCGGAAACCCGCTGATGTATATTTTTCCTGCCAAATTACAGCAGTTTTTTTCCACAAAAGATGACCCCTTTCCTGCTCTTGTAACATTTGGCGTGAGGTGTTAGGACATTTGTTGTAATAAAATAATGTCCATTCCAAGTGGTATCTTCATGTTTCTTTATTCAGGCAAGATGTTACACAGAGAGCCCCACCAGGAGCAGCCTCACTGCTGCTCAGCCCATCTCCAAGGGACTCACACACGAACACTCCATTCACCAACATTCTCTCACACAGACACTCCCACTGGGCAGCAGCAGTATAACAACATTGCAAGTCTGACTTGCTGTCCCTTGTCTTGCGAGCCGTGGGGAATGCGGAACAGGAAGAGGATTGCGTCCTGTCCGATCCTGGTGTTGCGATGGCCCAGGGGGCTATTTAGGCCAGCGGTGACCTAGCCCCCAGTATTCAAGAGGCCATTGTGACGTTGGGACCCAAGCAGGGGGCAGTTGCCTCCAAGTGACCACGTAATATCGACCCCACTCAGTTAATTGATTTTATAGCAAAAGAGGGGCATGTAACACTAAAAGAGTTCAGGGATAGATGGACTCTCCATCAAATACTTCTCCGGACAGCACTGATGGGACGGCCAGAAATCCTTATTCTGCAAAGGACATTCACACAGGATTGGGGAGCACAACATCGCCATTTGCCAGTGGAGTGCATGGGGCTACAGTCCCTGTCATACACTGTGCGGCCCCTTTCACATCTTGGTATTGCAGGTGGGGGCTGGACCGTGGCTGGTTGTCAAGGATACAGAGAGTTGGGAACACCCGCCAGGGTGTGGGCGGAGTAGGATGAAGTGAGCCGAGACCTTACTACTGTGACATTTTCAGGGAAAGCCTCATTGTAAAAACATGTATGCATTAATCATCATCTTTATGCTGACAGACTAGTTTTATAAGTATGATATACATAGATGCTTAACCAACAGTATTGTAAAGTGCCAATGTTGCTATTCTGTAATTGCTTACACCTTGCATGTTTTAAGAATATTGTGTTTATGTTTCTGATGTTAAAAAAAACATGCCCCATTACCCTGGGGAAAGTTATAGAGTATAAGAGTAATGACTCGTCATTGATTCGGGTGAGGTGGAAGGGTGCTGAATCTGGCTGGGGGTCTCTGGGCCCCATACATGCGACAAATTAACAGCCTACACCTTTGTCTGATGTAAGTAATAACCACTCTATGTCTCAGCAGCAAGTGTTTAACTCCGTAGCCCTCTTCAAGAGGTGTGTTTCTGCTACACCTTCATTTGCAGAGTGCACTCATCTGCTTTTGCACCAGGGAAGCTATGAGGTCGAGTGGATGAATTTGACAACCCAAGGCCTAGGTTTTAATAGCCTCTTTTCCATTCACGCGCTTTTTCACGAGCTTTTTGAGCAATCATTGTAATCATGCCTGACTCAAATTGTGACTCTGCAATTCACATGAGCAAATATGCATGCTGGCCTATGAAAAACAATTCACATGCACATATATTCATGCACATATATCACAAGCACAGACATCATCTAAATCCGACTCTGTAATAATGGACGCATTTTTACATACCCACTACATTACACATTCTTTAATTCACTGTCAAACGTTCTCCCCTGCATCCTCTAGCCCCCACGTACGCAGAAACACACACAGCAGTAGGGCGTTTGTACACCGGGAACTACAGAAGCGAGACGTTGTTTTGTGCTCGTGCATTTGAGTGAATTTCCCGCAGTCTTAATGTTGTTGTGCTGTTTACTGACGCTTGAATATATAACACAAATGTTGTGCCTAATTTAAAAGAAGCAGTACACCATCCTCCTCTTGGACACTACCTCATCAAGGAGTGGACTAAAGAACAACTTTCTGTCTGAAAAAAATGTAAGGAAAGCCTACGATAAACCAAGCAAGAAAAAACGAAAGAAGCCATCAGAAAGCCAAAGGGATACAACGTCTCCTCCTTCATCCAAATATTAATATCTCTACTGGCTGTATATTCATGCAAAGCCTTGGTTAGGAAAATATGTATCCTACATTTAAATTTCTAATACGTATGTATGTAACGAATTACTAAAACTATTGTGAGAGAGCATAGGAAACTAGACAGCGGATCGGGATACAACGAGGATCCGTTTCACGGAGCAGAAATGCAGTATGGGAGATCAATACATTGGAACGCCCCTAGCATCTCAATTCACGGATGAAGAACGTGCTGTCACGTTCGCATCCTGATTGGACAAGACATGCTAAAGCTTTCGATCAGGTCTCATCGGTGGCGACCCACTGAGCTACCAGCCAACCACAGGGCTCGGGCCGCACCCGCACAGAAGCTAATGACTGCACCCTGCTGAGCTGGCTCGTGCCGCCGCGGCGCCACGCTCGTAAAAGGCCAATGAGGGCCGGGCCTTAGAGCAATTAATTACTATTTTCTTACACAGTGGCCTTTTCATCATGCCTGAAGACTTTCAGAGTAACTCTATGCATCCTTTTATGCCCGGAAATAGTCTCTTGCTGTGGTCTGTCGTCAGATATCTCCAAGCTACACTTACTGACGATTAATTAAGATAGCAGCGGGGGCTAGAAAAGAGTCCAGATCACAGCGAGGGCGACGGGGATTATTATTAATATTAATATCAGTACCAGAGGTTATGATTAATCACAGTAGTAGTAATATCATTATTTTTTAATATTATTATCATCCTTGTGGTCATCATTTAGTAACAATGAGCCTGATTCACAAAGGGACTTACGACACGTAAAGGTACGAGTGCAAAGTCTCAGCACGCCAGAGGGAATGTCCACATTTGGGAGGAGTCACTGTACGGGACACTGCAGAGAGCGAGCCCTACGGAGATCCGCCCCGAGTCCGCACTCGTAAATTTAAGTGTTGTAAGTCCCTTTGGGGCATATTATCAAGAAACGGCAGTTGATAATGGGCTTGATAATATGCCCTTAAGAATTCCCATAGAAGCCCATTGTTGTATCTTCCCCTTTTATTCCTACCTTGGTACCTTCCGTCCACCCCCCTCCTTTCTTTTACCTTGGTATCCCCTGGAGCTCACTTTGGAATGTTGACATGCCGTTTGCCAGAGAGCGGATGGCCTGAATAAAGTGACAAGTTCTTCTACGCAATTGGTGTCACTTTTGATTATTACACTGGCGACGATACCTGTGAGGGGGACAGGACAGGTCATTTCCCCTTTTGCGTTTGCTCTCGAGAATCAGGGAGATTATCAGCTGTGCGTTTCTTGCCTGATGTTCAGCTGTTCTGGGTGCGGAGCTGTTTCATCGGTTGTGGTGGCTTATCAAAGGTTCTCTTGAACATTAAGATTTTCATCATTCCCTGCGCAGCCACTGTTGTTGCTTTTGCTGATATGAGGAAATCTCACATCGTACGAGGGCTTTGAGGAACTGTCCCTGGCAGGATCTCTTCTTCCATGTGTGGATCGTCCCCGGCAGCCGTCGTTCTTCAAGACTTCCGTATTGCTGACGGCTTCCTGGAAAAGTTTGCAGACGCCTTCTCACGCCCACCAGCGGGCAGAGTTCATCATGGCAGTGCTCTGACGGCTTCCTGGAGCAAGATTGAGGACGCGACCATCGACGCCCCCTCACGCCCACCAGCGGGCGGAGTTCTACGTAGCGGTGTTCGTTGGGTCCTGGTGCACTCTGCCTGGTTCGGAGGTTGAGGGGATTTTCCTGACGTTTCTTCGGTCGAGGCTGCGGATGCCGGCTCTTGCCCACCAGCGGGCGGTAGTCACTGCAGCGACCCGTCGTGGGATGTCAGGCACACAGATCTAATTTGGTGATTCTGCTGAGACGTATCCTTCTATTGCTGAGGCACGATTCTTCCCAGTTGTTGTCAACATAGAGGTTGGTGTATTCACTTCATTGAGTCCAGCTGGGGGTAGAATTGCCACGCACGCTGTTGCTGTATTGAGGAAAATCTTGATTTTTTTCGCAGCCTTGCCAATTTTGGTTTCTGGCATATCAGGAATTCCGATTTTGTGATGCGCTTTTGCCTATAGCGCTATATTGTATGGTTCACGGAACTTGAGGTGTTTTGAGGAGGAAAATAAAATTTCTCACTTGACTTTTACCTGCATTTTATCTACTAAGTTAACATTCCTTTTACTTGCCTGAATTGAACCCTCTGGTGGTACTCTCACCTTAGACTAACGCATTTTGGCACAATTTACTAATTCATCGTTCCACTAGCATGGGAACTCCAGGAATATGTCAACCTCCTTCATTTCTAAATGAATGTGGAGATCCTGACATCCATTGGAAGGAATGGACTAAACTTTTTGAGTCTTATTTGATTGCCATGGGCGGAGAAAGGTTTTCCGCGTTACGGAAGCAGCATATTCTTTTACACAACATTGGAGTTCATGGTCGCAAAGTGTACGAGACTCTCCCTGAACCAGAGTTGGATGAGGAAGAAGATTTGGACGTGTATGAAATAACTATGCTAAAGCTTGGAAACCATTTTGGGGATAAAATAAATGTGGTTTTAGAACGTCACAAATTTTTCAGTAGGTCTCAAGGGAAAAATGAGTCCGTAAAAAATTACATTGCTGATTTAAGAGGTCTTACTCAAAGGTGTGATTTTGGAGATCTGAATGACTCTTTAATACGTGACCAATTGGTGAGATCCACAAGCAATAGTAAGATCCAAGAGAAACTGTTGTCAAAAAATCCATCGCTGGAAGAAGCTATCTCTATAGTTCAGTCTATTGAACACACTGCTAAATGTATGAAGGAAATAAAAATCTCTGAGGATGTGGTTGCAGCAGTTCAGGTTGATACTTCCAATAAAAATGTTATGAAAGTCAGAAGCAAAGGAGAGTCATCCAATAAGTTCCAAAGTGAACATTCTGATCTCAAATGTTATAGATGTTGGAGTAGTAATCATTTAGCCAACAATCCTATATGCACAGCTCCCAATGCTCACTGTAAGAAATGTAACAGAAGAGGACATTTAGCTAGAGTGTGCAGGGACAACGACAGCAGTCAAGTCAAAGTTATCAATGAACCCAGCGATGATCAGCTTAGATTTGTGTTCCAAGTAAAGAGTTCGTGCGGCAGTAATTTCAGAGAATACCCCAAATGTAATATTTTAATCAATAACAAATCTATTGAAATGTTCGCTGATTCCTGCTCTCCATTTACCTTGTTAAATATGGAGGATTATAGGAAAATTAAAGGGGATCCAGGTATGCTTATTACTAAACCTGACATTACACCTCATGGGTATACCAAAGACCCTATCCCGTTGGTGGGGATGGTGGAGACACAAATTATTTTCAAAGGGAGATCCACTGTGGGCAAGGTCTACCTCGTCAGCTCGGGTTCAAACCTTCTAGGGTGGCGACACCAGAGAGAACTTGGTATCATTCTTGACCCCAATAGCAGGGAACAGGTCAATTTGGTTAAAGAAGCCATCGGGGAGATTTCCCTTTGTGACGAATTTCCTCACCTCTTCTCTAATGATCTGGGGTTGTTAAAACAATATCAGCATAAAATAAAAATTAGACAAGGGGCAAAGCCTGTGGTACATAAAACACGCCAAGTTCCTTTACTCTTAAAACAGCCATTGAAAGATGAACTTGACAAACTCTGCCACTTAGGCGTCATTTATCCTATTGACGCCTCGGAGTGGTTATCTTCCATCGTCATAGCTTCAAAAGCTAATGGGCAAGGCATTCGCCTTTGCATTGATTTACGCAGCCTGAATGATAACATTTGGATTGAACGTTTTCCCCTTCCCAATATCAATGAAATGCTGAGCACTATGGGTAAGGCCAAGTTTTTTTCTGTCATAGATCTTTCCATGGCCTACTACCAAGTAGATCTACACCCGGATTCTAGGCCACTGACAGCATTTTCCACCCCTTGTGGCACATACATGTTCGGAAGGATGCTCTTCGGGCTTGCCTCGGCGGCTGCTGTCTTCCGAAAAATGATGCAATGGGTACTGGAGGGAATTCCGAACAGCATGTGTTTTCAAGATGATGTTTTGGTCTATGGAGCTGATGAAGAGGAACATGATTCCATATTTAGGAAGGTATGTGCCAGACTGTCAGATGCAGGGTTAACTGTGAAAAAGGAAAAATGTAAAATTAAAGTCACGGAAGTGGATTATTTGGGGCACAATCTTTCTTTTGAAGGGATAAAACCTAAGCTCAGCTTAATTCAAGCAGTGGAAAATGCTCCCTTCTCCACGAACAAGGAAGAGCTAAAATCCTTTTTAGGTTTGGTAGAGTATATGGCCAAGTTCATCCCTAAATTTTCAGAAAAATGTGAGTCTTTACGAGAACTGCTAAAGAAGAATAGTGAATTCAAATGGGAAGAGATACACTCTGATTCGGTAACCAATTGAAAAAAAAAAATCATTTGCTCACGTGCTCTTGGGCCTTTTGACCATAGAAAGAGAACCATCTTATGTACTGATGCCTCCAACAAAGGTCTTGGGGCCACCCTGTCTCAGAAAGGGGAGGGGGGAGAAACTATTATTGCTTTTGCCTCACGTACTTTAAGCCAACCTGAACGGAACATTTCCGTGATTGAAAGGGAAGCTTTGGCCTGCTTCTGGGCCATTAATCATTTCAAGTTTTTCCTTTGGGGCAGTAAATTTACAGTCTGTATGGACCACAAACCCCTGACGCACATCTTTTCATCCAGGAAAATACTCTGTGAATCCACTAGAATAGCTAAATGGGTTTTAGGGCTAGAGAAATTTAGCTTTAGAGTTGAGTACCTTCCTGGTCAGGATAACGTTCTTGCAGACTACTTATCCAGATCTCCTCCAGCAGTTAACACTGAGGCAGACCCCTCGGATACTCCCATTCTTGCGATCCATCTTCCATCATTTAACAAGGAGGAATGGAATGTTGAAATGGAGAAAGATTCTAAAATGAAGGCACTAAAACATTTAATCATAAATGGTTGGCCTGACAAGTGTGGTGATGTTATAGATGGTCTAAAGGATTTCTGGGAAGTTAGAAACGAGCTGACCATTTATGAAAACAAAATCTATCGTAATACCGAAATTGTTCCTCCGGAGGCACTAAGAGATAGAATAATAGATCTCGCCCATGAGGGCCACTTAGGGAGAAGTCTCACTAAAAGTAAAGTGAGGAACAGCTTTTGGTTTCCCAAAATGGATTCAAGAGTAGAACTAAAAGTAAAGGATTGTTATAATTGTGCTAAAAGTGACAAAATAAGACCTTACATAAAGTTCCTCTATCCCCAGTGGAGGTACCTGTAATTCCTTGGACTAAACTGGCCATGGACATAATTGGCCCCATGGATGCCCTTGGTCCACAGAAAAGGTTCATGTTCGTCTTGGTGGATTACACCTCCCACTGGGTAAATGTCAAATTCACCCCTTCCACTACTACAAAGAACCTCATTACTTTCTTAAAGTCAGTGTTTTCTTTTGAAGGAATTCCATTTATTCTGGTAACTGACAATGGGGTGCAATTTACATCTGATGAAATTATGTCTTTTCTAAAGAACCTTAACATCACGCATGAGAAAACTGCTCTTTACTGTCCAAAAGCTAATGGGTTAGTAGAGAGGATGAATCGTATGATTAAGGATCACATTCAACTGGCAGTGTCTAATGGGTTTAACGTAGATAATTCCCTAAGAGACTGTTTGTGGGCCTACCACACGGCACCTAGCCTTGCAACGGCATCTCTCCTTTTGTGGTCTTAAGAGGGAGAGAACCTGGCACCAAGCTGTACCCTCTCTGGCTAGATGGGGGTAAGTCTGTTGCATATGATAGATCAGAAAGTCAGATTAAAGTTCAACAACATCAATCCCGCTACAAAGAATGGTATGACAAGAAACATGGAGTGAAGAATTTAAAACCCAATGTTATTGACCCTGTGTTGATAAAGAAACCTACACGGGTGCAGGTGGGACAGAGTAAATTTTTCCTACCACAAAAAATCAAAAGTAAGGGGAAAAATGTGGTGGAGTTGGAGGACGGTCATGTTTGGAGCGGGGACAGAGTAGCAGTGTAAGATCTCTCTTGTCATCTATTGTTATCTGTTTATGTTGGGTAAGGAGATGTGTTGTATCTTCCCCTTTTATTCCTACCTTGGTACCTTCCGTCCACCCCCCTCCTTTCTTTTACCTTGGTATCCCCTGGAGCTCACTTTGGAATGTTTACATGCCGTTTGCCAGAGAGGCCTGATAGCCTGGATAAAGTGACAAGTTCTTCTACGCAATTGGTGTCACTTTTGATTATTACACCCATGTTCTGGTGTCAACGTGGGCTTCTATTGGAATTCTCTGCAGCATATTATCAAGCCCATTATCGCCGCTTTAGCGGCAGTTTTCTGCCGCTAAAGCGGCGATAATTTTAACGTTGTGCTTGATATTATGTCCCTTAGTGAGTCGGGACCTGTATGTACTTATGCTCTTTATTCACCTATCTGGATTAGGTTGTATCTTCTGCGTGAAGTATTTTTGCACGGCTAAGTCTATTTGTTAGAGAATACCTAATATGGATGATCAATTATCAAAGCATCATAATATCGCTCGGTAAAAAGGGCCACTAATTCAAAGAAGGAAGGACATGATGTATGTATAGGGAATTCCCAAATCGTAGGCGCAAACTTCACTGGTTTTTGTGTCTTCTCTGTCACTTTGTGATGTGCCCTATATTCTAAAATATTAAATCACACATATCCTTTCGGAGATGGTTTTAAAATTAAGTTCCTCAATCAATTTGGCAGGTTGCAATTTATGAACCCTGTAGACAGCTGTAAATGGAGGGATGGTGGCCTACAAGGGAGATAACATTTGTTATTGAATATAAAACACACTCAATTATTAGATGTTGTCAACAAAAATCACCCTAAAATCATGCTTTTTATGGATACAGAGACCAATATTTCGCCTCCCAGCAAAAAAGTATTATAATTATTGAGTATGGGATGGACATCCTGGAACACCCCATTACACTGCAAAAAGCAGTGATTTAGACAGGAGGATAAACTGGGGCCTCCATAGAAAGCATGAAAAACAAACTATTCGAGGGCCTTACCACACATCTCTATCCATGTGGACAGAATGAACACATCTTCTATGTCTTACCATGTAAAAAGCATTCCATAGCTCTGAAAGCACCAACAGGCAGTTAAATCTCAAAATGATCACACTTCGCTTTTAAATCTAGTTCTTTATAGCGGATTTCTCAGAACTACAAAGATGATGGAAACTAGATATGTAAGACATTATTTCATTGTGGATCTGGGGTGTACCACATATCCAATGATCTTCTGTTAATAAAGGGTGGTTGCAGGTTGCTTGGAAAAATCATTTCTGAAGGAGGGGAAGATTTGTCCAATTTTCAGAGATGGTGAAAAATGTCCTTGAGAGGGACCATCTAATATTTTTTGTAAAACAGGATAAGATAGAGTAAGGGGTGTTCCACAACAACATTGAGAATACGGTCCTGCAAGTATATTAAGTACAGGATATCACCCACACCAGTACTGTTGAGATAAGAATACATGGGTGATCGTAAATTTACAATCCTTAAATTCACATTTGTAGATGTGGTGTTAGTATATGTGGCATAAGTCTGTCTAAGTGTATTATTTATTGATTGATTTGAAGATAACATTCCTAGCACAATTAGGGATCTCATGTACGAGCTCATTTTGAGATGGTAAGGTACACACACACTGTAGCGGCCCGTGGTGGGAGTGCTGCTGGGCGCTGACGTGGGGCGGGGAAGGGGCAGGGTGGGGGTAGTAAACTACGGATTATGGCTGATTAGAGGTAATTAAACATATAAATAAATAAAACGAATTTCGTTGCATGCGCTGCATCGCATTTGGCGATGCAGCGCACGCAATGGAATTCGTTTTATTTATTTATATGTTTACTTACCTCTAATCAGCCATAATCCGTAGTTTACTACCCCCACCCTGCCCCTCCCCCGCCCCACGTCAGCGCCCAGCAGCACTCCCACCACGGGCCGCTACTGTACACACAGCTCTTCAGAGTGTTACTCTACAGGTATCACAGCCCGTTTGGAACACCAGGATTTATTGCTTTTTGATCACCTGTTTTTTGGTCCTTTATTATGGGTGAGCCTCACAGCCTGTAATTGAAAGGTAATTGCAATGTACTTATTTACTGCCATTATCTGTCTTAATATGAGGCTGCTGTGACTCAGCTATGGTAAGGGGCACTGGGCTTGTTAAGTGTGAACACATGTGCACAAGTGGTGCAGGCGGTGTGTGAAAGACTAGTCATGCTGCACGCAGGTAACCTGCCTGTAGCAGTTTCAAACTGTAAATTGGACCTGGCAAAATACCCCTTTTGACAGGCCTAAACCTTCCTTTTAAATATGAATACATCATTCATATGTAGGCCTTATTGAACATAAAGGTAGGGTGTTGAACTTGACCCTTTCTGCAGGGTCTTCCCAAGGCCTTTTGCCTGCCTCCTCTGCGTATAAAAAGAGGCCCCCAGACACCAACTTTTCAGTACACTTCTGGACCTGTGGATACTCTGCCAGGAAGAAGGACTGCTTTGCTTTTATAAGGACTGCCACTCTGCTGAACTGCTGCTCCAAAGGAACTGCTGCCCTGCTGTGCTGACCTGCTGCCCTCCTGACTGAGGAAGAAGAACTGGGCCTGTAAGTTCATCTTGAACCCAGGAACGCAGGGTGACTCAAAGGCTAGTCTGCAGGCCTCCTACTTTGAACGTCAGGGTCATAAAAGGCTCTCCAACCAGCTCCTGGACCGAGCTGCAGTGCGTTCTTCACCACCAAGTGGTACCCCTCAGGTTTTGGACCCTTGGTGTGGCTCAAGTGCTCTTGAAAATAAGGTTTTGGTCTCTTTGTGACCATGAACTGGCCTATTCCCACCAGAACCATGCCACTCTCACTGAAAATCAGCACGAGCCATCACCAGCCCATCTCTTCACACAGCAAGTATTAATCGCCTGCAGAAGACTGCCAATTCAAGGCTCAATCCTGCCTCTCCGCAACTCCCACTCTGCTTCTTATGCCACGCAGTTGACGCTCTTCTTGGACTCCCTGACCCTCTCCAATGCGAATGGGACTCTTGACACAAAACTTGAGAAGGTAAAACTTTAGTGGGACTGTATCCAACCCACACTCCATCGCAGTTGACCTGAACTTTTGGTTTTGAACTGGTCCAGGGCACCAAATAGCCACAGTTGGTGCATTATGGATTTAGTCCCTAATTTCCACTTTATCATTTAAAAAATGATAACTTCGGCTTTACTGATTGGATTTTTGTCATTTTGCTCTTGTTGTATTCATTAGATTTTGATATACTTTTCTAACTTGGTGTGGGATCTTTTTGTGCAGTGTTTTCACAGTTGCACTGTTTGAAGTGTTGCAAAAATACTTTACAAACTGCCTCTAAGATAAGCCTGACTGCTCTGTGCCAAGCAACCATGGGGTTGAGTACAGTTTAATTTGGGGTTTCTTTGTGCCTTACCCTGACAAGGATTGTGGTTGCCGCTTGACTAGGGCTCACAACCAAGTCAACCAACAACCCAATTTCCTACAGAGTGTGCATTATATTCACAAGGCGGAAATGTAGAAATTAATGTTCAACATGTTTTTACAGTGAAATATCCCCCAAAAAGATTTCTGCTGTAACAAGGATGGCTGCTGCCATGGGGAATCAATGAGCTATATTGTTACATTTATTAAATGATAAATTTGGATGTGTAGAAGCTACAGAAATACTTTTTTCCACTCACTTAGTTGTAATTTACAAATCTCTTTAATAGTAAAGTTGGATTTTAAATTCTTATTTTGGAAAAGCCATTTTTAGACATTTGGCCTTTTTCTGCCTAAAGTTTCTGGTGCCTTTCTGTGAATGGTCATCTGGTAAAGTCTCTCTCATTGGAAAATGTGCATAATGGCCACACTAGAGACAAATGGGCCTGGGTGTAGAGGGGAATAGGTCTTCCTGACAAGATGGATGGAGAGGAGTCATGTCCTGCCTTGGTTATACTTCAGGGAACATGCCTCCCATCACACACAAAAGAATCTGACAACAGGCCTGCCCCTGACTTTGTTTCATTTGTCAGGCTGGAGCCAACCCCAGGGGAAAGGGAGGAATTGTCCAGTACCAGTTTTAGGGTTAGACAAAGAGGTGTCCCACACTCACAGACTGGCACTTGTCATAAAGATGGCATCCCCAGAACCTTAAGGAGAGCAAGACCATGGACCTGGATGGTGATGGTGGCAACACCATGGGCAGCTGGAAGGACAAGCCCACTGATGCCTTTATGGACTAAGGACTCTGCAGCGGACTCCTAGGACTAGATGGATCTCTCCAGGGCCAGTGATTTTGGCCCCCTTACACCACCCGAGGACCCAGTTGGGGGAAGACCTGGACTTCACTGCTACCTTGGGCACACTGCAAGATGGCCAGGAGGCCATGGAACCTGGGGAGGGCAAAGGAGGAGGCTGGCACAGTGAGCCAGTAAAACTAGCCCCCTTAATGTACATCCCTTTAGAGGTCTGCTGAACAAAATGCTCCAGATGACAAGAACTCGCCACCAGTAATAAGATGAACCCCAGATCGTTGAAATCAGCACTTCGGGCCCAAGTTATACAAATTAAAAGATTGCCCATTTAAACATGCATAAACCGAATGATGGCATTTCTAACCTTATTCCCAGGTTGGGTCAGAACCCGGGGGTCAGTGTTTATTTTGTTGGGAGGGTTGTTGGGCATTTGTGGGGTCTCTATGCCTGTTCATAGTTGCTCCTGGGGGCCCTCATCTCCCCAGGGGCCAGCACCAAGAAAACCAAGGAAAAGCTCTGAAGATGCAGGAATACTGGCACAGGGTGCATTGACACCCAATGGCAGAGAGTTGCTCCTGCCACTGCTTTGGGACTGCAATGAAGACTGACGACTCTGGAGGACTCCCATGTGGAAGGAAGGCATGAAGGAGCTCAAAGCAAATGGACTGGTGCTGTGCTTGAGGAGCCAGCGGCGACATTGGGGCTTCTCACCCTCCAACCACCAATGCTAATTTGGTATCTGGGTGCCTCGGGTGGGACATCCAAAAGAACAAACTCCTTACATGAACTGTGTGAAAAGTAAACAAAGCAGCAGGAGCCACTCATCTGATATTTACTGCTCCACGAAAGAGAGCCCAATAATGCCCTGTGAGATCTGTTTCTTGCACATTTTCTTCCATAGTGGTTACTCAAAGAGTGCAAAGGTCACACCAAAGGTCATTTAAAGCTTTGTGGGGGGGCTGCAGGAGATGCAACAACCTCCCTGGTCATGGGATGCATGACCCAAGGAGACTTCTTACCATTAGTGGAGCAATCCCGGAGCAGGGGCTTGATCCTCTACACCCAGGAGTCAAAGGGCCTCTAGTGGTTGGTTTTATGGCTGCGGTTTATGCAGCCTAAATGTGTAAAAGAAGGATTCAGACACAAGCTTTGATGATTTGTAATGCTTCATTGAAATATATTGCTGCCAATGTTTTTTTGCATAACATTGCAATGCTTTCTTGACCATAATGATTGCATTTAAACTTGAGTACTGATTTCAGGGATATAACGGTGATTTCTAAACATGTGATTATCATTCTTAGAATGTGGTGACCCCCTGACAAAGCCTATAGGCTTGCTTTATATGTTGATGTGGTGACCGCTTGACAAAGCGAATAGGTTTGCCATATATATTGATGTAGTGACCTGTTAGCAAAGCCAATAGGCCTGCTTTCTTTAAAAGGATACCCCTATTTTGTACAGCAGGTATTGTGATTTTGGGATTCATGACCCATTTAGTGTCAAATGTGATTTCAGAATATCACCAACTGTAATTTCATCTGTGTGATGTATAGATTTTTAAATGTATAAACTGTTGGTCCACCCACTCTATTTAGAGTCATACAGAATACCATGTGTCGGATGGCAATGTCTCCACTGTTTGTGCCAACAGAAGCCCTACACGGATGGCCCTACTGAGTCAGAGCCATTGGTGTAGCTGCATCAGACCATCACCCTTATGTAGAGTGGATAGTCTGATGTGCTTTCTTTTCAGTTCAGAAGTAACAGGAAAAACCTTGTGGTCTCAAACTGAAAAAAACGTAAAAAATGACTTCCATCTCCCATGGTGTAGGGTGTTTTTTTGTTGTTGTGTTTTTTTAAAGCAAAGCCCCAATTTGGAGAGTTTGTTTTTGAAAAACAAAAATGTTTGCTGAGTAGCTGACAAACATGGTGGCCACACAGCAAACTTTCATTGCCTTAATAGAGCCGCCATAGAGGTGGGGGCTGGGAAGAAGTCGAGAGGGGACAATTTAAAAAAAAAAAGTTACCTGCAGCTGGGCTTGTTGTGCTTGTCTGGTCCTTTTCTCGCAGGCACAGGCTACCAGACTCCACTCTGGCCAAACCTGATGCTGCTCTCGTGTCATAAGAGCAGCAGCAGGATTGGACTGAGTGCCAAGGATTTGCAATATCAGGGAGGCTGGGAGCCATTGCTTGCTGTCTCCAACTCAGTAATGCAGCTGGCTTTGCGAGAGCATGACGGTTTGGCCGGCGAGAGTTGGCCAGCCAAACCGTCATGCGCACTGATCACAGTGCACTGCCAACCCTCCTGCACCAATCGTCACCCATGTCCCACTTTGTTGGACTTGGCCCTTTTTGCAGGGTCATCCCAGAGCATTTTGCCTTCCTCCTGTATTTTTTCTGACCCGTTGTTGGTTTCTTTTTTACTCTGGGCACTTTATCACTGCTATTCAGTGCAGAAGTGCATGTGCTATCTATGGTAAACTTGATAAGATTGGTCTACACCTGTTTGGCATATTTTAATTTACTTATTAGTCCCATGTACAGTGGTATCCCATATACCAATGCTACTGGTGGGCTTACAGAGCTGCTTGTGCCACCTACTAAAGTAGCCTTTCAAACCTGTCTCAGGCCTCTGCAACTGCAGGGCCTGCATGCACAGTTGCTGAGATGTGGCACATACAGTGGATGCCACATCTGCAACTCACCTTTTACGAGATATCAGTCACCCCTAAGGTAGACCATAGCTAGCCCTATGGGCAGTGTTTGGTGTAGGTAGAAGGTAGGACATGTGCCTGAACTGTGTGGCATGTCCTGGTAGTGACAAACAGCCTATTTGCTTTGTCACTGCTGTGAGGCTGCTGTCTCATAGGAATGCATTGGGGATTCCGTGATATGTGCTTCAGTGGTAATTCCTGATATAAGAGGGGTAGCGTGATCAAGTTTGGTATGTTTGGAATAGTGGTGATAAATGCTGCGTGTTGGTGTTAGCGGATTTATTATTACTATTTTAGAAATGCCACTTTTAGAAGTGAGCATTTCTGTGTGCTATGTTTCTTTGTCCTGCCTGATGTGTATTGACCGTCTGATTCTGACTGACAGGTGGAGAGGCGATGTGCATTCCCTCCAGGCAGTCCCTGGGGGGCGGTTGAGGTGTGTCCTGCCTTGGTAACTCAGTGCTAGATTGAATTGGCCTGGTCTGCAATTGGAATGGTTGGAGGAGTAGCACCTGCACCTGAATAGGGCTCTGCCTTCCTTTCACAATGATGGCTCCACCCCCCTGTGATGTGTCTCGAGACAGGGCTTGCACTTTGAATGGGGAGTGCAGTGCACTGTAATTATATTATTTAGAGTGGCCCCGGGACTGGTTTAAACTGGGCTCAGGGCCCTGTGCCAGGGCAGAACAAAGACTTTTTGTACTATAAGTACTGGGGCTGTGACCCCATGTCTGTGAGACTTTTTGAACTTGCAGAACAAGAATTGGAGAAGACGCTTCGCTGGCAGGGAATCGCCACTGGGACTTTGCCTTGGGGGCTGCTGGCTGAAGGGACTGTCCCTATGCCCAGGGGCCATGTGTGCTGGATTGCTGCCTGTGTTCTAAACCAGAGTGCCCTCTTGTTCTCAGGGGGAACAGAATGAAAGGAGCGCTGTGGACTGCTCCTGCATGCTGCTCTGTGTGTGAGACAACATTGCACGTGTTGAGTGCTACACAGCGTCTGAGGACCGCTTTTTGCCCTGAACCTAGGTTTGGGGCACTCTGGAGTTATTCTCCTGAACCCTAGGTGTGGTCTCCTACGGCTGTGGATCTCTTCTTTGTTCTGTAACTGGGAGGCACGTGGCGGAGGCTGGAAAATCACAGTCAGAGCCCGAGACGCAAGCTCACTACCTCAGCGTGTGGCAGGAGACGCCATAGATCCTAAATTATGGAGCCGACCCTGCATCCTTGGGCCAAGAAGTAGGGCTACTCTGGACCCTCTACAGAGCCCGGAAGGAGTCGCGTCTAGTTGCTGCCCAGAAGGAAGCCCCGCCGACGCCGGAAGCCAGGCAGGAGCGACCAGCCATGTGGCTGAGCCTGTCTGTTGGAGGGAAGAGGTGAGACCATGCAACAGATGGAAGGAGGGCGGAGAGAGCGCCCCATGTCCACCAAGCCTTGGAGGGCCAGATCGGAGCACTGCCATTAGCCACCTCCCACCTGGAGCACAGTAGTGCAGGTCGCCGGTTGCAGTGGGCGGCTGCAACCTAACAGTCAGCCCCCAAGGAGTGGTGAGTGGGGCTGAGCTTCTGTGTGATAAGCCCCAGCATGGTGCGCTCACAGGGGCCTCACCTATCTGTGGTATCTCGCTCACTTGGGGGCACACGAGAGAGACACAGACAGGATGCCAACCCTTGACAGAGGTCCCATTCCTGCAATTACAGCGCAGCTCACACAGTAAGCACCAAAGTGCTGCGGCTGCAGAGTTGGAGTGCCCTACATGTCTTAGGGGCAGTTTGGGTCTCAGGAATGTATTTAGGGCAAGTATATACTACAATGCACTACTGAGCATAGTGTGTATTCTAGCAATTTGGGTGTATTGCGCCCTGATGGAATGTTGTCTCATTAGGGGGATTCACAGTGATATGGTTATAAGATGTACACACTGCAAGTGTTTACTACGGTGCCCTACTAATTATGTTTTGCATAATGTGTTATGCTCAGTGATCCTACCAGTAGTTACCGGTCAGTCTAATTGTGATGATGATGACTATGGCCAGATTGGCCAAGTGACCTATGAAATCCCTGTGAAGGCATGACAATAATGTATGTGATTGTGGTCTAATTTTTTTAATGGATAATACAAAGGATAGTTTCATATAACCTTGTGTGGAGTCTCTTTTGTGGTTTACACAGTGTGCCGCTGCTGTGTGAGTGTGTTGCGCAAACGCTTTACACATTGCCTCTGGGATAAGCCTGACTGCTCTGTGAAGCTACCAAGGGGGTGAGCAGGGGTTATCTTCAGCGTGTAACTCCCTTGCCCTGACTAAAGTGGTGGGTTCTGCCTGGCTTAAGTGCATACCCTAGCCAACCAGAAACCCCATTTCTAACACACACCCAAAGACTCGGCAGGGAAGGAAAAATGAATTGATAAGAAAACGTGTTTATTATCATTTTATTTTTCCTTTCCTGCCGCCGTTTTGAGGCAGCTTGCAGGAGGGGGGCGGCGTCCTCTGCCATAGCGCAGGAGCCACGGCTGTTTGCATTGATTATCAGGGGTTGGACACTGATGATGCAAAGGCATGCAGCACTGCGCCTGCATGAACATCTGGGGTAAACGTTTATTATTAATATTGCCATTTACACGCGATTACACCTTAGAGCTGTGATTCGCATCTCACACATTCGCGAATAAAAGAATAGTAAATCTTGATCTTGGCCTCTGGTGCACTGGTCATGGGCTTTCTTTCCATGCTAGCGTGCAATGACCGCTGAGGCTGGCTGCTTGCTCAAGAGAGCCAGGCCTGAAAGCAATTAGAAGCATATTAATCTTGGCACATACTACATACATACACAAGACAAAAGCAGCATATCTGAGAAGGGTGAATCTAGTTTGCATAAAGCTTAAACAAACCCAAAAATAAGAAGCACTGGTACATGATTAATGAGATTAGGTGACACATTAGGTAACATCCTGGCACATGAAGGTCATACTGTGGATGTGCAGACAGGACCGGCTAACAACTTTGCAGTCAACAGCAGCTGCTAAGTGCCCCTGCTGGATGACAGCATGCCATGATATGTAACACCCTGTGGTGGGGTATTGATTAACCCATCTCTGGGGAACCCTGTGGTTACCATCACAATACAAAAACACAGCCCTGTCATGCAGTGAAGGCAGATTCCTTTTATGTCACACACGAAACCTGTTTCTAATGAGCGATGGGGACATTTAGGTCAACAATGCTTTCATACAGAGCAGTGAGAAAGGTGCGAATTTCAAGAAGCACCCGATGCAGGCAAACAATCTTGTCAGGTGACTGCATTTACGCCCTATTTGACACTGAAGTTGTGAACTAAAAAATAGGCTAATTACTGTACTACCGACAGAAGCACGTGTCCTTTTCAAGATGAGCATTTGTCCCAGTTACCATATTCTGCAGATCATGACATACATAGAAGTACTGTTTCGCATCAAGTAAAAAGTAGGGTCACGGGGGGAGCAGTGGGTGGCAATTACAACACCTATTTTGCAGCTCGCACAACCTGGTGATTAGTTTGCACCCTTTGCAATTTAAAAAAATCATAAATAATGATTTAGGGTCTGGTTACGTTGCTGGTATCAAACTCTCTGTATGTACATTTGTTGAATGTAGATTGGATACTACCAGCACTATGCAGCCAATAGTGTGTCATGTCTCCAACTCCGAGGTTTAAGACAGGTAGCGTGTGATGTCACTGGCCGTAGTGGGCACCGAGCATTTCCCAGGTGGGCCGCCAGGGTGGGGACCGGTTTTAGACCCCTGGGCGGCCGTTTTTGTTACCGGGGGCCGGATTTGCAGCCATAGCTGCAATATCGACCCCCAGACACAAAAGAGGCACAAAGCTTTCTGGTAGAACCACCCATCACATTGGGTACTCCCATCAAATGAGCACATATGAGGACAGCGGTAGACATTCTGAGGACCTTCATCACTGTCATAGGTTGCACAAGATCTCTTACCCTGATGTGAATGTTATTTTACTTTTACTAACATTACTTGATAAAATGAACCTACCCTACATACATGATATGTATGTTTCAAAAGCTGTACTACACATGCCCAATTTTCAACCTAGCCCCCCCCAAATACTACTTGAAGATATGTTATCCAGCATACTTGGTCACATGGGATGTACCGGAGGTAGTCTCTAAGATTTAGTTTGCAGTATTCTAAGGGATAATTTCTGATGTGTTAAAGCAATTGACAAACACACCTAAAGTATATTGTATTTAGAAAACGCACATTTTACAAAGGTTGCCCATGTGCTTCTCTTTGCAGATAAATATGATGTGGTTACTATCATGTTGAGAACTAAAATGAATTATGCTACTGCAGCAGTATGTAGCTAGACTAGTTGCCGCCCATGGCAGTCCCTGCAGTGGCTGCCTCGAGGCTGTGTGTAAGGGGGGGTGTTGGTGCTGGCGATACCTGCGGCGGCCGCCCCGTGGCCAGTGTAAGAGCGGGGGGGGGTGCTAGAGATGCAGCAAGTAAGAGGGAAGCCGGCCCCCAAAAACTCACGCCGCCTGGGGCAGACCGCCCCCCACACACCCCTTGCTACACCACTGTACTCCAGTCATCATTGGAAAAAGCAAATTCACCAAGAGATTACAGAAGTCTTGAATGAGACAAGAAGATTTCTTCATGTCTAGGAAAGACAAAAAACACACACCACCCTCTCTTTGTAAGCAATTGCGCAGTTCCAATCCAAGGAAGAAAATGGGTGATAAGCAGGAACAAAACAACCCGTTTAAACTGTGGTGAGGAAAATACACACGTGTGAGCTGAAGGGTGTCCAAGAAACACAAGTTCAGTCAGCAATGCACGACTATAAATAGAGAAAAACTTTTGCCTTTGGACACTATCGCCACAGACAGTGTAGTTAATGTCCAAAGGCAAACGTTCTACTCTACTCTATGCGTTCTGGCATCGATTTCAATTGGCAGCTTTAACTACATCAGCACACTATTTTGGGGGTAAAAACCGAGGCCACACTTTCTATATGTTTACTTAAAATAAAGTTGGGTATGAAGATCATGTTCATGATCTGTCAACATTTACAGCTACCTTAAGAGGTAGCAAAAGTAACAATGTCCCAGACCTGTTCAACTCCCATTACAAAGTGTGTGGCTTATGGTACCTGATGCATAAAGGCAGTAAGAGGCCACATTTAAGTGAACATTGCAGAGATAACGTAATCCAAGGGAAACGTACATTATGTGGGGGAGACATAGCCAACAGAGAAGAACAAACCAAGTAATCATAAAAGCAAGGAGAGAAAACAATTGTTTGAAATGAAACATCAATGGTGTAACTGTTACTGTTACTTGGAAAGAGATTAGACCTGTCAGCTTTAGGGTGGCCTTCCCTCAAACCTTTTGCATTACTCGTCCATTTTTGCAGCTCTCTTGTTTGTTGACCATAGGATTCTGTGAACTTTACCACTGCTAAAGTACTAAAGTGTGTGTGCTCTCTCCTTTAAACATGGTGAAATTGGCTTACACCAAATTGGTACAATTAATGTATTTGTAAATTGTAACTCCCTAGTGCAGTGGTACTGTATGTACCCAGGGCCTGTAAATTAAATTCTACTAGTCAGCCTGCAGCACTGACTGTGCCACCCACTAAAGTAGCCTTTTTTAAACATCTATTAGGCCTGCCGTTGCAGCCTGTGTGTGCAGTTTAAACTACCGTTTCGACCTGGTAAAATAAACCTTGTACCGGGCCTAATCCTTCATTTTTAATGCAATTGAGTCCCTAAACAGCCCACAGGGGAGAGAGCAGAGTATTTAAAATGTTGGACATGTACTTTTATGTTTTACATAGTGAAAATTCCTACATTCTTTTTTCACTACTGAAAGGCCTAACTCACCAATAGAATAACATTGGGTTAACCTATTACATTTAAAAAGTGAGTAGGTGGGGATATTGAGTGTCGTGTCTAAAAAACTTATAATTTGAAAACCCTGTTTAATGATAAAATCGGATTTTAAGTCACAATTCTGAAAATGCCACTTTTAGATAGTTTACATTTTCTTGTCCTAACCATTTGGTGCCTGCAACCTGTTTCCTGGGTCACATTACTAGTTGTAGCTGGCAGTTGATCTTTGTATATTGCTCCCAGACAATGAAACAAAGCAGTATAGGTGCTGGCAAGATGGGCCATTGCTGGGCAGAGGCTCTGAGCTGCTCTACCTAAGAAAGAGGATTGTTCCTCGCATATCTAAAAAACTTCCCCCTTGAGTTATAGGATTACCACCAACGGTGGCAGGTCATTTTGTATTCTAGCTCCATTAGAATGTAACCTGATCCCACTATGGTTACGGATGGAGGGGAGTGAATCCTGATTCCGCAAGCAACTCAAGAACTAACTCTTCTTTCAGCAAGATTATTAGTCAGAGCCCCTTTGCATGCAGAGAACAATACAAACACAATAAATATCAAATATCACTGACTTGATGAAGTGGAGGAGTTGTCACCTAACTTATTTACACATCACAAAGGCTCTGCCTGATCACACTCTCGAAGTGTTTGGCACTAGTCTTTTGCGAATGCAGAAAGCTGGGACCAAGGCAAGGAGGCAGAAAATTCCAAACACTACTTAGGGTGAAAACCTCCAGAACCGTAACTTACTTCAAAGTCAGCACCAGGTATCCATAATGGACCCTAAGCCCCAACTCTTCAGTACACCTCTGGACCTGTGGATGACTCAGAAGGACAGCTGTGCTGCTCTGCAAGAAGGACTACTACTGTGCTGCCCTGCTGCCTGAGCGAGAAGGACTGCACCTGCCTCTTAAGACCAAGACCACTGGAGTCAGGATTTGGCTTTGCATGCCGCAGTCACTGCATCACAGCCCCGCAGCTACTTCGCAATTTCAGGTGAGTGATGCAAATTCAGAGTAGGACATCACATTGCAAGCCCTTCTTCAACGGTATCCTCGTCAATGACACACGGCATCGCATTGCAGCCTCGCAACTCCTCAGAGCCGCCGGTGCTTGACGCATCTTCTGCACTGGATCTTGCAGAGCTCTGCAACCAAGATTTAGTGTTGCAAGTGGGCCTAACCTGGCCCCTGTTTCCAGACCGTGCTTTATGGCACTCTGCCTTTACCTGTGACTTTGTTCTGGTCTGGCATGACCAGATAACCACTGTTGGCACTTTGTGCTTTTAGGCACTATTTTCACTCAGATCTTTAAAACTGCACATCTCTGGTTCTACTGATTAGATTTATATTATTTTGGTGTCAAATAATTTATTAAAATTTACTTATAATTAAAAATAACTCTATTTTTCTAAATTGGTGTGGGATTTTGTTTTGTGTAAGGCATTTACTTAATTGATGTTTGAAGTGCTGCATAAATACTTTCACATTGCCTCTAAGTTAAGCCTGACTGCTTTGTGGCAAACTACCAGAGAGTAAAGCACAGGTTAATTTTGGGTTTGCCTGTGACTATACCCTGACAAAAATTGTGGTTACTGCTTGAGTGGGGTTTCTCCCCCTCAACCAGTAACTCAATTTCCAACAGAAAGGATATGAATAAGCTGGTTTTGCGGATGCTATGAAAAAAGATGAATTACAGAGCCAAGATTTATTATTAACACCCTTGCAGTCTTGTTTAATGACTTGCTGAATACAGTTCTGTTGCTGATGGATTACAGAAGATCAGATTTTTAATCACGCTTCATGAAAACAAATGTAATCCGAGATCTATAGAGTAAGGAAATGCATCCACTTTGGGTCTTTACTCGGTTTTATGTTTCATTAGGCACAGGATTTTTTTGTTTTTACTTTTGCTGTACTTTGAAGTTTACAAAGAAGACTGATCATCATATTATTCATGAAATAGTCTAGCTTGCTTCCTTAGTTTAGCTTAGTGAATAATAAGCAAAAAATAATGAATAACATAAATTAAAAAAATAAGTCCAGGTGCCAAAAATCCCCCACTGCCTGCATAGAGATTCCCAAAACTAGAATGCAGCAAGCAAGAGAAACAGATTCACAAAAGGAGGCCTACTGGGGATACCTCCCACACCCTATAGAAAATGTTCCCCTTGGCACTCTCTGTGATTCAAATGTGTAATTCCATAAAACACTGAATCATATTTGCAATGGGCAGGCATGTGACTAATCTGAAGTGTGCTCTACAGAGAGGCATAGGTTTGGCTGAGCATATAGTAAGCAAACCTTTATGACACAGTGACTGGAATTATTAAAACCTGCTCTGCCTTCAGCCTCAACTTCATAGATATCAGTCGTGCTGGGTTGATCACCTATCCACTTCCTGAACTCAGTAAGACTCACAGCCAACTGACTCCACAGTATGCACTATACAAGACTCATATGTTGCATAAAAAATGAAACTGCATCAACACATCATGTGGGAAAGGAAATACTGCTAGTGCTGAGCGTTTCCCACACAAAGCACTGACTAGCACACATTGCCACTCACAAATTTGCTCTCTTGCAAATACATACACACATTCTCAGGCTGCAATGAGAGACAGGACATTAATGTTGCATAAATAGGCCAACACGAGTCTCTTATTTCTTATCCAAAACAAATGGGCTGTCAAACACAGTGGTGTTTTCCTTATGTAAGTGCCGGTGGGCCCCACGACTAGTGTCGATGTCACTTGTGGTGCAAAACTGATGCTGTTTAGGCATGAAACTCTCACTGAGACCTGTGGAATTATTTCTGTGGTTACGCTACCAAAGGAACCACTAGTTGTGTAGTTCACATTGTTTACAAAGGGGCCAACTATGAACACTGAGAAGCAGAAGAATTCCCTCCCTTCATTTATCCCTCTTAGTCATTGGAATACTGCACTCATGTCTGACAGATTAGAACACTGGAATGTTGAGAGCACCATTGAAGACAATAGAGTAGCTCTGTCTTTCTTATGGCTGTTGTAAGTCTCCTGCTCCACCATTCCAATGTTTGTCTTTCTGTTTCTCCCTTTCTAATTCCAGACATTCTACTTTAGTGGGTGGAATGTTCTAATAGCCTTACAGTCCTTATGCCTCGGGCTATACCAATCGTTAAAGGCTCTCTTCCTCATTATAGGCCCTCGCCTGAGACTATGGCCTACAACTCTGGTTCAGATCCTTTAACTTCTGGCATAGTCCCCAGCAGTGGGCTATAAAGCTATATTAGAACATTTGAATATCGAGAGCTCTAATGAAGACAATTGAGTTTCACCGGAATTATAATGGCTGGTATAAGATATCTGCTCCAACATTGCAATGTTTGTCTTTATGTTTCTCCCTTTTTATTTTAGAACATTCTAGCCTCAGTGGGTGAAATGTTCAAACAGCCTTATAGCCCTTCTGCCTTGGGCTATGCCGGTTTTTAAAGGCCATCTTCCTCATGATAGGCCTTCGCCTGCAGCTCTAGCCTATAAATCGGGCTCAGGGCCATTTACAACTGGTATAGCCCAAGGCAGTGAACTGTAAGTCTATGTTAACTGGCCTAATAGAAAGAAACTATCATTGGTAATGACAACAGAGTTCATGATTGGGTCAAAGTTGAGTAGGATGACACTACTGACAAATTTGGTGTGATGTACAAATAACTGTAGCTGTGACATGCAGGTAGAGGAATAGTGGAAGTGGTGTTAGAAGTCTAAGAATACAATTATTTTGGTGAAGCTCAGTTATTTTCATTTATATCTGGAATGATTGAAAATTGGGAAGTCAGGATGAAGCCAGACAGATTTCTAACTGAATCTCATCTGACCTATCTACAAAAGCTTGCTATTCAGAAAATCATAATGCAGATTAGCTGCAGTTTTTCTTCTCCCCACAGACAATTATAGCTTTGTTCATAATCATTGTTAGTAGATGGAAATTCATGTTACAATTAAATGAAGCTAAATTAATCTGTACAATGAATCTTATTTCAGCACATTATCTGCTGCTCTTGTAAGGCACATAACAATACGGTAATCAAAGTTATAGAATCATTTGTTAGGACAGAATATATGACATGGTTAGTATTCATGATGAGAAGTGAGACAATTGATATTGAGTGCCTGTTTAAAAGGTCAATTGATCATATTGGATGGGAAGTTCTTTGCAACCAAAATGCTCAGTCATACAAGTATGCTTTGTGCACAAACAGCTCCTTTGCAAACTTTATTCTGGCCACTAGCAGTATCTAAGAAATAATTTCAGAATGAGGATCATCTATATTCTTAAAATTAGACGAATGCTGGGGGCTCCAAAAACAAGCTAATATTTTGACAGAGAAAAGGGAGTTTACTATTACAAAACGAACATGGTGTTCATTTCCTCAGCGTTGATTCTGGGCAAAGTGACATTAGACAGTTTTATAGAATTCTTGTATTGCTATAATTGCCTCTTGTGAAATAATCTCACCCATTGACAACATTAAGACTAAGAAAAACAAGCAATGCCCAAGCTATTGGTCTTGTCAAAGGGAATGTATTTTAGCCATGTTGTCTAGCAGCACATCTGCTGCTCAGAATTGATATACGTTACTGAAAGCACAGAATCACAGGATGTTGAGCCAACGCCAAGTCTCTTCGCCGCCCATGTTGAGTTCATTGTCCTGCTCCTCCTAGCAGAAAAAAGCGCTATGACGTGGCCTGCGCTGGCTGCATCATAACTCTTTTTTCAGTGACTTTCAGAAATGCTGAACAGCAGATGTGCTGCTAAACAGCATAGCTAGCAGACATTCACATTGACAAGGCCAATAGCTCGGGCATTGCTGAGATATATTATATCCATCGGCTGGTGTTAACACTATGGAAAGATGGAGGACGGAACAAGTGCTCCAATACCATTGGATCGTGGCAATAAAAAAAATAAGTGCTATTTATGTTTTTGCAACTTTTTAATAAATGCATTCGTTTATGTACATGCACATGCATAACAGTGGTCTGTGTGTACTTGTGCAATGGAGATGGTCTGAAAACTCAAGTATTCCCATTGAGTGCTTGAAAGCAGAAAAAAATAGCTCCGCAAACCGGGAGACATGTACTTGGTCAATGCACTATGGGTGGGCCAAACACAAGAAGAGGGCATGAAGCCCGCATGCCATGATGAATCGCATCAAAGAAAATAAGACCGACGCTGAAGTTTACCAATATAAGCCCACAGAGAGAACAAAACTCATCTCTTCGAGACAGCGCATGCGCTATCTAGCCGAGACCTAACAATGTTACCCAAAGTAAATTGAAAGAAACAGTCAAGAATGGTCTTACTCATTGTGTCATCAGGGACAAATCACTCGGTATAAAACATTCATACTGTGAAAACCATATTAGAAGAAGCATTCTGAGAAACCTTCATTCCCAATGAAGACCGCCCTCAGATGCTGGGCCTCTCCCCTCCCCTACAGAACTACTGCATAAATACCACCTTATATCAGAGATAATTAAGGACGTTCCTGTCAATGTCAAACAAGGGAAAGACTATTTGTGGTGAAAAGCCACAAACTTAGGGTTAAGTGAAACAGTGTGAAGAGGTAAAAAGAAAGGACAGAGAACAGAAACACAGCTGACATACTTTAGATCAAGACGAAAACACTACTCTGAATGACACACCATGTGCTACCAGGAAGACATTTGATAACATTAGAACTCATACAATAATTTCGAAATAGAGTACACGACCATAACCACACATCAGGTTTAGGAAATTACTCTACAAAATGAATGGAAGAATTATTGTCCATCTTACAGGCAATTCAAAGACAAAATAAAACATTATTTTCATCTTCTTGTCACCTTCCATATCCATCTAGATTTTCACCTAAAGGGCAGAAGAAATTCTAACCAAAACTGGTCTACTGTCTCAGGGCATTGTAGGCAACAACATTGCCATGACCATACGTCTGCATTGTTGTTAAGATAATCACATTTTCCCCACAAAATACAACCATAAGTAGCATGACCCAATACTACGGTTCCATATCTTTCACATTAAAGAACAAATCTATTATGGATCTGAATAGATATTTTGAACATCTCCAAAAATTAAAATAAAATAGTAAGAAAGTGTGCTAAAGAGCCTTCATTGGTGTAAGAGAGAGGATCTGCCTCTGCTGTACCACAATCATGTGGTATTCAGAGCCCTTGGGGTAACAGAGAACAATCTGACATTAGCATGACACGATAAAGTACCACCAGAGGCATTAATACACCTGGACCTCACTGCACTGTACAACACCAGTGGCCATCATATCCTGCCCCAGTGACTGCAGGTGTTCATGGAGATTGTAGGTACAGCCCTAGCAAGGAACACTCTCACTACTAAAAAGTATAGAGTAAATATATTTAGCGCCTTTTCAGGTGCTGGGAGGTAATCTGTGGGGTCCTCAAAAACTCATCCCACTCTCATTGCCTGACATGTACATGTACAGCCTGGACACATATTACAACTTTCTGTTTAAGATGTGGTTAAAGAGCAGGAGATGCTGTGCCTCTGAAAGGAATTTGGTGCTCAGCAGCCTTCCATAAAGTCAAAGATGAATGGTTGGTTTTTGACTCTCATGTGACACCTTTTGTCTTTCTAATACTGTGTGATCCATTTTCTCATTTTTTTCTTTATGCCATTCACATCTTAGATTTCTAAAGTGGCCTGTGTGTTTCATATAGGGCCTATTACATAACAAATAAATATGAATACATATTCACATACATTTCTCAGTCATGTCACTGGATATAGCATCTAGGAGGAAAGGAAAGGAATCAGTAGTTTTGAGCAAAGCAAAATCAGCATGGAATCTCTAAATAACTTAATTTCGGCATCTGATACTGTACATCACACAGGGTGGTAGACTGATCTTGCACTGCACCCAGATTTGAAGGAATTTGTGTCCCACTGCCACTGGAAGCAATTTAAGCCTCTTCCTCCATAATGCCTTCTTATAATTAACTTTTGACTTTTACGGGCAGTCCCATGGAAACTCATGTGTGTGAAAATTTACTGGGACTGGATAGGGTGATTCAGTACATATCCCTGACACTGTTAAAGGCGGAAGTACACCCACTGGCCTTCAAACGCTGTGCATTATCCCCTTTTTCTGCCCCAAATTCCAGGTGCACTTTTATTTTGACTGAGAACTGTACCACATTTACCAGTAAATTATATTTGTGTAATTTGCT
Organism: Triturus cristatus; assembly: GCF_964204655.1. Taxonomy (NCBI): domain Eukaryota; kingdom Metazoa; phylum Chordata; class Amphibia; order Caudata; family Salamandridae; genus Triturus; species Triturus cristatus. The sequence continues at coordinate 447,882,967 of NC_140590.1, forward strand.
ACACTTTCAGCTCTTAAATATTTCATAACAAATAGTTAATCTCTTTGTGTTTCATGTCACTTCCATAATTTGGTATAGCACTCCATTTTAAACATATAAAATATAGCAAATAATTCAACATCAATAATGGGAATTTAAAATTTAAAGATTATGAATGATGAAAAATGTCCATTTTGTCTTTCATTCATACCACTATCATCACCATTGTCACAGGCATGATCCACATTTGCCATATTGGAGGAGAAGCCAAGGATTAATTGGTCATTGACGCCAGCACGTGAAGCAATCCCCTCAGAGCAGGTACAAGGCACAACAGCGTGGCAGTGTGTGGAAACTTGCACTGCTACCGCCTGTGCTTTTCCTGTTCTGTGGATTTCTGGAGCAGCCCAGAGACAAGAACTACTACTCAACAAGTTTTGCAGGTCCTGAATTCACAAATGAAAAAAGTCAGAAGCATTGTCACGCACATGAAGAGGATTTCACAGTCATTAGTTAAATTGGAAAGCAGGAAAAGTATTAGAAGTGACTACAATAAAATGTACACATTTGAGTTTTCCCACTTCAGGGCAAAGGAATCTCCCAGACTTTTCCATAGACTCTTAAGTAACAAGACAGTTACATTTTTCAAATCAAATCCTATTCCTGCATTAAAGGGATTACTACTTCCCATGGTGGATAATTCTGTGCAGCCGCGTCTCGTGCAGGTAAGAGCGGTGGGGCCAGGTGGGAGCGGGATTGGGGATTTTGACAGACGACGACATGGGAAAATGTATTAATTATTTAATTTTCCCTCGTCGTCTGTCGAAATCCTCCCTCCCCCACCCCAACGGGACCCACCGATTTTACCTGCGTGGGCCGCAGCTGATTCAGTGTATGGATGTCCCGAAATATATCACTGAACGTTTAGTTGGAAAAAATACGAAAACATCCTTATTCATCACATAAACTAATGTTTCTGATTGAAGAGATTGGGATAATCCACACAACAAATATGCAATATGAATGTAACATGTGGTATATTAAATTTGACCGATCTTACCTAGTCTTCCAGACAAGGACTGCATATCACAATACAGAAACGTTAGAGGAGGGTTATGTTGGTATGCTCTGTAGGCAGTCCTTGCTGTCTTCAACTGGCTTCTGAGTACTTCCCTGAACTCTGTCCTGAAATGCCCCAGAATGCTTTGCATGAGGAAAATCATTCTGGGGTGTCTCAGTGCCGAACTCAGCAGTGGCCGTGATGGAGCCGCCATGGCATCTAGCAGAGCAGCATAAACTTTGGGCACACAAAGGAAAACACAAGAATGAACGAGCAACGTGAATGGTGAAAGAGACATTTATTCAAGGAGACCACCATGAAAGTTAATCAGAACGGCTCCTAGTCGGGTTCTAAAGAGTTACTATAGCATGCTTAGAATCCACAACCACCCAATGATTAGAACACTGCCATGCACTATTGTCCATTTGTTTTTGATTTTTGCCATGCAGAATAATAACACCAATTGCAGTGTGCTGGCAAATGAAACAAACTGGGATAAACTGTAAAGATTAGCTGCAAAACGGTATGTTATGTTCACCTACATCATACACCATCCAACTGTAGCTCTCAAAGAAGTTCATCCCAAAACCAGGGAACACGGGCATATAGAATGGCTGTTTTCTTTTCAAATTTCAATGGTATCAAGCAGCGGATGGACTCAACTAGCGTCTTAATTGCCTGTAAGAACCGAATTTTAAAACAAAAAAGCAGTCTCTATTCTACTCTAAGCACAAAAGATATATGAAAGCAGAGACGATAATAATAAACAAAAAAATAAGCAATCCATGTTAAGTAATATGATTAAGAAAATACATTTCACTTGTAAAGTGAAAAATTCAACCATGTACCACGGTATTGTACCTACTCATTGCAGTGCCAGCAATAATCTTCTCTTACTAGAAGGTTTGTGGATTTCCCTATATGTTACCGACATAAGGAAGGATGGTTTTGGGGCAGGTGCTGTTTGGTTTTTCTCCCCATAGAATGGACTCCAAATAATATTGTTTTCAGTGGAGTTTATAACCAGCCCAATTAAAATGGTAAACACCCCTTACTATGCATCTGTCACCCTGCATGTTGTTACAACGCGGTTGTTACAACAACTGCATTGTAACAACGCATACCATTACCCCGCAAGTCGTTACAACGACTTGCGGAGGGGGGAGAAGGTGTTGGATTTAAAATCCAAGACCTTCCTTACTGTCCGCACAGACTGGAGTTGGAATAGTAAATTATACTATTCCAACATCCAGCGCCCCCTCATCAAGTTGTTGATACGACTTGCGGGGTAATGGTATGAGTTGTTACAATGCGGTCATTGTGACGACCACGTTGTAACAACATTGGGGGTGGGGGAAAGTGGGAAAATCGGCATATTCAATTAAAACTAGTGAGACTTAACTGCCAGTACATAAACTTCAAGTAAAGCGGACTGTTAGCAGGATGATCCTTTTTCAAGTATAAGATATTGTATGACTTTTCTAGAAAAATACTCTTTGAAGGAAAGCTTATTTTCTGGAGAGGTATTTTAAAGTTAAGAACTTTGCAACATAACCGTAAAATCTATTAACTTTGCTAAACTTGACCAACAGAAATTTAATTTCTGACTTCCCATTATTAATCCCAGTGCTAATAACATAAACCATGCAAGTAGGGCAAACCTTGGGTGTTTATGTTGGGGGAAGGAGTACAAATCACGCATTTCTATGTTAAAATGTGGACGAAGTATACTTTAATTTGTTTCATTTCTATGAATTTCATTTCTATACTAGCATTTTATTTAAACAGTTCCAATGTAATTCCAACGAACTATTGAGAAAAAACTAAGTATAACTAAGGTTATCTATATGTAAATATACTTTTCTGTATATGCGTATGGGCTTTATTTGAATGTGAAAATCTGTTAAAAATGTCTGCTGGAGTGTGGAGATGTATACCTGGGAGAATATGAATATATCATATACTATCTTTCAACTGAATTTCAAAACAATTGAGTTTTAAATGGTTCACAGTTTCGATGGAAGTTCAAAGTTATGCAATATCATATTCTTCTTGCGGTAACACTGCTGTCAAATACTATATTGTAACTAAACGTCCAAGATTTTGCTGATGACAGCTCGGTTACCTTTCCAAAACCATGTATTCAGTTCTAATAATAATATGTTCATGTTACACTGTTCTAAATCCATTGACGAATAAAGAGGTGAGAGCAAGAATAACACTGGTAATAACAAGAGGTCTGGCGCAAAAATTAAAGTGGTGATTTTAGGCACTCAATAAGTCATTAAAAGTGCACTCGGTCACTATTCCATGTACTCTTGGATACATTCATTTACGTTCTTACCCATTCATAGTAAAACACATACGAAATCAAGAAGCATATGGAAGATAAATAGAATGGATAAAGTAGAGCAAGAGAATATAATGCTGCATAAGCAGGGCAAGCAAATGCTCACAATAAAAATGAAATTATACATTGTAGTAGGAATTGATCTTGCAAGAATGTTGTGCATGGTGATTTGTTGTTTTATTGTTCCAATATGGCTGTCATTATCAGAAGCAACTTGTTACATTTCTTTGAACAGTACATTAATATCATCATCATAGGCTTTATTTCGATATAGACAATATCTTAAAAAGCAGAACATTTAGTACAGAACAGTAAGAGAATAAAAGGAGCCAGTACATTAACAAGCAATTCATATTACAAATGACCCCAATAAATTAAATAAAATCATTTAAGAACAAATTAAACAAGATAGGAACGCCTAGATGATCTAATGCGCCATGCCCAACCCAGGAACTTAGCTATACCACAAGCAAATAGTGGGCGGGGATCATTTTTTAGAACACGTAAGGCCTCCTTAAAATGCCTTGTCCCAAGTTCTCTGCATAGTGGTTTTAACCACCTACTGCGGGGAAGAGCATAGGCTGGACATTCAAAAAACAGGTGTGGGATTGACTCTATCCTATGCTCACAAAATGGGCACATATCGACGGTTTGAGGCGAGGTCTTCCACCTAGAGGTAAGTTCCCCTACAGGAAGTAGGCCTATCCTGAATTGAAAGTACAATGCTCTATCACTGCGCTTTATAATGATGTCCAAGTAGGGTTCGCAAAGGGGCATATCTTTTACTAATAGGAAGTCCAGGGAGGTCCTGCACAAATTGGAATTACCAGATCTACTATCGGCTACCCAATTCCAGTATAATTTCTTTAGCACAGGTTTAGGGGGGCAGTTCTATTAACCCAGGCATTACCGAGGCCCATGTTGAAGAGAAGACGCTTGACTTCCCTCAACCATTGTATCTCCAACACATCAGTCAGGCCTTCCGCAAAGCAAGACAACTCTGGGACTCTCCAGATTCTTGCCCATAGAAGGAGAGGGCGGAGTCTAGCCTGATCACCAATTGATCTTAACCCCATATCCAAAAGCAGTGGGAGTGTTGGGGTACTATAAGGAAGTCCCTTTAAATCTTTCAGAAACTTATTTTCCGAGCGAGTTAGCTGGTCCGCCCTATGTGTACCCCAAAGTTCTGCCCCATATAAAACTGCATTAACGCCCCTTGCCCTGTAGATGTCAAGAATTGTTACAATAGGTTTTAGGGTTGAGGCACGTTGTTCCTTGAGGAGGACACCCAAGACCCTTTTATGGGTCAACAACATCTTTTGTAAATGACATTCCCAACTCATCGAGTCACAGAGGCGGATGCCAAGATAGTCGAACTCAGTAACCCTCTCTAAAGGGACAGCATCTAAAATTGGTGGTTTGACTGTCTTTTTCGGGGGATTGAGAACTAAATACTTAGTTTTCCCAGTATTATTAACTAGCCCCCTTGCATCACAAAAGGATTTGAACCTAGATAACAGGCTCTGCAGGCCTACAGGGGTCTTGGAGATCAGGAGGGTATCATCTGCAAATAGAAGAGTAGGTATTTTTCTACCGGCCAGGGATGGTGCATCTGATGGAACTTCCGATAAAAATTCCACCACTCCATTTACATACAAGGAAAACAGAGTGGGGGCTAAAACTCACCCCTGGCGTACTCCTCTATTTACACGTATTCGATTTGTTTTTTGACCCTGATTACCCCACCTGATCTGGGCAAAGTTGTCGGCATGCAACTTTATCAATAGACTTAGAAGGTACGGGGGGATGCCCAGATCATTCAGCACACCCCAAAGTTGGTTGCGCGGGACCAGGTCAAAGGCAGTCCGCAAATCTATAAAAGCGAGATACAGACTGCCTTTGCCCAGTACAACCACTTTCCAATAGAGCATCAAAAGCCGAAAAGATTGCTCTATCGTCCCCATACCTGATCTAAAACCGGCCTGGAAATCAGAGAGAATACTTTTTTCCTCCATCCATTGAAGTATCCTACCTAAGATGACTTTGCCTGCCACTTTCTGTGAGGAGTCTAAAAGACTTATGGGGCGATAATTAGCGGGATCGACCGACTCCCTTTTTTAAAAATGGGAACAACTTCGGCACCCTTCCATGAGCCTGGGAAAGTTGCCCCACTGAAACTAGCATTCAGTAGGGCAGCAATAAGTTTCCCCCACTCTACTGGGCTGATACGTAATAAGTCCCCTGGCAACCCATCCGGGCCTGCCGCTTTATTGGGGACAAGACATGTAATTGCCCCCGCCACTTCCTTAACTGTGAACATATGCTCCTCAGTAAGTTCACAGGGTTCTACAGAAAAGCATTTTGTCTGACATGTCCCCGCACTCAGGGCCACAGAGTAAAGCAGGGAAAAATGGTCAAACCATGCATCCTCTGTTATATTGCATGTAATTAAGGAGTCCACAGGCTTGTCCCTTGCTCTTAGTAAGTCCCAGAAACCCTTGGAGTCCTTCCTTATGCTAGCGGCTTTTAGATCGTGCCAAAACTGGTCATCCCATGCAATTTTAGCCTCCTTTATAATTCTCCTTTGATTACCCCTCGCAGCACTAATCAAGGCTCTTTTCTTAGATTTAACCACCTTGATTAGTTCCCTTTTGGCCTCTCGGCAAACAGGAGTAAACCACCCGACGTTGCCCTTTGTGGCGCCTCTTGGATTACGTCTCTTACCCACATTGGGGACTAAGATTAAATCGCCTAGTGCATGCGTGGTTTGGTCGAACAATAATGAGATCTCCTGTGCACTAGCAGGGGGAGAATTCATTAATAATACTCTATGCACAATTCCATTCCAAATAGAATATTGAGTAAACATGTCACTGTTCACTCATATTAGAATGGCAATATGGATAGTGAATCGACCCGAGATGGCCAACATTTTGAAATGTTAAATCAATGATTCACTATGGATAATGCTACTCAAAGTTGGCCGCACATCTTACATACAGTGGCTTTATAAGATGGGGGCACACTACAGATGAAATTAATGACAAGCAGCCTGGAAACAATATCTGGGGATTTGCAGGACACTATAAAAAAATAAGCAAAAGAGGGAAAAAAGAAAGGAAAGTGAATTTGTAGAAGGAGAAAATAGACAAGTAAAGAACTGGCCCACCAACACTGGCTCTGAAACACACTCTTTTTTCAGATGACGGACATGTACATGCAATCATGCAAAATACCAAACACTCACAGGACAATACAGATAATATCTGGCATAGGCTGACCCATTGATACGTGCTGTTTTATGTCCATAGTCCGAACCAGAATGTGAATGACCCCCTAACAGAACATTGACACAAAAAGGATAATCTAAAGGTCCTCTTTATATATGAATGAATGTATTTTTAAGGAATGTGTTTGTTTTTATGAGTCTTGCAAACAAATAAATCTGTCAACCCATCCTAACAAGGTTTAGAAAGGATTATCACAGTGCAAACCATCTAACGCAAGGGTTTGGCAAAGGGGTTAGCAAACACCAAATGACAAGTAACGTAATCTGCGAAATCTGCGTAATCTGCGAAATTCCATGTAACAATAACAGTCCACCCCTAAAGGCTTAACAGCTTTAACATATGGATTAATTAGTACATAAGTCAGACTTACACCCTTCAAGGTTTATTGGCTTTAGCATAAGCTTTTCATAATAAATGAACCAGGTCTGCTCCCTTTGTTGCAGATTTTCAAAATAAACGGGCCAAGATTGCGGCCTCTGACATAACATTTCCCAATGATCGAATGTAGCCTTGAGCCTTTACTATTGGCTTGTCACTATGACCAATGCTGACCTACTGTATTGTATATACACTTTCCCATCAGTTAAACAGTCATAAAATTAAAAATTAAAAAAACTTCAGTTGAAAAAATAATATACAACCTTTACTAAGAGGGTTTACAAGTATTACCAATGTGACACTTTTCTACCCAGTGTCTGTCACAGGGCCTAATCAACACAAAACATCTTGCCCACCATAGAAATCTGTGATTTGTCATGCAACAAATAACTTTCTAGAAGCTACAAATCAGTGTAATATCAAACTACACTTGAAGGCATATTGGCTTTGCCATAGGCTTTTCACAATAAATTAGTCAGGTCTACTGCCTTTGTCATACATTTTTATCACAAACAGATTAGACCTAACTGAACTTCTCACAATGAGGCAATCCACCCTATAGCCTTTCTTATTGGCTGATCTCAATAACCAACTCAGGTCTACTATATCACATATAAGGTTTCCCACAATGCAGTCACAGGCATACAATCATACAATTACAATTATAAAACAACTGCTCTTGGAAGAAGAGAAATAACCTCTCCTAAAAGTGTAACCAAGGAGTGGCAAAATGAAAATCTTCTACCTTAGGGTCTGTCAGGGGGCGTGACAAACACCAAAGCCCTTGCCTACTACAGTAATCTGTGATAGCCCATTTTTCACAATACTGGCTTACAGGCTTTAACTCAGTTTAATAACTTTCCTAGAAGGCAGTCATTAGTTATACAATTATTAAATTACAAATATGTCCAAATTTACATTTAGCAAAACAACGTACAATCCCTAAAAAGAGGCCCTGAAAAGGATTCTCTTAGGATAAATCATTTACCCCCAGGGTCTGTCAAAGGGGTTAACCAACACCAAAACTGTTGCCTACTATGGTAATCTGTCAGATTCCATGTAATAAAATACCTATACACAGGCTTTAGCAGAGTGCAATATCAATCCACTATTAAAGATTATTTGTTTTAACATGTGCTTTTCACAAAAGCTACGAGATAACACTAGGAAAACAATCACCTAAGCCCTCATCACCAGCAGGCTAGACTATGGGACCCCTGCACACAGGGATAACCAACCAGCTAACAAGTAGACTACAGACCATCCAAAGCACAGCAACGTCCCAAACCGAGCCCACATTACACCACACCTCAAAGAACTCTACTGGCTCCTGATACACAATCGTGCACACTTGAAATTCCTCACCCACACCTACATAGCACTCCACAGCACTGGCCCTGCCTACCTGAACAGCCACATTCCCTTTCACCAACCTTCCAGACACACCTGCTCTGTCGGTCACTTGGTAGTACATACCCTACGCATACTCAAATCAGAGCACGAGGTTGTGCCTTCTGGCACCTTACCTCTAAAGCATGGAACAACCTCCCACATCATATCACAGCCTCCTCCTCTATTTTTTACTTTTGTGAGAAGCTGAAAGCCTTGCTTTTTGAGTAAGACCCCAAGGGCTGACCGCACACACCTGCTACAGATCACCTGGGATACGGCTTCAGACACCTGCTACAGAGCGCCTGGGATACTCTCAGAGGTGATTAGTGTGCTATAAAAACAGGATAAAATGCACAATAAATGCATGCCTTTGCCGTAACCTTTGATAAGCAACATGTCAGACTTATGACCTCTGACATAACATTTCACAATAAGCCAATCAAAAGTAAAGCCTTTATCATTGGCTTGTCATCAGCTCAGGGCTACTGTGTGAAGCACAAGCTTTCCTACAAGTCACACCATTGTACAATTGCAAGTATGTACAAAATTACAGATGGCAATACACTATGCATAACCTCTTGAGAAGGCCTAAAACTGCTTATTACAGAGAAAATCTTCTACCCCATGTATGCTGTTAGGTTCCTTGAATCAAAATACTTGTTTTCAGGCTTTAACTTGGTGCAATAACACTCTACACTTCAATGCCCATTTGCTTTATGCTTTTCACAATAGATAAGACAAGCGTGCCACCTTTAGCATAACTTCATTTTAAAATAATAAAAAGATAAAACTTATAGCCTTGATAAATGCATTATTATAATAATCAGCTCAGTCATGACACATTGAGAATACACCTCCTCACAGGGCAAAACTTGCAATACAAGCACACAACGTCTGCCCAATCAAATGCTGTACTCAATGTAATCAACAAGTGGGCGGAGCCAAACTCCATCTCTTAAAGCTTTTTGCTGTGGATGACATAAAGTACTGTGGCAGCAGCGCTGTGAAGCCAGAACTAAAAATGAGTTCTAAAGTGCAAAAAATGTAAATAAATAGTTCACTTTACATCTCTCTCTGACCAATACATATGTCCGACCTGCAGTGAACGGGGCGTGCTCCCCATGCCAAAATCTCCTGCTCAGTAGCTGGAGGTGTGCAATTTTACACGCAAGCATCACCAGCTCAGTACTCTCTTCAGCTTTCGGATGCAGATCCAAAGGGTTTTATTGGCAAGGCTTTCATGTTAATACCTCTAAAGTACATTGGAACCTAAGCCAAGAGATGTAGCGGTTCATTATAATCATTGTACAATTAATATTGAAATGTGCTTTAGCAGAATAACCCCCTGCAGTCATTCCTGCTCAATCCTTTTCCCATGGTAAATTACATTTTTTATGGAGTTAATGCATTTCAGGCGAAGTGGTCAATGTTACGCATGTATAAGGGGATTGATTATGAATTAAGTTTCCTGTCACATTTGCATGCGCGAGCCTCCAGGACAAATAATCCAAAGCAGAACCATAGATGACTTCACTGAGCAGCCGAGAGAGCGCAGCGAAGGACTGATGCTGTGATCGGTCGTGCAAGCCCTATTCGTTCCTGTCGCCCCCCTTTCCTCCCCCCCCCCCCCCCCACATTGCAGCAGTCAAGGTTGATTTCCTCTGGTGTCAAAAGGCGGAAAGGAATTTCACACGATAAGTGTGGGGAACAATTGCTTCGCGTCGGTTCTCTTCCAATTTGCCATGCTGCGTGAGGGCCCGGGCCAGACTCTTTTTATTAATATAGGTTTGCAAGTTTTATTTTTAATATGCGAAAATAGACTCGTTCACACAGTTCTCGCTTTCACTAGGTTTACGCACTCAAGTCTCTTGCGAGTGACAGTGAGCACTGGTGATTCACGCAGCAGAAGTATACCTTGTTAGCTTTTCCTCCCTAGGATTCTGAAACTGAGTTGCCCTGGTAACGTCTGAGTATTTTGTGACTGAGTGCATAAGTTGCTTTGATGTTTCCCAGAAGCATGTTGCAGCCGCTAGCTGGTAGGTATTTTGTATATGGAGGTGCACATATTTTTTTTTGTTTTTTTGTTGCAGAGTTTTATATAGCGCGAACTTGACCTGAATCCAATCAGGTATCAGAGCGCTTTACAGAGCACCAGTTACGTTACATGAGGACACACATTCATTTTTTGTGTGTTTTAGGCATTGCTGAGCTTTTCCTTGTACGTGATTCCACACAATTGCAGTTGTATGGGAAATACTCAAGAAAGTCGGGATTTTCACTTCAAAGACCATGTAGTGTACAATTTTAGAACCTTTTTACAACAATTGCACATTGCACATTCTTGCGACAAATACAAGAAGATCATGAGAAAAAAATCTTCACACCTTCTCAGACCCCTATATTTTATGCAAGGTAATACTCGCCATTGGACAACTGAGTGCAAGATACACTGCAGTTGAATTTAAACCATAACATTTTGCAACTCATTAGTGATTCAAAACATTTGAGGTTACATCTCGTCCTAAATGAAGATCTAGACTAGTCAGTATTGAGCAACACAAACTCCTACTGTGCTTCCAAACTCTCAACAGCCTTTTTTTGCAGATGCTGAAAATTCGCCCTTTATGATTTATGTACCATTGTATCTACCACTTTCTGTAACCTATGTACAGCAATAATGTTAGAAATGCCCCAAAGTCAAACAAATGCATTTTTCAGTATGTGGGCTTTCAATTTAATGGATTACAAATAATTGAAGGTGGTTATTTACTCAATCATTTTAAGATAATTAGAAAAGCAGCAGGAACGCTTTAGCTGCCAAATTAGTTCATAGTGCCTGTGAGGACAAGCTATTCTTATCTCTGATTTGTGAATACTTGTGAAATTACTGTGACGACCTCATAACAGAGAGAATAGCAGGGCCAGACTGGCCGTAGCGGGCATTGGGCATATTCCTGCGAGGCTGGAAAGGTGGGGGCCGGTTTTGCAGCAGTGAGGCCTTTTTTTGGTACTGGAGGCCAGTTTTGCAGCGGTGCGGCAATATAGGCACCGAGTAACAAAAGCTTAAGCGCTTCACATTGCACCTCCCCAACCCCCCACCCCCACTGCCGGGAGCTGGTCCTTCAAAATTGCCAGGGCTGCTTTGGGCTCCCAGTCCGGCCCTGGAGACTAGCATACAGTGCAAAATTACACTGTGAGGATGCAGGTAAATACTGTAGTGTCCTGCTGGGCACGTTCTAGTGTTCCACCTGTGTTTGCACCCACACTAAACACCCACCCATCACAGGCGTCACCAGGCAGGTGGCCCTGCAAATAAAAGGGGCGGGCGCACATGCCCTGGGCCAGTTACAGAACCCAACTACGGTGTGTCTGTGTCCCTCATTAGTACCATGTGGTCCGAGGCCCAAACACCACAATGGCAACAAGCAGGTCTGTTTTGCCACGGTTTGTATGGGAAAAGGGACTGTTCTTCTACAGTTGGATAACCCAGCTGACGTCCTCCTGCGAGGCTGAGAGAACTGGTAAGAAGTGCAACTAATATAGGACCCCCACAATGCCATGTCCCCTACATGATGCTGCACCAGTAAGGGGCCCCAGCGAGAAAAGAATAGAGAAGGACCCTCCGCAACTAAGCTGACGAGTTACACTTTAAAGTTCATGAAGCATGTGCAGAGAGCATGCGACCCCAGTGGCTCTGGCACCACCGCATGCAAGAAGATTGCGCCACCCACCCTCAGTGGTGCACAGCCACCACCGCAAGAAAGACGAGCAAGTATGCCAAGTGCCATTCGAGGGCGCCGCAAAGAAGGATCAAGAACGCAAAATCTGAGGGGCGCCGACGCATGCACCCAGAAGTTCGACCGCTACCTGTTGTGCAGCTGCCCACTGTTCAAGCTTTCCGGAGTCTGCTGGGGAAGAAGTGCTGGGGCCTGGGAGAGAAACGTCCCACTGCGTGAAGTCGAGGCCAGCAGCAAAACACAGTGCCCGCCCTCAAGACAGGGCGCCAGTTCCTCTGCACCGACATTTCCAGTTCCCGCGGGAAGCTGCTGCGGACTGAGAAGACAAGCGGCAAATCGTAGGAAGAGGGTGCGGGCCGCCCTGGGTGTCCTCATTGAGGAGGTTGACAAAATGGTAAAAATATGTGTATTAAACACAAGAATTTTTTTGCACCAGGTAACACCTGACCTTGCTATGCCAGTGATCGTGCCATATTTACAGTGCCCTGCTCCACAAACGAGAGGAGCGTAGATCAGTCCAAGGGCATCCAGCGTGAGCAAGACCCCATGCAGCGACTGTGACAGAGCCCACCAGTATACGCATGGCCTGCAGCGCTAGGAAGGCTGCTGTGGCCTCTATTCGAAGTGGCTTACCTCATGTGCCCGAACAAGTTTGACTTTGAGAATAGACCGCCGCCTTGTCGCACCTGCAGTGCGATCCTTACTGGCTGGCTCACTGGCTGGCTGCCATCTATCATGGCGAAGAGGTGCAGCGTCAAGCACCTGCGCTGTGGAATCAACATCTTCAGATCACCATGAGGCCCGCAGCGTCCTCATACCCGTTGAGGCCTCTTCAAGCGACTCTAGTGCCCCCTAGCAGTCGCCCAAGTGCACACAGTCATAGGAGCAAACCAACTGCGGTATCAGGAGAGCGGCTGTAGCTGGAAAGAGGGGCAGGAGGTGCCACCTAGGTGCCCCACTGAAGCTTGGGAGGACTGCCTCAAGAGTACTAGGCTCAAGACGAGGGCCCTGAGGACTTAACAGTCCAGCGCTAACTCAGGCTCAACTCTGCAGCGCCAGCAATCCCTGTCTACCCAGCTGCATGAACACCAAACGGGCCCACAGCACAAAGAAGGCTGCCATGGCCTCACGAAGCAATACACTGCCACCTGTTGGTCGCAGTACCACATCACAAAAAACAAACTCAGACAGCTCGCAAAAGAATGTCTGGACGACTCAAACAGCCTGTTGCAGCCACAAGCGTGTCAAAGCGTGGCAGGCCCTAGTGACGCACATAAATGCTGCCAAGTGCCTGAACAGCAAGGAAGTGGAAGTGCATGAAGCAGCACAGCACTGCACACAGAATGGGACAAGTATATTAAAAGGAGAGGGCATGTGCCTCCACCCAGTGAAGAGAACACTGCACAGTCCAACCACAGGGAGAGTAGAGAGAGGAAGGTACTGAACACTGCTCCAGGTGTCCCACTAAGAGACTGGCTAAGAGAGTGCAACATGCCCCCATAGATTGCTGATCATTAGAGGGGAGAGACTGTAGACCCCCAGAAGGAGCACGAAATAAGAAATAATAAACACCCCAAAGATGCCCAGCCAAGACATGTGCAAAGAGTCAGTGAGAGTACCAAGGTAATGGAGCAAAAGGCAGCCAAGCGAGTTACACTTTAAAGTACGTGAAGAATGGGCACAGAGCATGCAACCCCAGTGGCTCTGGCACCACCGCATGCAAGAAGATTGCGCCACTCACCCTCAGTGGTGCACAGCCACCACTGCAAGAAAGAGGAGCAAGTATGGCAAGTGTCATACGAGGGCGCCACAAGAAGGATCAAGAACGCAAAATCTGAGGTGCGCCGATGCATGCACCCAGTAGTTCGACCGCATGGGCAGGCGCCCAGGAGAGAGAGACCTCTCCACAGAAAGGAAGCAATGCAGAAGGCAACATGGAGAACCTCCATATCTCCACCACACCAGCACCAGTGAAACCCCCGCAGGGGACCAAAAGACAGCACAGTGTCCTTCCTCACTCTCTGTCAAGACAGAGTCACCAGTGACCCAAGACAGGCAAAAGGGGAGTCTCACACTCCCCGTGGCAAGCTCCCACCTCAACCTGAGGTCCGATGACAAGCTACACGTGACCGGATGCCAAATCGCACAGCAAGCGAGGAACATGTCCCACGAAGTGACTGACCCTGCCAAGCACGCCCAAACAGAGGCAGGAGCAGGTGCCACAATGGCACAGACTCGATGCACAAGCACAATGCCCTCGAACGAAGAGGTAACCTGCCATCCTGGAAGAGGAGCAGCTCGAAAATCCCTTTGGAGGGGATGTGGCCCGCGAAAGGTCCGTAAGGAGAAGGAGCGAGTCCTACCGACAGGACAGACCTGCAACAGGTCCACAGCAAAGTAGAGACAGTCCTAAGAGTCGGACACGACCAGTGAGATGTCCATGTGGCACAAACATGAGACATGTGGCAGGACGTCACGTCCAAGTGAGGAACCTGGTCGGAAGCAATGAAGAGCGTGGCAGGGCACCACATTGCGAGGAGGGAGAACAGTGTGGCAGGATGCCACTTCACGAAGGAGGAGAGGAGAGTGGCACGATGCCACAGGGTAAACAGCCACCACAGGCGCGCAAGAGGGAAAAGAAGAAGAGCAATAGGAAGGACAGAGGACTTGTGCCAGCACTGGAGAAGGTGTTCATCAACACAAGCCTGCCACTGGGGTGCAGAGACGTCGCTGGCGGCAGCTCTGTGGGAGCACCAACTGTAAGATGCTAGCAAGCACGATCTGCGTCCAGGACCCACACTTCACAGTGCGACCATCCACTCACCTGTCAGCAGCTGCTTGGCATTGATGGCATCACCTCTAGCAAGTGCTCCTGCCAGAAGATAACCGTAAGTGTCCACGAAGTCCCTCCAGTCTTCCTCACTCCACAAAGTCGACTAAAGCAAGAGATCACCGCCTGTTGCCCAAGGGTAAGGAAATCATCGTATTCATCATCCAAGTGAATCATCACCAAGAACATCTAAGGAGCATCGCACCACCAGAGTGGATTCAAACACTCAAGACATCCGGAGTTCAACGAGACACTCCTGGCAATGTGGGAGGATAGCCACCCAGGAAGCCTCTCTGTGCCCCTATAAGCCTGAGGCCAGCCGAAGAAGAGCACACACAACCATTGGACTATCCACCCTTAGGGTTACACGAGGCTTGGCCGTGGCCATGTTGGGAGTTCTGCAGAGACCCCTCAGCACGGCCTATGAGAGGCCCGCACAGCCCATACAGTCACGTGGCAATCCAGGGGCAAGGGCCTCAACAGAGTTCCTGTGAGAGGGGAATCCCAACCTGAGAGATGTGTCTGCAGCAGCTCCAGAGTCAGGCACCAGTAATCATGGAGGTTGCAGACGGAGACTGGTCACCCAAAGACCACCTGAGAATGGCACAGGACCTGAGTCCTGATGTCACGAGCACACAGACTCTGAGACATCACCCTTGCAGCTGCATGAGTGACTTGGCTGTGATCCTGTTGGCAGTTCCTCAGCTATGCCTTCGCCCGGCCAACGAGAGGCCCGCACAATTCACACAGTCCCATGGCAGCTCAGCATGAAGGCCCTCCAGGGGACTTATGTGAGAGGGGTGTCCAGGCAGCAGAGGCAAGTCTGAGGCTGCTCTGCCAGCGGGACCTGGGAAGCATCCTCGCCTCCAAGGAAGGCCCTCATCCACCAAGTTCATCCTCCGCATTATCAGGTTTGCCGCCCACCGGAGCCTGAGCGCCTGCAAGAAGATCTCCAAAGTGGACTCCACCACCACTCTAGATGCACTGCCATTTGAACTGTGTAAATAGACTCCAACACCACGAAAGTAGGCCGGTCTGAACTGCATCACCGAGGCGGACAAAAGCCTCCTGACTGTGTGGTCCAGAGCTCCAGCATATTGTTTGTTTGTTTTCTTCATAGGTTGGACTTTTGTTTGTTTCTTTTTATTAAAGTTTAGGAGGGATGTAGTGTCCTGCTGGACATGTTCTAGTGTTCCGCCTGTGTTTTCACCCACACCACACACCCACCCATCACAGGCGTCACCAGTCAGGTGCCACTGCAAATAAAAGGGGCACGTGCCCATGGCCAGTTCCAGTACCCAACTACGGTGTATCTGTTCCCAGGGCCCACTAGATAACAAATACCTCCTACTAAAGCATTTACAAGTATGTGAAGTAGTACTTCTGCAGTACTACTTCAAATTACTTCATATATTTTCAAATGCAAGTCATAAAGGTATGGGTGTAGATCTATACCTACACTGGTCCTGTATCTCAAAGCGCATAAAGCTCCAAACGCTTTTGAAACAGTTTAAGCATAGGGTTGAGAGGAGCTGGAAAATGGGAAAAGTACTACAAAGCGGGAGATGGAAAATTAATGCGGGCGACATACCGACAAAAGGGTAAGTCTGTTGTATTTCAGCAAAGTTACACACACATCTTCTTGAGTAGAGCTGCAGCCCAAATAGGCTCAAATCTACTCTAGCCAAGCCTTGGAGGGAGTCACACACCTCATACGGTGACTCGTGGGTACTGCAAGGTAATCATGTAGTCAACAGAGTCAGTGAGTATCAGAAAAAACTTACATCTAAAACTACATTTTCAACAAATGGTCATATGAATTTAGATTTTGCATAGGCCCCATTTGCATCATATTGAACAAACGGAAAAAATGCAAAACAAAACCGTAGAAAAAATGTTTTAGAAATACTCCTTTAACTGTAAACATTGTGATTCCACGACCAGCGAGCTTCAGCGTTAGGATGCTTAACCTGAAACAGTTTGATTTACAAAAACAGTAAATATATAAGTAAATGTTATCACACCAAGAAGGTGCTGGAAGTGCTCAGCGCTACTAACAATATGTGAGTCATGGGACTCCGGAATAATAAAAAGCATGTGAAGAATTTTTGGGGAATTGTGCTTTTTGGATCTAAACCTGACTGTACACCAGCTCCTCTGAATGGCTTCCAACACGCCACAAACCGTGTCATCAAAGAACCGAATAAACATAGAACTGCATAGTTCTTACTATGAAGGGCTGCCATTGAATAGCCCATAAAACATGTCCCATCTTTAAAAACTGTTGCATCACTTACAAAGGAGTAACAATCACACTGAGTGTAAAACTAAGTAAGTCAGTATCCGATGTAAGACAAGTAATCAAGACATAGAATGGTTCAAATTTTAAAGGTATGTATGCATGTATCTGTTATTTATAGAGCACACAATACCACAGAGGCAGTGGAGGGTGCAAAGAAAGGTACACTACGTGTCAAGACATTTGCCCCTATGAAATGAGGGTCAGGATAAAGTCCCTTCACGATGCTGGCTTGCTTCCTTGCTCTTGTAACTTCATAGTGTCCGTGAACGGCCCAGCTCTGTAAAAATTAGAACCTGTATCCATTTGTTCAGCTATTTGGCTCAAAACAAGCTTTGCAATTTTTTTTTCAATCAGGTGTTTTAAAAAGTGTCAATGTGGAAATCAATAGTTTATTTTCAATAACACAAAGATAAGATTAGCAGTTAATCCCTGCAGAGCAGAGGCACCCTGCAGCTGCCCGAGGCCACCGCAGGGGGCCACTCAGGAGGGCAGCCCTATAGTGGCATCGGGCTTCCCCCCACCTTTCTCCCCCCTCTTTCCCCGGGGGGGGGGGGGGGGGGGGGGGAGTTTGGCTTGGGGAGGAGTCCCCACCAGGGTCGCAGGTGTGCCGCGTCATGTCCGGTGAGCTGGGCAGGGTGAGGGGTACTTAAGACCCCCACCATCTTTTCTGCCTCTTGTGCACCGGACGCGCCACAGACACCACGATTCCGGACACACTGTCTCCCACCCTGCCGCTTACCCGGCGTGTTGGCAGAAGGAGACATGGCTAGGACTTTGTAATGTTGTACTTTTTCGTTGCAGGCGGAGTTACAGGGCGATCTGGAAGCAAATAGTTACAGAACAGTACCTCTGCGCGGCACATAGGGGTACCAGAGCCGAACCCCAGGAGCCTCATGGGAGGTTCATAGAATTTATGTCAGCGCCCCGTTAGTCCTTCGGGCGGTTGTGGGTGTGAGCATCCGGGGGCTTGCCTAGCTACGCTCCGCCCTGAAAGGGGCGTGAGTAAAATGGACCAAGGGTCAGGTGATCCGGGAAGGGGATCACCAGAAGGTGCAGTACAAAGTGGTTTGCCATGGTGCTGCTAGGCTCATCAGGCGGGCAGGTGACGAGAAGGCTGCCTGCCCTTGGATCGCCCGTAAGCTAACCCACCAGATTACATAACATTGTATGTAATAAACCTGCAGCAGTTTTTCCCAAGTATAAACTTGTGTGGTGTGTATTTATTTGCGGGCATTCATGCAAAGGGGAGGGACCTTTTGCCATGATGGTGCTATTCTTCATGCCACCAGTGATGCATAGCGGCTGAGTGAGGGCATTTTCAGTGTGTTCCATTACAATGGCTAAGCCGACTGTTGCCGCCCTGGCTATCATGGCCTGTTAGCGGAAGTCATGAAAATATTTCCCTGGCACAAACACCACCACCAGTATCCATCAAAACATACTAAAGAAAAGCAAGGGATTCTGGGACAGGTGTACAACGTTTTTTGCATGCCCAAAAGGGTTTGTGAACCCCTTTGCGCATGCAAAAACAGTATAGGGTATGTACACACCCTATTTTGCGACTCGCAAAATATGGTTTTGCGACTCGCTATTAGGAAGGGGCGTTCCCTTCCTATTAGCGTGAGCAACCCTATGTACATATGTTTTGTGTCCGCAATTGCGGGCGCAAAACACTCGCAAATTACCACCCTTTTCAAGAGGGTGGTAATGGGGTCACAAAAGGGAAGGGGTCCCCAGGGCACCCATTCCCCTTTGCAAACACAGGGAAAAATATTTTTTAAGGTGCCCCTAAAAAATGAAACATAAACGTTTCATTTTTTAATTTTAAATGCATCTGCATTTGAAAAAAAAACCTGCTATATTTAAAAGCAGTCCCAACATGGTGGTCTGCTGAGCCCAGCAGACCACCATACTTGGGAGGGCTTGCCATTTCGAATGGGGTCGCAAAATGTGAGAGGCTCATTAATATTCATGAGCCTCTCTATTTTCTACCCCATTGGGAATCACTAACAGTGAGAAAACCACTGTTGTACATAGTAAATTGTGCCTCGCAAAAGAGTCGCTATTTGCGAGGAGCAATTTACTTGGTCGTGCATCTAGCCCTGTGTGCTTTAAATGAAATAAATAATCTTAAGCAATGAGGGCTTGCAAAGTGCTTTACTGCAAATGAATACTGAGCACTCTGATTGTCCGTTGCCTACTCAGCTCTAATTTGCACCTTTTTCAATGGTAGCAGCAGCAGCTAAAAGCTTTTTCTCATAGTGCACAACGAGAGAATTAATTGTCAGTGTAATTTGACAGCTATACGGATAAACATGCTTTCTCGGCCAATAGTTCTAAATTATTTTGAACAGACTGAACAACGGACTGTTTGCAGCAGACTGCCAGATCCATAAAAGCATTCTGACTCCCCTCCCTTTTCAGGTGTCAGTAGAAAAAGAAATACACAAACTTAACAAGCCTTGGCTGCCGAGACACACTCTTCCAAATTGACATGAGCTGTTTGCGTATTTAGAGCACTGACTGGCAGTCTTCTCTCTGAGAGAAGTCAGGCCTCTGGACGGGTTCTCACAGCTATCTACTATAGTGCTGCTTGTCATCACAATTTCCAGTGGCAAAGCCCATATAAATAGGACCATTTCCAAATGCTGCTTACAGGCGCTGCTTGTGCAAATAATGTTTATCACATTAAAGCGTAACCTACTGACTTTGCTAATGCTAGTTAAACAAGCATTGGCATAGCCAATAGGTCTCGCCTTTGGGACCTTATAAGTGTTTAGTTATCCAGCACAATATCCTTGGTGCAACAACATCAAGTGTTGCATGGCTAAGCACTTATAAGGACCCAAAGGCGAGACCTATTGGCTATGCCAATGCTTGTTTGGGATGGTTCTGTGATCACCCCCCATAGACATGGGTGTTTTCACCCATGTGAAGTTTGGATGGAGTTGGCATGCAGAGAGTGGCAGTGGTGCTGGGGTTTCTAGTTCTTGTAAATACTAAGTTGATAGTAGGTTCTTCTCTTACCTTATTTATGCATATGGCATTGCAGACCTGAATCAATGACTGTGATTTTTGCTTATGACAATTGTGTTTTTTTTAACGTTCAAGAATTTATTGCATATTTTGAAATATTTTGTTCTCATATTTTGGATATATATGACCCATGTGTTCACCGAAAGTGCACATAGCAGGTGTCATTGTCTCAGTTGAGGGTAAGGAGGTGTGGATCCGACTGAGCGCCTCATGGTCTTATGGCTTTCAAATAAAATTGATGTAAGACTAAGGCAGACACCATAGTCAGTAAGAGCCTGTTCACCACAAGCTTATGTGACTATAACCCTAAACTTCTCTGTACATAAAATTTCAAACAGGAACCAAGCCGCTCATTTATTTCTCGGGCCTTGAAGCACAACATTGAAATGGTGAAACCCTGGGATTCTGCTTTTCACTCTGGGATAAGTAATATCCAGCACAGTAAAGAAACAAAGGTATACATCAGTCCGGTAGGTTTTGGAGTACGTAGGACATATTTGTGCTCCTTTCTGGAACACACAGACTTTAAGGTTACCTTTGCATTGTACAAGTCCTACCTTGTTTAAACGCAGTGCTAGCAGATCTGAGTCCAGGATGTCTCTATATTTCAAAATCAAAGCGTGCATCTGCATCATTTTATGCTATGAATTGCGGGCAAATCCCAAATCTATATCAATTTGTCTTAAAAACGGTGCCTCAACTCACAGCCCCATGCATTCTATCACTCAGAGCTGTCACTCAAGAAACTGTCTTTACCATAGACAGCAGCACAAAACCCAGCCCTAACCAGAATTTAGCACAAAGTTTATCAACATTTAAAAAAAATGCAATTATCGACTCTCCACTTTTTTGTTGAGGCCAACATCTAATTACCGAAACCTTCTGTTTTAATGTGCAAATTCCCACACGTGTAGTACCGTGTTCTGATGCACTGGCATGGCCTGTGAGGTGATTTAAAACCTCAGAACAAAGACCGGTTTATGGAAAGCCTTTCGAGGCTCGGCGGATGTTTTGTTTTCCCTGGAAAGTATGGCTAGCTGAAAAGTGCCAGCAGGATCTCCCCATCACCCCCTCCTTTCAGCCCGGAGCTCCTAAATCTCGGACTTTTTGGCTGCTAAATAGGTTCTTTCTCTGAAGCCGGCCATCGCTTTCTCAGTCCCTCAAAGCTCTCTAAGCCCCTTTCAGCCAAGGCTGAATGGAAACCTGAGTCTGCAAAGCCCTAAATTTACACTTTCTAAAAGGGGGTTGTAAAGAATATATCAGCCGGGATTGATTGTTATCTGTTTCCCACTGGGAAGTACAGATCCTACTACTGTCCCAGACCCCAGACGAGCAGACCACTTTAAATTTCACAATGATAGACTGATTTAGTTGCAAGCCGGAGCCTCATTCCTAAAGAGATGAGTAAATCTGCTCCAGGAAGTTAACGAGTCTGACATTGAATGGCTTTCTCATTTCAACCCGACTCGGTCACAACTTGTTAGGCGTAACCAAGGAAGCTTTTGTGAATTCCATTTTCAGACGAAAAAATCACAAACCAGTGGTGCGCTCGCACCACAGAGCAGCGGGGGGAGGGAGCGCGGCAGCGAGGCGAATGAGCGCTGCTGCGCATGCTAGACACGGTCAGGAATGGGCGTTGCAAAGGCGGGACATGCGCCCGCCTTTGCCCAATCGCGTGCCTTTTTAAAAAAAAAAACACGCGAAAGCCAATGCCTGCCGGTGACAGCCTGACCCCATACAAAAGGGCTCTTGCTGCGCGAGCAGTGTTGCGCACTGCAACGCAGGCGCGAGCCCTAAAAATAGCAGCCAAGTAATACTTCCTTTATAAACTGCATTCAGGATATAATTAACTGAATGATACAGACAGTGTGACAGAGGGTACTTTTTAGATTCAAACTAGTCCCTTACGCATTCCAACATGAGCACTTTCTGGAAAATGGAATGATATACCAACTAGCAGGGCCGGCTTAAACACTGGTCGCGCCTTGTGCGACAATGTTTGTTGGTGCCCCCCAATGACCACCTCTGTCACAAGTTTCCTCATCACCACCACCCTTTAACAGTTCCCCTCAAGTCTCCATAATCACTGTCTCTCAGATTCATTTAGTTTTAAAGCGCCACCCATACCAGTGTAAGGTGTTAGAGCGCTTTACATCACACACACATTGCACAGAGACAATCATACGTGTATAAATCAGTGTATAGGAAATGTTACATCTGACAGGACTACAAGGTGTAATGTAGGAATGACATGTTAGAGATACTGGTAGGCAATATAGTTTAAGAGTCCTTATTCTGGAAAATCACAAATTCAGAATTTAAAACGTAACATCATTTTTACGATATTCTCTTTAATAATAAGAATTGTTTTCTACCCAAATGAACCCTTTTGGCAAGATTAGGATAAATAAAGACTAGACTCCAACATATACCTTGCAGTTTGCACCTAGCTCTTTGATGACAGTTAATAGCTCAATCTTTTATATTAGGATTTTGACTTATAAAAGACAAGTAACAAAAGGAGCTCTCTTACAGAAGCAGTAACCCACTGGCATATTTACATTATATGCACTTTGTTATCTGCTTGGTACACTTTCTTAGCAGCAGGCATTTTAACCCTCTGCACTACCTTGGGATGGTTCAAAACTTCCATTAGACAAACCTCCGGTTCCCGGAAGATGATTGTTCACTGGAGTTATCTTGACATTATAACGGATGCCTGAAAATTGCTGGAGGCCAGGAACCCAGTAGCAGGTGCTTTCAAAATGAGAATATACTTGCAAAAATGACACCCCACCCCAAGTCAGCGTCCGGTGCGGTGGCACCGATCGCACCGCCCTAGAGCCGGCCCTGCCAACTAGCCAACAGCATTAGGCACAAGAGTAATACTTTTCTGGGTAGAGTCAAAGCCCGCTATGTATGTTTTAAAGAACTGCCAACAATACATCTTGCAGAGAGATGGCTTGTTAAACTAAAGGTAAAGGCATTGGCGAAATCAATGATGCTTATCACATTAAAACCAGCACTATTGGCTTTTGCCATTGCTTGTAAAAACGTTTCATAAAAGGATTGCTTTCTCTATAAAGATAAAGAACTAAATGGGACAAGCAATGTGATGAATTAGCGCACTTTTCAGATATAAAAATAGCTCCTCATTCACTCCTGTGGAAGCACTTTATAGAAGGTGGAACAATACACTAAGGGGCCGATTACGATGTAGTTCGGAAAATCTTCCGACCGAATCAGTTTTGCAATCGTTTCCGACCGAATCGGGTTCTGAGAGTCCGAACGACAGATTACGATGCTTACGAACATTGTTCAGTCGGACTCACATTGACTTCAATGGGAGTTTGTGTTCTCAGCTCCTATTGAAAAAAGGGGTGGTTGGGCCAAATCTTGCAACCTGTGACGGGCACCCCATGGTGCCTGCCACACTGTGCATGGTTGTAAACAGGGGTCCCATGGGTACCCCAATGGGTCCCAACAGGAGGCCCACGGGTGAAGGGGGGCCTACTACGGGCCCCAAAATTCAGATTCCGAAAGCCGTTTCTTGTCAGACAAACGGAACGGCTGTCAGAACCGGACATCGTAATTTCTCGGTCAGGAACAGTGTCCATAGGCTGTACAATTCGGTTCCGAATGACTCGGCCTATCCGAATGGCAATCGGAACTGATTCGGACAGCCCAAACAGTTTCCTTGTATCGTAATCAGTCAGTCGGAAATGTATCCAATTCGTTCGTAAACATAGGTTCCGAATCGGATAATCCGAATCCGAATCACGTTCGGAGCCTTTCCAAACGCCATCGTAATTGGACCCTAAATAGCTAATAGCATGGAGTTAAAGAGTATTACTTCTCTGGGTGAAAGATTTTTTCATGTATATTAAAATTATTTGATTAAAATGGGGCCTATTCTCAAACTGCATTTTGTAGTGTAATTAGTAGTGCTACAATAGTATTTCTAGCGTACTAGAACATGTTATTCACAAACCTACAGCAGAGATTCCTCCTGCCCTATGCTTTTCTATGTGGAGATCTCTGCACTGACTCTGGAGTCTCCGTACATGTTAGTATATGTTTTAGTAGTAAATGTGGGAGGGACTGGAAAGAGTGGCTGGAAAATGGGGAATACATCCTGCTTAAGGGGAGAGGTTAAAGAAGGAGTAGGGGGTTCTTAATGAAAGATTATGGAGGGCATTTAGAGAGGTCTGTGCACCCACTTGCAAAAGAGAAAGTATATTCCTATTCACAAACTGAACTTCAAAAGTTACTACAGGCAAAAAGCACCCACAGCAGTCATAAAAAAACTTCTGTTCACAGCTGGTGTAAGTTCAGCACCACGCATAGACAACCACTGTTACTGAAACACCCTCTAAAAGAAAGTAATCAAGATAGGAACATAAAATAGAACCCCATTAATAAAAAGTGTTAAATTTAATTATTTTACATAGTTAAAAATGTAAATGCATTTCATTTTATAAAAAATTTCTAAAAATGAAACATTTAAAAACTTTTTAAAATATTCCTTTTATGAACAGTCCACAATATATTTTGCTGACAGGTGCTCTGTTATGCCACAACCAAAAAGGAAGCTGTTGCCAGCTACTGAAAGGTGTCAAGCCAAGGCATAGCGTGCTAGCATCAGAAATGAACTGGTTACCAGAACCACTCTCAGGAAGAAACTGGGTAAATATTTTTTAATTCATTTTCCGAGTTTATGCTTTCTGTGCCTCTTCAACTGTCGTATACTGCAGTCCATCTCACAGAATAATCTAGCACGGCAGGATCAGTTTGGCCTTGTAGTGCCAAAATATTTGCCATCCTACGGTCTAAATTCTACCTTATGCATTATAGGTTAAATCACATAACATCTAGTTATCTCCTGATAAAATTCAGCAGTGACACTGAGCTGTGAAACCTAAACTCCATGGCTGTGAATGTCTCAGCGTGTCTGCTATTTGTCTCATTCAAGTGCTACCGCCAATCCATACCTTCCAATCTTGCTAATTAGGGTACAGTGCAATCAACTAGGATGGCATAATTGATGCAGGGCGTCACAGATCAAATGAGTAGCCAACGATAAATGGAGTAAGGCTGAAACTTGAGTAGGTACACAGGAGCAAAATAATGCATTTAAATCACTTGGTATATACACATGCAGTAAAAATTGTGTTTTAATTCATCAGTGGCTAAAAGTGTGCTATGAACGGATTCTTGCATGATAAGGGTACAAAATAATTAGGCAACATAAATAGTGAAAATCATACTACGAGCACAAGATTTTTAAATGGATATTTTAATATCTTGAAGGTGTAAAATGCATAAGGACAATCGCCAAGAAAACAAAAATAGCAAAAATTGTTAAAAGGTGGAAGAATATAGGGGCATATTATCAAGGACGGCGTTAAAATTATCGCCGGTTCAGCGGCAGAAAACTGCCGCTAAAGCAGCGATAATGAGCTTAATAATATGCCCTGCAGAATTCCAATAGAAGCCCATGTTCACACCAGAACATGGACTTCTATTGGAATTCTCAAGGGCATATTATCAAGCCCATTATCGCCGCTTACTGCCGCTAAACCGGTGATAATTTATAACGCCGTCCTTGATAATATGCCCCCTGGTGTTTAGCCAGACACAAAATACACTTTAAATACATTTAAAAATACAATATGCACACGTGCAAGGATATCTTTATTAAAATTAGACAAAAATCAAAAATGGAAATTAAAAATATGGTTATGTGACATTTGTGCTCCGAATTAACATTGTTAGTTTTAACCTATGTTAAAAGATTATACCAGCACCTTTAAGTAGCTCATATTTCGTCAACGTCCAATTTCTAGAAAATCTGTTTCCAATGCATCTACTCCAAAACAATATGCAAATCTACTTTTGAATGCTGTAAAAAAAAGTTTTTGTAGTAGAAGAAAGTGAAGGATGGAAGTAAATTATTGAAAGATCCTTATGTTTGCTGTTGTTCATCAGCTGTGGAAGAGGATCACTAAAACTTTGACTCATTATTAACATCCGGTATGTCCTTAGGATTTATATTTCCATGATACTCGTGTCCCACAAATGGAGAAAGAAGTACCCCTCAAATGTTTGTGCAAGATCTGTATAAAGGTTGGAGAAAGTGCCTGTCACTCGAGTGCACAGGCATATTGGCAGCAAAGACATTACTTTAGAGAATATCAGAATTTCAAAATGCTAAAAAATCATGGCATAGCCAGATATCCAGGTGCGGCTGGCTAAGGTAATGGGGTGGGGTGGTGGGGCAGTGGTGCGGGGGGGGGGGGGGGTGGCTACAGACAACTGGATAGGGAAAGTAAAATAAATAAATAAAACCACTTACCTTGCGCTTGCCGCATCGCCGAGTCGACAATGCGGTGAGAGCAAAGTAAGTAGTTTTATTTATCTTTTTATTTTACTTTCCCTATCCCGTCATCTGTCTCCTTCCCCAGCTCTTCCCCACCGCTGTTACCTGGGCCGGCCATGCCTGCAGATATCAATACACAACTTTCAATTGTTATGGGGGACCTTTAAGAAGTCAGGGACCTTCTGCCACATAACTTAGGTTACTTTGGTGGGTTCCAGAGCACCAACAAGGACAGAACTACCAAATATTAAAAATAAAGGATAAAGGTGTTATAGCTCCAAGGGGCCATCGGTTGTGAGGGATAACAGTAAATGAATACACTTGAACTTCAGGCATATTTAACAGATTTGCAAGAGAAGTTGTGGGCATTTTTCCATGTGAAAAGTAGGTGAACGTCCATAAACTTGTACATTTGTGGATATTCACATTACCCTTGCAAGTTGTTTTAAACCCCATGAAATGTAAGCACATTTAGGTCTGTTAAGAGCAAAAGTCAGTGCATTTCAAATATCGAAATGGGAGTAAACGTCCTCATAACCACTTTGCAAGGAAAATATTTTTCCCTATGAGAAACAAATAAAAAGTGTACAACAGCACACTTGTATCAAATTTGTGAATCCTGAATTTACAATTGATGGAAATTCCAGAAGCAAAAAAGCTACATATTGAAGTACTCAAGGAAATCTGAACTGAGGCTCCTTACTTTTTCTCACAATTCCATAAAAGTCACAAATGTTCTCCAAGCAAATGCATAACTTTTGTAGCCTCATGGTTGTGATCGATCTGTCGAAATTTGAGACTTCAGTGACAGTGTCAATTCTGAATTCTGTAAAAATGTTTGGTACTGAAGCTGATCTTAGGGACACTCAATTTTCAGTTTGTCCATGGAAATTCCCGAGACCTATTCACAGGATCGGAATTGACGGCATTTCAGATCGATAAATTGCATTTATAAATGTGGAAGATCTGTCAATATGGTTGAAAATTTGAACTTGAAGACCCTGTGTGTTTTTTTTTTTTTTTTTTTTTGCTTTACAGAGGAAATTCAGTTGTGAGCATTAGAGTGATTTTAAATGAAAAAGGGTTAATAACGATTATGTTTCTCTAACATTTTCAAACAATGTATTCCCATTAACTATGAGCAAGGTGTACAAGGAGCTTGAAGTAAAGCAACTACAAAACAACCAAAAATGTAAATTAGAAACAAAGCTTATACATTTTCAATAAAAAAATTTCATTTGGAAATTATTGGCTGATATTTTACACATAATGAAGAATTTCTTTCAGTAGGAAGAAAAATTAAATGTCTGCATCTTTAGTGGCCTATACAATAGCTAGAATTATGAGGCAATGGAATCAAGACATGTTTAAGGGCAGTGTTAGAAACTGAGTTTCTGTTTGCCAGAGGTATGCACCTCGTCCATGCAGGAACCACTGCTCTTGTCAGGGTAGGCTAGATACACACTTAAAGATAACCTGCGCTCACCCTCTGGTAGCTTGGCACAGAGCAATCAGGCTTAGCTAATGAAGCAATGTGTAAAATGTTTGTGCAACATTCACACATAGTAAGACAATCAAAACACCACAAAAAACTCCACACAGGTTGAAAAGACTAGAGAATACTTTTCTGAGTAAATCAAGACCAAAAATGAAAAAAATCCTATAAATAGAACCAGAGTTATGATTATTTTAAAAATAAACCAAAAATAGTACTTAAAAGTCAATAGCGCTAAGGGGTTTCTTGAGGTTGCGCTAGACCAGGGTAAATCCAAAGTTTACACTGACTGCGATGGAGGGCAGGCCGACGTCACACAAGCCCTAAAGTGGCAGGCCTGAGACAGTTTTGAAAGGCTACTTGTTTCGGTGGCTTGAACAATCAGCGCTACACAACTACATTACAGGCCCTGGGTCCATGTTATACTACTTTACAAGGGACTTACAGGTAACCTAAAAATGCCAATCAGGTATACACCAATGTCATCATGTGTAGGGGAGAAGTACATGCACTTTATCAGTGGTTCGCCGTGCTAAAGTGCTGAGAGTCCTAAGACCAACAAAAAGATACAGCAAAAAGTGGAGGTAAGCAGACAAAACATCAGGGGAAGTCCACCATAAGGATGACTGGCCTAACAGGCAGATTTTTGGTGATCAGGCAAAAGAAAACTGACCTAGTTACTGTTTCTGGGGATATATAGTGAGCCTCTCTTAGAGAAAATCAGCTTAATACAGTAGTGTAAGACCTGTCCCCACTTGAAGAGACAATGCCAACTCTTAAGCATCATCTTGGGGCATGCTCATTAGCCATCTTTGAACCTCTATAATACGTTAAAATATTTATGTCTCCTGCAGCCATTTTTACTAAGGGACCTATTACGATGTGGGGCGGATGCTCGGAAACTGGAATGACTGACCTCCTGTCGGTGGTCCAAACCACCTTATTATGATGCAACCACACATGGTGCAGTCACTTTCCGACATTTCCCTATGGGAGCATGTGTGATGGTCGTACACCGGCCATAGTACATGCTCCCCTAGGGAAATGTGAGGTGATGTTAATCCCTGCACCCCGTGGCAGGCACCTCAAGGTGCCTGCCACGGAGTGCAGACATTAACAGGGCGGCATCATAGGTCCCCCCTCGGCCACCAACTGGAGGCTGCAAAGGAAAGGATGCCCTGATAGGGGCCCCAAACACACTTTTCAACAGGGTTTCCATATCCAAAAGGCCAGCATGGAAACCATGCCAGAAACCGTGCATCATAATCCGGATGGCGTAAAATGCTGTCCATTTGGATTACGGGCTGGTTTCGACTGGCCAACAGGATCCATGAGCCCATTGGGGGCCAGCTGGAATGACCAGCCAGTTTCAATTTCAACTGGCAGAAGCAAAATCAGCCAGTCGAATTGAAACCAGTCATAAGGCCTCTGACCTGAGGTCGGAGGCCTTACGACTGCCCAAAGTAATATGCCCAAAGTCTTTTTGGGGCACAGAGATTGACACATTCACTTTGGCAACCCATCAGCCATTTCCCCTAAAGCCAGTAAAGTACTGACATTAGGCACAAGGAGGTTGGCTGTTGCTAACTTTGTGAAGTTATGCAAAATACAAGAAAAATATTCATTCAAAATCCCACAGAAAGCAGGTGTTCAGAAAAAAATCCAGAAAAATGAGTGCTTCATAAGCAACTTCACAATCAAGAAAACATTTGAGTTCCATAAGGAGATTCTCTCACAAATGCTTTGCATGAACAATCTTCTTCAAATATTTTTGTTTAATTATGACAAATGTTTACCACTGCATCCAAACTTTGTTTGCCGCATTATGGCTTTCAACACCTGTAACTTTCACCAATGATTTTCTGAAATTGGTTGTGAGTCTTTGACCTCTATTCCAAAGTATTTCCGACTAATACTTTCCTGGTTTCCATATGAGAGTTTATTGCTTTTCTCAAAAGTGTGAGTTGATTTTATTTGTGCTTCTCAAGATGGTCTCATTCAGTGGCCTGCTGATTACCAAGTAGTGGGTTCTTGTAGTGGATGTTGGAGAACGAGAGAGAACTATAAACCGACCCACTGGAATCCCTCTTTCTAGCCCCCCTGAATTGGGCTCCCCAACCTTGCCTGAGAATTCAGTGAAAAGCCTTGTAATTCTCATTGATGAGAATTTATCACTTAAGCCACAGATTGGAGCTGTGTTATCCGGCTGCTTCTTCCATCTCTGGAAAATAAGAACATTTAGGAGATACCTCACCGAGGAAGCTATCATCCAAATCCTCAATGCCATGGTTATCTCTCGGATCAGCTATGCCAACGCACTTTACCTGGAACTTCCCACTGGCCTCCACAAAACGCTGCAATTAGCCCAAAATCAAGCAGCTCAGCTGGTCTTCTGTCAGCCCCAATACTGCCACATTAAGCCACTAACGAATAAGCTTGATTGGCTACCAGTAGCTCATAGAACAGTTTTCAAAACATCCTGCACTGTTTTCAAGGCTCTTCATGGCAAAAGTACTGCTTTGTGCCTTCCAGAATCCAGCGCTACACTCCCAACCACTGCTTAAGATCGGCGTAACACAACTTACTTTTAGGGCCAAGATTTAAGAATAAAAAACTTGGAGGGGCCAGCTTCTCCTTTCTGGCTCTTCTCAACTGGAGTTCTCTCCCTCTTGACATTAGATCATCTTCTAACTATGCAATCTTTAGAAAACTCCTAAAAACCTGGCTACTCCAACATGCTTATGTTTAACTTGGATTTCAGTTGCTGTCTTTAGTTACCTTAGCGCCAAGTGCCCTAATGATGAACGTGCAGTGCATAAATGGCCTATAACATAACATTTATCATGCTGTATCTTGTTGTGGTTTGATGCGTTCTATTGTTATTTGTGTTGTGTTTTCATGCTTCATTATTGCATTTTGCTGTTGTGCTTTGGTTGTTGTACGGTGTTCAGTTTTGAATTTCTGCGGTTATGAGCCCTTTCGTTTTTTTGTTGTGTTCATATTTGCTTTGTCTTATGCTATAATGTTTTGTTCTGTTGTGCTCTGTAATTACAATAGAGATGCCAGCAAATGTTGCTACATTTCCAGCCAATAGCAGCAAATTCCTTTAACGTTCCAGTGACAATTAATCAATTACTACAATTAGAGGTAATTGGGTTACAGGTTGAGTGGGTTGGTACCGTACTTAAGAAGCATTCACAATTCCTGTCAGGGTGAAATCACAAGCAAACCCCAAGTTTACCTGTGCTTAACACTCTGGTAGCTTGGCACAAAGACTTCAGGATTAACTTAGAGGCAATTTGTAAAGTATTTATGCAGCACTTATACAGTAATAAAGTGAAAACAGAGGACAAGAAAAATCCCACAGCAATTTAGCAAAATAGACTAAAATTGAATAAGTGATTTGAGACCAGAACAGCAAAAATCCAATTAGAAAAACTGGAGATATGCAAATGTGATATTTTAGTGAAAATGTGCCTAAAAGCACAAACCACCAACTGTGGTTATCTGGTTGAACTGTCCCGGGACGAAGTCATAAGCTCAGGCCAAATATGATGAATCGTAGACTGGGTACAGATCCAAGTTAGGCCACCTGAACAAAGAACCATAAGTCCTGGCTGCAGAACTTTGCGAGATTCTGTGTTGAGGATGCATCATGCAGCGGCTGTTCCAAAGAGCTACAGGATGCAATGCAAGGTCTTGCATCGGAGATTAATCAGGCAGGAGCGGTTACGATAAAGCCATCACTGAGGCTTGTGATGTGAGATCCTGCATCGTCATTGAGGATCCGGTCTACGAAGGCTTGTGATGTGAAGTCCTACTGCGGGGATGTAAAATGCAGCAACAGTTGTGAAGAGCCATGATGTCAGGTCCTGTGGCATGGATGCATCGCACAACAACACTTCTGATGCAGAGGTGCAGGGACATGCATCACACTGAACTGGTTCTTCCCAAGAAACCACACCTGGGCTGGCAGAGCACCCTCAAACTCACTTCACGTCCAGGACTGCAGTGGCACCAATTGGGGGGAATGACTCACAGCAGATAGAGGCTAGATGCTGGGTTCAAGGTGGTTGGAGCCTCTTCTGTCCCTCAGGCAATGATCAGGAGGCCAGTCAACTAGGTCTTGGAGTCCCTCTAGTGGTCCATAGTAAAAGATGCAGGTCCAGTCCTTTTCACTCAGGTAACAGCAGTAGGGCAGCAGAGTAGCATGGCAGCAGAATAGCAGGGCAGCAAGGTAGCAGTTCTTCCTTTAGCAGAGTAGCACAGCAGTCCTTCTGAGTGTTCCACAGATCCAGAGGTGTACTAATGAGTTGTGTTTGAGGGTCCAATATATTTATACTTGGTGCCAGCTTTGAGGTATGAGAAGGTTCTCGAGGTTTCCATCCCAGAGGTGTTTGGAATTTCTTGCCTCCATCCCTTGGCCCCAGCTTGTCTGGGGGTACAAAAGACTATTGTCAAACCCTTTGTAAGTGTGCAGAGGCTGAGCCTTTGTGATGTGCAAGTTAGGTAGGTGATAGTTCCTCCCCCTTTTAAGTCAGAGATGGCTTATCCTGCCAGAAGTCATTACCGCTTTGTCTCACTGTCTGGGAGTATTAAACAAAGTTCAATTGTGGGCTACACCTAGTCATGTAACCAAGGAGACAGTCCTCAAAACGAGACCTCGCATCACTCCGCAAGCAGGATTGAAGGTACTATGTTCAGCAACCTAACTGGGTCCATGCAGTCAGCCTGTACTCTGTTGTGGTGGCATGAACTTGTGACTTTGCCCAACAGGATAGGTACTTTGTGTTTCTTGGTGCTATTTGCACTAAAATCTTTAAAACTGCATATGCTTGGTTGCACTGATGAGATTTTTGTTGTTTTGTTCCTAAAGTATTTGTTAAGTTTTACTTTGTTTTTCTAAATTGGTGTGCAATTTTTCTTGTGCGGTGTTTCATTTTATTACTGTTTAAGTGCTGCATAAATAATATAAGTGTTGCCACTAAGTGAAGCCTGACTGCCATTGTGCCATCCTACTAGAGCGTTAAGTACAGGATAATTTGGGGTTTGCTTGTGACTTGACCCTGACAAGAATTGTGGTTGCTCCCGGAGTAGGGTTTCAAACTACTAGTAACCTAATGTATTATACTCACTATTATTAAATAACATGGGAAAAAGCACTTTTCTTTGCCTCAAAAAACACACATTGATAGCAGACTCTGTTAGTTCAATGTAACCGAGTTGTATGTGCCTGTGCTCCCTCTGGGTGAACTAAGTTAATGGCTGATGTGGGCCTACTCACTGACCCACGCTCTATGCGGAAGTGGGTCGAAGAAAATTGTGATAGAAACAGACCAATGGGTGAAGAAGGCTGACTGAAAGCTGCTATAAACAAGTGTGTTATATACATAACTTTACTAAGATCACTCACTCTCAAAGTGACATTTTCTTTGCTCAAATGGTTAAATGATTGTTCAGATATGCCCATGAAAGTGTGCCTTAAAGGTACATCTCAGACAGATGTCGGCTCCTCCACTGTCGTGCATTTGTTGTTGTTGCTGCATCAAAGAGGGACGGGGATTTGAATCAAATTCTACCCCTTAATAGCATTACTGAATCACACTGGGTACTTAAAGTATCAACAGGCAGCGTGGAAAGTGTACCTAAAGACTGATCTTTGTTTTTTACCGTTTTTATGAGTCCAAAAATCTAAATAAAGTTACCCAAACGAAGAGCACATACAGAAAATAGCGAATTTGCAGAATTCCGTAACAGAATTGTAGCTTACCTGACATATCAGGTTTCAAAAATTATTTTCACTTTCAAGAAATTAGGGGCATTATCAAGCACCGCGTTAAAATTATCGCCGCTTTGGCGGCAGAAAATTGCCGCTAAAGCGGCGATAATGGGCTTGATAATATGCCGCAGAGAATTCCCATAGAAGCCCATGTTGACACAAGAACATGGGCTTCTATGGGAATTTTCAAGGGCATATTATCAAGCCCATTATCGCTACTTTAGCGGTAATTTTCTGCCGCTAAAGCGGCGATAATTTTAACGCTGTGTCTTGATTATATACTCCTTCCTTTGTCAGTGTAGGAGATTGGATTTCACTGTGTGCATTTTCAGAATAGAACCAACCAATCAATGCAACGAAAATAGAATAGCAAACAACTAGAAGTGCAGCCTGCCCCGTCCCCGGCTGCTCTCACACTCACCACCTATCTCTTGCTCACATACATCCGGCGGAGGAGAGGTACCCGGTGACAGTCCTTGCTGTCACATCCTGCAACTTTCCATGCCATGCCCGTTTTTTTTGGGCTGGCCAAATACCACAGCAGAAGCAGGCACTTGGGGGCATATCAACAAGGGCTTTATCTCTGCTTTTTTGGCTTTAAAAGCCAAAAAAGCAGAGATAAAACTAGCACCCTATCAACAACAGGGTGCTAACACGCAAATTTGCATGTTAGCACCCTTTTACTCTACGCTTCCCCTTGCATCTCTAATGAGATGCAAAGGGGGCATTCCAGAGTAAAATAATAGGAGAAATGTCGCTAAGCGACATTTCTCCTATTATCAAGAATGTCGCTAACCCTGTTAGAGACAAAAAAAGCAGCGCTAACCGCGGTTAACGCTGCTTTTTTACGTCTGCTAATTTTCAGACTTAGCCATGATATCCTATGGAAGGAGGATATCATGGCTAAGTTTGCCTGTCCCTATCAACAAGGTAACGTGTGATTATCGCTGGGTTTCCAGCGATAATCTCACGTTAGCCTGTTAGCGTGTAGATTTTTATCGCTATTGAGATAAGCGTTGCTAATAGCACGCTATCTCAGCGATAAAAATTCACGCTAGCCGGCGATAATTATCCTCACGCTAAGAGCGCTGAGCGATAATTATCGCCGGTTGTTGTTGATATGCCCCCTAATTTGAAAACATTCCACTCGCACTTGTTAAGGATCAGAACAAAAGTTGAAGAGGTGTCTGTCTACCAACAGCTCTTAACATGTACAAGTGCATGTCAAGCTCAAGTTATTTCTCTTAGGCCCTGATTACCTGGCCCTGGAACGATAAGTGCTATTTTGTTGCACCTGATAAACCTGGTGTTCAAAATGTGTCAGATGTGGTAATTGAACCTATTCAGAGTTTTTGTGGAAAACAAGCAGATTTTGGTGATTACACTAACCCTGGGTGTAGTTTGCGTATTAGCGCTACGTGTAGCTACGCGAAGTACACTTCGCACTGCATGAAATATGCGTAGCGCTACGTGAACTGCGTAGTGCACTGTTCGGGATGATTGCACAGTGCCGGATGCTTGTCCGCACTGTGCAATCATTGAAAACGGCATCTCGCACAGTGCGAGTTGTTGTTCTCTGCCGCTCGAGTACATTTTTACTCGAGAAGCAGCTTTCTCAACGCGGACTGGTAGTTTCTCATCGCAAGCGGTCGCGAGCATATGCGACCACTCGCAGTGAGAAACCTGAACTCCCCGCGTTGAGTATCTCGCCGGGAGGTTTATTTTCCACGCTCGCGATTGCCAATTTGATGTTGCTGATCGCGAACGAGGAAAAAGTATCGCCGGGATGTCTTTTTGCTCGCTCGCGCTCGCCAACTTGACGTTGAGGACCGCGAGTGAGCAAAAAATGCCAACTACGCTACGCTACCTGTTTTTGCACTGTGCTACGTGCAATTCGCGAAGCGTGAAGTAGCACAAACTATGCAAACTACGCGAGCGTAGCGTAGTTGGCCGCCCAGGGTTAGATTACGCCTTAAAATTCTCATGTCACAGTCATTTACGTACTCATTGCAGCTGTTAAATTCCAGAAAGCTTGACCTTCCAAAATTCAACCAAGGTTGCCGTCCTCACTGCAGCATGTTAATTACCAGGAGCCGTAAGCTCAGCACGACTCGGAAATCTTAGCCCTTTGCAAATGGGTTTGCGCCTGAGTCTGAAATCTGGAGCCCCCTCAATCAGGGGCTAAGCTCTGCATCATCAAATAAGAGGCAGGACCCACCTGATCCTGGTGGATTCCTGATAACATTAACCTTAGATCCTACTCATCCTGACACTGGAGCTAGTGTAACTGGCAGAAGTCTGAGTAGCACATCATTAACCCTTTATTCGCGGCATAAAACATGTCATTAGAATTTTTTGTTTTTAAATCCCCGTCCAATGTTTGGAACTGTTCTGAGCAGGAGTCTGCCTAGCTTCACTTTATTTACACCGTGATAGTCCTGAATGGGGCTCCGCAGGGACACCACACGGGCACTGGGACTGGACAAGAAACTTTATGCATCAGACATTACACACATTTACGAACAATATCACCACTTCCTGTAAGTTCAGTCTCTGATTACCTACAAAGGTCACCGTTAGATATTTAAGGATGTCAGTCTATGTTACCCTCTAGACTTAAATAGTCAAAACATGCTCATTAGAAGGTTTTGCAACCACAGGTGTCTTTTAAGATCCATGGAGCAAACTAGTTGAAGGCCGAGAAACACAACTAATTCTAAATGAATGAATGTGTGCAGTGTTTAGAGGCTTTAGAGAGCTTTTATTGGTATAAAACAATGCCATGAACACCTCACTGCCAGCTCCTATCAAACGTCCCATCTTGTCAGTTCGCCGTTTGATTGCCTAAATATGTGCTGACTTAACAAATAATCATTGCTAAACCGAGTTTTTTGCAACGTGTGATTCCCGCACGACCGTTCAACTTGATTGTTAGATAATTTCATAATTACATGTTCCCCAGCACAATACAACAGTAATGGCCTCCAGACCAGCATGAATGACAAGGGACATTGATGTCGCCCTATTGTGTATAGGAGCTGCAGCTCAGGCGTCATGTTATTGGCATGAAAAGCAATGGAAAACATGGACTGTCATGAAGGCCACGCTGCTTCTCGTGAAGCATAAGCAGTCAGTAACCGTAAGGCCCAGTCATGGGGGGATTATACATAATGGAGTTACTCTACATACATGGACCCTCATCATGTGCAGATCCTAACACAAGCATTAGATTTGAGGGGTTCCATTCGACCACTGTGTATCCCCCATCATATGTTGGTACTATTTCTTCCAGGTTAGGAGGTCTCAGAGTCATGTATGAGGAGGAGATGTGGTCTAATGGCTAGAGCTGCTGACCTAGGAACATAGGAACCAGGTTCGAATCCCAGCTTTGACCAAACAGCTTGTTATTCTGGGTAATTACTTAATCCCTGTGCTTAAAAGAACTGATATGTAAAGTAGTTTAGTTCTGTTGTAAAGTGTCAAAATATTATTGGGCTTGGTTAAACTTATAAAAACACTATAAGAAATATACCGTTTTTGCCTGAACGCTGAGAGCCCTTAATTATGATGGGTAAAATACCAAAGTGTCCTAATACTGTCCAACCAGCTGCATACCTTAAGGAACTCACTCCCTTTTGCCAAATTTCAACACCGCTAGCAACAGCCTCGACTATTTTCTTGATATGAGAACTAATGCACCTGGAATTAAAAAATACATTTTTGATGCCTGGTACAATAAATAATGCAAGCCAATCCAGCAGATCTGACAAGCCCCAACTCATGTCAGCCTCTCAACATGTGGCACAGTTGTATAAAGTATGATGGTGTCAACTGCCAGACATTTGTTTTAGGAGAATAGCTCACCTGATTTAGCAAGAGCAGTGTGCCATCGTTTTCTCAGCACTGAGTCAGCCACAGGAGCCATGCAGCATGGACTCAGAAAGGAGGTCCGATGGCAAGGATGCTGCATTGGGCAGGGATCAGTCCTTTGCTAGGTGGATAAAAAATAAGGTGACCCAGACGCCATTTCTTACCCCTACAGCTATTTTTGGAATTCACCTGCTAGATTAATTCATTCTTTTGGTGTGAACCTTCACAACTAATGCTGATGGCAAACAGCTATTATCTAAAGTCCTGTCATCAATTCTTGAGGATTAAAATACTTTCAGTGGCAGTCTACTGGTAATAGCCTGGAAACCCGAAAAACGGATGCCACGACGGCAGGAAGCCCAACTCACCTCTGACTTAAAACAAAATGTGGCCTCGTAGCTTGTCACCTCGACTTGATCCCTAACCTTGGTAAAGTACCTTGGAAAGGTCATGGACATCACACTGCGAAGGCCCAACTAGCATTTACATAATCAATAACCTCTTCCAATATTCTGCTGCCTCTTCCCCCGTGGATTATAGGAGAAGTTTTGGAATTAGTTTTCTATAGACTCAGACTTGCTAATAACGACAAACGTCACATCTCTGTTATTTACTCTAAAACAGTGCAGTGAGAACCATATGCGGCTTAAAGCACAGACATCATGTCACATCCGATATCCATTCCCTATGCTCGTCAGAAGGTAGAGGCAGAGTTATCTTGATCTCAACACATGATGTCTATCCATCACCAAGAGGCGACCCGGGTACAGAATATCAGCTTTTAATTAAACCTTTTAACATGACAAGACGCAAGCAATGTTTCATCATTCCCCCTTTAAGAAAAACTATTTGTTTTAATGTACATGAAATATAAAAAATACAACATAATAGATTAGAAGTCATTTTTTTAATCTGAATAATTACTTATCTCGTTGTGAGATTTAATGTTTCATACTCTTTTTGTAGCCACAAAAAACACAATCCAAATTTAATTCCACTTCAATCTGCTCTGGTTTCTTCTGGTACCGTAGCCATCCCTTCCTCTTATACCATTTAAATTTGATTTTATCCACACCAATATTCATATTATGCCATAGGATCAGAATATTCATGTGGATGCATGTGTGTTAACAAGGATCTTTTATTACACCTTGGTCTGGTCGGTAAGTTCTTTCTGTAATACCAAACACTGCACATGTGGTACCTCTGGGGCCAAGTTGTAAGGACAATACACTGCGGTGCAGTTCTTTATCTGCTGATCTTCAAAGTTTCTAAGTTTTTTCTTGCCTATTGAATTCTTTAACATTTACAGCTGCATCTGAAAGCCTTCAAAAGGGCTTAGCCGAGGGAAAGCGCTGTGTTCTTTATGCAAAGCACAAGCTTCAAGCTCCTTTGAAGCTGCCGTGTCTCCTTAGGTGGCTCAGACAATTTAGAAGAAGGAGCTCTCAAGGGGTCTGTGGTATCAATGCAGTGATGTCTAACTCAGACACTGCCCTTTCAGGGGATGCTGCTGGCAATATTCCCATTCTGGTACAAACAGGCTTACTTTTGTGATAGGGAACAAGGGTTAGATATATCAAACAGTTATTTACCTTAGACATAAAATGAAGACATCATTTTGAGATCTCTGGACCTCTAGGTAGAATGAATTCACTGCTCAACAGAAGGACGTTTTCAATTTTTGACTAAACCGTGCGTGTACTACGGAAAATATGCCAATAACTATTTATTAGTAAGGAGTACGATATTTATGTACAGAGTATTTCTCTCTGATCTTTTTAATCATTTTGTTGAATAATCGCAGTCTGCATCCTTTGTAAAATGTTCAGTTACCCTCTTGGTTTGTAGAATAATTTCCCTGGGCTGTGGGGGCAGAAGTCACTCGTGATGACGGCTATGGTGGTGTAAATACATTTTTGTATCAGGTAAGGGTAGGTCCACTAAATGTATCTGTGGTATAGGGATGGAATAGGAAACCTCAAAACATATGTTTCATTGTGCCCATGCATAGCTACTCTTATCAGCCACATGCATTATTCAAGTTTCAAATGGGGAGAAAAGAATCGAACCCCTTGTGGAAATTTAGCTTGCAAACTGAACATTATCTGCGCCATCTTGCCTCTCCCCAGCGCCACGCACAGCGAATGCACGGCCGCCATTTTAAGCACCCCACTCTCTCCCCGCTCATTCTCGATCGCCAGCGCTTTCCCTTGGCGCTGCGAGCATCCCCCGCACGCCGGCCGCCCCCGCTCTCTCATACACGGGCCATAAACCCTCTCATTCTGCGCGACCCTGCTACGGAACCACATCCGACCGACATCCCATACATGGTCATGCCTCTCCTTTGATAACCCCCTTCCTCTGCGCCCCATTGTCCGAACTGGTCCCAGGCCATCACCTAGCCCTGCGGATGCAGTTTATTGCCCCTACTGTAAGGGAAACACCCCACATCAAAGGGATTACAGTAGATCAAAGCCCCTACCCCCTGAGACCCGACCGGTCACACACACCCCCGGGAATTGGCGGAATACCCTGCTGCGCGATAGCCATCTCCTACTGCGGGTAAGGTGGGAACTTCTACTGTAGCTATGTGTGGGATCGGATCTGAGCCGGGGCTTCAGGGGATGTTCTCTCATGCATCAAGGGAATCTCAAGAATGTACTATGTGTAATAAAGCAATAAACCTGTGCATAAGAGACCAGGTCTCAGAGATGCAGTTAGAGCACCTCGTGACGATACCTTGCTGTCTGATCTGATGTGTTCTGCTCCGACGGAATAAAACTTTGTTTCCTGCCTTCCAGTCTCTGGCGCCTGCCTCTTTCATTGGTAAATTATCGAGTGGTATGAGAGGCGATTACCGCCGGGCAATACTTGAAAGGTTATCGACTGAAACTGCCGCTACCATTTAACACCCTAGGTGTTGGTCTCCCCGTCTTTATTGCCACATATACTCCCACAGAGGAAAAGTGAGATCATGTTGTGTACTCCGAGGGCCCAAGGAATGAATAAAAGTATCATGCATCTGTTACTTATGTGGATGCTGGGCAGCGAGGGGACACACTGCAATTTGCATTGGTTTTAAGTCCATATTCTGGATGCTTCACTCTGCTAAAGAGTTGAATTGTCCTATGTCTGAATGTACAAAGATAGCAGCACTTCTGCTAAAGATCTGTAGGAACGAGAAAGCCATTCCCAGAATGACCCTGATGAACTCAACGCTAGCCTACTCATTGCCTACAGATGGAAGTCTTACATAGAAATCTCATGTGCAAAACACACATTTTCACAAGATACTCTTGTAAAGTGCCAGAAAATGTTTGCCCTGAGAAATTTGGAGTGCCATGACTAGGCCTGGTCAGTGAACTTTGCTCCATTCACGGAGTTTTCTGCAACTCCGCTCCGCATAGGGGTTTTCCCGCTCTCGCTCGCTAACAGTAAGTTCGCGAGCTGTCGCTCGGGTAGAGTTTCTACCTGAGTGGCAATGAAGATCTGCACAAACTGCAGTTCATGCTACACCCCGCCGCTTGCGGAACCCTGCCTGGCCATGACCATTTCTGAAACTCCTGCACTCTTTTGTAGTTGAGTGGCAGTGCTATAAGGAACCTCTGAACCCAAAAAGCTCTTTTCATTTATTTGTTCAATATAAATCTTGCACAATGGAGATAATTCTAAGTTATTCTTCTGCCCCAGTCCATGCTGCAGGAAACCCAGATTGCAGCTACAACTTCGACCCAGTGTTAGGCTATTTTTCATCCTAAAATAGAAATGTTTATACCAAAAGAGATCAGTGCCTAATGCTGCGTGACTACCAGTAAGCATCAACGAGAGTGACATTGAGAAGTATCACCACGGTCATATCCATATTTGTCTATAATTTAATCATGTCCCACTAAATTCTCTGCATAAGAAATTCATGCTAAGATCACCAAGTCCTCTGCCAGTTCATTTCAAATGTTAGTGCATGGAACATCCTGTGGATGAAAAGAAAAGGCCTCTTCAGCAGAAACAAATGCCACCATAGAATAGTTTACTAAGCGACATCACCTCAGCGTTCAAGATGCTGGGCATTGGTATTGACATTTAATGTGAAGTTTGTCATGCTTGGTTCAATATTTCAATCGCAACAGGGAATACATCCCCTCTATACCATTAGATACATATTGTAAATCTTCCATAGTCCAGTTTTGGCCACTTTTACCCAGAAATTCAATATTTTACATATTCTTCATCTAGTATCTCACGGATCAGATTTTTTATTTTTCTTACTCTCCTGATACTCATCCAAAATCGTAAAGTATTAGATACTGCTATCTTTTGAGGGATAGTGTTGTTTTATTAAAATCTACAAGTGTAGTTATTTTAATATATAATTATTTAAATCAGGCATCAGGAGGGCTGGAATCATTCCAGACGTTTAAGCTATCCACAAGATATATTTTAATGCAGTGAGCCTATTATGACCCTTTTACAGACAGCAGTTATGCTTTAAATATGGCACTGGTCTTAATGATGTAGTTTATTCACTTGTGCGATCGCATCTGTACTGAATCAACATCATGTACTAAAAGGCATAAGATAATCACAAAAGTCAGAGACATCAGTACCTATTACAAAGTACAAGGTAAATGCCTATAGATGCATGATTGTTTGTGAGGCTGTTTAGCCATTTATAGATTGTGTCATCTCCCCTAAAGGGAGGTATTCTGCTGCAGCTCTCTCCTAATATTTAAAACATGTTCTCTGGACCAGTGGCACTTTTGAGATGGAAAGAAGTAAGGGGCATATCAACAAGGGCTTTGTCTCTGCTTTTTTGGCTTTAAAAGCCCAAAAATCAGAGATAAAACTAGCGCCCTATCAACAACAGGGTGCTAACATGCAAATTGGCATGTTAGCACCCTTTTACTCTACGCTTCCCCTTGCATCTCTAATGAGATGCAAAGGGGGCGTTTCAGAGTAAAATAATAGGAGAAATGTCGGTAAGCGACATTTCTCCTATTATCAAGAATATCGCTAACCCTGTTAGAGACAAAAAAAGCAGAGCTAACCGTGGTTAACGCTGCTTTTTTACGTCTGGTATTTTTCTGACTTAGCCATGATATCCTATGGGAGGAGGATATCATGGCTAAGTTTTTCTGTCCCTATCAACAAGCTAACGTGAGATGATCGCTGGGTTTCCAGCGATAATCTCATGTTAGCCACTTAGCGTGAGGATTTTTATCGCTATTGAGATAAGCGTTGCTAATAGCACGCTATCTCAGCGATAAAAATCCCTGCTAGCCAGCGATAATTATCCTAGCGCTAATTGCGCTTAGCGATAATTATCGCCGGTTGTTGTTGATATGCCCCAAAGTTTATTTATTTTGGAGCAAAACTTTCAAATTTGAAATCAAAATGTCAGTACCTACTTTTGAAAAATGAACATGAGAGTCTTATATATAAGATCTCTAGCCAATGAGCATTAATGATTAATAACACATATTGGCTGGAGAGAAAAAAAAAAAACGACAATTGACAATTTTATGTCTCAGGGATCTCAGTTTCTGAATATTGTTAAACCCTCTTATTTGGGCTGTGGCATCTGGCATGCCTTGGAATGGATTTTCTTATTGCTTTCTAATTTAACCTAAAACAAGACTGGGCTCCTTCTTCTCCTCTGACAGAGATGTAACCTGTGTGGTGCTCAAAGAAACAGAACTGTCAAACAAAACTTTACAGTGGCTACCTCTTCAATTGAATACGTTATTCAACATCTAAAATCTTAAGATCAAAATCTATGAAGATATCATCTAGATCTTCAACTGATTGCTGGACATATCTGAGACACAAATAAGCCTAAGTAAAATGTTTATTAATGGACAGAGATTCCAGTAGACTGTCGGGAACCTACCGAGTAGATGTGAAAAGAAATTCACATTTTCTGGACACACTGGCTGCATCAACAGCAGGCATTCTTCTATTTGATCTTTTATCAGGTGTGATTTTTTTCTTAAGTCCAGGGTTGGATTTGCTGACCAAGTGAGGTCTTGTTCCTGTTGACAGAGCTCCTTAATTTGAAAAGTTTTGCATATGTTCTTCATAATGAGACCATATGGTGACACATTACCATTTGTTTACTTAACTCTCAAGGTAAGGGGGTGACACCAATAGACAAACTGATGTATCTTGGGTCCATGTTATACTTAGATCTTTTCTTTTTGCCCACTGGTCACCATGGTGAAGAAAGGACGCTTTACAAGTCAACTTGTTCTCCGATGGTTGTGCATGGATCAACACATAGAATGTACCAGCAATCTAGTTATAGGAAAATGTACAACTGCACTATAGATAGTTCAAGAATCGGTCTCTCAATGCAACAAAAACATGTTTTAAACTAAAGTTGGATTGGTTTGACTGATTTTGAAAGATATTGGAACACAGCACTCATGCTCAGAAGGTGATGCACTGACTAAGGGGACAGCTGAGCAGGATCAATTTCTAGCACCTTGCAACTTGTACACAACAAAGTTGGAGACAGGCAAATGATGTCTGCAGAACTCATCACTGTGCTAGACCCAATACAAAACAATGTCCCACAGTTGCTGATCTATCAGGCAACCCTAATTTAGAGATGAATTACATTCAAATCTTACTACTAAAGATTTGTGAAAGTGGCAAACTTTATGCATTGTGGAGTTCTTAG
Source organism: Triturus cristatus (assembly GCF_964204655.1). Classification (NCBI taxonomy): domain Eukaryota; kingdom Metazoa; phylum Chordata; class Amphibia; order Caudata; family Salamandridae; genus Triturus; species Triturus cristatus. Next base: position 447,927,523 of record NC_140590.1, read on the forward strand.
TTTGTAAACTTTACATGCCACATCAATTCAAAGCTTTGTTTGTGTTTAGTGCAACTATTATTGGATTGAGAATGCAAAACCAGTGGTGTGTAATACAAGTATTTAAGCCTCTGAAATGCAGAAAATTAGGTATTACATGGGAGGCAGATATAACTGTTACCAAATCTTCACACCATTGCAAATACTGTATGCAAGCAATAAAAAGATTCCTACCCATCTTACTGATAATTTACTAATAAAAATTCTTTCTGACTAAAGACTAGGCCTCCACAGAACTCCGTGAAGTGTCGAAAAAACTCTGGCGTGCACCACGAAATTCTGTGAGTGGCAGAGTGTGGTAAGTAGTGTTGCTCGAACAGATTATTTGCGCTAGGTGTTTGTCCTGCATTGTAAAATCATCGCAAATGGCACTATGTGACATGCCTGAGGGTGCTGCTTCTTTCTGCTAGTCGAGCTACAGCCTCCTCAACGCGAGCAGCAAATTTCTTGACTCGCGCGTTTGCAACCTGCCCCGACCGCCCACGTTGAGAAACCTCACCAAGAGAAGGCCTAGTGTGTGGTTTTTCTCACTTGCGCTGGCCAACTTAACATTGACGAGCCGTACAAGATATAAAACTGCTCCATGTCACTTTGCAGAGTTTTTGGGTAACTCCAGACAGAGTGGGTAAAACTCCACATACTCTGGCGGAGTGGAATTCTTCACCCACCTCTACTAAAGACCTGATTATCCGTTGCCATGTCCCACCTGGAGTGATTAACAGTGGGTAGGATAAAACCTCTGCTATTATAAGTAGGTCATTGTCTCTGGACCCATTAATTCCAATTCTAGCAACACCATACTTTGTTTCACCTTGTGCATAACTGTATCCTGCAAGACTGCTACAAGGAAAGGGGCAGCCCTAACCCCTGCAACACCAAGGAAAAACCAGACAGTGCTCCCCTTGGTCTGCTACAACCCTGTGTGATCCCAGCCCCCCACGCTGCTCCACCCTCTGACACCAGTCCTTCTGCTTGCTTTGAGCCGGTATTAAATATCCATGTCTTTCTCGCCTTAATCAAGACAAATCACAGGGGAAAGGACCCAATATTTCAAAATCCTTGTGCTTATTCCCTAATCCAGGGAAAAATCTTGTAATCACTAAGATGTGTTGTAGGGATACCAGCTAGAATTGTTGATTATAACCCTGGAGTATCCCCACACTAAAACCTGGCAAGCTTATAACCAGGTCCTAGGTCCCTCTTTTTTTAATTAACATTTCAATCTCTCTGATGTCACTATAGTACCAGTTGGCACAGGGCAAACTTAAATGTAGAGTCATTGCAAGGGACAAAACACATTCTGAATCTGTTTCATAAGATATTTTGGGTGATAGGATCACATGAAGCAATTGCTGATTCTAACTGAATGCTTAACTCTACAAAAATGTGAATTCAAATTGCTCAAACATATTTGGCCCCTCAAACTTATATTACACATCCCAGAGTTTTGCCAGACATAGTATTAGTGTTTATTCTGTCTATTCTCATTTACCATCATATGAAACCCATCCATGAAATAGTGGCAAAACACAAATGTGTCCTGCACTATAGTTATGCATCAGCACTGACCCCAATCAAAGCAAATGACTCTGTAGCTTGCCTAGATTCCAGCACTGACATCACAAAGTGGAGAATGTTCCACTTTATTAATTGAATTACTTGATTAGGGATTTAGGTTAAAAAACCATGGACTGACAGAAACCCTGTTCAATCAAAAGTGTCAAGAAAGACAGTCAGTAAAACCATGTTGCCAGACTATACATTCACCAATGTTGTGAGGAATGATAATAGCATCTTAAACTTTATCTTCTCCATCTTCAAAATTTTCCAATTTCTTAAAATGATGAGGTTCCTGCCTCAAAAAAAATTCTGAATATATATTCTCATCATCTCTAGACCAGATGTACTCATTAAACTCCATAAAACAATGCAGGAAAGACTCCCTGGATGCACCACCAAACCTGTCATTGGTGCCAAGATATTTACCACATACCCCCTTTTGGAATGAGAATGCCCCCTACATGGTAGACAGACGTGAAGCCATGGTCTGTACTGCCCAACTGCAGGTGAATTTGGAATCCTGACATTCTTCTGGCCCTACATGTGGAATGACGTCTGAGGTCAAGTTGGGAGTGACAGGAGCTTATCTCTTGAGCAACAAGAAATTACTGTCTGCGTCACTGAGCACTGTACACTGAGTGTTGGTGGCAATATACTGGTTTCTTTATCCTGACTACAGGGAACTTTTTTTCCATGTTCTCAAAACTGAGCGCACTTACTATCAGCCTGTTCATGTAAATTTTGCATGTATCATATCCAGACCCTACAATACATCCTCCATGTGCGCTGAAAGAATGTTGAGTGTCTGATGCCTGCTTCTAGCAGGCCTATGTTTTGGTTGTGAGTGTATGTTTGCTTTAGCTAGTGGGCTCCATCCTGGATTGCCCCTGGCTATGATCTGGCATATGATGGGCTGCTGATACAGCCTCTCCAGACAGTGTAGTTATAATACCTGCATTCCTAGGCTTGAGAGTGTAGCCCAAGACATAAGTGTGAAGGGAAGAAGACAGTGCTGCCCTTATAATTCTGTTATCTATTTAGGAGAGGCTTGCTAATTAGTCCTTCTTGAGCTCTGTCATTTGGGTCAGGATAGTGAAATTGGGGTAATTCAGCAGATTGAGTTGCTAAAGGGAGTAGTTTCTAGACAAGGCCTCTGCCTTCTGTCTCCCTGTTTGTGGCCCATTTAGGAAAGCCGATGATAGCAAAGTGCAGAGCTTCACACTCATTGTGGCCAACCCCTGCTAGGAAAGTGTATCTTCATTACCTGCTGTGAAAGCAATCACCTTACACAAATAATTGTCTGCACTGTAGGGAGAATATGAAGTTGTGACTAGGAACCACACCAAAAACGTTTGTGAACAGTAGACAGTGTTCTCACATCTCCTGTGTGTAAGCTCTTCATAAACATAAGACCCAAACTTTACCACTTGGTTTCAGTCGAAGCTGCTCTGCTGACTAAGAGGAGGGTACTCTGTCGAGTACTCAAGTAGCTGCTGTGATCCAGCACTGGTATTACTGATAGGGAATATCCCAGAGCTGAGTGAACATCACCGGAAAGCTGTATGTGCTTGAGAAGCTCTGGGTCTGCTCAAGGAGCATGCATGGGCTGACAGGGACGAAGGAGAGTTCTTTACCTCACAAGAGTTGTCTATTCAGGAGGAGAACCCAAGCTGCCAAGTCTGGAATGGGAGCAGGCATGAACCCCGGGAGCTTGCCAAGAGCCAATCTGCGTCTTCCAAAGGGTGTTTCTCGGACTCCCAAATCAACTAAAGACCAAGGGGCATATCATCAACAACCGGCGATAATTATCGCTAAGCGCACTTAGCGCTAGGATATGTATCGCCAGCTATCGCTTGTTTTTATCGTGGAGATAGTGAGCTATCAGCGACGCTTATCTCCAGAGCGATAAAAATACCCAAGTTAGCTGCCAAATGTGCAATTATCGCTGGGATTCCAGCGATAATCGCACAACGTTTGGCGCTACGTTGTTGATAGGGCACGGCATACTTAGCCATGATATCCACCTTCTATATATATACAAAGGGAGAGGGTGGAGGCTGATTAAAACCGCACCAAACAAATATTAGTGGTTAACGTAGACAGTTCAGATAGTGCACGAAACCAGAGAGTACTACCCTCTTTACTCTCAGTAATGTAGGACTAAGTCCTACAACAACATATGAATACACAGGAGGTTCAGCACTATGTACTATGGTTAAATCTCCAAGTACCTATATACTTTTTTATCTTTAACAGGTAACGAGTAAACTTCTAATAAAGCATACGACACATTCAACATATAAGTTTTTTCTTTCTTCTTTATTGATTTTGTATGAAGATTTCTTCCATGTCATATTTCATATTTTCATAGCCAACGCGTTTCGTCTCCCATGAGACTTCTTCAGGGCTCAATGATATGGTGAATCTAATTCTTTTCTATCGTGTCGTTCTTTAGGGTATGGTTTCCACAATTCAGGTGTTGTTTGCGACGATCTAGTAACCACCGACTCCGGACATGATTTCGCTGAAATCATGTCCGGAGTCGGTGGTTACTAGATCGTCGCAAACAACACCTGAATTGTGGAAACCATACCCTAAAGAACGACACGATAGAAAAGAATTAGATTCACCATATCATTGAGCCCTGAAGAAGTCTCATGGGAGACGAAACGCGTTGGCTATGAAAATATGAAATATGACATGGAAGAAATCTTCATACAAAATCAATAAAGAAGAAAGAAAAAACTTATATGTTGAATGTGTCGTATGCTTTATTAGAAGTTTACTCGTTACCTGTTAAAGATAAAAAAGTATATAGGTACTTGGAGATTTAACCATAGTACATAGTGCTGAACCTCCTGTGTATTCATATGATATCCACCTTCCATTGGATATCATTGCTAAGTCAAACTAAAAGCAGGCGTAAGGAAAGTAGCGATAACCGCGGTTAGTGCTACTTTTCTTATCGCTATGCTTGTTAGCGTGCCGATTGATAATTGGAGAAATGTCGGTTAGCGACATTTCTCCAGTTATTTTCGTAAGGAAGGCCCACTTTTCATCTCATTAGAGATGCAAAGGGAGGCGTAGGGAAAAAGGCTGCTAACATGCGATTTTGCATGTTAGCACCCTGTTGTTGATAGGGCGATAGTTTTATCTCCATTTTTTTGGCTTTTGAAGCCAAAAAAGCAGCGATAAAGCCCTTGCTGATATGCCCCTGAGTTTGTAACCAACAAGCCATCTGCTGTGACTGCCTTCTGGATAAGAGAGAAAGGATTCCTCACAGTGGGTGCTTGACTGACGTGTCTGCTCTGCCTTTACTGAGCTGCTGTCACCTTTGTCAACTGGAGTTGAGAGAAGTAAGCAGAGCCGCCAAGTTCAGGTGAAGCGCTGGAAAGCCTGATTTTCGGGTAGCCATGCACTTTATAAAACTGGTGAATAGAATAGAGTGAACTATAAGTATTTCTGTTCGCTGTGTGTGGATAACAGCTATACATCTGCACTCGAAGATGCGAGTGCGCACAACTACCACTTACTATCAATGACTGAAAGACATTGAGTGTGAAAATGCTTAAGCAGATCTCTTTAGTATGACTGTGAATGACTCCTGGATCATGCCTCAGAATTGTCTAATCAAATGCTATGGACAGATCCACAGTCCACAGGAAACCTGATCCACATTTGTCACAGAAAACACCGATCTCAAAATGTACTTCTTTCCTCTATTCGGTGATTTTTGATTTATAATTCTCTACTCCCCACCCTATCACACTGAGACACCTTGGGCTGGTCGGACTCACTATTATGAGAGTCAAGAGCATTAGGGTTGAACTTCACCTAATTTGCAGTGCCATAGTAAGACATGCCCTAGGACATTAGTGATAAATGCCCAAGCCACCATGGTTGAGCCTCATTAACCCTGCTTGTCCTTTGCCCATCCCCACCGAATGGGTTCTGACCCCTTCTAAAATAAGTGCAGAGACTAATAAGGGAAGACCGCAAGCACATAAATTAAACACATACCTTGCAATGGTCAGGAAACTGATTTTTTCACACAGGCTGGGGCACAGGGAGCAACCACGCTCAATTTGTATAATATCCCTCAACAAAAAGACAAACACCCTTAGTGTTCGTGCTCCATTTCCAAGAAATGATAAAGTCCAATATTTATGAAATGCTTAACCCTAGCACAAGCTAAATACCGGACTTCCTTGTCTGGATATACTTCTCTGCACCATGCAATGCATTTCCTGGCCCAAAAGACAGCCACCACCCTAACACCCCCAAACAGAAACCCAGTCCTTGCCATTCCACAAGTACTCACATGTAACTATAAGGCCACATAGACCAATTTGGATATGTTGTAATTTTTTCTTGCGTGGACAAATCCCAATGTAAGGCCCTTTTAACCTAGGTATTATCTTCAACCCATTCAGTACCCAACAATGAGTGTGGTATCGGAACAATAAATACATTGTTAGACATTCTAATCTGTATATGGTCATGGTGCTGAATGTGCATCACAGTAACTGAAGATCAGGCACATTTCACCTGAGTTCTAGTGTGTTTTCAGACTATCAAGTAGGCTGATTTTTGTGGTGCATGAGTACTCAACTCTTGTGGATTGCGAACCTTCAGACCGTGATCAGAATATCAACAAAGGAGAGGTTTTTGTGGCACATTCGTGCCATTAAAAGAGGAAGACACTTTTCTCTGCAAGGTTATTTGCCTTTGGAATTCGATGAAAGGTTTCTTCTATGAAGCCTTCAGGCATTACAGATTCCAAAGGAAAGAAATAAAAGGTGTAATTCAAAGGGCGCCAGAAGCAATAACATTGATGGTTGAACTTATTTTAACAATCTTGATGGCAGGTTTCTATTATCAAAAATTGGCTTATTTTACTCCTGCGCCCCAAATACTGCCCTCAACTCTGAACAGCAGCTTCGAAAGTAATTGCTACAAAAAAGAAACAAAATTGTTCCATTTTTAACACGTCCAAATAAAGCCAAATACCAGATGACATACCAAGCGACATATGTGTTAGCTCATGAGAAATAGCCATTGTTGGTTTTCAAATCCATTCATTGTGGGAAATATAGCAGCCACACAATTTGCAGGTCAGGATAGCCACCCTCTCCTCCGTTGACTTCTCAGAAATCTTCAGCTTCTGTGACCATCCCATCATAAAAGTGCAAAGAGACAGAGAGGCAAAGGTACTAGATACGTAGAAGGGTATTAATCCATTAAACAAGGCAGTCGCAGGATTGTGGTGAGAGACCGTCTAAAATCAACAATGTTTTCACTTCAGTAGTAATTCGGCAAAATGTTGTGTGTTCTCACGTCAGAAACTTCAATTGTGCTAGCTCTCACTATACTAAGAAACAGGCAACCCTTGAATTTTCGTACAGATCAAGTTGAAAGATATATGTGACGGCTAGCTGCTGGCAAATATATATATTTTTTCAATTCGGATGTCCTCAATTGATTTGTTTTCACAAATTTAATGTGGTCCTGAAATCTGGCATGCATCTAGATTGCACATGCTTGTACTACATCATTAAGTTATTATTACATTGCCATGAGCAAATTGGCTGGCAGCCATCTTTAGGGCTCATCCGTAGGTGTCAGCGTGCTCACAGGGAGATTGCATGGCGCCCAGAGGAATACGTTTAACATTTTAGCAATTAGTCATGTTTTTGCTTGAAGAGATTGCCATGTTAATACTGGACCTTGGATCCATTTCCTTGATCTTCTCTCTTGTAATCATTGCGTGTTAATTTGACAGCAAAATACCTGTGCTTGTTGTAGCGTGCTTTGGTTATAATGGACCTGTACCATTTGATAGGGGGCTGAGAACACTTTGCTTTAGTTTTGTCACTTAATTTTGCTGCAGGATGAATTTGTGCAGTGGCGCCATCTTAGAAGGTTGTTGATTTGTTTGACTGTGTGTACAGAAGGCGTTCCATTGGACCAAGTGACAGATGTGCAGCTTTTTTTCAAGAGACATTTTTCATTTTTTTCAGGAAAATGTGCCATTTGTGTTCTATACATATACAAAAATACCACGAGAGGTTGGCCATAAACCTGTCGAAGAAATACGATCAGAAAGGCCATGATGATGATTTTCACAGGCGTGGAAGATCCAAGCTTCCATCTGAAGAAAAGAATACGCTATAACAAGGCAACACCTCTAGTGCTGCTTGCACTCTGCTTGCATTCAATGTCTGAATTCTCACCACAGACCAGAGACAGCCACATCCTTATAGCAGCCAAATACTTAGGATAAATTCAGCATCTTATGAACTCTGAGGAAAACGGGTTATGTTCACATACCCAAACATGAGTTATGCACATCTCCTACCTCACTCTTATTGGGATAGTTTCACATTTTTCTGAATCATATTTATCCCACACTACAATCGTCACTAAGATAGTATTTTCTACAAACTTTTCTCAACCCCTCAACCCAAAAAAATGCTATCTTTAATTTTGAAATAACTGATCTGCTAAAAAATGTACCTTCCTCTGAGACTCAAAAGGTTGAGTCCCACGTTGCAGCAGAGGCCCGTGCAGGTAAGATCAGTGGGCGGTGGGGCCGGGTTTGGTGGGGGAGGGGAGTTTGGCACACGACAATGAGGGAAAAATAATTATTTATTTAATTTTCCCTTGTGGTCGTCTGTCAAATGCCCCCAAACCCACCCCCACTGCCCCACTGATCTTACCTGCAAGGGCCGCGGCTGCCACGTGATTGACTATGCGGTCTTGGTAAACCAATGGCACGTGCACCAATAAAAAAACTAATCTGTCTCCTACCAGAATCATATTCACAAGACTCCTGTTGAGACAACAACTAGGGAGAAGATTTTATTCAGGCGATCCATGCGTACTCCAGACAGACTTGGGGGCATATTAACAAGGCGGCGATATGAAATTATCGCCGCTTTTGCATCCGTTTTCGGGAGAAAAGCGGCAATAATTTCATCGCCTTATCAGCAAAGACACGCTATCGCGTGTCTTGCTGACTTAGCGCCCCTTTGCAGCACGCCTCCGATCGCTAATGAGATGCAAAGGAGGCGTGCCTGACAAGCCTCCCTTGGGAAAATATCGCGAAGGCAGCTTCACGATATTAACAAGGGAGGGTAGCGATTTTTAAAATCGCATTAAGTATGCCTTAACGCAGGAATTTAACGTCTGTTAAATTCCTGACTAAGGCATACTTAACATGGGGGGTGGATTGTGTGGCTAAGACCACAGGCCCTATCATCTAGGATATCATCGTTTTCCACCATGGAAAACGGCGATATCCCAACTATCTCTGGAATAATTATCGCCTCGGCGATGCGTGTTGTTAATAACGCGCAAACCGGGCGATAAATTCCAGAGATAGCCGGCAATAAATATGCAAGCGCTAAGCGTGCTTTGCGATATTTATCGCCGGCCCTAGTTAATATGCCCCAAAGTGTTCTCTCACGTCCAATTTTATTTCACGGTGAAGTAACAAAGCACATCCCGTCTATAAAGAACTATAAAACCGGTTCTGTTGTGTCAAAGAGTTCATATTTCATTGTACTAAACTAATTCAAGCCTAATGAACTAAACTCAAAAGAGACCAAATTTCTTTCGTAAAGTCAAGGTCACACTACATATAAAATTTAAGATGATGCCAGGATGCGCATCCCAGAACCTTTCTCTCCACCTCACACATGGTATGCTATAATCGTCGTAAACTTTATGTTGTGGTATAATACTCAACTTGCATGATTTAATAATGGCAGGCAGCACAGAATACAAACATTAGCATTAATACCAGGTTTTTAATAACAATTGTTTCACTGATGTGTGCACCCACATTGACATTACTCTTAAGTATGCATTTGCTCACTATTTCGCTGCATTATTAAATACATTTTTCAGCAAACACAGCTATCGGAGAGGCGCTCAAACCGTGAAAGACATGTTCATTCATTATTTCCAATTCTATCTACATGAATTCGGGGAAAAACAACACTGAAACATACAAACAGCAAAAGATAGTTTAAAAAAAATATATTTACATATTGGTTTCTTCAAGGCTGTTCAATGCATATATAGGTACAAACCCAGGGCCAAACGAGCCTTAATATTTAGAGGGACCTGAAGGACTGCAGAAAATGCTAATTTTCACTCTAAATTAAAAAAAATCCTGAAAACCAAAATCTATGTCATCCAGCTATTTGATCGCACTGTTTAGAGGTCATTTACCATAGAAGAGTTGAGGGAATATGTCAGCACCTGATAGGAAAGCAAAGTGGCTTTAGTAAAAAAGAAAACACATGGACGTCATAAAATGATTACATTTAACAAACATGGCCTTGAAATGATATTCCAAACTGAACCATGGCTAGCTAATGCATTGCAATCACCCTTGGGCCTAATATTCCCTCAAGATTACACCATCATCCAACTGCACAGATCAAAAAAGCAGTTGGGTAACAGCGCTGAGGCAGTGGGGCCAGGTAAGGGGGGGATTTTGAGGGATGATGCAGAGGGAAAATTAAATAAATAATTAGTTTTCCCTTGGCATCATCCCTCGAAATCCCCCCTTACCCGGCCCCACCACCCCACTGCTGGTACCTGCATCTACCGCGGCTGCAAAAAAGATAAATATTGGTGCTAGCACCCTCAAGGACTACATAGAATGCAGAAAAGTCTCAAATCCCTCATCTTAGGTGACTAAGAAGAGACCTAAAGTCAAGTGACCCAAATCCCACTATATCATCTATCGCCCTCTCCCCACCTATGGAAATAACTCTACCTTCACTAAGCGACTAATGGAACTTGTCACCATAGACATGATGAATTCAGATATTATTTTCCTCCTGGATTCTAAACTGTACTAGGCAAACAAAAATTAAGCCCTTCTGTCCACATACATGCCTAATTTAATTCAAATTTGTGCATTACTAACACACATTAAAGGCATATTAGTATATTTAGTTGTTGCAAGAGAAGGGAAACTGAGGATCAACAGTATATCACCAGTAGATTGGTCGTACCACTTTCTCATCATTAGCTTAATAATATCAATGAAAGAGTATTACTCCTGACAACCTAAGTGAAAAAAACACTGTGGAATAAAAAAAAAGAAAACAAAAAATTCACATTCTCTTCATACCATGTTCCTGGCACATGGAGTCCATGAATTCACAAACCCATATACCAATAACAGAAATACTAGATGAGTTTGCCTCAAAGTCCCTAAAAATATGTAAACCAAAAGGCAGCTTGAAGTTTGATTAAAGATCTAAATGCAGAAAGGAAAAAACTCTAAGCTATTGAACATAGAGGATGCCAACACCCCTTACACAGGATCCTTTCTCAACACTGCAATAAAAGAACAATAAAAAGGCACATTCTTGAAACCATATTCTCTATATATAGGAAAGGAAATTGACCAAGCCAGCACTTAACCAAAAGGTTGAGCCAACGTCTTCACTGAGGAGGTGAAAAAAAGAAATCTATTTCTCTTGCATATGTTCATTGACCAGAAACCAAAACCCTCGATCAAAAAATCAAGGGTCTGCTCGTCCTCATGAGAACCTGATCAAGACCTCTGCCAAGACCCTTATCACACATTTCAGAGCCCATCCCATCCCCACTATTCCCTTTTTTAAATCTAATTCCTTGAACACACAATATAACCCAAATCAACATCTTCTTTATAGAGAACGAGCTATTAGATGGACTTCAGTCAGGCTTGAGAGCAAGATGTAGAAAAGAAACCACAACATCGACAATTATGAATGCTGCTTTCAATCCTCTGGAGAAAGTGGACTCATGCCTGATTGTTCTTTTAGATCTCTCTGCAGCCATTAATAAAGTGACACACAGCTCACTTCTAAGAATACTTGAAGAAAAAGTGGGCATGAAGGGTGCAGTCCTTCGATGGGTCTCATCATTCTAAGAGAACTACCAATCATTGCCATTTCTATTTCCAATGCACCTAATCTACACCAAGAAAGTCCACAAGGTTCAATATTCTTTCCCATACTATTCAACATCTACATGGAGACAGTTGTCTCTCCTCATGAAACAGAGTAATAGCAATTTAGCAATTCTACAGTGACGTACAACCTTATCCCAAAATATAGTCACCGGAAGACATTGGTACAATATCCCAAGTTCTCAGTGAGATTCTGTCACTTTACCACCTGAAACTAAACAATAGTAAGAAAGAATTTCTACTCATTTCACCAGCCAACAGCGGGCTGTCGGTGTAAAATTGGCTTGGGGAGCAGTCAATCCTAATTATAACCCAAATGTTGTCCACTCTGCAAACCCCCAGGGATTCACCCTGGACAAACACTTAAAAACTTACAAAAACATATCAACAACCTGGCAAAGGGGGCTCATTTACGACTCAAGCTACTGAAAGATATCAAACGGTCCATACCAGAGTGCAACTTCAAACATGCTGCCCAAGTCCTAGTTCTAGAAAGGCTAGAACAAGGAAATTCTTGACTAATAAAGAAATGATACCTGTAACCTCTGAAGGAAACACTATACGCATCTGTTAGACTAATCTTTGTATTCAAGAAGTGCCACCATGTCTATTCCATCCTAATCATTATAAACTGGCTATCTACTGAATCAGGGAGTATATAGATACTGGTAGGCATCACTCAAATACCTGCATGAAGGAACACCAAAATAACTGATTAGAAAAATGTAGATCTCTTCGACAACTAACAAGATCAGAAACTCTGTTCTCGAGACACTGCACTGAAGCAAGTTCAAACTACATATCAATCCTTCTCAGGTCATGCAGAATATAGAATTTGCCTCTGCACAGCATGATAATTCCAGCCTAAGAAACATTCATGATTTAAATAAAAAAACTATTCATTCACCAATTTCACATTGATATAAATTAGCCTCTGGAAATGTGCCTTGCCCACAGCAGCATAATGCAATGGTTCCAGTTCTGTATCCATTATCAAAGACAACCTGAATTCTGACCTCTGTGACAGCATACATAATCTTAATTAATTTATAAACAATAGAAATTAAATTACTATGGGAGCCATATAAGAGTTTTTCTGAAGTAACATGTCCATAAGGCACAACTCCATTTTAAGCAATTTGAGCTCCCATCTTCTCTATTTCTGCAGAATCATTGTCATAGCTGCCATTGTCGCAGATGTTGTCTGATTTTATCTTTCTACGAACTGTGCAAGTGTCAAGTTATTCAGACTGTGACATAGATAAAACAACTGTCATCAGTCTCAGAAAAGTGTCTTATTATCACAATGTCAAGTTCAATTAAGAGCAAATACAGACAAATAGTCGAAACAGTGGTGTATATTTACCTTATATGTTTATCAGGATATGTCTGGGCCACACACCTTGATGTAAATAGTCTATGACACAAATTCCTGAGCTTATGCCAGAAATTCCAATCTTTGAAAAAAAAAGATAAAAGGACTGCCACTTGTGACTTCGTCTAGATTATCACACAAGATACTGCCGGTGAAAGTCTTGACGCCTCCAAAAAGATGCTGCTTTGCACCTGATGCAGATAATGAGCTGCGCTGGCACCCCACACGGGGCTGATATCTTATGTTTATTGTTGGACTTGGCTCTTTTTGCAGGGTCATCCCTGAACTTTTTGCCTTCCTACTGTATTTTTTCCGACCTGTTGTTGGTGACTTTATGACTCTAGGCACTTTTTCTCTGCTGATCAGTGCTAAAGTGCATATGCTCTCTATTGTAATGTGTTGTATTGGATTAGTGACTCCATGATTGGCTTATTTGATTTACTTGTCGGACCCTAGTACAGTGCACCATGTGTGCCCAGGGCCGGTAAATCAATTGCTGCTCGTGGGCTTGCAGTATTGATTATGCCATCCACAGAAGCAGCTTGTAAAATGTGAATCAGGCCTGCAGTTGCAGAGCCTGTGTGCAGCCTGGGGCTGCCATGTCGACTTGGCAAGTGCACCCACTTGCTAGTCCCTAAACCTTCCCTTTTCTACATGTTAATTACCCCTAAGGTAGGCCCAAGGTACCCCCATGGGCAGGGTGCGTTGTATGTAAAAGGTAGCACATACCCTGATGTGTGTGGCATGTCCTGATAGTGAATTACAGCCAATTTTGTTTTTCACTATTGCAAGGTTACCTGTTCCCATAGGCCAGATTTGGCAGTTTGATTATAAAATCTTATAATCTTAACTGACCCAGGGAACATGGTAGAATTTAGTATGCCTGAACTCAAAATGATAAAATACATCTTTTAGTAAAGTTGGTTTTATCATTCCGTGTTTGAAAATACCACTTTTAGAAAGTAGGTATTTTCTTGCCTAACCATCCAGCCTGCCTCTGCTAGGTTGTGTACTGCATGTCTGGTTTGTGAGTGACAGGGGCTGGGGTGCCTTCAGGAGATAGGGTGAGTCAGCACTAGGCTGAATAAACCTATCTGCATTGGGAGTGGTGGGAGGAGTAGCTCCTGGGCCTGAATAAGGCTGTGCCTGCCTTCCACAATGCTGGCTCCACCTCCTGTGGTGTGTCTGATGACACTGGCCCACACTGACAAAGGAAGAAGTGGTGCACTGGCAGAATGCACCCAGAACTGGTTTGGACTAGGTACAGACAATCTCTGCCTTCAGAGACAAAGGATTTGTGTGTATAAAAAGAGGGACCCAGACCCCAGAACTTTAGATCACTTCTGGGAAATCAAGAGGAACCTTTGCCAAGGAGAAGGAACCGGAGAGGCTGCAGGAGGATTACTGCCCCTGTACTATTTGTTGCCTGGGGTTGGGCTGCAGTGGTTACTTGTTGCCAAGGAAAGGAGAAAAGGACTTTGCTGTTTGCGTTGTCATCTTGAGGAAGATCTCCAAGGGCTTGAACTGAGCTTGCCTCCAGTCTGAAGTCCCAGGGACACAAAGACTTCACCACCAGCTCCCCCTGAATTTCCCTGCTGGGAATTCTAACCTACAGAGAGGTGACTGCAGCTGTTTAGGACCTCTAGAGACTGTTTGTCGCTGGGAGCTGGAAGCGTGACGCAATGAGGAGAAGCATGTCGCCGCCACAGCAGTTGCCGTCGCATCGCCGAAGAAGCGTGCTGCCGCCGCAGCTGTTCGCCATTGCATTGCCGACGAAGCAGGTCGCATCACCGGAGAAGCGTGTCGCAGAGGTCGCCGTCACATCACCGGAGACGCATGTCGCAGGGCCTGTCACGGCTCCAAAAATCATCGATTTTGCTGTACGACCGTTGGGCTTGCACGCATCGCATCCATGTTGTCGTATCGCATCAAAGACGCCATTTTGACACATTACGCCGATCGTCGCATCACATCGAGGCGCCATCTTGTCGCATCGCGCCGGATCACAGTAAGAAACCGACGCATCACCTCCTCTCCGGTAAGGAACTGACGCATCGCCTCCCCTGCGCTGCAGTTAGGAACCAATGCAACCCTTGTTTGGGGGAAACTTACGACAAGGACTATGATGGGACAACTATAAAAATACAAGTGGGTTCCAACATCACTGATGGTGACAGGGGTCCTTCTTAAGACAGTGGAAAGGGAACCAGGCGCTCTGGTAAGAATGCTTGGTTAAACATATACCTAGCAATAAGAACGTTTTGTTTTGGCTTTTTGTCTCAATAACAGTTAGTCTGAATTGTGCATTGGATAGAGCGGTTAGATTAATAGCCTGTCACCTACAGGCAAGTGGTTCTTTCTACTCGTTAAAATGGCTATTCTGTAATACCTCTATAGTACCTCCATAATCATGAACACTTGTTTAATTAGTAGCTTTCGGGCCACATATATGGCCATGTGTATATTCTTTTAGACATTGAGTCCGAGACTTTCCTTTGATAGAACGTTTGTTCTTTGATACACAGGTATATCAGTACCTGTATATTGAGATGTCTGCCTGACCGTGACAATTTGCGTGGGGAGTGCTCGAGGCATTAGAAAGAAAATTATTACATGAAATACTGACCGTTTAATGCCAAGACTGACCAATGCGAACAAGGAGTGGTCATTTATGTCTGATTCTATATATATGGAGAGAGACTCTACTTTCCAATGAGGTTAGTTCCACGCTATTATGCCATTAGCACACACTAATCTGCTATACTATAAAGTATCTTATACTCCAACAGGATCTTGATGGTTCTACTGGTGGTGGCTCTCTCTACTCTATTGCTAACATCTTCTTTACCAGCTGTATATTTATGGCCTTCTTTTTCGTTGTATTGATTGACACCAGCCCCTCATTTGTATCGAGTGTCAATATATAAGGAATCGATACCACATAAATATATGTAAATTTGTTTTTTAGCAAGAGGACCTTTTTAAAGCAAAATTGTGTTTTTAAACATCAACACCTTGTATAGCTATTGTTTTTATGTGTTTTGTAATATTGTATATTTGTATCCATTTGTTTCAGCCTTGAAAAAGTCCGGATGGACAAAACACGTGTTGGCTGTTATGTGTTATAATGAAATTTGGACAATCCAAGAAAAGAATAATAAACAAATGATAACTAACGAAACTATTTGATTTGTTTGTGGACTTCAAAATTCTCTTTGACTTTGTTGCTATATGAAATTCTTGTAGGACTAATACCTATAATGTGCCTCAACTGATGTGTAATTAGTGTGTGACCTTAGTGGAATATCCTTTTGGGCTTCTCTACGGGTCTGTGTTTTTCCTTCTACAAGCAGAGGAGGAAGTTAGGTTTGAGAGCACTATAGGCTAAATAGAAAGGAAATTATACAAAAAACATATTGTTAATTATTGTGGAGCTAAAACTGACAAAAAGACTTATGTGGATGTGCATGTAAACTCTGACAAATTGCTGCTTAGGTGCATGTGTGTCAGGAACCAATGCATCACCTCCCCCGAAGCAAGGAACCAACGCATCACCTTCCCTGCGACCCTTTTGTTTGTTTTGCGTGGCGCATCCAAGGTACTTTGAGAGTAAAGTGTCTCATTTACCATCTACATTGAACTAAGCTATTTCTACCACTTTAAAGTCATATTTATATTACAGTATTGTGGAGTTTTGTCGTTTGGTCTTGTGTTAAGTCTAGTAAAGATAACTTATTTTTCTAAACTGGTGTGGTTTCCATTTGTAGTGTTTTCACTGTATGACTGTATGTGTTCCCAAATGCTTTACACACTGCATCTGAGATAAGCCTGCCTGCTCGTGCCAAGCTACCAAGGGGGTGAGAAGGGGTTATTTAGGAGTGTAGCCCCCTTATTCTGACCAGAAGCAAGGGTCACTATTTAGACAAAGGTACCTACCTCTGCCAACTGGAGACCCCCATTTCTAACATTGGTGGCCAGCGGTGAGGGTTGGACTTGCATTTGTGACTCATATACAGTGATTGGTGTACACTACTGGTGAGTGCAGACCATAACACAACCACGTACTGTTCTTCTGTTCTCTAGTGTCCTCCTGGAAGTATTTTCTACTAAGACTCTGGTTGGTTGTTGCACCTGTGAAGTCTTGACAAGATGGAACTTGACTTTTGGCACATGTTCATGTATACAATGTGGGAGCTACGTGTGTTCTTGAAGGAAAGGGGGCTACCTGTGAAGAGAAGGTCCAGGGAGGATCTAGAGACAGCCCTATTTCCGTATGAACTACCACGCTGGATGCTAACACTTCCAAATGAGTCTGAGGAAGAGGAATTCTCTGAAAGTTAGGAAGAAACAGAAAAAGATGAAGGGCTTCTGGCTTGTGAGCAGTGGCTGAGAGAGCTTGATGAGGAGCTCAAGATGGCTGAGGCCAAGAGGGCCTTAACCCAAGAAGAAGAAATATGTGTGGCTCAAGAAGTGAGCTTGGCTGGGTTGGAAGTGGAGTCCAGCTCAGATGGTGGCAGCAAAATTGAGTTATCTAGTACTCAGGAAGCAGTACATATACCCAGAGATGTGGCACCTGACTTGAAGGAGGGGGTTAACATACACCAAGGGGTTCAAGGATATGAGGCAGCTCCAGTGGTGCGCAGTGTCCCTGAGGTAAATTGGGAAACTGACGCAGGGGTTCATGGTCCTAGTGGTGGGTGGGATACTCTACTGACTCTAGATGAGAGGTGCAGGGAGAGGGGTTCTCCCATTGTTCAAATCCTGGTGTGTGAGTGTGGAGGCCGCCCAGAAGAATGTGGATTGAGTGACAGAGACAGTCAGATACTGTCTTGCCAATCTCAAGAGAGTGGTGTGGGGTATATGTGCGAGGCACTTGATGGTGAGGTGAAGGATAGTTTGGTTAATACCTGTGGGGGGCTATGTGATTCAATTGTGGGAGAGCATATTGTAAGTCCCTGTTTTCCAGAGCTATGTCAACACTTGTTGGAGTGTGAGTTCTCTCACCCCAGCGAGCTCACCCGGGAGGCAGACCTTTTGGTGTATTCCAGAGGGTCTGAAGAAGCATTGGGGAGTGACCCTAAGATGAGTGGCTCAGGTTTCTTCCAGCCCAGAGTGGTGGGAGAGGTTCAGAGTAGCCCGGCTAGGTCCGGGTGTAGTGGGAGGGTTGCAGGGCCTCACGTCCTGTCTCCAAGGAGAAGGAGTGAGACTGGGATGTGTCCCGAAGTGCCCCAACCTCAGTCTCAGGACCTGGATGGTTCCTTAAGGGAACACCAGGTAGGGAGCCTAGGCTGTACTAGTAGTCCAGAGTGGGATCTCCTAGTGTCAGGAGAACTGGGAGTGTCTGTAAGCAGACCTCCATCAGTTCTGGTGTCTGTCAGTGGCACTCCTAAGTGGAGGGTGCAGAAGTCCAAATTGAGGGGTGAGAGGGGGAGAGAGTCCCCAGTGGAAGAACCAGTGAGTCAGGGGCCAGCCAGAAGGGCTGAGTCTCCTAGGAGTGACCATGGTGACACCACTTCTGTCCTGGGGATCTTCACGCATTGCCAGATGGACAGGGGTGGGAGATCTGCGCCAGGCAGACTGTCACACAACACATGAGTTATGTGTTACCCTCAGGGGGGCCTGTGTGCTCACCAGGAACTCCTGGTGCATCGGGCTGGTGCTCAACCACAGGGGTTGGTCCCTGGGTTGGGAAGCCAGGTTCAGGTGTTGCCTGACCTGGAGGAAAGGACAACTGTAATCAGTGTCCCTCCCGGTTTGTCTTCTGGGGGCACCGCTCCAGGTGGGAGGGTGCAGGGCCTCAGTAAGGGGGGCAGGGAGAGAGCATCCTCACCCCTGACCTCTGCCCAGTCTAAGGGTAAACATCCTAGGTCGGGATCCCAGTTGCAAGATAGAACCCCTGAACTGGTGGGTGAATTGTGCAAGACACCTGCCACTGGTGGCCTGACAATTCTGGAAGTGGGTACCGGTCCAGGTTGGAAGGGTACAGAGCCCCGAGGAGAAGGAGGACCGGGTGTGGGAAAGCCCACCCCAGTCTCCTGTCCAACCACCTGGTATAGGCCCGGGGTTGGTGGGTCAGTGTCAGGATGTCATACCTGACCTGACAGGAGGGAGAGTGGACCAAGGGTGCCAAGCACCTGGAGCAATTGCCCCCCACTCGCTGACGCCACAGAGATTGGAGAACCATGAAGGCCTGGGTCTTGGTTCTCATCAATGAGAGCTGTCAGTGGCCACTGTGGCTTGCTGTCCTGGTGGACAGAGTTGTACCTGGGAGGGGGACAGGAGTCGCACCCCGGGGGTGGACTGGGCCACACCACTGTGTTGGCCATGTGGGTACTGTCTGACTGTTGGGACACACCTGTGAGCAAGGTATGGTTAGGTGCTGCACAGGTGGTATCCACAGGTGAGGAGAAGGGTTCCCTATGGGTTAGTTTAGTTGGCCCTGAGAGTATGGACAGAGGGATCCAAAAATGTTCAGATTGGCGTAGAACTTGAATATGCCCCTGCAGTTGCAAGCCAGGGTCCATGTTCTATCGCCCAAAGCAGGCAATCCCATCAAGGTAGGGATTGGTCTACCCTGCATTTTGGATGGAAAGGGGTTGTGTTAGACTTGGCCCTTTTTACAGGGTCATCCCTAACTTTTTTGCCTTCCTCCGGTATTTTTTCTGACCTGTTGTTGGTGGCTTTTTGACTCTGGGCACTTTTTCACTGCTGATCAGTGCTAAAGTGCATATGCTCTCTATTGAAATGTGTTGAATTGGAGTAGTGACTCCGTGATTGGCTTATTTGATTTACTGGTCAGACCCTAGTAGACCGCACCATGTGTGCCCAGGGCCGGTAACTCAAATGCTGCTGGTGGGCTTGCAGCACTGATTGTGCCACCAACAGAAGCAGCTTGTAAAATGTGACTCAGGCCTGCCATTGCAGAGTCTGTGTGCATGTCGACTTGGCAAGTGCACTCACTTGCCAGTCCCTAAACCTTCCCTTTTCTACATGTTAGTCACCCCTAAGGTAGGCCCAAGGTATGGACAGGGTGCGTTGTATGTAAAATGTAGGACATGCCCTGATGTGTGTGGCATGTCCTGATAGTGAATTACATCCAATTTCGTTTTTCACTATTGCAAGGCTACCTGTTCCCATAGGCCAGAATGAGCAGTTTGATTATAACATCTTATAATCCTAACTGACCCAGGGAACACGGTTGAAAAACTAATTTAGTATGCTTCAACTCAGAATGATAAAATACATCTTTTAGTAAAGTTGGCTTTAACATTCCGTGTTTCAAAATACCAATTTTAAAAAGTAGGTGTTTTCTTGCCTAACCATCCAGCCTGCCTCTGCTAGATTGTGTATTGCATGTCTGGTTTGTGAGTGACACAGGCTGGGGTGGCTTCAGGAGACAGGGTGAGTCAGCACAAGGCTGAACTGACCTATCTGAATTGGGAGTGGTGGGAGGAGTAGCACCTGGGTCCGAATAGGGATGTGCCTGCCTTCCACTATGCTGGCTCCACCTCCTGTGGTGCGTCTGATGACACTGGCCCACACTGACAAAGGAAGAAGTGGTGCATTGGCAGAATGCACCCAGAACTGGTTTGGACTAGGTACAGACACTCTCTGCCTTCAGAGACAAAGGATTTGTGTGTATAAAAAGGGGGACCCAGAACTTCAGATCACTTCTGGGAAATCAAGAGGAACCTTTGCCAAGGAGAAGAAACTGAAGAAGCTGAAGGAGGATTACTGCCCCTGTGCTGTTTACTGCCTGGTTTTGGCCTGCAGTGGTTACTTGTTGCTAAGGAAAGGAGAGAAGGACTTTGCTGTTTGCGTTGTCATCTTGAGGACGATCTCCAAGGGCTTGAACTGAGCTTGCCTCCTGTCTGAATTCTGAGGGACACAAAGACTCCACCACCAACTCCCCTTAATTTCCTTGTTTGGAATTCTAACCTACAGAGAGGTGCCTGCAGCTGTTTAGGATCTCTAGAGACTGTTTGATGCTGGGAGCTGGAAGCGAGAAGCAACGAGGAGAAGCGTGTTGCCACCGCAGCAGTTGCCATCGCATCGCTGGAGAAGCGAGCCGCTGCCGCAGCTGTTCGCGGTCGTATCGCCGACTAAGCATGTTGCATCACCGGAGAAGCATGCCGCCACTGCAGAGGTCACCGTCGCATCACCGGAGAAGCGTGTTGCAGGGCCTGTCACGGCCTCAAAGATCAGCGATTTTGCCACACGGCTGTCGGGCGTGCACGCATCGCATCCACGTTGTAGCATCCCATCAAAGACGCCATTTTGTTGCATCGCATCGCATCGAGGCCCCATCTTGTCTCAAATTTGCTCTGGATCACAGTAAGAAACCGACGCACCATCTCCTCTCCGGTAAGGAACCGACACATCACCTCCCCTGCGCTGCAGTTAGGAACCGATGCATCACCTCCCCGAAGCAAGTTACCGATGCATCACCTTCCCTGCGACCCTTTTGTTTGTTTTGCGTGACGCATCCAAGGTACTTTGAGAGTAAAGTGTTGCATTTACCATCTACATTGAACTAAGCTATTTCTACCATTTTAAAGTCATATTTTTATTAGAGTATTGTGGATTTTTGTTGTTTTGTCTTGTGTTAAGTCTAGTAAAGATTACGTATTTTTCTAAACTGGTGTGGTGTCCATTTATAATGTTTTCACTGTATTACTTTATGTGTTCACAAATGCTTTACACACTACCTCTGAGATAAGCCTGCCTGCTCGTGCCAAGCTACCAAGTGGGTGAGTATGGGTTATTTAGGAGTGCAGCTCCCTTACCCTGACTAGAAGCAAGGATCCCTATTTGGACAAAGGCACCTGCATCTTCCAACTAGAAACCCCCATTTCAAACATTTATGCCTTGAGTAGTTGTTTGAACATTCCCACACATGTGAGCCATATTACGTCATTATTGAGATGTCTATAGTATTCATGGTTACCTTTTATTGGGGATATGAGAACTCCTATATTCGTAGGTTTGGCGAGCTTGACTCTCAAAAGATTGTTCCCAATTCTGTGAGTTTTCTAATTCAATGATTCTATTTTTAAATGAATCTGTTCTCCATGGTTGCTACTATTGCAATAGGAGCTAACTACAAGGAAGCAGTTAGTCAGTACCTTAAAGTCAAGAGGCGTCCTCGATGAGGGGGAGCAGTTACTTTTATAATAGCTGCATATGTGGAGTATGCCTTTGAGAAATGTTATTCATCGGTGGAGTTTGAGCCTATAGAAGCTGCCGCAGACCACTTTAAAGCTTATACGGCAACACCACTGATGGAGCATTATAAGGTTTTCCAACACTTGGAAATCCCTTTGACTTACCAGGAACACCAGAATTGGTTTGCTGGTAAATTGCAACAAAAGCACAGAAATGTCATTTTAGGAGGGTGTTGGACTTGGCCCTTTTTGCAGGGTCATCCCTAAACTTTTTGCCTTTCTCCTAGCCTTTTTTCTGACATGGTGTTGATGGTTTTAGGCCTCTGGGCACTTTAGCACTGCTGTCCAGTGTAAAGTGCGTGCACTCTCTGTGTTAAATATGGTAAGATTGGTCTACACCTGTCTGGCTTATTTAATTTACCTGTCAGTCCCATGTAAAGTGGTATCCCGTATACCCAGGGCTGGTGAATTAAATGCTACTGGTGGGCTTGCAGCGCTGATTGCGCCACCCACCAAAGTAGCCTTTCAAAGATATCTCAGGCCTCTGCAAATGCAGGGCCTGTACGTGCAGTGTAACTGCCACTATGACGTGGCACCTAAAGTGTGTGCCATGTCCATGACCCCCCTTTTACTACATGTCAGTCACCCCTAAGGTAGGCTCTAGCCAGCCCTATGGGCAGGGTGCATTGTAGGTAAAGGATAGGACATGTACCTTAAGTGTGTGAGATGTCCTGGTACTGACAAACAGCCATTTTGGTTTCTCACTACTATGGGGCTGCCCTCCCATAGGAATGCATTGGGGATTTCCTGATAAGTGTTTCAGTGGTAATTCCTGATAAGGGAAGTGCAGAGTGGTCGAGTTTGATATGTTTGGAATAGTGATTATAAATCCTACGCAATGGTGTGCGCGGATTTATTATGACTATTTTAGAAATGCCACTTTTAGAAGTTGGCATTTCTGTGTGCTATGTGTCTGCCTGCCTGATGTGAATTGCATGTCTGGCTTGTGAGTGACAGGGGCTGGGAGGTGTGTGTGGCTCCAGGCGGGTCAGGGTGAGTCAGAGCAAGGCTGAGTGGAACATCTGCGTTGGGAGTACTGGGAGGAGTAATTCCCTGACTCTGCATAGGACTGTGCCCAGCCTGTACAATGTTGGCTCCACCCCCTGTGGTGAGTCTGATCACCTAGCCCCCACCTGACAAAAGGGAAGAGGAGCTTGGAAAACAAAGTGCTCCAAATCCCCCCCGAACCAGTTGCATCTTGTTCCCCCATGCCCTGAACTACAGACAAAGAAAAATACGGTATAAATGTAGGGGCTGTGACCCCATGAAATTGTTCTGTTCTTGTGCTTACTTGGACTAGTAGCCGGCAGGCTCCAAGCCAGCCAGGAGGAACTGCTGCTGGGGATGGACTTGCTGCCCTGCTAGGCAGCTGAGGGTGTGTTGGACTTGGAGCCCCCAGTGTGCTGGCCTTCCTGTGCTTTCTTTGCCCAGCTTTTGCCCTCATCAAGCTCCAGGACGAGGGGAGCATGAGGGCGCTGCAGCCCTGTGCGGCCGAAGTACCGATAGAAGAATCCAGGCGGGAGCCTACCCCGAGCTGGAAGGTGCCTTATAATCAAAGCGGGAGCCTACCCCATGTTTATACCACTGAGGCAGGAGCCTACCCTGCACTGATGCCGGGACGTGAGCCTTAGCGTGGGCTCGTGTTATTCGCCGCAACCCGGAAGTCTCGCACCGAAAGGAGAATCCAGGCGGGAGTCTTCTACGCGCTGTAAGGTGCCAAAGTAGCCTTGGGGTCATCGCCCCTGAGTGAGGAGGTCCGGGCAGGGCTCCCGTATGCCAGGGAGAGCCCCGCATTTGTGCCACGGTAAAATGGAGCAGGAGCCCACCCCGCATCTCCGCGTTACTCCAAGAAGCCGCCGTCCGGAGCAGCAACCCGGAAGTCAGGCGTCTTCCACCTGATAGTGGGCAGGGCTCCCGTGCACTGAGGAGAGCCCCCCACGACGGAGGAAGTCGGGAGCCTCACGGGCTCCACATAGAAGTCCCGGGGCCCAGGAGGGGGCCCGGGTGAAGTGAGGAGAGAGAGACCAGCATACTGAGTGAGGGAGAGGAGGCGTCCGACCGGAGCCTCCAGGTCTCCCAGGGCAGAGAGACGGAGCCCGCAGAGTTATTCCCAGTGAGCTGGGGGCTGAGGTGGGAGTGGATGTCTTGTTTTCCCAAGGCACGGGTGGGGCCAGTGCAAGTTTTCTCCCCCAGCTGCACCGCAGATTGCGGGCAGCTGAAACGGTAGTGCAACTTTGTTCAGAAGTCCCGGAGGGGGACTCAAAAAGGCACGGTGGTACCCAGGTTCACTTTGGCATCAGCTGCACCGCGAGAGTGTGGGCAGCTGCACCGTGGGGCAATTTTGAATTTAGAGTCCCAGTGGGGGGCTCATAGGGCACAGTGAGTGCCAAGCCTGCTTGTGCATTCCCACAGCTGCCCTGCAAGCGCACAGGCAGCTGCAACGTTTGAGGGCATTTCGTTTTGTAAGTCAGAGACACAGTAGTGCCATTGCCAGTCCCAGCTGCCCTGCGAAAGCACAGGAAGTTGCAACGTTTGGGCTCATTTGTGAAGAGTACTAGTGGGGACCCCGGAGGCACAGTGAGTGCAGCGCTATTCTTTTCTTTGAGGGGGCATTTTGATTCAGTTGCTGAGAAAGAAGTGAGGTACACTCCTGCCCTACCCCAGCGCATTGCGCGCCCTTGGATGTTGCTGCATTGGCAGCTGAGCCCTGACTTTGCTGGACATAGGGGATTGGAGACCTAGAAAAGCCCGGTTGGCCTGGGGGTCGTGTTAGGGTGTGATTGGCGTATAGTGGGTTTATGCTGGTGATGCTTATCCCCTAATACGATTTATACGTTCTGATTTATACCTAATGTCATGTTATGATATTTTAGGATGATGTCTAATGCTAATGTGATAATGCTTACGTCATTATGGTACCAGTAGTTACTGGTTGTGTTTTGCATTTACTTACCTGATCTGATGGTTCTGACCGTGGCCCGATTGGCCTGGTCCTGTATATAATCCCCTGTGAATCTTGCCTAGTGCCAGTTGGCACGGTGTATATTATGTGATTACTTTTCTAATGTGTTTATGACAATACAAAGGCTATTTTTGATATAACCATGTGTGGAGTTTCTTTTGTAGTCTGCCTAGTGTGTTGCTGCTGTGTGTGTGTGTTGCGCAAACGCTTTACACATTGCCTCTGGGATAAGCCTGCATGTGCCAAGCTACCAAGGGGGTGAGCAGGGGTTATCTTCAGCTTGTAACTCCCTTGCCCTGACTACAGTGGTGGTTTCTGCCTGGCTTTGGCGCAAGCCTTAGCCAACCGGAAATCCCATTTCTAACAGAGGCCCTGAGCAATAAAGGGACTACATGGCCAGTCTTGGCTGGTTACATGCCCATTCCACATTCTGACACATTAGTACCCTCTGATGTAGTGGAAATGTTAAATTACACTGTTGTCTTATATATAGAAGACTGTCACATTTTTATATGTGCTCTGAGCTCGAGACCTGCTCTCACAGCAGTACCAGCAGTTCAGGCACAAGTACAAACCATTAGTCCACAAACTATTCAAGTTATCATGGGACAAACGCCCATGAAGCATGATGAAATGGCCGCCTGAGGTAGTCGCAAGACCAACCAGTTAGAAGCAGTGTATTAGTACACCACGCATCAAGACAAACATAGAATATTGACTTATCAAATCTTCATGACATATTTATTACACATTTACAGAACAAAAGCGCATGTCAAAAACACTAATTTCATGAAATAGTAATTCATCACTTGTTACATGTTTAGTAACACGTTTTAAAACTGAAATGACAAAAGGGTCTCTGAACTTTACAACATTTCCTTATGATTCTCAAAGTCAGATCTTTAACTGAATTCCTGGTTCTCCACCCAGAACTTTTTTCCAATTTTGATACAACTGTATCAGACAAGTGTTTGAATTGTTACTATTTAGGGGACTATATAATGATACAGATGAATGCATTACCTACTTCCCTTTGGCATTTTTATTTAGACCAGCTAGCCTGTAAGAATGAGGTATTTTCAATATATGGGTAGTAGGCTTACATTTTACAACTTCACCCCAGGTAACAGGCCAAAGATGTTTTCTACCTAACTGCATTAAGTGTAGTGAAACTAAAACCCTATGTTCATGATCCCCAGATGTCCCTGCATGGGACATCCTGCCGCAGGAGATTATTAAGAA
This sequence comes from Triturus cristatus, assembly GCF_964204655.1. NCBI lineage: Eukaryota > Metazoa > Chordata > Amphibia > Caudata > Salamandridae > Triturus > Triturus cristatus. The sequence goes on from NC_140590.1 coordinate 447,953,904, forward strand.
CGCTGTACCCTCCGTTTAATCAATGTTAGGTGTGGTGTTTTTTTGTAATCGAGGACAGAGAGAGGAATGGTAATATGCACAGTACAGGTGGGAGGGTTAAAGCGGCCATACAGGGTGTAACTTGTCAGGCACACTGCCAGATGGTGGTAAAGGCAGAAGGAAGGGACAGAACTTTGATCAGGCAAGATGGAAGCTCAAAGCAGGAGAGGGTGTGTGTGTTAAGTGGCACCTGTCCCTCATTGCTCTGTGCAGCCCTTATGGCAGTATAGTAGTTTACCACTGCCCCTTAATTGTTCTAAACTATGGGACCTACGTATTTAGTGCACTTGTGACTTTAGATATGATTGGGTCACTATAAAACCCGATTATTGCTCTTCATTTATGTCAGCTTGACTGTTGCCGTTCAAAATGTTATTTCAGCTTCTCAAACCTCCGTAAAGCTTCATGAGGCAACAAAATCTTGTCAATGAAATGATTACTAGGGAAACATATATACAATCTAGGATGCTATACATTGCACTTTATAAGTATGTAATCCCTTAAAGTCTTCACATGCTGATCCTGTTTATTTGGTAGTGTAATAGTCTACAAGGCTGCACAGTCATTTTATGTTAATCAAAGATTATGATGCATTGTCACACAGCTGGCCAATGAATCAGAGTAAAGCCTCAATCACCAAGCACACGGTTTCACAGTCCTCATCACTGCCTTCTATGTTTATAGAACGCTGTAAGATCGAAAATGTGCGTGTAGCCTTTCCAGGGGATTATGAAAAGATTTAGCAATCATATTATTTAAAATACCTGGTTACATTTCCCATAAGAAAATCTGGAAGTTGAGACCTCCTACCATGCTGGTGTATAGTATTTAATCAGTAAAAGCAAAGGCTTGTTGGAATGGGTACATACGATGTCAGTGAATACCATGATGTGTGCAGGCTCCACAACGACAATACCAATAAAAATCATGTCAACGTATGCTAGAACCTGTGTCCATATGACAATGTCAATGCTCATAAATACAATGTAAATGCATGTCATAATCAATGCCTGCACAACAGCAATGATACCGGCAGTAGCAATGTCAATGGATGCCATAATCCATGTGCAAATGACAATGTTGTTTGCAGTAAAAGTGATGTCAATATATGTCATGACCTAAGAATGCATATCTATATTAATAGTAGTAAGAACAGTATTAGTGTATGCTATGACAACTGTACACAAGCTATTGAGAATGTTGACAAAAATGACACCAGTGACTACCATATTATTTTTAGGAGTTTCATTAAACTCATACCATTGCAGTCGGGTTTACCCAAGGTGACCTCCCCATAAACCCAGAGTCACAGGTACGTGGTCAGACAGGCCCTGCAACCAGCACCCACACCTATTGAATAACAGGTCACAGGTAGAGTCTTTCTTAACCCAAAGATAAATGCATGCCCAGGGAATATCTTGATCGTTCCTACAGATTGATAGTTAATGTTAATGTTAAGGGGGATTTATTAAGCGCACTGTCACCATAAGTTTCCTGGTGCTGATAGACCACGGGGATGTGCAGAGAGGCTTAACGGGAGTGTGAAAAGAACAGGGTTTTCAACGATTTCCTAAAAGGCAGGAGAGAGGGCTCAGCCTTGAGGAGGGGTGGGAGAGAGTTCCACAGCTTAGGAGCCAAGTGAGTAAAGCTGCGGCCGCCTAATCTAGAAAGTTTGAAACGAGGGATGACCAGGAGCCGGAGATTGATGGACCTCAAAGTGCGGGAGGGACAGTAAGGGGTGACCAGAGATTTCATGAAAGCTGGACAGAGGCCTGACCGAGCTTTCAAGGCCAGGCAGCAGACCTTAAAGGCTATTCTTTCGCTGATAGGCAGCCAGTGTAGTTGATGGAGCAAGGGTCTAGCCGACTGCCATCTAGGGATTCTAAAGGCGAGTCTTGCGGCCTGGTTTTGAATGAGCTGAAGCCTAGATAGCAAGGATTTTGGGAGGCCGAGGTACAGGGAGTTGGAGAAGTCGAGACGGGACATCACCAGGGCTATTTTCACCTGTAGCAAGGCTTCCGGGGTCAAAAGGTAGGAGACTTTCCGTATCCGGTAAAGCTGGAACATACAGGCGGAAGTTACAGCGCTCACCTGGTCCTTGAGTGTGAGCTGAGAGTCGATGGTGACCCCGAGACTCTTTACACAGTCAGCTGGTGAAGGCGGGGGGCCGAGCTCGGAGGGCCAGAACTGAGGGCCCCAGTGGGCGACGCTCCTCCCGGGAAGGAGGAGCTCAGTTTTTCCTGGATTGAGCTTCAGTTGGTTTTGATTCATCCAGTGCTGGATGTGTAGCATGACCATTTGGAAATTAATGATGGCGTCAGGGGAGGTGAGAGGGAAGATAATTTGTAAGTCATCCGCATAATTAAACACGGTGACGTCCCACCTACCCAGGGAGTGAATAAGGGGTTGAAGGTACAAATTAAAAAGGAGGGGGGACAAAGATGATCCTTGGGGGACGCCACAGAGCAACGGGGTGCTGGAAGCTGTAAAAGGGCCCAGTTTGACAGCTTGAGATCTTCCCTCAAGGAAAGACCTGACCCAGGTCAGAGCGAGCCCATGGATTCCTGCTGACTCGACACGGTGGAGTAAGATGGCATGGTCCACCGTGTCGAATGCAGCCGACAAGTCCAGTAGGACCAGGGCCTGGGAGAGACCTCTGTCGGCGTTAGTTCTGAGGTTATCCAGCACGGCGAGAATAACAGCCTCGGTGGAGTGGGCTGGTCTGAAGCCGGCTTGATTTCATTCTAAAAAGTTGGATTCCTCAATGAATTGCGAGAGGCAGGCAGTGACATGTGCCTCTAGGATTTTAGACAAGTAGGGCAGGATGGAGATGGGCCGATAATTTGCGAGGATCGATGGGTCCGCGCCCGGCTTTTTCAACAGAGGAACCAGGATGGCCTCCTTGAACGACCTGGGGACTGTTCCAGAGCTGAGAGAGGCATTGAGTAGGGGTAGAACACTGTGTGGAAAGTGTGGCAGATCTGGCAAAGCACTGAAGGAGGGCAGCAGTCTTTGGGGGAGCCAGATTTCACACGTGTGGCCAATTTTGCTAGGGATTCGGGGTCGAGGAAGGGGAAACAAGTCAGAGTAGAAGCATTAATGGAGGGGGCTACGACAGTGGCCAGAGAGGGAGACTGAGGAATAGAATTTTTGATTATCAAGATCTTATCAATAAAGAAGGAGTTCAGAGCATCACAAGACTCAGCGGAAGGCGCCTGATTGGGGAGTGTCCTGGCGTCTGATGTTAATTCAGCAAGAACCTTGAATATCTCCTTGGATTTGTTAGGGGCAGTTAGTATTCTCTTGGAGACGAAGGCAGCCTTAGTGGTGATGATGGCTTTTTTATATTCCTTACGTGCAAGCATGTACGCCTCCCTGTCGGTGCTGAGGTAATTACGCCTCCACCTACGCTCCACTTGGCGTAGCTCAAGATGTTGAGATTTCAAAGCTGAGTTGAACCATTTGTGGGACTTGCTATGTCGGGAGCGAGGGAACCGAGAGGTGGGGGCGAATTGGTCGCTGGCTGTCGTAAGCCAATGGATGATATCAGCGTCCAAGGCGTTGACGCCTGAGCTGTTACTAGGAGGGGGTAAAGTTTCTGCAAGGAAAGAGAGGAAGGCAGGAAGGTCAAGGGCATTCCATTTCCTAGCGACCCCACCCTCCAAAGGCGGAAGTCTGACCGGGCCCTTCACCGAGATAGAGGTCTCGATCAGCGAGTGGTCTGACCAGATGCATGGAGAGATGATCGGGCAAGAGAGCGATACCCCCATCGACCAGATGTGATCCAAGATGTGGCCCCCGGTGTGAGTGGGAGTAGTGACATGCTGGGTCAAATTCAAGCTGAGGAGTGCCTCAAACAGTTCGGTAGCATGAGGGCCGGCGTCAGCCTGATTATACCAGTAATTAAAGTCGCCAAACATGGCGATACGAGCGGAGGCAGTCATCAGGGCGGCAAGCTGTTCGCTGAGAGCAGCAGAGAACAAAGGCATAGGGGTAGGAGGACGATACAGAACAATGAGAGTCAGGGCTCCAGCCTCGGAAGCTAGGCTGATGACAAGATTCTCAACCTCTGGAAGGCAGAGCGAAGAGGACGCAATGAATTTGAGATCTTTGCGTATGATTGCTGCCACGCCTCCACCGCGACGAGCTGAAGGCCGATTGGCATTCAGCATATAATAGCTAGGAGGCAGAGCAGCCAGAATATCGGGAAGGGAAAGGTCAGATAGGCAAGTCTCGGTGAGCAGCAGGACATCAGGGTTCTCGACTGTCAGGAGAAGAAATATGTCAGAATGGTGTTGAGGGAGGGAACGTGTGTTGAGATAGAGTATACGAATCCGAGACTCAGGCTGGGTCGGGGCAGACAGAGCCTGATAAGTGAGTGGGGGTGAAAGTGTGTCAGCCAAGATGCCAAGAGACACTAGGCGATCCCAAGCAGCAGAAGGGAGAGCACAAGGACAGTGCTGTAATGCTCTGAGTGTAGCAGCGGAATAAGTGAGGGCAGGAGCAGCGTTCCAGGGCCCTGGGCCCGGCAGGCCGCGGACGGGCGCAGACGGGCTTAACTCAGGCGAGACTCCGGCGCGCCTACGACGAGTGGCGCGGCAAACAGGTCCGTGGCAACTGGTCCCAATAAAATACATTTGGCTCGCCCTCCCGAAAAATACCACAAAGCTAGATGCCACATGTAGATAGAAAAACTCAGCCAATTAGAGCCCGACGTACACAGCACAAGTAATGATCATGCGTTCCTCAAGCCAGACATCTGGACACATGCACACAGGCCCACACTGGCTCTCCCTGAGCTATCCATGTTTTTATCAGATGCCCATCCTTATTAATTTACGACTGTAATGACTTTTAAGAATGAAGAAATCAGTTTATGGTACTTCACAAGATGTGGATAAAACTAGCCAAAACTTTATACACAAAGAGACTTTCCTCAGACGCATTCTGTCGAGACTCTCCCGGCCACTGCGTTTAATTACACCAATGTGTTGCTGTTTTGCCAAACGCCTCTTGTCTTTTCATTTCTTTAAGATAAATTCATGTGTGAGAAACAGGCCATATAAGAAACTGTAACACCATGGCTTTATTCACTTATTTTTTGTCTTTATTCCAGTCTACCTTTTCTGCGTGGGAACATCTTGTTTTAGAGAAGTCATCCGCAATGTGCAACACTTCTGAAAAACTTCTAAAAGACAGGCTCTTCAGCTATCACAACACCACATAAATTTAGAATCTTGATAAGACCTCTTCTTACATGACTATAGTCTGACAAGATCGAGTCAGCCAAGGGGGGCGGATGAGGTGAGTGGAAGGGATTCATTAAAATCTATGTATCCACACTATGCTTCACAAAGTTTTGAATCTGGCACAAGCGTATCAATATATCCTAAATGCACCAAGAACTCCATCTATGAACGTTATCATGTAACATTTAATCCACATTTGTAAAGAGAGAACAATCACCCATTCTGTCAATGCCCATCATGTCTCTCAACTCCTGAAATACACTATACTAATAACAACTTTTACAAGAACACTAACCTATGTAGAATTCAATGGACGGTAAACTGACTGCTATTTGACTGCTGGTCTCATTTCTTATGAGACACTTTGATTGACTGTCGGAGAAAGTTTACAGTCTGCCTTGAAGACTTGGGTTATTTATCTCTGTAACTTGAATAAGCTGATCATAAATTCGGCACCTTCTGTAGGCTTCCTACAACATAAAGAATATCAGGTTTCTACCAGTTTTCATTGAGCCTGTCACATGTGCAACGAGGAGTGAATCATCTCTGCTCTATTTCTTATTTAGGAAGTTCTCCAAATAGAGTGGAGTCTTCTTGGTTTAATAGACTTAGTCTTCAAAAACAGATCAAACTCATGGCAAGAAATATAATTGATGAACTCAGACTTATAATCAGGATCAAACCATTCTTACTAAAGAAGATCATAAGGAATTAATTTAGACTATGGGAAGGCAATCCCTTAAATTCATCTGCCCCTCTCAATCTAAATTAATCTGCCCCTCTCAATCTAGTCATTGGTCATTTTGATCTTTTCCTTAGTACTTGACTTGTTAAATTAACCTCTTATTGGAGAAAGATCCCCCTAGCAAATCACTTGCCTAGATCACATGCTCATCCACTCTGACCACATGCAATACACAGCAAGAAACGGAAGATCTCTGGTGGTTCCCGCCAACCCCATAGTTCGGGACTCACCAATACTTGAAATTGCTGATTCTAAGTTTAAAAACATACCTCTAACCAATTTATCTTTGGCTGAACACAAGTTAAGGCAAGGCCATTAATAACACACAGAAATACTGTTCACCCCAGTGAGCAAAATTGCTTTTTTCGTGAATGATGATATTTGGGCAGAATCATATTATACAATATGTGAAATCACACCTCCAAAGTGGGCCAATTTGCTGCCTGGGACGTTTGTTTCTGTGTAGAATTCTAATATAGCACTGAGTTTAAATTAGTTGAAAAGGGACTCATGTGGTCCCTCAACACCAGTTGAGGGTGGACCTCTGAATGCCTTCTCTGGGGTGTGCATGGTTCCACTTGAACCCTATCAGCACCCCCATGGGTCTTGAATAAATCTGCCTAAAACATCAATATTGTGCTCTTATTCTCTGTGTTTTCCTCCTGCCCCTGTTGACACTAATGACAAGAGATGGGACTCATTTGCATGGGACACCTCCCATGGTGAATGAGCCTCTCCCCCTTAGTAGAGCACCTGCAGTGAAGAGTGGCGCTTTAACTGCCAACCTTTGCATTATGAGCGTTTCAATAGTGCAGGAATGTGTCCGGGCTACTGAAAATGTACTGATGGCTGCATTTCAGCAAGCACAGTGATAGGCAAGTGTAATTGTGTACACCAAGTGGGTCCAACACTGGCCCACAAACACTATATCCTTGCCAGATTTCATGATGTTCACATGGGGCTAATTTACAGGCAGTGAGTCTTGCTGGGCATCATTGGTATAGTTAATATGTTTCATGAAAATCTGGTGCTGCTTCACCTCTTGTGTACTGAAGCTGGACATCCATGCATGATACAGTGACACATAAGCAAGTGTTACCCTTCCAATACACCTAAGGGCATGAGAAGCGGGCCCATGCTTTACTCGACGCTGTAGTGATTACATGAGGTGCAGTAGATGGACAATTGCATCCACTGAGCATCACCTCGTAGGAATGTGAAATTTCTCATTCTTGTCCCTACAAACATTCAAGTGTCAATGGGAAAGCTGGGGGCAGAGTAATCTGTTTCATCCCTCTGCAGAGTGCCTGACTCCCAGTGCGGACCAGCCATCTTCTGCTATTTCAAGATACGGTGGCATCTAAATTCTAGATGTACAATCATTTGTTATATTACAGATGACAGGAGGCAATACTGCTTACTCCCATGAATTACAGGCTCCCAATAAGGAAAGCGGTCTCCCTCTAAAGATGCCCATGCTTTCTGAGAGCAGCCAGCGTGGTCAGACTCCCACACAGAAAGTTCAGTTACCATGCATATGTAAATTGATACTTGTATAGCGCACTACTCACCCGCAAGGGTCTCAAGGCACTTGTACAAATACCGCTGTGGAACCCATCCTGGCTTTCCCTGTGAGGCGTCCACTCCTAGGCACCCCCAAGGTGGAGGCCAGGCATCCTTAGCGTTGTGGGGGCCGTTGTGGAGATTAAGCAAGCTATTGCCCAGAGTTGCAGAGTGGGACTCCATGATTGGAATAGGCACCGAGGCGAGAATTATCAGGTCCGTGGAATTTTTGAGCCCAAGACCCGCTGAGGCGGGGAATTGAACCCTGGTCCCGGGCCAGACCTCTGCATCAGGGTCTGTCGCTCTAACCATTGAGCCACACTTCTCCACCCATAGGAACCAGAAAACGAATGTTCACACTGCTTTACCAATACAAATAACAAAATAACAAGTACAGCCATCCTCATTATTTTCTCCTTTCACCATAATGAAACAAAGCAAGAAATGTAAACCTAGAATGGCGGAGGCAATGCTTACAGCTTGCGAGTATACCTGCCTTTGATTGCTACAAGCAGAGCATGCACCAGCCAACAATTGATTTTCAGATCATGTCCTGTGAAGCTGGGCTTCTAAGTGTTTCAGATGTTCCTCTCACTTGACCTTCACCGTTGTTATCGCTCGCCCTTGACCAGGAAGAAAGCGCACGGTATACGTCAGTCCTATTGTATATCAACTGCTGTGGAACTCATGTCAGCGCGGCTACATTTTTCTGTATCCAGTTACGTGTTATAGAAAATGTTGACCTTTAGTGAACTGGGGAGTCTGAGCCTCACAAGCATTTCTTGTGATGTAGACAGAATGTGCACTGACTGTGTGCATAGGTGAACACCTCCAACTCCAATGAAAAATGGAGGAAGCCACTGAAACACGAAATAAAAGCTGGCCTAGACATTTTGGGTCGAAACAATATCACCAGACAAACCATAACCTGACTTTTCTGGGGTGCGCAAAATATCGACGATCAAAGCACTTAGCATGACTTCATCTTAGACTCAAATGTGTGCCCACTGCAAGGATGCATCAGAGAAGCTTAGCTTTTTATCCATTCCACACATGCTAACATCAGGAAAAAATCTACCAGCTGCCCACGTTTGCTAACTTTATGAATGTTATTCACATTTCACCACATTTCCTAAGAACTCTTTCATTCATTAATCAACGGATGTGTGTTTTTATGCCTGTGAGGGTCCCTGTTTTTATGTATAAACTTGACGTGCATCTCTTTGTTTCTTATCTATCTATCTATCTATCTATCTATCTATCTATCTATCTATCTATCTATCTATCTATCTATCTATCTATCTATCTATCTATCTATCTATCTATCTATCTATCTATCTATCTATCTATCTATCTATCTATCTATCTATCTATCTATCTATCTATCTATCTATCGGTATGTATATTGAGCTACCCTGCTATTCCTTTCCATCATCCATCACTGTGTGTACATCTATCTATTTTTCTGTCGCTCTGTCTGTGTGCCCATCTGTCTGTCTCTCTGTGGCTCTGCCTCTTTCGTATACTTGTTAATATGTATCTATCACATCAATATATCTGACTGTTTGCTTCTCAGTCAACTGACCACCACTAGCCACACAATCCCTTCTCTCTCCCCCTATACACCTCCATCCGTTTCATGAGCAGCGACACGGTGTGTCTCCATTTGATAACCATCTGTGAAGCAGCAATAAAGGCTTGCCATAAAACATTCGAAACTTTAATCCCTTCATGGAATTATGAGTCTGCACAAAGGCTACAGTACGTAAAACACAGCATAAGGATTGTCGAGCAGACCCCATCATGTGTGTTCTGTTTGCTCGCCAAGTCAGGAGCCACGCCAAACCGGTGGTGAGTAACACCTTTCGACCGGCAGCAGGCTCTCTGTCGAACAATATCATATCACACTGTCACTGGCTGCATTCCGAGCCCAGCGTCCAACCCAAGCTTCCAGGAGCACTCGCGAGAGACCCCACACACGTCAGTTTAGACAACAACCATATTTAGGAGAAGGAAATGTGCACTGTACCCTTCAGATGTCCTCTTCCCAGTGTGACAAATCCAGACGAGATGAAGTTATGCAGATCAGGTCCTCCACCTCGATACATATCCTTCCCGTAGTGTCCTGGTGGAAAAGGCACATTCATGTATCAGTAGGATCCAAATGACAGTCGCTTTCCCATGCGGTGAAATGTGGTAAAATTGTGTGGAAAACAAGGTCTAGGGCACTTCATTGAGAAAGGGCCTTGCAGCTGCTCTGTGCTTTGTTAGAACATATGCCGATTATGCAGCAGCGTTCTGTATGATTACCAATCTTATCACAGGCAGATTGCCAGTGAAAAATAGTTTAAATTCACCTATAATGTGTGCTGTGACAGAGACACCTAAATGCAAATAGGGAAAAGGAGAAATGTTCAAGAATTGCCTGATAATATATTTTTCCATTATTGTAGAAGACCTAATGAGGGTAATAAAAAGATAAAGCTTCGAGAGACCAGAGTCAGACTATTTAGCGCTGTGATTGAACATTTAGGCACAGAGGCACCGTACACCAATAGGCGATAGAGTTTTCTGCTCAGTGAGAGGCCATTTTGCCCCAATAAAAGGCTGTTCTGACTATTTTAGGTACAAAGACATGAACACTGAAAATTGGATAACTTTATGAGTGAGTGAATCTAAAATATTGAATGGAAGAGAAGTTTCAATATAATATTGTGAATTTGTCATGTGATGCTGGAAGAGGAACAAAGCATAAGGCAGGCTTTGGGTGCTAAAATGAGGCTTTCTTGTCGTTCATTGATGATCAAGTGTACCTATATTTTTCCATTATGCCCTTTTAACCATGGCAGTAACCAGTGTTTGGCCGAAGAGCATAAGCGATTGAGAGACACCTCTGAAGGAGCCATTGCACACGGATCTGCCATGGAGAATCCCAGAGTGATTGCAGCTTCACTCATTCACCCTGGACATATCCTTCTCTTCCTCAGGTCTGCACAAGATAGTATGCGCCTCGAAGGACGCCTATGAACTCTTTCGGCTCTACGACTGTAAACACGAGTGATGTATGGCCATCGAGTCGCTGTTATTATGTAAAGCGCTCTCATCCCTCTCTCTGCTATAGAACCTGTTAAAGAATAATAAATGCGCTTCGAACAGAGGGCTGAATCTGCCTTTTCCTCTGCATTATGCATGTACAGAGCGCATCTCCAGAAATGCTTTCATGTGTCTGGTCTGTGAAGAGCATTTAAATTCACTATGCAGTTTTGATGCATTACAATGTGTGTTGTTTTCACTCCTAGACTTTTGTTGCAGGAAAAGGGGATTTCTGAATATTTTCAGCATAAAAATCCTGACTACAATGTCAACTAAAGCAGAAAGGTAAACATGTATATGTCATTTATTTGGGATTTTAGAAGCAATGCAGAAGTCTCGCACTATCCTTTTAGCATTCACTCACATGACATTAGTTGTTGAATCATCAGGAATTATGGGCAAATCTATTCGACTTGACCTGGTGATTTCACCCACTACCCCCTAAACAGGGATATGACAAATGTGAAAGAGAGAGCTAGTGAAGTGCAAGATAGAAGACAAAGTTGAGTTACATGTTTTTAAAAATGCACGGTAAAGGTACTCTCGAAAATGGAACAAGTGAAAACATCAGAAACACAGCAGACTGACGACTTTCATTAGCAACAGGCTTGAGGCCTGCAGCTTGTCACCGAACTGTTGACAAAACACCATCAGCGACACATCTCACGAATACACTTTCATTTACAATACAGGATGGCATTGCAGAAGCAGTTCCACAGAGCAGTTAGTCCACAGAGACAGGTACATGGGCGTGTAAACTGCGAACAAGACAGGCCATAATCAGAGAAGGCACAGACTGTTAAAAACCTTGCGCACAGAGCTCAACAGCACACTTAAAACACAACATACAAATGTTACCTGATGCTGCCTGCAAGACTGGTGCTTGCCCAATCACGTTGCACAAACATGGACTAAAGAGAGACTTTTCGGGTGAAATCGCGGTTAAGATGTGGGAGAGCAGCATCAAGGTGAGACAAGGTACACTGGTGTACCTCATTCTGGCGTCCAGCAGGTTAGGTTTGCACAGAAACATGGTTAGGGTCTCAGGTTGCATGACACATTCCTACATAGGCCATCTCTCCACAGGCCGTAGTGACATCAATTCGAGGCCCTGGTGGCGTTGGCACCCGAAGCTGGAGTACGACCTGTGTCATACTGCACTTTATCCTCACACATTTCACCAGGCATAACCCGCTAGTATTTGTGCTGGTTCCATATCGTACCCCAGTATAAGGTGCGAAGTCAGTATGTGGTGGTAATACCACACTCAGTAGATACCACACAGTGTGGTAACAGCTTTTACTAGAAGGTCCATTACCTGCCCAAATATTGAGCAGCTTCTAATTTTCGACTTTAGATGATACATTTTTTGTTAGATACCCAGACTGTGAGTGCATTAGGACTGCATTCACATTCCTTGTAGGATGTGCGTCTGGTTACGGGGTGAGATTCCTGAAAACTGAAGCAGACCACACAAATCACCAATTCCCTGCTCATTCATGCTACACACATGCATGTTAACCGGAATTCAAAATGATTTTACACCAGTGCAGGTATACACAAAAACGTAAGTCTCTTTAAATGGGACACCCGGAGTCACAAATTCGAGATTTTCGTTGGAGAGCCATTGACTCCAATATAAAAATGTGCCAATGTGGTGGACGTTTTGCATCGGTAACTCAAGTAAAGGGTAGAAAATGGATGAAAGAGGTAGTTTGGGTTTCTAATGCAAAAGAAATTTGGATAATTTTATTTAACTTTATTGGATTCTAAAACTAGTGCAGGTGCTCGTATGTTTAGAGAAGGGGGAATGTGCTCAAACCTCACAGATAGGGTGCATGGGAAAATGTTCACGTCAAGAACATATATTCTCTGTTGTGAAAAAGGAGAATTTTTTTTTTTAAACTTAAGGCATTTAGTGAATTTTCGGACAGGTCTCAGGAAGTAGACTTCAACCTGGACGTCATACTGTTCCCCCATCCTTTGCAGTTACTCCATCATCAGATGTTTACAGATGTTACACATTTTTATTCTGGGAACACCTGTGAAGCTGCCAATCTAAGACAGATAAAGAGTCCGGGCGTCTGGCTTGGTAACACCCTCCCTGTGGACTGGCAGGCCAAAAAACGTGCAGGAAGGTGCTACGGCATTCTTAGAATGCCCAGGAAGGTGTTAGATCTCTCCCCTTCCCTTCCAGAAGGCTCATCATTCAGGCCCTGATAAAGTCACACCTCGTCTAAGTGAACTCTGTGTATTTCGGATCTCTTCGTTATGTATTTAAAAGGTTGCAAGCAATTCTAAATGCTGCACCCGCCTCCTCCTGAACACCCCAAGGCATTATTCAGCCAAAAGGGCACTGGCTGAACTTCACTGGCTCCTTGTGGAGCAGTGGGTGCAGTTCAAGGCACTCGATATTGCGCACAAAGCCCTCCACAGCTAAGTCCCCCAGCTGTTACAACCCTTGAGCAGGCCCTGCATTCCTGGTAAGCCACTCAGATCATCCAATGCTCATCGTCTGCCAGCACCGAACACTATCCGATCAAGATGGGCAGACGTTCATTTGATCGACTGGCTCCCAAACCATGGAATTCCTGACGATCAGACTATGTCTAAAGGACCTAGAATGATCTTTCAGAAAGGCCCTGATAGCCTGGCTGTGGGTGAACCAGCCTTCTCCGAGCCCTGACGCAGATGCGGTTGGTGTCATGTTGGGTTTTTAGCAGTGGGAAGCCCCTGGGCAGCCAGGCGCGCTACAAGTCCAAGAGGACACAATGGAATAGAGTAGATATTTCTCCTGGGACGGCAATGCTTGAGGGACCCATGCCTATCAAAATAAGAGCCTCGTGTTTCTAGCCCCTCTTCCGTACCTCACTTGTAGCTACCTGACCACACTGATGGCTTCTGAAACCTAGGTCAATCAATAATTTCAGCGAAGCCATTCACAGCTATGCCTTCCCATGCCGGCGCAGTAACACCCCAGCGCTGAGCTATTTCCACCGGGTATCAAATGTCTTTTTCGATCCGATTAACACCTTAGTTTCAACAAGTCCTAGCAAAGCTAAGAAGTCTATCTTTGGCCGACACCCATTTGGCTTTGCCAAAGCTTGTTTTGTTATGTGTTTTGTAAAACTGTTGTGCTGGGGTAGCTGCGAGGCCTTCGCTAATATAAAAAAATGGCTGCAGGCAAAAATATATATTTTTTAACTAAAAAAAGAACAGATTGCCATAGTTATTCCTCCGCTAAAGGGAACAGTTTTTCTTCTGAAAGTGTTGTTTGTGAAGCAGCAAAATGAGGCCACTAATAGTGAAGATAGGCAACGGCTTCATTGCACTAAGTCTGTACCTTGGGCTCTAGTCCTCGAAGGAACATTTTGAATGGCACAATAACAGGTCAATGAATGGAGAGGGCTTGCTGAAAGCCCGTAAAAGTAAAAACATTATATATATATATATATATATACACATATATGTATATAAAATCAAACGGTCTTGGCTAATGCCAAACCTAAAACAGGGATTAATGTGCACGTTTGTGGCTGTTAGGCATGTGTTAATTCCAGAGGGAGCATGATTTACTGTTGGCTGCTACAAAGCTCCTGCGTCAACATGGGCGCAATCACCGTTATAATTTTAACACACACACCTGAGTTTAAGTGATCTCTTGCCACCCTCATGCCTACTCTAACATTAGATACATCAGGTGTCATGACACATTCCACCCATGTCCACGACACACACATCAGTAGCAGTGGCGTAGCAGACAGTCCGCCTCAGGCAGCACGAGTTTTGGGGGTTATGGCCTCCTCCCAGCTCTTACCTGCCAGTCTCGGGGCGGCAATCCCCAGCCCCCCAGGCCCCAGGCCCCCTTCAATGCCGCCTCCGCGGGCAGCAAACGCAGGGGCGGCCCGGACGTTCCAAGGTCTAGAGACACCCGTTGTAAGACCAGTTTTGACTCCTACATCACACAGGGCGACTACCTCACTCCACGTCATTACGGGGACCATTTGCATTCCTGGGCTTTTCACCTTCAAAGAATTGCTAGCAGGTGTGTTAGTCAAATTAGACCATTGGATGCAAAACCAACACGGGGGACCAATAATGCATTAGACTTTCATGCCAAAGCCCAGGACTGGAAAAACTGCTCATAATGACTGTGAGTGAGAAAGGAACCCTGTAGGACACAGTTACAGCACTCTGATCCCCCAGATTGTGAACCAAAATGGGCCTAAAATCTCGGAAAAAACGCATAACTGTTTCCACTGGTTTAAGAAACGTTTCTCTCTCTGATCTCTACTTCCCTGACTGAATAACACCCACTGACACAATGCCTTATTTATTTGCCAGGGAGAACCGAAAGGTTTCATCGCCAGGGAGGAGCTGGGCGATTTATCACTTATAGAAACAATTAGGGCTTCATGGACCAGTACATTCCAGACCTGCTGATGTCAGCCTTCTCGTCTCAGGTCCAGCTGATGAAGACATATAGCGACAGGAGACGCACAGCACGGATAGAGAGAGCACAGAAGCCAGACGCTCAGCCATGGGGACACTTAGCACAGAAGGCCAACTTCCGGAGCCTACCTAGCACGTTAGCGTGTTGAGCTTTGTCCATGCTCACCGGCACGTCCGAGGAGCGCCGAGCCACTGCAAGAGAGAAATTAACCCCAGGGTTGACATTAGAAAGTAGCATTATGTCGTTGAACTTATGGTTGGAATACATACATAACACGATTTCCTGTTCCCAGGCGTGAATCCCAGCTGGGCAGCCTCATCCTTTCATCTTTCCCAGGGGGATGAAATGAGGGCAAATATAATTGGATAGTTCACGAGAGAAAATAAAATGTGCTTTTCAAATACCTGATGGCATTCCTGACTCCAGCCTGAATTGATACAGTAACGAATTAATTGTTTCTTAAATGTGGGTATAATAATGCGATTATGACACCCTTACAGAACATATGTATCAGGCAACATCTCACCAATCGTCATATTTTATTTGAACATAATGCTGCTAGCTACATTACACCTAAATAACATTGCAAAGATAATCCAGACTTAGGGGCAAAAACAAAGCGGCATATGTTCAAGGAAATGGCGCAGCTCGATGCTGCGGCAACTTTTTCAGTGCCTCGCTGCGCCATTCCAAAAACACTGCGATGTGCCTTATTTGCAAGAATACGACGCACAACTGTATTTTCCCTTACGCTGGTGCTAAAAATAGCTGCCTTGCGTCATAGTGCAGGGGGGCCTGCATTGCAGGAATGATTGCTTATGTGCAGGAAGGTATGCCTTCCTGCGCACATACATTCAATATTGGCGATTTGCTGCTTCTATTGTGCTGCATTCTGCAGCACACAAAGAAGTAGCAAATAATTATTTGATGATTTTTTTGGGTAGGAAAGAACAAAAAGCGTTTTGCTCTTTCTATTCTGCAGCACACATAGAAAAAGCGAAAACGAGGAGAAATAAAAGTATTTCTCCCCATTGCGCCAGTCTAACACCTGCTTTTGCATGGCATTCGTTTTTAGCCCCGCCTCAGATTTACACATCCTTGTAAATCTGGGGCAGATCCTCAGAAAGCAATGGGTGCTGCGATGGAACACCCACAGCAACACTCATGCCCCTTACATGCGGACACCTGCCTGAAAAGGTGTCATATTTGCAAAGCGGCGTTAATACCGCTTTGTTAATATGGTGCAGGGCATTGCGCCACAGGAATGTCTAAAAAGTGATGTTCCGGTGGTGCAGTCCCCTTGTAAAAAGGCCCCAAAGTGGCACCCAAATAAGGATTGCCATTAGCGCAGATTTACTGGACTCCTGAGTTGCTTTCCCATAAAACAATTCACACGGAGAAACCTGTCAAAATGTGTGTGCTGAAAGAGGCTGAAAAGAGGCAAAGCAGGCAGTAATTTGGGGCAGTTTTACAGAGGCAGAGATCTCCCCGCAGGCGGAGGCAGTGACTGTCTGTTCTTGCCTCCAGCAGGATTGCTGTCTGTTCCCTGAGACCGCTGCAATATCGCTTGTATGAAATGAGGGTGTGGCCCCCCCATGAGAATGCACACGCTTACATTGAGCACTGGCACAAGCTGTATTACAGAATGGGCAGCACAAGCGTCTGTGGCTCCTTTTCTAATACCAAAGTGCACCAGAGGCACAAGACGCCACCAGATAACGTGGCACCCAGTCCGCAAGGTTCAAAGCTGCATACTCTGCCTCATTACAACCGCCACAACTCAGACTCTGTAATGTTGTAATGATGCCAGGCTGTAAGTACTTTCCCCCCCCCACAGACTCTCTGGAGACGTTCTACTTGCAATTAGAACCTTTATTAACTTTATAGGATACCTAAGGAGAGAGCGCCGGGCAACACGCTCCGATCGCGTCCCTCGTTCGCGCCGCTCTGCTCGCGCATGCGCGGTAGCGTCCGACGTCCGCTACGCGCCTCTACGTCCCTCCGTAGTGCGCGCGTCCACTAGACCGCGACACTACATATCTCCCCCTTTTCACACCACTCACACAAAGTCCCCGACCCGGAGGTCAGTCCATTTCAAAGTCTCTGAACTTAGATGGTCTCACCACTGCTCTTCCCCCCCGGGTGTGTCTTACCGGAGTGGAATGTCCTTCTCGGCTTCCCTCTGTGGCCAGGCCTCCGTCAGTACCCTTCGGAGTGCCCGGACTCTCTTTCTCTTTTACCTCGCCATCTTCTCTCGTGGTCTCCCCCAAGGGTCTTCTCCCTGAGTTGTCTCTCTCTCTCTCTTGCTCACCGCCCATGTCCTCTCCGGGGCCTCCTTCGGATGAGTCTGTGTCCTTTATCACCCCCTCTGCCGGGGTTTCCCCTTCCGTGCACTCTCGGGGCCACTGTAAGATCTTATTGCATTTGGCCATGCGCTCGTGTGACCACACGTTACCGTCACTGAGCAGTGCCGCCCGGTCATACACCTCTTCTACTCTGAGGGGTGGGGAGTATTTGCTTTCTCCTTTCCGCTTAAGGACGGCCAGCTTCACTCTGACCCACTCCCCTTTTTCCAACGCCGCATCTGTTGTCTTCTTGTGGCGGTTGTAGTGCTCCGTGTAGATGCGTTGTGCCTTCTGCAGGTTGTGCTGCACCACTGCTGGGGACCATTTGCTGGTGATGGTCTTCTCCTGCCATGCCACATTGTCTTTGGTAAAGGGTTGCCGCCCCCGTAAGATCTGGAAGGGACTGTACCCCGTTCCGGTGGGGGTGATGCGGTATGCCCATATCGTGCTGAGCACCTCCTTTTCCCAGTCTTTACCTCTTGTGATGGCCGCCTGTATGGAGCCCATCAGCACCCTGTTAAACCTCTCTACTTGTCCATTGCTGGATGGGTGGTATATCGAGGTGTGTTTGAGTATTATGCCATTCCTGTTCGCAAACGTGACCCACTTGTCGGAGATGAACTGGGGGCCATTGTCGCTGATAATGCTCCTGGGTATGCCTTCCCGAAGGAACATCGCCTTGAGGAAGCGTAGTATCTCGTCCGTGTCCATGACCTCGTTGATGTGCACTTCTGGCCATTTCGAGTATTTATCCACTAGTACACATAGATATTTGGGGATGCCTTGGTCGTCCAATATTGGTCCCAGGATGTCTACTGCTACCTCTTCCCACGGGTTGCTGGGGTTAGTGAATTTCCCTAGGGGTGGTCTCATTGGTTTGAGAGTCTTGTCTGCCCCTTGGCATTGCGCGCAGTCCTTCACGTGCCTCTCCACATGCGTGTCCATTCCTGGCCACCAGTAAGTTTGTTTTGTTCTGGCCTTTGTCTTCACAATTCCCAGGTGGCCTTCGTGAAGTATGGCTAGCAGGGTAGGTACGATGTTCTCCGGCGGCACCACCCTGTCACCCCTGTAGACGAATACTCCATCGTTGCCCACCGACAGCTCTTCTCTGACTTCGTAAAACTGCCTGATTTTTGGGCCTTGTCTCCTCCTGTCCGGCCATCCCCGTACAATGCACGCCTTGATTTCTTCCATGTCGGCATCTACCTCATATGCGTCCTTCCAGTCCTGCCTACTGATGGCCTTTTCCGGATCGTCCGTCAGAGCCACCATCTCGTCGTCGTCTTCCCTGTCGTTGGAAGCGCTGTCCATCGCCGATGCCCTGCTGAGGTAGTCCGCTATTTTGTTCCTGGAGCCCGGGATGTACTCCACGTCGTACCTGTACTCCAGGAGTTTCAGTGTCATTTTCGCTATCCGGGGCGTGGCGCTGGCATGGCCATCTGATGTCAGTACTTTCACGAGAGGCTTGTGATCTGTCTTCACCTGGAATCTGGTCCCCCACAGGAACTGACGGTACTTCGCCATGGCCCACACTACCGCTAGCATCTCTTTCTCTATCACGCTGAACTTTTGTTCCGATGCTGTCAGCGTCTGGGACGCGAAGCTGATCGTCTCCGTTCTGCCTTCTGGTCTTTCCTGCATGAGCACGGCTCCCAGCCCCTTTTCACTCGCGTCCGTCATCAATATCGACCGCCCCTGGGGGTCGAATCCTTGCAGTGGGATCGCTCCACCAATCTCCCGTTTCACTGTGTCGAACTCTTCTTGCGTCTCCTCCGTCCATCTGAACGCCGTCTTGTCCCTCGTGAGCTGCCGCATGTGGTGGGTTTTCGTGGCAAAGTGGTGGACGAATTTACTGTAATACTCTGCCATCCCTAGAAACGACCGTACTTCCTCCTTGGATGTGGGTGGCGGTGCTTCGCAGATGGCTTTTACGTTCCCTCTCTTCGGCGTTATTCCTTGTGCCCCTATCTCATGTCCCAGGTAGGTGACAGATGTCATCCCAAAATGGCACTTCTCCCACTCTGCTGTGAGGCCCTTCTCCTCCAGGATCTTCAGTACTGCCGACAGTTTCCTGTCGTGGTCCTCCTGCTCCGTCCCCATCACTAAGATGTCGTCCTGAAAGTATTGCACTCCCTCAATGTCCTTGAATAGGCGGGCCATCAGCTTCTGGAACACCGCCGCTGCCGAGGCGAGACCGAAGGGCATGCGGCAGAATTGGTAGCAGCCGAACGGCGTGATGAACGATGTCAACTTTTTGCTTGTCGGATGTAGTGCTACTTGATGGTACGCCGATTGCAAGTCTATGGTGGAGAACCATTTTACTCCTTTCGTGCGGGCCAACATTTCCTCAATGCGTGGCAAGGGGAACTTCTCCACCACTATGCACTTGTTCAACTCCCTGAGGTCCACACAGAGGCGCACTTTGCCTGACGGTTTCATGGCCACCACCAAGGGAGCCAACCACTCCGCGCTGTCAATGGGCTCAATGATTCCTCCTTCTTCCAGTCGGAGGAGCTCCTGTTGCACCGCTTCCCTAACGGCAATCGGGATGTTCCGTACCTTGTGCGCGACTGGCCGTGCGTTGTCTTTGAGAACGATTTTGTGGGAGAACTTCTCCAGCCTCCCTATCTTCCCGCCGAAGACCTTCGGGTGCCCGCTCCGCCATTTTCCTGCTGTCGACTCCTCTCCGTCCAGCGTCGCCAGCACTTGGGTGTCCCCTCCTGCGTTCAGCTGTATTCCCAACACTCCCTGGTCCATCCAGCCCAGGACTGACGGTCCTTTCTCCGCGACGTACAGCTTGCAGATCGCACTCCTCTCCTTGAACTGGAACTTCATTGTCTTGAACCCTACCATCGGGATTGGGTCCCCTGTGTAGGTGACTGGTCGAATGTCGGGGGGTTCTAGATGTGCGCCCCACGTGGGTCTGAACTTCTCGCTCCATACTGAACGTTGAATGATCGTGTAAGGAGATCCTGAGTCCGCCACGATGGTGATGGGTATGCCTCCTACTATCATGTCGCATTGGGGCTTGCACGATCTTCTCTCCTCTATGCCCAGTACCTGGTCTTCAATACACAGGACTTCCTCGTCTTCTTCACGGCCTCCTGCTTCTTCCCCATCGTCCTGTGCCACGAACTTCACCGCCTGCTGTCTTCCTTTCCTGCGGCAAACCTTCTCGTAATGGCCGACTAGGCCGCAGAACGCGCACTTGGCTCTGAATGCGGGACACCGTTTGTCGTGCGCTGCATGATTCGAGCTGCCGCACCTGTAGCATTTCATGGCCTCGCCTTTGCTCTGTTTCCATGTCGGTCCGGGTCTCGGTTTCCCCGTGGCCGCTCCTCTGTACTCCCCCGTCGTTTGTTTCCCCCGCGCCTGGTGGTCCGCGTCGTCTACTTTGTTGACTGTGAGTCTGGGGGCCTGTTCTCTTTTGGCTGCTTCCGCACAGCGTTTTGTTAGCTCCGCTCTCTTCACTATGGCGATCACTTCGTTCAGCGTTGCATCTCCATTCGCCCATAGTTTGTCCTGTACTGACTTGCTGGTCGTGTGCATGACGATCTGGTCCTTGATGAATTCGTCCTGCAGTCCGCCATACCTGCACGTCATCGCCAGCTTCCGCAGCGCCGCCACGTAGTCATCCACGGATTCTCCCGCTTCTTGCTTCCTCTGCTGGAAGTTATAACGGTCGATGGAGGTGCACACTGCTGGTCGGTAGTGGTTGTCTAAATCTTCTATGGCGTGGGTGAACACGTCTGTGTCTCCTCCTGGTCTGGTGATCGGTGTGAGATTTTGGAACACCCTTATCCCTTCTGGTCCTAGGTTGTGTAGGAGTATCCTCTTCCTCCTGGCGCTAGAGAACGCCTCCTCGTTCTCATCTTCTAGCGCTTCCAGGTAGTTTCTGAAGTACTCCCTCCAGTCTTCCCACTTCATTATGGGTTCTCCCGGGCGTGGTAGGAAAGGTATCGGCGTCGTCAGGGTCGCTGACTGTGCACTCATTTTTGCGTCCACTTGCTTCCGTGGGCTACCAGGTGCGTCCGTCCCCACTCCCCCTGCTTCGGGTACCTGGGACTGCGTTCGAGCCGGCTGCTCCGTCGTCCCCTGACTCCGCCAGGATCTCTTCTGCGACTCCGCCGTCCGTCCGCGATATCCCCTACCACGTGGCTGGCTCTTCGTTGCCCACGTGCCACTCTCCGGCTTCTATCTGCCTCTGCCGCGCTCTCCCGGTGTGTAGGTGTCTGCTGTTTAGTCTCTCCGGTCTCTCACCGCGTATGGTGGTGTTTCTCCTGGTGGGATTCTCTCTGATGCAGGTTAGGGGGGCACCTTCCGCCTGTTGCATCTGGGGTTCTTCTCGTCCCAGTCTCGTCGCCACTGTAATGTTGTAATGATGCCAGGCTGTAAGTACTTTCCCCCCCCCACAGACTCTCTGGAGACGTTCTACTTGCAATTAGAACCTTTATTAACTTTATAGGATACCTAAGGATAGAGCGCCGGGCAACACGCTCCGATCGCGTCCCTCGTTCGCGCCGCTCTGCTCGCACATGCGCGGTAGCGTCCGACGTCCGCTACGCGCCTCTACGTCCCTCCGTAGTGCGCGCGTCCACTAGACCGCGACACTACAGACTCCACATTTATTCCCTGGGCTTGGAAATTCCTCCCACTGCAATAGCGGTATTTCCACATGTAGTGCTGATGCCAGAAATCCATGGGCGCTCATACTGAGACACTCCCTGCTTCTGTTCTTTCTTAGTGAACATGTTAATTTACATTTAGCAGAGATGAGCAGAGAGTTCATGAATACGTGACTGTGGTGTTGAAAACCCCTGATTTGAGTTCATATTTCAGCTAAAGTCACTTGTTAGCATCCACGAAAAACCTGTTCTTTAGCAAAAAACAGAGACATATGAAACTGCTTGACTGAAAGCAGTTGACCCAAATTACCAAATGCATGAATGTTTTTTTTTCTTTAAATTTTGCTCGGCTGTTATGTAGAATTCAACGTAGGTCACGTGTTTACCATGTGATCTCCCCACCGATTCTGTAAAAGTTCATGATATGCAGGCAGAGGCGTGATCTGTCTTCTTGGGTACATTCCCCTGCCTGCCTGGCGTGGGAGCCAGGCATTGAATTCTGCACACACAGATCACCGTCAGAATAAAAATGTAGACTGCTGCAAATTAAATCAGCTGTGCCTGGTTATCCTCAGATGTATATTATATCATGAAACATACACAGCGTGCAAAGATCCTTAAAACATTGCATCAAATGTTAAATAAATATGAAATAAATATGAAATGCTTTCTGCACAGAGGACAGTAATTCAGTCACACGCCTGCTGCACTGGGTGCATCCATGGCAGCTCAAAGAATGTTTAATCTGAGTTAATTTGCTATTCATGGAGGAAAAGCTTTGTTTGTGAAATCATCTCAAGCAAGAGGAATATTTGTAGCGCTCTATGAAGGTACCCAGTAATGACAACATAAACTCTTCTCCAGAGCAGTGCTATAAACAACGTGTTAAAAGAAGAAAGACTTGGTGTGTAACGCATTAAAAGAAGAAAGACTTGGTGTGTAACGCATTAAAAGAAGAAAGACTTGGTGTGTGACGCAGGGATGAGATCCGGCTCCATTAGTCTCCAGTGGAATTCCTGAAACCGAACGGCATGAATTGTATCTGTGCTGGGGACCAGTGGGAGAAGTGTATCTGTAGTGCACGAGGGAAGGAGTTTAATAGGAACCTCTATGATGGTGTAGGGAGCAGAGCACTCTGCATTGGACTAGAAATACGTTTTCGATTACAATTACCTTCCTTCTTAAGTGATGACCCCCAAAACACCATGCACAGGAAAAAAAAGTCCTTTCTTTCTTGATTGAACACCCACATACTGAACAATAGACTTACATCAGGTTGTTTCTTAACATCTGACTCCCAAATACTAGATAAATGCACCCTCTACTCTTTCCCACAGTTTTCACACACTTCCTTGAACAAACACTCACTTTTTATCTGCATGGAATCCTTCTAACGGGTGACACCTGCCTTTCCAATGCAATCCTGACAGCCTTAGGCCGCCATCACTTAGCAACACAATTCCTTTTCCCAGCATGTGACTGAAGAAAAAACATTGGCCAAGCATGGAAGCAGGATTTCTTCCCTGAATACGCATGGGCTGCTAGATACCTTTGATACGACGTACCTCATTACTGCCCCACAGGCCCTACAATACCCTATGGGATTGTCAAATGAATTGCAAAACTGGGGTATCTCCTCCCTGAGAGACCAAACACTGGTAGCGGTGGTTGAACGCCACTGATGCAAACAACTTCTCCTTCATTTGGGTATGTCTCCCCCTCTGTCAAATATAATCAGAGGCCGGACTCTTGGCGGGACAATAGGCACATCTAAACATACCCTTAAAACCATGCAAAAACGGGTGGCAGCAAACTGGAATTGCCTTAATATCTGAAAATGGAATCCCTGACTAAGGCCTCAAAGCGTAAGTAACAGTGATTATGTCTCTGGTCACAAATACCTCTCAATTCATCCACAACCTAGGAATTCCCACTTTCTCTCATTCTTTTGACAAATTCAGTAAATATGCTGGCCATTATTTATTTTTAAGCTGCTAGCGTATAGCTCTCTAAAGCTGCTTCATCTCCCAGATTTCAATACCTGGACCATCCCATCTTGGGATCCCTGATAGGCCTGGTGGCCTGGGTGTGAGTTGTCTCAGTGGCTTCACTCAGTGGGCCCACAGTACCGCCTCCCGCAACCCCCACACACACGGACGTGTGCCCTTAGCCCAGGGTGCCATCTCCCACTGGCTCCTGGTTCCTCTGTGACTGAGCTGATTATTCTCATCTCAGAATCCAGGGCACACGTTCCTTGTCCCTTTCAATCACATTGAAAAAGTCACAAGAAACTCTTCTCGTTGGTGCTCAATTACTGTAGCTTTCTTCTCATGACCTTTGACGAATCTGCCTCACAACTAGTTTACACTTCACCCACCACGCGTGTGTGGGGCAAAGACTAGAGGGTGATGATTTACAAAATCTACACTGGATCTTCTTGTTGCCTATCAACAACTAAATATTTCTATATGCTGGAAGCAATTAATACAGTAAACACAATAAACACATGCCAGCATCAAATACGCACATAGTGCCACCAACTCAATGCTCAGAGGATCCATAAACTGAAGGACCTCCCTTGGGTAGTCTTCTCATGTTTAAAGCCTAAAGTCGATTATCCTTCGTCACTAGCAGTCAGAAATGCACGCAACAAGCATGCTTACTGAAATGACATTAATCCCCACTCTCCTACCTTCTCTCGGCCGCTTTACTTATCACTTACCAACCACGCACAACCTGTATCTACTCCACCACCACCACCACCAGTATTTATTTATTTATTTATTTAAGACGTTTTATATAGTGCTGGCCTGACCCTCGGGTTTCGGAGCGCTTTACAGCAGGAAACATTGCATAGATTCAACAACACAAAACAGTAGAGTGACACAATATCAGTGCAAGACAGACTGAGTCTTTGTAGTCCTTCGGAGCCTTGGCGTTGGAGCAGAGCGCGGTGTCAGCTAGCTGCTCCGATTGATCCTATCCACTCCCTAGGGAACGGTTGAGGAACAAGATTTTGAGTTGGCTTTTGAATTTTACAAAGGAGGGAATGGTTCTGATGTGGGGGGGAATAGAGTTCCAGATTTTTGGAGCGTTACCGGCGAAGGACCGCTCTGCAGTTCTTTGTTTTCGAGTTTTTGGTGGGATGAGTAGAAGTGAGTTTGAGCTTCTGAGATTCCTAGCCTGACCGGCTTTTTTGAATTTTTTTGCCAGATATTCGGGTTTGCCGGTGTGTAGTGCTTTATGAGTGAGGCAGGCTGATCTGAAGCTAATCCGCATTTCGACCGGAAGCCACTTAAGTTCCCTGAGTGCAGGAGAAATGTGGTCAAAGTAGTTTGGAGAGAGTCTCCATGTAGATGTTAAAGAGTTGTGGGGATAGCACTGAGCCTTGAGGGACACCCTTGTTGACTTGGTGGAGGTCGGAAGTGCAGTTTTTGATTTTGATTTTTTGCGTGCGATTGTGCAGGAAGGAGGAGAACCATTGGAGGACCACTTCGCCAAGGCCGGCTCTTTCTTGGAGAGCCCTAAGGAGCAGATTGTGATCTACCGTGTCAAATGCTGCCGAGAGGTCAAGGAGTATAAGGAGGCAGCATTGGTCAGAGTCAAGTGATCTGTGGATATCGTCAATGATGTTGAGGATCGCGGTTTCTGTGCTACAGCCTTTTCTGAAGCCAGATTGGTGGGAGTCCAGTAGGTTGATGTTGTTCAGGTGTTGGGTTAGTTGTTGGAGAACGCATCTTTCTAGGGTTTTGGACAGAAGGGGGAGATGTGGAACAGGTCTAAAGTTATTCAGTTCTGTAGTGTCAAGGCCGGGTTTTTTCAGCAAGGGTGTGACTTGTCCCATTTTAAGGCAGTCTGGAACGACTCCATTTTTTAAGGAACTATTTATGATTGTGCACCAAAGCGGGGCTAGGGCGCGCTTCAGTTTTTTGGTCAGTAGGGGAGGAATGGGGTCTAGGACATGAGCTGATGGTTTGGAGGTGGAGATCAGCGTGACAATCTCGGATTCTTGTATGGGGTGGAAGCTGAGCCAGGAATTGGAGGAGGTACCGGGAGAGAAGTCGAGCGACCCGGACATGATGCTTCTTGTAGGGTGTGTATTGATGATGTCGAGTGTAAGTTCGATCTTATTGATTTTATCCTTGAAAAAGTTGGTGAAGTTGTCGCAGAGTTCTTTGGACGCCTGTATAGAGGAGTTCACGGGTTTGGAGGTTTGTCTCCTGATGATGCTATAGAGCTCTTTAGGTCTATTTTTTGCGCTGTCCAGCGCTGAGTGGAAAAAGCTGGATTTCTTGTTTTTTATGTGGTTGTTGTACTTCCTACGGGCTGTTTTGAGTTGTTCACGGAGGATGGAGGTAGGGTTATTCCTCCAGTTTTTTTCTTTGGCTCTTAGTTTTCTCCTTTCAGAATTGAGGTCAGAGTTGAACCATGACCTGGATGGAATAGCTCTGCTTTTTTCAGTTTTTAGGGGAGCAAGCTGATCAAGCATGGTCACAAGCTTTGAGTTGTAACGATCGGTGAGTTCAGCTGTGGAGAGGAGGTCGTTGGTTTGGGGAAGAAGCAAGCTTATCCTTTCTTCAAGGATTTCCATGGGAATCTGTGAGAAGTTTCTGATCCATTTGGGAGGGTCTTGCAAAGGCGGTTGAGAGACAGTTTGTTGGTTGATGTGGAATAAGATCATGTGGTGGTCCTACCAGTCCACGGGGAGTATGTGGTTGATTGTAATTGTGTTTCATTGAGCGATGATGGCATCCAGGGTGGTTCCTTTGTAGTGTGTCTCCTTCGCGCAGTATTGGGTTAAATTGTTGTCATGGAGGAGATTGGATAGCGTTTGAATTAGCGGGTTGGTAGTTTCATTCCACCGCAGGTTAAGGTCACCAAGGATTAGGTAGTTGGCATCTCCTAGTGCACATTGAGCTATCAGGTCAGATAAGTGCTCCCCGAATATGGAGGTGTTGCCTGGTGGATGGTAAAGAAGGTGGCAGAGCAGAGTTCCATTATCTTTGGTCTTTATGTTGGTTGAGAGACATTCAAATGTGTTGTATTTGCAGGATTCTATTTCCGAGATGACCATGTTGTCTTTATGGAGGATAGCTACACCTCCCCCTCGTTGGTCTTTTCTGTCTTTGTTAATAATGGAAAAACCTGGGGGCACAAGCATGTCTAAGCATGGTGAGGAGAACTCATTGACCCAGGTCTCTGTGATGAATGCGATGTCGATGTCCTGTGAGAGGATGGCTTCTGCTAGTTCCGTAGCATGCATGGACGCCGACCTGCAATTAATGAGCAAGCAGTTGGTGGAAGGCTCTTCATAGCTGGGGATCATTGCTTTGGGGGCCCTAGGGAGGGTGGAGAGGCAGGGCAGTCTAGGGTTTTTTTTGCAAGGAAGGTCTTTTCGGAAACCCGTGATCACTTGGATTTTGGGGAGTTGGTGTGAGGTGTGCCATATGAGGAGGCTAGATCAGCTGCTTCTTTGTCCGTCATTGCAGCTTCTGTCCTATTGGCTCTTGAAGTCAGAGGCTCGATATTGGTATTTGAGCGTCTCTGAGTCCTAGTGGAGAGGGCTGAGTTTCTCAGGGAATTTTGTGACCAGGTTTCCGCGACCGGTCTTGGTAGCCTCTGCAATCGTGTCCCGGTGGTTGCTGAGGGCCCGGTAGGGCACTTGTGGTGGTTGGTGTTGAATGTAGAGGGTACCCAGGGGGGGGGATTGGATGGACCTGCGTTCCTTGTCTAGGTTGGAGATGATTTCGGACAAGCCCCGGGAGATCGAGTCTATCTGGCTTTCTAGTGACGTGAGACGCTGTCCCATGGAGTTGTGTGAGGGGGTGAGGGCGTCTTGGGGGGATTCGCCCTGTGTGGTGTAGTTCGTGTTTATGGAATGTTGTCTATCCTTCATTGTGTAAGACATGGTGTCGCTTTTTGGGATCAAGCGAGGAGGGTGAGTTGGGTCAATGTGTGAGTTCAGATTTCTGAGATCTGTGTGAGCGCTAGTGTGGTTAAAGGTCACTGTCGGCAGAGCTTGTTCACAGGGTTGTGGTGGATGGGTCCGGTTAGGAAGAGGGTTAGTACTTTCTTTAGGAAGTTGGAGAGCATGCTTTGTGGAGGCGCCGTAGTGGGGGATGCCTCGGGGGAGGTGGGTAGCGGGGGCGCAGGGTGGGGTGGCGATAGTTTGAGTATCCCTTGGGAGCTGGGATAATGCGGGTCGAGGCAGGTGGGGGAGAGTGGAACGGAGTGTGGGAAAGAGGGAGTCGAAAGCCTCCAGGTTCTCGTTATTTGCCTGAATGAGAACAGTGCCGTTAGTGTAGATGGGCACGGACGTGATCCCTCTACTTGATGGACGATTAGGGAGCAAAGATGTTAGTTTGCAGCTGTGTGGGGTGGTTGTGGTTTTGGAGATGTAGAGTTGTGCTCTGAGAGTGGTGTTCCAGTCTTCTGGTCTCTCAGTGTGGAAGATTAAGTCCATCTTAATCAGTCCTTTAGAGGAGCAGTGGTATATGTCTGAAAATAGGGTTTCCCTGTGCTGTCTAATCAGTTTCTGCTTGAAATTTCGTCGTGCTCTAGCAGACAGGTTGGGGGGAAGTTAATAGTGTATGTGTTCGCGCTATGAGGTTTCAGGTGGGTCGGTAGGGGTTGGTTGGGGTGCATTAGCGTGTCCAGAGCCATAGTATGGAGGGTGACGGGGTTCCACTCTTTGTAAATAAGGAAGGTACTCATCACTGACCAACATGTGGCAACCAAATGTTTAATGCATTGCTTTTTTGCCATCATGCTTTGTAAAAAATAAAATAATATAAGTGCTGCATTGCGACTCATCGCTTGGTCCCCTGCCCGCTTTAAGCACGTTCATTTAACCCGATTTAAATCTGAGTTGGTGCTTTATTTTTAGGGAGTACAGCTCGCAAAGAGTGGGCAGGGCTTGTCTCTTTCTATTATGACCGGTGTTGTCTGCAAATAAAGCACTAACTCCAAGAAATAGCAGGTTAAATGGATTAACTTTCCACGTTGCAGGCGCATAAAACAGGCTTTGCCCTGCACCAGAAAAGCTCATCATGGAATGGTCCCAGATGTTCATCTCCAGTGATGGAATAGATGATGTCACTGGCGATGTGATGTTTTCCATGTAAATGTTTCAGTTAATTTCTCACGCCGAAAGGGTGAGCACTTAGCTCCAATTGATTCGGTGGATCTTGAGCGAAAATGTAAAACCGCTATATTAATGTACACCATGGAGCAATATTTCCTAGGTACATGGATGATATGATTGATAGCTCTATACATTTATCTGGCCACAACTAACCTAACACAGTTTGTCAGAACAATTTTTAGTTAAACAGCTAAATTGTTAGCACTTGATCGGGCTTTATACACCACAGTCAATGATGTCAGTTTCTGTTCATGTCATCTCACTTATTGAAATGCCATCAAGGTCCAAAGGCATGTTATGTCGCGCCTTCTGATGTGATGAATCAGCCCTGCAGCATTTAACTCTACCCTAGGTTTCTTGGGTATCTTTAGACACACCTACGTTGTGGGAAGGTGGGTGCCTATTATCATCCAACAAAAATCAAATACGGAAGTGAATGTATAGATGTATAAATAATCAATTTAGAAAGTAGCAAAAAAAATCTATAGCATTTCATTGAAATGATTTTTGCCGTTTCAAGTGACTTCAGACAATTTTCGAAAGATGTAGGCGCATGGCACCCTGAGATGGACCTCTTACTTGAAGCTGCACTTAAAGCAATGAAAAGTGTTCAGACTCTTCTAAACTCATGTTTTTTTAATGACAACAGATGGTTGTTTTAAATTCTACATACACAACATGTAATACAGGGTGCAAATTATGAGTATAGAAAGGAAAATGTACAAAGTAACAACTAAAACTTGCGTAAGAGATTTGTGTAACAGAGGCAGAACTGGGGTAAGCCTCATCTCGGTGAGTAGGGTTCTAGAGGCAGAGCTTGGCCTCAGAAACCCTTAGACAGAGATCCCATCCTCGTGAAACTTCTGGGTATCAGGTTGCAGAATGTCCTTTCTTGTGAACTCTTTGAGACAGCCAGTGATCTTCAACTTATTAGCCAAAAACTAATTTACAATGAGAGCAAGCACCCTTAAAGTCATGCAGAAAGGTTCAAGGCTATCCCAGAGAGAAGAGGTGACCACTGTGCATGTGGATGTTTATATTATCCCCCGGCAACCCCTGCATGTGTTAGAAGGGTGTATACTGAGCCTATGTTGAACTAGCATTGATATTTGGAGAGTTGGTAAAATCTTGGATGAGCAGGGTGTGCCCCTGCTGGGGTTTATGTGACCTACTTATCAATTACCTAATAGAAGTGTAACCCCTTTATCTAATATAGAGCCAACAGAGAACCTTAAGTCTTCAGAGTGTTCCTATGTAGCATTATGTGACAACATCTGGTTAATGGTTGAAGGGGGTATGTTAACCCTACTCAAGCACCAACCCCAATTGCTGTCAGGGTGAACTACAAAAAGTTACTAAATTAACCTGTGCTTAACACTCTAGCAGCTTGGCACAAAGTAATCAGGTTTAACCTAGAGGCAATATGTAAAGTATTTATGCAGCACTTATACAGTAATAAAGTGAAAATACCAGAAGAAAAATACCTCACCAATTTAGAAAAATAGAGTAAAAATGATTAAATTATTTGACACCATAACGAGAATAATCTTATCAATAGAGACATTCAATTTTAAAGATATAGTGCCCAAAAGCAAAAAGCGCCAGTCACGGTTATCTGGTCGTGCTAGACCTGGGAAAGTCACAAGTTCAAGACCACCACACTGTAGCGCTTGCCAGATACCGGTAACAGGTCAGTCCCACTGAAAAACTACCTTTTCAAAGTTCAATGCAAAGAGTCCAGTTCACGGGGTAGGAGGCCGCGAAGAGAGCATTGTGGATGGTCATTGCTGTAGCGCGAATAGCAGATCAGGTGTCGCGATCAGTTTGGTTTTGTAGCACAAAGATCCTTTTGGGTGTCATCGATGGTCGTATCTGGAGGTTCACATTTGTACTCACCATCTTGCATTGCTGGTCATCGCTGGCGGTTGCTGTAGTGGGAAGAGTCGGGTCTACCAGAACTTCACTTTGGCAGTCATCACCGGTAGCGAAGTGCCCAAAATTCAAGGATTTCTCCTTTCTCTTCAGAGGAGTGTACTCTTTTGTCAGCCAAGGGCCCAGGGCCTGGGGAGGCGCCTCTTGGGAATCAGGGGACTCACTCTAGCAGAAGCCAGTAGGGCTTAGGCAGGTCCAGATAGGTCAGCTGGGCAGTTGCAGGTAGGCATCTGGAGCTTGTTGTGTCCCTTTAGCCCAGGACAGGAGGTCATCCTGTCTAGAATAAAAGGAGTCTTCCTTTTCAGAGAGCCAGGCAGTCTTCAAGCAGCAGGGAAGTCTGAGGGTCTTATTTTTATATCTGGTGCCAGCTTTGGAGTGGATGAAACTTCTGGTGTCCACTCCCCCCCACAAATAGTTCTGGAATTCCCATATTCCCTGCCCTGGTCCAAGGATGCCTGGGGTGACAAAAGGTTAATGGGAAGTCATTTGTGACTGTACTGAGGCAGCTTCTTTGAAATGTAAGTGGGGTTGTGCACAGCTTCGCCCTCCCATGATGGCAGGATGGCCCATCCTGCCAACATCTAGCCCCCTTTTGTGTCACTGTCTGGGCAAAATACACAAAGGCCAACTGCCAAGTACACCTAGTCATGTGACACATGGTAAAGACTGACATGGCATTTCTACCTGCTTTGAACAAATGTTATTATTTATTAAATGTAGTAAGGTAACCCAAATTTATCTTATGGAGAGGTAGGCCTCAAAGTAGTGAAAAATAAATGTCGGATTTTTTTTTACTACCAGGTCGTGTAAAACTTAAAAGTACATGTCCAACTTTTTAAATACAATGCACTCTGCCCAATGGGCTGTTTAGGGCCTGGAGTGTTGGACAGCTTCGACATTTCACCCCCGCACCCATCGGTTGTACCTTCGCGCCCCGCCGCCACCCTCCAGACATGGACCGAGGTGACCCCCGAAGACACGTCACGCATGATGAACACCATCCACTCCGGATCTCCGACCGACCCGTGCCCCCATCATGTCTTCAACAAGGCAGCCTCTACCATCGCACCCCACCTCCGAGACATCATCAACACCTCCTTCAACACAGCAACCTTCCCGGAGAGCTGGAAGCACGCCGAACTCAGCGCTCTGCTGAAGAAACCAACAGCGGACCCGACCGACCTCAAGAACTACCGCCCCATCTCGCTCCTTCCTTTCCCGGCCAAAGTCATCGAGAAGGTCGTCAACAAGCAACTGGCAGCCTTCCTCGAGACGAACGGATCCCTCGACCCATCACAGTCCGGATTCAGAGCCAACCACAGCACCGAGACAGCCCTCATCGCAGCCACCGACGACATCCGAGCCCTGCTCGACAACGGCGAAACAGCGGCACTCATCCTCCTAGACCTCTCCGCAGCATTTGACACTGTCTGCCACCGCACACTAGTCCAACGCCTCAACGACACCGGCATCCAAGGGAAGGCTCTGGAATGGATCATCTCATACCTCTCCGGCAGAACACAGAGAGTACGCCTGCCTCCGTTCCGCTCCGAGGCCACCGAAGTCATCTGCGGCGTCCCGCAAGGATCGTCGCTCAGCCCTACTCTCTTCAACATCTACATGAAACCCCTCGCTGCCATCGCACGCCAACACAACCTCAACATCATTTCCTACGCCGATGACACCCAGCTGATTCTCTCCCTCTCCAGAGACCCCGACACCGCCAAAGCCAGCCTGCACGAAGGGATGACAGACGTCGCTGAATGGATGAACATCAGCCGCCTGAAACTGAACACGGACAAGACAGAAGTCCTCATTCTGGGACCATCACCCTCCGCATGGGACGACTCCTGGTGGCCCCCGGCACTAGGCACCGCACCTGAACCGACGGACCACGCACGCAACTTGGGCGTCATACTGGATTCCTCCCTATCGATGACCAGACAAGTCAACGCCGTCTCCTCAGCTTGCTTCCACAACCTCCGCTTGCTCCGAAAGATCTTCCGATGGATCCCGACCGAGACCAGGAAGACGGTCACCCACGCTCTCGTCACCAGCAGACTAGACTACGGAAACACCCTCTACGCCGGTACTACAGCCAAGCTTCAGAAAAGACTTCAGCGTATCCAGAACGCCTCCGCCCGACTCATCCTGGACGTCCCCCGACGCAGCCACATCTCGTGCCACCTGAGAGACCTGCACTGGCTCCCTGTCAACAAGAGGATCACGTTCAGACTCCTCACCCACGCACACAAGTCCCTCCACGACCTAGGCCCAGGGTACCTCAACAGCCGCCTCACCTTCTACACGCCCACCCGCCGGCTACGTTCCGCTAACCTCGCCCTCGCCGTCGTCCCTCGCATCCAGAGAGCCACCGCTGGAGGAAGGTCATTCTCCTACCTGGCAGCTAAGACTTGGAACTCCCTACCCGTCCACCTGCGGATGACCCAGGACCACCTGGCCTTCAGGAAACAGCTCAAGACCTGGCTGTTCGAGCAGTAGCAGACCCCCTTCCCCAAGCGCCTTGAGACCCTTACGGGTGAGTAGTGCGCGATATAAGTTCCATGATTGATTGATTGATTGATTGACCTAGCAAAAGGTTTATTTTGCTAAGTCTAATTACCAGTTTAAAACAACACACATGTTGCTATGGTAATCCTGAGACCGGTTTTAAAATGCTACTTAATTAACTGGCATAATAAGTGCTGCAGGCCCAATAGTATAATTTAATTTACAGTCCCTTGTTCTTGTTAGTGAGTACAAGTATCTTAGCATAGGTTAGCAGTGGTAAAGTGCATAGAGTCAATGAAAACACATTTCCACAAACTTGACGGGAGAAGGCAAAAAGCACGGGGGAAGACCAACCTAAGGCTGACAGTCCTAACACATTCTGGTTGAGGTCGTTTGGATATAAGTAGAACAAATTTGCCCAGTGTTTCAGTTACTTCATGTTCCAAGGCAATTTGAGTTTAGTATTAAAACACTTTGTCACAGAGCTGCAGAATCCCTTGTGACATCACAGCAGAGTGCAATAACTTTTGTTGTGAACTGTTATGTACCCACAGCAGTGTAAAATAGACATCTGTTCTGTTTGTTGCCTCCCACTGGAGTATCGTAAGCGTTTTGGAAATGACCACCTGTTTGTGGTTGTTAGAAATGGGGGTCTCTAGTTGGCAATGGCTGGCCACTGTCCAAGTAGGGACCCTTCTTCCTAAGTCAGAGTAAGCGGGCTACACCCTTTGATAACCCCTGCTCAACCCTGTGGTAACGTAGCACGAGCAGCTAGGCTTATCCACAGGCAGTGTGTGAAGCATTTATGACCATACACAGTAACACAGTGAGGAACACTACAAAGGGGCACCACCCAAGTAGTTATAAAAAATAAGTATCTTTATTATAGACTTAACACAAGACCAATAACAGTAAAAAGCCACAATACTAGAAAAATAGGGTTACTCTTGAAAGGCTGCAAAAATAGTTCAAACTGTGCAAAGAGGAGTTCAGTTGAAAGCAGTGGTCTCTGCGACCCTTTTACTTACAAAGAACCTGGATTCTGTAGCAAAACAACCAAAATGTCGCAAAGGAGCTGTAGCGATGATTTTCCTCACGCGAGAGCTGAGATGCGTTGAATCATTGCCGCGAGGGAGGATGATGCGCTGATCTAAAGATTTGTGCGGGACAAAGCGACAAACTTCTCCACGCTAAGCCGGCGATGCGTTGAAATCCTTGCCGCAAGGGAGGATGAATGTAAAACAACAGTTGATGGACAGAATGCAGAACAATGTCATACATTCACCCCAGTACAGAGATCTGGGCCTAAATCCATCGTTTTTTTGCTCACCATTCCATTCCAGTTTGAACCCAGCCATATGCAAATCAGTCTTGACCCTGTGCCTCATGGGAACAGTCCAGCCCGAACTGCCAAGCCAGGTCCTCCCTGGACGGGAAACAAGCATCCTAGGACCGGTTTCGGGGTTTCACCCCTCTTCAGCCAGGATAGCTTGATTCCAGTGGCATGGAGAGCACGGGACTCACGTCTGAGCATACCCGTCCCTCTCGGGGTGACAAATGTAAAACAACAGTTGATGGACAGAATGCAGAACAATGTCATACATTCACCCCAGTACAGAGATCTGGGCCTAAATCCATCGTTTTTTTGCTCACCATGCCATTCCAGTTTGAACCCAGCCATATGCAAATCAGTCATGACCCTGTGCCTTATGGGAACAGTCCAGCC
Source organism: Triturus cristatus (assembly GCF_964204655.1). Lineage (NCBI taxonomy): Eukaryota > Metazoa > Chordata > Amphibia > Caudata > Salamandridae > Triturus > Triturus cristatus. The sequence goes on from NC_140590.1 coordinate 447,989,329, forward strand.
CGAACTGCCAAGCCAGGTACTCCCTGGACGGGAAACAAGCATCCTAGGACCGGTTTCGGGGTTTCACCCCTCTTCAGCCAGGATAGCTTGATTCCAGTGGCATGGAGAGCACGGAACTCACGTCTGAGTATACCCGTCCCACTTGGGGTGACAAATGTAAAACAACAGTTGATGGACAGTTCGGGCTGGACTGTTCCCATGAGGCACAGGGTCAGACTGATTTGCATATGGCCATGTCTGAACTGGGGTGGCAGAGTGGGCTAAAGAACGGTGATGGATCAAACCCAGATCTGTTGACTGGTGTGAGTGTTTGATTGGTTCTGATGCTCTGTCCGACACCACCCCCTTTTGTACCGCTTTGTTCGCCATAAGTTGACAGGGTATGCTCAGACGTGAGTCCCTTGCTCACTTTGCCACTGGATTCAAGCAAGCCTGGCTGAAGACGGCTGAAATGCCAGAAACCGGTCCTAGGAAGCTTGTTTCCGGTTCAGGGAAGGTATGGCTTGGCAGTTCGGGCTGGACTGTTCCCATGAGGCACAGGGTCAGACTGATTTGCATATGGCCATGTCTGAACTGGGGTGGCAGAGTGGGCTAAAGAACGGTGATGGATCAAACCCAGATCTGTTGACTGGTTGTGAGTGTTTGATTGGTTCTGATGCTCTGTCCGTCACCACCCCCTTTTGTACCGCAAGGGAGGATGATGCGCCGAGCCTGTTGCGTGTGCGACCCTGTTGCGATGAGAAGAGATGGGGCTCAGCGAGGGAGTGACGATCTGGGTGCGATGCAATGAAAATGGTGGACGCCCGGCGTCCGCGCTGCGATATCGTGAAGCGATGAACTCGATGCGATGATCTCTGGTTAGCGAGCACTTGGAGGCCCGCAAACGTGCGATGTGATGATCTTCGGGTTAGCGAGCCTTTGGCAGCCCGCAAACGTGCGATGCGATAATCTTGAGGTCAGCGAGCATTTGGCAGCCCACAAACATGTGATGCGATGATCTCTGGTAGCAAGCACTCAGCGGCAGCAGCGCGATGATTTTTCGTACGCGCTTCAGCTGCGGCGGCTCGCAAACGGGCGTTAGCGACAATTTTCAGCACTCTCTTCTCTGTAGTAGAACTAGAGGCCCTGGAACTCACAGGAGCCTCACCTGCAGATAGAAATCCTCGCTGGGAGGAAACAGGAGGCTGGTGGCAGAGTCTGATGTGCCTGACACTCCAGCAGGAGGCTAGCTCTCTTCTAGCCCTTGGGTGATTGCTTTAGCAAGTTGAAAATAAAAGTTCTCTTCAAAGTCCTTTTCCTCTTCGTCCAAGTCCAGTAGTAACCACTGCAGGCCAATCCAAGAAACAGCACACAAGCACAAGGACAGTCACCTCCTGCAGATTCCTTCAGTTACACGGACAGAGGTTCTTCTTGTTGTCCAGGAGCAATACAAATTGTAGGGGTTTCAGCACAGATATTTATACCCCAAAAGTCTGTGTTCTCAGCAGCTACAAGTCACTGAACCCAGCCAGAACCAGTTCTTCCCAGTCCTGGAGCACTTTGTGTACCAGGCTGCATCCTTCCTTTCAGAAAGAGGGGGTCTGCCATCAGACGCACAGTAGGAGGTGGAGCCAGCATTCACCTTGCCAGGCACAGTCCTATTCAGGTCAAGGAGCTACCCCTCCCCATACTCCAATGCAGATCTCTCCATTCAACCCAGGTCTGACTCAGCCTGCCCTGTCCCTCTAAAACCAGACAGCCAAAACACATAACAGCAGAGCACACTGGAAGGCTTAGGCAAGAAAATACCTACTTTCTAAAAGTGGTGTTTTCAAACACTGAATATAAAAATAAACTTCACTAAAAGATGTATTTTAACATTCTGAGCTCAGGCATACTAAATTCGTTTTTCTACCATGTTCTTTGGGTCAGTTAGAACTATAGACTGTAATAGTCAAACTGCCCATTCTGGCCTATGGAGAACAGATAGCCTTACAGTAGTGAAAAACGAAATTCACTACCAGGACATGCTACACACATCAGAGCATGTCCTACCTTACACATACAATGCACCCTACCATATGATGCCAAGGGAAGGTTCAGGGGCTGGGAAGTGGGTGCACTTCACAGCCAAGATGGCAGTTCGGGACTGCACGCAGACTCTGCAGTGGCAGGTCTGAGACACACTTTACAAGCTGCTTCTGTGGGTGGCGCAAACCAGCGCTGCAGGCCCACCAGCAGCATTTGGTTTACCAGCCCTGGGCACACACAGGCCACGCTACTACGGACTAACAGGTAAACCAAATAAGCCAATCATGGATATACCAATTCACATGTCATATTTACGCAGGGAGCATTTGCGCTGTGGCACTGAATGGCAGTGGCACAGCGCACAGAGCATCTAATACCAGCAAAAACAGAGGAGATAAGAGCGAAAAATGGAAAGGAGACCCACGCCAATGGTGCCAGGTCTAACAGTGGTATTCCCCCATGTTAGATCTGGGGGTCTCTAGTTGGCAGAGGTAGGTACCACTGTCCAAATAGGGACCCTTAATTCTAGTCAGGGTAAGGGGGATACACTCTTTAGATAACCCCTGCTCACCCCCTTGGTAGCTTGGCACGAGCAGACAGGCTTATCAAAGGCAATGTGTAAAGTATTTGTACCAACACTCACAGTAACACAGTGAAAACACCACAAATGGACTCCACAACAGTGTAGATAAATAAAGTACTTTTATATAAACTACACAAGACCAAAACAACAAAAATCCAACATACACAGTTCAAGAATATGGTTTCAAAAGAGTTCTTAGCTTAGCGACAAAATAATCCACATTAGCGTCGATTTTAGCCAACAGTACCTGGTGATGCGATAAAAGTTCCTAGCGGCGCTCCGGCGTCGAAAAACAAGCAACAGCGTCAGTCCTGAGACCCTGGGGAGGCGATGCGACAACCCCGCTGCACACAGCGGGCGTGTGCAACAAATCCAGTCTGTATGGGGAGTGAGGCGATACTTGTATGGATTCCAAGGCATAGCTTCTCCAGTAGCAATTTACTCGCAAAGGCACGATGCGACGATCTTCGATGGCTCTGCGACGATGTTCGTAGCGTCGAAATGCGGCCCGCTAACGAGCGGTGCAACGATCTCACTCAGCGGCGGCAGGCTCTGTGATGATACTCGCAGCGACGGGAATCTTCCCGCTCAAGGGGATGATGCACTCCGAAGATGAACGCGGCGTTGACGTTGCAGCGGCGACAGGCGCTGTGACGATATTCGCGGCGACTGAAATTTTCTCGCTAAGCCGGCGGTGCGTGAAAAAGTTGCAGATCTTTTACTTCTTTCCTCTTGGTCAACTTCCCAACAGCAGGCACAGCTTCTAGAGGCCCCACAATTGGATCAAGCACTCAAGGAAGGGCAGAAATCACACAGCAGAGTTCAGGGGGAAGCTGGGGGTGAAGTCCTTTAGTTCCTGGGACTTCTTAACAGGAGGCCAGCTCTACTCAGGCCCTTGGAGATTCCTTCAAGCCAGGGGACACTGCACACAGCAAAGTCCTTCCCCTTTCCTTGGCAGCAAAGCAACTGCAGGTCAGCCTTACAGCAGGTCAGTCCTTCTTCTTCAGTCTTCCAGATTTCTCCTTGGCAGAGGTTCCTTCTTGATTCCAGGATGATCTAAATTCTGGGATCTGGATCCCAATATTTATACCCCAAAATCCTTTCTCCTCTGAGAGCAGAGGGGCCTTTGCCCAGTCCAAACCAGTTCTGGAGCACTCTGTTTACATGACTCCTTCTTTCCTTTCACAGTGCAGGGCAGAAACATCAGATGCCCCACAGGAGGTGGAGCCAGCATTGTGGAGGGAAAGCACTGCCCTGGAGCACTTTGTTGACATGATTCCTTCTCTCCTTTCACAGTGCAGGGCAGAGACATCAGACGCACCACAGGGGGTGGAGCCAGCACTGTGGGGGGCAGGCACTGTCCTATTCAGGTCCCAGGTGCAACTCCTCCCACCCATCTACATGGAGATCTCTCTATTCAACCCTGTGCTGACTCACCCTGTCTCCGGGAATTCCCCAGCCCCCTGGAATTCCCCAGCCCCTGTCAGTCAAACTCCAGACAAGAAATACACAACCTAGCAGAGGCAGGTTTGAATGGTTAGACAAGAAAATACCTACTTTCTAAAAGTGGTATTTTCAAACACAGAATGTTAAAACCAACTTCACTAAAAAATATATTTTATCATTCTGAGTTCAGGCATACTAAACTTTAATTTTCAATCTTGCTCCTATGGGAAGATATGCAGGTAAACATTATACTCAGCATTCCCCATTATAGCCTATGGGCAAGATAGCCTTTCAATAGTGAAAAACGAAAATGGCTGTAATTCACTACCAGAGCATGTCACCTACACCAGTACATGCTCTACCTTTCACATACACTGCACCCTGCCCAGGGGGGTACCTAGGGCCTTCCATAGGGGTGTCCAATGTGTACAGAAGGGGAAGGGTTAGGCCTGGCCAGTGTAGACACTGGTCAGGTCAGCATGGCAGTTAGCAACTGCAACCATGTACTGCAGTGGCAGGGCTGTGACACCATTTTAGGGCTACTCCTGTGGGTGGCACAATCAGTGCTGCAGGCCCACCAGTAGCATTTGAATCACCAGCCCTGGCACACTCAGTGCACTTTCCTAGGGGCTAACAGGTGAAACAAATATACCAATCATGGATAACCAATCAATATAACAATTTACCTAGGGAGCACTTGCACTTTGACACCGATCAGCAGTGGCAAAGTGCCCAAAGCATCTAAACCAGCAAAAACGAAATCCAGCACAGCGTCAAAAATACAGGAGGTAGAGGTAAAAAGTCAGGAGAAACCACGCCAAAGATGCCAGGTCTAACACCCCAGATTGTTGCCTTCTTTTCCTTAACCTGTTTTTGTTGGCCATTGGACTCTGCACACTTTATCCCTGTTGACCAGGGTGAAAGTGCTTGTGCTCTTCCTAGCAAACAGGTTAAATTAGGTATACACCTGATTGGCACATTTAATTTACTTGTAAATCCCTGGTAGATCATACTATAAAATTGATTTAGGATTTTTCTTGCATTTTGTTTTCACATTATAAGTTTGAGTACTGCATAAATACTTTATTCCAGCCTGACTGTTCTGTGCCAAGCTACCAGATGATTGAGCACAGGTTTATTTAGCGATTTGAGTGGTTCACCTTAAGAGAGATTGCGATTATTATTTGAAGTGGGTTCTCTCCCCTCAAATAATACTCCCATTTCTGACAAAGGGCATACAATAATGACTTATTATTGCAGTTTCTTGTAGCAACAGACTGGTGCTGGATGGACTTAGTCATGTTTATTCCATCATAGCGCATTAGGTCACACAGAAGGTTACTTTTTTTAAACAAAATCATGAGATCTGGGATGTAATTATTGCCCCTCTGGAGGAACAGGAGCAAAACAGTCGTCTTTCATAACGCATAAATGTAAAATTCTAAATATAAGGGGCCATATGTAGGTAAATGTATTTTACCGATTCATAAATACCGATTTTTACCGAATCGGTATTTATGAATCGGTAAGTTATATGTAGGTAATCATTCGTTAATAATTACCGATTCGGTAACAATCGGTATTCAAGAATCGGAATTTACCGATTCGGTAAATACCGAAGTGTTATTTACCGATTCGGTAAATACCGAATCGGTAGTTACCGAATCGGAAATACAAAAACACATGACTGGATGAATCAGCCAATCCTGTGCAACCAAACCCCACCCAACCAGGAAGTGGCCACACCCAGGCAGGTGCACACAATCATCAGACTCTGGAGAGGCTGAGAGTGCAGAGGAGAGGCAGGGAGCCAGTGCCTGATTGTGCAGCTCAAACTCACAATGTCCAGCCAGGAGACACAGAGAAATGGAGGGGAAAGGAGGAGAAAGCAGAAATTTAGCCCTAAGGAACTGCAGGTACTAGTGGAGGAGGTGGTCAAGCAGCACCAGAAGCTGTTTGGGAAGCAGTCCCTGCAAGTGCCTGAGTCGGAGAAGCGTAACATATGGCTGGGAATCCAGGTGCAGGTCAATGCTATTGGAGTGACCCCCAGGGACATTGAGGTGCTGAAAAAGCGCTGGTACGACCTAAGGATCGTCACGAAGAGGAAGATGGGGGAACTGCAGAAGGAGGCCAGCCGGACAGGAGGTGGAAGGAACAGGGCACCTGCCCTTACCGAACTGGAGGAGCTGGTGGAGTCCACAATAGAGCCCGAGAGTGTCGCGGGGCTTGGGGATGCTGACAGCTCTGCCAGAGCCGCCACCCAACAAGGTAAGACGCATGCACAGCAATGTTGCCCCCCCTACCCCTATCCCACATCCCCAATTGTGAAATGAGTATCCCACTCCAGTCCATGTGTTAGTGCATACTGGCAATGCATTATGGGAGATGTAGTGTGGGAAACCCCAACCATGTACTGAATAGCACAGAACAACAAGGCATGGTACACACATTAGCGAAAAGCAGGCAGAGGACAATGTGAGAGTGTTACAGAAATGTATTGTGATGCTTGCAATGCAGGGCTTCAGGTACACTGAGCTGATGTTGCATTTCTGTCCACAGATGATACATTGCGCAGGACTGCACATGCAACAGGAGAGAGGGCACACCGGCAAGACAGTTCAGGGCTGGCCAGCACAAGTTCTGCCCAGAGATCAGTACCACATGCAGCCTCACCACCACAGCCAGCATCACCACCACAGCCAGAATCACCACCACAGCCAGCATCACCACTCATGCTTGAGTCACCGGCATCATCACCGCCTGCATTGGTGAGGTCGAGGAGGCGTGCTGCTTCCAGGTTGCGAGTGTTAGAGTCCTCATCTGACGACTGCAGGGGCCCGGAGCCAACCACTGTGCCCCAGCATGGGAGCCATGCCACTGTGCCCTCCACCTCATAGGGAGCACACACAGGTGCCAGACGGCGCCGCAGGTCTCGGGTGCAAAGTCCACCAGCACACGATGAGAGCCATGGGGTGTTCTCGGGGCTCGAGGGCAACATGTTGAAGATACAGCGCCTACAAACAAAGGCAGTGATGTCAGTTCAGCGGCAAATGCGGGGACTGAAAGCTACATTTGAAAACATGGACAGGGGCATCCGCGCTATGGCGGTGGGGATGAGTGAGATGGCTGCGGGCATGCGGGACATGTCCCAGTCCGTCATGCTGTTGTGCAGCAAGTATGATGCAGACAGAGCTGCACGGCGCCGGGAACGGCAGAGGAGAGATAGTCATACGAGGGCACTCAACCGGCTGGCAACTGCCACTTCGCTGCTCTGCAGGCGCTCTGTGGCTATGCAGGAGGGCCTGACACACTGCAGCAGCGACGTTTCAAGGGGGATGGTGCAGGTCACCAGTGCACTGGAAGTGCTACTGACAAGCCAGGCGGCCACAACTGGTGCTGGGGATGCTGTGATAAGCATAGAAACCAGCAGCAGGAGCAGCATTACCCCCCCGGTACCAGATACATGGAGGAGCAGCAGGCGGCATGGGGCTGCCACTAGTGAGGATGCACAATCCGTGGCATCCCACACTGTAGTGCGTGGCCGCAAACAGTAATTCTGCACGGCATAGCCTAAGACAATTGGGTGTAGTAACCCTGGACTTGCTAGTAGTCATTACACAATGTTGACAGAATGGCTTTTTCTTGGTGTTGTGGCGTAGTGCCGCATTATTCAACTACGTCATGACATCCAACAACTGGCTGTGTCCCATTACTTACTCAGAAATAGTTGCATGTGATCTCTGCCCGTCTCTCTCTCCCATCTGTTGCTGTTCGCACTCCAGCTGCGTTGGCCTCTGGCTGTCCTGACTCATCCTCATTGTCCTCAAAATCTGTTAGTTCCACCTCTGTACCTCTCTTCGTGGCAAGGTTGTGCAGCATTGCACAAGTGGCAATGATCTTGCAGCAGATGATGGGTGTGTACTGGCGTGCGCCTCCGCTTTTGTGGAGGCAGCGGAACCTGCTTTTCAATAGTCCAAACGTGCGCTCCACCACGTTGCGTGTAGAATTGTGTGCCACGTTATATCGTCTCTCACTCTGGGTTGATGGGTGTAGGTAGGGAGTGAGGATGAATGACCGCACGGCATATGCACTGTCGCCTAGGTGAGTATGAGAGAACCATCAGTCACATGCCTCAATACACGATGATTTGCACTTAGTAGAATGGAGCGTCACTGTTACTTACCTAGCAGGTATCCTTCTCCAAATTCTCCCGCAAGCAGTCGTGTGTAGATCCCACTGTTCTGGAAGAAGAAGGAGTCGTGCGTGCTCCCAGGAAACTTAGCTACGATATCTGTGATGATGTTCCCTGCATCGCAGATTACCTGCACATTTATGGAGTGGGTGGACTTTCTATTCCTGTAGATGTGCTCAGTGGCAGCTGGTGGGCAGATAGGAATGTGTGTGCCATCAATACAGCCTATGACATGGGGGAACTGTGCCATGTGATAAAAGTCTGTTTTGGTTTTCTGCAGTTCAGCCTGTGTGTTTGGGAAGCTGATGTAGTGGTGCATTCTCTGCATCATGGCATCCAGGAACTTCCTGAAGAAACGGGACAGGCAACTCTGGGATACACCGCCCACCGCAGCTATCACCCCCTGGTAACTGCCAGATGCGAGTAAATGTAGGCTGCAGAGGACCTGCACATGTGGTGGTATGGCATGCGCCCTTCTGGTTGGCTGGTCCAGGAGTGGGTGCAGGTCCCTTATCAGGTCCATGATGGTTTGTGGGTGTAGCCTGTACCTTTCATGTATCTCAGCCTCTGTCTGTTGAAAGAGTGTGATGCGCTGTCTGTAAATGCGTTCCTCCCGTCTCCAAATCCTCAGACCTGCTGCCTGTAGACGTAGGCGCCTTGCAATGACATACAGAGCGGCCATGTTGTCCATGCTGTTGCATTTTGGGATTGCTTATATGCACTGTTGATGCTTACCACCTGCTTTCAATCTGTGTTAATTACCGACTCTTAATTACCGAATTTCATGGATTTCTTAAATACCGAATTTACCTACGTCTTTTCTCGTTTTACCACTTCATATTTACCGATTCGGTAAATATGTATTCGGTAAATATGAATCGGTATTTTAGAATTCGGTAATTATGAATCGGTATTTACCGATTCATATTTACCGAAAACTGGTTTTTGGCCTCCTACATCTCACTTGGCTAAATACCGGTCGGTAACGGTATATTTACCGAATTTCGGCCGTTACCGACCGGTATTTAGCTACCTACATGTGGCCCAAGATCATCATCGCAGATAGGTAATAATCGGAAAATTGTGACTGATCACTGGAAATGCTTGACATTACTGAACATGGAAATAAGTTCTTCCTCACATCCAAAAACACCCGGAGCAGACGATATTGTAATGGTAAAGGACAAGCAAATGTGTATATGTTCTTAAGGATTCCAAGCTAATTAAAACAATTTTGCACACAAAATTACTGCATCCACCACGTAGCAAGTATATGTGGATAAGGCTCGAAAGATCGACAAAGAACACATAAAAACACATGAACCGGTTTATTTTTGGGAATGCTTTAAAAAGTCAGTGGACAAACAGGAAACATTTCAAAGTGCCCGAACAGCAATTTGAAGGTGAGCGTGCCATACTGGGAAAAATGATCCCATATCCACCTCGAAGTGTGAAATTACATCAATTTGTTCTGTCAATCAGATATAATAAACTTGCAGGTGAGAAACAGTGTTTCTAACAGTGCAGAGGAAAATTAATATGAAGCACAGCAGAGGGCAGCTGAAGAGCACCGACCTGCCAGGCATGCCTATTACTGCACCAGGCCAGCCAGAATCAACTCAATTTGTGGCGACTGTCTGTGGTAATTGGGCAGCATTAGACAGCGCTTAGGAGTGACGGCTCTGCCTCTGGAAGCCCTGGTTAGTAGTCTGCTCTGATGTCCCTATTTCACTGCAGCGCAGGGGTGTTGATTAACACAATTTACCGTGATGAAAAGTACACGAAAGGGCTGGTGGAAAAGGCTTATGTGTTGGTCCTTCTCATTACTGCTATGGGAGTTGTGTTCATGTAGCATTTAGTGCACTGAATTCTTACTGTTGCGGAAGCCTCTCTTATGCTTGGGATTTCTGCATACATCAGCTACCTAGTGACCAGAAGACCACACCTGGAGTTTTAGCCAACAGCACCATGAATTCTGCATAGGGTGGTGTAAATGTCAGTCTCATACGCATCCTATCTAGTGATATGAGAGGCTTGGCTATGATCAGGTTTGTATTAGCTTCGGAATGGAATTTACTTTAGCAGAAAATGAAGTGGTGAAATGTTTACTTACCTTCTGTAATGGTCTCTGATGGAGACTCTAACATCAAAGTCCTCACATTTCGCTCTACTTTTCAGCCCTACCCCTCTTTGCCAGTAGGTGGAGTTTTGCAGTTCATTGCTGGCTTTGTACCAACTGGGAAGTGATGGAGCTGTTAAATGGTAGCGGCAGTTTCAGTCGATAACCTTTCAAGTATTTGCCCGGCGGTAATCGCCTCTCATACCATTCGATAATTTACCAATAAAAGAGGCAGGCGCCGGAGACTGGAAGGCAGGAAACAAAGTTTTATTCCGTCGGAGCAGAACACATCAGATCAGACAGCAAGGTATCGTCACGAGGTGCTCTAACCGCATCTCTGAGACCTGGTCTCTTATACACCGGTTTATTGCTTTATTACATATAGTACATTCTTGAGATTCTCTTGATGCATGAAAGAACATCCCCTGAAGCCCCGGCTCAGATCCGATCCCACACATAGTTACAGTAGAGGTTCCCACCCTACCCGCAGTGGGAGATGGCTATCGCGCAGCAGGGAATTCCGCTAATTCCCGGGGGTGTGTGCAACCGGCCGGGTCTCAGGGGGTAGGGGCTTTGATCTACTGTAATCCCTTTGATGCGGGGTGTTTCCCTTACAGTAGGGGCAATAAACTGCATCCGCAGGGCTAGGTGATGGCCTGGGACCAGTTCGGACAATGGGGCGCAGAGGAAGGGGGTTATCAAAGGAGAGGCATGACCATGTATGGGATGTCGGTCGGATGTGGTTCTGTAGCAGGGTCGCGCAGAAGGAGAGGGTTTATGGCCTGTATGAGAGAGCGGGGGTGGCCGGCGCGCGGGGGATGCTCGCAGCGCCAGGGGAAAGCGCTGGCGATCGAGAGTGAGCGGGGAGAGAGTGGGGTGCCTAAAATGGCGGCCGTGCATTCGCTGTGCGTGGCGCTGGGGGGGGAGGCAAGATGGCGCAGATAATGTTCAGTTTGCAGGCTAAATTTCCACAGTCCTCCCTTTTAACATATCTCGCCAGCTTGTCTAGTTCGGATTTATCCCCATAATACTGCGGACTTCCACCTCATAGAGGGCTTTCATCCGCTCTGTTTCAAAGTTCAAAGTCTTAGGGCAGATGCAGTTCATAAAAAGCGAACATAAAGGTGGCAGACACTGAATCCCCAAACAACATCCACATAGTATCACAATCGGTATTAGGATAAATGAAAACAGCCTCCATCCCCAACTTTTAATAGTGTCCCAAAACCAACTCCCCAGCGACCATTCTTCTTGCTCTTGATGGACCTCTGTGGACAGTCTGTGGAGGTGTTCAATTGCTTTGTAGACTGAGGGTGAGTTATCTGGTACGTAGGTACAACAGCTGGACCCAATGATGCGGCATGCTCCTCCACGATCAGCCAGAACCACATCTAGAACAAGGCGGTTCTGAAGAGCCACCAGGCGGACGGCCTGAAGCTCAGCGGTGTTGTTGGCGAGGGCGCCAGCTGTAATGTTCATTGCTGTTTCGACTGCCTGGGTTAAGTGGCGGATGGCACGGCTGTTTGCCATCGGACCCCAGAGCGGAACAAGACCCTTTACTGCGTCCATGAACTGTGCTCCGGTGGAGTCGGCTTCTACAATGTCTTTGGCACGTTTCTGTCGGTGATGGTTTGCTGGAGCCACATATGTCGGGGGAAGGATGAAGGCGATGTAGCAGGTGCCTCCCCAACCTTTCGGGAGCCAGGTGTAGGCCTTAGTACCACAGACGAAGTACATATTCGGGGAGGCAACAAAGGAGGGTGGGTCAACTGAGTCCAATGTTCGGGTGATGAGGCAGGAGCTGTGGCCCACCAGCTGTGCCCCCAGGCCTTCGAGGCATACAGATCCAGTGATGTTGATGACGGACAGGGCCACTGTTAGGGTGGCGGCCGTCCGTTTTCGGAGGTAAGAGAAGGTGGGTCTGGCTGGATTGTTGAACACTTGCATTTCAACTCGTTCTTTGGCGGGGATGTCCATGTGAAAGGAAGTGTTCGATCTCAGAGGGCAGAAGAGGGCGGAAGTTCTACCAGTTTTGTTCAGCCAGAACCCATGGTAGAAGTGTGACATGGTTCTGCCGGAAGTGGCATTGTCCTTGTAGCTCTCCTGCAGGAGGATCAGCCAGGCGAGGCAGGAACCATGGACAGAAAAAGGTGAAGGGATGAAAGGGATTGAGTGCCCAGTGGCATGGGGTAGCAATCCACAGATCCAGCAGTTAGTGGCGTTGGTGGCAAGATTGTGTTGGTGGAGCAACTGCACAAAAGAGTTATTCCAGAACTCCTTACGCCTTTCTCGGAGTTGGGGTGAAAGTGAGATCAGATGGTGTTCTTTCGTGGTGGTAGGTTGAACGGTGGTCAGCAATGTCTTATGAGCGGGTGTGCTCTCCTCCATGATCCAGAAGGTGACCACGAGGAGAAGGCAAAAGAGAAGGGAAATGAAAAGTGCTATTGTCTTAAAGCTGTGCATTCGGTCAGTCTTTGGGTTTTTGTAGTGGATCTTCGGACGTCCGGTTGCTTCCATCATCTTCATGTCGGGCGCTTCCATCACCTTCAAGAGACTCGGTAGCGGGCAGAACCACAGACTTTGTTTTAGTTTCTCTCCTGGTGGCCTTTGAGGTGACTAGGCTACCGTTCTGAGATTTCCACTTAGCCTGTGGTCTGCTTAGCCGAAGTTCTCTCCTTTCGTCGCAAGTTATACCCTTCTTTGGATGGCACAGTGGGATCGGGATATTCAATCAATTCAAGTGTCTCTGTATCCGGGCAGCGGCTCAGGGATGGTCGGTCTTTGTCCAGAAGTTCCTCTTGGGCGGTGATGTTGTCCGTGGTTGTCAGGGTCGGTGATACCTTCTTGCAGTGGTGTGCATGCAGCCAATTGCGTTTCCCCTCCACTCGAAGAGCTGTTCGGGTGGTGACCAGGACTTGCAGGGGGCCCGTCCACCGGGGCTCCAGACTCTTGGTGCGCTGGAAGTTACGCACTAAGACGAAGTCACCGGGTTGGATGTCGTGCCCGGGGCCCCTGGAAACATCGGGAATGGCGTGCAGCACCTGCTGATGGATAACAGACAACGTCTTAGTTAGGTTATACAAATAGTCAGACATGAGGACGTCCGGGACGTCGTGGATAGATGTTGGTTTTGGTGCAGTCCAAAGGTTCATGGGCCGCCCAAAGACGACCTCGTAGGGGGTTAAGTGGTGTTTGGTGGGGGTGGAACGCATTGATAGCAATGCTAGTGGGAGAGCGTCTGGCCATCTTAGTCCTGTGGTGGCGACTATTTTTGCTATCTTAAGCTTCAATGTGGCATTGTGTCGCTCAACCAGGCCTGCAGATTGGGGGTGGAAGACCGCATGGAATTTCTGTTTTATACCCAACCCTTTTAAGATGAGTTGGATAACTTCGGCTACGAAGTGGGGGCCGTTGTCGCTCCACAAAATTCGACAAAGGCCGTATCGGGGGAAGAATTCCTTCAGTAGTACTTTTGCGGTAGTCATAGCGGTGTTGTCATGGGTTGGGTAGGCTTCCACCCACTTGCTGAAGGCACACACAACGACAAGTACATACTTTAAACCTTGGCACCTTTCTAGCTGGACATAGTCCATTTGTAGGACTTCAAAGGGGTGATTGGGGACCCCAAACCCTCCCCGGGGTACAGCAGTTCCTTTCCCAGGGTTGTGTTGGAGGCATACTAGGCAATGTTGGACCAGACGTTTGGCTGAGTCTGGTATTCTGTCGTTGTGCCAGACTTTGGAGATGAGTTCGATCATGGGGGCAGACCCTATGTGTGCGGGGGAGTGTGCCATGGTCAGCATGGGGATCAAGTATGAGTCGGGTAGCAACCATTTGTTCGAGTCTTTAGTCCGCCAACAACCGTCATCGTCCTTCAACCCCACCCGGGCCCATTCAGTTAATTCGTGTGGTGTGCTGGCTAGTTGGATATCCCTAATCGTTTCCCTAGCATCCTTCCATTTCTCAGTTTGTGACCTGGTCACGTACATGCGGGTCGTGGACCTGTTCTCGGCTGTGGTTCGGGCAGTAATGTCAGCTAGTGCATTTCCCTGTCCTATAATGTCTGTCACCTTCTTGTGTGCCTGGCATTTGATCACAGCTAACCGTGTGGGGAGGAGGACTGCTTCGGTCAGGGCAGAGACTAGATCTCCATGCAGGATGGGTGTGCCATGAGAAGTCAAGAATCCCCTCTCTTTCCATAAGAGCCCAAAGTGGTGAACTACCCCAAAGGCATACTGACTGTCTGTGTAAATGTTTGCGGTTGTCCCTGCTGCCAGGATGCAGGCTCGTGTGAGGGCAATTAGTTCCGCCGCCTGTGCGGATCGCTGTGTGATGCGGGCTGTCTCAACAACTGTTCGAGCTGTGGTGACTGCATAGGCAGCTGAGGTGGTGCCATCGGGGAGCTTGATGCATGAGCCATCCACCCACAGTTCTCCGTCAGGGTCCGGGAAGGCAGTATCCCAGAGGTCAACCCTACTCTTGGTTTGTTCGTCGGTGAGGGTCACGCAATCATGTATAGGGGATGCATTGGGGTCAGCGTCAGGGAGAGGTAGTAGAGTAGCTGGATTCAGAGTGGTGCATCGTTTCAATGTGATGTGGGGTGCAAGCAGAGTCAGTTCATAACCAGTCAGTCATGCGCTAGTCAGGTGTTGAGTCTTGGTTTGGTTCAGGAGGGTATCAACAGCATGGGGTACCAATACTGTGAGGGGGTTCGAGAGCACGATCCCCTCACTTTGCCGGATAGAGACAGCAGCGGCGGCTACTGCTCGAAGGCAGGCGGGCAAAGCTCTGGCTACGGGGTCAAGAGTGGCAGAGAAGTAGGCACAAGGGCGTTGCTTAGGGCCTATGGACTGGGTTAGGACAGACAACGCACATCCCTCCCTTTCGTGGGTGTAGAGGGAGAAAGGTTTAGTGTAGTCTGGGGTTCCTAGGACTGGGGCCGAGCAGAGGGCGTCTCGTAATTCTTTGAAGGAGGATTGACATTCGGGTGTCCAGGGGAGGGGGAAGGGGGTATCTTTAGCCAGCAGGGAAAGCAGAGGTTTTACGATAAGACTGAAATTTGGCAACCACTGTCGACAAAAGGAGGTGAGGCCCACTAGGGACCGCACTTGCTTCTGAGTTTTGGGAACAGGGGTTTCTAGAATGGTTTGAATTCGGTCAGGGGTAAGTTTCCTCCCGTCTTTGGATAGTAGGTGGCCTAGATACGTTACTTGGGGCTGGCAGAATTGCAATTTCTTTCTGGAGACCTTGTGACCGTTCTCCGCAAGGAAGCGGAGGAGGTGAATGGTGGCTGTGACGGCAAGTGGAGTGGTGTCGGCCGCCAAAAGAATGTCATCGACGTACTGTATCAACACCACTCCATCGGGTAGTTGGACTGCATCCAGTTGCCTCTTGAGGGCTTGGCTGTAAATACTGGGACTCTCAGTGTAGCCTTGGGGTGCCCTGCAGAATCTGTATGAACGGGCTTTTAAAGTGAATCCGAACAGGTAGCGGCTGTCTGGGTGGATGGGGATGGAAAAGAATGCGTTCTTGAGATCAATAACAGTAAAGATGGTGGCAGTGGATGGAATCAGGGTGAGGATGGTGGTGATGTCTGAGACCACGGGGTACTGGGGTATGACTACTTTGTTAACCTCTCGCAAGTCAACAATGAAACGGTAGGCTTTCTCATCCCCCTCGCCTTGCTTCTTTACAATGGGTAGGATAGGGCTGTTGCAAACATTACTCACTACTTCTTCTACCACTCCTGCCTCGACCAGGGACTCGATGATTTCCACCAATGCCTTCTCGCCTTCGGGTGATATCCGATACTGTGGAAGCTTTGGGAGCACTGCGTCCGGTCGGACGGTTATGTGTACCGGGTCGATCACCATGCGCCCTACATCTGAGTCGGTTTTAGCCCATAGATGTGAAGGTAATGTGTCGAGTAGGGACATGTCAGCATCGGTTATAGAGAGCATACGCCGTGTGTGACAGGGTCTGGACAGATCTGGGTTATCGTGTAGGATGACTCGAACTCCGTCTGGGGAGCATCTGATGGTAGCTCGAAAATGTTTTAGCAAATCAAGTCCCATAATAGCATCGGGGGTGTTGGAGGAGAGCAGAAAGGTCGTGTCAGTGGTGTTATCTTCTAAGTCAAAGGAGATTGGTGCTGATAAGGGGTTAGTGGAGGGCGTTCCATCGAAGCCTATTGAGGTTACATGTGAGCCAGACAAGGGTGCCCTAGGGATCAGTCGTTTGGATAACGCACTACGTGTCGCCCCAGTGTCTACCAGGAATGGGGATTTTGTGCCCAAGACCTTAGCAGTGACGTAAGGGCCTTGCTGGTCAACACGGAGTTCGACTGGATCCCTCCCTTGCCCCTGGCGGTCCTATGCGAAGTCATGGGTGCTTTCATAGTCGGACTGCTGACACTGGTTTTGTCGGGGGCGGTCAAAGGTGTTTGGTTTGCCTGGCCTGACGTTGGTTGCGTCGTTCGTGTGCCCTCGTCCCTGTCCTCTGTTTCTGGGGTCATATGCTGTGTCTCTGGGATCCCTATTTTTGTTTAGTTCCAGAAGGACCGGGCACTGGGATTTCCAGTGTCCGAACCCTCTACAGAACGCACATTGGTTCCCATCTAAGTCTCTCCGTCCGTTGTAGGGTGCAGGTGTATGGTCTCTAGGGGGTAGCTTTCTAGGGGCGGTTGGGTGGTAATTCTCTTTCGGGGGTTCCCTTCCTATGGTCACCCCTTGCAACTGTGCTATCATTACCCTCTCCTTCAGTTCCTTTTTCTTCTTCTCTGATGCCCTATCGTTCTCGTTTTTCTGATTTTCGTAGTATTGGGCCATCTGGAGAATCGCTGCGGGTTTGGAGGCTGCCCAGCTACTCTCGCTGGTCTGTAGTTTCTGGGAAATTTCTTGTGTCAGACCCTTCACATAATTCTGGACAAAGAGGTGATGTCCGGTTGCGGTGGTCATGTCTTGGCCACTGTAATCGGAAAACACAGTCTCGAATCGGGAGAAGTATTCAGACACATCCTCCTGGGGTTTCTGGCGGCAAGCCGTTTCTATCGACCAGTCTACCTTTCTTTCTGGGATTAGAGTCTTCAGTTTTAGTACAATCTTGTCTGGGAGCTCTAATATGGCTTTTGGGGGTTTCTGTCCTGGATCTCGCTGCTTATCTATGGTATCGAGTTGTACCCAGGTATATCCGAACGACTCAGCGTGGTCAACTTTCCGGATTTGTTTCCACACATCAGCCGGCAGACATAGCCCAAAGAACAAGTTGATATCTGCTAAAGTCATAATCGTAGAACCTAAGGCTGTACCCAGTTCAGTGTAGAAGGCAGTCGGGTCTTTCTTAAGTCGGGTAGAGTTTTTCTAAAGGTCAAAATGTCTTGCCGGTCCCACGGCTGGTAGACCCAGTTATATACAACCCTTCCCTTCGCATCTTGGTGATTGATGTCGTCATGTGTTCCCAGACCTCGTGGGGGGACCCAGTAGGGGGCGGCTTCTTTAATGGGCATCATGGCATCAGCCCTTCCTTCCTGGGGCTTAGTCGCTATGGGGGTTTCTGCTTTGGTGGTCTGTCCATGTTCTTTAAGGTGTCGGTAGACCTCGAGTGTACGAGTGAAGAGGTTCGTAACGTCGCCCTCTCTTTCCTCTCCGATGTCTACCTTCCTATATAGGGCTGATAAGCCTTCGGGACCTTTATCGTGGTATCTTTCCTCATACGCATTCAGGGCGTGATAACAGAGCCGTACGACGAAGTGTCGTCTGCGGCTGTCGGCATACGAGTTATACACGTCTGTTATATACTCCTCACTTTCTTTTCGCTCCACCAGTGTCCCTACTATCTTATCAATTCCTGCTCGTTCATCCTTTGTTAATCGATTCATTCTGGTGGACTCTTTCTTTCCCATCTCATGGTCATCTAGCGTTGTAACCGACATTGGGTTCAGTACAAGAGGCTCAGCCGGCGCGGAGGCCGTGAGGACCGAGGCCCCTGTACTGCTTTCGCTCGTGTTCGGGGGTTGTAGGTGTTGCACTACTGACTGGGAGGGTGCATATGGAGGGGGCATGTAAATGATCGGGGGACCTAACAGTAATTCATCATTCGTTCGCTGCTTGGAGGACAACTCAGGGTAGAGCAAAGAAGGGGTCCTAACAGCATACTGGCCTGAGGTTTCGGGCTCCTGTCTTAGTTTAGTTTCCCTTCTCTCCTTTATGTCTTCTTCTAACCTTCTAGCGGCAAGGTGAGCTGCCTTTCGTAATTCCTTTTCTGCTTTTACTTCTTCCCTCTTTTTCCGTTGCGTTGCTTCTTTGCGCCACATGCCGATACTGTCAAGCATAGTAGGCGTCGTCTTATTGCTACGCAGAGCTACTTCTAGCGCTTCTATCTTATGGTCGTCGAAGGATCCCATCAGTGGCCACTGACTCTCGGGGTCCTTCTTGGTATATTTATGCCACAGTTTGCTATAAGCTACGGCGACTAGTCCATATTTAGTGAACATGTCCTTATTAGGGGTGCCTTCCAGTGGAGCCGGATGGTTCACCTCTAATAAGCGGTCCGGGCAGAACCAACTACCAATCAGTGGGGAGAAGATAGGCATGACGGGTTTCAACGGGGACAAAAGTCAGCACTACCTATCTTTTCACTGCTTGCAAAGACTAGACAGAATATCTCTATTCTTCGTTATTTGTAAGCAGAGAATACCTCCAAAGAACCAATATCGAACAACTAGTGTTCGGACAATCAATCAATCAATCAATGGGGAGATAAAGATAGGCATGACGGGTTTCAACGGGGACAAAAGTCAGCATTACCTACCCTTCACTATTTGCAAAGACTAGACAGAATATTCCTATTCTACGTTATTTGCAAACAGAGAATATCTCAAAAAGCACTATTCTCCAAAACAATCAATGTTCGGACAATCAATCAATGGGGAGATAAAGATAGGCACGACGGGTTTCAACGGGGACAAAAGTCTGCGTTACCTACCCTTCACTATCTGCAAAGGGAGAGAGAGAGAGAGAGTATTTCTACTCCTCCCCGTTTGTAGACAGCGAATATCTCAAAGAGAACAATCAATGAGCACAATCAATGAGCAATACTAGTATTTCCAAAGCTTTAAACAATCAATCAATTATTTCGCATTTTGTCGTGTATCACGACCTTACCCGGACCGCGTGGACAGTTTCTCGTCTTCCGCCTCCAGCGCCCGATCGTCCTCTACTCTCCGTATTTGCCGCGGCACTCCTGATGGTTCCCAGTCAGGACCGTAGATAACTCGAGAGAGGTCTGCTCGGAACCAGTGAAGTTCGGATGATCGGCTGCCAGACGAGGGTCTATTGGGCAGGAGCTCTCCCGATCGTTGCAGTCGTTCACTCTGTCGTTGGGACCTCTCCCACTGGATCCACGTGTCGCTGATGGGCCCCACGTTTGGGACGCCAATTGTTAAATGGTAGCGGCAGTTTCAGTCGATAACCTTTCAAGTATTTGCCCGGCGGTAATCGCCTCTCATACCATTCGATAATTTACCAATAAAAGAGGCAGGCGCCGGAGACTGGAAGGCAGGAAACAAAGTTTTATTCCGTCGGAGCAGAACACATCAGATCAGACAGCAAGGTATCGTCACGAGGTGCTCTAACCGCATCTCTGAGACCTGGTCTCTTATACACCGGTTTATTGCTTTATTACATATAGTACATTCTTGAGATTCTCTTGATGCATGAAAGAACATCCCCTGAAGCCCCGGCTCAGATCCGATCCCACACATAGTTACAGTAGAGGTTCCCACCCTACCCGCAGTGGGAGATGGCTATCGCGCAGCAGGGAATTCCGCTAATTCCCGGGGGTGTGTGCAACCGGCCGGGTCTCAGGGGGTAGGGGCTTTGATCTACTGTAATCCCTTTGATGCGGGGTGTTTCCCTTACAGTAGGGGCAATAAACTGCATCCGCAGGGCTAGGTGATGGCCTGGGACCAGTTCGGACAATGGGGCGCAGAGGAAGGGGGTTATCAAAGGAGAGGCATGACCATGTATGGGATGTCGGTCGGATGTGGTTCCGTAGCAGGGTCGCGCAGAAGGAGAGGGTTTATGGCCTGTATGAGAGAGCGGGGGTGGCCGGCGCGCGGGGGATGCTCGCAGCGCCAGGGGAAAGCGCTGGCGATCGAGAGTGAGCGGGGAGAGAGTGGGGTGCCTAAAATGGCGGCCGTGCATTCGCTGTGCGTGGCGCTGGGGGGGGAGGCAAGATGGCGCAGATAATGTTCAGTTTGCAGGCTAAATTTCCACAGAGCGGAGCTGCATATAAGCAGCAACTCTGCCTGCTGACATTAGTTTGTATCTTTTCCCTTTCCACGTCCTCAGACAAGGAGTGTAAAACAATTGTTGGTGACGGTGCTGGTTGCTATCTCGGTTTTTATAATTTAAAGAGGCGATGCCACAGAAAGGGGAGTGGGAGGGAATGAGGAATCTGCAGTTAGATCAAGTATCCACCAGAAAGAGCATTATCAAAGTTAGGTAACAGACTCTTCTGAGAGTTCTAACTGCAGATTCCTCACTATTAAAAATGATACCAAAGCAGTACACACACAAATGTGGAGCGTCTGTGGGGTGGACTCAAATTTAAATGCTTTTACAGAACCAAGTGGGTAAAGTGTTCTTCTCACTGGATCTGGATGTTAGGGCAGGAGTGCTTTGTGAACATATGCACTAATCCCCATTTTGCAGCTTGGCAGATGTCAATTACTACTCTAGCTAGTGTCAGTGAAGAAGCCAAGGTCCAAGTGGAAGGGGCACTCAATCCTTCAGGACCTTGTTTCTTTGCCAGTATATTGAATATCTTGATGCAGAGAACTATCCACTTTGAAAGGGTCCTCTCCTGCACCGATTTCCATTTAGTCAATCTAGAAAACCCTACAAAGAGCTGATCGACCGGTCAAAGGGTCTTGGAAGGATTGCTATAAATACTCAAAGATCTTACGGGGCCCATCCAATGGAATCTCTCCTCCACTTTCGAGAAGAGTGGGGGAGCAAAGAATGCTGGTCGAGTGATGATTTACCAATGTCGAAGGGAGTCACAACCTTTGGCATGAAGGCCACTTGAGTCCTCAGCACCAATTTGCCCATAAAAAAGGTGGTGTACGGCACCAACATTGCTTCCATCTCACTCATACAATGGGCTGTTATAACTGCAAAGAGGAAGACAGTTTTCAGAGACAAGAAATGCAGTGTGCAACTAGGCATAGGCTTGAAGGGCATATACATAAGAAATGTCAATACCAAATAAAGATCCCACAGAGGCATCGCAAACTGTTTGGTCTATAGATCTTCTGGGTCTGCCGGCACGATCTCGCTGGCCAAGCTCCTTGAGGCATGCATGTAGCAGCTTAATAAAGAAACGGCATTTATTGACTGCAATTCCCAGCTGGCAGAGGAAAACATTTGTTTGCTAAAACAGTCAATTCATTTGGATTTTCTATCCAGGGGATTGGTCCGACAAAAGTTAGTATTAACCTAACTGGTTGAAGCCTCTCAATGAGACTCTCTTTGTGGTAGGGTGCTGTTGCAAAGTCATCCTGTGCCCTGGGCACCCCCCAACGTTTTGCTGACTAATGCTGGTGGTAACTGACTTTGACTGACTCTGGGATCTGCCTACCCAGGCCCAAGGCCAGTGCTATGCTGAAAGAAACACATTAGAACACAGTTAAGACATCTACATACACTAGGGTACACAATAGTATGGTGGGGTATCCCCGTGATTGGCATGACCTACCCTATAAACCCCTAGTATATAATAGGGCAGGGGATTGACACTACCTAGAAGTCCCCAGTGGCCTGGGGCATGGCAGTTTAGAGGCCAGCAGACTTTTTCTGCACTTGCATGTGTGCACTGCTGAGGCCTGAGGTCAGTTTAAAATCAGCCCTGGGTGCCAGGACTGCTTTTAAAAAGTAAATTGTGCCCAAACTCGACTTTTGTAGTTGGGCCACTTAAAAATGGTTAACCTACAATGTTTTGGCACATTAAGGACCCCCAGGGTCTCCCCTAGGTATCCCAGGGGTGGGGGTCAGGTATTTATAAGGTACACCCTTATAAAATGAGTTCTTATATGCCTGGGTAAAGTGAAATTTCACATTTCACACCTCACATTGTAGTACAGTGCTACTCAAATTCGACTTTGATGCTAGGAGCACTGTAAAGGGAAAATCTGCAATCTTTCTACAGATTCAGAATCCCTAAAGTCTCCCCTAGTTGCACATGGGGTGGGGTTCCTGTAGATATAAGGCAAGTACTTATAAAATGTGTTTTTGTAAGTCCTGGTGCTGGAAAAATGGCTCAAGTTATTTTTCCCATTGCAAATCTCTTGTTACATAGGTTAACATGGTAGGAAATTAATGATTAATAACTTTTGATAGGAGAGGACTAGACATGCCATTCAAAGACTTCACAGAATGGTATTTATACATCTAACAATATCCTATTGTTGAATTTCTCCAAAGTGTACATACAAGAAGTTATAAGACTTTCTTGGCTGTAAGTCCAAATTCAGCCTTCCAGTGGTCTGTCCTGATTGGTCAGAGTTAAGTGGATTAGCCAGGCTGCCTTGAAGAGGTGATAAAGAGCCCCTGGGGTTAACCAGCTCTGCTGAGAGGGCAGTGTGCTGTTCCATAAGGAATGCCAGGCCAGGGAGAGGAGTTGTAAACCATGGGCTTCAAAGGTAGAGGGATGGCCACAGTCAGTTTCCACTTTACACTTTTGACCCCCACCAGACCCAGGATTAGGGAAGGTATGCACGGATAGTAGGAGGAGAGTCTATGGAAATAAGCCATCCTAGGGGGTGTGTTTAGCCAGCTCTTACCTCCTTGCAGGAAAATCAGCCATTATGGATTTGGAAGATTTGATGCACTCTGGGACAAAATAATGGTCATAACTTTGAGGAGTTACCCTGCTCCCATCGGTCAGATGTGACCTCCTGCCTGACCCAGAGAACTTGGAATAAGTATCTGAGAGGGGCAGAGCCCACCAGATGTGCTGCTTGAAACCTTCTGAAGCAAGAAGTGCCCTGCTGAGAAGTTTTGTGTGCAAAGATTTCTAAGGCCTGACCTCTGAAAACTGCACCATCGGAAACTACAGCCCTGTGGATTATTTGGCTGAAAAAGAACTAAAGAGTGAACTCCCTGAAACCTAAAGGTTCAATGAGCTCAACTGGAACATCACCAATTAAATCTACACCTTGGAGACCCATCAATGGATTTGTAAGGGTTTTGTACCAGTGGATTGTGGGAACTGACGTCCTCAACTTTCAAGGACCATCTTGGAGCTTCCAGACCCTTGGAGTAAATTTGAGACACTGTGGGACCCCTTGAGGAACTTCAGGAAGAAGTTAAAGAAGTTTGGAGAACTTTGGAGCAACTTTGAAAAAAAGCTCCATAGAGGGACCGACTCAACCTGGTCAGCCAGGCCACCTGCCTGCAACCACGAGCCGGCCAAGCCATCCAAGTTCATCCCGCTAAAAGCTCCATTGCAATAACTTCCAGAGATTGACCGGGACTAGAGAAAATCTGAAGCCGGCGAACCCTCACCGGATCTGGCTACATGAGGAGCTTCGAGAGACCCCGCGAGTAAAAGCTCCAGAAAAGTTTCTAAATCCGCTCGTAGAAAAGGTGACCGGGAGCAATCACGAGAGCCAAGCCACCTGCCTTCCATCGCGTGTTGGCCTGGATCCCTGGGTTGTCCCGCTGAAGCAAACTTGAAATATTTTCTAAGTCCCTCCAGGGAAGTTGCTTGGGACCTCATCACAAGTTAAGCCGGCGAACCCTCCCCGGATCCGGACTGGCTGGGAGCTTTGAGGACCCTCGGGAAGAAAAGCCCCTGAAAATTTTCTAAGTGTGAAGGAAGAAACTGAGACCGGGACCTGCCGGGAGCTGTAGCCATTCAGGGCTCCATCGCGCTCGGCCTGAAACTTTGACTTTGCCCCGGTCTATTGTGAGCAGGTATCACAATATGGTGCTATCTTCTAAGTGCTATATTTTATTAAAACTTAAAAAATTCGTATCTCTGGTTCACTACATTGGATTTTTGTTGTTGTGGTATGATTTTAAAGATAAAAATATGTCCTATTTTTATAATTTGATTTTGGATTTGTATTATGTGCTGAAGCAGTTTGCTGGCCTGTATGCATGCATCACTGAGTGGTGTGTGCAACACATTGACACTGGTGACAGCCTACCTGTCAAAAATAAACTGTATAGGTTAGTCTGACCATGTCAGAGCCAGCATTAAAGCTGAGGTTGCTAAAGTGCTGCCACTGGGGATAATTGAACCATCTGATATTCCATGGGCCAGTCCAGTGGTGCTGGCACCCAAACCTAATCCACAGGGGGGACCAAAGGAGTTAAGGTTCTGTGTGGACTACAGAGGACTGAATGCAGTCACACAGACTGATGCTCACCCTATACCTAGAGCTGATGAGCGCATTGATAGGTTAGGGGCTGCTCAGTACCTGAGTACTTTTGATTTGACTTCAGGTTACTGGCAGATTGCCCTCACTGATGGAGCAAAGGAGAGGTCAGCATTCTCCACACCAGAGGGACATTATCAGTTCAAGGTAATGCCCTTTGGCTTAAAGAATGCACCTGCCATCTTCTAAAGGTTGGTGAACAGGGTCTTGTCTGGGTTGGAACAGTTCAGTGCAGCTTACCTGGATGATATAGCTGTACACAGTTCTACCTGGGGGTACCACTTAAGCCACCTAAGGGAAGTGCTTCAGGCCATTCTGCAGGCAGACCTGACTATTAAGGCAAGCAAGTGCCAAATAGGGTAGAGTTCTGTGGTGTACCTGGGCCAGCTGGTAGGTGAGGGCCATGTACAGCCTCTCCACGCTAAAATCCAAACTATTTTGGATTGGACAGCTCCTGTTACCCAGACTCAGGTAAGGGCATTCCTTGGAGTGACAGGGTACTATAGAAGGTTTGTTCACAATTATGGGAGCATTATGGGGCCCCTAACAAAACTCACTTCTAAAACCGGCCAAAGAAGGTGATTTGGACCCCAGAGTGTCAGAAGGCTTTTGACACTATGAAAGCTGCTATGTGTTCAGCACCATTACTACTGGCCCCTGACTACACAAAAGAATTTGTGGTTCAGACAGATGCTTCAGAGCAAGGGATTGGGGCAGTGTTGTCACAGCTAAATGAAGTGGAACGTGGTCAGCCAGTTGCCTTTATTAGCAGGAGACTTCTTCCCAGAGAGCAGAGGTGGAGTGCCATTGAGAGAAAGGCTTTTGCTGTGGTGTGGTCCCTGAAAAAGTTGAGACCATATTTGTTTGGGACTCACGTTCGTGTTCAAACTGACCACTGACCTCCAGATGGCTCATGCAGATGAGAGGGGAGAATCCCAACCTATTAAGGTGGTCCATTTCCCTACAGGGAATGGGCTTTACAGTGGAACACAGACCTGGGGTTGCCCATGCCAATGCAGATGGACTTTCCAGGTTTTTCCACTCAGCTGATGAGGACTACCAGGGTGTAGGTTAGTAACCCATCACCTTTCGTCTGGGGGAGGCTATGTTGCAAAGTCATCCCAACGTTTTGCTGACTGATGCTGGTGGTAACTGGCTTTCACTGACTCTGGGCTCTGCCTAACCAGGCCCAGGGCCAGTGCTATGCTGAAAGAAACACATTAGAATACAGTTACACTAGGGTACACAATGGTATGGTGGGGTACTCCTGTGATTGGCATGACCTACCCTAGTATAGAATAGGGCAGGAGATTGAAACTACCTAGAATTCCCTAGTAGCCTGGGGCATGGCAGTTTAGAGGCCAGCAGCCTTTTTCTGCACTTGCATGTGTGCACTGCTGAGGCCTGAGGTCAGTTTAAAATCAGCCCTGTGTGTCAGGACTGCTTTTAAAAAGTAAATTGTGCCCAAACTCGACTTTGGTGGTTGGGGCACTTAAAAATGGATAACCTACAATGTTTTGGCATAGTGGGATATTGGGGACCCCCAGGGTCTCCCCTAGGTATCCTAGGGGTGGGGGGTCAGGTATTTATGAGGTACACCCTTATAAAATGAGTTCTTATATGCCTGGGTAAAGTGAAATTTCACATTTCACTCCCCACATTGTGGTACAGTGCTACTCAAATTCTACTTTGATGCTAGGAGCACTGTAAAGCGAAAATCTGCAATCTTTCTACAGATTCAGAACCCCTAAAGTCTCCCCTAGTTGCACATGGTGTGCGGTTTCTGTAGATATAAGGCAAGTACTTATAAAATATGTGTGTGTAAGTCCCGGTGCTGGAAATATGGCCCAAGTAATTTTTCCCATTGCAAATCCCTTGTTACATAGATTAACATGGTAGGAAGTTATTGATGAATAACTATTGATAGGAGAGGACTAGACATGCCATTCAAAGACTTCCCAGAATGGTATTAGTATATCCAACAATATCCTATTGTTGAATTTCCCCTAAAGTGTACATACAAGAAGTTATAAGACTTTCTTGTTTGTAAGTCCAAATTCAGCCTTCCAGTGGTCTGTCCTGATTGGTCAGAGTTAAGTGGATTATCCAGGCTGCCTTGAAGAGGTGATAAAGAGCCCCTGGGGCTCACCATATCTGCTGGGAGGGCAGTGTGCTGTTCCATAGGATACCAGGCCAGGGAGAGGAGTCGTAAACCATGGGCTTCAAAGGCAGAGGGATGGCCACGGTGTCAGTTTCCACTTTACACTTTTGACCCCCACCAGACCCAGGATTAGGGAAGGTATGTGCAGATGGTAGGGGGAGAGTCTATGGAAATAAGCCATCCTTGGGGGTGTGTTTAGGCAGCTCTTACCTCCTTGCTGGAAAATCAGCCATTATGAATTTGGAAGATTTTATGCACTCTGGGACAAAATAATGCCACACTCTACAGGATGTGGTCTCAACTTTGAGGAGTTACCCTGCTCTCATTGGTCAGAAGTGACCTCCTGCATGACCCATAGAAATTGGAATAAGTATCTGAGAGGGATGGAGCCCTCCAGATCTGCTGCTTGAAACTTACTGAAGCAAGAAGTGTCCTGCTGAGAAATTTTGCTGTGCAAAGATTTCTACAGCCTGACCTCTGAAAACTGCACCATCTGAAACTACAGCCCTGTGGATTATTTTGCTGAAAAAGAACTAAAGAGTGTACTCCCTGAAAGCTACAGGTTAAGGGAGCTCAACTGGAACATCACCAACTAAATCTACACCTTGGAGACCCATCAATGGATTTGTAAGGGTTTTGTACCAGTGGATTGTGGGAACTGACGTCCTCAACTTTCATTGACCATCTTGGAGCTTCCAGACCCTTGGAGTTAGTTTGAGACACTTTGGGACCCCTTGAGGAACTTCAGGAAGAAGTTAAAGAAGTTTCGAGAACTTTGGAGCAACTTTGAAAAAAAGCTCCATAGAGGGACCGACTCAACCTGGTCAGCCAGGCCACCTGCCTTCAACCACGAGCCGGCCAAGCCATCCAAGTTCATCCCGCTAAAAGCTCCATCGCAATAACTTCCAGAGATTGACCGGGACTAGAGAAAATCTGAAGCCGGCGAACCCTCACCGGATCTGGCTACATGAGGAGCTTCGAGAGACCCCGCGAGAAAAAGCTCCAGAAAAGTTTCTAAATCCGCTCGTAGAAAAGGTGACCGGGAGCAACCGCGAGAGCCAAGCCACCTGCCTTCCATTGGGTGTCGGCCTGGATTCCTGGGTTGTCTCGCTGAAGCAAACTTGAAATGTTTTCTAAGTCTGCTCCAGGGAAGTTGACCTCATCGCAAGTCAAGCCGGCGAACCCTCACCGGATCTGGAATGGCTGGGAGCTTTGAGGAACCTCGGGAAGAAAAGCTCCAGAAAAGTTTTTAAGTGTGAAGGTAGAAACTGAGACCAGAACCTGCCGGGAGCTGTAGCCACTCAGGGCTCCATCACATCCGGCCTGAAAGTTTGACTTTGCCCCGGTCTATCGCGAGCAGGTATCAGAATATGGTGCTATAATCTTCAAGTGCTATATTTTATTAAAGCTTTGAAAATTCATATCTCCGGTTCCCTACATTGGATTTTTGTCATTTTGGTGTCATTTTAAAGATAAAAATATATCATATTTTTATAAATTGGTGTTGAATTTTTAATATGTGTTGCGTCTTAATTATTTACTGAGATGGTGTTCTTAAATGCTTTACATACCTGTCTTTGAAGTTAAGCCTGTCTGCACGCAGCCACGTTACCAAGGGTTGAGAATAGGAATCATTTTCTAAGACCTATGCTGAGTCTTATCATGTGTTAGTGGCCTTATTGCCAGTGGCAGACCTACATTTGCCCCTACCAATAACCCACTTTCCAACAGGTGCTTAGTGTGGAATTCCCGATCACCAGACGCAGGTCTGTGTCACCTGGCTACTTGCTCACTAATGGGCAGACAAGAACATGGTTTTGACCATGGTATCAATCAAGGCATTTCTAAGAGAGTCATTAAATGGGAGCAAAGGCTCTGGTTTTGCTGGCCTAGATTGGCAAATCTCTGCTAGTATATTTGTCTAAGTCTCAACTTCGGTTCTAGCACCTATCATGCCCTCTGAATCAACAGCACAAATTAGCCGCTCTACGTCATTGGTGGCGCATGTGGTGAGTTAAGTTCGGTTGCAGTGGAGGGGTCAAGCCCACTGGCATTATTTATGTAAATAACATTACAACGCAATATCTGTATACTGAGATTGAAACAACCCATTCTCTTTCTCATCATCATTATCAGTATCTTGGGGTGTTCCCAGTTCTAGTATAGGGACAGAGTCAGAGCCAAAAAGAGAAAGGAACCTCTACTAATTACTGCATTGCAGTAGACGCATGAGGTTAGAATCAAGTAGCACAATAAATGCTTGTGCTTTAGTTATTTCATAATGTGAAATTATCATTTGATGCAGTTTCTCACATAGTGAGCTCTGGGCGATGTTGGTTCAGGGTCTGACTTGGGTGTCAGTATGGTGGAAGCTGGCATGGATTGTGGGGACAGTGTGAAAGTATGAACCAGTGTCAGTACAAGTCCAGTAATGGATTATGTTAGACCTGGCTTGTCCAGCGGGCTTGTCCCCAGACATTTTGATTTTTGGCCTCCTGTTTTGGACTCTGCACACTTTACTCAGTGCTAAAGTGCATATGCTCTCCCTGTAAATTGCATTTATGGATTGTTGATTCCATGATTGGCATATTTGATTTACTGGTAAGTCCCAGGTACAGTGCATTGTGTGTGCCCAGGGGGGCCTGTAAATCAAATGCTGCTAGTGGGTCTGCAGCACTGATTCTGCCACCCACAGGAGCAGCCTGTAAATGTCACTCAGACCTGCCACTGAGGTGTTTGTGTGCCGTTTGGTACTGCCATGTTGAACTGGCAAGTAGACCTACTTGCCAGGCCCTAACCTTTTCTTCTTTTACATGTAAGACACCCCTTAGGTAGGCTCAAGGTAGCCTCATGGGCAGGGTGGAGTGTATGTGAAAGGTAGGACATGTACTGAGGTGTGTGGCATGTCCTGATAGTGAAATACTGCCAATTTTGTGTTTCACTATTGAAAGGCTATCTGTCCCATAAGAAAGAATGGGGAGTTAATTTATAACATTTTATAAATATAACTGCCCATGGGAACAAGATAGGAAAATAGCTTTGGCATGCCTGAACACGAATATAAAAAAGCATATTTTAGGAAAGATGATTTTCATATTTTGTGTATTTTCTTGCTTAGTGTTAGACCTGGCACCTTGGCGTGAGTCTCCCTTCCACTTTTTTGTCGCTGTGCCTCATGTGTTTTGCTGGTGTTAGCTGCTCAGAGCTCTGTGCCACTGCCAACCAGTGCCACAGTGCAAGTGCTCCCTATTTAAAATGTATATGTTGGTTGGATTCCATGATTGGCTTATTTGGTTTACTGTCAGACCCCAGTAAAGTGCACCAGGAGTGCCCAGGGCTTGTAAATACAAATGCTGCTGGTGGGCTTGCAGCACTGGTTGTGTCACCCACAGAAGCAGCCTGGTAAAATGTATCTAAGGTCTGCCATTGCAGAATCTGCGTGCAGTCTGGTACTGTCATGCTGACTGGGTAAGTGTACACACTTGCCAGTCCCTAAACCTTCCCTTAACTTCATATCAGACACTCCTATGGTAGGCCCAAGGGCAGGGTGTATTGTAAGCATAAGGTAGGACAAGCCCTGATGTGTGTGGCATGTCCTAATAGTGAATTACAGCCATTTTCGTTTTTCACTATTGTAAGGCTACCTGTTCTCCATAGGCCAGAATGGGCTGCTAGAATTGTTACATTCTATGATCCTAACAGACCCAGGGAACATGGTAGAAATCCGAGTTTAGTATGCCTGAACTCAGAATAATAAAATACATCTTTTAGTAAAGCTTATTTTAATATTCTGTGTTTGCAAATACCACTTTTAGAAAGTGGGTATTTGCTTGCCTGACCATTTCAGCCCGCCTCTGCTATGATGTGTATCTGCCTGTCTGTTTGTGTGAGTGACAGGGCTGGGGAAACCCAGAGGGGCAGGGCTAGGTAGCCTGGTGGTTAATAGGAAGATTGGCAGTCAGATGGGTGGGAGGAGTACACCTGGGCTCTGAATAGGGTTGTGCTCTGCTACCACAATGCTGGCTCCACCTCCTGCGGAGCGGCTGATGTCTCTGCCCTGCACCCTGAATAGAAAGGCAGAGTCATGTCAACAGAGTGCTCAAGAACTGGTTTGGACTGGGCAAAGGCCCCTCAACCCCAGAGGAACAAAGGAATTAGGGGTATAAGTATTGGGACCCTGCTCCCAAGAAATTAGATCCTGCTGAAACAAGAAGAACCTCTGCCAGAGGAGAAGGAACTGGGAAATCTGTAGGAGGAGTAACTGTCCCTGACCTGGGGGACTGGCCTGCAGTGGTTGCCTTGCTGCTGAAGGAGAGGAGAAAGACTACTAAAGACTTTGCTTCAACTTGTGCTTTAAAAAGATCTCCAAGGGCTTGAACTGAGCTTGCCCCCTGAACGAAGTCCCAGGACCAGTGGACTTCACCCCCAGCTCCCCAGAGTCTTTTGGAAGTGCCTGCTGCTGTTGTTGGACCTTCTGAGGGACTGCGTGTCGCAAGGAGCTGGAAGCGCGACGCAAGGAAGAGAAGCGTGCCGCCATCGGAGCCGCTGTCGTCGCATCTCGCAGAGAGTGTCGCCGCTGCAGCATCGCATCGAGCGGAAGCGTCTCGCGTCATTCCGGAAGTGTCTCGTAACGCCGAAGAAGCGTGTCGTCATCGCAGCCATCGTAGCTGTTGCATTGCACCGCATCGAGAGAAGAGTCTCGCATCGAGGAGGAAGCGTGTCGCCATCGCAGCCATCGTAGTTGTCGCATTGCACCGCAACCAGAAAAGCGCCTCGCATCCACGGAGAAGCGTGCCGCCGTCGGAGCCGCTGTCATCGCATCTCGCAGAAGGGGTGTCGCCGCTGCAGCATCGCATCGAGCGGAAGCGTCTCGCAACATCGGAGAAGAGTGCCGTTGCCAAGGCTGCTGTCGTCGCATCTCGTCAAGGGTGACGCCACTGTAGCTGACACATCGAGTCGAGCCTTCTCGCAACATCGCAGAAGCGTAACGCATCTGGAAGATCCCGTCTTTATTTCTTTTGCACCAAGAACTTCAACGCATCTGCATCGCTGCAACACTTTCGTTACCCTGCGTGTCGCATCTAAGGTACATTGACTTAAAGTGTCGCATTTAAGAACTTAAGAGAAACTAAGCAATCTTCTACCAACTAAGCAACCGTATTGTGTATTTTTTATCGTTTAATGGTCTTGTGATAATCCTATATAAAGAATCCTTATTTTTAATATAAATACCTGTGCGGTGTCCATTTGTAGTGTTGTCACTTGGTTACTGTATGTGTTCACAAATGCTTAACCTATAACGCTCTGAGATAAGCCTTGTCTGCTCGCGCGAAGCTACCTAGAGGGTGAGCAGGGGTTATTTTAGGAGTGTAACCCCTTACCCTGACTAGAGGAAAGGTTCCCTGCTTGTCACAAGTACCTACCTGTGCCAACCAGAGACCCCGGATTCTAACATTGGTGGTCAGCAGTGAGGATTCTGGACTTGCATTTGTGACTCATGTACAGTGATTGGTGAACACTACTTAGTGAGTGCAGACCTTGAACGCACCCAATACTTCTTGGTAGATTTCTTTTTGGGACTTTCTATTTTTGAGTACTGCCAAACTTAACCATGGTGGAGAAAGCAGCATCCGTAGTCTCTGTGAATACTGAATGGGAATGGGAAGAAGAGAAACTGGACAGCTACCCGTTGAAACAGCTAAAGTTCTTCTGCAGAAAATGTAAAGTTTCTACAACTGGATGTAAAAACAAGGCAGAGTTCTACAAGGCGCTGACGCCCTGGGTAGAAGCAAGGAATGCCATTGATGATGAGAATGCAGATGAGCAGCTGGATGGGCCAGGGGGCTCAAGAGGAAGGAGAACCCCTTCCCCTGCTGGTAGCAGTGTTTCTAACCACAGTCTATCTCCAGAGGAGTTGGCAGATAGAAAAGAGTGTAGGATGCATGAATTGGAGCTGGCCAAGCTCAAGTTAAGTGGGCAGTTAGAATTGGAAATGCAGAGTAGAAAGTTAGCCCTGGAAGAAAAGAAGCTACAATATGAACATGAAAAGGTTTTGAGGGAGATGGACCTGAAAGCCCAGAGTCTAGAAAAGGCTCCCTCTGGTGGCAGCACACCGTCAGTGCAGACAGAGTCAAGGGTGTACATACCCAAGGATGTGGTTAAGGAATTCTTCAAGAATGATGACATAGCGCAGTGGTTTAAGGCCTATGAGGTAGCCATGTCTTCCCACCGGGTCCCTGAGAAAGATTGGGGAGCGGGGTTGTGGGGACGGTTCCTTAGTGAGGGGTGGGATACACTGCTGGATTTGCCTTCAGATGATTATAATTCCTATCCCCATATGAAGGCTGCTTTGATGTCTAGGTATGGGTTGACTCCTGAGTTGTATAGGCAAAGGTTCAGGGGTTGCACCAAGATTCCAAACAGTACGTATGTTGAATATGTGACTTTTTTTGCAGAGCACTGGATGGTTGGGTGAAGGGTAGCAAAGTTAATGATTTTCAAGGGCTTCTTGATTTAATGGCATGGGAGCACTTGTCCAGTAATTGTTTTCCTGAGCTACGCCAGCACCTGATTGATAGTAGGCTGACTAACCCTAGGAAGCTTGCTGAGGAGGCGGACCGCTGGGTCAGTACCAGGGTCCACAAGGGTCAAGTGGGAGATTCCGCCAAAGTGGGCAGGGTCCCCAGCAGAAGAGTGGGGGGGACAAGGGTAAACAGAGGGAGTTCCAGAAGAGGCCTCAAAGTAATCCCCAAGGGAACCAAGGGAAAGTTTCTCAGCCTCCCCCACCACAGAAACCGACAGGAGCCCCGACAGGTACACCTGTTCAGAAGGGGCCCATCAGATGTTACAAGTGTGGTAACATGGGGCATTTTGCCTCTGATGTGAAGTGTCCATTGTTTGGTAAACCAGCACCCACTGGTGCTCCATCCCGGCAGGTGACTAGTGTAGCCCTGGGGGAGGAGATGGGTGTCCAAGGTGGGTGGGGTCCCACAGAGATGTCCCTTGTCTCATTAGGAGACCGTGAAGTGGTCCCCCAAACCCAGCTGCCTGAGAACACTAAAAAGTACAGGCAGTGGGTGACCATAAATGGCCATAGGGTTGAAGCTCTCAGAGACACAGGAGCCAGTGTGACTGCTGTCAAGCGCCACCTGGTGTCTCAGGAGCAGGTTGTCCCAGGAGCATTCTATCTGGTTGTTGCCGCCGACAACACCGAGAGTCACTGCCCAGTGGTTCAGGTTCCCTTTCAGTGGGGGGGGGGTCTCTGGTACTCTTCAGGTAGCTGTGAGGCCCGCCATGCCTGTAGACTGTCTGTTAGGGAACGACTTGGAGAGCTCAACTTGGGCTAAGGTGGAGCAGAGTGCTCACCTGGAGATGTTGGGTATGCCGGATTGGGCGTGTGTCACCACACGGTCCATGGCAGCCAGTAGAGGTGCACAAGAGGTCCTGGAGCCTGAGAGGGAGGCCCAGGGACCGGCCTTAAAGAGAAGGAGCAGGGGGCGCGGGAAACCGGCCCCTGAAGTTCCCACGGTCCAGGAGGGAGCAGACCTTGAGGGGGATGCCCTGGAACCTACAGGGGAACAGATAGCTGAACTGGGGGACCTGCCTGAGCTGACCCATTGGCAGCAGGAAGGAGGACCCTCCAGGGAAGAGTTCTGCAGGGAGCAAAGAGAATGCCCTTCTCTTGAGGGTTTGCGGCAACAGGCTGTAGACCAGCCCAACGGTGATCAGTCCGGAACACATTTCATTTACTGGGAGAACGACCTCCTGTATTCTGAGCCTAAGGTTGCTGAGCCTGGGTCATCCCGTGTGCTGGTGGTACCCCAGCGCTTCAGAGCCTTCCTACTGGGGCTGGCTCACGATGTACCCTTAGCAGGACATTTGGGGCAGGACAAGACCTTTGAAAGGCTTGTCACCCACTTCTTTTGGCCCCAAATGCGCAGTAGTTCAGATACTCACTGCAGAACATGCCAAACTTGCCAGACAAGTGGGAAGAGTGGAAGGAAGCAGAAAGCTCCACTCCAACCATTCCTTGTGGTCGGTACCCCATTCCAGCGAGGGGGGATTGACATTGTAGGGCAACTGGACCCCAGGACAGCGATGGGCAATAGGTTCATCCTGGTCCTGGTGGACCATGCCACCCGGTACCCGGAAGCCATCCCTCTGAGGAGAGTGACGGCCCCCGTGGTGGGACGTGCGCTGATGGGAATTTTCTCCCGAGTGGGATTCCCTCTAGAGGTGGTGTCTGACCGAGGTACCAATTTCATATCTAAATATATGAAATACCTTTGGCAAGAGTGTGGTGTAACCTACAAGTTCACCACACCTTACCACCCCCAAGGAAACGGGTTGGTTGAGAGATTCAACCGAACCCTCAAAGGCATGATAATGAGCCTGGAAGGACCCATGAGGCGTAAGTAGGACGTCCTCTTACCATGCCTCCTCTTTGCTTACAGAGAGGTGCCACAGAAGTCTCTAGGGTTCAGTCCCTTTGAGCTTCTGTACGGACACCCAGTGAGAGGACCTCTAAGTCTGGTCAAGGAAGGCTGGGAGCAATCTCCCAGGAAACCTCCCCAGAATGTATATAGCTACATGCTGGCCTTCAGAAACCAGACTAGGCGTTTCAGGGAACTTGCTGAGGCAAACCTGGAAGCCAGCCAGGAGGAGATGAAGTGGTGGTACGATCAGAATGCCACTCTGCTAGAGCTTCAGCCTGGACAGAAGGTATGGGTCTTGACCCCCGTGGAGCCCTGTGCGCTCCAGGATAAGTGGACCGGTCCCTTTGAGGTGGTGGAGCACAAGAGTCTGGTTACCTATTTGGTGGACCTGAAGTCTCCTAGGAACCCCTTAAGGGTCCTACACGTCAACCGCCTCAAGCCCCACTTGGAGAGGTCCCAAGTGGGCATGCTCTTATCGACAGATGCTGGGATGGAGGAGGAGACCGAGCCTCTTCCTGCCCTCCTGTCAGTCAAGGAGCAAGATGGGTCAGTGGATGGTGTCATCCTCTCTTCCACCCTGACCCCTGAGCAACAGAACGATTGTCGCCAGCTGCTGGGACAATTTTTTGACCTGTTTTCCCTGGTTCCCGGTGTCACTGATTGGTGCGTCCATGATGTGGACACTGGGGATAGTACACCTGTGAGGCACAAGGCCTACAGGGTGACTGACAAGGTAAGGGCCTGCATCAAGGAGGAGGTCTCCAAGATGTTTGCCCTTGGGGTAATTGAGTCCTCAAGCAGTCCTTGGGTCAGCCCAGTGGTCTTGGTCCCAAAGGCTGCAGCGCCTAGAGCCACACCCGAACTCCGGTTTTGTGTGGACTAGAGAGGACTCAATTCGGTCACCAGGACTGACGCACACCCCATCCCCAGAGCTGATGAGATCATAGATCGGCTAGGGGCTGCCAACTACCTCAGCACGTTTGATTTAACGTCTGGGTACTGGCAGATCGCCTTGACCGATGGGGCCAAAGAGAGGTCAGCATTTTCCACCCCTGATGGGCATTACCAATTCCGGGTTATGCCCTTCGGGATGAAAAATGCCCCTGCCACCTTCCAGAGGTTGGTCAACCAGGTGTTGGTTGGGCTGGATTCGTTCAGTGCAGCCTACCTGGATGACATCGCAGCGTTCAGCTCCACGTGGGAGGAACACCTGCACCACCTCTGGGAAGTGTTGATGGCGCTGCGGAGGGCAGGCCTCACGATCAAGGCGAGTAAGTGCCAGATCGGGCAGGGTTCAGTTGTGTACTTGGGGCACCAAGTTGGGAGTGGCCAGGTGGCACCCCTTCAACCCAAGATAGAAACCATCCTGAATTGGGAGTCGCCCAAAACCCAGACGGAGGTGAGAGCCTTCCTAGGTCTCACCGGATACTACAGGAGGTTTGTCAAGGGGTATGGCAACATGGTTGCCCCCTTGACAGCGCTTACTTCAAGGAAGCAGCCCAGGAAGGTGATCTGGACTGACACCTGTCAGAAATCTTTTGAGGCCCTAAAAGCTGCTATGTGCACGGCGCCCGTGCTTTTGGCTCCCAACTTCTCCAAAGAGTTTATCGTTCAGACAGATGCTTCAGAGCATGGTGTGGGGGCTGTTCTTTCACAGATTAATGAAGAGGGCCTAGATCAACCTGTAGCCTTTATTAGCAGGAGGGAACAGAGATGGAGTGCTATTGAGCGTGAGGCATTTGCTGTGGTCTGGGCGCTGAAGAAGCTAAGACTCTACCTGTTTGGGTCTCACTTCCGGGTTCAGACAGACCACAGGCCCCTCAGATGGTTGATGCATATGAGGGGTGAGAATCCAAAGCTGTTGAGGTGGTCCATTTACCTACAGGGTATTGATTTCACGGTGGAACATCGCCCTGGTACAGATCACGCAAATGCTGACAGTCTGTCCAGATTTTTCTGCCTTAGTGATGAGGAACTCCCTGGGGTAGGGTAGTTCTCCCCACTTCTCAGCTGGAGGGGACACGTGTTAGACCTGGCACCTTGGCGTGAGTCTCCCTTCCACTTTTTTGTCGCTGTGCCTCATGTGTTTTGCTGGTGTTAGCTGCTCTGAGCTCTGTGCCACTGCCAACCAGTGCCACAGTGCAAGTGCTCCCTATTTAAAATGTATATGTTGGTTGGATTCCATGATTGGCTTATTTGGTTTACTGAAGTGCACCAGGAGTGCCCAGGGCTTGTAAATACAAATGCTGCTGGTGGGCTTGCAGCACTGGTTGTGCCACCCACAGAAGCAGCCTGGTAAAATGTAGCTAAGGTCTGCCATTGCAGAACCTGCGTGCAGTCTGGTACTGTCATGCTGACTGGGTACGTTCACACACTTGCCAGTCCCTAAACCTTCCCTTAACTTCATATCAGACACCCCTATGGTAGGCCCAAGGGCAGGGTGCATTGTAAGCATAAGGTAGGACAAGCCCTGATGTGTGTGGCATGTCCTAGTAGTGAATTACAGCCATTTTCGTTTTTCACTATTGTAAGGCTACCTGTTCTCCATAGGCCAGAATGGTCTGCTAGAATTGTTACATTCTATGATCCTAACAGACCCAGGGAACATGGTAGAAATCCGAGTTTAGTATGCCTGAACTCAGAATAATAAAATACATCTTTTAGAAAAGTTTATTTTAATATTCTGTGTTTGCAAATACCACTTTTAGAAAGTGGGTATTTGCTTGCCTGACCATTTCAGCCCGCCTCTGCTATGATGTGTATCTGCCTGTCTGGTTGTGTGAGTGACAGGGCTGGGGAAACCCAGAGGGGCAGGGCTAGGTAGCCTGGTGGTGAATAGGAAGATTGGCAGTCAGATGGGTGGGAGGAGTACACCTGGGCTCTGAATAGGGTTGTGCTCTGCTACCACAATGCTGGCTCCACCTCCTGCGGAGCGGCTGATGTCTCTGCCCTGCACCCTGAATAGAAAGGCAGAGTCATGTCAACAGAGTGCTCAAGAACTGGTTTGGACTGGGCAAAGGCCCCTCAACCCCAGAGGAACAAAGGAATTAGGGGTATAAGTATTGGGACCCTGCTCCAAAGAAATTTGATCCTGCTGAAACAAGAAGAACCTCTGCCAGAGGAGAAGGAACTGGGAAAGCTGTAGGAGGAGTAACTGTCCCTGACCTGGGGGACTGGCCTGCAGTGGTTGCCTTGCTGCTGAAGGAGAGGAGAAAGACTACTAAAGACTTTGCTTCAACTTGTGCTTTAAAAAGATCTCCAAGAGCTTAAACTGAGCTTGCCCCCTGAACGAAGTCACAGGACCAGTGGACTTCACCCCCAGCTCCCCAGAGTCTTTTGGAAGTGCCTGCTGCTGTTGTTGGGCCTTCTGAGGGACTGCGTGTCGCAAGGAGCTGGAAGCGCGACGCAAGGAAGAGAAGCGTGCCGCCGTCGGAGCCGCTATCGTCGCATCTCGCAGAGAGTGTCGCCACTGCAGCATCGCATCGAGCGGAAGCGTCTTGCATCATTCCGGAAGTGTCTCGCAACGCCGAAGAAGCGTGTCGCCATCGCAGCCATCATAGCTGTCGCATTGCACCGCATCGAGAGAAGAGTCTCGCATCGAGGAGGAAGCATGTCGCCATCACAGCCATCGTAGTTGTCGCATTGCACCGCAACCAGAAAAGCGCCTCGCATCCACGGAGAAGCGTGCCGCCGTCGGAGCCACTGTCGTCGCATCTCGCAGAAGGGGTGTCGCCGCTGCAGCATCACATCGAGCGGAAGCGTCTCGCAACGTCGGAGAAGAGTGCCGCAGCCAAGGCCGCTGTCGTCGCATCTCGTCAAGGTTGACGCCGCTGTAGCTGACGGATCGAGTCGAGCCTTCTCGCAACATCGGAGAAGCGTAACGCATCTGGAAGATCCCGTCTTTATTTCTTTTGCACCAAGAACTTCAACGCATCTGCATCGCTGCAACACTTTCGTTGTCCTGCGTGTCGCATCTAAGGTACATTGACTTAAAGTGTCGCATTTAAGAACTTAAGAGAAACTAAGCAATCTTCTACCCACTAAGCAACCGTATTGTGTATTTTTAATCGTTTAATGGTCTTGTGATAATCCTATATTAAGAATCCTTATTTTTAATATAAATACCTGTGTGGTGTCCATTTGTAGTGTTGTCACTTGGTTACTGTATGTGTTCACAAATGCTTAACCTATAACGCTCTGAGATAAGCCTTGTCTGCTCACGCCAAGCTACCTAGAGGGTGAGCAGGGGTTATTTTAGGAGTGTAACCCCTTACCCTGACTAGAGGAAAGGTTCCCTGCTTGTCACAAGTACCTACCTGTGTCAACCAGAGAACCCAGATTCTAACACTTAGCCATCCTGTTTGCCTCCTTTGGTTTATGGATTGATTGTCTGGCTTTGGAGTGACAGGGGCTGGGGATGTGCATTCTCACAGACGACCACCAGGGGGGTTGATGTGTGTCCTGCCTTTCCTGAATGAGTCAGGGCTGGGCTGAATAGATCTGAGCTGCATTCAGAGTAGTGGAGGACATTTACCTTGCACCTGAATAGGCTCTGACTGCCTTGAACAATGCTGTCTCCACCTCCTGCCAGGCAACTGCACCAGAGAGGACATGACTAGTTCTGGCTTGGCAAAGAGCTTCTCTGCCACCAGAGAACAAAGGAATTTGCTGTATTGACATTGTATACTAATGAAATGCCAATAAAAAAAAATTGCTAAAAAAAAAAATTGGGGCCCTGACCCCAGAACTTTGGATCACTGCTGAACTAAGGAACCTGCCAGGAAGAAGAACCGGGAAAGATGTAGGAGGAGTACTCCCCCTGTGCTATATGCTGTTGGGCTGCAGCGTTTGCTTCTGTCTTGGGCAGGGAAAGAACTGGACTGTGCTTTCATCATCCTGCTGTTAGAATGTTCTCCAAGGGCTTTAAGTGGATATTGCCTGCTGTTGGAAGTCTCAGGGATAGAAAAGACTTCAGAGACTACTTCTGGGAATCAAGAGGAACCTTTGCCAAGGAGAAGAACTGGAGAAACTGAAGAGGAATACTGCCCATATGCTGTTTGCTGTCTGGGGTTGGCCTACAGTGGGTACTTTCTGCCAAGGAAAGGAGGACTTTGCTGTGTGCTGGGTACCCTGCTTGAGAGAGCGCTTGAAATAGAGCTTTCCTCCTGTTCTGAAGTCTCACGGACACAAAGACTTCACCTCCAGTGCCCCCTGAACTCCTTTGCTGGGAGTTCTGACCTTCTGAGAGGCGCCTGTCAGTGTTTTGTATATCTGGAGGTTGTTTTGGGATTGGAAAGTGCAAGAACTGTGAAAATCGATGCATCGCTTGTTTTACGGCGGTGCGAGAAGAATTTACCGATGCATCGCCGCAGCTGAAGAATCAGCGCAATGTATATTCACAGCTGAAGTGTCTGCTGTGCGACAAATCCTGTACACCAATCTTCAATATCCAAGATCACCACACCGATTCTGACGCAGGCCCTCTTGTGGAAGAACCGACGCACGAAAGGGACACGGCTAAAATCATCGCAGCGCAGCCCGGGTCTTTACCCATCGCATCGTACTGGATTGTCACGCATTGCATCGAAGCGCCAAGTCTGTCGCATCATTGGGGGACGCAGTAAGAAAAGGACGCATCATCTCCCACTTAGTAAGAAACGGACTCATCACCTCCTCTCCAGGAAGGCACCGACGCATCAACTCTCCTGCGCAGCAGTAAAGAACCGAGGCATCACCTCCCCTGGAACAAGGAACTGATGCATCACCTTCCCTGAGTGTAAGGAACCGACACATCACCTTCCCTGCGACCCTTTTTGCTTGCATTTTTCAACTTATCCAATGTACTTTGTGTAAAAGTGTGGCATCCCAAATTTTCTTGGAACAGAGCTGTATGCAAATCAGGTGCTTGCATGCAATGCTGCTCCACCGTGACACTTCTCTGGGATACACAGCTGTCACAGAGCTATACCACGCCACCTACCCGCAGTAGCGGCTCGTAGTGGGAGTGCTGCGGGCAGTGGGTGGGGCGGGGGAGGTTGAGGGTGGGTCTAGTAAACTCTGGGATACGCACTACTGGAGGTAAGTACATAAATAAATAAATAAAACAAATTACATTGCGCTCGCTGCAACGCCATTTGTGTTGCAGCGCGCGCAATGTAATTAGTTTTATTTATTTATTTATGTTCTTACCTCTGGTCGGCTGTATACTGGAGTTTACTACCCCCCACCGTACCTCCCCGCAGCACTCCCACTACGAGCCGCTACTGCCTACCCGCTAAGAGGAGCACTATTAAAATAATTCTTTGGATTCAGTCAGACACTTAAGGGATGTTGTAAGGGTGAGGAATCGGCAGATAGAACTATTTGTTAGAAAGCAATTCATGAAAAGACAGCACTTTGGTATTTTACGGTT
This sequence comes from Triturus cristatus, assembly GCF_964204655.1. Taxonomy (NCBI): domain Eukaryota; kingdom Metazoa; phylum Chordata; class Amphibia; order Caudata; family Salamandridae; genus Triturus; species Triturus cristatus. Next base: position 448,031,130 of record NC_140590.1, read on the forward strand.
GTCTAATTTAAAATTGGATATTGCTTCTAAGAATTTGTCCTATATTTTATTTCTACCCAGAAAATAAAAGACACATTTTGCAATTGCAAGCGCTGTAAATAACAAGCTGTACAAATTACCAATTCAAATTGGGCTGGCCCAGCTAGGATTTGAACCCATAACCTCCAGTTCACCAAAATATAACAGCAGCACACACTTAAGTTAATGAGAAATCTTCATGTGTTTGTGGAAGGAGATCCAAGATTCATGGAAAGGAAGCCAGAGAGAGAGCAGAAAGCAAAGTTAGGTTAAAGTTCTTTTTTCTTTTTTTATTGGGAAGGCCCAAAAGTTTCAGAATACTTTACGTAAATCAACTGTATATCACAAGCCAGAAGGAGCAACCCAAGGGCTATGGATCACATACTCAAGTACGCAAAAAGATGAAAACAAAAAACAGTAACAAGCGAATAAATAAGCAGATCAGGAAAAAAGAAGTCATGATGCATGCAAGAAACATCAGGAAAGGATTCTTCAACCGCTAGTAAGATTAGATCGAACTAATATAATTGTCAGATCATAATAGGGTGACCAACCGTCCGTAAATTTCACAGACTGCCCTAATTTGGGCCTCTTGTCCGTTGTCCGTAAGGGTTTCTTCCACGGACGCCTTTTGTCTGTAATTTCAGACACTGGCGTGAGCTGCCCCCTGCAAGCTGCCTGTAACTCTCACTGCAGGGCCAGCTCACGCTTCTGCTGTGATCTGTGGCCTGCACACAGCCCCTCCCCGACCTGGCACAGACTGCTATCAGGTTCATTATCATTCTGTATGTTGGCCTAATTATCATGTACAGAATGATAATGGGCCTCTCTGCCCAGTGACAGCATTTTGGATCAGGTTTTTTTTTTCAGTGGGAGAGAGGGGGCATGTAAGATTTGAGAAGACTTCAGCTTTGATCTTTTTCTTCACTTTTTTTTTTAATATGAAAACGCAGGTGTGTTTCACTTGCATACACAACAGATGCAGTGAGTGTAAGGTTCTCTCAACATAAAATAAACTTATTTTGACTTGTGCTTGTGTTGGTTGTCTATTTACTTATGCACTATTGCGCAACTTCCTCTGATGTGTATGCAAAATGTACCTTTTGTCCCGAATTTTCGTCATGAATTCTGACCTTCTGTCCTGAATTTTTGTCCTGTTTTGACCCTTTGTCCTGAATTTTTGCACACACTCTCCTGAATTTGCACCCATGCCAGTTGGTCACCTTAGATCACAAACGTGCCAGTGGAAAACAGATAAAGTATTTTCAGGGAACCTATCCAGGAGAGAAGGCAAGGGCAAGCTCGTGCAACAGAAGATCCGATGTCTGCATATTCACAACCTAATCAGATAACATGGGAAGGGATGCATCAGGACACAATGGGGTACATTGGGGATGAGTCTGAACACTCCCAGACTGGTAATGAGAGAGGTTTCGAAACATGAGGAATGGTTGTGCTGCTCTAGCAGCAGGAGTTTCAGATCATTTTTTAAGCAAGGGAACAAGGTATTGGGGATGGATTTTCAAACTTTGGTTGCACATCCAGAGGAAGACTGCTTCAGTGTTAGCTTTTAGTTTTGATATAGATTTGTAGGCTATACTCCAAAAGACCTTCAGTTTCTTTGTTAAGTAATTGGAGAGTTCAGCGTAATGGAGATTATAGAACTAGGCAATTAAGTTTCTCGATAGACGTGGCCTCAATTGGGAGCTATCTACATGAGATGTGCGGTCAAATTGGTGCATTCCAGAGATTATTTGGGCTACAGCATGAACCACAGCTTTAAGGGGCCGAGGTGAATTTTGGGAATGCTAGTTAGAATGTAAGTGCCATAATCATTTTAACTGGAAGGCAAGATGGAGGCCACATCTGTGGCCGAGTGAGCGCCTGCAGGTGACCGCCCTTCACAATTCCCCCCAAACTTTGTCAGACCTGATACGGCCCAACTGTTGTTATAGCCGGGATCATTATATCCTAAAACACAGACTTGTGAAAGCTTCTTGAGAGCGGCAGGTTCAGTGTCTGCATTTGGGAAAAGCTCTGGAGTGTACTCACGCATCGGTTTTCATCTCTGCCTGGCTTCCGGACTCGGCTCCTGCCTGCGGCTGGTGTGGTTTTCTGTTCAGGGAGCCCGCCGGACTACTGACAGGTTTGGACATGGAGTGGTTGGAGCGGAGATGCCTCTCAACAGCACCTGAGTAACTAAGCATCGCGGTTTAGTCCCCGCTGCGACTGCAGTGTCGAAACAGGCAGGAAGCACCCAAGAGACACAACCACAGGGAGAGGCTGCAGTGAATCCAGGAAGTAACTTGCAACCTGGGAGCACCCGAACTGCAGGGCCTGGGAAGAGAACCACTCCTGCTATTTTCCTCGCCTCCAGGAAAGGAAAGAACAGTAAATCGGATGTGCCCAGGGAGGAGAATGGAGAGAAGACTTCATACTTGGACGAGGTGAGCTCTGGAAACATAGGGGCTACTGATAATACTTTGAAGGCAGCAGGGAACAAGTCTAATCATGGAGAGCAGAGGGATACTTACCCTGGGAGCCGGTAATGGGACGGGGGACAGTGTGTTGTAACCGATATTACGGTAGGGGCAGAACATGGTGTAAATACTATAGAATCAGGTCCTGATAATTCGGTGATGGATAAAAGAGCCTGTGAGATGTCACTAATGGGAAACCAGAATGATCAGATTAACTCAAGAGAATCACAAGAACTGCGTGAAGCAGAATTGGGCGATCACTTTTTTTTACTGTCTGATCATTCCAACTCATCAGGTGATGAGTCTGTACAAATATCTGATGGCCCATCCGGCTCTCCACGTGGACGGTGGAGTGAGACTAGCAGTATGTATCAAGATGAGACCCCAGTGAACTGGACTAGGAATTCTTGCCCATATACTACACACAAAAAAAAATCAAGAGCAATGCATAGAAAGGCGTCTGACACAGCGGCCTCAACCAGTCAAACACTGTCTCCTACCCTCAAGTCATGTCCAACTGAGACTTTAGAGGTAATGCGACAAGGGCCGTATGAATCACTAGATCACATGGAAGAAATTTCTTTGGCTGTCATTTATGAGACAATAATGTCACACAGACAGGAAACCCGGGCAGAGAGCCAGAAAACGCAGGGAGCGTGTCGGAAATTACAAAACTCACTTCGGCGAGTGGCCAAATCCTGTTCTGAGTTTGCTGAGTGGATAACGGAGGTTGAGAAAAGGATCTCCAATCTTGAGGATGAAATGAATGCTCAAAAAGCGGTGACAGATTACCTGACGACGCAGCGCAGTGATATGGCTTGGAAACTTGAAGTCATGGAAAATCGGCCGCGAAATAACTTAAGAATTTTGGGAGTCCCTGAAGGCACTGAGGGGTCTGATCCACAGAAATTTGTGGTAGGGCTGTTTACAGAAGCTTTCCCGGAGCTGACACATTGGGCATGGCACAATGAGGTGCAACGGGCCCATCAGTTCCCCTTTTGGCAGAATATCAACCAGGGAGCCAATAATTCTGCTCAACCCAGAGCAATCCTTATTACTCTGTCTAACTTTTTATCTAGGCAGACTGTGTATGATCTGGCTAGGACAGATAGAAAGAGAAGGGGGAACGGGTTTGAATTCTTTGTTCGCCCTGACTACTGTCATCAAACAGTGAAAAAAAGGTGGCCGCTCTGGCAACTAATTTCTCCATTTCAGGTCAAAGGTGCCCAATCATTCCTTCTGAATCCTGACAAACTCAAGGTCATACACAAGGATAGTACCCGTTTTTCACATCTGCAATTAAGGCCAAAGAATATCTCCAGGACATCAAATCCTAATTCTTTTGGCTTTTAGCTGATTAAGATTGTATTTACAACAGAAGGATGCTTTCTTTACAAATTTGTAGCACGTGAAAAATCTATAAGTATAAACTTTAATTGTGTTCTCATCTCCCCTTTTTTTTTGCTGGGATGGGCCTGAATACTGGGACTCAAAAGTACACTGGTGGGGAGAACTGTGGGGGGAAAGAGGGGCAGTCAGCGCTGGGGCAGGGCTCTCCATCATCCGAGACCCATGGGTCTTGCAGCCTCTATGGTTGGGTGCCTAGGGAAACAAAGGGATGGGGAAGGGTGGGGCACTAGGGGGGTGGCTGCTGGGGGGCACAGGGACTAAAAAATGGGGTAATAAAGCCAATAAATGAGTTTATGCAAACCAGAAGAAGCGATCTGTTATGTTGGGAGAGAGGAAGCTGTCTTTTTAGTTTTGAAGTAGGTTAATGATGAATATGTTTTCGGTATGTTCATTTAATGTTTGGGGCCCTGATGAGAGGGCTAAGCGGCAAAGGGTAGCACAGGAAATTAGAAATATGTCCCCTGATGTGATCTGTCTTCAAGAGACTCATATCCCCTGGATCAAACATAAGGTGCTTACAGAGTTAGGGTATGAGTTACTAGCTTGTAGTGCGCAAGGGACTACAACTAGAGGGGTGGCCATCTTGGCTAAATGAAGCAATCTAACGGTAGGGAAATGACTTTACAGATAAATAGGGGCACTGGGTAATTGCTGAATGTGTTGTCACTAATAAAAAGTTTACAATTTGCTCGGTACTTGGATCAAATCATGATGAAGCTCAGATGCTAGATCATTTGAACCTAGAACTAGCCTCTTGGGTATCTCTCCTGATACTGTGTGGGGATCTTAACATTTAGCTGGAAGAAATCACCCAGGGCCCCTTTGGAGAAAAATATCATGGTCGAAAACCCAAGGTTTAGAAGGCATTACAGAAACTCATATATGAGCATGGGCTGGATGATGCTTGGCCCAGATTAAATCAATCAGAGCCTGGCTATACGCACTTTTGCTGTCCGCACCAGAAGTTAGCAAGGCACGAATACAGATTTTTACAAGAATTACCTCGGATCATAATCCATTACTATTAAAGATTAAAATGCAAGGAGTGGTTCAAGTCCGGGGGGGCCTTTTCTTTTGATCGAAAACTGCTGCTAAAAGACCAGTTTGTTAGTCATATATGACAGTGGCTAAAACAATTCCTTGTCATAAATCGGAACTCCACCAGAAGTGGTATTATGTGGGATGCTTTAAAGGCTGCACTCAGAGGGGAAAATCTGAGCTTTGGATTGAACGCTCAAAAACAGCAGAGATAGTTCATTCTGGGACTGTACGACAACCTTAAACAAGCGGAATATGCGTTAATGCATGCTGTGAGGGAGAAGGTGGACAGTTCTCAGGCACAAACTGAGGTAGCATGTTGTAAGACTAAGATAAATGGGGAATGGGCTAAAGATAATGCTAGTAAATATCAAACATTTAGAAGGGAATGTTATGAGTATGGGAGACGACTGGAAAGTGCCTGGCAAAGAAAATCAGGAGCAGAGTAATAAAAAATGCAATTACTGCAATTAAAGATGTTAATGGGGAGGGGAGGAGCCTAGCGCGCAACCAAGATGGCCGCGTAGGTGCGAGGCTCCCGAGGACCTCCGCGACCTCCTACGAATATCCTGACATTATCCTGCCCTGGATGAGGGGACTAGGTTGGTGAACCTGAGCTGAGGTGGCACCCGTTTCCCGCTTCCGAATCGGACCTCGGGCACCGGAGTGAGCACCGATTGAAGTGTGCGGCCTTCCCCTCGCCGGACCCCGGATTTGCGCAGTGGGGTGATCCAGGGACGAAGTGAACAACAGCGGCAGGCAGGGCCTGGCGACTCGCGTGCCCCGCACTTTCACTTTCGCTTTCGCACCACCTTGTTGTCTTTGCAGGGTTGGGTCGCGGAGCCCTTGGTGTTGGTGTGGTGTGGCCTTGCTGGGAGACCCTGCCTGCCTGCCGGCTGTGATCCACCCCGCTGCCCCGAGGGGGCCCCCCCGGAGCCTGTGTCTGCTTTCCTGCCCTACACGGCGTGGCTGGTGCGACTGGGAGACTGGCGGCCATGGCCACGAAACAAGATGGAGACCGGGTAAGGACCAAATCGACCCGGCGCGGTGCCGTCCATCAGGCCAACAGTATGGACCGCTGTACCCTCCAGAAGGGATCGCCCGATGGACCGCGCAAGCCCCCTGAGAGTCCTCCTGATGCCCCAGACCTGCCTGCAGATTTGACTCTGCGAGATGTTATGGGCGCCATTGCCGAGATGAAGGCCTCGGTGGGCCAGCGGTTTGATACACTGGCGCAGAAGATTGACTCGGTCCTTGTGGATGTTGGCCTGGTGAGGGCCGATCTTTCCAAAACCAATGACCGAGTAGATTCTTTGGCCCACACCGCATCGGGCCTAACGACAGATGTGGCGGCCTTGCAAACGGAGGTGCGCCGGCTTAGTCGAGCGACGGCGCTCATGGATCGGCGCCTGGAGGACTCCGAGAGTCGGGCACGGAGGAACAACATCCGCATTATCGGGGTGCCCGAGGGCCGCGAGGAGGCGGCGGCGGATCTTTTTGTGGAGGACCTGATTGCTACCCATCTCCAGCCCCGGGGGCTGAGCAAGTTCTTCGCTGTGGAGAGGGCTCACAGGGTTCCCGGGGGTCGGCCTAATGTCGGAGCCCCTCCGAGACCTCTCATCGCCCGGATTTTCAATTTTCGGGATAGAGACGCTATCCTGCAAACCTCCAGACTGCATGGACCGGTCAAGCTAGACAATATGGAGGTTAATTTCTATCCTGATTTCACTCCAGCGGTCCAGAAGCAGAGACTGAGCTTCCTAGGTGTCAAACGCCGTCTTCGGGACCTAAACCTCAAGTATGCCATGCTTTTCCCGGCCAAGTTGCGTGTGGAGGTGGATGGTCGCACGCATTTCTTTGATCGTCCCGAGGCGGCCGGGGACTGGCTGGATACTCTGCCCGGGGATCGTGATCGGGGGGGCGGGGGGGGGGGGGCGGCGGGGGGTGACGGCACGCTGAATCAGGACTGAGGGTCTCATAATGGGCCTCACTCTGGACGAAAATGATGCCACTTTTAATTCTGCGTCAGTTTTTTGTAAGTTCCCCTCCTATGGAGGTTGTGTTGGGTCTCTTGGGGGTTCTCCCTCCTCCTCTAGGGGGCTTAGTTAGTCCAACTATATATGGGGCGACAGGCACACTGCACGTTGGGGGGGCTGTTTGGGCTCATGCAGGGGTGCAGGGAGGGGGGAGTTCTGTTGGGGTGGGTGGGTTGGGATGGGGTGTTGTTCGTTCTTACCACAAGGCAAACGTATTATTGTGTTGGTTTTAAAGTGCTCTCCGGGGTACGAATGATGGCTCTTGTATATGATGGGGGGTAGGGAACTAACTTTGTTATCCTGGAATGTGAATGGACTGGGGGACAGGATCAAACGGGGTGTGGTCCTGCAATTTTTGAAGTGAATCTCGCCTGATGTAGTCTTTCTGCAGGAGACACACCTCATTGGTAACTCCTTCTGCGCCATGAATCGGCGTGGATATCGCCTAGTGGCTCACTTGGGCTTTACGTCTGGCTCACGGGGTGTGGGCATCATGGTGAAGAACTCGCTCCCGTTGGAGATTGATGAGGTGCTCCACGATGATAGGGGACGCTATACGGTCTTGGTGGGAAGACTGGAGGGCAAAGTGGTTGTCTTTGTGTCAATATACATCCCACCGGGGCTGCAGTCGACCACCTTTGCGGACCTTGGGCGCCTTCTCCTTGGCCTTCCGGGGGGGCTTTTAGTTGTGGGGGGGGATTTCAATGCGGTGGTATCTGGATCTTTGGATCGTCACCCCCCTAGGGACCTCCCCCGGGCACAGGCGTGGCTCCCCGGCCTCTTAGATACATTTGGATTAGTGGACTGCTCGCGTTTAAAACACCCCGCGCAGTTACAGTATACTTTCCACTCGGGAGCCCATGGTAGTCTCTCACGACTAGACTATGTCCTTGTCCCGGCGGCCTATGTTGGGAGGGTGGGAGAGGTACGCCATTTGCCACGGGGTATTTCGGACCACTCCCCGCTCCTACTGCACTTTGATGTCTTTCCGAGGGGGGAGGGTAGGGTGGTCCCAATCAATCCTTGGTACCTGCGCGACCCCTCCATTCGCGCTGCCTTGATTAAATCCCTTCAGCGATATTTTGATGAGAATGTGGGGTCTGTGCCTTCGGCCATACCGCTATGGGAGGCCTTCAAGACAGTACTCCGAGGAGAGGCCCTATCCCTCATTTCCCATGCCCGGAGGCGCGAGCGGGAGGAGGTGACCCGGATGGAGGCTGAAATAGCCGAGTTGGAGGGGAATCTAGAAGGTGGGGTGACGGATGCTGCATTACATGTCCTCCAACTCAAGCAGGCGGCCTACAGGGCCCTCGTCACGGAGGCGGCCAGGGGCCTCAGTAGAGAGCAACAGGGGCGTTTGTATGATGTGGGTGATAAGGCTGGTAAGCTTATAGCGTGGTTGGACAAAAAAGAGAGAGCGAATCGTGTGGTCCCGCAGATTGAGAAAACGGATGGTGTGTGTGTGACCGAGCCAGAAGAAATTGTCTCCTGCTTTGCGGATTATTTCCATGGGGTGTATTCCCCGGTGTCTTCCTGCTCGGAAGAGGATTCCCTCGCCCTGCTCAGTGATATCGCGCTGCCCTCCCTTTCTGGGGAGGACAGGGTGTCGTTGGACGCCGCTCCCACCTCCGACGAGATCGCCCTCGCCATACGCTCGGTCGCTTCCGGCAAGGCCATGGGTCCGAATGGTCTCCCTATCGAGTTGTACAAGTTACGACCGGATACGCTGGCACCCCACCTCCGGGCTATGTTCCTGGCGGCACACTCGGTGGGTTCCCTCCCGCCGGACCAGCGTCTGGCTACAATCGTGGTCATCCACAAGGAGGGGAGACCTCGGAACCGGGTTACATCCTATCGGCCCATCTCGCTGTTGAATGCGGAGCCCAAGATTCTCGCTAAGGTACTGGCCAATCGGCTGGTCGGCGTGGTGGGCGATTTGGTTCATCAGGACCAGTCTGGCTTTATTCCTCATCGCAACACGGCCCTTAATCTGCGGCGTTTGCACGGTGTGCTCGCACGTGCCCCGTTTATACGGGAGCCGGCCATTTTGGCGTCCTTAGACGCCACCATGGCGTTTGACACGCTTGAATGGCCATATATCTGGGCGATGCTTGCGAAGTTTGGATTTGGCCCAGGGTTCATCAGTTGGGTCAAATTGCTGTATTCGGGCCCATTGGCGCAGGTGGTGGTGAACGGAAGAGTATCGGCTCCGTTTGAGCTGGGCCGAGGCACTCGACAGGGCTGCCCCTTATCGCCGCTTCTTTTTGCACTTGCCTTGGAGCCCCTGGCGGAGTGGCTGCGGTGGGAGCCTTCCATCCGTGGTCTCCGCTGGACCCCCGAGTATGAGGACCGTGTATCCTTATACGCTGATGACATCCTCTTGTACCTAGCTTCCCCATGTAAATCACTCATAGTACTAGTTGATGTTCTGCATTCATTCGGTCGTAACTCCGGTCTGGTCATCAACTGGGCTAAATCGTGTGTGTACGTTCTCTCTGGGGAGGCTCCTATCCTCCCGCGGGGCTGTCCGATCCAGGTCGCCCCGCAGGGATTTAGGTACCTGGGTGTCTTCATCACTCTGGACCCGGAGGCTCGGTATGATCGGAACTTGCTTCCCCCCCTCCAGCGTCTGAAAGAGGATGTCGCGCGCCGGCGGCGTCTGCCGCTTTCGCCGCTCGGCCGGGCGGCATTGTTTAAAATGATGTCGTTGCCGCGTTTCCTATACGCGTTACAGAACACGAAGGACCTTGTCCCAGTGCGCTACTTCCGAGAAGTGGAGAGTTTGCAGCGCCGCCTGTTCTGGGACGGGAGGCCACGTATTGCCCTGGCTAAGCTGACGCTCCCCTGATATGATGGGGGGATTGCCCTCCCGGATATTAAACGGTATTATTGGGCCTCCCAGCTAGCCGCAATTAATCAGGGCCTATATGGGCCAGCCTTAAACCCTGCGTTTGAAATGGATAGGATGCTACTTCCAGGTGGTGACTATAATCGAGCGCTCTACTCTAACGCGCCCGACGCTCGCCTGACGGGCACCACGCGTGTCATGGTGCAAGTGTGGCACACGGCTAATGCTGCAATGGGGTGGAAGGACCGTTTGACCCGGGCGTCACCACTATACGCATCTGAGCGGCTGGGCTCCTTGTGGACCTCGAAGGGCTTTGAGAAATGGGATTTAATAGGCATCAGCAGAGTGGGGGATCTCTGGACGAGGGGAGGAGTTAAAACGTTCGAGATGCTGCAGACGGAATTTCAGTTGCAGGGCAGCGAGTACTTTCGGTACTTGCAGGTCCGGCATGCGCTGGGCTCCGTCTTTCCGGACGTCGCCTCCATCCCGGAGTGCTCCCCCCTGGAGGATAGAGTGCTGGACGGACACGTCCCTGACAGCACGATCTCACTGATCTATAAAAAACTAATCAACGATCGCTCAGACTTGCTGACTGCCCTTCGTGAGGCTTGGGTGGCCGATGGGCTGGAGCTGGACGACGAGGACTGGACCTCCGCGGTGGCCTCCCCGAAAGAGGTGGCCATACCGGCTCGCCTTCGTTTCGTCCAGCTCAAGATACTCCACAGGGTCTATATGACGGGGCCAAAGCTCCTGCGTATGGGCTATGCTGAGGACGGTTTGTGTAAGCGTGGGTGTGGTGCGCTGGGGACCTTCTTACATATCCTTTGGGAGTGCCCGCAGGTGGAGGGATTCTGGCGAGGTGTGCATGAGGTGCTGTTGCCCGAAGCGAGGAGATGCCTGTTGAATGTGTGGGAGCCTACCGACTACTCGGTGCCGCAGACGTGGTGGGTGACTCTGGGATATATGGTTGCCAAGCGTGATATTGCCCAGCTGTGGGGATCCCAGAGCACCCCGACAGTCTCGGCCTGGAAGGAGCATATGGACTGGTGCATGTTTCGGGAAAAGGTGGTGTATGTGGCGAGAGGTAAGCCTGCGACATGGGTGAAAGTGTGGGGCCCCTGGAACGCCTACCGCGGGGGAATCTGTGCTCCACCCCTACTGCCTGATCCATCGCCGGCCCCGTCCCCTTAGCCAACTCATCCCCCCGGTACCTGGGCATCGGGTGTCCCCAATCCTAGTTCTGATCTCTCCCCCCCCTCTTGAGACTCCTATAGATGACTAGATTCCCCCTTTAGGGGAGCACGTGTTGCTATTTCGATTGAGGATTGCCTTGTGGGTTTGTTTGTGTTTGCTGTGCTTTAAATTTAAAATGGAACCGTATGATGGGGTCTGCATAATGTGACACGCAACGATGTTATCTCCTGTAAATGCTCGGCAGCGGCACCATGTGTTTTACAAATGTATACCGTATGCTCCTTATATTGCTAGCGGCCGGCCGGAAGGTTGTAGGCCCATACTTGTACAATTTTTTTGAGTCCTGTAATAAACGGTTTCAAAAAAAAAAAAAAAAAAAGATGTTAATGGGAAAATTGTAGAAACACCGGCAGAGATCTTAGGAGTTTTTAGAGATTTCTATGAGGGATTATATACAGAGGAGTATGTTAATCGGGATAGATCTAAAGAATTCTATAAAGACCCACATAGGAAGATATTAAGTGTGGTAGATAGTGCACATTTATAAGAACCCATAACCCTGGAAGAATTAGAGGAGGCGGTTGGATCGTTAGCAACAGGGAAAGCTGCCCCGCCCGATAAGCTCCCGCATGAACTTTTTATAAGACTCTTCTAACCGAGATACAACTTGATTTGCTTACGGTTCTCCTCGAGGCACAGAAAGGGGACGCCCCAGCATCATGGGATGAAGCAAGTATAGTTATCTTTTAAAAGAAAGATAAGCCATCTATGTTGCCGGGATCATATCGACCCATCTCGCTTTTAAACTGTGATGGGAAGACATATGCAAAAATATTGGCAACATGCCTCTCCCGAGTGTTAACTCCTATAGTTTCTGTCTATCAACATGGCTTTATTCCAGGAAGAGGCACGGTCAACCACATTAGCATGGTAGTCACCATGTTGGGCTCTGCTACCATGTGGCATGGTGCTACTCGATGCAGAGAAAGCATTTGACCATGTCTCCTGGGAGTTTTTATGGGCAACGATGCAATGGCAAGGCTTTGGATCTGGGTTTATTCAAGCTCTCCAGACTATGTATAGATCACCTAAGGCAAAAATATGCTCGCTGGAACATGAGTCTCACTCTGTCACAATATCAAAAGGTACCCGGCAGGGAAGCTCCTGTTCCCCTTTATTGTTTGCCCTTTATATTAATCCCTTTTTTAATTTATTGGAAAATAGGTTAAATGCTCTGCTGGCTAGACCTGGGTTGGAGGTTACTATATTAGCATACGCAGATGATATTGCGGTTATCTCACCCGATCCAATTAAAGCTTTGAAAGAGATTGAACAACTAGCAGCTATTTTTGGGGAAAGATCGGGATTCAAATTAAATATAGCAAAAACACAAATAATCTGTACTGAGAAAGTACGTATTAATGATTCTAGGGTTACAGAGGAGGCTACATATCTGGGGATTCGTATTAATGCATGCTTGGACAAGATGGTATTATCTAACTGGGAACCCCTGGTGTGGAAATAAAAAAGGATCTGGACAGAATAGAAGGCTTGCATCTATCAATAGTTGGCAGATGTAATGTTTTAAAAATGGATGTTCTGCCTAAAGTGCTGTATTATTTCAGATGTGTCCCTATGGAACTTACGTTGAAGCAACTTCAGAAATTGCAATCTATTTGTAGTAGCTTCCTGTGGGCGCAATGTAAGCCCCAGCCAGCAATGAGGTACATGATCTTACCACGATCTCGAGGGGGGTGGGCTGTTCCTAATTTTTTGTTCTATTATTGGGTGTGTTTATTACAACAAATTGTCATCTTGTTGGTTGGGGAAGGGGAGGGAAAGGTAGAAGAGTTCCCGAATATTTTTCAGATACTGTTGGGCTCAAAAACATAGAGGAATTTCTTTCTAAACTTAGAGCCAGGCTATTATAAAAAAAACGATTTAAGGTGCTCTAAGCAACCCATAAAGTATGGCTACAGATTTGAAAATATCTGAAGATTGGTAATCTAAATTTGTATACACCCACCTCTTCCTTAGCACTACCTTCCCGTATTTTTTTCTGAAACTGTCTTGGCTAGATGGTGACGGAAGGGACTTATGACCTTGGACTTAATTGACAGCAGGGGTATTAAGACCTATTCCTCGCTGGTATCCGAATATGATCTCCCCAAAACTGATTTTTTTAAATATCTACAAATTCGAGATTATTTAAAAAAGAGAGTAAATGTAACGAATTTGGTTAAAAACAGTAATCTGTTGGAGGCAATTAGGAAGCACGGGAGGATTGGTACTTTATATCAGTCTTATTGAACTACAAGGGGATGATCCTGAAATTCAAAATCTCAAGTGGAATAATAGACTAAATCAGGGATGGAATATTCAACAAAATTCAATCGCATTGGTTTCCTCTAGTGTCAAATTGCAACATTATAAAACCATATTTAATTTATATTATACGTCCACTAAAATTGCACGGTGGGGGGCTAAATGAGGGTAAATGTATGCATTGTGGGACAGACCAAGCTGATAGTCTTCATATGTTCTTCGAAAGTCCAGACCTGAGACAATTGATAAATAACTTGGAGGCTTTCTTGACAGAAGTGACAGGGGTACAGATTATGATTACAATTATGGGGATGATGTTGGGAGTACTGGAGGAATCATTAGCCGCACAGGGCATGCATGCATTCAGGTATCTTATATTCACAGCTGTGGCGGTGGCTAGACTATGTATAGCATCATTATGGAGGGAGAAAGAACCTCCATCCTTTGAAATGTGGAGGGCAGATTTGTTGCTATATGTAACCTAGAAGATAGTCTCTATGCACTCAAGGGACTACAGAAACATAGACTAGGCATTAAGATATGGGGGGCGCTAGTGGAGTATTTTAAATAAATATAAGTTTGGTTAACCTATGTGCTTTGTATTCCCCGGCTTCCAATATAACTGTATATAATTGTTAAATATAAGTCATGATTCCGCTTATATATTTATATGTCCTGGTCACCTCCTCCTCTGTTCGCTATTTTCTTATTTTTATTTTCTCTGCTTTCCTCTTCTCCCAGGATGATTTTGATAATGCTGTTTTGTCTTTGGCTCTGATATGATGTATATCTTTGAGTAATGTTTAAAAATGTACGATGGCGAAAAGTAAAGTGAATATACGTTGATTATATTGGCTTAAAAAAAAAATGTAACCTAAATTTCCTCAGTATATGAGAGTCAGAGATACAATAATTATTCCTGCCAAAGAACCATATATAGGGAAGACGTGAGAGGCAATACTGATAAATATATGCTCATTTCAAGCAGTACCAAATAACATTAACACTGAAAATGGAACACAAAAAATTCCCAAATCAATTTTCAAAAATCAAGAAAGTGTTAATGAGTAAAAGTAAACAAACATTGTTAAAATTAGATAAAGGGTAGCAAAGATGTACATTTCAGTTTATTGAGGCCGAGTGTCAAGAAAACACACAACGTGCTTATTAGTGTGAATCTTTGTGGCATAATCAGCCCTGAACTCAATAGTTGCATACATTGTCGTCGAGCTTCTGCTCTCTTCAATTTTGGTGTCATTAAACATCTTGAAAGTACCACGAAAGCCAAGCATTGATAAGGATAAATGCAGATTTTTTTAGTCGTCAAGACTGCTTTGCTTCTGAGATTGATTCTTCACCCTGGTCCAAAGGATAACACGGAAACTTTGGCACTTTTTGATTCTTGTTTTTCTTCAGTGGGGCAAGGCAGTAGTCTAGAGCTAATGAGGGCCATGCAGAACTGAATAATCTGCTTCAGCAGTCTTGTGGAGCCTCAACACTGGATGAAAAGTTCCCAGTGAGAAAAACTGGCAATCTGTAGCGAGCTAGCCCACTCATTCTTCGGGGAGCTTTGGTTCCGTAATCAAGTGCTCAGTATTCAGGAAAATGTCGCAAAGGTTTCTTAATGAAACAATGCCACTGCCAGTCTCTTCTACGCCCCTCAAGTTCTATGTACAATGTTGGAAATGGTCCTTTCTCCAGTGTCACCCCCAAACATTTTCCCTTCCTCCTACCCTTTTTGCTAAAAGGAATCTGGGCACTTTCCCACTGCTAACCAGTGCTAGATTGCTTGTGCTCTCTCCCTAAAATTCAGTTACTCTGGCTCATCCACAATTGACATATTTAATTTACTTATAAGTGCCTAGTAAAATGCACTACATGTGGCCAGGGCCTTTAAATTAAATGCTACTACTGAACTTGCAGCACTGATTGTGCCACCCACCTAAGTTGCCCTGTAAACATGTCTCAGGCCTCCCACTGCAGAGAATGCATGTGCTGACTTGGCATTTGAAACCCCTTTCCAAGCCTTCAACTCCTGTTTTATTACATATAAGTCACCCTTAATGTAGGCGCTATGTAACCCATAGGGTGGGGTGCTGTGTAGTTAAACGGTAGGATATGTACTTTTTGGTTTTACCTGTTGTGGTAGTGAAAAACTCCCAAATGAGTTTTTCACTACTGTGAGGCTTACCCCTCCCATAGGGGAACACTGGGGATTCCTTGCTACTTCTAATAAGCTGTAATTCCCACTTGGAAGGAGGTAGAGCTATCACGTAAAGTACCTTTGTAATTGGACTGTTAAATCCTCTTTAATGGCAAAGTGAAATTTATCATTACAATTTTGAAAATGCCACTTTTAGAAAGTTAGCAGTTTCCTGCTCTTAGCCCCGTGTGCCTGCAGCCTGTCTCTGATCAGTCTGGGGTGGGTGACAGCTGAGATTTGTGTATTCCCCCTAGACAGCCACACACAAAGGGAGATTAGGTGTGACTTGATGGGCCTCAATGGCTTGTCCTGGAAGGATGCAAGGAAGAGCTGGACACAGCCTCACACTTACACCTGAATAGACTGTGTTGTCCCCACACAAAAAGGCTGCATATCCCCCTGTAGTGAGTCTTGAGCCAGGGTAGGAAGGGAGAACCTCTTTGCACTTCAATGCCATTCTTTGAAGTCTCCCCTACTCCAAAGTCACCACTGGGTTTAAGAACTGGACTTCAGACTGGAGTAGCCCAAATTAGACTCCACCCTTACATGTCACAGAAATGCCCTTTTGCACCTACATGGGACACTACATTTACTGTGTGCCATGACTTTATTAACGTGTGTAAACATTTAATAGCATTAATGAAATGTATTCACTGTAAAAACTAGAGTTTTATAGACGTGTGCACTAATGTTCAGTTTAAATATGTTTTCTGTAGTAACGTTTGCATTTATTCTGACAATCATATTTGAAGTTTACTCATATATTGCATTTCTTTTCGAGGTTCATGTGTACTCAAGTGTAACCACGTATTTGAAGTGAACGTTTAAGTGCTTAGTTAAAGTAAGCCTGTATAAAGGCCTTAAATGTTAAATTTATTTTGCTCTGGAGTTTTTTCTTTTCCTTTGCAGGTGCGTTCTCAATGTTTCATTAGCTAGAGAAAAGCAGTATTGTTAGTATTGTTTGTACTATTTTCTTCATAGTAATGCCTGGGAAGAGACATGTTGGCAAGAAACGTGAAGACATAATAAGCAGGTGAAGCCTCCTACTCATTGTATATCAGGAACTGAGAATGTTCAAGGTTGCAGTAACTGTCCGAGCTCTGTGGGATGGGAAATTCTGGCAATGTTGCAAATGCACAGCACAAGAAGAGAATTGATTGGTTCTTGGTGATGTGGGAAGAGATATGATTGTTGCTGAAGTTTTACTGGTTTTAATTAGTGTCAACACTGTTAGAAGTTAAGGTAGATTCCCTTAGACTTTGAGGGGTAAAGAGTTATCTGCTTCCTTTATTCTTGCAAGTGTGAAACTTCATGATAAATACTTCTTCCAATTCTAGAAGATTTCTACTGGCTTCTTCACTATGTTGACACCTTCTCACACTTTCGAATCTATTTGAGACCCTATTCTATGAATCATCCTTTTTCTAAACTTAAGGCCTTGATCAGATGAATTTAGAACATATTCAAGTTTAGGAGTGAATTGGAGTTTCTTTAAGAAACACCTATTCCCATTTTTCAGTTTTCGTATTTCTGTGGCTGTGATTATTTCATATTGTATTCTACTGAGACTGAACCTGTTGTGAAATGTCAGTGTGTCAGCTGTAATTACGTATCTTTTTATATTCTCATGATATGCATATATTTACTGGTTTCATTATGAATTAGTAATAAAACTACGTAACTTCAATTATTGATTCCTAGTCCTTATTGAGGGGCCAAATGGGCTTTACGAAAGTTGAAGGGTTTTTATTGCTTACTCCCTTTGTGTCACAGTCAACAGAAAAAGATCCATCAGAGGAGAGATTGTAACTCATGCACCTGCGTGCTCTCAAGATCCTACCAAATCAGCACACCTCTGGACCTGAGGATACTCTGCCAGGAAGGACTGCTGTGCTGCTGGAAGGATTGTCACTCTGACAAACGTTCACTATTAAGGAACTGCTGGCTTTCTGTGCTCACCTGCTGCCTGTTACCCTGTTGAGAGTAAGAACTGGACCTGGAACCCATCTTGAACCCAGGATCCCAGAGGTACTCAACAGGCTTGTCTGCTGGCCTCTTGATCTGAGCCTCAGAGACACAACAGGCTCCCCACAGCACCTGGACCCATCTTCTATGAGTACCTGACCCATACGAGGTGCCTCTCAGGTCCCTGGGTGCTTGGGTGGATCTGCAGCTCTCGAAATCTAGCTTTCGGGCTCTTCTTGAATGTGAACAGGCCTGTCTGTTCTGAAATTATGCCTGTTCACACAAAGGATCAGAGTGAACTGCTGCAAGTTTGTTTCTTCGCACAGCAAATTGTCTTCTGGCGTGGATCACCACTGTGGGGCTCCAGTCCGCCTGTGCACAAAGCTCTCACACTGACCACCACCAGTTGCTCTCTCCTTGCTTCTGGCAACCTGCTTCCCGGCGAACCTTGGCTCTTGACAAAATTCTTGAGAAGGTAAAACTTCAGCAGGACTTACCTGGAATTGTATCCGCCCTGGACTCTTTCCCATCAGAAGCAGATATCCCCTATAGACCCTATATGCTTTTAGGAGCTATTTTACTGTTTATTCTTTAAAAATGCATGCCTCCGGTTCTACTTATTGGATTTTTGTCATCTTGGTTTTGTTTTCATATATACAATTAAGCTCTATTTTCTTGATCTGGTGTGGAATCGTTTTGTGGTGTTTTCACTGTTTCTGTTTAAAGTGTTGCACAAATACTTTACACATTGACTCTTAAGTTAAACCTGACCACTCTATGATAAGCTACTAGAGGGTGAGCACAGGTTAATTTAGGGGGTGTTGTCACTTACCCTGACTAGCCCTGTGGTTCCTGGTTGAACAGGGTGTATACCTCTGCCAACCAGAAACCCAGTTTCTAACAGACAAACTTCTAAGCATCATGTAATCTCCAGCCAGGGATCTTTCAAAGTCCACTGTAGTTCACTCACAACTGGCTGACTAGATTTTCTTCAGAGAAGAAAGCACTTCTGCCTTTGTGTATGTAAAACCGGAGGCAAAAACAGTCAAATGAACCTGGATGAACAGTTCCAGTCCATGGGTGAATATGAAGGTCAATAGTCCTCTTGTTTTCCCGTCTTCCTTTAGGTGTTCTCCCTATTCCCATGTGCCACATAACACCTTGAAACAAACTACGATTTTCTAGATGAAATTAGCCTTAAGAACTAATCATTATGGCAGTAGCCCTCCCAAAGAAGCCAATCCTGAATTTGCTTGTACGTGCCAGTGGCTAGTTCCTTACTTTACTCACAATCAGATGCTCAGATGTTCTTTAAAGCAGTCACACGCATTTATGGTATGTGCAGCAATACCTATTGTGTACCAGAAAACAGAACATCCCCAGAGGAAATTTCACAAGAAACCCAAGATGACCATAGTTTACATTACCTGTTAAATACGTTTTACACTATATGTTTATTTTGGGGAAGTTAGCTTGCAAAAGCTGTTTTACTCAAAGTAAAGCAAACAATGTGGCACTGATTAGAATGATTAGTTCTATGTTTAACTGATTATTTGTTCATAAAGCAGTGTACAACAGTGGGAGCCATTGGATTGGTGTAATTGTGTAGCTTCAGCACTGACCACTAAATTACAGACCTGATACATTTGCCATATAATTTGAAATATTGGCTTTAATACAACTGAATTTTGTGCAATCAAGGTAGGGGCCAAACACCTTTTATTTTTTTATGTTACAACGAATTCACAGAGGATTAAAAGAGAGCGGGGAAAGACGGGCATTTGAACGGATTTTGGAAATATGCTTGGACGCTGAATATAAGTCTACCGCGCGGTGAGTCATAGGCGGAGATAACAATAACAAATGCCGAAATATATGAGAAGTAGAATGGCAGTAGGACATGAGCGGGGACTATCGGGGTACGTGATTTAAGGATGGGATTGAACTAAAAAGGCGCTGTAAAGGAAGTAGTATAATGGAAATATGGAGCCTTAATAAGGAGAGAACAATTGCAAGGTTTTAAATACAGTGCCTTGCAGTGCTTATACAATTAATAATAAATGGGCATATAACAAAGACATAACTTTGTTTATGTCTTATGTTTTGAATTTGAGGTTGATAGAGAGGCAACGAGCATATTTGGCCATTTTGGGAGCTAAACATTGGGGTCAGATATGATTACAAACACATGTGATTTAACCTCTTCAGCGCTGCGCGGATTCCCGCGCGGTGCTGAAAGTTCTGAGAGCGGGCGGGGCCATGACGGAACGGTTCCGTCATAAGCACAGCCCAACCGACGTGCATGACGGAACCGTTCCGTCATCGGCGTCGAAGAGGTTAAGGCCAAGTAAGCATATAATAGCGGATTTTAATAGAATATTTCTAATAATATAGATGGAACGTATTATGGCTCCATAACAAGGGTGACTACAGAGGACTAGAAATGGATACAAGACATGCATGACTGAGTGCGGAGATTTAAACGTGAATCTTACATTAAGGTAAGACTCGGGAACTTCCGATTGCCCTCTCTTACAAACAATATTATCTAAATAAGATCAATAGTAAACAGCTTTATCTATATAATAATATTTTTCTTGCAGTACTTTGGATATTGGACTATATACTCTTGGAACTTACACTATCTGAGACAAATAGGGTGTGAAATACATTGCTAGTGAGGTGAGATGATCTAAACATATCTGGTAATTTCAATCTTCACATGGGTATAGGTGATTCCACCTCGCTATGTGTTTAATATATTAACGTTTATTTGTAACACTAAGACAAACACCTGGAATTGGAGGTCTTGGTTTTAACACGTGGTGGCTGTCCTCTCTTTGTCCGTGTGCATCATTATTTATGCTTGGAATAGATCATGGATTCATGAATTGAAGTACAGGCACTGTACACACATGTTGGAAGTGCATGTTTGATGGTTAAGTGTTTTTTATAACACACCTTTGTATAATAAGTATAGTCTACATATATTTGTATAGATACAAATATGTTTGTTTGATATCATATGGATATATGGATTACAAGATATTCTTTATATATGATTTACAGCCTTGAGGAAGCCCTGATAGGGTGAAACGCGCGTTGGATGTGGAACACTATGTCATATAAAGGAATAAAATCTGACTGATCTACACTACATGATCCATATTTATTGGGAACTCTATAATACAAGAACATTCATTGAAGAAGAGTGCAGATTGCACAAAGGATGAGAGTAACTCACACATGATGTGCTCTGGTGGTTTTTGTTAAAATTATATCTGTTCCACTCATTGTGGATGCAGAACTTGGCGCCCTAGGTGGATGAGCGTTAGACACCAAAGTTGCACTCAATACTTGATCCATTTCTATTGTTGTTGAATTATATATTAAGGAGACACTTTGATTTGCAGGTCGTTTAAAGCATATCCACTTTGTTTTATATGTTAAATTCATAAATCTAATGGGGAGGCACACATGAATACACGAAGGGGGTACATATGGGCTCCATCCCCGGGTCAATTTTGACCCTAGGGATCGACCGAAGTAAAAAAACACAGGAGAAGGGGGCACGCAGCCTGCCCCCTCCTGAAGCCATTAATGGCCTGCGGGACCCCATCCCCCATGGCAGGCTCCAGCTAGGTTCCGGGGAGCCGACCCAGGGGACATTACGGTTTCCCTGCCCACAGTGCAGGGAAACTTATGTTTGCTCTCGCTTGCTGGGACCAATTATAAAGCTTCCACCAAGCGAGAGCAAACACTATGTCCGCTCCCAGCGGCTGGGAGTGTTAAAAATGCTCCCACCCTCTGGAAGAGGACGTTACATATGTTTTCATGCCCGCTTCACAGCGGGCAGGGAAACAGATGAAAAAATTGTGCCCACACACAAGGAGCAGCATTTTTAGCTGCTCCCTGTGGTCTGGAGCAATGTCGTCTCTGGCTAAAGGCCAGGAGCTGATTGAGGCCATAGTGGCATTGGGTCACCTCCTGCAGCCTTCTGCCCTGAGTGGGCTCCCACCATTTACTGCCCAGGCCCCGGGGAAAGGGATGGGGCCCATGGTGCCAATATTTGCCCGGAGTGGGGGGTTGTGCGTCTCCCTATCCTTTCATATGCTGGAGGGGACCTGGAAGATGGGTTCCTGGGAAGGGAGCTGCATGGGGTTCGCTGCATGTGGGGTATAGGCTGCAGGGCCTGGCCATGCCCTGTGGCCAAACCCCACAGCGCACTGCAAAAGGCTGTGCATGGCGTTGGGCTGACTGTTTGCGGGGGGTTGACTGCATGCGGGGGGTTGGGTCAGTGTTGTCACTGACCTATTCACCTAACTATACGTTACTTTAACCTTTAGCTTTTTCATTACATTTCTAAGGTTTTTATAAAACAAAAACAGGTTTTTCCATCCTATCTAACTAAAATGTTATTTTAACCATTTTTTTCTCAGTATATTTCTAGAGTTTTTTAAAGGTAAAGTAATATTTTATTACCATACTCAAATGCAACCTCTCGCTGCACTTGGCCATGCTCGGTGGATTGTTGGCAACAGGCCTGTGGCCAGGCCCAAAGACAACCCCCACCAGGCAGCCAACCCAACACTGCACACAGCCTTTGGCCATGCACATGGAAGGGGGGTTAGCAATTGTGCCTGGCCTGTGGCTGTGTTTTTTGTTTTAGAGGGGAGAATGAGCGCCAAGCCCCCCTCCTTGCATCTCATTAGGGCCTGGGGACCCTATGCCCCAGGTCTGTATTTCATTTAAAAAGAGTGGGGGTCCACATAGCCCCCTCCCTGAGCCTCATTAGGCCTTGGAGAACCCATTCCCAGGTATCCTATTTACCCCCCTCCCTGAGCATATTATGGCCCGGGACCCCACCCCTTGGGGTCAGGTAAAATATTTATACGGAGGGGGTTGTGATTCCCTCCCCAAGCTGCTTTAAGCCCCACGGAGCTGGCATTGCTCCTGCCCTCAGGGAGCACCTATTTATGCTGCCCCTCCAGCAATCTATTAACCTGTTTCGCTGCCCACATCAGTGATAAACAGATCACAACTCTGCTCCCAGCTGGCAGTGGCAGGAGCATTTTCAAAGCTCTCGCCCGCTGGGAGCAGGCTTTGTGTTTGCTCCCATTTGGCGAGAGTTTTGAAAATGCTCTCGTAATGCGAGAGCAAGCACAACTTTCCCTGCCCACCTCGGTGAGGGCAGGTAGACCATGGTGTTCCGAGGGTTGGCCTCCCGGCACACAGCAAGTGAGCCTTCCCCAGGGGATGGGGTCCTCAGGACCATAAAAAGCTAGGGTAGTTTTGCCCCGGGTGATGGTGTCCGCAGGCTCTTCGAAGGCTCAGGGTGGTGGCCGCATAGCCCCCTTCCGTTTTTGGCATATTTCAGCTCCAGAGGTGTGCTCTCTGGGCCTATATAGGCTGGGGGAAAGGGCCTCTTTGGCCTCTGCCCCTAGTTTATTAGATTTGGCCGAAGAGACTGGGTCCATGGGGCCAAAAGCCATACCCCATTGCCTGACACTTCAAACTAGAACATGACTAGAAGGTTTGCCTTTTACAAGACTGTGTCCTGGATAAAATATAGGTATGGGAGAGAGGGCAATAGAGTACAAGAACTCAAGAGACTTGAATCTAAACTTATCATTGGGTATTGTATCCTCCACCTGGGTGGGTTGAATCTGAATGAAGAGCTTGTGGTCCGACTAGGTTGATCCCCTTTAAACTTGCTATGATCGGCTTACACCTGTTTGAAATATGTGATTTACTTGTAAGTCCCTTAAACAGTGGTATCCCATATCCGCAGGGCCTGTAAGTTAAATGCTGTTATTGGGCCTGCAGTGCTGCTAGCACCATCCACAGAAGTAGTCTTTCAAACTGCCTCATGCCTCTGTCAATGTAGGGCCTGAGTGCGCAGTTTACTGCCACATTGACTTGGCAAGTTACTGGAAAAGTCTGGAGCTCCCCTTTTACAACATGTAGGTCACCACTAAGGTAGGGCCTAGGTAGCCCTATGGGCAGGGTGCTGTGTAGTTGAAAGGTAGGATATGTGCCTTCATTCTGTGGCATGTCTTGGTAGTGACAATCAGCCTACTTGGTTTCGCACTGCTGTGAGGACTGCTTCTCTCATAAGTGTGCTTTGGGAATTCCCTGATATGCTTTTCAGTGATAAGTTCTGATCTGGAAGGAGTAGTGTTGCCATGTTTGGAATGTTTGTAATAGTGGTGATAAATCTTGCTTATTGGTGGAGGTTGGTTTTTTCATTGCTATTTTAGAAAGGTCACTTTTAGAAAGTGGGTATTTCTATGTGCTTATGACTTTTTTGTGCTTTGCGGCCTGACTCCAATCCACGTCTAGGGTACAGTGACCATTGGGTTGTGCACACTTCCCAGACATCAATCACACAGGAAGGGTTGGGTGCAACAGGGTTGCATCTGCATTCCTTTGCATACTGAATGGTCTTCCTGGGCTGAGGGAGAGGGAGGAGGGGTGCCCTTACATTTGTAAAGGCTGGTCCCTGCCCTCACACAAAGTGCTTGTTTACCTCTACTGATGTATGAATTAAGAGCTGGGATTGAATGGGGGTGTTGCACACTTCTAAAGTTCTTTTGAAGTTACTTCCACATCAAAAACAATTTGAGTATAAGTACAGGGGCTCTGACCCCACATTTACAGTGCACTTTTGGAACTGGGACTGCAACTCTGGCAAAAGGACTGCCTGTGCTCCACAAAGGACTTAACTGGATTACTCTTCTGTTGTTGTCCTGCTGCCTAACGGTGGCCTAAAGGACTCAATGGATTGATTTTATGCTTCTTGCCCTGATTCCAGCTACTTCTTGACTGTGTTTCACTAAAGGCACTGTAGTGTTGCTAGAGGAAACTGTCATTTTCCACTATCTTTGATGTGCTGACCTGCCTGCCCACTTTGTGCCCCCATCAGTGAGCTCAGGATATGCTGAACATTTTACTTGTCACCTGAGTGCAGGCTAGCTTGCCCCTGGCTCTGCAACTATAGATCCTGGTGAGGGCTTCATTTTTTGGACAGTGTATATGGAGCGCTTTATCGTTCCTGTTTGGGGTGTGGGCTTGGGTAGACTATTCCCCAGAGGAGCACATGTCAGGTGTCTTGCTTTGCTTCTGCCTGTGTCCCCTGGGGGTAAGACTGTTGTGTCACCTTTGTGAATCACGATGCACTGGCAGTGCAGGCACAAGTGCACAAGCTGCCTTGGTTCCCAGATCCCAGCCCAGTGGATGCGTCACCCGAAGTAATAAAGGAGACTTGCGCTGACATATCTACCCTTGGATTAGTGCCATGTGTATTGCCAACACTTCTGTGGTGTGCTGTTTATCTTTTGCAGCTATCACTACACCTAGGAGCACTAGTGTGATGCCAGTGGGTGGTCAGTGATTGAAAGCTGCAGTGCAGAGTGGAGGGACCACTGGGTCATTTCTCACTCCTGCAGCTGCCCCTTGTGAAACCCTCCTGCGTGGTCCTACCAGCAATCTACGTTTGCTACTGATCAGCATTTGGTGCAGGCTTGTGTGGGCATGAGCAGCAGTCCGGGAGGCCTTGGAGGGCTCCATACATGGTACTTTTCAATGTGGCTTCGTAGGAGACTTCAGTGGTCGGCAGATTCACCCCGCGCTCGCAAGAAGCTGCCTTTTGAATGTTCCACATGTGGGGGACTTAGTAAGGTCTCCCCGCTGCCATGGGATGTGTTTGTGCCCTCCCCCTTCTCTTGTTGCATACCGTTGGGGGGCATTCATAACTGAGGTGGCTGGATGGAAAGGAATCCTCGATGGAGATCCCATTCTTGCTGAGTCCATCATTACCTTATTGAGTGCAATAGGCACACCGGCACTTCTGGGACCCAGACTCTGTGTTTTGTTTGCCCTAGAAAACCTAAAAGAAGCACAGATGCGATGTGAACTACATGTGTAGGGTGATGTTGGGTCATTTATATGTTCTAACTGTTATATGCTGCATTACCACCCTGAATGTATAAGATGTGTTGTTGTGCCCTGCCCCATCAGAATAACAAGTTTTACTTCAGGTTCAGCCTAATATGCACAGTAATAGTGTTTTGGTACCGTGTCACAGAGAATCCTTTCTTTAATTGCATGCATTGTGATGTTTTATTGACCCTTGCCTAATTGGCTAAGTGATTATTGGTTTATGTGGTGTTGGTCTATGGTTATATGTAATACAGAAACATATTTTATATCATGCAGTGTGAAATCTCTTTTGTGGTGTATATATTGTATCACTGGGGTGTGTGTGTGTTGCACAATGCTTTTCACATTGCCTCTGGGATAAGCCTGACTGCTTTACCAAGCTAGGAAGGGAGTGAGCAGGGGATATTTTGGGTGTGTAACTCCCTTACCCTGACTAGAGTGGTGGGTTCTGCCTGGCTTCAGGTACATACCCTAGCCAACCAGAACCCCCATTCCTAACATGCCCACTGAGGCTTCATTGAAGGTAGATATGCCCTGTTTGATATTGCATGCCCCGGATCCCGAGCTGTGACGTAATCAGCCCTTCCTTGATAAACGATATATACACAGTCCCTGCCCCCAATCATTGGAAAGAATGGCATCTCATCAAGATATTTGAATTATAGGTCTTCACGATGTAATGCAGAATAAATTTACAGCCATGTATGTTCTAGAAGGCATTGTTTCTCTGAAATGATTTATAACCAACATAAGCTGACTGTGATTTTTTTATACAATGAACGTAAAACTGTATGTTTCTCTAAGGAGTAATGAAATACATACGCTAACTGATGCGGGATGGAGTTCTTTAGGAATAAAATGCATTAAAAAGTCCTAATGTGAAATGATGATTACATGGTATGCCAAGTTCTGATGCTAAAACATTGTAAGATGGCCAAAATGTTTTCCCTGACCCCGGTTGCACCAGAAAGTCTGTTTTCAATCTTTATAGGATTGACCATAGGATGATATTTTAATACTATGTTTGTGAGCGTGATCTGACCCATGTTCAAGGAGACTTGGTCTCCGAAATGCGTTGGGCTGTTTTCTGCCATAATTTTGGACTAGTAAAAGTACGTCGAGTAACTGCATTGGAGCGGCTGCCCGTTTGCTTCCTACTGTGGCAACTGGGCAGGGGTGGGACCTGGTTGGCGATTGGAATTCTGACAAACATAGGGGTTTACTATCCCGCCGTACAGGATGCAACCTAGTGGCTGGAGATTCAGTGACTCTTTCAGCGACTTTTTTACTAAATATCTTTGTCTAAAAAAAGTTGTTCTTTTAAAAATTATATATATTTATTTATTGACAAAAAAAAGTGATAAAGGTCTTATGCTAAGACCGAAATGCGTTGGTCAGTTCCCTTCACGGGAGAACCGTGAATTGTTTGGCAGCATTTGAGAAAGCTACTATAGCGAAACGCGTCATGCAAAGCCAATTGGGGAACTGAAAATCCTGAGGGTGCTCTGCTTCCTTCGCACAGAGGGGAGAATTGGTGGATGTTGTTGGTGCGAGCCACGAGCACCTTGAGAGTACCAACCCCTAAGTGTCCAGCGGTTATGTGGCAAACTTTGGTGAAACTACAGACGTTGTGGTAGACGCTGGAACACCGCTTACCTGAATAGTACCTGGCTATCAACGATGGACGGCGACTTTGCAGGGGACGCACTGCTTACTTAAGCGGTGTGCACAGGCTAACGTCGGGAGTTATGGCGGTGGGGTGAAGGACTCAGGACAATGCTACCCCGCTCATATTTACATCGTAGCCTTCATGAACTAGGCAGCCATGGGGAGATGGGAGCAGACACCGCCCACTGGGGCATGTACTTACATTGGTGTCTGCTCCGCTTGGACCTGGATTCCTGGGTTCGGCTTTTCCCGGTGGCATGACGTCAGTACTGCATCAACCAATCGAAATGATGCAGGCAGTTTAAAGGGAGGGCGGGAGAACCATGAATTGTTTGGCAGCATTTGAGAAAGCTACTATAGCGAAACGCGTCATGCAAAGCCAATTGGGGAATAAAAGCAGTTTGAACTGAAAATCCTGAGTGTGCTCTGCTTCCTTCGCACAGAGGGGAGAATTGGTGGATATATATATATATATATATATATATATATATATATATATATATATATATATATATATATATATATATATATATATATATATATCACAAAAACTCCTCCAAGGAAAGAGCAGAGGCCACAGCAGGGGTAAGCAGGGAGGCCACTTTATTCAATCGTCCGTGGTGAAGAACCCTCCGCGTTACTTCTGCCTGCCTTGGAAATGCACTGCCTGGATATTAATGCATTACAGTTTCTTGGCGGTGTCCATTGAGATATACCCAAAGCTTTCAATCTGGAGGTTCAATGGAAGTAGCAGAGTGGAGGCTCCACTAGTTTTCCTTGTATGCAATCCCAGTAGAAAACTCAGATGGATGCCTGAAGAGTTCCTTGCATCTCACATGAATGTCAATGGTCTTTTAGAATCTTACAACATTTTCTGACAGAAGGGCTACTCCTCCACAGTGTGGTTGTCTTGTAAAACGGAAAAATCAAGATTAGAATCACTGAGCATAAGACTGTGATAAGAACATACAACCCAAATTCACTTGTGGCAGTGCATTGGCTAGATTTCACATACAATATTTCTCAGGTTGAGAGTGCAATTATTATGAAGCCTCTTACAATCTAGAACTTACCTATGATGATACTCACTATGCCGCCATATACTTTTGATGAATAGATTGGGATACACATGTGATGAACTTTGCGCGGTTAATGGACGTTTTGGCTATTATTAAGTTGCTGTTGCAAAATTAGCCGTATCTCGTTTGATCTTTAGCCCTGAAGAAGTCCCCTGGCAAAAGGGACGAAGCGCGTTGGCTGTTTGCCGATTAAATTTGGAATAAACTTGAAATATCAACGGATAATATTTGTGGATCTGAATGACTCTTGTATTGAGTGCACCTTCCTTATGTTTGTGAATTTTCTGAATGTCAATGTCCCCCTGGGTCCCCAGACCGCATCAACCTCCAGAAACAGGTTTCCATTTGACGGGGGCAGGACCGGAGATCCAATCGCGCCCAGCGCAGAGTTAAATAACTCTGCCGCCGCCCCATCTCCTCCTGGACCCGGGGGTGTGCCTTGGTAATCCAGTACCCTGGAAACAAACAAAGTCCGCCACAGCAGATGCCAGCGAAGCCAAGGCCAGCTTTGGGATGCGTGTGCCTCTGAAGCGCGCCTCTGGCATGCGCGCCAAACATCACAAAAACTCCTCCAAGGAAAGAGCAGAGGCCACAGCAGGGGTAAGCAGGGAGGCCACTTTATTCAATCACAAACGGCGAATGCATTTCGGCATCCAATATGCCTTCTTCAGCGCCAGGAGTCTTGTGGGGAATTTGCAGGTAACATTGTGTATTTAAATGTTAGCCCTTAGATGATTAGTTAGGTCCGCCCCGCCTCCAGGAACAATGTCCTTTCTCACCATTTGTAGTGCACTGCGTGCATGTGCACTACAGATCCCAGGATGCAACATGAATCCAGGTAAGTAAAGCGGATTAATAACTTGCTGTTAATGCGGAAATTAGCGTCACAATGTCATCTGGCCAACTTCCCTGCATGTTGTGTGAATGTCAATGTCCCCCTGGTTCCCCAGACCGCATCAACCTCCAGAAACAGGTTTCCATTTGGCGGGGGCAGGACCGGAGATCCAATCGCGCCCAGCGCAGAGTTAAATAATTTATATATATATTTTTTTTTCACTGACACAAAACAAAGGTTACAGCAGTGTTATAGTTAGGTATGGTATTAATATCTTAGTTTACATTTAAAAACCCTAGAAATTCATTGAAAAAAACAGTTTGAGGTGGCATTATAGTTAGGTAATGAAATAATGTAAAAACTAAAATTTAAAAAACAAACATCCTCTCAAATTGAACCTCTGAAATGTTATCAGTGATGCCATCAATGATGTCATTTAACACCTCATGAGTGATAAAATACTTGAGGCCATATGCAGGCATGACAGGAATGCAAGTTAGCTCAGTAAACTGTAACTGGCAAATTTCACGTTTTTTTTTTTTTAAATTGAAAACATTAGTTTTTACCTTACTATAACATCTACCTAACCTAGTTTTTACCTTTCTACAACATACCTAACTATAACATCACTTTAATCTTTTTATTTAAACATATTTTTGTTGAATAAAGGAAGTTGTGGGTTCATCGATGCTGAACAGGCGTTACACGAACTGCCACCTAACTTATCCAACCAATGTCCAGTCTAATAAACTGGAAAGGCTGCACTCGAGGAAAGTAGTGACATTTCGGTTACTGCATTGCCATCTGTTAAACATAGTGAGACTGCCTTAGAAAACAAACATGTACATTTAATTAAATATCAAGCCACAGTCGGCTAAAAGAAGATTACCAATGTCGGTCTGGTAATCCTCTTTTAA
Source organism: Triturus cristatus (assembly GCF_964204655.1). NCBI lineage: Eukaryota > Metazoa > Chordata > Amphibia > Caudata > Salamandridae > Triturus > Triturus cristatus. The sequence continues at coordinate 448,061,087 of NC_140590.1, forward strand.
CCCACTGTGACATCGGGAGCAGCAAACTATTCTCCATATTTCACGATTCCTTTAAGATATGGGTATTTATACCACTGTGTTTTGTGCAATAAAAGCACTGAAACATGTTTTATATATAAATATTTATCCTTTTGAGTTCACTGTCTGCCCTGATGTATGCTTTCCCTGCTTGAATGTCTGCGTAAAAATAAAAGAAATAGCACTTGACCTAAAAAGAGATGTTATCTAATGGATAAGATTGCCTAAGACCACGTGTATATCGCCCGGCACCGCCAGAGAGGTCCGGGAACTGCAAGTCACGATGAATTTCAGCCTTAAAGATGCTGCTCGTGTTAAAAAAAACGTACAATAAAAAGATGCTGCAGCATGGGAAGGATTCCCATCAGAAGCTATGCAGCAAAAGGCGGGCTTCTCGCTCTTTTGTCAAACGAAGTGACTGTGGCAGGCTCAGCAGAGGTATAGCAGAGAAAGAGAGAAATTAGGGGAGAGCATCCTGCTGAGAATCAGTAAACAGGAAAATAACAAACGACAGGCAGAGAGGGGATGACATTGGTACAGTGGAAGAAACGAGAGACACCGCAGAATTCCAATGTCCTTACCGAAAAGAATTGAGCCTCGTGAGGCTTCCTGTTAACGAAAGCCACAGTAGCACCATTTTAAGTCCAAATTACACAGAATGGTGCAAAATATCAATTAATTGTCAAATGCGCAGGCACCTAAGTTAAATTACAACTTGCCAAAAAAGACGTGGAAATCGTCCTATCTATGGGAAACACAGCCATCCCTATGTATGCATGAAATGCAATGGAGGCGTACAAGAACCGTGTTTGACAGCGGCATAGTACTTCTATTGAATTCCGGAAGTGTGAGCCCACGCTTTATACATTTGTTCTTTTAATCGGTAAATCTTAAACTAGTATGTGGATCTAGGTCAGTGTCAACCTTCTCAAAGCTGCCTTTAACTCCAATGGCATCCCTTCTTTGGCCGACTACGACTGAAACTCTCCAGTCTACATCTAGGAATCTGGCCAGCCTTGCAGACTGGTCTCCTCCGTCACTGCACGCCCTGCCTCTTTCACCTTTCTAAAGTTTGTCAAACTTTTTTTCAAGCTGAGCTCAAACACTTTTCAAGCCATCCAAAGTCTGCCAATATCTATACTCTTGTGGGGCTCATCTAGTGCAAGCAATGCCTTGTTTTGCTAGCAATGCGTTGTTCGACACCTTAATGTAAAGCATGATTTCAAAAATAAAAGCAATAGTTCGGCAGGAGTTTTACCAGTTTGAGAATGTGTCTTTGAATACTGAAGCATTAAGACATATTACCCTGAAGGCATCAAAGGTGTCACAGCGGCCAATAGAGGAGTTAGCGGGAAATTTAGCAGGAATAGGTGGTGAGTAATTGAATATCGAAGTCCCTGAAAAAATAGTTCCACTTTTATCGCAATTCATTTTGCGAAGTATTTATAGCTTTAGTGAACTTGCAGTTTTAAGTTCAACAAAAGTAACAATATTTTCAAAATGAATGCATATCTTGCAGCAATTAATGGAAACCGAAACATTTAATTATTTTATTTAAAAAAACTGTACAGTATACGAAAGTCACTAGTAATACGGTAGTTATGAGTCATAACGAATGAACGACTAGAAGCAATTTTAGAAAAAGACTAAAGATACCACATTTCCCATGAAAGACCAAAGTACACTCAATTGACCTCACAGACACTCTAATATTCAATCAATCAATCAATTTAACTTTATTCGACCACTCTAATATTCAATTGACCTAAGATCCAGGATATCGAAAGCTCCTGGTGTCACTCAACCCCTTCTCCGGCAACTCATCGGCTTTAAGGATACCTAAAAGCTAATAGCATAATCCGGGTCAGACAATCTACTTGTTACCTGTTCCTCAGCTGAGCCATATCCATTTTATATAACAGAGAAGACTTTTATGATTCTTAGATTAAATGTTTCCAACAGTATTAATTGCTGTTGACCTCTAGGCAGTTGTAGGCAGTAGGACTCAATGGTCCTGTAGCATCTCTTTGAATTGAATCTACTTGCACAATCCTTGTATGGGTCTAACTTTCACTAATAGTAATGCAAATCAAAGTGTGTGAATTACCAGAAGGACCTATAAGTCTCTGCACTGGTGTTCTTGCTTAAATGTCTACAGAAGCACATTAGCTGAGATCAGATATGCGGATAAAAGATTTAGAAGGACATCTTGAAACCTGTGGCAGGGACACTCTACGAGAGATGGGTAACTGGAACAGAAAAGGAAAAGACTGCCTAGTGTCTGCATGAAGAATTTCTTTCTGTCTGAGATGGAAATGTGGGCAGAATTTTGTCTCCACCTCCATCTTGAAACCCATGAACTAAAAAGCTGGTTCATGGGGAAGCCTGACCATTGGCATTTCTCTCAGGAAGCTACAGTGTGCAGTTGGTTCTTAACATTAGGGATGGTGTGTCCACTTGGAACAAAATAGAGCAGTGGCAACTGGGTAATACTTCCGCCTGTGGAGAAAGCCCTACCGATTGAAAGACATGGAAGTGCTTCAGAGACAATCCAGGAAACAGTTGCAATTAAACATTTTGCTATGGACCTGAATGCAGTTGTGAGAAATATTCTTACACTCTGAACTCCCGGCCTGCTGTCAAGAAAACCTTCCTAAAGGAATGGACAATTTTGAAGCATAAGGGGAGAAGTTGCAAAACATTTTCTAAAAGAGCAGATATAGGATTATTTTTAGGAATATCTCATCTCTAGGGATCCCAAACTAGGCCTCTGTGAGCAAAATGCAATCTCAAAAGTTATATTGGTGGTTGGTATGCTTTTTAACACTAAATATGAGGCTATGGGGGGCATGGCCAGAAAGATGGCTGAGCGGCAGCTGTAAGAAATCCTGATTCTCCAGGGGCCCTGCAGAGCCCAGGCCTGACTTCGGTTGATCGGGGAGTACCAGGACCCTGCTGGTGGCCCTCCATTGTTGCTGGTGAGCCAGAAGCCGGGAGCATGCCTCCTGAACTCTAGAGATGGGCGCAGCCATGGCTAAAGACCGAGGCCGCCAACTGGGGTGATAAACTATCTCAGCTGGAGTTGGCCATTTCCATGGTTGCGGACCAGCTGAGGGGAACTTAATGCCACAAGACACACTAGTCCCCTAGGGCTGCAGTAAATTGAGAGCAGCGATCAGGGTGGAAACAAGCCGGGTGGCTGCCTCAGTACAGACTGAGAGTCTGGGCCTGCGTCTCTGAGACACAGTTGTCCGAGGTGACCGAACCCGTTATCGAGAGGAACACCTGTGCTGGGCAGCCGAACGTTGGGGTCCTATACGCCTGAACAACTAAGGGACTTGGCGGATTGGCCATGGGGTAGAGACCTTTGAGCGGCTGTAAAGGGTACTTGCTAGTGAAACTGCCTCTGCTACCTGTTTTTAACTTCTGCTGTTGTGTGATTTTGACACCATTTTAGCACATACTTACTGTGCCGTGCTCCTGATCTCCCTCCTGTATCAGACGCCCTCGCTGCTCTCTGGTCCACCTTGGGTTCTGTGCCGTTTGCTGCAGAGAGAGTTGATCGTTCAGGGCTGTCCTCACTTCATGTGAGCCACTAGACTGCTGCCATTTTGGGCTGGTCAGTAGTCTAGATCTGGGGCTACAACTTCCCAAGCTGCATAAAAGCAGCTCCAGTGCATGGATCTCAGCTCTGCTGGAAAATATACTTGCTTGTAAACCTGCCTACGCTACTCGCCTTTTAGCTTCCGCTGTTGGGTGATTTAAATTTTTGTTGATATTAGCACAGTTTAAGCACATACTCACTGCGCAGTGCTCCTAGTCTCCCTCCTGCATCAAATGCCCTCACCGCTCTCTGGTCTGCCGGGGCTTTTGTGGCATTACCTGCAGAGAGAATTGGCCTTTCAGGGCTGTCCTCAATCCTGTGAGCCACTAGACAACCGTCATTTTTGGCCCGTCATTGGTCTAGATCCAGGGCTCCTACTCCCCAAGCTGCGTAAAAGCAGCTGCAGGACACGGAAGCTCAGCCCTGCTGGAAAATGTAATTTCTTGTAAAACTGCCTCCGCTACCTGTCTTTTAAATTCTGCTGTTGTGTGATTTTAACTTTTGTTGATTTTAACACTGTTTAAGTGTCTACTTCTTTCACCATGCTCCTAATCTCCCTCCTGCATCATATGCCCTAACGGTTCTCAGGATCGCCACAGCTTTCGTGCCGTTTGCTGCAGAGAGAGTTGGTCTTTCAGGGCTGTCCTCACTTCCTGTAACCCACTAGATCGCTGCCATTTTGGGCAGGTTGTCGGTCTCCCCAAGCCACATAAAAGCAGCTGCAAGGCACAGACGCACAGCGGAAGCGCACTGGTAGCACACTGAAGATGCACCAAAGGCAAGCCCGTCTGCACCGGTCCAAGCCTGGACGATGCCTGGACCCATGTCCTTCTTTTCTTCCCTGACCTCGACAACAGGGGCAACAACATGGTGAGGAGGTAGTCCTCCAAAGAACTTTAGCAAATTCTGCAGGCCTGTGCTAAAGCTAATTCTTCTCTGAAATGCGATCAGAGATTTCATTCATTTGAGTACCCTGCCTCATTCAGGGAATATAGATCTTCCTTCTGAGTTCCCTTAGAAGTGCTAGGAGATGGCAAAATGTGGTTATCATATTTGCCATCCAGCCTGCTTGGAACAAATCTTAGCCAGACTAACAACCTCGGCCCCCTCAGTCATAAAGACAACTGTAAGAAGATAGATGGCATGTATGGTAATATTAGATCTATGGCTAATTATGCCATAGAAATACGGGACATTATTACAACGTCCAAGTCCAAGATTAGTTTCTTTAAGGAAACTTGGCTCTCTAACTCAGCAGTCCCCTGCATCTCACGAGCCATACCTGAACTTTATTCACTGGTTAGATCGGATAGCACTGGGGGTGTTGTCGCTAGTGCCTTTCATGACTCCCTAAAGGTCAAGCTAATTGACACTCTATGCACATGCTGGCTAGATTTATGTATTTTCAAACTAATGTTATCTGCAACATAGGATTGGAAAGAGGCATCGAAATTTTACTCTCCAGGCGCTAAGAAAGATTTCACCCAGTCACTAATTGATTACATTGCACCTCACGTTCTGGCCCCTGAGAAGTTTCTATTACCGGGTGATTTAAACTATTGCGGCAAGAACATCGATTATCCAGGAGTGACCGAAATCTTAGTTGATTACGAATCACTAGGGCTTAAGCAGATCTTGTCTGGCCCTATGCATAGGGTAGGACACATGTTCGATCTTATCTTTACCAACATTGAGGAAGTAACATAGGAACCTCTGCTTCCTGTCACCTGGTCAGATCATCATTTGATCAAGTTTTTCATCTCGCGTAATAATGCCCTAGAAAAAACAATGTAAGCAGCTAACAGACCTAGGTGCCAATGGAAAATAGTCACCTCTCTTGCTTTCAAGGATGACTTTTAAGGCTCCCCCAATTATATCATATTCTATTGTGGACACAGTGTTGTCTGCTCACCATGATTCCCTAATCTCCTCTTTTGATCAAATAGCCCATCTTGAAAAATACACATCTGTCTCCTCCAGAAGCCCAGCTCCATGGTATCCTTAAACTTTGTGCCATTAAAAATTGATTTGTAAATGCCTTGAACGCAGATGGCACTCTACAAAATCCTCCAAGGAAAAAGCAGAATATCAAACTAGGCTTGAGGTCTCTCACAATCTGATCAGGGCAGCTAGGAAAACACATTTAGCCTCCACACTTGACAAAGCGGGTAACTCCACTAAAGAGTTATACAAAGCATTAAATAGCTTCACGAAACCCCATGTCTGTGCCTCCAACACTGTGGCTTTTCAAGATCTTTGCAATGACTTATCTGTCTTTTTTTAAAGCTAAAATAGAGGTAATTTTGAAGAAGTTTTCAGTCGGTTAAGATTGCCTCAAGGAAAAACCTGATTTAAACCATCATTCATCCTACAGACACGTCCAATCCGAATTACTTAGAACTTTGCTTGGTGGACCAGGTGCTGGAAATGTTTTCCCATGCCAAGTCTGGCTCCCCTCAGGATCCATGTCCTCCCAGGACAATGGCCAGTCTAGCCATGTGTCTGGACCAGTGGTCAAAGATGTATTCAATCTCTCACTGACCACAGCCAAAGTGCCTAAGGAATGGAAGTGCGCTCAAGGTTCTCTGCTGCTTAAGAAACCTACAGAACACCCCAATGTCCTTTCCAACTACAGATCAATTTAGGTGTTGCCTTTACGTTTGAAAACTCTAGAAAGGTATATTAATAAACAGTTTCTAACCTTTCTAGAAAAACACTGCATCTTAGACCCCTTGCAATCTGGTTTTAGAGAGCTACACAGCACAGAGACTGCATTACTGGCTGTTGCTGATTACATCAGCTCTCTCTAGATGTTGGAACCCTGATCATGTTAGTGTTACTGGATTTATTGGCACTCTTTGACACGGTCTTCCACTCCATTCTAATCCACAGACTACCCGAGGCCAGGCTCCATGGTAAGGCACAACATTGGCCTTGCAAATCAAACACAATACGTTTGTTTGGACCCTTTTATGTCGCAACTGATGGAAATGAACAAGGGAATGCCCCAGGGACCGTGCCTGAGACCAACACTGTTGAACATGTATGTAGCACTGCTAGCTCAAATCGTGAAAGCATGCAGGGTGGAGATTGTGTCACATGCAGATTATACTCAACTTCTCAAATCCTTCGCCCAGACAAGGTGAAAGGCAAATTTGCTAACTGCATCATGGACATTGCTGTTTGGATGAATAGCTACTGTCTCCAATTAAACAGCAATAAGACATAGATCATGATCTTCAGCAAAGCCACAGATCTTTGGTCAGCGGCCTGGTGACCCCCAGAACTTGGTCTGGCCCCTTCACCTAAGCAGGTAGTGAAAAATCTTGGAGTGAAATTAGACCAATTACTATCAATGAAGGACCAAGTTAATGCCACATGTGGCCACCATGCGGCTCTTAATAGCAATCTCATCTTGGCTTCCCGACACCACCAGAAAAAACTCTTGTCCAAGCTCTTATTATCAGGCACCTGGACTATGGGAATGCTCTGCAAAACCTTTTGTTATCTAAGCTGCAGTTGGTCCAGAATACAGCTGCATGGCTGATCTGCAACATCCCCTTCAACTCGCCCTCCTCTCTGATCCTTAGGAAGCTCCACTGGCTCCCTATTAGAAAGCGTGTCAATTTTAAACTAAACTGACTGACACGCAAGGCGCCACTCAGGGCCAGCCCAGCCTATCTGTCCTCATGAGTCAATCATTACCTGCCTCCTAGATCAGCCGCGGTCGGTAGTAGGAGTTCCTGCAGGGCGTTGACGTGGGGAGGGGGAGGGGCAGGGTGGGGGGTAGTAAACTATGGATTACGGAGGTTTACAGGTAAGTAAACATATAAATTAATAAAATGAATTTCGTTGCGTGCACTGCATCCCCAAATGCGATACAGTGCACGCAACGAAATTCGTTTTATTAATTAACTACCCCCCACCCTGCCCCTCCCCCTCCCCACGTCACCACCCTGCAGGAACTCCTACTACCGACCACGGCTGTCCTAGATATCTTAGGTGTTTGTATTAGGCGCTTCTGTTGACCCCACACATCTGTACCTCAAGATATGGGGGCAGATATTTTACCGATGCAGCCCCATATCACTGGAATAAATTTCCTCATTATCTTTGCTCCTGCCAAGCTTTCATACCTTTAAGAAGATGTTAAAAACCTGGCTGTTTTAGAATGTCTGTCCTTGCCATGAACAGCGCAGCACCGTGATACTCCTTCGGTAGTGAGTTGTGCACTTAACCAAGTATCCAAAATAAACTTTTAATAAATAAACCCCAAGGATCGGCAGTCCCACCTGGACACTGTAACAGGTGCCCCCAGAGGAACATGCAACAAAGTCTGGCCCCCTGACTCCCATACACCCTCTCTGCCATCGATGGAACTTTGCTTTTCTGCCGGATGGTGGGGCCACCATACCTGTCCACTCTTTCATCGAGTTTAACCCCTGATTACCTGGCAGCAGGGATTGGCAACAGATTCCGGCTTTTGGCCAGGTTCTGCACCCAACCTGCCTAGGGTGGCCACGCCCACACTGCATGATTGGGTTTGGCCACAGGACCTGATCTACCAACAAGACCTATGTTCAGTCCAGCTTTATCTACTCACATCAGTTTTTGTGCGTGGGAACACATTTTGTGCTAAGAAATGTGCGCAGAAAAACAAAAGCACCACGAACCACAGCTTCTCCAGTTCCATTGTTCCCATGCATTTGCAGAAAATTATTATCACGAATGGCGTGTTCGCTGTAACATTTCTTAACACAAATGTCACATAATTATGCAAGGTGGTGAAATTGCGTTATTTTGGGAATTTTGCATAAGAAGCATTACGTGAAATTCCCTCAAATTTTTATAGGTGCACTATTAACAATTTGTTTGTGTACAGGTTTTTTCTTGAGTTTTCCTTAACAGGGGGGCCACCTGACAGTAACAGTGTCGCTGTGGTTATGGAAAAGTAGATAATGATTGCCATCTGAAGCCAGTGAGGCGGTATACATTTCATAACTTTCTGAAGTACTTGTAAAATATTCACCCCAATGTGGTTTTGGATTGCCAGTGCCGATGGGGTATGGTGCCTTCCATGATCTTTGTAAATCTTGACTTGCCCTACTCATGCATTATGTCCCCCTTCTTTATGCCCGACTGTAGTAAAGTATTTTCCTGTGGTCCATAAAATATAATATTCAGAACCCATATGACATAAGTGGTCCCAATAGAAGGAATTTGTTGATAGTCAAAATAAATTACTACTTTGGAAAGTACAGAGAATTTCAGGCGGCACAGAAACCTCGCTTTGGTGCAGTCAAAGCACAAGCGCAGCAGACAAGTCACAATCTTAAATATGGACTATAAACCTATTAATCATATCTGTGCCTTTATAAAAATTGGTTGTTGCTGTAGAGTTGTATTTCATATTTCTAAGGGTGTTCTGTAATGTATAATGAAGTGATTGCAAAGTGCATTGTAGTTTTAACTTTTCAAAAGTTCTTTGCTATTTTCAGCCCTGAATTCATGTATAAAACAAAATTGTTTTCTAACCAGGATAACAATTATCATTCACGTGGTGTACACAGCAGACGGAATGTTCTCTAGTTGCTTGAATAATAGGTATTACTCCTACCCAATTTATTAACACTTCCTTTAATGGCTGCCGATCTGTGAAAGATTGACACCGGTCCTGCGTGGGCCCCCCTCCGCATGCCCCCCTCCCACACGCACGCACGCACGCGCACAGGCATACACTCGACTCTGTCCAAGTGTTCAGCCTTCTTATCAGTGGTGTTTGATTCCTTGCGAATGTCCTTGACATTGACACGCTGGTGGCCTCGCACCTGTGGATAACTAATTTCAGAAGGTGTGATGTCTCAGCAGAGGGTAACGAAGGTGGAAACATCCAGGGGTAGTGATTATAACAGTCTCCATAAATTCAATTCATTTTAATAATTTCTTTCGTCTGATGGACACCCACAATCCACGTATCTCACTTAAATTAATTAATTTAAAGAATTTAATTATATTCTACCCTGTGGACATTCAGAAACATGAGAAGGCACACAGGCTTTCAAGAGCATTAAAGGAACTTCACATCTGCAGCGCTCCTTCAACCGTCTGTTTATGTCATATGTGACACACGCAAAGGATTTTCCTTGTAACAAATGGCCTGTCATATATCTGGAATACATTTCACAGGTGATTGAATTTACATTCTTGTCCCCATGTAGTCATCTGAACTTTACTGCATTGTAACTCCTGCTGGTGAAGGTGGCCACAGATCAATGTTGTCAGTGAAAACATTTGAGCTATGGATTCCTCTTGCTACCAGAAAGCTGGCTGTAGTTCCTGCTTGCTCCACATGCAAGGAGATGGCCCCACCCCATGCCCTTGGAGTCAAGGATCCCAGAATAGACATAGAACAATTTAAAAACTATTATTGTCTGTCTATGAGGCACGGGTGCATTGAGTTCACTTCTTGAGTGTCACGCAGAGCTAATTGTGTAGTCTGTGAGCAGTCTTCGTTTTCCTTAATTTCCTTTTCTTTGACTTCAAAATCTATGCTTGAAAGTCAATTACTGCAACCTAAAGCTGGAATGGTATTCAAGAACAGGGAAGCCATGGAAGCTGAGTTAATCAAATCCTAGCACAGTCTGTGTTTCCTTAGGTACCCAAACAGTCTTTAATGACTCTGTCAGACTCTAAATGTATCACTGACATCATTCTTCCATAAGAAACTTCAAGACTAAAGTACCAATATATCAGGACCTCTTCTATCTCTTTCTCCTTACCACTCTTTTTCCTCTGGGCAGCATTATCTTCAGGCTCATTCCCCTTCACGCTGACGGTAAGCCATCTTGAGGAGAGAAGTGGATCGATTGCCGCTCCTGAGAAACCAAGCCCAGCATTGTTTCATGATAGTGCTTGTGCTATCTTGCTTAAGATGAATGCAAGCTATTATTGGGGAAAGAGCTGGAATACTCCGGGTAAATTTCCTTAATATTAGATCAGGCCTCTCCAATGAGTATCTTGTGACCTACTGTTAGCTCTTCAGCTACATTTAAGTGGCTCTTTTGTGTGCAGTCCATCCTTTTTATTTAGAAGATTTTGCTTGGTTGAATTAATATATGTATACCAAAATTGAAAGGTGTATATTTCCGAGAGAATTGTGTGTACTTTCAGAAGTAATGAGCCGATGTTTGAGGAGACTTATTGCTGATATTAACTTTGTGCCTGAAGCATTGTAGCTATACATGTTATGTATCACCCTTGTAGAGGCATTCCACTTTGACCAGACTTTTACATTTCTGCTGGGAACCGTGCCTGATGCACTGAAGTGACCACTGCTGGTAATCATGCATTTGGTGATTAGTGATGCAATCCCGTCTAATGTGGTTACTAATAACATTCTAATAATATTAGTAGCTTGGGGTGATTTTCGCAGAACATAATAGCTCTTATTGCAGACCCCCAAATGCTGGTGTTAAGGTTCCGGACCCTTTGCTGAAGTCAGTGGGTACTTCTCCCTGCTTAGCTGAAGTTTTGAGAGGATCTGATGCAACATAGATCAGAGCACACAGAGCCTTGCATCACAGCACTGCACAGCTCCTGATTGATGGCTTCCCCAGATTCGATGCAGTGCCTCACATCGCAGCACCATGCACGTCCCGATCGCCAACTTCAATGGAACTGGCGAGAGTGACACAGAACTTCGCATTGCAGCACCACTCAAAACCCCTGCACCAAAGACAGAAGGTACAACTCCCACTGTGCCCAACCTTGTCCCATACCTGGCCTGCATTCCAATGCAGTCAACCTGAACTTTCGACATTGTCCCACTGCAAGTTACCACTTTGTGCCTTTTTGTGCTATGTTTTATAACTTCAAATAATGGTTCTACTGGTTAGATTTTTTTTTTTTACTAACATGTACTCTATTTTTTTAACTAGGTTTGGTATTTTTCCTATTTTTTCACCCTATTTCTGGTGGAGTACTGTATGTCTACTTTACACAGTACCCATAAGTTAAGCATGACTGTTTTGGTGCCTCATTAATTTTCTTTAGTGACTTTTATGATTCACCATGAAAAGGATTAAGCTGATTATTTGAAATGGGTGCTCACCTGCTTCAACCAATAACCCAATCTCTTACATCTACCGATAATTTATGTGGTAAAGCCTCTTTTGATTGAAAATATTTCAACATGCCCTGCACTAATACAAACAAATTGAAGATTAAACCTTCATGAAAGAGTGACATGGACAGCAGTTTGCCAATATGAACATGAGGCAGAAGTTGGGCTAAGATCCATGCTACATCTCATCCTGATAGCACTTCACAGTCTCTTCTTCTACCATAATAAATTATAATCAACTCTCACTGCATTACACTGATTAAAGATCTTAGAATGTGATCAATGTTTGTCTTGCTTCTATTAGAATAGTTTATACTTAACTTCCATACAATCTGGGTTTGTATAGCGCGGCTAATCATATGTGAGGGTATCCAGGCTCTGAGTGCACTGTAGTAGGGGGCTTCAGTTGAACAGACAGATCTTTAGTCCATTTCTGAATTGCCAGCCAAGAGGATGAGGTTTAAAGGTGAAGAGGGAGGTTGTTCCAGGACGTAGCGGCAAAGTAGGAGGCAGAGGATCCTCCACTGTTGCTCAGTAGTAGCTCTTCTGCTAAGACAGAGGAGCATCGGCCACTGCTTTTTAGCAGTGAAATAAAGGAAAAGTAAAAGTATAATCACTCAATGTTATTATTATTTTATTTGTTCCTAGTCTGGCAAACATCCCTGCACACTTTGCATGTTCTCCACTTAGGCTGCTTTACAGCCTGGGTGGAGAACATGCCTAGGCTCCCATTTCCTGTCTGAGCGCCGAACCACAGTGCACAGACCAGTCACAAAGCTGCATTGCAGCGTTGTGATTGGTCAGGGGACCATGGGTGCTTCCTGTTCCGCTCCCGACACGAGGAGTGACACAGCGGTAAGTTAGGTAGTTTTTGTTCCTTATTTTTGATCCCTGTTGCCCCCGCCTCCCGCCCCTCCTAATTTGTGCTGGTCACCCCTGCAGTTGACGCGCAGGTGTGAGGGGTATGGGCGAGGCAGAGGGAAGCAGAGCATAGATGTCTGGGGGAGGTGGAATATTAGGTGGTGGTTGGTATATGCTGGTCTGTGGTTGTGAAGGGCGTTGAAGGTGTGGATCAACATCTTGAACTGACATCTCTCCTGGATGGGGAGTCAGTTGAGCTTATTGAGGTGGGATATGAAGTGGGTCCACTTTGAGAGGTCTAGAATGAAGCCGGGCACTGAATTCCTCATGGTCTGAAGTCTCTTGAGGAGGTGCAAGGTGATTTCTATCTAGAGCATATTGCCATAGTCCAGTCAGCTAGTAAAACAGGTTTGGGTGATAGTCTGACTGGTGTCGATGGGGAGCCACTTAAAGATCTCATGGAGCATGCAAAGGGTGAGGAAGCAGGCAGATCAGACTGCGTTGATCTGTCTTTTCAAGGTATGCTTACTGTCCATGATGATGCCAAGGTTGCAGGCGTGATTGGTCCAGGTGGGTGAGGGTCGTAGTTCAAGCGGCCACCAGGTGCCAAACCATGGGGAGGTGTTGTTTCTGAAGACCAGCACTTCTATCTTGTCTGTGCTGCGTTTTAGGCAGTTGTCTCTCATCCAGTCATCAATGCTCATCATGCACTTGCAGAAGTTAGTTAGTGTGCTGGAGAGATTTTCTGATATCGAAAGGATGAGCTGGCTATCGTAGGTGTAGGATATGATGTTCAGTCCATGTGATCTGATGACGTTGGCCAAGGGAGTAATGTAGAAGTTGAACAGAGTAGGGCTGAGGAACGAACCATGAGTGAATGGTAGATTGTGTTTTGGGTTCCAAAGTGAAGAGATGAAGGTGGATTCTCTGAGTTGTTCCGGTGAGGAAGGAGGCGATCCATTAGATGGCTTCTCCTTTGATTCCAATTTGGTGAAGCATTTTGATCAGGGTATGGTCTGATACAGTATTGAAATCTGCACAGAGGTCAAGGAGGATCAGGGCTACTGTTTTCCCTTGGTCAGGGAGGAATCTGATATTGTCTGTTGCTGTAATCAGGTAAATTTTTTATAGGACATTATATGCATATTTATTTAAGCTCTTTTGTGATGACATTTGGAATAAGATGAATGATATATATAAAACACGTTTGACCTTTTCTGCCGTCTATGTCTTCTACAGGGGTGTTCATGACATATGGGTAAAATATTGTATGAAAGGAAGACTTGTAGATCTGTTATCTGTTGAATGTCATACCATGTAACTGGAAAAACATGCTAAAATATTGTACATAACTTGGTGAATTATTGTTTCTTAAAACAATAGTTTATTAAGGTGTTACATGTTTTCTATTTTTTCTTGCAGTTTAATAGGATATGCTAGGGATTCTCTTCATTCAGGTTTTATCTAAAATTGAACTGCTTAGTAATGTTGAGGTTTTGAAGCCTTTGTGCATTTTTTCAATGGCATCCCGTTTTCCTTCACTTGTATACTTACTGCTAAAATTTCTATATTAATATTATATTTTGATTGATTATTTCATCCATTTATATACATTCTTTTGTCCTTCATTTATCCTTTTTTATCCCTTCTATTTTCATTGTTAGTTTTTATTTTGTAAGTCCTAAAAATCTTAGGAAGATGGTTTTGTGTTTCAATTTGTTACATATCATTATGACATTGTGAGGCCAATTTAAACAGTTAACAGTAACTATTACGTTTCTTTTACTATCACACTTATTTTTCATGAACATTAGATTTGTTTCTGGCTGTTTTTCTTTTATGAATTCAGTAATGCTCGAACTAGAGAAAACTAGAGAGTTCAACAGCTGACATTAATATTGTGCTTGTATTATTTTATGCTAAGGAAGCATTACATTTTATTCTTAAATGCTTCAATGTTTATTTATTTCCAGCAGAATGGAATAGTCTTTGGAGAATTACTACATCCCACTGTTCCATATTTCATTGTAAGAATGTATTTTGATTCAAACTCATGCTAGGTAAACTATTTCGAGGGGCAATCAATTGTGTCGACTGAGAACAGACATGGAAAAACAGGCATTATGAATTGAATAATAATGTTTGTTACTAATAACTCACACAGATATCAATTAAGGAGCCTTGCTCCTTATCCAATTGGACGGTGTAAGGAATTGGGTTACTGATTTAGAGGGATGAAACCCTACTCAAGCAGGAACCACAATCCTCTTCATGGTGAAGTCAAAACCCCAAATTAACATGTTCTCAATGCTCTGGTCGCTTGGTATTGAACAGTCGGGGTCAACTTAGAGGCAGTATGTAAAATATTGATGCAGCACTTCAAACAGTAATAAAGTGAACACTCCACACAAGAAACATCCCAGACCAATTTAGAAAAACAGATACATTTTAATAAATAAATTAAGACCAAAACAATACAAATTCAATCAGTAAAACAAAACATATGCAAGTTCAAAGATTTCATTGAAAATAGCACCAAAAAGCACTGCAGATATCTCGTTGCGCATGAACAGGACAAAGTCACAAGCTCAGGCCGACCTCAATGGAGCATGGGCTGGCTACAGGCAATTACTTAGGCCCACTGAACAAGAGTACCTTTGATCCTGGTCGCAAAGAATTGCTGAGTCTCGTTTCGAGGATATGTCAAGTATGCATCACGCAACAGCGAGTTCTATGAGCGGTGAAGCTGCGATACAAGGTCCTGCATCTTTGAGAAAGCCATCAATGGGCGGGCTTGCAATGCAGAGTCCTATGTCGAGATGCATTGCGCACCATCTGGTTCTGTGGGTGCAGCGGGCTTGCAATGCAGAGCCCTGCATTGTCATTGGTCAGGCCGCCTACGAGGGGCTTTCGATGTGTAGGCCGGTGTCAAAGCTGCATTGTGTAGTTGCAATTCCTAGAAGGCTGCATGTGGTGATGCACAGGCCTTGTGTCAGGGAAATCCACACAGCAGAGGCAATTCATAAGTTCTACAGGAGAGGAGATGCATTGGCTCTGCTGAAATGACAGATGGACTGGCAGAGCACATTCAGTCCCACTTCCAAGGGCCAAGGACTAGGGTTGCACCACTTGGCAGGGTATGAGTCACAAATGGCATAGTCTAGGTGCTGGGTTCAAGACAGGGCCAGACTGAGGACCGTAACTGGCCCTGGCAAACTGCTCGGCCGGCACTTGGTGGGAGTGGATGGGGTGCAGCCGAGCTGTTTGCTAAGGCTGGTTTTGGCCAATTTTGTTACAGGGGGCTGATATTGCTGCCCCCGGTACCAAATACGGCCTCGCAGGGGCTCAAAACCAGACCCCAAACTGGTGGCATACCACGGAAATGCCCAGTGCCTGCTACGGCCAGTCTGGTCCTGGTTCAAGATGATCAGAGGCTTCTGTCTCTGAGGCTTTAGTCAGGAAGCGGGCCATCTAGACCTTGGAGTCACTCTGGGGTCCAAGTTCAACAGATGCATTCCAATCCTTCTCACCCAGGCAAGAGGGCAGAAGGCAGGAGTTAAACACAGCACGGCAGCAGTTCTTCAGAGCAGCAGCCCAGCAGAGTGACAATACTTTCAGCAGCACAGCAATCCTTCTTCCTGGCAGAGTCTACAGGTCTACACGTGTAATGAAGAGTTGGGTCTAAGGGTCCAACATTTAAACCTGGTGCCCACTTTGTAGTATCTAGAGGTTTACACCCCGTGTGGTGTCAAGCATCCCCTTCCTCCCTGGATCTCAGCTTGTCTGGCGGTCACAATGGACTAGAGACAAGCCCTTTGTAACAGTGCCCAGGCAGAGCCTTAGTGATGTGCAAGAGAGGTAGAAATCAGCTCCTCACTCTCGTGAACTGAGAGGGGCCCATCCTGCCAACACCTACCTTCCCTTTGTCTCACTGTCTGGGAGCCATACACAAAGACCAACTGCCAGCTACACCTAGTCATGTGACCCAAGATCAGGCTACAATCACCAAATAGTTAAGACAAGAAATGCTAACCTTCTAAAAGTGTTTTTTTTAAAGAAATGTGATTATAAATCTGACCTAACCATTAAAGAGAGCTTTTAAGTACAATTCTTTAGACACTAAACGTGACCTGTCTACCTGCTTCAAATAGGAAGTTAGCTATGTTATCCTATGAGAGAGGTAGGCCTTGCAGTAGTGAGAAACTACTTTAGGTGCTTAAAAGTACATGTCCTACTTTTTTAAATGCACTGCACCTCACCCTTGGGGCTGTTCAGTGACTACCCTAGGGGTGACATATTTATGAAAAGGGAAGGTGTGGGCCTGGAAAAAGGTTTATTTTGCCAGGTTGAAATGACAGTTTAAAACAACACACTTGGGCTGCAATTGCAGACCTGAGGCATGTTTATAATGCTACTTAGGTGGTTGCGGGCCCTTTAGTAGAATTTAATATACAGGCTCTAGTCACAGATAATACCACTTTACTAGGGACTTAAAAATGTAAATAAAATAGGCCAATTGAGTGTAAGTCAGTTCTACCATGTCTTGAGGAGAGAGCACAAGCACGTTAGCTCTGGTTAGCAGTGCTAAAGTGTGCAGAGTTGTAAATGTCAACAAAACGGGTTCAGTAAAAAGGTAAGTAAAGGCAAGAAATTTGGGGAGGACCCTGCAGAAAGAGCCAAGTCTAACAGATGGGATTCAAAGGGCCAGTAGACCAGGGGATGAGAGAAACTTAAATCTGACCAGACTGCTTGCTGACTTCAAATATAAGAGAGATAGTTTATAGCATGGCAGGACTCCAGGGATCCCTTTATAATAAAAATATATGTTATGTGTGGGGTTTCGTGGCAAGTTTTACATATGCAGGAAGCATGGGCTCAAAATAATTTCACACCTCAGAACTTTGAAGATTTATTCCAGTCAGCTGGTCTTCAGGCCCAAGAAAGGGCTGTCTATTTATTCTCAGACATATGTAGTCCACTTTGTAAAATGTGGACTACACCCGGTCTGTCGTGTCAGTTTGGGTGAGTTATTAAAGAAGCTTACATTTATTGAAAACGATTTGTTTGTGTCATTTTTAATGCTCTTTGCCCTCTGGTCCTAGAAAGTCACACAAATGATTAGTGGGTGCTCCGGTTTTAAGTAAACCCTGAGTAACATGATAAGTAATGATAATTTAGTCTCAATGTCCAGGGACCTCAATACTGAAATTGGCCTCTGAGGATTATTTATTGGAAGTCAAATCTAGAAGAAATTAGTTCTAGAAGCTCAGATTTTAGGGTTTAAAGTACAGTCAAAGCCCCATAAATGTTTGTCTGTATTATGAAAAATGCACATTCATATTGGTGATTAAGGGAAGTATTTACTTTTTCTACAATAATACATCATTCACATTTTTAAGCTAGGGAACCACATAGAATTCAATTTATTGTTTTCTGTGGACAGAGGCCACCATCCCATTTGATTGTCTTTTGTTGCAGTGGTTTAATGGAAGATATTTTTATTTATCAAATGAAGTCCTTTAGAGTAGAGGAATTTAGAGAAGTCATGAACAAGAAAAAGTGGCTACGAAGCATGTTTGTGCAAGAAATAATTAACAGCAAAGTTAGCATTGAGGATATATTGCTTACTGGTGCAACATGTTGCTAATCTGGCACTTGGGAAAATCACTGTTTGTACATCAGAGACAAATCAAAAATGAGCGTGTAAAGTTGATGATAATCAATTAAAGAAGAAAAGGAAATCAACTTTGAGCGGTATAGGAGTTGCCTAGCATCCAGATAATTATTTTGTACAGGAAATGAAGTGTGAATGCAAACATTTCCTACAATAATATAAAGCAAAAACACTAAGTAAAAATAAGGAAAGTGTGCCCCAGATAATATTTTCAAAACATTCTATGTCGTTTTGAAGGCTGGTTGTTAGTGTAATTGGCTT
This sequence comes from Triturus cristatus, assembly GCF_964204655.1. NCBI lineage: Eukaryota > Metazoa > Chordata > Amphibia > Caudata > Salamandridae > Triturus > Triturus cristatus. The sequence goes on from NC_140590.1 coordinate 448,079,627, forward strand.
CTTTTCACATGTGCCTTCTACCACTGTAGAAAAGTGGCGTGGGTATATTTCATTTTTAAATAAGTCTTAGGAGGACAGTGCTACTCAATGACTTAGAGATGTTTTCACCTTCAACTTTGTCAAAATTGTATGCAGCTACAGCAAGAGCCTCTGGCCCAAACACCCATGATGCACATTATTCTGTAAAATTTCAGAATACTTTCAGGTCCCCGATTCACTACAACTGAGCCCTATCTATAAAAAAACATAACATTATTTTGCTAAAACTAATAACTGTCAACGTAAAACATTTTCGGATGTCACAGATAAAGTTTTTTTTCCTCAAAAAATTCTATTGCCCCAATAACCTAGTTACGCATAAGGGAGGGTGCACCAGCACTCTCCAAGTGCAGTTTATTCACTATGCCGGTCCTCGGAGCTATCACTATAAGGGAAGGGCATTATTTGGCAGTAATATAGATTGTAGACGTAAGCCTGTAATGAAGACCATTGATCAGAATCTCTTGCCATCCAAGCTAACAGCCCTGGAGATAAACCAGCGCTGGATCCCACGATTTATGTGTGTATCCAGAATTAAAGTTGGCAGCATTAATTGCTGACCTAGGTATAGCATGACTATTAATGGACTGAAGTAGGTCTGTTTCTAACAGAGACACTTTTCAATATATTTATAGCTGGTGTTGGTGGTTCTGAAACAGATTGGTTCTCTTCCCTTGAGATGTTGTCTCTGTCATCCCGCGGTTCCTTTGCTTTCCATTGAATGTCACCAATCACCAAATGTACCTTCAAGTTTAATGTTTTATTTGTGAGAGAGTGTGGTAGAAATGCCGATTTTGTGTGAAACTTAATCTATTCAGGGGGATCCTGACTTAGTAAAGCTTAAATAAAATTTGGTCTTCAACGAGTTAGTTTTCCTGGTTGAAAACACTTTTTTTAAGTCAGGCATTAGCCAACATCTTTTGAGTTTACCAAATGTATATGTTTAATATACTTTCCTAAAGTTAGCTGGTATCGTTTCCCATCCTTTAGCCCCGGACGATTTTACCCCTCTATTATTATTAATCTTGGACATGGAGGGCACCTGACTTGTTTCTAAACTTTATCAAGCATGCATGGCCCTCACACATACGCATGACAGCAAAATTAGAGCTAAATGGGAGCACGACCTGGGCGGCCTTCACTGACAAGGAATGGTCCTTCTGCTGTTTATACACGAAATTGGTCTCCCTTAATCATCGTCTTAAATTGCTCTCCATCTAGTTTCAGCATAGGGCACATACAACTCCCAGTGGACTGGTCAGATTTGACCCCTCTAGATTCTCCCATTGTCCCAAGTGTGGGTCCCTCGGACCAGCTTCCCCACTTGATGTGGACCGGCCCACCTATTACCACCTCTTGGACTGAGGTGTTTGTTCGACTCCTTTTCCCGTATGATTGAGATGGGGATTGAGCTTACCTCGCTCATGGCACTTCTGGGTTCTGTGACCGATAGCCCCAGGGGTGCTGGCAGATTAACAGACATTGCCCTGATGCTTGGGAACAGAGATATAGCACTTCCTTGGGGCAGCGGAGTATGCCGGGCTAAATAGCATGATATATTATAATTTGACAAGCAAAGTGTATGCCACGTTGCATTCCCCCACACCCCCACCAGGCCAAAAGACATTTGACAGCCCCTTTGTGGCTACTTGTTGGCTATGGAATCGGGTGGCCAGAGTCAGGATTGCAGACCACTCTCTTCAGGTCACACACCACAGTATCATAGCCAGGACTCCACCTCATAGTGTCTGCTAACTCTCTCTGCGTTTGCCATGCAGCCTACCCACCAGTTTTCCAGTCTGGCGCATTCCCGTAACATGCTTCAATTTTATTGTCCTCTCTGTTTAATACTGCTGCAATGCCAATGGCCAATTGATATGTCCTTGATTGTTGTTGAAAATGATAAAGCTAAAGAAAGTACTTTCAGCCAGCCCTCTTCACCATTGGCTTGTTGTTGTGACACTCACATATTTCTCCTCCCCATGGAAGCAACCACAAGAGTCAATGAGTCACCCACTTCTGCCCTGTGTGAGTGATGGTATTGTGCTCTTTCACAAGATGCATATCCACACACAAAGCAGTTCCCGTAAGTGCAAGGACTACTATAGCAATGTTTGCTTTTTTTAGACTAAAAAAGTAATTTTGCTTTTGCCCAAAACTTAGTTTTCCATATATTGGTGAGGGATCTGCAGCTTCCTCATCAATAAAGTCTTGCAAAATCCATAATAAAACAATCACTGCAAAGCCAAAAAGCTGCCAGACAATGCCAGACATATTGACTTTGCCAATGCTTGTTTCAATGTATGCACAATTCAAGAATGAAGACCTTTCTCGAACCACATTCAGTAAGTTAAGGAAAAGGAAACTACTTGAATATGTTTAAAATGTAAAAAATTGCATTGTGTTGTTCGTATTGGTGTACCCGGCGGGGCTGCCCGCTGTCTCCATACTTGTTTGCATTGGCGGTTGAACCATTGGCTGCCTGGGTGCGCATAGATGCGCAGGGGACAGGCTTCGAGTGGGCGCATGGATTGTCAGATCGTTTTGCATTATATGCCGACGATGTGTTATTTTTTCTCACAGACGTTGATCGGACTGGCCTGTGGCTGCTTCGTATTATGCAGCTCTTTGGGGAATCATCTGGCCTCTATCTGAATCAAAGCAAATCTACGTTATGGCTTCTGGGGGGCACATTGGGTGTGGGCGCTTGAGCCGCGTCGGTTCGGGTTGTTACTGGTGGGATGAAGTATCTTGGAGTATTCCAATCAAACTCATCCACAATGGCTTGGGAGAGGAACTTGGCTCCGGTCTGGGAATGTGTTCGGGAGGATCTCAAAATATGGTCTCGCATGCCGTTGTCTATCTATGGTCGATCGGCCATCTTCAAGATGGTCACGCTCCCCCACTTACTGTACCAGTTGCAGAATCATCCCTACCCAATTCCCTCTAGATGGTTTAGGCAGGTTAATGCAGCCTTGGGCAAATTTTTATGGGCAGGAGCTGCAGTAAGAGTCGCTTTACAGACATGTTTCCTCTCTACGTATTGTGAGGGCTTGGTGACCTGTAAAATGTTATCCTATTGCATAGCCTCACATCTATTCGTCTTAAATGAGTGGTGGCATGGGGGTAGAGAAGACCCTGCCTATGCTGTTGAGCGGTGCCTCATGGGAGATCTCTACCTTTACATGATTCTATACTCGGCACCGGTACGTAGATCCCTGCCGTCAGCAACCCAGGTGGTTTTCCAAATTTGGCGACAGACCTTGCGGCGGATGGGGTGGTGGAACACGCTGACCTGGGAACCCCCTTGTGGAATAATGGCCGCTTACAGCAACTGGCTGCTCTATCAGGGTTTCGCGTCTGGGACAATATAGGTATCTCTACCCTGGGGGATGTCATGAGGGGACTAATCGTGAAATCTTTTCAAGACCTACAAAACGAATTTCACATGCTTAAATCCCAATTCTACAAATTCCTCCAGTTTCGACACGCCCTCTCCCCTAGTCGGGTGGGCCTGTAGTCACTGGCAGAGTTCAGCCTGGTGGAAGCCAAGGTAATAATGGGGGATCTTCAGGACCACAAAATATCTAAGATACATCAGTCCCTGGTAACTCACAGCTCCCCACATTGGAGAAGCTTAGAAAGGCCTGGGAGGGGGATGTTGGCTCGCTTGATGAGGAGGACTGGACGGAGACCCGACCGCCCCGCGGGGGACGGCCATAGCGGTACGCCTACGTCTCATCCAGTTTAAATGTCTTCATTGGGTTTATTTTAGGCGGTTGTGGAGGACGGGTCTGGTGGCCTCCCCGGTATACCTTAGATGTGAGCTGGAGGAGGGGACCCTGATGCACACGGTCTGGCATTGTCTTTCATTGGCACGGTTCTGGCAAGGGATGGTGACCTGCCTCTCAGAGGTGCTGGGCTGGGATCTGCCCCAGTCACCGAAGTTAGTGCTATTACATGTCATGGAAGGGATTGGGGCAATATTTATATACGCCACCTTATGTTTTTGGCATTCACGTTGGCGAAGAGAGACATCGCCAAGGCATGGAAGGCGCCGACACCACCCTTGGTGTTGGTATGGAAGAGGGGCCTGGACTTCTGTATGGGCTTGGAGCTTCCAATCTTCATGGCAAGAGGGTGCCCGCAGAAGCATTTTAACATTTGGAAGTGGTGGGCAGATTATCGGGATTTGATGCTGGAGCCGGTCGCTGCAGGGGGGCCCCTTAATCCAGCTTAATCCATCTTAATGTCACCCTGCTGGTGCAAGTTGTACTCTATTGCATATATGTGTACTGGTGCGAGTGGTTATGGGACAAGGCCATGATCAAGTTGTGTCTACGAGGTTGTTAGTGCGACTGGGGGGGGGTTATTGGGTGGGGGGTTTTCTAAGGTTTCTTTCATCTGTATCGCTCTCCCTTTAGCCTTGTTTCTTTATTGAAAAGTCAAAGTCATGATGCCTTTTACTTATTGTGCTGATGTCTCTGGGTTACAGAGCCCTGCTCTATATGTGTCATTTGATGAATAAAATCGGTTTTCCCCCAAAAAAATTTGCATTATGTTTCCGAGCAAGTGGCTAAAACTGAAAATATTTTTTTTATTAAATGCAGAAATTACTATTGAACATTGTGAAATAAAAATGGAAGGAGTTGCAATGTTATTCGAGCAATGAGTAGATCACAATTACACTGACATATAAGTGGAAAGCAGCTGAAATGGGCACAGGCAGTGTGGGGAATAGTTAATAATCCAGCGACTATTCTAACACGACCCAAACGCTATTGCAGGATGCAGTGAATAATAGATAGATAGATAGAGAGATAGAGAGATAGAGAGATAGAGAGATAGATAGATAGATAGATAGATAGATAGATAGATAGATAGATAGATAGATAGATAGATAGATAGATAGATAGATAGATAGATAGATAGATAGATAGATAGATAGATAGATAGATAGATAGATAGATAGATAGATAGATAGATAGATAAGGAAAGGAAAAAATTTAACTAAAAATGTACCATTTTGCCAGCTATCTATATGCTACGAAGGACGTACTTAATCTTTCATTTCGACTAACTATTTATAGATCAAACGCACTATTCCAAAAACGAACTCTACATAGTTGTTTTTTCAACCGCTACGTCAAGAGAACTGGCTGGAGATAACTTTAATTGGACCCACAAGCCTGGGATCAAGCTGGCTCATAGCGAAGCACAAATTAGTTCTTGATCAGTTTTTCTTGGTTCAAGGTATACACGAAAAATCATAAATCTTTTATCTATTTGTTTGTATCAACTGGTTAGTCACAGAAGAGTAGTCTCTTTGCTTTAGATTCAATTAATGTCTCTTTTGCATTCACCTTGCATAGCTTGATTTTGCTGAAATGTTTATGAAACTGCCCTATTGAATGTCTGGGTGACTAATTCATCAGGGAGTTCAGTGCTCACACCTTCCAGTATGTCTGACTACATATGATGAATCTAAGATAAAAATATACTCAGTGCAGCTGTGTCAAACACGGCCTCACCATGGAGACGTTTATGCAATTTGACAATAAAAACACTTAGCATTTGAAGCAGAGCATTTAAGGCTAGCTCGTGTCAATAAGCTGCAGGGAATGTTCTATATTTTTCGCAGCAATGTCTGAAACATATGCCCTATGAGCCTACATTAGTTAAGATGTTGTCTAATATAGCTTTGCTAGGAAGAGGTCATTACAGTCCTCCTGTCACCCAGTGCTCCAGTTTGCGAATGGACTTTAATAGTATATAGATCTGCACTATTTCTGATTTGTACAAAACAACATTAGTCGAAAGTTTGTGTAGAAACAGGAGGATCTTACACAATTCAGTATAGCTGTACCTCTTGTTTTAGCAGAGTATTCATTACCTGTTAGAATGACAAGTCAATCGCAGCTCTTTCTTCGTTAGACCATCGAAAAATCATAGGGGTCGATCCCTTACCTGAGTGGAATTAAGCGCCTTGTAAGGATGGGTCGATGTTGCATGACTTGCATTAGCACTATTCACAAAAGAGACTTGCACAGTGACAGCTGTGCAGGCCATCGAAGTGCTGCTGTCTCTTTGAATATTCAATACCTCCTCATCTTCTTCCTCCTCCCATTCCTTACAGACATGAGCTTTACTTTATTGCACCTGAAATCCTGACAACCCTGCCAAGCTTGTTTCACTTTCTCCCAAACGGAAACCCCTTCTCAAATACCCTCCTCCCTGGGAGTACTTCCTGTTTTCGTTTTTGTGTAAGCCATCATCAGAATCTTGAGCAGTGTTAAGAGTTGCATGGGCACCCTTGATACACCTCTTTCTTAGCTTTCTTTGCTTATTTTTCGTAAATGCCTGCTTGGAGGTCCGCAGGCTTGCAGATTTTCTGAACGTCGCCGCGGATGGCTAAGTCAGCTACTTCAAAGTTCTTTAGGTGCACGCTGTAGGGCCGCGTCTCCTTTGGCGGCAGGAAACCAGGAGCAGTTATGGCAGTTCTTGGGGCCCGCATGAATGGATGCTGCCAAGAGAGGCTTTATTCCTGCATGCTTGTTGAATCTGTGTCCCTCCATCTGTTAAACTGATCGGTGCATGCTGCTCGATCTGAGGTACCTATTTTATAATAAATATATTCTGTTAGATTGTTCAGCTTACCTGGTTTTGTGCACGGGCCAGGCTCTCGAGGACCATGCCAAAAAAAAAGGAGAGGTGCTGAAGGAGGAGAAGGACAAGTGAGTGTCCTTCCTCTCTCTTTGTTGGATTGGTAAAATGCTGACTGATATTTTGATTATAAGTTTCCATCCATTTTTGGACACGGTGGGGTTATTGTTGAAATATTATGTACACTTCTTCTTCATGTGATCACTTTTTAGGAGAAATTTTTCTTAGTGATTTTTTCCTTTCAAGTCCCCTTCAGGCTATTTAAGGTTTTTTAGGTCCAAGACTTTTAGTCTCTTTACTGCAGTCGAATAATGTTGGACTTGGCCCTTTTTGGTCAAAGTTCCCTAAACTTTTTGCTTTCCCCCTAGACCTTTTTCTGACATGGTGTTGCCAACTTAGATACTTTGGGCACTTTGCCACTGTTGATAAGTGTCAAAGTGCAAGTGCTCCCTGTGTAAAGTGTAATGGTAATTGGTTGTCCATGATTGGTATGTTTGCCTTACTAGTAAAGTCCCTAGTAAAGTGCACTATGTGTGTCAGGGCTGGTAATGCAAATGCTACTAGTGGGCCGCCTGCAGCACTAATTGTGCCACCCACACAAGTAGCCTTAAAGAGAGAACTCAGGCCTGCCACTGCAGTGCCTGCTTGCAGTTTGTTAAACTGCCATGTTGTCCTGACAAGTGCACCCACTTGCCAGGCCTTACCCTTCCCTTTCTATGCACATCAGACACCCCTATGGTAGGTCCAAGGTACCCCCTGGGCAGGGTGCAGTGTATATGAAAGGTAGGACATGTACTGAGGTGCGTACCATGTCCTGACAGTGAAATACTCTCCATTTCGTTTTTCACTGTCGGAAGGCCATCTTGCCCATAGGACAGAATGGGGAGGCTGTGTAATATATTTCCAGTTTATCTTCCCAAAGGCTTAAGATGGAGACGGAAGGTTTAGTGTGCCTGAAGTCATAATTCAATAACACATCGTTTTGTGAAGGTGGTTTTTGCATTGTGTGTTTAGAAACCACTCTTTTAGAAGTGGCTGGGTTTTTGTGATCTAACATTTCTGTGTGTCTCTGCCTGGTTGTAGATTGACTGTCTGGATCTGAAAGTGATAGGATCTGGGGATGTCTTGACCCAGGGGAGGAGGTGAGCCAGCAACAGGATGACCTCCATCTGGAGTGTAGGGGGGAGGAGTAGCCCCTGGGGGTGAAGAGGCCTGGGTTGCTGCCATAAAACAATGGCTCCATCTCCTGCTCAGTGATTAAGGATCCAGCCCACCCACTATCAAAGGAAGAAGGTGTCACTGGCACGGAGACACCCAGAACTGGTTTGGATACGGGTCAGTGCCCCCCTGAACACAGACTTTAAAGACTTTGAGGGGTATAACTATGAGAGCTTAAACCCCTGAAGGTTGGATTGATCAAGACTGAAAAGGATTGAAACTACTTTGTGGTCAAGAGGAACCTCTGCCAAGGAAGAAACAGCTGAAGAGACTAAAGGAAAGGACTGACCCTTGCTGTGTGTTCTGGGGCTGGCCTGCAGTTTGCTGATTTAACCAAGGAGAGGCTAAGAGACTTTGCTGTGTGCTGTGTCCCCCTGCTTGAATGAACTATGCTGTGTGCTGGGTCCTGAAGTAACTTGTCCCCAAGGGCCCGAGGAGAGTTGGCTCCCTGTTGTGGAAACTCAGGAACACAAAAGTTCCCAGGTGTGTCTCAGCGACACTGTGTGCATGTGCTTTTTCCAGCCTGAGACCCTCGTAAGAATTGCCCTGTGATCGTGGGCACAGGAGTCCAAGCGAGCCTCAGTGACGCTGTGTGCGCGTGCTTCGTGCAGCCTGAGACCTTCGAGAGGATTGTCCTATGATCGTGTGCACCCGGAACTCAAGTGAGTCTCAGCGATGCTGTGTGCATGTGCTTCTTGCAGCCTGAGACCTTCGTGAGGTTTGCCCTGTGATCGTGTGCACCCGGAATTCAAGTGAATCCACAAAGTCGCATCGGAGACCCAAGTCACGAGAACAGGAGAGGAGAGCGCGGTCGTGCCCCCCAGGTAACGTGTGTCGCCACCTTGGGCGGGGAGCGGGCTCGGAGAGAGACGTTCTCGGCCTCTTCCATTCTTGCAGCACAAGTCTCTGCTTCAGCTCGTATCGCGGCCCGTACTTGCCGAGAAGTGGCAGTACCGGGTCTGGAGTGTGGAGCTGCACTTTGGGTTACACCATACCCGTGTTGGGGGCATATGTTGGTGGAAGCTGACCGCGAGTCAGTACGAGTGGCAGAGAGACCGGCATTATTTCTGCTTTACGGACTACCTGATTGTTGCATTACGCATTGCATTATTTCTGCATTACGAACTGCCTGATTGTTGCATTACGCATTGCATTATTTCTGCATTACGAAGTACCTGTTTGTTGCATTACGCATTGCATTATTTCTGCATTACAAACTGCTTGATTGTTGCATTACGCATTGCACTATTTTTGCATAACAAACTACCTGATTGTTGCATTACGCATTGCATTAGTTTGCATAACGAACTGCCTGATTGTTGCGTTACGCATTGCAAATATTTTGGCATTACAAACTGCTTGATTGTTGCATAACGAACTGCATTATTTTTACATTGCGAAGTGCCTGATTCTTGCATTACGAACTGCAAAGCATTGCATTAGACTGCATTGGATCATCTAGAATTGCTCATTAATATCGCCAGAACCTACAAGGGATGGCTGGCCTAATAACCGGCAAGGAGGGATATTACAAATACGCATATGTTGGATTTATATTGTGTGGTCTCATCGTATATCTTTTTATATAAATATATACTTGTTTTTATGAAACTTATGTGGAGTCCATTCGTGGTGCCATCATTGGGTTACTGAGAGCGTGGTTGCAAATACTTTACACACTTGCCTTGAAGATAAGCCTGGCTGCTCATGCCAAGCTACAGAGGGCTTGGCAGGGGCTATCTGAGAAGGTGTCCTTCCTTTGCCTGGCATGGAAGCAAGGGTCCCTATTCGGCCTAAGGTACCGAACTCAGTCAACAAGAGACCCCCAGTTCTAACAAATAACTATGGGGAAGCATGCTCAGAAGAGGCACTATGTTTCCCGTCCTCTGTCTCCTAGGAGTGATCCTCTTGGGTAGGGGTAAGTGGCCGCTCCTAGGTTGGTTCTTGTTCTTCTCCTGTGAGTGATAGGAGATGGCAAGTGATGGTTCATTCTCTTTCAGATGCTTATGCAAGTTTAGAGGTGCAGTGGTCTTTCCTCAAGTTTCTGTCTTCTCTCCTCCTCAATGTCTTCTTGGGCCTCTCTGAAATATGATCCTGATAGTTCATCTGCCCCTAGAGGGAAGTATATACAAAACCATTATTGCCTATCTTTCTTCCATCCTACAGTTGCTTCTGGATTCAGAGCAGCCTTCCTCCAGCAGCGACAGGTTTAATCATTTTCAGAGGCCTTCCACTCCTAAGCTTCCTGTTATTCTGGCCATTCAAGTTTGCCTCAGTAGGAATGGAAAGCCGCAGATAGAGTGACTGTTCTGAGATTTCTGGTAAGACTTTCTCAATTGGCAAAGGGAGATCTTGTGTTGCCACAATCCCTTTCTATTGACCCTCTTTTGACCAATTCGGTGAGACAACCTTATCTTTTGAGCGAGGAGATTATTGTTGTTGATGCTGTTGACAAAAAGGCATATGGGACTCTGTAGAGAGCATATGCTGGATTAAGTCTCTCAATGAGATCTGAAATCTATTCTGTTTATACATGCAATGATGGTTAAGGATTTTCAGTCTTTGTCGTCAGCAATCCAGGAGGGAGATGATTTTTCTCAACTTTTGGTCAGGATGGAGGGTCAGGCCAAATTTCTATTGGATGTGGTCTTTGATAGTCTTAGGTCCTCGGTTATGGCATCAGCCGGAGTTTTGGCAGCCAGCCGCCACCTGCATTTGAGGGGATGGAGATTGATTTCTCACCAAAGACCGACTGTTTTGTATGCCCTTTACAGGCTCCAAGTTGTTTGGGGAAGAGTTGAAGAAAGTCTTATGAAGTCCTTCAAAAATATGCCCAGCCCTTTAAGTTTAGACATAAAGGTTTTGATAAGGGTAAGAAGCGATTTGAGAAGAGCAAAAATAGAAGATCTGGCTTTTCCTTCAATAGCTCTAGACTTCAGCTTATGATTTAGGAGAATGACTCCTCACTTCAAAATATCTCAGGGAGCAAAGGTATCCCAAATCAGCGATCTTGATTCCCCAAATGAACCCACATCATCCCCCACCTGAGAGACCTCCACTGGCTTCGCATCCAGAAAAGATCACAGTTCAAGATCCTCATGCACGCCTACAAATCCCTCCAAAACCTAGAACCTGCCTACTTCAACCATCGACTGAACTTCTACCAACCCGTTAGACACTAATGCTCCACTTCACTTGCCCCAGCACACTCACCGTCATCAGCTGCACCTGGAGCAGCAGCCGCTCCTTCTCCTACATCGCAGCCAAGACCTGGAACAACCTCCTCCCCCATCTCTGAACTGTCCCCTTTTTGGCAGACTACAGAAAGAGACTCAAGACTAGGTGCCAGTCTCAATTAGATTTTCTCAGACATTATGATGTGGGCAGAGAAAAATCTTTTCTCCTTAAAAGCAATTCACATTCAGGGTCACCTGAAGATTCCAGCAGACACTCTGAGTCATATGTTTCTCACTTCTCAGGATTACAGGCTGAAACCCTTGGTTTTCTGAGAGCTTTGTCTCAGATAGGGTACTCCAATAATAGATCTATTCACAGACTAAACAAATTCTCAGCATCCACTGTTCTTCTCGAGGTCTCTTAGCGACCAGTTGTTGGGGGTAGATGCCTTTCTGCGCCAGTGGTCGAATTCACTTCTGTATTCCTTTCTCCCTTTTCCTCTGATTTTGTGGGTTTTATTGCACATTCAGAAGGACTTGGATGTCATTCTCATGGTTCTGTTTTGGCCAAGGAGAACATGGTTTACCCTTCGATCCTTGGCACTAGAGATAGAGTGGATTCTTCCCTTGTATCCCCATCATCTGACCTCTGTAGTGTTACCCCCAGCCTCCCTGGACATCTTCATTTATCGTCTTCTAAAGAGAGGTCTTTCTTTTCTAGTCTCTCTTTCTATCCAAGCCTCCAGTAGAGACTTCACAAAGAAGCCTTCTAATCACCACTGGGCTTTTTTTAAATAAATTGTGTGTTGGAAAGTCTTTTGCTTCTCTGGGCTATAGCCCTAAAAAAATCTGGAATTTCCACAAGCGTTTTTGGAATGACTTTATGTATTTCAACCCTGAAACTCCAAAATCAGCCATCAGAGCTTTTTGGGCTCCTTGGGGTAGCCTTAATTGGATGGAGAATTTTGTTTCATGGCTCCTCAAGGGTTTTCCCTTATTATGTTCTAGACAACAGAATTGCTTTCCTCCTTAGAACTTTGCTTTGGAAGCATCTTTTTTGCTGGGGCATCCCTTTGAGCCTTAGGAGACTTCTTGGGTCAAGTTTCTGACTTAAGGTGTTTTTCTTAACTGCAATTACTTCCACCATGCACCCTGAGGAATTGGGATGTCTTCAGTGCGGATACCCCTATTTAAAAATGTTTGTTGATAGGGTGGTATTGTCCCTGGGTCCTAATTTTATTCCTAAAGTAAATACTGCCTCTCACAGAAAACAAGAAATTGTTCTTACTTCATTTTTGAATTCTTCATAGCCTTCCTTCTATGAATCCTCTTTGGATGTGGTAAGGGCTCTTAAGAGTTCCTCTGATTCCTTGTTGATTATGGCAATGCTTACAACGGTTCTAAATCCTCTAAATCAACCTTGGTTCGATGGATCAAGTCAGTGATTTCCTTGGCCTACAGGCATGCAGGTAGTCATTTCCTGGATAAAGTGTTGACTCATTCTACTAGGGCCATGGCTGCCTCTTGGGCAGGGTTTCCATAGTGGACATATGTGCTGATGCAACATGGGCTTCTGCTTCCACTTTCATTTATCATTACTGGCTCAACTTGGTGAAGGGGCATGAGTTAGATTTTGGTTCAGGGGCCCTTGTTAAGGCTGCCTCCCAGAGTTCTCAGTATTTGAGTACTTTTTTTGTTGGAATCTTAATTCTGTATTTCATTTAACAATAGAATTTGCATTTCAACTTACAATAAAACTGGGGTTGTTCACTTTGACTGTGTTCATTTGTGTTTTTTTCCTGGGATATGATAAGAAGGCCTAAAGCTTCGGCATATCATGTTTTTAAGGAATTGGGAGAGGAAGAAGATGAGGCGGTAATAGTCAGATTACTTACCAGCAATCTTCATTTCTCAGATTCTGTCTTCCTTGACCCAGTACTTACAACACCCCCGCCCTCCCTTCTGTATTGGGGCCTTCTTACCCTCTGAGTGCGAGTTTGGCTTTATTATTGTCCTGGAAGTGACCCTGGTTAGGAGGGCATTTGACAGGGGTTTCAGTTTGGTAGAAAGAGGGAACAAGCATTTGCAATGCAATAGGTCTCGCATTTGCGAGAGTTTGAGCTATTGGAATTGCAAATGGCAATGCCTTTTACTTATGCATTTTAAAAACCTGAAAGTAGTGCGTAAACACACATTATGCACTTAACGCACCACTTTCAGGTTTTTAAAATGCATAAATAAAAAGTGCGTGTTTATGCACTACTGCTTGCAGGTTCTTGATACATAAATAAAAGGCATTGTGGTTTACAATGCCAATAGCTCAAGCTCTTGCAAATGCGAGACCTATTGCATTACAAATGCTTTTTGAGCTCTGAGATGCAGCCGGCAGAAGCCATAGGAAAGCAGAAACCGTGATGCCAGGCTGTGCCTATCAAAAGCAGGAGGGAGGAAGAGGCAGCTGCAGCCAAAACAGACCTCGGTCTTTGAATGCACAGCAAATGTGGCAAGATACAAGCAAGATTTACAGCCCTGTTTACAACAGAGCTCTGTAAACCAGGAGCACTGGTCTCAAGTGCCCCATCTTAAAGAAAGAAATAGTGCTCACAAGCAGGGGCAGTCATTAACTAGAATTGCATTATCAGACAGGATGACAATACAGCGCTTCATGTCTCACTTCAGGTGTTTCTAAGAGCTGTAAAAATAGGGTGGCAGCATTTTCCAATTTCATGATTCTCAATTTAACCAGCCTCAGAAAGATGGAAGGATAAGCGGGCCTCACAAGGATTCAGGCTCATGAACTGCAGGTCACTAAAGTACCATTGAGAAAGCAATTTTATAAGTAGATTTAATGAGAATTTGTTATAAAAAACTATGTTTTTGTATTATTTTTGAATTTGTAAATGTTGAATATTCCTTTGTTCGTTCATTCTTCAATGTGGAATGCATAGTCAGTCATGGTATACCGAAGTCGGCTGTATGTTCTTTTAATAAAACGAATAAAGCTAATAAAAAATAAAAATAAAAAAAAATGCCACAAGCCTAGGGAATATGATAAAAGATTTCAATGTGCATTTCTGAACTTTAAACATTTAGCCCTTGATTTTGATTCTATTGTTATTTTGCTGATCCCTCCGCAAACTCGTTTGCAGACATTGCAATACAAGAAATCTGCACCTCAGAGTTAGCCCTCCGTTATATTTCAGCAAATAGGACGTGCACCCCAGAGGGATAATGAAAAACCTTCTTGTTTTACAGGCTCATAAAGGCGTTAATTACTGTTAAGTTTGCTTACTGCACTTGATGTGAAGGATTCTATTTACAAAACAAAATTGAATCCATTGTCCTAGCTTACAAGGTCAAAAGGTTTTGACTTCTACATCTGGTGACTGAGTCTTGCTGTTAGAACTTCTTTATGAGTGTCCAATGCATCCCCCCTGCCCCGTGAGCTGCCCCACTGAGGGTACATTAACTACACAGATGGGAAGAATTACCAGCTGATTACAAGTGCGACCCTGAGGGTCTGCATGGAAATTAGGAATTACCAGTAGAACTGGTAATTCCGGTCCAGATTCCCTTGATTATTCCTGTTGCTATTTCCTCTGGGGGGCTCCAGTTCTTTTAGCATGTGTGGCCTCTGGGTGAATGACCCGAGATCTGTAGCGGATCTTGTAAATCTTAAGGGGCAGAATTAAAAGGGTACTCGGAATGAAATCAGAGTGCTCAATGCCCTTTGGTGCTATAGCATTTCAAGAAGCCATTTCTTTAAGTCCCTCAGAGAACAAAGAGCTAAAGTCGAGAGGAAGGGAGTCGTCCCCAACTAACAGTGTGCGACCAATATTGCTCTTGTACAAAATAAATGTGTGCCTTTGTTTTGCGCTAGTGCTCGAGTCTGGCTGGCCTGCATTGGCCAGTCGACGATTGGGCTGTCCCACAGTGAGAGCCCCCGGGATCACGTTACAGGCAGCGAAAGGTGAGTGCAAAGTTCAAACCACAGGACTCAAACAGACTAGATGCAAAGTGTGCACAGTGAGCAGGCAAGTAGTGTATATAAGAGGCCTGTTCTGAAATCTGTTAACGATACCTTTCAGAAAGCTAAGCTAGCTTTAGCTTTGAAATGTACAAATGAGCAGTTTTTCTTCATTATGGCACATTTTAATGTTGTGATACCAAACTCCAAATTGCGAGTAAAATGCAACGGCTATACCTGCTGCCAGCAATCTGATCACTGGCTGCAGACAAATACTGACGAAATCTGTCCCTTGGAGAATATAGTCTTAATTCTGGTAAAAGTAAACATAATACAGAGAGGGGATATCGCCATAGTCCCCAAGGTTAGCTCCATGGACGCTGCTCCAAATTTCCCTCGTTTTCAGCTTCATGTAGTAGAAAGCCTGCGGCTGTGAACTGTGGGCTAGGCTTTGCTGCTTGTTTGGACACCACAATTGTCGTGACTGGCTGAAACAGCCTTGGAGGCGGGGACAGGTCGACAAGGTTGGTTACAGGAGAGCCCTTATCCGGTTTATTTCAACAAACTTTATCGAACACATGAGAGTAACAAGGAGACGGGCAAACTAATTCGTTCAAATTTAGCAAAAATCTGAATCTATCATTTAAAAGAATAGTAGACTGTCAGCTTGGAGACTGGAAATGAGATGATCTGACTTTAGAAGGGTGCACAGGTTTATTATAATGTGCAATGGTGCTGTGCCTGCCTACAATAGTTAAAACCACCAAGGAGGGAGAGGATGTGGCGCAACTGCCATGGCCGGTGAGCTGTGACAGCCTCCTGTGAAGTGGGGCGTATGGCGAGGGACCCCACTGGAGACCGGTGAGAAGCTTGTAGGCTTTGATTTTACCAACCATGATCCTGCAGGACCGCACTGAGGGAGGCCGCCTGCTGCGCAGCAAACTTACGGCTTCCTGGGGAATGCTTGTTTATGGGGAGGGTTTTCAAAACCATAAAATCAACAGTTTCCTGTCAAGCTGGCGCTATAAGAAAAGATGTGCAATTATTATACACTTAATGTAGAACTGCTCTCTGCTCTTACACTGCATTAGTAAAATGTGCCACACTTTTCAAAATATATGTATTCCTAATGCGTTTTAAAGACTGGGCTTTGTATGAAGCGCCGTGCAGCAAATGAAGTGGCGATACTATTATGCAGAAAGGGGTCGTTTACTCACTTAAATCCGAACAGGACGCCAGGTCACAGAGCTCGAGCACTAAACATCTGCGAATGACCAGATACATCATCAGTGATCGCTGAGAGAGTGGAAGAGGCCCGTCCTTGGTGTGCTTTAGTGAGATGCATTAGGGCTGCTTAGTGATCTCCTCAGGAGTCGGGGCGGGCACCGACGGACCAGAAGCCAAGTAAAGAATACAAGGCTAAGTGGGGAAGTAAGCACTGTAATGACGTTTTTGTTCGGCTTTTTTTCTGCCATAGCCTCGCCTGCTAAAAGGTTTCTTATCTTTATGGGGCCATGTGTTTGGCCCCATAAAGATAAGAAACCTTTTGCAGCAGAAGGAAGGCAGGCGAGGCCTCCAAATGGGAAGGCTCAAAAAGCCAAGCGAAAACATCACCAGCACCTCTTTCCCAATGGCTGGCCGCCGTTTACCATAAACGGTGACGCCGGCCCATAATCCCATAAACGTTAAATCTCGCCAGCGAGACTGCGCATGCGTGCAGCCTACGCCAGGCGAGACCTAAAAAGCTTTGTAGGGTTGTGAGGATTTCGGGTGTACTAAGGTAAACCTGATGTTTGTAAGTACTGGGACGAGGAAGAGAAAATCTGAGTTATGAAGATTACTGGTAAGTAATGTGAGCATTGTCCTGCCCCAGTCACTTGGTGAACGGAGGCTAGCTCTCTTAAAATAGCACGCTTCTGTCCCCGAGCACAGAGGGTGAACTCCCGACCATGAACCCCTTCCAGTGGACCCATCTCTATTTTTTCTCTTTTGAGGCGTATAAATAGCTATGTGTTCTGGATGCACTGCAAAGCAATTTTGTCACAATTTAGAAACAACACTGATGTGATACATAAGATAGTTACTGTTTTTTTTGGGCGGAGATGATCCAAAAAATCGTCGCGCTCTGCCTAAGACAGCTGACTCAAGCGAATAAAGCTGAGAGACTCTGGGGCAAGGGGGTGCACGCAAACGCATATGGGCTGCCAAACAGAGCATCAGAGTATGCGATAGCGAACCTGTCTCTACAGTGACACACTAAATTGTAGTTAATGCCCTACGACTTTTCAGTCATGCCGAACACAAGTCAGCATTATTTTAATGCAAGTACACTTCCTTATCTTCCTGCCCATCTGTAATGGGATGTAACTTATTTCTAGTAAGGTACATATGTTGTGAATTTTAGTGTAAATGTATCTAAGAAGTAAACAATTTTGGGTCATATTAGTACTAGAAATTGGTTACCAATAATCTGACAACTAGATGATTTTTCTTTTCTTTTTTATATTTTGATCTGAGATAAACACATATTATGAAATGATGTGTGCCTATGTTTGTGTTTTCAAATCCCGAAAGAGTGCCCAGTCAGCTAAGCCCTTGGTTGTTGCTGAGATCTGACTGCAGTCTGCGGTCAGTGAATTCTGGGAGACCTAACTTGGCCTTTCCGGCCCGCTGATTCTCTCGGATGACTAAATCAAGCTTGTGATAAACATTTAAAAAAAAAGAAAAAAACATGATTCGCTGTGGTCATACCACTTCCTCCTAATGGAAAAGCACAGTTAATTTGTATGAGCCAGTCAGAGCATTTTCCCACACTATTAAAATAGGAAAGAAGCCAGATTTAAAATGAAAATACTTATCAATTAGTTTATTGCATTATTCTCACATTTTAATGCTGAAAATAGTTTGATAAACTCTTGAGGCTGAAATAGCGAGAAGATCAACAATGCTTGTTACCCAAATGTGATTTGAGGACATCCAATGGGCAGACAAGGAAGAACTGATTGCAGAGAGCGGTTGCAGCGTAATTTTGTTATTTTTCATGCCTATTTTCTGTCTTTGAGCGGTGAATGCATAATGCACAGTGAAGGCTTCTTTATCCATGAGTCTGCATACTCAATTTTGCATAAAGTAATATAAATCGTCAGCTGGACAATAACGTCTCGAAATGGAGATTATCAGAGCAATTCCAAAAGGATTTTCCAAACCATCCTCTGCACTAAGGGGCATGAGCCAGTCATGGTACACAACTGGGTGTGCACCTTAATGTGTAGTGGTGGAATAGGAAGGCAAATGCTCTTGTAAGGTGATAAGAATGGCACAGTAACTCAATTATTAAGAAAAACATCCACTTTTGATTCTTGGTAATCTTTGTATCTGCCTCCAGGCCGCAAGGTCATTTGAGACATTCACAACCACAAACTCGGTTTGGAATGGGTACCAGCGCGTCTGTTGCCAAGATGGCTGGTTTGGTGCAAAACAATTCTATTCCTGCCAATCCCATCATGGGGCTGGTCTTAACCTGGGCTGTTCTAAACCTCGCTTGGTTTCAACTCACACCCCCTTTACCTTGGTTGGGTGGGACCGCTCACCTTTTAAGAAGAATAAAAGTTCTCATTAAATTCAGGGGACATGGAAGACTAGTGATCTGACTTTAATCAAAAGACATTTTGTTTTATTTGGAAGTCGATTTTTAAAAGTATGGTTGTACAAGTATGAGAATTATGCTGCCAAATCTGCAGTGTAGGAAAAAGATAGGTGTTATCTATTTGAACAGACAATTAAAATAGAGTGCAAGTTGTTGAGTCCACCAGGCATTGCCAACATAGTAACTACAAGTTGATCATGTAGGCATTCGTTGAAAGCACAACCATTGCCATTAAGAGTCTTAACGACTCATCCTCCATTAAAAGATGTGTGTGGGGGTATTATATACACCTCTTGCAACAATCCTATCAAGAATGTGCTGCTTCTAAGTAGGAAGAGAGGGTCCACACTTTCTCACTCGATAGGTGAGTAGGCGCTGAGAGAGGTGATAATTGAGCTGCCAACAAGCACAAGACTGCAATATAATATTGTTGGAAACAAACAAACATCAAAGGATTAAACAAAATGGTGCTCAAGAAAGTGGCCTCTGTGACCAGTTATGGACGAGACAGAATACGAGTACATGAAGACAGTCAACGATGCGCCACGGGTACCTCTTAAAGTTCTATGTGTACAAAAGGAAGCATGGAAAATATCAAAATATTAGATTGACAATAGATCACAGTGAAAGAAATTCTTGCTGCAGCCAAATGCTTACTAATATTCACTGTCACACCATTGTAAAGAGTAGATTGATGAATGGGTCACTGCCAATTTGTGATAAAATTAATCTCTGTTTGCCATTTTTATTGTAGGGAATTCTTCAGTAGTGACCAGGTTTTGTCTTTGAACTAACCATAGTTCACGCCAAAATGTTCTACGAAAATGTGTGCTTCTCTCTATAGACATATCTCCCTGTGAGGCCACTGGGGCCTATGAAAATATTATAACTTCCTCCTTATATTGGGAAAAGCAACAGTACAGGATACACCACAACCGTGTAAAACATCCTTATGAACTTAGATCATCTCTTGATGCCCAAGAGTGACGGTGCTTGAGCCAAGCATCTGTTGATGCTAAACCTTTAACAAATCCTTACTGGGGTCCGTTTGACATTGCTCCAGTCATTGTTCTCAGTCCAGTTCCTTCCAAGGACAATGTGTGTCATCGTCTAGTGCCCTCCTCCACCATGACACTGGATTCTGGTGCGCTTGGATGTTCCTCACACTTGGGCAATCATCAGGGAAACTAAGATGCTAAGGCTATAGACACAATAAATCCATCCTCCTCAAAGGGGCCAAATTCCAATACAACGATCTTGCCTGTCCTGCTGGAGCAGCCTATATTGACATTTAACCCATATTTACAACAAAGTATCTGGAATATACTTTCATGGACAATTGCTGGTCACAACTCTAAGTTGGTAGATTTGGATTGGGGGATATTTATTTACACATTTGATATCCGCATGGTCCAGGAAACATGGTGTATTGAATCAGCACATAGGTCAGGGTTCACCCCCTTTTTTTGCTCAGCAATTTTAGGTGGTAGGGGTCGGCTAGCAGGAGGTCTATCTATGTGGATCACAAATGTGTTAGCTTTCGCTATCACGAGGCTTAACATAAATTCGCAAGATGTTATGGGACTGTCTCTTGTTGGGGGTGGGTCAGTTTGCTTTGTCTTTGATGCTAACAACAGGCCAAACAGGACAATAGGATATCCAACACTATGCACGTCTTAGAAAATGTATCGTGCAGGTGCCCACACATTCAAGCTCGCGTCGCAAAAGAGTCACATTGACTACCAAATTCTGTCACTACCGATGTGGCCATCTCTTATAAACATGGTGCTTTTTGAACGTCACAACAGGGATCATAACGCTCTCCATTTGTCTCTTCGTGAGCTTGGGCCCACTACCCAGTAGAGTGGCATTCTGAATCCTAGAGTTGTCCCAACACTTTCGAACAACATGCAAGCTTTAAAATGGGAGGTTGCAAGGATTTAAATGTGCTGGCCCAGATTTATGACTGGGTGGCTGACACCTTGGATGCTTTGGCCACCAGTGGGTCGCAAACCCTTCATCCTGACTTTATTGTCACTTCCAATGAAAATCATTTTAGAACCATTAAAAAAGCCTCAATTAGTGAAGATGCCCATCAGGCCCCCAAGGCTCAGACTCACTTCGCATGGTTTAATCCAGGTGCAGGAAATCAAGAGGTGCTCTAATAGAGAGCCTAAAAGTTGACATTAGGCAAGGCATTGTCAGCACTAGGAAGGGATATAAAGAGGTACTTCACCAGGTCAAAACAGGCTGGGAACATGAGATGTGGGCGGATTTGGTTGCAGCTGCCAGGGCAGGGGATGCCAAAAACCTTTTGGGAAATAGTGAGTCATGGCAAGCGTAATACCACTGCTTGTGTCAATTAAAATCTCCAACCTCAGCCCTGGGTGGATCATTTCCCAAAAATCTATGCAGTCTGGCCTGGCCCGACTCCTTCCATGGTGATCTTATTAGATCAGAACCTCTGGTCTGGGCCTCCAACTTCCAGCTGCTGTTCCATTCTGTTCTAACAGGTGGCCTGATCCCTCATTTTTGGCAGACTGCTGAGATTGTCCCAATGTACAAAAAAGCCTGTAAAGAGGAACCAGGGAAATATAGGCCCGTCAACCTTATTCACTGTCCTAGAAGATTTTTTGTCATGTTGTTTTGGGGCAACTTCTTGATTTAGTCAAGGACAACTCCATTCTTTCTGAGATGCATGTGAGGTTTAGGACTAGGGTCAGCATGGTGGATGAAATCCTCAGTTTCTGTGCCATATACTGGAAAACGGAAACGGTAGACAAGGGCCACTTGTATGTAGTCTTTGTCAACTTGAGGGCAGCATTTGACTTCATCCCGAGGACTAAACTGTGGGATATTCTGACAAAAGGTTGATGTGCTCACCAATATCCTGTCCATTCTTATTAGATTGCATGCACATAATACTGCCAGAGTTACGTGCGGTTACACTGATGAGCTCACAGACCCCTTTAACATTGAAAGTGGTGTCCGTCAAAGTTGCGTGCTGACCCCAACACGGTTTACAGTCTATATAAATGATCTAGCCCATGCACTTGATTACACACCTAACCCAAGCCCTCACAAAACTGTGATATGCTTTTAATTTCCAAAACCCTGTGTGGCCTGCAGGCAATACTTGAGCACTTCTTAATTTTTTGTAGTGGTCATATCCCCAAACTCAATATTTACAATACTACATTAATGACATTTAATCCTTACAAATTTGTCAGAGCAAACATTATGGTGCAGGGTGTTGCCCTTGTACAAGTGCAGGAGTTTGGGAATTTGGGTTTCTGTTTAAATCACAAAATGAGCTGTTCCATGTATATTAGGAAATGCTCACTAAAGATCCAACAAGAAACTGGTGCTGTAGCCAAACTGTGTAAAAGGGCCCAAGCGGCCTCCCTTGAACCAGTGGTGGAGATATACAATATTAAAGCAAAGAGCGCAGCTATATATGGTGTAGAACTGTGGGGACATGCTGAGAGTGACGGCGTTTTAGGTGAGAGGATGTGCCCTAACAGCTGGACCGGTTGACCTCAAAGCTGGGGATTCGGGTTTGAATCTCGGCAGTGATGCTCAACATCCTGGGATTCTGGGCAAATCACGTAATCTCCCTGTGCCTAACAAAAATTAACGTGTCTGTCTGTAACGCAACTAGTGCTCATGTAAAGTGCTCTCATACCTTCGGGTAGAGTTTGCGCTCTATAAAACTCTTTAAAAAACACCCAAAAAACGAGACTAGGTTTGTGACGAGCATCCTTAACCTTCCGCAGAGTGCTCCGCGCCTCCCCCAACTCCTGGACCTGGGTATTGTCCCAATAAATCAACTCATTACGTTTTATCCCATTATGTACTGGCATAGATTTTGGTCTAATTCACAAAAAGGAGTATGCTGTTCCTCAAGGGTTAGATTGGTAAGAAAAAAGAGATTAATAAGAGAATGCATACCAAGGGTACAGTAATACCCATCACCTCCAACCAGTAAGGTGGGTCCTAAGGGGAATTCCCTATTTCGGAACTAGGGCCCTCACACACCCAGCCAGCTAGGTGTCATGCATCATCATTGGGCCTGCTCCTCGTTGGGTTGGCGCTGCAATCCCCAACGGGCTCCCAATGAGGGGCTCTTTGGCGGAGATCTTTTGTTCCTTGCCAATTAGTGAGGTGTGAGTGAGGGGCCTAGAAAGTGTAGGTGTGTGTGAAGGGTGAAAGTTAAAACAGGTTAGGTAACCAATATAATTTTATTTAACTCTGGTTCCTACCTGATTAAAAAGAAAAAGGAGAGGCGGTTTTGTCTGACATAATGCATCAGAACAAAATGGCACTCTACTCCAATGGGTCAACATGTTTCTTGCCTTGACAGCCCTAACGGGTCTATGGCAATTCATCAGGACCAATCGTATAATGTGAGACTACCTACACACCGTGGTAAATGTGAAAAACTACCTACCACTTAATGTATTGCTGCAGGTTGAATACCCTTAAGTGTGTTCTGAAAGAGAAAGGGTTACAGCATATACATAAGCTGCGGGGTATACTGGCATTCAATATCTCTCTCTTAATGATAGTTGCTTAAACGAAAGTAAACCCTTTATTTCAAAGGGAAAAGTTCCCCTTGACATTATTTTTATTTATAAAAAAATATATATAAATATATATATTTAGTGACCTAGTCGCCAAATAAGCAACTAGAGAGAAAAGTTAATATTAGAAACATTGCTCTATTCAAGGAACATGGACTCACCAACTTAATCTATAAAGTCACGCCACAACAGTATCCGGCGGGCTAGGACACCAACGGGTTCAGCATCCTGGAAAATGTGTAAACGTGGAAAGGGGAACCTTTCCCTTTGAAATAAAGGGTTTACTTTCGTTTAAGCAACTATCATTAAGAGAGAGATATTGAATGCCAGTATACCCCGCAGCTTATGTATATGCTGTAACCCTTTCTCTTTCAGAACACACTTAAGGGTATTCAACCTGCAGCAATACATTAAGTGGTAGGTAGTTTTTTCACATTTACCACGGTGTGTAGGTAGTCTCACATTATACGATTGGTCCTGATGAATTGCCATAGACCCGTTAGGGTTGTCAAGGCAAAAAACATGTTGACCCATTGGAGTAGAGTGCCATTTTGTTCTGATGCATTATGTCAGACAAAACCGCCTCTCCTTTTTCTTTTTAATCAGGTAGGAACCAGAGTTAAATAAAATTATATTGGTTACCTAACCTGTTTTAACTTTCACCCTTCATACACACCTACACTTTCTAGGCCCCTCACTCACACCTCACTAATTGGCAAGGAACAAAAGATCTCCGCCAAAGAGCCCCTCATTGGGAGCCCGTTGGGGATTGCAGCGCCAACCCAACGAGGAGCAGGCCCAATGATGAAGCATGACACCTAGCTGGCTGGGTGTGTGAGGGCCCTAGTTCCGAAATAGGGAATTCCCCTTAGGACCCACCTTACTGGTTGGAGGTGATGG
This sequence comes from Triturus cristatus, assembly GCF_964204655.1. Taxonomy (NCBI): domain Eukaryota; kingdom Metazoa; phylum Chordata; class Amphibia; order Caudata; family Salamandridae; genus Triturus; species Triturus cristatus. The sequence goes on from NC_140590.1 coordinate 448,103,819, forward strand.
GTATTACTGTACCCTTGGTATGCATTCTCTTATTAATCTCTTTTTTCTTACCAATCTAACCCTTGAGGAACAGCATACTCCTTTTTGTGAATTATAGCTTGGGCACTGTATACTGGACCTCTCCAAAAGCCCTTAATCCCCCCCTTTGTTAATGATAGATTTTGGTCTATCAATAAATTAGAATCCTATAGAGTTGTGATCAAGGCACTCTTAAATCCCCCGGGCTGTGAGAGGTTTGCTTGGTTTGCCTGTATCAGGTCCATATCATATGAAATAGGCCTGCTTTCACTGTGGAATACCCCAGATATAGCAAAATTGGTACCTTGCTCCCTGGGTTGAGAATGACTTAAGGAGCATCTGTGGACAAGGGAATTGAAATGTGTTAAACCGGGTAGTCTAACTGACCTCTTTTTAGACATTAAACTTACTCCTGCTTATGTTATGTTATGTTATCTGGATTTATAGAGCGCACAGCTGCCCCAGCAAAGGGGCGTCCCGGCGCTATAGAGGACAAAATACCGGACACAAGTAATACCAAAGACAAGAACATAGCAGCACTAAGAATCCAGAGGAAAAAGGAAGGTTTTAACAGCCTTCCTAAAGGCAAAAAGTTTGTTGATTGCGCGAACATGGACAGGAAGAGAGTTCCAGAGCCTGGCAGCAAGTACTCTGATAGAGCGGCCGCCAGACCTAGCTCTCTTAAAGAGTGGGACTGTGACCAAGTGAAGACCCGAGGATCTTAGAGAGCGCGAGGGAACATAAGGCAGAATAAAGTGCTCCAGAATCTGAGGAGAAGAGTGCTTCAGAATTTTAAACACAAGGCACAGTGATTTAAACTTAATCCTCTGAGCGACAGGGAGCCAATGAAGTTTGACAATGGTGTTTTTGGCCAAGCAAAATCGCGGTAAGCCCACCAAAGCCCTGGCGGCAGCGTTTTGAACGCGTTGAAGTCTAGAAAGTTTGGCCAAGTTAGCCTCTAACAAAAGAGAACTCGCATAGTCCAGCCTAGACAAAATCGTAGCTTGAACAATAAGCTGTCTGGTTGGAGCATCAAAAAATTTAAAGATAGGTCTGAGCCTACGTAGAATCCCAAAACACGTGGCGACAGTTTTCTTAGTATGACAGGCAAAACTGAGTTTACAATCCAACCAGGCCCCAAGGTTCTTAACCTCGGTGACAGGAAGAGGAGTTGAACCAAGCTCGGATGGCCACCAATGATCACCCCAGAGATGACTCTGCTTGCCGACAATGAGCACTTCGGTTTTTTTAGCGTTCAATTGCAGGCAATTATCTGTCATCCAACGGGCCACTGAGCTCAGTCCCTCGCGGAACTTAGCAGCCTCGAGGTCAGACGCCCCACTTAATGCAACCGCCAGCTGCGTGTCATCAGCATAGGACACCAGAGTCAGGTTCCAACGCTTGGCGACAGCAGCCAGCGGCTGCACATAGAGATTGAAAAATGTGGGGCTCAGAGCTGACCCTTGCGGCACACCCTGAGTGATAGGATAGGGTTTAGACTGAAAAGGAGGAGTAACAACCCTAAACGTGCGACCAGATAAAAACGATCTAAACCACTCAAGTGGCACGTTATCGACACCAGCCTCACCCAGACGCTGTATTAGAATGGCGTGGGAGACGGTGTCGAAGGTGGCACTGAGATCGAGAAGCACCAGTGCCGCCGTTTGACCAGAGTCGACCAGAGTACGCAGGTGCTCAACCATAAAGAGCAACGCAGTCTCAGTACTATGGCCGGGTCAAAAGCCATTCTGCGAGGGATCCAAAATGTGAGCACAGTGAAGATGATTAGATAAAATGGCATTAACATGAACCTCAGTCAGTTTTGCGACCCATGGGAGAAGAGATATAGGGCGATAGTTCTCCAGCTTTAATGGATCCAAGGCAGGTTTTTTTAAAATAGGCATCACCTGAGCTTGTTTCCAGCTAGCAGGGACAGAACCAGACGTCAAAGATAGATTGACAAGATCACGCAGGGGAGGAAGACAAAGTAACGCTGAATCTCTAAATTGGGCAGGCCGAAGAGGATCCCTAGGAGAGCCAGATTTGACTTTCGCCACAATTTTATTGAACTCCTCATCGAAAGCTCTGGGAAAGAGCACAAAGACATAGTAGTCATTGGGCAGGGTTCCACCTTCTCCACAGAGACGAATGGAGCAGAAAAGGAATGATAGATGGCCTCCACCTTTTCCACAAAAAAGGCAGCCAGGTCCTCACAGTGCGAGGCAGAACAGATCTCAGCGGCTGGAGCTCTACTGGCTGTAAGATCCTTAAGCACCTTAAATACTAATTTAGTAGGATTGGTGCTGGTGTTGAATTCGCGAGAATAGTAGGCAGCTCGAGCTTTATTAACCGCTCTATGATATTTCTTAGTCCTGGCACGGTAGATCGCTTTCATGTCTGGCAAATAAGACTTACGCCAGGCTCTTTCAGCTTGACTAGATTCAGCACGACGGCATTTACTCTCCGCAATTGGGATCAGGCAGTCCAAGGCTCCAGTCAGCCAATTGCAAAACAGGTCATATCCCGACTCAACATCCAAGAAAGGACCCAGAGGATATTGACTAAGAAGCCGATGAAAGTCAGCTAATTTCAGCTTTCTCCATGGACGCCTAAGAGGCATAGATGAAATTACTCTGTGAGGAAGGTCCTTAATCACAAGGTGCAGCTCTATAAGATGGTGATCAGTCCAGGCCATAGGCCTGGGAAGCAGCACTTTAGCCGCAGATAGATTGGTAAAAATAGGGTCCAAAATATGTCCACCAACATGAGTACAATGGTTGACCAGCTGAAATAGCTGGAGAGCTTCCAGATCGACAAGAACGCTACTAACGGCAGGGGAAAGGGGAGTATCAAAATTAAGATTTAGATCACCAATGATACTAAAGTGAAATATTCTTTGATATCCTCCCAGGTCCCATCCCATTGCAACTTTTCTTAAAATGGAGGTATGGGGGATTGCCTTTAAATAGCATTTGCATGAGATGGGGTGCATGGTGCTGTAGCTCGGCTAAGTGCCCTTCGTGTAATTCAGCAGAGTAAACTCTACACCACTTTGCCTTTTTCTGTCCATGCAAAATATGGCTTCAGCCAATATGCAAACTCTTGGGTTTTCATCATTATGAGCCTTCACTACGTACTTTACTTTCGGACACGAGAAAGGTGATTGTCACCCGGATAAAGAAATTCTTGATTGCTGCTTGGTTCATCCGCATGGGTGGTGCCAAAGTGATGAAGCAGTGCTGCCTCAAAAGCACACCTTGCATTATCTGCATCCATGCTGAATGTTGTTTTTAACCTTGCTGGGGTTTCCCTCTCATACTTTTCATATGTATTTTATTGATTGCGGCATATGATGCCTTGGACATGATTGTTGGTATTTATTGTTTTTAACCTATTGTTTTTATATTTCTGAACTTGTTGAATTGTGTTTTATGGATTACTATATCCAAAATAAACATTTTGATTGATTGATTGGTTGATTGATACACCATCCAATATGTTATTATTGAGATCATTCGGATGGTGTCTTCGAACTACTCGCTGAAGACCCTGTCACCTTAAACTTAAAAATGTTATTTAGCTATTAATTTAGATCTCAGAATTATAAAACGCAATAATGATCAGAATCATACCTCAAATACAGTTTAGACGGACAGACTCAAATCTGTAACCATTTTGAATCATTTTTTTTTTTTTTGTGACTTTAAATACATAAGGTTGTGTGCCTAATCCAAATGCAGTAGTCTGAGGCACATGCTTCTGGTAAAGCCTCTTTCATTCTTGACTTGCGCTTCTTCCACAAGGCTATTTTCAGGTCACACCTTTTGACTGTGCTCCTAGGAATACATCTGTTGCTCATCTTCAAAGGGAACATATGCGATATGAAGAAGTATGTGGTTGGCATAGATTTTAAAGTAGAAACTTTTTCAGCTTATATAGCTCTGGTTGCCTTTTTTTAGGGTCACCCACCAATACTATGTTCGTTCCCATTTAAAGAAGCCTTTCTTGGTTTACTGGCACTTCACAACTTGTTTGGAACACTGGGAACACGAGTCGCTCCATGCATGCTGAGGTTTGGTGGAATGCAGGTAACATTGAATGATTGCCATGCCGGCTTACTTAAATCTTTATATTTAGAAAGTTACCTTACCTGGCCCATGGAGCTTTTTGAACGTGCATCTGCTGGTGAAACTCCCTATTGGAAAACATTGCAAGAAGTTGCAAGCCTCACATGTCCTGTAAATGAAGGAAGTTGCTGACCCTAGGTAGCTGCACCATAAGGACTTCCTGCTGAAAATCCAGTCCTACAAACCTTTATAATTATACTGGAAGGGTACTATGAAGGAAAGCAGAATTACCCTGTAATTAAATAATGTCCTGGTGATCCTTGGAAGACTGAAAGAATATATTAGACCAGTGTGGTCCTTGTCACCAAACATGTTTTGAAGAGGTTAAGCATTGTGGAGTTCCCACTGAAATGTTAGAAGATTGCTACACTTTTTATTTAATTGTCCTCATTGGACATCAGATAGAATTAATGAAACCCACCTTTCAAGAGAAAGGGGGGTGGGGTACCCATTTACCATTTGAGGGAGGTGCTGCTGAATGGACCAGTATGGAATGAAAACTCCCCACGCCAAGGTATTCTCTGCAAACCTAACTTAACCTCAGTATTTAGGATCTGGGTTACCGTTTCTCCAAATTGTATACTGGGACCACAGCTCATCCGTCCTCTTACTCATTACACTGCAGGTCAAGCTCACATACATTATCCATTGTTTTCAACCAGTGGCCCAGGATGGGGGGAGCTGATTCCAGCCAGTTCACACAAATCTCTTTCCTGGCTAGCAGGATCAAGAAAATTAAACAGCCTTGTTTGGCTCTGTGATATAACTGACCAAAGCTGCACTTCAGCTTCAAAAAGAATCAGAAGGGGGCTCATCTTAATGTAACTATGTATAATTCCAGATGGAGTACTGTTGATGCCATCCCCCAAAAACATTCAGCCTTGGACAAGAGACAAACATATGTGCATCACTGGCTTTCTCTTCCCCACACCATCTTCTTCGGGGTCAAATAAATTCTATGAAGCATTAACAGATGATTCTTTCTGAGGGCAGCTGCCTTACCAGTCGAATAGAGAAGACGTAAAGATGTTTGCCATGCCTCTGGTTGCTCCTCCACAGGCAGGTAGCCTTCCTATGGGTGAAGGGATATTTTTCACTTATCATCGTCTGAATTTACCAATTCCCAGTACCATTTAGTTACTTCCTCTGTGAAGGGCTTAGGGTCTCTAGAAATTGCCCGCAATTTAGAGTGTCCCACTTTTTCTTTGATCCCCATGAAGCCAATTGCTGATATATATACCAAGAATGAGTACCCTTGGTTTCCTCTCATGAAATCATACCTGGGCCTGCTATCAGTTGCCCCTAACACTCAATGCCTGCTTTATTTAATGGTAAGCTTAGCTGGTCCACCAAAAATAAAGGAGTATGGAGGCATATTCCAAGTAATAGTCTATTCCTAGAGTTTTAGTATATTATACCAAACCTCCAGGAAACCCTGCAGTACCTTCAGCCCAACCTACTTCCCTTACAACTGAGCCCAATCTAGTAGCATATAAAGCTCCCCTAGTAGAGTTGTTAGTACTGGAAAACAACATTCTGGAATTCCTAAATTGAAAGGCGAGGAGGTACAATGATACATCTGGAAATGAGACCCCACCTTTTTTTAGTTTCCTTCCTAGTTGTGTCCAGCTAAGTCTGGATCCCTTAGATGGCCAAATAAAGTGGCCTAATCTGCTTTGTATATTGGCAATACTCTCCTTAGGGAAGGGAAGAGGGGCATTGTGGAATAAATATGTCTGCTTGGGAAGTATCACCATCCTAACCAGGTTTGCCCTGCCATACAGTGTAAGTGAAAGGTGCCCCATCTTGCTAATAACCTTTCAATTTTCTTCATCACCCTGTCTAGATTATACTTTGTTATCTTATCTAGATTTTGCATTACTGTGATTCCCAGATATCTGACCTTAGTCTAGAGAAACACTGTGGTGTAATCCAGGTTACAAGCCATCACCTCCGTTTTTTCCTTGTTTACAGAGTATCCTGAGAAAACTCAAAAAACATCAGTGTGTCTCCTCCATACAGGCCATTGTTCTACTGGGGTCTCTCGCATACAAGATAATATCATCTGTATACAGGTTGATCTTGTTCACAAATCCCTGAGACTCAAATGTTGTTATCCCAGCATCTGCTCTAAAAGACTGAGCTAGAGACTCAATATATATATATATATATATCAAAGAGAAAAGGAAAAAGTAGACACCCCTGTCGAGTTCCCCTCTGAATGTTTATTCTCCTAGTCAGGTTACCATTTACCAAAATCTGTGCAGGTGGATCTACATACAGTGTTTTAATTGTTGCTATAAACCCTGGTGGGAGTACAACTATTACTAAACCTTCCCGCAAGTACGCCCAACACACCCTATTGAAGGCCTTAGCAGCGTTGATGGTGACTATAGCCAGAGGATCGGAGTGGATGGCGCCATATCAAGTAATGATATTAACAAATGCATAAGGTTATGCGACTGCTCCCTGGTACACATTCCTTCTAGTCTAGATGTATAATTTTGCCAGCTACCATTAAGAGTCTTCTAGAAATAAAGCCTTATAATAATAATTCAGAAGGGAGATAGGACTGTACAAATTCGCCTTCCTGGGGTTCTTTGGTAGCTTTTAGAGGCTAGTTGTGTTGGTACAGTGCTGTGGGACTTGTGTGCCAATGGACAAGAGGCCTAGCAACGCTTGTGCTGGGAAGAAGTGTGAGCAGAGTCAGCACAAGTCCAGCAGAGAAAGCATGCACCCTGCCATGCTCCTGTTTGGAATCTGGCCCTAGGGAAAGAAGTCTGATTCGGCCACAGTGATTGGACTTGATGCAGCTGAGCAGGTGCATGTATGGGGCCCACTGAGAGCAGCATGGAGAAAGGGGTTTTTCTTTTGGTGAAGTGCAGAGCCTCTGGACTGGAGAACTATGCACTGAGATCCAGTGTAAGGGTAGGGTCATTTTTTCACAAATGCGAGCCATGGGCTAAACTCTTGTGGTATTTCCTGCACCAGCCAGCCAGGGTTCCAGCTTCTTGAGGGCATCAATTCCAGTTTACGAAAGTGGTAGCAGTCTACCTCTGGACTGTGTTTTTCCTGTTGTCTTGCCAAGTAAGCAGCCTAGAGGAAGTTCTAGGTGAATCTCAGTGAGACCTTGGGACAGGGAACAGCAGCAAGCTCCAGTAATTGCAGTTACCACAGGGTCCAAAGCTACAAAGCATAAAATCACTCCTGCACTCAACTTATTTTTCAAAATTATGACCACCAGCATAGGAAGCTCACTGGAGGAGAATACAGTGCAGCTAATGGAAGCCAAGTGCTTGATCCAGGAGAGAGAAATGGACCGACTGTGTGCTTGTTCCTACGGCAGAACAGCATAGAACTGAATAGCCTGGGGCAGATATGCAGCACATCGGGTCACCTTAGGCTGAAGGAGGTCAGTCCCCCATTGCAATGGCAACTCCCTCAAGTGCCTAACAGGGTGCATTTCAGTGAGGAAATTGTTGTGAGAGGATATTGTTTACGGTCTCAGTGGAGAACAGGTATGAGTCCCTGACAGATCCACCTGAACGAGATCTAGAACAAGATCTTAATGACAATAGTCCCTTAGCCCAGGAAAAACCTTAGCAACTCTAGAGGTAGGGGTTGCCTTAACCCAACAGGAACTGTCTACTTCCCCCAGTACTATGGAGCAGATTATGTTGGACTGCCGGCTGGAGATGCAGAGGTGGTGTGGGATATTGGAATCTAATCAAAAAGGGCATTCATTTGGTATGTCAGGCACCGGAGACCAAATTGGATAATGTTATTGAGAGGCTCAAAGCCTTAAAGGCAAATTTGGAGAGGATGGACAGTGAAGTCAAGAGGAACTCCTCTGATCTAAAAGCTCTTAAGTTGCAGGATCAAAGCCTACATGAAGAGATAGAAAAGCTGGAAAATCATCCACGAAGGAACAACTTAAGAATTTTAAATGTCCCAGAGGTGGTGGAATAAAGTGACTTGAAGGGCTATGTCATCAATCTCCTTAGGGTGAGGGTCTTGAGGGACAAGAATGAGGTTGACACTTTGGGTGATCTGAGGCCTGCAAAAAGCCCAGGAAGATATTAATGAACCAACTGGCATACAGCACGAAAGAAATTATTTTGAGTCTGGCTCTGAGACAGGGGAATCTAGATGGGAAGGGTTTCTCCTATGCTATCAAATCTGATATCTGCAGAGCTGCTGAATAAAGGCAATGAGAGTTGTTACAGAAGATGGGGAGCTGCAGAAGTGAGGGGCAAGGGTGCACTTGAGGTTTCGGGCCATGCTCAATGTGATGTGGAATAATGGGATGCTTACTGTAGGGCGAATTGAGCAGGCCGATGATCTTATTAAGAGAATTTAAAGTTCATCCTAGGGCAGCAGTGGGAGGGTCATAGCAGGTAGAAATTATTAGCTGTTAGGTGTTTTAAATCACTGCATTAGTATTTTATTAATCAGACTAAAAAGAAATCACTTTTCCTTTTGTTTCTTGGATTTGGGTTGATTTCTCTTTTCTATTTTTATTTCCATCTCTATGGGTAAGGGTAAAGTGAAGGTATTCACATATGTAAGTACATGTCCTCCTACGGTGACAGTCCGAACAGTCATATATGAATATGTCATTCCCCGTGGGAGGGCACAGGGTGGGAGCAAGTTGGGGGTTAAAATTATAAAAAATAAGAACTATGTCCTCAATGCCAGTTTAGCATTACATCAGGAAACAAATTATTTTTTGGGTGGATAAGATTCTAGTACACGAAGTGCGCATTCCTCTGATCATTCAACAGTCTTTTTGGAGGCTGACCTATCTGAAACTCAGACTAACTCAAGGTGGACAGTGAACAGGACACTAGTCTTAGATATGGAGGTATTAAGGGTATTAAGGGAAGAAAACAGGGACTACTTTACCTGCAAGCTCAACACTGCTCACCTGACGATTGTATGTGATACATATAAGGGTCTGTGCAAGAGAGAAAACTGTGTGAGGGGAACACGAAGTTTGAGGAAGAAACTAGTGTGCTGTAAAGAGCACCACAGGAATCAAAGCTGGCAGAGTTAGTGGAGGTGGTGGAGCTCAGGTTGCTAGAGAAAGGTGAGCCTTTCAGGCAGTAACAGAGTGCAGGAACAGGGAGAAGCAGCAAGCCAGTCAGTTGGCACACTTTCAATATGGGGAGAGGAGTGGAAGATTACTCGTTTAACTGAACTACAGTATCCCACGGTGAGGCTTGTCCATCACATCAGTGACTCTCCCCTGCGCTTTCGAGGCAGTCTGACTTTTGCTCTGGCTGGTTTATCCATCAGTGAAAAGGGGTTCCCCATTTTGCTACTTTCCACAAAATAACAATTCGCGCAGGCTTTTTTTCATTAACTTCAAACAATCTCCATTACATTATCAAAGATTTTTTTTTAACTTTGTTTTCTTGAACCTTTTTTGTCATCTAGTACTTGTATTTCTACTTGTATTTTGTAATTAAAAGTGGTCTTTGCCATTTAAGTGCTTTATTGCTTAACTCTGTTATTGTTTAGTTGTCTAGTTACATGTAACACCTCACACATGTTCTTGTGAATACAGGCTAATTTACGTTTGGATTGTCGAAAATTTTAAAATTTATGTAAATTATTTCTTTGCCCGATTTTTTTAAAGTTTGATGTAAAGGTGCGCTCGCAAGCATGGGAGCTTCTTGCTAATATGGAAAACTTAGATACTGCGAACGCCATTGGGAAATATATGCAGGGTGTATTTAAGTGTCCTAATTCATTAGAGGCTTAAGTGCAGAAAAGTGTATCGCTATCTAAAGTGAAATATTACTGTTTTTAAAATTTTTAGGAATTAAGTTTTAAGGATCATATGATATTTTTATTGTTGAGAATTAGACCTTTTAATGTGTAAACTCTTTTAAAAGTCATTGTATGAGTTGTAGTTTAAAGACTAAGGGGCATATCAACAAGGGCTTTATCTCTGCTTTTTTGGCTTTAAAAGCCAAAAAAGGAGAGATAAAACTAGCGCCCTATCAACAACAGGGTGCTAACATGCAAATTTGCATGTTAGCACCCTTTTACTCTACGCTTCCCCTTGCATCTCTAATGAGATGCAAAGGGGGCGTTCCAGAGTAAAATAATAGGAGAAATGTCGCTAAGCGACATTTCTCCTATTATCAAGAATGTCGCTAACCCTGTTAGAGACAAAAAAAGCAGCGCTAACCGCGGTTAACGCTGCTTTTTTACGTCTGGTATTTTTCAGACTTAGCCATGATATCCTATGGAAGGAGGATATCATGGCTAAGTTTGCCTGTCCCTATCAACAAGGTAACGTGTGATTATCGCTGGGTTTCCAGTGATAATCTCACGTTAGCCTGTTAGCGTGAGGATTTTTATTGCTATTGAGATAAGCGTTGCTAATAGCACGCTATCTCAGCGATAAAAAATCACGCTAGCCAGCGATAATTATCCTAGCGCTAAGTGCGCTTAGAGATAATTATCGCCGGTTGTTGTTGATATGCCCCCACATGGTCTAAATAAACTTTATGTTTGAACTGAACTGAACTGTACGTATGTTGCCACAAGGAACCGTAAGGAAAGCCTGTTTACCTCTGCGGACTGGACAGGTTGTCCAAAGGCCCAGCTTCTCAGTTCCATTGTTTACTATTGCTTCTCTCCTCCCCCATCGATGATCATACAGCCAGCTAGCTCTGCTTTCTTCGCATACTTTGGTTTTTCTCCTCCTAAATGACATCAGAGTATGTGTAATTCTAAATCTAAAACAGAAGGGGAACAGTCGCCCTCAGCAGGTATATGACGAAGAGAAACTCGTTGTGTTTTCATCTAAACACGACCATTGTGCCTCGTTAATCGTCATCAGATCTTGGATAACATTCGGCTACATGTGGTTATAACGAAACAGGAGGGTAGGTTTGGTGAATCTGCAAATGCGATGTAAATGTATGTGTAGCAAAGGAACACCCGTGCAGCAGTCTGAAGTGTGCGACCACATCAGTCTCCAGACGCTAATCCCGCGCTGGAATGCGATGCGCATTATTCCCTCCCTCACAGAACCAGGAGCAGTCCAGCTTTACACAAGGGAAATCTCTTTAAAGCTTACTGTACATTATGCTAAAAATGCGGGCTCAGCACTTTCCTTTGCCTACAAAATCCATAGACTGTAAGTAGGGCAGCGTTCATTATTTCAACCCTACATCTGTCGACCTTAAAATGGGAGCAAAGAGGAAATTAATTTCCAGCTTGTGAATTAGTGACAACAAAACAACAGCATCGAGAGCAGGCTGGGATATGTATTTGCTACTTTAACAATAAAGGAATCCCTAAAGATGATTCTATTTTTTTCAATATATCACATCTTGGTGTACCAATCAGTAAATAATAACAGAGCAGGGCTTTAATTAGAGGGAAAGGCTGCAAGAGAAGGGGGCGATCACATTTTACATTATGCATTACACATGCATATTCAAGGCAAAACGAGGAGCTGTCATTGCGCTCTTTAATTTTGCCAGAAATATGACATTTCCCTGCTCTTTGAATTTATTAACTGCGCTAGTGTATTTCAATGAGGGATCGAGACATTGCTCCCTTAGCTGCTTCTCAAATGGCTTTTTTAATATGCTTGAGGTATTTCCACCAATTTCATTTTAGACATAGATGCTTGGCTGAAATCAGGGGCCGCATTCCAAGCAGGTTTTAAAGATTGTTCTTTGTGAACCTACGAGCAGCTCTCTTGAGCTGTCATTAATGGAAACAAATGCAACCACTCCTCCGTGTCCATTTATGTTAATATTATATATCAAATTCTAGAAGGTTTTTGTATATTGTCAAAATGGAAATTTAGCATGAAAATACATATGAAAACAGTAGGAAATGTTGTTGGGCGTGTTCCTGTCATGATTCTTTAGCCTCAATCTTGCATTTTCCGTGCCATTCTACCCTAGGGGGAAGAGATAAGACTTATCAAACAAGCATTGGCTACACCAATTCATCTTGGGTTGGCCCCCAGCCTTTTGACTTTAAATGCTGCTTACCTTTTGTCATAGTTCTTGCAAAACTTTACTGCTGGGCCCTTTTCATTCTAATTACATTAAACAAAACTTTGGCTAAAAGCAAAACATTTTTTTGTTCTCAAAAAGCTAACAGCCTAATCGAGCGCTGAGTGAGGATAGGGAACATTTTTTACTACACAGATAAACCTTGATTAATTTCTATTTTCAAGTTCTGAGTATTTCATACAGTTGCTCTTCCTCCTTTTTCATTTACATGGTAATTTTCTATTATTTACCTGTGGGAGGCGTGTTGGAGGCGAGAAAGTCTGAAGGGAATTGTGAAACTACTGTGTGCCCCAGAGTCCAGCTTCGTAGGTGAGGAATACCCTTGTGCACAATGTTCACTCAAACGACTGGCAAAATAGGTTTGATGTAACACACTTAATTTCTGTGAATATTATGCATATTTTGCAATAAAGAACTTGCGCTTTTGCTCCCCCCTTGTGTTGACACGAGTTCTGAAAATCATGGGTAGTGCTAATTGCACCAGCAGAGTCACATGCAAACTAGTGAGGGATTTTTCAAATGTGTTCTCAATCCATCAGTCAATTGCAAAGTACTTCTCAGCTTAGCAAAATGTATCTCGGTTCTCGACCTCCTATGGCTGACTACTCAACATGAATCCCAAAATGTGACAGTTCTGCAAGCTTTGACATGCACAGTTTGGCTTTGTAGGAAAAGTTCCAACAGAATCACAAGAGCAGTGGCAAAATTAATTAACACAGTTAACTCCTTAAGGACATGCTGTCTATTGGGAAGCTAACAATTCGTCCTGTTCCGGTACAAATACATAAGCTTTAGGGCTATATCATCACTGAGTCTATAAGTGAGTGATTAAACGTATCTTACTGAATGTATGGGTTGGTGAGTAAACTGTGTGAATGTCTGTATCATCTGTCTGTTGGTGTGTAAGCGGCTGCATGGGTTTGTGAATAGCTACATGATTGTCTATATGAGTTATTGATTGGTTGTCTGAGTATCTGTATGGGTGGCTGAGTGTTTGTGTGGGTGGGGTGTGTGACTCTGTGCATTGATGTGTGAGTGGGTGATGCACTGGGTGCATGGTTTCAAGAGTGCATCTGTGATGGACTGCATGGGTGGGTGAGTGTGTGTATGGGTGTGTTAGTGAGTGAATGTATATCTCAGTGGTACATGTGCGAGTAACTACATATTTAAAAGGCAGTATATATGTGTGTTAGAGTATTTAAATGGCTATAAGTGAGAGTGTGTGATTGTATCAGTGATTGTATAAGAGTGTAAGAAGGTTCTAGTATTTGTATGAGTAAGTGAGTAGGTGTGTGTATAACTATATAGGTGAGTAAATGGGTGTGTGATTATTTATTTGCATAACTGACTAGATGTGTGAGTACCTCTCTGCTTGAGTGGCGGTGTGTGAGTGTCTATATAGGTGTATGAGTGCATATGAGTCCTGTACTGAGTGACCATAGGTATGAGTGACTGTACGGATGAGTGAGTGGATGTGTGTGTTGACCTAAGAATCAGCAAGTGGGTATGTAGTTATTGGTGTTGGAGTGTCAATGGTTTTGAGAATGGTCGTCTGTAATTTAGAGTGGGTGTATCAAAGGTTATATTAGGGTGTGAGAAGATGCATCAATTTATCACATGGATGATGTCATCAGTGATGTCATCAGTGATGTCATTTGAGATGCCATCAGTGATGTCACTGACCATGTCATGAGTGATGTAATATGTGACACCATCAGCAGTGCATTGCGGGGGCACGAGTTATAGTTAGCTGAACTAACTATAACGGGGGAATTTCATGGGTTTTGTACGAGTGCAATGTCTAACTAACTATAACTTTCCCTAAAACCTATGGTTTTTTCAGTGAATTTCAAAGGTTTTCTAAATGCTAATTTCTAAACATAACGTGCCTGAAACCTATGGTTTTTTCAGGAAATTTCAAAGGTTTTTTAAATGCTAGTTTCTAACTATGCCTACAGAGGTAGGACATGTGAAAAAAGAAGAAAAAAAGCACCGAAAGAAGCAAAAGAAATGCCGAAAGAAGCAACAGAAGTCCACAAAGACGAAGAAAAGTGCAGGAAGAAGGAAGACGTGCAGAAAGAACTGACAGAGGAGCAGAAAGAGGCCTTGTTGCAAAATCATCCTGTGCCCACAACTTTTTCAGACGAGTACTGGTGGTTACTGACTCTAACTAACCAGGCCTAGAGCCAGTGCTATGCTAAAAGACACTTAGAATACAGTGAAAACACCTACATACACTAGGGAACACTATGTGTTGGGGTACCCCTGTGTTAGATCTGGGGGTCTCTAGTTGGCAGAGGTATACACCTTAGAGCAAATAGGGACCCTTGCTTCTAGTCAGGGTACAGGGACACACACGGTAGATAACCCCTGCTCACCCTCTAGGTAGCTTGGCTCGAGCAGACAGGCTTATCCCCAAGGCAATGTGTAAGGTATTTGCACGTAGACACCACAATGATCCCCCCTCCGCACACCACAAACTTAGACCACACAGGTGAGTTATATCAAAAATAATATATCTTTATCTAGTTTCCGCAGTTGAAATCAAGCGTCACAGGTTTACACAATATTCGCTCTCTCGGTTGGTCGGGATCGTAAGACGATAGTCTCTAGTCTCTTGTGTGATTCGATACTCACTGAGAATGAATCAGTTTGTAGGCTCTTGATGTTTAGGCAGCTACGTTGCTCCGGCGGTGTCACTGCGCTCGTTGTACAAGCGCTCCTCGGACTGTTCGGTGCAAGGATTCCACAACTCCCTCGACGAGCCCCCAGTGACGATGTCGACGTCACCGGAGTCAGCCACTCACAGCGCGGCCTCGTAGAGCAGGGAAATACGACTCTCGATCTGCGTCAGGCCTCCGGGTCGCGGCAAGGCACGTGCCGATGAGCACGTCGATCTTCTTGATGCGGCAACCGGTGTCAGGCCCGGATCGGTGCGGTACTCTCCAGCAAGACAGAGAGCAGCCAGTCCACCTCACAGGCAGATGTTGAGAAGCTTGGTAGAACAGTCCACGGTCCCTGCGGCACACAGCAGCGCAGGTGGGACACAGCAGAGTCTTGAGTTCTTGGCAACCTTTCTATCCCTGGGTTGCGAAACAGGAGGCCAGCTCTTCTCAGGCCCTTGGAGATTCAGTTGAAGACACAGCACACAGCAAAGTCTTGTTTGGTCAAGTGGATAGGGTCAGCACACAGCAAGACCCCTTCTTCTCCTCAGCTTCAGTTGTACAGCAGAACAGGTCAGCCTTTAGAGCACACAGCACGGCAATCTTCCTTTAGTTCCTCAGCGGTCCGTCTTTCAGCAGAGGTTCCTCTCGATGGTCGAATCCAAAAATCTGTTGTCAGGGGTCTTGTACTTATACCCCTAAAAGTCTTTGAAGTCTTTGTGCAAGTGGGTCCTGAGCCCGGTCTGATCCAGTTCTGGGTGTCGCTGGAGCACTTTGTTTTTCTGGCCTCTACATTCTTTTCAGAGTGAGGGGCAGAGTCGTCAGCCGCCCAGCAGGAGGTGGAGCCAGCAGAGTGGCAGGCAGGCACAGCCCTATTCAACCCCAGGCGCTATCTCCTCCCTCCACTCTCCTTGCAAATGTCGCCATTCAGCAGAGGGCTGACTCAGCCAACCTCCCGGGGGATCCCCAGCCCCTGTCACTCTCAAGCCAGACAGTCAATCCACAAGCACGCCCAGGCACGCAGAAGGGTCAGACAAGAGAACAGCTACTCTCTAAAAAGTACTATTCTCCAACTCAGGATTTAAAAACAACCTCTCCTAAAAGATGTGTTATTAAATGCTGAGCTCAGGGATATCAAACACTCATGTCTTATCTTGTTCCTATGAGAAGATAGGCGGATAGCCATTGGCACCAGCCTCCCCCATGTTAGCCTATGGAGCAAGATAACCTTGCAGCAGTGAACACACAAAATGGCCGTTGTTCACTACCAGAACATGTTACCTGCACTAGTACATGCTCTACCTTTTACATACACTGCACCCTGCCCAGGGGGGTACCTTGGGCCTTCCATAGGGATGACTGACGTGTATAAAAAGGGAAGGGTTAGGCCCGGCCAGTGTGGACACTGGCCAGGAGGACATGGCAGTCCGGGGACTGCAGGCAGGCCTGCGGTGGCAGGCCTGAGACACTGTTTTAGAGCTACACAGGTGGGTGGCGCAATCAGCGCTGCAGACCCACTAGTAGCATCTGTCATCACCAGCCCTGGCACACACAGTGCACTTTACTAGGGACTTCATGGTGATACAGATATGCCAATCAGGTATATCCAATCAATATGATATTTTACACAGGGAGCACTTACACTCTGGCACTGATTAGCAGTGGCAGAGTGTCCAAAGCATCTAAACCAGCAAAAACGAAATCCATCACAGCATCAAAAATACAGGTAGCAGAGGCAAAAGATAGGGGAAAAACCCACGCCAAGGATGTCAGGTCTAACACCCTGTGATTAGCATGACCTCCTCTGTAAGTCCCTAGTACATAATAAGGCAGGGGGATTAAAACTACCTCTTAAAACGTGCCACGGGGCTCGTTTGCACAGTGGTGAAGGGAGGGGGGGCCTGAGTTGACATGTGTGCAAACACGCCCTGTGACCGTTTTAAGTTGGGAGATTAAGTCCCCTTGAATCCTGAGGGTCCCTGGGGTCCAACTAGCATACCAGGTACCTCCAGTAAGCGCCACAGAGCTGCATTGCACAGAGGTGTAAAAAGGGGCATGGCCTGGACCACCTCTCTGCAACAAAGCCCTGTGGCATTTACTGGAGGTACCTGGTGGCCTAGTTGGCCCCCAGGGACCCTCAGGATTGAAGAGGAATTAATTCACCAACTTCAAACGCGCCACAGGGCGTGTTTGCACACATATCACCTCAGGCCCCGCCCCCTCCCTTCACCACTGCGCAAACCGGGGCAAATGTGGGGGGGATTGGGGCCCCCCCACACTTTTTTTTCAGCTGCCTCCGGGACCTGGCCCACCCGGGGGATTTATTAACACGAAGCGTGGGAGCCCGTGCTCAGTTTTTTTTATTTTCGGCCGGGTCTGCGGATCCTCCGCGCATCCTGCGATTTTTAAACAAAAATGCTTTTTCTGGCCCTGGGGTCCTTCTGGGACAGGCAGGCCTAGGGGGTCAGGGTGTTTCTACCCTGCCCCCTTTTCCTGTTTTGAGCATTTGTTTTTCTGTTTTCTTGTGCCTCAGTTCTACCGAGGCACAAGATGGCTGCCAACACTTCCTGGTATGGAGTGTTGACAACCAATTAGCATGACGCTTGTGATTGGGAGGGTGCGTGGATCCACCACGGCCATAGATATCACTATCTTTATTTCTTAATTTCTCAAAAACTACTGAACGGATTTACACCATTTTTCAAAAGGTCGCTTTCTGAGCCAAGCAGTACATTTTTGCCAAATTTGGTGTAATTCCGTTTGGCATTTTTTGCTATAACTGTGTCTAAAGTTTCCTATGGGAAATTGATTTTTTGACCTCTATTTTTTGAATTTCTCAGGAACTACTGAATGGATTTACACCATTTAAAATAAAGGTCTCTTTCTGAACCAAGGGCTACCTTTTTGCAAAATTTGGTGTAATTCCGTTCAGCAGTTTGGGCTGTAGCCTGTTCCAAATTTTCCTATGGGAAATAACATGGAGAAAACGCGTTTTGGGACCCCCCTTTTTTCTCGGACCCCGCTTGACAAATCACCCCCAAACTTTCAGGATAGGAGCCGACCGGAGCGCCCCACCAGTTTTGAAAATTTCATGAAGATTTGTCAACGGGCGCCAAAGTTATTGGAAAAAGAATGTTACGAATTTCCTGTGGATAATAGGTCCTCACTATAACTACCTACTGGCGACCGCCAGTAGGTAATATATATATATATATATATATATATATATATATATATATATATATATATATATATATATATATATATTGAAAAAAGCGCCTCCCCGAAAGGAAGAAAGGTCGCACTCCAACAGCTTTTCAGATGCTTTTCTTTATTTCATCTTTCAACGGTTAGCAAAACCAGTAGAATGACCAACGCGTTTCGGTATACTCCTATACCTTGCTCACGGTCGTCATTGTTTGATTAACAAACAAACATGTTTTAAATAAAGGTAATTGAAGGAAGTTCAATGACAACAAGTTCCTGTTGCCGCCCTTGTTGTTTCCCCCAGAATTGTAGGTCTTGTAGTCCACAATAGTTTATTCAGACAAAAAGACATGTGTGAATTTAAATATTATCTTCTGTTTGCTTAACTGGTAATTCATTTAGAAATTTTTTTAGCCAAATTGTTACCTCTTTCAATAAATTCGATCGTTCTCACATCAATTTAACTTTGCCCTCTAGTGGGCTGATAAATATGTGGTCATTATTTTGCTGTGCGAAGCCTGCCGCTTAATGCTTCTTACAATGTGTTCGATCGTTCACACATCGTTTGGATTTTGCCCTCTAGTGGGCTGAGGATGTACTGTTATTATTTCGCTTTGACGAACCATCCGCTTGATAAATCCAGTAATTGATTTGAAAATTTTTAGCAAATTAATTCCTTTGGTCAAAGTATTCGGTCATCTTCTCATCATTGCGATTAGACCCTCAAGTGGGTAAATACATGATTAACCCCATCCTCCTGTGGGTGGTGTTGTTGATGAAGATTTGCTGATACATGACCTTCGGGCTCAGTTTGTCTGATTATATTCATAAATGTATGTACATGGGTTGCAAATAACTTGCTCGATGAAGACGAATATAACTACCTAACGGTGGACTTTCCAACCACTGCAACCATGTATTTTCTCCCTAAAATACACAAGGACCCCAAAAAACCACCGGGGAGACCCATCTTGTCGGCAAAAGGCTCGCTCATGGAACCAATGGCCAACTTCATTGATCACTTCATCATGCCATATGTAAAAAACCTTAAATCATACATCAAAGATACTTCAGACTGTTTGAGAATTCTGCAAAACATCATGTGGTCCAATACTTATTGTCTTATTACCATGGACGTGGTAGCATTATACACCACTATTGATAACACTCAAGGTTTGAATGCCTGTGAATGGTTTTTAAAAGACAGAAACATCCACTATAAAGAACATAACAAAATGTTATTGGATATGATGGAATGCTGCCTATCAAACAACGTGTTCACTTTTGGGGAAAACCTATATCGCCAACGCAACGGAGCGGCAATGGGTTTTCCCTTCAGCCCCAGTTATGCCTGCCTGGTAATGGGGTGGTGGGAACAGGAAATTGCCTGGAATGTCAAATACCATCAATACACCAAACACATTGTAACATGGGTACGGTTTATAGACGACCTCTTGATTATATGGAATGGTAAGGAGGAAGAATTTGAGGAGTACTATACAATCTTAAATAACAGTACACCCAATTTCAGATTTACACACAATCTCAGCAGAGAACGAGTTGTCTTCCTTGATATGGAAATTTACGCAAAAGAGAACCGTCTGGCAACGACGCTACATCGCAAAAACACTGCGACTAATATAACTTTGGAAGCAACCAGCTTTCATCAGCTATCAACAATTTCCAGCATACCATATGGGGAATTCCTTCGATTGCGGAGAATTTGCAGTGAAGAGGAGGAATGGTTAAAACATAGTGGCAATACAGCGCAAAGATTTATCCAGAGAAAATATCCCAAAAAAAGTGTAACTGCATGTTGGAATAGAGCCAACCAAAAAAACTAGGGCAGAATGCTTAATTACCAAACAGCAAACTCTTAACAACACGGAGGAACCTATAAGATTGGTCACGGATTACAATCATGAAGCGAAAGACATCACATATATTCTGAAGAAGAATTGGAAAATTCTAAAAACGGACAGCACGATTGGTGAAAAAATGGGTCGCCACCCAGTCATAACATTCAGAAGGGCAAGAAGTCTAAAGGATCGCTTAACACACAGTCACTTCAAAGGTAAACAGTCCAAAGAAACCTGGTTACGGACAACTGGCTTCACAAAATGTTATAATTGCAAAGTTTGCGAAATTGCAAAGCCAACAATGGATGTGAAGATGGCGAATAACAAGAATTGGCAAATCACGAATTTAATAACTTGTAAAAGTCAATACATAGTATATGTGGTAGAATGTCCTTGCCCTTTAAGATATGTTGGATCCACTATCTGTGAATTAAAAAAACGCATATTGGAACATGTATGAACGACAAAAAATAAAGACAGAAACAATGCACATGGAAACACATCATAATGCCAATTGGAAACTGTTGAGATTTTATGGCATTGACGCAGTGCCGATGAGTTCTCGAGGTGGTAACAGGGAGAAAACACTACGTCAGAAAGAATCGCGTCATATTTTGAACTTGAGATCCATGACTCCATATGGATTAAATCAATCAGAAGAACTGTACATACATTTATGAATATAATCAGACAAACTGAGCCCAAGGTCATGTATCAGCAAATCTTCATCAACAACACCACCCACAGGAGGATGGGGTTAATCATGTATTTACCCACTTGAGGGTCTAATCGCAATGATGAGAAGATGACCGAATACTTTGACCAAAGGAATTAATTTGCTAAAAATTTTCAAATCAATTACTGGATTTATCAAGCGGATGGTTCGTCATAGCGAAATAATAACAGTACATCCTCAACCCACTAGAGGCCAAAATCCAAACGATGTGTGAACGATCAAACACATTGTAAGAAGCATTAAGCGGCAGGCTTCGCACAGCAAAATAATGACCACATATTTATCAGCCCACTAGAGGGCAAAGTTAAATTGATGTGAGAACGATCACATTTATTGAAAGAGGTAACAATTTGGCTAAAAAAACTTCAAAATGAATTACCAGTTAAGCAAACAGAAGATAATATTTAAATTCACACATGTCTTTTTGTCTGAATAAACTATTGTGGACTACAAGACCCACAATTCTGGGGGAAACAACAAGGGCGGCAACAGGAACTTGTTGTCATTGAACTTCCTTCAATTACCTTTATTTAAAACATGTTTGTTTGTTAATCGAAAAATGACGACCGTGAGCAAGGTATAGGAGTATACCGAAACGCGTTGGTCATTCTACTGGTTTTGCTAACCGTTGAAAGATGAAATTAAGAAAAGCATCTGAAAAGCTGTTGGAGTGCGACCTTTCTTCCTTTCGGGGAGGCGCTTTTTTCAATATTGGCGGTTTGGTTCAACCGCGAGGCAACGCACCCGCCAAGCAGTGCCCGCAGCAAAGAACAATTGAACCACAACGGAGGATATATATATATATGTATATATACACACACACATGTCACTTCCTACACTATTTCCTACATACGTGCTAAAATAAACAAAACACTAAAATTCTGTTGTAAACCTGTTCCTTAATTTGGTCGATGGTATCATCAAAATCCAACATTCAAAGCTGTGAAAGGTCATAACATTTGTTAGGATTGGAGTTTCTGGTTGGCTCGGGTATGCATCTAAGCCAAGCAGAACCCACCACTCTAGTCAGGATAAGGGAGATACACACCCAAGATAACCCCTGCTCACCCGCTGGGTAGTTTGTCAGAACAGTCAAGCTTATCCCGAAGGCAATGTGGAAAGCATTTGCACACACACCAGTGACTCAATAAATACACCACAAAATAGACTCCAAACCAGGTTATTTAAAAATATCTCACATATTGTAGATAAAACACCCAGACCACAATCACGTAAATTGCAGTTTGCCAACTCAGCACTTGTTGTAAGCAAAGTTGTATTGCAATAGCATGAATAATTATGTCAAACATGTCATAAACCATCTTCACTGTGTACATCCTGCAGGTCCTGAACGGATAGCTGGCACTCTCTCTTAGCCAAGGGTATGTTAACATAAATCCTGGCATCAAACGTGAGGAAAACAGGTAGACATTAAAATGCAGACCTTACAATGCAGACCTTAAAACGCAGACCGTAATATGCAGAGCTCAAGCACATTAATCTCTTAAGGTAGCCCAAACCGCAGGAATGCTTCGCGCTACCACCAGTAGTGCGGTAATACTTAAAGAATTGCCTCCCATCAGTAGATAAGATCGCAGTTGCCCACGCTTGGGCAATGCAGCAGTGAGTGGCTTCATCACTGCGGTGGGGAGAGGGCACTCACTCGGTCCCCGGTTGGGACCAGCTGGCAACTTTCAGCAAGGCCTCGCTGGCTGCACGGAGTGGGAGGCACAAGGGTCTTCCCCACTGCTGGCTGCAGTGCATTGTCCAGGTGCGGCTGCGAGGCTCCTGCCCTTCTTTTCTTCTGCGAGCCATCCCACTCTCCGCTTCAGTCGGCCTTCACTAAGTATATGCTTGGGCACTCGGCATGGCGGGACACATGGGGTGGCGCTGCGACAAGCAGGGATTCTTCTTCTGGCCGCATCTCTGACTTCAGCGGCTGGTTGTCAGACAGCACCTGGTACTCCTGCAGCACCTCCTCTGACAAGCAGCGGCATGGACTCAACAATCTCACAGGCTCTTGAAAAGCGGGTGGAGGTCTCAGCCCAGAACTCGGGCCCACGACTGTGTAATCGGGCATCACCCAAGGCTGGTTGCTCTCAGGGAAGCACAGGGGAGTCTTCCATGAGAAAAAGAACACAGAGCTCCCAGAAAGCACACAGAGCTCCTAGTAAAGGACAGCACACAGGAACAGTACTAGGAAGTTCCCAAGGAGAACGTGAAGAACTAGGAAGTTCCAATAAGGCACAAGGAACTTCCAGTAAAGAAAAAGCAGGTTGGAAGACTTTGATATCCCTGAGTCTTCCAAAACAGGAGGCCAGCACACACAAGCCCTTGGAGATTATTCACAAGTAGGATGCTCCAGTCAGTCCTTTTCCTTCACCACAGACAAAAGCAGCAGCTGCAGGCCAACCTACCCCTCACACAGAAAAGGCAGAGCTCCTCACACAGATCTTCTTCTTGGCAGGGTCCTCTTGTTTCCTGAAGTAATCCTAAAGTCCTGGGGTTTAAGGTCTCATACCTATGCCCCATTTTGTCATTGTTCTCCTTGCTTCAGAGTCTCTGAGCTCAGTCCAAACCAGTTCTGTCCTCCCAGCATGACCACAGGGCATGGAGACAGCACTGTGCCAAGTAGACACAGCCTATTCAGGTGCGACCAAAACTCCTCCCACCACTCTAAATGCAGACCAGGTCTTTTCACCCCAGCGATGAGTCATCCAGGCAAGGCAGGGTGCACCTCAACCACCCTTGTGACTGTCTAGAGTGAATGCACATATCCAGCCACTCCAAAACCAGATGCTGAATACAGAGTCACAGGCACACAGAATGGTAAAGTAAGAAAATGCCCACCTTCTAAAAGAGCACACACACTCCTCTCTTTCTGGGGATGAACAGAGACTCCAAAGGTCAGGGGGCACAGCTGGGCCCTGGCAGGCCAGCACACAGGGCCCTCCAGCAGGGAGGCAGTCCCTCATGGCGGTTCCTCCTGGAGCCCAGCTGCAGCAGGTCCCCTCAGCACAGGAACAGTACAACATTCATGGGGTCACATCCCCTATATTTATATCACAATTACCTTTGTCTGCCCTGGCACAGGGCTGGGGGGAACCAGTTCCAACTGGTTCTGGAGCACTCTGTTTACAGTACTCACACCCTTCTTTGGGATATGGGGGCTCTGCCATCAGACACACCACAAGGGGGCAGAGCCAACATAGACCTAGGCAGGCACAATCCTATTCAGCGTCAGGGGACTACTCCTCCCACTACTCCAAATGCAGATGCCCTATTCAGCTTAGCACTTACTCACCCTGCCCCTCCTGGAGCCACACACACCTCACCAGCCCCATGTCACTCCAAAGCCAGACATGCAATCCACATCAGGCAGGAAGACGCATAGTACACAGAAATTCCCACTTCTAAAAGTGACATTTCTAAAATAGTTATAATAAATCTGTGCACACCATTGCGTAGCATTTATTATTACTATTCCAAACACACCAAACTTCACCACGCTGCACCTCTCATATCACGAATTACCACAGAAACACTTATCAGGGAATCTCCAATGCATTCCTATGGGAGGGCAGTCTCACAGTAGTGAGAAACCAAAATGGCTTTTTGTCACTACCAGGACATGTCACACACTTAAGGTACATGTCCTACCTTTTACCTACAATGCACCCTGCCCATAGGGCTAGCTAGGGCCTACTTTAGGGGTGACTGACATGCAGTAAAAAAGGGGTCACAGTCTGGGCACACTCCTTAGGTGCCATGTCACAGCGGCAGTAGCACTGCGCACACAGGCCCTGCGATAGCTACTTTGGTGGGTGGCACAATCAGCGCTGCAAGCCCACCAGTAGCATTCAATTTACCAGCCCCGGGTATATGAGATACCACTTTACAAGGGACTGAGAGGTAAATTAAATAGGCCAAACAGGTGTAGACCAATCTCACCATGTTTACTACAGAGAGCACACGCACTTTACAATGAACAGCAGTGTTAAAGTGCCCAGAGTCCTAAAACCACCAACACCATGTCAGAAAAAAGGCTAGGAGAAAGGTAAGAAATTTAGGGATGACCCTGCAAAAAGGGCCAAGTCCAACACTCCCCATCATTAAGTCAAAGTGCCCCATCTTGCCAACACCTAGGTGCCCTTTGTCTCACTCTGAGCAATGCACAAAGACCAACTGCCAGCCGCACCTAGTCATGTGACCCATGAACAGGCACCAAATGTGGAAGACGAGAAAATGCCAACTTTCTAACAGTGCAGTTTTCAGAATTGTGACTTATAATCTGACTTTTCCATTAAAGAGGGCTTTAAATTACAATTCCATAGACACCAAACTCAACATTTCGACCTGCTCCCAATTGAAAGCACTTATTTAGTGCAATAAGGTAACCCAAGGGTATTGTATGCGAGAGGTAGGCCTTACAGTACTGAAAAACAAATGTATGAGTTTTACATTGCCAGGATATGTAAAACCTTAAATTGCAAGTCCAACATTTTAAATACAATACACCCCCACCCCACCCTCTGGGGTGTCCAGGGCCTGCCCCAGGGGTAATTATATGTATTAAAAGGGAAAGTTTGGGCCTGGTAAAAGATTAATTTTGTCAGGTCTAAATGGGAGATTAAAACTGCACAGACAGGCTGCAATGGCAGGATGAGACATCTAAAAGAGCTACTTTAGTGGGTGGCGCAATGAGTGCTGCAGGCCCACTGGTAGAATTCAATTCATACATGTGTACCACTTTACTAGGGACTTACAAGTAAATTGAATACACCAATTGAGTGTAAGCCAATTCTACCACTTTTAAAGAAGAGAGCACCAGCACGTTAGCACTGGTTAGCAGTGGTAAAGTGCACAGGTTCCTAAGACCAAAAAAAAAGAGATCAACAAAAATAGGAGGGGTCAAGCCAAAGGTTTTGGAGAAGGCCACCCTTAGGCTGACAGGTACAATAGTCGATAATGCTGCAACATGACAAATGTTAGGAGAGGACGTCTTTCTAGTAGCTCAAAAGAGACAGTATTAGTTAAAGCGTAACTTGAGGTTCAAAAATAAATGTATCTCTTCTTCCTTCAATGATAATATGGGAGGGCTTTGAAGTGGAAGGGCTAATAGAAAGTGTGGTAGGAGAAACAGTGTCATCAAGTCAGCAGGCTCTTCCGCATGCCTGCAGACACTACTAGAAATCCATCATGCGCCCATGACTGCCCCTGGCGGGTTAGCCGCTTTAAGATAACAGGTGGATTTAGTGGGACTAATAATTTGTTTTAACCCTTGAGCAAGTCCTATTCATCCCTTTCAATGATTCCAGTGCATTTTCTACTGCCACTCTTCATCATTTCAGCGTTACCGAGAATTACCTCTGCTTTTGACAAAATGCATGCCCTTCCTCCCTCGTGCTCATTTGCCAGATGGCGCAGCACAGTGGGTTAGAAGATAACAAGCAGCTCTGTGATTTCTTTCAAGGTGCGCCATTTGTGTCATGGACAGGCACAGCTCGACTTAATTTGCATGTTTATATGCTGCCAGGGCGGTCCTGTTAAAATGATTGCTACAGGAAACAGCTGTTGTAAATGACTGTAAACTACACATGTCCTGGGGCTGGGACAAGCCCAGGGGTACATGTGTCTCTAACTATCATCCATGCAAAGCAGAACATTATGTAACAGTGTTAAACGTAGTTCATCAAAGGCATTAACAACACCTGCATACACTAACTGCAAAGGCAACAGTTCTGCTACAGCCTTTTTGAACCTAACCTACACAGAAACATCCATTATGGTACGTTTTGGCCAAACAGAATAGTGGTCTTTTAGTGAGCCCGTTGCTGTTTTTTCAGTAATCTGCTCTTGATTCAAAGGCTTTCCACTCTATTATTGAGTTTGTCCCGGACAAGAGGATTTCGGTCTCACCATGTTCTTAGGGAATGAGTTGCATCTTTGCACTGCTAACTAAAGTTTTTTTTTTTTCTTTAGCATAATCTCTCCAAGAGAGCTCATGCTTTCCTGCATTCTCCCCGTTTTAGGTCGAACCTAGGCAGCACATGCGCAGTCCCTTAGAGACATTCTGTATTCACTCTGTAGGCTTAAAGCCTGCTCCCTGATTTTCATTTGTCAGTGTCTGTGTCCTTAAAAATTCCAATCTTGTTAGTGGCTAAGCTTGTCCCTTTGTATGACCTTTCAGTGAACTGTCAACTTCCACGGAGCAGCGCCCCAGGACTTTTATTCTTGCACTTGACCCATTTTATTTCCTGACTGAGGGACATTTTTTTAAATTTCAAGGAGCACTTCCCACTGGTGTGCATGTTACATTTCCCTTACTCATCTGGAGCCCGCTTCACGGCTGCTGTGCTTCTTCTGCTCTCTGGGCATATTCTTGCCTTTGCTTTTATGGCGCCCATTTCACAGCTGCCGTGCTTCCTCTGCCCTCTTAGCCTCTTGATGAGCCTACTCACCACCGTGCTTCCTCTGCTCTCTGGGCATGTAATTACACCAAATGCTCACACTGTGACTGCCAGCCTCCTACTACCTGTGACAAGGCCACACCGATGAGAAAGAGAGCACTGCTCCATTGAGTCTTTGGCTGGTCCTGTAAGGACGCAGACACACTGGAGTTAAAAGAAGCAGCCAGGTAAAGGGGTCCTAGTCTGCGCACCACCTATGTGTGTTTGTGCAGACACCATTTTCCCCGCCGACTGTGTAGCAGTGCCTCAGTCCCTCCGTCCTTGGGGCATCGCTAATGGGCTACGATTGGGCTAACTTCTGCTTGTTTTGGGTTAGATCAGTGTCCTAAAATCTGGCACACTGCTTTCCTCTTTGTGTGCAGATCTCCATTCATTGCCCACGGGCTTGTTTTATAAGGCACTCAGCCTGAGGGTTGTATACGCGGCCAGAGCTTGGGTGTTCTCGTGTCACTACGGGCCCATGGACCCGTGAGGGCTACAAAGGGCCGAAACATGTCAACCTATCAAGACGTATCACCAAGTGTAGTGAATCATTAGCACTTCCACCACAACACCACCAATTCACCTTTTTAATCTTGCCCCATCCTTGGTAAATATAAGACCAAACTGAGGATGAGGCAATTTTAACTCACACTTCACTATACACTATATTACTTTTTATCACAACTGTTAATAACTGTTAATCACCAGATGGTCTCCCGCCAGGTGGAGGAAAGGAGATCTCTTGGAGAACCAACCACTCAAGTGATAAAAGACCCAATGATGAGGCTATTCACATAACTAACAGAGCAGAGAATCAAGCTATACCGCACCGTATGTTTAATGTGAATGAGGGTCTTCACAACACAAGAACCCCAGACCCTGGTAAGAACAGGTCATGTGATTCATTCTCCTTTGGTTTTTGATGTCTCTGGCAACCAGACATCCCTTGTGGAAAGATCAAGATTTCTGCTGCCTCTTATAAATCAATGTGGAATCCGCTGGACTCTTCTCTTGCAGGCATTACATGTTCTCGTTTGTGCTGCACTGAATATCCCATGCTGTGGGAGAGGCCAGTTGATATCGCCTTTCTGACTGGGAACAAGTACTCCCCATAGAGGTCATTTACTGTTGCTGTAAAAAACACCAGTCATAGCCAACTGCGACCCAGCTAAAGCACATGCCACCGATGTTAGTTATTGATGGAATTATGCATAGAGCTAAAGGCAGGAGCGTAATGATTAGCAAAATCACTTTGCAACGTTAAACTGCCAGTACCGCATTACTATGTGAGCTGACCAGAAACAAGACATGCTGAACTTACCGTGGTGCATGTCGCACTAGTATACCGAAACTGTGAAGTGGCGCAGTACTATGACACAGTGAGCCTGTTCTGGCTTTCTACTCAACGTTTGCGGTTTTTGAGCTTTTAGTTAACTTATTTAAAGCAGAGTTACAATTCCCAGAATTAATTTTATGTTGTAGAAAAAGCCGTAAGCAGCATAAAGTATTAAATGGTGCAGGATGTTTATTCGGTGGTAATACAAGTTCAACCTGATTTATCTATTGCCAATACAGCTTTAATGTTCCTGCACATCCCAGTTGTTAATGAACATGCCACATGTTTTCACATGTAGGTTTGTTTTTCCTTGTATTCCACATTTCCCCACTATGTCGCTCCCCAGACAGCATCGGATTGGTAACGTGGTGTCACTTCCTTTCTCTCTCTGGGCCTGCCCATTAATGTATGCATATTGAGCGGGGGCGGGGGGCCTGAGCAGAAGTGGCCTCACTTGTTTTCAGGTGTATTTCAACAGGGTAAAGTAATCCGTGCATTTTTTTATTACCCCCCAACCCCCCTTTTTTATATAAAATTTCGCTGAAACAGTGTTTTGAGGAAAGGGAATATGCAAATGTGGACTACTTTTTTAGCATGCCCAGGCCGATTTTTCATCCCAATCCAACCCTGTCCCCAGAACTTTTCTGGAAGGTGATAGGATGCCTTGTATTGGGTGCAGTAGGATCCGAACGGTTAAACTATTTGTCGACATAATAGGTGGTGTTAATGGGTAGTGTTTGTGAGGTTGTTCGTTGTGGTGATTAGTTCATAAGTGTATCCATAGTAATAGCAGCGTTAGGAGGCTAGTCATATGAAGAGCTCGCGCTTTGTAATCGTTCGCGATAGGTCGTGCAGTGAAACCCTGAACCCTTAAATTGTTACAATGTTTAAACCATCCTGCGTCAGCAGTATCTTTCGGGGCGAACATTTGGGTAGAAGCATGAACTCCGTATATTTTGTGAATTTATTAGTGTTTCTTTCTAGCCCCACACGGAAGAAGACGGTGTACCTTCCCTGGGTGTTTTTTGTTTACAAAACTGTCCGCATATTCCACCCTATTTTCTCATGCTGTTATATGCCGTATCCTTTGGCGAGGTTTGCAAACAATATTGGGTCGTTTAATAGTTTAATTTTTCTTGTGTTTTTGAAGAAGTGTATCCTTTTGCAACAAAAAATGTACACCAACACTTCCTTCGGCCCTCCCGTATAGACTTTGGGGCAGATTTATGTTTCCTGGCGCATCCCTGCAAATCAGCAGGGATGCACCAGGAAAGATGCGTCACGCAAGTTTACCCTTGCGCCACCACAGATGCGCCGCATTTACAATGCAGCGCATCGTGGCGCAAGGATAAACAGATGCGTGACGCATCTGATGGTGTAAGGGCGGCGCATTGCTGGAGTCGTGTCGCAAGCACGACGCAACTCCAGCAATGTTTAGGGGCTGCCCATACCTAACATGCTGCGTCATGCCTTACGCCTGCTTCAATGGCTCGTGTGGATTAATACTTACTAATATAATATACAACACATGATAGTGATCAAAAAAGGAAAAAGGGTTAAATGTGGCGTGAGAAAGAAAAGTTTAGACATACACATTAGAACTTTAGTAGAAAATTTTTCTTTTTCTATTCACAATGGAAGAGTTTATAAGAAGTGGACACAAACTCACATTACGTATTATACAAAATAACAATGTTTGTACATATTTCAAAAAGTGTCCCAGTGAAAAATTAACCTAAACAAAAGAAAGTGACATGAAGTGCAACATACAAAAGGTTTCAATTTTTCATTACAAAGGCAATCATAAAAAATTAATAAATACAATTATCAACACTTAATCCTCAGAAGTGTGAAAGAATGATTTGCCTTTCTCGTCAACGGTGTTTCGACCCTATGACAAATAGAGGGTCTCGTCAGGACAATCTAATATAGGGACACCTGGTCGTCATAGATGATATCTAACATATATATATATGCAGTGTCACCGTGCTCGATGTGAAATAAAATACTCACAAGGGCCCAGCCGGGTACCCTGTGAGGAGAGACTCACGAGGAGACAATTGCCCAATAGTTGGAAATCCTGTATTTGTTGAGTAATAGGGAGTACTTAGCGTTGAAGTCTATTTACTGGCAAGGAATAACAAACGGGAACCACATATGCGAACTGCTTAATAGCTGTCGCTAGTTTTCAAGGAGTTCTGTCAGCTCTCTCGAAAGCTTCCGGGTGTACGAGTCTCCTGTATTGCGCTACAGCAGGAGAACAAAGTTCAGTCTGCTTGGTACGGTCACCGTACCAAGCAGACTGTGGTTCCCGTTTGTTATTCCTTGCCAGTAAATAGACTTCAACGCTAAGTGACTCAGTGAAATCTTGTAGATTTCACTGCGTCACTTTTCCGAGGCTTTTTCCGATGGAACGCCCACCCTGCATACATTAAACCTGACGCAGGTTTAATGTGGCGCAGGGCTTTACACCGTGACGCATCTCCATAGATGCATCACGATGTAAATGGGGCGCAACGTGGCACAGGGTTTACGCTGCCGCTGCGTCACAAAAGTGATGCAACGGCGGCGTAAAAGTGGCGCAAGTTTAACATAAATCTGCCCCTTTGGGTGTTCAGATCATTGCTGCAACAAGGGTGCTGCAGTACACAATGCAAGCAGTGAAAAGGCAGGGTTGGTCAACTTAAAAATACTAGCAGCAAGAGAGGAGGTCTACGTCACACTTGTGTGCATTTTAATTAAGAGAATACTTAAAAAGCTGTCTTGTTGAAACATGGACGGCCAGTGAGTCCCTTTATTCTTTACATTCAGTCAGAGGAACCAGTCGGCCTGGTTGGCATTCCTACGGGCAAACTTGCAATTTGCTTTGGTGCCATTAAAACGCATGCCTCTGCCCCGCCTTCAGTGCTACTAACCTACGTTGGCAGCTTTCATACGGCCCTTTTACTATGCCGCAGCCATTTTGCTGCCTCTGTATGTCTATTCCATGTAATGCTGGAGTATGCCTTCCCGCCCAGGGAATTCTGTTAAAGATGGGAAAATCTGATGACAATAGACTACCGTAAACCTGCTTCCCTTGCGGCAACAAACTTCCACCCACATATGAACTACCCCTTCTCATTTTACCCTGGTTACTTTGAGAAAAACACGTTAACTTTGGCTTTGCAGCCCAGAATGCCTGCTCTCAATAAACTTGCTGTTATATAGTTGACTAGTTGTTTAATGACACATATCACACCTTTGAACACACTGTGGTCCCTGCAATCAATTCCAACATCAGAATCTTGCAGCGCTTTTTTTATTACAATTTTGCCTAAATAATAGATATAACCTTCATTTGCATTTTTCCTCACTGTCTTCTAATGGGACCATAACTCTCATCCGGACAGGCCATGTTCAGCTCAAGTGCAAAGATCTTGAAAACACACTTAGGGCATATCATCAAGGGCAGGCGATAAATATCGCAAAGCGCGCTTAGCGTTTGCATATTTATCGCCGGCTATCTCTGGAATTTATCACCCGGTTAGCGCGTTTTCAACAACGCACATCGCCGAGGCGATAAAAATTCCAGAGATAGTGGGGATATCGTCGTTTTCCATGGTGGAAGATATCCTAGATGATAGGGCCTGAGGTTTTAGCCACACAATCCACCTCCCATGTTAGGTATGCCTTAGTCAGGAATTTAACAGACGTTACATTCCTGCATTAAGGCATACTTAACGTGATTTTAAATATCGCTAACCCTCGTTGTCAATATGACGAAGCTGGGTTAGCGATATTTTCCCAAGGGAGTCTTGTCTGGCACGCCTCCTTTGCATCTCATTAGCGATGCGATGGGAGGCGTGCTGACAAGGGGTGCTATTGCAAGGAAACACGCGCTAGCGTGTCCTTGTTGATAATGCGATAATATTATCACCGCTTTTCGCCGGAAAACGGGCTCTAAAGCGGCGATAGTATTATCGCCACCCCTTGTTGATATGCCCCACTCCTTCTTTCGGATGTGTTTAGACTTTCTTTGAATACCCACAGCTTTCAAAAGAGTCACGTTTCCTCGAAAACCCATCCAGTTTCAGTGGAAGCTGTACTGTTAGGGTTAAAGTATTCAGTGATTAGTGGGCCCGGGTGCCACTGCACCTGCTGCACCAACGGAAACTACGCCCCAGACTCAGAGACTGACTTGATGGTGAGATAAGTGCCTGCTCAGAGACCCTCGACATTTACCCCTGTGGTTTCCCTGCGTTATGAGTAAACAAAGGCAGATGCTCCTTCCAGTTCCGCTTTTGTTCCTTGGAATTTTATCGCTGAGTGTTTTTAGAAAACCTTTATTGGTTAATGGGTTTTGTGAGCTCTCTAAATCTTGACTCCGTCTCTTTCACGGTCAATTAAGTGCAGACAAATATTTCTTTTTCGTCTGTGCAATTGACATTTTATGAGTTATTCTTCATGGCGAGCGTTCACGTGCCACAGATCAAATAAAAATACAAACATTGCTGAACATAATCCACAACTGGATTAACTTGAATACTTAAATATGTGTCGTCATTCAAATCTATCAAAGTGTTAGAAATGGGGTCTCTTTTTAGCAGTGGTATGAAACAAGGTGGGTGCATCAAGAAGAAGTAGAGTCAAAAATAAGGCGGCACCAAGATGATTACAAGTGAAGATATGATGACAAAGCGGTACAAAAGGGGGTGGTGATGGACGGAGCATCAGAACCAATCAAACACTCACACCCAGTCAACAGATCTGGGTTTGATCCATCACCGTTCTTTAGCCCACTCTGCCACCCCAGTTCAGACATGGCCATATGCAAATCAGTCTGACCCTGTGCCTCATGGGAACAGTCCAGCCCGAACTGCCAAGCCATGCCTACCCTGGACCGGAAACAAGCTTCCTAGGACTGGTTTCTGGCATTTCAGCCGTCTTCAGCCAGGCTTGCTTGAATCCAGTGGCAAAGATATGATGACAAACATGGTGTAAGATATAGGAATTTGAATGTAGGTGATTGAGTGGTGGAAAAAAAATTACCATTAAAGATGGTGTTAGTACGTTTTCTACACCCCTGAGAGTAACAAAAGTAAACACCAATGTCATAACATTGCAAGATGGCAAAGTCTGGAGCATGGAGAGAATCTCTAAGTGCAATAGTTCTGATGTGGGAAACAGTGGTGCTCCAGAGGTACCTACAACATCACTAGGTATTCAAAATGATATCAGTTTCCAACCCCTTCAAAATTGTGTGCCTAATTAGCGTAAGGATTATGTTTTTCCAGTAACTACACTTTTGTATAGTCCTTGGACTCTTGTATGTCCTGTTTTTGGATAAGTGTGTAATCAAAGTATATTTAACTATGCGAAGGAGATGTGCTGTGATTGTACTTATTTTGTAATTTGTGTACATTGTCTGATTGGTAAACTTGATGAATATTTCTCTTCACTCAGTATTTATATCTCATATGTTTGTATAGCATTTGGAATGTTCAATCGTTCCCCTTCCCTTCTTGTCAAAGCACATTCCATTGTGTTCTACTTGGAGTGTCTGACAGCGAACTGACCCTGCTTGAGGTTTTGATGAGGCTTGAGGTTGTGTACATTTGTGACAAAAAACGTATCTTCAACCTTCACCAGTTTCTTACTTTTATCAGGACACTTCCTTCTAATCAGGGTAAGGGAGTTACACACCCAAGATAGTCCCTGCTCACCCCCTTGGTAGTTTGGCACGAGCAGTCAGACTTATCTCAGGAGAAATGTGTAAAGTATTTGTATACAACACACACAGTAACACAGTGAATACACTACAAATGGACACCACACTGGTTTAAAAAAGAATTATTTTTTTTATCTGAACCACACCTGACCAAAAGGACAAAAATTCAACATGCTTAACTCAAAATATTATTTTTAAAAGTTTAAGCAATTCTGTCCATGGAACTTTATGGATGCGTTGACTTTAGAACAAGGTACCTTTCATGTGTCAAAATCCAAGATGAAAAACAGCTGCAAAGGAGGACAGTGATATGTTGGCTCTTGAGACCCAGGGGAATGGGGGAGTCAGTTCTGCTGCATGCAGGAGAAGTGTTGCATCAAAAATTAAAATGTTATAAAGAGCGACTACTCAAACGTAAAGGTCTCAAGGCACTGCGTGTTGGGCTGCGGCTGCGGTTAAGTCGAAGAGCCAGGTCTTGAGGTCCTTCTTGAATTGTGGCAATGATGGTGATTGCTTGAGGTGCAGAGGCAGGGAGTGCCAGGTTTTCACAGCAAGGTAGGATAAGGATATTCCACCAGCCATGATCTTGTGGATCCATGGGATGGGGGCCAGGGCAAGTTGGGTGGAGCGGCGATGTCTGGTGGGAGTGTAGAACGAGAGGCTGTGTTTGAGGTACGCAGGTCCATCGTTGTGGAGGGCTTTGTAGGTGTGTGTGAGTAGCTTGAAGGTGGGTCTCTTGTTGACAGGTAGCCAGTGAAGATCTCTCAGGTGGCCGGTGATGTGGTTGTGGTGTTGGATGTTCAGGATGATTCTGGCAACGGTGTTCTGGATGGTTTGCAGTTATTTTTTTTTGTTTCTGGGTGGTGCTGGAGTAGAGTGCGTTGCCGTAATTGAGCCTGCTGCTGAAGAGTGAATGGATGACCATTTTCCTGTACTCACTGAAGATCCACTTGAAGATCTTACAAAGGAGGCAGAGCACATGGAAGCAGGAAGACGAGATGGCGTTGGTCTGGAGGTTCAATCAGAGTGAGGATTCCAGGATGATGCCAAGGTTTAATCCATGGGAGTGGGGGGAAACTGAGTGCTCTGGGCCACCAAGATTCATCCCAGGCAGAGGGGGAGGAGACCAGGATGAGGACTTTGGTCTTGTCTGAGTTAAGCTTGAGGCAGCTGTCCTTCATCCAGCTTGCGACTGCCTTCATCCCGTTGTGGAAGTTGCTCTTGGCGGCTGTGGGTTCGTCTGTGAGGGAGAGAATCAGATGGGTGTCATAAGTGTAGGAGACGATGTTGAGTCTGTGGCTTCTGCTGATGATGGCTGCAAGCGGGCCATGTAGATGTTAAATAAGGTGGGGCTCAGAGAGGACCCCTGAGGCACTCTGCAGTTGATCTCTGTGAGTTCTTATTTGAATGGCGGAAGTCTGACTCTCTGCGTTCGGCCAGTGATGAAGGAGGGGATCCATTCTAAGGCTTTGTGGCAGATGCCGGTGTTGTGGAGTCTTGCTCAGAGGGTGTGGTGTGAGACTTGTTGAAAGCGGCCGAGAGGTCCAGGAGGATGAGAGCTGCAGTCTCGTCTCAGTCAAGGAAGATGTCATCTGTAGCTGTGAGGAGAACGGTCTCAGTGCTGCAGTTGCTTCTGAAGCCCGATTGGGAATGTTCTAGGATGTTGTTTATTTCGATGAACTCGGAGAGTTGGGCATTGATGGCTTTCTCAATGACTTTGACTGGGAAGGGGAGCAGAAAGATGGGTCTACAGTCCGTCGGGTTGGTGGAAGGTTTCTTCAGCAGGGGATTAACTCTGCATACGTCCAGTCTTCCGGGAAAGTTGCAGACTTGATGGAGCAGTTGATGGTGTGGTAGAGTTTGGGCGCGATGGAGGTGCCGGCTCTGTTGAAGATGTGGTGAAGTCAGAGATCTAAGGGGGCTACGGAGTGGATGCTCTTCATGATCCTGGCGGTGTCATCAGAGGTGAGGGTAGTCCAGTTGTTCAAGGTCTGCTGGGGGCTGGAGCCATTAGGTGCGGTGGTAGCAGGTAGGGTGGGTGAGTCTTGGCTTGTAAAGCTGTCATAGATCTCCTTCTTGAACTATTGCTGCCTTGTAATGTTCTGTTCTTTAAAGAGGCAGCATCATCTTAGATTTTTGGGGGCACTGGGCAAAAACATATTTTGGGGGCACCAGTACAGAAAATATGTCAAGGTTATTACCCATTTACTGATAATTCAAGCCTGCATGATGTTAAATAATGTTAAAATATCCAAATTATATGTTAACCTTTAACCGGGTGACCAAAAACACAGTTGAAATGTATATTGCAGGGACCGCAAAAATCCTTAACATGACACTGGGTAGAGAGGCATTCATAGATAGATGTAGGCAGAGAGGGATAGGGGTTTAGATAGAGAATTAGAAGAGACAGAGTTCTAATAGAGACAAGTTTCACTTTCTTAGGGGGCGCTTAGAGGATGGGCGTTCAGGGCAATTGCCCACTGTGCCCAAGACTTAAAATGTCTCTGCAAAGAGTTGGGTCTTTAGCTGTGTTTTAATAAAACTCTGTTCCTAGGGCATCGAATAGTTTCATGGTTAGTGCAAAGCATTTGCTGGAAATGTTTCAGATAGGTGTTCAAAGCAAGTGGACACATCTTGCTTGAAGCTTGAAGTGCCTCAAAGACATACTGAAGTCGTACTTCTCACACCATTTTATAAGAAATCTCTGCCTCCAGAAACATGCTTTCTGATTTGGTACGTTGTCATTGGTTCATTTCAATAAAGGTAACAAGGAGCAAACATCTACTCCTAGAATAACTCGGGAGCAGTCCCTTCAGATGAGAACTAGCTTCCTCCTAAAGAAATACTACCACTGCTTCACCAAGTCAGACAGCTAGATTTGGGACTGCTACAATTTTCTGTGAGAAGGTAAGACTTACTACAGAATTCGGTTTGACTTATTACTGGATTTAATAGAAGAGGTCACACTTCCAGAAAATGTTTTCTCAGTTGCTCCTCTTCTAAACAGTAAGATGGTACACCTGTTAATGCACCAACCCTGAGACCTCTGTTGCAGCTTCGTATCCTAGCTCCGATGACGTCAGCTTCCATCCTTCCAAGGACAAGGTCAATGAAGCACGTGCTACTGAACTGGCAGGTCACGATATAAAGCTACAAATAGGTGTTTCCTGTAGATGATCAGTGGATTGAGCAGCGCCGTTTCACACGCTCTTTGCATACAAAAAGTTACAGTACCAGAAATATTTTAGATATCGTCTGACCAAAAAAGGTCCTAAATATCGTTCACAACAATATTGTCCCACTAGAGTTAAAAGCAGAAAATCTGCAGTATTTACGTCAAATAAGATTTTTGTTATTAATATTCCTGCACAGAAACTGCAAGGCGGAAATACAAGTCAAGGAAAGAGGAAATGATATACGAAAAAGATAAGGTAACAAGGTAAGAATGGGAGAGCGAAAGAGTAGCGAAATAACGAGAAGGGAAAAGAACACAGTGAAGGAATATTCCATTTCCAAGACGAGAGAGTCAAAGGAATGCAAAACAAGCGAGTACAAGGGAAATACAAAAGGAAAAATGGCAACAAATAGCATGTCAAAATATATGAAAAAGACTGTAAACAATATGAGGCAAAGCTAGAAAAGATTCGAGTGAGGTATAAAATGACAATTAAAAGAGGAAGTAAGCCACTGTGTGTGTTGCAGGATAAGGCAGGAATGCATAATTTGCAAGCCATTGGCTTCAATAATTGTCACATATGTGAGTGATTTAAAACAGAGGCACCAGAGAACGATGAGTAGCCTGCATGTCACAGGTTGTGATCCCAGACACAAATCTCAGTTGGTAAATACACCAAATGCAGATTGCAGACAGACAGATTTAAATCACAGCGAGAAAACTCACTGGATGGATGACTTGATTGCAACGATGTCTGTGTAAAGTTCAGGTCACAAGTTCCAATCACTGTGACAGAAGATCAGTGGGTTCATGTAACTAATGCATAAAATCTCTTTTTAATTTGTCTGTCATAGGTTCCAGTTTTAGCAATACATCCGCTTCCGTCACTGCTCTGACAGCGTAGGCTTGATATCAGCAGGGTCATCTGCTTAAAAAAAAGGAAACTTAAAGCCATTCAAATTATGCAGGCAATCATATATTTTGCCAATGTTGAAGCCAAGATTGATTCATATACGCCCCACACTTAGTGTAGCTCAATACTCTCCCTGTGTAATCGGATCAAGCTAGGACACTTCGCCTTTGATGAAGGTAGACAGATATTGCCAAATACAAATAAACCTCCCTAAGCTTACCTTACAGTCTTACGTGCCTCTGTGCATCGGAATTTATAGATCCAGAATGTCCAATTGATGGGATTTTCAGAGGAGAATCACAGCAGATGGTGCATGGGGCTTAACATTAGGAGTACCAATGTGGGGACCGCTTCAACGTGGGATTGGGGGGCCCAATGAGTACCAGCTGTTGATGTTGTGAATAGGTGTGAGCAGAGCTCAGATCCAGACATTAACAGTGCAGGGCTCAAAACAATGCGGGCTGGTTGCAGGCTGGAGGTTAGGGCATGGGTATACTGGAAAGGAAACCCCAGCAGGGCTTCGATGGGCTCCGAGCAGGAGTTGGGGACTGCTGACAAGCCGTTCCATATTACTCATTGCCCTGATCAGTGACTTTGCGGCACAGAGGGTTGCTAAAGATGCGACCTTTTCTTGTTTAATTTCGCAGGCTATGTGAAGCACCCTTAAAAAATATATATATATTATGTTGTGTTCATGACCATGGATCCCCTCCCTTTCCACACTATCAGCCCACATGGGGGGTCTCTGATGTTCATGGCAAATAGGCCAGCTTCCTCAAATGTACAACAACATGCCTGGTTTCTTCTCAGGTAAAGTCTCAAGCAAACCAAAAATTAACCTGTACTCAAGCCTCTGGTAGCTTGGCACAGAGCAGGCAGGCTTAACTCATAGGCAATGTGTAAAGTATTTGTGCAACACTTCAAACAATACCACAGAGAATAAACAACACAAAAGGAGCTCACAACAGAGTTAGAAACATAGAGTAATTTGTAATAAATAAAACAAAAACATAACGACAAAAATCCAATCAGTACAAAATGTGATTGTCAGTTTTAAAGAATTTAGTAAAAATAGCACATAAAAGCACAAACCGACAACTCTGGTTATTTTGTCATGCCGTTCCGTGACACAGTCACAAGTTCAGTCTGACCGCAATGGAGAGTGGGCCAGCTACAGGGGCCCACCTAGGTCCACTTAACACAGTTCCTTAAATATTTTGGGGCATGGACTGTGCTGCGAGGCTTTTCCAGACTTCATGTCATCATCTGACGTTGTTTCCAAGGAAGCTGTGCAGTGAGGCGTTGCGTGGCTTGGCATCACTTATGTTGATTCCCGGGAGCTGTGTGGTGAAGCTTGGTGGGGCCTTGCAGTGCATTGTGTGGATTTGATGAGCTGGCAGTGGTGCAGTGAGGCTTTGCAGGGCTTGGCGTCAGTTCCAATGAGGACCACAGCTGGGCTTGGAAGAAGCACCTTCAGACCCACTTCCAAGGATCCACGACAGGTGTGGCACCACTTGGCAGGGTAGACTCACTGATGACGGAGGCAAGGTACAAGGTTGTTGTAAGCATGTTGTGTTCCTTGGCTTCAGATCAGAAGGCCAGCCAACTAGAGTAGCCCTTTGAGTCACTCTGGGGGTCTGGGTTCAAGAGATGCAGGTCCAGTCCTTCTCACCTAAGCAGAAGTGCAGCAGGCAGCAGAGTGACAGTCCTTCAGCAGTCCTCCTTCTTGGCAGAGTATACACAGGTCTTTACGTGTACTGAAGAGTTGGTATTTGAAATCCAGTATTTATACCCAGTTCTGCAATGGAGGCGGGGGAGAAACATTTTAAGGTTTCCTTATGAAGTCCCTAGGCATCAAGCCTCACCTGCCCTGGCTCCCTGGCTCAAGAATAACAACAGGGGATATACTGCCCTTTGTGTGGAGGCTGAATACAACCTATTCAAGTGTAAGTGGCACACCTAATATCCCTATTGTGTCCCTAATGTGTGAGGATTTCTAGGAGGAATAAACAAAGCTCAACTGTCAGCTACACCAAAGCATGTGACCCAGGTACAGGCTGCATGCACCAAATGGCTAAGGCAAGAAAATGTCAACTTTCTAAAAAGTGCCATTTTCAACATTGTAATTTAAAATCCGACTTCACCATAAGTTAGTATATTAAATTCCAATTTCAGAGACACAAACATAAGCTGATTAGTTCTTCTCAAATGGAAATTACACCTATGAAATGTAATAAGGCAACTCCAATGAAATGCTATGGGAGAGGTAGGCCTTGCAGTAGTGAAAAGCAAATTGAGGAGCTTTTCACTACAAGCAGATGTAAACCGTAAACAACCTTTTTAAATATATGTCCAGGGCCTGCCCTAGGGATGACTTATAAGTATTAAAAATACGTTTTTGGGCCTAGCGAATGTTTTACTTGCCAGGTCGACATAGCAGTCTAAATCTGAACACACAGAGGCTGTAATGGTAGGCATGAGACAGGTTTATGTGGGTGGCAGAGTCAGTGCTGCAGGCCCTCTAGTAGCATTTAATTTACAGTCCCTGGCCACAAGTAGTGCCATTTTACTGGGGATTTACAAGTTAATTAATTATGACAAATGGATATAAGCTAATCTAACATGTTTTAAGGAGAGCACAAGCACTTTAGCACTGGTTAGCCGTGGGAAGGTGCACAGAGTCCTAAAGCCAACAACACCGAATTGAGTAAAAATAGGAGTGGGGGTGACCCTGCAGAAATGGCCAAGTCCAACATATAGCTACTCAAAGTGGCTTATTTATGGGCTTAGCACCTAAAACACCTGCTATAAAACAAATGCACAAGTTTGTTGACCTTACAATCACTCCAAAATGCAGGTGATTTGAGTTCAGCACAGTTTGGGTCACCAGACCTATATGGGGGTGAAGCACTAGTTTTATTGATTTATTAATTCATTAAGGGCCATATGTAGGTAAATTACATTTACCGATTCTTAAATACCGAATTTTACCGATTCGGTATTTATGAATCGGTAAATGTAATGTAGGTAAATTATTACCGATTCGGTAAATATCGGTATTTAAGAATCGGTATTTACCGAATCGGTAATGGCAACTGGCTTCCCATTCATTCCTATGGGCCTCCAGGCCCATAGGAATGAATGGGAAGCCAGTTGCCATTACCGATTCGGTAAATACCGAATCGGTAATAGGGGAGGCATTATCATGGGTGGCAGGGTGTCACATTGACACCCTGTTGCACCCCTGATTCATGCATGTGTGCACATGTGGCGCACATACATGCCCTAAGGGCATGTATGTCTACCACATTGCACATTTTAAATAGCACAAAAATGCTTTTTTACAGGTATTCGTCATTTACCATCAACTTTTAGTTGGTGGTAAATAACGAATCCACACACCGACGAGACACTCCCCCTACATATAATTTCAGGATTCGGTATTTACTGAATCGGTAATTTTACAGATTTGGTAATTTTACCGATTCGGTAAATTACCGAATCCTGAAATATGCCCACTACATAGCAAAAGCCTAAATACCGGTCGGTAACGGGATATTTACCGAAAATCGGCCGTTACCGACCGGTATTTGGCTTCCTACATATGGCCCTAAGTGTGGTACAAGTTTGGTCTCAAGTGTTGCTGAGAAATTTTTGCTAAAAATTGACCATGCTATCGGTAAATGAAACACGAAGGCCCTATGTGAAACAGTGGGCTGATGAATTAGACAAGTGACAAGTGGAGAAACGGAATTTGTTTTACCTCATTAAAATTATAAGGCAGAGGAGTCACCAATGTATTGCCCAGGTTGTACCAAAATAGGCCCAGGGAGCAATGGGATTGCATGACATCAATATGGCCTTATTTCATTGTTGCAGTAAGGATATTCCACATTCGATATGCTGAGATCTTTGCTGCTGAAAGTCAAACCTATGCACTTTAGAAATATTTTCAAATATTGTGAGGTCTGTAGGTACTTGTGTACACATCCATTCAGAATCCAATGGGTGCTACACAGATGTATTCTGTATGGGAAGGAATGTGCAGTGTGAACATATCATGTACCGCATAGTTTTAA
This sequence comes from Triturus cristatus, assembly GCF_964204655.1. NCBI lineage: Eukaryota > Metazoa > Chordata > Amphibia > Caudata > Salamandridae > Triturus > Triturus cristatus. The sequence goes on from NC_140590.1 coordinate 448,146,145, forward strand.
AAATAGTAAAAAATGAAATGTTTCAGAAATATTAATCAACACATGCCAGGATTAAGAATGGATACTCCAAGGAATAAAAAGATGGTCACACTTTTGGTTCACCATTACCAATGTGTGCTCCCACCCAGATACTTAGCTACCACCATTATACACCTCACCATTTTGGTTTACTGAAACAGGAAGCAATAGAACAGGTATCACCCCTCATCATCCAGGTTCGCTTGAATCCAGTGGTGCAGTGAGCACGGGACCCATGTATGTGTATAACCTTCCCACAAAAGCAAAAAGAGCAGTTGATGGATGGAATGCTGAACAATGCAAACATTCATCCCCAGTCAACAGATCTGGGCTTAATCCATCAGAAGTTTGTACTGGACTGTTCCCACGTGGCGCTGGGTTAAGACTGATTAGCACATGGCTGGGTTTAAACTGGAATGGCATGGGGAGCAAAAATAAAACTATGGATTTAGACCCAGAACTCTGTACTGGGGGGAATATTCTCATTCTGTCCATGTCCTTTTTGCATCTGTCACCCCATGGGAGTCAAGACTGATTTGCATAAGGCTGGGTCTAAATAGGAATGGCATGGGAAGCAAAATAATGATTGAGTTAGGCCCAGATCTCTGTACTGGAGTGAATGTTTGACATTGTTCAACATTCTATTCATCAATTGCTCTTTTTGCATTTGTCAGCCCGAGTGAAACAAGTATGCTCAGACGTGAGTCCTGTGCTCTCCATGCCACTGGAGTCCAAGTTAGTCTGGCTGATGAGGGGTAAAACCCCGAAACTGGTCCCAGGAAGCTTGTTTCCAGCCAAGGGAGGATCTGGCCTGGCAGTTCGGGCTAAACTGGTCTCATACAGTCGTCCATCTGTATGTGGAGTGCCACAGGGATCGTAATACAGTCCTGCACTGTTTAACATATACGTTTGACAGCTGGCTACCATGGTGCAGCAGTTGGCATCTCGGCTGTCTCCTGCACAGACAATACCCAGCTGGTTGTTTCTCTGAGAAATGGGCCTAATTCTGGAAACCAACAATCGGTACCCTGCTTGGAAAAATTGGCCAACTGGATGTCGAACTGTTGTTTAAAACTAAACAGCGACAAGACCGAACAAATGATATTAGGAAACAAAAGCATACCCAGCCAATTTGATAGTTTGCCATATGGTATGGGCAACCCCCCTGACCCTAAGTCCCCTATAAACAAACTTGGGAATTTGGCTAGATAGAGCCCTTGCAATGGATTACCAAGCAAATAAATTGTCTGGAATCTGCTTCCGGCTACTCAGAATGATCAGAAAGATATTAGTTTTGATCCCAGATCATTTAAGATAAACTGTGATTCAGTCCCTCATAGTCTTGTGTTTGGACTATGGCAACTCTCTTTATGAGGGCTCGCCAAGTATGTAATAAAGAGACTTCAGGTGGTGCAGAATGAGGAAGCTAGGCTCTTGCTTAAAGTTCCAAGCTGCGCTTCAGTAAGAGAATCCTTTTAACAGCTCCACTGGTTGCCGATTAAGGCAAGAATCAAGTTCAAATCTCTTTGTATTGCACACAGGGCCATAAAGAACAAAGGTCAAGTGAAGCTCAGAAATCTTGTATCTTTGTATGTTCCAGCCAGACTCTTAAGATCCTCTCAACTACATCTCCTCAGCATGACAAGAGTCAAAAGGACTAGATGGGGAGGAAGATCATTTGCACACTTTGTACCTAAGTTGCGGAATGGTCTCTCACTCGGCCTTAGATCACTTCAAGAGGAACTCACCTTTAGAAAAAAACTCAAGACCTGGTTGTTCCCTCATTTAATCCATTAGTAGGCCCGGTTACACAATTTAGCTCTCACCAGCGCGGGTAAGCCCTCGGGCAGCCATGCCCTTTACAAAACACCCAAACATAAACATAAAATTAGGGAGCAGGATCAAGACTGATTTGCATATAGCTGGGTTTAACTGGAATGCATTGGGAGATGAATTACAATAGATTTAGGCCCAGATCTCTACACTGGGGTGAATGTTGGATATTGTTTAACATTCTAACAACAAATCGTGTGCACACATAGTAGGAGTATCAACAAAGTCTATGATAAGTGTAGTATTCGTTCAGGCATAAATGGAGATATGAACAAGATGCCAAAAACCAAGGACACAAGGCGTTTCTTATGGTTGAGGTGTATTTTTGACCTTCATCAGAAGACAAAGCATCAAATGAAAAGACCAGCCGACACGTGTTTCGTCAATCGGGTATTCACCCGTGACTCTTCAGGGCTGAAAGGAATGGGAGCGCAAAACAATCTTTGGACCGGAAAAAAGCCAATCCGGTCAGATCGGGTCAACATACAGTAGAGAGAAAGCCTGTGGTGGCAGACAACATGTAGCGTAATGAGGGAAGACCAATCCGTCGAACCCTCGGTGGCACACAATAGTGAACGGGCAGGTAAATGAAGGGAATGAAGTGAAAGTGGCAAGAACCGGATGTCTGCCACTTACTCTTCATTCAGCCTACATACGGAGATCCCCTAGTGACGGCTTATCTGCCCGTTCACTATCGTGTGCCACCGAGGGTTCGACGGATTGGTCTTCCCTCATTACGCTACATGTTGTCCGCCACCACAGGATGACAAAAGGGGCTTTATTCCTGTCCTTACTAAGCTGATGGATGTAAGGAGGCTGATGCATATACTCCATTCTGTAGCAGATAGGGATGAGGAAATGGTTCTAGCGTCTGTGGGCCTGGAGAAGGCCTTCAACACTCTAAATTGGGCTTGCTTGAGGTTAGTTCTTGCCCACATAGGTCTAGGACTACTCTTCTGTAAATGGATGGGTCTACAGTAGATGAATCCCATTTCTAGGGTGTATACTGGTAAAATGGTGTTGAATAGCTGGGGGGAGGAGGGGTTGGACGAGGGACTCAACAGGGGATCCCACACTCCCTATTACAGTTTGTTTTGACTATTGTGACTCTAGCAATCTGGACTGGAGAGGAGATGGGGTGATGGGGGATTGGAGTCAGACGTTTCTCAACTACTCTCCCTCCATGCGTATGATGCAATATTTATCTGTGGATTCCTAGTGTCTCTGAGTCTTGACTAATGACATGTTTGGAGAGCTTTGGAGAAGTCTTGGGTCTAAGGGTGAACACATGAGGGAGTCTCCTCTTTCCATTGTGGACTTTGGCATCTCATCACATATCAGACTTGTCAGACTTGGAGTTTAGCTGGGAGATAGATACATTCTGGTACTTGCACATTATGGTGGCCCCCCACATCAGAGAAACAATATAATTACAGTGAAGTTCTGGACTTTTCTTCTTTGATCACTCATGGGCTGGATGGCAGTTGCAAAGATGGTGGTTTTCCCACGGCAGCAATATGTACTGCAAAAGTCCCTGTGCCCTCTCCCATTGGTTACATGCGTATTGGTCCTCCTGGTGTGGGCAGGGCAGGGTGACTCTAACACTCCTAACACAAGACATTGAAGATGGTGGTCTTGAACTCCCATACCCGAAAACATATTACTAAGCTGCAGTTATTCAGCACACTGCCAGGTAGGTTACTGTTGAAGATAACTGGCAGTAGCGCTTGTTTAGGGGCTCATATGAAGGGGTTTACCTTTTAGAGCTGCTCATGAGAGGGAGTCATATCCCTGGAGATTATATTGTGTCAGACTAGCATTGTATGAAAAGCGATCACCAAGTGCATTCTTAAAGAGCCACCCTTGCAAAGGACTGGATTTATGGTCTCCTCATTCATTTAAATGCATGGATGAGGCAATGTTGCACTGGCAGGAAGGTGGCTGCTGTACCGTAGGGGACTTATGTTCTAGGGAGACATTTACCACTTTTCAGGTGTTGTAAATTGGCAGCGATTGGATTAGCATTAGCGGAATCCATCTGGTATTTAGAGGCTATCTTGTCCATGTTGTAGAATCCATTTTGTATTTCTGGCAGCCATTTTGTTTGCCATGTGCTCACCATGTGCTTTGTCCTCCCTTAGTGTTAACTGCTCTTGTAATCTGCCTAGCAACAAACTATATTTAGTATCTCCTACTTCCGCACATGCCCAGTTGAGTTTGCAGCTGCTAGTATCATGTAACTGTCAGGATATGTTTACCAGTGTTAGCAAACTGTCAACTCCTCCCACTTGTCGACTGTGCAGTTTCTGTATGACCATATCTGTGCATAACTCCTCTCAAGTATATTTGTACCGTCCTCTTTTAGCCCCTGAGTGGGTATAAAAGGACCATGGCCCTGCTGTTCAGTGTGCTACTTCATTCAATACCGAAGGGTGCTGTCTGAATGTAGTTCCACCTCATGAGGTCTATTAAACTCTGCATTTTCTATTTCAGTTTCTGTGCCAACTTCTTTCCAATAGTCTGAGGACTCTGTGCAGAGAAGGGCGAACCCCTTGCACTGGTAGGCCTAGCTGAGGCCTATTTTCTACAATTGGCGGCCCAACTTGGGGCTCATCGGTGACTCGGATGCCCAAAGGATTGGTCGCGACGAAGGATTGGAATTTCGCTGTGGACGCGATCGCTGCCCAATGAGACCTGAGTCTTGGCAACCACGGCGTTTTTCCTTTCTTTCTGATCTGACCATCCAGGTGGCGCCGGTCCTCGACTGAGATCTCTTCTATTGATTCGCCGTGCAGTGACCATTTGGTCGATTTTAGAACTTGGCAGGATGAATCTGGACACCAAGTGATTGGTAAGTGTCCTTCTGCGGCGCTTGCTGTTGGTTTTGATGCCTGTGATTGGTAAGGTAGTTTAGTAACGCTTACTGTGGCTTTGAGTATGGTATATTTGTGTTGGCCAACTTGGTTTGTTTTGACATATGTGACTTGCAATTCACATAGGCAGGTAATGAGGAGAATTTTCTCTAACTGAATTGATTTGAACGGCACATCGTACTAAAGGTACCTTAAGTGCTACTTTGATTATAATATTGCATATTCTGCACTATTTTTGGCATACCTGTCTCTAGCACACTTCAAAGGATGTGTTGCTTTTGGAATGGTACCTTGAGACTTAATGAAGCACAACCGGCCCCCCCGGAGGGGACGCCTAATAGGGATATGTACATTAAGTATGGTCTTTCTTCTATAATGTACAGCACATTATGGAATAAATATACGCGTAAGGATCCTGAGTTGCGTTGGCCTATGTATGGGTCATTTGATTTACGAAAGATTGAGTATGTGGAGCAATGTATGTTTAAACGAAAGACTAGGCACGATATGTTTGATTGTGTACGAATGTGGGAGAAAGAAGTGCGTGAACGAATGAAACGTGAGCAAGCCTTGATTGGGAAAGAACAGCGGAAAACCGTTTATGTGAAAGCATTAGAGTTAAAGAACAAAGAAATGAAAGAGTTGAAGGAGAGAGAAGATAGGGAGCACGCTTTACAGGTAACTGGCCAATACCCTGTTCGGAGGCCCCTTTATCCTATACTTAATAAACCACAAGATGATTCCTTATTATTAGATCGTCCTCCACCTCCGTATACTGTTCCTTCTGCCCCCCATGAGTTAGATCAGGACTCTAGTTTGGAGGAAGATAAGACGCGAGAAACTCGTTCTATGTTAACTGCTGCACGCTCGTCTCAGCTCCGATCTGCTGCTCGTAAAGCAGCTCATGGAACTGCCACCGCCCCTGAAATTCTTGATAGTATGAGAGGGTGGTATGAAAGGGAGCATCTGTATTTTACTGAGGTGTTTGCCGGTGAGGTCCTTGAGTTGTTTAGGAAATATTCTGAGGAGTTAGAGCCTAAGGATATAACAGATGATTATAAGCAAATGCGTGATGGTCTTTTTGTTTTCTCCCAGGTGGCTGATACAATCAGGCGTTTGGTTAAACTTCGTGTTGATGCAGTCCGCTTGCGAGAGGAGAAAAAGACTGCAGACGGGGCTGTGCAGACCTCTCAGACCGGCATGGCACAAGCTTCTACCTCCGGAACAGATAAGATTATGATAGTCCATGCGAAACCTATGCGGGAGGCCGCGCCCTTGTATGTTCCTCCTAAAGGACAGGGTACAAGCGATGATAAGGCCTCTCTTGATGCAAAGGGGTATTTTATTTATAATTGGGTTTACACTCCTTGGAATAGGACGGATGTTATGGCACTTAAAACAGCATTGCCTGATCCGCGGAAAAATCCAGCCGCTTTTTATGAGGAAGTTGAAGGTGCTATTAGTTCTTGCACTATGACTTTGCCTGATATTGATTTATTTTTCGGATTAATATTACCACCTGATATGTGGAGAACTGTTCGTAAAATTGATGATCAGGCAGCTTTTGGGGCCTTATGGAAAGACTTAGAACGAATGGATGCCGAAAGGGAACCCGCACAGAAGCCATGTCAATTAATTTTAGATCTCCCTGCAGCTATACTAGTTAAGTTGAAAACGATTATTCCCCCTAAAAAGATAGATTGGACTGTTTTAGCGTCCTGTAAGCAAAAGGCAGATGAATCGGTCTCTGATTTCTTTACACGCTTTGAAGAAGCATTCCATGATTTTAGTGGCCAGTCTTTGACAGATGACACAGGCAGACATCTGTTTGTCGATAAATATGTCGCAAACCTGTTGCCAGGAATAGCTAGTCGCCTAAAGGCCAGTGAGAGTTCCTGGACCACGTCTTCCCCGGTCTCCCTTTTGACTATGGCTCAGTATTATGAGCGCCAGGAATTAGAGGCAAAGGGTAATGAGGACAAAAGGACTAAAGAATTGAAAACAAAGATTATGTTGGCTCAGGCTTATGGGCCGTCTTTCAGAGGTAGCGATAGGGGTGGACGTGGGTCTTATGGTTCATCTTTCACTTCTTATACTCGTTCGAATTTGTCTGCTGACCAGTGTGCATACTGTAAGAAATTTGGCCACTGGGCTTCGGATTGCCCAGCACTACGTGCTCCGCAGTATACACGTGGTCGGGGACAAATGAGAACTCGACCAGGATATTCAGGGCCTAGAGGAAACACAGGTGATCGTGCTAGGTTTGATACTAATATACGTGCGCAGGATGGGTTTAACACTTTTGATAGAAGGAACCAATATCAAATGTCTGATTATGTGCCATCTGATTCTCAAGATTCTGCTCATGCATAGGATTGCCTAAGATGGGGTAAGGAATCAGTTGAAGTTCCAGTAGATCAGAGGGGTCCCTATGTTACAGCGAATGTCTTGGGCTCCACTGATCAGTTTCTGGTTGATACAGGAGCTACTCGTAGTGCCTTGTCTAAACAATTGGTCCCAAGGGCTCCCCTGTCTGGCTTAACCATTACATCGATAGGTTTCGATGGAACCCCTTCCCTTAGCCCATTGTCGCAACCACTTGCATTCCATGTGGATAAATTTACTGCTCCATGTCCATTTTTGCTTTCCCCGAATACACCGGACAATATTGTGGGTCTTGATATGCTTAAGTATTTCAGGGCTACGATACGCTGTTCTCCAGAAGGTGTCCGTGTTATCTTGAATGACAACCATCCTGTGGCGGAGAGAGCTTGTCTTGTTAAAGAGGATATTGCATTAGCTTCACTCCCTAGTACTTTGTGGGCTACTTCAGATACTGATGTAGGGCAAATGGTTATTCCACCAGTACATATTAGTGTCAAGGAGGGCGCTGTGTTGCCACGTTTGCCTCAATACAAAATTTCACAGGAAGGTGCAGAAGCACTCACATGTATTGTCCGTGATCTTATTGCAGTGGGGGTTGTTGAGGAAGTTCCCTACAATATTTGTAACAGTCCGATTCTTCCTATTCTGAAAAAAGATACTGACACTAAGGTCTACAGATTCATTATTGATTTGCGAGAAGTTAACAAGATTGTAGTACCACAATACCCCGTGGTTTCTGATATAACAACACTTCTTACTTTGGTCCCCCCAACTGCGACTACATTTTCTGTGATAGATTTGAAGAATGCTTTCTTTTCGATCCCTATTCATCCTGATAGCCGATATTTGTTCGGTTTCACTTTGAATAATCGATCGTATAGATTCTGTAGAGTTCCTCAAGGCTATACTGAGAGTCCTAGTATTTACAGTCAAGCATTGAAAAGACAACTTGATTCTTTTGTTTTGTCTGAAGGAGTGGCTCTCATACAATATGTCGATGACATCTTGTTGGCAGCTGACACCCCTGAACAGTGTGAAAAATGTACTTTGTCCTTGCTGTCCTTTCTTGCTTCCCATCATCACAAAGTATCACGAAAGAAATTGCAATATTGTAGACCGAAGGTAACCTACTTAGGTCACCTTCTGTCTAAGGAGGGACGTGCACTTACACCAGATCGCATTCAAGCCATTTTAGACACACCAGTGCCCCGTACTCAGAAAGATGTCCGTGCATTCATTGGCCTTACTTCTTTTTGTATGCAATGGATATTAGGATTTTCACATATTGTTAAACCCTTGTTGGCACTTTTAACCAAAGACACCCCAATGCCCCTTCCATGGACAGATGAGTGTGAGACTGCTTTCCGACAGTTACAACAAGCTCTTTGTTCAGCACCAGTGTTAGGAACTCCAGATTATACGAAGTCTTTTTCATTATATGTACACGAGAAAGATGGATGCGCATTGTCAGTTTTAGTGCTGACACACGGCGACAAACAGCGTCCCTGTGCATATTTTTCAGCAGTTCTTGATCCTGTTGCTCGTGCGTTACCTGGGTGTTTCCGTTCAGTTGCAGCAACAGCTGTGTCAATACGTCAGAGTGAAGGGATAGTTTTGTCACATAAGCTGTTGGTGCTAGTACCCCATGCGGTTGATGCCCTTTTAAATCAGACGAAGACGCAACATTTAACTAGCGCTCGTCTGACAGGATATGAATTGACATTGTTGGCCCCTCACATTACACTAAAGAGATGTGCGACATTAAACCCAGCCACTTTGTTGCCATACCCGGTGACTCAGGCTCAGTCACAGGAGTCTCATGATTGTATATTCCTTACTGAGGAACAGACAAAGGGTCGTGTTGATTTACAAGACACGCCCCTTTTAAGTGTCGATGGGGAGCTATGGGTTGATGGGTCCTGTTTGAAGTTACCAGATGGTACAACGTCAGCTGCATATGCAATTACAACACTTCAGACGGTAGTTGAGACAGCTCGTATCCCACAGAAGTCAGCTCAGGCAGCTGAGCTAATAGCATTGACACGAGCGTGTGAACTCAGTACTGACTTATCTGTGAACATTTATACAGACAGTCGCTATGCCTTCGGAGTGGCTCATGATTTTGGGCTACTCTGGAAGGAGAGGGGTTTTCTTACATCCCATGGGGTGCAGATAATGCATGGAGAATTAGTGCATAATCTCTTGACTGCTTTAACATACCCGAAGAGAATAGCGATTGTTAAATGTAGCGCACATAAGAAAATAGTTGATAAGATAGGGCGAGGCAATGCTTTTGCAGACCAAACAGCCCGTGAAACTGCCATGCAGCGAAGCACCACGTCCATGTATGTAGTAAAGTCACAAGCTGAACGCTGGCATGATACCAGGCAGGAAGTGCTAGATATGCAGAGATCTGCTTCTGCAGAAGAAATTGAGCAATGGTCCAAGGAAGGAACATTGGATGATGAGGGCTGTTGGAGGAATAAAGAGATGAGTAAGTGGAGATTGCCGACAGCTTATTTACAACCTATGATTCATATGGCACATGGGCCGGCACATGTTGGAGCCTCCTCGATAACGAAATTGCTTACGCAAGTTTGGGAGCATCCAGAAATTGCCGGCACAGCTAAAAAGATGGTACAGTCCTGTCTGATTTGTCTTCAGCATAACCCTGGGAAAGGGACACAAACTCCAACAGGAGGGTTTGCTACGCCAACTGCACCTTTTGAAGTCTTGCAAATGGATTACATCCAGCTCGAGCGCTGTAATAACTTAAAGTATGTCCTAGTAGTGGTATGCGCCTTCAGTAAGTGGATTGAGGCATACCCTACGAAGGACAATACAGCTCTCACCACTGCAAAGGTGCTTTTGAAGGAATTTTTTCCTAGATTTGGTGTTTGTAAATTTTTATGGAGTGATAACGGTCCCCATTTCATTGGGCAAGTTGTCGAATATGTCTTGAAGGGGTTAGGAATAAAACAAAAGTTCCACGCCGCCTTTCATCCACAATCAGCAGGGTTAGTGGAGAGGTATAACGCCACACTTAAATTAAAATTGGCGAAAATACTAGCCTCCACATCCCTGAAATGGCCAGACGCGTTACCTTTGGCACTGTTGTCCATTAGATCAGTGCCACATTCGCGGTCTGGCCTTACTCCCTATGAGGTGGTGTTTGGCAGGCCTATGAACATTTGGGGAATTCCTAAGCCACGTCCCCTACACGACGTACCGTGTGTATTGATGAGTGACTATTTAGCACAATTGACTGACAGTTTGGTCTCTATTCATCAACAGGTTCGAGAAGCTCTTCCGGACAGGTCTGCAGGTGAAGGCCATGGACTCCGGCCTGGAGATCAGGTGATGATCAAATCGTTCCAGAGGTCGAGCAGCTTGGAACCGAGGTGGCGCGGCCCGGAGCAGGTGCTCCTATCGACGAGAACTGCGGTTCGAGTGACGAATAGGAGGAATTGGGTGCACTCCACCCACTGCAAGAAAGTGCCGTCTACCTTGGTGGATCCTGTTGCTTTGATCGACCATCGGGACATCTTGGATACAGAGAAAGGCCAGGCCATATCACCTGACGAACCTGAGGAAGTCTTCCCGGACCACACGATTCCTGGAGTATCCCGATACCAACTGAGACCACGGAAAGAGCCTGCATCGTCGAAAAAGACTGGTTGAGCAACCTCCCTGGGTTAGTGAAACGGAATGCCGATGTGGCAAGGGGGGGGGATCAGTTCTGTGTAGTGTAGCGACACCCGTCTTGACCCTCGGTGAAGAAATCAACGGCTGCCCAGGGATAAGAGCTCCAACGGTTGTTTTGACAAATAAGCTGATCATGTCCACAATGAGATCCACTGTTTCTAATAGGAAGATCATTTGTACTATGGGGTTTGTTGTTGCTATGGTGGCTGTAGCACTAATAACCTGGTTCGTTGAGAAGGTGGCTCCTGCCCGAGAACTTTTGATTGCCACTACTCCGGTACCAGTTGAACACCACTACTTCACGCTTCCCTATCATGAACGGAAGCATCGACAATCCTACTTGAATAATACCTTCATTCAGATGTTGCATCATACTCACAATGCCACAAATACTACCAACTGTTGGGTGTGTGGGATGATACCTGCACATCAGAAGAAAGGAGGAACACCTTTTATTCCTCTTCCCTTTTCTCATAATGGTTCTTGTCAAGCTTGGTATGCGCTTTTGTTTGCATCCAGGAAACGTACAGTAGGCGGGCTTCTTTTTCGCCTCAATAAAGTATGCTACCAAGACAAAGATGGCTATCCTCAAGCCAACGGGACTAAATGGGAATGGGAAGAGTATCAACCGGACAATATTTCAACGCCATATATTTTCACAAATATGAGAACTTTTCCTAGTAATAAACAATTTGTGATTTCTGTTACTAGAGCTAAAGCAGATTTATGTGTAAGCAATGTTGGAAGAATTCCAGTGGGGAAAAGTGAATGTACTGTGATTCTGCCTATTGAGGGTACAAATAATAGCACTTTCATAGCCTCACCCAATACTTACTTTATCTGTGGTAGCCACGGATATTATCACCTACCTGTTGGATGGTCAGGCGTATGCTATATATCTTTTCTATTGCCCCCTGTGTTTCTGGCACCTGCATCCTACCACCGAGACTTTAAGTTATTTACTGATATCTCTAAGAACAGATATAAGAGGAAAATAAGTGTTGACGAAGTAGACCAAACAGATACCACTCTACAACAGTATGTTGATTTTAATCTGGGTTTGTTCTTCTTTGTGGGAGCTGCATTAAACAGTAGGAAAATTAGACGATTGACTAGAGTTGTGGAAGCTATTACCAATCAGACAGCCTTGGCGCTTGGAAATATTACAGAGGAGCTGCAAATGGCAAGGATTGTAGCTCTCCAGAATCGAATGGTTCTAGATGTTGTTCTGGCTGATCGAGGTGGTGCATGTCGCATCATCGGTAGCAGCTGTTGTGTATTCATACCGGATCACTCACCTTCAGTATATGACGCAATATCAAAACTGCATAAGATTGCTGCAGAAATTCATCCAGAGTCTGGTACTTGGACTCTAGCTGGATGGTTCTGGACTCTCGTTTCTGCTTGGGGCTGGAAGCTATTAACTATCTTGTGTATAATTATTACTGTTTTATTTACATGCTGTGTATGCATCCAATGTGGTCCAATGCTTTGCTCCATTTGCATTTCTGCTTGTATACCTGTTAAAAGGAATATTGAAGAGATCAAGGCCCAGCAAATGTAGAATAAAGAAGTGGCCGAAATAATGTTAATAGATGTAAGAGATGCATATTTAGACTACCCTAGAGGAACAGATGTCTTCAGCTAATGCTAAAAGGGTCGTCTGTTGTAAATTGGCAGCGATTGGATTAGCATTAGCGGAATCCATCTGGTATTTAGAGGCTATCTTGTCCATGTTGTAGAATCCATTTTGTATTTCTGGCAGCCATTTTGTTTGCCATGTGCTCACCATGTGCTTTGTCCTCCCTTAGTGTTAACTGCTCTTGTAATCTGCCTAGCAACAAACTATATTTAGTATCTCCTACTTCCGCACATGCCCAGTTGAGTTTGCAGCTGCTAGTATCATGTAACTGTCAGGATATGTTTACCAGTGTTAGCAAACTGTCAACTCCTCCCACTTGTCGACTGTGCAGTTTCTGTATGACCATATCTGTGCATAACTCCTCTCAAGTATATTTGTACCGTCCTCTTTTAGCCCCTGAGTGGGTATAAAAGGACCATGGCCCTGCTGTTCAGTGTGCTACTTCATTCAATACCGAAGGGTGCTGTCTGAATGTAGTTCCACCTCATGAGGTCTATTAAACTCTGCATTTTCTATTTCAGTTTCTGTGCCAACTTCTTTCCAATAGTCTGAGGACTCTGTGCAGAGAAGGGCGAACCCCTTGCACTGGTAGGCCTAGCTGAGGCCTATTTTCTACACAGGAGTCACAGGTGATGTTCGATGTGGGTCCAGTCACTTTGTGCAATATGCAAAACTGGCTGGGATGGTGCAGGTGATGTGGACGGAGTTTCCAGCTGCATGACAACCTCAAAGATACTTGAGGCTGTTTTGCAGCTGGGATCGTTCCAGCATGCAATAATGAATATGTGTAGAGCAATGTGATTGGGTAGACCCAGGAAAGTGACCAAGGCTAGAGCTGCAGGCGAAACAGATATTGGGGAACAGTTGAGAGATGGAGACTGGGAACTTGCATGTGCCCAGGTGCGGGAGGTCTCAGGCAATGTGAGAGTCAAGTTAATACAATTTAACTTCCTACATTGTACCATCTGACACATTTGTAATGAGTTTGGGCCTGATATAGAACTCGGCGGATGGGTTTCTCCATCAAAACAGTGATGGATATCCTGTCAGCTGAAATATAAATCCCATAGGATATAATAGGGATATTTTTTCGGCGGATGGGATATCCGTCACCGTTGTGACAGAGTAACCCGTCCGCCTAGCTCTAAATCAGGCCCCAAGATATATCTGGGGTGTTCAGCTTCTGGGCCCAGTTGTACCACAGGATGTGGAATGGGTGTGCCCCTCGATAGGCACCTCGCAGAAAAAAGCGTTTGCTAAATTGTCAGAGGTCACAGGAATCCATCTGGATCTCAACATGTGCTGCTAAGAGGTATCCCCGGTGCAAACAGGGAAAAAATGCAACAAAGTTTATACAATTGGCATTGGTACTGGTGCTTAGGCACATAGAGATGGACAGATGACCTCCAGGGGCCCCAGTATAGCCCTATGGGCACAGAGATGTTTTGTAATGGGCAGTGTCAGAGGAAAAGCACATTAAACTTGTCAGAAGGGGCGACAAAGTGATCACTCATCTGCAGATTTGGACGGATGTCCTGAATGAATTTGCAGGAACAGTTGAATCAGGATTAGGAACTCCCACATGCATGTAAGCCTTGGGAAGACCACAAGTACCGCACCAGAACGACCATATGCATGTTTAGTTTTACACACTAATTATAACCTAATAGTTGGGAACAGTTGCCATGTCAAACATTATTTACCGACTCAGTGAGACAGCAGGTACTGTAGGGTTTGCAACATTCCGGTCTCATACTATGTTTATTTCTGATTAGTGGATGTCGGGATTATACATTTATATGCTAAACTGCTTGAATGCCTACAAATTGTTGTATGTGCTAACTGCGCTTTGTTGTCTCTCTGTGTTTTGTTGTATATTAACAAAAGTCCAATAAAGAGATACGAAAAAAGATGTTATCGGAGCTCAGCAGTTTGTCATAACTAGACTGTGGTCTCCCTCTCAGGTTCGTCAATCAGATTCCCTACATACAGACATAAAATAGACTTTAGCATTGGGGCTAAATGATTTTGAGGCCAACTAATTATTTTCCATCCCTTCACAAATCAGCTTAGAAATATGCCCGTTTTTTTAGCCCTATACAATCCATTTCAGTGAACAATAAAAATGCCACCTACCTAAAGTTGAGAACACTAAAATCCCTTTTCCCCCATAGACTACTTCACAAGTGCTTATACCAGTGGCGGCTCCTCCGCTATGGTAGAGCAGGGCAGGGAAGGAGTGGTTTGCCCACTCAGAAGTGCGCAATGACTATTTAGTTGGCCCTCTCGGGCCGCCCAAACCAGTAATGCTCACTTTCCCTGTTCTCCATGCAGACTGCATTACAGCCTGCGTGGAGAACAAGCCCAGGCCCCTATTCCCTGGTTGAGCGTCGAACCAGGACGCTCAAACCTAATCACAACGTTGCATTGCAGAGTTGTGATGGGTTAGGGGAGCCTGGGTGCTAACCAATCACAACGCTGCATTGCAGGAGCAAGGAGCTGAGACGGGGCAGCGGGACCCGACGACAAGGTAAGTGTATAACTTTTTTTCAGTTTGTTTGGTTTTATATTGCGCTACCTTGCGCCCTGCGGCAGCTCCTGCCCCCGACTCACCGACGAGTCATGCCGGCCACCACTGGCTTGTGCATTCAAGACTACATTTGTGCATCCGTATTCAAGACTGAAATGCTGCAGCTAGGCAACTCAATTCAACCAGAATATGTACTGGCTTCTGGTTTTGAACATTTTCTTCTCTGCTTATTGTCAGCTGAACTGAGCTTTGTTTCAGGGCCAGACTGAGGAACGAAAAGCAGCGCTGTCAAAAAATGCTCAAGCCAGCCCAGCCCAGCTCCCGTCCTTTCTTTGCTCAATTTCTTTCTTTTCATCCATCCATTCTGTCTTTCTCTTTCTCTCTTCTGATCGCTTACTCTCCACCTTCCTTCTCTCTCTTTCAAGTCGTTCCATGGCTGCTGCAATTAACCTTGTGAATCCAGGAAAAGTGACAGTCTCATTAGGAACGGTTGCTGGCTTTCAAAACTAGCCTCCAAAGGTTCCAGCCCACTGGAAAATTGGCAGGTGGAATAAAAGCCTGTCCAGCCCTGCTTTTTGCCAGTTTTCAAAAAATACTCCAGTTTAAGTCCTCTTACTAAGGGGCATATTAACAAGGAACAGGAAAAATTAACGCTAAGGTCGCTTAGCGTTAATTTTTGTAACGCTCGCTATCGCTGGATAATATCGCCTGGTTATCGCGTTATTAACAACGCTAACCGCCTTGGTGATAAAAAATCCAGTGATAGCGGCATTTTGGGAGGTTATCGCTGGTAATGCAGCGATAAAACTACAAGGATAGGCATATCCTCGTTGATAGCCCATGGTGGATTTAGCCATGTAATCCACCTCCCATTGGATTACATGGCTAAATCTGAAAATTAGCAGACGTAAAAAAGCAGCGTTAACCGTGGTTAGCGCTGCTTTTCTTGTCTCTAACAGGGTTAGCGTGAAGCTTGATAATAGGAGAAATGTCGCTTAGCGACATTTCTCCTATTATTTTGCTCTGGAACGCCCACTTTGCATCTCATTAGAGATGCAAAGGGAAGTGTAGTGTTAGAATCCGGGTTCTCTGGTTGGCACAGGTAGGTACTTGTGACAAGCAGGGAACCTTTCCTCTAGTCAGGGTAAGGGGTTAGACTCCTAAAATAACCCCTGCTCACCCTCTAGGTAGCTTGGCGCGAGCAGACAAGGCTTATCTCAGAGCGTTATAGGTTAAGCATTTGTGAACACATCCAGTAACCAAGTGACAACACTACAAATGGACACCACACCGGTAGGTATATTAAAAATAAGGATTCTTTATATAGGATTATCACAAGAACATTAAACGATTAAAAATACACAATACGGTTGCTTAGTTGGTAAAAGGTTGCTTTGGTTCTACTAAGTTCTTAAATGCGACACTTTAAGTCAATGTACCTCAGATGCGACACGCAGGGCAACGAAAGTGTTGCAACGATGCAGATGCGTTGAAGTTCTTGGTGCAAAAGAAATAAAGACGGGATCTTCCAGATGCGTGACGCTTCTCCGATGTTGCGAGAAGGCCCGATTCGATGCGTCAGCTACAGCGGCGTCACCTTTGACGAGATGCGACGACAGCGGCCTTGGCAGCGGCACTCTTCTCCGACGTTGCGAGACGCTTCCGCTCGATGCGATGCTGCAGCGGCGACACCCCTTCTGCGAGGTGCGGCAACCGCGGCTCCGACGGCGACACGCTTCTCCGTGGATGCGAGACACTTCCGGTCGATGCGAGACGCTTCCGCTCTATGCGATGCTGCAGCGGCGACACTCTCTGCGAGATGCGACGGCAACAGCTCCGACGGCGAGACGCTTCTCTCCCTTGCGTCGCGCTTCCAGCTCCTTGCGTCACGCAGTCCCTCAGAAGGCCCAACAACAGCAGCAGGCACTTCCAAAAGACTTTGGGGAGCTGGGGATGAAGTCCACTGGTCCTGGGACTTCGTTAAGGGGGCAAGCTCAGTTCAAGCCCTTGGAGATCTTTAAGCACAAGTTGAAATAAAAGTCTTTGTAGTCTTTTCTCCTCTCCTTCAGCAGCAAGGCAACCACTGCAGGCCAATCCCCCAGGTCAGGGACAGTTACTCCTCCTACAGCTTTCCCAGTTCTTTCTCTTCTGGCAGAGGTTCTTCTTGTTTCAGCAGGATCTGATCTAATTTCTTGGGAGCAGGGTCCCAATACTTATACCCTAATTCCTTTGTTCCTCTGGGGTAGAGGTGCCTTTGCCCAGTCCAAACCAGTTCTTGAGCACTCTGTTGACATGACTCTGCCTTTCTATTCAGGGTGCAGGGCAGAGACATCAGCCGCTCCGCAGGAGGCGGCGCCAGCATTGTGGTAGCAGAGCACAACCCTATTCAGAGCCCAGGTGTACTCCTCCCACCCATCTGACTGCTAATCTTCCTATTCACCACCAGGCTACCTAGCCCTGCCCCTCTGGGTTTCCCCAGCCCTGTCACTCACACAACCAGACAGGCAGATACACATCATAGCAGAGGCGGGCTGAAATGGTCAGGCAAGCAAATACCAACTTTCTAAAAGTGGTATTTGCAAGCACAGAATATTAAAATAAACTTTACTAAAAGATGTATTTTATTATTCTGAGTTCAGGCATACTAAACTCGAATTTCTACCATGTTCCCTGGGTCTGTTAGGATCATAGTATGTAACAATTCTGACAGCCCATTCTGGCCTATGGAGAACAGGTAGCCTTACAATAGTGAAAAACGAAAATGGCCATAATTCACTATTAGGACATGCCACACACATCAGGGCTTGTCCTACCTTATACTTACAATGCACCCTGCCCTTGGGCCTACCATAGGGGTGACTAATATGAAGTTAAGGGAAGGTTTAGGGACTGGGAAGTGGGTGCACTTACCCAGTCAGCATGACAGTACCAGACTGCACGCAGGTTCTGCAATGGCAGACCCTAGACACATTTTACTAGGCCGCTTCTGTGGGTGGCACAATCAGTGCTGCAAGCCCACCAGCAGCATTTGTATTTACAAGCCCTGGCACTCCTGGTGCACTTTACTAGGGGCTGACAGTAAACCAAATGAACCAATCATGGAATCCAAACAACATAACATTTTAAATAGGGAGCACTTGCACTGTGGCACTGGTCGGCAGTGGCACAGTGCCCTGAGCAGCTAACACCAGCAAAAACATATGAGGCACAACGAAAAAATGTGGAAGGGAGACTCACGCCAAGGTGCCAGGTCTAACATGTAGTGAAAAAAAGGATGCTAACATGAGATTTTGCATGTTAGCACCCTGTTGTTGTTGATAGGGCGATGTTTTTATCTCCGCTTCTTTGGCTTTTAAAGCCAAAAAAGTGGAATTAAAGCCCTTGTCAATATGCCCCTAACTCTGTAATACTATGATTTTGTGCACAAGCTGCTGACAACACAGTTCATAAACACTTAGGGCAAGATTTATGAGAGCCTTGAGTCATGTTTGCACCACGCAATTTGGTATATGCATGACGCAAAGTTCTGAGTCAGATTTATGAAGCTGCGCAAAGCCACCTTGTATGGCTTCGAGTGGTATCATAAATGTTTAGTATGTCAATACTGCACAAATCGCTGCATAGCCTCACTCAGTGCAAGAGAGGCGTTCCATTGGTGTTGAAGCGTGCGTTTCCTTGCAACTCTCATGCTTTTTTATGCATTCCCAGATTTACAGGGACACATAATCCTGGGAATCCACCAAAATCTTATGCCTCTCGAGGTAAGGCATACTGAGGAGAAGTATCTCTATTTCTCCTTGTTATTTCCTCTTCCTATGTGTGCTGCATAGTGAAGCACACATAGAAAGAGGAAAACACCTCTAAGGATTATTTTAGTGCAGGAAGGTGCACCTTCCTGTACAAAAACAATCCTGCCGACAACACAGACACCCTTGCACCTTGATACAAGGGTGCCTGCATTGGCTCTCAGATGGCGAATCGGAACCAGCGCAGAGAGTAAAGGACAGGAATGCACTGTATTGCATAAGTTCAGTGCATTCCTGCACTTTTACTTTGACATAGGGTAGCGCATCAAGATGACTTACTGTGCAGAACTACACCAAATCCCCATAAATGAGGGCCTGAGTATTAAGCCTGGGCAAAGCACTACGCTACGCTCGCGTAGTTTGCGAAGTTTGCGCTACTTCGCACTACGCGAATTGCACGTAGCACAGTGTGAGCACGCGTAGCGTAGTGTTGCGTAGTGCAGCGGTCATTTTTTGCTTGCTCGCGGTCCTCAACGTCAAGTTGGCGACCGTGAGCAAGCAAAATGACATCCCGGCGAGTCTTTTTCCTCGTTCGCGATCAGCAACATCAAGTTGGCGATCGCGAGTGTGGAAAATAAACCTCCCGGCGAGATTCTCAACGCGAGGAGGTCAGGTTTCTCATTGCGAGTGGTCGCGTATGCTCGCGACCGCTCGCAATGAGAAACTACCAGTCCGCGTTGAGAAAGCTGCCGCTCGAGTAAAAATCTACTCGAGCGGCAGAAAACTACAGCTCGCACTGTGCAAGATGTCGTTTTCAATGATTGCACAGTGCGGACAAGCAACCGGCACTGTGCAATCATTGAAAACGACATCTTGCACAGTGCGAACAGGGTACTACGCAGTGCGCGAAGTGCTACGCGTAGCTCACGTAGTGCGAAGTGCACTTTGCGTAGCTTCGCGTAGTGCTACTTCGCGAACTACGCCCAGGGTTACTGCGTAATGGTTGCCGCTCTATTTTTCCCTTGTGTTTTTGAAAATATGCTCTATTTTTCCCAGCTCCAATGGCCGGAGCTCCACAAAATTTCCACGTAGTGGATGCACATGATGTATTGCAGACAAACGATTGTGCTGAAAACAGATGCAAAGCTTTCTACACTTGTGAGGGCGCCCTGAGGTACACAGCACAATATGTTCGCCTAAATCGCACTGTGTTAAATTGCTTCAGCTTCAACAAGAGATTTTACACTATCGTGAGCATATATTGGGGTGTAACAGTGACTGCAGTACAATTTTCCTCCTAAGGGACTCAGCCTGCGTTTCTCCTCCATGTGTGGAAACACACATTTGCTGATCTCGCTTAGAAACCTCTATTACGGCATCATTAAACTGACAAATATTTCTTTATATGTATGTATCAGGTTTAACAAGCTTATCTTGTTATTAATGATCACTTCTTATACCTTGGACCAAAAATACATTTTAATTTCTCTTCTCTGAGCACGACCCCTGGAATTCAAATAAGAGTCATGAAGTGACCCAAAATGCGTTTTGCGCAACAGACAAAAGGTTTGGATTTAGTCAGACTGTAATCCCAGATTATAAAATGTCTGATGTTTGAAGTGTTTTTAGTTTCTCAGAAGAGACTGTAATAAGCCCTCATCGTATCAGAGCATCCTTTATCGGAGCCGCTCGAGAAGCCTCCAGTGAAATAATTTTTCTTTTCTATTTTGCAATTAAAACCGAAGCCGAGGGAATACATTTTCCAAATCTGATAATGTTCTGTGCCATAAATACCAGCAATGCTTTCCGACTTTCTTATGAAGAGCAGTTTCATTTTTTTGCTCAGGCTACCATCTTGCATAATTTTCTGCAGTATTTCAGAGGTTTTAGGATGTTTCTTAAATTCAATGCCATGAACTGTAGTATGTATTCACTACTAGGGCCACCATGTGCAAAGATTCCTCCTAAGAAATACTAAACTGCAACA
This sequence comes from Triturus cristatus, assembly GCF_964204655.1. Classification (NCBI taxonomy): domain Eukaryota; kingdom Metazoa; phylum Chordata; class Amphibia; order Caudata; family Salamandridae; genus Triturus; species Triturus cristatus. The sequence goes on from NC_140590.1 coordinate 448,166,864, forward strand.
TTTAGTGATTCACAATTTGCGATTTCTTGTCTGGAGTATATAAAAAATGGATTTGGTAAACGCTAACAAAATAGGATTTGACACACCAACATTTACCAAATGCATTTGTATTTTGCGAACTGACCTCTGTAATAATAGGTTAGTTCACAAAAAACAAAATCATAATGGGTCACAGTTTGACCTACCTCATTCATTTTGACATCTCTTGTTGCAAATGGGTTCTTTACGTTGTTTGCTCTTTGATCACCTCGTTATTTTACCTTTACTGTAGATAAGTTTACTATCTAGGTCTCACTACCAGTAATTTCTTGACAGATGCGACACAGCTAGGGTCACTGGGCTGGTTACACGTGAACACGTGTGCACATGGCTACAGGCTGAATATAATGGACTACAGTCATGCGCACACAGCCTGGTAGCTGCACACAGGAAACATGCCTTTGGCAGTTCAAAACTGTCAATTCGACCTGGCACAATAAACCTTTAGCCAGGCCTAAACCTTGATTTTTAATACGTATTTGTCACCGCTAAGGTAGGCTCTAACAGCTCCTAGGGCAGGGTGCATGATATTTAAATAGAAAGACAAGTGTACTAAAATTCTGGATATATCCTACAGTGAAAAACTTCCAAAGTAATTGTTCACTGAGGTAAGGTCTGTCTTTCTTTTTGTCTAAGACAGGGTTGCCCTATTAAATTTAATAAGTGCTTAATTTGGGTTGGAAGCAGAAGAAAATATGCTGTTTTGACTCAAATAATTGTAATTTAAAATTCTATTTTATTGTAAAGATGGATGTTAAGCCACTTTTAGAAATTGGCAGTTTCTTGTCCCAGCCACTTGTGCCTTCTCCCAGTGTCCTGTGTCACATGATTGTGAATGTCTCTGCTGTTGGAGTTTGTGTGTTCCTCCCAGACAATGACAAGAAATGGGACTAGGTGTGGGCAGGATGGGCTCTCCTGCCAGGATGGCAGGGGGCAGAGCTGTACCCTGCTCAAGGTACACTTCAAATGGCATGCCTCCAACAAACAAAAAAGAACCTGACACCAGCATTATGTAACCCGGACAGTTAGGAGACTTGACAGGGGAAGGGAATAACTTTCCAGAACTAGAGGTGGGGCAGGACAGAGAGCCCCCCCCCCACACACACACAAAGGCTGCCAACAGGTATAAATATCAGAACCTCAGAACCACTCTTTGTATCACCTCTGGACTTGTGAAAGAATCAGAAGAAGGACTGTTGTGCCGCCCTGCTGTTGGAAGGACTGCCCTCCTGCCTGAGGAAGGAAGACTGGACCTGTTCCTTGAACCCAGGATCACCAGAATGTCTCCAAGGACAAGCTGACTGGCCTCCTATGTGGGCTACAGGGGCACAAAAAGCTCCATAGATCCTGCAACGTATCTGCCTGCTGCTGGTGGACCCTGCTGGAGTGAGTCCTAGCACCCAAGTGGTGCCACCCCAGGTCCTGAACCCTTGGTGTGGTGTTAAAGTGACCTTCTCCTACCAAAATCCAAAAGCTAGAATGCTGAAAATGTTTGAGCAAAAACTTCTCTTAAAACCAACAGGAGACTGTGACATACTTGCAAGCTTATCCAATGAAGGTGCATTGCTGGTGAGATTGACATCGCCGCAGCTCCTGCTACATTCTTCTCCACAGCAGTAAATCCTCTTTAGTGGGACCTCCCGGCGATGGTATCGAGCCTCATGGAGCCTTCTTCTGCTACAACCTGCAGCCACGTGCCAATGGGTAAATACAAGCTCCTGAAAAACTTCTAAATCTGAAGGTAGAAATTTGATGACCTCCTTGGCCTGAGAATCCAGCTTTTCCTGCTCGAAACTTTTCCCGTCCTTGTCGACGGCTTCCCCGAGGCCTCATCCAGCAGCACCCCATCATCAACGACTCGCCTTGCCCACTGAGACTACTTTCTCAAGAACTTTTGCTGAAATTCCTTTTTAAGTCCGCAGGTAAGCCAAAACTGGGCCAAATCCAACCCTTGTAATCGACCCGCTGCATTGCTGCTGGCCTTAACTTTTGACAGTGACCCGTCTGCAGAGACCAGAAACCTGCTGTTGGCGCTTTGATTTTTAGGCCCTGTTTTTCACTATAAACTTTAAAACTTTCTAACTCTGGTTCTACTGATTGCACTTATTTTGTTTTGATGTGATTTAATTTATTAAAACTTACTTTAATGTTCTCAAATGGTGTGAGATTTTTCTTGTGTTGTGTTTACACTTACTGTTTGTGTGCTGCATACATACTTCATACATTGTCTCTAAGTTAAGCCTCACTGCTTTTGTGTCAAGCTACTAAAGCGTTAAGCACAAGTTAATTTAGGGACTTTCTGTTGTTCACCTTTACAAGGATTGTGGTTACTATCTCAATGGGGCTTCCACCCCTCTCAACTAATAACCCAATTTCTTACATCTCTGAGATAGATTTTAAGTAAGTAGTTGCATATGGATTCCTATGTAAACAAATCCAGTATCATAGAGGTCTTAAGATGGTCATATAAGAGTTGATAGTGATGTCCAGCTTCAAGTATAAATAAGTGAGTGATGTACCTGGGCTCAACCTCAATAGGGAACTCAGAAATGTGTACTCTACCATTTTTTGCCCACTCTGTTAAATTGCCATAACCTCGTCGCTCTGCTTCATGAATTGCGACTGCTGCCCTCTTCTGCTTGTCAGTCTGCAAAATTGGATTCCTGGATTGGCTATCTGCTTTATTTTTAAATCCCAGGATGCTTGTTTCCGGTCCAGGGAGGACCTGGCATGGCAGTTTGGCCTGGACTGTTCACACAAGGAACAGGGTCAAGACTGATTTGCATATAGCTGAGTCCAAACTGGGGTGGTGACGTGAGCAAAAGAATGATGGATTAAACCCAGATCCTTGTGACTTGGGGTGAAGGCTTGCATTGTCCAGCATTCCGTCTATCAATTGTTTCTTTTGCATATGCCGCCCTAAGTGGGAAGGGTATGCCCAGACGTGGGTCCCGTGCTCACTACACCACTGGATTCAAGCTAGCCTGGCTGAAGAAGGGTGATGCCCTGAAACCGATCCCAGGATGCTTGTTTCCGGTCCAGGGAGGGCCTGGCTTGGCAGTTCAGGCTGAACTGTTCCCACAAGGAATAGGGTCAAGACTGATTTGCATATGGCTGGGTCCAAACCTGGGTGGTGTGGTGAGCAAAAGAATGATGGATTAAACCCAGATCCTTGGAACTGGGGTTGAATGTTTGCATTGTCCAGAATTTCGTCCATCAATTGTTTCTTTTGAACAATTATTTTTAAATCCAAGCACAGCCTTGGTAGTTTGTGATAGTATGCCACTTGCCTTTGCTATTTGTCCCTCACATATAATCATAAATAATCATACTGGCCCACACATTCTATTGGCTCTCTCTGTACCCTGAATTGACTTCAGAGGACTGCCTTTAGTCTCGGGGACTGTTGCTACAGCATAGATTTGGTTTATCTGATGTTTAGAACTAAGTCCTCTTCCTCACAGTAGTTTGCAGGTTTTTCTAGAAACCTGTGCATTGCATTTTCAGTCCCACCTGGCAAGACTGCATGCAAAGGAGTTATATTTTCTGATATGGAATAGAGTCAAATTTGTAACTCTGTTTACGTAGGTCCAACAGTTCTGTTTAGGGTTAGTTTCAACCTAAATTAGTTCAGAAATTGACTTGTATACATTATAATTGTAATGGGTAGAGAGTGCAGAAAGAGAGAAGTAGGATAATGAACATCTGACAATTTATGTATTTTATTTGTCTTAAAATCTTCAAGAATGCTTCGAAGGAGTAGCACAGTCGGCGGGCTGAGCATTTGGGGTAGGGAGGGAACCTTGTAATTGGGGAATTTAGAAGGAGAGATTAGGTGACAGAGCTAGATTGGTTAGTGGACCTATCCATGGCTAATGGCTTTACCTCTCGTCAACACCATCTTTGCAGGGAGAAAGAACTGATAAGGAGGCAGAGTACTCAAAAGGAATCTTGGAAAGGAAGAGGAAGGACCAACAGTTTTTGAACTCTTCCGGGGGGTAGTGAATGTGCCTGCTTTGGGCTGATCCCTCCCCAGTTATGGTGATGTCTGTTCTTAGAAGCTCTAGAAGCCTAGCGGATATTAGACATGCTTCAGCACCCTGCAGTATCACTGCGAGACTGATCCCTGAAGTACTGCCCACTTGTTGTGCCTGTTATGTCGTGCCTGTCACCGTATTCTTTAGACTGTGGAATGTGGTGAATGCACTAAGGTGTTGGCGGTTGCTGTATGGGGATAACTGAAAAACAATAAAGATACTCACCTCCAGCAGTGGCGTCCTTATTTACTTTCTCCATAGTGGACATTTCGTGCATCACAGGAACACCCTGAAAGACGAGAAGTGTCTGTAGAATCACAGTGTGAAGAATGATTTATGGCTGAGGACCTATGGGCATGGCTGTGGAACCTGCCTTGTCGGAGGACAGGAGGTCGCCCAGTGCTGACGGGGACTTGTATACTTTGGAGAACATTTAGAATTAATGTAGATTTAGGAGACATTGTCATGTAGATGCCTAGACTAGAAGTGGCTAGATAGTTCTTGCATCGTGGCATAGATAACTGCACTTGCATGTGTAGCATTTATCTCTGTGTATAAATGTATGTACTTTCTCTTTTTTAAATTGAAAGCACCAATAGAATATTAATTTATTGTGTGTTTTTCATGCGTCTTGGTGAGTTCTGAGAAACAAGCTCGCCTCATCTCTTAGAGTAGCCCTGGACTCCTTTACCTCGCTATCCCTAAAAGAAGTGGACTTGATCCCCAATTTTGTCAGATAAGGCTCAGTGAACACTATGGGTCCGATTCACAAAACTAACTAAAGACAAAATCCTAAACTTACTACCATTTTGGTATTCACAGAAGGCACTTACTCATTTTGGTATTTTCAGAAGGCACTTACTCATTTCGGTATTCACAGAAGTTAGGACTCCTAACTTTAGGACTCCTAAATGCCTTCTGTGAATACCGAAAGTCTTAAAGTTAGGATTTTTCTCAGTTTAGGAGTAGTAAATTACTACTCCTAAACTGAGAAAAATCCTAACTTTAAGACTTTCGGTATTCACAGAAGGCATTTAGGAGTCCTAAAGTTAGGACTCCTAACTTCTGTGAATACCGAAATGAGTAAGTGTCTTCTGTGAATACCAATATGGTAGTAAGTTTAGGATTTTGTCTTATGTTAGTTCTGTGAATCGGGCCCCATCTATTTTAAACCCCACCCTCTCCCCCTGTGTCCAAGTCCTTGCAATGGAACACTGAAGAATTCGATGACTCAAGTACTTTAAGACTATGGGAATAAGACACATCCCTCTAGAAATATCTAAATTTCTAAATGATGTACAGTTTGACCCAAGACCCCCATAGTAGCCAACAAGGGCCAAGCACCTGGGCTACACAAGCACCCTTCCAGCGAAACCCTGCCACGGTCATTAGGATCTGAGCATCCTTCCAATGGGACCGCCTGGGTTCAGATATAGGACTACAGAGTGGGGAGTGAGGCCTCTGTTCCTGACTGAGACACAGAAATCTGTGTTCCATTTCACTGCCGGAAATATATTTCCTCAGCAGACCTCTGCTGCAAGTCGGGCACCCTTCCAATGGAATAGGTGGCATGGCTAAAGCAGAGAAGGGTCCAAAAATACTTCTCTGACAAGATATGGGGCTGGCGACCCGGCTTCGCAGAAGCCTGCATTTCACAGAGGCGCGCACACATTGCAAGAGGCCTAAACCACTGCCGGCTTTTTGCCGAGTTCACCCAGGTTCTCATAAATAAACGCAGAGCGCCTGTTACCAGGGTAATTATAATGACTGGCACCTGACCAAACCAATAAATCTGGGACTGTGAGGCAGCATTTATGTGTGGATTTAATTCGGAATGTCTTTAAACGCATTATTTAATCAGCTGTGGTTTGGTCTTTAATTTACAATGATCCGATAAGGGTGCCACAAAGGGGGCCCACATTTGTTTCACTTTAATCACAAGGCTCATCAGCCCAAATGGCGGGACTAAATTCTGTCAGGTGAAAATATATTTAAACTTTTAAAGCTAATTTTCTTCCTCGGGGATGCTGTGACAAGAATGAGCCCGGGCACCTTGGAGCTCGCTTTCCAACATCACACCATTTTGATTTAACATTTCGGTTAATGTCGAAGAAAATATTTACACGTGCAACATTTGGATGTTGTGACAGACAATGCAGTCCATGACCAGGAATCAGCCTGAGGTGGATACTGCATGGTTGTTGCTGCCCTGGCGGCAGGGCATAAGTGTCTCCCCCTGGGACAGCGTGAGCCATATGCAGCCCAGCGGCACCCTGGGTCCAAGAGAAACTATCTGGCAATGTTATGACATCAAAGTAGGTTGTGAGGTGAAAGCATTATGCAGCGAGTTCCATAATGAGCAGTCAAGTTCATCCGCCTTTCATTGAACTGGGCTACTATGTGCTGTACTGTCACTATTGGCTGTGTTTGCCCAGCATCACATTTCCATCCAGCACTAAGCAATTCACGTTTTTAACAGTCACTAAGAATTTGGATGTGGCTTAATGGCTAGAGCAGCCGCCTTTAAAGCCCGGGAACCAGGTTCGAGTCTGGAGGGAGGCTTAAGCATCCTGTGATTCTCGGCAAATCACTTGATCTCCCTATGTCCGTCTGTAATGCAACTGGTGCTCGTGTAACGCGCTCTGATACCTTCGGGTGAAGCTCGCGCTATATGAAACTGCCCAAAATAAAATATATAAATATACTTATTTAGCATTCTTGTATAGCGCACTCAACCATACGGTATAGGTGCACTGTACATTTAAGCAACATCATGTTTCAGAGAACAGAACTAACAAGCATTGGCATAGCCAATAGGTCTCGCTTTTGGGACCTTATAAGTGTTTAGCCATGCAACTGTTGCTGTTTTTGCACCAAGGATATTATGCTGCATAACTAAATACTTATAAGGTCCCAAAAGCAAGACCTATTGGCTATGCCAATGCTTGTTAGTTGATTTTGCTGGAGTATATATAAGGTTCTCCTCTATTCAAAGGTAAATGTGGTTGAGGAATTTAATAGAGAACCAGATTGCCATGTGTGTACATTTATAAATGCATTATTTGTTTCCCTAGCACTTGTAACAGTTCGAGCAAGCTGGTGTAGATCACAAAAGGCAACGAGAATCCCTGAGAAACACAGCACGTGACCTTGTGAGGCACTGGGAGAGAAACTTGATATGCATCTGAAGACTTTGATCTGTGAGGAGGGATCAATCCATCTTAAGGGACAGCCTACTCATGTTTTTGACTTGTCATAAGTAAATTATGGTCCATGCATTGTATGCCGATGAAAGCATAATAGAGAGGCAGCTAGCTAACTTGCGCTGCATAATGAAGTGAGGAGCGTGTCAACACTATAGCCAATGTATTACTTAAAGCAGCCTGAGCAGGTCCCACACTGTGCTCAATAAATTCCATTTGAGAGTTTGGACTGCTCAGATATAGTACCCTCTGTTAGAACGGTGGGGACGAGGCAGTCCCAAGCTGGTTCCATTTCACTGAAAAAGAACAAGTTCCTCCCTATGTGCTCTGTACTCACTGAATTACAGCAGGGAGCCTGAGTCCAATGGGAAGTCTCCGTCGCTTTTAAAATAGCATAACTCAGATTCTGCTATGAGTTTGCCTCCAGTTGCCGGAAGATGTATTTATATTGCCTTAAAACATTAGTGAGAAACCTGCATATAGGCAATGCAATGCTTTTCAGTGAGGAGAGTGGTAGTGCAGACTCTATGATGGCCATGGGGTCCAGCCCTTTGTAAGAAGATCCGATGCTTGGAGTTGGAGAGAATCGTGCATAAATCTGCTGATGGCACCAAGTTAAGAATCCGCTTGGAGCGGGTGTTATAAATACAGGTGATTATATGCATAGAGTGGGTATATGTATGGAGAAGGGTTGAGGAGTTGTCGAGGCTGTACCGTACAGCAGAATCTGTGCAGTAGTGCCATATAAACCAAGACAGGCGTTCCTTCGTGAGGCATTTCAATAAAGTAGATTCCAAATGATACGGAAATTAAATAGAGATGGAATACACAGATTACTCTTTGAATCTACTGCTGCATATATAGAATTAATTTTGGTAGGACATTTGTACTGACCCAGAAGACTGAAATGTAATAGGTTGTCAGATGTACAGAGAAAGGTAGGGCCAACACTTGCATCTGTAAATATGGCAATCGATATTCACAAAAGGTTTAATCTCTCTAAAAGTGCTGCGGGGCAGTGCCCAAGTAAAAACACTCCTGTAGGACGATGGCTGACCGATACAACACATTAACAAAGGTTCTGTAAGATTACGATTAAGTTCTGAGTACAAATGTCCAAAATATAGTCACAACATTACCCAAAGGAATGGCTAGCTGGGGGTCATCATCGGGACCAAACATTAAGATGGCAGTAGATTTCTACAGTGCATGAAGCAAACTCCGAGAGCACATAGGTGCTGGTGCAATTTCAAGTCCAATGGGTGAAATAAATACCTCCAAGTGTAGGCATAACAGAGACAGTCTGGACCCTGGTGGTTGGTAAATGCGTCAGGAGTTGTTGACACTTGAGCACTGAGCTGCCTCACTTTAAACAAGATCTCTTCAAGGTGCTTTGCATTTGAAGAGAGAGAAGTAAAAAAAAAAAGACGGCAAAAGTGAAAGCAGGGGTGCACGTGCGTGCCGTTAAAAAAAAAAAAAGACGGCAAAAGTGAATGCAAACAGGAGCTGGCATGAGGGGGAGGTGGGGTCGTCCCACCACAGTAGCAGGAAGGACAGCTGCATCCCACGGGGAGAAGGGGTGAAACTTAAGGGTGGACGTCTAAGCCAGAGGCACACTGAGTCTTTGCATGAGCCAGAAAGCATGAAAACAGAGTTCGGTCCTCTCAGAAGAGGTTCATGTGATGTCTTTTGCAAGAAAGTTGCATGAAAGACCCCTATAGTTTGTACAAAACTCTTTCCTAAGAAAAGAAAATTAAAACAAGCCTGGGCCCGGGAGTTGTATGTGTGCGCGCGCGCGCTTAATGAGCATGACAAGGAAAGCCATATGGCACCTCTGCTCGTAAGCGCGCACCCGCGCACATGCACGCAAGCTGTAGGCCGGCCAGGTAGCATTTTTTTGAGCCCTTACTAAAAGTCTCGCCAGATCAGCGCATGCGCTGGGTCAGGCGAGACCTAAAAAGAAAGGATTATTTAACGAAACTGGTATTCCTAAGCCATGAAACGATATATAACATAGCTGGTTCTCAAAAGTGCTGAAGGTGGAATACATCTATAATCAGTTATTCAGAAGTGAGTGAATTATTACGTCTCAATTTAATACCAATTCAAACTTTATTTCATCAGCTGTACACATTCACATCCAATTAGAATGGAAAAGCAAACTATCTGGCAATGTTACGACATCAAAGTAGGTTGTGAGGTGAAAGCATTATGCAGCAAATTCCATAATGAGCAGTCAAGTTCATCCGCCTTTCATTGAACTGGGCTACTATGTGCTGTACTGTCACTATTGGCTGTGTTTGCCCAGCATCACATTTCCATCCAGCACTAAGCAATTCACGTTTTTAACAGTCACTAAGAATTTGGATGTGGCTTAATGGCTAGAACAGCCGACTTTAAAGCCCGGGAACCAGGTTCGAGTCTGGAGGGAGGCTTAAGCATCCTGTGATTCTCGGCGAATCACTTGATCTCCCCATGTCCGTCTGTAATGCAACTGGTGCTCGTGTAACGCGCTCTGATACCTTCGGGTGAAGCTCGCGCTATATGAAACTGCCCAAAATAAAATATATAAATATACTTATTTAGCATTCTTGTGTAGCGCACTCAACCATACGGTATAGGCGCACTGTACATTTAAGCAACATCGTTTTTCAGAGAACAGAACTAACAAGCATTGGCATAGCCAATAGGTCTCGCTTTTGGGACCTTATAAGTGTTTAGCCATGCAACAGTTGATGTTGTTGCACCAAGGATATTGTGCTGCATAACTAAATACTTATAAGGTCCCAAAAGCGAGACCTATTGGCTATGCCAATGTTCGTTAGTTGATTTTGCTGGAGTATATATAAGGTTCTCCTCTATTCAAAGGTAAATGTGGTTGAGGAATTTAATAGAGAACTAAATTGCCATGTGTGTACATTTATAAATGAATTATTTGTTTCCCTAGCACTTGTAACAGTTCGAGCAAGCTGGTGTAGATCACAAAAGGCAACGAGAATCCCTGAGAAACACAGCAAGTGACCTTGTGAGGCACTGGGAGAGAAACTTGATATGCATCTGAAGACTTTGATCTGTGAGGAGGAATCAATCCATTTTAAGGGACAGCCTACTCATGTTTTTGACCTGTCATAAGTAAATTATGGTCCATGCATTGTATGTCGTTGAAAGCATAATAGAGAGGTGTTGGACTTGGCCCTCCTGGCAGGTTCACCCCTGAAATTTTTGCTTTTTATTGGCGACTTGGTGTGGTGATTTTTGGTTTCTGCGCACTTTTCCTGTGTCCCAGGGTAAAGTGCGTGCGCGCTCTGAGTGCATGTGGTGAGATAGGCCTGCCCTCCCATAGGAATGCATGGGGAATGTATGTGTCCCTAGTAGTTCCTGATGCGTGGGGTGTGCAGGCCCGAGTTTGGTATGTGCGGACTCGTGTGATTGAATGCTGCGCGATGATGTGTGCGGCGTGCATGTACCTAGTATGGAAGTGCCACTTCTAGAAGTGGGCACTTCGGTGTGCAGTGTAAAATGTGTGCCTTGTCGCATGATTGGCTGGTTGAGGTCATGTGACGGGCTAGGGATTCCCCAGAGTCAGGATGAGTCACCCAGTGGTGAATGGGGAGATCAGCAGCTAGATGGGTGGGAGGAGTACACCTGGGTCCTGAATAGGGCAGGGTTTTCCCCACACAATGCTGGCTCCGCCCCCTGTGGTGCGACTGACGACCTTAGCCCTGCCAGTGAATAGAGTGAGGGGCTGAGCACATCAAGGGTGCTCCCCAACCAGCTGCGACTGGTTTTCCCCCTCACCCTGAACCCAGAACAAAGGGTTTTTACTGTATAAAAATGGGGCTGTGTCCCCACAGAAACTGTTCTCTTTTTGGATCCTGACAGAGGGGGGCTTGCTGCTGGTGGGGCCCAGGAGGGACCGCCATGGGGGCTACCTCCCTGATGGAGGGCCCTGTGTGCTGGCCCCTGGGCCCTACCTTGCCCCCTGGATGACCTCAGGACCGTGGGGACCTTTTTGCTGGTCCTTTTGCTTTACCAAGGCTTGTTAGCCTGCCAAGCGCCCTGGGAGTGCGTGGGCCTCGCAGAACGGCGCTGCACGACGAGCGAGGAGGGAATCCCCAGCCTAGGGATTCCCCCATGGTGATGCCGATTTAGCGGGTGCCCACCCCGCCGTACGTTTTTAAATTTGAGGGATTCCCCCGTGATGGCTTGATGGTAATTACGAGTGGCATCCAATCGCTTTCTGTACCTAAATGCGGGTGCCCGCCCCGCCTTCATGCCGCTTGTTTCCTTTGTAATGACAGAGGCGGGTGCCCACCCCGCCTCATGGGAGTAGTTTTAACCCTCGAGGGAGCCTACCCCTCTTGCGAAGAAAGTTAACTGCCGCGGCCCCGTTCGGCCGAATCCGGAAGTCAGGCAGCACTATGCCTGGCGGCGGGCGGGACTTCCGGTTTCCCGGAGGAAGTCCCGCGCACGCCGCCGCTGCCTGAAAGAGTCGCCGGGTAGAGAAGCTGGCGCCTGCCTGTGCGGGGCTCCCATGACCGAGGGAGAGCCCCGCGGGCACCAGCCAGTCAGAATGGCAGCCGGAGTCCAGGAAAGCCCCGGGTCCCAGGAGGGGGCCCGGGCGAAGAATGCCGGCAGCACGGAGTTCCCAGGGAAGCCCCGCACCTAGGATGAGGAGTCCCCCCGAGAGCAGCCCGGTGAGTAAGAACGGGCTGGGGGGGGGGCTCCGTATGGCCACTGGTTGGTGCCTGATTGAGGCACGGTGCGATAATGCCATTTCGAGCGACCCCCGTCTTGCAGCGGGCCGCTCCCACGAGGCGAGCATGTTGTGGCTAAGCACCCCTCTGCTCCAACGGAGGCATGTTTGGGTTGAGCGCCCCTCCGCTCCAACGTGGGGCATGATTATTGACATTGGTGATGAGTGGTCCCGCAACAGAGCGGGCCACTCTAACGAGGGGGACATGGTTATTCTTCTAAGAGCCCCGTGTGGCTCTAGCGATTGGCAGAATGATTCTCAGAGCCCCGGGTGGCTCCAACACGTGGGCAAGTTTGTTTTAAGAGCCTAGAAGGCTCCAACGTTTGGCCCCCCCTCATTTCCTTGAGAGCCAGAGAGGCTCCAGCCCAGCATTGGTTGCACAGAGAGCGCCAGTGCGCTCCACAGTACTTTGGGGCAAGCCCCTTTACTATATTTGCGCACCATTATTTTAGGAGCCCGTGCGCTCCATGGGGACATGTCATTTTCGAGCCTAGGTGGCTCCAACGTTCTGGATATTGTTTCAGGGGCTAGTGAGAGCCCCTGCCTACTATGTGCCTTCCCCAGCTGCGCAGCACTTAGTGCCAGCTGCAGCGTTTAGGCACTGTTCTTGTCCTCAGCTGCCCAGCAAGTAGTGGGCAGCTGCTACGTTTAGGTTCTGGCGCAACCTGGACTCTGATGTGATTTGGGTGCTAGGAAATGTACGGTGTAGTATGTTTTGCGCACCCTGTGTTTATGCTTTTGGTGCTAGGAAATGTACTGTATATAGCATGTCTTGCGCACCCTGTGTCTTATACCTCTAAATGTGGTCTTTTCTGCCTAGGAGGTTGTTTTACCTGCGTAGGTTGATGGTAGGGAGAATGTACTTCCCTGTGCGATGTGCGCCCCTAGTATAGTTATACTTAGGTGGTTAGGTCTAATGCGTTAGACCAATGAGAATTGCATAATGTGATTTATGCCCCTGTGATAGATGCAGGATAGGTTTTACACCTGATGCTAGTGTGATGACGCTGAGGTCATTAGTGCGCCAGTAGTTACTGGTTGTGCTCTACAGTTACTTTGTGTTATGTTCTACAATTACTATTGGTGATTTGTGCTATGTTCTAAGTGCTAATTCCTGACAGTGGTCCATGTGGCCCTGTCCCCTGTATATATAATCCCTTGTAAATTCTGCCCGTGCCTGTTGGCAGATTGTAAAGTGTGTGTTTTTATCTAATGTGTTTGGTATAATACAAAGGCTATTTTTATATAATACCTTGTGTGGAGTTTCCTTTGTGGTGGGCCTTGGGTGTTGTTGCTGGGTGCGCGCGCAAACGCTTTACACATTGCCTCAGAGATAAGCCTGACTGCTCGTGCCAAGCTACCAAGAGGGTGAGCAGGGGTTATCTTTGGCGTGTAACTCCCCAGCCCTGACTAGAGTGGTGGTTTCTGCCTGGCTTTGGCGCAAGCCTCAGCCAACCAGAAATCCCATTTCTAACAAGAGGCAGCTAGCTAGCTTGTGCTGCATAATGAAGTGAGGAGCGTGTCAACACTATAGCCAATGTATTTCTTAAAGTAGCCTGAGCAGGTCCCACACTGTGCTCAATAAATTCCATTTGAGAGTTTGGACTGCTCAGATATAGTACCCACTGTTAGAACGGTGGGGACGAAGAAGTCCCAAGCCGGTTCCATTTCACTGAAAAAGAACAAGTTCCTCCCTATGTACTCTGTACTCACTGAATTACAGCAGGGAGCCTGAGTCCAATGGGAAGTCTCCGTCGCTTTTAAAATAGCATAACTCAGATTCTGCTATGAGTTTGCCCCCAGTTGCCGGAAGATGTATTTATATTGCATTAAAATATTAGTGAGAAACCTGCATATAAGCAATGCAATGCTTTTCAGTGAGGAGAGTGGTAGTGCAGACCCTATGATGGCCATGGGGTCCAGCCCTTTGTAAGGAGATCCGATGCTTGGAGTTGGAGAGAATCGTGCATAAATCTGCTGATGGCACCGAGTTAAGAATCCGCTTGGAGCGGCTGTTATAAATACAGGTGATTATATGCATAGAGTGGGTATATGTATGGAGAAGGGTTATGGAGTTGTCGAGGCTGTACCGTACAGCAGAATCTGTGCAGTAGTGCCATATTAACCAAGACAAGAGTTCCTTCGTGAGGCATTTCAATAAAGTAGATTCCAAATTATACGGAAATTAAATAGAAATGGAATACAGAGAGTACTCTTTGAATCTACTGCTGCATATATAGAATTAATTTTGGTAGGACATTTGTAGTGACCCAGAATACTGAAATGTAATAGGTTATCAGATGTACAGAGAAAGGTAGGACCAACACTTGCATCTGTAAATATGGCAATCGATATTCACAAAAGGTTTAATCTCTCTAAAAGTGCTGCGGGGCAGTGCCCAAGTAAAAACACTCCTGTAGGACGATGGCTGACCGATACAACACATTAACAAAGGTTCTGTAAGATTACGATTAAGTTCTGAGTACAAATGTCCAAAATATAGTCACAACATTACCCAAAGGAATGGCTAGCTGGGGGTCATCATCGGGACCAAACATTAAGATGGCAGTAGATTTCTACAGTGCATGAAGCAAACTCCGAGAGCACATAGGTGCTGGTGCAATTTCAAGTCCAATGGGTGAAATAAATACCTCCAAGTGTAGGCATAACAGAGACAGTCTGGACCCTGGTGGTTGGTAAATGCGTCAGGAGTTTTTTACACTTGAGCACTGAGCTGCCTCACTTTAAACAAGATCTCTTCAAGGTGCTTTGCATTTGAAGAGCGAGAAGTAAAAAAAAAAATAAGACGGCAAAAGTGAAAACAGGGGTGCACGCCATTAAAAAAATAACGACGGCAAAAGTGAATGCAAACATGAGGGGGGAGGTGGGGTCGTCCCACCGCAGTAGCAGGAAGGACCGCTGCACCCCACGGGGAGAAGGGGTGAAACTTAAGGGTGAGCGTCTAAGCCAGAGGCACACTGAGTCTTTGCACGAGCCAGGAAGCATAAAAACAGACAAAAGTGCGAAAGGGTTTCAGAGAAACGTGAGCCGATTGTGAGTCAAAGCTGTATTGCTTCAAAGCTATTATAAATATGTTTAAATTCGGCATATGACAGAGTTCTGTCCTCTCAGAAGAGGTTCATGTGACGTCTTTTGCAAGAAAGTTGCATGAAAGACCCCTATAGTTTGCACAAAACTCTTTCCTAAGAAAAGAAAATTAAAACAAGCCCGGGCCCGAGAGTTGTATGTGTGCGCGCGCGCGCGTGCGCTTAATGAGCATGACGAGGAAAGCCATATGGCGCCTCTGCTCGTAAGCGTGCGCCCGCGCAGATACATGCAAGCTGTAGGCTGGCCAGGTAGCATTTTTTTGAGCACTTACTAAAAGTCTCGCCTGACCCAGCGCATGCGCTGGGTCAGGCGAGACCTAAAAAGAAAGGATTATTTAACGAAACTGGTATTCCTAAGCCATGAAACGATATATAACATAGCTGGTTCTCAAAAGTGTATTGGCGCTGAAGGTGGAATACATCTATAATCAGTTATTCAGAAGTGAGTGAATTATTACGTCTCAATGTAATACCAATTCAAACTTTATTTCATCAGCTGTACACATTCACATCCAATTAGAATGGAAAAGCAATACAAGCCACATGGTAAATAAATAAATGCTTTGGGTAAATAGCTTTTCATCTGGTACCCAATCCCCCAAAGCGTAGTTGAGATGAGTCAGTTTAGGTTCTTTTTTTCGACTACCAGCATGAGGAATAGAGACCTGATTCAGTCATTTTAAAATGCTCACAGATTTACACAAGCCCTCGTGGTAAGTCTGATACCTGCATGCACTTTTAAATACAGCTGACTTTTCTGCATGTGGAAATACTCTCACCTGGGGTAATGTCCCCCAAGAGACAATGTAAGTATGAATACAGAGCATGATACATTCCTCAGCTGGAAACAGGCGCCTTGGTATTTAAACATGTTTGGATATTCTTTAGGAACAGAAATTACAAAATATATAAATGAATAATGTTGGAAACTATGGTTAAATTTGGATTTAAATGTTCAAAGCACATTTTAATATCTCACAACTTAGTGAGAAGCAAAGGTAGCCTCCCTGGCAGAAACGTCTGCAGTATCGAAGGGGGTCAAATGCATATTGTGCTCTGTGCACTCGTGTGTCCTCTATTCGAGGTAAACGAGTGGTGGAATCAGAAACCAGAGGTGCAGTTCCACAGTAAAGATACCTGTGCGGTCCAGTCGGCTATCTGTACTTGCCCCAACCCATCAGGTGTCCATTCCCTTCCTATTCTGCTGGATGTTCGACTACAGGACATTAATTTTACCAGACCCAATGCTGAGAAGTCTTCTGCAGCCATATAATCCAATCTGTAACAAAGCAGGTTATTAGTAGGGCAGGATGTGTGTCCTATCGACGTAATAGGATCACATCCCCATTGCTGAGAACCAAGCACTCCTTCGTAGCACTTGACTGTCTCAGGACAGCAAGACTGAGCAAGCCCCCTCTACTTAGTGGAGGTGCTTTGGGGGTAGTAACTCAGCTCCCAGGAATGCAACAAACAACAGTTATCAAAGTTCAGCCAAGTGCTTTTTCTTATTTACTTTTTAAAAAAAGACTTCATTTCACACAATTTAATACTATTCACAAATCTGCCATATATGAGCTCTAGCAAGCGAGCGCTGCTGCAATCACACTAGTTCCCAGCGAGCTCGCATACCCTGGGGATTCGAAGAGTTCCTGCCGCGTGAGCTTTGGCCCTCTCCAGAGGCCTTTATATCAATGAAGGGGGAGAATGCCAAATGCATGTGCCCCCTTGGGAAACCCCCTCTTCTTTCTCCCCAGTGCTCTGGCACACCACAGGGATTATTAATAATAGGGTAGGGTGACACCACTCATCCCATATCAGATTGCTCCACAAGATAGACCACGCTTAACCAGGCTCCCAAGAGGTGCCAGAAGGCACTGCTTAGTGCAGTAACACTTTGCCTGACGGCCTCAGGGTACACAACAAGCAGCCTCAAAAGGAAGAGGGGCAAACAAATGATTATTCCTCTGGCTCAGTTTGCCCATTTTTTAAGGCCTTGTGATCATGCTGTTCCTGGTAGTCCATTCTAGTCACCAGGAGTGCTCCTTGAAGGCCTACTGTAGTCAAATGTCTTGTGGTTTCCCAGGAGCTGTTTTTTTCACGGCTTTCTATCTGATGAGGGGAGCTTTTATGGGCCTCCTGCCCCTTAGCTCCTCTCCCAGAACCTGTCCTCTGTCTGGGCTTCTGGTTCTCTCTCCGATCCGGAAAATACTCCAGCAACATCCTGCAGCCCTCAGGCAGAGTACCTCCCTTGACTGCACACACAAGTCCCCACAGCCTTCTGGCCAATTAAAGGGTGCCTGTTTGTCAGCAGAAGTCAGAGGGTGCCCCCTTGCTGAATGTTAAACAGCTAAAGGACCCTTCCATAGACATTATATCTCCTGGGCCCCCAGCAGGTCCACCTCTTCATTGTTTACCAAAGGGTGTGGGGAGTCCAGTGCCACTGGCACTGAAGAGAAAGGTACAAAGAGTCCAAGTCAGTACAACTATATACACCCTAGGCTAATCCTTCCTTGAGGTTTTGCATAAGCCATGCTTTTCACCTTAGGCTCTTCCTTGTGCAGAGGGTTCTAAGTGGGGTCACACGTTTCAGGATGTGAGCCTCTCTGCCCAACCTTCAGGTAGCATATTGTCACTCCGTTCCTATTCCTGCCCTCCTGCATTGCATTTTGGGACTTTTCAAATTGGCAAACTCAAGTGTTCTCTGGACAGAACTCTGAAATCCTTAAGCAACATCCCTAACTGGCCTAGGGGTCTGGTGCCTTCTCTCCAAAGGTTCATAGGAGAGTCCTTCTATAATTGGTGTTACAGGTCTGACTTTTTCACTGTTTTCCTTGGGCTGAGCTTTCAAGGGTATGAGGAAATGGAACATTTCATTATTACATGAGGCAAAATGCGATGCAGCGCGCGCAATGAAATTCGTTGCCCCTGCCCCTCCGCCGCCCCGCCTCACTGCCCCACCGAACTCCCTCCACGGACCGCTACTGCATGAGGCTCCTACCCCGCCAACTTTCCACTTCCAGTAACAAGTTTAATCACTGCCAAATGGCTCTAATCTATGGGAAATGATGTGATTCTCTAGCTGGCCCAGTATAGAAATTAACTTGCCCCAGCAGGGTGACCCAAAGTCCTAATCTAATTAAAAGAGGAGTCCGAGAAAACATTTTATGATTGAAGTACCAGAAGAAATGCAGATAGGGAAGAATTAATGTTATCTAATTATGTGTGATGCTTTCTTACCATGGAATTTATGTGCCAAGCCTGTCTCTAGAACCCACTAGGGAGAAACTGTACTTTAGGGCAGTTTTAGCCTATAGTGGGCCATACCGGGAAGCACCGTAGATTTGCACAATGAATACCCAGTCCAAGTATAAGGTCTGGACAAGCCATAACCAGTTTATTAAGTGTGTCCTCTGCAAAAGGCTACCCGAGTGCAGATACCCGGTTGAACTGGACATTAGCCCTACTTGCTCAACACAGATACATATGAACATGCGTGTGTGACCTTTTCAAGTGCAACTAACCGAGAGCCTCTTACCCCACCTGCTCATTATGACAGGGTTTACAGTGAGTGACACTTAGTATTGTGAGACTCACTCACAGCAAAGACCCAAAAACCCGGCACTCCAAAACGCAAAAAAGTAGGAGAGCTAATCGGGTCAGAATCGACTGTCTCACACACTCAAATATTTTTTACCATTTGTTTAACAGAGTCCTGTAAATTCTCTATTTGTAATGTTGAATGTATTACTGGCAAACTTTTATAAAGTGCATTTTTTCTGAAGGCACATGATGTCATAGAGGTGTTCTCAAAGAACAACAGTGTAATCTTGTTCATTTTATGTGACGTCTCAGTCCCTGTTCAAACTATGGTGGCTGTTAGGCAGCACAGATGCTGTTCTAGGCACTTTCAACTAGACTTTATATATACACCCTGCAACAGCAGTGATATTCTTGCGTTTCAGAGAGCCATATTTAGAAGGAAGTAATGCAGCGTGTTGCCGCAAGCTATTTGGCTGCGCTGCGCTTTGTTACTTTCGAAGCAAAGGGATGCATCATATTTCCAACAATGTGATGTGCCCCTGAGCTCTCCTCTGTGCTGGCTCACAATTGGATGCCATGCGTCAACGGAGGATGATTGTTTATTGCAGGCAGGGACAGCTTCCTGCACAAAAACAATCACGAGTGGTGACGAGGAGAAATAAAAGTATTTCTCCTCGTTGCGCCTCCATACGCCTCCCCTGGTGAGGTGTAGGATTCTGACGCATTCCCAGTTTTATGAAACGTTGTAAATCTAGGAATGCAGTAGAATCCATGCAAAGTGAAGCATGAAAAGGGGCCGTATTTACAAGGACACTAAAAGCCAGGCAGGGTGGCATTACATGTCCCTGTAAATATGGAGCACCACACTGTGCCGCCGGTGCGTCACAAAAAGTGACACACCAGCAGCGCAATCGGCTTGTAAATATGCCTGACTTTTTTAACGCAGTCCATCATGTCATGTTCAGAAGTTCAGAGATAAGGTCTACTCTTTAGGGCTTTTCAAATTTTTAGAAGGTATTACGGTGCATATCAGCAACAACCGGCGATAATTATCGCTCAGTGCTCTTAGCGTGAGGATAATTATCGCCGGGCAACATGTATTTTTATCGCTGAGATAGCATGCTATTAGCAACGCTTATCTCCTCAGCAATAAAAATCCTGGCGCTAACTGCCTAACGTGAAATTATCGCTGGAAACCCAGCGATGATTTCACGTAATGTGGCGTTAGCTTGCTGATAGGGACTCACAAACTTAGCCATGATATCCACCTTCCATAGGATATCATGGCTAAGTCAGTCCTGAAGCAGGCGTAAGAAAAGTAGCAACAACAGAGGTTATCGCTACTTTTCCTGCCGCTATGCTTCATAGCACGGGGTTGATGATAGGAGAAATGTCGCTTAGCGACATTTCTCCTATCATGTTAGGTCAGGAACGCCCACTTTGCATCTCATTAGAGATGCAAAGCTGGGCGTTAGGAATCCCCACGCTAAAGCAAGGTTTCACACGTTAGCGTGGCCTTGCTAATTAGGCGATAAAATTATCGCCGCTTTTCGGCCGAAAACGGCCGCAAAAGCGGCGATAATTTTTTATCGCAAGCTTGTAAATTTGCCCCTACATTCCTTTATCGTCACAACATCTCTGAATATGAAAATGTTTTTCACTATGGTACATGCATATGTTCTTATCTCAATAATATTTTCTGGTTACAACTGTCAATGGCTCCTTTCCCTTTTGCAATATGGGGAGATTAATAAATTTGGTCTCTGGCTGGGTCGAAAAGTGCACTTAACTTTTATTGATGCGCATACTTTCTGAGGAAACATATAACAAGTACAGAATGTTCTGGTGCATATTATCTTCTACATCACACACCTGGGTGCTTTAAATAATCCCATTGCAGCTCTTACTGCACATATTAGGCAATTACCTTTAAAAACATTGGACTAATCAGCATCCTGCTACATCTCAGCCTGCTGATCCCTAGCAGTGCAGATAAGGACGTGTTTGGTTTTGTGGATTTTGTAGGAGCGGTTACTTCAATAATAATTTCCTCTTGTTTGACTAAGGACTGAATTCAGTTGCCAAAACATAATTAACAGAAAGATAGGAGTGTTTACAATTTGAGTAAATTAAATCATGCTGACAGCATCAGTCCAGCACTTCCTGCTGAAGTACTCGGGGATGTGCAGGCCATGAATTTGTGTCCGAGCATGGCTGACTTAGCCGTCAATCCTTCTAAGGCAAAAACATTCAATACCATGAAATTGGTCATAATAATATCCTTTATCTTCAGTGCTTTTTGTGGGGTGGGGGAACTTATGTACAGTGCATTTTTGGGGATTGGGGGAGTGGCCTGCGTGGCTGGACCCTGATCAGCCAAAAAAGACTGAGTAGGGCCTTAGTGTACCTAAGTGAGGAAATAAACTCAGCCACAGAAGGAAACGGGGACAGATGCAGATAAAAAATAAGTACCCTTTAGAAACAAACAATAAAATACCCATAACTAATGCTATAGCTTCTGGTACATGAAGGTCAGATTATTTCTACCAGAGTCGGGTTTGAAACTGAACTATATGCTTTGAACACAACCCCTTCCTCAGTGATACCGCCAACTTTGGAAAGTGTAAAGCACTGGGTGAAATCACTGCAGGTAAAGATGCATCGAATCAGGGAAGATATCTTCAATGCCTCGCCCAATAACAATCGGCATGTTCATTATTAGCAACTTCAATGAGTGAAGCACAGGTTCATCCACTAATAATACCCACCAATTGAAGCTTCCAGCAAAGAGAGGTCTTTTAACCCCACCAGCTATATGAAAGAGAGCACACCCAGGACCTGGGCAAAACAAACATTTCCAAAACCAGAGTTTGGGGAGGGAGAGTTGATGTTTAAAGCGCATCAAGCTGGCATCACAAAAGCAAGTGGTCATTTGAAATAGCCCCCCCTTCCCCACTTAAAAAGCCTTTCATTGGAACTGGAACCTGCAATCAGCTCGCGTCTGATTCCACCATAATTTTCCTTAGAACAGAACTCAACGCCTCATTACTAGATAATTAAACTACCACGCGATGAAAAATGCTGCATGAAGATGAGGTGCAGCACTCAACTGCTACACGTGAAGCCCTATAAACCATGTTGTGGGATCTCATGCCTATTCTGATGCCACAGGACACTCTCGTAGATTAGGAAATGGAGGATACTGTAGGAAATGTGTGTGGGGCGATAGTGTGGCAACTGCTGCCTGATATGATATTGTCCCGAACAATGGCATGGAATCGAGAATCGTTTTCCCCAGATTCAAACTTGGAGCTTGACAAGAAAGGTAGGCATCAGTGGGGGGGAGGGGGGGGGGCTGTAAAGATTCCCCAGCTGCAGACGATCCCTGCAAATACTCTTTCAGATGAATTTAGCTTCCCTTCATTCATCCAGAATTGAGAAATCCTGTGTTCTAAACTGATCCCCAGGAATAGCGAGGTGTGAGTCTGTTGGGACAGCCTGCCTCGTCAGATGGGAGGACAGAGCTCCTGTTAAATGTGTGGACACCAATGTCTAAGGCATCGAGAAGAGTTCCCGGCATGTGGATGATTCCTACTTAAGAGAGGGTATTAAGAATACCATCAACTAGTTGTGTGGGGGGAGACTCAGCTGCAGGTTTTAAGCTTTGTTATGCAGCCCCTTTCTTGGGGTCTGGAAAATCAG
Organism: Triturus cristatus; assembly: GCF_964204655.1. Taxonomy (NCBI): domain Eukaryota; kingdom Metazoa; phylum Chordata; class Amphibia; order Caudata; family Salamandridae; genus Triturus; species Triturus cristatus. The sequence goes on from NC_140590.1 coordinate 448,189,248, forward strand.
AAAATGGAGAAGGCCCTCATTGTTTCTGGACTTGAACATTGTGAAGAATGCCCTGTACGTTTATTCTAGTGGGCTGAGGTCACTAGGACGGGTTCTAAGGACAAGGTAGGATCTCTGTGATATTTTTGAAAACGACTACAAGTGTTGGTCAAGTTCTCCTGCAAATTCTATTTATCCTCAACAAGCCTCTTGTTTTTTCTTGACTACATGTTTTGAGACAAAAATTGTTCATTACTTCGATATTGCCATGAATATTTACTCAATACATTTTCATTGTACCAATGGCCGTGGGAACCCCGATTAATTTCCTTCATTTTAGTAGAATTAATTTTATGTGTTATCTTTTAAACTAAGCATAGTGTGGACATTTAAGTGATTTATTTATTTTACTGTATTTGTGTTACTCACACATGTTTAGCAAACAAAAGTGATTCAACCTTTCCCTTACACCGATTGAAATCTGAATGGAAAATCTCCACAGGCAGAGGAGGAAGAGGTTCCTTAATTAGAAGGGAAACCCTGAGGAAAAACAATGGGGCACTAATCAAAAGCAAGGGACGAAGAACAAAACGAAATACAAATACTATTTACTGCATTGCAGCCCATTTCCCCCTGAATTCTACAGCCTGTTATATTAATGAGATAGGAAGTGACATCACAGGAAGCACAGGAGCAGTCTCGGATTGGAGAGAAGCCACAGGAATACACAGTGCCCACCATCTTGGATTGAGAATCATGATATAGTCCAGCTCAGTCTATTCCTGGGAAACTCTGGGACAAAGAGTGCAACAAGGAGGACTGCAGAAGGAATGTACTTGACTTCCTGAGTTACATAAGCTTTCCCAAACATCCGTTCCTCCCAAGATATTGCTAGGGTTTAAGCATTTAGGTAAAACGTTGAGTATTCTCAGCGTCCTTGATGCACAATTCTGTGGCTCATTCTTTTAGGACAAAATGGAAGCTCTGCCTCATCTCACCAGCACCATGGCCTGGCTGAGCCAGTGCTTAGCAATCTAATCCCCTCCCAGTCCATCACATGCCATCATGGCTAAATGTACTTCTATCCAAGCCTTAGCTGGCTTTGTCTAATATACACCCCCCTTGGTTAAGTATTCATTTTGGGCAGTGGGGGTGTGCCCTCCCTTCCCGTGAGGTTAAAACATGTCCCAGAGTCCTCATCCCTCGGGCCAGTTTATTTATTGGCAGGGGGCGTTGAGCCACCAACCCCTCCCAATTGACCCACTCCAGGGACCCCATCCCCTGAGGCCCGATCAAAGAAGATTCTCAGGACCCCATCCCTCAATACACTGCATTTCTCTTCCTGAGAAAGTGCGGACAGGGAATATAAACTTAACTCCCTGCCCGCACACTGCGGGGCAGAGAACAAAAGTTTCCTTCTTCCCAGGGGGAGCAGGGGAATAGGTTTCCTTTGCCAAGGCGGGAGCAAGCAATGGAGGCACCATGTATTGCCAGCAGGGGCCTTAGGGATCCCACCATGGCCAACATTTGGCATGTTGTGGGTGCCACCCGTGGGCCCCTGGGCACCCACTTTAAAATAACGTCTGGCTTCCGCTGTCACCTAGTATGGATGTAGGGTGGGGAGCCATCTGGAAAGCCAGCAGGAGCTGCGGAGGCTTTGGGTGTTACCCCATGCCCCAAAATTATTGCAAAGTGTGGGTATCCCACGTGGGACTGGGACACCCATAAAAATATTATATTAAAAAAAATGAATAATAAATTAGCAGCAGTAGCCTCTCTTCTCCAAGCAAGGACTGCCCCATAATGCCCTGCGAGGGCTTTATATTTATATTTTTGGATCCAGGTGGTAATACGGTACTAAGAGTAAGCTGTACAGCACTGGAGCAGAGTGAGCCATGCTGGAAGCCATCTGATTCAAGGCTTCTCGCTCTGTTCGGGGATGCCCTCTTGTGGATGCAGCATCAGAAATGCAACTCCTTGAACATAGTGTGTACACCAGGATTCTGAGCACATCTAGACAGGAATGTTTTAAGGCATGGGAAAAGTGGCCAATTGCCCTGGGCCCCTATCTTCCAAAGGCCCTCTGTATAAGTGAACTTTCTAATGTCTAATTGATCTCTGTCTATTCTATTTTCCACTCTCTAAATCTCTCTTTATCGCCTTCTCTCTACCCCATGACTCAGTCAGTGTTGCTTCAGGACTTATGGGTTCCTTTCAATGTATATTTCAACTATTGTGTGACCCTATCAAAGTTTAACATAAAACTTAGTATTGTTTGGCATCACAGGGCACATGAATCATCAAGAAATGGGCAATACAAATCACATTATTTCCATACAGGGGCCCCCAAAGTATGTCTTGCCCGGGCCCCCGGTGGCCTTAAGATGACACCCACATGATATCCAGCAAACACAGAATGGAGCACCAGCATCCTTGTGATTGGTGACTTCTGGAGCTGCAGGGCAGTCTCTTAGGAACACAGCAGGAATAAATGCACCATTTACACCCTTCACTGTGACCCACCATGTGCCCTCTATCGCTAGCTTCATGTGCCCCACGCATCACTCATTTAGCTCCAAGATTGGAGTTTTTCAGCAGACAAATGTGGCATATTTGTAAGGAGGACTTTGTTGCGCCTGGTAATGCCCTCCTGCTGTAACTCAACAGTTATACTTCTGTAACTCAACTTGAACGACGGTCTAATCACAAAATGGCTGAACTTTAAGCTGATCCCAAAATGGGAATGACACCGGGAACAAAGCTGGCAGTGAGCTGACCCAAAAATGTGGCCTGAATCAAAGCCTCTCTATGTGTAACTTGAAACATGACATTTGAAAATATACATTGCAGACTGGTATGGTAAACAAGAAAATAAAAGTTTCTTAAACTGCATGCAGATTTCAAAAATTCTCCATCCTCATCTGTTAATCAAGTATAGAAAATTACTGATTAAACACCATGTTCTATGTTTCAGAATGGTAATACCAGCATAACCTACTTTCAACTTTCATAAAGAAAAAGTAATGGCAAAGGATTCTAAATATTTATGTCTAAGATCATCGTACACTAGACATAGACAGAAGTTAGGGCTTATTCCCGTGTAGAGGCCTCGTTTACATGTGCACTATTAAAAAGGGCTCCTTCATAGAAAATTCTCAAAAGGGCCCAAGGTTTCGTCTGGGAACCCCCCGATTCGTAGAGGTTTTCTTCTCCTCTTTAGAGAGATCGATTGAAGAGGCCCAACATTATTCCCCTGCACCACCAAGAATGTCAAAAGAAGGTGGGTCGTTTCCTCTCGACCCTCCCTCTATTAAAAAGAACTTAATTGGAAAACGACCTTTGAAAGGAAACACTAAGTTTTAGCTACTGCAACTCACAAAGATGTACTGATTAATTAATCTCAGTATCATACTTCAGGTATTTACTGCGCCAACAAACTTAGGGGCATATTAACAACGGCCAGCGATAATTATCGCAGGCCGTGCTTAGCGATAATTATATTATCGCAGGCTATCTCTGGTATTTGTCGCCCTGGTGGCACGTTATTAACAACGCATTACTCCAGGGCGATAACAATTCCAGAGATAGCGAGGTTATCGCCCTTTTGCAGGGAACATCGCTGGTTTTCCAGCGATGTTCCCTGCAAAAGGGCGATAACCTTGCTGATGCGACCTACTGGGTCGTATCAGCATAATCCACCCCCTATGTTAGGGATGGCTAAATCAGGATTTTAGCAGACGTTAGGTTTTGGCAAAAACGGCCGGTTTTGCCAAAATCTAATGTGTGCTAAAATCATGTGGGCTGCCTTGTAAATATTGCGATGTAAACATCAGCAATATTTGCAAGGTAGTCCATCTTGGGTACGCCCAGTAACGCCCACTTTGCATCTCATTGGAGATGCAAAGTGAGGCGTTGGGAAAAAGGGTGCTAACATGCGATTATGCATGTTAGCACCCTCTTGTAAATAGGGCACTGGTTTTATCTCCGCTAAGCGGAGATAAAGCCCTTGTAAATATGCCCCAAAGAGTTTTAAGGAATGATTAACATAATCTGTGTCTTACTTTGGATGTTTACTGTAAAAAACTACACAGTGATGGAAGGAATGCTTGAATGAATCTCAGGCCCTGGCTGGGCAGTTTGGGCTTCTCGCACTGGAATGAAAAACGATGGATTGGAATGTGGTCACTTTGACTGTCATCGGTTGAGATTAATCCAAGTTTTTCTTTTATCACATAGATGTCTGTTGCTTTCTGTATATGGCCACGCGCTTCTTTGCAGCAGACTCTATGGTTTATTTGTGTTTATGTGAAATTAACTATGCTCAGATTTATGAGCCATAGTGTGCGCGTATGGTCTTTTTCATATTTAATGTTCGCTCAGTGTTTGCCAGCTAATGGAATGCATTGACTTACACTGGATGCTCTTCCGATAAATTCAATCAGGAGGGAGTTAATAAGGCTTTTAATTAGGCTTAATAAACAAATGATTTCTGATTAGTCAGCCTTACCAGTGTAAAATGAGATTATGTCTCCTCAGCGAAACACAATTTATTGTTTAAGTGGTTAATGCTGAGCAGAGCTGCTCCTGGAAAACACGAGTACAGTAGCAAGCTTTTCACCGTGATCCAGAAAGAGAACTCAACAGGACAGTGAAGTTATCCAAAGACACCAGGGGACATATTCTCAGGCCCTATCGCCAAGGGAACGTCACTTTTTCTGACGTTCCTGTGGCAATAGGATCAGCGCCTTATTCTCAAGGCAGCGTTAACTCACTTAACGTGGCTTTAAGCCAAGTTAAGTGGCTTAGCGCTGCCTTGAGAATAAGGCCCCTTTCATGCTAAATTTAGCGCGACTGGGGCGTACAGTGGGTGTTGCGGTGGGCATTCCACAGCAACACCCATTGTGATCGACGCTGCCACCTGTTATTAAGGGTGGCGATAATAGGTGGCAGCGCCGAACTTAAGACCAGAAAAATCCTGGTCTTAAGTAGGCGAAACGAGGAGAAATGCTATATTTCTCCTCGTTTTTACTTTCACCTTGTGTGCTGCCTTGTGCAGCACACAAGGGAAAAGCAAAATGGTATTTCAGGAATGTTAATGTGCAGGAAGGGGCACCGTCCTGCGTAGGGAAGGTGGGCTCCATAGAAACAGACATTATTGAAATGAGCTTGTCTGATGTTTGTGCACTTCCCTAATTTATTGTTCAAAGTACAAGATGCACAAAGGCCCTCAGTTCAAGTGGGCTGGGATATAGTTACCTGTAATCGCAGATATGTTTATACCATTTTAGTCTGAGTCAGTCCTTAAGGATGCACTAAGAATTAGGAAATTATCATGGGAATTAAAATTAAAGCTTGGTAGTTCCTGGTGTTTCAACCCTTTCCTATTAGAAAATGTCACCAACTTGTATCTGGTGATACATCTTCCAGATGGGGCGTATTCAGAAGTGTGAGATTCCCATATTTTCTATTATCTCTGTAATTTCGGTTTCATATGGAGAGTCATCTATTCCTATTTGCACTCTTACTTTGACTCCATACACCCACATACATTATTCAATTTTTTTCATCCCCGGATTTCTCAAATATCATTCTTAACAGGTCTAGCTTACAAGAATTTGCAAATATTAAAAAGAAGACCTTACCATGATTGGGTTTGGATGAACGAACTGGCGTGTAGTGGTTCTTTGTGGTCGTCCTCACCGGCGTGTTTTCTTTGGGGGAATTATCAATGGCTGAAATTGTCTCCCTTTCACAATGTGCAATTGGAATTGGCCCTTGCTGCCTCAAGATATCAGCCAGAGCCCTGAAATATAGAATAAATCATATAAAATCAAGGAACAGTGTAGTACGTGTGCAACATTAATACCAAAGGCCAGTTCAAATGTTCCTGGTCCCATTCATCTTCAATGCATTCAAGAAAGAATTACGATCATATGCACAAACAGAAGACATACAATTTAAAACAAATTTTAAGAGAGTGTCTCAATTGAGGAATTCTTCTTTTTAAGAATGAAGAGGCTGCAGGGCGGTGTGGGTGAGAAGAATTACAGCTAAGAATTTATTATGGCAGTAAAGAAGAGAGATTACACAAATACAGAGGAGGTACAAGTGTAATCTAATACAATATAATACAGCCAATTTGAGCTGTTGTGTACAAAAACTGGTGAAAAAGCCTCTGGCCAATGACGCCTGATTGAAGTTGCCTGCTGATATTCTCATTTGCAAAAAGAAGGCCATTTACAAAGCTGAAGACGTTAGGTAGAATTCCAAAACACCTTTCCAGCATCCCCACGTTTTTACAATGCCACAGCCCAGAGCACAAAGGTCATACTATGAGTTCAAACAAGACTTCTCATTACCAAGCCATTTCCTAATATCGAATTGGTACTTTTGTGAATCAAGTCATTGCTCACTTCTATTCTTTACTCCATTTTCAAGGAGCACAGCTTGCAGCAATAGTATAGACTCCTCCTATCTAGAGTTTGAGAGTATTCAGCTTCGGAATTCAATATTGGCAATGTTAGAAATGGGATTTCAAGTTGGCTAGGGCAAGCACCTTAGCCAGGCAGAAGCCACTACTCTAGTCAGGGCAAGGGAGTTACACACTGAAGATAACCCCTGCTCCCCCCCTTTGTAGCTTGGCACAAGCATTCAGGCGTATCCCAGAGGCAATGTGTAAAGCGTTTGCACAACACACACACACAGCAGCAACACACTAGATACACTACAAAAGAAACTCCACACAAGGTTATATAAGCAAAATAGCCTTTGTATTATCCAAAACACATGACATCATAATCACACAATATACACTGTGCAAACTGGCACTAGGCAATATTCACAGGGGATTATATACAGGACCAGGCCAATCGGACAACGGTCAGAACCATCAGAATACAGGTAGTAAATATAAAACACAACCAGTAACTACTGGTACAATAAGGACCTCAGCATTATCACATTAGGCATAAAACACATTAGGCCCAAACTGCATTAGCATAAACCCATTACGCAATAGGCATCATCCTAAAACATCATACCATGACAGAAGCATCAGCAGAAGTACACTATGCAACATCACATTAGGCATAAATCAGCACTGCACCCCAGTAACACTTCTACCAGGTGTATACATCACCTTACAAACTGACCCTAGGCCAACTGGCTTTTTACTGGTGCTTTAAATGCCCTCTGTCCAAAATGTCAGGGCGCTATGCTGCCACTTGCAGCAACAGCACTGTGCGTCATGCTCTGGGGCAGGGGGTCCAGCTCACCCCTTATTTCTCAATAAAAAGAAAATGCTCCTAAAGGAAAATGGCACTGGCACCACACGTGCCGTGAAAGCCCCACTCCGGGACTCTAAAAATAATCTGGACCAAACGTTGCAGCTGCCCGTGTTCTCGCGGTGCAGCTGAGCGGATAAACAAGCATTGGCACTCACTGTGCCTTGTGAGCCCCACTGGGACTCTGACCAAATTGCCCCCATGGTGCAGCTGCCCGTAACGGCAGTGCAGCTGTGCAGAATGATTCTGGCACTCACAGTGCCTCGGGAGCCCCGTTCACCGGGCTCCTCCTCGTGCCATCTATTGGCACCAACAAGCATCAGCCCGACTCACCGGGCTCTTCTGGGACTTGCTGGTATCCTCGGGTGCAGCTTCCCTCTCTACTGCGGTCGCAGCGGCCTGCCTCCCCTTCTGCCAGGCGGGGGAAGGCAGGTCATGCAGCAAATGGAGACCGCGTGGCACCGATGTCTCTCACTTCTCTCGGGGCTCTCCTTGGCTTGTCTGGTCTCTGGGGAACACGCGTTGCCATTGGCGATCTCGGCCACTTTCTCAGTTGGCCCCACCCCGAGTCAGGCAACAGACACCTGGCTTCCGGGTCACGATTGGCGGCGGATCACTTCTCTTTTGTCTCGGGCCACGGCGGTGATTCTTGGCCAATGCAGGGTGGTCCCGCTTTACGAGCACACATGTGGGGTAGGCACCCCTATTTAAATCAGCAGCAATTCGGGGTGGGATCCCGCAAAAGCACACAATGCAGGAGGGGCACCCGCTGCAATAAAGAGCGCAAAGTGTGAGTGTGGGGTGCTCTCCAGCTCCATCCCTGAGTCGTGCAGGGGAATCCCCATGCCGGGATTCCCTCAGGATGCCTCTACAGCCCAGCGCTGCAGAGGCCAGGCGCTCCTCTTCTCCTGGCAGTAAAGAGTAAAGCGCTCTGAAGGTGCTGGAGTTCTCAAAGGTCCAGGGGCAGGACTGGGCCCAGGCAGGCCAGCACACAGGGACCTCCAGCAGGGAGGCAGTCCCTCGTGGTGGTTCCTCCTGGGGCCCAGCAGCAATAAATCCTCCAAACAGCACAGGAACACACCTTTCATGGGGTCACAGCCCCAATATTTATACTCTCATTTGCTTTGTCTGCTCTGGTACAGGGCTTGGGAGAACAAGCCTAAACTGGTTCTGGGGGGTTTTGGAGCACTTTGTTGACAAGGCTTCTCTTCCCCTTTGTCAGGTGGGGGCTCGTCATCAGACACACCACAGGGGAGCAGAGCCAGCATTTACATAGGCAGGCACAGCCCCATTCAGGGTCAGGGGACTATTCCTACCTCTACTTCAAATGCAGATGACCTATTCAGACTAGCGCTGACTCACCCTGCCCTCCCAGGAGCCGCACACACCTCACCAGCCCCTGTCACTCCAAAACCAGACATGCAATACACATCAGGCAGGCAGACACATAGCACACTGAAATGCCAATTTCTAAAAGTGGCATTTCAAAAATAGTTATAATAAATCTGCGCACACCATTGCATTTATTATCGCTATTTCAACTATACCAAACTTGACCACGCTGCTCCTCTCATATCAGGAATTACCACTGAAACACTTATCAGGGAATCCCCAATGCAATCCTATGGGAGGGCAGCCCCATAGCAGTGAGAAACCAAAATGGCTGTTTGTCACTACCAGGACATGTCACACACTTAAGGTACATGTCCTACCTTTTACCTACAATTCACCCTACCCATAGGGCTAGCTAGGGCCTACCTTAGGGGTGACTGACATGCAGTAAAAGGGGGGTCACAGATATGGCACACACTTTAGGTGCCACGTCACAGAGGCAGGAACACTGCGAGCACAGGCCCTGCAATGGCAGAGGCCTGAGATAGGTTTGCAAGGCTAATTTGGTGGGTGACGCAATCAGCGCTGCAAGCCCACCAGTAGCATTTAATTTACTTGCCCCGGGAATCTGAGATACCATTTTACAGGGGACTGACAGGTAAATTAAATATGCCAAACAGGTGTAGACCAATTTTACCATGTTTACCACAGAGAGCACACACACCTTACACTGAACAGCAGTGCTAAAGTGCCCAGAGCCCTAGAACCACCAACAACATGTCAGAAAAAAGGTTAGGAGGAAGGCAAAAAGTTCAGGGATGACCATCCAAAAAGCGCCAAGTCCAACAGGCAACAACAATTTAATAATCTTTCAGTTTTCTCTAAAGTCACTTTCTCTTATTATCGTCCAGCATTAGAAAGTCACTTGTAAAACGAGGAGAGCAAACATCCGGCCTCACAGGACAGCTCCCCTGTTGGCCATCAGCCTATATGCTGATAATGGAAGATATCCTCATTTAGATCCATGGAAAGCTAATTTGTTTCATAAACATTGAGTCCTTAATTTCTATAGAATTAAAGCAGTTGTTTTCCAATGTAGTATTTGAAGATTTATGTCATTATATATTTTGGGACTACCTTTAATGTTTACTTGTGCACTATAACTGTCGGACTTTGGAAACTATCTGTCAAGCATTTCCTGTGACCCTTGCTGTAACAGGGACAAGCTAGCAATATATATAAAATACGAGATTGCCCGTGCTTACCACTAACCAGAACCCTGGCTACTGTCATTGCAAGTGAAAGGTGACCTCGCCAGGGTAATGCACCCTGCGTTGCTGAGTCGAAGCAGACATTTGGTGGGGTTCAGGCAGAGAGTGGTTACACTAAAATTCAACTATTACAGCTGAAATAAAGAAAGAATTCCCATCAAGAATAATTCATTTAAAACAGAATAACAACAATCTAAATCGGCTAAATCTAATAAAAAACAAACAACACATGATAATTCAGTGGCAACATTAAACACCCAAGCATATTATATATTCACTGAAAAAAACATAGGTTTCACACACGTTATAGTTAGGAATTAGCATTTAAAAAACCTTGCAAATTCACTTAAAAAACCATAGGTTTCACACAAGTTATAGTTAGCTGTACATTTCACTCGTAAAAAACCAATGAAATTCCACGTTATAGTTAGATCAGGTAACTATAACTTGCGCGCCCACAATAAACTGCTGATGACGTCACATATTACATTACTTATGACATGGTCAGTGACATCACTCATGACATCAATGATGACATCTGAAATGACACATTTTGCATTGCGGTCGCGCAAGTTATAGTTACCTGATCTAACTATAACGTGGAATTTCATTGGTTTTTTACGAGTGAAATGTACAGCTAACTATAACTTGTGTGAAACCTATGGTTTTTTAAGTGAATTTGCAAGATTTTTTAAATGCTAATTCCTAACTATAACGTGTGTGAAACCTATGGTTTTTTCAGTGAATTTGTACGTTTTTTTAAATGCTAAGTTATGTATTTATTTTTAATTTTTGCGCGCACGGTGTGGGCACTCGGTGCGCTTCGCGCACCGAGCGCCCACGTTGCGCATTTCATACCGTGCACGCCTCGCCATTTTTTACAAAATATCAATTGTTTTTTTCTCCCTTGGGGGTCCTTAGATTTATATATTAAATGTGATTGTTAATGTTTTTTTTTTTTTTTATTTTTTTTTACCGTACGCGTATGGTAAGCTTACCGTACGCGCACTCCGCGATTTTTTTTTAAAATTATTAAATTTATTTTTCATACTTTTTGGTCCTTCGTGAACCCCCTGACGAACGCTAGGGGGTCTGCAACTCTCTTCGTTGCCCCCTTTTCATGTTATCAACCTTTGTTTTTCAGTGCGAGAGACAGAAAATAGCGGCCGATACTTTCTGATTTCGACCGATTCGAATGTTTACAGTCATGTAACCACCAATCAGAATTGAGCTCGCGCACGGCACCGTACGCGTACGGTAAGCTTACCGTAAGCGCACGGAGCGCGCTTACAGATATATATATTGATTTAAATGCTATTTTCTCAGGACCTACTGAACAGATTTACACCAGACCTGCAAAAGGCACATCCCTGACCTGAGGACTACCTCTCTGCCCAATTTCAAGTAATTCTGTTCAGCCGTTCGGGCTGTAGCTCGGACTAAAGGTCCTATGGGAAAATGCATGGGGAAAACGTGTTTTGGGACCCCCCTTTTTTCTCAGCCCCCGCTTGACGAATCCCCCCGAGACTTTCAGGGTAGGAGTGGAGCGTAGCGCCCCATTAGTTTTGAAAAATTTGCGAGGATTCGTCAACCGGCGCCAAAGTTATTCCAAATAGAATGTTGCGGATTTCCTATGGAAACACGGTCCTAACTATAACTATCTACTGGCGACCGCCAGTAGATAATAAGCGTACATTGGGCTGTGTGTAAACAAATGAGAACATGGAGCATTGGAATTCTTTGCTGAAAACCATGACTCTTAAAATACTTTGCAGTTGTTTATGGAGCAGGGACACCAGACAGCTATCAACATCGGGGAACAGTAATTGTGCAGTCTCTAATAACGGAAAACAAATTTAAGCACAGTGAACTTATGTGTCTTAGTGTTCAGTATCTAGAATTATTGGGTGATAAACCATGCTTAGCTCCCAAGCTAGGTTAGAGTCTGCCTGTACATGGAATAATGGATATCTTCTGACATGGGAGTCCTAGTGATACTGACTGTTTTCAAACCCAGTGGTGGCTGATCAATCAGCAGAAGATGGGGAGACCGTGGTCTGAATGTTGGTCGCAAATGAGGAATGAGCTCACGGATCCTCAATGCTTATAATAAAACATGTTTGGAAATTGACAAAGGAGAACCTTACTTATAAGTGCATCAAATGTGATGGGAAACATCCTCTTGGTCACATTTGCTGCAATCAATATTGCAAAAAGTATGCACATAATATTCTTGAGTCGCGCACACTCAATAACAAAAATACACCTGAATAGCTCAGTGCACATAATTTACATAGAAAGGATAGCAGTGTTCATAAATGAGGTTATTCATTATACAGGGGTACCCTCTATCAAAAAATTCACTCTGGGTAGGTAAAAATACAGTTCTGAAAGAATCTCTCCTAATCCCCAGGTAGATCTGGCAAAAGGAACTATAAAAACTCAGAGAAGTACATATTAAAAGCCCTCTCTACCTGCTAAGGTTGCACTTCTTTCTATATAGATGGAGAATCCTGCTAATCAATCTGCATTTAACACACAAGTGCAGGCTACTACCCTCCAAACTAGAGTTCATCACTCTCACAGGTAAGGGTGACGAGTCTGTGGAGGGGTTGAGTGGCAAAACTGAATTTAGGCCAGTTTTGGCTCAGGCAGCACACAGTATATTTTTACAAAATGTATTTTTACCATTAAGTTATCATTCTAATAGCTTTATTTAGATCTAAAACAGATTGTAAAAGCTCAAACAAAGGCAAATTTCATAAAGACATTATTGCGCATTTTTGTTTTATACATCCATGCATCTTACAGTAGTCACCCCATTCCTCTCCAATCGAACCAAGATGCTGTCTAAGTACTATATAGAAGAATAGAAGAATATGGGTAATAACAGCATATCTTATTCCCACAGTGTCTTAAATGTTTGTAATTATATAACAAATTTATTGTTTTTAAGGACTGTATGTTTTAAAGACGGTGTCTAAACTTTAATTTAAAAAATTCATTCATTCATTCATGTTTGTAGAGAGGAAGGGGCAAATCATAGTATGAATAAAGTATCAGTGTAAATATGTTAAGAAAAATAACATTTATAAAAAGAGCATAAGATTACCGTTGCATAGCAATACAAAAGAAGTATAAAAACAACTTTTAAAAAGTGCACATAATGGTCTGGAACAGGCAGGGGGGACCTTATGCATAGTTATGTTAAAAGAGTACTTAGATAAGTCAAGTAACATTACCTCACATTTATGCTCAACCTAGCGATCCATGTCAGCACAGGCGCGAATACACCTCTAAAACCATACAGCCTGTAGGTATCTCGCAACAGTGAAGACCACCAACCTTGTGGTATCAGACCTAAGGATCCTGACGGCATCCAAATGTCTCCTCATACCCAATGACCTGCATAATGGCAATAACAATTTTCTTCGCTGAGGGCCATTTGGAGGACAAACAAACCATATGTGAGCTACAGATTCAGATGTACCCCTACACTTTGGGCAATCCGTGCCTTTACACTTTACACTTTCCCAATTCGCACGGACTGCCCTAGTAGAAAGAGCCTGATATCTAAATTGTAGATAGAGTTTCCAAGTCAGAGGTGGTGTGAGCTCATCAGTTGCTTCCTCATAACTGGGAAAGATTTTAAATTTCATAGAATCAAGTGTCAGAGTACCTCTGCGGTTGCACACAGTATCAACACCTACGTTTTTTGCCAATATGCTGCTTTAATAGCCATTTTTGTAATGGAGACAATACTCCCCAGGTTAGTCTAAAACACCTCCAACCCTAACTTTGTAAGCACATTCTACGTGTATAAACCACTGTAAGTTTTGGGCTCTAGGCAGAGCTAATAGATCTTTAAGGGGTTCTCTGTAGGCTTCGAGATCAGGGGATGGCCATATCCTGTGCCAATAGGGCAAGAGCTAAGTGCAACTTTCAAAAAGATTTTCTTGAGCTCTAAATCTAGAAATAACAGGAGCAAGGGCATACTTTTTGGAATGCCAAACAATATCCTAATAAATCTATTTTCCACAAATGATAAATTGTTGCAATTGACATGGCTGTAGAACTCGGCTCTATATAGATTGCCTCCTAGACCTTTTACATTATATATTTCGAACGCTGTTGAAGTTTTCATAGAGAAAGTTTTGTTGAAAGTCGCCAGCAATCTTGACGTATAGAAAATCAATGAACATTCTGATTTGTGGATCTGTATGGGCCAGTCCATGGTAGGAGTTACACTAATTCCTAAATGATCAAAGTTAAGAACCTGTTTTATTGGGACTGTGTCAACAAACAACTTACATCTATACCTCTTACTTCTTTCCAGATAGAAAACCATGAATTTTGTATTAGATCTATTCAGTTCTAACTCCCATTCGCTACAGGAGAAGTTGAAGTCAGCCAACAACATCTGGAGGGCTTAGAGCAATCTGGATATTAGGAGAGTGTCGTCCACAAAAAGCAGAGTAGGCACTCTCCTAACCTCAAACAAGGGTACATCACAGCCATCCCTATCCAGGCAAATAGCCACATCATTTATAAACAGGGAGAACAAAGTGAGGGCCAGAACACAGTCCTGTCTAACTCCTTGTCAAATGCTTATTGAAAAAGTGAACTGCCCCTGGTTCCCTCACTGGACCCTAGCCTAGTTCCCTTCATGCAAACGTATTAAGATTGCCAATAAATTGGGCAGGATGCCCATCTTATTAAGTGTTGACCACAGCAAAGCCCTGGGAACAAGCTCAAAGTATGCACAAAAGTCAATAAAGGCAACAAAAAGTCACCCTCTGTTGACTTCAACAATCTTCCAGTAAAGACAATAGAACCGGAAGGCCTGATCAACTGTGCCCATTCCACTTTTAAACCCTGACTGAAGCTCAGATAATATGCCTTTCTTGTCAATCCAATCTTGGAGATGGTTTACTGCTTGCTTACAAAAAGTATTTTGTGCAGCTGGGATCAAGCTTATAGGTCTATGCTGGCCCTTCTTGTGGATTGGAACAATTTAAGCTTTACTCTAGGATATGGTGATCTGCATGTCCTTCAAGAATGTATTTGAGAGGTGATTCATCTAAGGCCCTCCGACCGCTAATTTTGATTTAAATAACTCTTTTGGTATCTGATCGGGACCCGGTGTTTTCCTTAAGTTATCAGAAATCTCCATTCACTAATAAATCAGATTTTGAAATGGAGTAAGAAATACAATTGAATCATTTGCTAGCATTTCCCCAAGCAGTGATAAGAAAAGAAAGATGTTACCACCATCTAGGTCTGCTCATGGAAAAGTCTTGGAAAGTTAACATCGTAAAATAGCTTTTGGGATTTATTTCATGGTGAGAGCACACTAACCCCCAAAATGTAGTGTATCCCATTCTTGCATACGAGTACCCTGCTTTAGAAGACACACTTTAGGGGTGAATTAGGAATGCATTTTTTCTATATGACAAAGCCCTATTCCTTGTCATGTTTTACTGCAATACATTTCAGCTGCAGCCACGCAGAGCACAGAGGTGTTCCTAGCAGGCATATATTTTCCTCTTATATGTGGGTGATGTATGTATGATATTTAACATTCCATGCAATGTGTACCTATTAGGCATCCTTCACAATGTACATATAAGACAGGTAAAGTACAGTACATATTTGGGGAGATGCACTAGCACTCTACTACTTTTTAGCACTGGTATAGCATTCAGAGTCCTAAAGGCAGTAAAATTAGACAGGCCAAAAACTATGAACCAAAGTAAAAATTGGGCTGGGTCTCACAGATGCCACCACCGTTCGGTGTGACTGTTGAATCACAAAAAGAGTGTATTGCTGCTACCAAACAGACCCCAAGTGAAAGGGTTGTGGGCAGCTAACTCCTCAGGACTACTGTAAGAGGAAACCAGTTTAGTCACTTTTCAATTCTAGGGCATCATAAGAAGCATTAGATCTGCAGTTCGTAAATAAGTGTCCCTAAAAATGAGACAAAAAGGGGAAAAAATCCGAAGCATCTCCAGTTCACAGGAATAATGGTTTCAATGAAATAGCTCCACACATGGTCAGTGTTAGAAATTACCATCTTTGGCAAGGTTTATCCCCAGATTGTTGACGTGATAGTTTCTGCTGTATGTAAAACTCTTTGCACTTTACCACTGCTAATTGGTGGAAAAGTGCATGTGATTCCCCCTTTCAACACAATAAAATTGGCATTTCCCAAATTAGTATATTTAACTTACCTAACAGATCTTAGTGTATGGTACAGCGATATACTTTGGGCCCACATGTTAAATGTCGCAAGTGGACTGCAGCACATATTGCACTATTCACTACAGCAACAATGCGTGTCAAAATAAGGCCTTTGCCAGGACTAAATGCTTCTTTTCAAGATTAATAAGCAATCCCAAAATGGGCCATACTTCTCATAAGGTAGGGTGCCTAGCATTTAAAAATAGGACATATAAACGTTTAATGTTAAATATATCCTTACAATGAAAAATCCCCAGCAGCAGATAAACTACTACAAAATTCATTCTCGGATGTTTTGAAGTTTTTATCAAAAGCTCAATTCAATTCACTGATGAAGTCAGAACTTTGATAATTCTTTTGGAAAACTTACTTTTGGAAAGTTACCCTTTCCCTGCCTAAAGCCTCTGAAAGCCCATTTGCAAGAGCACCAACTGTCACCTGGCAGCTGAGTACCCCTTTGCAGTGTGAAAACAGCTCCCAGAGCAGGAAAAAGGTGTTGAGTGTTAGGAGGTATCTGTTAATCTAGCCAGATGACATTTGGAGCTTTATTAACTTTAAAGAGGTCTACGCTATCACAGACAAATCCTAGCTGACTTGTGAGCAGGGCCCTCCTTCCTCAGTGAGACAGGTACAAATCATTAGGGGGAAAGGAGCTGCCCAATAGAACTGTTTTAGATTGACCACCAAGGAGGGGTTGCTCATTTCCATGACCACACCACTGGGGTGGGCACAGGAGCTGTGCACAGGGGAAGAAGAGTTCTGTCATCCTGGTTTAGGTAGAGAGGGACACTGTGGGATTGTTTTCAGTAGGGCACACAGCAAAATACAGTAGAGCTACCCCTAGGAAAGTTTATCCCATTGGATTGGGTGCCAGGAGTCATTCCCACCCACGGGCTGGGTCAGGGCATAAATGAGGCACCCACAGTACCCTTCTCAGAACAGTTTTTGCATCTGTGGAAGAACAGAAGAGGGCTGGGCATTCTGTTTGTAAGTTGAGAAGAACTTTGAAGACCAGAACTGCTCTCCCTAGTGTACCCAGTACAAGAAGTGGACTCCAATGGTCAGAAGGTTGACATCCTAGTCAGGTTACAGGAAAACAACAAGCTAAAAGACACCTCTTTCTGCAACTGCCCATCTGACCAAATCCGAATGGGCCTGCCCTGAAACATGCTGCTGGCCTCTACTGGAGTAAGTCTTGACCCCAAAGTGCTGTCTCCAAGGTCCAAGACACATAGCTTATTTCAAAATGTACTCTTTCTATCATCTCCTGAAACATGGTGCTTTGAAACTTCTTGGCTTCAAGAATCTTTCAGGACAAGGACCAATCTGCCAAGCTAATATGACAAAGGTACATTGCTCTGGGACAAAGATTCCAGTTGCTCCCACTCTCAATTTTTCTTCAGCACTAAATACAACACTGCTGCACTTTGCAGAGAAGGGATCCGTCTTGTGGAGCTCTGAGGCTCTGCCCTGCTGGAGGAATCCCAGTGCCACAAAGGTGACTAAGCCCAACGACAGAAGTCTTCACCAGACGAATGCAGCAAAAGATTCCGGCCAGCGATGGACCTTTCTTGGGAGCAAAATAAATATTTCTCCAGCTTGGAGTTTTTCCTTCAAATGTCAACAGCTTCATCAAGACCTTATCCAGTGGCTATCTGATGTAGCATAGCCCTCTTCTGCCAGAGCCTTCTACCTCGTGCCACTGATCACTTTTGAATTCCATTTCAGAGACCATGGGCCACGTTTTTATCTTGCTGGTATAGGTATCACAACAGTGACGGAGTACCAATACTGCCAAGGTAATGTTCTGCCTATCAGATTTTGATGCGGGTGGACCATAGGTTTGGCTATGGCACTTAGTACTACTTCACCACCTTAGCCAACCATCCCTGGTGGCCTGGTAGAGTAAGGGCTGTCAGGGAAACGGCCATATATCAGGTCACTTAATGAGGATGGGCGGAGTTATAACCATGTATTTACTGTCCATCAGCACAAGGCAAACCCTGTT
Source organism: Triturus cristatus (assembly GCF_964204655.1). Lineage (NCBI taxonomy): Eukaryota > Metazoa > Chordata > Amphibia > Caudata > Salamandridae > Triturus > Triturus cristatus. Next base: position 448,207,361 of record NC_140590.1, read on the forward strand.
GGTGAACGACAATAAAAAAGAATGCAACCATGTATTTACTGTCCATCAGCAGGAGGCAAACCCTGTTGGTGAGGGACAATAAAAAAGAATGCCCCCTCGCCCAGGGGTGGATGACTCCCATGGTAATGGGAGCATTATATTTTTTCTTTTCAAAAAGAAAATCCTGTTTTAAGATTTTCTTTTTAAAAATTAAAAAAATATATATTTTTGATGCAGGGCTCTGTCCTGCTGATGGAACCTTGAACCAAACAGCAAAATGCATTGGAAGTAGCGGTCAAGACAGTGGTTCTTGTCAATATATTATAAATGATAGCCTGCCTAGTGGTCATTTATAAATGTGGTGAGATGTCCCTTCATCCAGGGGCATGGAGTAATTTACTCTGTCTCCCTGGCAAATCAACGGGCCATCCGTCTATCTATAAATCAAGTTCTAAGTCCAGTAACAATCACTCCATCGTGGTTGAGCTCAACCTGTGCCTAGGTACCAGTCGAGTGGAACCAGATGCCCGCAGTTCAACTTTAAAAATATATAACTCTGGTTTCCCCACAGGATTTTTGTCGTTTTTATGTCATTTTATTTATAAAAATGTACTCTATTTTTTGGGGGGGGGGGGTTGGATTTATCTTGTGTTGTGAGTACTGCCTAAACACTTTACACATTCACTCTAAGTTGAGCCTTTCTACTCTGTGCCATAGCTCCAGGGGATTGAGCTCAGGTTTTTTGTGTGTGAGGTTAGTGGTTCACTCTGAGAAGGGTTGTGGTTATTACTTGAGCTGGATACTCACCCCCTCAACTAATACCCGAATTTCTTACAGTCCGGTATTTGATGCAAATATTTTTTCCAACCTTGCTAACATTTCCCTTCTTTTGCACTTATTTAACTTGAATCATGAACATATTTGTCAAAACGTACTCAATTATAGTGTTTTTTGTTACATGTGTAAGTTAGGGCAAGAACATACAGTCACATAGTATCAGGTCATAACAGCTTGACGTCAGGCTAGACTTTGCTAGTAGTAGGATCTACTTTGCAAAAAATCCCAAAGAAATGGCAATAGAGGTGACAAATATGTCTGTTTTGCAAGAAACATGAAAGTCCAATAATCAGAAAAAGGCAAGGTAATCACAGATATCGTGATTAAAGATAAAATGTTTGCTGCCTTCAGGAATAGATATAGAGTGCTCAAGGAAAAACAGAGTTTTGCCACTGGGGAACTCCACATATATTTAATGAAAGCCATTTTGAGCTATTTCAGTGACTTAGCACTGCCACTATGTGACACCTTAATATTTTTACCTTTTCTTGCATCATGGAAACTTGCATTCTTGTTGCCTTGTTACTCGGTTTTAAAATTGGATTGTCTCCACAAACAAAAAATGTATTTAACAAAAATGCAGTGATGGTATCAAGGTGTAAAAGACAAATCGGATTCCAAGGGCTATATTATGCAATTGGTATTAAGCAATTGACAATACTGCTACCATAAACGGTCCCAAATTGCAAATAAACAATATATTGCCTGGCGCCACATTCATGTCCATCAAAATTACTGACTTTGCTAAATACACTGTCAGTGACAAAATGATCTTTGGAAAATCTCCATAATTGTTGCTCAAAAATGAGAGAATGTTCCACCCACAACCATTCAAGCTGGAGATCATCTTAAAATGTATAAAATCCATTGCATGTATAACATATGTAAGAAATTGGAGCATTAGTCGAAAGGGATGAGAACCCACTTTAAAAAAATCACAATCCTGCTCAGGGTGAATCACTCAAAACATTAAATAAACCTCTGCATAAACCTCTGGCATCATGGCATAAAGCAGCCAGGCTTAGCTTTGAGGCAATGCATAAAGTATTTAAGCAGCACTTTAACAGTAACGACTTCAAATTATAACTCGTGAAAAATTCCAAACACATTTTTAAAATAGGCAATATTTTAGTAACCAAAATGACACCAAAATAACACAAATCCAATAATTACAAACGGTAATATGAATTTTAAAAGTGTGAATTCAAAATAGCTCCAAAAAGCAGAAAGCACCTACCACGGGTCATGCTAGTCTCCTGGTCAACGTCAAAAGTTCGACTGTGATGGATTGCCAGTCATAAAAAGGGAATAAGTTTGCCCTGATAAAAAGTTTACAGTATGATTCAGAAATTTTCATGGACAAAAATGCTGAATGAGTTATTGGTAGGGCAACTGCAATCTGAAACTGAAGCGGGGCTTGAAGATGTCAGGCTGCTGATGAACTAGGTCCTAGTGTGGTACCAACAAAGGCAGGAAAGCTCTGAGTGAGTGAATTCCAATGTCAGTGTCCAGGAAGGCCTTGACGTTGACCAAATATTGCTCAGCGTCTATTTCTTGAAGCCCCCTACTTTCAGAATTAGAAACGTTTCTGGAAGTCTGATCTCCTTCAGGGGGCAAGCTAGAAAGTTGAGGCTGACTAGTGACCAGCAAATACACTTTCATGCCAGCAGCTTCAAAGGCCACCCCTGTCTCCATTGGTTCCCAAGGCAGAAAGTTGGCAAAATGTTTTTACGTCCCAGCCAAAAACTGGGGGGCACCTTTTGGGGTTTAGGACTCATTCCACTCAGGCAAGTAGCAGGATCCAGGGCTGGTCCAGTTGGAACAGGTCAGCTGAGCATTGCAGGGAGAGAGGCCTCTGCAAACTTGTTGTGTCCCTGTAGCTCAGACAGGAGATAAGCCAACTGACCCTTGGAGTCACTTCTGGGGTCCTGGGCTCAAGGCAAGCAGGTACAGTCATCTTTCCTCTGACAGCAGGGCTGTCCTCCTAATTCTTCACAGGTCCAACAGGAGTGTTCTGAGTAGAGGTCTGCGGGGTAAACATTTATGCCCATACCAGCTCGTGGGTGGAGGGCAATCCTTTCTCCACCTCCTAAAAAAGTTTTGGTCAGTTCCTTCCCTCCAACTAGGTTTGGAGCCAGCCTGACTGGAGAGCCAAAATAAAGATAGGCCCAGATGTAAGCTTCATCTGCCAGTGAGAGGGGGGGCATCATTTGAAACTCAGGAGGAGCTGATCACAGCCCCTATGCTATCCTGTCAAGGGAGGAGAATCCCGCCCCACACTGAGAGCTCTTTGTCCTCTGACTGGAAACAGTACCAATCTTACTACAGGGGAGCCATGTCTGAGAGGAATACACAAAGACCAACTGCTAACTACACCTAGTCATGTGACTCAGGAACAGACTGCAGGCACCAAATGGTTAAACTAGATAATGCCAACTTTGTAAAAGTGGTATTTTCAGAACTATGGCTTAAAATTTGTCTTTACCATTAGATAGTTTATATTAGCATTCCGTAGACACCAAACATGACATTCCTTCTTGCTCCCATCCAAAGGTTATCACTTATTAAATGCAATACACTAGCCCAATGCCATCCTATGGGAGAGATAAGCAAAACACATTTGACAGTTTTACACTGCCAGGAGATGTAAAACTTTTAAAATACAACACACCCTGTCATATGGGCTGTTTAGGGCCTACCCTACAGGTGACTTATATGTATTAAAAAAGAAGGGTTAGGTCTGGCAAAAGGTTTAAATTGCCTGGTCAAAAGGGCAGTTTAAAACTGCATTCACAGTCTGCAGTGGAAGACCTGAGAAATGTTTAAAAGGCTACTTAAGGGGGTGCTACAAAAGTGCTTCAGGCCCACTAGTAGCATTTAATTTACAGGCCCTGGATATGTGTAGTATCACTTTTTTACCAAGGACTGAAAAGCAACTTAAATGCGTCAATTTGGTGTAAGCAAATTTTCCCATGTTTAAAGGAGAGAGCACAAGCATGTTGGTACTGGTCAGCAGTGGTAAAGTGCACAGAGGCCTACGGTCAACAAAAGCAAATTCAGACAAACAGGAGGAAAGAAGGCAAAAGGTTTGAGGCACTACCACCCAAGGATGTCAGGTCTAACAGTGGTCATTTCCAACAATAATTGTTTGCAACATGAAGCATTTGCTAAGTGTCAACACTAAAATCTGAAGCGCTGATTATGTACTGCAATAATCCACCTGTGCCCATCTATTAAAATTAATTTATTTTCTGGCGCTATTTGAACCACTCAACAGCAAGCTTGAGTTCTAGGTGGCAATCACTACACTGTGTTTATACCAGTGGTAATTCCACACTGCTGATGGTGATAAATATATTCCACAAAACCTAAAGACTGGTGGCATTAATGTGCCTTTGCTAGCACTGACTAAAATATCACCTCTGAATCAAACACCTTGATGTGTCAATCTCGTGAATATCTGCACTATATCCACTGTTTTGACAATACTTGTTGAACACATATACCCATTTCTACATATCACTGCCATTGCTAATTCCCCCAGTTTTTGTCACTAGCCCTCTCTAATGCCTCTCTCTTTTGGTATCTTACAACATTCGCTCTCTGTACAGTTCTCCGCCGCTCATTTTGCTTTTAAGATTAATGTGTGTAGAGGTGTGACGAGAAGTAACCAAGTTCGTAGCCGTGTAGGGAAAGGCGCGTGCCCCAAATGATTTTAATAACTATCTCCTTCAACTTAACATTTCAGAAAACAAATTCTAAAAATGCATTTCCCTTCCTGGGAAAGCTATAGATATAAGCTGGTAAAACATTTCTTTACCACTACATAATTGACATAAACATCTATGATTATGTAATTCTATGGACTCAAACGCCCGAGGTTTCAATAATTTTGTGGGGTCAAAGTCCTTAATGTTTAATTTATTCGACTTTCTTCCCCCACCTTCCACCTCTTCCAAAATGTCCGCTCTCTTGTATTCATGTATCCTGGTAATTAGCGGTCAAGTAAGCTTCGCAGAGATTCCGATATGAGCATTTTAAAGCAGAGCGTTAAACATGGAAGCATTTGCAGAGATACAACAAACATGGGAAATTAGGAAGCTGGATGTACGAGGAAGTCCTTAAATCTCTCATTGATTCCTGCTGCACGGTGCCACTGGGATTTTCAACCCCACTTCTGATGGATCAGCAAACCCATTGCTCACTAAGTTCATTGAAACACTCCTTCTGCTGAATTAACTTAAGTGGTACACTGGAAATCGCTAAACATTACCACTTAGGATTGATGGTCGCATAGAGCTATTTAACACACTCTGTTTAGTGTTCTTTTGGGACTGGCTGAGATTTAAGCTCTCAGATATATTGTGAAGCTTTAGAAAATATGATTAGATTGAAATAGACACTACTTGACCCATTTACCAGTTCCATTACATTTTGACTGTGTTCCTTGGTTAAATGAGTGCTCGTGCCCTTTTTCAATTATATTGAAGAGCAAATTTGCATAATTATAAGAAATAGTAACACGGCCTGATGGCAGTTGCTCCATTTTGTAAATCTTTAAAAGAAACTCCCTGAAGTAAATGGGGCTTTCTAGTTCACTCTGATATTGTAATAGTCTTAGTAAAATGTGTTCCTGGAAACCCTATAGGAAAGAGTAAAGTGTGCATGTAACTGACACACAGTTTTTATCAGTTTAAAGTATTGCGAAGAACAAATCATGGTAAAAGCATTTGCTGGCACTTAAATAAAGGAACCATCATGCCAGCAGGACACATAGGGTCAGAGATGCATTCCTGCAAAGATACCTTCTTGAAAGCACAAACAAATAGTATACCTATAGCTATCAACCACTTCACATGGAGGCACTCATAAACATAGACCAATAGATGTGTAGTGTGTTGCTGCCTACTTTTACAGTTCTGTTGGACCTGGCTCTTTCTGAAGGACCACCCCAGATTTTTGCCTTCACTCTTTTGTTTTTGCTAAACTCATTTTTGTTGGCATTAGGACCCTGTGCACTTTACCCCTGCTAATCTGTTCTCAAGTGCTTGTGCTCTCTCCAGCAAACATGGGGAAATTGGACTATAGATAATTGGCACATTTAATTTGCTTGTAAGTCCCTAGTAAATGGCATTGTAAATTAAATGCTACTAGTGGGCCTTCAGAACTCATTGTGCCACCCACTACAGTAGCCTTTTAAAACATGCCTCAGGCCTCCCACTGCAGCTTGTAGTGCTGTTTAAACTGCCATATCGACCTGTAAATAAACCTTTTGCTGGGTGTAGACCTTCCTTTTTAATAATTATACACATCACCACCAAGGTAGGCACCAAATATTCATCATGCAGGGTTCCTAGTTTTTAAAATGTAGGAAATGTGTGTTTAAGTTTTACATTTCCAGAAAGTAAAAAAAATGCCAACATCGTTTTCTCTATTTTAAGGCCTATCTCTCCCACAGGCTAACACTGATTTGCCTTATTATATTAATAAGTGCTAACTTCTGGTAGGGAGCAGATAGAGAAATTATGTTTACACACAAATGTATTGTAATTTAAAATCCTCTTTAATTGAAAAATCATATTTTGGACTATAATTTTGAAAATGACACTTTCATTTGGCATTTTGCCGGGCTGCTAATGGTTCCTCCATCAAAGATGGTTATGCGGTCCAGGTAGTGACCAATGGGACCTGAGTGAAGCTGGGCCTTCCTGGAAGACGACTAGGGAGGAGATGTATCCTGCCCTGATTACATTTCAAAGGAACTTGCTGACAGCACACAGTAAGCAACCTGACACAAGGTGTGCCCTGTCTTTTGTCACCCTAGAAAGTTTGGAGCCAAACAAAGGGGAAGGGAAAGAACTGATCAGAACCAGTTTTGGGGGTAGGTCAAGAAATTTCCCCACACGAAGCCTGGCACCAGGAAAAATTGGACATGCTTGCCTTGATCCCAAGCTACCCAGAGGGACTCTGCGTGTCACTTGGCTGACCTCCTGTGAGAGTTTACATGGACACAGCAAGCTTCCAGATGCCTACTTGCAACTGCCTAGCTGACCAGCACCAACTGGACCTGCCTGGATCTGCCTGAGCCCTGCTGCTAGCCACTGTTGGAATAAGTCCTGATCCCCAAAAGGTGCCCCCCATGTCCTGGACCCTTGGCTGGAATCAGTGAGAGTTCCTCCACAAGACAAAGGTCAAAAGACAAAGGACTGTGAACGTTCCTGCTCTCACCAAAACTCTGTCACCCATGACTTCTGCCAACACAACACTCTGGTGAGACCTGTTCTTCATGCCAACAGCAACCATCCGTGAAAATCAACCAACGTGAAGATCCAGCAACGGGCAGCTCTTCGCAATACAGCAACGACCGTCCACGATACACAGCCTGCTCTTCACGCCAAAAGCCTCCACCTTGCGGCCATCTCCAATGCAAATGTAATTCTTTGAGCAAAACTTAAGAAGGTAACTCTTCAGTGGAACATACTTCGTCCCTGTACCCTACCTGCACTACATTGCAATGGGGCAGAACTTCTGACTTTCCCATGTTCTATTGCAACCAGATAACCACGAGTGGCACTTCCTGCTTCTTGGTGCTATTTTCACTAAAATCTTTTAAATTTATTATTTTCGGTTCTACTGATTGGACTTGTGTTGTACCATTTTATTTATTAAAATGTACTCTATATTTGGTTTGTGATTATTCTTGTGTGGTGTTTTCACTTATTGTTGTTTTGTGTGCTGTATTAATACTTTACACAGTCATTCTAAGTTAAGCCTGACTGCTTTTGTGCAAAGCTGCCAAAGGGTTAAGCACAGGTTAATTTAGCGACATTTGTGGTTCACCCTGACAAGGATTGTAGTTTGGTAGAGTTATCACTCCCCTAAATTCAAAACCCATAATCTTATCTGTCTCTTCAAATGGACACCAATATGACAAAAATCGGATGATGAGAAGTGGAGTTATGATTTTTGTGAATTTTCATAAATCAGTGCTTTTCACTCCCAAAAGTTTAAAAGCGTTCAGTAACTCACTGTTTTCACTCTTTGTGGTAGTCTATGTGCCTCAAACATGAGGGTACAGGGCAAAGTCAAAGTTTCAGTTCAACTGTAACGCAGATGAAGGATCCAGGTTGGTCCCGATCAAGAATTTACCTTCGCACTTAGAAACCTTTCCGTTTTTTTTGCTCAACGATGGTCTTGTTGGTAGGTTACCCTGCAGCTTGAGTTAAATTATCTTCTAATGTTCAGCATGAAGAGTTCCTTTTGTGATAGAGGAGGCCGTGAGGAGCATGGGGAGCATTGTACATGATTGTCACTGTAGTTCGAAGAGCAGGCAGGACATCATGGATGATCATCGCTGTAGCTCAAAGATACTGTTGGTTTTTGCAGATGGTTGTTGCTAAACCATCATATTGGCGGTCATCATGGGCTGTCGATGCTGTAATACAAAGTGCAGATCTCGCTTTGCCTGTTGTCGCTAGTGATCGCTGTAGCGTGAAGAGTTAGGTTCACAGAAACTTTGTGATGGCAGTCAGTGCGGGTAGCAAGACCTTGGTTTGAGGTTGTGAAGAGCTCAACACTTCAGAATTTCTCTTTTTCCTCAAGGAGGAGCTCAACTGATGCCTCAACAAGGGTCCAGGACCTGGAAGGCCCCTCCTGGGGATCAGGAACTCACTCCAGCAAAGGCCAGAAGGGCTCAGGCTGCCCTGGTGTAGCAGGTTTAGTTGGGCAGTTGCAGGGAGGCCTGTGGAGCTTGTTGTATCCCTGTAGCTCAGATCAGGAGGTCAGTCAGCTGACTCTTGAAGTCACTTTAGCCTGATATGAAGGGTGCAGGTTCAGCCTTCTTTTTCAGACAGCAAGGCAAGCCTCAGGTAGGCCCAGTTGCAGGACCAATGCAGCGGGACAGCACGGAAGCCTTTATTGTGTAATATCCACAGTTCCAGGAGTGTACTTTAGAGTGGGTGTAAGAATTCCCTTTGTATACATGGTGCCTACTTTGAAGTGGGAGAAGCTTTTGGAGTTTCCCCCAACAGAGGTGTCTGGAAGTTTCTGCCTCCCTGTTCTGGCCACAGTCTATCTGCAGGCACAACAATTTAGGTTGAATTTTTTTTGTGTGAGCTGGGCCAGTGCCTATGTTGTGCAAGTGTGGTAGGCGATAGCTCTGCCTTCCACTGAGCCAGGATGCCCCATCAGGAAATCACCCATAACTTTGGTGGCACGCCTGGACGATATATATCCCTCCAGCTGCACCTTCTCACCCTCGAACTGAATGATTTGAAAGCCCTTTCATTGGAACATCTCCCCTTGATAAGCTCCCTCTTCTCTCGCCCAAATCTTCCCAGAGCCCCGGCGAGTGCTAGTGTTAGGCTCACCTTGACCAACTCTCTCCCCTCACTATTTCTAAAATTGTACCCCTACCTAACTCACCCTCACGCCCCAGACGGTCGATAGCCTATCTCGCGCTTAATGATATCGATGACTTACTCAACTCTTACTCGCTTATCCTAGACACCAACAAGATTCCTACGGGGCTTATTCAAGCCATTCACGCTAACCCAAACAGAGAAACCCCCCACAACCTTAGAGTCATAAACAATGACAACCTCACGAGAGTGAACTTCATACAGACTCCTCCCCCATACACTGGTACAACTTAAATGCATACTTCTCAACTGCAGGTCAGCCAGTAAACACGCCTCTGATATCTTTGACCTCATCCAACACAATGAGCTAGACATCATCATCCTCACTGAAAGTTGGCTCAATCCCTCTTACACTCCTATCCTAGACCTCCTGGTGCCCCCTACCCATGACATAATTTGTCTAGACAGAGCTATGAAGCTGGGAGGTGGCCTAGCATGTATACACCGGAGCACACTCGCGGTCTCCCTCTCGGAGTCTTCTATGCCATCGTCATGCGAATACCTTTGTCTCAACATCTCTAGTAACAACCACCCGGTGTGCAAACTACACATATTCTATCACCTCCTGGGGACAACCTCCCCTTCATCGAACAATTAATGGAAATCATCTCTGGCAATGTCGATTCCAATCTGTCCCACATCTAGCTCGGTGATTTCAACCTTCACTGGTCTAACCCTAATGACCAAGCGGTAACATGCAAATCTTTCATGAGTGATCACAAGTTGATTCAACATTGTGACTGGCCAACCCATAATAAAGGAGAAACTCTGGACCTCATCATCACCAAAGGACACACCATCACAATAGATACCATCACCCCTTCTGATTGGCCCGACCACCACAGCATCTTTTCCATATTAATATGGAGGTGTCTCTGAGGAAGGCTCAACCAACGAAATCGAAGATTTGGAAAAGGGACCTCAGAGATATCAACACAGCTGAACTAGCAACCCACTGTAAATTTGCCCTTTCTTCCCAAGTTGACATTTCTGAGGTTCATGTACTCACTGACTTCTACAACTCTACTATCTCTAGCATCATGGATTCCATTTCTCCACTCCAACAAAAAAATGCCTCAACAAAAATATCCAAACCATGGTTCAACAGCAACTTAAACTCTGAACGTCGAAACCTGAGGGCAATCAAACGATCCTAGAGATCCAAACCATCCTCGGACCAGCTAAATAATCCTTAGATCGGTAAGGAGCTCCTATAACAAACAAATCAAGAGAGCTAAGGCGGACTATTTCAGATGCCAACTTAATCAAGCTGCAAATCACCCCAAGAAACATTTTGAACTGGTTAAACAACAATCGGTGGAAGTACCAAACCGCTCTGATGCTGAAGTCAGCCCTCTCTCATGGGATGATCTGGCTGCTTTCTTTACTGAGAAATCAAGACTCATCAATATTGATCTGGATACCAGACGGGCTCTACTGCTATCCAATGGGTCTGTGCCCTCCCCCGGCCCTATTAGACATGATTGATCCGATGAGACTGGGCATCAAGAACAATGTCTCCTAGGACACCTTTGCCCCCCTCAGTGAAAGAGACATTAAAAAGGTTCTTCAGGGTATCAACCCATCTAATCACTTCAGTGACCCGTTGCCACCTTCCATCTTCAAAGAAATCAAGGATGTCATCTCTCCCATCTGGACAAAGATTGTTAAAGCGTCTCTGTCACAAGGCACGATCCCGGAGTCCTTAAAGCAGCTCAGGTAACACCTATATTAAAAAAAACTACCGCAGACAGCACTAACCTTAACAAATTCCACCCTATCTCTAACATCCCCACACTAGCCAAACTCCTAGAAAAATCCGTCCAATCACAACTCTGTGATCACATCGAAAATTTCTATCTCCTGGACCAATATCAATCTGGCTTTCGCAGTGGGCACAGCACTGAATCGGCTCTCACCCACGTTATGGATGATATTTTAAAAATGCTTGACCAAAATGAATCGTGCCTCCTTATCCTCCTTGACCTTTCCTCTGCGTTCGACACTGTTAATCACGACAACCTCCTATTCATTCTGGAGAACAGGATGGGCCTGGCTGGTCCGAAAGTTGCAATGGATCTCGTCCTTCCTCGATCACAGATCCCAAAGAGTGAAAGCCAACCACTCTCTCTCTCCAAGTCATCACCTGTATCCTTGGGGGTCCCCCAAGGGTCCGCCCTATCTCCCATACATTAGCTAATGCACTAAATTACATGGACATTCTCTTCTATAGGTATGCGGATGACACCCAACTTTATCTCCTACCCGGATAACATCACTTCACTCAACACTACTCTATTGACCACTCAAAACTGGTTAACTGAGAACCACCTCCTTCTCAACACTTCCAAAACAGAATTCCTTCTAATTTCTCCTCCAAATCACACTCCTAAGGTAGACCTCTAGATGAACCACCTCACCGCCTTCAACTGCTCCCCCCTCATTAGTGACTCAGCTAAATCTCTCGGAATCACCCCGGACAAGCACTTGAACATGAAGTCTTAGTAATGTGTGTAAGGGAGCTAACCAACTGATGAGGGTACTCAGGAATCTCAAACCTTTCCTCCCACAAGTGGACTTCAAGCAAGTGGTACAAGTGCTTGTTTTACCAAGGCTAGACTATGGTCGTGCTAAACTCTGTGGTCTCCCCAAATATACCTTTGCCCGACTAAGGGTCTCATTGAATGCGGCGGCCAGATTGGTTACGGGTACCAAAAGAAATACACACATCTCCCAAGTCTTAAAATCCCTAAATTGGCTGCCCTACAAAGCAAGAATACAGCTAAAGATTGCCTGCCTATCTCACAAAGCCCTCCATTTCAAAACCCCCAGTTACCTAGTGCAAAAGCTGGAACTATCTAGAGGGGGTTGACCCTCTAGGAGTGCTAACTCTCTTCTCCTGAAACCTCAGTTCTTTCGCAAAAAGAGAACATGTCCCCGAGCTTTCTCCAGCTCTGCACTGAAGATCTGGAACTCTCTCCCACCGAAATACGTAGAATCTCCTCTAACGTTGCTTTCAAATTGGAAGTAAAAAGATTCCTTATAAACAAGTTCTTACCTTAATAGGGTGTTGGATCGTCTACTCTAATGCATTGGACTTACACCTTTAAGCCCTGTGCTGGATGCTTTTTATTTTTCTCCAATCATATGCTCCCCTCCTATTTGGCTATGTTCCAGGTATTATTTTATTCTTTGTTGACCCCTTGCATTTGTAACCGTTCTTGTTCTGTGAGTCCTATTTGATATGTGTTCTGTTTGGTATTTCTATATGACACATGTACTGCAACTGTTACCGTCCTTTCCCTCATTTGTACAGCGCTCTGATATCCCTCGGGATAATGTTCACGCTATATAAAACTTTATACATAAATAAAATAAATAAATTCTATTTTGATGCTGTCTGCAAGGAATATACAAAAGCCAACTGTCAACTACACCTAGTCACATGGCCAATGAACAGGCTGCAGGCAACAAATGGTTAGGAAAAGAAAATGGCAACTTTCAAAAAGTCGCATTTTCAGAATTGTGACTTAATATCAGACTTTACCATTAATGAGGGTTTTAAGTTATAATTCCTCAGAAACAAAACATGATATTCTTACCTGCTCCCACACAAAGGTTATCATTTATTAAATGTAATAAGGTAACCCAATGTTATCCCAAGTGAGAGGTATGTCTTGCAGTAGTGAAAAATAAATTTAGGAGTTTTTTACTACCGGGAAATGTAAAACTAAAAAGCACATGCCCAATCTTTTAAAGTCAACACACCCTTCCCTATGGGCTGTTTAGGGCCTACCCTAGAGGTGGCTTATATGTATAAGAAAGGAAGGTTTAGGCCTGAAAAAGGTTTTATTTTCCAGGTCAGAATGGCAGTTAAAACTGCACACACGGGCTTTGGTTGCAGTCCTGAGGCATGTTTAAAAAGGCTACCTAAGTTGGTGGCATACTGAGTGCTGCAGGCCCACTAGTATAATTTAAATTATAGGCCCTGGGTACATGTAGTACAATTTTACTAGGGACTTACAAGAAAATTAAATGTGCCATTTGAGTGTATGCTAATTTCACCAAGTTGAGAGGAGAGAGGACAAGCACTTTAACACTGGTTAGAAGTGATAAAGTGCAGGAGAGTCCTGTAGGCCAACAACAATGAGATCTGAAAGTAGAAGGGTTAAGGCAAAAAGTTTGGGGGTAACCCTGCATAGAGGTCCAAGTCCAACAAAGGCCCAGCTAAGTTCAGCATCGAAAAACCAACAGCATCAATCCAGAATTTGGGGGGTGGCGATCACACAGAAAGAAGCACTTTCTTATAAGTAGAGAAACAGCCAGGAGGTCAGCAGCCAGACCCTTAAAGAGGAATTCCTGCCCCTGGGTATCAGCAGGAAATAGGAGTCCTTGATACTTCAGGTGCAGTCTTCCCAGGACCATGAATATTCTAATGAGGTGGAGGTGGTAAGGTGCTTGTCTTACCTTGGGCATTATCCAGTGTCTGAATAATCTTTCCAATCCAATGTTTTCTACTTTCACCCCTAGGTCCACTTCTTTTTGTATAGGCCTGGGCAAAATTTAAATTACGCAAGCGTCATTTGCATAATTTAGTGAATTTCACTTTACGCTTGTAACATGAAATCCACTTTTACGTCGCTTTGTGTCATTTGCAATATGAATTTACTGTCAATGCACCATTCATTGTAAAAATTTACTGCGCACACATAAGAACAAAAGAATGCAAGCAGCTGTTTGTGGTGCTATTGTTTAAATGTGCCTTCTCACTAGATTTTGTGCTAAAATACACCTCAAAATGGCAGATTTGCTTTTCATTCAATTATGTGTAATTTTGTCTGAGAAAAATACACGCATTTCGCACCCCCTACTCTTGCAGTACTTCTTATTCACTTTCTGTAAAAGTTCCGAGAAGCCTTAATCCAAAATACCTAACCCCTTCTTCCATCAGGAGGGTCTCTGACTTACCCTAAACCACACCCCTATTTACATATGGTAACCCCCAATAAGTAAGAATTTAAACTGGTTCTCCCTCTTGCTGGGGCTGGCTCTTGGAGGTATAGGAGAGCCCTGGAATGAATGATAGCAGATCCTGTCAGCCTGATTTGCCATCTCCAACTCGAAATAAGTAGTATTAAGGCTGCTCTTTGTTCTGCCAACTGCTACTGTCCTTCTCCCAGGCTGTACTCTCTCCCTGCTAAGTGGTCATTTGTTGATAGCAGCTTCCAGGGCCAAGAGGCCATACCATTGTCCCATGAGAGCAGAGTCATTAACACTAGCGAGGAATGTTTACTGAGACTCTAGATGTGAGATGAGTTGCAACATTGGTTGTACGCCAGTACAATTTTATAAAGTTAATTTTCCATTAAGATTATCGAAAAGCTGATTTCACCTTTAAAGCATTTTTGAAACCTTAGGGAAACATAACATCAATTTTACTTGCATTTTCCCAGGATGGGATATGAATTAGGGACTTTGTTTATAGCTAAACCTGTTCCTAGAGAATGTAGTCTAAACCTACAGAGAGAAAACAGGGTTTGGACCTTCAGTTATTGTGAGGGAACACTAATTCACGTATGTAGTGCACTACTATTTTATATACTAGGCACCCTTTGGACTTACAAGGCACCAGTTTAAGGGAGACATATTGATGTATAAAAAAAAGTGTGGCCTCCTACATGTCAAAAACTGTTTTCCTTTTCATGTGTCACTGCAGTGTTTTATTCAGCAACACAGAAAGTGCATAGTGGTGCTCCTGCCCCCCATATATTTTTGTCATAGATGTGGGTCGTGCAAATACACATTGAAGCACACAAATTATCATCCTCCAATGAATTACTGAATTTCCTGTGACATTTACAGTGGTTTTACAAAAATGTTACATAGCCAATTTGGGTGAAACCAAATTTAACAATACGCGTTTTAGGTCAAGAGCACAGGTAAAGAGCACATGTACTGAATGCAAGTGCCCCAGTGCAGAGTCCTATCAACATCAATAATAGGGTGCATTAGCAATCTTCAGTCTTTAAACAAAATACATGAGGGGTTACCAAAGAGCAATGCAGCAGTAAAGAAATATAGAATTTGCATGTTTAAGCTATGTTTAGGAACAATAACAAGAATTTACTAGCCAATACTTAAAATAAAATATACGAGTAAGCTCAAGGATCAAATGGCAAAACCAAATATGTTTCACACATCTGAAATTATAAAAACTGAAACAAGAAAATATATCTGTATCCTACGTGTGCATTGGAGGCAAAATTAACTTTGTTCAAAGAAGGAAAGCAGACAGTAAAAGGTACGTTTCAATCAGGCCAAGACAGCTAGCAAACTCTAGTTATCTTGATTTGAAAGGGCCCGATTCACAGAACAAACTTAAGACTAAATCCTAAACTTAGTACCATTCTGGTATTCACAGAATGCACCTAGTACTTCTGGTATTCACAGAATGAACTTACTACTTTTGCGATTCACAAAATGAACTTAGGACTTTTGCTATTCACAGAATCCATTTACGACCACTAAACTTACGTCCGCACCCGGGCCGGATTTTCCGCCACCGGAGCGGAATTTCCGGGCCCGGAGCGGGAAGTCCGCGTGCGGGCCGGAAACTCCGCTTTAAGGGCGGAATAGCCGCTCTCTGGCCGGAAACTCCGCTCTCGGGCCGGAAATTCCGCTCTCGGGCCGGAAATTCCGCTCTCCGGCCGGAACATCAGAATTGGGGCCAGACTACATCACTGTTGCCATTGATCATTTGAGCCAAGGGGAAACACCTGTTCAAGTCCCTACCATCCCCCACCATGCATCAGCTGACGCACTCCAGCCAATCCCAGCCAACAGCTCCAGTTAGCCATCATGTTGCTAGTGCCTACCATCCCCCACCATGATCCAGCTGAAGCCAATTAACACAGATTGACCAGCAGCAAAAAACATTTAAAAGCAGCACACAGTGAAGGCACCGGTTTGGTCACACGCAGTTTGGATTTCCAAGCAGAGACCGGCCAAGAAAATGGAGCTCATGAAGAGAAAGCGGAACTTCACAGCAGAGGAGACCACCATGCTTGTGGAGTTCATTGTGAGGCACCATAAACGCCTCTATGGACTCACACCCTACTGCACCAGTGGGAGCCAGAAGGCAGCCCTGTGGCAGCAATTAGCCACTGCTGTCACAGCATTGGGGGAGGACAGGCGCACTGTGCAGGACGTCAAAAAGAAATGGCAGGATGAGCGGCTGAGGGTAAAGGATAAATACGCCAGGATGGAATTACAACAGATCCTCCCAGCCGCACAATCTGGACCACGCATCCGCCTCACCACACAGGAGGAGGACATCCTGACGACCATACACCCCCACTTGGTCCATGGGCTGCCTGTCAGTGACGTCCGCTACGTGGTACCAGGTAAGTGGGATGAAAAGTGAAAGTGCATGAATAGAAGGTCTGTGTTGCACTGTCAGTGTGAATAAGGAAGTAGTCCAAAGTGTATTAATTAATCCGTAAGTCACAGACTCCTGTGTCACCCTCTGTATGTAGCACTACAAGTCCCACAATCCTTAGGGATGGAAATGGCAAATCCCTCCTCCACTCCTGAAAACATGGCCACTGTCCAGTTGCATTAATACACCAGCATGCTAAGTAGCAATTGACAAATTACAGCAGAGATGCCCCAGTAACAATGCCACACCCAATCCAACTCTTGTGCAACCGCGGATGCGTCACATTGACAATGCGGTGCACTGTGGCGCTGGGATAGTCAGATGGGTGTCGCAACTGATGGCATCAGGGGGATGCTCTGCTGGAGTAGTGTCGCAAGTGTGACGCAACTCCAACTATGTCCATGGACCGCCTACACCTAACGCTCAGGGCAACTCATTACAGGTGCGTCAAGCTGGTTTAAGTTTGCATGGCAACACCCTATGAAAAGTGACTACGTGAAATGCCGTCAATTACAATGCATCACTTGTACGAGGCATCACCAAATAAACACACACCCTGCAAAATCACAGCTGATGCATGTTTAATGTTGCGCAGGCCCGCACACCGTGAGGCATCAACATAGATGCATAACATTGGGAATAAGTCTGAAGCCCTAATTTTCATCTCTACTGCTGTACTCAGAACCTTAATCTCAGCAGCTTGGAAAGATACACAGGCCCCAACATTTCAAATGTGGTTATCCAGATTTCTAGGTATACATAATGTGGAGGCGGCTCTGTATCAACTTAAGGGGAAAAAATCAAGAGAATTGGGGTTGAAGATTTGGGCACCAGTGGCTGCCTGGCGCACTAGTAGATTGTCATAATCTTACTGATTTTCAGAATATAGCTACGTCTGGCTTCTAATATTTATATCTTCATTAGCTATACGTTCCTTCTCGCTCTCTTTCTTCCTCTGATTGTGGCAGATGGCTCTTTGTTTTACTATATGTATCTTAACTTCTAGATCAACATCGACGCCACATCATTCTATGATTTACAACCTCCAATCTCAATTAGACACTAGAAATGTAATTCGTCAACCGACTTCTACATGCCTTGTTCTTGCTTCATCCATATTTGTTTTTTTATTTATTTTGTTTTGGCTATTTTTGTAATTTGCTTATACCTCATTCAGCTTTCTTATTTAGTCAAAATGTATTCATATTGTATTGCTATAGTGTAACATGAATCCTCAATAAAAATTTAAAAAATAAAAATAAATAAAAAAAAAATAAAAAAAATTGGGAATACGTCCAAATGTGTCACCTGTATTACCCCACCGCTGTGACACAGAAGTGACGCAACTGCGGTGTTAATGTATTACAAGGGGCGTGGAAACATGCCACTAAATCTCTATGAAGTAAATCACCCCGTGCAAGCTGAAAGCACAAAGCAGAAGGTGAGAGAACCATCTGGTCCAAAAGTCAGACACCTATTCTGTTGTAAATTTCCCACCCTGCCACGCCACTACGACCCCAATGCACCACTGCTCCTACCTGCCCAGTCAGCAGCAGTACTGCAAAACACTGTTAGCATGCAGAAGAAATGGGGAAATCACAGAAATGTTCCACCAGCACATATTCCAGATGTTTAGTTTTCTCTCTTCTCACCCATTGACACATTCAGCCAGAGCACAGACAACTGCCGTAGCGGAGGTCCCTGCATCTACTGGGAGGCATCGCCACCGTACACCCTCACCGACTGGTAAGTCAAAGTGGCCAGGAGATGGTCAAAATGCATGCATTGCCAGGAGTGACAGAGGGACATGTAGTGCCCACATATGAAAGTCAACCAGAGATGTACAAATCGCTGCATTACTATTGGAGTTGTCAATGGACATCCACCTTTAGATAATTATAATTGTGAACAGCTGAAGACAATATATTACATGTCTTGGCTCATCAAACCTTCGTAATTGCTGAACATGACATGTTTTACAGCAACAGGCCCAGACCTGGGAATCCAATCCTGTCATCGAGTGCCACAACTACTCAAAAGGGTGTTCCCACTATGTTGTAATGGTGTCTGTAGACGTAATCAATCAAAGTAATTGACTGAAATATGGCAATGATGAGCAAGTGAGATCCCAGGGTCATCAGTATTGACAATGCATACACTGTCCAACTTTGAATGTTTCCAATATAGATCAAATGCCCAGTCCACACAGCTGGTCATGTACCACTTACATTGTCTGGCTTCTGTGTTGGCCATCAACAAAACACGATAGTGGACCTCACATCATGATCCGTAGACATGTCATTGTGATATTGGTTGCATCCAGGTAGTGGGCCCATTCGAAGTAATGTGGGAGCAATCATGATATTACGTATAACACACTAATGCTACGCTGGTGCCCACAACTGCTTGTGCTCATCCTTTGTGCCAGAAATCTAGTGCATCACATGTGGCTGCCGGAATGTTAAGTAGCAAAACACACTTATCATTGTAGGTACAACGAGGTCCTCCCAGAATCAAAGACACACACTGACTTCTGCTACAAGGTTGGCTGTGACATCTGTTCAGGGCCCACACACTGTTCCGGTGCTGGGCCAAGGGAGGGGAACCCAAGAATATATCAGGCTGACTGCTCAAGAAATGTGCCTTTCACGTCCGCCGTATGTTGCATGTGTATTACAACACTGTTGTCCTGCATCACAATATGCTCACATATGGCATTTGAACCCATGCAAGATCAGACCCTGGTGGCTAATGAAAGGATGACACAAAATGTATGCCAAGTGAGTGCAGAATGGACATTCAATAGTACCATGAGTCATATGAAGTGACCAAAACACAACCGGCTTGCAATTCAATGATAGGAAACACCATGATGAAAATAGCATGGCTGAGGCCAACACTGATGCCAGTAGTGTACCTTTGAGATGAATGTAGGGGCTGCTAAGGTGAATCTTCATGTAGTTACACCTGCTAAATGACTAGGCTGAAGAGCAACACGCTAATCCAGTGCAGGCAGAAGGCATCAAAGCCTCTCAGCCTATCCGCAATGTTGCATTCTGCTTGCCTCCTCTCCTACTGTATTCACATGTATAGGTGAGTGTTTGACAAAAGAGGTTTGGATGTCTGCTGTACAAGACACCAATCGTCGTCAGCTAAGTAGTACCATGATCTGGGAAATAGAGTACGCAAAGAGAGGACACTCAAAGGATGGACATAAGACATCTGTGTTCTCTCATACAAATATGTGTGACTTCATGCGTGGGGAAGCACAAATGAGCAACATCATGTCCCTGACAATTGTAAATCTCACACATGAAACCCTTTCTGACTTGACAACAAACAACATGAGACTCTGGAAATATGTAAGTCTGAATGGCAAAGGTGATAGCAGTGTAATGGGGAGGAATCCGGGTCATTTATCCCTTCCTATCAGTCATCTTCTCATACATGTGTGTCTGTTGATGTGTCATCTGATTGATGTCACTGCTGTGTGGAGGGAACGGCTGGCAACTGCTGCATGTGAGCAGGTGCCTAAATGTAAAGTTCAGGAGCTAAACATGCTGCACATCGTTCTGGATTACCCACAAATGGTCATTGAGAATGACATGTTGGCTCAGAGCTACCATCTCTTCTTGCAAAATATAGACCTGTATGTCTTATCACAGATGCTGACCGGATTACACCCCAGCAGCGTGCACCATCCCGGGCACTCAATGACATCCTGGCTGCAGCTGTTCACCCCTCGCGCAGCCGTCCCTCAGGTAATTCTAGCATGAGGTGTCTGTTGATGTGTCATCTGATTGATGTCACTGCTGTGTGGAGGGAACGGCTGGCAACTGCTGCATGTGAGCAGGTGCCTAAATGTAAAGTTCAGGAGCTAAACATGCTGCACATCGTTCTGGATTACCCACAAATGGTCATTGAGAATGACATGTTGGCTCAGAGCTACCATCTCTTCTTGCAAAATATAGACCTGTATGTCTTATCACAGCTGCTGACCGGATTCCACCCCAGCAGCATGCACCATCCCGGGGACTGTATGACATCCAACCCTCGCGCAGCCGTCCTCCAGGTAATTCTAGCATGAGGTGTCTGTTGATGTGTAATCTGATTGATGTCACTGCTGTGTGGAGGGAACGGCTGGCAACTGCTGCATGTGAGCAGGTGCCTAAATGTAAAGTTCAGGAGCTAAACATGCTGCACATCGTTCTGGATTACCCACAAATGGTCATTGAGAATGACATGTTGGCTCAGAGCTACCATCTCTTCTTGAAAAATATAGACCTGTATGTCTTATCACAGATGCTGACCGGATTACACCCCAGCAGCGTGCACCATCCCGGGCACTCAATGACATCCTGGCTGCAGCTGTTCACCCCTCGCGCAGCCGTCCCTCAGGTAATTCTAGCATGAGGTGTCTGTTGATGTGTCATCTGATTGATGTCACTGCTGTGTGGAGGGAACGGCTGGCAACTGCTGCATGTGAGCAGGTGCCTAAATGTAAAGTTCAGGAGCTAAACATGCTGCACATCGTTCTGGATTACCCACAAATGGTCATTGAGAATGACATGTTGGCTCAGAGCTACCATCTCTTCTTGCAAAATATAGACCTGTATGTCTTATCACAGATGCTGACCGGATTACACCCCAGCAGCGTGCACCATCCCGGGGACTGTATGACATCCAACCCTCGCGCAGCCGTCCTCCAGGTAATTCTAGCATGAGGTGTGTCACTGGCTTCGACTCCAAAGCCATGACAGAGATCCTGATTCCCCTCTGCATGTAATCAGCAGTTGTGTACAAAGTGAAATACAAATCAGGAGTGTCATGTGCCTGTCTGACAATTGGTGATGCAGATAATTGAGAATGTTGTCACTTCCCTCTACAGCTGCTGGTTCAGGGACAGCTAGGCCCGTGAGGAGACAGGTCCAGCAGGTGACACTAGGGGGGAACACCAAGGGACAGAGAGTTGTGGCTGGAGCTGGTGAGTTTGCCTGTATCTGTGTAACCCCTCAGTGCTATGGTGTGAGCTGTCATTTGTGGTGGTACCCTACACAGGTCACATGATCCTCATCTGTTGATGCAAAGTACAGTTGATACAAACCCTTGTTTTGCACCACATGTCATACAAGGTCAATCCCTAATACGGTTGCAACCTCTGTTCCAGGGGATGCTGATGACGAGGATGACAGGCCTATGACCAGTGCGGGCCGACGTGGAATCAGAGGGGAGAATCCCCTGATCCTCCAAGCTGTCATGTCGGCTGCAAGCACTGCTCAGGAGGAGGAGGAAGAATATCCTGAGGACCTCTGCTTGGTGGATGATGAGGACTACATGTCTGACGATGAAGATGGCAATGCGCGATATCGTGCCAGACTGGCTAAATCGGTCAGGGCATCAACTCCTCTGCCAAGCAACGTCCCTCCGCCTCCTCCCAGGCATACCATGGCCTGTCCCCAGACTCGAGCAAACCAGCCACAGCACACACGCATCACAACACAGACATCACTCCCTCACAGTCCTCACGTCCAGGACCAACATGGTGGTTCCCCTACCCACTCTTCCCTAGACAGTGTATCCCTGCCAGCCTCTCCACCATCTGGGGGTAGTACCAGCCCTGTTGTGCTGCTGGAATCCCCTGGGCACCATTCACCTGCCCACAGGCTGACACCTCCCACCCCACCCCCTGCCGTAGGACCTGCACATCCCATCCATGGCAGACAGCTGCAGAGAGGGCCTGCACCTGGCTGTGATGACCAGTGGGAGCAGGACTTCTTCCAACAGCAGAGCGATGTGAGGCAGGACATTAGTGCCATAGGGGCTACCCTGTCCACCATGTCGGACTCCCTGCAGGACATGGTCCACTTCCCTCAGGCGGTGGAGAGGCTGAGCCAAGTGTTGGATAGGATGGATAGGACTTGGCAGGACATGTCCAGAAATATGCGAGACATGCTATCCATCCAGAGGGACGAGAGTGCAAGACACCATGCCTTGGCCATGAAGATGATGGAGGGCATTTTGAGAGTGAGCCAACCTTTCCCTTCACGGTCAACGCAGGGAGGGGAGCCATCATATCTGCCCACAGGACAGCACATCCCCACACCTGTACCAACTGCACACCAACACAGCGAAGGGAGACATCCACACCAGCGGGCTGAACTGGCACTCCCAACACCACCCCCTGTACAGTCACTCCCGCCACCTGCACAACCATCCCCACCTGTACAGTCACTCCCGCCACCTGCACAACCACCACCAACACCACCACCTGTACAGTCACACCCGCCACCTGCACAACCACCACCACCACCACCTGTACTGTCACACCCGCCACCTGCACAACCACCACCACCACCCCCTGTACAGTCACACCCGCCACCTGCACAACCACCACCAACACCACCTGTACTGTCACACCCGCCACCTGCACAACCACCACCACCACCACCTGTACAGTCACACCCGCCACCTGCACAACCACCACCACCACCACCTGTACTGTCACACCCGCCACCTGCACAACCACCACCACCACCTGTACAGCCATCAAGTGTGCAAACACCATCTGCCACAGCACATGTGGATGACCCTGGACAGTCCCTTGGACAGTACCCACCTCCACGTAGGCGGCGAGCCAGACCTGAGCACTCGGAGCGGTCATCCCCCCCCAAATTGCGGCGTCGCACTCACCAGTGACAGGAACCCGGGACAATGTGATCACGTGTTTGTGTGTGCACCAAATAAACACCTACCAAAACTAATCATCTGTTGTGTATCATGTCCTGTGTAACGTTGCAGGTGGCCTGGAGATGTGAGAAGGTATGTGTGTGTGTGACACAGTTACAAGTGTGACCCATCGTTGCAACCAGCCATTATGTGCATAGCAGATGACCCATCAAATATGTGTCCATATTCAGAACCAGACATTCAGAATGAAGTTAAACAAGTGGAAGTTATGAGTATTCCAAATTGTATTTTGAGAAGGTACATAAGAACAACCGTCCGTTTGGAAGGGAGAAAGGAAAACAAATGAAGATCTTAATGCAGAGGGAGATGTGAACCTGGATTGGGGTGGGGCAAAAAAAATATAACACGTCAGGGAGCGTCAGGGAAAACAGTCTATTTACAAGGGGAAAATGAAATAGTTGTTCACGTCTAAAGTCAAGTGTCCTTCTGGTCATCCTCTAGGACCACAATGTCCAGATCCTCAGAGTCCGATGCAGGCACACGTCTGGCGGGTGCAGGAACAGGCACCACTTGGGTTCGTGCCACACGAGGAGTACGGGGGGAAACAGTGTGGGGCAATGGACAGGGGGAGACATTGACAGTGGTATGGGAAGGGATTGGGGAGACAACAGACGACATGGCTGCGGGCAGTGAATTGATGGCGGTGGTGAGGGTGGCCATACATCGGAGCATGTCCTCTCGCATCATGCGTACCTCCATACACACTTGTAGCGCGATGCGAGCGGACATGTCTGGCTGACCCTCACACATCCACATCAGGTCCACTGGCACAGCCACAGGAGGAACAACACCGGGAGGGGCCTGGGGGGAAGAGGAGGGATGTGGTGCCTGAGGTCCGGAGCCAATGATGTTGGGGAGCTGGCGGCTACGATGAGGGGGACTGGTTGCAGGGGATGCAGCTGGGTCCCCCGATGGAATGGGGAACTCTAGAGGTAGGGAGGGGCTGATGGCAGGCCCAGATTGTTTGTTGGCCTGCCCCGAGGACACCTTTTCAGGGACCACAGGTGAAGAATCCTGAGGAGAGTTGCTCTCCAACACCTCATGGTCCGAGGTGTCGTGTTCACCCCCCCCCAATCAATGTCTGCAGCCTCCACCTGGGATGTGGCACCAGCATCAGGGTGTCCCTTGTCAGTCTGGGTGGGCGCAATCCCCTTGCCTCTTGATGTTGAGGGTCCCTCCTCATCCTCCTCTTCCTCGCTGGTGGAAAGTGGGTGTAGCCGCCGCCGAACTGGTGGCCTCTTGCTCCGGACCAGGTCCTGCTGCCCTTCTGTTCCGCCAGCTGTGCCTGCTGAAATGTAAGCAAAATCCGAATGTTATGTTTGTGTCATGCAGGACGAGACACATTCATAGGATCCAAGGTCAGACTTATTTTCCTCTGATCACACTCAATAGTTGTCAGTGTCTATGAGCTGACATTACGTGTATGTTCACCGTCAGGTCCTGGATTGAGTCTGACATGGCCATCTCACGTGGATGTGTGTGGCTTACACGACTGTATTGGCCAACCCTCAACCTGGCATTCTAGGGATCTGTGTGTCCTGCCACAGCTACATGTGTAGGTTCCAAAAGCAGTCCACCAATGGAGAACATGAAGTCCAGAATCTCAGATTATGGCCATTCATAGGGAGTCGCAGCTATTTAAGGTCTGGACAAGTGTCATCTGCTTTGTAGCATTGTATGGGACACAACAAGTGGCGAATGTGGGTCACACATGCACTGAGGCTCTGGCCTATTTCTGTAGCTAAATTGTGAGTCTAGCCTTTGGCTGTCCCCACACATGTACTGACAATCCAGTGGCACATATTGGCTTTGGTGACTGATATGGTAATGCTGTACACCGCTGAACACTGGGGGAATTTAGTGATAGCTACCTGTACATGTGAAACAGGCCACTGAGGCTGAGACGTCTGTCAGTGAACACCCCTTGTAAATTTAGAAGCGCTTAAGAGTGATGAAAGGATGTCAAAGTCTGTCTTGACTCCATGCCACATGATGTTTTGTCACAATTGGAACCCACACTCTAAAAATGCTATGCAAGTCATAGCATCCAATACCCTTTGGCCTGCCATGCGCACACAGGACAGTGTCTGTACCATTGCTCATCCAATGCACACATGATTTCCTAGTGCCAATTGTAGTGGTGCGGGAAGAGCTGATTTCAGTCCAAATGCACAAATATGGCTCATTTAGCCAGTTGTCATGGCGAGACTCCAACTCCCAAAATGCACTCTGCCCTGTACAGTCCATATGCCACAGTGTGCCTTTTTAAGCTTGGTTACTGCTGCATGGACACGGAATCTGTGAATGGAGGCATCGGACACACAATGGTACAGCACTGTTTCACTCACATCATACTCCCAGACACATTTAGAATATGATGCACTTACCATGTCCCTGCTGCTCCTGCTCCTCCAGCTGAGCATGGAGGGTCGGCCAAGCTGATCGCAGGACCCTCCTGTACAGTGGGGATAGGCGAGGACGATGCACATGGTGCTGGGAAGACTGGCCCACCAGCTCCTCAGCCTTGTGCCGGGCCCACCGTTTTAGGTCCTCCCAGCGCTTGCGGCATGCCCTCGCACGCCTGGTGTGGACTCCCACTGCACTGCAGCGTTCGGCGATGTTGGCCCACAGCCTGGCCCGGGCTGCATTGCTCAGCTGGTGTTCAGGGTCCCCATATAGCTGAGAAAATTTGGCCAGCACCCCCTCAGCCAAGATGTCCAACTCACTTTCAGTGAAAGGGGGTGCCTTCTCTTCGTAACCCTCAGCCATTATGGGGATAATAAGAAGGATGAGAGCAGCAGGATGTCAGAGGATCTGTCTGTGATAGAGGATGACTCAGAATGAACAAAAAATGGCAGCAAACTATTTCCTGTGATGTATTTCCTGCCTCCCACTTCCTGTAAAACATTTCCTGAATGAAATTATGTGTTCCGGGTCATTTTCGGAGTTTACGGCCCGTAAACGCAGTTTCCGGTTCCGGAGCGGGAGGTCCGCACACGGGCCGTACGCCGCGTGATCGGCGTTTCCGCACACGGGCCGTACGCTCCGTAATCGGAGCTTCCGCTGTTTGGCCGCAAATTCCGAAAATGACCCGGAACATATTTTTCCATACAGGAAATGTTTTACAGGGAGTGGGAGGCAGCAAATACATCACAGGAAGTAGTTGCCTGCCATTTTGTAGTCATCCAGATCCATCCACAATCTGGGATCACATCTACTGCCATCCTGCTGTTCTGTTCTGGATAAAAAAGTAAAGACAGTGCATGTGAGAATTAATTAAATGTGACAAGAGGGTGAAGTGACCATTTCAAGACATGTCTGCAGTTTCTGTTTCAGTTTCTCATGCTTTGCATTATGGTACATGTAGTCCATATTAGGTGCTCATTTGCAGAGTTGTGTGATGTGTTCCAGAACATTGTGTTTGAGAAGTGTGGATATATCACTAACACAGGGGGGCAGAGTTACGGCTACGGACGCATCTCTGCTAATCAGCAGAGATGCGTCAGAAGAGTTGCGATGCATCTGCCCACCCGTGCGCCAACACAGATGCGCGGCATTGAAATTTCGGTGCACCGTGCAGCTCGGATGTGCAGATGCGTACGCATCCCCCGTTGGAAAGGCGGCGCATTGCTGGAGTTGCGTCGCATGCACAACGCAGCTCCAGCAAGGCTCGGGGGTGCCCTATCCCTATGATGCTGCGTCAATCCTTACGCCTGCTTCAAGCAGGCGCAGGGTTTTGACGCAGCATGGCCTTAAAAGTGACAGAGTGAAATATTCTAGATTTTTAGGAGGCGTTTCTGCGCACGGAAGGCCCCCCCCCCTGCACCAGAACGCCTACATGTGGCGCAGGCCTTTACAACGTGACGCATCTCCCAGATGCTTCATATAGTACATTCCCCGCAGCATGGGGCTGGCTTTGCACCACCGCAGCGTCACAAAAGTGACGCAACGGCAGCGTGAAAGGGCCGCAAAGCCCACATTAATCTGCCCCATGGCGTCTGATTGACCCATTGCATCACTCACGTCGTGGGCGCATCATTTGTGGGGGAGTAACATCTGTTGATGGCACAGGGCCGACAATGCTATGGTTATGGCCTTTTCTGATTAAGAGACCCATCCTCATGAGGTCCGGCTGTGTCATGCATCTGTGGCTATAGATTCTTTCGGGACATCCACTACACTGATCGCTGACATGGGCACATGTGCTGATGCAGGCTCAACGTTTTGACTACTGTCAAGAGCTGTGATTAACATGCAGTTAGTGTGGCTTGCAAAGTAGCCTCAGGAAGGAATTTATTGACACAGTCGTGTATATCCAAGTTTCATCATTGGCAACAGACAGCAATCCACATTTGGTCCATTCCACTACAGGTTGCTCATGTGAAGAACGTGGCAACAAGCTGCTCACGGACTTGCATGCCCTGACCTCGGTTATGTGCCATGGCCCGGTTTCCCAGATTCATAGGTAGCCGAGGTTCCAGTGGTATCTGTCAGCCATGCGTTAAGGCAATGTTGTGCAAGACACAACAGGCTAGTATGATCTTGCACACTACTTCTGGGGAGTACTGCAGCACCCCCCCTGTACGGTCGAGACATCTGAATCGCGACTTCAACAGACCAAAAGTGCGCTCTATGATGGCTCGAGTCCGTATGTGTGCCCTATTGTACCTACGCTGTGGTACAGTGTCTGCACGCCTGTAAGGGGTGAGGAGATGTGGGGTAAGTGCATACCCAGCGTCACCTAAGTAGAGGGGAAAGGGCAGTTGGTTAGATTTCCCTCTTTGACTTGCACAGGACATGATCTATACTGTATTACATGCATTGTCAGGTGGGCCCTGTATCTAGCTTTATGAATCTTAAAGTACTATGGTTAATTGTGGGGGGCATTCAGACATTTCAAAAACACATAAACCTCCTTTCTAACGCTTGGTACTTACCCAGTAGCCACATGTTGCCAAATTCTCCCGCAGCTATCCGCCGGGCAAGAGGTGACATGCGGAATATGAAGCTGTCATGGGTACTGCCGGGGAACACCGCATGCACATCAATGAACCTCCCTCTGGAATCACAGACAGCTTGCACGTTGATGGAATGCCATCTGTGTCTATTGCAGAAGATGTGTGCAATGTGGCGGGGTGGCTGCAGGGCCACATGGGTACAGTCAATTGCACCCAGCACACGTGGAAATTGTGCAATGCGAAAGAAATCTCGTACTGCCCTTTGTCTCAGGGCCAGTGTCGGTGGCATATGTATGTGGAGGTGGGATCTTGCAGTGATGCATCGCAGTACCTGATGCAGGCACCGCGACTGGCTTGCCTGGGATATGCCCACATGGTCACTGGAGACCCTTTGGAATGAGCCAGTGGCGAAGAAATGGAGCGCTGATAGGATCTTGAGGTATGCTGGTATTGCATGTGAGCAGCAGGTCACGGAGTCAAGTTCCTGCTCCCACTCACATACCATTTCCAAGATGATTTCTGGAGGGAAACGGTACCTGGCCCTTATATCTTGACTGGACATTCCAAATAAGTTGATCCTCTGTCTGAAGATCCTCTCTGCTCTGGCTCTCATCCTCCTCCTCCTCCTCAAGTGGTTTTGGTGCATGGCAAGGGGCAGTGCAACAAACACATTCAGTGACATGTTGAAAGGGTTTGTGTGTGTCTGCTCTGCAGTTATACGTGGTGCCGAGCTAGGATTGGCTGGAGTGCGTCAGCTGATGCATGGTGGGGGATGGTAGGGACTTGAACAGGTGTTTCCCCTTGGCTCAAATGATCAATGGCAACAGTGATGTAGTCTGGTCCCAATTCTGATGTTCCGGCCCGAGAGCGGAATTTCCGGCCCGAGAGCGGAATTTCCGGCCCGAGAGCGGAGTTTCCGGCCCGAGAGCGGCTAATCCGCCCTTAAAGCGGAGTTTCCGGCCCGCATGCGGGCTTCCCGCTCCGGGCCCGGAAACTCCGCTCCGGTGGCGGAAAATCCGGCCCGGGTGCGGACGTAAGTTTAGTGGTCGTAAATGGATTCTGTGAATAGCAAAAGTCCTAAGTTCATTTTGTGAATCGCAAAAGTAGTAAGTTCATTCTGTGAATACCAGAAGTACTAGGTGCATTCTGTGAATACCAGAATGGTACTAAGTTTAGGATTTAGTCTTAAGTTTGTTCTGTGAATCGGGCCCCATGTCACTGATCTACTAATATATATTGTGGAAACGTTGAAAATAGTTTTTCAAAGTTGCATCAATCTTCAGATTGTACAAGGTGAGTTCTGTGGTACTCAGCCTCTTTTGAAGAAATGGTTGTAACTGTAGAGTGTGGAACAAAGGGCTGCACTGTCCTTTCCACAACAATCACTGATCAGCAATCAATTTTTTCGGGATAGCATGACTTCTCATAGCAGCACATGAGCCGACAGATTGACAATTATATCTCGGCTGGACTAAATATTTATCAGGCAGTTCACTTATTTCAGAATTCTCTGTAACCAGAACATTCAGAAGCTTGGCAAATTCCTACCACGTAGGTCCCTGAAACAGGCTCCTTCCAGCAGGCACAGCTACAAGCAGAGACAGGTCTAAATATCCCAGTGGACAATGTCAGAAATAAGGCTCATATTTTATTGAGAACGTTTTCATAAATTTAAAGCAGATGTAAGCCCAAAGGCCTTCAAATGTACCTGGGGCATGAAATAGAAGATATTATAACAAATAGTAAATGATGTGCCCTTTCTTTCACAAATTCCAAATTGCCAATGTGACACAGAAAGTGGAAATGTAGTGAGGCCCTCTTGGACCCACTTTGGTTCTCCTTTTAGTTCTACATTTGACACATTTCTAGCTGACTTCATTGTAGAAACATTTTATTTACACAATATTATTCTAGGAAGATGTTGTACATGCTGCCTTGTTTTTAGAAAGCCTTTCTTATTCTTTGTTGACCCCTTGCATTTGTAACCGTTCTTGTTCTGTGAGTCCTATTTGATATGTGTTCTGTTTGGTATTTCTATATGACACATGTACTGCAACTGTTACCGTCCTTTCCCTCATTTGTAAAGCGCTCTGATATCCCACGGGATAATGTTCGCGCTATATAAAACTTTATAAATAAATAAAATAAATAAATTCTATTGTGATGCTGTCTGCAAGGAACATACAAAAGCCAACTGTCAACTACACCTAGTCACATGGCCAAGGACCAGGCTGCAGGCAACAAATGGTTAGGAAAAGAAAATGGCAACTTTCAAAAAGTCGCATTTTCAGAATTGTGACTTAATATCAGACTTAACCATTAATGAGGGTTTTAAGTTATAATTCCTCAGACACAAACCATGATATTCTTACCTGCTCCCACACAAAGGTTATCATTTATTCAATGTAATAAGGTAACCCAATGTTATCCCAAGTGAGAGGTATGTCTTGCAATAGTGAAAAATGAATTTTGGAGTTTTTTACTACCAGGAAATGTAAAACTAAAATCACATGCCCAATCTTTTAAAGTCAACACACCCTTCCCTATGGGCTGTTTAGGGCCCACCCTAGAGGTGGCTTATAGGTATTAGAAAGGAAGGTTTAGGCCAGAAAAAGGTTTATTTTCCAGGTCAGAATGGCAGTTAAAACTGCACACACGGGCTTTGGTTGCAGTCCAGGTATTATCTTATTCTTTGTTGACCCCTTGCATTTGGAACCGTCCTTGTTCTGTGAGTCCTATTTGATATGTGTTCTGTTTGGTATTTCTATATGACACATGTACTACAACTGTTACCGTCCTTTCCCTCATTTGTAAAGCGCTCTGATATCCCTCGGGATAATGTTCACGCTATATAAAACTTTATAAATAAATAAAATAAATAAATTCTATTGTGATGCTGTCTGCAAGGAATATACAAAAGCCAACTGTCAACTGCACCTAGTCACATGACCAAGGAACAGGCTGCAGGCAACAAATGGTTAGGAAAAGAAAATGGCAACTTTCAAAAAGTCGCATTTTCAGAATTGTGACTTAATATCAGACTTTACCATTAATGAGAGTTTTTACCTTAATAGAGTGTTGGATCGTCTGCTCTAATGCATTGGACTTACACATTTAAGCCCTGCGCTGGATGCTTTTTTTTTCTCCAATCATATGCTCCCCTCCCATTTGGCTATGTTCCAGGTATAATCTTATTCTTTGTTAACCCCTTGCATTTGTAACCATTCTTGTTCTGTGAGTCCTATTTGATATGTGTTCTGTTTGGTATTTCTATATGACACATGTACTGCAACTGTTACTGTCCTTTCCCTCATTTGTAAAGCGCTCTGATATCCCTCTGGATAATGTTCGCGCTATATAAAACTTTATAAATAAATAAAATAAATAAATTCTATTGTGATGCTGTCTGCAAGGAATATACAAAAGCCAACTGTCAACTACACCTAGTCACATGGCCAAGGAACAGGCTGCAGGCAACAAATGGTTAGGAAAAGAAAATGGCAACTTTCAAAAAGTGGCAACATGGTTAGGAAAACACTATCTATACATTTAATTCAAGGCTAAAAACAGAACAAGATATCCTAGTGTTTGTGTTGCCCACTCAAAGGCAGCTTCTAACATCTAGACTCATAATTGCATCAGACCTGTACCTCTAACACAGTAGTTTTATTATATAAACAGTGCACTGTCCTCTTATGGGTCAGAGGGCCACTCCAGCCATGATGGATCTGGAACAGACGCTGCTTTCAACATGCAGCTCTGTTAACACTGATCTTCCATCCTGATTCTGCAGAGAGGGATTGCCAATACAACTCTAGTCCACGTCATTCAGTTACGGGGTCTCAGGCTAACCTTAGAGATCAGGCAGAGGGTACACCCAGTATGCTCTCATAGTAGGGGTAGTGAGATATGCCAAAATATTTTATTTGATTCAGACCTCAACTGAGGTTCACAAATACAACTACGTAAAATAGAAGATTTTAGATTATATTTTTAAAAACGATTAAAGAAAACTCTTTACAGGAAAAGACAGTTAATAGTAGTTTGTGGTCCGCATACAGTAGTTAAAACTATTAGATTTGTGCACTTTTTCTTTAAAATAACTTTAAGAAACTCTTTAAAAACGTAAACAAGTTGTAGCAAACAAATTCATTGGGAGGAGACTTACACACCGTGATTAGATCTAGAGCTAAAATATCGCTGTGTCTTATACGGATTGGCTTTATGAATTGACGTTGAGCCTCTTCCAATATAGGATTAGGAGAAATTAATAATACTTGGTAGAGATCTTGTGATCCACCGTTGCACAAGTCACATTTGCCTAGAGAATTATTTGGGGCATGTAACCACACTAACCCCAGGGATTAACTGGAAGAGGGAACAATAGGCACAGGGCGCTAGGAGTAGGCCAGCTTCCAACACAAAATGTTCAACACAAATGGGGCCGCTCCCAGAAAAAGTGACCAAAAGTGCTCAAGGGTAAATCGTGAGTGTGGACATGTCACAAAAAGTGTAGGACTGGCCTCACAGACCACATGTGTCATTCTTCATCATTGACAGTCCTCGCCCTCTAAAATCTCGGTTTGATAGAGGGCATGCATTCACCTGACGACAGGGATGCACTTCTAAACTAAGTGGGGGCCCGTGGCGGGTGAGTGAATTTTAAAATCCATTACAGTTGCCAAATTAAATTTTTAATAGGGTAGGCGGCTGTATGGTATTAAAAAAGTGGACGGTGAGATGGGGAAATGTATCACCCCCTCACCGTAGTGTATGGGGTCAACATGTATCTGCCTGGTGTCCCTAAGGGGTACGCGGCATTCATCAGGACCTGTATCAAGTGGGCTCCGTTCTTACCAAAATTCCTGGTGAGAAGATACCACTAGGTGGGGTGACCTTTGTCACTCTCCACTTCAGGGGTCTCTGAGTAGACCCTTGAGAGAAAATGATATACTAGAGAACCATCAGTAGTAGGCTCAGCCACTTAAATAAAACCATTCAAGACCACAAACACAAGTATTAGCGTGCGTGGTTATATGTGTGCAACAACACTCATCTGTGCACAACCAATGAAATGGGAGATGGAATCTCCCATACCTTACCCTAGAACCTCAACCTATGTGCTCCATGGGAGGAGGGATGGAGAGAAGGCCCCTGTAGCCAGACTCTTTACAAATAAAAATTATTGTAGGAATGGTAAGGATATACACATTACATACACTAATTTATGAACCTCACAGTATGCTCTTTACATGCATGCACACATTTAGCACACACTTCTACATGCATTCCCTTACTGCATCAAGGTGCGCCTTCCGTGGTAGCACCTAACCGTGTCCTTCTGTGGTCCCCGGTGGTGACTGAGCTGGGGTGGGCAAGGTTTAAATAGTTCTCTAAATTGGGCATTTGGCGGGAAGGAACATAGTGTTAGTGATAATTGCCTACATGTTTGTGGGATCTGGTGTCCCAACAACGCGCCAGTGAAAGAATATGGTATTAGTGCCTGACCTACTCATAATGTTGCGGTCTGTGTCACATAGATCCCTCTTCGAGATCCGGTGTCTAAAACTGAGCGAGCACAAGCGGTCAGGCAGGTGCCTGACTGTGGGTGCGGCCACTTATGCACCAGGTGCAAATTTTTAGGCCCCCTGTTGTGCCTCTTTTCGTATCACGTGAATTGTCCTGACACGTGGGTTCAGGCAATGCCTGATCCTTGCGTCGACTCTGGGAAAGGTCCCGATGTGTCGGTCAGGAAAAGCCTGATCCGTGCAGCATCTGTAAGCCAAACAAGACAACATAGACCAGCAAGTGTTCTGGGGCTGAAGTAATGAAAAAAAGGTTTGTTAACCTCAATGGAGCCAACCTGCCAGGATTCTTCGTTTTAGTGAGAAAATGCTTGTAAGGTACAACAAACATCCGCTTGGATCATGATCTGGAGCGATCATGTGCGCTAGTTTTAAATGGAAATGTGTACCCTTCTCCAGTCTTATAGGCACTTTGTTAAAACTTTAAGACCAGATTAAGGAACTATTGATAAGGTGGCATGAACACAGCTATGCCTGATTATACTGTGTGGTGAGGATCTCATGCACTGAATCAAAGGTGGTTTTGTGTATCTCTACATTTTTGTGTGTATGATCCTTACTGGCTAAGTAATTTTAACATTGATGTGCTATGCAAAAGTGAGACCATGGTGATGATTGCACGCAGTTCAGATAATCAGATCGACAGTATTTTGGTTTCTCATTGGGTGTCGGAGTGGGGGGTACATCTGATGTTGGTAACATGGGGAGACAATACATGGGGAGCTGTCATCTTTCCATCTGCAGCCAAGGAATATCATCATTCAATCACCTCTCTCATGATCCGAGACGATATGCCCATCGCTGTTCTCTAATGTGCAGATTCTTGGTGATATCTGTTTTCTCCTTCTTCATGACTTCCAGGACCAACTATTTTAAATCGGTGTCTTGATGGTTTTGTTCTAAGAAATGTTTTGTTAGTTTGGTATTTGATTTCTTACATCGGATGGTACTCCGATGTTCATTGATGCGGATCTTTATTCTCCTAGTGGTCATGCCCTCGTACATGAGATCGCATGGGCACGTAAGCAGATACACCACATTCTCAGTACTGCAATTGCTGAAGTCCTTCAGCTTCCATGGGTTATTCGTGCCTATGTTCACTTCTTTTGTGGTATAAGTGAGTGGGCAGGCCACACAGCTACCGCCCGGAAAGTACCCAATGGGTCTCTGGTAATTCCAGAGTGTAGTCTGTTCTTCTCTTTCTTGGGGCTGTGTTTTTGTGTGAACGAAACTCGTCGCGTAGGCTTCTGCTCCTTTTAAACGCGAACAGAGGGGGTGCCCATTGTTTCTCTGTTCTGTTTAGGATTTGCCACTTTTTCCATATGATACTCTGGACTTTATTTGATATGGGAGCGTATGTGGTTACACATACCACTTTATCTGTTTTCTCTGTGGGTGTTGTTTCTAGCAGTGGATACCGATGGTTGTTCCTGGCCCTTTTCTTCACCTTTCTGACCATTTTTTTCGCGTAGTGTCGATCCAGTAACTTTTTTTCAAGTTGATCTGCTTGCTCATTATATGTTTCTGTACTCGAACAGTTTCTACGTACTCGGAGGAATTGACCAACTTGCAGGTTTTGCCGTAAGGCCCTCGGGTGGTAACTCTTGTATAGAAGTAAACTGTTCTTATCAGTGGGCTTATTGTGTACTTTGGTACAGACACCTTGATATATCCAGGTTTAGGAAAACAGCGTGTTTTTTGTTGATGGAATGTGTGAATCTGAGGTGTTCATCCTTGGTATTTACTCATTGTGCAAATGCTGTTGCTTCCTCCAGGTTCCCATGACATACGATGAACACGTCATCTATATAACATTTCCAGGTTTTCAGCTGTGCTGCAAAGGGGTTATTCTGATTGTCTATATGGTCCTCCTTGAACTGGTGTACATAAAGGACCAAACACCCAACACGGTGGGTGCAGTCACACGGAGCAAAGGGAGGGGCAACAGCCCACCAACAAGCAGAGAATATCTAACATCGTGAACCTCGGTGACCATTCAATCTTTAAGGATGAGGAGTCTGTCCTCTCCAAAGGACTGGGCTTTGTCCCTACACCTACTAATGACCCTTTCGCCCTGAATGCGGAACTAGCACAGTTCTTTAGAAAGATTAAACTCAGGGATTACTTTGGGGACTTCAGAGACGAACAAGAAGGAAATACCAACACGGGCCTTAGGAAGAAGTCCACCTACTCACCACCAACACACAGCGTCCCATGCCACATACAAGCACTTGAACAGGCGGTATTGAAAGAAGTTGAGGAGATTAACTTCCAAAACACAAAAGGGTTTCAAAATCTGACGAAAAGAGAAAGAACTTCACTTCAGAAACTCAAAACTAACATGGATCTGGTCATAAAACCGGTGGAAAAAGGGGGCGCCATCGTACTTATGAACTACATGATGAACCAAGAGGAGTGCAACTGACTGCTTGCTGACGAAACCAGCTATGAGGTTTATCGTAGTGACCCCACCCCACCTCTCATCTCATGAATAAGATCAGAAGCATGGTGGACGAAGGACTAAATAACGACTGGATCACCAGACATGAGGCAGAATTCCTTACCAATGACACTCCCAGAACACCGAGGTTCCACACCCTGCCAAAAAACCATAAGGACAAAATGCCCCCACCAGGCAGACTAATAGTTTTGGGAATCGGGTCAATTCTGGAACCCCTCTCGCAATTTTCCGACTGGTTCCTTAGACCAATTGTACAGAGATCACCCTCA
This sequence comes from Triturus cristatus, assembly GCF_964204655.1. NCBI lineage: Eukaryota > Metazoa > Chordata > Amphibia > Caudata > Salamandridae > Triturus > Triturus cristatus. The sequence continues at coordinate 448,244,055 of NC_140590.1, forward strand.
TACCTCAGGGACAAGAAAGATGTCCTCTGCCATATACGAGACTTGGAGATTAACACTACTGAGGACCTCTTCATAACAATGGATATAGAGGCGCTCTACACAAGCATCCCTCAGAGACGCACTCTGGCTGTTGTGGAACATATCCTCATGAATATGGATTGGGAATTCACTACTCCAAGACATTTCATTATTGAATGCTCAGAGGTGGCACTTACAGAGAACTATTTCGAATCTGAAAGGGTCATATACCATAAGATCAAAGGCACGTCTATGGGCAGTACCTTCGCCCCCAGTATGGTGTGCCTTTATGTACAACAGTTCGAGGAGGACCATATCTACAATCAGAATAACCCCTTTACAGCACAGCTGAAAACCTGGAAATGTTATATAGATGACGTGTTCATCGTATGGCATGGAAACCGAGAGGAAGCAACAGCATTTGTACAATGGGTACACAAGGAATCTGTACCAAGGTACACAATAAGCCCACTGATAAGAACAGTTTACTTCTATACAAGAGTTACCACACGAGGGCCTTACGGCAAAACCTGCCAGTTAGCCAATTTCTCCGAGTACGTAGAAACTGTTTGAGTACAGAAACATATAATGAGCAAGCAGATCAACTTGAAAAAAGTTATTGGGTCGACACTACCCGTTCAAAATGGTCAGAAAAGCGAAGAAAAGGGCCAGGAATAACCATCAGGATGCAATGCTAGAAACAACACCCAAGGAGAAAAGAGATAGAGTGGTATGTGTAACCATATACACTCTTGTATCAAATAAAGTCCAGAGTATCATACGAAAAAAGTGGCACATCCTAAACAGTGCACAGAAACAAGGGGCACCCCCTCTGTTTGCGTTTAAAAGGAGCAGAAGCCTAGGCGACAACTTGGTTCATGCAAAAACACAGCCCCAAGAAAGAGAAGAACAGACTATGCTCTGGAATTACCAGAGACCCATTGGGCACTTTCCGTGTGGTAGCTGTGTGGCCTGCCCACTCATTTATACCACCAAAGAAGTGAACATAGGCAAAAAATAACCCATGGAAGCTGAAGGACTTCAGCAATTGCAATACTGAGAATGTGGTGTATCTGCTTACGTTCACATGCAATCTCATGTAAGTGGGCATGACCACTAGGAAAATAAAGATCCGCATCAATGAACATCGGAGTACCATCCGATGTAAGAAATCAAATACCAAACTAATGAAGCATTTCTTAGAACAAAACCATAAAGACATCGATTTAAAATGGTTGGTCCTGGAAGTCATGAAGAAGGAGCAAACAGATATCACCAAGAATCTGAACATTAAAGAACAACGATGGGTATATCGTCTCCGTTTATGGGAGAGGTGATTGAATGATGAGATTCCTTGGCTGCAGATGGGACGATGACAGCAGCCCATGTATTGTCTCCCCATGTTACCTACATCAGATGTACCCCCCCACTCCAACAAACAATGAAAAACCAATATACTGACGGTCTGATTATCTGAACTCCGTGCAATCATCACCATGGTCTCACTTTTGCATAGCACGTCAATGTGTATCCATGAGAATTATTTAGCCAGTAAGGATCATACACACAAAAATGTGGAGATACACACAACCACCTTTGCTTCAGTGTGTGAGATCCTCACCACACTAGTATAATCAGGCATAGCTGTGTTCATGCCACCTTATGAATAGTTCTTTAATCTGAACCCCGGTCTTAAACATTTAACATCGCCCGTTGTGTAGAGAAAGTGCCTATATGGCTGCAGAACGGTACACATTTCCATTTAAAACTAGCGCACATGATCGATCCAGATCATGATCCAAGCGGATGTTTGTACCTTACAAGCATTTTCTCACTAAAACGAAGAATCCTGGCAGGTTGGCGCCATTGAGATTAACAAACCCTTTTTCCATTACTACAGCCCCAGAACCCTTGCTGGTCTATGCTGTCCTATTTTGGTTACGGATGCCGCACAGATCACGCTTTGCCTGACCGACACATCGGGAGCTTTCCCAGAGTCGACGCAAGGATCAGGCCTGCCTGACCACTTGTGCTAGCTCAGTTTGAGACACCAGATCTGGGAGAGAGATCTATGCGACACAGACTGCAATATTATGAGCAGGTCAGGCACGAATACCATATTCTTTCACTGGTGCGTTGTTGGGACACCTGATCCTACGAACATGTAGGCAATTATCACTAATCACTAGGTTCCTTCCCGCCAAGTGCCCAATTTAGAGCACTATTTAAACCTTGCCCACCCCCAGCTCAGTCACCACCAGGGAGGACATAAGGACACAGTTAGGTGCTACCACGGAAGGCGCATCTTGATGCAGTAAGGGAATGCATGTAGAAGTGTGTGCTGAATGTGTGCATGCATGTAAAGCGCATACTGTGAGGTTCATAAATTAGTGTATGTAATGTGTATATCCTTACCATGGCTACCATTATTTTTATTTGTACAGAGGCTGACTACAGGGGCCTTCTCTCCATCCCTCCTCCCATAAAGCACGTAGGTTGAGGTTCTAGGGTAAGGTATGGGAGATTCCATCTCCTATTTTATTGGTTGTGCACAGATGAGTTTCACATGTTGCACTCATATAACCACACACGCTATTCCTTGTGTTTGTGGTCTTGAACGGTTTTATTTAAGTGACTGAGCCTACTACTGATGGTTCTCTTGCATATAACTTACTCTTATAGGTCTACTGAGAGCCCTCTGAAGTGAAGATTGACAAAGGTCACCCACCTAGTCGTATATTCTCACCAGGAATTTGGTATGAACGGAGCCGGCATGATACAGGTCCTGATGAATTCCGTGTACCCCTTAGGGACACCAGGCAGAAACATGTGGACCCCATTCACTACGGTGAGGGGATAGTAAATTTCCCCATCTCACTCTCCACTTTTTTAATACCATACAGCCGCCTACCCTATTAGAAATTTAAATTGGCAACTGTAATGGTTTTTAAAAATCACTCACCCGCCATGGGCCCCCACTAAGTTTAGAAGTGCATCCCAGTTGTCAGGTGAATGTTCGCCCTCTATCAAACCAAGTTTTTAGAGGGCGAGGACTGCCGATGATGAAGCATGACACCAGGTGGTGTGTGAGGCCAGTCCCACACTTTTTGTGAGATGTCCACACTTACAATTTACCCTTGAGCACCTTTGGTCACTTTTTCTGGGAGCGGCCCCATTTGTGTTGAACAATTATTTGGGGCATCCCATCTGGCGGAATATGTTTTTAAAGGAAGAATACCCAATCGCAAAAGAATGATACAGCCCCTTAAACTGTGCTCTAACTGGAACAGTAGATAATGTTCATGGGTTTTAAATACTATGGGCCGGATTCACAGAAGTAATCTGAGACAAAATCCTAAACTTATAACTTTTGGTATTCACAGAAGGCAGTTAGTAGTAGTAACGTTAGGATTGTGTCCTAAGTCTGTCTTATGTCTGTCCTAAGTCTGTCCTAAGTTTGTCTTGAGTTTGTCTTAAGTCTGTCTTGAGTCTGTCTTAAGTCTGTCTTAAGTCTGTCTTAAGTCTGTCCTAAGTTTGTCATAAGTCTGTCTTAAGTCTGTCTTAAGTCAAATTTAAGAAAAAATCCTAACACTACTACTACTAAATGCCTTCTGTGAATACCAAAAGTAGAAAGTTTAGGATTTTTTCTCAGATTAGTTCTGTGAATCAGCCACATAGTTTTCCGAAAACTTTTTTTAATGCTTTAATTGGATACAATATTCTTTGCCCATTTCATAGCTTATTCACTGAGTCATATGTTTTAAAAAGAGCTTCAGATGCGCTGGGGTCCAGGCCTGCAGAAGTGCAACAGTGCATTGTGACACCTCAAGGGCTTTTATTAGGTTCCTATTGAAGGTGTATCGAGACTCTTTGTCTCTAAAAGTCTCCAATTTTAATATATATCCTAATGTTCCTGGAACTGCATGAAAGAGATTAAAGGCTCACCTTATAATATTGGAGACAACTCAAGCAAATGTGCTTGTTAGATAGCGCTCAAGGCGTAAGGCTTGTATGGAGACTGATTGGGATACTTTTAACAGATTCTGAAGGATGAAACCTTCCTTTACTTTACTTTTATCGATTTCCATGGGTATTGATATGTGTATACTTGGAGTGTATATTTGGGGCGGCTGCCCAGCCGCCGAACTTGCACCACCCCGGAGCCGTGGGGGCGCGCGGCTTGGAATGTGCTGAGCCGTTATGTGGAACACGGTTATGGTATTTAAAATGGACACTGCTGGCTGTGGCCCATCCAGGGCTTTTAAATTTGGGACAGAAATTAGTGCCACTATCTAAAGTATACATTACCTGGACTACGTTTCCCATGGTGCAGTGCTGTCATTGGACAGGCCCGTGCTGTTCAACTGTGGGCAACTTGGAGCGTATATATATATATATTACTTTCATATTTATTTTAATTTTATTTTCACATATAATGATTCATGAAATTGTCTTACAGCATTGCTCCAGACGGCATTTATGCCGGTATTTTGATGATGACTTTGAATCATATGGAAAATGACATTGATATTTATATCTAAATATTATTTAATATATTTTGTACCAAGTCTATATGATCAATGGGAGTATTTAAAAACGACTACAAGCATTTATGCGTGTATCATATAGAGTGTAAGCTGAGGATTATCAAGTATTTTGTTTATGTTCATAAATTTATTTCAGCACTGGCACTTTAAAAAGTGGGACACTGTTTTGAGCACTGTCATGTGATCAAGGCCGCTTGTGCGGCCGAAACGCGTAATAGCAGAGGACTGAACAATAAATAATTTGCACAACAGAAGGTCTGCACTAATTTTTTCAAATTGGATGTGCTACGAGTCAAAGATATATATATATATATATATTTTTTTTTTTCACTGAGAATACCATAGGTTTTACAGACATTATAGGTAGAAATTAGCATTTACAAAACCTTTGAAATTCACTGAAAAAACCATAGGTTTCAGGGAGGTTATAGTGAGTTGGTCATTTCACTCATATAAAAACAGAGAAATTTGAACCTTTTAGTTAGTACAGCTAACTATAACTCGCGCACCGGCAATGCACTGGTGATGACATCACATATTACATCACTTATGACATGGTCAGTGACATCACTGATGACATCACTGATGACATCTCAAATGACATCACTCATGACATCATCCAGTGAATGTGTGTTTTTTGTAAAGTTTAAATATATTTTATATATGTTAATGCCAAGATGTATTGAAGAATGAGTTGGTGTATAAGTGTCTGGGTGGAGGATTTAATCGGTGTGTGACTGACTGTATAAGTTAGTGATTAAATGTCTCTTACTGAATGCATGGTTAGTTACTAAACTGTTTGAATGTCTGTATCAGTCTCTCAGTTGTTGTATAAGCTGCTGCATGGGTTGATGATTAGGTACATGACTGTCTATATGGGTTACTTATTGGTAGCATAAGTGTTTGTATGGGTGGCTCAGTGTTTGTTTGTGTAGGTAGGTGGGCGGTGTGTGACTTTCTGCCAACATGTGTGAGTAGATAATTTACTAGGTGTATGGGTTTAATATTGCATGGGGAAATAGCTGTTTCAGTGAGTGAGTGTGTGTATCAGTGTGTAGGTGAGTGAATGTATATCTCACTGGTATATGTGTGAGTAACTACATATGTAAAAGGCAGTATATGTGAGTGTTGGAGTATATACATGACTATGTGATAGTGAGTAATTGTGAGAGTGGCTGTATACATGAGTGTGTGCTTGTGTCAGTGATTGTATAAGAGATTAAGTATATGTTAGTATCTGTATAAATAGGTTAGATAGTGAATGTATAACTGTATAGGTGAGTAAACGGCAGTGTTATAGATTCTTTACATGACTAGCTATGTGTGTCAATAACTCTATGGATGAGTGATGGTGTATGAGTGTTTGTATAGGTCTATGAGTACATATAATAGTGCTGATTGATGAGTGACTGCATGTATGAGTTACTGTATGGGTGAATGAATAAATGTGTGTGTATAACTAGGAAGTAGGTAGTGGGTATATAGTAACTACTATTGATTTGTCTATGGTTTAGAAAATGATAGCCAGTATTCTAGAGTGGCTGTATCAAAGGTTATATTAGGGTGTGAAGAGGTGCATCAGATTATCAAGTAGATGATGTAATCAGTGATGTAATTTGAGATGCCATCAGTGATGTCATCAGTGATGTCACTGACCATGTCATGAGTAATGGAATATGTGACGTCATCAGCAGTGCATTGCGGGCACGCAAGTTATAGTTAGCTCTACTAACTATACCGTTCGAATTTCTCTGTTTTTGTACGAGTGAAATGACCAACTAACTATAACGTCCCTGAAACCTATGGTTTTTTCAGTGAATTTCTAAGGTTTTTGAAATGCTAATTTCTAATTATAATGTTCATTAAACCTATAATTTTTTCAGTGATTTTAAATTATCATTCCATTCTCAACCTCGTTAAAACAGCCGATATCGCCATATTTCCAGCAATAGCTCCCGCCCAAATAAATTGCCACAAATGAGAGCAACAACTAACGCAAATAGTAGGCGTTCCTGTACAAAAATAACACGAAAACACCACTCCCCGATATTTTCAACGAGCAGCCAAATCTGCGGTGCATTCCAAAAACAGATGATAAGCTGCGTTAGCAGTAGGAATGTAACATCTGCCTTTTACTGGTGTAAAGTAGGACGACTACCTACAGTGTGAAAGGGAGCCCAGCCCAGAATCACATCTGAAGACCAACACATGTCATAGAGCTACTGTTCATGCACCTCCAACACCCAAGAAGGCCACAAAATCCACTGCCACCACCCTCAGGACCTCCCCCCGGACCACCCCCCTACTACCACCAAGGCAGCGCCCAACAGGACAACGGACCTTCCAAAAACGGCATGGCCCCTCAGCCACACAATAGCTGAATGTAGCGAGATGTGGCAACCAAACATGTGTGAAGAACGCAAGTCACCCACCAATAATAATGCACACAATACCAAGAGTACAGGGTGACACATTGGCGCTTGCGGCCCGGGTGGCGGCAGCACTACAACAGGGACACCCGCATCAATTGATTCCTCATACAGGCCAGGACGAAACCATGCCCAGAGCTCCGGAGTCATTGTTCACAGCCTCACGCAGGACTGGCATATGCCAGGCCAGCCCAATCCATTACACATACAGGGAGAGACAACAACGCTACATGGCCCAGCTTTTCATTGTAGTGATCTGCTGCTCACAGGTCTAGTTGTCAGTATGCCACAGCCACTCCCTACCCATCAAGCACAGGCATCACAGGACACGTGACCCTGCCAATAAAAATGACTAGACGCACGTGCTCCACGCCATTTCCATTTCAGACTTGGTGCACCGGATGCACTGTGGTCGGCACAGGTACTCCGCCACAGGACGGTGAATTTCGGTCCACTGAGGTAGGGGCATTGTAAGTGCTGAGTGGGTGTGCAGCCTGCGATGATGCCCCGTCACGGTGGTCCAGACAGCTCATGTTTTGTGTGCCCTGCTGGACCGCAGTATAGGCCTGAGCCATCGAACAGCGGGGGCCTACCGCCACATGCATGGCCTCACTGGTCACTGAGTTAGTGGCACCGCAAGGGCTGAGCGGGTGTGCAACCAGTGATAATGATGGGTGCACTGGTATGTCCTCTGCCATGGCAAAATCAAGAAGCAGCACCAAATGTGAGACCTGCTGGCCTGCGGAGTGAGCTGCATGGTGTGGAGGGTGCGCTGTCTGTGAAAAGGTGAGCAGTGAGGCCTGGGTGCGCAGGGGTGGGCAGACACCTCTGGGTGGAGGGAGTGGATGGGATGCAGCAGCCTGGGTGTGCAGCAGCGGGCAGACACCTCTGGGCAGTGGAAGTGGATAATGTGCAGCAGCCTGGATGCACAAAGGCGGGACAGCGATTTAGGCGTGCGCAGTTGTATATACTCTCCAATTCCTGATTCTGTACTATGTTTCAGATGTGGGAGCTTGAGGGCTCCACTAGGTCCCAGCACGTGGATGGAGACACAGCGGTGGTGTAAAGGTGAGCTGTGAGGGTCTTGTCCACAGTGTGGGCACTCACTGTCCCTCCTCATCTCTTCCTTTATCTCCCTCACACTCTTTCTCTCTCTCTTCCTCTCTCTCACACTGTTTATCTCTTTCTCTCTCTCTTCCTCTCTCTCTCTCTCACTCTTTCTCTCTCTCTCACACTCTTCCTCTGTTTCTCTCTTCCTCTTTCTCACACTCTTTCTCTCTTTCTCTCTCTTTCTCTCTCTCACTGTTTCTCTCTCTCGCTTCGTCTCTCTCACTCTTTCTTTCTCTCTGTCTTCCTCTCACTCTTTCTTTCTTTTTCTCTCTCCCTTCCTCTCACTCTTTCTTTCTCTCTCTCTCTTCCTCTCTCACACTATTTTTGTGTGTCTCTCTCTCTCGCCTTTGATGGACACATTCCGCACAGTCTTATGTTGATTTTTGTCTAACAGGCTGTGATTCACGATTGAAGTCTACCCCAACATGGAACTCAGTGCCACCAGAGCAGAACGCGTGTGCAGCCTGCGATGATGCATGGCCATCCTGCCAATCAACACACATTCTGAATTGTGAGCTCTGTTTACCGTGTGTACACAACACCTGAGAAGGTTGCTTCGGCAAATGGTGCACCCTCTTACACACACGCCGGTGGTGGAAGGTGAGCAGAGAGGCTTGTTTCCGCCGCAGCGGGCAGTCACCTCTGGGCGGTGGGAGTGGATAGTGTGCAGCAGCCTGGGTGCACAAGAGCAGACAGACACCTCCGGGCACTAGGAGTGGATGGGGTGCAGCAGCCTGGATGTGCAGGAACAGGCAGTCACCTCTGGTCACTGAGAGTGGATGGGGTGCAGCAGCCTGGGTGCACAGCAGCCGGCAGACACCTCTGGGCAGTGGGAGTTGATGGGGTACATCAGCCTGGGTACGCAGACGTGGGAAGACACCTCTGGGTGGCAGGAGTCAATGGTGTGCAACAGCCTGAGTGCGCAGGCCGGACAGACACCTCTGGGCGACTGGAGTAGATGGGGTGTAGCAGCCTGAGTGCGCAGGGGCGAAACAGAGAATTACGCCTGTGCAGTTGTATGTACTCTGCAATTACTATTTCTATACTATGTTTCAGATGACTAAACTTGAGGGCTGCATTATATCCCGGCACATGGTTGGAGACACACCGGTGCCAGAAAGGTGAGTTGTGAAGATTTTCTCCACAGTGTCAACACTCACTCTCCCTTTCCATGTATTCCTTTCTGTCACTCACACTCTTTCTCTCTCTTATTCTCTATTTCTTCCTTTCTCTCTCACACTTTTTCTCATTCTCTGTCTCTTCCTCTCTCTCTCACAGTTTCTCTCTTTCTCTCTTCCTTGTATCTCACTCTTTCTCTCTCTCACTCTTTCTCTCTTATTCTGTCTTCCTCTCTCTCTCTCTCTCACTCTTTGTTTCTTTCTCTCTCTCTTCCTCTCTCTCCCTCTTTCTCGCTTTCTCTCTCTCTCTCTCTCCTTTGCTGGATGCATGACGCACCATCTTATCTTTCTTTTTACTTCGCAGGCTGTGATTCACAAATTGTCGAGGGATGACAAGCCATACCTGTACCTACTTTTATTTTGTTCTTTTGTTTAAATAAAATGTTTTATATGTAAATCCATACATGACTAAGATTCTCATTTGTCCAACCTCACAATCATCTTCTTATTAATAATTGTACCATATTAGCCATTTTTTTACGTTCCATTTTCCCTAATGTCACTGTCACATTTGTTTGTGAGGGGTGGGGGTGAGGTGGTAGGGCGTACAAGGAGCTGCTGAGCTGCGAGCCGACTGGCTGGCTCGTAGAGGGAGAGCCGTGGCCCGTCAAAGGTAGAGAGCTGGGAGCCGGCGGACTGGCTTCTAAACGCATAGCTGCGAAGTGGTGCTGTGGGGAGAGGGAGAGTGAAACGGGAATCTCGCACAGACATAGCTCCGGTACATTTTCAGTATCGCCTCGCAGAGGTAGAACTATGGAGAGATATGAGCTGACGGACTGAATCACAAAACGGCTGCCAACACTTCCTAGTCTCAACAGTTCGCAGCCAATGAGACACAAGCTCGTGCTCGTAGCACCTCAACCAATCAGATGTCAGAATTCTCAAATATCGATATCTGTACAATATGATATTTCTCAACAACGACTGAACGGATTTACCCCATTTAAACAAAAGCGTGCTTTCTGGACCACGACCTTTCTCCCTGACAAATGTGGCGCATCCTCTCACAAAGAGGCACAGCAGCATACTAGCTCACAAAGGTAGAGAGCTGCGAGCCGACGAACTGCCTTCTAAAGGCATAGCTGCGAGCTGGTGATGTGGGCTGAGGGAGCGTGAAAGGGGTATCTCGCACAGACAGAGCCCACGGCACCTTTCTTATTTTATATTTTCACTTGATGCGAGGCACAATATGGCTGCTAACACATCCTAATTTTAAGTGTTAGCAGCCAATCAGAGGACACTTCTTGGTTTGAAGAGTTAGCAGCCAATCAGAGGCAAGCTCATGCTCGGGAGTTAGGCTCCGCCCAGATATATATATATATATATATCTTTTTCCTTTAATATCTCACAAACTACTGAACGGATTTACACTATTTCAATAAAAGCATGCTTTCTGACCCAAGACCTTTCTCCCTGCCAAATTTGGCATAATTTCGTTCAGCAGTATGACCTGTAGCCTTGTCTAAAGTTTCCTATGGAAAATGCATTGAGAAAACACGTTTTAGGACCCCCCTTTTTTCTCAGACCCCCTTGACCAATCACCCCCAAACTTTAGAGATAGGAGCTGATCAAAAAAAGAGAAACTTTTTGGAAAATTTCGTAAAGATTCGTCAAACGACGCCAAAGTTATAAGCACATGAAAAAATGGTTTTCCTATGGAAACGTGGTCCTAACTATAACTATCTACTGGCGACTGCCAGTAGATTATATATATATATATATATATATATATATAAATATATATATATATTACCTACTGGCGGTCGCCAGTAGGTAGTTATAGTTAGGACCACGTTTCCATAGGAAAACCTCAACATTCTATTTTGAATAACTTTGGCGCCGGTCGACGAATCCTCGCGAATTTCTCAAAATAGGTGGGGCGCTACGCTCCGCTCCTACCCTGAAAGTCTCGGGGGGATCCGTCAAGCGGGGGCTGAGATAAAAGGGGGGTCCCAAAACGCGTTTTTCCCATGCATTTTTCCATAGGACCTTTAGAACGAGCTACAGCCCGAACGGCTGAACAGAATTACTCAAAATTTGGCAGAGAGGTAGTCCCTAGGTCAAGGAAGTGCCTTTTGTAGGTTTGGTGTAAATCTGTTCAGTAGATTCTGAGAAAATAGCCTTTAAATCAATATATATATCTGAGCCCGCTTACGGTACGCTTACCGTACGCTTACGGTAAGCGTACGGTGGCGTGCGCGAGCGCGATTCTGATTGGCTCTTAGATCTTAGTAAACATTCGAATCGGCCGAAACCAGGAAGCGGCGGCCGCCATTTTCTGTGTTTCACTCTGAAAAAAAAAGAGTGAAAACAAGAAAAGGGGGCAATGAGGAGAGTTACAGACCCCCTTACATTTGTGAGGGGGTCAAAGAAGGACTGTAAAGTACAAAACAAACATTTATTGATTTTTAAAAAAAATCACGGGGTACGCGTACGGTAAGCTTACGGTAAGCGTACGGAAGAAACATGGCGTGCGCGAGTGCGATTCTGATTGGCTCTTAGATCTTAGTAAACATTCGAATCGGCCGAAACCAGGAAGCGGCGGCCGCCATTTTGTGTGTTTCACTCAGAAAAAAAACAGAGAAAACAAGGAAAGGGGGCAATGAGGAGAGTTACAGACCCCCTAACATTTGTAAGGGGGTCAAAGAAGGACAGAAAAGTACCAAAAAAAATTTATTGATTTTAAAAAAAATCACGGGGTACGCGTACCGTAAGCTTACGGTAAGCGTACGGTAAAAAAAATAAAAAAAAATAAATGAAAAGCAGATTTAAGAGTTTGCTCATCATATGTCCTCCATGTGCGCACGGTGCGCGAAGCGCACCGCGTGCTCACTGTGCGCGCACGGTGCGCGAAGCGCATCGTGCGTTCATGGCCCATCTAGCGTAATGTGGGCACGCGGTGCGCGAAGCGCACCGCGTGCTCACTGTGCGCGCACGGTGCGCGAAGCGCACCGTGCGCGCATGGAACGAACTGCGTTAAGTGGGCGCGCACGCCACAAATGGCGTAAAGTAACTTAGCATTTAAAAAAACGTACAAATTCACTGAAAAAACCATAGGTTTCACACATGTTATAGTTAGCTGGAAATTTTACTGATAAAAAACCAATGAAATTCCCCCGTTATAGTTACTGTAGGCAACTATAACTCACGCGACCGTAATCCTCTGCTGATGACATATGTGTCTTTATGAAAAAAAAATATTTGTGATATATGTATAGCTAAAATTTAATGGAAGAAGACATGGGCAAATAAGTGTCTAAATACAGTATTAGCATCAGCAGAGGATTGCGGTCGCGTGAGTTATAGTTGCCTACAGTAACTATAACGGGGGAATTTCATTGGTTTTTTATCAGTAAAATTTCCAGCTAACTATAACATGTGTGAAACCTATGGTTTTTTCAGTGAATATATATATATATATATTCACTGAAAAAACCATAGGTTTCACACATGTTATAGTTAGCGGAAATTTTACTGATAAAAAACCAGTGAAATTGCCCCGTTATAGTTAGTGCTGGCAACTATAACTCACGCGACCGCAATCTTCTGCTGATGCTAATACTGTATTTAGACACTTATTTGCCCATGTCTTCTTCCATACATTTTTAGCTATACATATATTACAAATATTTTTTTTTCATAAAGACACATATGTCATCAGCAGAAGATTGCGGTCGCGTGAGTTATAGTTGCCAGCACTAACTATAACGGGGCAATTTCACTGGTTTTTTATCAGTAAAATTTCCGCTAACTATAACATGTGTGAAACCTATGGTTTTTTCAGTGAATTTGCAAGGTTTTTTAAATGCTAATTCCTAACTATAACGTGTGTGAAACCTATGGTTTTTTCAGTGAATTTGTACGGTTTTTTAAATGCTAAGTTACTTTACGCCATTCGAGGCGTGCGCGCCCACTTAACGCAGTTCGTTCCGTGCACGGTTTTTATCAACTTTAATAAGCCCTGTACATTTGGTGGCCTTCGGCCACCAAAAGCACAGGGGGTGGGGTCAATGTGGATAGTGTTTTTTTTATTTCGATTTTATAATTTCATGTTGCCAAAATTTTTTTTTTTTCCTATTAATAAGCCCTGTACATTTGGTGGCCTACACAGGGGGTGGGGTAAGTGTGGATAGTGTTTTTTTTTTTTTTTTTTTTTTACCGTACGCTTACGGTAAGCGTACGGTAAGCGTACTCGGCGAAATTGCCGAAAAAAAAATAAAACCGTTTTTGCTCTTGGGGGATGTTTGGGGACTCCCTCAACATGACTATGTGGGAGGGAGTTGTCAAAACAGCCCCGTAACATGTTTTTGGCCATCTTGTTTGATAAACAACACTCAGTGCGAGAGACAAAATGGCGGCCGCCGCTTCCTGGTTTCGGCCGATTCGAATGTTTACTAAGATCTAAGAGCCAATCAGAATCGCGCTCGCGCACGCCACCGTACGCTTACGGTAAGCGTACGGTAAGCGTACCGTAAGCGGGCTCAGATATATATATTGATTTAAAGGCTATTTTCTCAGAATCTACTGAACAGATTTACACCAAACCTACAAAAGGCACTTCCTTGACCTAGGGACTACCTCTCTGCCAAATTTCTAGTAATTCTGTTCAGCCGTTCGGGCTGTAGCTCGTTCTAAAGGTCCTATGGAAAAATGCATGGGAAAAACGCGTTTTGGGACCCCCCTTTTATCTCAGCCCCCGCTTGACGAATCCCCCCGAGACTTTCAGGGTAGGAGCGGAGCGTAGCGCCCCACCTATTTTGAGAAATTCGCGAGGATTCATCGACCGGCGCCAAAGTTATTCAAAATAGAATGTTGAGGTTTTCCTATGGAAAAGGGGTCCTAACTATAACTACCTACTGGCGACCGCCAGTAGGTAATATATATATATATATATATATATATATATATATATATATATATATATATATATATATATATATATATATATCTCAGGGATGTTACAGTTAGAAATTAGCATTTAAAAAACCTTAGAAATTCACTGAAGAAACCATAGGTTTCATTGACGTCATAGTTAGTTAGACATTTCACTCGTACAAAACCAGAGACATTTGGCCATTATAGTTAGTAGAGCTAACTCTAACTCGCGCCCCCGCAATGCA